>NC_135479.1:145374494-155374494 GCF_052094955.1 Ictidomys tridecemlineatus
GTCCTGCCTGGCTTGGAGACCTCCAGGGAACTGATGGCAGAGATATGCAACACACCCAGATGCAGTGAAGAGACAGTGAAGAGCCTCACTCCAGCCTGGTTCTATTCTGAAAGGAGAATGGAGACCTCACGGCAGAGTTTTCTTCCCCACCGTCTTCAGACAATCAGAAAATGCTCGACCACTCGTCACTGGTGATCCCAGACAGACAAGTTATTGGAAGATGGAAATATTTAAGCCAACAGTTTTTCTCCTCCCATTTCCCACTATCCTTGCCACACCCAAAAGAAAAAAAAACTGCAAAATCTGAGTTCCAGGAGCTGGAGATTCCCTGGAACTTCAGGACAAAAGGGAGCCAGGATGGTACTAACATGAGAGAGATAAGAAGTTCTGGAAAAGTTGCAGAAGGCCACTCATCCCATCACACACCCACAGCAACACCAAGAGCCAAATCCAGGTCCTCAGCTGGCCCGGCACCCATTCCGACCTCTCCCAGGGACGCCCAGAGGACCCCTTATTAGAGCAGATTCCTCTCGCCCTTCCCAGCACCCTGACCCACCCATCCTCTATTCCTGGGTGATTTTTGCAGTTTCCTTCTCTGACTTCTCATCCCACCCTCCCGACAACCTTGTATACATATATGCGGGGGGGGGGGGGGGGCGGCGGGGTGGGCGGTGTCTTGACTGTCCCCGTCTCATGGGTTAGAAACTAAGATACTTTAAGTGACCTGCCACTCCACGCTTCAGCTAGAAAGTACAGCTGGAGCCAACATCGGATAGATGTCGGAGAACTCCCCGGGGGTGGCGACTCCACCCAGACCGGTGGGGCCGAACCTGGTGGCGAGCCGCAGTTTCCTAGCCGTTTGGGGTCGAAACCAAGAACAAGGGTGGCTCTAAAACAAGGTTTCCTGTGTGCAGGTGGAAAGCACCCTCAACCCACGCTGCACTCACACAGGTGCAGAGAGCCGGAGTCTGGGGCGAGGGGCATCCCCCGGCCCACCAGAGTCCCGCCCCTAGCTGGGGGCGACCCCTGACCTGCGCCCTAGCAAAGTTATGCCGTGTAGCAGGCACCTCGCTACAGCCTAGCGCTCCAGGGCTGCCGCTGGCCCCGGTGCCAGCGAGCGCTCGGAGGAGACGGAACCCGGACAACTCGCTCTCTCCGGCGCGGCCACTGGGTGCCCGCCTGCCTGCCACGCACGCCGCGACCTGGGTGCCCGGAGGCAGCTCCCGCGCGCCCCGGGGAGGGCCGGGAGCTGAGAACGCGGACTGGCAAGCCCCGCTAGCCCGGCGCACGTGTCGGCCCGGCCCCCCGCTCGCACCCTCGCCCCGCAGCCTTACCCAGATCGCCAGCAGCAGCCCCCACGCCGGCCTGGCCCGTGCCATCCCCGCCGCTACCCGCCGCCGCCTCCTGTCCCCACTCTGGCTTCCACGCCCGCCCGCGAGCTCCGCCGCCGCCAAGAGCCACGGCCACTTCCCAACCACTCCCCGCCTCCCAGTTCCCGGTGCCACGTCTGCCAAGGCATGCGCACCAGGCTGGGAGGGGTGGCCGGGAGAAGGGCTTGCTGGGACTTGTAGTTTGCGACCTCGCAGAGCATTCAGGCGAGTGGACTTTCCGGAGCCAGGTAGTAGCTTGAGTGAAGGCGAAAAAGGAATGATTTACGGGAAGCAATTAGTTTGGGCGGGGGCGGGGGGCTGTTAGTCTGTCCATCAGCCTACAGAAATAAGGGCTTTTGTTTTGTGGGGGTTTTCTTTCCTCCTATTTTAAAGATTAGGAATCAGCCCAGAGAATTTAAGGCATTTGATCCAGATCACACAGCTTGTAAATGGCAAAGTCCAGTGCTTCTTGGGGAGGATAGAAAAAACCCTCATCCCTGCCTCCCAGGCTCCCACCTATCTTTTCTTTTTCCCTCAGAAAAACTTTATCGAGCTGTTGGAAAACGGTTGGATCCACACTCTTTATATATACACTCAAAAGAATTGAAGACTGGCATTCAAACAAACGCTTGTACGTCAGTGTTCGTAAGAGCACTTTTTACAATAGCCAAAAGGTAGAAACAATCCAAATGTCCTTAAGGGACAAATGGATAAACAAAATGTGGTATATTGATACATTGGAAAAGTGTTCACTCATTAAAAGGAATGAAGAATGAATACATGCTACCATGTAGACAAATCTCAAAAACATTATGCTAATAAAAAGCCAGAAACAAAAGCTCACACATAATGAGTGATTACACTTATATAAAACATCCAGAATAGATAAATGATAGAGACAGAAAACAGATTAGTGGTTGCTGTGGTGGAAGGAGGAAACTTCTTGAAGAGACTGCTTACTGAATTCAGGGGACACCTATTGGGAGTGATGAAAAATTTTGGAACTAGGCAGAGGTAATGGTTGCATAACATTGTGAGTGTACTAAATGTCACTTTACACGTTAAAAATGATTGTACACGATAAAGTGATTAATTAATGTTATATGTTACCTTAATTTAAAATTTTTAAAAAGAAAACATCCTTTTTTTTTTCAAAAAAACAAAACAAAACATATTTATTTACTTTAGTGGTGCTAGGGACTGATTCTAGGGCCTTGCACATGCCAGGGAAGCACTCTGCCACTAAGCTACCCCTCAACCCTTTTTGTTTTTTATTTTTTGGAGAAAGAGTCTTGTTGGCCTGCCCACTCTGGCCTCAAATTTGCGATCCTCCTGCCTCAGCCTCTTGAGTAGCTGGGACTATAGGCATGTGTCACAATCCTCAATTGAAAAAAAAAATCTGTTTGTTGGACACCTACTATGTCCAAAAGATGGAGATATATAATAGTTAGATGGATGAAAGAATTGCACAGTCAAGAGGTTTGTAGAGTGTAACTGAAAGTCCCTTGCCCTCCATCTAGAGGTTCAAAGCCAAAACTTAGATGTTAAAACTTGGCTCAACCCCTCTTCTCAACATGCCCATCCTATCCCTCATTGTGTCCCAGTAGTTCTATCTCCAAAATATATCTCTCCTGCCCCCGCCTTTAAGTCACTTACACGTCTCACCTAGGCCACAATGAGAGTCTTCTAAAGAAGGTGCCTGCTTCTTCCCTATGTGATAAGTCAGTTGGATTTTTCTGGTCTCTCCCCGGAAGCCCTCCAATAGCTTCCCATTGTCCTTAGAATAAAATCCAGTATCCTACTGTGACCTGCAGCTGTGCATGGTCTGGGCCCCTGCCCTCTAGACCTCCCCTTCTGCCTCACCCCCACCCTGGCCCCCTCAGCTCCAGTTATAAACACCCTCTTTTCCTGGCCCCTCCCTTCCCTGGAGCAGCTCCACTTCAGGGCTTAAGCTGTTCCTATTCTCCCTTTCCTTAACCTGATGGGTGCTTTTTAATCCATGGGAGCTCTTCTTTCTGACCTTCCTTAGAGAGGCCCTTCAGAACAACCCATCTAGAGGCACTTTCACCCTTCCTACCTAAACTCCTTATTCCCTAGCTCCAGTTTTGTCCAGCACTTAACCACAATCTGCAACTATAGTCAGCCTTCTGTGTCTGAATCCACACCTGTGGATTCTACCAACTCTAGACTGAAAACATTAAAAAAAAAAAAAAAAAGTGTCTGTACTGAACAGGTACAGGCCTTTTTCTTGTTATTAATCCCTAAACAATACAGCATAACAACTATTTATATAATATTCGAATTCTTTAGATATTGTCAGTAATCGAGAGATACCTACATTATATGTAAATACTATGCCATTTTATATAAGGAATTTGAGCATCCATGGATTTTGGTATCTGTGAGTATTCCTGGAGTTAATCCCCAACAGATACCAAATGTGTTAGTCGACTTTGTATTGCTATGATGAAAATACGTGACAAGAACAATTTAGAGGAGGGAAAGTTTATTTGGAGATCATGGTTTCAGAGGCCTGAGTCCACCTTGGGTTCATTGATCTGGGTCCAAGGTGAGGCAGAACATCATGGCCCAAGGGCAGGGGGGAGGAAAGCAGCTGACCTCATGGTAGCCAGAAAGCAGAGAAAGAAAGAAGGGGGTCACAGGGAAGACAACCCTTATATGATATATCCCCAGTGGCCCACCTTCCCAGCTGCACCCCATCTGCCTACAGTTAGCATTCAGTCAGTCCAAACTAGGATAGACTGATTTCAGCTCTCACAATTCAATTATTTTACCTTTGAACATTTCCGCATTAACCCAGGAGTTTTTGGGGGGATATCTATATCCAAGCCATAATACTAAGGGACAAATGTACTTATGTAGTTGTCATGTTTGTTGTCTGTTGTTCCCATATACATTTCTTTCTCTGCTGCCCACCACCTCACTTTCAGAGCCTAGTGCAGGACCTGAGCCACAGGTGGTTCCCAATTCTGCTTTAGATGAATGACTGAGAGAAGTAATGTGTTGGGGGATTTCAGAAATTCCTAAAGCAGGATGGGGACAAGGCTTCCTCAGCATGCTCTGCAACCTCAAGCTCATGATCCACATATGGAAAAGTGAGGCTTGCACCTCTTCTCCGAGGGTCTGTTTCTTGTCTGCAAAATTAAGCAACTGATTAGGATATAGAAAAACTGGAACCCTCACATATTGCTGATGGGAGTGAAAATTGGTTCAACTGCTTTGGACAACTCTACATGTACAAAACACATTTAAAAATGTCCATAGCAGCTCAATTCATAGAAACTGTTATGGGCTGAATTGTATCCTTCAAAATTCATACATTGAAGTCCCAGCCCCAAGCAGAATGTGACTGCATTTAGAGGCTTTAAAGAGATAATTAAGATTCAATGAGGTCCTTTATAAATATTAAAGATTAGATCACTTACATAGGGAAAAGGCCATGTGAAGACATGGAGAGATGATTCTCTAAGCCAAGAAGCAAAGTCCTCAAAGAAACTAACCCTGTCAACACCTTTATTTTGACTTCTAGACCCCAGAATCATGAGGGAAAAAAAATGGTTTTTTCTGATGTTTAAGCTGTGTTACTCTCTTATGGCAGACCCAGCAAACTTGTACAATAGTGCAAATTGGAAGCAACTCAAATGTCCTTGAACAGAAAAATAGATAAATAAAACAGCATATTCTGTAATAAAAAAGAACAAAGTACTGATCCATGTAACAGCCTGGATGAAACTCAGATTGTTATGAAGTTGAGCGAAAGTAGCCAGACACAAGGGAATATGACCACATGATTCCATTCTTTTTGAGGTTCGAGAGCAGGAAAGGGTGTCCTAGGATGAAAGAAGAAAAGGAGATGGAGGAGTGGGGGAGAAGGAGCCAGTGTTCTGGATACTGGAAATGTTCTATATCTTGATTAAATGATCCTTACATGATTGTCTCCATGTGTAAATGTGAGTTTATTAATCAAACTGAATTAATTATTTGCACGGCATACTAAGACTTGTATACTTTGTGTAACTCATGCAGTAGCCCAGCTTTTAAAAAGTCTACACAGGGAAGGGCAGAGTCAATCACTTATGTTCAGAATTGCTTATGACTCTAAAAGCCCCTCGTCAAGGAGGCTCAAACTCAGACAAAAATCTAACAGGCGCAGTGGCGCATGCCTGTCATCCCAGTGGGTCCAGAGGCTGAGGCAGGAGGATTGTAAATTCAAAGCCAGCCTCAGCAACTTAGTGAGGCTTTCAACAACTTAGCAAGACCCTGTCTCTAAATAAAATATAAAAATGGACTGGACTGTGGATGTGGCTCGGTGGTTAAGTGCCCCTTGGTTCAATCCCTGGTACCAAAAAAAAAAAAAAAAAAACTACTGCCAAAAGGGGAGAGAGTTGATGAGAGGAAGAAAAGAAAGAAACCATGTACCTATCAGCTAGGGAACCAAGGACAAGGGACTGGGAGGGAGAAGTAAAAATTGCCAAGAAAACAGGCCATTTCATTCTGCAATTGAAACAAGCTAAAATGCAATTTATGGCCCTTCCGGGAATGTTGAACAATTCTAAGCTTCACTCTCCTTGAAATATTAGGAGGAGAGCACAGGGCAAGTGCCGTCTCTCCTCCATTACAGCCCTCAATGGGAGCCATCCATTCTCCAGCTGCAGCCTGAGGGGCCAGGCCAGAGAAACCTCCGTCCTGTGGTGTATTGTGCATAGTGAAGCACCTTACATTTGTGTTGCCAGTCCCCTCCATCATTGCAGCTGGGATGGGGACTAGCACAATGACCGTTTTCTGACATTCCAGCAGGATGGGAATTAGCTCAGAACAACAAAAAAATAGTGAGGCAAGAAGCCAGACACAAAAGGTCTGTTCTGTGCAACTCCATGTGTATATAAGGTTCACAAGGAGGAGAAGGGGATGAGCCCTTGGGGGAAGTGTGTGAGGAGTTGCTGGAAGGGGTTTCTTGGGGTGCTGATGAGGCTCAGTTTCACCCTCTGAGTCAGGATACTTGGGTTTGTTCTCACTATGAAAACTCATCACACACACTCACGGATTATGCTATACACATGTTATATTTCAATAAGAGTTGCAATTTTTTAAAAAAGAGAAGAGATTGGAGGGAAAGAATAGTTGGCTCTGAATAAAGAAGATGAAAAGAGGAGAATCTAAAAAAGGAACAATTTGAATCACTGGATAGACCTTACATCTGGGTGAAGGGCTAGCAAAGACCATGATGCTGGTCATGCTCAGAATTCCCTGTACTGCCTCACAAGCCTTTGCCTCTACTGGCCATGTCTGCAGGTGTGTCCCTTTTGCCCTCACTCCTTTGCTTGGCTGATATCGGCTCCTCCTGGAGCTTCGCTCTTCGAAAAGCCTCTTCTGACACTCATCCTCCCACTAACACTCCACCAGTCCAGGGCTGAGCATCCCTCTCTGTGCTCTGTGCACAATTTCCTGTGAAGAGCACGGTCCTTCAGAACATAGGCTGTGACAGATTCATAGAGAAGCAAAGTACAGAGTGGTTTCCAAGGGCTGGAGGAAGGGCAAATGGGGAGTTATTGTTTAATAGGTGCAGAGTTTCTGAAAGGGATGATGAAAATTCTGGAGGTGGACAGTCGTAATGCTTGTGAACATTGTGAATGTTGTTGATGCCTCTGAACTGTAACTTAACATGATTAAAAATAGAGAACAGTCTTTTCCATAAATGATGCTGGGAAAATAGGATATCTATGTGCAAAGAATGAAATTGGACTCTTCCCTATGCCATGTACAAGATGCATCAAAGACCTTAATAACTAAAACTACACAACCCTTAAGAGAAGACACAAGGGGAAGCTTTGTGATTTTGAGTGTGGCAATGACTTCTTAGATACCAAAAAGTACAAAGGAAGTCAGAGAGAAACTGGACTACATCAAATTGAAAAATTTTGTGTATCAAAGGACACAATCGACAGGAGGAAGAAAATACTTACAAATGATATGTCTCTTAAGGGATTAATATCTGCAATATATGAAAAACCATAAAAATGAATTTAAAAATGGACAAAGGACTTGAAATAGACTACATTTCTAATATTTTCTCCCCAAATAGCTAATGAAAAGATGCTTTATACCTTTAGTCATTAGGGAAATGCAAACCAAAACCATATGAGACACTACCTCATACCAAGATATCTGCTATTAAAAAAAAAAAAGAAAGAAAGAAAGAAGAGAAAAAAGGGGGAGGGGGAAAGAAGAGCGAGTATTGGCAAGGTTATGGAGGAATTGGGACCCTTATACACTGTTGATGAGAACGTAAAATGCTACAACCTCTGTGGAAAACAATGGGGTGGTTCCTCAAAAATTTAATTAGTAGTATGGGGCCAGGGCTGTGGCTCAGTGGTGAAGCATTCTCCCAGCACGTGTGAGGCCCTGGGTTCAATCCTCAGCACTACATAACAATAAATAAATAAATAAATAAATAAATAAATAAATAAATAAATAAATAAAAATAAAGTTATATAAAAAAGTTACTTACCAGGAGAAGGGGGTATAATGGAGCAGTAAAGCATGGTCCAGACCCTGGGTTTCCATTGCAAGCACTACCGCAAAACCAATTGCCACATGATCCAGCATTCCACCTCTGGATATGTATCCAAAAGAATTGAAGAGATATTTTGGAGAGATGTTTCATGGCAACAATGTACATAATAGAACCAAAGTGGAAGCAACCTATGTGTCTGAGGACAGATGAATGGATATAGAAAGTATGATGTGTGACAGAATACCATTCAGCACTAAAAAGGAAGAGAATTCTGATATACCTTAAACATGGGTGAAACTTGAAGACATTGTTCTAAGTTAAATAATCTAGTCACCAAAAGGTAAAAGATAAACACTGTGTGATTTTTCTTTTCTTCTTCTTTTCTTTTTCCCTGTGATTTTTCTTACCTAGAATAGTCAAACTCTTAGAGATGAAAAGTAGCGTGATGGTTGCCAGGAGTGGGAGGAAGGGAACGGGAACTTGTTTAATAGGGACAGAGTTTCAAAGTTGTGCAAGATGAAAAGTGCTCTGGAGAATGGTTACACAACTTCGTAAATATTCTTAACACTATTGGAACTGGGTGTGGTGGTGCATACCTGTAATCCCAGCATGTTGGGAAGCTGAAGCAGGAGGATCACAAGTTCAAAGCCAGCCTCAGCAATTTTGGGAGACCTTGTCTCAAAATAAAAAATAAGAAAGACTGGGATGAAGCTCAGTGATTGAAGGCCTCTGGGTTCAATTCCTGATACAAAACAACAACAATAACAAAAAGACCACCACCAACAACAACAACAAAACTATCAGATGTACACTTAAAAATGAATATGATGAGGGCTGGTGTTGTGGCTCAGTGGTAGAGTGCTTGACTCACATGTGTGAGGCACTGGGTTCTATTCTCAGCACTGCATATAAATAAATGAATAAAATAAAGGTCCATCAACTTAAAAATATTTTTTAAAATGAATAAGATGATAAATTTTATAAATTTCATGTTATATATATAAAATACCAAAATTTTAAAAAATTAAACTATAAAAAAGGAAATGTGAAAATTTCAAAATAAATAAATAAAGCAAGACTTCAGGGTTTTGTTTTTTTTTAAGGTTAAATTGGTAAATTTGGGGTTATATGTATTTATGACAATTGAAAAAACAAAAAACAACTGTGACCTTAGAAAGACATGGACAAGAGTCCTGGCTCTGCCACTTACTAGCCAGGTGGTATCAGAGAAATCATGTAACTCCAGATGCTCCCTGTGTAAGTGGGAATAGTAGGTTACACAGGGTTAAAATGAGGAGTATGAGATGATGTATACAAGGTATCTGTCTAGCTCTTGTATGGATAAATATCCATCTCTTCTTTATTAGTCTTCATAATGTTTTACATTTTCCTTTGGAGTACATGATAGTCCAAAACACACACACACACACACATACCCACATGTACACACACTGTAAACTCTTAAGGACAAAGGCTGTGTCTGGTTTACTTCATTTATCTTCTACCTCCCAGTGCCTGGCACATAATAGGAGCTCATTAAATGTTTGAAATGAACTGTGACAAGAAAGGTTGACAATACAGACAATGCTAACCTTCCTAATGCTAATATAGATAAACAGCAGAACAGGCTGATCAAGTAATCTTTTTTCTTTCTTTTTCAGTTTTGGGGATTGAACCCAGGGCCACATACACTAGGCAAGTGCTCTACCACTGAACTACACCCCCAGTCTTTTTTTTTTCTTTTTTAAGAAATTTAAGTTGCGCAAGCTGGCCTCAAATTTGCCATCCTCCTGCCTCAGTATCCTGAGTAGTTGAGATTGCAGGTATGCCTGACTGACCAAATAATCTTAAAACCAAAAGAATCCTCACAGACCTGGGTGAAGATATATATATATATATATATATATATTGTATTTTATATATACAGCCACTACACCCAGCTGTATTTTGTATTTAAAAAAATGTAGTTGTTGATGGACAGAATGCCTTTATTTTATCTCCATGGTATGTGGTGCTGAGGATCAAACCCAGTGCCTCATGCCTGCTAGGCAAGTCCTTTGCCATTGAGCTACAGCCCCAGACAAGGTATATCCTTTTAAACCTTAGGTTTAAAGGGCATCTTCTAAGGGCAGCTTCAGGGTGTCTTTGTCAGCCCCTTGTTTCCATGGCAGGCCTGGAGAGATTGCAGTTGGTGGCTGAATAATAATTAGTAATTCATTATTGGACATTGATTGGACATTCATCATGGGCCCAGTTGTAGGGCCTCCATCTGACATTTCATTAAGAAAACATCATATTACAAGATCCAGATCTTTATTCCTTCTAGCCATCTTTCCTTACTTTCCATCTACTCCTCCTGGCTCTAGCTAGTAGGCTGCTCAAACCTGTGGCCCTCTCAGGCCCACTTTTTGACCCTTAGTTAGAAAATGACCTTCCCATATGGCTGGGGTCCCTCCAAACTCTACCCAGTCATGACCCCTCAGTCTGTGCTATGGACACTCTGGAAGCCTGGACCCCAGGTGAGACCAGACAACCTGAGGGAGCATGCCTGACCTCCCCCTGGTCAGATCTCCCTTAGGACCTATTTCCATGGTATTTCTGGATTGTTTTTTATGTTGTTGTTGTTGTTTGTTTGTTTTTACCTTCTCAGATCTTAGCACCCTAACTGGTTTCACCTACAAGGCCCCCAGGCTTTAGCTCATTAAAAAAAAATTGTCTTGCTAAAACTAAATCCAGAGTTGACCTTAGAAGACAGCATTTTTTTTCTTAAAAATAGCATTCATATAAAAAAGACTTCACACTTATATTTAAAGCCAAGTATCAGAATTAAGATATCCTCACATCCTCTACCTTTGGGGGTCACCCTTCTGTTAACAGTAACATTTAAATTTATCAAAGCCTCATCGTCTGTGTAATAGGAACACCAATGCTTCCCTATACCAAATTCCCCTGGAGAACCATAGAGACTCTCAGAGATAGGGTTCTGGGGGTCCTTGGGGATGAGTTGTTTTCCTTTGTCTTCTGTAGCTCCAATATCTTGTTTCCACTGAAGCATAAGAACCTCATTGGCATTTTGGTTTCTTGCCACCCTGCGCTGACACAAACCCGATGCAGTCCCGTAACCTTCAGAGTCTGCAATAACTCTGGGAGCCAATGTCAGAATGGAATTGAATGGTGGGCTACCCAGTTGGGGTTGGAGAATCAGACAGGAGCCTCTCTGTGATGGGGACTGATCATATGGGGTGTGGCGGGAGGTGGCGGGAGGTGGGTAGAAATTGTGCAGTTATGTAGGTCTTGATGTGAGTTAGGATTCTGCCCCATGTTGACAGAAGCTCCCAAACCACATTGCAGGCCAGCTATAGGCGGTGGTCCAAACTCAGCCAATCAGCTGATCAGACCAGTGATTTTGTTGTTGGAGAAAGCACTACAAATGACATAGAGAATGTTTCCAAGAGGAGTACTTGGGTCTAAGTATCAGGCCTCCAGTGTCCTCCCTCAGCAGGTTGTTCCCTCATGTGGGCCTCAACTGGAGAACTGGAGCTTCCTGCCTATTTTTTTAAGTCTAATTCTCCAATTTTCTTATGAATTTTTTTGGGGGGTATAGTGATTGAACCCAAGGGCACTTAACCACTGAGCTGCATCCCAGCCTTTTTTATTTTTTGAGACAGAGCCTTGCTAAGTTGCTGAGGTTGGCTTTTGAACTTGTAGTCCTCCTGCCTCAGCCTCCCATTCTGCTGGGATTATGGGTGTTGCACTACTGCGCCTGGCTCCTGTGATGGTTTTAAAATACACCCACATAATCAGACATATCTTTCCTCTATTCACATATGAATACACAACCAATATGACTCCACATCATATACAACCACATAATGGATCCTAATTGGAACAAGTTATACTCATTCCATGTATGCATAATATGTCAAAATACACCCCTCTGTCATGTATATCTAGAAAGAACAAATAAAAAAATAAAATATGCCCACAATTATTCCATACACTTACCATCAAGAGCTGGGGCTTAATCACCCTTCCCTGAGTATGGCCTAGACTTAATGATTCACTTTTCTTGAATAGAATAGGCAAAGTGAAGATGTGTGACTTGTGAGACGAGGTCATAGCAGGCATTGCGGTTTCTTCCTTCCTGTCTTTCTGGGATGACTCGCTCTGGGGAAAGCCAGCAGCCATGTCATAAGTGCATTTAGGCAGAATTATGGAGAGAACCAAGTGAGAGAGAATGACGTTCCTTGGCAATAGCAAGAAAGTGCTGAGCTGAGGTATCCTGCTGACCTCCAGTGGGTGCGCCATCTTGGGAAAGTTCCTGTAGCTCCAGTCAGCTTTCAGAAGACTGAAATCCCACCTGACACCCTGAGTACAATCTAATGAGAGCCCACAAACTAGAACCACCCAGCTAAACTGCTTCCCAATCTCTGACCCCCAGAAAATATGTGATTATAGATATGTATTATTTTTAGCCTTTAAATTTCGGAATTTAAAGGCTATTATTTACAACCAAGAACCCTGGATGGTATCAGTTCCTCACATCTTCTCTCTCTACTAAGGCTGCTGCCAGTCTACCCCCGCCCCCTCCCCCAGCCCAGGTCTCTCAGCCCCTGCCCCTTCATCAGGCAGAGTAGTTCAGGTTGCTCATGAACTCATTCAGGCTGCATCCTAAAGCCTTCACCTTCCTTATCCAACAGGTGGTCCAGATCTTTTCCTCGTTGGAAAGTCATCCTTGCCTCTCCCCAAGGAGGCAAAAGCAGCCCCTCCTGCTGTGGCATTAAATCAGTACAGGCCCCTGTCCCCAAGGCCTCACCATCTGTCTCCTTCCCTCATCAGTGACTCACGGCTCCCTTGGTGGTTTCTCATGATCTCCTCCTCAGTGAGCTAAATCACCTTGTCTCCATCCCCTGAGAGCTGTCCTTTCCTGGCCTGTCTGCAATTTTGAGCACCATTCACCACTCCCCTTCTGGAGACTGCTTCCTCGGTTCCTCCAACTCCACATGCTGCTCTGCTGCCTACTTTGCAGACTGCTCTTTCTCTAGTTTGCAGGTAATTTATTCTCTTATGTCTTAAATTTAGTTGCCCCTCTCCATTCCTTCCTTTATGCTCTCTCTGGGCTGCCTCGGCCTCTCTACCAGCTCCAGCTCTTTGCTAAGGCTGATTCCCCAGTCTCCGTTCCACAGCAGAACTTCTCTGCTGAACGCCAGGCTTCATTTCTTTCTGCTCAGTTACTCTAATTAGCTCCGTCACTGCTACCTGAGCTCAACACTGGTGTGCAAGAGCCTGCTCATCTTCCCTCCCATCTTTCCTCCTTCTATTAATGGTCTTATCCTTCCTTCTAGAAACCTGGCTCAGATTCCCAGTCATCTTTGACATCCCTTTCTCCTTGACTCCCACTCTCCTCAAGGCTGAGTTCCACCAAATCCTTTTCCTCTGTGTTCTCTACTTTCCTTTCCAGTCACTCAGACCCTGTCACCTCTTATGCTGACCTCTGTGGGTACCTCTTTGTTATCACTGCACCCCATCTATATTCTCTCTCACATGCAGGCTTCAGAGCAATATTCCTAAGGAATGGTCTCCATTCTATTTATTGCCTTGCTTAAGAACCTTCCATTATATTCAACAGTTATTGAGTTCCTACTGCATGTGTATTATTTATGATTCTTTGCATGCAACCTATTGAAACCAACTTGTGCCAATTTAAACTGAAAAGGGGGAGTAGATTAATGGATACAGGGAGCTCTCCTAGAACTCAAGGGCAGGAATGCAGCCAAGCCTCAGATCTAGGAACTCTCAGGACTCCACAGTGTTCTCTCTCGCCATCTCCTCTCTGCTTTTCTAACACATGCTCCCCGCATCTCCCCCTGCAGAGCCCAGCTCTCTCTGGTACCCAGCCTCTTGCAAGAGATTGACGCCTCACGGAAGTCAAGGTTTATTTTTATCCCTGCCACTCAAGAGACCACCCTCAAATGAGAATGGAGTCTTTCAGTCCCAGCTTCTAATTTGCAAGTGTGCTGGTCTGGAATCTTTTGTTTGCAAATGATGGAAAACCAACATAACTAGCTCAAACAAAGGTATGACTTGCGGTTCTTACAAGCAAGCTTTGGGAAGGGCAGGGTTGAGGTGAGCCCTCCTGGTCAGAGAGTAACAGGGACCAGATGACATTCATCTCTCTAGTTCTCTACTCCTTCTACATGTTAAAGAACAGGACCCCTTGATGGTATCTGATAAATCTGGCCAACCAAGTTTGGCTCATCTTCCCCAAGTTCCTATTTTAAAAAGAAGAATCCTTAGAGAATTGTATTAGCCCTGCTTGGGACATGTCTCCAGGTGTGAGGGTCACTAGACAAGGGTGGAGGACAGACACAGGCTCTGAAGGCAGGCTGCCTGGGTTTAAATCTGGGCTTTGTGACTTATCAGCTGTGTGACACCTGGCACTTAAACCTCTCTCTGTCTCAGTTTCCTTTTCTGCAAAATAGCGTCCATAACAGGACCCATTTCATAGATTGCTATGAAGATTAAATTTAGAGTGTTTAGAAAAGTGCCTTGCACAACGTAAGGCTCTGCAATAGCAATGACAATGACGACGACGACCATGATGATGATGATGATGATGATGATGACGACGACAACGAGGGCGACATCCATGATAACATCTGAGGAGGGAAACAGCAGGGAGGAGAAGGAGTAAATGCTGCTTGAGCCATGAGCAGAGAGAGGAGGAGAAGTTCACCAAAGCGGGGATTTATTCATTTCCTAGGACTGCTGTAATGAAGTACCCCTGGGTGGCTTAGGACAGAAATAGATTGTCTCGGAGCTCTGGAGGTCAACAGACTGAAATCAAGGTGTCAGCTGTGTTGTTTCTTTCTGAAGAAGAATAGGCTCCCTGACTTTCTCTTGGCTTCTAGTATCTCGGGCATTCCTTGGTTTGCAGATGGCGTCTTTCCCTTGTCCTCACATTATCTTCTGGCTCTGTGTCTGGATGTCCACTCCCACCATTTTTTCCCCCCTTTGGTACAGAGAATTGAACCCAGGGATGCTTTACAACTGAGCCATCTTCCCAGATCTTTTATTTTGAGACAGAGTCTCACTAAGTTGCTCAGGGCCTAAGTTGCTAAGGCTATCCTTGAATTTTCAATCCTCCTGCCCAGGCCTCCTGAGTTGCTGGGATTAAAGGTATGCACTGCCAGCCTGGCTAGATGTTCCCTTTTTATAAGGACTTCAATCAATCATATTTGATTAGGGCACATCCTTAAGACCTCACCTTATCTTGATCACCTGCAGAGACCAAAAAAAGTTCACCTTCACAGGTACTAGGGGTTCAGACTTCAACATTATTTGGGTCAGGGGCATAATTCAACTCAACAGAGAGGATGGGACAACAAGTAGATGTTCCTTCCATTTCTAAATCCCAGGACTAAATATGCTGGTCAGTCCAGCTTGAGTTAGTTGCACTTCCCTAGTTCTGTCCGCAGTCCTTTGGGGAAGGAGGTAGAGAGCCACGCAATGCAGAATAATTGCTAGGGACAGTGGTCATGCTTCAGAGAAAGTGCTGGGATGTTGGCTCACCTGTTGGACAAACATCTCAGACACAGTCCACCCCAGGGAAGTTATTGGAGATGACCAAGAAGATGCTTATACTGAGGGAAAGGAGAAAGCACCCCCCCAAAAAAAAAGTGCTTATGGTGCAGCAGGTGCTACAGAACAGAAGATAGGGGATAGTACACCACAGGAGCAGGAGAGAGCACAGACAAGCTCCACATTGGTGGGAGAGCCTTTCTGGAGGAGTGACAGCTGAATAAATCTTAGGAGAAAATTTGAATGCATAAGAAGATGGAGAGGATGAATGGGTCTCTGTGGCAAGAGAAAGGTGAAGAGATAATTCGGGGCATCTGGGTTGTCAAATGAAACACAAACAGTGACAGCTCACAGTCATCAAGCACCACCTGGGTGCCAGACGCTGCTTTGTGCCATGGGTGTCCATCATCCCTGCTCTCTTACCAGGCCTTGGCACATAGCCATCACCATGCTTTAGGAGAGGTTTAGGGACTTGCACAGCATCACATGCCAGGAGATGGCGGGGCCCAGGGTCTCTGTGCTCAAGTGCTGCCGGTGCCTCTTCTCCTGTGAAAGACTAGGTTGGGACGTTGGTTAGGCACAAATGGGGCTGCCTTTCCAAGGAGTTGGAGATTTATTCTGCAGGTAACAAGAAGCCACTGAGGACTTGTAGGCAGAAGAGGACCTGATTTGGCCTTTATTTCAGGATGACAGCTCCCTGGCAGTGTGGGGGATGCTGTGAGCAGGGGCAGATTCCAGGGGAGCGAGCACCTGCCTTCTCCCACCCCAGGGGGAAGCTGAGGAATTAACCAGCCATCCTTCTATATAAGACAGCACCAGGAGCCTGGGGGACTATTTGCTACCTCGTTCTTTTTAATTTAGTTTTTATTGAAGCATAACTTGTGAACAGAAAAGTGCACAAATCATAAGAGTGGCTTGATAAATTTCTCATCAGATAAACACTCCTCACGGGTTCATTCTTAACAAGTCCAAATCTTTCCCTATCAAGGTTGCCTCTGAATCCACCACTCAAACTCTTCATCCTTCTCTGGGAAATCTTCTACTGCTTAATTATGGCTTTCTTCTGGAGAAATACATTGTCCTTGAAAAGTGGTCTGGGTTTGACAGAGCCCAGCTGAGTCTTGCTGTCCTGCCGGCCTGGTGGCCCACTCACTTACGGTGTGACCTCAGGCCAGTTTCTTTATCTCTGCAAGTGTCAGTGTCTTCATCTGTAAAATGGACTTAGGAAGGGGTAGTTTCTATTTCACAAACTTAATACATCAACCATCAGTAAATAAACGCATCACAATTTCAATTTTCTATGGAAATTGATAACAATAATGTTGTGTTCATATTACATACGATATGATTTATAAAGTTTATGAATTAATTAATGAATGAAACAGTAAATATCGGCCATCATCCTTGATGGTATGCATGCCATTTATTCAATATACATTTATGGAGGCGTTTCTATGCCACCTGGAGGCGAGGTATTGCAGGGGACACAGAAGTAAGGAAGGTGCAGACCCTTCCTCTCCCAACAAACACCCAAGATTTAGCTAGGGAGAGGTGGAGAGGTTGCTGTGTGGAAGGCAGGTACACAAATGACCTTTAAAGATTCTCAGGCCGGTGTGGTGTTTTATGGGGCTCTGAAGGAGTGTGAGCTATTTACTGTCTCTTTCTCTGCTTTGCTCTGCCTCAGGGCCTAGGGGAATTCAAGCCCAGACTCTGTCATGATTGATGGTTAACCTTTTGCTGCCCAGAGTCTGCGATGGGGGTTGGGCTATGAGCCAACTTGAGCCACCTAAATGCTGAATTTTGCATTTTCAATGATAAATAATCGCATTTCTTCCTCCCGCCCCCCCACTTCCAGCCAGTTCACCCCCACATGGCCTCTCCCTTCTATCCAGCCCACAAACTGGGAGGCAGGAGAGCTTATAACTGTCCCCTTGAGGGCAGAGTCATGCTGACCATTTCATAGATCATCACCAAAGACCTCCAGACAATTGAGCCCTCAGCCTCCTTTGGGATCAGTTCCCCAAGGCACTTTTCCATGCCTCCCAGGTTCCAGGGTATGTGTGTTGGGGGACAGGGGAGTGAGGTCAGGAGAAGCCATAGCAAATGGAAATGGGTTTTCCTGGGATATAAGATCCTTGCTCCTCTAGGATTGATTTCTGAGCTATGAGTAAATAGGATGCTGGAGTCCAGGGGTTGCAAGTCAGAAGCCCTAGATTCCAGTCCACCTCTCACCAGCTCTGATTCTTTTCCTATTTCTTTAATTCTTGGAACATCAGTCTCCTTTTCTATAAATGGGAATAGCATTGGCCTAACTCATCTCAAGAGATAGTGGAAGCACTTTTAGAACTGCAATGTGCTATGAGGAATGTTCAAGAGAATTATTCTCGTCTCTCTTCCCTGCCCCCCTATTGTTGCAAAGCCTTATAGATACTTCTCAACGTACAATGGAGTTCTGATAAACTCATCATAAATTGAAAATAATGCAGTAAAAAAATGCACTTATCCTATCCAATGTCATAGCTTAGCAGCACAGAACACTGTAGAACATTGGAGGTGTTCTCCCGTGATCACGTGGCCTAATTAAGGGAGTGCAGCTGCCCAGCATCACAAGAGAGTGTGATACTGCATAGTGTCCATCCAGGAAAAGATCAAAGTTCAAAATCCAAAGTGCAGTTTTTACCTCAATGTATAGTGCTTTCACACCAGAGTAAAGTTGAAAAATCATAAGTCAAAAAAATCACTATAGGTCCAGACCACCAGTAATTTTTTAAAAAATTAAATTACAATAGTAAATAACATGTTGGGGCACACAATACAAGCTGTAGAGAAAGGTCTAAGGTGAGTAGTTCATGTTCCCTTCACTCTCCCCACCCCCATGCCTCCAAAGCCACGCTTCTAAGACCACCACTGCTGCTCATCGCTACAGGTCTTGTCAGACACTTTCTGCACACTGACAAGGGAATATGTTTGTAATAGTGTTCTTTTCACCCAAATCAGAACATTCTGTACCTACATCCTGCACCTGGCCTTTTTTCATTCAGAAATTTGAAGAACTATACATTTCAGCACAAATAAGCTCTTGTAAGTGGATGCATGACACTCCAGGATATGAAGGTACTATGCTATGAGTACCAGTACCCTAAAGCTGGCCATTTGGGATTCCCAACCTTTGGCCTCTCACCTGGCCATTTGGAGGCTCCACAGCTTGCTCTGACATTGTGGGCTTCCTCGTCTCATCCTCTGAGGAATCCCAGAGCATCCAGAGTCGGGGACTGCATGCAGCAGGCATTTCCAGCCTCAGGATGGGAGGAGCAGGGAAACTTGTAGGTACCTTGTGTTGAGCTCTCCCCATGGCACAGGAAATGGAGAAGGAAACAGATCTAGGGGTGTTGTTCAAGGTCTTTATCTCTGTGGTCTTGGCCTCCCCAGATCCGGGTCCATGCAAGGATGTTCAGCCTGACTCCTGAGAGAATCACCTGGGGAACATTTCCAATCTCCGAGCCAGACCACACTCCAGGTCCATCTAATTAAGCTGGAATCTCTGAGGGCCAGCCCTAGGTCTCAGCAGTCTGAAAGTATTTCAGGTGAATCTATTGTGCAGCCACGGAAATTATAGCACAGAAGCCTGGAAATAATAATGGCATGGCCAGTCCCAGGGCCCTTGCTATCTTCCTCTTTTCTACCGTATGGAAGCAATATGATTACCCCACAGCATTCAAGCTGGGATGTATTTAACCATCATGCATACATGATATGTGCTTGAAGAGGTTCTTATTTAATTCCTTGCAAAGTCTTATTTGGTCACCCTTTTGACTCTTATTCAAAATTGTTTATGTAAATTGGTAAGAAGCTTTTAGCAGGCAATTTGGCAATATGTATCAAGAGCCATAAAACTGTTCAGAAACCTTGGCCTAGCTCTTCCACTTTTGGAAGCTATCCTAAAAAATAACATAAACATAGGGGAAAAGCTATATGTGTAAGATGTTCATTGCAGCATTATTTATGTTAATGGAAAACTAGAGGAACCTAATATCCAATGGTACAGGGATGGCTACATAAACCGTGATACATCTATTTGGTAGAATATTAAGTAATCGTTAAAATTATGGCTATGAAGATAAATAACATGGAAAATGTGTATGCTATAAAATTAAATGAAAAACACAGAATATAAGACTGTGTGGATATACTCTAGTCACAACTACATGCAGAGGAAAAATGTAAAGAAAAAAAATAGAAAGGAAAATAACAAAATGCTAACATGGATCATGTTAGGATAAGATTAATTGTTTTCTACTTTCCAAGTTTTTACAACATGATCACATTACTTAGATGGAAATAGATGGTAAGAAAAAAATCTGCCTATGTGTTTTTTCATATGTCTGGCTGATACTGGGGATACCCTAATGTTACGATCGCTACATACACTGCTAAAGCCACCTCACACACCCAGGCTACCTACAAAGGGGTTGGTAAGGAATGGGGGTGCAGCTCGGTGGCAGAGCACTTGACAATAATGCATCAGAAGTCAGAGGATCTGGCTTCCAGCCCCTGCCCCAACTTCACAGGGTGACCTTGAACAAGTCCTTTCTCTTTCCTGAACCTCCCTTTCCTCCCATGTGACACAATTTGGTCTTTAAGGGAAAGGAAGCTCAAGAACCTTCCAGTTCTGAAATGTGTGACCAGGACCCTGATGAGGATGAAGGTGATACTAATGAGCCCCAAGTGCGTTCAGATCCCCTGAATGGGAGATAAAGAGGCAGAAAACTAGTTTTCCTAAAATGTGTGCCAGCAGGCTGCCTCCGCGCCTCATTTCTATATTCAGAACGGCTCCGTCTCATCCTGCCAATCCTGAAAAGCATAACTGAATAAATGTAAGGCAAATCACACACCTCTGTTCAATGTTTGGTAATTTCTCTCCGCATCCCTCGCAGGCAGTCCTGATGACTTGTACACGCAGGGCCTCTGAGAGATGCCCGGAGCCCTGCCCCACCCCCACGCCCCACTTCTCATCTTGATAAAGTGATTTTCCTCAACAGGCAGAGGACGGGGAGTCATAAATCAGTGACAACACAGCTCCTTGGGGTCTCTGCAGCCCTCTGCTTGGGAGAGATGGCTCTCTTATATGAGGTGGATGCACCCAGCCGGAGGCTAGAGAATCACAGGGGGGAAAGGGCTTGGGTGGTTAAAAGCAGAATCACTCTGATGGGAAGGAAAATTGAAACCCCAGGATTTAAGGAGGGCAATAAAGGTGATGATGGGAAACGTGAAGCCCACGGATGCACAGTGCCGCCTCACTCATCCGGCAGGAGGTGAATCGCTGCTGGGATTGGTACATTTTCCACTTGACTGAAGTTTAACCGTTGGCATGCCGGGACTTGACCTTTTAAACCCATTAAAATGCATCTCTATCTTCTTAAGTGCCTGTGTGGGACATAATTTAGTCTTTAAGGGAAAGGGACCAAGAGTCCTATCATCCTGTATTTATTTGGGTGATTATTTGTGAAATGCCCATATTCCACACCGAACTGCACATCCTGTGAGGACTGGAAGTTGCCCAGAGAAAGCACAAGAGACACATTGGTTGAATGAGTGCTGAGCATCCCTGAACTTGAACATGTTGAATCATGAAAGATTCGGGTTTTTGTTTTTTTGTTTTTTGGGGTTTTTTTTTGCATTGATCTCTCTCTTTTATAACTAAATTATTTGTCTATTCTAATTTGTTTCAGTTGTTCTTTTTTTTATATATCAGAAAGTGGCTCTTGCTGAATTAGGCAACAATGGAAAGATCCCAGAGGATTTTATGGGGTTCCCAGTGGAATGTGGTCTTGTGATTGGGAGCAGGTTGGAGCCCTGGGAAGCTCCATGCCTTTGCTTTGAGTTCAATCCCTTCTTATTCTCTCTCATTGCTGGCCATCTTTCTCTGCTCTGCCAAACAGAGCTATCTTCATCTTTCAAGTTTGTTGGTTCTCGGTTTTGAAAGTAAGTCTGACACCCCTCTTTCTCTGTTGTTTCTAAACTTCTCAGGGTAGGACTCCAGTTGACCCAGTTCAGTTGATGCGTATCTCAGAACCAATCAACTTTGGCCAAGGACCATCCTATCAGTCTTGGTACCAATGGGATGACTGTCCTGGGAACCATAAGGGAGGAGTGGGGCATTGCCCCTACCCTCATCCTTCCCTGGTAAAGGAGTGTGAATCCACACAGCAAGACATCCACTGTACTTACTTTATTACCTGTAGGACAGGTGGGCCTCCACAGGCAGAAAACCAGGTTTAGCCAAGGTGACGGAAGAGTGATAGGTGGAGGCTGGAGGCAGGAGAGGTAGGGAACAGGTCAGCCTCCTGAACACTGGCCATTTCTTTGAACTGTGGTAATTGCTGCAGACACAATGGCCCTCGGGGCTGAGTGAGTGCTGACCCCAGGGAACTCCCTGCAAATTGCTCTTTTGGAAAAGCCCCAAAGTCAGCTTGCTGTTGGGCCATTTGTTTCTCTCTCAGATATTTAGGTCAAGGTTGTGGCCTGCCTGCTCTTGGGGGCAATGTACTGCAGGTTGCCTTTCTGCAAAATTAATCAGCGAATCAAAGGTCAGAGCTGCCTTCTCTCCAGTGATTGCTTGGTCTCCAGAATAACCTTTTCTTCTCCACTGTGACCACCGATTTTTTTTTTTTTAACTCTTCAGCAGCGTGGAAGTCATACCAGTTATTTCTGCATCTCCACCACCAGGGACTAGTCTTGGACCCACTGTGCCTGCATGTGCAGGAGGCTTGTGTCTGGATGTGAAGAGTTTGTGCAGGAGTACTCTAACCCCGCTTTATGCCACCGTGGGCATCCACCTCGTCTTCATCAGGTGATGTGTTTCTCCCAGTATGCTATTGATCACCATCTCCTGGAGTTCTTTTTAGTGTTTGGCTTCCAACAACCTCTCAGGAACAAGCAATATGAAAGCCATATCTTTAATATTGTCACAAGGCTGAAAAAAAAATCCTCTATAGTGTCTACATGATAGAGCATCGCGCTCATGACATTTGTTTTGTAATAATACTTCATATTCTGAGTATTCCCCTGGTCCACAGGTCAGATCAGGGAAGTACTATGGAATGGGGAAGGTCACGGAGAGGCCAGGAAGATGGTAAAAAGATTGTCAGAACATAACCTCGGGAAGCATTTTATAATTACTTAGTAATAAGATGCTTTGCTTACCTAGGGAGTTCTGAGGTTCTCAAATAATCATTCCTGAAATGTTCAAAAGGATGTGAGTACCAGTTAGGAAAGATATCTTTGTCTGAGAGCAACTGGCACCATAGATTTGAAAGATCCATAGTGTGAAATTTCTAAAATAGATTATAAACTTGCAGAGGGAAAGGGTTTTCAAGAAACAGAAAACAATTCAAAATAAGGGAAGCGATGAAAAGATTTACCATTAATTCAGGTAACAAGAAGGGCAGAGGTAAGGCGTTTTAGGATTGGTCAAGTTATTGGCTTAACAATAGCATCAAAGACCCAAGTTCTGTCCATCTCTCTTTTCTGCCATGTGCTAGCTGGGTTCCTCATAGACATAAGGTGGCTGCACTATCTCCAGGTATCACATTCTCATACATCATCATCTAGAGATAGAAAAGGACAATATTTTCCTTGTGTTTTATTTAAGACCTCTCCTGAAACAATCTACCCAGCAAATCACTACTAATATCCCACCGGACATAATTCAGCCACTTGTCCTTTTCAAAGACAATCACCAGCAAAATAAATAGAATTACTTTGAATGACTAAGGCTGTGTGCTGGACTAGGGTTGGGGCAAATCATCCCTGAAATACATGACTGTTTGATATCTGAACATTACATTTATTCTATGTGAAGGGATGTAGAAGGAGGTGGCTATGGGTCGGAGAACCAACAACATCTGCTACAGGGCTCAATTCACATTTCTTGATTTTAATCTATTTTATTCTTCTCAAACCCCAGGACATTGGATTCACTGGCACCTACTGAGATCGACATCATTAAGCCTCGAATAATAGCAGACCCGTTTCAGAAACTCTATAAAACTGCTCAAGAGAGACAGTGTTCAGGAAAGAGTTCCTCGAAAAAGCCACAAAATTGGTATATAGTTTCATGATGAAGTGATTGGTTTTCACTAACTTGATGTAATCTCCTAATTCCATGTCTCATTTTGAAAGGCCACAGCAGCTCTTCAGAAAATACATGACTCCCTCAATCACACTTGCTTGTTCAAGTCCATTTGCCTTGTTAATTAGCTCTGGGTGGGAGAGAGAATGCAAGCTATTTGAAATAAAATTCTTACCGTATTTACCTTTATGTCTGCCTATGTATCTGTCCATCCTTCTGTCTGACCCTCCACATTCCACAGGAGCCGAGATGTGTTCTGTGACATTTCCATTAGAGGAGCTTGGGAATCCCTCTCCCCGGATGACACTTGTCACATCTACCAGCTGTGTTCCGCCACATGTTTTCCCTCCAGTTTGACACCTAGGATCTTTTCATTGCAGAGAGCAAAAACCAACCATGACTAATTTATATGGAAAGGGAATTTATTTGGACGACACAGGGTACCCCATAGGATTGACGGAATTTCCAGGGATTCAGGTACAGGAACCAATCAAGGTGGGGGGGGGAATTCACTTTTCAAGAATCTGGAGAGGAGATCCAGTTGGCTGGGCTTGGAGGCACACCCTTCTCTTAAGGAGTTGGGCGGGGCACCTCCATTAACTGGCAGAGTAAAACCTGAGAGGGTGGAGTTGGTTTTTTGTTCTTTTGTTTGTTTTTTGGTCTGGGGTTTGGGATTCGGGGCTGGATGCGGGGCAGGTAAATACAGCCATCCACAGCAACAGTTCAGCACCATTCCTGCAAACAAGGCACAATCTGTAAACTGAGCAAACAGGTCTCCTCAGGCCAACTTCTGGTTCCCAGGTCTCATTAAACTTTCTTGGGAGTGGACATCTATTCTGTCCCTGAATGTAAACTCTACTTGCTTCGAAATCATAAAACAGCCTAAGATCACTTTAAGATGCAAATACTATCTTAAATTCCGTGATAGAATGTTAATTCTATTAGTGCTTTGCTCTTCATTCAAAGATAAGATGACTCCCCCACTCCCCCAACTGGGATCAGTTGCAGGCAAGCTGTCTGCCTTTGGCAAGGAGAGTGCTCAGCTTTTCTCTTCTCACTGCCTGCTGCTTCTCATCCCTCCACGGTCTCAGCGAGGGAGGAAGAAATGCGAAGGAGGGGAAGAAAGTTTTTATTTAACCAGTACTGTCATAAAATGGCTTGTGCTCTAATAGCACAGCAGCTATTGAAAACGGACTCTCTTGTGGGCATCTTTATGTTTTAAAATTTACATTTTTCAATTGATACATACTAATTGCATATATTTATGGAATACAGTGTGATATTTTGATATGTATACAATGTATAAGGATCTAATTAGCATATTAGCATATCCTCACCTCACACATTAAAGATCTCTTATTGGGAACAATGAAAGTCCTCTAGCTTTTTTTTTTTTTTTTTGTACTGGGGATTGAACCCAGGGGTGGTCAACCACTGAGCCACATCCCCAGCCCTTTATTATATTTTATTTAGAGACAGAGTCTCACTGGGTTGCTCAGTGCCTTGCTGAGTTGCTGAGGCTGGCTTTGAACTCATGATCCTCCTGTCTTAGCCTCCTGTGCCATTAGGATTACAAGCGTGTGCCACCAGGCTCAGCTCTTCTAGCTATTTTGAAATGTGCAACAAATTAATGTTAACAAGAGTCACTGTACTGAGCCATGGGACACTAAAGCTTATTCTTTTGATTTAACTTCATTTGGTGCCCACAGACCAACCTCTCTCTATCTCCCCCTTCCCTCCTTTTCCAACCTGCCTTATTCTCTACATCTATGAGATCAATGGCTTTGGCTTCCACATATGACGTTGTGATAGTTACCTTTCTGTGGCTGATCTGTTTCATTTAACATAATGTTCTCCAGTTCGTCCATGTTGCTGCAAATTCTTTTTATGGCTGAGTAGTATTTCATTTTGTTCAAGGTACCACATTTTCTTTATCTGTTCATCAGTTGATGGTCACTTGACTGTTTGCATGTCTTGGCTATTGTGAATAGTGTTGCAGTCAGCCTACGAGTGCACATGTCTCTTTGATGTACTGATCCCATATCCTCTGTAGAGATACCTAGTACTAGGATTGCTGAATCATATGGTAGTTCTATTTTTAGTTTCTTGAGGAACCTCATGCTGTTTTCTGTGATGACTGTACTAATACACGTGCCCACCAACAGCATGGGAGAGCTCTTTTTCTGTACCCTCACCAGCATTTGTTGGCTTTTGTCTTTTTGATAACAGTCACTCTAATGGGGTGAGATGATATCTCATCATGGTTTTGATTTGCATTTCCCCAATAACCAGAAATGCTGAGGATGTTTTTTCACATCCTTGAGGGCTGTTTATATTTTCTTTTGAGAATTGTCTGTTCAGATCCCATTGTTTAATTGAATTATTTGCTTTTTTGCTGTTGAGTTGAGTTCCTTATATATCCTGGGTATTAATTCCTTGTCAGATCAGTAGTTTGCAAATATTTCCTCCCATTCTGTAGTTTGTCTCTCCACTCTGTTGATTCTTCCCTTTGCTATTCAAAAGCTTTTGAGTTTGATGTCATCCTCTTCGTCTATTTTTGCTTTTGTTGCCTGTGCTTTGGGCATCATATCCAAAATCTGTTTGCCAGTTTCCACGTCCTAAAGGGTCCTTCTGTTTTCTTCATTATTTGAGACTCCCCTGCAATGGCTGTGACTATACCTGCCCTGCTCACAACCCCCGGGCAGCCCACCTGCCGGCCCGCCATGCCCTTTGGTTTCCTGGGATAAAAGACAGAAGATGGTCTCTGTGCTCCCCTTCTCCAGTTGCAGGGGTCACAAATTTAGTCTTCACATGGTCTCCTTGAAGCCCTCCTCACTAGGTCTAAATTGAAGAATAGGCACCAGAGTCTCACCCTAGATGTGGAGAGAGAGAGAGAGAGAGAGAGAGAGAGAGAGAGAGAGAGAGAGAGAGAGAGAGAGAGGAGAGAGAGAAACACTTCTTTCCAAAGAAATCATCTTAAAATAATCCCTTCCTCCCCTGTTACCATCTCTTCATTTTCTTTTACATTCCTCCAGGATGTGAAAGTTTCAAGAATCACAGCTTTATTAAAAAAAAAATCTTTGCCAATAGACAACAATGGTGTTTTGTTTTCATTTATATTTCTTTAATTACTGATGGAATTAAATCATAGGCACTGTATGTGTGTATGATGATAGAATTAACACAGAGCTCCTACTACGCGCCAGGTACTTACACTAACTCATTTAAACCTCTCATGGATCCTAGGCTGTAGGTACTACCATTATTCTCATTTGGCAGATGGGGCTTAAATTTTAACTTATAAAACTGATCACTAGTTAATTTATTAGTTTTAACTGAATTGATATATTTTAAATGAATTAAAATGACTAAGAAATACTGAATGTTATCGCGTGTACTTGAAAGTGACTAGAATACATTTCTTGCATCAAGACAAGCAGAGTGATAATAATTGATAAATTCAGTTGCCCAAGGTCACCCTGCTGATCGGCCTGGCTCAGGAGGGCTCCTTTTAGACTGTTCTCCATTCCTGCTTTGATCGTTCAACTCTGCTCTGTTTCCTCTCCCTGTTGCTATTCCTTTCTCTCCTTACCCGCCTTCTTGTGCTCTTCATGTTTCCAGGGAGCGCTTTGAGCTTACTGTGTCCCTCCTGGTCAGTTCACCATATACCTATGTTGAACATTGTGACATTTTTTAGCACATAACAAATGCTGTGTTGGGGTGTTAAGAGACAAACACAACCCTGGGTTCTATTTATGTCCATTAGGATATAATCTTCTACTAGGCAGATTTATGAGTTACATGTGTGGAGTACATCACAGTTTCTCAGGCAGGCTCACAATTCCGCCATTGTTCTTGTTCTCAGAGAGGTCAAAGACTTACCCAAGGTCACACAGCTGAGATGTGGTGGAAGGAGAAAGAGGATATAAGGATTTCTGGCACACAAATCAACCAATATCCATGTGAACTCTGCCTTTATGGGGCAGAGGGGTACTAGAGATTGAACCCAGGGGCACTTTACCACTGAGCTACATCCCCAGCTCATTTTATTTTATTTTTTTTTTTGAGACAGGGTCTCACTAAAATGCTTAGGGCTTAACTAAGTTGCTGAGGCTGGCCTCAAACTTGCAATCCTCCTGCCTCAGCATCCTGAGCTGCTGGGGTTATAGGTGTGCACCACCATGCCTGGCTCTGCCTACCTTTTATTTTTTTTTATTTTTTTATTTTTTATTTTTGAGATAGTGAGAGAGGGGAGAGAGAGAGAGAGAGAGAATTTTTAATATTTATTTTTTAGTTCCTCGGTGGACACAACATCTTTGTTGGTATGTGGTGCTGAGGATCGAACCCGGGCCGCACGCATGCCAGGCATGGCGCGCTACCGCTTGAGCCACATCCCCAGCCCCTACCTTTTATTTTTACTGTTTTTTATTGCTGCTCCATGTTCAGGGGCTACTTGTCATTAGAAACAGTCTTCACCTCCATCTGAGGGCTCTTTCTGCAGCTTACAGCTCCTGGGAGGATGGTCTCTGGTTAATTGAGGTGTTACTATAGCAACGGCAACAATAAAAATCAGAATGGCAGGTACAGATTTCACACCCACAGACTCAGGTGTGCAAACATGTAACTTCATTTTCTTACAACTCAAGTTAATTTCTGACCCCAGGCTTCAACTCTGCTTTTGGAAGAAATGTATAATCTAGTCTTTTTCAAGTACACTTTAAAATTCAGTATTTCCTCAGCCATTTTTTTTATATTTAAAATGTATCAATTCAGAGCCAGGCATGGTAATGCATGCCTGTAATCCCAGCGGCTTGGGAGGCTGAGGCAGAAAGATTGCAAGTTCAAAGCCAGCCTCAGCAACACAGCGAGACCCTGTCTCTGAATAAAACATAAAGCTGTCATATGTAACAAATTAGAATTAAAAAGAACCCCTATAAATTGGAAAAAAAAATCAACTTGTGCAAGTTAAATCTGCCCAGCTTTTTGTTTAAAAAAGGGTAGGGGCTGGGATGTGGTTCAACCTCTGGTACCAAAAAACAAAATAATATCCATTCAGGATGATTTTTCCTCATCTGATCTCCTGGAGGAAGATGGAGTTCTGAGGTGCATGGTGGTGTCTGTCTGGAGGCCTTGTGGTTGGGCTGGGCTGGGTTAATGTACGATCCTCCCTTGAATGGAGACCACGTTGTCCTGTTGGTGCTGTGTCCCTGAGTTTAATCACGTCCCACTACAGACGGATGCTGCGTGATCCCCTCATCCCAACTGAGATCCTCTGGCTCTCTGCCTTAGTTCGCTTTCTCATCCCACTCACAAGAACTAGCTGTACCTCCTAGTATCTAGAAATTTAGGAGGTTTCTCTCTCCTTGCCTTAAGCCAGAATGAGATGGGAAGATGAAAAAAAAAAAAGAAGAAGAAGAAGAAAAGAACTCAGTGGTTAAGATCTCAAATACCATTCTATTATATCAGTACAATTTGCCTCCTTCAAAGCAATGGTATTTTTCATTTCCAAGTTTATATCTATCAGCATACCTCTTTTGTTACTTTTTCACCAAGTTTCTACTTTTTTAGATTGATCAAAGAAACGCTGAGAACTCTGCCTTACCCAGGAAATTCCACAGATGTACATTTTTGGCCTCCCTCCCTAATGTGCTAACCTGTGACACATTCATCCACTGCCAATCATCCCCGCTCTGCCCAGACATGCCCTTGGGACCTGTGGCTCTGTTCCCCTGGACAAAATCAGCCTCCAGCCAGCCTCACTTTTCAGCCTTTCCATTGGATCACATGAACCCAGCAACCTGGTTGATACCTTTCTTTTTCTTTTCTTTTCTTTTCTTTCCTTTTTCTACATAGATGTCTGCTTTTTTACACATTTTTTTTACTTGCTTCAAACCCTTTATTGGAAATAGATAAGGTCTCAAGTAAAATTGTAATAAATAACACTGTTGTAGCCCTTTTCAGTTTCAAGGACTAGAACTACCCCATTATTCCAGAGGTGGATACACTATGGTCTCCAAATTGCTTTCATTTTGAATAAAGTTCCTTGTGTGAAGCCTTTGATGTCTCCTCCTGCTTCTTTCTCAGGCAAAAGAAAGAAAATAATGGTGTTGAGTCATCTGGGATATCCCAGGCTCTTTGCTGGACACCTTTCTTTCTGTCATCTCAGTGCATCCCAGAGGCACAGGGTCCCAGCTGGAACTTGAGCCAACTACACCCTAAGGTTCAGACAAGCCTAGCTGGAAGTTGCAGGGGAAATGGGAGGACAAGGATACAGGAATTGGTGTGAGGCGCCTTTGAAAAACCTGAGCTGGAAGAGAAAATTCACCTGGAAATGAGGAATTTTCCATTAGTTCATTCAACTCGTCTTTATGGACCATTTGTAATGTACTCACCACTGTGTTAGGAACAGGATTAACACAACTGAGAAATTCAAGGGCAAAGGAGCCAGTTTTGGAGCACAGGGAGAATTCCCAGTGCAGCAGGGAAAGCGTGTCACTAATCATCCTCTCACTGTGACCATAGTCCTACAGCAGGACAGCTGCTGCCCAGAGTGAAGGAACACCACGAGTTGCTTTCATTCCATTTTTAAGAGACGATTTAAAAGAACAGTCAGAGGAAAATTGAAGCCAGTGGTTTTGTATCCTGCAAAACAATGCCCTCTCTCCAAACAGGAGGACGCTTGAGGTAGAGGTATTGTTGGACACCAGGAGGAAACTCAGATGAGGCATTAGTAGTCTGAGGGCATTAACTCAAACAACCAAGGCAACGAGGGCCAAGCAAGGGCAGCTGCTAGGACTTGGCTGAGGTATACGCTGGGGCTTGCAAAGACTGACAGGATTTTGAAGAATACTGTGATCCTCTCCATGCTAAGAGGGTACAGCCCAAGAAATACAACTTTGTGACTTTTGCCAAGTGCCTACTTTTACCCCCAGGCAAGAGCCGTCTAGGGAGGGTTCAGGTACTTCTAGTGAGCTCAGAGGAGATAAGACACTTGCTCTGTGAGGCTCATTGATTCAGTAATGGTCTTTCTCCAAGGACCTCCCAGACTCCATCCACCACATGGTGTGGTAAAAATGCCTGGGGATTCCCAGCTCTGCTCTGCTGATAACACAGGCAGCCCCTGGACAAATAAATTTATCCCCTCAAGCTCCATTTTTGCATGCTTTCAAGGAAGGGGCTGGACTAAAGGAACTACAACCTTCTATGAATCTTGGACTCCTTTCACCCCTTCCCTCCACCTCTCTTTACCTATCCCAGCAAATCCCCTTCCTGTTCTCCCTCAGCTCTTTCAGTCTAGCCACACCTGTTTTCTCACTGTCCCTGATGCAGAGCACGCATCTTCATGCCTGACCCCTGGGCAATTCTCCCTAGGGACTTGTGGTCAGACATGGTCATTGTTTGGAGGGAGGTACCCACAGCCTTCCCCCATGTTGACCTTCAATGTGGACATATGCCAGCCTCCCTGGGCATCCCTTGACCTCTCCGACATTAATCTGTCCAGACCCTTTGTGAATTCATTTATATTTCCCTCCTGTACGACATCTTGGAGTAATGTGCTCCAGGAGTTTATTACCCATTTCTTTTATTTGTCCTAACTGTTCCTTGATCATCTTCCCCTCCAGCGAGCATTTAGGTTGAGTGAGTCCTTGTTCACCTTCTCCTGGTTATTGATGAGTTTACTGATTTCCATTGTGTTCTGTTCTCGTCTGGAGCATTCTAACTTTTACAGCCTGTCTTCCCTCGGCCACCCCAGGTTGTTCATTCTCTCTTCCTTCTCCAGTGTCAGAACATCAGAGGTTCAGTGACCAGAACTCACCACAAATCAATGAAGGGCGGAGGGACCATGTTGAAGGAAATGGAGGGGGCATTTGCTAACACCTGATGTGTTTTCTTGGCCTTTGGAGCAAAGCAATACTTCAAACTCATGTATTGGAAAAGAAAATGCTTCCAGGAGCCCTTTTATAGAGACATTAGTCACAGGGTTTGGATTTGTTTATTTATTTATTTATTTTGGGTACCAGGGATTGAACCCAGGGGTGCTTAATCATTGAGCCACATCCCTAGCTCCTCCCTTTTTTACAAATATTTTATTTAGAGACAGGGTCTCACTGAGTTGCTAAGTGCCTCCCTAATCTGGCTTTGAACTTGCGATCCTCCTGCCTCAGCCTCCTGAGTTGCTAGGATTTCAGGCGTGCACCACTGGGGCCCAGCTGGATTTGTTTAGTTTTCAGCATATTTGCACATGCTGTGATTTAATGTATCTGCCCACTTTCTGCAGATTTATACCAACTCAATTGATAACCACAATAATTAATATTTAGTGATCTTTAAAATGCACTAGGTACTGTGTTAAATGTTCTACTTACAGTTATCTCTCTTAACACTCTCCTACACCCAATGAGTAGGGACTTTTAGTACCCAGTTTTGAAAACAAGAATAACTTGACCATCACACGCTGGCAAATGGCAGAGCCTCACTATAAACCCAGTCTGAGATTTTCAGGCTTGATGTTCTATGGGGTCATCTCCAGTTGTGGGTTAGAATCACCTGGGAACGTTGGAAAACCTACCAAGGCCCTGGGCCCCATCTAGGGCACTTAAATTTCACTGGAGGCAGGGGTGGGTATCTCTAAAAGCTGCTGCAGATGATTCTAACCACGAAGGTTAAGGGTCACTGCTGGGGCTGTGGGGGTGCCTCCTTCTCTCAGAGACTGAGAGCTTATTTCTACTGAGTCCGGAAGAATGCATTTGGAGTCATCTGCAGTGTGAAGGTTTATCATGAGAACTTCCCCTTCTGAATATTTACAGAGGAGTAAATCAGACCAGTCTTGGCACAGATTCTTGTTTGGCTGTCATTGTGGAAAATAATCTACATAAAATTTACCATGTTAACCATTTTTTAAAATGTGCTTTTTATTTTATTTTTTTTAAAAAACAGAGTTTCACTAAATTGCCCCAAATGACCTCAGACTCATAATCCTCTTGCCTCAGCTTCCCCAGTAGCTGGGATTACAGATGTGAGCCAACAGACCCTGCTAAAAATGTACTTTACAATATCTAAACTGGGTCATTCTATATCTGTTGGTTTCTTTCTTTCTTGTGGTGCAATATCCTGACATAAAATTTACTGTCTTGATGATTTTTAAGTGCACCGTTCAGGGTGGCAGTTAGTATATTCATATTGTATAACCATCATGCCATCTATCTTCAAAACATTTTTGTCATCCCAAACTCAAACTCTTTTTTTTAAAAAAAATATTTATTTTTAAGTTTTAGGTAGACACAATATCTTTATTTTACATTTATGTGGTGCTGAGGATCGAACCCAGCGCCTTATGCATGCTAGGCAAGCACTCTACCACTGAGCCACAACCCCAGCCCCCCAAACTCAAACTCTTAACTGGTAAACACTAGTCTCCTCATTTCCCCCAGTTTCTGGGAGTGTGACCTTTCCAAATATATCATATAAGTGGAAGTATACAGGATTTGCTCTGTGGGTCTCTTTCACTTAGCCCCTTGGTATTATAGTATGGCTCAGAATGTCCTGCCTTTTTAAGGCTATTATTCCATCAGATGACTACACTACATCATGTTAATTGATTTTTTGGGGTAGTGCTAAGGATTAAACTGGGGACCTTTCGTGTGCTAAGCAAGTGTTCTACCACTGAGCTACAACTCCTGCTCCTTGCATTGATTCTTAAAGAGAGAGTTTGAACAGTGAACCATCTGGAGAAACCAAATGTCTAAGCCATTTCCTAATCTTGATAAAAGAGGCATCATTCCCTTTACCCTATGGTGACTTGAACTTGCAAAAGACCTTTCCTAGAAAACTTTGTCAAAAACCCTTTACAAGTCCAAGTAGATTCTAGATGTTGCCCTTTCTTTACTTTCTCAAAGAATGCCACCAAATGCCTCTTCTCCCTCCCCAGTGCCTGCCCACAACTACAACTTCTTGGTGGCCAGGGTAATTCTCCAAAAAGCCTTCCTGGGCCCAGCCCTGGGGCTCTTTCTCTCCTGAATTTGCCTGGCACAGCCCCTCTGGCGTTCACCTGCTGCTTCCTTCTTGCATGCACCTCACATTCCCAGGAGAATGATCATCCCTTAAACATTGCTTATCCTTTACTGCATCCTCTCAGCCTTGGCACAGAACTGAGCAAAAAATGGGTGCAGAATTCTTAGTTCATTGAAAGGAAGGAGCCTGCCGCCTCCCCACAGATCAAGGCTTTGTGGCTAACATCTGAGATCCAAGCTGCTGAAGAATTGCAGGGATGGGTTAGGGGCACCTCCCATTGCCCTTCACTGCCTGGACTCAGGGAAGAACCAGCCCTGAGGCAAAGTGACAGGGGGTGCATGCTCTCTTCCAGGCCTTCCCTTACCATCCACTGCTTTTCTGAGCATCTGTGTCCTCCTAGCCTTTCTATTCTCACCCATCTCAGTTTCCTTGCCTGTGATGCAATTAATCCCTTAGGCTGTGCCTCATGCAACAAAGGTAGATAATAGAGTTCATTGTTTTGTCCTTTCTGTCCCCTGTAGGTGTGCAGTAGTTGCTGGTGCTGTCCTAAGCCTTCTAACTGGTCTCCCTTGCTCCAATCCCCCAATTACCTGCATCTCGCATGTCAACTTCTTGCCCCAAACCTCAAACTGCCCTTGCTTGTCCTGTGGAAAAGTCTAAACCCTTCTGTTGTATTCAAGGCCCCTGCTCATGGTCCAGCACCATCCCTACCATGTCCCTCTGTGTGTCTAATCAATAAACAATGTAATGAATGCTTCTTTCCTGGGCCAGGGGTCTAGGTGTTTTGTATGGTTCTGGGATAGTGGCATGCTCAAGAGATCATTTAGAGGCCATGACTGCTTCATGCCTGCTCAGGTGCTGCTCATTTATGGTCTAGGTAAAGCATTTTGCCATCCTGCTGTTTCCCCACTGTGAGGTTTGGGGCTATGGAACACCAGGGAGACACATGCTGATCGGGACAATAGAGTCTTCAGGACCTCTCGGTCACTCGGGTGGGTTTCTCCTCCCCTCAGTAGGAGGCTCTCCTTCTGATTCCCCCTGTCCCCTGTCAAGGGTTCTGTTCCTGGTTGGCACCTCTAAGGACAAGCCCATGACCCTCCTTGATTACAGGCCTAGGATCCTCATCTTAATGGAATGCCTCATTTGGGGGACACTGCCTTAGGTGGCTTTGGCCAACACTCACCCTGCCCTGATCTTGCTCAGGATCTCTGTGACCTCCCAATGGTCCTGGGAGATAATCACAAACATACATCTCTTGTTTGACCACACCTTATGTTCCTCTCTGGGTCCAAACATCCTGAGAGTAACCCTTGCCCCTTGGCTTGGAGCTGAGCACTTGATTTGGCCTTTTATCCTGCTCATCTGCCAGGAAGCCTGGTGTCCTCCCTAAACCAGCTGTGCCTCTCCCCAGCCTTCGGATCTGCACACCCCTCCCAACCTGCACTTCCTCCTGGCTTATCCTAGTCCAAATCTGACAGCCTATGCCAAGGCAGCAGGAAAGAGGAAGGGAGAGAGGCGCCTGGGAGGGCCTGGGGAGAGATGTGATACTCTGGGTGTCAATCCAAGGGCAAGCTACAAAGCCAGCCTTCCTCCTTCCTCACCACAGCCTCCACTTAGATGTGGAAATGGGGTGTGAAGACTCCAGGATGAGCCATGGGTGGAGGGCTAGGTTTTCAAAGGTAACTAACTCTTCATGACATGGAGACGTGGAGGGCTGATGTGAGTTGGTGAATTGTGACTGTGTTGTACTGTAATGTCCTTCTTCTACTAAAAAAGGTTTGTAAGTGCTATTATAGATGATAACTAACAATCAATAGGCAAGAATAATTTGATATGGAAAACCCGACTTTAAGCCCCAGCTCTGAAAGCAACCAATTACCCCACTGAGCCTCCGTTTATCCTATCTCTTTGGGTTCAGTGACTGCTCCTCAGCTGCAGTTCCCACAAGGGGGACAAGGCAGGCAAGAAAGAGAAAGAGCCCAGTTTTATTGGGGAGAAGCCATTCAAATGAGGCAGGGGTCAGGTTTCAGGGGGGTTGAATCTGGCTCCGTGATGTCTTTCTGTCTGCAGGTTGACTGACATCTTGGAAGGTCACGCCCATCTCATGTGCCCTGTGATGATCAAAGGCAGAGTGAGCGAAAGGGGCACTTACATGCACAGCCCAGAGAGAGCTGCATGGTCAGTCCAGTCTACTCTGTGCGCTCAAGATGCTCACAGCTCACACACAGCCCAGGGCTGGCTCGCCATATCTCCACATTCCCATCGCTCAAAGCTAGGGGAGCACTCAGCTCCTATATGGCAGCTCCCCACAATTGTGGGCTTCTTTTGCTCATCTTTTCTTCTGTGGGCTGAGGTTGGAGCAACGAGCAAAGCAGGGAGACTCTGCTTTCATGAAATTTATGTTTTGGGGAGGGGAGACAATATGTACAATGTCAAGTGGTGATTGTGACAAATGTTTGTCATTTTTTAAAAGATGATAATGGATCTCTGAAGAACTCTACTGGAGCAGACTGAAGTGAGGAAATGACCCATGTGGACACTTGGCCAAGGAGATTTCCAAACAGAGAGAACATGCAAATGCCCTTAGATAAGAACCTCAGGTCTTTGAGAAGCAGATGTGGCTAGAGAGGTGTAGGGGAAGGTAAAGAGGGTAGGAGAGGATGTCTGAAAGGGCCTTGTGGGGCTGGTAAGGACCTGGGTTTATCTCCAGAGAACTGGAAAGCCAGGTGAAGTTTCTGAGCAGAGGAGTCACAGGATCTGACCTAAGAGGCTTCTACATAGAGAAAATTCTGTAAGTGAACATCCACGTGAGAAAAGAGAGTGGTTTGAATTGGGGTGCTGGTGGAGTAGGTGGAGGAAAGAGATCAGATTCTGAAAACATGTCAAAAGTAGAGGCAATGGGATTTATTGATGGGTTAGATGGGTGGGGGGTACAGAATGACTCCAAGACTTTGGAGAACGGAGTTTTTATTTACTAGGATAGAGAAGTCTGACAGGATGCTGGTTTGGGAAAGAAAATCAGAAACTAAATGCTGAGCAGGTTAACTATGAGAAGCCCACTGGATGTTCACCTAGCAGAGGGGCAGGCCATTGTAACCATCTGGATTTTAAAGAAAGAGGTCGGAACTGCAGACACAAACATGGCCATCATCGGCACAGAGATAGGGCTTACAGCCAGGTGACCAGGCAAAATCATCTAGGGCTTCAGTGTAGCTCTCTCCTTCACATGGGTGTGAAGGTCAAAGAGATAGCATATGGAAGACACTTCGGTCAACTCTCAAGTGCTCCACATACGGAAAGGACTAAATGCATAAATAAGGCAAAGAGTGTCATGGAGGGCAAGATTTAAAGAAGTATCTGCTTGTAGAGTCAGAATCATAGAATGCTTATTGTTCAATCCCTTTCATTTTATCCATGAGGAACCAAGGTTGGAGAGGCTAAGAGGTTTGTTCAAGGTCACTGACCGCTGCTTGGTAGCTCAGCTATCCCAGAAGGAGAAGCCCTAACCGCTGGTGCAGGACTCCTTTGGCCACACCACTTACCTGCTCACGTTCACTGCTTCATCTCTCTCTGAATCTGTTAACCAGGGCCAAGTCATTCTTCAAACAGAAATCTAATTATATCGCCTTGTGCTTTTACACATGCTATTTCCTCTGCCTGGAATACTCTGCTTCCTCCCACTTCTCTGTCTGGCAAATTCCTGCCCCATCTTTCATTCCCGGCTAGAATAGCCCTTTCCAGTGAAGACTTCTCTGCCCTGCCAGCCAGTCACTGGCCTTCCCTGTGCCCACAGGGTGCCCATCCTGTGGTGGTCCTTGCACTCGCTATGGTTCTGTCCGCCTTCCCTGCCTGCCTGTGGGGCCCTATGACCTCTCCACCTAGCATGGTGAATGGCACTCAGCTGTTCGTGAAGGAAGGAAGGAAGGTCTCTCACATTAGTTGGGGACAATGGCAAAGCTGTCATTCAGTGACACTTGAGTTCCTCTGACCTGAGAATGCTTTTGGGTCACAAAGTGACATTGACTTCTAGGGTGGGAATTTGCTTTTTTTTTTTTTTTTTTGCCATCCCCAGGCACAATGAGCAGGCATTCTGGGAGCAGGAAACTATGTGGACATTATAAGTGATTGCTGCCTTTTTGTTTTCAGTTCTCTATCAGCATACGACCAGCTGTTGTTTGCCTTTTGCTGCAAGGCAAGATTTGTGCTTGTGTCTGGGCTATGCACAGGCATGTGTATACACACACACACACACACACACACACACACAAACACTGATGTCTCCTCAGAGAGGCTGCACACTTGTTTTACAGAGTAGCTTGATCACCCTGAAAACTCCCTTGGGTGGGAGGGGGGGGAGACAGCTTGGCCCCCCCTGTGGATTTGATAATTTGTACTACTTAACCCCTTGGAAATTTAGTTCAAGGTAAGTTTGAAATTTCTAGGTCAAGAGTGAATTCTAAGAAGTCCATCCTACCTTCTGTATTCCCTACTTTTTAGCTTGTTTGTTTTAGATAATTCTGTATTATTATTATATTTACATTCTGCTTAATTAACAGTGTTTGGGGAGGAGGAGAATTGCTCCTAATAGCAGTAATTATTGTACAGGTTATTGCAAGGTCTAAAGAAGGTGGCAGAAGCTGCTGGTGAAGAGATCAATGCTCTCAATTCTGTTTCAAGTAAATGATTCAGAGATTCTAACCAGACTGGTTTTGCCAAATGCCAGGGAATGCCTGGAGGAGGTGGTAAGCCAGACTCAAGAGAAAATGTCCCTTCCTGAGTTCTCTTGTATTGAGAGCCCTTGAGTAATCACTGTTAATCAATACAATACAGTAGGATGCAATTAGGATTAATTAGCCCAGTGTTGCAAGCTGCCCAGCTCCTCAGTCTGTGTCTCTCTGAATGTCTCCTCTTCTTGGCTCCTACTTTCCTTCAAAAAGAAGTTTCCCTTCCCAGAGTTCCCAGGACCAGTGTCCTCTTTTCCTGTGCTAAGGCCCTTCCCCCCACTCATTTGTAAGGTGGTGAGGGACAGTCAGGAAAGGGCACAAAGTGATGGTGGAAAGGGAAGGGAGAGAAAATAATGGAAACATGGTGGGAAGAGAGAAGGATGATGAGAGACTGTGTGGAGGATGGAGGAAATTTTGAATGCCTTTCAAGAGAGCTGCAGCAGCGGACAGAATCACCCAGAAGGCATTTGTCTACTCTCCCAAAAGAGAAGGCTCATTCCCTGTCTCTGCAATATAAGGAATGCTGTCATGTTTTGGTTTTAATTAAAAGGTATCTCTATATTACATACATTTCTGTATTTGCAGTGGCAAAATCAATCCTTAGGTTATGGGGATAGGTGAGTGCCTGCTGGGGGGCAGCACTCACAGCTTGAAAGGGGTTCAGAGTGGGCATCAGGAGACCTGCCCATCCTAGCGGATTCTGAAGAATCCAGAGCTTCTGTTCTCCAGATCTCTATGTCTTTGTCTGTACCATGATAAGTTTAGCCTCCATCCTGTACATTGATTGTTCCAAGTTGATTTCTGCACCAATATTAGATGCATGGGCTCCAGGACATGATCCTTTTCTTCCTTTTTTCTTCTTCTCTGCCTCTCTCTCTTTCTGATCAGAATGGGTTTTACATTTGTAAAATGTACATTTTACATTCTGCACATTACGAGTTTCAGCATTTCCGTTGCCCTAGAAAGTCTTTATCTCTGAGATCTTGCACTGTTTCTCTTTTTTTACAGAACCTTACAAATGCCTTTCTTGGATTCTGAGTACAGCCTTTCTGTCCTATCATTCTGGCCAAACTACTCCTGTCTTGGTTGGGAGTTGGGAGTGGCAGAGAGGGGGTGCTTCCCCGGGGGCTCTTACTGTTTCCATTCTTCTGCCTTATCTGGGATTTCCATTACTCAGAATTTTGTCAAGTAAAATGCTTCTCCTGGACCTTGTTCTAATTCTTTAATTTCTATAAAACTCTAGAAAGTCTCCTAGTGTTTTCCTTCCTCCAGCTTATTTATTTTTATTTCACAGTTCTCTTTTAGACTCACACTTCTGATTTTAATATTTCAGATCCTTTGTTTTTTCTCTTCATTTTCTTAGGTCACCTTTTTTTTTTTTTTTTTTTTTTTTTAAATTTTAAAATACCTTTTTTGTTCAGCAGAGGGCTCCCTTCCCGTCGCTCCTGCAGCCCGGGCAACTAGGATTTGAAGCTTGTTCCTTAGGACTTAGCCTCCCGCCTCCTAGCCATCAGAAACACTAGATCACTTAAACTTGTAAACAATTCCTCCTCGCCCGGTGTGATTGCGCTGAAGCTTCCCACCTCGGCGGAGAACACTCCATAGCCTCCGCCGATCGCTCAATCCTTGGGTGCCCTCCCAATGTTCCTAACGTTATTTTACTCCCTGGATCCCCTGCTTGTTCTTCACCATTGTGTAGGGTGCATACCACCAACCCCGATTTACAACCGAGGAAACTGAGGCTTGGAGAGGTTCTCTCAAGGTCGTACGCCTTGCAAGGTTAGCCAGCATCCGCCCAGTTCAGGCTTTCCAGTCCAGTCCAGCAGTTTAGCCTCACTCCCCGCCACCGCAGTTTAAAACGGACCTCCCTCGTTTTGTACGCGGTTTCTTCCTCCTTCGAATCCACAGGCAGGAAGATCGTTCCCTACCTAATAGGGCTAGGAAATTGGGGAGCACGGGGTTAGTGTGTGTGTATGTGACTGGGGGAGAGCTTGTCTCTCAGGCCCAAGACTTGGGGTGGGCAGGCCGCGCTGACGCTCTACGAGGAAGCCAGGTTCGAGATCAGAGAGACCAAAGGCGCCAAGGCGGGATGTAGCAAAAGGTGCTGGGGGAGGACCTCGGTCTGGGACTAAGGATGCAGACTGGGGAGGAGAGGCTTCTGTCCACCCTCCTGGTCGCACACACTGGACAGGTCAGGGGCAGGGATCCGGGCTAGGGGACATGGGGACGCAGGGCGCCCCCTTGCGCTCTCCCTTGCGACTCAGGGCTGGCGGGTGAAGCGCCAGCCGCCGCAGGTCCTCTACAACCCCCTCCTCCTTTTCTCCCCTCCTTCACTCCCCTCCCTCCCAACTCCTCCCCCACCGCCTCTCCCTCCCTCCTTCTGCTCCCTAGATCTCCTCCTCCCCGCTCTCTCCGGCGCGCCGGGTCTGGAGCTAGTTGGAGCGCGGGGGTTGGTGCCAGAGCCCAGCTCCGCGGAGCCGGGCGGGTCGGCCGCGCATCCAGCGGTTGCTGGAGGAGTCCAAGCGCAGCGGGCGCGGCCCGGGTCCGGACTGCACCGGAGCGCTGAACCAAGGGCCAGGGACCCTTCCTGCGCGGCCGCCCCATTCCCAGACGGGCCGCCAGCCCCCCGGCTCGCCGCCACCTCTCGGAGCAATCAGGACCAGAGAACCGCGGGGAATCCAGCACCTGCGCGTGCAGCCAGGAGGTGAGTCCCTGGAGCCCTGGGCGCTTTCTCCGCACGGGCTGGGGCTGCAAGTTGCAAACTTCAGCAACTCGGGTGGGTAGAGGAGTGGGGCCGAGGGACGCTGGCAAGTTGGAGGCAGATGGGGGAGGGTGCAGCGGAGGACAGGGGTCCACCGGATTCCGCGTCGCGGGCTGCTATCTCGGCTTGGGCTCCCTCAGCGATGCTGCGTTCCTGTCTCCCGCCGGCTCCGCGTCCCCGTTCCACTGGGCCCTCTTTGAGCTGCAATCGGTGCGTCTGGGCTGCCGCCGCGTTGGGGGCCCGGGCCTGGAGGAGGGGACCGACGAGTGCAAGGCTGGGAGGGAGCCGGGCAGAGACGCTGAGACTGGCGCGGAGATGGAGGCTCTGAGAAGGCTGGCGAGTAAACGTGGTGGAGGGAGAGTGCGGGCGGCGAGGCGCGTGGGAACGCGTGGCCCGCCCAGGGTGTGAAATCTCCCGCTCCGGGACGTCTCCGTTTCGCAGCCGCGGCAGAGAGTGGGGGCCCCCACCCGATTCTTCTCAGGCCCCCTTTAGGACACCCCAGCCCTGACTGGGCCCCAGGGAGCCCCAACTCTGCCCGCCAGGCCTTAGATGGAGGGCTCCGGGGGCCCTTCGCTCCCGCCTCGGCGGGTGGAGAGGGGTGGAGAGGGGTGCGGCGGCGGGAACCTGGGACGCGAACGGCGATTTCCCGATTTATTTTTCTCATGGTAATTTGTCTTTGTGGTTGGGGCTGCCCATTCACTTTCCGCTCACGTCGTGCCGGAGATCCAGAGCGGAGGGAGGGAGCGGGGGGCGCTCGGGCACAGGGAGGGATGGAGACTGGAGAGGGGATCTGGGACCGGAGCTGGGAGGGCGGCAGCGAGCCGAGAGGGAAGTGGTCGTTCGAACCGCGGAGGAAGAAGGCGAGGCTTGAGAGGATCGGCCACAAACTTTAAACAATCAGGAGGACCACCTGAAGCGCCATTCTTCCCACCTTCTTCTCTCCCTACCCGGTCTTTGGGTCATTTCTCTTCGTCGCGCCGGTCAGGAGTGGGCCCCGAGTTTGGATGAGGATAGGTGACCGTTGGTCTCTGCCTCCACCCCTGTGGTCCTCTCCAGGCTTCCCGTGGGGAGTGGGGTGAAGGCCGGCGGAGCGCAGAAGGGGCAGCCCACCCGCAGGATGCCCTCCTTTCCGACCAACCAAATGGGATTGGAGGTTGGAAGCTTGCCTAGACCCCACCACAATCCCACGTACTCTGACCCCAATCCCAATCTTTCCCCTCCAAACCCTAGCTAATCCAGCCTCTTTTCATTTTTCTCAGCCCCCACCGCTTCCCATTTGGGCCTCATTCTGCTCCTCATTCTGTCGTGTCTGCTCCATGGCCCTCTCCACTGCCCTCCCAGTCCCCACTTCCTCTCATCTTTTAGCCTATCCCCATTTAGTCTTCTCTGTTACCCTCCCCGCCTTTCTTCTTGACATTTAGAAGTGGCCTCTCACCCTTTGTGAGCCAGGATAGATGACCTTGAGGAAGGGGCAGAGGGGAACTTGAGCCCAAGAACTGGACCTCACAACTAGGAAAAAAAGAAACAGCATTGAACAACCCCCCCCCCCCAAATCTAGGTTCCCAGGAGGAGGTGGGGGGATAAGATATCAAGGAGAGAGAGGGAACTTGCCATTGGGTCACTCAGAGGGCAGTGTAAAGCACTGAAAACCGGTCTGGGTCTTGGGGGAGGGTCTTAGGAGGTGGGACTGCCTCTTTTTGCCAGGAGGGAAAATAAGGAAAGGTGTATATATGGGGGCTATGAGTGAGTGTGTGAGTGTGTGAGTGTGTGTGTGTGTGTGGGGGGCATATCAACAACTAATACCGCCAATTTCAGAAGGAATGGCAGATCTTCTATCTTTTCCCTTTCTGGGAATGAATGCTAGAGCCTTCCTCCTCCACAACTGAAAATGGCCACCATTGTCACTGTGGACCTCAAGCATTTTTTAAGCAAGTTACTGTGTGCAATGCACCATTTTAGGAGCTGGTAGATACAAAGAGGAACAGGGCTGAGCCCCTGCCCAGCAAGCTCCCTAATTTATCAGTTTGATCCCATGATTCTTGTGTGTGTTTGGGGAGGAGAAGGTGGACATGGGCAGTGCAAGACAGCTAGGCTTGTTGCCAAATGATGACCTTAGGAGGACTTGGGAGAGGACTGGCTAAAGAAAGCTTCATGACTCAGGTGGGACAGAGCTGAGCTTGTTGGCTCTGTCCTGAGGGAGAGGAGCCAGAACCCTCCTCCCACCACTGTCTGTTACAGGGAGGGTGAGACAGCAGAAGGGCTGGATGAAGAGCAGTTCCTACATCACTAGAGGCAGACTAGAAAGGCAGAGGAGACCAGAGGTCCAGCCTGGCTCCATGGGTTGCCACCTCTCCATTGGGATTATGGGAACTTCAGCAGCTTCCCTGTCATAGGGTGAACCTCCTGACTTGTTTGAAACCTTTCCATTAGTCACTTCTTATGAGATTTAAGGCTGGAGGAAGGCTTGGAGATTGTCCATGTTGAGGGAATGGCAAACTCAGATCTAGAGTGCAGGAAGGTAACAGTGTGTTGATCAAGGAAGCAGAGGAGCTTGGTCTTCAAAGTCAATGAGTGTTCAGAGTCAGTCTGGACAAATGAAATGATCTGAACAAAACCAATTTATAGCCCTTGAATAGTCCCTATATTTATAATCAAGAAATTAAGATTCTAATATATGAATAATCTATTTTGTACCTGTATTTTATACATATATTTACTTGTACTTTGGGGATTGATTGGAATATCCTCATCCTGGTCCTGCCTCTCGCCTATTGGATCCCCCTGCTGATCCTCACCCTCAAGGCCCACCAGGATTCTTCTGAGAGATGATGATTTCCTGAGTTCAGGGAGCATCTTGTACAAATCTGAGCATTTCACATCCACAAACACAGGGTTCCAGATATAGAGCCAAGACTGGAACTCAGGTCTTCTGTCCACTTTCCCACTAGGAATTCAGTGATACCAACCAATTTTATTCTTCACAGAAAGGAAGAAATCCAACTGAATTTCTGTTTCCCCTAATGTAGCAAATCCTTATTCAGGGGTTGGATGAGAAAAGACTGGAAGATCCCATTGGTTGTTCAGGGATCCCAAGGAACATCCAGAAAGCCCTGAGTCCTGACTGTGGGTCTAAAAAGGGAAGGGAATCCCCAGGAAGGGGATAGAGAATTGGCAAACATGATGGAAGCTCAGCCTAATAGAGATGAATGTTGCTAGATGGAGTATGTCCATTTGGGAAGAAGATGATATTGGGTCTGATTATTTGGAACATTGACCATGACACATTTGTCCTTAGAGTTGGTCACCCTCCCATATCCGAACAAGGAAAGTCAATGAGACAGAAACCTAGATCACTATGAATTAGTCAACCAATTCACTACTTTCGTTGAGATTTGAGGTGATAAAGGGGACACAGAAGGCAAAAGGACAAGAACCCTGATGAGAAGTGCAGGTTACTTTGTTATATTGCCATAGAGGACTCAGGGCTGTGTTCTGGTGCACTATCCCCACCCTGCCACAGAAGCCAGATGTTCCCCATGATCCTCAAGTGTTGGTTTTGTCATTGCCTGGATAATACATGGTAGATGAGACCAATGGTGGCAATATGGTCACATACATGTTCTTTATTTTCTGAGTACCTATGTGAAAGGCACTGTGCTAGGAGCTGTGAATACAATAGTAAGCAAAGCATGTCTCTGATCTTCCTATGTGAAGGTCAATTAGCCAGACTAGGAGGACATACTTACCAACATTGCCTTGACATCTGTGATGGAATTTGTGTGTGTGTGTGTGTGTGTGCGCGCGCACGCGCTTTCCGTATAGATTTGTGTGAGTGATCTGATAGCTAATGTGGTCTTATCCAAAGCACTTGTGGTCTGGGTGTAGGACTGAGAAAGCTAGGATCCAATTTCCAAATTTGTTGGTTCCTAAGTTCCAAATTTCCTTTCCATGCTTCAGTTGTGAAGGGGCTGAACACCTCCCTCATAACTTTTTTTTTTTTTTTCTGGTGCTGGGGATTGAACCCAGGGTCTTTGTATGTAAGGTAAGCACTCTACCAACTGAGCCATTTTATGGCCCCAACCTCCCTCATACCTATGTTGTAGACAAAGGTAAAGCCAGGCATCTGGAGGTCTGGGGATGACAACTATTAGGAGGAAGTATTGGTATATACCTCATGGTCTGAACTCCAGTGGGTCCTGAGACCATCCTTTACCTTATACAATTACCTTGATCACTAGCCTGTCTTCATTTCTCTATGAAGGAGTGGCATATGTGTTAGAGATAGTTACTTGTACTGAATGAATTTTCTGTAATTTTAGATATTTGAGTTTAGCCATCACTAAGTTGGTCTTAAATTTATGACAGTGCTTAATTAACTTGATCTTAAATGTATGACAAGAGACAAGGCAAGTGTCTTGACTAATGGAGTTGCATCAAATTGTCCAGTCTGAGCCTTCTTTTGTAGCTTGTATGTGCAGTACCTGGATTTCACTGACATTATGCTCTCCTCTTCAGATCTCCCTCTCTATGGCTTTGCTTTAAAGACATCTGCTTAGCTGTGGAATTGATTCTCTAATGAGCGATCTGGAAAGGAATCGTGTATGCCACCCTGTGTCTCAGAGAGTCTCCTCCAAGACTCTCCTTCTGAGGAATTCTTCTTCTAACTGGATTGAAGGCTAGAAAGTGGCAGGAAGAACTTTCAGTTAAAGCAGAGTTTTGAAAGGAAAGGGAAGGGAGGGAGCCAAGTGTTCTGTGGCTCTGCCATGTCACTTCCCTTCCCTTCTGTTTTAGTATTTTGCTTTCCTGGGCATGAACGTTGCAAACCAAGTCTTGCAGGATGCATGCTTTAATCCTGATATGAGTGTGTGTCTATGCATGCACGTGCATGTGTTTGTGTATGTGTTGCACTGATAAAAAATTACTAGACTTTTTTTAGAGTGGAAAAAAAAGAGAGAGAAGATGATTTTCTGTCCACTTTGCTGCTGGACACCTTGGGGAAAGTAGGACAGACCATTGGGCTGAACACTGGGATTGGCAGAGTCTCTTCCTCTGCTGTAGGACAAGGATATTGTTGGGTTCTCCCTGAGTGCTTGAAAACCTTTAGAGGCAACCCTGCATATGCCGAGACCCACCATGACACAGCCCTCATTGATCTGCCTTTAATAAGGACAACTTAATCAGACTTGCACATGGAACTCGTTTGAATTTGAAGCCCTGTCAATATTTTCAGAATACCTTTGCATTTGAACCAGGAGTATGTCTGACTGGCATCTTCTGTGATGGGAAAGGGTTGGTTCTTGGAGGATAGCTAGTGACCATCTGTTCTGCCCATCCCCTGAGGATCAAACACAAGGATATAAGTTTCAAGTACTGAAGGAGAAGGCTGGGTTTGCCTTGAGGGAGGCTTCCCCACTTGAACATTTCTGCCAAACCATCGGATTCCTCAGCTATAAAAAAGCAGTGATGAACCCCAAGCCCTTTCTGGCCCTTGCGTCACTGATTTTGGATGGAGATTGAAGTTGCCTCTTGATTTTCCAGGAGTGATTCATTTGCTTTTTTGATGTGGATTATTTGTAGGGAATATTTAGTTTTAGGCTAATTTCTAGCCCCTCTGTTGGTAAACAGTTTGAATGCCAGTCACTGAATCTTCACGAAGTACCTTGTCCTTGTCACCTAAGTCTGAAGCAGATGTCATTTTGGAAGGTAAGTTTGCTGTGTGTTGAGGTGTATGTGTGTGTATGAATATGCATGTGTACACAGATGCGATGCATTGCAAAGATGTGCACTATGGTTTGATCATTGGATTATCTGCAGACTGTTCCTTTGCCAGAGCAGACACAAGGCCACCAGGGAGGTGACTGCAAGGAAATGGCTTGTGAGGTACAGTTGAGATGCATTCCTACTTGTAAGCCCCATGGGTCTACCTGAGCAAAGCTCCCTCCCTGCTGCTGAAGCCATTATCCTGAAGGCCCCCCCAGGATCCCTTCCATAAGGTGTACAAAAGAGCTGAGTTGGCTCTTAATTATTCAGGGATGGATGGATCCAGTGTATTAAGCACCCAACCCAGACCTCTTCTTTGCCTTCTTTTGGTGCCTTGAGTAATTTTATATCTGAAGTGAGAAGCTGGGAGATCTTATCATTTAATACGGACTTTGTTTCTAATAGCTTGTTCCCTCTGCTTCTCTTCCCACAAGGTGCCTGGGGGAAACTAGGAGCCCTTCAAGAGGCCTCATCCGCCCAAAGCAGACTACTTTTAAGATCCACACATTCATTGGTCTGTTGGCTGGTGTGTGTTTCTACTCAGAAGCAGGACAGCAGAGGAAAATACCACTAGCTCTTACGTATTCAGGGTCAAGTCCCTGTAGATTTCCCAGGATCCTGCTTTTCTTTCCTTCTGTCTTTCACAGAGCCTGTACTTTCAGCTGATGGAGTCAGCTGGAACCCTAGGTCAGGAGTCTGTGAGTGCAGAGCAGTGTACTTGTGGCAAAAGCTCCCCAACAGGCCAGATCTAAGGAGTATTTCTGTTGTCCCCCAAGGCTAAGGGTAATTTTCCTGCATAGAGCAGGTGCCTCACTTTCAGCATCACTCCACCTTGTAAAGCGAGTCTTCCTGTGCTGGGTCCAGTGTAGAGAGAAGACTGTGTACCTGATGAGCAGCCTCCAATATACCTCTGAATACAGGTAAATGTGGCTTGGTCCAGCTCAACACTAAATTCACTCATTCCCATAAGAATCACCTATAGATTTTTTAAAAATAGACATGATATTCGCATCCTAGACCTTAATTAAGTCAGAATCCTGAGGGCAAAGCCTGGGCACTAGTATTTTTGGCACTTCTGATATTGAACCCTGGTTGAAAGCCACTGGCCTAATCTTTGCCTGGGTTCCACCTGGCCTCACGCCCATGGCATGCAGAATCTTTTAGCCCTCAGCCCCTCAAAGCAGCCAGGTCCTTTCTCATCCATTCCTCTATAGCTCCTGGCATTCAGATCATAGCTACGGTTTGTGTTCCTGTTCTGAATTTAATGACTTTTTATTACAAACTGATATGGGAGCTTCTAGTATAATTTTCGGGCCATTTTTTCTTAGAAAAGCATTTATTAAAATAACGGACATTCATATTCAACACTTCAGTATATTTCTTTCTGGATAGGTGTGACTAAACTGTGATCGTACTATCTGGGCTATTTTGTAACTAGCCTTTTTCATTTAACAACATGTTGTGATAATTTCCCTATGTGTTTGAAAATGGACTTTTTAATGGTTGCCTGTATTCCATCACACCATGTGCCATAATTTATTTAACAGACCCCCCGTGGTTGGACATTTAGATTGCAAGCCATTTTTCACCGTTATAAATAATGCTGCAGTGAACATCCTTGTACATAAATCTTTGTGCCTATTGATGATTGTTTCCTCAGAAGAGATTTCTTGAAATGGAATATTTATGCTTCTTTCTAACATGGACCATTAAAACCGTTTTTGACTGAATTTCTATAGAAATAATATTAAAATTTTTTTTTTTTTTTTAATTCAGAGCCGAGAAACAAACTCTTCATTGGACTTCTCTGAGGCTTCAGGCTGACTGCTTTGCCCGGTCTGACTTAAGGTCAGACCTCCTTCCTAGGCTCCCCCCAAGGTCAGCTCCACATAATGCTGCCTTACCCCACCTTACTCTCAGTCTCTCCTGCCCCTGACCTCCAGCATCCCTGGTTCTTCCTTTCCCTTCTCAGCCCTTTCCTCTTGACATCTCCAGCCTTTGACCTATCAGGACTCAGCACCTTGAAGCTGTTGTTTTCACAATACCATTATTTCCTGAGCTGTTATGACGTGCTAAACTTTTTATATGCATTATCTCTTTTGATGCTGTCTGCCTTATGTACTCTTATTATTTTTGCCTCTACTTTTTTCCATGAGACAGCTGAAACCTTGAGAGATAAAACAGTTTGTTCAAGGTCACACAGCTAATAAACAGTAGATATGGGATTTAAACCCAGAGCCTGCACACATAACTACTACATATATATATTCTCCATCCTCTTGGGTATCTCTTGGCTTGTGGCATCAACAGGTTTTTCACAAATGTTCCACCAGCATCCCGTGGACATATGTTGTACCTCCCTCCAGCAGAAGAGGAGTGGTTCTCAAATATGAATGGCAGGAGAGCAGAGTTGCTATTTATCAATGTCCCCCTTTCTTTTTTACTTCCTCAATTATATCCTTGTCCCCTTTTCCCAAAAACTCATACTAGATAACATTTCTTGCTTGCTCCCCTGACCAGCTGCCAAGATTCCAGCATACCTTGCAGCTGAGCAGGTCCAAGTGATGACATATCTCTATTACAGCTTCCCTAGCTAGTCAGAAGAATTTGGATGCTGCTCTCCCAGTATGGATTATAAAGCTGTCAGGGAGAGATGCTGCAGTAATGATGGGGGATAGGCAGCCTGGCTTCTGTTAGAAGTCAAATACTGTTTAAAGTACAGGGTTGGATATATTCTTGCATTCTTGCCTCTGTACCATTGTCATTGCTGAGGAGGTCGATAAATGGCAACCCAAACTGTCATCTGGATTTGATGCTGACCATGACCAAGAACTAGGCAGTTATGTGACAGAACACTCAGCTGAAAGAAAACGCATCAGCCTGGCATTTATAATGACCAAGGAAAGAAATGACATGCCCAGAGACCTTCCTAAGACTGTAGGACATCTGACTTGGGGAAGAACGACCGTATGATTTAGAGATTCCAAAAGGGAAAATGGTTTGTAGCAGGTGAGCTTCCAAAAAATTAAACTTCACATTTTTATACATAACTTGGATGAAACTGGAGTAAGCGAGCTTATCAAATTTGTTGGTGACAAGGCCATGATGGGCAGCTTCTATAAAAGACAGAAGAAAGATTCAAAAATGATCTCAACAGACTGGAATGCTGGGTTTAAACTAACAAGATGAAATTTAACAGGGGCAGATGGAAAGTCGCATTTAGATTGCAGAAATTAATTACTCAAGTTCTTGAGGGGGTTGGGGGTGGGGGCAGACCTGATTTGGCTGAGAGCCTGAGAAAAAGATCTGAGGGGGTTTAATTGTGCACAGGCTTCACAGGAGCCCGCAAGGTGATGGAGTTGCTCCAGACAACGATGTCTTAGATGGCACTAAGAGAAATGCAAATCCCAGATTGGATTTTCCCTGGTCATTCTGTACTCATTTCTAGACATAGATTTTAGAAAAGACCCTGAGCAACTCGAGTGTTGTCAGTGGAGGGTACGCAGCAACTGGACAGGATTGGAAAATCCAGCCACAGTAGGTTTGATAAAAAGAGGGCTTTTGTCTAGAGTGGGGGTGGGTGGAATGCTTGGGGTTTTGGTTGAAAGTGACTGACTGCAGAAGAAGCAGAACTTCCTGTAGAAGAGAACATAGCTCATCAGTCCAGGAGAACCAGAAGACCCTAAAATGGAAAGGACAGAAGCTGGATCTTTTAGAATAAGCCAGATGAGTTCAAGTGAAGCAAACCAAACATCTATTCCAGCACTGGATGGCACAATTTAATCTGTTAAAGCCATTAATTTAAAGTTTTGCCCAGATGCAGTGATGCATGCCTATAATTCCAGCAACACAGGAGGCTGAGGAAGGAGGACTGCAAGTTTAAAGCCAGCCTCAGTAACATATTGAGACCCTAAGCAATTTAGTGAGACCCTGTCTCAAAATAAAGTATAAAAAGAGCTGGGGATGTGGTTCAGTGGTTTGAGTGTCCCTGGGTTCAATCTCTGGTAAAAAAGAAAGAAAGAAAGGTTTTGGGATCAAAACATCTCGTGGTGGGCTCTAAAAGGGTAAGAAGCTTGGGTCGAGTCAAGCAGAAATGTGTATGGACCCTTCTTGGAGCTGTCTGGTGCTCGAGTCACCTGTACAAGTCCCTACTGAGTGGCCAGAAGGTGAAATCTTGAGTACTTCAGAGACAGCTCATCTCCCCACAGAGGTGGCCCGTTAGATTTTTGGGCAACAATGCCTGATAGTTCTGGCCATCCTTTGAAGTCTGTTTCTCCCCTATGGGCTCCATCTTTTCTGCTTACGGTTCTTTCTAGAAAACCCAGTTCCTCTTCTGTTCTTCCCATTTCTTTCCCACTTCTGTTGGTCCTCCTCTGGATCATCTCTTTATCTCTGGGCACAGGACACTGAGATCCTCCTATTTGTCTCAAATTGAGGTTGTTAGGACCACGTCAGGCCCTGCAGGTGAGGCCTGTCTAGCACACCCTTAAGGGTCCAAGTCCCACACCTTCTATTCAGTCAGCTCCAATTCTGACCTGGCTGTTTGGGCAGCCATGGGGCACTGCTGACTTTTCTTGACCTTTTGACCAACCAATTCTCCCAGTCTCTTTAACATAAGCTGTCACTCAATCTCATCTTCCCAAATGTGTCTTTGAGCTTGAATAAGTTTTCTAGGGCTGACATAACAAAGTGCCACAAACTGGGTGGCCTGATGTGTTGTCTCACAAGCTTAGAGGCTGGGAGTTTGAGATGAAGGTATTGGCAGGGTTGTTTCCTTCTGAGAAATATGATGAAGTCTATTCTGTGCCTCTTCGCCAGCATCTGGTGGTTTGCTGGCAGTCTTGGCATTCCTTGGCTTAGGAAGCATCAAACTAATTTCTGCCTTTATCATCACATGGTGTTTTCCTGTGTTTACTTCTAAATTTACCTTTTTATAAAGACAGCAGTCTTACAGGGTCAGGAGCCCACCTCTCTCTAGTATAATTTCATCTAACTCTATCTGCAACAATCCTATTTCCAAATAAGCCCACATTCTGAAGTATTGGGAGTTAAAACTTAGTATACGAGTTTACTTTATTTCATTTTAAATATGTATTTGTTTTAGTTGTAAATGTACCTTTGTTTTATTTATTTATATGTGGTGATGAGACTCAAACCCAGGGCCCTACTACACATGCTACGCAAGTGCTCCACCACTGAGCCACAACCCCAGTCTCGTAGTATATGAGTTTAAGATATAGTTCCTCCTATAATAGTGTTGTAGTTTTTTGGTATCCTGTTTGGAACTTTACAGTGTTTTCCTCAATTCGTTTTCTCTTATTTCAGTTCAGTCCATCTGTCCAGCTAACTGAGACATTTCAGAACCTGTGTTTTATTCAGCTTTTTCACTCCATGACTGAAAGACCTGACCAGAACAACTGTAGAGGAAGAAGAGTTTACTTCATGGTTTCAGAGGTTTCAGTCCATAGAAGGCTGGCTCCATTCCTTGGGGCCCAAGATGGGGCAGAAGGACATCATGGCAGAAGTGTGGTGGAAGGAAGCAGCTCACATGATAATCAGAAAGGAGAGAGAGAGAGAGACAGAGAGAGAGAGTGTGTCCACTCACCAGATCCAAAATATATACCTCAAAGGTATGCCCCCAATGACCCACCTCCTCCAGCCATACCCTACCCACTTTCAGTTACCACTCAGCTAATCTCATCAGGAGATTAATTCACTATTTTGGTTAAGATGCTCACAACCCAATCATTTCTCCTCTAAACCTTCTTGCATTGTCTCACACATGAGCTTTTAGAAGGAACTTCACATCTAAACCATAACACCCTGCTTTTGGCATCCAATATGTTCACTGTTGCTCCTGGCTTCAAATGCTTCCTGTGTATTGATCAGAGGAATTGACAAGCTATTGAATGGGGGAGGCATGGGTAGAAACCCTGGGGCCCTGAGGATGCCCTTGGACACTTCCTTCCAAGGGGCCTTGACTCATGGTTAAGTACCCTCGGGGTGTGATCGTGTGACCAGCTCTGTGTCCTCCTAATTCTACCACCTTCTAGCTTCCTTTCTCCAGCTCATACACACAATTTCACGAAGAGCTTGTCAGCTGTTTTGTTCGAGATCAGCACTGTGGGCGAACCCCATTTCCCTTGTCTACCAGCTTGGTGACCCTGTCAACCGGAGGAGACCAGCTTTGCCTGACAGGACTTTATTATCGAACACGCTCTGTCTGCCTGTGATCTCAGCTTCCTGTCCAAGTGCCTACCACACTTCATTTATAGTCTCTGCAGGAATTTTTCTCGGGCAGCACCTCGGGTTTTCCTCTCTGTGGTTTGTGAAAACCACTTCATATTCCTTTCTGGAGGCAAGGGGTGGCCTGTCTGAGGCCTTCAAGGGACCCCCACCTCCTGCCCTGCTTGCCAGGATCCTGTCCCGGTTCCTGTGAGACCCCCTACAGCTGTCTAAGCCTCATTTGCCTGACCCTGATTTGCTGGCCTGAGTGTCTGGGCCAAGTGGCTTGAATGCATTCAGAGCAGCTGGAGCTTTGACGGCCCTTCTGCCAGAGCTTCTCGCTTAGCCTGTGCCCCTCATGCCCCTCATTTTTTCCTTCCCAGGGAGTCACACACCCTGATAGACGAGACCCAAACCAAACCAGGGCTAGCAGCAGAGCCTGCCAGAGAGCCTCCCAGGCCTGCAGACGCCATCTTAGCTCCCTTCAGTGTCTTTTTAGCTTCCAGCTGCTCTTTCCTCTCAAGTTGCTCCTTCTCCTCTCTGTGTGGCTCTTGGGCTCTGTGGGGGTCAAACACTCCAGTGAAAGGATTGGGCAGGAGGTGGGGAGGGGTGCTTTCTGAAGGCTTCATGCTCTGCTGAGGAATCTGGCATGGAAGCCGCCTGGAGTAGTAGGAAAACCCAGGAGCCACGCAGACCTGGGCTGGAATCTCCTCTCCACCGTTTACTCTTAGGTTGACTTTGGGCAAATGACTTCCCCTCTCTCAGGCTCAGTTTCCTCATCTGTAAAATGGCCACAATATCTGCTTCAGAAGGGTATGGAATTAAATTTGTTCCTTTTTGTGAAATGGGCCACCTGGAAAAAAGCCTGGGTCTCAGGTCACCAAACTAATCAGCCCTTCTGCCGAGTGGACAAGGGAGTCTTCTTATGGAGGAGGAGGCAGGGTCACAGACTGGGCCTAGCATGAGGGGCTGAGGGCCACGACTGCAGAGAGGACTTCCAAGTGGAGGAGTAAGCCTGAATGAGTCAGGAGAGAAAGACGCCCAGGACTCTGAGCAACTCCAAAAGGATGGAGTGTTGTGAGCATGTCCTAGTAGACCGAGAGCCTGTATTATAGCAGGCCATTTAAAAAGTTGCATGTGTTCTAGCCCACACAAGCCCTAAGGGCAGGTATGATTTTATTACACCGTCTTATAGATGGGGCAATGAGATACGGTGAGATATGGAGATGCACAACACCATTCCCTCAAGCCACACGGCTCAACCGCCTCCCGGTTCTCTCCTCCTTTCATCTGACTGATGTGCTTTTCCATTCTACTTTCTCGTCATTCATCATGTCATCTGCATGCCCCATCTCTGTCCTGCAGGACCCTGGGTTGAAATCAGTCTTCACACCATTTCCTCCTTGGAGATGGGCTCACAGATGACTCTCGCTCTCATCTGGGTCAGTTCTCCCCACTCCCCCCAGAATTCTGAGGATAGGTTTAAATTGGACTCCAATGACTGAAGGCAGCTCTGGCTTGGTGGGAGCTCTTTAGGGTTGGAGGAGGAGGAAGAAGGCAGAAGATCCCGTCTTGGCTCCCACTGGCCCAGACCTCTGGGTGCAGGATGACAGGAGGGGAGGTATTCCTCTTGGCAAGATGGCTGCCACTCCTAATTAACCCTCGGCTTTAATTACACATCACAGCCATGTCCTGCTGGGAGAGAGGATTGCTCAGAGATTGTCACACAGAGCTAAATGTCTGGAGCCTTTCCACTTGAGGAACCTATCTCCTTGAAATGGCAGGCCTGGGGCTGGAGTTGGGTACCTATAGGGGACATGCCCGTGACTCTCCCCTGACCTGCCCTGGTCATCTTCTGCGGAGTGGGGTTGTGGGGGGATTTCCTGAGGGTTAAGTAAGCTCTTTGGAAGTTTGGTATCATGGTTGCATTCAGGGCTGTCTTAGAGGAAGATGGGATATGGGTGGACGGAGAGAAGCACAGAGGGAGAGGCCATAGGAAGCCATAGTGGTGGGGAGTGCCACCACCCCAGGGATTAATTCTGGTGAGACCTGTATTCCCAAATAACAATTACCATGTGTGGGGACCTACTGTGAGCCAGCTTCTCATTTAAATCTGCATAACAGACTCCAGTTTATATGTGGGGGAAAGACCTCAGAGAAGTGAAGAAGCTCACCTACAGTGATATACAGGTGGAGTCAGGACATGGGCCCAGGCCACAGGGCGCGGAAGGTCTTCCTCCTCCTGACCCCTGGCCTCTCCGTAGATGGAGGCCGGTCTGCAGGCTCCTGCGCATGTACCGCCACACAGCAGGGAAGTGCCTTTGGTGAAGGAGGGTAGGTTGGAAACTAGATTCAAGGAGGCAGTGCTTTTCTGCCGCGATGTAGTTCAGAAATGCTGTTGCTGCTGGGAAGGTGTGTGTGTGTTTCTCTAGGTCATTCCATGTCCCGGAGAAGTGATGGGGAAGCTTTGATGTGAAGCCACCCTAACCTTCCATCACCATAGGGAGTACTTCCACAGCCAGCAGAGCTGTGGCCTCTTTTCCCCCTTCCTCTGTGTCTTTCCCTCCTTCTCTCTTTCTTGCCTGCCTATACTGGTCCCAGACTGTCTGTCCTCCTGTGGCCTCTCTGAGGCAGCAGCTCCTGTGCCATCCTAAACCCTCTAGTGACCACCTCAAGGCTTGTATCTGTGGCCTTGAGTCACAGCCTTTGATGCACCCATGTACATTGAGGCAGTAGCTTCATTCACGGAGGCCTGAGGGAGTCAAGCTGTCTTATGAAGGGCCCACCCCTCAGTTGGCTCTGAATTCAGGATTCCCCCCTTTCTTGGGTAGAATTCCAATCTCCATCTTATCGTTTCCTATATGCACAGGGAATATGGAGAAGCGAAGGCCCAGGATTAGCCTCAGATATCCCGTAGTCCTCTACATTGATGCTGCACAAACCTGAGCCTGCTCGTGTGTGACAAGGAGGCTGGACCAGGTGACTGAGCCTTGGATTGTCCCCATTCTGCTCTCTAAAGCAGTCTGTTCTCTAAACACATGCTTCCAAATCCCCAGGGGACCCTCCCAAGGGATGTCTCTCATTTTATAAGTGGAAAACAAGGCTGTGATAGTTAAGTGACTGGCCCCATGTCACTCTCTCTCTTTAGTTTTGCCTGCTCATTTGCTCTGACAGATAGGGGTGGGATGAGAGTTTTAAAGGAAGTGGCTCAGCAGTTATGCCAGGAGATCTTATTAAATGACTGACACCCTGCCTTCCACCTTGTCTTCTGTGCGTTCAAAAATGGTCTTTGGACTTGTCCACTTGAGGGACGTGTTATGTGTTTCCATCTGCAAGGGAATCCCCTGGCCTCAGTGACAGAACCTCATGGCTGCCCGGACCAGACACTCAGCCCAGTTTTTTATTTTTTTATTTTAGTTAAACATGACAGTAAGGTGTGTTTTGACATATATGTATCCATGGAGTATAGCTTCCCATTCTTGTGGTTGCACATGATGTGGGGTTACCCTGGTCATGTATTTATGTATGAATATGGGAAAGTTATGTCTGATTCATTCCACTGTCTTTCCCATTCCCAACCTCTCCATTCCTTTCATTCCCTTTGTCTAATCCACTGAACTTCTATTCTCCCTTCTCCCCTTATTGTGTGTTAGCATCCTCATATTAGAGACTACATTCAGCCTTTGGTTCTTTGGGATTGGCTTATTTCACTTAGCATGATAGTCTCCAGTTCCTTCCATTTACCCACAAATGCCATAATTTCACTTTTCTTTCTTCAGCCCAGTTCTTACTCTTTATTTTTTATAGGGTTCTGGGTGGTGGCTGAAGAGGGGTTTGGAGAGGTTCCCACCTCAAGGCACTTAGGGCATCCAACTCCAGTCACTCACTGTAACTCTAGGATACTGGTTGGTGTTCAGGAGACCCCTGCGTCTGACACAACCTGATACCCTTCAAGAGGGTGTGAAGGTTGGTGGGTGGGAGGCTGGGTGGCTTGTGTACAGAGGTGAGCCATTCTTTGTTCACTTAATAAACTGGGCAATTCTATTCTCTGGGCTTATTCTGCAGGGACTGTGTCAAAATTCTACCTGGCTCTAGATTATATTGTGAGTGAAACTGTTTGCAGTGATCTGGGGACTCACAGGGCTCAGGGGAATGTGAGATCACATCCAGTGCAGATCATATCCAGTGCAGATCACATCCAGTGCAGAGGATCTGCCATGTGGCGGCCACAGTGGTTCTGGAATTGTGGCCATGCCAGCCTGGTTGAGTGACAGTGGACCTTGATGGAAGCTGGGCCCATCCTGGTCTGAGGCGGTCACTGCCACTCTCAGGGTTTGAAGGGACAACCTGTGAGCTTCTAATGTTCTTATTATTTGCTGATGTTATTTCCATGTCAAAGCCATACGTGAGAAACTAGGGTACCTCACTTCAGTCAGGTGTGGAAGTCAAGATTGAGAAAATGGCTGCTTCTCTATCAAAATTGTTGCAGCCCCCAATGTCCCAACATACAGGAAAGAGCCAGAGTGGGAAAGAGCGCCCCAAGCTGGTGTTGGAGCCAGGATCAGGGCCAGACCTTGGGGCTCTGACAGCTCCCAGCCGGCTGTGGTTTCCCACGCAAACCTTTCCGATTTGCCCTGTCAGCTTCTCCACCTCTGACTGACCTAATGTCCAGTGCATGCTATTCATGGTTTCACTTGTCAAATATTGTTTTGTGCATCACATGTGCTGAGAGATGGGGTGAATGAAGCACAGCCCTAGCCTCTGGATACCAACCATTTCCTGGACAGGGCACGAAGCAGGTTAGTGTCCCCTGCAGTCTGCTGAGCTGTGGTCCTTGCCTACAGTGATAAGGCTCTAGGAATGAGGCCAGGCTGCTTTTTATAGTCCCCAGTAATTCCCCTTCACCTGCCCTGGGCCAAATGATGATGGGGACATGACAGAAACCATTTTTTTAATAAAGTTCTTTAATAACTGTTGAAGAATTTTCACACCTTTATTTATTTCTTCCAGTGACCTCAACTTCGCTCACTGAACTCCATGCTCAACACTGCTTTAAAGCTTTAAGTATATTACCTCCTTTAATCCTTACAAATGATTCTGAGTTGGGTACTGTGATATCCATTTTAGGGGTGAAGAAATTCTCCAGCAAGAATGAGGCAGCTTTAAATCCTTGTCTCCCACTTCCAAATTCCATGCCCTGCTCCATCATGCCACCTGCCTCTGCTGTCAGGGTGTTATGGAGATCGTGAGGTGTCAGGCCCTGGTCCTGAGCCCTGGCTTCTTTACTCCTGAGAGCCCTCCCTGCCTCTCACCCACTCGGAGCACCTCAAGTCCTTGCTCCAGGCTCCACCAGCAAAGGTAATCTGGGGGCTGGGGTTGTAGCTCAGTAGTAGAGTGCTTGCTTAGCAAGTGTGAGGCACTGGGTTTGATCCTCAGTACTGCATATAAATGAATAAAATAAAGGTTCATTGACAACTAAATATTAAAATAAAAATTTAAAAAAGATGATTCCATTAGTCTAGGAGAGCCTGGGTATCAGTGTATTTTTAGGGCTCATTGGGTGAATTGGGCATCTCCTTTTTTTTTGTCTCTGTCCTCATGCTCTGTGCTATCTCTGCTGCCATTGTGCGATGATCTCCTTGCAATGTGTCCATCTCCCAGGGAAGAGACCGAGCTAGGTTTATCTTTGTCCCTCTGCCCAGCCAAACGCTAGGCACAGAGGCCTCAGTAAGCACGTGTTGAAGTATTGTTAGAGCTAAAGCCACAAACACCCCCGTCCCCTTTTCTTGTACGTTTCTTTCAGTGCACGGATGAAACATGGTCCCTCCAAAAGCCTCCTTGATTTTATAATTCTAGTATAGGGTGACGAATGGCGGTCTTTCACGTCTAAAGATTTCAAAGTCACTTGTGTGTTTCAGTAGCTGGACGTAGAGCAGGGACACAGGTTAGATCCTTTGTGGGGAAGCCATGGGACAGCATCCTCTCCTTCCCTCCTCCTAGCCCTCATACACACACAAGGATAGAAATGAGAATGGAAACAGGAAATCTCTAAAAACAGGCCCCGGAAGGGGCGCCGTGTGGGAGGGTTGAGGGAGTAGCTTCTGTACTCTGTGTTTATACCTGATGTATTTGTAGGGCCCTGGGGGGATGCTGGATAATTGGAAGCTGAAAAATAATATAGACCTTTCCTCAGCTTACAGTCCCCAATCCTTTCTCTCAATACCCACCCCCACCATGCTCGTCCACAGAGGGAAGTGGAGAAATGGAGAAGCAGGAGAGTGGCTAACTCTGCTCCCCAGGGAGTGGAGAAGGGAGTGTCGGTGCATTTGATAGGGGGTCTGGGAAAAACCTCTTTTTCATCTTGGACTGAAATGCTGAGCCTTGATTTTCTGCCAGCCGCTCAGTTCCTTAAGCAACTGCCCTGCTCCAGGCCCACTGGCTGCAGCCTCATTGAAAACCGGGTGGCATTGATGGAGCAGGCTACACCAGGAAGCTCAGGTTCCCTCTGCCCTATAGCTAGAGCTCATTAAAGACACACCTGCTGTGGGGAAGTTTACTGCCCAGTGGCTATCCTTCAGTGATAACCTAGCCCTGGACAGCTGTGGTCCCCCAACTCCTGCTGAAAGTCTGTCCTCTACCCTGGCTCCTGAACCTGGGGCCCTGGGAGGCTCCTGCCACGTCCTGCCACTTGGATGGCCACTCCTCTCCTTCTAGTGCCAATCAGACCCAACTTGGCCCTTCTCCATAATCCTTCACCCAGCCTAGCAGGCCCTATCTGCCAGGTCTGGCAATGTGTGGTCCTTACGTGCTGCATCTGTGTCATCCCCCAAAGTGGACACTGTTGGCAGTCTCTTCCCAAAATCCTCGGGCTGGGAGTGTCGCTCAGTAGTATAGCATGTGTTTACAGCATGTATTTAGCATGCAGGTGGCCCTGGGTTCCATCCCCAGCACCAAAAAATAAAAAATAAATAAAAGAAAAAGAAAAACAACAGCAACTAGTGCTTTCTGGCTTCCTCTCTGCTGCCTCCATAACTAGGCTTCATGCTCACCACTCCAGCCCTCCTTCCATTCTCATGCCACCCACCCATCAGGGCCAGAACAAGCCTTGCAATCCCTAACCACATCCCCAGCCACACAAGATGCCAGTGGTCCCTCTGTGGAGTGCTTTCAAGCTATCTTTTTTTTTTTTTTTAATTTTGTTTTTGAGTTGTAGTTAGACACAACTCAAATTTTATTTTATTTGTTTATTTTTATGTGGCGTGCCTCTCAGGTGCTAGGCAAGTACTCTACCTCTGAGCCCCAGCCCCAGCCCTCAAGCCATCTTTTAACAAATACCTAAGGTGCATCATGGGTGTGGATGTTCACCGAGTTCACAGGAGGGGAAAGATCTGAAAAGAAGCCCTGCCCCTGTGGAGTTTATTTTCTCAGTAGGGGAGACAGAAAAAAACAATGAACACCATAAATTGTACAGTGAACACCTATCTGCATGTGAGAAGTTAATAAATATGTGATAGGGTGTTGTCTTGTTTTGGCTCTTAGTAAACAGATTGAATATTCCTCCAAATAGCAAAAATGAAATGTGAATTCCTATGTACCCTTCAATTTGCTTCAACTATTAGCAGTATCAGCCATCCTGCTCCTTCTATTCTCTCCCCAACTCTTTTTTTTTTTTTTTTGGTGGTGCTGGGGATTGAACCCAGGGCCTCGTACATGTGAGGCAAGCACTCTATCAACTGATCTGTATCCCCAGGCCCCAACTTTTGTTTTTTCTGCTTTTGTTTATTTGTTTTGGTGTTTTATTGGTACCAGGGATTGAACCACTGAGCAACATCCCCAATCCTTTTTATTTTTTATCTTGAGACAGGGTCTTGCTAAACTGCTTAGGACCTTGTTAAGTTGCTGAGGCTGGCTTTGAACTTGGCAATCCTCCTGACTCAGCCTCCCGAGCCACTGGGATTAGAGGTATGCACCACTGCCTGTATTTTTAAACAAACCCCAGATATCATAAAATCTTATCTATCGATACTTTAGGGTGCATCTCAATTGATCAGGATTTATTTATATTTTATATAAATACCACATTGTGGTCACACTAAGAAAATGGGCAATAATTCTTCTAGGATTGTTTAACCCTATTGTACGTGACAATCTTGCCTCTCTAGCTCCTGGAAGACCCCTGAAGGTGAAGACTGCAGAATAAGAAAAAGGTTCCAACACTTGGAAATAAGACAAAAGAATGGTCGTGTGTCTGGCAGCACCATACAGGATCACTCAAAGCTTATTTGACTCTCTAAAGGAATGCACTTTTGTTTAACTCTCAATTTATTATTGATCAGGAGCCATGCTTTATGAAGTTAACACATCGGATTGACACCTTGCAAGGTTCAAAACATACAACAAATGTGATATTTTTATCTAATAGAGAGACAATTGATTTTGTGCAGTAGAAAAATAATGCTGCAAATTATGGTTTTATACTCCTGGAGAACGTTAGCCAGTTCTGTCTCTACTTAGCAAACTTATTTCTGCATATTTTCCTGATTATTACAAACAAACCTCTGTTCTTCAAATTCTCTTTTGAATCAGCTTTACCACCCTTTATTAAGAAGTTAAGTAAATAGTATTTATGGGAGAATATTTTCAAAATTACACTTGGACTGTGTGGTACATTTTCTGTATCTTCTTAGTCTGGTTTGACATGAACCAGACATTTGTAGGTTTGACTTCATCCTTGATTTGCTATCTATAAGGGGGAGAGTCAAGGTGATAATGGAGAATGCTTAGCAGAGGACTCTGGTCTCCCTGAGTTCCATCCTAGAGAAAGGGGAGGACTGAGGTTCGCATCACATCCTGCAGAGAGAGTCCTGGGGGCTATCTAGAGAGCCCTGGACTTCCTTTTGCTCCTGGCAGCAAGCCCTGCCCCCGCCATAACACTGAGTGGAGAGAAAGAAAGGTGTGTGTGTGTGTGTGTGTGTGTGTGTGTGTGTGTGTGTGTGTGTGTGGTGGGGTGGTGGTGTAGGTGTTGGAGGGTGCAGGGGTGTGCCCAGGAGGGTATGCTGGCTTGCAATGTGCCCCTGTGCTTAGAGGGCACGGGTGACATTGTGGGAGTGCTCTTTTATGTCTAAAAATTGCCACCCTCTCATTCCTCATGCTTCTCTGGGTGGGAAGTTCTCTTTTATATCTTACTCTAATTATTCCATTACAGTTGAGGCCAGGGATGCAGACAGAGGCGGGAATATCTGCAAATGCAGCTGGGATGGTGGTGGGAGGGCTTGTTTGTGGTGCAGAGCAGCTGCCCTTTTCATCTCCTGAGAGGAGATGTTTGTTCTGAAATGGGGTGGGGTGGGAGGGTGTGTGCAGGGAGCAGAGCTCAGCAGAGATGGGACACTATCCTGGGCGATCCAGGGTCTGGAGGATGCGCAGCAGAGAGGACCATGTCTTTGTGTTTAAAAACACGCAGTTGCCACATTGGCTCTCTCAGCCTATTCCTCCAGGAAGCCAAAGCAACCTGGAGTTGGGGAAGGGCTTGCCCCCCCAGGGTCCCACCCAACCTTCTGAATTTTCCAATGCCCAGTCTCAGCACTCGGTGCACACCAAGCTACGCCAAGACAGCACTTCAGCAAGTTGTTAATAAGAAGGGATTTTCCATTCTATTTAAAGGTTGAATGTGTTCAATATTTTATTTAAATTGGCATGGAAAAGCCTGAATAACATACTTGTGTATTTGGAGCTAGGATGACTTTTTAGTTACCTAATCAATGGTGGGGGTCTTCTTTCTGGGGTCTCTTTTGTCCCTGGAGACTGAGGATGGCAGGAAAAGGCTGGGGGTAGGCTTTCTTCTTCTCCCCTGGACTTTATGCCACTGTCGTAACTCGTCAGTCACTCCCACCCTCCTCAATGTCTTCCCCTCACTCAATACGTGTGCTATCCACTGGCCATCCCCAGGACGCATTTGCCAGCGCCAGGCACTGAAACACCAAGATGGATGAGATCCTTTCCCAACTGGAGATGCTCTGAGCCCAGTGGGCAGTGATCCTTCATGAGCGGACAGTACTTTCTGGCTGACAGAGCACAATCACATTTGTTGTGCATTTGAGCCTCACGAGAACTGGGGCGATGAGACAAGCATCGTCCATGCTAGAAGAGGTTGCTGAGGCTCAGAAACTGTGAACATTCCAATCCTGGAGCCAGGATTGGAAGAGCCTTGTGGGTAATGGTCAAGGCTATAACCTCTGGCCATGCAGGAGCTGGTTATGGGAATTAAGAGGGGAGAAAGCGTGTCAATGAAGCTGAGGCATGGCCACCAGGGTCAAAGGCTGTGCAGTGAGGGCAGGCTCCGGAGTCAGGGCTCTGTGGCAGGAATGTTTCAGGGATCAGCATTGCTGTCTCTTTTGCCTGGAAAAAAAAAGTGAAGGATGCAAATGACCCTTTAGTCTCTGGGAGTCACATTCTGGTGGCCAAGGAGTCCTGTGACCCTATTCATTCTTTGTTATACCCACACTTCTGATCCCCTCAACCAGTTGCAATGACAGAGTTGGGGCCAAGCTTAAAATGAACATGGGAAGGGATGGGGAGTCAACTGCAAAAGGAATTTATGGAGTGGAAATTGGCATGATGGCATTTAATAGGTGACAGTGTCCTTCCTGGCTGGAGAGGGACCATTGTCTGTCAAGCTATCACTGCCCAACCTCCAATTCCCAGGGAACACAATGCTGTTGTGGGTAGAGCCAGGTGGAGGAAGTGTTGTGAGGCAGAGGTTGGGTAGGGGCACAGCAGGGCCTGAATGGCAGGTGGTCTTGAGCAGGAGAAGTACTTGGTGGACAGGCTGCGTCAGGCACTGTTGCTGGCAGGAGGGGCCGGGGGAGGACTGTGTTTGTCCCTTGAATGAGTGAGCGCCTAGAGCTTCCAGAGTTTATTCTGACATTTCATACTGGTCTTGCTGAAGGCAAGAGACGGTCTAAAAGAGATGATCCTTAAAGTTCATGAGGTCCTGGCTCTCCCGTTCAGAGAGTTTGTTGTACAGAGAATTCTGGATTCTTAGAGAGGCAATGTGAGCTTTCATCAGGTTGGTCATCAGTTTTGCTAGGGAGACTAATAAGAGAGAGAATGCTTGTCCCACCCATGAGATTTGGATTTGATAGGTCTAGGTGAGGCAGGGAGTCTGTTCTGAAAGAGCAGCAACATAATACAAATGCCTACTATTTGTGTTGCCCATTCCAGAGATAAGGTGCAATCAATTTCCTTCAGAGTGAAGGAGCCCGTGGGGAGGCCAGCCATGACTTATTGTTGCGCTGGGTGTATCATATTTGCGGTCTGCATGCTAAAACCCCAGCTCTCTGGAGAAGCTGGGGTAGGTTGTCCCAAATTTCAGTTTTCTGACTAGCTCTAGATTTACCCCTTCAAGCAACACTTTAAAATTGTTAGCCACTGTTTGTGGTTCTTTGTTTTACATGCATCCCTGTCTTCTTAAGCAGAGTAACACAACCATAAATGTAACCTTTTCTTGATGTCTCAGGGGTGTGTTACAAACCTTAATTAATGTATCAGGCTGTAATTCAGTGGGGCGTATGGGGCACTTTGCTTATACCAAAGAGCCCCCTGAGGTTCTGGGTTTTTGTGCCTGCTTTTTAGTTTTTCCAGTCCTGCTTCTTGCTGATGGATGTCCCTTCTTGTTAGATACAATGTACCTGCCTAAAGCAAGTTTGTCTTCACTTTTGATTTGCATTCTTTGTGTGGGCTTAGAAAATGGTGACTGAAATTCTTATAAATAAGTGAGGCAAATCTTGTAATTAACTTCCCATCGTCCATGCCACACCAATTCAGAATGTGGTGTAATTTGGGGTTGACCTCAATCATCCTAAGGCCATGGGCCCCAGAGACTTAAGGGTGCAGCTGCGGTTTGTCTTGCCGAGGGTTAGGTTATAAATGGACACCTGGCATAATTTTGACCAGTGAGAGTCAAGGATAGGTTGTTCATTGATTTGGGGGAGAATTCTTCCTCTCTGGCAACAAAGAGCCACTGGAAGTCACTCTTCAGGTAGGTGGAAATGAGAAAGGCTGCCCTGATTGCTCTTGGCAGCTGGATTATAGCTTCAAGAGCTTTCTTTGGAAAGAGGCCCACTGGTGATGACAGAACGGCAGGATGTGGAACCTCGGCGACTGGCAGAGGGAAGCAATGGAGAAAACCTGAACCACATGAGTTGGTTGGACCACTAAACCTCCTCTTGTGTGAAGTATTCTATTTTCTTTGATTTAAGCTGCTTTGAATAGAAACGGGGTTTTGGTTACATGGAACGAAAGCAAATCAATGGGTAAATGTCAAATGTATGAAATAATGGCGAGTGGGTTCTGGGTGAAGCCTGAGGCTTTATTTCCTGCATTTGTTACTCAGTTCTGGTTCCTTGGAAGCTCGGTTTTATGTTTTGCATTTGAAGTGCGGTGTTTTCCTCCATGAGACTTTTCCAGGTAGGTAGTGACTGCTCCTCATTCACCTTCCACTGCCCAACTTTGCTCACGGTGCCTCACATTCACCAGATGTCCAAAAACCAAATCGACTTGAACTTGGCTATCTGCCTGCATCTGAACTGTGCTTTCTCCTTGTTCACAATGATTCCTGCTTGTTGCTTTTTACTCCTTACCTAACAGGTTTATTGGGATGTTAAAACATACCATAAACTATCAATTCTTTTTGGTGGTTCTGGGGATTGAAGTCAGAGCCTCATACATGCTAGGCAAGAGTTCTACCACTGAGCCACACCCTCAGCCCTAAATTAAAAAAAAAAAAATAGTGCTTTACAACTTACAAAATGCCACCTCATACTTATCTCAGGAAATAGGTATGGCTGGGATCATAATTTTACTGATAAGAATACTAAATCCATTGGATTTGCATGCAATTTAATTTCAGAACTAGTTCTTAACAAATTTAACTTTGAAGTGGCATCCTGAGCACTTTCTTTTGGAATAAATAACCCTAATACTTCTAAAACAAGTGCTCCAATGTTTGCTAAAAGACTTATAAATAACTTACAGTGCTGCAGGTCAAGTCTTCAGGAGGCCCCTCCAACTAGGGCTGCCTCTGCCTCCCACAGCCACCCTCCCCTCCTCTGAAGAATTGCAATTTGCCATCAGGTTTAAGCTCTTCAGGATTCACAGCTTGAGTTTCTCACTTAGCTAATTGGTGCTTATTCTTCTTTCCTATTGGCTTATTGTTTTTACCAATAGGAAGAAAGCAGGAGTTTGCCTCTGGCTGCCGTTGCATGCAAGCTTTGCAGCTAAAAATGAACTGTGCATCTTGGGCATCTCTTGCTTCAAACATGTCCTCAGGATGGTTATGCACAAAGTTGTTTGTAAGCAGGGCACTGAATAGGTCTATTCCTGGGTCTATCAAGAATGGGAAAAGCTCCTTTGGAATATAATGCACTAGGTTAAAATTGAGCTCTTACCGCATTCCCCATGCATGACGCCTGTCCATCTGACCCCAGCGCAGAGTTCCAAGAATGATGTTTGGCACTTGCCTTCTCCCCATTGCCCCATGGGCTTAACCCATTTGTGTTTTCTGCACTTGGATATCTCCATCCCTGTTCCCCCCTGGGGCCTCTCTAATGATGTTTGCACATCATTGCACAGCTCATTCTGATTCCTGTGCCTTTGGTTATCTGGCTGATCTCTCCTTTACTTTTTGAAATTATTGTATAGAAATTATTGGGTGGAACACTTACTTTGACATTGTTTTGAAAACGATATTGTGTGTGTATTTGTCTCCTGGAGGGCAAAGCTTATGTTTTACATTGCTTTTGTAGGATGCGTAGCATCTAGCATTAAACTTGTGTAGAATTTAGAGTTAGTAGAAGAGTTTGTTACCCAGAAAATACCCGAGGAATGTCATCGCTCTTCCTTTGAGCTTTATGGATCATCTGCTCACTTCTTGTGCTGCTAAGTGCCTTGCCTGTCTGCTCACAGTGAAGCTGAGTGTGGGCATGCATCATCAGACCTGGGATTTTAAGGGGATGAGTGGGTGTGAACTTTACTTATATTATCTGAATGGTTCTTCAGTACATTCTAAATACATTCTGACTTTTGGGGGGAATTTTAGAGGGGAGAAAAGTGGGAAAAATGAGTCGAGTGGAGAGGCTTGGTGTAGTTGAACATGAAGAGAGAAAGGTTTGAAGGTTCCTCGCTGCCTTGATGGCCCATCTGACCATGGGTAAAGAGGTTTTCCCAAAAAGGGAAAGAGGGCTCTCCCTGCCCAAGGGGTGACATTGTGGCTCTTTGTGAATTATCTGCTGCTGCTAGCCAAGGTTTAAAAAAAAAAATGGTAGTGACTTAGGTGAATAGTTTCCTCTCCAAAACCTATAAATCTGGCTTCTCAGATGTCTTCTCTTATTCTCTACGAAATTTCTGTCGCTGACAAAACCCTGAGCCATAGCCAGTTTCTGCCTCCCATTGTGTGAGAATCCGGAGGTGTTGAAGTCATTTGAAGGCAGTTGAGGGGAAGCAAACCCCACGTTCAGACTCGTCTGAGATTGTCCTGTCAAGCCTTGGGTGTCCAAGTTTATGGTCCCTCACTCTTCCCAGCTGCATCCTTCTCTCTCTTCTTGCTGCATCCCAGTACTCAGCTTTGAGGGGTTCTTGGATACAAAACCTGCCCAGTTCCTGCCAGGCCCACCTCTCATGCTCAGCCAGCTCAGCACCGTTTTTGCTGAGCAAGGCCAGGCCTCTGGGATTCCGTGTGGCAGTGTGCCCTTCCATCCTTATTTCCCATCTCAGGCAGCTCACCACCAACTACATAGGTGCCTGCAATTGTTCTAGTATTTTGAAAGTTGCAGAATCAAAACGGAGTCACTTTATCCAACCTAATCAATGCATAAATAAAGCCAGGAGGCTGTGAAAGGATCTCATGCACATATACCTGATGACAAAAACTATTCACAAAGACTCTGCCAGAACCACAACCTTGCATAAAGGCCACCAGAATCTTACACAAAGAATTCTCCTACAAGGACATCCGTCCAATAACTATCTATTCAGCCTTGGACTGGTGCCACCCTTGTTATCGATCCTGAACACCCTCTGTTTTAATCCTTGAGGCCAAGGATTATTGTTTCAGAATCTCTTATATAATTCTCATTTTGCCTCTGAAAATTTCCCTTCGCCTTGGTCTTCCTATGGCATACATAGTCCCAGCACAATGCTATTCCTGAATAAACTTCATTCATCTTTTGACAATCTCTATTTGTTATTTTGTTTGATAGCATCAAGGTGACTGGGGAAACCTACCTGATATCATTAGGCAGCCAGGGCTGCTAACGCCCTGCAGGGCACTGGGAAGGCCATTCCTCAAAAAGTGTCATTGGCTCCTCTGTTGAGAAACATGAAGTAGCCTCCGCAGAATGTCAGGCTTTGTTCTTCTGGGTAACATGAGTGGTAGTGTGGTGGTTGAGTTCCTGCTCTACTAGCCCTGTGACGTTGGTTTCCTGGCCTCTGTCTCCTTATCCATAACATGGGTAATAATCACGTCCCCACTAGTTCAGATAGGGTCAGATTTATTATTATATGGAAAGCACTTGGGACAGTGGCTGCACATGCTAAGCACTGGAGAGCCCTTTTCATTAATTGTGCCTTTTAAGATCTGATCCTGCACGGGCCTCCAGGGCCACCCCTTTGACCTCAGGTTGAGGCTGTTGTCCTGACAACCACTCGCCTCCTGAACAAGTGGGCCCCTGGTTATGTGACTGAGAATCTTAGCCCAGGGCCTGCACCTGGTCACTCCAGGAACCTCCCCTTATGGCCTCTGTTCCCAGCTCACCTCTTGCCTCCTGACCTTGCTCTCTTAGATCCTTCTAGAGAGCCGGTCCTCTGTTCCTTTCTTTAGGAGTCTACTTCTACTGCACTGTCTCTTCTCTCTGTCCCCAGAGTTGTGTGTGTGTGTGTGTGTGTGTGTGTGTGTGCTGTTTTCTTTTGCAGAAAACTCATTTTAAAATGCAGATTCTTGGGCCCCACCCCAGAGATTCTACTTTGCGAGACCAAGGCAGGGGTTGCGAGTCTGCATTTCACCTGATGCTGGTGGTCTTCATATAGTAAGCCTCCGTCTCCGTGGGGCCTGTATATATGGCTTTTCCTCCCCAGGAAGGAGAGGGTCATTGCTGCCTTCACCGCCAAGAGGGATGAGGCTCATTAGCATGTTACAACAGATCCCCATCTGGTTTGGGGACATGTGTCATCGTCCTTGGTGGGTTTTTGAATTTCTACTTGAAATTCTACATTTGAGCTCATGCCTCAATCTAGAATGGCTCCTTTCAGAAATGATGGGTGACAGAAGGTGAGGGCTGGCATTGCCTTCCTCCCGAATAGTGATGTAATGGAAGGGGCCTCAGGGCTGTAACTCTGAGGCATGAGTCTCAGCCCCAACTCCATCACCAGCTTCTGTGTGACCTTGGCTGAGTCACTCATCCTCTCTGGGCCTCACTTTCCTGGTCTCCAACAGAAGGGGTTGGACAGATTTAGAGTTTCCTTTCTGCTCTACAAGTCTGTAAGTCTGTGAGCCTATTTAATTGTGCTGACAGCTTTAGAATGGCTAATTAATGAGAGTTTAGTGGGAACACAATTAAGTGATAATGAAGGCCTCAGAAGTACATCTCTCCACTTCTTGTAATGAGTTCAGCCTATGAGACTTGAGTGTGTTTTCCCTGAATGGAGTCCCTGAGAAGAGGGAACAAAGAGCCACCGTCTCCTACCTGGGGAATTGAAGGAGGCCAGGAGTTAGGAACAAAGTCACACACAGAGGAAGCCAGGCAGTAGCAAAAGAAGTCGACTGGCAGGGAAGGCTGGGAGCCCTGTGTGTGAGTGGACCATGGTCACCCTGCTTTAAGGCACAGGTTCGGCTGCATCCTCTTGTTCAGCACTCGTCCACCTGGTGAAATAGAGAAGCCTGGAACTTTCATCTCACTCATTTAATGCTTGAGAAATGGAGGCACAGAGCAAGGCCGCCCAAGGTCAAGGAGCTAATCAGTGATACAGATCCAGACTCAGCTGGGCTTCTTGATTCCAAAGCCCACGTCCTTTCCACTCTTCCCACTAGCTCCTCCCGTCTGGCATGCCACCTCTGCTGGCTCTTCTGAGTGACTGGCCTGGGTGATGTGACCTCCTTGTTCCAAATGCTCCAAGAAGAACTGCAGGGTTCTCCAAGAAGAACCCTGGACCATGGCTTTGCAGGATGGTTCCCCAGGAGTGGGGAAGATGAGGTTGGTGTGTCGGATGGGGATCTTCAAGAGAGGCTTCTGTAAGGTTTCTTGGAATCTTCTTGACTGACCGTGGCCTTGCTGATGAGGGCTGGTGTGGCCAGCCACCTCAGTGCAGGAGTGGTCAGTGTTTGCTGACTGGCTTAGATTGCACCAAAGATGGAGTATCTTAAAGTGGGGGTATGAGGAAGAGAAAGAGTGACCCATAGAGCTGGGGGAGCCCTGTTCCAGGAAAGCAAATAGTAAGAAGAACCTACAAGACGGGAGACCCAATCTGCATGGTGTGTGGGAGAGGCAGGGTCTCCTGGCCTGGAGGTGGAAGCCAGGAGCCCATGAACTTCTCAAAGACTCTCAAAAGCGGCTGGTAACTTTGGCTGCAAGGACACAAGACCTTGACCTTTCCTTTCTACGTGAAATGGGGCATAAGCATTATGCAGAGATGCGGCATCTTTGCTGCAGAGGGAGGGAACAAGCATCTGTCTGGGTCTTGCCCTAGAAATGCTTCAAGTAATAAAATCAGGACGGCTTAAGAAATCCATTACCCCTCTCTGCCTCCCACAGCCACCTGGAGGAGATGGGGGAGAGGCCTGGGGACTGGCCAGGTAGAATGGCCTCAGGTGCCTCATCTGTGTACCAGGAGATGAGGTGAGGTGATTGGGAAGCCCCAGCAACTCCTATTCAGGTGGGTCTGGAGGAGATCTCTGGGGGGACAGAGAAGGGCATGGGAGAGATGCCAGAAAGACAGGGGAGGAGAGAGGAGAAGAGAGGGAGAGTAGAGGAAAGAAGATTGAGGGAAGCTGAGGAAAGGTGAGGAGAAGAGCAAGAGGCCCACAGGGCCTGATGGTCTAGCCAAGCCCTGCTGCCCACAAGACCAGGTGGTCAGTCAGACCTGAGCTTCAGCTTCCACACTGAGGAATGGAGATGGCAAGGCCACCCTCACGTTTTGAAGGGTAAATGAGCAGGTTAGCTTCATGCCACACGAAGTCAGGGGAAGTGACAAGAAAGGAAGTGGGCAAGGCTGGGGGCTGGGCAGAGGGGAGGGGAGAGAGTTTCCAGAACATTCTTTTCCTTGGAATGTAGATACAGGAGAATGGGTGAAAGTAGGGAATAAATAACCCAAAGGTGGACTAAGGAAGAAATAAAGTCCTCCCTTGGTGGCATTTGCACTTCCTCTGGCAGGCGGAGAACCCAGGGCCTGCTGTGTTCCGCTGAGGGGCCTGTCTGGGCAAGAACATTCCACATGGGGCTGGGTGGGCCCCGTGCTTCCTTCCCAGAGGCCCACAGCAGGAAAAGGGTATCTCCGTCCGACTTCAGGTTCTCAAGAAGCATTACTGTTTCTGTAGAACTTAACACGTGAGGGGCTGAGGAAGCTGGAGTTGGGGGTCACGGTAAAAGCCCGTAGCAGAATCCGGACCAGAGGAAGAGAGGACTAGAAGTAAGAAAGAAAAATCTGTGTGAAGAATGTCCTAGAAAGTCCCCAACCAAGAAAGAGGCCCTTGGAACATGTCAGCCCAGCTCCACGGTCCTTCCTTCTTCTGCTTGTGCCTGGATTCCCGTCTTGGCATGAGGCAACGCCAAGGGCGGGGGGAGGGGGAGGCACAGGGCCGGGGTCAGGGCAGCCAGCTCCCCTGGCAGGAGAGATTTATGATTTGGCTGAGCTGGGGAGAGAGGAAGCCTGCAACCAACCAGGGTATGAAAAGCGGCCTAGTGTTTCCTGGAGGAGCCTCGGTGCCAAAGGCAGGGGCATCCATCTGGCCTCACTGTGTAGTACATTTGTCACCCTGGAGCCCAGAGCCTGGCTGGCCTCCCTTCTGCCATCTGAAGCCACTGAGGCCAGCACCCATCTCAGTAACGCTGCTGTGGGATCTGCCACTCCAGTAGGTCCTCTGAGTGGGATTAGGGGTGCTTCTTCCCTTGGGACCCTCCTAGACTGGGCCTTCCAGCTGGTGCACATGGAAGCTGGTATCCATCTAACTTCCCCTAAAAATTCTGGGGTCAGAGAGGTGAAAGGCCCTCAGAGAGAGCCAGGACTGTAGTTTCATGCTGTGTTCTGAAGAGCTTGGAGTCCTTCCTGGCTACCTTGAGAACTGCTGAGAGAGGCTGAGCATCCAGGGTCCAGCCCCCACTCCCCACCACTATAGCTCTTCTTCCTTCTGATCTAGATATATAGATGTTCTAGATAAAAGTTCATTTGAAAAGTGGGTTCTGCCACTCCTGAAAAAAAAAAAAAGAAAGAAAGAAAGAAAAATGTTTGAAGACCATAAATTTTGCCTCATTTCAAAGAAGGTACATAGGATCTGAGAAGGCTGGAAGACTAGCAGCTCAACCAGCTGTTGACAACACTGATACTGGAACCCAAGCCTCTGGTTCCCCAGCCATGATCTCCTCCTGATACTTGGCTGCCTTTTTTTTGAGGTGCGGGTCTGAACATTCACAGCCAACCCCCTTTCGTATCTGAAATTTGGGTGCTGTGCTATCTCAGCTTTACTTCTGTTGGAGGGGACTTTGGAACATAATCATGCAGGGCCCAGGTAAGCCTCTTTCAAGTCTGAAGCAAGACCTGTGTGGTCAGCCCATGACTACAGCCTCCACTGGCCTCAGCCTGTCTCCAGGCCTGTGCCCAGGTTCTTGGTTGTGGCTGCACTGCCCCATCCAAGAGGCCATTGGTGGATATTGAGGGCCCTAGTGGAATGAAGGCCATTTTCTTTTCTTCCTTTCTGGCCTCTGGGGAAACATGGCCCTCTCCTATTGAGAACTTATGTTGTCCATTTTGCTCCCTCTACCACATACTCCATGCCCTGTTTCTCATGGCTCCTTCAGCCCTCCCTGGTCCTCTTTCCCAACTTGACTTTCTCTGATTTGGCTCTGCCTTCTGGGTTAGACTTGCTTTCCTGACAGGTTGCCCCCATCCTCTCCCTCCAGGATTTACAGCTCTGGCTTTGCTCTTCCTGAATACTCCTCTTAGCTTCTTGGAGCTGGTCCCTTCTCCTTTAAGCAACCCACCTGGAAGCCTCCTTCTCCTGGTAGGATCTACCATATGGGCCTCTCAGAGTTCCACAGAAGAAGCAATAAGGGATCTAGCATTTCCTGAGGGCTAGACATTGGCTATTTGATCCCCTTTGATACAACAATTCTATGAAGTAGACATTAGGATTCCCACCTTTTATATAGAAAAGCTAAATTGCAGAGATTTAGCAGCTTGCTCAAGGTCACACATTGATAAGTTTACAGTGCTGGTTCTGCCTAATGCCTGAGCTTCTGCAGTTCCCCACAGCATGGAGCTCCCTACTGAAGCCAGTGAGCCTTGCGTGGTCAGGCAAAGAGCCTTAGGCTGGGGGTGGTACATCCTGGTGATGAGTTGTCTCCAAAGCACCATCACAATACCCAACTCCTCAGTACAGACTGAGTATGGCTGGAAAACGCAGGAAAGAGAGGCAGGACCCTCATAGGTCAAGAAAGACTAACAATTTTGCCCTTGTTGAGGCAAGCCACAGTTGTTTCCAAAGAGGGAGGGGAATGTTAAAGCCATAGATGGAGTCCTGGCCATTTTTGTGGTAGCCACTATATGACACAGAGAGTAGGTGGTGGTTAGACTCTTATAAGTGAGGCAGATGAGAGGCTATGGAATGTTCTCTACGCGCCACCTCCCCACTCTCCAGGCCTGTTTCCCTCAGGATGCGCTGTGTTCACTCGTGTCTTGGTGGGCAGCATGGAGAATGCCGGGTAAGTGCAGGTAGAGGAAGTCTGTGGGTGTACAGAGCCCTGCTGATGGCCCCTTTCTCCTTCCTCGACCCGGGACTCACAGGAAGGGTGGGGAAGAGACATGTCGCTGTGGGATAGGAGCAGGTATGCGGATACTTCTGTCCTCCCCATCTTTTGGAGAATGAGCACCAGGACAGCGGGTGGGGAGGGCAAAGACCCAAGGGGAGCAGTCAAGGACCCGGGCTGGAGAAAGCAGTGACTGTGCTGCTGATTCTTTCATGAAATGCTGCTGCCTCTCAAGTTGTTCCCCCAGATCGTTCGGCAGAGGGAGCTGAGGGCTGGCAGCAGCAGCTGTGCAGGAGGCAGGAGCAGAGGGATGGCATCGTCACCCTCTGGGTGGTGGAGGCAGGAGGCGGGAGGAAGGCATGGTGTCTCCGACCTGTTCTGGAGTCTGTGCATCTCATACCACCCATCTCTCCAGGCTCCAAGCCCAGGAAGAGAGAGGGACAGGGTGGAGATTAGAGAGGGACAGGCACCCCAGAAGGATCACACACGCACATGCACATGGACTCCCTGCCCCTCTCTCCCTCCCCCCCCACATTCTCTCTCTCTCTCTCTCTCTCTCTCTCTCTCTCTCTCTCTCACACACACACACACACACACACACACACACACACACACTCCCAGTCCCAGCTCTCCTGCTGTCTCCACTGAGGCATGACACCACTGCTACCCGGTCTAGCCAGAGTTGGAGTGTTTCTGGGGTGAGCAGATCCACTCTCTGAGGCTAACCCATCCAAAACCATCCTCAGGCATCTTTGAGGAAACTCAGGAAAGGAAGCCAGTCCTCAGTAGGGTGGCAGGGACTTGGCCAGCCGAGAGGACAGCCCCGGAGCCAGTGATTGGTGTCCCTGCCTGGGCTGTGAGCTGTTTGCAGCGCTTTTGTCTGGTGTTGGAAGCGAGGCTGGGCAGTACGAGGGATAATCAGCCCTTCAGGGCCGGCTGCCGCACTGTGCCCTGCTTCCCTGCAGAGGGACCAAGCTGCCTGGAGCAGCCAGGCGGTTCGGAGATGTTTTCTTGCTGACCTCACCTGATGCAGTGACTGGGTTGATCTTACAGGAGTGCTTTCTGTCTAAGAGCAGTACACAGCCCTCCTGGCTCTCTTGAACTGAGACACACTGGTGGGTGCCACACCGGCCCCTATCTTCCTCCCCTTTCAGGGACTTAGGAGGCCATGTGCCTGCGGCCCTGGTCTGCTCCCAGGCTTGGACTGGAGTCCTGAGCTCTGAAGCAGTGGGCAGTGGGCAGCTAGGGTGGACAGCTGGGTGGATGGTGCTGCTTTCCCAGGACCACTTCTCCGGCTGCCACCTCACTTCCCCGAGCAGTGTCTGAGCTTCTCCCGGTGAGTACTTGAGCAGATGTCCCTTTCTATGTTGCTGGCTATGTCCATGTGAGCCATAGCAGACCAGCTCTAAGGCTTTATTTTCAGAGAATGGATATAAATTGGCCTTACCTTGTGCCAACTGGATCCAGGGAGACCTCAGGAGCCTGGCCAATGTGGGGTGAGGAGTTGGGGTGTCGGGGAGCAGGGCTGCAGGAGTAAGAGGTCCTAGAAGTTGAAGAAGCTTTTTCCATTGTCTCCCACTCCTGGTTGGGTAGCAGTATGTGTAGAGATGGCAACCCCAAAATGCCCACTACTCACCTGCATCACAAGCTTTGGGGCCAATATATGCTCTTATCACCAATGCATGCTATTTGAAGGGCTGGGAGGGCCCTTCCTTTCCCTGGCCATGTGGGTTCCCACACGCTTCCACCCTTATGCCACTGCTGGGGCCATTGAGAAGGGATCTGTGATCCTTCTGTCTGCTCCCTTGGAGACCCTAACCCATGAGCTGCTGGGCTCCTGAGGGTCATGTTGCTATTGGCATTGCCAGGAATAGGCATTTTGGACCACCTCTTTTGCAAACAATGACAAGTCAACCTCAAATATTTATGAAATGAGATGAAATGAGGTTGGGGAGCTGCAGGCCTTGGGAGCAGTGACCCTCAGTTACAGACCTGTCTCCTACCTACACATGTGAATGCTTGTCCTTGGTGGTTATGGTTGTTTTCGGTTTGGGCTGCCACTGTGCAGAGGGAGGTCTACAAGGTTGCTACCTGCTGAGTGAAGTCATGCTTCCTTTACTCCTAGATGAGACCTCAACTGTCTCTTTCAATCTCACAGGCATGCCCATCTTTCTACCTTTCTATATGTGTCTGTGATCATGTTTTCTCCCTTTCATGATTGAACAGTCTTATATCTGTGTAAGTTTCGTACAATGAATGTATTTGGACAGGAAATCTCTGAGGTCCCACTGGGGGACATGTCCAACTTTTGAGAGGCTTGTTGGCAGGAGCAACAATGCATGGCCCCACCCCCCATCCCCACCCCAATACATTGCAGTGCTTCGTGGCTCATCTGAAATCCAAGGCAGGGCTGGAGGACTGATTCTGACTCATTTGAAAATTCTGTTCCCGACGTTTAGGAATCCCCGTATGGAGGGTGCAGCAGTGTGCAGGGCACGGGGCCTCAGCAGCGCACTGTAATTTAGACTGCATAGTCTTTGTGGTGGGGGACTGTCCTGTGGACAGGCTGTTGAGCAGTATCCCTGACTTCTACCTGCTAGATGTGTTGCACCTGGATTTTGACAATCAGCAAATGCCTCTAGGCTGGGCTCGATGACATACCCCTGTAATCCCAGCAGCCCGGAAGCTGAGGCAGGAGGATTGTGAGTTTAAAACCAGCTTTAGCAAAAGCAAGGCGCTAAACAATTCAGTGAGACCCTGTCTCTAAACAAAATACAAAATAGGGCTGGGGATGTGGCTCAGTGTTTGAATGCCCCTGAGTTCAATCCCAGTATCCCCCCACCCCTTGAACAAAAATACCTCCAGATGTTACAGAAGGACCCCCAGAGGCAGAACTATCCCTGGTTGAGAACTGCTGGTTTAGGTTAAGCCTGCCGCTGTTTGTGACACAGGGTCTGGAAGGGACGGGTCAAATGCAGCTGTCTGTGGGCTGGGAGTTCAGACTCTAGGGCTCTGTGTTCATGTGATCTCACTCATGATCCCACCCAGTCTAGGCCAGAGAGTCACTTCTAGCCCTCCTGTCACCATCAGCCTCCAGACTTCCCAGTTGTGGAAATGTGGCCGTGAGGCTTGCATTGCTGGTTGGAGTCCTTCATTTATGCCATGTGAAGTCTAAGGCAAGAAAAATCCCACAGCAGGTTGCCACTGTTCCCTCCTGACATTTTCCAAGAGCCAAAGTGGCATCGGTACCCATGGGTTCAGCATTCAGAGCAGGCATGAGGGTGCTCTTGCCTGTGTATATTCTTATATGGGCACTTTTTTTAAAAAAATAGAGTTTTGGATCCTGTATGGTATGAGAGCTGTGGAGGTGAGCCCTGTTGAGTGAGATGGACATGCTGTTATGCACCAATAAAGAAATAGTCCAATCAGGAGGATTCTGTGCCTTGTTCATTTAAGTCTTACTTTTCGAGAGAGAGGAAGCAAGGGGAGCCTCTTGTTTATCAGAATCCCTGTGGGGCCAAGGTGGTCTTCCTTGTTATCAGTCCAGGAGGGCTCTGTGGAAGAGGGGGCAGCACCATACATCCATCCTAAAGCCCTTGAGTCCATTTTTTACCTGACAGTGAATTTGGGGAACAGGTAGAGAAGTTAGCTCAGGAGTTTCCTTTCCTCTCCTGGGGTAGGCAGATGGCCACTTTTCCCCAGGTTTCCTATCTACTTTGCCAAAATTTGTCTTCAGAGCTGGAAGGCAATTTCCCCACCCCCAAGCACAGAGGAGGGACTTACAGGAAGTCCCACATTAACAGAAAAATTATGGCCAAATTCTGATTTGTGGGATGGAGCTGAGAGGTGTTTCAGGTGCCCTGAACTAGCAAATCATCTCCTAATCAGCCTTCTGGGCTTGGAAATGCCTTGTGTGATCCATTAGCAGCAGATTTTATCTCCTAATGATGCCTGATTCTGGCAGGTATGTTTACAATCTCTAAACAAACAGCATCTAAAGAGGAGGGACTGGGAGGTGGCAGACTATACTGTTTGGGATCTGGTTGGTCCTATAAGCCACCATATACTGTCCTTAGGGCCCTGAGTCTTCAAGGCCTCTGCCTAACCACATGGAATCTCGTTTTTTCCAATATCTTTCTCTGAAAACCTTGATGGATGTGGAGAGAAATCTTACCAGATGGGCAGCTTTGGGGTAAAACATGGCTCTATGATTCGTAGCTTTTGGACCACTAGGATAGAAATACACTGAGATTTGAGGATTCATGACCCCAGGGCAGAGCTGGGTTCTACCTGCTCTGTGTGTTTTGTTTGGGGGCTGATATGTGTAACTTCCTAGACTGGTGTGAGACCTTCCCAGGGTGTACTAGGGACTGAGAGGTGTCCAGAGGCCCTAATGGACACCTCTAAGGGTACTGCATGTGTCCAGAAGATCAGGTGCAGAACTAGGAAGCCCACTGGGACTTTGGTGGCCCAGTCCAGGGTCAGCTCATGGGGGAAGGTTCCAAGGCAGGATGCTGCTTCTACAGCCACATCTACATCAACAGCAGATCCCAACTCACAGCCCTCTCTGGTCCTGGCAGGGCGGTCTCTGCATGGCTGCTGGGAAACACTGAGGGCTTTGAGCTTCCCATCTGAAACTGGATGGGACTGAGGGGCAGTGAGGGGGGACCAGAGGAGCCTCTGTAGGGTTGGGGAGCAAAGCCCAGTTCCAAGAGTATTGATGTGGACTCTCTTAGAACATGTGCTGTTCAAATGCAAAAGGATTTTTTTTTTTCCTTGAGTGGAGCCAGGAGAGACTTGGGAGAGGGCATTTTGGAGCAGAGGGACTCCTGCCCACTCTGTGCTAGTTACAGGAGCCCGCTGGCCTTTCCCAACCTGGGGGAGGGAGGCTGGAAGCTTAGGCAGGTATGACTTCTCTTGAAGGGTACTGACAGCAGAACCTGCTTCCTGGGGAGCAGGAGGGCTGCCTTCATTCTGCATTCTTTTTTTATCCATTTGGTACCGTGTGCTTACCTATGTGGATAATGTCATCTCCAAGCTTTTAGGAGCTCACAGTCTCAAGAAGGATGGGGGCATGATCAAGACGCTGTGGCCCTCCCGTGGCCGTGGGAGCCCAGACTAGGCAGAGATGAATTGTTTTGTGTCTCTTCTCCCAGCACAGGTTTCCAGGCCCCACCCCAAGGCCTTCGGGAGTTAACAGATGTGGGCTCAGTCACAGCTGGAAGGAGTGGGCTACTGCAAACTGCCAAGTCCTAAAGGGGCTTGTTAATCTCTGCCCCCCAGCAGGCACTGCTGGCAAGAGGCTGCCCAGTGCTCTTGGTTCTTAGCTCTGCATTAATTGCTTTTCATAATCTGTTTGCTCCCTTCCTCTTCCTGTGGCTGTCTGCTTTGGGACTGATTGTTTTCTCTTCATTTTTCCTTGGGATCCTCCCATGAGATCCAAGTGGCTGGAGCTTCTGTGGGACCTGCTGTGATGCAAAGGCACTGAGAGGGTGCTTGATGTTAACCGGGCTTTGTCCTCTCCTCTCGGCCTCACCCCGAAATCAGGGCTTCATGCTAGAATTTAGTGGCACACCTTCCCCTCTTCTAGGGAAGGTGGCTGCTAGGTTCTGGTTCTGCCATTGAAGCCATTGATTGCCTCAGTTTCCTCATATAGAAAATGAGAAATTTTCTAGAATAGTCTTTCTCACAGTGAGGTCCATGGACCAGCAGTATCAACATCATCGGGACCTTGTTAGAAATGCAGTTTCTCACGCCTCACCCCAGACCACAGAATCAGTAAGTCTGGGATTGGGGCCCAGCAACCAGGGTCACTACTTATCCTAGGGGTAATGTGGAAGCAACTTGGTTTTGAGGATCCCTGCTCTAGAATAACTGTGGGGTTCCTTCCCAACTGTACTTCTATGACCCACCTCGTCACTTTCCAGCTCGCAGGAACTGGTGACTTGCAAAAATCTAGTAATATTATCCTGACCTATTGCCAGTTATCTTGAGGGTGTCATTTGGTCCTCAAAAATCACACATGTGCGCGCAAGTTCACACACACACACACACACACACACACACACACACACACACACACAAACTCATCAAAACCAAGCCCACCATTTATCCCCTGGCTTTTTCCAGAAAGGAGTCAAGGTAGTTTACTTCCCTCTTAATCTCAGTGGCTCTCTCCTTCCAGCTCCTTTCCGGAGGACGCTGCAGAGGTGGCCATGCAATTCAGGGCATCCAGCGCACACCGCGACCCACAGCCTGAGAACTGCTGCCATCTCTCCACGGGGCTGCAGCTCCCCCAGCAGTGTGAACACTCCTGTCCTTTCAGAGCCTCTGGTGAGAGCAGGCCCAGTGATCTCCATGCCGCCTCTTTCCCCAGAGGAGCAGAATGCCCTGACATCTCTCTCCTGCTGCTGGCATTTAGCCCATTGCTGAGTTAATTCAAGCAATACTAATAACTGGTTTGCAGGGAGGAGACCTCTTGCAGACCCCTAAATCCTACTCTCCGGGGTGCTGATAACAGGCTAAGAATCCTTTCTGGCCACCTGCAGCCATTCACACACAGCACATAAAACCAGCACTGGCTGGGTTCTGTGAAGACACCAAAAGAAACAGAACCTTGTCCCTGCCCTCTGTGAACCCACATCCAGGAGGAGGGACAGGGTTGCATTCTTCCATGTTTGTTAGAGCCTCCTCTCTCCTCTTGCTTCTCTTCCCTTCCAGACTTTTCCCCCCATCTCCCAAGCCCACCCCGCCCTCCTCCTTCTGTGTGGATGGCTGGCATCCGTTTCCTGGAGGTCCTCAAACCCCAGTCCATCAGGCTGTATGGGGTCGGGCTCCACATCTCGTTTTCCACTGGTTCTGTGAGGGCCTGGCCCCAATGGAGACCTCTCCCGGCCTTTCTCCCGTCTCCAAGGAGCCTGCAAGAAATGCAGCCTGAGAAAACAGCCTCCCTGCCCTTCCCCCACCTCACTCTGCTCCTTGCCCATGTCCCCCACCCACCCAGCTCCCCAGGCCTGGCCTGCTAGCTCACTGCCCTCCCAAACTCATGTTTTATGCAGGAACAACCCCATTCTCACGGAAAGTGCAGCAAAGTTTGGGAAAGAATTTCAAACCTCTTTTGAAGAGGGTGGAGCGAATGCAGGGTTATAGGGTAAACCTCAGCAGAGTTTTCCCTGGCTGAGTAGAGGCCTCCTCTAGTGTATGTGTGTGTGTGTGTGTGTGTGTGTGTGTGTGTTCCTTTTACCCACCATTTGCAATGCAGGGTAGTGGGGGCGGCCAACACACAACACACCCCTACACCCCGACACTCACACATAGGCCTCCAGAGCCCGCCTTATCTATCTCCTGGTGCCCTACCCTGCCTTTTCTGCCCTATGCGGAATGCCAGTGGGTCTTATCTTGGGTATAAACATTCTCTGAAGTTTGAGAAGCACAGGGAAAAGAAAGCATTTATTTTTTCAAATATTAGAAGGAAAATGAAAGACTTTGATTTGGGGGATTTTCATGAGCTCTCTTGTCTCTGTGTTTTGAAACATCAAAATAGTTGTCTATAACTGATTTGAAAAATTATAAATTTTAAAAAATTTTAAATTATATTGGGTACGTCAAATTGCTAATTATTCTGCTAATAATTCCAAGTTTCCCATTTTAAAAGCACCTGGAACCTCTCTCTCTTCTGACGGTTTTTAAGAAGTAGGCAAAACCTTGAAGAGAAGAATCCATCTACAATACACTTAGAGTAAGACAAAAGACAGTATTATGTTTTTTGGACTTGGTGTTTGGCGAGAACAGAAAAGCACTTATTGTCAGAAAAGGAATTGTGGAAAGAAAGGAAAGAAAGAGGGAAACCTTTAAATCTCATTGAACACAATTTGCTCCCTAGAACTTGATCTAATCAGGCTCATTCTCTTAGCCCTCACCTTGAGTCATTTTTGATTCTTCTAACACTTCATTTTTATCATCTTCCTAGTCCGGGAAACTGAAAATTTCCCTAAATGGAGGCAAGTTCCTCTCTCTTTTCACATGTTAATTTATCCCTTGATTTGTATCGTGTTTTTCCAAATATGGCTCCATGTCTCTCACATGAGTGGAAAACTGAGGGAGCAGATTGGAACCACATGATGTGGACTCCATGTGGGGAGGGGTTTGCTTGGGAGACCCCTAGCTTTCTGTAGGTCAGAACAGCTGTCTGCAGTTGTTGAACAGTTAGATGTTTGGGATTTGGAGATGTCTATCAAGTACTCTGGCCATTTTACTCTTACCTCTCCATGGATCATTTCCAATTCCAGATCCAGCATTCTCACATAAACTTCAATTGCTAAAGACAAAAAAATTTCCCAGTTTTTGTTAAAGTAATTCGTTGTACTTTCCTCTGTACTTATGAGTAGAAATGTACTTGGATTCCCAGGAACAATTGATTTTTCTGTAGGTCATTTAGAAAGGAATGTCAAACAAGTTGCATCCTCAAATGCAGACAAAAAGATTGATGTAGCTTGTCTAACTTCAAATCTTAGGCATAATTTTTAGAAACGGTCTGGGAACATAAATACACTCTAGCCTAAACACTTTATTCATTCCAAAAAGTTTTAGAATCTAGAAATTTATTTTAAATTATGTATTTCAAAGATATCTTTGGGACCAAATGGGGGTAAATTATTTTTTTCCTTTATGTGTTTTTTCCTGGACCTTCACATATTCAGTCCTTTCCCTGGGGAATCCTGTGTCAGACAAATTTAGAATAAAATCTACTTTCTCTTCTCCTCCTCTGTAGCTTCTTTTGTCATTATTCTTAAAGAAAAACATTTGTGATGTGCCCAGAATTCCACCGTGGGTTTCTGTTGGACAGAGGAGCCCAAAAATGTCAGAGGGGAGAGTACAAAGACACAAAGATAGGGGCCCAAATCGAAGACCACAGATAGATGCCAAGAGGCATGAGTGGGTCGCAGGCCTACACTGACAAATGACAACCAGGAAGGTGCTTAAAGGCAGGCCCAGACTCTCTTCTAACAATGGGCCCTCCCCTCCTGGCCTTATAGGGTTATTAGGGGACCTCCCAGCACTTTACCAGGCTCCTTCTTTAGCTGTGGGAGTGGAGAGGCTGGACAGACGGGGAGGGTCCACCCTGGGCCTTTAGACTATGTCTGCAGCTTCTACCCCTACGAGATGGCCTATAAGGAGCCTATAAGGCCACCTGCAGGAGAGAGTGAAGGAGGAGAAGGAAGGTTGGCTGGAGAATTATGGGCAAGCTCTCTATAAGAACTGTAGGAGGGCAAAAGGGGTCTCTTTCAGGCTTGCTGACTACTTCTTTAGTGCTCTATACATAGTACCATCTGGGGTGAGGCTGCTGAATTCATTTCTAGCCAATGCCAAACTGGAGGTAACCTGCCTCTCATTTCTCTCTCCTTCCTCTTTCCCTGCCACTCTCCTCTCCGTCTTCACAGTACTAGTATTGGAGAGAATCATAAGAGGAAGCTTTTATTGAGCAGTTACTAGGTGCCTTGGCCAGCGGGGCCTGCCTGACTCCAAGGTTCTCTTTGGTAAACATCAGTAGACTCCAATCTTTAGGGGTAGGTGAGGCCTATAGGCCTCACCCCCACCCCACTACTAGGTTAACCATGGAAGGCAATCTCAGAGAGAATTCCCTCTCTCTACAGATATTTATCAGCCAATCAGCCGAGCCCAACCACACAACCACTTCTGAAAGCTCCCAGAAGTCCCAGCGCTCTCCTTTCACATGCATCAGCAGTGCCCAGGCAGAAAGTGTCCCTTGACATGAGGGTCACAAGATTTGCTAACCCGTGCAGGAGTTCTGAGCTAAAGGAGTTGCAGTTGTTCACTCCAAAGAACTGCTCTCCAGGGAGCAGAGACTGAATGATGACATCCCTCAGTTTATTATTATTAACATTATTATTAACACTCTGATTTATTTTTTCCTTTACTTTTCAAATTTTGAGTAATTTTAAAGTGAATAAAGAAAAAGGTCCCCAAAGTAGATGTTTTAATGATGGGTTAATAAAGTTAGGCTCATTTCACCCACTCCAGATCAAGAAAGAGAACGCTGGCGTCCATTTCTAGAAGTTTCTCTGTGCTCTTTATCTCAGCCCCCTCAAAGCTTGCTTGACTTCACAGTCCGTTGCTGTTTGTTCCTGATGAATTACTATTATAGGAGGAGGTGGGGCTTCAGCTTCCTGAGCTCAGAACAACCCACAGTACCCAAAGTGCATTGAAGCTGCAGCAGCAAAGATTTAAGTTAGACTATAAAAAGACTTTCTAGGATTTTAGAATACTAGAAATCAGTGACATGGAGATATAAAGAAAAAAAAAAAAAGGAAATAACCGTTTCCTTGAGATGACTTAGATGTGGTTCTGGTTGGAGGCAGGGAGATTACAGGAGGTCCCCTTAAAAATCACTTCTGGGGCTGCCCTAAAAGAATGAGCCTAGCTGTGCTGTTGAGGGGTCTGTGGTTGGGGCTGGGGGATTGGAGACCAGTGGTCACTTCATCCTGCAGCAGCCCTGACTAGCCAGCCAGTTCTGCCTGTGGCCTGCAACCCCTCCTTCTGCGACCAGAGGCACGCTCTTGCTCCCGAACCCTTTAATCCTGCCTGGTCAGAGAGAATGATTCTCGAAAGAGAGAATGACCGGCTGGTGGACAGGCCTGGGATCTGAGCCCACCCCATTCCGGGGTGACCAGGGCAGCCGAACAAACACACTCTGGCCTCAGGCCGAGGGACACCAGGCAAGGTGCCTGGAGGAAATGGGGCAGTGGAATAAGAGGAGAGTGAATGGCCCCCTTGCTCTCTCCCCATTCAGTGTGTGGTTTCCATGGGGCTTCAAGTGTGTTTACAGGCAGCAGACCTGGGGGTGGCGGGCTCTGGGGACCTGGACTGCAAGGCTGCTGGGACAAGAAAGAGAAGGCTGGGCAGGGGACGGGGAGGGCTGGGGCACTTGAAAAAACCAAATAAAAAGTTGGCTGTTGAATGCTTTTTGCCAACCATCGTCAATTCTTAATTACCCCCGTAATGGGAGGGAGCAGTGGCAGGAATGATTCAAAGCAGCAAATAATCCCAAACCATTTAAACGACATGATTTTTCAAAGAGAGAGGGGAGATTTCCCTTCCTAATGATGTCTGGCTCAGGCTGATGTTAAATGAGGGAAGTATTCACAGTGAGCTCCCTGGGGATCGAGGCTTATTTAACATGTTTATAAATTATTTAGGGTTCACATTTCCTGACTTAGTGAACGGGTGCTGGGAGGGGGCTGTTAGTTCTCCCCGGAGCAGAGGAAACCCTTTTTCTGGGGATTCTGCAACTCCCTGGAGGAATCCCCTGGGTGGGCAGGGCAGAAGAGATGGGAGATGACAGGTCAACCAGCTGCTCATCGTGAGAGGGGCAAGAAGTCGAGAGATACAGGCCCCAACCTGTGGCTAAGAGGAAAAAGAGTGTGTGTCTTTGCTCTAAAGCATCAGGTGGCCCCAGCCTCTCCCTGAATGAAGTGTACACAAGGCCCTTACAGTAGGGTCCCACCCACCATTCCTGTGCTCCTGATGTGAGGAACAGCCTGAAGGGACTAGGGACGTGCCGTGCTCACGTGGCTGATTGCGAAGCGCTTGGAAACCCAGGCTTTTGACTTGGAGTCTCTCCATATGTCCCCGTCACACTGGATCCTGGCAGATTCCCAGGCTCACATCTTGCTTTCTCGTCTCTGTTTCTAGAATGTAACCCCTGCTGCTTCCCCTGTCTGTGGTCAGCAGTCTCTAGTGCCACATCCTCTAAAGAGCCTTCTTGCTTGCTAAAGTCCTAAAGTACTCCCTCTTGGCTCAGAACACCCGTGGCCTGTGTGCACCCTGGTGGCACGGGTCAAACTCTGCCTGTGTGACAGCCTTGTGTTCTTGTCTTGGTTTTCCCAGATGCTTCCAGGAACTTCTTGCAAAACCCCTAGTTCACCACCTACCTATGGCATGTGCTGTCCCTGGGCTGGTTGAGTAGAGAAGAACCTCCTCTGAAAAAGGCGTGGGAAGTTAGATCTGCCTCTCAGAGGCCAGGAGTGCCCTAAGGGATGTGATGACTTTATTTCTCCCCATCACCTATTGGTTTCCCAGGAAGTTGTCAGGTGCAGTCTGGTTGTACATGAGACATGACTGGTGTCAAGTCTTTCCTGGGTTGCACATGAGCAGTCCCTGGGAGTGCATGCTTTCCAAAGGCTGTCCCAATCCTCTGCCTCCTCATCTTCTGTTGCATCCTGACTGACTGCATCCCGAGGGGCCTGGGACTTGTGTTGGAATCAGCTCTTCAGTGTCTCTTATGCACAGGGACATCTGAGAATTGCCCCTACAGGCAAGGCAGGCAGCCACCTGGGCCATGTGGACGTCATGTGAAGGGATGTGCAAGTTCATGAGTCTGCATATGCCAGCCTGCAAGACCCATGTGTATGAATGGCAGGTCCACATTTATGGGTAGCACCCCAGAAACTTCATCCATTCTGTCTTCACCATGCCCCCCAAAGTGCTACCTGGTGATAACATGCCTTAAAAAAAATAATTTGGTGACATGTGCTACAACATGGACGAATCTTGAAAACATTATGCTAAGTGAAATAAGGCAGTCACAAAAGAGCAAATACTGTTTGATTCCATTTATGAGTGCCTAGAGAAGTCAAATTCATAGAGACAGCAATGGAGCTGGGGGAGTGGGGATCAGGAGTTATTGTTCAATGGTACAGCTGAGGAAAATGAAAACGTTCTAGAGATGGATGCGGGGATGGTAACACAAACACATGAATGTATTTAAAGCCACTGAACTCTGCACTTGAAGGTCGTGAAAATGGTCAATTTGTGTTACAAATACTGAACCTCAATAAAAATAGTAACAATAACCAGGGGCTTTGCTTTGCCTTTGGGAAGAGCATTGCTGACCAGAATGATGGGTCTTGACCCTTGTCTTAAAGTTCTCCAGGGAGAGAAGATTACAGTCACCTCTGCCCTATCCAGAGTTCCACACACCCAGGAACAGGGAGCGCTTCCTTGGGTCTTTAGATCCACACCATAATAAATCATCCTGGAACGGGGATGTGGTTTGTGTCATGAGTCAGAGACTGGCGTAAGGAGGGAACGAAGGAGAAATGTGTCTTTTTGGACGGGGGACATCAATACCAGACTCCAGTAGAAAATAGGGATGACATAAAAAGCCTCCAGTGATAAAATATCAGGTCAGCTGTAGTGTGCAGCTCCCAAAAGTGTTAGCTTCACTTTACCCTGGATACGTAAGGTCGCACATTTAGGGAAAATAAGTAAAGTCAGTCACAATTGGGGGTGAGGAATGCTCTGATATAACCCAGCACACTGGAGGAGCTGTTGAAAATGTTCCCCTGAAGACTTTGGCTCCATGTGCTGGTTTGGCCAAAAAGACCATCTGGGTGGTCAGGCATGGTGAGGGTCTTGGAAAAACGTGGCATCTGGTCTGGCATCTGAGAACCGAATGTGCGGTCTGTTCTTCCTTCTTTAAGGTCCGGTCTTTGTGGATTGAGAGGGGAAGTCTACCAGGATTCCAGGACAGCAAGGAAACCTAAGGGAGACAGCCCAATTGTGAATCCCGCTGTCCCTGTTGAGACTGGGGCTGGGTGACATATTGATTTGACCCCAAGTCCCCTGAAATCAAAAGAGAAGCGGACAGGTCTGGAAGCAGGCAGTTTTAGCACAAATGAAAGGCAGTGCAATTACACAGCAGGTAGTGAACCTATATGGAACTTGTAACCCCCAGAGGCAGCATAAGCTAAATATAGGAATAGACGTGGGGAGGGCGTGGAAACACTCATGGATGGCAGGCCGTGGCGGGTGGTCAGGGATGCTGCGCTGCGTGGCTGCCTCTGCGCCCCGCATCAGGTGGAGCCTCAGCATGGCTTCCTGGAGTGTCCCTGGGGGTGGAGTCTGCTCCATCGTTTTGGTTCTGACTTTTCTCCTTCTGGGCCTTTCTGCCTTTCGCGTTCACCTTGCTCTACTTTGTCCTTAGAGCGGTGGATATCTCTGTTCATCCCATCTAGGGATCGCCCTGTGAGACCTGAGGTTTGGGGCTCTCACCCCCGACTCCCAGCCCATTTTGTCTCATAGTTCATATTCTGAGCTGTGGAGCCCCAGCACTTCCTCTGTTCTTTTTCCAGTGTTTTTTTTTTTTTTTTTTTTTTTAAATATCTCACACCCACCTTCTATGAAGCCCCTTCCCAGCTACTGTGTAATTCAGTTTAGGGCAGGCTCGAGAAGGCCAGGCAGGACCTGGACAGGAGGATGGCGGTGAAGGAAGCAAGGTGGTGTTTGAGATCACTCAGGAGGGACAGAACAGAGCAGACACACGAGACAAGAGTAGCGGTGTCCAGGGGGCCTGGGAGAAGGACCAGCCACCGGCCTGCTCTGCTTACTTTGCCCACCCCGTTTGCCCAGCTGAGCAGCACATACATTTATTGAGCACCTGAACACCCCACATGGGGCAGGGTGCTGAGGATAATGTCTTCTGACACAAAGCCCTTCGTTCTGGCCTCTCTCCCCTTGAAGGCCTGGCAGGGCTCTCACCTGGGCTGCCTGGCTGAGGCCCGGACCCTAACCTCATGGTTCAAAAAGCTCGTGCTGGGAGATAGGCCTGACCAGCGCCTTGGTGCTCTTCAGCCCAGCCCCCTCCGTTCTCACGCAGTTACTGTAGCTGTTAGGTGTTCAGGGACATAACTTTGACCCATAGTCTATGGGAGTCCATTAAAAACAAGATTTGTCATAATGGGCTTCTACTGCCCAGGATCGATTTTCTTCCTTTCTGCAGGTATTTGGGATGCTGAGCTGGTCCCTGCAACCCCATGTCCGCCTCCCCAGCCCGCCCGCCCTCCTGAGTGCATTCAGCTGCTCACTTCCCCAGCTGAGCGAGCCGAGCCTTTCTTTTCAGGGGCAACCGACTGCACATGGATTCCTGAGCCATGATCTCATCAGCGCGTGAGAGGCCAAGCACGTCCACCCCACCGACTCACAGGGGATAGACAGGGGTGCCATAGGGTGGGGGGTGTGGCTGGCTCAGGGAGCTGCCTTTGGGTTCATGCCAAGGCTGGTAAAGGCACAAATCTTGCCCTTGGCCTGCAGCTCTGTTTCCTGTGTCTGTCTGCAGACTCAGCTGTGGATCCCAAGCTGGGGGCCAGGCTGCAGGCTGGTTCCCGTCTGCCATCACTCCACCTGCACCAGAACCCCCAGGACACAGTCTTACAGGAGTGGCTTGACCTTGCCCAGGATGTCTTCCTGCTCAAACTCTTATCTCCAGCATTTCTTTGGTCAGCAAATATTTATTGAGCACCAACTGCAGAGCTTCCCAAAGTGGGTCCATGGAGCTCTTGGATTAGAAACATCTGGAGCGAGCGGTGGCTAGAATGCTGGCTTCTGGGCACTGTGCCAGACCTCATGCATTAGAATCTCAGGGGGAGCCCTGGGATCTGCATTTTAATTGATTCTCCCAAGTGACAACTTTGGGGCCTTAAATGTTTGAGACTTTTTGACTGTAATGGTTAGTTTTTTGTGTCATCTTGGCTGAACTGCCCTGCCTAGATGTTTAATCAAACATTATTATATTTAATCAAACATGGATGTTTCCATGAAGATGTTTTTGGGTGAGACTAACATTTAAATCTGAGGGCATGTGGGGTTGGCTGGGCAGAACAGTAGTGTCTGTTGCCCAGCCCTGACTCTTCCCTGGATAGAGGATCCCAACTCTGCCGCCTTCACAGGACAGGGCTTAGTTCTAGGATTGCCAGACTTGGTAAATAAAAATATAGGATATCCAGTTAAATTTGAATTTCATGTAAGTAATGAATAATATTTCAGTCTTGTCAATATTTGGGATATACTTGTGCTAAAAAAAAAAATTGTCATCTATGTGTGATTCAGATTTTCTTCAGCAACCCTATGATAGCTCTGGACATTTGCCTCCCCAGCCTGGAGTCAGGGATTGCTTCCTGTGCATCCTCTAGTCCTTTACAAAGGGTTTTCTCATTCAATCTGTGGAACGATGGGGTGTGGGGGGGCAGAGCAGGCATCATCACCATCATCATCCCCACTGCACAGCAGGAGCTGAGGCTTGGAGGCTGTCAGTTCCCCAGCTGGGATCTGAGCAGCCCTGGCTGCACAGTATAACCACCTGGAGGGCTTTTAAATCACTCACGTTTGTGTGATGTGTATGATGTCTGCAACCTACTTTGAAATGCATCAAAAAATAAAATGGATGAATGCATGGGTAGAGGGATGATAGATAGATATGTGATAAAGGAAATAGAGCAAAATGTTATGATAGAATCCAGGTAGTTGGTATACAAGTGTTCACTGTGCAATCTTTTAACAGCTTGGTATGTTTGAAAATATTCCTAATAAAATGTTGGGAGAGAAAACAAACCTCCGATGCACAGGTTCCTTCCCAGATCAATTAAATCAGAATCTCTGCATGTCACACTGGGACAGCTGTATTTTTTCGAAGCCAGCCAGTTAATTTGATTAAGCTCATCATTTCTCTGTACCCAGCATCACCAGTAGTATACAGGTATCCTTCATCAGTGGTCCCCCAAACGAGAGTGTGGTAGTGTCTAGACCCGATGGTTAAAACAGATTCCTGGGCCCCACTCCCAGACTTCCTAATCCAGGAGGTCTGGGGGCTGGGCTAAGAATTTGCATTTTAACTGGGTGCAGTGACAAACGCCTGTAATTCCAACTGCTCAGGAGGCTGAGACAGAAGGATTTCGAGTTCAAGTCCAGCCTCAGCAAAAGTGAGGCACTAAGCAACTCAGTGAAACCCTGTAAGTAAAATACAAAATAGGGCTGGGGATGTGGCTCAGTGGTCTAGTGACCCTGAATTCAATCCCCAGTACCCCCGAAAATAGCATTTTAAACAAATTCTCATGGGGATACAGATGCTGTTGGTCCTAGGACCACACTTTGAGAAGCCTTCCCACACAGGACTTGTGAAGTGATGAGCCCATATAAGCCACAGGTTGCATCTGTCAGCAGAGAGAGCTGTGTGAGGGTCAGAATAGGCTTCAGAGAGGAGCTGGAATTCATCTAAGCCTTGAAGAGTTGGGGGTTTTCATTGGAGGAGAGGCATTCCCCATAGAGGACATAATAGGAGCAAAGGCTTACAGGTGGGCAAAGATGGGTAGCTACATTTGGGGTGAGATAAGGAATTGGGAACAGAGGGGATGTGGCCAAGGAGGAGGCAGGAGAGGTGGTTTGTGCTGGATAGGTGGAAGGGCTTTGGTATGCAGGGTGTTTGGATTTGATCTGTAGGCAGTGGGAAGCTGGTGGACATTTATTAGCAGCAGAATAATGTGACCAAATAGTCCCTGTAGATTGTTGTTCTGGCAGCTCTGTGTAGGACCGAGTGGAGAGGAGAGATGAAAGATAGGAAGCATACTTAGGAGTCTATTGTGAGCAGCTGGAGGGAGAGACGGAAGGTCTGCATAATCACAACACTAATAATGATGATAAAATAATGGCTGACATTTATTGAGGGCTTTCTGGGTGCCAGACAGTGCTATGTGCTTCGGCAAACATTACCATCCCATCATCTTCACAGCTGCCCCTGCCTGGTCTTATAGATGAGGAAATCGACCCAGAGAGGCTAAGGAATGCCAGGGCTGAGGTTTGGACCCAGGGCGACCCCTTTGGGTGAGTGTGTGAGTGTTTAAGGGGACCCAGGCTGAGCTGGGCAGGGAGGGGGTGAGGAGGAGAAAGAAGGCACAGGCCCCTGCCTGGCCACCTCCTCTGGCAGGTTGAATGTCCCCTGGCCTAGGGTCCATGGTCCTTCCTTCCCCTGCTGAGGCAGAGGCTTGAGTCAGGAGAGGCCTAGCTAGATAAGAATATGTCCATCCCTCACCCTCCCCACTCTCCTGCAATGGCAGCGCTTTCCCACAGGTGGGGACTCAAGCCCTAGCTCATGAGCCCCACTCCACCCTTCCTGTTCTGCAGCCTCAGCAGCTGCCTGCAGACCGCATCTGTAGGCACTCGACTGAAGCTTCTAAGAGGAAGATGCCACAGCCCTCCTCTCCCTTCCTGTCCCTACTGTCCTTTGGGGCTGAGCAGAAGACACACACCTTCCCCAGGACTCTGGCATTGCAGTCTCCTCCAGCCAGACTCTCCTAAAGCCACTCTGTACCCAGGCAGTTCTGTCAGGGAAAAGGAGAGGTGGGAACTGGGGCTGAGGCTACAGGGCAAGTCATAGATACAGGCCTGCAAATAGTAAGCCTGTTAGCTGTTATTATAACTGGGCTCCATGAATGTAGCTCTTACGGGGCTTTGGCACCAATGGCCGGAGAGACATTCATCAAGCACTGGAAGGGCTTTGTCCGCTCTTGACCATCTTTCTGTCTCTAAGAAGGACCGCTTTTACACCCGATCAGAAAGAGCCCACTGTGCTTCTCTAAAAGTCCCCTCTCCTCCATTCCCATCCCCTGGCCCAGGGCTGGAGCTCTCTGTTCTGTCCCACCAAGCCCCATGACCTGCCCACTTCCTACACACTGTCCACCTGAGAGCTGTACCCTCCCCACACACCCAACCCCAGAAGGACGAGTCTCCTGCCTTGCAGGGCTTGAGGGCTGAGCAGCAGTGACGCCATGTCCCTGTACCTAGAGGAGAAATTTCTGAGGAGTGGCTCTGGGTCTCAGGCACAGGTGGGTGAGCATATTCGTGTCTTAGGAATGTGCTTGGGGAAGTGGTGGGGTACAGTCCCAACCTGGCCTTCACACAGACCTCCCATCTCTTTGTGCAGGAAAGAAGGTACTCCTTGTCAAGGGTGGGGGAGGGTGATCCCCTTCTGCAAATACAGGTGGAAAGATGGAAGGAGAGTGGGTGCTGGGCCCAGGATGGGGTGGGGCATGTGGAGGCACCACTGAGCCCCTGCCTACCCAAAAAGCAGCCTCCACCACTGCCTTCCTATTACACCCCTGTATACTTCTTTTCTCTTTTCCTCTCTCAAAGAGGACAGGGCAGGCTCCAGCACCTTCCACAGCCTGCCAGGCTCTACCCCATGCACACCTGCAGCTCCGGGGCTTGGGGTTCTGCCCTTGGCAGAGCTCATGGCAGAGAGGCTGCTCGCTGGGACTGGACAATGGGGCTGTGTTGTGCTCTGTTCTTTCTCCCAGCCACCTGCAGCCTTCTCCCTCCCTGGCTGCTGCGCGTGTGTCATGTGTCAGGAGCAGATGGGGGCGGGTGCTGGGCTCTTCCCCCCAGCTCCCCACAGCCAACCGATTGCTCTCCAGATGGATCTGGGCACCGTGGGGGATGGCAGCCCACTCTCCGCCCGCCAAGGCCTTGCCCTGACAAGTTGGGACAATTATGTTCTGGAAGTTCAGAAGTCTGAGCTGGCAAGACCCAGAGTGCAAGGAAGCAAGCCTGTGAGGAAAACTCACAGCCCCGGAGGAAATCCTGATGGGATTTAAGGAACCCCCTCCCCACCTCCTCCTCCACCCGGCACCTTCATCTCTCCATCCCCAGCTCCACACTGTCCCCCACCCACCTGGGAACCTACAACCCACCAAGTGTGCGACACTACACAACTCCAGCACAGGCCCGGGTGCTTACCTCTTCACTGTTTTATTTATTGTACAAACACCATCATAACAGCAATAACATAAAACACAAGGGAAAAACCCTCCATTTTATGACCTTAACAGATGAACTGTCTTTGTTTGCTTGTTCCCTTCTAGTCCCCTTCCATAATATACCCCTCCTTATTCCTTTTTCTCTCTAAAAGAGAATGGAGGGTGGGAGCACAGCCTGCCAGTCCTTCCAGCACAAGGGGTGGGAACCTACCCTTGTCTACTGGCATCACAGAAGCTGTGCTGAATCAGTAGCTCATTGGCTGGCTCCCCTCAAAGCACTGGGGTCCTCGGAACCCCAAGACCAGGAAGTTGTTCTGAGAAGATGGGAGAGAAGGACATAAACCTAACCTGAACATGAGCTGAGTGGGGAGTCAGGGCCCAGATGCATTGGGTGCCTATCATTTCTCTCTCTGTCTCTTTTTTTTTTTTTTTTTGGAGAGAGAGAGAGAGAGAGAGAGAGAGAGAGAGAGAGAGAGAGAGAGAGAGAGAGAGAGAGAGAGAGAGAGAATTGTTGTCAATATTTATTTTTTAGATTTTGGTGGACACCACATCTCTTTATTTTATGTGGTGCTGAAGATCGAACCCAGCACCCCGCGCACGCCAGGAGAGTGCGCTACTGCTTGAGCCACATCCCCAGCCCCCTATCATTTCTCTTTCCTGCCCTAGTCTCAATACTGCTCACTCCCCAAAGAGGGTATCAAGAGTGACTTTCTGGGGACCATCAAGTCCCATCATTTCTAGTTTTCATATTTCTAAAACCAGCTGTATAGACACTCTGAATCACCGGTCATTAATCATTAGAGGCTCTCCCATAGTGTCCAAGCCCCTAATCCCAGACTGCTCAGATCTGTATCCAGGCTTGATTGGGAAAGAGAGGAATGTCACAGAGCACGGAGAGGGTGCCAACAGGAGGGTGAATCTGGGAGGGCGTAACTTCCCACTCTGACCATTTGGATCTACAGTTGTTCCCAAGTTCTCCAATTTCTCATCTATTAAATGGGAGCATGGCAACCTGCTTACAGCCCCTTAGGAAGATCTGAAGGGGACATGCGTGATACCTGACCCTTACTTTTCTGCTGGATTACCTATGCTGCACCCGGTTCAATATCCCAACCACTCTAACAAACTCAGATGGGAGTCTCCCCCCACAGTGCTAGACCAGTAGCATCTGTGGGGCCATCTGGAGCTAGAGAATTGAGTAAAGAGCTAGATAAGGTCCAACCTTGGCACAGATCATGAAAAACAGGGTATAATCCAAGAATAATTTTTATTTGACTTAAACTCTGGGGGTGATTGGTCCTAGCTGAGTTTTATGCACACATAACTGGTTGAGGGTGAGAACCAGACTTGGACAAGTCAGGGAAAAGGCTGGTATGTCCCTCACAGGGGCAGCACAGCCATTCCTGTTACCACTGGCTTGGACTTGTATTGGTCTGGACATATCATAAGTTAAGTCAGCACAAACTCTCCATGACATCAATGCGTGATACCAGCAAGCCCATTCCTGCTGGATTCCTGGAAAGAAAGCACGAATCAGTGGTGCTGAGAGGTCCCAGTACCTGCTGGCCTATTCCCCACCACCTTGGATGAGAAGGTTTAAATGGCAGGGCATATTGGTGAATGCCTGTAATTCCAGTGACTCAGGAGCCTGAGGCAGGAGGATCACCAGTTTGAGGCCGACCTCGGCAATTTAGCAAGACCATGTCTCAAAATAAAAATAGATAGGCTGTGAATGCAGCTCAGTGATAGATCACCCCTGGGTTCAATCCCCATTACCTCAAAAAAAAAAAAAAAAGCAAGTCAGACAGTGGGAGAACTTCCTGTTGAGAGGTCAGGGACTCCTTTCAAACATATGCAGCTTGGCAGATCTGTCAGTGGATTCATTTTGTCAAGAAGCATTTGTTGAGTGCCTATTCTATTTACAGTGTTGCTACATTCACAAGCATTTCATCTTCAGCGCAAGTCTGTGAAATCATCTTTATTATTGCCGTTGTTGTTGCTATCATTATTAAGAGCACCGTTACCCTCCTGCTGGGATTGTGTCTGTTGACTTGTTCTGGGTGGATGGCATCAAGACTGGCACCAGGGCTTCCTGCTCAAAGTCCATGCCTGTTCCCCTTGCCCCACCCGCCTTCCTGAAAACCTTGGGGAGGATGTCCTGCCCAGGGGCACACAGCCACCAACTACGCAGCGGAGTGTGAACACCTTCCCCGCTGGGTATTCAGGGTGGGAGACTCAAATTCATTCATTCAGCAGACACGGGGTTTGGGGATGCAGAGGTGAATAAGACCTTATTCTTGCCAGCTCTCAGCAGACCTATTCAAATCTCCATTTCTCCACCCATGATGGATTCGGAAAATGTTCTTGATAAATTACCTTGAACCGAGTTATCACCATCCTCCTCCTTTTTTATGAGTGTCTACATTTTCAGCCATGAGTGGGCACATTATCCAAAGTCCCTTCGGCCAAGAGCAAAGAGTCCCTACCCTTTGTTCCAGCATTCTGTCATCCTCTCATTCAACAAATACAATGTCTACTGCATGTCAGGCACTGGGTTAGCAGCTAGGGCCCTGCCCTTAAGAGTTTGCAGGTATTAGCCAGTTCTCCCCTCTTGCCCTGATGTATTTCCAAGGACTAAGGCGCCATGAACAGAAGTGGCTTCCAGGCAAGGAATGTCTAGGGCACTGTGCTGGCCCATGACCAGCCCATCTTGTCTTCTGGGAATTATAGGCCATAGGGAAGTGACCAAGGACCAGTTCTTGGCTGATCTGCTTCTTTGGAAGGAGGTAAAGGACTGTCCCCCTCCCCAAACCTCCTGGCTCTTGACCCAACCTTTCCTGTGAGAATTGTCCCTGGTGGACAAACCATGAAGGGCCCCTAATGAGAGGCCTATTCTGCTCAACCTGGGCAAGAGGTGTGTTTTGTGGGCCCTGTTTCTCGGTGAAATTCGGTGGATGAAAGAATCAAGGACATTGGAGTTTGTCTCCTAGGGACATCAGTCCCAGAACTGTCACTTCCTAGCTGTGTGATCTTGGACAAGTCATGAATATCTCCATGCCTGGGGTCCTCAGCAGTCAAGTGGCGGCCATCATCCCTGCCTTGTGGTCATGCTATGACAATCGAAAGAGATGTCTGTGGAATCTCCCAACGCTTGACAGTAAGTGTATGCCCACCCTTACTTCAGAGGACTCTGACTTTCAACTGCTGAAGGACATAGTTACCTCTTGAATTGAGACACTGAAGAAAAAGCTAGAGAATATGAGAAGGTAAAGAAACCATGAAGTTCCCTGCTTCTATGCTGCTTGGCTGGAACAGTGGTTCCCAGAGTGGAGCCCCTCCACCATCAGCATCCACAACTTGATGGAAATGCAAATTTGTGGGCTCCATCCTGAAACTGGGTGAAAGTTCCAGCAGCCTGCCATAACAAGCCCTGCAGGCAATTCAGATGCCCAGAGTGTGGGGACCTCCAGGCTGGAGATCACAAACCATCTGTCCCTGGACTGAATTCTTCCACAGATGTGTTCTGTTTGGCCTCTCTCATCAGCTGGAGCTGAAGCACAGCCAATCTGAGGAGCCACAGTGGCCTCCTGAAGAGGATCCCTGTCTCAATTCCTCATTCCTTTCAGTGTCTCCTGGCTGGCCTCACTTACTAACTGCTTGGTCTTTTTATTTTTTATTTTTTGCAATACTAGGGAATGAACCCAGTGCTGCTCCACCACTGAGCTACATCCCCAATCCTTTTTCATTTTGAGACAGGGTTTTTCTAAGTAGCCCAGGATGACCTAGAACTTACGATCCTCCTGCCTCAGCCTCTTGAATTGCTGGGGTTATAGGCATGCGCAACCCCACCCGGCTGCCTGGTCATTGTAGGCGTCTGCATTTTCAGTCTGAACTCTGGGTCAGGGGCAAGTGTGGGTCCGTCTCCCAGAGAGCTGCTCTGTCTCAGGTGGTGCTGGACATCAGCCTGAGACACCTAGACACCCAGCCTAGCAGGAAATAGGAGCAGGGTGGCCAGTTTTCTAATTCCTAAAAGCAGCAGTCAGGTCCTGCTGGTTTAGCTTCAGAATTTGGTTTGAAGTGTTGTGAAATCTCAACACATCACACACACCCACATTCAACAGTAAGTCCAAAAATACCCTCCACAGCCACATAGAGATTTCTACATTCCCCACTACCTTGGATTATCTGCCTCGCTGCTCTCTGCCACCCCCGCCGCTGGCACAGCTAATGAGCAGTGACTTTCTCCATGCTGGTGAGAGTGAGGGAGCAGAAGGGGCTGGTGACTGGTGGCCGCAGCAGTGAGAAGCTCAGCGGGGCAAGGAAATATCAAGGCAGGTGGGCTCCAGGAAGGACCCTGGGGCTATGTGTCTTGGAGGGCGGAGCAGAATGGGTGTGGAGCCCGCAGCTGTCCTTGGAAGCTAGAATAGAGAATCCTGATCAAAGGCCCGGACAGCAGCAGGCATTCTGACCCTGAGAGATGAAGAAAATGAACCCAGAACCCAGCATGGACTAGGACACAGGGAGGAAGCTCTGTTCAGAGTGAGAGGAGCTGAGCTGGGCCGAGAAGCTTCCTCCTCCATAGAGTGAGCACCAAGCCTCCCCCCTTTTTTTCCGGAGGGATCCATCTCTTCAGCAGCCCTCTATGGAGGTGGGAAGCAGGCTGGCTAAGAGCATGGGCCTTGGCATCCCGTATACCTGAGGGCAGATCCCGCCCTGCCATTTCCTATGTGACCCGGACAAGCCACCCCATCTCTCTGGGCCTCAGTTTTCTCATCTTCAAAAAGGCAGAAAAGCTTCTTTATTTTATTGGCATATGGTGAGGATAAAATGAGATCACGTTTATAAAACAATTAGCACACTGTCTGTCCTAGAAAAATGAATGCAATAAAGCCTAGATATAATTATAATTATTAGAGTGCATACACTGTGTATTTTCATCAGAAGGCCTGGTATATCTGGGATTTGGCAAATGTGGGATCATTGTTGAGGACAAATGGAATCAGAAGGAAGCATTAATTAATGGCCAAACAGCCAGGGAAGGCTGAAAACAGGGGTTCCTCAAAGAGACAGTGACCTCCCCTAAGACTTGAGGCCCAGAGCATTCATTGGGGCCCTTGATAAACATTAGCTCATGCAGCAGAGAAGATGCAAGAACATCCCGGCAGAGGTGGGTACCAGACACTGCTGAGGTCACCAAGCAGTATGGCTGCAATAAAGTGACCCCCTGGCAATCTAGCTACCTTGGACAGAGAGGAGCGTCTTGCCTGGAGCCGGGAGGAGGGACAGGGTTACCTCAGATCATGCCCACGTAAGGCATGATTAATAGAAGGGAGATCCAAACTGAACTGGTTTCCCCCTGCCCTTTTTTACCAAAGAATATATTCCCAACTGTGTTGGGAGGGTGGGGGGGTGCACACTAGAGGGCAAACAGCTGCTCCTCCTGCCTTTCCTGGGGCCTGGACCCTCACACCAGGACCACCATCTCTCTCTGATTCAGGTTCGTTGCCTCTGGGGAGACCAATCCTGAAAAAAGGGCCTGGGGTAGGGGATTAGCATTCATGCTTTTCTGACTCTGTCTAGCTGTATAAGTGGTTTAGAGGAGGATAAAGCAGACCAAAATGATCATAATTATGAGAGGGGAGAGGCACAGTCACAGAAGTATAATCCACATTAAACTGTAAAGGGGAGTTCCATGGCCTCCCAAGGCCCTTTCTACACTAATACTTTGTGAGTCTATGAACTTTAACGTTCCTGGGGGCCCATCCGGATAATCTGGTGACATGGAGACCAATTGATTTTTGGATTTACAGCTTTCCAGAAAAAATATTTCTGGGCCTTGGAGGGGATCTGCACATTTCCTTGGAGAGACCAGGAGCGGGGAGATGAGGAGTGCAGGGAGGATGCAGATACAGACCAGCTGGGGTCAAAGCCACAGCCTTGGGTGGGTTGAGGGTAGGGTCTGGGTACCTGGTTTCTCTTGCACACAGGGCGAGCTGGCAGAATCGGAGCCAAGTGAGAAGTGTGCAGTTTTGTCCTGACGCCAGCCTGTCCTTCCCCTACCTCCTCTGCAGAGGCCCCCAGTGGCTGGTCTTAGGTCAGGTTCCTCAGAAGCAGAGCCTGTGCCAGGACTCTTGTGCAGGTGACTGACTGGGGAGTGACCACATGAAGAAGCAGGTGCAGCACAGGGAGAAGCTAGGCTGCCTGATTCCACTTGGAGCCCTGAGCATGACCTGAGCCACAGAACTCGTCACACCTGCATACATGGTGACACGGGGGGGGGGCAGGGGGTTCTACTCTTCTATTCCCATGGTCCTTGGAGTGTTGTCTCCTGGGTGTGCCTGAGGAGAAGACCACCTTAGGCTTCAGGCAGGCCTCTGGAGAAAATTGCAGACATGAACAGCCAACTTTAGCCACGGCAGTGGAAGGGTGCCCTGGCCCGGAAGTGGGGAGCCGGGTAGGGTACCAACAGCACCTGCAACACTTGGTACCTCTCTTTCTTCTATGAAATGGAACTCAAGATATTTCTTTCATATGGGAGGCCAACCTTATGGGTGACTGAGTTACACTCCCCAGCTGGGTGCTGAGGCGCTCAGTCACAGAAATGGGTGTGTCTTGCTACAGCCCCATGGGTGAAGCTGTGCTCACCTGTTCCTTTGTAATAGAACCCCTTGCCCTGTTTAGGATAGAATCTTCCATGGAAGTGCCTTGTGTGTGTCCCCTCCTCTTACTGTGCCCTTGGGTGTGGCCTACCCAGGTGTCAGTCAACCTGCTGACAGTGGACATCATGAAGATAGACTCAGCCCCTGAAACCTGACCCCTTGCCTCATTTGAATAGCTTCTCCTCAATAAAAGTGTCAGCGTGTGCTCTCGCTCTCTCTCTTTCTGTAGACCCTTAAGGTCAGAGGAGCCCTCACAGCGACCCCAAAGAAAAAGGTATTTGTGTCTCTTGTGTGGTTATTTCGTGCAGCCCAGTTAGCCCAGTTTAACTGGAGTGACCCCTGAGCCTTTTAGTCTCGAGAACAGAAACCCAGCACTTTCATACTTTTGAAGATAGAATAGAGGCCATCAGTGAGATGGTTGGGAAAGGGAAATCTACACTTCCTGACTACTCTATACGAAATTGTATTCCAAGGTGAATAATTCCTGAGATGATTCTTCCAAGACTGATCACTCTTAAAGCCTTATTATAATGATCATTTTACGCTGAGTATTCATACTGACTTGATTCTACAATGGCACTGTGAAACAGGCCTTATTATTACGATTCCTCCTATATAAAACTGGCTCAGAGTGGCCAAGTGTTTACTTGAGGTGACTCACCTTGTCAAAGGAGTCCATGTCTAATAGTGAAATTTCAGACCGTCCTGTAGACATCTAGGCTCTATTTTCTGGGGGCCGGGGGGTGGGGCTGAGGGAGCTCTTCTCTGAGTTGCCCTTTAAATCGTCAACCTCTTAGCACCCTTCCCAAGCATGTGTCTCAAATGGAAACATTTCTCAAGTGCCTTCAGTGTTCCAGACACTGGTAGATTCTGGGGCTTAAAAAGGATGGTGATGTCTGTACCAGGGGGCTTAGAATCAAACCAGGGAGCAGCTTTGAGGCCATCAGGAAGGTATGATTAAGTGCCCATTAAGAGGGTTGGTGGGCATCACAGGAACTGGGGAATTGGGGTGGGGGAACTTCTGCAGGAGAGACTATTCCAGGATGGCTGGATGTTTAATCAGCTGGATTCAAGGTGGCTTCTAGAGTTCCTTCCTACCAGCTGGTAATCACTGGGACAACTTGTGCCAAGAAGTGGCACATCCTTCCATTCATGAATTTATTCATACAAACCTGTGTTAACTAAACTCCCACTGCACAGCAAGCTCTGTGTTTGGTGCCGGGGTGGCAAAACTGAGGGGCCTCCCTCAGACCTCCACTGCCCATGCTGAGGTCCACTTTGCTGTCCTTATATCCAGGGTCTGCACATCCCAAGGCTCCAGTCTTGGCTCACTGTCTCAACAGCATGAGGATATTCTGTGACTCTCTTGGTTTGACTCCTGCCTTCTTTCATGGTTAAATCCTGGCTGCTGCTCAAGACAACACACTCAAATGCAAGGCAGAAGGTAGAGAGAGGAAAGCGATTGATGCCCACTAAGCCTATTCTCTCCTAAGGATGGTCATCACCTTCCCTGAATCTACAGAAGATCTTTGCTTATTCCTCACTGGCCAGAACATGCACATGAGCACTGATGACTGCAGAAGAGACTAGGGAGACCAGAGTCCCACCAGGGGTAGGAATGTGGCCCCTCTGTGTGACCAGGGGTTTGTTATCGAGGAAATGGAGAATAATATCATAGAGGCAAGCAGCAGTATTAGCCACAGGAGAGCTGTGGACTTCCTTGTACAAACCTAGGCACCAAGCCTCTGGCCCCAGCTCCTGCCCAAGAAACTTCTGGGATAATCATCTTCCTCTTGCTGAAAGATAAACTTGCTTCTTCCTAGCCTGTTCTCAGAGATCTATGCTACTGTCCTCTTGTCCTTCAGCACAGAGGGACTAAGCCCAGGCCCCTCTCCATCCCTCCCCTGACTCAGCCAGGAATCAGTTCTCCTGGTTTCTGCTCAGCTTACCCACCGTGGAGCCCCCTGGGAAAGTTAATGGGAGGGAGAATGAAAGCAGAGGAAGGGTGTTAATTAAACACCAGATGTTTAACTCTGTTAATTAATGGCTCTGTCACCCTGACTGGCATCAGCCTTCTCCTTTCCATCTCCCGTACCTTACCATTCTCTCCACCTCAGGAGGGCCTGGAGTTGAAAGCTGAAGAGCCTGAGACCAGTGGAGAGTGGGGGGAGAAAGTAAGCCAGGGAGACCCTCCAGAGCACCTCCATTGCCCAGGAGGGAGGTGTGGACACACTAGCATATTGGAGTGGGAACAGAGAAAAGGACCATTGGGAGACAGATAGACGTCTAGAGGCCCAGACAGACATGTTTTATTTGGCGCCTGTACGGATTTCAAAAAATGCAAATGGTCGCCAGCATTTAAACATGAGGGAATTTGATGCAACTCCAGATGTGTGGATTTTCTATAAGAATGGACAGGCCGGGGTCTGTGTCCTCACAATAATCAGCTGGAGGAGGGGGCTGCATGGCCCCATCTGCTTGGCTCCTGTGTCACCTGCCAGTCCTGAGGACATCAGAGTTTGGAAACCACTGTTGAGGGTCAAGTTACTTACAGGACTTGACAGTGGACGGGGTGTGGGAGATGCAGGCCAGGAGAACCTAGGAACACTGAGATGTGAATCCTGACCCCAGAGAGGGTTGTAGGGCTACTGGCAGAAGTGGGAAAGGTGGGAGGAGCAGGTGAGAGCACAGAGATGACAAATTCACGTGGGGCAGGCTGTACCAGTAATGCCTGCGTGCCTGACACTGAGATGGAGGTGGCCTTGTGGTCTAGAGTTCTCCAGAAAGAGGGGCTGGGATCTGTGTAGCTGATGGAGCAGGGGAAGTGAGAGCCCTGCCTAGAGTGGACAGATGGAGGCTGAAGCCACTCAAAAGGAGCCAGGGCGAGAGAAGAGGGAATTGAGAAAAGAGCCTTGGAGAACCACACATTTGGGAGGAAGAATCAGAAAGGAAAGTTAGGGCCAACAGGGAGGTTGGAGGGGACCTGGACATATGGTGGCAGAGAAGCAGGCAGAGGGTCCGCTAACTACCTCCTGGCGCTTTTCTCTGCGTCACCTGTTTTGAAGCACGAGTAGTGTTTCCAGAAGGACATGTGGCCGGGGAAGTCAAACGTGGCCAAAGCCCTTATTCTGTGCCCTGGGTTTCTTCTTCCTCCTCCCCCACCGCAGCTGGCTCCCCAACAAGACGTGAAGTCACCCACTCCATCGTGGCATTTTACCTCTTCCTTGGAGTCTTAGCCCTAAAAACTAAGCTTTGTCCCTAATTGAAAGTTTCAGTATCATCCCAGAAATGGCCACTAGGAAAGCCACCTCCCTGAATGTTCTGTGTTCACACCCCGTGAGCGTGAGTGTCAGACTGCAACTTCTGTCGCTGACACGAACATGAAACTCCTTGTTGCCTTGAAAATATCTCCTGTCTATGGAGAGGCCAAAGAACAGAGGACTTTGGAGCGAGAGAGTTCTGGACCAGCTCCAAACTCGGTTTCTTGATAGGACCTGTCCCTTGCTTCTCTAGCCTTGGTTTGTTCTCATGTGAAGTGAGTGTAGGAATGCCCAGAGGAATTAGTGGGATGATTTCCACGGGTGTGCTTGTGTGCGCGCGCGCATGTGCTCGGAGCCCGTCTCCCAGTCGGTGGTTCCTTCCGTCTCCCGGTGACACCGGCAGCACAGAAGGCAATCAGCAGATGTTACTGGTCTCACTTCATTTCCATAGATTTACAAGCATCCCTTTATGTGTTACTGAAAAATCGGGTGCAAATCCTATTTTAAGAACACAGTGCAACTTGTTACTTGGAGAATGCTTTGGAAAATCCTTTGGGGAAGTGAATAATGATCACCCTTTGGAATAACTCTTGTGCGAGTGTTCATGAATTTTCGGTTGCAGTGTGGTTCACCTGTAAGGTCTCTCCTATAACCTGCCCCTTGTGGCAGTCCCTTCCCCACGGGACAGACTGTCACACTTTCCTGTGCCTGGTATTTCTGCGTCTCTGGTCCTCCCTCTCCCTCCACCCCCTCAGGCTGCACATCCACGTTTCCTGATAGTTCCCTCCACCGTGGCCTTTTCTCCTCTCTGTCACCATGTGACTTAACTTGCTGGGGACGGTTATCAACCACTGCTCCTCCTTCTCAGAAATTCAGGCACAGATGACTCTCTGGATGCCAGAAAGGTGTTTACCCTGGGGTTGGAGACCTGTGATGGGTGTGGCAGGCAGAATAACAGCCTCCAAAGAGGCCCCCAGCTTTATCCCCGGAACCAAACCGTGAATATGTCACCTTACATGGCAAGAGAGACTTCTGTGGATGTGATTCCATTAAGGACCTGGAGGTGGAGGGGTTTTGCTGGATGAACTGGGTGGGCCCCGTGCAATCCCATGGGTCCTCACAGTGGCAGGCTTCCTCCGTTGTGGTCCCAGGGAGCCAGAGCTTAGCTACGGGAGAAGGTTAGAGAAAGGCGATGCTCCTGGCTTTGATGATGGAGCATGGGCGGCCTCTGGAAGCTGGAGAAGAGGAGAGGGATCCCCTCCTAGAGCACCCAGGTAAGTGAGCTGCCTGCCAGCACCTTGCCTTCAGCCCTGTGAGCCCTGGGGCAGACTTCTAGCCCCTGGGACTGTAAGATAATAACGTGCGCTGTCGTAAGCCGCCAGGTCTATGGTAATTTGTGTCAGCAGCAACAGGAAAGGAATCCAGTGGGCAGCCTCCTGCTCCATTGGGCAGCCCTGCCCACACCTGTCTGTGTCTCTTGTGCCTGCCTCATCAAACGGCCATGGATTCTAGAGTCCTCCCTCTTCAGTGGGTGGTTTCAGCCTCTCCTGGGCCTTGTCTTGGACGCCCATAGCTTCACTCCATCTCCTGATGCCCCAGCTAGATGGTCAAGGTGGGGATGGGCAGTAAAGAGCTGGCTTCACCCACTGGTCAGGAGTCAGTGTGCACAGAGGGAGGGCAAGGGGCTGGCAGTGGGTGAAGGACTGAGTGAGAGCAGAAAAAAGACCCCATCATCTACGAGTCATTAGCACACCTCCAGGGATCTCAGCCCAGTGTATTTTAAGAGCTCTTCTTAAAAGTTGATTTACAGTACATATACTAAATATATATGCATATGTATAGTATAGTAATGAGATATATATATATATATACACGTATATAATAAAATTTGTCATCTTAGCCATTTTAAAATTCAGTAGTTGGGAACACTCATTGTTACGTAACCATCACACCATTCATCTCTAGAGCTCTGTTTATTCTGCATAATGGAAACTCTACACCCATCAAACCATAACTTCCCCTGCCCCCAGCACCTGGCAATCACCATTCTGCTTTCTATCTCTATGGATTTGATACCTCATATAAGTGGAACCGCACAGTAGTAATCTTTCTATGACTGTTTTCTTTTACTTTCTATAATGCCTCAAGTTTCATCCAGGTTGTAGCATGTGTCTGAATTTCTTCCTTTTTGTGTGTGTGTGTACCTGGGATTGAACCCAGGAGCACTTTACCACTGAGCCACATCCCCAGTTCTTTTTATTATGTTTTATTTGAGAAAGGGTCTCACTAAGTTTCATAGAGCTCCCTAAATTGCTGAGGCTAACTTCGAACTCACCACCCTCCTGCCTCCACTTCCCAAATCACTGGGAATACAGGTGTGTGCTACCGCACCCAGCTAATTTCCTCCTTTTTTAAAGGCCGAATAATATTCCACTGTACGTTTATACCTCATTTGTTTATCCATTTATTTGTCCATCTCTTGGAGGATGCTTGCACCTTTTGACTATCATACATAATGCTGCTTTGGAGGGGGCTATCTCTTCAATGTTCTGCTTTCAGTTCGTCTGGATACAAATCCAAAAGTGGAACTGCTGAATCATAGGATAATTCTACATTTAATTTTTTGAGTAACTGCCATTTGTTTTACCTGGAGTCTCTACCAGGTAAATTTTACACTCCCATCCACCCATTTGAACTGCTAAGGGTACTTCAGTGGCATGAAGGACATTCATACTGTTGTGCCACCACCCATGTCTTTTGGAGCTCTTTGAATGATAGGACTAGCTCTCTGGACGTTGCTCAGGGAATAGAAATGGCCCCCCCCTGCGAAGGTTCACGTTGAGTGAGGGAGTCTTCCGGGGAAACTCAGGAAAAGGCAAGCCTGTCACTGGATTTGCATCTGTTTCTGAGCTGTAGGCATGTTTTCAAAGGCAGTTTCCATTTTCCACAGCCCCGGAATATCTGATAGCAGAATGTTTTCGAGGCGAGCGCCTGCCCGTGGGGAGGAGGCAGGAGGCCGCTCTAATGAATAGATAAGCGGGTGTGTGTTTGGCAACGTCCTCAGCATTTAATTCCAGTAATTAAAGTAGGCAAGTCTCCTTTGTTTTCTTTTCCTTGCAAAAACAATAAAATATTACAGAACATTTGGGAAACGGGAAATGAAACCCTTCTCATCATCATATCACCTTGGTGGCACCCACCGCCGGGCCCATCTGTGCAAGGCAGGAACCACTCATGCTCTTCACCTGGTTCAGGCCACACTGCAGCTGTGCGAGGCCTGGCCTGGCAGTGGCCCTCGGCCATGTCCTTTCCTCATCAGGTCTGTCCCCGCACCTCTGGTGCTCCTTCCCGCACAGGCCCATCTTCTCCTACAAAGCTGACCTCAGGACATTACACTCGTCTCTTTTCCCAAGTGAGGGGGACACTCCCTGCGTGCTCTTGATTTTGATTTCAGTTCTGACCTTTAGTCCCCATGTCCTGTTCAGAGAAGCGACTCTGGGCTCCATGGTCAGGAGTGCAGAGTAACTGTAGAGAGTGCTCAGGAGACTTCATCTCCTGCAAGGATCCCTGGGGTGGCCCAGGCTCCACTCCCAAGGTTTTGTGTCCGTTAAAGCTGTTTTCTGAGTGGCGGAGTCCTGTGTGGTATGCTGAGACCAACTCTGGGTTTAGATCTACCAGTTTGACTTTTTGTTGTAGTTGTTGTTTTTGATACTGGGGATTGAATCCAGAGGTGCTTAACCACTGAGCCACATGCCCAGCCCTTTTTTTTTTTTTTTTTGATTGTGTCTCTCTTTTTTTTTTTTTAAAGAGAGAGTGAGAGATAATATTTATTTTTTAGTTATCGGCGGACACAACATCTTTGTTTGTATGTGGTGCTGAGGATCGAACCCGGGCCGCACACATGCCAGGCGAGCGCGCTACCGCTTGAGCCACATCCCCAGCCCCCCAGCCCTTTTTTTTACATTTTATTTTGAGACAGGATCTCACTGAGTTGCTTAGGGCTTCGATAAATTGCTGAGTCTGGCTTTGAACTCATGATCCTCCTGCCTCAGCTTCCTGGGCTGCTGGGATTACAGGCATGCGCTGCCACGCCCGGCCAGTTTGACCTTTTGCAAGTTACTTAACTGGATCGTGCCTCAGTTTCCCCATCCACAAAATGAGGATCACAGTAGTACCTGCCTAATCCATGGGGTTCTTGTGGATTAAAATGACAGACAACACAGAGTACCGGTTAATACATAATAACATGGTTGTCGTTATTACTTAGTCTCAGCTCTGCCACTAGTTCCCTATCTAATCTTAAACTGGATATTCTCTCCAAAGTCTCAATTTCTTCAATTGCGAATGGCCGGTAAGAGCCCTTCTTGTTAAACTTTCTTTTATCTCCCACCTCCCCACCTTGTCCCTTTGGGTTTAATTGCACTCAGAAAGGTGTGGGTGCAACTGCAGGAAGGACTTCCAAAAACTGATGGGACAAATGCATAACTTGGAAGTTTCTAGGAATGTATAGAAGAGGGGAAAGCCCAGCCCCCACCCTTAGCAGGGCCCAGAATTCAGAGGCAGGAATGAGCTTGCCCCTGGGAAAGGGCAGGGGAAAGGCATCCCCACACCCTCACCCTCCAGGTTCCGGAGCTTTCTGAGCCTCTTCTACCCCTCCTCCATCTGGTCCCAACCTTCCCTCTGGGCCCCAGTCCGTCTAACTGGGAAGAAAAGAGGAAAATCCGTATCCAATCTGCTGTATTCAGAGCAAAGGGAAGGAATCTGCATCTCAATTTTATCTTTGTGCAGAGTTTGGTTAAACTTGGCCCCCCAAGTGGTGAGGGATGGGCTGGTGGGAAGACTCCTTCCCTGCCTGCCTTGGGAGAAGCCTTGTGGGGACTTCCAGGGGCCCAGGCTTGCATGGGGGAGGGAGGACGCCCCCATACCTTTTTCTGCTGCCAAACCACAGACGGATACATTCTTCGCCACTCTGGGTTTCCCCCTCTATTTCCTCTTTTCTTTTCCTTCTCTTTTTCTCCCCTCTTCCCAGGAAAGCAGCCAAGGAGAGAATTTGAGTGGAGGCCAGGAGGGAGGGGTCCCCGAGAGGAGGACCCGCCTGAGGTCCTTTCCCCCAAATCTTCCTGGGTAGAGCTTGGGGTGGGGACCAGAGGAAGCATGTCCTTCACTCCTACCCACCCTGGGCCCTGGCTCTTGGGCCTGGGCTGGGGTGGCGGTCAGCAGGCCGGCTTCCACTCTGGACTCTGCCCTAGGCTGTCCATCGGGAACCTCTGGAATTTGTTTCTCCAGGGCCTCTCAGGATCTGGAAAAAGTGGCTCCCACAGTCTAAACTCACAGGAGGCTGATTTGCAACAGGAAGTCAGTTTAATAATTTATAGCCAGAAAGCACTCTCCCTGCAAAGAAAGCCCACTCAGGAAACCAAATTAAACTCCGAAGGCTGCTTGTAGAGATGTGGAGCCAGGGCTGTGGAAGGTGTCCACAGGACCAGGGCCCAGTGTGTCCTTAGAGTGGAGTGGCCCACACTATGGGGTTCACATCCCAGCTCCATTGTTCACTGGTGCTGGGACCTGTGGCCGGTGCCCCCAGCTCAATCACCTGACTTTCTTCTCTGTCAACTGAAAATGATTATCAGTTTTCTATTTTTTTTCATATTTTTAATTGGCATATTATAGTTGTTCACAATGATGGGATTTGTTGTTAACATTCGTACATGTTAACATAACAGAACAATATAACTTGGTCAATATCATTCCCCAGTATTTTCCCTCCCCTTCTCCCCCACCTCTTCTTTTCCTCTATTCTACTGATCTCTCTTTGATTTTCATGAGACTGCTCCTCCCTCAGCCTTTCTTTTCCTTTTTATCCACATATGATAGAAAACTTAGGACCCTTGACCTTCTGGTTTGGTTGATGTCATTTAATACAATGTTCTCAAGTTCCATCCATTTTCCTGCAAATGATATGATTTCATTCTTCTTTATGACTGAATGAAACTCCATTGTGAGCAGCTTTCTTACAAATTTGCCATGGTATCTTGCAGGTCAAGAGCTCAGTACAGTGACAGGAGTGTGCTCAATCTGCTTTAGTCGTTTTTACTTGAACCCTTATCTTTAGGGTTATAAGTTGTCTTTTTTCGTTTGGTAACATCATTTTTTTTTCCCTCTAAAAAGAGAAGAGGTCCTTGCTTGTTCTGGAAGGGGGCCTTCCTGTCAGCAGCAATTTGAGGGGTACTCCTGTTCCTGTCTGGGTACGGTTTCATGGCCAACACGGCCTCTGACCTGGACCTCCAGTTCCCTTCTCCTTGCCTCTACGGGGCCCAGCAGAGCTGGTGCATCCTCCAAAATGGGTACAAGAGATCTAGCCATGTTTTGAGTGTGACACTGGGCTCTTTTGAATGAGAAAGTGCCCAGTTCCAATTCGAGTGCCTTAGGACAAGCAGCCTACTCTACCCCTCCCTCCCAATGCCTATTGCCATCTGACTTTCTAATGTTCAGACTTGACTGTGTCCTTCCAGTGTCCCCAACTATCCCTGGGTCCTCCTGCACTGCAGGAAACAAACGAACAAACAAAAAACCTTCCGGAGCTTTAGATTTGTTCTTAAGTCTCACCATGAACTTGGCCCCAGTTTCCAGACTCTTCTCCCTCTGCCTGCATCGCAAGCTTCTGTGGATTATCTCAGGATGTCCAGGGCCAAGTCTTTGCCCATGCTGTCCCCTCAATCTGAATGTCCTTGGCCCTGGGCTGGGGAAGCAAGGCCCTGTTTGAGGTCTGCCTTCTACTATGAGCATCTCAGGCCTCCTCCCCACGGGCAGCCCTCTCACTTCCATTTTCACATGGCATCTTGTACCCCATAGGACCCCCTCATCAGCTTCTCCTGCTGATCTTCCAATGCTTTGGTCTCACTGGACTGTGAACTGCTGCAGAGCTGGGACCCCCGACCCCTCATTCCTCCTCATGCTGGAGGGGCCCTCTGGAAAGCAGGGGAGGGCATGGTTGTTCAAGGAGAGCCTATTGGGGGCCAGTTTGTGCTGTTGAGGGGGGATACAGCGCTAACACACACTCAGAGTCTCTGTCTCCCTCATCCTTCACCCCAGCATGAAGGGCAGAGGCCTAGCCTTGCTGTCTGCCCTTCCCTCGCTCTCCCTCACTATCCTCCTGAGACTCCACCCCTTCCCCGGGTTCCAGCCAATCCTCTTCTTACTATCTGTGCCGGGAAAACAAGCCCGAGAAGTCCCAGAGCAGGCGAGCAGCCCTCCAGGGTGCCTGCGTTGAGGTGCCTTCTCTCTACACAAGCACACGCCTCCCGTGCCTCCAAGCTCCGTTCGAGTGACCCAAAGCAAGGACCCAAGGAATTGGGACAGCAGCGTCAGCAAAAGCAAGAGAAGCTCTGGCCTAAGATTCGGGAAAGTGCTTTCCTCGTGTCTCAGGGTTTCCCAAAATAGCTGGAGTCAGCTGGTGCCGCTCTGCCTTCCCCCACTCCCAGAGCACCCTGCCACCACCGTGCCAGTGACAAGCAGCCAGAGACAGAGTGAAGACAGACTGTGTCCCCTGTGACCCCAGGTCCCAGGTCACTGGCCCTGCCCTTCATGGACACACCGTTAAACTATAAGCTCCTTGCAGGCAGGGAGCACGCTTTTGTCATTTGAGCCTCTCCCACCTCTGCTTCCCCACTGTATAGGGCCTGGCACATAGTAGGTGTTCAGTTCTCAGTGAAGTATCATAGAAATGAATGGTAGTTGGCTGAATGTTTTGTCTATACCAATCAACTTACAGGAATGGGTTCTATAATAGGCCTACTCTGCGCTTCAAAGCATTCTTTCTAAGGCAAGGAATTATTAGTCTTAGTCAGAGGTGATGACCTGAGACTTTTGCACCCTGGTTTTGCATTCTCCCAAGCTCGGGGCTTTCTGTTGTACTGTATAACCATCAGGAAAATTGGATGGCTTCTTGCTATGCTCTGCTGGTGGAGAAAGGGAGATTTTTTTAACATCAGATCAGGCACACTTATTAGAAATAGAAATTTTTATTTGTCTTAGGAATATTTGTATATTCTTATACTTATAATGTAAGTATAAGAAACCAAGCCGTATTTGGATAGAAATGGTGTTTGTCTAATGATAATTGAGACCTGAAAAAAAATAGCGTTTAAACAAATTAGGGGTGTATTCATCTCTAGTAATAATAATGACAGTCGGCACGAACTTCAGGGCAGGTGCTATTCCAAGCTGTTCAACAAAATAATTTATTTAATCCTGCAACAACTCCTAGAGATGGGTGTTATTCCCCCCACTTTACAGACAAAGAAACGAGAGGCACCGGAATGCAGGGCTCATGGTAGAGCATGTGCTTAGCCTGCTCGAGGACCTGGGTTCAAAGCCCAGAATTAGGAAAGAAAAAATAAAAAAAGAGTCAAGTCTGGGAAAGAAGCCTGGAGGTAGGCAGAGGAGACTGACTCTGTGTCATCAGGCGGCCTGCGTCTGCCTTCCTGCACCACCATCCTTCTCTGGAGGTTAAAGAGCACACGGCTAATGGAAACCCACACCCCCCTCGCAGCTTCCTCAGGCACCTCTCACCTTCCTCACTGGCCACCTCTGTCTGGAGGGCAGGAGAGGTCTCCACAGGACACATGCCCTGCCCCTCAATGGTGAAGAGAGTGCTCCACAAAGGAGGGCGGCAAGAACACACGCACAGGAGGCAGCGCCCTAGCAAGTCCTGCTCAGATACAACCCAGCTGGCTCAAGCAAGAACAGGACCTTCTCCCCACGGGCCGCCCTCTCACTTCCACGTTATCAGACCTGGAGGGGGTGGCTCACGCAAGTAGAATGTTGCCAGACCTCAGGAAAGGGCCAGAACTAGGAACTCAAGGCTGTCAGCATCCCAGACAGTTTCTCCCGTCTCCTGTCACCGGTCTCTATCTTCAGATTGTTCTCATCTATGTGGCCTGTGGAAGAGGACCACCCTCCAGCTCCCTTCTAGTTTCTTTAGCAAAGACTGACTTGAGGTTGTGCTCCCAAATTGCTATGAGAGAGCACATGATTGGTCTATTTATATCACATGCCTACCCTGCTGCATCAGCGTGGGGTGAGGATCACGTGGTACAGAAAAGACTGCTGAGGCCTACCCCTTTGGCCACAGACCCAGGGCAGATAATTTCCAAAGATGGGGAATTCTTGGAAGTTGGAAAGTCATCCCTACACATTTGCACTTACATACACATACACACACACACACACAATCTAGAGCTTTGTCAGGCATAGTGGTGCATGTCTGTAATCTCAGCTACTCCAGAGGCTGAGGCAGAAGGATCACAAGTTCAAGTGAGACCCTGTCTCAAAAAGTGAGAAGGGCTGGGGATGTAGCTCAGTGGTAGAGTGTCCCTGGGTTCAGTCCCCGGTTCCAAAACAACAATAAAAATAAAATCCAAAAGGTCAGACCTGGTACCACTCAGTGATGTGAGAATTGTCCACTCTTTTCTTAGGGTGTCCCCCAACCCGAGTTCTGCTGAAATCTGCTAAGCCGCCCGCCCTGGCTCACTGTGCTCTGGCCATCGGCACCCCACACTTCAGCCCCTTCCTAGCTGTTCTGCTCCTCTGACCCTGCTTCCCACCCCTCTTAGGGCCCACTACCTCTCTTGCATGAGGGAAGGAGGTCCTTGAAGTGATGGCAAAATAGGTCCAAGTGTGAGTCTCCAGCTCCTGATGACGGGGACTGACCTGAGTGCAGGCTTTTCCTGTGGCCTGCAGCCTCTGGGTAACTCTGGGGTGTGCTGTGTGTGTGTCCAGGTGCCTCTCTCTGTTTTTCTCCTCCCTCACCCAGAGGGAAGGTAACTGAGGAGAGGAGATCCCGGATCCAGGACCTGACCTTCTCCCTGCCCTGCCTCCATCATGTCCCCTGAGTCCCTTCTCTTCAGAAACAGCAGACAGACATGCTGTGCTGAGGACCAGGTGGACACACGATATTAATTTAGCAATTATTGATTCAGGAAGGACTTGGAGGACATATTTGCATAAACACCATAATGAGAATGGAACTTCTGCTGCAGGACTTAGGGGACTCAAGGAGGAGAAGGGGCCAAGGATGTTCTTTTAATTCACGCCCCTGGGCTCAGGATCTGGTCCCAGAGTGCCAGCCCTGTGTCTCCTAGGCTCTGTGGTAGTCAGACCTGGGTGGGAGGAAGGGAAGCCTGGGAGGGGAGCTGAGGATGATGAGGGAGGACAGGTGTCTTGCCAGCTTAGATGTCCTTGGGGGTTAATGGGAGAAAAGCCCAAGCCAAGATCTCAAAGGATGATATTTGAGTTCCTGATGAGGTGCTGTATCAGAAGGCTCCCCGCAGGATGCAGATGGTGAGCTCACAGGGTATGGAAGCCCGTAGGGGACCATATAGGATGCTCACTGTGCAGTACCTGGGGCTGGTCACCCCGGGGGGGTGGTACCACCCCTGGTTCTGAAGGGAAGGGGAGGGAGAGTTTGGGAAACCTGGAAGCACAGGAGCACATGGGAGCCCTGGCCTGAAAGCCAACTCCCACTGCTTTCTCCTCCAGCTCCATTGGTCAAACCCAGATGGAGGAAAAGGAGGCCTGGACGCAGTCCATGAAGGGGTCTCTGGAAGGAGAGAGCAGACTTGGAGGTGCCCATGGAAGTATCCAGCCCAATGTCAAAGGGCCCAAGGGAACCCTCCCGTGTCCCCCTCCCGCCCGCAGCAGGTTGGCTCACACTAGTTGATTGCTCACTCTGTGGGGAACTGTTCTAGGTCTTTTAATGGCAGTGACTCCTGTAATCCTCACAGCTGCTGGTGAAATGGTTATTGTCATTATCATTCCCAATTTGGGGAAATTATGGCAGGGAGAGGTTATGTATTTTTCTCAGAGTCACACAGTTAGTAAGAAGAAGAGCTGGGATTTGACCTCAGGTTGTTTGGCTCCAGAAGGTTGCTCTTACCCTTTGGTACCCTGTTCTCCACTTCCTGTGGCCCTGTTTGAGAGGTCAAGGACCAGTGTTGGGGAACAATTATGGTGGGCACCAAGGCTGAGACAGAAGAGCCAAACCTCATATGGCAAGAAGACTCTGCCTAGCACCAAGACAAACTCTACGTGACAGTGTGAAAAAGTTTGGACTCAACTTCTCTGTGTGTCTACCGAGAGGAGTGGCCAGGCCCCTCTGGGGTGTGCAGAGAATGTGTGTGTTTGTGCCTGAGGATGAGGGGATCAAAGAGGGGTTATGGGAACTAATTCCTTGTGGGGTGCTAGACAGGGCAGGGTAGACCAGCTGTGTCTGTCGTGATTTCCTTGAGGTCTTGCAGCAAGTCAAATGATGAATATCAACCCATTTCATTGATTCTTTTCCTCCTGCCTAAGGCAGGAGGAAAAGAATCTCACTGTTATTTTCCAGACCTGGAGGGAGGTAGAAGAGAGAGGAAGAGTTAGGAGCAAAGGTCCTGGAGTGGGAAACAACCACAGGGGCTTCTGGTCCTTTGGATCTCACCTTTGGAACCCTCACCTGCCAACCCAGGCCTCTTCCCCCAGAGGAAGTGATTCTGATTCATTTCATGGTTTGTCATAAGCCCCTGATCTAGTCCAACCTTTCATATCATAGAAGAGAAAATCATTCTTTTCACAGCTGCATAGTACTCCATTAAAAGATGCACCATAGCTTAATTAAGCAGCCTGTTTTTAGATATTTGGGTGTTTTTTTTTTTTTTGTCTTTCTATCATTTCAAAGACTGCCACAGTGAATAATCTCATACATAAGTTACTTTGCACATGTGCAGGTGCCTCTGTAGTCTATTTTTGCTCCTAACTATCTGTGGTGACAGAGCAAGTTTGATTTTTCAATTTGCAATCTGTCGCAGATGGATACTTATGTAAAATTCAATAAAAGTAAATTACTAGAGAAGAGAATTGAAAAAACAACATGCAAAATGCAAGCCCAAATATTCTGCGCGCTCTCTCTCTCTCTCTCTCTCTCTCTCTCTCTCTCTCTCTCTCTCTCTCTCAATCTCTCTCTCTGGCAGTGCCAGGGATCATGCCAGAGATTTACGCAAGCTATGCAAGCATTTTACCCCCAAGTTGTACCCTGAGCTCCAAATATTTTTAATACACATAAACATTACTTTAATTACTATAAAGGTTTTAAATACTGATCTTCACTTTCTTTATTTTTCATTTTTTTTAGTTGTCAATGAATATTTATTTATATGTGGTGCTGAGAATTGAACACAGTGCCTTACACACACCAGGCAGGTGCTCTACCACTGCACTATGACCCCAGCACCTGACTGTCACATTTCTGCAACCATCTCACTGAGAGCCATTACACTGTGAAGCCACACTTGTCTACAGACCCCTCACTTTGAGGATGACAAGCCTAGTCCTCCAAAATAGGTTACTGGGTCAATGGTAAATGCATGGGCAGTTTTGCCAGATACTCCCAGGCTACCTTCTACGGAGATATGCCATTTTGCACACACTAGCCCCTTTCCCCACAAATTCACCAAAAAAAAAAAAAATGTGGTTGTCTAACTTGGATTTTTGTTATCTTGATAGTTGAGAAGCCTAAGTGTTAATTGGTACTGCTCTTCTTATGAGTGAAGTTAAGTGTCATTTGTATTTTAAGCCCTGTTTGTATTTATATTTTTTACCCACTTTCCTACTGAATTCTTGGTCTTTTTCTTTTTGGTTCTGAGGAGTTCTTTATATATTAGGAATATTAGTCTCTGGTTTGTAATAAGAATTGCAATTTTCTTTTCAATTTGTCATTTGCCTTTTGATTTTACTTAATGTTATTATTTCGGGAGAGGGGGACATGCACAGGTTTGTGCTTTTCCCCATTGTTTAAAGTTGGTGCATTATAATTATACACAATAGTAGGGCTCGTTGTTACATAATCATACATAAGTTTGTGCTTTTAATGTAGTCAGAGTTGTTAATGGATTCTGGATCCCGAGTCATGGTTTTTCATTCTAAAATACAAAGGATTCTGCCCAAATTTTCTTCTAGTACTTTTATGGTTTTATCCTTAACATTTAAATCTTTTATCCAATTGCAATTTTTCCTAGTATAGGGTGTGAGGTCTTGGGTTTAAGTTTTATTTGTTTTGTTTTTACAGCTGGCTACCTATTACCCCAGTTCTATTTATGAAAATCTCTTAAATACCACCTCTATCATTAAAAATAATTTTCAACCATTTGGGATCATAATAGAAAAAAAATCTCTATAATTTGTCAATTTTGTCCAGAATACCATTACAAGGAAAATTAGCTTTCAAGATATGATCTATAACTTTCTATTACTAGTAAACTCTGAATAACATAAATACAATACCAATCTATCTTTACAAACCCTGTGGGGGGTCTTTAAAGGACATTGAGAGAAGTGGGCCTTGAAGGAGGGAACACTTGGTGAGACTGAGTTTTGCATTTCAGGTCCTCTCCTCAGCCTGTCTCCAGGAGCTGGGACCGCAGAGGTGTCCACCATGGTGGCACCGAGACCCCTGGTCATCTTTCTGCTGCTGCCCAGCCTCACCCTGCTGGTATCCCACTTCTCCAGCTCCCAGGAGGTCTCCAGTGAGTCCAGCGGTGAGCAGCAGCTGTGCGGCCTGAAGGAGCACCCTACCGTGGCCTTTGAGGGTGAGAGCATCCCACAGGGTTGTCCCAAAGTCAGAAAGGAGGTCAGGCCTCAGCAGGGTCTTCCCAGCTGCTGGAAGCCCCGGGGATGTTCATTTCCTGTTAGGGTACTGAGACTCATCATCCGATAGATATTTTAAGAAGAACAGGTAACATTGGGCGGGAGGGGTCTGATTTTTGTCTCCAGGTAATTTATTCAGGCCCTTCATTCACCTCCTGGGGCCAGTGTAGTCTTTTGCTGGGATTCTTACATACGGGCCTCAGGTGAGAGTGGCAAGATTTGGTGGTGGTCTCGGTGCTGTTCTGGAAGCATCGGCTCCGTTCCTTGGCTTCTGTAGGGGAGGATACAGAGGAGCCTGGAGAGTTCTGGAAGGCTTCCTTCTTGCTCTAAGTCAGCTGCAGGGATGCCTGGCTTTGGAGTCCTGGGAACCCCCACAGAAAGGGGGCCCTGTGTGTCAAGGGAGAGCGTGGGAGTATCCTATTAAAGTGTTTCCCAAACTGGGATTTGTGAATCACTGGACATATTCCAAAGGGTCCATAAGTTCTTCATGGTTTCTAAAATTAGTGTATACATTTGATGATAATCCAAAAAGCAAAACACAGACACCAGGGAGGCCTGGATGTTCTCCCATTAACCAGTTTGAGGGTCTCTAGTTGTGCTACCATCACATTCAAACTTCAGGACCTACCATCTAGGTGGCCGTGGCTCACGCTGGAATCTGCAGGCATAGTGTTCAGGGTCCCTGGGTTCTTGAGTCTGATCAACATTGGCCTACTCCTCATATTAACCCCCCTGGGGAGAGCCAGCAGGGCAAGGAGATTGTCACCTCCTTTTACAAACGGGAAGACTGAGGCGTGAGGGCTGGAAGACTCAGAGCAGAACCTCAAGGTAGGTTTGTCTCCTGACTCCACGGCTTGTGATAGAGCAATCAATCAGGTGCTGTCCTCTCCCGTACCCTGAATAGGAGGACATACAACCCTGTCCTGTGGGATTCCACCTGGTCAGTGAGGCCCCACGAGATGGAAACCAGAGCAGAGAAAGCAATCAGTACTCTTAAGGCTGGAGTGGGATTTGAGGGATCGAAGGGGAAACAAGAATGAGAATTGGGGGCTTCCTGGGTGGGGAGGCTGGGGCGCTTTGAAAGTGTGGGTTCCACTTCCCTTCTCCAAGTGGGAAAGTTTCCAGCTGTCTTTTCTGCACTGAAGCTTTGGAGCCTTAAGTGGATTATAGGCAATTAGCAATGTCCTAAGCCTACAGAATGCACATTCCCTCAGATATCTGATGGCCCCTGGAGTGCTGGTGGTTGTCACTAAAGTGAGGGGACAGAAGGAACAGAATTCCTAGGGCTGTTGGGGGACCCCTGTGACAGCTCCTAATGGACCATTTGCTGGTCTGTGTCAGGCAAATTGTGTGTGTGTGTGTGTGGTGCGGGTAGGTGGAGAGCCTGGGTGCCTGGGTTCCCTGAGACTATTTTGATCTTGAGCTGTGAATTAGACAAATCTGACTTCCCACTCCACCCTCCACTTCCCCATTCTGACAGCTTTGGGTTTTCCTATCCATTCACCAAATTATCATTTGTGGGGCGGGGGTGGGGTGCAGGGATCAAACGTAGGGCCTTGCACATGCTGGGCTCACCAAATTTTTGTGGGTCTGGGTGGTGCCCGGCACAGAGCCAGGCTGTGGGCTTAGAAAGGGAAGGGTATTTCCTGTGGGAACTCAGTTACCTCATGTCGTTCCTTAAAGGTGGCCTTTGGTCCCCCAGGGCTGCTGGCCTGGAGTCAGGACTGTTTCTCAGGTCCCCTTGCACCTCTAGCATGGCTGATCACACAGTAGGGACTCGGTTCACATGGGGTGAGTGACGAGGCCCTGCTGGTTCTGGACAGTTGCACTGACCCAGCCCAGCACTGACCCCCAGCCGTTTCCCTTCAGTCCTCACTGAGTGGCAGGCCTCCCACCTTGCAGCTGTGAGTTTCCCTGTCCCCTGACACCTGACGGATCTGTGAATAACCCCTGAGTACCCCAGAGGAGCTGCCAGTTCCAGAGTCTGACTGGCGGGGTTTTCTGTTTGTAAGGTTAAACGCTCTCCCCTGGGTTTCTGTTAAGGGGGCCCACCTGTGTTTCTCCGTGGCCTGCGTATTGTTCCGCTTGCCACCGCCTGTCCTTTCTAGGAGGCCGGGAGAAGCCAGTCTGGAGTTAACACTGGCAGTGGTTAATCCACAAAGTGGGTAATTGAATTGACTATAATTAAAATCACAGGCGCGTCATGGAGAATGTCATTTTTCTCTTAAAGTCGCCGTCCAAAGCCTTTGCTGCACACGGAGCTCAGGACGTGCTTGGTGTTTTAAAGACAGCCTTCCCTCTGGTCCCTTTGCCTGTTTAATAAGAGGAGGCTGGCTCCCTTCCCAAGGCTCCCCCGGGACCGCGGCGCTGTGCCCGGCCACTCTCTCCCCCCTCACCCCTTTCCATTTGCCATGTGCCTTCCCAAGGGGCTTCAGGGGAGAGACAGACACTAGAAGAGGCCCCCAACCCCACTGTCCCCATTGTCTACCGCTCTGGCTCTGTTTCCTTTCCTTCCCTCCTTCCTGGGGGGAAAAAAAACCTGAGTGAAGTATTTGGTGTGGACTGGCCATGCCACCTCCTCCCCCACCCAGCTGCCCACATCTGGAATGCTCCTGTCAGCAGGAGAGAATTAAAGTATAACCTATTTGCCACTGATAGGGAGCACCTGGTCTGATGGGGACAGGCAAACCTCCTTCCACACACACACACACACACACACTCACAACATGGGTACATTCACTGTGATAGTAATATACAGTGTGAGTGGAACATAAAAGGTAGGAGAGAATGTGGAACAAAATACAACCAGAGTGGAAAGGTCATAACCCAGGTGGTCTTCCTGGAGAGAGAGGGCCCTTGGTTTAGTCTCTAAGGTAATACAACATCCTACAGGATTTCAAGAGTGGCCCTGACATCAGCTAAAGTCCCACCCACTGGATTTAAGATCGACTCCTTTTGCCTTTTACCCAAATGCCATTGAGGCTATATGATGGTTCTGTCAACCCACAGTCACCTGCTGGGAGCAGGGGCAGCCCTGAGGAATTTGCTTCTTTTTGCTGCAGAATTTCTTCTTTTTTAAGTCGTGCGTATCACAGTTTTCTGAAAAACATCCAACTCGCAAAACCTCCAGTTCTCCAGGGAGCGATTAAGTGTTTGCCTGTCGTGCAGAAATGAAGGGCTGCTTTTACTCTGTAGTGGAGGGATAATGAGCAATGATTTATTTCCCTTGGATTACTACACACACACACACACACACACACACACACACACACACACACACATGCACACACGCCCTCCTCTGGGCCTTATGAGAGCCAGTAGCTGGTGTGCTGTGAGAGCGCAGTGCCTCCCATTCCCCTTCTCCTCCACCCCCCACAGACATCACTGCTCTCCCCTCACAGGTGCCAGTTCTAGCTATGAGGCATGGGCTGAGCAAGAGTATTAAGCTGTCGTGGGCCAAGCTGGAAGCAGTGGGTCTTTTGAAGGAGGAAAAGTCAGCTGGCAGAGCTTAGGCGTGCCCTCCCAGAGACCACTCTGCCCATTCAATTCATTTGAAAAGTTAAGGCTTTGGCTTTGGCTAGGAAGAAACTTCTTTTAAAACAGGGGTGGACACTGACAGCCCACCCTCCATTCCTCCCATCTCTGCAGAATCTTGTCTGAAACCCTGTCTTTCCTTGTATAAGTTGAGGAGTATAAATACATTCATTCAAACAGAAGGAGGTGCAGGGCTGAGCCTGGATATCCAAGAAGTAAGATCTGTCCAGGCCCCGGGAGAAACCCTAAGGGTAGATGCACAGAGTGATGGGGTTATTAGGATGGCACTAAAGCAGAAGGAGCCCCTGGAGTCCAGGAGGGCTTCTTGGAGGAGGTGGGGTGGGGCGTGATAGGAACTATTCCATCAAGGGAGAAGAGAGGTGCAAAGGTTTGCAGGCTCTTATGGGATAGATTTGGAGGTGTGAGAAGTGTTTAATGTGACCAGGGTGAAGAGTTTGAGGGAGAGATGAAATATCGTTTTTTTTTTTTTTGTATTGTTTTGTTTTGTTTTGTTTATCCCTAAATAATGGATCATTGGGCATTTAACTTGGGAGGACAATGGATTCCCAGAGGAGTCAAGACTTCTCCTAAGGAGCTGGGGTGGGATCCAAGGTTCAGAGTGACATAGCATACTCTCAGGATTGTTCTGGTTGCCTTTGAGAAATAGACTAGAGGGGGCAGGAGTGGAAGCCAGGCTGCTCAGGAAGCTGCTGGCACCTGTCCAGGCAAGAGATGATGACGGCTTGTGTGCGGGAGTCGGGTCCAGAGAGAAAGAAGTAGAAGGAGTTAGGGGACAGTCTGGAGTTAGAAGAGACAGGGCACGCCAGTGTGTACTGGTGTGGCCGCTGAGGATAAGGGGGAGTCGAGGGCAGTTACAGGTGTCCCTTTGTGCATTTGTGGGCAGGGTGGAGACTTCCTCTGAACCAAGGGTCCCATGACTGCCTGCCCTGTGAGGTGGGCAGGTGGAACCCAGGCATCCTGGGGCCTCTACCCCACTTCACCCTGACTTTCACCTCTTTGCATCTCTGATCTGAGGCTGGTGCAGAGGGGGTCCCTGGACCAACAGTAACGGAAGGGTTACCTCTCCCTCCACCAGATCTGAAGCCGTGGGTCTCTAACTTCACCTTCCCTGGAGCCCGAGATTTCTCCCAGCTCGCTCTGGATCCCTCCAGGAACCAGCTCATCGTGGGAGCCAGGTAATGAGGTGCAGGAGAGTTGGGGCCAGGGGTGGGATGCTCAGAATTGGATATAGAGACGATTGCTGGAGATGACCCACATTCTGGGTTCTAATCCTCTCTGTTAGACTCTTTCTGTGCGTGAATGTCTGTCCCCCCAGGAAGGAAGCAGGTGGAGGTCAGTAGGGTGGGGGGGGGGCAGGGGCAGGGCCTGACCCTATCTGGCATCCTGATCTCAGCCAGCCACATTCTTTAGTGGTTGGCAGAAGTGAGAGCAGGGATGCCTGCTGGCCACCTCCTGCCCTTGTCCCTGTGGTGATGCCAGGACCTGCCTAGATAGCCAACTCCTGAGAACTCTGCACAGAGAAGGTGCCCAGGAGCCCCCTGCTGGCCAGCTGGCCACCTGCGCCTCGGGTGCCCGTCGAAAGCCTTGTGCTGCTTTTATGAATGGCCTTACTTCCTTGGGGCCTTTTCTGGGTAACCTCATTGTTCAGATAAAACTCTCTAAGGAGGCCCCATGAGCTCTTCTGGGTGGAGTGGGAGGGGCTATTTCCTCAGAATCCTAGATCAGCATCCTATTAGGGAGGGAGCTTAGAGATGGCCTGTCCTATGGGTCTCAAAGTGGGTCCCTGAGTCAGCAGCTTCTGGGGCTGCTAGAATCTGGTTGAAAATGCAAACTCTTGGGCTTCTGGAATCAGAAACTTGGGAGCAGGGCCCCAACCTGTATGTTAACGAGCCTTCCAGGTGACTGGTGCAGGCTCAAGTTTGAGATTGGCTGGTGTGGTTGGATTGGTTTCATTTTAAACATAAGAAGCAGAGGCCCTGAGAGGGAAAGGGGACCTTCCTCATCTGGCACAACGACAAAGGACACAGGGACCAGAACCCAGGTCTCCTAACCTCAGGGCTAGTTTTGACCTGTGGGTGAGTCTATGTTATGCACTCTGAGTGTGCTGTTGGTTAGTTTTCCCTCTCTACCCCTGAGGTCCTGATTCAGTGGGTCTGGGGGTGGAGAGGCATCGCCCCTGGTTTGGGCCTTTCCAGGCTGCTCTGTGAAGCTGGCCTTCCTTGCCTTTTGGCCTTCTGTGCCTCTGACTCCCATTTGCTGTGTGAAAAGGAGGCCAAGTCTTGAACAGAGCTGAACTGGGAACAGATGAGCTGGAGTTTTGTTCCGGGTGAACTTGACCTTTGAGTCTCAGTTTCCTCATCTGTAAATCCTGGATTTAGTCTCTATGCTGTCAGCCTTATAGGGCTGCTGTGAAGCTGGGGCTGAAAGCATTTTCTTTTCATTTTTTAAAAATATGAATTAACTGTTTATTTTGCACCAGCAATTATGTGGTATGACATAACATTCAGAAGTTACAAAAGAGCGCCCAGGGAAAAGCAGGGCCATGTCCTCACACCAGACCCTTCCTGGGGTGCCCTGCCTCCTCCTGAGGGTCATCTGTATGTTTGTAGGTATAAAGGAGACTAAACTTTATCGTATGGTGAAAAAAGTAATGGTTTCACTTCCTACTTTGAGATGATCATAGATTCACGCTCAGTTGTAAGAAACAATGGAGAGATTCTATATACCATCACCCAGTCTCCTCCAGTGGTCACATCTTGCTTAACTGTAGGGCAACATTGTAACCTGGAAATTGACATTCGTGCTATCCTTCCATCCACTCTGATTCCACCAGTTTATATACATGAACTTTCTAAAACCCAAAGGGTAGCATCTGAAGACTCCTTGCTCTGAACCTTGTGAAAAAGCATTTTGGGAAAATAATGAATTTTTAAAATAATGAATTTTGGAAATTACCATGTGCCAGGCATTATTTTATGTAGCATCTATGTAATAAATCATACATGCAGTAAATCATATGTGTGATAAATCACACAGGCAGTAAATTATTTTCTCTACACTGAACCCCAGGAGATGAGTTCTTATGATTACTTCCATTTTATGAACCAGGAAACTGAAGTGCTCCTACTGATCCACTCTGGGGCCTCCCCAGGTAAATAGTGGTTATGTTTTCTGGGTCCAGAGGCTTCCCTTGCACTGCTGAAGGCACCCTTGAGGCCTTGAACCAGGCTCTGCTCTCAGATGGACAGGGAAAGCCCATCCTGGACTGGTCACTTATGCCTCTAGAGCTGAGGCTTTGGGTGCTTGTCTGTTTTTTCTCCTCCTTCTTTTTCTAGGGCACGTTCTTTCTTCCTTCTCTGCCAGCCATGTTTTCTCTGTCTTCCTGACCCCCTTGGACCTGAAATTCAGGCTAGGGATATTTTTTCTCCATTTATAACCCCGCCTTTTTCCCTATGGGATTGAGGGCGGGTCTGACTGCAGAGATTTCTCTGTTCTCATCCTCCTGCTCCCAGAAGAGCCCTTGGAGATGCTGTGATGAATGATTTTTGATGGGATAAAAATGAATCGAGTGCTGCGCTGTTTCCCCTAATTTGTTAAAGCTGTGAGCAGCTGCCTGCGTCACCTGAGCACACAGCTGGGCCAGAGCCTAAGCTGGAGCCCATCTGTCCCCAGGCCAGGAACGTGGGCCTGGGAAGCGCTGCCAAGACCCTGTGTGGGGCCTTGGGAGGGACAGCAGAGGCCTGGAGCCAAGGTCTCCAGTGAGCCCCGCCCAGCCCCAGGATAGCAGAGGAGCTGAGTGGGGCCTGGGCCTGCAGCCAGAGCCAGGAGAGGAGTCTCCTGGCCTGAGGTGTCCCCTTCCACTCCTGGCCTCCTCCAGCAGGGCCCCTCCTTCCCTTTCTGGCCCACTATACAACCTTCCCCTCATTTCTCTTCTCAGCAAAGCTGAGGTAAGCCAGAGTCTTCTGAAGCAATTATTCCTAGAAATTTCAGGAACCCAAAGAAGAATGGCCAAAAGGAGAAAGAAGAAGGAAAAAAAAAAAAAAAAAAAGGAGATCCTTTGGGAAAAACCAAGATTTTACATCTGCCTGTCATTAATAACGCCTTTAATGTGTCTCCGTGGGCCTATGGAATAAACACTACAGGCATTAACTAGTTCTCCATCGAAGAGATGCCGGCACTGAGGCCCGCAGAAGGTCCCCCAGCAAGTGGCTCACCTGGGAGTCTGTCTGTCTCTGCCACAGGGTCTGTCTCTTTCCTGTGGCACTCTGACTCAGGCGTTCTGAGTCCCTGTGTGGCAGTCTTCTGACCCCAGAGCCGCACCAATACTTAAGAGCACACAGTATCTGCTATTATGATTATTAAGCAGCAACATTATTATTTTTTAAGGCTTTCAAGGAGCTGGCCGCTGGATGAAAACAGTGTTTGGGGAAGATTATTGTAACCCTGAGGCTGTGACACACACCTGTAATCCCACTTACTTTGGAGGCTGAGATGGGGGAATCACAAGTTCAAGGCCAGCCTAAGCAACTTCACAAAACCTGCCTCAGCATAAGAAATAAAATTAGCTGGGAATGTAGCTCATTGGGTTTATTGAGCACTCCTGGGTTCAATCCCCACTACCACACCACAAAAATAATCGGAACACCATGCCCTAGAGGTGGGGAATAGAGTAATGTAATCATAAGGGAGACAGAGTTTTCTGGGGAGGTAGCCATGGAAAAAGGCCAGACCTGGGCAGAAGGCAGGTCCAGTCACTGACAACAGGAAATGAGGGCAAGTGGTGTGGGCGGTGGGGAGGGAGGAGAAAGCTGGCCGGCCTGAGTCCTGCAAGAGCTCTGTGAGATGAAAATTGAACAGAAACAGGGTTCGTGGTTGGGAAAAGTAGGAGTCAGGAGACAAGTTATGAGAATTTAGTTTACAGATCTTTACTGGCTTTATTTTTGATTCTAGAATGCGGCAGCATTTCATTCCATAAAATAGAATAAGGGCTCCAATGGGCTGAACCAAAGAGATTGGTTTTACATAGAAGGGCTAAAAAAAAAAAAAGCAGAAATAAAGAACAAAAAGCACTTTGGTTGTTTCAGAGTTACTTTCCTCATGAGGTGAGGACAGGGAGATAGAACAGTAGAAATAAATTGATTGGTGAACATCAGGTTACTTCAAGTTACCGTGTGTGTGTGTGTGTGTGTGTGTGTGTGTGTGTGAGAGAGAGAGAGAGAGAGAGAGAGAGAGAGAGAGAGAGAGAGAGAGAGAGGCGGAGGCAACTCCACTATCATGGCAAGTTGAAACTGGCCTTCTCGAGAAATGTGCCTGTTCTCTTTCTCCTGATTTCTCTGAAGGTCAGTTTCAGTTTGGTGATGGGGAACTTTAGCATGAGTGACTCAGTTTTGGTTTTTAGACCCGGTGTGAGGTTTTAGTCCAATAGAATGGTCTCCTCTAATTTTTATTTATTGGCATCAAGAGTTTCCTTTGGGGACCAACCAACAGCAGATATAACATAGTGCCTGGAGGTGGACAAGACTGAGTTTTAATCTCAGCTCCTTGATAGACCATCTCAGTGACTTGGGCCATTGACCCAATCTGTTTCCTGACAGCAAAAATCGAGTTTCCTGTATCTATCACCAAGGTTGTGGGAAAGTTAAAGGAGTTAATGGAGGTAAAGCCCTCCCTGTGTGTGGGCCCACCGGAGGCTCTCTGTAGCCAGTCCCCTGTCCTGGCATCCCATGAGGCCTGGGTCAGGAGGCTGCTTCCTGGGGTCTTGCCTGCAGAACCAGCTTGGCTTACAATTTCTGTTTCTGTTTTCACAGGAACTACCTCTTCAGACTCAGCCTTGCCAATGTCTCCCTCCTTCAGGTACATTTGCTTTTCTTCCCTTCCCTTCCTGTCATTTCCCCAACTGGGGGAGGGGCAAGGCAAGTGGTGAGGTTCAGAATTCAGTCCCTAGGATTGGTGACAGGAGCCACTTGCTCTTTTCCCTGGCTACAGATTAGACCCTGCTACCACGGTAACTGCCAGGATGATAGCTGGAAGCAGGGTGTAGCTCACATACACATGGAGGCACACACAGGGCTCTCTGCATTGTGCAGAGAGGCTGCTGATGGGCAAGGGGAGGAAAAGAGCATTGGTTGGGGTGGCCAGCTGTCTCTATTTGCCTGGGACCAAGGGGTTCTCCAAGATGCAGAATTTACAGTGGCTAAAACTGGGATTGAACCACGCAAACAGAGACAGTTGCTCATTCTAAGTCCAGAGCCTAAATCCACAGAAAAGTCTCCTCAGAGTTTGGGTCTCAAGGGAAAGGGTGTCCCTGTTTCCTTTCTGAGCTTGGCCTGAGCAATCTCATTCTAACTCAGCATTTTCATTGAGCTGTGATTGATTTATTATCTGCTGCCAAGAATGACTCCCCAAGCATAATTCCCTAAGTGCTCTGAGAGGCTTTTTAATGGGACTCCTTGATCCAGAACATTTATTCCAGATTGAGAAACAGATGCCAAACCATCTCTGCAGAGGCTGAGCATTCCAGAGAAAGAATGGCCACCTCTTCCTCAATGAGGGAAGCGCCTTGCTTTTCATGTCTAGGAGGCTTCTTTCTCTCCCAGTAACCAAGCATACTTTGAGCACTTACTGTATATTATAACTGAGCTGGGGGCTTCTTAGGGTTTGGAGATGTCTGCCAAAAGCTCCTGTTAATGCAGGAAAATTTGGAAGTGGACAGTTAGATTATGAAAGCTGTTACCTAATTGGCCCATCTTCCTTTGGGTGGACTAACTGGGTAATAACTGTAGGCAAGCAGGGCATGGCCGGAGGAGGTGGGTCACTGAGGATGTGCCCTGCAAGAGTGCATCTTCCCTTCTGTGTCTACTCCCTTGCTGCTATGACAGGAGCAGTTTCCTTCTCACCATGCCCTTCACCCATGATGGCCTTTCTCACTGGGGCCCAGAGCAAGGGAGTGGGCCATCTATGGACTAATACCTCGGGAACCATGAGTCCCAAATGAACATTCCCTCCTCTAATTTGTCCTTGCTTAGTATTTTGGTCACAATCACACAAAAGCTGCTTAAAATGGGACTAAAGGGATATAAGAAAGGGAAGCCCTTGACCTCCAGGGAAAGATAATGAGTGACGCCTACAACCAAACTGGAACTTAGGAGTTCATTAAGTGCTGAACTACGTGCTATAGACTTCCACTGGAGCAGATGGCTAGGGAAGGGAGGCCTCCTTATTGAGCTGGTATGACATTCTGGTCTTCCTTTGAACTTGGATTCACACCCCGAGGGGCCATTGTAGCTCTTGACTGGTCACCACAGGGGAGGTATCAGAGTAGAAAAGTTGTGCCCATTTGAGGGGAGGGATCAGGATGAATAAGGCAAGCTGAAAGGAAATCGCATTCATCCACTTACCTGTCCACTTGTTCTTCTATCCGTATCTTTACCAGCCAACCTGTTCATCCATCCATCCAACTGCCCACCCAATAATAGTAAGTGAATATCTACTAAAGGCCAGGTCTAGTCCTACACATTGTATTAGGCATTTAAGTTCCAAAGGTGAAGCCCATCAGAAATCACATATGATTCCTTTTCCTGGAGGGGAACTGGGCAGCATGTTCCTGGGGCCCAGACTGGAGCAGGGCAGGGGAAAGCCTAGAGGTAGCATTCTGTGGCCCACCAGCGTGATCACAAGCAACTAGTCCAAGTCTAGTTCCCAAGCGGTATCCACAGAAAACAAAACCAAGATGCCAAATTTAGCAGGTCAGGCTGGGGAAGGCCAGTGCAGAGGAGATTCAAAGTGGGCAGAAGCAAGTGGACCCAATGGTAACTGCCCTGTGTCCCAGGCAGTTGCTCTTTATTTGGTCCTCGTGGTCTGCAAATGAAGGTCTTCGGGCAGTGCCGAGGGGTTGAAGGGAAAAAGAGAGACAGATGTACAAAAATAATGGCAATGCTGTGGGACTCGTCATGGAGGGGTGGCCTCTAGGTATGAGGAACCCTCCAGGGCCAGCAGGGTTTGCAAAGACTTCCCACAGGAGCTGCCTTTGAGGTGGAACTCAAAGGATGTGTTTGGCAGGCAGTTAAGGGAAGAACAGAGGTGTGTGACAGCATGTAGCACTGAGGGGCAGGATCAGAGGGTATGAGGGGGGGAAGGGTGGGAAATGAGGCCCTGGGAGAAAGAGATCATCTTGCAGGGGGTCTTCATTGCTGAGCTTAGGGGTCCATATTTTATTTTGAAAGCAAGGAGGATCTATTAATTAGTTTTAAGCAGAGAAATGGCATGAATAGACTTTGATGTTTCGATCACCAGACCCAAAGCAGAGACTGGATTAGTGACGAGCCAGTCAGGAGACAATTGAAATGTCCGGTAAGTGATGAGGCATTTGCAGGAAAGCAGCAGCCATTGGAATGGGGAGAAGACAGGAAGGGATCCTAATGTGTCAGAGTCACACAGGGCCACGGCCTCACATTTCAGCATCATCGGGCACACTGTCTTCTGTGTGAAGGTGACCGCTGGCATGGGGCATTTGCAGCCTTGGAAGAATTGGTGATGCTTGGACCACACAGGTGACATCTAGGTTTCTGGCTTGCACAGCTGGGTACCATGATATGGAAGTGGGGCTGGCCTGAGTCTAGTCGCTGGTTCTCCCTTTCTCAGGGGTACTTAACTTGGGCATTGGGATTTTTAAAATCTCTCAAGTGATTCCAATATGCAGCTAAATTTAGGAGCCACTGCTGTAGGAAGTTCAGAAGGCCTTGTCTGTAGATGCTGCCCAGCTGGTTTGGCACAAGTCTTCTTGACAGCTGGTCTGCAGGTCATAGGTCATGTCCATAATCAGATGTTAGGACTCTCTGCCTAATGACTGAGCCCTGGATTGGCTCATCCTGCTCAGTATTGATCTGGTCTCAGCCAAGAGCAGGGATCTTTGGCAACCCCATAGCTCCTGCTTGAGGTAGGAATTCGGCTTCAGAGGATTCCCTGAAGAGCCCTGCAAATTAGTCCCAAGATTACTAGGATCTGGTTTCTCAGGGGTCTAACCTCAGAAGTTCAGATTGGATTCTCCTGACAGGAGAAAGGAAATAAATACATTTTATATTCACATTCTCATAGTAGGAGGTACTGGCCAAAAAGGGAGAGAACACACCAAAGGCTTTGGAAAACCATTCTGCCTCTTCTCTCTCAGGCTAGGGGCAGACCCTGGTCTCTGGTCCTCAGTGTGGTGCCTCAGGTCTGCTGTCTGGCCCTGGCATTTGACTCTAAATGCCACACGTCAGCAAGTACCCCAGCATGGCCCTCTCTGGGGGCTTCATTGTCCTCAGTGTCTATTACAAATGGCTCACCAGCGACCAACGACTGTAAAGAGCTCCACCATATTGCCGACAGGGGAAGACACACACATAAGTTAGAAGGCTTCATTACAGAGCCAAGTGAGTCTCCCACTTGGCCCCAGGGTATGATTTAAGCAAACTTAAACCTCAATGTTTTATTGATGGTTTAAATAATTAACACTCCTTAAAGAAAAATCTAAATGCAAACAGCTTATGCAAACCAGTGTCCATTAAAGGGACTTCTAAGTACCTAACTCTCATTAAACAATTAATGTAAACTACTATTCCTCAAGGAAAATTGTAGTACCCAGCTCCTTCCCAACTCTCAAGCACCAAAGGGAGGGGAGGCCTGGAGGGGAGATGCAGCTAGGAACAGATGGAGCCACTGTGTCTGGGGCAGTGGGAGGAGTAGCCAGGAGTGAGAAGGGAAAAGCAAATCAACTCAACTGTGATGGTTATTATTGGTGTAACTTGATAAATGATCTTGGGAAACTTCAAAAAGGAGGTGAGCGTTCATCAGTGTCATGGGGCTGCTGAGAAGACCGGCGCAGGCTGTCTTGAATTTGGCAATTAGGAGCTCCAGAGTGGTCTTTGCCAGGACAGTTCCAGGGGATGATGGGGCTGGAAGCCTAGTTGCAAATTGATCTTGGGGTGTATGTCCTGCAAGTGCAGAAATGAGGACAGGTCTGCATGTGTACATCAGGATGCACAGTGGGGCTTTGTTTGAGAGACTGGGCGACATTGGGATGATTCCTGAGCTCCCTTCCAGCTATCTCTATGTCCCTCAAACTCAGATCTGGCAGCCTGGAGTTGTTAGAAGTCTAAATTCTGCAGAGTGGGGAACTTTAGGGTCAGAAGTTGTGTTAATGCTCCGCCATCATCTCTGGCCCCCACCTGTCCAGGATGGTCCAAGGAGACCATTGGCTACTCTCCCACAGCAGGAAAACCACCCAGCCACTCTGACTAGAGATCACCACTATGGAATTTCTGGGAACAGTCCTAGTTTAGTACTCTGCACAGCTGATTGAAAGTCTGTGTCTCTCTCCACTCCCTCACAGAAAGCCACTAAAGGCACTGTGAGAAGTTTTAATATGTACAGGTCCATGATGACAGAGAATGACAGAGGAGATGTCAGTGGAGAAGAGATTAAATGCCTTCTGTGAGTTAGGAAGTGGATGGAGGGATCATCCCGAATTAGCAGAGCAGAACAGCTTAAAGAGCAAGCTGAGTCTCCAGCAGGACTCCGAAATTGGGGTGCTGGGGATTGTGGAATTTAAGGATGAACCACAGTTTTAAAAGCGGGAATTGATTGAGATTCTTTATAGGGAGGTTAGAACTCACTCACCCTCTTTGCCTAGCAAAGGAGACTGAACTCTTTCTCCAGAGACCACACTGGAAAGGCTTCATATAGGGACTGCAGGAAGGGTGGAGGACACGGATGGCAAGTAGGGCTAGAGCAAAGAGCTCAAGTGGAATTCTGCTACCCCCACTCCTGCCACATGCCCAGACTAGAGACTTGAGGAGTTTGCTGGAGAAACTCAACAAGGCCAGAGACCAGACTTCTAGATGTGACAGAGAGAACCTACTAGTGAGAGCCTAAGAGCACCCCACTGGCAACCTAAGAGAATCTACTCTATATAGCCACCACTCTACATAGTCCTACCCAGGGAGTTTGCAATGGGCTATTTAGAACTTTCCTCTTAAATCAATCAAATAAATTCAACTGCTCATCATGTAAAGCTTCACACACACACAAACACACACACACACAAACACACACACACACACACACACACGCATGCACACGCACATACATAAACTAGTACAGTGTCCTCATAGCAGTGTAAACACTTGAACAAGCCAGGTGTGGGTGGAGGACCTTTGTAGTCACAGCTACTCAGGAGACTGAGACAGGAGGATCACAAATTCCAAGCTGTCCTGGGCAATTTAGCAAGAACCTGTCTCAAAATAAAATAAAGAAGGGGCTAAGGGGGCTGGAGTTGTAGCTCAGTATAGCTAGATTGCTTGCCTAGTATGCATGAGGCACTGGGTTCGATCCTCAGCATTGCATAAAAATAAATAAACAAAATAAAAGCATTGTGTCCATCTACAACTTAAAATTTTTTTTTTAAAAAATAAAGAAAGAAAAAGAAGGGGCCCAGGATGTAGCTCAGTAGTAGAATACTTGCCTAGAATGTTCTAGGTGCTGGGTGAAATCTCCAGTACTACAAAAATAAATAAAAGCTTCAATAATAATCAGCTCATGGTCACTCATGTGTCATTGGTAGTCCCTACTTCTCTGTCCTGAGTCATTTTGAAGCAAATACAGATATATCATACCATAAAGATTTCAATATGAAGAACTAGGGGTGAGGCATCATAGTAGAGCATTTGCTTAGCATGGTTAAATCTCAGAGCATGGGGAAAAGAAAAGTCAAAGAAAAAGATTTCAGCATGCATTTCTAAAAAATAAGATTCTTTTTCTGCAGTTAAATTAATGATTTCACATCACTAAATGTCCATTTAATATCTAAGCTTCTCTAATTGTCTTACAAAATTTTAAAACAAGCTTGGGTGTCCAGCTCAGTGGTAAAACTTTTGCTATCACATTTGAAGCCCTGAGTTCAATCTCCAACTCCAGCACTGCAAAAGAATTTTTTTTTTCAAAATAATTTTGGTTTTTTGAATCAGGATCAAAATGTGTTATAATTAGTTAATATGTATCTTAGGCCTCTTTTAAACAATACTTTCTCTCTTTGTATAATTTATTTATTGAAGAAGCGTGGTCATTTGTCCTATAGAGTTTCCTGATTACAACTCAGGTAGTATAACAACATATTCCTCTAGTCCCTGAATCACTTGTGAATTGATAAATCTACAGACCCCATTCGATTTGGATTCTGGCAAGATTATCTCATGGGTGTTATTATGTGTTTCCCTTAGAGGGCACATAGAGTCTGATTTCCTCTCATTTTTGACATTAGCAACCATTGATTATCATTTCCTGGGTCCTTAACTGGACAACTTCTATGAAGACAAACTTCACATCTAGTCTTTGGTTACCCAATGATTCAGTCATGCAGGAAAGGCAAGGGAAATGTTTGCTAGATAGGAAAGAGATCCCCTCTCCTCCCCCTTAGTTCTTACATGACTCCTTGGCTGGATCTAAGAACCAATTAATACAATGCTGATTAACACGAGAAAAGCATACAAGTTTCAATAATTTCATTTGTATATAGGGAACTCTACATGACAGCAAAGTCCAAAGAAATGACCAAAGCAGATGTTTTTATACTTTTAAATAAAGAACAACAAATTTGTGAAAGAATGACAGAACAAATTGATCTCTGAACTAGGGATGTCACTAAGAAATATATGGGGGTTGGGTGTAAAAGCTAGTGGGAAACAAGGATTACACCAAGGAATTAATGTATTCCAGTTCATTACAGCCCCAATTACCAGTCTTAGATGATTAAGACTATTTTTCTGCCTTGGTAAAGAAAGGACACCTTTACTAAAAGAATCTTGGATCGGTGCATGTAGAAAAAGTCAGGCCAAATGGCTCTTTCTGAAGTTCCAACTCCTCAAGTGATTTTGGCTTGAAATCATCAACGTACCAACTTGGCAGAATTTCAAGATAGTGCATCTTTAACGTCTTCAATAATCTGTTTTCATTATAGTTTTCAAATGAGGAGCTGGTTTGCTAGTCTTTTTAATGGTAGACAATTAATTTTATTCTTCTATTATCATTATTATTATAAACTCATGGATTCACACAGAGTTGATGTGATTCAATCCATTGTGGTTCTCTTTCCTGACTCCCATCTTTCTCCAGTTGGGGCGGGCCTCTTCAAGGTGGCTCCTGGGTGCTGTAAGCCCAGTTTGGTCATCTTCTGCTGTGTCCTTGCTATCTGGTATAATAAGCCTTCCCAAGCTCCTCTTGCCCTTCTGCTGCCCCACACCTGAAATCAGCTATTTTTTCAAGAAACCCTGGTTCCTTTCAGTGGGAAATGGTTTAAAAATATGCACAAATAGCCAAAAATCATCAGATCTTTGAAGAAAACTTTCAAAGGGATAGAGAAGACCAAAACAAACAAAATGAAGTTAATGGTAAGAAACAGACAATATAATAAAATGCTTTCAATTATATAAAAACTAATATCTTCTGATATATGAAAATTTTTGTATATAAAGTAATAATGAAACATAAAAATTAAAAATACAATGAGGAAAATAAAAATTGAAGGTGTAGAAGATGAAATTGAAGAAAAATCTACCAGAAATTAGAACAACAAAACCAAGAAATGACAAATAGAGAAAATCAAAAAATGAGAGGATCAATGTACAAGGGCCAACAGTACATTAGATTAACAAAAGTTCTAAAGAAGAGAAAGGAGAAAAGGTAAGGGGAAAAAATAAAGGTAAATTAACATTGCCAAAACAGAGGGCGAATCTTCAAATTGAAAAAGTTGACTGAGGGGCTGGGGATGTGGCTCAAGCGGTAGCGCGCTCGCCTGGCATGCGTGCGGCCCGGGTTCGATCCTCAGCACCACATACCAACAAAGATGTTGTGTCCGCCAAGAACTAAAAAATAAATATTAAAAATTCCCTCTCTCTCTCTCTCTCTCTCTCTCTCTCTCTCTCTCTCTCTCCTCTCTCACTCTCTCTTTAAAAAAAAAAAAAGAAAAGAAAAAGTTGACTGAATTCTCACGAGATACCTATACACATCAGTGCAAGATTCAGGTCTGTTATTAAAGAGAAGATGAGAAACCTTCCAGAGCCTGGGGAAAAAAAAGAGATAAAGTCCATTACAGAGGATGGGGAGTAAGAATTGCTTCAGACTCCTCAATAGCAATGTGAGAATCTAGAAGACAATGGAGAAAGAAAGACCTTTAAATCCTGACTGACAATTATTTTCAATTCTGTATCAAAACTGTCAGTCAAGTATGGAGAATAAATCTGACATTTAATAATTTTAAAAACAAATCTACCATGTTTTTTTCCTTGGGAAGATACTAGAGATGTATCTTCCCAAGGAAAAAAACATGTATGTCATCAAAATAAGCAAAGTAAATCAACAAAGGTAGAAACATGGGATTCAGAAGACAGGAGAGAGGAGAGAGGCAACCCCAGGTCCACAGCCAATAGGAGACCATCACCAGCCCCCTGGGGCAGGAGGACAGAGGTTGGGGATGAGGAAGAAGTTGGGAACAAATAGATAATCTAAATAATTTGTTGATGGAGTTAGAAAATGGGGTTTGTAAGATGTTTAGAACTTTGGGAAAAAAACAAACAAATGAAGAAAATCAAAACAAACAGTCATTCAAGAAAGGAAACCCTATCCAACTATGACTATTTGATTGATTCTTAGATGCACACTTCTACATTCTAATCGGTCTGAAATCAGGATGTGTCCTGCAGTCATAACCATCCTAGAATCTCTACTGGCCAGACTTTGGTCCTGATGTAGTTGTCATTGCTGTGCAGGTGAGGGCTTGGTCATCATTCTGGTGCTTTAACTGGACAGCAGCAACCTCTTGACATTTCAGTCATTTTGAGATCATTTGAGGAAGGAATATGAATCTGGGTTTGTCAGAAAACCCCCCTAAGCGCATTCTGGTAAGATCAGGAAAGTGCCCGCTGGGGTTAATCCCTAGCACAACCGGGAGAATAAAAAAAGGAGGAGGATAAAAAATGTGCCAGCAGAATGGGGTGAATGGCTTGGGAGAAAGTCCTGGAGAGCAGAGTGGCCCACTCTTTAGAAATACTACACCACTGACACCTGGGTAGTTTAAAAAAAAAATGATACTCCTCAAGAAATAAGCAAAAAGGTAACAAAAAAGTGAACGTTTCAGAAGTGATTCAGAAAAGACCATCACTGAATTTTAAGATTAAGGATACCTAATTTTGCTTCTGTTTCTTTTCTTTTTTTGTACTAGATCAATATGTCATAAAAATACATGTCTAAATAAGAGCACTTTCAATAAGTTTACATTAAAAATTTAGATGATCAGAGAGTTTGACTTGCAGTGTATTTTCTTTCTTAGTGGCTTATCTTCACTGAAATCTGGGGTATTAGCTGGTAGAAGTGAAAAATTTATTTTTCAATATAATAATGTGAATATGGACATTGACTTTAATTAACATGAAATAATTGTAATGGGAGGATGGAAGAGGGAGGGAAGATAGATGTGCACTTTGGGACAGGATGAGCAGAGATATGTAAGTGGGAAAATCTTTTTTTTTTTTTTTCTGGTACTGGGGATTGAACCCAGGAGCACTTAACCACTGAGCCACATCCCCAGCCCTTTTTTCTTTTTATATACAATTTTTAGTTGTAGTTGGACACAATACCTTTATTCTGTTTGTTTATTTTTATGTGGTGCTGGGGATCAAACCTAGTGCCTCACGTGTGTGAGGTAAGCACCCTACCGCTGAGCCACAACCCCAGCGCCCCCAGCCCTTTTTATTTTTTATTTGAGATAGGGTCTAAGTTGCTAAGGCTGGTTTTGAACTTATGACCCACCTGCCTCAGCCTCCTGAAGTACTGGGGGTAAAAACTCTTTATAACAGAGAGTGAAAAGATGAAATCTGAGATAGATACATTCTTTTGAGAAATTCGTTTAAAATAAAATAGAGAACCAACTACAATAGGTAAAAGTTGTTGTCCTAGAGTAAGAGGGTTGGGGAATTGGAGGAGTATATGGCTAGGATTTTTATTGGTGCATTTTTCATATATTTTTTTAAAACCCTGTGCATCATTACTTTGGTTAAAAAAATTTTTTTTTTCAAATAATATGACTCCCAAAAGCCCACTCTGTGCTGTTACCATTATGAGTATACACATATTCTCTTAGGGCCAATGGGCTGACTCTCAGTAAAGGAAATATGATCACGAGAGGCTACTAGATGAAGCAGAAAGAGCTCTCTCAGAGCTGGAGTCCATTGTCTGGCTTTGTCTCTTGGGTTTGTGGCTCACTCGCTGCTGACCTTGGGCAAATTGTGCACACTCTCTGGGTTTGGTTTGCTCACCTTTATGTTGAGTAAAAGGCCAATGCAGTTTCACTTGCTGTTTCCAGGATCAAAGAAGAGAGAGAAAAAAAGTCCCTAGCACCATTGTGTCCCATTGTTGAGCTCAGAGTGACTTAAACTTTTATTGTGCACAACTACCCCCTCACCCACCATTGGGGTTCTTGACCCCTTGCTACAAACATGCTGACCACTTCAAAGTGCTCCTGTGCTCAGGGACCCCGGGACCCCAGCAAGGCTTGTTAGCCTGCACAGCCCTCCTGCAGCCACCCGCTGCCTGTACTTTCCCTGGACATCTGCAGTGGCTGTGAACATTGCTCTTCTCTACCCCCAGAGACTCCCAGGGTCCTCATGGATGTCCCTCTCCTCTCTCATCAGGCTTAGCCTGGGAGCTCATGGGTCCTGAGTCTTACATTGCTCAATTGTTTCTGTCCAGATACCAAGGGCCATTTGCCTTTTTCTAAGGTCTAGAAGAAGCAGGGGCCCAAGATCCAGGACTGGCATGGTGAGGTGAGCCCTCCCAGGCCACTCATGGACCTGAAGAAAGGTCTCACCAAATTCACCGCAAGCTCCTGAATCCAGGGTCTGCAGGAGTCAGTCTCCTTCTGTCCCCCATAGCGGCCATTTCAGGCATGGGTGGCCCAACCTGGAAAGAAGAGAGCCCCGCTGTGGCTCCCTCTCCAGTCCCCTGCCTCCCTTCCCACCTCCCAGCCCTGCAGCTCTGTGGGCGGAGACTAGAAGCAGCTTTGTTAGCAATTAAAAAAAGCAGATGGCCTTTCCCCCTCCATTTGGATGGGAGAGCTGCTTGCTCAGGGCTCCCTGCCCCAGGACAGGTTGGCAGTGACTCAGAAATATATAATGAGCCCCACCCGGGCTATGGACATTGCCTGGATGAGAAGGGGATCACTTCTTGGAGAAAGTGGAGAGAATAGGTTTAGGGGGAATCCTGGCTGGGGAACGGCCCTCTCTCCTAATGCCTTGGGCACTTTGAAGTTGCATCCCCAAACACCTTACCCCAGGACAGTGTAAGTGATGCCACAGGGAGCCAAGAAGAGAAGTGCAGAGGGGAGGGGCGGGGGGGGTGGTGGTGCAGGGAGGAGCAGTTTAGGAAAGGGGAGTCCTAGAGACAGCCGGAGGCCTCTGGCATTGGAGGAGGGTGGGGTTCCATTTTGGTTCTATAGCACTCGAGATGTATAACTCTGAACAGTCGCTTGGAACCTCTATTTCGTCTGTGGTTTAGGGGGGGAAATACATACTTTGAAGTGTTATAGTGGGAAAATTAAATCTCCCATCTTTAAGGTTTGCAAAATCTAGCCTTTCAAGAGAGCCCCGTGCCGTATGTCCCACTCATTTGGGGGACATCTGACTCCTAATGGAGATACACTTTCCACCTCCCACTCAGGGCTTGGGGTGGTACTGAAGGTCCTTTTGGCCAGTTATAGCTCCCTGCTGACCTGGGGAGTGTCTAGGACGGATCACAGGAAGATAAAGCACCTAGAGGTGCAGGACATCACCCCTGCCTCAAGCAGGCAGGAAGGTGTTGGGCTCACGTGACGCCACTCGGCAAAGACCTCTGGGTAAGGAAACCTGGCAACCTTCCCCGGCCCTCTGATGGGATGAGAGGAGCCCTTACCCTGCAGGCTGCCCCCAACCCTTTCTCTCAGACACTGACTTCTTCCTGCCTTTTGGGGGAGTAGTAGGGAGTGAGCCATGTGACATCTGTGTTCCTCCCACAGGCCACCGAGTGGGCCTCCAATGAGGACACCCGCCGCTCTTGCCAAAGCAAGGGGAAGACGGAGGTATGTGGCCTTGGTGGTCCCAGGGGTCCTGTTTGGAGTAGGCAGGAGACTTATGGTTGTGTGAATAAAGGGACCTGGTAAGGGTGTGAGGTCACCTGCTCCAGAGGCTTGGATGAGCTGGGGGCTCCATGCACAGGAGAGAGGACAGCAGGGATGTCCACAGACACAAGCTGGAGGTCACAGCAGCACAGATCTGGGAACGAAGTGCTGGAGAATGTGGGTTGGCATCTATGTCTCGGCGGGTGGAGGGGAAGACCCTCAGCACCACACCTGCAGAGCTGTGTCCTCACCACTTTCCTTCTTGCCTCAGGAGGAGTGTCAGAACTACGTGCGAGTCCTGATTGTCGCCGGCCGGAAGGTGTTCATGTGTGGCACCAATGCCTTTTCCCCTGTGTGCTCCAGCAGACAGGTGGGCAGCCCAGGGCAGGCGGGCAGAAGGAAGGTCTGTCACCTGGGCACACAGCCTTGGGATGGGGTTGCCAAATATAACAGGAAAAGAAAAACCAAACCTCAAATCAAAACTAAAAAGGATTCCCAGACTGATTCAAATTTCAGGAATTTTATGATATCTTAGCGTAAGTATGTCCTGAGCAATATTTAGGACAAATTAGTACTATAAAACATTCATTCTTTATCTGAAATTCCAATTTAACAGGGCCTCCTCTATTTTATTGTCAGCCTTGCCTTGGAAGGTGCACCTGCTAGTCCAGGTGAGCTCCTGGCAGAACCTCACCCTCCGTGAGGGCCGCTCCTTCAGAGGGACTGTGGTGTGGGCAGTGACAAGGAGGAGGGGAGAAGGCCAGAAGGACCAGGGACCTAGGAGGAAGCAGAACTCGGGGGTGGAAACAACAGGCAGCCCCAGGCCTTAGGGAAAAGTGTCCCCTTCTTCTCATCGGCCCCAGGTGGGGAACCTCAGCCGGACTATCGAGAAGATCAATGGTGTGGCCCGCTGTCCCTACGACCCACGCCACAACTCCACAGCTGTCATCTCCTCCCAGGGGGAGCTCTACGCAGCCACAGTCATCGACTTCTCAGGCCGGGACCCGGCCATCTACCGCAGCCTGGGCAATGGGCCACCACTTCGCACAGCCCAGTATAACTCCAAGTGGCTCAATGGTAAGGCAGCCCCAGGAGCGGTTCCCTCCTCACTCCTAACAGCTCTGCATGGGCTCACACTTGCTTCATTAAGGAAGAGGCCCAGGACAGGGCAGGTGTTTGTCCAAAGACCAGAGCTTATTGGCGATGGGTCCCAGATGAAATCACAGTTATCCAAGGAACAAGAATAGATGGAGGACAGGCTATTAGGAAAGAGAGAATGTAGGAAATGGCTAGTAAAAGTGGTTATGGGAAAGAACCTATTGGGGGAGGAATGATATGAACTTCCTGTTTCTTGGGATCGAATCCCTGTTTCTTCATTAACTAGCTGTGTTGCCTTGAGGAAGCACTTAACCTCTCTGTACCATGTTATTCTCATGTGTAATATAGGGATAATTCTCATACTTACTCATAAATCATAATGAGAATTAAATGGGTTAGTCCACATAAAGTTCTTAGAATATGACTGGCACCCACCGTACAGCTATTATTATGGCTGTGCTTTGTACTGGACATGGAAACAAGATTATTAGAACCCTTGGGTCACCAAGCTGGTGGGAGGATAGTGTCAGGATGCCCATCTGGGATCACCAAAGAAGGTGAGTCTTCCCAACTCTGCCCTCTTCTTCCCTGCTGGCCTCACCCACCCCTGTTCCTCTCCCCTCATTCCCCAGAGCCAAACTTTGTGGCAGCCTATGACATTGGGCTGTTTGCATACTTCTTCCTGCGGGAGAACGCGGTGGAGCATGACTGTGGGCGCACCGTGTACTCTCGGGTGGCTCGCGTGTGCAAGAATGACGTGGGGGGCCGCTTCCTGCTGGAGGACACCTGGACCACGTTCATGAAGGCACGGCTCAATTGCTCCCGCCCGGGCGAGGTCCCCTTCTACTACAATGAGCTGCAGAGTGCCTTCCACCTGCCAGAGCAGGACCTCATCTACGGGGTCTTCACCACCAACGTGTGAGTCCCTGCCCCTTGCTGCCCCTTGCCTGCAATGTCAGGGCCTAGCTCTGGCCTGACTTTGCAGCCTGGTGGGCTCAGACAGGCCCCTTAGAGTCCTTGTCTCTTCGTGTATAAGGTGGGTTGGCTACACCGGGTCCTCTGAGGATTCTGTGGTTTGCTGCTCTGGAGTGGTTAGCCCTTGGTCTGGGTTGCTGAAAAGGGCAGGTTTGGGCCAGATGTGCAGAAAGCAAGAGGAGCTGGAGCATGACTCATGGAGGGAGAACTTGCTGGTGATGAAAGAAAAGAATCCTGCCTTTGATGAGGAGGTGGCAGCCCTGGAGGGCCCAGTAGCCCCTCAGGGAGGCTCAGCAGGGATTCTCTATGGCCCCTCTCACCTTGGGACTCCATGACTTTGCTAAATCAGCCAGCAGCGTGTGTGTCCTGACAATCCCTCCATCACTTTCTTTCTAAGCTGCACTGAAAACCACAGGCTGGGATTTGGAGTCCCTTTTGCTTCCTTTGGTGTGAGGAAGGGTGACCTTACAGAGATCGTGAGACCTTCTTCCTCCTCCCAGGAGACACTAACAGATCAGGTAGTTTTCACAGAGAGTGATGAATGGCACCAGACCAAGGCCAATATTTGCTGTAGTGGATGCTGTGCAGGGTTCTCTGTAAGGATGTTAGAAACCTGGGAGCCACAGAGCAGTTTCTGCTTGCAATGTAGCAGGCCTTGCATGGGGACCAGGCTAGCCACAGAAATGACATTCTGAGGGAATAAGCAGGGACAAAGGTAGAGAGGCCACCCAGTCAGAGGCAGGAGGACAGGCATATAGCACAGCTCTCACAAGCTGACCAGGACCGGACCGGCTCTCAGCACCAGAGAGTGAGTAGCCGTGAGCAGCTGAAGATGCATCAGGAAAAAATGACGATGTCAGTGTGGATTGTAAATAGTTTATTTATTGTGTGTCTCCTCCATGTCAGGGGCTTGTCCCAGTGTGGACTGGGTACCAGTGAGCACAGGCAGGGGTGGCTCCGTACTGTTTATTAAAGAAATCAATTTGAATAGGGATATTGGGCTTCAGAGGGTACAAGCAATATGCAGCAATGCCTTTAACAGCCGGTAAGGCGGCACTAGGGAAGACTTCCTGTAGGAAGTGACAGGAAGTGATGGGATGAGAAGACCATTCCAGCCCCAGGGAATAATGCACGCAAAGTTTTGGGATGGGAAGAAATGTTTTAGAACTGAGCAAAGAACAGTGTGGCAGGTGCTTTGAGAATGAAGGGGAGAAAGACAAGAGAGGAGGCTTGAGGTAGGACAGGGATGATTCTGTCCTAAGAGCCTTGGAGAAGAAGGATTTCGATCTTTATCCTAAGGACAAGAAGTTACTGAAGGATTTGAGGCAAGCAAGGAGAATGTTGGATGTGCATTTTTGAAATGCTCGCTCTGGCACTTGCAAGCCAAATGAATTAGGAGCCTACAAAGGTTATAGGGAGACCACCAGGAAGACAGTTGGAACCAGGCAGAGGTAGAAGGATATAGACACATTTGGGACAGGGACCACGTGCAGAGACTAGAAGTGGACAGGTTGGTGTAGTGGTGTCGTCTCTGTATTGTTCACCCCATGCTCATGGATATCTGTGATTCTGGGTCTTAAAGATCATTTGGCTCAGGGTGTCACGGGTTCCAGCATAAACCAGTAGATTGGTAACCAGCTATTTAATAAATAAATAAAGCAGGTGCTGGGTGAGGTGGTGCATGCCTGTAATCAAAGCAGCTCCGGAGGCTGAGGCAGGAGGATCATGAGTTCAAAGCCAGCCTCAGCAAAAGTGAGGTGCTAAGCAACTAAGTGAGACCCTGTCTCTAAATTAAATACAAAATAGGGCTGGGAGTGTGGCTCAGTGGTCAAATGCCCCTGAGTTCAATCCCTGGTACCTGCCCCTCCCCCGAAAAGCAGAATAGAATGAAATAAAAATGCTCAATATAACATATTTAGTGTAGATTAGTATTATTTCATGAAACTTTAATATAGATGTGGGTATTATAGCAAGATGTGATGTAAAATATGTTTTATACTGTGGGCCAGGGACTAACATTTTAAAACCACTCACTGTCCTTTCACCTCCCACTGGATAAGGGAACGGGATGAGGAGGTAGCCCAGAGGGACCCGCCAGTGCTCTTGTCAGTGGAACTTTCCCCAGGGGTTGCTGGGTGTGAGGACCACGTCTCCTTCTGTAACACCCCCAAGCTGCAGAAGTCACCAGGCTCATCCTAGGTTCTTCCAAAGCCCAGGGGATTGGGCATGACAGCTGGCTGCGTGACTTCAGGTCCACAGGGAGGGCAGCTTCCCACCATCTCTTGTCTTTCAGAAACAGCATCGCCGCTTCTGCTGTCTGCGCCTTCAACCTCAGTGCCATCTCCCAGGCTTTCAATGGCCCGTTTCGTTACCAAGAGAATCCCAGGGCTGCCTGGCTCCCCATTGCCAACCCCATCCCCAATTTCCAGGTACAACCTCTCCCTGCTTCCCCCACCAGACTACCAGCTGATACCCAACTGCTTACCCCAGACAAGCACCAGCCCTGTCTCTGCTGATCTATACCCATCATTGGTGTCCGTGATGGTTCCCTAACAAGAGGGTAACCTCTCAGACTGAGCGCGAAGGAGAGTGGGTGAGAGGTAGAGCCAGGGGACCTGCTCTGAACCACTTCTCACCCTGCCCCCAAGAGGCAGGGTGTGGGACTTCAGCTCTATAAAGTGTCAGGGGCTAGGAGAGCACTACACAAGCAAACTGCAGCCAGAATTTGGAGCTAGGGTGTGTTCACAGAGTGTCTAGCATGGGTATGTCGGCCTACAGGGTCTCTGAGTGCTGGAGTGGGTAAGGGCCAGTCATGGATAGTTGATCATCCCCCATCCTGTCATTAAAAGAGGAAACAAGTGGGCAGGTGAGGCTACTACTGATGGTTGACTTTCACGTCCATCCAACTCCCTGCCCCAGGTATGGTGTAGAGCAGGGAAAGACCTCAGGCTTTGCAGTCCAACGCTCCTGACCCAGATCTAGCCTGTCTCTGTGTGACTTTGGGCAAATCACCCAACCTCCTTGAGTTTCTTTTTCCTTATCTGTAACTAGAAATAATGCCATTATAGAAATGCCTCATAGATATGTGCAAAGGTTGATATGCCTGGAAGGTAGTAGGTGCTTAATAAAAGGTGGTTTCCTTTTAGCTCGAATTAGAAGGCATAAGAACTTTAGTGGAGATTTAGAAGAGAGAAAATAAAGCTTGGCCCAATGTGATGGAGAGGCATCTATGAAAGCATAAAATCACAGCACACGTGTCCACACTCAAATGATTTCTTTAGAGACAGTTCAGACCTCTTGGCCTTCCTCCTTTCTCTGGTCCCTCCTTCACCAATTTCCCAGCTTCATTTTCTCTTAGTTCCAAAGAAGAGGCATTCTTCCCAGGAAAGAGGTCAGAGGACCCAGCAGCAATAATAGGTTCAATGGTGTCACCCAGGGCTGGGCAGGGCGGGGACTGGGCTGGGTGGGTGAGTGTTGGAGAATTAGCATCCGCTGGGAACACTGAGAAAGGGTGTGGAGACAGTATATTGGCAGCCCTGTGGCAGGGCTGGGTACATGTGACCTGGCTGCTTGGTTCCTTGAGACAGTGTGGCACCCTGCCAGAGACGGGCCCCAATGAGAACCTCACAGAGCGCAGCCTGCAGGATGCCCAGCGCCTGTTCCTGATGAGTGAGGCCGTGCAGCCAGTGACACCTGAGCCCTGTGTCACTCAAGACAGTGTGCGCTTCTCACACCTCGTGGTGGACCTCGTACAGGCCAAGGACACGCTCTACCATGTGCTCTACATCGGCACAGGTGAGCTGGCCGCGCCCATCCTGGGCTGCAAGTGGGGGAGGTGGTTGCAGGGCTGGGCTACGAGGTTCCCCATCCTTCAAGGTCACCTTCCTCTGGACCCCCAGAGTCAGGCACCATCCTGAAGGCGCTGTCCACCGTGAGCCGCGGCCTCCGCGGCTGTTATCTGGAGGAGCTGCACGTGCTGCCTCCCGGGCGACAGGAGCCCCTGCGCAGCCTGCGAATCCTGCACAGCGCCCGAGCGCTTTTTGTGGGGCTGAGCGACGGAGTCCTAAGGGTCCCTCTGGAGAGGTGCGCCGCCTACCGCAGCCAGGGGTAAGCCAGCAGCGAGAAGGAGGGAGGTGGCCCCCCAGTCACACCTCGGTGGCGCTAAGAAAGGAGTCTGGGCCATCTATGGCATCTCGGAGGTCTTCAGTGTGTGCCTTTGGACAAGTTACTTAGCCTTTCTGTACTTTAGTTTCCACCTTGTAAAGTAACTTGTGGGAGTTTTGTGGGGGGTAATTGGGATAACTGCATAAAAGAGGATCACTGACTGCAGGAAGCAGTTGTTTAGCAAATTGTGGTGGATGTTGTTGTCCCTGTTGGCAACCCCATGGTTAGAGCCCATCAGCCATCTCTAAACCACTTGATTTATTCTCAGTTCCTGCAGTTCAGAGAGAGACCTTTATCTTTGAAACCACAGTAATTATCGCCCAGATGTGGGTGCAGATGGGAGATAATGCTTTGAGTCAGTTCAAGTCTTCACCCCTCTTCCTTCCCTAGAACAGGAAGAGAGGGCTGGTGTGGTGGGTGGAAGTAAGAAACCACCTGGAGGAGTTCCCCTGGGTTCCCACTGTTTCTGAGATTGGGTCTCCATACCATAGCTTCAAGTGGAGTCAAAGATGTGGCAACAGTGCCACCAGTTCTAAGGGGAAACTTGAAGCCAAATGGAAATGCATTCCAGACTCCAACCAAGTGAAGCTGTCCTGGGGTGCATAGCCTCCTTTTTGAGAGCGTCAAGACTTGGCATAGCCTCAGCCACATGGACTTTCTGTGGCCTTTGCAACAGAGAGTCCTCCTAGCTCTGCCATCTGTCCTTGAGATTTGGGAGACAAATGGTATCTGTGCTGCCAAGGGTTGTTCTCCAGTCCTGGTGGAGTGTGCTGGAAGCTGGATAGACGCCTGCAGGGCAGGGGAAGAGGCTGCATGGTCATGAGGAAGCAGCCAAGGAGCGGGAGGGCAGTGGGCAGACTCAGGCTCCCCAAGCCCCTCACACATGGCTCTATCAGCCAAACAGCACATATTTACCAAGTCCGGCTATGTTCAGGGCACTTTGCAGAACTCCTGGTGTGAGAGGAAACAAGATGAACGGGCCTGTAATACTTGCTTCACTCAAAGCTCTGGATATCTGGGTAGGGAAAGGAACCCCAGCCTCTCTCTGTCATATGGAGAGAGAAGGATGTATTAGGAAGGATTTGTGATGGAGTTAGACACACCTGGAGATCCATCACAGCTTCATCACCTACTGATTGTATGATCTCGAGTGGGTCACTTAACCTTTTTGAGCCCTGACTCTCTCATCAGGAAAATGGCATGATGGAGTGCATGATGCAGAGTTGTTATAAGGATTGAGACTGGTGTTCATGAAGTGCCTAGTTTAGAAAAATCATAAGTGGTGGCTAGTACATTTATTCCTGTTTTTGACCTCCCTAATCTCATTTAGGAGTCCCCCAGCCCCAACCTCCTGGGCTCTCTGAAGTCTTAGAATCTGTGATGTTGAATATGTGATATTGAGTCTGTGACGCTGGCCTTGAGTGAAAAGTCACCCGCTTAAAAGCATTCCCCCATCTCTTGTGTTCTTCATGCTTGTGTTATTAAACTTTTCACATGTACTTTGTTCTCCAAGAGGTTGTAAATCCCACAACACAAACCCAGTGCCCCAGTATTTTTTATGTTCCACCAGGAACCCTCCTCACACAGTTGAAGGCACAAAATGGCCTTCTGCACAGGACTGATCTTTCTGCTGGCTAATTATTTGGCCTAAAAGGAGGTTGGTGCAGGAGAGATGTGAGAAATAGGACTGAAAAATGGATTGAGGCCAGCTGAGAACGACAAGGGAGGATTTGGACTTGAATCCTATGGCTGTGGGCACTGAGGTGGTCATGGAACAGGGGGTGGAGCCTCAGGCTGCCCAGAAAGGTGTTTTACAAGGATGGATCAGACAGGAGTGAGCAGCACCATCATGGAGCAGATGGACGTCCCCAGTGAACTAGTGTGGCTCTAACCCAGATATAAAGTCTAGGGTCTGCAGTGGAAAGAGGAAGGGAATGTGCTGGGCCATTTCCCCACTCATGCTCTTCTTTGAGGAGATGGGGAGGTTGTGTATGGGGCCTGATGCACTCCTATCCTGGAGAACATGGCAGACAATCAGTTCGGAGTTGGACTTTGCTGTCCTATTTCCTGAGTTTGGGATAGAAGTCCTTGAAGTATATGGTGAAAACCATGGCATAAAACTCTAAGTTTGGTCCAGAAACTATAAAAAGCAATTCATATTACTGGAAGGTTAATAAAATGACCCAAGCAAGGACATGCAGCCACCAGGCTGTGCACTCCAGAACCAACTGCCAATCACAGTTTATCCGAATGTGCACTATCATGGGGTGCATATCACAGGATTTTACTGTGTCCTAGGATGGCTATTTCATGCTTGTTTCCTCATTCCTTCCAAGACTAGCAGGAGGATGAGGGGGGTAAGCAGAGGTGCTGGTGGGCCCCCTCCTCTGCCCAGAATCCAGGGGCTTATCTCCAACTGCTTCCTTTCATTGGGGCAAATCTCAGCCCCACGGGGCACAGCCAAGACAGGGGACTGGCCAGAGAGGACCAGGGCTCACATGAGGAGGAGCAGGAGGAATGTGGGAGTCTACAAAGTAGACGTTGTAAGCATCTATGACTCCTTCCTCCTTCTGGCAGGCCTTTCTCCCTGCTCTTGGGAGAGGGGATCCTCTACCCAAGCTCATTCACAGGTCCCCCCAGCCTGCTCTGTGAGGGCAGCAGAGGCCCACACTCGGAGTGCATCTTCTCCTGACCAGGCCCCATTCCTCTACAGTCTTAAGTAAAGACCACTTGCTCACAGCCTCAGGGTGCCGTTTCTACCTTGGACAGCTCCCCCCGTGCGCCTATTGCGAGAGGAGCTGGAATCTGATTGCTTACAATGTCCACCATCCATCTCTGTCCTGCCTGTGAGCCCATGCAATGAACCTGTTCTCTTTTGCAACGGCTGCTGGAGATGGTGCAGTAAAGAAGGCGTGGTGACACATTACTGGTCTGATGGCTCCTTTTATGAAGAGAACTCTAAATCACCTCCCCTGTCTACAGTCAGAGACACGCTTCAACTCTCTTCTGCTTGGAGCTTTTTCTTAAGAGTGTCCTCTGTTTTGTCAGCTTTAAAGTGGCCTTTGGCCAAAAACAGTGGATGTGGATCTACCTGAGCTAAGGAGGCAGTCATTCTGTTTAGTTTCCACAGGAAAAGACCTCAGGCCCTGGTCCCTGGGGCGTCTCAAAGGCCCACAGACTGCCAAGAGCAGGGGCAGGGTTAGAGCAGGCTGCTGTGATCTCCCTTTCTTCTCTGAGACTACAGAGAAAGGAAAGACCGAGAGGGTGAGAGGGCCTGGGCAGGGGCAGGCTGGGGCAATGCCTACTCTACTTTTTCTTTCCTTCATTTCCTATTGTCAGGGATTGGAAAAACAAGGCACTTCATTTTGGGCTCTGACAAAAGTGCGCCTGGACCAGCAGTTCAGGCTATTCCATGGCTATTCATTGCAATCACCTGGGGAGTTTAAAAGAGTCTAATGCCTGGTCCTCTTCCAGTCTAAAGGGCCCAGATTCAGGCGGGCTTGTTTTGTTTGCTTAAGCATTTTAAAAGATGCTCAGGAAATTCCAATTTGCAGTCAAGGGAACTACTGCTCTAAAAGTGGTGAGTCTCTAGAGGAAGAAGTAGGCGGAGACACGCTGGGTTCCTATAGAATCATTTGCTTTTGTCTTATATAAGCCTATTCAAAATTTTTTGCCCTTAGTCATTTTCTCTGCTGGGAGATATTTATTTTTTGATGAAGAGAATCTTCTTTGTTATTATTACTCATCACAAATCATGGCTAATTCTTTTTTGCCCAGTTAACTTATTTGGTTATAAAGTGTCATGTCAGCTGCCTCTCAAGTTTGTCACTGCCTTTGGAGGCTAAGGGAAATAAACTAGCAAAGGCTTGACTGAGTGCTGATCAGTTGAATTTGCTAGCAGTGTTTTTGGTCCAAATGTCAGCCAGGGAGCAGAGTCTCAAAGCCACAGGTTGGAGTGAGCTCTCTGGAGAGCTCTCTGGGGGTTTGGAAGGAAATTCTTTCTGGATCCACGATCTTATACTGTCTTTACATGCTAATGGACAGCAAATCCTGACTCCATAATCCTCATAGTCTCTTTTTTTCTACTCCTTGAAGTCCTACTAGCAGGAATTTAAAATTCTTGCTAAAAAATGTAAAGGATACATTGCCTTGAATAGTTCAGAAGAAAAGGAAGAAAGGAACCCTAGGATATGAGAAGTGGAAGCATCTGGGACACACATTGATGTGGGAACCATTATCTTTCCTGGGCCACTGCTACAGACTTGCCCTGGGGCCAGGGAAGGGGGAGCTGTCCTTCCTGGCAGTGAGCACCTTCTTATGATGCTAAAACCCTGAACTCTGCTTTCTGCCACTGAAGAGCTCCAGGTGCCCCTGGACTACACTCAGGTATTCCCTGACTGTGCAGTGTTTTGAAGGATGGATCCATATTCACTCAGTGTGTGAAATTAGATGTAATCTGCAGCTGGGAGGCAGGAGTGTGAAGGGAGAAGTGTGGTTGGGAAGCATGGTCTCAACTCCACCATGAATAATATGTGTGGTCACCTCTTTTCCCCTCCCTTTGTACAACAAAAAGTTGTGTATGGGTCCTGATGCTCAGCTGGGCTTATTGTAGAATTGGCCGGGGAGCTTTTAAAAGCCACCCCTTTGTAGAGATTCCTGTTTGGGATGGGCTCCAGTACCAGTATTTTCAAAAAGCACCTTGGGTGGTTCTCATGTGAGCCAGGGTCAAGAACACTTTAAGGTCTTCTCTGTCTTAGTCAGAGCATCTCACAGGGAGGCACCACCTTTTTGGATTTTATTACCCATGTCTGTTCCTGCAGCCCTATATGGGGAATATGAAGCACCTGTCCTCAAGGAAAGTAGTACAGTCTCTTGGTTAAGTGTGCAGTCTCTGGAGAGTTTGAGTTTGTGGTCACTTCTCTGGGCTTCCTCTATACAACGTGGGGATGGTAATTGGCCTGCATCACTGAGTTGCTGCATTAAATTAATTCATGCTTGTAAAGTGCTTAAAATGATGCCTGACACACAGTGCACAGTGAATTTACTAAATATCAAGAAAGGAACTGCATGGAAAGAGGTGCTGGGTGGGGGGGGGGTTGTCCAGGCATATTCTTGAGATGCAACTGAGGCTGGGAAGTCAGTGGACCTAAGTGTCAGCACCTCCGTCTGGCAGGGCATGCCTGGGGGCACGGGACCCATACTGCGGCTGGGATGGGAAGCAGCAACGTTGCAGCACACTGGAGGACAGTTCCAACATGAGCCTCTGGACCCAGAACATCACAGTCTGTCCTGTGAGAACCCCTTTGTGCCCCCCTCCACCTCAGCCCTCGTCCCTCAATCTAGACTTTGACTCCCATCAGTATTCCCCAAGTGCCCTGGGATCTCAAACCTTCCTGCCCCTGCCTCCTGTGACAGGGGTCCTTCCCCTTCTGTGAGTCTGCAGGTGCGGAATGTGACACGGGATGGGGGCTTTGGTCCATGGTCACCATGGCAACCATGTGAGCATTTAGATGGAGACAACTCAGGCTCTTGCCAGTGCCGGGCCCGATCCTGTGACTCCCCCCGGCCCCGCTGTGGGGGCCTCAGCTGCCTGGGTCCAGCCATCCACATCGCCAACTGCTCCAGGTATGAAAGGATAGGGCTTGCATAGTGTTGGCCTTCGACTTGAGTGGAAAGAATGGGAGATAAGGGGCATCCCCACCCAACTGTTTGCACTAAGGGACAAAAACCTCTGTAGGGCAGTGTCAGGAACTGAACAGATGACTAATGTCTGAGGCAGGAAACACGAACTCTGGGGAATTTTCCCCAACAGTGAGAGGGAAGTTTTTACCTTGTGGGGTCTCTTGATGCAAAGAGGAAGGCTGCCCAGGCATGGGAGTCCCTCCCAGACAGGTTAGCCTCAGTGGGTCTTACTATCCCAAACTTGAGGGACAGGATGAGATGGTGGCAATCCTGGACTATATGGTCTAGAGATGTGACCTTGGCCAGCCACCTAACTGCTCTGAGTTTCTCTAAGTGAGGGTTACAGTACGTCATGAAGAGTTGTTGAGAAGGTTAAAGGAGATAATGTATGTAAAGAGCTTGCAACTGCCTAGTTTCTGGAGACTCCATAAAATGGTTATAATAATGAACCTATTATTTTGAGCACTCTTAAAATGACTATTTCATATATGTTCACTAATTTAACGGCTCACCGCAACCTCAAGAGGTAGGAATACAGTTGTCCAGCTTACTTGAAAGATAAGGAGCCTAGTGATCACTGGACAATAGTGAGTAGTGACTGAGGTTGGAGCCAAGCATGTGAGTGCAGAACAGGGGTGTGATTTTGGGTTGAAGTGCAAGGATTGATCAATCAAGAAGGGTGAAAGGACAACTGCAGATGGGAAAGGTGTCTGGGACCTTCTTACAGAGTGTGTCCTTTGGCCTCCATGGGTAGGATCCAGGTTATAGAAGATTCTCAGTACATGTTTGTGGCATGAATGAAGAAACGGATGAATGGGTATCAGCCTGGTTAAGAGCTGATATTTTCTGTCACCATCTGGTCCCTCCTGATGAAAATACAAATTCCATCTGACCAGATGTGGACCACATCTAAGTAGCTAGGGCTCAAGAGGTGCATCTGTTTCTGTCCCATGTCACTCCACCAGGAATGGGGCATGGACCCCGTGGTCTTCATGGGCACAGTGCAGCACATCCTGTGGGATCGGCTTCCAGGTCCGCCAACGAAGTTGCAGCAACCCTGCGCCCCGCCACGGGGGCCGCATCTGCGTGGGCAAGGGCCGGGAGGAGCGGTGAGCTAGCGCGTGGTCAGGGAGATCTGAAGACCGACTGCCCTGAGGTCCCACAATTTCCGGGTCTGCTACAAACTGGCCTGGATTTTCTGGGTGATCCAGGGTACTCTCTTCCTTGCCAAGTGACACCTTGTCAGGGGTGGCAGTATCCCTCCTTAGGGTGATGACTCCTCCCCCTCTTCCCCAGGTTCTGCAATGAAAACACCCCTTGCCCAGTGCCCATCTTCTGGGCCTCCTGGGGCTCCTGGAGCAAGTGCAGCAACAATTGCGGGGGCGGTGTGCAGTCGCGTCGTCGGGCCTGCGAGAATGGCAACTCCTGCCCAGGCTGTGGCGTGGTGAGGGCCAGGGCGAGGGGTGAGGGACCTGGAACTCCAGGGCAGAGTAGGCCTGCAGGCTGCGGGGCTCTGAAACCACCCTCATTCCGAAGGAATTCAAGACCTGCAACCCCGAGGGCTGTCCAGAAGTGCGGCGCAACACCCCGTGGACCCCTTGGCTGCCCGTGAACGTGACGCAGGGCGGGGCGCGGCAGGAGCAGCGCTTCCGCTTCACGTGCCGCGCTCCCCTGCCAGACCCTCACGGCCTGCAGCTTGGCAGGAGGAGGACTGAGACGAGGACCTGCCCAGCGGACGGCTCCGGAGCCTGCGACACCGACGGTACAGCCCCGCGCCCTCCGCCCCACCTCTCGGCCCGCGGAGCATCGGGGGCGGGTCGGGGAGGCCGGGAGCGGGAGCCCGGGAAGGCCCGGGGACTGGAGCGGGTGGCCCGGTTGTCGGCGCCCGCATCGCTGAGGCCCGCGGCCCTCCCCAGCCCTGGTGGAGGATCTCCTGCGCAGCGGGAGCACGTCCCCACACTCGCTGAGCGGGGGCTGGGCTGCCTGGGGCCCCTGGTCGTCCTGCTCCCGGGACTGCGAGCTGGGCTTTCGCGTCCGCAAGAGAACGTGCACCAACCCCGAGCCCCGAAATGGAGGCCTGCCCTGCGTGGGCGATGCCGCCGAGTACCAGGACTGCAACCCGCAGGCTTGCCCAGGTAATCTTGAGAAAGGAGCCTTTGGTGTATCGAAATCCTCCACCAGGGAAACTCGGTGGCCCCGGAGGCTCAGGACTACCCGGGAACCCCATGCCCCAGGTCACTTCTTTTTCTTGCCAATCCTGTGCAAGGGCCACTAGAGTATTTTTTTTTCTTTGTCCATGAATATAGAGGATACTTCAGTGAAGTGGGGCCTTTTCTTACTCGGCCTCACTTTTTCCTCTCCCCTAATTGGTTAGCCAGATAAGGTGGAGCTGGTTTCTCTCCCTCCTGTTGTCTCTGCTACTGCCTGCATTTTCCCTGCCACATGTGTGCCCTAAGAGTGCCTGTTGAGTGGGGATAGGGTGGGGTAGAGGTGGAGGTGGAAGTCATTGTGGCCCAGGGTGCCTCGGTGCCTCCCTCACACATGCCATCCACTTGCAGTGCGGGGTGCCTGGTCCTGCTGGACCTCGTGGTCCCAATGCTCAGCCTCCTGCGGTGGGGGCCACTATCAGCGCACACGTTCCTGCACCAGCCCTGCTCCCTCTCCAGGTGAGGACATCTGTCTCGGGCTGCACACGGAGGAGGCACTATGTGCCACACAGGCCTGCCCAGGTACTGGGTACATCTGGCCGGGGTTGGGGAGCACCATGGAGCCTCTGATCCCCAGCAGTGGTTCCTGGGGCACTCAACTGCATCCCAAACAACCCACAGAAGGCTGGTCACCCTGGTCTGAGTGGGGTATATGCACCGAAGATGGAGTCCAAAGCCGAAGCCGGCACTGTGAGGAGCTTGTTCCAGGGCCCAATGCCTGTGCTGGAAACAGCAGCCAGAGTCGCCCCTGTCCCTACAGCGAAATTCCTGGTAGGTTCTTGTGCCAAAACCTTCAGACCAGCCTTTCCTGCCCCAAGCTCCCAAGTTCCCAGTCTGACGACTGTGTCCTGGGCTGGGGTATGTCCTGGAGCAAGATGAAACACCCAAGAGACTCACCTGTTGCCTGGTGCACACACCTGGAGCTCTGGCACTACATAGCTAGTGAACAGGCCAGCCCTTGTAGAGAAGAGGTCTGTGGAGTGGCAAAGGGAGGCCCATTCCTGCACTTTAGTGCTGACCCAGAGGTTCTCCCAAAGCCACACCCAGTCCAGGAGGGAGCCTGCCTCTCTCTACTTTGCCCTAACACTTTCTCCACTTGTCTTCCTGCAGTAATCCTGCCTGCCTCCAGTGTGGAGGAGGCCGCCAGCTGTGGAGGTAAAAGGAGCCACTCATGACACACACTTCTATTCCTCCTCCCCTCTCCAAAGCCTGGATTCTTCCTACCTCCCACTTCAGATAGTCAGGCCCACTACTTCAAGGCTGTGTGCAGGGAGACCTGGGTAGTTCCAGCCATGTTCCTCATCTGGGAGGCCATCATCAGTCTATACCTAAGAAAATTATCCATCCACTGATCTACTGGTTGCCATGTCTGACTCAAGCCTCAGGTTGTCCTGGGGAAGAGGCTCCCCTGTTTCTTTTGGCTCTGGCCTCAAATCCTTTCTTTCCTTTGTGTCCCAGAGCCTCTTATTGCTATTTCCACTCTCAGGAGATAGTCAGGAATCTCTCTTCTTCAAAGTGGTCCTTTTCTTACCACCTGCCTGTCCTTCTCCAGGGTTCAGTCTTATCCACCTGGTGGCCACCGGCGTTTCCTGCTTCCTGGGCTCTGGGCTCCTGACCTTGGCGGTGTACCTGTCTTGCCAGCACTGCCAGCGCCAGTCTCAGGAGTCCACACTCGTCCATCCTGCCACCCCCAATCACCTGCACTACAAGGGTGGGGGCACCCCCAAGAATGAGAAATACACTCCCATGGAGTTCAAGGTGCGGAGCCTTCTGGTAGTAGCAGAAGCCCAGGGTGAAGGGAACAGTGGTCCTATCCTTGAGCTGGGCATGACGGGGTGGACAGTGGGGGGCATGTTGGCATGAGGGAGCACTGCCTCAGCATCTGGAATGTTTCTTCACCAGCTGACTCCTGGACCCCTGGCCCTGGCCTGTTCCCTTCCCTACCTCTCCCCTAACCCCTTTCTCTCTGATTTCTTCTTCCCACAGACCCTGAACAAAAATAACCTGATCCCTGATGACAGAGCCAACTTCTACCCACTACAGCAGACCAATGTATACACGACCACCTACTACCCCAGCCCGCTGAACAAGCCCAGCTTCCGGCCTGAGGCCTCACCTGGACAGCGGTGCTTCCCCAACAGCTGATCCTACCATCCTGGGACTTGGGCTCCTTGCCTTCCCAAGGCACAGAGCAGTGGAGATGGGACCGTGGAGCCACTTTGGTTTTCTCCCTCTGCACTAGGCCAAGAACTTGTTGCCTGGCCTGTGGGGATCCAATCTGGCTTCAGAGAGCTCTGGCTGGCGGTGACCATGGGGGAGAGGGCTGGCTTCAGGGCCGGCACATGGCTGCAGATCCAGCTTAGCCCAGGTCTCTCATGGCCTCCTTGTGACCACCATCATGATGACCCTCCCCTGCCATGTTTGAGCTGCAGACCTACTGGGCACGTGAGGAATTGAGAAGAGTGGAGATGGCAGTGTCAGGAGGGCAGGCTGTTGGGTTGGAAATGACTTCCAGTGGCTGCCACAGCCAAGTCTGACCCTCTGTGGCTGGCCGGAAGAAAGGCCTTGTCTACATTCAGATTGTCTCTGAAAAGAACTTATCAAATGGCCCAGTAGCTCTGGATCTCTGCCCAGTGCTGGACCATTGTGGTGCTGCCCCAGTATGACATAGGGGACCAGTGCTGGCCCAGGTGGTCTGCCTTGGCCTAGCTATTTGTATTTCACCCAGGAATATTCCTCTGGTCAGAGGCAGTAAGAACTGGGAACCAGAGGCTGGTCTTTTCTGAGAAGCCCTTTAACCTGACCTAGTACAGGTCTCAGCCTTGCCCAGAAGAAACAAAAGGTGGCCTGGGAGGAAGGAAGGCTCAATACCATAAGAGGCAAAGTCTGGCCTTTGTGTCCCTATAGAGATCATCTTCCAGTTGCTGCTAAGCAGAGTCCTTAGCTGAGACCTGCTTGGGAGTCTATGCTGGTCCCTCATCTCTTCAGGAACACACAAACACACACACACACACACACACAAGCGCATGTGCGCGCATACAGTCACCATCTGCTACAGCAACAGAAAGGATGTTGGACTGTGGCATTATTAATTAAAGATGCTATCCAGTCTCCAAATGTAACTCTGTCTTTGCGCATATGTGTGTGGGCCCCTCTTGGCATGGTCCTGGCCATTAGAACAATGCTCCGGGGTAACAGATGGCTTCTCAAGGTGGAGGAAATGACCCAAGTAGAGTGTGACTTTAATAGGGGATATCTTTCCATATGTGGGTTTATGTACACATGCACACATATTGTCCTAATCCTTTTTTTGAAAAAGAGATTGGGAATAAACAAATTCACAAATGGGGACACAGAGCACACCAAAGGCAAGGGACAGGAGAGATTTATGCGTGTTACCTCAGCAGCTTTTCCTGGCAATATCTCCAGGGTGGAGATGGGGGAATCCTGCAGGAAAGTATTGATGAGGGTTATTTTATGAGATAGCTTCAGTGCTAAGCTTAATAAAACCAAATTGGGAAATGAGTAAACCTGTAAAGTGGGGGAAGCCTAATGTAGTTTCTGTTGGATTAAATAAAAATAACCTTAAAGCTTCAGCCCACCAAATCAATGCTGCCATTTTGGATGAGATTGATGGACATGTTAAATTTAGAGAGCAATTTCCTAATTTAATTGGCTGGATCAATTCTCCTAAGATTCCCAGCAGAATCTAATTGTAGACGGGCTATAAAGCCTATGATCTGAGGGTTGGAGGAAGTGGAGGCTCTTGGGAGTGGAGGCAGAAGCACTTGAAGCTTGAAAGTGCCTGAAGTAGAGGAGAGGGAGGAACAGAGCCTTCCTGGAGGTCTTCCTGCTTACCTGAGACAGAAATGGACGGCATCCCCAGAGCCCAAGGGGAGCCCAATCAGAGAAACCTCAGGAAATGTGAATATCTACTGCTTTGGGATTGCTATTTCCTGTTAGCCTCAAGAGTCCAGAGCTAATAGGGGGCAGTGGGGACATCTTAGATCCTGGGATCTCTGATTTCTTTGGGCCTGTTGGCAGCCAAAGAAGTTCAAAAGTGTTATAGGATATAGGGTCCAGGTGTCCACCTCTCAGGGCATTCAGGGTATGTTAAGTCTTAAGGACTGGAAAGTTTATGTATAATCATGAGAAATCCTAGGGAATGCCCACCACCTATTGTTGGAATGGCATCACTGGGAATATAAACCTTTGGCAATACACACACACACACACACACACACACACACACTAAATTTTCTGGAAACAGCCTTTGAAAAGCTTAACATTCATAATCTATTGAGAGGCTCCACACTGTATGCAGATGAGCTGGCATGGTTGCCAAAGACTTTAGTAACCAGCTCTGTCCCAGAATTGAGGACCCTCAGAATGCTTCTGGAAAAGGAGGGTGTGGTGGTCTGAGTGTGAAAGGCAAGTGGGCTTCCTCTGCCAGAGGCAGACGCAGGATCCAGAGCTCCAGGCCTTCTTGGACAGTTTTGTGTTGCAAGAGAGAGAAAGAGAAAGAGCGAGCATTTTCTTATTATTAAAGCCATACATATTCATTGCAGAAAATTTAGAGAATGGAGGTTATGGAAATCTTACCACGATTATACAAAAATCTAAGGCAGAGACTTAGGAATTTTAAATGATGCTGTGAAGATATTTCTTACATTTTTTTTCCCAAAATCACCCCCAAAACAAAATAGAACACAAAAGTTATGTCACTGTTTTCAATAAAGCTAAGATGTAACTATAATCCCGTATCACAGTGCAGTTGTCCTTCAGTATTCTCAGGGAATTAGCTCCAGGACACCCCCACCACACACACACATGCACATGGCTACCAAAATATGTGGATGCTCCAGTCCCTTATGTAAAATGGAGTAGTATTTGCAAATAATTTATGCACATCCTTCATGTACATTAAATCATCTCTAGATTACTTATAATGCCTAATGCAATGTAAATCTATATAAATTAGTTGTTGTGCTTTGTCGATAAGGGAAAAATGACTAGAAAAGTGTCTGCATTTCAGTACAGCTGTAATTTTTTGAAATATGCTCCATCTGTGGTTGGTTGGCTCTGTGGATGTGGAACTTGTGAACAGAGGGGACCAACTGTACATAAAGACAGAAAGCAGATGGAGTGACAGCAGTCATCTGTTAAGAGTGGATGTGGGTCAAACCTAAATACCCGAGGGATTTCAGAATGAATCAAAAATTGAAGGGAGTAGGTATGAGGAAGATGGAGATCCACGCATAAGCTAGACCTTCAAGTTTTGTTCTTGTTTCATGATTTATCTAAACATTTGGTTTTGTGGGTAAACTAAAGCACAGAAAAACCATATGAAAGTATAGTTAGTGGACTTAGGGCCAACACCTTTGTAACAACCCCCTGGATCAAGAAACAACTTTAACAACCGTCCCAACATCCTTTGCTTCATCCCTTCCCTCTCCCCTCCTCCATTCAACAATCAGATGGATAACCATCAGCAACAGGAAGAACAAAAAGAACACAGGAAAAGAAATGTAATCATCGTTAACCACTTGATTAGAGCATGAGCCTCTGTATAAGGATAGCAACGGAAACTCTGCATTTAGTCTTTTTTTTTCTTTTTTTTTTATTGGTTGTTCACAACATTACAAAGCTCTTGACATATCATATTTCATACATTAGATTGAAGTGGGTTATGAACTCCCAATTTTACCCCAAATGCAGATTGCAGAATCACGTCGGATACACATCCACAATTTTACATGATGCCCTATTAGTAATTATTATATTCTGCTACCTTTCCTATCCCCTACTATCCCCCCTCCCCTCCCCTCCCATCTTCTCTCTCTACCCCATCTACTGTAATTCATTTCTCTCCTTGTTTATTTTCCCATTCCCCTCACAACCTCTTATATGTAATTTTGTATAGAAATGAGGGTCTCCCTTCATTTCCATGCAATTTCCCTTTTTTGCATTTAGTCTTAATCATAACTTTGTAAAATGTATTTTATAATATTTTTTATCATGGGAGAGACAACATCAGAAGAATAAGTCTCTGAGATCTTGTTACCAACTAAATGTTGGAGTGAATATTAGGGAAGAAAGGAATAAAAACCTCTTTAAAATAATTTCACCCTGATTTTGACCATGGTACATGTTAAATAAAGAGTTTTGGAGGACAGAAATGCATATATGCTCCCAGCCAAGACAGGCAGGCTGCTGCCAAGATGGGAACAGGCTCCATGCAACATGCACCTCTCTTTGTAAGTAAAAAGAAGAGCAAGAGGGAGAGGAATGAGGAGGAGGAGAACAAATAATCTTGGAAAACAAAAGCATAAACCTAATAAAAAGAAAATATTAATATCCCGATATCTAACTGAGAAAACTATCATCATTATTCTACTACGTTCTTTTCTAGACTTTTTCTACGGTTATATATGAGTTTGAAAATATTTTATGAAATTAAGGCAGACTGTGTGTATGGCTTTGTTTTGATTTTAACCCATAATTTTATATACTTAACATTGTTTAAAAATTCTTCTGGAAACCCCAGGAACCCTTTCTGCTGCTGCCCTTTCTCTCTTCTTGAGAGAACTTGAAAGTTCGATTTTTATATGTTTCATTTATTTACATCACTGATTTACTTTTAAAAGGTTGAAAATCCTAGGCATTATTATATAAATTTCATTACATAAGAGTATTCATTCTGTTACTTAAATTTATCCTCTATTATATAAATGTAGCCTCCTGCTACATAAATTTGTCATAATTTATTTAAACCATTCTCATTTGTTTCAAAAATTCCTTCACCAAAGCATACTATTAGGGACCTTGTTATGGAATGGATGTGAGGTGTCTCCCAAAAGCTCTTGTGTGAGATGATGCAAGAAGGTTCGGAGGAGAAATGACTGAGTTTTTAAGAATCATAACCCAATCTGAATTAATCCCGTGATAGGGATTCGCTGAGTGGTGACTGAAGGCGGGTAGAGTGTGGCTGGAGGAGGTGGGCATGGGGGCGTGGCTTTGGGGTGTATATTTGTATTGGAGAGTGAAGTCTCTCTGCTTTCTGATCACCATGTGAGCTGCCTCCCTCTGACACACTCTCCTTCGGGGATGCTCAGCCTCATCTGGAGCCCCGAGGAATGGCTGGCCTTCTATGGACCTCAGTCTCTGAAACTGTGAGCTCCCGGAAAATTTTCCTCTTCTACAGTTGTTCTGGTCTTTTAATCACAGCAATGGAAAAACTGACTAAAACAGACCTTATACATATATCTTGTCTTTAAGAGGCATCCCCAGAAGTGAAGGCTGCTAGGTTATAAGTACCCATCAGTGGTAGCTACTAGGGTTAGTAATAATAAAACGAGAATTCACTACTGGTGGGAGTGTACCTAGTTTAATCCTCCGAAGGAAATTTTGGCCATAGACATAAAAACTACACAGGGGTGGTTCATCTGGAAAACTAGAAGACAATGAATCTATCATCAGCCTCACACAGGGACCTAGGGACCTGTCTTCCTGGGAGAGCTGAGTGGATAAACTCCCCCAAGTCTCAGGAATTGCTGGGGCTCTGAACCCAGATACATGACCCATCAGTTGATAGAACTGGGTGTCATTTCTCTGCTGGAAGCTCCCCTTTTGGAACACTGAAATTCAGGGTAAAAAATCAAAACAAAACAGTACAAAAGTATACAGTATATACAGTTAAAAAGCAAGTCTCTTATTCTTTTCTTTTAAAATTATTTTTAACTGACACATAAAAATTGTGTATATTTATGGGACACCATGTGATGTTTCCATACATGTATACATTGTGAAATGTTCAAATCACGGTAAACCTTTATCTGCTCAAACATTTATCATTTTTTATGGTGAATACATTCAAAATACTTTCTTCTAACTTCAAGTATATATATATATATATATATATATATATATATGTGTGTGTGTGTGTGTGTGTGTGTGTATGTGTGTGTGTGTGTGTAAATTTATAATATATTATAAATATACATAGCATTATCATTATATTTGTTTCCCAGTTCTCATTCCTAGGTCCTAAATTCCCTTTTTTGAGACAGCTGGAAGTAGACAGGAACATATATGCATACAGGTATATGTACACAGATCTTCCTTAAATTACAATGGGGTTACAACCCTATAAATCCATTGTAAATTGAAAATATCATAAATCAAAATGAGTTAATATGCCTTACCTAACAAACATCATAGCTCAGCCTTACCCACCTTAAATGCACTTAGAACCCGTAGAATTAGCCAAAATCATCTAACACAAGGCCTATTGCATAAGAAGACATTGACTATCTCATATGCTGACGGAGAACTTCACCTCACTGCCACTGTGTTGTACTTTAAAAGAGTATCAAACTGTCTGTCACCAGCCAGGGAAAAATATCAAAACTGGAAATTTAAAGTATGGTTTCTACTGAATTCATATTGATTTCACTCCATTGCAAAGTCAAAAAAAAATAGAAAATCCCAAGTGGAACCTTATTAAGCTGAGGACTGTCTGTATTTACCTATATGTGTGTATAGAGAATCTATCAAAGTTTGACTTTGGTCTTTATCTTCAGCTTCAAATCTAGGAATTGACCTTCAACCTTAGCTTTTGGAAGTCAAAATAGCTGAAGGCAGACTTCAGCATCACATGAGCCCGTGCCTGGTCCACAGTCATGGTTACACAAGGTCATCATTGTGTGTGCTTAGAATGTTAATATCAGCAACGTGCACAATACCTGCTATCTAGATTTATTAATAGATGATCCTCACTATAAATGTCTAGATAAACTAAGGGGGAAAATCTCTTTTATGCTTCATATATTAAAGTTCTTTCAGCCAGTGAAACTGTAAGACTAACGTGACACAATAATGAATGATGGTTGTGAAAACTGCTGTTTTTATGTTTGTGTCAGTTTTTGTCACTGTCCCCAAAATACCTGATAAAAGCAACCTAGAAGAGGAAAAGTTTATTTTGGCTCTAAGTTTCAGAAGTTCATTCCATGGTGGGCTGCCCACTACTCCGGGTCCAAGGTGAGGCAGAACGTCAAGGTGAAAGGATGTGGCTGAGGAGCATGGCTCCATTCATGACCACCCGGAAATGGGGGGGGGGGCGGGGAGGAGGAACACTTCCAGGGCAGACCCCAGGACCCACCTCCTCTATCCACATCTCACTTATAGTTACCATTGCAGTCAGTCCATTCAAATTGGGATGGACTGATTAGGTTACAATCACAATCTGTCACAATCTCATCATTTCACCTCTGAATGTTCCTTCATCAACACAGGAGCTTTTGGGGGAATTTCCAAATTGTAACCGTGTTCAAAAACAATTACACATTTTAAAATAGCAAATAGGGGCTGGGGATGTAGCTCAAGTGGTAGCGCGCTCGCCTGGCATGCGTGAGGTACTGGATTCGATTCTCAGCACCACATACAAATAAAGATGTTGTGTCCGCCAAGAACTAAAAAAATAAATATTAAAAAAATAAAATAGCAAATAAATTGGGAAAAAGACTGAGTGTTAAAAAGAATACTGAGTGAGAATGTTAGCTAGATAACTTCAAGGAAGAATATTATAATCTTGGTGAGCCAATACGTGTTAAACAATTTTCAATAATCCAAGGCAGAATAATAGAGATTTGATTAAATCATAACTCTAATATTTGTCAGTTGGTTCGATGTCTATTTTGCATTCATTTTATCAAATAGAATAATCTTTAAGAATTATGTTTAATTTTTGGAACTTAATCCCATTTAGTTTATGAATCTTTCAAGAAAAAATTGTTTTGGGGAATTCACATCTAATGAAAATGAATTTTGTGAAGGAAGAACATCAGCTTTTCCACTTAAACATTTCATAAGCAGAAAAGTTACCAAATCCTATACAATATCCATGATTAAATCACCTTTGATCCAGACATAATAAGGAATCTACAGAGAATGAAGAAAAGAAAAAGTGCAAGAAAATGTAACAGCAAGAAATCTCTGACTTCTCTACTGTTCTTAGTGGAAAGGGGGCATCTGTTGCTTACGACCAAGCTGCAGCCAAGTGACCACGAGAGCAGTCATACAGGAGATCACAATGAGCGGTCACTGTATCTGCACGATGATGTCAAACTTTTGACTTTACCAATCTTAATAGTAAAATTATAAAAATGATTACATACACTGGGTTGAAATCTCTTGCACCTCAGAAGTTTTATTCTGACACAGTGCTGTTACACCTCAACTGGAACCTGATGCCCAGTATGTCCTCAGCAGTATGCCCGCCACCTGCATGACTTCTGCTCCAGCTCTTTTTGCTTCACACTAAATCCTCAAGAGTGTCCCTGTTGTCTTTTCCCCAATAATCACTCCACCAATTAACCAAATCCCTCCTGGGAGACTTTAGGATGTTTTCAACCTTACGTTACAAGGTTGCAAAGACTATCCTTATATGGATACCACACCTATAATGACAGACACAATTCTGAAAAATAAAATTGCTTAAGGAGTAGGTATGCATATTTTAAATTTCAATAGATTTGTCCATCTCAATGTAATGTCACATGACATCTTGTAGCCTTATGTCTTTCTCTTTGTTGGAGGTGATTCTTCAATAGGAGTGGCAGGGCTCATTCTGGGGGAACAAGGCGGTCAGCAAAGATAACTCAGTCCCTCCCAGATGCTCCCTTTCCCCAGTGGCTCTGTGCTCCCTGCCAGGTGCTTGGTCAGATGACCCTTGGGGCTCCTACCACACCTCTGATTTTTCTTTTCTTTATTTTTTCTTTTCTTGTCTTACCCTTTCCTTTCCTTTTCTCCCTCTCTCCCTCTCCCTCCCATCTCCCTCCCCCTCCCCTCCCCTCCCCTCCCTCCCCTTCTCCCTCCCCTTCTCCCTCTCCCTCTCTCTCTCCCTCTCCCCCTCTCTCCCATCGTCTAGTCTGTTTTGATGTCCTAGATTTCCTGGGTTGTTAAAATATCATCAGACAAACCAATTTTTACTAAAGTGTGACTATCTATGTATTATAATAAAGGCTTTCAGGACCTCACCTCAAAGAAGTAAGGGACTGGGGCTCTCAGGAACTGAAACTAACAGGTGAGACAGGCATTTTGGACAGAATTCCCAAAGCTCCTGGGATTCAACTACCTTCTCTTCTTCATTCCCTTTCCTATCTCAAGTGCTGGGAAAAGGCCCAGGGTCCTAGAATTCCTCCCTGGTGCCCTCTGCCCCTCCACAGCTGGCACTAATGGTCTAGGCGAAGGGTGGGAATCTTCCTCCTGCTCAGGGTGTATTCTTCCTTTTTTTAAAATTGATTCATTTTAGTTATTCATGACAGTAAAATCATCTTGGATAAAATTATACTTGCATATTTATATCTTATTCTAATCAGAACCCCATTCTTGTGGATGCACACAATGGTGGGATTTCCTTGTTTTTTTCATGTATGTACATAGGAAAATTATGTCAAACTCATTCCACTGTCTTTTCTATTCCTATCCTCCCCCCTTCCCTTCATTCCCCTTTGTCTAATATACTGAACTTCTCTTCTTCCTCCACCTCCTAATTGTGGTTTAGCTTCCACGTATCAGCAAAAACATTCGACCTTTGATTTTGGGGGGATTGGCTTATTTCACTTAGCATGATAGTCTCCAGATCTATCCATTAGTAGTAAACGTTATAAAGTCATTCTTCTTTATGGCTGAGTAATATTCCATTCTGTATATATGCCATAATTTCTTTATCCTATCATCTATTGAAGGGCACCTAGGTTGGTTCCATAGCTTAGCAATTGTGAATTGTAGCACTATAAACATTGATGTGGCTGTGCCATTATAGTTTTCTGATTTTAAATCCTTTGAATATATACCAAGGAGTGGGGTAACTGGGTCAAATGATAGAACTATTCTTACCTTTTGCAGGAATCTCCACACTGCTTTCCAGAGTAGTTGTACCAATTTGCAGTCCCACCAGCAATATATGAGTGTATCTTTCCCCCTACACCCTCACCAGTATTTACTGTTGCTTGTATTCTTGGTAATTGCCATTCTTACTGAGTGAGAAGAAATCTTAGTGTAGTTTCAATTTGCATTTCTCTAGTTGCTAGAGATGTTAACCATTCATATTTCTTCTTCTGTGAACTGTCTGTTCAGTTCCTTTGCCCATTTATTGAGTTATTTGCTTGTTTTGGTGTTAAGTTTCTTGAATTCTTCATATATCCTAGATATTAATGCTCTATCTGAGGTTCATGTGGTAAAGATTTCCTCCCATTCTGTAGGCTCTCTTTCCACGTTCTTGATTGTTTCCTTTGCTGTGAAGAAGCTTTTTAGTTTTTGATACCATTTCATTTATTGATTCTTGATTTTGCTTCTTGTGTTTTAGGAGTCTTGTTAAGGAAGTTGGTTCCTAAGCCAACATGATGGAGTATTGGCACAGGGTCTTTGGTCTAATTCCTAGGTCTTTGATCCACTTCGAGTTGAGTTTTGTGCAGGGTCTGAGATAGGGGTTCAATTTCATTCTGCTATATATGGATTTCCAGTTTTCCCAGCTCCATTGTTGAACAGGTTATCTTTTCTCCAGTACACCATATTTTTTAACCACACATTCTCTGAAAAACTTAGTTACACCCTCACCATTTTTATGTTGACATGTAGAAAGAGTCATTATGATTTAAAAAGCTGTAAAAGATATAATTTCTGGCATATTGTAAATACCGACATTTAAAAAATGAAACTATTCTTTTAAATGCAGCCAATAGAATCTAAAAAAAATACAGCAACAAGTTCTGTAACAATTGGAAATTTTACATTATTCCTTTTACTTTCTGAACTTGCATATCATTCTACCTCCCCCACAGAATTTTACCCTCATGTAATGTATTTTTAAGCTTGAAAGCCTTTTGTTATTTTTTCTGCATCTGAAATATAAATTTGAGTTGTATTTTTAATTTTAAAAAAATTTCTGTGAGATCTAAGTTTAAAAATTTATTTGGCATCGAGATGTCATGATTATTACTGATATCATACATTAGAGAGATAGTCAAAGTTTGACAATTATTAAACACAAAGCCAAATGTTAGAGAGGAAGGGTTTAGAGTAAATGTGAGTTATTGTTAGAATGAGAAAATTCAGAGAAAGACAGAGAGGGGAACAAAAGTGTGGAAGTGCCTTAGTACAAGATAGGTTTTGGATTTACAAAATTATGTGTTAATGATTGTTAAATGAACCATTTACAGAAGAGTTTACAGTGTTTTCCTGCTAGAGGATCTGTGTTAAAATCGATGTTAGAAATTTTTTAAAATAGAGAAGTTGTCAATGATAATGAAGAGACTTGGGCTGGGATGTAGCTGAGTGTCAGAGCATTTGCCCAGCAAGTGTGAGACCCTGGGTCTTGTGCCCAGCCCCACACACACATACACACACACACACACACACACACACACAACACATACAGAGCACACACACACAGAGCACACACACACACACACACCACACAGAGCACATACACACATACAGAACACACACACACAGAAAATGCACACGCACACACACACACACAGAGCACATACACACATACAGAACTCCCACACACAGAAAATGCACACACGCACACACACAGAAGTGAAGGAGAGACTTGAGCCCAAATGGAAGATGAATATGAATTTATGGTATTCAACAGTCTTGACAGAATTTAATAAAAATGGTAACACTTTTTCAAGAAAAAAAATACAAGAAAATCTTAAGATATTGGCAAATCTAGGATGCACAAAGAACCCCTAAAATCCAACAAGAAAGCAAACCACCCAATTAAAAGAAAAGAGGGGAAAAGAGTGAAGAGACCCTTCACTGGAGAGGATTTATGAATGGCAAATAAACATGTGGAAAGATGATAAACATCATTAGTCATTAGGAAAATGCAAATTAACACCTTACAGCACCTCTGTACACTTAAAACGGCTCATGTTAAAAAGGCTGGGGGTGAGGCTCAGTGGTGGAGTGTGCGAAGGCCCTGTGTTCAATCCCAGCACCACCAACAACGATATTACTACTACTAATTATTATTAGTAGTAAAAATATAAGTAAAAGGCTGACCATACCAAGCACGGGGAGGCTACAGAACCCCAGGAGCTCTCCGACCTCAGCTGGTGACAAGGTAAAATGAACAACCACTTTGAGAAACAGCATAGTGAGACAAAATGAAATTAGACCCCTATCTCAAAACTCAACTCAAAGTGGATCAAAGACCTAGGAACTGGACCAGAGACCCTGTGCCTACGAGAAGAAAAAGTAGGCCCAGATCTCCATCACGTCGGTTTAGGAACCGAATTCTTCAACAAGACTCCTAAAGTGCAAGAGGTAAAATCAAGACTCAATAAATGGGATATGGCATCAAACTAAAATGCTTCTTCATAGCAAAGAAAATAATCAAGAGCATGAAAAGAGAACCTAAAGAATGGGAGAAAATCTTTGCTACCTGCACCTCAGATAGAGCATTAATCTCCAGGATATACAAAGAACTAAACAACAACAACAAAGACTCCAAGTAACCCGATCAATAAATGGTCAAAGGAACTCAACAGACACCTCACAGAAGAAGAAATATGAATGATCAACAAATATATGAAAAAATGTTCACCTCTACAGCAATTAGAGAAATGTTAGTCAAAACTACACTGAGATTTCCTCTCATTCCAGTCAGAATGGCAAAAATGAGGAATACAAGTAACTATAAATATGTCCAAGATGTGGGGGAAAAGGCACACTCAGACATTGCTGGTGGGACTGCAAATTAGTACAACCACTCTGGAAAGCAGTATGGAAATTCCTCAGAAAACTTGGAATGGAACCACCATTTGACCCAGCTATCTCACTCCTCGGTCTACACCCAAAGGACTTAAAATCATCATACTACAATGACGCGGCCCCATCAATGTTTATAGCAGCTCAATTCCCAATAACTATGGAGCCAACCTAGGTGCCCTTCAACAGAAGAATGGATAAAGAAAATGTGGTGTATATACACAATGGAGTATTACTCAGCCATAAAACAGAATGACTTTATGACTTTTGCCAGTAAATGGGTGGATCTGGGGACTATCCTCCTAAGGAAAATAAGCCAATCCCCCCAAACCAAAGGCCGAATGTGCTCTTTAATACACAGAGGCTGACTCACAATAGGCCAGAGGGGAGAAGAGTGGGGGAGGCTCACTGGAGGAAGGGGGGAGTGGGGAAGGGAGGGGGGGTGGAAAGACAGTAGCAGGAATTGGACGTACCTTTCCTATATTCATATATGCCTACGTGACTAGTGAAACTCCGCATCTCGTACAACCACAAGAATGCAAAGGTCCATACTCCATGTATGTGTGATGTGTCAAAATCCACTCTACTGTTGTGTCTATCTAAAAATAACAAATAAAAAATTAAATCAAAAAAAAAAAAGAGAGAGAAAGAGTGAGGCAGTTCTCAGTGCAGCAAGCCCTTATTATACGATCAGCCAGCCACTCCTACGTGTCATAGGGAAGCTTTACATTTACTCTTTCCACTGTGAGATTTTGATAATTTTCCTATGTGAAATAAGCTCTCAATAGGTAGGTTAACAGGAGGAAAAAATAAGAGGAAGAAACATGGGAGCCATACACAAAGAATGAGATTCAGAGAAGGGCTGGGCAATGGAAGCTTGTCTGAACTGGACAGTGGGATTGGGGTTTGGGTCTGGGGGAACAGAAGAGAGGTACAGCACGCCATGGAAGGCTGAAGGAGCAGGTGCATAGAAAGCAAGGGTGGTCACGTTATGCAGACAGTCTCCCAGAGAGCTGCCAAATGTGGTCATCTGTCCAGGCCAGGTGTCATACCCCAATCTCTTTTTCCTGTGGGAAGCTCTTTCCTAGCCAGGCACAGTGGCCCACGCCTGTAATCCCAGGGGTTGGGAGGCTGAGGCAGGAGGATTGCAGTTCAAAGCCAGCCTCAGCCAAAGTGAGGGGCTAAGCAACTCAGTGAGACACTGTCTCTAAGTAACATACAAAATAGGGCTGAGGATGTGGCTGAGTGGGTGAGTACCCCTGAGTTCAACCCTGGTACAAAACAAACAAACAAACAAACAACAACAAACCTTTCTTAGATAGGAGAGGGCCTATGGGATAGAAAAGCCTGTTTACATATGCTCTGGTTGTTTACTTTATGAATGCAGATTTCTTTTACAGACATAAATTTCCTTTACAAAGGGGCAGAATTTCAGAGTTAATCTGTCTGCAGTTTCTCAGAATAGCCATCTTCAAATATGCCAAAGAAACCTATTTTGGGATGGCATATTTTTGGGGATCCCACGGTACTTACCCAAGAAAGAAGGTACACAAATGTTCATCACAGTTTTATTTGTAATAATAAAAATACCACACATGGAGCAAATATCTATGCATAGGTGAATAGATTAAACAATCATGGTATATCCATTAAATGGAATATAACTCGACAATAAAAAGGAGTGAGCTACTGATACAAGCACCCTCACGCAGGAATATCAAAGCATTTGCGCTGAGTGAAAGAAGCCAGACAAAAATAAACAGCAGAATTCTGTATGATTCCATTTATGTACAATTCCAGAAAACTAAAACGAAACTGTAGTGGCAGAGGCACATCACGACTGCCTAGGGATGGGGCATGGAGAAAGGAGGAGGGAAGAGACGGAGGGACATTAAAGCAGGTGATGGATGTGTTCACTCGTTGGATGGTGGTGATGATTTTATGGTGTGTGGACACGTGTCCAAACTTCACTCTTTAAATATGTGAGGTTAATTGTACAACTATACCTCACTTCCACAAAGTATTAAAGAAACTTGAATTAAAAGTCCAAGAAAACAAAAGAGACTAGCTTACCTCTTTCAATGTTCCTTTTACTAGAAGGCGTACTTCTCATCTGTCAGAAGCAAATAGGGAATCCCCTACCTCCCCCTCTTTGCAATCAATACTCAAGTCTCCTCCCCTGGAAAACAGGTCAAGGTGAAGGAGAGGTGGCTAGAAGCTTGTCCTTGCCCCTGGGAATGGTGAAGAGGCAGAGAGGATGGGTTCAAGATCAGTGTGCTTTATTCTAGCCTGGAACACAGTTAGATAAGGTGTGCATTCTTGACAAGAGTGTCCCAGGAACATAGTCCTGTCACCTTCATTGTCAATCACTGATGTACTGTACTTTGCTTTTCCACAACTCTTCCTTGGGGAATGGAAGAGGTGAGGTTATTGAACAGCATTGATATCCTGCCTGATCTCCCATTCCATGATAGGTCTGAGACTTCAACTGGAGTCCAAGTCCCCATCCACAGTGCCATGTCGCCTGTTACAGAAATGCGTAGGAGAGGTGGATAAGGAGCTGTGCCCTGGTTCATGATAACTTGTTACGACAGTCATCGTGGACGTGGATTGTTAAATGTCCTCTCCCGCTATTTTTGGCAGTGAGGAGGTTTCCACATTTCAGGACCCCCTCAGTAGTACTGCTGAAGTGTGAGATGTGTCTGGTTGGTAAAGCGAGGAAGAGAGACTATGAAACAAGTGGGAAACAGCACAGCCCTGAACTCCTGTCAGGGTGAGCATCTCCGATGAGGTTTAGGGACAGTTCTCGGTGCCCTCACATCCCTCAGGCTGTGAACCGTGAGTATTCCCATGCCCTGACTGAGGTTCCCTGATGCACAAAGATGACCCTGGACTGTCAAACTCCAGCCCCACCATTTCTTTCTCAGCTGTGTGATTGGGGGCAGTGACATTCATCTTGCAAGGATTTGTGAAGAGCAAATTGATTGTTGAACAGGGTGTAGTTCAAAATCCGGGCAATACAAATAACAGCCCTTGGGAAGACTCCTACCAGTGTCTGAGGAAGGGTTCCCTGCACCTGCTGCTGGTGGTGGGGGCCTGGGTCTCTGCAGCCTGCAGCCTGGGCTCTATCCTAGCTCCTGGGCTTACCAGCTATTTGACCTTGGGCGGTTTGCTCCTCTCATGCAAAATGGAGCTAATAATAGAAACTACTTGGGGTTTTGCTGTGAGGGCTGAAGCATAGAAATTGCTTAGAACAGTATTAGGCACCAAGCAAGCTCCCGAAATTCTCAACATTGTTACTGAGCTAAGCACTGGGGGTTTAAGGCTTCTTCCTGCAATCTGACTCACTGGTATGTCAAAGTAAATATGGAAAATAGGATCTGGGGCTTCGCAAAATTTGCTTGGTTGACAAAATTTCAAAATATGCCCTACCTTCCTTTGGGGAGCAAATGATAACCAACCACTAAATTATGCATGAAACAGCTCAGAAACCACTGGTGAAAAATAAATCTCCATTATAGAACCTCCCCAACTCCATTTATCCAAACTTGAGTATTTCCCTCCAACACTTCTGGCATTTGCCCCCTTTCTGCTTTTATTTGCTAGAATTCAGAATTGAACAGGCTCTTACAGCCTGGTACTGGGGGTTGAACAGGCTTTTTCCTGGTACTGGGGATTGAACCCAGGACATTCTACCTCTGAGCTATATCCCCAGCTCTTTTTAAAATTTTGTTTTGAGGCAGGGTCTCCCTATGTTGCTGAAGCTGGCCTCAAACTTGGATCTTCCTGCCTCAACCTTGTAAAAAGCAGGAATTATGGGGGTGCACCACTGTGCCTGGCAGGTTCAGAGTTTTACATAAGAGCGAAAAGGCTGAATCATGGCCAATGCATATTCAGGTGTGCAGTTTAAGTGGAGGAAATAACAGGAAGGGCGAGGAGGCAGTGTGACTTCACCTTTCCCACCTGAGCAGATCCCTGACTAAGGGCCGGCTCGCTTACTGGGGGAGCCTAATGGGACTGGAAGAAGAGTAACCCCGGGATATATAGCAAGAGCCAAAAGTCTTCAAATCTGAATTAAGGGTTTCTCCTTCCAGGTAGAAAATCATCAGTAATTCTCTTAGTAGAGAAAATTTCTAAGTAATTCTCAGTCTAATAATTAGGAACTAGGACAAGGATAAATATACAACTATGTATTCCCCAGAATACATCTCCTCAGGGACAACTTACGTCCAACAATCGAATATAATATTTTAAATTACAAAATTTTCCCTTGTCACAGGAAAATGTTCAGGATGTCATGTTAAGGATATAAAAGTACAGTATGAACTATACTATATTTAAAAATATTCAGCGAGAAGAAAACTTTATTCTTTTCTGTAGCTAAAAGTCTTCAGTATATTATTAGTATTACTTTTTGGGGGGTACTGGGGATTCAACTTGGGGCATTTGACCACTGAGCCACATCCCCAACCCTATTTTATATTTTATTGAGAGACAGGATCTCATTGAGATATTATTTTATAATAGAAAAATTATTTCAAAAATTGGGATGAGAATTCTGCTCCCTACATGGCAGAGGAAAAAACACACTGTGTGTTTACCCACCAGCATTCATGGAGTAGACGCAGAGGACTCTGAGAGGGATACAAGGAAGGGACAGAAAGGAAGAAGCAAATAATATCGATTGAGCAGCTCATTTTCCAGGTGCTTGATGTTCATTATGTTATTCCATCATCACACCATCCATGTGCCCTGCACCTCAATACAAACCAAGATTCTCCAGAGAGAATGAATTTATTCTGGAGTGAACATTGCAATGGAATATGTGTGTCATAGGAAACACTATAGTTTATTCAAGAAGGTTGAGATAAGGGTACATTTTTAAAGGCAAACTGAGGTGGATTACAGGTTCTTTTGAAACAATCATCCTTAGCTATGAGATCAATAACAGCAGGGGTGCCAGTCCAAGGTGGAACAGTTACTGGACAGATATCTTTGCAGAGGCCTTTATGCAAGGTTATGGTTTTGGTAGTTCGTTCTCTCTCTCTCTTTCTTTTTGTGGTGCTAGGGGTGGAACCCAGGGCCTCATGCATGCTAGATAAATGTCCTGCCACTGAGTTGTATCTCCAACCCCCTTGACAGAGTCTTTTGTGATCATTCTTGTTATCAAGCAATTGTGGGTGAGAATCTTCCTTCCTGGACTTCCCTGCTCCATTTATTAAGGACCTTGACAGAAGTGATGCCATTTTGATTCTGAAAACTCTCACACAAGTGAGGTAAATATAATTATACAATTTCTCAATAATTATAATTAGATACACACACACACACATGTATATATATATATATATATATATATATATATATATATATATATATATATATATACTTTTTAGTAGATGAGGAAATGGTCATGACCAAACGATGAAAGAATTCTAAGTCTCAGGGCCTGTAGTTGAAGGAGCAGGACTTGGCCCAGTCTCCTCTGCTTCCAAGCTCCTATTTTTCCCACCACATCTTGCTGCCTGAATGCTCAGGGAGTTTTGGCTCCACTTCTCTTGCCATTTGGAGTTTGATTAAAAACAAAATGCGGACCACGTTATCACAAGTGCTTTCAGTACACATTTATTGCAGAGCCACAAGCATGACAACCATCTTGTCAACATAACCATATTTCCTAGCTGAGCAGGAGATCACCATTCCCAAGTGCATTTTCCAAGGAAACGGAGGCTTGTCTGGAAGCCCTGCACTGTGAGTGATGACTAGAACCCCTATTCTGAACTAGGAGTTCTAAACCATTAAACATTTAATTACCACTTTGGCAAAGCAATGCACATTACCATTTCCACAATGTAACAGCACAGAGATTTTAAATGCATCTTTATTTTTCAGAATCTTCAGTATTCACAATGTGTAAAACGAAGCAGCATTTTAAATAAAACACTATGCCAAAACACAGTTTCTTAAAAAGTCCCGAGTGAAAGGAAGAAAAATTGCACATGAATAATATTTATCAGTGCTTACAGTTGACATTAACCATAGTTTTCTAAAAGGATAAAAATACTCAAGACTTCAACATTTCCTTACAAAAGTATAGTTGGCCATAAAATAAAAATCTATAAAACCCCAATATTACAAAAGTAAAATGAAAAAAAAATTTATTAAAATGTAATACAATCTTTACATGGTAAGAATTATTTAAAAACACACAGGACACTTCATAGGTTGTAATGTGCTGCAATCGGGGGTGAGGGACTCATCACACATCCACACTCTGGCCTACCCTCCTGCATAGATCTACCAGGTGGCAGAGCCAGTGCCCACTGGTCCCCAGCATCTAGTTTCCACATGGACAGGATTTGAACTCCCTCCACGCACCCTTATATGCTGCACCGTCTCTGCAGGGTACAGAAAGTTTGCTCAGGCACATGGGATGTCACAGGAGGGGCAGCCCCTGCCTCCAAGGAGCCTGCATATAGCCTTTATCTACATCTTGGTGTTGCCATTTAAAAATCAGGTCCTGGAGCTGGGAGGCATCTCAAGAGATGATCCCCATCCTCTGGGACAGTCCTGACCCTTTCTCTTGCTTTGATCTCCAGAGGCAGGGGGTCCATGGCAGCCTACTGGAGTACTATTTCATAGTGGCAATCAGAAGTTCCTCTGCTGCAATCTCAGCTGAAAGTCATTTCCAGGACTGACCCAGATCCCCAAAGGAAAGGACTCTATTCTTCCAAACTGAAAAGGAGATAAGGGCTTCAGCACAGCCTGGGCCTGGCAGGAGAGGTTTGGGGAGGAGTGAACTGGAATGAGATTCTAGGCATCAAGAAGGCCAAGACCGGGGATGGGGAAGGTGGAGCCAGTTAGGCATGGTGGGGCCTAGTGGCTGCTGGACAGTCTCCAGCTCCCTGCGGCTGCTTCCTCTTCCTCCACCTGTAACCTGTCCCTGCCTGTCTGCTCTGTGACGTAGTGCAGACCTTTGAAAGCCAGATGACAAATGGCATAAGAAGACTAGGCCAAGTACTCAACTTGAAAATAGAGGGAGAACAACAGAGCACTTGGGCTTTTGGACAGTGATTTTGGCTGGACAGGTTTTTTGACTCATTTCTGGGCATGTGACTGAGAGGGTGGAGGCAGATGGAAAGGTCTGAATGGAGGAAGAGATGGTAACTTTACTTGGATGGAATCCCCTTGGACTAGCCAAGATGACTTTGCATCTGAGAACTGCTATGCAAAGTAGTTCCTCTGGCAGAGTGCATGGAAGACAACCAAGTGGTATGGAAGGCATGCCTTCATTTACAGAACATTGCTTTGGAGGGAGATTTGTGAAAGTTACAGATCTTGGACAAAATACAGCTTCCCTTGGGCAGCGGTGGATGTTTAGATCCACGCTGCTTTCTCAGAGCAGAATAGGACCCTCCCCTGTGCCAGTCAGGGCATCTGGGAGAACAGGGTTCCCAGATGGCTGGTTTTACCTTCTGGAATCCCCACATTCTTGAAGCCAGCTGCTCACATTTAAGTGAGGAAAGGAAGTGTGAAATGTGGAGGCTGTTCCCCACTCTTCCTTTGGAGGGTTCTTTATACTGATTTGTTCTGTTTGTCTTGTCTCCCCTCTGCCACTCTTTCAGGACCCCTCCCTCCCACTGCCATTCTTAGAAAGCAACTACTTCTAAGGGCAAAAGGAATGGCTCTGGGGAGGCTGAAGCATCTCCATCCCTTGAGAGTTGAAAAAACAGTTGGCCAGACACGCTGCAGGCAGGATGAGCTTGGAGGCAAGAGACCAGGCCAGATGACTCAGTGTGAATGAGCTGATTTCTGGCTCTGCTTTCCAGAACCTGCTTCTACCACAACTCCATACCTCCAAACCTCCTCTTCTACCTCAGTTTGGCAGACGTATTAACAAACAGGTCTACAGGGCTATTTTATTTTTGGTGGTGCTGGGAATTGAACTCAGGGCCTGTGTATGCTAAGTACTTGTTCTACCACTGAGCGATACCCCCAGTCCTCAGGGCGGGTTTATAGTTCAATAACTCATCTCCTATGGTCTCATGGATCTCCTTACATGGTTCCAACCTCTCCCTTGCTAGGCTCTTCTTCTGGCCTAATCTCATGCCTGAATGAATACTGGCAGGTCTGAAATCGTTAGAAGTTTTTTGGTTTTCCCTAAAAACCTTTCCACTTATTTTCAAGCCATCAAAACAGATTTTTCTGCCTTTCCCTTCAAAGTTTGTCCACGGTTATTTTTTACTCAATGAAGTCCACACATAAGTGTACATTGATTAAGGATAAGCATGAAATATGTTTCTCTCTCTCTCTCTTTTTTTTTGTACTGGGGATTTAACTCAGGGGTACTTGACCACTGAGCCACATCCCCAGCCCTATTTTGTATTTTATTTAGAGGCAGGGTCTCACTGAGTTGCTTAGTGCCTCACTGTTACTGAGGCTGGCTTTGAACTCGTGATCCTTCTGTCCAGCCTCCCAAGCTGCTGAGATTACAGGTGTGCACCACAACATCTGGCCTAGCACAAATTTTTAATGGCTCATGAAAACAGGATTTAGAATATACTCTCTCAAGAGAGTAAGACTCCACATACAGAAACTAAGACAGCATAGATATGAGTTACAAAAGATTCCAACAGCCATTTTGGGGTGGTTGCTGGCTTTTAGTTATATTTTTATGAATAGGCTCAATGGAGTGCAAATCTGAGGGCCAAGGTGACCTCTTATTTGTGTCTTCATCCTCAGTGTCTAGCCCAGTGGCCAGCATAGAGCAGGAGACCAAAATATACTGGTTGAATTATTGGATACAGATTTCTCCATCCTGCTTCTTTTCCTTCTTCTTTTAAAAATTTTTATATAATCTGCTTCACCTAGTATTTGATACTGGCTATGATGAAATTATGCCTGATTTTATTCTAGAATGTTGATATGTTCAAATTATATTATAAAGCAGAAGGAAAAAGATCATATTCTGCTTTAAGATGAAAGGTACAGTTTTGTGTAAGAAAATTAAAAGTCAAAAAAATTTTCAGAATCTAGATAACAAAAATTGGTAAAGGAATACTGATAAAGTATGACTGAGTAGGAAAGGGAATCAGAATCTGGTTCAAGACAGTCACCTTTACCCCAACTAGACAGGCAGCAGAAAATGGGTAGAATAACAGTCTCAAGGAGTTTCCATAACTTCCTAGCCCACAAGGAATAGGAGTTTGTAGAAGTTCCCAGTTTGTTTGAAAACACAGTGTCTAAACTGGGAGAACTAGTAGAAAAGTATCGAATTCACATGGTTTTCTGCTTTCTGCTGTGTGCGACTAACAGATATAGATCAGAGAACTATAAAACTCTTCAGCCCAAAGGAGAATCCACTCTGACCCTCCCATGAGAGAGGCACACAAGTCCACAGAGAATAGTCCACTTACCCAGGACAAAGGCCAGGCCTCCTACTTCCCAGTGGTCTTCTTTGGGTTCATTGCTCTGTGTTAGAGTTGCAGTGAAGCTGCATACACTACACCTGCAGGTAGATCACATCTTAACGTGCTTGCTCCTCTGCCCTCACCCAGGAAGGTGTTTGCATAGCTCTGCTGGAAGAATCTGGCTCTGTAGAGATGACACTGTTGCATCTCACAGTTGTTTGGTACCATAACTCTAGATAATAAGTTCAAGGATCAGCCTTGCTATCTGACCTGATGGCTTGATTTCTACAGTCGCAAATCCAGGCCACCTCACAATGAATCAAACCAGACTACAGGATAGGTGTCTGACTCTGGTGAGCAAATGCAGTACTCCCACCTGGCTCCCAGAATGTTTTCAACATCAGATGACAGCTTTTCTCTTATTGCCCTTGATAAATTTAATAAATCCTGAATTTCATATATAAAGTCCTACGGGAAAATAAACAGCACCTGAAGCTTATCTCCTACCACAGACACTGAAAAAGACATTTTTTTCTTGTTGAAATGTATGCAGCATAATATTTCATGTGTTCACGTGATGAGGGGGCTGCTGCACAAATGGAACATGAAAGCACTGGGAAGCTCTTTAGTCTATAGACTGCAGGTGCTTTGGTCATTTTCTAACACTGAAATAAGCATGGACTGGAATTTCTAAACTGGAAGAAACCTAGGGGAACATCATTATTCTATTCTCCCCCTTATTTTATTTATTTATTTATTTTAATTTGGTTGTTCAAAACATTACAATTCTCCCCTTATTTTAGAGATGTTCATAAGTGAGAAATGACTTCACCAGGCCTGGGATAAGAGCCAGGCCCTCGGGCTCCTAGGCCAGTGCTCACTCTTTGTGCCCTCTCTAGTCCATGAGGAAATTGTGGGGCCAGCTCTCTTCTCTACTGCTGGTAACTCAGATAACCTAGTTCACACAGCTCACTTCCAAGCATATTCAGAAATACAGAGAAATGACCAGAAAGGAGAAAGCTGGATGGGCAAGAGAACAGGAAAGAAAGAAGTGACCAAATGAAGCTAAATTCTTGTTCTGCTATGGTTCATCAGTTCTGCAGATTGCTTCAAAAGTAGGGTGGTCACAAAAATATTAAGAATTACCAGAATCTCTATTTTAAAAAAAAATGACAAGACACAAACTTATTCTCTCAACCTTCTGTTCTCTACAATATTGCAGGAGTCAAGAAAACCCTGTCAAGAAACTCTATTTGGATTCTGGGGAGGGTCATGCTTTGCTTTGCTTTTTTTTTCTCTCTCATAGCACAAGAACTTTACTTGGAGGTATAAGAATAGAAACTATATTTCCAATACAAATACAGAAGTGTGTATTGTATAAGAAAACAGGATAATACAGACACTGCACTCACCTGGCTCTGTACCATCAAGTTCTATCAAACTTCAGCGTATGATAGAACTTGATGGTACAGAGCCAGGTGTGTGAAGTGTCTGTATTAACCACTGCTCTCCTTGAGAGTCATCTGGGGGGTCTCAGAAATTCCTGCTTCTGCCCATAAAGTTTATGCTGGCATGGTCCAAGAAATAGTTCCCTAAATGACTTTATTTAAAATGTCCTCTAGGAGAATTCATGATGACTGTCTAGAGAGAAGAACCAGTGAGATAGCACGTACTTATGTAGAGGTGGACTTTGCTCTGTTCCTGTCTTGGCTATTTCATAGTTGTTATACATTCATGCATGCCTTGTGTAATTTAAAAAACTTGAAAAGATGTGAGAGGAAATTAAAAGGATTAATTCTGGCTAATACATTGATCATTTATGGAAAGAATGCTGGTCTAGGAGTTGGGGGATCTGCTAAAACCCAGCTGTATCATTTAACATAAAAGGCTGTCTGTCTATCCTTTTATAAAACATGCTGGTTGGATTAGATCATTTCTTTCATTCCATATTCCTGGTAAGTAAATAAGAAGAAAGCTAATGTAAATTAGACAAGCCTAAATTAAATACTAATTTAAAATAGTTTTCTAACATTAGGGTGAATATGAAGTATTTATAAGTTAGCCTTGCCAATTTGTTAAAGACTGTGAGATATCCTGTATAAATTAGGAGAGCTTGCAGGGCATCCTAAGAGTGCTGCAATGTTTGGGTAGATTTTCTGGCAACCCCTTCAGGGTTCTGAGACTTACAGTGCACTAAGTCCAACACATTTAGAGCTAAAATGGTTTGATGTGTCTTAGTATTTTATCAAAGTTGCTAAAAATCAATTTCATGCTTTCTTTCATTTTTTAGCTAGGCTTTAAATTTTTTAAGTTAAATCTTGTTCAATGAACAGAACAGCTAGGGCTGAGATAACTTCTGCTCTTTTAGAGAGAGGGCAGAGATGGAAGGCTATTGTTTGAGGTCTACCAGGTTCTAAGGCACATAAAGCAATTAGCTCATCTTTTAAAAAATGCAATAAATAATAACTACACACTATCCAAGACCTTTGCAATTCCCATTTCAGGGAAATATTCTAATTTACAAGACTTAGCTGTGAGAACTGTTTAATCTTTTCCCTGGATTTACTTAGGTTTTGCTTATGCCAGTGTCCTGTTCAGGAGAGAGAAGCCCAGATGTGTGGCCTTGCTTTCCACAGGAGTCTGGGGAGGGTTGGGGGTGAAGGTCTGTGCTAGAACATCAGGGCAAGGAAGCCAGAATTCTGGGCCAAAGTTGAATTCAGATTCACACAAGTTCTGGAAACTGAGGTACCTCAGGCAACAAGGAGTCAGAGCCTCAGAAAACAGTACGGTGAGAAGGGGCTGCTGTTGTTTCAGTTCTGATCAAGAAAGAGCTTAAACTGGAGAGACTGAGAAACATGTAATTGTCCTCTCTGCTCCCAGCCTCCCTCACTCCCAGCTCCTGGCCAGAGGTAACGCCTCCAGAGTCTCCTCACAGCCTGGTTTTCATTCCTAGAGCCTCTCCTAAGTCTGAGGCTCCAGTGGAACAAGGAGGACTCTGAGCAAGAATGGGAGCTCGGGACAGCTGAGAGGTGGGTGAGCAGACACTCGCCTCTGCTGAGCACGGGGCCCCAGGCCTGCTCTTAAAGCAGCACCCCAAGTGAACTTCCACTCTTCTAGGATGGTCTCACACTTTCCCCTGAGTAGTGCTTATCTTTTTTTTTTTTTTTAAGAGAGAGAGAGAGAGAATTTTTTAATATTTATTTTTTAGTTTTCGGTGGACACAAAACCTTTATTATTTTTTAAATTTTTATGTGGTGCTGAGGATTGAACCCAGCGCCCCATGCATGCCAGGCGAGTGCGCTACGGATTGAGTCACATCCCCAGCTCCAGTGCTTATCTTTTCTTACAGACTGGCAAAACTGCTTGATGGTAATAGAAATAAACTTTGTCTTATTCCCTTCTGTTCAATAATTCCAAATTATTGTGGAATTGTACTCTTTTCTGTATTTATAAGTCTGATCAAATGATCTGTTTCTCTAAGGTGACATTATATTGTTTTCTTTATGTCTTTGTTTTTGCAGTATTGGAGATCTATCCCGGGGCCTTGTGTGTGCGAGGTAAGTGCTCTTACTATTGGAAAGAATGCTGGGCTAGGAGATGGGCAGTTCCCCATATCACAGCTCCTGTACTTGCCTGGTGATATGGTATGATCATAGTAATTCCTGTACTTATTATTTCAGGGACAAATTAATGTGATTCTTAACCTAAATTGAAAACAAATTTGCTATACATTTTTATTTGATCTTGAGTTTAAAATGAAGCTTGTATTCAGGCAGATTGCAAGACAAATGCCTGGATTTTAGTACAAACAAGAGTTAAAAAAAACTAATTAAAAGATAAGTAGATGGGGATTTAATCTTTTCAACTTAAAATCCCTTAGCTTGGATCCTTCATTAGAGAAGCTTCATAAAAACAAGCTGTAAACATTCTCAATAATTAAACATGAATATATGATCCATGATAAAACCTGGCCCTCAGGCCATATGTTTAAATATACAAAATTACATGTGCACTTGATTCCCTCTTGTTGTTTTAATAGCTCCATCTTCCAGTGAAATGCACTTGTGTAATTATCTTATTGCTTTACCTCTACCATGGATCATATTAAAAACTGCTTCTTCCCATAAACTGTGAAGTATTAATTGATAAGCCACAGGGAACTTACACTATAAATGTCCTTACCAATTAATAATGATGTTAGCTGGGTTTATGAGGACTGAATTATTCATCAGAATCTTTCATACAATGTCACTGCAAGTTAAGACTTAAGAGATGTTAGAGCACCTACAGGATAATGATTTATTTATAAATTTTACTTATAATCTCACTTGTAAATCAGTGATCACCTCGATTTAGTTCCTGAACTTTTCATATTCGATAATGACAATTCACTCATAAGCCCCATCAATTTTGGACACAGAAGAATATTCATGAACCCATGAAATGGTCTAAATTAACCTTCCAATTTGTGAGGTAAGGAGGAGAAACTATTTTGGGAATAAAAATGTGGGTCTTAGTTCTACCTTTTTATTACATGGGGTCCTTCCTCTCCACAGTTTCTCTATCTGTGGATTTAACCCACCAAAGATAAAACATTTTTGAAAAAAAAAATTGTACCTGTACTAAAGACAGATAAAGTTATTATTCCTTAATAACAACACAGTGTAACAACTATTTACATGGTATTTACATTGTATAGGTAGATGACTTAAAGTATAGGGGAGGATTTAAATCAGTTATCTGCAAGTACTAATACATTTTATACAAAGGATTTTGATCTGTGAGGATTTTGATATCTGTGTATGGGGGGTTGTCCTGGAACCAATCTTCCATGGATATTGGGGGATAACTGTAATTAATACTTTGGCAAGATACTTTACCTTTCTAGGATCATTTCTCTAAATTCTAAAATGAGGGCTTGGCTTAGTGGAGGGTTAAAATTTCTTCCAGTTATAAGATTTCATTTGGAAAAAAAAAAAGATTTCATTTGGGTTCTACAATGTGTGTTCAAAAAGTACAAAGATAATAGCTAGTCTATTTTGATGCAGGCTAGGAATAAAAACCAAAAAATTATGATTTGCAATGTTCAGATAAGTAACATATGGTCCTCTCCCTACACACAAGCCTTTGGTTTTCTTCCTATCAGGCCTGGCAGATGAAATTTTGATCATTTAAAACAGCTGCAGTTTGTGATTAGAACAATGATCAACTGGAGGGGTAAGCTGACCTGGAGGGGACCCGCAGACTTGGCTCCCTGCACCTAGGCCAAAGAGCAGTCGGTGCTTGGTCCAAAGCAAGAACTGTTAATCACTGCCCACTTGGGATGTCTTCCAGCTAATCAGTTACTGAGGTATGTATCATTTTGTATGTGTTATTCTGTACTTTGCTAAAAGTAGAATGAACTGTTAATTAAAATGTTTTGTCAGAAGTCTCATTATAACAGGATTTGATATAGCATAGTCCTTAAACACAATGGTGTGACTAAACCCCATACTCCATGCTTCTTTTCTGCTTTCTAAATGGAAAGGGGTGGTGATTATTTAGCATCCAGGTCATGGACTACTAATATCCTTAATGCTGACTTTCAATCATCTTCAAGAATTCTAACTTCACTTTATTTCATTTTTATTTAATAAGGACGAGAGAGTCAGTTGGAACCAAGACTAGCTTTCACAGGATTTCTTCTCTTTCCCAAGTTCCTTCAGTTCTTGATGCTAAGTGAGCAGGTGGTTAGAAAGGGAGATGATTCAGGACTGGGGTTGTGGCTCAGGGGTAGAACGTTCGCCTAGCATGGTGAGGCACCAGGTTTGATCCTCAGCACCACATAAAAATAAAGGTTATAAAAAATTTTTTAAAAAAGGGAGATGAGTCAAAGGTGAATGAAGGATGTTCATTTCATTTCGAGGGTTTTCTTATTTTTCTACTTTCACAATCAGATTTTTGGAAGACACCAGGCAGTCCTAGAATCCTCCTCCAGGCCTGAGGTGAGTTAATGCATAGTCTTGAGCTTGCTCAGAGGGTAGGGTGAGGTATTTGAGGTGCTTGTGGAGTGTGATGGTATGCACACATGCCCTGACAAGCAGGAGTGAGGGCTGCCAGCTTCCTTAACCACGCTTCCCCACCCTAGCTGACATGGGACTGGCTTACACTGTCCAGAAAGACAAGTAAAATACACACTTAGCTGAAAATGGGGTGACAATTTCAAGTGAGGTGAAAGAAGGGAGCTGGAGGAAGCAGAGAGTAATAAAGGTAGTGTCATTCTTGACTTTGGGGTAAGTGTTTGTTTTTTCTGTGTGAGGGGAATCATGTAAATGTTAAACATTTGAGTTAGCATGCTACCACCACAGTGGATTTTATGTCATAGTGAAATCATGTCTGAGAGCTGTCCAACGAGTTACTGCTATTTAAAAAAAAAAAATCTACCATTCATAGAAAAAAAAATAGGTACTGGCAAAATGCTGCCCTCTCAAATATACTGACTTCATACAGAATTGAATATTTACAACCTGAACTGGAACACAAGGGTGTGATTCAGAAATCACTCAACAGATTGGAAAATTCTGATGTTAGAAATTGTTCTTTTCAGGGTCATTTAATAAAATCTAACCCTGGTTAAATAACAGTTGGCGCTGAACTTTACTGCTTATGCCGCCACATGTAGGCTGAAGACACACATGCTCTGTGTGGTTGGTCATTTTGCTTTTAACAAAGTGCTCAGCCATAACGGAACCACACTCTTCATACAATAGTTATTGCAACCCTACCAAGCAGTTAGTCACCCTTACTGTAGATATTTAAGGGCCTCGCAGATGAAACTGTATTCAGAGAAACAAGGGTGAGTTGAGATGGAGACACAGTGCTTGTGCTCTGAAGTCCCTGGAAAGCACTTGATCCCCATGACATGGATGGCCAAAGGCTTCTGACCTGATTAAAAATGAGGAGTCATATAAGAAATGGCTTTTATTAGAAAAAACATGTAGTGTACACGTGGCTAATTTCTATTATCGATATACTGTTGGCTATTTTTTCATTAAAATCTGATACAGGGTTTAAACTTCTTTAGAAGTTAGTGGCATTTCTTCCTATTCTGTCATGTGACCTCAGGAGGCGTTATCTTCATGTGATAGATGCCTTCTTTTCTTTTCATAATTACAGTTTATCAGTAGTTTAGCACTGGCACAAAACACAGAGGGAATTCCTTAGGTAGTGCTGAATGTGTAAGACGTCACTCTTCCAACCCCAGAATTGGGCACAGGTATGCCACTTGTAGAGTTTTAAAATCCCCTATTACCACTCAAGTCCCACATTATTATTACCTAGTAGTAGTTAAATTAATGCAATAATCTGTAACCTAACAAAACCTCTGAATGAAGTTTCTTTCTTCTCCTTTTTTCCTGTTAGATGTGCAATTCCAAGCAAATCTGCAGTGTGCAGTATTGATTTCCAGTCTCCATTCAAACTCCCTCGAGTCTGTGCTATTAAACTGAGACAACCACATCAAGATAAAGTCTGTCATAGGATTCCCTGAAGCACAGAATGAGGAGGAGACTGAGCAAACACGACCCGGGAAGGCACCAGTTGAACCAAGACAACTCTGTAAGACAAAAATGTGCAGTTTTAAGCATTCATGTAGCACTAGCAGATCACCACTTATATGGTGGGAGGAATCTGCTATGCATTCAAAAGCACTTATAATAAATGTACCCTGGAAGGCTTGGAAACTGGCTTTTGATAAACAGTGATGATCTGGAGACTCAGTGATGTGTGTAATATAGGGCTTTCATGGGGAATATTTTAAATCAATATTAGTAATAACTTTTCATCAATCTATCCACCTTGACTTGGGTTGTAAATCAATCCACTCCAAAGAAAAAAAATGATTGCCTTTAAGTGTTAGTTTGTTAATTTTTAAAATAGTTTTAGTTGTTAAAGAACTTTATTTTATTTATTTACATGTGGTGATGAGAATTGAACCCAGTGCCTCACACATGCTAGGTGAGTGCTCTACCACTGAGCGACAACCCCAGCCCTGTTAATTGTTTTTTAAGTACCCCCTATCACCATCACTCTTGTCCTTGTTTAGAAATGTCTGAATTAAAAAGACAAACAGGAAAATCAGCTGAATTTCAAGATAACACTTTTATATTTTGGGGGTTTCTGCAGAGAAATGCATATAGAAATATGTATAGAAATACACGTTTATGAACCTTTGCAAGTAACCAGAAAAAAAAGAAATATGTTTCCCCTGTTCATTTTCATGTATTCCTATATGTATTTCTCTGCAGAAATATTAAGTATTAATCACTGAAAAATAGATTAGGAAATATATGGAAACATAAAAACTCAAAAAAGAAAAGATCAATCATAGTTCTCTCCCTAGAGAGACCACTGTGAGCATTTTGGTTTATTTCTTTCTAGTTGTCTCTTCTACTAGCATGAATGGTTATTATGTATGATGTCAATTATTGGAAAACCTACAGAAGTCATTTAAACAGGCAATTCTACCATTACCCGACTTAATGGTATCAAGGATCTGCTTCCTCAAAAATGCTCTTAGGAATTCAGGACTAACAGAACAATTTGGGACCCCCTTGCCTAACACATTCCGCCCAACTATGGCTGCCCCTGGCTGCTTCCAAGAGCTCCAGGGACCCTTGAGTATCAGCATTTGTTCAGCTTCTGCTACCCCAACACCACATGCCCATCAGTCACAAGGCTTTGAAGTGAGCAGCTCCTTGGTGGTAAAGAGATTATTGTTGGGGACACTTCTCTAGATTAATATCCATTTATCATATCCAATGAAAATGAATAGGAGAAACATATTTCTTTTTCTTTTCTTTCTTTCTTTCTTTCTTTCTTTTTTTTTTTTGGTCACTTGCATAGGTTTATCTTTTGCTTTGTACTTCTACCGAATGCTAACACTCTTAATCTTCAAAATCATCCTAAAGATTTCCACACTGCTGCTTTAGTTTAATCCATAATTCATATGGCCTAAAAGAGCAATTTATGCTCAGGAATGGAAATCAGAAAACCAACCAATAAAGGGTAGCAATAGTTCCCCCCCCCCAGCAAAAGCATCCATCTCATCTCTCAGTTACTAAATTAAGAAAAGAAAAAAAAGTTGGGCAAGTTATTCTATAGTGTGAAACAAGATGTATATTTTAATGGCATTTTTATACAAAGCTGTTTCCTGTGCTTTACTTGGATTGCATATAACCTAAATACTCTGAAAAGCTTTGACCTCTGGGATCTTGTCTTTATTCTGATATTCCTTGAAATGACACACTAGACCTTTGTTTGCTTTTATATTAACCATATAACTTGGATTTCTGATGATATAGTAAAAAAATGAAAAGAAAAAAAGCAGTAAAAGCATATTATCTGTATTCATAGTAAGAAAGGACACTGATTTCAAGGCTGCATTTTAAGCAAAAATTCAAAGACAGTATGATATTAACACCGTGGTCTATGATCGCTAAATCTTAGCAATCATAATTTATGGAAGCCAAAGCAACACAAAGATGGCAACCATCAACTTGTCGTTGCTCTTCTTTCATTGAGGAATTTGTCAAACTGCCAAAGCAGTCTGTTTATTTCATCAGAGTTGTAAAATTACCCCTTCTACCTGGGTCAGATGAAATCTCTAAAATGCCTCATAATTGCTCTTTAATATCACAGTTTGTTGATTGGTTTCTACTGTGTGCTCCTCTCTGAAAGGCAAATCCACCTTTCGGTAAATCACTTGTCTCAAACAACTGCAAGTGTTCTTTGATTACTTGCCTTTTCAGAAAGCAGAAGGTCAGAGACAGGGAAACAGCTACATTTTCCCCCTGAAAACCATTTATAGAAACCACAGTTTACGTGTTCTAATAAGCAGGAAATGACTTGCTTAAAAATTTAATTTGGCTTAACATTTGCAGAGTCAATCACTGTCCTTTCTGAGCTAATGTCACAGGACATAATTGAATCAACAGACTCCTGCTCCACTGAAGTGCTCCTGTCCCCCATTTTGTCTGGGAGCAGCTTACTGGCATTCCCTCCCTCTGCTGCTCCCTGGAGGAAAGCCAAATCCACACCCAAAGGCAGGAACACACAACTCATCCCAGCCTTTGTTGGTTCCCTGTCATCCACCATACCACAGTTGGCCCCCTCTTGGTCAATCAGCAGTTAGGCACCACCTGTCCCTCAGTGCGTCGGTGGACTCTGCTAGTGGTGGTGCTTGGTAGGGACGGAACTCATTAAGATTTTGCTCATCTTCTTACCTCTTCCTTCTAGAAGCACTGTCACACTCTTCATCTTGTCTTCCCTCAGTGAGGTCACACTTTCCACTTAGACCACCTGCAAGTGCTTGGTTTCTAGTTACCACCCTCCTTTTCTTTCATGATGACTTAACAAAAATATCTCCATTTAAACCCAGGGTGAGCAGTCAGCTGACCTCTATATTCCAGCTTAAAAGCCTGCTTTCTTGGTGCCAATGAATTACTCACTTGTTCTTACCACCTCCACACTGCACCACTGTACTTCTTGGACATAAAATTACTTCACACTACACCACATCTGTTGAACCTGACCTTTGTTCTCCCGGTAACCATTAGACAATGTCTCCCACCTCAGCCAGGCCCCTAAGTCTTTTAGGTAATGGTGCAACCTCAAAATCAAAGTAAGCCACTTCAAAATCTTTATATTTTTAGACAGAAATTGATGCAAAGCTTATAAAAAAATACCAGATAACACAAACCACAGAATATAAAATAGAATACATTTCAGAACACATAAAGGACATAACAGCATTTGCAAATTGATTTTGTATATGAAGTTATTAGAAAAAAGCATCACTGTGCTGTCTCAACTCACTGAGATTCTCAAAGCAAACATTGTAGGAAGCAACTCAGGTTTACAAATATGTTGATATTAGGGATGAAGATGAAGTAACTTTTTTTTTTTTTTGAAAGTGACCTTCAAAAATCCAAGTCAGAAAAACTCTAGGAAACTTCTGACATGGATTCAGATACCCAAAGGAGAACTGAAATAGAATGTGCAGATACTGGGACTTGGGGCTCCAAATAAACCAGTGACTTTGGTATAGGAGCCTAAGCCTGAGAAACTATTGCCCTCCATGACAGCAATGACCCTAATCTGCAACAAGTCGCCAGTGGAAACTACCTTGCTAAGTGAGGCATTCAAATGGATCATTTTGGGGATAGCTGCACAGTCCTGAAAAATTATCTGATACAGTCACCCCAGATAGCACTCTGTGGGTGGGGAAAAAATCCTAGTCAGGAAGCTTAGTAGTACCTTGAGAAGTGACCAAAAGCACTACATATTTTTATGAATAAAAAAATCAGGACTTCTTCCCAGGCATGGTGTTGTGCACCTGTAGTCCCACAGTACTCAGGAGGCTGAGGTAGGAGGATTGCTTGGGCCTAGGAGATTGAAATAGTCTGGGCAACATAGTGAGACCCTGTCTCTTAAAACTACAAGAACAAAACAAAACCCCAAGACCTTCTTAAAAGAAAAGAAAGAAAAAAACAAAAACAAAACAACCAGGCCTTGTAATCATGTAATTAATACTTGAATTTTTATTTATAACTACTGGGTGAGTTGCTCAAGTTTTAAAATTGCTGAATTATGACATATGAATACTGTCTCAATTGGAAAGAAATTCAGTTTATCATATGAAAATGTTTAGTGTACTAGGCTGCAGAACTAGAATTTATTTTAAGGAAACAGTTTTACAGAATTTTCAGATTTGCTATTTGTATATTACTATATCTCATTCCATAAAGAATGGGGGCCTGTGCTGCAGGAATTTTAGGACAGGATCAATTAATCATATGTAAAAAGAATTTCAAGAGTGATTTCATGGTTCCAACAACTTTGCCTTAGAAATGTTGATATCTTTGTGTGTATTCTTCTAAAAAATTTTTTATTTGTACATGGACATAATACCTTTATTTATTTATCATTATGTGGTGCTGAGGATTGAACCCAGTGCTTCATCCACGCTAAGTGAGTTCTCTACCATTGACCACAACCCCAGTCCCTCTTTGTGTATATTCTTATACAGACCTACAAATATATACACAAGAGCACTTCTTTAAAACAGAAGCCTAGATATTTAAATTCCTAACATCAACCAACTAATCATCTAGAAGGAAACAAAACAAACACTTGGCGAGTGCCAGCTATTCCTTGGACATACAGGCTCTTTCATACAAATCATCTCATCAACCATCAAAAATATCAAAGTTTACTGAGACACCCCTGTGTCCCAGAAATTATATTGGTGTATTAAAATTACAATTTCAAATTTCATGTGGTCACAATAATCAGAGTTTAGGCAGAAATCTTTTAATGCCTGTTCAGGTATGTATAAGACCATGTGACGAGAAAGCACCTAAAAGGAGGGAAGACTTTTTTTTTTTAATCCCAGCCAGATAAATCCCTGATTGTATTGTAAGATAAGAATTAGTTAAAATGGTGTTTCTTCAGTTACCTAGCAAAGAAACAAAAATATATGCCTGTAGCATTTGGCCATTGTGAATTTGCAAAATGAGGAGTGGACAATAATTAATAATAGTTACAGTTAAGTTGTGCCAGATATCAGTCTCTGTTGTACAAATCAAAAGCTATAGCTGGACCTAGGAGAGTGACAGATACTCTACTGACTTAGTGAAATGCTCAGGGATGCACGGAGTTTTTCTGCAGTCAGACAGTGCTATGATTTGAGTGTGCTAAAGATTCATGCATAGGAATCTTGGTCCCATGTGGTGATATTAACGTGGGTCCTTTAAGAAGTGGGTCCCAGTGGGAGGTTATTACTGCCCTTCCTCTCTCTAGCTGGCTATATTGCCATATGATTTCACCCTCTTTCATATGCTCCCTGCCACTGTGATACCACATGCCATGCGGTCTTCACTAGAGTTGATCTGATGCAGTCTCCAAAAATGTGAGTTAAATAAACTTCTTTTCTTTCTAAAGTACCCAGTCTCAGGTATTTTGTTATAGCAACAGAAAACTAATATAAATATTTTAGAATAGTTGTCATTATATTGGTGTTTTCTCTGCCTTAGATTAATGAATATGTGTTTTTTGTACATTGGAGATAACAAGCAAGATTTACCAGGGAATATCATTGTCTGACATCTACTGTTGTTTGTAAATACTGTAAGGACAATACTCTATTTCTAGCTGATTGGGAAAACCATGTCTACTAGGCCATTTAGCAAACCTGTGCCCATCAGCTAGAAAACTGTTTCTATTGTGCAAGGGGACTTCATAGTCATCTCTGATGTTTTGCCAGGCAAAGAGAAGCAATAAACCTCTTCATTTCCAGGGTGACACAAGTGAACTAGATTAAAACTTATACGTAATAATTGTCATAAGAGTCTGTTTAGAAAGTGAATTGGAAGCAAAGATCATCCAATACCTGGTGATGCCATTTTTCCTTACTGGAGACATATTTCCAGGACAATAAAAAGAATGGATTCTGTCTGTATTATCACTCTCCTTCACTGGACACCTAACCTGCATCAGGTTTAGCAGAGTTAAGACCTACTTTATCTGCACTACTGACTTACAGGGACAATCTAGTTTGTTGTTAATTATATTATGATTCTATCATTTGGATGTTTTTTGCATTTAGCAGAGAGTGTTATCCCTGAAGTTGTCCAAAACCCAGGAAGATCTGTTTCATTGCTTTGAAAGTTTTAAAAATTTATTGTCTAGTCAAGGAGGTTAACATAGTTATTATTTTAATTATAAGCCTGTCACAAAGTTCTTTATAAACAACGTAGCCTCTTGGAGTGTCATATTTTAAAGCACTTCTTATATTGTGCAACCTCTTATTCATCCTTATGGCTTTAAACTACATACACCCTCTTGACATTAATTTATACTCACCACTAGTCCTCAATAAGAAGCTGAATATTAGAGTTATCTATCTGTCCAGGGGGTAAGTTGGGAAGAGATTTTTAAAAATACAAATGCTCAGTGTTCATCAGGTTAATTCTGAAACTCTGGGGGTAAGGATAAGGGTGCATGTAGGCTACAATACATTTCAAGAAACATAATTGTGGATTTTGTTTTTATTGGCATGTGAATACTTACATAATTTGTTTTAGTGAGCATTCTCCATATAAAGTTCCTATATTAATTCCATGAACCTCTACAATAACACATCACGATAGCAAATAAAAATCAAATTTCTTACCTGTATGATAAAATGTGAGAAAAAATAAAAGTACTCCCATGAACATATTACTTAAAAAAGTGACGACTCCACAAGTAATTCCTTCTGGAACTGGGTAGACAGTTTCCACAAAAAGCTCAAAAAATATAGGTACACTGCTATTCAAGAACACTCCCAGGAGAATACAGGAGGCATACAATGTCACTGAAATAAAAACACAAACATTTGAGTTCCGTAGCAGCAGCAATGAGTCAGAGCAGACAGATCTTCTGAGTGTTCTCTTTCCTAAGTACCAACTCTGGAATCCCATCTCTCTTCAGTGGTAGTTGATAATGCTGGACAAAGTATCTTACATCTATCAGCTCTTGGCTCAGATTTTCTGGAATAAGTTTGGGAATGTTTTGTTGCTGAATTATTACCAGTTTATTTGCTTTACCTTTCTGGTGGCTTATTCCACAGCACAAAAACAATATGCCACTGTAAAATAATTAAAAGAACTCTCCTCTGCCATACTAAATCTACTCATTTTATAATTTTAAAGATAGCTTAATATCTAAGAGTAACTGTAAGAAACATTAAATATAACTGAAAATTATGCATTTAAAGAGACTGGTTCATAATAGCTTTCAAATACAAAATAAACATCATTCAGTATGCAATTCCTAGAGAAATGCTTACAATAGGATTAGTTCTCAATTTTGGAAAGAGTTTTGTTTCCATGATTTCTTTTTAACTAAGGAACTCTTTCATCTAGAAAAACATAAATTTATAGCAATCAAGATTCCAGATCAGCTCCCCAAGTCCATTCACACAATTCTACAATGAAATCTTTTTGATAAAGTATGTTATTCTTAATATTTAGAGAGGAGCAGCTCATTCTAAAAAATTTCTTCCTTGCTAATGACTATCTACAAACTTTCACTAATTTGAAGGTGAAACCAGACTCAATGAGGGAAACTGATTCTATTTAGAAAACTAAAACTGACACCTATTTCCTAACAAAGATATCATACTAGCTGATTAAAAAAGAGTAGAATTTATTCTAAGCTTAAGGTTATAAGAAAAATATTTTTAAGAAAAGTATTTGTTAAGAAAAAGATCCCCCTCTCCACTACCTTCTCCTCTCTCTCTTTGGGGTACTAGGGATACGTTAGCCCAGAGGCACTTTACCACTGAGCCAATCTCCTGCCAGTTTTTAGTTTCGTGAGACTGGGTCTTGCTAAGTTGCCGAGGCTTGCTTTAACCTTTCGATCCTCCTGCCTCAACCTCCCTGAGGATCAGAGGCATTTGTCATGGCACCCAGTTAGAAAAATGTGCTTTTATAGGGACTGCAAGAGGTAAAAGTGCCATTAAATCTGTTATGTACTAGGTTAATGGAGCACATCAAATCCTCTGAACTTACTATTACTGATTATAATCATTAATAGTCAGTCCATGACATTGTCAAAGGGGTAAAAAAAACAGTACCCATTGATTTCTAACAGAATTCCTCTAACCTAGCTGCTGTATCCCTCTCCAATTACACGTGTGTCTTTATTTCCAAGACTATGAAATATTTAGTACATTCTAATAATGTAAATAAATGGTAATTACTTTGACTTCCTTTTATTCCTTGAAATAGCAGTCATGAAAATAGAAAATAAAAGAATGATTTAATGAAAAAAGAACATACTGCTGGGTAATACAGTGACCAAATTATTCACAGAATTACATGGGAAGCACTGGATAGTTATATAAATACCATTTAAAACATGACATAATTTTGAAGACACTCTTAAAAACAAAGCACAATCTACCATCTTGTGATCACTATATATTTGCTAGACATGGATCACACAAGTCAATGTACTCTACTAACATGCGACTCATTAGTGTACATTTGGAAATCTAGGGATGAAATATCACTGGTGGCTTTTATAGAGTGCTGCTGCCAAAACACTTTACAATAGTATATTGATCAGTCAGTGGTAATCAGGCCAGAGAGGACTACTGACCAAATATAGTTGAGCCTAGGAGTTGAAAACAAGCAAAATATTCAAATAGAAGACAAGAAAAATCAAGCTTTTAGGAACCAGTAAGTGCTATTTCTGAGTATAGATTCATGAACCACTGATGGAATATGCTGTTTTGATAATCCATTCTATGCTATTTTGTGTTATTATTTCTGAAGGAACTGTACCCTACATGTAATTGTAATCAGGCAAATTAAAATGTAATAATTAAAAAAAATCACAATCTATATATAATAGAATTATATATGGTAAAAGAAAGAATGAAAATATAATGGTACAGCATAGTGAAAGGGGATTACTGGTATAGGGATTTGAAAAAAGAGATTTGATTTTGCTGCTTTTTGTCAAGCTTGGTACAAAAAAAAAAAAAAAAAAAAGAGACCTGGGATGTGCGAGAAGGTAGAGGCTGGTGAAGCTGAGGCCTTGCCTGGACCCCTCAAGACCATGCAGCTCCCTTGGCCCTCATTTCATGATCATTAAGAATCTCTGAATTTTGGTTTTCTAGGTATTTAAATTCTGGGAGTGATTTGGAAGAGGGGCACAAATAACTGTCCTTGGAAAGATAAAAATTTCTATAATGTTTAAACTTTGTTGATTAAGCTATAAATAGTTCATCTTTTGGTGAGCAATTTGGAAATGACTATCAAAACAAAATAAATATGCTTACTCTTTGAGTCAGCAATTCTACTTCTAGGAATTTATTGTACAGCTATGGAGGCATAGGTACACAAAAAACACTATCAAATATTGTTTGTAGTATGAACAGATTAAAAACAAGCTAAATATCTATCATCAGGGAGTTGATTGGTTCAACATTCATGAAACATTCAAAGGTACACTGAGCAACCATTAAAAATGAAGTAACAAGCTGGGGATGTGGTTCAGTGGTTAAGTAACCCTATACCAAAAAATTAAAATGGAAAAAATAAAGTAACTCTGTAAAATACCAATATTAAGGGTATCTAAGATACATAAGTGAAATTTAAAAAGGAACTGAAAAGTAAGTTTTAAATAAAAAGAATGATGTGCATCCTTTATCTATTTGTAAAGGTACAGTATTCTCTGTGTAAAGGCAGAAGAGATTGGCCATCAGAATTGTGGCTAGATGGGAAGCTGGGGGCCACAGAAGAGAAACTTTTCACTTATACTATCTTTCTACTATTAGAAATTTTTACTATATGAAGATTTTATCCAATTTATTTTAACAAAATAGAGACATTTCATTGCAAACTAATACACTGACATCTGATACAACTCCACTTCAAATGTTTGTTACTTCCTTAACTCAGATGATTTTCACTGGATCCCAAAAACTTCATGTCCACCTAGGAGCAAATATCCCAACAAAATCCTTAAGATAAATATTTTTACTTTACTTATTAAAATTCCTGTAATGTGTAGGTTTTAGTCAGCTTTTTTGCTGCTGAGACTAAAGGACTTGATCAGAACAATTGAAGAGGGAGAATGTTTTATTTGAGGGCTCATGGAAACCATGAAACAGAGGTCTTAGTCCATAGAAGGCTGGTTCCATTTCTTGGGGCTCAAGATGAGGCTGAACATCATGGCAGAATGTGTGGCAGAGGGAAGCAGCTCACATCATGGTGATCAAGAAGCAGAGAGAGAAATACCATTCTCCAGATACAAAATGGGTAAATACCAATATAGGTACATACCCCGTAGCCATGCCCAATTCCCACCTCCTCCAGCCACACCCTATTACTTCAATTAATCCCATCAAGGATTAATTCACTGATTGGGTTAAGACTCTTACAACTCAATCCTTTCTCCTCTGAACCTTCCTGAATTGTCTTGCTTGTGAGTTTTGGGGGGACACCTCACATCCAAACCATAACAATGTAGTAAAATGAGGCTATTATAGGTGGGATAAATTATATGTATGATAAATGGGTGATATAACTATTTTGAGGCCAGTAATAAAAAAATCAGGCTGGGAAAAAACCTCAAGCTGGGAATGTTAACTCTGTGGTAGAGCACTTCCCTAGCATGTGCAAGGCCCTGAGTTTGATCCCCAGTACTGCTGCATTTAGCTGCCTCAAACTTGGTATTTGCTTCTTTCATTAATATAAAAGTGATAACCAAGAGAGTTTTTAAAAACATTGCATGGATATGCTGAAATCATTTGAAATCATTGAAGAAACTAAAAAATCAAAATAATTTACCACAGGAAAGGGTTAAATAAAGATCTTCAAGATTAGAATGGGTGAAAGACAGCAGTGTCAAGACTGATTTAATATATTCCCCACTGTTCTGGGACATGCATAAAGTAGAAGCTGATTGTTACAAGTCTGAATTTGACTTCTATTTGAATTTTCAGTTTAATGTCTGATATATCCAGTGGGTGAATGTCATCTGTTGAAAGCCAGGCAGACAAGATAATTTCCTGCTCGTCAGAGAGAGTTCAAACCACACGATCCTTAAATATTTCCATGACTTTCTGTAATGCTGATACTAAAATTATAATAAACTGCCTTTCAATTAAAAAGTCAAGGCAATTTAACAGAACAAAACATAGCTGAAGTGCTGATGCAGATTTTTTTTTTCAAAGAAGCTAATGACATTTCCTGGGTCCACAATTTAGATTGCAAAAAACAAAATCCTGTTTAGCACAAAATCTAGTTGCAAAGGATGAATTTCAACCAAATGAATTAGACCATAAGCCTGAAAGTTCTCATTCCCATGACAAACCAGATTATTAAACTTTAGGGAAAGAAAACTATTTTTATTAACTAAAACACTCAAACCTTACATGATAAGCAGCTATAAAACAAGTCACAAAATTCCAGTAAGAGTCATTCCACTTGGCAACTAGGTGAGAGTCTCAAGACACCATTAATAATAATAACAACTCAATAATCTTGGAGTTATATAAATTTTCAAAACAGCCTTCACTTTTATTTGATCATCCTCTCAACTCTTTGAGGTAGGTAGATTAACTGATCAAAGTTCTGAAAGTCAAACATAGCTTATTTAGATACAATGTGAATTAGTAGTGTTAATAATACATAATTAAGTCTTACAGATTCTAGCATGTTTTCTGCCAAGTCACAGTATCAGACTGAAAAAAAAGAATACCAAGGCTTGGTACTATTTAATTCAATAGGATTTACACAAGTAGCATGCTCCCCATATCTGTATTCAACAGGAAAGCTGGAAATGATTGTGCATAAGATGGATGACAGAATCAAAAGTAGAGAGCATCAAAAGGTTATAAACAAAAAGATGAATTTTAATCATGATGAATGCAAAATAGGTTGAAAATTATTGCTTAAGTATGTAAGAGGGAAAGCTTAGCTCGTGCCTGTCTTTAAAACTCGTGCCTGTCTTTAAAACTATTTGTCAGATGTCTGTTTCATGTAAGCTGCTATTCTAGAGCAGTAAACAGACACACTCTATCTTGAAATCACCCCCAATCTGAAGAAATATGACCGATACCTTCTGGCTCAGCAGCCACTTAGGTGTATAGTGTTAAGAAAAAGCTATGTCTGATAATGAACATCAATGGCTTCCCAGCCTCAGGTGTAAGCGAAGCAGAAAGTGCTAAGGCAAGGAAATCTGTTTTAAGAACTCTGACACACTGGGGGAGGTTAGACAGAGGAAACAGGTTGGTCAGTGGTTTGGAATCCATATCCAATGAAGAATGACTATCGACCTGCGGGTGTTTAGATGAAAGGCTAAGGCCAGACAGGAAAGAGATCTTCAATGTTTTGAGGGCGATCATGGAGGGGGAGGGAGAATACTTGCCCTCTGGAACTCATTGCTCCAAATCAGTTCTAACTCACTGGTGGGGCAAGATAGTTTCTAGGATCTGGGACTGACCAACTTACATGATAGGTACTACGTTCCCTTGTTGGAGATACTCAAGATCTAGTTCAGATGAACATTCATCTGGGATGTTGGAAGAGATTCATTTATTGAATGATAATTATATCAGATGATGATAACCTTGCTTATCAGAGTAAGGTTCAGTTAAAGAGATGAGTAACAAATATAAGTTCATGTAGCAAGGAGAGCTTAACCAGGATATAAAAAATAAAATCTTACAGGTACTTCCAGGTGGATGAGAATAGATTTGTTTACAATTTTATTAAGAAATAAGAAACACTATAAAATAACCCAACAGATTTTAGTATGAGTTATCTTTTTAAAAAATTTTAATTGATTTTTAAAAAATAAATGACAGCGGAATGCATTTCAATTCTTATTACACATATACACACAATTTTTCATATCTCTGGTTGTATATAAAGTGTGTTCACATATATTTGTGTCTTCATACATGTACTTTGGATAATAATGTCCATCACATTCCACCATCCTTGCTAACCCTCTGCCCCCTCCCTTCCCCTCCCACCCCTCTGCCCTATCTAGGGTTGGTCTATTCCTCCCAAGCTCCCCTCCCTACCCCACTATGAATCAGCTTCCTTATATCAGAGAAAATATTCCTATCAGCACCTCTGCAGAACTACCAGACTTCTGCTACCTACCCAACAGCACAACGCCATCGCTTGGCTCCCCACACCACACCAGACACCCTAGCGCTAAGCAGACCGCCTCCATCTAGTATGAATTATCTTAAGGATTAGAATTAAGAAATTTCCCTAAAAGGCTTATAATATTTTTTTATATTTATTTTTTAGTTTTCAGCGGACACAACTTCTTTGTTTGTATGTGGTGCTGAGGATCGAACCCGGGCGACACACATGCCAGGCGAGCGCGCTACCACTTGAGCACATCCCCAGCCCAAGGTTTATAATATTAACACAATGTATAAACTATTAATATTGAGCATACTCATTGAAATTTATGATCAAGTAGGAAAGTTAACTGCAAATTATTAGATTAGACCTTTATTGTTATAACTGTTTCACCATCTAAATTAAACTTGATATTATAAGTGAAAATATTTCTTTTGGAAATAAAGACACATGTGTAAAGAAACAGTAAGTAAGAAATATTCACAATGTTAACTACATAATTTTTGCATAAGTATTGAGAATGTTGAATATATACAATACCTGTACACACAAATATACATTTCTATATCACTGAGCTGTCCTTCTGTCACATTTTCTTCTTAAAAAACTGAATGCTGTAGCCTTCAGAAACTACCATTAATTAAAATATACTGTATGTATAACTGTGCTTACAGAAGAGTATGGGGCATATTCTGCTGCCGTATTCATCAGTGGCTATGATTTTTCTTTCTCTGTTATTAATTTTCAGGTGTCCTTGTTTAGCCTCTTTGTTTGCATACTTCAATCCTATAAAGGTAGACTGCTACATTTAGAATCCCTCATGGCTGAAAGGTAAAATAATTACCTTGAAATGAAGTATAACTAATAATCCTTGGAAAGAATGGGCCTAGAGTGTAGACTGGTTGTGAAATCAGATATCATTGGTACATGTTTATCAATAACTTTCAAGTTCCCAAAGAATTATTTATGGTTATAAAGAAGACAGTGCACTATTAAATCATGGAATGCTGACTGATCACCTGGTCAAAACCTTTACCTGCAAGAAACATGAACTCTGCTAGAAGGCTTATTCTCTTATTGAAAGTCTCCATGATCTGAAGGCTTATTCTCTTAAAGAAAGATCTACACAATCTTCCTTGAATGTCCTTTGAGCAGTTCATGATTCTTATGTACGCATTTTCACAAATCCATTCTCTTTTTGTAATACCTATGCTACTTTTCCTTTCTTGAGCAGTTAGTTATAAGTAACAGCTACTTTAGTTCATAAAGTTAAAAAGAGTAGTTAAGGCTTTTAGCCATCTTTTCTTAAAGCTTAAGTTCTCTGATTTCTCTCTCTCTCTCTCTCTGTGTGTGTGTGTGTGTGTGTGTGTGTGTGTGTGTGTGTGTGTGTGTGGTCAGTACTAGGGATTGAATCCAGGGCCTTGAACATACTAGGCAAATGTTCTATCACTGAGCTATATCCCCACCCTCTACCCCTTAATTGCTTTAATAGTGTGCATTTCTTTAAGCATATTCATTATTCTTTTTTTAAAATTTTCCTTTTTCACCCCAATTTGGGCATGTGTATATTTTTATTTCTTTGAATGCTATTAAAAAGGGACATAATTTTCAATTATTTAAGGTAAAATACATAAAAATATAACAAAAATATTACTTTTAAAAAATTTGTTCTAATTAGTTATATGACAATAGAATACATTTATGCAATTTGATATGCCATACCTAAATAGAACTTAATTATTTTTTCTGATTGTACATGTTGTAGAATTACACAGGTCATGCAGTCATATATGTACATAAGGTAATAATGTCTGTTTCATTCTACTAACCTTCCTACCTCCACATCCCCTCCCCTTACTCCCCTCTACTTAATCTAAAGTAACTCTATTCTTCCCTAGCTACCCACCTCATTAGCATCTGCATATCAGAGAAAACATTATTTGGCCTTTGTTTTTTGGTATTGGCTTATTTGCTTAGCATGATATTCTCCAACTCCATCCATTTACCAGAAAATTCCATAATTTCATTCTTCTTTAAAGCCGAGTAATATTCCATCATGTGTCTGTGTATATGTATATGTATACGCATATGTTTAAGTTCTCTAATTTCTCTCTGTGTATATACACACACATATACATATATATGTGTTTTCATCTGTTGAAGGACATCTAGGTTGGTTCCATAGTTTAGCTATTGTGAACTCAGCTGCTATAAACATTGAAGTGGAACTTTTTGGATATTCTAAATAAAGACTCATGTCATTGTCAAACAGTGATGTCTGAGTTCTTCTTTACCAATTTGTACCATTTTAATTGCTTTCTTTTAATTGTTCTTGTTAGAATTAAGGATGATGTTAAATAAAAGTGGTGAAAGAGGGCATCCTTGTCTTGTTCCAGTTTTTAGAGGGAATGCTTTTAATTTTTCTCCGTTTAGAATTGTTAGTATTGCATTTAGCATATATAGCTTTTACAATGTTGAGGTATGTTCCTGCTATCCCTAATTTTTCTAGTGTTTTGAACTTGAATGGATGATGAATTTTGTCAAATGCTTTTCTGCATCTATTGAGATGATAATATGATTCTTGTTTTTAAGTCTATTGATTTGAAGAATTATGTTTATTGATTTCCATATGTTGAACCAACCCTGCAACCCTAGGAGGAACCCCACTTGATCATGATACACTATCTTTTTAACATGTTTTTGTATTTTATTGAGAATTTTTGCATTTATTTTCATCAGGAATATTGGTCTGAAGTTTTCTTTCCTTGATGTGTCTTTGGTTGTGGTATCAGGGTGATACTAGCCTAATAGAATGAATTTGGAAGGATTCCTTCCTTTTCTATTTCATCAAATACTTTAAGGAGTATTGATGTTAATTCTTCTTTTAAGATCTTCTTAAACTCAGTTGAGAATCTGTCTGGTCCTGGGTTTTTCTTAGTTGGTAGGCTTTTGGTGTCATTTTCTTTCATTACTTGAAATTGATCTGTTTAAATCATGTATGTCTTCCTGATACAGTTTGGGTAGGTCACTAGAAATTTGTTGATGTCTTCAATATTTTCTATTTTATTGGAATATAAATTTTCACAATAGTTTCTAATTATCTCCTGTATTTTAGTCATATCCATTGTGATATTTCCTTTTTCATCACATAGAATAGTAATTTGAATTTTCTCTCTTTTTCTTGTTAGCGTTACTAGGGGTTTATCTATTTTATTTACTTTTTTCAAAAAAACCCAGCTTTTTGTCTTGTCCATTTTTTTCAATTGTTTCAATTTCCTTGACTTCAGCTCTGATTTTAATTATTTCCTGTCTTCTACAGTTTTTGGTCTTGATTTGTTCTTCTTTTTCTAGGGCTTTAAGATATAATGTTAAGTAATTTATTTGTTGATTTTTTTTATTCTTTTAATGAATAAGCTCAATGCAATAAACTCTCTCTTAGTACTGCCTTCATAGTGTCCCAGAGATTTTGATATGTTGTATCAGTGTTCTCATTTACCTCTAAGTATTTTTTAAAATTTCATCCTTGATATTTTCTACTATCCATTCATCATTCAATAGTGTATTATTTAGTGTCCATGTGTTACAGCAGCTTATATTTTTTATTTTATCATTGATTTCTTATTTCATTCTATTATGATCTGATAGAATGCAGGGTATTATCTCAATTTTTTCCTATTTACTAAGAGTTGCTTTGTGGCATAAGATATGGTCTATTTTAGAGAAGGATCCAGGTGCTGCTAAGAAGAAACTGTATTCACTCGTGGATTAATGAAATATTCTATATATGTTAAGTCTAAATCATTGATTGTATTATTTAATTCCATAGTTTCTTGGTTTAGTTTTTGTTTGGAAGACATGTCCAGTCATGAGAGAGGTGTGTTAAAGTCACCCAGTATTATTATGTTGTCCATTTGATTTTTGAAATTGACAAGGGTTTGTTTGATGTACATAGATGCTCCGTTGTTTGGGGCATAAATGTTTACAATTGTTATGTCTTGTTAATGTATAATTTTCTTAAGTAGTATGAAATGTCCTTCTTTGTTCCTTCTGATTAACTTTGGCTTGAAGTCCACTTTATCTGAAATAAGGATGGAAACCTGTACTTGTTTATGTGATCCATATGAGTGTTATATTTTTTTCCCTATCCTTTCACCTTCAGTCTGTGGATTCTTTGCTTGTGAGGTGAGTGTCTTGGAAACAGCATATTGTTGGGTCTTGTTTTTAATCCAATCTGCCAGTCTATGTCTTTTGATTGATGAGTTTAGTCTACAGCCATACCACCCTGAATGCGCCTGATCTCGTCTGATTGATGAGTTTAGGCTGGTACATTTAAGGTTATTACTGAGATATGATTTGTATTCCCAGTCATTTTGGTTTATTTCTGGTTTTAAATTTGACTTAGTTTCTCTTTTGATTGACTATTCCTTTAGTGTAGTTCCTCACTTTGCTGGTTTTCACTTCATCATCATGGAATATTTTGTTGAGAATGTTCTGTAGTGTAGGTTTTCTAGTTGTGAATTCTTTTAACTTTTGTTTATCATGGAAGGTTTTTATTTCATCTTCAAATCTGAAACTTAATTTTGCTCAATATAAAATTCTTGGTTGACATCCATTTATGTCTAGTCTGTTGGTGATGCTTTCCATTGAGTTTATAATTTAGTCTATTGGTTCCTTCATTTCAAGGATTTCTGCTAGTTTTTTTTCATAATTTCTCTTTACTTATTTTTTATTTCCTATATTCTTTTTGATTTCACTCTGTCTATCATCTTTTACTTTGCAAATCAGTTTAACTATATACATTCTAAACTCCTTCTTGGATATTTCCTCTACTGTGTTGTCAATGGATTCTGTTATTGGAGCATCTTGGTTTGTTTGGGGTGCTTTATTCCCTTGTTTTTTCATGTTGTTTGTGTGTTTTCCCATCTAACAGATGGATCTGAGGCATACATATTCTGCCCTGTAGTCTTATATTGTCCCTGAAGGTTTCCAGTACCTCGCATTTAAGGTTGACTAATATCAACAACACCCAGTGTAAACAATACATAGCCTTAAACTTAATAGCTCCCACTAAGTTGTCTACTGATTTCTCACAATAAACAAAAATGATGAGTTCAATCACTGTCTACAATATAAACAGAAAATTTGTTAATGGATTTACTATTTCAAATGATAGACAAAGAGAGAGCAGAAGTAGTGTAGGATATGATGATCATGAGGGAGGAAGAGAGAAACTAGAATTAAAATTCCACAGGAAAAGTGGAAGAGGAACCAACAGAGATTGGATGTTGGCTAAAGAAAAGATAAATAATCTAGGAAAACAGAAAAAAAGGAAGAAAAAAAATTAAAAATATAAGAATATACAACAAAACTACAAAACACCATTCATATATCATCGTCCTCAACAACAAATTGATGCATGAAAAATATCTTGCTCTGATTATGGTAGAGATATTAGAGAAGAAAAAAATAAAATAAAATAAGTCTCGATGGAAAATGGAACAACTGTCTCCATCAGCATTTAGTAGTTTCTCAGCCCTGTCTCTGACTTCTCACAGGATTGCCAGGCCTGGCCTGGCCCTCACAGACCCAGTCACTATCCCACTGATCTAGCCTTCAGATACCCCAGGCTTAGCCAAGTTGCTGCTCCAACTTGCAGAGAGACCTCCAGGGATACACTCACACAAAGGAATGATCCTGAGAAGCAGCAGCAAGATGGTGGCACCAGCACTCTCAGTGGGAAGACCCCAGGCACAGCCAAACCCGCAGGCACCCTGACACTGGATCTCCAGGCCCTGGCGGTCATCCCCAGACAGAAGCAGCTGCACCCTAAGATGGTGGTGGCAGCAAACCTGCTGACACCTCAGCTTCCTCCTGGCTGGAATGCCATGATGGATGTGGCTGCATGGAATTAAGCCTGTAGTGTCCCTGGCAGTGGACCTCTGAGAGGCTGTGGCAGCGGTGGTGGTGGGGGATTAGCATAGCTGGCAGCAGGTCAGAGGCTGATGTAGCAGTGGCAGTGGGTTAGTGGCAGTGGTGTCATGAACAAGAGGATTACTCTTTAGTCTATATATGTCACATAAATTTTCAATATAACTGAGTATGCTCCCTTTCTTTAAACAGCACTTGAAGTCACCTTGAGGCCAGCTGTTGCTCCCTAGGGGATTCTGTCTAGCTAGACATCTTTCCTTACCCCTCACTCTGTATTTGTTTCTGATGTCACCATTGTGGCCTTCTAGTAACTTTAGATGAAATTAGATGAATTATCTCTCCCACGGCAACTTCTGTCAAACAGTCAAATTATATTGTTTCAGCAAACTCAACACCAAAGTGCTAACATTTTTCAAAATGCCATTTTCCTAGCATTCAACTGTAGTAAAAAAATGACCGTGTGAGTTGTGGCTAACAGGGCTAGACATCTCATTCTCAGATAAGGTGAAAAATGTGTTTTCATAATTTTGTTTATGGTATAAGCTTCAAGATTTTGAAGTGCATGTTATCTAGTCATGAGGTTATTTATTTGCCCTATTGTAAGTACTTCAATTAATTAATAATGCAATTTTAAATACAAAGTTTACCTAAGGAAGGAAAATGGTATACTGTTGATAGTCTCTAAGAAGATATATGTAAACAAGCACATATATCAACACAGAATGCCTTTGGAGAGAATATACTGACCCAGTTTTTCTTCTGCAGAGATGGCAACAGTTATAATATTAAGATTAGTGAATTCTCTGATAAGGGGATGCTGATTCATAATGGGGAGAGGGTAGGGAAGAATGGAGGAACTTTGGATTGTGCAGAGGGGAGTAAAAAGGAGGGGAGGGGGTGTGAGGATGGGAAAGATGGTAGAATGAGATGGACATTATTACCCTATATACATATATGGTGCGTGACTGGTGTCATGTGTGTCTGCATTATGTACATCCAGAGGAATGAGAAGTTGTACTCTCATTTTGTGTACAATGTGTTAAAATGCATTCTGTTGTCATACAGAACTAATTAGAACAAATTAAAAGAAAAGATTAGTGGACTACAGGAAGACTGCAATAAGTAGTTTAATGAGATAACAGTAGTACTTAGTAACACAGGTTGAACAAAACTAATTTATACCAGACCTTAATCTATACTACAGAGCAATAATAACAAAAACAGCAGGATATTGGTACCCAAATAGACACATAGACCAATGGTACAAAATAGAAGACACAGAGACAAGGCCACATAAATATGGTTATCTCATACTAGACAAAGGCGCCAAAAACATATTGGAGAAGATAGCCTATTCAACAAATAGTGCTAGGAAAACTGGAAATCCATATGTAGCAGAATGAAATTGAACTTCTATTTCTCACCCTGCACAAAAATCAAGTCAAAGTGGATCAAAGACTTAGACATTAGAACAAAGATCCTGTAACTAATAGAAGAAGATAAAGTAAACTCAAATCTTCATCATGTTGGCTTAGGACCTGACTTCCTCAATAAGATTCCTAAAGCGCAAGAAGTAAAATCAAGAATCAATAAATAGGATGAATTAAAACTAAAAAGCTTCTTTTCAGCAAAGGAAACAATCAAAACATGATGTGAGAGCCTAAAGAATGGAAAAAAATATTTACCACTAATCTCCAAGGTATATAAAGAACTGAAAGAACTTAACACCAAGAAAAACTAAATAACGCAATCCATAAATGGGCTAAGGAATTGAACAGACCCTTTACAGAGGAAGAAATACAACTGATCAAGAAACATGCAAAAATGTTCATCATCTCTAACAATTAGAGAAATGAAAAATCAAAACTACTCTTAAAATTTCCTCCCACTCTGGTCAGAATGGCAATTATCAAGAATACAAGCAATAATAAATGTTGGCAAGGATGTGGGAAAAAAGTACTCTCAACTTTTATTAGCTTTGAATTTCTTACGTTAACAGTTACAATCATGCATGTACAGTCATGCATTGCTTAATGATGGGACATGTTATGAGAAATGCATCATTAGATGATTTTTGCAGTATGAACATCAGAGTGTATGACACAAAGTTAGGCAACTAAGATATCACCAGGTGATGTCCTATTATGGGACCACTATCATATATATTGTCTGTTTTTGACTGAAACAGTGTTATGTGGCACAGAAATGTATCTCAAACACTTTTCATGTGGATTCTTCTGATATATAAAAATTTACAATAAGAAAGAGGAAAAAGACTAGATATTTTCCTGATTAAAGTAATAATGATCAGTAAAAAAGAAACATGAATTTGCCATTTCTGACTTTAAATAGCAACCTAAAGATCTAATTTGTCTATAATTAGATTTCGTAGCAAGTTTCCTTTCATGAAACCTCTTTCACTTAAAAGGAATTAGATCAGATTTTTACAAAGGCAGTGAGAGTGTTTGTGATAGATTTATTCAAATTCTCCATTGTTGGGCTGGAGCTGTGGCTCAGTGGTAGAGCGCATACCTAGCACGTATGAGGCACAGGGTCAATCCTTAGCAACACACACACACACACACACACACACACACACACACACACACGGAAGATATTGTGTCCATCTACAATAAAAAAAAAATTCTCCATTATTCCACTAAAATGTGCCATTTTTGCCTTCCTGTACCTAGTGCTGAATAATGAAGAGACACTGTGGTTGCTGACCACCACTAGCAGTTAAGTCCTATTTACTAGGGCTCAAATGCAGGTAACACACTCCATTCATTCATTGATTCCTTAGGGTCTGTACTCAATACCAGAGTGGAGGGCAGAATTTATAAGGTACAAATCCATGCTCCTATGTTCAGACTGGTAGGAAGAATAAGACATAAACTCAAATAACTACTATCAGGAAAGATATGACAATTTAGAGAAGGAAATGAACTAATCTAATTCTTCACCCAGTGCATTGATAAATTAAAACTATAAATTTCAGAAATATCTAAGTGACATTCAAAAACTGACCTGCAATTGAAAATGACAGAAAAATTTATAAGTCTCCTGAAAGTTAAGATGGTCACATCAAACTCAACCTTTCAATTCTGGCCTTGATTTAATTTAAAATTCTGCTTTTCTTTTTTTAAATTTTTAATATTTATTTTTTAGTTCTCGGTGAACACAACATCTTTGTTGGTACGTGGTGCTGAGGATCGAACCCGGGCCGCACGCACTCCAGGCGAGCGCGCTACCAGTTGAGCCACATCCCCAGCCCAAAAATTCTGCTTTTCTTATTATCCAACATAATTATTTTCAACAACAGACTGGGAAAACATGGTCTTGACCAGGGCCAATCACACCAATGTTCTTTCAAGATTAAAAAGACATAGAGTTTTCAAATATACATTTCCTGTAAAAGAAAAACATGGTCACTACACTAACTCAGACAAGGTAGTAGGAAATTATATTTACTAAAGCCTTCACTCAGAGACAAAACTGTTAATTCTGTCATGTTAAACTGAAAACAGCTAAATTTTAATGAATAAACTATCTTATATTGAATATTCTACACTTAATTCAAAAGAAAGAAATCTGTTCATCATGTACTCACAATTATGTTCTTGTAAAATTCACAGATGCTTTCTTGACATAAAGTACCATGAGAAAATCTAAGTGTAATGCCATGGATAAGAAGAGTTGTAAACTAAAACTGTTCTACCAGAATGTCGTCCAACTGCTAAATTATAAAATTATACTGGAATAAAAATTTAAAAATTTGTGGCCCAGAATACTTGCTACAATTGCTCAAAACACCAATGTAGGCACATCGGCATATAAATAATGCACGGTGTGTCTAATTATTACTTCTCAGGCAAAGCAATGTGCATACTGAAGAGAGGACTGCAGGCAGGATGGGATAAGCAGAGGATTCTAAATCTTCTTCCTTCTTAGCATTCTTAGTGTTCCAGTAAATTTTTCAAGGTGTGCCAAGGCCAAAAGAAGTAGGTAACATTTCTGTTAATTATACTGTTAGGCCCCAACAATTTAATAAATATACATGTCCAATTAACAATTAACAATTAACTAGCCATTTGAAAAGTAATACCCATAAACTGAGAGAAATACAGTTTTATTTTGTTCTTAAGAATTTAAGTGTTTTTACCATCATTTCTATCTAGAGTTCATCTATTCCTCCCATGCTTCTCTTCCCTACCCCACTATGAATCAGCCTCCTTATATCAGAGAAAACATTTGACATTTGGATTTTTGGGATTGCCTAACTTCACTTAGCATTATCTTCTCTAACTCCAATGTGATAGACATTATTTTCCAAAGTACATGTATGAAGACACAAATTGGTGTGAATATACTTTGTATACAACCTGAGATATAAAAAATTGTGTATAGTAAGAATTATAATGCATTCCACTGTCATATATAAATAAAAAATTCATAGAAAAATTTATAAGTTTTTTTATGTTATTGTATTTAAATTTTTAAAAAATTGTTAATGGACACAATATTTATTTTTTATGTGGTGCTGAGGATCAAACCCAGTGTTTCATGAGTGCTAGGCAAGTGCTCTACCACTGAGCCACAATCCCAGCCCTGTTATTTTATTTTTTATACCTTTATTTTATTTATTTTTATGTGATGCTGAAGATCAAACCCAGTGCCTTACACATACTAGGCAATCACTCTACCACTGAGCTACATACAACCACAGCCCCATCATTCCTAAATGACCACATTACTTAATAATGGGATGTGTGCATCTGTTGAGCCTTGTACAACTTCTCAAATTTGGAAGTGAACTGAGTACCATCACCCTCATTTCCTGTTTTACACTGATTTTGTGCTTTTTATCACAGCAATTACCAAAAAACTAACTTTGCAAAAATATGTGTACAATGTGTTATCAAAAAGAATGCAGCATAGTCTACTGCTGACACTGGGAACTTCTTTGGAGCAGAGGTTCCATTGACTTTGCTGCAGCACTCAGGACAGCTGGTTTGGTGTAGTTTGGCCACTGAGGGTATAAGGTAACCTGGTCCCATTGCCCTATTTATCTTCGTAAAAGTGGTAGGAACTCCCAAAGAAATGGCTTGTCTTTGAAAGACGTGCCTCTGAAGTGTAAACTATTGGTTCTGTTCTACAAAAGCAGAGATCCAAATTGGGACACATAGTCCTTAGTTATACAGAGACAAAAGAAACTCTCTTTCTCATGGACTCCCATGGAATGTACATGCCACTGGGTTCCAATGGAGCTGTCTTCAGATTCTTATTTGTTTCTACTCATATGAAGGCTTGTTATGACCTTTAATCATACAATCTACTTTACAACAAAAATCCTTTATTACTTAATCCAAAAGGTGACTATTAACTTGCAAATGGAATTAAAAATACTTAAGTAGTCATTTGTTAGAAGAAAGGAAAAAGCAATAACAGAGTCCCCTGGATTTAGAGAATAATCTGTCATAGTAATTTAAAGAGATCCTGGATTGGCAAAATAATGTCCCCTCTCCCACAAAAACATTCACACTGTCGTCTCTGGAATTTGTGAATAAATTGTCTTACATGGCAAAGGGGATTGAGGCTGAGGTAAAATCATGGCTGCTCATCAGCTGAGTTTAAAACTGAGAGATTATCCTGGATTATCTAAGAGGGCTCAGTGTAATCAATCACAATTGATTCCTTAAAAGTGGAATAAGGAGCTGAGAAAGGAAGGCAGAAGAGGAGAGAAGAGAAGAAGGGAGAGGGGACAGGGAGACAGACTATGGGAGAAAGGTAGGGAGCAGTGTGACAGGACTTGGCCTCCTCCTGCTGTCTTTGACAATGGAGGACAGATCATAAGTCAGGAATAGGGAGTTACCTATAGAGGCTAGAAAAGGTGAGGAAACAGGTTTTTCCCTTAGTCTACTCACACTTTGATTTTAGCCCAGGAAGACCAATGGTGAATCTCCTTCTAACCCACAGATACATAAGATAATAAAGTCATGCTAAGTCACTAAATTTATGTAACTTAGAATAGCAATAGAGAACAGAGGCTGAATTCATAGTAATGATAATCATATAAAGAACAGCAACTATGAGTGTTTTGGAAACTAGATGAGCTAAGAAAATTGGCTATAACATACTTTGAACAGATATTTTCAGTAAGCTTTGTTTTTGTACTAATAAAGAAAGCCAAATATAAAATACAGTTATAGGTGTTGGTTCAAAAACATTTAATATCTTAGCTGTTTGCCCTTGTTTTGTTTATTATATAATAATTATTATGAAGATCATAAAATCTTTGTATTATGCTCTGATATGAATTTTTTAAAAAATCAGCTTTTCATATTATATGAGTTTTGACCAAAGAATATACTTCTTTTTCAAATGCAGAATACCAATTAAAATATTTTTTATTATTTCTTGGGCTCCTTTTAGATGGGATGATGGCAGGATGATTGAACAAGGAAAATCATTGTGTATTTAAAAAATGGAAAGCAAAAAAAGTCCTACTATCAGAGAATGTTTACTTCCGTGAAGTAAAAATATTTATTCAAACTTCAAAAATAGCCTGTGCTCACCTGTAGTCAAAGGCAGGTGTGTGATACTGTTCAAACAGGTCAGGGTGAACCATGTGGATGACAGTGTAGCCCCAGAAAATAGGAGGAGAAGAATTAGCTTCAGCATACCCCGGATAAAATCTGCAAACCTGAAAAGAAACACTGTTCTATTAATTCTATCTGAACCTTTAATTTTTATAAATAACATTTAAGAACATGCTTTCCTTAAACAATGCAAAGAATTCCCCATGCTTTATTTAAAAACTAGCTATATCTTTGTTTTTTAATTGACATATTTTCTTGTTTTTATGATGTTACTTTATTTTTTTTCCTTATTAAATATAAAATGTCATCTTTGGGATCTATAACTCATAGGATGGATTCTGAATTTTTCAATGTAACTTTAATTTTATTTATATATTCTATACTTTTAAAACATTCTACAGTGAACACACATTATCCCAGTTTTAGAAAATAGGCTATTTTGTTGACATAAACTTGCAAAGATGGCTCTCCCAAAATTCAGGCTCAGAGAATACACACAAGTGCCTACACCAGAGCCTCTGAGGTTTTAAGTGACATGATCTGCCTGTTCCCCCTTTCCTCGCTATGCTCCGGTTGGATGGCTGTATTTCTGTTTCTCATACATGCTAAAGTTGCTTCCCACAGTAATGGGTATATTTTGCACTTGTCCCATCTGCCTGGAATGCTGGTGCTCCCAGACCCTCACCTGGCTCTTCTGCTTATCCTTCAGCTCATTCAGGTCTCAGTTCAACAAGGCTCTCCAGGCTCACTGAGTCCTCCTCATCCTGGATCCACATTTTGCTTTATTTCTCTATAGTATTTATTTTTCTTTTGGAAATTGTCTTATTTTTGCATTTGTTTATTTATTTATTTATTTATCCCTACTAGACTGTAAGTTTCCGAAAAGCAAGAATACAGCGTCTAGGAACACTGAATATTCTATGAAGTTTGGAACTGTCGTAGCATTTTAAATTCTCAAATCATTACCTTTTCCCAGAATCAACATGAAACTAAATAGCATGCCAAAAAAACTTTCCATTTGCCAATTGCTTTTCCTCACATGCAGACTGTTAAATGTTTAAGGCACAATCCTCTGACTGTGCCTCTATACCATTTACTTCATCCTTCAGAAAGGATGCTCCTCTTATAGAAAAATTGATCCTGTCCCCAATATGACATTTCCCATGTTCTTTTCACTTTGAAATTTTAAAAACAGATTTATAATCTCTGTTGTAATTATGTGGCTGTACTTTGTAACACTTTCTATATTATCCTTTGTTTTACACTAATTTAACATGATATGGTTAATCATGTTTGTTAGTAAAAACTCTCCTGTGAGAGCTGATGCCATCTTTTGGTATGAAAAATGGATGCACTTTTGCTCAGTGACAAGTTCATTCTCATATAACAATTCAGAAGCAGAAAATTCTGTGTACTCTGTAAAAGGTTCCACAGATTGAGAGAAATGTCCCTCAAAAAAATGCAAAACACTTGGTCTTAATGCAAGCTGGCTGAACACTTTCAAATTTACATTCTGGGTGCTAAATAAACTTCCTCATCAGAGAGGCAGGTGACAAGATATAAGAGACTGAAACAGTGTTCAGGTACAAATCACAGTTGAACTGCAAGAAAGTTTTATAGAACCTGATCATATAAGAATAAATTGACCACAGTGGTCTGCTCTTTTTTTAAAATATTTTTTTTTTTTAGTTGTAGAAGGACACACAACATCTTTGTTTATTAACTTATTTTTTTATGTGGTGCTGAGGATCAAATTAGTGCCTCACACGTGCTAGGCAAGTGCTCTGCCATTGAGCTACAGCCCCAGCTGGGTCTGTTTTTTGAGGGCACTGTCCTTTCAAATGGCTGATACCACCATGAAGAATATATGGACCAAATGATACCTTTATTAGTGGTCTTTAGCAACATAATTACAAAAAACTACCCAAAGCACTCATGTCTGTAAGGAAATTCCATTCTAGGGAATCCTTGAAAAATGGGGTTCTGAAAATAATATTTTTAGTTATAGATGGATAGCAAACTTTATTTTATTTGTTCATTTTTTATTTTTATGGGGTGCTAAAGATTGAACCCAGCCTCACATGTACTAAGCAAGCACTCTACCACTGAGCCACAGCCCCGGTCTTCTGAAAATAATTTCAAAAATTAATTTTAGGCATTGTAAATTACTAAAATTTGATTTCTGAACCCAGAATAAGAGAAGCACTTTTTAGAACTTCCATTTCAACAAATTAAAAAAGCAAAATGTCTTCATTATAATTTAACCCCCTAAATGAATCTATCTGCTGTTAAAAATTAAAGAGTTGTAGAAAGAAAATAAAGAGAAGCATGTGAGATGTCATTTCTTATTCCCTCTTTGACATATTTGGTGCTCAGAATAGGATTTGATTAATGAAAATTCACTATAATCTACTTAGAGATTTAATTAGAAAAATTAGGTATGACTCTTGTCAAAATGTGCAGGCCAATGTTTTTTATTAGCAGTGATTTCCTAAAAATAATACTTTCTATCCTGTTTCTTTAGCCTTTAGATTTTATTCTTATAATTTCCTAGCTTATACAAACCTCAAATAAAGAAAATTTAGGAGTTATGGTATCAATTTATTCTTTCATTATCCCAGAAACACTATGCAAACTGTAAGGTCTAGATATATTATCTGTGTCAATTATGTTTAAGTATTTAGTTACTGAGGTGATTTACACATTTTATTTGATTATCCCAAATATGTAATTAGATTCTCTTCTTCCTGGCAAATTTGATTGTCTAATTTTTAAATGACTTGGGAGTTGAAGGAATACTCTCTCTTTGGAAACACCAAGAGTAGTTTTATAGGTAGCAACCTAAGAGTGACATTTCCATTCTTTTCTTTTTTAGAATAAATGAAACAGACACTTTTCCTTCTTCTGATTCATTCTAAAAATGTGTTGTCATAATAGGTTAAGATCAAAAGGAGTTTGATGAAACTGGAAACCTACATGAACATTTTTCATCAAAAATCCCATAGGGACATACCTGCCATAAAAAACCAGAAACACCTATCTGCTACTGGGAGATTGCCTTCTTATGAAATGTTCTAGAGATGCTCTTATAAATTATTTGATTCTTTCTTATTCTTGTTAACTATTGATTTACCTTTCTTTGGGTTTCATGGAGATGTTTCTCTCTAACAATATGGAGAGAGACAGCTTAATTACCCTGGAAATACATTTCTGATCTGCAAAAAACATTTTAGGAAGAACTACACCTGAGAAGGATTCCTGTAGTAGTAAATTCTATTCATTCAAGTGAATTTCTTATAGCCTAAACAAGTGCCCTTTTCCAACCTTTGCCAGTTCTACTTTCTCCTGAGTTTTAATGTTTCTTTAGGAGAGCCTATTTCTCTTTGGGCTTTCCTGCTCTTCTGTCCACTCACATTTGATATAAAATATTCTTACCTTGCCATAGCTATTCCAACAACACAGCCTCCAACTATGGACCAAAATCCAATCCAGCCAGCATCTACCTGTTAATCAAGCAGCAGACACATTTAAGGCAAGACTTTCATGTTGCAATTTAGAAAATGAAAAAGAAAACCTTTATGAACAATGTGTTAACAGACAATTGGCAACAGATCTGGGAAATATCATTTAAGAAAATGGACAAAATGAAAGGATTCACATGTAGCTGATTAACACAAACTAATGTAAGCATGTCCTTGATTAATTTTTTATTGGAATGTTTAAAGCAACCAAGTAATCAATGTCATTAAATATATTTTCCATTATGTTCTTCATTGTACTAGGAATGCTTAAGACAATGGGAAAAGGAGAGGAAATGATCACTGAGTTAAAAAAAAAAAGTTTAAATATCACCAGCATACATGAAACTATTAGGAAATAATTAGGGGCTAAAATGTTTGGCAATATCTAAAAATGTACTGAAAGAGAAGGAGGGAGGGAGGGAGAAATATGTGGCTGAGCAAGAGAGTGGATAGAGAAAGAGAAGCTGAGTTGGGTTCAAGTGTAAAGAATATTCTTCCCTTGACTAAACATTTTCCATTCCTGCCATTTACTAGTTTTGTCATTCTGGGCAAATTATGTCTTCTTACTTATAAAATGGATGCAGTGAGATAATGAGTATACAGGACTAAGGTCAATGGCCAGCACACAGGAAGTACTCAATAAATGTCAACTGTTGTTATTGCCCAATGATGCTTCTCTACGATATTCTTTATGGCCACACTCTTTCAGGGCAATCTACAAATCCTGCTACATTTCCTCATCACTCATGTACTTTAACTCTTTTAAAAAGTAATTTAAATTGGTGAATGACAATTATGCATATTAGTGGGATAAATAATTTCATTTCCTAGTATCTCCCTTTCTCCTCCCTTCTTTCCCTCCCCCTTACCCTCTTCTGTTATTTGGTTAGTTGAGGTGTCCCCCAAAATCTCATGTGTGAGACAATGTAAGAATTTTCAGGGGTAAAATGGTTAGATTATGAGAGGTACAACCTAATCGGTGTATTAATCCACTGATGGATTAAGTGGGCAGTAGCTATTGGCAGGTAAGGTGTGGCTGGAGTAAGTAGGTCATTGGGAGTGTGACTTTGGTGTTTATATTTTGTCCCTGGTGAATGGAGCTCTCCCTCTGCTTCTTGGTTGCCATCCTGAGCTGCTTTCCTCCTTCACACCTTTCCACCATGATGTTCTGCCTCACCTTGGGCCTACAGCTGTAGAGTCAGCCTAACATGGATTAAACCTCTGAAACTGTGAGCCAAAATAAACCTTTTCCTCCTCTTCACTGCTCTTGTCAGGTATGTCGGTAAGAGTGATGCAAAAGCTGACCAGAACACCCTCTCCTACTCTACTGGTCTCCCTTCTAATTTCATGAGATCCTTGATCCTTTGCTTTTTTCCTTTCTTTTCTCTAAATTCCACATAAGAAAAAAGACATATGACCCCTCGACTTTCTAAGTCTGGCTTATTTTATTTAACATAATGCCCTCAAGTTCCATCCATTTTCTTGTAAATTATACAATTTCATTCTTTATGGCTGAGCAAAACTCCATTGTGGCTCCATAACTTGGTCATTGCCAAAACCACAAGTATATATGTATTGCTATAGTATGCTGACTTTGTAATTTCTTTAGATAAAATATAACTGTAACTCCTATTATGACTTGCCTTCTGCCCCCAGACATACTCTATTTAGACATACTCAATAGACATACTCAATTTCCATACTAGTAGAATGAGGACAAACACACACACACATACACACACACACTCTCTCTCCACATACACTTATTAAGAGTCAGATCAGTTAGTAAATGTAAAGTGTTCAATACATGTTAGTTGCTGTTTGTGTCTCTTAACATTGTTGCATTTGTTTCTTCTCTTTTCCCTTCCCAGGGCCAACATACTTGCTTAGTATCTTGTTTCTCATTTCCATATTCCTGTAAAAACTTCTGAAATGGTCTTCACAATTTATTTTGCCCACTACTGCCAGGATAGTTACCCCAGCTGTCCTTCTGGATACAGGACAAAGTTCAAACTTGACCTGGCACTTGAGAGTTGTCCAAACTAATTTTTATCTTTTATTACTTTGAATCATATACTGGTATCAGGGTTTGCCAGCTATCTTTCAAATGTTATCTTCTTCTATCTGGGTACTTGGCTAAATTATGTGTGTCCACTCCTGTCTGGTACATGTGACCATGTGACTAAGTTCTCATTGATGGAAGTGAGCAGAAGCGGGGTATGCCACCTACAGGTTAGAATAGAACCTGAAGACAGCTATATGTTTCCTCCATGCTTTCTTTCCCTTCCCACTACTACAGTCTGAATGTGGTCACCCAGAAGCACACATGCATATAATGACAAGGTCCTGGGGGACAGAAGCAATATATAAGTCTCTATATCAGCACTAGGAAAAGAATTGTCCCAACTTTGGCCAATGTTCATAGATCATTGTGCATGCTGTCCTAGATTCTATGTGAAAGAGAAACTTCTCATGAAGTCTCAAAATATGGGGAGAACAGCAGCTTAGTCTACTCTAAGGAATACGAGAGCTTCACAGAGGTTTTTTCACAGTGTTTGCCACCAGAAACAAACAATGCTTTGGAGAAAGATGACATCCTGAAACTTATATTACCATGAATTTTTTATACTACTGGCATTTGGGGCAGGAGGACTCTTGGCTCTGCAGGACTACCCCTCTCATGTTAGGGCATTTAATATCCATTGTCTAAGGTTTACTTAATGCTATTAGGCCCCTACAGACATTCCCACTTGTCCTTTAGGTGAGTGGGGTCTTGTGCCTGGCTAAGAACCTCTGTGAGCTGGTGGTTCTGCTGCTTGGCCTTTCAGGCCAGTTTGTGCATTTTGCCTCCTTTCTTCATGATATCCTGGTTAATAAAATTCTATTTTATAATTAAAATTTTTCTTTGCTTTAATTCAAATTTTGCCTTAATACCTTTAATTCAAGGTCTCTGTATCTGGCAGTGTTTGTATAGCAAAAGATTCTTGAAAGGGCTTCCTAGGGTTTACAATACAAAGCATAGACATGCAAAATTAGCACCATTTAAACAGGTACTATACTTTTCCTTAACGGAACTGAGCATGCTTGGAATATCTGCTGTCCAGAAAAACAGGTTAGAAAACAAAGAGAAAGCATTTCTTTTATGGTAAAAATACCACTACGTTCTGAACGTTGGTGTCCTAAAATTCATGCGTTAGAACTTACTTCCAATGTCATCAATGTCTTAATATTAAGAGGTGGGCTTTAGAAGATGATCAAGTCCTGAGAACTCTTCCTCCATGGACAGAATTAGTGCCCTTTATAAAAGAGGTCAAAGGGTAATGCCTTGACCCTTCTGCCATGTGAGAACACAGTAAGAAGGCTCCAGCTTGAGGCAGAGGGCCATCTCTCTTCATATACCAAATCTGCGGGTGCCTTGATTGTGGACTTCCCAGCTTCCAGATCAGGGAGAAATAAGTTTTTCTTGTTATAAATTACCCAGTCTAAGGCCTGGATGGACTAACAAAAGTACAGTAGTGACTTGAATTAGTATTCTGGCTGAGAACTAAAAAATATGGTGGAAAATCTACCTGAAGAGAGATTCCACAGGGTAATCCAGAATTATGAAAACATGATCTAGGATGGGAAGGAAAGCCAGAAAGACATGCCTAGTATTTGGAGACAATTTCCATTTAGAGGTGTCTCCTGATTCCAGAAAATGTGGCTAAGAACTCTAGATAGGGCAAAGGGGAAAGGGGGAGGGAGGGGAAGGGAGGGGGCACAGGGGTAGGAAAGATGGTAGAATGCAATGGTCATTATTACCCTAAGTACATGTATGAAGATATGAAGGATGTGACTCTACTTTGTGTACAACCAGAGACATGAAAAATTGTGCACTACATGTGTAATATGAATTGTAATGCATTCTATTGACATATATAACAAATTAAATTTTAAAAAATTTTTAAAAAAGAAGAAAATGAGGCTGAGGGAGTGAAAAATTATTATAAGCCTCATTGACCTAAAAAAAAATATGAATTTGGGGCCTGCTTGAGGTAAGGTAGCCTTGTAACAATGACAGACTTCAACCAGGCACTCTGAAGAACCATTTTCAAAGAGTAAGAGGCACTGGAAAAAGATCACTCTGAGGGACCAAAGCCTTGCCTTAAATGATCTCAATCCCTGAAACTAGATTAAGGTGATCTGTGTCAGAAAAAAATACCTCACAAATTCTCTCTGGAAGAAAATAACATCATCTTGAAGGTTAAGTTCTTTTACACCTTTTCATATGCTATATTTAGCACTCAGTCAAAAATCATGGAACACAGAAAGTGATTCAATCCCTAGCAACACACACACACACACACACACACACACACACACACACATTCCAATACACAATACATAAATTTATGAATTTATTTATATTTTCATCTGGTGCTAATGATTGAACCCAGTGCCCCACAAGTGCTAGGCAAGCAGTCTACCCCTGAGCTACAACCCCAGCCCCATAATTTTCTTTACGAATATTCTCCTCTATGAAGTATAAAGCAAGGATAAATGAAGAGGTCAACAAAGATTTCTGTTTATTACATCATTAATTTCATCCAAAAATGTAAAATTCATGGCTGTTATCAAAATCAAGTTTTAAACTGTTGTTCACAAGAATCTTGATTTTGCAACAGTGATTTAGGACAACATTTTACTCAGTCTTTCAAGCTGAAACTAAGAACATGTAATCAGTATTTATAAATTAAATGAACTAAAGTACCTATTACATATAAAAAAATAAATTACTTACTTGGCTGACATGCACTGGCGTTAAAATTAAATCCAGAACTCCAGACCAGCCAGCAAATACACCAAGTGGGATAGCATATGCTAAAGCAATCATCAAAAATCTCAAATTGCTGTAAAAGAAAAGTAAAAGAAATGTACAATTTTCTAGTTTGAAAATTTTTAGATAGTAGATTTCATTTTTGTTTTATTATTATTAAAGTTTTCTGTTGAAAATATTTAAATAGGCAATGTAATTCAAGTAGCTCAAAATTGAAAGTTATAAAAATATGGGGGGAAATATCCCTTTTACTTCTATTTTCCTCTTTTTATAATTACCAATGTTGTCAATCTTGTGGGTAACTGTCCAATGCAAATATATGTATATTTTCCTTCCAATCTACATTTGCTGAACTTTGCTATTTTTTTCAGGGCTGGGGACCTTGTGCAATATGCTCGACCATGAGCTAAATCCCTAGCTCCTGAACCTTGCTTTTTTAAAATGAAGAGTTCTTAAAACTCTTTCTATAAACAGTACATAAATACCTTGTTCATTCTTAGAGCTGCATGGTATCCACGATGTGGATTTATCATAAATTTATGTAACCATACATATGAACTTTTACTCTTTTGATCTTATAAAGTCATTTCACATCTGTGCTAGTGCACCCGTAGGATCAATTCCAATATGCAACTGCCAGGTCAAAGCATTTGTATATTTGTAGCTTTACTAGATACTGCTAAGTATCCTCCACAGAATTATATCTCTACACACCTATCAAAAGGACTAAAATAAAAACATAGTGATAACACAAAAATCTGGCAAGGATGCACAAAGAGTGGATGACTTGCACTGCTCATGGTAATAAAAATTGGTAAAACCACACTGATAAATGTAGGAGAAAAAAAAAAAACCCAAACAACAACAACAATCCCAAACTACTACTACTACCTTACAATCCAGCAAATGCACTGCTGCATATTTATCCCAGAAAATTAAAACTTACATTCACACAAAACCTGTATACAAAGGTTTATAGAAACTTTTAAGTAAAAGCCAAAATGTAGAAATAACCCAGATATCACTCAGCAAGTAAATGGTTAAGTAAACTGGTACAACCATACCATGGAATACTGCTCAGCAATAGAAAGCAATGAACTAGTGATGTAGCCAATAACCTGGATTACTCTCCAGAAAATTACATCGAGTAAAAAAGGCCAAACTTTTATGTACCAAATATTACTTATATAAGCTTCTTGAAATAACAAAGTTGTAGTCACAGAGAACAGAGTAGTACTTTCTAGGAATTGAGGAGTCAAGTGGGAGAGGAGTAAGTGTGGCTGTAAAAGGACAACAGGGGGGATCCTTGCAGGACGGAACCTTTCTGTATCAATGTCAGTGTTCTGTCTGTGATACTCTACTTTTGCAGGATGTTATCACTGGGGGAAACTGGGTGAACAGTACATGCTACCTTTCTCTATTATTTCCTACACTGCATGGAAATCTATAATTACCTCAGAGTAAAAAATTTAACGTGAACTTTAAATATAATGTAAAAATGTAATGAAAATTAGATACCATTCAATAGCTTTTTTAAAAATATATATATATATATATATATATATATATATATAAAGTATCTAGGAATAAACCAGAAAGGCCAGGAATCTCTGTAGGGTGGGAGGTCCGTGTGTGTGTGTGTGAGTGTGTGTGTGTGTGTGTGTGTGTAGCGGGGAGCCACCTTTAATTTAATTAAGGCCACTGAGGATCAAAGACCTAGACCAGAGACCTTGCGCCTACTAGAAGAAAATGTAGGCCAAATCTTTATCATGTTAGCTTAGGAACCAACTTCCTCAACAAGACTCCTAAAGTACAAGAAGGAAAATCAAGAATCAACAAATGGGATGGTATCAATCTAAAAAGCTTCTTCACAGCAAAGGAAACAATAAAGAGAGTGAAGAGAGAGCCTACAGAATGGAAGAAAATCTTCGCCATCTGCACCTCTGATAGAGCTTTAATCTCCAGGATATACAAAGAACTAAAAAGTACTCCTCCAAAAAAAAAATAATAATAAAAAAATAAAATAACCCAATCAATACATAGGCAAAGGAACTGAACAGGCACTTCATAGAAGAAATTCGAATGGTCACCAAGTATATGAAAAAATGTTCAATATCACTAGCAATTAGAGAAATGCAAATCAAAACTACACTGAGATTTCATCTTACTCTATTCAGCAAGGCAACAATCAAGAATACAAGTAACAGGGGAGATCCAAGATGGCGGAATAGAGGAGGTCCTGTTACTGACTGCTTTGTGGCATGAAACCAAGAAAGCAGACAGGCAGCTTCTCCACAAGGTCTAGCCTAGACGGAATACAACATCAACAGTGTGAGAGGACCCCTATACAGCGAATTTTTGCAGAAATCATCAGCGCTGCGACCACCCGCACAGAAATAAGAGCCTCAGTACTTGATGCAAATAGAGCAGGGGGGGGACCTATCTTCAAAATAGAGAGCTCATATCACTATGCAGAACTCATATACCTCCTCATGGAAGAAGGGAGCCTCATCTGCTAACAGTCCACATGAAGATCAAAAACTAAACCGGAATCAGAAGATAGGTCTGGCTAACAATTTACAGGAAACACAAAGGACAGAGGAACATGTTAAAATACACAAGGAGACAAGCAACAAAATCCAGACTGTGGGGGTGAAAAAGCTAGCTCCTCAACAAATAAGTTATAATGAAAAAAGAGAGAGAGAGAAATGGAAAGGAAATCTTTAGATTTTAAGGCATTTGAACCAAATGCAATATGTGGACCTACTCTGTATCTTGACTCAAACTGTTAACAAAACTTATGAGATAATAGGAAATTTAAATACTGATTTGGTATTAGCCAATTATTATTAAAAATTTTTTAGGGAAGATAATGGCACTATATTTATGCTAAAAGGATCCTTGTATTTTTAAAATATATTGTACATACTGAAATATACCTGGATGAAATGATGTGTTCCAAAGAAGAGGGGAAGAGGGTAGGCAGAGATAGAACAAAATTTGCTGCACAATTTGATAACAGACATTGGCTAATGGGCATATGGGGGTTATGCTATTCTACCTTGTATATTATCATACATTTCAAAATAGAAAGTAAAAAAAATCCATATAATGCTTAATGAAAAAATTAAAATGGAATGATATATAAAATATGCCATTATTTAAATAAATTGAACATAGATCCATAGTAAACAATACATATATTGCATATAAAAAGACAAAAGAGATGCACATAAAGGCATTTGAGAGGTGGCCTGGGTAGAGGGAGTGGGATGGGAGTAGAAGATATAAACAAAAGAGTGAATGAAAAATAAATGAATAAATGTGTTTATGTGCCCTGAAATAAAGAACATGTTCAACTTAATGCTCTTCTCTTAAAGTTTAAAAGGCAAAACCCAACTATCATCAAACATGACACCAACATAAAAAGGGAAAGGAATAATTACATTAGGTTATACAGATTAAAAGCATATTAAGAGAAGGGAATCATATGGGCATTAAATAAATAATTGTGGTGAAAAACATGGAGCATACTTGTTGATGGTTTTTCCTTTTTGTCAAAATACACTCTACTGTCATGTGTCAAATTTAGAGAGGCAGTTATTTTGATTAATTCAGGAAGTTCTTTGAAAAGTTCATGAAAAATTAATACTATAGATAAGGGAACTGGGGCAAGGCAGGCACACAAACCTCCTCTGGAGGATGCAGAGGTAGCAATGGAGAAGTTACAGACCAAATGGGAAGAGAGAAAGGTAGGTCAGGCATTGGTGAAAAAGGTTTTTTATGGAGCAGAAAGATATTATACTTTAGGTTCAAACACAGAATGAGGATCTTGATTCTTGGATAATTAGAAGCCAACACAGGTATACTGTGGTCAGAGGGATAATTTATTGTTCCTTCTGTGTCAGAAAAATCTTGTATCTAATTGAGTAAGCTTAAAAGCCTTTATTGACTCCTATTTCCCACAGAATAGTTCAAAATTATTAGTTCAAAGTTACTATTATATGACTACCATCTAACTCTCTAGCTTTATCTACTGTATCAAACTTCTGCTGCTGGCTTTGCATGGAAAAAATTTAGTTAAATAGTGTGTTTTTCTTAATAACCATTTTAAAATCTCATTTTACAAATGTATATTACTGACCATAATTCAACTTAACTAACATTTTTCTTTTGTCTATTATGTTGAAGGCAATGTATCAAGTGGTATAGAGAAATGGTTTTCAAAGCTTCTTAGTGTATGCCAGAATAAGAAATTTATTTTTACTTTGTGACTTACCCATTATATACAGAAACAAAAGTCTCACAAAAAATATTCTTACTACATGTGATACAATATTTTCTATTCTGTGCTGGGCGAGGTAGTGTACACCTGTAATCCCAGCAGCTCAGGAGGCTGAGGCAGGAGGATGGAGAGTTCAAAACCAGCCTCAGTAAAACAAGGCACTAAGCAGCTCAGTGAGACCATGTTTAAAAATCAAATACAAAAAAGGGCTGGGGACATGGCTCAGTGGTCAAGTGCCCCTGAGCTTAATCCCTGATACCTCTAAAAAGAAAAAAAAATTATTTCTTGTGTTCCACTCCACTTTGTTTAAAAAAAAGTAATGGTCAACTCACCAAATCATTTAGCTATGAACCAAAGTTTGAAAAATAATGAAATGTGGCTAGGGTAACTGAGGAGAAATTTTAAAATTTGATCTCATCTTGCCTAATTTAAGTCTAAGTTATAAAACAGGGATTAAAATGTATTTTTCCACTAAAAAATCTTTTTTTAAATTTTTTTTTTTTTTTGTGGTGTTGGCAAATTCAGGGCTTTGTAACACTAGACAAGTGCTCTGCCACTGAGCTACATTACCAGCCCCCCAAACTGCATTTTGTAGTAGAAATATGTTTCACTTTACCAGCTGCAATACATAAGGCAGAATGAGCACATTGGCACCTGAGTTTTCTAGTGTCATTACACACCACTGATCTCCCTGGTGTCAATGAACTTATTCAGTTCCAATCTCCCTGGTATTAATGAACTGATTCAGTTCCAATTATTTTTTCATACACACTAATATAACTTTATAATTTGCTCAATTGAATATTTCACATAGAAAGAAAATATGAGACTAGAATGGAAAAAGCCATGTTGAAAATTTCACCATGAATGACAATTGCAATTTGCTGAAGCAGAACAAAATGAAATGTCTGATGTGAGAAAAAATATTTAAGTTACTTAAGTGGACAATATTAAGAGCCATTTTATATGTGTGTGCATGTGTGTATCTATATCTATCTATGTTAGATATAGAACAACCAAATTATGCTATGTGCATGCATGTATGAATATAGCTCAATGAACCCTATTTTTATGTATAATTATAATGCATCAATTTAAAAAATAAATGAAAGGTAGATTAGTAGTGTAGAGAAAGAGGGTTGGGAGAGGGAAGAGGGTAGGAAAAGGGATAGGTACAAGGGAAGGATATGGAGCAAATTATGTTACATATTAATATGTCACAATGAGCCCTAGTATTATGTATAATTATAATGCACTAATAAAAACACAAAAAGAGAGACATTCTCAGCAAATGCATAAGAAGTTTCTTTTCAACAGTCAAAAAAGTATTAAGAAAATTAGTTGCTGGAAATCAGAATTAAATGTCCAACAAACATTCTAAAACAAATTTTTAACGGATTTGAGCTTATAATTTTGGTAAGCTATAAAATGGTTTGGATTTTTATACAAAAAGAAAACCATTTCTCAATGGAGAGATGAAAATGTTATTTAAGCTATGGAAATTTTGTTAAAAATTATGAGGAAAAAACTATATCCTACAGAAGTGACAGATCTTCAATTAAGCTCTAAACAACTGTCTATAGAATTTGAGACTATTCTATAATATCAAAGTTGTGTTAATTCAAATTTTAAAATGTAATTACTTATTTTCATTTTAGTGCAAAATGGGAAAATCTGTTCAATGAATACTTTTCAATTGTAAATTTAATGACATCCAAATATATATCAAATACTCCAATAAAAATTTAGTGTCCAAATTGAAATGTGCTGTAAGGGAAAAATACACACTGGATATTAGAGTATTGTGTGAATATGAGAATGTCAAATATCTCAATCATTAATATTGATTACATGTTAAAATGATGTTTTAGATATAGTGGATTGAGTACAATATGCTACACATTATCTTTATTTATCTCTATTTATCTTTTTAAAAGGAGACTACTAGAAAAATTAAAGATTACATATGTGATTCAAATTATATTCATATTCTCATTGTGAGTCAAATTATATTCCTATATTCCTATATTGGATAGTAGTATTATAGAGGAATTTACCATCTGAGGGGAAAGAAGACAAGAAAAGAAAGAACCAACCAGAGAGAGCTGCTGATGTTCTGAAAGTAAGTTCAAAAGTGCAACTACAAATCATAATCAATGGTGATGTTCTATGCCTCCCAAGAATCAAATTTAGCTTTTAAGAATCAAATCATTTGAGCTTTCAAGGGTAGAATTTACCTAACTACATTTAAGTTATGCCAATAAAATTAAAAAAATACATTAATAAGTTTCTTAAAGTGTGATCCTACTGGTGGCACATGAGAAGACTTTAGGTAATAAAGGAATAATATTGTTTATTTTATTCATTTTGCATTGATGAATACATAATGAATAAAATAATCTCCATATTAGAAAAATATAATAAATACATAAACCCATACTTTCATGGACACTACTGTATAAGATTCTTTTTTTCTTTTTTTTTGGTGGTGCAGGGGATGAACCCAGGGCCTTGCCATGCAAGGCAAACATTCTACCATGTGAGCTATATCCCCAGCCCCCAGTATAAGTTTCTTTATAAAAGAAAATTACTTAAAAAAAAAATTTGATTTTAAACACAGTAAATAAATAACACTATAGGTATTATGTAGATAGGCAAAAATTAGAGAGGTTTTGTTTTGGGTGATTTTTCAAGATAGATTTCTCATAGGAAATAAAAATATTTAATGAGTATTTTATTAATTATAAACTGATTAATGGTTGCTGAAAATTACTATCTCAAATTAACTTTTAAAAAAATGGAATTATATTGAGATGCCAGTCACTACCACCCAATGACCACAAGTATATTTACCTTAATAGCCTACAAAAGCTGCGTCGATAACTTAGCCTCTGGCTAGCTGCAGCAACACTGGGAGGAAGAGGAGGCCGGGGTGGGAAATAAGCTAGTGTTGCAGAGAATATTAAGCAGACAACTCCAAATTCTGAAAGAAAAAAAATTAGTAAAGTGTTAACCAGTGACACGAAAAGTTGAATACTTCAAGTATTTATTTATTTAATGAATATTTACTGAGCATCAAATAAGTCCTAGATATATAAAGATAGGCAAAACATAGCACCTAGCCAAGATAGCTCAGTCTAGTGGGAAAGACAGATATGTACAGATACAAAGTTCAGCAGGTCACAGGTAAGAAGTCAGGCTATAAATAAAGAAGCATGGTAGTCCAACGACACAGCACATAGTCAAAAAGATCAAGGGAATACACAACTGTTACTCTACAAAGAAATCTCATTCAAACCAACAACATCTTACTATAAAAGAGGTCTAAGATGGTTTTCTGTAAGTATGGTACTCAGAAAGAAAGAATATGAAAGAAATTTGGCAAAAATAGAACATTTGTTTGATCAAGGATAGGATTTCTGATCCATATGTAGGACAGATCCAATTTATAGACAGTACAGGAAAATTGAACAAGACAAGAAAGCATCCAAAAATAAGAAACCAGGGGCTGGGGTTGTGGCTTAGTGATAGAGCACTTGCTCTATGCATGAGGCACTGGATTCGATCCCCAGCACTACATAAAAAAATTAAATAAACAAAATAAAGGTATGTGTCCATCTATACCTAAAAATATTAAAAGAAAAAAAGAAACCAAGAGGCAGCAAATTAAAGGACAAGCTTAGCTAAATAAAAATATTTAATGAGTATTTTAATAAGTCTAGCTAAATATTAATCAGAAGTAAAATGAACAGTCAAACCATACTAGTTTGGCCTCATTACAAAAGGGAAAGTTCTTAGGACTCTCAATTCTTCCCTCCACAGCACAGATTTTGTTACCTATGCCCAATTTTATGTAGAAAAGCACAGCATTAATAAAAATGCTGGAAACTTAGATGACAGACTCATCCGTGCCATTAACTGACTAGTAACACAAGTGAATCCCAGTAAAGGGAGTTGACTTAGTGGTTTCTAGGGGTCTTTTCTGTTGGATAATTCTATTTCTAGGGATATTTTCTTAGGAAAAGGGACAATAATTCTATAAGACACTTAACCATATATCATTTTAGTTAATTCAATTGTAAATTTATAGATTCCTAATTCTGAAAGACAAGATTGTTACCAAATTGTTTTGGAATTCTCAATCTCTTTATTCTTTGTCAATCTAAAGAGCAACAAGAAGTTAATGAGTTATTTACAGTTCTTTCTTTTAATTATTAGTAACACTGAGCATCTTGAATATACTTATTAGTTATTTGTATTTGTTCTTCTGTGATATCCTCATTCATATTCTTTGACCATCTTTCTTTTTTTAAATATGTTTTTAGTTGTATATGGACACAATACCTTCATTTTATTTATTTTTTTAATATGGTGCTGAGGATTGAACCCAGTGCCTCACACATGTAGGCAAGCACTCCACCATTGAGCCACAACCCCAGCCTCATTGACCATCTTTATATAGACATTTTTGTAAACAATTTCATGGGATATAATTCATATAAAATACGATTCACACATTAAAGTACACAGTCCAATGGTTTTTAGTACATTTATATAACAGTGCAACCATTATAATTTTAGAATTTGGGGGAGGGCAGGTATCTGGGATTGAACTCAGGGGCACCTGACCACTGAGCCACATCCCCAGCTCCTAATTTGTATTTTATTTAGAGACAGGGTCTTACTGAGTTGCTTAGCACCTCCCTTTTGCTGAGACTGGCTTTAAACTCAATTCTCCTGCAACAGCCTCCCGAGCCACTGGGATTATAGGCATGTGCCACTATGCCCAGCTCAATTTTAGAATGTTTTGATCATCTCCTAAAGAAACCCTATAACCCATTAATTCCAAATCTCCCAGCTCTAGACAATCACTAACCTATTTTTAGTCTTTACGGACTTGAGTATTAGGATATTTCATTTAAGTGATCACAGAATATCCAGTCTTTTGTGAGTGGCATCTTTCAATCAGCATGTTTTCAAGGGTCATCCATGTTGGAGCATGAATCAGTACTATACTTTTTATAATTGTCAATACCATGCTGTCTTGATTAGTTTTGTACTTGAATTAGGCATTTATTTATTTATTTATTTATTTATTTATTTATTTATTTTTGTACCAGGGATTGAACCCAGGGGCACTTAACCACTTAGCTACATTCCCAGCCCTTTCTTATTTTTAAATGGAAAAATGAGTCATAGATTTTTATTTTTTTTTTTAATTTTAAAATTTGTTTTAATTAGTTATACATGACAGAATGCATTTATGCACTTTGATTTATCATACATAGATGGGACAAAATTTCTCATTTTTCTGAGTGTACATGTTGCAGAATCATTGGTCATATAGTCACACATGTACATACAGTAATATGTTTGTTTCATTCTACAGTCTTTCCTACCCCCACATCCCCTCCTTAACCCTTCTTATGTGCTCTTACCTAATCTAAGGTAATACTATTCTTCCCCAGTGTCCCCAGACTTTTAAAAAAAATTTTTTTAGAGACACAGTCTTGTTGAGTTGCTTGGGGGATCATTAAGTTGCTGAGGCTGGCTTTGAATTCTCGATCCTCCTGTCTCAGTTTTAAAATTGAGAAACATGAGTTGTCCAACACCTTTTTCAAGATTGTTTTGGCTATTCCTAGTCCCTTGCATTTCCATCAATTTCTGCAACAAAGGCAGCTGGGATTTTAATAGGGGTGCACCAAGTTTGTAGATAAATTTGAGAATATTTTTTCAGTATTAAGCTTTCCAACCCATGAACATGGGATGACTTTCTATTTTGAAGGCCTTTAATTTCTTTCAATGCTGTTTTGTAGTCTTTAGAGTATGCTATAGATTTGTTAAATTTACTCCTAAATATATTATATTATTGATAGTATTATAAATTATTTTTCTAATTTCATGTTTGGGTTGATCATTGCTAATGTACAATCAATCGATTTTACACATTAATCTTGTAAAATCTTGCTGAACTCATCTTTTAGATCTAACAGTTTGGTAGTGAATTCTAGATAATTTTTCTATAATTAAAATCATGTATTTTTCAAAAATTTCCTTTTTTCCCCCTCCTTTCTTTCCAATCTGGTTACATTTAAATTTCTTTTTTCTTGCCCAGTGATATTGGTTAGAACCTCCAACACAATGATAAACAGAGGTGCTAAGAGTGGACATGCTTGTATTGTTTCTGATCTTAGGGGTCTGCTTTCAGTATCTGACAATTAAATATACTGCATTTGTGTTTTTGTATATTTTTTATTAGGTTGAGGGAATGCCTGTCTATTCCTAGTTTGATTGTTTTATTTTGAAAGGACACTGGATCTGTAAAAGCTTTTTCTTTATCTCTTCATATGAGCACATTTCCCCCTGTATTCTATTGATATGATATATAACAATATTAATTGAGTTTTGAATGTTAAGTCAATCTTGTATTTCTGGGATGAATCCTACTTGATCATGGTATACCATACTTTTTATAAGCTGATGGATTTGGTTTGCTAGTATTTTGTCTAAGATCTTTGTGTCTATATTCCTAAGAGATCTGTCTGTAGCTTAATTTTCTTATGTGCTCTTACCTAGAATAATTTAAGAGTCTCTAACTATTTGAGGCAGCAATTCTAGCAAAAGTATTTTTAACATACTGAAGATTCATGGGGCAATATTTCAGAAAGGCAGACTGGGAGACTGAAAAGGTGTGAAAGCACTGAGGAAGTGACTGGAAGCTGTGAGCAAGGGCTTCCTCCTGACTGCATGGGAGCCCTGAACCAGGTAAATGCAGGGCATTAATACACACCTAATGGTGTCTAAAACTCAGATATTTAAAAGATACAATCATGGCTTAGGTTTTCAATGAAATGAATAATATTACTAACATGAAGTTTTAAAACTTATGTTTTCTGTTTTTAGGTTTCCTTGTGTATGTATGTAGTTTTACATTTTCAGTTTTTTTCTTCAAAAGGAGTCTGTAGACAACAAGGGTTAAATACTTTCTATACTGCCACTACCCCTACTTTCAGTTTTATTCTTCAGAAGAAATACCAGATTTTGAAATGTAAATCTGATGTAAACTTCAGAGTGTGGTCTTTGCCTACACCATAGTGAACTTCAAACCTTTTCTTTACTCCTGCTTGAGGTCTCATGTCCTGGCTTCCCTCTCTAGTTTCTCCTATCACTATTCTCACCAGATCTAAGCCATTCTGGGCTTTCAGTAGCTTGAATGTACCAGGTTCTGTCACTTCATTGGGCTTCTTCTTCATGGTTCTATTTTATTCTTCCTTCTGCTCACTCTATTTGGTTAAGTCTCATCCCTGGGAAACCTTGGATGCTGCATCTCTAGGAAACTACTTCACAACCAAAATGTGAGCTAGGCACATCTCCTTCAAGCTGTTAGAGCAACTAATGCCCAGCATTCTGTTCTACAACTGTTTATTTGCCTCTCTGTATTCTTTAGGATATCAAAAGGTCTGTTGGACCAGGAACCATATCCACCTCAGTGCCTAGCACAATGACAAATACACAGGAGCTCAAAATGTTTTTTAAATTCATAAGTGCATATACAAGTTAAGACAAAGCTTGGCATAATCTGTTCCTTTGTCTTTCTAACTTCATTTCCTATCACTTGCTACCAATACTCAAACACAAATTCACACCACTACAGCTATATTAAATTATATGTAGTGCCCTGGACATGCTGAGCTCTCGCATACCTTCTCTGACTTTGCAGTGCCATTCTCCCTGTATAGAATACCCTGGCCTACCTGACTAGTCAGTGAACTCCTATAAAATTCCTAATTTTTCTGAATTATTACATCTTGGTGAAGCCTTCTTTGACTCTTCAACTTCTCTCCAAATCCAGGCAAATTAGTCTTCCTATCTCTGTATAGCTTTATTTGTATTATAATTGTCTCCTCATTGATTTCAACAATTCCTACTGCTTAGCACAGTGATTGTTATATAGCAAACTCTTATAAGAAGTATTCTTTATGCAAAAAATAAACAGCTAGAAAATAGAACAGATTTAAGAAAATCTATAGGGTACTGTAACAGGGTGGCCTGGGACTCAACTTCAGAAACAAAAAGGTCCAAAGAGAATGTTTTGGGAAAGTCAATATCCCTAATTAATAGACGAGAGAGAGAGAGAGAGAGAGAGAGAGAGAGAGAGAGAGAGAGAGAGAGAGAGAGAGAAAAGAATAATCTAGAAATCTAGGTCATGGCAATGCATGCCTAGGTTCTAGATCTTAGCAAGGTGAGGTGGGAAGATGGCTTGAGTCCAGCCTGGGTAACACAGTGACATCTGTTTGAAAAGAAACAAGCAAACAAACTACAGGCAATCAAGGTTAATATGATTGAGAACAGGACAAACAATGGGAAAATTGCAAGCTACCAATCATGCTTGACAAATGTTTGTAGTCAACCATGATGTGTAGTTTTACAAACTGGGTATGATATTTAGAAAAGACATTAGAATATGTGTTATGTAATACTTCACTGTAAACAAATGTAAAGAGTAAAATTAAGAAAGATCTACTGTGTATCAAGAATATATGTTAAATTTAGTAACTTCCCGGGAAGGCTGTAGGTTTTAAATAGGCATCTCCATATTATAAAACAATGAAAGCACATTATGTGCATTAGCATATGTCAGTCCTTCTAACTATTTCATTTGAGGTGATCTGGTATACAAAGAATAGACTAAAGTATTATCAGGAAAAGACTTCAAATTACCTGCATACAACACAGTCTCAATGCTGTCTTTAATATGAGCCCTGCTGCTCTCTGCAGTAAGAAGAGGTGAAGTCCCATTGGGAGCTGGAACAACAAGAGGTCCAACTAAAAATGCACATGCCCCACCCAGATAACTGAGCATGGAAGCAATCGCTGTGGCAGTGGCCCGTTCATCCGCAGAAAACCAGGTTGTGGAGAGGAATGGTGCAGCATTCATTACAGTTGGACCTGCCAATCCATTTAACATCTGTCCTCCATGGATTAATCTGGAATTTAAAACAATTAAGACAATGTGAGGTATATGAAGCAGGAATTTACCAAGACAGGAAGAAATTAGCCAAATAGCAATTTCACTATGGCAATAAAAACAGATCTCTGTAAAGCATAAAACGCACCAAAAGGTAAGCTGACATTACTTAAAAGTTTTGTTAATCCTCCACAAGAGAGATCAAATACAGTAATAGTTGCCATTTATTTATTTCACAAATATTTACTGAATCCCCTGATTTATGCCTCATACAAAACTAAATACTTACTATAGCCTTGGCTCATTTGATTGTCATAACAATAATGTGAAAACAATAATGTCAATTGTTTTCCCCTTCTATTGAAACATAAAAGCTTACGCTTGGAAAGATTAAGAAACTTGCCCAAGTACCAACAGACACAACTAAAATTTAGACTCAGGTCAGACTCCAAAATATGTGCTCTATCTACTAGCTTGCCACTTGTTAATAGACATAATAAGTGCCACTGGACACAACTGAGCTCAACACTTCATACCTACCCTTTTCTAGGTACTGGGGGGAAAAAGTCAATGTAGTATCTTCTTATAGCAAAGAAATTGGTTGAGGATCAGAGGACCTGGGTTCCAGCTGAGTTCTATAACCAGCTAGTAAATGACTCTAGGAAATATATAACTTTGGTGGAATTCCATGTCTTCTCCCATAAAATCAAGAGATGAATTTAAATTCCACATGTATTTCTTGAGCACCTGGTAAGACAAATCTTTGTGTTGGATTGAACATATGCATACATACTTTCAGTCCTAATACTCTGATTCTGATTTTAGTGACGAGTACTTTCTTGTTTTCCTTCCATTTGTTCTTTTGTTCATCTTTTCTCAATAGTCTACTTAACACTCTTATGCCTTGCTGACCAAACCCTTTGCCCCATTGCTCCTGCTACCCGTAACATACACCTTCACATTCAAGAGAAGACTTGAAGGAAAAAAGAAGTCTCAAATTAAAAAAAAAAAAAAAAAGTCTAGACAAGGAATGGAATATGGTCAAACTCTTTTGCCATGGAGTTAGAGGAAAGGGAAGAGACAATATAGCTGACATTTTTATGACACCGAGATTACTGTCACCATGCCCAGCTATTGTTCAGCTTTTTAAGCAGCGTGTGAGTCTCATATATATTTTTTTAATTGGCAGCTTAAGTCACTTAGAAAAAACATTTTATGAATGCAGAAAGAAATCACAAACTTATGGGGAGAGGTAGGGCCCTAATGTAGAAATGAGTGAGAAGTAAAATATGTCACTTAGATCTGCCCATATCATCATACATGTTGGAAAATTATGTGAAAGTAAAATATCTCCAAGTATCATTAATGTTATTAAATTAAGAAAATGGGAGAGATTTTAAAATCTTCTCATGTAAAGAGAACAATTTTCTAGATGATAGAAATGATTTTAAACTGTTTCTGAAATCAAATAGTTCCTCCAAAAGCCAGTGGATCTCATGATACCCCACCACAATTCATCATTTGAAATATTCTTGAAGCAAAGTCTTAAGTGGTCCTAGCCATGACTTATGATGGCACGACAATCAGAGCATGATGGCTCATAAAGGCAACTTCTTTTCTATTTAATACTTTTAATAGGGTGTTCTTGAAAGACTCATCTAGAAGAAGGGTTAGAATGAGTAAAGTTTATTATGCCTAAAACTGTCAAGGGTAAAGGAGAACATGGAAGAAATAATCTATCAAAAACAACAAACAGGGGCTGAGGTTGTGACTCACTGGTAGAGTGCTCACCTAGCACATGTGAGGCACTGTTTAATTCTCAACACCACAAAATAAATAAATAAATATATATAAACAAATTAAAGGTATTCATATATAGAGTATAACTTATTAAAAAATAAACAACAAAAAACAAAGGTAGTATGAATTATCAGAGTTAAGGTGTAAAACTCCAACTACTATGCAGACTTAACTCTTTGTTATCTCTCAGTACAATCATGAATAGACTAAGCATCAAACACAAGTCATAGAATGTGTGCATGTGAGACAACTTAAGGACCAAGTAAGACCAGTTTACTCATTCTCAGATCAGAATATCTCACAACATGACACATATGCTAATGTAATGTCCACAGAAGGTAGAGCACTAGTGTCACTGCAGATGGGTTTTAAGTTTAGAGGTCTATGAACTACAAACTCAGGAAGCTAACCTAGAGCACATGAATTAGCAGAGTAAAGGGTCATCTCAGGAAGTAAAACAAGTTGACTTGGTGTTTAAAAGTTTCTATTATTAAATAATTATATGCATTTTGCATTAAAAGTAATCATATACACATGTACTCTTCATAAATGAGCTCAGTTGAACAGAGGTCCATGGGATCTTGGGGTTACCCACTAAATTAATGAAAAACCTGGTAGGTAAATTGAGTTCCACTCTTCCCAGCATCTTGAAGTTTTCCAAAACATAGTGCTATTCCTTAGACCTATACCACAGAGCATCTTAGGACTTGGCAGTTACAGATATAACTGACCAAAAGCACTGTTGTTCTAGTAACTGTAATGGTACATTCATTTGTAATATCAAGATTTGCATATATGTCAGATACTATTTGTTATTCCTTGCCATTAAATTATCCCATTTTATAAAATAAATTTGTAAAAATATATTTAAAATAAAATTGTTTAATATATAAAATCTACATTTTCCATTTAATGGCAATGCAAATTTAGAGATGTTTTTCTAGAAAAATGCTGACCTTAAGGCATAATAAAATAAAGTCATCTAGATATTAGATATTACTATAAACTTTCTTTTTACAACCCCTGGAACTTGTACATGCTAGGAAAATGCTCTACACCTCTGAGCTACATCCCAGCCCTTTTGTGACAGAGTCTCATGAATTTTCATAGTCTGGCCTGGCTTGATCTGATCCTCCTGCTTTAGCCTCCTGAACAGCTGATATTACAGGTTTGTACTACTGTGCCTGGCTACCAAAAACTCTTTAAAATGACAACAAAGGAAATGAAATAATAAAATTTTAATATAAACTGCATTTATTACTTACTCTCTCAACAAACATGTATTAAGTATTGTCTTTGTGTTGGGTAGGTACTGTGATAGGTATATGGATATAGAAAAATTAAAAGCCAAAGTCCTTGCTTTTAAGAATCCCTAAAAGTAGGGGCTGGAATTGTGGCTCAGCAGTAGAGCGCCTAGCACATGCGAGGCCCTGGGTTCGATCCTCAGCACCACTAAAAATAAAGATATTGTGTCCAACTTCAACTAAAAAAAAGTAAACATTTTTTAAAAATCTCTAAAAATAGGTGAAGAATGACCTATCAGCCTATATCAGGAACATAAGGAAAAATAAGGCAATAATTCGGCCTGCCCTAATGCTTGTGGGGCCTAGACAAAGAATACAAATGCAGGTCCCTGCATGTCCTTCTCTTCAACCTCTAGCTCTGGTCTATAACATCAAGGGCTTTGCATGTATGTGTATGTAGCTATGGGTCCAGGCTTTACCTAAGCTCCAGCTGTTCCCTTTCAAACATCTGTCCCTTAGCTACCCCTAGGGCCTAGACATACACACTAAGGATTCAGTCTACCCTTGGAAAAATTGGTCTGGGAAAGCAGCCTAATGCAGGAATTTGTGGGGTCTTGTGTAACGGCTAGCACAGACTAGAAGGAGGTGAACAGGGCAGGTGTATCTCCTTGGTCTTATAAACTCCTCACCCCTCAAAGAATGATGAGCCTAAAGAAAAGCCACAGTGGGGCACCTGCAGGCATGGAGTCCAAGACAGGGACTATGGCATAATTTTAAGGTGGTACTAGCAATAATAGTGGGGAGATGAAGGTAGCGGTTGTTTGCCAAACTGTTAAACTGATGTTACATCATTATGGCCATGGAAATGACTAGATATTGGGAAGGGAGGCATCCATAATTCTGTAAACATGTCAAGGAAAGGGCTGGACTCAGGCCAGAAGCTAAGAAAAGAGGTCTGAGCTGAAACTTACATGTTGAAGTTGGACTGCATCAGGCATAAAGACTGGAGAATGCCAACAAAGTAAAAATAGTCAAAGGAAGAGTCATCTAGAAAGATGATTGAGAAGGATCTCTGACAGAGGCAGGAAGGAAATAAAAGGTGCCACAACAAGCAAGGAGAGGGTTTCAGGAAGATAAGAATGAATGGCTGACAGTGTCCAGCCAAATAAAAAAAACATTTCTGATAACAAATGTAACCACTGGGAAAAAAATAAAACAAAAATAAAAACAAATGGAACCACTGAAGTTCAGCAAAAAGAAGGTCATTTGTGATCTGAATAGAAGCAGTATCAGCAGAGTGTTTATTTTAGAGGGCAGATGTGTGAAGAAATGGAAATTTAGATTTAGACTACTCATTCTAATGGCTGGAAACAGTCAGGAACAAAACATTTCTGAAAGTCAGAAATCTGAAATTCACCAAAGTCTAAAATTTACCCTAGCATCAAAACCAATAACGAAGTTTAAAACTTTGGGTGCTGACATGACACCATCAGTGGAAAATCCACACTTGACCTCATGTGACAGATCATGGGCAAAATACAGGCATACTGAAAGTAATTTATAAAATTATTTTCAGGCTATGTATACAAAATGTATATATATATCACATTTGGGCCCCATCTCTAAGATACCTTATTATGTATATGCAACTATTAAAAAAATCTGAAAACACCCAACTCTAAAAAAAAAACTGTGGTTCTAAGCATTTTACATAATGATTACTCAACTTGTACAAGCTTAGCAAAGTGATAAACAGACAATTTGAACTGAACAGTTTCTCTATCTCATATATTAAAAGATAAAATGAGCCAGGGCATACAACTGTAATCCCAGTGACTCAGGGGCTTGAGGCATAAAGATCAGAAGTTTGAGGCCAGTCTCAGCAACTTAGAAAGACTCTTTAGCAATTTAGCCAGATGACATAAAAAAAAAAAAAAGAAAAGTTAAAGGACTGGGGATGCACCTCAGTAGAGGGGCTCTGGATTCAATTCCTGTATAAAAATAAATAAATAAAAAATATGAAATGTAATTTGTGATTGGCTCAATATACTTGTCTAGAAGCTGGTTTTCAGAAACTACCCTCTACCTATGCATCTGTCTGTTAACAAAGACATAGAAAAACAGAGAGGCAACTCACAATCTTTGGTAAAGTGAAGTCCATCACATAATTCAACATTAAATTTTCTGTGTCGTCATTACAAACCTTAGGTTTATTTTGCCAAATAAAAGTTTAAGTTGTAGGTCAGAACCGTGGCTTCTAAAGTCTCCACAGTGCCTCCACAAAGGCAGTGTGGATGCTCTTAGGAATGCATGGACTGATCCAAGTGATGGGTCAGGTAGTCACTAAATTACCCAACTAAACTGCACAAGAGTTAATAACAAGAATCAACAAATGGGACTTACTTAAACTAAAAAGTTTTTTCTCAGCAAGAGAAACAATAAGAGAGGTAAATAGGGAGCCTACATCATGGGAACAAATTTTTACTCCTCACACTTCAGATAGAGCCCTAATATCCAGAGTATACAAAAAACTCAAAAAATTAGACAATAAGATAACAAATAACCCAATCAACAAATGGGCCAAGGACCTGAACAGACACTTCTCAGAGGAGGATATACAATCAATCAACAAGTACATGAAAAAATGCTCACCATCTCTAGCAGTCAGAGAAATGCAAATCAAAACCACCCTAAGATACCATCTCACTCCAAGAAGATTGGCAGCCATTATGAAGTCAAACAACAACAAGTGCTGGCAAGGATATGGGGAAAAGGGTACACTTGTACATTGCTGATGGGACTGCAAATTGGTGCGGCCAATTTGGAAAGCAGTATGGAGATTCCTGGGAAAGCTGGGAATGGAACCACCATTTGACCCTGCTATTGCCCTTCTCGGACTATTCCCTGAAGACCTTAAAAGAGCATGCTACAGGGATACTACCACATCAATGTTCATAGCAGCACAATTCTCAATAGCTAGACTGTGGAACCAACCCAGATGCCCTTCAATAGATGAATGGATAAAAAAAAGTGGCATTTATACACCATGAATATTACGCAGCACTAAAAAATGACAAAATCATGGAATTTGCAGGGAAATGGATGGCACTAGAGCAGATTATGCTTAGTGAAACTAGCCAATCCCTAAAAAACAAATACCAATGTCTTCTTTGATATAATGAGAGAAACTATGAACAGAGCAGGGAGGAAGAGCAGGAAGAAAAGATTAACTTTAAACAGAGACATGAGATGGGAGGGAAAGGGAGAGAAAAGGGAAATTGCATGGAAATGAAGGGAGACCCTCATTGCTATACAAAATTACATACAAGAGGTTGTGAGGGGAATGGGAAAATAAACAAGGAGAGAAATGAATTATAGTAGATGGGGTAGAGAGAGAAGATGTGAGGGAAGGGGAGGGGGGATAGTAGGGGATAGGAAAGTTAGCAGAATACAACAATTACTAAAAGGGCATTACGTAAAATTGTGGATGTGTAACCGACGTGATTCTGCAATCTCCATTTGGGGTAAAATTGGGATTTCATAACCCACTTCAATCTAATGTATGAAAAATGATATGTCAAGAGCTTTGTACTGTTGTGAACAACCAATAAATAAATAAATAAATAAAAGAAAAGAAAAGAAAAGAAGAGATTAGGCAATCAGGGCAAGATGGTGAGTAAGGAGGTTGGGGGCAGAGCCAAAAAGAGCTGGAGAGGGTCTTCTGATGAGGTCAACTTCCTACTTGAAGAAAGTGCCTGTGGATACAAGCAGCGGACCCAATCAGACAGATATTTTTATTTATACTTTTGCTCCTAAGTGGGGATCCACAATAGAAAAACTAAAACAGACAAACAGACGCATGGATAGAGGGGGCATCAATCAATAATAGTGAGGAGCACGTGGACAGAGAGGTGATAAGGAAAGGAAGAAATTTCAGAGGCCATATACTCCCCCACTGAATTCCCAGCTCTGGCCCTTCCTGTTCAGAGAAGTCTATTTCTATATCTCTTTTGCTTTTGCAATAAACCTACTTCTTGCTTGCTATCTTTTTTGCTGAGCAGAAACAATTAACCCAGCACCCCTAGACAGTAGCATGCCCATATGCGCACACCCTATCCCATTAGCTCTGGAGGTGGAGGAAGGAGGATTGCAGGTTCAAAGCCAGCCTCAGAAATTTAGTGAGGTGTTAAGCAACTCAATGAGACCCTGTCTCTAAATAAAATACAAAATAGGGCTAGGGATGTGGCTCAGTGGCCCAGTGCCCCTGAGTTCAATCCCCAGTACCAAAAATAAAAAATAAAAATAAAAAGCCAGCAACTGTGATTTGAGTCCTTCCCTGATTTCCTCTTTTGTTTTAAAGATTTTTGTGATTGCATCAGTCCCCCTTCCCCTTGGACAGCCCAGGACATGCTCCCTATTTTAAGGTCAGTTGATTATGATTAGCGAGCTGTATCAGTCATATTTTTGTTACTAAACAAAATATCAGACACAGGTTATTTATAAGAAAAACAAGTTTTTTGGCCAGCAGTTTTGGAGGTTGAAAGTCCAAATGGCACAAGCACCGACTTGTGGAGAGGGCTGCTTACTTAGTTGTATCATCTGGTGGCACCAACAGCAATGGTGGGAGAAGGTGGGAACAGTCAGAAGCATGGAGAGTACAGGTGGCTCGGATAGAAGGGAACAACAGTTTCTTTCATAACAGCTTTCTTGGAGAACTAACCAGAGAGTTCCCTCAAGAAATACTTCATGCCTAGAATGACCTAAAGACAACCCACTACGTCCTACCTCTTAATGATTCCATGACCTCTCAATTCTGCCACCTTGTAGACCAAGCCTTCAATCACAATGGACCTACTGAAGACACCCAAATCATATCCAAAGCATACCATAAGCTTAATTCCATCTATAACCATGGTTCTCTCTGCCACATAATGTCACATTTATTGGTTTAGAAGATTAGGACATGGACATGGAGGGGGAGTTATTCTGTTTATTCACATTTGTTAGGCCAAAAGGCATTTCCTTATCTTAACTTGCATTTCTTTTTGCTACTTGTCTTTTTCTCTTGGTATATTACATTTTTTTCTTACTTTAAATGAGTGTTTTATATATTTATCTACATTATTTACCTATTATTGTTCTTATTTTGACAAATACTTTTTCCAGTTAATCTATTTTTTTGAAGCATTTAACAATTTATAAGTAGACAAATCTATCTTTTTTTTTTTCTCTTTGTTTTTGTTTCCTTTGTTTTCATGCTTAGGGGGAAAAATCCCCATCTAGTGATCAGATGGATATTCTAAACTACAGTTTTTCTGCTAAATGTTTAACTGTTAGTTCATCTGAATTTATTTCGATGCAGATTATGAGGTGAGAATACAAAAAGGTATTTTCCTCCCAAATAGGAAGCCAATTTGTTTGTAGTAGAGAAATTAACTATCTCCAAATTCCATTCTATTTTCTTTTTAGTTACTGAGCGTGACTACAGTTCTTGCTGGGTAAGACACTGTCTACGTTTCCAAGCCCACCTTGTGGCTAGCTGGGTCCTTGTAGCTAAGTTTGGGCCAGTGGTATTAGAGTAAGAGGACGTGGAGATTATCTCCATGAAGACAAAACTGCTCTCCATGGTCTCCCTCTTCCTGTAGATAAAATGTGATGACAACTGTGAACTATACTGATAAGGTCATCCCTAGGGGAGAAACAAGACAGAAGGAAGTTTGACTCTGACATGACCTTGCAGAATAGAACTGCCTACCTGCCCTGGCCCATCTGCCCACTCCAGATATTAAATATGAAAAAAATACTATCTTGTTTGAGCCATTATATTTTGGAGTCTCCTCATTATAGGAGCTTTACTTGTTCTCCATTGAGAGCTAGTTTAAGAATTCACAAAGGCACAACACATTGGCACTGACTTAATGGTTAGGATATAGGCTGAAAAAGCAAGCGTTAAACTGTAAACCACAGTAAAATCATTGTTTGTGATACTTTTGAATTGACTGGAAAAAAATCAGAACATTGGTCTATTTTTTGCCCCTTGCTGATTGCTATAGTTTGGATCTGGAAGTTTCCCTAAAGGTTCATGTGTTATAGGTCTTTTTACGAGCTTGTGGCACTATTAGGAGTTAATGAAACCTTTGGTAGGTGGGGCTCAGCAAAAGGAAGGTGGGCCACTGTGGGAATGCTCTTGAAGGGGATACTGGAACAGGGGTATCTTCCTCTCTTTGTTTCCCAACTACCTTGAGGTGAACAGGTTTCCTCTGTTGCACACATGTGCCATGATGTACTGCCACACCACAGGCCTAAGAGCAACAGGATCCAGGGAGAATGGACTGAAACCTGTGGAATCATGAGCCAAAATAAACCTCCTTTTCAGTTGTTGTCTTAGGTAATTTTTCACAGTAACAGAAAGCTGACTAACAACTGAGTAACACAAAGCTGATTTGAGTATGGCATTACAGGAGTCAGGCAACAGCACTGGTTTGTAAGCATAAATGGATGGGGCAAGAGCTTGCTAAGACAGTTTCTCTCCATCTGGGGCCTGCTATCTATACTTAATGAGAATCTAAGTGCCTGAGTCTGAAGCCTCAGTTTGTTCCTAAGTTGTAAATGGCAGGAAATAAAATGTCCTTCAGAGCCTGCTTGGTAACAGAAATGTTATTTCCAGCCTCTCTTGCTAATAAGTGTGGCCTGGCCATGTGCTAAGTCTATACAAATGAGATATAACTAGAAATTATACATAAAACCTAAAGATGCAGTCACTTGTCTTGGATGTCTTACCTCTCCTTTCTCTAGACTAGTCCAACAGCATGATAATGAGCCTGCTTTGACCAGGTAGATAAGATGATCACCCTAGGGGTGTGGGAGCAACAACAGAGAAGGCATTTACATCCTTCAAGGACCTTATGGAACAGAGCTCCCTACCTGCCTCAAATAGCCCACTATCTTAAAGACTGTATCTTGAGAGAAAAATAAACTTCTTTTTATTGAGGCTTTATATGTTTGGTCTCTTTGTTACACAGCTTAGTCTGTACTTTACATAGACTGCCAATAAATACTGTTGAATTATCAATTTGAATGATGAAATCTGGGAATCAACATTTGTTAAGTATATCTAACTCAGCTGTTTTTCCATTTAATTTTTAAAAATGCTAATATACTTGCATATTACTTATAAATTATCTCTCATATTTGTAACATATTTCTCCCAGTTTGCATTTTAATTTTATAATTTGTTTTGAAGTATAAAGGTTCAAAGAGTTGATGTTAAAATGTTAGCCTAGAGCTGGGGCTGTACTCAATGGTAAAATACTTCCCTCGCATATGTGAGGCCCTGGGTTCGATCCTCAGCACCTCATAAAAATAAATAAAGATATCATGTGTCTATCTACAACTAAAAAATTTTTTTCAAAATGTTAGCCTAGGGCTGGGATTGTGGCTCAGCGGTAGAGCGCTCACCTAGCATGTGCAAGGAACTGGGTTCGATCATCAGCACCACATAAAAGTAAACAAAATAAAGGTATTGTGCCCAACTATAACTAAAAAAAATTTTTAAAAAATGTTAACCTAACCCTAACCCTAAATATTTTCCTTTGTGATTTCTTTCATTTTCTTATGCTTTAAAAAAATCTAATCTCTTAGGTGATAAGATTTATTTTCTTTTATACTGTCTCATTTTAAACATATAGCTTTCCCATCCATCAGCAATATATTTTTTTTAAATATATTTTTAGTTGTAGGTGGATACAATACCTTTATTTTATTTGTTCATTTTTTATGTGGTACCAGGGATTGAACCCAGTGCCTCATGTATGCTAGGCAAGTGCTCTACCACTGAGCAACAACACCAGCCCCTCATCAGGAGTATATTTTGATGCCTGCTGCAAAGGATGCATCAAAAATTCAATGTTTAATTTCTAATATGTACCCAATTTGCAAAAACACTTATGAGCTAAACTTCTATTTCATAAAATGAGGTTTATTTAATAAGTCTACTGATTTATGACTTTTATTACATGTTAAATTATTGTCAACATCTGCTTCTGACCTATTTTGTTCATATAATCATTTTGTTGCAGATAAAATTTTCACTTTTTTTTTTTTTTAAGTACTAAAAGAAAAAAAGCCCAGGGCTAGGGTTGTGGCTCAGTGGTAGAGCGCTTGCCTAGCACATGTAAGGCACTGGGTTCGATCCTCAGCACCACATAAAATAAATAAATAAATAAACAAACAAATAAATAAATAAAGGTATTGTATCCGTCTAAACTAAAATAAATAAATAAATAAAAAATCTAAGGAAAATCCTTACTTTGAAGGAAAAAATGGATAGGCACTTGCAATAGTCTTTGAAATATTCTTAATAAGTTTTAACTCAGTCTATCCAGAAAATCCTTTTCATATTTATGATTTTGATGCTATACAGGAGGGATAAAGAGAATTATGATTAGGAAGGAGTGCATCAAGGACTTCTGAAGTTCTAACCTGGGTGATGGATACATGGGTATCTGTTTGATAATTATTTCACTAAACAGTGCAAATATATTTTATATACTATCTGTATGTATGACATATTGAACAAGAAAAAACTTCATGTATGACACTGGGGGACCCTTGGAAAAAATATCTCAGACATTATGATATCACAAGGCCAACAAAAGGGGAAAAGGATGCATTACTCTAAGCTCTAAAAATAATTTCACATACCTTTTAACCCCCAATTCCATTAAATGCTTATGATTGGTTGCCTTCTATTACTAACCTTTCTTGTCTGAAACCTGTCTGACCAACCATGGAAAAAAAGTCATGAAAACTGATCTCAAATTTTTATGGTCAAATTGAGGAAAACAGAATTATTACATACAAGCTAAACCTTAATCTACTTTAAAATATGCCAATCATTATGTGGATCATACTGCAGAATGGACAAGCACAATGCAATTTACTTCATCAATTACTATTTAAAACAAAGACGCTCTTAGAATGGTAGTTCTCAAACTTATATGAGCATAAGATTAACTAAAAGAGCTTGTTAAGATTGCTCATTCTCATGGTTTTCCCCAGATCCTGAGTAGGCCTGCATGGGGCCAAAATCTGCAATTTTAATAACCAAGCAGTCAATGGATCATATTTACTTATTTACTTACTTATTTGCAGTACTGGGAATTGAACCCAGGGATACTCTACCTTTACAAGGGCTAAGGCTACATCCCCAGTGCTTTAATTTTTTTTTTTTAATTTTGAGATAGGGTCTCACTAAGTTGCTAAGGCTGAGCTTGAACTTGCTATTCTTGCCTCAGCTTCCAAAGTTGCTGGGATGTGCACCATTGTACTTGGCTGTAGATCTTATTTTTAAAAATACAAATCTAGGAGAATCTGAACCTTATGCATTTTACGGAGAAAAGTCTTAGTTCCTAAATCTACCAATTACTCATTTTATATCAAAAGGTTTACATTTCTGAGAAAATTTACATATAATCATTGTTTTAGTTAGCTTTTTCATTTGTGAAGAACAAATTAGAGGAGGAAAAGTTTACTTGAGGTTCTAGTTTCAGAGGCCTCAGTCCATAAACAGCCCACATCATTGCCCTGGGCCCAAGATGAGGCAGATCACTGTGGGGGAAAGGCTCACTGGCAGAAAGCTGAGCTGCTGTGGTGGGGTCAGGAAGGAGCGGATACAGGGGAAGGTCCACAGGGAAGATACACTTTGCCAGGGCAGCCCCCTGTGACTTACCTCCTCTAGCCATGCCCCATGTGCCTGCAGTTACCACCCAGACAGTCTATTCAAACTAAGATTGACTGACTAGGTTACATCTCTTACAATCCAATCATTTTATCTCTCAACATTCCTGCATTAACATAGGAGATTTTGGGGGACAGTCAATACCCAATCCATAGCATTCTACCCCTATCCCCCAAAAGCTCATGACCTATTTTAACAGTTTTAGCATTGCCTAGGTCCAAAGTTTCCTCCAAGACCCAAGGAAAATGCATGGCTGTGAGCCCCAGTAAAAATCTAAAGCAAGTTATATATACCAAATATACAGTGGCACAGAGTAAACATTCTGTTGGTGAAAGCTTAGTCCTTGTCTCCGATGTCAATCTAGTAATGAGGACATGGTTTTGAGAAAAAGGTTAAAGGTTTATGGCTTTGCTAGCAAAATAGAAACACAGGGTATTCCTGTCCCAAAGGCTGTGATTCTGCCCATTAGCAAGAACAGGGGGCTTTTAAAGAGGTAACTCAAAGGCTACATTCCACCCATTCTCTGTCACAGAGTTGTAATTCACTTGTTAATTTGGGAGACAGTTATTTCTGAGATATTCTGGTACCATCCCCAAAGTCTGGATTACTTTGTTCCCATAGTGGGTGTGTACTCAAGGAGAGATAGATCTGCTTAGGATGGGAAAAAAAAAAGTAATCCGGTTTCCCCTGAGATTAGGGAGGCAGAGAGATTAGGGAGGAGCAGGGAGAGAGGGAGAGAAAGAAACATTCCATTTTAAAAATAATTGGTGTTGGCAGAGCAGCAGGGGCTATATTCAAAACATAAAGTGGACCAATGTTATAATTCCCATTCCAAAAGACAGGAACAGGGGCATAGAAAAAAGGATGGGTCCAAAAACTAAACCAAGTTGAGCAAACAGGTCTGGTAACTTCACATACAGAATCTAAGACATATGGCAGGGAGATAAGCTCTTCAAAAGGCTTAGGCAGCCCTGCCCCTTCCTTTGATACTGGTCTTGGAAATTAGGATCTATTGGCATCAAATCAATATTGGCAACAGATTCACTATTTTGGGTCAGGAGCCATTTTATCTAGAGGCTCCAAAGTCTTGATTCTGAGGCAATGCTGCTTAATTTCCCATAAGAACATGTACCTGCTAAAAGATCAGCCCCACCCCAGCTTATGACACAACTCCTGAGCAGCTCTGTCGGTTTGCCTAGTGCTGCTGGCAATAAATCTCTTGAGTGAGATTTCAGTGTGTGGTATGGTTTTGGGCTCTGAGGAGACTCTGAGTGTCATTTCAGGAGATCAGGTCCTTGTTCCCCTGTTGTTGAAGATTAAATACCTGAAAATGCTGAGGCAAGCATATAAAGTAAGTTTTATTTCAGGGAAGAAACAGAAATAGACTTCTCCACAGAGAAGGGGACTCAGAGCTGGTATCCTTGGGAGTGGGGATGTCTTACTCCTTCATAGATCTTGAGTTTCCTTTCCTCCCTGGGCCCTCCTCTTCCTCTCTTGCCTATGTGACCAAAAGGCAGGAAAAGAGCAGCCCAGTTGTATTCAGTAGCAACACCTTGAATTAAGAGGAGTAATTCCCAGGAGGTGTTGGTAATCTATTGAGAGGAGGGGAGTGCTCTGGAGTTGTTAGCATGCCATTTCCTTTTCTTTGATAATTAGTTCCCATCTTTTTGTCCATATCATTCATTATCTATACTGACTACCTGTCCTTCTCCCCTGTCTCATCTTTGGCTTTTGTCAGTTAGGGTTAGGGTTAGGGTTAGGTTAGGGTTCTCTTTTAACCTGGTTTCCTTTGCAGTAAGCAGTTTTTCTTGGGAGATAGTTCATATTACGGGAATCTCTTAATTCCTGGGGTTTCTTCCATTCCAGCTTTGACTTCACCTTCTTCGCTTCACAAAGGGACTCCCAACCCTGCTACACTTTGCCTGGCCTCCGAGGCCTTTTTTGAAATCTCAGTGGAAGCTTCCATAATACTTTATCTCTTGCATCCTGCACTCTTGAAGAACCAGACCTTGTGGATGACACCAAGGTCTGCTGCCAGCTTGTGCAATAATACCCAAGTCCCCTAGAATCATAGCTTTCAGAAGCTTCTTAGTGCCTATACAACTCAGCATGGTGAAACAACCTCCTAGGCCCCTTTGTATAACCAGTGTGCTCTCATGATGTTTTTTCAAAGGAATTTTCCCTCCTTCATCCTTGAGCCTACAATGGATATGGAACTGCAAATTCCTGAGATGACTTTTAGGCATCTTTCTTATTGTCTCTGTGCAAAGTAATTAGCATCTCTTTAGGGGTTATCATCTCTTCAACAGCACAACTTCCTTGGTCCCAATTTTATGTGTACTTTTCTGTCCAAATTGCAAGTTTTAAAAAATCCTTTAGCTCTGTTTTCTGCTCATGATTCTCAAGTAAAACTGGCCAAAAGCAGTGGGAAATACCAATGTCACTAGATAAATGCTATGCTGCCTTGAAATTTCCTCTGCCAGATTAGTCAGCCCATCACTTTAAAATTCAGCCTTCCAAACGTCTTAAGACATGAGAAAAATACAACCAAATTATGTGCAGAATATAATATGAGTGGTTTCTGGTCCAATTTTCAATAGAGTCCTCAGTTCCCTCTGGAACCTCATGAGCACAGCCCAAATTCCTATCAGCATTTTGGTTTTCTGAGTTTCTATCAGAATCACTCATTAAGCTTTACTTATAACATCCTAAAGCATTTCTGCTTGCATCTCCAAACTTCAAAATTCCTCCTGAAAACCAACTAACAGGAAACATTTAGAGGAGGGAAAGTTTACATGAGGCTCATGGTTTCAGAGGTCAGTCTATAGATGGCTAACCCCATTGTAATGTAAAGCTCTGTCCTTGTTCCCAATGCCAATCCAACAATGTTTTTTGTGTTTTGTTTTTTTATTGGTTGTTCAGAACATTACAAAGCTCATGATATATTATCTTTCATACATTTGACTCAATTGGGTTATGAACTCCCATTTTTACCCCAAATACACATTGGAGAATCACATCGGTTACACACTCACATTTTTACCTAATGGCATATAAGTGACTGTTGTATTCTGCTGCCTTTCCTATCCCCTACTATCCCCCCTCCCCTCCCCACCCATCATCCCTCTCTACCTCATCTGCTGTTGTTCAATTCTCTCCCTTGTTTCCCCCCCTTTCCCCTCACATCCTCTTCTATGTAATTTTGTGTAACATTGAGGGTCTCCTATCATTTCCATATGTTTTCCCTTCTCTCTCCCTTTCTCTCCCCCCACTAGTCTTTGTTTAATGTTAATCTTTTCCTCATGCTCTTTCTCCCTGTTCTGTTCTTAGTTGCTCTCTTTATATCAAAGAAGACATTTGGCATTTGTTTTTTAAGGATTGGCTAGCTTCGCTTAGCATAATCTGCTCTAATGCCATCCATTTCCCTGCAAATTCTATGATTTTGTCATTTTTTAGTGCTGCGTAGTACTCCATTTTGTATAGATGCCACATTTTTTTTTTTATCCATTCATCTATTGAAGGGCATCTAGGTTGGTTCCACAGTCTAGCTATTGTGAATTGTGCCGCTATGATCATTGATGTGGCAGTATCCCTATAGTACGCTCTTTTAAGATCCTCAGGGAATAGTCCGAGGAGGGCGATAGCTGGGTCACATGGTGGATCCATTCCCAGCTTTCCCAGGAATCTCCATACTGATTTCCATATTGGCTGCACGAATTTGCAGTCTCACCAACAATGTACAAGTGTACCCTTTTCCCCACATCCTTGCCAACACTCATTGTTGTTTGACTTCATAATGGCTGCCGATCTTAATGGAGTGAGATGGTATCTTAGGGTGGTTTTGATTTGCATTTTCTTTTAAAAACATGTTCTTTCTTTTATTTTAAAACTTTATTTTATTTGTTTATTTATTTATTTATTTTTATGTGGTGCTGAGGATCGAACCCAGGACCTTGCACTTGCGAGGCGAGCGCTGTACCGCTGAGCCACAACCCCAGCCCCCGCCCCACGTGGTTTTGAGAAAAAGTTTTTTGAGAAAAAGTTTTATTGCTCTGCTAGTAAAGGAGAAGCACATAGGACTCCTGTCTCCCAGGCTATTATTCTGCCCATCAAAGGGAGCAGGGGGCTTTTAAAGAGGTGTTCAAAAGCTACATTCCACATGTTCTATCCAGAGTTGTAGTTCAATTGTTAATCTGGGCAATAGTCACTTCTGGTGCCATCCCCTAAAGTCTGAATTACTTTGTTACTGTGGTGGGTATGTGCTCTAGGGCAGATAACTCTACCTAGGATGGGGAAGAAAGGTAATCCTATGTCCTCTATGACTGGGGTGGGGAGATATTAGAGAGGAGCAGAGATAGAGGAAGAGAAAGAAAAATGTGCTGTTTAAAAATAAGTCCCAGTGGCAGAGTGGCAAGGGTTATATTCAAAGCATAAAGTAGATCACTGTTACACCTTGGCTCTAGGCCCAAGGTGAGCAAGGTGAGGTAGCACATCATGGCAGAAGGCCCAGTGGAGGAAAGCTGCTTAGTTCATAGTGGGATCAGGAAGCAGAGAGAGGGAGGGGAGGGGCTACAGGAAAGATGCCCTTACAGGACTGGCCCCAGTGACCCACCTCCTCCAGCCAAGCCCTCTTGTCTATAGTTACCACCAAGTCAGTCCATTCAAAGCTAGGATTAGTTTATAGCTCTTATAACTCAATAATTTTGATCTCCAAATATTCCTACATTAATACAGGAGTTTTGAGGGACACCTCATATCCAAACCATAACAATCCTTCCTTGTCTTTTTCTTCTTTTTCACTATTGAAACTCTGATGTAGGCATTTAGTTTTATTTAACTAGTGCTCTTAATCAAAAAGGTAATATATACACAAGGCAAAAATATTTCCAAAAGTAGCAAAGAGGATAAAATAAAAAGTTAATTTCCTTTCTAGGCCAGACTTCTAGTTCCTTAGGCATTTCACCCAGAGGCAATGGGACAATATATTCTTGCAAAATTATTCTTTGCCAAAAACTGGCATATATCTCCTTCCCTCCTTTTTTTCTAGGTGCAAATTCATCATAATATTCTAAACTTTTTCTTTTCACTCAACAATGTATTTTGGAGATATTTCCATATCAGTACTTACTGAACATTTACCTCCTTTTACAGATGCATACTATTCCAGGATATACTACACCATACCAGTTGTCTGTTGAAGGCATCCAGCCTTCTGCTATTCCAAGTTAGGTTGTACGAATATGGCAGTCTTTGCAAACTGGTAGAACTTCATATGTGGGCTAATTTTTTATGAGTGCAAATACTGGGTAAAAAAAATGTATATTTTCAATTTGATATAATGCCAAAATTCCCTCCAAATACAAACTGTTCAAACATCAGCAGTGCCTGTTTTTCTCTATACTTCAGGCAACATAGTCTATTACCATATTTTTTCATCTTTGTCAGTAAAGAGGCATCTAATTGCTGTTTTAAATTTCATTTATCTAATTATGATAGAAAGTTGTGTCCTTTCCTTAAGTTTATGTCACTTATATTTTATATAATTTCTGTAACTGCTTGCTCATATCTATTACCCACTTTTCTACTGAGTTGCTATTTTTTTTAAATTGACTCAAATTATTTTCAACTAAAAAAATTACCCATTTGTTTTATTCTTGCAAATATTTCCTACTTTTTAACTTGGCTTCTGACTATGTTTTATAATATGTTTATATTATATCTAATCATGAGGACATTCTACATTTTTATGTAGTCAAATGTATTATGCCTTTCTTTTGTGACTTCTGGGATTTTTTTCTTAGTGAAGCCTTTCCATGTTCAGGTTCTCTAAACAATCATTTTCTAATATTTTTATGGCTTGTTTTTTACATGTAGGTCTTCAACCCAACAATAATTTACTTAAGTGGTAAGGCAAGAACTAAGGCAAGGTTTTTTTTTCTTCCCCTCAAGAGTTAAGTAGCTGTTATAAAATGATTTAGCAAACAAATCATCTTTTCTGCTATAGCCATTTTCTATAATTTTCTTTCTTATTTTTTTTCACACACCCCACCTGTCACTACCCCACATAGTCTCCCTACATTACCCAGGCTGGCTCTGAACTCAAGATCCACATGTTTTTGCCTCCCTGGTTACAGTCATTTTAAATGCAACTTTGCCAGCTGCAAAAGATTTCACAAAGGGGTATATTTCTAGAAAACTTATGTTTACTAGAATCATACTGTTTTATTCAGCTTTTCTTCACTGTGACCAAAATACCTGAACAGAACAACTTAGAGAAGGCAAAGTTTAATTGAAGTTCATCATTTCAGATGTCTTAGTCCACAGATGGCCAATTCCACTGCTCTCTCTGAGCCCAGGGTGAGCAGAACACTGTTGGGAGGATCCGGTGAATAAAAGCTGCTCAGTTCATAATGGGGTCAGGAAGCAGAGATAGAGCAGGATGGAGGGAGGGAAAGAGAAAGAGATAAAGGAAGGGGCCACAGGGAAGATGTACCCTTCTAGGGCATGCCTCCAGTGACCAACCTTCTCCAGTCATACCCCTCCTGCCTACAGTTACCAACATACAATACAGTTGTTTAAGGGTCTTCTACTAAACGACTGGCACATTCTTGACTTACCTTTCTCTGATTACATCTATATCATCTACCTTGATTGCAGTTTTGGGAGGCCCACCTATTTCACACAGTCTCTGGCATTTCTTAAATAGATAGCTAATCTCATCCATTGTATGTGAATTTCATTAGTTCAACTCAGAAGGTGACTTTTGTGACCCTGATCTCCAAATTCATAGAGAGGGAAGCTTCCCATCATTGCTTCCTTCCCTTGCCATAACTGATGTCAAAAATGAGGACTGAGATCATCTTCGACTCCTCTCCTGCTCTGCCCCAGCCTCCAAAGCAAGGACAGTTTTCCTGATCCTTATCTCAGTTTGGTAAATCAGATTCCTGCCTCACTCTCTCTCTCCCCCTGGGAGGCAAAGTCCAAGAACAGACCAAATTGGAGACCACCCACTTTGTCACAGTAACTCACTATGTTTCAGAGGACATAATTTGGGCATTGAGGTATTTGGTTTTATGTTTGTTTTTTCAACATATAGTGACTTGGCTACTTCCACTTACACAGACTGGCTAGAGATGGAGTGGTGATGAGCTGATCAACTACTTTAAAGACTACCATATGCAACATAGATGGAGAGTGATTTCTGAAGAATTACCAATGAAATATAGTTAATTCAAATCTATATTAAACTAGATGTGTTATGATGGCTCAGAAGAGAGGAGTTAGGGAAGTGTGGTCTTCTGCACCCTTCATTTTTATATTCCGGACTTTAGTAATGTTTCCTCAAGCTTTTTGTCTCAGTCACTCAAGTTTTCTTAGTTCGTATGGTTGTTCTCTATGCCCTTTGACCTACCAGAGTTGAAATATTTGCTATTCTTTCTGTAAGAATCCATGTCACTTTAACTTCCTGTCACATCAGCTCACCTTGTATCCCTTCAAGAATTTCAATGATGCAGTGTGAAGAAGCTTCCCTCACCAAATCAAGAATTTATGTGAGTGCACGTCTATAAGATCTTGATTTAATACCATTCTTGTTCTTTAGACGAAAATACAATTAGTACAGTACCAGTTCATAACTTTGCCCAAGAATTTTAAAATATTAAGTAGATATTAAACTAAAATTCCAGTGTAAGGAATATTAGAAATTCTATCCTACCGATTCAATAATTTAGGTTTCATTACACAAACATTATTAAGATCCATCATATGGCCAACACTGTATTAGGGCCTGGAAACACTAAGATAGTGAGTCAAGGTCCCAATTCTCAAGGAACTCAGTTTAAAGAAGGAAAGACAGATATGTAAAAATACAACCTCCAAGCATGAGGATCCCACTATGGAGGGTTTCCAAAAACTCAGAGGTGACACAAATGAATTAAATGAGCAACAATACCTAGGTGTCGGGAAAGGACTCCAAATGAAGGTGCTTATACTGGATTTTGACAGATAGGTAGAAATTTGCCCACTAAACACAGCCAAGACTAACATTTCAGAAAAATGGAAGATCATATATTAATGAACAGAGGCACATTACATTATTGTAGCTTCTGGGAACTAGAAGGAGTTTGGTGGGACTAGTATCTAAGATAAGACCCTGTAGGAAGTGGGGCTGGAAGGGCTCAATCCTAAATGGTCTCGAATGCCTTGATGAATGGGCTGGACTTCTTTCAGTGGGCAGTGGAGTAACTGATAGGTACCAAATGGGGAAGGGACATGATCGGTCTCAAGTTTGGAAAGATCATGGTGCAGTCCGTGTGGATGGATGTGTGGCAGGACCAGGGGCAAGAGGTGCAGCTGAGGGACTGCTGAACACTGAAGTTTTGGGTTTCCCTTCCGTAATGTAGACATGAGGCTGGGAAGCATTTGCCCAGTGAGTGATGACATTGTCCAGCTCTTTCTAAGCAGGGCCATGGGACCAGTTTTGGCTAAGGACTGTGAGTAAAGTATGTAGGTCACTCAGGCCAAATGTGCAGAGAACTACTTCATGATGTCTTCCCTTCCACAGCAACCCGGAATTCCTCATGTAGAAGATGGCTGTAGGTCAGGATAAAAGAAATCTGAATCCCTGAGTCAGAGAAAAAGTATCCAGAAGAGCAACCCAATCAAGAATACCTACAATGAACTTTTCATGAGGAAAAAATGAATTTTCTTATACTAAGTTTCATAGATCTAAATACTCTTATTATTGCTAGATTACCCTATTATAAGAGGAACATTAGAAAATTTGGCAATATTTGAAGTAAAATACAGACTTTTTATGTAATATGTTGAAGGATAGGAACCTGTATTAGTCAGATTCATCAGTCAAGCTAATTAGTCAGTTCTGGGGGGTGGGGCGCAGAGAGAGAGAGTATGCTAATAGGAAACAGATAAATATAAGAAAATTTATTGCTTATAGAAACTGTGCAGTCCCCTGATAGACACCTGCAATTTGGAGACCCAGGGAGACAGTGCATGGCTCAAAACAAGTCCAAAATCCCTAGAAACTAGGGAGCCGATGATTTAGACTCAATCTCAGGTAGAAGGCCTGAGAATATAGGCAGGGGAGGGGAAGATAGAGTGGAGGACACTAGTGCAAGTCTCAGAGTCCAAATGCCAGTGATGGTGAAGTATTGATGTTCAAGGGCCAGAGAAGAAGGTCTTCCCAGCTTTACTAGAGAAAGTCCATTTACCCTTCATCTGCCTTTTCTTCCATCCAGGTCCTCAGCCAATTGGATGATGTCTGCCTATGTTAAGGGGGACTCTTCTCCATTGAATCCAGTACTCATATGCCAATCTCCTCTAGAAATACTCTCACAGACAATATCCAAAGTCATACTCTTTCAGCTATCTAGGCATCCCTTATTCTAGTCATGTTCACCCTTAAAATAACCATCATAAAGCCCTTGGAGAAGATCATGGCGAGATGGAATAAAGAGAGACAATAACATGTGAATAATATGAGAAGGCAGAAGGATAATAATATGAGAAGGCAGAGCATAGGAAGCAACAGCTCTTCAACTGGAGAAGAGAAGGAGGAATTAATTTTCATATTAAACAGGAGGAATGATACATAGATAGATAAACCTTTAAGTGACCAGTAAGAAGCTTCCAACTAGCTACATTTTCCCTGAGAAGTAGGATATTAAAGACATTTACTGAGAGAGTATGAGGATGGCAGTGAGAGTCTTGCAGAATAAGGCAAATATTAAGAGTAATTTAATGAAAAATGGGAGAAGAGATATTTCTCAAGTGGAACTAACAAGGCCACATGGCTAAGTTAATTTTCTCCAGAAAATTAATCAAATGAGGCAAGGGGTAGAAAGTGGCAGAAAGGTGGGTTTTAGGATTGATCTAAGATTAAGGGATCGAAAAAATATGCAATGCAAGAACAAAGGGTAGTGGAATGGACTCAGTAAGTTAGGAAAGACCTCGCTGCTTTAACAAACAAACAAAAAACAAACCAAAACAACAACAACTCAATAATAATTCAGTAGTTCAAAAGAACTATCCAATTCTGGGCAAAATGGAGAAAATAATAAATGTAGCTATTTAAATACTGTGAAAATTAAATGGCACCTAAGAGTGGGGAAGATCAATACCATAAAATGTGATGATTTGACAAATTTTTTCCTTCAATACAATCAGGCTGAACTCTACCCAAAAGCTGGAAGTGGGCATCTGCCTGGGCAGAGTTCCCGAGGAGGACCCTCTAGAACTGGTTCAAAGACCAAGGAAAGGTCATCCAATGATCAGAGAGAATGAGAGAAAATAACTTTTTGTCTTTCTCTTTCTCCATTCTCTCACACCCAGCTCCAAAGAAATCCCATGGTTGTTGGGGGCTGAACTAGCATATGACTGGATCTGACTCCCCTGCTGAGCGGTGTGACATCTGGTGGTCATGCTGCTGGATAGCTCCCTGTCTTCTAGGGTTTGAGTAAATATGTCTTTGTGCATGGACATGCCTTCCTTACATCCCCATGAGTGGAGCTATGCTCACCAGTTTCTTTGTAATATTACCCCTTGCCCTGTTTGGGATAGAATGTTCCATAGAAATGCCTTTTGTGTGTCCCCTTGTCTTACTGTGCCCTTAGGTGTGGCTTATCTAGATGTTAGTCAACCTGCTGACAGCAGACATCATAAAGCTAGACTCAGCCCCTTGAAACCTGACCCCTTGCCTCATTTGATTAGCTTCCCCTCCATAAAAGGGGTCAGCATGTGCTTTCTCTCTCTCTCTCTCTCTCTCTCTCTCTCTCTCTCTCTCTGCAGACCCTTAAGGTCAGAGGAGCCATCACAGCACCCCCAAAGAAATAGGTATTTCTGTCTCTTGTGTGGTTATTTCTCGCAGCCTAATTAGCCCAGTTCCCTGAAATGACCCCTGAGTATTTTAGTCGTGTGCAACCCAGCACAGTAGAGTGAGCAACAGTGGCCAAAACAAGGAGTGCAGGAGTCCAAAGTGTAGATGAAGGGAGGAGAACCTACCACTCTGATCAGAGCTGGGATTTTCAGATTTTTTTTTTTTTTTTTTTTTGGTTTATGTCCTAGTGCTGTATGGCTCCACATATAAGTGAACTTGAGAAAAGTATGTGAACAACACAGTGAATAAACAGAGCTTCATCTTTATTGATTGGAGAACCCAAAAGGAAGCCCAGATAAATAAAAATGAGGAGATTGCTATAAAAGAGATCAGGAAAGCCACCTGATAAAGATACTCCTGAACTCATTTCCAAGTGGCACATGCACGGATCTGCATAAACACCAAATCATTGACGTGAAGGTTGGACTATAGGACAATTCACTGTCAAGGTTCCAGAATAACCTTACAAATGTATGAAAGCCATATTTGAATATGATTGAAAAGGCTCTTATACAAGCAACTGCATTGAAAGCATAGAAGACTGTTGAAATGTGTACCTGAGCTCAACTAGGTCAACTGTTAATATGAATATTAAAAATCTTATTTCTTCAAACTATCAGGAATACAATTAAAAAGTAATCAATATAAAAAATTAGATAAATCTGACAAATCCATGAGAAAAGAAAATCATAAGAGCCAATGACAAGATGACACATTCAGGAATTATTTGAAGAATTTAAAGAAATGATTATTCAAATGCTGCACAAAGAAATAACAAAAGTTCTTTAAATATAAAAACTCAAGGAACACCAGTAAAAAAATTGAAGATAACAAAAGAAACAAAATAAAATTTCAGAATTAAAAAGAAAAGACCTATTAAACAGACTAAAGAGCAGAACAGAAATGACAGAAAAGTATGAATGAACCCCAATATCTTTCAATAGAGTTTGCAAAAACCAAACACCAGAGAGAAGAAACTTTGTTGTTGCTGCTGCTGGGACCTATGAGATGGTCTAGCATTACTGTCATCACAGATCCAAAATGAGAGGATAGAGTATGGCACAGAAAAAAATTAGGGCTCAATTTTCCAAATATGGTGAAAGACATGAACCCACAGACTTAAGCTGCTTAGTAAAACTTGCAAGAAGAAACCCAAAGAAGTCCACGCCCAGACATACCCACAGCACTTACAAACCAAGCTTGAAGGAAAACACTTGAAGTCAGCTAGACAAAAATGAAACCTTATTGACAGACCTGGAACCACTTAAACGACTGTGGAATTCTTATCAGAAATGATGTGAGACAGAAGGCAGTGTGAAACAACTTTTTTGGAGTGGCCAAAGGAAAAACAGAAGAAAACCAAAATCTCATATATAGAAAAAATTCTTCAGAGAGGAAGGTAAAAATAAATATATCTTCCTATAAAGAAAATTTAAGGGCAAAAATAACCTTTGGTCCTTCAGACAAAAAGAAAATGATATCAGAAGGAAATGTGGGCACCAGGGATAAAGAGAAAGCAACAAATTAATAAATATGTGGGTAAATACAAGAGGCCATTTTTCTCTGTTTGAGTTCTTTGAGATACATTTTCACCACTGAAAGGAAAAATTGAGAAAACATCTGGAACAGAACAAAAATTAAAATACAACATATCAAAATTTGTGGATGCAATGAAAACATTTCTTAGAGAGTCATAGCATAAAATGCTTATGTTAGGTAAGAAGAGAATGCTCAGATCAATAAACTTCTACTTTCAGATACAAATACAACAACAACAACAAAAATGAACAAAATGAACCCAAATCCAGCACAAGGAAAAAAAGAGAAAAAAAGATGAAAACTAACATCAGTGGCACTATACAAAAAGTACAGTATAGATGAAGTGGATAGTTTCTGGAGAAGTATGAATTACACAAGAACACAAACATTTAGATGGTCCAGGGACCATCAAGGAAATTAAGTTATTAATGGAAAAAGGTCCCCAAAGATCTTCAGTTACAGATAATATCCCTGGAGAATTATACCAAACATTTGAGGAAAAATTAGTACCAACTGTACAAAAACATTTCCAGTAGAAGAGAGAACAATTTGCAATGTGTGTTATGAAGCTGCTATTACTCAACCAGCAAACCAGAAAAAATGATGCCAGAATAAATCCATGAAAGAAGCCCAAGATTGGCCGACCAAAGTCCATCATGAATACAGACATGAATATCCCTTATAATGCACTTTCTTGAAAAGCCAAGAAAGATACATGATGGTAAGGAAAGATGTAGAATAATTACATGGCAAAACTCATCACCTATTGATAAAAACTCTCAGATAGGTAGGATCCAGACACATTCAGTGTACCTATAAACCAAGGATGAAGGAAAACACTTGAAGTTAACTGGAAGAAAATGATACCTCATTGACAGACATGGAACCATTTAAACGACTGTGGAATTCTTTTCAGAAATTAGGTAAGACAGAAGACAGTGAAGCGACAGTTTTAAAGTGCCCAAAGGGAAAACACAGGGAAACCAAAATCCACATATTAAAAATATTCTTCAGAAAGAAAGGAAAAATATATCTATCTTCATACAAAGAAAAACTAAGAGACAATAGATTTGTTAACAATAATAATTTCTGGAATTCAGACAGGAAGGAAATGATACTGGAAGGAAATGTTTGGATGCAATGAAAACATTGCTTAGAGAGAGATTCATAGCATCAAATGCTTATGTTAGGCAAGAAGAACATTCTCGAATCAATAATCTAAACTCCCACTTTCAGAAACAAAAAATGATGATCAAAATAAACCCAAAACCAACATGAGGAGAAGAAAAAAAAAAAAGGCAAAGACTAACCTAAGTAACACTGTACAAACCACACAATATGGACAAAGTGGGCAACTTCTGAGAAGCCTGAACTACCACAAGAACATGAACATTTAGATGGTACATTGGCCATGAAAGTAATTAAGTTCCTAATATGAAAAGCTGCAACTGTAATAATTGTAGTATTTAAATTTTCCCAGCTGCACTGTAAAATTTTATGATACTACTTAAAAGAAATACTATATGAACAGAAAATAAAGTCTTGGGAACTATTCCTATATCTTTATAGATGAACACAAGAGGTTGAAAATTAAATTTATACCATCTTTTTATGAAAGATTCAATCCTGTGAACCCATTTCTATTTCCTATGTGTCCTATCTTGGTTTACATTTCTTTAAGAGTTTTACTTCTCTTCATATGATCTTTTCCACCATCATGCAGAATGAAATCTTTACTTCTAATATTTTATATGTAGAAATGATATAAGAGATAAGAATGGAAATCAATAATAGCATAAATGGCCCCAAGCAGATTAAAGGCTAACATAAATATTAATAGAAACCTTTAAAGAATGCATCATTGAATTTAATTTATATTTAAAAACTGTGAATCTTAAAAAAACACATTCTGTGGATATTTGAAAATTAAGACTGTCTCAAAATCAATAATAAAAGTTATGTGTTCAGACCTAACTGAGAACGATGAGAAATGATGACTAACTTTCTACAGGAACCTGAATTATTTTTTTATCTTCCTTTTAAAGTACTTGTACCCTGAATTTCCTGAAAAGAGAACATATTTTGAAAATTAAAAAATGAATATCCACTTTGAAACTGAAAATTTCTCTTGCAAACAGATGTCAACATCTTATTGCTAAAATCTACTTCCCCCTTCTGTTGTATTCTCTGTTAACAGAACTAACAGTTTCACGGTCTAGACTGGAGATTCAACCATGTTGCCTCCAATCTCTTTCTCAGGTTCTCACTTGCATCTGTGTCACTGTCTCCATTCCCACAACTTTCATGGCAAGAAGGCATTTTGGATTCCTCTTCCTTTTCTTTCCCACTCATGGGCCATCACAAATTCTCCAAAATATAACAATCAGAATTTGGCTACTTCTCACACCACCACTGCAACCCTAATGGCCCAAACCACTATCATCTCTCATCTGGTTTATTGACTGGTTTTCAACTGGTTTCCTTGCCTATGTTGGTGGCCTGCAGCTACAGTCTCTTCCCCATACAACAGTCTATAACCAGGATACTCTTCAGCTTAAATACTCCAGTGATTTCCTAGCTCAGAGGAAGAAGAAGTTCTCACAAGAGCTGACAGGTCTTAAAGATTGGATCCCAACTTGCCACCACCACCCATAACTGCTCTACCCTCAGGCTTTATGCTTCCCATGAAGTCACTCATTTATCTCCAGCCACAATGGCCTCCCTTCCAGGTATGCTCTTTCCCCCTCTGGTCTGTTTACACTGTGGTTCTCTCTACACAGAATGCTAATCTCTTAGATACTACATCATCTATAATTTCCTTCCAGTTTTTACCCCAGAGGATTATCTTCCCAGTAAGGTTTTCCTGAAATCTCGCCATCCTTTCCTCAACATTTCAAAGCTTTCTTTCCTATTCTATTTCCCCCTACTCCTTATAATATAAATCACTTACTTATCTAGTTTACTGCCAGTCTCCCCTAATCGACAAGGTAGGAATTTTTATCTATTTTGCTCACTCTTGTACTTCCAATTCCCAGCAGAGAGTGTGGCACATAGTAGGAACCCACTGAATTTGTTGAGTGCATGAATTAATGAATAAGTGAGTAAATAAACAAAAGAATTACTTCAGCTTGGGCTTTCACTGCATCTTTCCTGTCTTCTGATGGTAGTCTCTACCTGCTGAAATCAACCCCACATTCTTCCATCAGGAATTTTCTTAACACAGGTTTGATACTATCACTTCTCTGTATAAGAATTGAAGTGGCTTTCACCTTGCCAGGGAAGATAGAACAATTCTCCAGGATGATATCAATAACTTTCATCATCAGAATATCCTTTTCTAACCTCATCTTTTTATATCCATTCTTACACCTTAGTCTATAGACCAGAGTCACCCAAATTTAAATAATTTATGGATCTTATTAAAAGGGAAAATATTTCTCAAGGACTCTCAAGGCCATATCCAAGGACTTCAGTTTGAGAAACATCAATTTAAGTAATTTATAGACTAATCAATATAAATATATTTTTATTGCAGATTATTACTGGTAAAATAATTTTAATATCATAAGCAAAGTGAAAACAAAATCTTAAAATCTTTATATACCTTGCATCCCACAAGAATAAGTCCATGGACCCCAGTTGCGAACACTGCTACACACACATTAAACTACCTATCCATCCAGAAAAGGCCTCTGTTTTCTGTCTTCTATGGGCCTTCACTCTTGCTATTCCCCAATTTGGAATATCATTCCCCTAATGATGGTTCTCAAAATTCCATTTATCAAAAAAGGAAATATTATGAAAGACACTATTGAAAAATAGATGATAATAAGAAATTATTTTGAAAATTTATATTCTAAGAAAATAGAAAATCTTGCAGATAAGATTTTTCCATTCTACCTAAATTGAATCAGGAAGACATGGAAAATTTAAATAGATCAATTTCAAACAATGAAACTGAAGAGACCATGAAAAGCCTACAAACTAAGAAAAGCCCAGGACCAGACGGTTTCTCAGCCAAGTTCTACCATACCTTCAAAGAAGAACTAACATCAATCCTCCTCAAATTATTCCATGAAACAGAAAAGGAAGGAAACCTTCCAAACTTATTCTATGAAGCTAGTATCACCCTGATACCAAACACAAACAAAAACACATTAAGGAAAAAAAAAACAAACTTCAGACCAATATCCCTGATGAACACAGATGCAAAATTTCTTTCTTTTTTTTTTTTAAGAGAGAGGGGGGGGTGGAGAGAGAGAGAGAGAGAGAGAGAGAGAGAGAGAGAGAGAGAGAGAGAGTGTTTTTTAAATATTTATTTTTTAGTTTTTGGCAGACACAACATCTTTGTTTTGTTTGTGGTGCTGAGGATCGAACCCGGGCCGCACGCATGCCAGGTGAGCGCGCTACCGCTTGAGCCACATCCCCAGCCCCCAAAAATTCTTAATAAAATACTAAAAAATTGCATACAAACACATATTAAAAAGATTGTGCACTATGATCAAGTGGGGTTCATCCCAGGGATGCAAGGATGGTTCAACATACAGAAATTGGTAAATACAATTCATCACATCAATAGACTTAAAGACAAGAATCACAAGATTATCCCAATAGATGCAGAAAAAGCATTTGACAAAATACAGCATTCATTCATGATCGAAACACTAGAAAAACTAGGGATTGTAGGAACATACCTCAACATTATAAAAGCTATATATGTTAAGCCCAAGGCCAACATCATTCTAAATGAAGAAAAAATTGAAAACATTCCCTCTAAAAACTGGGATAAGACAGGGATGCTCTCTTTCACCACTTCTATTCAACACAGTCCTTGAAACTCTAGCCAGAGCAATTAGTCAGAAGAAAGAAATTAAAGGGATATTAACAGGAAAAGAGAACTCAAACTAGCTCTATTTGCCAATGACATGATTCTATATTTAGAAGACCCAATAAACTCCACCAAAAAACTTCTAGAACACATAAGTGAATTCAGCAAGGTAGCAGGATATAAAATCAACACCCATAAACCAATTGTGTTCCTATACATCAGTGATGAATCAACTGAAAGAGAAATTAGGAAAACTACCCCATTGACAATAGTCTCAAGGAAAATAAAATATTTGGGAATCAATCTAACAAAAAAGGTGAAATAGCTCTACAATGAAAACTACAGAACACTAAAGAAAGAAATTGAAGAAGACTTTAGAAGATGAAAAAAAAAAAAAAAAAGAAGATGAAAAGACCTCCCATGGTATTGGATAGGCAGAATTAACATTGTCAAAATGGCAATACTACCAAAAGCTCTAGATAGATTTAATGCAATTCCTATTGAAATTCCAATGGTTTTCTTTATAAAAATAGAAAAAGCAGTCATGAAATTCATTTGGAAAAATAAGAGACCCAGATTAGCCAAAGCAATCCTTAGCAAGAAAAGTGAAGCAGGAGGCATCATAACCAGACTTTAAGTTATACTACAGAGTTATAGTAGCAAAACCAGCATGGTATTGGCACCAAAACAGACATGTAGATCAACGCAACAGAATAGAAGACACAGAGACAAACTCACATAAATACAGTTATCTCATACTAGACAAAGGTGCCATAAACATACATTGGATAAAAGAGAACCTCTTCAACAAATGGTGCTGACAAAACTGGAAATAGCAGCAAAATGAAATTAAAACCCTATCTCTCACCCCATACAAAACTCAACTCAAAGTGGACTAAGAACCTAGGCATTAGACCAGAGACCCTGTGCCTGAGAGAAGAAAAAGTAGGCCCAAATCTCCATCATATCCACTTACGAATCAATTTCCTTTACAAGACTCCTAAAGAGCAACAAGTAAAATCAAGAATCAATAAATGATATGGTATCAAACTAAAAAGCTTCTTCACAGCAAAGGAAACAATCAAGAATGTGAAGACAGAATCTACAGAGTGGGAGAAAATCTTTGCCACCTGCACCTCAGATACAGCATTAATATCCAGGACATATAAAGAACACAAAAAACTTAACTCCAAAAGAGCAAATTACCAATCAATAAATGGGTAAAGGAACTGAACAGGCACTTCACATCAGAAATACAATTAGTCAACAAATCTACGAGAAAAATATTCACAATCTCTAGCAATTAGAGAAATAAAAATTAAGACTACAGTGAGATTTCATATCACTCCAGTCAGAATGGCAACTAAAGAACACAAGTAACAATAAATGTTGGTGAAGATGTGGGGGAAAAGATACATTCATACATTGCTGTTTGTAAACTGATGCAACCACTCTGGAAAACAGTATGGAGATTCCACAGAAAACTAGGGATGGAACCACCATTTGACCCAGTTATCCTATATCCTCAGCATATACCCAAAAAAGTTATAATCAGCATATTATAGTGATGCGGCCACATCAATGTTTCTAACAGCTCAATTCACAATAGCTAAGCTATGGAGCCAACCTAGGTGCTCTTCAACAGAAGAATGGATAAAAAATTGTGGTATATATACACAATAGAATATTAATCAGCCATGAAGAAAAATGAAATTATGGCATTTGCAGGTAAATGAATGGATTTGGAGACTAATCGTGTTAAGTGAAATAAGCCAATCACCTACAACCAAAGGCCAAATGTTTTCTCTGATATGCAATGCTAAAACACAATAAGGGGTGGAGGGAAGAGAAGTTCATTGGATTAGACAAAGGGGAATGAAGGGGTAGGTAGAAATAGAAAAGACAGTAGAATGAATCAGACATAACTTTCCTATGTTCATGTATGAATACACAACCAATATAACTCCACATCATGTACAATTACAAGTAGGGGAAGTTATACTCCATGTATGTATAATATGTCAAAATACATTCTACTGTCATGTATAACTAACAAGAACAAATTAAAAATAAATAAAAATTCTATTCATCATTCAGTGCCTAGTTTGACTCCTTCAAAAAGACTTCTTTCTGATACCCTCAGCTAAAACTTTTCCTTGTCTCATGGGGTAATTTTATACCTCTTCTATGTGTATATATATAAAATATTATATATATATATATAATACACACACATATTCTCTTACAGAGTGTATTCTATCATAGTTATTATAGCTTCAGAAGAGTATGAAAATTAACTTGTTCTTTTAGTTCCACAACAATTGGTATAGTGCCTTACATATGACAAGAAACTGAACAAATCATCACTTAGGGTAAAAAAATAAATGCTTCTATAAAGTAACCCTCCACTGACCATAAAAATGTAACTGTTTATTAAAAGCTTACAATTAAACATATACTATGTGCTTATAATAAAAGATAAAAATGCAGGAAAATTTTTTAAAACTTAGAGGATTTACCGTCTTTTCAGCATTAAGTCTGATATAGGTATGCATCTTAGACCAGTTCCCAAAACCATAAGGAACGACGTCAGAAGCACAGTCACCCGAAGTCCTATAAAGAAACCAAAACATCCATATTAGTCTCTATTTTCACTTAAGTAAATTCAAGGTTAAAAATAAATGTTTTTCTTACTAATGACTAATGTAATAAATATTATATTCTAATATTATGACTCTTCTCTATAACCCCCAACATGAAAAAGGAATACAAACAACCCTATGCTGAAAATGAAATGATTTTAATTTTAATAGAAAACTGGAATGATTATATTAATGATAAAACTCTTATTTTATAAAATGAATATATAGAATATTTTGTTCAGATATAATAGTAAAAATATAGAAAATAATTTTAAAAGACTAGATATTTTAACTTTGTATCTCCAATATAAAAATTCTAATTTTTAAATGTAAGGAGCTAATAAAGAAAACCTCTATTCTGTTCCTAAAGAGTATTTTAATGTGACAGATTATTACTATTTTTATTGGTGTACTGTGACTAGGTGTTTTGGGGGGTAGATAGGTACCGGGAATTGAATTCAGGGGCACTTGATCACTGAGCAACATTCTCAGCTCTATTTTGATTTTATTTAAAGACAGGATCTCTCTGAGTTACCTAGGGCCTTGCTAAGTTGCTAAGGCTGGCTTTGACTCAAGAACTTGCCATGTTCCTGCCTCAGCCTTCCCAGCCACTGGGATTTCAGGCATGTGCCACCAAGCCCAGATGCAATTAAGTTTTAATTTAATTAACTCTATTAATTTAAATTTTCTCAAAAAAAGTAACTAGCCAACTACATATTTTATCTAATAATCAGGACAAACTCATACTAATGCTTGTTATGGGGTCATAGAAAATAATCCCTTATGGGCTGGGTATGTGGCTCAAGCGGTAGCGCGCTCGCCTGGCATGCACGGGGCGCTGGGTTTGATCCTCAGGCACCACATACAAATAAAGATGTTGTGTCCGCCGAAAACTAAACAATAAATATTAAAAAACTCTCTCTCCCTCTCTTAGGAAAAAAAAGAAAATAATCCCTTAGGATTCTGTGATTAATACAATAACAGTTTTCTAAATTTTTTTTTAATTTATCAGATGGTTTTCAGCTTAAAGGATAATGGTGTTAAAAAATAAAAAGCATGGCTTAGAACTTCAGAAAATAATATGCATCAGATAGTTTGGGCTTTTGCATTTCAAATATAATTAGCTACTTTTAAAATGTATGCCAATGTTAGTCATGTGGATAAAAGGGGCAAAAAAGAATATACAAATATGTTTGGTATACAAACAAGGTAACCAGAAATAGACACAATACTGACAGGATAACATAATGGAACTCTGTCTTCCTACTGTTGGAATGCAATACATTTGTTAATACTGAACTAATATTATCTTACTGTTTGTGGCAGCCACACCACACAGGTGGCTTATAACAAGTCTGGGTACAATTTACAAACCTTCAATTTTTTTCCCAAATCCAGTTATCACCTTGAAACCATTTCATATGAACAATAAACCTAAATGATTAATGCAATGTTTGGTTTTTTCCAGAAAAAAATTAATTTTGGTAGAGAGTATGGGGTTAAACGTTTGGTTTTCACAAGGCTTCTTCAATTTTGAGTCAACAAAATTATAATTATACATATCAAACACAGCAAGGAAAATAAATTTGAGATCCAGATTAGGCAGATTAATGCTACACTAAGAATAATTTGTGATATCAACTGAGTTAACTTTATAATATTCTTATATAATCTGAATATTATAAATATAATTTGGCAGAAGAAATACCACAGATAATTGTGCTTCTCTGCAACAAGTAATGCATACATATTGCTCATTTACTGCTTCTACTAACAAAGCATAGATTTTAAAACCACATTATAGCCACAGGAAATAGAATGTAATTAATGAAAAGTACATACACAGTGATAAATATCCTAAAATTGCAAACATTGATCTTATAAGGTTATACCAAAAGGAATTTTATAGATTTGGGAGCCTAAAAAGCTTACATTGTACATAATGCTTATGTTTTCCTAAATATTTTGTAATTAAGGTAAGAGCCAGTAAACATGTAGTGGGGCATTGTTTACAGCCATATGGTCCAAATAACCAAGATTTTCATTGTTACTACTAAAGGCTAACACACTTTTTACTAAATTGTGCTTTTTAATCAAATGCATGACAATATAATAGCTACTATAAACTTTAAAGAATGAAGAAGTTGTGAAAAGCTGATTAAAACAATCTTACACAGCATGGAAGCTTTCTTGTTTAATTGTTGCCAAGTGTTGCTTAATCTATCCCAGTTAGGTACCCAATCTTGAATGGAATGCTTTCTTCATGTTACTCATACTTGGACATGGCATGAATGTAATTCCATGTAATCAAAAAGATGTCATCTCCCCCAGGGACGAGAAGTTAATAAGGACTCCAGCAAAACAGTAGACTGCACTGCTAATCATATAAAAGTACAGTACATACAATAGGTATAGTATATATAATATTAGACACTGGTAATAAATGGTTTGTGTTCCTATTCGAAAAAAATAGTCATGTAGATCTTCTATATAGGCATATTTCAAAGGTCACAGTATTGGGATATGAATACAAATACCATGATGAAAAATATTATCAGAACAATTTCATTACACAAGAATAATTGAAAATAAAAATAAATCAATATGGCACCCAGACACTGCAGGAAGCTTCCTTTCAATAGATGAGATAGTTCCTTTTACTGGGTACCCACTAGATATAGAAGTCTCCATAAACACATAAACGAAGCAGGGAATAGTCAGCTGCTGCCACAAAGCTCACCTGGGAGGACCATCCTTGCCCAGGCTCCATAATTCCATCAGATGGAATAAAGACAAGCTCTTCTGCTCCTGACAATATTCTCTCCTCGCTCCCTACAATGTCACAGTCTTCCCACCCCAATTCACCTTGGAGAATATCAAGATTAATCACATTATATTGGACATAAGCACTCTAAAATGCACAGGTCATCCTTAACCCAGGATACATTTCTGCATCCCTTAATCTGACCTCATCTCTACTACCCTCCAACTCCAGAATCTTTTCCCCCATGCCTTCTGGAGGGCTCAGTCATTATCAGTATAACATGAACATTCCCAAGTTTGTCTCCAAAGGGTGTCTCCACCTTCTTATTTCCACTTAGGTATCTTCTCTGTTTCCCAACCTCCCAATCACTGTTACTCTCTATCCCAAAATTCTCCAGTCTTTTTTGCTCTCATGCTTAAAAGATGGTTTTTTTCATCATTGGTTTAAGCAATATGATTATGATGTGTTTTTATGTAGTTTCTTCATGTTTCTTCTGCTGGGATTTCTATATATGAGAGGTTATAGTTATTATAAAGTACAGACATTTTTTTGCCACTATTATTTCAAAAAATCTCTCCCCCCCCCATCACTCCTTCTTGTTCTATGCCTTTCTCACTTACCTCTTGTCTTCTGGGGCTCCAATGATATGTATATTGGGCCACATAAAACTGCCCCACAGCTCACTGTTGGTCATGTTTTTTGTTTGTTTGTTTGTTGTTAGTCTTTATTTCTTTGTGTTCCACTCTGGATAGGTTCTGTTGCTAAACCTTCACACTCATGCTGATCTTTTCTTCTGCAACATTGAATCTCCTGTTAAAACCTACATGATCAATTTAAAATTTTCATCTGTAGAAGGTTGATGTTGATCTTTTTATGTTTTATTTTTACATTTTTGGCAGTACTGGGGACTGAACCCAGTCACTCTACCACTGAACTATATCCTCATCTTTTTATTTTAAAAATTTGAGACAGGGTCTTGCTAAATTGTCCAGGCTGGCCTCAAACTTGAAATCCTCTTGCCTCAGCCTCACAAGTAGCTGGGATTACAAGTGTGCACTACCAAGCACATCTCTTCCTAGGTTTTCTATGTCTCTTCTTACCATGCTCAAGCCTTCTTCAATCCCCTACTTACAGAGGTTTTTTCCATTCTGACCCTTGGGAATATGAACTGTTCCAGCCACATGTGAACTTTGGGAACTCTACTGCCTGCTCCTCTCCAATCTTAGGTAGTTTCCTCACATGTACCTGTGCTCAGGTGAAGACTCAAGAGGCACTCCCTACAGACCCATAACTTTCTCTGAGATTCTTCCTCTGTGGGACTCTGTCCCAAGACTCCAGTTACACTGGCCTTTTCCAATTCTTAACTTTTTGTCCTCAACTTAAGAAAACTGCTGGGTTTTGTCTGGTATCCCATTTCTCTGTTGCTACCTGGAAATTCTATCTAGGTAGTAGAATGAAGCAATGGTAGGGATCATTGTTCTGCCTTCTCCATTGTCCAGTGTCTGAGATTCACCATTTCATTCATATAAATGTGTGTGTGTGTGTGTGTGTGTATGTATGTATGTATGTTTTAGCTGTTTAAGATGAAAGGATAAATTCAGCTCATATTTTTCCCTCATGGCCTATTCTGTGTGTAATCACAACCATTACTCTGTGCTGTGATTGTCTACAGACCACCAAACACCTGCCTCCAGGTCACTCACCCCCACTGCTTAAAGATGTCTTGGCTCATTATTACTCCTTGGGACACCACACTTTCACAAATCTGTTGATTTCAATACCCACTGATGGATTTTTCAATATCCTGACCTCTTATTCCATGACCATGTTTAACCTACTTTGGTTGTCCACACTTTCAATTACACTCTGACCATATATTTACCATAACTGCATCTACAATATAATCTCAATCCCAAGCATCCCATTCTTCAACCATCCTCTTCTTCTTCCCACTCATTTCCTCTCATATACTAATATTACAATGATTTTTTTAATTGTTTTATTTATTTGTTCTAATCAGTTTTACATTATAGCTGAATGCTCTTCAATTGATTGTACACAAATGGAGTACAATTTTTCACTCCTCTGGTTGTACACAAAGTAGAGTCACACCATTTGTGCAATCATACATGTACCTAGGGTAATGATGTCTGTTTCATTCTACCATCTTTGCTATCCTCATGCTGCCTCCCCTCCCCTTTGGCCAATCCAAAGTTCCTCCACTCATCCCATGCCCCCCCCACCGCCCCGCCATTAATGGATTAGCATCCACTTATCACAGAGAACATTTGACCTTTGGTTTTTTGGAATTGGCTTACTTCTCTTAGCATAATATTCTCTAACTCCATCCATTTGCCTGCAAATGACATAATTTTATTCTCTTTTATTGCTGAGTAATATTACATTGTTTATATATACCACAGTTTCTTTATCCATTCATCTACTGAAGAACATCTAGATTGGTTCTACAGTTTAGCTATTGTGCATTGAGCTGCTATGAACTTTGATGTGGCTACATCACTGTAATATGCTGTTTTTACATCCTTTGAGTATAGACCAAGGAGTGGGATAGCTGGATCAAATGGTGGTTCCATTCCAAGTTTTTTTTTTAAGGAATTTCCATACTACTTTCCAGATTGGTTGCACCAATTTGCAGTCCCACCAGCAATGTATGAGTGTGCCTTTCCCCCCACATTCTTGCCAACACTGATTGTTGCTAGTATTCTTGATAACTGCCATTCTGACTGGAGTGAGATGAAATCTTAGCGTGGTTTCGATTTGCATTTCTCTAATTACTAGAGATGTTGAACATTTTTTCATATATTTGTTGATTGATTGCATATCTTCTTCTGAGAAGTATCTGTTCAGTTCCTTAGCCCATTTATTGATTTGATTGGGTTGTTTTACTGATGTTAAATTTTTTGAGTTCTTTATATATCCTGAGATTAATGCTGTATTTGATGTGTGTGTGGTAAAAATTTGCTCACACACTGTAGGCTCTCCACCTCATTGATTGTTTCTTTTGCTGAGAAGAAGCTTTTTAGTTTGATGCATTCCATTTATTGATTCTTAATTTTTTTTCTTATGCTATAGGAGTCTTGTTAAGGAAGTTGGCGTCTACTCCAACATGATGAAGATTCGGGCCTACTTTTTCCTCTAGTAGGCCTAGGGTCTCTGGTCTAATGCCTAGCTCCTTGATCCACTTTGAGTTGAGTTTTGTGCATGGTGAGAGATAGGGGTCGAATTTCATTTTGCTACATATAGATTTCCAGTTTTCTCAGCGCCATTTGTTAAAGAGGCTCTCTTTTCTCCAATGCATGTTTGTGGCACCTTTGTCTAGTATGAGATGACTGTATTTATATGGGTTTGTCTCTGTGTCTTCTATTCTGTTGCATTGATCTACATGTCTGTTTTGGTGCCAAAATCATGCTGGTTTTGTTTTTTTTGTTTGTTTGTTTTGTTTTTTTACTATAGCTCTAACTTAAAGGCTGGTTGTGATGCCTCTTGATTCACTTTTCTTGCTAGGGATTGCTTTGGCTAATCTGGATCTCTTATTTTTCCAAATGAATTTCATGATTGCTTTTTCTATTTCTATGAGGTATGACGTTGGGATTTTAATTGGTATCACATTGAATCTGTATAGCACTTTTGGTAATACTGCCATTTTGACAATGTTAATTCTGCCTATCCCAGAGTATGGGAGATTTTTCCATCTTCTAAGATCTTCTTCAATTTTCTTCTTTAGTTTTCCTTACAGAGGTCTTTCACCCCTTTTGTTAAATTGACTCCCAAGTGACAATGATTTTTTTTACTATAATAAGGAATGACAATTTTAGAGACTACAACTTTATCTCATTCATCTCATTCCTTGTTAATCCCATTCACCTGGTAAAACTGCAACTCTGGTTAAATCTCTCTCTTTATGTCTCTGCCAACTCTGCCCATGCCTGCACTTGCCCAACAGAACAGGTTGGAGGAAAACACACAACCATGATAACTGGTCTCACTTCAAATTAATCACCAATGGCCAAGCCCTCAGTGTTGCCAATTAATCCTGCTACAATTTCCCAGTCCACATGTTCCCCACTTTCCTAGAAAACAGTTCCATAAATTATTCTCTCCCCAAGAAATACTCCCCTATGCTCACTCATCAGGTGATAATTTTGTTTCCATTTTTCTGAGGCATAAAAGCAAAATTAACATCTACAAGCTTCTACCAACCACCATCTGCATCTGTATCTATATACTCAGTATCTTCTGTTACTACTGAAGAATTAGCTGTTACTGCTTCTGAGGTCAATTTGTTTACCTGTACTCTAGAAGACTGCATCTCATCTTGCTTACTCAAGGACACAGCTACAGCAATTCCACTCTGCCTCTCCAGCACCATCAATTTCCTCCTGACTCCATTAGAATACCACATTATAGACATAGGCTTCAATATCTCTTAACTTAAAAAAAAAAAAAACCCAGTAGCACATTTTCTTGACTCCAGTCCCATTTCTCTGTTGCCCTACAAGGCATAACTTCTCGAAAGAAGCATCTACACTCACCATCTCCAATTCCTCTCCTCCCATTTTATCTTGAACTTACCCCACCACTCCAGTGAGACTATTCTTTTAAAGGACACCAAATATCTCCATGTTGCTAACTCCAATGTTCTATTCTCAATCCTCCCTAGCTTGTTCTTTTTTACTTACACAACTTCTAAATACTGGAATGCCCCAGGGTTCAGTCCTCACCTCTTCAGAAGCTACATTTCTCTCCACAGGTGATCCCACTGGGCCCCAAGACTTTAAATAGTATTACATCTGACAAAGACTATAGTTTCAGGGATCATTTCTATAGTTTGTTACATCTGACAGCTCCCGAAATTACTGTGCAGGTGTCTCCCCTGAATTCCATACTTGTTTATCCAACCAACATTTAATCAATCTTCTTAGATATCTAATAGGCATTTCCAACTCCTAATCTCCATGCCATCCGCCTCCCAACTGTTCTTTCCACAATCTTGACCTCAGTAAATCAAAGCTCTATTCCCCAAATTACTAATATTATAAGGTTGAAAAACATTACAGACTCCTCTCCTTCCTTCACACTCTATAACAGACCCATTAACAACACTTTTGAGTTTACTTTCAACATCTATATACAAACTAACCACTTCTCAAATCCTCCATTGCCATAACCTGAAGGAAGCCACCATCAGCTCCCATGTGGGTTATTCCACTAGCCTAACAGGTCTCCCTGCTCTGGCTCACATTCTTAAGACAACACTGGTAGAGTCTTCATTTTGCTCATGTCTCAGAGCCTTTCAATGGCCCAAGGCCTTCCCTTGGCTTTCAAGGCCCTCCCTGAGCCAGTTTCCCATTCCCTCAGGGATCCTCTTACCACTGTTTCTTTCAAGGACTCTGCTCCAGTCTCATTGTTTATTCTTGGAAATGCCAAACAAGTTTAGGACCTTTTGTCTTTGCTATTACCTTTGCCCCAAACAGTCTTATCTGGAATCTACAAGGCTGGCTTCCTTTTTCCCTCAAGTATCTACTCAAACACTGTTACTAAGTGAGGCTTTCCCTGTCACCCTCTGCAAAATATAACACCACCTGATCATGTTCCCTTCATTCTTTTTTTTTGGGGGGGGGGCAGGGACAGCAGGGGGAGGTACCAGGCATTAAACTCAGGGGCATTTGACCACTGAGCCTCATCTCCAGCCCTATTTTGTATTTTATTTAGAGACAGGATCTCATTGAGTTGCTTAGCCCCTCGCTTTTGCTGAGGCTGGCTTTGAACTTGCAATCCTCCTGCCTCAACCTCTTCAGCTGCTGGGATTACCGACATGTGCCACAGCGTTGGCTCCCTTCATTCTTTAACCTGTTTTTATTTTTTCCAAATCATATATTAACCTCTGACATACTAAATATTGAATTTTAAAATTAGCTTCCTGGATCTTCTCACTAGTTGTAGACTCTACCCCAGTGCTTTGCATACATTTATTGTTATCGTCTTGAAGCTTTCTTCTCTTAGTTTCTAGGTTACATTTGTTCTGACTCTCCTATTATCTCACTAGCTAGTACTTTTCTGTTTCATGCTGGTAAATAAAGAGGGGAGGGAAGGTGTAACATACATCTTAGGAAGATAAAAGGTCTTCTATGCTAAGCTGGGTGAGATCTGTTGCAGCATGATCACCGGACAACCATTTATTTTCTAGGGAGCGAGATATTTAGCCCCCAGTGAAAGCTCAGAATTTGTGTTCTGTGTGTACAGATGAGACACCTGCAGAACACATCTGGAAAGAAAAATTACTTCCTAACAGAATTTTCAAATTTATCTTTTATTGCTTCGACCAATGGAAAAAAATTTTAAAATTGAAGGATGGGATTGTAGGTCAGTGGTGTAGAGCGCTTGCCTTGCATGTGTGAGGTACTGATTTCGATCCTCAGCACCACATAAAAATAAATAAATAAAATATTGTGTCCATCTACAACTAAAATAAAATATAAAATTGATTTCACCATATAGTTATAAGAACTATGAATGAATTTCTAAAACTTTTATTTTATGAAATGATTAGGTAGCTTCTAATATATCTGGTCATGAATAATAGATAAAATTATAATAAGAATGAGGAAAATTAACATTTTTCTACCACAAAATCAAGGTTGACTAAATTTAAAGAATATTGAAAAAGTTTCTGATGAAAAGAAAAATAAAAAGAAACTACAAAACAGCATTTTCCCCCATTAAACAAAAATTATGCTTTGGACTGAGCTTCTATACTATGATCCAACAGGTGAGACCACAAACCAAAATGGAGCCCCTTATGCTAAATAATCAAATGGAAACTTTAAGGATGTTATTAAAAACAGGCTAGTTTTTCCTGAAAATAGATTTTGGTTTACATGAGTCAGTATAAAAAGGAAGTCCCCATTACTTTGACCTTTACTAAAAAGTGAATAGCAGTAATCTGACATTAACCAATCAGGTTTTTTTCCTATTATTTTTGTTTCCTTGTTACACCTTATAAAACCAACTCTACCCAAGGTACAGTGATGCTTGTCTGTAATCTCAATGATTCAAGAGGCTGAGGGAGGAGGATTGTAAGTTTGAGGCCAGGCTTGGCAACCCAATAAGACTGTGCCTCAAAATTAAAAAGAAAAAGAGTTGGGGATATAACTCAGTGGTGAAGTGCCCTTAGGTTCAACTTCTGGTACCAAACAAACACCACACACACTTACTCTTTGTTTTTTTCCAAGGAGAACTTTTATTCTATTTTGTAGAATGGAAGCTATCCAATTCATTAATCACAAATAAACTCCTATTCTACCTATAATTAAATTAGTTGTAATCTTGTCTTTTGACACTTCTAAATGTTGTTCTTGGCTAAACTTTTAAGGAATGAACAAAGAATTGTCAGATTAGAGAAAAAAATAAGTAGAAATAATATGTTCAACATGCAAACCTAGACTGTATCTTAGACTAGGAAAAAAATTGGAAAAATTGATGAAGTCCAAGTAAAGTCTAATTTCATTAAAAAGCAAGCAAGCAAGCAAACAAAAAACATCAAAACAGAATGTCTCCATTCAGAACATGAAATCCTTTCTCAGCATTTTGCGCACATCTTCTGTGTTAGTATCTACTCAACCTGAAAGTTCTATACCAGTCAAGACACACCCTTCCAAGACTGAATAACTTTTATTGTTAGAAGGTTCTTCCTTGTATTTTGTGGTGTCACATTCCTTATAACTTAATGCACTTCAGTTCTTCCTTCTAGAACTATATATATTATAGTCTAATTCCTCTTATACTTGACCATCACATATTCTACATTCTGCCTCAAGTTTCTTTTTCAAACTGTTTTAACATATTCTGTTCCCTTCTATGATTTTTACCCAACCATAATTTTTTTTAGGGGGGGGAAGTTTTGGTTTTTTTTACAACCATGGTTTTTAAAACCATTATCATTACTGTCACACATTTTTAAAATCTGGTTTGTCAAATGACCTTAAATATCAATGCTCAATACCAAACATTAGTATAGAGAATTTCAAACCATTTCTCTTCTCGTTCTGGACACTATGCTCTGTGCCCAAAACTGTCCTCCTCTTTTAGCAGTTATATCACATTATTGGTTGTGAATGAATTCTCAAATCAACAGTTCCACAGTCTTTTCTATATAGAATATTCCTATGAAGGAACTGTCAGGATGGGAGACCATCACCCTATTCTAGTCTCTTAATAACAAATAATTTGAATGCTAATAATATGTGCCAGACAATTGCGATTCTATGTCTACCTATGCTTGACTTGTGATAATCTGAATATTTGTATCTCCCTCAATCCATATGCTGAAATCCTAACCACCACAATCATGGAATTAGGAGGAGGAATTTTGGGAATTGATTATGTTATGAGGGAACAGTCCTTATGAATAAGAGTAATGCTTTTATGAAAGTGATCCCAGAGAGATTACTGGCTTTTTCCCCCATGAGACATTACAAAGAAAAGACCACTGTGCAGGAAGTAAGTCTAACCAGACATGGATTCTGCCCAGGCCTTCATCTTGGCTTTCCAATCATCCAGAACTGTTAGAAATAAATTTCTGGGGTTGGGGTTGTAGCTCAGTGGTAGCGCTTTCCTAGCAAGTGTGAGGCACTGGGTTCAATCCCTGGCACCACATTAAAAAAAATAAAAATAAAAAAATAAAGGTATTGTTCGTCTACAACTAAAATAAATAAATAAATAAAAAAGAAATAAATTTCTGTTGTTTATTAGGCACCAAATTGATAGCATTTTGTTATAATGGCCCCAGTGGACTAAGACAATGTTCCAAATCTTATCAAAGAACTAATTTCATAAATACTTATAAAAAGGCTGAACTAACAGAAATGATACAAAGTAATCCCAAATCATTATCCAACTAATAAACCTAAAGTCTTGTACAACAGCCTCTTGAGGGTAAATTATCGCTATAAATCTATTTGCCCATACTTACATGGGATTATTCAATGTTTTCTCAGCCCTGTGAACTTTTATTTATTTTTGCTCCTATCAGAATCATACTGGCAGGTGGTAAAATTAGATGTACATAGTATCCTATGCATCTCAATTGAGAAAGCCACCTGGTCACATACACACATTTTAAACCTGTCCTGCACCACCTTCAGAAAACCAAGCGTCAGATCTGAGTTTTCCAATAGCTTTTCCAGGGCTGGAGTCATCTATGATCAAAGCCAACTCATTACTTCCTTACATCTGGACATAATCAATCTATTTTCTGACCTCTCACCCTCAACATGCCCAAATCCCTTTGAAGTCAAAGCATTAGTCATTTTTGTCAGGTGTAAAAAACATTCATAGCATGTGCACTTCGATGCTCTGATGTCCACAATGTGTAAAATCCGAAACATTCAAAGATCGCTTAAATCCCTACAGTTGCAGAAAGGGCCTTGATTTAAATATAAATAAATAAACATTTGCATGGCAGTTTCCCCATATTTACTTGTCTCTTTGAGGACAGAGGGTTCCTAACTCAGAAACGGGATGCCACCAACACTGGGTCACCTCACACAACCCCTAATACCAAGCCCAGAGAGGCGGCTGGCAGGCCTGGAGCTAGGGCAGGCGCTGACTCCCCAGGGAGTGACAGCACTTGCAGAGACCCCACACACACCCTGCCCACCCCGCGACCCCTTACCTCTCTTGTCCAGGAGCCACATGAACGCGAAGCAGGGCAGGAAGCCAATGGGCCCCCACAGCACAAGCAGCGCGATGTCCCAGCTGGAGAAGCCATAGGCCTGGCGCGCCGAGTTCTGGATAGGGCCCCAGGTGTTCCAGACCAGGCCCTGCGCGAACGCCAGCAGCGAGAAGAGCAGCAGCACCAGCCAACGGCGCCCGTACACCCGTCCCGGACCGGGGCCAGCGGCGGGCAGCGCCACCGCCACCGCCGCCGCCTCCCGGCTCCTGCGCGCAGCCCCGGGCCCAGGCCCGAGCCCGGGCCCCAGTAGCGGCTGCCGCTCCTCGTCGCTACTCCAGCCTGCGCCCATGGCCACGCCGCCCGCCGGCCCCTGCCCGGAGCAGACTCGGTGGCCGCCTACCAGCCCACTCAGACGCGGCGGGAGGAGCCCCAGTCGGAGCTGCTGTGGTCGCCCTCGGCCTCCCGGCCGTGCCTGGTGCGCCTGCGCCACCCGAGCCGGTGGGTGGGGAGGCGGGGGCAGGCTGAGGTCCGCCCCGCCCTCAGGCACTGCGAGCAAACACCCGCACGTGGAAGAGCTGGGGTCGCAGTGAGAGGACCGGGAGGAATTGTAAAGGCAGTGAGGAGCCCGGTTGGCCCGGGAGAGGGAAACTCCCAGGGAAACTGCAGTAGAGGAGGTTAGGCAAGCCACCCGGGGGTTGCTGGAGGAAGTGCCCAAGTTTGCATCATGTGCCTAATAAACAACTCGGTGACCTCAGGCCACTTAACCTAATGCTTGCTACTATATTGGGTTTAGTTTTATTTGGTTTATAACTTCAGAAATTATAGGGGGGGGGTGGGGATTGATGGAATTAGATCGAAGTATAGGAGCGTGCCAGGGGATGGTATTACAAAAATGATATCTTGTGCCTTTGTTTTTGTAAATAAGTACTACCTAGTATAATGTGTCACCTTTTTGTCTTACATACCCAATGCCACATGTAGTATTTTTACCCATTTTGTCTATCACTTAATAGGCGAACAGTAAGATTGTGTTAAGGTTGTAAGATTTCTGCCCCAAAGTGACCTAGATCCATCTTCGGTTATGATTTTGAACAGACTAAGGGTAAACAAGGAAAAAACTGGGGGTTGTTGATCTCTTGACCAGGCAGCCACTTGTTTGTTTTGATCTATAAATCCAGAAGCCTGACAGCTGTCAGAGTCCTTAAGAACTCAAGTGGAGCAATTTGGCTTGTCTGGATCGGGAAATGAGTCACAGGGAGAGCAATCAAAGGACACTCTGCCCGAGGTTCCTATTCCCGGCAGTCACAAAAACGAGATGGAGTCACGCTGCTGCCAGAAGGGGCAGAGAAGTGAAAGACAGTCACTGTGCTGGTCTCCGCGGCTGGTCAGAGTGGCTGCAGGGACAGCGAACGCACAGACCAGGCCCACCGCCAGGAGCCCCGCAAAACAACAAACCACCCCCTAGGACTCCAATCCTGTGGGGTGGGGAAAAGCCAAGGAAGGATCTGACTAGAGAACGAAAGACTAAGCGAAAGAAGCTAAGGTCTGGAGGCTGTGAGGAGCGCCACCCCTCAAACCACGCGTTCGGTGCTTGGGACCAAAACAAACCCGTGTGGCCCCGCCCAGAGCTGGTCACGTGAGGCCGCGGCGGCGGCGGCGGTTCCGGCGAAGCTGGTGGAGCCCCTGCGATTCCTTCCTGTGGTGCCGCTGAGGACCCCAGGCGGGCCCTGCGCGGACTCCACTGCACGTTCACTCCATTGGGTTCTGGCGGAGCGGAGGCCGCCTCGCGCTCTCCATGGCAGCGGGCTCAGAGGTGAGCTCTCACTTTACCCTGGAAGCTACAGCTGCAGGGAACCAAGGTAGGTGCCAGACTGAGGTCATCCCCTAAATGCAAACCCGGTCCCTAGGGATCCACCGGGCTCCTCTCTTGTGGCCCTTTGAGATTAGCCCCATCCCAGGTCTCTCCCGCCTTGCATTCAATTATGAAGAAAAAGAACTTGTTTTTATAAATGGGAGTTTTCGCAAATAGTGGTATCCAGATTTTTGATCGTTGTACAGAAATCCTAGGGCAGTGCTGTTGCACGCACAAGGGCGTTCTAATGTTAGAGTGGACTAGAATTAAATTTGTGAAACTGGAGGTAAGGGGAAACAGTGTGAGACTCTTGTGAACAGGGATCATGGGCTTTTTATTCGTTTTCTGTGGAACCTTGGTTTAGTGAATGGGTGAAGTTTGCTGGCCCAGGAGCTGGAGTTTCCTGTTAGCATTTAATGAAATGATTGCTCCTTGCATGGGCCCTGTTCTGCATACTGCCACGGGATCCAGAAACTTTTAAATGTTTATAACAGAGCCTATCCGGAGAACTCACAGTGAATAAAGGAACCTGGAAAGAAAAAAGAATGACTAATAAGTGGTCTCATTACTGCTATCCATAGAACACACTCACTCAGTGACAGTTGTCACCATGAGGAGGGATCCCAATGGGAAAAACAAAAATATTTCAAGGAGGGAATAGTTTGAGGTGAATGTTTATGATTGGACAGGATAGTGACAAACTCTGGTGCTGGTGCTGGGAGCTCTGGAAGACAGGGAGCAGAAAAACACAAGATGGATGTATGTGGAGATCAAATAGTTTACCCAGAGGTGTAGATGCCCATTCCCAGCTGAAGGAATAAATTATAACCTCCTACTCTCTGACTTCTTTCTCCTGCCTTTATAGCTCATTAGCTTATGTACCCCAGGAGACAATTCCTGAATTTCCGTTATACCTCCAATCCATTGACCCTTCCATTTTTATACACTTCACTCTGACCATGTTTGAGGGCATGTCATAGTTTATCATTATGAGTTCTTTCTTGAAAATACACTTTTCTCTTGGCCCTCCCTGCATTTTATTCTGACAAAACTTACACTGAATGAATGCACCCTTTTGCACTCTCTGTATCTACACCTGTCTAGCCGAACATTGCTGGAAAAATTCTGCATGGACCTGTGGATGTATCTCCAAGGCAGAGCACTTGCCTACCATAGGGGAGACCCTGGGTTCCATCCCCAGCACCAGTTGATGGCAGTATAAAAGGAGAATGCTTAAGCTCTTGAATATTCTTTCAGGATGGACCTGAGATTCTTCTGATGCTCCTTTCTAACTTTCTCCTTTGACAGTTTCTTCAATTTTAACTCCTTTTGCCATCTCTTTCATGTTTATAACTCTATAATTCAGCTAATGACCTTTTAAGTCAGGACAGTTCTTTATCTAGTCTATCTTCCTTTTATCCTCCTGCATCATCAGATCCTAGATCAAATCATCTATATTTTTACCTAAACCCCTAGTATATCTTCCTGACCAGTATCCCTGTTTCCTAACTTGTACCCCTCCAATTTCTTCTCTGTTCAGCAGCTGACATTTTTTTAAGGAAGAGAAGGATGTGGCTCAGTGATAAAAGGCTTGCTTAGCATGTTCAAGGTCTTAAGTTCGATCCCTAGCGTAACCAAAAAACAAAATGTGTCACTCGCTTACTTAAATATTTTGAATTAATTTCATTGCACTTAGAACCTAGAATAAATGTCAAATTTCTAACTATGCCCTACAAAATGTTTAGTTTAGGTTCTGCCAACTTTCACTCACCTCTTCCTACTTTTCACATAGTTGACTTCTTCATGTGTCAGAGTATGTCAGCACCTGAGTCCTTCCCAGACCAATCTATCTAAAACAGTCTGTGGGTGTCCCCACCCTCCACGCCCCTAGATGTTTTATAATGCAGCATCTATTTCATCATTTTACTATTACCATCTGTAATTACTTTTTTATTCCATTTGACCTTGAATACTTAAGGGCAGGACCTATATCTGCTTCATTCATCACTGTGTGCCCATTAAAAGGTAAAGTATCGGGATATAATATTTTGTTGAGTGAATGAGTAAGAGATCTCTGTGCCAAGTCTAGAGACAAGAGGAGAAAGCGTGTTGACATAATCCAGGAATCAAAAGAGATTGCTATGAGAAGTGGTGAAAAAAGAGGGATCCCAAAGGTCACATTATACCATTTAAGAAGCCTGACCTTTAAAACAGCAGGAAGCCTTTGAAGAGGTTTAGTTAGGGGAGTAATGTGATCAGTTGTAGTTTTAGGAAGATCACTCTGGCTGAAGGGTTGCAGAAGAAATTGTAGGGAGTATTTAATCAGTGCCTCAGTTTCCTCTTCTATGAAATGCATGATAATTGTGAAAATTGAAGACCATATATGTTCATCCAGCATAATATCTGGCAGGATTAAATATTCAAGAATGGTGACAATTTTTATTAGTAATAGACAGTGCTAGCCTTGGTGACCAATAGGAAATTGGGAGGAAAAAAGAGAAACTAGGTGTAAGTTTGGAAGCTGAAGAACAGTAGGAAGTTGGAAGCAATGTTGAGTTTTAATATGAATGCATAGAGGGTAAGTACAGGATGATGATGCAGAAGAAAGTCAGGTACACAAATGGGAAAGAGGAGGTTTGGGTTTTTTTTTTTAACGTATAGTATGCAGGTATCATAAAATTCACCATTTTATAGCTTACAATACAATCCAGTGGTGTTTAGTGTGTTCACAAGGTTGTATAACCATCACTATTTTAATTCCAAAACATTTTCATCGCCCCCAGAAGAAACATGTTCCCCATTAGCAGTCACTGCTCACTACCTCTTTTCCCAATCCAAGATAACCATGATCTCTCTTTCTCTATGTTTTTGACTATTCTGGACATTTTATATAAATGGAATCATACCATACATGGCATTTTGTGTCTGACTTCTTTCCTGTAACATAATCTATGTTGTACAATGTATCAATACTTAATTTTCTTTTTCTAGCTGAATAATATTCCATTGTATAGATCTATCACATTTTGCTTATCCATTCATCAGTTGATTGCCTTTAGAATTATTTATTATCTATTGTGAATAATGGTTTTTATCCTGAATAATGCTACGATGAACATCCAGGTACAAGTTTTGTTGTTGTTGTTGTCAACATGTGTTTTAAGTTCTCTTAGGCAGAGTAGAGTTGCTGGGTCATGTGCTATTAACTTTTTGAGGACATCCTTGATTCTTAATCTGAAGTCCTAAGGAGAGGAAAAAATTTGATGAAAAAAACACAGCATGCATAAACATTTGTGCAGGTAACTTCAAATTTTGTGTTAAAGGGTCATCTGAAACTGTCTATGGAACTTTTAATCCTATTTTAAAATGTCATCCTCTCCAGCAACACCACTTTAGAGTGACCCTGCTTATTATCATTAAAAACTAAGTTAATTGCAAAATGCTCCTATAAGAGAAGGCTTTGCCTTCAATTATGTACTGCTGATGTGAACAGAAGGTAAGAAAAATACATTTGTTAAGTAAATGCAAGTGAAAGGGTTAATACCTTTAGTACAATGATGACTCTATTGAGAGTCATAGAAAAGTTCATTTTTAAGCAAACTTATTACTACTTTATTATCATAAAATATATGAATGCATACTGTAAACAAGGGACTTTCATGCAGTGAGGCAGAAGACAGTCTTTGCCTTAAAAGAGCTTATAACTGTTATAAATATCACTTTTGGTGGGAAAGAGAATGTAGGTGAAAAAAGTTGTAGTAAGTCTGGTTGTGGTGGTGCAGGCCTGTCATTCCAGTAACTCAGGAGGCTGAGGCAGGAGGATCTCAAATTCAAAGCCAGCCTTAGCAATTTAGCAACATCCTGTTACAAAATAAAAATAATAATAAAAAGGGCTGGGAATGTGGCTCAGTGGTTAAGCACCCTTGGGGTCATCCCTGGTACCAAAATAAATAAATAAAAGAGAAAAAGTTGTAGTAGAAGATACATCCAAAAGGTAGGACATAATTAATTGGGATGTAAATATTGCACTCATTAAATACTTTGAGGGCTGAGAAAACTAATACAAATAAGATTCATCTGTGCTGCTTAGATCAATTTCTTGAAGGTTGGTATATTTTGAATGGGAATCAATGGAAGAGACCATTTTTGGTGAATTGAAGTAGAAGGGAAGTGGTAAGCATGAACCCCAAGGGCTACTGGCCTGGAGGGCTTAGAAGAAGATGAGGAGACTGGTTCTAGTAGGGAGGAAGTAGTGGTGGAGTTGCTGGTGGAAATGAGGAAGAGGATGTCCACTGAGTCCAGAGAAGAGCAGGGTCAAAATAGAAATGTTGAAGTGAAGAAGAGGGAAATTGTGGGTGAAAAAAGCTTCTTAGAAAAATAAAGCAAGGCATGGCAAAAATGAAGAAGTGGAGAAGAGTTTTGGGGATATGAGTGTGAGCAAGCTTTAGAGTGGTTGTCCTAGGGTGGGGGGTAATTAGGAGTTATCAATTAATGGTAATGTGATTGGGAACAGGAAACAGAACAGAGGAAGATGAGCATGAAACTGTAGAACCGATCCCTTTGTTTTGAGATTGTTTCTGATTATGCTTAATAGCTCATTAAGCAAAAGTAGCAAAAAGAAGTGGTTAATTTCAGTGCACTGCTTACTCAGTAATTCAGAAAACTTTATTTAGCATTGCTTTATGCCAGGGGTGTAAAAGTAGAGGCTTGCCTTCAAGGATGTGATATTTTTTGTTTGAAGTAATAGCTTGGAAATTATTAAAAAGAAACATAAAACTACTTACTGTCAAGAATCAAATTAAATTGAGTGTGAGATGTTTCTTTTCCAGGGTCACACATTGGTTGAAGCATTTTGATGAATTTTAAATTGCAGTTCTTTGAGGTAGACATCATTATATTTCTTTCTACTGAGCTTTTGTATTTACAGTTACAGTCAGGCTATGCCTTGATAAAGAGAAGAATACATCCTTAGTATTCTTCTTCTGGTCACTCTCAAGGAATTGTCTCATTCCAGAGTTGCAAGAACTTGAGTTTCATGTAGAGCTGACACTCTAACATAACTGGATTTACTTCTCTTCAGTTGAAAACATCATATTCTCTATGTCATTGTTGTTCTCAATTTTAAAAGGAGGTCAGGCAGAGGAGTTTAAAGAAAACAAAAGTCCTACATAATCCTCCAAAGTAAAGAATTCTCATACTAAAGCACATGTGCAATTCATAATGTCACTAAAATATTTTATATTCAGTAATGATGAGTATCAGAAAAATATGATTGAATTTTTTATGTTTTAAAAACACATAACATAAAATTTATTGTTGTCTTAGTCTGTGTTTATTTATAAATTATAGAAATTTATTTTCTAATAGTTCTGGAGGCTGAAGAATCCAAGATCAAGGTGCCAGCAATTTTCCTTGTCGGATGAGGGCTGCTCTTTGCTTCAAAATGGCACTTTTGGCTGCATCCTCCAGAGGGAGGAATGCTGTGTCCTCACATGGTAGAAGAGGGAAGAGCAAGCTAGCCTAATGCTGTGCAAAGCCTTTTGATAAAGGCTATAATCACATGCAGGAGGAGCCTTCTTGGCCTAACTACCTCTACAAGATACTACATCTTAACACTATCACTTTGGACCTCAAGTTTCAACACCTGAGTTTTGGGGGGACACAAAACATAACAGTCATCTTAACCATTTTTAACTGTGCAGTTTAGTAGTATCAGGTAGATTCACAATGTAGTGAAGGAGATGTCCAGAATTTTTTCATCTTAAATATCTGAAGCACACTATATCCATTAAAGAACTCCAACTTTTCTCCTACCCCCAGCTGCTGGTAACTACCATTCTACTTTCAGTTTCTATCAATTTAACCACTTTTGATACCTTAGATAAGGGGAATCATAAAATACTTAACCTTTTTTCAACTCGTTTATTTTACTTAACATGATGTCTTTAAGGTTCATCCATGTGACAAAATGTCCTTCCTTTTTAATGTTGAATAATATTCCCCAGTATGTAAAAACATTCATCCATCAGTGGACATTAGAGTTGCTCTCACCACTTGGCTCTTTCATTAGTGCTTCTGTAAACATGGGTGCGCAAAGATCTCTTTGAGACCCAACTCTCAAATATCTTTAATGAAAAGTAAGATGAAATAACCAGTTTATTTTGAATTATGGAAAGATAGAAAAAACAAGTGTTAGATGAAAATATTTTGGTAGAAATTCTGAAGATACTTTGGAGCATTAGACACCATTCTTTCTAGTGTTAACTTAATTTAAAATATAGATAGATACACTTTTCCTTGCCTTAGGTTCAAGATCAGTATTACTTTTGAACTTGTGAACATTATTTATGAGTTATTTTTTGAAGAGAGGACAAATTTTCTGGGTTAACTGGGCAAGAGTTGGAAGTATAAGTGGATAAAAATGAATCTAAAAGACTTATGAACCCTTGGTAACTCTTCAGCCTATAACTGTCCCATGTGCCCAACCTGATCCTGGTGGGGTGTTCATTCCCTCACCAAATGTGGCATTGATAGTGTTAAGTCACATTAACTTTAACACTAATACCTATGGTTATTTGGTATCAAAGGAACACCTTCTAGTCCTTGAAATTCAAAGCATTTATGACTCTTTGTCATTTTACTTAAGCATTATGTTACCTTCCAATTTAGTTTGTATTGACATTTTAAAATGGTAGTAGGGGGCTGGGAGTTGTAGCTCAGTGGGAGAGTGCTTGCCTAGCATGCATATATCCTAGGTTCTTGGAGTTTGATCCCCAACACTGGAGAAAAAAAGTTAAATTAGTGGCTACAAGATGGGAAATTACCTTTGGTGTAAGTTTTCCCATTTAGTCTTTAACACCAATACAGTTATTTTGTTAGATATGGGTCCACTGGCATGTATATATTCAGAGATAAATTATCTCACCATGCCAGGACCCAGTTTTTTTTATACATGCTGTATCACTATATGAATATTCTCAATATCATGACTCTTCTTGTCACCTTCTGAGAGTTTTTGAATACCTACAATTTTTCTATTAATTTTATACTTGACATGAGAGACAAGTTAATTTCAATTTCAGGATATTTGTCATGGGTTTATTCTATAAATTTTTGGAGAGTATTCTGGAGACTTGGTAAATGTACCTTATTCCTGTCTTAAAAGTCTAAGTCTCAGGTTCAAATCCACGCCAGGTATTAATTGACTGAATCCAGATTGCTAGCAAATTCAAAGAAATAAGGTTTCAAATTATCTTGTACTTTGTGTTAATTTTTTTAAAAAACTGGTTGTAACTCAGGCTGTAATAACTGGACTGAATATGTTACATTTGGAAGAAGAAAAGACTGTTGTGCAACACCTATATCAGTAATCTGTTTTTTCAGCAATTTCAGGTCATCTAGTTAGAAATTTCTGCTTGCTGCAAGTTTAGACATAACTATACTTATCCTTTAAATGCTGTTGATATTACTTCAGAATTTTTATAGCTCTTTGCAGATATTCCTGTAATGACTGGGTACATCCGGAGGCTGTTTAATTAATCTAATGTAGCCTTGCATTCTTCTTTAAATTGTAACACTTTAATTTGTTAATTTAATGGCCCAGTTCATTGTTGATTAAACTATCAGAAACCAAATTAGTTTTATCTCACAACCAGTGGATTGTTTTATTTCACTGTTGGGCCTGAAATTCTGGAACATATGCTAATTTCTTATTATGGTGAACATCCTACTGCTTTGGTGTGCACAAGCTTTATAGCATTTTTCATTCATTTAGCAAATGTTTGGGCCTTTAATATATATCAGTCACTAGACCAGTTTCTTTCTCAGCAAATTTTGGTTGGGGGGGTCTTCTATTAAATAATCTCTGGGATATCTGAGATTTTTAGATCAAATCATTAGATATATTTTTTTTAAAATGTAACATTATGATAAAGAGAAAAATTTACTTCCTTGAAGCCATTTTGTCAAAACAAAATGTTGGGTTTTTGTAAAAGGGTAGCAAATATGCTCAAATATGAGAGCTGTTTTGAGAATATTGAAAGCCGTGTAATCCATTAAATCCCTATCTTAGAAGGACAGATGGTTTTGATTTTCTCTGCCCTTTAAAGTATTGAAATGTTCAAAGGTTTATTATTTTACAACCATAGAGTTGAAAGAATGCTATGGTGTGTCACACAAGCCAAGGTTTATCCAGTCTAAGCCACAGAGCACTTGATAGGGAGAGTATAACTATCTTTGAAAATATCTTTGCCTAAGAAAACAAGGTGTTCTTTCAGTTATGAACAAATGACAGAGTTTTGACTATCAGCAATTATTTTTTATGCAAAAGGATTCAAGAGGTCAAAGTTTGCTGGTGTTGGTGCCCTGACATAAAGGTGGACATGTTTGCATTCTTTTGGCCAAGATTCACAATTTTCTGAGCCTTTCTGTTGTCTCCCAAGCTGGCTAACCCTTATGTCTACTTTCCAGGTAGTATATTCCAGGATAAGTGCAAAAAAAGCTGATTCAGCAACTTCCAGAAATACCTCTGCTCACTCCTATATGCAAAGAAATCTGGAAAATCAATTTTCAGCCATTCTCCTTGGGTAGGGTTTTGCTAGCGAGGAAGGACAGAATGGGTGTTGAGTAGATAGGTGAATTAGTCAGCTCTTTGTTGCTGTGACTAAAATACCTGACAAGAACAACTTAGAGGAGAAAATGTTTATTTTGGCTTATGGTTTCAGTGGTTTAGTCCATGACCCATCACTCTGGGCTTGAGATGAAGCAGAACATCATGGTGGAAGGGTGTGGCAGAGGAAAGCTGCTAGCTCATGGTAGCCACGAAACCAAGAAAGAGCACACTGAGCCAAAGGACAAGATATATAATTCCCAAGGGCATCCTCCCAGTAACCTACTTGTTTGGCTACACTCCACCTCCGTATAGTTACCACCCAGTAATCTATTCAAATTATTAATCCATCTAGTGGATTAGTCCACTGGTTAGGTTACAGCTCTCACAATCTGATCATTTTACCTCTCAACATTCCTGCATTGTCTCACATGAGCTTTTGATGGGGAATCTCACATCCAAACCATTAACAGTAGGCAAGAAGTAGTCTCTATAGCAAGTGCAGCACATACCGAAACCCAGTTGCTCCCCAAAACATTCCTTTCTTTTCAGAGCACACTTGGATTATTGCCTATGAATTGATCTTAAGCTTTCTTATTTTTGCCTTTTCAGATCATCCTCTCTCTCCTGAGTTGTAAGACTGAGGTTATTCCCACAGTTTTAATTCTCTAGAAGTAGGATTGTGCAGTAGGAATAACACTGGACTTGGAATCAAGGGACCTGATATCCAGTTCCAGTTCATCTGACACCTGAGCTTCCACTTCATCCTTTGGATAATAGAAATAAAATACCTTCTCTGTGTTTTAGGCTTCTTAGAGGATCAGATGAGCATTTTGTTTTAATGTATTTAACAGTACATGGCAAACAGTTAAGCATTGTTCAGTCAAATAAATGGTAATGTAATGATGATCATGTTCAAAATCAACAGAACAAGCTGTTGCTTCTGACTTTTCTGACTTACAGCAAGTCACCAGTCTGTAATTCCACCAAGTCTTTCTTTTTACCATAGCCACTTCCCACCCCACATCTGTGGTTGAAATAGTCCTTGAGATTATTCTTTTACTAATTCTCCATCTCTGCCATACTCACTGCCACCCCTTGTTTAGGACCTTATTGTCACACTTCTCCTTTGACTTACCTTAACTCTCTGAGCTAATTTTAGTTCCTGTTTGCCCTTCTCATCCCACATCTGTACACACTGCCACATAGTTTTCATTTTTATGTTTAATAGATTCACCATGGGATTGCTATATCATAATTGAGTAAGCATTTTCCTACTTTGAGGCATGAGGTTGTTTATATTTTTAGTTGTTACAAAGTGGTAGTAGATGTGTGTACTATATGTCAATTTGGATAGATATATAACATACGATTAATTATTTTGTTAGAATGAATTACTATAATTTGAGTTACTGGCATTGTGAATGATTCTTTTGAGACTTTTGCTTAATTTTCCTCATTGATTCTCAAAGGATGGTTCCAATTTCTGTGTCATGAACAACAAGAGCATATCATGACATATCATGAATGCAAGTATCATTCATAGTTTAGGGGGTCAAAATATGCCACTTGGACATAGTGATTATTTTGGGTTAAAGACACTTGAAGAACAGCAGATGCAGGAAAAGGGTTCTTTGACTTTCATTTTTCTCCCAAAAGCAGGAGAAAAAAATTCCTATGGGAAAGGTACCCTCCTATGCCAGGAAAAAGAAAGTCATTTTTAAAACCAACCGTATGGGCTCAAGGCTGAGAGAAATCTGTGCAATCAGACTTTGTTAAACTAACCCTTATGTCCGTTGTCACTTTTCTTCATTTAACTGCCCTGGCCCAAGCCCCTTTTTCTTGTCATGCTTTCCTAGTTTAATACCTTGTCCATCGTGGTATCTAAGCATTTATGATCCAGCTGCTTCTGGGGTGGTCTTCATTTCTCTTGTGAGGGCTCCCATAGACATGTAAAAGTACACTTTTCTCCTATTGACCTGTTTTATGCCAGTCCCTGCCAGACATCCTTAGGATAGGGAGAAGTTTTGCCTTCCCCTCAATAGTTTAACAAAACTTTAAAAATATATAATAAAAGGTGTGACTTATCCATTTTCATCCACATGGAATCCTGGCACTAAGAAGATGGGGTGTATTGCAGTCTGGGTAGCTATGTACTTTACGTTGACAGGTATAGATTAATACCTTGAAATAAAGTTATCACACACATCAAAGTAAAAAAAATTAAAACCAACCATCTTTAAGGTCAAGACAAAATTTAATTTCTAGTCACATCATATTGTCCTTTATGGGACTTTTCATCATGTAAATGTCACAGAAACCTGGGGCTTTCACATTAAAGATCTCAAGGGGCCTTCTTCATCTTCACTTTTCATTTCCTTTAAAAACAAGCCTTACATTTAAACAGGCACAAATTACTCAAGTTCTTCCATGAGTCCTTCCCTAATCCTCTTCCTTTATCAGTTTATAAGAAGGTTGGGTGGGGAAGGAATTTAGATTATTTATGAGATCTTTGGAATTTTTTGAATTAAGTATAAGTACAGATGAAATAACCAAATAGAAGGTTGCTGATTATTATTGAGAACCGTAAGTATATGTTTGAGGGTCAGAGTATGAAGCTATTTTTAACCTACCTCCCAAAGTTTCCATCTTAAGATGTCTTTAAAGAGAAACTTTCTGGCTAGGGAGGTAGTAGAAATTTGTCTGTAGTAGAAAATTGTCCTAGTATGGGCAAGGCCCTGGATCCAGTCTTAAGAACTGAGAGAGAGAGAGAAAGAAAGAGAGACACTTTCTGGTTCTTTTATCTAAAGAATACTAATCTTTACTATCCTACCTAGGATTAATATTCTGTTCTGTGAAACTTAAGTATTCAGTAAGTCAGTTTGTGTTTATACGTATACCCAGTACTGTTTATGGATGCATTGAAACCAAGAATTACTATGGGTTGCCATTTTAGCACATCTTTTATTCTTAAAACTTAAGTGGAAAAAAAAAATCCTCTCTTCTTCCAGATTGACTGCTGTATTAGTTTTGTCTTTTTTTTTTTCCCCCGCATTTAACATGTGATAGAGCAAATAGAATTATGGCTGACTCTAGCAACTCTGGTTATTTCAGAGTAGTTCCCATCAGCATTTCTTTTTCCTTTTTTTTAATATTTATTTTTTAGTTGTAGTTGGACACAATACCTTTATTTTATTTACTTTTATGTGGTGCTGAGGACTGAACCCAGGGCCTTGCACATGCTAGGCAAGCGTTCCACTGCTGAGCCACAACCCCAGGCCCCCCCATCAGCATTTCTTACTTTATTTTTTTAATTTATTCTAATTAGCTATATATGACAGGAGAATGCAATTCAATTCATATTACATAAAATAGAGCACAATTTTTCATGTCTCTGGTTGAACACAAAGTAAAATCATACCATTCGTGTTTTCATACATGTATTTAGGTAATGATGTCTGTCTCATTCCACTGTCTTTCCTACTCCCATGCCCCCTCCATTGCCCTCCCTCCCCTTTGCCCTATCTAAAGTTCATCTATTCCTCCCATGCTCTGCACAACCCGCCCCCCATCCCCATTATGAATCAGCCTCCTTATATCAGAGAAGATATTTGGCATTTGGTTTTTTGGGATTGGCTTACTTCACTTAGCATTATATTCTTTAACTCCATCTATTTACTGCAAATGCCATGATTTTATTCTCTTTTAATGCCGAGTTATATTCCATTATTATATATATATATACCACATTTTCTTTATACATTCATCTACTGAAGGGTATCTAGGTTGGATCCACAATGCCATTCCTCATCGAAATAGAAAAAGCAGTCATGAAATTCATCTGGAAAAATAAGAGACCCAGAATACCCAAAGCTATCCTTAGCAAGAAGATTGAAGCAGGTGGCATCACTATACCAGACCTTAAACTATACTACAGAGCTATAGTAACAAAAAACAGCATAATATTGGCACCAAAATATACTTGTAGACCAACAGTACAGAATAGAGGACAAAGAGACATAAATAATCATGTTAAACAAAGGTGCCAAAAACATATATTGGAGAAAAGATAGCCTCTTCAACAAATGGTGCTAAGAAAACTGGAAATCCATATGCAACAACTCAAAGTGGTCAAGATCTGGGAATTAAACCAGAGACCCTGCACCTAATAGAAGAAAAAGTAGGCTCCTCTAATGCAAGAATTAAAATCAAGAATAAATAAATGAGATGGATTCACACTAAAAAGCTTCTCAGCAAAAGAAACAATCAGTAAGGTGACTAGAGAGCCTACATTTTGGGAGCAAATTTTTACCACGCGCACATCAGATAGAGCATTAATCTCCAGGATATATAAAGAACTCAAAAATCTTAACACCAAGAAAAAAAATCAAATAATTCAGCCAATAAATGGGCCAAGGAACTGAACAGACACGTCTCAGAAGAAGAAATACAATTGATCAACAAATATATGAAAAAATGTTCAACATCTCTAGCAATTAGAGGAATGCAAATCAAACTACTCTAAGATTTCAACTCACTCCAGTCAGAATGGCAGTTATTAAGACTACAAACATAAGTATTGGTGAGGATGTGGGGAAAAGGGCCCGCTCTTACATTGCTGGTGGGACTGCAAATTGGTGCAACCAATCTGGAAAGCAATATGGAGATTCCTTGGAAAACTGGGAATGGAACCACCATTTGACCCAGCTATCCCACACCTCGGTTTATACCCACAGGACTTAAAAACAGCATTTTATAGGGACACAGCCACATTAATGTTTATAGCAGCACAGTTTAGATTAGTTAACTTGTGTATCCAACCATTTCTTATTTTTTTACATAATTCTCAAATTACAAAACAATTTTTCTTTCTGCATTGGTGGAGCTTGAACCCTTGTGTATACTAGGCAAGTGTTCCACCACTGAGTCACTTCCGAGCTGTAGTCGCAATTTTTTCTAAAAATTGTCATCTTCTAAATTATAAAACAGTTGGAAAGCCTTTTGTTTGAATACCAAAGTTTCATATTTGACATGGAGAATGATAAATATTTACCATATTAAAACATTCAAAATTTAATGTGAAAGAAATAATTTAAGAATTTTATGATCCTTTGAGGTCAAGTATATATGTATGTAGTGATAGATGAACTGTAAGTACAGTGTAATTTTGTTATTGTTGTTGTTGTTGTTACTAGGGATTGAACTCAGGAGCACTCAACCACTGTGCCCATCCTCAGCCCTATTTTGTATTTTATTTAGAGACAGGGTCTCTCGCTGAGTTGCTTAGCACCTCCCCTGATGCTGAGGCTGGCTTTGAACTCTTATCCTTCTGTCTCAGCCTCCCAAGCAGCTGGGATTTTAGGCATGAACCATTGCACCTGTCAGTATGATATAATTTACATAGTAAGATTTGCCAGCACAGAAACGTCATTAGCTATTTTTTCTGCCTGTGATATGAAATGACTTTATGGTTATCTGTTGCTCTATTCATTTCTGCTCTAGGTCAACGTGTCAAACCTTTTACCCCAGAGAAAGCAAAGGAAATTATAATGTCTCTACAACAGCCTGCAATCTTCTGTAACATGGTTTTTGATTGGCCAGCACGACACTGGACTGCTAAACACCTTTCTGAGGTCCTTCACGGCAAGCAGATACGATTCAGAATGGGAATGAAAAACACAGACACAGGTAAACCCGGTAATCATCATAGTGATAATGCCTCTTCAGTAGCTCTTGTACACCCTCAGCATTGGTTTCCTTATCTTTAGAGAATCCTTTATTTCTGATCTGCTTTTTGACCATTTAGAGTAAAGATAGGAAAATTTTATTGGAATACTTTGACTTGAGGCAGATTTTTTTGTGTTTTTTTTTTTTAGACTAAGCAATATAGTTTAAACTCCCATACAAAATGATAATGTTTGTTCACGTATTGTAATGTAAGTTGCTAGGCATTCTTGTGATTCCTTGAATGCAGTAGATATTTAATAATTATTTGTTACTATGCTATTATTTATCTTCCCATGTAACTGAGAAAGAGCAACACTGCAAAATAATTCAATAGCATGATGTAATAATACAATACCAGTGCTACAGTGTAATAATCAATAATACAATCTAATAGTCCCTTCTACTTTTGACTCACAGAGAACATGTCCTTCAGGCTATAGTGCTTAGTCTTGCTCCTAATTTTATGTACTGCTTTATCAGCTGCCTGGCCTGTATTGCACTACACAAAAATGAAAAACATGCAGAGTTGTTTCTGTGTGTATGTATGTGGGCTGGGGATTGAACTCCAGGCTTTATGCATGCTAGGCAAACGCTCTGCCACTGAGCTATACCTCCATGCTCACTCCATTTTTGAGGTGAAGTCTGTTGCTCAGGCTGGTCTTGAACTCCTCAGCTCAAGTATCCTCCCGCCTCAGCCTTGTGCATAGCTGGGACTTTAGTTGAGCATCACTATGCAAGCTAGTTTTTTATTCTCTTGAGCAGTTTGATTTTGTCTGCTCCCATTACTTGCCTGAAGACTTCTAACATTCCTTTTCCCCTCTTTCATCAGGTTAAGCAGCTACTATTAACTGTGAAATTAAATTTAGTATGAAGGAACAGTGCTATTTCTACTCTAAAGGAATCCATAACCATTGTCTGGTGTTTTAATTTGTATTTCAAGTTTTGTAGTCAATTTGGGGGTTTTTTGTTTTTTGTTTTTTGGGTTTTTTTTTTTCTTTTGGGATCTAATCGTGGACCTCACATGATTCTCCACTGAGCCATACCCCCACCATAGAAATTCAGTTTTTAAGTATTACAGTGAAGAGGGGCTGGGGACATAGCTCAATTGGCAGATTGCTTGCCTTGCAAGCACGAGGCCCTGGGTTCAATCCCCACCACCACCACCAAAAAAAAAAAAAAAAAAGGAATTACAGTGAAGTGACTCATGAACAATCTGTTAATAGTTCAAGAGGAACTAGAAAATTCCCCATTTTCTCTTTCAGCAGTTCCACATTTTTCTCTCATGTTGACCTTCTAGTATATCTTGTGAGATTAATTAATTTTTGGTGTCTGGAGGCCTCTTGAATTTCTGATAGATAGAGCAGGATTGTTATACCTGGAACTCTTTGGCATCTCATTCCAGTCACAGACTGAACTCTTTATTGTATCTTAAAATTAAACACTAGACTAGCATCTATAACATAAAATGAGATCGTGCCTTTTCCTTTTTTGATTTTAGTGAAATATATCTGCCACTCCTTGAAGCATCTTTTAGATACTAATTTGGAGAGAAATGGAAATTGTCATTTTTTCACATTCTGAATACACCCCAGACACATCATCCCTACTACTAGTAGCTGACATTTGCTGAGAGCTATCACCTCAGGTTTGTTCTAAGTGCTTTATGCATATCCACTCTCTTAATCTGCTCATACTTCCTAGAATTGTACTACCATTATCCCATTTTATAGATGAGACGTAGTAATTTGATATGTTCAAGTTAATACTAAAGCATAAAAGAAAAAGGAAAATATCTCTGTAATTGTAAGAAACTATACTGAGGGCTGGGGATGTGGCTCAAGCGATAGCGCGCTCGCCTGGTATGCATGCGGCCCGGGTTCGATCCTCAGCACCACATACCAACAAAGATGTTGTGTCCGCCGAGAACTAAAAAATAAATATTAAAAATTCTCTCTCTCTCCTTTCTCACTCTCTCTAATAAAAAAAAATTAAAAAAAAAAAGAAACTATACTGAGTTCTTAGTAAAGATGATTAGGTCTTTTTAAAAATTCAGGTAAAGTTTGCATTTCAGATATTTAATAGTATGCAGTTCAGTAGCTATTAGTATATTCACAGTGTTGTACAATTTGTTAGTATACTCTCATTGTTGTCTAATTTCAGAACATTTCACTATCCCATGAAGAAGTAAGTACCCCTTTAAGCAGCCACTTCATTTTGCCCTACCCTATCCCTGCGACCACTACTCTACTTTCTATGAATGTACCTATTCTGGATATATCATAAAAATGGAATCAGACATGATTTGGCCTTTTGTGTCTGGTTTCCTCTACTTAAGCATGTTTTTAAGGTTCATCCATGTACTAGTACAAGCTGAATGTCCCTAGTCTGTAAATCTGAAATGATCCCAAATTCGAACTTTTCAAGTGTTAAAATTATGCTACAAGTAGAAATTCCATACCTGACATCATATGACAGATCATAGTCAAAACGAAGGTGCATCAACAGATGTGTAAAATTCCCTTCTCTCTATTAATACACATGCACGCGCGCACGCGCGCGCGTACACACACACACACACACACACACATATACACTTACGTATGTGCCAGCATTCCAGAATCTGAAACCTGAAGCACTTCTGGTCTCAAGTATTTCAGATAAAAGATGCTTAACTTGTGCATCAGTACTTCTTTTAGTTGCTGAATAATACTCTGTTATTTGAATATACGTAATTTTTTTAATCTACTCATCAGTTCGGTTGTCGGACATTTGGTTCTTTCCGCTTTGGGGCAATTATGACTAATGCTACTATGTACATTTGTGAACAGATTTTTGTGTGGATATATGTTTTCATTTCTTGTGAATAGGTATCTAGGAGCAGAATTGCTAAGTTATACAGTAAATATGTTTAACATTTTGAGGAACTGCCAAACAGTTTTCCTTAGTGGTTGTACCTGTGATATACTAAAGTTCCAATTTCCTGTAGCCTTGCCAGCACTTCATTTTTGAAAACTGTAGCCATCCTAGTACAGTGAAGTGTTATCTTAGTGTGATTCTGATTCACATTTTCCTTATGATCAGTATCGTTGAGCATCTTTTCATGTATATATTGGCTAATAGAAATGTCCATTCAAACCTTGACTTATTTCTAATTGGGGTTTTTGGTTTTTTATTGTTGAATTAGAGTTCTTAAATATCCTAGGTATAAGGTTCTTATCAAATATATGACTTGCACATGTTTTGTCCCATTTAGGGCATGGTCCTGATAATTTGTTCTTTTCAAAATCACTACTGAATAAATAAATGTAATCCTACCACAGGCAGTATAGAATAATAGTATGAGAGAGCCACTAGAGTCAGTCTGTATGAGTTTAAATTTTGGTTTACTGTGGGACCTGAGCAAGTCAATTAACTTCTCTGAATGTTAGAAATATTTTCAAGAGGGCTGGGCATGGTGGCACACACCTGTAATCTCAGCAGCTTGGAAGACTGAGGCAGGAGGATCAAAAGTTTAAAGGCAGCCCCAGCAATTTAGTGAGCCCCTAAGCAACTAAGTGAGACCCTGTCTCCAAATAAAATACAAAAAGAGCTGGGGATGTGGCTCAGTGGTTAAGCGCCTCTGGGTTCAATTCCCAGTACTAAAAAGAAAAAAAAAATATTTTCAAGAGTAAGTGATTTCATATGCCTAGAACATTTGGAATAGTATCTAGCTTATTGTTAGTGTTCAAGAAATGTTATTTTAAAATATAAAAATAAAAGTATGACTTCTTTAGGGCTGGGGCTGTAGTTCAGTGGTAGAGCACCTGCCTCCACATTGTAAGGCACTGGGTTTGATCCTCAGTACCACATAAAAATAAATAAATTCTTTTTAAAAAAGTATGACTTCTTTAATGTAGAAAAGACAAAAAATGAAAAATCCCAAGAACCTGAAAAACACCTGAACTACTACCTAGAAGTAGATAGTCTTTAGTTACAGTTTAATGTTCATCAATATGGGCCTTTTTGTATTCAAAAAATGAATTATTTTTCACACCTGCTTTTCTTTTTAGTTAACATATTCTGAGCAGCTACTCTTGTCATTAAATGTGACTTTTAAATGGCTACCTAGTCCATTCTATGGTAGTATGATAATTTTTTAAAAAATTCTATTTGGGTTATTTATATTTCTTACAAGCTTTAAATTTATAAATACTGCTGTAGGGAACATCTTTGCAAACAAATCTTGTCCAAGTTCCTGGTTATTTCCCTTAAGAGAGATTCCTAGAAGGAGAATTACTGGGTCAGAGGATATGAAAATCATCAGCAGCAGCAGCACTATCTGAAGTTTCTTACACCAGAACCTCTGAGTCATTCTGAGTGCCCTGTCATTCTGGTGGCTTGTGACTCACATTCTGAACATCTGGCAGCACCTGCTTCCCTCTCTCTCCATGGCTAGCCCATAGTCATCGTTATCCTGCTGTCTCTCCATCCATGGCTAAGTAGCCTCTTCCCTAGTCTAGTTTCTCCATCCATCTCCTGTCTTACCCTTCCCAGGCCATTCCTTTTCTTTTTTTTTTTCTTTAAAGAAAGGGAGAATTTTTAAAATATTTATTTCTTTTTTAGTTCTCGGCAGACACAAAATCTTTGTTTGTATGTGGTGCTGAGGATCGAACCCGGGCCACACGCATGCCAGCCAAGCGCACTACCGCTTGAGCCACATCCCCAGCCCCCAGGCCATTCCTCATGCTATAATCAGGAATAATTTTTAAATAAACAAATCTAATATTATAATTCTACTTAAAGCCCTTTAATGATTTTCCTTACCCTTAGGCTAAAGATCCAAATTGTTTATTGTGGTGTAGAAGGCCCAGCATAATCTCTCTCTCCCCCAGCTTGGGCCAGAGATGTGTGTTTTCAATTTCTCTATTTCTGGGGATTTGCTTTTTCCTACTTTGGGGCCTTTGTGTATGTATCTAGCCATAGCTCTCTGTATTTCTAGTCATTGTGGGTTTTTTTCCCCCCATTTTCCTTTCCCCTAGATTTATCTGGTTAGTTGCTTTTCTTCCTTGAAATCTTAACTTAAATGGCATTCTTTCCTGACCATATCTATCATCCTCCACCCCCCAAATCATGTGTGGCTTCAGATTATCCCAGAACGCCTTGTATTTCTTAGCCACACTGAGTACAGTTTTAATCACATGGACAGTTGTGTAAGTAATCACCTGATTAAGGTCATTTTCTGTGAGACCAAGGGCCATGTCTCATCCTGGGCAGAGCACCTAATAGACATTCAGATATGTGTGGAATGAAAGAGTGATATGTATGACAAGCACCTTAGAGAAAAGTTGTTTCCACTGACACTTTTTTGAAAAAAGTACCTATTTTGCCACTGCTTTGCCAAAACTGAGATTTCTCTTTTAAGAAAATCTTGTTGATAGGTTAATAATAGCATCTCATAATTTCAGTTAGCATTTCTTTGATTGCTGGCATTGTTGAACATATATATGTTAATGTTAATTGGTCATTTGTATTTTTTCTGATAATTGTTCTTTGATTAGTTCTTCATTGGAGATTTAGGGTTTAACTTTATGTTAGTAAATTCCTTACATATTAAGAATATTCTGTTGGCACTAGTACATTTCCCAGTGCCAAATCAAATAATGCTCAAGTGACATTTTTATTATTTATTTTATCCCTAGGAATTCCTTCTCCCAAAAGTAGATATTCTAATTTTTTTTCTAATAGCTTAATTTTCTTCTAGTAGCTTAATGGTTTCCTTTTTTAATATACATTTTATTCTTTATTTAGTTCATATATGTTTTGGTATGTGATATTCAGTGGGTTTTTTCCAAATAGTTGGGTACTTTTATTCTTTTGTACCTTATTCTCTTTGGAAATCAACTTTATTATATTGCTATTTTTCCTGTGTGAATTTCAGCATCAGTTTCTGGCCCACATTTTTAGATCAGTTTTGGAGCCAGTAACAAGTTAAAATGCTATTTCAGTACCAGTATATATTTTAATATTTGAAAGTACAACTCATTCTCCATACTTTTCTTTTTTAAATTTTATTTTTATTTATTCATATTTAATATCGACACATAAAATTGTACATATTTATATATTATGTGGTGTTTCAGTGTCATGTATGCAATATGTATTGTCTAGTTCAGAGTTGGCACATTTACCTCCTCAAACATTGATCATTTCCTTGTGGTGAAAATATTCAAAATCCTTTCCTCTAGCTTTTAAAAATATATATAGTATATTGTTGTTTTCTGTTGTCACTCTACTGTACAATAGAACAGCAGAACTTACTTTTTTTTTAACTTAGTACCCACTGACCAGCCTTTCCCGTCTCTCTCTCCTCCCTTCTCTCCCCAGCCTGTGGTAACTACTGGTGTACTCTGAACTTCTATTTTTCTTCCTTCTTAGATATTGTTGAATTTTATTCATCTAAATGAACTTTAGAGTTTTATACAAAGTGCTCACTTTTTAAAGAAATTCTCTTGGGATTTTAAATGAACATATATGAAGCTGTATAAATTAATTTGGAAAAATTACATAATAATAAAAATATATATTCCTTATTACTCAGCCATAAAGAAGAATAAAATTATGGCATTTGCTGGAATGTATGGACTGGAGGCTATCTTGTTAAGTGAAATAAGCCAATCGTCCAAAACCAAAGGCTAAATATTCTCTCTAATATGAGGCTGCTAACTCAAAATAGGTAGGAGAGGGGAGGAATGGAGGAGGGCTACCAGATTGGGATGGGGGGGATAGGAGTAGTAAAGTCAATAGAATGAATTGGACTTAACTTTCTCATGTTCATATATAAATACACGACCAGTGTAGCTCCACATCATATACAACCACCAGAATAGGAAGTTATACTCCATATATGTATGATATGTCAAAATAAATTCTACTGTCATATATAACTAAAAAGAACAAAAAATGTCTGTGTATGTATATATTCCTACATCAGAACATGTTATTTTCACTTACCAAGTCTGCCTCTCAGCAAAAAAATTTATAGTTTTCATAAAATAACAAAAATTCTTAAACTATTATAAATTTGTTATAGCTGTTATGAAGGCAATTTTTTTTCCTTAAAGAGAGAGAGAGAGAATTTTTTAATGTTTATTTTTCAGTTTTCGGTGGATACAACATCTTTATTTTATTTTTATGTGGTGCTGAGGATTGAACCCAGCGCCCTGCGCATGCCAGGCGAGCGCGTTACCGCTTGAGCCGCATCCCCAGCCCCTAAAGGCAATGTTTTTTTTTTTTTTCAATTGGCCAATTTTTTTTTTGACTTTTTATTTTTTTTTTATTATTTTTTTAAAAACATTACATCTTTCTTAATATATCATGTTTCACAATTTGATTCAGAATGGTTATGAACTTCCATTATTACCCCGTATACAGATTGCTGAATCACATCGGTTACATCAGTTACATTTACATTGATTTACACATTGCCATTCTAGTGTCTGATGAATTCTGCTCTCTAACCTATCATCTACTATCCCCCTACCCCTCCCCTCCCCTCCCCTCTTCTCTCTCGACCACCTCTACTGTAAAACATTTATTCCACTTGTGTACTTCTTCCCTTCCCCCTTACTTCCTCTTGTATGTAATTTTATATGACTTCTTTGATATAAGGGGAGTAACTAAGGACAGAGTAGGGAGGAAGAGCAGGAGAAGAAGATTAACATTAAATAGGGATGAGAGGGGGGAGGGAAAGGGAGAGAGAAGGGAAACTGCAGGGAAAGGGAAAGTGATCCAAAGGCAATGTTTTTTACCTATGCTTTTTTTCTAACTGGTTATGATTGATACATGGATAAAAGCTATTTATTTCTATATGCTTATTTCTTATTCAGCTACTTATTAGTCTAGCTAGTTTTTTCTTTGTTCTGGTGATCATCTAGGTAGACAGGCGTATGATCTTATTAACAATGATAACCTTGTCCTCTCAGTTGACTATATTTCTTATTTCTTTTTTTTTTTTTTAAGAGAATGAGTGAGAGAGAGAGAGAATTTTAATATTCATTTTTTAGTATTTGGCGGACACAACATCTTTGTTGGTATGTGGTGCTGAGGATCGAACCCGGGCCGCACGCATGCCAGGCAAGTGCGCTACCGCTTGAGCCACATCCCCAGCCCTATATTTCTTATTTCTGTTTTAGGTTTTGTTAGAATTTTTCTAGGGTGCCTGCATAGTAGTGTTAGTAATTTGACAAGTTTTGTTGTTGTTTTTCTTTGTTTCTTTCTTTTTTTTTTTTTTTTTTTGCAACAGGGTCTTGCTGTGTTGCTCATGTTGGTCTCAAACTCCTGAGCTTAAGCAATCCTCCTACACCAGCCTCTTAAGCAGCAGGACAACAAGTATAAACCACTGCTCCTGGCAATAATTGGCATTTTTAAAATGTTATGTGTTCCTTAGTTTATTGTAGGAAGAAAGCAGTAAGCATCACACAGGTCTTTGAAATGATTTGGGATCATATTCATTTGTCGAGATATGTGCTCAGTGGTGGCATTGTACTTCAGCAAGCAGTTATAGAAATAACCCTAAACATCTGTAAGTTGGGCAATGGAGCAGTGAGTGATCCAAAGTCCTATTCAGAGCTTACACCCAACGTATTATTTCTTATTTGAAAAATGATGAAAGTTCAACAAAATGGAGAAGTATTTGTTTTCCTGCTGGGCAAAATAATATTTTAGGACCTTTATTAAGAGAGTTAAAAGCAAGTTCGGTTTGTGTACTACTGCTAAGTCTTGTACTCAGCTGAACGTCTTCTTACCTAACATTTACAGTAAGTGGGATGGAAGTTGTAGCTTCCTAGGTACTTCATCATTAAATGAAAGAACAATAATAATGAAATTAGAAAGGAATAATGCCACTCCATAAAGACAAAAACGGTACTGCTGGGCACAGTAGTGCTCACCTATAACCTCAGCAATTTGGGGTTGAGGCAGGAGGATTATAAATTCAAGACCAACCTGGGCAACTTAGTGAGACCCTGTCTCAAAATTAAAAAATAAAAAGGCCTAGGAATGGAGTTAGGTGGTAGAGGGCTTGCCTAGCATATATGAAACTCTGGGTTCCATCTCCAGTATCATTACAAAGAAAGGGGCGGCGGGTGGGCAGGAAAGAAAAACAACTGCGCTACCTGGAGAGAAACTGTCATTTCAACAAAATCAGAACGCTCCCTTTGTCCTGCTACCACCAAGTCAGAGTGAGAAGATTTTCTATCAAAATAATTATGTAAATGAAAAGGTCTGTCGTTTCCATTCAGTCCTTTCATTTTAATTTTCCTCTGATGATAACAGTTCCTGCATGCAATTTTCACATTTTTGTATTTTCATTTTTAACATGCAGAACTTTCCATGATAGCAAATGAAGTCCTCTAATGAGGCCAGGATCTGAGGTCTGCCATGCAGACTTGTTTGTGATAACTGGCCTTAATGGAAAAGGGCTGTTCAGTCCACCCCGGGGCAGCCAACTCAATTAATGGCTTTAGTACTGTGGTTGGATCAAGCGCTGTGAAATGAAAACTTACAAGACAGTGCAATGTCTTCAGGCCAACATTGGAGTTTATGAGATGATTCAGAAATGACTCCTGTTTCCCAGCATCATGAAGCTTTCTTGCCACGTGCATTTTTGTTTGTCAGAATTTAACTTTATGGACTCTTATGCTGTAGTGGAGAATATTTGATGATGTCAATGATATTAAGAGCTTGTATCTATTAATGGTTTACTGTGTGCCAGGCCCTATTCGAAGTGCTTCATAAAATAAGGGAAAAGTTAAATAGTTCTGGAGTATGTAGTTTTTATATTTTAGATCAATGGTATTAGTAAACTTCTGCTTCTCAACATCAAGTGACAAGTAGACAAATTAGAGTGATTCTTTGATGTACACCCTGGCCTCTGTTACCTCTCTGCCATTGTGCAGAAATGAATTTAGGAAGAAGAAAGCAAGGGAAAAAGAGATCAGATAATCCTAAGCAGTTGAGGAAGAAAGGAAGGAAAAAGATAAAAAATATTGAAAGAAGAGTTTGAATACCTTTCTCCTTCTACTAATTCACTTAACTGTTAAAAACTTCCAAGTAAATACATAAATTAATAATAAGTACCATTAATAGTGCCTGCATCTACCATGTCAGGCACTGTGCTAACTGGTCTACATCCCTCAAAGGATTTTATGCTTTGCAAAGGAGGTAACAATCAGATTTCTTAACAAATTGTTAACTTCCCTGTGCTCATTTAAAATATTCTGCTAGTTGCAAAAAAAGTAATTTCATCCCTGTCTTAGAAGAATAGTTCTCATATCAACCCAAGACTGTAGTCTTAACTCGTTGGTATCATACCCATACTAACAAACCCACTGCAGACAGATAACAGACCCTTATCTCTGATTGCCTTTCCCTTTTTTAAATGTCTGTGGTACAAAATTTTGTATTTAATTACATGGTGCTTCAAGTTCTCTACCATTTTAGTTAAAGATTTATCTTTATCTAAATATACTATCCACTCAATAGTATTATCTATTTTTTATGTTCCTATAAGCCTGAGTATCATGCTAATTGCAGATTTTGTGCTTAATAAGTGATTCTGAAATAACTGAGTTAATGAATAGAAGAACAGGTGTTAAATCATTATTGTCCACTTAATGAGTCTGAGGAGCTATGTATGCTAAATGTGCAGTAAAGTCCAAAAATTTTCAAAAAACAGTTATTTTGTTATTGCCTTTCTTTTTTTTTTTTTTTTTTAAGCTGAAGCAATGATTCTCAAGCCCTTTGAGCTCAAGATCCCCTTTTAAATGATTGAGTTCCCCAGTGAGCCTATGCTGGTGTGGGTTGTCCCTAGTGATACTTGCCATACTAGAAACTAAAATGGAGAAATTTAAAACATGAGAACATAAGCATGTATTCCACCATCTGTCAGAGCAGTGACACCAACACATGTCATGTGGCTTCTGGGAAACTCCCTGGCAAACTTGTGAGGGAATGAAAATGCAAAGGGCAAATGATGTCTTAGTGCTATATGAAAGTAGTTTGGACCTCACAGACTCACAGAAAGGTCTTGGGCAGCTGATAATCTCAGGCATTCCACTGGCTCACTAAATCAGGCTATGATGAAGGCAGTCTTTAATGTTAATGTTGAAACTGTATTTTCTGCTTTATTGTGAATACTATGAGTATTATAAATTATTATTTTTTTTAGAGAGAGAGAGAGAGAGAGAATTTTAATATATTTTTTTTTTTTTTAGTTTTTTTGGCAGACCCAACATCTTTGTTTTTTGCATGTGGTGCTGAGGATTGAACCCAGGCCACATACATGCCAGGCGAGTGCGCTACCGCTTGAGCCACACCCCCAGCCCAAGTATTATAAATTATTTTAACAATAAAGCAAGTATAAAATTAATATTTAATTAATGTTAATAGTTCTTTTTTGGTTGGAATTATCTTTATTTAAAAAAAAACATTGGAAACCACTTTCATTGTTCACTTAAAGGTGTGTTCCAACAGATTTTAAACTATACTACAGAGCAATAGTAACAAAAACAGCATGGTACTGGTACCAAAACAGGCTGGTGGACCAATGGTACAGAATAGAGGAAACAGAAACCAATCCACAAAATTACAACTACCTTATATTAGACAAAGGTGATAAAAGCATGCAATGGAGAAAGGATAACATCTTCAACAAATGGTGCTGGGAGAACTGGAAAGTCATATGCAACAAAATGAAACTGAATCCTTGTCTCTCACCATGCACAAAAGTTAACTCAAAATGGATTAAGGAGCTAGGAATCAAACCAGAAACTCTGCATGTAGTAGAAGGAAAAGTTGGCTCCAATCTCCACCTCGTGGGGTCGGGCTCCAAATTCCTTAATAGGACACCTGTAGCTCAAGAGTTAAAATCAAGAATCAACAAATGGAACTTACTCAAACTAAAAAGTTTTTTTCTCAGCAAGAGAAACAATAAGAGAGGTAAATAGGGAGCCTACATCCTGGGAACAAATCTTTACTCCTCACACTTCAGATTGGAGAGCCCTAATCTCCAGAGTATACAAAGAACTCAAAAAATTAAACAATAAGAAAACAAATAACCTAATCAACAAATGGGCCAAGGATCTGAACAGACACTTCTCAGAGAAAGATATACAGTCAATCAACAAATACATGAAAAAATGCTCACCATCTCTAGCAATCAGAGAAATGCAAATTAAAACCACTCTAAGGTACCATCTCACCCCAGTAAGAAAGGCAGCCATTATGAAGTCAAACGACAACAAGGGCTGGCGAGGATGTGGGGGAAAGGGTACACTTGTACATTGCTGATGGGACTGCAAACTGGTGCGGCCAATTTGGAAATCAGTATGGAGATTCCTCGGAAAGCTGGGAATGGAACCACCATTCGACCCAGCTATTCCCCTTCTCAGACTATTCCCAAAGACCTAAAAAGAGCATACTACAGGGATACAGCATCATCAATGTTCATAGCAGCACAATTCACAATAGCTAGACTGTGGAACCAACCTAGATGCCCTTCAATAGATGAATGGATAAAAAAAAACGTGGCATATATACACAATGGAATATTACTCAGCACTAAAAAATAGCAAAATCATGGCATTTGCAGGGAAATGGATGGCATTAGAGCAGATTATGCTAAGTGAAGTCCGCCAATCCCTAAAAAACAAATGCCGAATGTCTTCTTTGATATAAGGGAGGCGACTCAAAACAGAGCAGGGAGGAAGAGGATGAGAAGAAGATTACCATCAAACAGGTGGGAGAGAATGGAAGAGAGAGGGGGAATTGCACGGAAGAGGGAAGGAGACCCTCATTGTTATTCAAAAATACATATAAGAGGATGTGAGGCGAAGGGGAAAAAAATAAGAGAGAGAGAAATGAGTTATGGTAGATGGGGTAGAGGGAGAGGAGTGGAGGAGAGGGGAGGGGAGGGGAGGGGAGGGGAGGGGGGATAGGAAGGGGATAGGAAGGGCAGCAGATTACAATAGACACTTGTTTGGCAGTATGTATAAACGTGGATGTATAACCAATGTGATCCTGCAATCTGTACACGTGGGAATATTAAGAATTCATACCCCATTTGAAACAAATGTCAAGATCAATGTAATGTTTTGAGCAACTAATAAATTTCTGATATTTAAAATATATATATATATATATGTACACATATATATATTACATATATATATGTATAATCAGCTCAATATATTGAAGTGCTCCTTAAACCTTTTTAAAAATAAATATTATTTCATTGTACAAACCATAAGTAAATAATGCTCTTTAGGATGAAGTAAAAAAAAAAAATAGGTGTGTTCGAGGGGCTGGGGTTTTGGCTTAGTGGTAAGCCCTTGCCTAGCATGTATGAGGCACTGAGTTCAATCCTCAGCACTACATAAAAAGAAAGAAAGAATTGTCCATCTATAACTAAAAAAATTTAAAAATAAGTAAAAATTTTAAAGTGTGTTCTCTTACTTTACAGTTCCCCAATTTGAAACTGCTTGTAGTTATGTGGAAGCTACACTTGAAGAATTTCTGACCTGGAACTGTGACCAGTCTAGTGATTCTGGACCATTTAAAGATTATGATCATTCTAAATTCTGGGCTTATGCTGACTACAAATATTTTGTTAGTCTATTTGAAGACAAGACAGATATTTTCCAGGTAGGTAATACATTCCTTTTCATCTTGGTAAGAAATTACTCTTGAATGGGAACCATCAAAAATACAAATTATTTAGTAATAAATGCAGGAAAGGATGTGGAGGAAAAGAAACACTCATATGCTGTTGTAGGATTACAAATTAGTACAACCACCATGGAAATCAGTATGGAGGTTCCTCAAAAGACTAGTAATGGAACCACCGTATGATCCAGCTGTACCTAGGGATTTATCCTAAAAACAATTACTCATCAGACTATAGCGATACATGCGTACCCATGTTTATACACAATCACCAAATTATGGAACCAGCCTGGGTGTCTATCAGCAGATGAGTGGATAAATAAAATGTGATATATGTACACAGCAGAGTTTTATTCAGCCACAAAGAAGAATAAAATTATGTCATCTACATGAAAATGGGTAGAACTTGAAAGCATTATGTTAAGTGAAATAACCCAGACGAAGAAAGTTAAGAGTGGTATGTTTTCTCCCATATATGGAGGCTAGAGAGAAAAAAGGTAGAAGGTGGTCTCATGAAAATGGAAGGTAGATCAGTAGAATAGAAGAGAGGACCAGGGGGATGAAGGAGGTGTGGGGAAGGAGAGATACTAGGAAATGAAGTTGTCCATTTTATATTGTTGTATTATGCATGTATGAATATATAATAATGAATCCCACTATTACACATAATTATAAGACACCAGTAAAAAAAAAAATTTTAGAAAGAATATGCTTTACCAAAAGATCCTAAATTACAATCTTCCTGGTATTTTCTGCCTTGACTGCCTTTTTGTCTCATAAATAGTGACTGTGAGTCTGGAGCATTTTAACCAATAAAGCCAAAGGTCTACTCAAAAGAAGTATGTTTGATTGACGCATATCAGCAGGCTTTTGTTTTCCTACTCATTAGACTTGCTACTCACCCCTCCTTTGCCTTTGAATGGTACTGAGTAGCTTAGAGTATACTAGAAAAATACCTGTGTTTAAAACTTCATCTGCTGCTGACCTACATGGAAGTTCTTGTTCCATCAGTGAGGCAGGTAGAGATATAAAGTTTCTCCCAGGAAGCATTACTTATGTCACTCTGCCATACTGTCTGCTCTGGGGTTTAGTACAGCTAATTTTTCTCTGGTGGTTTATGGCCTGAGACAGAGAATTTTGGGCTCCTGGTATTTGGTAGTAGAAGACCTGCAAAAAATGTGCAGAATATGGAAGTTCACTGCTGTGTGTTGACATAACTGTCAACAGTTTGCAGATTACCATATCCTCTTTTTCTTTTACATGACTTCTACCTCAAAATGCCAGTTTGTTTTGTGGGGTAATTTTGCAAACTCCCAGGTTTGATTTCTGTCTTGTCTTAGGTGTAGGGCAAGGGTGAGTCCGGCCCCAGGGAGCCTGTTTGGATGGCTCTGCCTTGCCCATAATCAGACCACATCTCCAGAGTTCCTCACTCTGTTCTTAGTTTTGTATAGAGACAAGTATACAAAAACCCTCAGCACTGCAGGCTCTTCCCCCTGCTCCTCCCCTCCCACCTGTTACCACCACCCCTCTGGCCTTTCCTTTCATGTGGGATGATTATTCTTTGGTTCCAGAGCCAAAGAATTTTTTTCCATTCAGCCTACATTTTCGTTTTTCTCTTTGCATCAAGGTATTTATATGGTTATTATAATTCAACTAATATTTTGCAGCTTTCCTTTATTAACTTTTACAAATGTTTGCTTGAATAATTTTACATTTTTTGGAGAGGGGGTAATCGAGGATTGAACTCAGGGGCACTCAACCACTGAGCCATATCTCCAGCCCTATTTTGTATTTTATTTAGAGACAGCCTTTCGGTAATGTGCTGGAATTCTAATTAAACCCTTATAAAATCTGATCTTTTTAGTTGAATGAATTTTCTGTCAGCTCATATTATGGTGATTAATTCTGCTATGAAGGACCAAGTCTACTCAGATCATATCTTCTTTTAACTTAAAGTTTTCTGGGTACCAAGTCTTCTTATATCACAAGCACATAAGCTGTTGTCGTTTTGTTTTGACTACTATAATCCATTAGGTCATTAAATCTTATTAGTCATTGTTTCAAGCTTTTTTATTACAAGAGAAGATTGTTTACATTCTTGCCAGCCCTTTAGTGTCTGGCTTGTAGATAACAGCTGGATTCTCACATCTGCTTTTTCAGTCAAGCTGCTGGATTTATTGATCTTTTGGAAGGATATGAAGAAAATCTTGCTTCACACACATATGCAGCTAAAAAAGAAAAGAAAACAGAAGTATTTTAATAGCCTTTTCGGATAATTGTGGAATTTTCACATTTGACAAGGGATAGTTTCTTTTTTTCCCCTTTTTTCTTTGTTATTCTTCTTTATATCTGTGATTTTTGTGTGTGTAGGTGGGGAGAGGGTTACTAGGGATTGAACCCAGGGTCACTTTACATTGAGCCACATCCCCAGCCCTTTTTATTTTTTATTTTGAAACAGGGTCTCACTAAGTTTCTTAGGCTTCACTGAGTTGCTGAGGCAGGTCTCAAAGCATCCTCCTGCTTCCTCCCATGCCCCTGGAATTACAGGCATGAGCCACTGTACCCAGCAAGGGATAGTTTCTTAAAGGGTCATTAGTTGCCATGTAGAATCTCAACCCAAAATGAATAAACTCTTTGTACTTTTACATAATAAGATTCATTGATCTATCTTGAACAGAATAGATCCGAGGTAATATAATTCATTGACTATTTATAAAATGTTGCTTTGCTAAGCTGTGTAGGTCTTGCAAATGTTGGTGCATTTCAGTGTACTCAATACATTCCATAATATAAAAAGTCATATTTGCTAATATCATCACCATTCTCATTACAAAACCTTTAGCATTAGAAAACTTTCAAGGTCATATATCTCAAAATACAGCTTGCAAAATCATTTTAATTCAGTTCAAAATATTTTCTAATTTATCTAGTGATTTCATCTTTGACTTACCGGGAATTTTTCAGCTTTCTGTTATTGATTTTTAATTTAATTCCATTGTGGTCAGAAAACATACTTTGTATGAAGTCAGTCCTTTTGAGTTTATTGAAACCTATCTTATGGCCCAGAATATAGTTAATCTTGATCAACATTCATGTATCCTTGACAATATTGTGTATTCTGTGGTTGGGTGGAGTGTATAAATGTCAAGTCAGGGTGATGGTTCAAGTCTCCTGCATCCTCAGTAGTTTTCTGTATATGTGTTCTACCCATTATATAGAAAGTGGCACTGAGACCCACCAATGATAATTATGTACTTGTCTTTTCATCATTTTAGGTGTATCAGGTTTGGGGTTTTTGTTCATGCATGTGAAAGCTGTTATTAGTTTCGTATATGTTTAGGTTTATGATGTCCTCTTGGTGAATCAACCCTCTGCATCTTGGGTTCTCCTTTGTTCTGTTTACTTTGTCTTAGTATGAAAAGAAATACTTACTGTATAATTCCATTTTTATAAAATTTTAGAACTTGCAAACTAATTTTATAGTGATAAAAGTAGTTGTATGAGAATGAGGGTGAGGGGGCACCAGGAAGCTTTTGGACAGATCAGAATTTCATCTCAATGTGGCAGTGGTTTCTCAGGGGTATAATATGTACCTTAAATATATGCTGTTTATTGTACTTATGTTATACCCCAATAAATCTTTTGTTGTTGTTTTAAAGAATTAAGTGCTCCTGATAACACTTTGGTCCCACTGCCTTGACACTAGCAATTTAATTTGTCATTGCTTATGCACCATCAATGTGAGCCTCAACACAATGAATTAGACAAATAACACAAAAATAGTTTGGACCTCACAGATCCCCTGAACCTCTGGTGTACAGCCTCCCTTTCAGTAATTACTCCTCCAGTTCCAACTCCTCCTCTAATTCTATTACTCTTTGTATCATGCTCCAGATTAAATATTAAAATATATTAATCATGTTAACAAAACATTTTATGATTTGAAATTAATGTAGATAGTATTTAAGTCTCTCACCCACTGACTTACCCTACCTGTCTTCTCTACACAAGCCTCGTCCAGTCTCCTCACTGACTGCTGATGTACCAATGTACCCTCTCACCTTCTGGCCTCTGCTCCTGCCCTTATGAATTTCTGCTTATTGAAGTCCTGCTTTTTAGGGCCTGGCTCAGACTCAGCCTTGACTCTGAAACCTCAGCCACTTGAACCCATATCCATGTGCCCCTTGCCTCCATTCCCAACTTTTATTTAGATTTTTATTTAAATGGTCCATGACATAAAACCTTATGTCTTATGCCTCTAATAATATTATAAGGTCTTTGAACTATGTTTTAAAATTATTTATTTCCCAAATCACTGACATAGTGCTGAATACATAATAGGTATTTGAATGACTACTTGAGTATATTTTTCCCCCTAGTTTTACCATATCTTTTTTATTTCTTTAGTCTTTAGAGCCTTTCAGAAAATGTTTTGACTTAAACCTTAGCTTCATTCTTGTCAGTGAATTAAATTTATTGATTCTAGTTGATCAATCAAGGGTAGCATTTTCAGTCTTTTTATTTGTTTTTTTAGTATATTATAGTTACACACTTCACTTTTGATATATTTATAAATGCATATTACATAGTTTTCTTCATTTAATTTTAATACTCTTCCCTCCCCCAGTCCTCTTCCTCTATTCTATTGGTCTTCCTTTTATCTATTTATCTATATCTATCTATCATCTATTTTAATTGATACATTATAGTATACATAAAATTGGAATGGATTTTGATATATTCATAGATGCATGTAGCATAATTTGGTCAACTTCATTCCCTAGTTGTTCCCCTTTCCCTCTCCTCCATTGCCCTTGGTTCTCTACTTTTACTCTATTGATCTTCCTTCTCTTTTAGTGTTTACCTTTCATGATAAGAAATTCTTAGCTCTGGGGCTGGGGATGTGGCTCAAGCGGTAGCGCGATCGCCTGGCATGCGTGCGGCCTGGGTTCGATCCTCAGCCCCATATACAAACAAAGATGTTGTGTCTGCCGAAAACTAAAAAATAAATATTAAAATTCTCTCTCTCTCTCTCTCTCTCTCTCTCTCTCTCTCTCTTTAAAAAAAAAAAGAAAGACATTCTTAGCCCTCTTCAGCCTTCTATTAGCATTATACTTAAGATCTTTTCTTGAAGTTTCCCTCTATTAGCCCTTTTCTCCCACAAATTAAATTCATCTGCTGGTAAATATATAATATTTATTTATACAGATAAATATACTGATATAAATGCTGATATGATTGGAAAATATCTGGTAACCTTACAGATGGCCTAAAACTAGGATTTGGACACATAACAGACCTTTACATATCGCACATAAAATTAGTCTCATTATATTTTAGTTATGTATCATATCATTGACCAATCTAAGTAAAGCATTTTCAAACAATTCACCTTCTGCTTCCAAAGGAGATGGGGAATTTGTGACAGTATCACATAAAATTTCTTTATCTCTGACTCCTTAGGTAAGAATGACAAGTTTTACCTTTTGTAGTTATCAGTTAGTATCCTTGTAATTGATGCTATTAAGAGTCAATATTAAAAAAAAGAAGAAGAAGAATCAACATAGCTGGGCATGGTGGTGAATGCCTATAATCCCAGTAGTTTGGAGGCCTAGGCAGGAGGTTCACAAGTTTTGAGGCCAACTTTGCAATTTATCAAGTCCCTAAGCAATTTAGTGAAACCCTGACTCAAAGTTAAAAAAAAAAAAAAATTAAGAAATTTTAAAGAAGATGTAACTTAATGGTAAAAAAAATCCCTGGATTTAATCCCCAGTTTAAAAAAATATATATAGTACAAATCAACATATAAGGATGAGGATGTAGCTCAGTAATACAGTGCTTGCCTAGCATGTGCAAGGCCCTGGGTTCAATCCCCAATATAGCAAAAACAAAAAACCAACAACAAAAAAAGAATTTAGCCCCAAGAATGTTTCTCAAGTAGATTCCATCTTGTGTTGTTTTGGATTGGCAGCTGAGAGCCAGGAGTCTTATGAAGTCCTCAGGATTCAGCATCCCAAAATGCAATAAGTGGTGGATCGGTTCTAACTTGTCCTGACTTTATAACATGGGGGTATGTTGAAACTGAGGCAGGTGATTTGGTGATGATTAAAGGCCAGTGATGCTTTCTGATGAGGCAAGTTAACATGAAAGAATTTAGGTATTTACCTGTCTTGTTCTCTTTATGTTCCTAAGGTAATTTTCCTAAGGAAAAACGAAATTTAAGTAAGTACTTGCTAATATATAATATCCATTTAAGGGGCTGGATGAAATTTAAATTGAAATCTTTATCATTCATAAATTGTTTCAAATTTTATTGACATTATAATTATACATAATAGTGAAATTCTTTATGTCATATTCATATAAGCACATAATTTAATCAATCTCATTTCCCAATACTTTAACTTTTTCTCCCCTCTACCTTCCCTTTATAAGTTTTATATAATAGTTATAGCTAATTATGTTATATTTCAAAGTTCCATTTTTGTTGATTTTCTTTTTTTTAATCAAGATGTAAGCTTATGGGCTGGGATTATAGTTCAATGGTAGAGCGCTTGCCTAGCATGTGTGAGGCTCTGGGTTCAATCCTCAGCACCACATAAAAAATAAATAAAATAACTGTATTGTGTCCATCTACATCTAAAAAAAACACTTAAAATTTTTTTCAATGGTTGGTATTGTAGCTCAGTGGTAGAGCACTTGCCTGGCATTTGTGAGGCATTGGATTTGAGTCTCAGCACCACATATAAATAAATAAAATATAGGGCCATTGACAACTAAAAATATATTTTTAAAAAATATTTTTTAAAAGAGGTAAGGTCATTGTGGAATTATATGTGACCAGTTTATGATTTAGGCATGGAAAATGTTAGAATGAGACAAATTTTCATGTGACAAATTAACAGAAATTCTCTGTGATCACTAGCCTGTTGTAGGTGAAAGAATAAATATTTCTGAGTTGGGGCATTCCCATATCCTGCATAAGCTAACCTGAGCTCATTTAACCTGTTTGAAACCTAGATTTCTTATCTGTTAAGCAGAGATGGAGGTACTATGTAAAGGTATTCTTAAACTATTTCACCAAATAATATACTTTTAGAACAAAACAACTTAAGAATTAATTATTTTTTAAGATTGAATTATTTTGAGTTATGAACTGCCTGGTAGGCTGAAAGAAGTTACCATTCTCTCTTATATAACCATCTTACCAGTTTTTCTTCAGGTTTTTTGGGTTTTTTTGTTTGATGGAGACTGTAAGATTACAGATGATTCAGTTACTTATACAGCATTTTAAAAATGGTGTCTTATCCTGTAAGAGTTATTTAACTCATTAATTGGAATAGGTTTAAGAGCTATTCAAGTATAGAATAAAAATAGATCAAATAATCTATCTCAGTAACTCAGCAACTTTTGAGCATGTGCTATATTCACTGTGAAAGAAATTGAAGAAGCCATTTTGAGTAAAATAAAAGACTGAGATGTCATAGGACTTTAAAGTCTAATGTGGAAACCAAGCTTTGCTTTTGAAGAGTATAAAATTGCCTACTGAATTTCAATGTAATTCATTATTTTTTTACTTAATGTATTAGAATATAGTACCTTATCAAGAATGTTGAAACGGGGCTGGGGATGTGGCTCAAGCGGTAGTGCGCTCGCTTGGTATGCGAGTGGCCCGGGTTCGATCCTCAGCACCACATGCAAACAAAGATGTTGTGTCCACCGAAAACTAAAAAATAAATATTAAAAAATTCTCCTCTCTCTCTCTCTCTCTCTCTCTCTCTCTCTCTCTCTCTCTCTCTCTCTCTCTCTCTCTCTCCCTCTTTAAAAAAAAGAATGTTGAAACATATACATTAATTACTTATAGTAGAAAACTCAGAATAGAATTAGCCTAACTAAATGCTTAATAGTGATCTTTTTCCTTGTGTAAAGAAAGTTGAAAGATGGACTGACTACCATTCTATACAGAGAGGGCTGAAATGGAGGCTCCATCATACTGAAGAACCCAGCCAGGTTCTTCCTGTCTTTATGCTCTCTCCTTTCCGTGCATGCTTCCATCTTCCAGCCCTCTCATGTTCCAAAATAGCCATCGCAGCTATATTCCGGAAAGGAAGAAGGGCAAAAGTATACTCTCAGCTCTGTCTCCCTTCTAAGCTAGTGTCCCAGAGGTCTCACTGAAACTTTTTTCTGCATATGGTTGCTATTCAGTCTCATGTCCTCACTTAGCTACAGAGGAGGCTGGGAAATGGAGGTCTCTAAGGTGGACACATTATCTCCCCTAAAGAAATCAGGGATTAAGTATGAAGAAAGATAGGCAATTTCTGCCAGACTCTGTTCATGGAAAGTCATGAAAAATTGAAGCAAGATTTACATTGTAAAAGCATTTACATTGTAAAAGGGACAGTTCCTCTGGGGTCTCTGTGTGCAGCAATTAGACGGACTCAGAGAATTGTAGCAGTACAAGGAGGATTTCAAAGAGCAGTGCTGTCCTTTGTCTCATCATCCTGAGGTCATTCTTAATGCATGGCCAAGGATGTTCTTCCCAGTAGGGGAGGGAGGCTTTTAAAGTCAGTAGGAATAGCAATTTTCATGCAACCACAGGAACAGCAGTTTCAAGGGGAGATGCTCTGGCCAGCTGCCTGGGGCAAGCCACCTAACAGTCATTTTATTTACCAGTTAATAGGTTGACAATCTGCTGTCCTCCCTGAAGCACAGGAGAGGAAAAAGCAAAGTTCCTTTAGTACTGTTAGTGCTATTAAGTATTGATGCATTCATTCATTGTTGAATGATGAAGACAGAGAAGGAGGAAAACCAAATTTCAGCCATTTCTGACCTCTTAATTTATCATGCAGTTGTACAATAGCAATAGAAATGGCCATTTGACTGTTTTGTGGGGAGGGAATAATTTTTTTATATTAAATTGTTGTCTCCAACTAGATTGTAAAGTTCTTGATACTGGAGACATTTGTGCCTTTCATGTTTTTGTTTCCATCCTTGACTAGCATGTTACATCAGTGATTCTCAGCTGTCTCAGATCCTGCTTACTGTTTATGATCCAGAAATGCTATTTGTAGATAATGTAATTACCTACACATGTAATTTTAAAGAATTATTAAAGTGCCTTACCTGTAAAGGAGAATTTAAAAGGTAGTAATTTACAACAAAATAATATTTTGATGTGTAAATGCTCTGTGAGTACATAGAAAACAATGGCATATTGATTAGTATGTGCAAAGGCCCTGGAAAAGAGAATTTATCTTTTTGGGAAAAGAGAAAGAAGGCCAGTGTGACTGAAGCCCGAGGTGGAGAATGGTTGAGATGTTGGAGAGTTGAGGGGGGGCCCCCCATGCAGAGAGAACATCTGGCAAAGCCAGGGAGGGACTTGGATTTTATGTTCAGAAGATCACTATTGTTGCTTGAAGCAGAGGACAGTGTGTTGGGAATCCAGCAGAGAGAGTGACTAACTTTTCATGACAGAGAATGGAAGTGTTCAAAGCAGGACTTTTAAATTGCATCTTAAAGGACAGATTTGAATGGGGATGTGAGAGCTGTAGAAATGGAATATATGATAACAGTTCTCATATCAGAACCTGTATCCCCTTCACAGTCCTGAGAAATAATTTGTGGATGATATAATTACCTTCACGTCCAGTCTTTAAAATGCCCTAACTGTAAATTTAGAAGAACCTAAACAAATATGTGTAGATATTCACTCCTGACTAAAAGCCATGAACTAATCAGATGCTTGTGCCTACCAGTGAGAAAAAAGTTCAGTGTAAAAGAATTAAAATTCCATTGAATCTTTCCAACATTTTGTATTTAACATTAAAATCATAGCTAAATGGGTATATTTGTATATTTACAGGCTATAGGCAAATCATTCACAGTGAAGTGATAGAAGTACAGACTGATACTTGATATGTATATTGCTGATCCAAATGTCATGAGTTTGTGTTATTAATGATCTAATTTTTCAAAATGGTGAACAGCTCTTGATAAAGCTACAGAAACACAAGGTATAAAATCCTCCCAATCATAGAGAATTTAGCACTGGAGATGAAATTCTGGGAATCACGTAGAGGTTAATCTAAACATTATAAAACATCAAACAAAAATCAACAAGATTAAATTTAAGAGGAATAAATATAGGATCCTCATGGCTTTTCACTAGAATCTACTTATAAGTCATGACTAGGCAGCAGTCAAACAGGAAAAAAAAAAAAGGCAGGCCCAACTTGGTATAATTCAGTTGCTTAAAAATAAGCATGCTGTCTTGACAGTATATTAGCAGTATGATGTCCTGGCCATGGGTGGTTCAGGCGCATGTACAAAATACTGCTGAGGGTTCAGTTTGGGAGCCAGACTATGGAGGTGTAAAGGAAGTTGAAAGAACCACTGGAAAGAAAAGTTAATGTTACCAAGTCTAGGTTTAAGAAACAACAACCATAAAGGAGGAGTAGTTTTCCAGATAATTTAAAGATTGCAATTTTTGGAAAAAGAGAAAATAAGTTTGTTCTCTGTATCTATAGAAAGTAGATCTGGGACCCTTTCCTGAGAGTTAGAAGAAAGTAGATATTGAGCAGTCAACACATACTTGCTTACCCTTTTTCAGTGATGGTGTAAATAGAATGTGCTGGAGATAGTTAGGTGGTTTCTCACAACTTTTCTAGCTCTTGAATGAATGTGAGTAGACTCCGCCAAGTACACGTTTTGGTTTCACAGCCAAACAGGTTCCCAGTTTCTAGCAAGACTCAAGGAAGATTCCATTGGACCTGTACTAACTAGACATTTGTAGTTACCCAAAAGTAACTGAACTCAGTTGGGTTAGGGTTAGGGTTAGAAAGAAAATCCCAACTCTGAAGAGACTATAGAGGGAAAGCTGATTTGTAGGTAGTTCACCCTGGTCAAATCATTCTAAAAATAATTCTGCTTTTTTAAAGTTATTAATGTGCCAGAAAAGAAGTCTCCTGACTTCTCAGTTTCTCATGCCATAACCCCCACTCTGTAGAAAAAAATCTTCCCTTGGTAATGCTTTCTGAAACAGGGCTCTAGAACAGAGTTTTTCACCCAGGGTTGGTTTATGAAGTCCTTGAAGTATTTCTGAAATATTCTGGTTGTATACATTTTTCTAAGAGGGGCATTGGCATTCATTAGATTCCCAAAGGGTTATATCTTTTAAAATTAAGAATCAAGTTAAGTGGTCCTTTTCTTAACTAAGGCAAATCTCCCTTTTTTTCCTTTTTATAGTGAATGTCTTTCAGCTGCCCTTAGTTAAATTCTTCTGAGGTATCAAAAGTTGTTTGAGGAGTAGGCTAATTGGAAAACTCCCTTAAGCTCCCTGCTTGGGCCTGTGACCCTTCTATTATGATCTTAGAATATCCTCTGCTTATTTCTGTTATAGCACTTGTCATGTTATATCAAAAGGCTCTGTTGATGAGACCATCTTCCATTATTGGCTTTGAAGGGTAGGCCTGTGTTATATTTATTTTTTAATTCCCAGCATTCAGCATCACACCAGGTATATGATGGATGCTCAAAAGTGTTGAACCATTTACCCATAATTCAACAGACTCTACTTTCCCTCCCGCAGCCTGTATATTTCAAGCGCTGACCCTGAGCCAGGTACTATGTTAGGCATCCATGCAGAGGGATTTTTGCCACCCACTCCAAACTGTATAATAGGACTGACCCCGCTGTAACAGCTATGAGTTTGTTCTTTCTAGTCTTCCTCAAAAACATTTTTATATGTCTCTTTATTTTTCTATTTTTTATTTATTTGGTACTGGGGATAGAATCCAGGGGTACTTAACCACTGAGCCACATCCCCAGTCATTTGTTATTTTTATTTTGAGACAGGATATCGCTAAGTTGTTTAGGGCCTCACTAGTTGCTGAGGTTGACTTTGAACTTGCAATCCTCTTGTATCAGCCACTGGAATTACAGGCGTGCACCACTGTGCTGGGCTCATAGTATTTTTTTTAGTTATTTATTTTTTATTATTCTAATTTGTTATATATGACAGCAGAATGCATTACAATTCACGTTACACATATAGAGCACAATTTTTCATATCTCTGGTTATATACAAAGTATATTTACACCCTTCATGTCTTCATACATGTACTTAGGGTAATGATGTCCATCTCATTCGACCATCTTTTTTACCCTCATGCCCTCTCCTTCTCCTCCCACCCCTTTTCCCTATTTAGAGTTCGTCTAATCCTCCCATGCTCCCCCTCCCAACCCCACAATGAATCAACCTCCTTATATCAGAGAAAAAAATTTGGTTTTTGGGGGATTGGCTGACTTCACTTAGCGTTATATTCTCCAACTCCATCCATTTACCTACAAATGCCATGATTTTATTCTCTTTTAATTCTGAGTAATATTCCATTTTCTTTATCTATTTATCTACTGAAGGGCATCTAGTTGGTTCCACAGTTATCTATTATGAATTGTGTTGCTATAAATATTGATGTGGCTGTGTCCCTGTAGAATTCTGTTTTTAAGTCCTTTGGGTATAGACTGAGGAGTGGGATAGCTGGATCAAATGGTGGTTCCATGCTCATAAGTATTTTTAATCCCATGGATTTGGGTTAGATTTGGCCCTATTTTCTTGAGCTACAAGCTACTGACTCCTAATTACAGGCTTTTCTCAGTGGTTGACAGGCAGGATTTGACTACAGGAGTCAAGGAGAATCCAAGTCCAGAGCTCTGAGCCATCTATTCTAAAATTCTTTACACTTGAGGAATATTTGACTGGCGGGGGGGGAGGGGGGGGAGCGAAAGTCATCTTGGTGTGTATTTCAAAAGCCATGTTGTAACACATCCACCTGAAGACTCAGGTTTCGTAGGTAAGAGCTAAGGATCCAGCATTGATAGTTTCAAATGATTCTACTAATCTAGGACAGGCTTCTTTTATGTGGTCATTGAAGTAAAAAAAATTAGTAAGTTGCTCATGCCTACAAATATCTGCACAACCTAAAGGGACTCTGGCTTCCTGACTTCTTAAATTGAGCTTCTACAGTATGTCCACGGCACTCCCTGTTCCTACTGCATGAAACACTCTTCCCCAGGTAGCTGCATAATTATGTCTGTTGCTAATTATCTCCAACAGATCTAAGCTTCATCTGGGCAGGCATTTTTGTCTGTTTTGTGTATTCATCGCAAGCTTTAGAACAGTTCCTGGCATGTTGTAAGTAGTTAGTGTATATTTAGTGAATAACTACTGTTAGTGAGGGTATTCAGATATGTTTTTGGTTAAAATGATTGTTTTTACACTGCCCTGGAAACCTGTCCTCCTCATCATCAGTAGCATTTTCTGCAAAAGATTATTCTAAGTGCCAAAAACAGATGTGTTAAGTGAAAATGTACAACACTGCCAACAGAGGGGCCTGTTAGTTCTTGATGGACTGTACCTTCATTTCAAAACAGGACGTGATATGGTCTGATTTTGGTTTTCCTGGAAGAAATGGACAGGAAAGTACATTGTGGATTGGCTCCTTGGGAGCCCATACCCCCTGTCATCTGGACTCCTATGGTTGCAACTTAGTATTCCAGGTACAAGGAAGGTAATGCACAAGGGTTCGTATGTGTGCGTGTGTGTGTGTGTGTGTGTGTTCATGTGCACATGCAAGCAGGGACAGAGGAATGTGTACTGAGTGTGCAGGAGGACCCCAAGCCTTACTCCCAGCCTGTCCTGTTAGCCTGCTTTAAGCCAGAACAGTCCTCTTTGCCTCTGGGTCTGTTTCCTTTTTTGTGAACTGAGGGTAGCAGGTGAAATGGTGGTTTCCAAGCCTCTCAGCCATGATCAGGATTGTCTTCAGAACTCCCATTTCAGCTGGGCTCCACTGGATTTTTTATATTATATTAAGAGTATATAGGTTTATGTTTTCCAAACTTTTCTTTAAAAGCAGGAGCACCCTTTCTTCAGCTCTCAGTAAATAAAAGCAGAGCAGTTACTTGAAAGGAGGAGTACTTCAACTGTTGCCCTCAAGCCCGAGGGGATACCAAGGAGTCTGGATCAAATCCTTTTTATGGTACTTTTCAACTATAAATTTCAGTTTGGACCTACCTGTAGACACAGTGCTATAAAGTACTACCTTAGATCAGTTTTTATCTCCATCTGTGGACCCATAAAATATAAGGGCCAAGACCACAGTACTTTTGATAGCCCTAGATTTCTGGAGCTCCGTGAGAGTGTAAGGTTTCGGCTGCCTAGAGGATGTATTCAGATGTCCTCTGTGCAGCCTTATTTTCCCCTAATTAATGATGCCCCAGTGTTCTCTTCTGGCCTTCTGGTCCTTTGTTGGGCAGCACTAGGGGAAAACAGAAATGGCTATGTGCAAGTTCTCAGAATCATTAGACATGAAATGATTAGGAGCAGATCCAAGAGAACATCACATGTGAGGGTTCACAGAACTAGAGTGGTCTGGGAGAGTCCACTATTGGATCCATCAAGTCTCTACTGTAGAGGGCTTAGAATGTCTGGGCCTCACTGCTGCAGTCTGTAGATGCAACAGTAAATCAAGTGTGCTGGTCTCTGCCTTTATGGAGTTAATTCTGAAATCTGCTAAGAGAAGACCTTGTTTTAAGCAGTTACTTCTCGTGTGTTCTGAATTGGGAAATAAGCCAAAGAAATTCCAGTTGGAAAAACATTACCAAAAAGTGCTCAAGTCCTTTCTATAATATGAAGTTAATAAACTTTACTGTAACTTTGTAATAGAGCATATATTCTGTCTTCATATGGCTCTGGAGAAATAAAATACTTTTAGTAAGTGTCCATTAAGGTTCCACGTGTTACAGTAAGTACAGAAGTAAGGTACCTCTCTACCCTTGGAGGGCTTACAGCTGGAGTGCAGGCAGGCCCACAGATAGCTGAGATAGAAGGCAGACTGTACATGCCCTTGAGGAAAAATTCACTGAGCTCTGGACTGAAAAGAAAAGGTAATGTTTCCATTGAAAGATCAAAGATGATTTCATGGAGGAGCTGCTGGGTGTGGAGAGCTTTAAAGGGTGTTTGAGTGCTCAAATGACAGATGAGAGGAGCTCTCGAAAGCTTGGGATGTGTAGCAGACCTTGTAAAAATCCATTGTTAAGTTTTGCACCAGGAAGAGCCGGATTGGGCAGGAAAAGCAGGCTGGAGCATGAAGGTCTTAACTCCCAGACAAAAGCTGCTTATTCTCTGTTCCTTCAGCATGCAGAACCATGAGAGTTTTTTTGAGAAGGGGATGATGTGATGGTCAGCTAGAAGGACACACAGATTTAACATTTGAAGCAGATTGGATGGGTTGACTCTTCCTTTGTGAAATACTGACCTGGTGCAGTGGGAGGAGCCAAGATCTGGAGAAGCCAGATCTGCAACCCTAGTTCCTGTCCCCAATAACATGAGGCTGCTCAGTGGTACTGAGCAGGCACTGGGTTTCTCTGCCACTGTTTTGAAAATGAAATTAGACCTATGATCTTTTCAGAGCCCTTCGAGCTCTAGCATTCTAAACAAATTAAATACTGAAAATTTGTTCTAAACTAGCCATAGATACAGTGGAGTGGAGCAGGTTTGTTATCTCAGAGCTTTGAGATGAGGCCATCAGCTGATGGCTTTGTAAATTGATAAGCTGCCTTTAGTTTCAAACTGAATTTCTGCAAAACAATGTATTTTATTTACTACTTCTGTAAAACCTTCAAATTTCTAAACTAAAAATGACTTGAATATGTATTTTTATTTTTTTAGTTGTAGATGGATACAATAACTTTATATATTTTTTATGGGGTTCTGAGAATCGAACCCAGTGCCTCACACCTACTAGGTAATCTCTCTACCACTGAGCCACACCCCCAGCCCTTTAATATATAATTTTTAATTTGAAAATAGTAGTCATTGTTTCCCTGTTCAGAAAGGACTTGGTAACCCCAGGGATAACTGCCAGGGGTCACAGAAGGGCTTTAGGACTTCTTTTCTCAGAAGTAGGGTTTGTTTTTTGTTTTTTTTTCTTTGCTTCCTATCTGTGTCTTCCTGTCTGCATCTCTTGTTCTCACACTTCTCCCCCTTTGGCCTCTGATGTCCTCCCTCTATTGGCCTAAGTATGGATGTGTCAAGTGTGTTGTGAATTAAGATTTGTTATCTCCTTTTTTCAAAAAAGCCTAAATGAATAAAACATTTTACAGTTTTCTCTATTTGAAATTTCCTATATCATACCACTTTTTACTAATGTGACTTTATTTGTACATTTCTCTTCCTTAATGGATTAACTTAACAAATGCTTAAGACATTCAGAGAGGGAGGAGTCTGGAAACAATTTGGTGGATGGAATTATGGGCATTTAGTTTGCATATGGTATGAATACAGATATGAAAGGGTGAGGGTTATTTTCAGTAGCTCAAGAATCAAGGTGATGTATGAGGAGGCACACTTTGATTGGAGATATGAAAAAATGATCTTACAAACTATGTCCTGTCCCAGCATAAAAGGGGCTGCCTCAGCAGGTCAGGAAGTCCAATAGTAGTGAGGAACCTATACCAGGTATCTGTAGAGCATTGAATAAGAGACAACCAGGTGCCTGTGTTCCTCCAGGGATTGATTGTAAATGGGTAAACATGAGCATTTAGCTGCTGCCTTCTTACATGTTTTGTCTCAAGTTCACAATCCTAACTTATATCTTATTTTTTCAATTAGGAAAAGATGGCATCTCTTTCCTCCTGAAGATACACCTTTCCTTTATCCAACCAGAATCCCTTATGAAGAATCTAGCGTGTTCAGTAAAATCAATGTTGTCAATCCTGATTTAAAGCGTTTTCCTCAGTTCCAGAAAGCTCGAAGACATACGGTCACGCTGAGCCCAGGACAGGTAATGGGGCTTTAAAACATTATGAGCCATCAGTGGACACCACAGCTGTAACTCTCTGAAATCCTTATTTCATGTTCTTCTCCCTCAGTAAAAATGAGAATGGTTTCCTTTGTGCTGTTGGCATAGCTTCCCCAACTCTGGGGCTCCTGCACCTGCATCTCTGCTTTACAAACCCCTGGAAAGGAGATGGGGAGGGAACACAGCGCCTTCTATTGGTGAAGAGGGAAATAGACTTTGGAAAAAGATGAGCCCACAAAGCCATTTCTATTGAGGTTAAGAGAGTTTTAAGGCATGGGTACCTGAGCATTTCTGCAGTATTTATTCACAATTAATGTCTATTCAGGGATGGGGTTGTAGCTCAGTGGCAGAGTGTTCGCCTCCTATGCGTAAGGCACTGGGTTCAATCCTCAGCACCACATAGAAAAATAAATAAATAAAACAAAGATATTGTTTCCATCTACAACTAAAAAAAAATTTTTTTTAAATATCTGTTCAAGTACAATAATACTGAACCTATGTACATAAACTAGGTTGGAATGTATCCAGGTAGTGGGCAACACATGCAGACAGAATTAAGGATGGTTTATTTCTGGGAAAGAATGTTGACTATTTCTGAACTATTTCTAAAGGCATTATACTTAATGCTGCTACTCAGTGGGGAAAACTTCTTTACCACATTGGCATTGCTATCCAATATTTTATTAGCAATATGAAAACTTTTTCATAATCTTTTAAAAATTTTTTCTATTTTTATAAATTTATAAAATTTATCTTAATTTTGCATCATAATTATACATCATAGTAGAATTCTTTGTCATATATTTGTATATACACACAGTGTAACAATATAATTTGGTCAGTTTCATTCCCCAGTTTCTCCCCTTCTTCTTCCCTCCCCCACTTCTGGTTCTCTTCCTCTATTCTGCTGGTTCCCTTTCTATTTTCACAAGATTCCTCTTCCCATCTTTTTTTTTTTTAATCTTTTTCCCTCTAGTTTCTACATATAAAAGAAAACATACCACCCTTGACTTTCTGTGTCTGACTTATTTGACTGAGTAGCCAGGAAAATTTCTTTTCTCTCATTCTTTAGGTTCTCTCTTCACACTCTAAATTGTTTCCTTTGCTGTGTAGAAGCTTTTTAATTTGCTGCTATCCCATTATTGGTATTATTTCCTGAGCTTTAGAAATCCCATGCAGAAAGTTGTTGCTTGTGCCTAAATGTTTGAGTGTTGATCCCACATTTTCATTTAGGAGTTAGGAAAGTTTTGGTCTAATTCCTAGGTCTTTGATCCATTTTGAGTTGATCTTTGCGCAGCATGCGATAAGAATCTAGTCTCATTCTTCTACGTTATGGATTTCCAGGTTTCCCAGTACCATTTGTTTAAAAGGCTGTCTTTTCTCCAATATATGTTTTAGGCACCTTTGTCAAGGATCAGCAGACAATATCTGTATGGTTTTATCTCTGTGTCTTCTGTTCCATTTGTCCATGTTTCTGTTTTTATGCCAGTACCATACAGCTTCTGTTACTATAGCTTTATAATATAATTTGAAGTCAGATATTGTGATGCCTGCAGCATTGCTCTTTTTGCTTAAAATTGCTTTCGCTTTTCTGGATATTTTATTCTTCCAAATGAATTTTAGGACTTTTTTTCCTTAGTTCTGTGAAGAATGTCATTGGTAGGAATTACATTGGATCTATATATCGCTTTGGACAGTCTGGGTATTTTAACAATATTAATTCTGCCTATCCATGAACATGGGTGGTCTTTCATCTTCTTCAATTTCTTTCTTCATTGTTCTATCATTTTTATTACAGAGATCTTTCACCTCTTAGATTTATTCCTGGTGTTTTTTGTGTGTTCATTTTGTTTTTGGTTATGGGGATGGGGGGCAAGGAGATAGTGGTATTGTGAATAGGATTGTTCTCCTGATTTTTTTTCCCAGAAAATTTATTATTGGTGTATAGGAAAGCTATTGATTTTTGTATGTTGATTTTGTATCCTGCTACTTTGCTTATTTTTTAAATTAGTTCTAGCAGTCTTCTCATGAAGCTTTTTGGATCTTCTAAATATAGGATCATATTATCTCCAAACAGTGATAATTTGACTTCTTTCTTTCCTATTTGTATCCCTTTTATTTCTTTCTCTTGACTAATTATTCTGGCTAGAATTTCAAGTGCTAAATTAAATAGGAATGGTGAGAATGAACATCCTTGTCTTGTTCTGAATTTTAGAGGAATACTTTTAGTTTTTCCACATTCAGTATTATGTTGGCTTTGGGTTTATTGTATATAGACTTTATGATGTCAAAGTCAGTTCCTTCTATGCCTAGGGGTTCTTCATTGCTTTTATCATGAACAGGTGCTGAATTTTGTCAAAGGTTTTCTCTGCACCTGCTGAAATGACTAAATGATTTTTTTTTGTTCTTAATTCTATTTGTGTGGTGAATTACACTTATTGATTTATATATATTGAACCATGCTTTTATCCCTGGGATGAAACCCATTTGGTCTTTATGTATGATCTCCTTAATATAGTAATGAATATAATTTGTTAATATTTTACTAGGGATTTTTACATCTGTGTCCATCAGGGATACTGATCTACAGTTTTCTTTCCTTGATGTGTCCTTATCTGGTTTTGGTGTCAGGATGGTACTGGCTTAATAGAATGAATTTGGAAGTGTTCTGCTACTTTCTATTTAATGTAATAGTTTGAAGAACATTGGTATTAGTTCTTATTTAAAGATCTGGTAGAATTCAGCTGAAGTGATCCTAGGCTTTTCTTTGTTTGGAGACTTTATTTACTACTTCAATCTCATTGCTCGTTATTAGTGTGTTCAGGTTTTCTATATCCACTCGGTTCAATTTGGACAGGTCATATATGTCTAGAAATGTATCCACTTATTTTATATTTTCCAATTTATTATAATGTAAGTTTTCAAAATAGCCCTTAGTGATCCTATGGATTTCTGTGATATCTTTTATGATATTTTCTTTTTCACCTCTAATTTTATTAATTTGGTGGTTTTTGTTTTTTGTTTGTTTGTTTTGGTTAGTTTGGCTCAGAGTTTATCAATCTCATTTATCTTTTCAAAGAACAAACTGTTTTGTTGATTAATTGTAATTTTAATGCTCTATTTCATTGATTTGGGCTCTGGTCTTATTTCTTTCCTCCTACTGGTTTTGGAATTGGTTTGTTGTTTTTCTAGGGCATCAAGATGCATCCTTAGGTTGTCAATTTGGGATCTTTCTGATTTCCTTATATAGGCACTCCTAGATGTAAACTTTCCTTTTAGAATCACCTTCAGGGCTGGGGATATAGCTTAGTTGGTAGAGTGCTTACCTCGTATGCACAAGGCCCTGGGTTCAATCTGCAGCACCACACCAAAAAAAAAAGAAAAGAAAAGAAAAAAATCACCTGCATAATGTCCCAGTGATTTTAATATGTTGTGTCTGTAGTCTCACTTGATTCTAAGAATTTTTAAATTCTGATTTCTCTTGTCATCATTCAAAAAGTATATTTTTCAATCTCCCTGTGTTTGTATAATTTCTGTAGTCTTTCTTGATGTGGATTTCTAATTTCATTCCATTATTATCTGATAAGATACAAGGAATTATATTGATTTTTTTTTCATATTTGCTAAAGTTGCTTGGTGCCTAAAATATGGTCTATTTTGCAGAATTTTCCATGGGCAATTGAGAAGAAAATGATTTTGACATCTATTCTCTAGATGTCTGTTAAGAGGTTTTCATAATCTCTTATTATGGATGCTTTATTCCCTTGATTATTCCCCTCCCCTGTCTGTCTTCCTTCCATCACTCCCTTTTAACTGGCCCTCTTCCTGTTTCTTTCTCATTCAGGTACTGCCAACTCATACAATTTGACTTGATCAAGTTTCCTCCACCCTTAGCTCATTCCCCACTGACTTCTTTCCCCTCAGCCTCTGACAACCACTAATTTATTTTCTGTCTGCATAGGTTTGCTGTGATTTTAGATATTTCACATAAGTGAGACCAGACACATATGACCTTTTATGTATGGTTTCTTTTGAGCATCATCCATGTTATGTTAACATGTATGTTAACATCACTTTATTCTTCTTTAAGATTGAATAATATTCTGTTATATAGATTCCTGTATATATTAAAGGAATCTATACATTTCTATATACATTCACATGTCTTTATTCATTTAATGAATTTATTCATTCATTAGTTGATGGACATTGGGTTATTTCCACTTTTTATGATAATTCTATTTTGAACATTGGTGTACAAATTTTTGTATGAACATATGTTTTCATTTCTCCTGGGTTAGGTACCTAAGAGTATAATTTGTAGATCATATTGTACTATTATGTTTAACTTTTTGAAGAATTACCAATCTATTTACTATAGAGGCTCTACAGTTTTACATTTCCCCCAATAATCTGTGAGTGAAGAATTTTTTCACTTTTTCCCCCACCCTTGATATATTTTTTTAATTATTATAATTCCTATAGCCATTCTAGTGGGTATGAGATAGTTGCCAATTCATTTTTTCTTCCATCTTTAGTAGCCAAGTTTGAATGACTGGTTTTGTCCATCAGATTTCCTTACATGCTGCCTGTTCTTTGGTTAACCATGTACAAGTTCTCTCTCACCACTTTACTGAAACTGTATTTTATGATAAGACATTCACGTCTGTGTTACTCAGCTCTCAATCACTGTGACAAAATACTGAGAAAAAAAAACTTAATAAAGGAAAACATTGGTTTTGGCTCATGGTTTCAGAGGTTTCAGTCCATGGTCACTTGGCTCTGTTGCTTTGGACCTGTGGTGGCACAGCACATCGTGATAGGAGTGCATAGCACAAGTAGATACTGCCATTATGGTGGTAGGGGTACAAAAGATAGAGACAGAATGGGGCTTGGGCCCCCATATCACTTTCAATTGCACACCCCCAGTGACCTAACTTCTTTGCACTGTGTCCCACCTCTTAAAAGGCCTACCACCTTCCAGTGGCACCACAGACTCTCAACACATGGGCCTTTTTGGGGACACTTCAAACTATATGAACCTCTTTTATTAGGAGTGTGGGAAGCTCTGGAGATTTAACCCAGAGGTACTTTACCACTGAGCTACATCCCCAGCCCTTTTTGTTTTTTAATTTTGAGACACAGTGTCACTGAGTTGCTTAGGGCCTTGCTAATTTGCTGAAGCTGACCTTGAACTTGTGATCCTGTCTTAGCCTCCTAAGCCACTGGGATTACAGGTATGTGCCACCATACCTAGCCCATATCCACCTCTTTGTAACTAAATCCAATGGCCTTTTTAATGCCCACTTCTAAAAGGAACTCTTCCCCATTAGAGCAAGTGTCACTGGTTTCCTAAATCCAAAAGCTTCAGATCATCCTCATTTGCCGTTCTCAGCCTTCAGTAGGCAGTCTCATACTGAGTCTGAGCAGTTACCTACCATTCTTCTTGACTTTGCACATTGCTTTTGACTAGTAAAACTTCCTGTTTAGATCTTTCAGTAATTGGACCATCACAAGAATCTCCTGTCCTTTTCAGACTTGCTCTTAATGTTACTCTTCTAACCATCCTCCTATTCAGAATTTCTCAGTGTCTCCAAAGCTACAGGATGAAATCCCCATTCTTTATTCTGGATTCAGGGTCCACCACAGGCCCTCACGTGGTTTTCCCAACTTACCTCCCATCACTCCTGCTGCAGCCGTAAGTCTGACATACTCAACCGTCTACCTCTTCTGCCAGTGTCGCTTCTTCCTGGCATGTGCTCATTCTCTTCTTCCTGGCATGTGCTCATTCTCTTCTCTAATTTCTCTCTGTGCCCTAGTTCAAATCACACTTTCTCCATTCCCTAGTTGCATCCTGCTTCTCCCACTTTTGAAGTTCTCAAGCCCTGAATGTCCTCTCATTTACTCGGGCCATCTTCTTACATGTGTCTTCTCCTGGGCTCGACTGGGGACTATAAAAGGACAGAAACTGTGTCCTTCACTTTTGCCTGTGCCTTTCCTCAGATTGCATTCAGCTGTTCTGTGAGGAAAACCTTGAATCTCAGAAGCCTTAAAAGGTGGGCAGGGGAGGCTCAGGAGCAGGAGAGTAGAGAAACTGGCAGAAGCCTAGGTACAACACATTAACTTAACGAAGAAAGGAATAAAAGGAAAAAAAGACTGTGGTTTTTTTTTTTTCTTCTTTCCCTTTCCTTTATGAATTCATTTGGCTTTTCCCCCCCTCTAGCAGCCTCAATCGGGGTCTGATTCTAACTTAATAATGAAATGTCCAGTTCTTGTGCTAACTCTTTTTTGTTTGGTTTTCAGGTTCTGTTTGTCCCCAGACACTGGTGGCATTACGTCGAGTCCATTGATCCTGTCACTGTCAGTATAAACTCATGGATTGAACTGGTACTTTCTTTTGTTGTTGTCATCCTTATAAAAATGCACAAAGTCCCTGCTTTTGATATATAAAGCCTGTCTATAAAATTTGGCAATTAATTTATTTAACTGACACTCTGATTGATTTGATTTGATATGCTATGATTCTGTCTTCTGTTGATGGACATTTACATTGGAAATAGAATTCTTAGAGGCGCTCCACTCTCCTTTTTCAAAGGACCTACGTGATGGGTACTGTTGTTGACATGCAGAGCCCTCTGCCGTCACCAGTGTTGTTAGGATTGTGTTGGAACTGGAGAGATCTGCTGTATGTGCTCAATGGAGGCAGTCCCATCCCACACCGTCTTGTTCTGGAAGTATCTGCTTCTGGATTCAGGGCCCTCATTACTAGTTATAGAATTCTTAGTCTCAACTTATATATTTTTTCAAAGTAGAGTCTTTCGGTACTTGGTTTTTATCATTGATTTCTGCAAGAAACCTTTCCTCACCAATATGGTATCCTGAATCCTGGTTGCCTGCTCTGTTTGACAACTACAATAGCTGCCTGTTATGCTCATGTCTGTCCCCTTAACTCGAGGCCTTAATTGCATCTGTGCCCTCTTTAATCCCAGGGCCTCATTGCATCTCTGATCTCCTTAACCCAAATCCTTGATTGCATTTCTCTAACTCTCTTTGTAGCTTCCTCCTCCCCCACAGTCAATGTTCACTCTCCTTTGGTAACAGGAAGGACTTTGGAACATAAAAACATATCAGTAAAGAAACTAGAGGTTTGGGGCTTGCAAGAAGAATAGATTCAGGGGACATGTGGCAGGTATCTTCAAATACTTGAAAAAGAAAATGTACTGTTTCAGCAACAATGGATAGGGCTATTCGCAGTAAGGAGTATTGCACAGGAAGCTGCTCCATATAGACGAAGGTGAGGGGAGTGGTATAAACTTTGGAGTGTAGGTGAAAAGTGTGGCAGGAGGTGAGTAGACACAGGAATCTGCTTGAAGCTTGCTTAACTGGAGTTGGAGTAGATTTGCAGTGCCGTCCTTAGAGCCCACCTCTGCTGTCCGTGCCAATGTCACATCTCCAGTGGCCCTAAAGCAAGCTCCTCTGTTGTTCAACAGTGGAGCTGTCATCTGCCTGCGTATAGTCCTATATATATGTGTGTGTTTGTGTGTGTATATATGTATGTGTGTGTGTGTGTGTGTGTGTGTGTATATATATATATATATATATATATATATATATAATATTTTATTAGTTGTTCTGGATATTTATTTATTTATTTATATGCGGTACGGGGGATCGAACCCAGAGCCTCACACATGCCAGGCAGGTGCTCTACCACTGAGCCACAACCCCAGCCCCAAATAATATATTTTTAAGATGTTCCATTTACATTAAAATCCCAATACTGATATTACTATTAAGCATAAAACTTGTAAGTAGAATTGGAAATTTCATTGCAATTATTTTCATCATTAGACTATAGCCCATGAAAGGGAGGAGAGTACAAAGGGTTTTGTTCAAAAGTTTCAATGTAGCCAGGCGCAGTGGCACATGCCTGTAATCCCAGTGATTCGGGAGGCTGAGGCAGGAACATCGCAGCCTCAGCAGAAGCACAGTGCTAAGCAACTCAGTGAGACCCTGCCTCTAAATAAAGGGTTGAGTGCCCCTGAGTTCAATCCTTGGAACTGTCCCCACCCCAAAAAAAGTTTCATTATAAAGGAATTCTTTTCATTTGTGGCTGAGTTGATGATATTCCATTTGTTGCAGTTTGTTTAAAATTTTAGGAGTTTTTCTTCATTTTTTGGTCTAATTTAATAATCAACATGTAAATCATTTGATTTGTCAAAACTGTATTAAAAGGTATGCTCACAGACATCCCCATTTCATCCCTGTCTCCTCCACCCCATTCCTCCCTGCCTCTGTAAGGATCCATTTTTATTCATTTCTAGTTCATCATTCAAGTGTGTCTTTTGTCTGCAAATGTGTGTGTGTGTGTGTGTATTGTGTATGTGTAAAACTGACGAGTATATTTATCTGTGCAAATAAGTATATACAATTTACTTTTGTGCATATATAGTTACTTCCTCTCTTTCTTACACAGAAAGTAATAAACTATAGTGTTCTGTGCCTTATTTTTTAATTTAAAAATGATATCCTCAATTTGCCTACATAATAGTACAGAGAAATCATCATTTGTTTCTAAACAGCTATATAGTACCCAATCATGAGAACACTCCACTGTTATTCAGTAGACCCCCTGTGGATGGACATTTGCATTCTTTCCAATCTTGTGTAATTACAAATAATGCCAGTGAATAACCTTGTGCATTTTTTGTTTGTTGAAGAACATCCCTGGGGAAGATTGAAAGTGGGTTTACCAAGTCGTAGGATAAATATATCTTTAATTTTACTAGGTTTTACCAAATCTCACTCCAGTGTGACTGTGCCATTTTGCATTCCTACCAGGGGTGTAGGAGAGTGCCTGTTTCTTCCAGAGCCTTATAAACAGAATGTGTTGTCAGATTTTATTGGTTTTAGTTTTGGGGTTACAGTGAGAAAGACTTTTTCCTTTTCTGGGTCCTAAAGGAATTTGCCGATGTTTTCTTTTAGAAGCTGGATCACTTCATATTCATTTGCATTTTTTTTTTTTGAGTCTTTATTCTCATTCTTTTTTTATTTTTTTTTTATTGTTGGTTGTTCAAAACATTACATAGTTCTTGATATATCATATTTCACACTTTGATTCAAGTGGGTTATGAACTCCCATTTTTACCCCGTATACAGATTGCAGAATCACATCAGTTACACTTCCATTGATTTACATATTGCCATACTAGTGTCTGTTGTACTCTGCTGCCTTTCCTATCCTCTACTATCCCCCCTCCCCTCCCTTCCCCTCTTCTCTCTCTACCCCCTCTACTGTAATTCATTTCTCCCCCTTGTATTATTTTTCCATTTCCCCTCACTTCCTCTTGTATGTAATTTTGTATAACCCTGATGGTCTCCTTCCATTTCCATGCAATTTCCCTTTTCTCTCCCTTTCCCTCCCACCTCTCATCCCTGTTTAATGTTAATCTTCTTCTCATGCTCTTCGTCCCTACTCTGTTCTTAGTTACTCTCCTTATATCAAAGAAGACATTTGGCATTTGTTTTTTAGGGATTGGCTAGCTTCACTTAGCATAATCTGCTTTAATGCCATCCATTTCCCTCCAAATTCTATGATTTTGTCATTTTTTAATGCAGAGTAATACTCCATCGTGTATAAATGCCACATTTTTTTTATCCATTCGTCTATTGAAGGGCATCTAGGTTGGTTCCACAGTCTTGCTATTGTGAATTGTGCTGCTATGAACATCGATGTAGCAGTGTCCCTGTAGCATGCTCTTTTTAGGTCTTTAGGGAATAGACCAAGAAGGAGAATAGCTGGGTCAAACAGTAGTTCCATTCCTGGTTTTCTGAGAACTCTCATAGCTTTCCAGATTGGTTGCAACAATTTGCTGTCTCACCAGCAATGATAAGGGTATCCTTTTCCCCACATCCTAATTAGATTTATTATTACTTGTATTCTTGATATTTGCTATTTGGACTGGAATGAGATAAAATCACAGGATAGTTTTAATTTATATTTCTCTAATTGCTAGAGATGTTTTTGTTCCTTACTTTAAAGAGAATTCTAGTGATTTCTCTTTAAAATGCAGCTTTAGAATTGAGTATATATATATATTTTATCAAGTTAAGTATCCATCAAATGCTATTTCATTTATATATATATATATATTTATTTATTTTTTTAATCAAAATCAGGAAAGGGAGACTGGAGATGTAGCTCAATGGTATCATGCTTGCCCAGAATGAGCAAGGCCCTGGTTCAATTCCCAGCACCACAGGGGAAAAAAGAATCAGGAAAAGGTGTTATTTTGTTGAATGGATTTTAAGTGTCAGTGGAGATGATCATATGATATTCCTCTTTGGTAAAAATCTAGTATTGTAGTAAACTATATAATTTGATTTTTTATATTAATCACCCTTAATTTCTAGAATAAATCCAGTTTACATCTTTTTTTTTTCAATTTGGTCTTAATGTACTATAAGATACTGATGGTTCATATTTTATTTAGATTTGAATTGCATGGTCTCAATAGTCTGAAAGATTTCACCATGGTCTTTTTAAAACCTTATTATACACTGTCTAGTTCTTCTATAGGGTTTTTCCTAGTTCCCTAGAGGGTTGGTATCATTGAGTATAAACAGATCTCCAGGTGGTACTCACAAGTTAGGTAAACGCTACTGAGAACTCAATACTGAGTTGAAGTGGACAATTTTTGTCCTTCATCAAATTAGGACTCCAGTTCCTTATTTACCTTCCTCTGTACAGTTCACAATTTAAAGACCATATGTTCCTTTTTTAAAAACTAGATTGCAAAACAGTAATTGGCTAATTACATTTTCCTCTGCTATGTGTTGCTGTTACTATTGTATTGTCAATTATTAGAGTGTTTGTTCTTATTGCCAAATTTAGCTCCAAAAAGCTCTTAGGTCTTAAAACCTACCATACTCGCAGAACTTTAAGTTAATTCCAGTTTATGATGTTCAAAGATCCAGAAAAAGTAGAGAGTCTACTTCTGTGCAGGTGATATAATATTTATCTCCTCTGAATTTCTCTGTTAAAGAAATGCAGCTTCTGACTTTTTTTTTTATATTCCCTGGGAGTAAAGTATATTCTCATTGGTGCCTTTTCATCTCCTTATTTTTGGGGGTATTGAAATGTATTTATCACTATTTTTTCAAAACTTTGCTAGAAAATTTTTTCATTAATTTTAAAGGCTTTCCTCTTTTTTCATAATCTTTATTTAGTATATCTTTTATAATATTTCTACATGTAAAAGGGTATATATGTAATACATTTGTAATATATAAAGGATAATATAATGAATATTAGTGAATCTATCTCCTAACCCCCAAACTAGGAATATCACCAAAGACTTGCTTTTATGTTGTGCTCTTTCCAAGCCCCTCCCTCCATTTTTTCACTGTCTTCATTCTTTCTTTTAAAAAAAATTCTTATTGGTGCATAGTAATTATTCAGAACAGTGGAGCTTTTAAAATATTTTTAGTTGTCAGTGGACCCTTATTTTATATATGTATACATGGTGTTGAGAATCAAACTCAGTGCCTCACAAATGCTAGGCAAGCACTCTACCACTGAGACACAACTCCAGCCCAGAACAGTGGGTTTTAATGTGGCATACTCATATATGCATAATTTTAACTAATTTCATTCTCTTTCTCAAAAAATGTCTTATTACCTATATATCCATTCATGTATTCTGTTGTTTCTCTTTTCCTGGAGAACCCGGACAGACCATATGACCCAGCAATGCCGTTCGTAAGTGTATACTCAAGAGAAATGAAATATGTATCCACATAAAACCTGTGTACACACATGTTAACAGTAGCCAAAAGTGAACACCACCCATTAATTGATAAAGGGTGGTGTATACATCAAATGGAATATTTTTCAGCCTTCAGAAGAAATAAAGAAAAAGTATTGGTACATGGTACAACATGGATCTTATGGTATATGGTGTACATGGTGAATCTAGTAGTAGATGGTGTTATCTGTTAACGGTTATCTCTCTATATATATATATTCCATTGGTTCTATTTCTTTGGGGAACCTTGGGTGATAACCATTTGACCCAGCAGTTATATTCCTATGTATATATAGACATATATACTTGTGGTATCCACATGTAAGTATATATAGATATCTATGTGCTTTCTGTCTACACATAGACATTATTGTTATCTGTCTATAGAATGGGGAAAGAGAGAAAGATTGAGATTCCCCTTAAGAAACTGGCTTACTTGATTTATGGGAGCTGACAAGTCTATAATTTGCAGGGCAGGCAGGGAACTCAGACAAGAATTGGAGCTACAGTCAAGAGTCTGAAATCTGTAGGGCTAATTGATGTAGAAGAGACTCACACAGGATTTCTGTTCCATTCTGGAGGCAGGATTTCTTCTCTGGGAAACCTGTTTTTACTCTTAAAGCCTTCAACTGATTGGATGAGGATCATTCATATTATTGAGAGTGATCTTTATTACTTAAAGTCAACTGATGGTCAGTGCTAATAGCATCTTGAAAATATCTTCACAACAACATCTGGACTAGCATTTGGGCAAACAACTGGGTATTATAGCCTAACCAACTTAAGTCAAGGTTAATTATCACCTATGTTCTGTGTTTAGCCTACTGAATTCCCAAAGTAACTGCCCCATTATATGTTTTTCCCAGCAATTTATGAAGATTCTGATTTTTCCACGTCCTCACCAACATTTGTTAATTTCTTTTTTTTTTTTTTAAGCCATCCTCGTGTGAAGTGGTGTCTTATCATGGGGATTTGCTCTTTGAAATTCAGTACTGTTTTTGAGGTTCATTTGTGTTGTCACATGTAGCTTTTCACTCATTCCCTACAATATTGTTTTGTGTTTAGGTTCCACCATGCATTCATTGTTCTGTTGATGGATAATTGAATTATTTCCAAGTTTTTGTTTTTATGAAAGAATGTTCTTGTACATGTCTCTTAAAACACATGTGCAAGATTTTTTGTCTATCAGTTAGAGCTCCCACCATTAGTAAGCCTCCTGTCTAGGATCCTACATTTCTCCACACTTAGAATTATGAGACCCTCCTTTGTCAGTTTCATGGGCTTCTGGATTTGCATTTCTTTGAAGGTTAAGTATATTTTCATATACTTATTAGTCATATGAATGCTCTTTTTTGACTTTTGCCCATTTGAAAAAATTATGTCATTTGTCTTATATGTGCAGGATCTCTCTCCTAGATATTAATTTTTCATCAATTATATTGTGTATATTATATGTGTATATTATACGTGTATATTATAGACATGTAGTGGTTTTTTCCTTATGATGTTTTTGATGAATAGAAGTTGCTGATTTAAGTGTCATTTATCATTAGTTGTACAGTTTATAGTTTTCATATCTTAGAAAAGTTGTTTAGATAGATAGTTATCTCATTCTTTTTTTTTAACCTTATTTTGTTTGTTTATTTTATGTGGTGCTAAGGATTGAACCTAGGGCCTCATACATGCAAGGCAAGTGCTCTACCACTGAGCCCCAGCCCCAGCCCCTAGTTATCTCATTCTTATAGCCAGGCATTACTATTATTTTTCTCCCATCTCTCAAATAAGTTGGTTTTCAAACTCTAGGGATCATTCTTTTGTATTTTAGTTTAGTACTTTTCTTAAGATTTTTAAACATGTCAAAATATGGAGAAACCATCTTAAGATGATTCATACTTAAGACCTGTGTCTCATACACAACATGAACACTTAAATGTGGTGAAATATCCTGTACCTCTTCTAGATGGCAGATAATAGAGAATATATAAAAATTATAGTTCTGTCAATATATTTGCTCCTTCTCTAACAATACTTATATTCATGAGAGAATGGAGCACAAAGTTAAAAGGGACCCTATTCTCCATTTTAAGTCATGAGACACAGAGACAAATGCTAAAAATGAAGTTTTTTATCTCACTTTAGGAAGAGGACCACCTTGCCCGGGTGGAGGAGGCCATCACCCGCATGCTTGTGTGTGCACTGAAAACTGCAGAGGACCCACACAATACCAGAGCATGGTTAAACCCCACGGAGGTAGGCTCCCTCTTGTTCTCATCGTGGTTGTTGCTTTCTGTGGTAAATCAACCATGGTTAGGGCACTTGCTTTCCATTTGTCTAAATGTCTCTAAAGGGTATTTGTTTTCCTTAGGTTGAGGAAATATCCCATGAAGTCAATTGCCACTACTTAAATGGAGCTATAGTTGCCTTTCTTGATCATTACAAAACATCCAAGGGAGTAGAAATTCAAGCACCAAGAACAAGTAAGGAGAACCTGCAAAAGGAAGATTTAAACACGTGCAACTGCGTGGAGATGGAAGGAACTCAAGGCCAGAACGGAACCATGGCAGCCATAAAACAGGAGGCAGCAAGTCTCTTTGGCCCTGATCTGGTCCCTGTAACACTGAGATCCAAAGAAACACCTTCAGAAGGAGGAGGCATATTTGAAAGTGATGGCAAAGACTTTGTCGACAAAGATGGAAAACACTTTGCAAAACTGTTTTGTGCTGATAGGCAGCAGACGATGAGTACAAGTGACAATGCTGGGGTGGATCAAATAGCTTCAAACAGTGCTCCAGCCCCTTCTCAAACATTCGTTTCCACAGACGACTTGTTGGACTGCTTGGTGAATCCACAAGTGACCAGAATGGTGGCACAACTTTTGTTACAAGGGAAAAGCTTGTGATTCCAATTGATGACTTTTTAAATAACATTTTAAGGATATTTCTAAATAATATGACTACTTTACAATTTAAAAATGCACAGCAAAAGGTCAATTTGCACATGTTTGTAAATGAACTTATTCTTACCTAATTAAAAATCAGTTGGTTTACTCTGCCCATTGCTGTCTGGCCAGACTGATTCCTTTTATTTGTAAGCCTTTCCTTAGTCCCTTTGCCATTCCTCCTCTTTTCAGCCTGTTTTACATATAAGCCTCAGGTGTTTCCAGCCGCTTCAACCAGGCAACAACATGCTGCTGCTTTTTGTAAATAAGGCTCTACTGTAACACACCTTTGTCATTTATTGCATATTATCTATGGCAGCTTTGCCATGACAGTGGCAGAGTTCAGTACAGAGACTATATGGCCCAGAAAGCCAAAAATGTTTACTGTATGTCCTTTACAGAAAAGGTTTGCCAGCTCCTGGTTGGATGAATTCATTAGGTGGATTCTAGCCTGGATCTGAGGTGATCTCACTTCTGACACCTGCAGAATTCTCACTGGTGACCCCTGTCATTCAGAGCAGGAAACACATTGCTCTTTGGCCAAAGTGACTCCTTTTATTGTAAGTCTTTCCTCAGTTAACTTTGCTTTTCCTCCTCCATCCCATACTATTTTAAATATAAGCACCAAGGAGGAAATATAAATACAAGCCTTAAGAGGAAAGCAGGTGGGGTTCCAAGATGAGTTCTCCTTGTGCAGGAATACCAATCCTGGAATTAGATGGTACTGGGTGCTATCAACTGCTGAAATAGTGACTGAAAGCCTAGTTTAGTGAGATGGACCCTACCCTCATATTTGTAAGAAGACCTGGAGATAATTAACAATTTAGAAATTAGAAATTAGAAAGCATATTGATCTCTGAGTAACCATGCATAAAACAAATGCTCAATAAAAAAAGATACAGGAAGTCACCTATTAGAACCAACTGACTACTGGCCCTATCTATCTTTCCTCACACTGAAGGTATCAATAAATCCAAAGAAAGTAGGTGCTTCTGGGAGAGAGAAAGGGAGGCTATTGTTATGTGAGCACACCCAAGAAAAGAAGGCTCTGAGAAGGGCGCTTCTGTGACACTTGTCACCATCTATGTAGCAAGTTCAGTGTCTTGATTACCAACTTGTCTTGACTCTAGTGAGAGAGAACACACACAAGTTATATAAAGTGGAATTATTACTTACTGATATGCAGCAAAGGACAATAGAAGCCTAGGATTCATTGTGCATCAGACTCTCAAGGCCAAGAAAACTATGCTGGGCAAATGGAGTCTCATGTGGCAGTTAGCCCACTTGAGACCCTGGAAAGCAGCCTGCCCTGAGATATGTGCCTTGGGGGCCACATGGTTTGCTGGGCTAAAGCACTGAAGGGCACGATGTTTGTAAAGAAAATTAGAATAGAGCACAGGCCATTCTAGTCAGTCTCTCCCCATCTCAGGACTTTGCATGCCCTGCACATTCTACAGTTATTCCTAAGAACTTTGATCCGTTCCCAGCACATAATAGGTGCTCATTAAATATTTGACTAAGCAGATTAAAGGACTTGTTTTCAATACTCCATACTTTGGGGCAGAGGATATTGTGGCCAAATATAAGGTTTATCTTTTTCTTCAGGTAATTTTTATGTTTGCTGTTATGACCCATTAATGAGTCAAAATATTGATTTACAGACTGAGATCAATATGAAATAGAATGTGTTAGGATTCAATACAACTCAAAATCATGCAAATATTCAAAATTATAGATAATTTTAGTGACTTGCAGTAGTAAGTGTAAGCATTATTGTGTGAAACTTCAGGAAAATCTTACTTTGAGGTGAAGTATAGTTATCATAAAACTTTTTATTTATTCTGCACATGTACTGGCCTAGATGTATGTACTTAGTTAGGTTGGAGTCAGAAAGGTTTAAAAGGTCTCCTGAGAGAAAGCCTTTCATTCAGTTATAAGTACTAGTCCTTGACATGCAGAGGCCTGGGAAGAAGATAAGACATTGGTATAATTGGATTTCTAAGTATAAATGGGAGTTAATTTCCTGGTTTTATAGGGATCGAGATTATGAGGCAGCCAGAGATCCTGGTCCACCAGCAAAGGGACATTTTAAGAGAGAACAGCGTAAAGGGGGAACCGTCACCCACCAATGGAGCTGGTTCCCACTTCATGCTGTGTCTCATGGATAAGCACACCTAAGGGAGTGAAACCAATTAGTCAGTGAATACTTGTGTTCTTGAATACTTTCAAAGTATTCAAGAACACAAGCTCAGACATATACCTGATGTCACAACACCAAGGTGTGAGTCAGCAGAGTTGATATATCCATTTGGTTCAGTAGGCACAATTCAAGGGCCAGTGATACTTTCAGAAATCCACAAAAATGTCTTAATTTCTTTTAATGCCAGAAAAAAATGAATATAATCCAGCCTCAGCTACATTCATGTTTTATATCGATGCAGTTGCTAAAAATTTTAAATTTTTTTAGATACTAAGGGAAAAGTACTACAAAGGCAAAAAAGCCTCTTGGGCCCATCGAAGTCCTGATGGCCCTGGGTATCTGGGCTGTCAGAATCATTTGAGATGCTTGCTGAAAATGCAGATTCCTCCGCCCACTACAACTACAGATACTGACTCCTTTGGGATGGAGCTCACACCTCTGGTAATTTAAATACCAAGAAGTTTTAGTCTCTGACCTTATGCTGACCCACCAGGACCTATCACAGGCTCAAAGTGCACCTGTTTCAGCAGGGGCTACTTGCTAGGAGTCAAGTTTCCCTCCAGATTTACTGAACTATTCCTGTCTTGTGCCCCTCCCTTCCTGTACATTCCATCTGGATATTAGTAGTCTTGAGCATTCCATGATGCTGTCACGTTGTTTTGGCTTTTTATCAGCAGTGGCCACTGTTTAGCATTATATCCCCCACATGTGCCCTTTGGGAGAAAAGTGTTTTCTACCAAGTGACAATTTTCCAAGTAATTTTACCCAAAAAGGAGGAAAATGACATCTTTATTTAGATTGATGATAACTATAACATTTACTGACTAGATCATTAATCCTAAGTGCACCACACTCTGCTTTTCAGCCTTGCCCTGGAGAACAAAAGCAAATGAGACTAGGTCTGTGTTTTTTATTCCAAGTTGTTGGTGCTGGGTTCAGATGCCATTGGCTAGAAAGCCACTCCCCCAAGACATACAGAGTCTTTGTCATCCAAATATAGACAAATGGCGGCAGCAGCCGAAGTTGGAAGACCTCTGTCAATGGAGCAGCACCTGTGGCCTCCTCACCCTCCTCCACAGGAAGGAAGGTCTGGTGTTGCTCCCTGTAGCCTCAGAAGAGTGACTCTATCCTCCCGCCATCCCAGCATCCAGGTGTGCCATCTGCACTAGCTTCCCATCAGCTTTGGCTCTGGCTTCTTGGCCTGCAGAACTTCGAATGAGGAGATGTAATGGAAACCAAAGCCAGAAGGGAAAAAGCTAAGGAATTATGGGAGTATTTCAAAGATTATTTGGGATATTCCCAAGTCGATGGCATTAATTCAGAGACCATGTTCTGTGGTGGGAAGAAGAGCAAAGGGTGCTGAGGCACCAAGACTCAATGGCTAGCTCTCGAGGTTCCTGCCTAGGCGACCTCAGGCAAGGAGGCTTCTTGCAATCTGAACATGTTTCCTCAGCCTTAAAATGTAACTCTTAACTCACATGATTGTCTGTAGGAATAAAATAATGTATGTGAAAGCACCTAATATACTATCTAATTTGACCTACGTTCTCAACAAATGGTGTTTGAATCTGAAGTTTATCTGAGGAAGTTAAATAAAAACCAACTTGACCATCCAATAGATATTGAGTTATCAAATTAGCAAAATGACTGCTTAATTCCTTTGGCTTATTTATACACATGGCTTTAAAACTGTCAAAAGCGAGGCTGCCAAGGGAAATACACTGTGTAGTAACCTGAGAGTCCATCCACCTTAGCTGCATAGGAGGGCATCCACTGAAGACTGTCCCATTGCTTTCTTGGAACAGTGTCAATACCAGGGAGTAGATGTGGTAAGAAGGCAAACTTAGGTTCAGTGTTTGGCAGGTAGAGTGGCTTCTGGGCTGCACAACTCCATGAGATGCAATCCACCTATGCCCATTTGTGCAGAGTGCAAGCACACTGTAGTCAGAGCCCTAGCTCAAGCTCCCACATGGCATGGGCTGGTTTGTGAAGGAAGAAGTTCCCCGCAGTGGAATCTATTCAATTAAAAGGCAATATAGGTCAAGGATACTGATGAGATGGCTCCTATTTTGGGTAGGAATCTGACTAAGAAGGTTTTTTCATTCCAAATTGGTTTATCAAACACTTATGGAACATCCATTACACCTCAGATAGAGACCACACTCCAAGGACAAAAACATGAATAAGACATCATGCCGGCCCCCAAGGAAGACAGCAGCCCCAGCACTTAGTCACACCATACTTCCTAGAGCACTGTAGCATCCTGACATGATTCCAGCTGTGTCCTCCTGCTACTGGCAGCTGGAATTGTATGGTTATGTCTACTGTCTGTGAGACTATAAGTCTCTCCTTCTTGAATATATAAACCTGTTCCTTTCCCATGGATTTGATGTCCATACCTGTGGACACACAGTTGTCCACCCAAATTCTCAAGTTTATTTGCTCTCAACATAATTCATCTCCATCATGAAAAAGAAGCTAAGAAGTTTTCAGTGCCATAGAAGGATATTTTAATCTTGGAAAAAGCTCTTAAGAGGTTTTTAAAAATAAGATACTTGTTTTTACAACTAGATAGGTATAAATGAACAATGGCTTTTGAGAAAGAACCCAAAATGTCATCTAAAAGTTATGAGGTACTCTGGGTATGCCTGATAGTCATAAAATACTACAAATATACTTGGACTTTGTTCATTATCCGTGACAGAGTCATACAGGTCCGTCGGATTTTGCGTATTCTTTGAAGGAGGCACAATTAATGAGCTGTGTCCGCGGGTATAGATTCCAGTAAGTACTCGCACATAATACATATGCTTTTTCCCATTTACATCTGGTCTGGAGTAAGTGTTGTTGGCAGAATAGCTGGCATTAACAGCAAAATAGGTTCCCTTTCCATATGCTACAGCTGTGAAGAGAAAAACAAAACACGTTTAAGAATTTCAATTTAGTGTAGAATTTGACATGTTGGTCCACTATGTCAAATAATGTAAAAAAAAAAAAACAATGTTCAGTTTAAATATTTTGTGTCTTTTTTTTTTTTCTTTTTTGGTACCAGGGATTGAACCCAGAGTCTCTTAATCACTGAGCCACATCCCCAGCCCTTTTTGTATTTTATTTAGAGACAGGGTCTCACTGAGTTGCTTAGGGCCTCGATAAATTGCTGAGGCTGGCTTTGAACTCACAATCCTCCTGCCTCAGCCTACCAAGCCACTAGGATTACAGGCGTGTACCATGGTGCCTGGATCCATGTGTGTTTCGTTTTTAAAAATCAAATTGTCCACCTCGTAGGGCCAGTGAGTCCCTTTAGGATGGAATACAGTAAGTCCTACCCTGAAACTTTGTCTGCAACCTGGTCACCAACCATGGGGAAAATAAGTAAATCCACTTTGTCCCTAGTCAGCTTGGGTTCTCATGGCTGACACCTTCTCTGGAGCAGGTAGATCCCTCACTTCTTACCATTCTTTCCAGCATAACTGCGGTTGAAGCCATTTCCATTGACATATAGTACAGAGCCACCATCTGTTCCGTGGAAGAGTAGCCTCTCATTTTGTACCTGGCCATTCTTGCCATCCATGGTTTTTTTCTTTGCCTGGTAGCTATTCCAGAGATCTGGATTCTGGATCCTTTCAATCTACAAATTAATGAAAAAAATTATTCTGCCAGTGCCAAGGGCACTTGCTAAGTATACAGGCAATGAAACATGATCACTATTTTTCATAAATAAAAATTACACTCAACAGAAAATGACAACTTTCTGCCTGGAAATCTTTTCATATCTAGTTTCATAAAAACAGAAATTGGGATGAATGTTGGTTTGTTTTTTAACATCTGCTACAGACACATGAAAGCAAACTATTTAGGATCTTAAGTACTCATGATAGAAATCTGATGATCCAGTCTCTCCAGTAACTGCTATTTATGTGCATCCAATAATGGCTTCTATTGCCCTGTCCAATAACCTTGCTCCGTCCCTTTGCCTCTTGATGCCCTAGCCCTCCTGGGATACTGGTTGACCTAGCCATGTTGTAACTGTGGGAAGAACAGTAGAGTATCTAGTACAGAGTGAAGCAATAAAGTCAGAACATGGTGGAATAACTTTTTCAAAGTGCCTGAAACACATGATTGCCAATTCAGAATTCCATACTCAGCAAAAACTATCCTTCAAAGATGGAAGGCAAAATAAAGTCATTGCAGACCAAAACTGGAGATAATCCACCACGACTAGATCAATATTAGAGAAAGTACAGAAAATGATCCCAGTCGGAAGCATAGAAATGAAGGAAGTATTGAAGAGCACTAGGAGGAAAAGGCAAATATGTTGGTCAATGTTAAGAGCAGCAAAAAAGTCAGACAGGGGTAAATAGGGCTTAAAAAGTGGCTGCATTGTCTGAAAAAATAATAATAAATATACTACATTAAAGATTCATAAACCAAGGATATACTTTGTAATTTCCAGAGTAATTAAGGAAAGAATTATAATAGGACACACAACCAACAATCTAATAGGGGGAGAAAACAGAATAACAGCAACGATTAACAGAAAAGAAGTCAGAAAGGGACAAAAAGAGCAAGGAACAGATTTGATAAAAATATTTAAGGGCTAGGTTGTGGCTCAGTGGTAGAGACCTTCCTAGTATGTGTGAGGCACTGGATTTGGCCCTTAGCACCACATAAAAAAATAAAGAAATAAAATAAAGTTATAAAAATGATTTTAAAATTATTAAAGTGAAATATTTAAACCCAAACATCAGTAAACACATTAAATGCAATAAACAGATTAAATACTCTACTTAAAAGATAAGGAGAAAGACAAAACTCATATGCTGCTACTAAGAGACACATTTTAAATATATGAGCTAATATATAACTATAAAATGATTAAAAGACAAAGACTGGACGGGACTGGGGCTGGGGCTCAGCGGTAGAGCACTCGCCTAGCATGTGCGAGGCCCTGGGTTCGATCCTCAGCACCACATAAAAATAAATAAATAAAGGTATTGTGTCCAACTACAACTAAAAAAATGCAAAAAAAAAAAAAGACAAAGACTAGAAAAAGATGAAACATTCTAAAAAACTAACCAAAGAAAGTTAGTCTTGCTGCTTTAATTTTGCTAATAATTTTGGTATCATATTTATAATATAAAACAAAATTAATGTTATTATAAATCAAATTTTCTTTTTTTAAATGTTTTATTCATGCATAATAATTGTACAGAGTAGTGGGTTCACTGTGGCATATTAGTGCAAGCACATAACATAATTTGCAATTTCTTTCCCCAGTACCTTCCTTTCCTCTTCCTCCCTCTCCCTAATGCCACTTCTCTACCTACTGATCTTCCTTCTAGTTTCATAACATCGCCTTTTTTCTCTTTTTTCCTGTAGCTTCGAAAGGAAACACAATGCTTGACTTTCTGAATCTGGCATATTTTGCTAAACATGATACTCTCCTGTTCCATTTTCTTGTAAAGGATACAATTTCATTTTTTATGGTGGAAGAAGACTTCATCGTGTATATAAGACATGTTTTCTTTATTCATTCATAAATAGGTGTTGACAAACACCTAAACTGATTCCATAATTTCGCTGTTGTGAATTGTGTTGCTATAAAATAGTTATGAATGTATCTCTAGAGTATACTGACTTTAGTTCTTTTGGATAAATATCAAGGTGGGCTATAACTGGATTATATGGTGGTTCTATTCCTACTCTTTTGAGGAACCTCCATAGTGATTTCCATAGTGGCCATACTGTTACATTCCCACCAATAGTGTACAAGAGTTCCTTTTCCCCTGTATCCTCACAGGCATTTGTTGTTACTTTTATTCTTGATGATTGCCAGTCTAACTGAAGTTACATGGAATCTGAGTGTAGTTTTTTTTTAATTGTTCAGCATTTTATTCTTATGATTTGTATGCTTGGTGATACTTTTAAAATTAACTATCACAGATAGGCATATCACATACTTTTCAGCTATAATAATTTTTCTAACACTATGTTTTTATGACAGTAATTGCCTTCTTTCTAGAAAAATATTCATTTTGAATCTAGTGACACTTCATCTATTATTTTTGATATATTAAAGCAGCATTAGATTATTTTTATTTGTTGCTTTTAGATGTACATGACAGTAGAGAGCGTTTTGACATACATACATGAGGTGCAATCCATTACAATTTTGATCCCATTCTTGTGGTTGAACATGATGTGGAGTTACACTGATCACATGTTCATATATGAGCATATAATCCAACCAACAAATGGGCTGAGGAACTGAACAGACACTTCACAGAAGAGGAAATACAATTGATCAACAAATATATGAAAAAGTGTTCAACATCTCAAGCAATTAGAGAAATGCAGATCAAAACTACTCTAAAATTTCAACTCACTCCTGTCAGAATGGCAATCATCAAGAATACAGGCAACAATAAATTTTGGCAAGGATATAGTGAAAAAATGGTACTCTCATGCACGGCTGGTGGGACTGCAAATTGGTGCAACCACTATGGAAAGCAGTACGGAAATTCCTCAGAAAATTGGGAATAGAACCACCATTTGACCAGCTATTCCACTCCTTGGTTTATACTCAAAGGACTTAAAATCAGCATACTATAGTGACATAGCCACATCAATATTTGTAGCAGCTCAATTCACAATAGCTAGACTGTGGAACCAAGCTAGGTGTTCTTCAATAGATGAATGGATAAAGAAAATGTGGTATATCTACTCAATGGAATATTACTCAGCTTTAAAGAAGAGTGAAATTATGGCATTTGCCAGTGGATAAATATCAAGGTGTGGTATAACTGGTTAGAGCTGGAGAATATCATGCTAAGCGAAATAAGCTAATCCCACAAAACCAAAGGCTGAATGCTTTCTCTAATATGCAGATGCTAATTTACAGGGGGGCACTAGGGAAGAACAGCATTACCTTAGATTAGGTAGAGGGAAGTTATGGGAGGGTAGGGAGGAATGTGGGGATAGGAAAGATAGTAGAATAAGACAGACATTATTACTGTATGTATATATGTGACAACATGACCAACATGATTCTGCAACATGTATCCTCATAAAAATGAGAAATTATATCCCATCTATGTATGATATATCAAAGTGCATAAATGCATTCTACTGTCATGTATAACTAATTAAAACAAATAAAAATATTTTAAGAAAAAGTCTATAATATTAAATTTTAACAGAAAACATAAATTTGAGCTCATGATTTTCTTAGCTTTAGAAACGAAAGGGCCTGGAATCACAACACCTCAGTAGCAGTGAGCTCACTCGGCACACAACTCTGCTTTCTTACTGCCGTTCCCCACTACATGCAATCAGGATTTTTAGGGAAACAACTGGTTCCAAGCCTGAGACAGAGAAAGCACAAAGTAGGCATGAGTGACCTTATGCCAGGAAGTGAAGAAATGTTCCAAGTATAAGGGGAAAAGACATAGAAGCCAATTTCCTACCAGCCACACATAGGATGATTTTTACATCTAAAGGAATAATCACTCTAATTAAATACAATGTAATAAACCTTTTTTTAAAAGCATGAGGGAAGAAAACTTATTCTTTTAAAAATGGCCAGATAAGAAATACAAAAGGAATGCCAGCATTAGAACGTCATCTTGTAGACACAATGGATTCAGGCAAGAATGATCAGGGGGTGTTAAAATCAATGGATAAAAGATGGTTGGGGACAACATCATCATTAATATTAGCATCATTAACAGTGGGACAAACTTACCATATGAAACTCCTGATGTGAAATATCACCTATGAAGTATTATAAAAATGTTGATCTGAATTTACCTCAACCTTTAAATCTAATTCTCAGTTTACCAGAAATAAAGAGTATACAGAAATAAATTAAATGACTCTATGATGAATCAGATAAACCTAGAATCTATAAGAAAACTGGTTGAAATTTTTTCCAAAATACCAAGGTATTAAGTCCAGAATGTGAGACACTCTATAACACAATTGGCTTAAACTCTTCAAAAATTTGATGTCATGAAAAAATTATTTTAAAAAATGCAGGAGTACGATTCTATATTAGAAAATATATGGAAGATATAATGACCAAATATAGTGTATAACTAAAGTTGGTACAGCAGGGAAATAGGAATAAAAAAGATTTGTTAAGCAATTGGAGAATTTCGAATATGGTGTCTATACTGGATATTAGTGCATTAATGGTAATTTTCTTACGTAGTATAATGGTATTTTGTAATTTAGAGAATGTCTTTGTTCTTAAAAAATATGTACTAAATTATTTAGAGTGTCATGATGTCCATAACTTAACTTTCAAATGCAAATGTGTAAAATGGTTGAATCTAAGCACAAGGTTTGTGGACATTAAAAAGTCTTAATCATAAGACATAACAATAATGCAAGATGACAGAGCAGCAATTTTTTTATGTTGGTGTTTTCATACTACCAGGAACAACACCGAGGTGTATTACAGAGTAAGTACTACCTACTTCCGCTTTTATTGGGTTCATACACTAGGATTTCCTGGTTCCTACAATGGGATTTCACATAAGATTTTACTTAAACATTATTGGATTCATTTCTCTGATGAGGTCTGTCCACCCATGGCAGGCCTCCCAGGGCCTACTACAGATGTTGCTCATCAATTAGCACATTCCCAGCTCATCTGAATTTGGCATCTCGTTAAATGGGCCAGTCAGCCACTACCAGTTTTCTGTAATTGGCATTTGGAATGACACTTTGTCATCTCAGAACTAGACCATCAAATAGCTACACACTTGAATCCCATTGTCTTGGTTCCTCATAGAATTGTTTTCATTCAATCAGGCATCAGTTTTGTTCAACCTGTTTACATTAAAGGAGGTTTAAGAAAAGGTGATATAAATTTGATATTGAATTTATCATGAAGATGATGTTAAGGATATTCTCCAATACTTGAGGTCACCGGAGAAATCTCTCAGGAGTCAGTCTCAGAATTGTGAAGAGCCCTGAGTCTCGTCATCAGAAGGTTTATTCTTTTATTGTGGATGTTATGAGTCTTGTAACTACTAGGTATTTACTTCTTGGCTTTGTCCACTAGGAAACTAGGAAACTCAGGGACAAATGTACAACTGTCTGTGACCTTGTGTTATACTGTGACCTGACAATATTTAGGTATTATCTTATTTTCTCTACCTTCTTTCTCTCTTTATGCATTTTTTCTTCATCTATTTATTTTATCTAAAGGTATAGTATATATCTTTGTAGGACACTGGAGATCTTTTTGAATCATCATGTGTTTAACTACATGAATAAACAGAATGATGGCAGGCAGTAAAGAAAATTTGCAAAGAAAAAAAATGAAAGCCTTACTGGCAGACTCATTATTACAGATGAATGGAAGGTAATCAAAGATCTCTGATTTTCCCAGCAAATGGTGGAATCAAGGACAAAAGTGGGGAAGGGAGAGAACACAGAAGTAATAGATGATGAGTTAGATTTAGAAAAGTTGATTTAGCAGTTACACATTCAAGTGGAGAGGTTTTAGGCCACTTGAGTAAGTTATAGAAACTTGAGTAAAAGATACAGTTTGGTGGTGTTGATTTAGGAATTATCAAGATTGAAAGAATGGCTGAACGCAAGAGGGGTAAAAATTTCCCCGGCGAGATACAGAGACAGAAGACCAAACTGTGAGTCCTATGGAGGAAAAACAGATTACACTGACAATGAGAGGGAAATTAGTTAAAAAGGGAGAAAAAAGTCAAACATCTTTTCACATAAGTCATATAGGAACATCATTTCAAAAGACAGTATTAATAATGTTTAAACATAGAAGATGCCAAAATAATTGAGAAAAATAGGGGAAAGGCTACAGAGTTTATCAAGGCATTTAGCACCCTCTGACCTGTGAACACAGGAGCAAATAAGAGCAGAATCCTGAGTGAGGATCCTCCATGCATCACTATCTCATGTTTGCTAGTTATCAAATCCAACTTTGAAGCCATATCATTAAATTTTATTAACTTGCTTCACAAAGTAAATATGATGTATCTTTAATATTCTAACATGGGATTGTCGTCTAAGATTGTGTTATAACAACTGACACAAGACTTTAAATTTTAGTAATTGTGGTGCCATAAATAGAATCTAGAATCTAATTACCATAAATATTCTAATTCTGGTTAAAAAATGCAATAGAAAATGAATAAAAATGCATTTAGACAGGGCCATGATATCAGTTATCTCTGCCATCCAGAGACATGATGTCAGCAGTTGACTTACCTTCTCTATGACAAACTGTGAGCAGGTCTGGTTAAACTTGCTTGCCACAGTAGTGTATTCTGGATCACTTGGCTGCAGCTCCACCGCACACCAATTCTGCTGCTTCATGTCACTCCAGTACTCAGGGATTTCAACTGCAAAGCAGACATTTGAGGGTTCTGCTGCACATGCTTGGTATGCTTTGAATTAACTGAGCATCATCTGTGCTCTTGCGTTACAATCTCCTAATTCCATGATTCCATTTCCTTATCTTCCTAGGATATTTTTTTTTCCAAGTGTGGATCATAGACAATCAATATCAGAACCAACCTAATTCTTATTATTAAAAAGAACAGAAGAGGGGCTGGGGCTGGGGCTTAGCGGTAGAGTGCTCACCTAGCACATGCAAGGTGCTGGGTTCAATCCTTAGCACCACATAAAAAAAATGAATTTGTGCATATTTCCATATTTTCACAGACTAAAAAATACAACTAAAAAATACATAAAAAAAAAAAAGAAAAAAAAAAGGGCTGTAGTTGTGGCTCAGTGGTAAAGTGCCTGCCTGGCATGTGTGAGACACTGGGTTTGATCCTCAGCACCACATAAAAATAAATAAATACAATAAAGGTTTAAAAAAAAAAAAAAAGGAAAGAAAAGAAAAGGGGCTAGGCACAGTGGCGCACCTATAAACCCAGCAACTCAGGAGGCTGAGACAACAGGATCCCAGGTTCAGGCCAGCCCAGGCAATTAGAGAGAAACTGTTTCAAATTTAAAAAAAAAAATTAAAAAGGCCTCGGGATGTAACTCAGTGGTAGAGGCCCTGGGTTCAATTCCTAGTACTTAAGTACATACAAAAAATAACAAACCAACCAACCAAAGAGGCTAGGATAATAATGGGTTTGATCCACGACACCAAACAAAACAGAAACCTCACACCTGTTGAATAAGGTCTCCAGGGGTGAAGCCCGAGACTCTTCATCTTAAGTTCTGATCATGCTAAGATGGGAGAACCACTGGTGCACTATACCTCATCTTTAGTTTCTATTCAGCCTCTACTCTGGCACAATTAAACAACACATTATTTTCCTACCTGTCTGAAATAGTTACTATTCTTTTGCTTATGCATAGAATTTGCCAGAACCCCTCCTTGCCATCACCACAGTGTACTCCACATCTATTTTCTCATTGATTTTCACGATGTCCTTAAGAGGTCAGTGTGGGGTACATTTTGCCATTTGGCAGGTTGTGGTGGCAGACCTCCCTCCTATCCTGACTACTACACATGATTGGTCACGTCATTTCCCCCAACGTGCTCAGGATCTCTGGAATTCATTCATACTCATCTCACTAGAGATGAACATGGTATATGGGAAGCCAAGTTACTGCTTTCCACTGGGCGACTTATGTGTCGAGGGCAGGGATGGGGTCTACATGGGACAGGCATTCCCTTCTTGGGGATGGCTCAGGATCCGTGGGTGGCTTCCTGATGTGTGTTGAGGAAACTGCTGCTCAGGACAGAGATGACTTCTGGGAATAGAATTAGGATGCTCCCAGGGTCACCAGGGACACAGAGAGGCCCCCTCTGACCATTCTGTCCTGTTTTTTCCCCTCTAGAAAATCTTGGGCCACTTTCTCTTTGGGCCTATTTTCTTCCCTTCCGTGTCTGATGCAGCCATTACCTCCCCAGCAGAGCTGGCTCTGGGGAAGCTCATAAATTAGAGACAGGAACAAATGCAAGGTTTGGCTATTGGTATTATTAAGATGGGCATTCTCAGACTATGGGGTTATGTCCATGCTGTGTGTCCCTGGCCAAAGAGTAAACTCTTTAAGCTCAGAGACCAAGTCTTTTAGTTTATTCCATTAGGGTTACTGGAGTTTTATCTACTTGAAAATTTTATACATATCCAAATAGTGTTAAGCCCAAAGAAGGTTTAAAATGACAGATGACAAGCATGAAAATCTAACTCACCTTCAGATTTTGTGAGGCGCTGAATAGTTACACTGTGTCCATGTGGACCTGTGGCAATGTATGTGTTCAGATTCACTGTATAGTTCTGATTATTAATTTTGACAACAACGTTCTTAATCTTTGCTCTCCTTGCATCCTCCAATTTCAGACTGGTCATTTTGTCAAAAGGAACAAAAACGTTATTGTCATCATATTGCCATTCTATAAAGTCACTGATGCAATCTGCCCGGGTTTCCTTTTCTTTGGCCAATCGAATGCTCTTGATCATTTCCTCAATTTCATTTCGAGCCTGTAGCACATCTCTGCTAATTCCCAAAACCTCAATTAAAGGTCTCTTCTGGTTCAGGGAAATGGTAATATTTAAAGTCTTCTGTAGCTCATTCAGTTTCTGGTACTCCTTTTCATCAAAGTCTTTGATACACTCATCTTCACTGGTGTAAGAACACTGCTCCTTTTTAATCAGTTCTTGTAGCCAGGAGATAGTTTTGTCCACATTGTTTATGTTTTCACCACACACCTGGAAAACTACCAATTCTGTTTTCTTTTCCAAAACCAAGGGATTCCGTTTTTTGGGAGATTGCTTTGAAAAGCCCAAAAATGCTAAAGAGAAAAGGAAGATTAGCTATTTCTCATGTGATGGCAATATTAGGAATTACATATGAAGTAGAAATGAACAACTCACAGGCAAATTTAGACATCACAGACTGCTGAGGGGCAGCCTGAGATCCTTCTCTTTTTTTCATGGTGGCATAAAACACATCCAGGATCTGGGGCAGAAGGATAACAACTTTCACTTTTTTCACAGACTGGACGGATCCTTTCTGGACGAAGTCTTCAATGGCATCCATTGTGCCTTCAGCAACCGTATCTGGGTTTTGATGGGCTTGTCCTGGAAAAGCAAATAACAAAAAATGACTAGCAGGGAAAAAAAATTAAAAAAAAAAAAAGCTCAGGAATAAATTAGGCATTACAAATCTCACAGAATAAATGCCCACTCCCCAACTGTTCATCCAATTTTTGCCACCCACATACCTTCACCGTATCAAGGGTCACAACGTTGAACTGCAAACACTTTTGAAATACAATACATCTGCAAACACTTTTGAAATCCTGGATGCAATGGGGAGTTTTTCCACCCAGGATGTCAAGGAAGCCAACAACTGAGTAAGTAACAGGGATCCTGAAACCTAACTTCTGGTTTCTGACATTTCTATCTGACCTGTTCTGCTGATCCCAGATCACTGTGTCCTGTTACAGAGTACAAAGTTCTGTCCCTGAGAACTTTTCTTTTTGGCTCACTAGTGGATTCAAAGGATCCATAAAAAGCAGGAGACGCTAATATATGTTGAAACAATACGCTCTTTAGAGAGAAAAAGGTTCTTTTTTACTCAGTCATCACTTGATTTTGTGCATGTGTCCGTATTTTCACAGATATTTTGGGGGACCTAATTTCATTTTATTTTTTTAATGTGTAATTTTTTCCGCATTGTCTTATTGGTACATTATAGTTGTACATAATTCTGGGATTTGTTGTCATATATTTGTACATGCACACAATATAACAATATAATTTGGCCAATATCATTCCCCAGCACTCTTCTCCCCCACTCCTTGATTGCTTTCCTCTACTGATCTCCCTTTGATTTCCATAATATCTGTCCCCATTTTTATTTTTCTTTGGGGGAATCGATTTCAACTAAGATAATTTTATATGATACCCAGAACTGTCAGCTAATAGTCATAATCTATAATTCTTTGCACACAAGTTATCCTAAGCCTCCAGGAAGTCTTTTCTCCCACACACAGAAGTGTTTTTTCCTCCTTGAACCACCAGAGTTCAAGGTAGCCCAGTAATCAGATCCATTCCTGTTTTCAGCATGTTTTTCTCAAGTCATGAAAGCCACTGCCTAGGTAAGATCATGAAAAGTCCCTTTCAGCTTATGGAAGTGGTCCATGTGAATGTCAGCTGGCCAGGTCACATAGTAGGCAATGTAAAAATGTCACCAAACCTGGTATGACTGATTAGGGAGCTGATTTGGATTATCCCTAATGATGGTGTCTACCACCATCACAGAAAATGAGAGTAGACCTCTTTGAGTTGACAATGTAAACAATTGTGGCAATGTGAACGATCCCTATGTAAAATTAATCAAGATAGTTTTTTCAGCTTTTTAAATGAAATGATCAGGGACAGAAGGAAACTCCATAAAAAGCTGTGGTTTTCACGTGGTACTTGGAAGAATTTAGATTCATTCATTCACTCTCAATAAACATCTACCATGTCCCATAACAGGATAGATATTCAGCTAGCCACTTATTAGGACACAGAGAATGTGTGGGATATGTGGAATAAACAATGGGGGAAGTTTGGAAAACTTATGCAAGATAGAACTGTGTCTCAGAGGAATGGTATGTTCAGCCTGGCCTGGACAGGAAAGCACACCAATTTTTGAGAAAGATAAATCTGGAGGGGATAGAGAAGGCACTGGAGTGGGGAATCCAGCTCTAGGTAGGAAACTAATATAAGACTTTAGGCGAAACACAAGTGCTGAACTAAGAAAGACAAGAGGCCATAATGAAGAGTAGGGTATAGGAACGGGGAGATATTTAGGAAGCCAAATCAGGAGGACTATGACCAGCAGAGTTTGTCCTTGACCCTTCCCTTCCTCTCTTTTTCCCCCACATACCTTCACCATATCATGGGTCACGTTGTACTGCAGGTGTTCATTTACCTAACTCATTTACCTCCAGGCTAGGTGCTCCTGTGGACTGGACTCTTAGTCATCTTTCTATCGACTGTGTCTGGCACATATATATATTTAAACTAACTAGCAATCTAATGAGCATAAGAATGACAAGGACTCAAGGATTCCAGATGGAAAGTAAAGCTTTTCACACACCTGGGGATTTAAGGGGGAAGGCAAGATTGAGGGGGAAGACAATGAATGGGAATTTGGAGTTTGCACTGACTCTCAGGTGTTTTTGATCAGCCATTCCCTCCCCTTATGCAGGTGTCTATAAGGAATAAGGAGAAGTCCTTCCCTGCAGGAAGCTGTCTTGATCACAGTCACAGGGCAACTCATAAACATCACTAAGGTGGATGTTCCCAGTCACTGTGGTCAAAAGGCCTGATCAGAAAAACAGCAGAGGAAAAGTTTATTTGGGGCTTACAGTTTCATAGGTTCAGTTCATAGTTGGCTGACTCCACTGCTCTGGGACCAAATAAGGCAGAACATTATGATAGAAAAGTGTGGTGGAGGAAAGCTGCTCAGTTCATGGTTGGCAAGAAGCAGAGAGAGACAAGAGAGGAGCCAGGGACAAGCTGTTGTCCAGGGGCATACACCCAGTGACCAACTTCCTCCACCACCCTCAACCTCCCTATAGTTGGCACCCAGTAGTTCACTCAAATTATTAATCCATCTTGTGGATTAACGCAGCAATGAGATTATAACTCTAATAATCTAATCATTACACTTTTGAATATTCCTTCATTGTCTAATGCTTTTGGGGCATGAGCTTTTGGGGTGACATTAATGGTCCCAACCATAACTCTTCCCATCTGGGGGTCCAAAGACCAGCTCAGGTGGTGAAGAAGACAGCCAAAGAAGACAAGCAAGAAGAGCCTGCCAACCCTGATTTATTTGTTCAGACCAGGTCAGCAGAAGAAACAACAGGTTGGCAGTAACTAAGACATACTGCAAGATGTGTATATATTTACATAATACTAAAATGTCCACCTTCCCTTGTTTCTTTTAACTCTACCCAGGGAAGATCTGTGCCACAACTGAGCTGCTGCTTTATTGTCCCAAAGTAACTTAAGGTGGAAACACAAGATTAGATATCACAGGGAAATAAAGATGAAGACAGAGACTGGGGAGCCATTGGTGGGTGTTTGCCAAAGACTGATAGATAGATAATTGATTGATTGATTCATTGATTGTTGAGATGTTGGCTAATCTTCCAGGAATGGATGATATCACTGGAGATCACAAAAACATATAAGGATCATAAATTATAATTTTAGAAATAAAAGTAGTAAAGCAGACATGAAATTCCTTTTAGGAACTTTATGAGCAATGGCATAGAATTGTAGAAAGAAAGATATGGATCAAAAGTTTAGAAGAAGGCCCAGAAAATGACAAGGATGATTAAACTTATTGAGAATGAACTTTGGGAGAGGCTGGTGCCAGTCTAAGATACTCATAGATTTTCAGCAACAGAATGTCAGTTCCAATGCTCAGTGCTCACTCACTGGGACCAGTCAGACACTATCCTCTGAGACGTCCAGCCTGAGAGTAGGTGCCACTCCTAGCCTGCTCTCTAAGGGAGACCAAGCAGAAATTCCTAACATGACTCTGATTCTGGGGGGAAGAGCTTGAAGGGCTTCAGCTCACTAATGATAAACCCAAAGCACTATGCTTATCTATAAAGAACCACACAGTCATTGCACAGGTTGAGGAAAATAAGAAACTCAAAAGAAGTTGGCTGGAAAAAGGAAGGTGTAGAGCTGAGTTTCTGACCCAGAGGTTCTGTGGACCGAGAGGCTTCTGTACAGAGGTCCAAGGCCAGCAGACACAGGCAACCACTGAGTGGAGGGCTGCAGGTGCTCACCCAGAGGTCAGATGAGCCAGATGGAAGCAGTTGCACAGATGTGGTCCACGTGGAGGGGACAGAAGAGGAAGTTAAGAATGAAACAATGGAGGATACACAGGGAGTCAATAAAGAGAGAGCTGATGAAACAGCCGGAGGGAAAGTCTCTCCTTCCACTCACCTCCTTTTCTTCTCCCTCTCTTTCCCTTCCTTTCTCTCTGACATCCCACATTCTCTTCAATTCTTTTCTTTTTTCACTTTTTCCTCTTTCTTTTCTTCCTCCCTTCTGCCCTCCCTCCTTTCTTTCTTCCTATCTTTCTTATTTATTTTTTGAGATGGGGTCTAAGTTGCCCATACTGGCCTCGAACTCCTGGGTTCAAGTGATCCTCCTGCCTCAGCCTCCCTAGTAACCCAAACTATAAGCACATGTCATGGCACCCAGCTCATTCTTTCCTCTTTAACCACCTCCAGGCTTTTCTCATTCCCTAAGTGACCGCCTTGGGGTGAGGAATCTGTCCACTCCTAGATTAACCGTCTCTGCTGTCCCTCAGATTCGTTGTGTATCATCCACATTCACACTCAGCACCAGACCTAAGGGAAACTCGACGCTGTGGGATTCAGCGTTGATAGCCAGTGGCTACACACCTGTCCCAATGGCTGGGAGGCAAATGGATGAGTAATTCCGTTTCTCACACTCTTGCAAAACATAGGAAACTGACTTCTTGATATCATTTCCACCAACAACATGGATGATATTCTTGCACCTCAGTAATCCACCTTCTGTAATTATATACTCGTTTTTGCCTTGTTGAGCTGGGAAACACGGATGAAGAAAAAAAAGATAGAAAATTAGATGTTGAAGCTATTCTTTGTTTAGTAAGCAAAAATAAGAAACCTTCTTTGATGAAATTGTGGCTTAATTTCTCTTTCTAACTGTGAGATTATTTTTTTACTTCTCCTATTCTACCATTTGAATTGGTGGGTGTTTGCCAAAGACTGATAGATAGATGATTGATTGATGAGATGTTGGCTAATCTTCCAGGAATAGATGATTAAACTGTATGATTTTTAAGACTAATGTGTTGTCTTCCCAATCCCAAGACATTCCTCAGCTCTTCAAAGCCTTCCCTATTCAGGCTTCTGCTCATAATTTGGGACCAGAAGATAGCATTTTGCCTTACCCATGCGAGAACATTCCGCCTCCACATTTTGTCCTGCACATTCTAGAATTGCTTTGGAGACACCTACACAAGAAAATCAAGATGGTAACAAATATGAATAAAATCATGACAGTGCATTTGGATCAGAAAGATCAGCTTATTATCTAAACACATTCCTCATTTTCAACGAAATCCTATAACCTAGGTATTGCCAATAAGAGGAAGAAAAACTCATAAAATAACTGGTGCCAATTATAAGAACACTTGTCAAAATAATTTTTTAAAAAATTAATATCAATAAGCCAAAGTTATCAAAACCAGCTTGGCTATAGAAACCTTCCTTCATAGGATCTACCAGGTCAATAATTACACTAGTGAAAACCATACTAGTGAAGTACCTGCTTTGAGATTAAACGTATTTGATGTTGAATTTACAATCACATCTGCTGCCTCTTTGGTGATATCTCCAGAGGCCACCTGGAAGAGGATGGGGCCAATCTGCATTTCATGCACTCCTAAATCAGGGCTGGAGATAGTCCCATAGAAACCTTCAAAGAAAAAAGGTAGAGTCAATAATCAAGTCAGCATGAACTGTTTCTTGAAAAAGATTAGAAAATATAGGACAAACATAGCTCTGGGTTTGACCAAGGTGAACTTAGCCTTCTAAGGATCTGTGTCTCTCACAATTACAAAGAAAAACTTAGGACAGACACAAAAAGCCACCACTTGAGAACTTTAAAAAGTAAACAGCAGGCAGACTAGGCAAGGGGGTGAAAACATGTAGAAGCAATCTGTACAGGGGAGATTTTCACATTTGGTTTCATTTTTAAATGTTTCTTTTTTTCTCCCCTAGAGTAAAAAGAACTGTATAATGGGCAGCAAAATCCTCTCACACGATCCTTGTCTTTGCAGTCAAAAAGGATTGGGGAAAGGGTCTCTGTGGGCTGAAAGCTATGGGAGGGAATCCTCTGTTTTTACACATGTGTGTGCTGACACACACACAGTTTTAATCCGGGTACTTGCTCAAAGTGACCCCAGTTGCAGAACTGCACATTGGCACTGCAGAGAGCTACAATTCTGAGAGACATTCTATAAAGTGTGGCCAAAAGAATTAGAGAAAAGGGGTCCCCCGTGTTCTGAAAAAAAAAAATGTCCGTATGCACGCACACACACTCACATAGGTAAGGCTCAAGGTTTGTATGGAACATTTTTCTTTTCTCTCTCCACTTTACCCAAGGGCAACCCTGGTGATGAAAAACTGTGAGGCAATCTAACAGGTAAACTGAACTCTAAGTGATCCCTGTCCCTGGCCAGAGGACCTCAAAAATGGGCTCCGCAAGCCAGATTTAGAAGGGAATCATAGAAAGGTGAACACTGGAGAAGGGGATCACCTGATCCTATACATGAACTGGAATAAGTCCTGAGCTCCCCCAGAGCTGCCCAGGTGTGGGGCAAGCCCAAGGCAGCCCAGCTAAGTCTTTAACTTTCACTGACCTTAGAACCTTGCCCACTTAGAAGGCGAGACAGAACTCGCAGAATGAACTTGACTGACTGACCATTAAACAAGAAAAACCACCACCATTCTTCAGATTTCAATAGGAACCCAAGTCTCATAATATTCCAAAGGTCCAGTCTACATTCCAAAATTGCTTGTCATATAAAGAACCAGAAAAAAATGACCAACTTTTGAAGATAAAAACAATAAATGTCAATTCCAAAGTGATCCAGATGTTGGAATTATTAGCATCTGCTGTAACTATGATCCATGAGATCAGAGTAAACATATTTGAATGAATGAAAGGACAGGACCTCTTTGCAGAAAAATAGAAACCATACAAAACAGGACCAAGTGGACATTTTTGAACTCCAAAACACACTATCTGAAATAAAATTTCACTGAATGTATTCAATAGCAGAGTGGATGGAGAAAAGATTCAGTGAACTTGAAGGCAGATCAATATAAATTATCCAATCTGTAGAGAAGAGAGAAAAAAGCACGGGGCGGGGGGGGGGGGGGCTGGCAGGGAGAAGAACAACTACTCAGAGACCTGAGAGACATGACTGAAAAGTTTTGCAGTCACATGGTTGGACTATCAAAAGGCAACAGAAAAGTGCAGAAAAAAAAAAAAGAAATAATGCCCCCCAAATTCCCAAATTTGATAAAAGACATTTTTTTAGTCTCAAGAAGCCTAAGTGAAGTGGTGCACACCTAGAATGTTAGAGGCACCTTAGGCACCACATTGAAACCTCACTTCAAAAGAAAAAGAAAAAGAGAAAAAAAAAAAACCTCAATGAACTTCAAACAGGATAAACTGAAAAACAGCAGCAGCAGCAAATTTGACAGAGGAGAAGTGTTTGGTTGACATGGTCTTTCAACACGTCTGTTTTAGAAAATACATGCTATATTATGCTCTGAAAGTAGTAGTGTTGTCACTACTTAAATACCCACTAATTGAATTACAGAATGTGGCCCTCTTTTCTCTTTTACCCCAGATCAGATAAACATGGCCAGTGTCTTGCACACTTAGGTGTATGGAAAATAATTATGTTATTTATCACTTAATTTTTTTTTCCAGAAAAACCATCACTATCATCTTCTACCAGTCACTTGGATAGTTACTTAGAAACTAGAAAGCATTTGTCAATTTAAAAGCTTTACTGAACCTTTTGTATCTTCAGCCTTGGGGATTTTGTCACTAAGATTTCCATTTTTCCTTCTGGCAAATTCATCTGAAAATGCCTGGAAATACAAACACAATTTTGACCATTACCATCCAGTTGATGAACGAGTTTGATTTATCAGGGTTTTTCATCTTGCAAGTGTATATACAGATTTAGAAAAAAAAATGTTAAACAATATTATTTATTTCTTTATGGATTTTTAAAGTTATGAAAATAATACATATAATTCCCTTTCTACAAATGTGTGCTATGAAAATTAACAAAGATATGAACACAGATAAAAATACAAGGATATTCATCAGAGTGCTATTCATAATAGAGAAAAAAAATAAGTTAAAATCCAATGGGAGGCTGGGCTCAGTAACACATGCCTGTAATCCCAGTGACTCAGAAGGCTGAGGCAGGAGGATGTGAGTTCAAAGCCAGCCTCAGCAACATAGCTAGTGAATGTATTCTAGTGTTGATGAATATGTGAATTTCATTTCTTTGCAAAATCATCACTTTCTTCCTCCTTGTTAAATAAACAACAGAGACTTTTATTGTGGGGTGGGGATAGAATCCTGGCTGAAGTCTGACACAGTGATGGGAGAGGGATGGGAAGAGACTGCTTAGTGAGGTCTCAGAATCACCAGCCTCCGGGAGTCAGGCAGGTAAAGTACCCCAGTAGAAGTGGACTGATTTGAGTTTGGAGAATTAGAAGACACCTACCACTCAGTCCCAGCAAATTGTTCCAAGCAGCAATTTCATTCTAGCTTATCAAGTCTTTTCAATTTTTAGCTCACATCATTTTTTTGAACATCTGGAGGATCACAAATTCAAAGCCAGCCTCACCAACTTAGTGAGGCCCTAAGCAACCTAGTGAGACCCTGTCTCAAAATAAAAAATAAAAAGGGCCAAGGATGCAGCTCACTAGTTAAGTACCATGGAATTCAATCCCTGGTACCAAAAAAAAGAGAGAGAGAGAGAGAGAGAGAGAGAGAGAGAAAATGGAACAACAATGCTTATGTAGAATCAATAGCATTTCAAATGACATTGATGCTGTCTGTAGAGACTAAAGCTTGTTAGAGAACATTTGCAGAGTACTCTGAGTGTTTAGGGGGAAAAATGTAGACTGGGATTGCTAGAAAATAGTGAGATATGATGGTTCAGGTCTGTGTCATGAAACTCTCCCATCTCTCCACTCAGTCATTCATTCAATAATGCTCAACACTTCGTGTTCTGATTTAGTTTGCTCTGTGTGTATAGATCCTAGTGCCCAGAGGAAGTATGATTTATAGAGAGCAAAATATGTGCTACATACCTTGTTCCATGACCCACATCACCTCACATGATCTAAGTCACAGGGAAATTATTAAAAAGTCTTGTATTGAGCAAAAGTATCTGTAATTATACAGGCCAAGCAAGTGGACCACCTATTTTTCTCAGGTGACGTAGCTGCCTGATTAAAATGGAGGTTAAGATTTGTTTGCTTCCAAAGAACTTATAGATAGTGTCCAGATTAAAAAATAATAATAATAAAACAAAATACGACCTAAAAATTCAGATCCTCCTTTTATCCATGGACATCTTTTGGCTTCCTGGCTTCAATCTGTTTGTTAAATTCTTGCAAAATCGTGTAACTTCTCAAACATTTACTGTCATCTGCGCTACTAGATTATAAAGACTCAGAGAGCAGGGATGAGGGCTTAAATGTCTATGGTTCTCCCATCATGCCCATGCCAGGGTCTCACCCACAGCTGATATTTACTACATGTGACCTGATTGTCAGACTATGACTGAAGATGGTGCTGGCATTTCTCTCCTGCTCACATGGGGCGGTGCTTACTCTTTCTCATCAACCCTTCACATTACAGTCCATTGCAAATCCAGGAAGCACTTGTGTCCCATCCTGACATTTAACCATGTTAAAACTATGTAAAAATGTAAAAACTATATTTTTATAATATTATTAAAATTTTTATGTCCATGAAAGGAATCCTATAGGTTTCTTAAGGAGTCTTAAGGAGTATGTCAACTGTGCTACAATATGTGAGCCTTATTTGGATTCTGATTCAAAGCTGTGAAGACCAAATAAAACATTTATGAGATGGTTGGAAAATTGAACACTGTCTTTATAACTGATCAAGTAAAGGAATTATTGTCAATTGATTTTAGGTATGAAATAGTATTGTAGTTATGTTATTTTTAAAAAAGAATCCTCATTTAAAATAAATTGATGAATGTTTAGAGAAAAACTATGCTTTGGAATTTCCTTCAAATATTTGACGAAGGGAAATAATATGAGAGAAGGGGAAATAAGTGTAGACAGAGATCAAACATATTGGCCACGGGTTGATAATGGATGTTCCTAAGGGAGTTCCTTAGACTTTTTTTTTTAAATCTACTTTTGCATGTATTTCTAATTTTCATGAATATGTAGTTAAACTTTTTTCTATGTCTGTAATTTTTCTTGACACTTGTCAATGTACAACTAGTCAACATGACTCTCTTACTTTCCCTCTTGGGGGACAACATTAAAGAAACATCCTATTAGACCAAGAAGACATTTGAGATCATGATGCTCCACACAGAGATTGCCAAAATAATCAGGAATAAGACAAGACTGTACCTGAATATTTTCATGATCACTTGGGTGCAGCATAAAATAAACTTTTTGTAGTTTTTTCAGTTGATTTTTGCTACTAAATTTGAGTACTTCTGAAGTGATCAGTTCAGCAAATATTTTTTTAGGAAATCCCAAATTTCCTGTTCCTATTGCTGGAAATGCAATTGATTTTAAGGACAATTTCTCAGTGATCGTCAAACACTCTCTGATGATGTATTCCATGATCTGAAAAGCACAAAGCACATCTTTATATATCTTGAGTTAGACCAAAAGGACGAGAATTTAGCACCTATGGCTGTGATCTCTATCTACTCCGTTTTGCTTTCATCTGAGGTTAAGAGAAATCAGAAGAGGAAAGATAAAATACAGAAGAGGAAAAGGAAATGAGAATGTAAGAGCTCTTCTACAACGATTCAAACTCCATTCACCATGAAGGAAAGAAGAAAAGCAACAATTCATCTTATCCTTCACTGTCTTCCATCTCCTGCCCTCACCTTCCATAAAGTGGTATGATCTCGGGGCTGGGGATGTGGCTCAAGCGGTAGCGTGCTCGCCTGGCATGCGTGCGGCCCGGGTTCGATCCTCAGCACCACATACCAACAAAGATGTTGTGTCCGCCAAGAACTAAAAAATAAATATTAAAAATTCTCTCTCTCTCTCTCCTCTCTCACTCTCTCTTAAAAAAAAAAAGTAGTATAATCTTCGGTCACTTTTCCTGACCCCCACTAATTACTGAGCATAATAATCAATTTGTATTACTAACTAGTTCCCAGAACAAGTCAGCTATGGCTGAAAGAAATGGCCATAATGATAAAAACCTTCTACCAGAAAGTCACAGTATTACAGAAAAGAAACAGACAGGGTCTACCTTAGAGCACACTGAAAGAAGAGTCCAAGGGGCTACCCTGGTCATAGGGAAAAAAAATATTCAGACTAATAGAAATGAGTTGATTGAATGGATAGTAAAAGGGAAAGGGGATACTCTCAAGGAAAAGGGTGGGTCCTCTCAGAGAGGAGAGGGACAATATGCCTCTCCTAGAGCCGTGTCATAGAATTTTTTTTTAATTTCTTACATACATGACAATAGTGGAGTACATTACATTCATAAATATCCATTCACAGCCATAATTTTTCATAACTCTGTATATAAAGTATGTTCATGCCAAATTATGCCATTATACATGAGCTCTCTTATTTCTTTGCATACAATTCTTAATACACCTTTATACCACAATTTGTCATATCTCTGTATATAAGGTATGTTGGCACCAAATTCACATCTTCATACATGTATTTTGTATAATGATGACCGTCTCCTTCCACCATCCTAGCTATTCCCCTTCTCCCTCCCTTTCCCTCCCACCCCTATTCCCTATCTAGAGGTAAGTTTCCTCCCATGCTCTCCCTCCCTACCCCACTTGCATTTGCAGGGAAATGGATGGCATTAGAGAAGATTATGCTATGCCAAGTTAGCCATCCCCCAAAAAATAAATGCCAAATGTGTCATAGAACATTTTAAAGCAGACCCTACCTTTCGTGAAGATGTGCTGCCATCTTCCCAGTGCGGAGCCACCACGTGAAGCACATGGTAGCAGTGCAGATTGCAACCACTGGTTTGGAGAACTGTGCCCACATTGACACTTACTCCTTGTCCAACTGCATTCAATTCCTCCTGGAGTTTCGGCCCAGCTTCTTTTAAGAGGGCCTGTGAAAGGGGCCCTGCATTGAGCCCAAGATTCAAGGGAACGGAGTTGACAATAACGTCGGTCTTAAAGACAAAACCAAAGATTTGTTTCAAATTCTTACAAAAGACATTCATCCATGGTAAGTATGTGCGAACCCTGGGCTCGGCACAAGGGGGACAACTAAGATGGCTGAGATTTTGAAGACTGAAATACCAACACAGTGTTTTAAGACAGTTATTTAAGTAATACTCGAGGACAAAAGAGAGCTGTCAAAAAAATAATATATAAATGCATAGTTCACTGAAGGGTATTCAGTGATGATGAACATGCCATGGGTGACATGGGACCTAGGAAATGGGAATAGTCACTCTGGGCAGAGAGCAACAGGGAATAGCATGAACTCACTCACAGTGGACTGTGAGCTGTGAGCAGATTCATTTGACCTGATGGAGGTCTTCTGCAGCAAAATGGGGTAAACCAGACGACATCTATTACACTGAGTTGGACAAAGAAAGCCCACCTCCATCCAAGCACCTGGACCCTCTGACAGCGCCATGGAAGATTTTCCACCTGAGCTTTGGTGCAAGCCGATTGATTAATCAGACTACTTTAGAGAGGCCAAGAAAAGAGAGAAGGAAGGTGTCCTTCCCTGTGGGTCACGGAGAAGTAATGCAGCAGTTAGTGGGGCAGCAGAAGCCACACATCTCTGGGAGAGAAAGAATGTCTTCATACTCAGGGTGACGGTGGCAAGAAACAGAGCTCATTCCCATTCCTGATCCATGGTCAAAAGAACATTGTGCTTTTTTCTTTTTTTTTTTTTTAATGGCAATAAAATTACTTTTGATTTTTGAAATAAGACAACAAACAGTCAAGAACTTGAATAAATTCCAATCCTATTTCTACTAACCACTAACTGTGAGACTGAATGGATTACTTAACTCCTCTAAACCTTGATCCCTCATCTGTGAAGGGAATGATCTAATTCTAGAAGCTACTTTATGGCACTGAATGAGAAAAATGCATGTCAAGTACTTAGCAAAATGCCTGGCACAAAGTAACATGCAATTGACGCCTGTGATTCTTACAATTATTACTTAAGCTTATAATAAGCAGAAATATAATATCTTACAGTACACTATTGTAAACTAAAGCAAAAATTTTTTACTTTTTAATTAATAATTAAATTTATTTTAATTATTTTAACAGAGAAAACCTGGTCCACAGAAAAGAAGACATATTTGCAAATCAAACATCTGATAAGGGACCTGTATCCAAAATATATAAAGAATACTTAAAATTCAATAATAAAAAAGCAACCCAATTTAAAAGTGGGCAAAAGATCTAAACATTTCTTCAAAGAGATATACAAATGACCAAAAAGCACATTAAAAAATGTTGAAAATCATTAGTCATTAAGGAAATGTAAATCTAAACCACAGTAAGATACTATTTTATATTCACCGATGGCTACAATAAAAATGATATAGCATGGGTTAGCAAAGATGTGGAGAAACTGGAATTCTCAACCCTGCTGATAGGAATATAAAATGGTACAACCACTTTGGGAAATAATCTAGTAGTTCCTCAAAGTCAAACATGGAATTACTATGTGACCCAGTCATTCCACTCCTAGGTATGAACACAAAAGAAAAAAAAATTATCCATATAAAAATTTGTAAATAAGTGTCCATAAGAACATGACACATAAAATAGTAGAAAGAATCCAAATGTTCATCCAGGGATGAATGGATAAACCAAATACATATCCATACAATGGAATATTATTCAGCCACAAAAGGAATGAAGTACTAATACATGCTACTTCAGGGAAAAACCCTTGAAAACATTCTGCTCAGTGAAAGAAGTCAGTCACTGAAAACCACAAATTATGTTTCCATTTAAATGAAATTTTCAGAGTCACTGAATCTCTAGAAACAGAATGTAAATTAGTAGTTGCCTACAGCTAGAGAGTGGACTGAATGAATTGATGGAATGGGAAGTGCTCCCTAGGGACGCAAGGTTTCTTTTTGGAGTGATAAGAATGTTCCAAAATTAGATTCTGGTTATAATTGCATACCTCTGTGAATATAATGAAGACTATTGACTTGTACACTTTGAATGGGTATGGTACATGAATTATCTCAATAAAGCTGTTTAAACAAAAAAGAGGATGACGGTTATAGCTCAGCAGTAAAGTGCATGCCTAGCATGTGTGAGGCATGGGCTCGATCTTCAGCCCACATAAAAATAGAAAAATAAAACAAAGGTATTGTGTCCATCTACAACTTAAAAAAAAATTTTTTTTAAACTTAAAAAAGAGGGGGGCTGGGGTTGTGGCTCACTAGAGCACTCGCCTAGCATGCACGAGGCACTGGGTTCGATCCTCAGCACCACATAAATGTAAAATAAGGATATTGTGTCCATCTAAAACTTAAGAATAAAAAGTTTTTAAAAAGTTAAAAAAGAGGGTGACTGATCATGACTATTAAACAATTTTCAACTTTTCTCAAGATAAGCTATAGGAATATGCTAAAACAGTAAATATATTCAGGATAAAGCAGTTTTAGTGTGTCATTTTTTTTAATACCTTTATTCTACCTATTTATTTTTCTGTGGTGCTGAGGACCGAACCCAGGGCCTTAAACATGTTAGGCAAGTGCTCTACCTCTGAGCTATAGCCCTAGCCCTAGTATCTCACCTTTTATTATATTACATAGGAGCTTGTTTGAATGGAAGCTTAGAGATATTTTTCTCTTGTAAAAAAAATCCAAAGCAAAACATTTGGTGGATTTATTAAATCTAGTTCATTTAATGTCATGTAAAGTATATCTAACGATGTGTTATTTAAAGATAATGAGAACAAGTGACACCCAGTGGTGATAATTTAGGACTTTGGTCTTGGTCTTTGAACAAAGCATTCAGGCTTGGTTAAAATTTTCACTGTATTGTGATGCCTGTTTTCGGTATATTCTTTTTAGATATTTCCTAGGTATTTTTAGGTATATTCTTTTAGTTTTTTTTTTTTTTAGATATTTTCATATGTGTGTGTGTGTATAAATTTGCCTTTAAAAAATTTTTAAGTATATTTTTATGTACATTTTATTTATTTTTTTAAATTTATTTTTATGTGGTGCTGAGGATTGAACCCAGGGCCTCGCACATGTGAGATGAGCCCTCTCCCACTGAGCCACAACTCCAACCCCATAAATTTGCCTTTTAAAAAGTGGAGACACAGGGCTGGGACTGGGCTCAGCAGTAGTGCACTTGCCTGGCATGTGTGAGGCACTAGGTTTGATTCTCAACACCATATATAAATAAAAATAAATAAGATCTATCAACAACTAAGAAAAATATTTTTTAAAAAGTGGAGACACCAAAAAACCTCAGAGCTGTCTGGTGGACATGAATCCCTCTGTCAGCCTTGGCTGCTTCCCTAGACCCCTCTGAAACCTGCAGAAAAAGGTTGGGGCTAATATTCACTGGAAGATACACCCATGGCCACGCTGGCCATGACAACACAAAGAAATGGAACTATTGCTTAGTAAAAAAGGTACTGCCCTGCCCCCAGTGCTTCCACCACCTCCTCCATTCCTTGTCAAGAATTCCTTCCCCAGGACTCCCCTCACCCTCCCATCACCTTCCACTTAAAGATATACAGCCTGGCACAGTAGGAGGCATCTAGATCCTGCTTCAGAAAAATGGCTGCTGTTCTGATTAGTTAGTGCCTGTGTTGCAAAGAATATTAAATAGCTTTAAAATATATATATTAGCCCCCTATCCCCTCCACCCCCACACACCCTCAACCTTCCAGAATTGTTCCTGCATGATACCTGGACCTTGTTCAGGCCCACTTACCCCCTCCTTTCTTACACAGGATCAACAAACTGGTATTGGGTGTCCATGTCTGCTGATGTCAGACTCTGGCCCCAAGTTCACCTTTGCTAGGCTCCATTAGCAAGATTTCTGACCTCCGCATCCCCCATGCTCTAACTGTTGTGGATCTGCTATCAGTACACTTGACAAGAAACTAATCTTAGCTTTACCAAACTATGAAAAGTGTAAAAGCAAAGTAAACGTATCAAAAGTCATCTAAATGTATGATACCACTGATACAAAATAGAAAGACCTGACTCTCCCTCAAAAGGTGCTCTCTTGTTTTTTCTGTGTTTCTCTTTTTTACATTTTAGATTATTATTTTGCTGACAGCCACCACTGTGGAGCACATTCAAGTGGTCACCTTTTCTGTGTACTCAGGCCAGATTGCCACCAAAGACACGCCATGACCCCTCTGGGATACTTTGCCTTTGACTGCCATAGCTTCCAATGCCTGTGTCCATCCCAGACGACTCCTCCCCTCTGCAGCTACTTCAGGTGTCTCTATTCTGGTCCATGAGGAGCTCCTCTCCTCCCCACGACTAAACAGAAAGTGTGCAATTAGCCAGCAGGACCCTGGGTGCATATGGGAGCCCACTGTCTCTGCCTACATAAGCAGTCCTCCCCTCAACCTTGTCAGATCAGTTTCTGTACCACTTCCCCTTAGGCTGCAACATAAGTCCTAATTAAGGCTTCTTTTGGATGGCTTTATCTTGCCTATCTGTGATTTATATCCCAAGTAGAACAGGCTGAGTTGGTTATACCAAGATCTGGTTGAACATAAAAGGCTGCCAGGAAAGTGGCAAGGAGCCAGAGCTAGTAATACTGAAGGCATTAAGAGTCTAGGAGCCAAGCAAGCTCCAGAAAGCTGCTCTGGCTGCTAGGAGAGCTGTTAACACTGAGAGCTAAGAATTTGTGGATTACAAAGTTCAGTGCTGCTAACACCAAGGGAGCTGCACTTTGCCTATTCGCGAATTCTAACTGAAGTGAGCCAAAGAACACCCAGATGATTGGTAACATTACTTTGGATTTTCACATTTACTGGAAACCTAGTGATCTGATCTCAATACACTTTAAGCTCTCAAAAATAACTGGCCAATCTCTTTCACTAAGTGATTTGGTTAAGTAGCCTAATTATCTAAAGGAAACCTGATTCAAGACAGAGATGGAGGGTGTAAGATTCTCTGTCTTGATTCTCCCCCTCAATCCTGGACTTTCTTTGGTCCTCAATGAGAGAGCTATACAATGAGAGCACCTTGGTGGTATGCTATAAATAGGGACACTCACCTTAGCTTTCTGCACACCTTCTCTCTTCAACCGGATCTTTAGGCCCTCCGGGGATATCAGACATAGCTGGTTCTCTGATAATTTAACAGGCTGGACTGCTGCTGGTGCACTGAGCAAGGAAGCTTTATCTGGCAGGGAAACTGTACCAAGTGGGGGGTCTTTAAATACAGTTTTCATGGCTTCGACAAAGGCCTCAGTAGTCTTCTCAGACACATCCATAAGGTAAATCTCTTTCAAGGTGCGCCCATCTGGCTTATATTGGATGTTTTCTTTGATGGCTCGAACAATGGTCTCCACACACCGTTGTAAGGGAAAGCCAAAGATTCCAGAACTAATAGCTGGGAAGGCTATGGATTGGTACTTGTATTCCTCAGCTAAAAGGAGACTGTTTTCTACAGCTTTCCTTAGCAGATGCACACACCATGGAGCGTCATCCTGCTTCCAGTGGGGCCCCACTGCATGGATTACCTGGCGGCAAGGGAGCTTTCCTGCTGTTGAGATTGCAACATTGCCAGGTAGGAGTCTGCCTTCTGTCTTCACTATGTGGTTACAAGCAGTTTGCAGCTCAGGGCCTGCGGCTTTTAAGAGAGCAGCAGCAAGGCCTCCGGAATGCTTGAGGTCCTCGTTTGCTGCATTCACCACCACATCAACAGGAAACTGAGCCAAGTCACCCTGTAGCACAATCAGTCTAACTCCAGGGACCACATCCCTCTGAGACAAGCACTTCTGCCCATCAGGGATGCGTACCACCTTCTGTTCTTCTTCTTCTTGGAGTTCAATGAAACAACCAAACATCCGTCTGACCTCTCCTTTGTAATACCTCACTTTCTCCTGAAAGAACTGCCTGGCCCCTGGCTTATCAATACAGACGTTTTTAATGCAGACCAAATCCCGGACTTGCTTGACAATGTCCATGCCCTCCAGTACGTCCTTCTTGGAGCCAATTAATAAAATGCCTTTTTGTTTGTTCTCATGTTTGAAAACTACCTGCACATTTACCTTCTTTATCTTTGACCAAAATAATTGCTTTTCTGCCTTTAAATAGGCTCTAACCAAGGATGGCTCTACTTGAACTAATCTCTCTATTTTCACATGTTTTTCCAGGAAATCAAAAAGCAAGCTATGGATTTCATTTACTTCTCTCACACAGCCTGCAATGATGACCTCAGCTGGAGTTCCTGAAGTTAACTCATTGACGACCACAATACTTACAGAGGAGCTATGTTTCTTTTGTAAACTTTGAACTATCCCTTTCCACTTCTTGCCATTAAGAACTTCTTTGTCCTCAACCTGAATGTGCTTATAATTTAAGGTACGGAGCATTTGTTTTTCAGCTTCTACCAGGACTGCCAAAGTATAACTGGTTAAGAGGACAGTTGTATCCTCTAACTTGAAAACTGCAAGAATATTCTGTACTATAAAAAGAGATTTAGAAAATTCTTCACAATCTACCTGCTGCAAAAACTGAAAGACCTCAGGAGAGACCTGAATGTTTTTTTGGGTCATGCTGAACACCTTTTCCTGGATTTCACACTTGACTTTATACACATCTGCACAAGGCCCCTTCAAGAATAGTTTCTGAGTGGCTGCATCATAACAGATCTCCATCTCTCCACACTCCGTGCGTAGACGCTGCAGGACACCACTGTGTTCCAAAAGAAAATTCCTTTCTGGAGAAATGGTCATTTTTTCCTTTAGACTTTGCTCTTCCTTTCTAATTTTCTCAGTGGTGCTTTCTATTAATTCCTTGATTTTCAGGTCAATGCTTTGGACATCTTCTGATTTTCCTGCCAAGGTTGCAGTCTCCTTAAGTGAATCAAATTCAATAAAAATCTTATCTTCTTCTAAGTCATTTTTTATGATGTCCCACACTACTGGATCCACTTTAAATGAGGTAAATTCATATTTAGACCTGATGCCGGAGAGTGCTGTGGAAGCGTCTTCCTGCCAGGCCTTGATTCTGTGTCTTCTTTGATTGACTAAAGTGGCTGCAGGTCTGATAGTAACTTTACTGTTGACGTGGGACCACGTTAGCTCACAGTGACAACGTCTCATTTCATTATTTATATCTTCAATTAAGTGATTATTTTTCTGAAAGAACTTCCATAAGGGAAGATCCAGTGACTCTTGGAATGGTGCTGGAAGTTTAATCAGAGGCTTCTCCTTTCCATACAATGCTGTGCCCAAAGAGGTATAGTAGGGAAAGACAAACAGCGGCATCTTATTGAAGTTATGTTTCTTGGCCACGATGGTGTCTAACACTTTAAAAGTAAAAATAAATAAATAAGTACACAAATAAAAATAAGGTAATCCAAATGTGATATATTTCAAATGAAGACAAAACAAAACTTTTCTTTCTTTCTTTTTGCAGTCCTGGGGATTGAACCCCAAGCCTCGTAAATGCTAGGCAAGTACTCTACCACTGAGCTACATCCCAGCCCCTTTAAGAGAAGTTATCTTTACCTAAACTTGTTGAAATTAATTTGAGAATTTATGTGGATGGCTAAAACACAGATCTCTTTTTTTAAATACAATATTTTAAAAGTTCTAAGAATGATAGTTTTTGTTTGTTTTTTAGTTTATATGGACTAAAGACTCATGAGAGAATTTCCTTTTATCTTTCAAAAATTTGACAGAGTTCCTCTCTGAATTACTGGCTTCCTTTAGTTTCATATCTCAGGTGAACTGATGATTGATTCAATTTCCAAAAAAAAATATAAATGAATGAATAAGTAAAATGCTTCAGAGTTTAAGTAACTGCTAGGATCTGCTAAAATGGCCTGGGAAATACCAGACGTGGTAGTTAACAGATACTACCTTCTCTGTCACAGAATTCAATCAGAGCTGCACTCTCTTCAGGAAAACATTCAACATGGGCAATGCTTCCCCCTCCATTACGAGGATTTTCAAAGAAAAGTTGTAACTGGTAGTCATCAATACCAGGCGGTAAGTTTTCAACCCTGATTGTTTTTGTTGCTTCCAGAAGTCTTGGAGAGAGCCGAAGTTGTTGAATTGTATGGTGCCTGGTACAATCACCAACAAATGTCATGGCATCTACAATAGGAAAAAAAAATGTCAGAAGATTATTATGTTATATCTATCATATAGAAGAAGTTGGCTATTAGTTGAGATAAGGGGGAGAGCTAAGTCCTCCATTTATAGACAAGATTTTAATAGCTACTGAAAATTTACATGCCTGCAACTGCCCATCTCTGAACAATGATGCATTCATGAATGTCTTACCTGGTTTACTGCTATTAAAATGTGTCCCTGCCTCCAGTCACTGCCCTAGCCAACCTGATTGAGGCTTTCTCTATAATACCATCTCCTTGTTTCACTCATTTCTCAAACCCTTCAATGGCTCCCCATTACCTGCCGGTATGAGTTCACTCTCTTCAGCTCAACTAACAATGCCCTTAGCTTTTAACTCCCAACTAATTTCCAGGCATCACCTTTGGTTATTCTCTGCCATTCATTTTATTTTACATTCTTCTCCCCAAAATAGTCATTCTTTTTAACATTTTCCTTCTCTTTTGCCTTTGTATATATAATATCCTGTGTTTTTGGTTTTGCATTTTATAATGCCGGAGATTGAACCTAGGGTCCTATGCATGCTAGGCAAGTACTCTACCACTGAGTTATACCCCCAGCCCTTTTCTCCAATTTTTCCCCCTTTAAATCTTGATTCTATTCATCCTTCAAGACTCAGCCTAATTATCTCTTTCAAATTGGTAAGTATTCATAGTGGGCCCAAGATATGCCTAGCACCATTCTAGGATCTAAGGCTACAGAGATGACAAGTCCTTGCCAGTTCATCATCCAGGAATTAGGTGGTCTTCAAAGCAAATAAATTGCCTGCAGTGGGATGAAATGAGGGAAGACTAATTCTGGGAATAAAACTTGATTTCCAGAGTAAGTGGTCTCTGTTCTGGTTTTGAAGGATGAAGAGGGAGGTCGACCCGATAGACATGTCAGGCAGAGGGAACAGCAGTGGCACAGAATAGCTTAGTGTATTTTGGACATGAGAGGTACTGTTGGAGTACAGGCTTTATGGGAGGGAGACCAAGCCATCTTGCTGGATTCTCTTTCCTCCCATTTCTCACAGCTCGTTGCCCACAGCTGAGAGATGGCTTTTCCTCTTGCATCTTCATGATTCATTTACATACCGGCTTCCTCCTTGCTCCCATACTGTGAGTTTCTCTTTGTGCCCACAGCACCTAGACCAGTATCCAGTACATAGTAGGTGCTACAGTTTGGACCTGGAATGTCCCCCAATAGCTTGGTGCTATTGAGAAGTAGTGGAAACTTTAAGAGGTGGGACTTTGGGCTGGGGTTGTGGCTCAGTGGTACAGCACTCGCCTAGCATGTGTGAGGCCCTGGGTTCGATTCTCAGCACTGCATATAAATAAATGAATAAAAGAAAGTCCATCAACATTTAAAAAATATATTTTAAAAAAGAGAGATGGGACTTAGTGGAAGTCTTCTGGTCACTGAGGGGAAGGAGGAAGATAGTGGGACCCTGTCCCTTCCTCTTTCTCTATTGACCAGGAGGTGAAAAGTTTGCCATGTGCTATCACACTATGTGCTGCCTCACTCTAGGCCCAAAAGCAACAGAGCCAACCAACCACAGGTTGAAACCTCCAAATATCTGAGCCCAAATCAACCTTTTCTCTCTCTCTCTCTCTCTCTCTTTTTTTTTTTTTTTTTTTTTGTACCAGGGATTGAACTCAGGGGCACTCAACCCCTAAGCCACTTCCTCACCCCTATTTTGTATTTAATTTAGAGACAGGGTCTCCCTGAGTTGCTTAGTGCTTCGATATTGCTGAGGCTGGCTTTGAACTCATGATCCTCCTGTCTCAGCCTCTCAAGCTTTTCTATTTATAAGCTGATGATCTCAGGTATTTGATACAGTAAAAGATATTACCTTCTCTGTCACAAAATTCAATCAGAGCTGCACTCTGAAAGGTAACATGAAAATCAAAACAAAAGCAAATCCAATTTGCTTTTGTTTTGATTTTCCCTTGTAAAAAAATAATAATAAACTTGAAATAAATAACTCCTCTAGCTGGATATGGTCACACACTCAGATAATCCCAGTACTCAGGAGGCTGCAATAGGATGTTCTCAAATTCCAGACCTGCCTGAACAACTTTGCAAGACTCTGTCTCAGAATAAAAATAAATGGGATGGGGATGTAGCTCAGTGGTAGAGCACTTGCCTAACATGCACAAGGTTCCAGGTTTAATCCCCAGTACTGCAAAGAAAAAAGAAAAGAAAGAATAGCCTTTTTATTGAACCTTTACCAGATCTCAGGTACTACGTTAAATGCCTTTCAAACATTTTCTCATTTAGTCTTTAAAGAAAATTTAGATAGGTGTTATTATCCCACTTTATAAACAAGTAAATTGAAGCACAAGAAAGATAGGATTTGGTTAGCCTTGAATAACTAGTTAAATGGCAGAGCTAGAATTTTGACTCCATGACCTATGCTCTTTTTTAAGAAAATATTTTATTTATTTTTACACTGTGCTAAGGACTGAACCCAGTGCTTCATATATGCTAGACAAGCACTCTGCCACTGAGCCATAACCCCAGCCCATGACCTGTGCTCTTAATTAATCATTCCATCATTATTTTCATGGGTTAATAAGGGCTTAGGACAGGAAAATTTCCTTGTTTTAGGTAGAGATATTTCTTCCTCTCGACCACGACTTTAAGGAGCTATCATTTTCCATATCACATGTACTTTTTTATTCCTGCATATGTGACCATGAAAGGACTAAGGAAAAATATGGCTCATGGTTTGGATATGAAACGTCTTCAAAAGCTCCTGGGTTAATGCAGGAATGTTCAGAGGTGAAATGATTGGATTGTGAGAGCTAGAACTTAATCAGTACATCCTAGTTTGAACAGACTAACTGGATGGTACCTGTAGGCAGGTGGGGTGTAGCTAGAAGAGGTGGGTCACTGGGGGTGTGCCCTGGAAGGGTTCGTCTTCCCTGTGGCCCTTCTCCCCTCTCTCTCCACCCCACCAACCTCTCTCTCTTTACCTCCTGGCTACCATAACAGGGCAGTGTTGTTCTCTACACCCTTCCACCATGATGTCCTACCACACCTTGGGCCCAGAGCAATGGAGTAGGCCCATTATGGACTAAACCTCTGAAACCATAATGCAAAATAAACTTCTTCTCCTCTAAGTTGTTCTTGTTGAGTATTTTGGTCCTTGTAACAAAAATTTGACTAACACATATGGTAAAACTGATAATGGAAGAGACTGAAGAGGTAGGCTGCCTGGGTTCAAATCCAGTTCTTCCATTTATAGCACCTTTGTGCCTTTGTCTACTGGGGGATAATAAGAGTAATCTCACAAAGTTGTTGAAAGGAAAAAAATCAATTAATACATGTAAAGTGTTTAGCATATTACCTAACTTACAGTAAGCACTATGTGAGTGTTTATTTCCTTCTAGCAAATTCAGTTTGGTAAGAGATAAAAACAAACTTTTTTTAATGAGATAACACACGTAAAAATGCTTAGTATCCTTAGACTAGACTTCTAGACTTCTCTCTCTCTCTCTCTCTCTCTCTCTCTCTCTCTCTCTCTCTCTCTCTCCCCCTCCCTCCCTCCCTCCCTCCCTCCCTTCCTCCTCCGCCCCCCCCCACACACACACATACATTCAGGAACCCAGACAAACATACAAGAATATTTAGTTTCAAAACCAATTTGCTTGTCTTAAAAAAAAAAAAAAAAAAAAAGCACCAGTATTAATTTGGAGTCTTCTTTTACCAGCTACTAGAAAGAGTCAAAATTTCAGAGATTCCATTAACTGGGTGTCCCAAATCCCCAAATGTGGTACAAAAAAGGCTGATATCACTTGAGCTCACCTATGTGTCTTTTAAAGGTAACCACAGCGATGTCCAAATCGCGTATTATTTCCACCTGAAAATCATCACTGGTCAAGTCACTTATGTTCTCCACTAATAAGATTAACATCATGTCAGTCACATTTGCTGGGAGATTTTCAAATGCCACCAAAGAGGAAATGTTTTCACATTCTTTGGGGATAACTTTTATTTTTTCTGATGCACTATTGAAAGATAACTTTGTATCCAGTTCTTCTGACACATCTGATTTTAGGGAGACAAAAAGAAGTAAAACATATTATATTACCTACCATGGTCTTAGCAAAGTAAATTATCATAAGATAAATCCTCCCTGCCCCCTTCTCTTTAGCTAGCTCAACTTAAAACAGGTCCTGGATAGTTTTTTACTTTATTTAATTAAAAATAAAATGTAGGGGCTGGGGTTGTGGCTCAGCGGTAGAGCGCTCTCCTAGCACAAGCAAGGCGCTGGGTTCGATCCTCAGCACCACATAAAAATAAATAAATAAAATACAGGTATTGTGTCCAAGTACAGGTTAAAAAATATATATTAAAAAATAAATAAATAAAATGTAGCATTTAACCATCTATTACTACTATCCAATAATAGCTCAGTAGTTTAAGTTCAATTTTATTTCACCTTTTCCTGCCTCGAACCTACCTCATCCTTCAGGTCATAGCACCTGATATATATTTCTATCATAGCATTACATTACAGTTATTGAACTAAGCTTCCCCAAAGCAAACACATGTTTATTCACCCTAGTATTGCTGTCACACTGTATACTGAGGCCCAGTAAATGCTTGCTGAACTGGAGATCTACTTGGCTCACTAGAAGAAAATAAGAATACCTGATGATGCACATCAATTCATGCTAAATTTACAAAAATAGCTTAAAATTGGGGCTGGGGAGGTGGCTCAAGCGGTAATGTGCTCGCCTGGCATGCGTGGGGCGCTGGGTTCGATCCTCAGCACCACATAAAAATAAAATAAAGATGTTGTGTCCACCGAAAACTGAAAAATAAATATATATATATATAAAAAAGCTTAAAATTCAGTAACAACAACAACAAAAATAATAAATAAAAAACAAAAAATATTCAGTAACAACATAACTTAGCATTAAATGAGATAAGTATGACCAACCAGAAGGAGTACTGGGTTAGGGTGAGGATCTATGAATTCCATCCCTGACTATGACTCTTCAGCCATGCAACCCTGGGCAAGTCTCTTAATTGTAAAATGAGAACAGTGGACCAAGGGAACTGAACAGGAAAGAGTCTTCCTAGCAGTACAGCTTTATGGCCCCACAATTCTTAGAAGCTTCAGCACCAAGAAGCTTGGTTAACTGACAAGTAAAAAGCATCCAGAACATTTAAAGAGTCCAAGAATTAGATAAAGGGACTGGACTGGCAGGGAAAGAAGAGGAAGCTGAGCAGGTCTTGAAGAGCCCAGAGAATCAGATACAGAAAGTCAGGCAGAGGGTGCTGAGAGCAACAGGAGCACAAGCAGAGTCCTGTGATTGCCTGAGGCAATTCAGAAAATGGTCAGAATGGCCAAAGGACCATGTGTGGCTCCAATAGGAGCATTTTCAAGAGATGTGAGAAACAAGACCAGAGAGGTGGTCTAGATCCAGAATGTGGTCTGGACTTGACCTTGCAGTGGATGATAAAAGTGAATCATGGAAGGTTTCTGTGAAAAGGACAAGAAGATATTTAGAAATAGTACAGGGAACTGTTTCAGCTATCAGGAAACAGGGTGTCAGAAACAGAGGGACACAGATGCCAGCTCCTGCCATGTTGGATTTGTGAGGTAATAAGATGGGCCTGTGGTGAGAAGATGGCTGAGGAAGACTCTTCAAAAAATAATAGGTCTCTCTGAACAAGAGATGTGGAAGGTCAAAGAGAAGATGTCTGAAGTTTCTAGTTGTTGAGGAGCAAACTATATATTTTAAGAAAAATAAGGAAGTCGGAAAGGATATTGGTTTGGGAGGAAGCAGACATAGGTGGCTTCAGACACGCTGGGTCTGACTTCCCAGAAGGAAGGTCGGACACAAGGTCTGAAGCTTAGAAGGGACCCATAACTGAGATGCGGACTTGGAAGTCCCAGAATTTGTCAACCACAGGTGACCAGTATTTCTCTGTTCTTGTCTCTTCTCCAGGATCTTCCAGTTGCTGATTTCTCTCTTTCAGGCCCAGTCCAGCTGGATCTGAACACTGGCTCAATATTCACATCCCATGGTTCTGCTATTGATTTTCCCTGAGCTGTCAGCTCCTCAGCGGGTTAAAAACCACAAAGTTGGTTTTCAACTTTCTGCATTGACTTTCAGGCATGTGTAATGCATCCGTGAGGCAGCGTCCTCTGAGATTTTAGATCTGTTAGATAACCTCTCCCTGAGATTTTGGATCTGTTAGATAACCACTCTCCATCCACATTTCACTCAGCTCTGAAACCATCTACCCCATTCCAATCCATTTCAAGAGTCCTAGCCTTTTGGCCGTCATCAGAATTCAGTGTGGACCAACCATTCATCTCAGGACTTCTTCATGTCTCACAAGAGCCATTAAAAGATTTGATGAAGACCGCCTGACTCCCTAGCTGGTAACTCCCCTTAGAGTCTGAGTCAGGTAAAAACAGGTTAGAAAATGGTTGCAACATTTCCAGGACAATAAAAAGTCCATTGGTGGAGAGAGGCTGGATGGCTCTTCCTGAGGATACACTTAGGATTTTAGGCAAATTTGAAACAGCACTAACCAATCAGTTAAGACAGAGGGAAGGTAAGATATATGAAACAACAAGAAACAAAAACTTGATTAAATTTTAGATCCAGGACTATAGTATGAGTATAAATACATAAATAAAAAGCCACTCCCTGATCTAAAGTTGAGCTTGAGAATCAGGCACTTAAGGCATTTTCCAATAAAATGATAAGGATTTAAGAGGTCAGAATAATAAACATCAGAAGCTGATAAGTCGACTCCAGATCAGAAGGATGGAAAGCAGGAATTAATCTGAACACACACAAGATTTCTATCTCATAAGAGTCTTGAGCTTCTTATCAAAAGCACACTTGAGCCAGGCTCAGTGGTACATGCCTGTAATCCCAGCCACTCAGGAGACTGAGGCAGAAGAATCTCAAGTTTGAGGCCAGCCTCAAACTAAAACAATTTAAAAATGGCTGTGGTTGTGGCTGGGAAAGCAACCCTGTGATAATAGATGAATGGATTAAGAAAATGTGATATATATATATATACACATACACACACACACACACACACACACACACACAATGGAGTTTTACTCAGCCTTAAAGAAGAGATTAAAAAAAAAAGGATGAAATCATGTCATTTGAATGGAATTATTTGATGGAAATGAAGACTATCATGCTAAGTGAAATAAACCGGACTCAGAAAAGAAAGGGTCAAGTGTTTTCTCTCATATATGGAAGCTAGAACAAATAGGGAGAAAAAGGGGGTGGGGTCAGATATCATAAAAATATAGGGAAGATCTGTAAATAGAAGGAGTTGGAAAGGAAGGGAGAGGGGACAGGGATGCGGAGGAAATGTGGACAGAATGAATTGAACAAAACCACACAATGTGCTTATATAAATATACCACAGTGAATTCTATCAGTATGTATATGTATAAAGTGTCAATCAAAAGTAAATAAATAAACCAGAGAAAGGAAGCTCAGTAGAACAGAGGAAAGAGAATATGGAGAGGCAGGAGGAGAGAGAAAGGAGGGGCACTGGAGACTGAAATGGAGTAAATCAAATCCAATGCATGTATGGTTTTATCAAAATGAACCCAACAACTATGTGTAACTATAATGCAAAGAATGAAGAGGAGGAGGAAAAGGAGGAGGGAGAAGGAAGGAGGAGGAGGAGGGAGGAGGAGGAGGAAGGAACATCCCCTAAATGCTTTCCTTACTTAATAAAAGCAAAACTTCTTGGTGAATGTCAGAATTACATCAATTGAGACTTTACCTGGTTCTTTGACATCTTCTTTGCTCTTAGATTCCTGAAACCCAAACAATAAAGTAGCATTAATATATCACTAATAATTTCTTTACATTAGGAAAATGTCATGGAGAGGGGGCTGGGGGTTGTGGCTCAGTGGTAGAGTGCTTGCCTGGCACATGTGAGGAACATAAAAATAAGTAAATAAAACAAAGGTATTGTGTCTGTCTACAACTAAACAATTAGAAAAAGATAAATTTAAAAAAAAAAAAAAAAGAAAGAAAGAAAATGTCATTGCATGCAGTGGTGCCCTTCTGTAACCCCAGACATTCAGAAGGCTAAGCAGGAGGATCACAAGTTGGAGAGCAGCCCAGGCCACTTAGCAAGACCCTGTTTGAGGGAACAAAATGAAAAGGCTAGCAATGTAGTTTGGTGCTTGCCTAGCATGTGTGAGGCTCCTTTATTTGATCCCAGCACTGTAAAACAAATAAATAAATAAAAATAAATGTCTGGGCTGGGGTTGTGGCTTAAAGGTAGAGCATATGCCTAGTACGCATGAGGCACTGGGTTAGATCTCTAGCACCACAGAAAACTAAATAAACAAAATACAGGCATTGTATCCATCTACAACTAAAAATTTTTAAAAATATCCACGGAAGCATCTTGGAGATGAATGGTAAACAGAAATGATAACAAAAAGCTCTGTTAGTGGAGCTCTTGAATGCATCTGGTGCCACATGTCATAGCAGATCCCTGTACTAGACACAATAATTATTGGGGGGGAAAAAAAGGTAAAAATAGCAGAATACTCAATTCACACAGTATTTGGGATATGGAGTTGGGATATGAGGTAAGACCTAAATCAGGGAAACAGCTTAGCTCATAATTGCTTTTCCCCATTTAGCATTTATTGAATGTCTACTATATAACAAGCACTGTGCCGTGTGCTTCACTGAACTCATCTCAAGCCTCCCAGTAATCTGACAATCTATTTGACAACTGAGGACACAGCATCTGTAGTATGATGTTTGGGAGACACTCAGATCCAACTGTAGCACTAAATATTAAACAGTATGTTTAAAGATGAAATTCTAATCCACATCTGCTTGCTCAACTTTTATTCTTTTTACTACACATACTCATAGAACTCCTCTTTATAGAATTCATCTCAACCCTCAAAATGTTGTTTAAAAAGATTAGCAAGTTTCCAGTCAAAAAGAAGCCAAGACAAAACAATCTAAAATTTTATATCTGAAACTTATATTAGGATAACCACTGAATCTTAATTTTCCAAAAGTGTCTAAAATCAACAAAGTGCTTCATCCTTGATTGTTTTATACCATGTTATCACCACCCTCACCTTCTCTGCATTTATGAGCTGTTCTCACTCCAGTTTGGTTGACACTTCTCATTCCACTGTATTTTCTTCATTGAGATTCCCATCCCACATACTTGGGAGGACCCCCCACCCCAGATCCCTTTGAACAACTTCTCAGGTTTACTTACCTTTGTTGAAATTTTCCCCTCATAGACTGGGGCTTCCTCTGAGGCTGTGGGTAACCGGACAGTTAACTTGAATGTTCCTTTTCCTGGCAATACTAACTCATGATCCTTTCTCTCCAGAACAGCTTGCCGAACTAAAGCATCCAAAAAAAAAAAAAAGTCAAGCAATCTTTATTTACATAATTATACCATCATCTCTATGAGCTCCATCATCCATCAATAGCTTTGCCAGTTTCTCAAGAGAGACTATGTATAGTAAAAAAGAACAAAAGTTGAGCAAGCAGATGTGGATTAGAATTTCATCTTTAAACACACTGTTGAATATTTAGTGCTATGGTTTGGCTCTGAGGGTCTCCCAAGAGCCCATGTATTAAAGGCTTAGTTGCCAGCCCATGATGTTAACAAGAAGTGGTAGAACTAACATCACACTAAATGGAGAAAAACTGAAAGCATTTTCTCTAAACCCAGGAACAAAACAAATGCCCACTCGCACCACCCCTATTCAACATAGGCCCTGGAATTCTAGTCAGAACAATCAGGCAAGAGAAGGAAATTAAAGGGCTACACATAGGAAAACAGCTCAAATTATCTCTGTTTGCTGACATGATCTTGTGTTTAGAAGTCCCAAAAAAACTCCATCAGAAGACTTCTAGAACCGATTAACAAATTTACTGAAGTACCAAGATACAAAATGATGTTCATTGGGCTGTTTCCCTGCCCTTCAGACTGCCAGCTGATGAGTGGCTCACAGCGGCCCCAGCAACATCTAGCTGATTGGCTCCTCCACGGAGCTGCTCATTGGGTGACTTCTTTGGCTCTGGCTCTCAACACAAAATCAACATACATAAATCAATTGCTTTTCTATACTACAATAATGAATCTACTGAAAAAGAAATAAAGCAATCCCCTTCACAATAACCTTAAAATATATAGAATATTTAGGAATAATCTAATGAAGGAAATGAAAGACCTCTACAATGAAAACTATAGAACACTGAAGAAAGAATCTGAAGAAAACCTCAGAAGATGGAAAGCTCTTCCATGTTCTTGGATGGGCAGATTAATATCGTTAAGATGGACATACTACCAAAAATGTTATACAGATTCAATGCACTGCCCATCAAAATGCCAATGGTATTCTTCACAGAACTAGGAAAAGGAGTTCTAAAATTCATTTGGAAAAACAAGAGACCCAGAAGAGCCAAGGTAATCCTGAACAAAAAGAGTGATTCTGGAGGCATCCTAATACTGGACCTCAAATTATACTCAGAGCTACAGTAACAAAAACAGCATGGTACTGACACCGAACAGACATGAAAAGCAATAAAATTGAATAGAATACAAAGATATAAACCCACATAAATACACTTATCTAGACAAAAGGATCCAAAAACATGTTGGAGAAAAGATGGCCTAATTAACAAATGGTGCTGGGAAACTGGAAATCCATATGCAGAAGAATGAAACTATGGGCTGGGATTGTGGCTCAGTGGCAGAGTGCTTGCCTAGCAGGTGTGAGACACTAGGTTCGATTCTCAGTATTGCATATAAATAAAGGTTCATCAACAACTAAAATATACGTGTGTGTGTGTGTGTGTATATATACATATATATATATATATATAATATATATATATATATATATATATATATATATATATGAAACTAGATCCCTATCTCACACACAAGTCAACTCAAAGAGAATCAAAGGCCTAAGAATAAAACCAGAAACTATGCAACTGCTAGAAAAAAAATGTAGGCCCAACATGTCGGCACAGGAACTGACTTCCTTAATAAGACCTCCTAAAGTGTAAGAAATAAAACCAAGAATCATTAAGTGGGATGCCATCAAATTAATAAGTGTCTACACAGCAAAGGAAACAATTAAGACATGAAGAGAGAGCCTAGAGAATGGGAGAAGATCTTTGCCACATGCTCCTCAGATAGGGTATTAATATCTGGAATATAAAAAGAACTCAAAACACCACCAAATTAAAAAAAAACAACAAACAAACAACCCAATTATTAATTGGGCAAAAGAGCTAAACAGATACTTCTTCTCAAAAGAGGAAACACAAATGGTCAACAAATACATGAAAAAATGTTAGGGAACTACATTGAGGGCCGGGCATGGTGGTGCACACCTGTAATCTCAGCAGCTCGGAAGGCTGAGGCAGGAAGATCAAAGCCTGCCTTAGCAACTTAGCGAGAACCTGTCTCTAAACAAAACACACAAAAAAAGGCTGGGGATGTGGCTCAGTAGTTAAGAACCCCAGCTTCAATCCCTAGTAAGGAGAGGGAGCATGGGAGGAATAGAAGAACTCTAGATAGGGCAGAGGGGTTGGAGGGGAAGGGAGGGGGGCATGGGGTTATTAATGATGGTAGAATGTGATGATGTATGAAGACACAAATTGGTATGAATATACTTTATAAACAACCAGAGATATGAAAAATTGTGCTCTATATGTATAATAAGAATTGTAATACATTCCACTGTCATATATAAATTAAAAAAAACTACATTGAGGGGCTAGGATTGTAGCTCAGGAGTGGTAGAACACTTGCCTAGCACATGGAAGGCACTGGGCTTCATCCCCAGCACCACATAAAAATAAATAAAGAAACGTATTGTGTCCATCTACAACTAAAAATATTTAAAACTAAAAACTACACTGAGATTTCATCTCATTTCAGTCAGCGTGGCATTTATTAAGAATACAAATAATAATACGTGTTGGTGAGGATGTGGGAGAAAAAGTATATTCATACATTGTTGGTGGAATTGCAAGTTAGTGCAATCACTCTGGAAAGCAGTATGGAGATTTCTCAAAAAAACTAGGAATGGAACCACTATATGACCCTGTTTTTCCCACTTCTGGGTATGTTGATCCCAAACATCTAAAATCAGCATACTACAGGCAAAAAGCCACATCAATATTTATAGCAGCACAATTCACAATAATCAACCTAGATGCCCTTCAACTAGGCACATGGATAAGTAAAGAAAATGTGGTATATATACAAAATGGAGTATTACTCAAGTCATAAAGAAGAATGAAATTATGGCATTTTCTGATAAATGGATGGAAATGGAGACTATAAGGCTAAGTGAAATAAGCCAGACCCAAAAAAGTTAAAGGTCAAATGTTTTCTCTGATATTCAGAAGCTAGTACAAAATAAAGGAGGGGAGAGGGGGGAAGAGAGGGGGGGAAAAGGGGGTGGGGGAGAAAGAAAGGGATGGAAAGGAAAAAGAGGGGCAGAAATTCCATCAAAATAGATCAATGGAATAGAGGAAAAGGATTGAGGGGTAAGGAGGAAGAACAGAATAAGGGGAAACAGTGGAATGAATCTAATCTAACTTTCCTATATACATATAGAAAAACCCATACTGAATCCATCACTATATATATCCACTAGCCACTAATTTAAAAAAAAAAACTAAAAGTTAAAACTAAATAAATAAATAAAAATTTAAAAAGAAGTAAGGACTGTTTTTTTTTAAGAGAGAGAGAGAGAGAGAGAGAGAGAGAGAATGAATTTTTAATATTTATTTTTTAGTTCTCGGCAGACACAACATCTTTGTTTGTATGTGGTGCTGAGGATCGAACCCCGGCCGCACGCATGCCAGGCGAGCGCGCTACCGCTTGAGCCACATCCCCAGCCCAGAAGTAAGGACTGTTGCGAGGAAGTTTGATCACTGGGGTCATTCCCTTGAAGGGGATATTGGGACACACATACCCCAACCCCTTCCTCTCTCTCTTTTTTTTTCACTTTCAGCCATGAGGTAAGGGCTTTCTCTGCCAAGCACTCTAACCATGATGTACAGCCTTACCATGGCCCAAAAGCAACAGGCCAACTAACCATGAACTAAGACTTGAAAAATTATGAGTCAGAATAAACCTTCCTCTTTTTAAATTGATTACCTCAGGTATTTTGTCACAGTAATGAAAAGCTGACTACACATTTAGCATGTTTTTTAAAAGGCTTACTTACAAAGCCTTTCTTCTTACTTACAAATGAGGTTAATAAAGACTATTTTGTACCAGTGTTGTGTGGATTAAAAGGAAAAATTATAAAGAACTTAATATGAGTACCTGACACCCAGTAGACACTCAAAAAGGTAGCAACATTCATTCTACACAGGAATGAACTAATTAAAAGATTCCACATGGAGAGCCAGGGCAGACTGAGTGCTGGAATATGACATGATGAAAGTTCCATTTTTAGAAGGTGACTCGGGTGGCAAGAGGAGAATGACCAGGAGTCCAATTAGAAAGCCATTTTGACCAATTCCTTAGCGGGTAATGATAAGGGTCTTACATCTGATAGTAAAGGGAGTAGACAAAAAGGGGATAGGAGAGCCGGGCACAGTCACACACACCTCTAATCCCAGCTATTTGGAAGGCTGAGGCACAAGTTCAAGGCCAGCCTGGGCAAATTAGTGAGATTCTGTCTCAAAAGAAAATAAAAAGGGGACTGGGGTTGTGGCTCAGTGGTAGAGCACTCGCCCCTGCATTTGATCCTCAGCACCTTATAAAAAAAAATACATAAATAAAAGGAAATAAAAAGGGCTGGGAGTATAATTCAGTGGTACAGTGCTTGTCTAGAATGTATGAGACCCTGGGTCCCACCCCCAATAAATACCACAAAGAAGGAGGAGGAAGAGGAGAAGAAGAAATGGGAGAGATTTTTCAAAAACAAACAAAAAGAAGTAGCACCTCAGACAGATGGCTATAGCAAACAAACTGAACAGTGGACATAAGTCCAAAGGCCTGGGTCAGACTCCCAGCCCTGCTATGAACTAGCTGAGTGACTGGAAGGAAATACCTTCTCTGCAGCTTTACCCACTTAGAGTGTTGCCTCCGAATGTTTTCTGAAAGTCTCTTAAGAGCTATGCTTGGGCTGGGGCTGGGGCTGAGTAGCAGCACTCCCCTAACATGTATGAGGCACTGGGTTCGATCCTCCACACCCCATAAAGATAAATAAATAAAGGCACTGTGTCTATCTACAAATAAAAAATATTGAGAGAGAGAGAGAGAGAGAGAGAGAGAGAGAGAGATGTTTATGTGAGTTGTATTCATCAGGAGCATCCAGAGAGAGATGATAGGAAACTTAGGAAAATCAGTGTCTCCTACCACAGAGAACAGAGAAGGAGTGAGTTTGAAGAAGGAGGCATGGTCAACATTGGCAGAGGGGGCAAAGAGGTCAGGAAGAAAAGGACCTTACAGTTCAGGGCTGCAGCTCTGGCACGAATGCTGGGTGGCCATGCCCTGCTCTAATGTGGCTGGCCTGATGGGGTCAGAATATTTCATAAAGAGGAGCTCGATGACTTTCCCACTCCAAACAGCCATGAAGGGGGTGGGCCAAGTAGGGCCTCACCTGGATGTCCACTCAGAAATAGGCCTCCAAAAACCTGGGAAGAAACACCAGACTCCAACTCCACTCTTCACATGGACCCCTAAAGGGTTGGACTAAGCTGGAGTGAGGACTGAGGACTGGATGTGACCCCTGAAGCCCAAGACCAGGCTGTTATCTAGCATCGTGCACTCTGTGTGGCATTACTATTTCTACTTCCCAGATGTTAAGGAAATCCTGTTCAGGCATCTCCTGTGCCAGCCTCTTCTCAGATTGTGTGCAATATGTATAAAGGATTTCAGGAAAGCAATAGTGGTCACACCAGTATGTGATCCCCAACAAGGACAGGGGGAACTGGGAGGAAAAAGAGCAGACACTCTCATGTCCAGACTCCGTTACCCATGTGGACAGTCTTCCTCCTGCACCAACCTCAAGTCACTTATGTTTAATTTTATTTAAGAAGATGAGCTCTCTTATCCCAAGGTATCTGAATAATCAGGAGTCAAATTATGACCACCAAGTAGGATACAATGTCCACATTTTATCATTAACTGGATGTGATGGCACACACCTGTAATACCAGCTGAGGCAGGGGGATAGCAAGTTGGAGGTCAGCCTGGGAAACTTAGCAAGACCCTGTCTCAAAATAAAATTAAAAGGGCTTGGGCTGGGGTTGTGGCTCAGTGGTAGAGCTCTTGCCTAGCATGTGTGAAGCACTGGGTTCAATTCTCAGCACCATATATAAACAAATAAATAAATAAAGGTTCCTCAAAAACCAGTAAAACATTTTTAAAAAAGGGCTTTGGTGTGGCTCAGTGGTAGAGCACCTCTGGATTCAATCCCCCCCTCCACCCCATCCACACACACACACAAAAGTACACGCCTGAAATCATGTTTAGAATGTTTTAAGTCAGGGACTGGGGGTATAACTCAATGATAGAATATTCGTCTAACATGCACAGTTCCCTGGGTTTGATCTCTTGCACAGAAAAAAAAAAAGATTATAAATCAATTTATACTAACTTTTCAGAAATTCGGTTAACTATATAAAAGCAAGCTACGGTTTCCTATTCATTCTTATTTGCTCTACACTCATTTCTACAGGAAACTGCTGGTAGGCTCACTCATACTATTTGGTTTTACAGAATTATGTGAATAAAGTCATCTCACACTGTCGACTGTGCTTGCTGAAGTCTTTTCTTGTGTGGAGGGTAGAGGGTGGAGTGTGGAGAGGGGAAGGTGAGGGAAACCTCTGCCAGGGCATAGGCCATTCATTCTCAGCACATTCCTGATGACCTGATAACGGGAAAGAGGAGCTTCAAGATGGAAACTGAAACTGAAGAGGGATTTTCCACCCCCCGGGAATGTAGACTATAAACAGTTTTTGAGTCATCTGACTGGGGTAAGACCCCAGGAGCCACTAGAGAAGCCTGCGGTAGAGACAGAGGGGCAGTGTGAACTAGGTTCTGTGGAGGACGGAAACCTAGCAGGGAGGTTGAGATGCAGGTGGTCTGGGCCCCCCAATCTGAGAGCTACTCCTGAGGATAGAGGATGCTAAAGAAGAAAGAACTCTGAAGTGGTGATGTTGACAGTAGGAATCAAAAGTAGGGAAACCCTCTAGGGAAAGGGAACGGAAAGGGAAAGGGCTCCATTGCTGCCCTTCTGAACACTCCCTGGTCAAATTAACCCTCACAGACACTGAACTTTGTTTTCCATGAAGCATCTGAGCCAAGCAGATCTCCTGTCCTCTTCCACCCTCACTTCCTTCCCCTTCTGTTCCATTTCTTTCCTTTTTGAACCCCTGCTGGGACATCCCATCAGTCCAATTGCATGGCCTCCTAAGCCTCCTTGCCTCTGCTCTGGCCCAAATGCTTCTCCAAATTCAGCACAAGAAAGCAGGATCAAGGATGGTCTACATCCTGAGAGGTCACTGTCAGTCTCTAAGATCCCAGTGGAAAAGGTGCGCTTGAGCTTCCCATGACAGCCACCTTGAGCAAACCCAGATCCGGGGCTCTTGGCCTCCCTTCCCATATAGGAACAAGGGTGGGGAGTTGGGGAGAACTCAGCCAATAGGCCTGAAGAAGGAACTTTCTCCCAAAGCTCCAAAATCCAAACCACAATCACCTCAGAACGTCATCCACCCTCCCAATCTCAGGACAATCCCAAAACCGAAGGAAGAGGCAACTATAGGCCCTCCACAGAGGTACGTGGTGTGTTCATCAACAGCACTGTTGCCTTCCCCTCCAACATACCAACCTAAGGGAAGGTCCACTACGTATTTACACCCAGATCTTGTGACTTTAGGCAGCAACACTGCTGCTCTCCCAAGTGACCCCCCCCAAACAGCTGGGAATCTCCATGACCCATGAAGAATCCCTGTGACTCTTAGCGTTTCTTAATCCTTTTTTCTTTTCCACCTAAATAACAACAGGGAAGGATAGAAGGGGTTGGAAAAGGAGATAGAGACTCGTTTGCACAGTTCCACGGTCACCTCCAGACCTCTCCAGCAAGCGCCTGGAAGCGCAGCGCGCAGAGGAACCGCAGGGCCCCCGGGGCACTACGAGGCCATTCCGCGGTCCCGGCCACCACCCATACAGCTGCTGCAAGAGCCCGGCGGATACTCCCCCGCCTGCCTCTGCCTCTAGTTTCCCCGGCAGAGCAAGCGGGAAGGGGGGGGTGTCCCTCCGCACGCAGCCCCTTTGCGCCCCTCACCGTCCTCCGGGAAGAAGAGCACCAGGAAGCGTGGCGGGCTCCCGGGCTGCTGGCGGACCTCGCACTCCCCGCCACCCGATCTCTTCCGACTCTGGAAGTACATCTGCAACTTGGTGCTCAGGTTCTTCGGGGGATCGGGGCCCCAGGACCCCTCCACCAGCAGCGGGAAGGAGCGAGACGCAGCCATCCCGGCTCCGCTCGTTCTCGGGGACTGCTGGGGCCGCCCCGACTCTGGGAAGTGAACTTCGCTTCTTTCGCTTTCGTTTCCTGGAAAACCCCTCCCGGCTCTTAAGTTTCAGTCTTCAAAAGAGCTGCCCTTGGATTGCAGTCGTTACCCCCCCACCACAGCCCCCGCCCCCCGCATTCTGCTCTGGCCCGCTGCAGACAATTAACCCTTTGGGGCTGCAGTTTCCCCTGCAGGCGTCCGGGTCTCGATCCACCTGTGCATAGCGGTCCTCGGCGCTCTGGCACAGCCTGCCACTCTTGCAAACCAGGGCTGCTATCAGTAGCCCTGGGTCACTGGACCTTGAACCAACACAATGAGAGTTTCATTTCTGCCACAGGCCGACATTTTACAGAAGAATAAAATGGCTCACAAATTGTGATCCTCTCTGGACATTTGCTGTCCATTTTGGGACTACTTTCAAGGATCAATGTACTTATCAGAACTTGACCCTTGACCTTACTTTCCTTCTTTTGAGTTGTTTCCTGCTCCGTTAATATTATGCATCTAGAAACATGGGAGAAATGATAGACCCCCCCCCATTTTTGTGGAACATATTTACTAGATGACATGGGCTAGGGATGGATTCAACACCCCTGCCCTAACTAAACTCAGGCAACTTTGGGGGGCACCGGAGTTATGACACAATGGAATGAGCTCTCTGGAAAGGAACACAAAGGTGCTCCTGAAACAAATGAGAAGGGGCTCCAAGTCCAAGTGGGGAGAATCACCGAGGGTTTATTGGGAGGTGACATGTCACCTGAGGCCTATGAATGATCAAGGAATAATCTTAGAGGGTTAAGAAGGGGACAGGGTTTCTGTTGTGTGGTTTACACATGCAGAATCACTCTGAGGTGTGGTGGCTAGAGAAGAGGCAGGGAGACCAGTGAAAGGGCTTCTGAACTGTTGGATGGGGGCAGTGGGGTGCTGGCAGGGGAGGACAGAGAACAGGTAAGGTTCTAAAAAGATACTTCAGGCAGGAATAGCTGAAGGATGTAAGTGCAGAGAGAAGGCAAATATCAAAGATGATTTCAGGGGCATCCATAGACGACCCCAGCAAGTGACTGAACAATAGTTAAATCTACTACATGGACAGACTATGGGACGGCCAGAGAGGTGGGAGAGGGGCTGGGAATGTGTATATCCTTCACTCATGACAAAAAGAGTGATCTTGGGGTTGGGGTTGTGGCTCAATGGGAGAGTACTCATCTGGCAGTGTGAGGCCCTGGATTTGATCCTCAGCACCACATAAAAATAAAGGTATTGTGTCCAACTACAACTGAAAAAGAAAATAAATATTAAAAAATGATCTTCAGAGGGAGGCACCATCATTCCAGTGCTGATGATTCATCAGATCCCAGCAGTGTCTGTTGACCTGTTGGGGACCTAGCAACCATGTCTCCTGGGGAGAAGAGACAGAGGACTGACTGGAAGGGAAGGAAGAGGGAGCAGCGATTTCCAGAAGTGCACCTGTGAAGGAGAAGGAGTTAGGCAGCAACCAGCCACTGGGAATCCTGGGCAGACAGAAGCAAGTGTCCCCTCAGGGCCTGGGGGAAGGGGGTATTCTAACACCTAGAGAAGCCATGTCACGTCACTGTTCCTGGGGGATCAGGGAATTGTTATTTTGTTCCCTGGTTTTAAATATTTTTATTTATTTATGTTTTTTAAGAGAGAGAATTTTTTTAATACTTATTTTTCAATTTTCGGCGGACACAACATCTTTGTTTCTATGTGGTGCTGAGGATCAAACCCGGGCTGCACGCATGCCAGGCGAGCACACTACCGCTTGAGCCACATCCCCAGCCCCGGTTTTAAATATTTTTAAAACAGAAAAGGTTTAGGCATGAGTAAATAAATGTGGTGAGAAGAAGGAAAGGCTGAGGATACTGGCAGTGGGAGAAAGTGAGAGGGCTTTCTGATAGCATCAGAATTAGCAGCAGAAGTCTTTCCCCAGGGCATCAGCAACAAGGTGGAACCAGAGTGCAACAGCAGGTCTAACAGGTTCTGTTTCTCAGTGAAGCAGGGGGTGAGGTCTCTGAGAGCCTGCCAAAATCAAACTGCTCTCCCTCACAGGCCTGGACCTTGCATGTTGTCTTCTAATCACAATGAGGCCAAATCTCAGAACAAAGAGAACCAGAGACGTGCCAAAGAATTTACTGGATTTTTTATTCCTGATCTATAATAATGCTTTGCAGTTTCCTGATAGTTTTCTACTGCTTTCTGCTTTCTACCTGCAGATGGCGCTCTCTTCATCAGATCCAAATCACTCTGGACCTGGCAGGTGCAAGTGAGGAGGACCCAGCAGAGTGGGTCATAACCCACAGCCATACAATGGTGACTCTCTCCCAGGGTATCTGTCATCTCTGTCTCACTCCAAACCACAACCAAGTTTAGGATTATGGAACTAGGCAGTGTCTTACCTCATCACTTCATAAGGCATAGAGGAAAACCCTTATTTGTAGTAGAAATTTTAGCTGGCCATTTCTGGATCTTTCAAGGATTTATTTATCAGCAATGTGTCTTGCCACTGGAGGTCTGCTTATTGCTTCTGGGTGAACAGGGAAGGAGCCATCAGGATCAGGGTGGCAAGTCTTGAAACCATGGAAAGAAAATTCTAGAAGGAACAAACTATTGAACATCATTAGGCCCTGCAGTATTTTATCTTCTAAGATATTTTCATCCTGTTCACTTGAACCTTCCTGAAGTGTGTTAATTCTCTCTTAGTTCTCCGTCTCCTTTGGTGGCTGCCTCCTGAAACTTCCTTCCTAGAAGCAAGTGTCCCCTTATGGCCTGGGGAAAGAGGGCATTCTAACACCTAGAGCAGCCATGTCACATCACTGTTCCTGGGTTGTCTTTCCACTTCACAGATTATATTAGTATAACTCATGTCTGCATTTGGGGATTGAAGCTCCCTTTACCTACTTCACCTAAATTCCCCTTTTAGCTTCTCTACAAATGGAGAGCACTGGAGGGAAAGCATATGTAAATGGAGGAAAGGGACTGTTTTTCTGTCTGACCTGAGTTGGTGACTTGTGAGCACCTCATGCCCACCCCTCCACCTCACTGTGCTCCTCAACCTCTTTGCTCTGTTCCTCCAAAATAGGATATGGCCATAGGCCAAGGAAGAAGCACTCCTAGGAGCTCTGCCCTCTGAGGGAGTCAGCCACACAATGCCTTCCCCCTAGGCACAAGTCTTCTCCAGAAGCTTTATCTTCTTCAAACCTCTGTAAGGCTAGTCCCCAACACCTCTCAATCCTGCCAGTGCATTAATCCCTAGTGGTAACTTTGCCTAATATTAATGTAGATTCATTAATATTATAGTTGGGGGGAGTTAGAGGGTGGCTTCTGCAGAAGAGTCCAGAGTGGACTTGATTTTTCCAAAATTGTGTAAGGTGAAGAGTAAAGCAGAATAAAGATCATTCTTGCTCATCCAATAGGATCATCATTGAGTCAAACACACAGGCATAAATCTCAAGAGAAGCATTAACTCTTATAGCACTATCCAGATCATATCTAAAAAGAAAAACATACAGCATTTTACTAACACATCATATCATGCAGGGTCTCCACCAGCAACATGCTATTAAATATTGAACAATCAGCTCTCTGGAAAAAAAAAGTTTGCACATGTGTATATGTCCATTATGAATTTTAATGATATAATGATTGTATTGCACATAATTATAAATAATAATAGGTATATAATACTTTTTTTAAGAGAGAGTGAGAGGAGAGGGAGAGAGAGAGGGAGACAGACAGAGAGAGAGAGAGAGAGAGAGAGAGAATTTAATATTTTTATTTTTTAGTTCTTGGCGGACACAACATCTTTGTTGGTATGTAGTGCTGAAGATCGAACCCTGGCTGCATGCATGCCAGACAAGCGCGCTACCGCTTGAGCCACATTCCCAGCCCCGGTATATAATACTTGATTATAATTTCAAAATAGTAAATTAATTCTCAAAGAACATTTCAAAGATTTTTGCCAAACTTATCTGTAGTCAACTATGGTTGCAATTGATAATTAAGTGTAGTTCTAACAAAAATGTTGGTTGACACTTGTAATTACATTAATGGGTAAGATGAGGCTGTCTCTCCCTCTGGGAGTGGCCCATGTTCTTCCGTGAGAATATGCATTCCTTGCTTTATCCCAAATCTTCTCACTCTCAAGATGGTTGGTGTTCTCCCTCAAATATGTATTTCACTCTTTACCCAAGAAGACTTCTCTCCCTTGAGATAGCCTGAGTTCTCCCTTGAACGTGTATTTGCTTTCCTAAATAAATCTGTTGTGTCTCTGGAAAAAGTGGATAAGATGAAAATGAAACAATGAAGACATATATAAGAACTATTTTTTGTTTGTTTGGTGGCTGCTGGGGATAAAACCCATGCCCTTAAGTATGTTAGGCAAGGTCTTTCCTACTGAGCTATACCCCCAGCCATGTCAGGACTCTTATCAATGACATGACTCCTTCATTACTAAATTGGATGTTAGCTTTCAAATTCTGGAGGGATATTTCCTCAATTGTGCTTTTTACAATGTAATGGCTATAGACATAATACAATTTTAAATAATCTGCTGCGTGAACATATTCTTCATTACTTTCTGTAGTCTAGATAATAAACAAAACAAGTTCTGTTTGCCAATTCCATTGTGTAAATATTCCCATTGTGCCTAGTTTTGAATACAGAGTTGAGAAGAAATGAACAGTAGCACAGAATTATACAATACTTCTGCCATACAGACACCATAGACATTAATAATGCAAGGGCATAGATAGTAGTAAAATGTCAAAAAATTAAGAAGTGCCTTGGTGCCCAAGGTGTTTTATTCAGGGATGGTCATGTAGGGACCTTCTGCCTAACATGTACCAAAATTTCAGACTTTGAAGAATTTAAGGTGTTCAGCACAATCCATGTTGTACCAACAGTTTTAAGGCTCTGAGAACCACACTTCTAATGAGTTAAGGAACTGAGGGAACCCTTCCTTAATCTAAGTTCAGAGGCCAACCAAGGGCGACTTGCAAAGGCCTGCTGTGCTGACTCTCTTTTCTGTACAAATATGTTCTTATCAAGGCAACTGGTTCACACCACATTCTTAAAGGTCCCTCTGGTTTGAAATATGTGGTCACCCAGGTATTTGCTTTCCATTCAGAAAGTTCATTCTAAAATCATAGGCTTTCTATAACTAAAGAAGCCATAGGGATCAACAAATGGTTTTATATAAAGCAACACCCAAATCTGTTTTCATTAAATTCTGTGTTCTTACTAATTTTACTTTTTTAAAAGTAAATCTCAGTAATCAGGAATGTTGTCAGATCCAAACCCAGCCCAAAAAAAAAAAAAAACAGAGAAATGCAGTTCATAGCCATTAACTAAAACACGCTCACAGACTTGAATGGACCAAACCTTGGCCCTGAATTCAGTCACATGACTAGAAAATTAAGAATAATTCATGCATTTATAAAATCATCACTAAAATACAGGGAGATTATGTCACTTTCTTGAGTCTCCTTTTCCCGCCATTCAGTAAATTCCTTTTGAAACTCACCAACTTCTTTGGAATTTTGAAGTTTGTGCTCCAAAATTTTCCTTAGAAACAAAATGAATGGTGTGTACAGCAGAATGGTTTGATCTCTTTGGAAGTATTTAGCACAGTGGTGTGCCATGCAGAGTCCCCTTCATAGAGGGGAGTGTTAACTCAATTGCTGGAAGTGCTGTCTGCTCTCAGCCTCTTTAGGGATTGTCTCAGATACACAGCCACTGGTCCAAGGTCACACTTTCCTGGGTCGTTCCCATCCAATGACTGATACAGGTGGAAACACAGGGCTCAGCCTCTCTGGCTCAATACAGTGCAACTCTAATGGGCAATTTTAGCATGTGAGCCCTATGAGGTCAGCTGAGGCTATTGTCAGGACTTCATCGTAGCTTCACCTCTTTGCCCAATTCTTTTCTCTCCCCTCCACCGGTATTGACTTCCTAATAAACATCCTGCACATTACATATCATATCAGTATCTGATACCTGGAGAAGCCAACTTGAAACATAATTGGGTCTAATCTTTTAAAGCATCTCTTAATTGCGTGGAATGAGGGCAGGTCAGTGACTAGGAACAGGTACCATCTGCTCAATCTGTGTGTCTTTCACAGAACACCTCCTTGAAGAAATTAGTGTCTTTCCTTCTTGCTGTCTCAAGTTCAGGGTGATTGGATGTTTCATCTATCACCATTCAGAAAGTACATTCTAAAAAAAAAAAATCTTTGCTCTGTTTCCATAAGTCAGTGATATGCCTGAATTAAAATAAATTAAATTTATTATCCTACATATCAACTTCTTCCTTAAATCCCCTAATCTGTCAGTGACTTAAAGGCATGAAAATAAAGAAATTTCAGTTTAAATGACTTCCTTTTAATACCAAGCCATATCTAACTTTTAAAAATTCTTAATAGGATGAGAGTGAGTAGATTATTTCAGTTATCTTTTCTGCTGAACATCCCCCCACCAAAAAAATTTAATGGTATAAAACAATGGTCATTTATTTCTGTTCTCTCTCAAGAGTCTGAGGTTGATTGGGCTCAGCTAGGCAGTTCTTTGTAGTCAGACTACGGCTGAGGTTGGAGGCATTTAAAAGGCTACTTATCTATGCCTCGTGCCATGTCTGGACAACTCAAACTTCTAAAGGCTGGAATGACAGAGGCTTCTGTATGTGACTCCCATGTGGTCTCTTCAGCATGGTAGCTCAAGGGTAGGTAGACTTCAAACATGGTAGCTCAGCTTCTAATGCATGGAGAGAGACTAAAATGGTATCACTTTTTATGACATAGCTCTCCAAAGTTACTTCTCAGCATCCTATTTATTAGAAGCAAATTATTGAAGCCAGCACATAAGCAAGAGAAGGAGAAATAGACTCCACATCCTCATGAGAGAACTGTTTAGGAACCTGTAGACATGTTTTAAAACAATACATATACCAAACCTTTACTTTTGAGAGGAAAAATAGTTTAGCTTCCTCTGTTTCTTTCTTGGCAGATGCTGCATCCTGGCCAAGTGATCTGTGTTTCCTTATATAGTCCAGAAAACAATAGCTAATTCCAACAGTCAACATTTATTTAGGGCCTACTATGTGCTATTCATGGTCATAATTCCCCAACTTCTCTATACTATTTAAGTGGTTCTTCATTTAATATCCAAACAGAATGTTTCACATCCCCAACCAATGCACAGCAGGAAGAAGAACCCTCTCCAACACATCTGTCTTCAGGGGGCTACATTTTTCCAGAGAAAGTCCGCACTGAAATCTGCATGTGTGATCCTGTTTCCATACTGCAGCTATGTCATATCATATTATTTAATAGAGTTTTAGACTACATACATCTCCACAAAGGAATCAACTCCTACATCAAAGTTCACACTAAGTATTTCTAGCAATTTACCAACCATTTCCTACTCAAACCTTTTCTTCAGTTACAATGAACATGGAAAGTTTCTCTTCTACTCTCTAGGTCAGAAGTTCAAAATTGGTGATCACTGAACCAAAGCCTATCCTGAAACCCATTTCTGAAATTTTTGAGTTAAATGGAGACATTTAAAAAGTTTGAGTTTCATATCAAACCCAGACTCCCCACTTCTTTTGGATTGTGTGCTAACAGTTTACCTCCTCATATGTCAGCAACTAACTGATAGCTGCTTCCTGGATCTGGTCCCCCAGAATCTCCATTTGGCCAACTTCACTTATTTGGATTAACCACCAGCCGTTCTATTGGCAAGGCCCTACCCTAAGATCCACTTCCTCTTCTCACTACTTCACTGTGCTGTCAGGTGACACAATTTCTTTTTTAGACAAATCACATGAACTCAAAAATTCCTCTTATTTTATTAGATTGAATAATTTGGCTTTCTCTAGTATTGTACTACACAGATCTGCAGCAGCAAACCCATGACACTGTAACAGTGACTGTCCCTTTGAGAGTGTCCTTGACAGTTACTTTGGCTTCTTTCTCTTTGCCCTTCTGAAAGTTTGTGTCCCCTCCTTGATCTTTTTGCAAGTATCAAGTCTTCTTCCTTTTGTCCAATACTCATAAAGATTTTGTCCAAAATCATAAAGAAAGGCCACATCAGATTGATTACGATGCTAACTGCCAAATAATCTTTCGATTTATAGAACCCAGAACTTCTTGTGACTTTTGTAATGACCTTCCTTAGTCTTCACTTTGCATAAACTAACACAAAGCATGCAAATTGCTGAGGTTTAACTTATGGGAAAGTGACATGTAGGTCTAAGAAGAACTATAGAAACTAGCCCCAAAAGATCAAGGTCCTTTGGGATGTTCTAACGTTCCAGAGAAAAAGGAAGGCCGGGTATGCAGCTCAGTGGTAGAGTACTTTCCCATAATGCACAAGGTCCTGGGTTTGATCCCAGCACCTCAAAAGAAGGAGATGGAAAAGGAGGGAGACACATGTCCTGGGTGACAAAGACCCCACTCAGCATGCAGCCTTCTTGCCCTGCTCCTCCTTTCCCTCCCTGTAAGAGCCCCTTGCACCCAAAAGTCCCCCAAGATGGAGCTTTGAGTATGAAAGCCCCCTCCACCTATCAACATGCTGCCTTCCTGAATAAACCAACTCTTAAAGCTCAAGTTCACAAATATTGGCTTTCAAGTGTCGAGCAGACCAGACTTTAGTCTGGTAACGATTTCTGTCGCAACTGATCCATTCTACCATCATAGACCAAAAGCAGCTGTTGGGAAAATCTAACTAAAAAACAAATCTTCTGCCCGCCTAGAAAACCTCTCCACAAGGTAGAGAGAAAGAAAATTCTTTTATTATTGAAGAGCCATTAAGCCAGAGTATGATGGTATCTCAGACAATCTACTAAAGATATTACAAAGATGGAAAGAAGGGGCTGGGGTAGATCGCTTGCCTAGCACATGTGAGGCACTGAGTTCGATTCTCAGCACTTCATATAAATAAATAAACAAATAAAGGTCCATCAACAACTAACAAAATAAATATATGGAAAAAAATCTTTACCTTTTAATACTATCAGTCAGAAATAACTGGTTATACATATTCTCAAACAATAACTAATCTTCAAGTAAGAGGACTTGACAACTCTGTTTAAAACCATATAGTTCTTCCTAAATTCACCTGGTGATGGGGTGGCTACATATATTACTAATTGCCTTCATTCAAAGAAATAAAAACCTTATCTCTCTGACAGGCAGGTAGTTATGACTTGGAGCCAGGTATCAGCCAAAGTCCTGCCTTCCCAGGGAAACTGAAAGATAGGGGGTGCATATTCCTTAATGATTACATTTCAAAGCGATGGCTCCTAAGATTTTGGAAAAAAATATTCCTGGGGTGTAAAACTGGCTTTTTAAAAGTAAGCTTTAAAAATATATACATCTCAAAAGGAAAGTGAGTAAGACAGAAAGGGATAGGCAGTCCAGAGTAAGGAAGGGACAGTGAAGGTTGACAAGAGGGCAAGCACGAGGACAGCTGTTTTAGCATGCCCCATTAAAAAACAGTTCCTGTTTCTCAGAAAGGATGTAAGTTTTCATGCCATGAAAAGCGACAGCAAAATCCGGTCCATGCACATTCATGGAATAATGGAAATATCAAGAACCAATCAACAAAGTGCACATGCCTGGTAACAGTGAAGAACCAATCAGGAGGAGTTTATCAACTTCTCCTGAAGTGCCTTTAGAAGAAGGAATGCTGTTGACTTAAAGAGCACTCTTGCCCCTCCCACGTGAGCTGCACCAGGAGTTCTGGGTCTTTCTTTCACTCTCTTTTTAAATAAAATTCCTGCTCACTTGCGTACCTGGTGTTTGTGCTCATTCCTTGACTCCGTGAAAAACAAATCCAACTCCTGCCAGTAACAAAAGAATGAACAAGTTTTTGAAAGTGAAAATGGGGAAGGGAGAATTAAATTTTTAATTTTGCTTTTTTTGCGGGAGGAGGGTAGGGATAACCTGGGATTGAACTCAGGGGCACTTGACCACTGAGCCAAATCCCCAGCCCTATTTTGTATTTTCTTATTTAGAGATAGGGTCTCACTGAGTTGCTCAGCACCTCACTTTTTCTGAGGCTGGCTTTGAACTCTCAGTTCTCTTGCCTCAGCCTCCCAAGCCACTGGGATTACAAGTGTGTGCCACCACGCCCAGCTCTAAATTTTTAATTTTTGATTTGTATTCACCCTTAAGTAACCATAGACTATACACAACCAAATGAGTGTGGCTATGTCTCAATAAGACTCTGTTATGAACACAAAAAGTTGAATTTCACTTCATTTTTACATGCCAGAAGAGTTACCCAATGCATTAAAATTTTAAAAGAAAAAGAAAACAAAAGGAAAGGAAAGCAAGAAAGAAAAGCAGTGGACTGGGGCTGGGGTTGTGTCTCAGTGGCAGAGCATTCGCCTAGCATGTGCAAGGCCCTGGGTTCGATCCTCAGCACCACATAAAAATAAATAAAATAAAGGTATGGAGTCCAATTACAACTAAAAAATAAATATCTAAAAAAAAAAAAAAAAAAAAAAAGCAGTGGACTGGATTTGGCAACTCGCGAACTATACTCTGATGGGAGTGGGTGACAGTGGAGGGGTAAAGACTTTCTCTAAGTGTGTTTCTGAAACCAATGAACCATGGTTTTTGCCACTGCCTTGGAAGCCAGTAGCCAACTGCAGGCCATTTTTGTTGTCCTTAGTATTTCTACCAAAAGATAAATATTTAATTCCCTTTGCTAATTTCTTTGTTGATTTCCAACCAACCTTATGTCTCAAAACAGCAGAAATCTATTTTCTCACAGTTCTCGAGGCCAGAAATCCAAAATCAAGTTATCAATAGGACTGGTCCTTGCTGGAGGCTCTGAGAGACAGACTTTCCCATCCACCCCCTTTGACCCAGCTTCTGCAGTCACCCTTAATCCTTGGCAGTTGTTGATTTGCAGGTCCATCACTGCAATCTCTGCCTCCTTCATTACAAGGCATGTTCCCAGTGTCTGCCTGTGTACAAATTCTCCTCTTCTTATAAGGACCCCAGTCATTGGGTTAGAGCTCAACTTACTCCAGTAGGGTCTTCATGTTAACTCGATTACGTGTGCAAAGACCCTGTGTTTAAATAAGGTCACATTTACAGGTTTCAGTGTTAGCACGACAACATATCTTTTGGGGGGAACACAGTCCTACCCACAGTAATCCCACTTCTCAAGTTACTTTCTGCCTGGTAGCTAGGAGCTAACAGTTTCTTCCAGCTAGTTAAATAGAAGCATTTTTCTACTAAAACTCTCAGTTGGAACATTGCCCTGGAGTGGGCGGAGGCACTCTGATCATCCTTTGGAGGAGGCCACTGGCCCATAGGGTGAGCATCCCCTCTCAGCCTTGAGTAAAGGGGGTGTTGGTCTGGCATCGCAAGCCAGGAGCTGAGCGAGGCAAGTGGCCTTCTCCTTTGCTTGGCAAAGAAGTTTGCTTCAGCTCTGGACTTGAGTGTTACCCAATAGGATTGGGCAACCCCCTTGAAACTTTATCCCTTGCCTTATTTGGTGTAAAATAGTCTATCAAAAATCTTTTGTTTTCTTTTCCCTAAAAATAAAGCGATTCCGGGTGCACTTATTCTCTTGCCTTCCATCGTGGAGGACCCTTGAGGTCGCAGGACAGTCCCACCCTCAATATGAAAATTACTTCTATGTCCTATGCTTTTTTGCCATTTTCTTAGCTTAATATTGCAGCCAGCTCTGTTGAGCCCAGTTCATCTTGTCAGCATGGGTCGCTGGCAAGAATCGCTTGCTTTGGGGATTTTTTTTTTCTTTCTACCAAAGTATAATCTCAATAAGGTTCAGATAACTAAATGGAAACACCATCATCTGTCCACCTTCCTGGATTATATAGGCCACCAATAACTGTATTTCTATAAGTCAGTTCAATGTCCTACAAAGTCTCTAGAGAAATACTCAATTTTTAAAAATCTAATGATTTAATAAATTTATGGAATAATTTTACTACAAGTGTATTGGCCTTAACCCAATAAAAAATTCCCTAGATCTGTCCTTTTCCTACAATGATCAAATATATTCATGGTTCTTTTATCATTGTAGTGGGCACATATGTTCAACGGGTATTCTTCTTATGCAACATGATTTAAGCAAATATTTTCTATTTCCTATATCAGCTTTGTATTCATCAATTTTATTATAGCACTAAAGTATATCATTTTAATATACCATAGTTAGCTTCTATATCTGTGCTGTTGGAATCTTAGATTTCTTCTGGCATTTAACTGTCATAAAATAAACATTATATATGTAAACTTTTGTTTTTTATTAAACATTATTTCCTCAGGAAAAATTCGACTACTTGGTCAGGGATAAGGCATATTTATGATTCTTTCAATAAAGGACTGTTTTGCCCGTCAGAAAGACTGGGTCAATTTGCATTGCTATCATTAATGCATGAGCAGATCTGCTTTCCTGAAACCTTGCAGGCCTGGGCTTTCATAACTTTTAGAAGTTTTTCTGATTCTTTTTTACATACAAAATGAAACTTCACAGTAGGCTTAGTCTGTAGTTATTTTATTGGTAAGGTTGATTGCATATTTTTAAAGTCATGATTTACTGTGATTTTCTTCTTGTCTTTTAATCTTTCATTGAATGGACAATTGGTACTTTTATCCTTATATGTGCTTTTTCATACATTTTAGTTATTGAAATTTTGTCTTTAGTGCAAACATTTTCTCCACTCTTCTGAATATTTAAATCTCAGCTTTATTGGTATTCATTCTATCAAAGCTGAAACTATCTAAGTAATGAAACTGTCCTTTTTCATTTCTCTTCTATCAACAGTTCAAAAGTAATTTCCCTATTACTAGTCTTTCATGTATGTGGGCATGTATTTGCTTTTATTATTAAAGTATTTAACTCTTAATCCACCTGAATTTTTTTTGTAGAGTATCATAGGAAATGTGGGTCTTTTTAATATGATCATTATGAATATTCTTGCATATCATGGGTCTCAAATTGGTTACCAGTATGTCTTCTAGGACCACTGTATCTCATGACTGCAACTGGTCCACTTTATGCTTTGAATAAGCCTTTACTGCTCTACTACTGCAACTAATTTTTTTGGTATGTGTGTGTGTGAGTTTGAGGATTGAACCCAGGGCCTTGTGGATGTGAGGCAAGAATTCTATCAACTGAGCTATATCCCTAGCCCCACTGCAAATGATTTTTAAAATGGACATGTTTCTTTATCTTCCTCTCTCTTGCTCCTCCTTAATCTCAGGGAAAACAGGATTACCTTTCTTCCCCCACTTTAGGCAGAGTTATCTGTCCTTGAGTACAAACTATAGGAATGAAGTAATCCAGACTTTGGGAGTGGTACCAGAAGACGTCAGAAATTACTATCTCCCAAATTAAGAATTACAACTCTACCAGAGAACATGCAGAATGTACCTTTGAATCATCTCTTTAGAAGTCCCCTGTTCCTAGCTCCCTGTGGCCTGGCAACCCAGAGAAAGGTGCACCTCACACCCGCAGAGAGAGATGCACCCTGCTGGGTTTTCTTATTCACCAAAGTGTGGCTACACAGCCCAACATCAGGGTACATGTAGGCTTGAGACTGCTGCCACCATGAAACCAGGACACCACTGATTCTATCAAGGGACAACAATAAGGACCTGGTAAAACCTCACCAAGGTCCCTGTGGGCCTGGCTGCACCAGAGGTTTCTCTACTAGGGATGCTAAAAGTTATTCTGTTGCTGAGGAAACAGGGAGTCTTGCATGTGTTTGTCTCTCTCTTGTTTCTCCTACTAACAGCCAACTTCTTATGATTACCCTTTCACTAGTCATATAATCTAATACCTCTATATTCTCACATCCTACCTTATAAACATCTCAGCCAACCCCAGAGCCCCCCCCCCTTCATCATTGCATAAACCATTATGCAAACCTATTGACTATATGGTAGAAGATAACTGAACTCATCATTTCTGATTATAGCAACAAAACTATAAATTAATAATAGAAGCTACTTGATCTATGGCTGCATGATGAGTACATTAAGTGCTATAATATTGATCTCCCCCTTAAAGGTGAGGAATTGGTAACCTGCAGAGACACTATAAGACAATAGGACAGAAGCTGTAATACCTTGAATCTACACTACAAGAGAGGAAGATACATAGACATCATGAAAAAACAAGGGAGGAAAGTGCCCCCAAATAAACCAAGATACTACAACAATAGAATCCATAGATAACACAGTAGATGAAATGGTAGAGAAGGAGTTCAGAATGTACATTATTAAAATGATCTGGGAATTAAAGAAGGACCTATGTGAGCAGATACAGGTAAAAATCAATCATTCCAACAAAGAGATAAGGACACAAATACAGGCAACCATGGATCACACCAACAAAGAGATAAAAGAACAAATACCGGTAGCAAGAGATTACTTCAAGAAAGAGAGATTCTGGGGGGAAAAAAACCCAGAAATCCTTGAAATGAAAGAAACAATAAACCAAATAAAAAATTCTTTAGAAATCATCACTAACAGACTAGATCACTTGGAATATAGGACTTCACACAACGAAGACAAAGTATACAATCTTGAAAATAAAGTTGATCTCATAGTGAAGATAGTAAGAAACCATGAACAGAACATCCAAGAATTATGGGATAACATCAAAAGACCAAATTTAAGATTTATTGAGATAGAGGAAGGTTTAGATAGTCAAACCAAAGTCCTGTACAATCTCTTCAATGAAATAATATCAGAAAATTTCCCAAGCATGAAGAATGAATTGGAAAATCAAATACAAGAGGCCTATAAGACACCAAATGTACAAAATTACAACAGAGCTACACCAAGACACATTATAATAAAAATGCCTAGCATACAGAATAAGGATATAATTTTAAAGGCCTCAACAGAGAGAAATCAGATTACATATAAGGGAAGACCAAATCGGATCTCAGCAGATTTTTCAACCTAGACCCTCAAAGCCAGGAGATCACGGAACAACATATACCAAGCTCTGAAAGAAAATGGATGCCGACCAAGAATCCTATATTCAGAAAAATTAAGCTTCAGATTTGATGATGAAATAAAAACCTTCCATGATAAACAAAAACTAAAAGAATTTCCAGCAAGAAAGCCTGCACTACAGACCATTCTTGGCAAAATATTCCATGAGGAGGAAATAAAAAAAAACAATGAAAATCTGCAAAGGGAAGAACTACAATAAAGGAAAAGCCAACCAAAGGAGAAACCAAGTCAAACTAAATGCCAAAAATAAACAAAAATGACAGGAAATACAAATCATGTCTCAATATTAACCCTGAATGTTAATGGCCTAAACTCACCAATCAAAAGATTGGGCTGCAACTGTGGCTCAGCAGTAGTGCACTTGCCTAGCATGTGTAAGGCACTGGGTTTAACTCTCAGCACCACATATAAATAAATAAAGGTCTATCACAACTAAAGAAGAAGAAGAAGGAGAAGAAGAAGAAGACGATGACGTAGACTGGTAGATTGTATTTAAAAATAAAAAAAAGGACCCAAAAATATGCTGCCTTCAAGAGACTCATCTCACAGGAAAAGATGCCCACAAACTGAAGGTGAAAGGTTGGGATAAAAATATACCACTCACATAGTCTATGTAAGCAAGCAGGGGTTTCCATCCTCATATGAAATAAAGTAGACTGCAAGCCAAAATTAATCAAAAGAGACAAAGATGAACATTTTATACTGCCTAAGAGAACCATACATCAACAAGACATAACAGTTATAAATATATATGCCCCAAACAATGGAGCATCTACATCCATCAATCAAACTCTTCTCAAGTTCAAGAGTCAAATAGATCACAACACAATAATTCTAAGTGACTTTAACACAACTCTTTCACCATTGGATAGATCTTCTAAACAAAAGCTAAACAAAGAAACTATAGAACTCAAAAACTTAGACCTAACTGACATAATAGAATATTTCATCCATCAACAAGCAAATGCACTTTCTTCTCATCAGCACATGGATTCTTCGCTAAAATAGACCATATATTATGCCTCAAAGCAATTCTTATTAAATACAAAAAAGTAGAGACTACCCTGCATTTTATCAGACCACAATGGAATGAAATTAGAAATCAATGATAAAATTAAAAAAATAAAAGCTATTCCTATACCTGGAGAGTACATAATATGCTATTGAATGAACAATGGGTTGCAAAAGATTTCAAGGAGAAGATTAAAAAATTCTTAGAGAATAAATAAGAACACAGATACAACATATTGAAATCTCTGGGACACTATGAAGGCAGTCTAAGAGGAAAGTTCATTATATGAAGTTAATTTCTTCAAAGAAGAAAAAGTCAACAAATAAATGACCTAACATTATATCTCAAAGCCCTAGAAAAAGAAGAACAAATCAACCTCCAAAGCAGTAGAAGACAGATAATTAAAATAAGAGCTGAAATCAATAAAATTAAAACAAAAGAAACAATTGAAAAAATTGACAAAAAGTTGGTTCTTTGAAAAAATAAATTAAATTGATAAACCATTAGCCATGCTAATAAAGAGAAGGAGAGAGAGAACTCAAATTACTAACATCCATGATAAAAAAGGAAATATCACAACAGACACTACAGAAGTACAGAAAATAATTAGAAATTATTTTGAAAATTTTTACTTCAATAAAATAGAAAATATTGAAGGGATTGACAAATTTCTAGAGGCATATGATATGCCCAAACTAAATCAGGATCATATACATAATTTAAATGGATCAATTTCAAGCAGGGAAATATAGGACTCCAACAGAAGTCTACCACCCAAGAAAAGCCCAGGACCAGATGAATACAAAGCTAAGTTCTATAAGACCTTTAAAGAAGAACTAATACTAATACTCCTCAAACTATTTCATGAAATAGAAAAAGAAGGAACACTTCCAAACACTTTCTATGAGGCCAATATCACCCTGATTCCAAAACCAGACAAAGGCACATCAAAGACAGAAAACTTCAGACCAATATCTCTAATGAATATAGATGCAAAAATTCTCAGTAAAATTCTGGCAAATCAAATACAAAAACATATCAAAAAGATAGTGCACCACGATCAAGTAAGGTTAATCCCAGGGATACAAGGTTGGTTCAATATACGGAAATTAAAAAATGTAATTCATCACATAAATAGACTCAAAGATAAAAATCATATGATCATAGATGAAGAGGAAAGCATTTGACAAAATACAGCACCATGTTCAAAACACTAGAAAAACTAAGGATAGCAGGAATATATCTCAGCATTGAAAAAGCTATTTATGTTTAGCCCCAGGCCAGCATCATTTTAAATGAAGAAAAATTGAAAGCATTTCCTCTAAAAACTGGAACAAGACAGGAATGACCTTTTTCACCACTTCTATTTAACATAATTCTTGAAATTCTAGCCAGACTGAATAGACAGATGGAAAAATTTAAGTGGATATGGATAGGGAAAGAAGAACTCAAAATATCACTATTTGCTGACAATATGATTCTATACCTAGAAAACCCAAAGAATTCCACCAGAAATCTTTAAAACTAATAAATGAATTCAGCAAAGTAGCAGGATATAAAATCAACACCCACAAATCAAAGGCATTTCTGTACATCAGTAATAAATCCTCACAAAGGGAAACTAGGAAAACCACCCCACTTAACAATAGCTTCAGATTAAAAAAAAAATCAACGCAAGAGATGAAAAACTTCTACAATGAAAACTACAGAATGCTAAAAAAAGAATTAAATAAGACCTTAGAAGATGGAAAAATCTACCTTGTTTTTGGATAGGCAGAATTAATATGGTCAAAATGACCATACTACCAAAAGCACTTTACAGATTCAATGAAATCCCAATCAAAATCCCAATGACATTCCTCATAGAAATAGAAAAAGCAATCATGAAATTCATCTGGAAAAATAAGAGTACCAGAATTGCCAAAGCAATCCTTAACAAGAAGAGTAAAGCTGGTGGCATTACTATATGAGATGTTAAACTATTCTACAGAGCAATAGTAACAAAAAGAGCATGGTATTGGCACCAAAGTAGACCCGTCGACCAATGGTACAGAATGGAGGACACAGAGACAAACCCACATAACTACAGTTATCTTGTATTAGACAAAATTACCAAAAACGTACACTGCAGAAAAGATAGCCTCTTCAACAAATGATTCTGGGAAAACTGGAAACCCACATGTAACAAAATGAAATCAAACCTTTATCTCTCACCATGCACAAAACTCAACTCAAAGTGGATCTAGGACCTAGGAATTAAACCAGAGACCCTGCACCTAATAGAAGAAAAAGTAGGCTCCTGGGCTGGGGATGTGGCTCAAGCGGTAGCGCGCTCGCCTGGCATGCGTGCGGCCCGGGTTCGATCCTCAGCACCACATACCAACAAAGATGTTGTGTCTGCCGAGAACTAAAAAATAAATATTAAAAATTCTCTCTCTCTCTCTTCTCTCTCTTTAAAAAAATAAGTAGGCTCCTATAGTGCAAGAATTAAAATCAAGAATCAATAAATGGGATGGATTCAAACTAAAAAGCTTCTTCTCAGTAAAAGAAAAAAATCAGTGAGGTGAATAGAGAGCCTACATTTTGGGAGCAAATTTTTACCACAAGCACATCAGGTAGAGTACCAATCTCTAAGATATATAAAGCACTCCAAAGCCTTAACACACACACACACAATATATATATATAATGCAACCAATAAATGGGCCAAGGAACTGAACAGATACTTCTCAGAAGAGGATATACAATCAATCAATAAATATATGAAAAAATGTTCAACATTTCTAGCAGTTAGAGAAATGCAATTTAAAACTACTCTGATTTTACCTCACTCCAGTCAGAATGGAAGCTATCATGAATACAAACAACAATAATGTTAGTGAGGATGTGGGGGGAAAGGCACACTCATATATTGCTGGTGGGATTGCAAATTTGTGCAGCCAATCTGGAAAACAGTATAGAGATTCCTTGGAAAACCTGAAATGGAACCATCATTTGACCCAGCTATTCCACTCCTCGGTTTATGCTCAAAGGACTTAAAAACAGCATAGTACACCAGTGGCACAGAGACACAGCCACATCAATGTTTATAGCAGCACAGTTTATAATAGATAAATTGTGGAACCAACCCAGATGCCCTTCAGTAGATGAATGGATAGGGAAACTTTGGTATATAAACATAATATGGAATATTACTGAGCATTAAAAGAGAATAAAATCATGACATTTGCAGGTATATGGATGGAGTTGGAGAAGATAATGCTAAGTGAAGTAAGCAAATTCCAAAAGAACAAATGCAGAATGTTTTTTTTTTTTTTTTGATATGAGGATGCTGACTCATAATGGCGATGGGGCAGGGGAGCATGGGAGGAATGGAGGAACTTTAGATGGGGCAAAGGGGAGGAAGGGAAAGGGAGGGGGCAAGGGGGTAGGAAAGCCGGTGGAATGAGTTAGACATCATAACCCTTAGTACATATGTGAAGACACAAATGGTTGTACACTTTGTGTACAACCAGAGACTTGAAAAATTGTGCTCTATGTGTGTCTTATGAAATTAATTACATTCTTCCGACAGATATAACAAATTATAATAAATAAATAATTTAATAAATAAAAAAGAAACACACACACACAAAAGGAAGTCCCCCGTTCCTGCTGATGGGCAGAATCACAACCTTTAGAACAGTAGTCCTTGTATGTCTCCTTTGCTAGCAAAGCAGTAAATGTTTTTCCTTTTTTCTCAAAACTGTGTCCTCGTTATTGGATTGGCATCAGAGATAAGGACCAAGCTTTCAGCAACAAATTTGATACCCCAGGTGGGACCAGAGAGCAGCCCCCACTCCAGCTTACTTGGGCAGGCCTGGCTCTCCAACGAGCCCCACTTCCATGCTTAGATGCAAGGTGCCTGGTGAACTTGTTGAGAGCCAGCTGCAGGGGAGTTAGAAGATGGGTGAGTTTGCTTCAGGTTGAATGGAGGAGCTATTCCTGTGAGTGAAGGAAGGGACTTAGGGACCATCCCAGCAGCTGCTGAAGCTCCTTTTACTTTAGGGAACTCCTGCCTTCTCTCCCTGAATGGTACAGGTTGCTTCAACTGGGTCCACTTAGAGAAAAAGGAAACTGAACTTAGGAAAGCCACGACACCCTTGGCCATCTGGTAAGTCCCTTGATTCTAAACAGCTGGTTCCTCTTCATGGTAACACCTTCTCCCTCTTTATGGAGACATTTGTGGTTCCACTGGTGTAGGAGTCAGGGTAAAGTGTGACTCAAGAACATAGGGATATTTACTCTCTTCTGGTCTTTTCTAGGTTCTCATGAGTGCCTTGACTTTGGATTTGAGAATTCCCTCTGGTTTTCTGCTTTGCTTTTATGTGTTATTTCCATTTTTAAGACATGGCCAATACTGCATTGATCCTTATAAGTAGCCTCTTGGGAAAGATCTTGGCTGGTCAATTTAAAGGTTTCTGTCTGTTGGCCATGGTTTTGAGGCTCCTCTCTGGTTGTATCTCTCTGTGTTTCCTTTTGTACAATCTTGCAATTGGGGTTGCTCTGTCAGAGGTAAAGTGAGTTGAAGAAAGAGCCACCTATAGGTATAAGCCTGTCGAAGATAATGTTTTACCACAACAATCTTTGAATAGATTTCTGGATTATTATACAATCTTGCAATTGGAGTTGTTCTGTCAAAGGTTAAATAAGTGGAAGAGATTTTTACATACAGGTCTGTCTATTTAAAGATTCCCACCTGTCAGCCCTGGTTTTGCTGATCCACTCTCATCTGTCTGTGCTTTTTGTATCTGTTAGTGGCCCTTTAAGAAATGGGCCATGTTGCATTGCTCTTACCAGTAGTGTCTTGAGCACAGAGATCTTGGGTGAATGAGCTACTTGTAAGTATAAGCCTGTCTAAAAGAAAGATGGTTTACTCTAACACAATCTGGCCTTTAACTGTTTTTTCTGGATTATTATACAATCTTGAAGTTGAAATTGGTCTGTCAAGGGTAAAGTATATGAAGGAGATTCTGGGCCTGGGGTTTTGGCTCAGTGGTGGAGCACTTGCTGAACATGCAGGAGGCACTGGATTGGATCCTGGCACCACACACAAACACACACACACAAAAATAAATAAATAAAAATAAACAAAATAAAGGTATTTTGTCCATAAACAACTAAAAAAATATTTTTTAAAAAAGGTTCTGTATGTACAGGCATTTAATCAGTTGCATGATAAGGGGTCTAATGGTCAGGCACTAAGTTGAAGGTGCCAAAAGTCAGGGGATAATCACCACTGGGGCAAAGAAATTCTTGCTATAATAGTATCCCATCAATCTGAATGCCTGGGGGACTGGCAGAATAAATACCTGCACCCAGAAAAGAAAAAGACAGAAACTAAGGCCAACCTGTGTTTGTAGGCAGCTTCTGCAAAGGGACCATAAAGAAGCCTAAAAAAAAGGATGGAAAGGGCCTCTTCCATTGCATATCAATATGCCTAGTACAAGAAAAAGGCCCACAAGGAGCCTCTGGGTACAACTGACAGTGGGAAACTTACTTCAAGTTAATGGCATCATGATAATGATAAGGCAGACAGGTCAAGCTCAAAAATATCCTTGAAAGCAACTTGGGAGAGAAAAGATTAAGGCACAGTTTTTGTATATGCTGGACTGTCCAACCCTCTCCTGGGATAAAATTTGTTGTATAAATTAAATGTACAGATAACGTTCAGAAGGACTGTTTTAGAATATTAATTTAAGGAAGGGTCAAAAACTAGAAAAGACAAAAAGAAAGTTATAGGTATGGAAATATATTTTAGTACTTAAAATCAGAAGGGAAGAGAAATATTTCTAGATGAAAAAGTATGTTGTCTGATAAAGTAATATTCTTGTACTAAATTCCAAGATGAAAGAGGACAAAACTAAGGATGTAAAGAAGTTGTGAGTGTTTAAGTTGCAGAAGGTTTGTGAAAAGTAAATCTCAAAAAGTTTCCATTTGTGATTAAATTGGTTATAATAAGCACAGTCAGTTAAAGTTATTTGAACTTGATAGAAAGCAAAGTCTGAAACATTGATCTGTTCTTAACTATTGAGATAATTTTCTTATATTTGTTAGGTTTTATTACTTGGGGAAACTAAGTCTTAAAGGAATTATTGTTTGTACCTGTTTTAAAGTCTTAAATTATTACTTTGTAACTGGCTAAATAAACAACTGTTATTTAGGTTATAACAATATTTTTTACACCCCAAATATATGTGACTAACTACGGGTATGCATCTAAGAACTCTGTCTAAGACTTATCTAAGGGTTATGTAAAAGTTTATAAAATGAAATTTTATGTAAATTTATAGGCAAGATAACTAATACGTGTTATCTTTTATATAGTTTATCTGACATAGAAGGGCCTCATTGACATTTGAATACTTGTCTTGTATCTGTTTGCTCTAAGTCCATTTCTGATCATTAACAGTGTTTCCTAAATGTATAAGAGATTTAGGGCTATCTTTTGATTTTTGCTAGTACTAACCCATGCAGATCTGTAATTATTGTTGCCATACACTATGGATTCTAAATTATACTTTAAAATTAAACTTAGTTAAATATAAACTCAGGGGAGAGCACTTTATTGTTGAGAGCCATAGCCAAAGGGGCCCCAGCAAACTTCCAGCTGCCGGCTGATGATTGGCTCACAGTAGCCCCAGCAACATCTAGCTGATTGGCTCCTCCACGGAGCTGCTCATTGGGCTGTTTCCCTGCCCTTTCAGACCACGGAGCTGCTCATTGGGGGACTTCTTTGGCTCCGCCCATGCGACCCAGCCAATCGGCCTCAAGAGCAGGAGGGTTGGGGGAGGTGTGGAGGTTGGTGTGGGTGAGAGGCTTGTGGAAGCCGGTGGTGGCAGTTGGGTTCTGAGGGTTCTTTTTTCCTGAGGAGCTGTTTTGCTTGGCGTTTGTAGTTCTAAAAATAAAGTTAGTTTCTTTTGACAAGTGGCTCCTGAATTGTGCCCAGCCAGACTGCGGCACTTTATCAAGTTGGTATTCTCCAAACTAAAATTATGTGTAGAAAAAGTCTTAGATTTGTATAAAAGTAACAAATTTGGTTGGCATTTATACATGTCCTTTGATGTTTTATAGCTGGATAAAGTAACCTGTTGTCAATAAGTTATATATATATATATTTTGTGGAGTGACCAGTCCACCAGGATATGTTCCTGGTCAGGAAATGTGAGCTGCCTGGGAAGTAAACGTCTGAAATAATTAGTAAGAAATAGAGATGGAGCCAGAAATTAGATTAAAAAAGTGGAGTACTTGATAGGTCTTCAAGTCCTGATAGGAGCTAGAACTGAAGAACAGAAAAATGGCTTAGGTTCTTTATTTAAGGGGGAGTACATCAAAGGCAGGGATAAGATTTCAGTGGGAGGAGTCTTGCTTCTATGCTTGCTTCTTGGTGTGGCAGGGGTCTTGCAGTAAACAGGTTGATTGGCATTGTGGCAAATCGCACCCATCTCTGAGAGGGTGTGTGCCTCCAGAGAGTCTCCCCATCTCTGATGCTGTGCTAAACTTCTGCTGGAGCTAGGTAGGAAGTCACATGAATCAGGCACTCTCAAACCAGCTGGGAGTTCCAGATCTTTCTGCCTAATGGCTTCCACATCATTTTAGTTTATACATTGTTCAGATATGGCTCATGGATGGCTTTTGGGAAACAGTTTTGTGTTACTCTTCACACTGGAATTGGAATATAAATGCATTTTTGAAAGATAATAAGGAGAGCCTGATCTGTTTAGAGGTGACATTGTAAATCACGGAAGCATTTTGCTAGTTTTTCCACAAAAAGAAAGGTAAAATCTCTCTTGACCTTTATTTATTTATTTATATTACCAGGAATTGAACTCAGGGGCACTCAACCACTGACCCATATCCCCAGCCCTATTTTGTATTTTATTTAGAGACAAGGCCTCACTGAGTTGCATAGTGACTCACAGTTGCTGAGGCTGGCTTTGAATTCAGGATCCTCCTGCTTCAACTTCCCGTGCAGCTGGGGTTACAGGCATATGCCACCACAACCAGCCATCTTGGCCTTTATTCGATGCTCATTTTAGGTGTAATTTTCTATTGTGTTAGTAGTGAAGAGTCTCATCTCACCTAAGACTCTGCCTCCCACTTTACTCCATGTTAGAATGGCTCCAAAATAGGTTAGACTTGAGCTCATTTAGATTTGTTTTCAAAAGATCAGATTTTATTGTAAAGATTACTGTGATCTCAAAATAAACAAGGTATATCATGTATAACTAAGTAAAGGTTTAGATTATAAAAATCACAGGCTGGCATTGCAGCTCAGTAGTGGAATCCTTGCCTCACATGTATGAGGCACTGGGTTCAATCCTCTGCGCCACATAAAAATAAATAAAACAAAGGTATTGTGCCCATCTATAACTAAAAATATTTTTTAAGGTTTATAAAAATCATTTTCTTTTAAAGAGAGAATTTTTTATTATTTATTTTTTGGCGGACACAACATCTTTGTATGTGGTACTGAGGATCAAACCCAGGCCACACGCATGCCAGGCGAGCGCGCTACCACTTGAGCCACATCCTCAGCCCTATAAAAATCATTTTACTTGGATTATAGCTATTACACAAACTGAATATTCCCTGTTAATTCATTATATATTTTCCTTGTAAACTTTGTAACTGGTGCCTGTTAGTGTACTGCAGAGCTACTGCTTCTAAAAAACAAAAAAACAAACAAACAAACAAAAAAAACTAGGTTTATTTGAGACAATAATCCTTCACCTACAGGACAAATAGTATATAATGCTGATTTCTAATACTAACCCCAATTAAATTAAAGGGGTAACAGTAAAATTATAGATATTAAAGTTATAAACTGTTACTCCCTCTTTAAGACTGGTGGAATCAGCTTGCTGGGTGTTTAAAACCAAAAACTTGGAGATCAAAGTCAAGGAATTAAAAGGACCAAGAAAAAAGCAGCCAACATATTGGTCCTTGCTCTCTAAGGTCAGATAGGATGAAGAGAATGACAGGAACCCGCTTCTCTGAGCTCTACAACTCTGGTGAGTCACCTCATCTGCTGATCAGGGAGGTAGTGAGGGTCCTAGAGAACAGAAGCCAACCAGTGCACATTCTACAAAGAGAAGGGTCATTGGAGATGCAAATGTTCTTGATGCTTCCAAGAGAAGCCACATCTGGTCAGCCAGACCCTGACCCATCCTAGCAGATGGCACCACTGGTAGAAGAAAGGTAAAGGAGCCAGGAGGCTTCACACACAGCCTGAGCACAGTTCTACACGGACATTTAAAAGGAAAAACAATGGTTTATTTAAATAAAACTTAAGAGGTACACTTGTACCTACCAAAAGTAAGTAAAGCTGGAGGGTATAAAGGAAGGATTATTGTTGGAGTGGCTAATAATAATGTTCGAAAAGGACTTGAGGGTCACAAGTTTGTCCTGAGTTAATTTGAGCCTGATCTCATAGATTTACAAATCTTCCTAATTTCCTATATTGATAAAACTCGATCTTTCATTTATATGATTATAAGTTACTGTCTTTGTGGTTTTCAGAGACTAGCTGAAATACTAATTATTTTTGTGCTAATTATTTACCAAAAAATCTAACTCTTTGCTGTCTTGTTTATCATTGTCTCAGCATGATCCCTGCCCTATGTATTCCTTGTCCAGTCACCTGCCATCTGCCATTCTGGACGTCTGAATTGCTCTGATGCTGAATGCTTTTAAGTGTCTACATCCCACCTGATAGAGAACAAAGATTTTGGGTTTCTTCCCCCAACTTCACCCCCTTTCAGCAGGAAGCAGATTGGAGATGTCAGCACCCATTTTTCCATAGAAATGGAATATAGAACTCAGCAGTGATCTACTTAATGCTTTGAATATAACCCTGGTTGCTCTGCCACTGCAACTGATTTTTAAAATGGGTATGTTTCTTTCTCTTCCATTCTTCTTGCTCCTCCCTAATCTCTCTGCTCCCTAATCTCAGGGAAAACAGGATTACCTTTCTTCCCCATTTTAGGCAAAATTGTCTGTCCTCGAGTACACACCTATATAGGAACAAAGTAATCCAGACTTTGGGGATGGTACCAGAAGATCTCAGAAATGATTGTCTCACAAATTAACAAGTGAATTATAACTCTGACAGAGAACACATGGAATGTAGACTTTGAATCCCTCTTTAAAAACCCCCTGTTCCTGCTGATGGGAAGAATCACAGCCTCTGGTATAGGAGACCCCTGTGTTTCTCTTTTGCTAGCAAAGCAATAAACCTTCTTTTTCCTTTTTCTCAAAACTGTGTCCTCATTATTAGATTGGCATCTGGGACAAGGACTGAGCTTTTAATAGCATGACCACTTTAGAATCTGGAATGCTCTTTGATGTTCTTGACCACTTGTTTCCCCATATAAAATTATATTAATTGTATGAAGCATCTTATTTCTGAATCCATAATGGACTATGCTGTATGTAGGCTGAGTTGCAATCGTGCTAAGAGTCAATCTAACTTGATCTCACCGCTATCTCTTCTGAGTTTTTGTAGACATTCTGGTGTATTCTCCATGTCCTTCCCCCTCACATGTCCAGAATTCTGATCTTTGTCTCACAGAATTTCTGAAGGCTCTTTTTCTGCTCTCAGAAGCCTCTGCTTCTATTTTGACATCTTATTCTTGTTCATCCGTAGAATTTAACAGATGTTCTGCAGGGACCATCCAAATCTTCTTCAATAGCCAGACTTGTCCATCTCCCAGCAAATATCTTTCATGGGTGTAAGGCCTGGGGTTACCGGCCTCTGAACCATGTGCGGAATCAGCAAATAACCCTGCATGGAGTTGCTGCAGAAGTCAGCTTGTCTCCCTGAGATTCTCCCTCTCTGGAGCCCTAGCCCTTCCAGTTCTTGTTAACTCAGCAGCTCTCCTCTGCCTTAAAATAGATGTCTTCTCTACTTTGTTTCAATTTTTTTGTGGCTTTAGATGGGAACACTGGTCTGTCACTAGGTAATCTATCCTACTTGGAAATAGAGGTTCATTCCATCTTATTATTTTCACTATACCTTATATTTTAAAACAAAAAAAATGTATTTTTGTTTGACACATTTCTCAGGAAAACATTGCCTGACCTCTCAGATTCTGTTAATACATCTTATAGCACCCTTTACTTCTTTAATATTTATTGCTATTTTGATTAATTATGTAATTAATGTTTAATGTCTCTCTCCCATGCTAGATTATATGCTCCTTGGGAGCATTAAATATATCTATCTTGTTCATTATTATATCCTTAGTACTAGACATAATGTTGGATATATAAATAATAATGGCTGAATGAATGAATGATGTTCAAATCATCGAAAAATATAGTAAATTTTTTTCAATTTCTTGTTGGATACTTTCTTTTATTTTAATGACTTACATTTTTGTTTCTTTTTACAAGTTTATTTTTATTATTTCCTTTCCCTTATATATTTAGTGATCATTAAAGATCTAGTTTAATGCTTTTGATTTGAAAATATACTTTTATTTGGGAACTGGGTGGAACTGAAGATCATAATGTGAAGCAAAATAAACCAGACACAGAGAGACAAGTATCACATGTTTTCCCTCATATGTGGAATCTGGGGGTGGCAAGGAGACACAAAAATAGCAGGAAGACTATTAAAGAAGAGGAAGGAGATGGGATAGAGGAGGCTAAAGAAGGGAAGCAGGAGTAGATATGATCAGTGTGTTCTTTACATGTAAAAATAGGACATAGTGAAACCCATTATTCTATATAATTAAAGTGTACTAATAAAAATATATATACTTTCAGAAGCTGGAGTTGTGGCTCAGTGGTAGAGCGCTTGCCTAACGTGTGAGGCACTGGGTTCGATTCTCAGCACCACATATAAACAAATAAAGAAATAAAGGTCCATCATATATATACTTTCAGTCAGGTGCAGTGGCACACACATGTAATCCCAGCGGCTCTAGAGGCTGAGGCAGGGGTTTGAGAATCCAAAGCCAGCTTCAGCAACAGTGAGGCACTATGCAATTCGGTGAAACCCTGTCTCTAAATAAAATACAAAATAAGAATGTGGGTCAGTGGTTGAATGCCTCTGAGTTCAATCCCTGGTTCCAAAATCCCTGGGTGTTTTTGGATGAGATTAACATTTAAATGAGTGTACTTTAAAAGTCAAGTCCATTGCCCACAGTACTGTGGGTAGGCCTTAATAGAACAAACTATGACTTCCCCCAAGCAAGAAGAAATTCTCCCAGCAGACTGCTTTTGAACTTGAATTGCGTCTCTTCCTTGAGTCTCCAGCTTGCTGGCCTAATCAATCATATTTTGGACTTGCAAAGCCACAGTGGTGTAAATCTACTTCTTAAAATAATTCTCTTTATATGTACACATTCTCTTGGATCTGTTTCTCTAAAGAACTTTAGTAACAGTTATTTACCTACCAGGTCAAGTTAACGGGTTAACGGGTAGTTCTAACTTTTGTAACTGAAAGACAGAAATGATCCAGAAGCTCTGTTAGCAAAATATGCTCTAAAAAATAATAATAAAACAAAAGGAAATTATTAGGGGAAAATGTTCTAATAGATCTGAAACACATAGATCATGAACGATTTAACATTTGAATCTAAACATGTATGTGTGTGGTACTAGGGAGGGAACCCAAGGTCATTCTACCTCTGAGTTATTTTGAGACCCAGCCTTACTGAGTTGCCCCTCCTGTCTTAGACTTCTGAGTCTCTGGGTTGATTGACAAGCACCACCATGCCTGGCTTTTTTTCTTTTCTCTTTTTAAAATACTTTACATTGGGCATGGTGGCACACACTTGTAGTCCTAAATATTCAGGAGGCTGAGGTGGGAGGATCACTTGAGCCCACAAGTTCAAACAAGAGAGGGACACCCCATCTCAAAACAAAACAAAATTAGAAAATACTTCAGAGTGTTGGAAGAAAGGAAGGGAGGGAGGGAGGGAGGAAGGGAGAGACGGCATTGTTTCCCACATGCAAAATGTCCTCTTCCTCTTCTTCACCCCTAGGAGCTCAGCTAGCAACCAGTGGAATAGAAGGGCCAGATAAGAAACAACTCTGACTTTCAAATAATGACAGAAGTTATGAAGATTTCATAGATACTAGATGAAATGCAGGCCTTGCTAATCACTGAGGAAAGGATGTAGTCTTGGAAAGGACAGAAGGCTCAAAGTTGAGACAGGAGGAGAGAATAAGGGGAGGTGGGGGGAAGGAGAGGGGAGGAAAATTCTGTGATTTATGTGCTGTGCCTGATGGAAGTTTTGGTGGGCAGTCTGTATTGTCCATATGGTTGAGTTCTGTTAGGGTCATGGGATCCCCTGGTGTCCTGCAGTATGACTACTTTCTAGGGGAATTCAAAGTAAAGAGAACATGGGGTATGGTTCTGGAGTTGCCTGGTTATGTATCCACATGGGGGACTCCAGTCAGTGACAGCACCTGAGCCACCCCCAACATGCAGGAAAAGGTGGACAGAGGCCGCACCTGGAGATGACTGCCAAATATAGGACAAGGTCAAACGACCTGAGTAGTCCATACCTTTCTTTTGGTAAAAGTATATTGAGTTTTCTTTGGGAAGAAAAAAAGAGGTAATGATCCCCTCTAGCTAAGTGTGGAACATGTGACTTTGGCTAGCCAATCGGTGTACTGGGAGTTCAGTTCCCTGGCTACAGTGATGACCTAGGCTGGTCCAATCAGAAGGGATCTCAGGGCTTATACAAGAGCTCTGTTTGCAGACATCACATTTTGGTGATTAGTGTATATCTCCACTGGATACTCTTTCTGATTAGACCTGACCATGGACAGATATGGGCTTGAAGCTGCTAGCAGCCACCTGATTCACCTTGTGAAGCCCAAGAAGAAAAGACAGCACCACAAGAAGAGAGTGAGAGATGAAGAAAATTAGGGTGTCAATGATATTGTGAATATCTGGATTAAACTGAAGCCAGGAATGCCTAGATTTCTTTGTCAAATGTCGATAAATTCCAGTTTTTGCTTAAACCAGTTCAAACTGGTTTTCTTTCTATTACTGCAAGAGCCTCCACAGATAAATTATTATTTTGACTTTTATTTATCTTGTGCATGGAAATCTTAAATGTACTGTGTGTTATGGCACTTTGAGGAGAATTTTTTGGGAAATAATTGTATAGAGAACTGAGATAGTCACTGGCAGCAGCAGACAGCAGTTCTCAGGTTAGGGAGGCTACTGATGACAAGGACGCCTCATCACTAGCAACGCTCAGGGTGCTTTATGGGTGAGGACTCCAAGCAGATGAAAACAGCGATGAGAGGAGCTGCACCTCTCCTTATTCTCATAGTGGCACAGAAGCCACAGACAGGGAGTGTAGCTCAGAGGAGCACGTAGGTACAGAAGCGTGGTGGGCATAGTGTGTAAACACACCTTCCACAGCAGCAGCTGGGAACCTGCCTGCTTGTGATGCATTACTACCAGGTGATCCTGGCCCCTCCCTCCTTGCATCTCCTTCTATTCCAGACTAACTCACCTGGTAGTAGATGAACGGTAAATCAGTATTGACCAGCTAGTCCATAGCTTCAAGGGGCTCTGAGGGTCAACACCAATCAATAAGTAAACAATGAGACAACCGGTTAGAATTTCTGATGTCCACTCCTTACTTCCTGCTTTCCCACTTCTTCTCTTCTTTTCCTTCCCATTTGCCATTCCAGTTTCCCAGCCATGATTTTGCCTCTCAGAAAAATAATCAGCTGACAGAAGGCTGTATTTCCTAATTCTTATACTTCTCTCATGTGCCATAGGAAGTTGTCTGTAAAGTCCCAAAAGTGATAGAAAACTGTCAACATAGTGAGTATTCACATCCAAGTGTTTTTAAGTAATACAAGAGACAGGCACATAATTTCATATATATATTTATATACACATATTTTTAAGTTGTTGATAGATCTATATTTATTTATTTTATTTGTTTGTGTGCTGAGAATGAAACCCAGTGCCTCACTCATGCTAAGCAAGTGCGTAACCACTGGGGCCCCAGCACCCCCCCAAGTACATGATTTTTAAAACAAACATTTTACATGTAGTCTTGGAGAATGTGGACTGAGAGGCAGGTGACATGAAGATGTGTCTTTTTTTTTTCCATGCTATCATAAAAATCTATCTAGCAGCTCATAGAAAGAGGAGAACTTTAACTGTTTTCATGATGGAGAGAAGTGTATCCAAATGATGTCCATACTATCATCATTTATGTTATTAGCATTGATGATTTTTTTCCCTAACATATTCTGAAAATTTTTTGTTTGTTTTCAAGTAATGAAAAGAAGTTTTAGTTTTGGGGGGCTGGAGCTATGGTTCAGCAGCAGTGCACTTGCCCGGCATGTGTGAGGCACTGGGTTTGATTCTCAGCACCCCATACAAATAAACAAACAAACAAACAAATAAAAGTTGATCAACAACTTTATATATATATATATATATTTTTTTTTTCCAGCTGGCATTGGTAATGTGATGAGACCTGGCACACACAGTTCTTTGTGCTGATGAACAGGAAAGCCCTGACTATCAGGAACTGACCTGGCCCTCAGAGCTGGGTCTTGGTGTTCTCTGGCTGAACACAATTTCATAGAACATTATCAGTGTAACCACCTGTAGCCATGATGAGTTAGACAAAGAGAGGACCACTCTGTAATTATGTGAGCACAGACAAAAACACAAACTCTGTGCAAACCACAAAAATGGCCAGGCACCTCCCATCCTGCTAGTAGCAGCTGCTACTTCCTTACCTCTCACAAGTTTAGCCACACTTGGTTCTCTCCTTCTAGAGAGAATGCCTGAGCACAGAATTCAATCTGCTTCCTGTAAGCATGTGACTCAGAGAAAAGCCCCCACTTATTTGAGATAGTCACCAAACACAGCCCAAATTCATTGCTGAGTCCTCTCTGACAAGCCCTTGCTGAGATGCTGGGGAGCTCCCCACAGTGTGTGATCCTGGTGGTTTTAAGCTGAAGGGCACTGATAGTGCAGAAAAGAAAACATGTGATTTGGATGCAGAAGATCTGTGTTTCTCTTCTGGCTCTGTCAATTATTAACTGTGTGATCTTTAGTAAGTCTTTTGATCCCTCTTGTATTTATTTGGTAAGATCGCCATGAAATGCCAGGGAACTGGTGGCTTGAGCAACAGAAATTCATTTTCCTACCTTTCTGGAAGCTGAAAGCCTGAGACTGTGGTGTCAATGGAGTTGGTTTCTTCTGAGGTCTTTCTCCTTGCTTGTAGATGGCCAGCTTCTCCCCGTGTCTTCACATGGTCTTCCTTCTGTACCTGTCAGTGTCCTGATCTCTTATTATTAGGACATTAGTCATGTTGGATGATGGTCTCCCCTAATGTCCTCGTGATAACTTAATTTTTTCTTTAAAGATTCTAATACCAAGGACAGTTATGCACTGCATAACAGTGTTTTGGTCAAAACACAGAATACATATCCAAGAGAGATCTCTTAAGATGATGTTATAGCCATCTTAGTTTGTGTAAGTACACACCATGATGTTCACATAGGAAAACTGTCTAATAATGCATTTCTCAGAACACATCCCTACTGTTGAGTGGCAAATAACTATTACAGTCACATTCTGGGGTACTAGGGTTAGGACTTTAAAGTATGAATTCAGGGGTGGGACACAACTCAACCTGTAACACCTCTAGACTTCAGTGTACTCAGCTATAAACTGGAGTCATAATAGGTAGTAGAGTCAATGATGTGGTAGTTACAAATACAATCATAAAAAGCATAATGGTAGAAAACCAGGTAACAGTTTAAAATGTGCAGACTCTGGGACTAGATGCCTGGGTCTGAAACTAGGTCTGTTGCTTACTGGTTGTGTGACCTTCTGCTTTAATTCCTCACGTTCTCCATCTGCAAAATAGGAAAACAAGGAGTCAGAGATGGGCCTGGGGTTTGTAGGCCTTGGAATGCAAATATTTCAGAAAAGGAATACAAATAAATGTTATATAAAAGTGAATATCTTCATTATTTTCACAATAAATTTGCCTTTGTTAATAGCATGTACATCGTAGGTTTGGTGACCAATCCTCCCAGTTTTCCTGGGATGGAAAGATTGCCCAAGATGCAGGACTTTCAGTATTAAAATCAGGAAAGTCCTGGTAATAATACCTGAATGAAGTGATCACCCAACATAAAGTTACTTTGATGAATGAATGAGCTGTCAAAACATGCTTAACACACAATAACTTTTAGTAATTATTAACATTACTACTACAACTAACCTCAACTAACTATTTAATGGGAGTTTGGTGATACTCAAAGTAGATGCTGTCTGGAAAACATTTTGAAAAATATGAATCACCGCACAAATGTTGTCCATCAAAATCAGTGGGGAAGAGAATGTATTTGAGCAGCTCAGGGGGCATCATCAACAGTACCCATAACAAAATTTGATGGACGGTGGTTCTGCACTCAACAGGGAGCAGAGAAGAGATGAAGGAGACCTGGTTCTTTTCTTCTGATATTCTCACAGTGTAGTCTGAGTGTAACTGAGGAGGTAAGGCACAAGCATTTCACGGCCTCTCACTTCCCCTCTGGGATTCCACGCTCACTCTCCTTCTCCAATGCCTATGATTATTTGTTTGGTTTTTATAGTGATTTTTCTACCTTTTTTCATTCCAACCTAAGTGTAAGCATTTCAGCCTCTCCCCTTCCTTCCTTCCTGCCCTTTCTGCAGTCTCTGACAAGCTCATGTCACCTATCCAGCTGCAACCCTTTCCACCATGACTCATTATCACACTTAAATCTGTGGCTTTCACTTTCATGTCATTCTTGGTGTGTTAGTCAGCTTTTTGTTGCTGTGTCCAAAATACCTGACAAGAACAACTTAGAGGGGCTGGGGATGTGGCTCAAGCGGTAGCGCGCTCGCCTAGCATGCGTGCGGCCCGGGTTCGATCCTCAGCAGCACCACATACCAACAAAGATGTTGTGTCCGCCGAGAACTAACAAAAAAAATAAATAAATGTTAAAACTCTCTCTCTCTCTCTCTCTCTCTGTCCCCCTCTCTCACTCTCTCTTTAAAAAAAAAAAAAAAAAAGAACAACTTAGAGGGAAAAAAGTTTATTTTGGTTCACAATTTCAGAGGTTCAGCCTCAGGTTGGCTGACTTCATTGCTCAGGGCCCAAGGTGAGGCAAGAAGGGAGGGCTGGATAGAGGAGCACTGCTCCATTCATGGTGGCCAGAAAGCAGAGAGAGAACAAGAGACACGGGCCATAGGGAAGACACACCCTTCCAGGGCACGCACCTGTGACCCACCTCCTCCAGCCATGCACCACCTGCCTTAGTTACCACCCAGTTGGTTCATTAGTCAGTTCAAAGTAGGATGGACTGATCAGGTTATAGCCTGATAATCCAACCATTTTACCTCAGAATATTCTTGTATTAGCATAGGTAATCTTGAGAGACACTTCAAGTCCAAATCATGACACTTGGCTATCATATCTCCTGCCAAGGCTTATCCCACCATTTCCCAGTGCCACGTAACAGTTCTTGCTCTGGGCAAGGGGAACAAAACAACTAGGATTTGTGAGGGTTGCAATTTGTCAGACTGTGGCAAGAGACAATGCAGATGGAGAGAGGAACATGAATAAAAGAAGTACAAACTGGAACAAAAGGGTTATAGGCACTAAAGAAGACAGTAGGGAGCTCAGGAATATTGTGCAGCAAACAAAGGATGCGTAGCCTGAGGCCCTGAGCAAGGAAGGCCTGGGATCCCTGGCGGGAGTATTCAGTTTTAATCTGGGAAGCAGAAGGAAGTCTAAGGAGTGGAGCTAAGATGATCACTGTGACTCTAAGGTCAGGAATTCAAATGCTAAAAGAACTTAGATTAATAGTAACCTGTGACTGCTGACTACTGCCCAGCCCCTGACTTCCCGAGTGAGAATCCCTCACTTCCATGAGACACATCCCACAGTGGGAAGGAATCATGGAGTTGAGCCAGTGGCAGCATCCTCAGCTAAGAAGAGCAAATCATTGAATGACATGATGGAGGTGATGACCTAAGTGTTCCTAGAAACTGAGCAGAAGGAGCCTGCAGTCACTGCTGAAGGTTAGGGACCGCACCTTACTCATGATTCTATCCCCAGACCTTGTACAGGGCCTGGGAAAACATTTCAACTGAATGAATTTACTCATCCACAGCCAGCTGGGAGACTCTGCAGTCAACAAGATGAGGCAGGTATCGAGGGTTCAGAAACTGAAAGGGAGCCTAAAACTCAACAACTCTGGGATAAGTTTAGCAGGACTTGCTGTCCACAGGGTCTGGGACACAAAGAGGCAAGGGTGGCAGGCTGGGAGTATCATGGCACTACCCAAAGGAGGAAACTAGAAAGTTCAAGAATTTAAGAGGGGTGTCTGCCAGGGAGGATGATGGGCTGGGATTCTGATGGAATGAAGGTTCTGGTGACAGAGAATTCTCCCAGGGGATCCTCCCAGAGGGAGGAAAATGCTGATTTGGGAGTCAGTGCAGAAATGGTCATGGATATTGAAAGAGTAAAGTTTCTAAGCTGGAAAGCTTGAGTGTAAAAGACTAGGTATTATTAAGTTTCTCTGTTACACCCAGAACCTGGAATTCCTGAGATAGTTAGGGCCTAGGGCCCTGTGCAGTTCGTCACAGGGCCTGAACCAATCAGTTTGAATGTGTACCCGCTTAGGAATGACCAATCACCCCCGCCCGACCTGTTCCCGCCAATGAGTGTGCCAATCATGTCTCAGAGTTGTTGTTCAATTTCCCCGCGCCTCATGATGATTTGTTCTGATGTATGCAAAGCCCACCACCCTCTCCAAAAAGTGTACTTAAGCTCTGCTTGACCTCTGCTCTGGGCTCTGGGCTGCTCTCCCTTCTTGAGTGAGCACAGAGTCCCAGTGCGCTGGAATGGATCCCCAATAAATCCCCTTTTGCCAATTGCATGGAGTAAGTCTCTTGTGTGGTCTCTCCCTCCCACGCTCCGCCAGACCTCTCTTACAATATGAGGAAAAAAAAATGAATACTTCAAAGGAAAAAAATGAAGAGTGGGAAAACCATAACATTAAGGATTATGTTAATTAACATTAAGGATTGCTGTAGTTTGGCCCCTTTTTTTTTCTTTATATTTATTTTTTAGTTTTTGGCAGACACAACATCTTTGTTTGTATGTGGTGCTGAGGATCGAACCCCAGCCGCACGCATGCCAAGCGAGCGCGCTACCGCTTGAGCCACATCCCAGCCCCTGTAGTTTGGCTCTTAAATGTACTTCAAAAGACCATGTGTTAAAGGCTCAGTCCCTCTCAGGGCAGCATGGGAGTTGACGGAAACTTGAAGAGGTGGGGCCTAGTGGGAGGTCTTTAGGTCACTGGGAAGGGTATGCCCTTGAAAGGGATTATGGGACCCTTCTCTCTTCCTCTTTCTCTTGCTTTCTGGCCTTGAGATGAGTGGTTTTTACTGTACCACATTCTTCTACCAATATGTGCTGACTCACCACAGGCCCAAAGCAACAGAGCCCATCAATAAAACTGAAAACAATACAAACCTTTTCTCTTTATAAGTTTATTTATCTCAGGTACTTGTTACAGTAATGGAAAGGTGACTGGCGCAAGGATCAAACAGAAAGATATTTAGTGAACATAAAATGAAGAAAGGTAGATGAAAGAGGCTGCGTCCCATTGCTGGCAGCCTATCTCAAATTTACATCACTACCACTGCCTTCAGATGGATTCACTTCATTACTAGTGAGACTAAGTCCAAAGGAATCCAGATCACTCAAAATTTTAGAGCCATGAGAGGCTGCAACACTGTTCCTGTGACTGGCAGGGAAAGGATGTGTACTCCTTTGTTCACACTTTTCTAGAACGCTGGAGACTATTTTCCTGACATCCTTTCCCCCAAGAACATGAATCATTATCTTGCATATTAACTATTAACCTTATGTAATTATAAAACCTCTGTGAGGCCCGGGATGTAGCTCAGTGGCAAAGCGTCTGCCTTGCATTCGCAAAGTCCTGGATTCGTCCCCCAGTTCCAAAAAAAGACTAAAAAAAAATAAGATTTAAAAAAAAAAAGAGAGACCTCTGTGAAATTGTGCACCTGAAAAGAGAGAGAGAGAGAGAGAGAGAGAGAGAGAGAGAGAGAGAGAGAGAGAAGAAAAACAGACACACAGCACATCTGTTACTGGAAGCAACACTTTCATTACTGAGAAAGTAAAAATAGCTGACACGAGAGAAAGTCATGAAATTCCCTCCCTCCCTTCTGTTAGTGTCACTCACAGGGGCTGTGACAAGCTTATTTCCTTTACAATCAGAACTCTTTAACTGAACAAATACATTGTGGAGTTTTTGAGATGCTGTTAAAAAGCACTCTGCCTTCATCCACTCAGTCCTCAAAACAAGACTTTGATACAGATTTTTTTTTTCCCTCCATTTCACACATTAAATGGATCCACAGAAAGGTAAGGTCACTGGCCCAAGATTGCACAAGGACTTAAACCCAAGCAGCCAGTCCCCAGAGCACTTAACCCCTACTCTCCTGCCCCCGGGAGCAATCTCCATGTTCCTTCAGCCAGATGGACCTTCTGAGAAGGTAAGATCTCATGCTCTGAAGTGTACAAGTGTGAAAAGACCAACCCTTCTCCTTCCCGCAGGACCCTGCCAGCTCGTGAAGGTTGCCAGGCCACTTGAAGGTGCTGCTCTTTTGGTTCAGATTGCTCTGAGGAAGGTTTGGTCCAGCAAAGAGGAAGAGGAGGAGACTGGTTGGCTCCCTGCGCATCTCTGCCTGCCCTCCTTGGGAGCACCCAGTGTCCAGGTCCTTCACTGGTGGCCCTCAGTGGCTACCTTCTCTCCTCTTTCAGAAAGCTTCTCGAGGCCTGTCCAGCATGCACAGCGACAGTTTCATTCTCTGCTTCTGCTTCCAAGGTGCAGCTAGCCCTTCCAGTACACAAATCCCTGCTAGTGTCCTTGGGTTGGTGACCAAGTTTACCTTCTTCTGTTCTCCCCCTGAAATTTATTCACTTGAAAGAAAATGTCTTATCCTAGGAGAGCTCTGAAGGTGACGTTTCAGGCACTGTAGCAGGTCAGCTGAGGGAATATAAATATATCCTCAAGGGTGGATCACTGACTTCCTCAAAGCAAGAGTCAAATGCCTATGCTATTTTGTGAGACAGGAGTCCTGTTTCAAAGCTATTGCTCTGCAGTAATGGGGATTGAATCCAGGGCTACTCACCACAGACCTGTGTTTTGAGACAAGGTCCATAAGAAGTAAAGCAAGTTGGAGAAACTGAGATATTTCTACAGCACGGGAGCCTCACATCTGCCTGGGATGGCCATTACCACTCCTTGTTAGTAGAATCAGCTTATGATGAGAGAAGCAAAGCACATGGAGATTAGATAATGTGCCTAGGATCACTCTGTAAAGGGTGAGCCTGGATGGAGAGGGCCTGGACTTGAGTTTCTCTTCTTTTTTCATTTTCTTTTTGTGGTTCTGGGGATGAAACCCAGGGCCTGTGCATGCTAGACAAGTATTCTGCAACTAAGCTATTCCCTTATCCCCTGGGGTTCCTTTCAATATGCACAAGGGAAGAGGAAGATGGAGTGGTGGAACGAAGGATCTCTTCCCCACAGTCACCAAGTCCCTCCACCTATGCCTGCTGTTTATGTGAATCAACTCCCAAAGCACTCACTACTTACTCCACCCTAATCCTCTTGTAAATCCTCTCATGGTATTCTTCGCCCTCTAATTTTCAATAGTGTGCAGTCAAAAGTAACATATTTCTGTACCTATTACAACACATTTATTTTCCACAGCTGGTTCAGCACCTCTGAAAATTGCTTTTGACATGCCTAAATAAGACATGTTAATGGTAAAAAGCCTCTGTTGAAATTCAGTAAGTGGGTATAACTTTTGCACATTATACTTCTTTCCACTCACTCTTATGTGCATAGTTCATTCACCTCTATTCCTGAAAACCACATTTTCTACAGCAAACTTCATTCCAGGGCTAGAGAATAAATCATTTGATCTACCGTGTGATGGTGCTGCCCAGTGGCTAAGGGTCCGGTGTCAGCAGGTTTACCATCCCTGTTTATACAAGGATATTCTTGCAGCTATTTGAATTTTTTTGCATTGTACCTTTATTACCTTATTTAAAAAATGAAAATGTATAAACATTGTGGGTCAACTAAAATAATTCTATGAGAACACATTTATTATTCATTCTAGCATAGAATAAGCGAATATTTAATAAAGGATGATAGATTAGAAGATAATTTTTATGAAAGAATGGAATTATGCAACCTGTCCAAATATAAAATAATGAAAATATAAAAACAGAAGTAATTCTGATACTAATAAGAAGTACAAGTCTCATAAAGTTGAGAATTTTACTTAAGTTATTTGATATCTCCCTGATGCTTAAAATTAGACAGTGAGTTTCAGTCCAGTGAAAATCCAACTAAGAGTATAATTTCAAATACATGACCAGTGAAACTCTATATCACGAACAACCACAAGAATGGAATCCTAATTAAAATAAGTTATGTTCTATGTATGTATAACATGTCAAAATACACTCTACTTTCATGTATATATTAAAAATTTTTTTTAAAAGAGTATAATTTCACCATTTTTGGTCAAGTCTAATTACAGCTGAGTTTTGTGGTTGAAATATGGACCTTGCACTTTGACAAACTGGGTTGGAATTGACTCCACCATTCACTACTTAATGTGTGGCTCACCAGTTACACGCAGCCTAACAGTACTTCACTCACTGGGTTATTTGAACATTAAAAGAGAAGATGCGGCCGGGCACAGTGGTATACTCCTATAATTCCAGTGGCTCAGGAGGCAGAGACAGGAGGATCATGAGTTCAAAGCCAGCCTCAGCAAAAAGTGAGGCACTAAGCAACTCATTGAGACCCTGTCTCTAAATAAAATATTAAAAACAGGGCTCAGATGCTGAGGTTCTGGCTTAGTGGTAGAGTGCTCACCTAGTATATGTGAGGCACTGCATTGGATCCTCAGCACCATAAAAAAAATAAATAAATAAAATAGTCATTGTGTCCATCCACAACTAAAGGAAAATATTTAAAAAAAAAAAAAATAGGGCTGAGGATGTGGCTCAGTGGTCGAGTGCCCCTGAGTTCAATCCCCAGTACCCCACCCCCCAAAAAAGAAAATAGGTGGAAAATACTTGGTATAGAACCTGGCAACTCAGAAAGTTTAAATGAGTGTTGGTAATTTTGTCATTTAAAAGACTTGCATCCATATCGCTATATCCTTGATTATGTGTTATGAATCATCTCTTTTTAAAATTCCTTTATTCAGTTGTTTGTTCTCAGTCTTTGCTGAGGTGGAGACTTTCCTCAAATGTCAAGGGATCTCTACCAAAAAGGCTTGATGACCACTGGGCTTCAGTGGAGAGGAAGCAGGAGGTATCCACTATCTACTCTTCTGGGGGGCCACATGGAGAGAGGGTCCAGGCACTCATTGCTCAGCATAGAGACTGCCCTGTGGTGGGGCCACCCATGAGCTATATTAAGCATCCTCTCTCAGGCCTGAGCCAAGGGGTTGTTGGTCTGCCATTGCACACTATCTGGGCTGAACGGAGAAGGTGGCCTCCACCTTCCATCACAAAGAAATCTGCTTTCTCAACAGCTCTAGACCTGGGCGTTACCCACTGGGGTTAGGTCAGCCCACTCCCTGCCTTATTTGGTGAAGAACATTCTATTGAAACTCCTTTGTTAATTTCCCTATGAATAAAGGAATCCCCAGTGCATGCTCTCTCTTTCCAGCGCGAAAGCTGACCCTTAAGGTCACAGAGCTGTCCAGTCTTCCGTTTAAAAACTACTCTCTGTGTCATGTGATTTTTTTTTGCTGCTTTCATAGCAGCCAGCTCTTTTTTAAAAAGTCTTTATTTTTTAGTTGTAGTTGGACACAATACCTTTATTTTATTTATTTATTGTTTTATGTGGTGCTGAGGGCCTCAAACGTGCTAGGTGAATGTTCTACTTGCTGAGCCACTACACCAGCCCCTGCAGGCAGCTCTTTTAAATTCGATTCGTTTTGTCTGCGCAGGTCCTGGGCGACACTGTTGCTGTAACACTGCTTGCAATCTAGCTCTTTATCTCACCGGTCCCTGGAGCCCTAAGTACAGAATCTGTCTGGTTCTATTTCTCTAGAGAGCCAATCTCCCATCTCTGGCCAGGCAAGAGCAAGGGAAGTGACTGATGAATAGGATGGGGGTGGGGGGGAGAATCAAGAGATCCAATTGCCGCTGATGCAGAATATCATCCAGTTGTTTTCATCTCCACACTTGCGCCCTGCCTTCCAAGTCTCTGCCACCTCCAATCCCTGTGTCTCTAGGTCTGCTGTTCTCTCTGCAAATACTAAGATTTCTCTCCTCAGCGTCAGTTACCACCACCTGGTGGCTAGCTGCGTCTTGTCTTCTAAAATGTTACCTGTCATTCATTGTTGTTTTTCCTCCCATTCATTTTATTCCTTCCCTATTGCATAAATGGAATTTCAAGGGGGCAGGCATAAATATATGTATTCAATTCACCATGTTTCAGATAACTGCATGTTCTTTATGTCTGCATTTTGAATGACCAATAAACTGAAAGGATATTCTATGGATTCACTACTTTGTGTATTAAGTTCCAAAATATTTTGCAATTTAGAAAATATCTAAACTTTTATTTTTATTTGTCTTAGCCCTTTCACTTAAGTTTCCATATTTTGTGATGCATAAAAAAATTACTATAAGATAATATGTACTTAAGTTGTAAACAAGTAGACACATGTAGGGAAGGCATGCTCAAAAGTGGCTGGTCAATGGGGTGATCAGACATATTAGGGAAAATCAATTAAAAGGGATTGAGTTTCATTCCTGGCTCAGTAGAATACACAGAAGAGAAGAGCTATCAGAGGTGACATGTGAATGCTGAGTTATTTAGAAACATTAAAAAAAAAAAAGATGAACTTAAGGTTTATTAAATTGTACATGGGATTCTTAGAGCTAAAAAGGAATTTAGAGTTGACACTGCCTAAGTATGACTCATTAGTTATACCTGCCTTTACATCACTTCTACCCCATCCTATCCTTGTTTTGCAAACAAGCAAAGAGACTGGGGCTCAGAGAGGGTGATTTAGTTGCCCAAGGCCGTGCAATGTAAGTGGCAGAGCTGGGATTCAATTCCAAGCCTTTTCGAGTTCAGGACCCACATCTTTTCTGTAACTCTGTGTCTACTCAGGGCAGTATTATCCACAGTCTCCCTCCCAGACATCAGTTATGTTAACAATTACGTTCAACTCTAATGCTTAAATTAATTACCTGATTTCAGATTAAATGTCCTTGTTGTCGAGTTTACAATAACATCTGCCTTTTCTTTGGTGATATTTCCAGGAGCAACCCGAAAAGTAATTGCACAATTTCCCTTTCATGCATTGTGAACCAAGTATGAGAGACAGTCCTGAAAATATCTGAAAAGAAAGAGAATGGAGAAAGAATCGGCTCGCTCCTGGAGGAAGAACAAACATCATGAGGCCCTATTCTCTTCCCAGGCCTCTTTCATTCCTAGCCTGTTAAAAAGCTCTGCTTAAAAAAAAAAAAAAAAAGAAAAAAAGAAAGGAAATTAGAAAATAATTCTTTGTAAGAGTATCTATCTACATTGTCTCCTTAAATAGGATGAGGCAGGAGCAATCTGTTGATCTGCAAAAGTTGCTGTGGTGTCATGGGAAAGGAATGAGGAAGAGGGAGAGTGGAAAGTACACTCTTGGTTCATGCTGATAACATTTCTGGGAGATTCTTTTATTACGACTGAGGTAGCAATATAAAGGCTGCTCAAAGGAAATTACCTTCAACTTATTGGTTTATTACTGTCCACACTAGACTCTGAGGCTTCACAACTTAGAAGTGCCACTTTGACTCGTCCCTTTAACTCTTCAGCTCTCCCTTTGCACATTTACACAGTGGCAACAGAACCACCTGACCATGGGGACACTGCATAGTTAAATAATCTATGTGGAAGCAATCAAAAGACTCTAGTGTGCCATACACACTTTCATTATTTAAATTTTTTTCTTCTGTTTTGTTTTAAAGCACTCAATTTTGTTGGAAATCATTATTTTTTTATCATCATTTCTTAGAAACTCTGCTTCACTGGCACTGATTTGATTCACATTCATACAATTGGTTCTTTGTCTGCCCAGACAATGGGGCATGCTCTAATGCCCCCTCCATCCCTGCTTCCTTCTTCATGTGAATGAGCTTTCTCTCTTCTTGTTGAACTCCATCTACCAGGGACAAGTCACCAAGCAAAGGGGAAATCTTCCTGCAGTAGAATATCTCTACTGGAGAATCTTGTTTTTATAGGGATTTCCTCTCGATCTTCTAATAAATTCACCTAAAAATGCCTGGAAATAGGAAGAAACATAGTTACTGACCACAACAATGTTTTGTAGAAATATGAATCCAATTCTTGGGATCCCTGATCATCAGACATCCAACAATAACAATAATTCTCAATAGATCTCTCTTATCTCAGAGACCTCTTATTTAAAGGACTTTGGTTCAATATAGGAATTTTCTGAATAAGTATCAGCACTGATTTACTTTATTTCACAAGTGCAACTAACATCAGACTCAGGCAAGTAGCTTGAGGACTGATGCAGAGGGAGTTTGTTTTTGTAAGGCTCCTCTATGAAGTCCTTCTAATCAACAACTAGTTAAGGGACCACAAAGACCTGTGTAGGGCTGGGGTTGTGGCTCAGTGGTAAAGTTCTTGCCTCACATGTGTGAGGCACTGGGTTTCATTCTTAGTACCGCATATAAATAAGTGAATGAAATAAAGGCCCACCAACAACTAAAAAAAAAAAAAAAAAAATTTTTTTTGAAAGACCTGTGCCAATCAGAAGATTCGTTTTTCCATTCTAGGTTTACAAAAAAACCATCTTGTGCAAGCTGTTCAGGATTGTGTGCCTTTTTTGTGACTACTGTAGGATATCCTTCATCTTTTGAACCCCATAATTCTGGGTGCTTACTGGGATTGACTAACAACAAATACATACTTTTCGTTTCTGTATCTAGCCAAAACTTCCTGGATGAAATCATTAATATCATTGAAATTTTGTTTAAAAATTTCTTCTTGGCATGAGGACAATAAAATTGAGCAATGGATTGCAGAGTTACATAATTTCACTTGGATGGTCCTCTTAGATATCATGAAAATTCTGCTAAAATTTTTTTCTCAATCTGTCTTTGAGTAAGTATTATGTCTCTACATATTTCATATTTACTAGGAAAAAAAAGTTCCATGGTACATGTTATTCTTTTTTGGAGGGGTGGGCAGGGATTACCAGGGATTCATCTCAGGAGCATTCCACCACTGAGCAACATCCTCAGCCCTATTTTTTATTTTATTGAGAATCAGGGCCTCCTGATCCAGGGGATTACAGGCCAGCACCACCACACCCGGATTTAACTATTATTATCCTTTCCTGCTTCTATGGGAAAACACATTTACAGACCACATCAGGCAATACTTTGTGTTTGTTTGGGGCTCTCTGTGAAACATGTGGAAAAACCACACTCTCAACCCAAAATGCTATGAACTAAGAACTTAGAAAGCAAAATAATCTTTAATATCTTTTCGAAATGCTAACGTTAGTAAGTTGTAGCAACTGCCTGTTAGCTCTTAAAGTTAGGTAATAAGAAGATAGTAACTATTACTGCAGCCAGTTTTGAGGCTTGCTATAAGCTTGAAACCATGCAAAAGACTTCAAATAAACCATCTCTTTTAATCCTCATGATAGCTCTGAAATGTGCTATTATCATGTTCATCTTACATGCGATAAAACTGAGATTCAGAGAGGCTGCCTCACCCAACTTCTATTACTTTTTAATTAATTAATTAGTTTTATACAGAGTCTCCCATGCTTCACAGAATGGTCTTGAATTCTTGGACTCAAGCAATAGTTCTGCCTCAGCTCCCAAGTAGCTTGGTCTATGCCATGAGCCATCATGCCTGGCCAATCACCCAACTGGTAAAATGGAGATTCAAAAATTAGGTGTACCATTCTTCTAATACTAATCATAAGTAGTTTGTAAATGTGCTTTGGCTGCTTCTGCTCTGCAGCCAGTACCATATAGTACTGGTATTTCTACCTGTTTACCTTCAGAGACTTGTGTAGACCAGTTCATTCTACACAAATAACTAAATTCTTGAGACTTCTCTTAATCCCATAAAGCTTTGACTTAACTTTCAAAATGTCTGGATGATTTCTTTTTTGCCAAGAACTTTTACTTCTTGAAAGAATTTACTTATTATAGTTATCTTGTCTCTTGAAAAACAGTCTAGGAAGAATCATTTGAGTCCTCAGTACAAGCTCATAGTTAAAAGCCATGTGACAACCCCATCAGCAACTAACACTTATGAGCAAGGAAATAGAAAACATTATTATTTATAGATCAAAAAAGCCATCTGATTGCCCTTGGGTTGACTTGCTAGAATGACCAGAAGAGATGTGTGACACCTGTTGGCCTTCACTGTCACCTGGAGGCACCAGAAAGTAAACTTCTCCTAAGGTTTTCAGCCACTTGCTGCTACTAAATTTAAATACCTTCTAAGAGGGTTAGTTCAGCAAAAATACCTTTGGGAAACCACACATTGCGGAAGCCACCAGTGAAATGCGCGTGCGTGGACCAGATCGGTGTGGAAGTCATTGATTAGGAACATCTGGTATCTGGGAACTCCCAGCAGCACCCTTGCTGGTTTTGAGATGCCCCAGTGCATTTGAATTCCTACCCAGCTCTGCCAAAGGTCCCACGTAATACCTGAGATGGGTGTGAGCTGTTAAAAAATGGAGCAGCCTACCTGCCCCCACCCTATCCTGTTTTTGCAAAGAGGCTTCTATCAAATCCTTTTGTTCTGTTCTGGTATAAATAAAGCAAGCATGGTCTCCTTCCTTTGTTAGAAACTGCACCCCTCTGGTCCGATTGGCCTGTCGGGCCCCACTCTGAAAAATTTCTGGTGTCCTGTGGTTATTTAGTAGTACTATTTTCTTAGCATTTATTTCTCAGCCAGCCCATCCCTCCCAAGGGGAACCCTTTTCCTGGCCCATGCAGGATGTGTGCAAGAAAACATCTCCTTTTCCAACGTGGGAAATGTGACTACTGAGAAAGAGAACTATTCAATAGTCATCAAACATTTCTTGATTATATTTGCCGTGATCAAAAATACAAAAATCACATTTACATGAGTAAGGCCTCAAGCTGGTGGGGAACAGAAACAGCTATGGTTTCAGCAAATTTGAATAGCACCTGTTGCTAGCACCTGTTGGCTTTGTCAGGCACTAGGGAGTCAGAAAGGGACAATAGGAGCAGAGAAGACTTTCCAGAGAGAGTCAAACTCATCCAAGAGGGGAGAATCTGACAGTACTGGAATGGTTGCATAAACAATGGTTACTCAATGTGAAAAGGTAAAGTTTCTAAGCTGGAAGGCTTGAATTAAAATGTAAAAGATTAGGTATTATTGAGTTCCTCTGTTACACCCAGATTCCTGAGATAGTTAAGACAACACCCTACTGGCCATTTAGCCTAGGGCCCTGTGCAGTTTGTCACAGGGCCCGAACCAATCAGTTTGCATGTGTACCCTGCTTAGGAATGACCAATCACCCCTGCCTGAGCTGTTCCCGCCAATGAATTTGCCAATCACATCTCAGAGTTGTTGTTCAATTTCCCCGCGCCTCATGATGATTTGTTCTGATGTATGCAAAGCCCACCGCCCTCCAAAAAGTGTACTTAAGCTCTGCTTGACCTTTGCTCTGGGCTCTGGGCTGCTCTCCCTTCTTGAGTGAGCACGGAGCCCCAGTGCGCTGGAATGGGTCCCCAATAAATCCCCTTTTGCCAATTGCATGGAGTAAGTCTCTTGTGTGGTCTCTCCCTCCGATGATCCGCCGGACCCCCCTTACAAATGCAATGATGCAATTGAAGTAGTATTAATGAAGAGGGTTTTTTAATATTTATTTTTTAGTTTTAGGTGGACACAATATCTTTATTTTATTTTTTTTATGTGGTGCTGAGGATCGAACCCAGTGCCTCCTGCATGCCAGGTGAGCGTGCTACCACTTGAGCCACATCCCCAGCCCTAATGAAGAGTTTTAAGTTTAAAAAAAAAAAAAGTAGGATTAAGAAATGTTTATTAGAAATCTATCTCAACTAGTAAATATGCATAAAATTGACTTGAAGAAAATACAGTAAAACGTCAACTAGGTAGTTGGATTATGATTTTTTTGTACTTTTCTACAGTGTACATGAATTACTTTTTATATTCTGAAGAAAATTAAGTTGAGTGTTAGACTAGGAGTGGAGGCAAGAATTAAGTTATCAAACTAAGGGCACTTTTTTATTATTCACACTACTCTGGTCATATCTCTTTATTTAAACTAAAGGGTTATGACATTACTCTTCAAACACTGTTCCTGAAAAACCCAGGCCATTGTTCCTATATTTGAGAGTCAACTATTCTGCAATAATGGGTGGTCATGATGGACTCTCTGTGGAGTGTAGTTTCTCAGCCTGCACTACACAGCACAATGCTTTGGGGTGTGTGTAGGGGGTGGGGGATGCTGTGTGCATTGTAGGCTGTTAGCAACATCCTCTACCCGCTAGATACCAGCAGCAAGTCACGGGTGATAATTATTTTAGTTGCAAACCATAGGTCCATACTATGCCAGAAAGAATCTCCAAAGCTATCACATAAAGTGAAGAGCTTCTCTACCTGCCATTTTCTCGATCCTTTATCCCAACCTAGAGTCGCAACACAAAACACAATTTTTCAGTCTTATTATAGCCACTTCTTTCCCCTACATTGTGGCAATGAACTCTTTCTGGAGCACTGGGCCAGTTTTCTACAAAAGAGCCTGGGATAGTGATCTTCCTCCAAGCTGAAGATTCAAAGGAAATAGTGTTAAAACGACAACACTGGCCTTAATAAAAAGAGCACATCTGTTAGGGATTGAACTGATAAATAATAATGGAACACCTATCAATTTGCTAAGCATTGTCAGATAATACACAAACTATGTCTTTCCCATTATACTGACATGCCAGTCTTACCCTCAAGGTACTTACAATCTATTGTTAGTATTTAGACACCACAATAAGGAGACATCCCAAAACTTAGAAATTAAGGAAATAACCACTACTGTCAAATCAACACCTAGTAAGTCAGACGGAGGCTATAAAGATGCATGAACAGAATAGAAAGAGAAACAGAAAGATAGAAGGAAAGTGAGAGTGAAAGGGGGGGAGAGAGAGAGAGAGAGAGAGAAAGAGAGAAATATACAGAAAGATTGAGAGAGACAAAGGAAGAGAGAGTTGCTTTTAGGCTGACAAGAATGGAGAGCAAATGTTTTGAATTTTAAAGCATAACTAGAGAAAGAAAGGGTCCCTCTGAAGGGAGTCTGTCAGTACTGAAAGTCTAGACAAAGGAAAATCACTGAGGTAAAGACAGTGTCCATTCTATCCTGTCCAGAGACATCAAGTTCCCCAGTGTTCAGCTAAGGCCACCACTTCGGTGAGATGGGGGTCATAGCCTGATGCCATATATTTAATTCATCTAACTCCTCTTACTCAGATTGTTGTGTTCACCAATGACATTTTGATTCTCTGATTATTTGAAGAGTGAGTAGGAGGGGAGAATGCTCTGCTTATGTGGATTTTGAGTCTTCTGAATCCTCAGGGGGCTCTTCCTCATTGTAAAGTAAAAAGTGTCTATGTCGGGCTGGGGATGTGGCTCAAGCAGTAGCGCGCTTGCCTGGCATGCGTGCGGCCCGGGTTCAATCCTCAGCACCACATACCAACAAAGATGTTGTGTCCACCAAGAACTAAGAAATAAATATTAAAAATTCTCTCTCTCTCTCTTTCTCTCTCCTCTCTCACTCTCTCTTTAAAAAAAAAAGTGTCTATGTCTCTGGGCAACATAAAAGTTTCTTATTTCACTCTAATAATTGGCTTTCTTGGGTCCAACATGTACAATATCAGTTAGCACATGAAGTCTTAATATAAGGTTAGGATAAGCCAATCTCAGGATCTGCAAGCACCCTGAATGTTAGTCAGCTTTTCATTTCTGTGACGAAAATACATGGCCCAGACAACTTAGAAAAGGAAATATTTATTTTGGCTCATGGTTTCAGAGGTCTTGGGCCATGGTTGGCCAACTCCACTGTAAAAATATCGTGGTAGAAGGTTATGGTGGAGGAAAGCTGCTCAGCTCATGGTATGTAGGAAACTGAGGGAAAGGCAGGAACAGGCAGGGTCAGATACAGTCCCCAAGGTCACATACTTAGTGATTTATTTCCTCCAGTCACGTTTTGCCTGCCTATTGTGTTCACCACCTCCCAGTAAATCCATTCAAATTAGTAATCCATCAAATGTGAATCCACGGATGAGGTCAGAGCCCTCAGAATGAAATCTTTTCAACTCTGAACATTTCTGAATTGCCTAACACTTGAGCTCTTGAGGGAATATTCAGGATCCAGACATAATCACTCTGCAAAGGCAAGGGTGAATGAGCCTTCCAAAACAAAAATAAAACTAGAGGGCTTGGATATAGCTCCGTGGCAGAGCACTTGCCTTGTTTGTGCGAGGCCCTAGGTGAGATCACCAGCAGCATAAAAACAAACAAACAGGGGCTGGGGTGTGACTCAGTGGCAGAGTGCTCGCCTAGCATGCACAAGGCACTGGGTTCGATCCTCAGCACCACATAAATGTAAAATAAAGATATTTAAAACAAACAAACAAAAAACTGAAACTAAAGCCAGCCCGTTGTCCCTGTACTTGCAGCGTCACTCTCTCTTTACTGATTTCTACACAGACTGGGGGAACTGTATATAAAAAATTAAAATACTCTCAATGTTTAAATCAGTTCTAGGTAATCCAAAGACACAATACAAATATTAACTACTATAGAATTGTAAAAAGGTAGGACTCACTCAGATTGGACTGGTTACTGAAGGCTTTACAAAGGGAATAAGGACTTGAGCCAGGCCTTGAAGAGTGGATATAAATGGGTCAGGTAGAGGGCTGGGGATGTGGCTCAAGTGGTAGTGCGCTCGCCTGGCATGCATGAGGCCCGGGTTTGATCCTCAGCACCACATACAAACAAAGATGTTGTGTCCGCCGAAAACTAAAAAAGAAATATTAAAATCCCCCCCCCCTCTCTCTCTCTCTCTCTTAAAAAAGAAAAAAAAAATTTAAAAATTGGTCAGGTAGAAAGAAAGCAGCAAGTCATTCTAAGTGCATGGAATACTTAAAACAGAAAGAATTGAGGAAAAACAGAAATAATCCGCTTTAGCTAAGGCAAAGTCTCAATAGTAAGAGATAAGGCTGGCAAGAAATATGGGGCCAGATAGATGATGGGGAATTTGGAAAATACATTTCTTTTCATTTGATTCTATAGGTATAGGGAGTTAGTACAGGTTTTTATGCAGGGAAGAACCTAATTTAAGCAATTTTGGAAATGTGTATCAAAAAATACTGTAGAGGACAGATTGTGAGTGTCAGAGACTAAAGGCAAGGTGGCCAGGGCAGCACTGTCGGGCAGTGAAATAAGGAGGGATGGTAGGAACGAAGAGGAAAAGGAATTATGAGACATTTTGAAAGGAGGCTTGTTGGGGCTTGGGAATTAATTGGATAGGGAAAGGAATTTAGAGGAGAAAGAAAGAAGATTCCAAAGTTTATACAGCACTTTCCAAAGGTGAGAATAGACACGGTGACGTGAGATGTCATGAGTTTTGCGATAAACCTCGCAGACTATGCATAGGAAAGACCTTGGTTTCCTTATCTATAGAATGGGGGTGGATAATAATTATGGCAATTAGATTGTAGTATTAATTGACCGAGCTAAAATTAAGTGAGGTGAAATTCCATCATAAGTGGGTAATGAGGATTACTATCACATTTTGGTCCTTATTATGTGTCACGTAGGAGCAGAGTGCCGTATAAAAATTATTTTATTTAAGCCTTATCACCACCCATATTTATAGATAAGGACTCTGAGGCATAAGAAGAGTACTGATCAAGATCAATGACTGGTCAGAGGAGAAATGGTATTTGAACCCTACCATAACTGCTTCACTACTACACTATGCCCACTACTGGAGTGAAAAAGAAATGTACTGTGATGTTATGCCATCCAATTTTTTTTTTTTGGTCTGATTATATTCACCAAGCATTCACACAATAGCCAGTTGCAGAAGTCAGTATTTCCTGTAGCCATGGCAATTATCTTTCTCATTGAAAATAAAGTAATTACAATTCCAGTTTTATAAATAAGTCTCTTGAGTTTGGTTAGTGTGAGTTCAATCAACTGTGAGTGAAATGATAAGATTCACCTTCTCAACCTGATGAACTGAGGACAAGGTCCTGAACCCATGTCATAAAGTAGTCCCAGGACTCTGTCTACTATAGCAAACATGAAGAAAGCACCTGCCTGCTTCCCCCTCTGTCATCTCATTAGCTGCAGCAAAGGAAAAAATTTCCAGTGGTTCACATAATCCCGAAGAGCCTCCACATTTCCCAGTACGATTCTTTTTCCATTAGTCTTGAAAGTGTGTTGTCTGAAGGTAAATCTCAAGCTTAAAATGGTGGAGCTATAGAATTGTAAAGAGGCATCCAAATAACTGATTCTCAATCCTAGCTGCCTAAAAGAATCACTTGGAATGTTTTTAAAAACTGTCTCCTCTACCACCCACCTAACCAATTAAAATCAGTATCTCTAGGGGTAGTGCCTAAATCTGTGTTTTAAAAATCCATCCAAGCCTGAATTGTGTAGCATGGATTTTAACTATAGGTGAAATATGAGGGCCTGCTCCTCCTACAAATTTGTGACCGTGGAGTAAAGGGAAGCAATAGGAAAGGAGGAGTAGGCAGGAGCCACCCTGAGCATTTATCATCTGTGCAGGTAAATTTCTTCCTCATCATTCTGCCTGTATCTCTTTAAAGTGCTTAGTCAGAGAGGGATGTGTTGTGAAAGGTGATTTTATGATGTAGTGTTCATATGTCTTCCTAATTAATTTGCTCATTGGAGCAGGAGAGAAAAAATAGAACTGTGCTAAGAATAGGTCAAGGTCAGTTATAGAGAAATAAAAAAGGTGGATTTGCATACACTGTTTTATGGTTAAACTTGGATCCCTCCACATGAATACACGTGGAAGAATATAGAGGATGATAAATACATCTGTGCATGAACCTTAGGTAGGGTTAACATCTTAGATTTATGGATCCCATTGTTCCTTGGTGGATTCACTAAACAGCACTACCTACCAGAAATACAAAACATCTCTGCTTACCAAAATAAAGCCAGACTTTCTTTGATTCAGACTGAAGACACAACATTTTTGTTTCAAAGATAATCTGTCTTGCTGAACTGAACCCTTGGCTGTGAAGAAAACAGTAAAACCTGATCTTGAAATGCCTAACTGAAGAATTTCCTTATAGTGTCCAAACGAAAAATAACTAGTAGATTTCACAGACTTCTCTAACACAATTCATAACTCAGCTCTGAGATTCAAACACAGACCATTCATTCTCACCATGATTAAGAATTGAATTGAATATCCCAAATGCCAGTGAGTTCTGTTTCTTGTTCCCCCAAGAATCCTAGCATAACAGACCCTGTCCACATCCTCTGGCCCTTACATTTAAATACACTCTGGACATTATTTCTCAGCCGTATTTCTTACCTGAGGACTTTCTTTAATGCCAAAGCCCCAATTGGCTTGCTGGTGTAGCTGAGAGGAAGTATAGGTAAATTAAGCCATTCTCCACTCTCCCCCAAGCATTCATCCAGTGATTGACAGGAGTTTTTATAAAACTATCTGTCTTCCCAGGTAGATTCACTATGAGTTCCTAAAGTGGGATTTAGTGGTAGCTGATCTGATAACAAACCTACCAGTGTCCTCTACTTCCCTAGTTAATTCACTTGTACTTTAATCCTGAATCAAGGCCCTCTTCTGGGGGAACCCAAACTAAGGTACACCCATGAGTACTTTAGAACAATACATTATATTCTGAGTATTGCAATTATAGGATTTAAAGGATTTATCCAGTGTCGAAATTTCTTCACCACTGTGCAAAGGGAGGAAGTAGTTTGCTCAAAGTCACACTAGAGGACAATGGAGGACACAACATGTGACTCTGGTCTCCTCATACCCCTTCAGTCCTGCACTTTGTGGAATCTGAGCCTATCTACTTGATGGTAACCTCACACTTACCAAGGGTAAAAATGGGGCATTTGCAACCACGACAGACATTACTAGTTGAAATCAGCACTCTTTTTCCATCAACTCAAGATACAGTCTCAAAATCTTCCTCAACATAAAGTCCAGTTAACAATTATTGTTTGGTCAGTGTTAACCCATAAAAACTATTTTCCATGACTGATCTAACTTGAAACGCATATGAATTATCTTTGCTTAAAATAATCTTAGAGAACTTTTCATTTTCTCCTTTTGGTAACAAACAGAAAACTCCAGAAGGACTGGGAACAGGCTTCTGAGCAATTCTTTTCACTTGGTCAGAAATTTTATTCTTCACTTTATACTCTTGGGGGAGAGAGGAAACGAATAAGTGGAGCACAGAGGATTTTAAGGGCAGTGAAACTATTTTGTGTGATACTAAATGGGGACACATGGCATTATGCATTTGTCAAGCCCACTGAACTATACAACACCACACACACACACACACACACACACACACACATAGAGACAAACCCTAAACCATGAATTTTAGTTAATAAAATGTCAATATTGTTTCATTGGTTATAACAAATTTTCATACTAATGTAAAATGTTAATAATGGGAAAAACTGGCAAGGGGCAGAGGGTATTTGGGAGTCCTTTCTTCCTGCTCAATATTTCTATGAAACATAAAACTGCTCTGCAAACAAAAACAGCCCAGTGGCTTGGGAGGCTGAGACAGGAAGAACATGAGTTCAAAGCTAGCCTCAGCAACTTAATGAAGCCCTGGGAAACTCAGTGAGTCCCTGTCTCTAAATAAAATATTAAAAAGGGCTGGGAATGTGGGTCAATGGTAAAAGCACCCCTGCATTCAATACGTTGTGCCAAAAACAAAACAAAAAAATCAGGCAACACACCTGGGGAATTATGCTTAGTTCAAGGTACCAAACCTTACAAAGGGATCATGGAAACCAGATATTTTCAGAAGAGGGAAACTGAGGCTGAAGGGACTCAAAACCATGTCACATGAGGATATATAAAATGGACTGAGTATACCTAACTTGCAGAAGTAAAGTTAATGGGTGGAGTAGAATATAGGGGCAGGATGTAGTAGTTGTCCCTATACATTTGAGAAGCCATCTTATAAAGGATTTATTTCTATAACTTTACAAGGAAGAACAAAGGCTAAGAAGCAGAACTAGAGTAAAATATATTTGGGCTTAATGTTAAGCTAAAAGTTTTGAATAATTAGAACTTCCCTAAGGTGAAATGGGTCAATGTGATGAACAGTGAGTTCCCTCCCAGGAAAGCAGAAGAGAACATTTTATATAGTGATTTTTTTTTTTTACATCTAAGCTAACTGTTTTGCCTTTCTTTTTTCATATTTTTCTTAATTGAATTCACTAGCTTATATTCAGATACACTTTTACTGGTTAAATAATTTATTATAATGTCTTTATGTCAGAGGTAATAACAATATAAAAGTGAAAGACACTGAAATATTTAAACATTTTATAATAATGGCACTTGATGTCTTTTATCTGCCAAGACATACCCAAAACACAGCTCATGCCTGTTATTTCTTATCAAATTAGTAACCTGTGCTTCTCATTTGTTCCAAATGTTATCATTATAATAGTTATATTTATTAAATACCTGTTATGTGTCAGATATTTTACAAATAACCAATTAATTTAAATCCTCACCATCAGTCAGTGAGATGGAGTTTATCTCCACTTTTTAAATGAAGAAACAGAGAGTCAGAAAATAAATTTTGCAATTCTTATCCAGCCAGTAAATTCTAGAATGGTTTAAATCTATACTTTTGGGATTCTAAAGTTGGTGGTGTTCTAACAGTTTCCATATAGAGTGCTTAGGTGTGATAGTCTTACTAGGAGTGGGGGTGATGAAGGGAACTTGTCTTGAACCTGTATTTTCCTGAATGCATATATAAGATGGCTCTCAACAATCCTGATCTCCTGGTAATCATGCCGTAGTCTCTTCCCATATTATACTGGAGGAGGTTTGTTTGACTAAATAGAATATAGCAGAATAGTGATATAGTGATACTCTGTCCCTCCTGAGGCTAGGTTATAAAAGGCAATAAAGCAGCCCTATAGAGAGGTCCTCATGTCAAGGAACTGAGGTACCTGGCAGCAACCGTGGGAGTGGATCTTAGAAGCAGACCCTCCAGTCCCAGGTGAGTCTGCAGATGGTTTCAGCCCCAACTAACCTCTCCATAACAATTTCATGAAGGATCCAGAGCCAGAATCACCCAGCTAAGCAGCTCCCAAATTCCTGACTACAGAAAGTGTGCAATAATAAATGATTGTTTTTAAAATATCTAAGTTGCGGGTCAGGGGATTTGTTGTACAGCAGTATAAAAGTAATACGGATTGTATGCTTATTTAGGCTGGCTACAGAAGGACAAACTAGGGGAGATAATGGGGAAAAGGCTAAAACCCTCAAATTCCAGCCCTTTGCAGTTAAGTCATAGCCAAAAGCCAATCTCTAACTGCTATACCAATAATATGAATTTTAAGGGTCATAACAATAAATTTTAAGATTTGTATATATTGCATATTTTATATAAATATAAATATTTAATACATAAAATATAATTTATATATTAAGGAGATTTATATGTATAAATTATATATTTTTATTTATTAAATATTTACACATATATGGTGAAGAGAGAGAGAAGAAAATAGAGTTTTCCTTAGCAAGAAATACACATATTGCAACAAAAATTATTTTTCCAAGCTGCATCAGGTACTTTGGCTTCCATATAAGGTGTAGGTTGGAATATAAAATATAGGTTTTGTGGTACATGGTGGGTTTTTTTTTTACAGTTATAAAACTTTGTTTATTTTTAAGTCATTATCTTAATATATATGAAAGTATTAATGGATAAATTGTACCATGTTTTTTATTAAATTATTTATTTATTCTAATTTGTTATACATGATGGCAGAATGCAATTCATTTCATATTACACACATAGAGCACAATTTTTCAAGTCACTGTACACAAAGTATTTTCACACCATGCATGGCTTCATACATACATACATGTACTTAGGGTAATGATGTCCATCTCATCCCATCATCATTCCTACCCTCTTGCCGCCTCCTTTTCCCTCCCTCCCCTTTGTCCTATCTAAAGTTCTTCCATTCCTTCCAAGCTCGGCCCCCTCCATTGCCATTATGAGTCAGTATCCTCATATCAAAGAAAACGTTTGGCCTTTGTTTTCATTTTTTTTTTAAGTTTTTAAAATACTGTACTGCACTCCATGTCATTCTGCCTCTTCTATAGACTTCTTTACTTGGAGTCAGAATTGAGGCTCCTAGACATCCCAACTTTCTATATTGTCTATAATAACTTGAAAATGCGTAAACATCAACCAGTTACCAGAGTGTAACTATGATGAAATGTTCATAAAAAGGTCTTCAGATGTTAATAACAGCATTAAGAACCAGTGAAGCTATGTGAAATGCCAATGTCTTGGCTGGGCACTGAATCACGAGCCACTCACACCTTGTAGATTCAAACAGCAATTCTTTATTCCCGAATTCACACCAGCCTCTACACACATTCTGGGGAAAATCTCAGTCCTGCCCGCACAATTCACGTCCCAAATACTTTCTCCATTCCGCGAGAACTCAACGGGGACTCAGGCAGCAGGAACGCCCTATTCCCAGCAGCAATAAACTTAAACCTGGAACTTCCCTAAAACCAGATTGTCTTAAACCAGAACGCCCTAAACCCAAGGAGCGGGATACTTCCTCAAACCTGCAGGGTACACCTTAAACCTGGATCCACCCTCGTCCTTGAGCAGGGTCACCTTTCTCAAACACACATGCAAGGTCACAGCAAATTTCCAAGGCAAGTCCATTTAACATGGGGTACGCTGGCAAGGAAATTTCGATGCGTCATTCCTACTTGGCAATAGCCCTCAGCAGTGAAAGAGGAAGCCTTCAAATTCTGCACGTTTTGCAAGGTTGATATTACTCCTGAGATTCTAGTGTTTTTTTTTAATATTTTTTTTAGGTGTTGATGGATATTTATTTATTTATTTATATGTGGTGCTGAGAATCGAACCCAGTGCCTCACACATGCTAGGCAAGTGTTCTATCACTGAGACACCACCCCAGCCCCTGAGACCCCCCACCACCAGTTTTAAATGTAAAATTCTGCTAAGTGAGGGATACCAGTCCTAAACGTCTGCCCTTTCAAAAAGTGCCAATTATAAGTTTCTAGTGGCATTAATTCATTACTTTGTAAGAATAAGATGTCTGCTTCAAATAACCAGGATGAAGATTGCCCTAGTGCTAAGTCTATTAGCTTTCTATTTGCTATTAGCTTTCTAAACCACTTGCTATGGCCTGAAATGTTTGTTTCCCTTCAAAATTCATGGTGAAACCCCATCAGCACAGTGGTGCTATTAAAGAATGAGGCCTTTAAGAGAGCATTTGGTCACGAGTGTGAAATTCTCCTGAATGGGATCAGTGCCCTTTCAAAAGAGGCTGGAGGGAAGCTTCCATCCCTCTGCCATGTGGGAATAAAGCAAGAAGATGTCATCTATGAAACAAAGAACATGACTTCACCAGACATCAGATCTGCTGGTATCAGACCTTGGAGCTCCTTGCCTCCAGATCTGTGAGCAATAAATTCCTGTTGTTGTTTTTAAAAACCACCCAGGATAAAGTACTTTGTTATGGTATCACTATCCTTTGGATAAAAGTCTCTCAAGGCCCATGAGGTAAAGTTTAGGTCCCAGCTGCGGTGTGATTGGAAGGTGGCGAAAACTTCAAGTAAGTTCTTCCAATCACTGGATGTGTGTGTCTTTGAAGGGGTTATTGGGTTCCTAGGCCCTGCCTCTTCCTCTTTCATTTCTTAACTGCCATAAGGGGGGCAGCCTTGCTCTACCATACACTCCAGCTGTGATGTACTGCCTTACCACAGGCCCAAAAGCAACCTGGACCAACTGATCATGAAGAAATCTCTGAAATCTTAAGCCAAAATAAAAACTTCTCTTTATAATTTGATTATCTTAGGAATTTTGTTAAAATAATGAAAAGCTTGTTGAAAGTTAATCTTTTCATTTTAGATGCCTCTCAATTTTGGTTCTCTTGCCTAATGAGTTTCCATGAAATCCATGTGAGAAAAGTTCTAATACCTGCTTCTCTACTCTTGGCTAGACTCAAAGTACCTCCACCTCCACACCAATCTTCTATCCTCTTCTATAGTTTAAAGGATGCTTTCTGGCTTTGATGCAGCCAAAAAGACCCCCACCATAATTGTAACATAGAAGCTTCTCTCCACTGCCACAAGATTTTTGTAAATAATATCAGCAGGAATTCTGCAGAGAGCTCATTGTGGTTTGAGGCATCCTCTTTGTTGTAAAGGCCAAGTTTCTCTTTCTTGTAAAAGCTAGGTTTGTAACAAGTTTGTTGTGATGCAAAAGTTTCTATTTGTGTTTTTCTTGGTAAAAATTTATGAAATCTGACCTAAAATATGGGACAAAGAATAACTGCTAGGTAACCACCCACTGAGTACAAATCTAAAAGAATTTCCAGACACAAGGTCCAGAGAATTTTAGGTATGAGCCCCTCTGGACCACTGAAGCTTTATAAACCTAAATTCTTAATGTGGGGAAAGTCCACCTAAATTCTTAATTTTTAGTTGTATATGGACACAATACCGTTTTGCTATTTATTTTTATGTGGTGCTAAAGGGAAGGGAGGGCAGGAAAGATGGTGGAGTGAGACCGACATCATTACCCTAGGTACATATGGTGCGAAGCTACATCATGTTCAACCAGAGAAATTAAAAGTTGTGCTGCAATTGTGTACAATGAATCAAAATGCATTCTACTGTCATATATACCTAATTAAAAATAGTTAATTAATTAAGAAAAGAATTTAGGAAAAGAAAATGAACAAGGAAAGAATGAAAATCAATAGACACTGAGGTAGGGAACAAACCCAAAGTTTGTTCTGCATCCTGGCTGCAAGTAAAGAAAGTACGGAGGAAGAGGGAGTTATCAACTGAGTCAAAAGCTTCCAAGAGATCAAGTTCAATGAGTACCAGAAAGAGGCTACTGAGATTAGCAACAGGAAGGCCATGCATGACCTTGATGAGCAATTTCAGGGGAATGCTGGAGGTAAGAGCCTGACTTGGAATGGACTTAAAAAAGAATTAGAGTAGTTCAGTGGTAGAGTGCCTAGCATGTGTGAGGAACTGGGTTTGATTATCAGCACTGCATATAAATAAATGAATAAATAAAGGTTCATTGACAATGAAAACATATTTTTAAATAGAGAGATAATTAGAAGAGAGGAAATGGAAATGAGTATAGAAAAGCACAGTCAAAAAATTTTGCTGCAAGGATAGCAAAGAACTGAAGCAGCAGCTATAGGGAAATTGGGATCAAGAGAAGCTTTTGTGGTGGTGATGGGGCTGCTGCTGCTGGTGGTGGTGTTGATGATTTGTTGTTGTACTGCAAAACAAAAACAAAGAAACCCACATTTGTTTTAGTTAGATTTTCACAGAGGTTTGTTCAAAGCTTGAGTTAATTCATAACATATCCCAGTAAGAATGTGGTAGCTTTGATGAGTTTCCTAATCACCCGTGTGGCCCCCAATCCTACCTCATTCATGCATCCAATGGTTAATAATAACCTTGAACATTAAAAAGGAAGGGAAATTTTCATTTATTTATCTATTTAATTATTTTGGTACTACGGACTGAACTCGGGGGCACTTGACCACTGAGCCACATCCCTAGTCCCATTTTGTATTTTATTTAGAAACAGGGTCTGATGGAGTTGCTTAGCGTCTCGCTTTTGCTGAGGCTGGCTTTGAACTCTCCCTAGCTGCTGAGATTATAGGTATGAACCGTCACGCCCCACAGGGAAGGGAAATCGATGGCACCTTTGTAGCCAGAAAACTCAACTAAGACTGAACTCTCATCTGGGAAATTCTGAGAACTGTATATTGACAACTCGTTCTTTTCTATTTTTAGTATTTTTCCAAGAAAAAAAATTATGTAATTATTTTCAAATAAGGTGGCATTTTTAAATATTTATTTATTTTTTACTTGTAGTTAGACACTATACCTTTGCTTTTATTTATTTATTTATTTTAACGTGGTGCTGAGGATCGAATCCAGGGCCTCGTACGTCCTAGGCAAGCGCTCTACCCCTGAGCCACAACCCCAGCCCCAAGGTGACATATTTTTAATCTTAATGGTTCTTGTCAGTTCCAGAAGGCTTGGGAAAATATGAACACTGAACTTTGTGGTGCCTATCACAAACATTAATAAATGTGCTGACATCTACAAATAAAAATAAGTTTATTTGTACTATAACTTCATTTTGTATTAAAAGAAAATATATTTTAAAAAGTAATATGATTTAGAGGCTAAATTTCTATGTAAAATTAGATTCAATAGTTTCAGCTTCAATCTACCCTACATGCCTACCTTGAATGCATAGCTTTTGTTTGTTTGTTTTTAGTTTTAGGTGAACATATTACCTTTATTTATTTATTTAATTTTAGTTTTAAAAAAATATTTATTTTTTAGTTTCAGTTGGATACAATACCTTTACTTATATATTCATTTTTATGTGGTGCTGAGGATCGAACCCAGTGCCTCACACGTGCTAAGTGAACATCTTACCACTGAGCCACAACTCTAGCCCCAACTTTTATTTATTTTTATGTGATGCTGAGGATGAACCCAGTGCCTCATACATGCTAGGTGAGAGCTCTACTGCTGAGCCACAACTCCAGCCAGAATAGTTGTTTTTTTTTTTTAAATATTTATTTTTTAGTTGTAGTTGAACACAATATTTCCACAACCCCAGCCGCCCCCCCACCCCATAATTGTTTGTTTTTAACAATGACCTTGTTTGAGATTATTAGAGGAACAAGAATCAAATTACCTCTACAAATATTATCAAATATGTACAGCCACTTTATAATCTGAAAATAGTAATAATGATTATAATATACTATTGTTTCTTAAATCTGATTTCTCCCTGTCCTCCCATAAACTCCACCATACTTTGATCTCTATTGAAACATATCATTACCATAAAAATAAAGTACCATTGAGATAGAACAGATGACATAGGATAGGTAGAAAACAGATGTGCAGGACAAAATAAGAGTGGCCATGATATAAAGTCTACTTTCACATGGATCAAAAGTCCAGATTTAAAGATTACAAACAGCACTGTTCAATCAATTATTGGACCTTATCCATGGTTACACTCATGTAGTACTGTTTACATTCACAAAGCCGAATGCATCAAAAACAAAGGAAAAAAAAATAACCCCCACCACAGTAATGGTCAACATGTCCAGTTAGCAATACAAAGGAGAACTAAAAATAACCTCTTAGATGGTGTCTTTACAGATTTTACATGTGTACACATACCTAGGTAAGACATAGCTGGTACATTACTCTGCAACGTCCACAATCTACCCTGTCTCTTAAACTTCTTCCTCTCAATAAAATCCATCTATGCCTCAATTTGACTCATCCTTAAATTCCTTTCTGTGAAGGATGTGCGTTGGTATACAAGACATATGGAAAACTCTCCATATTTTCTGCTCAATTTTGCCATGACCCCAAGACTTCCCTAAAAATTAGTGTATTTTTTAAATCATAAAATTAAATAGTTATTCATAAGAAGCACAATAGCAATTTCAGAAATAAGCCTTAATCTACAAGAAGTTTAACATATGACATATTAAGAGGAATAAAAGATTCGTGTATGAATACACAACCAGTGTAACTTCACATCACATAAACCACAAGAATGGGAAGTTATACTCCATGTATATATGATATGTCAAAATACATTCTACTGTCATATATAACTAAAAATAAAAAATTTTAAAAATTAAATAAGAAATAAGAGAGTAGAGGGATGAATCATAACAATAAATATTGTTGGGAAAGTTAGTTTTCATTGTGAAAAAAGTTAAATATCAGTTAATAGCTTACAATCAACACATACCCACAGTAAAATTAACCCAAGATGAGAAGTTTTTAAATGTTTATTTATATATTTATCTGTTTGTTTATTTATTTATTTATTTATTTTGGTACTAGAGATTGAACCCAGGGACACTTAACCACAGAGCTACATCCCCACCCCTTTTTACTTTTTTATTTTGAGACAAAGTCTCACTAGGTTGCTTACATTCTCACTAAATTGCTGAGGCTAGCTTTGTACTTGAGATCCTCTTGCCTCAGCCTCCGGAGCTGCTGGTATTACAGACATACACCACTGTGCCTGGCCAGTTTTTAACTTTAAATACTCTAAGGAGTTAATAAGAGTGGCATATTTATTTAACTAGTTGTACTAAAGTGGACATTTTTCAATTAATGAAGCAAACAGAAGACCCACAGGCGTCAATTTAAATGCATAAACATAAACTACTGAAGCATTAATAAATGCAAAAAGATATTTGCAACACAGCAAACACTCAAGAAATGCATGTTGATAAATTAACACAATGGAACACAGGCCTCTTCTCAGCCAGGGCTGTAAATTGTCCATAGTTGGGAAATGGAAAAGGAGATGGTATGTTATTATATCCATCTGATAAACTGAAAGCCTTCCATCAGATAATTCTTGGAAGGATAAATTCAGCATGCTGAAGGAGGTTTAGAAATATCAATATTTAATTCATTGGAATATGAATTACATGAAAGTCAAGCAAATGGAAGATGGGTCAATATTAGAAAATCTAGTAATATAAAATTTACTATGTTAATAGGTCTAAGGGAAAAAAACAATCTGAGTAATTTCATAGATGCTGAAAAGCACTGGAGCAAATTTAACACCCTTTCCTAATAAAATGTCTTGGGGAAATAAAAAAAAAAGAATTGAATGGATATTCCTTAGCATAATAAAATATGTGTGCTTCAATTCTGAAGTCATCATCTTAACTTAAGGAAACTCTGTAGGGATTCTTATTAGGGATGTGACCATGGTGAGTATGGTAACTATCTACAATTCAACGTTGTTCTTAAGATACTGATGCAATTATATTTGATTTTTTTAAAAAAGAACATAGAATAGAAAAAGATGAGATAAAACTCTTCATTTGGCTCAGTGATAGCCTAGCATATGCCAACAAACAAAAAAAGCCCCCCCCTAAACAAATTCAAAAGACAAATGAGAAACTAGGAAGAAATATTCATAACACATAACTGATTATTAAGCAGGGTTATTAACTCTGATTTATTAAAAAAAAAACTTCCAAAATTCGATGGGAGTGGGAGGAAGACCAAAGGCACTATGAAAAAATGATAATTCTGCACTCCACTCCGCGGGACATGCAGTCTCAAGCCAGGGCTGTCAGCGCCCCTAACCGAGAACCGCTCTGCGTGGCCCCGGGCTGCGGGGTCTCCTGCAGTCTCCAGCGCCCCACCCAGGAAGCGGGGCGGGCTCCCGGGCTCCCGGCGGACCTCGAACTCCCCGCAGCCCGATCTCTCCCGACTCTGAAAGTTCATCTGCAACTTGGTGCTCAGGTTCTTGGGTGGGTTGGGACCCCAGGACCCCTCCACCAGAGCGCGAAGGAGCGCAGCCATCCCGGGCTCGGCTGCTTCTCCGGGACCGCCCGGGGCCACCCCACCCACGAGACCCGGAACCTGCCTCGAGCTCCTTTCGCTTTCTTTTCGGTGAAATGTAACCGGGAAAGTTCTGGTTCTATCTGCCCCATGAAACTAAACAGTTGAGAGGCAGAGTGATATTTATTGGCAAGAAGACAGAATCTGAAGATGGGGACGCTTGTCCTAAAAAAAGCCGTCTTGCTTAGGGGTCTCAGGCACAAGACCTTTTTAGAGGGATTTTTTGGGGGGGTAGATCAGATGGGCAGACGCCAGGGTGGCCACAAATTTCCTTGGACCTGCCTTTCTGAGCAGGGGTTGCTGTAGGACAAGACAAGTTCTGGCTGCTGTAAAACTAAAGAAGTTACGGGTTAGAAAGTCTAATAACTCATGTCTTTATACTTTCCTTTTCCCGGGAATAGTTCACCCTGCAAAGTTAATCTTTAGGATGCAAAAAAAAAAAAAATATTTCATGAGAGTACAGGGAGAGATGCTGGGGGAGTGGGTCTAGGAGGTACAGTGGACAATAACAGAAAATAAAGGACTAGAGTGTAACAGGAGGGTGGATTGGGTGGGTTCTTTGTCTCACAAATGATGAAGAGGTGAAGCTTAGATTTAAAGTTAGGTAGTCAGTGTAGTTAGGTTAATCAGGTCTAATATCAAGTGAAATCTAAAATGGAGGCCATGATGGGAATGACTCAGAGAAAACACAGGACAACTCATGGAATGTTAATGAAGTCCCGAAAAGGCCCTAGGCCAAAGTCCACCTGGAAGAAGTATTAATGAATAGCCCCCAACAGATTTGGAGATAGCCCATCCCAGAGAAGTGATAAGCCCATCCCAAAAGTCCTTCCTGCCCTTTTGGCCCACCTGTGTCCCACCCCTCGGGCCTTCCAACCTACATTCCATCACCAAAACTATAAAAAGGGGAAACAACCGCACTTCCACGGATTCCACCTCTTGGGTCCCCTTCTTCCTCCGGGAGAAGTCTTTTCTGCTGTCCTTTAATAAACTTCTAATTTCTACTCTGACCTTGCCTCGGCAGTGCTTCTTTGGTGCTTCTTCAACATTGGGGAAGCAAGAACTCCGCACCCGGTCAACAGCGGTAACAGAGGGACACAAGGGTGAGAGCAAAGTAACAGGATTTTTTAGCATAACAGAAAGAAAGCAGAGCTCCTGAAGAAGGAGGGGTCCCAAGAGAGGGATGCCAAGGAGTGTCTCTTGTCCAGGGTTTTTATGGGCTTGATCTTTCCCTATAGATATAGGACTTAGAAAAGAGGCCAATCAACTATTTTGCCTTCTTCAGCAAATCTTCAGATTTCTTCAGAAAAGTGATTTCTAAGCCTTAATCAGCACAAGAGTGGGAGTGAAGGTCTGTTGGAGCAAGAGGAAGTCCTTTTGAGGGTTGGTCTCTTCTACGGGCTGTTAAGGAGATGTCCTCGTGGCTAGGAATAGTTGGAGTCAGAAATTTGATTTCCCATTTCTGTCTTCCTTCTTTTCTTCTCCAGGCCCATTTTCCTGGCCATCTGTGAGTAGTCTAGTATTTTTTTTTTTTTTGTCTAAATACTGAAATACAACTTTTCACAGAATAATTTTAACAGGGGATGTGGCTCAAGCGGTAGCACGCTCGCCTGGCATGTGTGCGGCCTGGGGTTGGATCCTCAGCACCACATACAAACAAAGATGTTGTGTCTGCCAAAAACTAAAAATTAAATATTAAAATTCTCTCTCTCTCTCTCTTTAAAAAAAAAAAAAAGAATTTTAACAAACTATTAGGTAGCTTCAGTCAGAGGTGTTGAAAAACCAGCCTCTACCTCAGAGCAAAGCCTGTCCAAGGAAGGGACATGACCTTTGTCCTTGGAAGGACCCACAGAGCACTCCTAGGCACATTCCCACCCTGCTAAGTTGTTTATCTACAAATGATACCAGGTGTCCCTGACTTAGGCTAGGTGGAGATCCATAGCAACCCCCTAGAGGCTACCAATCAGCACGAGACAGGGAAATACCTGGGATGCCAGATGACCCTCCCAGTAGTTTAAGGTGGTTGATAACGTGTTGAGAAACCATGTAGTTCAGCTCAAACACCCCTCTTGGCTTAAACCAATCAGTTCAAATGAATTCCCCTCTTGTAGTAACCAATCACCCCTACCCAACTTGTTCCCACCAGTGAATGTGCTAATCATGTTTTAGAGTTATTTGATTTTCCCGAGGTGTGTGATGATTTGCTAAGAGATGCTATGATGTATGTGGGGGTCCCTGACTTCTCCAAAGAATGTATAAAACTGCTGCAAACCCTGGGCTCTGGGCCTCTCAGCATCACCTGTTGCTGTGTGTGCATGAAGGACCGAGCTAGCTCGAAATAAACACCTCTTTGCTGTTTACATTGATCTTGGTCTCTGGTGGTCTTTTGGGGGTCCCGAATTCGAGCATAACAGTGTCACCTATAGCAAAGCTGTAGACTAATAATATATTGCTTAGCTGTGTGACCTCCAAAATTAAGGGATTAATGAGGTGTATCGGGGAGAGGGGATGTTGAATCCAGAACCTGACCTGTGCTAGGCAAGTACTGAGCTACATCCCCAGCTCTTTTTATTTTGAAACAGGGCTTCTAAGTTACCCAGCTGGCCTCCAACTTGTAGGCTCCTGCCTCAGCCTCTCAGGTTACTGGAATTACAGCATTGGGCCATCTCACCAGGGTAAAATATGTGATTTAAAAAATCTACTAAAGCAAGTAGAAGGTTTGGGGATGTTGATTAGTGGTAGAATGCTTGCCTAGCATGTTAGAGGCCCTGGGTTCAGTTCCCGGAATGCAGGAGTGCACATGTGAGCGCGCGCGCGCGCACGCACGCACGCACACACACACACACACACACACACACACACACACATAAATGGATGGGTCAAAATCACATAGTATGGGTCAGATTCATTAGCTGTGTAACCTCAATTAATTAAATCCATACAATGGCACAGCCATATCTTTCAAAGTACTATCTTGAGGATTAACCCCCCTCCTTCACAGTATTATCATGAGGATTAAAATTTCCACCCCTGCCCCCATGATACTGGGAATAAAACCCAGGGCCTCTCAGCAACTAGCATCCAGGTGATTTCTGACACAAGATGAAGTTCAAGAAGTACTGTTGGGGCATCAGGAAGCCACTGAAGGCATATCCTCAGAAGAGATCAGAGCTTGCCGGGTTTCTGTTTGAGACTAAAAGACTCAGGGTTTACTCCAGTTGAACTGGGCTAACTGGGCTGCACAAAATAACCACACAAGAGACACAAATACCTTTTTCATTGGGGTCGTTGTGACAGCTCCTCTGACCTTAAAGTTCCACAGGATGAGAGAGAGAGAGAGAGAGAGAGAGAGAGAGAGAGAGACAGAAAGAGACAGAGAGAGAGAGAGAACGCATTGACCCCTTTTATTGAGGAGAAGCTATTCAAATGAGGCAGGTTTCAGGGGGCTGAGTCTATCTTCATGACGTCCACTGTCAGCAGGTTGACTTACATCTGGGTAGACCACACTCAAGGGCACAGTAAGAGAAGGGGACACACACAAGGCACTTCCATGGAAGATTCTACCCTAAACAGGGCAAGGGATTATATTAAAAGGAACAAGTGAGCATAGCTTCACCCATGGGGCTGTAGCAAGACACAGCTGTAGCAAGACACAGTCATTCGAAACTTAGAAGAGTAGGGCAATCTAGCAGCATGGGTGCCACATCACCCAGCAGGGGAGTTAACTCAATCATAAGTGAGGTTGGTCTCCCACAAGAGTTGTTTTCTCAGAAGGTAGTTTGAGGTGGGAGGAGAAAGGGGAATGGGGACAGAAAGAGTTCTGACAGGTATTTCAATAGTTCTGGTAAAAGAACTAGGAGGACACTAACTGGACAGTGAGATCTGAAGCAGGACCAGTGAGAATGGATGGGACTGATGTAGAAGAGGGAGAAGCCAAAAGTGCCACTAAGGCGACATTTAAATACATTATAAATGTGCTTTATATCTTCTCTTGTTTTCTCAAGAAATAAATCTGAGTTCCCTCTATAAAATGAGGCATTTAAATAGGATGATTTTTGGAGTCTTTTTCAGTTCACATGGCCAGTGAACAGAGCTGCTATCTGCCTTGAGCTTGAACCTATCATACAAATAGCATCTTAATTTTTGCCTCATTCTCAATGTTTTAGAGGCCCCAGGACCCAGTCAATAAAAAGGCCATAGTGCTGAACTCTTGTATGGAAATCAAAGCAAAAACTATTCAGATAAGTATAGGAAAATCCAGTGATGGTCTAATTTTTCCCTAATGACTGTTTTTCTCCTGATACGATTCTTAGGGAAACATTCAATATCTCAGTATTCTTTTTTTAAAAAACAAATATTTATTTTTTAGGTGTAGATAGACACACAATGCCTTTATTTTTTTTATGTGGTGCTGAGAATCCCGCCAGTGCTAGGCAAGTGCTCTATCGCTGAGCCACAATCCAGCCCTCAGTATTTTTTAATTCTTCTTTTTTTGGGGGAGGGGAGGGTGCAACCCAGTTTGCTGGTGCTCGGTGAGCAAGGAGGGGGCAATAGTTTGATAGGGTTTTACTTGTGCTTTCTCTAGCAGAAGAGAAGGGATGAAACCTGTAGGCTACTTTTATCTTCTTTAGAAACCTATGTGTCAGGAAGAAAAAGTATTGAGAAATATGAATTTCATAGCCAAACTGGCAGCAGTGAAGTAAATAGTGAAATTCTACTGTGATAATATTTAGCAAATGGCTACACACAAAATCAACCAAAGATGTCCACATACATGTTATACGGTTTTATACTGTTTGTGTTGAAGAAAATACCCAGAATCTCAACCTAAGAAAAAAGGAACAAGGGAAAGAACACAGACAATCTGTTCCAAACATGGATTTGATTTTATTTAAAGTGGATGAAAAGACCTTCCAAAGAACAGAAGCAGTAATCCAAATGCTCAAAAATCACTCACACCATGCAAATTGCATTTACACACAGAATGCAATCCAGAAGTTAATAGAAACTAAACTTCTGCTTCTTTGGAGTAAATTTAACCAAAAGATCAGAAGATAGAAAACAATAAATGATAACAATAAAGAATTTAATGAATCATGAAAAACTAAATGTATAATCTGATTAAAGAGAGAGAGAGAGAGAGAGAGAGAGAGAGAGAGAGAGAGAGATCCTTTTGTGTAATTTTCCTTAACTCTCTGCACAAGAAGAAGATTCTGGGTTTTTAAGATTTTTTTTTTAATCGGACCAATACCTTATTATTTATTTTTCATGTGGTGCTGAGAATTGAACCCAGGGCCCCACACTTGCTAGGCGAGTGCTCTACCGCTGAGTCACAACCCCAGCCCCAGTTTTTAAGACCTTTGAATAGGACTTTCCTGGAGGAAATTTGCTTTTGAGCACTGTATAGGGGTCCATTTCTGAAAGAAGCCTAAAATAATTGGAACTCCTTGGCCAGCTCCATGGAGAAGTACCTCAGTGGGAAGGCAGTACGGTGGTGGGATATAGAAATCCTGGAGCAAGTTTACCTGGTTCAAATGCTAGCACTTTCATTTATTAACTGTGATCTTTGGTAATTTACTTATGCTTTCTATCAGTTTTCTTGGCTATTTTCTCTTTCTTTCTTTCTTCTTCTTCTTTTTTTTTTTCTTTTTGGTCCTGGGGATTGAACCCAGAGCCTTGCACATGCTAGGCAAGCACTCTACCCCTGAGCTATATCCCCAGTCTAGTTTTCTTGGTTAAAAAAGGGGAATACTAGCTGTGCACAGAAGTGCACACCTGTAATCTCAGTGGCTTGGGAGGCTGAGGCAGAAGGATTGTGAGTTCAAAGCCAGTCTCAGCAACTTAGTGAGACCCTAAGCAACTCATCGAGACCCAATCTCTAAATAAAATACAAAAAAAAGGTCTGGGATATGACTCAGTGGCTAAGCCCCCTTGGGTTCAATCCCCAGTACAAAAAAAAAAAAAAACTAATTGTACTAACCACACGATGTAAAGCTCTTATAAGGGTTGTGACAAGAGAAGTACAAAATAAATATTATTACCTGATTGGAAAAAAAAACTTAATGTGTGTTCATGTGTATCTTTAGGAAAAGAACAAGGCATCTTGCTCACCAGTTTGGGAGAGTGTACAATAAATAACTGGATGATTTGCTATAGTAGCTTTTTTTCTGACTTGGAGAAATATTTAAAAGTAAAATCTTAAATGAGACATATTTCTTGTTGTAGGCTTTTTTTCCCCAGAGAGAGGATTAGAAAGATTTTAAGAGTGAAAACATGAATTGGTGAGATTTAGTGAACAGACAACAAATGACTTCATTGGAGCTATAGTTACTATAAGTGGTAGACAATGGAAACTAAAGTAAGTTTACTTATTTGTTAAAAATGGAAGCAGGATAATTCAAAAGTACAACATATTCAGTGGCGGGGGCATCTGTTCAAAAACATGTAGCAATTCTACGGCAAGGCAAATGCGACCCACGGGGCAGGTTCCCAGGATCAGAGAGGAGCAAGAGTCAAGTCAGGAGCTTGGTTAGGAGTTCAGCCACCAAGAATAGTGGAGTTAAGAAACTCAGTTTTCCAAATGAGCGGTGAGGACTCCAGAAATGGCTTCCTGCTTCCGTCAAAGATTTTAAAAGTATATATCTCTTTGTGGACCTCCTCTAACTTGAGTCAGAAAACAAATATGTATTAAGCGCCAACTGTATTCTATGTTCTGTGTCATTAAGAAATACAAGTCTTATTTCACTTATTATCAAAGGTTTCCCCATCTCTGCTCCTGGTCACTTTTCTTGCCATGGGGAAGGAAGAGGGGGGCATGTGGCTCTCTAATTTTCCGAAAGTAAAGCCTTGTTTTTCCTCTTCTTTTTACAGAAGGCTCTCACCTTTACCAGTGGAGGTTAAAGAGAAAGAAAAGAAATAATTAAAGTACTTCCTTAGAGATGGGAATGAAAGAGGATCCAAGAAGTGGGGGCGAATCTCAGTGGCCCTGGGTTCTACCCCCAACTTCATAAAAAAGGAAAGAAAAGGGCCAATCGGTTGCTATAGTACAATGGAAGGATGAGAAGATTATTTCAGACCCACCCTTCACCCTCAACCATAAAACAAGAATGAGACATACTTTTGCAGCAAAATTATGCAGCTCTTGGGAGCTTCTGCCTTCCATAAAAAGGCTACACTCCAAAGTGATAGACTAGGTTTCTACTCTTATACAAACCACTTCTTGAGATGCAAATTTTTAAAAGGTGTTTCTACAGAAGGATTGCATTAACGTAGCCTTCTAAAATATATCCTTTGAAAGCCTGGGATAAGACATTCTTCCAGCAGTTTTCTTACTCAATTCCTTTAGCTTTCAGTTCCTCCTTGACACGTTCCAGGTAGTGAGGATCAGGGTAGCCATAACTGCAGAAAGAAAAAACCCTTTTAAGCATCATCACAAATGGTTAATATCATCTACATTTGAGGATTTCATATTCAGGGTTGTCAACAATTATGGGTGATGTATAACTGTTCTTCAGTGTGCAGATGTTTTCTCATTTAGCTAGTGAGTGAGCCTAGCTGTCTGACCAGTATCTGTTTTCCAATCAGGCTTTAAAATTCTCAGTTTATTGTAAGCAGCGCTTCTCATACAATTATAATCATATGCTATATTTTATAGGGAGTCGTAAGTTGAAAATTCTAGTAGGATTTTCAACTTGGGCAATTTGAAAAAGTCTCAGGATATTTTTCTTTTTGAATATCAAGGGTCTGAGGTAATCTGAGTTTCATAAACAACAATCAGATTTCCTGTAATATAGCTTTTACCACCATTAGCCTCTCAAAACTAAAACCAAGAGAGTTTAGCTTCTCTGTGGACTGATGAGAAAAAAAGGACAGAAAGAAAGATGATCTTAAAAGAAAGCAAAGGAACACTTCTAGGATCTACCTTTCAAATAGACATGATGCTCAAATTTAATCAACTTAGATACCATTCACCTTGGTTCTGAAACCCTCTTCCCTTGGATGCAAAATTTAATAACTAATACTTTGTAGTTGGCAGGGTAGGTGGTTATAGGGACCAGTCTTTCTCTCTTTGAAATTATCATCCCAGATTAGCATTTCTCATAATACTAGGATACCAGTGCTATAAAATCTCCTTATATCCACATCCTCAAATTGCTGTATTTTACAACCTCTATTCTTTGTTTAGAAACCACTATATTTCAAAAGGTTCTCACTTTTCTGGTCCTCCGGACCAGGATGTTTTGTGATGTATATCATTCCATGTAATGACATTTGAGATTCCTGATGTTCGAGATTGCCCCACTGTGAAAATCAGCTTTTGTTCAAAGGCTTTTGAAAGTAGTTCCAAAACCTTCTTTCCTTCCTTATTATCAGGCAAGTATGCAGTTCGCTGTATTTCATGATAAGGCTTTCCTGGGTTTGGATGCTTGTTCTGTATAAAGACAAGAAAATGTCAGGAAAAAACAGTCCCCTGTCTGAATTTTACTATATGCATAGATATGTTCATTTGTAGAGAGAGCAAATAAAAAATCAAGAAAAGCATTAAAGTGTTACTTATATTCCTAATAATTTATATTTCTCCTCTTTCAACTTCACACTGCAAACATTACCTATCTTCCTGACTCCTACTATCCTAACACATATTCTCCATTCATCCTTTGTTGATCTTAAGAAATATACATGTAGGGCCAGGTGTGGTGGTGCACACCTGTAATCTTAGCAGCTCAGGAGGCTGAGGCAGAAGAACCACAAGTTCAAAGCCAGCCTCAGCAACTTAGCGAGAGCCTGTTTCTAAATAAAAAATAAAAAGGGCTGGAGGTGTAGCTTAGTGGTTAAGCACCCCTGAGTTCAATCCCCAGTACCAAAGGAAAAAAAAAAAAAAGAAAGAAAGAAAAAAAGAAAATCATGTAGGGCTAGCAGTATGGTTCAGTGGTAGAGCACCTCCTTTGGATATATGAAGTCCTGGGTTTGATCCCCAACTCTGCCAAATGACATGCAAAACAATTCAAAACAAAATAAAAACCCATAAAAATGTGGAAGGAGAAAAAGAAAAATTAAAAATAAAAAAACATGAAAGCTCTACATTATATGCAGATGAAGTGACCTTCTTCACTGTTTCTGTCCCTTGCACATGACCATGAAATAATTCCCTGGGAAACCCATTGTCAAATAGGCAACAGGATAATCCCTCAACGTAGTGGAAAGAAACCCAGGGACCCCAGAAACACTTACCGTTTGTATGCCTCCTAACATATTATATGTAATGACAATGGTGCCACAGGATGGATAACCCGGAAGTGACTGTTTTACAGTTCTGTGATTCATGGTTCCTTCTGGTTGATTCCCTTTCTGGACACCATAAGAAGTCTGACACACAGGGCAGACAGGCCTATAAGAAATGGCTGTATCTATACAATGCCTGCAGAATTCGTGCTTGCACTTTGGTAGTACTTGTTTGTCACTCATGGTGTCCATGCAGATGACACAGATGTCCTTTTCCTTCTTGTCTGCTTCGGAGGCCACAGAACTTGCAGAGTCCTTGAATGGAGGTGAAGCTGCTTTTGAATTATTTCTATCAATGTCCATGGGTGTTTCATGATCTTTGTTCAATTTCTCTCCAGCTGACAGTGACAGGTCCCCACTCTTTAAGACATATTGTTTTGCCTCTGCAACGTGATTTGGCAAACCAGTCAAAGTCATTGACTCTCGACTCAGCACAAAGTGTATATGTGGATGCCTCTTTCTAAAGTCATCAGCAAACTTAGTCCCATGGAACTGCTGTTTCTCCTTGCCCAAAGTTTTCAGTAAAAGGACTTCTTTTGTCAGCTGACAGGTGGCATGTTGAAAGGCATCGATGAAACTTGCGTAAGCATGCACAGACAGATCTATCTCCTTATCCTTTGGACCAAATAGAATGCAGGTTTTCTGACCTTTCTCACTAACTTTACTATGACTATTGTACTTTTGCTCTATCTCTACTATCTTTTGGAGTAACTGAGCTTCTAGAAGCTTATAGTGAGCAGTGTCAATCTCAATTGTGTTCTTCATGCAACTGGGAGCAAATATTTTCACAGGTTTCAAGTCCAGAAATTCGGAAATTTTTTGACTGGCAGCTGAAATGTCATCTTGGGTCCCAAGGAGAGTGAGCACTCCTCCTTGCTCCTTTATCAGGAGCTTGGGAAACCTGTGACTCAACTCCTGTTTGATTTTATTTGCCAACTTCCTATCTTCTAAAAGGACACGTTCTTGCTTCAGAGATTCAATGGTCTTCTGAAATTCGCAGACAAAAGACTCACGAGCTGCTTCTATGTCCTCTGAATGGCTGGAGGTAAAGTTTAAATAGACCGTATTGGGAGGGATATCTTGAATTTTAGTGTTTACACCAAATCTTTTCTCTATTGAGTCTATTTTACCAGGACAGGTATAGCTGAAGTATTCAAAGAAATGCAAGGGAATTTCAAAATGGCTGCCTTTTTCTTCTGACCTGGGTTTTGGTTCAGAAGGAAAAAAGCAGCTGTCACAGTCCTGCTGGTCAAGTGGTTTCCTCTCCGTGGTAGAAGGGGAAGATTCCTGATTCCTCTCATTCTCCAGGAGCTGCTCACTTAAGAAGTGATATATTTTCTCAATATCTCTGAAATCACCATACACCTTCTCAATTCCATTGTCACCCTCCAACTTTTTGACTCTGGGGCAGAGAGTGGTTACATGTGCCCTCTGCTCTTTGGAGAACAGGTCACAGTTCAGATCCGCTGTCACAGTAAGAAAGATCTGAAAAATTCAGAGGAACAGGAACAAATAAAATACCTCAGACTCCCAGGCCCCCAGTAGAACGTAGCACTCTTCAGAATGCCCTGAGACTACAGAAATAACCACTAAGCCTTTCCTTATGGGGGGCCACCTGTTCAAATCCTTTACGAGAATGCAGTATGCTACAGCCTAGAGGGTCTCAGGCCTGTCTGCATGTTAGAATCACCTGGGAAGTTCAAAAGAGAGAAAGAAAGAGAGGGAAGGAAGGAGAAAGGGCCAGTGGGCCAGGGCTCAGGCTCATCTCCAAAGATTCTTATAAATGGTCTACAGGGGAGCCTGGGCTTGAACATTTTTTAAAAGCTCTATGTTACAAAAGAAACTGGGTTTTAAAGCTGCCCCTGTCTGACTTTGAGGAATGACAGTAGAGAGAGGCATTTCTGTTCTCTGGATGAGTTGCTGTGGTCCTCACAAAATAGTCTGTGAAAGGAGTCACAAATCTGAGGATAATTCTTTTCTTATTACTATATTTTCTCTTATTTATCCTTCCTCTTTAAAAAATAAATACTCTATATGTGTAAAATGAAGCGAATTGCATTCTGCCATCATGTATAACAAATTAGAATAAATAAATAATTTAATAAAAAATAATAAAAAAACAAAGAGCAGGTCATGGTAGCGCATGCCTATAATCTTAGCGACTCTGGAGGCTGAGGCTCCAGGAGGATAGAAAGTTCAAGGCCGGCCTTATCGACTTAATGGGTCCCTGTCTCAAAATTAAAAAAAAAAAAAATAGGGCTGGGGATGTAGCTTAGTGGTAAAGCGCTCCTGAGGTCAATCCCAGTACCAAATAACAACAACAATAAATAAAACAAAACCAACAAAATTGAACATTTGACTTCCCACAGAGTTGCTAGGCCCTTCCTAAACTTTGACCTTTTAGAAGCTCAATTATAAGAAAGATATTCTAGTTTACAATAAAAAGGACAGAGGTGAATGAAATGTAGTAGAAAAGCAAAATTTCTAATGTTTGGTTCCCCCTTGAGGTCTCTGCACATGCCCTTTTCTCTGCATGGAACATTATTCCTCTAGATCTCCAAAATGTTTCCTGAATCTCCTGTTCTTATATGTCTATGGGAACCATTCAGAGTCCAGGCCATTATCATCCTCCACCTGGCCCTGGCTCTGACTTTCTATTCTAGCCCTTCCTGCACATGTATTTATTTCCACACACAGCAGCCAGATTGATCCCTTAGAAATGTAAATGAAAATGCCCACTCCCCTGGATCAAAACCATCAGATGACTCTCCTGACATTTAAGTTGAAATCTGAAGTCCTTATCATCATCCCCTAAATACCTGACCTCTCTGAGTTCCCAGCACTCCTTCCCTTGCTCACTGTCTTCCCCTACTCTATCTTCTTTGTAGCTTGTAGAGTTCAGGATTTAAGCTTTTGTGGGGCCTGTGCACATGTGCATCCCTTGGCCAAGGCCTAGAATGTTCTTCCTCCAGAAACCCACTCATCTAGCGCCCTTACTTTAATCATGTCTGTTCAGATGACTATATCTGAGTGGTTCTTCTTGACATCCTATGTCAAATAGGGTTTCTTTCATTAATCCTGCTTTATTCTTCTTTCCAAAACTTATAGGCATTTTATTACATTTCTATTTGTTTACATTGTTGGTTCCTCTCACTTAAAGGTGAGTGGTGTGAGGGCAAAGTCTTTGTGTGCCTGGCTGTGTCCCCAGCCCCTATTACAGTGCCTGGCACATAGTAGTCAGTCAATATCTATTTGTGGAATGAATCTTGCATGGCTGACTCCTCATTATGTCTCATGCAAAAATGCCTCCTCCACAGAAGAGTTGGCTCTGACTTCTGGTCATAAGTAGAACCATCTTCACCATTCCCTTTCTTGCCTTGGCCCTGTTCTCTCTGAAGCAAAAGCTTATTTTATTTTTTTAGCAGGTCTCAAGCCTCTGAATTTTTTTTTTCAGGTTTTTACTTGCTTATGGTTTTTCTGTGCACCTCTCCACCCCAGTACCAGCTGCATGAGAGTAGGGACCTTGTCTGCTGTGTTCATCTCTGTGTCCTAGTGCTTAAACCAGTGCCTGACTCATTATTAGTCCCCAGCACTGTCTGCTGGGACAAAAAGGCAGTAGGTGTGGTAACCATGGGGGCACTTAAAGAACACAGCCAGCTGCTTTTCCAACACTCACCTTTTGGACATAGGAGTTGACATTATTAGGAACAGGACTTTTATTTGGGTGTTTCTCCCCAGATTGTGCTTCAGCTTGTGATTGTGTCAATGAAGAACTTCCAGATTTTGTTTTCTCTTTTGGCTTCTCAGTGGTATCCAGAAAAATGGGCACAGGTTTCTCATCAATCGAGATGTGGTGATCTCCTTTTCTCAACACTCCCTCCTTAGCTTCAGTGGAGACATTAAACACATTCACAGGAGAAATTTCAAACAGCTCTTGGAATTCCCTGAAAATTAGTTTTGGGAACCCCCAAAGATACCCCAAATCCATGGATGCTCAAGTCCCTTATGTAAAATGGTGTAATACTTCCATAAACCTACTTTTATCCTCTCACATACTTTACATCATTTCAGATTACTTATAATACCCAATGCAATGTAAATCTATGTAAATAGTTGTCTTACTGTATTGTCCAGGGAATAATGACAGAAAAAATGTACATGTCCAGTACAGATACTATTTTTTTTTCCCTGTAATTAAGACAGTTTCCATTCCTGGTTGGTTGAATCCATGGGTGCAGAACCAACAGCCACAGAAGGCCTGACAGTAATCCCATTATTCTTGCATCTGTACTCTGCCCAGTACCTCACTGTAAGACCGTTCCCTGCATACTGGAATAGCAGTTTCGCAGGGAAATTGGGGGAGCTACTCAGAACTTTGAAGTAGGCAGCTTACATTTTACAATAAAAATGAAAGCTTAATGATAATGGAACATCATTGGCCCATTTAAAGTTATGTTTCCAGTCCGTCTTTCAATGATATGGAATAATAGTCATTAAATGATTTTTTTTCAAACAGGAATCCAATGTTTTTCCTCAGATGGTTAGAAATGCATATGTTTACTGACATTCATAGGAAATGGCTGGAGGGAGATACATCAAAATGTTCCCATTGTTTATCTCCACGTTGTTTTCTTTTTTGCTCTTTTCTATAGTGAGCATCTATTACTTTTGTAAACCTCAAAAGTCAGTCAATTGAATCATTATTTACAACATAAAACTGCAATGCTTAAACAACAAGGACAACAACTGCAAGGAACCTGGGGAGGGAAGGGGCAGTACTTATATTTCTGTGGCAATTGAAAAAATATGTCAGTTCAGAAAAGCACTAGAAAGTACCATCCTTGAGGTAGTCAACCCGGATCAGGGACTGGGCACATCTGGGACTCTAACCTCCACTGTGGGGTTGCAGGAGGTGTTGGCAACAGGAACTCCCGGTTCTTGTCCCTTCCCCCCCCCCAAGAACAGCTCCATACTTTTTCCTGCGCGCTCCCCTAGGTCAGACTGAATTGGGTCGCCCTGGAAACCCGCAGCGCTGCGCCCCTCACCCCGGAGACGGCCTTGGCACCTCCGCTGCCCCGCAGCTCACCTGCCCTTTCTCTGAATTCCACCCGGAAAGTGTCCGGGGCGCTCGGGCCGACGGGCCGGACTGTGCACTCCCCGCCGCCCGAGAGCCGAAAGCTCTGGAAGTAGCTTTCCAGTTTCCTGTGCAGCCGGGGCACGGACTGGGACACCCGCACGAGCAGCGGCGACGGCGGGCAGGGGCTGGAGGCCATGGCGCTCGGCGTGCGGCTCGAGTGGGGCTCCGGGACGCTTCTGTGCCGGACGGGGCAAAGGCGCCTCCCCGCCCCCCGCCCCGCCGACTGGGGCCTCAAAGTTTCAGTTTCGCTTCTTTGGAAGTCCCTCCCTGTTCCCAGCAGAGCCGCCTCCCCTCTGGTCTGTGCAGTCCGCCCCGCAGCCAGCGTCGGGTAAGTGGGTCCCGTCCCTGGGGGTCCGCTCTCCTGCAGGCTCGAGCGAGGGCGGGCGAGGACGGGGGTCCCCGGGCCAGGCGTCCCCAGGTTAGGATGTTAGCCAGGCAGGGAAAATACGTTTCTCAAGTGTTTCTGTTCTTTTAAACCATTGTTGTTATTGCTGTTTGCCACATGTAATTCGCATTCCGAGTTCACGTTATACTTAACCTAATTTTTAAAAGGAAAAAAAAAAGTTTTTAGGGCTGGGGATGTGGCTCAAGCGGTAGCGCGCTCGCCTGGCATGCGTGCGGCCTGGGTTCGATCCTCAGCACCACATACCAACAAAGATGTTGTGTCCGCCAAAAAGTAAAACAATAAATTAAAAAAAAATAAAAAAAAAAGTTTTTAGTTTGTTTATCCGCATTGTTACCTGTGACGTGCTCCCTGCCAGCAGCTCTGTCCTGTAGACAGGCACTTTTCTGCCCTCTTCCCTTGAGTTGGCCAACAATACGGAATGGTTGCCGCCCTGTGCAGGAGGGGTAAGAGGTCCCTTAGCTGAAGGGCTGCAAAGGGAGGCAGACCTGTGAACAAGGAAGCAAATCTCTGAAGACCTCCAAGTGAAAGTTTTGAGCGGAACTGGACACTAAAAGTGTTGAGTGGGGGGCTAGGGAGGGGAGAGAAATGGAGTGCATCTGGGACCAGGAGTGCTGTGGTCTGAAACACAGAGGGCCCTGGGACCTGGAAGGGGAGGAGATGGACAGGGACATGTAAAAGGAAGGGCCTACTCAGATCAGTGCTGTTCAATAGAAATATAAAGGGAGTCACATGTTAATTGTAAAATTCTTCATCATATTATTAAACATATAAAGAAATTGGTGAAATTAATTTTACTGCTGCTATTTAATATATTCAAACTAATTATTTCAGCAGATAATGGGATAATTTATGATCTCTTTGGTCATTCTAAGTCTTTGCCCTCCAGTGTTTTTCTTTTATTTACTTCACATTTCATTTCAGACTAACCACATGTCCAGTGCTTGATAACTACATGTGCCTAATGGTCTACCTTGAACAGCGCATGTCTAGATGGTGAAAGGTCTTGATGATAGAAATGGAAGAGTTGGAAACAAAGGAAGCCAAAAACTGATGAGTCAGATTGGTATCTTAGAAAGAAGGAGCTGACAACAATGCAAAGAACACATTTCCAGCCAGGGATGAATGGAGGTAGAGAGGCCAAAGATGAGATTTTTGCATGTGGAAATGACTAGAAATGGCTGGCCTTCATGGACAGCAATTTGGCACTACTATCAGAATTACAATTGTATATGCCGTATTTTTTCAGTACCACATCCAAGAATTTGTCCCATTGATATATTATGTGTTAAGCGACTAAGTACAAAATTGTTCTTTTTTTTAATTTTTTTTTTTTTTAGTTTTAGATGGACACAATATCTTTATTTTGTTTTTATGTGGTGCTGAGAATCGAACCCAGTGCCTCATGCATGCTAGACGAGTGCACTACCACTCGAACCACATTCCCAGCCCCCAAAATTGTTCTTTATAGGCTTCTTTACAGTAGCTTAAGACTGGGAACTCCTTAAATGTCCATGAATGGGGATCAGCATTAAATAACTTATAGTTAAATAACTTATAGTATTTCTATTCAATGGAATACAATAAATAGAGAAAAAAAATGAGGTCCATCTCAATGTGCTACTGTGAACAGATCTCTGGCACATATTAAGTGGAGAAGGTAAAATGTAGAAGAGTGTGTATTAGATGCTACCTTTTGTGTAGAGATGTCCCTAGAAGGATACAAGAGAGGTTGATTGCCTTGGAGGGTGTTTCTTGAGGGAGGTAAGAGAGGACCTTCTACAGTTTTTGCACCATGTGAATACATAAATGTAATATGTATTCAGACAATCAAATGTAAAGTTAGATAGTGCATTTGAATCTTTGGAAAGAGTATACTGCCATAACTCAGGTAAGAGGTTTTGAGACCCTAAAGTGCAGCAATATCAGGAAATAAGAAAGTTAGGGACATATTTGAGAGGAACTTAGATGGTCAAGACCCAGAGAGAGATTGGATATAGGACAAAAGAGGAGATTTAAGGATAATTCTTAGATTTCTGATTTGAGTGGGCAAATGGCATATTATTTGCTGAGCTGTGGAATCTAGGAGATAAAGCATGGATTTTTGTGGGGAGTGGGGAGGAGGATATAAGGGTCAATTCTTGTAGAAACTGTATTTGAGGGGAATATGGGACATCCAGATAGAGTTGCAGGAGAGTAGTAGCCTAGAAATACAGATATGGGAGTTGTATTTACAGTTGGTGAGTTGAAGCCCTGAAGTAGATGAGATTACCCCCTGGGGAATATGTAGAATAAAGAAGTGTCTCTTAGACAGAATCTTGAGGCCAGGTGTGGTGGTGCATACCTGTAACCCCAGCAGCTCCAGAAGTGGAGGCAGGAAGTTTGCAAGTTCAAAGCCAGCCTCAGCAACAGGGAGGCACTAACAACTCAGTGAGACCCTGTCTCTAAATAAAATACAGAAAAAGCCTAGGGATGTGGCTCAGTGGTTAAGTGCCTTTGGATTCGATTAAAGAGTGAGGGGAGGATGCTGGAAGTGAATTCAGGGAAAGGTCTATAAAGGCATAGGGACAAAAAAATACAAAGAGTCAAGAGGGCATAGGAAAAGCTAATAAAGCAGAGTTTCAGGAATCAAAGAATGAAATGCTATAGAAGGGGTCACGCAAAGACTAGGATAGTAGATAGTGCGCCTTGGGTTAACCACATGGAGGACACTGACAGTTTCAGAGGAGTACTGGGGATGAGATGGGGAGTCAGACTATGGTGAGCTGAGCGGGTGGGATGACAGGACAATCAACTACTCTTTGCAGAAGTTTGACTGCCAATGAGGGACAGAAACACCATAGGAAAGGACAGAAGGAATATAGTGACAACAATAGCAAAACACTGTGCATCTCACCAATGAAATTAAAAACTTCAAGATCAGAAGTCATGTTCAGTTCTCCTATGGAATAGTCTTACCAAATTCCCTCAACTTCAGTGATGGAAAGTTGAGAAGGTGTTTGTTGTTATTTAAATGGAAGAAATTGTTTTAGGCAACATTCTCTTTGCTTCTAATTTCTCTGGGGTTAAATGGATTCCAGCTCCACAGCCAAGTCCGTGCCTAGGCTTTTAAGGGCAGGTCTGAAGATAGAGACAGGCACAACAATATCCAAAGAAAAACCCAGCAGCCCAGCAGGTGCAGAAGTCTTCCTTCTTTTGTAAATACAGCAGTGCCCTCTAGAGGCACAAATGCTTCTCGTTCTTGCATTTTAGGATTGTTACTCCTTTTCCTCCAGGTGTAAGAATAATAGTGCTCTGATGCTGTGGATGACTGTACAAAAATTTTCTATTGCAAACACAGAGAGATCACTCTAGGGACCTAAAGATAGCAGAAAGTGTTGACCATTGTATCTTTTCATCATCATTCAAAAAATGCACAGCCTTTTTAAAATATTTTTTAAAATATTATTATCCAGATATCCCCTATCTAATTAGGTCAAGGATATTTATCGTAAACTCTGCAAGGCACACCCCGTGCAGGCACAAGTATCCTCTTTCTTCAAACACTCCTCAGGGGTCTTCACTTGCTCGTAAGGCTGTTGTTCCTGGCTGTTCTGAATGCTGTGCTCAGTCTCACCATTTTGTTATCATCTTCCTCTTCTACATGTGTGAAAACCTGATCCATCCTTCAAGGCCTGGCTCCTGTCTCACCTTCTTCATAAATTTTTTCCTGTTCAAGCCCCTGTAACTTTTTCCCTTCTCTGAACTGCCATTATGGTTTTTATTGGAACCTGACCTGAAGAGGACAGAAGGTAAACAATAACAACAGCAAACCAATATGTGCATCTCACCAATGGAATAAAAACTTCTCAAGATCAGAAATCATGCTCAGTGCTCCTATGGACTATTTGTACCAAATTGCCTCAGCTTCTGGTCAATGCTTACTGTGTTGTTTCCATTTATTCCTAGAAGTAGGCCGCCATATCTGGGAACTGCAGTCTACACTTTGAAACCCAAGAGGGATTAAAGACCCACCAGAGACCTGGATAATGGCCTTCTCCATGGTAAAATCTATATGTATAAATATATAAATGTCTATGCATTATGAACCTTGATCAGTACATGAAGAGTTTTTCCTATAATAAATAACAAGAAGTCTGGGCTCTTCAGTAACACCTAGCATCTCATTTGGTTTTAATAGCCTAATAAAAGTGTTATTGAATCATTGGAAAATTGGAATTGAAAATATGTTAATTATCAACAATGTTAACTTGAAGATGGATGATTTTTTTAAAAATGTCACTTGCATATCATTTGGATTCTCTTCATTCATTCAGCAGTTCATTTTTTTTTAGGATGGAGTAAGGAGATGATAAGGGAGGAATAAAAGCAAGGGAATAGAGAAAGAAACATCGTTTGCTAAATTTCAAAATTCTACATGGAGGCTATGTCATGAAATAGGCAATTGAAAGTGGGTCCTTACTGGTGGGTGGAAGATGCAGCTGATGAGGCTCATGTCCTCATGTTTTCTGCTCTATCTAGGGAAACTCCAAGACACATTGGAATTGGAGCCTGTCTGAGAGTTTTGGATCTTTTTAGAGGTCTATGACTCTTAGGCCTTTTCAAGTATGAATCCATAACCCTTCATGTCATTTTAAATTCAATCCCTAGGCAAGTGGGATTGGGTCAATGTTTGATGGAACATTTAGTATTTTCAGTGTTTTAGGCACAAAGATAGAAAAATAACCACAATGACAAATACATGTGTCCCTCTCTGCAAACCCAGCGCTTTGAGCCAAGTTGCTGTTGCTTTGTATGTGGTAGACTGTATCTGGAATCAGTAGCCTGTAGCTGTTCAGCTTAAATTTTGTTTTAAAGTCATTCTCATCTTTCACAGGATGCTGGAGCAGCAACTTCCAATGAAAAATCAGGTAGGATCACCTCACTCCCACTCTTATTTCAGAAAGGCTTTGCTCAGATCTTTTCTCAGTGGAGAAAAGGGAATACGGACGGAGACTGTCTCCCCCACAAGTGCTCAGGTGCGTGACTGTAGGCCCGTGTGGAGACCCTAGCTCATGCTTCAGAAGGAGGACTGTTTCAGAGGCAGTGTGGTACTACCAACTTGTTCCCTTAGGGCCCCCAATGATCCTTTCCTTTGTTCACAGATGTAAGACTCTTCTGATCACAGCCCTGCAGCTGACATTGGACAGAAGGGGTGACCAACTGATTGTCCCCTTGGCTGAAAGAGCCAAATGGTACCTGCCTAATCCTAGGAGTGGCCTATTTGAGATTTCAGATTTCTAATTAAAGCTCAGGCCAGTTAGGTCAAACTACTCACTTGCTGCTTCTTTGGGTAACTGAGGCCACCAGAAGTCTTTCTAGGTGGCTCCAATTAGAAATGCCTGTTGAAGTTATGAATATATGATTACCACATTTTATAAATTTAGTATGCACTTTTTTCACATTTAACATCTCTGAAAAAAAGCTACTACACTTTAATTGGCATTATTTTCCCTTTCTCAGAGGCATACAATAACAATGTTTTGGGCTCCATGAAATACACTATCACAGGTTAGGTTCTCCAGCATCTAGAGTTGGAGATGGAGTTAGTACAAAAGGTTCATTATGGAAGAAACAGAAGACGCTAGGTTGGGTGGAGTGGAGCCATCGAGTTATAATGAAAACCTGACAGTCTCTGGCAGCCTGAGATCCCCTGTTAGAGAGTAGAGTTGTCTCTTGCTGAGCATCAATGGCCTTGTTCAGGTTTTGATGGAGAACACTCTGAGAATAGCATGACCTTGGCTAGAGAGCTTAGATGAACCCATGAGGTTCATATTCTTAATAGCTACAGGTTGTAAGCTTACCAGATTTCCCACTTTATAATCAAACTGAAGGAGGATCTGAACAGAACATCTTTTTTTTTTTTTTTTTTTTGATAGAACTGGGGATTAAACCCAGGGCCTTGGGTATGCAAGCCAGGCACTGAACCAATAGAACTATATCCCAGCCCCCACACATCTTCTTTTCAGCCATAATAAATAATTTTTAGTCAATCAGTTTTCACATTAATTTTAACTGTGCCATGCAACTAAAGTACTATGAAGAAATACTTGCTGTAGCAGACATTGTCAGTGCTCCCCCTGCACCTCCTAGCCAAGGGACAGCTTTGGCCAATGACCCTTAGAAGCTGGAGAAATATGTCAGCTCCTTTAATTTCCCCTCTAGAGGTACAACTCTGAGGCATATAATCTATATTGCCCACCAGTGGAGTTAAGCTTCATTTACTAAATAAGACACTCTATTCACTTTTCTCCTTCGTCTCTGTTTCCCACCCTCCCTTCCTTAAGCAGAACTCCTGGTGTTTGCTAGATTCACCTTTCAAATAAATTATATACAGTCAAATTCTCATCTCAGAGTCTGCTTCCAAAAGGTCTCAAACTAAGACACTGACAAAAGCAAAAAAAAATTAGAAATGTAACTCCCTGTACTTCTGACTCATATCCTTTCTAATATTCTTACATGCATTTAAAATATTCATGAGCTCTCCTATACACACTATCTTCTCATCACTATACACAGTAGTTACTAATTATGGGGTATTTAGTATATGCAGGCACAAGACTAAGCACCTTTTTTGAGTGTGTCCTACCATTGAAAACTCTTGGATATTGTAATTAAATGTCTGAGTGAGAAGGAGAATCAGTAAGGGAGCTAGAGGAAGTCCATCTCTTTTGTAAATAAGAAACTCAGCCTCCTGGTGTGAAATGGAATTACATACTTTTCGAAGGGTACCTTGATCATTTCTTTATTATTTATCATTTTTCCTTTTCCAGAGACTGACTCTCTTGGAAGACACTATAGTTGGCAAATTCCTGTAAATCTCAATGACTTTGAAATTTTAAAAAATAATGAGAGTAGACTGTTTGAAGTCCTCCAAAATAAGTTTGGGTGTATCTTTACCCTGATATCTCCAGCTCTGGAAGGTAATAGCAATTCTTTGGGCCAGCAAGTCTTCAGAAAGACCCTGGCCCCAGGGCTTGAGTTATCTGTCTGGAAGGGTGACCTCAGCAGACGTGCTGTTGATGTTGTGGTGAATGCAGCCAATGAAGATCTTCTACATGGGGGAGGCCTGGCCTTGGCCCTGGTGAAAGCTGGTGGCCCTGAAATCCAAGAGGAGAGCAAAAGATTCATTTCCAGTTATGGCAGAGTGCCACCTGGTGGGATAGCTGTCACTGGAGCAGGAAAACTTCCTTGCAAAAACATTATCCATGCTGTTGGGCCTCGATGGAAAGCAATGGAGAAAGAGAGATGCATTGATACACTGAAAAGAGCTATTGCAAATGTTCTGGAGTTTGTTTGTAAAGAAAAGCGCATTAAGACAGTAGCAATTCCAGCCCTGAGCTCTGGAATTTTCAACTTTCCTCTGGATTTGTGTACAATGACCATTTTAAACACTATCAAGTTTTATTTCCAAAGCAAGCAAGTGGTTGGTAATTTGAAAGAAATTCATCTGGTGAGCAATGAGGACCCTACTGTTGCTGCCTTTAAATCTGCTTCAGAAACTGTCCTGGGAAGCAATGAGCTGGACTCTTGGGAGCGTCAAGAAACCACCCCTCCTTTTAATATGACTATTCAAACTCCTCAGGGCCTGACTCTCCAGATTGTCCTGGGCTACATTGAACTACAGACGGTAAGTTTTTGATTCTATTTTCTTGCACTTCCAGTAGGGGATCCTTGAATTGTTTGATACCTATTTAAATATGTACCATGCATTGCTGTTTAGAAAGCATCTTCTTAGGGTTAAGAGTGTGGTCTTCAGAGCCAAGCCACCTGGATTTAAATACCTGTCTTGCCATTTACTATCGAGGTGACTTTGAAACAAATTAGTTTATCTTTTAGCTTCCTTATCTATAAAATGAGGATAACTGTAGTACTTATATCATAGAGCTAGAATCAGTACTCACACAATGCTTCTCCTCCTGCTTGGCACATGGTTAGAGTAGTAATTATAATTATTATTGCTGTTGCTGTTATTGTTAGGCACTATGGAGAATTAGAACAACTTATGATGCTAAGGAACTTAAAATTTATTATGTTCTTTTTATCTAAAAAGTTACTTATTTGGAAAAATCTCATTGTTGAGACAAACCATCTAAACATTTCTGAGGCAACCTGTCAGTAGTGATGCAAAATAACAGTGGACCGAGAAAGACTGTTTCTGGAGGTGTGAGTTTTGAATCTGACCTCAAGTTGTGATGGGTATGAATTGGCAGAGGGAAAGCTTTGATCAGAGACCTCCTTGAAACTTGATCAAAGACACACTGAGGAATTAATTGATAGAGGAAATAATGAAGTTGGCCAGAGTGAGTAGACACAGGTGGCGTTCAAAGTCATATTCCATATGGATAGCTCTGTGACAGAGACTGTGGAAAATACAAGGTGTAACTTAGCATTTAGCTGGCGTTTATTGGGCACAAAGGCCAGGGCCCTCTGAGGGAGTTGAGGAAGTCAGAGAAAGAGCAAATCTAAGTGGTTCTGGGCTAATGCAGCTCCACTTCTAGGCAGAGAGCACCTAAGGAAGAGCATCATGACTTTCTCCTTTCTTGCAGTCCCAGAGCCTGATCTGTGCATGGATCTAGGTGTTCAATAAATTAATGATGGATAAGTGGAAGGGCAGTAGGAGCAAGAACTTCAACAGAAGAAGAGAATAAATACAAGGCTGCATTCTTTTTTTTTTTTTTTTTTTTTGGACTGGGGATCAAATGCAGGGATGCTTAACCACTGAGCGACATCCCCATCCCAACCCTTTTTTTGTATTTTATTCAGAGACAGAATCTCACTGAGTTCCTTAGGGCCTCGCTGAGTTGATGAGGCTGGTTTTGAACTTGTGATCCTGCTGCCTCAGTCTCCCAAGCCATTTGGGATTATAGGCATGTGCTACCACACCCAGCCAAGGCTGTATTCTTTAATTTCAGTGATGTGTCTTAGGGTCACAATCAAATCGACTTAACCACTAGTGAAACAAATACCACCTATTATCTACAAGAAAATTAGAATAAAGACCAAGGGGACTATATGATTTGAGAAGGTATTAAAACACCAATTCAAAATTAAAAGGAAAGCATCCTAGTTGAATAATTTATCCCATTAACTGAAATTTTAGTGCATTTATTTATTGCCAGTGGCATTAGAAACCTTAAAAAATTTAAAAGGATACCAGTGCCCCCAAATGGCAAATTTTGATTGCACTCTCAAAAGTAAAACACTTGTTAACATTTATGAGAAGTATCTAAGTTACCCCCAAAGAGAACCAAAGATGTCAGATGATTAGAGGCTTTGGTAGAGGAGAGGACACAACCCTTTAGCACAGATCTGAGAGCTAAGAGATGAAATTATTTAAATACCACATATATGTATAGTCTTTTTCCAAAAAGATAGATCAAAGACTGGTAAAAATGATTGGCTATAGCATGAGGGAGTGTGTGGTTCTGGAGATCTCACCCAGAAGGAATCCTGCTTTTCATTGCAGATCTTTTTGCTTCATTTGCACTTTCTTTAACCATGTATAACTTATCTTAAAACAAAAACATTAGGTAGAATTTTCCTAAGAAAATTAATTTCTTCTCTGTTTAAAACAAAAAACAAACAAAAAAAAACAAACCCTACACAGAAATAGCAAAAAGTGATAGTGGTACAGCAGAGAAGGAAACCATTTATTGATACAACTTAAAAAAAAACACACACACAAGGGGGGCTGGGATTGTGGCTCAGCAGTAGAGGGCTCGCTTAGCACGGGCAGGACCCGGGTTCGATCCTCAGCACCACATAAAAATAAAGGCATTGTGTTGTGCCCATCTACACCTAAAAAATAGATATTAAAAAAAAACACAAGGAATTCTCAGAATCTAGAAACATAAAAGGTGTAATGCAGCAAGAAGCTAATAGATATTTACAATAAGAATCATTTCATCTATTTCTGTATTTAATTTTTGAACAGGGCAGAGAGTTTCATGGCAATTAAATGATTGCTCCTTGGAAATAAGAGTTTCTAACCATTATTAAATGAATTTTTGTAGATTTGGGATCCTCAAAAAACATTTTGAAGGGCCTGGGGTTGTAACTCAGTAGCAAAGCGTTTGCCTAGCATGTGTGAAGCACTGGGTTCAATTCTCCACCCTGCATATAAGTAAATAAAGGTCCATTGACAATTAAAAAATATTTTTTAAAAAAATCATTTTTAAAAGCTTTTCTGGGAAATGAAGATTTAAATTAGGGATTTAACAATGAATCCTATGCTTTCTTCCCTTTTCAGACAGATGTAATTGTTAATTCTGTAACCCCACCATGTCTCAGAGTGGGACCTGTGTCAACATCAATTCTACAACGGGCAGGAAATGAAATGGAATGGGAATTCAGTGAAAAAGTATCTAAACAGTTTTCAGATTCCCAGTTGGTACTGGTCACAGAAGGATTTAAACTGCCCTGTAAATATGTATTCCATGTTCTGTGGAATCCAGCACAACCTGCATCTTTGGTAAGTTCAGAATAGATTTACCTTTATGCAGCTCCATGGTCTAACCAACCTGTTAAATTTCCATTGTTTCATTACATTCATGAAATCTTGTCAAGTGTTTATGGCCCACATTTGAAGCCTGAAATGTTACCTAACCCTAGGCTAAATTTTAAGTAAGCATATTGCAAATGGACACTGAAACACAGAGCTTCCTCATCCTATTCACCCATTCACCTCACTGTACTCAGTGACCCTGTAGACTTTTCCTAAGTAGGCACGGTGTTCACTTCTCCATATTTTCCTCTATGGATTAAATTCCAGGAGGAGCTGGGATTTCCCTTCTAGCACCACTCCAGTCAAATCTATTACCTGTAGTCTCTTCCTACCTGTGCTGGTGGTGGACATTGACTCTCTAGCTACTTTGTCTCCTAAGGCCCAAAACATACAAGCTTTAAAAAATAGGGAAAGCCACTCAGATATGGAAAGAGAGAAGTTTAATCCCTTCTACCTTTGTTTATCTTTTTTTCTGCAACATTTCTTGCCCTCTTATGGCTAGACAGCCCTCTCGTCTCAAATTGGTCCTTAGTCTTTCAGGTCCTCCTTTCCACAAACAAACCTCTGTCACAGTAATTCAATATAATGTTGAAAAGTTGATAGACGTTTAAGTCTGCCAAAAGTATTAGTATTTCTCCAGGAGAAATCATATAATAGATCCCAGTGATATTGAATAAATGTTGCTTTTTTTCTTTTAATCTCTATCTCCTTTATTAAACTTCTAAGAGCTCTTTATGCAGACTTGGAAGTGGCAGGTGAGCAGAGCAAACTGATAATTGAGTCTCTGACCTGGGAAGATGGGCAAGGCTACATAAACCAGCAGAAATCAGTGCCCAAATGTCTTGAATAGCCCACAGTGGCCCAATTATTCAGTTTCTTAGTCCTTTCATTTCTCATTAGCTAACCTTATAGCTATAGTGGAATCTCTATGGATGGAGCCTATCCTGCCCTCAGAGGAGGCGTAGACATGATCCTTGGTAGAGGTTGGCATTGTAAAATATGAACAGAACCAAGGAATAAGTGAAGTCTTACTTTTGACTCAGAGTGATTTTAGATTTATGTTTCTCTTACAGATATTGAAAAATGCAATGAAGCAATGTTTGGAAGAATGCCTCAAGCCAAATATAACTTCCATTTCCTTTCCTGCCCTTGGGTCTGGAAACATTGGTATTGGGAAGGATATAGTAGCAGAACTTATGTTTAATGAAGTTTTAGTATTTGCTAAAGAGCATTTGAAAAAACAACTAACTGTAAGGTTTGTGATCTTTCCAGAAGATCTGGAGTCATATAAGGTGAGTTAATATCTTAAAAATGTCCTACAGGGGCTGGGGATGTGGCTCAAGCGGTAGCGCACTCTCCTGGCATGCGTGCGGCCCGGGTTCGATCCTCCGCACCACATACCAACAAAGATGTTGTGTCCGCCGAAAACTAAACAATAAATATTAAATATTAAAATTCTCTCTCTCTCTCTCTCTCTCTCTCTCTCTCTCTCTTAAAAAAAAAAGAAAAAAAGAAATGTCCTACAGTTTGTCAGGCATAGTGAGGCATATCTATAATGCTAGGAACTGAGAGTCTGAGGCAGGTGGATCACAAATTCCAGGCCATCCAGCATAACTTAGTGAGACTCTGTCTCAAAAAATAAAAAGGGCTGGGAATGTACCAGCCCTGGTAGAGTGATCCTGGGTTCAATCCCTAGTACTGAAAATTTTTTAATAATGTGAAGGAAGAATAAAAAGGAATAAGAAACAGCTGCTTAAAATAGATTTTCTAGATATGGATTTTGGATTCTGCCTGTAACCAACATTCAAGTGAGGCTTCCCAGGAGTGTGTCTGAGTTTTAGATAGAAGGAGCTTGCACAGTGCCTGGCAGAGAATGGTTGTGGACCTTAGTTTTCTGTTTCTCTCTCCATTTCCTGGCCTGTTCCCTTTGTGTAGTGGCATACTTGTTCCAGCTTGCTCTTTCTTGGAACAATTGTAAAGGTTCTTATTCCTTCTGCTGCCCAATCATAAAAGGAGATTTGTAGCATTTGCTAATTTCCATGGCTTAAGCCATCAGTGTGATACCACTGCAGGTCAGATTGGAATTGATGTTCCCAGTGGATGCTTATGAGCCAGTGTAAGCCACTCCCGTTCACTACTGTGCCTCTTCCACAGCTCCCTGGCAGAATTGTGGCAAATGACCCAGTGAAGTAGCTCACCTTTTTGACAAAATGAATCGTCCTGTGCTTTGAATAAAGACTGACAGTTTCCTTCATGCAGAGGACTATTACTGGGCCTACACAGGTACCCTGAGAACTTTCCACGGTTCTGCATGAAGCACTATACCCTTGCAAGGGGAATTAAGCGCATTTAGAAAAGAAGATTCGTTCTCTTCAACATACAAATAGAATTGTGCTTGGCAGTTCAAGGAAAGTGAAAAGATCAAACACAGACTGAGGGCTACCCTTGAGGCTAAGCATAACAATTGCCATCATACATTGGTCTGCCAGACACAGTGCTAAGCAGAAGCTGTCTCATTACATTCACCCCATGATAGTGTGATGAAGCCACTATTAGCATTTCCATTTCACAGATGGGAAAACAACTCTGGGGTTAATATGCTCACAGCTAGTAAAGGGGCTAAACCAAGATTCCAACTTGGGTCTGTTTGTTTGCCCCCAAAGCCTGTGTTCTGAACCACAAACCAAATATTTGAGAAATATAGAATATGTCTTTCAGTTTTATAACTCAATGGAGAGGATTCTCTTATCCAATAGTTTACATTATATAGTGACCATTCACCATTTCTCCAGGCTTTTTCAACATTAACACCTACATAATATCCACATAGAATTATGAGGTGTGTGCATGCGTTTATTTCCACCTGTGGCTTTCTGATAAGCTCCTCTTTTCTTCCTAAATAAATTTTACAGTGAGAGATGTGTGTATAGAAAGATCAATGACAACTTACAAAGGTCCTCATGAGGATGTTACTTGATAGGGTCTCTGTATTCCAGAAAATGGATTTGTCAGACACTTAGGCCTGACTTAATCTACACCTAACTCACAATAAAGTGATACCCATTTTCACATACTCATATTTTTCAATTCAGAACTGAAGTGAAGAAGTAGTTCCCAGCTGACTAGAGTACTTGTGTTCATCAGTATTTCATGATGGTAAGAGTCTTGGGTGGAGCTGAGTATCTATAAAAGGCAATGGATGGTTATTTAACAAATATTTATTGAATATTTACCTTGTGCCAGGCATTGTGTCTCAGAATAAGGAACCCTTTCTTGAACACTTTACTGAGATCTCCCAGATAAGGTGTTGGTCACTTAGTGGATAGAACTGGAAAAATGCTGCCAAATTCTTGCCATTTGGCTCCACTTTTCCAAGATCCTTGCAGACCATCTGCTTGTCATTCACACATTATTTCTTCAATGTCATCACTAATGATGAAGTTACAGTTTTTCCTTCACATTCAATTCAAAAGTCTTGCCTAATTATTCTTTTTTTTTTAATTTATTCTTTCTAGATATACTTGACAGTGGGATATATTTTGACATATTATACACACATAGAATAAGTATAACTTGTTCCAACTAGGATCCCATTATTGTGGTTGTACATGATGTGGAGTTACATTGGTCATATATTCACATACAAGGATAGGAAAGATATGTCTGATTCATTCTACTGTTTTTCATATTTCCATCCCCTCTCCCTTCCCCTCATTCCTCTTTGTTTAGTCCAATGAACTTCTATTCATTCCTCTCCACCTCCTTATTGTGTGTTGGTACCACATATTAGAGAGAACATTCTACCTTTGGTTTTTTGAGACTGTCTTATTTCACTTAGCATGATATTCTCCAGTTTCATCCATTTACTGGCAAATGCCATAATTTAATTCTTCTCTTTATGAGAATGAGTAATATATACTCCTTTGTGCATATATATACCACATTCACCTGTGTATATACATAACACATATCTGCTATAGCTTGAATCTGGAATTTCCCTTAGAGGTCAACGTTTTTTTTTTTTTTTTTGTTGTTGTTTAGAGAGAGAGAGAGAGAGAGAGAATTTTTTAATATTTATTTTTTAGTTTTTGGTGGACACAACATCTTTATTTTTATGTGGTGCTAAGGATCGAACCCAGCGCCCCGTGCATGCCAGGTGAGCACGCTACCGCTTGAGCCACATCTCCAGCCCTATACTACATTCTTTATCCATTCTCCTGTTGTAGGGAATCTATATTGATTCCATAGCTTGGCTATTGTGAATTGAGCTGCTATAAACATTGCGTCACTGTAGTATGCTGATTTCAAGTCCTTTGGGTATAAACCACGGAGTGGAATAACTGAGTCAAATGGTTGTTCCATTCCAAGTTTTCAAAGGAATCTCAATAGTGCTTTCCAGAGTGGTTGCACAAATTTTCAGTCCCGTCATATAAATGAACCTTTTTTCCCATATCCTCATCAATATTTATTGTTAGTTGTATTCTTGATAAGTGCCATTCTGATTGGGATGAGGTGGAATCTCAGTATAGTTTTGATTCACATTTTTCTAATTGCTAGAGATGTTAAACATTTTTTAATGTATTTTTTGACCATTCATATTTCTTCTTTTATGAAGTGCCTAGTCAGTTCCTTAACCCATTTATTGACTGGGTTGTTTGTTTGTTTTGGTGTTAAGTTTTTTGAGTTCTTTGTATATTCTGGAGATTAATGCTCTGAGGTGCTGGTGGTAAAGATTTTTTCCAATTCTATAGGCTCTCTGTTCACATTCTTCATTGTTTCCTTTGTGGTGCAGAAACTTTGGTTTGATAACATCCCGTTTATTGATTCTTGATTTTTCTTCTTGTGCTTTGGGAATCTTATTGAGGAAGTCAGTTCCTAAGCCAACATGGTGGAGAGTTGGACCTACTTTTTCTTCTAGTAGATGCAGGGCCTCTGGTCTAATGCCAAGGTCTTGATCCACTTTGAGTTGACTTTTGAACAGGGTGAGAGATAGAGGTTCAATTTCATTCTATTACATGTATTTCCAGTTTTCTCAGTACCATTTTTTGAAGTGGCTCTCTTTTCTCCAATGTATGTTTATATCACCTTTGTCTAGTATGAGATAACTGTATTTATGTTGGTATGACTCTGTGTCTTATATTCTGTTCCATTGGTCTTCATGTCTGTTTTGGCGCCAATACCATGCTGTTTTGTTATCATAGCTCTGTAGGATAATTTAAGGTCTGATATTGTGATGCCTCCTGTGTCACTTTGCTTACTGAGGATTGCTTTGGCTATTCTGGGCCTCTTATTTTCCAAATTAATTTATTTAATGACTGCTTTTTCTATTTCTATAAAGAGCATTATTGGAATTTTAATAGGAGTTGTATTAAATATGTATAGAGCTTTGGGAGTATGGCCCCTTTGACAATATCAAATTCTGCCTATCCAATAACATGGGAGGTCTTTCCATCTTCTAAAGTCTTCTTCAATTTCTTTCTTTAGTGTTCTGCAGTTTTCATTGTAGAGATCTTGTACCTCTTTTATTAGATTAATTCCCAAATATTTTATTTTTTTGAGGCTATTGTGAATGGGATAGTTTTCCTGATTTCTCTTTCAGTTGATTCATCATTGGCTTATAGGAATGCAACTGATTTATGGGTGTTGGTTTTATATCCTGCTATTTTGCTGAATTCGTTTATGAGTTCTAGAAGCTTTCTGGTGGAGTTTTTTAGGTCTTCTAAATATAGAATCATTTCATTGGCTGCCTGATTATTTCTAACCCTATAAATAGATTCTGACTTTTAAAATGACCTTCTAGAGAGAGGCGATTTATTTATTTATTTTTGGTATTGGGGATTGAACCCAGGGGCGATTAACTACCAAGTCACATCCCCAGAGCTTTTTAATATATTATTTAGAGACAGGATCTTGCTGAGTTGCTTAGGGCCTCTTTAAGTTATTGATGCTGGCTTTGAACTCAAGACTCTCCTGCCTCAGCCTCCTAAGCCACTGGGATTATAGGGGTGTGCCACCACACCTGACTGGCAGTTCTTATTTGTTTATTTATCAACAGGTAATGTACCTTATTTGTTTTATTTCTGAGTTCTTGGATGAGGAGGGTGTTATAACCTCTCCAGGTAACTAAATATGGTAATATCAAGGACTTTTTGCTCTGAAAATAATAGCTGAAATGATAATTTATGAAGAAACTGTCTGGGCTGGATTGTGGCTCCGAGGTACAGTGCTTGCCTAGCATGTGTGAAGCACTGGGTTTGATCTTCAGCACCACATAAAAATAAATTAATTAATTAAGGTATTGTGTCCATCTACAACTGAAAAAAATATTTATAAAGATGTCCTATAGAATATAATGCTAAGTGAAGTTAGCCAATCCCAGGAAACCAAATGCCAAATGTTTTCTCTGATATAAGGAGGCTGATTCATAGTAGGGTTAGGAGGAGGAGCATGGGAGGATCAGAAGAACTCTGGTTAGGGCAAAGGGGAGGGAGGGGAAGAGAGGAGGCATGGGTTTAGAAAAGAGGGTGGAATGAGATGGACATCATTACCCTAAGTACATGTAAGAAGACCTAAAGGGTGTAAATATACTCTGTATACAACCAGAGATATGAAAAATTGTGCTCTATATGTATAATATGAACTGTAGTGCATTTTGCTGTCATCCATAACAAATTAGAATTAAAAATTAAAAATAAATAAATAAAAATGAATATCTGAAAAAAAGATATCCTATAGATTAAGAAACTTATTGTTAAAACTTAGATGCAAAGCAAAATCTAAACTTTACCTCATTAATAAATAGCAACTTTTCAATAAAGTACTACCCATTGTATCAATTTTGAACAAGGAAGAGTACATATTTACAGCTTTAATTCATGCCTAATATTATAATATTTATAATAAGCAGGAAATGAAGGTCTATTGAATGAATGAATGAATGAATGAATAGGTGATTATTTTTTGCCTTGGAGTATACATTCTTCTTCTTCTTTTTTTTTGTACTATATTTGTTTTTCCTTCCTTGTTGTCCCTAGGTGTTCTAATAGAGTATGGTGCTGCACTTGCTGTTCCCTAGGACTTTCCTTTTAGATTTGTGGCAATGGGGATGGGGATTGTGAGGCAGATGAGGTCAAGTGTGTTTGGTACAGATAAAGAGAGATTTTGGTGACAACGACTATATACCCTGCTCATGACTCTCTGCTCTGTTTTGCTTATTGTAGGCTTTCAGTCATGAAATGACAAAGAATTACAAGATGCTGAATTGTAACATTTACAATGGTGAGTAGGAAATTCACAGATCTAGAAGTAGAGTTTCCCATCATAGGTTCATTCTGTTCTTGATCATCTGAACTAATACAGGAAAGGAGAATAAGCCAATAGTTTATTGTGCTCCTACTAGACACCTGACCTGCTTTATACCTGACCGTGATTCTATTTTTGCTTAATCTAATTTCATGATACTGACGGAGAAGTTAAGTTGCAGTAGATAATCCACAGTGGGCTGGGGATGTGGCTCAAGTGGTATCGTGCTTGCCTGGCATGTTCGGGGCACTGGGTTCTACCCTCAGCACCACATAAAAATAAAATAAAGATGCTGTGTCCACCGAGAACTAAGAAAAAAAAAAAGGATAATCCACAGTGTGGACAGTTCATTTATAAATAAGTGTTTATAATTTTTTTCTCATAACAAAGCTGCCCTCCATAAACTGGCTAAGCTAGTAAGACTGTATGCCCCAAATATCTAAATGGGTTACTTATTACTAATTAGAGAAAACGCCTCTGAGTAATACCAGATAAATGGGTTAACCTAACACTATCATGATGGAAACTTTAACACACACACACACACACACACACACACACACACACACACACACACACACACACACGGTTGCAGGGGGAGGGGAGGGAGAGGTCCCAACTCTACAGAATCAGATTCAGAAACTTTGAGTGTGGACCAAGCAGATATTTTTTAATGCTCCCTAATAAGTTTTGCAGCTGATTTAGGTTTGGGATCCCTGGATTAAACCAATTCTGGTTGTTAGTGGCAGGCGAGGGTTAGCTTTATCTCATAACTTTATTCCTTCAGTGGAATTTGAGTGAACTGAACAGGAATGTTCAATGACCCAACAGTTCTAAAATTGAAGAAGGAGGAATTTCAAGGGTTTTGGCCTGGGACTGTGCTTTTTATCAGCCTATCCATTTGTCTGTAAAATGATGATGATGATAATTGACTATTGTGAGAATAATTGGAGGTTATGTATGTAAAGATAGTCTGTAAATTACAAAACATTAAACAAATGCCAGGGGAACAAAAGATGAATGGGAAGATAGACATACTTCCCTGGTGGCCCAGAGGAGGAGGAGATTTTTTCTGACTGGGAGCGATCAAAAAATGTCTTCATGGCCAGGAGTGGTAACTTGGGAGGCTGAGGCCAGAGGATCTCAAGTTCAAAGCCAGCCTCAGCAATTTAGGGAGTCCCTAAGCAACTCAATGAGACCCTGTCTCTAAATAAAATACAAAAAAGGACTGGGGATGTGGCTCAGTGGTTAAGTACCACTGGGTTCAATCCCCAGTACACAAAAAGAAAAAGAAGAATGGCTTCATGGATAAGAATGGTTCTATATTGAGCTTTGAGGATGCAAGATTTTCAATAGCCAGTGTATGTGTGTGGTGGTGGTGAGGGTGACAACACCCAGGAAAACCCACAGGAGCATAGACAAAAGTCTATGTCATTAATCTGATTCAGGGCAAGGGTCACCATTTGTTTCAGTAATTCTTGAGGGTATCTGTAAAGTAATTAGATAGCACAGGACAATAATTGACAGTCATAATGATTGATCTTCATCTCAGTTACCAAGGAAAGGTTAAACTAGTTAGAAAGGCAAAGAAGCATGTTTTCATTAGGATTATTTAGATAATAAATAGTTAAATTTGTTTTGGTGCTAGAGGAGTATCCTTTAGTGGTCTGAACAATTCTTCTTTCCTAATAATGGCAGATGAATGAAGTCCCATCTTGGATGTTTTAAATTTTCTCTTAAAATGTAATATATGCTCCTAAACAAGGGTTTAAAACAACAAAAAGCATGCCTCCAATTAAAGTATTTTCTTACTATTGTCTAAAATTTTAGCTTATAAATGGAAAAAAATTCAAAAAAGTAAAACATGGGGTTTTATTTTTATCAGAGAGAGGCCTTCCTTTCCTTCTTACTTCTAGTTCTATCCTAGCTCTTTTTCATAGTTTCTGAGGCGAACTAAGTACAATATCAGGATAAAGATGCTGCTTATCTTATTGTTCCAGGGTCACTAATAATAGGTGTAATTGTGTGAGCACTGGAGTCAAATGTCCATACCTGTTGACTTCATGGCCACCACTAACTGGTTCCATAACCGTGGGCACGTTACTTAATGACACTCTGAGTCTTACAAAGTTCTCCTTATTTGTACAATGGGAGTTTGGTCTTGAAGCTTGAATAAAATAATACATGTAAAGACCTTGGAACAATGCTACAATATAGTAAGTGTTCAACTTACTTTTGTCCCTCAAAAATTGTTCTAAAATTTATTCCTATAAAGCTCTGAGTTACGTTGCTCTACAGATCCTTGCTGACAACTTGATTGTCAGAGTCAAGAATTAAAAAAAAAAAAAATTTGTAGTTGTAGATGGACAGCATGCCTTTATTTTGTTTATTTTTGTATGGTGCTGAGGCTCGAACCAGTGCCTCACACATGCTAGGCACGAGCTCTACCACTGAGCTATAGCCCAAGCCCCAGAGTCAAAATTTTTTCCAGTTTGGTAGATGATTTTTCAATTCCCTCATTGCCAGTAAGGATAAGCATCTTTTTTCACATAGATACAGGTCATTTGTGTTTCCTTTCCTGTGAAACATTTTGCCCAAGTAACTATTGGGTTGTTTCTTTTTCTTAATAATTTTAGAGAATTCTTCATATATTGTAGATAATGCATGATCTATTAGTTTCTTCTCTTTTTTAAAAAAAAGAATTTGTAGTTGTAAATGGACAGAATGCCTTTATTTTATTAAGTTTATTTTTATGTGATGCTAAGGATCAAATCCAGTGCCTCACATGTGCTAGGCAAGTGCTCTGCCATTAAACTATGGCCCAACCCTTAATTTCTTCTCAATTAGTCCATTCCCTCCCCCCACAGCACTTTTTTTTTTTCAATTTGAGTTTCAGAGTTGCCTGAATATCTCTATCATTTATGAAGATTACAGATAGGTGATTAGAATCAGGTTCCCTTTCTTTTTCCTGCTAGAATATACCATCTCCAGCAGCAGTAGCTAAGCTTTAAATGCTTGCTGTGGAGATGAAGAAGCGAGATGCCCAACTCTATCCTTTAAGCAGAAGAAGGTCCAAGACGTCCTATTACACAAAGATAAGATATAATAAGGATTTTTGGGTAGTAGAATTATAGGCATCTCTTCTTTTCAGTATACTCTGATAATTTTCTAGTTTTCCAGTTATAGGCATATGTTATTTTTATTATCAGAGATGTGGGTTTGTTTTTTAAAATAAGTTTTATGCTAGGCTCACACTGTAATCCCAGTGACTTGGGAGGTTGAGGAAGGTGGATTGTAAATTCAAAGCCAAACTTAGTGAGTCTTAGTGAGACCTGTCTCAAAATAAAAAGGACTGGGGATGTGACTCAGTGGTTAAGCACCCCTGGGTTCAATTCTAGGTACCAAAATCAAAACCAAAAACAATAAATTTCACTCCTTGAATTGTATGGCTTTCAGAGATCTTTGATTTTAAAATTGGCAGAAGCAAGAGGTTAAGGAAAATTTCATTCATCAGGAAACAATACTTAGTTGATATCCAGATTGAGATCACAAGGTGAACTCATCTGTGAATTGACAAATGCCACATAGTAGAGACCAGATATGATAAAACCAGCTCCTCCAGAGCTAAACTCTGTGCTCCCAAGGAGGCTCTAAATAATGCATATAGGTTGTCTTTATATCCAGTGCAGCTTTCAAAGATAGGTTCTTAATAGGAGCTACTAGTGCTGATAATGGTGAAGATGTCCTTGGGGTAAACACTAGCCATGGTGTTTTGTTCTGTACTATTTTAAAAACCACCAACCTTCCATGATTGCTTATGATAGTTCTTTCAGTCCCCCAGGGGACCCGCGAGGAGCAAAGAGAAAATGGGCTTGAAGTGGGGTCTCCTGCCATGGATCTGATGGGATGGAATAAGGAAGAGATATATGAGGCCAAAGCATGGATCCAAAGGCTACTGACATCCCAGAACATCCACACCATTGAGAACAAGCATATTCTCCACCTTGGAAAAAAGGAACATGACATTTTATCTAAACTTCAGAAAACCTCAAGTGTCTCCATTACAGAGGTTATCAGTCCCGGAAAGGCAAATTTAGAGATCAGAGGAGCCAGGGATGACCTCATTGAGGTGGTTATGAACATTGAACATATGCTCTGTGAAGTTCAGGAGGAAGTGACAAGGGAAAAGGAGCAAAACCTTTGGATCTTATCAGGTGAGTAACTTCCTGTTTAGTTAAGAGTCAGCTCTACCAACTGTTTCTTCTTTTGGATATGAATGGGTTTGTACAAATGTGGATAAGAAATAGAATGGAAAAGGAGAGAGCAAACTATTCTGGTTCTGTGTTAGGTTGTAAACGTTTTCGTCATAAACTTTTTCTTTTTCTTTTTTTTTTTTTTTTTAAATGGCAATAGGGATTGAAACTAGGGCCTGGCATGTGCCAGGGAAGTGCTCTAGCATTGAGCTATACCTCCAGATCCTAGGTCATGATTTTTTTTGTGTGGTGCTGGGGATTGAATCCAGGGCCTTGTGCATGCTAGGCAAACACTCTAACAACTGAGCTGTATCCCCAGTGGTCATAAACTTTTATGAGGCAGTTTTGGGCTCTCTTTCTACCATCAGGGTTATTTGTTAAGGAATGAAAACATTCACACATAACACACATGCACACACTAACACACCCATTGGGTTTACATATAATGACATGGATTGCCTGAGAGGGGAATGAATTGAAAGCCTAGGGTAAAACCTAAGCCAAGTGCAGGGTAAAAACTGCACATCCCTATTTCTGCAAATGGAGCATTTAAAAGTACACACATTCCACTTGATTGTTTCTTTTATTGAGCCTAATTGTATTTATTCATTGCTGTCAGGATTAGGAACCATAAAATCGCTTACTTGGAACCCTGTCACCAATGAAAGTATTCACTGGTGCTATGAGATACACTTAAATATCTCCATTCAGTGGGGCTAAACTCATCAGGATAATTGTGGGAATTGGTCTGGAGAGATTTTTTTTTTACAGAACCCTGGAATTACTTAGGAAATTATGCCTTTTAAAATGCTACCTGAAGAAACAGCAGATTATTTCATTCATTTATTCAATGACTGCATATTGCTTCCATGGTGTGTGTATGTGCCATGTATTGTGCTAGGTGCTCGTGATAAACAAGGTGAATATTTTTCCTGCTCAAAATCTACTTGGTATGGGAACAGGTAAGTAATGATAGAGGAGGGTGAAAGTGCTCTGTGAGCAGTGAGGAGAGGCACCTTACCTCCAGACTTGAGGTGTCAGAGGAAAGCTTCTCAAAGGAGGTGTCATAGATGGAGAACTAAATAATATGTAGCAGTTAGCTAGGCAAAGAAAGTAAGTTTCAAGAATTCAGACTCCAGTAGAGCCTAGATTATATAAGGCCTTATAAATCACATGAGAAAATTCAGATTTTTTTTTTTTCCTAGAGCCGCTGGGGATTGAACCCAGAGGCCCTTTTCTACTGAGCTATATCCCCAGCCCTTTTTATTTATTTTCTATTTTGGGACACTGTATTGTGAAGTCGTCCAGGCTGGCCTTGAATTTGCAATCCTCCTGCCTCAATCTCCTAAGTAGCTGGAATTACAGGTATAGATGTTTTCTGTAAGCAAATGGGGGTACTTTGAAGTTTGTAATCAAAGATAAAATCAGGTAAGATTTGTATTTTAGAAAGATTCCTGATTATAATGTAGAGGTTGGACTTAGTAAGAGGTTCAAAAACTCAAATGCTTGATTTCCAAGGATACCTTATTTTCACTATGCATCTGTAAAGACAAGTTAGGAAGTGTAATGCCAGATTTGTAGACCTCCAGGAGCCAAATCCGATGCAAGCATACAAGAGTCTTTATTGCAAGCTTGAACGTGGACTCAAAATGGTTTCGGATGCAGTGATCCTGAGGATGAGTCCTGACCCTTAGTTCAATGAGGATTTATAGTTTTTTGGGGGATACTCTATGCGTCACAGCATCACACAGCAAATCATTCCACACCATGGGAAAATCAAACAACAACTCTTAACACTGATTAGCACATTCACTGGTGGGACAAGTTGGGTAAGGGTGATTGGTTAGTTCAAGTGGTGGATACATTTGAACTGATTGGGTTGCAAGAGTGTATACGCTAAATTGCAAGGTGGCCTAATCATGTTATCAATCACCGAAACTTCTGGGAGGGTCAGCTGGCATTTTACATATGTTCCCTGTCTCACTCTGATTGGTGGTTGCTAGGGGGTTGCTATGGGTCCTCACTTAGCGTAACTGAATCAGGGACACCTGGTGGCACAGATCCCTCCTGTTAAACAACTCTCCTAGGTATGTGCCTAGGAGAGTTCTGTGGGTTTTTCCAAGGACAAGGGTCACGCCCCCTCCCTCTGGACAGGCCTTGAGGTAGAAGCTAGTTTCTCAAAAATGGAGTCATATCAGTTTCTCAGAAGAAATGGTCAAAGTGGGTACATTTGTAATAAACATTGTATCCACATTCCATAGAAAACTCAGTGTCAAAAAACTTGGACAAAAATAATACATGGAAAAAAAAAATACATGATCATGAAAAAGATTATGATTTCCACTTAGATTATGAAACATAATGGATGTGGATAATTAAACTAACCCCTATCACCAGCTCAGGAAAACAGGAGACAAAGAAACATCGGTCTGTATAACTTGTGGCATTACTTTAAATTAACTACATTCATGAGGTTGACTCTTTATCTCAACTATTAACAATTTAGAATCATGAAAGTCGCTTGTTCCACTGAATGATGGTGTTTTTGGTATTAGACAATTAAACATATTATTTCACAGTAGCATTTCATGCAAACCCACCTTCGATTAAAATTTACATGTTTAATAAAATGGATAATTTGACATGCTATCATTACAGGAAACATCGAATATCCATCAGAACAATAAAAGTTTAAAAAAATAGGAGAGAGGCTAATGGGCTGAGGTTGTGGCTCTCAGTGATAGAGGGCTCACCCAGCATGTGTGGGCCGCTGGGTTCAATGCTCAGCACCACATAGAAATAAAAACAAATAAAAATAAAGGTAATGTGTCCAACTACAACCAAAAAATATTTTTAAAAATAGAGGTTAAACATCACCTCTGTTTTATGCTGTTCTTTAAATCCTTTGTGGTGGGTGCTTCTGACAGAAGTTTTATAGATCTTTGGGTCCCCAGTACCCCACACATGGCCTGGCATATAGTAGGATCTTGGTAAATGTTTGTTGAAGTAAACTCTAATATTATACCTTATAAATTCAATTGAAATAAGGCAAGCTTTTTATGTTTGTTTTTTTCCATGTGGTCCACCTGTATATACAGTTCAATAAAGAACTTGTTTGGACAAAACCAGGTTGTCCATTGAGTTTTTGAAAGGAAGGAGAATGGGGAAGGAAGAGGAAAGGAATGGAGGGATGGAAGAAAGGAAAAAGGAGGGGAGACAAGGATGAGGTGTTGCTGAAAGCTCGGTCTTTGTCCTGGATGCCATAACGAGGATATGGTTTTGAGAAAAAAGTAAAATGTTTATTGCTTGGCTAGCAAAGGAGACACATGGGACTCCTGTCCCAAAGGCTATGATTCTACCCATCAGCAGGAATAGGGGGCTTTTAAAGAGGTGATTCAAAGGTGACATTCCTTTGAATGTTCTCTTGGAGTTGTAATTTGTTTGTTTGGGAGAGAGTCCTTTCTGAGATCTTCTGGTACCATCCCCCAAATCTGGATTCTTCATTTCTATGGTGGCTGTGTACTCAAGGACAGATAAATCTGCCTCAAATGGGTAAGAAAGGTAATCCTGTTTTCCCTGAGATTAGGGAGGGGGAGAGATTAGGGAGGAGCAGAGGGAGAGGAAGAGAAAGAAATTTGCCCATTTTAAAAATAAGGTGCAGTGGCAGAGCAGCAGGGGCTATATTCAAAGTATAAAGTGGATCACTGTTACAGAGGAAGGAAGGAAGGGAAGGACACTGTAGACTTTTTTTTTTTTAATTCTATAGCATTTATTTGCCACATAATATTTATGTAGCTCTATAAAGACGAATTTTATTAAACAAGAGACAAGAGGGCCTGGTGCAATGGCACAGAACTGTGATCACAACAACTCAAGAGACTGAGACAGGAGGATCACAGATTGTGTTACCTAAGGCTTGGTCCTAGTCCCCAGTGCCAATCTAATAACGAGAACATGATTTTGACAAAAAGGCTTATTGCTTTGCTAGCAAAGGAGAAACACAGGGACTCCTGTCCCAGAGGCTATGATTTTCCCATCAGCAGGTGTAATGCCAGATTCGTGGGACCCCAAAAGACCTCCAGGAGCCGAATCAGATGCAATCACACAAGAGTATTGCAAGCTCCAGCCTGAACTCACAACAGTTTCCGACGCAGCGGTCCCAAGGAGTGAGTCCTGACCCCTTAGTTCAGTGAGGATTTATAGTTTTTTTTTTTTTTTTGGGGGGGGATACTCTATGCGTCACAACATCACACAGCAAATCATTCCACACCTCGGGGAAAATCAAACAACAACTCTTAACATTGATTAGCACGTTCACTGGCGGGAACAAGTTGAGAAAGGGTGATTGGTGAGTTCAAGAGATGGATACGTTTGAACTGATTGGTTTAAGCCACGAGGGGTGTATATACTAAACTACATGGTTTCCTAACATGTTATCAATCAAACTACTGGGAGGGTTACCTGGCATTTCAGATATGATTGGTTGTTGCGATTGGTTGTTGCTATGGTCCGAAATTAGGTCTCAAGCATTCTTTGATCTTGCATTGCTGATCAAGGCTATCTGGTCACTGCAGTTTGGACAGGCCCTGCTCTGAGGTAGAGGCTGGTTTTTCAAAAATGGAGTCACATCAGCTTCTCACTGAAACGGGTTTTGTTTGGTTTTGTTTGGGGTACCAGGGATTGAGCCCAGGGACACTTAACCACTGAGCACATCTCCAGCCCTTTTTAATATTTTATTTAGAGACAGGGTCTCACTGAGTTGCTTAGTGCCTCACTAAATTGCTGGAGCTGAGTTTGAACTCACAATCTTCCTCTCAGCCTCTGGAGCCGCTGGGATTACAGGAATGTGCCACCAAGCCCAGTGAAACAGGGGGCTTTTAAAGAGGTGCTCCAAAGCTACATTCTATGTGTTCTCTGTTGGAGTTGTAATTTGCTTGTTAATTTGGGAGATAGCCATTTCTGAGATCTTCTGGAGCCATCCCCAAAGTCTGGATTACTTCATTTCTATGGTGGGTGTGTACTCAGGGACAGATAACTCTGTCTAGGGTGGGGAAGAAAGGTCACCCTGTTTCCCTTGAACCATAGACTCTTAATCTTCAAATTTCCTTCTTCTTGCTTGGGATTGTTTATGAGTGCTACACATTCCCACTATTCTCCTTGTCTCCTTAAAGAAAGCACTTGTGAAAGTCAGGTTTACTATCTTAGATCCTTACTTACTAGCTTTGTGTTATTAGAAAAGTTATTTATTTATCTGAACTTTGATTTCCTTATTTACAAAATTGTGCTAATTATTTCAGTGGTGAGAGTGCTATTGAAAAACCAGCCTCTATCTCAGAGCAAAGCCTGTCCAAGAAACGGGGCATGACCCTTGTCCTTGGAAAGACTCACTGAGCACTCCTAGCACATACCCACCCTGCTGAGGCTTTTTTCTACAAATAACGGGAGAGGTCTGCTGCGCTGGGTGTCCCTGACTCAGTCAGTCTAGGTGGGGACCCAGAGCAACCCCCTAGCAGCCACCAATCAGCATGAGACAGGGAAAATACCTGGGATACCAGATGACCCTCCCAGTAGTTTATGGTGCTTGATATCATGTTGGGAAACCATGTAGTTCAGCACTACTCCCCTCGTGGCTTAAACTAATCAGTTTAAACGAATTCCCCTTCTTGTACTAACCAATCACCCCTACCCAACTTGTTCCCGCCAGTGAATATGCTAATCATATTTTAGAGTTGTTCTATGATTTTTCCCACCGTGTGTGATGATTTGCTAAGAGATGTCCCTGACTTCACATACATCAGAGTTTATAAACTGCTGTAAACCCTGGGCTCAGGGCCTGTCAGCATCACCAGTTGCTGTGTGCGTGCTAAGGACCGAGCTAGCTTGCAATAAACACCTCTTTGCTGCTTACATTGATCTTGGTCTCTGGTGGTCTTTTGGGGGTCCCGAATTCGAGCATAGCATAGACAATATGAGGCATATGCTTTAAACTAACCTATCTCTTCCTTCAAATTTCTAGGAATTGTTTCATTAAATCCCTTTACAAACTCTTCCCTTTTCACAGAGCGCTAAGACAAGGTTTTGTGTTACTTATTTTTAGGACAATGGACTGATCAGCAAACAAAAAACCAGGATGAAATGAAAAAAAAAATCACATTTCTACGATATTCAGCACCTTGTACTGAAGAACTTCTGGATCGAAAGAAACAGTTTGAAAAACATGGTTTGCAGGTTATAAAGGTATACCTAATCAAGGCATAGATTTGGCTTCTCTTGCTATTAATTACTTGGTTCTGTAGCCAGAAGAGAAGCTCGTTTAACAAAGAGTTTAAACTAGCTGCTCAATGGCCCTGAATCCTAGGAGTAAGACTGGAAGAAGGGCAGGCACAAGGGGTATAGATGAATCAGTATGTAGAAATGATGTTTGGCTGTTCAGAAGCATAGATTCAAGATCCAGGAAGCAGTGATCTCCCTATCTTTGATCAAAACGAAAGAAAATAGAATAGTGTTTATCATGCTATAATTGTTAACTATTTCTATCACTAAGCTATGAGCTTTAAAAGGGTAGACTCTATCGCCAGCTAGCTGGGCTGGCTACCTGAGCTGGGTTCACAGAGCTGGCCAAGAAAATGGTGAAAGAAGCACTCAACACACAGAAATACCTTTTGCTTGCAGGAATCAGGGACGTTTCTTGACCTTAAGGGTCCCTTGGAAAGAGAGACAGCACACCTGAGAGCATCCTATTTTTTGAGGGGAAGACATTCGAGGAAGTTCAATCCAAATAAGGCAAAGGATTGGGTTTCAGGGGGTTGCTTGGTGATGTCTTGTGCTCAGCAGATTGACTGACACCTGGAAAAGCCTGGTGCTGAGTAGGATCAAAGGCAGAGCGATGGAAAAGGACACATACATAACACAGCCCAGTCAGAACAGCAACATCAGTCCAGTCCCCTCAGGTGCTCAAATGCTCATAGCTCACACACACAGCCCATGACTTGCTCATGACAAGACACTATGTCTGTTGTCAATGCTTTTGTTACCTATGCCTAACATATCGTGATTGCCCAGTGAAATTTTATTGCATGAATCAATTGAAGAAGTAACAGAGGATTTTGAGAGGTAGAAGTCAAAACTAAGAAAGGATTAGGGGCAGGAGAGACTGTTATGCAACTTTATATAAAAAGCAAATTGCATGAAAATAATGTGCATATAAATGCCTTTATAAGTTCAAGAGGCAATTGAATAGGTGCCCAGTTTTTTTTTCCCCTTTGGTTTTAGGTGGAGGCAATAGACAATGCGGTTCTTTGGGCTGCCTTCCAAAGAAAGAAGAAAATGATGGAAGGGAGAACTTCTAAAGAGCCTGTGAGCCACAGATTGTTTCAGCAGGTTCCACACCAGTTCTGCAATGTGGTATGCAGAGTCGGCTTTCAAAGTTTGTACTCGGTGCCTTGTGGTAGGTGTCAGCCCTGATCATGTGGAAATTGGTGAGACCAGACATCAGCAGGTGGCTCACCACTAATAGCATTTGTTGCTTTGGGGAGGGGATCATTTGTGACTGCAATTGAGAGGTAGTCTTAGAAAGGGTTGTATTTTTAATTTTCTTTATATCTTTTGTTGATATGTCTTTTGTTGACGATGGGCTTATTTTGACAATAATGTGAGCAGTAGGATTTTTGATTTACTGTTTTTTTTCTCATTTCTGTTTCTGTGTCCTATATGCAGAAAACACTTTGGGGGTCCCCCTCCCCTTTTGGCTTATTTATCTTAATAAAATTATAATCAACACCAATGTATGATCCTCATCCTTTAATTAAAAGGATATTTTCCTAAATTTAGGATAGTTGGTCTTCAGCTGGGCTTGCTGGTGTGTGTACCCGTAGCCACAGCTACTAGGGAGGCTGAGGCAAGAGATAGCTTGAGCCCAAAAGTTTAAGAAAGAAAAGGAAAAAAGGACAGTTTTTTTTGTTTGTTTGTTTTTTATCCTCTTATTTCCTATAGCCTGCTAGTGAATGAATTAAGTATAACCTGAAGTGAATAGTATTTTAGGATCCTTCTGAGAGTCCTCTGTGTACCTTCATGTCTCTTTTCAGTTGTACAAAATTAGATAATCTCTATATTGTACCTTTTCCTCTTCAGTTGCTAGTGAAAAATTCTGGCTTTAGGTCTCTCCAAAGGAGGCTGAGAACTTAAGTCACAATCATGGATGGGTCTTTAGCAGTGTAACTTGGTTTGGGCTAGTCCATTAAACGTGATCTTTTGGGGCTAGGGATATAGCTCAGTTGGTAGAGTGCTTGCCTCACATGCACAAGGCCCTGGGTTCAATCCCCAGCACCAAAAAAAAAAAAAAAAAAAAGAAAAGAAGAGAAAAAAGAAAACCAAAAACCATGTGATCTTTACCTTTAAAACGGTAGCATGATTCTTGCTGTGGAGCCAGTTCTAATAGTCTCTGTTCCTAGAAAGCAGAAGATCTAAAAATCACATTTCCTTTGTCCAAAAGAGAACATAGGTAATACCAGGAGTGAAAATTGAATATAGACAATTCCTGGGATTGGAAATAGATAAATGACCAGGCACGATGATGCACGCCTGTAATCCCAGCGGCTCTGGAAGCTGAGGCAGGAGGATCTCAAGTTCAAAGCCAGTCTCAGTAATGATGAGGTGCTTTGCAACTCAGTGAGACCCTGTCTGTAAATAAAATACAAAATAGGACTGAGGATGTGGCTCAATGGTTGGGTGCCCCTAAGTTCAATCCCTTTGTACCAAAAAAAAAAAAAAAAAAAAAAAAGAAGAAGAAAAGAAAAGAAACAAAAAAAGAAAGAAATAGATAATGAATTTCCACCAAGAATTTTTTTTTTTTTGAGTGCATTCAGGGAGAGGGAAGCAATAAGTTTCCTTCGTAGCCACAGTCTTAAAGCTACAGCTTCCATTTGCTCCTTAAATGGTTTCTCTACACTCCCCATACCATTTCAACTACAACTACTCTCATCAAGATCTTCCTATTTTCCAAATCTGATGAGGACCCTCTTTTCAGTCTTGTGCCTGGAACTGCTAATTTCTAATCCAACATCAATTTATAACTTTCTTCCCAAAACATCTAAGATGCACACCAAAACAAGGCCAACCCAAAGTCTTATCCGGTCTCCTCTTCATCAGCCTCTAGCTCAGGCTGTTTTATTTTAAGGTGTGATGGGGAGGTATTGCTTGCACATGCTCATTAGATAATGATGTGAAAAGTAGCAGGAAGACTATATCGAAAACTCATATGAAAGAGGAAAAGGAAAACATGTCATAGTCACTGCCACAGTACTTATCATGTGCTGCTGGATGGGAATGTATGAGAGCTTCCTCTGGGAGTGGCATAAGACCCTTGTTTCACACTTGGGAAAAATCTTCCTTGTATGTTGTGGCCCTTGACCATTTTTAGGCCCACTGCCTACCAGGGGGGCCTGGATTGCCTCAAACTTTAGAACATTCTCAGGCTGATGCATCCAGACTTGTGATTTCTTCAGCAATATGGTTCCTTTTTTAAAAGCTTAGCAGGCATGGAGCTTATTCCCTTCTGTTCAACTGTATGTCTTCATAATAAGGAAGATCTTGTTTCCATATAGTCTTTCTTTCTTTTCTTTTCTTTTTTTCTCAGTGCTGATAGAAATCAGGCCTGTCCATGTCAGACAAGTATTCTACCCCTGAACTATATCCCCAGCCCTCCATATAGTCTTTAAGCCTCAAGAATTGTTTTTTTCTATTGGCCTTTGTGCTCTTGCCCACCCGCTGCCCATTAGCTTCATGATCACTGCCTAGAGGTCATTCAGAAAGAAAACTGCCTGGGGAGACAGAACCCATAATGTAACCTGCACCAATGGACTCCTCTCTGTAAAGTTGTAAAAACTCTATAAGCAGAAGGTTCTAGACAAGCCCAGGAGACACCCCTCTTATCACTACTGAAGCTGTTCTCATTTGGAGTACAAAAGCTTCTGATTTTTTCAGCCTTACAGTGTTCTAAATTATGGGACTCTCAGTCAATTTAAGTGGTCAGCCATAGGCAGGGGAGGCTTCTGTTAGTAAAACTTTATTTTTTTTTTCTATACTTGCATTCCAGCCAGTCATATTCTGGGTTCATCCCTTGCTTGCAGGACTTGGTTGAATGCAACAAAAAGTAGCCTACACACGTGCAGTTCCCTTATTATCGTAATTCATTCATTGCACATTCATTAAGCACATTCCATGAATCAGGCCTTGGGCTGGAGTGTAAGAGATATAGCAATAAGTGAAAAACAAAGACTTCTTGCCCTTATAATTTATCATTAGTGAGTCCACCCTTTAAATGGTGGTATTCTCCTACATTCTGAAGGAAGTCTACTTTTTTTTCCTCCACAGTGTCCCCTGGGTGATGGCACCTATTCCCATGGCCTCAACTCCTCTTTCTAAGAGGAAGACTTAAAAATTTCTCATTCTAACCCCCATTTCTCCTGATGTGCAGGTCTAGATAGTTGATTGATTTGGGGACATTTTTATCTAGCTGTCCCATAGGCATCTTAAACTGAACTCTTTTCTTGCCCTTGCTTTTCCCTAAGAAATATGCCTTATGTTTTCTTACTTCCTAATTTGGCTAATGCCATCACCATCCACCTACCAGGTCTCCCAAGCATGAAAGTTATTATCATCCTCCATTCTTTCCTTTGCCTCGCCCTCATACTGGTCCACGTGATTCAAGTCTCATAATAGTCTTAATCCAGGACTGGGGTTGTGGCTCAGCGGTAGAGCACTTACCTAGCATGTGTGAGACACTGGGTTCTATCCTCAGCACCACATAAAAATAAATAAAATAATAGTCTCAATCCACTTCACCTCTCTATTCTAACTAAGATGCCTAAGTATTTCTTCCCTTAGGCCTAGACTATTGTCCTTCTCTTGCCTCAAAACAAACCCCATTGTAGTACTAGGCTAGTTATGCTAAAAAATTATATTCTTGCTTACTATCTATATTCCTAGTTATCTATAAAAGACCAAACTTGGGCTGGGGATGTGGCTCAAGCGGTAGCGCACTCACCTGGCATGCGTGCGGCCCGGGTTCGATCCTCAGCACCACATACAAACAAAGATGTTGTGTCCGCCGAAAACTAAAAAATAAGTATTAAAAAATTCTCTCTCTCTCTCTCCTCTCTCCCACACACACATCTCTCATTCTCTCTTAAAAAAAAAAAAAAAAAAAAAAAGACCAAACTCCTTAGTAGAGCATATAGGAAAATCCCACATTTTCCACCAGATTCATCACCCCTTGTTCCTTAACCTTTTAGCCATGAGCTTTTTTTTCTTCTCAGAATAATTAATTCTGAAAACCAGAATTCTAAGACCATATTCTTTTAAATAAACAGGATACTTCCTCCCTCTTCAGCCTTTTGAGCTACTCAAGCTCCTATTCTTTCTTTTTCTTTTTTTAAGAGAGAGGGGGGAGAGAGAGAGAGAGAGAGAGAATTTTTAATATTTATTTTTTAGTTCTCCGGATACAACTTCTTTGTTGGTATGTGGGGCTGAGGATCGAACCCGGGCCGCACACATGCCAGGCGAGCGCGCTACCGCTTGAGCCACATCCCCAGCCCCTCCTATTCTTTCTTTAAGAGATAGCTGAAGGCTGGGGATATAGCTCAGTTGGTAGAATGCTTGCCTCATGTGTTACAAGGCCCTAGGTTCAATCCCCCGCATCACCAAAAAAAAAAAAGACCTAGCTCAAATGGCCTCTCCTGGTTGGCCCCTTCCTCTGTATTCCCATACTTCCTGCCTTTTTATTGCATTATCTGTATGTTTAATAACTACTATAATTTATAGGGGTGGGAATTATTTTCTTTATGGCTCTGTAGCAGAACTTCACCTAGCTATCAAGCTTCCATGTTCAAAGATATGAAAAACTAGAACTTGTCAATTCAAGTTGAACTTGGTTATTTTGAGAAATTTCTTAGTCCCTTCAGGGCTTGAATTGAGTTTCTGCTATTTTGTCCTTTTACTCCCTTTCTCTCTGAGACTGATCTAGATGGTGTCAGAGGCATTGTGGAGAGGGTTGCCTGTCTCTTGTTCTACCTGTCTCCATGCCCCGTGTCAGATAAGCCCTGTGGGCTATGGTCATTAGCCTCCACTTGTGCCCTTTGCACTTAGATAGTCTCTGCATCAGCCACTCTGTGTCTCCCCTGAGGAAATTCCTTTTCACTCTATATCTGTGCTTCTCCTGAAGTACTATAATTATTTGAGCGTGTTTATCCTCCAAGCTGAAAGCAGGGTCTCATCTGGCCACCATGTATGGTAACTAACTCACCTGTTCTGGAGTCTTCCCCAGCATTGCTATGCTTTTTACTCAGGCATGAGGCTGGATAAGAGAGTGCACCCAGCACTCAGGCAATGTTCTCTTCTGCCCTGGGAATCCTGCGAGTTGTTCTGTGATTTCTATTGTTCAGCCCTATCTTGATTCCCAGGGCTCTTTTGAGGGAATGGGACAGTGAAATGAGCCCCTTCTCAAAGTTCCCAAGAGCTCCAGTTATATCTTTTATGATTCCTCTCTTTCAATAGCTGGAAGGAAGAAATTTTATTTGTCCTGAAGTGAGAAAATTGCTCTTGGATTATCTTATATTATTCTGTCTTCTTACTATTAGTAAATACTTCATGCTTCGAATCCTTCAGATTTTTACCTTTTTTAATTAAAAAAATTATTTTTAATTGTAGATGGACACAATACTTTTTTTTTTTTTAAATGTGGTGCTGAGGATCAAACCAAGTGCCTTACACATGCTAGGCAAATGCTCTACCATCAAGCCAAAACTCTAGCCCCAAGAAGAAACTCTTGAGAAAGAAAATCTTTGATTTTTTTTATCTCAAAATATTACCTTGCCACACAAAGTTATACTACACTCTATCTGTTTACATGTAGGAAGGTCCAGGTGCCTTTTGAAATTTTAAAATCAGAAATCATATCTCAGTCACTTTTGAATTCTAGAGCTATACTATTCAATATGGTAGCCACTAGCCACATATGGAACTAAGCATATTAAATATGGTGTGTCTGAATTGAGATGCACTTTAAGTATAAAATACAGGATTTTTCAAAGAATTATTACAAAAGAATGTAAAATATAGTTTGATATTGATTAAATGTTGAAATAGCATTTAAAATTTAATGGGTTAAATACAATATGAATTTTGTTTCTTCTTACCTTTTTAAAATGTAACTACTAAAAAATTTAAAATTATATATGTGGCTCATATTGCATTTTTATTTTTCAGTGCTGGTCTTGAGCCTAAAACAATATTAAGTGTAGAAAAAAAAGGGAAGGAAAGAAGAAAGGAAGGAAGGAATGATAATACAGAATATAGCTTTTCAAAGAAGTTTGTTTTTTTCCTCTCAGTAAAGTTATTATTTTTTTCAGTGCTGGAGATTGAACCCAGGGCCTCTCACATGCTAAGCATGTGATCTATTCCTCCCAGGACCTTTAAGCAATGTTAGAAAGGGCATTGCACAGGGATTACCTTGAGATTCAGAATCTGGCCTTCAGTCTCTTGGGTGTCCTTGAAATATTACTGTAAAGGTAATGCAGATTAAGGGGCCAGAGTTGCGCTCAATGGTAGAGTGCTTGCCTAGCACATGTGAGGCACTGGGTTTGATCCTCAGCACCACATAAAAATAAATAAATAAAATAAAGATACTGTGTTCATTTATAACTAAAACATATATATTAAGAAAAAAGTAATGCAGATCAAAAACAATATACTAGAATGGAGAATATTCATTTTCAGTGGTTGGAATCGGGCCTATCCTTCTCAGTATCACAGTCTTCAGAATGCCTGATGAGTGATGAGCAGGAACCTAAATCAGAAGCATGTGGAGGATTCTTGGTCAGTTATTTTGCCAGGTCATGATGAGATCTGATGACCACACCTGCCCTATAGTACAGAATACCTTACTACAGATTAGAATCTCTGTGTCCCTCAAATTCAAGGTTGCTTTTCCTAAATAATGAGGCATTAACATTTTATATGCTCATCATTCCCCTTATTTTGACTTATTTTTCTTGTAATGTGTCCATGACTTTGACTACTCTTATTAGATGCTATTTTTCAAGCCGTGTTTTTCCAGACAGTACTGGGGATTGAACCTAGGGGTGCTTTACCACTTATCTACATCCCCAGCACCCCTCCCCCTTTTTAAATAAATTTTTTTACATGTTGATGGACCTTTATTTATTTATATATGGTGCTGAGAATGAAACTCCGTGTCTCACACATGCTAGGCTCTACCACTGAGCCACAATCCCAGCCCCCCAGCCTCTTTTTTTTGGTTTTGTTTTGTTTTGATTTTGAGACAGGGTCTCACTAAGTTGCTGAGGCTGGCCTTGAACTTGCAATCCTCCTGTCTCTGCCTCCCATGTTGCTTGGTTTGCAGGCATGTACCACCTTACCTGGATTGAAGCCTTATTCTCAAGAGTTGTTACAGTTTATAGCTTGTAGAAGTCAGGCAATGTTCTAAGATAAATAAAACTTTCCATTTATTATGTTAGATGTCAGATGCTTGGTTAATGTTGACTTGAATCATAATTTCTCTGAATCTCAGATTTTTTATCTTTGAAATAGAGATAATAATTCAAATCCTAGATTGATTGAATCTAATCAGCATAAAAATTCTTGGAAAGCCAAAGACTTCTCTAAAAACTGTAATGGTGTATTCAAATATATTCTATTATTATGTTGATATCAGTGATCTTTTGTCTCTGGGAACAACGTGGCTACAGACTTAGGGACTTGGAACAAGGAGGAGGTGATTATTTGAAGGACTAGAGAGAGAATATATTATAGTACCCAAATAGGCAATAACATTTGCCAGATCATAATAATCTTCTAACTTTTTTCCTTTTCTCAGACTCAGAGTATGGAGCTGGCATATACTTCATCAAGAACCTCAAAAAACTAGCAGACCAAGCCAAGAAAATCTCTGATACAAAGGAGCTGATCTATATATTTGAGGCTGAAGTACTCACAGGCTCCTTCTGTCGAGGTTACCTGTTAAATATTGTCCCACCTCCATTGAGTCCTGGAGCCATAGATTTTCATGACAGTGTGGTTGACAATGTCTCCAGTCCTGAAACATTTGTTATTTTTAGTGGCATACAGGCTATGCCCCAATATTTATGGACTTGTATTCAGGATTACTCATCAAGACAAATGTTATTTTCTTCAAAGCAGCCTTGGAGGAAATTCTCAAATGGCAGTCCTGTTGATTAATCTCCAATTCATTTTAACAGCAGGCATGACCTTGCACTGGGTGATCTAACCAAATAATGACCACCAGTGATTCAAAGAATGGTTTGAGTATGTCGAATGAGTTATCTGTTTGGACTGACTGAGCATCAAGAAAGTACCAGCCACCTACTAGCATCTTAGAGCCTTAATCTTTGCCTTTATCTCTTGGGGTTGAAGTGGATAGATACCAACGAAAACATTCTTAGGATTGTTCCTCTTCCTTGCAATTGTTCTTTTGTCACCTTCACTGTAGGTAACAGCAAAAATGTTTTACATGTAATGAAGAGATTTTTCCACAATATAATCCAAGCCTTTTATTTTCTAAAAGGATGACAGTATAAAATATTAGGACAGCAAAATAATTTTAGACTTTTTTAGAGAGTCTTATAAAGTGCTTTGGGTATCAAAATAAATCACCTTTGTCTAAATAATTGACTCTGGAAAAATATGTGCAAAATGAAATAACTTGAAGTGGAAGGATATCAAAAGGCTGATATTCAATTTGGATTTAGCCGTCTCAAGCAATGCCACTCAAGCACCATGTAGCCAAAATATTAATTCACCAAATATTTATTGATCACTAGAAGTGTTCTTGTTACTTTATGGGTGCTAGGGATATGACACTGGACAAGACAAATATTCTCACAAACTGTTTGGGCTGAATAATCAGGAAAACAGATATGGACAACTTAATGAGTGCATTTAGATATAACAAAAGGATGATTATAGAATCTTTGGGAAAATCTAAGAGGAAAAAGAACACATTAATCAGATATTGGGAGGAGGCCTCCAAAAGAAATGAAAATTTAAACCCATAAGAAGTCTATCAAATCGGGAGCAGAATCATAAGAGTATTTTACATAGAATAGATCTTACAAAGGTTGAATCCACTGTGACTATTGACTGTGCCCAAATTTGACTTCAGAGTTCTATTTGCAAGTTTGAGGTCAGTTAACCTCACCATGAATCTAGTGCATACTTTCAAATTCATATTTCGCTGTACTCTCAAACTTTCCTGAACCTTACATCTTCAGCTTCTTGCATAAAACACTTCCTCCTCCCTAACCTCCATTCTCCTTAAAAAAGGTAAGCTTATTGCCTCATATGGTACTGTCCTTGAATCTGGGTAAGAGTGGTTTCTGCCTTGGACTCCTGATTTTCAAAGTCTGTTTTCTTCTGCCCCTTGTCTGAAAAAATTCATTCTGGCCTCTTCCTCCAATGGGCCATCATCACAAGGTGAAGTACCCCGTGGGAGCCAAGAGAATGGGTCCACCTGGAGTCTGTATTTACTCTTAGGCCACCCAGAAGGTACCTGGAACCCCACATTTTCTGCTTAAACAGTGCTGAGTCCACTTCCAGGTCTCTTCTTGGGTCTCTTCCCAAGTATGGACTATGCCACAGTCTATATCAAGAGTGGTCTGGGGATGTACCTCAGTGGTAGAGCACTTGCCTAGTATACACAAGGCCCTGGGTTCAATCTCCAATTAAAAAACAAAAACAAAACAAAACCTCTCAATAGATAACTACAGAGATAGATGTGGATGTGGGGGCTGAGGTGTTCACATGCATGTGTATAAGGCCTGTAATGCAAAACTGAGAGGACAGATAGTCTTTGAAGAGGCCATAAGAATTGTAGAAAAGGAGAACTGACTTGAGTTGTTCAGTGTTATTGAAGGTGGCAAAAAATCTTCAAAAATTTTAAAAAAGAATTTCTTGAAAATAAGGGTTTCCCCAAACCCAGAAAAAGGCAACAAAGTTTAACAAAACTTTCTGAATTTCTTTACTCAAACTATAAATTTATTTGAAATCTAACTCCAATTTCACAATTTCATATTATTTTTGTGCTTAAAAACCATTTTCCCTGCAGAAAAGATGAGGACATGCAATGTGGTCCTAGTGTTTTTAAAGTGAAGGGAATTTCAGATATAGAGAGCCTACATAGTCAATTTATAGATGCAAAGAACTCAATTGACTGACTGTACACACAAAGTGGATGGATACTTTGGAGCGCTGGAAATGAACTTCCGCAAGTGAAAAAACCTTCTGTGCTAGTAAATAAAATCCTAAGTATTCTATACTCAAACACCCTTGTTGAGAGAAAATCTAGCTTAATGTCATAACTTTGTAACTGACAACAGGAATCAGTGCCATATAGGCAGAAGAGCAGAGCTTTAAGTCAAATTAATTTTGTTTGACTGTATTCAGTTTTACCACTATATTAAAGAAGGCTTCAGATAGTTCTGGGAAGTATTAATGGAAAAAGAAACAGAAAGTATAAAAATAATCATATCATAAGACAAAGAAACAAATCATTTAAAAAAATTTACTGTAGGTAATGTCTGTTTAATCAGATCTATTGTCTTCTCCTCCTCCTCCCTTTTTTGTATTGAGGATTGAACCTTGGGCCTCATGCATGCTAGGAGAGTGTTCTATCACTAAGTGCATTCTCAACCCTTATTAAAAAATTTTGAGACAGGTCTCACTAAATTGCCCAGGCTGGCCTTGAACTTGTGATCCTATTGATTAAGCCTCTGGAGTAACCGGGATTACAGGTATGTACCTCCATACCTGGCTACATGCTACTTTCTTCTTTAAAAAATCCTCACATTGGGCTGAGGCTGTAGTTCATTGGCAGAGCGCTTGCCTAGCATATGTGAGGCACTGGGTTTGATCCTTAGCATCACATAAAAATAAATAAAATAAAGGCATTCTGTCCATCTATAACTACAAAAAAAATTTTAAAGTATTTGTACAAATCATTTTAAAAATTCCTCACATTTTACATATCTTAAGAATATAGAGGGGCTGGGGTTGTGGCTCAGCAGTAGAGCGCTTGCCTAGCATGTGCAAGACACTGGGTTCGATCCTCAGCACCACATAAAAATAAATAAATAAAATAAAGGTATTGTGTCCAACTACAACTAAAAAAATATTTAAAATAAAAAAGAATATAGGGCTGGGGATGTGGCTCAAGCGGTAGTGTGCTTGCCAGGCATGTACAGGGCGCTGGTTTGGATCCTCAGCACCACATAATAAAATAAAATAAAGGTGTTGTGTCCACCGAAAAAACTAAAAAATAAATATTAAAAAAAGAATATAGAAAAATATAGCTTACAAAATTTAAATATGCAATAATGAATTAAATTGCTATACCAGAGGACAAAAACATTATAAAAAATATTGTCATATTTTCTCACACCTATTATTTACTTAATTGGTATTTCTATTAATTATTGCTTCTTGCCACTTTTAGTGCTATTGCTATTTTGTTTAATAGCACATAACAGAATATATGATTTCAAGTAAATACCTATTTTTCATAGTTCTACATTCAAGTAATAATATCAACACAGTTTATATTATTTTAAATTTCCACCTCGATTAGGTTGGCAAACATTTTAAAAAGTCAGGCATTTCCAAATGTTAGCAAGGGTGTGTAGAGAAGAGAATCTTATGCTGTTTGTGGAGCATAAAACTTGGTACAACCACTTCATGAAATAATCCAGCAATATTTTATTATATTAGTTTACTTTTGCTGTGTAACAAGTTGCCATAAACCTAGTAGCTTAAAACACATTTACTATCTTTTAGTTTATGTGGACCAGGAGTCCATGTGCAGCTTAGTTCCTCTGCTCAGGGTCTAACAAAGCTACAATAAAGTGTAAGTCAGGCCATCTGGAGGCTTGACTGGGGATGAATCTGTTTCTAAACTCTCTCAGATTGTGATGGCAGAATTAATTTCCATGTGTTTGACCCTGGCTTCTTACTGGCTCCCAGCTAAGGGCCATTACACTCAGGGCCTACAAGTTATCTGTGCTTTCCTGCTACCCTGCCCTGTGTCCTTTTCCATAAGCAGTTGACAACATGTCAACTTGCCTTTTCAAGGCTAGCAGGAAGACTGCTAAGACAAATTCATATATAATGAAATGTCACCATGATAGTAAAATCCCTTCATCTTTGCTGTATTCTAAGTCCCATCTGTATTTAAGAGGTAGGAATTACATAGGACAACACTATGGGACAGAGATCATGAGGGATATCTTAGACATCAAATATGTTGTGTTTGAGAATATAACAGGTTCCTTGTAGGTAGTAGATGTATAGGGATATTCATAAGAGCACTATGATAAAAAATATTGTTCTACACTTTTTTTGAGGGGGGGTACTGGAGACTAAATTCAGGGGCACTCCAACGCTGAGCCACATCCCCAGCCCTATTTTGTATTTTATTTAGAGACAGGATTTCACTGAGTTTCTTAGCACCTCGTCATTACTGAGGCTGGCTTTGAACTCAGGATCTTCCTGCCTCAGCCTCCTGAGCTGCTGGGATTACAGGCATGTGCTCAGCATATTGTTCCACATTTAAAAAACTTTTCAAAATATAAAAACAATCTAGCTAGATAGCCATTAGCTTATAAAACACCACATGTGGTATGATAACATTTTCTATTAAGGTAATATATAGAGGAATTATGCTTTGGGCAATGGCCTTCCTGTTTTGGCCCAACACTACCACCACTAAGAACAACTGGAGAAAATAGAAAAACATGAATGCATTTAAGAAGTACCCAGGAAGTAAGAATTTGGTGGTGCAAGAAAAGAGTGCCATGAAAAGTGAGCCTGTTTTCCATCACTTTTCCAAACCTGGGTTGACTGCTGATTCTAAGAACAGTGGCTAAAAAACTGAGTAGCGCCTTTGACTGCTCAGGACTGAGGAGGCTCTGCCAAAGAGGACAAGCCCTAGTAAATACCTGAGACTTAGATAGGGAACCTACCTTGGAGTAAAGGTGAACTGAGTAAAGTCCACCTCTGAAAAATCAGTCTTAGCTCCTGATTGGAGTAGGGTGATGTGTCCTGAGCACAGTTGTGGCAGGCATGCTTGCCTCTAGGCCTCTCTCATAGAACACTTTTTTCCCCCTTTCTCCTTTCTCAAACTCAACTCTGATTAAAAAAAAAAAAAAAAAAATCCATGGTGTGTTTATTAGAACCATGGGTGGAGGAATGGTCATGCGGGGTTGGGGAGGGAGAAGGGTCCAAGGGAGGGAGTGGGAGGAATGAGGGAGTAAGGGAGGGAGGGGGAGAGAGGGAGGGAGAGTGGGAGAGAGGGAGGGAGAGGGGGGAGGGAGGGAGAGGGGGGAGGGAGGGAGAGATAGATAGATAGATAGACAGATAGATAGATATCGAGATCCTACACGTACAAATGCGTTAATCTACCCCATCTCTTTCACCTTGTTTCTTGGTGTTTTAAAGTGATTCAGTAAAACTACCCCATTTGTGAGACTTTCCCATCACCTCTGCTTGGCTGGCTTTAGTTTTGCTTTTTTTGAAGCCACGACTCCATTTGCTTCTCCCAAAAAAACAATTCCATCAAATTTAATAGTAATAATTATGGAACCAAAATTTTCGTTTGTAAGCACTAATTGAGAGTAACTCAAGTATATATGTTAAAAATTAATTCTTAATGATTTCTGATAGTACTTAAAAAGTATCAGGCAAAAAGGATGGAAAGAATTGAAAACCCAGAGGCTTCCTGCAACCGGGCTGCACGTGAACCCTTTGGACACGAGGCACTGACGTCACTTTTTAAATAAGCCCTCAGCCTTCAATCACGCCATCCATCATTCATCTAATAAACATGAACTATATTAGGTAACTACCACGTGAGGGAGGTGAGGGGGATCGATCAGCCTTGGAAGAGCTTAGTAAAGACAGGTTTATAGACACCACTTTCCCTCCCTTGTCCACGGACTGTAAACCTTTTCCCTGACCCCAACTCTTCACGAAACCGGCGCTAACCACTAGCAACCGCTAGGGAAAGACCGTTGGAAGACTACTTTTCCCGGCAGGCTCTGCGGAGGGCGGCGGAGGGGTGCGCGCAGGCGCGCAGGCCGGCCCCCGCACGCAGGCGCACTGCGCACGCCGGCTGAGCTGGTCTCGCTCCTCGGTGCGCGGCGGCGGAAAGCGAGGCCTGGATACTGCTGAGGCGCGGGCCGGCTCTTCGAGGTTGTGCGCGGGAGAGGTACCGTGGGCGAGCGAGCGAGCGCCTCACTCTAGCAGTGGCACCGGGATCGGTTGCCTCGAGCCGGTGAGTGGGGGTGCCCCCGCGGCCGCGGCCCCTCCCCCGCCCGCTGGCAGATCCGGGTAGTCTCCGGCGTGAGCCTGGAGAGGCCCCCGGACGAGGGCCGGCGCCGGCAGTGGCTCGAGCTTGGGTGCCTGGGCCCGGACGCTCGCAGCGCGTCCGTGCGTCACGGCCACGGGTGTCCTAACGGCCGTACGGTCGGCGGAGGGAAGGTGGGGGCGGGGAACGCTGGTGTGATCGCCATCAGGAACGCCGGTCGAGGCGGGGCGGGGCGGCGGGGTGGTAGCTGTGCCGGGGACTGCGGGGCGCCGAGGCAGCGGGGCGGAGAAGAGGCGAGCGCGGAGCCTACGCCGCGGCTTGAACCGGCGCGCGCGGGCGGGGGTCGGGAGTGGGCCGCGCTGAGCTAGTGCTGCTCTTAGGGAGGAAACAGCAGGGGTGGCTTGTAAAAATCCTAACCGCGCTGGAATGGACAGTCTGGGGAATTCACAAGTTAGAGCCCGGACCGGTGTTTGGACCGAGGTGTAGGGGGCGGGGTGGAGACCGTCGGCTGCAATTTACAGATGTCATAACAACCTGGGCCCAGAGCGGCTGACGGGGGTGTGGTAATTATAGGAATGACAGAACTAAGTCTGCGCCGAGCGTGTGTAAGCAGTGATGCAAAGGAAACAGCCAAGTATTAGATTAAGCTCGAAGTGGGAGGAGAAAACTGAAGGCTCACTGGAGTCAGGCAGGTCATGAAAGGATGTTTTATGGTTGAATGGAAGTGCTTCTTGTTCCACTTTTAAATGAGAAGTTTCAAAATGATTGATTTTTTTCAGGCTTCAACTTAGATTCGGTAAACACTCATGAAATACTTCTGAAACTATTTAAAAACAATCACTTTTCCATCCTCCTTAAACAGTTTCTTCAAAATCTCTGTTGGCATTAGACGAGTAGGTAATTTTTGTCTCCTTTTGTTACTTTAAGGCTTATTCTTGACAGTTTTTCCTTAACTTGTTCTTCCCTACTTTGGAAGTGATCCACAAGTTATTCTTTCCTCCGTTTTAAAGATTGAAGATATTAAAATTTATTTTTTTCAAGGAAAAGTTTATTTTTACTGAAATAATTATTCTTGGAAGGGACTGTTTTATGTACATATGATTTTAAGGGAGTGAGAGAAGGTAAGAGAATATTTATTGAGCGCCTTTTCAAATAATGTGTTAAATACATATATATTAAATACTTAATATTTATAATAACTTGGAAGTAGTTGTTAATTTTTCCTATTTGACAGAAGAAGTAATTTCTGTAGTCATCCAGCTCTTGTTGGAACCGACTCTAGAACCCAGAGTGTACTGTTTTAATAATTATTTCTTCTTTCTTTTTTTTTTTTTTAAGAGTGAGAGAGGGAGAGAATTTTTTTTTTTAATATTTATTTTTTTTTAGTTCTGGGTGGACACAACATCTTTGTTGGTATGTGGTGCTGTGGATGGAACCCGGGCCGCACGCATGCCAGGCAAGCGCGCTACCGCTTGAGCCACATCCCCAGCCCTATTTCTTGGTTTTACTTGCTTTATTTAATTCATTCATCCAGTGAATGCTTATGGAGTGATCATTTACCTGAAACTTGGGATACAGCCATGATCCAGACACACTGGCCATGTCCTCATGGAATTTATAATGTCACAGGGAAAACTAATAAATAATACGAATGTTGTCTGCATGATACCTTATCAGTCATTATAATTGAGCAGAAACTGTAAAAAAGCTCTTTACAAAGAACAAAGAAAGTTCAAATGGAAATAGACAACATAAGTTTTGAGGATCTTATAATCCTAGGGGAACAAAATACATATTCATAAAAATCCAGAAGTGGGACTGGGGCTATAGCTCAGTGATAGAGTACTTATCTAGCATGTGTGAAGCCCTGGATTTGATCCTCAGCACCACATAAAATAAATAGAATAAAGGTATTATGAAAAAAAAATTGTTTTAAAAAACAAAAATCCAGAAGGGGCTGTAGCTCAGTGGTAGAGTACTTCCACAGTATATCTGAGGCCCTGAGGCTTGATGGACCCTCACCCCCCAGGGTGCATGGGACCTGAAGCCATGAGGACAACTAGAATAAACTAAGTGACAGAAATAAATGTATCACTTGAAAGCAGTATACTTTTATTTTTTTTTAAGGTCTTATGTAAGCTTATCACTTCCTAAGATATAGTGTTAGGCATCTTATCTAGAATCGATACATACCAAAGGGGGTCCTGAAAAAAAATTTTCTTTATTGCCATCCACAGCACTGTTTATAATTTTTTTTAAATTTGTCCTTCTAAAACAGAGACCCTAGTGCTAGGCTTTTATTTTTATTATTTTTTTATATAAATGACTGCCTTTCATTAGGCCATTTTTTGTTTTGTATGCTGGCCCGTTTCTCTTTACACTTGGGTTGTCAGGAATCTCATTGGGTGTTCAATTTTTGTAATTTTCCTTATTTTATACCAGATAATCTGGAATTGCTCTAATTTGTTTCTAATGACTTTGTTGCCATTGTTCTCTGTTGCTCTCAATTGTTTTGTCCTTTTTTTCTTTTTCCATACATGTGAGAGTGGGATTATATCTTATTTTTTCATCCCCTGGGTGTTTGTTGAATTAATGATACAATCTTACTGATTTATAATGTCTGTGCTTTTGGAAATGTGTATGAGTACTGTATATAAAATCAATTAAGATATTTTCATTGGTCATGCAGGATGGGTGACCTAGTGATAAGGACAGTCCTCTAATACTCTTTGTTTTAAGATATCTTTGTACTTTGTAGGGATTATGAATTTATCTGTATTAATGGAAGAAAACATTGGGAATGGTAAACAGTTCAGTTAACTGTGTTGGGCTGCTTTTTTTTTTTTTCCTTGTTTCAGTAAGTAGGAGGTACCCCCAGGCCAGTTGGGGGCCAGATAGGCCTACCTTAGAAATTTTTGAGGTTGTGCATTGAAAGAGCAAAGATGAAGATTGATGGGATATACAGTTTGTTTTTAAATATGTTAATGACCCTACAAAGGAGACCTCAGTGAAAAATGGTTCTGTCCTAGTGTAGACTAATTGGGACAATTTTTTGAGAGCAGGCAATAATCCAGAATGTGGATAATGGGGATAATCTCTTTCATATAACAAGAATAATACTGCCCTTCATATACAAAGATAAGTCTGCTTACTCATCATGATTGATTTTCCAGCATGAAGAGGATATGTGCTGAGTTGTCCATGTGTCTCTATCCTCTGTGACCAGCAAGGCAGCTTGGGGTCAGAATGGGGGTTTGTAGCTGGGAACAGAAAGACTCACAGAAAGTACCTAAGTCTGTTAATAGGTCAAGCCCTACAGATGCTTTCACTTAATTACCTTGCAAAACCACTCTACAGGTGGTTACATAGACAGGATGATTAGGTAACTTGCCCTACTTCAGAATAAGTGGTAGAGTTGGGATTCAAACATAAGGCTGTTTGTATTATGTTCACATCAATAATTAAACTTGATTTTATTAGCAGTTCAGTTTTTCCATCAGAAAAAACTAAAAGTAATTTAACATCATGAAATGACACTGTAAAGGTCTGATTTACTACCTGAAAAATTGTTCAAGTTCCTTGTTTTATCACCATTTTAAAAAGTGGAATTTAAAATTAGAGTACTGTATGCCAGGCACAGAGACACATGGCTATAATTCCAGTGGCTTGGGAGGCTGAGACAGGAGGATTTTGAGTTCAAAGCCAGCCTTAGCAAAAAGTAAGGCACTAAGCAACTGAGTCAGATCCTATCTCTAAATAAAATACAAAATAGGTCTGGGGATGTGGTTCATTGGTCAAGTGCTCCTGAATTCAATCCCCAGTACCAAAAAAAAAAAAAAAAAATTAGAGTACTGTATGAAAAATGCTGCTGTCCCTTGTTGCAGCTTCTACACTTTAGTTGCTATCCTTAGCTGTTTCCTCCTATGTTATTTATAACTCACTCTCTCCTGTGCTTTCCTCCCCTTCCTCCCTCTACCTTCCTGCTAATCAGTGAACCTAGGGCCTTGGGCATGATAGGCACATTTACTTGCTCTTTCCATCACTGAGCTTTACCCTAACCCCTGTTGATATTTCTTTTTTTTTTTTTTTTTAAATTTTAATATTTATTTATTTATATTCTCGGCAGACACAACATCTTTGTTTCTATGTGGTGCTGAGGTTTGAACCCGGGCCGCTCACATGCCAGACAAGCGTGCTACCACTTGAGCCACATCCCCAGCCCTGTTGATATTTCTTGATACAACAATTTTAAACATTATCTGTGGATTTTCTTCTAAGCAAAGTGTATTCCTTGGTGTTTCTTAAATACCCACCTCACCCAAACACACGCCCACTGCCTCTCCCCTCTTCTCAATATAGTTATCACAGATGTTTATTAAGTCAATAATCAATGTTTACGGTATTATAACTTTTTAACTAGGTAAATATTCACAACAATCCTTCTTGGGTACTATGATATCATTTCCTCTCATCTTTTTCCTGGGAGTTAATACTTTTATTTTTGTTTCATTTCCTGAGACAGGTATCCTGGAACCCTTTGGCCTCTTTAATGCAGTCTGGACTGGTTACCTTTTGAGCTTGTTTCACAGTTGTTATCCTGGGATGTTTCTTTATATCATTCTTAAAATTCTCTTTTCCTTTCTCCTGTATAAGATCTCCTGTTTCTCATGCTTCCTCACCTTGTTTTATTCATTTCCTTAGAGTAAATGTAGTTGTTTTCTGAGGCATGATATGTGGGAATAAGAACTCTTGAGTGGGCTGGGGATGTGGCTCAAGCGGTAGCCAGCTGCCTGGTATGCGTGCAGCCTGGGTTCAATCCTCAGCACCACATACAAACAAAGATGTTGTGTACACCAAAAACTGAAAAATAAATATTGAAATTCTCAAAAAAAAAAAACAAAAAAAAACTCTTGAGTTGTTAGTTTGAACAAAAAAATCTTTATTCTGCTTTCACATTTGATCAGTAATTTGGCTGGGTATAAAATTCTATGTTGAAAATAATTTCTACTCAAAGTACTCATTTGTATTTTTTTTTTTTTTTGAGAGAGAACTTTTAATGTTTATTTTTTAGTTCTCGGAGGACACATCTTTGTTGGTATGTGGTGCTGAGGATCGAACCCGGGCCGCACGCATGCAAGGCGAGCGCGCTACCTCTTGAGCCACATCCCCAGCCCACTCATTTGTATTCAAAGTTTAGAAGTCGTTGCTTTTCTTTCATTGTTGCTGTTGAAGTCCAAAGACAGTCCGATTCTTCTTCATTTGTATGTGACCTTCGTTGTCTCCCAATCTCTATAAGCTTTTTGGATATTATTTTTTAATCCTTGAAATTCCACGATAATGTGCTTGAATGTGAGTCTTTTTTATTTAAGGGCAGTCAGTGGACCCTTCCAAGCTGAGAATTCATGTTCTTCTACTTTGGGAAATTGTTTCTTTTTTTACTTGACATTGTTTAGGATCTTTCTGTTGAGGGGGGTTATGTATGTGTATGTAGTGTGTCTAATATGGAATTTCATCTTCCACATTTTACTTTTCATTCCGTAATAAATTGATGCCTGAGTTGCTTTTCTGCAGTGACATACCTTCTTGTACATCTTTATGGACCTGTGGGAAAGTTTTTTGGGTTTACAGTCTCAGGAGTGTGATTCCTGCAGCATAGAATGAGACAATCAGGGGCTGGGGATGTGGCTCAAACTGTAGCACTCTCTCCTGGTATGCGTGCCGCCCGGGTTCAATCCTCAGCACCACATAGAAACAAAGATGTTATGTCTGCCGAAAACTAAAAAAAATAAATATTAAAATTCAAAAAAAAAAGAATGATAAAATTAGTTTATGTGCCTACCAGTAGTACAGGAGGGTTCTTGTTTGCCCACATCTTTTTTGCCTCTGCTTGTCTTATCTTTTTAATCTTTTTTTTAGTCTGATGTGTATAAAGTATTTCAATTTACATTCTCTTAATTACTTATAATTTTGAGCATCTTTTTGATGATTGTTTATTTTGGGTTTCTTCTGTTTTTGGTATGTTGAAGTTCCTTGTGGAGCTTTGTCTGTTGATTTTAAACTTGGAAAATATTTTCTCTAAGCTTGTCATCTTTCTGTTCATTTTGTCTTTGATTGAATATTCAAAGTTTTTGTTTCTTTGATAATCTCTTCATTTTCAACTTTTTGTTCTGTCTTTTTGGAATGTGTATTATTTGGATATTGGACTTCTTAGGTGATTTAGATTTTCTTTCCTTTCTTCTCCATTCCTTAGTCCTTTTTATTTTTGTTTTATTTCTTATTGGTATATTATCATCCCTTAGGTCTTTCTTTTGTTTCCCAAGAGATTTCCTTCGTGTTTTTAGTCCTCTGTTGAATTTTTAATTTCTATCTACATTTTAAGTTTTTAGAGCTCATTCTTATATTATCTATATTGTTTCATAGATGCTATAATTTTTTTTGTGAATGTTAATGATCAACTTTATTTTTTGTTTTGTTTTTTTCTTTTCATTGCTGTATTTCTTCTGAGTTCCTGTGATTCCATTGCTGTCTTTTTTCTGTGTAGAGGCTTTCCCTAGATGTCAATAATCTTATGGCTGTGCCAAAAACTGAATTGTATCCTCTATAGATGTGGCTTGTTGAAGGTGAACAGGGTTAACTGGTTGCCATTTGCAGGACACACTGATATGTCTTTTCTCTTGGACTGATCAGTTTTCCTGAGAAAGAGAGCCTTTAGTCTCTTGACTGGAAGATACACACTTGGCGGCCATATTTTGAAAACCCTTTTAGAAAAATTTTTTTTTTTTTTTTAAGCAACAGGGATTGAACCCAGGGGTGCTTTACAATTGAGCCACATCCCCAGCTCCTATTTTTGTGTTTTATGAGTTGCTTAGGGCCTCACTAAGTTGCTGAGGCTGGCTTTGAACTCGAGATCCTCCTGCCTTAGCCTCCTGAGATACTGGAATTACAGGCATCTGTTATGTTTCGGGGCCAAGGAACTGGAGTTCTTAATTGTGTTCATATACTCCTGTTTTCTTTCTTTCTTTTTTTTCTTTTTAAAGAGAGAGAGAGAGAAAGAGAATTTTAATATTTATTTTTTAGTTTTTGGCGGACACAACATCTTTGTATGTGGTGCTGAGGATCGAACCCAGGCCGCATGCATGCCAGGCAAGTGCGCTACCGCTTGAGCCACATCCTCAGCCCCTATACTCCTGTTTTCATTGTGGTACCTCATTGAGTTTGTTATGTATGTATTTATTAATTTTGGGGACCTGGGGATTGAACCCAGGGCTTTATGCATGCTAGGTCAGCACTGTACCACTGAGTATCCCTGACCTGCTTGGAACACCATTTTAAATTCTCCTTTTCATTTTCTTTGCAGTAATTGTCTCAACATCTAGAGGGGTTAGGGAAGAGTGATTATTTGGCTATGAAGAATATGGGAAAAAATCTGAGTGTGTGATGGTTGTTTAGACTTTCAGCTGACTTCAGTTTTTAGCCCCAGTCCTCACTTTACCCTCTGAAATATCTGGGGGATCTTCTGTTTGTGAAGCAACCTGCCTGGTGGGCGGTGTAAATCATTTGTTTCTTAATGACTCTGCCTTTGCAGGTGTTTTATTTTCAGAATTCTCCACTTTGCTAGTAAAATGTAATTTGACCAGTAGTTTTATAGCTTCTAAAATGGCTTATATATAAATCCACCATTTACTTTTTACTTTCTCCTGGCTTTAGTTTTTGATATTAAGTGCTAATCTTATATTTCTACAAAATGATATATAATTTGTATAATGGAATTAAGATAGATAGCTTTTCATCCACAAATACTATTGCAGATATTAAATGTTCAGAATATTTAGGGTGTGTTTGAGATTTACTGACTGTATAGGCTGACTCAGCATACTGTGAATATATAATATCTTGATTATAATAAAAATAGAAAAAATCTATAGTTGGTGTATTTGGGATATAGATTGGTGGAGGATGGAAATACCATTAAATTGAGATGAAGTGATCTTATAGGACAAGAAGTTCAAACTTGATCTAAGAAGTGGCAAAGATGTAGTTTCTTATACATTGAAATAATACAGTGATAAAAGTATTGAGGTTAACCTGAGAACTTTGGGGAAGATAATTGAAAAACAGAATCTGAGGTTGGGTAGAGTCATTTAAAGCTGATACATTTATCTAAGTATAGGATGACCTAGAACAGATTGATGGCAGTGGAAATTGATAGGAACAGATAAATATCATTTTGGATGAGATAAGCAAAGTTTAATAACTGACTAAATGGATATGAGGGAGAAAGTACAAAATCTTCTTTTGAAAAAAACAATATATTTCAGTTTTACCATCAGGAACTTTTGTTTTTTTAATCTTGTTTTATTTATTGCTATTTTTGGATTTACTTCTGTAGAAAAGAAGAGGAAAATTGGACATCATGGTTTTTATTTTAAAGTCTTCTGGGTCCTCAAAGTATTTTGAAAGTTATTGACAATAACCTAAAATGTTAATGACTTAGGTGATAATATCCTAGAAATGTGTGCTTAGGATAAGTCAGATTAATTTTCACATGCTATTTGTTTTTTCTCTTGTCATAGGCTATTATAGATTTTATTTCCTTCCTTTTTCATCAAAGCTCTCGTCAGTCCAACTTCAGCCTGCACTTTCAGATATATTTTGCATTGTTATACAACAGAACAGGTTCTTTTATATTGAATTTCAAATGCTGATGTAAATGAGAATTGATGATTTTTAAAAAGAAAACCCCCATACTTTAGGGATCTAGTTGTCTGTCTCATATCTATTAATCAGACTCTTAGAAAGGATAGTTGAGATCTGTGTTTTTTCAGAAGGTTCTCCAGTGTGACAAATATAATCTACCCCATCCACACCCCTGCCCCAAGAGAATAAACTCACCAGTCTCCTTTATGGATACTGCTGAAGAAATCTTTATGGTTTTAAATGTACATATTTTGAAGTCTATAGATATAGACACCTGCTCCCCCCCCCCCCTCCATTGGGTATCCTTTATTCATCTGCAATTGTTTTTAGCTCATACAGGCCATCTTTTGCCCTGAGCCATGGTCAGGGAAACACTCAAAGATAAAAATCATGACAGATTTATTTTGAAGAAGGCTTTTAGGTTCATAGCAAATTTGAATGGTAATTTCATAGTCGATATCTAACCCTTCCCTCACAGATACACAGCTTCCCTTACCATTAGAATCCTGCACCAAAGTGGTTCATTTGTTACAGTTGCTAAAACTGAATGTGTCTCCCTTGAAGTGCATGTATTGAGACGAGGTAATCCCCAATATGATATGTTTAAAGATTTGGGCTTTAGGAGGTAATTAGGTTCTGAAAGTGGAGCCCTCGTGAATGGGATTAGTGCCTTTATAAGAGAGACCCCGGAGAGCTCCCTTTTGCCTTCTGCTATGTGAAGACACAGCAAGAGCACAAGAGCATGGCTGTATGTGCATCAGGACATAGGCCCTCATCAGACACTTCAGTCTACTGAAGTGCTTTGATCTTGGACTGCCCAGCCTCAGAACCGTGAGAAATAAATTTCTGTTGTTTATGAGCTATCCAGTCTCTGGTATTTTGTTAGAGCAGCCCAAGCAGACTAACAAAGGTGATGAACCAACATTGATACATCCTCACCACCCAAAGCCTGTATGTAGTTTATGTTGGGGTTTATTCTTGGTGTTGTATATTCTGTGGGCTTCTGCATATGTACTGTGGGTTTCAGCAAATGTAACATCAACCATTATTGAATCTCATAATTTTCCTGTCCCCCAAATCCTCTGTGTTCCACCTATTCATTCCTTCTTCCCCCCAATCCCCTAGCAACCATTGATCTTTTTTTTTTGTTTCCATAGTTTGCCTCTTCTAGAAGTCATAAACTTAGAATCATACCCATATGTTTTTCTAGAAGCCTTCAACATGATAAATATAATACCCTTTTTATCTCCAAAGCGAAGAAGCTATAATCAGTATTAGTTATGGATACTGGTGTAGAAATGTTTAAGGAAACATTACCAGATGTAATTGCAAAAGAGTGCTATACAATGACTAATTAAATAAGAAATCAAGAATCCATTACTGTAAGTCAACTATATTTAATAATTCAAGAAGAAAAACAACTGCCCAAAAGACATTTGTTGTAACTCAACACATATTTCAGATTCCATTTTATTTTATATTATTCTTTGGGGTATTGAGTATTCAATCTATGGCCTTATGCATGCTTGCCAAGTGTTCTACCAAATAGCTACATCCCCAACTGCATAGGTGTGAGTGGATGGTACTTAGGTGTGATTTCTTTTTTTAAAAAAATATCTGGGAGCGGGGCTGGGGTTGTGGCTCAGTGGTGGAGCACCTGCCTAGCAAGTGTGAGGCCCTGGGTTTGATCCTCAGCACCACATAAAAATAAATAAAATAAAGGTATTGTGTCCATCTACAGCTAAAAATATATTTAAAAAATTAAAACCTCAAATAGTAACTGCAACACAGCAGTAGTTCTGAAACCCCAAATGTCCATTAGCCAGTGACGAGATAAATTATAGAACAATCATACACCAGAATAATATTCATCAAGAAAAGGTATTAATTACTGATACATGCAACAGCATGATGGATCTCAGATGTATTATAGTAAGTGAAGGAAGCCACACTTAAAAGGCTGTATATTATATAGTTCCATTTATTTATATTCTGGAAAAATGCAAAACTATAGGGACAAAATTAGTGATTAGGTTTGGGAGAAGTAGGTTTCCTGGAAGGGGATCCGATGTTTGAAGTGACAAAAACGTAAATTGTAGTAGTATGTATGACTGTGTCAGAATTCAGAAAGCCTTTTACAAGTGGTAAGTTTTATCGTATGTAAATTTTATGTCATAAATCTGGCCTTTAGAAAAAAATTCAGGATCATGCTTGGTGGCAAAGCACTAAACAAATCAGAATCAGAAATAAGACACACCAACAAATACCTTTCTTGCTTAACATTGTTTTGGAAGTATGAGTTAATAAAGGGCAGTGAAATAGAAAAATTTGAGAATAGAGAAGGCAAAATTTATAAATGTTTGAAATATTAAATATTAAGAGTGTCAGCTGTGAAAATGTCAAAACATTTCAGTAGCAGATTTAATTCAGTGATTTGCATAATATGGTAACGAATCGTTTTCTTGTATATAAACAATAATAGAATATAAGGGAAGGAAAGTTCACATTCATTATTGCATTAAAAGAGATAAAATGGAAATACATATTTAATTCTGGATCAAGAAGACAGAATATTTTCTTAATCTCTGTATTGACTGTCATTTGAAAATCAAAGGACTTTTTCTTTTTTCTTAACAAGACAAAAGATTATTTAGACCAATGGTTCTCAGATTCTTTGGTTTCAGAATTTCTTTTTATTCTTAATGAAAATTCCAAAGAACTTTTGCTTGGATTTTTTTTTTGTTGTTGTTATCTCTTAACATTTATTTTGTTCGAAATTAAAACAAAATTACACAACACGGGCATACACAAGCACATTCCATTGAATGTCAGATGATGATGTCATCATACATCATGAAGTCTTTGAAAAACTTGTAAGAGTGAAAGTGAAAAGGACATTTGACAACTTAATAATATTAGTATGAAAATATTTTCATCATGAGAAGTATAATTTTTTGTGTACATTGTTGAATATGTAAAAGTTGAGTTGTAAATTCTTTGTTAGTGTGTGATGGGGAGAACAGGTACCTACCCTGGTACAGCATTGCAGCATTTTAAAGAATAGCTTGACAGTTTCAAAATTGTAAATGCACATACATTTGGTGTCAGTGTTAGAATTTATTCATGGCTATAATTGCACAAATATGCATAAATGCACAAAAAATGTGTTATAGCATTGTTTGTCATAGAAGAAAATTGGAGATAAAATTGTCAGTCATGTCTAGGGTCTGTAAAAATTAGATATGATATTAGTAACCATAGTTTAAAAATTAGTTACTATATTAGATGAAAGCTCTGTAGGATTGATAGACAAAGTTGGGTTTGATCCCTAGCACCGCCCCCCCCCAAAGTTCCTACAATTTTCTACAATTTTCAGCATAACAAATAAGGAGCTCTGTTCTGACCCTCCCCCAGTAAGTAAAAATGAGGAAAATTATAGTAGAAAGCCTCTGGAAATGGTGCTGGGACATTCAGAAGTGAAAAATGAGGGGGGAAAGCAAAAAAAAAAAAAAAAAAAGGGCAGAAATGAAGGGATAGATAATTCAATAATAAGACTGAGGAGATGTTAATACCCTACTTTCTGTAATCAGAATAACTAGGTAGAATCATAACAACTAAAGTCATTAAGGAAACAACACCATAAATGAAAGATAGTAGTTTATTATCTGTGCATGGTACATTCTAATACTGTCAGTGGAAGTTTTAAACCACATATATACTAAACCCTGAATACAAGCTGCAACAGTTATAAGACAGCTGAGATAGCCTCTAAGTGAATAATGGTTAGATAGCATACATAGCATTGGTAAACTGGATGAACATAGGGCTTATTTACCTTCCTGGCAAGACAGTAGAATGGTGTGAGATTACATCAGTAATTAGAATGATGTGCAGTTTAAAACTTATGAATTGTTTATTTCTAGAATTTTTCTATTTAATAATTTTGGACCATGATTGGTCAGTCACAGGTAACTGAATACTCAGAAAGCAAAACTGCTGCAGATAAGGGATGGACTATATAAAACAGATATGAAGAAGGACACATTATATGTGACCTTATAAAAATTAGAAGAATTATGAAGAAATTGAACCATTTTATCCCAATAAATTAAATGACTTCGACATTTTTTTTTTTCCAAAAGAAATACTATCAAAACTGTCTCATAAGGAATAGACTACCTTATGAAGGCATCACAAAACTACCTACAAAGAAAAGCCTAGGCCTATCTGATTTCACTGCTGGATTCTACTAAACATTTAAAGAAGAATTATTACTAAATCTTCACAAACTCTTCCAAAAAGCAGAACATGAAGGAACACCTCCCAACATTTTTTTTAATATATATATTTTAAAGTGTAGATGGACACAACATAATGCCTTTATTTTTATGTGGTGCTGAGGATCGAACCCGGGTCCCGTCTGTGCTATGCGAGCGCTCTACTGCTGAGCCACAATTCCAGCCCCCTCCCAACTCATTTTATGAAGCTTGTATTACTTTGATACTATAGCGAGAGAAAGGCATTTCAAGAAAACTACAGACCAATATTACAAATATGAACATAAAAGTCCTTGTCAGAATACTAGCAAACTGAATTCAACAGTATATAAAAAAGGTTTATACATCAAGACTATATATATATATAGTGGAATTTATCCTAGAAATATGATTGATTTTAAATCAAAAGATCAGTTAATGTAATAGTAAAACAAAAAAAAAATGCTGTCATCTCAGGCGACACTGGAAAAAGCATTTGATAAAATCCATCACCTTTTTCTGATAAAAACAGTCAACTAGAAATAAAAGGGAACTTCTCAACAAGACTAAAGTCCATCATTCCTATTGATGAAATACTGGTTGCTTTACTTGTAATAATCTGGTATAAGACAAAGATATCTGTTCTCTCTATCCGATTTTGTACTGAGGTTTCTAGCCAGAGAAATTTAAGAAAAAGGAAGAAACAGTATCAAGGTCAGAAAGGAAGAAGTAAAGTTCTCTTACACATGACATGATCTTGTATATCCACTAAAAAGTTAGCACTCATATAGCAAAATTGTAGTCTATAAGACTAATATGTAAAAATCAGTTGTGATCTATAGGCTTGCTTACAGTCTGAAAATGAAATAAAATTCCATTTATGATGGCATAAAAATAAAATATTTAGGAATGAATTTAACAAGTCTAAACTTGTAGAAAGAAATTAAAGATGATCAAAATAGAAAAGTGTCCTATCTTAATGAGTTGGAATTTAACATACCTAAAGTGCCAATATTCCCCAAATTGACAGATTCAGTGCAGTTCTATTAGAATCCCAGTTGGCTTCTTTATAGAAATGGAGAAACTGATTTCTCAAATTCATGTGGAATTTAGGAATTCATAATACTGAAACAATCTTGAAAAAGAATTTCAGTAGGAAGTATCACTCTTTCTCATTTCAAAATTTAGTATCCGATAGTAGTAATCAAGACTGTGGAATTGACAGGATAACACTGTGTGTGTGTGTGTGTGTGTGTGTGTGTGTGTGTGTGTGTGTGTGGTGCTGGGGATTGAACCCAGGGCTTTGTGCATGTGAGGCAAGCACTCTACCAACTGAGCTACATCCTCAGCCCAAGATAACACATATTAACATATAGATCAATGGCATAGAATTGAGTGTTAAGAAATTAAACCATGAAAAAAAATATATGTATATATATAATTATGGTCAACTGGTTATCAACAAGAGTGTCATTATAGTCTCTTTGAGCAGTTTTAACAAAATACCAGAGACCAGGTGACTGGAGGCCAAGAAATCCAAGATCAAGATGCTGGGAGATTCTGTATTTAGTGAGAGCATGCTTCCTGATTCATAGATGGATATTTTCACATGGCAGAAGAGTCAAGCAAGCACCCTGGGATCTCTTTTACAAGGGCAATAATCTCTTTCAAGAGGGTTCTATCATCATGACCAAATCATACTGGCCCCACCTTCAACACCATTACAACAGGAGTTAGGATTTCACATACAATTGAATTTTGGAGGTATACAGATAGTCTATAGCAGTTGCCAAGACCATTCAATGAAGAAAGAACAGCTTCACCAAATACTGTTGGGAAACTGCATAGCCACTTAAAAAAGAAGTTTGACTCTTATCTCTCACCATGTAGAAATCTAACTTGAAATGGATTACAGACTTATATGTAAAAAATAATATATAAAACTCTTAGAAGGCAACATAAGTAAAGTCCAGGATTTTTTTTTTTAAAGAGAGAGAGAGAATTTTAATATTTGTTTTGTAGTTTTTCGGCGGACACAACATTTTTGTTTATATGTGGTGCTGAGGATCGAACCTGGGCCGCACGCATGCCAGGTGAGCGAGGTACCGCTTGAGCCACATCCCCAGCCCCTTGATTCTTAATATTATGACACTAAAAGCATGGACAAGAAAAGAAAAAGATTAATTTGGACTTCAAAATTAAAAGCTTTTGTGCTTGGAATGATACCATTAGGAAAGTAGAAAGATAACCTATATAATAGAAGAACATTTACAAATTATAGTTGATAAGACAGTTATCTGAAATGAATAAAGAATTCTTACAACTCAAAAGTAAAAATAAACCAATTAAAAAAGGGACAAAAGAATTTGAATAAATTTTATTTGGAGATATTACAGTTAGCAAATAATTAGTTTGAAAAGATGCTGTATTTCATTAAGTCTTCAGGGTATTGCATACCAACACCACAATGAAATATTGCTTCATATGCACTAGAATGGTTAGGTTAAAAATCTCAATAGCAAAGTGTTAACGAGGATATAGGGAAATTGCAACCCTCATGCTGCTGATGGGAATTTAAAATGGTAAAGCCACTTTGGAGAAACTGCTGGATAGTTCCTCAGTTGATAAACATATTACATACCTCAGCATTTCCATTCTTATGTATATAGCATGAGAAATAAAAGTTTGCATATGGGAAAACTCATCTACAAGCATTTATAGAAACATTGTTCATAATAGCCAAAAGGCAGAAATAGCTCAGATGTCCCTCAGTTGATCAATGATTAAATATAATTGGATATATGCATAGAATGCAGTATTTTTGAGTCATAGAAAGGCCTGAAGTACACTGATATATGCTACAGTATAAATGAGAATAGTTTTGCCAGATATTGTTGGGAAACTGCATAGTCACTTAAAAAAGAAGTTTAATTCTTACCTCTCATCAGTTAATTGAAGGAAGCCAGTCATAAAATATTGCATATTATATGATTGTGATCACATGATATGTCTAAAATAGGAATGTTAGTTAAATGATACAGTGTTCTTTTTAAGGTGATGAAAGTACTCTGAAATTCACTCCAGCAATGGTTGCACACAGCTGTGAATACAGTAAAAAAACCAAAAAAAACAAAAAAAAATGATGCATTATGTATTTTAATAAAACTTTTAGGGGCTGGGGATGTGGCTCAAGCGGTAGCGCGCTCACCTGGCATGCGTGTGGCCCGGGTTCGATCCCCAGCACCACATACCAACAAAGATGTTGTGTCCGCCGAGAACTAAAAAAAATAAATATTAAAAAAAAATTCTCTCTCTCTCTCTCTCCTCTCTCACTCACTCTCTCTTAACAAAAAAAAAAAAAAATAAATCTTTTAAAAATAATCAAATCATTTCTGGTGTCGCTTTGGGGTGAGTTTAGGCATGTATATGTTTAAGACTGAGCTTGTGGAATAGCAAAGCTTATGATAGTTAACAGTAAGCTCAGCTGCTCTCTCTCCACACTTGTAGAAATCATGACCACCCCAGGAAAAGAGAACTTTCGCCTGAAAAGTTATAAGAACAAGTCTCTGAATCCTGATGAGATGCGCAGGAGGAGGGAGGAAGAAGGACTACAGTTACGCAAGCAGAAAAGAGAAGAGCAGGTAAGTTCTTGTTTATTTCTTATAAAGAACTTAATGTTCCATATTAAGAAGGAAATCTCACTCCCATTTTTATTTTAATGTTTAATAAAAGTTTCCCTTCCCCTTCTATAAAATCAACATATTTTGAGGATAGGGAAGAGAAGGTACTGAAAAATGGATTAAAAAAAATGGGTCAATCTCTCAGTTTCCTATTTTCTCAGTATAACTACTATTTAATATTTTGGCCTATATTTTTTCATAAATTAATGTTTCCTTCTTAAGATTTTGTACATGGATTGATTCTCAAATGACCAAAAAACATTGCTTCTTGTTATAAACTTTAATTTGAAAATTTATAAACATAATACAAAAATAAAGAGATAATGAAGCTTATAAACCCATACCTGCTGCTGCTTTTTTTTTTTTTTTTTTTTTGGTGATGCTGTGTTTGAACTCAGGGCCTTGTGCATGCCAGGCAAGCACTCTACCAGTAGAGCTATACCCCCCAAAATGTGGCATTTATACACAATGGAATAATACTCAGCACTAAAAAATAACAAGATCATGGCATTTGCAGGGAAATGGATGGTATTAGAGCAGATTATGCTAAGTGAAGTTAGCCAATCCCTAAAAAAACAAATGCCGAATGTCTTCTCTGATATAAGGGGGGTGACTCAAAATGGGATAGGGAGGAAGAACATGAGAAGAAGATTACCACTAAATAGGGAAGAGAGGTGGGAGGGAAAAGGAGGGAGAAGGGGAATTGCATGGAAGATGGAAGGAGACCCTCATCGTTATACAGAATACATGTATGATGTTGTGAGGAAAAAAAAAATCTAATGTGTCCCATTAGATTGGGTAGAGAAAAGTGATGGGAGGGGAGGGGAGAGGAGGGGAGGGGAAGGGGGTTTAGGAAGGGCAGCAGAATAAAATAGACATTATTATTGCTGTATGTATATCGGTGACTGTATGACCAATGTGATTCTGCAACTTGTACAATCAGAAAAATGAGAAATTATACCCCATTTGATTCAAATGTATGAAGTGTCAAGATCATTGTACTGTCATGTGTAGCTAATTAAAAAAAAATAGAGCTATATCCCTAGCCACACCATACCTGCTTTCTATTTGTTTACCTTTATATTCCTTTAGTTTTAAAGTAAAATTTCAGGGAATGTATCTTTTTATTCCTGAATGATTTCTGTATTATTTATAAGAATATTTATGACATTGGGTTTTTAAATTTTTTTCCTTTTTTAAAATCATTTTTAACCTGAGAACATCTTATAAGAGCATTGGGACTTAGCCTCACTGTATCTCCCTTTAAAAGTGCTTAGGACTAGGCTGGGGTTGTGGGCTCAAGTGATGGAGTGCTCGCCTAGCATGTGTAAGCACTGGGTTCGATCCTCAGCACCACATGAAAATAAAAAATAAAGGTATTGTGTTCACCTACAAAACTCAACACACACACATACACACACACACACACAAATGCTTAGGACAAATGGTTCATCACTTTCTTTTTCTTTTGATATTTATTTTTTATTGGACAAAATATCTTTATTTTTATGTGATGCTGAGGATCAAATCCAGGGTCTCACGTGTGCTAGGCGAGCGCTCAACAGCTGAGCCATAACCCCAATCCGGTCTATCACTTTCAACAGACATTTAAAGGCCTAAAGCTTAGGTGACTATTTTTTTTTCTTTTGCTAAGAATAGACTTTTGAGTCTTGAAGGACCTTTTGACTCCTACATTATAAAAACTTTATAAGAAGGCATATAAATGAGTGAGAACCCTTCATACCTGAAAAATAAGATAATCTGTCATAAATATTTTGCAGTTACAGTGAAATACTCATGTGGTGCTGAGGATGGAAACAAGGGCCTCGCACATGCAAGGCAGGCGTTCTGCTGCTGAACTGCCATTTCAGCCCCAACACATACTCTTGAGAAGCACAGCTCTAGATAATTTAGGTGAAATGGAAGAGTACATTACAGTCTCAGTTTTTTATTTGTTAGGGTTGTAGATGTTTGAATCAAGCACTGTATTGTTAGCATTATCATCATTATTGATAAGGGTGTTTTGTAATATTATGAAAGACTTTATATTGAGTATAGTGAATAAAGTTATAAATTCTATCTTATCATCATTGACAGTAACTATTTATTCATAAAAGAGTTTCTTTTGGATTCTTATTGCCTCTCTGCATCTGTCTGATTGATGGTGGATTTATTATCCTTTTGTTTGGATTAATTTAGTAGATTCTGTTTTTATGGTAAAGTTCCTTTTCTTTGAAATAAAAAAAAACGTATTGTTATATACTTATATTCACCTATATAAATGTGAATGTATGCATATATGCAGGTGAACACAGGTACTGATCTGAATATAATCTCACACATAGGGATTGTCTTTAGTATAAAGCCATTTGAAGTTGTGGTAGTTGTACTCTATCATTAACACAGTGTTTTATTTTGTTTCTTCTTGGCAATTGCTAGTTCATACAATTAAACGCTTATAAAATTTACATTAAAAATAAAATTTTCATATTAATTGCCTGAAGGTAGATGCTCAAAGTACTTAGTATATCAGGTGGCAAGTATGATCTTTATACATCTGACTAAAACAGTTTTTTATTGGAAGTTTACCATATTTATTGTATGAGATCAGAAATTGCAATAGGGCTTTTATTAGTTTCTGGAGACTGCTCTATAAAGTTTTAATTTTGTCATTTCACATATACTAACTTGTATGGCCAGAACTAGTAAGAGTAAACAGGCTTCCCAATACCAAAACAGTACTTACTTCACGCCTAATTTCTAAAATAGTAAACATCAGGAAAACACAAATTCATTCAGGGACTGTTTATCTTTGCACAGTTGCTTTGTCATCTATCTGAAAAAGTAACTGGCTTACACCAACTGAGCAGTTAGATTTGAGAGTAATATAGGAGTGGATGCGGCCAAATATACAAAAGATATCTAGCTTTTAGGGCTATCCCTTCAGTATATAAGAACTTAATATTTGTTATCCAGCAGCACTGTATAAATGTATTGTGCAATTGGCAATGACAGACCAAACTAAAGTTTATTTTTGGTAGAGCATTTTACTATTTATTAATGCGTTTCTAATTGAGCTCTTTTTCTCTCTTTTTCTACAGTGCTAGGGATTGAACCACTGAACTATTATTTCCAGCCCCTTTTCATTTCATTTTATTTTTTTTAAAGATTTTATAGTTGTAGATGGACAGAATGCTTTTACTTGTTTAGCTTTTTATGTGATGTTAAGGATTGAACCCAATGTCTCACATATGCTAGGCAAGCGCTCTGCCACTGAGCTATAGCCTCAACCCCTCCTTTTTATTTTTTATTTTAAAACAGTGTCTTGCTAAGTTGCCCAGGCTGGTCCAAACTTGGCATTCCTCCTACCTCATTCAGCCTCCTGAATAGCTGGGATTACAGCTACCATGCCCTGGTGGTAACTTGTAATTCTTCACATACAGAAAGAACACTTTGTGTTTACTAATAAAAGTTTTTGAGCTACTTAGACTTGCTGGCTCAGTGTCAGTGGGTAACACAAGTGTTGTTAAAAAGTTCATAAAAAAAAATGATGAAGAATGGAGGCTTTCTTGATATTAAGAGTTAGAAGAAATAATCTTCTGGAATAACCAAGATGATAAACTCTGGATAGCCAGTATTTCCCATTAATTATTTGACAGACTAGGCAACCTGTAGTCTGTACATAAGTGTATGCAAATCATGATTTTTTTTTTCCAAAAAAAAAAAAAAACAAAACATTTTTACTTGGAATACTTTGTGTACCAAGTTGAAAAAGCCCAATAATGCTAAAATACTTGAAAATACTTGAAATAATTTTTCTGCTTGCTTTCTCAAATAAGCCACTTTCAGCTCTCTTCAATGTTCAATGTGGCTTCAACTGTTAAATTTCTAAATAATATGTGTATATTACTGTATAACTTTTTCAATTTGAAGTATTATCTATTGATGTTCTTTTGTGGTAGTTGAAGATTTAAGTTCTTATATAACTTTCAATTTTTCTATTCTCCTAGTACAGTAATATTTCATTATGTATGTGTTATTCACAGCTAAGTAGTACACTGTGGTTACATTTTCTTTTTTGTACGTTCTTTTTCTTATAATATCCTCCCCCCACTCCTTTATTAAACTAGTTTGGCTTTCTTCAGATTTTTGGACTAAATTTGTTTTCAGTTCTGAGTCTTTTCCAGAGCTTTGTGTGGTTTATGGACTTGTTTCTCAACAGTAATTTCTCCACAGACTTTTTAGGTTTGATTTCCCATTATAATGACTCATGTCTTTTCTAAGCCTGCCTTTTATTGTCATAGATATGGTTAGGGGTTACACATGTCTTCTGATTTCAATAAATAAGAGTAATTTATGGTTTTTGTCTTATGATTGCAGGGTGATGCTTCTGAGGGTAGGCAGATAGAAAGGACTGTTATTTTTAATTTGTATAACTCATCCTGAAGGGCAGATTGTTTTATTTTTTGTTACTAGTGGTGTGAAAATTATATTGATTTAGAAAAGAAAAGTTGTATGATCTATTTTAATTCTTCTGTTGTAAATAATAGAGCTGTAGGATCTATTTAATTGTATGTGAATAATATATTGTTGTGAATAATAGAGTGTACAGTTCTAGAATAGTGCACTGGATTAATTTTAGTAATTTTGAAGTATGGATGATAATAGTTAACTATAGAGTATTGTATGTATGTCAGGTAAACACTTTATGAATTAATTCTGTCAGCCAAACTTCAAGGTGAGTTATTGTTTCCTCTTTTAATGATATTTATGTGTAGATTGAGGTTGTGAGCCACAAATGAAAAATTTAGATTTTATTGGATGAAATTCAATCCAGGTGAATGTCTTTAGATAATCTCTGTGATCCTGGGAAATATATAATATTTTTATTAAAAATTGAAAAGGGAAGGATGTACATTCATTACTGACATTCGTAGTTTTTGTTTTTTTTTCTTTTAATCTCCCCTTGTGGTTGCAGCAGTTCAGTGGAAACGACCTTGGTCATAAAGAATAATACTGTTTGTCACTTGAAGGAACCTTTGAAATCATCTATACCAGTAATGTCCAAATTGTGTTCTGTGGAACTTTTTTTTAAATTTCCCTCCCTTCCTTCCTTCCTTCCTTCCTTCCTTCCTTCCTTCCTTCCTTCCTTCCTTCCTTCCTTCCTCCCTCCCTCCCTCCCTCCCTCCCTTCCTTCCGTTGTAGATGGACACAATACCTTTTTTTTATTTGTTTATATTTTTTTGTGTGGTGCCAGGGATGGAACCCAGTGCCTCATGCATACTAGGCAAGCGCTATACCACTGAGCCACAACCCCAGCCCTTCTGTGGAACTTTTGAGATTCTGAATGTGTCTCCTCCTAGTTTTGTTTTCTCTGAGAAATTTGAAAGCTAGTATGGTAGCCATTACCCACAGGTGGCTATTGAGCATTTAATATGTGGCTTATTCAGATTGAGATGTCATGTAAATAAAAAATTTACACTTGAGTTTTGAAGATACAGTAGGAAGAAAGAATATGAAGTATCTTTTTTTTTTAAAGAGAGCAAGAGAAAGAGAATTTTTAAATATTTATGTTTTGGTTTTCGGCGGACACAACATCGTTATTTGTATGTGGTGCTGAGGATCAAACCTAGCGCAGCGCATGCCAGGCAAGCACACTACCGCTTGAGCCACATCCCCAGTCCATGAAGTATGTTTTCTAAATTGACAACATATTGAAACCATATTCTGGGCATGTGAATTAAATATTATCAAAATTTTTTTAATGTGGCAACAAGAAAATTTTAAAAATTTCATTATATTTCTATTAACAGATGTAGATCATCTGCTGTATAACAGAACTCTGGAGTTTGAGTGATTTGCCTAAGATTATATAGTAGATTAGTGAAACCAAAAGCCTCTTGCATCTGGATTAATGCTCTTTCTACAGGATTATGTAGCATTAGGTTGATCTAATGAAAGTTATTTGGTGACTCCCTGTGGCACAAATCTTGTGTTCATTTTGCAGGGAAGTATTAGAAAGAAAGCATATTTAAAATTGATGGTCAAAACTATGTTTGGAGTACTTAGCTAACTCCTTATTAGTACTGACAATTAAGTGAAATCAGTTGTACCTTTTGGAGACTAGTAATACATCTCTGATTCTGTATGACCCCAATTCACTTACAGAATTATTTTATTATAATGATTTTTACATTTACTCATGATGCTGGGAACTTTTCATTCGAACAGTTGCATAACTTGCATTTTCCCTCGGCATTCTATTGCTTCATGAATTGTTTTTTCAAATTGAATATGCCATATACTTTTTTCTTCTTTTGTGCTTGTTTTGTTTTGTTTTGTGATGTTAGGGATTGAACCCAGGGCTTCTCAACGGTAGGCAAGCATTCTGCCAGTGAGTTACATCCCCAACCCCTTAACCTCATTCTTAACTTTCATCAAACTAGTTTTTTAGGAACTTTATGTATGTATGTATGTATGTGGTGCTGAGCCTCAAACCCAGAGCCTTACACGTGTTAGGCGAGTGTTCTACTGCTGAGCCACAATCTCAGCCCCCATGAAAACCAGTTTTTGTTCGTGCTTCTTTTAGGTAATAGAAGTAACTGCATATTGGCCAGCTTTTTTCATTGTTCCGCCTGCTGTTTTGAAACTGCTACTAGAGTTTCTATCATTTCATTAGTATCATTTAAGATATCTTGAAAGTAATTGTGTTTTTTTTTTTTTTAGTAATTGTGTTTTAAAAGCAAAACATTTTATTGTATTTTCTGTAATAGACTTTTCCTCCAGTAGTTTTGAATGCTGTTGACTTAGCTTTGCTGTTCCAAGTCAGTTATCAGACCAGCAATTGTATTTTTCATGACCAGTTGTAATATTATACTAAAGACACTGTCTAAATATTTATAATGTCAGTAGATAAAATTTTTAGTGATTAAATATGATTTTGGGATCATGTGTTTTATTTATGTATTTTATATATATATATATATATATATATATATATATATATATATAATATTAGTTGTAGATGGGTACAATAGCTTTATTTTATTTTTATGTGGTAATGAGGATTGAACCCAGTGCCTCACATGTGCTTGTTGAGTGTTCTACCACTGAGCTACCATCCTAGTCCTGAAATTGTGTACTTTAAATAATCGTAAACTAAATAAAAATGAGGGGAGAAATTCATATAAACAATTAAAAAAGTAAGGAAACAAATTATCTTTTTTATTTTTATTTTTATTTTTTATTTTTTTGGTAGTTTAGATGGACAGAATGCCTTTATTTTATTTGTTTATTTTTATGTGATGCTGAGGATCGAACCCAGTGCTTCACGCATGCTAGGCAAGTGCACTGCCACTGAGTACATCTTTTTTTTTCCCCCTTACATCATCGCCAACACTTATTGGTATTTGTATTCTTGATTTTAATATGACAGCAGAATGCATTTTGATTAATTGTACACAATTGCAGCACAACTTTTCATTTGTCTGTACACGATGTAGTGTCGCACCATATGTGTAGTCATACATACACCTAGGGTAATAATGTTCATCTCTTTCCACCATTGTTCCTGCCCCCATGACCTTCTCCTCCCTTCCCCCTTCCTCTCTCCCCTTTGTCCAGTCAAAGTTCCTCCAATTTTCCCATGACATCCCCCTCCCCATTATAGGTCAGCATCCACTTATCAGAGAGAACATTTGGCCTTTGGTTTTTTGTGTTTGGCTTACTTTGCTTAGCCTGATATTCTCCAGCTCCATCCATTTACCTGTAAATGCCATAATTTTATTCTCTTTTAACACTGAGTAATATTCCATTGTGTGTGTGTATAAAATATACATACATATATACATATATATATACTCATATATACATATATATATATATCACAGTTTCTTTATTCATTCATCTATTGAAGGGCGTGTAGGTTGCTTCCACAGTTTAGCTATTGTAAATTGAGCTGCCTCAAACATTGATGTGGCTGCATTACTATAGTATGCTGATTTTAAGTCCTTTGGATATAGACCAAGGAGTGGGATAGCTGGGTCAAATGGTGGTTCCATTCCAAGGTTTCTAAGGAATCTCCATACTGCTTTCTAGAGTGGTTGCACCAATTTGCAGTCCCACCAGCAATGTATGAGTGTGCCTTTCCCCCACATCCTCGCCAACACTTATTGGTATTTGTATTCTTGATAACTGCCATTCTGACTGGCATGAGATGAAATCTCAGAGTAGTTTGGTTTGCATTTCTCTAATTACTAAAGATATTAAACATTTTTTTAAATATATTCATTGATTGTGTATCTTTTTCTGAGAAGTGTCATTTCAGCTCCTTAGCCCATTTATTGATTGGGTTGTTGAAACAAATGATCTTAATTAAATGTCATGCTTGTGGCAAAGCCTCTTAGAGAGTTGGTTTTTTTTGTACCATGGATTGAGCCTAGGAGCGCTAACCATTGGGCGACACCCCCAGTCCTTTTTCTTTTTTATTTTGAGACAGAGACTCGTTCAGTTGTGGAAACTGGGTTTGAACTTAGGATCCTCCTACTTCAGCATCCCAGATTGCTGGGATTACAGGCATGTACCACTATGTCTGGCCAGAGAAGCATTTTCAAATGTTTTTAAACTATATGAATTTGATTTAACTATCTGTATTGATGTATATCCTAAGAACCAAAGTAATTGTAAACAAATCTTCAAAATTGCTTTTAGCCATCATAAAATTGACAATTATCATGAAACTATATATATGTATGTATATATAAACTATGTTTGTGTATGTAAAATTTATATGTAAATCAAAGAGGTTAACTAGATATGAATTGGTAATAACACTAGAAAGTCATTTTTTTTAAGAAAACACCAGCTCTGTCCTGAAAAAGCCTAGAAATAGTGAATTACATTTAGTAGTGAGCATTCCAGCAATCCTAAGACTTAGTATTCAGAAATAGTTAGTATTTCCCAAAAGAACCAGACTCTTTGAAAAAAAAAAAATAACTTATTTCTAATCAAAAATAGGGAATACTCAAGATGAACTGTAATTTTTATATAACATAAAGAAGTTAATCTGAGATTACTGAAATTATATCAAGAGTCAGGAGTTAACTTGAACAGGCTTCTTAGGCCAAAAAAAAAGGGGGGGGGTGGTATTTTGAGTATCAGAAAGGATACTATAAGGACTTCTGCTTTTGGCTAAAATGGGTAAGCAGAGCTTCCATTTACCTTCTTACCTCAAGTAACAAAGAATCAACAGTTAAAATACATGAAACAACAGTTCTATAGCCTATGTATGTTGAGATAGAGTTTAGAATATGAGAAGTCCAAGGCATGGGACAAAGTGTCAGAAAAGAAGACTTGTATATAGAAGCTTGGAGATCTTCAAGGTGTTTCCTCAAGTATTCAGTAGAGTATACTGGTCAGCATGTGTGACTGAGAAAACTACCCAAGGTTAGAGAAAATGCTGTTGGAAAGGATATAGTGCCTGGTGCTTATTTTGGTCTGGAAATAGTTCCTGTTCCCACCAGCCACTCTAGGAAAACTCTTTACTTCATGGAGAATTAAGTAGAATATTTACGAAAGTCTTGATTTCATTAGTGGAAATTAGCTCTAGACTTAGCACTACTCACACCTACATAACAAATCATAGAAACAAGGTTCAAAAGCATCAAAATGTTTTAATATAACTTAGCTGCCTGCCAGAATAGAGATCAAGAGTATTTATACAAAGTATTTAACAAGGTAAAATTGGTAAGTCTAGCATCCAAGATAGCCAAGTATACAAATAAGCAGGAAAATATACCTGTAATGAGGAGAGATCACTTGAAACTGACAGATGATAGACTTAGCAGAGAATGACATTAAGGTTATCATAACTGTGTTTCCTATGTTGAAAGAGTTAAGTTAGAGACATGGAAATATTTTAAAAGATAATAATTAAACTTGTGGAGATGAAAACTATGAGTCTGAGATAAAAATTATACAAATGGGATTGGTGACAAATTAGAAATTGCAGAAGAAATTGGTGAACTTCAAGGCATAGGAATAGAAATTATCTAAAATGAAAAAGAGGTAAAAAGAACAACCACTCCTTTGTACAAACATGCAAGGGGAGAAAAAGACTGTAATTGAGTTATGGGACAATTTCAAGAAAATTTATGAATAATTGGGGAGTTTCCAAAGGCAAAGAGGATAGAAGAGGAAAAAAAATATTCAAAGAAATAACATCTTGGGGCTGGGGTAGAGCGCTTGGCTCAGTGGTAGAGCGCTTGGCTCAGTGGTAGAGCGCTTGCCCCTGGGTTTGATACTCAGCACCACATAAAAGTAAATAAATAGAATAAAAATATTTTGTCCAACTACAACTAAAAAATAAACATTTTTTAAAAGAAATAACATCTTAAAACTTTTCATAACTAATGAAAACTGTAAACTCACTGATTAAAGAAATGTAAATATTCACAAGAAACATGATTAAAACCACATATAACTAAACTACTCAAAACCAATCCTAAAGAGTCTTAAAAACATAGCTGGGCATGGTGATATATGCCTGTAATTCCAGTGGCTCAAGAGGCTGAGGCAGGAAGATAACAATTTCAAGGCCAGCCTCAGCAATTTAGCAAGGTCCTAAGCAACTTAGTGTGGTATTCTGTCTCAGAATAAAAAGGGTTGGGGATGTGACTCAGTGGTAACATGCCCTGGGTTAAATCCCCAGTGGTCCCCCCCAAAAAATCCCACAAAAACTCATAAAGAGCACCAAAAACATACATTAAAGAAAGGACAGTTTTTTCAACAAATGGTGCTGGAAAAACTGGATATCCAAATGTAGAAAAATGGAATTAGACTTTCTCTCATCATGTACAAAAGTCAAAAATCAAAATCTGTCAAAGACCCAAATGCAAAACCCCAAATTATGAAACTACTGGAAGAAAACAGGAGAAACTCTTGGGAAAACTACTTGTTTTTATTCTCATGCAACAACAATTTGGGGCTTCTAAGATCTCATAAGTTGTAGTGATTTCTCATAACTGACAAGCATTCAGTTCCGCAACTCTAGCTGGGTATCTTGGAATTCGAATTGGATTCTGACACTGTCTACCTGGAGATAGTGTAGGATCCCACAGGTTGAAGGCTCATCTCTAAGACTTGCTTGTTCCCCTCTCTACTTTAGATGCTAGTTGCAAGCCCTAAGTTGTTTAACTAGTGCTTCAACTTCTAGTTATAAATCGGGGTTTCCACACTTCCTTCCTTGGGTTTAATTTATTTGTTGGAGCAGCTCAAAGATCTCAGGAAAACCTATGCTGGTTTATTATAAAGAATATTTATGAAGAAATGCATGGGACAAATAAACCAGTATGGGAGAAAGGGTACAGAACTTTTTGTTTCCTCTTCAGGCATGCCACCCTTCAGGAACCTCCATGTATTCAACTAGCTGGGAGCTCCCTAAATCCTATTCCTTTTGGGTTTCTTTGCAAATCCAATGCTGATAAAGTGAGTTGAATAACCCAGGCTTGTGTGTTTTAAATTCTCAGTCTCTCTGTGTAGCATTCTTCCTGGTATGGGGCAGGAAGCCTCTGGAATGAGGATTCTGTGACCTACTATCAGAGAAAGGTAGTAGAGAATTTATGGACAGCTCCAAGACAGAAAGGGGAAGGAGAGATTAACCTTCCTGTGACCCTCCTTGAGGAAGAAAAAATCTGGTTTCTGTGGGCTGCCTCAGTGAGGAAGTTATGAGTCAGAAACCATAGAGTCGAACCAAAATATATATATTATACATTGGTAAAAAATAAGTATGTAAAAGATGCTCCTTATCACAAATCGTCAGGGAAATACAAATCAAAACCATGAGGTATCATCTTATTCCAGTTAGAATAGCTATACTGAAAAAGACAAAAAGTAATATGTTGGGTGGGGGATATAGCTGAGTTGGTACAGTGCTTGCCTCAAATGCACAAGGCCCTGGGTTCAAACACCAGCACCACACATACGCAAAAAAATAAGAAATATTAAAAAGTAACGTTTACAAGGATGCAGAGAAAGGAGAATTTTTGTACACTTTGTACACTGTTGGTGTGAATGTAAATTAATATAGCCATTATGGAAAATGCTATGGAGGTTCAAAAAACTAAAACTATAACTACCATATGATTCATTTGTCCTACTACTAAGTATATAGCTGAAGGAAATGAAATACTTACATCAAAGAGACACTTGCACTTCCATGTTTATTAGAGGATTATTTACAGTTGCCAAGATACAGAGTCAGTTGAATTGTCCACGACAATTGAATGGGTAAAGTGGCATATGTACACAATGGAACGTTATTTAGCCATAAAAAGGAATGAAATTATATAATTTGCTGCAACATTTTATATTGAGTGAAATAAATCAGACCCAGACAAATACTATTTTCTCTTGCTCATAGGTGAAAGCTAAAAGTTGATTTTATAGAAGTGGAGAGTAAATTAGTGGCCATTAGAAATAAAGAGGGTAGGGAGATAAAAGAGATAAAGATTGGCTAATGGGTGCCAAAATACAATGACATGGAAAAGAATTAAGTTCTAATGTTTTATAGCATAGTAGGGTGACTATAGTTCATGAGAATTTATTATATATTTTGTAAAAAACTGAAAGAGAGTTTCCCAACACAAAGAAATGATAAGTGTTTAAGGAGATAGAAATTCATATTGTTCTGATATGCCCACTCAAAATTGAATATATGGGTCAAGTTATCAACACTATATACAACAAATATGCATCATTATTATATTTGATGAAGAAAATACACAAAAACAGGCATATTTCCATATAAGAGGGCAAATAATAATGGTGACATCAAATTTGTTACTGAAAAACCAATAGGGAGCCAGATTTTGCTGGAGAAATATCTTTAACAAAAGAAATTGTCAACTTAGAATATACCTAGCAAAAATATTTTTCAGAGATGATTGTGAAATGTAGGCGTATTCAGAAATATAAAAATTGAAAGAATTTACAATTAGACCCACACTACAGGCAATGTCAAAGGCATCCTTTGGACAGAAGTAGAATAATAGCCACCATTACACTGAAGTAAATGCTAGACATCATATGCATCTCTAAAGGATAAAGACTTTTTAATTTAAACCAGAATAGTGTTATACCTTAAAAATAAACAGTTCCTTAATAACAAAATGTCTAATCAACATTCAGATTTCCTACATTGTCTCATGATCTTTTTTTATAATTTTTGAGAACAGAATCTAAACAGTTTTTGTCTTGCCTTTGGTGACATATATATATATATTTTTTTTTAAGAGAGAGGAGAGAGAGAGAGAATTTTTGATATTTATTTTTTAGTTTTTGGCAGACACAACATCTTTGTTTGTATGTGGTGCTGAGGATCGAACTCGGGCCACACGCGTGCCAGGCAAGTGCGCTACCTCTTGAGCCACATCCCCAGCCCATATTTCTTAAACTCTCCTCTAAAAAGTCTTTATTTATGGTTAACATCCCACATAATATGAAATTTACCCTCTTACCATTTTAAATGGGCAGTTTGGTAGAATTAATCATGTTGACATTATTGTGTAACAGATATCTAGAACTTTTTCATCTTGAAGCTATTACAGGGCTAGGGCCTTCTGGGAAATTGAGGCAGTGAGAGGACAACCCCTTAAAACCCCGGATCTTATGCTCAAGTCAGAAAGATTTCAGACGTGTTGCTTGGAGTAACAGGCATGAATTTATTAAAAGAGATGGAAAAGCAGAAAGGGGGCCCCTCCCAAGGAAGAGAGTCATTCTTCTCAGAGAAGGACAGCATGCCTCTCCTTGACTGTAGTTTTATTGGGGTCCCAAGGAAGTTTCCAGAGTCCTACCCAGGTCCACCTCTTGACTTTTGAGTGACAGCAGAATGACATGAGACTTTCTAGTCCCCACTGCTATGACCACTCTAGATCACTTTGGCCCACATTGACGTTCTAATTGGAACCCTACAGGTTCCAGTGTTCTTATGGTTGGGAGGAATTAATCCTTCTCTTCTTGAATTCTGGAATCTGGTCTCTGTAAGGGTTAAAAAAACCCCACTTCAGGATAACTTATGTTCCTCTTATTGGAATTATTTTGAGCCTCCATATTTCTCCTGCAGATAATGGTAATTTGCTGAGGAATGTAACATATCCTGTCCACTTAAGCCAGGCAGGGCTACATTGCTTTTCAAAGGTGAAAGCAGGTGGGGTTAGCACAGTGGTCCCATTTTTTTAGAATTACCCCTTTAATCTCATATTCCCACCAATCATGTCTTTGTCCCCTATAAATCTATAGAACATTAAAGAACTATTCCTAATTTCTTCTTCCCCAAGACCCCTGACAACCACTGTTCTACTTTCTGTTTCCATGTTTGATTATATGACAGTTCTGTTTTGATTTTTTTCCTAGCAATTTCTTTACTGTTTTCTGTAGGAATTGCACATTTTATGTTACATCCAGCAGTGTGTGAGGTGTTCCATTTTTTTCACATACTTGTCAATGCTTGTTTTCTGTTTTTTGATAGGGGCCATTCTAATGATTTCTTACTTTTTTTTTTGTATCAAGAAGTAATGTTGACCATTTTTTCATATCCTGAAGGTCATTTGTTTATCTTTGGAGAAATGCCTATTGAGCTCTTATTTTAAAATTGGGTGTTGAATTGTAGGAGTTTGTTATATATTTTGATATTCAAATCCTTATATATGATTCACAGTCATTTTCTCCATTCTGTAGGTTGCCTTTTCACTTTATTGTCTAATGTGCAGAAGTTTTAAGGTTTAATATAGTCCTTTTTTATTTTTTTTATCATTTGTGAGTTTGATGTCATTTCTGAGAAATCATTGCCATATTTGGTGTTGAAAAGATTTTCTCCTCTAAGAGTTTTGTAGTTAGACTGAGGATTAAACCCAGGGCCTTACACATGGTAGGCAAATTCTTTATCAATTTTAATCTATTTTGAGGTAATGTTTGTATAAGGTTTATGGTAAGGATTCACCTTCATTCTTCTACACATAGATGTCTTGTTTTCTTGACACCATCACTAATAACTTTTGCCACCCCATTTTTCTGTTTTCTCATTTATTCCTTGGAAAGATGTTGTTAGAGAAGACATTTTCCTTGTGGAGCCTATGAGTCTGAATGAGTATGCCATTTAAAATGTTCCTTGGCTCCCATATTTCATAAGAACTCATAGTTAAATATAAAGACTTGGTTAGATACAGTTTTTTTTTTTTTTTAAAAACAAGGAGACTTTGTAGGTGACACTCTACTTCCTAGAGCATCACATTTTTTAAAATTTGTTTTAATTAGTTACACATGACAGTACAATGGAGCATCACATTTAAAATCACTCTCTTTTTGTGATGTTATTGATATTGCTAACATGATCTATCTACTATAAAGAGGCCCCATCACCACAGATTTTAGCAGCTTTTGATGATCACTGCTAAGGTCTACTACGTTAGTAGTACCTGTAGTGATAATTCCCTCTACTTTTATTAGCCTGTACTTTTTTTTATTTTTTATTTTTAATATTTATTTTTTAGTTCTCGGGGGACACAACATCTTTGTTGGTATGTGGTGCTGAGGATCGAACCCGGGCCGCACGCATGCCAGGCGAGTGCGCTACCGCTTGAGCCACATCCCCAGCCCCAGCCTGTACTTTTTTTTTTTTTTTTTTTTAATATTTATTTTTTAGTTCTCGGCGGACACAACATCTTTGTTGGTATGTGGTGCTGAGGATCGAACCCGGGCCGCACGCATGCCAGGCGAGTGCGCTACCGCTTGAGCCACATCCCCAGCCCCAGCCTGTACTTTTTTTTTTTTTTTTAAATATTTATTTTTTAGTTCTCGGCGGACACAACATCATTGTTGGTATGTGGTGCTGAGGATCGAACCCGGGCTGCACTCATGGCAGGCGAGCACACTACTGCTTGAGCCACATCCCCAGCCCCCAGCCTGTACTTTTTTTAAAAAAATATTTTTAGTTGTAGATGGACACAGTGCCTTTATTCATTCATTCATTTATTGGGGGGTACTAGGGATTGAACCAAGGGGCACTCGACAATTGAGCCACATCCCCAGTCCTATTTTTTTGTATTTTATTTAGAGAGATGGTCTCACTGAATTGTTTAGCACCTCACTTTTGCTGAGGCTGGCTTTGAACTCGAGATCCTCCTATCTTTTTGCACAAACTGCACCTGGCTTTCAGGATTCTTAAGGATATAATGAAAAGCACTTTTATTAGGCTGACTTTGGAGAGAATATTTTCTTTGCCTATGCAAATTAATCATTTTTTTTTTTCTTTTTAGTACTAGGGATTGAACTTAGGGGCACTTGACCACTGAGCCACATCCCCAGCCCTTTTTTGTATTTTATTTAGAGACAGGGTCTTACTGAGTTACTTAGGGCTTCTCTAAGTTGCTGAGGCTAGCTTTGAACTCCCAAGCTTCTGGGATTATGGGCGTGTGCCACTGTGCCTGCCTCAATTCTTTTAAAATAGGATTCTAGTACTCTTGTCACTGATTACTGGAGAGCTTCAAAAGGTCAGAAACTCCAGTTTACTATTCTTGAGAGGTAAAATGGAAATATTAGTCATTCTTACCTTGTTTATATTCTCATTTTTCCTGATGTATTGTTAAGATGATCTTGTTGCTTACTTTATGAGGGAAATGGTCAAGTTTGCCATGTCCTTTTCCTTTCCTTTTTAAATTTTTCCCCCATGTCATATATTGTCAGGCCTCTTATATCATCAAGTATTGGTTATACATATTGTGATAGTTATTTGTATTAGATTATAAGACTGGAGCAATCTACAATTGTTTCTCATCAGTTAAGGTGAAAGTAGTACAAACTTCAGGATTTTTAAAATGACTCTCAAAGAGTTTCATCCCCTTTTCCTTTTAAATCAAGTGCCTAGTATTTGGATGTTCAAGTCCCTTGTGTAAGAATTACATTAGTAACAGTCTTTATTTTTTCAGTTATTCAAGCGAAGAAATGTTGCTACTGCAGAAGAAGAAACAGAAGAAGAAATTATGTCAGATGGTGGCTTTCATGAGGCCCAGATTAATAACATGGAGATGGCACCTGTAAGTAAAATAATAACAACTCCTTTTGGTGTTTTTGTGATAAATATAATGAGAGCTATCGAGAGCGTGCGCGTGCGAGCTTGTGCGTGCTCTCTCTGTCTCTGCTAGGGATTGAACCCAGTGCCTCATGCATGCCAGGCAAGCAACTTACCACTGAGCTACATTCCCAGCTTTTATATCTCTTTTTGAGTTTAATAAAAAGGTTAAGTTAGATAGCTACAGAAATTACTTAGCATTTCATTTTGAAATAAACTGCATATTTATTCTTCATGGTTTATTAAATGTTTATTGTATTTTGGACCGTGTACAATTAAACAAAATTAAGTTATAAAGATTAATTCAGCTATAAACTTAGAAAGAATATAGCTAATGCTGCCATCATTTTTGTGGTAGTTGCTTTTAGAGCTTTCACAAAGTTTTTCCAATTTAAAAAAAATGTGTATGAAATGAATACAGTGTTATAGACTGTATCAGCCTGGGTTCTTCAGAGAAAACCAGTGAGAGAGGAAAGATTATTTAAAGGAAGTGGCTCACTTGATTGGGAGCTGGCAAGTTTGAAATCTGTAGGTGGAGAAATTAAAGGAAGAGTCGATGTTGCCTTGCCAGTCCAAAGGCTGGATTCCTTTTTTGGACATTCTTTGCTCTTAAGGCATCAACTGAGAGCATGAGGCTAATCCATATTATGGGGGAGCAATCTATTTCATTCAAATGTAGTGATTTAATGTTAATCACATGTAAAAATAATGACATCTAACATCTAGACTGGTATTTGACCAAATAATTGAGTACCATAACTTAGTCAAGTTGACAGGTAAAATTACCATACTCTATATTTTGTCAATTTTGTATCTATATGTATCTTCCTGGCACCATATTGTGTCTCAAAGACATAAACAAAAGTTGTGTCTCCACCTAAGATGATACTATTCTCTTGCATATAGCTAAAAATATACCAATCCTTTCCCCTTGGCTAATAAAGGTATCCTATAACTTAGATACCATGTTGTAAAATCTGCTTGGCTTTTAAGAGGATGAGAGAAAAGAAAAAGATAGTTGCTTACTATATATACATGTTTGAGTGTAAGACTTGGTCATCGCAGTCATTTAGGTACCTTCGTTTATTCAGAAATTGGTCTTGCATCTTTGAAAATAGTTGCTTTTCTGACTTCCCAGCAGAATGCTTTATACATTCCCTAGTGGGAGTTCTTAATGTTACATATTGTTTACCAACCATCCAACATTTACAACTTAGTTGTTGGTTTCTTTTTTTTTTGAGAGAGAGTGAGAGAGAGAGTGGGACAGAGAGAGAGAGAGAATTTTAATATTTATTTATTTTTCCTTAGTTCTCGGCAGACACAACATCTTCGTTTGTATGTGGTGCTGAGGATCAAACCCAGGCCGCGCGCACGCTAGGCGAGCGTGCTACCGCTTGAGCCACATCCCCAGCCCAGTTGTTGGTTTCTTAAAATAAGAATTTTGTATCATTGTGACAAATGATTTTGAGAAGAAAGTTGCTCATACTGGGCATGGATTACAACAGGAAATGGAAAAATAATAAGGCAAGAAAATAATGGGAAACTACAAAGTTTTAATAAAGCAAGAAAGTAGTTTTAATGAAGAAGCAAGGAAATAAAAAAATTATTTATTTATTTATTTTAGGGTACTGGGGATTGAAATCAGGGACACTTGACCACTGAGCCATATCCCCAGCCCTAGTTTGATTTTTTTTTTTTTTTTTGAGATAGGGTTTCACTGAATTGGTTAGCACCTCACTTTTGTTGAGGCTGGCTTCAAACTCTCGATCTTCCTATCTCAGCCTCCTGAGCTGCTGGTATTACAGCTGTGCACCATCATGCCTGCCAGGAATTTTAAATAAGTTTAAAAGTCAGCTGTAGATTTTGGCAGTGGCTAGAATCCACAGTCTATTTTTTAGTAAAGATTTGTTGAGCATCTACTATATGTTAGCCAATAGTGATAGAATGGTAAAATGGAGAGAGTCCTGATTTGAACATTACACAGTGTGTACATGTAGTAAAACATTTCATGGTATCCATTGATATGTTCAGTTTTTATGTCAGTTAAAAATAAATCATTTGTAGAATTGATCAGTATCTGATATGTATCAGTTAGTCCCCCCACCCTCCCCCAAAAGTGTGTGTGTGTGTGTGTGAATCTTTGGATTTCAAGGAGAAATATCAGGAAAAATGTCTAGTAATGATGAGATGGGCATGGAATTAAAAATAGGTCATGTGAGCAGCTGCTTCAAGTTTAGAGGTCTTGAAAAACTTTCTTTCAGAACTTAACCTTTTAATTATCATAACAAAGAACCAACCAGTCATGTATTAAGCAAGGAGACGAATATTTTTGCTTTAGTATTTACTACTGACATTATTTTTTCACTATTGTGAGATTTTAAATCAGAATGAGAACTTGGCTTCATTGCATTACTAATCTTACACATTTTTGCATTTATCTACTTTTATATAATTTCTTGAGAAATGTGACAAACTAGGTAACTTGGCTATAATTTATACTAAGCTTTATGGTCCTGTGACTTAAGATAGTATTTTAAATTTGCTTTTTGTTTGTGTTCTCAGGGTGGTGTTATTACTTCTGACATGATTGAAATGATATTTTCCAATAGCCCAGAGCAACAGCTTTCAGCAACACAGAAGTTCAGAAAACTACTTTCAAAAGGTGAGCTCTGCATATATTGAGTCTCTTTTTTCATCTCTTTGTAAAATATTCTCATAATTTATTTTCACATCACAGATAATTTGTTTTGGAGTGTGTTTTATCAATACAAAATAGAGACACACACAGACATATAATTGTGAGCAGTGCCTTTTCATTTTCTTATTTATGGGACTACCAAGATCAGGAGGCAGCATTTTTGAACTAACTTATTATACTAGTAATCAACATCTTATTTTAATTAAAACTAAAGCTCCACCTTATTTATAGAAAAACTTAAATAACATTACTTGAAAAAGTAATAATTGCCAGTTTTCTTGTTTACAGTTTTACCAGTGTACCACTGAAAAATATGGGTGTAATAGGTGGGTAAGATTGTACCCATTTTTGGTATTATTAATGTAGATCAGAGTATCATACTTGTTGTACACATGGGCAAGTAAAAATAACAATTGTATTAAAGTGTTGACAGCAAATACTTAAATTATGGTTATTTAGAATCATTAGTGACTTAAAAAAATTGTACATCCCTTGAGATTAAATGGAATAAAAACCTACCATCATAATTTCTTTTGCCTGAACAATTTATTAAATATTTGAAGAAGTACACCTTTCTACCCCTCTAAAAATGTGTTTGTCTATTTTCAACAAGCTGAGCCTTATGATTTTCTCACAATATAACTTTTTATAAAAAAAAATTTATGTTTTAGTTGTAGTTGGACACAATACCTTTATTTCACTTATTTATTTTTATGTGGTGCTGAGGATCGAACCCAGGGTCTCACACGTGCGAGGCGAGCACTCTGCAGCTGAGCTCTAGTTCCAGCCCATATGATATAACTTTTTAAGGCCTTTTGCCATTCTTCTATTTTCCTGCTTGTAATCTAGTTTGCCAGCATCACTCTTAAATGATAATTAGAATACAGTACTCCAGATGGGTTCTTATTACTATAGAATATGGTAAGAGATTACCTTCTTTTTAAAACTATGCATTCCAGGAATTAATTCTAGCATTAGTTTTCTGAGAGTCATGGCTTAGTAATATTTCATTGGATTTTCAGTAAACTAAATTTACTACACTTTATTAACTGTAATTAATTTGTGTGGGAAATATGTAGACTTTAAAAAATACAGTTCATAAACCAGATGTTGTGGCACATGCTTGTAGTCCCAGTTTATTCTTGGGGAGGCTGAGGCGGGAGGATCACTTAAGCCCAGGAATTTGCTGCTAATCTGGGCAATTTAGAACCTGCCTCAAAAAAACAGAGGGCTGGGGATATAGCTCAGTTGGTAGAGTGCTTGCCATGGATATACAAGCCCTGGGTTCAATCCCCAGCACCAAAAACAAACAAAAAACCCAAAACAGAAAAAAGTTGCTGAATATTTGCTTTATTCTTGTTGTTTTATTGCCAATTTTTGATGTATTCTTTTTGCATATTATTTCTATAATTCAGCATATTACAAGTAATGTATCGATACTATCACATTTGTTTTTTATATTTATTAGAGTGGTTGATAAAAATGTTGAACCAGATAGGGTTTATCATTAGAGCCGCCTCCTCCCCAAATCAACATTGCACCATTAGTCACTTGAGAGCCTCCTGTCTTAGCCTTCTGATTATAGGCATGGTTTATAGGCATGTGCTGTCACTCTCAGCACATTAGTCACTTCTTTAATAAGGCTAAGGCTCTCCAGATAGTACTGTGATCTGCATTTTTCAGATATTACCACATACATTCTGTCAAAAACTCAGATCTCTTCCTGAAATTATTCATCTGATTTGTCTGACTTTGCTTATATACTCACCCAATAAGTAAATAAGTTGAGTGACTCCCTTTATAAGATAATGTTTTGTCATAAATGAAAATGAGATTAATTTGATAAATCAATTGTAGTGAATTTTTGTTGGCTTCTCTTTATCATTGCACTTGTTAAATTAAATCCTTTAAGCACAGAATCCTATAATTCAGCTTCTTAAGGTAATATATAATAACAGACTGAAAGCTCATATATAAAAAAAGGGCTAGAAGACAGGATACTAAAATACTAACAGTAGTTGTCTTTGGAAATTTTTTACCCCTTATGTTCAAAGTTTCTTAAAAAGTAGAGGCAGTAATTTTGATTTTTGCAAATTTGTAGGATTTGGGGGTGAAGTTTACCCAGCATCACAAAAAACAAAACCAAAGAATTCTGTTCACTCTTTTATTTCCATATTGTGTGAAACCTTTAAAAACTACCTTTGTCCCAAAGTGTTCAAATGCAGTTTCACTTTTTTGTTTTGTTTTGGTGGTTTTCCAATATGAAAGGGCTGGTAAATGAAGGGAGGAGTATTTATTATAAATTAATGTTAAATTGAAAAGTTCTTGCACTGAAGTCAAAGGATTGTTTTTCTTCTTTCGTTTCATTTTATGGGGAAACAGAACCTAATCCTCCTATTGATGAAGTTATCAGCACACCAGGAGTAGTGGCAAGGTTTGTGGAATTCCTCAAACGAAAAGAGAATTGTACACTGCAGGTGCGGACCATTTTCATTTCTTGCCTCATAACTTAGTTTTCCTTGAACTTTTATTATGTAAACGATTTTTTTTACATGCTTAACCTGTATGAAGAGATTGAGTTTGTTGATAATGAAATTTATGACAACTGCATTGCAGGCTTCTTTTCCAGCTTTGTTAACATGTAAACCCTTATTACACTCTCTCAAACTTATGTTTCTAGTCTTTTAAAAAGTTTTATGATGATTGTAGATGATATAATATTTGTAGATTATAGGTAATCTAATAGGGAAACCTTTGCTGTAAAGAAACCATTATAAACAGGAATCAATATATGAGCAACTTAAAATTTGGTTTTGAGGAATTTGTAGATTATATTTGTTGGCTTTCTCAAGATGGTAAGGGCAGGGGATATAGCTCAGTTGGTAGAATGCTTGCCTCACATGCACAAGGTCTTGGGTTCAATCCCTAACAACACACACACACACACACACACACACACACACACACACACGTATTACATGGTCTGATCATATACTTGATAATCCTGAAATCTGATTCTGATGGTCCTCCTTTTACCCCAGAAGAGCTGATAAGGAGAGATATCTTTGTCAGGAATTATACTTTCTGGTATGTCAATTTAATCTTTCGGTATTATACTGTAGGAATTCCAAGAGGAAATTCTCCAATTTCTGGATTGAATAATTTTCACAGTAAAAGAAACCACTGTCCACTGACTAATCCTTCGAATTATCTTAAAATTTTTAAATAGTGTGTGTGTGTTTTTTTTTTTCCTCCTCAATAAAGTTGGATTTTTGGTAAACTGGTAATTGGTCATAGCTAGATTTCCTTGAAGTAGCCAGCTGAATTACTACTTGTGTCATTAACTATACTTGTGATTTCTGAATTTTCACTGAAGTATCTAATCTGAAAGACCCAGACCCTTTAGAGAGACTCTGCAACTATAAAATTTGTTAGGTACCAAGTAGATCACAAATTGGAATTATTTTTCCAAGTAAATCTTTGCCAATAACAAGTTAATCATAAAGATAATCCCTTCCCACCCACCATGGACTTTTTGCCTTAAAACTGGTGCCATGTAGGGACTGGGACCTTTTTAATGCTTTGTTGATATTTTCTTTCCTATCGTCCTATCCCATCTTTCTCTTTCTGTTTACATCATTATTGCGGTGATGAGTTTCTTCCAGAGGAAAAACAAGAAATCCAGAAAAGGTAGAGTACTTTGATGTCCCATCAGTTTTTCTTCTCCAGTTTGACATATATCGATCCCTGTGTTTATTTGAATTAAGATTCTGTTTTGCTAGCTGCCTCCTGGATTGTAATTCTGGTCCCCCATATAAGGCCAGAATCACCAGACACCTAGAATATCATGTTGACCCTGAGAGCAAGGGAAGAGAGAGACTTTTCTCAGAAAAAAGGAAATCCAGAAAACCAACACTGCAGAGAACAGAGCCTGAGCCCCTAAGCAAGCTGCCAAGCAAACCAGAGGGACCAAATGAGGAGCCTTACTGCAGTTTATCATTTGAAATTCTTTTAGGAAAAGGGAGGTAGGGAAAATTATCATTTGTTCATGCTGGAAAAAAAAAAAAAAGTTTCTATCCTGACTGGGAATGAGAATAATTGAGAGATACTGGTTTTACTCCTGGATCTAGCAGTTTTTAGTAGGTGTTTGCAGAGGTTCAATTTTTCATGCTTTAAAGAAAGAAAGTATAACCTAAAATGAAAAAAGAAATAAGTTGTTGCTTAACTCTACATTGTCCTGTACTCTATGAAAGTCTGCATGTACATCATTTTTTCATTTAATACCTTAATCTTAGAACACACCTAAAGATGAAAGCCTTCAGAAACATCTAATTTGTTTCTATCTAAATTTCTAGGTACCACCCTCTGCTAACTAATAATTAGGCTGAAATACTGAAAAATTATTCCTCTGGAAGTGACCACCTCATGATTTTCACCTGAGCTACTCTAAAACTGAGAAAAAAAAATATTAAATCTGTTTGTTATCTAAGGGTTGTCATTTCTAGGTTTCTTCTGTGCATATTTAAGCACAACATGGTATTCTTTCTCCAGTGTAAGTAATGGGTAACCTTGACTTCCTCTGAAGCAAGAGAAGCAAGTTTATTATTTAGGGAGACATTAGAGCCAGGAGACTTCATGGTCTGCCCTGTCTTCAAATAATTAGGTGTGCTCTGGAAAGCTCGTACTCTTACCTGTTTTCTTGGAGAGAACTAGGGTGTACATCCTTGATACTACTGCCCGCTTACTAGAGAGATGAACAGTATATCTTTGGAATATGGTTTTTGCCATTTCTCTTCCAGAAAGAGAGTCAAAACTATATGATTCCAATAGAAAAATCAGTGGCTCAACCCAATGATAAACTCTGGAAAATCTTAATGTCTTCATTCACATTCTGTCTTCCCAAATTGGTGAGACACCTTGAACAAGGCAGCTAAAAATGCCTGCTTTGGGTGTGGCTACTCAGTTACTGATCTGCCCTCAAAGTGGAGGTGAGCATGGGTGGAATCTAGGATGTTGGCAGAAAGCAATGCCATTAGCTAAGAACATTTCTCAAGCTCAGTGACATCTAGGTCTTAGAGGCTTTGGCATGAGACTGGTCTGCTTTATGGTATGTTCTGTGGGCCCACTTTGTTTTTTTGAATCCAGGTTAGCATCTTTGTACTGTCTTTTACAGTGCTAAGATGTTCATTCCCAAACCTTACAGAAATTTATTTAAAAAGTCTAGAAATAATTAAATTACCTCTTGCTTAAAAGCACCAGACAGGTACTCCTGTAAAATTTGTACATTTGAATTAGGTTGGCTCAGTTTCCCTTTTTCTGCCTTTCTGTCCCCCTTAATGTGAGAAACTGCAGTAAGCCTTCATCCTTCTGTGACTTTCCCCATCTTCATTGATCTCTCTACCTTTCCTGGAAGGTTGCTCAGATGACTCAGGCACTGTTCTCTGCAGAGTTTGATATCTGGGTTTATTTTTCTGATGTGAGCCTTTCTTTTCACTTGCTCTCCAGGTGAGCCTGGCATTTGCTAGGAACCAGAGTGGAACCGGCAAAGTGGCCAGCAACAGAGTCCTGATCCAAATGGAGAAAGGGAACCAGGCGTACCTCAACCTGGAGTGGGAAACTTGATAGGAGGTCAGAAGTACTTCAGCTTTGGATTCTCATTTTCCTTATTTAAGGAACTGAGCGCCAGAAGGTAGAGACTTAAGAAAGGGGAGAGAGGAAGCATCAAATCTTCAGTGTGCAGCCTTCAGTTGTAGCCTTATTTAGCAAGATCCGAATAGTGAAAAATAGCAATTATCACTGCATGATAGGTGATTTTCCTTGTATGGTACCATTCTTGGAATATTAAGAATTCAGTAGTTTAAAACAAGAGGAAGTGAAGGTTACAGTTTTCTTGGTCGTCTTTTTTTTTTTTTTTTTTTTACTTTTTACTTCAAGTGGCATCATTTATTAGATTTCTTTCCCTCTCTTTTCAGGTTACTGATTTTTTTTTCTTGTATAATTAAACTTAGTTTTCGTCTACTTTTATCATAACTATGTATTTTTATTTGCCATCAGTTCTGGGTTTTTCCATTTCGTAACTTTCAGGTTATATTCTAATCTGGCACCCAAAGCTGAAACATTGAAAAACAAAAACAAAAAACCTAAAATCTCATGGAAAAACAGCTTAAATTACATACAGACTATGATGAAAGGGAAGTTATATGGTTCAAAGCACATCCAGTTTTTAAAGAATATTCTTACATGTTAAGCATATTTGAAATCTGCTTCTTCCAACAGTGACAGGGTTTTATAGTTAGGAGTTCTTCTGACAAGAAAGACACACACACACACACACACACACACACACACACACACACACACACACACACGGTGATAGAAAATTTAACACATGCAGCTTTAGAGTTTTTAGAAGGTTAAAAACACCAGTGTAATTGGCATCCTTTGTGTGTGTGTTTTTTATGGCTTATTAGTGCATGAGTATGGTTGTCTTCCGTTGTCCTCTAATTATAGTTATTCATCTACTTCTGTCCTGGATAACAATAAAACTGCTTTTTGATTTCTTTTCTTGAATCTTATTTTCATTCAGAGGCTAGATCATCATTATGTACTTCTTAGTAATAATCATAACTCTTTGACACGTTCTACTAAGATACGCTTGTTTCTAATTTTTTTACCATCCATGTTCAGACTGTTTTTCACTTCCCTAGTCACTGTCCCTATATTTAATTTCATTTCTCCATTTTATTCACTTGAATAGCTTCTGGAATTCCCTTTTATTTCCGCAGAGATCTTTGGAGCTTAACTCAGATAGCAGTTTGTACTCTGACAAACTTAGAATTATTTAGTATTTTAAGTATTTTTTTCTCACTGATAATTTTAATATAATCTTTGTTAACCCAAGTCATCAGCATTTCTTTTGCATCAAAATCTTAATGCCATCCTTTTCCTCTTCTTTATAGTTCTCATTCTCTCCAGATAGCTTTTCCTCAGACTTCATTTCTTTTGACTTGATCTCTGTAGTATCTGATGACTAGTCACTGAACTTTGAGCCTGCCTAGGTAGGACAGTCTGCTTTTATACTGATTTAGCTAATTAATTTTTCTAGTAAAAAATTAAAGTACATTTTAGGCAAAAAAATTTTTTACATAAATAATCTGGCATAAATACATAAATCTCTTTGAAATTTCTTGCCCTAGTTACCCAAACTAAAAGCAATTGAAATATTCTTATGCCAGTGTTACAGGTATGTTACAGGAAACGTAGCATACTTGATTAGGCGATAGTAATCTAGTCCTTCTCTGGCTGACTGTATATATTACTCAAATCATTAGTCACATTGTTGGAACTTTTTCTGATAGCTTCTTCATTCATAACTAGAAAAAACAGACATCTTAACTTCTTTGGGTTGTTAAGAGGATCACCTCAAGAGTATGTGAATAATTCTTTGAAAAATATAAAGTACTGTACAAATATAAAGTTTAATTCAGATGGATTAAAAAGTGTTTGAGCATTGCTTTCATTAGCAATTTAACTACAGAGATGAATCTGTAAAGTGGTTGGGAGTCATCCCCATCTGCCCCCATGATTTCATCTGTGTCTCCTGAACTTTGATTATAACAAAACATTTTCAGATATAGTTTATGTTCTGTTTAACTGTGGTACTCCTAGTCTGGACCTCCCCACTGGTATAACATTAGTGTCTAGGTTGACTATCAAGCCATTTTATCACACCTGTGTTTGTCACTTTTATAGGTTTTTTTAAACATCCCTTTTTTAAATTGGCTTCTGTGAATTTGCTGTCATTCATACAGCTTTATACTGTGCTGGTCAGATTGACTGCCCTCATCTCCTGTCTTCCTCTACCCCCATGATTGATAAGTTTTCCCTATGACTGTTGTTTTTAAAATTAATCCAGAAGCTTAGAAAAAGTCAAATGTACATTTTTGATGATGTTATTGATCTCTTATTTAAAGAGATATACTGAATTTTTTCCTGTGTATATACTTTATTAAAGGATTAAAAGAAGATAAGATGGGGGAGGGAATTAACTTAAAATCTAAGTAAGAACTCTCTTTTTTTTTTTTTAAGAACTCTTAATTAAGTGGAAATGCAAGCTTCACTCTTGGATTTATCAATATTAAACTGAAAAATCAAGTTACTGTTATAATTAGTAATATGCTATATTTTTTGTTGGCCATGATTTTCTTCAAATCTTCTGTTTGCCATTGCTGTAATATTCTATTACCTTTTCTAAGTTTACCTTTTTTTCTTTTCCTATTAAGAATGTTCTTAAAAAAGAAAACTATTTCTACACCTTGGTTTGGGTTCTTTTATGCTTGGGAATTATTAATTGGGAATTATTAATTATTAATTTTATGCCTGTTAACTCCTTTTGGCCTACTTAACATCACATCTCCTGCTTTTCATTTCATTTTGCCTATCTTACACACACATTTTTTTTAATAAATTGGATTATGTACACAGTAAAAGGCCAAAAGGAACATAGGAATAGGGCTTTTCGGTTAAAGTTGGTTTTCCTATCCTCGTTTCCCAGTCATCTAGGCCCTTTCATTGGATGCATTAAGTATTTATAGATCCTTGTAACTCCTTCTGGAGATATACAATAAGTATATTAATGCATATATTACTTTTTAACCATTTTAGGTATATACCATAATGATATATACCTAATGTCATAGGTATATATAATGCGGTTTTGCATTTCATTGTTGTTGTTTTTATTTAAATATTGGGAGATCATTCCATATCAGCATATGAAAAACTCCCTCATTTTTATGGTCTCATGTTAATCTTGATCTGACATTTTAAGATATTCTGAACATTTTTCTAGACTGAAAAATTTCTTCTGGAAATTCTTTTGAAATTAAAATGGAATTTAACTGTTAGGTGATACATGAAAAAATGATCTCAGACTTATTTTATTCATGTACAGAAAACTTTATTGTTAAAAGTAAAAAAGAAGTTTTAAAATTCTAATAAGATAATGAAAATTATTTTTATCTTTATAGTTTGAGTCAGCTTGGGTACTGACAAATATTGCTTCAGGAAATTCTCTTCAGACCCGGATCGTGATTCAGGCAGGGGCAGTGCCCATCTTCATAGAGTTGCTCAGCTCAGAGTTTGAAGATGTCCAAGAACAGGTAAAAAAAAAAAAAAAAAAGGGAAGCATATGAAAGAATAAGTTTGCCATTTTCTTGGCTCGAGTTTGATTACTTGGCCATAATAATTACAGCAAATGTTCTAGAAATCCAGCCTTCAACAAATAGAAATTTGTTTTAGTTACTATAGGCACAATTTCTTCTAGACACAAAACTCTTTTCCCTTTTCACCCTGACATTCTTTAAGCCCTATAGATATAACTTTTTAGATCATGTAAGCAGTTACTGATATAAGAGCTTCTCCTTGTAGGAATTGTAGTGTTAGTATCAGAATAGCAGTGTCTTTGCCACTTTCGAAGTAAAAGACATAGAAAATATGTTGTTTTAGTACTGTCAACCATATAAAATTGGTAAAGATAAATCACTACTAAATGATTTTCTTTTAGAGTTTGAGGTATAAATCGACATGTTATAAACTGTTTATATTTAAAGTGTACAGTATGATACCCGTAGAAACATCATTGCAGTTAAGATAAATATAGTCAGCTGGGTGATGGCATGCACCTATAATCCCTTTGACTCAGGAGGCTAAGGCAGGAAGATTGCAAGTTTGAGACCTGCCTCAGCAGTTTAGCAAGGCCCTAAGCATCTTAGACCCTGTTGCAAAATAAAACTAAGAGTTGGGGATATAGCTCAGTGGTAAAGCACCCTGGGTTCAATCCACAAGTGGGGGAAATAATACAACTTCTGAAAATTAATAAAGTTACTTGCATTTTGATTGCTCTTCAGTTTCTGTTTACTGTTTTGTGTTCTAAGATTAAAGTACATTTTTAAGTCAGCTGAGTAAGCCATTTGAATCTCTGTTCCATACTAAGCGCTGTGTGGAATGTTACAGAGGGATGAAGATGGGGTCCTCTAAGAAAAGAATTGATTTTTCTCTTTAATAAGCTTTAATTTATTTAATAAATGCCTAGATGCCTATATTTCCTTTTGTTTATTGTACATTTTAGAATATTTTCTTTTCCCCCCAATGCCACAATTGTTTCATGTTGACTTCCTGATGTGTGAATTTTAAAACATCTGTAGTTAGTCCATGTGTAATATGTTGATTGCTTTATAATTTTATAAGGGGTTAATGTGATCTGCTGGCATTTTTTTTGAAAGGATTTTGTGGGAATTAAAGTACACAATAGTCATTAACAAATACTTCTTTCACAGGCAGTCTGGGCTCTTGGCAACATTGCTGGAGATAGTACCATGTGCAGGGACTATGTTTTAGACTGCAATATCCTTCCCCCACTTTTGCAGTAAGTCTCATTTCTTTTTTTGAGTAACAAAACATGGGAAGTCCCTTAGAAAGTGTTACATATTTGAAAGTCATTTTTGGATTTCCACATATATTCTTGTTAACTCATTTAGGTCATTTCTTCAGGCTCCAGATTTTAACACCAGTTCCAAACTTCTAAATTAGTTGCACTAGAATTTATGAAGTTTTATTTTGGAGAAAAGCCATTTGAATATATTTATTTTATCAGTACCAGTTGAGTATTTATCTTATGCTACCAGAGAATTAATATCTGCTATATAATTAGCTGTTGTGTCATCATACTTATAGGTTATTTTCAAAGCAAAACCGCCTGACAATGACCCGGAATGCAGTATGGGCTTTGTCTAATCTCTGTAGAGGAAAAAGCCCACCTCCAGAATTTGCAAAGGTAAGGACTGTGCTTGTAGAAAATTGGCAGAAAAATGCAGTTAAAAAAAATGTACCAACCAATATTAATGAACACAAAATGATACTTTTTGATCAAATTTAGCATGTTAGAATTTTATTGGTTTCTAAAGAAACAGTTTTTATTTTTTGGGGATCCCTCTTACTATCTGTAGAAAGCTTCAAATTCATCTTGGCATGTGCCGGGCGCTGGGTTCGATCCTCAGCACCACATAAAAATAAAATAAAGATGTTGTGTCCACTGAAAACTAAAAAATAAATATTAAAAAATTCTCTCTCTCTCTTAAAAAAACAAAAACCTTAGCTTATTTTGTTCATAACAAGTTATCTAAAATACGGAATTTCCCAGCTTTGGCATTTTTTAAAGCTGCTTTATGTCTTCAGTCTTCAAAGTATAGGTTTTGACAGAGACTCTCAATCTTCAGAAGTGGTATATGTAAAACTTTTCTTCCCAAAATAATTTTTCTTAGATTCTGCCTACCATCAGCAAAGTAAAAATTGTAGGACCATTGATGGCATTCCCAAAGATGGAAAAGCCACCCAGCCCTTTGCTAGTCAAACTCTAGAAATGTAAATCTTACCCCAAGTCATCAAGTGTCTGCTTGTTAGCCTTCTTGGTTTTCTCATCCGTACTTCTGACTTGCATTCTTTTGAATTTCATTATCATATTATCTTCCTTTTATAGGTTTCCCCCTGTCTGAATGTGCTTTCCTGGTTGCTCTTCGTCAGTGACACTGATGTACTGGCTGATGCCTGCTGGGCCCTCTCGTATTTATCAGATGGACCCAATGATAAAATTCAAGCGGTCATTGATGCAGGAGTATGTAGGAGACTGGTGGAGCTGCTAATGTGAGATATTTTTAAGAAACTGCTTTTTTCCCCTTGCAATAGTTTCCTAGTTATAATACTTAAATATTAATCAGTTGTTCGTTTTACCGATTTATTGGGCTTTGGACTGCTGTCTTTTGTTTATTTTGGGGGGGTTGGGTGTTTCTGTTTTTTCTTATGAGATTTATGGAGAACCTCATATTCTTTTGTTATAGTTACCCTTTAGCTGAAACTTTGGAAAACTGATCTGTGTAATTCTAGCCCACAGTGGATGACCTATTGTGCCACTAAAAATATGCCACTAAAAATATACATTCTTTATCGTCTATCCCATTTAGAGTTTAAGCTAGACTGGGATCAGAGTTTTGAATCTTTATTTCACTCCCTTTGTAATGCTTTTGATGATGGGGTGAAAGATTTGCTTGTGATATAATGATTTGAAATTAATTAAATTTCTAGTTAAGACTATAGAAGAGGGACTGGGGTTGTGGCTCAGTGATAAAGCACTTGCCTAGCATGTGTGAAGCACTGGTTTCCATCCTCAGCACCACATTAAAAAAGCAAAGATCTTATGTCCGTCTACAACTTAAAAAAAAAAAAGGACTATAGAAGAAAAAAGTAGAGTGAAAAGACAACAAAGAAATGATATAGTTATAAGTAACAAGAAATGTAATGGAAGTACAAATAGATATAAAGAGACATTTTCCCAGACATGAGATGTGGAATGGATTAGACAAGTATAATGTTTAGAAGACAAAACTCTGGGATTATAGCCACAGATTGGTTGTAGATTAGTAAAGTAGTACTATTGTGAGTTAAAAGCAATATGATGTTGTGGGAATTACAAAACATTCAAAATCTGGGAATTAATCTTTGCATCCTTTAGATATTAGATTAATATACATTTTAATCATTTATTTTGAGCCACCCATCTTAAATGTGAAGGAACTGACAGTTTAAGAAAAGTGACTAGTATCATTAAAGAAGAAAGAAAATTGGACCTTTAAGAAAAGATAAAGGGTATTGACTTATTTACCCTAAAATCCAGACTACATATTTATGTTTTCTATTTTTATGTTTATCTTCTATTTTAGACATATAAATCTGTCTTCAAATATGTAAAACAGGCTTTATGAAGGGTTTCTTTTGACCAGTAAGGCAGCTTTTAGTAGGTTTAATAAAGTTTAGTATTTGAAAGTTTTTAAATTTATTCAACTATTGACACGTCAGTTTTGCCTCCTTTTAAAATTAATTTATTGAGACAGGTGGATTGCACATTCGAAGTCAGACTCAGCAACTTAGGACCTAAGCAACTTAGCAAGACTTTTTCTCAAAATAAAAAACAAAAAGGGTTGGGGATAGGGGTTATAGCCCAGTGGAAAAGTACCTCTGGGTTAAATCTCCAGATGCAAAATAATTATGTTAACTCTTGGTCCCCATTTATCTTAGCAACCATAGAAGATAAAGTAAAGAAGAAGTAAGCCTATAGTAAAGAATGAGAGGGATTGCTTGGACTCCATGTAATGAAAGTCTGGAAAAGATTGCTAGGAATGTTGTGTAATTTTTTCCAAAAATTCTGAATACTGGGGAAGACAGCTATTCTAAGGGGACATAAAACATTCTGTCATCATGGTAGGGTTCCTTTAATAATCACATTGGTACCTTTCTGTTCTGAAATCTTATTGCAAATTATTTCTTTTGGACCTTAGCCCTAAAGAAAAAAGATTATGGATAGAACTACTGGCTAGGCTGTAACATTTCTTTCTTTCTTTTTAATTGTTGCAGGCATAATGATTATAAAGTGGTTTCTCCTGCTTTGCGGGCTGTGGGAAACATTGTCACAGGGGATGATATTCAGACACAGGTATGAATAAGTGGTAATATTTTTTTCAAAAACAAATTCTTCAAAAACAATACATTGAACTATGTGATTGTTTCATTGTAATATTTAATACCATATTTTTTGTGGCGGACTGATACTTAGTTTTGCTAATGTTCATTTAAAATGTTGGCTTTAGGCATCTACTTGCAAAATTTTTTAGTATTTGTGTTGACCTCTTACAGCAATTTTGGGTTCCCCTCTAATTAAGATTTATTTAGTTGGGCAGATTTATTTCCTTCTACTTGTAATTGAAATGGTTTGGGGAACACCAGAAGCCTGTAGTAGCCAGCCTCTTTTTCTCTTTCTTTAATCTTAACATCATCTTTTCTGATAGTTGCCTCCTTTGGTACATGATAAGTCTTCTATGTAAGGAAGGTTCTTCCTCATGGTTCCTAGGATCCATTTACTTTGACATCAAGACACATTCTCAGTGGATTTTCTGGCCAGTTTTTCTTTCAAATGTCTCAGATGCATTGATAACAATGTCTTAAAATTATCTTTTAGGCTTCTGAGTGTTGAAATTTTGCTTCTTTGCTTTATCAGCCATCTGTTCCTCCCTTTATCAAATTGTTTTTCCTGTTTTCGTTTGTTTGTATGCATTCATAAACCTTATTTATAATTTCAGTGATCACTTTTATGTGAATGGATTGAGAATTGGGAATTACGTTTTATCCTTAGTTTGCTCTTAACTGGCGTCCACATTTTAGCAAAGCATTTAACGTTTTTACTTTTCTCATTTCTAAAATTAAGGAGTTTAGATTTGTTCTCTGAAATGTGTTTCGCTTGTAATATCTATTTCAATTTATTCTGCCCTCGAAGGAACTAATTTCCTACTGCATAGTGAATCTCTGCTTCTGTTTCCTGTCTTGGTAAATGGCACAAACAGTTGTCCATGCCAGAAACCTGGGCAGCACCTTGATTCTTCCTGTCTGCCACCTGCCAGTTTCTAAGTCCTATTTATTACTCCATTTTTGTTTACCCCTTGCAGTGTTTAGTTTAGATATTTTAGACAAAAGAAGAAGAAAAGAATATATGATTGAATAAAATTTCTCTGGAAGGAAACGGGAAACTCACATTGGTTGTCTCTGAAGAGAAGTGGATGTTTTGGATTCAAGAATAGAAAGGTGTCTTTTAACTATTTAGTCCTTTATACTTCCTGAAGTTTGAACCATATCAGTGTATTTACTTTTCAAAAATAAATGTTTCTTGGTCTGAGGATGTGGCTCAGTAATGTAGTGATTTCTTCTCAGTGTGAGGATCTAGGTTTATTCACTGTGAGCACTCCCCCCTCCCAAAAAAGTTTCTACATCTCCCACTCCTACCACATACTTTTATGTTCTAGTCATGTTTGTTCTTGAACTCTTATCTCTGAGCTTTGATACGTACTTTCTTCTCTGTGCATAGAACACCTGCCTCCATCACCTACCCATGCCAGGAATGCCACTTCACACATACCCACACTCTGCTAGTAAAGTTTTCTTATTACTCACTTTTTTTTTTTTTTTTTTTTTTTGTGGTGGTGGGGTGGGATACCGGGCATAGAACTCAGTGGCACTCAACCATAGCCACATCCCAGTCCTATTTTCTATTTTATTTAGAGACAGGATCTCACTGAGTTGCTTAGCACCTGGCCATTGCTGAGGCTGGCTTTGAACTGTGATTCTCCTGTCTTAAGCCTCCTGAGCTGCTGGGATTACAGGCATGCGCCACCATGCCCAGCTCATTTCTCACATCTTAATAAAAGTTATTTTCTCTGGGAAGCTTTGATCCCACACTTTTCAGTTAGGTCCTTCTTATTTTATAAGAGCACTAATCACACTGTATTGTAACTGTCAAAGTTTTGGGTTGTAAGATGTTGGAGGTAGACTGTCAGTCATGTTCATTTGTAGAAAATATTTATTGAATGGAATGAAATTCTGAATCTATAAATCTAGTTCTGACCTCTTTCAAGTTCCTGTCTCATGTCTCCAGGTCCTGTTAGATATTTTTTGCATGTCTCACGTTGTTTCCCAGTGTATTCTCTTTCCCCTCCAAAGCAAGTTCTAAGTTCTGATTTTTTTTTTTAACATTTTTAGTTGTAGTTGGATACAACATGTTTGTTTATATATTATTTTTATGTGTTGCTGAGGATTGAACCCAGCACCTCAGATGTGCTGGGTGAGCAAGCACTCTACCGCTGAGCCACAATCCCAGTCCCAATTTTTTTCTATTTTGATTAATTCTAAACTTTGTGGTTATTTTTAGTGTCTTCTCTCTGTTTACCTTGTATAGCAAATTACCAAGTCTTGTTGATTCTTACTGTTGTTGCTAGATTCACTTATGATTACCATATTTTGGTCCTTTTCCTCACAAAGGTTCTCTCCCCCTTTTTTCACGAAAAGGTTTTGACATGCCCATCTGATTTATCTTCCTACTATCCCAAGTTACTCTATTTATTCCCCCTAATAATAGCTTCATCTTTCCTAAAATAGTCTCCTTGACATCATTTATTTTACTGTTAGAAACAATGAGCTTCTTTAATGGCTATGAGATGAAGGACCTTCTCATTCTTTCTAGTTGGCATTTAGAACTAGTAGTATTCCTACTACTAGTCTGTTCTTTTGTTCTCTGTTTTGGGCCTTTGATGGGGGTACTAGGATTTAATTCAGGAGCAATTTACCACTGAGCTACATCCCCAGCCTTTTTTTTTTTTTTTTTGAGATAGGATGTCACTAAGTTACTAGGTTGCTGAGGCTGACCTTGAACTTTTTTTTTTCAATTCTGATTTGTTTTTCAGATCACTTCTGAATATATGACAGTAGAATGCAATTCAATTCATATTACACAAATAGAGCACAATTTTTTATGTCTCTGATTGTACATAAAATAGTCACACCATTTGTGTTTTCATACATGTACTTAGGGTAATGATGTCTGTTTCATTCCTCCATTTTTCCTACCCATACCCCCTCTTCTCCCTCCCCTTTGGTCTATCTAAAGTTCATCTATTCCTCCTACCCTGCACCCCTGCTGCCATCCCCATTATGAATTGGCTTCCTTATATCAGAGAAAACATTTGGCATTTGGTTTTTTGGGATTGGCTTACTTAGCATTATATTCTCCAACTGTATCCATTTACCTGCAGATGCCATAATTTTATTCTCTTTTAAAGCTGAGTGATATTCTGCCAAAGGCCAATGTCTCGGCTTGGCACCAGAATCACGAGGCACTCACAGCTTTGTAGGTTCAAACAGCAATTCTTTATTCCAGCTCTCACACCGCCTCCACACAGGTCCAGGGGCAAACGTGTTCTGCCGTCTCCCGCACAATTCACCTACTACACGAGACTATCCCAAATCTCATTTTAATCTCACGAGAACTCAACGGGAACAAGCAGCAGGAACACCCTAATCCCAGCAATAATCTTCAATCTCTAACTTCCCTAAAACCCATTATCTTAAACTGGCAACGCCTTAAACTGAAGGAACCAGGTTTAGAGCTTCCTCAAACCTGATCAGCTCTAAACCTGGATCCGCCTTGGTCCTTGAGCAAGGTCACTTTATTAAAGCATGCATGCAATGTCCCATCGAATCTCCTCTAAGCAGCATGGGGTATGCTTGGCAAGGAAATTTCGATGCATCATTCCTACTTGGTAATGGCCCTCAGCAATATTCCATTGTGTGTGTATATATATACCACATTTTCTTTATCTATTCATCTACTGAATGGCATCTAGGTTGGCTCCACAATTTATCTATGTTGAATTGTGCTGCTATAAACATTGGTGTGGCTGTGTCACTATTGTATGCTGTTTTTAAATCCTTTGGATAAACCCAGGAGTGGGATAGCTGCGTCAAATGGTGGTTCCATTCAAAGTTTACTGAGGAATCTCCATACTGTCTCCAGAGTGGTTGCGCCAGTTTGCAGCCCCATCAGTAATGTATGAGTGTGCCTTTTTCCCCCCACATCCTCGCCAACACTTATTGTTTGTATTCTTGATAGCTGCCATTCTGACTGGAGTGAGATGGAATCTTAGAGTGTTTTGGAGTTGCATTTTTCTAATTGCTAGAGATGTTGAACATTTTTTCATGTGTTTGTTGATTGATTATATATCATCTTCTGAGAAGTGTCTGTTCAGTTCCTTTGGCCTTGAACTTTTGATCTTCCTGTCTCAACCTCCTGAGCCACTGGGATTATAGGTGTGCACTATCATGCCTCTGTTTTTTTTTTTTTTTTTTTGTTCTTAACTGTAGTTTGTAGTACAGGCTTTTCTATTTCTAGCTTTTAGTTCCAGCATCCTCCCTCTTGTGTGCATTCCAAGGTTCCTTCCATGAAGTTTTTTTCTTGACTATTCTTCTTCAATTATTCTGTTTAATTTCTGACATGTTTGTTTTCCAGACCATTTCTTTGGTAGTTTTTAAATTGCTTGTGACATCTCTTATACTTTTTTTCAAGGTTTGTTTTGATTCAGTGTAAAATATATTTTTTCATTATAGGAAAATTATCAAATGAAAGTCACCCGTATCTCTAATATCTGGTGTTTTTATTGTATGCAATCATATGTCCTGCTGTACAGTTTAATATACTGCTCTTTTCCTGGTGTTCACTTAACATTCTGTTACAAATCTGTAATTTCCTCTGAATAGATATGCGGGTTATTTTTTTTTAATCTCCCTTGCCTTTGTGAGCTATTTGATACCTGGTTCTATGTTTTTTTATCCTCATATTCTTTAAGTATGTATTAATTCATTAAGTATGTATTGGTTATACTTCATTAAGTATGTATTAGTTCATTGACTGTAAGATAGAGAGTTAGCAGAGAATTTCAAAATCTGAGACTACTGTTCTTATCACTTAATATGTTTACCCATCCAGAAGACATACCTGTAGAGACAGGAGCTGAATGAGAATCCTAATTACTAATAATTACTAATTCTAACATTGTGTTTTATTAAGTATGACTTCTAGTAGTTGTGAAAGTGTACGATGAAGCTAGTTTAATAAGTCTTAGAAATTAACTTTTACTAATAGTAAAAATTACTTATTTTTTAGATTTCAAGGGGAAGTGTTATTTCTGTATCTATATTTTTCCTAAAGTAGCTCTGTGAATTAAAAATTTACTTACATTTGGAACAATGCAGTAAGTTAAAAGTTTTTGAACTTTTCCTTTTAGGTAATTTTGAATTGTTCCGCTCTTCAGAGTTTATTGCATTTGCTGAGTAGCCCAAAGGAATCTATCAAAAAGGAAGCATGTTGGACAATATCTAATATCACAGCTGGAAATAGGGCACAGATCCAGGTAATCTCATAGCACCTTTATTTCTTACACTGTTAGTGATTGGTAATTTTTTTTGTTTTTTAAAATTCAATCTTTAAAATATCATAGTTTTTATTATTGCTTTGAAAATCACTACCTTCTGTTGCTATTTCAGAGTCTGCTTCTTATTTACTTCTTTCTAGCTTACAAATGCTTATTCTTTTGAAACTTTTACTTAGGCCTTAGTTTACCCCTTTGTCGTTAATATTTGACGACTTACCCAACATCCAGAAAAAAGTATGTTGTATTTTTGGAATATTTTAATGGACTTTATGTTATACAGATTGGCTTTCCTCTTGTCAACTAAACAGTTATTTAAATGATTTTTTAAATGGTTATATACCCTTTACGTTTGCTTTTCTGTTACTGGGAGAGTAACCTAAGAGGAAGACAAGCGGTGGGCTAATATTCATCATGAACTGTGATCAAGGCTGCCATAATGGTTTAGAATACAGATTTAGAGGCTTATGTATCAATACAAATAAGTTAAAAAAAAATGATGAAGCTGAGGCTCAGAGAACTATAATAGTATGCTCAGGTGCATCTCTAGTAAATGAAAGGACTAGAATTGAGTGTCTTTCCACTAAAGTTTGCTGACTTCCTTCACTGGTATCATAGAAGATGTTCTTGACCAAGAAAGCATTGTTAGTCATCCCCAGAAAATTGAATTAGGGACTGAGATTCATAGCTGTAGCAATTTATAGTGTGCCTCTGAAATTTCAGCTGTAGTTGATGGCCTGTTATCACCAGGCTCGTATATACCAGTTCTCAATTTCTTGATTAGGAGAAATTAGGGAAACATACTTTAGGTTTTTTAAGCCAATGTGGAACATGAAAAAAGCAATTTGGGGCAAACTACTTCAGTGTTATGTTAAGTGGGGTTGAATAAAAGTACAAATAAGGGAATTGTGGTAATTTTATTGGGAGTAGTAGCTTGGAATATGATGGTGACAGTGATCATAAAGGAAAAAGAAAAAATAGTCTTGGAATGTTTCAAAGTGAGAATGATAAGGAAACTTGGTAACTGACTGAATTTAGAATGAATACAGAAATAAATAGCCTTTGTGAACTAGAAACATTTAAATGGGGACCTGATAGGAAAGATGATGTGTTTGAGATGAATATCAGACCTACAGTAAGTTGATGGCTACCCTGGGCTATAGCTTCAGTGACAAGTGAAGGACTGGAAAATTAACAAACAGCACACCAGCAGGAATATATGCAGTGAACAGAATGAGAGTAGCTGAGGAACAGAGAATTGAACTTTTATAAATTGTTACATGAGATAGAACAACAGAGGATAATAAAAAAGAAAAGAACTAAGGGAGATTTTAAGATTTTTAGACTCCGTAGAGGCTGTCATCTATGGTACTAGGGAGTAGCTTAACAGGAATAATGAGGATTGTACTCCTTCATATCTATAATTATTGTGTGTATATGTGTCTGAGTGTGTATACACATATAAACGTGTGTGGGTGTGGGGGTATGTATATGTATATATTTATTCATTTATTTATTTTGCAGTCCTGGGGGTGGAACCCTAGAGGACTTTAAACCTGAGCTACATCCCCAGGCTCTCATTGTGTGCGTGGGTGTGTGCGCGCACACGCCAGTATGATGCTGGAAATTGAACGCAGGGTTTCATATGTGCTGGATAGTAGCCACTTTACCACTTCCAGCCCCCTTCCAATTTATTTTTAACAGGGGAAGGGTGTCATTAATGAAGTAAACTTAAAAGTTATAATTAGTATTAGGAATATTTTTACAAATCTTATTTCCTTTTTCAATTTTAATTTTTTCTTAATTTCAGACTGTGATAGATGCCAACATCTTTCCAGCTCTTATTAGTATATTGCAAACTGCTGAGTTTCGGACAAGGAAAGAAGCTGCTTGGGCCATCACAAATGCAACTTCTGGAGGATCAGCTGAACAGATCAAGTAAGTACTAGCCAGCATCTTGTAAATTTAAGGAAAAATCATTGCTGTTTCTATATCTTCCCTCCCCAATATTACATAGAATGAAAAAATAGGGGCTGGGGATGTGGCTCAGCGGTAGCATGCTCGCCTGGCATGCGTGCGGCCCGGGTTTGATCCTCAGCACCACATACAAACAAAGAGGTTGTGTCTGCCGAAAACTAAAAAATAAATAAATAAGTTAAAAATAAAGAAAAAATAGACTATATTTGAGGAATAAGGTGAAAGATGATTGTATTAAATAAGAATGTTTAATTCTGGCCTTTTGAATTATTGTTCATTTTGTCTAATTAGACAAAATGAATTTAATTTCTTACACCTGTTTTATTCTTTTTTGTGTATTTAATTTCTTACACCTGTTTTATTCTTTTTTGCTGAAAATAATTCAGGGATAAGAGAAATAAGGCACAGTCAAGGTTTGATGAAATAGAAATACTTACAGGTGAGCTTCAGCTTGCTGTGGAGCTACTTGGTCAGAAGCATCTTAGATAGTCTGAGTTATTACTTGTAGAACTCAGAGCCCAAATATAATCGTTCACCAGTTCTTGATATTTCTACTTCAGATGTCTTAATGGTAGAATTAGATCATACTTGAAATAGAGATATGTCTTAGAATGAAGTACCATATTCGTAGAGGCAAGTATCTTCTGAAGTATTTTGGTGTTAAGTAAGAAGAAAAATTTGTTGTAGCTTGAGACTTAAATGATTTCCTTGTTAGTAATTTATAATCATGGTCTCTAGAGAATGCATAAATAAAATGGGAATAAGTTTTTCAAGGGAGCATTATGCAATTAAACATTAAATTCTGGACATCCAATGAAAGAAAGTGGAAAATGGAACCTTTCTTTGCCCCACCCACTCCCTCCCTTTCTTCCTTATGGAACCCAGGGCCTGGAACACACTGGGCAAGGGTTCTATCACTGAGCTATATCCCCAACCCTTTTAAAATACTTTTTGAGCCAGAGTCTCCTTAAGTTGCCATGCTGGTCTTGATCTTGCTCTCTTCCTGTCTTAGCCTCCCAGGTAGCTGGATTACTGACTGGTGTGTGCTACCACACCCAATTGCCTTTGCTTTCTCAATGGGGAGTTCAGATGAAGGGATTATGGTTCCAAAGAGTGTTAAAGCATTTGCCACTTCCTTATAAATGATACCAGACAAACATAGCTACTTTTATATTGTTGCCATGTGGACTATAGGCACTCAACACATGCCTAAAATCTCTGTTTGAAATTATAAAATAAAAATTACTCTTAACAAATTGCAGAAATTGTTTAGGTAGAGAAGATAAGAAATGTGTATCTGAAATAATAGAACTATAAAGAAATTATCTATATAGATAGCTATTTTGATGAAGTTCATCATAGACAGGCTATTCAGGTGTAAGGCTTTGAATGGTCTTCAGAAGCATAATTGTCTTTTTTTTTTTTTTTTAAAGAGAGAGTGAGAGAGGAGAGAGAGAAAGAGATAGAATTTTTAATATTTATTTTTTTTTAGTTCTCGGCGGACACAACATCTTTGTTGGTATGTGGTGCTGAGGATCGAACCCGGGCCGCACGCATGCCAGGCGAGTGCGCTACTGCTTGAGCCACATCCCCAGCCCAGCATAATTATCTTTTTAAGGTCTTTTTCAAACCCTGGCTCAGGGTACTGTGATTTTAACTGAGCCACACAAATGAGAATAACATGAAGTAATTTAAATTATTATTTTCATTGCCCCTATGCCTGATGCACTTTTTTTTTTTTTTTGAGAGAGGAGAGAGAGAGAGAATTTTTTTAATATTTATTTTTTAGTTCTCGGCGGACATAACATGTTTGTTTGTGTGTGGTGCTGAGGATCGAACCCGGGCTGCACGCATGCCAGGCGAGCGTGCTACCGCTTGAGCCACATCCTCAGCCCTGATGCACTTTCTTAATGAAAATAATTAAACATGTGCTTCTAAAATATTGCTAGTACCATTCTATCTTTCATTATAAATTACTTTGGGAGTATTTTGCTCTTATAGAAGAGTAGAGTTGCTACAGTTGGTTTTTAAAATTTGGCATATTTATAATAATAAAGTTAATTTTTAATGTAATAGCAGTTTCTTTGTACCCAGATGAAGTGTTTGTTACCTTAAAAGACTGTTGAAAAAATATTAGTCCAGGGGCTGGGGATGTGGCTCAAGTGGTAGTGCACTTGCCGGGCATGCATGGGACAATGGATTTGATCATAAAATAAAAAAATAAAGATTAAAAATAATTTTTAAAAAATATTAGTCCAAATTACAGAAACCAAACTGACTTTATCACCGATAAAATAAGTTTATTAAGAAATTGCCAGGTTGTCTTCCTTATTGGGTATCTCATCTTGAATTCTGACCAGCAATAAGTTAATTGGGTTTCTCATTTTTCTTCTTGAGAGTTCTTTGAATATTTGTGTTACCAGTCTTTTTATTAAATATGTGTTTTGCAATTATTTTCTTTCAGTCTATGGCTTTTAATTCTTACAATAGAATATTTTATAGAGCAGGAAATTTTAATAAAGTCTAGATTAATCAATTTTTTTCTTTCCATGGATTAAGCTTTTGGTGTTGCCAAACCCAAGGTTGCCAAGATTTTTTCCTATGTGATTGTCTTTTTCTTTTTACTTTTTTTGGGGCGTGCTGGGAATTGTCAGTTGTCCAACTTTGTTATCAGTGTTGTGTTAGCTATTCTGGTCTTTAGCCTTTCCATATAAACTTTAGAGTTGGTTGGTATTTATAAAATATCTTACTGGAATTTTAATTGGAATTATCACATTGAATCTATAAATCAAGTTGGGAAGAAGCGACATCTTAACAATATTGAGTCTTCCTGTCCATGATCATGATTATGATCATGGAGCATTTCTTTGTTTATTTAGATCTTAAGATTTTGACGTTTTCCTCATATAGATCCTGTACATATTTTGTCAGATGTGTACTTCTTTAATGCTACTATAAATGATATTGTTTTAAATTTCACATTATAATTGTTCATTACTAGTATATAGGATAGCAGTAGAATTTTATTAACATTGTACTATCCAACCATACTTATTGCTTGTTAGTATGGGAGGTTTTGGTCAATTCTTTGGGCTTTTCTGCATAGATACTAATGATATCTGGAAACAAAGATCATTTCTTCCTTCCCAGTCTTGTTAACTTTCTCTTCTTTTTTTCCCTCATTTCTCCCCCGTCCCCTTTTAAAATAAGTGTATTAGCTAGGACTTTAGTGCAATGTTGAGTAGCAGTGGTGAGGGAGTACATCCTTGCCATGTTCTCAGTCTTTCCCATCATTAAGTATAGTGTTACCTGTACAGTTTTTGTTGAGGTTCTTTATCAAGTTAACAAATTTTCCTCTATTCCTATTTTGCTGCATCTTATATTTTAATTGTGAATGAGTATTAGATTGTGTTAAATGTTTGCATCTATTGAAATGATCATGGTGATTGATTACTTTTTTTTTTAATGTTGAGTCAGCCTTTCATACCTGGAAAAAAATCCCACTTAATGTATAATTCTTTTTACATATTGCTGGATTTTATCTGGTAACATTTTGTTGAGGATTTTTGCATCTATGGCCTTAATAGAGATTAACTTGTAATTTTCCTTGTAATGTCTGTTTAGTTTATTAGCAAAGTGAGTTAAGTGTTCCTCTGCTTCTAAATTATGGAAGACATCATAGAATACTAGTATTACTTTGTCTTTAAATGTTTGGTAGAATTCACCAGTGAAATCATCTCATTATAGTGCTTTCTATTTCGGAGGATTAATTATCGATTAATACATTTTAGTCTATTCTTATTACCTATTTCTCCTTGTGTGAGTTTTGATAGTCTCTTTCTTTCAAGAAATTGGTCCATTTCATCATCTAAGTTATCATATATGTGGGCATAGTTATTTGTATTATTTCTTTATTATCCTATTAATGTCCATGGCATCAGTAATATTTCTCTGTTTTACAATATTAGTAATTTTGTTATCATCGTCGTCTTCCTCCTTTCTCTGTTTTTGGTTTGTTTGGATAAAGATTGATTTTTATATATTTTTGAAACTGAAAAAGCAAAGTAATCCGAGAGAGAAAGTAGAAGATAGTAGAGTACACTAGCAGTAAGTTCCAAAATGACACTATTCACATCCACAGAATGCACCTGGATTCATTCATTCATTATCTCTCCCTTTCTATACATAACTTGGAAACCAGAATGATACAAAAATGACATTAATATATGCCGTGACTGTGATTTTTTTTTGTGTCATAGGAGTAATTATTACGATTAATCCTGATTACCTGTTAAATTCTCCCTGAATTGGGGCTGGGGATGTGGCTCGAGCAGTATCGCGCTCGCCTGGCATGCGTGCGGCCCGGGTTCGATCCTCAGCACCACATATAAACAAAGATGTTGTGTCCGCCGATAAGTAAAAAATAAATATTAAAATCCTTTCTCTCTCTCTCTCTCTCTCTCTCAAAAAAAAAAAAAATTCTCCTTGAATTAAATGAACTATCAATACTAGCTCGAGAGTTAGTTTTATTCTCCTCCTAGTCTTCTTAGAACTTAGTAAAATTCTAATCACATTTGAATTATTTGGCCTCCTGGGTTTGTGCTGGCTTTTAGAACCAAAGGTTCATGTTTGGGAAGAGTGGCTTCCTATAGAAACAAAAAGACAGTCTATTAGAACTATGCTATTTTAATTAATTAGTTGCTTATATTCAAGGTAGGAAATAATTTTTATTTCTTACAGTCCAAAAATTGTGAAGAGAAAAATTGGAGAACTAGTTTTGGTTAATTTTTTATTAGCTTTTTTTTTTTTTTTTGGTGATGAAGTGTGTAATTGACTGGGTACCTATTTTTATTTCTACAGTGAATTTGAGGATGACTCACCAGTTTCATAATAGTTTTACAAATTTAAAAATTTTGTTTTGACTAAATCATTTTTTTATATTAATTTAGGTACCTAGTAGAACTGGGTTGTATCAAGCCGCTCTGTGATCTCCTCACTGTCATGGACTCTAAGATTGTACAGGTTGCCCTTAATGGCTTGGAAAATATCTTGAGGCTTGGAGAACAAGAAGCAAAAAGGAATGGCACTGGCATTAACCCTTACTGTGCTTTGATTGAAGAAGCTTATGGTAAGATGCTTTGAGTGAAGAAGATTGTGGCCAAGAATTAATTAGGTCATAGATGCAGTCCAATAACAACATTAATATTACTAGGTAGTGGAGAATGTGGTGACTGTTAAGGAAATTGCTATTTCTACACTCTATTGCTTACATATATATATTTAAGAAGTCAGTTTATAATATTAGCTTTTAGATATAATTTAGCAATTTTTCAGTGTCATTATAAAACATAAGAGAATCTTCATTTATATCAAGAAGACATGGTAAAATATTGTTTATTGGAAATTCCAATAAAGATTTTTCTTTATTCTTTGTTCTAGGTTTGGATAAAATTGAGTTCTTACAGAGTCATGAAAACCAGGAGATCTACCAGAAGGCCTTTGATCTTATTGAGCATTACTTTGGGACCGAAGATGAGGACAGCAGCATTGCTCCCCAGGTTGACCTTAGCCAACAGCAGTACATCTTCCAGCAGTGTGAGGCTCCTATGGAAGGTTTCCAGCTTTGAAGCAATACTGCTTTCATGTTCCTGTGTCAGACCAGGCTACCCAGTCGAGTCTTCTTGTGGAGCCCACAGTCCTCATGGAGCTAACTTCTCAAATGTTTTCCATAATACTGTTTGCGCTCATTTGCTTGCCTTGCGCACCTGCTCTCTTACACACATCTGGAAAACCTCTGGCTCTCTGTGGTGGAATACCCTTATAATAATAGGGTAACCAGAATGGCCCACTTTAATGGAAAAATCCCTAGGCTTTGGAGATCCGCAATTATATTAGAGTCATGGGAATATATATATATATATATATATATTAATGTGGCTCCCTTTTTTGTGGGGGAGAAAAAAGGACTCTTCCTCATTCCCTTTAAAGTGGGAAACAAATACTGACATTAAAAGATAAAACTAAACCTTTATCTTGAATTTCACACAACTACTTGTGACAAGGGAGATGTTTAGACTTGTTGTGTACACTTCAGAGTACTTTTCATGAGTTCTTCCACAGTGAACCCTTGGATTATCTGGTGGCTTTTTCTAGCCAAATTTGCATTAATTCTTACTAAGATTGGATGGTTTTCTTTCCTCTATTGGCGCCATTCTTCAGATATTAAAATTAAACCATCCATTCCCTTACCTTCAGCCTTCAGTGAATGCTTTCTAGTTGTCAGGAATGCTGAAGAATTAACACTTTGACTCTTAAATGTGATACTGGTTTGCAGATTCCCTTAAAGCAGAAAAAAGAGGAGCACGTATTAATTTGTATGGCTCTTGCTTCTCTTTGATCTTATGTAACTTAGGATTTGGAAGTGGTTCAGTTCTAATGCTGGTATGAAGATTTAGAGTTCTTAGTAATCAAAAAACATATCCTATAATTCAGTTAAAAAATAAGGAGGGGAAAAAAAAAGGACTCGAACCTTCCAATTTTCTCAGACTGAACCCAGATGACTAGAGGCTGTGTTTCTGCATTACAACAAATATTTCAGGCTTTGTGGTCCTGATCAAGGTCCTCAGTAAATTGGAGTTAACCCTAGGTGCTTTCCCCCTCTGTGACTGGCAGATAATACGTTATTTTAAAGAATACTTAAGAATTTTTTTTTTCTTAGTCAAGTGCAGCTTGATTCTGATATACTCCTGCTGCATATATGATCCCTGTAATGTAGCATTCTTAAGAAAAACAACCATTTTCTCAACATGACATGCTTAATTCAAATAAGGGCAGTGATCTTTTTTCTAATAACCTCATTGTTCCCTAACAATTTTATTTCACCTACTAGTACCAACTCCCACCCTCACCCCCAATAAAAATGGTGTCCACCTTCTGACTCATTTAATGATGACTGCAATCTATACCTGCAAATGGCGCTTCCAGTACTGTGTTCACTGATCCACATTTGTGCTTGGACTGGAATGAAAATATAAGCTTAATTGCCAAGATAACTGCAACTGAGTTCAATACGACTTCTCGGTGCTAGTTGGCCATCTTGACTCAATGTTGGGATACACTATCAGAGAAGATTTTTTTGATGATGATTCTGTTCAAAATGAATTCTGAAGGAAAAGTTGCTGACTTCTATTTCAGAGCATACCCTTTTAAACCTCTTTAGACTTATCCTCTTCTAGAATTCATAACCCCAAAGTGTAAAAACTATCTGGAAGTTGCCCCTGACAAGCTATTATACATCTCTGATAAATCCTGCTGAATGTAGGAGATTTTCAGAGCTTTCATACCTCATCATGATGTTATTTAAACAGCCAACTTATGTGACCTGATTTAAACTTTTAAAAAGCCCACTTCATTCAAACTAGAAAGATTCAAAGACAAAGGACATTTATCAGCCAAGAGTGACGCATTCTTCGCCTCTAGTCTGTAGTTGTGTCTGTGCTCGGGGATGGATACGTCTGATGTCTGTTGTTATTGATGGAGCAGCCACAGCAAAACTAGTCAACTCTCATCTATACGGTTACTTTTTCTAGTGCTGCTTTGTGCTGAGGAACTTTTTAGTTTACTGCACTTGACTTGTAAAAGACTTTGATTCTTTGTAATTTTAGAGATAAATTAGGTGGTTAATTTAAAGAAGAACTTTCAATGTTGCCTTTACATCACATTAAAATATAACTTCTTTCAGAAGTATAATAGAAGCACTGATTCATAGTAAAAATCTCATTTTTAGCTTTGATTTTTTTTTTTTTTGTGGCTGAGTTTTTTAAATTGTAAATTACTGGTAACATGTCATTTCTATAGGATGTTTTAAATTATGTATCTTCTATTAGATAGTTAAATTTTTTTTTTCATTTTATAAGCCAATTTGAATGGAAAAGAATATAAAGCACACCAAGTGTATTGCCACGTTAGTAAGAGTAGTGTGTGGTGGGAATTTTTGCTAACAATAGCAGGTGTCTCAATGAATGAATTAAAACAAAAAAAGTCCATTTAACTGATGTGATCTGTTTTGTTTAAAACAGAAGAATTTATCTTGCTGTGGTCTTAAAAGTTCATGAACCTTAAGATCTGAACTAAGCTTTTATTTTTTTAAGTAAAAAAATTGAAATTGACTCAAGTTATATCACAGCATAATTCACATGTGCTGGTACTTATTGATAAATCAGCCTTTTTGGTATTAGAAATGGCATTTTAAGGGGTAATTGTAAATCCTATTTTATTTCTCTGGAAGATTCTATTTAGTTTGACTTATATTTTTATCACAAAAGTGTGTCATTCATTATAGAAGTATATTGATTTCAACAAAAGAAAACTTTTTAGTTTTATATGCTGATGAGGAAAAGTGGCTGTTTTTCCTCCCCTGACTCCTTCCTTCAAACTTTGAAAGTATACTCTTTCCAATGAGAACTTTGGTGGGGAGAGAAAAGTGTTCAGAGAATTTGGGGTGTAAAAGCACCTGATATCTGAAGGACCAGCAGATATATAATGGTTGATTGGAAAAATACCAGGGAATGTAAAGATGGTGGACATAAAGAAAAGATTGAGGAGACAGAATTCTCAGTAGAACACTATGTTGTCACTTATCAAAATCCTTTTTAGTTATTGCCTATGTCAGTACTGCTTTTGAAGACTGTTGCCCTAGGATTGTTTCTTCATATACCTGATAAAACTGATTTGACTCTGGGATGTTTTCAGCCTTATTGTTACAGAGGAAAAATTAGCAGTTTTCCCTTAATAAATCTGAATTATTCCAGGTTGCTGCTGATTTTGCCTAAGAAAAAAGTATGTAAGTATATTTCATCAACCAGATATAGCAACTAAATCCTCTTGTCAATGACTACCTGCAGGCAACTTTAAATTATTTCTGTAGTTCAAAATAAACATTTTGGCTGTTGGATTCCCCATCTTGGGGCATTATTATAAAAAGATTTTCTTCAGGTCAAAGGATTTATTTCTATTTATTACTTGAGTGAAATTGTCTTATCAATGGCAAGTCATTATAGTTGTTTTAGAGATTGAAGCTTTTTATGTAAATTGGAAATTTTGATGTATTAGGATGCTGTTCACTAAATAAGGGCCTCACTTTTAGAAAGAGGCATTGTTTGCTTTCAACTTACATTGTATGCTACCTCCTGCATTCCAGATTTGCTCATTTGTAGAGATGTGTGTGCCTATATGTGAAAGTCTCAAATTTAAGTATTTTGACGTACTAAATTAATAGGGCCATTTCCTTCTACTAAGTGAACAGATTAAGTAAATATCTGTCCATTTGAGAAATGTTTTAGGTTACCTTTTCCTATCAAAAAAGTTAATTTTTAAAAAAGTAATTGAAAGCCAGATCTGACAAGTACAGTAAGTAGGCTGCAATGTGAAAAATATACCATAACGTGCTTTAATTGTCCCGAAGAGGACAGGTTTTAAGAATGAATACCTGAGCATCGGAATAATGTTTGGTAAAGTAAGGTATTTACATATGAATTAAAATTATCAAATTATATTGGGTATAAAATACATCTGAAAGCTTGAGGTAAGCAAAGGTAAACTTCTAGATGAAGTTCCATTCTGTTTTTAATTAAGTGTAGGTAAAGAAGTCTGTTTTTCTGAAGGTCAAGGCAAAGGCACTTTGTCTTTATGTGAGTATCTGTTATGTTATGGCTAAGGTCTTTCCCATTTTCTTAATCCTCCAAATAGTTTTGAGGTGGATAGTCATCACTGTATTATAGATGACAAAATAAGACACATAAGAAATTACTTTGCTTCATGGTCACAATCCTTAAATACTGACTGTCCAAGGGAGGAGAGAAGACTTGCCAAGTTCTATCTTAAAGAAAGCACTGGTTGTGCTGTTCTGTGCCCAGGAACTCCACAACTAGACTTTCAGGAGCCACAGGTGGACAAACCCATTTTGTAGGACCATTCTTCCTGACTTCTTTATCATTGGCTTTCTGGCTCCCTTAGAACAACTCCATCTGATGTAAGTTGCTTTTAGTTTATACAGTCTGGTGTTGTAGGCCCACTCAACCCAAATATCTTTCCCCTCGTTTGGTGCTAAAACTCTGTACATCAAGACAAGTACAACAGAGGTTTATTTAAAAAAAAAAGGCAGCCAGATATGGTGGCATACACCTGTAGCCCCATCGCTCAGGAGAGGTTGGAGGATTGCAAATTTAAAACCAGCCTCAGCAATTTAGCTAGGCCCCAACCAATTGGTGAACCCTTAACTCAAAATAAGGGCTGGGGATGTAGCCCAGTGATTATGTGCCCTTGGATTCAATCCCTACAAGAAAAAGGAATTTACTAACATAATTGGGAGATTTTCCATTCAAATGCAAATAAAGGGAGGTGTTGACAGAAAAGGAAAACCTCTGAAATGAAGAATTACTCCCTGAAGCAGTGCCATGGATGTGAACTTAATACAGTGTCCTTCCTAAAAGAGTATCATCCCTTTGAGGTATCATTTTACTGTATTTTTGTTTACCTTATTTTGGCCACTCCATGACCTTTTTCAGAGTGTTTTAACACTGATTTTGGAAGGGCTGTAATGATTCTTTGTACTTGAAAGCAGTCTGTCAGGCCATGGGTGAGTGCCTTGCACATGGTAGACATCAATAAATAAAGGAACATGCATTTTTGTGATGTTAGTAAAGGGTACTCAATTACAAAAGAAAATTTAAAGCAACTCTTTTATGCTATTGTTTGAAACTAGGATTAAAAACTTAAAGCAAGTGTCTCAACATCTGTTTTATATGTAGTTGCTTTTCAGAAAACATAATATGACCTGAAGTTTACAAAAGCAAATTTGCTAAAGCCAGCTTGGGTGATTGTTGCCCTCTTTCACTTGAATTTTGGAAAAGTAATTGTCTCTAATTTCCAATCAGTATATGTGGCCATTTTTGTGATCATTGATGTTTTTGCAAAAAATAAAATTATTCTTGACACTTTTTTATCAAGATCCACTTAACCTGAGGAAACCAGCAGAGTGCAGCGGAGGGTCCATAGTAAGAATCACAATACCTTATCTACCATTTGGGTTTAGGATTATTAAAGTGATGGGTACAGAGAAAATGAAAACTCAAAAGATCACAGTGGGAAGAGAATAGCACAGGATTTGAGAGAACCCTGGACAAGCCTGGGTGTAAATTACCATATAAAAAGTGTGGAATTTTCCAAAATTAGGTTAATGGTTTATGAGACTGCTGAACTCAGCAGTGACTGTACTAGTTTATTAGGGACAGTTCCAGTTTAAATCAGTGGGTCGTTTTAATATGTTATATTTAAGTGTCCCCTGTTCATGGCAACATTTCTGTTTAGAATATTTGCAATTTGGTAAGGGGCAAGAGGAATAAACCTTTCAATTGAAGATTTAAGACTTTAAATTGTGAAACTTTTATGGTAAACTTAAGTTGGATTCCACAGGCAGGAAAATTTCAAATCACCTGTCTGATGAGAATTAAGGGAAAATGTTAAAAAAAAAAGGGGGGGTGAGGGTGGGGGTTAACCATGTGAGAGAATCTCTTCTTAGTTCACATAAAGTATGGTTTCTGACACTTTGGATTTACTTGTGTCAATATTCCTTACTCCTCCACTCGAGCCATCAATTTCCTCATTCGAAGGAATTCAAACTGAAATTCTTAGTTTTAATTCATAAGACTACATACAACATTAGGACTAGTTGTTAATATTAGAAAATGATTAATAAGTTAACCAAAATCATAGTTGTATTCTTTATCATCTTTACACAGCTTCCTGATGTTGCTTGATTTCAAAAGTGGGTTTAGTTTTATCAAATTTTGGAGAAAATTCTTTTTGTGGTTGATGGTTGATTTTGTGTCAGGCATTTAACCCAGGAGCAGATTACCACTGAGCTACATCCCCAGGTGTAAGGGTGTGTGTGTGTGTTTTTGAGACCAGACTTGAACTTGCAATCCTGTTGCTGGGATTACAGGCCTGTGACACTCTCCTAGCTAATTGGCTAATTGGCTTAATACTCTTAACACGTTCTTAATTTTGTCCCTCTCCCTCATGCTTGTGGTATCCGTAGCGGATTAAATATATTCTAGCACCAATACTCCATTCAGCTTTTGTCAAATTTAGTTTATCTGTTTTAGTAGTTCCCCTAGTACATAAACAGTGATTGGGAAAATTCAGGTTTTCTTAACATTCTTTGAAACAAAAGCTTGATTTTTTAAAATCTCAGCTGCTTTTAAATTGACCTTTCAATGAGCTAACAAAAATGGAAATAGATGCTTTGTTTGGTGGCACCCACCTGTAAACTAGATTTAAGGAAGCTAAGCAGGAAGAGTACAAGTTGGAGGCCAGTTTCAGCAACTTAACTGAGACTTGTCTTCCTTTGTACCCTCTTCAGTACCACAAATAGATGTTTTTACTATAGTTAATGAATTACAAGTTAGCCAGGTATGCCTGTTGTGCCTTATAAAGGCAAAACTTTCACATGTCTAATAAAGTACACAATAGGAGACCATTTGTTTCCAAATGAGTTTTAATTTTCCACAGAGAAATGTATTTGCCCCCTGACTTTAGCTTGGTTGCCAGGAAATCCCTTTACACAGAACAACATCTACCTCAATCTCTGGTAGGCACTCCTTGGGACTGAGGATCGAACCTAGGGGCTCTGGGCTACTGAACTACAGCTTTGATCCTTTTTATTATTTGAGACAGGCTGTCGCTAAATTGCTCGGGCTAGCGTCCAAATTATGATCCTCCTGTTTCAACCTCTGGAGGAGCTGGGCATAAGAAACTATGTTCAGTTCCTTTCTAATTGAGCAATCACAAGGATGGAGAAACTAGTCTGTTTACAGTTTCTTTGTAAACTATTTAAAATAAAGTCTTTATTTATTGGTACCGGGACTTGAACTCAGGCACACAACCACTGAGCCACAGCCCCAGTCCTATTTTGTATTTTAGACAGGGTCTCACTGAGTTGCTTAGTGCCTCGCTTTTGCCGAGGCTGGCTTTGAACTAGGAATCCTCTTGCCTCAGCCTACTGAGCAGCTGGGTTTACAAGCCTGCGCCAACTCACCTGGCTAAGAGAGTATCTTAACTAGTTTACATACTTTCATGTTCATGATAATTTCTTAAAACTATGGGAAGCTCTCAACAGCATATTTAAGAATAATCTTATCCATTTCTTACCCCATTGCAACAACCTCTGTCTTCTGAATCCCCTTTGAAGAAATAGGAACTCTTAGACCAAAAGTGCTCACACAACGTTTGCTGGGTTTTCCCATTGACTTATAAACTTATAACAAGACTTGTTCTTTATCCTTTTTCTAAAGGTTTAGAGGGGAAACTTTGAACCAGAAATCTTAAAATCTGGGCATTGATTCTTCTCCACTCAATATGGCATAATGGTCAAATAGGCCCTAATGCCACCAGGCAGGAGCAAAACCAAAGCAATCTGCAGCGAAAGTGCTTGCAGAGAGTCAAGGGCGAAGGGTAGGTCAAAGCTCCACGCATTTCAGAAATGTGTCTAGTTTGGGTAATTTATGAGCCAAGGGTGAGCCTAAGCCTTTGACTAAGGCGCATTAAGAAACTCATTTTTTCAAAAAAAAATGCATATTCTGTTTTCGGGGGAAAAAGACCCACTGAATCCCAAACTGTCAAATTAGGTCTGGGAAACATTCTGTTAAGATTCCCACTCTTCCAGGAAAGGATTTGAATTTGCGGGGCGCGAGCGAAAAGGACCGGAAACTAACATTGCGGCGCAGGCGCAGGCGGGCATCTCCTATTGGCCACGTCGGTTCGGGCGTGATTGGGGGAGGGGTGGATCCCTTTTTGACCTTGCGCCCGGCTTCCCCTCCCACTCTTGTTTGACGCGGCGTTGAGGTGCAGGCTGTTGGTATTGCGGAAGGAACCTTGGCATCCCCAGCCTCTAGTTCCGGTGGCTACGTAGGTTTTTAACTTACGAAACCTTGTGTTTGAAGTGGTGGTTCGTTCATCCTCCAGTACTTAGTCCCTCAGACTGGAAGGGTGGCTCTGTGTTCTCCAACCTTCGGAGCTGGGTGGGGGAGGGGCGCTTGATAAGACGTTTTGTGCAACCCCCTCCCACCGCCTCCGCTTGGAACCGCCCTATACTTTAACCTAACACCCAACTTTAGTACCAGGCCTGCCGGCAGCCCCAGAATCCTTTTGATAATATTCGCGAGTATTTGACAGGGGCGACTTAAGTATTAGAAGCCGTGCTGGTGGTTCTGAAATCGTATTAATTAAAACCGTGTACTTTTAAAATTGCGATTTATTTATTTATTTTTACTGCATGGGTTAGGGCCGGACGTCAACCTACTATATTTGGGCTTCCGAGCCATGGCGACTTGGGAACCAGGAGATGCCTTGGCACAGTCCACCCATCCCTCTTCTGCCAATCACAGCAAGGAAGCGCCTGAAAAACCTAACTATGCTCTCAAACTCACTCTTGTGGGGCATACGGCAGCAGTATCATCAGTTAAGTTTAGTCCTAATGGAAAATGGCTAGCAAGTTCTTCTGCTGATAAACTGATTATAATTTGGGGAGCATATGATGGAAAATATGAGAAAACATTATATGGTCACAATCTGGAAATATCAGATGTTGCCTGGTCATCAGATTCCAGTCTTCTTGTTTCTGCCTCAGATGATAAAACTTTGAAGATATGGGATGTGAGGTATGGAAAATGTTTGAAAACACTAAGGGGACACAGGAATTACGTCTTTTGCTGTAACTTCAATCCGTCATCCAATCTCATCATTTCAGGATCTTTTGATGAGAGTGTGAAAATATGGGAGGTGAAAACAGGAAAGTGCCTCAAGACGTTATCTGCTCACTCTGACCCGATTTCTGCTGTTCAGTTTAATTGTAATGGGTCCTTGATTGTGTCGGGTAGTTATGATGGTCTCTGTAGAATCTGGGATGCTGCTTCAGGTCAGTGTTTAAAAACACTTATTGATGATGATAACCCTCCTGTCTCTTTTGTAAAATTTTCTCCAAATGGTAAATACATTCTCACTGCAACTTTGAACAATACTCTTAAACTGTGGGATTACAGCAGAGGCAGATGCCTGAAGACCTACACTGGTCATAAGAATGAGAAATACTGCATATTTTCCAGTTTTTCAGTTACTGGTGGAAAGTGGATTGTGTCTGGCTCAGAGGATAACCTGGTTTACATTTGGAACCTTCAAACTAAAGAGATTGTGCAGAAATTACAAGGTCATACAGATGTCGTTATCTCAGCTGCTTGTCATCCTACAGAAAACATAATTGCATCGGCAGCATTAGAAAATGACAAAACAATTAAACTGTGGATGAGTAACTACTAAAGCCAAGTTAGCAAAAAACTTATTTGAAAGATAGTTTTTCTAACTGGTATGTTTTTTATTTCTTTTAAAAAATTACCTTCAATTATAAGTCTTACAGATTTATAATTCAAGAATACAAGACAAGACAGTTTCGAAAGCAAGTCTAGAATCTACCTGGGGCTTCTGACTCCTAATCTTGATGCCTGTTAGGAATCTCAGATATATTTGTCCCTGTACAGGTTTCTATTCTGTTCCTCTTACTAACTTTTGTAGAGGCTTGGTTTACTTGGGAAATAGTTCAATTAGACAGCATGTCTGATTGAGGTGGGCAAGAAATTTTAAATCAACAACAGCATGAGGCTAGGGAGGTAATAAGAGGACTGCAGATACATGTCCCGTGCCTCCAGCACTTTTAGTGATATGTGATGGAACATGAAACAGTATATAGAATTATGTCAGTAAGTTGGGGAAAGTAATTCCTGATTTTTTAATTAAAGGACCTCTGCCTCATTAGATAGTGCCATCGTGTGATGGCAACGTATGCTACACTTGATTGGTGAGACTGCGGTCCTTCAGGATGTTACCTATTAACTCACATACTTCAGACTCATTGTACAGAAGTTACTTCTTGTGCCATCACTGCCTGTCTCCCTCCAACCTCAGTGGACAGAAGAATTAGATGTTCTTGCTTTTTCTATAATTCCTAAAACTCAAAATACATTATTTACCAATTTGTCATAATGTTTTCATGGGCCATGTTTCCAGCAGATAATGAGCTCTGTGGGATCAGGAAGTTTTGATCCCACAGAGCTGATTATTCACCTTTGTATTCTGTTTGATGAATGACAATGAATGTGATGCCACAACTTCCTTTATTCCTTGCCTCCTTTCAATAGGTTTTAGTAATAAATACCTAAAAATATCATTATTGATTAAGAAGTGTCTAACCCTAGCCACACATATTAACTTTATTCACACAAAGCTTGCAGGAAATATAAGGTAAAAAATATAAAGTAGAAAATGCAGACATGAAACACACACAAAAAATCTACCATGCAGACATGAAACACATACAAAAAAAAATCTAGACATTAAGCAAAAATTAGTACAACAGTAATTTTAACTGAAAGCAATAAAGGCAAAACTGTCTTGCTTCTTTTATATTTTATAGCACCTCATCAATTGCTCATTAAATTGTATTTGACAAATTCTGAGGAATATATTATAGTGACTAGTAGAGTGCTGAGAGCTTTCTGAAGAATAAGTTACTAGTCAGGTGTTAGTGTTAAGAGGTTTATATATGGGGCTGGGGATGTGGCTCAAGCGGTAGTGCACTCGCCCGGCATGTGTGCAGCCCAGGTTCCATCCTCAGCACCACATACAAACAAAGATGTTATGTCCACCAAAAACTGAAAAGTAAATATTGAAATTCTCTTTCTCTTTTTTTTTTTTTTTAAAAAAAGGTTGATATATGAGAACACTGGAAAGAGTATAGTGTTAGTGTTAGAGGCAGGTCTGAAATTGTGGCTAAGAAATTTATATTTAACCCATAAAGAACAGTCATAGTGGGCTGGGGTTGTGGCTCAGTGGTAGAGCACTCGCCTAGCACTTGAGAGGCCCTGGGTTCGATCCTCAGTACCACATAAAAATAAATAAAACAAAGGTATTATGTTCAACTACTTCTAAAAAATAATCAGTATGTTATTAAATAGAGAATAACAGAATGAGAAATGATTGTGTGAATGGTAACAATTATGAGCCAATGGTTTAATGAGACATTTTTAATTTTTATTAAAATAAACCTACAGGAATCACATTTAAATGTTCTTCAACAGTTAATGGTTTCTATGAAGAAAGGTTAACTACTTTTAAAAGAAGTGTACTACATTAAAATCTACCCAAACTTAAAACATTGGTTTAGGAGTCCCAAAATAATCAAGAAAAATGAATCTTCTAAAATGTATGAGAAACAATAATGCTTTTTTTTTTTTTTTTTTTTGGCAGCAGGGATTGAACTCAGGGACACTAGACCACTGAGCCACATCCCCAGCCCTATTTTGATTTTTAGAGACAGAGTCTCACTGAGTTGTTTAGGGGCTCGATTTTGCTGAGGGTGGCCTTGAACTCTCCAGCCTCAGCCTCCCAAGCCCCCAGGATTACAGGTGTGTGCCACTACGCCTCGAACAACAATGCTTTTTGATAACTTTGCAAGTGATATCTAAAAGGAAGCTAAAGTTAGACTGCTCCAGAATAAAGTATACAAACAGATAACATCAGATTAAGAAGCTATAATATGTTAGATTATACCTAGCGTTTTATTAAACAAAGCTCCCAAACAGAAGCATATATTACTTTTTAATTTCTATTATAACTGAGGAGAACTAGCACATTGGGCTGACTATAATGACTTGACATCCATTAATACTAATGAGGCATATTGAGAATAATTGAAGTGGTTATCATAGAAACCATCATCCATATATAAGTGAGACAACTTGGCATCCCAAAGTAAAAACTAAATGAGATGTAGGCTCATCTTTCACACTAAAAAGAACATGAGATTTTCATAAGGAATTTAGTTTCTCAGGCAGCAGGAAAGGAATCAATTGGGAACCATTATCCATGGAGATAGGAAGTGACTATTGTGGCCCCCAGCAAATCCATGATGCTAGAATTTCTAAGTCCCCCAAACTCCTGGCCAGACCACTCTCATCACCTTGTCAAGACATTTTCAAATAATGTTCTCCAAAGAAACTCCATCTTTGAGATCCCAAAGTTACAGTGAGGTCTGGCTACTTCTCAGGGCTTTCTCAGGAGTCAGCCTCCCCAAAGTACCATAGCATTGTAATCACCTGGGCAATGTCATCTGATCCTCCTTACCCTTTAGAAGTAAGTACCAGAGGGAGAAATACAGAATGAGAAGCCATTCTGGCCGCTGGAGAGAAGTCACTTTAGTAATGGGAACAAAAGTAATAAATCAGATATCTGATTCTAACAGTTAATATTAAGGCTGAAGTAAGTTGTCTCATTTTAAAATTTTTTCCAAAAAGCTGGGACACTGCATTTTACTTGGATTAAAGCCATAAAACATAAAACAAGTCTTTAAGAAAATTTATTTGTATATCTATAGCAGAAAATAGGGAAAGAGTATAAGTCTGTGCAAAACATATAGTGATGAAGTGGAGCCTCACCATATCCTTTAAAATACAGGCTTGCTGCAACATTATTCCTGGATTTTCAAAATCCAGCCAGGACGGATGCTTCTCTGCTACTCTGTTTTAGCCTTCATGGCTGCTTCCTCTCTGAGACGAGCTTTCTTTTCTAAGTTCAAGCTTGTTAAAGATTCATTTCTTTTGGCAGCCTAAAATGAAGTAAATTTGAACAGGCGATTATGTCAAGTTGAAAAGAATGTCATTATCTTACAGTGAGGACAGCAGGGTCTTCCACATGCGTTCTATATCCTATGATGCTCCAGACTACAGTAGCCTATCTAAGCACAAGATTAGTGTACACCTCTCCCTTTCTGGCCTCTTTCTATAGATTTGCAGCTTCTTTTCCTTACATTTTTCATTCCTTTGTTTTTCCCTTTTTCTTCCCTTCCTCTCCACTTCTTGTTGATATTAAGTACCTTCTCAATTTCCATTTTTTCTCCTTTTACTTTTTTTTGTTGCTACATTTCTCCTTCCCAACTCTTCTAGCTCCTTACTGGAGCTTACTTACATAAACAGATTAGTATGGTATAGAACATGAGAGGAACTCATGTGCATATGGCTTGGATGATGCGAAAAGAAATCTCAAATATTTGCTTCTGCAGTAAACTCAATAAGTTTAAACAAATATACAAAAGCAGTGCACTTTTCTGAGAATTCTGAAAACCCACATGTCCTCTTCAGAAGCTTCTGAAGGTTTCAATCTGAGAACTATGCATGAGAAATCAAAAATGGAGACAGGGAAAACTGAAGTAGGACAGCATCAGTGTTTTCAAGAGAACTCGGCCTACGTCAGCACTCTTGCCCCTTTGTGCTCCTGTGAGGTCAGCCTAAAATGGGCAGTGTTTTCATTTAACTGCAAGACTCTAAAGAGAGCCAAAAGTTCATTTCCTTTTACTCTGAAGTCACTGAGGATAAGGAAACAGTTAACAATGGGTGTGTAGAAGAATCTTTTTAGTATCTGTTAATAGTTATAAGACATCTCTTCTAACATGGAAGCTGTAACACACAGTACCAGACATTAAAAGATAGTTTTGACCAGCACTACTGAATACAAAAATAACTAGTAAGATAAAAATAACTAATAAGATAAAAAGGTTTGGTAACTGCAAATTTGGATCTAAATTTTTGCTTTGATACTTTGAGTTTGGGAAAATTATCGAGCATCTCTTAAGTTTCAATTTCTTCCTTTATTAAAAAACTAATAAGAAAACTATATCTCAGGTTCTAAGGATTATTATGGTGAGTAAATGAGCTTAACAGTTTACCCTTCTACATAGTAAGCACTCAATAAATGGGAAAAATTTTTCTGTACTTCCATTAGGCAGCTCTGTTATAAGGGAGTTGTGTAGCCTTGGGTAAGTTACTTAAGCTTTCCAGGCTAGTTTCCTTATCTATAAATGAGTACCTATCTTACAGTGCTGCTGTGAGGTTCAAATGAAACAATAATAGCCAAGTACCTGGAATGCAGTAAGAATTCAATTAGCAATAGCTGTTAATTATAATCTATTTTAAAAAAGATTTCTAGATTTTCATTCCTATGTGCTACTTAGAAGCAGTTCCTTAAACATATGGCTACGTTTGGCTGAGCCTCAAATAAAGAATCATGATAAGATGTTCACAATGATTAAAGCAGTTATAGTGAGGATAAATAAGTCCATGTACTGACAGTGCTTTATAAATATGCAAAGTGCTATAAAATGCCACTGTCCTATTTCTTGTTTCATGTTATTTATGACAACTATGATAACACTTTTTTACACAAAACTAATATTTCTTCATCATGTCAAAATTAGGCCTTGCTATTTATCCTGACACAATAGCTCATGTTTGTCCTACTTTGTCTTTTGTTTCCTATCATTTCTTGTGTAGAACATACATAGCCTCTTCTTGGGCAGTAAACACAAGGATCAATCCCTGCTTTCCTCCTGGTTCTTTGTGAAGAGAATTCAGACACAGGGGAACCCAGTCTCACCTTCTTGCCCTCGATAATCATCAGGATGCATCCTGCCACTGTCAAGGCGATCATTATATAGCTAACCTTTACCCGGATCTTGTTCTTTGCAGCATCAAGCATCTCAAACCTAATAATACAATGTGATCAAGAGATAATGTTAGTAACTTTTCTATTTCTGAAGTTGCAGCAAAATATCAAGTTCTGTGTACCATAGTTCAGAAGTATAATGTCTATAAACATTTAAAAAAGGAGGTAGGAACTGGAGATCTCAGATTCTTTGGGAGGATGGGCCATTTTCACAACTCATTTATGTGTTTAACAGCAAGATAACAAAAATTTAATTCAAAATAAGTAAGAAAATAAGAAAGAAAGAGCCAGGAACAAAACAAACAAAAATAAAAATAAAAAAAAAAGCCCAACCCCCCAAACCAGCAAGGAATACTACTTTTGCTATGGTGAGCCCCAATTTTGGCTCTCAGGTTTCCAGCAGCCATCACTAAAAATGAAACCATTAGCTGATTCTCCTTTGTGTTCTTAAGAAAATATGTGATATAGTAAGCACTATATCACATAATGATTGAAGAATACCTTGGTAATAGACCCTGCTATGAGCTTCCAACACAAAGTACAATTCGGAAAGAAAACCAACATGAGAAAGTCAAACAATGTGCTCTATATAATCTGTCTTTTTGCTCCGTCTTGAACTAGGAATAGATTTGAGAATATCTGAGCCCTGCAGAAAGATCCTTTAAGTGACAATCCCTTAATGTTTATCTTTTAACTAATGATTTGCTAAAACTTAGTGAAAGTTTGCTTTGGCAAGTGCCTGGAGTGTAGTAGCTCTGCTAATCTGTCCTCTTGAGTGTACACCCATGTGCCCCAATAGAAAGTTGGGGGTTGGATCATCATCTTGGATGAAAGCAAAGGGGCATAACATGGAAGAGTCTAAAGAGAAAGCCACTCTATATTGGTTATTTTATAGGTAGACAGTGGTTCTATTGCCTGGATGCCTGTAGAATCTCAAGGCACACAGCATGTGGAGTCATAAGGGGGCCCAAGATAAAGAATTTCTGGTCTCCTCCAAAGTATTCACAGTAAGTAATCATCTTTAGATGACGTAATTGGAGTGCTTTTTAGCTTTTTCTCCCCCACATCTTTAACACAAATTATTTTGAAAAATCAGATGGGGAAATGGTTTTTTAAAAGTGCTCGGAAGGAGGCACAGGGCTTGGAATGTTACAGGTGGATAGGAGGAGGACCCTTAAATATGATATGAGCTGGGAACTATAAGGCAGCAAAGTGGAAGGGGTTCGCTAGGTACCAAAACTGGGCCTGCAGTGATAGAAACCAAGAACAACTTCTAAAAGCAGTGAATTACTAAAGAGCATCTGAGATCACACTACTACCCATTTTGGCTGTATTTTATGTTAACTGGTATGTCCCACTGAAGTGCTGTGATCCTCATGTACAGTGATATATTTTACATGTAAAGGAACATTTAAAAAAGTGAAATACATTTAAATAAGGCCATGATATTGTTATTCATCCCATAGGAAGCAATAAGGTTAGGCAGTACCTGTTCAGAACTACCAGCTCAAGGATAAATGGTTGCCTGAGTTCAGGAAAAAGTCTTTTGGAATGACTCACAGACAATATTTCAGACCTGAGGTGATCCTGGAACCAACTAAAGGGCAGGCTGGGGAAGGTGTTCCATAGCAAAGCCTATACACCATCAGTTAGAAAAATGTGTAGCAGCTAGAATATTCAGAAAGAAATTAGAGCACAGACAAGAACTTGATGAAGTCACTGTTATTTCTCGGGTGCTCTTATTTTCCAGGAGAGTACACTATCACTTAAACTAACACAGACAAGGGTTTTTCTGATGAAACAACCTTAGTGAAAAATAACGTGCTAATCTGACTGACAGAAGCAGAAGGGCTCTACTGCTAGGTGCAGTGGACACAAGCCTATAGTCCCAGCTACTTGGGAGGCTGAGATGGGAAGATCACCTGAGCCCAGGTGTTCAAGACCAGTCTGGACAATACAGTGAGACCGTATTTCAAATAAATAAGTAAAAAATTTAAAAAATTTAAAATTCTTTTTTTTAAAAAAGAGAGAGTGTGAGAGGAGAGAGAGTGAGAGTGAGAGAGAGAGAGAGAGAGAGAATTTTTAATATTTATTTTTTAGTTCTCGGCGGACACAACATCTTTGTTGGTATGTGGTGCTGAGGATCGAACCCGGGCCGCACACATGCCAAGCGAGCGCGCTACTGCTTGAGCCATATCCCCAGCCCCTTAAAATTATTTTGTAAGAGAAAATAAATACTATCTTTCTGGAAAATAGTTCCTGAATGAACCCAGTTCTTTTTCAATCACGAAAACAAGAAGGCCTCAGAAGAGTTTACCACTTGAAAGAACTTGTAGGAACTTTGAGTGAAGTCTGTCTCTGAGTAGGATGGTGCCCAGAGAGGAGCACGCGCGTACTTCTCAGAACCCCTTTTGGCCAAGATGCCTACTAGTCAGGGTGTTTGGGAACACTGCTGCCAAGTGGTGTTGATGCTGACACCCAAGGGATATTTGGCAATATCTAGAGACTTTTTTTTCCACCACTAAGGGAGTGATGCTGGCTTCTAAAGGTTTTGTAAAAGCCAGGGGTGCTGTTAAATATCCTCCAACACACAACTCAGGCCCTACAGCAGAATATTACATCCTAAAATTTTAACAGTGCTAAGTTTGAGAAATCCTGGGTTGAAGGACCCTGTGTTCCATTATCTATGAAGTGAAAAAGTCCAGGATTATAGCCAAATCTATGTTTAAGGAAGTTAGTGACAGTAGGGACTCTTTTTTCCTCAGAAAAAGAATGTATTACACTGAAACTCCTCTATGCCTAACTCTTGAGTGGATTTTGTAGAATATATAGTTACTGTCACTGGTATCAGCATGATTTACCAAGATTAAATATAAAAACTTTAAAAAGTAAACATTATTGTTTAGTCACATTCCTGTAACTAGAAGATGAAGCTAAATATCAGCTTACTTTGTAATATCTGACAGACATAAGTTTTCTAGCACTTTTTTTTTTTTTTTTGGTACTAGGGATTGAACTTGGGGGAACTTGAACACTGAGCCACATTTTTTTATTTTACTTAGAGACAGGGTCTATTTTTGTATTTTATTTAGAGACAAGGTCTCACTGAGTTGCTTAGTGCCTCATTTTTGCTGAGGCTGGCTTCAAACTTGAGACCCTCCTGCCTCAGCAGGCGTGCGCCACTGCACCAGGTTTCCATCACTGTTTTTATTCTAGATATTTTCCAAAAACCAATTAGCAAAGTGAAAGTATTTCTGAATTTGGTTGAAAGATTTTAAACAGTCGGGACTCAGAAGTTTTCCCTGAAAACAGATCAGTGAGAAACAGAAGCTGATTACAACACTGAGTTCAGCACTCACGAGATAGTCTCTGGGATTTCCTCTTCCTTTTTGAAGCGACCTGACCATATCAGGATCTTTCTCTCCCAATCTGTTGGTTTGTGTAATGGCACTCTGTGGCTGGAAGTGTCTGAGAGAAAAACAAGACAAGAAATTTTACTTCAGATTATAACTCCTAAATTTAGCAAGAGAAAAAATGCTATTTGTGCTTTTTTGCTATTCACTAAATAGAAACACTAAGAAATTTCAAGCTAATTAGAGCTTTGTTAGAATGAAATTTCTTAGAAAGCTTTGTTTTTCTTTAACTTTTTTTTTTTTTTTTTTTTTTTTTTTGTGGTACTGGGGATTGAACCCAGAGGCCTTCTACCACTAACCCCAACACTTTATTTTTGATCCAGGAGCTAAGTCACTCAGGCCTTGAATTTGTGATCCTCCTACCTCAACCTTCTGAGTCCATGTGATTATAGGTGTGCACCACAGGCCCAGCTAGGATGCTTTGTTTTTCAAATGAGATTCCAAAATGCCCTGAAGATTGAGGTAAAATAAAAGCCGTATTTCTCCATACAAACACTAACTACTGAAAAGTAAAAGAACATCGTGAACAAAAATATGAAGATAGGGATGAACTAAGAAGGGAATAGTTAGGAACTTTTCTGAATCCAGCAGAATCAATCTGTAAGGTAAGATCAGGTTATAAAACATCTTGACCACTAAACTAAGGAGTTTACACCTAGTTTGGGAACTATGTTTTGTTTTGTTTGAGATGGGGTCTCACTATGTTGCCTAGGCTGGTACTGAATTCCTGGGGTCCAGGGATCCTCCTGAAAAACTGGCACTATAAGTTGTGCCACCACTCCTGGCTTGGAAACTATATTTTGAAGCAAGGAAAAAATTAATGTTTTAATCTACATAATGGATGGAAGAAAGAAAGGGGGTAAAAAGTCAAAACAGGATCTGTAATATAAGGATGAGGTTACAATGTTCTGTCAGTGTTGTAACCATGGGAAGAAAGGTCAGTCTAAGGATGACTGAAATTATCTGGAGACTGATTAAGACAAAGAAGGAATCCCAAAACCCCTCAGAGATTTGGAGGACTAAGAAAATAGTAGTACTGTTAGTCAAAAGACTACGGAAGAAACAACAGGAAATGAAAAAACACAATTACTGTTTTTAAAAAAATTTTGTATTTGTTCTACTTAGTTGAACATGACATCAGAATGCATTTCAATTCATCATACACAAATGGAGTGCAACATTTCAATTCTCTGGTTGTACATGCTGTAGGGATGCACCATTCGTGTAATCATACATGTACCTAGGGTAACGTTGTCCATTTCATTCCACCCCCTTTCCTCTCCTCGTAACCCCTCTCTGCCCTCCCCTTTGCGCAGTCCAAAGTTCCTCCATTCTTCCCATGTCCCCCACCATCATAGATCAGTATCCACTATAAGAGAAAACATTCCACCTTGGATTTTTGGGATTGGCTTACTTTGCTTAGCATAATGTTCTCCAACTCAGTCTATTTACCTGTGAATACCATAATTTTATTCTCTTTTAATGCTCAGTATTCCATTGTGTATCTGTACCACAGTTTCTTTATCCATTCATCTATTGATGGGCATCTAGGTGGGTTCCACAGTTTAGCTATTGTGGAACTATATTCAGCTGCTATAAACATTGGTGCAGCTACGTCACTATAGTATGCTGATTTTAAGTCCGTCCTTTGAGTATAGAACAATTACTGTTTTTTATCTTATTTTATTTTTATGGTGCTGGGATTAAACCCAGGGCCTCACATAGGCTAGGCCAGGGTTCTACCTCTGAGCTTTATCTCAAGCCCCATAAATACTATTTAGATTTGTTACGTATGAAGGAAATTTATGCCATCTGAGTATGTTTCATTAATAAGACAGGAGTAGAGAAAAACATTTGTGCAAAGGGTGGCCAGTGAAGGTGGTAAAGAGCAGAGGACCAAAGACTCAGCCTTAGACCATGACCCAAGAAAAGGGACAGAGGAAGCAGAGGGAAGTGCCAAAGAGGCAGATGAACAGAAAAAGTACCAAACTAAAGACTATGAGGGAAGCACAGATATGCCGGAGACTAGAGTCTCATCCCATCTTTCATCTACTACTTACATTGCTCTTGCAGGTCCATCCCCTTGATGGCTACACCTCATGCCTATCACCATACCTTTGTTTATGCTGTACCTTTCACCTACCTAATCAGAAGTCCACAATAAAAGGAATAGAAAAGTTACCAAGAAAAAAGTACAGAAAGAACCAAAGGCAAGAAAAGAGGTCTGGAAGTACAGAAATAGTGCTGCTGTAGTATTATCTTTTATTTTTTCCAGCACTTGGCACAATTTTCTTTATAATTATTAAATTTTTGGAAGTAATATATACCCGATAGATAATTCAGAAAGTATATATGTTTAAAAAGAAAAATTTAAATCTACTCCTAATTTTATTATCATGTCATAGCTATTTTATTTATGTGACATTTAGATTTACTTCTAATTTTCCCATTAAATATATAAATATATAAATATATATATATATATATATATATAGAGAGAGAGAGAGAGAGAGAGAGAGAGAGAGAGAGAAATGTCTTTATACTCCAAGCTTTTCCCACAGTATAGTGATTATTCCTTAGGACAGATCCTGGAAGTAAAATACAAGGTCAAAGGATTAAAAACATTTTTAAGTACTTAACAAATATTCTTTAGGGTTGGTTCATTTCCATGTAGTAAGTTCTGGACTTCCATGAAGCAGCAGTAGATAAATATCAGTTTTTATATTATATAGTAGTGACAGTGACAAGGATTTGAGTTAGGGATGTGGAATGTATGTGGCTACAGTTAATACCCAAACCTTAGTCTTGATTCTGCTATATCCAAAATGTAATTTCTTGATTTGGCTTTATTTTTGGGATTCCTTAAAAGATAATTTCTAGACCATTATTTACTTTGATACATCTGTACTACTAAAGCTCCAGTTCCAGCCCTTGAAGCAAGAAAGAAGAAAATGGCAAATGTAGAAATTATTGTGCCTGTGAACATATACAATATGGGAAGCTTAAACTACAAGTTTGGGCATGATGTAGGACTTAATCTTAGAGGTAAGATTACATCTCTTTTAGGTTCTTTTGATTCATAGTTGTCCAACTCTTTGAGAGATACCTATTGCTTAACTACAAAACCAATAAAAACTTACAGGATGGCGCTTTAGGAGTTTCCTGTGGTTTAGTGCAAAATCCATTTACTTGCTTCAAATCAGAGTTTCTGGTAAACCTTAGAGATGAGGCAGCATCTTTTTCATATAACCTAAAAAAATTCCCTAGAAAAGAGAGAAAAATATTTTCAGAGAGAAAATCTGACATTTTCTCAAGATTAGAAATGCTTCTAAGTTGTATGTTTAAAAATAGTAGCTCATTTAGAAAATTAATATACTACATGTAAGATACATAACTATTTAAGGTGCTATGCTTGGTGTTGTTTAAAACTATAAATGTTTTGCTGATTAGGAAATTAAGAATCTCCAACATAAATGTTTCATCAACTATAAATTTTTATATAAGTAATTCTCACATATGTATTGTTATGATGACTCTGGTGGCAACACATGTATTATTATGGCATCCAGCTTGTTTAGGTAAAATAGCAACCTCCTAGAAGTGGTAAATGAAGTCATCAAGTATAGTCATATATAAATACAGTTTTACACATAAATATGTAGTTTTATATTAACTTATAAAATATATGTAGTTTTTATGAAAAATTTAAATTCAAAGCACATATAAAAAGTATTACCAATTTCTACATGTTCATCACCCAGTTTCAACAATTATCAATACCTGCCAATAAATATTTTTCATCTAAATATAATCATTCTCTACCCCCTATTGGATTACATAAAGCAAATTCCAAACATTATATTATTTATTCAATAAACACCTGAGTAAGCATCTCAAAACCACTTTCTAAAATCACATCCAGAATACCATTACTATAACTGAAAAATATTTCGTTAATACCAATACATTATGATCAAATGATACTAAGATTCAATTTCTCAAATGGGCTCATGGGTGTTATCATTATTGTAGTGGTGCTGGGGATAGAACCCAGTGCCTCACTCATGCTAGGCAAGCGCTCTAGCACTGAGCTACATCACCAGGTCCCCCACCTTGGTTTGTTCCAACTAAATGCACACATTGAATATGACTGATGCTTCCTGAATTTTTAAAATCTACAGGTTTGTTCTCCCTTTATAACTTTCTTTTGGGGGGACGGGTAGGAGTCATGTATTTGTTGGATAATCCTACAGAGCTTCCCTCATTTTAGATTTTGCTAAATGCATCACCACCATGTGATTTCTTGAAGATAGATTTTTGAAGGAGATAAGATTCAAGAGGATTTTTTTGCTAGATGATGTCATAGATAGTACTATGTACTTCCTATGAAATCACCTCTTAGGCCGAGGTGGTGGCGCATGCCTGTATTCCCAGGCTGAGACAGGATGATCTTGAGTTCAAAGCCAGGCTCAGCAAAAAATGAGGCACTAAGTAACTCAGTGAGGCCCTGTCTATAAATAAAGCACAAAATAGAGCTGGGGATGTGGTTCAGTGGGTGAGTACCTGGAGTTCAATCCCTAGTATCCAACCCCTGCAAAAAAAGTGTACACTGGCCTGGCATGGTGGCACACCTGTAATCCCAGCAGCTCAGGAGCCTGAGGCAGGAGGTTCGAAAGTTCAAAGCCAGCCTCAGCAACTTAGTGAGTCCCTAAGCAACTCAGCGAGACCCTGTTTCTAAATAAAATATAAAAAGGGCTGGGGACGTGGCTCAGTGGTTGAGGACCCCTGGGTTTAATCCCTAGTACCAAAAACTAAAGAAGTGTATACTGCCCAGCATGGGTCACTTGTAAATCCAGTGACTCAGGAAGGTAAGGCAGAAGGATCACAATTTCAAGGCCAGCCTCAGGAACTTAGCAAAATGTCATAAAATAAAAAATAAAAAGGGACAGGGGATGTAACTCAGTGGTAGAGTACCCCTGGGTTCAATCTCCAGTACCAAAAAACAAAACCCAAAACACCCAAAAATATATACATCAACTTTGTCTCTTTGTGATATTAAAATTTATGGGTAAAGAATTGGGAGGCTGAGTGAGATAGGAGATTACAAGTTCAAGACCAGCCTCGGTAAGTTAGAGAGGCCCTCAGCAACTTAGGGAGGCTCTGTCCCAAAATGAAAAATAAAAACGGCTGGGGATTTGGCGCAGTGGTTAAGTGCCCCTGGGTTCAATACTTGTACAAAAAAGAAAAAATAATAAATTGATGGGTAGATGCTACCAGTCTGATTCACCCTTTATAAGGTTCCTCATCAACCTTTCATCTAGTGTTTTTTTTTTTTTTTTTGCCAGGAAAGGTGACTGTTTCATTAGGGAGTTACAAAATGGTAGTATTATTTTTTCACATTAATATTTGATTATGCTAAGGTATAAGTCACCAATAAAATGTTAAGATTAATGCTTCATTCTTTTTTTTTTTTTTTTTTTTTTTTGGTACTGGGGATTGAACTCAGGGGCACTTGACCACTGAGCCACATCCCCAGTTTTATTTAGAGACAGTGTCTCAATTAGTTGTTTTGCTGAGGCTGCCTTGAACTCTTGATCCTCCTGTCTCAGCCTCCCAAGCTGCTGGGATTATAGGCATGCACCACCATGCCCGGCTAATGCTTGATTCCTTTCCTTTATTTTCCAGTTTTCTAATTAGTGAATTGGGTGTCCTTGCAAACTTTTGTTTAAAATTAAATAATATGCATTTTAACATATGTGATATTATTATATTAATGCTCAAATGTTCTAATCTTTAGTCATTGGGAACCCTATGAGACTGGCTCAAGTCCTTTTGAACATTGCTCAGTGATCACTGATAGCTTCCTCATCTCTGGCAAGATGTTCTGGGCTCATTTTGAACATCCCTTGCCCCTGACCTGGAATCACACATTCCTCCAAGGGGTTCTGTTTCCTTTAAAGAAGAAATGGTACAAATTGGTTTTTAGAGACCCCCATAGGGAGTCTCGTGGTTTGTCACCATTTCTAAGCCTTTATAGTGAACAAATCAAGGAAACATTCTCTTCTCAAAATAATACTTTTAAGAAATTAGTTTAAGAAATTAACTTTCAGTGTGAATCACTGAATCAATCAATAATAATCAGAATTTACTGGGTGTAGTGGCACACACCTGTAATCCCAGCGGCTCAGGAGGCTGAGGCAGGAGGATCCCGATTTCAAAGCCAGCCTCAGCAATGGCAAGGCGCTAATCAAATCAGTGAGACCTGTCTCTAAATAAAATACAAAATAGGGCAGAGGATGTGGCTCAGCAATTGAGAGCCCCTGAGTTCAATCCCCAGTACCAAATAATACTAATCATCACCATCATCATAATTAAAAACAGAGAAAACCAGAAAGTTTTATTTTTAATTTGTTCCAATTAGTTATACAGTTGAATGCATTTTGGCACATTGTACACAAATGGAACATAATTTTTCCTTCCTCTGGCTGAACATGGTGCAGTGTCACTCTGGTAGTATAATCATACATATATAGAGAGTAATAATGTCAATCTCATTCCATCATCTATCCCATCCCCACACCCTCTCTACTCCCCTTCCTCCCCTCTGCACAATCCTAAGCTCCTTCAGTCTTCCTCCCACCCCCATTTGGATCAGTATCCACTTATCAGAGAAAACACTTGGCCTTTGTTTTTTGGGTTTGGCTTATTTCACTAAGCATGATATTCTCCAGTTCATCAATTTACTGACAAATGCCATAATTTCATTCTTCTTTGAGGCTAAGTAATATTCCATTGTGTGTATGTACCACATTTTCTATATCCATTCATCTGTTGAAGGGCATCTAGGTTGGTTCTAATTCACAATAGTTTAGCTATTATGAATTGAATTGCTATACACATTGATGTGGCTGCATCACTGTAGTGTCGGGAGCCGCTCTGGACAGGAGCTATGTACATACCTTTTTTTGAAGAGTTTGTGGAAGATTAATTCTAATTTTCCTTTAAATGATTGGTAAAATTAACCACTGAAGTGATCTGGGCTTGGGCCTTTTGTTGTTGTTGTTACTGTGTGCTTTTGCAGGAAGTTTTAAAAATATTCAATCTCTTTATTCAGTATAGAGCTTCTCAGATTTTCTATTTCTTTTTTTACTATTTTTCTATTTCTTTTTTTAGTAATTTATGTCTTTTTAGACATGTGTCCATTTATCTATGTAATTTTTGGCATATAATTATTCATAGTATTCCCTTGCATGCTGTGTATTTGGCCACAGAAATGCTTGTTGAGCTTAGTGGTCAGCTAATTAGAGACTTTAAAATGCCTCCTACAAAAATAAATAAATAAATAAAATGCCTCCTACAAATTAGTTTGTCAGCCTTTGCTGAAGGACTCTTGAAGGTGCGTTGAAGCAAGTCTTTTAACCATAGGAAGGCAGCTTACAATAATAACTTAGCCTTTAATTCCTGCTTGCATGAGTCTAGATATGAGTCAGAGGTGAAGATCTACGGATTTCTCAGGTCTTTCCTAGAGCACATTCACAGTCTTGCAAATATTCCATCCCAGAAATATGTCAGATCTTTTCAATGTCAAAATGGAAATCTATTCCCCAGATTTTGCTTTCCAATTTTTCAACTGCTTCCTTTCTGACCCAGTGGTTATTGCCTTCCTATGTTATACTAAGTAAATGCTGCCATTTTCAATAAAAGCCTCAGGAGAAGCTGTTTGCAAACAGGAAGATCTAAGTCAAGTGAAAAAGAAAAGTCCTTTAAGTGGAGGTTCTTAGGGAGTCATCACGGAGATCTGACACTAAGCGTTTTCTGGAACTGGGGCTTTGAGGAGCTCCAAACCCATTTTAACTTCTTCAGTGTCTGCCAGACTGCTGATATTTGTAACTGTTGGGATTTGTGAAACTGAGAGGAGACAGGGATAAGGCAAGTTAAAACTTCACAAGAGCCTGGCACGGTGGCATGTGCCTGTAATCCTAGCAGCTCAGGAGGCAGAAGCAGAAGGACTGACTTCAAAGCCAGCCTCAGCAATTTAGCAAGATACTAAGCAACTCAGTGAGACCCTCTCTCAAAATAAAATACAAAATAGGGCTGGAGATGTGGCTAAGTGATTGTGTGCCCCTGAGTTCAATCCAGGGTACTCACCTCCCACAACCCTGCAAAAAAAAAAAAAAAAAAAAAAAACCCAAACCAAAAAACTTCATGAGACTTGTTCTTACCATGATTCAGTAATTTTTTTAAAATAAATGCTCCTCAGATTGTCATAGCCCCTGGTTATTTTTCAGAGTTATGAGACAGCTGATTTTTTAATAATTTCTGGCAGTGTTTTCCTTGCTTTTTTGTAGGAATAGAATTTTCAGAGGTCCTTACCCTGACGCACTGGAAATTAGAATCTCGGTGTAAAAACTGGAAGTTAAACCATAGTCTGATTTCTTCCATAAAAGACCTTATTCGTTTCCATTTTTTTAGTTATAAATGGACAATATATTTTTTATTTATTTATGTGATACTGAGGCTTGAACTCAGTGCCTCATGTGTGCTAGGCGAGCACGCTACCACTGAGCCAGAACTCTAGCCCCTCATTTCCATTTTCTAGGTCTGTGATCCCTGAGAGCTCTGCCTGGGTCCAGGTAACCACAACATCAGTGCCATGTAGGGGAAGCAAGCGACACCATAAGGAAAGTAGATAAATTATAATTGCTCTTAGCTTGCTTCCTTATTTTAAATGTAGCAATACTTACTGCACCAGGGCTGACTGGAAGGTTAATGGAAAAACATACATGGGATTATCTGCCAAATGCTGAAACACATCAAGCACTCTATGGTTAAGTTCATTTTCAAAATTACTAGTTTTTGTATATAATGTATACTCCAAAGTCTCATATGTTGAAGGCTTGGTCTTCTTAATGCCTCAATGTTCAAATGTATGGCATTTGAGAAGTGATTGGATCAGGCACTAATTTCATGAACAGATTAATCCATTGTTAAGTTCATAGCTGAACGGGCCATTAGGAGGTGGGGTCTAGTTTGGTGGAAGCAGGCCAAAGGGGGAGGGTCTTAAAGAGGTATATCTTGTCCCCACCCAACCTGTTCTTCCCTTTCCTCCTGCTTCCACTTCCCAGTTGCCATGAGGTGAGCAGCTCTGCTCTACCATACCTTTTTGGCCACGATGTTCTCCCTCACCACAGGCCTATAACAGGAGTCAGCCAACCATGGGCTGAAACCTCTAAATCTGTGGGCCCAGATATATCTTTCCTCCAAGATATTTTTCCTCAGGTATGTTATCACAATGATGGAAACCTCACTAACACATTACTTAAAATAGTAATCTTCAGAATTTACAGGGCAGTTTTTAAACTTTATCTCTAAAGTGGTCAGAATTTCTGGCAATGATAATTATGCAGTTGTGAGGACATGAGAAACAACATCCATGAAATTCTTCAACAGTTCTTCATATCTCTCAGGATTAAGACAAAATTATTGAATGCTGTGATTCTCAACTAGTGCATATCAGTCACTTGCAATTTCTCAATCAACAGTTCTTGTGGTGGAGGTAGGAAAGTTGCTTTTTTTTCTTTAGATTCTGGGGTTTGAACCCAGGGGGCGCTCTACCACTGAACTGCACACCCAGCCCCTTTTGCTTTTTTGAGAAAGGGTATCACTAAATTGCAAAGGCTGTCTTCAGACTTGGAATTTTCCTGCTTCAGTCTCTCAAGTTGTAATTTCAGGTGTTCACCACTGTACTGGCTGGGAATTTACATTTTTAACAAGTTCTTAGGGGATGCTGCTACAATTAGTTTTAGACTACACTTTAAGAACGACTAGGCTTTCTCTCCTAAATTGTGGTAAAATATACCTAACAAAAAAATGTATCATTTAAACTACCTTTCAGTGTCTATTCAGTGGTGTTATATACATTTACATTGTTTAAACACTTCTAACATCCATCTCTAATACTTTTTCATCTTCATCAGAAAACCACCGTTTTAATGTGACCTACAAGGCACCGTCTCACACTGTGCTATCCCATTCCTTCTCTGTGGCAGGCACTTAGAAAGGAGCAAGGTTAACCTGCAGCATGCTAGAAGGACTCTGCTTTCCAAATACAAAACAGAGAAAGAATCAACAATTATTTCCTTAGATAGTTAGTTACCCTTTTCCATCCCTCTTAATTAGAATAGAAGCAGTTTAGGGGAATCGAATGGAACAGAGGCTGTTAAGAAGAGAAGACAAACTACCACTGAGTGCAGTTTGGGTAATAATAATAAAGTAAAAAATAAAATCACAAAACAAAACCATATAAACACGTACACTTACTATCAATTATATTGAAGATATGCATACTGGAGATATTAATTCAAAAATTAATAATTGAATACCTACTATATGCCAGGCACTGCTTTAAGCAAAATACAAAAAGAATAAAAAATTACTGGGCACAGTAGCACATGCTTGTAATCTCAGCAACTTGGTAGATGGAGGCAGGAGCATCACAAATTCAAGGCCAGCCTCAGCAACTTAGCAAGAGACCCTGTCTCAAAATAAAAAATAAAAGGGAGTGGGGATGGAGCAGTAGTAAAATTCCCCTGGGTTCAATCCTTAGTACTCCTCCCTAAATAAATAAATAAACAAATAAGTAAATAAAAACAAGCGATAAAAACCTGAGCCAGAAGGACTTAAGATTCTACTGGGGAAAAAATTGCATTATGTCAGATTCTGAGTGTTGGGGGTGGGGAAGAAGGTGGGTTTGAAGTGTCTGTATGTCTAGAAAGGGGATGGACACATGTGAAATTTTAGTTAAGGGAGCCAGGGAAGTTCTCTTTGAGAGTGTCACTTTTGAAGGAAGTGAGGGAGCTAGTTATGCAACTATTTGGTGGAAGAATATTTTAAGCAGAAAGAACAGTAAGTGCAAAGGCCCTAAAGTGATTTTAAGGACAAAGAGAAGAGTGGAAAAGAGCAAATAATAGGAAGAGAATTAGAACCTGAGGTCAGAGGTACGTGGGTAAAAGTGGCAGGCAGAAACTTGAAGACATGAGAGGTTTACCTAGATCAGAAGATATCTCCCAACTTTCTCTTACTGCATGCCAATAACTTTTATCTCCCTAAAGTAAAAATATGATTAAAATATATGCAAATACGATCTAATTATAATCAGACATATGACCAATTTAAGAATAATGTTAAAAATTTATCATTAAAAACAGTCATGAAGTACTTGTGATCTTGGTTTTTATTTTATAACAAAATAAAAGTATAAACAAGCTCTAGTATCATCAAGACCTTTTCTTTCTCTTTGAGATAAAATATATTGCCCCAAACATCCAAGACAGAATTTTCCATCCTCTGGTAGATCACAATTAAAAACATAGGAACCCAAAGAAAAATAGCCCTTTAACCTTCTGGCTGTTCTTGCAGCTTGTCTCTGACAGACCAATTCCGTGTCCCCAGGGCCCTAGCAGGAAGTCAAGTTAAAGATTCATAGCTCTCTAAGGCTATGATTAGCAATGGCTGGCTAATCTTAAGGGTGGAGGTTCTCAAACCTTAGTATATGTATAAGAATCATCTGGAGAACTTGTAATAAAGATTACTGGACTGGGCTGGGATTGTGGTTCAGGGGTAGAATGCCTGCCTAGTTGTGAGAGGCACTGGGTTCGATCCTCAGCACCACATAAAAATAAAGAAACAACAACAAAAAGATTACTGGACCACTCTGCCAGTTTCTGATTTAATAGGTATGGACGGAAGAGGTATGGTTCTTACACTGTCTCAGGTAATGCTGATTTTGCTTGTTCTTACAATTAGAAAACCAGAGCCTTACAAATATTATTACTAGCTCCTGGCTGTATATGGCTAACTGGGATGAGGCTGGCTCAAGTATTGCCTTCTTTCCTGGTAGTTCCCTTCTTTCTACAAAAATCCATTCCAGCCTCAGAATGGGCAGTGGACAGGAGTGAGAATGTTCCCCACCCAGACTATTTTAAGATACTCCTGGAGAACAGTAATGCAACATGGGACATGACAAATCTTTTGAGAATCAGTGAGGATAAATGAAGGTTCAGTAAACGCTGGAGAAAAAAGGGGAACTTTGGAAGATTATCAGATTTAGTTTTGCTTAACCTACTGTCAAGATTAGCTGCAAGTAACATGTTGCTATGAAGTTTGGCAGTATTTATTTTTTAAAAAATGTTTCAAAACTATACATTACAAAGATCTTTAACATATAAAAATTTAAAACAACAACCAGGATGCTGGGGAATACATATTTCCTAGCTCTAGTGACTGGAAGGGCCTGGAATCCGTAACACTTTAATAGCAATGCTACTGTCCAATCGGCAGAACTTAGTTTCTAAATACCTACTTCCTAGCAAATTGAATCAGGGCTCCTTAAAGAGAAATAGCTGATCCACACCAGGACAGAGAAAATATAAGAGCCTACAGCATCTTTTAGTACCAGAACATAAGGAAGTATTCAAAAAGCAAAAGGATAGAAGCATGTGAAGGGACACAGAAACTGATCTAAAAGAACCTAAACTAGACTTGAGAAAATAATGTTATAGGAGACTATAAACCCACATAAAAAGTATGAGTCCATAGTAATATAAGTAACAAGATGAATAAATGGAGAGAGGGGATAAATTTTCTTATATAACAACTATCTGCAATATAGTATCTTGGATTGGATCCTGAAAGGATATATGGACATCTGATGAGATCTGAATAAAGTTAGTACTTTAGTTAATAGTAATGAACTAATATTTACTTTCTTAATTTTGACAAATGTACCATGGTTATATACAATATTAACATCGCAGAAATTGGATGAGGGGTTTACAGAACTCTGTACTCTCACTGCAGCTTTTCTGGAAATTGAAATCATAGGTACTTGATTATTAATGATATCTCTTTTTAACATATATTTTATATTTTAAAAATTTAGAATTTGATGTTATCTCTACAAAAAAATATTATTCTCACTTGCACTCCAATATACTCCTGAAATAGGAGAGGAAAAGAATGGGGTGAGGCACAGTAGGAAAAGGGAACAACTCCAGGTAGACCAAGAGTGTACAGATGAGGGTCATCTGACTAGTGTACCTTGGTGAAATGAAGTGGGAAAATGATGGCATACATTTTGTCACACTCTAAGGCCCCTTGATATCCTCACGTGTAGCTGGCATCACCTGGCAGCTTGTTGGAAATGCAGACCCTCACTTCCTACCCAGACCTATACAATCTGCATCTTCATTTTTTATGAGCTAGCCAGGTGACTCATGAATATTAGATTTTGGTATGGAAATGGACACCCTTATTCATTCAACAGTTGTTGAGTACTTACTATGTGCCAGACCAATGCCACATATTCTAGAATAGTGCTACTCGGCTCGGCCTTAGCTAGGAGCTTCACAGAAATGCAGATTCTCTGGCTCACGCCAAACCTTCATACTTTCTGAAACTGGGAAGTAGAAATCTGTTTTCATAAGCTCTCCAGATCCTAAAGTTTGAAAAGCACTGCTCTTGAAAAGTAAACTTCAAACTTTTCATATTGGAATCTCTAGAGTATCTTAAAAAATAAAATAAAGCTCAGTGCACAGGTACAACATAGACCAATTAAATTCAACTTCTGGGAGCAAATTTAAATTCCACCTTGGGCATATTTTCAAGATTCCCCAATAATTCTAATGTGCTGCCATGTTTGAAAAAAGCTCCTCTATAACACAACCATTTGTAGTCCCTGCTGAACACAGGCTATATTAATGACCAGAGTACATCTGCAAAGCTTGATACCTTTGTCTCTGGATGGATTAAAAAATCCCTCTTTTTAATAGTTAATTTATGAAAGAAAAAGCAGCTCTACCTGAATTCTAACTTCTATTCCATATGTAATCCATTATTCTGGAAGTTTGGAGTTCCTGTGGAATGCATTAAAATATGCCCAGTTTTCAGATTTTACAGATCATGCACTCTCTAACACACTACCCAGTACTTGGTGACATGCAGTGAACTGTCCTACAGTTGTCTTACCTTCTCATCCCCTTTGGAAAAAAGAGATTCTGTTTATGTCCCTCATCTACAGCACCTGCCTGCCCTCATGGGTGAACATGTGTCTGATTATCCCACAAAGAATGACCATAGCCCACACAGCAGATCCTATCACAGAGATGTAAGACTGTTCAGCCACTTCACTCCCTTTTTATAATGTTCCACACTACCATGACCTTGGCTGGAAGAAATTATTTCTGGGGCAACAATTCCATTCCCATGTCCCATGCAAAGTGTTTTTAATCAATGTAAAAACTTAGGAATTTCTCCAATTAGCCCACAAATGCCTATTTAATCCTTTAAAAACTGAAATAGAATATGACCAGTATGTTTGCTGTCATAGGAAAGGGTAAATGTGAGGAATAAACTTGGAAAATGTGTTTTGTGAATCACAGTCAATTTTAACTCTCAGAAGAAAAAAGCCAAATGTATTCTTACTCTGGGGACATCCAAGTTCCCATGCATACACTAATCAATACTGTAACTTTGTAATTATGATAAAACTGCTTAACAGACCTACTAGAAGAAATGATTAATGTAGTTTATGGAAGATGAAGCTTTCATGCCCACCAGAACTCACGTAGAATAAAAAAACACTGATTTGGTCCCACATAAAGCAAACTAAAAAGGTTGACCACAAAAACCAAAACCAAAACCAAAACCAAACCAAACCCAACCCACCAACAACAAAAACAAAAAAGGAGCTGAGGGGGTGCTGGGGATATGGCTCAAGCGGTAGCGCGCTCGCCTGGCATGCGTGTGGCCCGGGTTCGATCCTTAGCACCACATACCAACAAAGATGTTGTGTCCGCCAAGAACTAAAAAATAAATATTTAAAAAAATTATCTCTCACAAAAAAGATGCTGGGGCTGTAGCTCAGTGGTGGAGAGTACACGTGAGGCACTGGATTAGATTCTCAGCACTACACAAAAAATAAATATTGTGTCCATCTACAACTAAACATACGTTGTATAGATACATTTATATATGTGTGTGTACCCTAGATGGAAAAAAAAAAAAACCCTCAAACATTAACTTGTTTTGAGGTTGTTTTTTTTTGATCAGACCTGAATGGATTGAAATCTCATGTCTGCAAATCTGAGAATGGATGGACATTTTTCTGGCTTCAAACACTGATTGCGGTGTTCTGCTGTGTGACACTGACTTCTGGATCTGTCTGCCAGGCTACCCAGTTGTGTGACACATACACTCTACCTCCATCTTTTTTCTCAACCTTCCCTGCAATAAGTTTCATGCTGATGTTCTGGGACTCCAAATCTACTGAGATGACACTGGCCCTACTTATTCTGGCTGTGGATGTTGTGACCATCCATGCTTTCCCACAGTAAGAGTCCTTTTGTCTGTCACACACACCTCAAAGAGTTTTGCCAAATAGGCAGTGCAGTTTGAACTGAGAAATGAGGGGAAATTGTGGTATTAGTTTTTTTTGTTTGGGGTACCAGGGATTGAACCCAGGGCACTAAGCCATATCCCCAGTCCTTTATGTTTTATTTAGAGACAGGGTCTTACTGAGCTGCCGAGGCTGGCTTTGAACTCATGATCTTCCTGCCTCAGTCTCCAAAGCTGCTGGAATGATAAAAAGTGGTGTTTTAGGAAGACAAATCTTGGCACAAAACATAGGGCAGGCCTGGGGGGAGGGAAGAATTGGTTAAAGGGAGCAGAAGAGGATGATAGGGATATGGAAACTAGGTGGTGTCACAATCCTGTAGTTTGACTGGGTAATTTAAAGGAGAGAGGATAGCTATAAAAGAGAAAATGAGAAAAATAATAGGAGGAAAACAGAGTAACTCAGTTTTTATGGGGGTGGTTGGAACTGCCTTATTACCATTTGTAACATTGTTTCTATAGGGAAAGAAAGAAAACCACAGGATTTAAAAACAAAGATTTATAAATAAACCTTTGTTACCTGGATAGTTTTCAAGCTTTGGGGAACTTAACAATTCTACTGTGGTAGTTACTGGTCAAGGACCTGTTCCTTGATATCTTTTCTCCTCTCATCAATATTCTAGCCCTTTCCACAATGGCTATTTGAAACTCTCCAGGCATAGTTTTTGATCCCAGATGTGTGACATATACACTCTACCTCCATCTGATTTTTCATCTTTCCCTGTAAGCTGGGAAAATCACCAATCTTCCTTCATTGTGAATGAGCGAGCCCTTCTACCTGTGGTGGCTCTCCTGAGGGACACTGCACCAAACCATCACAACCTCTAGTTCCTTACTATCCTCTGCCTTTTACTTGCCAAAGGTCATCACCCCATCTTAAATAAAAACAAAATAAAACAAAAACCAGCAACAAAAACCCTCATAAAATATTTGCTCATTATGGAAAATTTGGAAGCTAAAAAGAGGTACAAAAAAAGTTCTGAAAGCACTTATTACCCAGAAATAATAACTTGGTGTATTTATTTCCAGACTTTTTTTTTCCTATTATCACACATAATGTACATTTTTCATCAGAAAATACTATATCTTACTTAAGTCACAAATACTATTCCCATATATTAAAACAAACTTCTGAGAGCTGTGTAATATCCAACATACAGATATAACCTGAATTTAATTTGCCCTACAGCTACAATTGTTCTCAATTTTCACTAATATATATAATGTTCCAATGACTAGTTCTTTTTTTTTTTTGGGGGGGGGGGTACCAGGGGTTGAACTCAGGGGCACTCAACCACTGAGCCGCCATATCCCTAGCCCAATTTTGTACTTTACTTAGAGACAGGGTCTCACTGAGTTGCTTAGTACCTCTCCATTGTTGAGGCTGGCTTTGAACTTGCAATCAAAGTTCTCCCTTTAATTGCCTCAGCCTCCCAAACTTCAGAGATTATAGGTGTGTGCCACTGTGCCCGGCCGGCTTCAATGACCAGTTTTCTAAATTTTGTTTTGTTTTTGAGATAGGGGTCTTGCTCCGTTATCCAGACTGATCTCTGACTCCTGGGTTCAAGTGATCCTCCTGCCTCAGTCTCCCAAGGAGTTGAGACTGCAGCCTGCTACTATGCCTGGCTCTTCTACATTAATCTTTGATGACATTCCTAATTATCTGTTTTCTTAGAATCTTGCCAGTGGTGGGTTAAAGATTAGGCTATATAAAAAACAAACTGCTTTCCAGAAAGGTGAAACCAAGTTATACTTCTACCAGTAGATATCAGGTATTTCTGTTGCAGGTCATAATAACACTGAGGTTCCACTATCTTGGACAAAACATTCACCTGTTGTCAACGTCCTATAAATAAAATAATAAAATTCCTTTCATAGCTCAAGTGATTTAATCAATAATAGGTATTATTTTACCTTCACTTTACCACCCACGCTTCATTTCATTACAAGGTTTCTCCCCATCAATAGCTTCACGAAAATTGCTCAAATACTATCGATCCTATTTCACCACATGACTATGTGTTTTAGACTCACGGGGAGCCCATTTTACTATACTCTTCCCACCTTCATGGCCATTTGACTGTACTGATCTCATTCTTCTATGAGGATTCAACCCTTTCTTATGTTACACCTCACCTTCTTTTACTTCATAACCTATTTCTATGGTCTATCTTCTTTAATGATTTGTCACTTTCTATTAAACTATGACAGGTCTCCAAGATTCAGTCCTTACCACTATTGCGTGCTACTGTAGAGGGACTCCTCCATTCTATTTGTATTTTAAATATTTTTTTAGTTGTAGATGTAGTTGGACACAGTATCTTTATTTTATTTATTTATTTTTATGTGGTGCTGAGGATTGAACCCAGCACCTCATATGTGCTAGGCGAGCACTCTACTGCTGAGCCCCAGCCCCAGGCCCAGCCTCTCTTCCATTCTATTTTAATAATCAGCTCTACACCAATGGTTCCCATATTTTTCTGTCCTATCTCCTCCGGTCTTTGACAAAGGGATCCTATCATCACCTACAATTCAAAGCCACCTACACCAAAAACAACACATCTTCTCTGCCAAATAAACATAAATCTTTTAAGTTATTCTTGATTACTTCCCCAACTTTCTTATTTCTGACAGTGGGGTAACACTTCTACACTCAAACGCTTGTCTTTTAAGTTCTAAGACAAGCCTCCAAACTTTTGTTTCTTCAAGAAGTTTTCTACATACAATCCCTTTTTAGCATTTCCACCATCACTTCATACATGGATTACAGTTATACTGTTCCAGGTCACAATTTATCTTGTATGCAGATGTCTTGATAATTTTCCAAAGATGTTTCTTTGATGACTTCAGCTTGAAGACTTTTTTTTTTATTCAAATCAAACAAATTCAAACTCCTCATAAAGACCTATTACCTCCTGATCAAAATCCAAGGTAATTCTTTCTCCTTACTTTCTTCCTAAGAACCTGTCCAGATTCATTATTGCCTCTATCTTTGCTCATGTTACTCCCACCTCCTCCAATGACAAATGTCAAATGAAGGAAGCCTTCAATTTACAATCCTACGCTTACAAATCTTTTCTTTTCTCTGTATTCCTGAAGCCAGTTGTATACTGGCTCTTGGGAAAGGCTGGTGAGAAATCCTGTTCTATAATGTGCCAGTAACCCTCACCATACCAGATTTCAAGCTACCAATGTAACACTTCAATTCTAAAATTAAAAAATGGGAAAAGATATGCACAATGTTGGCAGGAACTGGCCCCAGGACACCACAGCAGTACTTTCCAGAAGTTAGTATATATTATTTTGTATAGGTTGTCTGGGTGCATTGTGTAGATTGGTTTACTCATGGCAATAAGCTAGCCCTAGGAAAAGGAGCAGTCTATTCATGTCAAGCACTTTTACAATATAGCAGGGCACACAGTGGGTGCTCAATAAAAACCTATTGGTAAGATCTGAGGGGTGTGATAAGCAAAGCCAAACATGGGAGTGGCTACAATAGGCATATTCTCATTTAGGGTTGGTTAGCAAGAACAAACAAAAAAAGCAATGAAGGAGCAGAATACTGTAGAAATAAAATCAGAATGGGAGCTAGGAAACACTGGTTATGTCACAGCTTTGTGCCTGTGTGTGACTCTTAGCAAGTGAATTCCTTTCTTGGGTCTTTAATTACCAAATGTGTAAAAATTAGGGAACTGGACTACGTAAGATATCTTTTGACTGTAAATGCTCTGAGACATGGGTTCAACTCACAAGAATACAACCCACAATCCACTGCATTGGGAGTAAAAATGATTGTAATAAATTCATTTTAAAGTCTGACAAGTCAATGGAGTTTGAGGTAACAAAATTTTCTGAATGTGTAAAGGAACATTCTGGTAAGGCCATTCCAATATTCTGATCTAATAATCACCCTATAGAAGAGATAATATCCTTAAAGCTGCATCTACTTCATTCTACTCTCAAGAGAAAAGAAGTATGAAAACTCACTTTATATCTACTTATTCCAAGATATTTCCTAGAGTCCCTCATCAAAATATTATGTATGGCCAGTACTACGAATTTTTCACTAATATGACCTGAGGATTTAGGAAGAACAGAATAGGCCCAGTTAACCTCAAGGAATCCATAGCAGGGTGGGTCAGGTGCCATTTAATTCCTATTCATTCACATTCGTAGTTTTCATGAGTAATCAATGCAAGCTTTGGACCCTTTTTCTCAAAAACAGGAACATAATCATAAAACTTGAATAAAATTCAGATGTTCACAAGACCTCTCATCTGCATAGGTGTCCAGAGTACTGCAAGTTAACCTGACCTATCTCTACATATACAAAACAATTAACAAATTCAAGCTCATAAAAGTCTGTATTGTTTGCTAAAGGAGACCAGCAAAAATTTCTAATGGAAATAATTAATGTAAAGGTCCATGGTTTCAAAGATTGTTTTAGTTATCTGAAATTTTATTCACCTAGAGGACCTTATTCCTGACAAAATCTGGTGTTCAGGTTACTATGGTCATAGACAAGAGTAGCTTATTCCAAATAGTATTGTGGATAAATCAAGTGTGCTTCAATTATGTTTCTATTTGATCTGCTACTCCTTTGGTTATGGTTGCTTATCATCAATCTTACTTTCTTGAAAAGCCATTTGCACATGAATGTGTATTTCCATTTCACAAATAAATCTGCATTATATGACTCTTCCATTTCACATTAATGAGACCCAATTGGCCATGGCAAAGAGCACAAATTTCAGAAGAGAGGGCACTGCCTTCAGCACTGTAGTTGTTTTTTTTTTTTGCAAAGTGATCATGGACAAGTCACTTAACCCTCTGAACTGTTTCATTTACAAAAAGGTGAGAGGCTAATAAGACTTACCAGAGAGGGCTGCTGCAAGAAATTAATCAAATAAAATAATGTATGTTAAGCATTTAGCTATAAAATAAAGCAGATCCCATGATAATGCTCACAAAAATATCATATGTTCACAGATCATTTATAAAGAAATGCTCACATAACCCCTCCTAGGTGTTATTCAAGTTTTTCTATCTGAAGTAAAATAAATAATTCTTTGATGGCTGAAGGAACTGTCTTAGTTAAGTTCCCATTAGTAAAGTTCTAAAGCATCATATGCCTGAAGAGAGGCTTTGGAAGTTCCACGATGCTCTAGTATAATAATCTCAAGACACGAAGTAAAATCAATCTGAATTCCAACTAATCAAAAACACTTTCACACAGGCTGTTTTATTTATTTATTTTTAACAAAGCATTGATTCTTTCCCTTGTCCTGCTAAAAAGCTTCACAATATTTAATAGAATATACACAAAAAATTTTAGGTGAATTAAATCAAACTAATAAAATCAAATGAAATCAATACTTTTCTTTTTTTGCATTATTAGGAAGTGATAATCTCCAGGTGCAACATATTTTCCATTCTATTCTTCACTGAAACACAAGATAAGCCATGTAAAGCATTACCTTTTTGATTATTATACTAGAGCATCATGGAGATGCAGGCTACATACTAAGCTTGGGAAATGTACACATTCAGTATTGGTTGGATGTGCTGGAGATACAGGGCCTCTCAACACAGCACAATTTCTTTTCTTTTTTTTTCTTTTTTGGTCACTGTTTCATTTACATAACAATGTATATTTGCATTCTTTCATTAGTCAACTTTGGGGTTATTCTTCCTTTAAAAATTGAACAACTTTTAGTCGTGGGTGTGACCATCAGCTCTGGAGACTGAAGCAGGAGGATTTCGAATTCAAAGCCAGCCTCTGCAATTTAGCCAGGCGCTGAGCAACTCAGTGAGACTCTGTCTCTAATAAAATACAAAAAGGCCTAGGGATGTGGCTCAGTGGTCTAGTGCCCCTGAGTTCAATCCCTGGTACACCCCCCCCCCAAAATGAACAACTTTTAAATAATCTTGTACCATGGAACAAAAGCAAACGCTCATTATATCTCATCAAAGTTCATAAAGGTGAGCAAGAAAACTGTCCTGGCACCTACAGGAGTGAAGATGCCAACACCAATTCTCAGCCCTACAGTAATACCAAGGCTCTCCTGGTTTCCCCAAGAAGAGGAATTAAGTTCTCAGTTCCTAATTTCAAAATACCCACCACACAAATGTCTACCGAGAAAACGAACTGCAAGTTCTACATGTACATAAAACTTTCATCCAAGAAATTAAAAGCACTGAGACTGCTTAAAAGTCATGTACTCCTCCTCCTTTTTTTGTGTGTGTGATGCTGGGAATTGAATCCAGGGCCTTGTGCATGAGGCAAGCACCCTACCAACTGAGCTATATCTCCAGCCCCCCCCCCCCACCTTTTAAGAAAACATTTACTGGGCCTGGGGTTGTGGCTAAGAGGAAAAGCACTCGCCTGGCATGTATGGGGCACTGGGTTTGATTCTCAGAACCACATTTAAAAAAATAAAATAAAGGTATTGTGTCCACCTACAACTAAAAAATAAATGTTAAAAAAAGGAAAACATTTACTATTATTCTGTGGGATCTTAAACCCCTTTTCCATTCAGACACTTAAACCGTGGGAAACTCCAGACTCAGGTGGTCTGATAGCAAGAATAAACTCTTCTGATGATGGGGAGAGAGGCGGAGAAGAAAGATCAATTAGAATAACTGATAGGGAAGGTTAAGGTGGAAAGCAAAAAGTTATAGGAATACCAAATGTATTAAGGTGCTCAGAAGAGAAGGGAAAGGAGGGAGCAAGAACCCCTTATGTTGGTGGAAGCTGGATAAATAGAGGGCCAGGTGCCAGTGTACTGGGTTAGTCTCCAGAGTCTGCTTAGCAGCAGCTTGCTCAACCCTAGCTCTGCCTTATTACTGACACTAATAAGATGGAATTCCAAACCATAGTGCATCAAGAAACCCAGCAATTCCCCGGCCTGAGCCGCAGGATTCCCTCTTCCCCAGCCCATTCTGAGTCTCACCAGCTGCCAGGCGCAGGCCGCGGAGGCTCCCCATGGCCGCCTACTCCGCCAACCACACGACACCTACCGCGGCAGCGGTGGCGCTGGTGCGCTCAAAGTCACCCCTCGCCGGCGTGGGAGGGACGCGGGTGGAGCAGACGGGCGGGCCGATGGGCGGGGTGAGGGGCGGAGCCAGCGGGGCGTGCGTGACGCGCGAGGCATGTGGGACGTGCGCGACGTGACGCACTGAAGACGCAGGAGATTCACCTCGTCCCGCCCCAGGGCTCCGTGTCGTGCCCCGAGTATTAGGCGGTGCCTATGAAGTGTGGGGTCAACTGAGGTGTTTGCCTTATTAATACAGAAAAGTTAAAGGAAAAAATGTACAACGTTTGCAAACTGTACGCTTCGCAAATACACTAAGTAAATCAGCATTTCAATATGCCGTTCTTCCGATGTTTTCAATGAATATATGCTATTATCAAAAACACAGTTTGGACTCAGTGCCTACTAGAGGCCCCACGTCTTGTTGGCTTTCGGGGAATTTCAGAGGCCAGTCTGAAAAGTCAGCATGTTGCTAACATTTTATTTTCTACTTACCAATTGAAAAAAAATATATTTTAATCATTTCCATCACTTACCCACCCACACCACCAGAAAAGTCCTTATTTCTTGACCCCTTTAATGATCCCAAATTATTAATGAACATGGGCTCTTTTGCTCTAGAAGTAGACGCTACAAGGGAAGGATGAGAAATTGACTTTCCTTCACATTCTCTAGGAATTCTCTGGCCTCATTGGTGTGGCCAGAATAACTGTTCTCTTTTGTGAGAACGAGATGGGAGTAAACAATCTTTTCAAGCTCTGAGAAGGGGAACATATTGAAGGGAGGCGGTTAGAAGGAAAAGTAGGGCAGCAGGGTGACAAAGTTCGACGTGGATCACGAAAACTAGCCTTAAACTCAGCTTTCTGCTCCAATTATTTTTCGTCAGGCGGCGCCGCGGACACCTCTGCTTCACCGTGATTGGCTTGTGTCGGGGTCCTCGCGTTCGTCCAATATGGCGGCGCCCAGTGGTGGTGTGAACTGTGAGGAGTTCGCCGAGTTCCAGGTGATGGGATTTTCCTCATGTAGCCAAACGTGCTCCTCCATTTGTCCCCAGACTCTGATCCCTGCTCTAGCCTGGGAGGTCGTATGGATCCGCTGTGGATAAACGGGTGGTTGAAGACTTTTTTCCTAGCCATTGGAGGTCATGGGGGGCGCGGGGTTTGGCCTTGGGAACGAAGCTGCTCAATGTGGGTTAGGGGTGGGGGGGTCATAGTTCTCCCTCTGCCCCGCAGTTTTGACCAGGAAGCGTTGGGCTAGTCCGCGGTGGTGAAATAGAGCTTGAGCTTTGTAAATAGGCATTATAACAATTCTGCCGCAGTTCTCTGAACTCAGTTCCCAGTCTCTGCTATTTCTCTCCTTTTAAGTTAAGCCTTTGTGGGAGAGAAGAAAGTGGAAGACAGCTTGTTTACTTGATAAACACTTGGCTCAGTTTCCTTTTTTGGTGAGACAGAAAGCTTGGACGTCTGGAGGGAAGATTAATTCTGATTCATACCCGTTCTGGTGCTGTTGCTTTCCTAAAGCAAAAAGGCTGTATCTTTATATTAGAAAATTGAAGGCCCTAGGATTATTTATTAACGTTTGAATTAAAGAACAAGTATCTCTAGATTTTTATCAAGTTGCTGTGAAAATTATCCGTTCCAATGCAGGCATAAATAGCTGCAGAGTTAATTTTAAAAATCGTGACCTTAAAATATTTTAAACTAAAGATATTGAGAAATCACTTCATGTGCCATTGATCTATCTGTAGTAAGCTTTGTTCTTAGAAAGATTTCTATGTAGATAGTCCTGAAGACATCCTCAACAGATGAAGTTGTTGACAGCATTTGGTCAAAGAAATTTGTATGGGGTCTTTCCACTATTATCTGCACCATTATTCATTTCATGTGCTCCTCAGACTAGATCAGCCCAATCACAGCAGCCAACCTCAAATGAGATCAGAGTGCCCAATAAGCATAAATAGTTGTCAACATTTTTAATAGGATGGACAAAGACTGTTGAATTCCAAAGTATAATACATATTTGAGGTTAACTGGTTTAGTTGTGATCTTGGTCTTGTCACTTTAGTACTATGATTTAACTCGTGTAATTGAGCAGTGGTAGCCTTAAGGTTTATACGAAAGAACATTGATTCTGTAGTTAGATGTTCTGGGTTCTAAAATGCCACCCCTGCCCTCCCCCCAGCATTCAATTCCCAGTCAGTACATATCCACCACCCCACTCTACCCCTGCCAAAGAAAGTATTGGAGTCTGGGGGTATAACTGAGTGGTAGAGTGGTTGCCTTGCATGCATAAGGCTCTGAGTTCAATCCCCAGCACTGAGGGGGGTGGGGTGTTATTTATTCCACTTTTGAGACAGGGGCTCTATATGTTGCCTAGGCTGTTATCAGACTTTTGAACTCCAGTGATTCCCTTGCTTTAGCCTCCCCGTATGCTGGGACTCTAGGCAAGCACCTCCATGCCAGGCTAAGAAAGTTATTTGTTATTGAATTGTGGAAAATAAAGTCCTGAGACTTGAAATAATTTATCTCAATCCATAAGAGGTAGAACACAGAATAAATGCCTAAAATGACAGTTTTGCTTAGTGAGGTGGTATACACCTGTGAACCCAGTGATTGGGCAGGCTTAGGCAGGGGATGACAAGTTTGAGGTTGATAAGTTTGATCCTGTCTCAAAAAATTAAAAGGGCTGAGGATATAGCTCAATGGTAAAGCACCCATGGGTTCAATCCCCAGTCCTGCCAAAAAAAAAAAGAAGAAGGAAAGAAAAGTTGTGTTTTTTCCCTTCTAGGCCATCTTCCTAAGCCTGTTACTCATTGTAGTTCATAGGGACAGGAAGTCCTAGAAAAGACATTTATTGAGTTTGTTGTCTTAGGCAAGGCTACTGCTAATACAATAAGAAAAAGCAAAAGCAAAGGGAAATTGTCATACTTTTAAGATATCCAAAGGATAGCCAGGACTCTTTGCAGTTCAATTCAACAATCTTATTTATAATAAATATTTTTCTTTTGCAATGCTGGGAATTGAACTCTGGGCCTAGGACATGGTAGGCAAGTACTCTACCACTGAGCTATACCCCTAGTCTACTAATAAAAGCATTTTAAAATCTATGCATTAAAAATAAATAAATAAATAAAATGTTCCCTGTTTGCAAAATGATCCCCTGCTGAGGGCTACTGCTTTAGAGAAGGAGTTAATTTAGGAAAATTTGGGGTAGAAATTCCTAGCTTAGAGGACTTAAGTGTTGGCTGCTTAGCTGTGGTCTTGTCAGCCATTCATCCCCTTGAAGTTTCATCTTTCCTGAACACCCTGTGTTCTATAACTGCTGCTTTTTGGCTTTTCTTAACTCACACCTCCTATCCTATAGTGTGAGGGTGATCATCTGTTATTGAATGCCTCTCAAGTACCACCCTGCTCCTTCTCTCCCTATTTCATCCTGAGAGAGAGGGTTTCCCTGGTGCCTCTGTTTAAAGAACACTTTGATTTCCTTTTGGCTGGCCAGATAAGATTTCAATGAGGCAAAAGCTAACATATCTTTCCCAACTATTCCATTTTCAGTGTGTGTATATGTGTGTGTGTGTGTGTGTGTGTGTGTGTGTGTGTATATCACAAAATTGGTCTCAATGAAACCTGAGGAAGGTTTTTAAGATAGTTTCTCCAGAACTTTTCCAAATGTATAGTTTATAATACCTTAAGAATATCCTAAGTTATAATTCAGATGATATGGCTTACCAGAGCTAACTTTGGCATATCATTTAACCTCCTTGAAAATGGATATTAACATTTGCCCCACTGCCTCAGAGACAGACAGTGTAAACAAGAGCATAAGTGAAGGTGCCGCCCCCCAAAAAGTGTAAAATTTAAGTGTAATATTTAGATTTAGTTGAGTTTGGTAAAATTTTTTAAACATGATTGACTTATATTTGCACAAGTTGTTAATTAAAGTTCATATTTTTAAGACTATTAATAATCACTGTATTTTGCATGTAAGTGTCTTAAGAATGGAAAGCACTACACTGAATACTGTGGAAGAAAAATAGAAAGTCATGTTTTGTTGTTGTTTTATAATATCAGGGATTGAACCCAGGGTTGCTCTGCCAATGACTTACATCCCCAGCTTTTTAAAAATTTTTAGACAGAGACTACGAAGTTGCCGAGGCTGGTCTAGAACTTATGATCCTCCTGCTTCAGCCATCTGAGTTGCTGGGATTTTGGGCATTTGCAGTCATACCCAGCCTCGTGTATTTTTTTATTTAAAAGATTAGCTTGGGGGACTGGGGTTGTGTCTCAGTGGTAGAGCTCTTGCCTCTCATGTGTGAGACCCTGGGTTCGATCCTCAGCACCACATAAAAATAAATAAACAAAGATATTGTGTCCATGTATAACTAAAAAAAAATTAATAAAAAAAGATTAACTGGGGCTGGGGTTGTGGCTCAGTGGCAGAGCACTTGTCTCGCACATGTGAGGAACTGGGTTTGATCCTCAGCACCATGTAAAAATAAATAAACAAAATAGAGATATTGTGTACATCTTTAATTAAAAAAATTTAAGAGATTAGGTGAATTTTTTTTCAAAATTATGAAATGTTCAAATGCTACAGAGAAGTTAAAAGAATGGTAGAATGAATGCTCATGTATCCACCATCTGTATTGTACAGTTATCAGCTTTATTTGCTTTTACCATATATCCATTTATCCATCCCTCAATATATCATTCTACCTTATTTTTTTAGTGTATTTCAAAGTAAGTTGCAACTATCAGTATACTTTACTCCTAAACATGTCAGCTTGCATTTTATTAACTAGAGTTCAATATTTGTTTGCTAATTCAGAGGGGTAAATTTTGTATACAGTGAGGTACACAAATCTTAAAGAGTTCTGATCAAAGAGTTTGACGTTGACCTACACCTGCTGCACACCTTCATCAAATGCTGTTACCTCCAGAAGTTCCCTCTTGCCCATTCTTAGGTAGTTCACTACCACCCCTGCAGCTGTTTTGTTTTTTTTTTCATATTTAAATATTTTAAAGTTTAGGAGGTTTTTAAAGAATTTTAAATTTTTGTAATTATTTTCCCCCATTGTGAAAATTAAGAATTAGCAAACTCCTGAAAAATATCTGTTTCTAAAGTGAAATAAAATTTTTAAAGAATGTTTAAAATTGAGTGCCTACAGTCCCATTTTAATATTTGTTCAACATTTGTGTGTACTGTATTTGTCTGATAGGGCTGCCAAAACAAAATATTCACAGACTGGGTGGTTTAGGCAACTGCCCCCCCCCCCCCACAGTTCTGAAGGCTAGAAGTTCAAGATCAGGGTGTTATGGTTGGTTTCCTTGAGGCTTCTCTTCTTCCTGACCCGCACATAGTCACTTTCTCACCCTTATTTATATCTGTGCACAGATGGAGAAGGAGGATCCCTGATGGCTCTTCCTCATCATATAAAGACGCCAGTTTGATTGAATTAGGGCCTCCACTATTATGACCTCCAGTTTGTTTATTTTTTAAAGAGGTAGGGTCTTGCCATGTTTTCCAAGCTGATCCGGAATTTCTGGGCTCAAGCAGTTCTCCTACTTCAACCTTCTGAGTAGCTGGAACTCCATATGTGTTCCACCAAGCCTGGCTATGAACTCCATTTCATCTTCATTACCTTCTTAAAGGCCTATCTCTAGGGGATTAGAGTTTCAACTTTAACTTGAGGGTTGGGAGTGGGATGGGACACAATTTAGTCCATACCAGATACTTACCAGCTACCAGGCACTTGAGAAATGCTAGTGGACAGAGTATCAAGCAAGGAATATAGAACATGTAAAAGAGACCAAACATATGAATAAAATGGTAGGAGAGTTTAGAGAAAAATAAATCAAGAGGTGATAACTGAGTTGGATCTTAGTTTGATAACACCAGTAGAATTCTAGGCCATGGTAGTAGTATGTTGGCTAAAAATTTTATGTACAGTCATGAGTCACTTAATGAGGGGGTATATTCTAAGAAATGTATTGTTAGGTGATTTCATTATTGTGCAAACATAATAGACTGTACTTAGACAAACCTAGATCATATAGGTTAATCACTTATGGCATCTTGATGCAATCAAGAGATGCAGTAAAAGTACATATATGGGCTGTTGTAGGTAGGAGAAATATACCTTAATATAACAATAAAAAATATAGTATGTATGTATATATGTATTTTTTCTTCCCTGAGGTACGAGGGGTTGAATCTAGAGACTACCACTGAGCTGCATCCCCAGCGCTTTTTTTCTTTTTCTTTTATTTATTTTTTTATTTTTATTATTATTATTATTATTACTATTATTTGTTACTGGGGATTGAACTCAGGGGCACTCAATCACTGAGCCACATCCCCAGCCCAATTTTGTATTTTATTTAGACACAGGGTCTCACTGAGTTGCTTAGCACCTGACTGTTGCTGAGGCTGGCTTTGACTTTGAACTCACCATCCTCCGCCTCAGCCTCCAAAGCCATTGGGATTACAGGCATGCGCCGCCACGCCTGGCCTTTATTTTTTATTTTGAGACAAGAGCTCACTAAGTTGCAAAGATTGGTTTCAAACTAGTGATCCTTCTGCCTCAGTTTCGTGAATTGTGGGATTTCAGCTGTGTGTCATCATGCCCAGCAACATATCATTGTTAGATATTATGTACTGTACCTAATTCTGTGTATTGTACTTATATATAACTGGGAGCACAGTGGGCTTGTTCACAGCAGTATCACCACACACCCGAATAATTGTGTTATGACATTATAATGACTACAGCATCACTAAGTGATAGGAATTTTTCAGCTCCACTATGATTTTATGAAACCACCATATATTGTGATCTTGACTAAAACGTTGTGTAGCACATGACCATGTTGGGGGAATAGCAAATCACTTGCTAGAATATAGGACTTGCACAGGGCCACATTGTGATTATACAAAGGTTAGAATCAGAATGTGGGAGACCTTAAATGCCAAATGTGAGAATGGGGGAATCATTTTTGAGCAGAGTGGGTGAGATAAACAAAGAGGCACTTTAGGAAGATTCATTCTCTTAGAATGCTTAAAACTGAGGCCTAGAATCCCTTTTTAAAACATTCAACATTTCTTGTATACTGTGTTAGTCCACTAGGACTATCATAAAAAAAAATACCACAGACTGGGTGGCTTAAGCAACAGAAATTTACTTTCTCACAGTTCTGGAGGCTTGAAGTCCAAGAATAGGGTACTATCATGGTTGGTTTCTCCAACCTAATTTCCATAATATAGTGGCTTTATACTATTGTCTTCTGAAATTTAGAATCTAAACCTTTGTCCAATTTTTTTGGTTTAGATAGCAAGGTTCAAAGGACTAAGCATGGTAAGACATTTAAAAATCCAGTCCCAAAATTCCTCACTGGACAAATCTCTTACCACCACCCATATTCACATCTGATTGTCTTCCTATCCCATCTCCATGTGTGATAGGCATTTAAGCCCTACTGTCTAGCCACATAGACTCAACTTCCTTTTTCATGAACACATCATGCTTTTTGTCATTTCTGTGCTTTTTGTTGTTGTTACCACTCTGAAATCCCTTCCTTTTGACCCTATTGGAGACCCAGTTCCTGTATCACCTAGACAAAATCAACTAAGTATTCCTTCCTAGAATATTTAAGTCTTGATGTTTATATTAGGAATATTTGCTCATTTGATGGGTTTGGTAATTAAATAAATACTGAATAGATTCTTTTTTAACATTTACACAGTGGTGCTCTATTCCTGTCTGTAGGGTCTGACTGTCAGAGACTCCTATAGTTGCAGGCAGTCTGTGTTTCAGAATTGGGGTGTAGGGAAGGACACAGTGTGAGATTGCTCTAAAAGCAGGGTTTCAAGAACAAAATTTGCCTGGGAAAAGCATCTTGTGAATGGGATCTACTTCAGGTACTCAGGCAAAGGGGGCGAAGAGAATGTTATGTGAGTTCTAGTATACTTGGTAGTTTCGCTTTCTCACTCCTTATATGCCCTAAAATCTGCCCCAAGTAATAAAAGGAATTTATCTAAAGGTTAATCTTAGGAATAGATTATAGTATAATTGTATGGGCAGTAGAAAATTTTCACTAGTCCTCCCCACTAAATATGGACACACCTTCAGTATGTAAATTGCCTTCTAACAGGATGAGATTTTTCACCCCACAGAGATAAGAAAAAAATGCCGTTCAGAAGGCACCTGAATAATTTTTAAAGGATCAACCTAAAATGAGAGAATTCCTGATTTATCAGATCTCTTCATGTTTTAGGAAAGATCCGAGGAGAATCTGGGAGCTGGGGGTAAAGGCTGAATGGTAGAGTACTTGTTTAGCATCAATGCAAGTGGCCCTGGGTTAGATGCCAGCACTCCCACCCCCCCCACCTCCTCCCCTCCCCACCCCCGCCCAAAAAAGGAGAAGTTGGGGATACTACAAAATTTGAAGTTACTTTTGCTATTGTTTGACTTACTGCACAGAACCACTGAACTATATTTAGGTATTACCTCTGTGGACATGCAATTTATTGTGTATGATACCTATTCAGGGATGTCTTCTATATGTTTTCTGTAAGGGGGAGGCAGGGGGAAAATGCTTTGGGGGTTAGGCATTGTATAGGTAGTCGGTAATTCCCTATGAATGATAGAAATGATTTTAAAGACAACACTTTTGTGCCTACATTCACATTTATTTGCTCTCAGTCTGTAAGGGCCACCTGGCCTTTTCCTTAGACCCTCCTGGAGTTGCTTTAAGAGCTCTGGTATTTTTCCCACTGAAAGGAAACATAAGCCTGCTGAAGTGGTTTATTGTTCTTTCCTTCCCTTCTCTTTAGCCTTACATCTTTCTTTGAAATCTATTTACAGCTTATAATTCTCAGCAACCTCTGAACAAGTCCTTTACCAGTTTAGAGATTGTTGTTTTTTATATTACAGTACTATCCGGTAGAATCTTCTGTGATGATGGAATTATTCCACATTTATGCTATCAACATAGTGACATCTCGCTCTTCAGCATTTAAAATGTGCTAGTGCAACTGAGGAATTAATTTTAAATTGTTTTATTTTAATGACCATATGTGACTAGTATCTGCCATATTAAAAGACAAGCTGCAGATCATACACTGGTAATTCAGTAGTACACAGAGAAAAATCGATATATTTGATAGTCCACATTTGTAGGTTTTATTGTAAGACTGCAAAATTGATTCATTACCTAGTTAATGCAGGAAAACTCTCATTGTTAAGTATGGACTTTAGTAGTATGTCCATTTTGTTTTATTGAAGGGGAATTTGTTTGTAGTGATTAAGGTATAGCCAGAGTTGAAACTCATAACTGGTTGAAGTTCAGAGTCAATAAAAATTGGGAAATGTTAAGCTATGTATCTTTCACCTGGATTACTGTTATCAGTTTCCTAACTGATCTCTTCTACTCGCAATCCATTTTCCGTTCTTAACACCTACAGTCATTTCAGGACCCAAATATGATCATGTAACTCCACTATACTTAGAACACTTTTGATTTTCTGGGGTTCTCAAGAAATACTAGCAACCTATAATGTAACCTATAATAGTGGACCCCATCTTGCACCATGTTTTCTCTCACTCTGTGCACCTAGGCCAAATCAAAATTTCAGACATTTAACATTCTGTAAAATAGCTCTCATCAAGGTCAGACCATATAATTCTTTTTTTTTTTGAGCGGGGGGTACCAGGGATTGAAGCCAGTAGTGCTTAAACACTGAACCACATCCCCAGCCCATTTTTTATTTTTTGAGATAGGGTCTTGCTAAGTTGCTCAGGGCCTCACTGAGTTGCTGAGGCTGGTTTGAACTTGCAATCCTCCTGCCTCAGCCTCCCAAGTTGTGGGATTATAGTCATGTATTACTGTGCCTGGCCAGTCCATGTGATTCTTGACTTCATAACAAAATTAAGTGGAATTTATTATTCCCTCTTAAACCTTGCTTTTCTCGACTTCTTTGATATCATAGACTTTCCCCTCTACTTTCAGGCACTAGTTTCTTCTTCTTTTTTTTTTTAATATATTTACTTTTTAGTTTTAGTTAGATACTATATCTTTTTTTATTATTATTATTTTTATGTGGTGATGAGGATTGAACCCAGTACAACTGAGTTGCAACCCCAGCCCACTAGTTTCTTCTTGATCATTGGTCCACTTCATTCCCTACAATCTCCCCAGTGACCTTTTCAAAGGTCATGACTTTTCTTTTCTCTCTCTGTTTTTTTTTTTTGGTGCTGGGATTGAACTGAGGGCCTTGTGCATTGCATGCACTCTACTGACTGAGCTATATCTCTAGCTCCTCAAGTGTCATGACTTTAAATAACATAAATTTGTTCATGTAATTCTAGCCTGAGCAGTGTCAGACTATGTTTAACTTTCTCAGATACTTTAACAGATAACTCAAACTGAACAAGTCAAAAACAGAACTTTTTTTTTTTTATACAGTTTTTTTGTTTGTTTGTTTGTTTGTTTGAACTCAGGGGCACTCTACCACTGAACCACAACCCCAGCCTGTTTTTGTATTTTATTTAGAAACAAGAATTTTACTGAGCTGCTTAGTGCCTCACTTCTGTTGAGGCTAGCTTTGAACTTGCAATCCTCCTGCCTCAGCCTCCCAAGCCAACTGGGATTACAGGCATATGTCACTGCAACCAGCCTTAAAGTATTTTTTTGACAAAATTTTAAACATGCTAGAGGCTGGGGATGTGGCTCAGCAGTAGCGTGCTCGCCTGGAATGAGTGCTGCCCGGGTTTGATCTTCAGCACCACATACAAATAAAGAGGTTGTGTCTGCCGAAAACTAAAAAATAAATAAATAAAATAAATAAATATTTTTTAAATATTTTTTTTAAAAAATTCAAACATGCTAAAGAAAAAATAGTACTTTGAAAACCCCTGTATATACAACTCCCAACTCTAACAATCAATTCATGGCCATTTTTTTTTTTCCATCTATTCAGTCAGTATACTACTATCACTTGCCTCCTCTTGCCATATTATTTTGAAGCACATTCCAGGCATCATATCTTTTTTTTTTCCTATAAATATTTTCAGTAAAAGATTATAATTTTGTGTGTGTGTGTGTGTGTGTGTGTGTGTGTGTGTGTGTGTGTGGTGCTGGGGATTAAATCCAAGGCCTTGTGCATTCAAAGCAAACACTCTACCAACTGAGCTAAATCCCCAGCCCAAAAGATCATAATTTTTAAACACAATACCAGATAACCTCTAATTAACTGTATATATCCTGTGAGTTAAATCAGAACTCTCTTATTTTTTTCAGTCCTTCCAAATCTCTTCCTTCCCCAGGCTCTCCCATCAATTAGCAACATTTCTATATATTCAATTGCTCAGATCTCAAACCTAAAGTCATCCTATTTTCTTTTCTCATCTATCACTACCAATTCATCAGCAAATACTATTATTTTTATCTTCAAAATAAATCTTGAATCCAACTACCTCTTCTAATTCTACATCTACCACTTTATCAAACCATCTTTATTTCTTTACTAAACCACCAAATACATAGTCTCCTAAATGATCACCCTATTTACATTCTTCTCTTCTACAGTTCATTCTTCACACAGCAGACACAGTTATATTTTTACATCATTCACTTATCTAAAACCCTGTGGCCTAATTTAGAACAGAATTGTATTTGTTGCCAGAGTCTATATTGTCCTTCATATTTGGTCTTCAAATACCCCAAAGTTTGTTCTTGCCTCATGATTTTTGACTTATTCCCTTAGATCTAGTTGGTTCATTTCACATCATTCAGGTTTCAACTCAAATGTTAACATCTTCAGAGAGGCTTTTCTTGATCTGTCCACCTAAAGCAACCCCTAGCTCTAGCTGGTCTCGATTTATCCCATGGCCTTCACTTATGTAATTTCTCACCATACTTTTCAGTATGTAAGATTGTTCATGGGGAGTATTTGTTTACTGTCTCCTCCTTCAGGAATTTGCTCAATAGGAGCAAATAAGCCGTTTTTCTGTTTTATTCACCACTCTACCAGGTGCCTGACACACAGTAGATATTAGTAAATATTTTTTGAGTGAAGAGTTAATAAATGAATGAACTCTATTGTGCTGTAACTACTCCATTATTTAAAGAAGGAAGCTCACTGAGGGTTTAATAACCAAAGGAAACTATCCAAAAAGATCAGTTCATTTTAAAGCTGTTTATTGTATGTGTGGCACTGGAAGTCAAACACAGTGCCTTGTATATGCTAGGCAAAGCATTTTTAGTAACAAAGGCAAAATGCTTATGGTATAATGTCATAAAGCAAGATTTGATTATATAGTAACCCAATTTTTAAAATATATTCACAGATGTAAAAAAAAGACTAAATAGAGACATTAAAATTGATAATGTGCTTCAGTATGTGCTTACCTCGAATGTTAACTTAGGTATTTTCAACATAATATTACATAATTCTCCTTTCTTGATGATTCATGGTGATCTTGTTTTGTGTTGTTGGTTTTTGCTGTTGTTTTTCTGTAAATTTAAAACAATAAAACAGAGAAGGGTATACTGCTAAAAACTTATCCCAGAGTTGGAGAATGTATGGGAATCAGGATCAGTAGAACCTTGTTTGGCTGTGTTCTGGAGATTGGGAAGGACACACATTGTTTGCTGAGTACCATGCCTGCAAATGGGATTTAAATTTGAGCAAAACAGTCTTACTCCTTAAGATGACCGTCTGTAGTGGAGGCAAGAAGACCGGTTTGGTGCCCGCTTTTAGAATTACTATTATATAACTTGACTGTCAGCCTTGTAACAAAGATTTTCTGAGGTTGTACTATATTTGACTGGATTTTCACATTCCTAAATTAAAAAGCTATTAAATGTTTAAGACTTTTTGTTTTCTGCGTAAATACTTAATTTTTATCACTTACTCCATTCAGGTTATATTCTTTTATTTTAAATACATATAGGAATTACTCAAGGTGATGAGGACAATTGATGACAGAATAGTACATGAATTAAACACTACGGTTCCAACAGCTTCCTTTGCAGGGAAAATCGATGCCAGCCAAACCTGTAAACAACTTTATGAGTCTGTAAGTCTATCTTTTGAGTCTCTGTTTTGTGCTTCTTCTATGACTTTCTTTCAGGCAAAATAAGAAATCCATATCTAAACTGTGAATAAACAAATGATATCTTCATGTTTCTTTGCCCATACCTGAGGGTGTATAAGGATTTTGATCTGGTTTCTATAAATTGAATTTGTGATCTTATGTGCAAATCTGTGAAGAGATGGTTCTAAAGAATAAGAGCAGTCACTATTTTGACCTCTTCGTCTGCAGTTTTTCACTTCCGGAGACCTGATGCACAAAGGGTGAAGGGGAAAGTACAATAGTAAAGTAAGACAGTAACAAGAGCAAGGATGAGAATGAATCAATCCAAAAGCCAAACAGATGATGTACAGAATAATTAAAGCTCTTCACACAGTTTATATCTTCTTTCCTTCACCCATGAAGAAGTGAAGTAGAAGCCTATGGCAGATGGGAGAGAAGGAAACCACAGATAAATTGTCTTTTCTTGTGGCTCTGGTTCTCAATTATTTATTTTTTCATTTATTTCTCTTATTTCTCTTTATTTCTCTTAATTTCCAAAGGCAGAATGAGATACTGATATAGCTAAAATATTGTTTTATAGTTTAATATATCCTTTCTTTAATTTGGAAACTCTTCAAATGTCGCTATTTTAAGGTCTGCTACCACTAGGTTACTATGTTCATAGTTATATAAAGAAAGTATTACTTAAAACCTAAAATGCATTTCTCATATATGAAGAATGTCAGTTCTGGACAAGCTTATTGTTATCTGTTAAATTCATAGCATTAATTTCCAATACTTTCGTTCTCCTGTTATATTAAAGTATGTCCTTTTATTGAGTGATCAGGTAAGTCTTATGGTTTTAGAAAATTGCAAGGTGTGGACTTTAAGAGTAGAATTCAATAATTGAGAGTAGGAAGGTGGGTCCAAATTCTATTTTACCATAAAGTTGTTTGATAGTTCACTTAGTTTCTTTGGGTATCTCTGACTAAAGAACTAGAAATTTATGATCACTTTGTGATACTCTCCCCATATCTCTCTACTATTTAATCATTTCCATTTAAAATCTTCTGTTAACATAAGATTTATAATGTCAAGATTGACAACATGGATTCAGATCTAGATTAAACTCTCCTCTGCTACTTTCTAAGTTGGGTAACCTTGATCATGTTATATGACCTCTCAGCCTCAGTTTCCTTATTTGTAAAATAGTGTGGTGGTAGAACTTAATTTATAGGATTGTTAAGGGATTAAATGAGTTTAATATAAATTTCTTATTGCACTGTGTTTTGCAAAAAATTGTTGATTATTATTATTATTATTATTATTATTATTATTATTCCATGTACCTTGTGTCAGGGATCAGGCCTATAGAGTGCCCAGCTCGTAAGTATCTCAAAGTTCCTTTAAGTATTGTTTCAGTGGGGAAGGAGAAGTCTGTGAAGGTACTTACATTCTCTAAGGGTAACACTTCCAAATGGGAGATGATATGTAAAGTTATAATGAAGCACAAGTTTTAGAAATTCCAAATCTTAAAAGTGTGTTCATATTTAACCATTTCAATGCAATCCTTGTTATTAGAGAACATTCCCTTTAATCTTAGCTTTACATTCTTTGTTTTCAAGATAAATATAAAAATCATTACTGAATGATAAAGTTCATGCACTTAACAGTACTTTACAAATGCATACATTTGGGGGTTAAATTAAAATTCAGTTGTGATCAAACTTGACCATTACCTTGCTAATCAAATTGGAAAATAGTTATATAAAGAAGGTATTACTTAAAACCTAAAATGTATTTCTCATATATGAAAAATGTCAGTTATTATTAGATTTGGTACACGAAGATGACTTTTGTAAAAAATATTTTTTTTAATTGTTGATAGACCTTTATTTTATTCATTTGTTTTTATGTGGTGCTGAGAATCGAACCCAATGCCTCACACATGTTAGGCAAGCACTCTACCACTGAGCCACAATCCCAACTCAAGATGATGGTTATTAAAAAGTGCTGTCAGATATTGTTACTTTTGATCAACACACACAATTGATGCAATTATTAACCTGTGCTTTGTATATAAGTTTTCTTCATCAGTATTTAACAGTTTAAAACCTTATAAAAGGCTCTAATAGGCAAATTTCCTTATAGTAACAAAGACCTCTATATCACTTAATTTGTAATTTGTTTTCCTTGTTGAAAATATGAAACTGAAAAAAAAATGAAGAGACAAAAAAGAGAGGAAAAATAACAATAAGTGGTCCAAAGGGTGGATGTAGGGTAGGGGATCAGTTGATGGAACAGTGGGGGGACACAGAAGTAAAGGAGACTGAGATGAAAAGCCCAACAGGGGGAAATGCAGGAAATACTGGGGGCATACTGAGGAAGAAGATAGCCCAGGATGCATAACTTCCACCCTCTAAGGTGCTCTCTTATCTGTTTTTATGTGATATAACTGATGAAACACAGTCTTCTATGGATTTAATTTTTATACCTTGGTTTAGAAAATATGAAATTTCTGAAGTCCCAAAATAAGCATTTTTTTTTAACATTGAAATGTAACAAATTGATTGTTTTTTCCCTTTTTATTCCTTTGTTCTTTTAGTTGATGGCAGCTCATGCTAGTAGGGAAAAAGTTATTAAAAATTGTATAGCCCAGACCTCAGAAGTAGTAAAAAACCTTCGTGAAGAGAGAGAAAAGAATTTGGATGATTTAACGTTATTAAAGCAACTTAGAAAAGAACAGACAAAGGTAAGTTGAACACAATGTACATTTCTCAGACAGAGTTTTTCCAAACATAACCTTCAAAATAAAAGTAGTTTTTAAAATGCACAATTCAGAGTGAGAGATGATTACTTAAAAAAAAAATGACCAGATTAATGCTTCATTTTTTAGTGGACTTTGTTTTATTATATTTAGGTATTAATTGGTAAATTAATGTTCATTTCATAAATGGATTCAGTATAGCAGCTGTAAGCAAAATAAGCACATAATCATGTTTTATTCCCATTCCTTAATTTGTTCCTCAATGCTAAAGACAGAGGCTCAATATAGACCAATACCAAACTTACAGAAGAGTTGCAAAAATGGTATAAAAAACTCAATGTATTCTTTGTCTGTTCCCCTTTTATTTACATTTTGCCCCACCAGCTTTACAATTCATTCTCTTTACTTTCCCTTCTTCCCTTCATTTTCCCCTGTCTCCTTCCTCCCTCCCTCTCATACATCTGAACACATAGCATATTCTTTCCCTGAACGATTTTGAAAGCAGGTTAGACATATTGTACCACTTTATCCACTACTCCTTTTATTTTTGTACCAGGAATTGAACCCAGGGGTGCTTAACCACTGAGCCACATCCCCAGCTGTTTTTATTTTTCATTTTGAGACAGGGTAACACTTAGGTACTTAGGGTCTCTCTGAGTTTCTGAGGCTGTCCTCGAATTTGCAGTTCTTCACAGGGAATTTTTCTCACATGACCATTGTCTAGTTATCAAAATCTTGTTTGTATATTAAGATGACACAGTAGGTAATTTTCAGATCCTTATGTGTCAGGAGATAGAAGATCCAGTGTGAAATAGAATCAGTGTTATCATACTAAGCAGTTGTGAAATTTGTCCTTTGTTGAGTAGATGTAGCCCAACTTCAAAAAGGGGTCCTTGTCATCTCTCTCAAGCTGTTAATAGAAGGAAAAGCCCTATTCTTGTGGTGCACACAGGGGAGTAGGCCAGGCTGCCGCCCTTTCATGGTTCAATGTGTCTCCCTGGATACTGGTCTCAGCCAATGTTTTTGTTGCTCTTTTTGTTTATGACTACTGCTTCAGGTCTGAGTTCCATAACTGCTCATTCATCAGGCCATGGTGGATTCCTCAGGCAGTGAACTTAAGCTGTAATGTTCATCTTTCCCCACCCTTGATGTTCATGTAGGCTTATAGATTATTTATGTAAAACCGGTCAAAGTCTAGGGAGCTTTGGATATCGTATTTCATGAAGATGCTAACAAAGGAAAGTACACAGCAGGATTTTTGAAGAGCAAAGTGCAAAACTGAACTACTGTGTACTTGGGAGAGATTGTGTCACACAGTTTGCTCAACTCTCATATCTGTTTTTGGTTTTTTTTTTTTTTGGTATCAGGGATTGAACCCAGGGGTGCTTAACCACTAAGCCATATCCCCAGCCCTTTTTGTATTTTATTTAGAGATAGGGTCTCACTAGTTGCTCAGGGCCTTGCTAAATTGCTGAGCTGGCTTTGAACTCACGATCCTCTTGCCTCAGACTCCTGAACTGCTGGGATTAGAGGTGTGCACCACTGTGCTCAGTTTCAGATCTGATCTTTATGGCTTTAGGGCTGTGAAAGTCAGCGGGATGATGGCTGCAGGGAAGAGTTTAGAAAGCAAACCATGAGGTCTGTAAGGTTTACTTTTTAGCTGGAGAGCAGAGTGCTAGAGAGCAACCATGAGTAGTACATAAGCAATAAAGATGTGAATTTTTAAAAATTTTTATTTTCAAGTTGCTGTGAAGATTATGAAATCAAAAAGAGAGCTTTCAGGGATGCTCCACCTCTTCATTTTCTATATGAGGAAACCAAGATTCAGGGATAGTGACATCTCCAAAAGTCACAAGCTTCGTAAGTGGTAGAGCTGGGACTTTAATCCATCTCTTCCAACTCTGTATTCAGTCAATTTCTTTATGTGAAGTTATGACTAATAGCCAAATTCTGATTACTTTAGTGAGTCTGTTTTTTTTTTTTTTTCAGTTGTAAATAGGCACAGTACCTTTATTTATTTTTATGTGGTACTGAGGTTTGAACCCAGTGTCTCACAATGTGCTAGGCAAGTACTCTACCACTGAGCCATAACCCCAGTTTAAGCCTCTTTTATACAGAAATGCCAGTGTAAGGGGCTGGGGCAATGGCTCAGTGGTGGAGTGCTCGCCTGGCACGTGTGAGGCACTGGATTTGATCCTCAACACCACATAAAAATTTAAAAAAAGGTATTGTGTCCACATACTGTGTATATGTATATATATAGTATGAATATATATGTGTGTGTGTGTATATATATATATGTTTTTTTATTATATATATATATAATAAAGAAAGAAAAGAAATGCCAGTGTAAAACTTCCCTGCCCTCTATCTGAATCCTTAACTTAGAAAAAACACCTTTGTTGCTGGTGAAGAGCCAAATTCACTGAGTATTTGGGAGTGATTGTGTCACACAGTTTGCTCAGCCCTCACATCTGGTCGTTATGCCTTTAGGGCTGGAAAAGTCAGGATGATGCCTGCAAGGAAGAGTCTGAAAGCAAACTGTGAGGTCTGTAAAGTTTACTTTCTAGTCTGAGAGCATAGAGGGCTAGAGGGCAACCATGAGTAGTATGTAAGCAATGAGGTAACTTCTGTCACCTATGAGTAGTGGCCTTTAAAAAGGAAGTGTACCTGTTTAAGACCCAGAGCCTCAAAACCATCTCAAGCAACAGTTTGTTGGTGGCACTGATCATAATTATAGTACAAGGTAATGAATATCTGCAATGTTATAAATGATGGGGTCGGGGGCGGGGTGTGTATAGACTGTGAGGCTTTAAGGGAAAAATTCCCATCTACCTTGTAAATTAATTGCTCTTTACAACATTGTAAATTAATTGCTCTGAAACTTCTTGATTTTCAGTCTGTAAATGGGGATTCATACTTCATAATTTTTGTTTTGTTTTTTTGAGATGAGATTTCACTATTTTGCCCAGACTGATCTTAAATGATTCTTTTACCTCAACCTTTCCATTTGCTTGGACCAGCATGGGCCACTGTGCCCAGCTACTTAATAACTTCTTAAGCTTTCATTTTTTGGTGAGGACTGCCTTATAAAATGTACATAAAAGCTAGCATATTGGTTGGTAGACAGTAACAGTTCCTTTCCTTTCCTTTTCTAGTTTTTGGGACTGTTGCATTACTCCTCTTTATATATCCTATCAACCAATGGTTTCTACCATTTGTTTTGCCACTACTTCAAGGCACAGGGGAAAACAGATGACTGCATCTTCTGTGTCAGTGCTTTCTTCTATTTGGAGAGTTCTAATTGTTGAAAGATTTTCTTATATATTGCAAACTGTGTCCTCCTGTAATGTGTAAATACTGCTTCTTAATCATCCTTCTGGAGCTGTACAGCCTAAAACCCTTTTTATACAACATCCCTTTAAACATTTAAGAAGTTAGGAAGACCACCTTGATGACATATTTTCACATTCTTCAACTGAATCCCTCCCCTTTTCTTTTTTCTTCCTCCTCTTCTCCTTTCCCTCCTCCTCCTTTTTTTTTAAGTTGCTTTTTTTTTTTTTTTTAAATCACAGTGAGCAGCTATTTATTATGATTATTCCAAAGGAGAGAATATGGGCAGAGAGGACACCTACATTTATTTTTCAATGGTCAATTTCATTAGCATTAACCTTTTTTTGTTGTTGTTCTAATCAGTTATATACGACAGCAGAATGCTCTTCAATTCAGTGTACACAAATGGAGCACAATTTTCACTTTTCTGTTTGTACACAAAGTAGGGTCACACTATTCCTGCAATCATACATGCACCTAGGGTAATGATGTCCATCTCATTTCACCATTAAGGTTGCTATTTTTCCCAGGCCCAGTAGTGCACACGTAATCCCAGCAACCAGGGAAGCTAAGGCAGAAGGATCATAAATTCAAGGCCAGCCTAAGCAATTTAGTGAGGCCTTAAGCAACTTAGTGAGACCTTATCTCAAAAAACAAAAAGGGCTGGGTTTGTGGCTTAGTGATTAAGCACTCCTCTGTTCAATCCCCGGCATAAATGAATGAATGAGATTGAGAGCGAGAGGGGGGGAGAGGGGGAGGGAGAGGGAAAGACTGGATGGTTCATTACAATCTGAAACTGAGGTTGCTTAGGAGCTTCTTCAGGTGTGATACTGCTCCATAGTACAGGTGCAGTGTCAGAAACGCAGTCCTTCCCATCATGCCATAGTTCTAGCCATATGGGCCTGTGAACATTTTGACATTAGTTCTTGAGTCTAGGAAAAGAGTTTATAGGAGCCACTGATCAGAATCAAGTTCCTGATTAGTGTTGCATGCAAATTCCTCAAGCCTCCTGCCTAAAGTGTTTTCCTAATTGGTCTGTGTTTGGCTTAGGTCTCAGACTCATGGTTGCCCAGATCTTATCTCACTGTCTGGCATTTTGCTCTTTACTCTTGTCTGAGTTGGTTCTCAGCTTTAGTCTGAGAAAGTCATTCTGGTTCTAAACTCCAGAAGCTTCAACCTTCAGCCTATAGTTCATGCTTTTTTCTCTTCTTCCTTCCCTGCTCCCTCACCTGGTACTGGGGTTGAATCCAGGGGTGTTATGGCACTGAACTACATCCCCTGCCCTTTTTATTTTTTATTTTGAGACAGAGTCTCACTAATTTGCTGAGGCTGGCCTTGAGCTTGCAATCTTGCCTCAGTCTCCTGAGTTGCTAGTGTGTGCCACTGCACTCAGCTTTTCCCCCATTATTTATTTATTTATCCATTCATTCATTTATATGTGGTGCTGAGACTCGAACCAAGTGCCTTACACATGCTAGGCAAGTACTTTGCCACTCACCCCCATCCCCAACCCCTACATTCAGCTTTTCTCCTAATTTCTGATTATTTTCAAACCCTCTTCCTGAAACTAGCTAGCTGCTAATCCCTCTGATCAGATTTGACTAGGAGTATTATGGGTCCTGTCATCTGAGCCTGAAACTGAATGAGAAAGTTAGACTTAGCATTTTAGTCTTAGACCTGTTGTTTTGTGATCAAAGTGTGGAGATTCATACCTTTCTAAATCACTTGGATATAATGTTTTCTCTTTTTCTCTCCTTGTTTTCCTTCTGGATTCTTATTTCTTAATTCTCTATCCAAATCAACTGGCCACTCTCTTTTTTCACTCTATTGTTCAAATCCATAGTTGTATAATCAATTTCTAGAACTTGAATTGTTGGATTCAAGGATATGTGAGTGTACATTTTGATAAGTCCTGCCAATTTGCCCTCCATAGAAATTGGAATAATTATACCACTACTGAAAGTATGTGTATGAGTGTATCTTTTCCCACTTGTTCACTGTTATTAGGTTTTATCAAACTTTTTCATATTATTGTTTGTGTATTTCTTTGTACCTGAGTAAGATTGAACTATATATATTTTGGTGTGGGGATGTACTTCGGTGGTAGAGCACTTGCCTAGCATGTATGAGGCCCTGAGTTTGATTCCCAGCCCTGCAAAAAGAAAATAATAATATTTATTGGCCTTTTTTATATCTTCTTTGAACTGTTTGGGCTTTGGGTTGTTTGTTTGGTTTTTTTTTTTTTTTTTTTTTTTTGGTTTTGGTTTTGGTTCCAAGGATTTAACCCAGGGTGCTTAACCACTGAGCCATATCCCCATCCCTTTTTATATTTTATTTAGAAACAGTGTCTCCCTGAATTGCTTAAGGCCTTGCTAAGTTGATAAGGCTGGTTTTAAACTTTTGATCCTCCTGCCTCAGCCTCGAGAGCTGCTGGGATTACAGGCATATGCTACATCACTGGGCTTTGGGATTTTTTTTTTTTTAATATCAGCAGCTTTTATTTCTTTCTCTTTCCTTGTATTTCTTTTATTTTTATTTATATATGACAGCGGAATGCATTACAATTCTTATTACACATATAGACACAATTTTTCATATATCTGATTGTATTCAAAGTATATTCACACCAATTCGTGTCTTTATACATGTACTTTGGATAATAATGACCATCACATTCCATCATCATTTCTAACCCCATGCCCCTTCCTTTCCCTTCCCCTCCAATCCCTCTGCCCTATCTAGAGTTTGTCTATTTCTCCCATGTTCCCTCTCCCTATCCCACTATGAATCAGCCTCCTTATATCAGAGGGCTTTGGGAATCTTTAAAAGCTCTCATGGTGATTGATTTTAATATGCAGCAAAGTTTGAAAACAATTTTTCTTTTAAATTTTTTTTCCACAGTTTTTATTGGGGCATGGTTGTACAAAATGATGGGCTTTGTGGTTACATATTCATACATGCACACAATATAATGATGTAATTTGGCCATACCATTCCCAGTATTTCCCCTTTCCTTTCCTTCCTTCCTTTTCCTTGTTCCTTTCCTTTATTCTACTGATCTCTCTTTGATTTTTCTGAGACCACCTCTCTTTCTCTTCCTTTTTCCTCTCTAACTTTCACATATGAGTGAAAACATGACCCTTGACCTTGTGAGTTTGGCCTGTTTCACTTAAAATAATGTTCTCAAGTTTCATCCATTTTCCTGCAAATGATATAATTTTATTTTTCTTTATGGCTGAATTAAACTTCATTGTGTATATATACCAATTTTATTTATCCAATCTTCAGTTGGAGACACCTAGGCTGATGGTTCAATAGTTTGTATAATGTGATTGTTTCAGCAGCAGCTAATTTTGTTGGGAAAACATAATAAAGTTTGGTTTCAACTCTGTATGTTGCATAACTTCATTTTTTTTTCTTTCATGCAGTTGAAATGGATGCAGTCAGAACTGAATGTTGAAGAAGTGGTAAATGACAGGAGCTGGAAGGTATAAAATAGTGTCAATTATTGCAGAGAAATAGGAGGGAAACTGAGCTAGCAAAGGACAGTCAGGGTGAAATGAGTGCCAGGAGGCTGTAAGAAGAATAGAGAACATGCACTAATGAGCAGCTGAGGACTTTAACTTTTTTTTGGTGGTGGTGGGTGGAGTGCTATTGTCTTGTACATAGAATCATCTTATAAAAGCTTTATAGGCAGATGGTAAAATTCTGTGATCTGTCATGGTAATAGAATTAGAGATATTACATGTCTCCTCATACTAATTATGAGTATATTTAATATTTAAAATTTTATTCCAGTAAACTGAGAACCTTCAAAGAGATTATTTTTAAAATTAGCCATTTGTACATAATTCCTTTCCATAAAGTTTCATATCATTAGCTACCCTGTTAGTTTCTTGCCCTCTAATATATTTGATCATGACTTTTTAATTTTATGTAGCTTTACTATTATCTGGTAATTGCTTTTTACTGCTTGTAGGTTCACATGTTCTTTTGTATCACCCCTGTGGTTCTGATTAGGAACTAGATTGGGGAACCAGATCGCAGGAATTTACGTATAGTCAAAAACCACGAGTTCTGACTTTATTTGTAAACTTCTAATATGAAAAATTTCCAAAGGGCAAAACCTATTAAATCTAAAAGAATGAACTGAAAATTCTGTTTTATCTTTTGAAATTAACTAATGGAATAGGTTATAACCCTTATAAGAGAAAGGCTAACTGAACCAGAATCCGGAATGCAAAGCCATGGTTATTACTAGGATCATTTTGCTGTAGTGCTAGTTAATATTCATGGAGTCCCATTAGTTGTAATTACATAGAGCATATGAAGCATGGAGGAAACATTTGTATGAATAGCATACCAGCAGGAAAAGAAAAGAACTGTGTTCTTGGCTTAACTGTTGTCTCCCTGGCTAGGTCTACCTTGGGTTTCAGGCCTTGGCTTCTGGTCATTTGGCTTGGCCTCTTGGATTCCTATCTCTTGCCATTTAGTAAATGTTTTTCCCTCTTCATTTCCTTTTCTTTGATTGACTGTTTCAGAACTAGTCATGCTTTTAAAGATACACAAAAGCAAAAGGAAGAATATTTAATCACTAAACATATTTTATCACAAGAGAAGTCATCTTCTACCTACTATTTGTAACTAACATATATAGCATGTTATTTTTCCTTTGTCATTTAATAATTACATCAATCTTGAGGGGAAAAGTAGACTGACAACATGCTGAGTCATGAATAAATTGCAAAATACAAAATAACTTTTTTTGCTTTATCTCATTTCTTCATCCTGTCCTCTTGACCAAAATTTACTACATCTGTCCTTTCCATCAACATAATAAGGTTAGGCTACTTGAAAGATTTTGTCACCATTTGTCTGGAAATATTCTCTGGTAAAGTAATATTTATTCTTGGAATAGGATGGAGAGGGCACAGTGAATATCTATCTTGTAAAACCCAGTGCAGAGGATTATGATATATATAAAATGTAGTAGGAAGGGTGAAACATGTTTTGATTTGATATCACAGATGCTCTTGACTTATGATAGGGTTACATCCTGATAAACCCATCATAAATTGAAAGTATCCTTAGTTGAAAATGACACTTGACCTACCAGACATCATAGTATAGCCTATCCTAAATTAAGTGTTCTCAGGATACTTATATTAAACTACAATTAGTTGAGCATTGAGAGAATTGTTCTGCATATTGCTAGCCTGGGAAAAGATCAAGATTTGAAGTTATGGTTTCTTCCAAATGTATATTGCTTTCACACCATCATAGAATTGAAAAATATTGCTAGATCATTTGTAGTTGTAAAGAAAATAGGTTCTACTTTTTCACAAAAAGTGATGGCTTTACTTGTTTCGAAACAGAAAATGTAGCTCTGGTACAATAGCCAGCAAAAGTGATTAGGAAATCATATAGGAGGATTTGGAGAGGCTCAGCCAGTTGTTTATATCATCCCAATCAGTGTGTCAGGGGCACTAGTTTGAAGCCTTTTCTGGTCTGAGCTTTGGAAGTGTCAGGGCTGGGAACAGGAGTGAAATGAATTTTAAAATGAAACAGTCAGAAAGTCATAAACTTTTTACATGTTTTCTTTTAACTAAGATATGCATGCTGAAAACATGAACAGTTCAGACAATGTTAATCAAATGAGCATTCGTTTACCTACCATTCAGGTTTAGAAGTTGAATAATACCATGTAGTACCTTAGAAGCTCCCTGTGTAGATTTTTTTATTTTTATCACAATCAACAGCAGCTAACAGAAGTAATTTTTTTTTTAACCTGAAAATTTGTTTCTTAGCATACGTGGGGTATAGAGGTAAAATCTGAGAAGAAATTCTTTTAGGTTTTAGCAGTTTCTTTTTAATTGGACACTTAAAATTTTCAGACGTGTTCAAAATTTTTAGTTCTTTCTTAAAATTTTTACATATTAAACCATATGCAGTAAAAATTCTGCCTTTACTCCCTCTCCCCTAAGCTATCTTCTCCTCTCTGAAAGCATAGTACATGCTTTGATATATTTGTACCTTGTTTAATTTTATATGTATATATTTCCCCCTTTGCTACACAACTGAAATATACTGTTCACACTTATGTTTTTCCCCCTTAATGTATCTTGGAAATCTTTTCAAATCAGATCATCAAAATCTTCCTGTTAAGCTTTTTTTAGGTACCGGGAATTGAACCCTGGGTACTTAACCAATGAGCCACATCCCCAGCTCTTTTTTGTGTTTTATTTAGAGACAGGGTCTCACTGAGTTGCTTAGGGTCTTTCTAAGTTGCAAAAGCTCGGCTTTGAACTCGTGATCCTCCTGCTTCAACCTCCTTAGCCACTGGGATTACAGGCATGCACACTGCACCTGGCCCTTTTAAGCATTTTTAAGATTATTTCATTGAATAGCTGTACCAAAACATATTTAACAGTCCCATATTGACATTTAGTCATAGAGCATACTTTTAGCATTTATGATATGCTACTTGTTTTGCATTTTAGGAAGATAAACAAATCAATTATATAAATCCATAGAGTACAGCCATGTTTTCCTGGCAAGTATACCTTCTTATATGAAGGATGGAAAAGTACAACAAATATCTCAGTAACAAAACCTATTTAGAAGAAAAGCTTTATTTTATTTTAAACTTAAGTCCAAACTATGTCTGGAATATGGAACTGAAATGTTTGTGAATTTCTAAATTAGTAGATTCTTAATTTTTCTTAATGTAATTAATTATGTAATTTAATATAAAAATATTAAAATTACCTCATGCATGTGTATCAAGGCCTTTTGAACACTTATTACCTAGAAAGTCAGTTTGGCCTAGTGAGGCAACATGTCTGTTTGCTAATCTGTTGGCTTGGAACAAAAATGATAACATCCTCCTAATCAAATTTAATTCCAGATATGCTTTATGCAGAAATGACTTTCATTTCTTTTTAAATATCTTAGGTGTTTAATGAACGCTGCCGAATTCACTTCAAGCCTCCAAAGAATGAATAAAGAGAGATCCTTTTTTTAAAAGAAGAACCAGGTCATCTCATGAGAGCTAAGCATGACAGACATCAACAGGGTGGGCTTCTTAGGATGATTTCTGAGCCAACAGTCCAAGACCTTTTGTTGATTTCAGCGCCACTTAGCCAAGACCTCAAGTCTAAATAATTCTGATAATTATAAAATAATCAATTGCTATTTTATACTGATTCTGTAAAAAAATGTTTTATAACTATTAAAATAATTTTCTGACTCAGTGTACATATTTATTTGTTGGTTTTCCAAGTTGAGACAGTCCTCAGAAGAGAATTTGCACATAATTTCAACATCTGAGTAGTTATATCTTTTGGGTTTTTATCAATTTGGCAAATATGGAGCTCTTTGGCCACTGATGAGTTTATTCTTACATTTATCATTTATTTTTAAAAGGGAGTTTTATAAGCTGAATGCTATCCATGAAGCTTTCTCTTAGTATCTTAATTTATCTTGTTTTTAGATACAAAAACTAACACTGGGTGGAATTTTTGACACTGAAAAAGAAAGCAGTAAAACACATTGAGAAAAGGCTTGCAAGGGATAGGGAAGGGTTTGTGTGATATTCAATGAATTAGATTATTCTGTAATTTTGAAATTTGATTATTGAAGAAAAACACTGGCTCTGGGTTGGTATAATTCAGTAGTAGGTAGAGCAGTGGCCCAGCATGTGGAAGCCCTGGAATCAATCCCCAATGCCTCAACAAAAAGAAAAACACTTTGTAGTACAGGATGATTATATTAGCTTTGTATTGCTAGTTAGGCTTAACTGGTTAATATCACACCTATTTGGTGTCTCACAGTTCTACAGGTCAGAAGTCCAGACAGGCTTGGCTAGACTAGGTTCTTTGCTTAAGGTCTCACAAAGCTGAAATCCAGCTAAGAGCTACATTGAATCTTGGATTGGAGTCTGGAAGAGATTTTACTTCCAATTTCATTGAGTTTGTAGGCAGAATTCAGATCCTTGAGTTGTAGACCTGAAGTTCCCATTTCCTTGCTGGCTGGCAGGCACCAACCACTCAGCTCCTTGAAGCCACCTATATTTCTCCAAACAACCTCTATTTCAGTCTGGCAGTATTATGTTAAATCTCCTTTTTGGCTACAAGTCAGGTAAATCGTTTTTAAAGTCTGTATGTGATTAGGCTGACCGTGATCCTCAATTTATTATAATCAATTATATCTGCAAATCACTTTTGCCTTGTAACAGTCACAAATGTGATATCTCACAGCGTGAGGGATTAGGGTGGGACATTTTAGGCAGCCAGTTTAGGATTCTGCCCATTACAATGATCTGAACGCAGGCCACTTGGCTCTGGTCTGTTAGATTGACCATCTGGATCTCTGATAGGCCTGTGTCTTTATTATGTTGAACATCAGATTATGCACTTGGAAATGAACAAAGTGCTCACTGTTCAGCAAAATTCCAAACATGAAGTTAGGGGTCAGACGGTGTACTGGGGAGTCTAGACTATGTTTGTGGAGACTAGGGTATTCCAACAAGATAAATTCCCTGAAGGTCAACAGTGAAAAAGATTTACTATCAAGTTCATGTGTTATCATTTTTTTATATATCTTTATTTTGTTTATATGTGGTGCTGAGGATTGAACCCATTGCTTCGCATGTGCCAGGTGAACACTCTACCACTGAGCCACAACCCCGGCACCCACCCCCTTTGTTTTTTTGGTATTGAACTCCGGATTGCTTAACTACTGAGCCACATCCCCAGCCCTTTTTATATTTTATTTAGAGACAGGGTCTTACTGAGTTGTTTAGGGCCTGGCTAAATTGCTGAGGCTGGCTTTGAACTTGCAATCCTACCCCCTCACCCTCCTGAGCCCCTGGGATCACAGGATGTGCCACCCCTGGTCAGATTACCAGTGTTGATGGATGCAAGAATGAAAATAAAGATCTAGCTGATTGTGGTGGTTCATGCCTGTAATCCCAGCAGTTTGGGAGGCTGAGGCAGGAGGACCAGGAGTTCAGAGCCAGACTTGGCAATTTAGTGATGCCCCAAGCAACTTAGTGAGACCCTGTCTCTAAATAAAACTCAAAAAAGGTCTGGAGATGTTGCTCAGTGGTTAAGCACCCTTGGGTTCAATCCCTGGTGCCAAAAAATTTCTCATGCTGCTCAGGAGAATTCAGATCCTTGGGAAGGACTCTAAATGACCTTTCTGGAATTACAGGTCTTTTTTTTTTTTTTTCCTAAAATACCCCTTAGGTAATCCAATTACATTGGTAGGATGCCTGAGTCATCCCATGTAATAGACTATTATGACAAATGTGCAATTATGGCAGTGTGGAGCACAGTAATATGAATGAATAGGTTTAGTTTCTCAAGAATGGCATTTAAAGTCTCAAACATGAAGAAAGAAAATGGCACATTGCTCTCCAAGGTTGATTTGCTTGCTGAAACAAAATGTAATTACTGCCTTACAATGAGTTGATTCGATTTTGTTGCTCAAAAGATAGGATTTAGATACACTCACAAGAATCAAAGTGTGCGAAAGTTCAGGAATAAATTTGGCTTTTCCTTGGCAAAGCAGAAGATAGCCATATGAAGAAACAAATGCATTGCAAATTTTTAAAAATATCTGAATGGCTAGCATATTTCAGATATTAGCCACTATTTTTACGTCATTGAACAAGAAGTCAAAATAACCTGCTCTGAAAGAGCTTACACTTGGCTAAGGGAGAGAATAGAAAAGATTTAAGTTATACAGTGTGATAAGATGCAATAAAGTTTCATGCAAAAAATAGATATCTCTGAGCCAGGCATGGTGGTGCATGTATATAATCCCAGCAATCAGGGAGGCTGAGACAGGAGGATTGGAAGTTCAAGTCCAGTCTGGGCAATTTAATTTTGTGAGACCTTTTCTCTAAAAGGGCTAGAAATGTAACTTAATGGTGAAGCCCTTGCCCAGGAAGTGTGAAACCCTGGGTTCAACTCCCAACACCTAAAGAAAAGAAATAGATTTGGAAGTCAGGGATACAGGTGAGGGGTGGGTTGCAAATGATTGTTTTCAGCTGACTGGAGAACATAATGCCCTTGTCTTTGAAAAGACAATTTAAAGATTGAAATAAGTGTAGTAATTAAAAAAGGAATTTTTCTAATAAGTCATTCTTTTATATGTTGTGCTGCAAAGGTATCAGTTCTCAAATGGAGTGATAAGGTACTAATGTTACTGTAGTAGTATAATGCCTTACATAATATGTTATATATGCCTTACATGTTCAGAAATAACTTGTAAACAGTAGATGAATCAACAGTGTAGTCCCATTTTAAATTTAAAAAAATGAATTTTCTATCCAGAGTTAGGCGATCTAATCAAACATGGTAGAGATTACTAAGGTTACTTGTTATTTCTATGTGTAGTCTTGTAGAATACCCTTGATTAATTTGATTGATCCTTAAAAAATTCCTTTTATTGAGCTTAGACATGGAAAAATAAGGAAAATGCAGTGATCACTTAAGCATTTCCAGAGCAAACCTTATTTTATCCCACAGAATTATGTTGAGGAAGAAGTCCTCAATGTAATAAAAGGTTTAAGCAAAGATAGCTATCAGCTTCTTAATGAAGTGGCCAGCTGAGGGCACCCCTGTAAAAGGGGAGAGTACTTGGCCTAGGTGAATTTGCAATTCCTGGTGCACTAAAGAGGTATAAACTAATCCACTGGTACTTGAAAATAATTGCTATAGATTGAATGATTTTTCCCACTTCAGTGTAAAATCAGCACTGTTAAAATGCTGGTTTATCTCTTTCTTCCAGTTTGTCTAGAGCTGGCACTGTGATTCTCAGCACAGTTCTTGGAATAGATAAAACACTGTAAATTTCCTACTTTTTCTATATTTCCTCCCCCTTACCAATAGAATCCTGATTTTGTTTAGAGTAGTACTGTGCTCAGCTTCCCTAGCAGCCCCAGGTAGTGATGAGATCATTCTGACCAATGCGGAATACTGCTGGGGTATTCTAAGAAACTTTTAGAGTGCTAAAGTCATTGTTCTCTCCTCATTGCCTCCACCTTCTTTATAGAAACAAAGTATCCATAAAACAATGGGAAAGCAATTAACAAAATAGCAGTAGTTAATCAGTACCTGTTAATAATTACCTTGAATGTGGCTGGATTATATTATCCAGTAAAAAGAGTGAATGAATAGATTAAAAACCAAGACCAACTATAATCTGCCTACAAGAGACTTGCTTCACTTTTAAGGACACACACAGACTGAAAGTGAAAGAGTAGAAAAGGTATTCCAAGCAAATGGAAATCAAAGGAAAGCAGTGGTAGCAATACTTACATCAGACAAAATAGACTTCACGTTAAAAACTAGTAAAAAGAGACAAAGGAGGACATATAATGATAAAGGGGTAAATTGATAAAGAAGATTTAACAATTATACATGCATTCAATAATGAAATGCTTAAGTATATAAAGCAAATATTAAAGGATCTGAAGGAAGAAGGAGATTGAAATACAATAATATGAAGGGATTGCACCACTTTATTGGATAAATCATTCAGACAGAAAATCAATAAGGAAATATTGGGCTTAATGCTCTAGGACAAATGAACTTAACACATATCCAGAACACCCCATCCAACAGCACCAGAGCATGCCCTTGTCTGCAGCACACGTGGGGCTTTCTTCAGAATGCATCATACATCTGACCACAAAACATGTCTCAGCAAATTTAAGAAGATCAATAACCTATTAAGTATCTTTTTGAACCAGAACGGTATGAAACTAGAAATCAATAATAGGGGGAATTTCAGAAAATCCACAAATGGCAGTTAAGCAATGTGTTTCTGAACAACCAATGGGTCAATGAAGAAATTAAAAGGGAAGTAAGAAAATATCTTGAGACATTCAAAAGGGGAAAAAAACAATATACCAAAACTTGGGGATGCAGCAAAAGCTTTTTTTTTTTTTTCCTTTTTCTTTTGGGTGATGGAGATCAAATCCAGGGTCTTATTCATGCAAGCAGGAGTTTTTCTACTGAGTTACACCCCTATCCGCTAGCAAAAGCTGTTGGGGTGTGTGTGTGTGTGTGTGTGTGTGTGTGTGTGTGTACATACTAGGGATTGAAACTACAGGTACTCTACCACTGAGCTATCTATATCCCAGATTTTTTTTTTTTTATTTCAAGACAGGGTCTCACTAAGTTGCAGAGGTTGGCTTTGAACTTATGATCCTCTTGCCTCAGCCTCCCAAGTTGCTGGGATTGTAGGCATGAGCCACTTTGCCAGGCTAAAGCTAGTTTTTGAGAAGATTAAAAATTAACAGATCTTTAGCTAGACCTCCCAAGGGGGAAAAAAGACTCAAAATTCACAAATTAAAATAAGAATATTATAGCTAATGCCACAGAAATAAAAAGTATTGTAAAAGACTACCCTGAACAATTATATGCCAAAAAAAATGGGTGTCCTAGGAGAAATGGATAAATTCTTAGGTTTATACACATAACCTACCAAGACTGAATCATGAAGAAATAGAAAATCTATTAATAGAATTAACAGTCTAATAATAGAAAATTGAGGATACTGACCCAGTAATAAATTCTCCCATGAGAGAAAAACTCCAGACTTGGTTGAATCTAATAACAACTGTCCACAAACTTTAAAAAAAATTTGAAGTAGAAAACTACAGACTTTTTTTTTTTAATGAGATCATCCACTGGTACCAAAGTCAGACAAACTCATTACAAAAAAAAGAACACTACAGGTTGGGCATAGGCCAGCTAGTGTGAGCTGGGAGCTGAGAGGACCCTGCTGTGGTACTGGTGGTGCGGGGCAGCCAGAGCATCTGCAACCAGGACCTGCACCTGCACCATTTTCTATAGCTGTTAAAGGAATAGCAGCACTTCAGTAGCTGGGGAGCTGAGGGAAGCCTGATGAGAAATACTTGTCCACTGTTGTAGAAAATGCAAATGAATCCAGCCATTATGGAAACTGTATGAGCATTCCTCAAAAAAACAAAAACAAAAAAAAAACCAAAAAAATAAAACTATTTTATTGAGTAATTCTACTCCTGGCCTTGCCCATATTCACTGCAGCACTATCCCCACTAATAGATTATGGAATCAACCTAAGTGTCCGTCAGTGAATGAATGGCAAAAGAAAATATGATATGTACACACAATGGAATACTATTCACCAGGGTCAGTAGGGGTGCAATCAGAGGACATTGTGCTAAGTCAAATAAGCCAAACACAGAAATGAAAGTATCGCATGCTTTTCATGTATATGTAGAATCTGGAACAACTGGACTCCTAGAAGCAGAGAGTAGAATAGTGGCTACCTGAAGCTGGGGGTTGGCAGGAAATAGGGAAAGGATAATTAAAGGGTCTGAAATCTCAGTTTTACAAGAGAATTAAGTTTGATTTGGATGTTTAAAAAAAAACAAATCTAATCACAGCATGATGAATATAGCAAATAATTGAGTACTGCATGTTTTTATATCACGGAAAGAATAGATCTCAAATGTTATCACAAAACACATTAAATGTTTGAGGGAATGGATGAGTTAATTGGTTGGATTTAATCATTCCACACTGTATTCAGAAGTCACAATACTTTGTACAGCATATGTATGCAACTAGAGTTTTCAATATATAATGAAAATGTGCTATCTGCTAATATGTTTACAGAATAAATTTTGCATTATTCCATTAAATAGAAAGCGGGATACAATATTGAAATATGCTAAAACATGTATGAATCTTGAAAACATCATGCTAAATGAAAGATGCTAATTACTAGTTAAAAAAGACCCTATATGATGTGATTCTTCATGAAGTGTCCAGAATAGGTAAATCTAGACAGAAGGGAAAATTAGTGGCTGCTTAGGGATGATGAAGCAGGAAGTAGAGCAGATAGGGAGGTGATAACTAGAGGGTACGGGTTTCTTTTTGAGATAATAAATATATTCTAAAACTGACCTGGTGACATTTGTACACACTTGTGAACATTCTAAAAAACCACTGAATTGTACAATTAAATGGGTGAATTGTATGGTATGTAAATTATCTCAAAATGTTATTAAAAAAAGAAGTACCAGTTAAATGGAACATATGGTTTTGGACTGGTTCTTTTGTAATAAAGGACATTATTGGGACAACTGGGGAAATTTGAATGGTGTCAGCAGAGCATCAGTGTTAATTTCCTGATTTGATGGTTGTATTTCACAAATGTAGGAGAATAACCTTTTTTCTTTTTTTATTGATTTTTTAAAAAATAAACGATAGTGGAATGCATTACAATTCTTATTACACATATAGAGCACAATGTTTCATATCTCTGGTTGTATATAAAGTGTGTTCACATCAATTCGTGTCTTCATACATGTACTTTGGATAATGATGTCCATCACATTCTATCATCATTGCTAATCCCTGCCCCCTCCCTTCCCCTCCCACCTCTCTGCCCTATCTAGAATTCATCTAATCCTCCCATGCTCCCCCTCCCTACCCCACTATGAGTCAGCTTCCTTATATCAGAGAAAACATTCGTCATTTGTTTTTTGGGGGGATGGGCTAGCTTTACTTAGCATTATCTTCTCTAATGCCATCCATTTACCTGCAAATGCCATGATTTTATTCTCTTTTATTGCTGAGTAATATTCCATTGTGTATATGCCACATTTTTTAATCCATTTATCTACTGAAGGGCATCTAGGTTGGCCACACAGTTTAGCTATTGTGAATTTTGCTGCTATAAACATTGATGTGGCTGTGTCCCTGTAACATGCTGTTTTTAAGTCCTTTGGGTATAGACTGAGGAGAGGGGATAGCTGGATCAAATGGTGGTTCCATTCCTAGGTTTCCAAGGAATCTCCATACTGCTGTCCAGACTGGCTGCACCAATTTGAAGTCCCTTCAGCAATATATGACTGTGCCTTTTTCCCCATATCCTCGTCAACATTTATTGTTGTTTGTCTTTATAATGCTGCCCTTCTGACTGGAGTGAGATGATATCCTAGAGTAGTTTTGATTTGCATTTCTCTAATTTCTAGAGATGATGAGCATTTTTTCATATACTTGTTGATTGATTGTAGGAGAATAATCTTTTTCACTAGTACATCATTATTTGTACTAGTGAGCACTAGTATTTATGACAGAGAATCACCATAGATAACTGACTCTCTAACATCTGGGGAAAAAAAGGTTTATTGCAGCTTTTCTGTACATTTAAGATTGTTTTAAAATAAAAATATGTTTTGTGAAATACCTGATTTAATTTTAAAGTATGAGAGTGGAGATGGAATGTTGGGCTCTCAGTAACCACAAAGAATAAGGAGGCTGAGTATCTGATAGCCCAGCATCTTAAGGGAGTAGGGACAGCACCATTCTTTAGCCAATTGTGTTAGGCCTGACTTTTTTACCCCTATGTTTTATTTATTTATTTTTATGTGGTGCTGAGGATTGAACCCAGGGCCTCAAATGTGCTAGGCAAGCACTCTACCTCTGAGCCACAACCCCACCCATAACTTTTTTTTTTTAAGAAAAATGTAAAAAAAAAAAAAATCAAGAAGAAAATAAAAGGCTACCACATTACTTTGGAATAAATGCTATTAATAGTTAAGACTAATTTCTTACAGAAGCATATTTCTATAATAAACATTATTTTAAGAAAAAACCATGTAGAAGTTAAAAAAAAAGTTATATCATACAAACACTAAATAGCAACCAAAACAAACTGTGGTACCTGCATTAGTAGCAGACTTCAGAATAAGGTCTACAACTAGAGAAAGAATGGAATATTTCATAATTATAATGAGGAAGTTCACTGGGAGAACACAATAGTGACAAATGCTTATGTACCTTAGTAATCCTTAGCGTGGAGGTAGTACAGAGGTCTGGCTAATTTTTTATGAGGTTTCTAACTGATGTCAATTTACACGGAATTTCTACCCTAAAGTAATAACACTGATTTTGAGAAAGAAAAGGTCATACAATAAATGAGTAAAAATTGAAGAAATAATGTATTTGAAAAGGAATATTTCTTTATTGATGGTTTATCAGTATCATTAATCAGTAGCCAGAAGAAGGAATCAGATCCCTTTTGGAATGTCCTGCTAAAAGCCAGTCAGTTCGTCATCCTTGCTTTTGTTAGTCTGGTAACCAGTAAGTACAAACTTCTCATTTTGTCCACGAAGACCTTCGAATACTTTCAAGTGAATATAAGTATCATCACCTACTCGCACCTGAAAGGTATAAGACAAAAAAGGAAAAGGAAATTTATCATATGTATCTATACAATGGAAAAGAGTAATGGATCTAGGAAGACCTCACTGCACTATGCCTTTCTGGAACAGTGCTTCTAGACCTGGGCCAGTGTTCCTACACTCAGCTTCCATCGTATTTTATGAGAAAGGGCACGCTAATGGCATTACAAGAAGCTTATGTCCTAGTTTTATTTTATTATATTTTTTTATTATAATCTGGGTACAAATAACAACTCAGAGTATCATTTTTCCCCCAAAGATGCACAGAGCAGAAACAGGGGGCAGCCTATATTTTTGGTGATCCTTTTTTTTAACTTATAAATTAAGATACTTTGTTTGCCACATTATTTGAAAAGAAAGAACACAATCAGAATTGCTGAAAAACATTATAAAATCAGAAATGCCGAAAAATTTTGGGTTGTATGTTTTCCATCCCTCTACCTACTTTTATAAACACCCACTGAATGTTTTAGGACTGAGCGGGAGCAGGGTGGCCAGCCTCCCTTGTAAAGTTGAAGCCGTCTTAAAGTCATTGATATCAAGGTTGAGATGGTAGTTTGGCCATGAATCCAGGACCTGGAAAACCACAGCAAGGATTTCCACTTTGTTTCTTGGTTGGGACAATAAAAGTTCTGTCTTATATGGTATCTATTGTGCTCTTCTATCCCTTTCTACTTTAATTTTAACAAATGCCATTTATCAAAGTTTATTATGATACTATAAGATGGTGAGGAGCATTTTATACACCTGAGTATATTTACTTGTTATTACAGACCTGCATTTGGAACAATATCCATTTTACAGATGCAGAAGCGTGTAAAGAGATGATTATTTTCTATAAATCTCTCAGTGAGCAAATGGTAGAACTCAAATTCAAACCCAGATCTGTTAGATCCCAACATCTTTTCACTCTACAGTGCAGTTTTGTTAAAGCACTTATTTTATGTTTAGAACAGGGCATCAACCTTTGCAAGCATTATTAGGGGTAGCACAGCCGGTGCTCTGGGTCTCAATCCTGGCTCTGCTCTTACAGTTCTATGACCTTGGTTAGTTACTTTACTTAACCAGGGTTCAATATTTTCATCAATGGTACAATAGAAGCAGATAATACTTTCCCATAGATTGTGGAGAGCAGTGACAGTGATTGGGAGACCAGTGTCTGAGATTGGGGTACATGATGACTTCATAGTTGTGGTATGCTTGGTGCCTGGGAAAGTTTCTGTGCAAAGGTGCAGGATGCATGGTTGCTATGGTAATGTCCTTCATGGGGAGGCTGTGTGCTAGAGTCTTACAGCCTCCACTTTGCTTTCAGGTACACAGCTCCTGGGAATACAGGAATCCTCTTGCTAAAACAACCATAATATTGATAGCTCTGCCCGCATAATAATAACTTTAAACAATGGACTTTTCCTGGGAGCTACACAATGCTCGTAACATTGCACATTGCAACTGTAAAATGTAACTGAGAAATAAGCTGAATAATGTTGCCAACTCTGTAACTTTCATGAATACAAAGAATAATGCTTGCATAGTCCTAAATCTGATTAATGAGACATATATAATAAAGATTGCTGGTGTAATTCTTTAGACTTGCTTCTCTATCAGAGAGCAGCGCTCCACCCAATCCCAGCTGTTTATCTTCAAGATCTGAGTACGTGAGTCTTTATTCTTCCAATCTCCCATCACCCGTTGCTGGAACCTGCTAGTTTGATCACGCTGGTCTCCGCAGTAGATTGAGAATATTAAATGAAATGGACACGCCCTGCTCCTGGAACAGTGCTTGGCAGAGTGTAAGCAGTCAGAGATTAGTATCCACACTGTTCAGGTTAGGGATTAGGTTCAGAGGACAGCCTTTAATCACAGGCTTTGACTAGTAGAACGAGTGGAATAATGGTTCAAACCCAGGATGGTCTGAAACCAAAAGCTGTGATCCTTCCATTCTATTACCCTGCCTCTTGATAGGAAGGCAAGACACTGAGGGATGGTGAGGTCACTGGCAAGATCTTAAATCTAGAGAATAGCTCAACTCAAAGGAATCAACAGCCATACTACAGGAAGTAAGCAGGGAACTTTGGATAGGACAGGGTAGCAGGGTCAAGGGAAGAGACTTTCAAGGTCATTTTTTGATGAGCTTTTAAAGGAATGTATAAGGGAGTAAATATGTGATATTTATGCGTTTGTATTAATCCTAACTTATTAAAATGATCTTAGTTTTGATGGAAAGATTCCTATCTTTGAAAAAAAAGCATTTTTAACTGGGAAACTTTCTTTTCCAGCTGTGAAGAAAGGTTGAGAAAGGACAAAATGATGGCATTGTTTCTGAGGATACAAAAGGGTTTCCCTCATGTATGTCTCACCTGGGTCCGGTATTTGCCAGGAGACCAGATATGGTAAGACTGAATTGATTCGCCTATATAACCCAGTATCACAACCTCCTTCCTTCCTTCCTTCATTCCTCCCTCCCTTCCTTCCTTCCTCCTTCCCTCCCTCCCTCCTTTCCTTCCTTTACTTCTTTCCTTTTGTACCAGGAATGGAACCCAGGGGCACTTAACCACTGAGCCACATTCCAGCCCTATTTTTATTTTTTATGTTGATTCAGGGTCTCACTAAATTGTTTAGGTCCTTGCTTAATTACTGAGGCTGGCTTTGAACTTGCTATCCTCCTGGCTCAACCTCCCAATTGCTGGGATTATAGGTGTGCACCATTGTACCAGGCTCATAGTTTTCTTTTTCGGGGGGAGTGAGTACTGGGGATTGAATGCAGGGGAACTCAACCACAGAGCCACATCCCCAGCCCTGTTTGGTTTTATTTTAGAGACAGGGTCTCACTGAGTTGTTTAGCACCTCTATTTTGCTGAGGCTGGCTCTGAACTCAAAATCCTCCTGCCTCAGCCTCCCAAGCAGCTTGGATAACAGGCATGTGCCACTGCACCTGACTGGCCCATAACTTTCTTATGCTGAACTGACTAGTTCCATGCATTTTATTTACTGTAAATATTAATTTTTTAAATATATTTTAAGTAGTTTTTTTGTTGTTAAAGAAAAATAAACCATACTGTGTCCTGGTTAAATGGCTAAGTAAAGAATAAGTAAATACACTTGAATGTCTGCTACTGTTGCTGTTCTAGTGCTGGAGATTGAACTCAGCCTCATGCATGCTAGACAAGTGATCTGTCACTGAGCTATACCAGCAGTGTAATTCTTCTTTAAAGCAGAATTGTCATCTTTTTAATATGTAAGAACAAGAGTGGCTCCCACATATATCCTTGGCTGGCTTATTGAATTGGTTCCCCTTTGGTAACATTGAAAGGATTTTTAGCAAGGTGTGATGGTGTGCACAGGTGGTCCCAGTGTCTCAGGAGGCTGAGGCAGGAGGATGGCAAGTTCAAAGCCAGCCTCAGCAATTTAGTGAGGCCTTAAGCAACTTAAGGAGACCCTGTCTCTAACATAAAGGGCTGGGGGTGTGGCTCAGTTGGTAGAGTGCTTGCCTAGTATGTGTGAGGCACTGGGTTCTATTCCCAGCAGCACATATCAGTAAATAAATAAAGATCAATTAACAACTAAAAAAAAAATTAGAAGAAAAGTCTTCCATTAGAACTGGGTCAATGCATCACTTAATTTTTTGATATAGCTATAAAACCAATATTTTAAATATGCCACTGCTTATTTAAGTAATTTGATCTACTTGAGTTGTAAAAATAATTATTTAAATTATATTAATCAAAATACTTAGTTAAGGGCAAAAGTGGTGTGCATTATTTTTCTAGATAATGATTCAAGCCATTTTAAAGATCCATTTTATTTGGACATACAGAATCATAAAGCTCTGAGGAACATACCCTTTAAGATACCATCCAGTTTGGCCCCAGGCCTTTGGGCCCTCCCACCATAAACCTGAAGCAACCAGGGCCATGAAATAAATGTGTTCTGAACATCTAGGAACTGTTTTCCTATACAAGTTCTAGAAATTAAGTTAAGAATCAATACATGCAAGCTAAATTCACAAGGAAAAAAGTAGTTTAAATACAACACCATTTGCCAGATTTGAGAGTCTACCACTTGTAAGGTATCGTGGTAGGCATCTTCACTTAGGACAGCCAGAAGCAATAAAATATATGTGAAATTATTATGTGAAACAAGAAACACCATAGCAAAGAAGAAATATGATATCTTTGAGTGCTAAAGTGAATATTGAACTCTAACCTTAATGTAGTAATTTATTCCAGCCACTACTTGAGTTTTGTACTCTACAGCTTCGAATTGTTCATAAGACTCATTTGTTTTTTCTTCAAGCTGTGGTTTAACCTTAAAAAGAGAAAAGAGGAAACAAATTACGAAAACTACATTGGCTTGATTTATGTGATTTAAAATTCTGGGAAACTCATGCTTCTAATAGTCCTCAAAGATGACAATGAGATCTGTGAGCTGTTTCCCATATTTCAACAGAAAACATTTATCTTTAAGAATACATGAATTAAACTGGGTGTGGTGGTGCATGCCTGCAATCCCAGTGACTTGGGAGGCTGAGGCAGGAAGATCACAAGTTCAAGGCCAGCCTGGGAACTTAGCTAGGCTTTGTCTTAAAATAAAAAATAAAAAGGGCTACAGGACCAGGGATGTGGCTCAGTGGTTAAGTGTCTCTGGTTTCAATTCCCAGTGCCAAAAAACAAAAAACAAAAAACATTACATGGATTAAAATGTCAAACTTTGTTGCTTTAGGCTGAATGAACATCAAATCTATGTGGTAATTCAATATAGGAACATTTTGACTGGTAAAGCTCCAACAGTTATATATGCCTTTGATTAATTAAAAAAAGGAAGAGCAATAATTATTACATCTTCTTTAATATTTATTTTTTTAGTTATAGGAGGACACAATATCTTGATTTTATTTTTATGTGGTGCTGAGGATTGAACACGGTGCCTCACGCCTGGTAGGCGAGCACTCTACCTCTGAGCCACAACCCCAGCCCAATTATTACCTCTTTTTAAAAATTGTTTTGAAATAATTTCACACTTAGAGTTGTAAAAATAATATACTGAATTCCTTTATAGTATTTACAGTATCCCCTAATGTTACCATCTTACATATCTACAACATAATCATCAAGACCAGAAACCAACATGGTATAATACTACTAAGGAGTCTAAAACCTTATTAGAATTTTGCCAGTTGTCCCCAAAACGTCCCTTTTCTGCTCCAGGATTCGACACTGCATTTAGTTAGCACACCTCCCTGGTCTCTTTCGTTCTTTGGTCTTCGTTATTGATCTTGACACTTTTGAAGAATACTGAACTGTTGGCAGCACGTCCCTCAATTTGGGTCTGTCTGACCCTCTCTCTGTTAGTGGTCTACATCTGTCGGTAAGGATGGCGTAAATTAATGTGCTCTTGCTGCATGTTTCCTTAATGCTGATGGTAACGTGGATCACTTAGGATGTCTGCCAGTTTCAGCCACAGTAAAGTTACTGTTCTCCCCCCCTTTGTAATTAATATAAATTTGGTAAGGAGACATGTTCAACTATACTATTTTTCATCAGATTTTCATCCACCAATTTTATCATCATTTGATGTTTCTCACCAACAGCAATTTTTCCTGTGGTGTATATCTGTTAACTGGAATTCTACTGGAAGGAAGACCTGTTTCCTTTTTCCTATTCATTTACTCAATGATTATTTCTGTTAATATGACTTGTAGGTATTTCTTTTATTTTAAAAGTTGTAATTCGTTATCATGTTTTTGTTGTTATTGTTGCTTCTCAACATGGCTCCATCGTTTCGTGAGCACTTCCTTACTTTCTGACTTGAGATGCTTTCCTCATGAAAGCATTTAATGTGCAGCCAGCTTCAGGCAAGCCCCCCCCCCCCCAGGTATCTGGAGTTCTGCTGAGGCCATCCTGTCCTTCCCAGCAGTGGGCAGATGTTTTGAGTCCTTTGCTATTGGTGTCTCTTCATCCAGCAGAACTCTTTTTAAAGACGTAGGCATTTGCAGACTCTGTGTTCTCAGACCACTTTTGAAGAGCCACTCTATAAACTACTACCCTTTTCTCCTGTGCCCTTCAGAGTCAGTGGGATAAAGGTGATTGCATTGTTGAGTTGGAAAACAAAGCTCCAAAGTGGAGAAAGGGGAGAAGACATGCAGAGAAAACACCGAAATGACAAGAGAGAAGCTGACTGGGTGGGACAGGGGGTTTGATACTTGAGGTTCCCCTGGTTCTGACCCTTTTGAGCTGACAAAGGCAGGGTGACCAATGCTGGGTACCCACTGAGTCCTAACTGAGTTGGAAAGACAAACTCAGTCCTAACTGAGTTTGTCTCTATACTGACTCCCAACAGGATTGATTTAACATCATTTTACAAATAAGGAATTTGTGAGGAGAGCTTGATTGCTTAAGGTCGAAAAATTTCACAGTCCTAGTTATTAAAGTTTTTGCCTAAAACTAAAGTATCTGATCTGTAGTCCTGGTTTTCAGTCTTCTGCTCACTTTTTTTCCCAGCTTGCATCATAATTTTTAAATTTCTATCTCTTCTATGAACAGATCCAAATTTGTGACCTTTCTATGGTATGTGCAGATCCTAAGTCCAGAGTTTTCCATGACAGAGCTCATGCCAAGTGCTCTGGTTTATTTCCTGGGTGCCGTGGCACCTGTCACATGGTGTGCTCTGGTTTTCTGGTTCACTGGATGTGTAATCTGCAGCCTCCTTCTTTCTCACTTTCCAGTAGAAAAGATTTGCATGGTTCAGTGTTAGATGCTGTGGACCTGTGTGATGAGATTTGAGCAGGGGAGTAGGAAAAGGAGCAAACGGGGGAGCTTGTCAGTGAAACCTTGAAATTCAGAAGGATGGACACTGGGAGGATGAAAGCCAGCTGTGAGTGATGGTCAGGAAGCTGGTATGGACAGATCTTGTGCTAAACCTAAATTGGAGTTTCCCTGGCTCAGCCCGCCATGTACATTAGTAGCCAAGACACTGGAGGGCACAGTGTGGGTTTGGCACTTTGCCCCCAGTCAAAAGAAGGAAGCCATGAGAGAGGAGCACTTGGTAAAACAGATTTACTCCAGAGTTGTTCAAGCTTTCCTTCATGCTGCAAAACATAAATCCTGGTGTGTTGTTCTGTTTTCTAGGATCTGGAGATTGGATCACGTGGCACCCAACATTCAGGCAAATTTCCCTAATCTGTAATAATTCTTCAGAAACACTTGAACTATGCAGAGAATGGATACAGATGACAGTGGTGTCATGGATGGGCCATATGTTGGAAATTTTTACTAAATTTTTTAATTTAGAAAGGAGAGTGTGGGTAGTTGTGAGAAAGAATGGTGGGACTTGTAGGGCATGTCTTGTGGACATTTGCCATCCGATACATTTTGAAGAAAGGAGGGACTATGAGGCCAGGCACCCAGGATGAAGAACTGAAGTCAGCTGGCTCAGAATGGAGGGACTGGCTGAAGAAAGGAGGGCAGAGTCTAAGACTGGAGGGAGGGGTGAGATCCAACTGGGAAAAGGTAAATTGGGGCACCAGATGCTTGCAGTTTTCCAAGAAGGGAAGGAACTGAGACATCCTGTTGGAGGGACCATGGGAGGACAGGAGGGATTGAGAAACTGAGGAGACCAGAAGGTACAGGTTTCTCAAAAATGAAGAACAAATTGGACTGAAGGAATGTGCTAGTCCCAGGGTGTGAATTTGGAGTTGTGATGGGTGAGTTTTCTGTGGTTCTCATCTTCTTTGAGCAGAGATCTCTGATCTTGGAGAAGAACCTGAGGAGGAGGTGGCGGCCATGGGAGCGATCTCTAATTGAGGCCTGGAATGCCAGGAGCTCACAGGGTCATGGAAATCAGGGGTGGAGGAGTGTATGAAACCACTTGTCATGGAAGCGTGACCAAGTGGGCCCCAGCTTGTTCTGATGGAGATGGGAGGGTAAGTGCCTGGAGGATTCTGGTGTGGCTGAATGGCAGGTTCTCCCGGTGTGGGGCAGTGGGAGAGGTGACTGATGAGGAGGAGGCTGAGGGAGGAGAGGGGAACATAAATCTGTGGCTGGGGTTAGTGAGAACCAGGATATGTGAATTCCAGGGTGTGTCCAGGATGGCATGCAGATATGTTTGTGTGGTGTACTGGCATACAAAAATCATGTTTTGTGTGTTTGCCAGGAATGGTGTTCAGCAGGCTAGTGACTTGAAGGTATGTGGTGGGGTGTGGTAGGCATGAATATTTGTATGTGTAATAATAGTCCTAATTTCCAAAAATAATTATTAAAATAAGATTTCTTTCCTTCACATAAGCATACTCAGACTGAATTCTAATCCAGTGTTATTTATATATGATTCAAGATAATGGATCTGGAGGTTTCTGCTCTTGGGACCATCCATTGGTCCTTTATTACATATATCATGGCTTTTCATGGTTAGGTTCATGTATGGCTCTTTATTTCATCATGTATCTCTCTTACCTCTGTTCTGTTTTATAAATTTTCCTGGGGCCAGGGACTATTTATTGTCCTGCCTGCCAGAGCAGTTCACACAGTGTCATCTACATAATCAGCACCTTCTGAATGAGATGACCACTGTTGTTTTCCTTTATGACAACTTGTCTCCCCAAATAGAAAAGACTGAAAGAGCAATGACTGATTATCAACTAAAAGAGAGTCTTGGAAGAGAGGTCTTCCAAGAATACTCAGACCCAAGTTCTTCCAGAGTCTCTCAGTGCATAATCCATTCTGTCTCTATTGTCTTGTCTTCTGCCTTCAAAAATAAATACTCTCAGTTCTCAGCCCTTGGTTTGACTTTCTTTCTGAACTCATCCAACATCCCTCTTTAAATTAGCTGTCAGCTCCTGGCATGTGCAGTTGCTACTTGTCTGTGCCACTTTGCTCTCTCCTGTGATGACCTTTCCCTTCTTCTTTCCCTCCCACTCCAGTGGGCTTCTCCCTTTACTTGGTATTCCACTAAGAAGCTCCCAGATAAGGAGAGAGGAACCTCAGAATCATCAATTCTTTTAAAAGCTGAAAAATGCTTGCATTTTAACAGGTGATTTTAAAAATAGAAATGCACTTAAAAGTCGAAGGAACAAAACTACAAAGTAAGCTGAGCACAGTGGTGTAATTCCAATGACTCGGGAGGCTGAGGCAGTAGGATCATGAGTTCAAAGCCAGGCTCAGCAAAAGCAAGGTGCTAAACAACTCAGTGAGACCCTATCTCTAAATACAATACAAAAGAATAGGGCTGGGGATGTGGCTCGGTGGTTGAGTGTCCCAGAGTTCAATTGCCAGTACCAAAAAGAAAAAAGAAAAGAAAAGGAAAAAAAACCTACAAAGTAAACAACAGGCAGTGGAGGTCTTCCCTGGAACCCCGTCACATCACAGTAGGTGTTTGATGACCAACACCTACCCACTAGCCTAGCCCTGCCTGGGAATGCAACCGGTTCTATCATCTTGGAGGAGTTGATTGAATGTCCTCACTCATCGGTGCTTTCAATAACATCTGCCTCTTGGGGTTGTTTGTAGGGCAATAATTGATATAATGGATGTGAAAGTGCTTCCTAAACTGTACAGTTTACTGACTTCTTATACCTTCCAACACTAATCTGGACATTGTCCCTTAAGGCTATCTCCTACCACAGAGGGCAGATGAGAGACAAGGGAGAGTTTAGCAGCTGAGGAGCTGCACCCGGACAATAAGTGTTCACCTGAAGGTAATAAGGTCAGGAGGATTGACAAGCAATCTCTAACATCCTTGCTGGTCCAAAACCTAGGATCATGAAAAGAACTTAATTGGCTAATGTTCTAGATATCTGGGTTCCCCCATTGGCCTTTAGCTCCTTGAGGTCACGGGCCATGTCTTATAACCTTAATGTAGCATCTATGATATTTAGCACAATGCTAGACACCTAGGAGACACCCAAGAAACACACCTACCGAATGCTTCATCCATGTGTGTTTCTCATGATGATTTCAATGTGAGGCTGGAGCCTGCAGTGAGAAGGCCAGTCTGCCCTGCTATTCCTCCCCTGTGTGTTTCCTGCACCCCTGAAGCTTCTCCACGTGCTAATGCTGTGTGGAGGAAGGGTCCCGTAGTAAAAAAATTCTGGACGGAGGCTAATTTCTTAATCAGGTGACTCTTAGCCACTTTGATGGTTTCATCATCTGAAAATTGGACATAATGCCCTCTCTACCTCCCAGGTTATAAAGATCAAATGTGAGATCGAATGGAGGTCAAGGCTTTTAAAACTTCAAAGCACCTTTATGGGCTGAGGTAGCAGTGTTAACACGTATTTCTCATGATACCTCTGACAAAGTTGGAGCCTGAGGTACACAGCAAGAAACACTCTGTCGAATTAATTTTTTAAATTTAAGACAGGGCTCATGGATGGTGTGGTTAACAATGCAAGGCCTTCCAATAGCTTCTTATTTTTTAAAAGATTATTCTCACGGGGTTCAGTGGCACACACTTGTAGTGCCAGCTACTCAAAAAGCAGGGGCAGGAGGATCGCTGGAGTCTGCAAGTCTGAGACTAGCCTGAGCAACACAGTGGGACCCCATGTGTCTCTCTCTCTCTATCACACACACACACATACTTAAATTAAAAATGGTAATGAGTCTAACTAAGATGATAGGCTTTTAAACATCATTGGAATGTTCTATATCTTCTTTATTTCCAATGTCTATTGTTCCCTATCTCCTTATAGCTCTGCTTCCTACAGAGTCTCAGGGGATTTGGGGGATTCAGGGATGATTTCACAAAAAAATTTGAATAAACAATTATGGTGTCTTACCTATGCATATTTCTTTTTCTTTTTTTTTTTAAATTTTGAGTCGTGTTTACACACATTCTTATTTTGGTTTAGATTAGTGGGGCAGGAGACTTTTCCAAATGAAATTGAGAACTTTGATTTTGGTACCCTATTTTAAAAGCCTCATCTCCCAGGGGCCCTGGAGGATAACATATACCTCTGGTCTTGTAGGAAGGCGAGGTTGGATAGCAGCAGCAGCAGCACCTGCAATCCTGGTAGGAATGCAGAATCTCAGGTCCAACCCAGACCTCCTGAGTCAGAATCTGCAATTTATCAAGACCCACAGGGACTTTCAGGCACATTCAAGTTTGGGAACACTGATATGATACAGGGATCCGAATAAAAGTATATTAATGACTTAGTATATTCTCCAAAAAATAAAAAGGTCTAATGTTAAATAAACAAACTTCTGAAAAAGAAATATTTATTCCTAAAGAATATGAGTGCTAGAATTCCAGGTATCTGGACTCTTACAGATCTCTCAGTGCCCTAAAAAATAAACGATCCTATCTCTACCACTCACAAAGAAAGCCGATCTAGTTTGCCAGATAATGTCATTGAATGATGATTTGGAGGAAAAAAATAAAACAAAACAAGCATTAGAAAATGAGGCAATAAATTACAAACTTAGGTGAGAGCTAATCAAACACCACTTAAACTATATCAGTTTGCTAAAAACATTTAGAGTTCTATTCTTACCATAATCAATTTGGTGGCCTATAAGATCCTGGAATCACCATATACTATATTATTTCTTCCTAATTGAATCATCCTCTAACTATTAAAGGACTGCAACACTGTCTATTCAGGCAGATGTGAAGGAAGTCTGTAATTGACTGCCTTTACAATATTGTTCTTCATTCAACCCATTTAAAGATCATCTCCCTGAAGTGCATTTAAAGCCCAGTATATCAAATTGTCAACAGCCTTAGACTTCCACTACCTGTTGTTTTCACTGAGCAAGATTGGAAAAATTTCATAAATAACTGAATTAGTAATCTTAGAATCATACATTTAAGTAAAAGCCTTAGAGACATGATCCAAAATAAATTGTTATTTAACAAATGGGGAAACTGAGACTCTGACAAGCAACAGTGACTTGGAGGTCTCTCTGGCAAGTGTTGGGATTATTCCAGATTTTGTCTGAAAGCTCAGTGTTCCATTTTTAGCTGCATGAAAGCTGGATAAAGCCACATTTCTCACCAAAGCCCTGGTTTTCATGTTCACCCACACCTTTAACACAGGATCAAACGATGAATTGAGATTTATATCCAACTTTTTCCTGAAACGGCACCAACTCACCTCATTAGCAATCTGCTGGATTTCTTCAGTGGCAGGTTTGGCCTCAGTCAAGCCTCCAGGTATCATTTTGGCTAGTGTCTGCCAGGCAGGGTGCTGGAAGCCAAGTGCTCAGGTAAGTGCGGAGATAAGTGCTCAGGTAAGTGCGGAGGCAAGTTTTAACAGCAACCCAGCAAACAAGCTCCGCCTATAGAATGTGTTCACTTCCACAAAGAGTAAAGAGGCGCGGGAAAAGGAGTTTGCCCGAAGCGAGTTTTCTTGCTTTCCTGGGAGGATCTGTTGAGTGGAACTGGGAAGGATGCGGGTGGGGGGACCAGCGTGGGCCAGCCAGCTTGGGAGTCACCCCGCAGCAAGCCTCAGACTTGCCTCCCTGTGTTCTCGGTACCCATCCTGATTCCATCCGGTTGCGCCCTCTGCAATCCGACATGCGAAACCAGTCTCCAGATCTTTTAAAACCTCCAGTGTAAAATTTTATATTTTTTTAAAAAGAATAGTTTCAAATAACATCAAGGCTGGTTGTTCACAATTTACTTGAATTTGTGAAGACAATAAAAGGATCTGTAGGGAGGACTTCATCTGGATATGTGTACTTCACTTTTAATTTCTAGAAACATTTCAATTACAGAAAAGCAGTAGCAAAGTATATTTCTATTACTCAGAACTAAAGATTTTAAACATTTTGTCTTATTTACTTCACATCTTTCTTTTTCTTTTTCTTTTTTTTTTTTAAAGAGAGAGGGGAGAGAGAGAGAGAGAGAGAGAGAGAGAGAGAGAGAGAGAGAGAGTGTGTGTGTGTGTGTGTGTGAGAGAGAGAGAGAGAGAGAATTTTTAATATTTATTTCTTAGTTATTGGCAGACACAACATCTTTGTTGGTATGTGGTGCTGAGGATCGAACCCGGGCCGCACTATCGCTTGAGCCACATCCCCAGCCCTTTATTTTTCTTTTTGTAGTTGTTTTGAAGAAATGAAATATTATACCCACCCCAACCTTGCCCTCTGTAGAGGTAAGTTATTGTGAGTTTTGTACTTTTCTAGCCCATTTTTATGCTTTTACTTGGTGTTTTAAAATAATAATAATAACAATAATAATAATTTATTATTATTATTATTATTTTGTACCAGGGATTGAACCCAGGGGCACTTAACCACTGAGCCACCTCCCTAGCCCTCTTTAAAATATTTTATTCAGAAACCAGTTCTAAGTTACATAGGATCTTGCTAAGTTTCTGAGGTTGGCTTTGAATTTGTAATCCTCCTGCCTCAGCCTCCACAGCTGCTGGGATTACACAGCTGCTGTGCCACCATGCCTGGCCTATTTTAAAAGTTCAACTTAAGTTGTATGCTTACCATATTTTTTGTTTTGCTCTTTTCTTACTCTACATGTTTTGCAAAGTCTCCAGTTCCTTTCATGACTGTCTGCTGCTGTCTGCTAGATCTATTGTTCTGACTGCTATATGGCATGTGCTCATTCTCCTATTGATTAAGATTTTGGCTGTTTCTATGGCTTCACCCTTATAAAGAAAGTTGCATTATCTTCCTTTGTACCTGTGTAGGAATTTCTCCAGACAACGTCTAGGAGCGAAGTTGCCGGGATCATGTAATAAATAGGAACCAAAGAGTTTACAGTATAAGGAATTCTTTATATACTCTCCATCAGATGTCTTCACCCAGCAGATTGATGATGACATGATGCTCCTTCATGAAGCCATAAGCCGTCTGAAGACTTTGGCTCAGCTTTCCTAGGCCCCTGGCTCACAGACCACACTGAACAGCCTCCACAAACATGCAGGTTCTATTCACCTTCCTGTGACCTTCCCAAGTCAAGTCCTCTCAGGGGAGGCCCCTGTTTTCAAGGCCTCAGCCCATTTCTACCTCCTTGCTTACCTAGGCCTTCTTTAGGGACCCTCCCTGGTGGGAGGGGACAGGGTAACCTGCAGGTCTGTTCCTTTCCAGGCTTGATGCTCTGTGTTTCTCAGCTCTTCCCTCTTGATTCTCTATAATTTCTTTTAGAATTAAAAACTTCCCCCAAGCAAATATTCTTTTGTCTTTGCATTTCTACTATAATAGTTCTGATTCTTCTCTGGTTGTGTGGATGCTTCCAACAAACAAGAGTCACACGTGAGGAAGTGCAGAAAATAAGAGCACAACAATTAAATTAAACATTCAATGGGTTAAATGTACACTTTTAAAAAGTTTTCATACCTTTATTTTATTTATTTAATTTTATGTGTTGCTGAGGTTCAAACCCAGTGCCTCACCTCACATGTGCTAGGCAAGCACTCTACCACTGAGCCACAACTCCAGCCCTAAACATTTATTTCTAAAGTACCTCTAAGATTACTCTTTGGGTTTTTATTTTTTTGGCATGTCTTTATGGAGACTGTCTGTATGGAGCTAGACATCCTCATGTATTCTGTAATTCTGGTCTGTGGGTTCACCTTCAGTGGAAGTTACATTTTATGGGAGTTTTGTCCTTTGTGGGCTGAGTCATGGGATTTCCCTTTAAGGTAGCTGCCTGTGCGCAGCCCTAGGAGGTAAAAGGCCTCCAACCAGCTCTTATGTTACTATTGACTTCGGACTCTGAACCATGAAGATACTGAGAATCTGGGCTCTTCTCCAGCTTGTGGGATAGGCTCTGGACTTCCCCAGCCAACTGTGCTCTCCTGTTGTCAAGGATAGATGGGTGGATGCACTCATGCCCAGGCCATCATTCCCACCCTTGGTAATAATGTATCCAAGAGAATGAAGACATGTCCATAGGAAGACTTGTGTACAAAAGTTCATAGCTGTATTATTCCTCATAGCTCCAAACTGAAAATGACTGGTGAATGGCAAAAATCAATTAAGTGTGGCATATTCATAGCATAAAATACTGTTCAACAATAACAGTAACACATCAATAACACGTTCAATAATATATGTGAACTCCAAAAAATCGATGTGAAGTGGAAATCAAACTCAAGAGACTAAGGGGTTGAGTTATATTATTCTATTTATGTGAAACTCTAGAAGATGCAAAATCATAGTGACAAAAAGATCAGAGGTGCTTGAGGCTGAGGGAGAGGGAAGGAAAGGACGGCAGAGGGGCATAAGGAAATGTTTCAGGAAGATGAAACTGCTCCATATCTGGACTGCAGCAGGGGTTACACAGCAGGATATGTTTACCAGAATTCATCAGTTGTGCCCTTAAAATGGGTAGACTTTACTGTATGTAGGTTACACCACCCAAAACTGGAACAAAATGGTGCTACCATTTGAACACTATTATGTGTGTCTTGGCCTTACTTTATCCTGTTTTCTTTAATGTGTTCCATTAGAATCTTAACTACTGCTGAATGACTATATGCTGAATGACATACACCCTTAAAAACAGTTATAAAAGCCCCATTTGAAGTGTGTGCTCAAGGAGAGGACATAGTTTCTCCTTCTGGCACTCCATGTGGTGAAGAAGGAAAGCAGGAGGTAAGGTTGGTTGAGGGTTGGTCACGAAGAATAGGTGAAAGATTTTTTACACATTAGTTATTTGATAATAGAGGCCACTGAAGGTTTGAGCTGTGCAGAAACTATTTATGATTTAGGAAGACATAACTGGATGCAATGTGTAGGCTGGTGTGTTAATGAAAAATACAGTCTCTTTTCTCCTATCATACTCAACACTCAGTACATCCTGGCCATCAAACTGTGTGGGACACACAATTTCCAATAGACTCTGATGGGTATCCTATAATTCAATTCAATTCTGACATTAATCAGAGTTCGTGTCTGATTCCACAGGTGAAGGGCACAATCTCTTGAGCTTGTCCCTCACTTCAGATACCAAACACACAATCCAGGTTGTGACCAATACTTTGAGCCTACCAGCTATAAATCAAAATTTCCATGACCCCTGACTCAGGTTTAACCATTTGCTAGGACTCAGAGAAACACATTGGCCAGTTTATTATTTAATAAAGGAAAGGATAAAGGATACAGATAAGCAGCCACATGAGAATGAATCCTTTAGAGTTCCTGAGTGTGGGAGCTTCTTTTCCCATGGAATTGGGGTACACCACCTTCTCAGCACATGGATGTTCCCCAATCCAGAAGCTCTTTAAACTCCATAGTTCAGGGATTTTTTTTTTTTTTAATGGAGGCTTCATCACATAGTCATGACTGATTGCTGACTCAATCCCCAGCTCCTTTCCCTTCCCATATGATAGATAGGGTGTGTGGTGGAGCTGAAATTTCCAAACTTCCTCTCCTGGCTTAGTCTTCCTGGTGCCAGCCCTCCTCCAGGAGCCCACACCTTGCCTCACTAAAACACAAGTCACTCCTTCCACCCAGGAAATTCTAAGGAATTAGGAGCCCTGTGTCAGGAATCGGGGGCAAACACCAACTATTAGAACAACAGATTCCCCTAGCACCCCAGCTCAAATTATGACAAAGTTTTTAGGAGTTCTGTGTCAGAAATTGGAGAGAAATATATATATATTTCTATAAATCACAATATCATGGCCAGATTGGAGAAGATCTTGGAGACAGATCAGTAAGGAAGTTAATCACAATGGAACAATGAAAGGTTAATGAGAGCCGGATCCAAGGCTGGCATGTGGACCAAGGAGCAAGGGGACCCATACCACAATTTACATAAATAATATTAGGAGGGGGGAAGGACAAGGGAAGGGGAGTCGGGAAGCTGACAGGTGTTTTGTTTGGGTGATCAGGACGATGATTTTACTATTAACAGAATTTGGGACTGCAGGGGGAAAAGCAGGCTTAAGCAAGGAAGTCAATACTGAAAATGTAAAAATACAATTGGGAAAAGAAAACTACCTTTCTCCTTCCAGGTCAATGATGGGGGAGAGTGAAGATCTTTTGCAAAATAATTTAATCCAAGCCTTAAGAAGATAATGTGGAAATCAGAAATCACAGACCTTGATATTTCATTGGCCTTGTAGAAATTTAATTGTTAATAATATTTTATAAAAAGTCTTATAAAGTAAAAAATGCTGCACTGGCATTACCATATCAGTAAAGATGAGGAAGGCGAGAAGGTTGGAGAACATTAATGTACCAATAATCCTTGGGGCACAAAGAACAAAAGGCAATGCTATGTATATGAAGGTCTTGTTTAATTTGAATCTGTCCCATTTTAGTATGTTGACAAAAGTAATTTAAGTTTCTGTCTTGTTACTTTGCTAAGAAATGCAAGAGGCCAGGTGTGATGGCACACTGTAGTCCCAGTGATTTGGGAGACTGATGCAGGAGGATTGCAAGTTCAAGGCCATTATGGACAACTTATCGAGACCCTGTCTCAAAAATTTTTAAAAAAAGGTGGTGGGTGGGCTGACTTGTAATTCAGTGATAGAGCACCCCTGAGTTTAATCCTTAGTACTGAGAGAGAGAGAGAGAGAGAGAGAGAGAGAGAGGAAAATCTTTCCCATAATAGTTTAATAGATGTTAATGACTATAAAATATACTTTTTTCAATTATGGTCTAGGGCAGAAACTTTTTGTATTACATATTTAATATTTTTTTCTGAGAAGAAATTTGCTTTCTTGATAAAATACTTTGCTTGATAAATACGTTAGTGGGATTAAGGGTTGAGCCTAGTTATTTTCTCACAAAATCAGAGTTTTTTTCCCTATAAAAATCCTGATTAATTTAAACTTCCTAAATCTCCCTACAACAGTTATGGATGCAGCAAATTATTATTGCTTTTGTGAAATATTTATTTTTGCAAAAATGTAAAATTATATATTCAACTAAATGGAACTCTTTTTTTTTTAAAGAGAGAGGAGAGAGAGAGAGAGAGAGAGAGAGAGAGAGAGAGAGAGAGAGAGAGAGAGAATTTTTTAAATATTTATTTCTTTTAGTTATGATGGACACAACATCTTAGTTTGTATGTGGTGCTGAGGATCGAACCTGGGCCGCACACATGCCAGGCAAGCGCGCTACCGCTTGAGCCACATCGCCAGCCCTAAATGGAATTCTAATAGCAGCTTAGTTCTTATAAATTTCTTTGTTAATGTTGGGGCTTAGGAAATGATGTCTCAGGGCTGGGGATGTAGCTCATGTAGTTACAGTGCTTGCCTGGCATACTTGCGGCCCTGAGTTTGATTACCAGGTCTGCCAAAAAGAGAAAATAATAGCCCAAAGTACAGTGCTTTAGCATGCTGAGGACTTTGAATGAAAGGCATTGGAAGTGTCTCAGAAACAAAGTCTTTTTCTGATCTTCTCTTGCCCTTCTTTCTCCTGCTCTTCCCCCAAAGCAGGCCATGAAAAATGAAAAATTCCTCTTCCCCAATGTGGGTCCTGGACACTTTTTCCTAAAGACATTCACAAGGCCTGGAAACACTGCTGTAACCTTTCCTGCCTTTCTGCATAAGAGCTGGCCTTAAATAAACTCTCTGATCTACCTTATTTGATAGTAAATCCCAAGACTCTCATTCCAGAAGAGGTCCTGCCTGAGACCAGGGAGGAAGAAATGGTGTATAGACAGACCAAGAAGAATATGAACAGCAGGCCTGGCTGGGTTTCCTCCTTCTGTCTGTTACCTTTAGATGACACCCTTTCTGTCCAATCCCATTTCTGCACAACTGTCCATTTTTTCATTGAATCTAAGCTTAAAAACAGACTGCTTTCCCTGGATCTCTGAGCCTTCATTTCCAAAGGCTCCTAGGTCATGTAAAGTTTGATTTAATAAATCTGTTATGCTCTTCTCTTGCTATCCTATCTTTCGTTATAGGATCATAATCCTAACTATAGTGAGGAAAGGTCTGATCCCCATCTGCCTCTATACTATAAATTGTTAAGGTTTACAAATTGTAAAAGATTTGTTGGAATTTATAAATTGTTAGTTTATACTGGACAAAAATTTTAACTGTGTCTTCAACAAACTTTTAACACTAACATTTGTTTATCTGTAGTTTGCTGCACAAGGAAGAGAATAAGTGGAGTAAGATCCAAGACAGTTCTACCTGAGGTTGGCAGAGGGAGGAGAGGTGGATGACGTATTAATGAAATATTAAAGATGAAAACCAATGTGGAGGACTATGGTGGGGAGAGGCAGGAGACCACGCTACTGCAGTGCGTTGAGGTCATCAGGATCTGGGCGGGAAGCAGTGACTTTGGCTCTGAACCATTTCTGTACTTGGTCATCGCTGTAGGTTGACATCATTCTGCATCAAGATTAACACTCCTTCCCAGTCTCCTGCTTTCCAGTAAAGGGCACTGCCAGACACGCAGTTGCTCAATCCAGAAGTCATGCTTTTTTCTTATTTCCAAATCCAATCCGTAAGACAATCCCACCCTTGTTGAAAAGTACTATGTGTCATTTGTTCTTCCCAAAGCAATGATCTTGTAGCATAAATTAGATGGTGCTCTACCGCTGGATAAATTCCATTAATATAGTCCCACAACTTTAAGAACAAAACAAAACAAAACATCTAAACCTCTTATCACGTGCTACAAGACCCGGCATTTTCAATCTTTGCCTAATTCCTCAAACTCGTCCCATGACAATTTCCCCCTGAAAACAATCTTTGTGCACTCGCCTCATCTGGGATTCAAGGAGGCAGGCCAAGCTCTTCCCCACCTTAGACTCTGTGCACTGTATATTTTTTGAGTCAGGAGTGGTCCTTCCCAGATTCTTTCTTTCTTTTTTTTTTCTTTGGTACTGGGAATTGAACTCACAGAACCACATCCCCAGCCCTACTTTGAATTTTATTTAGAGTCAGAGTCTCACTGAGTCGCTTAGCGCTTGCTATTGCTGAGGCTGGCTTTGAACTCACGATCCTCCTGTCTCAGCCTCCCGAGCAGCTGGGATTATAGACGTAATTTTTTTCAGGATATTTATTAAGGTTAATATACAATTTTTCATTTGTCTTGGAAGTCCTTTATTGTAAAGACAATTGTTTTGTCTGATGACAAACAGCAGCTACAATGACTATTCTGGGCCTCCAGGTTGGATAAATTCCATTTCTTCTTGAGACACAGGTTTCCTTCTATATTTCAGAGATAATTTTAAAAATATATATATATATTTTTAGTTGTCAATGGATTTTATTTTCTTTATTTATATGCAGTGCTGAGAATTGAACCCAGTGCCTCACACATGCTAGGCAAGCACTCTACCACTGAGCCACAACCCCAGCCCCTGAGGTAATGTTTTTTATTATTTCTACAGTGTCTGGTGGACCCTGATGCATCAGCAAATCTGGTGATTTACTCCCCTTAGAATGCTATGACATTACAGGTAAGTGAGATGGAAGCCCCGTTGAAAGCTTCTGTTACACTGAGTTTAGGATGGTCTCTTCGGTCAGGGAATCTTATTAATGGTGTATCTGGCTTGACGACCTGAACCACCCTGCTGGCAGACGCCACTTTGCTGCCCATCATAACCCCTGAGAAGGGGCAGCTTCCAGACCCTAGATTGTTCTTATCCATCATATCTCAGCAGAAATATTACATGCTCCCAGGACTTCTTCTACTCTCTACCTCTTTATTGGATCATCTTTTTGTTACTGACACTATTCACAAAGTGTGATTTTATTTTGGTTATTTTTATTCCAGTTATTTATTTATTTGGTTATTTTTTGGTTCTTTTTATTTTGGTTATTTTGGAATAACTGCTATATTCCCAGAGCCCAGAGCCTTGAGCCTTGAGCCTAGAACAACACTTGGCAGATATCAAACAATCAATAAATATCTAGGGAATGAATAAATAACTGCCGATTTACTTTCCTTCTACATTAGACTTTAAGTGTGTGGGGGTGGGGTGGGGAGAGGAGTCCAGCGCCCCCACTCTCCTGCCTCCGCCATTCTTACCCTGGTGCCTGACACAAGGTCTAGCACTTTGGTAATGCTCAATAGGTATTGATTAAATGAAGGCACACACTCAAACTCTCCATCTGGAATGGATTATGGGTTTACCCAACAGAACCCTTATCTAATGTGGAAAGTGAGAGTTAGATGTCTCAGAGGTCCCCTGGGAAAAGATGATGAGAGAGCAGAAGACACAGAGAAATGAGGCTCTAGCTCCTGACACCTGCTTTAACTGGAGCGGCTCTTATTTTTTTTTTTTGATAAACTGTGGTTCTATATAAAAAATAAGTTAAGGGTTGGTAGTTCCTCCATTTTTTAAAAAGTAGACCCATTGATTTAGACTAACCCCTACCCCAACTTTTATTTTTTTGCCCCAGATGAGGATTCTGAAGCCAAGAGAGGAACAAAGAGTCTTGCTCAAGTTCACATATATAGCAAGGCTGGGCAGAAGTCCAGGTCAACTGAATTCATCTCATTTGGTACTCTCAGTTCTGTCCAGAGGACCCCCATGGGTGTTGACCAGCAACGTAGGATGTGGCTGAGAGAAAAGTCTGGTTCTGCGTATGTACTGTGGGGCAGAAGGGCACCTGTCCTCCTGGATTGATTTTTGAGCATAAATAGAATCCCACGGGACTCAAACAACCTCTTGGTCAATCAACCAGCACTAGACATTGGGCACCTCCTGAGCAGAGCCCTGAGCTGCTGCTCCCATGAGCAGATTCACGTGAGCCTGATGGGAAGTTCCAAAGCATAAGCACATTTGAGAATTAACAGACCAGTAAGTGCTGATCATTGTCCCATAGGTAGGATCCGCCTGGGAAATTCTGAGTTAGAACAATGATCTCAGCTCTACTGACTATAACGTTCAAATGGAACGACGAATATATTAAAGGCAATTTGTTTTTAACTGATGAGTCAAGTTTGCTTATAGGTCAATTGTACAGAGTTGACATTTCTGAAATGCCACCCAAGTGGGGACTTCTAGGCCAGCTCCTCCATGCCCACTTAACCCACAAGGTGTCTGTCTTATGCAGGAAACATTATCATTGAGTAAATACATTGTTGTTGTTTGCTTTCCTCTCCTTGTTCAGAAGGATCTCACAGTTCACAGAGGAAGAGGAACACGTGAACAGTACCTACAGTTATGAGAATTAGCATGAGTTGAGAGAGCAGGTGGCAGAGCTGGGCTTGAAGAATGATGAATTGTTTTTCAGTTCTGAGTTTCTCTTTTAAATATTTTTGAAAAATTTGACAGCTTTTTTGAGGTATAACTGACACAAAAAATTGTACCTATTTAAAATGTTTAATTTAAAAAATGTTCACTCTGGTAACATTTGATATGTTTATATGTATGTGTGTATATACACATTTGTAATACCACAATCCTTACTAAAAATTCCTCCATGTGCTTTTATAATTCCTCTCCAATACCTCTCCACACTTCCCATCCTTGAGCCCACTAATCTACTTTCTGTCACTATGTCCATTTCATATAAATAGAATCATACTGTTTGTACTTTTTTTAAAGAGAGAGAGAGAGAAAGAGAGAGAGAGAGAGAGAGAGAGAGAATTTTTTAATATTTAGTTTTTAGTTTTCAGTGAACACAACATCTTTATTTTATTTTTATGTGGTGCTGAGGATTGAACCCACCGCCGCGCGCATGCCAGGAGAGCGCACTACCGCTTGAGCCACATCCCCAGCCCTGTTTGTACTTTTTTTTTTATGGCTACTTTTACTGGACATAATAATTTTCAGATTCATCCATGTTGTATGTATTCATAATTCATTTCTTTATTGTGTTGAGTAGTATTTTGTTGAACGGATATACCATAATCTGTTCATAAGACAAAGCTTTATATGGTTTTATTTCTTGGATAAATACCTAAGAGTGGAATGGCTGGGTTATGGTAGGTTTGCATTTTAGAGAAATTTCCCCCTCTCCCCTTCCTTCCTTTCTTCCTTTCTTCTACTGGGGATAGAACCCAGGACTTCTGCGTGCTAATCAAGCACTCTCCCACTGAGCTATATCCCCAGACTTTTTTTTGTTGTTGTTGTTATAGCTCTCTTCTCTGCAAAAGCTCAGTGCAGTGGTTTTCAATTGCCCTCAGGGACTGTAAAGAGCTCCCCTGGGGCTGGAGGAAAAGGGTAAGAGGAAATGGGGAAAGGAAAAACAGTAATCAGCCAAAGGGGCTCTGCTTTAAAACTGGAGCCCAGTGGCTTGCGGGAGGGGGGTGGGAGGGGAGACACTGGATGTCCTAGAATTACTACAGGGGGAGCTCTCTATTCTTACAAATTAATTTTCTCATTAGCCCTTGGGAGTGGAAACTGAAACCCTGTGACTCTGTAGGCTTACTTCTCACCTTGAACAAAGTGTTTTTGTTCTGCATTCAGAGAAAGGAGAGATGGTGCAGCTAGGTGGGTGTCAGGAGGACCACTGGGCACTCTGGGAGACCCTTCCTTGTGACTCCATACTTGCAGGGAGTTGAGTGAACATGCTGACTGCTTGCAGAGTTTGTTGTTGTTGTTTTTGAGTGGGGTGAAGGTTGGCACTGAGGTTCATGTCTGAAATGACACGGAGCAAACCAGAGAGAAGACAAGGGAATCAAGAGAGTGAGCCCTCAGAGCTCAGCCCAACTCTGTAGAGGGCCAGGCACACTGGGGGAAAGTAGCCTACCTAGATCTCTGTGCCAGGTAGTTCCTAGTTCCTGTCTGCGTTATAGAGGTTTTGGGATTCTGCATGAGAATTTTTGTTCCTTTTTTCAATTTTGAAGCATGGTTTCTCTGTGTTAAAATGCACAGAGTATAAGTGCACAGGTCAGTGGTATGTGCCTAAGTTCTGGCAGTTGTTTGTACCCATGTAATAAATTGTAGTGCATTTCCCGTATCCCAGGAAGACCCTTCAGGACCCTTCCCAGTCAATACGATCCATTCAACTACTAGTTTTCATCTGCTGTAAAATGTTGCATAAGTGGAATCATACTCTCGTGTGTTCGGCATATCCTTTTCAATTTGTTCAACATTTTTTTTTTTTACTCACTATGAAGTATTTTAGTGTGGGAATATAATATTTTTAGTCAATCTCCTGCTGATGGGCATTTGGGTTATTTCCATTTTTCAGCTATTTTGAATAAACCTGCTATGAAGTCATTTCTCTTTGGTATCTACCCAGCAGTGGAAACCCAGGGATATAGAAAAGGTGCTTATTTGACTTAATTAGAAACTGTCGACCCAATGTGACCATATCATTTTAACTCCATTATAATACCGAGGGTTCTCGTTGTCCCATCCTCCTCAACGCTTGGTATTGTCAGTCTTTTTGATTTTAGCCATTCTTGTGAGTATATGGTGTCTCACTGTGGTTTTAATTTGCATTTTCCTGGTGAATAATAAGTTTTGGCACTTTTCATGTGTTTATTTTATTTTATTATTTTTAAAATATTTATTTACTTATTTTTTTTTTTTTTTAGACAACATCTTTGTATGTGGTGCTGAGGATCGAACCCGGGCCGCACGCATGCCAGGCGAGCGCGCTACCGCTTGAGCCACATCCCCAGCCCTCATGTGTTTATTGACTGTTTGGATCTTTTCTTTTACAGAGTGACTGTCGAGTCTTTGGCCCACTTTCCCCTTTTTCTATGCAGTCGTCTCCCCATATCCACAGGTTTCACCTCCATGGATTCAACCAACCACAGATGGAAAATATTCAAGAAAAAAAAGCTTTTATACTAAACTTTTGGGGATTCTTATTCCATAAACAATACAGTATGAGAACTATTTACATAGTATTTGTATCATATTAGGTATTATCAGGAATCCAGAGGTGATTTAAATGTGTGGAAGGGTGTGCTGAGGTTGCTGAAGTCACTCGCAAATACTACACCATCTCATAAGCATCAGCAGATTTTGGCATCCTCAGGGATCCTGGAACCAATTGCCTGATGATACCAAGGGGTGACCATACCACGGGAAAGTTCTGTATATATTCTAGTATGAAATCTTGTCAGGTTTTGTGTGTATGTGTGTGTGTGTTATAGTTTAGATCTTGAGGACACATGTGTTGAAGACTTGGTCTCCACCCCACAGTGTTACTTGGTGGCAGTGGGACCATTAGGAGGTAGGGTCTAGTGGAAGGAAGTCAGGTTATTGGGAGAATGCTCTTGAAGGGGATATTGGAACCCTGGCACCTCCTCTTCTCTTTGTTTCCCAGCTTCCATGACGTGAATATGCCTCTTCCATCATGTGTTTCCACCATGATGCACTGTGCAGCCAATGGCCCAAAGCAACAAGACCAAAGGACCACAGATTAAAACCTCAGAAACCATGAGCCAAAATAAACCTTTCCTCCTTCTAAGTTGATTATTTCAGGTGTTTTATCACAGTGATAGAAAACTGACTAACCTAGTTTGTATATATAATGTTTTCTTTCAGGCTGTGATTTGCCTTTTCACTTTCATAATGGGTATTTTTTTTTAAATATTTTTTTTTTAGTTGTAGCTGGACACAATACCTTTATTTTATTTATTTTTATGTGGTGCTGAGGGTTGAACCCAGGGCCTCACACATGCGAGACGAGTGCTGTACTGCTGAGCCACAACCCCAGCCCCATAATGAGAATTTTTTGATGAGTGAAAATATCTAATTTTGATGAAATTCATTTTTTTTCTTATAGTTAGTGCCTATGACATATTTTTAAAGATATCTGCCAGTTTGGGGATTAGTTCAGTGCTAGAGTGCTTACCTAGCATGTTTGAGACCCTGGGATCAATCCTCAGCACCACATATACAAATGCACACACATACACACTCACAAAATTGCCTTCCCTTTACATTTAAATATATGACCCATCTTGAATTTATTTCTGTATGTTGTGTAGGTTGGAATGTGGGACTAGTGAAGTCAAGTTTTTTTTTCTTTTCTTTACAGATAGCTACTTGCTCCAACATTACTTACTGAAATATATAAAACAAAACAAAATCTTTTCTTTCATATTGAATTTTTTTGGGGGATACCAAGGATTAAGCTCAGGGGCAGTTGACCACTGAGCCACATCCCCAGCCCTATTTTGTATTTTATTTACAGACAGGGTCTCACTGAATTGCTTATCACCTCACTATTGCTGAGGCTGGCTTTGAATTCGCCATCCTCCTGCCTCAGCCTCCCAAGCCACTGGGATTACAGGCATGTGCCACCCTGCCTGGCTTGTACTGAATTTTATCAATGCCTTTGTTAAAAATAAATTAACTATGTAAGTGTAGCTCTACATACTTAGTTCTATTAAGTATCTTCCCTCTCCCCTGTCAGGGCCTGATAAGCCAAGAGAAAAGGGGAAAAGGAGGCAAATTTCAGGGCTCTTGCCAAGGAAACCTAGACCCAGAGTAAGGCATGTGGAAGGAAATAGCATATAGTTCCTACATTTGTCCTTCATGGACACCTGAGAATACATTGCCATTACAGATATAGTTCTATGGGTGAAGGCATTACATTCTAGGCTTGTAACCAGGTGTAGATTTGGGGACTGTTGAAGACAAAGCTGGAAGGCTGTCAGATTTCTTTCCTCCCCGATTCCCTTAGGTGTCACCAAGCTCATCAATTAACATTGATGCTTTGGAAAGAATCTGCAAATCTTTCACAACTTGACACAAATGAAAAATCCCATGGATATTTATATTTTGCCTGAAGTAAATGCTTTGCCATGAAGAAATTCGATGGTGAAATTTTATGCATGAGGTGAGTAAGTATGATTTGAGAAGTTGATTTGTTTGTATGAATTGCCCTGGGTAGGTGATCACTTCACCATTTTTCATGTGAGGTAGGTGTTTCCTTGATTCAAAAACTTGTTCTGACTTTGTTAAACCACAGGCATCTAATTCTACTTTCACGTACTCCAAGGAGCTGCTTCATTTCCACATTCTAAAGTTGGCCAATCTGACAATTTAGAAGTTGTTGAACAAGGGAGGAGATAGTTTTATAATGTGGGAAAACAATGTTGGATTAAGGAGTTCTACAGAAGAGTTGAGAGCTTAGCAAAAAATATATCTAATCATTCCCAGATATTTACATTTACTTGAATTTTCTCTCGATTACCCTTTTCAAACACACAATTTAGAGATTGGTCTGTACATTAAATCTTGTTGAGTGATTCTCCTTCATTGAGCTGGTGGTAGTTATTTTTCTTAAAATATAATATTCACATGAACTTATGTCTCTCAGCCAATCACATCTTGATAATTGAACTCATGGCATTTAGCTACTTGGAATTTCCTGGACAGTTTTGACTTTTTTGACCATGGGAAATTCTTGAAACTGCAAGACAAACCCTCCTATTGTAGAAAATAACAAAGATTGTAGTCAAAACAAGAAAAAGAAAGAATTTTTCAGACTGCAGAGGGCTCTGGTTTTCACTGGGGTTGCCAATAATGGGCAGGCAGTGAGACTCCAAGAAACTCTCCCCAAGTGAGTTATGTGCTTCTGTCAGTTAGAGGTTAGGATCTTGCAGTGAGTTTGGGGTGGAGAACACTACGGGGAGGAAGGCTGGGATTAGGATGTCAGGAGGTGTTTTAACTCACAACTGCTTTTATGGTCCTAGACTTGTCTAAATTCAGTGAGGCATGTGCAGATGTGCGGAGACTGAAAATAGGACTAACACAACTAAAGCGAAGAAGTCTTAGGGCTGTGCCTCGGACAATGAATGAGTCCCAGAAGACTAAGGTATGGGAAGGTAGTTGGGAAATTTGTAGAAGTAAGGTATCAAACACATCTTTCAAAAGTAAAACTGTCAACAACCCATAGCTTTTCTTCCTTCAAAATGTGAAAGCTGTCAGAATCAAAATGGAGTCACTTCTGTCAAACCCTAAACAAAGAAATAATCAAAGCTGGGAGGCTACAAAGGGTGGAATCTCATGCTTATGCCTGATAAAGTATAATTATCCCCAGAAGACTTTGCCAGAACCACAACCTTGCACAAAGGGCACTGCAACCTCACCCAGAAAATACTTCTGCAGGGAAGTCTATCCAACAACTGCCTGTCTAACCCTGACTAACACCACTCTTTGTTATTGATCCTTATAGCCAAGGATTATTGTTTCAAAATAACTTATGTAATTCTTTCCATTTTTGCCTTTAAAAATACCCTCTTGCCCAAACCTCCTTGAATATGCATGAAGTATACTATGGCATTTCCACAGCAAAACTACTACCTGATTAATCTTTGGGGAATATTTCTGTTTCTTATTTATGTTGGCATGAGTGTAGCAGCAATTATTTCCCTTCTTCTTCTCCACAGGACAAAGGAACCTGTCAATAATGCCACTGGTTGGGGGGGAACTCTGAAAATAAGGCAGAGATACTTCTGGGCACTCAGGGGGCATTCAAACCTTGGCTCAGTAGCCTGGTCTGTGAACTGAGTTGTGTTTTTGCTCTTTGAGGGCAGAACAAGGAGTCCACTCACCCAGATACTCATCAAGCAACCTGACAATACTGAAGCTGGCACAGTCAATTTTTTACGACTAATAAAAAATGCCAGGGTGGAGTAATAATTATGCAAGCAATATTGTTGCTCCTAAGAAGAAAATTCTCTCTGCCAGACACTCACAGTGTGTCATAGGCACCTCCCAGCATGGATCTGTGTCAGCTTAAGCTTTAGGAAGAACAGGCTAAACACTTACGTGTGAACATTGGGCAAATCCTCTCAAGTCTTCTTGATAAATGTTCATTTATGAGTTTGGCTTTGACATGAATCAATTATGTTGCTGGGTGAACTTAAAAGTGCTCTGGTAATGTGGTCTGAGGACCATCTACACCAGAATTACTTGGGATGCCAATTCAATGCAGATTCCTGAACCCTATCCCAGGTTTATTAAAGTAGAAGTACTGTTAAGAGCAGGCCCTAGAATCTGCATTTCAAAAAAACAGAAAGCTCTCTCTTGGTGATTTTTGTGTGCATTAAATTTGGAAGCCCAGTAGCTTCAAATGTTCGTGTCCCAAGCTTATAGAGGCAGCCGGGAGGTGAGAAAGTAGAAATCTGGAAGACCAGTGTAATGTTAGTGGAAGCCATTTCTACAAAGAGAAAACACATGAAAGAAATCCATGGCAAATGCTGAGGCAGGTGTTGGCAATATGATCTATTCATACTGAGATAGACGCAGGTTGGTTCTGGATTTTTGTTGTGGTATATCCAGCATATACTACATGGGGACCATTAATGTGCCAGTCATTAAACTGTCTTAGCCCAATGCCCTGATCCTAATCCTAACTGTACCAAGGATTCTGTACCAAGGTAGATGAAGCTATTTAATCAACAGGGGACAGATGGCGGCAACAGGACCATTGCTTTGTCAATCAAAAGCAAGGTATCCCCAGAAATATGTACAATTATTATATGTCAATTAAAATAAAATAAACACATTTTTAAAGGTGCAAGCTGATATTTCTCCACAGCTTATAGAATGCTATTACCTTGTGTGCCATTTCCATTTTAACCTTTCTGATATTCCTTTTGCCCTGCACTGACCCAATCACCTGAGGAAGAGTAAAGACAGAATTAAATTTTATAACTTCTCTCATTTTGTATCCAGTGTCCTCTGGAAACATTGCATTTTTTAGACAAGGCCTTCTAAAGACTGGAGTATTAACAACCCAAACCTTACATTGAAAGAATAAAGGAAGTCTTGGCATAATACTTCTGAGATGCTGGAAGCCTCCAACTTGAAATTAATTGCACAGAAACCCAGGGGCAGTCTTACCGGGAATTGCTCAAACATGCTAAGAGTTGAGATTTCACAAGGCCTTTTGATTTGCCCTTCCTTGCTGTTTTCACAGGTACCGTCCCATCCATCTTTCACACCCTGACTTGCTTATTGCTCTTGCCTCCTAGCTGGGCCCCATCTTTCTAGTTCCTCCTGAAAGCCAAACTCATTCTCATACACTTAAAAAAAAAAAAAAAGATGTTGCCTCATATCTTGGGTACTTCTTGCCTTCTATCAAATCCATTCTAAATTCTAAGAATAGCACTCAAGTATTCAAGGGCCTTTTTTTTTTTCAGATTCACTTTTGCTTCCATCCCCTTGTATGTGCAATGCCCCTCGATAGGAATGTCACACTTCTTTCTCTCCACCAATCTACATCGAGTTCTGCTTTCAAAAATTGTACCACCCAGAGCGGTCCCCCTCAGCTCTGGGCTTGCACTACCTATTCCTATTACTCATGTTGCGTGTAAGCTTTCTGCTCATCTTCTCAGGGTCTGATTATAGTCTCCTCCTTGGCAGAGGCTGTTGTCTTACCTGTGAGCTATCATATCTGCTGCTTATCAAGCACATCGTATTGTATTTCCTAAATTATAAACACAACAGCTGCCCAGAAAATATGGGAGCAAATTCATAGACCTCACAACTTTCTTCTGGGAGAAAGTGACAGATACCCCATTTGGACTTCTGGAGTCCTTGAAGGTCACTGGATGAGCATGTCAAGGTCAAGTTTTCTGTTTCACAGTTGAAAAAACAGAATCAGCTAAGGTTCACAGTGCTTGTTAATTGAAAGATGGAAAACTAGAATTAGCTATGAGTTTAAATGGTCTTCTCTTAAAACTACAAAATAAAGGAAACACTGGGAAGCCAGGAGATCAAAGTTATTATGTTCCCTGATGATCATCTGGGCTCCGGTTTCTCTGCATGCTGGCCAAGGGCTAGTGCAAATGCTTTGGCAGTTTGATTTAGTTGTCCTTATAGTGAGGTATTTGGAACCAATCTACTATTGTGAATTTAAGCCTACAGCCTGGTATTTGTTCCAAATCAGCACAGTTATAGGGCTGCTAGGTCGCACGACTCCAGGGCATTATTCACATTGTATTAAAAATGGAGCTCAAGCTTGTTGTTTTTTTTTTCTAAGGAAACTTAGTTGTTTTTGAATAAAAGGCAAGAAGAACCCATGTTTAGCATTCATGAGGCCCTGGCTTTAATCCTCAGTATATGCACACAGAGAAAGAAAATTTTTATGGGATAGGTTTAAATTCATTTCTGTTCCTAAGAAAGGGCTTGCTGCAGGTATATAGATAGCACTGTAGTTAATAGCATGGGCTTTGTAGTTGGAGATGGCTAAGTTCAAAGTGCTATGTGGCCATGTAACCCTGGGCAAGTTATTTCACCTTTCACAGCACTGGTTTTCTTTTCTTTCTTTTTTTTTTTTTTATTGTTGGTAGTTCAAAACATTACACAGTTCTTAGTATATCATATTTCACAGTTTGATTCAAGTGGGTTATGAACTCCCATTTTTACCCCGTATACAGATTGCTGTATCACATTAGTTACACTTCCATTGCAGCACTGGTTTTCTGGTCTGTAAAATGGAAATAAAAATATTCACAGAGTTGTGAAAATTACATGGAAAATGTATGTATTGATTCAGAAAAGGTATGGATTGTGGGGTGTGTGTGTGTGTGTGTGTGTGTGTGTGTGTGTGTATGTGTATGTGTGTGTGTAGCATATACATATATATATATATATATATTTGCAAAAATCAAAACTAGTCATATTTTCATTTGTAGATATCTTGAAACTACAGCAGTTATTCTCACATTTTGCATCCTCAGTTTCATCTTGAAGGATCTAAAAATGCAAAGAAGGAATGGAATAAGACAGGACAGAAGAATGTATTTGAAGTTTTGAATTAATTTGAAATTGATGAGATAAAATGTCTCCTTATAACCAAACCGGGCTAAAAAATATCTAAGTGCTTTTTCCTTCTTTCCTTCCTTAATATAAAATGTGATCTTAAGAGACAATGTTGGGTGCTCTCTCTGTTGCAGGGTCTTCTTCGGAAAGACTCCTCATCTTTTCTCACACTTCTTCTTGGCCTCCTTCCATGTTGTGTGTCTTGTTCCACCCCCTTCCTAAGTCACATGGATGGGTGGTGGCCTCCACTCTTCCTTTCCTCATCCAGTAACCACCACCTCTTGTCAGTTACATCAGCTCTTCCTCCTCTCTTCCCCTCCCTCCCGCTCCCCCCTCCCCTCCCCATTCTCCTCTTCCTCCTCCTCCCCCTCCTCCTCCTCTTCTTCTTCTTCTTCCCAGTATTTATATTTTATTTAATTCTTCATGATAACTTTGATCCTAAGTTATAATGCCACTTTATTTTCAGAAAATGAGAAAATCAAGGCAGAGAAGGTTTAAGAAATGTTTCTGGATAAGCCAGAAATTTGGGCCACATTCATGTACCCAAACCAATGGTATTTTAAAAAAATAAATAAGCAGAAGCTACAGAAGATAAGTAAATATTTATGAAATGATTTTATATTTTCTTGCAAATACCAGGCTAACCTCATTTGACATGTGTGGCGTGTAATAGGAAGCAGAACAATTTACAATTATTATATAATCTAAACAAGTTAAACCCTTCCTCTCCAAACGTGTCATGTTTGGGACAGTCGGGAGCAACAAGCAACTGAACACAAGTCATCATCGGGAAGGAAATTCTGGAAACTGGTAAAGCCTTTCCATCTTCTTGAGTTCCAGATATTGAAAAAAGTAGCTCCATGCCCTCCTCTCAGTCTGTCCTGCATGCCCTAGGTTCAGGCCAGGGTTCTATCTCCCTTGAATAAAAGCAAGAGCTTCCCCTAACCTTCCCTTCAGCCTTACCCCTCTTCAATTCATTCTTCACACAACAACCCCAAATATTCCTTCTGCATCTGTTTTGAACATGTGGAAACGTTTTTCTTGTAATTATCCTGTGAACAATCAGTATTAACAACTATTTACATAGCATTTACACTGTATCAGGTATTAAAAGTAATCCAGAGATGATGCAAAATATGTTTCTCATCTTTCTGTGAGGTTCTGGGAACCTAAAAGGATACCACAAGTGTCCTTCAGGGTAGAGACTCTGCTGCTGCACTAAACTCAGCCAAAATGCAGCACACCTTGCTCCTCATAAAAATGAATGCTACTCAAGCTTCAGCAATACTTTATTATAAAGAATAAAAGAAATAAAAGCCCAAGTTAAAGATCAGACCTCTAAGTAGGATTGGTCATAGGTGGGGCCTGCTCAGGTTCCACTCATGGACATCCACTGCTATAGCAGAGAGTATTAATGCAAAGACTATGAGGGGATCTCAGTCTAGTCACTCTAGGACACTTTGGCAAGAGAAAGCTGTTCCCTAAAAAGATCCACACAGAGTAGTCTTCTAGACATTTATCCCAAGTGATACATAAAACCCAACACAGGAATACAGGGTAACAATGCCTCCTAAGGCTCATAATTTACCAGCAACTGACCCCAAAGATATTGAAGTAGATGAAAAAAATCAGATAAAGAATTCAAAAGTGGTTATAAAAAGATCAATGAATTCCAAGAGAACACAGTAAAACAACTGAATGAATTAAGGAAATTAACACAGAGTATGAATGATAAATCCAATAAAGAGATATAAATATTGGAAAAGAACCAAACACAAATCTTAGAAATGAAAGACACAATAAATCAAAAAAATTTTACACTTGAAAGTCTAGTGTAAGATGAAAAAGGAAAAGAAAGAGGGGTGGGGAGTCTCACAAAAATTGAAATGTAGCTGGGGGTGGTGGTGCACACCTGTAATCCCAGCAACTAGGGAGGCTGAGGCAGGAGGAGTTCAAGTTCAATGCCAATATCAGCAACTTAGCCCCTGAGCAACTTAGCAAGACCCTGTCTCAAAATAGGGGCAGAGGTAAGGTGCCCCTGGGTTCAATCCCCAGTTAAAAAAAATAGAAAATATATCAGTCTAATAGAGCAAAGGAACCAAGAGGAGGGAGGAGGGCAGGAAAAGAGAAAATACTGGGAATGATACTGGCTAAATTATGTTGTTATGTCATGTAATGTATGAATATATAAAAACAAATCTCACCATTATGTACAACTGAAATGCACCAATAAAAATACATAAAAATGTATAGAGGAAGATGCATGTAAGTTACATGCAAATAACTTTGCAATCTTATATGAGGGACTTGAGCATTTGAAGATTTTGGCGTCCTCAGGGTTCTTGGCACCAATTCCCCCATGGATACTGAAGGACCGCCACACAAATTTTATAAAATTGTGATTGTGTAGTTCATATTGCCTTTATTATTTTTATTGTCAACATTATCATTTATTTTTCTACACCTTGACATTAAGCAGCTGCATACGATTTTTATCATGTGATCTCACTCTACCTGAGAACGGCCACGATAGAACAGAATTAGTAGGAATGAATCTTCTAATTTGTTTTTGTAGATGGGGCGAGGATGGGTAGGATTGGGTGAGGAAGGCTGTATCTCAGTGGTGGAGCACTTGCCTAGCATGTGTGAGGCACTGGATTCAGTCCTCAAATAAATAAAAAGAAAGCAGCAGAAGACAGTAAGACTTTCTGACTTTTGTTTTATGAAATTAAATTCTAGAATGCGGAAAGACTAGACAAGGTGTCTATGTGAGATCCAGATGAGACTTGAAAATGTTGTCCCAACTAAGGAGAAGGGAAATGATCAATGTATAGAACTCTCTAAGGCCTGGAATGAAGGAGGGAGGTAGCCAAACCCAGAGGGGAAGTGCATGGAGCTGTCTCTAGGCATTCTTCATCTGTCGCAAAGTGTTAATCATCTCCCCTGACTTCACACACTGGACAGGAGAGGACATGTGACCTAATGCTGGATGGCCCCTGGTTCACTGTGGGCCCTCAGTGGTCATGTCCCCAAGGCTTTCTGCTCTTCCAATGAGGCTCCTTAACAGTGAAAGCCTTCTTTATGGGAATGGGACATTTTACCATCCTGTCTTCCAGGAGTAGTGCTAAGGCTGCTGCTGGTCACTGCTAGCTTCTTTCTCTCCTCTGATTTAGAGAGACATTTTGCACAGACCAACTGTAAGTGAAGATTCCTAACATTCTATTCTTGCAGCTGTTCTAAACATGGTCATGAAACAGACCAGATCTTGGTTGAAAGGTGGATGTCTCACAATTTTAGGTAATCAGAGGAAGCAGGGCAAATGCATGGATTCTTGTTCTCTCTCAAACTCTGGATTCTACGTGGAAGAAAGAAAGAACTGAGGGGGAAGTCAAGCTTTACCGGGAACTCTCTGTTCCATGAAGTCAGTGTAAGTTAGCCATCCTTACTTAAAGCAGAGTTAATGGAAGACTGGCATTATTTTACAGCAGAAACAAGAAGGAGGTTTTTTAGGGACTTTCACACTGGGAATTTTTAAGCCTAAACAAATGAAGACAGTAATTCTCAGATGTATGAGGACAATTCTGGGAATCTCTTCGCAGTGGAAATATATATATATATATATATATATATATATATATATATATATATATATATATATGGAAGAATAAATATAACTAACTCATTTTAAAGTTATATAAGCTATATGAATGATGTGAAGACCTTGTAGTTCTTATCTAATGGGAATGTAAGGGGATAAGGCTTGAGAAACTACTTTAAGCTGTAGAAGAAGATGCAAGATGGTGTAGAAGAAACATAGCCTTCGTATTAATTAACTAGGGAAATCCATAGCAGTTTAATCTTGGAGACATAGAACTGGAAGGGAATTCAGAGAACTACTGGCCCAGAGGTTGTCAAACTACAGTCCCATGAACCAGAGCTAGCCCAGCTGCCTGTATTTTCTTATTCTATATCCTTTGGGCTGAAAGTGGCTTTTACATTTTTAAATGGTTTTAAAAATCAAAAGAAGATTAGAAGTTTATAGATTATGAAAACTATGCAAAATTCAAATTCTAGTGTTATTGAAATAAGTTTTGTTGGACTATATCCATTCTCGTTTGCTTATATGTTGTCAGTTGCTGCTTCTGTAGTACAGTGACAGAGTCAAGTGGCTGCAGAAAACAAAGCATGGCCTACAAAGCTTAAAATATTTATTATCTGCCACTCTACTGAAAGAATTGGCTGGGATTACGGGTGTGCACTACCATACTCAGCACCTCTTTGTTCTCTTTGTTCTCAGTTTCTTTGCCTGATCTCGCTCAAGGTTCAGGCAAAGAAACTGAATTCCTGAAAGTATAACTTATTCTTTCAAGTTCAGCTGGCTTAACAGTTGTAGGTTCTTAATATTATTAAGGAAATTTCCTTTTCGGTCTACGGATTTTTAGTTGCTGTTACTATGTCAGCAGTTCTCGTCTCCCTTTGGACCTCTTCTAACTTTAAAGTTCTTTCCTGATAGAATTTTCTAGAATATATCCACAACTATTTTTGAAAAGGACAGTGTATGTTTTGCTTTGCTTCTAGTGTCCTTTTAAAAGATATTTGGCCTTTTGCTGGTTTGTCCAAGTAAAGTATCTTGTGGTGTGCCTGAAATGCCTCTATAAATCAGTTTTCCAGATATAATTGCAGGGTGTAATCACTGAAGGACATCAGACACAGGATGTATGGTATTGCTACCAAGTGCCAACTGAGTTATCAAGGACTTATCATAGTATCCCAGGATGCCATGGTTGGAAGAGAACTTAAATCAAACACTTCATCATTGCTTGAAGCGATCATAACTCTGGCTAGTCAAGTGTTAGAAATAAAAAGAGCAGTTTCTTAATAGACAAGTTTATATGCTTACTTGTCACTTACAAAATCAGATATAAAGAAATGGAAACTCATGATGCAATATGGGGCTCTCCTCAAGGCTTTTTGTGTTATTAATCATTGATAAAACTAACCATGTTGTTAGACTATATCACAGCGTTCTACCTCATTCTGTGGTTTTCAATTAAGTACTCTGCAGAGGCATTTTTAAAACAACTTGGTATTAAAAGCCCTTGTAGCTTGCTGTTACGTATCTTTTTATTAAAAGCAAAGGGATGCTGAGTATGGTAGTGCACACCTGTAATCCCAGTGACTTGGGAGGCTGAGGCAGGAGGATTGAAAGTTTGGGGCCAGCCTCAGCAATTTAGCAAAATCTTGTCTCAAAATAAAAATAAGAAAAAGAAAAAGAAAAAAAAAGATCTGGGGATGTGACTCAGTGGTAAAGCGCTCATGGGTTCAACTCTGAGTACAAAAACCAAACAATGCCCAAACTAACAAGTAAGCAAAGGAGTGATATAACTCTGCTTATGACCTGCCTGGGTGGGAGACCATTTACCTTCACAGCCTTTTTCTTTTCTTGTATAATGGTAAATTGTGTGTTTCTATCTTGTCTCTTCTTTGGGGTTTTTTGAACTTTTTTTTTTTCTTGGTGCCAAAGATTTAACCCACGGGCACTTAACCACTGAGAAACAACCCCCCCCCCCCATTTAAAAAAATATTTTACCTAAAGACAAGGTCTCACTGAGTTGCTTACTGAGGCTGGCTTTGAAATTGCAATCCTCCCGCCTCAGCCTCCTGAGTCGCTGGGATTACAGGCAAGCACTACTGCACCTGGCTGGTTTTTGATCTTTGTTTCCTAAAAATAATTTATCACTTAGGGCAGTTAGGGATAGATTTATTATCTGTGATATACACTGCAAATATTTTTCTTTCAGTGATTTGTCAGTTGGCTTTAATTTTGGTGTTTTTTTTTATGATGTGACAATTTAAGAAAAATTTAAATAGTCAAATTTATCAGTTTTTTTTTTTTTTTTTTTTTACTGAATCTGCGTTTGGAGACATAGTTAGAAAACCTATCCTCACTCTCAGTTTAATCATTGATGAAACTCTCAAGAATTCAGCACTGATTTATTCTGGTATTTATATGGTTTTGCTTAACTTTTTTACATTAGGTATCTTATGCATTGGGAGTCTATTCTTAGAACCTGAGACATGGATCCAATTTTATCTGTTTTAAAAAATGGTTATCAAGTTGTCCTTACACCATATATTAAAGAACCATATTTGTCCCAGTGATTTTCTAGATGCCATATGTTTTTTTTTGTATTGTATTCTAAATTTCCATATACACTTAGGCTTAATTCTGGACTTTGTATTCTATTACACAGCTCTGTCTGTTCATGTGCTAATACCAAACCTTCATTATGGAGATTTAAATATATATTTTAATATCTAATGGTGCTACTTTTATTTTATGGCTCTCTTTTGTTTATTAAAAAGCTATTCTTGCACATTTTTTATTATAAAATTTACTATCAACTTATCTAGTTTCAAAACAAGCTTACGGCCATCTTTATGGAAAATCTTATTTAATTTGTAACCTCAGTTGGGCAAAGCAGACATTTTTTAAACATGGGTGATCTTATCCAGGAACATGCAAGGTCTTTCCAATTGTTCAAGTCTGTTTTTATAGTTCAGAAGTGTTTTAAGTTTTTCCTCATACTGTTTTGCATATTTCTCATTAATTATAATCCTTGGATCATATCTCTTTTGTTACTATGATATAATATACAAGAATTTCTCTATTATATTTTCTAACTGGTTACAGTTATTTATTTATTTAATTTAATTTTTTTTTTTTTTTTTTTGTGTGTGTGTGTAGCAGGGCAGGATCTTGCTGTGCTGCCCAGGCTGGCCTAGAATTCCTGGGCTCAACCACTCCTCCTTCTTAGCCTCCCCAAGTAGCTGGGACTACAGGTGTTTGCTGCTGCATCTGGTTTGAATGTTTTGAAACATCAGAAATACATGTGGGGTTTTGTCCAGTTTATTTTTTCAGAATTCACCGAGATTATATGTTTTTTCTATATCTATCTACTAAAACAGTGAATTATAGTAATTCTAATAATGAACCACTCTTGTATTCCTGGAATAAATCTCATTGGACATGTTTTTTTTTTTTTTTTTGGTGCCAAAGATTTAACCCATGGGCACTTATATTTTATTTTAGTATTTTTGTACAATGTACACAAGTAATATTGTTCTCTCATTTTCTTTGGATCAACTTAGTCATATTTAGGAATCAGTGTTAGAAATCTGGACATCACACATTATCAACAATTAAGGGACTGTCTGCTCTTGGAACATATGGTAGAAATTTCCTTTGAAATTGAGCTTAGTGCTTTTTTGTGGGCTGTTTTTGATAAGGTTCTATTTCTCAAATGGACATCGGTCTGCTCATACTTTTTATCTTTATTGAAGTCAATTTTGTTAATCTGTATTTAATAGAAAGCTACCCATTTAATCTAATTTTTCAAATAAATTTGCATAGTGACATTCAAAATAGTTGTTTATGATTTAAAAAATATTTTAAATGCTTCAGTGGTTGCTTTCTTTTGTTCATTTATTGTTTTGTTTGTCTATCTTGTTAGTTTTTTAGAGAATGAATATTTTGATATATTAATTAGTTTTTTTTATCCTCTCTCTTGTTAATTTTGGCTTTTAGATTTATTATCTCCTTCCTTTCCTCTTGTTTCTATTTTTCTATCTTTTTGAGTTATACATTTAATTTATTTTTATTCTGCAATTTTTCAAGGCTATAAGTGTTTAAGATCATGATTTTTTTCTCAAATCACTTTTAAATGAATCCCATTGATGCTAATAAATGGTGTTTCAGTCATTATTTTTGCAAATTCAATAATCTTGGGAAAAATAACTTACATTGTCTCTTTCATTCAAAAGTTGTTTAAAAGGAGGCTTCTTACATTGAAGGTACAACAGCCTAATTATTTAGTATTTGTTTATTTTTGAAGTTCTGGGATTGAATCTAGGTCCTCATGCATGCTAAGTAAGCAAAGTGCTCTACCACTGAGCTACACCCCCAGCCCAGCCTTTTTATTTTTGATTTTTCAGCTAATGTCTATTTTTATTATACTGTGATTATCTTAAATCTCTTTTATCATAGTATCTGTATCACCCTTCCCACCCTTCTACTTTCCGCCCATGATTTATTGGAGAAATCTGATCATTTATTTCATGTGATCTTCCATATCCTGAATTTGGCTGCTTGCTTCCTCATGATGTCATTTAAGCTGTTTCTTCATGCTTCAGGTTTCTATATTTTGCTCGTAGAGACTTGATAAGATTCGAGTTTAATGTCTGAGGCAATCATACATTGAGAAGATGCCCATTGCAATTATCATTATGCGTGTAATGTCTTGCTCCACTTGAGTGATGTGGACACTTTTCAGTGGGTTTAGATGAGTCAGCCTGCCTGATCTTCCCTAATAAAGCTCACCATTGATCTTTTAGACAATTGTTTTAGCATTAATGTTGTAGCCTTTACCTGTTATTTCATTAGGTCCAGCAAAATGCTGATGGTTCTAATCCTGACATTCCTTCTGCTATTCGTAATGGTGGGTGTTTTTAGTTTATTTATTTATTTTTAAACAGTTTTATTGTGGTATGAATGATGTATAATAAAACACACATACTTAAAGTATACAGTTTAGATGTATTTCTATGCCTATATCTACAATATTATGTAATATGGTGCAAAATATTATCTATTAAAAACTGAATTCTATGAAGAAGAAATTTCCATCAGTATTTGATTATTCTGAAATGTAGTTCACATAAAGATAGACTGAATGCTAGCTTCTTTCTCTTAATTTGTCAATTTACAAGTAATGATAAATTATACCAAAGAGCTGTAGTAACAAATACAGCATGGTATTGGCATCAAAATAGACATGAAGGCCAATGGAACAGAATAGAAGACAGACAGACAAATCCACAAATCTATAGCCATCTGCTATTTGGCAAAGGTGCCAAAAACATATATTGAACAAAAGATAGCCTTTTAAACAAATCTTGCTGAGAAAACTGGATAGCTATATGCCATATGTAGCAAAATGAAATTAGACACCTCCCATACTATACAAAACTCAAATTGAAAGGGATCAAAAACTTAAGAATTACACCAGAAAACTTACAACTGCTAGAATAAAAGAGGGTCCACACTCCATCATATAGGTATTGGCATCAACTTATTAACAAGACGCCCAAAGCATAAGAAATAAACCAAGAATCAATAAGTGTTGGGTTGGGGATGTGGCTCAGTGGTAGCCCGCTCGCCTGGCATGCGTGCGGCCTGGACCACATACAAACAAAGATGTTGTGTCCGCTGAAAACTAAAAAATAAATATTAAAATTCTCTCTCTCTCTCTTTAAAAAAATCATATAAGCATTATAAAAAAAAAGAATCAATAAGTGGGATGCTATTAAACTAAAAAGCTTCTGTACAGGGCTGGGGTTGTGGCTCAGTGGCAGAGCGTTTGCCTTGCATGTGTGAGGCACTGGGTTCAGTTCTCAGCACCGTGTATAAATAAATGAATAAAATAAAGGTCCATTAAAAATATTAAAAAAGAGAAAGCTTCTGCACAGCAAAGGAAACAATACCAAGAAGAGAGAGCCTATAGAATGGAAGAAAATATTGGCCAGCACCCCTCTGATAGAGAATTAACATCCAGAATACACAAAGAACTCAAAAAACTTAACACCAAAAAAAAAAAAAAATCCAAGCAGTAAATAGATAAAAGAACTGAACAGAAACTTCTCAATAGGAGAGCCACAAAAGGCCAATAAATATATGAAAAAATGTTCAACATCCCTAGCAATCGGGAAACTGCAAGTCAAAACTACACCAAGATTTCATCTCACTCGAGTCAGAATGGCAATGATGAAGAATACAAACAACAATAAATGCTGGCAAGTTGGTGGGGACAAGGTACCCTTGTACATTGCTGATGGGATGTTACAGACTATACAACCACTCTGGAAAGCAGCATGGAGATTCCTCAGAAAAGTAGGGATGGAACCTCCATATGATCCAGCTATCCCACTCTTGGGTATTTCCCCCAAAGGTCTAAAATCAGCATACTACAGTGACACAGACACATGAATGTTTATAGAAGCATAATTCACAATAGCTAAGTTATGGAATCAACCAAGATGCCCATTAATAGATAAATGGATTAAGAAATTGTGGCATATCTATACAATGTAGGGCTACTCAGCCATTAAAAAGAATGAAATTGTGGTATTTGCTGGTAAATACTTGGAAATGGAGAATATCATGCTAAGTGAAATTAGCCAAACTTGGAAACTCATACGTGAAGCTAGCGTACAATAAAGGAAAGGGTGAGGGAAGGATAAGATTATATACAAAACCAGTCAATAGACAAGTGAAGGAAATCTAGTAGAGTAGGAGAAGGGGAAAGGGAGGGAGAATGAGAGGTAAAAGTGGAAGATCATGAACCAAAATTGATTTCTATGCATGTAAGAGTTTGTCAGGATGAACCCAACTACTCCCTTAATAATAAAGATAAATAGATAAATTATGACTCCCAAAGTTAATTAAAAAGAACAGATAATGAGTTGGTACCTTGAAATTTTGAATAATGTCAATTAAGACTTTCCAAATTCATTCTATAGCTAGACTGTGGAACCAACCCAGATGCCCTTCAATGGATGAATGGATTAAAAAATGTGGCATTTATACACCATGGAGTATTACGCAGCACTAAAAAATGACAAAATCATGGAATTCACAGGGAAATGGATGGCACTAGAACAGATTATGCTTAGTGAAGCTAGCCAATCCCTAAAAAACAAATTCCAAATGTCTTCTTTGATATAATGAGAGCAACTAAGAATAGAGCAGGGAGGAAGAGCAGGAAAAAAAGATTAACATTAAACAGAGACACGATGTGGGAGGGAAAGGGAGAGAAAAGGGGAATTGCATGGAAATGGAAAGAGACCCTCATTGTTATAAAAAACTACATATAAGAGGTTGTGAGGGGAATTGGAAAAAAAACAAGGAGAGAAATGAATTACAGTAGATGGGGTAGAAAGAGAAGATGGGGGGGAGGGGGGATAGTAGAGGATAGGAAAGGTAGCAGAATACAACAGTCACTAGTATGGCATTATGTAAAAATGTGGATGTGTAACCGATGTGATTCTGCAATCTGTATTTGGGGTAAAAATGGGAGTTCATAACTCACTTGAAACTAATGTTTGAAATATGATATGTCAAGAGCTTTGTAATGTTTTGAACAACCAATAAAAAAAAAAAAAGAAAGTGGAGATCAGGATTAAGATTCAGGAAGAAGCCTACCGAACAATAAGTTCTGATAAGAAGTAAAAAAAAAATTTTTTTTGGGGGGTGTGGGAGAGGTTTGGGAGGATAGCTACGAACTTGTTGATATTTATATATTTGAAATGCTTCATCTACACTTCCTGTTCTTTTATTGATGCTCATATTATCTCATCTTAGGCTTATGAGAGTCCATTCAAGGAGGGTTTATTTTATTTTATTTTAGTTGTAGATGGACATAATATCTTTATTTATTTATTTATTTTTATGTGGTGCTGAGGATTGAACCCAGGATCTCACACCTGCGAGGAAGTGCTCTACCACTGAGCTACAACCCCCAGCCCTCAAGGTGGTTTTTAGGTCTTTTTCTTTTTCTGTAGCAGGGCTTGAACCCAGGGCTTTGCACATACTAGACAAGTGCTCTGCCACTAAGCTATATTGCAGCCAGCTCTTATGCCTTTTCAATATAATTACAGTAGTCTTTGGCTCTTTGATAGTGTCTTTGCTCTTTGAAACCTGATGTCCTAGATTTAACTGTACCTATCTTACCACAGCCCTGTAATCAACCATTTCTCTAAGGAATATTGGTGACTTTTAGTGGAGAATGGCATATAAAACTATGGGCTATTTTAATGTTTTAAAAAAACTCTATAGTCCGTAGTAGTCTGGGGTTGTGGCTCAGCGGTAGTACACTTACTTGACTGATATGTGTGAAGCACTGGGTTTGATTCTCAACACCACATATAAATAAATAAATAAACAAATAAATAAATAAATAAATAAAAATAAAGGTCTATCAACAACTTAAAAAAATATTAAAATAGTCCATAGTTTGGTTTAGTTACTAATAATACATATAATATACTTGTATATATACTAGTATATACACATACTATATTAATAATAGTATATATAAATATACATATACTAATAATATATATCAATGACACACATTATTAGGGCAATGTTTTTTATATCAGTTATCCAAGACAATGTTTGACTTTTTTAATATTAGAGCTACACAATAATTTGTGGTTATTTAAAATAACATTATTCTAATTTGCCTATCATGTTTACTTGTGGGATCTATACTTACTTACCACAGGAACTATTAAGAAAAGGCCCTAGAGCCAACAAATCAAGACAAGTGGGGACTCGACTGAGTCCTGTAGGTGGTGTGAACTGGCATGGACCACCAGGGATTATGTTTCCACTTCTTGTCTATGGAGTCAGAGATAAAGGCAATGGCCTGATTTGTAGACAGGGACAGTTGTATATGCTACTCTGTAAATATCACCCACTCATTTGGAATCCACAGCCATTTTTTTTAGCCAGAGAAACAAAGAAAGGCAGCTCAGAGAGGATGCAAGAGGGGTGAGATAAATTAAAGATGTATTCATTTCCATCTTGCAGACCCAGAAGAAGGAGGGGAGTCTGAGTGAAAGAATAGATTATAGTTATTTCTCATTCTAGGTCTCTCAAGCCAAAGTTTGTAATGGGGGAAAAAGAGGGCATAAACATTAAGTTGGATTTTGAAATTTAAGTTTTAAACTAGACTGAATTTTTAATAAGTGAAAATGACTAGAAAGACATAGAGCCTCCTCAGAATGTTGTGAAGGGATGGGAAAGAGATAAACCAAACCTAATCAAAGGTAGTAGTGGGAGAAAAGCAAAACTACTTGGGTTTGTATCCTAGAATGTTCTGAATGTCTAATATATATATTTGGATACCATAATGGGAGGGTCAAAATTTTATACATCACTATAAGAAATAGAGCTTAAGGAAGGAAAAGTTAGAAGGAATTTCTCCACTTTCCTAGAGGTGGAGATAATCTTCCACACCATCTCACCCTAGGCTTTTCCTGCAATTAAGTTGTGTTCCACTGGGTGGTAGCAGATATCCTGGTATGCCATTCACCATAAGATTAAACCACAAAATATTTTGAACCCAGAGATGCTTAAGTACTGAGCCATATCCCAGCTCCCCCCTCCAACTTTTTTAAAAATTATTTTTTAATTTTTTTAGTTGTTGATAGAACTTTATTTTTATTTATTTATATGTGGTGCTGAGAATCTAACCCAGTGCCTCACAAATGCTAGGCAAGCGCTCCACCACTGAGCTACAACCCCAGCCCAAATTATTTTTTATTTTGAGACAGGGTCTCACTGTGTGGTTTAGGGTCTCACTAATCAAATCACAATTCTCACACATAAATTCAATTGTAGGTTTTTTTTTCTATTGTAGGTTTTAACTGTGTACTTTTTAAATGAAAATTAAAAACACTACTTGAGTAGTTTCATAACTTTAAATTATTAGGTACTGTTTTAATACAAATACAAATCAGTATTGGCTGATGATATATGTTTTTAAATATCTAAAAAACAGTTACATAAAAGTACCTTTTATTCCATCTCCATCTAACTCTATTCTTATCTCTGGACTAAGATGCCACCCCTTGATTCTCTCTTATATTCTCTTGTGTGATATGCAAATAGGAAATTATATAGTTCTGGGACTTCAGTCAAATTTGATAATGTGAATTTCTTAAGTTTCCTTCTACTACTGGCTATAGAGTATGGAGATTTAGGGAATAACTTCTGTGTTTGCTTCTTTTAGTTGTCCATAAGTTTCCATTTTTATTTTTGGAGTTTCACTTTTGTCTCTTCTATTGGCAAAATCAAGAAATGAAAATCTCTGACCTGCTGAGATAAAAAATTCCCCTTCCACCAAGTTAGGCTTTATTTGGAGGGCAACAATTTTCCACTGATTCATAGAATGATATCACTTTTTCCCTTGAGCTTTCTAACTGGAAACTTATTTCAACTACTTTACATGTGCTGGTACTTATATTAACACAAATTTAAGTTGCTTCAATTAGTTTTATTTATTTTATCTTACTTTTTTGCAGTGCTGGGTTAATAATTAATTTTAAAAAGAAAGTTCTATTCATGAGGCAAATTATTGAGTTTTCTGAGCAAGAGTTTAATAAGCATTTATAAATGGGTTTATTTTAAAACGAATTCCCTCAAGTTTTTAATGACAAAATTTCTAAACATTCACAAAAAATAATGTGGCAAACTTTCCGAGATCACCACTCAGATTAAACAATTATTAATGTTTTGCCACATATTTTAATATATCTATAGCTATACTTTTGTGAAACATTCAAAAGTAAGATGATGTGACCATTTACTCCTAAACTGTGTAGCATGGCATCTCCTGAAGCAGGAGGATTGCAAGGTTGAGGTCAGCCTGGGCAACTTTGCAAGATCCTGTCTCAAAAAATGAAAAGGGCTGGGGATGTAGCGAAGTGGATTTGATTCTCAGTACTGCAAATAATTATTATTAATAATAATAACAATAATAATAGTTACAAAATTATATAAACTTAGTGGCTTAAGACAAAACAAATATATTATTTTACAGTTCTGGGTCTCCCAGGGTTAAAATCAAGGTGTTCGCAGGGTTGTATTCCTTTGTGGAAACTGGGGAAAAATCGGTTCTTTGCTCTTTTTAGCTTCTAGAGGCCTCCTGTGATCCTTGATTTATGGTCACTTCCTTCATCTTCAAAACCAGAGAAACAGCAACCTCAGATCTCTGTCTGACTCTGACCTTGACTCTTCTACCTCTAGGGAGCCTTGTGATTCCATTGGACCCACTTGAATATTCCAGAATACTTTTCCTATCTCAAGGTCATCTGATTAGCAATCTTAATTCTATATGTAACCCAGTTTCCCCCTGGAACATATTTACAGGTCCTGCAGGTCAGGATGTGGGCATCTTTGGGGGCCATTATTCTGCCCACTGTAGTTAGTGACCTGACAATTTTAAGTTATTCACAAGAGTCCTTTAATACACTATAAGTGTATATATTTGCTTGTTTTGCTTTGGAATCCAGTAACAAAAGGCGATATGAACCGGGGAAGAAGTATTAAAAGGATTGAATGATAAAGTTACATTCTAATAGATGAGTGGTTGCACAATTTGGTACTGAAGGATAGGGCTAAATCCTTTCATATGACACATCTGAAGTCATGTGTTTGACTTGCTAGTTTTGTTTCAAACACTTTGTGAGGAAGTTGGCTGTTTCTTTGACCTTAGAGAATCCAAATGAGTTTAATCTTATAATCCGCTTCAACTTAACATTTTAAATTTTAGTCATCTTCTGTCATTTTGAGGAGAGTCACAAATACCTCCCTGTGGTTTATCTGCACAAACCAGATCTGAGGAGGTCCTTGCCATTGTTGTCCAGACTTGGGTGGTGTCAAGATGTAGCACTTTACTAAAAGACTGTACTAAAAGGTGAGTCTCTGCCCCATTCATCATCCACAGGCCTTTGAGTACTGACCTCTTTTCATGATATATATACATTGGTCTTCTTGAAGGAAGGTCTGGAAGGGGTTGGGGGGGATGGGGCTTGTGCTGTGGATCAAGGAAAGTGTGAAGGCATGGTCTTGAGTAATAACAGTTGTTAAAAAAAATCAGCCAAGCATCTGTGAAAGATGGAAAAGCAGACTCTGTATCCGAGTGATTAGAGAAACATTCTAGTCCTAAATTTATTTACAAAAGGCAGAGGATGTAAGGGAGGCACAATGGGGGAGGTTAATTAATTAAAAAGCTACAGGTGGAAAAGAATGAAAGACCATTTTACATTCTTTTGTTGTTGTTTGTTTTTCTTTTTAGATATACATGACAGTAGAGTGTATTTTGATATATCATACATACATGGAGTATCACTTTCCATTCTTGTGGTTGTGCACGACGCGGAGTTGCACTGGTGATACCACCATATCATTCATATATGAACCTAGGAAAGTTCTGTCAGATTCATTCCACTGTCTTTCCCATTCCCATCCTCCCTCCCTTCTCTTCATTTCCCTTTGTCTGATCCACTCACCTTCTATTCTTCCCTCCACCCCTTATTTTGTGTCAGCAGCCACAGGACATTCTTGAATGTATGTTCACACCTTAACTGAAACCTGCTCACAGTCCCCTCTGTGCCACAGTCTCTGATTTACAATCCTGACTGACCTTTGTGGACTGCCCTCCAATCCTAAAAATGTTTGTGCAAAAAGAAAGTCTGCACAAGTGCCTGGTGACTATGCAAGACACGATTTATCGGGGAAAGAGTACAAGATTAGCGACAGCTCCAAGAAGAGTTCAGTGGCCACCGGCTGAACAGACAGCACCTCAGGCCCTCATGGTGCTTTGCCAAGCGGTGCCTCCTCTTCTTGGCATGTGGTCCAGTGGTCGCTGGCTGGACGAATGGCATGTATCTTTCCACAGTGCCTCTGTTCCATGCCAGTTGCCACTGAGCAATGACATCATCAGCATTAGCTTGCTTAGTTTTCTTATATGACCTGCATCCCAAGGAGCAATTGTCCTGTTGAAGCCAGATCTTAAATGAAAGAAAATATCTCTCTACAGATAATCCTAACTGGCCCTACTGCCCAGTGTGTATGAGAGAGAGAGAGAGTCAGGATCCTTCAAGATAATATGCATCTGGACATTCTGACCCAGGCTTGCTGTTATTGATCCTTCCTAAGTTGGTGAGGTTTTGGGGAGCAGTAAGGGACATTCAGTGTTATACTGTACCTCTTTTCTTTAAGGATGATAGGATCCATATAAACAACTTACGCTTTCTTTCCCCAAAATTTCATTTTAAAATATTTTCCCAGCTGCTACCTAATCCTTTCTGGTTAGCATCTTTAATGGCTCAATAAAACCCTTTTACTTCTGAGATCTCTTCATCTTAAAAGTTTTGGTGATAGGTATGGGGGCCATTGCAAAGGGATCTTGCCATTCAGACTCAACCCCAACAAAAACAAGTGGATTTTTTTAAAATCAAGGATCCGGGTGGGCACCAGTGGGTGGAAAATGACAAGAGGACACTTCAGATGGGAAAACTGACCTGCTGGGACTAATGCTGCAGGCTACGGTGATAAGATATTAAAGGTGGCTAGATGGCAGGGTGGGGAATTTTCTCTAAACTGACCTGGTAAGATTCTTGCTCAAACTGGATGCAACAAGGCTGGAGGTTGAGACAGGGGTCAAGCAGAGAACTTAGAGGAACCCGACAAAATTGGATCAAAGGAGAGTCTTTGTTATAGTAATCACCCAAACCTGAGAACTCAGGAAGCTCTTGGGCATGACAGCTGGGTTGAATCCCCAGTTAAGCGGTTGTATCAGAGGAGGTAAACTGAGTGTATTTGTGAATCCACATTGTGTCATTTAGTCTACCTAGTGGCCATTGCTGTCTGGGAAAGACAGAGCCCTCCAACAATGGGAATTTATTCTTTTGGGTGCTCTTAGATCCTGTTCAAGAGACTTTCTAGAGGGCAAACAGAAACTTAGATATATAGCAGGATACTTAGGATGTTAAATAAACATTACAGAAGGCCATTATTTTGGACTAAGCAATAGGTTCAAACAGATCAGAGTAGAAATCAGAATGGATACATCCATGCTTGAGTTTGTTTTTTACCACCCAAACTAAGTTATCTGACTTCCAGAGAGAGAGAGAGAGAGAGAGAGAGAGAGAGAGAGAGAGAGAGAGAGAGAGAACAGCTAAATTTCCAAATAGGGCAGTTTGAACTAGTATGGTAATGAAGTTTCCCTGCCTTAATCTTTAAACAAAAAAGGTAACCTCGAGTAACCTGATGTTAACCAAGCAAGTTATTTTTCTATTGTTCATCTCCTCGTCCTTTATTTACTTTGTTTTTTTTTGGTACCAAAGATTAAACCCAGGTATGCTCTATCACTGTGCTACATCCCCCATCCCTTTTATGTATGTGTGTGTGTGTGTGTATACACACATACATATATATATATGTATATTTTTTTCTTTTTTTTAAATTTTGAGAACAAGGTCTCATGGTAACAGTGGTTCACTTGATGCTCTGACTATATCCCTTGTTGCTTTAAAACTTAACATTTTTTTCCCAACCTTCTTCTCCCTGACCTTCTCTTTCCTGATCTCTCCTCCCTAATCTCATTTTCTCTGAATCACCTCTTTAAAAAAAAAAACCTGCTCCCCATTATGGGCAGAATCACAGCCTTGGGGACAGAAATCCCCTGCGTTTCTCCTTTGCTAGCAAAGCAATAAACCTTCTTTTTCCTTTTTCTCAAAACTGTGTCCTCATTATTGGATTGGCATGGGGACAAGGACTGAGCTTTCAGCAGCAAATTGCTTTTGGTAACATCACTAATTTGCCCAGGCCGGTCTCAAATTTGTTATCCTCCTGCCTTAATCTCCTGAGTCGCTAGAATTTATAGGCCTGTGCCACCATGCTGGGCAAGGAAAGTAACTTTTAAAATTATTATTATTATTATTTTGGCAGTGCTGGGCCCTGGTCCATCCAGGGCCTCCTGTATACTAGGCAAGTGGTCTACCAAGGTAAGTAATTTTAAAAGGTTCAATCTGTTTTTCTTTGTGTTTTGCTTTTTTTTTTTTTTTTTTTTTTAATTTAAGCTGTTGGGTTGAACACTACCCAGTGCCTAGGAAAGCTTGCAGTGAGATAAGAAGGTCTCTAAAAGAATGTGGTAAGGAGGGAAAAGGAGAGGGGAGCTGGCCACCCTCCTTATCTTCAGTCCTTGGGAGAGGATCTGAAGAGAGTGACCCTGGTTGTAAAGTAAAGGAATGTTCTCATAAAACATCTGAGGAAACTGACCTATGGGGTGGGCATGCGCCCTGTCCTTTCTATTCCCCCTCCTTTTAGGCATGGGCAGCCCTCCATGGTATCCGCTTCCACCGCTGAGTCCAAAAACTCTCTGTGAAGTCCTTCTTTCTTTTGGGATGGGTGAACAGTATGCAGGGGCGTTTACAGCCCCCGGGTTGAACAAAGTCTTTCCCTCTCTACAAAATCCACCTCTTCGGCTGGGCCCATTGGATCACTTATTATTTCTTCTAAAATATTTTTAGAATTAGTTGTAGATGGACAAGATATCTTTATTCATTTTTTTTTTTAATGTGGTGCTGAGAATCAAACCCAGTGCCTCATTCATTCTCGGCAAGTGCTCTACCACTGAACCACAACCCCAGCCTCTTGACCACTTCTTCTATTCTGTGGGATGAAGCATTGCCTGAGTTTTGAGCTATGACATTAAGCCAATTAAGATCTTTGAATTAAGCTGCTGTAATTTTGTCCTTTGACCAGGGTATTGTGAGGAGGGCCTGTCACTTCTACACTGAACTCAATGGGTTCCCCCTTGGTGGGTGCAAAGCTGATAAGCACAGCCAGGAGATAAGAGAGTGAAGGAAGGTTTGCCACTTGCAGCAAATGAGGAGTGCATGGGAATAATTCTTGAAGTAGTGTCTCCCCAAACAGCAACAGCCAGGGGATTTTATTTCCTTTTTGCTGTGCTGAGCATTGAATCCAGGTCCTCCTGCATGCTAGGCAAGCGCTCCACCTCTGAGCTACATCTCCAGCTGCACGTATACAATATGGGAAAGACTTGTCACCACATGTAGAGATGAGCACTTTCCTGAACACGCTCAGGAAGAGGTCATACATTGCATGTTAAAAAAAAAAAAGGCAGCTAGAACACCTGAGGGCAGAGAATTATTACAATAAGCCAAGTTTACTCACCTAAAAGAGTGAGTCAGAGTGACTCAGTGACTTTGGCTGGTTCTGCCATAACTTTAACTTTCTCTGGAGGGCTTTATCTAAAAAAAAGAGACCCCCCCCTCCAAAAAAAAATCTTTGAAGGAATGTGAATAGTTATTTAAAGGTTGGGCAACAGCCCTCCTGACAAAGCAGAGTTGATTGTCCCTAAAGGTTCCTAGCAGCCAACAGTTCCATTAAGGCAGGAGAGAGGTCCCCAGTAATGGAGGAGTCTCCTCCACAAGAGAGTCCCACACTGCAAATTGGTGCCACCCATCTTAAAAACAGTATGGAGATTCCTTAGAAAACTTGGAACGGAACCACCATCTGACCCAGCTATCCCACTCCTCCATCTATACGCAAAGGACTTAAAATCAGCATACTATAGTAACACAGCCACATCAGTGTTCATAGCAGTTCAATTCACAGTAGCTAAATTGGAAGCAACCTAGATGCCCTACAATAGATGAATGGATAAAGAAACTGTGGTATATGTACACAATGGAATATTACTCAGCATTAAAAGAGAATAAAATTATGGCATTTGCAGGTAAATAAATGGATGGAGTTGGAGAATATCATGCTAAGTGAAGTAAGCCAGTCCCCCCAAACCAAAGGCAGAATGGATGCTGATCCATAATTGGGGGGGGAACATGGGAGAAATGGAAGAACTTTGATTGGGCAAAGGGGAGGGAGGGGTGAGGAGGAGGGTGCATGGGGCAGGAAAGATGATGGAATGAGATGGACTTCATTACCCTAGGTACATGTGTGACTGCACATATGGTGTGATGCTACATTATGTACAACAGAGAAGTGAAAAATTATGCTGTAATTGTATACAGTGAATCAAATGCATTCTGCTGTCTTATATATCTAATTAAAATAAATAAATAAATAAATTTTAAAAACATTCCCACAGCAAGAGCATTCACTATAATTCCTGGTAGGCACTAGTCAATATAAAATTTTTCTGCCCAACATAGTTTTCTTCCTCCCTGATCCTCAACCTTGGAAAGATGAACCATATGTGTAGGGAGGAAAGGGCATAGAGAAAATATCTTCAATAGGGAAATAGTTCCCTGACTACACAGACTTGTCCCTCTGCCTAAATTAAACCAAGTTAGAGTTCTGGTCATTAAACCCAAGTCCCCACACATGCTAAACACAAGCTCTACCACTGACTCCCACCTTCAGCCTGGACCTGATACCGGTCTGTTGGAGATCAGAAAGGTCCTTGTTCCCCAGTGTTGAAGATTCAACACCAGAGAAATGCTGAGGCAAATGTGGAAAGCAAGTTTTATTAAAGAAAAAGACAAAGACAGACTTCTCTGAAGAGGAGGGGCCCTAGAGTTGGGTGTTCATGGGAGGGGGGTGCATCTTGCTCTTTTATAGACCTCAGAACCACCTCTTTTTAATTATTTTCTCTCTTTGTTCCCTGCATACATGACCAAGAGCAGGGACAGGGAAGTTAATTGTTAGCAACTCTGAGTGCCCAGGAGCACAATCGTAAATGTTAACAATCCATTGTTCTCTCTTTGATAACCAGTCCTCATTTTCTCTTGACCCCCATCATTCAATACCTACAGGAATTGCCTGACCTTTGCCCCTGCCTCAGTTTGCTGAGGAATGTGACATAACCTGTCCACTTAGGCCAGGAAGGGCTGCAGGCAGATTGCTTTTTGGCAAAGAAAGCACGTGGAGGGTGGTCAGCCCAGTGGGCCCATTTTTTAGAATTATTCTCTTAACCTCATGTTCCCACCTTTCTCATCTATCTCTCCCTTCACAGACCTTTCAATTGTTGATTAGGAGCTTGTGTCACCTAAAAGTTATGAGAAAGGTCTGATACTCAAGGTTTTCCCTTAATGGCAGGAGACCCATCTTCACTAAAACTTAGACAGAGCGTAGAAGACAAATATGAAGCCACTTTAGGATTATATTCCATGGAACTTTTTGCTCAGTATGATGGTTACTGTTGTGACGGTCCAGGATGGAGATGTCTGGTGTCTTCATGGATGGTGGGAGAGGGAGGTGAATGAGATGGTTTTACTTCTGGTAGACTTGTTTTATTTTTATTTACAGCATCTGCATAACACAGTAATTTTTAAAGTTATTCTTTGAATATTTTACCTTAATCACAATCACAAATACCAAATACTTGGTATTTTGCCAGGTTGTGGGAAAATGGAGCAGTATTCTCCATTACCTATCTGATCCAGAATTTTTCTGGATTTAGCTCTAGAACCACCCACAAGTGACTTCTCATCTCCTGTTCACTGTAACTTGCTTTTATTAGTCCTTAAACAGCACTGAAAATATGTCAGCTAGGCTTGTTTTTTTTTTTTTTTAAATTCTCCCTCCCACCTTTGCTCTCTTGTTTCCTTCTTTTGTTTGATGAAGTTATATTTCTTGACCAAAGAAAGAAACCAATGCACGACCAGCTCTACTTCCTCCCTCATATTCCTCCTCTCTTGTTTTTTTAATACAGGTTCATTTTCTGTGGACATCATTTTCTGTGTCCTGTCTTCCTCTTTTACGTTATTTCTAAAACTTGATGACATGTTTTGACATAATCCATATGTTTGCGGGTCTTGTGTCTGTGGTTCTTCCACAGCGGGATTATAACTTAATTTCCTTAGCTGTTGCCTGGGTATTGACCTCTGGCTTGTTTCTGGTTTTCTTCCCAGGATCTCAGCGGTTGTCAGTGCTGCCCCAGGCAGGCCTCCCCATAGCAAGGACCAGACAGGTCCTCTTGTATGTGTGTATTGTAGGTATCAATCATCTACTTACAGGGGCTCTTTACCACTGAGCTATATCCCCAGCCCTTTTTTCTCACTAAGTAGCCCAAGCTTGCCTCAAACTTGTGATTCTCCTGCCTCAATCTCCTGGGTCACTGAGATTAGAGGCATGCTACCATGCTGGGTTTATGGCAGGTCCTCTTTTAGCCTTATGTTGGAACTAATTATTTTTCCCTCCCTGTTGTGTTATTTTCTTGGGAAAGTATATACAACGGAGAAATTACTGCTACCAAAGCTAGTAAGAATCTTTTAAGGACTGACTATTTTGCCAGAGGACAATCTAAACAAATCAAACCAGGCAACAGTTGGTTCATCTAAGGATAAGATCAAAATCAGATCAAACCTCATAACTGGATTTATCCAACTCCAGAAAGGCCATACAGATATGTTTTAAAGAATCACTTTTTAAATTTGGTAGTAAAGGTTTTAATTTAATCAATGTTTTTATTGATGCTGGAGATTGAACCCAGGGCCTTGGCACATACTAAGCATATAGTCGACCACTGAGTTATACACGCAGCCAATTTGATTTTAAGTGTTTTTTTTCCAACTAAAATTTTAGCTGCTTGACAGGCTTTCAGATTCTTTTTTCCTATGACCATTTGACTGACTGATTTCTCTCATAATAGAACCAAATTGAGGAAATTCTTTTTTTGTGACTTTTGGACTGGTGAATTTTTTTAAGCCTTTGACTGCTTTTAATATTAAATTTTTATTACACACACACACACACACACACACACACACACACACACACACACACAAAACCTCCAAAAAAGTAGAAGAAATAGAAAAGTGAAGTCTCAGCTGGGTGCAATGGCACATGCCTGTAATCCCAGTGACTAGGGAGGCTGAGGCAGGAGGATAGAAAGTTCAAGGCCCTAAGCAACTTGGGGAGACGTCTCAAAATAAAAAAATAAAAAGGGCAGGGGATGTGGCTTAGTGGTTATTATTGGGTCAAGTCCCCAATACCAAAAAAGAAAAAAAAAAAGTGAAGTGTGAAGCTTCCTGCACCCATTCCAGATTCCCCAGCTTCAACAGACGCATCTTCCCACTCTTCCTGTCTTCTTCTGCACACTTATTTCCCCCTCACTCTTGTATTTTAAAACAAATCACAGGCATCTGTGATCTCACCCATAAATACTTGAGTGAGCATCGTGTTGTGTTAGATCCCCGCAGCACAAATGTCAAGGCAAATGGGATAAAATGTCAACTAGTAAGCGAATCTGGGTGGAGTGGGACAGGTGCTCTATTTGTACTACTTTTACTTGGCAAAAATGTTTTTTATAAATTTGAAATTATTTCTAAATAAAAACTATAACACAAAGAATGAATGAAAAAAATGGCCATAATATCATCACAGAGAACAGATTTTTTTTCATTTTACTGTAAATCATGATTGTGGAAATTATTGTAGTTTTTTTTTGTTTTATTAATTAATTTTTTAAAATCTTTGTTTTTCTTTGGCAGAAAGAAATTAATGGGAAAAAAACAGAAAAATATTAAAGAGAAAATTAAAAAATCATGCAAAATTCTAACACCCAGATATAATCATTATTGAAGGATTATGTATTATTCCCCTAGTTATTAAATACACACACACACATACACACACACACACACACACACACACACCACTAGAAAGCCAAATAATATGAATGGGCTTATTACACAACACTGGTCTCAGCTCCCCTCCTGGCCTCCGCTGCGTGCTCTGTGTTATCTGCTGGCAGGTTCTTATGGTGAAATGCCAATGCAGCTATCTTTCTTTCAGAATCTTTTTGGTCTATCACTGCTGTTAAGATGAAAGGGAATCATATTTCAGTTGTTTTTTCCCTCTGGAGAGTGTGCTTTTCCTTTAGTGTATGATCTTGAAAATATTTGGTTCTGGGTAGTGGATGACAGATTGGCCCATTCATCACCGACTCTGACCTTCTACTGTGTCCTCCATGAGAGAGGCTGCAAAGCAAGAGCTACGTTTCCAGACTCGCTGGTGGCTGACGTCTGCATGTGACTAGTGTGGGACTCAGAAAGTGGGTGTGAGTGGGGCCCGAGCACATGGCAGATGGGTGTGGTTCCTCTGGCTGCAGTTCTAGGATGCCTCTCTGGTCTCAGATGTGGCATGGAAGGCAGGAGAGGCAGCAAGATCTTTGCCCAAACAGGGCCATGGTGATTGTAGGTATGAATTGTTCCCAGTTGTGTGGCATCCAAACTTGGATCACTGGGCCTAAAACTATAAAAGCTTCCTAATATCCTAGAACAAATCCTTTTATGCTCATGCTGATTAGAGTGGATTCTACTGTCACCAATGAAGAAACCTAATAGAAAAAAAAATCATTGAATCCATGGTATTTCCTGAGTATTCAAAAGCAAGCCCTCTAAACTTTGGTCATCTGTAGTTTCAATGATTACCCATATTTTGCCAATATTGTTGAAGGTGATAGTTTTACATCAATTCGTTTTTTTCCACAAGCCACCATAGCTGATATTTATAGTAGGAAATATTCTATCTATGTGACATAGGAAACTGAGACAAAGAATGATTAAGTGTCTCACTCATACATTGCTGGTGGGACTGCAAATTGGTACAATTTGGAATAGAACCACCCTTTGACCCAGCAATCCCACTCCTCAGTTTATACCCAAAGGACTTAAAATCAGCACACTACAGTGACGCAGCCACCTCAATGATTATAGCAGCTCAATTCACAAAAACTAAACTATAGAACCAACCTAGGTGTCCTTCAGTAGACGAATGGATAAAGAATATGTGGTATATATATTCAATGGAGTATTACTCAGCTTTAAAGAAGAATGAAATTATGGTATTTGCCAGTAAATGGGGATGGAGTTGGAGAATATCATGCTAAGCAAAATAAGTCAATCCCCAAAAAACAAAGGCCGAATGTTTTCTCTAATATGCAGATACTAATTCACAACAAGGCGTGGGGCACTAGAGAAGAATAGCATTATCTAAGATTAGGTAGAGGGAAGTGAAGGGAGGGGAGTGGAGGTGATGTGGGGATAGGAAAGATAGTAGAATGTAACAGGCACAATTATTGAGGATCAGACAAGATGACTTTCAGTCTTAGGGGAGAATCAGTGTTTTTGCTTTTTCCAGTTTCCAGAAGTCATCTGCATATCTTGGTTTCTGTTCCCTTTCACATACAAAATCAACAGTGGTCGATGGAGTCATTTCCACACCCTATCACCCGGACACACATTCTTCTGCAAGCCTCTTCCACACATAAGAATTCCTATGATTACATGGGGTCCACCTGGAAAATTCAGGCGAATGTTCCTATCTCAAAGCTGCTAGCACTCTTAATTCAATTAGCAACTTGAATTTATCCATTCCTTAGGATAATACTAGGTTCTGGAATTTAGAATGTGGGTATCTTCCCCCCTCCCTCAGTACTGGGGATTGAACCCAGGGAACTTACCACTGAGCTACAAACCCAGCCTTTGAAATTTTTTTTCTTTATTTCGAAACAAGGTCTCACTAAGTTTCCCAGACTATCTCCTGTCTCAGCTTCCTGGGTAGCTGACTGATATCCCAAGCCTGTGCCACCCTGCCTATCTGGAATGTAGTCATCTTTGAGTGATCATTATTCTGCCTGCCACAAAAATGTACATAGGTTTAGAGATACATAGCCTGCTTCTCATTTGGTGCCCTGGAGGCTTAGCACACAAGAATTCTTCACACCATCATGGGCGGTGAGAGCTCTCTGTGGTTCTCTAGCCCCAGGATGGACGTGGGTATAACTGAGAGAACTAGCAGGCCTGAGAAAGGCCCACCAGTTGAGAAACAATTTTTTTTTTTTTTTTAATGACTGAGAATCAACTCTGTGATTGGGGACTAGATGGGGATTTGTGTGTCCCTAAGGGGTTCAAGTGCTGGGAGCTTGGTTCCTAACGTGGCAGTGCTGAGTGTTGTTGTGGAAGTTTTAAGAGTTGGAGCTTAGTGGAGCTTTTAGAAGGGATTAGGGTAGCTCTCATGGAACTCTGAGCGTTCAAGAGAGTGAGTTGGTTAAAGAGTGAGCTCTTAGTGTTAAGTCATTTGCTTGTTGACTTGTTCTTCTTTTAAGGAATGAACTCTGTGCAATGAACCTTCCTAGACGAACTCTAGATAGGACAGAGGGGTTGGAGAGAAGGGGAGGGGTTATTAATGATGGTGGAATGTGATGATCATTGCTATCCAAAGTACATGTATGAAGACATGAATTGGTGTGAATACACTATGTATACAACCAGAGATATGAAAAATTGTGCTCTATATATGTAATAAGAATTGTGATGCATTCTGCTGTTATATATGAATTTAAAAAATTACATAAAAAAGAATAATCTCTTTGGCTTCCTGTTTTGAGATGTGATCTTCCTCCCACATATACTCCTGCTGTGACACCACCTGCCATTAGGTTCTTTCCAGACGCCAAGCCAATGGGACCTACCTGATCTTGGAACTTGGAACTAGGAGCTAAAAAAATCCGTTTTTTTTTCTATAAAGTGAAACTGCCTTGGGTATTCTATTATAGTAAGAGAAAATGGATGAATACAGACATCTCAGAGGAAGCCAGCATGGAGGCATAATTACTGAGGGCCAGACAAGATGGCTATCAGCCATGTCAACAGGAGATGCTGGTGATGGAAGAACATTAACCCTTCACATGACAAACTCCTGCCTCAAAGGCAGAAGAAAACCTTTGAATTTACTCCCCAATTTTTAAAGTGATTTAGAAAACTCTGAAGTTATTGAAACCCCCCCCCCCAATATGACTAAGATCAAATTTCTGTCACCAGGCTGAATGAGAATCTGAGATAGAAACTAGTTTGTTATAGAAAAATCATGAAAATTCATATATCATACTTCCGATTTGATGCTCCATATACACTGGGACAATGATGCTGTGTCGACCTTTCTGACAGAATACTGGACAGATTACTTTATTTGCAAGCACTTGGCAAACTGAAGGCTTAACGGAACTGTTATGTGTTCTCCTGGCTGAGCTTCAGTCACCTTTTTTTTTTCTTAATTTATTTTTTAGTTTTAGGTGGACACAATATCTTTTTATTTTATTTTTATGTGGTGCTGAGGACCAAACCCAGTGCCTTGAGCATGCCAGGTGAGCGCGCTATCACTTGAGCCCCAGCCCCAGCCCAGCTTCAGCCACCTTTGCACGAGGAAGAAGAAGAGGAGGAGGGGGAGGAGGAGGAGGAGTAGCAGCAGCAGTAGTAGTAGTGGTAGTTGTTGTTGTTTTTGTTTTTACCTAGGTGAGGAGAACAATGAAATCAAATCCAGGAAGTATGAGATGTGACATTCTGTTGAGATTGTTTCCACATAGTTGTTGTGATACATTTTTAAAAAGTCATTAAGCTTTTAGGTTAGTTTTTAAAAAAATTTTAATTTTTGTTTTTTTTTTTTAGATGTTGCCCATACTGCTCTCTAACTTCTGAACTCAAGTAATCCTCTCTTTTCTGCTGTCCAGGTGCTGAGATAATAGGCATATGCCACTGTACTTCTTTTATTTTCTATTTTTTTAAAGACCAGGTAAAATGTTAAAGATAAATCCTCAGTCAGTTCTGTTCCTTGCTCAGAGGCTCACCAGAAGTGAGGTAGCAGCTGGGCAGCAGAGACAGGGCTGATTCTCTTTCTGGGTGGAATCCGTTGGGAGGTGGCTACCTTCAGTGTCTCCGTTCGGCTCTCTATGGTGTCCTCTCTGGTTTTTCGTTATAAGCATAATGACCATGATGTCAAAAGTTACCTTAAAAATCACTGACAGGAATCCCTTTGGAAAAAAGCAGTCAGAGGAAGAAGTCATGAAGAACTGTAAAGTTAGAGGCTGCAGACAGATTTAATTGCTTTATGGTTTGGTCTTGTAATAATGAAGTATTCAGAAGGATCTGAGAGACTGACAATTGGTGAGAGCCTTTATTTGATGCTGGAGGTGTGGGCTCTGGCACCACGGAGCATTGGGCCTTCTGACTGGCTATCTGGCTTCCTCAACGTGAGCCAAATTAGTAGGCCTGTCCCATTGGCCTGGGCCCCAGAATTTATTATGGACTTTTTTTTTCTTTTTTTTTTATATTATGGACTTTATTATGGAGAAAATTATTGTGGTCAGTGGGTTAGTCATTAAAATATGAATGGTTACTAAAAATTTTGCTTTGTATTTTGTGTCAGTCAACTTTCTGTCCCTGTACCAAAATGCCTGAGATAATGAACTTGTAAAGAAAAAAGATTTCTTTTATTCCAGGCCATGTTCAGACAGACCCATCATTTTTAGGCCTCTGGCAATGGTGGGGAGTGTGTGGCAGAACAAACTGCAGGTCTGATCGCCAGGAAGCAAGAGCCAAAGAGGAAGGGGACAATCCCCTTCAAGGGATTGTCACCCCTGATGACCTAAGTACGTCTCACTAGTCCCCACCTCCTAAAGGTTCCATAACCTTCCATAGTGCCACCTTGGGGATCAAGTCTTTAACATGTGGACCTCTGGAAGACATCCATGATCTACAGCAGAGTTTAGGTAAATGAAAGAATAGTAATCGTGACATTAGTATTTGTATTAATAACATTTATCGTGTACTTACGATGTGTCAGGTACCATGCTTAACTTACATAGTAAGGAAAGAGTTCTGAGAGAAAAGGATGATTATTACCTGCATTTTGGAGTCAAAGAAGCTAGGGCTCAGAGAGGTTGTGGTTCCCTGCCTAAGGTCACCCAGCTTATCAGTGACCAAGCCTGGGCTTACACCTCATCTCTGACACTGTAGTCTGAGTGCTCAGGGCTGTGGGGAGCCTCAAATGAATTATGGATTTCTCTGAACCATCCCTAGGCAGAACTCCTGGTGGAAATACACCAATGGAGACTGCTCAGTTGCTGGCGGCACTCTGTTTAAAGAGGCTTCTGTGCCTCACAACATTTATTGGTTCAATAGCCTTGGGTTCAAACGTCAGCTGCCCAGAGGTAGAAGAGATATGGGCGCAAGCTGATAAGCTTTTAATAGGGTGGTTCCTGTTCGAAAGCTTGTTTTTGTTTATCTTGAAGAAGCTTTCTCACAATACATCCTTTTGATGTTTACACCTGTGACAAACACGTGGAGCCTGCTCTGGTGTCAGTCCGGCCTCATGAGGGCTGGCTTGTCTACTGGGTCCTGCTTTCTCTATATTTGTGTGTTCCTTTGTCTTTATTTCCAATCCCCTCATCACCCCAAGTTTAGGGGAAACTGAATAAATACTTTGATAGGGCCATCTATTTCCTTTCATTCCGTTGCTGGAGGGAACTCTGTCTTGGCCTTGGGGTGATGCGTCTATTGTCCTCAAGGGAAAGGAGTGTGGGGTGGGACTCACCTGGAACCACCCTCTGGCCCCAGCAACTGGCAGGGAGGCGACGAACCACCTGGAGCTCATCCTCCACCAGGTCAGGCATGGATCTGGCTTCAGAAAGCCATTAGGGCAGAGTTAGAGGGAGTTTCTGGACTCCTGAGGCCCTGAAGGGTCTCACATAGGGCTCTGCTCATGGGGGTGAGGGTGGTGGGATGGGAAAGGAAAATGGAGCTCAATAACACTGCCGTGTAGAAACCAGACTGCAACAATTTTTTCAGTTTATATTGTCCACGGACCATTACAACAGAAGCATTTTTGTAAGGATAAAGCTAGATACAACAATATTAATAACAGATACATACAGCTCATTGACTTTACACAGTCCCTTCCCAACAATCGGAGGTGATTCTTGTGATCCTGGAATATAAATGTGACATCACTATCATGTTCTGGAAAAAAAAACCCAGACATATTGCTACAGAAGGGATGCAGATTTTCTAGATGTCACCCAAGAGCAGCAGCAGGTAGGAGACCAAGGCCAAGGAACTCACATCTTATGGTTTTCATAAATAAGAGGGGGCACATCCCTCTGAGGTTTTTGAACATTTTAAATTCTTTCCATTGTCAAGGTGTCGGGCAGTTCTGGCGACATGATGTCTTTCAGACTCTTAACTCCAGTTGGCAAACTGGACGTCCTGTCAGTCTGCATACTTTTCTTCCTCTGGACCATGATTCAGGTCATGGCTGTCCATGATTTACAGGGCAGGCATTTCTACACACACACACACACACACACACACACACACACCACTTTTCTTTTCTTTTAATATTTATTTTTTAGTTGTATTTGGACACAATATCTTTAGTTAATTAATTAATTTTTATGTGGTGCTGAGGATGGAACCTGGGGCCTCGCCTGTTCTAGGCCAGCGCTCCACCGCTGAGCCACCACCCCATCCCCCCACTTTTCTTTTCTTTTAAAGAAGGTGTAGGTGGGCAGCTTAAAGCCTTGGTTTCATCTCTGAGCTGTTGGGTGAGATATAGCAGTGAAAGAGACTTCAGATGGGAATGACAGCAAATCTGACCATGACATAACATTCTGACAAACACCATCACAGAATACATGGCCCTTCCTTCCTTCCTTTCTTTCTTTTTAAATTGTTTTTTAATTGTAAAGGGATCAATAGCCCATTGACTGCCATTTAAAGCAGGGCGACTAAGTTGGGGCGTTTGATGCGTCTATTGTCCCATTTTCCTCAAAGGAAAGGAGTGTGCGGTGATTCCTCATCCCTGCGATTCCAAGAAACCTCTCTCTATTCTTCCTGGCCAGTTCTTCTTCCTTTCTAGGAATGCAGTATGTTTTCCGTGACCGTGCTGCCTCCCCCGCTGATGACGAAGCTCCGTGAACTGGACACAACAAGTGCTGGGGACATCTCTTCCGGATCCTCCATCTCTGGCTGGTGGGCCCCGGCCATGGGCCCCTGCAGGCCTGTTTCCTGGGTGGTCAGCTCTGAGTCTGTCTCCCCACACTGCAGCGGGAGCAGTGCCTGGTGTCTGGTCAGGGCATCGCTGCTTCTCTGGGCCTCCAGGGAGTTTTGATGCGTGGAATTCCTGTGAGCCATGGCGTTCTTCTGAGGTTCGTCAAAGCTCAGGGAGAAGGTGACGGTGCCACTGCCGAAGATGACCTTCTGCTTGCATCTGGGCTGCTGCTGCGATTGCTGCTGCTGTGGCTGGAGGGTCAAGGGCTGCTGCTGCTGCTGCTGCTGCTGCTGCTGCTGCTCTTGCTGGGTCAGGGCCAGCGGCTGCTGCTGCTGCTTCTGCCTCTCGGGCTGCGGGAAGGGGTCTTCGCTGTTGCTCTTGCTGCTGATGGAGGAGGAGGGGAGGGATCCCGTAGAGCCCCCGAGGCTGTTGGACCGCTTTCGGGAGACATTGCTGCGGCGCAACGTGGCCCGGGCTGCCACCTTGAAAGCGTGCGCAGCGGTGCTGCAGCGCACCTCCTCGATGGTGTTCCGCGAGGGCTTGAAGAGGATGATGTAGACCTTGTTGAAGAAGATGCAGGCCAGCAAGCCGAAGCTGGCCGCCAGGATGGCGATCACCTCCACGGCAGAGACAAACTTGCCGTAGGTGCTGGCATAGGCTGGAATGAAGGAGATCCAGACGATGAAGAAGATGAGCATGCTGAAGGTAATGAACTTGGCCTCGTTGAAGTTCTCCGGCAGCTTCCGGGACTTGAATGCGAAGAAGAAGCAGATGGCAGCCAGGAGACAGGTGTAGCCAATCAGGAAGCCCAGCGCCATGAGCGAGCCCTCGTGGCACGTGATGAAGATGATCTCATCCTCCAGCTCGTGGTTGCGGTAGCTGGAGGGGGGCGCCGTGTAGAGCCAGATCGCACAGATGACGATCTGCATGAAGGTGCAGAGGAAAACCAGCAGGAACTGCAGGTTGAGCCCCCACCACTTGCGGTGGAAGCTGGTGGGGATCTTGGCTTCAAACACCAGGAGGACGCGGTTGGTTTTCACCAGGATGCACGAGATGCAGAGCACGAAGCTGATGCCAAAAGCCGGCTGGCGCAGGCGGCACGTCCAGTCCTGGGGCTCTCCGATGAAGAACAGGGAGCTGGAGAAGCAGCAGAGCAGGGAGAAGAGGAGGAGGTAGGAGAGCTCTCGGTTGGTGGCCTTCACGATGGGCGTGTTGCGGAACTTGATGAAGACACCCAGCACGAAGGCTGTCAGGAAAATGCCCAGCACCGCAAAGAGGGTGAGCGCGATCCCAAAGGGCTCGGTCCAAGACAGAAACTCAATCTCCTTGGCGATGCAGGAAGTGTGGTTCTCGTTGGACCAGAAGTCATCCGGGCACTTGATACAGGCACTGGCATCTGTAAAATGTCCCAGTGGGCGGTTAGCTACCGTGTGGCATAGACCAACATCTGTGAGTGTGTATATGTGGCGGTGAGAGCACACAGGTTGTTTGATTTGGTCACTGTATACTTTCTTTATTGATAAAATCATTGTGATTTTTACACTATCAAAAACTATGTACTAGCCAGGCACAGTGGCCCATGGCTGTAATCCCAGAGACTGGGGAGGCAGAGGCAGGAGGATTGCAAGTTTTAGGTTAGCCTCAGAAACTTAGCAAGACCCTGTTTCAAAATAAAAAAATAAAAATAAAAAGGACTGAGGATGTAACTCAGTGGTAAATTTTAATCGCCAGTACTAACCAATCAGCCACAAAAATCCTAAAGCAGAACAAAAAACTATGAACCTTTGACTGCTCTGTTAGTTGTTTTGCTTTTCCTTTGTGTGTGTGTGTGCGTGGGGGGGGGGGCACTTGTTTCTTTTCATGCTATCTGCTGATGGTTTGGAGTAGAGATGGCCCTGCATGCCAAAGGTCTAGCATGGTCCATCAGCTGTGCACAATACAACTCAATTTAGCATGATTTGTTTATTTTTAAAATAAATTTTATTGTGCACACTTGAGGTATGAAACACAATGTTGTGGGATATGTACAGACTGTAAAATGGTGACTATGATAAAGTAGATTAACACATCTATGAACTCACATTCATCTTGGTTTATTTTGCATATGTGTATGGACTCTTCAGACATGCCAGAGAAAAAATTCTTTTAGATCAGGGCAGAGCATTCTATGAATATGGCCTGTGTTTCCCTCTCTCTATCCACATCCATGGATTTCCAATGAGGGAGGCTGCAGATTTACTCAAGCAACAGAGATTTGCTAAATCTTGATATGTGTCAGGTAGTGTGCAGTTTGGGGCAGTGAAAGGGAGCACGGATTTTTTAGTTAGAGATCTGGATGGGATCCTGGCCAGGCCATTTACCAGCTCATCAACCTCTCTGAGCCTCAGTTTCTTCATCTGTACTATGAAACCAATGATAAGCACATTTTTTTGTGTGTGTTGAGAATTGAATAATAACAGTAATAACAGTGTAGTTAATATTTATAAAGTGCTTTTAATATACTAATCAAAGATGTATTTAGCAAACATTTATCTAGAACTTGCATGTGCCTGACCAATATTAATCTGTTTAATTCTCAAGACTCTATAAGACAGGCTTAATTGTTACCCCCACTTTAAGAGAACTTGAGGCACAGGAAAAACATAAAGAAGACAAATACAGCACCAGGCACCAGTGGCAACTTGTCATGGCCAATTAACTCTGGAGCCTGGAGCAGATGGTGCTTTCTATTTCAAGGTACTGAATTCCAAGAAAAGGGAAGAATGTTGGAGTGCAGTTTCAAAGTGAGTGAAAGACATGTCACAGAAGTATTTGACAGTTCCTATGGAATTAAAAGGACATCTGAGGTTCCTTTTCTCCTCTCCCCTCTGCCAAGCACAGTGCAACACTGAAAAACTGTACTAAGCACCATCTCTACCCTGCCCTTCCATGGGCTTTGCTGACTCCAGGCCCCTGAAGTGGATGGAGCCCTTCACAGTCTCCACGAGGGGCTGTGCCTTTACCTGTCTCATCGCTGTACTCTCCGTCCGCACACTCCACACACTCAAAGCAGCAGGTGGGCTCCCCCTCAATGATCCCTTTCCTGGTCCCTGCCAGGCAGTCTCTGCTGCAGTTGGAGAAGGGCACCTGGAGGGTAGAGAGCACAAACTGAGTGGCTATAGCAGTGGGGTCAGGGGGTCAGTCCCACAGCTTCTTGGACACATGCAAGGGGGGAGGAGTTTGGGCACAAGGACCAGTGTAGCAGACTTCTGGCCCTTTCCAGGCAGAGGTAGGTCCAGTGGTCCTTGGTCTTGTTAGCTGTGAAAGGGAGTGATTCCTTTTTCTTCTCCAGGGTTGTAAAAGCTTGAGACAAACTAAAAGATACAGGGATAGTGACTTACACACAGAGGCTTAGTCACAAGGTTGAGGGATACAGAGACAAGGGGAAATTTGTTTGAAAGTGAGACTCTGAACTTTGCAGAGTCTTACAATTCTGCTTCTTTCCAGGGTGATTTCTGAGATCTTTGCTATAGTTCAGTGCAGCAATCAGGACAGGTAAGGAAGAATCCAAAGTAAGTGGACCAGAGAGCTGTCTCAGGCAACTAACTAATCAACAGAAAGCTGCAGGGCTCCATTACTTTCAGATAATGGTGATGGATTTTGTTTTATTATTATATTTTCTTAATGGACTTAAGGTACACAGTATCTGATTAGTGAATCATGATCCTTGCTTTCTTCCATCATGACTGGTTTATGTTTGGCTTACTTTTAGTTAGGCATTTTTAATGTCTACTGTCCAAAGCAAAATCCAGAAAGGGGACAATAACCTACATCCAACTCTGCTTCTCTCTGCCCTTTGCTCCTGCGTCTGCTGTACATTAATTCCCCAGAGGACATCAGCATCCTGTGTCCATTACAGGCAAACAAAAAATCAAACTTGTAAGGAAGAGATCAATCTAATTTTATACAAACTATCAGAGAATGAAAAAAAATAAAGGAACGTTTTCTAATTTATTCTTGTAAAGCAAATATAATAATCCTGGAAACAAAACCAGATAAGAACAGTAGGAAAAAAAATTGTAGGTGCCTCTCACACATTGATTATTTTAGATTGTCTTTGGAAGCAGACTGTGAGTTGAGGATTTGTGTACAAGTGATTTATAAACAGAAGTCCTTCCACTGGAAACAGGCAAGAATGCAGGATGTAGGATGTAGAAGGGGTGGAGGATGAGCCAAGTCCCTCAGAAGGTAGCTTGTGCTCTAAGAGGGGTCCCTGGATAGTGGGCTCTGCCTCAGATGGTCCTGACCTGAAGAGGGGCTAGGGGGCTTCATACTTCCACACTATGGACTGGCTTAGGTTCATTGTAGGGAACTGTAAATTCTCAAGACTTTTCTGCTGCTCTGAGTCTGTGGGCAAAGTTGCTCCATTAACCTGCAGCAGAGTCTGCTGAAAAAGAGTCGTGCATTCAGGTTATGGGAATTAAAAGCCTTCAGGATTTTTGGTGCACACAAATGTAAGCAATCCTTTATTTTGTTAATGTAATAAGCTACAGTTATGAAATTTGTAGTATTTGGCTAACATTATATTCCTGTACATTCCATTGCCAACTCTACTGGATCATTATGTATTATATATTTCGTGCACTGCTGCTCTAAGTTTGCTGAGATTTTATTTACGATATGAGCATTTATAGTTAATAAGATTGCATCTTATTTAACAAGATTGGCCTATCATTGTCCTTGCTTATACTGTTCTTGTCGGTTTGGGGCCTTGAGATAATATCAGCCTCATGAAATGAGTTTAGTAGCTTTCTGTTTTGATTTATGTTAGACTGTGAGTTCCAAAATTTCCAAATAATAAAATGACTCCATAAAGTTGAAGTGCATTTCTCTCTTACATAAGTGTCTAGGGTTGTGGTCCAGAGTAACAGGGCACTCACAGTGTTGGAGACCCAGACTCTTTCTGCCTTGTTTTTCTGTTACCCTAGGCATTTGCCTCGTGTTCCTTGATGGTGGCAGGGTGTAAGATGGTTCTAGGAGGCAAGATAGAGGAAAGGATGCAGAAGACAGCAAAGGACACTTGCAAGCAGTTTCTCAAAGAAGATTCCCAGAAGCCAAGGCACAACACTGCCACTTAGATCTTATTCCACAGCCACACTTAGAAAAAAAGGAAGCTGGAAAATACCATCTTTATTCTGGGCAGTCATGAGTCCCAGAGTTCTATGATTAAAGAAAGAGGGAAGTGCAGAAATCAGGGGCCCCTAGCAGCCTTTTTAGCCATGCCTCTTTTCCCTTCTTCATGTGGTTAATGAACAGTCTGAAGGTCACATTGTGACCCTATTGGAAAGCTGAATTCATACCCAGGTCAGTTGTCAAAGTCTACACCTTTCGCCATAATAAACCCTGTTTTATACTAGTTAAGGATTAGAAGAATGTGGCCTCTGAGTCCTCTTATTTCATCCTACAACATCTGTCAGTCAAAGAGAAATCTTATCACCATCAGAGTAGGCGGAAGTGGCCACTGGAAAGATCCATTGTTCAAAAAGCCATCCAGGATCTCTAGGTCTCCCCAAAGACTTATTAAAGATACCTGTCCAATTCTGGCCAAGAAAGCTCATCTGACCTCCAAGTCCCGAATGAAGATGTCTATTTTAATTCTTATTTGTTGCAGCAAAGCAAGGGAAGAATAATTGACAGAAGAGTGTAGAGGACAGAGCACCTAGGCCCTAGGGTCTAGTTCTGGTCCTTATACCCTCCAGTGGGCCTGGGAAGTCACCTTTGCATAACTGAACCTCAGTGTCATCAACTTCAAATTGAAGGATTGGAGATAGGGGTCTTTAAAGACTTAACTCTACAGTTCTACATTTGTAAATAAATTGAGAGCATTTTTTTAAAGATATGATACTAGAGGGCTGGAGCACTGGAGGAGTAGCTCAGTGGTAGCAATGATTAGCATGGCTGAGGCCCTGGATTTGACCCCTAGCACTACAAACAGACAAAACAAAACAAAACAAAACAAAAACCAAAGGAAGAAATGATAATGCTAAATAAATATGACTTTGTATGTATATAGCATAATTCAGTTTAAACTCTGCTTCTACATCATTGGTCCCTTGATCTCATTTGATCTCAATAACAAATTTGTAAGCTATATAAGGAAGTTATTAATATGTAATTTATAGTTAAATATACATAGCATTTTTTGGTCATTCCCACCAAAATTTTCAGAAAAGAGAGAGTAGATTAGACTCTAAGATTTGATGGGTGCATGTTATATGTTAGCTTTGAGGTATTGTTTCTATTAGAGTTACTTTATAATTCTAGCAATTATTCAGGAACATAAATGACTGAATGTGTGAGGATTCCCTGTGTTATTCATTCACTAATGTTTAAGCCCATGACACACATAGTTTGGTCAGGAACATTAAGATTATAGAGAACTATATAGGAAATAGCTTTCATGCAAGAAGGGAAATGAGACAGGCACCAATTAGAGATAATCAATTACATGCATTAATGGGGATGAAAGAATAACCCAACAGGGTGAACAGGTAATGGTACAATAAGTTTAGACTTCAGTCAGTTGAAATGTGTGACAATGTAGACAAGGGTATAATTAGCGGGCAGAAGATTATAACCTCTGGAACCCTAAATCCCCATCTGGAAAAGGTCAAGACGTGTTTGTAATTGATATCCACCCTCTCGAGTAGAAACTAATGAAGACCTTCACACTGTGGGTGGGATTCACTGTCTATAGGACACTGTCACACGTGAACCCCTCCTATGCATTGGGAAATAGTGAAATTGCAGCATCTCATCAGACACCTGTCAACCTAAGAAGCATCTGGCAACGAGATGAAGTTGAGTCTTTGGTCATATTGTAAGAAGTGATCCAAGGATGGCAGCAAAAAGGTAAATGCAAAAAGAAACACAGTGGCTCTCAGCCAGGTGTCCTAGGAGAGTTAAAGAGGGTGCCCGCCCAGGGTCTGGTTCCTGCAGAGAAGCTGGTTCTTAGCATCCTGCTACATTCTAGGGCTACAGCCAGCAAACAAGGGTCACCACTTCAGCACATCACACTTACGGTTATTGATCAGGCTTCTAGATGCAGAGACAGGCAGGACAGGGAGGCCTGACTATAGTCACAGGCATCCTTCTCTTTGTCACAGGTCTCTTATAGTAGGATAATAAATGGTTATTTTGACTTATGGGTCAGTACCAAGCTATATGGAGGACAGAAAACCACCACCTCTGTGTGAACTGTCAATAGTGATAACAGCAAAGGCCTCATCCTGAAGCATCCAGCTCTGTCCTGGGCTTGACTGTCTCAGTGGCAGATGCTGGTAGTTAGGGTAGGAGGTAAATCTTTGCTACATGCAAGATTGTCCCACTCATGCTGAAGAGCATCCAAGTGCTGAAGGCCTTTCATACTTCCTGGTCATTGTGACAGTCTAAAAAGCAACCCTTTCCACTCTCAGACTTATCTCCCCTACCCAGGGTAAGTAGGATTTCCCCTTTGATCCCAGTTGAGAGCCACTGACTTGAAAGATGTTTACGTTTGCTTACATATTTTGCTTAAGTTGGGGAAAGTTTTAGGCAGGGAGACTTTATTACTATCCAGGGAGTCATATCTCTACAAAGTAAAATTATTTGAATATAGTAAGAAGACACAGGACTCAGGTTCTAAGGCTTCTCCTGGAGTTCACAGGAGCCCTAGACACGTGGAGTTAGTGAGTTACAGAAAGGGCTCAATTCTGGAAGTCCAGGGGTGAAGCCCAAGGACAGTTTCCTGCCCACAGTGGTGGCCCCTGGTGTTCTGATGGACAGCACGCACCTCCCTGGAGAACCCACTCCACAGAATCTTCTCTTCGTTGATGAAGAGTCTTTCTCCCTTCTTGGCGTAGACATTATAATACCCAACTTCCTTAAACACGATGGAGCCATCCTCTGGGGAGAGGTGCCAGTTGATGATGGAATAGTTCCCTACCAGGTCACCACACTCGTCGAAAGTCACCTGCTCCCCCATGTTGTTGGTAAAGTTCAGATGCCGTAGGTGCTTCAGGACCTAAGGAATAACAGAGCTGAATGAATATGAGCCTCAAGGGTGCCACATCTGTTTATGTAAGTTGTGTACTCAAGAAGGACAGTAAACTATGTCATTCCAACAAAATGGAATGGACATGACTTAAGGAAGAGTCCTTAATTTTTCTAATGTTCCTTGAGGTACCTGTACATGCCAGCAGCAGTCATGGGCAGAAAACTCTCCCCCTCCCTCCCTTCCTCCATTCCTACCAACCTACCTTCCTACCTACCTACCTACCAGGACTTGAATTCAGAGGTACTTAACCACTGAGTCACATCCCCAGCCTTTTATTTTATTTTTAAATTTTGAGACAGGGTCTTGCTTAGTTGCTTAGGATTGCACTAAGTTGCTGAGGCTGGCTTTGAACTTGTGATCTTTCTGCCTTAGCTGCCCTAACCACTTGGATTATAGGTGAGCACCACTGCACCCAGCAAGAAACACCTTCTTGAAGATCAGAAGGAGAAAAGGATACATCTCACCTGGCCTATCTCAAAGGACTTATCTCAAAGCTTCTGAAGGTGCACCGTCACCCTGAGGTACCCTGGGAGGGGCAGGATTTGTAGCCAGAGGCCCTTCCTTGCGTCACCTGAGATGAGCACTGGGAAAGGAGAGGAGGGATGCCTAAGGGCTCCAACTCTGTGCACCCTCTTTTGCTATGGTCTTGTTTCTGTGGAAGAGTCTTGCTGCTCAAAGTCACAGAGTGGGTGGAAGAAAGCAAGAAATGAGGCTGTAGGGGGGGAGCCCTGGCCATCACTATTGACCATCATGGCAGATACCAGAATTTATATACTTTTAAAAAATGGGTTACAAAGCCTTTGCAGAAAAAGTCATCATAATGATTATTAACATATGCTAATCATTTTAAATACTTGACATTTTACTCTATTTGAGGCATGATTCTAAGTAATTTGTATTTTTTATTTAATATACTTTTCACAACAAATACTAAGATTATCCTCCCTTTATCCACTGGAAAACTGAGGCACAGAAAATTTAAGTAGTTGTCCAAGATCACAAGCCTGTGTTCTCAATTGCTCTACTGTATAGTAGCGTTAATGGGCTCCTGGCCCTGTCCTGCTGTGGCTGTGATATAGGTCAGGAGGAGGCAGTGGGCACCAAGTTGCCTATCTTTCCTGCAAATCCTGACCTGTGTCACTGTGGTATGAAGTCAGTGGAAGACAAGGTCTAGGCCATGATGTAGGGGTGCTCACTTCTGCTGCACCTCAGGAGTCTATCATTCTCCCACTCTAAGCCCATTTCCTCAGCTGTGTAATGAGACCCAGCCCAGCACCTGTTATTCACAGTTACCGGATGGGTGTGACAAACCATGACAAACCTAGCTACCCAGCCAGAGCCTCAGGAACACCCTGCATGTGCCACTCCACTCCAGAGACGACACTGCTTCTTCTTCTTCTTCTTCTTTTTTTTTAAAGATTTTTTTTATTTGTAGATGGGCACAATATTTATTTATTTTTATGCGGTGCTGAGGATCGAACCCAGGGCCTCGCACGTGCTAGATGAGTGCTCTACCTCTGAGCCACAACCCCAGCCCGACGCTGCTTCTTAACAGTTTATTTCTATGTTGACTTTATTTTTAACTAAACGTTTCTTTGTATACGGAAGGTTAGAGAAAAGGAGTCATCTGAATTTGTACATCAGCAGCTCAAAGAAGTGTTTGGGGGCAGAGTCGGTGGGAGGAGCCTGTGTGCTCCAGGCACAGCCCTGGCCACCTCACTGCACTGCGGTTTCTGGTTTCTTCAGTGTCCACACTGCCCCCCTGGCTGTCCTGACTTTTGTTCCAGGTCTGTTGGGAGGGGACTTTCTCACTCCTTGTCCCCTTGTTTCTGCATCTAGAGCTACAGAGCCATTCTCAGAAAAGATGGAAGATGAATCCCACAAAGGTCTTATTATTCATGTTCTCCCTCTGGTCATCAGTCACACTCTGCCTTCATTTTTACTGAGTCCTTAAAGCACTCTGCAGAGAGCAGGAGTCCCACACATGCCCCTCCATCTCCCCCTTCCTTTTCCTCCTTGCACTTTGATTGAGCTGACCTCCTCCCGAACTTGTGTGTATATCCCTTTCTCTCCTCCTACATGTCTATGTCTGGCCACATCCTTCCTCCCTTCAGGGGAACATGTGGCTCTCTGCTCTTTAACGCTGTTCCCTCCTGCAACTCTCAGAACCTCACTCCTTCCACCTACTCTGGGTCCTTTCTGATAGGGCCCATCCATTCTTCTCCAAGCCATAATAACGCTCTCTCATTTCCTGATGGGGACCTTCCACGACTCAGATGAAATATGCTTTAAAGTTTTCCAGGTGGTCCCCCAGCCCTCCACACTTGGGTCTCATATACCTTTGATGTCTTTATGCTCATCGTGCATTTCCACTGTCCCTTCCACATGCCATGCTAACTCTGTCTTCACTCTGATGTGTGTGATGGGAGGGAGAAGAGTGGAGAGGCAGGGAACTACCTCTTGTTTACACATCCCATGTGCCAGCACTGGACTAATGCTTTATATACACTCTCTCCCTTATTCTTCACAATTCAATAGGCACCAGCTTCAGAGATGATGAGACTGAGGCAAAGAAAGCTCAAGAAACTTGCTGAAGTCATGCAGCTAGTAAGGCTAGAGCTGGGATTTAGATTTAGCTGGGATTTCTACCTTCACTAGAAATTGCTCAGTGTCCATGACAAAGATTTGTCAGAGGTCAGTAATATTTTCCCATTAACATTTTAAAAAGCATCACTCCTACTTGACGGAACAGACATATATGTAAGGGTTTATTTTAGGTTTTAACTTCATAGGATTAAGGAATACCTATAAATCTGGTAAAGTGTTCTTAAGGAGTGTGAATGTGTTTCTAGAGGAGGTTTGTGGGTGAGTCTGAATAGACAAGGTGGGAGAATCCACCCTCTTAAGAGTGAGTGGGCACCATACAATCTGTGGGGTCACAGGGGAACAAACACGGAAGGTAAGTTGGTGTTTCTCCCCAAGAGATCACATACACTCACCTCCTGCCTTGGAGTTCCAGGCTCTCTGACCTCTGGACCCCAGGATTTACACCCCAGCAGCGACTTTTCCATATTCTCAGGCTTTCTGCTTCAAGCTGAGAGGGACACCCTCAGCTTCCCTGGTTCTGAGGCTTGAAGTACTGGACTGAACCATGCTCCCAGCATCCCAGGGTCCTCAGCCTACAAACTACCTGCCATAGGATTCCTCAGCTGCCATGATTACATGAGCTTGTTCCTAAAAAGTTCCCTCTCATATATTTATACATATATCCTGTTGGTTCTGTTTCTCTGGAGAACTCCCTCTAATACAATATATACTAGTAAAAGCTTGAGTAGTTAGCATAGATTTCTTTCTTCCTGTTCAGGTTTCTTGGTTCTTAACATGCCAGGCAACAGGTTGCCTCTCTCGTTTTTACTGTCTACTAGTCTCTCTGATGGAACTCTCCAGACATTGGGGTAGGTGAGGGGAGGGGAGCTGGAACCATATTATTTCATAATTAGACAATTATCTATTACATTGGTCATATTAGACAGATGACTCAAAAAAACCTCTGGTTATAAGCTTTCTGTATTTCTTTTGGCTGAGAATGGATTGCCACTATATTTCTAACTTGAAAGAAGAAACCAATTAAAATCATTTTCTTAAAGATTCCAAGTTTGCACGAAGAAACCCATTGTACATACAAGACTGGACTTGTATACCACAGGGTTTCAACTTGACTGACTGCAGCCATCTTGTGTCATAACTGCCATGATTGTTCCTAAGAAACCCTGATCTGTTTTCCCCACATAGTTTCCCAGCCTATTATAAGCAGACAAACCATTAGAGTGGTATGAAGAGCTTTAAAACCTGGACCTTGGCACTGTCAATGCCAGGAATGTGTTTAATGTCTTTGACATTAGCTCGAGATAAACCAGGTACATTCCAGCTTGAATGAGGTCACTTTTGTCCTGACCATTGTATAAATGCCCTCCTCTGGATCCAAATTGTAGGGACCCACTGGTCTCACTACCATCTAAGACTATGCTTCTGTCAGAAACTCCCCAGTAAAATGCACTCTGTGCAATCTTGGATCTGCCTGTCTCTTTCTTCAGTTCTACCACACATTTAAACCAGTTCTTAAAAACTAGGACCAGCGTTTTCTATTTCTGGATACTGTTGGAATCAATCAACCAAATATTTATACAATATCCACTGTGTGTTCTGAACCATGCCGCAGAAATAGAATACATTGTCATCCAGTCCTCAGCAAGTTCATATGTGGATTAAGGTGATAAAAGAAGATAAATGTTTAATGAAACAGCAAGATAAAACATGGTTAAGGGCTAAGTACAGAGAAAGTCAGAGAGAATAGAGATTCAACAGAGCTGAAATGGCCAACATGGACTTGAAGCATGGTAGGGATTTGCACTGGCAAAGGTAGGGGGAAGTAGGGTGTTAAAAACAGGGGAACAAGTGTAGGCAAAGGTATCATTTCAGGAATAAACATGACATGTAATGGCGGCAGCAGAGACCAGTTTCTCTAAAACTGCATATGTGGTGGAGAATAAGGGGAAATATAGTAGAGAAGTAAAGAGAGGCCAAGGCAAAAAGTCTAGATTTCACGTCAAAATAGCATGGGGTCAGAGAATAAGAAGTGTTGATGAGAACATCTAGAAGCAGTCTAGAAACTGCTGGTGGGGATTTAAACATGTAGCCACTTTGGAAAAATGTCTTGCAGTTTCTCAAAAACTAGAATACAGAGTTACTATTCAACTCAATTTCACCCTTATGAATGTACTAAGCAGAACTCAAAATATATGTCCATACAAACACTTGTACACCAATGTTCATGGCAACATTATTTATAATAACCCAAAGTGAAACAATCCATATGTCTACCAATTGGATGAATGACATTAAATGGGATACTATTTGGCATGCATCCAAAGTACAGATGCATGCTACAATATTGATGAGCCTTCAAAATACAGTATTAGGCTACAGGAGTCACAAAAGACCATAGGTTGTACCATTTCATTTATGTAAAGTGTTCAGAGATGTCCATTAGGTGGATTAGTGATTATTTAGAGAAGGAAGTATGGGAGGGGACACTAGGGAGTGATAAAGGTCTGAGGTTTCTTTATGATGTGATTCTAAAGGGGGCTGTAGTCATGGTTGCACAACTCTATGAATATGTAAAAACATGGAATTTAATAATTTAAATGAGTAAATTATATGGCATCTAAATTATATTTCAATAAAGCTGTTTTTTTAAAAGGAGGTATGGAAAGGTAATTTAGAAAATTGAAATATGACTTCTTTGGGGGAGCTCATATTCAGCAGTAGGCAGGGACTGATAACAAGGTTGACTCTCGGATGCTTGCCACTGAGAGGTGACCAAGGACACATGGCAAGTCTAGTTTTAGAGTGCAGCAGGGAGATAAAGGACAGGCAGAAGCCAAAAGGTAGAAATGCAGACATCTCATCCAGAAAAGGAAGCCCCCTGGGACTTGTGTGACTGGATCTGGCTTTGCATAATGTTTTGCATTTTCTTCCTTATTGCAGATCCTAACCTGAAGTATTGCAGTGTTCATCCTCATAGCAGGTATGTAAATGAAATCACACGACTATAAAATAGGTGGTAGTCAAAATTTATGCCTCATCCATTGGAAACCAATGATTTGTTTATTAAGTCCTGTCCTTACGTCATTCCTATAAGTATCTTTAATATTTTTTTGATATGTTGACTTTCAAGCTTTGTATTTAAGCACTTTATTTACTACTGCATAATATTTTGCCTTTAATTCACATAACAGGGAAGATGGAGAGGAAAATCATTTTATCCTTAAGAACAATGATAGAGACTCTTTAAATTGGTCATTACTGACCCAAGAAAAAAAATCAATGTAAATTAAAAAATAAGTTAGATATCCCCCTCAGAAGAACCATTCTTTTGCTTTTGCAACTTTAGAAGAAGGAACTGATAGTTCTATTAAAAAAGAAACATAAATGTTTACCTGAGATCATAATTCAAAATAATATACTTCAAAGTTATTTGATTTGTGGGATAATATGGGAAAAAAATGAATAAATGAAGGAAGAGAAAGGAAACAAAAGACCAAAAGGCTCATAACCAACCTAAATACCGAGAAAGACACAGATCTGAAAGAAGAGGGAATACACCAGGCATGCACACGACTAGAAGGTCACATCCTCTTTTATGTGGTCATATTCCCATCTTGTGGCCTCTGAGGGTATTTCCTCTAAAGGATTTCAAAGTGGAACTGTATGTCTCATGAGCATAAATGAGATCACCTTTTTGCACACACTCTAAGCATCAACTGAACGTAGCCAAAGACAGGAGACTAGAAATCCACCACTGGAGAAGTCTAAGCTGGGCATGAAAACAGAACAAAATGATGAATAAAGAATGACCAGAGAGTATAGGTGTGGGAGTCTGATTTGAAAAGATTTCCAGAAAAATTAAAAAAAAGTTTGTGGTGGACAACGCTGGTGGAGACAGAAAGTGATGAGCCTCCAGGTGTGCCTGTGATTTAAGCAAAGATGCTATGCCAAAAACCAATGAGAAGATGTGTCCAAAATGGATAAATAGTTTGTAGGGAGATGCCAGGCAGGTTGGCTGCTGAGGGAAGATTTGAGAGAAGGCAGGTGCAGGATTAGAGGCTGAGATATTTAGGTTAGATTGTGCAGGTGACAGGTTTCCATCAAGATCTTAATGATGACAGTGTACTGCTGGTGCATCTGATGAACAGAGACATGGCTGAGGTCTTAAAATCTGGAATGCTCACCTGACAGCTTGGGTTATTGCGGCTCAAAGGAGACCTACAGCAAGCACACAGGATCCTGGGACCAATGCCCGGATATTATTCTTCCCTAGAGCTCTGATCCCATTTTTCTATTCATCTCTTCTTCTGTGTGAATTGTATCAGAGCATGTCTGAGCCAGAACACATGTTTATCTGGACAAGGATCAGGTGAGTTGTCTGTTTTGGCATTTAAGTTTCATCTGCATTGCTTCTATTTCCTCTTCCTTTTGGTAACAGCATCCGAATTTCCTTTTTGGGATCCACTCTGCCCTTACTCTTGCTCAGTCTCTGTAGTTTGAGAAGACTCAGCATCAGGAATAGATTTGTGTCCCAGGAGTGGTTAGTCAACATGATTTCTGGGGCTTTCAAAGGACGTGCTGGGAAGTAAGGAGATCCTTAGTGGCAAGGGGTTTTAGCTCAGAGCTGCTGCAGAGGCTGAAAACAGCTAGCTCTGGAGACAAAGGAACAAAGGGATGGAGATGAAGCAGTTAGCAGTACCTGCCTGGAATGCTTCTGAGATTTTCAGCAACAGGAACCCCTACACTTCCTCTTTTTTTTTTTTTCCTGTGTGTGTGTGTATGTTTTGCTCAAGCCTGTTTGGTCTGGTTTTCTATTACAACTGAAAGTTCTAATCTTGACTATAGTCAAACGCCCTTGTTTTTTGTTTTCTTTTTCTTTTTTTGTTTTCTCCTAGGCCCAAGTTCTGGCCTTGCCCATCTGAATCTTCTTATCTGGGAGAAGAGTCATTGAAAGGCCATCCCCCCCTGGAAGCCTCCTTTCCCTTCCATTCCACCCTGCTCTCTCAGTCTTTCCAAGAGCTGGGATCGTCCTTGTATGGGACATGGAAATGAAGAATGGAAAGACAATAGTATTCACCAGCCAGAGATTGTCACTTTACCCCTCCTACTTTCAATGCCACGCCTTAGCATCCTGGTTCTGAAAGTCATTTTAATCTTTGACCTTCATTTGAGCTCCTGTATCTACTGGAGTAGAAGTTCAGAGCAGAGAAGGAAATTTTGAGGTTAAAAACTTTGGCCAGCAATGATGTTTGAGGGAGATTTTTCTAGTCATATCTGAGCACATAAAGCTCATTTTATAGCTCTTACAATATGTAATGTAGCAGGATGTAATAGGCATTCAGCGAACCCTGGTAAAGGAGCAGAATCTTTAATTTAGGCATTACAAAAAAAACACTCCACACAGTACTAAATCTGGTTGAAAACTTTTAGGGGCCATACTTTAGGCATTCTGTATCAATGGACTAATGAAGAGTTGAAGTCATGGCTTCAAACAGTTAACCAAGTTAATCACTATCAATTTTGCAAAAGTCAGTTGCTCAGATATCTAAAAAGACACTTTGAATCCAAAGCACCCTCCAGTAGCCTCATTTAGATATTGCATTTTTTGAAGTAACTCTTGTCTTTCTTGTCTGGATCAGCACGGTTCTGCTTTATTATACAGCAAACTTCTCTCTGAATGAAGGACTTACCTGCCAAGCCTCAACCTTCTTGATGTCTGCACAGGAACCATTGGTAAAGAGCCCTCTCCCTGGTAAGCAGGTGTATATATCTTGCAGGGCATGAGCAATGGAGTAGACGGCTAAATACACATTGTAGGATATTCGAAGGTGTGTGTAATCCATGTAAGGCGTCTCCACACTGCTGATGTTCTCATCCCCTGTGCAGAGGGGTCGGAAAGCAGTAGAGCTGTTGCTTAACCTGCTGCCACCCTCCTCATGACCTCTCAGGAAGGTGTCCATGGGTAAAGGTCCTTTAGCACCTTCTTGGAGGTGGCAGTTAAATGTTTCTTCCCAAAACTCCTTGGCAAAACCATTGTGGACAGACTTCCTGGGATGGACCTTCTGCAGGAATTCCCGGAACCCTGGGATCTGCCCAGCCTTCAGAGCGAACCCGATGGTGCCTCCCACCACGTGGAAGTACTCGGGCATGGCGATCAAGGAGGAGCTGGCCCAGGCTTCGCTGGCCAGCCAGATCCTGCCTGTGATGTTGCGCCGCACGATCTCCTTGATGAGGGGCTCCAGGTCTGGGCCGCTGGAGAAGACGACAATGACCTTGGCTGTGGAATTCTGGATCACCTCCACCACCTGCTGGATCTCTTCCTCATCAGAGTACTGGGAGATGAGCTCGCTGAAGTCAATGCAGATGTCCCTCTCCTCAGCTTCTTCTCGGAACTTCTCGATCCCTGGCCGGCCATAGTCATCATCAGCTGCGATCGTGCCCACCCAGTTCCAGCGGAAATACTCGATTATGTCTGCCATGGCGGTGGCCTGGTGTTCATCATTGGGGATGGTCCGGAGGAAGGACTTGAACTGATTCTTGTTGCTGAGGAGTCTGCTGGAGGAGGCGTAGCTGACCTGGAAAAGAACCAAGAACTCAGAATGAGTGAGGGAGTGGGTTGAGGTGCTAGCTGAGCCAAAAGGCTGTCTCGGGGGGTTGTTTTTTGAGTACACCTTAATCTTGCTATTCACTGTGGACAGGATAAAAGGGTGAGAAAAACCAGAATCCGTTCCACTCCAGTGTGATCACCCAAGCACCTGTGAGTCCATCCAGGAGCTTCCTGATTCCTAGTGGGTGATTCTTCACAGTGCTACCTTCAAAAATAGGTCCAGTCATAGAATCAATCTAACAATAATAAGGATACACTTTTCTTTTTTTCTTTTTTTTGCAGGGGGATGGGTAGTGGGGGTTGAACTCAGGGGTGATTTACTACCACTCTACCATCCCCAGTCATTTTTATTCATTAATCTTTGTTTTGAGACAGGGTCTTGATGAAGTTGCTAAGACTGGCCTCTAACTTGCAACTCTCCAGCCTCAGACTCCGGAGTTGCTGGGGTAATAAGAGTGTGCTACAACAGCCAGCCCGTGCCAATATTTTCAAAGAGAGTCTCTCTGCACTATTTCATATTTCTTCTAACCTCCTCTCTGTGTTCCTCCCTGGTTATAACATACCCACGTACCCACATCTTCTGATCTGAACACTATAGCTTCCTCCCACTGTGAGGACTACTTTGTCCACAACCCACCTCTGGAAGAATCAGGTTTTCTATGGGTTATAAGTGAAGGCTCTTTAGAGTAGCTCTAGGTGGTTCCTTTTTTCCATTCTGCCCAATTTTCCTCTTCCTATCCTCCAGCTATTTCCCCTCCTCCCTCCTCTTACTCCCTGCCCCAAGTATTTTAGATAAAAGTAACCACAACTGCAACAATAATTTCTAAAAACTATTTGTTTTTTAGGTTTGATTAATTAGGCTAATTAAGCTTAGTCCCCATGTATCACAGTAACAGTGATGAGCACCCTTAAGTGGCATCAGGAGAGCCTCTTTCCCTCTCCTAGTTATCACTGGTTCCATTGCCTTCCAGGGCCCTTTCGTTCGCTCCGTTGCAGGTGATGGGGAAGCCCACTGGCAGGCTTCTGATGTGAGTCTCCACAACCGATAGAGGCTGGAAAGGGCCCTGGAGAACCTCCCCACTCTCTAACATAGAAGAAGTTCTGCATCTGAACATGGGCATACACCACCAAGGAGTTCAGAAAGTCTTGCCTTTGATGTGAAGAGATGACGAAGTGTCCAAGTACTGTTAGCCAGCACAGGGCTCCCCAGCTTCCCCCCACCCCCATATCATAGCATAGAAGGTAAGATAAATGGAAGAATCCCAGACTTCCCCTAGCCACCCCAAAGTTTGAGAAGGGCCACATCTTTGACAAGCAGGCTTAAGCCCACATGCGGCACTCTGTCATTAAGGCACACCAGTTAGGGAGCAACATGTCATTGGCCCATTTCTTCTGAACAATAAAACATTTTTATCCTTAATGAAATTTCTTCTAGGGGATGAGACAGTGTTAATATCTCTTGCTCTCTGGTTTTATAGGGAGTTTTAAAACTTCCTACTTAACAAGTCGAGAAAGACTTTTAAATATTTCCCATCAATTAAAACAATTATTTTCTATGTTAAATGTTTTATATAAAAATTTCTAATATGTTTCTTTTTTAAATCAATAAATAGTTTTGATTTGACTTTGAAAACATAAAAAGGGTTGATCTAAGAAAGAACCAGACCAACTTTCCTAAAGGGCAAGTATGATTTTTCTGATAAGAGCTTTGAATTCAGAAACTATAATGTGAAATCAATATTTTTTTTTCTTTTGTCAGAATAAGCCCCTCCTATGGTACCACAGAAATTCACGAGGTAGGTGATTTAGATGGCATTGTTTTCGAGAGCTCTGTTTGCAGACTCAAATGACAGGCTTCTAAATTTAGTTTGCAAATCTCAAACTTACCACTTTGTAAGTTCATCCATTATTGCTTGCCTCTTGATTTTCTTTTGGAAAATGGACCCAAAAGGGTATTCAAAGGATACAAATTAAAAATCAAAATATTCCTCAAGGATGTGTTCTCTTTGAGAAAGTATTTATAATATTTGACTTTGCTATTCCCCCACAAGGGGAAAAAAAAACCCTTAAAAACACATAGAACTTTTCTCCCAAGAGGGAATTTCATGAATGATTCAAAAAAACTGTTGCAACCATAATCTCTTCTAGCTGTTCTGCTTGCTCCATCCACTTGGTGGCGTGACAGGCATAAGAAATACTGCGGGGCGCCTGACCCCACTCTGCTACAGAGGTTCCTGGCCCCACTGTAGACTGGAATCAGCTGGGAGCTTTGGAAGCTCCAGGTGTCAGGTTGTGTTTCAGCTCAATTAAACCACATCTAGGGGTGGACCCAGCCAAGCAACTCCAAGTCACAGACATGGCAGAGAACCCCCTTGGTAGAAAACCTTATACTGGTTTGATTGATAACAAATACAAATTTCTCAGTTCTCTTATAATTCAAATCCAACTTCTCCTTATCTTTCATTTAAACAAAGTGGAATCAGAGCCCTTCCCTTCAAGTTCTTTCTTTATTTGATGGCAGTTACATCTTGTTCTGGGTGACAACTTACTTAACCATGTGTTTAAATTAATGCTGAATATTGTGTCAATAGTATTAATGCTGAATATTTATGCCCAACACATTTGTGGACTTTGTCAGACCATTTTGGCACAACAAAGTTACAAAGCCAGGGCTTCCCCTTGGGGAACACCTTTAATTCCCTGAAGTAAGGATTTGGTAAATATGACAAGGCTTTCTGTCATGTCACATGCATATAAAGGTATAATAGCTATCGTCACAGAAGCAGAGTCCTCCAGCAGAGAAATATGAATTTATCAAAGGTACATTTAAAATACAAATTTTAAATATTAAACACTGGAAAGATAAATTTAAAGTGTGATTTATAATTTGATGTAAAATTTCATATGAAGGGTATATCATAATTGAAGTGATTTTTACAAACATTTAGGCTGTTTCCAACTTTTCATTATTTTAAAGTGATGTCATAGATCTATAGAGAGGTTTGCTCTATAGTTTTATGGAGAGGGAATCAGGTAATAAGATGACATTTAGAGTTTGCTGTTACTTTTTTGAGGGTGGACAATGTAACTTTGAAGAAATGTTTATTAACATTTGTTTATTAATGTTAATAAACAAATGTTTATTAACATATGAACTGTTGGTATTCAAAAATGTAACCATATGGGGGCTGAGGATGTGGCTCAGTGGTAGAGCTCTTGCCTAGCATGTGTGAGACACTGGGTTCCATTCTCAGCACCACATATAAATAGATAAACAAAATAAAGCTATTTAAAAAAATGCAACCATGTATCCACCGAGGCTGAATTCCTGCAGGGAATTGCACAGGGACTAGCAGTTGTTCATATAAGATCCATAAATATCTGTTGAATGATTAGAATGGCCTCCATATCTGACATGTGCAAAACAACGATTAAATTTCTGTTTTGTGATAAAATATGCTATGCTTCCCTCTGAATGAAACTTTCAACCAAAGAGAAGTAGAGACTTGGAGGGAACAGGACCAGGGACAGATGTTTTAGGTTTGAAAGTTGAGATATACATTGTATAGACTTGTTCCTTTTAGTAGAAAAGAACAGAAGAAAGGTCATATACTAAAAAAAAATGGACTTGAAAACAAATAATTGAACACTGGAAAAAAAAAACCCTAAAATTGTATACTTACAAAGTACATTTAAAATAATTTTGGAAGAGTAGTGAAGGTTGACATTAGGGTCTCTAAAGTCCCCAGTGGTCATGATACAGCACCCTGAATGATTGCAGATTTTTTTTTTTTTTTTTTGGTCAGTGTTAAGCTAGTCTCTGGTAGGAAAATAGCTAACTGTATAGACACTGTCAGAGCATCTCCTCTCTACTCCTGCTTCTCTTGCCTCTGCCCCTAGTTCCATCTAAGAAGGTGTCAGTACCTGGGGAATGTAGAAGAGCCCCAGCAGATTGGCCACCGCTGTGGAGACGCCTGAGCCAGTTGCTCCCACCACAGCAATAGTCGAAGGGATGTGCTCTGAGCAGTTGCAGAACTCATCGAGGTTCAAAGAATCAATTTTGTTCTGGGCGACAAAACTCAGGGTGGCCTCTAAGGCCTTAGAAACAGTATTGCAAGTGTCGAATATCCTGTAACCCAGAGTCATGTTGGGAAGAAGGGCCGGGCTGCTGTTGATCTCCTCTATGGCAAATATCATAGCTTGTAACCAGCGAAACCCACGGAAATTGTACCTGGAAGAAAGAAATGGAAGAAAATGAGAGGATTTCTGTCCACCTGTGTTAGCATAAGGACTGGGCAGAGCTGGGTTTGAATCATGGCTCTGTTAGGCTTTGGTATTGTGCTCTTTGAGACTCAAGGTCCTCTCTGTAAAATGGGGAAGACACTTGTCCCTTGGTGGTTGTGAAGATGATGATGTGAGATAATTTGGTAAAATTCTCAGAATGGCATTCCCAAAGAGTTAGGAGAAATAATGATAGAAATTGTATTAGTAGTCCATTGAACAATTCATATCTGCTTCCTCTAGCAAAGAATTTGTAATAGTTAATGTGAGGTATGTTGATAAAAGTAAATACATAGACTTGGTCAGGGTGTGGTGGCACACACCTGTGATCCTAGTTGTTGGGAGGCTGAGACAGGAGAATTATGAGCTTGAGGCCAGCCTCAGCAACTTAGAGAAAACTGTCTCAAAATAGCATTAAATAAAGGGCTAGGTTGGGGTGGGTAGCTAACTAAAAGTGCTTACCTAGCATGCATGAGGCTCTAGAATTGCTGAGAGAGAGAGAGAGAGAGAGAGAGAGAGAGAGAGAGAGAGAGAGAGAGAGAGAGAGAGAAGAAAGTAACACATAGATTTAAAAAGATAAAGGACCAGGGAAAATATAAATAGATTAGAATATTAATATGTGGGAACCTAAAAATAAGCTCAGTTTTGCAGAGTCACCAATTTAGACCGTGCTGTTCTTGGAGATCAAAGGGCAAGGAGAGATGATGGTACTTTTGTAAACAAACAGCTAACATATAAAGGCTATAGAGAAACAGTGATCCTTCTGGGTGGTGAATGAAGAGCTTTAATATTATGCACTTTTGACTTATATTATACTTTCTATTAAAAAATGTGTGTGCGCTACTTTTCAAAGAAGATTATTTTAAGTAAAAATTAAGCGTAACAAAGAGAAATAGGGTTGGTGACACAGCTTTCACTGTCCCTGGACTAGGTTCAGAGTTAGGGCTGATTAATGTGCAGACACAGTGCACCAAGTTCAAAGAAAAAGCCTCAGAACACGGCAGCTTCTCCCTTTATATAGTGGGTTTCATGACTCAACTCAGTGACTGGAGAAATCTAATCCACAGTAGCCCACTTTAGCATTCAGGCTCCCAAAGTTCATGGTCTGACTTTTAACGTGACATTTTCTCTTTGTCCCTTTCTTTATGTTTCCTTCATTTATTTGTTCAATTAATTTGTTTTAAATCTGCCAAATTATTAAGAGATAGTAAAAAATTTTTGTTATAGAAAAACAGTGCTTTTATTAATATACTTTAAAAATATATGACTTCAGGGCAAGCTTCTTGCTTGATCTTAGGTCTATCCATTAGTGGCAAATGGACCATCTGTCCACATGGGTCATGTAACAGAAACAATCAACATCAGTGAAATTCTGCATTCAATTTTTCTGCATTTATAACAAAAATGTGAAAACATTCTTTAATATACTAGTTCTCATTAGAGCATGAACAAAAATCCAGTTTTGCTGGTTTTCATTTTAATTTTCCAGCTATCAGGAAGATCAGGAGAAGGGCTGAATCCCTTCCAGAAGTTGCAGTCTCAGAGAGGAAGTGCTGCTGTCTCCGAGAAGCTGGGTCAAATCTTGGAGCAAGGTCATGGGGCCTGATGGACTAATTAAGGAGGCGATACATGTAGTCGCATTTACTCTGCAGAGTCAGACCCTACTGCTAAGAGTTGCCTACTGCTGAATAACATGTTCCAGAATGGTCAGGATAAATTAGGGAGTATCAGATGGAGGGAACTGGAATGATGAGGGGTCTAGAAATTATGTCACAGGAGAAGAATGAACAAACTGAGGGTATTTGATCTGGATAAGAAAAGATTTGATGGGACATATTTGCTGTCTTCAAATGGCAGGGAGTCTGCAGAGAGTTGGATGTATTCTGCGCTGCTCCATCTGAGGTAGCAGGAGTAGGGTGTGGGCCAAGAGTGGGTGGGATGGGGGTGGAGGTGGAGTTTGTCTGCTAATGAGAAAGACTTTCTAGTAGGACTTGTTCCAAAATGCATTTTGCAGGTGCCTGGGCCTTGCTGAGTACTGAAGTTTATTTCAACTCTGAATTCCTTTATGAAAATAATAACAACAACAAAAAGAGCCGAGGCAGACCACACTCAGGTGTCACTGACCAACTGGGGCATGTAAGGTCAGTGGGGAATTTAGGTCTTCCATTAAGCGACACTGTCGTCAAGTGGCGTCACCAGGTGAACCTTATGACCTAGTTACCAAATGACTAGGCTTTAACAGGCCATCGATTTTTCTACTCAATATACTTGACATTTTTATCTTTAGCAAAAAAAAAAAAAAATCTTTAGAGATTAAAAAGGGAGAGGCCAATAGGCTTTCGAAAGATAACCAATCACCCTATTGGAAAATAGAGACTCAAGTTTCAGAAAGTTATTCTGAGTCTAGTGCAGCTCAGTTCTTCTCCAACCTCCCAGAAAGGGACCCAGATTTGTCTCCTTGCTTACCTGATGCATTCCACGGACTCTGGCCTTGATTTCAGATCTTGATCTTTGGCTGCTACTCCAAAATGAATAGGGAAGAGTCCCCCGAGGATAATGTCCCCTTTCTTCTGGGCTCGCTGGTCGGGCCCATAGGCAGAGGAGTACCAGGCCAATGCCAAGAGGACCAAACAGCAGCTATGTGGCACCATGACTCTGCCTTCTCTCCAGGGGCGAGACAATGGTGCTGGTAGTCTGGGTCCCTTGGTGAGAACTTCCCTTTGGTGCAGTTTACACCCTGCGGTGGAGACACATGCCTACAGAACCATTAGTAACACAATGGAAGCCATGGTGTCGCCATCTCCAATTCTGCCTTCTTCTTTGTGGATGTGTAAGGTGGGTGGTCCTTGTGTCTCAAGAAGCCGCATCCTGTAGAGACTGTCTGGGGTGGTTTCTAAAAGAACAGAGACACAGAATGGATTCAACTAAACTTAAATCCCATCTTCTTATGATGGTGTCAGAGGTGGCTCAGAATTTCCATTTAGAGGGACTCAGAGGTAGCAGATTGAGAAGCCATGGTATAGAGTCACATTTTTATAGCACTTCATGTAAGATATGAAAAATTTTAATGGGCCATATTGTAGGACTGGGTTCAGTTATGAGAGGCTCCATTTTAAAGAGCCCTGTGATAAGCTAAGGTCTCTCTCCATGGAGGTTGCTGCTGGGTTGTCATCCATTCATCTCCTGCATAAATAATGCATGGGGTTGGCAGCAGCTCCCTGGATCATAATATTAATGATATTTTATTCATACACATGTTCTCATAGGAAATCCTGAACAAATCATATTTAAGTTTAAATCTGACTTTGAACCAGACAGAAATGTCAGAAAAGACTGTTTAGTTATTATGATAGCTCCCCTACCCCTTTTTGGTGCAGGTCTCTGGTTCCAGTTTGTAATGTGATACTCTGTAAGCCTTTAAAAAAAAAGTTATTATGAAGGACACAGATAAATCATGGGTTTCACAAAGCTGAACTGTTGGATCAAAGGAAAAGACTTTCTGCTATGGCATGATTAGCTTAATATGCATTCTTTGTTGCACCCTGTCTCACCCACCTGTGGCTCAATTACCGATTTCATGTTGATATTGGCTAAATGTAGAGACTTTCCTGCTGTTCAGGGCCAAAGCACTGAGCTGTCTACTGGACACCTTTACTTGGATGTCCCAAAGTGCTTCATCCTAAACTCACCTCCCTCTCAGATTCCTTCCTCCTTTATTGTTTTCCATTATACAGAATTACGTGCCGTCCACAAAGACACAAAATTAGAAGCCATTCATGGCCTCTTTTCTCATCATCACCCTTCATGTTCAAACAACTACCAACTATATTTTTCTTCCTAAATCTCCCTGGAATCTCCGCCCACTCTTCTTTCTGATTGTATGTGAAATCTATCAACATTTTTTACCTGAATGTTTGCAACTATATATATATTTTTTTGTAGTGCTGGGGATTGAACCCAGGGCCTTGTGCATGCAAGGCAAGCACTCTATCAACTGAGCTATATCCCCAGCCCTTAGAAACTATTGTTAACTGGCCTTCCCATCTTTGGTTTTATCCTTTGAAATCCACTTTTGTAAATCTCTGGATTTGGTAGAACAAGTGGTTTGGACACAGGTTCTGAAGTTAAACCTGGCTTTGACTCATAGTTCTACTACTTCCTAGCACAACAGAGGTTACAAGTCATGTAACCTCTGTAATTTCAATTAAATAATGTGCAAAGAGCCAATTGCTCAGTGTAACCAGTTAATTCATCACAGAAAATGGTAGCTGTGATGAATCCCTTTCCAGCCTCTCTTTCTGGCTTTCCCTTTGAACTTCATGTTCAGTTTTACTGAGCTTCCTTTGTTCTTCAAGGCCACTTGGCTTTTGAAATACCCAGACCTCCTACATGCTGTTCCCCTCCTTGGTCCCTTTGGTTCAAACTTTCCTTGTGTAACATCTGCTTATCTTTCAGATTTCAAGTGTTCACGAGTATGAGGCATGACATGGTAAACTGTGAGGCCTTTGTGTGAAGGAGAAAGGAGCCCCTCTGGGGCAGGCATGGCCTTGCATCAAGGTACACAGATGGGGGACTGGAGCAGAGACTGGATCTCAGCCCGCATTGACCTAACCTCAGTTGTGCAGTGAGTAATTTCAGGACTCCTTCAAGAGGCCTTCCCTGAACCACCAGGCTAGGAAGGCACACCTGTGAGAACACACCCTCTTACAACTTGGATCTTGGAGCTCCCCTCTTGGGAGAGCCATCATTCTTTATTATAGTTACATGTGGAAATGTCCAATTCTGAGCCCAAGCTCTTCACCATTGTCATCAGGTGCCTCTTGTCCCATAGGAATCTCTACTGGCCATTCGAGCTGAGGGCACCTGGCCTCACATGGAAGGAGCACCCTGCAGACACTCAGCTTCCATGGAATTGACCTTAGTCATGCCTCATGACCATCCCAGTTTTCAGACTCCCGTCCTGCTTTTAGATTTTTGGGCTTCATTTCTTAGACCTTGGTCGTATGTTCACACATACATTCAATGAGAACATGTGCTGAGGTCTGGGTATATAAAGGTGAAAAACACATGCATGTTTCTGTCCTTTAAGAGCTCCCGGTCCAGTGGGTAAGAGTGCTGGTGCAGAATATGAGAATTTGCATCAATACTCAGAAGTAAAATATAAAATCTTAACTTTGCTTCCTCTAAATTCAATTTTGTCCCCCATGACTGTCTGAAATAGTAAATGTTTAATAAATATTCGTCAGATGAATGTTTAGAAAAATAAGATACTTTTCTTTCTCCTTCTTTCCTTCCTTCCTTCCTTCCTTCCTTCCTTCCTTCCTTTCTTTATTAATTTTTTGATATCAGAGATTGAAGCCAGGGGTGCTTAACCACTGAGACATATCCCCAGCCCCTTTGTTTTTATTTTTTATTTTGTGACCTGGTCTCACTAAGTCCTTAGCGCATTGGTAAGTTACTGAGGTTGGCTTTGAACTTGTGATCCTCCTGCCTCAGCCTCTGGAGCTGCTGGAATGATAGGTGTGAGCCATCGTACCTGCTAAAAGAAGGGACTTTAGAGAGAGACAAAAACTGGCATTTATTTCTATTTTACATGCCAACATACATTCAACTGCACGACAATTTGGCATGTCCACTTTCTAGGTGGGGGACTAGATACTCTATATCTTCAGTTTATTCAAGTGAAAAATGCTGTTATTTGAATTAAGAATTCGTTAAGAGTTCACTGCTATACTGAATTAGGCAGGAGAGGGGACACTATAACTGGCTGGGTAAGTCACTAAGAATTTTTAGATTTTTTTCTGTGAAAGATTAACTACTTGGAGAAGTTTATTAACTTCATTAGCCTACTCAAAAGAAAATTCATGGTCAGAAGTAAAAGATGAAGGAGAGATTTCAGGTCAATTTGTAGCAGTTAACTTCACCAGTCTAATGTAGTCTCCATACCTCTCTTTATAGTCCTATTACCAGGGTCTAAATTGCTTTCAGTGTGGAGAATCACTCTGGATCCTTCATCTTCTGTTATGGTTTGGATAGGAAGTGCCCACCATAAACTTTGTAATTAGATTATGACGCTGTAACCTAATCAGAGGACTACTTCATTTGAGGGATTAATAATTTGAATGGGCTACTGTACTGGGTGATAGCTATAGGCTGGTAGGGAGTGGCAGGAAGAAGTAGGTGGGGGGCCTGGGGGCGGGCCTTTGGGGTGGGGCACCCTGTTTGTTCTCTGCTTCTGGGCTCCCGTGAGAGGAGCAGCTTTCCTCCTTCATGCCCTTTCCACCATGATGTTCTACTTCACCTCGGGCCCAGAGCCCGCTAGCCCTGGACTGAACCTTGGAACCCGTGAGCCCAGATCAACTCTTCCTCTTTATATCATTCCTGCCAGGCATGTTGGTCACAGTGATGCAAAACGGATGAACACATCTTCCTTTCCTCCAACGTCCGTCTCCCTGTCCTGTGATTCTGCCATGGCTCTCTGCTCGGCTCTCTGCTCGGCTTTCTTCCCATTGCCAGGGCCTCTGTCCCGGCTGCCACACATCCTACCTGCCCTGTTGCAACAGCTTTCTTTCCTCTCTAGCTCACTCGACATCAATAATCAGGGAAGGACCCAGTAGCTTAACCACTGAAGCTCATGGCTGTGTCTTCAGCTTGTAGTAGTTAGAATACAAGAATCATCACTAGTAACACTTGAATTTCCACATCTGTGGTACGGACTTCTAATTGGACTCCTTGTGTCTGCCTTCCTTTTATGATACAGTAAAAGAATTTTTAGCTGGACAAAGTGGCTGTCCAAAACACAGACTGCTATCCCAACTTCCTTTATGATCACGTGGGGTCCTGTGTCTAAGCGTTGGCCAATGGAATGTAAGCTGAAGTGTCCAGTGACAGTTTCTGGGAATCTAGCTGAAGAGAGTCGGTGTGCATTGTCATTTCAGTCCCCTTCCTTCATTCTGCTGCATGGAGGTGGATTTGACAACAAGCCCATCTGGAGCCATGAGCCCCATTCTAGGGGATGATGGTGTCAGGAGCAGAGGATCTCCTGGAGCAGGACCTCATTATTGGATTACTCCTGCAATTTCACATGATAGAGAAAAATACTTTTTTTTTTTTTTTAAAAATCCACTGTTGTGATATATTTTTTTTCTTACTGAAGTCATCTCTAACAGAATCTATCTGGGTTGCAAGTAAACTTATTTCTTCTCTTTACTGTAATTTTATTCCATTTAAATCATCATATCATGTTTGTCCTCCTGCAAAAATGTGTTAAATACTAGGCTGATGCCAATATTTGTTCTTTCTCTCAATGACCAATGCATCAAGGAAGAAGAAATGGCCTGTGGACTGCCTGGTTTTATGTTTAGAAGGTCCTTGCCATCACGAGGAGTGTTCCAGTACTGATAGGTGATTGCTCATTAAGTTTCTCATCCAAGACACACAGAACTGAAGACAGGGCAGATTGTTCTACGGGTTCCATGGGTCCTGAGTTTATAAATTCATGCAGTTATTGATCTACTCAAAAACCATTTCCTGGGCTCTCAATATACTAGACATGAGGGAGGGCACGACACTAGGGAAAGAAAGTTGAACTTCTTTCCTTGAAGGTACTGATGGTTTTAAAGTAGACCAAAAAGGCATTATAATGACAGGAATGTAGATGCTAGTGAGAGGCAGGAACTAAGTGTTGAGGGAGCACAGAGGATGGAGTGGTGTTGTCTGGTGATGGCCAGCAGACAGAATTAAGTCAGGGTGGTATCTGGTAGCTTCCTGAGGGCAGGGCCTGTCTCTTCCTCACCATGGTAAGAGAGCACTGCACCTGGGATTTAATAGATATTTCACAAATACTTGTTGAATGAATGAATGAGGTGTGACCAGTACAGGCCAGGGACTGGTTGGGCAACTTCAGGACAAAACAGGGGAGGGGTTCATCCTACGAGACTTAAGGTCCTGACAGGCAGAAGCTTCATCATGATCACAGTTGTGCCCCAGCATCAAACAATAAACCTGGTACTGCAGAGATGCTTTAAAAATGTCTATTGAGGGGATGGGGCTGGGACTCAGTGGTAGAGTCCTTGCCTAGCACATGTGAGGCACTGGGTTTGATCCTTAGCACCACATAAAAATAAATAAATAAAAATAAAGGCAGGTTGCCCATCTACAACTATAAAAAATAAAACAAAATGTCGATTGAACTTGTCTTTGGCCCCAAAGTAGGTATGTGGCTCACCCAAGTTTTATAGCCAATGACAAGTTAGTGGAGGATAGAGAGGAAAGGGTAGTGGTCAATGTTGCTACAGTTCAATTTACACCTAAGTAAAAACCACCCCCACTCTTGCCCCTTGGTTTCAGCATTTCTGGGAATTGCATAACTCTGAGCAGAATGATTGTGCCCACATTTCAAACTGAGAAAATGGAGGCATGGATCTTCTAAAAACAAAAGCGCTCTGTAAACTTAAGGTATGCCAAGTTCAAAAGCTACAATTTCTCAATTCCTAGATTACATATAATTCCTGGATTACATACAAATAATTCTAGGTTGTCTAGGGAAAAAAAATGGTTCTGAAGCCAGATTCTATTTCCAAGAGAGATTGTTTATCTTTGTAGGCTGAGTACACTGATTTGTCTTTGGTTTATTGTACCATAATCTTTGCCTTCTATTGTCACATTGACCATAAAAAATGCCAGTAATCGTATCACAGAAAGGTGAAATGTGTATGTTTTAATGATGTTGAACAAGGAAAAATACCTGAGAAAGTTCAACTCATAATCAAAGAACCCGTGTTCTTGGCTCTGGTTACGTTTTTCTTTACCTCTTGCCAAGGACAGGTCGTGACATGGGTTTCTATCTCACCTGGTGTACATTTGCCTAAGGATTGGGGAGGGCCACCTGGTCTGCCACCTTCTGCGTGACCTTCTCCAGTTCTATGTCAGACTTCATTGCTTCAGCGTGAAGGCAAGACACGTCTGATGTTGAGATGAGGGCCCTCTTTCAGCACTGGGTGGACAAACTGCCTCGTCACACTCGGCTGCCTCCCTCAAGCCCAGCTTGTCAGCTGGCCAGCTGCTCAGGTTCTGACCCGCCATCTCCCTGACAACAGGTGTGACTTTTGGAGAGTCCATGCCTCATTTAGCCTTGGTAATGGCTTAATTGAGTCGGAAAAATGCAAGGACAGGAACGTGATAAAAACCAGCTGAGCTGGGTTCCTGTTAGTCAATGGAAAAAGCTATCAGGGAAAGGAGGACAAAGGATGAACGAGAGAGTGGGGAGGGAGAGCTCAGGGCACCAGCAAAGTGGGGAGAAGGACGCGCAGACAAAGCAAAGAAAGGAGAGAACCAGGAGAGGAGGCTGACACTCACTAATGCTCATCCTGAACTCCCTGGTGACATGAATCCTGCCCAGAGCCTGGCACGTGGAGGGGCTGCAGAGGGGTGTGGACTGATGCCTCTGTGGTCAGTGCCCACTACCTGCCTAGCGGGGTGAGAGGAGTTCACCAGGCTCTCTCAAGGAGACAGGGAGGAGGAAAAAGACAGATGGGAGTTGAGGGGGGTGAAAATTCAAGGCCAAAACCTCCTTGTCTCCTTGTCTCCTTGGAAATGCTCCTTGTCTGCTCCAGAATCTTGAGCTGCAAATGCACACGGACTTGGGGCTTGGGCAAGGCCAATGTCAGGAGCTTCATGTCAGGACAGTTGCTGGGGACACAGACCACAAGTTAAGAAATTTCTTAACCTGACATGTTTCCTTCAGGTCTTAAGAAAGGACAGTTACTTGATGTGTGCACATCCATGGGGTTTGTGACATGGTTCATTGGAAAAACAGAGTTTTTTTTTTTTTTTTTTTAAATCAAGTCATGTTTCTATCAAGAAAAATGCGTGAGCTTCAAGTCCTACATGAAGGACATGTTTCTTTGCAATGATGTCCTGGTATTGCCTTTCAAAAATCACAAGGAACTTGACCACTCACTGTGGCATTTTTCAGGCTGGTGTCCCGAGAGGTACCACTGCGAATTGTTCTAGGGTAAAATAAGTTTGGGAACTGATGTGTGTTCTGTGCCACAGGGCACATTTGCCTCCTGAAGGCTCTGAGAAGTCCAGTGTAAAGAAAACTGCTTTTTTTTTTTTTTTCCCAGCAGGGACACACATGCACCTCCCCCCAGGACACTAATAATTCTGTGAAACACAGGCTTGGAAGGCAGCACTGCCCTCACGGGACACATCAAATCCTTAACCTGAGACTCTTAGCGTCTTTGTCCTGTATGATCTTTGAATGGGGAGATATTTCTGCCCTCAGTGGGCATAACTTGTTTTTTGAACTTGCAGCTATGAAATTTCAAGGGTAGTATTGGGAAGAAGGAAGGACTGAGACGGGGGTGGGTGAGGGCTGACACAAATCTCAAGTCAACCTCTAGTCTTCTGGCATATATGCCTCCTCACTTACGATCCCCCAAAATGCTTATGTGGAGCCTAACAGACTTGGGCATCAAATCTTTCTCCACCCATGTGTGGCCCCCTGGCCTTGCTTAGTGTCATGGTATGAGGCACTGGGGACACGTAGTGGTGTTCTTATAAGCTGGCTCTCCAAAGGGGGTGATGGGAAGGCCCTGACTTGTAGTGCTGCTTGGGATTCCCCACAGAGGTCAACTTTCAGACAAGGATTCAGTGTGTTCAGGGTGGTATGACCATAGACTTGCCACGTCAATTCCAAACTACCCAGGGCTTAACCAACAATTTGCAAAAATCCTGGCTATTTAACCGCTGTCTCTCAAGAGCCAGTAGAAGGCTTGTTCTAGCACATGACTGGGTGCACATCTTCCAGCACATGGAAATACTAGTTTGTTTTTTGAAAAACTGGCCCAAATTACTTAATAGGCATTAACTTCTATCTCCCCATTGCCCTCTTTGCTTTGATTATCATAAAGCTGCAAATCAAATTTGCAAATCAAAATCTAGCTAAAATAGAAACCCAAAGCTGTATTTCAGTGTTACTCGTGGCTTTATTTTTTCTTCCTGCTCTTCTTTTACCCCAATTTCCTCTCCACATTAAATGTTTCCTTTTTATAAACAGTGATATGAATATAAATACAAAAACAAATCGCTTCACAAATGTAGAGTTCTTGCTGGAGGCAATGAGAAGTGTCCCCGGGCAAACTTCCTGTGTCATTAACAGGAAGAGGTCTGGGAAAGCTGTTCCTGTCTCATTAGCTAGTGGGTTGATTTGAGCACACCAGGATATTAATATAGAATATAAAAATTTTAGAGGTGGAGGGGACCTGGGAGATGTGTCTGGTTTACCTCAAAACCTTCTGACACATGCATGTCTGATCATGATGGCTGTGATTTGATCTTGAAGAGAAGTTGGAATTCACAACTCCCTGAAAAAGCTGCATGAGGTTTACTGATCAAAGAGAAGACATTTTATATTTAGTAAATGGGCACCTCCACCTCCACCCGAGTTGTCAGTGCACAGAGTGTCTTAAAAATACCATTTTAGATTTTCAGAGGCCTGAACTTTCAATTATAGCATAAAATCCATCTGGGCTGGGAAACCTTTTCATTTTAATTGGACCACAGGTGCACCAGATTCCATTAATCATAATCCTTGGCTGATGACACATTCTCATCCTTGGTCCATACCTGGCTCACTTTTATTTCTTTATTAAGCTACTTTTAATAATGAATCTACTATCTAAAACAAAGAACATCAGCGATAACCTATCTGAAGTTTCATTTTTTTTACATTTTGTTTTCCTGCCTCTTCCCACCAAAGAAGCCATCATCCAGAACCACATGTTCATCCTTGCTTCACCCCATCCAATGCTTAAAAAAAACAAAACAAAAACCTGTAAACCATAATAGAGAAAGCCTGAAAGGATATACAACAAAATGTTAAAGGCAATTATATTTCAGTGATGAAATTTTGGACTTCTTTCTAGTTTTGTTGTTTGTGTTTGAAACTTTTTTTAAAAAAAACCTTCATGTATTACTTTCCCCCGCCCCCCTTTTGCAGTGCTGAGGATTGAACCCATGACCTTGTGCATGCTGAGTATACATTCTATCACTGAGCCACACCCCTGGGTTGTATTACTTTTTAAATCAGAAAATATGTTAAACAGTAAACATGAAAAACTCTGCAAAAAGTATTTTACCACTTCCTCATATGGTATACCCTTTGAAATAAATTTTGAAAAATATGCTTGTGGACACTCCTTCACATCTCCCTTCTGTTCTGTTTGTCTTTACTCCCTTTCTCTTTCTCTTTTATCTTTCTCTCGATGGCAAAAGAAACTTTTAATTGAGATATAACATATACCAGACGTGCACAAATCAGAAGTGAATTTCACAATGTAAAACATCCATGTAACCAGCATGCAAATTAAGAAATTGAACCAGACCCTGGAGGCCCTACCTATACCTCCCCCTGTCATTACCTTCCCTAAGGGGACAGGGGACTGACCACTACCACCACAGATTCGCCTCTCCTGTTCTCGAACTTTATATAAGTGGAAGTGTGTGTTATATATTCTTTACCTCATACATGCTGGGCAAGCCCTCTACAACTGAGCTATATCCTCAGCCCTGTATTGGTCTTTTGTCCAATACAGTAGGTTTGAAGGATTTAATTATATTATTATGTGTAATCAGTCTGTTGTTTTTCACTATTGTATAATACAGTCATACCCCATTTAACAATGTGGCATTACATGATTGTGAACATTATGGAATGTTCTTACCAAACCTAGATGGAGCAGGTGGATCACTTGATGTGGCCTCTTGATGTATGTATATATGAGGCTGCTGCTCACATAACAGGCCAGGTGTTTTGCTATCAAAGTTTTTTTTTAATTAAAAAAATTTTTAAATTCATGACAGCAGTGGAAAGCATTACAATTCTCATTACACATATAGGGCATGATTTTTCATATCTCTGTATACAAAAAAAGTTTTATAAGTAGAAGGAAGACACTCTAAAATAACAATAAGGGCTGAGGATGTGGCTCAGTGGTAAACTGCCCCTGGGTTAAGTCCTTTATACCCAAAATAAATACATAAATAAAAATAAAATAACAATTTAAAAAAACCCAGCACGGTAAAGATCCAAAACAGTATCATCAAGTACTACCCTCTGTGCATAACTGTCTATGCTATGTTTTTAGACAACTGGCAGCAAGCAGGTTTGTTACATCAACACTGCCAAAACACATGGAAACACACTGCAGTAGGATGTCATGACTGTGACAGCGTTCGTTAGGGGACAGGAAGTTTTCAGCCCCATTATAACCTTAAGGGGCCACTGTCACCTTTGCAATCCAGCACTGACTGAAACATTCTTGTGGTGCGTGACTGCATTTTATATGATTATGTTACAAATTATCCATTCTCTTTTTAATGAACAGTTTGGGATTTTAATCAATAGTACTGCTATGAATATGCTAGAACATTCTTGAACATGTCTTTTGGTGAATATGTGTGGTATATTTAACTAGAAGCAGAGTTGCTGGATCCTAAAGTATCTCCAGCTTTAGCAGAAACTGTACTATGGTGGGAAAATAAATTAGTACAAATAAAGTAGTACAAACCAAAGGGTTTATACTTATTTATTTTCCCACCATAGTACGGTAGAGTTCCCTAGTCTATTCCTTGCCCACATTTGGTATTCTCAGGCTTTTTCAATATGATTGCCTTTTGCTTTACTTTTATACGGTTATATTATATTTATCTGCATTCCTAAAAAGTATTTGAACATTTTGAGTTGTTTTGAACTTTATAAAAATATATCATACTGTATGTAATCTTCTGAGACTTAAATTTTCACTAATTATTATAAAGCTCTATGTTGCTATGTTATTTTAATTCCTGATTTTTTTCTGCTGCATAAATATTCCACTATTTGAATCACAATTTAATCATTCACAATCCCATTAATGGGCATTTGGGATTTTTCAAGAGTTTGGCCATTCTTTCAAGAGTAAAGCCCTTCAAGTTTGGTTCACAAATGTGAACGGATCATAGAAAACATTTAAAATGGATAACTGCTATTAACTTCTTTCAGATTTCTAAGGCTCAACATGACATAACCCCTGTGCTAATCTCCCCATTTTACATATTTTCCTTTCAGTTGAAAAAAAATCATGTCTATTTTTAAATTAAGGCTATTTCCTCTTGCTTAGTTTACCACTTTAATGAAGGCCCAGATACAGAAAATTCTCATTTCATGTAAAGGTATGATTGAATCGCCCTCACTTTTTCTGGGCTTAACAACCCAAGCCTCCTTAAAATCTTTCCACTTAGAGTTATTTTGTATTTTTCTAGAGATATCTGTCAACATACCATAGACCTTTTCTAACTTCATCATTATTTATTTTTTAGAGTATGCTAACAAACATTAATGCCATGCTTTGAACCTGGCCTGAGATGGAGAGGAATTGTATCCCCACCTTTATGTGAGACTCTCAGGACGTGCTTGTTGGTTTTTCTCCATTGCAGCATGCTTGGCTAACTCACATCCACATTCAAGTGAGCTAGATCCTCCTTGTTGTTCTACTATACATTTGCTTGGGCAGTTTTTTTCAGAATTGATATTAGTATTTTTTAAATCCCCAAATACATTCCATTGCAGTTGTTCTGAATTTTATTTTTGAAAAACTATATGCTCCTGTCAAATTCATTTTGAATTTTGTTCCCATTTTTGAAGGAACATGTCTCCCTGTCCAAAAATGTCAGGGGGAAGTTTTATAGATTTAATAGCCAGCCTCTCCAGCTTTGCCCAGGATCATCACAAACCATCATTAAAAGACACAAATCCTAGAACAGGTCCCGTTCAGTTACCTCTCTGCAAACACTCTCTATTGCTAATGACACCTAAAGCTGTCCGGAGGAAGACTGTTCCAGATAAACCTTCCCCAAATAAAGTCCATTTAGAATTCTGTAAGCTACCTTAGAAGCTGGCTAATCCAGAAAATCCTCACTCATGGTGAAACCCATCCCATAGATTTCCTCTAACTGGTAATCCTCAAGTAGAAACTTACTGTTAAAGAGCCTCCTGTCAGGCACCAGCCTGGGTGCAGGCCAGTGAGTCTTAAAATGTGGTCCCTGGACCAGTAGCAGATTACTTGGAAATTCATTACAAATGTAGATTCCCAGGTATAATCCTGACCTCCTGAATCAGAAACTCTGGGAGAGGGGCCCATCCACCTGTGGATTTTTTCTTGTTTTGTACTTGACAACTTTTTAATGCATTCATGCAATAGTGCATTGGAAAACCACTGGGCCTCTACAAAATACCTTTCCATTTTTAAGCAAATGAATGTGGTTTTTTTTTCCACTTACACAAGCTTAGGCTTTTTAATATTTCCACAAGATAACTATCTTAACTAAACTATGAGCTCACTCTAGAGTGTGCTATGGTGATGGGCTTAGGAGACAGTTAAAAACTGAAGAGATTCTAACTTTAGTTTTCCTTACACCGACACACCCAGCATCAACTAATTTGAAAGGTCAATAAACAGCATTCAGAATGTGGCTGAATTTATGTCAACTCCACTGGAAATGTTATAGCTTTAAATGTTATAGTCACAAAACACATATTGTGACTTAGACTTAACTGGGAATTTCCTTCGTCCCTCTCTTCCCATGGTGTGGGAAACTTTAGACATCAGCAAGAAATAGGAGCCATTGCTAAAGCAGATTTTTTAAGACAACGAAGGATAAAACTGACAAATGTCCATGATAAATTATCAGTAACAGAAATGCTATGGATTTAAGTGGTTCTGAAGTTAGAAACTCTAGGAGACGGGGCCCGAAACCTGTGTTTGAACAAGCTTTCTGATGAATCTGATGTACATTAAAGTTGGAAAATTATTGCTGGACTATATTTCACCTGCGTCAGTTCTGGGTCATATTCTGTTCTAGGTTCTGGAAAAAAATCTAAGAATTATTTTCAAAATTAATCTATTTCTTCCAACACTATAACTTTCCCCCCAGCCTAACGTAGCAAAGCAAAAATGCATTTTTGAATAGACACATCACAGTTCCTGTGAAAGTCAATTTATTCTTTAGTTCCCTGAAGTCTTTCTCATGTAAAAATTGCCAACATCTTATGAAATTAGTATTCTAGGAAGCACAGTTCAGAAATCATTGCTCTACAGCTCGGGTACTTTTCTGAGTCTGTAATCAGTGTACCTTTTCTGTGAACTAGACAAGACGGTATTACCCACAGAGACCGCTTCTCACCCTCTCTTCCAGTCCCAAAGAGGGGACTTACATATCTCGTTATCATTCTCCTCTACCCTTACCCAGAAGACTCCTGCCAGCTCTACTTTAGACTTAAATCTTTCATTGCTAAATTCCTTTCTCAAATTTGCAAACTGAGTACATATTCTTCACCACGAATCCGTCGGTCCCAGATGATAGGGTCCAGCGGGGACCCTGTTTACATGTGGCCGTTAGAAGTCACCTTCGCCAATACCCTGTCCAGCTATCCCTGCTGCTTTTCTGGTCCCCTGGGATCCCTTCCTTGCTTTCTTCTTTTCTTTCCTTCTATTAGTGCACTATAGTTATGCATAATATTGGGATTCATTTTGACATAATTATACAAGCATGGAATTTGATTTGCTCCAATTCAATCCCTATTACTTCTCCTTTCTCTTTATTCTACCCATCTTTCTTTTATTTATTTATAGTTTTGTAAAATCAGTGCATTATGGCTATAGATAAAGAAGAAATTCATAGATGCCCATAGGATAGTTGGGTCAGTTTCATTTCACCAGTCTTCTCTTTTCCTATCCCTCCTTTTCCCTCCTCAATCCCCTTCCTCTCTTCCACTGATCTCTCTTCTATTTTCATGGGATTCTTCTCCATCCCTCCTGTGACTCCCCCCCCCCCATTTTGTTCTAACTTTTGCAAATGAGGGAAAACATTCAACCCTTGACCTTTCCTAGCTTATTTCACTTAGCATGATGTTGTCTAGTTTCCTGAAACCCCTTTCTAGCGTCTCTGAAGGGGCGATTCTTCAGCAGCTGGAATGGTCTTGGGCTTTCTGTAATCTGCACTTATCCAGAGTATCTTCTTGCCTTCTCCTTGCTCCTGATGAGCTGGTCAGGGGAGGAATAGAGGACAAGGGTCAGTCTGCTATTCAGAGGCCTCACAGAGATCACCTTCCACTTTGATTCTATTCCTCTTTTGAATTAAAATTCTATACTCTCATTTTTGCTTTCTTTACTCTTTATTTCCTCTTTTTCTTTCATCTTCCAGAAGTTTCCAAACTGATTTTTAAGCCTTATTCCAATCCCTCTAATGAGAAATAAAGTCCTTTGAAAGTCAAGGGTAAAGGTTAATATTTCCCTTATTCTTTCCCCCACCCCCTGTCTACTGGGAATTGAACACAGGGGTGCTTCCACTAAGCTACATCTTCAGTAACTTTTTAGTTTTTATTTTGAGACAGGGTCTCATTAAATTGCTTAGGGCCTCACTAAGTTGCTGAGGCTGGCCTCGAACTTGTGATCCTCCTGTTTCAGCCTCTTGAGTCACTGGGATTACAGGCATGTGTCACCATGCCTAGTTCTTATTCTTATTTTGTTGTGCCCCTGTGTTGGATTTGTTAGATCAGGGCTCATTGTGTTGAAATAAAGGCATGCCTACTCACTTGCCTAGGATGTCTGGTTGCTTTTGTGTCACAGGAGTAGATCTGAGTAATTAAGACAAAGACTGGCTCACAAAGTCTAAGATATTTACTATTGGTCCCTTGACAGAAAATGAAGAAGACATTCACTGTTGGCCCCTGCATTAAATCTAGCACAAAGAAATCTGTACTTTTGCCCTCAACTGGACTCTAAGAGGTTAAATGAGGGGCTTGGTATGAGTTAAAGGGTGCTTGATTTCACCAGCTTTCTCAAAGAGAATAAGACACCAATAGTCTGTCTGTGGCCAGAGACAGAGGTCATATTTTTTCTCTGGTTGTCACCTGACTCACGAGGCCTCAGGAGTCTGGTTTGTTTACCATTTGCTCATGACAACAGAAGAGAATGGTTTGTGTGGTGGGGACTCCCCCCACCCCCACCCCCCGAAATGCTTTCAGCGAAGAGTGGGAAGTCCGGGCTGCGAATCTGAATCACCAGCACTTTTTGCACCTTTGACACTGTGGAATGGGTCAGTTCCACGGGACGCTGGTTGCTTTCTAGTGAAATGACTTGAGGGGAGGATATGTTAGGTGTGGCTTGGTTGGGAAACAAGACCCATCACTACCTCTCAAGCAGCCCTGGCAGATCTGGGTGGGGCTGTGGCCACACAAAGCAGCTGCCCAGAGCTGCCAGAGAGGGAAGAAAGGCTCCCTCTGGAGATGTGCTAATTCTGCTCCCTCTGAGTGGTGGGTGGCAGAAAATTTCCCTGTGAAGTTGCCCTCTGCATTTCTCTTCCTCATTTTCTTCTCTTCCACTTCACCGCTCCACTGCCCAATACCCTGAGGCTCAGGCAGGGAACTTGTGGAGGGAATTGAGGAGAATATCAGAGAGAAGGGGGCTGGTGTCCAAGCCCTCCAGCCAAAGCCAGGACAGGGCTGGACTTGAAGACGCTGTTCTTTGTGCTGTCAGAAGCTGCGGCAATTGTACCTAAATGCATATTGTCTGATGGGAACCAGGACGGGCGTGAGGCTGCAGCCGTCGTTGTAAAGGAGCAGCAGTCACTCCTCTGAACCAGGATAGGGAGCCGTATGATCATTTCTATGGCTTGGTGAATCCTGTCTGGGTTCAGGCATAGTGGTGGAGGGGCCGCATTTTTGTCTTCATCACAGTCACAGAGTGGCCTTGCCTGATGTTGACGTTCTGTGAAACTGTTGATGTTTGACAACACCAAGGCCAAGCTGATGGCCCCTCCCACACCCCTGCCAACCAGTTCATCAGGGGCCTCTTTTCTCTTTATCAGTGACCATTTCACTTTCTTTGAAGTCCAAAATCACAGGAGAGCAGAGTAGGCAGGGACTCTTGAAAGCATCTAGTGCAGGCCTTTCAGGTTTAAGTCAAGGAAAGGGAAATTCAGAGATGTTACCTGCCTTGCCAATGTCACACAGCCAGTTAGTGTCACAGCTGCTGACTCCTGGAGCCCCGTAATACTGGCTTGGTCTCTTTCCAGCCTTCTCTCTACACTGCTTTTCCTCTCTCTGCTTCCAGACACTTCCCTTCCGTTCCTCCACTGGCCCTGGTTCTTTATTTTCTGGACCTTTCACAGGCTGTTTCCTCTGTCTGGATGGTCTTGACCCCTCTGACCTGCATCTCCTGCTTGACTCATCCCTCCTCATCCCCAGGGACTGGCTCAAACACCACTTCTCAACGAAGCCCCTCCTGACTCAGAATGCTCTGTGCCTCTACCTGGCGCTCCCTTGACTGCCTCTTAGACTCCACGCAGCCTGGGACCTGGTCTGTCTCATTCACTGCTATATTATACTTATGATGCAGCAGATGCCTAATAATTCATGGTTGCTTTACTCAAGCCTGTTGGAGGCCCCATGACCAGCATGCTTTTTATAGTTCAATTATAAAAAAAAGATTCTGAAATCTTTTCTCGGGGTCTAATATAAACTTAGGTTCTGGTTGCAAGTAAAGAATACAACAGGCTAAAGTAAAAGTGCTGAGGTGTTGCAAGCAGGTGGGGGATGAATTTGAAGATCCTGTCCCAATGGCATCCTTCTTGTGATTGCTATCTGGACATGCGGGCATGCTGGAAAGACCAGGAGCCCCTCACATCCCTGAACACACAGGGGTCTTGTTCAGAGGTAGTAGCAGCCTGAAATTGCTATGCTCCAGCCTGCCAGTATTTTAGGGTAGACCACACAGCGTGAAAAGTCCTATAGAGATGAGACCGTTCGGGGAATTGAGGGTGGGCATAATGGGTGTCCTCAGTACTAATGAAAACTCGAGCCTGTTCTTTCCAGAAGAATACATATATGCATAAAATTTTATCCATTTCAGGTGTTTTATTGTACTGACTGAAAAAAGCAAGGTTAAATGACTTGACCAAAGTAGGAATAGAAGTCAAATTTCCTTATCCCTCACTGAGCATCGTTTCTCCACACCAGTGTTTATTTCATTGTTAGAGGAACAGGGCACAGACTGGATAGATCCAGATTCAAATCTCTGTTTTGACAACTCTTAGTGGTAACTCGGGGGAAAACTGTTTAATCTCTGCTGCTCATCTGTAACAGGAATAACTATGGAAGGGCTTCTGAAAGGATTATATTAAAATAATATCAGTGATATTCACTAGGGCCTAGCACCTGATACATGTTCAGTAAACACTAGTTCTTCAGATGAGGCACCCTTTATTAAATGAATTGAGGAGGAGTGACTTGTTCCCTCCCCAGTGGTCCTAGCATGCTAGTGGTTCAGTTCACCCACAGCCTGGCTACCTTCAAACAAGTCTGTGAGGACCAGACAGGTCTGGGGCAGAAAACCAGACAAGCCACCTGGCAGCTGGATGAGAGAAATGGAGCCTTCAGAGATGCAGACGCATTCTGTCCAGCCTGAGTGGGATTAGAGAGGTGACACCCACCTACAATGAAATCATGATCCTGACATTTTCTCTAAAGTGAACTGTAGGCCTGCTAATGTCACTCAGGAAGTTGTAAATGATCTGAACTAGTAAGGAAGGTGTATGGTAAGATCTCACTGGAAGAAATGTGCAAATTCCCCATCCTTTAAGCATAAAGCCAAAAAATTGGCCGAGGCAACAGCTTGAAAACGAGTTTGTGAGGAATCCAAGAGTAAAGAAAACCCTTTAACTGAAGAATCCTAGAGGAGGGGACAGGATTGCAAGGAGTGGGAGAGGGTGACTGCAGTCTGGCTCTGCCTCTCTCCCTTGGGACCAGCTGCTGCCCTTCTCTTGACTTTGGTCATCCTACTGGATGACCCAGTTGGGCAGCACTGGCGCGGTAGGTCTCTGGAAGCCCCTTCAATGTAGGTGAAGCCTCATTAGAAAGATAGGCTTAGAAGTGGAGAGTATCCCTGTCCCCTCTCCTCGCTTTGTTTGGGGGACAGGGTCTCCCTCTTCCCACCCACCCCCTTGGGCTCGAGCCTGCCTGTGGCCGGGGATTGCTCAGAGAGAGGAGCCGCTGCAGGCCAGTTCCTTTCTCCACGGTCAGCAACCCCGTGGGGCCGCTGCCGCTCAGCCCTCCGCGCCCGCCCGCATCGCTGCGGGGCCAGCGGTGCTGGAGCAGAAAGATCGCGGCTCGATTTGCAGCCCCAGCCCGGGGGCCGTGGCGTCAGCAGGGAGGACAGGTTGTTTTGATTGGTAACGCGCTGCGCTAAGGGACTGGCCTTCTCTGGTTCCTGGCTCAGGCTCCCATGGCGGGTGGGCACAGGATTTTCGCTTTACAGATTCACAAGGGCGATTCCAGAACGCCTCGGCTGGGCTTGGAGGACCAGTCCCATGTCCTGGATTCCTTAAGATGTGATTGCCTTAAGACCAGAGAGGCATTTCTGTGCCTCTCTGAACACCTTCATGATAAATCTCCAATTTTACTAACGGGTAACTGAGACTCAGAGACATGAGACTTGACTTACTCAGATCGCAGGACCAGAGACCAGCAGCCATGAGTGGGGCGTGACTGTGCACTCTGGTTCATAGATGTCATGGTGAGGAAAGGAAGCCTTCTTATTTCTAATTTTTAACGTGCAAACTTAACATAAAAAGTAGACCACGATGGAAAGATCCCCCCCATCCCCCCACTCCCCTCCCCAACATTAAGATGTGTCCGAATGACACAGATTTTTAATTTTGGGAAGGATATTAGAAGTCTTTTAGCTCACTTCATTTTATAGCAACTTGAAGGACACAAGGATAGATTCTGGTGGGCCCTGCTCACTCCCATAGCTGTTATTAAGTAAACAAAGAAATTCACCTGAAAAGAAATGCAAATGAACCCCACCATGGGTAGGAAAGTAGGAAATTTTGCTACTAGTGTTTGCAGATTTTGAGGGTGGGTGAATGCAGTTGGGAAGACTTACAGAAGTGTTAAAAATGTGATTTTAATTTAAGACTGTTTACAATAAAACACACATTTAGTGTAGGGTATCCATGTTGTGGAGATTATTAAATTTTAAGCCCAAACTGGGAGTATTTCAACCTTGAAGAGACTTCACTGCATGTAGGCAAGGATGTAAACTGTTGTAACCCTAAGAATCAGTGTTAGTTTGGATTATAATAAGACGTTAAACATGTGACTGAGACGTTCAGAAAGGATAGGACATCTGAAGACCAAGGTGATGGGATGGACAGAAGGAAAGCACAGGCAGAGGGGCTGGTCAGGTGTCACGGTGGGGAGGAGAGGGTGGTGAATGTTCATGAGGGGCAGTGCAGTGGTGATTCTGGGCCCCTGTCAGGCAGGTTTCCCTCTCATCATGGTAGCTGTGAGCATGGGTCAGTTCAGCTCTGGCAGCCCAGATAAGGGGGCAAGGTTTACCTCACAGCGTTGTGGTACTAACATATGTAAAAGTGTGTGGCACAATGGTCCCCAATAGACAAATGCAGCGCCTGTCCTGTCCTCCCCAGCCCCTTGCTCTTCCAATTAACCAGTCCTTCATTCCCTTCTCTTTTGAGGGTCTCAATTCCAGCCAGAGACAGGTGGGTCTATCTAAGTGAAGCGTAAGAGGTGTGATCTCATTTAAGAAGCCCAGATTTTCTCTGCACCTGGCAACACTATTTCTAACATCAGATAGTGCAACTCCACGTTCAACATGGGAGGATGGGTATGCAAAGATGGTGCAGTCTCAGAGCAGAATACTATGCAGACTTCAAGAACAAGTCATCAAACTACCTAAAGATGGGAAACAATAGTTACGACATGCTGTTAAATAAATTAAAGAACAAAGAGAACAGTATGGACTGTGAAACCCATTTGCTTTTGAAAATGTGAACAGATACAGAAGAAATAATGTAGCATTATTAACACCCCCTGGGACTGAGGCTGTGAAGAGATGACTATGTTAAGCCTGTGATGCACAAAGAATATTACTGACACTCGAGGATTAAGTGGCTTGCCCAGCATTAAAAAATATACAGGGTTATATTATACTGGCAAAACCTCTGCTGGAACTGGTTCTCAGATTCCCAGGCTCAGTGTTTTTCCACTGGGCCATTCTAATCCACTTCTGCAAATAGCGGGATACACATCCCAGGAAAGGGGTGTGGTTTTGAAGTAGCCATACTGTCACAATCATTTCGTCCTTTAGATGCCCTTCGTTTGTTTTGTTTTTGCTTTCGGAAACAATGCAGAGAAATATTTCCCCCTTCCTAAATCTTCTTTGGGAAAAGTGGCATGGGCAAGATGCTGGTCCTTTATCCTGTATATGCAGGATATTAAGAACTGGTTAGAACAATTATCTAGCAGATGAGAAAATCAAGAGTCAGAGACAATTATCTTTACCTACAGCTGGACTCTCCCAAGGGTAGAGAACTTCTTCTAGTCCCAGTGATCTCATTTTGTAGAATCTACTCCAAAATAATGATATTGTCTTTTAAAACATATATATTTAGTTGTAGTTGCACACATCACCTTTATTTTATTTATCTACCTCTATGTGGTGCTGAGGATCAAACCCAGTGCCTCACACGTGCTAGGCAAGTGTTCTACCACTGAGCCACAACCCCAGCCCTGGTATCGTCTTTTAAAGGCAATTTCAGAGAAAGCCTGACCTCAGGGTTGGTGATGTAGCTTAGTGGAGTGGAGTGCTTGCCTAGCATGTACCAGTTCATGGGCTCAGTAATTCTCAATACTGCAAAAACAAAATGAAACACCCAAGTCCCCCAAAATAAGCAAACAAAAACAATCAACTAACCAAACAAACCAACCCCATCCCAGACCTGGGAGAAAGCAGCCAGCCAGCATTCCCTTTCTGCTATGATTCTAAATAAATGCACTGGAGCAGGAAGGAGGAATTTGAATAAATGTGGATTCAGGTGTTGGTGTGGAGACCATGCTCACTTAATGGATACAAAAGGAAGTGGGAGAAGATGAAAGTTAATGGATAAATAAGTGGGGGTTAGTGTCAGGTGAAAGGTATTTTATATTTGCCACTGTTATTTGTTACATCCTCTCAACAAACTCCACAGATATTATCCCTATTCCCTGGATGAACTCTGTGAGAATCAGAGAGGTGAGGAGACTTGGGCAAGCCACACTAATAAATGATGGAGAAAGAATTTAAACCTACATTGCACTGTTCCCAGGAGATGTGGCAGGTGGACTGGAGATTTTTGTTGTTAATTTTTATTATTACTGTCTTTCTAGTGGCTACAGATCATAAAGATTCTATATCTTTAGTAAACGAAGAGTCGATGAATTTGGGTTTCAAGTTTCAAGAATTTAGAACTTTCTCTGAACCTCCGTAGGTCCTCACTCTGCCGCACTGTGGACCCTCCAGGCACAGGTTCACTAAGGGTGGTGATAGTCCGGAGTCATGATTGTGGGGAGACTGGGCCCTAAGATGGCAGCAGGAAGAGTAAAGATTAATGGATCTCCAAGGAGGGGAGGAAGGGGATAGGAAAACAGATGACAGACTTAAAGTACCATTTACCAAAGGGTTGCTGGTCAAATTGCACATGGAAACACTGGGTGAAATAAAAGTAAACATTTCTCTTTACTGCAGAACTTACCAGTCTAATGACCTAATATACATGGTAGAATCTCCAAAAAGAGGATTTAGCAAATAAAATGGAAAGTTACAAAGAAAAACAAGGTCATTCTGTTCATTTTTTTGTTCTTCTTTTCTTCTCAAAGTTCTGGAAGTTCTGCAATTCTGTGATTTATTCAGCTCATTTGTGGTTAACCATGGTCATCAGGGATGTCAGTGACTAATAGGGATGATGCTTGGTATTTCTCTAGAAATTTTCAATCTGTGTCACATTGGATTCCTAATATTTGGAAATGATATTTGTTCTACCTGGCACTCCATTGGCTCCTGGCATATCATCATAAGCTGCCAACCTCTTCTAGAGGCCACTGGGTAGAATGCAGCATTGGCTGAGGACTGAGAATGGAGGAAGAGCAGGAAGGAGTGGTCAGATGGCAGCAAGTTCTGGGAAGGAGGCACAGTGCTGCCCTTTGTGATTTACATCTGAATGACCACCATTCTGTGTCTCATTCTGTCTTGGGATCAGGTGTCTCCTTCTCACTCCTAAAATCATTTTTATTGAAGTCTAACTTACATTTAATCAGTTGCACAATTCTCTACCTCCCCCTCTCATACTGGAGATTGAACCCATCCCCAAGACTTTTTGTTTTGAAACACAGCCTCACTAAATTCTTAGGCTGACCTTGAACTTGTGATCTTCCTGCTTCAGCCTCCTGAGTTGCTGGGATTATAGGCATGCACCATCGTGCCCAGCTTAAGTGAACAATTCTTAAGAAGGCAACTCAGTGAGTTTTTACCTATGGGCAACACCACACAACCCCCACCCAGACCAAGACATAGAGCATTTCAGCATTGCAGAAGCCTCCTTCATGGCCCTCCAAGCCAACTGCTACTCTGATTTCTGTCACTTTAGATTCATTTTGCTTATTCTTTAACTTCATGGAGATACTCGTTGCTCTGCAGGTTAACCTGTCTTGATGTAGCCATTATTCACACCCTGGCTTCCACACATGCTCATTGCGGTTGACACAATGTATGTGTGTGTGTGTGTGTGTGTCTGGGTGATTGCAGGTATACTGAGCTAAAATTCAGCATTGTCCCAGAATGCTGACTGTTTCACCTTATATGCAAAGTCATGTTGAGATGGCAGAGAAAGGGACAATGGAATCAAGAAGGCCAGTAGTTTGATAGTGAGGCTACCAATAGGTCTCACAGTTGAGGTGGAATCAAGTCTGAAGGCAGGGATTCCTCATGTCTCAATCATAAAAATACCTGAAGAACACTGGGGATCATTCTGCGTGCTGTTCTACAAATAAATTTCTGAATCATCTAATCTACAGATAAATGTCTGGATCATCCACCAGACATCCCATCTCAACTGGTGTTGTAGGTGGTACATCTTCATCTCTTAACCTCTGACTGGTGCTTTTGCTACTTTAACCTCCATTGTTGACCCAACCCTACCCTGACCCATGTTTCAAACCAGTTCCCACTTCTGGCCTCAGGAAGGCAGGACTCAGAGAAACATAGCTCAACAGATCCTTCCCTTCACCGTGGGCTGATATCCACCCTGATGTGACTGTGGTCATCCCTGTCTTGGTGACCAATGGCCCTGATCCCAGTTTCACTGGGTGTTAGACCTGGGCCCCTAATTCCTGATCTGGATCTCCCTAATGTCCATGACCTGATCTCCTGGAGCTTGAAAAATTACAGCCTTGTCCTTCAGGTGACGAATCCAGGTTGTGTCTGTAGGTGAACTATACCACGCTATCAACCTCCGTGACTGAAACGTGCCACCACACACTTAAGATGATTTGGACCTTCACTGAGGTCAATTGGCTTCATGTGCAAAATGCTACTGATCCTTGGTCCCCTGTCCTTGACCCCCTACTGCACCCTCAGCCCTTAGACATGGCACCATCATCCTCCATCACTTGAGGCTCCTAGCTGCCTCCCTGCTTTCACCCTTACTCTGAAATAACCATTTTCTTGCCAGATTTTCATAGAAAATTAATCAGATCATGCTAGCTGCTGTACAAAGAAGGAAAAAATAAAACACGCTCCAAATCTGAACTGTGATCTGCCCCATGTCCAGCCCCAGCTCACATTCAGCTACCCTGGTTTCTGACCTAGTCCCGGAACACGCTGAGCTCCTTGACTGGCTGTTTCCTCTGCCTGGAATGTTCTTCCACTGGCTCTTCTGGCTTTCTCCTCCTTCAGGTCTTACCTTCAGTGTCACCCTTGCTCCAAATTACTATCTCTGCAACGCTGCCCATTTTTTTTTTCCTAGCCCTTATCTGTAGGCACACGCTCTGGATTATGTAATTCAAACATGGACTTATTTATTTGTTTACTTATTTATTATCAACTTTCCAGGTTCAAAATCCAACTGCAGCCCTCGGAGGGCAGGAACTTCTCTCTCTTGTCTGCAGCTGCCTCCTCAACACTTAGCGCGATGTCCACCATGTAGTAGGGGATCAATAAATATCTGCTGAATGAATAAATGGAATCTTCACACTTCTGTTTCTTACCTCTGACATCCAGTTGATCACTGGATCTTTAAGACCTTGTTTCTTAAATGACTCTTTTTTTCTCAAATATTTTTTAGTCATCAATGGACTTTTATTGGACTTATTTATATGCAGTGCTGAGAATCAAACCCAGTGCCTCACACATGCTAGGCAAGGGCTCTACCACTGAGCCACAACCCCAGCCCTCTTGAAGTACTCTTGATTCTTTCTACTTTTTTCCAGCTCCACCACTACCATTCTGGGTTAAACTGCCCTCATCCACCCTGCTGTGACAGCTTCTTACTTTGATTGCTGGCATTCATCTGGGCTCCCCTCCAATCCATTTTTCTCCTTTTAGTGACATAAGGTTTGAAATCTGGTTATCTTGTTCAAATCACTCCAAGGCCTCTTCTTTGCTCCAAAGGTCAAGTGCACAACCCTCATACTTGGTTTGTAAGGCTTAGTTCCTTCTAGCTTTCACCCTCATATTTTGCTCTATTATCTTTATCCTGCTTCAGCTATGACCATGTCCATTGTTCCCAACCTCCAGGCCTTTGTTCATGTTGTTCCTCCGGATGGAATCTGCTTTTCTTCACTCTTTGTTCATTCTTTGGATTTCAACTCATATGCCAATTACTTGAGAAACTCTCCTCTGAATCCTCCCTGCCTCTTCCCCTTCCATCCACACAAAATTGGGTCCCCTCAGCTACATGACCTCGTAGGATTATACTTTCCCTTCATTGCCTTCAGAACAAGTACTCGTTGAATATTCATTTCTGTAATTACTAGTAAACTGCCTGTACTAGTATGCTCATGTCTACATGAGGCATGAGGATTCTGTCTGGTTGGCTCACTGTTGTACCTGCAATATATGGCGCACTGCCTGGCACAAAGTAAGCACTCAATAAATACATGATGAATAAATGAGTACAAGTAAAATAGCAGATATTCCACCTATAATAATGGTAAAATTCCACCTATAATAAATGTGTGGATAACAGTAGCTCCTTGTTGATGAAGGATGCTTCCATGTGTCCAAAGTTCCCAATGAGGTTCTTGTAACTCATGGAGTCTATAAGTTCCAATTTTTGTGTTAATAATATAAAACAACAAAAAAATAATAGGTAAACTTTACTGCCTACTTTTTATGTGCCAGGCTGTATGAGTGCCTGAACTTTAGCCCTTTCAACCACTATTAGAATGGTACAGTGATTACTTCTCTTTTTATAGATAACTATACCTTTTAATATTTCTTCCCTTATGTATCACGGGAACTCCTGAGAAGTTCCAGATCTCAGATTCTCCTATTCTGTGAAAGATGGTTTGATAAGTTCCAAATTCCCAAAGAACTTCCAAAGAAACTGACCGTATCCTAAATATTGCAAATAGACAACCCAGACTGAAATCATTGATCACACAACCACCAGGAAGGTAGAAATCATGGTGATGGTGTTTCAGACTGTTCCACTAGCCCTTTGTGATTCCTCTTGCCCACACTTGGGTACTGGGAAAAATACAGTAAAATTGTGATCAGGTCCCAGATAAGGCATCCTTGAGAAGACAAACCAAGGGGAGCAGAAGGCAAGGGAAAAGCCAGTTAGGCTTTGACTATGTGACTGTCACAAACTGACTGTGTCTGTAGAAGGCTGCCCATCAAGAAGCAAGATTAATTTGACAAATATACTTAAATAATCAAGCCTAACATTTGTATAGGGCCTGACAGTTTGCAAAAGAGCTTTTATGTCCCTGACCTAATTTGATTCTCGTAACAGCTTATGAAAAGTGGACATTATGAACATCCCATTAAAGATGAGCAAACAGGATCAGGGACAGTAAGAGCCTGGGATTTACCATGTGGCCCAGAGTCTTCAAAGGACAGACTGGCTTAGTTCCAACAGCTATGGTCCCCAGTGCTCCCAACCCACCTCCCCACACACACGTCCTTCAGAGGAAGTCTCTCGAGGCAGTGCTCATTGGTCACTTCCAACATGGGTCTCCTCATGACAATTTCTGAGCTGTCCAAGAAAACCAATTATACCTGACTTCACACCCAAATCTTTACTCTGCTTAATCATTACCTGTTCACCAGACTGGCAACTCTGACCTACTTCAAAAAATCAAATCTCCTCTATAGGGTGGAAACATGGGCAAACCCAATGATATTCAAAAGGAAGGAATATATATAGAGAAAAGTCCTGAGTGATGTTCAGCAAATATTGATGACATGGACTTTTAGATACTTCAAAAAGTCTTTTTTAAGTTTTGCTATTTTCTGCATTATTTGAAATCTAATCAGCCACATTTCACTTTTCTGAGAAACAAAAGAAAGAGACTTCTTGAGACAAATTCTGGAAGCAGATGTGCCGAAATATTAAGAGTGGCTAATTCTGAGTTGTGGGTAGAGTTGCAGCCATTTTCTTTTTTGTTGTTGTTTTCCTTCTTTCAACTCCTTAACAATATTTTGAGCAACATGAACACACCATGGAATAAGCAAAAAAGTTTTTCCAGGGGCTTCAGTTAAAGGGAAACCATAATCATTTGGCTATGTGCACACCAGCCTGTGGGCTTAAAATAAGTCTGAAGCTTATTTTATGCCTCATTTGCTGCCCACCTGTGCAGGTGTGCCCCGGGTGCATTTCTGGAGGCAGAGGACTGTAATGAGAGCATAGCACAGCTTTCTCAAACATGTAGGCAAGGTCTCTTTGTCCATTAGCCACAGTCTGGTCTTGGGAGTCCTCCGAAGGCCCATGTGGACAAAACGTGGTATTCTTGGGGAGGTGGGGCACAGAGAAGGTCTTTAAGTCATTGAAGGGGTGCCTTTGAAGGGAACTGTGCCCTTCCTTTTGCTTTCTGGCCCTGAGATGAGTGGTTTTGCTCTAACACATGCTCCTGCTGAGATGTGCTCCTTCCTGATAGGCCTATAGCAAAGGGGCCTGTCAGTCATTGGCTGGAACCTCCAAAGCTATGAACCATATAAACCTTCTCTTTTTATAACTCTTTTGTCATGGTGACAAAAAGCTGACTGACTAATACCTCATCTGTTATTTAAGGCACAGGATGCAGCAATATCTGGAATAGTAGCAAAGGCAAGGATAAACTGACTTCTTCTACCCTCCTTCTTACCAGTTCAGCATACTTGGGTTTATGTCCTTTGAATGTGTGGCATGGATTAGTCTTTCAGTGATGCATTCCACACTCCTGAGGTTAATAAGTGACTGTGAAGAAAGAAAGTCATTTACCATGTTTTTTTTTTTTTTTTTGTGACCCTTAGTCCAGTCAATGAAAAAAAAAAAAGTATATCATGAATGTTTTAAAACAAGGAATTTGCCTTACTACCCCTTGCCCCATGTCCATCTAGGGGACATGGTCTTTACTCATTCATTTTTATTCCAAAGACTCCTTAGCAGCTACAAGAGATTTTATCTGGCTAAATTCTAGCTATTAGAACCCAGATTGTAAAGCATTACTATGTTGTTCAAATACACAGTGAATGACAGCTGAGTTCATTTGAATAATAGTAACACCATTCCCTGTGGCCAGAGCTGGGCCTCAGGCGTGTTCAGCATGTGGTGTTAGATGATCTCCATGACCTGCCCATCTCTAACCTCCTTCAGCTCCTTGAGGGTTATGGACATTCTGGAACACAACAGGATAGTGCTATTATGTCCTTATCCTCTTGTTTGATCCATCTAAGTGAGAGATTGTGCAGACATGGTACAAGGGTTCTGGGCTGGGAGCTAAGAGAACTGGATTTCCTTCCAAATATAATTGCTTGTCCCTTCCCCCCTTGTACCTTGTTAAGTTTTCCATGCTTTTAAAGAAGTTCTAAAGAAATTTTATTGTTGTTGTTCTTAGAAGCCAGCACAAATCAAAAAGACTTTAGTGATTAAAAATGGATATTCTCCATTAAAGAATCTTCAAATGGATACTGCTGGCAGAAAAAAATAAAAAAAACAGGGCCATAAAGTGTTCATCAACAAACTTAAAAGAGCAAATGACAGAATGTGGCATTGAGGTCAGAAAGATGGAGGGACAGGGAAATAGTAAATAGTAACAAAATCCAGGCACTTCCCAAAGTCACCTTGGGGTTTCCAAGAGAGAGGGTGACTCAGGGTCAAGTACTGAGGAACTAAGTGTGTTGAGATGATACACTGATATGAATCCGGAACAACTGGCAGATCATGGCCAGGAGAAACAACCATGGGGAAGAAATGAGAAACTATAGCTGGAATATTTAGGAGCCAGCTTGAGCAAGTCATCCCAGAGGGTCCTTGACTTCTCTCTGCTATGTCACTGCAATGGCAGATGAAAATGAGTAATGATTTCAGTAATTCAAATAGGTGTTTTTGACACTGGCTATCCAACTGTGCCCAAACAGTGAGAAAAATGATAGAAGGAACTGGATGGCCTGGAGGTGATCTGTAAGCCACAGAGTTCGGTGATCACTAAACATGTTCACAAGATCCAGGAGGACCAAGATCCTTGTACCCATAATTCATATGGGATATGGGCCCGATATGTTCTTCAGTCTTAGACAAGTTGGCCTATCCCTGGAGAAGGCAAACAGGTCATTGAAACTTGGAAATGAAGTCACAAAGGAGGAAGCAACTTTGGGAACCAACCTGAGGGTTTGCCTGGAGAAAAGAACTGTACTTGGGATACAACGGGGGTCTTCAGGATCCTGAAAGAGGCCTTAAGATTATTATTTTTTTAAATGTATATGGGCAAGAGGAATGGACTTACAGATATAAATTCCAGGGAGACAGATTTTGATAGGATGTAAAGAAGAATCCTCTAATCATCAAATTTGTACAACAATGCACTAGGTTTCCAACGCAGCATGAGAATATATTTCCTATTACAACCACGAGGAGTATGCCATAGTGGAAATACATAGGAGGGTGGCAAAGTGTTCAGAAAGAGGCTGGATTATCAGGTGTGAGAGGGCAGAAAGGGCACCTGGCCCTGGGTAAATGTGGACAAGAGATCTCCATGTCCTGCTAGAAGTTATGTGGTAATTTACTTTCTTGGAACATTAAGTATTTTTTTTTTAACCTTTAGTCTCACAAGAGTCAATGCATCACACAGAACAATGTAACAATTTGTTTAAAAATTGTCTGTAGCAAATATGGGGTCAAAACTCCTCACAGGGATGAAAGTCTCTTTGGATTCTATACACGTATCCAAATGAAGCTCCTTGAGTTCACCCAGAGGCAAGAACCTACACAAATCCAAGGCAAGCTTTTCTGGCTTATAGAGTAAATATGGTAAAAAAAGTTTATATGTTTTAATATAAGATAATCAATTGGATTAAGTGTCTTAATGACAAATAAGAATAAAATAAATGAAAGCCATTCCTCTGGTTACCTCTGGCAAGTCACTCCTTCTTCCATGGACTCAGCTAGACCCATGAGGATCACCTTGGTTGCTTCCAGCTCTGACGTGTTGTGCACTAGTCACCAAAGCCAAGGTAGCTTTCAGACGTGAAGTCCCAGGGAGTGAGCCAGCCCTGGGCAGGGAGGTGCTTGACTGGGAAGGAGCATGGGGAACTTAGGCCCATTAAAATTCTTCTGCGGTTTTTCATGCTGTAGATGATTTTATGACAGTCCCCTCTGCAGAGTTAGGTTTGACCTCCCGGGCTCATCTACTATTGCTCCAGCTTCTCCTCCTGCCAACTCACTGACCCTGAGCCCAAGTCAAAGCATCTCTGGCAAGCGTCGTGGTCCTTGAAGTGAATGACGTGCCTTGAAACCTTGTCTATTTAAGGTGCCTCTCTTTTCTTGTCTATTTTAATGTGAACTCAGTTTTTTCTGCTTGATAGGAAACTTGCCTTAAGTCTCTTACTTCTTGGGCCTGGGGTTTCTGGCATGCTCAACACTTTCTGCCTTAACTTGTCAGAGGCCCATCTCTTTGTGGGGCAAATCTTCACAAGGAACTGTCCCTTATATGGCTCCCTTACCATCCCCTCCCACAAGCTTCACAGGTCTTGCTGCTATCCTGCCCCTCTTTGCTCTTTGTGGGCTGCAGACTCAACGGCCCACCCAGCCTGACACATTTGCTTATTTCTTGTCCCCTTTATACTTTCTCATGTGTTCCTTCCATTGTTCCATCCTGAGTCTCCCATTGCCCCCTGTGTCTCCTTTTCCTTGGTTCTCCCATGTGAAGAGGTAGCCATGTGTCACTCTCCAAGGGCAGTACTTGTGGTCACTCTGCAGTCTTTCTCCTTCCCTCTCAGAACACTTGGATATTTTTTAAAATTAACTTTTTAATTTTTTATCATTTCTTACATACATCACTTGGATATTTTGTTTCCTTGGCTCTGAACTGACACTTTGGGGCATCAGGACAGTGGTTGTTTTTTTTTTTTTTTTCTTCTTCTTTTTTTTCCTCCCCTAAGTATGACTTCAGGACCAGCAGCAGCAGCAACATCTAGAAACTTCTTAGAAATGCAAATTTTCAGACCTTCTGACTCACAGCCTCTAGGGCAGGACCCAACAATGTGTGATTCTGATACTTGCCTGAGTTTGTGAACTATTAGTGCTGTGAGAGGTGGTTTTTCACTGGGGACTAAGAACTACCAAAATCCTGCCCATAGGTTTTCAGAGAAAAATGCATGTACTGAGAATATCAGGTGGTCCCCATACCACACTCCAGTGACTGAGGAGGACTACATGGAAGGGTTTTTTTTTTCCCTCCCCCACTGTGTTAGTGGAAAGAAACTAGATTTCAAGCATGCTATCTTTCCTCTTCTCCAAAGGTAAACCCTAGGTTCCCTCTTTCTGATCAAATATGCAATAGGCATGCTCCAAAATCCATGGCAACTCAGCATTGGAGAGAGAAGTAGAATTTGCTTTCCATATACCCCAGGCCTCCAGAGGCCAAAAGAATAGTCCTAGATCTCTGTTGCCCCCAGGGAGAAAAGTATTCTTCAAAATTCTACATGCATTCATGATAAGACCTTAGCAAACTGGGAGTTTAAAGAAACATCATTAATATAAAAATAAGTGCCTATGAAAAAAATCTATGCCAAATACCACACGTATTCATGAAATATGAAAAAAATCTTCCCTTTAAAAAACCAGGAATAAGACAACATGCCCCATCATCCCTTCTCTTTAACATCTTCCCAGAGATTTTAGCCAGTTGAGTAACCTAACAAAAGATCTTAAAGGTGTAAGGTTGAGGAGAAAAACAATTAAGTATAGACAACATGATACTCTCATAATCTACATACAAATAATTAGAATTAACTAGAGAGTTTAGGAGAGTTGCTAGATATGTGATGTGTAAAAATAATTTGTTTTTATTCTAATCATCAATAATAGAAATCTATGCTGGATAAATGACACACTGTAAAAGGGACACTTGGTAAAAGAGATGGCATCATGCACTGGTGGAAAGAAGGGGACGCTGTTTAGCAACGGTACTCATAGTGACAAAAAGTAAGTTTCTCAGGAATGAAAAGAATTGAAGATGTGCAAGAAATTTATAGAGGAAAAAAATAAAATGTTTAAAGACATTCAAGAAAGTCTAAATAAATGCAGAGGTCTCCTGTATTTATGCATGGCGGGGGAAGCTCAATATTGTTAGGAAGTCAGCTCAATATTGTTAGGAGGCATCTATGATTCACTACAGTTGAATAAAAAAAATCCCCATTGGTGTGTGTGTATGTGTGTGTGTGTGGGGGGGGGTGGTTCATGCCCACAACTTAACTAGTTGGTTTTTTTGTTTGTGGTTTTTTTTTTTTTTTTTTTTTTTTTTTGGTACTAGGGATTGAACTCAGGGGTCACTTAACCACTGAGCCCCATCCCTGCCATCCCTGGTCCTATTTTTTTTTAAATGTTTTTTCATTTTGAGACAGGAACTCTCTAAATTGCTTAGAGACTTGCTAAATTGCTGAGGCTGGCTTTGAACTTGCGATCCTCCTGCCTCAGCCTCCCCAGTTGCTGGGATTACAGGTATGTGCCACTGTGCCCAGCTTAGGTGGTTCTTAAAAGTCCTATAAGCCAAGCTTGGCAGCACATGTCTGTAGTCCCATCTACCTGGGAGGCTGAGGCAGGAGGATCACTTGAACTCATGAGTTCGAGACCAGCTTGGGCAACATAGTGGGGCCATTCAAAAAAGTTTATAAGGACCAGCAAAGGGCTGAAAATAGTGGATATTCCTGGAAAAAGAGGCTCTCCTCTACTGCCCAAACTTAGTACTCTACTGGATAATTGAGATAGTTGATAATGGCAGGGAAGACAAACAGTACAGAGCAGAGAACCCAGAGACAGACTCATGCATACATAGAAACTTGATAATGGACTGTTGAGTTGTGTGCTGCTTGGAGGAAGGGAAGCTGCTGGGTACCATCACTGGGACAGCGGGTAGGAGACACAAAAATACAAGGAACTGTATTCAGATCAGACACAAAAATCAACTGTACATACTTTGAAGATTTAACAGTGATAGGCAAAATTTCAAAACATCAAGAGGAAAATACAAAATGTCTTCCTAACTTTAAGTATAGAAAGGTTTCTTAAATTAAAAACACACAAGTTAGAAAAGAAAAAAATTATACTAAATGAAGAACTGCTGTTCACAGAAAGATCCTACCAAGTGAAGAGACAGCCAGAAACCGGAAGGGGAGAGTTGCAACAATGTAACTGAAAAAGATTAATTTCCAGAATAGATAGGTTTCCATTGAAAGACAAACAGAACCCTTCCAATGGCAAAACAATGGGCACAGGAGGTCAACAGGAATTTTTCAGAGGAAAAAAAACGAGGATTGGACAAAGAAAAGAAAAGTATACACTTATAGGCAACCCAATTAAAACCAGAACACTTTGGAAACAATTCAACTGTTGGCAAGGAACACTCTTTTACACTAATAGAGGAGGTTTAAATTGGTAAAACATGTTGGAAATCTATTTTGTATATCTGACAAACACAAAGATGTCCATACTCCATGCCACACATGTTTATTCCTAAGTATAATTTTCTAGAGATTCTTACACATGTGCCAAAGAGTCATAAACAAAAATATTCATACTATTTTTTATAACAGCAGGAAACTTTAAATACCAGTTGTTCCACTGACAGGAGAATATAAAAAAATCTTGGTACACTCATGCAGTGAAATTCTTTTTTGCAGTGAAAATGAATGAACCACAGCGATAGTCATTTAAGTAGATTAATCATACACACATATATACACACATAAACTTTAAAAGAGGTATTGAGAAGAATGCAAAGAGCATGACTCTTATTTGTACAAAATTCAAAACAATGCAAACATTAAGCAATGATTTGTTTAAAGACGCAGATGTTTCTGGTATAATGTAATACATGCATTAAAAAAACAACCTTCACATTCTGTAAAATCATGCATCAAAAGCAAAAAAGATTATCAACTCCCCCCACTCACCCCCGGAACTGGGGATTGAACCTAGGACCTCATGCATGCTAGGTAAGTGCTAAGTAACATGCACAGCCTTTTGTAAAATTTTATTTTATTTTGAGAAAAGGTCTCCCTAAATTGCCTGGACTAGCCTTGAATATGTGATCCTCTTGCCTCAGCTTCCAAAGTAGCTTGGATCATAGGTTTGCACCAGTTTGCCTGGCCTATGGACTATTTAAACAAACAAACAAAAAAAAAAAAAAAAAAGGAAAGAAAAGAAAAAATCCCATATAACTTTGTGACCAGAATATTAGTAAAGCCAATAAAAAGTCTCATAAAACATTAAGATGATTATAAGACACATTAAATTCTTAATAAATACTACTTTAAATATAAAAATTCATAGAAAAGATAAAGATAAGCTTTTTTTTGAGGTGCTAGATATTAAACCCAAGGTCTTAAAACATGCAAAACACCTACTCTACCACTGAGCTACAGCCTCAGTACCAAAGAGATTTAAGGATTAGGAAGCTATGTTAGGACAAAGTGCCTGGAAATCGGGAAGAACTGTGTAAAAAGCACTTCAGAAACACTGCAAGGCCAAAGTGAGCTAAGTTAAGAACCTATGGTGGATGGTTCAGGTATTGAACTTGGCAGCTTAGTGTACTCTGTGCCAGCTGTAGTTCCCTGGGGGTCACAGTGTTTGGGTTGGAAAATATCTTTCATAAGCAATGAAATTTCTGTGTGTATTATCACAATTCCCTTATTTACCAATAGCAGACAAGTTGATGTGAATTATAGCAAGGTAGGTTGTATCATAATGAATAGAACAACTGAACACACATACGACATAAAACTATAAAGAAAGGGAATGTGAAATACAAATTCAGAAACAGTTACTTCTTTGTAAGAAGGGAATTGATTAGAGGAACACAGGGGCTCCAAAGAATTAATTTTCGTAAGCTGGATTATAGGTTCACAGGTATCCATTTTGTTATTCTTTAAACTATGCATATATATTACATATGAGTTCTAGTATAAATGACATGTTTCAAAATAAAGAATTAAGCAAACAATGAGTATTTTCATAGCAAAATGTTAGGAAGATATGAAACGAACAATCGAGAACTGAAATTAGCTCAGTAACCTACTAAGAAATGAAACTAGATTTTTTTTGTTTGTTTAAAAACATTTGCTAAGAAAAAAATAAGAAAGCAATGTAGAAAATCAAAAAGAAGGAACAAACTATAAAATCATCCAAAAAGTCTATCACCATGAGATCTTAATTTGGTGATGATATAGACATAAACATAGATCATTTTACTTAACTGGAATTGTATTATAAATTCTGGCTTACTCCCTGATTTTTCATATAACATGTACTTATTATCATAAATACATAATAATATTTTCAAAAATATTTATTTCTTTTAGTTGTACACAATACCTTTGTTTTTATTTATTTATTTTTATGTGGTGCTGAGGATCGAACCCAGGGCCTCACATGCGCTAGGCGAGCACTCCACCACTGAACCCCAGCCCCAGTCCACATAATCATATTCAATGACTTCACTGTGGTTCTCAGTAGGTATGAATCAAAATTTACGTAGCTAATCATCCACTGTTGGGCATTTTAGATATTTTTTTCTTCTTCTTTTTTTTTACTAGTGAAATAATATTTCAATTAGCATATTTTCAGATATTTCTTTAACATTAGGATTCATTTTGAGAAGAGAAAATGTGTTATGAACTCCTTTGGAAGTGTTGGTCAGGGATAATTTGCTCTTTATAGAAATACTTGCTTTTTTCAAACCAAGTTTTTTGAAGTAGGAAGACTGCTAATGATGTTTTGTGTCAGTATTTTATCTTCAGAGGTTTAACTTCTTCTGTAATTGATTATGTTCTAAAGAAAAAGCACGAGGCTGAGGTACCACAGGATTCTCAGCAGTCTGAGTGGTGAGACTTGTTTTTAAAAGCTCTGAACAAATGCTTCAGAGAAGGCACAAATGTGGCTTGAATGTCCAGACAAAGGATTACCAACCGAAGAAGCCAACAAAGATTATAAATAGATGAGAGGAGATGTGGAAATGCAGAAATGGGGGAAGAAAAGGGGTCAATAAAGGAAGTCTGCAAAGACATGATCAGAGCCAGGACAGCAGAAAGGCTGCAAATGAATGAGGCACTTTTTAAAGTGCCCGAAGAAAGGGAGGTGCTGGGGAGAGTGTAGAGGATCATAGGAGTCAACTTGAGGCAGCTGGTGGATGACCTGGCCAGGAAGCCAAAGCACACTAGGTCAAAGAGAAAAAACTCGCACAGACCTGAATTAAGAAAAAACAAAACAAAACCCAAAATATATTGAAGAGATTGAGGAGATAGAAATCAGCGTTTGAAGAAATGGGGGGGGGGCGTTATAAATATAAAATGGGAGCACTGGTAAATAAGAACAGTGGTCACAGAGCTATAATTTAAAAACTGTGGGATGTCCTTACAGGATGAGTGAGGGTAAAGCAAGACAGCTGCCACTCTGGAGGAAAAATTAAGGGCCGCTGGGGTTCACCAAACCAGGCAGTGGGGGGAGGTGGAGAAGATACTTAGTTTAGATCAGGAAAAGAATTTGGATCCAACAAGCTCTGAATTTCCTACCTGACCCATACGAGGACTCACGATGCCGGACATGAGCTCTGTTTTGTGCAAATACTTCCAGCACGAAAGATTAGCTCCCAAGCTCAGCGTAGCTGGCAGGTGGGCAAAAAAGAACTACTGGAGTTGTTAGCATAAAACACCACCAGAGGATATGCCAACCGGGAGTTCTGAAGACCCCACCTCTAAGTGGGGGGATGTTGTCCAAGGTTGCAAGCCATCTGTTATGTGATGAAGTTCTAGGGTTCTGGCCTACTGCATGGGGACTACTACAGTTAACAAGGTGGTACTGTATATTTGAAGCTTGCTGTGAGAATAGATTTTAAATGTTCTTTCCACACATCCAAAATGGTAACTAGGTGGTGTGATGGATTTGTGTACTAACTTGACCGTAGTTAGTTGACTGATCATAATAAAGCAGGGGGCATAACATGAAGACAGTTTTTTTTTTCTTTTTAAAATATAAGAGAAAACAAAAAATAAAAAAATCTAAATTTCAATTAAAAAGTAATGATTACATAGCAAGAAAAAGAAAAGGAAAAAAATTAGTCTTATTTCAAACCTTGCATCTTACAACTCTTCATATTTTAAATGTATAATATATATTTGTATTTCCAGACCTATAACATTTCTCTTTGAATGTGTTTTATAAGTATCTGTTTTTACAAAAAAAATAGATTTAGGCTGAAACCTTATGTTACTTACTATGCCTAAACACATTCCTATACCATTGAATATTGTTTTTCTACACAATTTATAATGACTGATTGCTTGGCACTTAACTGGTTCCCATGTATCATAATTTATTGAGCCAATTCCCTTTTGTTGGACATGAAACCTGCTTCAAATTTTTCCTATTATGAATATTGCTGTTCTGAAGTTCCTTAGAGTAAAATCTTTGCACATATTAATGATAATTTTCTTCATACTCAGACATGGGAATTGTTAGATTAAAGGATAGGAACATTTTAAAAGCTTTTCATAGGTATTGTTAAAATTTCCCAACAAAAAAGTTCATTTATTTTTTTTTCAAAAAAGTTTATTAATTTATACTTTCAGAGCAGACTGTAAATGAACTTATGGAAAATTTATGTTTTTTAAAGAAGGGGAAAAAAATCCCAGAAATTCAATTTTGATTGTGGGCTTTGGAATTACACGAACTGAATGTGAACAAAGACTATTCTACTTACCGGTCAAGAGACCTCAGACAAGTTACTTAACATCAGTAAACCTCAGTTTCCCCAAGTTCATTGGGATGATGTCTACCTAAAGCTTTTGGTAGGATTAAACAAAACAATGTATAAAAATACTTAGCACCATGTCTGGCATATTGCAAGCACTAAATATAGAGTAAATTCTTCACAATTATTATCCTCCCTAGGAGTCTACTATGAAATCTATCAAGAACAGCACATGAAATTAGGCACCAAAGAGGAGGAATTCAGACCACAGGAGACACTGAAGGAAAGCATCAAGACCACCACACTGCTGCTTCATAAATTTGGATCAGAAAAAAAAGGCCTTCTGAACAAGAGAACTCATGACTCTAATGCTGTCACAGTGGGGGGTCAGTGTAGCAGGGTTCCACAAGGTGCTCTAACCAACACAACCAGCACTATGTGGACCGGCAGGAAAGGAAATCTTGCCCTTGCTCCGAGGCCCAGCTGCTCTGTAGACTGTTACAGGGAAACTATGACAAGTTTGGGGAAAATTACAAAAAGGAATGGCATGAGCCCTGCGATATGTAAGTTGGGTGCTGTCATCATGAGTTGAAAACACCACCCAAGCAATAATAGGCATGATGATTTCAAGAAGGAGGAAGGGAGAAAGGGAGGGAAGGGAGACGGGGAGGGCAAAGAGGAAGATGAAGGAAGAGAAGAATGAGAAGAAGGAAGAAACCACCCAAGTGCACAGACCAAATGAGGGAGTCTACCACGCTGGCCCAAATAGACGTCCAGAGGAGGAAGTAGCTTCACAGATGTGCAAGCTGGGCCACGGACAGGCAGGAACTCCAGGCCTATGTGTGGATGATGACAAGAATGTAGAGTGAAACTGAGAAACATCATAATGATTTAAAATTAGCATACTATAGTCACTTCCATGTTTACAGCAGCTCAATGCACAATAGCTAAGCTATGGAACCAACCCAGGTGCCCTTCCACAGAAGAATGGATAAGGAAAATGTGGCACATATACACAATGGAATATTACTTAGCCATAAAGAAGAATGAAATGATGGCATTTGCCAGTAAATGGATGGAACTGGAGACTTTATCACGCTAAATGAAATAAGCCAATTCCCCCCAAATTGAAGGCTGAATGTTCTCTTTGATATGCATGCTAAATCACAATAAGGGGGAGGGAGAGAGGAATAGAAGTACTTTGGATTAGACAAAGGGAATGAAGGGAAGGGAGGCGGGATGAGATAGGAAAGACAGGAGAATGAATTCGACATAACTTTCCTGTGGTCATACATGAATACACAGCCAGTGTAACTCCACATCATGTACAAGAATGGAAAATTATACTCTATGTATGTATAATATGTCAAAATACATTCTACTAACATGTATAACAAAAAGAACAAATATAAAATTAAAAAATTGATTTGAGTATACACAGAAGGAGGGAAGAGGGTTCTAGAAAACCCTCAAGAAGAACAAAGGTTCACAAGACATGGCTGGGACCTCTGGGCCAAGAGCAGGGGCTCATGAAAAAGCTTCTTTTCTTGGTTTTGTGGACCAACAAGGCAAACACTAACACACCACCCATGGCTGGAATGCAGGGAAGGAAGGGGTTGAGAAGAGTCAGAGACGGCTTATGCTCTGCTCTCTTGTTGGTGTGACCTGACTATACCAAGGTGGGATGGGACAAAGTGATAGGGGTGGTGGAATAGGAGGTAACCACTCTTCCAAGGGAGACTCAGTGATGCATGAGATGAATCCTGCCTCCCAGGAGCTCCAAATCCAGTTAGGAAGACAGAATCCCTTGTTAAAGCAAGCACACGATAAATGGCCAAGTAGGAGCAGTAGGCACCGCTGGGTGTGGCCTGTGAGCAGGTGGGAGCTGGAAAAGCCTCCTGGTCCAGAAGGTCTGGACTGGCCTCAGAGAGCGGAGGTTCCAGACTGTGTGAACTTGGCAGAACTGGTGACAGGTACTGCCACGTGAAACAGGACACTGAAATGGATAGAGCCTGGCCTTGGGGCCAAGAAGACTCATTTCCACCACTTGCAAACTGGGAGGTCCAGGATCTCAGGCTCATCTCTTCACCCTCCCTTCAGGGCTCTTTGGAGGAAAAAAAAAATAGGAATATAGTAACCGTACTGGCACATGATAAGTGCTCAGAAATTGATGGATAATTTTATTATAACACTATTCCTAGAAATGAGAAGATAGGAGAATGGTAACATAAAACACAACCTGAAAACTTCCAGGAATAAAAGGGTTGAAATTAACAAGGGACCATATTAAGAGTGATTAAAAATTAAAGAAGGGGTATATGGAGCAGGGCTGCTCAAGGCGGGTGCATGGACCAGCACTGCCAGCATCACCTGGGAGTTGTAGCAACCAGAGACATTTGGCCCTATACCAGTCCTTCTTAATCAGAGTTTCTGGGGATGGAGCTCAGCAACCTAGCTATTATAATAATCCCCCTTAATGTTTGGAAGCCCTACGCTTCCAAAGGAAGAGGATTTGAAAACATTTCTTGGCCAAGAGATTAACTGAAAATACACACTGCTCTCCAGTTACTGTGACCTCAAAGATTAATCTTTTCTCATGTGCAAGAAGATTATTTAGAATTTATAGAGAGAAACTTGGGGGTTCTTAAGGAAAGCAAAACTACAGAAAACAATTAAGATGCTAGGAGCTCAATCTAGCCACTCTAAGTGGATAAATAGATTTGTGTTGGTACTATCATGTTTTGGGGCTAATTAAGTCACACAAAAAATCCCTCTAAGTTTTAGAGCTTTGAATATTTTGGAACTGTAGACCTGTATTAATTCATTTAACTCACATTAAAACCCTGTGTGATAGAAACTATTATCATCTGCAATATATGAGGAAAGTGGGGCATGGAGAGATTTCCATACTGGAGGAAGGATTTGAACCCAGGCGACGAGACTCAGATTACATGATTTTAGCTGTTGGTCTATGCTGCCTCATATCCACCATAATATGTTTACCCATTCCCTTATTATTGGGCACATAGGTCATTTCTAGTGTTTCATTTTCAAATACACACCATGAAGAGAACCTTTGGACATGAGTCTTAAACCAAATTTATGTGACTTCTTTATTATATGTTCCCAGAAATGGAATTCCTTGGTCAAAAGTTGTGAATAGTTTTAGGGCAATTGTTTTCTAGATAATCTGCTATAAGGGTAAGTGTTTTGTCCTACTCCACTAGCTCTGTATTTACAATCTTAGTATTCTCGGTAAGTAAACTGATATGAGCTTATAAAGTTGCTTATGCTTCTTTCATTCAAATAAAGTTAGCACATTTTTGCGATTCCCCACTTGTGTTTTTCCCACTTGTGTTTTTTGAAAACTGCTATGTCCTTTATTCACTTTTTAAAAACCAAGGTCTTAATGTTCTTCTTACTAAATCCTACAAGCTCTTTCATATTGAAAATTATAACCTTTTGGCATGTTTGGTGCACATTAAGTTTTTTAGTTTATTTTCTTTTTAATTTAATTTGATTCAATATATATATAACTATTTAAAATGTTTATGTAATAAAATTGATTGATATTTTCCTCCATAGTTCTCTGCTGCTTTAACACTTAGAACTTCCTCATTCTCTTATCTACTGCTCTTCCTTCCAAAAGATAGAAACTTTCCAAATAAGTTACAACCTGACTGGGTATATTTACAGTAGGAAGTTCACTTCTTCAGAGAGCTGAATAGGCCTCATTCTTGAAGGTGGATATCCTTGGAGTTCCATGCCGCCAGATGCAGGAAGAGCAGAAGGCTGAGAGCTAACCGAGTCAGCCTCATTGAACAGGCTGGTCTTTTACAGCCAGGGTGTCTTGAGCAAGCCACCCACCTCCAGTGCCCAGTGGCCTAACTTGTAAAATGAAGATGGTAATGCCCGTCCTGATCATCTCTCTTATTTAATTCCTGCTTGGTTCTGAAGATAAAAGGAGTAAGAGGGTGCTTTATCACTCACCGACAGTCCACATTTGAGATTTGCTAGATTCTGGGGCTTCAACATTGAATAAGACATGCTTTTTGTGCATTAGCTTATGTAGGTCTTTTTTTTAAAAAAAAATCTTTGAAATATATTTTCTATATTTCCTATAAATATATTTTCTATAAACATATTTAAATATTACTTACTAATATATTTCCTAAATAAATATATTTCCTACAAACGTGATTACAGTTAAAAATAAGTCATTCTTAAAATAAAAAAAAAAAAACAAGGGCTGGGGCTGGGGCTCAGCAGTAGTGCACTTGCCTAGCATGTGTGAGGCACTGGGTTCGATTCGCAGCACCATATAAAATAAATAAAGGACTATCAACAACTAAAAAAAAATTTTAAAAAGGCAAAACAATAAAAGGTTATAATTGCCAAAGATTTTGTATATATTCTATGTTTTTAAAAATATTTTTTAGTTGTAAAAGGATCTTTAATTTTATTTATTTATTTATATGTGGTGAGGATCAAACCCAGGGCCTCTCACATGCCAGGCAAGTGCTCTACCACTGAGCCACAATTCTAGCCTCACAATTCTATGTTTTTGAAAAATAGTTTTTCAGGAAAGTAAATTTAATTTGAGAACTTCCTACTACCACATCATATCAGATTATTAACTATTTCAATTAAAAAGTGCAAAGAGATCAGAATATACAGCATAAATTCTGAGATCGCTTCTCCTACATGTATCTGTCATGATAACTTTGGTGGTCAGCATTATGCATTGATATTTGTATATCAAGAGTGTAAGGGTAGACAGTGCTCATATCAATCTTTTAATAATCAACAGTATAGTTAATATTAATAAGCTTAGTTTGTCAATAAGGAATATGGGGCATAGAAAGGTTAAACAACTTGCCCAAGGTCACATAGCTAGTAAGCTGTGAAGCTGAGATACAAGCCCAGGTTATCTAATTCCAGAGCCCAGGTTTTTTTTTTTATTTTTATTATTATTTTTTTTAACCACTATACTGCGGTGTCTCTCAAAAGATGGGAAAATTTTTGCTGATGATTGCAAAGGGCATAAGCTTTTACTTAAAATATTTTCATTTTTAAGAGTGTAGAAAGAGACCACTTGGCCTCCTCATTCCCTTTTTCTCCAAATCCTTCAACCCAAAAAAAAAACCGCACAGAAGGGATCCTGTGGGTAGGGCCTCTGGGTATTTGCATAAACAGACCCAGATGCCCACCTGAAAGAACTAAGGCTCTTATGGATGGGGGTGGTGGTGTCTGATGCTATGATGCAGAACCTAGGTATGAGGGTCCTTCTTGTCCCACCCCAGCTTGTCTCTGAACAGCTGGACCCCAGCCTCCTCCACTTTCTCCCCTCCCTCTCCCATAGTGCACGGTGCCAACCTGATGTCAGACGTGCAGAAAGAGTTCCACTTTAAAGTAAAGACCAAAGGCTTATGTCAAGTCATGCAATATTTATAAAGACTATATGAAGACTAAGATAATTCTTTCAACCATCAACTTCTATTAAGAGGAGGAAAACAGAACGTTTCTCCTAAGGACAAACAGTTCACAGTGATTGGGGTGAATAATTACCCTCTCTTTGAGTCTGCCTATTTCTGTCACAATGAAAAAAAAAGATCATTAGGGACTCTACTACCATAAAATATGGGAGAAAGAAATGAAATGACTCCATTCTTTGTAGTAATTTTGCTTGAGTGCATGAAAAACTTGTTGACAGAAGAGTGACAGTTTCCTCTCTGCGGGCATCGTTTTACCTTTGCTCCATCATCTCTGATAAGCATTCACTGAGGGTGGAGGAAAACAGGTTTCCAGGGGGAAAAATCAATTACAGTTGAGAAATACATAAAAGCAAATTAATTCAGGTTACTTAACCTAAGAAATCTTTACTCTTCGTGCTTTTTCAGTGTACGGAAAGACCTTGGGGACCAGTTAAGCACTTAGCCATGCTCCAGGCCTTGTGTTAAGCATTTTTCCATGTATTGCTCATTTAATTCCCACAACCATCCTTTGAAGGAGACATGACAATAGTTTTACAGTATCAAAGAGCTGTCTACCGGTACAAGTTAAGGCTCGGATAGGTTAATGTCTTACTCAAGGTCACAGAGACATAAAGCACACTTTTAACCAAATCAGACTGTCCATGGCAGAGGCTGACCTTCATTTTTCTCATTTTGCTTTTATCCACTGCACTCATTTGGTTTTGCCTGCTTAAAATGTCTGCTCATTTCTGTAATTTCAAATTGTTCAAGGAACTGAATCCAAAAACACATATCATCAGCACTTTCCAGTGTCTACCTTTGATGGAAGCAGGTATAAATCTCCCAGCAACTTTTCAAAAATGCCATCACAGATCTGGAATGATTTCTGCCTTCTGAGTAGATAGTGTGGTTATCAAGTGCGCACTACATTATGATATAGGGACCACCTAAGCCCTCTAATTCCCAATGATTTCAATAAGTTCACGGAAGCATCCTAGCTGGTGCTTACTGGACTGTGCAAGGACACTTGAGAAAGAAAGGAAAAAAGTAGGTGAGGCTAATGTGAGGAGAGAGTTGCACTGGGCGTGAGTGAGGGTTATACATGACCCTTCACGGAAGGGACAAAGGGGTGAAGTCTAGTATTCATTCACTCGGATCTGGATCCTATGTTATATTCTGACACAGAAGTTGTCAAAGGATCTTCTGAATCAGAAAGACAGTTTTTTGAGTACTAATAAAGAAATCCAGGTTAATATCTAGCTTCATTTTTTTTTTCTTTTTAAATCCCAAGATTATTTGAATGACAGAGTTCAAGGAGGACAGACCAGAATCCCAGGCCTCCTCCTCCTCCTCACAGACTACATGCAATGAGCAGCTGAGTTCCATGGTCCAGTCTATGCTGAAGAAACATTGAGCATTTTTTCTCCATGGCCACTGCTAATGCCATCCTGGTTCAGGCCATCATCACCTCAGTCTGGCTGGTTATACATTTATGAGGTTACTCTGCTTTAGATGTACCCCCTTCCTCCTGCAGGCAGATGATTGCCCTCTGTCATTCCTATAAGGAAAACCAACCAGCAGCTCCTTTGCCCTTGGATCAATAATGAAAATAACAGCCAACAATCACTGGGTGCAGTCTGTGTTGGGTACTGTGCGTCCTGAGTCAATCTTTGCAATGATCCTATGAGGGGAATTTATACCTTTGTGACAATTACTAACAGAAGCTACATTGCTTGACTGAGGTCTCTTAGCTAGAAAGTGGCAGAACTTAAAACCTGGGTCTCTATGACACTACAGTGTACACTGTAACCATCTTGCTAGCCTGTCCACCTTTCTAGTCTCATGGCTCCATGAATCTCTCTTTACTTCTTGAACCACTTGCAAGTCTTAGAACTTGATGTGCTGTTTCATGCCTCTGGGGTTGGTTTGTTTTTGTACACAAACCTCTTTTCCCTAATGCCCTCTTCTCTTTATCTACCTGCTGGAATGTCTCATCCTCCAATATTCAATTCAAGTGTTACCACCACTTTTAACCATTTCCTGACCTCCTTCTTTGGTTGGTAGAATTGACCATTCTTCTCCCTATGATGCTTCCATTAAAGCACTCGCAGTACTTGCTAGCCTTACATGGATGGTACAACTCTCTCTTAGACTTTGAAGAACTCCTTAAATGCTGGGGCTGTGTCTCCCTAATCCATTTTATCCACAGTATCTAACACAGTTCTGGGCACAGAGTTTTACCACAAATATTGTTGAATGAATGAAAGTATTTGTTTGAACATGAAACACATTGCTTGGTTAGAGCATCCCATGCACCAGATTTATATCTTCACTTACAGCATTAATGCAATTGGTACTATGTATCTTTGTCCTTATTAAAGAACCGTCTATGAGGCTTTGAGGAGGTCCTGTAGATTCAGGGTAACTAAAAATTTTGACAGGGCTGGGATTGTGGCTTAGTGGTGGAGCGCTTACCTTGCACATATGAGGCACTGGATTTGATCCTCAGCACTACATAAAAATAAATAAAGTATTATGTCCATCTGCAATTAAAAATATATTTTTTTAAAAATTTGACACCCTTCACATTCCCCTGCCAAAGATATTCAAGGGCTGAGAATGTAGCTCAGTGGTAGAATGAGTGCTTTGCATGTCTAATATCCTGGGTTCAATCCCCAGCACTGGGGGAAAAATTGACATCCTCTCAATTAGAATGGAGATAGAGATAGAGGGAAGATGTTACAGTCCACTTGCCACAACTGTTTATCACCTGGGAAGCTATTCAATGATAACACTGATCTGTCACTGACTAAGTCAAGTTTGGCATCAGGAGTATCTACATATTCCTATTGTCAGTGGCGGTCTGGATGATTAGCTCTCAACCTTCAATGTGCATATTTTATTGTACATAATAAAACAAAATTATAAGAATTAAGTTAATCTAAACTTTTAATTCAAAAGCAAGTATACAACAATGAAGAGCCACGACAACTGTCTGACAACACTCGTGGGCTGTGACATCAAAGTCTTCTTTCCAAGTGTGCCAGAAATGCCAACTCTGCACACACGCACATGTAGTGTGGTAAATGCTATATGGCAGCCAGTCTTCTTGATGACTAGCAGCTAAACGCAATGCCTACCTGAACTTGCCTAACCTCAAGACCAAATATATCTCGGTCATTCCCAACCACCCTTGAACCTCAGGCCACGGAAGACCTACTTGAGAAATCCTTCCCCAATCTCAAGTTGGATTTATATATATCCTCAAAGAACTTTGTTTCTTTCCTTTGCAGACTTTATCTTAGTTGTAATGATTAGTTAATACTTAAGTGATTGAACTAATAGGTGCCTCTCTAAAGCATCTAGGAGGCCAGGCATCTGACCTGGTTTTACTCACTTTTGTTCCTGGTAACTGGCACATGGCAAGGTACTCTATACACATTTTGGAGGAATGATGATGTTTCACTTCTTGTCCAACCACTGTCCTGTTCACTTAAGAATTATACCCAACTCCTTGTCAGTCTTGAACCTGCACTTATCCCATTCCTCTTCATTATGCCCCTATCCCATCACAAAGATGAGTCTTGACTTTCTAATCCTTTCCTCCCCATTTACAAAGTCTTCTTGAAAAGGACAGCTTCTAACCAGCCTGAACTTTCTGACGTTCATGACCTCCAGTTCAAGGTGGTGCCAATGGAAAAAAGGGAACAAAATTAAGGGAAATATGACAGTGCAGCATTGAGGCTGTTTTAAACAGTCTACACAGCTCTGAAAGAACCTGTCAATTTAGTAAAAACAATTTCAACCACTCTGTTTTATCATATAGACAAAAGGAGTGGATTTGTTGATTTTTTTTTTTTTTTTTTTTTTTACACTTTAAGATGTTTTGGCCCAGCATAGAAAAAGTCTTGGAAAAGAGTTTATTGTGGTGATCTCAATGGCAAGAAGTAAACTACATGTGTGGTCTTTTAGCAAAGTTATGCGGGGGCTGTTCCTAAATAACAGGGTCCTCCTCCAGTATTCTTCTCCACTGGGGGGTCTTGGTCTGCTCCTCCTTGACTACTTCTCAGTTCCCCTCCAACTCCTGCATCTTCCCCTCCCCCTTCTCTACCACAAAGCTATGTCCCTGAGCTCCCTCCCTGGGTAGCCTTCAGAGGCTACTATAAAACCTTCATCCTCCCAGGGTCCTACAAAGGGAAAATTCAAGGCACACCACTCTGGGGTGGAGAGGGGAAAGGCAATGGGAAGGTATATTAATGGCAAAGTGCTGCTTTGAGGAATAGGCACCCGTGTGGGGTTAAATTCTGGAGCATTTCAGGAATGATTCCTCATTAATTCCCCTCAGTACTGAAATCTGCTTCAACTGCACTTGGAAAGTCCAGTGTAAGGGAAAGAACAGGTGGGTACCGAACTTGTCATGGAGTTCTCCTCAACGTGCCTTTCTTCAAATTGCTGGAAGGATGAAGGCAACTAAGTGAGCTGTCTTGTCATTAGCAGACTCCCTACCCTGAAGACTACCTCTCTGAAAGACACTGGAGAGTGCAGAGGTGTTCTAAGGAGGAATACTGGGGATTGAAGAATGTGGGCAGTGGCCGTGACATATTTTCTTCATTAGGCAGGAGGTGAATAAAGAATCAGAAGGAAGGGACAGAAGGAACAGAGCAGGACAGCATATGGGTAAAGAAGGGAGGCATACATACAGGCCAATCCATGCTAGTACAGGTATTGTCCCTAGATGGTGAATCCTAAATTATTTGATTTTAAATACGTACATATATTGCAACTGAAAACTACAATCTGGTATTTTCTTTTTTTCCTCCTCCTCAATGAATATGGACTGACACCTTAACTTGGTGCCACTGAGGCAAGGTCTCCAAGGCATCTGGTGGCTTGGACCAGGATTCCTGCGAAAGAACTCATGGCCCAGGCAGATGGGTGCGGATGCTGTGGCCCTCCCTTCCCTACACACATATGAACTCCAGAAAGCAACTTATCCCCTCGTTAACACACGGAAAGTTTTAAGGCAGAGGCACGACACAAAACTAAGAGCTGCGCCTTAGTGCACACTCCCATTCATTTGCGAAGACAACCCCACAGCCCTTCTGGGGGGTCACTAAAGAGTCCCGCACAGGAAACCTTGCTCCTGTAACCTGACCCTGGTTTCCCCCCACACCCAGCACCCAATGCCCCCAGGTCCAAGATGCTTGGATGGGCGACTCTTGTTTAGTCTCTCAGCCTCGTAGCCCCCAGACTCCGTCAGAGTCCCTCCCTTACTGGGGGTGCTTTCCGTCACTCAGCCCTCCTTGTGTCCCCGGGTCCTACCTGGCGCCGCTGCTGGGGCTCCTTCGCACAGGGGCAGCTCTGGTCTCTCGGCTGCAGGTCTCCACGAGGATCAGCTCAGGGTGGCGCGAAGGTCCTGGTCCCCAAGCCAAGGTCGCAGTCTTGGAGGGGCGCGCCACGACCTGGAACTCTTGGTGCGCGCTCTCGGGCCGGGCTACAGGAGCCCCCGCAGACCCTCTGGGCGGCCGCAGCGCCGGGGCCTCGGAGCTCCGCCCCTCTCGCGCTCCCGCCCGCCTGCTCCCTCGGGGTCCGGGACTGCCGATCCCAGCTCGCTCCGAGCCCACTCGCCGGCTGCTCTCTATCACCTGCCACCGACAGCCCGGACTCCCTTGCCGGCTCCTTGGCCAAATGGAACTGAGCCGACTTCTCCCGAGCCAGGAGCTGTGGGGACGCTTCCCTCCCCCTAGGCCACCTGTCGGGTCTGGTCCCCAAGGGACCGCGGGCCTGGTACTCAAGTCCTCTTCTGTGTCTTCAGTGCCGCGTGGGGGGGGGGGTTCCTGGCCCTCAGATAGCAGATACCGCCCCTGTGAGGGACAAAGCTTAAGATTTGGGGGGCTTGCAACGCCACCAAGGTCCTACATGCCAAGGGTGGGATACATTTTTTTTTTCCTGATAAAAGGTCAGACAGTCACAATATAATACATTTAAATCCCGTGCCCAAACTCATACTCATTCTGCAAGACACAGGTCCAGGGTTGCCTGGGCCAGCTGCTCACCAACAGCTTCTGCGCAAATGGATGCGCACCCCTGGATGCCTGGCCTGGCCGCTGCGCCCCTTGAGCGGTTCCCCTCCCCACTACTCTACCCAACAGTCTGCTCCTGGAAAACCCGCACCGGCCTAGCTCATCCCTGTCTCCATCACCTGGCACCGGGCCTGCCACCCATCACAACACTGAAATATTTTCTAAATAAGTAGAAAATTAATTTCTTTGGTAGAAAACCAGTCTTTGTTATTTCCCCTCGAAGCTAATCTCCATCCCCTTTAATGTAAGCAGTAATTCCACCGTTGGAGAGCAAAGTAACAGGTGCAAATGCCTGTGGCAGGATCATTTATGACTGAAAATAATATTAAAGGCCACAAAAAGCAAAGAGAACAAACTGTCACCAGTAAGAAATTGGTTAAATAAATGGCAGCGTGACTTACTAGGATATTATACAATCATTAAAACAGTAAACATCAAGGCAGAAGTGTCTCAGATCCTTTTTAGAATAAGGAGGTAGCATTTATTTATTTCTTCAGCAAAAAAAGCTGGGAGGGGAACAAGAAATAACATTATAAAAGTGTTTACAAAATAATAGTAAGAAAAAAGTAGAAAACTGAATCATTACCATGCTTTAAGTTAAAATACTCATTCCTTCTCTGTAAAATGAAGATAAATACCTATCTTAAGAGGTTCTTGGTATATTGAACGAGATATTTTTTAAAAGTACCTGATATATGGTGGATACTCAGCAAGAAATTCCCATTTCCTTCAGAAACATCTTCATTGTTGCCCAGTTCTGCCCATTTGGCTTATTTTCCCTCAAATGCTGGGTAGGAGAAGGAGCTGAGAAAATGTTCAAACCCTGGAGTAATGTGAAGGGAGGAATCTAGCTAATAAGAGTAAATGCAAGTCCTCCCTGGGCTCCCCCCACACAACACATGTTTGCAATGGGGTATTTGGTTCAGTGGCAGCAAGGATCAAAAAGCTTGGAGATTTAGTTGGCTACAAGCATAACCTTGTCAGTGCCCAAGGGCTGAATTAATTCAACTCCAAACCCTAAAGATCCCACATCTAGGCTGAAAAATAATACTCTTTTTAACAGTCAGTTTACACCTAGGTATAATATTCAAATCTGGGCACTGTCTTTTAAAAGAGTGTCACTCTGAAGAGATTTGTTACTTCTATTTTAAAATGAAGAAATGAAAGCACACAGAGTTTACAGTGTCAAGGGCCATGCAGCTAGGAGTCACAGAGCCAAGGGTGCAATTGCAGCCAGCACATGTCCAGGGGCCTGGTCACTTTGCCAGCATGTTCCAGTGTGTACATCTTCCACAGGAGATGGTTTTGAGTGGCACACAGACAATTACATTTAGTAACAATGGATTGCAAGATGAAAAAAAGTTGTGTCCTTTCCAATTCTCTTGTTCTTTTGGCTTGTACTGAGGAAGAAGTATAATTTTTGTGGTATTTATTTTTACATCTCTATAACTTTTGCTGATTTCCTTTCTTGTTTGCTTTTTATGGTGCTGAGGATAGAGCCCAGGGCCTCACACAAGCTGGACAAGCACTCTACCCTTGAGCTACACCCCAGTCTTTAATCTCTTATTTCAACAGAGCTTGCTTCTCTTTCGGGGCCTTTGCTAGGCAACAATTCTTAAGTAGAATTTAATGTCATCATTTTCTCTTCCATCTCCTCTTCCCTATGCTGTTAATTTCTAGATATAGGTTTTCCATTTAAAAGGCAATGGAGCTTCCATTTAATGCATATGTACTTAGTAGGGGGAAATGGGTAGTTTAAAGGGAAGATACTAAGGAACTAATAGGACCAGTGATATTTGAAATTTGGAAAATTCTGTTTTACAGTCCCATATGACCAGGTGGTATGGTGAGGAAGTGTCAGTCCAAAATGAAGGTCAAATTTCTAATAATCAGAGCTGTGTGGAAGATGGTGTAGGTCCACAGTGTGTGTGTGTGTGTGTGTGTGTGTAGTGGGGGTTAATCATATTCCCTTCACTCAAGGGCTTGAAGCAGAGGTTAGAATGCTTGCTGCTCAGAAATAATGCCATGGGAACTCCAGTGTGATAGGCTAGAAGTTTTAAAGTTCCTGCCAACCAGGAGAATCTAATTCTTGACAGCAGAGCTTCCCAATAGCCTGACTTCTGGAAAGACAGATTTTGGAGTAAATTACATTTATCACTTTGAGGACAATTCTTGAAGGTGAGTTCCAAGCAGTCTTTGAACGACAACAGCATCTATATGACAACTGTACAATTCAACAGAGTACAAGAAGATCAAGATATACCCATACACAAACATACCTATGTATTGACTTCACCCCTCAGTTCCTGGCTCATAACTCCTTCCCCAAGATGGGTTATAAAATCCTAATCTTCCCCTGCCTTTGGCTAACCACAAAAAAATTCTCTAACTTCCCCCATTTCATAGGGTCCTGCCCCATCCCCTCTAGGAAGCACCACTGAAAAATCTAAGTAGACAGGCCTTGCTGGGTTTCCCTGCCCATTCTATTAGCAATCACTCCTGAGCAAGGAAGTCCATAAGTACCTCCAAAGTGTGGGGTTTAGAAGGCTTCCAGAGAGATGAAGATGTGGAAGTTCCTAGAGGCTGGCATGTCCAGGGAGGCATGGAAGCTCTGCAGCCCTTTCCCCATCCCTCACCCTATGCCTCTCTTTATCAGAAGTCTTTGCCATTTCCTTTATAGTAAACTGGCAAATGTAATTGTTTCCTGAGTTCTGTGAACCCGAGGAGGGGGTTGTGGGTACCCTGATTTATAGTCAGTCAATCAGAAGCACAAGTAAAACAACCAGGGGTGTGCAGTTGGCATGTAAAGTCGGGTGGGGAGGCTCTGGGCATGTTGGAGCATACTGATAATCCTGGCTAATGGGAGGCTGAGGCAGGAGGATCACAAGTTTGAGGCCAGTCTCAGGAACTTAGCAAGACCCCATCAGAAAGAGAGGGAGGGAGGGAAGGGGAATTGGATGAGCATTCTTGGGGGCTGGCTCCTCCATCTGTGGGGCCTGCTGCTATCTCAAAGTAGGTAGTGCCAGAATTTAATTGAGTTAGAGGACACCCAGCTGCTGCCTGCTGCAGAATTGCTTGCTTGCTGGTGGGGAGAAGACCCTTTGGGGAGCGGGGCAGTCAGAGAAATTTTCTGTGTTGAGTGTGAGGACAGAGAAAAAAATAGTCACTGTTTTTCTGTTTTCCTAGAAACACAGACCTGCTGAGAACAGAAAGCCTCCTGGGAGCTTAGTTGGCAGATAAAATAGAGAAAGAAGGCTCTTCAGACAGCCCTGTGGCAGGACTCATGGCTGCCACTGGAGTTAACTGCATGGAGGGAAGCTTCTTCAGGGCAGACAGCTCTTTGGGTTAGAAAGTTCTTTCCTCAGGCATCCCTTTGCCACTCCCCAGCCCCATCACATCGGACCCATCTGCAGACTTCTGGCCTCATTTTCAAAACACATCCAGAGCCAGCCTCTCTCCCACCTCCACCACTGCAGGCCCATCCAAGCCAGCGCCATCTCTGTCTTAGCAAACCTCCCAGCTGCTCTCCCTTTGCCTCCCTACAGGCTCTTCTTCCCTAAGCAACTGGAATAATACATTTCAAACCTAGCTTGCATTCGATCTTTCTCTGCTTAAACCCTATCATGTCTCTTATGGCTTCCATCTCACTCAGAGTAAGATCCCATAAGATCCATGGTCCATTAAGGCCAGCAGCAGGTGGCCCCCACTTTCTCTGATCTCCTCTCCCAAATCTTCCTGGCTGCACATAGTGGTTTCCTGCTGATTTCTGAGCGTGCCCAGTGCATCCTGCCCTGGAGTCCTTGCCTTGCCTCATCTCACAGTCAGCAACCCTCTTCCCCCTCACTTCTTCACTCAAGTGTCGCGTCTCCAGAGAGGCATCCCTCTGGGATTCCTGTCCTCTAGTGACGTAGCTTTTCTTTCACCCAATTCTATCAAAATTTCCTTCCCCTGGTTTGCTAGTTTTGTTGTTTTTGTTTTAAGGGTGTTGTAAATTTTACTGATGGTTTGAGACCAATAAATTTGGGCTGTGGATGGGGTCACAGAGCGGTTAGGGAAAATCACAGCACAGCAAACAACTTAGAAGTGAATTATTAGACATTCTCTTTTTAAAACACACAGGGAACTCAGCTACTGTGAGCTTATCGTTGGCTGCCTTTCCTCTGGGTTCCTAGTCTCCTGTCATTACTTCAGGGTTTTCCTGCCCTCTCACAGGTACCCCCTAACTGCTCTCAGATTTCGATAAGTAACTCACATAGGTGCCTATTTTTTTTTGTTTTGTTTTAATTAATCAATTTTATTGAAATCAACATACATTTAGAAATCTTGAACAATACTATGGAAACCCTCTTTATATTCTTTTTCATTCTGTAAGACCCCCAGAGAGTAACCATTATCCTAACTCACAACAACACAAATTATTTATGTTAAAGAAACTATTTATTAAATACTATTTTGGTGTCTAGCTTCTTTGACTCAACAATGTTTATGAGATCCAACTACATCATACGGTAGATTTCCCTTTTCTATGTTGTATAATATTCTATTACATGACAATATCACAATCTATTGATCCATTTTAATATTGATAGACATTCATGTTGCTTTTGGTTTTGAGTCATTGTGAATAATTTTCTGTATAATAATCTTGTTATGTTCCTTGGTGTATATGTCCTTAAGTTTCTGTTTGGTAAGATGTAGGAGTAGAATTACTGGAATATGGCCAAAGAATTTTCCAGAGTGGTCCTATCAATTTATATTTATACCAGCAGAAAATGAGAGTTTTTATTTATCCATCTCTTCACCTAGACTAAATCTTAATCTTCTTAAGATTATTTATTATTCTGATGGGTATGAAGTGGTATCTTATTGCAGTTTTAATTTGCATTTCCCTATTGACCAGTGAAATTGAGGATTTTTATGTTTATTGTCTACTTGGATAGTCTCTTTTTCTAAAAAAATTTTTTAATTGTAGTTGGACACAATATCTTTATTTATTTATTTATTTTTTTGTGGTGCTCAGGATCAAACCCAGCACCTCGAACGTGCTAGGCGAGCTCTCTACCACCGAACCCCAGCCCCAGCCCCAATAGTCTCTTTAATGAAGTGCCTGTCCACGTCTGTCTTCCTTTCCCACTCTGTAAACAATTAGATGATTTCTTCTTTTCTTATCAATATGTAAGTGTTCTTTCTAGGTGAAGGATCCTTGTCAACTATAAGTATTGCAAATATCTTTTCCAATTCTTTGTTTACCATTTGCTATCTTAATAGTGACTTTTCATAAGTAGAAGACCCATTTTTAATTTTTACATACATCTTTAGAATAAGCTTGTCAATAGTGTGTGCGTGCACACACACACACACACACACACACATACATGCATCACTTTCTAAATCTTAGGACAATCTGTAGATAAATTTAGGAGAAACAGACAGCCTTGTAAGCATTAGATCTTCATTTCTATAAACATAATATAATCTTCTATTTGAGTATTCTCTAATTTCTCTCACTAGTGACTTTCTATTTTTCTCTTTACAAGTCTCGTTCATATTTTGCTAGATTTATTCTTAGGTATTTAGTGCTTGTGGATGCAATTATATTTGGCATCCTATAAAATTTTATTGTTAATTGATCATTGCTTGTGCCTTGGTGTATTTTTCTTCTTGGGAGATATTATCACAGTACTGTTTGATGGACAAGAAAGAGCTGACGTAGTTGATTCTAAAGATTAAGGATGTCCATATTCTCCAAAATCCATTTATAGATTCAATGTATTTCTCCCCAAAGTTAGTGGTGTGTGTGTGTGTGTGTGTGTGTGTGTGTGTGTGTGTGTGTGTGTTCGGCGTGCGTGGGTGCGTACAATCTGATTCTAAAGAAACATATGAAGATACAAAGGGCCTAGGGAAGCCCAGATAATCCTAAAGAAGAATAAAGTTAGAGAATTTTTTTTTATATATCAAGAATTTACTTGATATATTTATGTGTTGTTGTTTGTCTGTCTTGCAAGAATGTAAACTCTGAGAAGTTTTCGTCCCCTTGGTCACTTCTTTATCTCCAATGCCCCAAACAGTTCCTGGAACATAATAGGCACCATGCATATTTATGGATTTGAATGGACTTATATTGAGCTGAAATCTACTTCTTGCAAATCCCACTTCCTCCCTTGTAAACAATACAGCATCAGTCTCCTTCTTGGTGCCTGAGGTGGCTCTGGAGTTTCCTCCCTCCCCAAAGCCAAGAGCTCCAGTTTCTCATGAGGCAGGATTCACAAAGTGGCTGCCCAGGGTTCTCTACTCACAAGCACTTCTTATTCCTCAGCTCACTTTGCAGCTTCTGTCCCAGCTTAATTCAGTCTGTTTTTCTTTTCTGTTGCTGTTTCTGAGGCAACTTGTCTGCTTTCTCTCCCTCTCCACCCTCCCTGCCCGCCCCCCTTCTTTCTCTATTTATCACCCCTCCTCTCAGACTTGGCTGGTTCTGGATTCATAAATTATTGCTTGCTTTCTGTTCTAAGAACCAGAATTTCTGAGTTTCTCTAAGTCTCTGATAGCCTAATATTGTCTCTCCATGCCTACCCTCTGTCTCCCACCTGAATAACTTCTCTCCTGCTATGGAGGAGGTGGGATCTGTGACCACCTCCTCTGCCGCCATCTTGGTCTCCTCAAGAAGACTCTTGATTAGAGTCTCTTGCTGCCTGCTTTCTCTGCGTAGGGCTATGGATTGCCAATGTTCTCTTTCAATTCGAGTTCCAAGAACCAATTTGAACAATACATATATCAAAATCAGAATATTACCCTCCTGAACTGGCTTGCTTTTATTTGCTATGTTACAACATCAGTGCACAGTAAGATTGTGACCAGACAAAATCCCCAAACATTTTTTTTAATGCAAATCTCTCAAAGTCATGCTTTTTTTCCCCCTCTTGTATCTCAAAAAATAAAATCTAAACATTTAGCATAAGTGCCAAACTTTTTCCAGAGGTGATTATCCTCTGATGCTAATAAAGCTTAAGCTTCAGGGTGCTTCAGTTGTCGGTGCCTTTTTTTTTTTTTTTTTTTTTTTTTTTTTTTTTTTTTTTAAAGAGAGAGTGAGAGAGGAGAGAGAGAGAGAGAATTTTTAATATTTATTTTTCAGTTCTCGGCGGACACAACATCTTTGTTGGTATGTGGTGCTGAGGATCGAACCCGGGTCGCACGCATGCCAGGCGAGCGCGCTACCGCTTGAGCCACATCCCCAGCCCCATGTCGGTGCCTTTCAACGTTGGGAGATGCTGAGAGGTGTAGGTGCTTTAGGTGGGGAGGAGAAGGCAGACGATAATCATGAAATATTTTAAAGTAAGCTTCTCTGAATAAAGGACCTAAATTCAAGACCCTGGTAAATTCTTTCTCATGCTAAAATTCACCTTTGTACTTTTGATGTTTTTTTTTTTTGACATTCATAATATTGTATTCTTTTTGTTTAAAGAAGACCCTTAACATTCTATAAGTTTCAGGCCCCCACAAAGCTTGGCTCTGCTCCTGCTGAATTTTAGCCTAGCATTCCAGTTCACTGAGTTCATTTTAATTCTCAGTCACACCATAAATTAACTCCTGTGTGTCTAAGAAAATGTGATGGGCAGATCCTTTTTTTTTATGTTATTCAACTAACCTAAAATCTATAAACTAAAGACCAGGCCCTGTATCTTTTTACTCAAGAATCCTTCTAGGTAAACACCCATCTCCTCACCAATTCTCTTTAGATATACCTAGTCAACCAGCTGCAAAAATCACTAACCATAGTATTCACTGATTCTCATTTAATCATCCAAGTAACATTCCTATCATAAGAGACTTGCTTACCCAAGGAACTTAATTTATACAACACCCTTCATTACGTACCCAGTAATTCTGGGAGGAAAGAAAGAAAAGAAAAGAAAGGACAATCGTTTGGTTCAACCTCAGTATAGTTTTTCATCCTAAATACTTTTTGAAAATTGTTCAATTTAGCCAGGTGTGGTGGTGCACTCCTGTTATCCCAGAGGCTCGGGAGGCTGAGGTAGGAGGATTGTGAGTTCAAAGCCAGCCTCAGCAAAAGTGAGGTACTAAGCAACTCAGTGAGACCCTGTCTCTAAATAAAATACAAAAAAGGGCTTGGGGATGTGATTCAGTGGTCTAGTGCCCTTAAATTTAATCCCCCCCTCAATGTTAGAAAAATTTTAATTGAAATCAATACTAATCTTATTTGGGGTGTGTGTGTGTGTGTGTGTGTATGTATGTTTGTTCTGAATCCATTCATTGGCCCTCATTTGAGAGTAGGTATTTGTCTTCTTTATCCATTCTTCACTGTTTCTTAGTGTTACTTACAGGGAATATCAGATCATATTCTTCTTTAGAATGAAATTCCCTGAGATTCTTTATTATTTCTCCATACGCCTTCAGACTTTCTGTTTGATGTCAACACTACCCTTTTCTATTGAAAAGAACATTTTACTTAAGTGAGAAGATAGAGGTTAAGAAAGATCTAAAATAGTTTTGCCTTTGCTGTCACGGGTAAACAACTGCCTAGGCATTTGAGTAGAAGAAATTCAGTTTTCCTCTCTTTGCCTCAACCCAACAGAGATTCCGCCCTCACGCTTACTAGCTAGGGTTGTTCTGTAGCTAAACTCTTTCACTTTGAGCTCTATTGTCCTCTTTCCATTCCTTCCCTTAGTCTCTCCTGACTTAGCATCGATAGCCTGTTAGAAATCAGTTTTGAAGGAATTATTTCTTTCCTTTTCCATAGGAAAAAGAATCTCACTGGGGTGGGAAAGGGATGACTATATGCATGAAAATATGAGAGAAAATACACGATGGAGTCCTGTATTTAGCTGAACTGGTAAAATTTTAGTACAGACAAAAGTCACTCTTAACAGAGTGAACAAAGAAAACCTGATCAAGCAACAGAACCCAGGAAATAGAAAAACAAGACCAAACAATCAAATATAGTAAATGGAGAACATAAAAGAATATGACTGGGATAGAGCCAACATGTCACCAATCATAATAAATAATTAAAAGGGAGGAAATATCAAATGTGAAGAAATTATCTATCTATCTATCTATCTATCTATCTATCTATCTATCTATCTATCTCTTTCTCTCTCTTTCTCTATATATTTTTTAAAGACCCACCAAAAATAAAGTGACATAGGAGATTTAATATCAGGGGAATAAAATATATACTTGATAAATACTTAGAAAAAAAATATGTGTTAATAATAGACAAAGCTGAATTCAAGTCTAAAAGTATCATATGGAAAAAAATAAATATTTTACCTGAATAGAAGGCACAATACATCAAGAACACGTGACAGCCACCAACTCTGTGTACAACATGTTAACTGTAAAGTAGGCCTTGGGGGAAGTTTTACAAACTCATGTGTGTAAAAATGAAAATGCGACTACAGAACTTTTTCTATAAGTGAATTTAATTTCTCTTTCAGGGCCTCATGCTGCATGGTGGTAGGATGTAATCTCATTCAGTTCAGGTAAATCTCAGTTAGCTCTGATTTTCCACATTCGGGTTATACTGCCTGAAGTTGAATTTGTGCTCCAACACAAATCAATAAATAAAATAAGAACACTCTTAAAAGAATAATGGACAAGATATACAAACAGGCAATTCATAGATGAAAACTACACATAGCTAACAATATGAAAAAACTTTTGGCTTCTCTAGCAATTGTGGAAAATGTAAAATAAAATAATCATAAGACTTTTTGGACATCAGATTGACAAAAAAATCATTTTACATATGATAATACAGTTGAGACAGTGTGGAGAAATAAATACTTTCAGGTATGTTTGATGAAGTTTTCATGGTAATAGCTAGATAGAAAGCAATTTGACAGTATCTGCTAAAAGCTCAAATATACATACTTTAACTTAGTGATGTAGTAATTTCACCATAAGAGTGTAACCTCTAAAAACCTTCAGTCATAGAAGTCAAATTATCACTGTTTGAAAATTATCTGATCAAATTTAGAAGATCCAAAAAGCTCCATCAAAGACTGCTAGAGCTAACAAACAAATTCAGAAAAATAAGTTACAAAAGCAACATGCAAAAATCAATAGCTTTCCTATACACCAATGATGAATCTATTGAGAAAGAAATCAGGAAAACCATCCCATTCACAATAGCCAACAAAACAAAGCAAAACCCTAGGAATAAACCTAATCAAGGAGGTGAATGACCTCTACAATTAAAACTTCAACACAACATTGAAGAAAGAAATTGAAGAAGACACAAGAAGATGGAAAGACCCCTCATGTTCATGGGTAGGCAGAATTAATATTAAAATGGCCATAATACCAACAGCAATGATTCAATGCAATCCCCATCAAAATACCAATGCCATTCCTCACAGAACTAGATAAAATAGTACCAAAATTCATTTGGAAGGATAACAGATCCAGAAAAACCAAAACAATTCTAAGCCAAAAAAGCAATTGCTGGGGGCATCACAATATTGGACTTCAAATTATACTACAGAGTTATAGTGATGAATACTGCAAGGTACTACCATAAAGCAGACAAGTAGACCAATGGTATAGAATAGAAGACACAGGACAAACCCACACAGATCTTGACAAAGGTGCCACCAGCATACATCGGAGAAAAGCCTTTTTAAACAAATGGTGCTGATAAAATTGATCGTAGAGATGTAGAAGAATGAGATAAGATTCTTATCTCTCATCCTGCACAAAAGTGAACTCAAAATAGATCAAAGACCTATGAATTAGATCAGAAACTATGCAACTCCTAGAATAAAACATAGAGTCAATGCTCCGAAATACAGGCGTAAGGCAACAACTTTCTTAGTAAGACCTCTAAGGCTTAGATAACAATGCCAAAAGTTAATAAATGGACTGGCATCAAATTAAAAAGCTTCTGCAAAGCAAAAGAAACAATTAAGAATGTGAGGAGAGAACCTAAAAATGGGAGAAAGCCTTCCCTAGCTACTCCTATGACGGATAAATCATATCTGGAATATATAAAAACTAAAAAAAAAAATCTTAACACACATGCAAAAGAAACCCAATTGACAAATGGGCAAGTGAATTAAATAGACAGTTTTCAAAAGAATACAAATGGTTAAAAATATATGAAAAAATGTTCAATATTTTTAGCAATTAGGAAAATGCAAACCAAAACTACATTAAGATTTTATCTTACTCCAATTAGAATGGCAGTCATCAAGAATACAAATAATAATAAATCTGGAGAAGATGTGGAGAAAAAGGAACACTTTTACACTGTTGGTGGAATTATAAATTAGTGCAACCACTATGGAAATCAGTGTGGATGTTCCTCAAAATATCAGGAGTGTAACCACTCTACTACCCAGCTATACCACTCATGAGTATTTATCCTGAAGACTTAAAGTCATCATACCATTGTGAAACATGCATACCCATGTTTATAGTAGCACAATTCATAATAGCCAAACTATGGAACCAGTGTAAGTGTCCATCAACACATGAATGAATAAAGAAAATGTGCTCTATATACACAATGGAGTTTTAGAATATGAAAGACATGGAGTGAATCTGACACAACTTTCCCATGTACCTATATGAATACACCACCATGAATCTCCACAACATGTACAACCACAAGACTGGGATCCCAATTAGAATAAGATATACTCCCACTTGAATCAAACTGTGAAAGATGATGTATTAAGAACTGTGTAATGTTTTGAACGACCAACAATAAAAAAAAATAAAAAAAAGAATAAGATATACTCCATGTTTGTATAAATATGTCAGAACGTACTCTACTTTCATGTATCTCTAAAAAGAACAAATAAAGAAAAGAATAAAATTATGTCATTTGCAGGAAAATGGCTGGCACTTGAGAACATTATGTTAAGCAAAACAGGCGAAACTCAGAAAGTTAAGGGTCATATGTTTTCTTTCCTACATGGAAGCTAGAGAGGAAAAAGGAAAAGGAAATTGGCAGGGGGGGAGGTGAGTGGTAGTGGAGTAGAGTAGAGGAAGGGGACAGGGGTCGGGGAGGAGGGGAGGGTAAGGGGAAATACTGGCCCATGATCTTGGTCAAACTCTATTGTCATATTGTGTGCATGTACAAATATATAACAACAGATCTCATCATTATGTGCAACTATAATGCACCAGTAAAAAAATACAGGGGAAAACCCCTTTAGTCCTAAGAACATCTCCCTCCAGAGAATAAGTGGTATTTAATAGGGAACTTTCTTTGTGCATAGAAACTGGGGTTCTCATCAGGATTACTGGAAGTAGAAACCATTTCATCAATATTTATCAAAAGTTCAAAAACTCCATACTTTCTAACCTGGTAAATTCCATTATTGGTGATTTTTTTCTTTTTAAATTTGTTTTTATTTTTAAATTTTTATTTGCTCTGATTAATTATACATGACAGTAGAATGCATTTTGACACATTATATATATTTATTTATTTTTAATTTTTAAGTCTGTCTTTTTTTTTCTTTTTTCTTTTTTTATTATTAGTTGTTCAAAACATTACAAAGCTCTTGACATATCATATCATACATTTGATTCAAGTGGATTATGAACTCCCGTTTTTACCCCATATACAGATTGCAGAATCACATCGGTTACACATCCACGTTTTAACATATTGCCATACTAGTGTCTGTTGTATTCTGCTGCCCTTCCTATCCTCTATTATCCCCCCTCTCCTCCCATCTTCTCTCTCTGCCCCATCTACTGTAATTCATTTCTCTCTCTCTTTTTTTCCCTTTCCCCTCACATCCTCTTATATGTAATTTTGTATAACAATGCGGGTCTCCTTCCATTACCATGCAATTTCCCTTCTCTCTCCCTTTTCCTCCCACCTCTCATCCCTGTTTAGTGGTAATCTTCCTCTCCTGCTCTTCCTCTCTGCTCTGTTCTTAGTTGCCCTCCTTATATCAAAGAAGACATTTGGCATTTGTTTTTTAGGGATTGGCTAGCTTCACTTAGCATAATCTGCTCTAATGCCATCCATTTCCCTGCAAATGCCATGAGTTTGTCATTTTTTAGTGCTGAGTAATACTCCATTGTTTTTAAATGCCACTTTTTTTTATACATTCATCTATTGAAGGGCATCTAGGTTGGTTCCACAGTCTAGCCATTGTGAATTGTGCTGCTATGAACATCGATGTAGCTGTATCCCTATAGTATGCTCTTTTAAGGTCTTCAGGGAATAGTCCAAGAAGGACAATAGCTGGGTCAAATGGTGGTTCCATTCCCAGCTTTCCCAAGAATCTCCATAGTGCTTTCCAAATTGGCCACACCAATTTGCAGTCATGTCATCCACAAATAGTGATAATTTAAGTTCTTCTTTTCCTATCTTTATGCCTTTAATTTCTTTTGTCTGTCTAATTGCTCTGGCCAGTGTTTCGAGAACTGTGTTGAACAGAAGTGGTGAGAGAGGGCATCCCTGTCTTGTTCCAGATTTTAGAGGGAATGGCTTCAATTTTTCTCTGTTCAGAATGATGCTAGCCTGCGGCTTAGCATATATAGCTTTTACAATGTTGAGGTAAGTTCCTGTTATCCCTAGTTTTTCTAGTGTTTTGAACATAAAGGGATGCTGTACTTTGTCGAATGCTTTTTCTGCATCTATCGAGATGATCATATGGTTCTTATCTTTAAGTCTATTGATTTCCGTATATTGAACCAGCCTTGCATCCCAGGGATGAATCCTACTTGATCATGGTGCACAATTTTTTTGATATGCTTTTGTATTCGATTCACCAGGATTTTATTGAGGATTTTTGCATCTAAGTTCATTAGACATATTGGTCTGTGGTTCTCTTTCTTTGAAGTGTCTTTGTCTGGTTTCGGAATCAGGGTGATGTTGGCCTCATAGAATGAATTTGGAAGAGCTCCCTCTTTTTCTATTTCCTGAAATAACTTGAAAAGTATTGGTATTAATTCTTCTTTAAAGGTTTTGTAAAACTCCGCTGTATACCCATCTGGTCCTGGGCTTTTCTTAGTTGGTAGTCTTTTGATGGCTTCTTATATTTCCTCCATTGATATTCGTCTGTTTAAATTGTGTGTATCCTCCTGACTCAATCTGGGCAAATCATATGACTTAAGAAATTTATTGATGTCTTCACTATCTTCTATTTTATTGGAATATAGGGTTTCAAAACAATTTCTAATTGTCTTCTGTATTTCTGTAGCATCTGTTGTGATATTGCCTTTTTCATCCCGTATGTTAGTAATTTCAGTTCTCTCTCTACTTCTCTTCGTTAGCATGGCTAAGGGCCTGTCGATCTTATTTATTTTTTTAAAGAACCAACTTTTAGTTTTGTCAATTTTTCAATAGTTTCTTTTGTTTCAATTTCGTTGATTTCTGCTCTGATTTTAATTATTTCTTGCCTTCTGCTACATTTGCTGTTGTTTTTCTCTTCCTTTTCTATGGTTTTGAGATGAAGTGTGAGCTCATTTATTTGTTGTTTTTTTCTTTTTTTGAGGAATGAACTCCAGGCAATGAATTTCCCTCTTAAAACTGCTTTCATTGTGTCCCATAGATTCCAATATGTTGTGTCTGTATTTTCATTTATTTCTAAGAATTTTTTGATTTCCTCCTTTATGTCTTCTGTATCCCATTGATCATTCAGTAACATATTGTTCATTTTCCAAGTGATGTAGGATTTTTTCTTCCTTCTTTTATCATTGATTTCCAGTTTTATTCCAATGATCAGATAAGATGCATGGTATTATCTCCACACTTTCATATTTACTAAGGGTTGCCCTATGGCATAATATATGGTCTATCTTTGAGAAGGATCCATGTGCTGCTGAGAAGAATGTATATCCACTTGATGATGGTTGGTATTCTATATATATCAGTTAAGTCTAGGTTATTGATTGTTTTATTGAGTTCTATAGTTTCTTTATTCAGCTTTTGTCTAGAGGATCTGTCTAATGGTGAGAGCGGTGTGTTGAAGTCACCCATAATTATTGTGTTGTGGTCTATTTGATTCTTGAACTTGAGGAGAGTTTGTTTTATGAACATTGCAGCACCATTATTTGGTGCATAAATATTGATAATTGTTATGTTTTGATGGTGAATGGTTCCTTTTAACAGTATATAATGTCCTTCCTTATGCCTTTTGATTAACTTAGTCTTGAAGTCGATTTTATTTAATATGAGGATGGCCACCCCTGTTTGCTTCCAAGGACCGCATGCATGGTATGATTTTTCCCAACCTTTCACCTTCAGCCTGTGTATGTCTTTTCCAATCAGATGTGACTTCTGAAGGCAGCATATTGTTTGATCTGTTTTTTCAATCCAGGTTATCAGCCTATGTCACTTTATTGGTGAGTTTAAGCCATTAACGTTTAGGGTTACTATTGATATATGGTTTGTACTTCCAATCATGTTTGATTATTTATCTTTTTTTTTTAAATTTCTCCATGATTAGCTCCCCCCCCCCACTCTCACTTTACTGAGGTACTTCCCACTGTTGTTTTTGGTTGTTGTTTTTCACTTCTTCCTCATTGGCACATTATATATAAATGGAGTATAACTTCCCATTCTTCTAGTTGTACATGATGTAGAATCACAATGGTCATGTATTCATATGCACATAGGGTAATAATGTCCGATTCATTCTACCTACCTCCAAACCCCCTCCTTTCCCTTCACCCTCCTCTGCCTAACCCAAAGTACCTCTATTTTTCCCTAGCTGCTCCTTCCCTTATTATGAATTAGAATCTGCATATCAGAGAAAACACTGGCCCTTAGTTCTCTGGGATTGCCTTATTTTACTTCACATGATATTCTCCAATTCCACCCATTTACCAGCAAATGCCATAATTTCATTCTTCTTTAAGGTTGAGTAATATTCAATTGTGTATATATATATATATATATATATATCACAATTTCTTTATCCATTCATCTGTTGAAGGGCATCTCAGTTAGTTTCATAATTTAATTATTGTGAATTGAGCTGCTATAAACATTCATGTGGCAGCATCACTATAGTGTGCCGACTTTAAGTACTTTGGGTATAAACCAAGGAATGGGAGCTGGGTCAAATGGTGATTCTGTTCCAAGTTTTCTGAGGAATTGTTATACTGTTTTCCACAGTGATTGCACCAATTCACAGTCCCACCACCATTGCTGGTAACTTATTATGAGGAAATAATCCTAACTATGATTGAAAAAAAAAAAAAAACTTCTTGCTTTTTTTTTTAATTAGTTGCTCATGAAACCTTCTTGCTTAAAGATGTTCATAGCATCATTATCCTTAATAGTTAAAGTTTGGGATTTATTTAAAAGTCCAATAGAATGTTAAATTAATCATGGCAAATTGTCTCTGTGGACTATTGTGACACCATTGAAAAGGATATTTATGAAAATAATGAATTATTTAACATAGAAAGTGCTTCTGAGATTGTAATTTGCAAAAGAAGCCAGGGTACAAGATTATATAGGAAGTATTGCTGTGAATGTATTGAGCAAATATTCATTGAACGCAAATATCTACCACCTGGAAAGCCACTTTCCATAGACCGCCCCAAGGCTGTCTGCCCACATCTGCCTGCTCAGAGGGATTTCTCTGGTGACCGCTCTCTCTGGGTTTGCCTACCCTGCAGGAAGCCTTGGTCCTGGCTTCCACTATTTCTTTGATCACCTTCAGCTGTTGTGCTTTCTCTCTTGTGTCTCATTTCACACAGGCACCAGCCTTCCTCCTCTATTCCCCAAGGTTTCAGGAATACAAGGTGATTGTATGTGCAGCACTTAGGGAAGTTTAGGTCAAGACTCGCTGTTGGTGGTCCCATAAATTATAATGGAACTGAGAAAAATCACATCACCTAGTATTTTACTATACCTATTCTATGTTCAGAAATGTTTATATACACAAATGTCTACAGTAAGTAGGTGATTGCCTACAATATTCAGTGCAGTAATATACTGTATAGGTTCACAGCTTAGGAACAGTAGACTCTTCCATATAGCCTGGGTGTGTAGTGGGCAACACCATCAGTGTTGAGTACTGTATGCTCTATGATGTTTGCACAGTGACAAAACCACCTAGGTGCATTTCTCAGTCCGTATTCCTGTTGTTAAACAATGCATGACTCTACTAGACTCTTACTGAGCACTTAGGAATGTGAGGAGGAGGGCAGGGAGTGGATGGAGGTTTGAAAATAACTATGAAAAAGAGGATCAAAATGTATGTACATCCCTCTTGCTGACTAGTTGTCCTCTCCCTTCCGTGGGATTTTGGTGCAACTGCCAAAATGGTGATGTGGTTTTTTTTTTTCCCCTCTCAGTGAAAAAAAGTGATAGGCCATCTCTAAACTGAGGAAATATGGGTAGTTTGATTCACTCGTGCCCACAGTGGTTGACAGGGCTTCCAGGGGCACTGTACTCTGGCTTGGGCCAGAAAGGTCTGGGCTCTCTGCTGTGGCCAGGTGGGCCTCCAGGCAGCCATCTTGGTGAGAGGTACCTTCTGTGACTAAATGGGGCTCCCTGCTGAGCCCATTTCCACAGGCAAGACAGGAAATCAAATTCTTCAGCCCTAACCTCCTGCCGTCCCAGAACCACATTAGTCAAAATAAAACAAAATTATGTCTTCCTGCAAATGGTGCTGCCCTCATATCCACGTGGTGAAAAAAGATGAGTCGTATGACTCTGTGCCCTGGCCAGCCATGCCCACAGGCTCAAGGACAGGGCAGGAAATGACCCTGAGCTGCCCACCACAGTTTGCTGCTGGTGAGGAAAGCGAACAGTGTCTTCAGGATATTTAAAGAAACAATCTTATTAACTCCTGTTAATAAGCACGACTTCCTTATTCATCAGGATGATGAAGTCTGGGATTAGAGGGCTTTGTCTTCAGCTTTCAGGATATAAACTATTATTATTATTGTTTTTCATCTTACCCCACAGCTGTGAAATCAGGATTAACTTTTTTATTATCATAGTATTAACCTTAACAGTGATGTAAAAAGCTCATATCTGGGTGGATTTCTTTCTTTCTGGCCTTAATTCCTTGGTTTGTAAAGTTGTTGATGGCTGATTACTAAGAAAACTAAAATTATATGTTTCAAACTTCCTTTCTAAATAGTTGCTTAGGTAGTTTTTGTTTTTGTTTTTTTTTAAAAGAGAGAGGGGGAGGAAGAGGGAGAGAGAGAGAGAGAGAGAGATAATTTTAATATTTATTTTTTAGTTATTGGTGGACACAACATCTTTGTTTTGTATGTGGTGCTGAGGATCGAACCCGGGCCGCACGCATGACAGTCAAGCGCACAACCGCTTGAGCCACATCCCTAGCCCTGCTTATGTAGTTTTGAGGAAAAAAAATATTGACTTAATTTTTCTTTTTAGTAGAAAGCCAGTTTCCTTGGATTTTAGATGATCTGTGGATTGAGTGTATCATAAATTTTGTTTTCTAGAATGAACTTTACCCTTGCAGGTAGAGAAACCTGCAGAATGTCCTTCTTCCCAGAGAATCCCTTTTCATTCCCTGTCACACTCTGAGTGCATTTCATTGTGAGTTCCTTTCTATCCCAGCAGAGTTCACCAGCAGAGCTAAAGTGACCACTGTCCACTCAGGGTAGCAGTCAGACATAGTGGCCCAGAGTTCACCAGCAGAGCTAAAGTGACCACTGTCCACTCAGGGTAGCAGTCAGACATGGTAGCCCTCAGAGCAGGCCCCATGCTGTCATCTGACACAGCTCCTTGGCATTTTGCATTTTGGGGAGGAGAAACAGAGGATGGAATAGAAATGATAGTTTTGTTGGGAGAGTCAAGATTTGAGACTCTGAGTTGTGGGATGGAGCTCTGCTTGGGAAAGAGAGCTCTGGGTTTGGAGGTAGGACCTGGCACCAGGTCAGTGCCTTGCTGGATAAAGCTAATGCCATGCAACCTTATAAGTTGGGCAGGTGGTACAGGCTCTGTGGTTGGCTTGAATTTTCCTTTTAGTTAAACTTGACCAAGAAAAGTTCATAAGCATTCTCGGAATTTTTAAATAACAAATATCCAAATTACAAGGTCTGGGGTTGTGACTCAGAGGTAGAGCACGTGCGAGGCACTAGGTTCCATCCTCAGCATCACATAAAAATAAACAAACAAATATCCAACTACAAACCAAAAAAATATATAGTAAAAAAAAAAAATCCAAATGGCTGTTTGCCTTGGAAGGTGGAAGATAAATAGGGCCAGTTTAATGGAGAGACTCCTTTCTTTTCTATGCTTGGAGGCCTCAGTTGGACTTGGCTTTTTAAATGTATTTTAACCCAGGGTTAGTGTTTGCAAAACACATCCCAGCCCTCTGAGAGAATCTGTGGGCCACAGTGACCAGCCACCCATTTCTCTGAAAGTTGAGAGCACCCTCACTACTTTAACCAAACAATGAAACATTTAGGGACCACTTAACTTTTGTGCTAAGCAATAAGCTGGGTGCCAAAAATAATAAATCATAAAATTATAATGCCTATCATATAATAATCATTCTTACTCTAGAAAACTTATTATTATTTGCAGAGTACACAGGAGGAAACTGAGACAGAATGAGTGACCCTAAACAACCTGCCCACAATCACTCAGCTGGTGGAGCAGAGATTTGACTATAGATGCCAGGCCCCTCATGGGAGAAAGACAGTGGGAAGCCCTCTCTTGCCATTTTAGGGTTTCTTTTAAAATCATGAACCTTGAGGGTATGCTGGCTTATTTATCAGATGATGGTGAGAGGGGAAATGTGGATTCATTGATTCAGTATTCTCTCTTTTTTTTTCATATATCTGGGTTTGGTTTTGTGAGAAGATCTGTATTATTACCTGAGGCCCTTTCTCAAGGGATAGGAGGTGTTGTTCCAAACAGTACTCAAAATGTACTCTTATTTACTTCACTATCTGTTTGTTCATCTAAGCACAGAATATTTTATCTGAATCAGGTTCATCTGACAACTCCAGAGTGATTTTTCCACCCCTACGTGCTCCAAATCCCTTACGTTAGGAGTTTTATTTTTCCTGTCACCCGTTGGTTGGCTCAGTTTTCTCAGAACTTCATTTCTCAGAGCAAGAGTGACTCACATCATGCTAAGTCAGCAGGCCACCCCAGGGACAAGGAATGTGGGCAAATCCGGATCTGTCCCTGTTGGAGAAGATGGCTCCGAGAAGAAAGGTGTCAAGACCAATGTGTTGGTGGTCAAGGTGTGAAAGACACAGGGATCAGACAGAATACAGTGTGAGGAAAGCTGTCCCCAGAGGTGAGCTAGGCGGCACCTACTCTCTCTCACAGCTCCCTGCCCCTCTTCTCCCCTACTTACTAATGTGCAATGGGCATTCACATTTACTTACTTGTTCAATATATTTTTGTTCCACTAGAATCCATAAAGGGTCTCGCCTCCTTTATCCACTGCTGTATATCAGGGCTGAGTACTGTGCCAGGCCCTGGGGAAGTACTCAATAAGAATTAATTGAATAAATTAATGAACGGAAACCGTTTATTCCTGTGAAGAACCAGGGATTATGTCCCACAGGACATGTCCTGAATACTGTAGGGTGGATGGTAATGAGAAGGAGGGGAGAGAGAATCAATAAGGAACTTATAGGCAGCTTCTGACTTCTGTGCAAAAAAAGTTGTGTATTCTCTAGACAGATACTTTTCCAATAAGATACTAAAAGGAAATAAAGGCAAAGACTGATGATAATTTGACTACATTGAAAGGAAAAACCTTAGTATGTTACATGGTGCCACAAATTTAAATGACAAAACAAAATAATTAAAATATGTATAAGAGGCAACTGATTTGTGTCATATATGTATAAAATGATTCTTACATGTTAGTAAGTGAAAGAAAAAGGAATTATTAAGAGAACTCGGTGGGAGAGGTAACATCAATGTTCACTGAAAATGAATTTTAAAAGCTCCACTGATCATCAGGGAACTGCAGATTCAAGCAAGAAGATGGTATTTTCATCCTTGGGTTATAAAAATATTAAAAGATGGATAATGTCCAGCATTGCTGAGGACCAGAGAAAACAGATATGATCATGAAGTGTAAATTGGTGCAACAACTTTGGAGGGTGCTATAGTTTGAATCTGAAGTGTCCCCCGAATGCCCATGTTGGGTTATTGGAACCTTTAAGAAGTATGTAGTGGGTGGTCTTCTGACCTTTAGGAGAATGCCCTTGAAGGAGACAGTGGGAGCCTGGCCCCTCTTATTCCTATGTTTTCTGCTTCTGGCCAAGAGATGAGCAACTCTGCCCCACTACACTCTCCCTGCCATGATGTGCTGCCTCACCACAGGCCCAAAGCAATAGGACCAATCAACCATGGAGTGAAACCTCTGAAAACATCAATCTTTCCTCTTTATAGGTTGATTATTTCAGGCATTTTGTTACATTAATGGAAAGTTGACTAACACAGAGGAAAATTTGGCAGTGCCCATAAAAAAGTTAAAATTCCACCTGATAATTCTACTTCTCAAAACCTAAGGATATAACCAAAAAACGAACAAATTTTTTTAAAAATTTAAAAAACCTAATGGTAGAGAAACGCTTGTTTGTGGGCCAAAAAAGCATATATGAGGATTGTCACTAAAAATGTTTGTATTAGTAAACTAACTAGTATTCATCAATGGGGGAAGAAAGTAGAATGAAGTGGATTTATAGGTATTGACATGGCTAGAAATCCAGAATACACTGTTGAGAGGGGGGAAAAGCAAATAGAAATGCTGTGCGTTTTTATGTAGAATATTTGTACAAAAACCACTATACCCACACTATATACTTTGCATATATACCTACGTGCAAATGCAAGAAATAATGAACTAGTACACCCACTAAATTGCCAACTGCAAATATGACTGGAAACACGACAGGGATTGAGGGTAATGGTTGTCAAAGAGGACTTTTGATTTCTCTGTAATGTTTCATCTTTTTTTCAAGAAAACTTTCATGCATTATTTATAGCATTAAATGATTTTAAAAATACATAGCTCTCTGCCACAAGCACTCTATTGGCCCGGGTCCATGTGGAGGCGAGATATCCACATCTGGAAGTGTGGGTTTTGACCAGAGTCCTCAACTTTTTAAGAGGATGGTAACTTTAGCTCCTTTGTTTGGTTGAGTATCCAAATGTATTCCAAATTTATGATAAAATAGAACCATGAGTTCTCCATGAATCATGATTGAAAGTTTGATTTTGAGAGATAATGTTCTCTGAACACTGCACAGAAGACATGCCAACTATTCTCCAGATAGTATCATATCCTTGGTTCTAGTTTGACGATCAGAGACCTTAATTTCTGGATCACATTATTTTCACCTATATAAAATTGCTTCAGTTTGTGTCATTGTTTTCTATTAAGGTCATAAAATTCATGATTATATTTACTACTGAGATTATTGATGAAACTACCTGATAATACCTCATGATATTTCCTTTTCAAAATCTTAGGAAACTTTTTTTTTGTGTGTGTGTGTGTGTCATGGTTTATAGACACAGACAATTCTTTACCTGGTCATGTTTTTTACTTCTTTTACCAGCTTTGAAACTCAGGTTCAAATTGCAGCCTTCCTCTAGCACCTACGTTTTTTTTTTTTTCATTTGCATGAACATTGTGGATTTTTATTTTGATTCCATTTTATTTTGCCTGCTTAAATTTTCCTTTTATTTCTTTATCTATACTAATACTAAAAGATTTTGTACAATATTTCAAGACATATTTTTATAAGCCACCAAATATTTTTGTAATTCAAAAAATAAGTTAAAACATAAAAATGAATAAAATAAAATCTACCTCTTCTATTGGAACCACAAGAATCATGTAAAAATTGCCATGCAGCCATTAGATAAATGAACAATAGAAACCAATATGACAAAATTATTTCACAGATCTCACCATTTCATTTTCGTCTGCAAATAGTGGGTATGGGTTTTGGTGTCTGCTGGAAATAATCTAAATTCAATAAGTGATGTCCTTCCTCAGAAACAGCTTCAAGGAAAAAAAGGGGTTCAATCCCTGGAGAAGTAAGATAGTAAGTGCAGTGGGTTAAATGGTGGCCCCCCAAAACATATGCGCAAGTCCTAACCCCAAGAACATGTGAATGTAATAGTTGGAAAAGAGCTTTTGCAAAATACAATGGAGAGATTAAATCTTTAGGAGGTGGGATCATTTTGGATTTTCTGCGGTGAGCCTTAATTCTCATGGCCAATGTCGCGACAAGTGATAGGGGGAAGATAGCCACAGAGGAGAAGGCCATGTGAAGACGGAGGGAGAAATTGGATCAACACAGCCATATGCAAAGAGATATCTGGGCCCACCAAGATCTAGGTGAGACGAGGAAGGACTGTCCTCTAGAACCCTAGGGGAAGTGTGGCCCTGCTGACTCAGACTTACAGCCTTCAGAACTGAGAGAGTCGTTTTCCATGCACTAAGCTACCACTTCTGTGAAAATTAATACAGTAAGTGATATAGGAAACGTGGCATTTCTACATATTCTGAAGGGTTAAACTAACTCTTCAGATTTAAATAATATGGGCTTTTTGTCTTTTAATATTTTAATATGGGCTGATTTGTCTTTTTCCTCAGGAGTCCTGAAGATTTTTCTTGCATGTATAAAGAAATAAACTGAGTCTTTTAGGAAGTTTCCCGGCAAGCTAAAGATAATATTGGGTCTTATGAACTCAGATGTTGTGTGCCCTATCAAAAATTGTCACAGAAATCTTGCTTTTTGAGAAATACACAGGCTGACAGATAAGAATATATGGCTTATTCAGATTAGTGAAATCATAACAGACATAAATAGAAGGTAAAACAATAACATGATCAAAATATGCACTTGAAGATTTTGCCTTTGGGAAAAGGAGGACCAGAAATGATCTCTCTCAAGTGAATTTTCAGCTTGAGTTCATGTCCCTTAGATCACCTCTGGCCATGAACTTGAATAAAGTTATTTTCAATAAAAAAATCCTTTATAGAGAAAGAGATTTCCATTTTAAGTCATAAGTAGTTCTACAAATTCAAGAACAACAAGCATTACAAAGTCAAAACCATGTCCCAAAACAAACAAGGCATATAGAAATCAATGCACAGAGATTTTGGATATTGACATTATCTTTCCTGGTGATAAAATAACTACGTTTGTAAACATCTTGCTACAGCGGAATGCTTTCTCTTCACTCCCAAGTTCACGTGATCACATCTTGTGGGAGTCTTTAGGAGATGATTAATCCTGAGGGAAGCAGACGCATGAATGGGATTGGGGCTCATCAATAGATGAATGGATAAAGAAAGCGTGGTATAAGCGTGGTATACACACAGAATGGAGTTTGACTCAGCCCTAAAGTTCTGCTGTCATGCACAACGATTAGAACAAATTAAAAGACAAAAGAGTGAAATTATGTCTTACTGGTTTATGAATGGAACTGGACAACATCATGCTAAGCAAAATAAGCAGACTCAGCCCAGAGTCAAATGTTTTCTCTCTCATGTGGAAGCTAGAATGAAAAAAGGAATAAAAAAGGGTCTCACAAAAATAGAAGGGAGAGCAGTAGAGTAGAAACAGGGGACCCCAGGTGAGGGAAGAGGGGAGGCAAAGGGGAAGACGTGGGGAATGAAGTTGATCAGAGATGTTAAGTGCATGTTGGGCTACATCACAATTCATTTCAATTTTACATATAGCTGTATTGTGCCAATTAAACTAACTGACAACTAAAGGGGAGATCAATAGAGCAGAGGAAGGGGATGGGGGAGGGAGAGGTAGAAGGAAGGGGACATTACTGGGCACTGAAATGGAGAAAACTATGTTATACGTATTTATGAATGTGTCAAAATAAACTAAAAAGGGGGGCTATCAGAGAATCCCTTTGTCCCTTGCACCACATGAGGACATATTGAGAAGATGACCACCTGTGGTCGAGGAAGCAGGTCCTGTTCATATATTGAATCTGCTAGCATCTCAATCTTGGATTTCCCAGCTTCAGAACAGTGAGAAATATTTTTTTTTGTTTAAAAATCACCTAGTTTATGGTATTTTGTTACAGTAGATTAAACAGACTTAAGAAACATTTACAGAAAACTAAAAATATTTGAAAAGAACTAATAGAACTTATACTAATGAAAAACTAATGATTAAAATAGAAACCTCAGTGGAAATGTTTAATAGAAAATTAGATGTAGACAAATATAATGAATTAAAAGATGGGACAGAAAAAAGTTGAAAGAAAAATTCTGGGGAGTATAGATAAAAAATTAAGAGAAAAGGAGGATAGCACTTGGAAGTTCTAAATAATTTAATCAGAGTTGCAGTAGGAAAGAAAATAATATAGAAAGAGATGTTAGCTGGTTGTTCACTGAAAATGGAAAAAGACATCCAAACACTGACTCAAGAGTCTTAAAGAATGTAAAGGGAATATAGAGTAATGGATATAAAAACAAATCCATACCTAGAAACAGCAAAATGAAACTTCAGAATTCTAAGGACAAAGAAAGGATTTTAAAAGAAGTCAGAGGTAAAAAAAAGACAGTTTGCTTCAAAGAAGTAACAACTTATCAGTTTACTTCTAAACATAACACAGAATGATAAAAGGCAATAGAATAATCTTTAATACACTGAGAAAATAATTGTCAACATGAAATTTTATATTGATGAAGAATATGGATAAACAAACAAAAATAGAGAGAGGTTTTCCAATAGCAGACCTTCGCCAAGAGAAATTCTTTTTTTTTCCATTTTTTTTATTGATTGTTCAAAACATTACAGAGCTCATGATATATCATCTTTCATACATTTGACTCAATTGGGTTTTGAACTCCCCAAATACATAATGCAGACTCACTTCTGTTACATACTCACATTTTTACATAATGGCATATTAGTGACTGTTGTATTCTGCTACCTTTCCTATCCCCTACTATCCCCCCTCCCCTCCCCTCCCCTCCCATCTTCCCTCTCTACCTCCTCTGCTGTTGTTCAATTCTCTCTAATGAATGTGTTTCAGATATAAATGATCTCAGAGGTAAAGACTGCATTGTGAAAAGAAAAAATAGTCAAAGTTTTAAGTATATGTGTAAATCTAAAGGAAAATTGACTATATAAAACAATAGCAATGTGTCATGGTGACAAAAATATGTGTAAATTGTTAGAGGTTTAAATGGTATTGAAATGTTCTGTAGGTCTTGTATTACCCAAGAAGTGACATGAAATATCTCAAAATATCACATCAGGTGCCAAGAACCAAATCTATCAGCAGAGGAGCATGATCACCACAGTGAAAATTTTAGCACTTTATTGAAAGACATTAAAGAAGACTTACCTGATTGGAGAGTTCTACCACACTTATAGGATGGAAGACATGACAGTGTAAAAAGGTGCCAATTCGGTAAAATCAATAATAGATTTAACACAACAGCAGCCAAATTTCAGAAAGATCTATTTGTGGAATTTGTTATGCTGATTATAAATATATGTGAAAGTACTGATGGCTAAGAACGGCTGAGGTACAAAGTGAGAAGAGTTGCTCAACTAGAATTTAAGACGTTTTAATAAGTCCTAGATGGTGTAGTTTGGGCATAAGAATAGAAAGTAGGGGCTGGGGTTGTGGCTCAGTGGTAGAGCACCCGCCTAGCATGTGCAAGGCCCTGAGTTCAATCCTCAGCACCACATAAAAATAAATAAATAATATAAAGGTATTGTGTCTAACTACAACTAAAAAAAAAAAAATTAAAAAAAAAGAATAGAAAGTAGACAAATGGACAAAATGAACAGCCCCTGAATAGATCTCTGCATGTTATGGTTTGAATTGTAAATGTCCCCAAAGTTTCATTTGCCTTTAAGAAGTGGGACCTAGTAGAAGGAATTTAAGGTCATTGGGTGTGTGCCCTTGAAGGGGATATTGGGACTCTGGTCCCACCTCTTCCTTTCTTGCTTCCCTGCTATAAGAGGTGAGCATTTCCCTCTACCACACACTCACTGCCATAATATACTACTAAAAGGCGACATGACCAAGTGACCATGAACTGACATTGTAAGTGAAAATAAATCTCTTCTCCTTTAAGTTGATTTTCTCAGGTAATGGAAATCTGATTAACATGATGTGTATATGGACATGTGATGTATGATAGAAAAAGCATGTGGGCGGGGGCTGGGATTGTGACTCAGCAGTAGAGCGCTTGCCTAGCATGGGCAAGGCCCTGGGTTCAATCCTCGGCACCACATAAAAATAAAATAAAGATTGTGTCCAACTACAACTAAAATATAAATATTTTAAAAAAGAAAGAAAAAGCATGTCGGTGCAGTACAGGAAGGATGACAGGAGTTTATAAACAGTGCTTGGGAAATTGGGTATATGTATCGAAAAATAAAACTCCTTGGGACTTTTACATTATACCATACACAATAGGTGGCAGTTACATATGAAAGGAAAAAACAAAGATATTTTAGAGGATAATATAGGAGATTATCTTTGAGTTCCGGGTGTAGCAACTGGTTTCTTCAACAAAACATTAGAAGCACTGATTGTCAATGAAAAGATTGATACTTTTGAATACATTAAAAGAAGAATTTCTGTTAACCTGATGACACAATGAATAAAAAATATAAGAAGACACGCTGTAGAGTGGGAGAGGATATGTGTAACACACAATTGACCAAAAACTTAGTAATCAGAATGTATAAAAACCTATGAACCCAAAAGAAAAAGAGACAATCAAAAAACAAATAAATGAAAAACCCAAACCAAACTAAAACACAAAGCAAAAAATGAAAAACGGAGCAAAGACTTGACAGGTGTTTTATAATTGAGAAAAATCTATTCAGCCAATAGGCCTATGAAAGGACGGAATTAGGGAAATTAAAATTAAAACTACAAAAGAAATACTATCATGCAACCATCAGCTTGGCAAAAATTACTCTGACAATGCCCAGAGTTCATTAAGTTCATTTCCATATAAGGATATGGAAATTGTCATACGTGGTGGTGGAAATTTAAATTGTCATCAACACTTTGGAAAATACTTTGGCTTTATCTAATAGGACGGAAGGCCTTTGAATTTTTGGGATTGGCTTACTTCACTTACTTACTTCACTTAGTAATTATATTCTCCAGCTTCATCCAATTATCTGCAAATATCATGAGAGTCTTGCCCCCACCCATGTCACCTCTGAATGTGACACTGGAGAAGGGATGGCACCACCCTCCCCTCCCGAGATAATGCAGCTCACCATCCTGTCCCTTTCTAAACTTTCACCCAGAATGGTGGATGGTGGCAGCAGTTTCTGGGTGGGGCATGGAGAAGGAGGCCCTGGATGACAGGGCTGGGGAGTGGTTGGCTGAAAACCAATCCCAGGAGGTGGGATTCTAGAGACTCCAGGCCCCCAGCATATATTGCATTGTTCCCGAAGACTTCCTCTATAGAACACAAAGTCAAAGATAAAATTATGAAACCAAGAACAGGCCCTTCTGAGTGTGGGGCCCTACGTGACTGTCCTGATGGAGTGCCCCATGAAGCTGGCTTCATATGGGATATTCGTAGAATGGAAATGACATGGAGTAGTGAAAAAGGAAGATCCTGTAGGCACATACAACAGTCTTGTGAATCTCACAAACATGATCTTGAGTGAAGAAAAGTAGTTACAGAAGAAAGCATAGTATTCTTTTGTTTATATAAAATTGAGAAACTGGGACAAATTATATTGTTCAGGGTGCACACATAGGCTGTTAAACAAATCAGACAAGAAAAGGATTATCACAAAGACAGGGGTAAGGTTAGCTCTCAGGGGAATGATGGATTTGTTACCTTTCTTTTCCAATCTTGATCCTTTATGATTATATATATATATATTAAATAGGGCTCTGATGGCTGTCCATGTTGCCCCTAGAAATACCATATTCTACAAGACTTCTCTATGCATTTCTGCAGGTTGGGGCTCCTGGCTGCTGTTCCAACTTGCTGCCCATCACACTAATTATAAGCAACATATTTGATGCTTAGGTGCTTCCCCTGGTCGCTGATGTTCCAGGGTCTTGCCATCCCTATTAATACTTTAAAGTGCACTTCCATAACAGCACCTTCTGCCTTTATTCTGCTTAGAGAGAGCGCATATTTACTAAACTTCCAGCAATGCTTGTTTCCCTCTACTAGCACATTTCTTTCTTTTTTAAATTTTTTTTTTGGGGGGGGTGAGTGTACCTTGGATTGAACTCAGAGACACTCAACCACTGAGCCACATTCCTAGCCACTTTATGTTTTATGAGTTGCTTAGGGTCTCTCAAAGTTGCTGAGGCTGGCTTTGATCCTCCTGCCTCAGCCTGCTGGGCCGATAGGATTACAGGCATTTGCCACGGTGCTGGCTCACCAGCACATTTCTTACCACTGTTATAGAGTGAGTGAGAATTACAGACCACCACACACACTGAGCCAAATTGAAAGGGGAAAAAGTCCTTTAATGAGCATGCCAGGCTAGTGATTGGGAGCAGGCTAGTGTCTCAAAGAACTTCCAGCACTTGAATTTTGGGACTGTAATGTTTATGCAATTGTTTATGTAATGGTTAATTTGAATTGTCAACTTGATTGAACTAAGAGATGCCAATGGTTAGGAGGCTTCTGGGTATGTCAATGAGGGTGTGTCTAGGAATTGGAAGTGAGATAGCCAACTGAAATGGAGACCCTACCTAAGCTGGGCAATACCATCCAATAGGATGATGACTTGGATGGAATAGAACTTGGAAGAACAGGGGGAAGCAGCAGCAGATTCAAGCCAGATTCTTCTTGAATGTTTCTTGATTGCTGCTGTGATTGTCTGAGGATATCAAACTCTTACTTCTTCACGCTTCCAAAGTTGGACTCTGCGAATGATTCTCCTGTAAGTTTCCAGAAGTCTTTGGTCTCAGACTAGGGTAGCACCATTGATGATCCCTTTTGTTCTGAGGCTTCAGCCTCTTTGTGCAGCTACTGTTTCTTCCTGTTCTCCAGCTTGCAGACGACCATTGTGGACTATCCAGCTTCTGGTCTCATAAGTCAACCTAATAAATCCCCTTTTTATAATTATACTTCCTGTTGATTCTGTTCCTCTAGAGAACCCTGACTAATACAGTTTGTAAAGGTAAAACCCACAAAAACCACAAGGACAATTGAGTCAGATGCAGGTCAGAAAAGACCTTGTTGAGACATACATTTTGATTACATGAGAGAATTGTTTTGATGATACATTTCAGAGTCATTTTTCCTACACATCAGGGCCATTAGTCAGGGACATGGGAAGGTCCTACTGTATTGCTGACATCAGGGGAATGAAAAGGACACATTTTAAGCAAGCATAAAATGGAGTCAGGTCAGAACAAAATGGTGTTACTTTGGTTCTTTTCCATTTCACCTCCTTGGTTAATGGAGGATCTTTCAGGTCCTCCTGAAAAACATAGTGATGGGTTTTCCATTTCATGTGGTAGGCTTCTTCTCACTTTCCAATTTCTGGAAACCTTTCCAACCTTACCTCCAGTTGCCATAGCAGTTCTGGCATCTCTGTCATTTACCACGGGCCATGATGTTTTCTGTCTTCCGAGAGCCACCCCAGCAGTGTATCTGAATGTGACCTAGGATGCTTGCCAGGTGTTATTCAGATTTTTATTGTTCGTCTCTTGGTCCAGCATCCCCAGGATTCACTCCGAGCCACGTCTCCCCAGTTCCTGCCACTATGTGTGAGCCAGCCTAGAGCTTCTTTGGCATTGTCTCCCTCTCTCTCTAGCAAGCTTCATACTTCCCCAATCAGATTTCACTGCCACTTGATTTTTACAAAGCTTTGGTGGCCGTATGGGAGGTGGGGGAAGATGATGAAGAGGGTAAGCACTGTCTTATCTATAAAGTCACCAGATTTAGCAAATAAAAAATACAGGGGACTAAGGTGCTAAAAAAATTATTCATTGTTTATCTAAAATCGGTATTTAACTTGGCATTCTGCATGTTATCTGTAACATATTTGCAGGGCACTGCCTCACTGGACACCTCTCTCTAGTCCTCAGACAACGGAAGGGCCCCATCCTATAATAAGAAAGAGTCAGTCACTTCTGCAAATCTAGAGGTTCAGCACTGAAAATCCTCAATAAATTTTTTTTCCCCTTTCAATGCTTTATTCACTCAAATTATTCAATACAATTTCACTCTATAAGTTCTCAATCAAGAAAACACAATCCTTAATGCTAGGCACTGAAATGGAGACCCTACCTAAGCTGGGCAATACCATAATTGACATAATCAATTCACAGCAAACAATTCTAGATTAATTAATTCACAGCAAACAATTCTAGATTAATTCTAAGCACTGCAAAACACACTTAATCATAACAGGCTAATGACAGACATTCCCTCTGCAGGCTAAATTCAAATGTCAGATCAAAAGTCTTAAGCCTTAGGCTTTATGTCCAGCAGATGCACACTCACTCAAACTGCAGTGATCAGGTTTGAAACCAAAGCAGGCTTTTCCTGGCATGGAGTGGGTGATCAGTTGAGGAGAGGGTCGTAGGGAGAAGTTGGGGCTCTCAACAAGGTCCAGACGAGACAGTAGAGTTTGAGAGCAGTGAGGATCATGTAGAGGATCAGGAATGATGAGAATTGATGGGATGTCAGGTCCTCATCAGGCTCTCCAGCTTGATTGCATCCTTGTTTCAGCTGGCTGAATCTCTGTTCATTTGCTTTTGACCCCCCTTTCAATCCTTATCAGCTACCACCACCGAATTTCTCAAGTTTCCCCTCTGGTCAGACACATCTGGTTTGGTGGTCTCCACCCTGATCTTTTTGCCTTTTTCTCTTATCAGGAGAGGACAACCTGCCAGGGGCTTCACTCTGTTTATCAGAGTGAGGGGAAGTAACTTGTTTGTGGACATACTGGAGGGCTCTGTGGGTGTGCCTGGTGAGACTGCAAGTTTCAAATTGGACATTGTAAAATGAAGTTCTTCGGCTCAGGCCTAAGTCCATCCTCACACCAGAGACAGAGACTCAACCAAGAGATTTTATTGGGAGACTGCTGGAAGGAAAGGCAGAGAGCAGAGAGAGGAGAGGAAGGAGGGAGGGAGGGAGGGAGGGAGAGAGAGAGAGAGAGAGAGAGAGAGAGAGAGAGAGAGAAGAGAGAAGAGAGAAGAGAGAAAGAGAGAAGAGAGAAAAGAGAGGAGAGAAAGTCTCAATAAATCTTTAGCCCAATCTTCAACCATAACTTCTCTCCTGCTGCAGGTAATGAGTCTTTAAATGCTGTTAAGGAGATTCTCCTACTTTGCTTCAAGTTGTTGATTCATAACAAATCTGTGATTTTTCTCTCTATGAAGACTAAGTAGTGATTACCAACAGCTCTTCAATTCCACAGTTCTTTATAGCCACTTTCCTCCACACTCAATTGCCAGAGCCAGTAGTTTTTAAACTTGTCATCACATAGGTGTTACCTAAGAAAACCTAAAAATACTGTGCTTGTGTGAGGCCCCCAGAGATCAACATATAATTAGTCTTAGTTGTTTTAAGAGAGTCCCAGGCAACTTTAATATGCAGGACCCTGGAACTACTGGCTTAGGATATTGTATCCGTTAGTGCAGTCTCTTATACCTGTGTCTCCTTATAGCTCACTACATGTTTTAGTAATCATGATGTCTTAGTCTGTTCTTGCTGCTACAACAAAACATCTTAGGCTGGGTAATTCATAAACAATAGATCTTTTTTTTTTTTTTTTTTTTTTTGCTAGCAGTTCTGGAAGCTAGGAAGTCCAAGATAAAGCCACCGTCCGATTCAATGTCTGATAAAAGGTCACTGTCTTCTTCTAGGATACTGCCGTGTTGCTGTCCTTATATAGCAGAAGAGCAAAAGGGACTAGAGCACTCCCTTCTATCTATTTTAAAAGAACACTAATCCCATTTACGAGAGCAGAACATTCTTGATTGGATCACTTTCTAAAAGACTCCATCTCCAATGCTATCTCATTGGGTATTAGGTATTTCAGCATATGAATCGTGGAGGGACACATACATTCTAACCACAGCACACAGCATCCAGTATCAACAGCTGGTCTTATTGTCATCCAGCTGGTAATCCAACTACAAAATCCCACTCTCAGTACCTGTTTTGTAGGACGCTGCCTGGTATTAAGGCTCAGGGAGGTGCCCTTAGAAGCAGAGCTTGAGGCAGGGAATCTTATGCAAGTTATTATGCAGAATTTTCTCAGGAAAAGAGAATAAGGAAGGCAGGCAGTCATATGGCATGGATAAAACCAGCAAGAATGTGTTCCTAGCTGGAGACTAACTTGGAGCCTGATCCCGCAGGGATCTCTTGAACACTAATTCTGCCACAGAGTTAGCTCTACCTTGAGGCAAGGATGGTGACCTTTTGTACCCCTAGTTAATCATTGGCTGCCCCCAGAGATGTGATGAAGGACTGGAGTATAGCTTTTTAGCCAGAGCTAGGACCAGGATGAGGTGAGAAGGGTAAAGTTTTAAGGGGATGCCCCCAAAAACTCAGTTATGAATAATCGTAACCCCAAATCCAAAAATTATGATGAACAAAATCAAATTTTAAATAAAGATAGAATTAAGAGAGGAGGTTGCTGTTTGACCAAAACCAAGTCCCAAAGAGAAGGCAGCTTCGGGTTATCAGTCATCACTCAAACATCTGGGGATGGTGCATTGGCCAGGTAAATGGCACCTGGGGTGGAGGAGACTAACAACATTCATTAGAGAGTTTTTCCCCGATTCCATGTATTTAAGGTTGACTCTATTTCCCTAGGATTTTTTGGAGGGATCACGGGAGAGCAATTCGTAGGTCTATTTAATAAGGTCAAAAATCTCTGGCCAGGGTGCTTGCTTCCAGGATAAACTTGTGATTCAAACCAAGCCCAACTAGCATCCTCTCAAGGGTGTTTCTGTTGGAGCTAACAGAGAGGAGCATCAGCTGAAGCTATCTGTGGCCATCTTTCCCAGCTGCATGGAGGAATCTGCCAGTAATGGGAGAGAAGGAGGACAACATGAAAAGAAAACCTGAGCCAAGAACAAAACTGTAGAGAGCAAAAGAGAGTGGCCTGAAAGTATTCACTATGCCTTCAGAAACAGGCAGGCCAAGACTTATACATCACTCCGGACATTTTTTGTTGTGTGGAATACAGTGTCCGACTTGAGGAATACAACTAACTTAGGGAGTAAAAACAGGGTGGGAGGAGAGAAGAGGGACAGTAAGTGAAAAACAAGGTATTGACTCATGTACAAAAAGTCCAGCAACAGGGTTTCAGGTGCAGCTGGAAACAGGTTCTTCACAACCTCACTGTGATCCCTGTCACGGATCTCCTCTCTTAGGACTGGCTCCTTGTTCAGGTGACATAAGACACAGACACTGAACTGATATTCTGGTTTCCTCAAAATTTGCTTACCCACCCTGGACATTAGTTCTGTGATCCCTCTATCCAACATGCCTGGATTCTCTCATTCTTGAGGGTTAATGATTCCTACTATCCCCTGCTTCTGGACCCTCGTTCTCTCCACATGATGGCTTATATCTGAGCTGTAGTATCAGGCCTTTGTCATGAATTGTACTTCCCCATCCTGCCCTAAGATGACAAAACAGAGGCTCACTGTTCTGCTGCTCTCATAATTATTCTTCTTCTGTAAGATTAAACAAACAAACAAACAAACAAGACATTTTCTTGCAGTGCTGGGGATCAAACCTAGGGCCTGAGCAGGCCAGGTGAACACTCTACCACTGAGTCACACTCTAGCTTTTCCCTAAATTCTTACAATATTTGAATTAGCCTACTTTCTTTTGGTTCCTTCTTCTCAAAACAATTTCTTAGATTTGCAAGATGATACATCTCTTCTTTTTTTTCCCCCTAAGATAATGTATTTAACCTGCTTATTGAGCACACATGCATGGGGACACACTGTGCTCAGTAAATGTGAACGATACCAAGAGTGGACAATGATGCAAGGCCACTCTTTTATGCAGGTTTGGGAAGAGTTATCGATTGTTTGTGGCACTTAATACCACCCCCCCCCAAAAAAAATCAGTATTTTCCTGATATCTTACTTATATTTCTTGTTGAAAACAAACCATTTCTAGTAATTTTTGTAAATCAGCAATTCCTCGGAGAGAACAAAAATTCTTAAAATTCTTATTGATCTGCTTCTTTAACTCTTGCTCCAATATTTTTTTTCTCTAGTCAAGATTCTTTAAACCGTAAGGACATTTGCACATGTTAATATGCATGGCTGGTTTGGACACAGGAACAGAATTTATTTTTTGACATTAAAGGAAGCCTTCCTTCTTTTCTTTCTTTGTGATTTGATAACAAGAGACTCAAATATCACTCTAGGACTGTAAGTCTGAGAGTTCAACAAACGCATAAAAAATTGGAGGAGAAAATAATAAACCGGTAAAAATAGAAAAACATAAAAGAACTGATTTGTTTGGCTTTTTATTTTTATTTTTTTTCAAATGAAATGGACTCAGTGTTCTGCCATTGAGTGGACATAGCTCAACTGTTCTTAAGTGGCCCGAAGCCTGAGGGCAAATACTTGATGTGTGCAAGTTAAAGAGTGGAAGGTGGACTGGTAGAAACAGCTTGTGACTAGTTTGTTACCAGCCGGCATAGTCACTATACCCTGACATGTTTTAATAATAAGCTCCAGGCCCATGTTATGGCCCACAAAATACAAATTTAAGAAAGAGTTTTAATTATTTGGAAGCCTGTGATATGAAGCTACTAGCTTCTGTTTCTTGGTCTTTATCTATGCCTCTGGTCACTCATGCCTGAAGTTAATCTCTCCCCTAACCTTGTGTTGAGTCTATGATAGAGAAAAGGATCTTTTTACTCTACAAAGGAACACTGTGATTTATAATACTATTTCCATTTTGCCAACTGTGCCCGGATTATCCAGCCTTCCCAACATCATGTTTTAAGATTTCTTCCCTCCCATTCAGATCAAGTACAGAAAGTTCCTATGGTCCCTCTCTCCAAAAGCATCTCCCAAAATTTTCATTCCTCTCTGTTGTTTTTCCTTTTCTTTTCTGAGCTAACCTTGCCAAACTCCACACACCGTTGTGCATGCCAATCTCTGAGTGAGCCTGTCTTCGGCTCCCCATCTCTCTAGACCCTGTTTTCCAATCCCTGTGGTACCCCACCCTCAGCTCTTGGGAGGGGCAAGGACTGTTTGACTCCTTTTAAGTTCTAAAAATACTTGATGTCATAAAATGAGAGGTTTTGCTTTAGTTAATAAAGATGTCTACTAAAACGAGGGGTAGATGCAGGCACACCGTTGCCTTCTATGTAGATAGCCACACTTGCTCTACCATCCCGCTTCCTGTTGGTTGGGGAAAAACTGGTCTATGTGAATGCTCTGAAATAATGGGTCCTGGAGGATGAGATGGGTCCTAGAGGAGAATCATCCTAGATGGCCAAATGCAGTTTTTTGTCTGATTGCTGTTTCTAAATCCAAGTCATACTTCAAGTGGGAAGCCAAGGTTGTAACTTGGGAGGAGGAGCTGGTTATCAGGTCTAAGTGTTGTGGCTACCATAGGCAACAAGGACAGGCAGCAACTGGTGGTCAGATACCAGGATAATTGGAAAAATTTGGAACATGTAGCATGAAACTACCCGGACCAAGAGATTTAGGATTAATTCTGTGTACAACACAAAAACACTTGCTTCTGGGAAACCCGAAACTTCTCTGTATGGTTTTAAGTGGGATAGAGGAGTATTGGGACAGAAACTAATTACTGTTAGACGATGTATTAAGGCCCAAGGATGTGGTGTCAACTGTATGCAGACAGGGTAGTAGTGAGGTATATGCCCTAATAGAGGTGGATGTGCTTAAGCTGTGCTTAAAAATGAGCAAGAATGTAATTAATTGGGAGTGAGGGATTCTGGAGATACAGAAGATCATCAGTGAGGATAATACAAGTTATATTTGGAGAATCATTATTAATTAAATCTGTCAGGATCATGGTTTTCCAATAGAAACAGAAGGTAAAATAAGATTGGTAAGGAGCTGACTAAGGTTGAAGTTGATGACTTTGAATTTTAGGTTGAAGGCAGCTCATGGTAGAGTTCTTAAATAAATTCAGATAATATGGAAGATTAAACACACATAGCCAACTTCATTATCCTCTGAAATTCTGCTAAAACTAAGGAGAATGATTTTTTTTAATTTAAATGGCAAAAATTAGCAAGTACAAGAATAGGAAAAGCAATGGTGACAAGTGTTTGAAATCCTAAGTGGGAATTCCTAGAAAACAACCCAGTCGACAGCCCAGGATGCCCAGAAGACTCAGGAACTGGCAGAACTGGAGACAATTTAGAGTTAAGGTTGGGATAAGAATAAGGGCTAAAATAAGGAGAATAGGTGACAGTTGTTTGAGTGGCAATTAGAGCCAAAGCTCCTATTTCATACTACCACTGGGCAATTTCCTTCTCTAACCCTAGCAGAAGTATGGAATATTGTTTTCTGGAGCAGATAAAGCAGAGATCTTGAATTGGGCAACACCTCACACATTTGAGGATGGGACTGCCATGCTGAAGACACATGGATTACTATACACTCATGTACAGTGAATGAAGATGGCAGGCGTCCCACCCCCACCTAACTCCTGCACCTCTCTTTCCTCACTGGGCACCCAAATTCTGGAAGCCAGACTTCTACCTTCCAAACAAGAGTGAAAAAAACACCAGCCCAATGGAAAAGATGCAGAGATGGTTTCCCAACAAAGGACCACCCCAGATCCCCTTACAGTGAAGCTGAATTTGATAAGTCCATCCATCCATTCAGATCCTCCAAACAAAATTTTAATGCCTGCATGACCAATGAAACTCCATATCATGTACACCTGCAAGAATGGGATTCTAACGAAAACAAGTTATACTCCATGTACATACAATATATCAAAATACACTTTACTGTCATGTATATCTAAAAAGAACGAATAAAAAAATTAATTCCCCCACTTTTAAGCATGAACAGCCAATCAGGGATCATCAAATATCTGAGGAATCTTTTAATACGAATGATATAGATTCCAAGAAGGAACAACTTGGAAAATAAAACTTTAAAACAAATGCCCTATATTGATATCCTTAGAGAGTTACGGGATGATATTGCAGTCATTAAAAACAGCCTCTTGTTAAAAGAAGTATTCATAGAACAACAACATGGTAGCAGAAATCAAACATGGTAGCAGAAATTAAAAATTCAAAAGAAAGTTTGAAGGACAAAGTCGAGCAAATCTTTAGGAAACAGAACAAAAGACAAAAAGACAGACAACAGGCAAGAAAGATAAGAAAACAGGAGACTCAAGTGAAGAGACTTAACATCCAAGAATCCAACATTCTAATGTGAGAGATTAGAGAAACAGAGGGGAGAAAATAATCAAGGAAGTAATTCAGGAAAATTCCACAGAGGAAAGGACCCAAATTTCCAGGTAGAAAAGGTCACCTAAGTGTTAATCACAATTGATGAGAAGACATTTTTATGACAAAATTTCAAAAACACCGGAGAGAAGTTCCTAAAAGCAAACACATAAAAAGGAGTCCGAATATTTGTAGATTTCTCAATAGCAACACTGGAAGCTATAGATAATGAAAATTATTTCCAACCCCAAATTCTAAAGCAAGCCAAATTATTAATAAAGTGGGAAAGTAGGATAAAGACATGTTCAGGTACCCCAAATCTCATTAAATTTACTTCTCCTCTATTCTTTCTAAGAAGACTTCTAGAGGATATGTTCCCTCAAGGCAGGGAGTAAACCAAGAAAGACAATTAAATGGAGCATAGGAAATAGAAGATCCAGTTCAGAATGGCAGTTGTTCACCAGACTGAGGGTGTTATTTGTTCAGATTGGAGCAGGCTTGGAAATTTGTGTCTAAAGATGGTGCAGGACTCCATGTCTGTCTGTTTCTTTCCTGGAGTGAACAGATGGACACCATAAGAGCCAATGGGACCTCACTTTTAACAAGAAAGATTTTATTTGTTCTTTGTAGTTACATCTGACAGCAGAATATATTTTGACATATTATACATACATGGAGTACAGTTTCCCATTTGGGGGGTTGTACATGATGTGGAGTTTTACTTGTTGTGTATTCATATATGAGCATAGGAAAATCATGTCCAATCCATTCTACTGTCTTTCCTATTCCCATTCCCTCTCTCTTCCATTCATTACCCTTTTGTCATATCCAATACACATCCTATTCTTCCCTTCCCACTGCTTAATGTGAGTTAGCATCTGTATATCAGAGAGAACATTTGGCTTTTGTTTTTTAGGGATTGGCTTATTTCATTTAGCATGATGGTCTCCAGTTTCAACCATTTACTGGCAAATGCCATAATTTAATTCTTCTTTATGGCTGAATAATATCCCATTATGTACATTTACCTCATTTTCTTTATCCATTCGTCTATTGAAGGGCACCTAGGTTGGTTCCATAGTTTAGCTATTATGAATTTAGCTTCTATAAACATAGATGTGGCTGCATCAGAACCTCACTTTTAAGACCCCCCCAACTTGCAATCATATGGCAAGACTGAAAACCGATAAAATATAGCTGTTATGTTTTTAATATGAAGTGTTACGGTGAAACGTGGTGTCTCTCTTAATGATCCTACCAAGAGCCTTCTGATTTTCTTAGACTCTGGTGTAGAAAAATACAAACTTGCTCAAATAAGGAGAATACACAGACACATGCACACACACAGGCAGAGTGTGTCTATGGAAAGACAAAGAAGAAGCTGGAGGTCAGGGTGGTGTGGCTCAGGGAAAGGAATGGGAGGGACAGCTTTTTACACTATTGACTCCTGTTTGTTTGGCAGGGTGGGACACTGGGATCAGCCTGGTAGCAAGCGACGACCATGTTCTTGCAAGGAGTAAATAAGGGCCTGAGCAAAGAAGGGGCTGAGGTGGTATAGTGCAAGATGCAGTGGAGACGTTCAACCTGTACACAACTGCCATAGCTAGAGAGGCCAAGAAATACAGTGGGGTGTGGGGATGGGGGAGTGACTCCCAATTTTGCCAGCTCTACTTTCTAACTTTCCCCACTAAGTGAACAACATTGGGGCAAACTACTTGGACATCTCTGAGCTTAGCTTTCTTCTTCAGCAAAATGGGTCGGCCATCCCATGTCCGACCTCTCAGGGTGGTTGTGAGGATTAAAAGGCATAATGAGTTCAAAGGTTTAGAAGAGCAGCTGGCACACGGTAAACACGCAGTCACCAAACTAGTGCTATTATAACCGATGACCCCATTCAACTTTCTCTTTGGTTTTTTTTTTTCCTTCTTTCTTTCCCCTACACTTGTAACTCAGCAGGCAGAATTTAGTATACAGAGGAGTGATGCCTTCACCAAAGGGCGTGTCCATGTTTCACTCAATCTTTAAACAAATATGTTTTGAAGCACTGCCTTTGTTGCCTGGGATCCATTGATAAAGCCTGTCAAAACCCTGCCCTCACAGAGTCTAGTTTTCTTTTTTTCAGAAACTTCCTGGCCCTTCTCACATGCTACAGGTCTATGTCCGTATATGCTTTTATAACTATGATTTTATAGTCAAGGATATTTTCAGGAAATAGTTTGATATTGAACAGTTGTTTAACGTACATGTGAGCACATCATTTAAAAATTACTGAGTGTGAAAGGTTACAAACGTAAAAGCAGGTGTCCTTCTTATTCGGAATTTCCTAGTTGTCCTCAGAAACAACCTCTCTCACTTGTTTTTTAATGTTCCACCACTGAGATAAATATGTAGGAGTCTGTAAGCTCCCCTTCTGCAATGGTTAGGGGGAAGAGAGAAGGAGCCGAAGACATCCAGCTACAAAGATGCTGGGGAAAGGAAGTGCATAAGAGGACCCAGGGGGACATCGGGCTACAAGTCTTGGGTATTATAGAAGATGCAGGCTTAAATAATTGCACCAGAACTCTTTACTGATAACTACTTTATACAAAACATTACTAGAAACCAACCAGCTAGGGGCAGGCAGGGGCAGGCAGGGGAAGGACGCACAGATGGTAATATCCCAAGGATCAGCCTGACTCTGGTAGCAGTCCACAACCCTCCACAGCCTTTTATGGAAAATATAAAGAAGAATTTTGTAAGACTTGGGCCTCCTAAAGATCTCTTTGGGTTTGGACTGAGGCTGGTCCCTCCTTTGCTGTGCCACTGTACAGCCAGGCTTTCCAACTAATTTCTACTGGGTTCTCTCTTGCTTGTATCCAGTTTTCCAGTCATTGCTTCCAACACTAACGGTCCTCAGTTGGCTAGCCCTGCTGTGGGCCGTTCATATCCCCCAGGATGTCCACCGGCTAAGGATTGCAGCCTGGCCTTCCTACTTCCACTCCAGCTCCTCTCTCTTGACCATGGGTTGGAAGAGTCCTGGCTTTGTCCACTCATATCATCCAGGTGAGCGCTCTCCTCCCCAGCTCTGCTTCCAATCAGATGAAACTTCACAATAACTGGGCTATCATCAAAATCCCTCACTGACCACCAGGGAAACTTCTGTTTGTCCAAGTCCATTTGGACAGACTGTCCATCTGTGGCTTCTTTGAGACTTCTCAAAGGACCCGATAGACCATTTATTTCATGTGTATCTTGTTGGTTGAAATCTTTTGTTGTTTTCTCAGGAGCATGGTTGTCTCTCTTGCATCTGAGTCTTTTTTTTTTTTTTTTATTCCAGAGAAAATAGGGCTCATAAGACACAGCATTTCCCTGCTTTCTCAATGCTCTCTGCCAACACGTGTTTAATTGCTTATTGGGCAGGTGAATCCTCCCAATAACAGCAGCAACCCAGACAGAAATGGCTCCGGGATCCAGAACTAGTTTCTCTCTGTCTTTCCTGATTTCCCAAGATGGAGGTGCTCCCCTCACTGTGGCCTGTACTCTGACTAGGTCCTTGTATTCTCTACCATCCTGAAGGGAGAAAGCATTCCTTACAAGTGGTGGGCTTTTCTTCCGAACATACTAGTTACATTATCACAGTATTTGTTTCTTTATATTTTAAAATATTAACATGAACACGAGAAAGTTGTAGAATACATAACTCCTACTCCGGTGGAAGAGGTAGTTGTTCAGTTCTAAATTCAGAGAATGAAATGAGGCACCACCTTAGAGTTTGGAGGCAGATAAAAGTAACTGTTCTCAGAACTAAGAGTTCTCTATAAAAACAAATTTGGTAAAAAACTAAGAAAGGAATCTGATCTGAAGTCGAAAGCGTTGGTCCTAAACATTATTCCCAGGCAAGGAGTCATTCAGGTGGGCTCAGCCCATGAGTGCGCTCTGAAATGAAAAGAAGCAGATAGAAAATTTAAATCTGCTTACTGGCACCGGGAACAGAGCTGGTATTTTAGGGAGGTTATTTCACTCAGAAGGAGTCTTGGAGCCCCCATCAGTACTAAGGGTAATGTTCTCTCATCTCCAGCAAGAAATCAAAGAAGGCTGCCCCAAAACTTACAGAGGAAAGGGACATGAATAATATGGAATTTGTGCTTTAATTAAAAGTGTGTAGCATTATGGTTGCCTGAAGGTGTCTTTGAATAGTGAACAATACACTGAATTTCTTCATCATTTTGTTCAGGTTCATGGATTTCCACTCTGGAAAAATAGAAAAAACAAAAAAAGGATTGGGTGAGATTTCATGTAATACCACTTGATTTTTCTAGATTTCAGTGATATAGCAGACAAAGGGGACCATCGTAATAACAATGAATAGAAACAAATTATGGAAGAGAGAGATGGAGACAGTGGGAGAAAAGACCCCTGGTCTACATTGTCATCATTGCCTCCTTCAACAATTACCTTGGATTTTTTTTTCTTTTTTGGGTGGGGGTGTACCAGGGATTGAACTCAGGGGCACTCAACCACTGAGCCACATCCCCAGTCCTATTTTGAATTTTATTTAGAGACAGGGTCTCACTGAATTGCTTAATACCTTGCCCTTGCTGAGGCTGGCTTTGAACTAGTGATCCTCCTGCCTCAGCCCCTGAGCCACTGGGATTACAGGTGTGCGCTATTGTGTCTGGCTGAGCTTGCATTTCCGTCTGGCCTTGCCCCTGCCCTGTGCTGATTCTCTGCTGTCTTCTCATTATAGGCTCTTCTAGACCATCTCTGAACTGCGTCTGACAAGACAGGCAGCACCTTGTACCCTGGCTCCCCAATTAGTCTTGCTGCTAGAATCACTGGATTAGTGCAGAGCACTCTGGTGGCTTCAGTGCCCTGGGGGTCATGACCCTGTCTCTGTGGCCAGGTTTTTGATCGAGGGTTGCCTGACCCTATGACCAGGCAGTCAGAGTCTTGCTATTCTGGAGAGCCCAATTCCTCAAAAGGGATGGGAGTCCAGACAATCTGGTTATATTATGTTGTGAAAGGATTTATAATCAGGAACTTTCATGCATTCTTTCATTCATTTAACAAATACTGATTGGGCACCTACCATATGCCAGGCACTGTGCTAGGTGCTGGTGGTGCAATGATGGTCTTATCTGATAGGTCTCTGCCCTCTGTAGAGTTTAATTTAGTTTTCATCATAGAGTTTAATAAGATAATTTCACAAATAGGTTAGTATAATCTGCCATTTTGAAGAAAAAGTCCAGGGATCCACAAGACACTCTAACAGGTGGACATGATCTAGTTTGGGGAAGGGTTTTAAGGTGCTGCTAGAGCAAGGTCTGAAGAATGAGGTGAAGCAGTGGCAGAAGAACCTTCCAAGTAGCGGGCACAGCAGATGCAAAGGCACCGAGGCTGAAGAGAACGTATTATTATTCCTCAGTTCTTCTTTTATTCATCCCACATATGCAGGGCATTCACTAGCTCAGGCACTGTGCTAGGAGCTGAGTGACCATGGTGAATAAGATGCAGCCCATGCTCACCGCATCAGAACCCTGGGTATTCATTTTCACATGACCATGACTTGACTAACTAGTCTCACTTTCCTCTCCCTCCCCATGAGCTCCTGTTTGCAGAGGTCTCAGCAGGCGCAGGCTCCAGACTATTCAAACCTTAGACCCTTGAGGGATCAGACCTCTTTCAGCAATTTCTGCAGGGTCAGGACTCACCTTTCTTTGGTCTCTTCACTCTCCATTTTGATGGTTTCTGAAAGAGACCAAAAACAACCTTAGAAATTGTATTCCTCATACAAATGAAAACAGGAAAAACTTGAAGGGATTTTAAAGTCACAGGACTCAGACATTGTGATGGCCTCATACAGGAAAGAGATGGTCACTAAAAAGATGCCATTTAACAGGCTCAGGCAAGCAGTTTCTTGCATTCAAAAAGTGAAAGCCTTCTCTTGATCCCTGGTTCTTAAGTGCTAATGTTGGACATAGATTATTTTTTTTCCAATTAAAGCTCTATCCTTCCTGAAATAAAAATACCACTGGGATGGGTAATACCTTTTGTTTTAGCAATCATATCGTGGTTAAAAAAAAAAAAAAAAAGAGTTTCCAATCCTTTTTTTTTGCAAGCAAAAAGGTGAAGGAAAGGGACTTTTGAAGATGTTGATGCTTAAACAGATATTGATGCCCAGTGATGCCACCAAATAGATAGTACCCACTGTTGCATGCACAGGCCTAATGGAATTCTCTAGCCAGTCAGAACTCCCAAGCCATAATTACTATTCGTATAGACTTAGCTGCAGATGCAGTTTGGGATGATTTTCCTCTAGGTTTCCCTAATTGTTGTGTCCGTACTGTTGTCCCACTCAGAATTGCACAGTCTTAAGTGTTGTTCACTTTGGCACCCTTGGAGGAATTTTGGGACCACGGAAATCCTCTCAACAATAGCCTTGTTTGTTTTGTGACTCGATTTTTACTACAAATAGAGTCATTTGAACACTTCCTCTCATTAACAGTTTCACATGATCATCTTTATGGAGCTACATTAATGAACGGTAAAATTCAATCATTTTCAGCATAAAGTTTGGTGAGTTTTTAAGTATGCAGTTACGTAACCAATCAAAATCATGAAAAAATATTTTTATAAATTTCCTCTTGCCCTCTTTCAATCAATATCTTTTCCCCTAGTAACCACTGATCTGCTTAATGTCACATTAGTTCTGCTTTTTCTTGAATCTCAAGAAAAAGGATATAAATATAAATGAGATTGTATAATGTATAGTATTATGCCTGGCTTCTTTACTTAGAAGAACACTTTAGAAATTCATCTGTGTTGTTGCATATTACCAGGAGCCCATTCTTTCTATAGCTTAGAATTTTTTCATTGCATGAATATGTTAATTTGTTAAATGATGGACTATCTCCTATTAATCAGTAGTAATATATAATTATATATTCTAGATATTCATTCTTTTTTTAATATTTATTTTTTAGTTCTCGTCAGACACAACATTCTTTATCAGATATGTATTTTGCAAATATTTATGTTTCCTCCCTGCCTGTGCTTGACTTTCTGATTTCTTTTTTTAAAATATTGGGTATTTCTTTTCTTTTTTTTTAACTTTTGTTTTATTTATTTATTTTTATGTGGTGCTGAGAATTGAACCCAGTACCTCTCATGTGTTAGGTGAGTGCTCTACCGCTGAGCCACAATCCCAGCCCCTTCACTTTCTGATTTCTTAACACAGTCAAAGACCAAATGTGGGCTGGGGTTGTGGCTCAGTGGTAGAGCACTCACCTAGTATGTGCAAGGCACTGGGTTCAATCTTCAACACAACAAAGAATGAATATATAAAATAAAGATATTAAAAAAGTTGTATCTGTTAAAACAAAAAAAAGGCGAAATGTTTTTAATTTTGATGAAGTCCAATTTATCAATTTTATCTTTTTATGATATGATTTGTGTTTTCTGGGAACTATCTCAGAAGATTTGCCTAATCAAAGGCCACAAAGCTTTTCTCCTATGTTTACTTTCAGAAGTTTTTTAATGTTAGCTCTCACATTTGCATTTATGATCTAAATTCAGTCATTTTTTTTGTATGTTCACATTTCCCCATGTGGCTCTCTAATTCTCCCAATACCATCACTTCATAGGGTTACCTTGGCACCTGTATCAAATTGGTTAACCCTGTGAATTTATTTTTTTACTCTGTTTTATTCCATTGATTGATGTGTCTAGTTTTAAACAATATTACATTGTCTCAATTAATATAACTCTACAGTAGATCTTAAAATTAGGTGACATAAGTCTTTCATCTTTGTTCTTATTTTTTAGAATTCTTTTGGCCATGTAGCTTCTTTTCATTTCCATATACCTTAGAACCAGCTTTTTTGATTTCTACTAAAAATTCTTTTGGGATTTTGATTGAGATTGCTTTGAATCCATTAATCAATTTGGGGTCACTTGATACCTTAACAATATTTTGTCTGCTGATCCATAAATGTGGCTTCTATCTTCATTTATTTAGGTTGGCTTTCATTTTCATCAATAATACTGCTTTGTGGCTTTCAGTATACAGGTCTTATACTTGTTTCATCAAATTTATTTGTTTTCACCATACGGATTTTGTGTTTTCTTTGTTAAATTTATTCCCAAACTTTAATATTATCTGGTGCTACTGTAAATTATATTTAAACATTATTTCAGAGTTTGATTGTTCACTGTTACTATACAGAAATACAATAGGTCTTGATTTTGTATCTTGACCTTTATCCTGTGACTTTGCTACACTCACTTATTATCTCTAATAGCTTTTAAATAGATTATAGGTTCTGGGTGAGGTGGTGCATGCCTGTAATCCCAGCGGCTCAGGAGGCTGAGGCAAAAGAATCTCAAGTTCAAAGCGAGGTGCTAAGCAACTCAGTGAGACCCTGTGTCTAAATAAAATATAAAATAGGGCTGGGGATGTGGCTTAGTGGTCGAGTGCCCCTGAATTTAATCCATGGTATATTCCTCCCAGATATAGATCATAGGTGTTTTTACAAACACAGTCATGTTATCTGCCAAAAAAAAAAAAAAAAAGACAATTTTTCTTCTCCCTTTCCAATCTTGTGCCTTTCATTGTTTGTTGTTTTAATCTTGGTGTGCTGGCCAGTTCCTCCAGTGAACAAAGGCAGTCCTTGTCTTAGTCCCAATCTCAGGGGAAAAGCAATCAGGCTTTACCAGAAAATATGATGGTAAGAGAAGAATTTTGGTAGATGTCCTTGGTCAAATTGAAGGATTCCCCTTGAATTCCTACTTTGATGAGAGTTTTTCTTCCTGTCTAAAAATTATGAATGGGTATTAATTTTGTCAAAAGCTTTGTTCTGTATTCCTTGATGTGATCACATGGTTTTTCTTTTAGTCTGCTAATGTGGTGAATTTTATTCATTGGTTTTGAATATTCAGCTTTTCTGTGTCCCTAGAATAAGCCCTTCTTGATTCTGGTGTAGCATGTTTTTAATATATTGCTAGATTTGGGGTTATAACTTTGTTAAGAATTTTGACATCTGTACTCACAGGGTTGTTTGAGTCCTCTTTTCTTGCAAAGTCCTTTTCTAGTTTTGGTACCAGGACTCCCCCTACTTAAGAGCATCCTGCAGAGTAGGCAGTAAGTTGGGGGCAATCAGAGGGCTCTTCTCACCTTTTCCTTCTCTCGGGGCTACATTTTTTTTTCTGCTGCCTGTTGTCTAAGGTCTGAAAACTGCTGTTACTTTTTTTTTTTTTTTTTTTTACTGATTTCTATTTTTTCATGGCAGAAGGACAGTTCTTGTAGTAGTGAATCTTTGTGGAAGAATGCAGAAGTCCATTTCTTCCACACAATTTTAAGACTTTTAATTGTTAGAAAAGTGTCTCTTGTTTCCTTGGACTTTCTTATAACCTTCATTCACTGAGATGTCCTTTGGGGCCACCCATTTAAGTGTAATCTTTTTACCCTGTGTCAGCTCTTCAGATAGTTGAATCAGCACGTCTTTCTTCTTGGGCTTTTCCTCAGCTCAACATTTTCAGTTGCTTGATGCTGTGGTTTGGATGGGGTCTGTCCTCTAAAGATCCATGGGCTGGAATCCCAGTGTCCAGGGTGTGGGTCATGAGAGGTGGAGTAACGTTCAGATGTGAGGCCTACTGGGAGGTAGTTATGCATTACCCTTGGAAGAGATTAATGCCCATCTCATGGGAGTGGATTAGGTCTCATAGAACTGAGTTGGTTGCTGCAAGAGCAGGTTGCTACAAAGCCTGCCACCTTCCCTTGGTCTCCTCTTATGCATGTGCTCTTCCATATGCACTACCTGCCTTATGTGATGCTATCTGCTTCACCAGATGTGGCTGCCAAAGCTTGAACTTTTCAGCCTCCAAACCATGAGCCAAAATAAACTTCTTATAAAGCATCTTGTCTTGGGTATTTTGTTATAGCAACACAGAAGGAGCTAAGACATGTGAGCTCTGTCTTGTTTTACCGAGCTCCCAGACACTTTATAGATCTGGGTTAGGTTCTATTATTTTCAAAGTTCCTCTTGAAAACATTGACACTTCTAAGAAAAAATAAGAGTGGTGCTTAGAGCTGAATATAATGTTTCAGATGTCTGTAGACCAACACAGAATTATTAAACTATTCTTTCATTCTATTACAAAATCATTTTTTAAAAAAAGCCCCTATTTAAAAATGAAAGCAGACAATTTAAAAAATCTGTTTCTATACTTTTGGATTTGATTATCAAATTTAGCATCTTGAAGGGCAAATGAGATGATATCATCAACTTTCGGTTTTTAAACTCTGTGAAGGTTTCTGTTTAAATGTTGACTTTGTGGCTACTTCTGGCATTATAGGACAATGCCAGAAGTAGCCACAAAGTGAAGGTAGATATTGCCAAGGCTACAGAACTCAAATTTACAAACATCTTGTACTTACATGATGTTTGTATGTGGCATGCCTCCCTCCACAGGTATCAAGAATTCTTTTTTTTTTTTTTTGGCCAAACTTGCTGGCACAGGTAATTGACTGTACAACTTTTTCCTACCATTATCTTTATCACTTTCTTGAGGGTAACATATGCACAATCACCTCTTGTTTTCTGCCTCTGTGTGTGTGTGTGTGTCACTAGGGAATGAACCCAAAGCACTCTACCAACTGAGCCATATCCCCAATCATCTTTATTTTGAGATTTTTGAGTCAGGGTCTCACTAAGTTGCCAAGGCTGGCCTTGAACTTGGAATCCTCCTGCTTCAGCTTCCCAAGTTGCTGGGATTACAGGCCTAAGCCATTACAAGCATGCTCAGTTATGTCTTCTGCCTTTTACAAAGTGACCATTTTATGTGCACACACATAGCTTCTTTAACCCTCCTTCAATTTCTATCTTGCATACATATGCATCCTCTTTTAACTCACTTATCTAGTGTTCTAAAATTTTCTATGTATCTCACAGGGAAATATTCTTAGTCTCTTTTTCTCAATCCTTTCTTTTTTGTTTCAATTGTAAACTGATCATTTCAACGTGAAAGCAAATTTAGGAAATAGCTTACTCCCAAGATGAAGATTGCTTCTGCATATTTGGGTCATTCTAAATGGAATGAAATTGAAAGAGATTGAAAGAAAGAGAAGCTCAAAACTCTCATCTTGAAAAGTCAAAACCTGGAGATGCATGAAATGTCTGTGCTCTGAATATTATACTTTCACATATTTTTTTCCATAGAAATGGCTCAGTTCACTCCATACTTTGATAGTTTGAGTGACTCTGCTATAAAGCTTTGTAGTAGTTTATTGATATTTGAAAATTATTCCTCAATTTCCCCCTTATTTTTAAATATTTTTTTTAATGAAAGCAACTCTGTACCTGATCTTAGCCAAAAGACTCCAAAGCTATCATTATTAAGGTGTCTTCTTATTTCTTTTTTTTGTTTTTAAATTAGTGCATCTCAATTATATAGAATAGGGAGTTTCATTGTGTCACATTTTTACATACATAAAAATACAATTTGATCAATTTCACTCCCCAACACCTTTTCCCCTACCCCATGCACTCTCCCCTCCTCTGTCTCTCTCTCTCTCTCTCTCTCTCTCTCTCTCTCTCTGTCTCTCTGTCTCTCTCTCTCTCTCTGGTTCCCTCCCTCTTCTTTAATGGTCACCCTTCTACTTCAAGGCATGCCTTTCTCCCCTAATTTCCCCCTTTCAAAATACAGTAGAATGAAATGAATTACTGCCATCCATCTATTTCCTAAATGTCATCCATCTATTTTCCAAATAGATCTTAAAATATGTTCTCTGAAATCTCAAATACAATGCTGGCCAAAAGCATTACTCCTCTTGTGCTTTCTATCACAAATTACGTTACCTTCATTATCAACACCAACCAAACTACTACTGAGGCAATTATGGATATAAAGTCCAATCATATCTTACTCAGACCAGCCCAAACCACAAATAGGCATGGAATTATTATAGAGTCAGGGACCATTTTGCCCTCATTAGACACGACAACAGAAGTCAGTGAGGAGGCTATTCCACGCTATGCGTTTTGTAGTAGCAAAGCTATTAGAAGAACCCAAGCATCCAACAAAGGGGGTTGGTCAGTAAATAAATTAGGGTATAGCTACATAATGGAATATCTTGCTACTCTTTTTTAAATGATGCTGTAGAATGATGTTTATGACATTGAAAATTGTCTTATTACATTTGGCATAACAAAGTTAGAAAACAGGTCAGATGGTATTATATAACATGTGAAAATCATCCTTATTATATTATCCCAATTATGAATAATAACATAGATTTATAAATAGGAAAATCTAGAAAACGCCTAAAATGGTGTCTGCATAATCATGTTTTTCTCAGAAGTGGAATTGAGGTGGTTTTTGTTTGGAGTAGACTTGATAATAGATATGTAGCACTTTGTATTCAGTAAAAAATTAATATATTGTTTGCAAGTCAATGGTGAACAACGCATCTAACTTATTTCATAGGAAGCCTAGACCTTTAGAGATGAGAAAACAAAGTCTTGTCATCTAGCAAACACTCTTGCTGGAACATGACCAAGTCCATAACCTCCACTGTTTACAATTGTTTTCACCATTTCACTTTATCAAAATTATTGTCCCAATAAGGTGAGTGGTAGTGAGGGAGGTAAAGCAAGTAATAGTCAGCTTTGGCTAGAAACTCAAAGTGCATGTTTAGACTTCAGTTCAAACTGCTGCCTTTTCTAAAAGTTCAGGGCAACATCATCAGCCTGCAGAGTCCTATGGATCCTCCACACCCCAAGGGAAAACCTTTTCCTCCAACAATTCACTGACTTTTTGGCCAGTCTGGGCTCAGCCAATGAGCTCCAGAGGCAGCTGATGGGGAAGTGGCTGCAAGGTGGCATCTGCAGAGATGACAAATACTCACTAATCACCTTCAGAAGAGCCGGCAGTCTGCTGGTGCTGCTGCCTCCGCCGCCGCTTCTGCTTTTTTAGACACAACACCACCACAAATATGATGCTCGAGATGATCAAGAGTCCAAAGGCAGCCAAGTATGTTTGGTCTTTACGAGCCAAGGAGTCCGTCGGAAGAACTAGAAATGACCACACATTTCAATCAGCCAGCAACTCTTTTATAAAAGGATTATATTTGCTGCTGTTTTCTTTATGTGCTTGCCAGCATTTCCCCAGGACTCGAGTGCCCAGGGAGCCAGAGGAGCCAGGAATCTACAATATGGGGCCATAGGAAGCCTCAGGCTCAGGGCCTTGGTAGCTACCTAAGAATCAAGCCAGCATCTCTGAGCTTGGTCTGAGCAGCCTTCCCCTCCCCAAGGTGGGGAAGACACCCGGGGCATGATACAGGGATCTGGGTAAAATATTTGTGCTGAGGCCTTGATTGCATTCATTCAGACAGTGCCCTGCTCCCCCAGTCCCTTGTCATGATCCCCCTGTCCACTGGCATCTCTACATCAGGTTCTAGACTCCTCTCACCTGGAAAAAACGGAACATTCCTCACAGGCCCCCCCACCTCCAGTTTACATTTGTGTGGTCATTTTTCCCATTGAGGTCACAGCAGGCTTCCTCAACATGAATTTTATATACAAGAAAACCGCTGATATTTTTTTCATGCCTGACAAGTCAGGGTCAAAATCAGTTCCCTGGAGGTCAGGACTTAACTTCCTTGCACAGGAACTCCTACATTTCTGGGAAGTTGAAAAATAGATTTGGTGCTAGAAAATTGAGTGGCTCACTTTTTAGGCATCTTGTAGTTAATCCCAAATTGCAAGAAAAAAATAGAACCAGCTGGTCTCCCGTCAGCTTAATACAATTTTTGGCACTTGCCCTGTGCCTGGTACAGTAAGGAGAGAAGTTGTTAGCATTGAGGGCCACATTTAATACCTGTTGAGTATGTCCCAGTTTATTACACTTGAACCTGGTTGGCATCCTAGTAGAGGGGGTTCTACTTTCAATAGGGATACTGCTACCTGTTGGCATTGAAAAAGTTCCTTGGCTCAAGGTCTAACCTATCTCTGATCAACCCATAGAACAGGGACCCAGAGAGACAAACCCTATGTTTCCAAGGCAGTTAGAGCTGGACTAAAACATTTCTGAAGATGGCAGTACCTGGAAAAGTTTGGGCAGCTGTTGAGAAGCTGCAGAATTTTAAGCCACAATAAGGCCATCGTGGCAAGACCCTGCTCTTTGTAAACTGGAGCCACATGGAGGGTCCAAGGTAAGTCTTGAATGGAGAAGCTGGTAGCTATAGGAAGGTATTGAACTTCACCCAGAACTTTGAGAGGCTTCTATCAGGCTAAGAGAGGCTGCAGTTAAAGCCACCAGGATGGGCTGGGTGACCCACCTTTTACTGCACTCTCAGAAGCTGAACTCTCTGAGTGGAAGAAATTAGTACCAGGAGAGGGACCGACACTGTTGTAAAAGTGGTTTGTGGGGACTAGCTCTAGGGGATGTTCCTGAGAGTAAGCCTGGAGGCCAATTATGTTTGAACGAGATACTAGGAGCAAGGAGGCAGCAAATCCAGGGATTGGAACAAAGGGTCAGGTGGGAGTCATCAGAGGGGCCAAAGCAAAGGGCCAGAGCCAGAGAAAGGGCCAAGGCAAACAGAAGGCAGATGGATGGGAAGAGAGGTCAGGCTAAGATCAAACAGTGATGGGAACAGTGTGGGTGCAGATTGCCTTTATTCTGGGAGGGAAGTTTGCAGTTACTGTTCCTCAAAATGAGGTCTCAAATATAGATGTGTACCCTCTGAGGCAAAGCTGGGACTTTGAGACATCAGGCTCCCATTAGTGGGCACTGCTTAGTTTAAGCCCTTCCTCCGACTGGATCAGTTCCTATAGTACATCATGAACATGCCACAAGCATTTCTGTCTTTCTTTGGTGTATCTCTTGCCCTTATGTCAGATTAGCTAATTCTTGTGGTCCTCTCACCCGCTCAGCCTAGGAACTATCTCCAAATTTTTCTAAGCAAGAAGTCACAACTAACTTGAGAGTCTGTCATCTGGAATTCCCTCCCCTCTCCTCACTACACTTATTAAGCCCACTGATCTTTTATGGTATTATAAGGTCTCACCTCTTTGGGAAGGCTTCCCTAACCCCCAAATATCTTGCCTGCCTGTGAGTGCCCTTAAAACAGATTATTGGTTGTTTTAAATTTAGTCATATATTTCCATGTAATATAATTTAGGTTCTGATTCAATCTTTTTAGAATTCTGTTTTCCATATGTTTTCCCACTATGGAGTTCAGATTCTATTGGAAGATCCTCAAGAACAGGGAGGACATCTCATACCTTTTAGTTTCTATCCCATAATAAACAATGTCTAGAAGAGTTCTATATTATTAATGAGTACTATATGTATGTACATTCTGTGTGTGTGTGTGTGTGTGTGTGTGTGTGTGTTAAATCAAAGGAAGAATTCTAAGGTTAGAATTAGAGAAATTTCTGCATTTCCTGCCCAAACCTTCAAAATCCTCCATTCAAGGATAGCCCAAAAGATGGTCAGTTTCAGGGCGAAGCACCTGTTCCTTCAAGTGCACCACAGGTTCACGGGCTCCTGGACTCTGCATCACTCAGATGCATCAGGAGCCCTCCACTTTGATCTTCCCTAGTACTATCATAAAATGGCCTGGTAGGAGGTTTCCTAGCAAGCTGGAAACACTGGCTGATTTGCCTCAAGCATTTGTATATAATACCTGGTGAAAGAAATAGCCTAGGAAAGCAGCTTTACCTGTATTGAAAGGTGGAGACTTAAGTGTCCCTGAGGCTGTGCATACGAAACAGGTGATAGTGACATTGCTCGTGTCATCGGGGAACGGAACGGACAAACTGGCAGAAACGTTGTACAGTTCTGTTTCATTATCCTGAGATATCACCATGACACCATCATGCTCAACAGTTGAGTTTTGGGTTTCTAGAACAAAATATATCCTTAAAGGTGGTGGATGACCTTGACTAGATGAGCAGGTCAAATTTATGCCAGAATCTCCTGTTATATTGGAAAGTGGCCTTATTTCAGGTTCACTGAAGTTAGCTGGAAGCAGAATAGAGATACGAAAAATAGTCTAAATTTAGATACATAAATAAGAAAACAGTCAATAATTAAGTGCCTGATCTGGGAGCTCATTAAGGCATACCTAGAAACCCCAGAGTATCTAAAATATAGGTCTTAGTCCTTGGGGAAGACCATATAATAACCGTTTATTATGGAAGAATGCTTACTTCCTGCATATCCAAATCAAAGGCATACTCTCTGAGAGATGGGACTGAAATGAACTCACCAAAGGTTTAAAATTAAGCTATTACTCCAGGGAGTAGAGTCTTTGTCAGGACACATGGTCTGCTTGTAGGACCCAAGTTTCCCAAGGGGTACATTTCAGGTCATCAGAATAGGAGAGCAGAAAGGGACTGAGCTAAGTCCCACCAGAAACGAACTGACTTCATGGTGTAGACATGCTCTGGGTGTCATTTAGAAACCCTAGTAGTACGGTGGTGAGTGGGTGGGGGCTTTGGATTTAGAAATTCAGAATACTGATTTTTTGGCTCAACTGTCCAATGTCTTCATTATATACTATAGGATGAAGGCCAACTCCATCCACTTATAGGGAAAACACATGATCTAAATACAGGGTTTCTCTTGCCTTTGATTGCCATTCTTGTTCTTATGGCTCATGAGGACCACAGGCACATGGTCCCCAGACCTGACACGTAGGCCTCTGCCTGCTAAATCTCTTGCTCTTCTTCTATAGTTCCTAACTAGTTTTCAAGTTCTACATACTAATTTACAATGTATTGTATTTTTCTAAAATAGCAGTCATTTACATGTCATTTTTCCAGTTTTTGCTATATCAACATACTACTTGAGTATTCTGCTTGTAGTTTATGTGGTCTGTAGAGATAAATTGCTAGACCTTATTTAGTCTAAATAGCAAATGAAATCATAGGTTAAATAAGTGATAGTTCTTCTAATACATGTTGAAATAAAAAACAAAACTGTTTTACAGGTTTTACAACTGAGTCACACCTAAATCACATGCTTCTCCAGTGGTATCTGGTAACACTTTGAAGACATTGATTTAGAACTTATTTAAATGTCCTGAGATCCCTGATGCCTAGTTTGAATCACACAGGGTTGCATGGTCAATTTTTGCCTCTATTTTTATTCTGTGGTTTCAAAATAGGTGCTGATCTTCCTTTACCTGTTTTATCAAGAATTAATCTGGATTCAGTATCTACATTAGAGAAATGAGAACTTATGTTCACACAAAAACCCATAAATGCATGTTTATAACAACTCTATTCATGACAGCCCCAAACTGGAAACAACCCAATGTCTTTCAATAGGTTGAATGGATGAACAATAGAATGGGACTCAGCAGTAAAAAGGAACAAATTTTTGTTACCTGCAACAACTTGGATAAAACTCAAAGGTATTATGCTCAACAAGAGAAGCCAGTCTTAAAAGGTTATGTAATGTATGGCTTCATTTATGTGACACTTTCAAAATGATGAAACTACTGGATGCAAAACTAGATTTATGTATAAAGGAATGTCATAAGGGAAATTGTTTAGGGTGATGGAAATGTTCTGTACCCTGTATATAGTGGTGATTGCAAATCTATACAGAATCTATAAATTAATAGAAGTACAGCAATGTAACAGAAAGTAATGGAACAGAAACCATTAATTTTATGGTATGACAATTTGTTAAAAATCTGTAGTGACATTTAGGTTTTTCAAGGTCTTATGAAAGCATCAGGTTTGTCTCTTTGTGTGTTATGTTTAATTGAGTTATTTCCCTTCCGTCTACTGGGCTTATGGTTGGTGCAGCAGATCATCCATAGCAACCTATAAAAGGTTGAGGCGAAAACCCAAATCAGTCAGCTGTTACTAGAAGTTATAGGCCAAGATTTACTGATTAGGAAAACCTGGATCAAAGGAGCAAATGAATGTAATGATTCCAGGCTGCTCTGGCTAGACACAATAACCCATGATTTTCATTTTGCCACATGTTCAGCAGGCTCTATTTTGTCCCCAAAGAATATTTCTTCTGATTCTTCTTCTGAAGCAAACTATAAAAGTACGTAGGGACTTTCAGTTCCCTACTCCTAGAACCTGTGCTCCCTTTAAATGGACTTCCCAGAAATGACTGTTTTCTGCCTTCTCTCCATGATATCCCTTCCTGGGGCCGAAGGAGCTCCCAACTCCAATGTTTCTCTCCTCATTTGCAATCTTATCTGACAAGGATGAGGATCTGAACACCCATAGTCTACATACCAAACACTGACAGCTCAGAAGTCATCTGGTATAGGTGAACAATTCCTTGGGGTCCTTTGTGATGGACAATACATTGATAGGAGCCCTTGTCCTTGATCTGAACATTGTGAAGTTGCATGGTCCAATTGTCCTGGTCAAAGCTTGTGCGGCCCAGATACTTGGCAGCCACATTGTCAGGTTTTTCGTTGCCTAAATATAGCTCATACAAAACCAACTTTTGCTGGTCCTGCCAAAATATTATAAGCTCCCCCAGACTTATATTTTGAGAGTTTATAAATTGGCAAGGCAAGTGGGCAGTCTCGTTGAAAGAAGCCTGACTCTTGAGGGAGGCAGCATCTGGAAAAGAAGAGGTGGAGATTAGGAAAGGAAGAAGCAAGAGGGAAGAACAACCAACTCCATTTCTTTAAAAAAAATTTTTTTTAGATGTAGATGGACACAATACCTGTATTTATTTATATTTATGTGGTGCTGAGGATCAAATCCAGTGCCTCACATGTGCCAGGCAATCACTCTACCACCGAGCCACAACCCCAGTCCTCCGTTTCTTTTTATATGATATCAGGTGCTATCTCATCAGCAATGATTGAAGAGCTCTTTATTAAGATCTGAAATTCTGCATCCATGCTGGACACCTGGCAATTAGGACTTCTGTTCTTGCTTCACTGTTAACTGAATGTATGGCCTTGTGCAAATTGCAATTTTTATGAGTCTCAGTTTCCTCATCTCTTTAAAGAACTGGGGGTGGAGGGATTAAGTGTTAGAAGAGTCTAGTTGAATGGTTCTGTGAATGTGAATTCCTGAGAGTTAGACAGTTGGTTCAGTTACCTGTTAACCTCCCACAGCCTGAACATTGATTCTTATCACTATAGCTGGAACAGGCTCCATAACTGCTATACCACCCCCAAAGCCCTCCTTGCCCCACCCTATCTCCTTATTTCTTGGTCTACTATGGTGAAAGGATTGCTGATATTGCTAGTCAGCTTGCTATTTCTCCTTTTATTAAGCTTCATTAGTTGGGGGTCACATTGAGTAATATCTTTGAAAATTCAAACAGTTCCCTTTGTAGACCTCCCACCATGACCAGCTCTCCCCAGGACAGAAACAGTTTGACTCATATAGTTAGCCAAGGTATCTATGCTCAGTGACCTCTCCAAGTTCTTTCAGGGACCAGAAAGAGAACTGGGTGAAATGGGGGTAGTTTGGGGTTTGTGATGGTCAGAGACCATTTAAGGCACATGCATGAAATGCTGGGAGTGAATGACAGGTGGGAAGGTGAGAATGTGTTTTAGGAGTACTAGGGAAATCCCAGGTGACACAGACCTGTTGTTCCCAGGTTACACTTCTCCTGGAAACTCACAATCCACAGGGGATGTGCTGAGAGAGCAGGGAAAGGCTTTGGTCTCCCCAGGACATAGACATATTGGTATATGGGGAGGGATTTGTATCACCCAACTCCTTAAATGTGATTGATCACAGGTTTTGTAGGGTCTTTCTGGGTCACAGAACTACTTGAGACTTGGCAAAGAAGTAGTGGGAGAAGGTAAGTGCAGGGCAGGAGACCTGCTTAGATGATACCAGGTTAGGTGCTGCCTTGGGGAGGAAGTCAGATTGGGTTCTGAATGAAGAGTCATCGTTCAGGATTTCAGCAAAGGGACGGTGACATTAAGGCAGAAATTTTGCATTATGGCCTATTACATTACTCTCACTAGAACTTTGTGAAGGAGGGGATACCTACATGGGTACTCAGAACAGTGAAAACATGATCTAAGCAAGAGTGACTGTATTTGGTGATTACATGCAAAGCAAACCTGGATCTTGTGTGGCACCTTTGCTGAGCTCTTACTAATGATGCAACAGTGCCACCTACTGTAAAAGCTTCCAGCACTGTCTCTGGGGAATACATTCTGATTTTGGTATAATTTGCTATATGACAAAGGGCAGATGACCCAGTTGCAACTTTTAACATTGGTCAATTTTATGTTGTGCCTCAGCTATTGATTGTGCCTTCAGACTTGGGAAGGACCTCATCCATAGTTTCTTGTATCTTGATTTACAGAGTTTTCTCCAACAGATCCCTACACACAGTACTTTTTTCTCCTTCTCACTTATTCTGTCCACTCACAGACTAGTCCAACTTTTCTGCTGCAATCCTTTTTCCAAAAGATTATACAGGGCGTTCTCTTCTCCCCATCCAATTGCTCCCCTCTTCGCCTATCAACCGAAAGAGTGATCTATGGACCAGGCCATTGGCATTGTGTTGGGCCTGGTCAGAAGTGCAGAACCTCTGTCCCCACCAGAGAGCTCTGGGTCAGAATCTGCATCATAACAAAAACTCCCATTTGAGAAGCTGCTGTAGATGTTCTCTGTTTCCATCTCCAGAGTGGATCAGAGAAGAAGACAGGGCAGATTTACTTCTATCTATTCCTCCTCAAATCCCCTCTCCACACCATGGGGGTGGAAATCACTCTGGTCCATTCTGAGTGGAACTGGAAATATTTCATAGGTTCCACTCTGCAGCTCCTCACCCACCACTTGATTTCATGATATCACTCGGAGCTAGGCATAAGGCCTCTTGCTAACCCCCTCCTGATCATATGGAGAAGATATGACGTCAAGGTCTGTGTTCCCTAAGTAGCTTCAGGCGTCCACTATTAGGACCCCAGAGCATAGGTCCTCTAGCAGCTGGACCCACTGGGACTCCACTGGTGGAAAGCATTGAGAATCTCACCCTTCTTCAGCACTTGGGTGAGAGAGATGGTCTAGCCATAACTGATTGCTGTGAGGATGTCAGGAGCTAGGGGATCAGGAACTCAGCGGGACATCTCCCTGACCCGCAGTTTGTTCCCTAGGACACTTAAGGACCTTCTCAGCAATATACTGTTTGAATGACACACAAACCCCATAGTCTGCTAATGTCAGTTCACCCATGGGGACTTCAGTCTTCCTGGCCATCAGACCAAACGTAGGTGACACATTCAAGGGTCCTCTCGATGTTTTTCTGTACTCATGAATTTCTCTTCATTTCCTAAACTTCTTCCAAAGCTTTATTAGGCCCTCTGGAAACTGCATACCACTGTAATATATTCTTCTATATCCTTAACTTCTTTAGTAAACATTTTCTCCTACGTTCTGTTATTGGGATCTGGTCCTACCCAACGGAAGCCATTTGTCTCCTAACCACAGCTTGTTTTTTTTTTTTTTTTCACTTCACAGGGACTTTGAGCAACAACCTCCCAATTTGGAGTTGTTCTTCTCTTATTATCATCCTCCACTAATCATTCTCACTAGACCCTTGCTCAGTGAGGATTTGGGCATCACACACAAGGTCTTTCTCACCAATTCTTGCCATAAACTTGGTGCTTTCATCATGGATGTGTCCACCAACAAAGTTCTTTCACCTTGCCAACCCCATAGGTTTCCATCCACAGAATCTTTCAGCAGCCCCTACTCCCATGATATAACCCTGAATCTCATCATCTGTAGCAGCTCCACTCCTAGAGTTCTCCCCTTCGTATACAGGAGAACAGGGAGGACCTGTCCACAACCTCCTCTTCCTCTGGGCATTACTATCGCTTTCTCCCTCTTCATCCAGACCTAAGTTTATCCAGTCTAGATCCGCTCCTGTAGCACTTTCCAAAAGAACCTTCCAAGGTGATGGAAATGTTCTTTCCCTGGCTGAAACAATGCAGTAACTACCAGCCACTGCAACTTTTAAGCACTTGCTATGTTGCTAATGTGACTGAGAAACTGGATTTATTTATTTATTTATTTTGCAGCACCGGAGAGAGAAACTGAATTTTTAACCTTACTTAATTTTAACTAATGGGCATTTAAATAAGCACATATGGCTAGTGGCTATCATGTTGGACAGCACAACAATGTTTTTTCAATGATTCCTTGCCAGCAATTAATAAATGTGTCCCTTTATTAAAATTCATACTGAGGATACTCTATTTTCAGTCTACCTATCTGTTCTCACAATCAAGTGGTTGAGCCCTCCTGAAGGAAATGATTTCATTGTACCGACTGCTGACATTGCAAATCTGTGGAGTCCAGACTCATTAAAATGACCCCCAGGCTCACCACTCTGCCCACTGGCCTGTTCCTTCTTACAGCAGTTACTTCGAACACTTCCTCTCTGCTCCTGTTTTTAGTTTCTTTTTGCCTTATAGTCAAACTCCTTGAAAAAGTGAACAGAAATATTTGCCTTTACTCCCCACATCTCTACTGAAACTTTCCCAACATAGGTGCCAGTGACTTCCCATCAATGCCAAGCCCAGTACTCTTTTCTGACCTCAGTCCATTTGATGACTCTGCTGAATGTTTAACACTGTTGGGGGCATTTCTCCTTGAAACTCTCTCTTCTTCCCAATCTCCAACTTCCTGGTTCAAATGCCTGTTGGAGTTCTCACTTTTTCTCCTCTCTTCCCGTGGATTCAAGTGCCAAGTGTAAGTTAATAATTCATAGATGTTTATCTCCAGCCCATGACTGTTGCTAGAGTTCCAGTTGCCCATCTCTGACTGCCTGCTGGATACCTTCTTTTAGATTACAACAGATATTCTTCCTCCCTTCAACTCTTCCTCTCCTCCACCTCAATGCATGGTTTCCTCACCCACTGATGTCCATAATTGCTGAGGGCCATTGTCAGGTAGGAATGACGCTTCAAAATATCCTTGCCAGCGTACCCCATGTTAAATGGACTTGCTTTGGAAATTTGCTTCGACCTTGCTTGTGTGTTTGAGAAAGGTGACCCTGCTCAATGACCAGGGTGGATCCAGGATTAGGGTGTATCCTGCAGGAAGTATCCCTGTCCTTGGGTTTAGGGCGTGACAATAGGAGTTTTAGGAAAGTTGGAGGTTGAAGATTATTCCTGCTGGGAGTAGGGCGTGCCTGCTGCCTGAGTTCCCCGCTGAGTTCTTGTGGAGAGAAAGTATTTTAGGACGTGAATTGTGCGAGAGATTGGGATTGCCCCTGAACCTGTGTGGAGGCGGTGTGAGATCGGGAATAAAGAATTGCTGTTTGAACCTACAAAGCTGTGTGGTGGCTCGTGATTCTGTGCCAAGCCGAGACATTGGCATTTGGCACATAATAATCTGAAGAATGTGTAGAAAATACCCAAGAGAAGGTCTGCACAGGTGTGGCTGAGAAGATCTAGAAGTACTACAGCCTGAGCTGAACTTTAATATGCTATGGGAAGGGTGGCGGCTCTGTATGAAGCAAAGAGAAGGAACCCATCAGAGGAACAGGATTATGTGTTCATCTGGGGACCTTGGGGACATTATCTTTTAAATGTCTCTCTAAGACATCCTCTGTTATAGGCCATGAATGGTTTTCTAGGCATTTTCATGACCCAGATAGTATTTCTGGTAAAAAGAGCCTTGCTTTGATTTCATGCTCACCCACGTTCAATTACATAGAAAAACACATTAAATGCATAATTATGTAGAGTTATATATCATCATATAGAATATTTATAATTATTTTATAAAATACATACATATGCCATGTTACATGAAATATTATTTACTAAGTATATGAAGTTCAATATAACATGTAAAACACATCACTGTATGATGAAAAACCCAGTTCCTTGGAAGCACATGCCATCAGACAGTACCACCCACTGTCTCTCATTTCTATTGTTACTCATCTTTCTTTCATGTGCCCCTTAATTTATTGAAGGACCTGACTTGTTCTTGCCAATTGCTTCCTAACTGATCTCCCTGCTTCCATTTTTGCCCTAAGTCTAGCTTCTCAAGCCAAGATAACCCTTTAAAAACTTATTTCTGGCTGGGTGTGGTGGCATATGCCTATAAATCCCAGGTACTCAGGTAGCTGAGGAAAGAGAATTACAAGTTCAAGGACATCCTCTTAGTGAGGCCCTGTCTCAAAATGAAAATAAATAAAAACAGCTAGCAGTGTAACTCAGTGTTAGAGTGCCCATGGTATCAATCTCCAGTATCAAAAAAAAAAAAAAACCCAACACAATATATCTGTACCTATATCGATCTCTGTGCCTATGTATATGGACACATATACATACATACATATAAGCATAATTGTTCAAAAGCCTCTGGTGACTTTCCATCCCACTGAAAATTAAATCCAAATCCCTTCCCATCGCACTGAGGACAATCTCCCAAGTCCTTCCCATAGCCTACAGGGCCTCATACAGTCTGGCCTCTGGTGCTTTGCAGACCTGTTCCCTCACTAACTCTGCCCTGGCCACACAGGCTTCATTGACAATCCTCCAGAGGTCAGACACACTCTGTCTCAGGTCTTCTAGGATTGTTTCCTGTGTCTCAAGGTTGTTCCTTCCTTTTCTGTAGGCCTCTTATCAAATGTCACCATATGGGATGATTTCTCTGAACGTCTTTTGAAGACAGTATCAATGTCACTGTTCCTTGGGATAATTCATTCTTTTTATCAGGGTACTTATGATGGGGTCTGTTTGGCTATCATCTGTTTCTCCCAAGGAGTTCAAAGAACCTATGTGTGTCCCAGCCAATGGCCGACAGCAACAAAAGATTCTTTTAAAATCCTACTGCTCACAATTACATATCATAAATAAAATTACCATATATAAAAGCAAACAAACCTCCGTGTGGTTTTCCAGGCCTAACCATAGGCCATTAGAAAGGCTGATCTGATGGTCCTCAGGGGAAAGCTGCCCCTCCCACACCAGGCTCGGTGCCTTGCCGCTGCGACCTCTGAAGGGAGCTGCAGCCAGGGTCTTAGTTGGACAGTCTTGCTCTTTCACATAGTGGCACTCCTAGCCCAGGCATTTATTCCTGGGTTTCTTTATCTAAGGCTTTGGACAGAGGCCGTCTTTAGGTGCCTCTACTAAGGCCTCCTCACAGTGGGGAGGAGGGGGAACCTCCAAGACATTTTCCCCACTCTGACTCAATACCCAGGAATTTTCCACTCCTGGCTTCCCCCATCATCTTCCATCTTCCTCTTTTGGTTTTCCCCACCCTTGAGTCCCTTGCCTCCCATCGGTAAAACTGTCAGATCCTTTGGTTTGGGGCCCTCTCAACAGTGAGATGACACCCATGTCCGTCCCCCTGATCCCTGACTGGTGTACCCTTCTATGGGGGAAATGAAAGAGGGGAAATCAGCCCTTTCTTTAATGTAGCCTCTTGCTTCACCATCACAGTAAGAGATTCAAAACTCAACTCTTTCATTCTCCTCTGGCTGATATAATCAGCTGCTCTGACACCTAACAAGCTCCTTTCTCTCCCAGCTCAGCCCACACTTGACATTGTCATTAGAATAAGCTCCATGAAAGCAGGGAATTTGTCCTTTTTCCTCTCTGTGGCATTTCAAGTGTCTACAACTCTTCCTTACAAATATTAAGCACTTAGTAAATACTTATTGAAGAAATTAATGAAAATATCTCAATAACAATCAGGGAGATGCAATTTAAACCTCAATGAGATAACATTGCTTTTGCCTAATTGATAGGTCATATTTAAAAACATTGGTAAGACCCACTGTTCAAAAAAGTGTGGAGAAATGGGTTCTCTTATGCATTGTTGGTAAAACTGATAAAGTGTGTTGGAGGTCAAATGGTAATATGTAAGAAGATTAATGATAGATTGGAGCTGGGGATATAGCTCAGTTGGTAGAGTGTTTGACTCGCATGCACAAGGCCCTGGGTTCAATCCCCAGCACCATAAAAAATAAAAATAAACAAACAAATGGATACAAGTTAAAAAAAATCAATGATAGACTAAAGGCTTGACTTAGCAATTCAATTTCTAGGAATTCATTTTACAAAAAGATACATATGCACATAACTAGATGTATACAGATATGTGTTTATAAGAACACACTTGCAGTAAGTTAAATGGCTTAATAAATAATGATACATCCATACAATAGAATTCCACATGATTCTGAAACAGGATGCCAAAGTCACTATGCCATCATAGTTAAGAGTGTGGATTCTGGGCAGCATGAGTTCAGTCTCTGTTCAACTACTTATTTCCTCTGTTACCTTGGGCAAATTACTTCACTCCTCTATTTCTCAGTTTGCTCTTCCAAAAAACAGAAACAATCAAGGGTCCCTGCATCCAAGGGTTGTTTTAAGGATTAAATGAGTTAGTATTTGAGTTAGTAGTAACCTTTGATAATCATTCTTTAAGAGTTACTTATTTTTAAGTTGATCTCATAAATTTTGAGAGTGAAAAAGTGCTGGCTAGAGGCTAGGCAAAATAGAGGGAAGGAAGGATAAGGAAAGGTTGGTCAAGGAGTACCAGGTCACAGTTTGATAGGGAGATAAGCTCTGGTATTCTGTTGCACAGTAGGGTGACTATAAATAATGTAAATATACTGTACATTTTTATACAGGTAGGAGAAAAGATGGTGAATGTTTTCACTATAAAGTTTAAATGATGAATTTTTTAGAAGATTGATATTTTTACCCTGATGTGAACATTACATATGTATAATGTATTGAAGCAGCATATGGTATTCTATAATTTTTGTATGTCAGTTAAAACTTTTTAGTTATTTAATTTTAGTTTTTAACTTTATTTTTAATATTATTATTATAGATAGGAAACAATGTCCATGGACACCAAATTCATAATTTTTAGTTAAATTTACTCTGAAAGATTTAAAATGTGTATGCTTAGAATTCTGTGAGAAATATGAAGTAGTGTATTATAAAATATAAAAATTTATAAAACATTGAAAGAGAATATAAAAATATGTTTATGAATGTGTTAGCAATTTTGGAAGTTAAAAATACAGATTAAGAACAAAACCAAACAGAATAAACTCTAGATTAAATACAATTAAAAAAGAAATTTATGAATTGGAAGATTGTACTGAGAAATTCACCCAAAGGGAAATAGAAAGATTAAAAAAAAAGAAGAAAGAAAGAATAGATTGAATCATGAAGAATTAATCTGAGCTCTAATAGTTTTTAGAAGAAGAAAATTGAAGAAATAGTAAATAAGTGATATTGGAAGAGACAGAAGTTGTGAATCTATAAAACTGCAGAATGGCATGAGTCCTCAGATCAAAAGTGCATTTTTTAAGTACCAAACAAGTAAGGAGGTAAGACCCTCCTTACTGTGTAATGTACATATATTTCAAAAGACCCTGAAATAGTGGCAATAGAGTGAAAATAAATCTATACTTAGAAACATTGTAGTGAGCCTGATAAACACAAAGTATGTATGTATGTATGTATGTGTATATATATATATATATATACACACACACACACAAATATATATATTTATTTATTTATTTTACCAAACTTATAAATCAAATAGAGTAAAAGTGATTCTTTTAAGAATGAAGGAAGAATATTTATAAAACAATGATCATGATCCTAAAATCTCTTTAAGTAACCATGAAAAAAGATAATGGGCTAATACACCCAAATGAATAAAACCCACACCCACACAAAAAAATAAAGCAAAGTTAACATTTTAATTAAAAAAAAACTATTGCAGTGGACTGGAGCTGGAGCTCAGTGGTAAATCACTTGCCTCACACGTGTGAGGCACTGCGTTTGACCCTTGGCACTACATAAAAATAAATTAGTAAACAAAGATTGTGCCCATCTACAACTAAAAAAAAAATTAAAAAGACTATTGCAATTTCAAACATTATAAAAATGAAGAGTACGTAGAAACTTGAGAAAGTATGTATGAAACAATACTGAACAAAACATATTCATGGATTTACACATATATGGTGATTGCAATTATATATAATTATTTTTACTCTGATTTTTTCCCTAATAAAGACCATAAAAGTTACAATTAAATAATGGGGGGGTATTTAAATAGTTTTTAATAGAGACATCTACCTATCTAGGAAGAGGGAATGAAAGAAAGAGTAATAATTGACATAAGAATGTGCAAGGGCTCTTAGAATATATGGAAAATGTTTGACTAATTTTGAGGTCCCAGAATCTGGTCTTATAGCTTGGAAATGTAAAAAGGAATACCTCTGTAGGATAGATCAACTACAAAGGTAAGATCTTGGCCATAAAGGAAGGGCTACAAGTGTTTTCATTTTCATTGTTAAAAAATTAAAATGAAGTCATCCATGCCAAAATTCCACACCACCAAACCAGAACTAACTTGTTGTCTGACTTTCCAAGAAATCAGGAGAATGAGAGGCATCCAAATGTCTCATATAGGCCAATCAGCATGACAGTGAAGTTCCCTCTCCTTAATTCATACATCATTTAATCATTACAAAAAATAATCGGATGTTAACCAATTGTTCATTTTCTATTGTTCTGACTCCTTGCCCCCACCTTTCAAGGAAAGTAACTTTGACCAATCTGCTCTTTGTTTCTGCTTGCTTTGGCCCTTCTCCAAAAACCTCTTTTGCTCAGCTCCTCAGAGAACCTAACTCTATTTTATGGAATCATGTGTTGTTGGATTCTAGAGTTACAAAATAAAACGAATTAATATCTTTAAATTGTTGTAAAGTTGACCATAAATCTCAATAAAATTGAGGGAGCCCAAATCCCAGCTTATATGTTAAGAAAGTGGTATTAAGATTCTTTCTCTCACAAAGGAAAAATGAACCAGAGTCTCAAACTCTGGCTCTTTCTCAAGGAGTCTGCCAGCATTGGTGCCTTTCTCTTCTCTGCCAGTTTTATTCTTCCTCTCAAACAATGCAACCTGCATCCTATTTGGCAACCATCTTCCTTTAATGTGTATTAATCCTTCTTAATGTGGATTAACTTGCCTGGCAGTTCATTCATCCTCTCTGGAAACTACTAAAAACAGTCTATTAAATTGATCAACTAATTTGGAGGTAAGATACTCCTTACTGTGTAATGTACATATATTTCAAATGGTCCTGAAATAGTGGTTTGACACAAGGGAGTGTTTCCAGTACAGTCATTAGGCTCTGGGCCAATTCTGTAGGAAGAGTAAGTCTGAACAGGTAATTTGCTTCCAGGGCCTGGTTTTAGTGACCACCATCTACAACAGCAGGACATGGGAATCCAACCTAACCATAGAAATGTTATCTTCACACAACCATCCACACAAGAACCTGCGAAAATCCAGGGGGCAGCAAACAGTAGACCTTTCCATAGGTTGTGAATGAAAGTTTGAACCAACTTTATGAAAATAAATAAAACATAAAAAAGATTCCAACTACCACTCCAGGTACACTAATTGAACCAGAGGTGTAACTCAAGAGAAATGAGAAGCTCTAGGACCAAGAGAAACCCCAGACAAAAGGAGAGTAACTGTCAAAAGCCAAACTGGGCCAGAAGTGGTGTAGAGTGCTCCTCTAGTTCCAGCTATAGGATTGAGGCAGAAGAATTGCTTGAGCCCAGGAGTTTGTAGCCAGCTTGGGCAACATAGAGAGACCCTGTATCTTAAAAATAAAGAAAAGTTAAACTGCAAAGATACTTCCCCAAGATGTTCAATCTACTTATTTTCCAAAACCACACTGGTTCCAGGTTAAATGTGTTATGCAGATACCAGAATAGAAGCAGAGGTTAGCAGTGGCACCTAGCAATCCCTTTAGCTTTATAAATACAAATCACAAATCATAACCCGATTCTACAAGGCCATGGCTGCCCCGTCCTACTCGTTTCGGTCTTACACTCTCATCTAATTTTAACTTCAAGAGCAGGGTTGGCAAATAAAGTGTCAATTTCTATGACACGGGAGAATATGCAATTGGGGACAAAATAGTTTCACTGTAGTGTTTAATCTTTGTCATCAAATGAATTATTCAGCCCTGCATTTTTGCTGTGGATTATCTGGGCTATTTGCATGTCCTGTCTCTCATTGGATGCCTGCCCTGGGCTTGGTCACTACCCACTAGACCAGAATGCAGTGTGCACCCTAGGAGGAAGGAGATAACATTGTGGAGCACTGGCAATGTTATTTTCTAATCGGTGCCACTGTTTTCCTATTCCCACTTAAAATTTGTGTTGCCCCCAAGATCATCTCTCATCTTTTCACCCACCATAAAACCTAAACAGGTATCATTTGGAGAAGTTATTTTTAAGGTTTCAATACTGATAAAACTCTTTTTAGGAGTTAACAAAGTTTCCAAGCAATTTCAAAGCAAGGCAAGGGCAAAAATTATACCTGGGAGTGGTTTTGATAAGGTTTCTTGGCTTTGCTTGCTCACTTACAATGTGCAGAGTCAGAAAGCTCATGGGGAAACTGACATCTCATTTGAGCCTTTTCTGAGAATTTGTTTCCAGGGTATTTTTCTTCCTTGTCTCCCAGGTCATAAGAGCTGGGCTGGTCACTGTGATGAGAAGGACTAGGACCCAAGCTTTAGGGGCACTTCAGGTGTTAGCTGTAGGTAAGGCAGGGGATGTGCTGTCAGGGAACTTGAGAATATGAATAAGGCAGTAGTGACATTGGTCTATCAATACTGTTCAGGTCCCCAAGGAGGAGATTTTCTCAATTATGGATGATTCTCTAGCAAGGGGTATGAGAAGTAGCCTAATGTCACCATTCAGGGAACAGATGCAGCATCTACACTGCTGGCTATGAATCTAAGCTATGCCATTTAGTGCCTGTGTTGATCTTAGGTAAATTACACAACCTCTCTGTGCTTCAGTAAATAAAATATTGAATAATAACAAAAACTAAACAGCAAGTTATGAGATAATATTTACAAAAATGCTTGGAACGGCACTTGTCACAAAGACACCCCCCTCCACACACACATATACACACATACACATTTATTTCACCACCCCCAAAATTAAGGTAGCAGGTCACTGTCCTGTGATGAACCCAGCCTAATTCCATTTTAAGATTGGGAGCCATCTCATCACAAAGTCATGAAAAGTTAATTTCGGTTTTACTATAAATTACTGCAATTTCTAAACTTGTTTGGAATGTTTGCCTGAGCCGTGAACTCACCCATGCCTGGCTTTCCCTGACCAGATGACAATCCTTTCTGAAACCTTAGCAGTGCCTCATAAATTCTGATGTTGGGATCTGAATTTACTCCCTACCTTGAAATATCATGCCATGTAAATCATTAACCTGCTATCTGCCTTTGTATTATGCTTGTCAAAATCCTGTTATCTGTAAGTTCTCAAGATACCCCCCTTTGCAACTTTTTGTGCTATAAAACCTTGTTCCTGGGGAGCTGGGGTGCTGATCTCTAGCCTGGATTGGGAGAGACAGCTGCTGATCAGCTCTCTGTTTTGTGTACACAATACAAGCTTCCTTTAATTTGATTTAAAATTGGAGTCGGTGATCTTTTGTTTGCATCAGGGTTCAACAGCCTGGTGGAAGCTGTTGTCATTACCTGTGTCTGTGGAGTGATCAATTAGCACCCTTATAAACCTCACACACATGAGCTCAGCAAGCCTCAAGGTGCTAAGCGAAAACAAAAATCACAAAAGGCCGATCCCAGCCAGCAGGCAAATAATTTGAGGGAGCATCTCTTCATGGTATCCCAATCCTTTGGGGACAGTGGCCCAGGGCATGTTTTGTGGCAATATAGGGGAGGTGACTTTATGGCTGGGCTGGTTAGTCAGGGCCAGTTAGCCAGGGGGTGGACTCTGTGACAAATGGCAGGCTAAACTGGCCCCCTCTGTCTCGCACCATGACTGGGACGGCCTCCCCCTCAGTGCTGCAGGTGGAGAAAATGAACAGCAGGAAGGAGCAGGCTGGGAGAAACTAAAAGGCACTGAGTCACAGGATGTGCAGCAAGCACCCTCTGTTAACCCCAGTTCAAGGATGAAGAAACTGAAACTGAGAAAGAGCAGCAAACAGGGAAGGTCTGGATTGTCTGAGGCTTCTAAAACTTGGGGGTTGAGAGATTGCTAAAAAAAAAAGTTTGCATAATTCAAAGGCAAAATGCCCATGGCCACTGTAATGCCACCGGAAAGGAGGAGAATGCGATACAGGGAAAAGATGCAGTAGGAAGAGACAGTGGTTAAGTCTTATCAAATCATCAGGCATGTGAGGGTTGCTAGGGATCTTCAGAGAGTCTTAAGGGGAGCGTGAAAAGGACTTATGTGAGTGGGGAGCCCTGAAGCATCAGCTTTGTTAGCTTTGTGGTAAATCTGCTGACATAACTGAAGGTCTATAGTAAGGTGAGACTACTTGTCTATGGGCACAGGCTGGTGGAGAAAGGAACAGGAGGAGGAGGGAAGGCAGGGGACATGGAACACAATGCTGTGTAACAGAAGGAGGCTTTTTGGAAGTCCATCAGGTATTTCCTAGGAACCCAAGAGTACCATAAATGGAGACAGAGAAGACCAGAAGGATTAGGTGTGAGCAGAAGTCAAGTGACCGGGCCTCAGTGCAATGCCAGATGCCACTGTATAGCCCAGTCCATCTTATTCTGTGCATCCAGGCCCCTGAGGGTGAAATGGAAGAAGATGCATGCTTGAGGAGGGTTCCATCCCAGGCCAGGCCTGCCTGCTGTTACCTGAGCTACGGGCTCAGTCATGACACTTCCTTCTCCTCCAGGAAAGTCTCCTGGTACATGGTACAAGACCCACCAAGTGTCAGGCCTGGACTTGCTGTGATCAGATGCATTGGGAGATAGTGGAAAGATTCTAGGACTTCACACAGTAAAAAGGTTCTTACCAGAAAGCAGGAAGGCCATCACAAACAGAGTGATTCTCAGTCCCATGATGCTAGGGTTAAAAAAGAAAAGATAAAACTTGGTTAGAAAATGAAACTGAAACCAATGTTCACCAAAACAAGACCTAGAAGTGGAGTCTGGGATTCACTTGGGTTCCTGGGTGAGGCAGAGACAAGATTATGTGCTCACTAAAGCTATTTCCTTTTCCTCTTAGTTCCACAGATAGGCCATATTTCCCGGCCTCTCCTGATGTTAGCCACATGACTGGGTTCCAACCAATGAAATTGTGAACAGAAAAAAATGAACGTTACTTCCAGACATGGCTATCAAAGCCTCCTTCCTGCTCTCTCTCTTTCCTGCTTCTTAGATGCAGGGAATTCAGAGGAAACATTCAAGGTCCTAGAAAATGGCAAATTCTACTATGGAGGAGAACTGTTTAGCTGAACAAATTAATAAAACTGTTCTCTCCACACTTCCCCCAGAACTGATCCAAACTGGACTGTGACATTGGAAAAAATAAAATAAAATAAGGAAACTTATTTTGTTGGGTAATAAAATTGTGGGGATTATTTATAACAGTAGCTAGCATTACTTCTTTTGAACAACACAGCAGGTCTAATGGGTCACAGGGAGGGTAGTTACATTTAAAAATCAATCTTTCTTTTGTTTCCTTGTGTTTTTCACTTTTAATGTGCATCAAAATCAGCCAGAGAGCATGTAAAACAGTTTCCAAGGCTTTATCATAAAGAGTTTGATTTAGTAGGTAGAGTTGAACCCCGTGAATGCTTATGTCTAACAATCTCACAGGTGATGGATGCTGTTGTCCAAGGACCACACTCTGAGAAACACAACAATAGAACATTTACTCAGTCTACATGATGGAGCCAAAGAAAACGACATGCATGAATTCATAATCTCTTTCCCTTTCTCCCTCCTTCACTACAGACCCACTTACCCCATTTATACAAAAATGGGCGTAAGGTGGATTACACAGAAAGCAAAGAAAAAAGAAAGAACCAACATTGGAAATAAGTTGAAAAGCAAGCCTGTTATGGTTTGGATATGAGGTGTCCTCCTGCAAAGCTCATGTGTTAATCCAGGAACGTTTGAGGTAAAACAATTAGATTATGAGATCTGTAATCTAAGCAATGGGTTAATAGTTTGGCTGGATTGCTGGGGAGGGGGTAATTGTAGGCAAGTGGGGCATGGCTGGAGGAAGCAGGTCACTGGGGATATGCTTTGGGGATGATATATTTTGTCCCTGGCTCTTTGCATTTTCTCTCTGCCTCCTGGGTACCATGAGAAACTTTTCTGTGCCACACCCTCTGCCATCAAGTTCCATCATCATCTTAGGCCCAGAGCAATGGAGTCGACCAGTCATGGACTAAGATCTTTGAAATCATGAGCCCAAATAAACTCTTCTTTCTCTAAGTTGTTTTTTGTCAGGTATTTTGGTCACCATGACACAAGGCTGGCTAATACAAAGCCAAATATGGGAATATAAAATGGAACTTGGGACAAAGCTAATGCTAAATGCTTACCATAGGAATCTGCCAACATGCATTTGGTGGGGCATAAGTTTGCTTCTAGCTTTTTTCAAAGTTAAGTTTTTTGTTTTTTGGGTTTTTGTTTTTGTTTTTGCTATACTGGGAAACCCAGTATAGCAAACCCAGAGGTGCTCTACCACTGAGAGACATCCCCAGACCTCTTTCATTTTTTAAATTTTGAGACTGGGTCTCACTAAGATACCATGGTGGCCTGGAACTTGTGATCCTCTATCTCATCCTCCTGGGTTGCTGGATTATAGGCATGTGTCACCACACCTAGCTGGCTTGTAACTTTTTAACAGTCAAGGTGAAAAGGAAAACCTAACTGGTGAATTAATCCACAGGATTTTCCATTAATTCACAGATTTGTTCATACAAAACAAACTGTAACTTAGAAGATACACAACTATTCTTTACCCAATAGAGGAAATTTCTTCCATGGTGTGGTTTGTCTAAAGCCACTCTTGATCCCAAGGTGCTAGGCACCCTTCCCTCTGCCTCCACAGCACCTAGAGCAGGGCATTGGGTTAAATGTGTCTGTTATATTTCTTTCTTTCTAGACTATAATGTTTATTTTTTAATTAAAGTTTTAAAATAGATTACATCTGTAAATTTTACTAAATTTAAAAGGTAAAGATGACAGGCTGGAGTTGTAGCTCAGTGGTAGCGCACTTGCCTAGCATGTGCGAGGCCCTGGGTTCAATCCCCAGCACCGCATAAAAATAAATAAAATAAAGGCATTGTGTCCAACTATAACTAAAAAATAAATACTTAAAAAAAAAGACGAGAAACAGTAGAAAGAAAGTCTCCCAACTGTTGCATCATTATCTAGATTTTCTCTGTAGGTGTAACTGGAGTGACCATTGTTACCTGATACCAGTTTCTTGCCTCTATTTGGAGTTATTTTAGGCAAAATAAAATAATAGCCCCTTAAACTGTTCTCCTTTTATTTTTAAACTCAAGGGTAGCATTCTATACATAATTTTGCACACTTACCATCTGGAGATTCTTCTGTATCAGTATGTAATGAGTATTCTCACATTAATGTTGCATATTATTCTACCATATGCTATTAGAGGGCAATACTTTTTTTGCCAGCCCCCACTAAGGAACATTTAGATCGTTTCCAATCCTTTGTTGCAATTATACGCCACAAAATTGCAAGAGAGTGCTATATTCTTTGCAGTAGACTTGCTTGACTTGTTAAAGAGTAATGCAATTTTAGTTTTTACATATATTGAAAATTTGTCCTATCTTAAGATTGCATGTTAATGTTTCCATCAACAAAACACAAGAGTGCTTATTTTCACACTCTTTGGGTCAATATTGTGTTTTCTAATTTGTGATCTTTGCCATTAGGAAAGGTTAAAATGGCATCTTGTTACGATTTTTAAAATTATTGTTATTGTGGTAAAATACACATAACACAAAATTTACTGTCTTAAAAATTTTCAAATATACATTGGCATTAAATAGATTCATATTACTGTGCAACCATCACATCCATCTCTAGAAGTCTTTTAATTTTGCAGAACTTTAACTCTGTACCAATGTAAAATGTATCATTACAACTCTGTAACTCTGTTCAATGACTCTTTATTCTCCCCTTCTCCCAGGCCCTGGAAACCACCCTTCCATCTTCTATCTCAATGAATTTGACTATATTAGGTGTTAATGGGATCATATAGTCTCTGTCTTTTTGCGACTGGCTTCGTTCACTTGGTATATTGTCTTCAAGGTCCACCCTGTTGTAGCACATGTCAGAATTTCCTTATTTTTTAAGACTGAATTCTAGTCCATGTATGCTATACTACATTCGTCTGCTGATGGTCACTTGAGTTGCTTCCACCTTTCGGCTGTTGTGAATAACAGCTGCTCTGAATGTGGGTGTACAGATATCTCTTCCAGACCCTTCTTTCACTTCTTTTAGGTAAAAACCCACAAGTAGAATTACTGATCATATGGAAATATTATTTTTAAGTTTCTGAGGACCCAATAAACAGTTTTCCACAGCAGTCACACCATTTCACATTCCCATCAATAGTGCACAGAGTTATATTTTGTCCACATCTTTGCCAACACACTTTTTAAATTTTTTTCAATAGCAGCAATACCAATGGGCATGGGGTGGTTTTTACTGTCATTTAAAATGAGTTTCTTGTGTGATTCTGGGCATTTTTTTTCAAATGTATAAGAGGTAGCATGTCCTGTTTCATGTTCTGTCTACCCTTGATCTTAGCCAAAAGGCCAAGAAGTGATCATGTGCTGTCTATACATTTATTTTGTCCACTTTCAATTTGAGTCTTTGGTTTTTTTCTTATTGATTTGTAGGAGCTCTTTTACATTTAGAAAATCAGTACTTTATGACAATGTTGCAAATACGTTTTGTTGCTGAAATACACAGCAGGAGTTCAACATATGAAATGAGTAGCTAGTTCCCAATCCCCCTCCCTTCCAGTTATTTTAATGGGCTTTGAACCTTGGGCCACTCTCTGTTAAACTAACACTGACACCACTCAAGGGCAGAGCCAGTGAGATTGATTCCTGGGCATCTCCTCATGCTCAATCACTAACAGCATCCTATTTGACATAGGATTTGAGGACTGGGCCTCCTTTGAATCTAAGTCTCCACCTAAATATAGGAATCCCTCATGTTTGTAAACTAAAAATCAGCCTGCTTAACCTAAGACAATCATGTTAAACAGGGACCTAGACTCAAATTATATTTTGTCATAAATTTAATAAATCATCTTTAATTCAAATAATCACATGAAATCAATATGGCCGTGGGAAATCTTTATGTCTTAGACAAAATGTAAGTCAGTAGGGAGAAGCACTGGCCCTAACAAGGAAGTCAGTATCATTTTGGACTTCCCTATTTGGGAACTCTCTCTTCCCCTGGGTAGAGACTGCTTTTCCTTTACTTCCTTTCACTGACACTGGTTTTGTCCTCTGAAACTACCCAGAGTAAGTCTAACATTCTTTAGTCAAAGCTTTTCAAAGGATTTGGGGACAGCCATCATAACCCCCTTCAACGTCCTGGCCTGGCCCAGCAGGGACAGTCCTTACAGGAAACTTCACTCTGGCGATTGTGTAAATGGCACATGATTCTGGAAGACACTTTGGATACTGAGTTTGTCAGTGATGTTATTAAAATATGATACTCAAATACTTGAGGTTGACATGATCCCTTTTTAAAAAAAAAATTAAATATGGGGCTGGGGTTGTGGCTCAGTGGTAGAGTGCTCGCCTAGCACGCATGAGGCTAGGGATGCTGGGTTTGATCCTCAGCACTACATAAATGTAAAATAAAGATATTGTGTCCACCTATAACTAAAAAATAAATATTTTTTAAAAAAATAAGTATAAATGTCCTGTGTGAAGAATATTTTTCAACTCTAGCCATTGTGTGTGTGTGTGTGTGTGTGTGTGTGTATGTGAGAGAGAGAGAGAGAGAGAGAGAGAGAGAGAGAGAGAGGAGAGAGAGAGAGAGAGAGAGAGAGAGCATACCAGGGTCTGGGTTGGGAAGCTGTTTCCTTCAGTGTTATTGGCACTATGGGAAGGCAGAAATGCCACTGCTCCCTCAGGAATGAACCCCAGCCACAGTGACAAGTCATGGCTTTCTCCAGCTGTCCCAAGAAGTGGAAACTCATACCCTTGAAGGGGGAGGGGGCTGTAAAAAGGGGAATGAGAGAGGAAACAATCTAAGAAGAAAAGACAGTCTCTTCAACAAATGGTGCTGAGAAAACTGGAAATCCATATATAGCAGAATGAAATTGAACCCCTATGTCTCACCCTGCACAAAACCCAACTCACAGGGGATCAAGATCCTAGGCATGAGACTAGAGACTCTGCACTTACTAGAAGAAGATGCAGGCCCAACTCTCCACCTTGTCGGCTTAGGAAACCACTTCCTCAACAAGACTCCTGAAGTGCAAGAAGTAAAATCAAAAATCAATAAATGGGATGGTATGAAAGTAAAACGTTTCTTCACAGCAAAGGAAACAATCAAGAACTTGAAGAGAGAGCCTCCAGAATGGGAGAAAATCTTTGCCACCTGCACCTCAGATAGAGCATTAATCTCCAGGATATGTAAAGAACTCAAAAAACTTAAACACCAAAAAAAAATCAAATAACCAAATCAATAAATGGGCAAAGGAACTGAACAGACACTTCACAGAAGAAGAAATATGAATGGTCAGAAAATATATGAAAAAATATTTAATTTTTCTAACAATTAAAGAAATGTAAATTACAACTACACTAAGATTTCATTCTCATTCCAGTCAGAATGGCAATTATCAAGAATACAAATAATGGTAAATATTGGCAAGGATGTGGGGGAAAAGGTATGCTCATACACTGCTGGTGGGACTTCAAATTGGTGCAGTATGGAAAGCAGTATGGAGATTCCTCAGAAAACTTGGAATGGAACACTATTTTACCCAATTATCTCACTCCTCAGCATATACCTAAAGAACTTAAAATCAGCATATTGTAGTGACACAGCCATATCAATGTTTATAGCAGCTCAATTCACAATAGTGAAGCTATGGAATCAAACTAGGTGCTCTTCAATAAATGAATGGATAAAGAAAATGTGGTATGTACACACAAAGAATATTACTCAGCTATAAAAAAATGAAATTATGGTATTTGCCAGTAAATGGATGGAACTGGAGACTATTGCCGCAGTCTGGCTGGGCACAATTCAGGAGCCTCTTGTCAAAAGAAACTAACTTTATTTTTAGAACTACAAATGCCAAGCAAAACAGCTCCTCAGGAAAAAAACCCTCAGAGCCCAACTGCCACCACCAGCTTCCACAAGCCTCTCACCCCCACAAACCTCCCCACCTCCCACAATCCTCCTGCTCTTGAGGCCGATTGGCTGGGTCGCATGGGCGGAGCCAAAGAAGTCCCCCAATGAGCAGCTCCGTGGTCTGAAAGGGCAGGGAAACAGCCCAACGAGCAGCTCCGTGGAGGAGCCAATCAGATAGATGTTGCTGGGGCCGCTGTGAGCCAATCATCAGCCGGCAGCTGGAAGTTTGCTGGCAGCTGGAAGTTTGCTGGGGCCCCTTTGGCTGTGGCTCTCAACAGACTATCAAGCTAAGTGGAAATAAGCCAACCCCCAAATCCAAAGGTTGAATATTCTCTCTTATATGTGGATGCTACACACAACAAAGCAGAGAGGGAACAGAAGTTCATTGGATTAGACGAAGGGGAATGAGGGAAAAGAGGGAAATAGAAATAGGAAAGACAGTAGAATGAATTGGACATAACTTTCCTATGTTCATATATGAATATGCGACCAGTCTAACTCCACATCATGTACAACCACAAGAATGGGATCCTAATTAGAATAAGTTATACGCCATGTATGAACAATATGTCAAATACACATTACTGTCAAGTATATCTAAAAAGAAAAACAACAACAAAAAGATCTCGGTTGCCTCTGTGGATCATGATAGGAGAAACTGATTATTGGTGTATTCTGAGCAAGGCTGATTCTATTCCTCTGTTATACAAATATGTTTACTTTGTAAAACTACATGAAGCTTAAAAAAATCTAAGAATTTACAGGGGGATTCTCTGAAAGGAGACTTTTGTCAGGTGAACTATTCAAAACCTTAACAGACTAGCCCAAGTGAGTCAAGTTTCATTCCATAAACCAAAGAGCACCTGCCACACACTGTTTCCTCTTATTTTGTATGCCCAGTCCGTCCCAGAACATGAGTAAGAGTCAGGTGAATGATTAATTACATACACTACTGTTCTTCTTGCCAAGGTGAGAAGAAATTGCCGTAGGCCATGCAGCTACCAAACGGTGGACAGTTGAGACTTAAACAGACCCAACCTCACTGACTTCTATTTGACATTGGTGCAGCTCCTTTAAAAATGTCAGTCGGCTTTAGCTTTGTAGTGGGAGCAAACAGAATGGATTCAGATTCTATCCACTCTTGAAATAAGAAGAGGGCCAAGTGTGGTGGCGACTCTTGGAATGACAGTGGGACACTCAGAGAAATAGGCTGGGCTAGGGGGAGCCGGAGGCAAAAACTACCCCTTTTATTATGGGGGTTTCCGGCCTGAGCTGCCATTCATTCTACAAATATCACACAGCACCCACCATCTGCCCAATGGAGAGAGCTTTTCTATGCTCTAACTCCGTCAGCTAATTATGTTTCCAGGGCTGGGGATGTGGCTCAAGCGGTAGCGCGCTCGCCTGGCATGTGTGCGGCCCGGGTTCGATCCTCAGCACCACATACCAACAAAGATGTTGTGTCCACCGAGAACTAAAAAATAAATATTAAAAATTCTCTCAAAAAAAAAATTATGTTTCCAGGTGGGTTTGGCTTCAGGCACAACTAGAAGAGTCCTGGGGAAATAGGAGTCCCGAGAGAAAAGGAGTGGAAAATGAAGGGGGCTGGTTTATGTCTTGGGTCTGAAGGAGCAGGAGGCATCTAATATAGGCCAAAAGCAGATGAGAGGACACATATGACGGCGGCCACCTATGGGGTGGGACAGGGGAGTGCAGGTGTGGTGAAACAAGAAATGAGAGAAGAGTTTCCAGGTAGAAGCTGGAGGGCAGCAGAGAAAGACATTTCCTATTTTACAACTTTGTCTAGAATATTAGTGGTAATCGGGGTTCCAGGGGAAATGTTAAGCTGGTATCTTAGGAAGCGTATTCATTCAGATAGTCTTTCAGGCAGATGTTTACTGAGTTTACTCAGGAGTGGTTTTGTTCTAGAGGTTTCTGGTGATGATGTCAAGGTGTGTGGGCCTTGGCCCCTCATCCAGTACTAAAAAGAAAGTGGAATGTCTCAAGGGAACTCCAAGTCAAGCTCCAGGATTAGTATGGAAGTGGGAACACTTAGCCCCTCCTGGGGCCTATAGAGTCCTCCTTGTTCCAAGCAAAATGGGAGATGCTATACCTCGGTGGAGGAAGGACCAGGTCTGCCCTCAACCCAGCAGCACTCAGGGCCAGGATTATTGCTTCTTGCAGAGCCTAGTTGTGGCTGGACCAGTCAGGCTTGCTGGGCTTGTACATTAACTGGGCAAGAAGAGTGGACGCCAGGAGGAACTCCAACTGCCTGAGGCCTTGACTTGCCTCTGGGTGCAGTGTGCTTCACTGAAGTACTTCTGCAAGCTCCAGAACCCAAAGATACATGTTTAGAGTAGCTATTAATATCTTTGAGGCACTGGGCAGAAAAGAGCAGGCTTATTTCCTTTTTTTTAAAATAAAGTTTCTGAACTGCAAAATGAGAAGGTTGTTGGGAAGGCAAAGCCATCTGAGTTTTCACGAGGCTTCTGACCAAGTGTCTCACTATAGGCTTGAAAAAGCAATGTGGAGAAAAGTGGGATCAATGGAATCAATGCTAGAACGGTTATTAACTGCTCATTTGTTCATTCATTCATTCATTTATGGGTTCATCCCACAAACATTTCTTGAGCCAGTCATTGTGCTTAGAGCTGGGAATACAATGATGCACAAAACCAGAAAGAACTTGTCTTCATGTGGTTGCTTAGAGTTTAATAGAGGAGCAAGATAATGATCAAATGATCATATGAATGAATGTAAAATTATTACCATGGTAAGTGCTAAAAAAGAGAGGTTCCTGGTACTCTGAGAACCTGTTATAGGACTACTTTTAACTGACATTCAGAGAATGACTGATAGATTGAAAATGGACACATATTCTTTGCTATTCCTCCCATGAAGAGGTGGAGTCTAAGTCTCCTTGAACCCAGGCTGGCTCTCATGACTTGTTTGACTAAAGGAATGGAATAAAAAGAATGTCCTGGAACTTCTGAAACTAGGTCATGAGAAGCTTTGAAACTTGTACTTGCCTCTCTTGGGACTTATTTCCTAGAATCTGAGCCCACCATATAAAATGTTCTTTTACCCTGATACCACAGAGCCAAAGAGGCCACGTGAAGTTTGGGTCCAGATTCCTAGCCGAGCCCAGCCTTCCAGATATCTCTGTCAAGCCACCAGATTGGAAGAAAACCTTGGATCCTCCAGATGAGGGCTCAGCATACTCAGACTAAATGTGGCTCCCATCTTTTTTTTTTTTTTTTTTTTTTTGGTACCAGGGATTGAACTCAGGGGTACTCAACCACTGAGTCACATCCCCAGCCTTATTTTGTATTTTATGTAGAGACAGGTCTCACTGAATTGCTAAGCACCTCACCATTGCTGAGGCTGGCTTTGAATTCGAGATCCCCCTATCTCAGTCTCCAGAGCTGCTGGGATTACAGGCGTGTACCACCACGCCTGGCTCTATCTATTTTTTAAATATATGCATATTTTTATAATTTTATTTTATTTATTTTTTTTCTATGTGGTGCAGAGGATCAAACCCAGTGCCACTGAGTTACAGTCCCAGCCTGTCTCCATCTATTTTTATGAATAAAGTTATGTTGAAACACAAGAAAGTTTTGTTGAGCCATACTCATTTATTTAAATATTATCTATTGCTGCTTTCAGAATGGCAGAGTTGAGCAGCTGTGAAAAAAACTATGCAGCCTGCAAAGCTGAAAACATTTTCTATCTGGCCTTTTATAGCACTGTTCAATAGAGATACAGTGCAAGCCACACACGTGAGCCATATTGAAATTTGAAAATTTCTTGTAGGCACCTATGTTTATCAGCTTTCCATCACTGTGATCAAAATACTAGCAAGAGCAACTTAGAGGAGAAAAAGGTTATTTTGGCTCACACTTTCAAAGGTTTATTCCATAGTAGGCTCACTCCATTTCTCTGGGCCCAAGGTGGGGCAGAACACCATGGCAGAAAGGTGTGGAAGAGGAGTGGTGCTCCATTCATGATGGCCAAGAAACAGAGAGAGGGGGGCAGGAGTCACAGGGAAGATGATTCCTTCCAGGGCATGCCCCTAGGGGACCCAACTGCCTATAGTTACCACCCAGTTACTCCACTCAAACCAGGATAGACTGGTTAGGTTATAGCTCTCACCGTCCCATCATTTCATCTCCAAACATTCCTGTATTAACATAGGAACCTTTGGGTGACACCTTATGTTCTAAACTATAAGACCAGATGAACAAATGAAAAAGAAATAGGTGACATTCATTTTAAGACTATATTTGATTTAATCAAGTATATCTAAAATATAATCTCAACAAGTAATCAATGTAAAAATTACTAATGAATACTTCAAATTTTTTATACTGAATATTCAAAAATCTTGTGGGTAATTTATACTTACAAAATTTTAAAGTTTTAAAGTAAGAACTCAATTAGGAGCTCTCTCTCTCTCTCTCTTTTTTTTCAATTGGGGTTTTCTCTCTTCCTTAACTCCCTTGAAGGTTGTTATTACTTCTTTGGAATTCAGCTTAAGTCTTTTTAAAAATATTTTTTAGTTGTCAATGGATCTTATGGATCTTTTTATTACATTTATTTATATGTGGTGCTGAGGATAGCACACAGGCCCTCATACATGCCAGGCAAGCATTCTACCACTGAGCTACAGTCCCAGCCCCAGGATCTCTTGATCATTCCAAGAGATCAGTAGTTACTTGTGGCTGGTGGCCACTGAATCAGTGTGTCTCTAGGCCAACCTACCCACTAGCTTGCTACCATAAAGTGACCTCATTTGATGCCATGAAGAGTAGAAGAATCACTCTGAGGCCTGCTCAGATTTCTGACCCACAGCATTGTGAGAGGGTAAATATCCATTGTTAAAGCTGCTGTATTTGGGAGAATTCCTAATACACTAAATAGGTAAGTAAAACAGATTGAATAGGTGTTAAATAAATGAAAGGTTTTTAGGGAGTGTGGCTAGAAGGGATTCCATGCAATGGAAATAGCATATACAAAGGTAGTGAGGCAGGAGAGCACGTGAAAGAAGGTATAAGAAGGTTGTGGCTAAGATGAAGGCAGGTGGAAGACAAGGTGGAAGACCTAGGCAGGGGCCAGACCATACTTGTCTTATAGGTCAGTTAAGGTTTTTGGTCTTTATTCTGAGAGCAATGTGAACCACTAAAGAAATTATAGTGGAGATGGGTTTGGTGGCACACACCTGTAATCTCAGTGGTTCAGGAGGCTGAGGCAGGAGGATCAAAAGTTAAAAGTCTTGGGGCTGGGGTTGGGGCTCAGTGGTAGAGCATTTTAAAGTAAGAACTCAATTAGGAGCTTTTTTAAAAAAAAGAGAGAGAGATTTTTTTTTTTTTTTTAGTTTTCAGTGACACAACATCTTTGTTTGTATGTGGTGCTGAGGACCGAACCCGGGATGCACGCATGCCAGGCGAGTGCGCTACCGCTTGAGCCACATCCCCAGCCCAGGAGCTTTTTTAAAAAATGTGTGAGGCACTGGGTTCGATTCTCAGTACCACATACAAATAAATAAAATAAAGGTCCATCAACAACTAAAAAATATTTTTTAAAAAAATGTTTAAAGCCAGCCTCAGCAACTAAGTGAGCCCCTAAGCAATGTAACAGGATGCTGACTCAAAATGAAAATAAAAAGGTTTGAGGAATGTAACTCAGTGATAAAGCAACCCTGGGTTTAATCCTCAGTGTCAAAAAAAAAAGAAAAAAAAAGAAAAGAAGAAATTATAGTAGAGATGGACATAATCAGCTTTGCTTTTGGAAAAAATGACTCTAGTTATTAAATAGCAAATGTATAGTAGGGAAGCCAGATGCAGAAAGACCAATGGGCTGGCCACTGAAGTTGTTTAGTGAACATAGCTGTTTGGTCTAGAATGGTAATAGCAGAAATGGAGGTAAGTTGGTATTTGAAGAAATAATTAGGTTTATAATTAACAGAATATGGCATGGATTAAATATAAGGGATGAGAACAAAGTGTTGATTCATTGACTGATTCCTTTATTCATCCAACAATTGGGTGCCCCGAATCATTCTTGACACACTGATACCTCAGTGGGTACCACAGGACTCTCTGATTTTTAATATTCACTTTCATATACTTAGTAAAATTATAAATGAAAGCAACAGAAATTATACTTCTATTTTCAAATATACAGATGACACAAAAATGAGCCCAAACTGGGTCAGCCTAATTAGTATTCACAAAGTCTAAAAAGAGAGACTAACGTCATAAGGGTAAGTGTACAGACCTGTACTTAAGTTTTAAAGTAACAACTATGTAAATGGAAAAGGTGGATGCTAGAGAAATAGCTTATCTAGAATAAATATAAGAATCACATAAATATTAGTATGATGTGGCTAACCAAAATTAATCCAGTCCTTTTTTGGAGGGGAGTGCCTGGGATCCAACTCAGGGCCTTGCACATGCTAGGCAAGTGCTCTACCACTGAGCTAAACCCCAGCCCAATTAATTCAGTCTTAACATAGAATTCGCCCTCTGTACTCTGTGCTAATCAGACCACATCACTTGTGGTATCACACTGACAAAATTAGGGTTTATCAAGTGAAAGGGCAGCACAGTTCACTAGGGAATATTGAAATTATGTCAAATGAGGAACAATTAAAAAGACCGGGGGTAATGAACCTGAAGAAGAGAAGACTGTGAACACCCTGTGGCCTTCTGAAAACATTTAAGGGATCTCCTGGGGGAGAGCATACACATTGTTGCTGAAGGGCAAGCAGTTCCAATCACTGGAAGTCAAAAGGAGCCAGAGTCCAGCTCCAGATGATGAAGGTTTTAATGGAGAGCCACAATTTTCTTGGGAGGAAATGAACTCCCCATTATCAACTCTGCTCAAGGAAAAGTGGGGTACAATGCAGAAGAGATACTTTTGTGGGGAGGGATTTCTTGTTATGTAATCGAACTCCATAACATTTAAATTCAAAAGTATCATTTCCAGGAAAAAGAAAAAATAAAGGAAGACGCGGAAGCACTCCATCTCTCTCTGTCCCCATCCTGAACTTTTTCTTTCTTTCTTTTTTTTTTTTAGCATTGGAGACAGTATGGTATGTTTACAGGACCTTCCTGTCTGGACAGTCTGTTGAGCTGACTATAAGTGACCCAGGGCTTCAGATGACATGGAGAAGAGCAAGCACTCCTATGGCCCAGAAAGGTACAAGATGGTGGTACTTGAATTGGGCCTTGACAGGTGACTCAGACTTGGTCTCAGAACTGTACCCTGATGGCGTGAACAAAGTGAGCCAGGCTGCGAGGGATTGCAGTAGTCAGTTTCTGTTAGAGTGGATGAAGTTGCACCCAGTATGGGCTCTAACTAAGTCTACTTCTTCTGATATTTCTACTCATGAGGGTTTCAGCCTGGGCCACTGCATCATTGAACAGGTTCCTCTAAGGGTTGCTCTCCTGTGACATCAGCAATGATGAATTTCCTAGAACTTGGTGTAATGGCCATCTGCCTCTGCCCTTGAAAAGCTCTGCAAGCTTCCAACAACTCTTTTAAATGTTGACTGAGTAGAACTGGCTAAGCCTTTCAGTCACATTCTTGATATACATGCACCTACGCAGAGAACGTCGGGCATAACCGTGGTTTCCATGTTCTTTCTTAGTATAATATTCTTTCGCATTTTTCCCTTATATATATATATATATATATATATTAATTTAAGCAACACATAATAATTTTACATATCTATGGGCTACAGTGTGATATTTTAACACATTTATACAATGTGCAATGATCGATCAGGATAATTTTCATAAACATCTCCTTAAACTTTTATCATGTCTTTGCATTGGGAACATTCAAAATCCTCTCTGCTACTCTGGCAAGGTTCTAGAATATGGTCAAGTAGAATCACGTTTAGGGACGTATGGAAATGCAGCAATGATTGTAGCCTTTTCATGGGAAATTAAGAAGAGTGGACTGGACTGGAGAAGAGGTTGAACTTGCACAAATAACAAGGAATTAATTTTTTGAAAGTAGATCAGAAGAGCTTAACAGGGCCTGGAAAGTCAGATAAAGAGTTTATATCTGATTTGAGAGAAAATTGGGAATTGGGGATCAATAGTTTGGAAGTATAAAAAATAACGTAACCATGAGCTGGAGTTGTGGCTCTGTAGTGGAGCACTTGCCTAGCATGTGTGAGGCCCTGGGTTCGATCCTCAGCATCAAATTAAAAAAATAAATAAATAAAATAAAGGCATTGCGTCCAAATACAACTTAAAAATAAATATCAAAAATATAGTAAAAATGTAACAATGAGCTGGGCTTGTGGCTCTGTGGGAGAGTGCTTGCCTGGCATGTGTGAGGCACTGGGTTTGATTCTCAGCACCATAAATAAATAAATAAATAGATAGATAAATAAATAAAAATATAAATATAGGTCCATCTACAACTAAAAATAAATAAATAAAAATAATGCAATGAAAGTTTGAAGAAAATAAGCTAGTGGCCCAAGGAAAGAGGTTAAGGCTGGTATTAGAGTGGTCAAGAAAGCCAACAGTAAAGCTTGTGGTCCTGAGATGAAGAGACAGGACCAGCATAGAGGCAGTGGGCATGAGGAGGAGGTGAGTGAGCAGTGTCTCACTGAGAACATGAACACTCCTGGCCTGGTGGACACCAAGGATAGCTGGCTATGGACAGACACATCATTCCTGCTGAGCTTCACTTCCCTCACCAGCTTATCTCCCTCTAATCCAGGCCTGATCAGTTTCCAATCTCTCCTTGGAGCAAATCCCTCTGTAGCCTCAATCTATGGAGAATTTTTTTTTAATTTTTAATATTTATTTTTCAGTTTTCGGTGGACACAACATCTTCTTTGTATGTGGTGCTGAGGATCGAACCTGGGCCGCATGCATGCCAGGCGAGCGCGCTACCGCTTGAGCCATATCCCCAGCCCTATGGAGAATTTTTTTACCTAACTCTTGGATTCCTTTCAGGAGCTGCTCTTGCCCTTGTCCATTTGGAAGTACAGTATTTCCACACAGATATGAGGAGGGCAGCATCAAATATGGTACATGTTACAAGGATGTGCACTGATTTCAAAAAGCAAACATCTGAGCAGATCCACAAGGAGCCAAAGGAGGTTTTTACTCACCCTCTGATACTGTGGTAACTAAAGTATTAAAATTAAGAGTACATTACCCATTGGGTGCGGTAGCGCACACCTGCAATCCCAGCAGCTCTGGAGGCTGAAGCAGTAGGATTGAAAGTTCAAAGCCAGCCTCAACAAAAGCGAGGTGCTAAGCAACTCAGTGAGACCCTGTCTCTAAATAAAATACAAAATAGATTTAGGGATACGGCTCAGTGGTCAAATGCCCCTGAGTTCAATCCCTAGTACCCAAGGGGGGGGGGAAACGAGTATATTACCCTCATCAGCTCAGAAGACGGGGCACCATACAGGAATAGCTTTTAGATTTTCCTGTCCCCCAACAAGAAGTTTGTGTTTGAGACAGACACCTAGTTCTCTTAGGTATATCTAGAATCATGACTTTTTGGAGTTAAAATTTACCACCTTTTAAAAATATTGATGGTTTTAAACATCAGTTTTCCCTTTTTTGCCAATAAGTGCCCAAAGTAAAAACATCATGCAAAATTTTATAGTTGCCTATCCAGGTCTGTACACATCCTGGGAAGGGGCTGTGCCTGCCAGGAACAAGGCCCAGAGAACTTACTAACAGGTAGCTATGCCCATCCTGCCCTCTAAGGGAGCCCCTTTCTGGTTTCAGAACCAGAACCAGGTCAAAGAGAGAAAAGCTAACTGTTTCAAGGGCACAGTTTGAGGGACAGCCCCTTCTCCCCATCTGTGTACCAGTCCTAATCTAACACTTGGAATTCCCACATTACTCATTCCTTGGGGTCAGGCATTTTTTTGAAAGCCCCTGTTAAAATGCAAATTAGAGTTAGAAGGGAGAAAGGGAGAAGGGTTGGGTTTTTCGTTGTTGTTTGTTATTAACCCTAAGGAGTTAAGTTCAGGTAATTCACCTAAATAAGACATGGAACTCAGGAACTCAGAAAGGAATCACATCCCTGGATGGAAGAGGATGAAGTCCCAGGCCCTTGGTGGAGAGAGGCATAGTGTTGAAAACACATTTTCTTCCCCTACACACATTTGAGATGTTATCTATATCCCAAGCTGCAGCCTGTGTACCCTCCAATGTGCAAACAGTTCAGAAACAAATCTATGGAGTAGCGTTCAATGAGGGGTTGTGCACACAGACTCTGGTCCTGTCTTTCCTGCGCCCCTCACATGTTCTTATCTGACTGGTCATGAAAAGTGAACGGCGTAAATTCTGGAAAACTGCCCAGGCGCCTCCCCACTAAGCCAGGTTGTTTTAATTCTGTCTTTTCTCTCCTGTATCCTCAGAGTGTCAATCCCCTGGCCCAGAGATCCCTAACCTCAATTCCTACTTGTATCTGATTTTTGAAACATATTGTTCACATCTTGATTTTTCTCCTAAAGAATCTGGCATGGCTCACCTTTTTCTCTTTTATAATTTTCTCCTGATCCTCATTTCTACCCAAGATGGGTCATCCAATATCCAGGGATAAAAAGAGTTGTGAAAATATCAAACATAAAGAGAGTAATTAATCAGCACCATGACTCAGAGCCTTTCCTTTCCTTCAAAGTACTGTTGCTCCCAGTGGTGTTAATGTGATTACAGTATGCTTTTATTATTTTCCACTTCAAGAGCACAGCAGCTTCAAGAGCACAGCGTCCCCTTATATCATTTATGCTCCTTGTTGAAAACCCGGTTCCTGGGACTGGGGTTGTGGCTCAGTGGTAGAGCACTTGCCTACCATGTGTGAGGCACTGAGTTTGATTCTCAGCACCGCAGATAAATAAATAAAATAAAGTTTGGGCTGGGGATGTGGCTCAAGCGGTAGCGCGCTCGCCTGGCATGCGTGCATCCCGGGTTTGGTCCTCAGCACCACATACCAACAAAGATGTTGTGTCCGCCGAGAACTAAAAAAAAATAAATATTAAAAAAAAGAAATTCTCGGGAGGGGGGATAGTATGGGATAGGAAAGGCAGCAGAATACAACAATTACTAATTGGGCATTATGTAAAATTGTGGATGTATAACCGACGTGATTCTGCAATCTGCATTTGGGGTAAAATTGGGAGTTCATAACCCACTTCAATCTAATGTATGAAATATGATATGTCAAGAGCTTTGTAATGTTGTGAACAACCAATAAAAAAAAAATTAAAAAAATAAAAATAAAATAAATAAATAAATAAAAGAAATTCTCTCTCTCTCTCTCTCTCTCTCTCTCTCTCTCTCTCTCTCCTCTCTCACTCTCTCTTTAAAAAATAAAATAAAATAAAATAAAGTTCATTGGCAACTAAAAAAATATATTTTTTTTAAAAAACCCAGTTCCTAGAACATAGTAAGCACACAATATACATATTCTGAATGTATGAATAATAACAGATTCAGAAAACCCATTACACTTTAGCCGGCTCACAAGATAACACTCATGGTCTCTTTAGCAAACATAATACAGAATGGTGAATTTGACCACATAAATACACAGTCCAGAGCCTTAGTCCCAAGACTGAATTTACACATAAGAAGAGCAGGCCATCTCCTTAGTTTTTACAATTTGAGAGGAGTGGGAAGTTCCCTTGGCCAAAAATTATTTTCACCTGTCTCTCCAGAACCTTAAATCACTATTAATGGAGGCGATATTTTAAGCCTATTTGCAAATAAATGCAAATGTGTTCACAGTATGTGCAACTGTGTTAAACCACTGACCGGGCTCTTTTTTGATCAGAGTATTTCTTTCCAAATGACCTACTGGTCTCAATATTGGGATGGGGCAGCTAGAAGGGAAGAAGTTGGGGTGGGAGGATAAGCATTTCTGGACCAGAGGAGGAAAGGTCAGACAGGAAAGCCGAGGCTATTACAGAGAAGTTGTGACACTGCCTCCCTCCTCTTCATTTCCCATTGTACATGGGGCTCAGGCAGGGCCAACATCCTTGGACAGTTTCTCCCAGAGCAGAGCTGCTTGGAGCCCCCAGCACTCCAAGGTCAAGGGCAGCTGCCAGCTGTTTGGTAAGTGCACCTTCCATTCTTCTGCCTATCTGGTCTCTTGGCCCACTAAAGCCCATACAGGGATCTGGCTGGAAGAGTCTCATTTTTCTGATATCTCATCTCCAATGTAGCTAGACTCCAAATTAAGCACGATGGCCAAAGGTTTTAAGCATGTCTTCTGCCCTCCCTCTGATGCATCCCCTTGCCAGCCACCAGCCCCATCTCTGCCCCAATGCAGCCTTCTCTCACGCTGTACTCCCCGGGCACATGGGCTTCAAAAGAACATACCTGTCACTTACGCCCATCCACCGTAGCTCCCAGAGACCAGACACATGAGCACAGCAGCATTCCCAAAGAGCACAGGAGCGAAGTTTTGAAAATACACTCGGAGGAGTCAGTACCAGCTCCCCAGGCCTCCTAAGACTCCTCTTGTAGAGAAAGAATAATCTCAGGACTGAGGCTAGAACTCAAATACAGAAAGGGGAACTGACTAGAGAGAAACAACACCGCAGACGGGCCAATGTTCTTGCGTGGTTCCAGATAACTTCTGCTGGCAGGTGGGCATTTCCACTGATGAGAATGACTACAAATGCAGGCTTGGACAGAGAGGCAGTGTAAAGCCCTGAGGAAACCCCCAAAGACAGCCCCATCCACAATCATGACAGACACCTTCCCTGACAGAGTGGTAGAGAAGAGGAGGGCAATCTTCAAAGCCCACGGGAAAAGACTCAGCTCAGCTCAGCCACGTACCAGACACTGGATCTGGCCCCCAGAGATGCAGGAGATGGTCTTCCATTAGAGCAGAGATTGAATCATTCATTCATCTCCATGGATCCTGCTAGAAGCCAAGTCTCATATGCAGCCATCATTGTTCGATTACCCTAATGTAATCCGAACTGTATGAATCTGGAATGCTTCTATTATTTTGGTCCACTATTCCTGGAAGTGGGTGGAACTGTTGGGTTCTGGGACTAGTAACAAGCAGAAGTGAGAAAGGTGGGTTTATGCCCGGTAAAGATCTCTGAACCTAGTGCTTCAGCAGGGATCGGCTTCAATTATAGACAGGGATCATTATGATCTGCCCAGGAGCATCAGGGACTGCAGAGCCCTATGCTCAGTGGTACTGGTGGCAATGGTAGGCATTTGTGGGCCTCTGAGGTCTGCAGCGTTTGAGCTCAGAAGAAGCAAGGCAGTCCTGCTGAGAAAGCCTCCTCTGCTTTTTTTTAGAGGCTAGCTGTGGCCTGCAAAGCTAGAGAAATGAAAAGTGACAAAGTGAAAGTTGGTTATTGGTGGCCGGGTTGAGGAAGCTCACCCAGCCAAAACATGTGGTACCGGGGAAGGACCCTGGGCTTGGAACTGGTGGTCCCAGGTCAGATTCTAGCTTGACCACTGGATACAGGGCAAGTTATTGGACACCTTGGAGTCTCAATCTTCTGTCCTGTGAAATGGGACTACTTATAGCTTTCCTTTCTGCATTGTTATGAGAGACAAATAAGGTATTCTATGCAAATCACCTGGTAGCAAGTATGAGCTGTTGAGCTTTCCGTTATTAGTCTCCTTTTTTCTTTTGAGTCTTTCCCAGTTCTTTCTTTGACCTTTCCACAAAGATCTTCCCCTTAGCATTAAAGAGGTGATGATAGTTCTTCCCAAGCAGGGTCTGTAAGCCCCTTCACGTTCCATCCTGGGCCTCTCCAACCCGCAGACTGCTGCCCAGGTCCTTGTCCTGACTCACTTGGGCCTTACTTCCCCTCAGCCACTCTACAGGCAGATCTTGGAAACTTCACCCTTTATATGGATAGGCTCCACCTGGGGGTTTCCTCTGGGTTTTACAATCACAATTTTCTTTTAGTTGAAAGGGTCCGTGTGGTTTTCTTATTGTAAAATATGAAATCACTCACCTATCAGAGGACAGGAGAATTCATTCATGTTTCCCTTATTTTTAAGGGTCTTCCTTTTTTTTGTACACAGTCAAGATGCAAGATATGCTAAACTGAAAGTGCTGCTATCAAAATATCTGAAGCTATATTTCCCAAACTTTAGTCATTCTAGTTACTAGTACCACTTCACATGCATGTAAAATCTGGACTATTGCTTTTATAGTATTTTTCTCTTAACTTACTTTAACTAAATTTATTTAAAAAGAAAGTTTTATGTTAATACTAAGAATCACAGAAAGTAGTATCATTTGCAAAAAAAAAAAAAGATGTCAAATGGCATATCAAACTAGGTTTGAGAATCACAGAGACCAGTGTTCATACTGTGGCTCTGGATACCTGTGTGTTCTTAGGGAAGTTATATGGTGCCTGAGATTCTGGCACACCAGAGGCTATTTTTTCTTTATTTTAAAAGGCCGTTTTATAGTTTTTCCTTTTCTACATCCCTACTTCAGTTCCTGTTTACACTGAGTGGCCTCCTCCAAGGCTGTAACATAGAAGTACTCTAAAGGAGGGAGATGAGTGGCAAGGCTAGCACCAGAAATAAGGGACCATGTGGTGTCATGAAATTCACTGATTTAGCACTGCAAGAATGTAAAGGACCTTGGAAACTGTCCTTCTCGCCTTTCAAGCAGGGACCCCTCTGTGTCATCTCTGATGGAGGCATGTCTGAGCTTTGCTTTCTCATTGGCCAGACTCGGAGACTCACTACCTGATAGTTATAGGAACATGATCCTTTTTATAATGATCCCTTATCTACCACTTCTAACTCCCCAGCTCCGTAAGTAACATCCAGTTGTCCCTGTCCTGTTTTTTAGAATTACCAGAATATATTCATGAACCCTCTTAGGTCAAAGTTTCCCGATATGCAGAATGCAGATATTATAAATCCACTCTCTGCTAAATACCAGCAGTCTCCTCCACCGTTCGGTGGGATGTGATCTCGAGGACCCCGCTCAACGGGGTCCTTGAGACCCGGCTAGGGACCCTCCCACCAGCACCCTCCTCCCTGAGTGAGTCCACATACCTCCCAGCAGAGAGGGCTCTGGCAGCTTGGAGCAGGCAGTGACAAGATGACATTCATCAATGAGTCAGAGGTCACATTTAGCTTAAAACAATTGTAGGAGGTCGGCTGACCATGATTGTTTTCACACGTTAAGCCGATGGCCGCCCCCTTACCCACTCTTGTTTGTGTGTCAGTGTTTGGGGCCAGCGATCAGCCAATCAGAAGCACCATGGCTGCCCTGTGCGCCACGAGAGCCCGGGCGGACAGGATGCAGCAGCTCTGGTAGTCACCAGCATCAAAGGCTGCCAGGAGGCGGCGCAGGATGAAGACCAGTTCCTTGTGCTTGGTGAGGAGGAAGTTGCTGGTAACCTCAGAAAGCTGCTTTCTGTGTTGGCCTTCTTCCTCCACTGCCTCATCCCCGGATGTTCTCATGCCTAAGGCCGAGGCTGCAAGGAAAAGCAGCCGGAGGGGGAGAGGCCACCCAGGGCAGTAGACAGAGCTGTGGGCGGGAAAAGGCGCACACCCTCCTGACGCCACGCCCACACCTTCAGGGTCTGCTCAGTGTGACAGAGCCAGACACCCATCAGCATTTAGAATCATCCAGCACTTAGCTCTAATTTCCCTTCTCAGCCATATGTCCGTTGCTCTGTTTAAATGACTGCCTGTGGCCTGTGGCTAGGGAGCCGTCTAAAAGTATTCTAGATAGTGGTGGAAGTGGCAGTTCCAGTGTAGGATAAACAGTTTCCACTCTCTGTAGTGTCTGTTTTCTGAACTTTCTTTGAAACAGATTTGTGCAGGTGGGGGTGAGCAGAGGAGATCCAAAGTCAAAGGCTCTCCTCTGCGCTTTTGTGAAAGCCCATAGAGGAGATGATGTGGGTATCCTGTGTTTTATGCAAGAAGAAGAAAGGGGAGAAGTGTATGATCCTATAAGCAGTGGGAACCCCAGAACCCCTTGCTTGGTGCTCCCAGAGGGTGACAACCTCAGGGTGATGGCTCATGCCCAGAGAGGCAGCCTTCAGCTTAGGCAGTCTCTGTAAACATTCTCATTTCCCACTGTGGCATGAGGTCAGGGAGCTGCCAGACTTCACAGACCACAGTGGACTCAAGAGAGTGAGGGTGAGGACAGTTGCATATCTTATTCGAATGGCTAAAACCCCAAAACCTGACCGCACCAAATGCTGCCGAGAATGTGGAGCAACAGGAGCTCTCACTCATTGCTGGTAAAAGTAAAAGTGCAAAACGATAAAATTACATTGGCAGTCAGTTTCCTACAAAATTAAGCAAACATCTACTTCGTAAGCCAGCAAGAACACTTCTAGGTACATTGACTCAATTGAGTTAAAAATAAAATAACTGCAAACATCTACACACAAGTTTATAACAGCCTTGTCCATAATTGCCAAAAAATTGGAAGCAACTAAGATGTCCTTCAATAGGTGAATGGACAAACTATGTACATGCATACATGGACTCTTATTCAATGATGAAAGGAAGTGAGCTATCAGGACATGAAAAAGGGTGGAGAAAACTTAAGTGTTTATTGTTTAAGGAAAGAAGCCAATCTGAACAGGCCACATACTATATGATTCCAATGACATGATATTCTAGAAAAGGCAACATAATGGAGACAATAAAAGATAAGGGGTTGCCAGGGGCTTGGAGGGAGATGTGGAGGGATAAGCAGGTGGAAGAACAGAGAGGATTTTTAGGGTGGTGATATTTAGTATGATGGTATGATGGTGGGTACATGGTATACATTTGTCAGAGCCCATAGAACTATATGACCCAAAGAGGAAACCTTAATATAAAGCATGGACTTTAATTATACATCAATATTGGCTCATTAATCAGAACAAATATGCCACACTAATGCAAGTTTGCAAAAAATGGGGGAAACTGTGCCCTGGTAGAGGGTAGATGGGAATTCTCTGTACTATCAGCTCAATTTTTCCCCCTTTGGTAAGTCTAAAACTGTTCTAAAAATAAAGGCTATTAATTTAAAAACACACACACTCTGACCACATGCACTGATTCCTGGCAAAGCGACTAAATTAATGATGTGACATTTTAGAGAGTTCCTAAACTGCTGGGAAAGAAAATTAGCATCAATTTCACAGTCCAAAGATTCACTTCCCCATGGTGCACACTTGTAATTAAATGCCACACATACAATGTTTAGAAAAATCTCCAGTCTTTTTAAAATGACTGCCCTCTGCTTTTACACTTTATGCATATTTTTTGGTGCAGAGCCATAGATTTTTTTATGTCAATTCCTTAGGTAAATTAAAGAAAAAGCCCCACTGTTTTCTTAGGGTCAGATCAATTTAAAAAAAAAAAAAGCTTTCAGTTCCATTTTTCTGGAGGAACATTCTTAGAAATGTAGTGGGTTTCTTTTATCTTTGAGGGGGGATGCTATGGTATCCTACACTGAAAGCAAAATTTATATAGTTAAGAATTAAAGGTTGATTCTTTTTCTTTGCCCCATACTTGCAGACTTGGTATTTATGTCACTGAGGCAGAGAGGGACTCTCACTCTCACACTCTCACACAGATGCCATGCTCATCCTAGACTGGCTTTTTCTGTCTCCCTAGGTGCCCTGGGGGATCTTTTTGTATTCACTTTCTCATGATGCAAATTTATACCCATCATTCATGCGTGCTAGGAAAGAAGCAAGGTGTATTGTTTCTTAACTCGTATTCTATCAGTTTATGAACGCGGAACCTGGGCTTCAGTGACACAGTTTTGCCTAGAGATCCTCAAAGGAGAAGTCTGAAAGGCAAGGGACACCAACAGGTATTTGCAGGATTCTATCAAGTGAATGGAAACCCTTTGTCTACACGTTCTCTCAAAAATCACACAGTTGTGCTGGGTGCAGTAATCCCAGCAACTTGGGAGACTGAGACAGGAAGATCTCAAATTCAAGGCCAACCTCAGCAATTTAGGGAGGACCTAAGCAACTAATAATTGAGCAGGGGATGTGCCTCGTTGGTTGAGTGCCCCTGGGTTTAATACCCAGTAACAACAACAGCAACAACAAAATCACATGGTGGCTTTAATAAAACATACCTGAACTTCAGCAGCAAAATGCATTGATCTGGACTGAAGATTGCAGTTTCTTATATTAGCAGGTAGGTTAAGGGGAAAATTGTCAAAAGGATAAAAAATGGTCATCAAGATGCATGCATTTTTAGAAAAAGTACTGCTGGGCTGGGGACTCTGTGCCAGGGACTCTGTGCCAGGGACTCTGGACATGCAGTTGCTTTCATGGTACAGGCAATGGGAAGGAGGGAAAAGATGGACTGGGGGACCTACAACTAGTAACAACCACTGCAGCAGGTGAGGAGCCCACTGTCCTATGAGCAGCATCGGAGTGAGATCTGTGGTCTGGTGTAGGCATAGCAGAGTGGCATGGGGCATGCTGGGCCACAACCAGAATCAGAAGTCTCTGTGCAGTGTATGGAACAAGGGCCATCATGGGGGAACTGAAGAAGCCAGTGGAGAACTGGACCACAGTTCATGGAAGCAAGGCTAGGCCAGAGAAGGATTGCAGTATAGGGAATCCAGGGACCTGTGACTCACCCCATGGACACAGGGGAACAGGATACAGCCACAAGACCACACGCAGAACACTCTTCCCACCTTGCCTGCCTACCATGTATCCCAACACCTCATGAGAGGAGAGGGGTCAGGTGCCAGGGCTGCTTAGTAAGCCTTGACTGAATATAGGCCCCAGACAGGGATCCAGGATTAGCTAAAGAAGAGGGATCTCTGCCCTCCTGGAGCCTGTAGTCGAGGGCAGGAGATCCATCTCATTAGGTCAGGGTACTGGCCACCAAGGGATTTTCAATATATGCCACTTCAGTTAGGTATGATGTTCTTATGTTTGAGTAACCAGGCGTCTTAAGAGTGTGAAGTAGATTCTAACTATGTCATGTAGTTCACAACTAAGAAAAGTTTCTGCAGGACCTCTGGCTCAGGAACAGGCTTCTCCAGGAAGTATCAGTTTCTTCTTCATTTCATATTTGAAATGGTCACAGTGCCTACATAATCATAAGTCACAGATAGCACAGTAGAGAGAACTGACTGGGCGGAGGATGGACTAAGTCATCCTTCACTTCCCCTGCAATTAACAATTCTCTATTCTAGCTGTTAGGACTGGGGTGTAACTTGTGGTGGAGCACTAGCCCAGCATGTGTGAGGCCTTGGGCTCAATACCTGGTACCAGCAGGGGAAATTACTATGCTAACTCTTCAGTAGGAGTTTACAATCTTACAATCTCAGTATTTCCTCTGATAGTTTACATGAAATATGGCCTATTATTTTACAAATAAAATATGTAAAATCTTCCCAAGACAAATGAAATATATGTGCAGCAGGTTTAAAAATGATACCCATCAACTGACTACCAACATCTACAATGTCACTTTTCAGAACTCAAAATAAAATCTGATTCCAAGTTTGCTCTCCTTTTAATCTGCAGGGAGACTTGGGAACCTGAAAGCCAAATTCAAAAGGCTAGAGCCCTGACTCTAAAGTGGCCTGTTGGTTTAAGGGATATGCACTTACATATTCCGAGAAACTGTCATTTCCTTTATACTCTCATTTAGAAGAAATAAAATGAGGTAATATCTTAAATGTAAAAGTTGCTAGAAGAGTTAAGTCCATAACTTTTTTCCCTCTGTGTGCAGAGGAGGCAATCTCAGACATAACAAAACTAACACATTTTAACAAATAGCAGCATATTTCACATTTAGGGAAGCATGAGATCTGTGAAAGCACCTTATGCAAAATATTTATGTAAGAGTATCAATATAATGTGCACAGCAAAGTAAAATAAAACAGATCAAGGTTATACAGAACACACCAATATGACTAAGCTTATTTTTAAAAAAGAAAAAAGATGAATTTTTTTACAGCTTCTATTTCACAACAGGTGTTGGGGCTTGCACACTCAGAGACTCACTTTCCTGTGGCATCTTTGACTCAGAAGCAACATACCTAAGAATTGTGGACCCCTGAAATGTGCATTCATCCACCTGGATCTGCAGTTCTCAAGTTGGTGGTGCAAAATCATTGAGGTATAATTTTTGCTATTCCCTTCCTCTCCTTCCCATTCCTTTAAGGAAGATTCTAAGGATCTACCACAGAGAGGTGCTGCTCCTTGAAAGAAATTTTTCCAGTAAAACGAGATGGTGCTCTTTCTGTTCCTGACTTTGGAAAAGTGCTTCAATTTGAACTTTACTAAAAATCTTATTTAAGGCTGAAACATTCTTATATAAGCCCTGCACTGTTTGACTAGTTTTTTTGGGAGCTGTTGGAATTTTTAAGAAGGGCAGCACTCATAAACCAATTTGATCTTCGTGTTTCATAAACTGGAGATGAAATATTGCATTTGAGTTGCGCTTTCACTGTGCATGGGCCATTTGCATGCAAACAAAAGAGATTATTTTTAAAAGAGGTTTTCTGTGTTTTTGTTTTGGTCCCGTGGGATGACTGTGGTCTCTGGAAGAAGGGCTCAGGCCATTTTCACACTCTGAATGGTGTTCATGACACCCTTGCTTTGCCTTTCTCCCTCAATACACACTTCCAAATCCTTGGCAGCCACTTTTGGTGTCTTAATCACCTCTCACCTTCACTATTCAACAGCCTCCCTCTGGTTCCTTAATTATCTTTCCTTTTTTTAAATTAATTACTTGTTCTTTTTGGATATACACGACAGTAGTGTGTATTTTGATATATTACACATACATGGAGTATAACTTATTCTAATTAGGATCCCATTCTTGTGGTTGTACGTAATGTGGAGATTCACCAGTCCGAATGTTCTCTCTGATAGGTGGATGATAATTGGACACAATATCTTTATTTTATTTATTTTTAGGTGGTGCTGAAGATCAAACCCAGCACCTTGTACGCATTAGGCGAGCGCTCTACCGCTGAGCCACAACCCCAGCCCCTTCTCTTCTGTCTTTATCACCCAGCCCACATACCTTACGCTGATCACCCTCTGGCTGGTCACTATTGCTGACCTCCACCGTGCCTCCCAGGGATCTTTGAAAACTTTTTGACTCTTTCACCTTGGCACACGTGTTCCTTGCCTTCTCAACTGCAAATCTGTACTCTTCAAGATTCATACTCTGCCACAGTAAAGCCTTCCCTGCCACTCTTCCCTCGTCTTTTTCACCCTATCTACCTCTTCCTCACTCCCAAACTACCCTGTTTATTCTTCCATTTAAAAACAGTTTCCTTGTTCTGTTAAGATTTCACTGCTCAGATGGCTGTCCTGTTCAGATGTCCACAAGGACGGGAAGCACATTTCATTCCCCTTTGCTTTCCCTAGGACCTGGCATAGTAACAGATCCAGAGTGGGGCTCAGTACATATGCACCTTTTGAAACCAATATCTGTAAACGGATTGCTACAAGGTGAGCCCTCTACTACTGCACTGTGGCTATTACAAATGCATTACTTCATTTAATCTTAGTGATCAATGTAAAAAGTTTTACAGATGAGGAAACTGAGTTTCAGAAAGGTTAGGTTAGGCCACTTGCTCAAAATCATACAGTTAGTGAGCTCAAGCTTAAGAAGATATGGAACTGAATCTGTTTTAATTTCTACGTGAGAATGTCAGATAGATGTCAACGTACTTTTTTTTCACCTGACTGATGAATGGTTTGGTTTTGGTTTCCCCCTGCCTTTTACTAATGGTTCAACCTTATATTGCTAAACCTCTCTGAACATCAATTTCCTTCTTTCTTTTTCAATGGGGAAAATAATATTTCCCCCCATGTGGTTACTTTAAGGATGCAGGGATGACATGTACATAAGCTCCTGACCATCACAGCATCATGTGCTCCATCCTACTCTGGGCATGTGCTTGATATCCCTCCATTTGTCACTTAATCTTTACCCTCTGAAAGTTTGGAACCATTCAACTTGTTAATAGTAAAAAAAAACCAAGGCTCAGAGAAATGAATAACCTGTCCAGAGTTCCTTTCATTTAAGAAAATATTTTCCCCAAGGCCCTCTAGAACCTTCCAACTCCCTGCTGTCTCGCCTCTCCATGTCCTTCACCTTCCATCCTTCACCTACTGACTTCTTCAGGGAGGCAGCTGGCCAGGTCCAGACTTTCTCATCACCTCCACTGTGGACTCCAGCACTCCCCTGCCTTGTTCACTGGTGATTCCTTCTCACCTGTTGCTGCCTCACTTTCGAGACTCAGGTCCTGTGGAATCCAAGCAGGTCATCTAAAGGAGGGAAGCCAGCCATAGGGGAAGAGGAGAGTTTATTCCCTACTAGAAGTTAGGCAGCCTCTGCCAGGTTCACCAGTTGTTATCATGTGGGAATGAGGGCCCTGTTACCCAGTGTTCTGGTTCTCCAGAGGATGTCTCTAGATATCCAAGATTGTGTGAATTCTCTAGATTTTTGAAATATTGGCAACTAAATATGTCAAGGCTTTTGTTTTATTTGACTACTCTCTGTGGACATTTTTAGTTTACTAAAAATGTTCGACCTCTGCTCCAGGTTTTGTTCCTGCTCAAGACTACTGGCTCCCTCCCTGGAACTGGCCTTTGTCCTTCGGTTTACCAGAGCTTATTTTGGACCCTGACCCAACACATCTCTCTCAAACTTCTAATCTCTTCATCCACAAATCTTTCCTGCTGCTAGATACAATTGCTCACTCCCCTGATCTCCCATAGTAGATAGATAGCATGGTTATTCAGAGCTTCGGTTTGGAATTAGATTGGAGTTTGGAACCCTGGCTCTGTTATCAGCTATGTGACTCAGTTTTCACTTGAGGAAAATCAGAGACAATAATAGTACCTACCTCCCGCGTTGTGAAGACTAAATGATGTAATATCACGTACCATAATTCCTGCCAGATGGTAAGAAATGTCAGCTACTTCTTCCCTGCTGTAGCTTCTATATAGAATTTCTATCTGATTCATCTTCATTTCCCCAACATTAAACTGAATAAATTAATGAGCATATAGTCATAGCCTCTTCCTTTCTAGTTCTGACTCACTATCGCCTGGGCCCCAATATAATATATTTCTAAGTTAGTCCATCCACAGTTACTTCACTCTCTTTTGACCCTCTGTTGCACTGGCAGAGGCCAAGGCAAAAATTGTAGTCTAGAGCAAACCAGCTCCTTCTAGGACATCAAGCCATTATATAAAAATTAGGGATTTTTAAAAAAATATATGTTTAAATAAGTTTACCTTTCTGACTTCTCTTGGAAAAGAAAGCTGAGCTGTCCAGACTCACATCCTTACATAGAGGGCAACAGTGTGATGACCAGCAGCCTGGGGAGGGGCCTCACTGGCAGGGTGGAACACTTCCACTGTCTATACGTCATGGGACCAGGCAGAAACCACAGACCGATGTCACTCACTTCCGTTCTCTGAGAGTCGATGCTGGCCGCTCCTGGCTTAGAGGCTACCATGAGATGGCTTTCTGCCTTGATTTCATCCATGTTAGCAGGGCAATGTATGCTCACCTATCTAAGAACCCCATTTTTATAATCCCACCAACTTGTTCTGACATATTTGCTGGCTATCTTGTTTTTGTATATTTTCTTTATAATTCCATAATCTTATGTTGTCTTTTGTTTTTACAAAGCCACTTAAAACTTCATTTTTAATTTACTTAACCATCTACCTATGATTAAAAATTTAGGTTGATGCTTATTTTCCTTATATTAAATAATGCTGTAGCAATCATTTATATATATATATACACTATGGGTGGTCACAATACCTTTACTTTATTTTTATGTGGTCCAGAGGATTAAACCCAGTGCCTCACATATACAGGGCAAGTGTTCTACCACTGAGCTACAATCCCAGACCCTGTAGTAAGCATTTTTGTGCACACATTTGTTTCAATACCTTTTATTATTATTTGATGAGTTAGATCCATAGTAGTGAAATTATTAAGGAAAGATATATAAACATTTTGTAGAATAAAGAAAAATGGCAATTTTATATCTACTAAAATTAGAAGTACATATTTGAACAGTCAGCCAAGCTGAGTAAAGATACAAAAAGTCTTTACACATTAGAAGCAGGCATAAATATTTAAAGTTCAAAAAGTTAAAATAGACAATTTTTATGATTTTTTATAGTTTTCCAAACCCCATATACCCAATTACAGGGCAGGATTTTGTTTTAATGTTTTTGGTACCCCATCTTACATAAAATACAGTTCAGGTGGCTTTGTTGTTTGGCTTTCACCTTATTCATCTGCATTTAGCCTGCCCTTCTCTTATCAATAAGTAGGAGGTCAATTATAGCATTCTCTAGATTATAGGTAAGGTTTTATTAGTTAGAATTAATCAGAAAAGGCAGAGCTAAAGAAATTTAAGACTCAATTTAAAACATAAGAAATGATAGATTTTAAAGAAAAAAAGGGTGAGTCCTAAAATGTTTTATTTGCACGAGACATTACATCCATATAAACTCTTACACCCCTCATGGCATTGGTTAAGTACTAGTACCCTCATTTTACAGAGAACGACATTGAAGTTCAGGGAGTTGGATGCTTCTGCCAAAATGGCAACCTTAGTATATAAGTAGAGAACTGTGTATTAACTGCTGATTATGTGACATCAATAGCCTTTAATCCTGTGCATTTATCTAAGACACGATATGACCTACAGAAAGCAGAAACAGCTACATTTACGTGCCCATGAAAGCATGCACAGTTCACTGTAATAAAGAAGTATTGCATTGATATGTTTACCACTAAAGAGAGCTTCAAGAAGACAAATTTGTTTACTCATCTCTGAAGTCTTTCTATTGTGCAGCATGGTGCCTGGAACAAAGGTGCTAAATGAACTGAAAAGAAAATTCCCTAAAACAGAGAGAAATAAGCAATTCCCAGAATGAGTGTCTCTGGTGTAAGCATCTTAAGACTTCAGAAATAAGTTAACAAATTGCACACCACAGAGGTTATACCCATTAATATCCCCACAACCCATAGTATATCAAATTACCTTTTATAATTTACTCATTAGAATCAATACCTCTACCCACCCACCACCCAAATCTGTGATTGCTAATTTGATAAATGAAAATATCCTATTGATGTTTCAATTGGCATGTCTCTAATATTGAATAAAGATGAGCATTTGGATTTTTAAAATTATTTTTACATTTAAAAAAAATTTTTTTTTGAATTTTTTTAATATTTTTTTTTTTTTAGTTCTCGGCGGACACAACATCTTTGTTGGTATGTGGTGCTGAGGATTGAACCCGGGCCGCACGCATGCCAGGCGAGCACGCTACCGCTTGAGCCACATCCCTAGCCCTACATTTTAAAAATTTTTAATAATTATACATTCAAAGGAAGTTAAAAAAAATGTATAGGGAAGTCTCGAGTATCCTTCCCAGTTCCCCCAATGGTAGCAGCTTACGTAACTGTTATAGGATGTCAAAAAACAGGAAATTGATATTGATATAATCCACAGAGCTTATCCAGGTTTTGCCAGTTTTACATGCACGTGTGTGTGTGTGTGTGTGTGTGTGTGTGTGTAGTTTTATGCAATTCTATCATATGTAATGACTGCCACTATCAAGGTACAGAGCTGTGCCACACCCCCAAGCTTTCCTTGCACTGTCTTTTTATAGCCATATACCCCTACTGTCCCTACTATCCTCTAACCAAGGCAACTTCCAATCTTCTGTCTCTATAGTATGTTTTTCTATTTCAATAATGTCATATAAATGAAATCAAGCAGTATGTAACCATTGGGAATTGGCATTTTTGTTTAACATGATCCCTTGGAGACTCATTCAAGTTTTTGTATATATAAATAGTACTCTCCTTTTCATTACTTGGTATTCATGGTATGTATGTGCTATAGTTTAAATATTCACACTGAAAGACATTTCATTTTTCAGTTTTTGACTGCTATAAATAAAAATGGTATGAATATTCATGTACCAGTTTTTGTGTGAACATACGTGTTCATTTCTCTAGGAAAATGCTTAAAAATGTAATTGCAGGGTCATTTGGTAAGTGCATGTTTTCTTTTGTAAGACAGTGTTGTTTTCCAGAGTGGGTATAACATTGCACATTCCCAGCGGTTATATATGCATAATCTATTTCTTCTGCATTCCGCCAGCATTAGTGTTATTGCTATCTTTTTATTATTTTAACTATGTTGACATCTTGCATGCTTTTAATTTTTATTTCCATAATAGTAAATGACGTTGACCATCTGTGAATGTGGTAATTTTCCATTTGCATATCCTCTTTGAAGAAATGCCTTTGGAAACATATCTTTTGCCCACATTTTAATTTGGATTGTTTTACTGTTTAATTTGATAAATGAAAGTATCTCATTGGTGTTCACATTAGCATTTCTTTAATATTTAGGGAAAATGAACTTTTTTGTAATTTATAATTCTTTGTTAAAAATCACTGAACTATTACTAAAACTGAATTTCTTTTTTCATTTCATAATTGTTGGTTCTATTCCCAATAAGACTATAAAAATAACATCAGCTATTTCATCTATATTCACCACAGTGTTTTAAAGATCAGCAAGTTCATCAGATATTTTTGTTTAGTTGGTTGAAAATACTTGTAAGATAGGGGTGATGATTAATTAGTTTGTGTAGTTGAATATTTCAGTTTTATCCAGTTTTCCCAGTTTCTGACTGGCATTGATCAATTAGTTTAACTTAACTAAATGTTCAACCATTTTTATTTTTATCAGATCGTTTAGTAAAATAAGTATTATTAATTTGGTCCCCAATATTATAGAGATGAAAAATTTGGGCTGTTTGTCTTATCATTTCCCTGATATTTCAGAAAGCAAATTTTAGATTTATTCTGACTCAAAGCTTTCTAAGAAAACGTTTTAACGCTTCTTTACTCCAATTCTACTGTATGTGTTTTCTTGATGGTTGACATAAATTATAAGTGATTATAAAATTCTACTTGGGCTTGTTTTCTTCTTTACGCCAAAATTTTCATCTCTGAGAGACCTCAAATAACAGCTTTGCCATGACCTAAAGATATGGAAAGGAATCTCGGTCAGGACCAAAACACAACATGTCAAATGACAGCTGCAAAAATCCTTTTGATCTTGAAATCCTTTCCAAGCTGTTTTGGGTAGAAAGAAGTGATGAGTTTTCTCTCCTTTGCTGAGCTTTTAAACTAAGAAGATTCCAGGACAGAAGATTCTAGAGTCCGCTCTGACTCTAGGTTATTTCCCCACAGCTTGTAGTGAACAGCAGAGAGGAGTTGGCTCCAGGGAACAGGCCCCATTTATCCACCAAAATTTTTGCTGGCGGGCGGGCGGGCGGGCGTGGTCCCTCTGAGCTGTCTCCGAGTTCTCAGCTCTTTCAAGTTCACTCCCTCACTCAACTGGAAGTGCCACAAAGGTCACGGAGGGGGACCCTGGATTGACATTTTCAGTCCTTCTCCCTACTTCACCTTTCTGCAGAATTTGACACTGTGACTACCCTCCACTTGGTGAAACATGTCTGTCCTGTTAACTTAGGTAAAACTGATTCTTTTCATTTCTTTGTTCCCCTCCCACCTCTCTGATGTGTTTATCCAGTTTCTCTGGCTGTATTTTTCTCACCAAATGCATTAATTTGCTCTGGCTATGGTAATAAAGTACCACAAACGGAATGGCTTAAACAGTAGATTTTTTTTTTCCCCCCTGGAAACCAGAAGTACCAAATTGGGGTACCCGCTCTGTTGTTTTTTTCTGAAGGCTGTGAGGGAATAATCTGTTCCCGGCCTCTCTCCTTGGTTTGTAGGCGGCCATCTTGTCTTCCCTCTCTGTATATTTCTTTGTCCAAATTTCCCCTCCTTTTAAGCATACCAGTCATCCTGGAGTAAGACCCACCCTGACAACCTCATTTTGGCTTGATTATCTCTGTAAACACCCCACCCCAAAATGATCACATTCTGAGGTCCTAGAGGCTAGGATTTCAACAGGTAACTTTTGGAGGTGGGTCACAATTCAACCATTAGCACAGAGCGACTAGAGTCACCTTTCATGTCGTATCTCATGTGCTCAACGCAGAATTTTGGTAAATCGGCTTTGTCTTCCCATGGATACGTCCTCTTCTTTCCTGCATCCTTATCCTCCCTTGGTTTCCATAATCCCACTTTTCCCCTGGTTTTCTCCAGTCTCCCTAGCCCCTCCTTGAGTTCCACTGTAGGCTCCTCTGCCTCTTCTCTCTCCTTAATTGTCCAGATTTTCCAGTTTCCAGCTTGGCTTCTCATTTCACCATCCCTCTCCCTGGGGAAGTCATCCTCACGATAATCTAAACTATAAACTGGACTTACATTGAAGACTCTTCATGTCTACCCTAGTCTGTATTTTTTTCTTGAACTCGGCACCTGAATATCTCCTTTCTACTTGGATACCTCCATTCAGCTGCTCTACAGACATCCCAAATTCCACATGTTAGAAAATGGTCACACCCTCTGTCTTCTCTCTTCCTTTGCCCCAAACCCACTCCACTTCCTATGTCTTGCATTTTATGAAGAATGCTTCTGGGCACTTCTTGCTCCCCCAAGTCTCCAAATGTGTTAAAAACAAATCCTGTCAAGTCTAGTGTTTGAATATCTTTTAAATGAGTCCTCTCCTCTCTGATGCCACTATAACTCTCTTGTCCTCTTGTCATGTCCTCTCTTATACTCTTTGCTCCATGTTTGTCCCTGCACCCAACTTGGCTTTGACTTCTTTCACTTCATCCTTCTTCCCAATACGTAGCTTCCCATAGTGATCAGAGTTACTCCCTGGAGGCTGTCCTTATTCTTGAGCACTACCTGTTTCAGGTTGTCCCCTGAGAACCCAGCTTGGGATGTCCCTGACAGGCTCAGACAATACCGAACACTTTTGCTGGTAAAGAAACTTTCTGCATTCTAGTCCTAGAAATGCCATTAGTAGTTGTGCAATCTTGGACAAATCACTTCCTTTCTGTTTCTTAATCCTTACGACAACAATAATAAAAATAATTAATAACAATAGTTACTGAGTGTTTATCAGAACCTAGTTCTAAGATCAGTATATGGATTATCACATTAAAATCTCACAACCACCACCTGACATATTAATTATATCTTCATTTTAGAGACAAGAAACTGAGCATTACAATGGTTGAGCAATTTCTACAAGGCCACACAACTAGAAAGCAAGGGAGCTGGTTTGCAAGCCCCAGCAGTCTTTCCAAAGCATGGCCACTTAACCACCAGACAATCACATCTGTAAAATAAGGAAATGAGTGCTCTGTCCTCTTCCAAGTATAATGTGCTATCAAAATAGGCCTAAAAGAACTGAAGGAGTTAAGGTTGGAGTGAGCCTATTTTTGAAGAGAAGTCAAGACATGAAAAAAGTTAAACACAAAGGACTAAAGCCTTACAGTGGAATCCCACAGATTATGAGTGATCATGTACTGCCAAATAGTTGTAAATAAAAATCATCTTAGCTTGGTTTCTTTTTAAAAAAAAATCTCATTTTATTTTTCTGCCTAAAAACCTTCAAGTTCAAAAGCACACAGTAGAAAATAAAGCCATCTGTATTTCTGAGTAACATTGTGTGTATCACTATACATTCTGCTTACTTTCCCCTTAAGCTAACATTTTATAAAGTGTTCTGTACAGGATTTTAATGATTCCATGATGTTCCATATGGATGTTCTAATTACCTATGTTTAGATATGTAAGTTGTTTCAAAGATTTTCCCTATTAGAAACAATGGCCAAAAAAAAAAATATGTCACTAAAATTCTACAGACACATATTATTAAATCCTTAGCATAAATTCTCCAAAGGGGAAATGTTTGGTTAAAGAATATATACACTTTTTAAAGGATTTTGATATATTTCACTAGATTATTGCTCAGTAAGATTATATAAACTTCAGTTGGCAATAAGAGTATAAATATTCCTCTCTCCTCAGCAACATGGAGGATTCTTTTTTTTTTTAAGTATTTTTAGTTGTAGATGAACATAATACCTTTAGTTTGTCTATTTAGTTTTATGTGGTGCTGAGGATTGAACCCAGTGCCTTACAAATGCTAGGCAAGAGCTTTACCACTGAGCCCCGGCCCAAGCCCCAGTCCCAGACCCAGCATGGATTCTTGCTTTTTTTTTAAAAAAAAAAAAAATATTTACCACTTTGATAAAGAAGAAAAAAAAGATCTTTTGCTGATTTAATTTGTATTCCTTTTATTTCAGATAAGAGTTAACGGTTGTTTATTGGCTACTTGTTGGTTTGTAACCAATTTTCAGGCACTGAAACAAAGAGAATCTTAACAATAACCAGATAAACAATGACTAGTTTTCCTATAAGCCTCTGTGGGCAGTGCTAGGATTAAGCAACATCATTCCTGTTGCTCCACAAAGATTCTAAGTTCTGAATTTTTTTACGGGCGCTTATAAAATTTCAAGATTTCACTAGAGAGAAAAGCAATCTTTGCTTGAAAATGAAATTCTAGTCTTCTGATTAAAAAAAAAAATGCAGCAAGACTATTTCCAAAACCAGTAAGCGTTGGGTAAATGAAAGACTTTCAAAGAAGAATAGTAACGACTGGAGCCGTCACCGTGCAAAGGAAGGGGAGGTGTGACTTCTACCTGGGAGTCCCTGCCATGGGACCGGAACCTGCAGCAACATGGAGAAGCCCTGTGGTGCTCAGCAAGGCTGGCAAGAAAGACCTCGTCTCTACCCCTTAGGAGCAGTGTGACCCTGGGTGAATTATTTAGCCTCTTTAAGCCACTCTTAGTTCATCTATAAAACAGCACGATAATAGGATCTGTCCAAAAGCCATCCTGGAGATTAAAATTGAGTGAAACAGCACTAGTAAAGAACACAGCACATCTTTCATATTCCATACATGACAACTAATTGAACTACTCAGCCTCCTTCCCCTAACCCACCCTCCCCAGAATCTCCCGATCTCCCATGGCCTGATTGTGACTCATTAACTGAATTTTGTATTTTCTCCTTATACAGTCATCCCTTGGTATCCATGGGGATTGGTTCCAGGACTTCTATAAATGCCAAAATCTTGAATACTCAAGTTTCTTATGTGAAATGGCATAGTATTTTCATATAACTCATGTACATCCTCTCATATACTTTAAATCACCCCAGTATTACTTAAAATACCTAGTATACCACAAATACTATGTAAATAATTGTTATACTGCATCATTTAGGGAATAATGACAAGAAAGAAAAAGTCTATACATGTTCAGTACAGACACGACCATCATGGGTCTAACTACAATACCCATCTTCAGTGGTTGGCTCCATGAATGGGGAGTCCACAGATACTTAGGACCCAGGATACCTCTTCTTCTCCTTCCTTTTCTTTGGCTTCTCTCCTTTTACCTTCTCCATGTGAGTCCTCCACTCTTAGGCCAAATTGACTATGGTGTACCAAAAACATATTTGTGTAGACATTTAAAATTTTCCTCATTCTGGACTTAAAATCAATGTCTGTAAACATTCAATATTTGTAAAACAATTTACAAGACCAAAATTCATCATTTAAAAAAAAACTGCCAATAAACTGTTTTTGGCATCTCAATAATTTTCACCTTGATGTGGCAAAGATCTCTTGAAGAAAAAAAGGGAAAAAAAGAATCAACCTGGAGCAGAGGCTCCAAGAAGGAGAGAGAATGATTTCTGTGGGCTTTAGCTAACTTTTCACATTACATGCCGCTGCTCTCCCACCCAGGAATTTTCACTTTGGGCCTTTAACTAGACAGGCCCTGAATACATATTAGCATTCTCAGGCAGGAAGGGTGGTTGCCAGAGTCCGGTTCTCAACCTCAGCCTTTTGCTGAGGTCATAACCCTTAACGGCCCTGCAAAGGGTAAGCTCCATCACACTTACCACCTGGGATCCATCTTGGCTGCTTCTGCTGTGTCCCAAGTTCTGGAAATGAGCCCACTTGTTCGTCTGGCTGCGCTGCTCTGAGTTCTAGCATAAGAATAGCAGCCCTTCCACGAGGCTTCCTCGGCAATGATCATATAGCCTGTTAACTTTCTTTAAGAGGAACTGTTCCTCTTTTCAGTCTTTGCCCACACTTGAGGAAGATTTTTAACCCTTTCCTTACTTTTTAAAAAATTTCATTGACCTAGGTCTAAATATATTTTTATAAGATAATTCAGTAGTTTTGGGGTTCCAGACATGATGTTAAGATGAGGCTGACCCCAAATCCCCCCTCTTGAAAATCCCTCAAAAAACTGAGAAATTAAATTGAAAAGGGCGAGGGAATCTTTGCACCTACTAAGTAAAGTAAAAAGACAAGTTTTGGTAAAATGACTAAAACTGTGATGAATTGAGTGTGGATGGGTGTAAGTAGCCTCCCCTTGTCCCTTTCCATCATTAAGATGAGGGAGGACATACTGAGCCTGGGATGAGGAGAGATGTCCACCTGCAAGGGTTGTACAACCAAGGAGAGCAAACACAAATGTCTACTTCTATTAGCTCAGACCTACCCTGGCCAAAGATTACCTTGATGAAGAAGAATATTCTGGAATAGAAGCCTGATAAAAAGCAGCGTTAGAAAATTAATTAGATGTAACAACACAGAATTCGTCAAGCAGAAACTATAGTAGAAGAAATTTCCTCATATGAACTAAGTGGGACATCATTTAGAAACTGAAATTTTAGTACATCAAAGCAAAGTTTGTGAAATGAATTCTTATCCAGACAAATCAGTGAGAACACCTTAAATTCCAAAGAGAGAGAGAGAAAGCTAAAAAAAAAAAAAGAAAAAAAAACACCCTGATGTGGCCTTTTTCTCAATCTCAGAAAATGGTAGAACAATACCTAGAGAGTTTTAGGTTAATATTTCCATCCTAAATAAGATGCCAGTTATTTGTGAAATCAACAGAAATATACTACCAAGTAGATAAGAAAACAACAAAAATTCCACAGCCAAGATACTCTTCTAAAGATGTATTGCAGAATAGTAAGAAATGAATCAAAACTGAAAGCCTAAGGGTTTTAGAGTAGGCATGGCTGATAAAAACCAGTGCTGAGCTTTAAAGGCAGTTAAATATAAAGAGATAAGATTAGATAATTGTTATAAATTTGATTCAGAATGCAAGTAAGAAAAATTATTAGAAGTAAATGATCTATACTATTTTTAATAATAACATGATATCATGGCTAACTGGAGCAAAGAAGTAAAGTTAATGAATTGTTAATCTTCAAATTAAAAGATGGAGGAATTATTGTGTTAACTTTGACTTCTTCCTTCTTTTTAGAAAAAGAATATAAGATTTATTTAATGAAATGAAAATATGCTCTGAGAATGGGGAATAGGGAAAGGGCCATTCCAAGAGAAGAAGCAATTAACTTTGATAATTTCATCAACATTCAAGCATATTTTTTATATATTAAGATAAAAAACAGTTAAAAATGGATTGTATACCTTTCAAACTATTGCAAAGCAGGAATGTAAATATATTAATATTTACAACAATATTTATAACTAATAAATATAGTAATAAGTAAATAAAATGTAGAAATATTTATAGATACTATATTTATAGACACTATATTTATATATAGATACTATAACAAAAACAAGACAAACATGAATCTATATAAATTCAATTTGTCATAAATATTAAAACTATGGAATTTTTCTTCAGTTTCTTAGTATCAATGTATAGTCTACTTTTTACTTAAGATAGCATAAGCATTTTTCTCATATTATAAAATTTTGGGTAGCCATGTAATAATATACTAATAATCCACCAAGCAGATACACTGCAGTAAAATTATCTCCTCAATGTCACACAATGTATAGTTTTTAGTATTTTTGCGAACAATTATTATTAATATATATGTATATGATTTTTTTAGTATTCATTTGTCATCCATAACGAAGTATCCCAAAACCTCTTTGCTTAAAACCACACCTGTTTAGGGATTGATATCCAAAATATATAAAAAACTCCTACAAATCAACAACGATAAAAACAAAAACCCAGCATAAAAAGGGGCAAAGGACTTGAATAGCGATTTCTCCAAGGGAGATATACAAATGGCCAATAAGCACACAAAATACGTTTGTAACCACTAGTCATCAGGGAAATGCAAATCATAACCACAGTAAACGTCAGCAAGATGGTAGAATAGGAAACCCCAGTCCTTCCACCCTCCCACGGAGACACCGACTCAATAATACACAGATAAACTCTCTGTGAGAAATCCAGAAGGCAGTTCAGAGGCTCCTTCACACCAGGTGAGCACAAACCAACTCATCAAAGCCAGCAGGGAACCTGAGAGCACATGGTCCTTCCCCTCAGCACAGCACCACACAGGAGAAAACTCCTAGTTCCTGGCTTCTCCCTGAGGGAAGAAAGAAGACAGGACCTCACAGCCAAAGTCCTGACTCGTTGGGAGAGCCACCTGAGGTACTTGCTTCTGTCTTGTCTGTCTCAGATTGTGCTGGGACTTGGCCTAGGGGCCACTGGGGTGGAGAGCTGGGTGACGTGCCACTGACCTAGAGGGCCCTTGGTACACACACACAGGCAGGTAGAGCCCAGTGGCCTTTCCCTCAAGGGGAAGGGAAGATTGGAGTGTGCATCCAGGATTCCAGATTTTCGGGGGGATAAAGGGATGCTCAAAGGTTTGGTTTCTTTGGGTGTCTTGGTGCACTGGCCGGACCTAGCATACTCTAGATACCAGGGGCCCCTGAAGGAAAGGGCCGAGTGTTATGCTTCTTTAAAGGACCTGTGGTACAATATAGCTTGGTGGCCTCTCTCTCAGAAGGCAAGAGTCGGGTATGTGTCCAACATTCTGGTTTTTCAAGGGGCTGGTCAAGGAACTGGTTTCTCTGTAATCCAAGATGGGTGTACCATACTCTAGATAACCGAGAGCTTATAAGAACAGAAAAGATGGACAGCGTGTTACTGTATCAGAGGACACACAGCATAGCAGACAGTGAGTTACTGAGAAAAACAGCAAATCCCTTTTAATTATGAAGTTATCTGCATGAGTCGAGGGAAGACATGTCCACAGGAAAGGTTTACAGACCTCCCTTGCCCCAAGTCCCTGCTCTCACCACCAATCTTTCGCCAGGTTGATAGTCTTTACCTATACGAGGCCAGTCAATAAAGATTTAGAGATGTGGTTTTTTTTTCAAATGTACAGATAAAAACTGAGCTATAAGAAATATGTATAAATAAGGAAAATGGTCAAATCAATGGAACAAAATAAATTTCCAGAAACTGACCCTAAAAAAAAGAGGTATATAGATTAGCTAACAGTGATTTCAAAATAACTATCATAATGGTATGCAGTGATTTCAGGAAAAATGTGCATACACCAAATAAAGAGCCAAGCATGGTGGTGCACACATATGATCCCAGCAGCTGGAGAGGCTGAGGCAGGAGGATTGTGATTAAACTGCTTAAATAAAGGACATAGAGTGAGGGATTACAAAAACGTGATCCAGCTATATGCTGTCTGTAATAATTTTGGATTTAAGGATGAACAGGCTGAAAGTATGGAAAATATACTCCATGTAAATGATAACCAAAGGAGAAACCATAGGTATAACAAATGGCCGTAGGTATAACAGATAAAATAGACTCTGTGTTTGGCCATTTGTGCTGTGATAATAAACTTCCTGAGTCTGAGTAATTTATAAGGAACAGAAATTGATTCTGGAGATTGCTGGAGATCAGAAAGCCCAGGATCAAGGTGTAAGCATTTGGTATCATCTGAAGGTCTTCTTGCCATAGCTTGATGGAATGCAGACAAAGGGTGGAAAAGGGACAAAACGGGGAGGAAACACTGTGTCTTCATGTGGCTGAAGAGTAAAACAATAAAAAGGGCCCAAGGTGTTTCCTTCCATCCCTTTTATAAGACACTCACCTACCACAGTGAAGATTACTTTTGAACACACATATTTGAAGGGATATTCAGGCCTAGCAGACGTTAAGACAAAAACTGTCAAAGGAAACAAAGAAAACATTTTATAATGATGAAAGGGTCAATTTTATTATTATAAAGATTAAAACAATTATAAATTTATATGCATCCAACATTAGAGCACCTAAATATGTAAAGCAAACATTGACAGATCTTTGGCCCATTTCGTTTTCTTCTTGTATTCTAGGAGTTGTTCACATATTCTGCACAACAGTACTTTGTGAAATTCACCTTTTGCACATATATACTCTCCTAGTCCGTAGCTTCTCTTTTCATTATCTTGACAATGTCTTTCATAGAGCAGAGGGATTTTTTTTATTTTAATAAAGCACAGCTCATTGATTCTTTCTTTTGTGGATTTTCCCTGGGGTGTTGTACCTAAACATTTCTCAACAAGCCCAAGACCATGCAGATTTTCTCTTGTATCTTCTAGAAGTCTTGCATTTTACATTGAGGTCTATAATCCATTTTGAATATGAGGCAATTTTTATGAAAGGCATGAAGTCTGTATCTAAATTCATTTTGTGAATGTGTATTTTCAGTTGTTACAGTATTGTTTTTTGAAAAGACAATCTTTTCTCTCTGGTATTTCACTTTCTCCTGTGTCAAAGACCAGTCAACTATATTTCTGTGGGTCTGTTTATGGGCTTTCTATTCTGTTTCATGATCTATTTGCCTATTCTTTTACCAACACCACATTATCTGGATTACTGTAGTTTTATGGTAAATCTTCAAGTTGGGTAGTGCTAGCCTCCAACTTTGCCATCCTCCTTCTGTGTTATAAGACATGAACTTTTATGTTTTCTGTTCTGAGTAGGTTACCATTTGAGACAATTTTTTGAAAATTGGATATTTTTATATATTTTGTTGTAAAATTGTGGACATTTTTTATGTAATTTTTTCCAACCCCTCTTAAACTCTGACAGTCTTATTAGAAATATAACTTTTTTTTTATCTTTATCTAGTTTCTGAGATTCCAGTTCAAGCCTTCAACACGTGGACCTTTGCAGGACATTCAAAATCCAAGCTACAGCTATTTCCATTTGAGTCATTGTAAGAGTTCACATTTTTCTGCTGAAATTACCTCTTAGAGTTGCCTGCTGTCTATCCTTTCCATTACATCCTTTAACATATTAATTATAATTTAAGTTCCGTGTCAGATAATTCCAAAATCTTTGTCATATATGTGTCTGCTTCTGATAAATGTTTGGTATTGTCAGAATTTTGTGGGGTTTTTTCCCATTTTATAGACCTCATTTTGTTGTTGTTTTTGTTGTTACAAGTCAGAAGGGTTGAATCAGGTACTAAGTGCTGAGGCAAAAATATTTTATGCTCCGAGAGGAGTATATCTTTCCTGCGAGGTCCTTAGTAGATACAGGAATTTCCATTAATTTGGTTGGAAGTTGAGTTGGATTTGAAATTTGTCATTGCCATGGTCAACCTCAGTGCACCACAGGCTTCAGATTTCCCCAGTGATACCTGTGTTGGAGGATGAGGTGTTTGCCAGAGTGTTCCTCGGAGTGTCTGCTTCCCACTCGATTATGTGTTTCCCTGCTTTGTTTTAAAATCTTCCCTTTGTACCACTCCCCTGAAGGAATCTCTCGCAATTCTCCCTACTGAATTTCAGAGATGCTGCAGAGCATGGAGATGTGCCTTACAAAGATGGAATTAAGCACACAGAGTCTCTCCACATCTCTACTGTACTTGGTGCTCTACCTCAAATACTGTTAGAATAAGAGCTGTTTTTTCTTTGTTGGGGTTCATTTTTTTTGTAGAGGGAAGTGCACCAGACACCTCTAGTCATCTATCATGCTATAGTCACAGCGTATTGGAGTGTTTCTGATAGGGTGGAGAGGTTCACTGATGTTCTGGTTAGGTTTCCATTTTAATCAGACACCATGAACCCACTTCTTGGAAGCCTTCATTAGTGTTCCTGTTCCTCTTCCATGTTTAGTGCTAAGCCTGGAACTTATTCCTACCTTTCTCCCAGGGGTAAACATAGTCCCCTCTTTTCCTCCCCTAGTGACTGGGTTTGGACAAATGCCCTAAGGATATGATTTTTGTTTCCATTGTCCTTGTGGAATAAGCATTCCATTCCATGGGGGAATAGGGTAGATAAGTGTGGGTGGGTTTGGTGGTTTATTGCTATGCCTCTCATCAAACCAAGAAAATTTTCTGGGTGGTGAGAAAAACTTTATCAGGATTTCTTCCAATTTCCCTTGTGAGTTCTTGGTAGGATTCTTCCAGAAAAACTCTGCAAGGAGGTGCGAACTCCAAAGAGTTTATTATATAGCACTAGCCCACACTCAATCTTCAGCAATATATTAAGATTTTCTAGCTGATTATTATTACTGGCTGATATGGTTTAGATAGTAGGTCTTCCCTAAAAGCTCATGAGTGAGACAATGCAAGAAATTTGAAGGTGAAATGAGTAGGGTATAAAAGGTTTAACCTAATCAGTTCATTAATCCCCTGATGGGGGATTGACTTGGTGGTGGGGAGTGGTGGGAGGAGCTGGGTCTTTGGGAGCAGGCCTTTGAGGCATATATTTTGTATCTGGCTAGTGGAGTCTCTCTCTGCTTCCTATTGCCACCTTCCCAGCATCTTTCCTCTGCCACATCCTTCTGCCATGATGTTCTGCCTCACCTTGAGTCCCAAGGAATGCAGTTGGCCATCTATGGATTAAGTCCTCTGAAACCATGAGCTCCCAAATAAACTTTTCCTTCTTAAAATTGTTCTTGGAGGAAGATGGCCGCGAATAGAGTGCATCACACCCCGTGTACCGCGCCACTGCACAGGTGAATAACGAGTTAGAACGACAAAAAACTATCTTGTTAGGAACTTACAGCAAAATGGGGTTGCACCAAAACCTAGAGGAAGGATTTCCAGCACCGAGGTCTGGTAATTGAGTCTCAAACATGAGCCAACTGTGTGACCGGAGATCTGGGCTGACTGATCCGCGTGGCTACAGACAGCGGGGAGCCGCCGAGAAGTGACCAGCAAGCAGGGAGAAACGTTGCTGCGGATTCTGTGGAATCCTGCTGCCTAAGCCCTCACGGAGCCCTGGGCTGAGTTCGGGATTTCAGATGGGGAAGGAAGCGGGACAGTTGTATCCTCCACAACGGAAACTCCACCAAGGAAACCAGCGGCCACCATCTTGGAGAGCTGAAGTAACCACCGCCACTCTCCGACAGATTGCAACAATAAAACAGGTGCGTGTTATTCAGCTCATCTCCCATATAGCGGGGAATTCGAATAAAATCTTTTCTAGGCTCTCCGGGGGAGGGATTATCAGAGCAAGCTTGCATAAAGACATGGGGAAAACTAGAGACACCCGACCTGCAACTCCCCCTCCAATCAGCGGGGAAAACAAAACCTGTCTTGCCAACACTGGGGGAGGGGCAAGTGGAAAAAATCAAAACAATAGAGTGCCGGGGTTCTCAATAGCCACCCTCCACACCCAACAAACGGCAGGCCCAGAGTACAGTTTGAACTGCCGAGAGGCATCACTCAGGGGAAATCTGGTCTAGCAGGAGAAACCAGGACTAGCAGGAGAAACCAGGGGACTAGAGGAAGGCCCTTGCGATTGGGTGGCTGGAGACCTCACGCCCAGCGGCGAAACTCTACCCACTGCCCGCGCGACTGGGTGGCTGGAGTCTGCCTCCCCTCCGGTGACCGACCACGCAACCGGGCGGCTAGAGATTGCCTGCCCACCAGTGACAGCTGGCCCATTGCCCCTGCGACTGGGCGGATGGAGACCACACGCCGGCCGGCGACTGATCGCCAACCAACCAGCTGCCCACGCGACTGGGCAGCTGGAGACCACCCGCCCGCTGGTGACTGACGCACGACTGGGCGGCTAGAGATCGCCCGCCTGCCGACGACAGCCCACCCGCTGTCTGCGCGACTGGGCGGCTGGAGACCGCCCGGCCGCCCACCGGAGTCCAGGAGCTCAAACAAACCAGAGACAGTCCAGTCCCACCCCCCCATTTGGGGCCCGCCATAACAGAGAGGTGACGTCACTGGAGCTCGGCTGTCGGAATTCCTTCCCAGCGGAATCCACTTTAGCAGGCATAGTCTACCAACACAAAGGAGAGACAACAGAGATATACAAAAACAAAACAAATTTATAGAAGAGAGCAGAAACACAGCAATCAAATAGAGCTGGAAAGTAGCCTGAACATCATGAAAAAACAAGGAAAAAAAAAAGTACAAACAATGCAGGACAACTTAAATCTACAGGAGGACCTAGAAGCATCAGAAACATGGATAGGGAAAGAACTCAAGGCATACCTAACTCAGATGGAAAGGAATATTAGAGAAGTCATGAGACAGCAAGTCCAAGCAATAAAAGTATATTTTGAAAATGAATTAAACAAACAAATTCAAATAGCAAAGAACGAGCTTTACCAGGAGATAGAGATCTTAAAAAAATCAAACAGTAATCCTATAAATGCAGGAAACTATAAACCAAATTAAAAACTCAAATGAGAATATTACAAATTGACTAGATCAAGTAGATGTCAGAACATCAGATAATGAAGACAAAGTTTATCAACTTGAAAAGAATATAGTCAACACAGAAAAGATGCTTAAATCCCACGAGCAATCTATTCAAGAGATATGGGGTGTTATAAAAAAACAAATTTGAGAGTCATCAGGATAGAAGAAAGCATAGAGATTCAAACTAAAGGAATGGACAACATATTAAATGAAATAATTCTAGAAAACTTCGCAGAGATGAAAGATGGAATGGATTGCCAAATCCTGGAAGCCTACAGGAACCCAAACATTCAAAACCATAATAGACCAACTCTAAGACATATAATTATGAAGATAGCCAACATACAGAACAAGGAGAGAATATTAAAAGCTACGAGAGAAAGGAGGCAGATTACATTCAGGGGTAAACCAATTAGGTTAACGACTGATTTTTCATCACAGACTTTGAAAGTGAGAAGATCCTGGAACACTGTATTTCAAACGCTAAAAATAATGGATTCCAACCAAGAATACTGTATCCAGCAAAATTAAGCTTCAGATTTGACAATGAAATTAAAATCTTTCACGATAAACAAAAGCTAAAAGAATTCAAAGCCAGAAAACCAGCACTACAAAGCATCTTGAGCAAAATACTACAAGAAGAGGAATTGAAAAATAGTGCCCAAAAGTAACAGCAGGAGGTATCTCAGAAAAGGGGGAGGAAAATAACCAAAAAGTAAAAACTAGCCAAACTAAAATAAATAAATAAATAAACGTGACTGGAAGTACAAATCATATTTCAATTGTAACCTTAAATGTTAATGGCCTAAACTCACCAATCAAGAGACATAGGCTAGTAACCTGGATCAAAAAAACTAATCCAACAATATGCTGCCTTCAGGAGACTCATATGATAGGAAAAGACATACACAGGCTGAAGGTAAAAGGTTGGGAAAAATCATACCAATCACATGGCCCTCGGAAGCAAGCAGGAGTGGCCATGCTCATATCGAATAAAATCAACTTCAAACCTAAGTTAATCAAAAGGGATAAAGAAGGACACTATATATTGTTAAAAGGAACCATCCACCAACAAGACATAACAATTATCAATTTGTATGCACCAAACAATGGAGCTGCAAAGTTCATAAAACAAACTCTCCTCAAGTTCAAGAGTCAAGTAGACTACAACACAATAATTATGGGTGACTTCAACATACCGCTCTCGCCATTAGACAGATCCTCTAGACAAAAGCTGAATAATGAAATTATAGAACTCAATAGCACAATCAATAACCTAGACCTAACCTACATATATAGAATATATCAACCATCATCAAGTGGATACATGTTCTTCTCAGCAGCACATGGATCCTACTCAAAGATAGACCATATATTATGCCATAAGGCAACTCAGTAAATATAAAGGCGTGGAGATAATACCATGCACCATATCTGATCATAATGGAATGAAATTGGAAATCAATGATAAAAGAAGGAAGGAAAAATCCTACATCACATGGAAAATGAACAATATGTTACTGAATGATCAATGGGTTACAGAAGACATAAAGGAGGAGATAAAAAAATACATAGAGACAAATGACAATATAGACACAACATACCGGAATCTATGGGACACAATGAAAGCTGTTTTAAGAGGGAAATTCATTTCTTGGAGTTCTTTCCTCAAAAAAAGAAAAAACCAACAAATAAATGAACTCACACTACACCTCAAAAACCTAGAAAAGGAAGAGCAGAACAACAGCAAATGAAGTAGAAGACAAGAAATAATTAAAATTAGAGCAGAAATCAATGAAATTGAAACAAAAAAAACATTGAAAAAATTGATAAAACTAAAAGTTGGTTCTTTGAAAAAATAAATAAGATCGACAGGCCCTTAGCCATGCTAACGAAGAGAAGAAGAGAGAGAACTCAAATTACTAACATACAGGATGAAAAAGGCAATATCACAACAGACACTATAGAAATACAGAAGATAATTAGAAAGTATTTGAAACCCTATATTCCTATAAAATAGAAGATAGTGAAGATATCGATAAATTTCTTAGTCATACGATCTGCCCAGATTGAGTCAGGAAGACACACACAATTTAAACAGACCAATAACAAAGGAAGAAATTGAAGAAGACTACCAACCAAAAAAGACTACCAACCAATCAAAAGACTACCAACCGAAAAAAGCCCTGGACTGGATGGGTATACAGCAGAGTTTTACAAAACCTTCAAAGAAGAATTAATACCAATACTTTTCAAGCTATTTCAAGAAATAGAAAAAGAAGAAGCTCTTCCAAATTCATTCTATGAGGCCAACATCACCCTGATCCCGAAACCAGACAAAGACACTTCAAAGAAAGAAAACTACAGACCAATATGTCTAATGAACTTAGATGCAAAAATTCTCAATAAAATCCTGGCGAAATGAATACAAAAGCATATCAAAAAAATTGTGCAGCATGATCAAGTAGGATTCATCCCTGGGATGCAAGGCTGGTTCAATATACGGAAATCAATAAATACTATTCACCACATCAATAGACTTAAAGACAAGAACCATATGATCATCTCGATAGATGCAGAAAAAGCATTTGACAAAGTACAGCATCCCTTTATGTTCAAAACACTAGAAAAACTAGGGATAACAGGAACTTACCTCAACATTGTAAAAGCTATATATTCTAAACCTCAGGCTAGCATCATCCTAAATGGAGAAAAACTGAAGGCATTCCCTCTAAAATCTGGAACAAGACAGGGATGCCCTCTATCACCGCTTCTATTCAATTTAGTTCTTGAAACACTAGCCAGAGAAATTAGACAGACAAAAGAAATTAAAGGCATAAAAAATAGGAAAAGAAGAACTTAAATTATTGCTACTTGCTGATGACATGATAATATATTTAACAGACCCAAAAGGGTCTACAAAGAAACTGCTAGAGTTAACAAATGAATTCAGCAAAGTGGCAGGATATAAAATCAACACACATAAATCAAAGGCATTCCTGTATATCAGCAACAAAACTTCTGAAATGGAAATGAGGAAAACCACTCCATTCACAATATCCTCAAAGAAAATAAAATACTTGGGAATCAACCTAACAAAAGAGGTGAAAGATTTATACAATGAAAACTACAGAACCCTAAAGAGAGAGATAGAAGAAGATCTTAGAAGATGGAAAAATGTACCCTGTTCATGAATAGGCAGAGCTAACATCTTCAAAATGGCGATATTACCCAAAGTTCTCTACAGGTTTAATGCGATGCCAATTAAAATCCCAACAGCATTTCTTGTAGAAATAAATAAAGCAATCATGAAATTCATATGGAAAAACAAAAGACCCAGAATAGCAAAAGCAATTCTAAGCAGGAAGTGTGAATCTGGAGGTATAGCGATACCAGAGTTCAAACTGTACTACAAAGCAATAGTAACAAAAACAGCATGGTACAGGTACCAAAACAGGCAGGTGGACCAATGGTACAGAATAGAGGACACAGAAACCAATCCACAAAATTACAACTTTGTTATATTTGATAAAGGGGCTAAAAGCATGCAATGGAGGAAGGATAGCATCTTCAACAAATGGTGCTGGGAAAATTGGAAATCCATATGCAACAAAATGAAACTGAATCCCTTTCTCTCGCCATGCCAAAAGTTGACTCAAAATGGATCAAGGAGCTAGATATCAAATCAGAGACACTGTGTCTAATAGAAGAAAAAATTGGCTACCATCTACATACTGTGGGGTCGGGCTCCAAATTCCTTAATAGGACGCCCATAGCCCAAGAGTTAATAACAAGAATAAATAAATGGGACTTAAACTAAAAAGTTTTTTCCCAGCAAGAGACACAGTAAGAGTGGTAAATAGAGAGCCTACATCCTGTGAACAAATTTTTACCCCTCACACTTCAGATAGAGCCCTAATTTCCAGAATATACAAAGAACTCAAAAATTTAAACAATAAGATAACAAATAACCCAATCAACAAATGGGCCAAGGACCTGAACAGACACTTCACAGAGGAGGACATACAATCAATCAACAAGTACATGAAAAAATGCTCACCATCTCTAGCAGTCAGAGAAATGCAAATCAAAACCACCCTAAGATATCATCTCACTCCAGTAAGATTGGCAGCCATTATGAAGTCAAACAACAAGTGCTGTCGAGGATGTGGGGAAAAGGGTACTCTTGTACATTGCTGGTGGGACTGCAAATTGGTAAGGCCAATTTGGAAAGCAGTATGGAGATTCCTGGGAAAGCTGGGAATGGAACCACCATTTGACCCAGCTATCGCTCTCCTCGGACTATTCCCTGAGGATCTTAAAAGAGCGTACTATAGGGATACTGCCACATCGATGTTCATAGCAGCACAATTCACAATAGCTAGACTGTGGAACTAAACTAGATGTCCTTCAATAGATGAATGGATAAAAAAAATGTGGCATCTATACACAATGGTGTACTATGCAGCATTAAAAAATGACAAAATCATAGAATTTGCAGGGAAATGGATGGCATTAGAGCAGATTATGCTAAAATAATCCTTAAAAAACAAATGCCAAATGTCTTCTTTGATATAAAGAGAGCAACTAAGAACAGAAGAGGGAGGAAGAGCATGAGGAAAAGATTAACATTAAACAAAGATGAGTGGGGGGAGAGAAAGGGAGAGAGAAGGGAAAGCATATGGAAATGGTAGGAAACCCTCAATGTTACACAAAATTACGTAGAAGAGGTTGTGAGGGGAAAGGGGGGGAAATAAGGGAGAGAATTGAACAACAGCAGATGAGGTAGAGAGGGAAGATGGGAGGGGAGGGGGGATAGTAGGGGATAGGAAAGGTAGCAGAATACAACAGTCACTAATATGCCATTATGTAAAAATGTGAGTGTGTAACCGATGTGATTCTGCAATTTGTATTTGGGGTAAATGGGAGTTCATAACCCAATTGAGTCAAATGTATGAAAGATGATGATATATCATGAGCTTTGTAATGTTTTGAACAACCAATAAAAAAAATTGTTCTTGTCAGGTCTTTGGGTCACAGCAGAAAAAAAGCTGACTAAAACACTGGCTTCCATAGTGTCTCGAGGGGGCAAAATTACGACGTATGCAGTCGAGGAGAGAAACAAAGAATGTCCATGGGCTTCTGCCCCTTTCAATGCTTTATTCACTCAAATTACTCAATACAATTTCATTCTATAGGTTCTTAAGCAAGAAAACGATAGTCCTTAATGCTAGGCACTGCAATTGACACCATCAATTCACAGCAAACAATTCTAGATTAATTCTAAGCACTGCAAAACACATTGAATCACTTTAGGCTAATGACAGACATTCCCTCTGCATGTTAAGTTCAAAGGTCTTAAGTCTCAGGCTTTGAGTCCAGCAGATGCACACTCACTCAGACCGCAGTAATCAGATCCAGAACCAAGTCAGGTTTTTTTCCTGGTGTGGAGTGGACGACCCATTGAGGAGAGGGTCCTAGGGAGAAGTTGCAGCTCTCACCAAGGTCCAGAGGAGGTGATAGTGGATCATGCAGAGGATCAGGAATGATGACAAGTGATGGGACCTCAGGTCCTTATCAGGCTCTCCAGCTGAGTGCATTTTTGTTTCGGCTGGCTGATCCCTGTTTATCAGCTCTATTATTTATACTAAATTTGGGGGCTTTTGACCTCCCTTTCAATCCTTACCAGTTACCACTGGATTTCTCAGTGACATCATTTACCCTGGGGTCAGAAACATCTGGTTTGGTGGTCTCCACCCTGATCTTCTGGCCTTTCCCTCTTACCAGGCGAGGACAGCCTGCCAGGGGCTTTGCTGTGTTTATCAGGGTGAGGGAAGTAACTTGTCTGAGGCCATACTGGAGGGCTGTGTGTGTGTACCTGGTGAGACTGCAGGTTTCAAACTGGAGTTTTTAAAATGGAGTTGCTTAGGCTCAGGCCTAAGGACATCCTCATACACGGCATCTGGAAGAATCTACCCCAAGTAATGAAATACTAAGACTGTTTTTCCATATGTCAGCCTGAGTCTTGCCAGATTTTATCTAAAGTTTTGCCTTGTGACTTCAGTTCTCTTCATTAGTTTTTAGTTTGTCCATGTTTTTCTTGTTGTAAGAATATGAGCAAATCTTTCTAGCTGTCTACATCTCAGAAATGAAACCAGAATTTATATAATTTTCCATATGTAAGTCCTAAAAATCAATAAAAAATAATCAGACACAGAGGTGTCTGGATATAAGATCAGTCTTCAAAATCAACTGTATATCTATATAACAAGAACAAACAATATAGAATATTAAATATTAAATGTCACTAAAATAAATAATAAAAATATCTCTTCATTAATCGACATCATTAAGAGAACAAAAAGGCAAGTTTCAAATTGGGATAGTTTAATATCCCTAACTACAAAAAATTTACTATATCCAGGATGGATAAAAAATTCTTATAGATTTAAATAATAAAACAACAGAAAACTGAATAGACAAGTAAACAAAAGAATTCAACAAAGTCCCAAAAGGGATATCTAAAAGTTCAAAAATCTAACAACTATATGAAAAAACATTCAACTTCATTAGTCATCAGGGAAATGCAAATTAAACCACAGCGCTAAAATACACCCACCAGAAGAGCTATTATTGAAAAGACTGTTGATTCCAAATGTTATCAAGTATGTTAAACAACTAAAAATCTCAAACATAACTAGTTTGAGAAAAATGTTTGGCATTTCTAAGGCTGAACATGTGCATACTATATTGGTCACGTATTGCTGCATAATGTATTCTCCTAGGACTTAGTGATTGAAAACAATAAACATTTCTTTCACCATTTGTGTATGTCAGAAATGTGACAGCAGTTTAGCTGGGTGGTTTTTGTCTTATGGTCTTATGAGTTTGCAGTCAAGATGTCAGCACTTCTGAATACCCGACTACAGCTAGCAAATTGGCTCTCAAGATGGTGTACCCATGTGACGATCGGCAGGAGAGCTTAGTTTTTCACAACATGGACCTCCCCATATAACTACATGGCAACTAGCTTCCTCCAGAGCATGTAAGAGAGAAGTTATGGTGCTTTTGATGACCCAGTATTGGAAGTAACACTCTGTGACTTCTGCTATTCTATTCATTAGAAGTGAGTCACTAAGCTGTTCACACATGAGGCTCATGAATTTAGCCCCCTACCTCTCCACCCCCACTTTTGAATGGAGGAGGGTTGAAGACCACACACACACCATATGACCAAACAATTTCACTCTAAGCTACAGAAGCAAAAATGGGTAGGTGTGTGGCTTCCCAAAGAAGTACAAGAATGTTTGTGGCATCATTATTCATAACAGCCAAGTAGTAGAAACAAAGTGAGAGTCTATCAATAACAGTGTAATGGTGTTCCACTTTACCTTTTGAATAATGCCCTTGTTTCTTATTTTAAAAGGGACATGTTTTTCTTTTCCTCTTCTTCCTCTCCCCCTCCCAAAACCTGAGTTATCTGTTCTCTATAGGAAGGAGAAGTCATCCCAAAAACTAGGAAGTGACTATCTCCCAAATTAACAAGTGGATTTCAATTCACCCTCAGGATGCACCTGGAACACCCCAGCCCCAGGTCAGAGCACACCTGGAATGTAGCCTTTGAATAGCTCCTTTAAAAGCCCTCTGTTTTCCCTGATGGACAGAATCACAGCCTCCAGTACTGGAGTCCCCAGTGTTTCTCCTTTGCTAGCAAGGCAAAAAAACAAAACAAAACAAAACAAAAAAGCCCAAACCAATCAACCAAACAAACAAAAAACCAAACCAAACAAAAAAACTTTTCTTTTTCTTAAAACCATGTCCTCATTATTAAATTGTTATAAATTCGTATCAGAGACAAGGACCAAGATTTTTGTAACAATAGCATGATTAAATAAATTGTAATATATTCTTTTATTTTTAAGTTGTTTTATTTGTTTTAATTAGCTATACATGACAATAGAGTGCATTTAAGTACTTGGATATATCATACATCAATGGAGTACAATTTATTATTTTCTGATCATATATGTTGTAGAATCACATGGATCATGCAGTCATATATGTATATAAGGTTATAATGTCTGTTTCGTTCTACTATCCTTCCTATCCCCATATCCCCTGCCTTCATTCTCCTCCTACCTAAAGTAAAACTATTCTTCCCTAGCACCACCCCTATATTGTGAATTAGCATCTGCATATCAGAGAAAATATTCAGCCTTTGTTTTTTTAGGACTCACTTATTTCATTTAGCATGATATTCTCCAACTCCATTCATTTACCAGTAAATGCCATAATTTCATTCTTTAAACCTGAGAATATTCTATTAAATATATATACACCACATTTTCTTTATCCATTCATCTATTGAAGGGCATCTAGGTTGGTTTCATAGCTTAGCTATTGTGATTAAGCTGCTATAAACATTCATGTGGCTGCATCACTGTAGTATGCTGATTTTAAGTCCTTTGGGTACAAATCAAGGAGTGGGATTGCTGGATTAAATGGTGGCCCATTGTGAGTTTTCTGAGGAATCTCCATATTGCTTTTCATAGTGGTTGTACCAATTTGCAGTCCCACCAGTGATGTATGAGTGAGCCTTTTCCCCCACATCCTTGTCAACATTTATTATTGCCTATATTCTTGATGATTGCTATTCTGACAGAAGTGAGATGAAATCTTAGGGTAGTTTTGCATTTCTTTAATTGCTAGAGATGTTGAACACTTTTTCATATATTTGTTGATCGATTGTATTTCTTCTTCTGTGACGTGTCTGTTCAGTTCCTTAGCCCATTTATGGATGGGTTATTTGTGTTTTTGTTGTTGTTACGTTTTTGAGTTCTTTATATATCCTAGAGATTAATGCTTTATCTGAGGTGCATGTGGCAAAGATTTTCTTTCAGTCTGTAGGCTCTCGCTTCATGCTATTGATAGTTTCTTTTGCTGAGAAGAAGCTTTTTAGTTTGAAACCATCTCATTTATTGATTCTTGATTTTACTTCTTGTGCTTTAGGGATCTTATTAAGGGAATTAGATCCTAGGCCAACATGGTGGATGATTTGGGCCTATTTTTCTTCTAGTAGGTGAAAGGTCTCTGATCTAGTGCCTAAGTCTTTGATCCACTTTGAGTTGAGTTTCATGCAGTGAGAGATAATTAATTTCATTTTGTTACATGTAGCTTTTCATTTTTCCCAGCACCATTTGTTGAAGAGGCTATCTTTTCTACAGTGAATGTTTTTTAGCACCTTTGTCTAACTATAAGAAAACTGTATTTGTGTAGGTTCAATACTATGCTATTTTTGTTACTATAGCTCTGTAGTATAGTTTTAGGTCTGGTATTGTGATACCTCCTGCTTCACTTTTCTTGCTAAGGATTGCTTTGCCTATTCTGGGTCTCTTGTGTTTTCAAATGAATTTCATGATTGTTTTTCCTATTTCTATGAAGACTGTCATTGAGATTTTAATAGGAATTGCATTAAATCTGTATAATGCCTTTGGTAGTATGGCCATTTTGACATATTCATTCTGCCTATCCAGGAGTATGGGAGATATTCCCATCTTCCAAGGTTTTCTTCAATTTTTTTTCTTTCGTGTTCTGTAATTTTCATTGTAGAGGAATTTTGCCTCTTTTATTAGATTGATTCCCAAGCATTTTATTTTTTCAAGGCTATTATGAATGGAGTAGTTTTCCTAACTTCTCTTTCAGTGGCTTCATTGCTGATGTATAGGAACAGTGATTTATGGGTATTGATGTTGTATCCTGCTAATTTGCTAAATTCATTTATTAGTTCTAGAAGTTTTCTGGTGGAATTTTTTGGATCTTCTAAATATAGAATCATGTCATTGGCAAATAGTGATAGTTTGAGTTCTTCTTTACATATTTTATCCCTTTAATTTCTTTCTTTTGTCTAATTGCTCTGGCTACAGTTTCAAGGTTGATGTTGAATAAAAGTGGTGAAGGAGGGCATCCTTGTCTTATTCCAGTTTCTAGACGGAATGCTTTTAATTTTTCTCTGTTTAGAATTATGCTGGCATTGGGTTTAACATATATTGCTTTTATGATGTTGAGATACGTTCCTGCTATTCCTAGTTTTTCTAGTGTTTTGAACATGAAGGGGTGCTGTATTTTGTCAAATACTTTTTCTGCATTTATTGAGATGATCACATGATTCTTGTTTTTAAGTCTATTGATATGATGAATTATGTTTATTGATTTCCATATGTTGAACCAACCCTGTATCCCTGGGAGGAACACCACTTGATCATGATGCACTATCTTTAAGTGTAATATAGTCTAATACAGTGTAATACTATTAAGAAATGAAAATAAACTACAAAAATGTCCAAAAACACGTGAATCTCACTAACATAGTATTGAGCAAAAGAGACAAATCCAAAACATATGTACTAGATAATTTCTTTTATATAACTGTTTAAAGGAGGCAAAGCCAATCTATGATGTAAGAACTCAAGATGGCAGTTACATTTGAGGAAGAGAAAGGAAGGAATGATGAAGAGGGGTGGCCAGAAGGAGCTTCTGACGTGGCAATACTGGTTTTTTGTTTTGTTTTTTTTTTTTTGTTGTTGTTGTTGTTGTTGTTTGTTTTTTGGTACCAGGGATTGAACACAGGGGCACTCGACCACTGAGTCACATTCACATCCCCAACTCCACTCCCCCTCCCTTTTAAAATTTTATTTAGAGACAGGGTCTCACTGAGCTGCTTAGTGCCTCACTGTTGCTAAGGCTGGCTTTGAACTCACAATCCTCCTGCTTCAACTCCTGAGCTTCTGGGATTACAGGAATGTGCCAATAATCCCAGCAATCAGCAATATTGTTTTATATCTTGCCAAAGTTTTTGCAAGGGTATTTGTACATTATGGTTCATTGAGCCAATTATCTCTGATTTTTGTGTATTTCAGAACTACCTTCTACTTCAATTTTAAACTACCTTCTGCTTCAATTTTCAAAAGTCTTTGAAAGATATCAAGGAAAGTAAAAAAGCACTTTTTGGGAAAAAGAGTGTTGGATTTGGCTTGTAGATAGTCAGTTTATAATATCTGATCTAGACCAGGGGTAGTGTCTTAGTCCATTTGGGCTGCTATAAAATAACTACAATTAGACAAGGTAGCTTATATAAACAACAAAATTTGTTTCTAAAGTTTGGAGGTTAAGAAGTCCAAGATCAAGGGGTTGGCAGACTCGACACCTGTAAGGCCCACTTCCTAGTTCACAGATGGACATCTTCTTGCTGAGTCCTCACAGGACAAAAAGGGCAAGGGAGCTCTCTCTTAAAGGGATGCTAAGCCCATTCATTGTCATTAGTTAACTCCCAAAGACCTCATCTCCAGAGATGATCGCTTTAGGAATTAGGTTTCAATGTGAATTTTTGTAGGGACATAAACATTCACTCTACAGTAGCCTGTAAATATAATCTTTGGCTGCAAAGCATATGGTTATGGTGAGACTTTGGTGGTAGCATCCATCTAATTCCTGTAGAATTTAGAACTACAGAATGTTGGTAAAGACCTCTGGATCATTTGTTCCAGGGATTTTTTAAACCAATGCCCTTGGCAGAATGTCAGAGCTTCTCAGAACATAGTATGAAAACTACCAACCTGTTAGCTACCTGGTGTTATGAATAAAGAAACTCAGGTTTAGAGAGGCTGTGTTACTTGTTTGGCATTACATAGCTACTTGGTGGTAATGTCCTGAGATTCACTCTTATCTGGATGTACCAGGAGAATGTTAAGATGTACTGATGGAGAAGCGAGAAAGGAAAGTTACACACCTCAGTGTCACAGGAAAGCAGGGAGCTGAAACGCCAAACCTCAGTTCTTGTGTTAATATGAAAGATAATTTAAAATTAGACACCAAAAGTTATGCAAGAGAACTTATTATTAAAAGTAGAAGTGAGGTGAAAGTAAAGTAAAAGCAAATTGAGGCTCAAGCAGAGAGCACACTCGAGAGAAAGAGTGGACCATATCTGAGAACGACAAAGGAGACAATGCTGTCCCCAAATTTATTATTGTTTTATGGTCGACTTGAAAACTGGGGTCCTCCTTCAGCAAGCTTCCCCAGGCAGGTGTTCAAGTCCTCCTTCAGGTCAGGCGGTGGAGTTTTTGACTTTAGTTGGTCCTCTCCAGAACTGTCATGGTGGCCATCCAATTTAGGGGTGCTTCATCTAAAAGTCAATCCCATGTCAATGTGGGCACTGGGGTCAATCGCTGGTCTGGAGTTACCTTAGTGCACCTGCGCTACTAAAGGAGTCTTCCTTCCCAGACAACTGGAGACACTTAAAGCCAGAAATTCTTTGCATGAACCTCAGTGGATCCTATCAAAAATTAGTCCCATTAATCCTTTTCTCTTGATGTGTTTTGCAAATAGCTCCCTTGCTTTTGTTTTCTACAGATTAACTGCCACCATTTGATTTCTTAAAATAGTTTGAAGAAGGACCCTTAAGTAATTTAAAGAATACTTTGTGACATTACCATGCCTTTCACTGCTTATTGATAAGCTACTACCTAACATCAGGACCATGAACTTTGGAGTAGAAAGTCTCCCATTCTGCTATAGGTGGTAGCAAATCAAAGTTACCCGAGAGAAGCTGAGATAGAAAATGTGTTGGAAAGTGTTCCATTTAGGGACTGCCCTGGGAAATGCCCTGTTTGGTCACAAATGTGTGGGGCATTCTCTCCTTCAACTCACCCTTTAAATTCTCAACTCTGGGTACACATTAGAACCACCTGGGAACTTTTTAAAAAATACCGTTTCCTGGGCCTCTCCATAAACCATTTGAATCAGACTTTCTGAAATGGGATAGGAGAACTGGATATTCTCTCATCGAGCATTGCTGAAATGTGCATGGAATGAGCTCTTCTCATTAGAGAAACTCAGAGTCTAAATAGCATACTGGGCCTTTGTTTCCTCCCTCTGGGTCTGTCTGAGCTCCCAGAGTTCATTAAAGGAAACCATTGACACCAGCTTATCCATGGTTGGCTTTAGTGAGTGGTGGCATGATCCAAGAGGAGAGCTTCAGATCCACTTGGCACAGCCTCTTACATTTTGGTCAAGAAGAATATACACAGAGATGGAGAGAGGGTGGCAACTGGCAGTGGGGGAAAGGAGAGGATGCATGACTGAATGGTATTGTTTCTGTTTCATCACTGTATTGTTGATTCTCTCTCTCCTCTTTTATGAACTTCACATGGTCCAAGGTGGGAGTGGCAACCTCCAGGCTCTGTGCCTTTGTTGCTACAACCTGAGGACTTAGAACGCTTTTCAGTGGCTCTATCCATAGTGCATTAGCCTGGGTTCCATTAGTGTAACAAATGCTAGAGAAAAATTAAAAGAGGAAAGGTCCATTCTGACACACAGTTTTGGAGATTTCCGTCCATGACCATTTTGGCCTCATTGCTTTGGGCCTTTGGTGGCACAGGAGCATGACAGGAGCATGTGGTGGAGCAAATTGCTCACCTCTTGGCAGGGAAGCAAAAGAGAGAAAGGGCATGGTTCCACTGTCCCCTTCAAGTGCACAAAAACTCAGTGACCTCCTACCAGGACCCAGCTCTGAAAGGTTCCACCACCTCCAATTCAGCCACTCTGGGCATCAATCCTTTAGCCTAGGGATAATTTAATATCCAGACTATAGGAATGCAGTCGCCCATTTTTCCCTGATTTCTCTCCTTATAAGAAAATGTTGACAGAATCGGATTCTTAAGTGTTGCCTGGAAAATGCAATAGAAGTATTTGGGGTTCATGCATGGTCTTTGGCAGGGCATGTAGTCTACATCTCTGCTTAGAGTGATTGGATCCTAGCAAGTATCTCTAGGGTGACCCTTAGAAATATTCTAGTTCTTTTTGCCTTCCTTCTGTCCTGCCAAGGGAGCCTTATACTTTCCTAACCTGGTTCTTCTCCTCTTTGAACAGTAGAATGCTAGAGATGAAAAGGGCTGAAGAGGTTATTTCATCTAGTTCACCATCTTATAGATAAAACCATTCTTAGACAAAAGTGACTTATTCCAAAGTCACACAGTGTGTCAGTGGAAATGTGAGGAGACATTCTATGCTGACTCAATACCCAGTGCTCCCTCTTTTTCACCTATAAGTATTTTAATGATAAAATATGCCAAATATACATGATAGTACACAAAATATTATCATCCGTGCCATGTATTTGATACTACCTAAATTTAATGATTACATTTTAGTGTATTTGTTTCATATATATATATATTTATTTCATATATGTTTCATATATGTTAAAATCTTTAACATTTTATTCATAAAAGACATTCAAAATATTCCCCAACCCATTTCCTTTATTCCCTCCTTCAGAAGTAACAACATCCTAAGATTGGTGAGTCACATTCCCCTGAATGTTCTTACACACACACACACACACACACACACACACACATACACATGCATGTATCAATACTTCATGATATTGTTTTGTGTCTTAACAGTTGTCTTTTGTAGCTTTTTAATTCATAAAAATATTTTAATATTCATCCACGTTGTCTCTCTTGATAATTCATTTTAACAACTGTGTACTATTTCATTGCATGAATGAATGACACACTATTCATTTATTATGCCTCCGGTGGAAAGTTGTTTCCAAGTTGTGCACAAATTGCTTTGCATCTAACATTGCTTACATATGTGTCTGTGTGCACAAGAACATGAGTTTCTGTGCAGTGGAGGCCTAGAAGGGAAATCATGAGGTCCTAGGATATGTACGCCTTCTGATGTACAAGCTGTTGTCAAATGGTTCTTCAAAGTGGTTGAATTCATTCACCCTTTTCACACCTTTTCCAACACTTGATTGGCTCAAATTTTTTATTTTAACCAGTTTGATGTATGTGAAAATCATGGATTGTTTTAATTTTCTTTTTTTTAATATATTTTTTTAAATTTTTATTATTGGTTATTCAAAACATTACAAAGCTCTTGATATATCATATTTCATACATTTGATTCAAGTGGGTTATGAACTCCCATTTTTACCCCATATACAGATTGCAGAATGGTGGTCCAAGTTAGTGGTCCAAGTTGAGCATCTTTTAATGTTTCACAGTGAATCAAATTACCTCTTAGGTGAATTGCCTGTTTATCTGCCTTGCCTTTGGGCTGTTTCCTACTGAATTTTAAAGAGTTCTTGTATATTCTAGGTTTTGCAGGGTTTTTTTTTTTTTAGCCTTTTAATGCACAATAGATATCTTTTCCTAGTTTGTGGTTTATTTTTTTTCATTTTGTTTTGTTACTTTTATTTTACAGAACTTTTTAATTTAATATAGTCCCCTTATACTCTCATGCAGTAATTCACTTCTGACTCCAGATATGGCTAATTTCCATCCACAACATAATTCTTTATTTCTCTGAGAACACAGACCCTACAATTTAGCTCAATTCTGACACTGTGTACCTGGATATAGGGGACAGAGTCAGATCCCATAGGTTAAAGTCTCTGTCTTCCAAGACTGTGCTCCCCAATTTCAAATGTCAATTGCAAGTGGAAATTGTCACCTGTGATTCTCATTGTCTGGCTATGGTTCCTACAACTCCAGTCCATGCTTCCCACAACTCCTTCCTTGGGTTCAGTAATTTGCTGCAATGGTTTATGGAATTCAGGAAAACAGTATTTACTAGATTACTAGTTTATTTTAAAGGATACAACTCAGACATAGACAAGTGGAAGAGATGCACAAGACAAGGTAAAGGAGAAAGGGTATGGAGTTTCCATGTTTTCTCTGAGCACATCACTCTCCCAGTACCTCCACCCAGAAGCTCTCCAGAGCTCATTCTTTTCAGGTTTTATGGAGGCTTCATTACATAAAGCTCAATTGATTAAATCATTGGCCACTGATGATTGAACTCAAGCTCCAGTTCCTCTCCTCTCTGGAAGCTGGGAAGTGAAGCTTAAAGTTCCAACGCTCTACTCACATGGTTGGTTCCTGTATGAGTCAGCTTTGCACCACTATAATGAAATACCCAAGATGGACTGCTTACATAGTAAAAAGAGGCTTGTTTTGATTCGTTGTTCTAGAGGTTAAAGTCAAAGATTGGGCAGCCCCATTGGTTTGGGCCTCTTGTGAGGGTGGCACATTCAAAGCAGGAGCCATGTGTGGAAGTGAGTACTCACATCATGAGCCATGTGAGTACTCATATCATGAAAGATGAATGGGGTGCCACAGCCCCTTTTGACCACACATCTTTAATGACCTAAGGACATCCCACTAGGTCCTACCACTCAAAAATCCAGAGAACCTATCAAATGATATCACTCTGAGGGCAAACTCACACATGGGCATTTGAGGGACACCCATCCAAACCATAGCAGTTCCCTTGGCAAGCAGCTCCTACGCAGGAGCCTTCTACCTTCAGTCATCTCATTAGCTTACAAGAACACTTATTACCTCAGAGATCCCAAGTCTTTAGGAGCTATATTCCAGCGGTGGGGGTTGGGGGTATGGGTGGAGAAGACAAAATAGCATTTCTTATTGTGTTGACAGTCTTACGTATGTCTTTTAAAATGAATTATGTTTTAAAACTTCTATTTAAATGTCATTCTTTTCTTCAAAGTCCTATGGATATTCCACCATATTTATTCTAAAACCTTGAAATTTTTGCTTTTAACATTTGGAGTATAAGAAGTTTGAAATTTTTGCATGCAGTATGAAGAAATGATACATATTTTACCTTTTAACATACAAAAAAGACATTTGTCTCAGCTTTGCTTGCTAAATAGTTTATGGTTGTCCCACTGGAATATGCCACCTCTGTTACATATGAAGTCTCCATCACGTATAAGAGTATGTACTTCTTGAATCTCTTTTATGTTTCACTTGTCTGTCTGTCTGTCTCCAAGGATGCAAACACCACACTGTTTTCCTTACTCTAGCTTTCTAGTTTTGAAGTCTGTTAGAGCAAATTCCCCCACTTCCTTCTTCAAAATTGTGTTGACAACTTACTCCCCTATAATTTCTATTCAATTTTAGGAACAGTTTGTAAAAAATTCTGGGGAAACTTTTCAGATTTTTGTGAGCAATATATAGAATTTATTAATTTTGGAAGAATTATCATCCTTAAAGGTATTGAGTATTCTCTCCAAGAACATGATCTATCTTTGGATTTATTTAGGTCTTTAAAAACATGTTTTCAGTAACTATTTATGATTTTCTTAAGATATTCTATGTATTTCATTAAATTTATTTTTTGTTACTTTTCAGGTTTATTGTTATTGTAAGTGTGTATTTTAAACTCATAATCTTTCAAATGTATCTTGCTGGCATATTCAAATGTCAGTGACATTAATATATTGACCTTGTTTCCAGCAACCTCATTTGCTAGTCCTCATATGCAATGCATAGATTCCTTTGATATGCTGTTTAGATAATAGTCATAATATTGTAAATAACAACATCTTTATTCTTCAGTTCCAACCTTTTGATTCTTTTTTTTTCTTATTGTGCTAATTATCCAGTAAAATGTTGAATAGGATTGGTAATTACGGAACACACTTTTTTCAAAACTTCTTTCACTAGATTTTACCACTCTCTGACTTTAGCCCAACTTCAAAATGAACTGTTTCCTTATATCCTACTAAGCAAAAATAGGTCTCCCAGCCCCTACTGACCCAGACTTCCCCACACAGTGATGAGCTCATTCACCCAAACTTATTCAGCCACTTCCACTTAAGAAAATTGTCCAGCCATCCATAGGACTTTTATTTGGATGATTCACTATTCTCTCTGGTGTAATGTGTCTGAAGTGATTAAAAAAACCTGCTCTTCTCTCTGTGTATCTATATTCTTCACATGCAGGACCATTCATCCAAGGTCAACAGACAAAAACTTATATTCTTCCCCCAATCACCACTAATGATTGGTTTGGGCCCCCAGTATCTTCCACATTAATTATAGTTACAATTCCTTCATTAGTCTCCCACTTTTGGTTTCATTTCCCACCTACCATTTTTCTCACTGCTGCCAAGTTTATCTTTCTACAGTGCACTTCTGCCTCACCCAACTTAAAAATGCTTCGTTGGCTCCTCATTGTCTATTGTATGAAGCCTTAGTTCTCCAGCTGGTCAGACAAGGCCTATTATTCACCTTAGCTAGATCTCTATCATACTAGTCTAGCAAAACTGAAGCACTTATAGTTCAGCTGTGCTGTTCCTTGGTGCTGTGATTTTTTTTTTTTTTTTTTTGCATGCTGATCTCTCTCTTCTTGGATTGCTTACAAAGTAAGACTCATTTTCAAACCCAGATCAGATGCTACTTCCTCTAGGAACTATTAATAAAGAGCTAAACAAATATTTATTGAGTGTTATTTATTATGTCAGGTAACTATACAAATGCAGGGCATATAAAAATACATAAGACATAGTCCAAGTTTGCTAGCATTAGTTAACTATTCTCATTTTTTTGCCTTCCATTAGTCCTAAGTGCCTGGTGCATGATTTTAACTTACATGATTCTTCACTTTCTTGTGGGTCTAACAAATAATTTCCATTTTTGCTCAATACACTCAGAAATGAGTGAATATTACATTCTTTAAATACAGAGGCATATGCCCAGTACTCAGAAAACACACAGTATTCAGCAACATTCATGGATTAAGTTTCCACTAAGAAGTATAATAATAAATAATGAGATCACAGCACAGTACTGGTAGTCAGTCCCTGGCTCAGTCAAAATGATATAGACAGGGTGGTGATTAGGGGTACCTCAGCCGACAGACTGCCTAAGTTTTTATCTCAGCTCTGCTGCCAATAAACTTAGGAAATTTGGATAAGTTACTAAAACTTAGTGCCTAAGTTTCTCCTTTTTAAAATAAGGACAATGATACCTCATTGCCTAACAGTGTTGTTAAGAGGATTCATACCAAAAAATGGTTGTTATTATTACTAATTTGTATATGAGAATAGTTATCTCTCTGATAGTGAGCTGATAGTGCTGGTCAAGCAATTTTTTTTTTTTTACTTCTATGTCTAGCAATGAGACAACTGTCTGTTGTTCTGAGCCAAATAAATGCTCTTACTTAATGTTGATTGAACTAATAGCAATGTTGGAAGAATAACTGGCTCAAGAGAGTTTAAGGCTTGGAATTGAGATTTCCTTTATGTAGAGCTGAATGATACAAGTGGAAAAACCTATATTAACATACACTGATAGAGTTGGCCAGCTATGAACACAGATTGAGACACACAGAGGTAAGGGTCAATGGTATGATAGCTAAGCTGGAATCAGACTGTCTCACCTAGACTCAGTACTCCACCTCTGACTAGTTTTGTGATCTTGGGCAAGTTACCTCTTTGTCATCTTCGTTTTCACATCTATAATAACAGCCCTTTCAGCATACAGTTCTATTGTGGGAATTTGATGAGCTAATGCATGCAAAGCTCTAAGCATACTGCATGGCACATGGTGCATAATAACTGTGAAGAACAACGATGCACATAGTAGACAGAGAACAGATTGAAATAAAATTAACCTAAGTGTTCACCAAGAAAAGCCACAGAGGTATTCAACTGAATAATTCAACTGAGTAATTCCTAAGAGAAAAATAAGGCAATTCTAGTTCTTGATTAAAGTCATTTTGTTTGTTTCTACCTAATTTTCCAACTTATCTCAATTATGTTTGGTTTAGAACACCAGGATTTCACAAAATGTGTTCTATAGAACATCTGCCCTAAAATATCTGTAAGAAAAGGGTTTTGAGTGATGCTGCATGCCATATTCCCTTGGAGATTCAAACATTCAGTAACACTCCAAAGGTTTAGTAAGTCCTGAAATTTTGATTCATTTAGCTTAATCCAGCTTTTCTCAAATTGATTTGATCTTAAAACACTTTTTAAAGTAAACTCTTAAAAATTCCATGAAATTACCATTCCATGGAACAAACATGGAGAAATAATTGCTTGATGGGTATCAGAGTGGCATTTATATCAAAGCAGGGACTGAAGGGTATGGGAAATAAGTGGGAGAAGGAGAAGGCTCAACATCACAGACACCCAAACATATACAATGTTCCTGGGTTTATGTGCAAAATCCCCCTCAAGGGGTTAAAACAGCCCCCCCCCCCCCAATGCCCTCCTCCTGCTGCTGCTGTGCTGGGATCCTATCCTGGCAGATCTAAAGTCTCTTACACGTACTTGACCATCTGCTTTTGGCCACACACTTCCTGAATTTACTTCCTATTTTCTGGGAGAGACTATAAGAAAAACATTTAAAGTGAAGAGGCCTATTGTGGGAACCAGAGGCCAGACCCAGGAGTGGGGGTGGGGGAGGAGGGTGAGTTGAGACTTTCAATCAGATCCAGGACAAGCATGTTCCTCTGAATGGAGCTGAGATGAAAGACACCAGCAGCACCAGTAAAGAGGACCCAGCAGAGCAGGGCAGGAAATGTGCTTAGGAGAAGTAATAGTGATTTCTAAAGTAGTGACCAGAGAGGAGCCTCCTGAAACTCTGTTTAACATATTTTTATAATTCTATTCTTAAAAAAAAAAAAAGGTTATGGGAGTGGTTGTGTTTGTTACAAAGGGGGAGCAGAGTCAATGAGAAAGCACTGATAAGAGAGAGGTATTTAAAATGCTTGCTCTCTACTTAACATCAACCAGAGTTATCTGTGATTTTGCAAGTTAATGTTGTTGTTTGGTTGGTTCCCAAAGGCAAGTGTGCCTTTCTCCCCTTTGCCCTTCCTATGGGTCCCTACTAGGAAGAGAGACTGAGATTCCATCCTAGGTGGCCTGCGGAAAGAGACCTAGTTGTCTTAGTTAAGAGCTTTGTAATGTTGTGAACAACCAATTAAAAAAAAAAAAAAAAAAAAAACAGTCAAAACCTTGACCTTGGGAGAGCATCCAGAGCAAGGAAGGATGCGGGCGGGGGCGGGGCGAGGGCACATTAGTGATGCCTACCTATGGATGGTGGGAGAGGGCTGTTTTATTAAAGTTTCATTACATTTTTTTCCCTACTTTTTCTATAATGAGCTTCTGTTAATTTTACAATCGTGGAAAATTGTTTATGTCTGTGGTTCACACCTCACTTTCTAAGATCTTTAGTTTCCAGAAAACTTGAATATACATCCCACATAAATTTCATTAGTGTTTGTGTCGCGGGGAGAAAGTTTTCTAAGCATAGAGGAGGGGACGGAAATATAACACAGGAAACACACCCTAGAAAGTTTTATCCACATAATTCTAGAAATCGACAGGGGAGAAATTTGCAAGATGCGAGACTGCCCATGAACGTCTGGAGGAAAATGGCAACGTTCTGCAAGGCGGGCGGGGGCGAGTGGCAGCAGAAGTGCTTCGGTGGGAAGGACGGTCACCGGGCAGCCTGCTCCGCCGGAGGTGTGTGGGTGGGGGCGCCAGGTAGGGCAGGTGCCCGAGGTCCTCCGGAGCCGGGGGCGGAGCAGGAAACCGCTGCCTGGCCAGGTGCAGGGCGGAGCCTCCGGGAGCGCCGCAGGTGCGGATGAGCGGGTGTCACCTGCCGGGTGACCAGAACCTGCCCTCCCACCGAGCGGCGCCGGGTGAGGGGAAACCCGAGGGGATTCTTTGGAGATGAGCGTCCTGGGCGGCGGCTGATGAAGAAAGACACAGGAGTCCTGAAACCCCTGAGCTGAAAGGGGCCAGAAAGGGGTCAGCATGGGCTCAGAGCTGCCTCCGTCTTGGCTGCTACTCTTCACCTGGCTCCCAGCAGGTGAGCCGTGGAAAAATGGGACCCATTCTGGGCCCAGGGAGACAGGAAGCCATTGCTTGGCCTTGCAGAGCTGACCGCCAGCAAGGCAGTGGAGGCCTGGGCTGCACTCTGGCGGAGCTCGGACTGGATCGAGTTTCTGCCTGTAGCAACCTGTTGTTTTCCTCTTTTATTAGTCCAGGTCCTTTGAAATCCGGAGCATTTGGACTTTCCCTCCAGATCTATTCTTGATCTTTAAAGCTGAAGTGATAGAAGGAAAAAAAAAAAAAAAGCAACATTCCTAATTACTTTCCCTGTTCATCTGATACTTGCTTTTTGGTTATAGATATACTAGCGACCATATTGGCCCAGAAGTGCATTTCTTTCATTTCTGAGAAGTTATAGTGTATCATCAGCATATGAAGGAATGTTTGACAGAATCCTGAGTCTATTTTATAGACCCCAACATGTGCCTTTTTGCTAACAGTGTTCAGTGCCACTTTCCTACTTTGTAACCACTCACTTCCTTAACTTTACCCCTGCTTGTTAACTCTCCTTCAGGTGCCCAGCCACCTACTGTCTCAGCTTCAGCCTCCACACTAACTCCCTCTCTACTTTGGAAAGCATGATTTTGAGTGTTCTGGGTATGGCTCTGGAAATAGAATTGAAGCATGCACCAGGTAGGAAAGGGTAGCTGGGTGACAGAATGTGCAGGCTTTTCTGGTCTTTTCAAATTTAGGTGTAGGTGTGACTTTGCAAACAAGAATTATAAGTTCCCTTGGAAGTTCCACCCTGTTTTATATCATTTTACCTTTTTCCCCTACCAGTAGCTACCCACTTATCTTTAAGTTGTCAGTAGAAGTTTAGCTCAGAATTTGCTCACAGACCAATATGAGTATGGTATGTTTTTTGAGGGGAAAGAAAGACGTAATATGGCCATGTAGGCAGAATTTCCTTTTTATAGGATTGATAGCACAGAAGCTGTGCTCAGGAGTAACCAAATCTCACCCAGACAGGATTCTACAATAACTTAAGCTTAATGCTAAGAATAAAAGCAAGGGAGGATTGCAAGAGGGTAAGAAAAACAGAAAGTTAGTATTGCCAAGGCCCTCTGGCTTACAAGATTTTCTGGAGAATATAGTTCTTATAAATTGTCTGATACTCCCTAGACAAGATATTGGACACTCACAGTGCATAAGAAAATGGGCTAAACCTCACCTAAATTTAAGTACCCCAAATTCCACTAGAGCAGTCACCAGCTTAGACTGTGAATGCAAATTCAGAAAAATCCACAGTTCACAGTCTTTTTCTCAGTGCTCTGCATGTTCATCTCAAACTCCACAAATCTGGGGTCTTCAGAAGTTATCTGGGCTCTCTTTTCAGAGAAATAGAGGTCTGCTCTCACCTTCCACTGGGAATCTCATTCTCACAGTTAGGATTTTAGAAACAGCAGTTACCTGGGTCAATAAAACAAGAAAAGAAGTCTTACAGATGAAAATCCCTGTAGGGGTATTAACCCAGTCCTTAAATCATCAGCATAATGTTTTAAAAAGCTATCTAACTCTAATGAACAATATTGAACATGGAGCATTTCTCAAATACAGTGAATATAACCAAAGAGTATATTCTTAGAGTAAGCAGCTTGCTAAATGGTCAGGGACTTAAAATCTCTGTGCACCTGCCACAAGGTATTAGTAGCTCAGACACTGAAGTAGTACAATTACACAGACTGCTTATTTGCCTGATGTGCCTTAAAAGGAAACTTGTCTGCATGATATGTTTTAGAAAAAGAGAGTGCCAAAAGAAAGAAAGTCCTAAAATGAACATCTAAGTCCACTTTCATTTCATACATGAGAATTTAAGATTTCAACTTTAACTCCAACACTTTGAAGGGAAATAGCTATTTTAGCAGATATTTTCCCTGAAAAATATATATATATGAATGTAAATAAAATTGCACTCATCTATTTAATGTGGTTTTCCATCAGTAATGTTTATGTGACTCTCTAGGCAATTTATGAAATTGTTCAAGGTTCCAGTAAATAGTGATGACAATAGTACATGAAAGGTTTTTGTGATGTGTAATTAAAATGAAATTTTAAGGCACTTTGTTCAGTTCCTACACAAAGCAAGAATAATAAATATCAGCCTGGTGATAATAGTAGACTCGATTTAGGACCAAGTAGGATTGTTTAAATATAATGTTAAAGAAATTAACTCCCCCTTCCCCTGTGGCTAAGAAACTGAACAGAGAGATGACTGTTTTTCAGCTTTTCATCACTGTTACAAAATAACTGAGATGATCAACTTAAAAAATAGGAAAGACTAAGCACAGTGATGCATGCCTGCCTGTAATCCCAGTGGCTTGGGAGGCTGAGGCAGGAGGATTGCAAGTTCAAAGCCAGCCTCAGCCACTTAGTGAGATCCTAAAGCAAGTGAGACCCTGTCTCTAAATAAAATACGTTTCATTTTGGTTCATAGTTTTGTAGGTTTCAGTCATGGTTGGCCCCATTGCTTTGGAGCCTGTGACGAGGCAACACACCATGGTAGGAATGCTTGGTGAAAGAAGCTGCTCACCACATGCAGTCAGGAGCAAAGAGAGAAAGAGAAAGAGATCTGGGTCCCAATAACCCCTTCAGGGGCATGCCCCAAGTGACCTAAGACCTCCCACTAGGCCCTACCTCTTAAAAGTTCCATCACCTCCCAATGGCACCAAGCTGGGACAAAGCCTTTAAGATCTAGGCCTTTGTTGACACTGCAGATCCAAATTGTAGCAATGATTATCAGGTTAGAACTCAGAATCTACCTCATGTTAACTGCGACTTAGGGAAATTAATTAAACTCCCTTTATCTGGAAAACAGATAAATCTCTACTAAGTAGTCCCCTGCAAACCCAATAAGGCCACCTCTTATCAGGTGGATTAAGATCAAGCACAGCATCTATAGCATGGTCATCACTCAAGAAATATTAGGAATGAGTCCATTCCTTCTGTTCTCACCTCTTTCTTTACTTTTAAAGCAAACCTCCCCAAATGTCTCTTGAGATCAAACTGAAAATCAAGCTTCCTTTCTTTCTTTTCATATGTTTTTCACTATTCCCAGCTAAATACAGTTTACAACGGACATATATGCACATAGGCAAGGTTTATAAAAAAGAAACAAAAGGGTCACAAAAATCTTGTTACCATGTCAGATAAAATCATTATATCAAATATTTAAATTCATATAAATTAATCCTGACATTAAAACTATTAAATAGAAAAATCCAGTAAGTTCATTTCCAGTAAATATGTCTTTTGGAAAATCCTATACTAGAGTGTGTTCATTGTGGTCCATCACCTGTTCTCTTCTGTTTTCAAAGAAGAGTCATCCCAGCTCTCTGATTAGCATTCAGATTCCCACAACTGCAAAGTATAGGCCACTAGTATAATGGTGTCTGGTTTAGGTACTCATTGGTTAGTGTGGCTTGGGGCCCTGATGGAGGTTCTGAGGTCAGGGAGTCTTGTGAAGTTACCACAGTCCTCATACTCTGAGCTACGGAAAAATTAGCTGACAGAGGTGGGTGGGTTTTATTTTAAAAATTTTTTAATTCTTTGATTTTTTTTCTTTAGAAATACATCTTTATCACTCAAATGATGCCTGGATACCTGCTCCTTAGTGCAAAATATTAAGATAAGGTGAAAGTACCTGTAGCTCTTTTGCATTATTTGCTAATATCTCTGGTTGCCTTCACCCAACCTCAAAGTTTATTCTTGGAATGAAAGTTTATTCCTGTCCCCTACCTCCAAATTCTAAAAGGGTGTGCGTCATTTGTGCTTTTGTGAAAACTTTTTAACATTGTTGAGTGGTATTACCTTACAGAACCACCAGTTATCAACTTGTAATGTTTTGGGAAATCAGAAAATGTATCCAGACTAGTAATCTCCCCTGAATGGTGGGGAAGAGGAGTAGATTATTCCACAGACTTCATGAAACCTGATGTGACAGCTAGCAGAGCTTCTCTGTGATAGACAAAGAGACTGCCCACTCAGCTTCTCCTTGCCCCCTTGGAGGCTCCTGAAGTACCTCCCCAGAATCCCAGTGCTCTGTGGACACAGGCAGAACTCTCATCCTCTGTCTTCCTCTCTCAGCCAGTTGTACAGATAGGGAAATCTTGTGTCTTGGACTGGGACAGGGGAATGTTTGAGAGCTGGGACGACGACCAGAGCTCTGGCACTCTCTAATCCTTTGCTCTTTGCCCTATCTCGTACGGTGGAGCAGGTTTGTTTTATTTGGTTGAATCCTGGTATACAGAAATAGAACCAAGTTTGTCTGACTAAATGCCAATTATTAAACCCCTGGCCCCACCCACAGTACAGTGGAGAGAGATGTTGGGAAATTAATGGATTGTCGACTGGGTTTCTTTTAGCATAATAATTTGTTTCGTTGTTTGTAGTCCTAGGGAGAAAATAAAATTACATGTTTTAAGAACTTGGAAGATTCTCACATCTTATCTTTCTGTAGTTCTTATTTCTAGATCTCCTGGTTTGCACATGTTAGAGGACACCAGTGTGATACTTTTCTTCATTTCCCATCTTCAATTAATCCCCCAATTCGATTGCTCAGTCCCACAATCTGCTGCTGCTTTACTGTTGTAGGCAGCAGTACTCTCAGTAGCTTCCGTTGAGCACTTTAACTCTGTCCTCCCCTCTGGGACTGCTACCTCTCTATCCACTTCCAACTGTCCTCTACTCAGATGATAGGTTAACCTACCTGGATTAATTTTTCCCATCTTCACTTGAATCGTGAACCTCCCTATAGCTTATAAGCTTTTTGTTTGGAATTCAAGGCTCACTATCTTGGGCAGCCTTGTTCCCACTGATATGGGCATGGTTTAGTGTACCCCATGTCCCTCTAAAACACACAGTTCTTCCTTGCTTTTAGTCTGGCTATTCTACAAATAGTTAAGTTTAACCATTTATTCTATGAACTTTTAGAGCACTTAAAATTTGTTCCAAACCTATCTTGCATACATTCATTCTTTCATTTAGCCAGTGCTTAATGCAAGCCATGTGCAAGGCATTATGCTGGCAAACAAAAGCCGTCATGGCCCTCACTGCCGTGATACTCACTGTCAAGAAGGGATACAAAGAAATGTACAAAGGCAACTGTGAATGAGGCATATGGTACTACAAGAACGCGTAATGGATGGATTCTGTTCAATCAGGAGGCCCTCCCTGAAGACACAATGCTTGAATTGATAGCTGAGGAATGATCATTCTAAGCCAAAGGAATAGCATGTGCAAGATCACTGGATAGGAGCTCAGTGAGTATGAGAGATGGGAAGAATGCCAGTGTGACTATAGGGAGGCAGCTACTGGGAGTGTGGTAGAGACAAAGCCAGAACCGCGGGTAGGACCAGGTATACTTGTTTTCATGGGCCATAGTAAGAGGTTTAGCATTTGTCTTAAGAGCAATGGACAAGCTATTGGAGGTAAGAGTTAGGGGATGGAACAGCAGTATGGAATCCATATAGAGAGAATTGGAGGGTGTGCATGAATGAGGGCAGATAAGGCAGAATGCAGACTGGAGGTTATGGCAGCTTGTACTAGGATGGTTGTGAAGGTGGAAAGAGATTCCAGAAATATTTAGAAGATAAATAAACCCAACGTGATTACAGATTGCATATGAAGAGTGAGGGAGAAAGAGAGATCAAGGATGATTTCTAGTTTTTGATCTTGTCCATTCACTAATAAACATGTAAGAGACCCAGGTTTGTAGGAAGGATGATGATTTATGCTTGATTCAGAATATGAAACAATCAAGAAGAAGCATCAGGAGCATTGGATTCATGTATCTGTGTAGTGCCTTTTTGTACAGAGATAGGATTTAATATTCAAAGCTCTAATAGTTTCTGAGCCATATTGTAAGACTTATCCATAACAAAGTATTTTGTTTATGTGTTTATACTTGTTTATTGTTGACTCTCTCAGTGAATATAATTTCTAAGAGTAGACCAACCTTGTCTCTTTTATTTGCTGTTGTATCCCTATCATCTAGAATAGTGCTTGGCTCAGAATAGGTACTCAAAAATTGATGCATATGTGCATTCTCATGGGGCCCAAATTTGCATGTGCTCTGAGATTAGTATGTGGGTACATGAGTCACTAATCTGGGTGAATGGCTTTGGGAAACCCCGAGTGTCTGCCCTTCAGCCAGATCTTATTCTTTACCCCTAGTAACCAAAGGAATGTCAAATTCAAATCACCTGAGTGATTTTTTTTAACCTAATAGTTTATCAAAATTTTTTTGAAGATTGAAATTTTCCCCTTTTGGAAAGATTGTGGTGAAGCATGGATCTCTTATTCATTGTTCACAACATTTTTTCCCTAAAATATCCATTAAAATTTAGAAGACTTTGACCTAGCAAGCTCTCACTGAGATACATATTCTACTGAAATAAAAGTATGCATGTAAAGATATACTTATATAAAAATATTCATTTCAGCCCAGCATGGTAGCATACCTTGTAATCCCAGTGACTGGGGAGGCTGAGGCAGGAGGATTAGAAATTCAAAGCCAGCCCCAGCAATTTGGTGAGGCTTTAAGCAACTTAGCAAGACCCTGTCACTGGATAAAAAAAATTAAAAAGGGACTGGGGATGTGATTCAGTGGTTAAGTACTCCTGTATTCAATCCCCAGGACCAAAAAAAAATTTTATTTCAGCAGTTCTTGTCAACATTGTTCATAAAAAAATGAAAAATCAGAAGCAACTTAGATTCCCACTATTAGAAAAATGTGTAAATGAATTACACTTCATCCATGGAGTAAATTTTCATATAGTCACTAATAAAAATGAGATCTGAATGTACTAATATAGACTATGCTATTCATTTGAAGAAAAAGTTGCAAACCAATGTGTATAATATGATTAATAGTTTTTAAAAATAATGTAGGAAAAAGTATAGAGAGTTATACACCAAATTATCAACAATAGTACTTCTAGAGAGTAAAATTCATGGTAAGCAAGGAGGAACTTTCTATTTTACCCTTCTCTATTGTTTATTTTATATTAATCAACAGAAAGAAAGATGTGATTCTTTTCTTCTCCCCGCCCCTTCGGTATTAGGGATTGAATCCAGGGGCACTTTACCACTATGCAATATCCTTAGTTTTTTAAAAAAAATTTTTTTAAGACAGGGTTTTGCTGAGTTGTTAAGGCTAGCCTTGAACTTGTGATCCTCCTGTCTCAGCATTCCAAGTCACTAGAATTACAGACATGCACCACTGCATCCAGCTGAAATAGTGTTTCTGTACAAAATGATGGAAATACATTTGTGAACATCTCTTACATTTATGAAGTCTCCTTAAAGGGTCAAATCACATTTAGAAAACTTATCTAAAAGACAGGTGGCACATTAGAAACAGCATAGGCTCTGTGGCCTTAAGTAAGTTAATGTATCATGGGTGATTTTCTTCACCCATGATATTGAGGGGGGAAAAAGCCCACATATCTCCTGTTTTGTTGGAGTTTTTCTTTTGTAAATATTAAATGAGATAAAATAATGTATATCCAAGAACTCAATATCACGTCTACCAAGAAAGTAAGTGCTCAGTGTCCATCACTGTCCTCCTCGGCATAGCCACATGCTTAGCTCCCTGCCCCTCTAGCCTAGCACTGTTCAACCAGACCTTGTCGCACGCATAATTCCTGGACAAAATTCCTCCCTCCTATCTCACTGTCCTCACCCCATTTCTCCTGTCTCCATACTCTCTCCCTTCTTCTCCATTATTCATTGCCAATCTCTTTCCTCCTTGATTCTTCTAGTATTTACACTGTTATCTAAGGAAATGTAATAAGTATTGATGGTAAATATACTTGGGGAGATAGCTTGCTCAGACGTAAACTCTGATAGGATTGAAAGTGTGTACTTTTTGTTAACCTGCTGAATAGAGCTGAGGAACCTGTGTTTTTGAGAAACACACAGAGCCCAGAACCCCCATCTGTGTCTGCATCAGGCTGCAACCATTACCAGGCATGACTATACTCTGTGGCCTTGCTTACTACCCTGTATTAGTTAGCTTTACAAAACTATAACAAAATACCTGAGACATCAATTTGGAAGAAAGGATGATTTTGATTCACAGTTTTAGAGGTTTCTGTCCATGGTTCATGGCTCAGTTGCTGTTGAGCCTAAGATGAGGCAATGCATCATGGCAGAAGCACATGTAGAGTAGAGCAGTTCATTTCATGGAAGCCGGAAAGCAAAGAAAGAGCTGAAGAGACCAGCATTCCACAATTCCCTTTGAGGCCTAAAAACTTCCCATTAGGCTCCACCTCTTAAAGGCTCCACCTCCTTCTGAGAGTGTCTAGCTGGGTTGTAAGCCTTTAGCACATGGGCCTTTGGAAGACATTCCAGATATAAACGATAACACTCCTTCTACCAAACCAGACCCCTTTGTATGGAACAGAGGAGGAAACACCATGTAGTCCCCTCAAAGCACTCTTTAATTTAAAATATTTTATTTTGCATCTATATTCCTATACTATGTAGATGATATCATCTATGAACTGGAACATCTTCCTCAATTTGATACAACATAAGAGAGAAAGACTGAATTAAAAGATGTACAAAGATAAACCTGTGTTTGGGAATATAGGTATTTAGCTGCCAAATACTTGGCTTTTATAGGTCTATTTTGCTTTTACTTTACCCTGGGATGGTAGTGTCCCCTTGGCATAGCACCATGGTCTTGGAAAGTACCTTGTGGCGGGAAACAGAGAATCCCCTTTCCCATCCGTCCTTCCCATAACTCTAACATCTTATTCTAAAGTTTCCTTTTCTACCCTTCAATGACAGGTCTCCCTCTCTTCCTCTTTCACAGATGAGGCAAATCAAATAGGCTCGCTGGTATACAGAGCTACAGAGTTTTTAATATATTAATTCATTTATTGCAATGAAAAGACTATAATGATAGTTTTCATTTGTATAATTTTAATTCTTTCAAAATGATTTTTTTTTACATGCTGGCCTCTAATTTAGTCTCCTAAATTAGACAAGATCAGTACAAATGGTACAAATGAGGTCTGACGTGTATTGAATGTCTACCATGTGCCCGGCTCTTTGCTAAGTGGGGAACATTTATTATCCTTTAACCCTAGGAGGCATGTATTGACATCACATATAATTTTGCATATAATGAGAAGGTGTAGTTTGGAAATAACTTACCAGGCCTCTAGGGTGAGGAGTGAAGGCAGAGTCTGAACAGAGGGAGTCAGGCTCCAAACTTAAAATTTTCAAGAGCAAATGATAACAGACAGTTAGGTGGCGATGGATCTGGAAGAAGGAAATGCCCTTAAATCAAGGGAATTTAAGAATTTGGAAACTTTTGGTGCTAAGTTTGAAAGAACAAGGATGCCATCAAGATGTTTATTTTGAAATACCCAAGGGGCTATTTCTCTTTTTGAAACTGCACATATTTTCAACACAGATTCTGCTTGTTTTTGGTCTCTTCTTCGAAACCCTACCTACTTACTGCTTAGTGTGGATGCCCAGTGTGGTTCGTTGTACAGAAAAGCAAGAGACTAAGGGTAAAGAGAGATGGAAGATTTTGGCCTTTGACATAGGCTTTTGCTACTTACTTTTTCTCCTTCTCAATCTGGAAAATTGATATTTTTAACAGTCCAGTGCCTGACTTCCACCTTGGAAGATTACGCTTGCCTACTTGGGGAAAAAATGAGTTTTATGTGTCATTAGGACTTAAATTAAAATCTTGGTGCTGATATGTATTAGGTTAGGTGTGTGTTGGTGTGTACATGGGGGCTTGGCTAATATCCTCTGAACTTTTGTCCACATAGGTGAGCAGAGCTGATCCTGCTCTAAGGGGGTTTTGAGATGATTACAGACAAAGAACATATATTATCTGGTGGACAATAGATGCTGAGGGCCAGCAGCAGCAACTGAGAAGGAAGAAGTTTGCTGGGTTGTTAAGACCTCTTCTCTGGGGACTCCTCCAAGTGTGTGGGCGTGGGTGTGGCAGGGCAGAGGGTGAAGGTGTGAGATCTGTGCGAGATGATGTGAGGCTGGCATTCCCCTGGAGAGAGGGTGAGTGAGCTCAGTATGCTCAGAACACGTGGGGACCTCATATATGTTAAGCCTCAAAATTCATATGGGGGGGGTGAAGTTGTAGAGAGAATAAAGAGCACCAGGCAGCAGGGCCAGCACTGACGCTGGCAAAGGTGAGTTGGGTTCCCCAGACGTGCCTTGCCCATAATAAGGGCATTCACATAAGGAGATCTAGTGTGTATTTGGTGATCAAGGTGATTGCTCTTGTCCTCATTTCCCTCCCTCAAAGGGATCAGATTCACCAATCTTCAAAGCTTCTGGTGCCAGCCAAATTTTTTTTTTCTGACCCTCAGCAAGCCTGCCCTCCCCTCTCCCAAATGCTCCATCTCTGTACAAGTAATGTTGACTAGAGTCTTTGAATAGACTATATCAAATTACCCTTCCACCAAATAAAGAACGGGTAGGTTATTAATCGCCATGCTAGAGTGGCAATCAATAACCTGGCCCCAACCGCCAATTTGCAAACTTTGAATGCTAATTATTCTTCTTTTTGTAAGAAATAGCCAGGCAGAGTGGCAAGAACACTGCTCGGGGACAGAATGTTGCCTCTGACTCCCTTAGAAAAACATAGATGGAGATGATTCACTTAACTTTTCCAAGCCTCAGATGTGTTGCATATGAAGTGAGCACAGCTTGTCTCCTTCCAGGATCATGTTAATGTGTAAATATATATATATATATATATATATATATATATATATATATATATTGGAAGGTGCTATGTGAATCTAAGGTTTTGTTTTTCTTCAGTCAGTATGTTTTACTGAATAAAACATGCCCTTGTTGACAATGGCAGTCTCCACTCATTACCAGAATCTTATCTGTAGTGCTTCTATTGTTCAGTGAAATCTGCGATGGCTGAAAGCTGCAAGGTCTATTTCAGGACAATTCTGGAAGAACAAACAAACAGCAAAGGGGTTGGTGAGGGAGGAGCAAGAATAAAAGAATCAGACTGTGAAATAATCCATGATAGACTTAAGGTACGCACAGGGGCCTTCCATTCTGATTGGCCTGAGTTCTAAGAATCCTATGGTTGGTAGAAGTAGCAGCTATTTTCCCCCAAACTCCTGAAGGTTTATTCTGAAAACAATGCTCTTTTCCATTCACAGCTGAATAAGGAAGTCACCTTTCTTCTACTTTGATGCTTTAGAAAAACATACAGAAATCACCTGTGAATTGGAAATAGGCAGTGGATTGTGATTTAGACTCCTCACCATACCCCAGCCTCCCCCCCCAGCAAGGCTGCCATTAGCCCCCCTTGTTTATTCCCCCACCTCCCTGGCAGCCAGAGGCACCAGCTTGAGTGGATTCCTTTAGGCTCCCTAAGTAACTGCCCCTTCCTGATGAAAGTCTTTGCTTACTCTTTTTCTTCTTTCCTCAGTGAGTTTCCCTGCCCTTTCCCTATTTGCCTGCATAATCCTAATCCCACCTGAGCCTTAGGGTCCAGTTTAAATCCCTTTATTCTGTGCAGTCTTCCTGCCCATGTCTCCCCTGCCACGAAGCAGAGCCCTCTTCCTCACATCTGTCATAGGAGCAGGGTGGTGGGGAGGGGCATCTTTATCACAGCCTAGTCTTGGGGACGTGACAGGTCATTTCTGAGGGCCAGAGCCTGCCCTGAGCCGCATTCCACTGTCCCTTCTGGACATGAGAAAATCAGGTGACAGTACTTCAGAGGATGGTTTCATGAGGGCTGTGGCCAGAGATGAAGCAGGACCCAGAATCACAAGGCTTTCGCTATCAAGACGGGCCCACGACAGGCCCACTGAGCTGCTTTGCGAATGGGGACACTCCACCAAAACGAAGGTGGCTCCCCCTGAAAACTCTCTGGAAGAAAATGCTAGAATCCCCTTCTCCTTGGCTCTCATAAGGGAAAAGAGGGAAGACACTCAGACGCGAACACAGCAGTGTCCGTGTAGGTTCTGATCCAGGCATCAAAGTGAATTAGTTCATTCATTCTTGCCAGGACCTGATGAGGTTAATGCAGGTTAATGATAACCTCTTTCTGGAGATGCTTGGACCCAGAAGTGTTTTAGATTTTTGAGTTTTTCAAATTTTGGAATATTTGCATAGATTTTACCTGTTGAGCATCCCTAATCTGAAAATATGAAGTCTGATATGGTCTAATCAGAAACTTTTTGGGTATCATATTAGCATTCAAAAAAGTTTTGGATTTTGGAACATTTCAGATTTTGGATTTTCAGATTAGGGGTGCTCAACCTATAGTATTATCATTATTTCCACTTGGAGCTGAGGAAATAGATGCTTAGACAATAAATAGCTTGTCCCATGTCAATGAAAAAAAAATTGATTTGAACCAAGTTATAACTGAATCCAAAGCCTGTGGGTTGAGTTTTTTTTTTTTTTTTAAATCTACTCTAGACCAGTGGTTCTCAAGTATGGTCCCTAGAGTAGTAGTATCAACATCTCCTGAAAGTTTATTAGAAATATAAGTCCTTGGGCCTCACCCAAGTTCTATTGAATCAGAAATTCCTGGCACAGGGTCCGGCACTCTGGGATGTCTCCAGTCCTGCTGGTGATGCACACTCAAGTGTGAGTGCTGCTAATCTATACTAACTCTCCCCCAACAAGAGGTCCCCGGTAACTCGGCCTAGAAACCATGCTAACATAGGAACATGCCAAGACATGGTTACTGATTGACCCCTGACTGTGCCAAGCCCCTCCTGGTATTTCTGTGCCACCTGGCTCCTCCTCCAGGTACGCTTGGAACTTTAAGGATGCCTACAGGTTTGGAGGGTGGTGTGAAGGAATTTTTTAAAAGAAACAATTTCTCCAAGTCTTTCTTAATCTGGTTTGTCACCATCTGACCATTTATGTTTGATTTGCTCTGTGATTATGTTGACTGGCTGTCAGATTTTCACTGGTTACTGTGTCCTTGGTCATTTATTCCATCATATATTCAACAAATATTTATGGAGTGCCCTGTAAGTGACAGGCATGGTATGAAGTATTTGTGTTTGAAGAACAAGCTAGAGACAAACCTGCCAGCTGTCCCAGAACCTCCAGGGAGCAGACCACCACCAAGAAGTGGGAAAGGTGCTGCCTGATGTAGGCAAGGTTCTCTAGAGTTCTTAGGAGTTAGACTTCTTTTTTCCTGTCCCTGCCCAGGGTGCTGAGGGTATTCTCCAGCCTCTGTTCTGCCCAGTAAGAAGCCAGGCTCTGCCTATGAGCTCCCAGCCAGCCAGGCAAGAGAACAGGCAGTGAGTTTTGCTCATTTGCATTGCTTTTATTACGGCAAGAATAAAAGTAGATCACTTTCCACATTGTCCCCTGCTCTTGCCTACAGGGTGCTTGTCCTTGCTGGTGACGGTCCAACACACAGAGCGTTATGTCACTCTGTTTGCCTCTGTCGTCCTCAAATGTGACTATACAACCTCTGCCCAGCTCCAGGATGTGGTGGTGACATGGCGCTTCAAGTCCTTCTGCAAGGACCCCATCTTTGACTACTTCTCTGCCTGTAAGTGTCCTCCCCCTTCTTATTCTCTCCACTTCCCCAGCACCTCTGTGATGTTCTATGTCTGGGATCTAGAAATTATTTAGGATCCCAAATCCTCATAGTGAGAAGAAGCCACAAAGATGTAGTCCCTTCATTTCATAGATAAACTGTGCATAGGCTGACAAAATAACTTGTTCTAGGTCACATATAAGTTTATTTAAATTTTTTGTTTCACCTTGTTCTGAAAAGATTTAGGACAGCTCAGACATTAAGCAAAAGTAGAGCTAGTCCTGCTTCTTGGTCCACTCGTGGGTCAAGCCAGTCTGCTAAGCTGATGATGCCGACCTGTCTCCCATCACCCCAGGGCCTTAGAATGCAGATGAGAAAATTCCAACACCACTTAGGATGCAGGGCCTTAATGGTCATTTGTGAAGCCTCCTGCCCTTCCTCAGCCAGCCCTCCTGGCAAATGGCCATTCCTCAATGGTCTACACACTTGCAATGGTGAACAGCTTGGTTCCCCTGGCTGCCCCTTTGCAGTTGCCCCTCTCGGTACTACACAGCCCCTCCTATGTTCAGCCAAGTCCCACCTCTCAGTAACAGTGGCCTCACTCATCAGCTCTGCTGCCTGGAATCAGAATCCAGAGCCCCATAGTCAACCTGAGACAATGAATCTTTTGGAAATGTTGAGAATAGAAGTCGATGCCCTGTTTGGAGGAAGGAAATGCACTTTCTGAGATGAGGCAGAAGGAGCAGGAGGCATCAGCTTGCCATTTTTAGCTCTGGGGTATTTGAGCAGAACCACAAAATCTGACTGTTTGAGCCACTTACCAAACCAAAGCCACTTATCACCCCCAAAGACTCCTCTCTAAATTGAGGCTATTTCCTGGGGTTACTTTTAAAATGCTTGGGTTAAGTGGGGAGGAAGGGGACTAGCATAGCAGGCACTGGCTACCAGAAGATTTAATAGCTCTCAAAGCTCCTAATGGAAGGGCAGGTGGAGGAACACCGGGAACAGAGACTGGGGAAACTCTGAAAATGAGACTAGGGAAGTTGGGCTGGGAGATGAAGGATACAGCCAGAACTTGAAAAATAATGACCTGTAAGGGGGCTGGAGGCTCCTTGCTGAAAGTGGGGTTCTGCTATCACCTGTGGTTGAGTAACATCACCTGAGAATTTACTGGGCATCAAACGCTCAGATCGTATTCCAGACCTGCAGAATCAGAACTTTCTGTGTGACTTGAGTGTGTCTTCTCTCCTCAGCATACCAAGCAGCTTTATCCCTGGGCCAGGACCCCTCCAATGACTGCAATGATAATCAGAGGGAAGTTCGCATCGTGGCCCAGAGACGGGGACAGAATGAGCCAGTGCTGGGGGTGGATTATAGGCAGCGCAAGATTACCATCCAAAACCGTGAGTGTGGGGGAGGTACAAAGAAACTGGGGGTGGAGGGAGGAGCAGACTTGGGTCTGGCAGGCTGAGTCAGCATGGGATTTCCCAGTTACTTCTCCTCCTGGGCTCCTTGTTCACTCTCATTGAGGAAAATGCCAGATTCTTAGAATGTGCTGCATGGACGAAGGTCACTTTCCTGGAACGTGTTGACTAGATGTTCAACAGCTTTGGCTAAAGGTTTGGATGAAATGAGTTTCCTTGCTTTCCTGAGATTCAGGGCTAAAGTGTGGATCCAGTTCTTTTGATCCTTTCCACAAATTATTCTCAGGGTCTACACAAACCCCAGGTCCTTGAGTTCCTCTCGGGTCATTCTTGTTGCCCATCCAATGAAAACAGGGACTTGCAAGTAGGTGGCCACTTCGAGACCACTGTCCTCCAGTGAGAGCCGAAAGAGCACGGGACTCAGATACGAAACCCTGGTGAGAATCTCACTGCTTCTGCTCATTAGCTCAGTGACCAGCGACAGGTCAGTTATTATCCCTGGCTTTTTCCTTCATCGGAGAGTTGGGCATAATGTAATGGCTTTGTCTCCCCACATGTGATGTATAGGAGCTGGGTCTACAGCAGTTTTATTCTCTGTGCCCGGTGCGGGGAGCATAGCCAGATACCGGCGTGGCTGCCAATTCTGCACTTGGAAGGCACATGAACTTGGGCAAGCCCCTTTAAAATTTTTAACCTCAATTTCTATATAATGGGACTTGCCATAGTACCTATCTCAGAGATTTCTGAGGACTACGTGAGATTTTGTGTAAGCATCACTTAATATACACTGATTGTACAGTGAACATCAGTTATTCATCAGTACATTTTGTATGAATGGGTGCGTTAGCTCCCCATGCTCCTAACCTATGATCCAGAATTGCTGCACGGTATTCAGAGCCAATTTCAATGAGTGTTATGTGCTGTAGTAATTTTTTTCCTGATTAACAAAAGGGAAAATATACCCCGCAGGCCACTCAAGATGCCCATAGCTATATCCTGAAGAATCAGTGAATATTCAATGACCACTCAAAGGTAGATCATTTAAAGGTCAGTTTGACCATTGCTTCCAACTTTCTCTATAATTCTGAAATCTTATCCTTTTACATTCAACCTCTGATTTGCTCAAACCAGCCCTTGAGTTCTTGGCTTTAGGGAACCTTTGTCCTTCTTGAGTCTCTAAGTGCATCCTCAAAGATTCAAGGTGGCTTTACTTTCTCCAGAGCCCCAGCAGAATTAGTTCTGATCCAACCCCAAGTTTAAATCCTCTTTCATTAGCAACCCCCCTTTATAGTTTCCAAAGGACACAAGTCCCCTTGGATGACCATCCTTACTCTTTTGTCATGTTCTAAGTCAGAGCAGTACCTTCGGCACCTCCACTTCCTCACGCTGCCTCTTCCTCATTCCTACAGGAAAGCAGTCTTTCCCCTGGGTTTTATTTCTGCATCTGGGCTCATTGAGACTTCCTGGAGCCTTTGCTTTCTGATACTTCCATGGCTGTGTTTGTATCATTTGAGATGCCCTTGTCAAATCAGTTCTTGGGTCATCTAAAATATTAACCTATCTGAATGTCCTTATTATACTGACATCCCTTAAAAAAAATCTCTTTATCACTCCAATAAAAAGATGGAGCATATTTACAATACTTATCAAGCTTAAGGGGGGGCTTTCTCTTAAAGCACTTTCACTGTTCTTCCAAGTCTAGGGTGAGCTTGTTTATGGGAAAGGCAGTGGGTTTGGAAAATTGTGGGTAGGAAAAACATCATAGGCACTGACGTAAAAGAGAAGGAAACAGAAGTCAAAGTTTGCTCCAGTGTTGCATGACCTTGTGTTTTTGTTTCATTTCCTCAATAAATATCTCTTGACAAACAGACAATAAAGAATTGCAGATATGACCACCAACTAGGCCAGGGCAAATCTACAATGCTAAGTTCTTTGAGACTAGCCAATGTCCTTTTGACGGAGGGGGTAACAGCAGGTACTGCCATCATTCAGGAATGTGGAGCTGCTCTGCTACCTCTGACTGGCTTTTAAACCCTTCCAGGACAGAGAAGTCCTTGTTCCTCTTCAGATCTCCCACAGTGCCTGACGTGGTGTTGGGCCCAGGAAAGGTCTTTAGTGAATATTTGTCCAATTTGCTGAACTTCAATGTGTATGTTAATATTTATTGTCACAGGGGGGGCAGAGTATTCAGTGCTCATGAGAACTTCAATTCTTTTCTTGGGTAACTGACTCTTAAAATATTGGCATTTCATTCATACTGCTTCAAGTTCGTCTCATAATCAGTCCTTTCAAGATCCAGAGATACTTGCTCATCTCTAATGAGGTGTCCAGGCCAGAGAGTTTTTTTCTGGTTTGGAGAGTCCAGTAGAACTATGTTTGGGAGCACTAGATTTGAGGGCGGAGAGACATGGGTTTGAACCCATCTCTGCTAAGCACCTTCTGCACATTATTTGGCCAACTCCCTGACCTATTTATGTTTCATTTTCTCATCTTAAAATGCAGTGAAATTCCTACACATCAGGTAGGATTAGATTGAAAGTAAGCAAAAGCCCAAAATATTAGTGACTTAAGGAATGAAGAAGTTTGTTTCTCTCTGATGTACAAAATCAGAAGTATATAGCCCAGGCCTAATGTGGTCTTGTTCCATTAAGTCCTCAGGGACACAACTTCCTTCCGGCTCAGCAAGAAGGTCATCTTCTTCCTCCTAGCCCAAGATGGAGCTGTAAACATTTGTTCTTCAGATGTATTAGTCCATTTATCTATTGCTATAAAAAATGCTAAAGCTGGGTAATTTGTAAAGAAAATAGTTTTATTTATTTAACTCCTCATTTTGGAGGCTGAAAGTTCAGGATCAAGATCGATGGTTCTGTCAGTTTGGTCTTGGCAAAGGCCGCCTTGGCTGGATGGAGGATGACCTCATGGTAGGAGTGTGTGTTAGAGGCAGAGATCACATGGTAAAATAGGAAACCAGAAAGCCAAGCGAGCCAGGCTTGCTCTTTTATAACAGTCCACTGTCTTGGGAACTAACTGAGGTCCTACAAAAACAATGTTAATCTCCTTTCAGATTAACATTGCAATAAGCTCACCTCTTATAGGTTCCACTATCTTCCAACATCGCTACACAGAGGACCATGCTTCCAACATAGGAAACTTGGGGGACACCCTCAAACTCTATCCAAACCATAGCACCAGATAACAGAGTAGAGAGGAAAAGATAAATGGGAAAAGGGGGGAAAAAGTGTTCTCAAGCTGTTTGAAGCCATTATGTGACACTTCTGATTGCATTTTATTGGCCATAACTGAATCACTTCTGCACGTCCATCTGTAAGAAAGAATGGAAAACACTTACCTTATTTTGGATACCCCCTATTTTGTGCTGCTATTATCAGAACACCTGAAACTGATTAATCTATAATAAGTAGAAATGTGTTGGTTTACAGTTCTGAAGGCTGAGAAATCTGGTGATGGTCTTATTGCTGTATCATCACACAGCAGAAGGTGAGAGCGTGAGAGGGTCCCAGACTTACCCCTTTGTAATCCCACCCATGAGGGTGGAGCCCTCGTGGCCCAGTCACTTTTTAAAGGCCCTACCTCTTAATACTGTTTTACAAGGCAATTGAATTGTGGCATGAGTTCTGAAGGGCCAGACACTCAAATCACAGCAGCTGCACATATGGCCAAAAATTCAATTCTATGAAGGGAAGCATATATGCTGGGAGTCAAGGTGTAATTTCTGCCTCACCCACTTACAGGGTCTCAGTGAGAATTGAGTGAGGCCATGTATGCAGAATCCTTGTGACGTGCCTCGTGGTAGGCTCAGGGGTAATAAACTCCACCATCATTATACTGTTTGGAGAAGGAGGAAGGTCTCAGAGGAAGGAACTGATACCCATTTACCAGGGCTCCTGAGGATGTGGAAGGATAATGCTGGGGTCTTGAAGCTACCGTGGGTCTGAAACCAGTGCCTGTCTACTGGCACTTTCTCCTTCTTTCCCATGTAGGAGCTGATCTTGTGATTAACGAAGTGATGTGGTGGGATCATGGAGTGTATTATTGCACCATTGAGGCCCCAGGGGACACATCAGGAGACCCTGATAAGGAGGTGAAGCTCATCGTCCTTCGTAAGTGCTGCTAGAATTTTCTGCTTGACTAACCCACCACTGTGACACTTTTACCCAGGGGAAAACAACAACAACAACAAAAACAGAAATGAACCTGTTATTGTCATTGGATTATGAACCTCTGAAGTTCCCTTATCAAAGCTAAACCTAGGGGCTAGGGCTGTAGCTCAGTGGCAAAGCGCTTGCCTAGCATGTGGGAGGCACTGGTTCAATCCTCAGCACCATATAAAGAATAAATTCATAAGTGAAATAAACCTATGTTTCCAGCATAGTGCTCCACTTTACCATGTGGGTCAAGAGCTGTGTTTGCTTAGACCTCTAGAGTGTTAGAACAGGTGGCATTCTGCTGAATATCCAGTACACTGCTGCTCGTCTTCTCCCCTGCAGACTGGCTGACAGTGATCTTCATCATTCTGGGAGCACTGGTCCTCTTCATGCTGATTGGAGTGTGCTGGTGCCAGTGCTGTCCTCAGTATTGCTGCTGCTACATCCGTTGTCCCTGCTGTCCTACCCGTTGCTGCTGTCCTGAGGAAGGTGAGAGGGGACAGACCAGCAGTGAGATGGGGGTGGGATGCTCAGCACTCCAAGTAGATGGGCTTCCCATGCCAAGGTCAAGGCCCTGGGATCTTCCTGTTCCCCTCTCTGCATTCTCCCATCACAGGCCCAGAGGACATGAGCCTCAGCCTTGTAAATGATGCTTAGGGAAGCTGTAGAGCCTTGCAGAAGGTGGCTGATAAGGGGATTTCTGCCTGTCCACCTCTTACTCTGCCTAAAGCCCCTTTCATATACCTCTGTGTACCGGTGGCATTTCCTCAGTGTCCCTGATTATCCTGTGCTACAGGCTTTGCTCCCAGAACTGACCTTGCTTGGGCATGAGGAATCTAGAGGCAGCGGTGTGAGAGAAGGCTACCTGTAAAGGAAAAAACAAAAACCACTTAGCACACTTCTGATGCCAGATGTGGAACGTGGTTCCTTCCCCCCATACCACGCAGTTCTCCAGCAGACACCAATTTAACTCCCTTCTGACTCTGTCTCCCTGGAGGTAGCAAATATCCCCAGGTTAAGAGTTCAGTCCTACAACTGCTCCCCAGGTCTGATGGCACTTGCAAGTAATAGGATGTCACCTATTCTTCTGACCAGCTGACTATAAATTGGGATTTCCCCCACCCACCTCCTTGGGCTCTATTCATTTGCTAGAGTGGCTTGCATAACCCAGGGAAACACTTCATTTACATTTACCCATTTATTACAAAGCATATTTAATGAACAGCCAAAGAAAATGAACAACGAAAGAAAGAGACACATAGCGCAAGGATTGTGGAAGGGGACATGGAGCTTCCTTACTGTTTCCAGGTGCACGAAGTGTATTCTAAACAATTCAGTTTACCCAGCAGCTTCCTGGACCCAGTCCTTGGGGGTTTTTAATGGAGGCTTTATTATAGATGCTTGATTGGTTAAATCACTGGCCACTGTGATCAACTCAACATTCAGCTCTTCTCCCCTCCCAGGAGGCTGGGAGTTGGATAGAGCTGAAAGTTCAACCCTCTGATCATGCATTGGTCTGAAGCTATCAAGAGGCCCCTGGCCACCAGTCATCTCACTGACATACAGAAAACTCACTACTCTGGAAGTTCCAAGGATTTTAGGAGCTTATGTCAGAAACCAGAGGCAGAGTTCAAATATGTATTTCTTATTCTATTATAGTTTCATGGTGCTCCTTCAAGATGATTGAAATAACAGGAGAAAGGTCTTAAGAGCAGTGATTCTCAAACAAGCTCACGTTAGAATGGAGTGGAGGTTTCTTCACAGTGAACTGCTGGCCCCACCCCCAGAGTTTCTGACCCAGTGGATCTGGAGTAAGGCTCAAGAATTTGTATTTCTCAAAAGTTCCCGGGTGATATAAGGCTGCTGATCTGGGAGTTATTTCTTTCCCTCCATGTGTTAGGGGCAGGGAAGAGGGAGCAAAATATCTTGTTCTTACTTTGGTCTTTCTTAGGACTAAAATTTGATTCTTTAAAACAACTACAACATGCCCTCAAAAATTTGGCTGCAGAATACTTGGTAAAGGTGAAAGAATAAAAAGTTATAATGTGAAGATCTTTTCTTAGTGAATGGAAAGGAGTAGAATCAACTGCTTTAAATGAAAAGAATTATTTGAAAATGATATTTCCTATTCCTGATCATGTAAATAAAGTACCACATTGTGGAGTATTTGGAAAATTCAGGAAAATGTAGACTAATCTGAGCACCCAGAGATAGCCACTTTTATCATTTTAGTTCATTTGAAAGTAAAGGCTTTAAAGGCAAATACAGAATTGCCCAGTAAGATAGAAACAAAACCTAACCTGCAAGGTCAAAAAGGTCATGGGTCATTGTTTCAGGCCTGTGCTCCAAAGTTACTGTCTTACAGGAAAAGAGAACTAACTTTTGTTGGGCGACTATAATGCATATGTCCTTTGTATATATTTCCTCCCAACAACCCTAGAAGTCAGATGTCATCACTGTTTAACAGATGAGGGGACTGAAAGTCGGAGAATTCTCACAGCTAGCAAGTAGCAGTGGCAGTGCAGTGTTCAATCCATGTGCATCTGGCTGTGAGTGTCTGTGTGTCCCACAACAGGGGCTGCCTCTGCCTCTGTGGGTATGTCACCCTGGGACAGACTGAGACAACATGAACTCCTTAAAGAGGAGCTTCAGGGAGAGAGCCCATGGAGAAGTCACAGTTGCTGCATAGTTTTATGTGAGATGGGAGGAGAAAAGCTCTCAGGTTGCCTTCCTAGAATCCCTAAGCCTGTGGAGCATTAAAAATGGGCAGAACTAGGGACAAACCGAGCACAGATGATAAATGCATCCAACCAGTGAACTGATTAAACAGAGGTTCCGGCAGAGAATAGTTTCTCTAAGTGGTTGGAGTTCATTGAAAAGGACTGGTCAAAGGAAGAAGTGCAGGCCACAAATAAAGATCCCAGGGCTTGAGCGGATGAGGTCACTTCCAGAGTACGTCACTAGGGCACACTGTCCTGAGAACTTTGGTGACAAGAGGAGAATTGCGTGGAGGGGAAGGAATTATTCACGAAGGCTCTCTGATGGGGGAAGCGGGTATAGACTAAGGTCACTCTAAGCATGTTTGTAAGTAAAGAACCAAGACCAACCACAAGGAAGGGAGAGATCACTGAGGGTGATGGCGCTATGGTGGCAGGGGTGGGGGCGGGGAGTGGTGGCAGGCCTATAGGGAAAGAACTCGCCTTAGAAAGGGAAGGGAGGGAGGCATCCTGACCTCTGAAAAGGCAGAGGAAGTCATTAAATGTGGAGGCTGACTCGGGTACAAGGGAGGAAGCTGACCCAGCTCGTGTCAGCCTGTCTTGATTTCCCCAAGTCAAAGCACTACACACAGAAGGGACTCCGGGAAGGATGCCCGTGGTGTCCTGGAACTTCTCTAACCACAGCCTGGCTTCCCAAAATGTGAGCCACCTTCCTGTAAGAGGTAAAAGTAGAGAGGAGAACAATGAAAGTGACACCCAATTTTAATAGCCTATGATTATCCACTGAGCACGGTAAACAACCCTCAGTAGGACTCACAGATGAAAGTTCTTGAAATGGAGTCTTTTTTTTTTTTTTTTTTCCATGAGAACTGGAGAAACAGCTTCTCAGTCCCTAGGTCGGTTACTGGCTCTGTTCCGCAGAGAACCTCCAGGCACACCCCAGAGCAGGGCTAGTTCCTTGTCCTCAACAGCCATGATGTCACCAGCTGAAAGTTCATGGGGGAGGGAAGCCCTGAGAAGTGGAGGATGTTGAGGGTGCTGCTGGAGAGGAGGGAGTGCGTGCGTGGTGGACAGATAACCTAGGAAAACCCAGTTGGGGGGAGGGCCATCTGAAGCAGTGGCCCGATTGGGTACAAGGAGCATGGCTGGTGGTTCCCCAAGGCTAAAATGACAAGAGTTCAGGGGGCCTAGGGATTCCAGGAAGCTCTTGAGAATGTCGCTGAGAAGACTGGCTGGTCAAAGTAGGGGAGACCGGTAGTTTGGGAAAAAAAAAAAAAAAAGGACTGAGTCCCCATGATTAAAAGGAAGACAAAGAAAGGGGATGGTAAGGACTGGTAACCAGTTTACGGGGAAAGTGAAGTTAGGGGTCTCAAGGGCACGAGTTTACACGGTGAGGCATACAGAGGACACCTGCTGGAGGGGAGGGAACGTGCTGGTCTCTGTAGGAGGGTGAGGTGTTGAGTGTCACTTCTGCCACACAGGGGATGTCTTAAAGAATGTGCCCTGAGCCTGGTGTGGTGGTTCAGGCTGTCATTCCAGCTCCACGGGAGACTGAGGCAGGAGGATTGCAAGTTCAAGGCCAGCCTGGGCAATTTAGCAACAAGACTCTGTCTTAAAATAAAAAAGGACTGGGGATGTAGCTCAATGGCAGAATGCCCTGGGTTTATTCCCCAGTACTGAGAACTGAGATTTTTAAAAGATAGGAAGAGGGGAAAAAAAAGGGAAAAGAGTACAACTTATCTTTTCCTCAGAGATAAAGATTAATATGCCTTTGGTGGTTTAGTCTCCTGTGAGTTCTATGGCAAAAGAAGCAGTTTATCTCCAGGTGTGGAGGCGCACACCTGTAATCCCAGCAGCTCAGGAGGCTGAGGCAGGAGGATCATGAGTCCAAAGCCAGCCTCAGAAAAAAACAAGGCGCTAAGCAACTCAGAGAGACCCTGTCTCTAAATAAAATACAAAACAGGGCTGGGGATGTGGTTCAGGGGTCGAGTGCTCCTGAGTTCAATCCCCAGCACCTCCCCCTCAAAAGAAGCAGTTTATTATAACAATTTATTATAACAATGAGAGCCCCTGTCTATTGACCATCTGTCTTCTGTGTTATGCATTTGATGTGTATTGCCTCATTTAACCTCAACAACCTTGTGAACGATTATCACCTCCAGCTCACAGATGAAGAGAGTGAGCACAGAGACTGGAAATTCACTCAAAGTCCCACAGTTAGTACATGCTCAGAGGCAAATTGAAGTCCATGAGACCCTCAAAGCCTATATTTAAGGAAACCTATCCCTGAGGGTCCTTCTCTCCAAGTGTAGTTGAGGCTCCTTAGCAGTCACCTCTAAGGTGACTCCCAGCGTGTGTTTGTTGAAAACACATGCTTTCTTGCCTTCTGTTAGACTAACTGAAGGAAAGTCTCCAGGAGTGGGACCCAAGGAAGTTGCCAAATTCGGGAACATCTGAAAGAAGCCAGGATTCAGTTAAAGCAGTGGCGGTAGGCAGGGCTGTTCCCAAGGGAATCAATCAGATGTCCCCAGGCCTTAGGGGCAGAAGCTAGTTGAACTACGTCTTTAAAGTTGTGGAGTTGAGTTAGAGAGTTGTAAACTGAAGAGGTTCTCCTGGGGAAGGTTTATTGATTTCATCAAAGAAAATAAAAGAGCCTAGGGACACTGTGGTGCAGCAATAAATAGGCTTGAGCATCCGAGAGTCACAGGTTCACACCCTGATTCTGCTGGTCACTGTGGGACCTTGGACTGGGAAGGCCTCCTCTCCCAGCCCAACTTCCTTGTCTGAGTCCCACATTAAGAGATTTCTCAGAGGATTAGCTAGTTTATGTAAAATGGCCAGGTGTGGTGAGCAAAAAGCATTGTGCTTGTCCATGATGGCCGGTAGAGGGAGCCAGGGGGAAGGCACCTGTTAGCAAGAGGCAAAGTGCTTACTTTGTGGACTTCTCCTCTGCCAGGGTGGAGGGCTGTCAGTTGGCATAAAGGCGTGGCAGCTGAATGAGCTACTTAAAGTTTGCATCCTATTTCCTTCAGGCTGGGCCGTGACTCACCATCAGGGCTGGAGCTGCAGACACTTGTGGGGGCTCTGCTGCCACCACTTCCTGTTGTGTTGGAAGTTTGCTTCTCACTGGAGCCTCCAGGTGGCCCTCCAGATGGCCCCTTGGCCACTGGCCTCAGCAGACCTCCTACTCTGTGTAGCGGGGGTCTAGAGTGCCTGCCTTCTGCTCCCTCCTGCTGTTCTGTGAGGAAGGCTCAGGCAGAGCCGTGCTATTCTCAGGGTGGTCCCAAGGTCTGGTGAATTGAGCGGGCATTGAGAGTACCAGGCTACGGGATCTGTCATGGTTCAGAGGCCAAGTATAACATGCAAGTATGTGTTCATGCGTGAATAGGCAGAGACTTTAGGAGTCATGCAGTGCTCAGCTACACTACCTCAAAATAGAGATTTGTGAACAAAACAAACAAATACTTTTATTTTTAACTTGTACTCATTGTAGGTTGTGTGCTTCAGACCAGCTGCATGTGGAGTGACTTTTCTATGGACCCCTTGTGCTGCTTTTTTGCACTCTTTTCTTTGCCCTGAAAAGGAGTGGTATTTCCCTTCCCCCTTCCTAACCCCACTCTATCCCTTAGAGATTTCCCCTAATTAGGGGAAACCCCAATACTTCATAAAGTGCGGAGAAGAGTAGAAAAGAATTGCTGGAATCTACTTCAGTTTTTGCACGCTAGGGCCTTTCTCCCATGGCGCTCACCCATGGCACCCTCTTGCAGAAACACCTCTGGGCTTCATGCCCTTCCCTTTGCTCCCATCAATGGACAGCCCTAAGCTTGCCTAGCTGGCAGACCTAAGGAGCCCCTAAGCCCTGACTTACAGCTTCCTCTAAGACCTTTGCATCTGTACCTTTTATTTCTGGCCTGTGGCTTCTGGTTTTGCTGCCTGTGATCTGAGATGTGATTGTGAGCTAGTATCTGTGTATATATCTATGCACTTCAGGTGGTCTGGGAGTGGGCAGGATGAGGAAGTATTTTTGAGGCTAGGAAGTTGAGTTTGAAGAGTACACTTTCCTGGGGTGCAGAGGTTATAGTCTTGTCTACAGGAAATTTATTCCCAGCTCCTTGCCAGAAACATGGGTGACTTGCTACGCCCTTAACTCTTACTCCCATGCAAGATGGTGAGAATGGACACTGGAGGAGAGAAGCTGGCCTCGTGGCAAGACTATTAGGTGGACAGAAGTGAAGTGGTAGGTGTGGGGCCTTCCCTGGCTGAGGGTCTGCATTTCTCCTTCTTCCCCTGCAGCCCTGGCCCGCCACCGCTACATGAAGCAGGCTCAGGTCCTAGGTCCTCAGATGTTGGAAAAACCCCTGTACTGGGGGGCGGACAGGAGCTCCCAGGTTTCATCTTATGCAATGAACCCGCTGCTGCAGCGAGGTAAACCTTGCCAGAGTCTTGGGAGGGGGAGGACAGAGGGTAAGGGTAGGACCATGGGTGCATCTGGGCCTCCATGACCAATATGGGAGGTGTGTATGATTGAGGATGGGAAGGAGTGGAATCAAGCTAAATAATGTGACTTTTGATATCCTGATTTCAAGGTATTTATTTTGAGCCAGTAGTTCTGCATGTTCTGTCCTTGTTTCCATTCAGATTTGTCCTTACGGTCCAGCCTCCCACAGATGCCAATGACCCAGACCACCACTCACCCTCCTATCACCAATGGTGTCCTGGAATATTTGGAAAAAGAGCTGCGGAACCTCAACCCAGCCCAACCTCTGCCCACTAACCTCAAAGCCAGGTCTGGCCATCCCTGCAGCATGCTGTCCTCCCTGGGTTCTGAGGTTGTGGAACGCAGGATCATCCACCTGCCCCCACTGATCAGAGACCCATCCTCCTTGGGGAGGACCAGCGATTCTTCACATCAGCTGTGGCACACCCCAATTTCCTCCAGACCCTGGGATCTGAGGGAGGGGAGAAGGCAGCACCATTACTCTGATTTCCACCAGGAGCTCCAGGACTGGGGTCCAAAACCCTGGGCACTGGGGAGAAGAGAGCTGGACCACCCAGGGAGTGGAAGGCGCCACCATTCCAGGCGGAATGGGTCACCCACGCCACCCTGGTCAGACAGGGACAGCCTGAGCGATGGCTTCTCGTCCAGTGAGGCCTGCTGGCAGCCCAGCCACCCGCCTCCCAGGAGCCACTGGGAGAGGCCAAGCAGGCGCAGGCCCCGGGAGAGTGTCCCTAGACGCGGGAGACGCAGGGCCAGCAGCTGCTCCCCGCCACCGCCCTCTGGACTCAGCTCTGGGAGCTCAGAGGAGGAGAAGGAGAGGCCGCCCCGCAGCTGGGGAAGCCGCCGCCACCGCTCGCAGTCCCCGAATTGGCCAGAGGAGAAGCCACCCAGCTACCGCTCGCTGGATGTCACTGCAGGCAAGAATGGCAGGAAAAAAGGGAGTGTGGAGAGGCGCTCGGTGAGCCTGGGGCATCCTGCTGAGGGTTGGGCGTGGGCAGAGGACCCCTCCAGCTAGGACTGGCTGAGACTGGCACGGGCGCCTCCTGCTGGTGAGCCGCCTGTCAGTGCGGGGTGCAGGGGGAGGCTCCCAGCTTGCAAGGGCTTCTGGGCCCCATCACTCCTGCTCACCTGGTCCTGTGAGGCAGGTACAGTAGGGTCCTCCTGTTTCTCAGGTGAGGAGATGAGGCTGAAATGATTTGCAGCCTGCGGGTGGGGATGCAGGCCTAGGCCTTGGCCCTAAGCCTTTACCTTCCTTTTTTTTTTCTTCTTCTTCAAGGTTTTGCCTCCTGTCACAGCTGCCTGGCTTTGCTTAGAACCCTTATTTTCATACCCCAAATTAGAACATGCAGGGGGCTTGAGGATGTTTGTCGATTCAGCATGCAAAGCCCATGTATATGTGAGGATGAGGCCTCTCATACACCCCTGGGAAGGTGTCGTTAAACTGATACACAAATCCTGGTGTCCCCAATATGGCTCAAAACTTTAGGGTATGTGAACAGACAAGGTGTCAGAGGGTCTTCACCCCAAAAAGGGAACATAGGAAGACACAGGCTTTTGGGGTCTCCAAATATAGATCTTCTTTTTTAAAAGATCATTATATGATTAATACACGCAAATGACAGTCTCCCTTTAATACTGCTAATTGTTGCCATCACTCAAAACAAACAATTAATGAACTTCTGAGAAACAACTTTCAGGCTGCCATGAAAATCTTTTTTTTTCTATTCAACAAGATCATTTTCTCTTTTGCTTCTGTTGAGCTAGTCAAAGGGAACTGTAGACAGCTCTAAGGAAGTTCCCAAAGAGTAGAGGGATATTATCAGAAAAGTGTTGTCTCTTGTGGGCTTTGAAGGATACATCTTTCATTTGGAAATGTTTTTGTTTTTGTTTTTTTAAATCCATCATGCATAGTGTGTGCCAAGGAGCAGGCCCACTTTCTAGAGCAAATCTTGGTTAGAGAGCAATTTTTGAGGCAAGAATAAAGACCAATAGGCATTTCTGAAATAATAGAAGTTGTGACATATTCTCCCCAAGTAGCCCATGAGAGACCAAGATCAGCAAGCGTGGAAATAGCTGGGGTATGCAACTGGACATCTTATGCAACACCTCCTTGCATCCACACAGCAATCTGAGTTCAAGCAAGACTACGATTTTCTGACAATTACTCTGCTCTGGGAACTTCTCTCATAATCCTTTGACTAGCATAACAGAAGCAAAAGAGAGTAGTGTTTTCACAGTGATCCTCACTTGCAGGTGGCACAGCTATTCTTCCATGTTAGCATTAAGAAAATTAAATCCTGAAAGAAAGTGCAGAATTAGTCAAAGCTGGGACAACTATAGTTACTTTCTTCATATAGTAACTAAATATGTCTTTTCATTTTAACAGAAAAAAATGTAATTTTTTAAAAGTTTTGGCCCAAGATCGGAACTCTACTTTCTCCTAAGTTAAATCTTTAAGTTAAATTATATGACTTGTAAGTGAGAGAAGTGTTCCAAACACTGGAGTAAATCCTTTCCAAGTCCTATTTCATTTAATCCTCACAACAACCATGTGAAGCTCAGAGAAGTCGAGTAACATGCCCAAAGCCAAAGAGCCAATAAGAGTGAAGCCAAAGTTTAACTCCCCTCTGACTCTCAAGCCTGTGCATTTTTCAGTAACTCATACTGCCTCCTTAGAAAAAGGATCACTTAGAACAGTATGTTATAGGACAGATCCCTCCCCCAAGAGGACTTCTCCTTTGCACACCATGTATGATGGATCGTTTTTTTTTAGTCACAATAGAACACACACTTCCAAATGAAAGGCATACCCTTCAGAGCGCACAAGAGACTAACTTTCTTAAAATATCCCTCTACTCTGGGAACTTCCCTAAAAGCCGTTCACAGTTCCCTTTGACTATCTAAATAAAAGTCAATGAGAAAAAAAGGTTTTGGTCAAATAGAAAAAAGATTGGGAAAGGTTGGGAAGAATGACATTTTCTAGTGACGTTATTTCTTCCTAATTTTCTGGAAGTATCACAGCTTCCTTTATCCTCAAGACGTATACAGCAATAATTTTACCATGAGTCAACCAAATTTTCAACCATAAAGTCATTTTTGAGAGGCAAAGTGTTTTTTTCAAGGTCATTTAAAAAAGTTCCATTGTTTGGGGTGTCTTTGAATTTGTTTCCCAAAGAGTTACCACTTGACCACATTCAACATATTCTGACAGTCCCCAGAGGCGGAGAGACAAAGCTGGATTGGTGGATTGATTATTTTGAAGGGCCAGTGTTTGTTTTATTTATAGCTTGAATTTAGAATGCCTTTAGTGGGGCCAAAAGTCTTCAGGTCAAAGTCTTTCTCTCCCCCTCTTTCCTTGGTGGGTCTGGGTGCTCCCCACAAAGGTTATCTTCCTAGCTTAGCAGCTTGCAGCTAAATTCAGACATTATAGTACTGTTAGGCCACTAGATGGTGATCTTTGATCATGTGTCACCTGAAATTTGCTTAATTTATAGAATTAATCGTATGTATCACTATTTTCTTAAGTCAGACTTTAGCTCTTACAGCATTACCATAACTGCAACAAAACATTGATTAAAAAAGTCTTCATAGAAATAGCAATTAAACTAAATATTTTGGGCTTACATGGAACTTTCTCTTTCAAGAGTAATGTTTAAGAAACAGAAACCTGGCTATTGGACATGTAATCTCATTGTACCTGAAATACATGAGAACTGTTCTCTGCACAGTACCCAGGAGAAGATGGATCTCCTACCCCACTACAGTTCAGAGATCACGTCCACCAAAACTACACTCTCTGAAGTAGAAAAGCAGAAACTTTAAGCTTTTTACTCTAGAGATTACAGACTGAATGGTCCCTGTGTTCTGGCCTCCTTAAAATTGATGATATTTCTCTTCACTCTTACCCTAATAGAAAGGGTTTCCAAAGGAATTTTGGGGTTGTTCCAAACTTGACTCACACTTATCTGTTCTAATACCAAGAGAAAACTACCATGTTTTTCTCTCTGGGTTAACCTCATATTTTCTGTAAACAATCCCAGCTTTTTTTCTTTTTGTCTTTGACTTTTTGATTTAATAAAATATTACATTAGAATTTTTATAGCTTAAATCTACTTTAAATAAAATATCTACTCCTTCAACTTTCTAGGTCTTCCTTTAACAGGTTCCTTTTGCCCCATTTCATTGTTTTCCTCTCTCAGAGAATATTCATCCCAGAAGATTTTGATTTAAAAGCATGTCCCCTAAAACTCACTTTCCTAATAAATTGGAAACAGGCTTTTTACAGCAACACGAATGTCATACATATATGATACCTTTGCAATAGTATATTATAGGACAGATCCCTTATCTCCCTATTTCAAATAAGATGAAGACTTACATGCTCATAGATTATAACTATAGATGTTTGAAAGTGATCTCTACAATACATAATTAGAGAAATATATTAGAGAAATGTGAGAAACATAAACCATAGTTCCTCCTCTCATTCAACATGTAGAAAAAGCTCCAAGACCAAGTGGAATAACTTTTGAAGAAAAGACACTGAGAGCTGGGGTTGTGGCTCAGTGGCAGAGCCCTGGCCTAGCATGTGTGAGGCACTGGGTTCGATTTTCAGCACCACATATAAAGAAATAAAATAAAGGTCCATTGGCAACTAAAAATATATTTTTTAAAAAAAGAAATGAAAAGCCACAGAGTTTGGTCAGGAAGAGGTAGTGATTTTTGAAAAATAACTCCAGAAAAATACTAAGGTATGAAGCTAAACATTTTAGAAAAGGGTGGAAGAAATGATTCAGGAGATACACATAGGAAGAGGAGACTACCTCCACAATGAGTGGGAGAGAGATATTGATGAATGGAACAGGGTATCTTTTTCTTTCTTTTTTTTTTTTTTTTAAGTCTACAAGAGACTTGAAAATGTTTGAAAAACAGTAAGCAGGAGGCAGAGTGAATAAGACTCAGAACTTTTCAGAAATAAACATTGTGTGAGGGAGACTATAAAGAAGGAGGAAAACAGAGAAGGTTAAGCCTGGGGAAGGAGACTGACTCCATGAAGAGTCAACAGTTTTCTTCAGGTTCAGATCTGCAGTACCAGCAGCCCACACTCACTCGGTTGTGCACCAGCGCACCGTGTATGTTGTTTGCACAGACAGTGGATCACAGCTGACTGGATTGCTTTGTGTTCTTCTCTTCCTCAGGAGAAAGACAGCTCCCATAGTGGAAGGAGTGTGATCATTTAATCCCCAGGCACGGCACCACTTCTGTGGCTCCATCTCTGCTCCTGTGTGTCATCAGTATCACCCAGGTTCCCAGCTGACTTGGGGGCAGGGGACACTGCAAGTCTGCCACCAACAGCTTTGGCTTAGATTCTGAGAATCAAATAGAGGAATTTTAAAAACAAGAGTTTGAGGAATCGATGACTAGTTTTAGCCTTGGTCTATGCTCTCTGCATAATTTGTACCGTCTTTGATCCGTAGCGGACCCTAGCTGGTTCCCTCGGGAACATAGTAGCCTGAGTCTTCAAGTAGGTTACAGTGCTAAGGACCGGGGCCATTCTCAAACTGAGATCTCAGGAATCTTTAAGAAGAGATTAAAAGTGCTTTAGGAACAGGAAATCCAGAGTAATGGGGGAGAAATTCCCATGGGAACTTGTCTCCCTCTATTGTAGATCTTGGATATCTTGGATATTGTAGACCTTCCATGTTTGGAGTCTGGCTTCCTGCTCCCATCTCCACTCCTGAGGACTCCTGAATTTCCACTCCAAAATAGTCCAGAGATTCTATAGCTGTGAGTCCTTTCTCAGGCAGTTTATTGACATGTAGAAAAATCACAAGGAGCAGTTTTGCACAAACCTTATTCCTGTCTTCTTTTCTTGCTCATTCCCCCTCTACATCTAATTTATATTTTCTTATATATTATGTATCCATTAAAATCACTTTAAGTGTTTCTTTGTAACCACACAGTCTAAATAAATAAGTAAAGTGTACTGGGCTGAGGATTCTGCCTCTTATAAATATCTGCTTTTATACTTTGGTATCCTTAATTACAGTAGCTCATTCTTCTCCCTGAATCTAATGGAGTCATGGATAACCTCAGGCAAGGGGACCCGTTGGGAGTCCTGCCAAACAACCATGGGATGCCCTCTCCTTCCCTCCTGGACCAGAGACTCCTTTTCTCCTGAGGTGAGATTCTAAAGTGAGTCTGAGGAGCCAATAAGAGAGGCCCAGGTAAAGAAGATGACTCAATCAGGGAAGCTGAACTGTTTCCTGAGGCCCAAGGCTCTTCTTCCTTGCCCAGAGACAGTAGGGCCGACTGGTAGAACCAGGAAAAGAAACCTGTCACAGCTAGCAACCTGGTCCTAGAAGCTGTTTTGTGGAACCAAGACTCTCCTCCCTGGCCCAGAGAAAGCCAGGTAGCAAGATTCTCCCACATTCCTACCTCTCCTACAGATATCTGAGACCCTGTCAGGGGGTATTCCTCCTTTCACAGAGCACCAGCAGAGACTAGTGGGGCCCACGCAGCACCAAATGAACCAACCAAGCCAAAATAACATTACAAGGGCTTTGGAAATTGAACTTCCATTGGACAGTAGGCAAAGACCTGGAAGCAAACAAAAACAGAATGATTCCCTATAAAACAAAATAATAAATAGGACCCAGAGTCACCTAACATAACAGACAAAATGTTTAGAATATACATCAAGAATCAAGAAATCAACTTCATTGAAAATGGAAATCAACAGATGCTGCCACTTGATCAATCAGATGTTAGAATTATCTGATGAGAATTTTAAAAGAAACATAATTACTGTGCAGATCAACTACAAATTCTCTTGAAACAAATGAAAAAAAAATTAAAAATCTCAAAAAAATTAATAAAAAGTGGAAATTATAGAACTGAAGAATACAACAACAAATTCAAAACTTGCAAGGTGGGCTCATCAGCAGAGATGACAGAGGATAGAATCCATGAGCTTGAGGGCTGAGCAAGAGAGGCAAAATAGACTGGGTTCTGTGGACAATAACAAATACACAACATTCATGTCACTAGAGTCCCAGAAAGTAAAGAGAAAGAGGGTGGGGGTGATTGAATATTTGAAGAAATAATAGCTGAAAACTTCCCAAATTTGACGGAAGTCTCCAACATAGGGATCCAAAAAGCCAAGTCAATCCCAAACAAGACACACCCAAAGAAATCCATGCCAACACATGTCATAATTAAACTTTGAAAAATAAAGTCAAAACTTCATTTAAGCAGCCAAAAAGAAATAATGTACTACATGCAGAGGAATACTAGAGGATTTTTCAACTGAACAACAAAAAAAGGAAATGTTCAAATATTTCTTAAGTGCTGGATGAAAAAACGTCCGTCAACCTACAATTCTATTGCTGATGAAACTACCTTTCATGGGTGAAGGAAAGATAAAAACATTCACAGATGAGTGAAAAACAAAAGATTTTGTGACTAGGAGACCTATCCTTAAAATGCTGTTGAATAGGAGTTCTTCCAACAGGAAACGGTAAAAGAAGAAAACTTGGAAGAAGAAACAACAAAAAGAGCAGAAATATGGGTTCATACAATCTCTTTTAGGAGTTTGATGATTGAAACAAACTTCAATGTTGTCTGATATTCAAAACAATGATATTTAAGGATGAGAAAGTCAAAGGGTCTTAAATGGAATTGAGCTTCCATATTTCATTTAAAATAGCAAATATTGATACTTATACAATTTTAAAAATAACGTGTAACACCCAGGGCAACCAGTGTGACTTTTTGTGTGAAGAAGCAAACCCAAAACTACTATAAATAAATCAAAATGGAATATTTTCAAATAAACTGCAAAAAGATAAGAAAGAGAAAAAGATTAATTAGAACCAGTGAAAACAGAAAATAAATAATAGAATAGCAGATTAAAATGCTAGCATAACAATGATTACGTTGGATGCAAATGTTCTAAATATACCAATCAAAAGATGAAGATAGGGAGAGTGAACTAAAAATAACCTACATGTATTAATCTCCTACTACATATGAGAAACTCCAAACACAGATAAACTGAAAATAAAAAGTAAAAAAAGATATACCATGTACACATTAATCAGAAAAAGAAAGAGAACGGTAGTAGCAATAACAAAGATTTCAAAGCAAAGAAAATTACCAGAGACAACATGGGATATTATATAACAATAAAACGATCAATCCACCCAGGAAGCACAACATACTAAAAGCTAAGCCACAGATAAAGCTAAAACTGATAAAACTGAAGTGAAAATTAGAATAACCTACAAATACCATTAAAAACTTCAACACCACCCCAGATCCCATCCCCAGTAACTGATAGAGTTATGAGGCAGAAAATCACAAAAACATGGGAAATCTAAACAGTGCAGTCAATCAAGAGGATCTAATTAACATATCAAATATACGACCCACATCAACAGAATACATTTTTCTCATTTGCCCATTGAACACTGAAAATATACATAAACAAACAAAGTATACTCTAAAACAAAACTTGATGGCCAGGCATGGTGGCATATGCCTGTAATCCCAGTGACTAGTGAGGCTGAGGCAGGAGAATCAGAAGTTCCTGGCCAGCCTGGGGTTACAGCTCAGTGATAGAGAACTTGGATTACAGGTGTGTGCCACCTTCTCCAGCTTAGTAAACTTCTAAAGGGGAATTAACACCTACTTTACACACTGTCCTCCAAGAAATGGAAGAGGAGGTAAAATTTCTCCTCATTCAGTACAAAACCAAAGAAGGACATTACATGAAAAGAAAACCACAAACATCTATCCTAAATTTAGAAACAAATTCTTAAATAGAATATTAAGCAAACCTTTTGGCACATAAGAATAATTATATGCCAAGAACAATTGGGATTTATTCCAGGTTAGTGAGGTTTAAGGATTTGCATCTAAATCTTGGAGAGATGTTTGTTTATAGTTATCTGCTTTTGAGAAATAGGAATCTAATTTCATTCTTCTTTTCACCAATGTATGTTCCTGGCTCCCTTGTCAAGAATCAGATGACCGTTGCTGTGTGGGTTTGTCTCTGTGTCCTTTGGCTATTCCATTGGTCTACATATCTGTTTTAATGCCAGTACTATTATTTTGTTTTGTTTTTTACTATGGATCTGTAATATAATTTGTGCCTCCAGCTTTGCTCTTTTTGCTCAGGATCACTTTGGCTATTCTAAGTCTTATTCTTCGATACCAATTTTAGGATTTTTCTTTTTCTAGTTCTGTGAAGTATGTCATTGCTATTTTGATGTCTCTTGCATTGAATTTGTAGACTGCTTTCAGTAATATGCTCATTCTAATTATATTAATTCTGCCTATTCATGAACATGGTATGTCTTTTCATCTGCTAGCAACTTTTTCAATTTCTTTTTTAAATGTCTTATAATTTCCTTGTAAAAGTCTTTCTCTTCCTTAGTTAGATTTTTTCCCTAAGTGTTTTTTTTAAACTATTGTGATTGTTTTCCTAATTTCTTTCTGAGCAGAAAAATCAAATTTTTTTAAGATAGAAAGATTTGAATAAAAATTTCACCAAAGAATATATGAAAGTTCCTAATTAGTACATAAAAAATGATTCATGTCATTAGTCATTAGGAAAATGCAAATTAAAACCAGAATTAAATGCCATTGCACTGCCACTAGAATTGTGTGCTAGTTTTCTAAGTGTTAGTTTGCCTCTAGACTGGTGTTTTCCATGACAAAATGCCATAGATGGGTGTCTTAAACAAAAGTAATTTATTTCTCACAGTTCTGAAGACTGTAAATCCAAGATCAAAATTACAGCAGGTTTAGGTTTTTCTGAGGTTTTTCTCCTTGGCACATAGATGGCTGCCTTCTCTGTATGTCCTAATCTCTTTATATAAGGACATCAATTGGATTGGATTAGGACACTCTATAAACAGATTGATTTTAAGTTAATTGCCTCTTTAAAGCTTTATCTCCAAAAACAGTCACATTGTGTTGTACTGGTGGTAGGACTCCAACATATGAATGGGGGTAGGGCACAACTCAGTCATCCCATGGATACTCATACATAGGATTCTGTCTACAATAGAAAGGAACACTTTACCAACACATACTATGAAATGGATGAGTTTCAAAAACATTATGCTAAAAGAAAAGAAACCAGATGCAAAGACCTCATATTGCATGATTCAATTTATATGAAATATCCAGAAAAGACAAACCTATAGAGACAGAAAGTATATTAGTGGTTGCCTGGAACTGGGTTGAGCAAGAGATGTTGGCTGGATAAAAATGCTCTTACTGGGATGATGTGAATGTTCTAAAGTTGGGTTGTGGTGGTAAGACAGAGTTCACACACAGGGAGCTGGGGATTCTCCACCTGGACCTACCACGTTGCAGCCAGGATCTCTGAACCTCACAATGAGGCCTTTTGGAAGTCAATGGTACCCTACAGATATCAGAGAACAGAGAGCAGACTGGAATTGTGTGGCATGCAGACATGGAGATGGTTGTGAAGATGAGAAGAGAAGTGAAGAGAAACCAAGTTTTGGTCATTATGAACTTGTCAGACTGAAGTCCAAAAAGGGCACTAAAAATATGCTATTAAAAAACCAAAGATGGATGTGCTGGGGAGGTGGCTCAAGCGGTGGCGCGCTCACCTAGCATGCGCGGGGCACTAGGTTCGATCCTCAACACCACATAAAAATAAAAGAGATAGCATGACCACCTAAAACTAAAAAATAAATATTAAAAAAAACCCCACAAAGATGGATACAGTGGTTACTTGAAGAAATTGCCATGAAGGAATTAAAACTTAATACAGTGACTAAATCTACTCTTGATGATGATATTGACTTTGAAAAAATCTGAAAAAAGAAGACTTATCAACTATTAGTGTAGGATGACTTTTCCTCACTGAGTTTCAGTAGCACCACTGAAAAGGATTTTGAAGCCAGATTCTACTCCACTGATAGAGCAATTGCCAGGTTAGCAGTACACTCTCTTTTGAAGAAAAAAAAAAATAGATGTGCTAAAAGCTTCTGCCCAAGCCTTTAAAGATGCAAGACAAAATGCTACCCAAGTTGACTTTTCAAAAAATACTTCAGAAGAAAATCATTTTAAAGATACCTTATGTTCAAATGATGATACAAGGAAATTACAGCATGAAGAAACTATCACCAGTGATCAAAAAGTGAAAGAAGCCAAAATACTGGCCAAGAAACCAATAAATAATTCAAAAGAAAAAAATAACCAAGGTGGAACATGGATCCATTACAGATTCTCTGTCAAAGCCTTTGGGAAAGGATTCTGTAGTTCTTTGAGAACCTGAGCGGACACCTGCTGAAACAAATATAAAAACATTAAGTCAAAAGAAGAAGAAGAAGAAGAAGAAGAGGAGGAAGAGGAAGAGGAAGAGGAAGAAGAAGAAGAAGAAGAAGAAGAAGAAGAAGAAGAAGAAGAAGAAGAAGAAGAAGAAGAAGAAGAAGAAGAAGAAGAAGAAGAAAGAAAGAAAGAAAGAAAGAAAGAAAGAAAGAAAGAAAGAAAGAAAGAAAGAAGAAAGGAAGGAAGGAAGGAAGGAAGGAAAGAAAGAAAGAAAGAAAGAAAAGAAGAGAAAAAAAGAAAAGAAAGGGTCTGGTAGCTCAGTTAGCAGTAACAGTGATAATTAAGAACAATTATGTGAAGAGAAAAAGGAGTATTTTGATGCAGCACAGAAGAAAGCTTCTACAAACAGTCTTCCAGTCCGAGGATAGTGACAGCGGTGAGGACTTCCTCATTGGGAAAGCCAGGTGGACCTCAAGGAAGGAAAGTAGTTTCCATTCTTCAGCTAAGGAACAAAAGCCCCTCCAACAAGCGTTACCCAAGGAAGATACACATGAAGCCCATTGGAATATAAGAAGTGACCAAAAAATACCGAGTACAGAAGCCAGAAAGTTAGAATCAGTGTTTCTCCACTCTTTATCTGGATCTAAAATCTCTAGAAGGGATTATAGACAACAAGCTCCAAAGAACAAAACCCCAGATTTTCTGGAAAACAAACCTCAGATTGATAATCAGTTTTAAAAGAGGTGTAAAGAACAGCCATCTAAGAGGACATACAATCAATCAACAAATACACGAAAAAATGCTTACCATCTCTAGCAATCTGAGAAATGCAAATCAAAACTACTCTAAGATACCATCTCACTCCAGTAAGAATGGCAGCCATTATGAAGTCAAACAAACAACAAGTGCTGGTGAGGATGCTGTTGAAAAAGGTACACTCATACGTTGCTGGTGGGACTGCAAATTGGTGCAGCCAATTTGGAAAGCAGTATGGAGATTCCTTGGAAAACTGGGAATGGAACAACCATTTGACCCAGCTATTCCTCTTCTCGGACTATACTCAAAAGACCTAAAAACAGCATACTACAGGGACACAGCCACATCAATGTTTATAGCAGCACAATTCACAATAGCTAGACTGTGGAGCCAACCTAGAAGTCCTTCAAAGGATGAATGGATTAAAAAAATGTGGCATTTATACACAATGGAATATTACTCAATACTAAAAAATAACAAGATCATGGCATTTGCAGGGAAATGGATGACATTAGAGCAGATTATGCTAAGTTAGCCAGTCCCCCAAAAACAAATGCCGAATGTCTTCTCTGATATAAGGGAGGTGACTCAAAATGGGGTAGGGAGGAAGAGCATGAGAAGAAAATTACCTCTAGATAGGAAGAGAGGTGGGAAGAAAAGGAAGGGAGAAGGGGAATTGCATGGAAGAGGGAAGGAGACCCCCTTCATTATACAGAATTCAGGTATTAAGATATGAGGGAAAGAAAAAGAATTGTGTCACATTAGATTGGGTAGAGAGAAGTGATGGGAGGGGAGGGGAGGGGAGGGGAAGGGGGGAATGGAAGGACAGCAGAATAAAATAGACATTATTATTGCTGTGGGTATATACGTGATTGCATGACCAATGTAATTCTGCAACCTGTACACTCAGAAAAATGAGAAATTACATCCCATCTGATTCAAATGTATGATATGTCAAGATCATTGAACTGTCATGTGTAACTAATTAAACAAAAAAGAACAGCCATCTAAAATTGCTATGTTTTTGGGGGGGTGAATTACATTTGATAAATTAGTGCTTCCTTTTGGAAAAGGATTTCCATCTAAAGTTATTTTCCTGTTCCCCCCGTCCTGCAGGATATTCTTTTTTAACTAGATTTTTATTGTACCTAATATCTGAATGTTATTGATATAAATTATAGAAGGTTAAGTGAGAGTTTAAGTTGTGTTTATAAGTGTCTTTCAGAATCAAGTACATACTTAAATTCATTTTTTATAGTCCTCCTTGGATTATTTCTTCCATAAAAATTTGGGAATTATAGCAATCTTAGGATTTCTCATTTGTTCATATCATTTCACTGGTCCAACTTTTTTATTTGTTATGAAAATAAATGTCCAGGTGTATTTAAAATATCAATAGAAAAATTTGAGGAACTCATTTAAAAATAGATTACCTTTGTTAGAAGTTATTCTTTTTTTCTTGTCTCTCTTTTTTAAAATTTGCTCTAATTAGTTATACATAACAATAGAATACACTTTGACATATCTGATATAAATGGAGTATAATTTCTTATCCTTCTGGTTGTACATGATGTAGAATCACACCAGTCACGTAGCCATACATGTACATAGGGTAATAATGTCGGATTCATTCTACTATCCTTCCTCCCCCCATAAGAAGTTATTCTTTTGAGCAAAACAAAAACAGTTGCTTTAATATGGTTGTACAGAAAATAAATTACATAAATAAATATTGATTTTTATTATAGTCCTAAAAGAGCTTGACTGTGGTGATGGTGAACAGCTTTTTAAATTTATAAAGTTATTAATCCATACATTCATAACAGATGAATATCCTGTATATTATACCTCAATAAAAACTTTAAATATAGTTAGATGAACATCATTCCAAGTATGTTCTCCTCTGCATATATAAAATGTAAACAATAGATATCCTTTTAAAGTGTACTTACATGAATGCTGTTTTTAGATTTAAAAAAAAAACTGGCTTGACTTTAACAGAAGAAAAGGAAATTGAAGTGAAACTGGAGGAATTTTTAAACTTCAATCTTTCATATTGAGGTATATTACTTCTTACAGGAACTCTCCCAGATTATGAAATAAAAACAAAGGAAAAATTTGAGCAACCCTAGTCATTGTGCTTTAAAACGTCAGAGTTCAAATGGACTTCCTGGTATAAAATCATAAATGTTACCACTCATACTTCCTTTAATATTACAACCCCTTGCCTCCCAGCTTAGTTTTATTTGTAAAATTAAACAAAACTCCTAGTTTATGTTTATTTTAGAAAATCTTAAAAATATCATTTTTATTCAAGGTTTTTTTCCAACTTCTGCCAGGAAAAAAAAAAAAAAGATTTCTGCTGGTCATCTTTTAAAAAATCAAAAGCTATTCTGGTCTTTTACAAGTCTGTAGAAACAAAGTTACACTTTTTGCAGGGAGGAATTTTCCAGAGAACGGAGGTCATAGACCTCCTTACAAGTTTAGGTACATCAAAATATGAACTGACCAACCCTTTGGACTTTTGAAATGAGCTCAAACATTGCACAATTCTTAACAAACAAAATGGCTTACATTTCAGATAAGTCTTTAGATAGCATGACGGTATGTGAATCTTAATTTCTTTACCATGAATGAAAGGAAAGCAAATAGAGAAATAATGGGTAAAGACAGAGGATAGTCAAGTTTTATATTACTGGAAACCTTATCATGCCTGAATGAGTTTGTAAATCCAACCTTTCTTTAAACAGCCAGGTCATAAATACACTGCGCTTCCTAGATCCTGTTATCAGACAAAAACATAGTTTACAAGATAGTGTCTGAATTTTTTAAAAGTATTTTTAGTAACTGGTTTTGATTTTGTTCAGTTTCCTTTTACATTGATACTCTTCTTGGAAGCTTAAATTTTGGCTTATATATCTTATTCCTTATAAATGAGAACTATTAATCCATTTACATATGTAAGTATTATTTCATCAAAGTTTATAATGTTATCTGTTTAACAATCACAATTCTCATAATTTTACACTAACTCAGCTTCTCCATTCCTGAGATCTTTATTTTTATTCATCTTTTCTTATCTGGATTTTGATCATCAAAGAGCTTTTGCCAAAAGTTCTTATATAGGCAAAGTTCCTTGAGTTTATTCATGCTTATGGAAGTTGTCAGTAGCCTTAAAATGTCAACCACATCTTGGAATATTTTTTCTTTTGAATATTGTAGCAATTGCTTAATTATCCTTTCTTTGATATTAAATGTTGCTATGGGAAAAAAATGAGGACAGTCTGTGGGGCTTGTTTTAATCTCTATTTCATTTTCTCTCTTTCCCTGCTTCAATAGATCAATATTTCTTAAAGTCTGGTACCTGGGTGATCTGCATCAATTCAATTCCATTTCTCAGGCCTTTATATCTATTGAATCAGGAATTCAAAGTACAGAGCTCAGTACTTCATTCTAACAAACTCACCCAGGTGCTTCTCATGCACACTGAAACTTGATAACTGATTAATTATTTACTTTGTCTGCCTGAATGCTTGAGAATGTCTTGCTTGAAATTCAGGACAGAATCGAGAGCTCTCTATCAAAATTCGATGGATTCCTTTTTTAGCTCTGGCTAATTGGCTCTTCAGCTTGATGATCATCCATCCTGGGATGATTTTAATTTATGCCTATTTTTCCCAGACTAGTGCCTCCTTTCACTTTCTAAACTTCTCTAGTTTAGGTGATAGGGTACATGGTCACTCTACTTATTACCATTGAGCCCAGTTGTTTTCAAAATATCTATGGCTTGGGGCAGGAGGTGTAGCTCAGTGGCAGGCAGTTTGCCTAGCATGTGTGAGGCTCTGGTCCAATTTCCAGCACTGAAAAAAAAATGTGACTGATCAAAATGTGAAGCCATGACAGGAGAACTCAGCTAGCATCCCATAAGGGTTCGTAGCAAAATCATGCCTGTTTTGAATTATCTTCATTTTGAGAGCGAGCTCTTGGCTCTGTATGGGGCCTTCATAGAGACTGGACACCTACTTATCTGTTGGACACCAGCTGCTTCCTTGATCCACCCAACCATAGTCTAGCATACCATTAATACTCCTTCATCATTTGCTGTACTGTATTTGGGATTGGGCTTGAGCAGGTCCAAAAGGTAAGCTGGACGAGCAGGTGGCTGTCACTCCTGGTGTGGTATTCCCATCCTACTGTTGTCCTGCCCTCATCTATGTTTAAGCCACATACAGTGTTTCCTATGACCAGTTAAATAGAAAAAAAAGAGTCTAATTTACACTTTTGCATGAAAGCTGGAGATGAATTTTTGTAATGCTGCAGCCCCATTAAGGGATGACCCTTCAGTAAAAGAGTAGAGATTTCCTTTGAATGGGAGGAATTTTAAGTGAGATATCTCATTGGGCATCTTGACAAAAGGAAAGATGGTCTGAGGAACAGTTTTAGAGTAATGAATGGTTAGGAAATAATGATTTGGCATGTCAGTCAAGGAAAGGAATAAGATATAATAACTTGGAAAAACTTGTCCTCTCTGAAGAAAGGTATGTTAAGGGACCTCCCAAGTCTAAGAACATTTGTGTCCTATGGCTCTTTCTTTCTGCTGAGAAAGCTTTCTTTACCCAGGTAAACATGATAGCCCTCCTATTGGAACCCGATGATCATTTATTCAATGCCAATCATTCCTGTGTCAAGCTACCATGGATTTTTGCATCAGCCCTTCTACCTATTAAAATAATCAATCCAAGCTGTCTCTGATAACAGGATGCTTCTCATTAGTTTCATCCTGAGACGACATCATCCTTATTTAAATCATAGAAGTTCTTTCAACATCAGTATTTTCCATCTTAACCTCTGGGGTATAGAGTACAGACAATATAGTGCTTTTCAAATATTTTGGCACTACCTTCATTAATGCATCTCTCAGAGCTCTTATGACAAGCTGTAGGGCTCAGAGGTAACAGAATAAATCCATTCTTACATTCTCAGCTGCCTAAATCTTTCTACTACTTTATCTACAAGGGATTTCTAGAATTTCAACTCAGCACTGGCCATAGTTGAATCCAATTTTCCACCTATCAACAACAACAAAAGGAAACAACTGCATGTATTAGCATATTGGATGCAGAATCTCTGCTAAATACACCTGTATAATAATATAAGCTTAAATTTATTTGCATCCATCCCTGGTGTGGTACTCTTATAATTCTATACTTGGACGATAGAAATTGGTGCAATTCTAAAACTCCTGCACCAGGCAGGCCTCTTGCTCCCAAGTTTGACTTTGCCCATGGGTATTGTAGGATCTGCTTCTAGTTATAGATTTGGAGGCAATGAGGGAGAGTAGAGGAGGGCAGGAGGAGAATTGGCACTCACTGGACAATTAATCACCCAAGTGGAACCACTAGAAGGTCTTCAAGCAAAGCAAGGTCACCATTAGGCAAGGGTTAAATGGAGCTGCTTCTGATGGTAACAGAAGCCCATTGGGGCTTATAGTTACTAGATATTGGAGCCATCTGGATCCTTTTGGAGTAATCATTCCAGTTAATGGTTCTATATTTTCCTAATTGATAGCCTGTCTGGTTAACTCTCTCATCCAGAAGGTCTCAGAACAATGCAGAAATCAGGTCTGTTAGAAGTAGATTGGGCTGGCTGGGTTTGTTGGTTATGGCCAGCCTAGGAAGCAGGCCTCATGCCATGTCTCAGGCTGCACATTTCAACAAGCCAAGCCCCACTGTACAGGCCTCCTAATTTCTTAGGAACCACAAAAGATCGCATAAACTCTCCCTTGCTGCTGTACCAAACATTAATCTCACCCTTGAAGAGGTTGCCACTTAAGTCTGTTGGGGCGGTGGGGTGGTGGGGAGATCAACAAGACAAAATAAAAATCATGTGTGTTTGAGTTTTTCAAAACTATGTTGGAAAAACTGTTCTTCTTCTACACAATATTATCAACACAGAAGACTTCTGGGTCCCCAAAAGTATAGAGGTCCTCACCAGCAAGCAAGCAATGAATTCTGCTGTAGCAAACCCCAGCTGGTGTCCTATAATCCAAGTCCGCTCTAACGCTGTCAATATGGAGGAACCCTGGCCTTCTCATTTTATGGAAACCTCATTGCATATCGAAGGCTAGTAGACTGAGGGAGGAAACCCAGGAGGTCTCTCTGTTCAGATTCCTCCTTTTCTCTCTACGCGGCATTTCTTCCCGCAAGGTATGGGACAGAACTTTCTGAATGGTAGTCTTGTCATCTACTTTCAGATTGCCTTTTTCTGACCCACCTTAGGGAAGAAAACTTCTAGTTTTAATGACTGCCTTAGGGGAGGGAGTTATAAGCCAAGAACCACGGGCAAAAAATTATATCTATCATTACATCACACAAAGCAATTTTTTTTTTAATTTAAAAAAGTCTATGATAGTAGGGGAATGACCGAGAAAAACAGTTTTTAAAAAAATAGGTTTTATTTACAATGTACCTTTTAAAATATCTTAAAAGTTCTGGTTCTGGCCATGGTTGAAGTTTCCATTCCTTTCTAGCTTTCCTAGTAGCTAAAATAATATAGGGCACAGGAAGACCTGAAGATGGACAAAAAAAAGTGGACCCGCAGAGACTTTGAGATTTGAGGAACTAGGTGGTAGTAAATTTGGTTTTCTTTTTACCTCCTACATATCCCAGATAGGTGCCAGAGAACTTGCAAGTGGGAACCAGCCAATCAATCAATCAATCAATCAATCAATAAAAGTCTTCCATTTGTATTCCTATTGACCTTCTTTGGCTCTGTTCTGGGGTGCAGTGAAGTTAATTGAAACAGTGTGATCCTTTGCATCTTACCCGTGGGATTTGTCAGGCAGATCCAGGGCAGTGTTCATTCTAGGGATAATTAATTCCCACTACAAACATTCTCAGTACTTTACCCAGTATCCCACAAATTGCTAATTTTCCAGTCTAGTTTGCGGAACAACACATTATTCTCTGTCCTGTGTGGCAGATACTCTTCTCTCATATCCTTTCAAATAATTCTTTCTGAAGTTCTGGGTGGTTTCCTCACATGCCTGCACTGAATGTTGGGGGGCACTGGTCTCTGATGCTGCCCCCCCACCAACACACACTTTCATGCAGCTCCTTTCACTTTGGTACTTACTCCTATGAATTCTTGTCACGTTGGTTTTCCTGGACTCCTTATCTCAGGGAGTCCACTAGGATAATTAAGTTTTCCCTCTTTCTTCATGACTAATATCTCAAACTCAGACCTTTGTATGGCTCATTTCATTTCTCTCTCATCTCAGGGACAATTTTCCTTTGAGATCTGTTTTTTCGGTGCCTTTAAAATCAGTGCCATGCCTTTTGTCTGTTTTTGTTTGTTGATTTCTTTTTTTCACATAGGATGGTAAATTCAGTCCCTCTTCCTACATCTTGACCAGATGCTGAATTCTCTATTTACTTTTTGAAGATGTACTCTGGGATCTGTCATATTTGTGTCGATTAATGTCTCTAAAAGTGTAGCTCTTAAACCCATTTCAAAATAAACGCTAATGCAGACCTATCGTTTAAAATAGTTCAGCCTGGCATGGTGGTGCTCATCTGTAATCCCAGAGGCTCAGGAGGTTGAGGCAGGAGGATCATGAGTTTAAAGCCAGCCTCAGCAAAAGCAAGGTACTAAACAACTTAGAGAGTCCCTGTCTCTAAATAAAATACAAAAAAGGGCTGAGGATATGGATCAGTGGTTGAGTGCTCCCAAGTTCAATTTCTGGTACCAAAAATAAAATAAAATAAAATAGTTCTATGGGAAATATTATAAAACTTTATTGCAAGATAATAAAAAGATCTAAATACATACAGAAATATACCATGTTTATAGGGGGAGATACTTATTATCATAAGGAAGTTGACTTTTCCCTCAAATTGGTCTATATTTTATCTATATTCATATCTAAGTTCATGTACTTTTTGATGTTTTGGTTGATTTTTTAAAGCTTTCAGGTCATTTTTCTCTCTTTATGATATACAGTTCTATGAGAACATGGTTTCTCAACTGTTGTACTAGTGTCATATTGGATCAGATAGTTCTTTGTTGCAGGGAAAGGGATTGTTTTGTCCCTTGCAGGATGAATAGAAGTATCCTATGCTAGTAGCACTCTTATTTGTGATCACCAAAACTGTCTCCAGACATGGCAAAATCATTCTCAGTTGGGAACAATCAAAATATTCAATGACTCCACTATTACACACAACACTTCCATCCTCTGAAACACTTTGCTTCTCCACTGTGGTCCACAGCTCCCTCCTCTCCAAATCCTGGCAACCACTGGCCTGTTTTACATCCTATAGTTTTGCCTTTTCCAGAAGGTCATATGAAGGGCACCACACAATATGCAGCCTTGCAGGTGTGGTGTGTTTCTCTGAGTAAAATGCATTTATGATTCCTCTATGTTGTTTTAAAAATCAGTAGCTTCTTCTTTTTATTTATTCAACTATATGAATGTTCCATGGTTTATCAATTTAACTGTTGAAGAACATCTTGGTTCCTTGCAGGTTTTGGCAAGATAGATGAAATCTGCTATAAACATTTGTGAACAGCTTTTGGTGTGCACATAAGTTTTCAGTTCACTTGGATGAATACCTAGAAGTGAGATTTTGAGGTCATGTGGTAAAGTTGTGTTTCAGGTATGTGAGACAGCCTCTCTAGCTATCAGTCTTATGGGGTTAAGGGACATACCAGAAAATTAGGAGTTAAAAAAAGTCAATAGAGCCAGGTGCAGTGGTGCACACCTGTAATCCCAGTGGCTTGGGAGGCTGAGACAGGAGGAGCACAAGTTCAAGGCCAGCCTCAGCAATTTATCAAGGCCCTAAACAACTCAGTGAGACCCTGTCTCAAAATTTAAAAAAACAAAATAAGAAAGGGCTAATGGTGTAGCTCAGTAGTAAAGTGCCTCTGGGTTTAAAAAAAAAAAAAAGACCCATCTTCAAGGTCATGAAAGTAAGATAACACACCAGGAGACAGGAAGTTGAGAAGTCCAAGTTGAGAAGCTCAGCTTTCTGAGACTATGTGGACGACAGAAATATCAAGAAGCTAGAACCATACAAGATGAGGTCATTAAAATCAAACCCAATGAGACAGGATAATAGCACGCCTTGTAAAGTAATATTATAATATTAGAGATTCTCCTAGATGATAAGGGTCACATTCCAGGTGGTGAAAGGCAAATACATGCATACAATAGTCATAGATGTAACTTGCAGTTGCCCTGACTTTATTAGCACAGTAAAGAACAACACCCTGTGGTGCAGACTATGATAAAACATTCACACAAAGAAGCACTATAAAGAAGTGGTCTGGCACAACTAAAACCCCACCTCGACCTGTAATGACATTGAGTCAGGGTCCCTGCCTACCCTACAGACACCATAAAAGCTGTACACTTTTGTCCTCTGTGACAGCCTGACACGCCCTGTCAGAGCTGCAATGCCCTTCAGAGCAGAAGTCCCCATGAAAGCCTCGCCTGTATAGTCACACTTACTATCAGTTTCATCGCTACTGTCACTGGGTCAGACGGTCCATCTCCAGTATCATATTTAATCAACTTACTTATAAACTATCAAACAGTCTTCAAAAGTGGCTTTACCATTTTGCATTTCTATAAGGGAACAAATGAGATCTCTGGGTGTTCTTTTATCCTCCCCAGCATCTGGGGTTGCTTTGTGTTAATTTTTGTCTTCTTGTTTTGTTTTTTCTTCACATTGTAATAGAAGTGTAGTGGTATCTAACCATGAGTTTAATTTGCATTTCTCTAATAACAAATCTCTACATGTGCTTCATCCATATTCTCTGGTGTCTGTTTATTTATTTTGCTTATTTTTAAGTTGAGTTGTTTGTATACTTGAGTTTTAAGAAGGAAAAAAATGAACTACATAGAGTCACATTTGGTTTGATCCCATTTCGATAAGTTACGATAATATTCAAAATGAAATAATACATTGTTTTGTATACAAATATATTTGATAAAACAATTTTTAAAAAAGCAAAAGACTTGGCAATGAGGCTGATAGTAGTAAGGTACATTTTTTACCATTTGTTTCTTTTTAATTTAACTTTTAATTTTGAGACATAATACATTCATGTGTAGTTGTAAGAGAGAATACAGAGAAATCCTTGGTACCCTTTACCCCAATTTCAACATCTTGAAAATCTGTGACATAAACAGTATTACAAGTAGGATCTTGACATTGGCACAGTCAAGAGGCAAACCATGTCCACCACCACAGGGTTCCTCATATCACCTTTTTATAATGTCCACTTCCTTCTGCCCACCCATTCTGTAACCCCTAACAACCACTAATTTGGTCTCCATTTCTATTTTTGTTGTTTGAAAATTTTTGTTGTATTAATGGAGTCCAAAGTTATGTATCCTTTGGGAATTGGTGTTTATCACACAGAATAATTCTCTTGAGATGCACTCAGGTTGGTGTGTGTATCAATAGCTAATTATATTTTACTGTCTAATAAGGATGAAACATAGTTTGCTTAACTACTTACTTCCTGAAGAACATCTGAGTCTTTCACATTGTTTGGATATACAAACACTATAAAATTTTCATATACGGAGTTTTTCTTGTTCTAATGAATGCCCAGGGTCATATGGTTTGACATTTAGTTCTATAAAAACTGTTAAACTGTTCTAAGGTGTGGCATTTTACATTTCCACCAGCAATACATGAGTGTTTTAGTCGGTTTTTTTTTTTATAGCTATGACTAAAAGACCTGACAAGGAGGAAAAGTTTATTTGGGGGCTCACAGTTTCAGAAGTCTCAAACCCTAAGAGCTGGCTCCATTCCTCAGGACTAGAGGTGGGCAGAACATCATGGCAGAAGAGTGTGGTGGAGGGAAGTGGCTCATATGATGATGGGAAAGCAGAGAGAGACTCCCCTTGCTGGATACAAAATATATACCAAAGGCACACCTCCAGTGCCTCACCTCCTCCAGACACACCCTACTCACTTTGAATTACTGCTTAATTAATCCCTATCAGGGTTAAGGCTGATTAGGTTAAGGCTCTCATAACCCAGCCATTTTACCTACGAATGTTCTTGCATTGTCTCACACATGAGCTTTGGAGGGACATCACAAATCCAAACCATAAAAGTGGGTGATGCAGTTTCCCTGCATCCTCACCAGAATTTAGTGTTGCAACTATTTATTATTTTAGCTACTCTAATTTATATGTAGTTGATATTTTATTGCAGTTTTATTTTCCATTTCCCCTGAAGCTAAATGATGTCAAACATCTTTTCATGTGCTTACTTGTTATCCATATGTACTACCTTTTAAAGTGACTCTTCATATTATTTGCCTGTTTCCTAATGGAATGATTTTTTATGCATTTATTTGTTTACTTACAAAATTTTTTAACAGTTCATAATTTGTCTTTTTATCCTTTTCACAAAGAAATTTTGATGGTTATTTAGATTAACTAACTTTCCCTTTTATGGATCATGTTTCAGTACTAATTCTATGAACTCTGCCTAAATCTAAATCTCAAAGATTTTCTCCTATGTTCTTTCATAAATGTTTTATGTTTTCCATTCAAGTCTATGCATTTTGAGTTGATTTTTATATGAGGCATGACCTTTAAATAAAAATTCTTGGTGTTGTTGTCTGTCTGGTTGGATTTTTGTTTTGGTAGGGATGTTTTTGTTGTTTAGTTTTTATCTGTAGCAAAAAATGCTTCAGCACTTTTTGTGAAAAAGGAAGTTCTTCTTCCACAGAATTATTTTTGCACCACTTTCAAAAATTAGTATTCACAATACTGAAGAAGAACAAAGTTGGGAAACAGATGCTACTTAATTTCAAGAGTCACCATAAGCTATGGTAATCAACTGTGGTAGCAGCAAGAATACACAAATAGGCTCGATAGATAAGAGCCCAGAAATAAAACCATTCAAATACAGTTAACTGATCTCTAACAAAAAAGCAAAGGTGGTATAATGGAGTAAAGAGTGTCTTCTCAGTATGTGTTACGGCAACAACTGGAAATCACATGAAAGAAATGAAAATAGACATAGGCTTTACGTTCTTGGCAAAAATTAACCCCAGATCAATCATGGATCTAAAGGTAAAATGCAAATCTATGAGACTTCTAGAGGAAAACAGGATAGAATCTAGGTGACCTTGAGTTTGTAATAACTTTTTAGATATAACACAAGAAGCATTATCCATGAAAGAAATAACTGATAAGTTAAACTTCCTTAAAAATTAAAAACTTCTTCTCTTAGAGAGATTTAAAATGTCTAATTTAATATTCCTTATTAAAAGAACCAGGGAAGCCAGGCACAGTGGCCCACGCCTGTAATCCCAGTGGCTCTGGAGGCTGAGGCAGGAGGATCACCAGTTTAAAGCCAGCCTCAGGAAAAGTGAGGCCCTAAGCTCAGTCAGACCCTGTCTCTAAATAAAATACAAAATAGAGCTGGGGATGTGGCTCAGTGGTCAAGTGCCCCTGAGTTCAATTCCTAGTATCAAAAAAAAAAAAAAGAAAGAAAGAAAGAAAAAGAAAATCCAGTGAAGCAGACTTAAAACAACACTAAATGGTCGATTGCTGTGCTTACTCTACGTATGTAAATAATTAGGTCATATCTAATGAATATCTAATGAGACTAGACTTACTTTGCAAACAAATTAATCTTACTGTGATTATCTTTGGTAGAAATAGGAGTGATCATAGGGAGAAAATAATGTTTCAGGACAGTAAAAAACTACAGTGCACTCCTTATCTGTCCTTTTTCTTTCTTTTGGTTTTTGTTAAACTGAACTGGATCTTGAATTCATCTAGTTTCCATCAATATCTGGCTACAACTCTCCAAACTAACATTTCAATTTTCTCCCACTCTTCTGACTTGAAACCATTAAAAACTGAAACTAGCCATTTCTTGAAGTCCTGAAAACTGAGGCTGGAAGACTTGATACAAACTTCAGGGAAATCATCACGGAAGCTCATAGGTGCAAAACTTCCACGGCTGTTGATGTGGAAGCCACTCAGGGGAACACCCTTCCATATCACCAGAGATACTCAAACTACAGACCAGGAAATTTCATTGGATTGAAACTGCCATTCTAGTTGCACCAGATAAAGATGCTCCAAGATCAGATCTAGAAATCTCAACTGGCTGCCCTCTGAACTCAGAAAGGGGCTTTTTGTTGTTGTTGTTTTTAGATATACATGAGTATGTAGAGTGAATTGTGGCATTTTATGGATACATGGAATATAACTTATTATGATCCCATCCTTGTGGTTGTGCATAATGTGGAGTTTCACTGGTTGAGTATTCATTTATAAACATAGGGAAGTTATGTCCTATTCATTCTACTGTCTTTCCTATTCCCATCCCTCCTCCCTTCCCTTTATTCCCCTTTGTCTAATCCAATAAACTTCTAGTCCTCATTCCTCCCACCCTTTATTGTGTGTTAGCATCTGCATATCAGAGAGAACATTTGACCTTCGTGTTTTGGGGGGATTGGCCTATTTCACTTAGCATGATAGTCTCCAGTTCCATCATCCATTTACCAACAAGTGCCATAATTTCATTCTTTTTTATGGCTGAATAATATTCCATTGTGTTTACATACCACAGTTTCTTTATCCATTCATCTGTTGAAGGGCACCTAGGTTGGTTCCATAGCTTAGCTATTGTGAGTAGAGCTGCTATAGACATTGATGTGGCTGTGTCACTGTAGTATGCTGATTTTAAGTCCTTTGAGTATATACTGAGGAGTGGGATAACTGGGTCAAATGGTGGTTCCATTTCAAGTTTTCTGAGGGATATCCATACTGTTTTCCAGAGTGGTTGCACAAATTTGCAGTCCCACCAGCAGTGTGGGATATATATTTATTGTTACTTGTATTCTTGATAATTACCATTCTGATAATTGCCATTCTGACTGGAGATGAAATATTAATGGAGTTTACTGGCATTTCTCTAGTCACTAGAGAAACTGAACATTTTTTCATATATTTGTTGTGAAGTGCCTGTTTATTTCTTTTGTCTATTTATTGATTGGGTTATTTGTTGTGTTTTTTTTTGTTGTTGTTGTTGTTTTTGTTGTTTTGGGTTTTTTTTTTTTTTTGGTGTTTAAGTGTTCTTTATATATCCTGGAGATTAGTGCTCTGAGGTGCAGGTGGCAAAGATTTTCTCCCATTCTGTAGGCTCTGCCTTCACATTCTTGATTGCAGAAAACAGTTCATAATTTATCTTTCTTGTTGTGGTGGTATGTGTTTCCACAGACATGTCTCTTATTAAATACCTGTTTACTAAAACCATATAAAGTTATCACTCTGATGGGAGCCCACCTACAGCACTGTCTCCTGAAATGACACTGCTTAAGTGTTTAACTCAAGTGACCTATCCTCAGGTTCAGTAAGATACAGGGCAATCTACTATCTCAACTGTTAATGTATGAAACTTTCGTTTTTTTAAAAAAATATATCTTTTATAGTTGTAGATGGATAGAATGCCTTTATTTTATTTGTTTATTTTTATGTGGTGCTGAGGATCGAACCCAGTGCCTCACGCATGCTAGGCAAGCCCTCTGCCACTGAGCTACAGCCTCAGCCCTGTTAATGAATGAAATTTTCTAACAATAAAATTTCAAAAGGGAGACTATAAGAGACCAGAATATACAAACCCAACATATGCCACCTTGGGTATGGGGATTATTTCATGTTGAAAGAAATTGAGAAGGAATATATATAAGATATAAAAAGAGATACAAGAAGAGCTTTATAAGATATAAGAAGAGCTTTCGGCTCTCCCCCATTTGCCTCAAAGCAGGAAATACATTTACCAAGGTGTCCCTTCTCCCCTCTCTACCAAGGACAGCAGTTGATCACCAAAGTCAACATTAGCCCTTCTTGGCCTCAGTACCACAGTTATCTATATAACAAGCTTTACTAACTAGCCTTTATCTGCTACTTATTTGCCTTCCTACTATGGACCACCCCTTTTCCTCCAAAAATTTGTGTTCTTTTTGAAGTGATGCTATATAAACCACCTGATTGATTTTTATTCATTTTCTGGGTAACTTCCAGGCATACATAAGATACTCATGTTATTAAACTTGTTTTTTTTTAATTAAAAGAAAACTTTTAGACAAGTTGAATTTGAGATTATCTGAGCAAAGAGATTCATGAATCAGTCAGCCCTCGGAACCCAAAGAAGGTCAGAAAACTCTGCCCCACAAGGTAGGCAGGCAGCATTTATGGCCAGAAAAAAAGGAGGTGAGGTACAGAAACAGCTTTTGATTGGTTGCAGCTTGGAATTTGCCTGTTCGCACATGGTTGGATCAGCTGGTTGCTTGTGATTGACTGAAGTTTGGCTGCTGTCATCAGCTGAGATTCAGCTATTGGTTGCAAGAGTATATTCCTAAATTAGGCTTTCAGCTAGTTTACATTCTATATTAGGTTGTGGTTCTTTATGTAAGTACTCAAAGTGAAAATTCATCCTTGGACCAAACTTGGTTTAATTTGAAAGTTACTGTTAAGAGAAAGAGAAGACAAGCCAAAGACTGGAAGAAAAATATTTACAAAACACACATCTGAGAAATGACATGTATCCAAAATATACAAAGAACTTTTCAAACTCAATAAGAAGAAAACAGATAACCCAATTTAAAAATGGGCAGAAGATTTGTGTAGATAGCAAATCCACCAAAGATATACAGTTGAAAAATAAGATATAAGATAGACATGTCTCTGAAAACATGCTTAATATCATATGTCACCAGGGAATTGCAAATTAGGACAATAATATACTACTACACACCTATGAAAATGGCTAAAAATCCAAATAACTGAGAACTCCAAATGCTGATGAGAATGTGGAGCAACTGGAACTCTCATTTACTGCAAAATTGCAGGTTTTTTGAAAAACACTCTGACAGTTTCTCATAAAATTAGAAATAGTTTTACTACATGATACAGAAATTTTGTTCCTAGGTAGTATTTACCAAAATGAGTTGAATACTTGCATCTAACAAAAACCTGCATAAGGATGTTTACAACAGTTTTGTTAATAATTGCCCAAATTTGGAAACAAATAAGATATTCTTCAATAGGTGAATGGCTAACCAAACTGGTACATCTATATGATGGAATATTTTTCAGTGATAAAAGAAATGGAATATCAAGCTATGAAAAGTCCTGGAGGAACCATTAATTCATATTGCTAAGTGAAAGATGCCAGTCTGGAAATGCTACCAACTATGTGACATTCTAGGAAAGTGAAAGAATATCAAATATCAGTGGTTGCCACAATTTAGAAGCACAGGGCATTTTCAGGATGATGATGATGATGATGATGATGATGATGATGATGATGATGATGATGATTTTGGTGGGGGTAGTGCTGGGGGTTGAAATCAGGGGTGCTTGACCACTGAGCCACATTCCCAGCCCTATTTTGTATTTTATTTAGAGACAGGGTCTCACTGAGTTGCTTAGTGTCTCGCTGTTGCTAAGGCTGGCTTTGAACTTGTGATCCTCCTGCCTCAGCCACCCTAGCTGCTGGGATTACAAGCATGCACCACCACATCCGGTTCAGGGCAATTCTCTGTATAATTCTGTAATGGTGGATATGTGACATTACACATTTGTCAAAACCCATATAACTGCACAACCCAAAGAGTGAACCTTGATGTAAACTATGGATTTTAGTTATAAAGTATCAATATTTGTTAATTAATTGTATCACATGTAGTACACTAATGCAAGATATTAATTATAGAAGAATCTCAAACTAAAGTTTCTTCTCAGCAAAAGAAACAATCTGTGAGGTGAACAGAGAGCCTGCATCTTGGGAGCAAATTCTTACCCCTAACAAATCAGATATAGCACTAATCTCTAGGGTATATAAAAACTCAAAAAGCTAACCACCAAATAAACAAATAACAGAGTCAATAAATGAGCCAAAGAGTTGAACAGACCCTTCTCAGAAGATGATATACAATCAATCAACAAATATATGAAAAAAATGTTCATCATCTCTAGCAATTAGAAAAATGCAAATCAAAACCACTCGAAGATATCACCTCACTCCAGTCAGCAAGGCAGCTATTATGCATACAAACAACAACAAGTGCTGGCAAGGATGTGGGGAAAAAGGTACACTCATACGTTGCTGGTGGGACTGTAAATTGGTGCAGCCAATATGGAAAGCAATATGGAGATTTCTTGGAAAACTGGGAATGGAACCACTATTTGACCCAGCTATCCCTCTCCTAGGTCTATACCCAAAGGACTTAAAAACAGCATAGCACAGGGACACAGCCACATCAATGTTTATAGCAGCACAATTCACAATAGATAAACTGTGGAACCAACCTAGATGCCCTTCAATAGGTGAATGGATGAAAAAAATATGGCATATATATATACCATGGAATATTACTCAGCAATAAAAGAGAATAAAATCATGACATTTGCAGGTAAGTGGATGGCATTGGAGAAGATAATGCTAAGTGAAATTAGCTAATCCCCCCAAAATAAATGCCAAATGTCTTCTCTGATATAAGATGACATACTCAGAGTCGGGTAGGGAGGGGGAGGATGGGAGGAAAAGATGAACTCTAGATAGGACAGATGGAGGAGAAGAGGCAGAGCAGGTGGTTAGCAAGGATGGTGGAATGTGATGGACATTATTATCTAAAATACAAGTATGAAAATGTGAATTGGTGTGAACATACTTTACAAACAACCAGATATATGGAAAATTGTGCTCTATATGTGTAATAAGAAATGTAATGCATTCTGCTGTCATTTGTTTTTTAAAAATCAATAAAAAATAATAGAAGAATCCGTGGGTTCAAAGAAAGGACAAGGTGTTCATGTGATCTCTGCTTTTTGTGCTTTTTTGTATAAAACTTAAAATACTCTAAAAATAATAAAATCTGTTAAGAAAAAAATCAGTTTGGCATATTTATACGGATCTGCTCCTGGGTCATCTTTTCTATTTCACTGTGTCCATCCCTCTGTCAAAACTACACAGTACTGATTATCGTGATGACATAGTAAGTCTTAAATCAGATGAACTAATTTCTCCCACGTCATCCTTTTCAAAATTACTTTATCTATTATATTTCCTTTGTCTGCATGTATAATTTTGGAATATTCTTGTCTGCTTACAAATCTACTGACGTTTTGACAAAAATTTATGTTAAACCCATATGTCAATTTGGTGGACAAATGATATATTTCCTATGCTAGGTCTTCCAATCTATGTGTGTATCTATAGTTATTTAAATCTTCTTTGATTTTTTTTCCATTGGTGTTTTGTGGTTTTCAGATGCAAGTTCTGAACCTGTTTATTAAATTTGCACCTAAATATTTGTTTTTCTTTGATAGAGTGTAAGTGATATTGTAAATCAAGAATGGTGTTGAATTTTGTCAAATATGTTTCTGTATCAATTGATGTGATCGTGTGATTTTTTCCTCTTTAACTTGTTAATATGATGTATTTAGTCCATTGACTTTTGATGTTATTCTGAAATGTTAGAGCTTGTATCTGCTATTTTATCTTTTCTTTTCTGTGTACTCTCTCTGATTTTCTTTTTCTGTCTTACTGTGGGTTATTTGAACACTTTTTAGAATTCTGTTTTTGGCAATCTGTAGTGCTTTTGAATGTACCTCTTGTATGAATTTTTTGTGTGGTTATTCTAGGTGTTACATTACATTACACATGCACACACCCACACACAGTAATTTGTGTCTTACAGAACATACAACTTTGTTGATTTTTAAAATTCAAATAGAATATTGTAGTGCCCTCAGAAATTGAGAAAATGATGCCAGCTAATCAAACATCAGGGGAAAGATCTCTACGGATTTAAGGAGGAGATTGTCCCTCACACATCAAGAGAACTGTGAACCAGCTGCAAGGTCAATGCATTTTAGATCATTGGAATCTACTTTTCCAGAGAAGTTGCTATAAGAATTAGACAAGAGTGGGATGTTAACTGTTTAGCATTAGGAAGTCCAAGCAGTGATGGAGCTTAATCAGGCTACAGAGCAAGATTCTAGAGGTGCCCCTTGGCCAATTAACTTGTAATTTTGTGAAGAAGTCCAGGAGGTACCTAGCAAGAGAGGACAGAAGGATGCCGGCGTAGTGAGAGAATATTTGAGGCACTGGATTAGTTGATTACCAACCAGAATAGAGGAAATCTAAGGTATACCAGAGCGCACATGATGATACAGGCCCTATTATTATTATTATAGGTGAACTGCTTAGCACAAGTCTGGACTTAGTAAGTGCTGGCTTCCTGGCTATAATTATTACTTTTACCACTTCCTTCTTCTTCTTCCCCCTCCTCTTCCTCCTCTCTCTCCTTCCTCTTCCACTGTACTTTATTTTTTTAAAGATAAATATCCAGCCTACAACATTGGCATAATACTTATTTTCTTTCCAAACTTTTCACCACTCATGAAATTAAACCAGGGTTTCCCAAACTTCTCGTATCTCTTGGTGTCTCAGTAACTCTTTTATGCTCTAGGCCAAAAGAAATACTGAACTGTTCTATTTTTTAAAACCAAACAACTGAATAAGTATTTACATGCTAACAATTTAGTAGTCATGTAGAAAACTATTACACATAAATTGAAAGGCAAAACAATACTTTCATTTCATTCTTAAATAGCCGCAATGCCTACTAATGCACGAGTGTACTTGTGGAGCCTACACAACCTTTCCAACCCTGGATGCGGGTTGGATAATGTCATGCTCACTTCCAATCTGACATGATTTTAGTGTGGTATTTGTTCTTTCCAGTAGCAACTATCAAAAAACCCAATTCTGTAATGACCGGTCGTTGAGAGAAATGTAATCTGCCTTAATGTTTAAACTATGAACTCTCTCCTTTTTTTTTTTTTTTTTTTCGGGGGAGTGGTGGGTAACCAAGGATTGAACTCAGGGGCACTCGGCCACTGAGCCATATCCTCAGACCTATTTTGCATTTTATTTAGAGAGAGGATCTCACTGAGTTGTTTAGCACCTCTCTTTTGTTGAGGCTGGCTTTGAACTCACAATCCTCCTACTTCAGCCTCTTGAGCCGCTGGGATTACAGGCGTGTGCAACCACACCCAGCTGAAACTATATACTCTCTTAAGTAGTAGTATGCATAATGTTCAAGAGATGTTTGTATATATCTCTCTTGAAAAAAATTAAAATGTGCCTGGTCCCTGGGAATCTGTTGCAGTGCCCTATTATACATTGGTCCACAGTTTGGAAAACTGGGCAACTGCACAGTAATGATCAGTAGTTGGGGTCACCTAGAGCTAAGAAGCCGTAAATCAAGGATCGAGTTTCATATGTCATTGCCCTTTACTTTGGATTCCAAAAGTCAGAATGGTTGTTCCAGCTGACTTCTCATGATGGTTTAATTTGTCAATTTTGAATTTTTAAGAGAAGTGAGAACATACCAAATGAGGAACTCCAGTCCTTGTTTTAAGTCAGCATTAAGGGCGTTCTCTGCTAAAGCTTATTTATGCATGAAGAGGGGTGCAATACATTGTGCTAGTTTTCCATAGATTTTTTTTAATCATTGGATTACCAAACTTTATTGTTTTTTCATCTAAAATTAGATTTTCATATCTCTGATATATCATTGGATTTTCTCCATTTCTTTAAGGTCTGGAATCTTGGGGTGTGATGTTGGCATGTCCTGTATGGTGGAAGGGGGAAAACCATTGTTTCTGATAGAATTAAGGAATTCTAGTACACAAGAGAATTTTTTAAGTAAATGAGGACACTCTCATTTTGCTTATGAAAAAAATGTAGATTATATATCATTGAATCTCTCTCTCTCTCTTTTTTAAATCCAGTTTAAAAATATTTGCCTTTCAACTGAATGGTTTAATATACTTATATTTGATGTTAATTACTAATGTTTGGATTTACAGCTGTCATTTTGCAACATGTTTGCTATATGTTTCATGTTTTTAGTTGTTCTTTGCTGCCATATTTTGTTAATATATATTTTATACTATACTAGTCTACTTCCTTTGTTGGTGTTTAGCTTCACATTTTTGAGTGATTTTCTTCATGGTTGCTCTGGGGGGCACGATATATATGTTAATTTAAAGAAATTGAGTTTTGCTTAACACTAACTTAGTTTCAATAGTATTCGAAACTTTGCTCCAATAGAACGTTTTCTCTTTTTATTATTATTGTCATATTAATAACATTTTTATAATGTTAAAACCCTCAAATACATTTTCATGGTTATTGTACTATGCAGTTGTCTTTTAAAACCACTTAGAGAAGACTAGAAAGTATATTTATGCTGTCCCTTATATTTACCTCTGGAATTGCCTTTATTGATGCTATTCCTTCATACAGATTAAAGTTGTTACCATCTAGTGTCATTTCTTTCCAGTATAAAGGACCCTCACTATTTTTTTTATTTGATGCTATACTTTTCAATTCCAGAGTTTCTATCTGGTTCTTTTCTGTAAATTTTTTTCTTTATTGATATTGTCTATTTGGTTAGGCACTTTAATTCTTTAAAAAACAGTTTTCTTCCAATTCTTCACACACTTCTGACAGCTGATTAAAGATTTTATCTAGGAAGTTTAATATCTGAGCCCCTCTGACACTGTGGGCTATGCTTTCCTGTTTCTCTGCATGTCTCATTTTTTTGTTGAACATTTTACATTTTAGATAATCAAAAATTTTTTTCTAATTAGTTATTCCTGGTAATATGTTTTAACAACTCAAATTTCATCACCTACCCACACAAGGGTTGTTTGCTCAGGGACTTCCCTTGGCAACTACTTCATGCAGTATGTTGCCACTAAAATCTCTGCTTATTTTAAAAAAAAATTTCATTGTTGTTTATACTTTTAAGCCTATCTTCCTAGAGGTTTTCTCTGTGTCTACATAGTTCAGTGGTCAGACCATGATGGGGTAAAAGATTTTTTTTTCTTTTTTGGGTTTGGAATACCTGGGATTGAACTCAGTGGCATTCAACCACTAAGCCACATCCCCAGCCCTATTTTGTATTTTATTTAGAGACAGGGTCTCACTGAGTTGCTTAGCGCCTTGCTTTTGCTGAGGCTGGCTTTGAACCCACGATCCTCCTGCCTCAGCCTCCCAAGTTGCAAAGATTTTTCTTAAATGACTTGGATAAGTACATCTCCATTTTGCTGAACGGATCTGTGTGTGTATTTATAAATCTCTTCAACAATCTGGCAATTTATGTCTGCCTTAGGCTTCACATCCTGCTTTCATTGCATCCTGGGTCCAGTCAGGGCTGAATAAGTAACTGGGTCCTTGTCAATGTCTCCTGAACATATATACCTCCTTCCAAATCTCCTTAGAGCTTAGCAGAATTTTCTTTTTCTTTTTTCGTTTTGTGGGCTGGGTACATAACAGTGGTAGAGCACTTGCCTATCTTGTACCAAGCCTGGGGTTCAATCTCCAACACAGCAAAAACAAATAAATAAAAATTTAAAATCTTTCTAATAGATACATGATAATTAAACATATTTACGGGTACAATATGATAGTTCAATACATGTATACAATGTGTAATGATCAAATCTAAGTAAATTAGCTTTTTCATTTCTTTTTGTCTTCTTGCTTTTTCTTTCTCTTCTCCTTCTTCTCCCTCCTCCTCTTCTTATAGTTTTTGTTTGTTTATTTTTTAGGGCTGCTTTACTATTGGGCTACATCCTCCATCTCTTTGTATATTTTTATTTTGATTCAGGGTCTCACTAAGTTGCCCAAGATGGCCCTGAACTTTTGATCCTTCTGTCTCAGCCTCTGGAGTTGCTAGAATTATAGGCCCATGCCACTTCACCCTCTCCTTATCATTTCTTTGTGTTCAAAGCCTTCAAACTCCACTCTCCTAGCTCTTTATAAAATATAGAAAAGGTTGCTGAAAACTATTCAAAGCTTTGATGGAGTTTATCAATGCTTCTTATAGATCTCTTGTTCCTCAGGTCACTCTAAACTTTTTGCTGGTCTCTATGGCTTCAGCCTATATTGTGGTCCTATAGCATAGTTGCAATGCTGATCTTGACTAGATTGCTTCTGATTACTGTTCTAATAGAATATTCCCAGACAGAGGTACTTAGGTCAATTCCTTCCAGCAACAGCAAGTCCTCAAGACTACCTTGCCACAGTGCTGACATATAGAAGGAAAAGAATTTTAAAAAATACCAAAATGAACACGAGGAAGGCCATGAACAATTCTAACATGCATTTGGAGTTCCAGGAGAACATGAATAAAAGGAATAAAAGTTTACATACAAGACTTGGAAAACTTAATATTGGAAAAGGTGCCAAATCTTCTCAAATCCAGCTGTAGAAGCAATGCATTCCAGGTTGAGATCTCAACAGATCTGTGTGTAATCATGGGTATGTGTAGGTGTGCAAGTTGACAAGGGCCAATGGTTCTAACTAGATAGGTTGTTAGGGGTCTGGTCAGGTATGGTGTGTTGACCTTATTAAGGAGTTGGAAGTTTATCCTTAAACCAAATAGGGAGCACTGACAGGTTTTAAAGCAGAAGAGCAACACAATTTGCATGTTAAAACAGATCATATTGCCAGAAGTGTAAAACATAGATTAAGCATAAAAAGCTATTGTCATAATGTCATAAGACATGATGTTGACTTTTAATTGTTTTAGTGACAATGATTGACGGGAGAAAAGTGGGATAAATAGAATCTAAGAGACTTGTTGATAAATTGAATATGTGCAGCCAGCAAAGGGTAGAGTCAAATAATGCTTATGTTCCAAATTTGGAAAATGAGTAGATGGTGCTGAATTTTGAGCCACATGATCATAATGTTGTGATTTTCTTCTGCAGTTCCAAGTAGCCCAGAAGCAGAAACAGAAGTAATATTTAGGCTTGTGCACTGGTAAAGACTAGCAGAAATGATAGAAACTCAAGAAGGCCAAAAATTCTACAATGCTAACACACAACTGAAATAATTGAGCATGAGTCCCAGGGTAGTTTCAAGGCAAAGGCAAACAGATTAGATTGTAATTTGAGAGAAGTGGGATGAATCAATAGAAGAGTATAATGAAGATAAAAGAGTTCAATGGGAAGTGGAGGGAAAGTTGTGAAAGTTCAGATCAAGATTAAAAATTTCAAAAATAGAGATTTTTTTTGGTGTGTGTGTGTGTGTGTGTGCACGCCAGATATGAAACCCAGGGGTGCTTAACCACTGAGCCACATCCCCAGCTCTTTTTTATTTTTTCATTTTAAGAATGGGCTCGCTAAGTTGCCGAGGCTGGCTTTGAACTTGCAATCCTCCTGCCTCAGTCTCCCAAGCCTCTCGGATTACAGGCATGTACCATTGCACCTAGCTCAAAATTAAAGATTTGGAAGGTAGAATCTTTCAAGACATACTTCAGTTTGAGAAAAAGCATAGTCTGGTGATGACCCAAGGTAAAATGTAGATCATTGGAATTAAAAAAGAGGTCAGAGAATTGGGAGTTAATGATTTTTGTCTGTGGACGAGAAAGACTCCAAAAGTGATTGCAGGAGATAAGTCTCAAAAGAACTGAGAGCCAGATACTACAGTTAGGAAAATACAATCACTTCAAAACAATTTTGAAAACAGAAAAAGTTTTGAACTCATTGATGGTAAGAATAATGTTTCAGCTCTTCCTCTTCCCGTCTCAACTACTCCAGGAGCAGCGGCTTATTGTACAGACATGGCCAAGTCCAAGAACCACACCACACACAACCAGTCCCCAAAATGGCACAGAAATGGCGTCAGGAAATTCTGATCACAAAGATATGAATTTCTTAAGGAGGTAGACCCAAGTTCCTGAGAAACACATGTTTTCCCAAGAAGCACAAGAAGGGCCTGAAAACAGTGTAGGCAAGCAACACCAAGGCCGTGAGGGCACGTGCCGGGGCTATCAAGAACTGGTAAAGCCCAAGGAGGTGAAGCCCAAGATGCCAGGGGTGCCAGCAGCAAGCTTGGCTGCCTTGCCTTTCTTGCCCACTCCAGGGGTTGTAGGCACTACCAACCAAAGGCCAAAGCCCAAGCCCAAGCCAAGACCCAGGCTGCAACTCCAGCTCCATTATCAACTCTGGCTTCTGCTCCTGCTCCCAAAGGTGCCCAGACCCTCAAGGGTGCCCAGGTCTTTGTGAAAGCTCCATAGTAAAAGCCTCTGTCTGGAAATGCAAGGGCAGAAGGACTGGTGTGACCCCTAGGCCCCTGTCTACAGGAGACTGGTGTCCTCCTGGACTATTTGTATAAATAAATCCAGAGTCAGGAAAAAAAATAAAGTACAACATTTCATCCGTCTTTGTCTTTTGTGTATACTGCACATCTGGAACATAGCAAATGCTCGACAAATATTTACTGATTAAGCTGACTCCATTGTCCTTTTTTCCTCCGAAATGCATATTTATGTTTAAATGGCTGTTTCAAATTGAGAGATCAGGAGATGAAGAAGTAACCCACAAACTAGTGGCAAAAATAGCCAACCAAGAGAATCAGAGGAAAGACCATCACAGGTAATGCAAAGGTCCTGGCCAGGAACAAGTGTGGCTGCTTGAGAAGCAAAGATGACTAGTGTAGTTGTAGCTCAGTTGTCAAAGGAGCAGAGAATGAGAAAGACCAGGTTAGACAAATCCAGATCACGTAGGGCCTTAGATTGGGTTAAGTAGATTGGATTTTATTCTGATTAGGATGAAAAATCTCGGAGAGTAGTAATTAAGGAATGGATCAAGATCAGATCTGTTTACTTGAATCTATGGCATCAACATATTGTTAAACTTCTTCTTCTTTTCTAGCCTTATCTCCCATTAGTACTCTGTACACAAATGAGCCTATTTATTATTTCCCCAATCCCACTCATGTTTTCTTGTCTGTCTTTTCATCTTTGTGAAGGAAGCTCTATCTGGAATGCTTTCTTATCCCTTGCTTTTATATCCAGACTCTAGTCATTTTCGAGGTCAAACCTAAAACACTGTTTGTTCCATGAGTCCTTTCTTAATTCCTATGGCCAGAAGTTATCTCTCCTTTCTATGTACTTCCACAGCATTTAGCAAATTTCTTTGGTACAGGTCACATTCTATCTTCATTAAACAGATTTGATATAATGCACATGGAAAAATAAGAAGCTAAACAAAGATTATATTACTATGAATTTAAATGGTATTTGTATATTTCTTATCTTCTTTGATATTCTTTATTTATGACCATTTATTTGTCCCATAATTCCCAGCATAATGCCTTGCAGAAGAAAGGAGAAAAGAGACACCATTAAACTGGCCTAAACTGTGGAAGAAAAAGGAGTCAGGTACACTTGCATAGAAATTACCAGAACCCAGGTTTGCTAATAGGAACAATTGCTTCCTTCAGGCCAAAGATTATTGTTTCATGCTGGGTTTACCTAATTGTAATAAAGAATATGTCTTTAATATTGAATCCCATTCTCCTGGGTTTCCTCTTACTCCCATAGGTCACCTACCTCTTTGTCTTTGCTGCATCCTCCTCTTTCCTCAGACATCTAATGTTGGAGGATTCCAGGACTCAGTTCCTGAACCATTTCTCTACGTACATTTCCTCCTAGGAAGTCTGATCTTGTTTCATGACTTTAAATAGCACTTATATGTTGATGATTCTCAAGTTTATATTTCTAGCCCCAGTCTTCTACTTGAGCTTCAAACTCAGATGTGAAACTGCCAGTTTAATATTTCCAGTTAGATACCATTCATTGGCAGCTGAAACTCAACATGTCCAAAACAAAATGCTTAGTTACTTTACACCCCAAATCCATTCTTTCTCTAATTTTTCTAGTTTCATAAAATTATACTATGATTCACCCTCATTATTCAAATCCAAATCTAGGAGTCAGCACTGATGATTTCTTTCTTTGTCCAACCATGTTCAGATCTTGTCAGTTCCACCTTAAAGTTTAGTTCCCAAACTACTTCTCCCCAGTTCTATTCCTAGAGCCAATTCAGGAGCTTTTTTGTTGTTAGTGGTGGTGTTGTAGGGACAGAGGAGGCAAGGCACCAAAGATAGCAGGAAACAGTTTTATTTGGCTGCAGCCAGGTTCAGAGGGCACAGCTTTTGCTGTAATCAATCAATCCCCTGAACCCCGAGTTCAGGGAGTGTCAGAATTTTATACCCAGCATGTAAGGGGAGGGACTCAGAAGTTCACAGTCTGCAGAAGTTCACATAAAAGCAGCTTTTTCTTTCACTGTTCTGGGCAAGTTAACCCTTCAAGGACAACACCTGAGAAGGGGAGAGCTTCTTCTCCCCTTTCTTACCTCCCCCTGCCAGCTGTTACCATGGAGCCCACTTGTAACTTATCTTAAAAAGGTAGACATCTCTGTGAAACCCCAGCTCAAGGCCAGAGGCCTTGTTTGCACATTTCTACAAAGTACTATACTGGATATGTTTGTAAAAAACTAGTAAGAGGGTGTCCAGCACCTGGAGTGCTGGTATCCTCCCAGCCATGGCTAAGTAAAACAGGGCAACATGAAAATAGGAAGTTTATTACATTGGACTCTTTTGCAGAGACTCTTTTGCTGACAGTCCTAAAATCAGCCATGGTGAAGAGGAATTTTCTGTGGAGAAAGAGGGTGCCACTTCAGTGGTGGTGCTGGGGATTGAAGCCAGCAGCACTCTACTCTAAGCTACATCCCCAGCCCTTTTTGTTTTTGTTTTGAGATAGGGTTTTGTTAAATTTCTGAGTCTGGCCTCAAACTTGTAATCCTCTTGCCTCAGCCTCCAGAGTCACTGGGATTACAAGCAAGTGCCACCAATACCTAGCAAAGCATGACCATCTTTTCCCTGGAATATTCCAAAAGTCTCCTAACTGGACTCCTATTCCCATTTCTTCCTGTCTATAGACATTTCCCCCACTCAATGGCCAGACTGGGCTTAAACAAAGAACCATATTGTGTCACTTGTGTTTTTAACCTTTAATAGTTTCCTATCTCACTTAGAATGACCTAAAAATATCTTATCATGGTCACAAGACCTCACACAATCAGATCCCTAGCTTTCTCTGACTGAATCTTTGGTCGTTTTGCACATTACTCTTGTCATACTCTTGCCATCTTATCCTGATTGCTCTTCCTCATTGTACCATGACTTTCTCAAGGCCTTTGAACTCCCCAGGATCTTCACAGTCAGTCAAGATAAGAAAGGCACCTTGTGGGTCCTCATATCATCATATCTCCAACAGCTGGTTCAACCAATGGCATATAGTTGAACCCGAAGATGTATGTAAGTGAATAATGACTCTCTTTCAAAACTTTGCGGTAAGCCTATCCTATCTTGTAGTTTCCAAAAACATCTCATGTTACCTTACCTGATTTAACAGAAGTGCTTTGTTCAGAGAATGGCAGTTGCTAGCTCTTCTGGTCTGACAACTTCTGGAATGTTGTACTTGGTTCCAGTACTTGGTTCACTTATTAAGATACTTTAATCTTAATTGCTGTATTTCAGGTAAAGTATATTTCTTTAGAAGAGAAAGATCCAGTGGTGAAAGAACAGAAGTGTGCCTTGTGAGTAACCATTACAGGAACTGAGGATCTTTAGCTTGATGAAAATTAAGAGCATTCATAGTAAAGGAAAGAACTCCTAAATAGCTAAAAGTCTGCCACTGATAGGGGTTAAGCTCATTTTTGTTTGCTATAAAGAAAAGAACCAGTAGTCAGATGTAGGAAGCTGTTGGTTCAGCATATCAAAGAACTGCCTAACAGTTTTGTGGAAACTAGTGTTCTGCAGAACATGATAGCACATTAAGCTAAACAATGCCTCGTGAGTTTTTTATCTTATTTTTTTATCTTATTTTCCACAGGATCTCTCGATCTTTAATTTGCAAATAATAAGACAGTATGCCTCACTTCCCAAACATATTTGTCCATAGACACTTTTATTCACCGAACAGTGTTAACATTTCTTGAAACAAAATTTACAACACAGTTTGGTTTAAAGCAGCTTAACAATGAGTACAGTCAGATTCACATCAATATACCTGGGGAAACTGAATGGTATTGCTGCCAGTTTTGCACTTCTGAAACCTTAGTTATGAACACTAAAGTATATAAAACTTGAGGAACTAGGGGAAATTCTCTTACCTATTATATTGTTAATAATGTGAAACCCAGCACTGTTCTAGATGAGAATAGCAAAGTAAAATGAATAGAATAAGGCCCTCAGGTTCAACAGAAATATTCTGCACAGAAAGATCAAGAGAGTAGAGAGAAAGAAGCAGGGGAGAGAGGAAGGGAGAGAAAGGGGAAATATCAGGGACTGAATTAGACCCTGATATTATATTCCAGGCTTTTATACGTATGTCAAAATGAGTCCTAGTGTTATGTTTAACTAAAAAGAACCAATAAAAAATTAAATAAAAAAGAAATGTACTGCACAATCATATTTCCAGGTCTGTGCCATCATTAATTCATTGTGTGCAAGGTAAGTTTCTCAACTTTTTTCATTCATACAGGCAAAAACCCCTCATTCTCTGGTCCCTCTCACACACAGATTTTGATAGAATCCTCAGGCAGGACCATTCCCCTATGTTGAATGTTATTATCACTTAGAACCTCAAATCTGATAATTAATATTACCCTTTTTGAATAAGCAGGAAATTTCCAAGACTAAAGGAAGAATTAGCATTTATATATTTATGGAGAAAGTAAGCCAGGAAAAATCTCAAAACTTTGAGGCTAAATGAAAGAAAAAAAAATTAAAGGAAGTTGGCTGTATAAAAGCCTTTTGTTATTAAAGATCTGTTGCAACAAGCAAAACAAGAAGTAATAATAAGAAAAAGCAGTCCTGGCAATACTGAAAAGTTAAGTTGCAAAATTATAGTTAATGTCAATACAGCTATGCACAGAAGAGCATGTAGTCCAAGGGTTCAAACAGTTCCTAAGAGCAATGTGCACTGTAGAGGACTGAACAGCTCATCAGGATTTCTGCAATTTCTATTTGTTTCTATTTCCCAGGACAATGTTTACTAATGTTCACTATTTTTAACATGGCTTCCAGGATCTGTAAGTACTGAGAAATGGGATATATGCATGAGTATGTAAGTACTGTGGTAATCAGAAAGATACATCTTCTATATGGTAACAAAATGGCATATTGTCTCCTTCCATATAAGATCTTATTAAACATGGACAAGCCAGCCACTCCCTGGACCAGATCATACCACAAAAAACACTCTAGAGGTCCTTGTGAAGAACACAATTACATTACTGATAAATTAACTTGAAAAACCACGTCTCTAATATTGTGCATTTTTGCCTCTAAACTAGCACCTCAAAAATTGGGGTCATCAATTCTAGATGGCAGATACCTTTAAAGGAATCCTCCATAACTGACTTATTTCTATAGAGATTTCTTTCTATCACACACTTACATTTTATGCCCATTTGGAGACATGAGGCCAGCTTGAGAATGACAGAAGGTTTGCTGAGTTCACTGATGGATGGGAAAACACGGTGTCTTAGGGCCTTGATGAAAGATGTACTAGAAAATTCAGTTCTGAAATTACCTCTATCATGGGAGAAAGGTATAAGAAATCAGCTCAGATATGATGTAACCTTTCTCCTAAACCAGTAGGAGAAAAAAAATTGCTTGAAGATGGGTGATGACTGAGATCAGGAACAGGAACTGGAGTCAGTCCAGGGAATCATCAGAGCTTTGTATTCTTGGTCTCTAAGTTGATCACCTCCCCTTGGAGAATCTGCTTATCTGCTGGTTGGTGAATATTCTCTGACTTTACAGGTACATAGTAGTAGCCCATGATGGAGAAGATCAGGCACACCACCAGGAGGAGGCAGGAAAACAAAATGAATTCAGCCCACTGCAGGGAGAAATAAATACAAGAGGAGAATATGGAGAAACCTGAAACTAAAGAGAACTTTATGGGGTGGAGACTGAGGAGCACCTTGACTTGGGGTTCACCAATTCAGATAGACTTCTCCTGGATTCACTGACCTCTCCTCACATAGGCATAGGGTGGTCATTATTGCCACCCACACATCTACCTCTTGACAATCTCTAGGTATCCAGTCCATCTCATATCACAGCACTGAGTGGGGAATGTAGGAAACAGAAAGATAGGGAAAAGGAAGAAAAAAAATTGCTTGAAGATGGGTGAGTAGACACGAACTCCTTGTTTCCCTTGGATCCATACCTGTACCAGGCCACTGAACTGCGCCACAACAAGCACAATGATATTCCCAACTGCAACAGTCAACAACCAGGCTGCCTGGAGTACAGACTTCATGCTAGATGGAGCCTAGGGAAGACCAGGTTTGTAAGTAAACAAACTATATGCCAACCCTTTACCCCAGAAGTCTATCCAGTAAACTTCTCCCGTGACAGTTTCCATATTTGAATTTCCCCCACTAAGTTCAACTATCACATTGATTCCAGGGATGGTAATAATGTCAACAGTAAGAAAAAATTAGAACTCTTGAATATTTTAATTCATTATGTCATATAATCTTTATACAATCCTAAGGGATAAGTTATATTAGTATTCTTAAAAGAAAAGAAAAATAGCATTTGAGTGATGATAATTCATTTGCTTAAGGTTACACAAAAGTCATGCAGACAAAATCTGAACTTAGGTAGTCTAACTCCACTGAGCTGAGTCTTCATATTTAAGTGTTCTTTCCCAGAGCCCAAACAGCATGTACAGCTAGGCTGCACTGTCATGATCCTGGCAGTCAAGGTGACTGTTCAGGGTCATACATAGGAACCCAAGGTCAAAAGAGATGGAGGTCTTGGCCAGGATCACATACCTATGTAAGGCAGTGCTAGAATTAAAACTTGCTATCCCTCAAGCAATGATTCCATTTTATGTTTCACTTAGAAAGTCTTACCTGAGAATAAGAAAATTCAAGTCCTGTGACAGAGAACATGACCTCAGCAACTGTAACCAGAATATACTGTGGTAGTTGCCATGCAATGGACATTTTATTGGCTGGAATGTCTTCTGTCTTCCAGGCCTGAAGACCTTGATTGGTGATCTTAGTGAAAGAAAGAGGAAATGGTCTTATCTGTAGTCTCAAGAAAATATGCCTAATTGTAGCATTCTATGACCTATATCCATCCCTTTTAAAATTTTCATCCTTTTGCTACTTTGAAAAGATTGAACATCTCCACACAATTCTAGTTTTTAATTTTTTTTTTTTTTTGGTAACACTATGCTCAATTGCCAGACTTCAATTAGTTACATTAAGTGAGAGTGGGGTTGAGGATGTAGTTCAGTTGGTATAGTGCTTTTCTCACATGCACAAGGCCCTAGGTTCAATTCCCAGCACTGCCAAAACAAAAACAAAAACAACCCCCACCCCCCCCCCAAAAAAAAACAAAGTCTGTGAGAGGAGCTGGAGTTCTGGCTCAGTGGTAGCGTACTTGCCTAGCATGTGCAAGGCACTAGGTTCAATTCTCAGCACCACATAAAAAAAAATAAATAAAATAAAGATATTGTGTCCATCTACAACTAAAAATATTTTTTAAAGTATGTGAGATAAATAAATTGATGCCCAAATATACCCTTAATTCTCTGAGTTTAGAAGCCATTGGGTTCAAAATAATATGGTAAAGATTTCCTGTTTTGCTTCTGTTGAGAGTACAAATAATCTAGGCATCTATTTGTATTTTCTCAGAAGAGAAGATCATGAACTGAGCTTCTAAATCAAGGTCAGATAGTCAAATGTTCAAATTCAAGTCATTAAGTAAATAAAACGTGTCAAATGGAAATGGGAAGAACTATGTGAGGTGGACAGCACAGGTTCCATCTAAAGGGTACAGCCACTAAAGCAACAGCCAAGTGACACAGTAATATCTGTTATGGAATCCCTGACTTTATTCCAAGACACTTAGCAATCCAAGTTCCTAGGTAAAACCTCTTGAATTTTAAATATTAACAATTAATTATTTTATTTTATTTGTCAACAAATGCAAGCCAAACAAGATAGGTCTATAGAAAGAACTGGGTTCCCAACTTCCTTAATAAGACTCCCGTGGCACAAGAATTAAAATCAAGAATCAATGAATGGGATGGACTCAAACTAAAAAGTTTCTTCTCAGCAAAAAAAAAAAAAAAAAAAAAAAGGCTGTGAGGTGAATAGAGAGCCTATATCTTGAGATCAAATCTTTGCCCCTCACAAATCAGAGCACTAATCTCTAGGGTATAAAGAACTCAAAAAGCTAAGCACAAAAACAAAAACCAAAAAAAAAAAAAAAAACCCAGGACAAATAACCCAGTCAATAAATGGGCCAAGGGCCTGAACAGACACTTCTCAGAAGATGATATACAATCAATCAACAAATATATGAAAAAATGTTCAACATCACTAACAATTAGAGAAATGCAAATCAAAACCACTCTAAGATATCATCTCACTCCAGTCAGAATGGCAGCTATTATGCATAAAAGCAACAATAAGTGTTGGTGAGGATGTGGGGAAAAAGGTACATTCATACACTGCTGGTGGGACTGAAAATTGGTGCAGCCAATATGGATAGCAGTATGGAGATTTCTTGGAAAATTGGGAATGGAACCACCATTTGACCCAGATATCCCTCCCCTCAGTCTATACCTGAAGGGCTTAAAAACAGCATACTACAGGACACAGCCACATCAATGTTTATAGCAGCACAATTCACAATAGATAAACTGTGGGACCAACCTAGATGCCCTTCAATAGATTAGTGGATAAAAAATGTGGCATATATACACAATGGAATATTACTCAGCAATAAAAGAGAATAAAATCATAGCATTTGCAGGTAAATGAATGGAGTTAGAGAAGATAATGCTAAGTGAAGTTAGCCAATTCCCCCCAAAAAACAAATGCCAAATGTTTTCTTTGATATAAGGAGGCTGATTCATAGTGGGAAAGGAAGAGGGAGCATGGGAGGAATAGAGGAACTCTAGATAGGGCAGAGGGGTAGTAGGGGAAGGGAGGGGGCATGGAATTATTAATGATGGTAGAATGTAATGATCATTATTTTCCAAAGTACAAGTATGAAGACATGAATTGGTGCAAATATACTTTGTATACAACCAGAGATATGAAAAATTATATAATAAGAATTGTAATGCATTCTGCTGTCATATATAAATTTTAAAAAAAGAAATAACTGGGTCCCCAGGCCCCCAATTTATGACTTCTGGTCCAAGTGCCTATTCGATTTTGGCATTTAGAATTATCTATGGCCTCTATCTCGATCAGCATATAAGAGAGAATAAATGAAAAATTAAATAACACCAGGAATACAACTGTTACAAGTTGAATTGTGTCCCTCAAGACTTGTGTGTTGAAGTTCTAACACCAGTACCTGAAAATATAACCTTATTTGGAAATAAGCTTGTTTATAGATGCAGTTAGACACATTGAATTGAGGTCATTAGGATATATGACCAACTTGATAGGTATCCTTATATTTAAAAAGGGAAATTTGGACACAAAGAAGCACATAGGAAAAATGCCATGTGAAGATGAAGGCAGGCATTGAGGTGATTGTACCACACCCCAAGGAATACTAAATTTCCAGAAAACCACCAAAAGGTATAGGGGAGGCATGGAACAGATTCTACCCCACAGCCCTAAGAATGAACCAAACCCACCAAACATCTTCATCTCTGACTTCTAACCTTCGTAACTGAGACAATAAATTCCCATAGCATAAGCCACTCGGCTTGTGATACTTTGTTAAAGCAGTCCTAGAAAATTAATTGGTCTGGATTGGTTTAATATTTGAAAATCAATTAATGCTTCATGCCATATCAACAGAATAAAAGACAAAACCCACATTATCATCTAAATAAATGTACAAAATTTCATTTTGCATTTGACAAATTCAACCCCATTTATGATAAAATGATCAGGGGGAAAATAAAATAAAATCTCAAAAAACTATGAATAAAAGGAAACTTCAATTTCATAAACAGCATCTATGAAAAACCCACATGTAACCTACTTAATGATAAAAGACTGAATGCTCCCCACTCCACCCCCAGAGAACATCTGCTCTAACTTCAACATTGTACCAGAATAACCAAGCAAGGAAAAGAAATGAAGGCATCAAGATTGAAAGAAAGTTATCTCTATTTGCAAATAGCAAGATTTTGTAGGTAGAAAGTCTGAAGAGTCCACTAAAAAAAGCATTCAACCTAACAAATAAATTCAGTATGGTTGCAGGATGATATAGAAAGATTAAAATTAAAAAAATCAATTGTATTTCTATAATTTACAATGAACAATCTGAAAATGAAATTAAGAAAATTATTCCATTAACAACAGCTTCAAAAGTATTGATGCATAGGAATATATTTAACAAAGCAAATCTAAAAGTTATTATACTCCGAAAGCTACAAAATATTTTCAAAAAAATAGAGAACACTTAAATATATGGAAGACATTTCATGTTTACTGAACAGACAACTTAATATTGTTATGATGGCAGAACTTCCCTCTAAATGATCGATCTATTTTGAGTGATATGTAAAAGCAGTCTCCAGCAAAATCCCAGTTGGCTTCTGGTCCTAATTTGATCCTGAAAATTTACGCGGCAATTCATTGGCCCCAAATAACCAAACCAATGTTGAAAAAGGAAACTGAAGTTGGAAATTCACACTTCCAGAATACAAAATTTACTACAAAGAAATAGGAAACAAAACAATTTGGCATTGGCACAAGATAGACATGTAGATCATGGGATAGAATTCAGAGACCAAAAATAAGACCTCACGCTTAAGGTCAAATGATTTTCAACAAGAGCTTCAAAACCATTTAATGAGGGAAAGAAAATCTTTTCAATCAATTGTGCTAGGGAAACTGAATATATACATACAAAAGAATGAAAATGAACACCTTAGCTCACATTACATATCACTCAAAATAGATTGAAGACCTACACGTAAGAGCTAAATCTATAAAATTTTTAGAGGAAACCATAGGCATGAATCCTTGTGACTTTGGTTTAGGCAGTGGTTTCTTAGATATGACACTGAAACCATAATCAACCAAAGAAAAAGTAGATAAGTTGAACAAAATTAAAAACTTTTGTGCTTCAACAGATATCATCACTAAAGTTAAAAAACAACCAAATTATTAAGTGGGAGAATTTGCAAATTATCTATCTGACAATAGGCATGTCTAATATATATAAAGAATGTTTACAAGTCAATAATAAAAGAGATAAATAACCCAATTAGAAATTGGGCAAAGGATCAAAATAGACATTTCACCAAAGATATACAAATGGACAAGAAGCACATGAAAAGATGTTCAACATCTTCTCTAACCACATCACTAACCATCTGGGAAATCTAAGTCAATACCTTAATGAGATGCTATTTCACACTACCAAAGTGGCTCTAACCAAAAAAGGAAACTCATATTGGTGAAGATGTAGAGAAATTGCAACCTGTACACACTATTAGTGGGAATGTAAGATAGTGCAGTTGCTTTGGAAAAGCCTGGAAGCTTTATGAATGGTTAACATAGAGTTACCACGTGACCCAGGAATTCTACTTCTAGGTATATAGCCAAAAGAAATGAAAATGTATGTCCCCACAGAAACCTGCATATGAAGGTTCATAGCACAATTATTTATAAACCTCAAAAGTCAGAAACAACTCAACTGTACATCAACTGATGGGTAAATAATAAAAAGCGGTATAGTCATACAGTAGAATATTATTTGGTAATAAAATAAATGAATTAATTGGTGTGAATATACTTCGTATACAACCAGAAATATGAAAAATTGTACTCTATATGTGTAATAAGAATTGTAATGCATTCCACTATCATATAAAAAAATAAAAAGTAACAAAGGAAAATTTATAAAAGGAAAAACTAAAAATAAAAAATAAATGAACCACTAATGGATGAGCCTTAAAAATTATGCTACATGAAAGAAGCAGACACAAAAACATTCTATGATTTCTTTTATTTTTATTTTTACTCACTTATTTACCTCTTTTGGTACTGGACATTGAACCCAGAAGCATTCTACCGTTAAACTACATCCTCAGCCCTTTTCATTTTTTTATTTTAAGACAGGGTCCGGCTAGTTGCTGATCTGGCCTCGAACTTTGTACCATCTGCCTCAGCTTCTCAAGTCGTTGGGATTATAGGCATGTGCCACCATGCCCAGCATGTGATTCTGTTTACATGAAATGTCCAGAATACAAAATATCATAGACAGAAAGTAGAATAGTGGTTGCCTAGAACTAGTGGTTTAGGAAGAAATGGAGAGTGACTTCTAATGGGAATATGAGGTTTCTCTTCTTTTTCTTTTTTCTTTTTATAGTAGGGATTTAGCTCAGGGGGGTTTACTGAGCCACATCCACTGCCTCTTTTATTTTTTTATTTTGAAAGAGATTCTCATTAAGTTGCTTAGGGCCTTGCTAAATTGCTGAGGCTGGCTTGGAACTTACAATCCTCTTGCCTCAATCTCCTGAACCACTAGCATTACACGTGCCCAGCATATGAGGTTTCTTTATGATGTGATGAAAAATGTTCCAAACTGTACAACTCTGGTTATATTAGGAACCACTGAATGCACACTATGGAATGTTTTTTCTCTCTATATATTGAATACATATCAACATATATTGAACACATTAATATAGTAACAGCCATTGTATAGTTTAAATGGGTAAATTATACGGCATACTAATCATATCTCAACAAACATGTAATAAAAATGTATGACCAAAAGGATCAAATTAAATTAATTAATCAATAAATTATATAAAATTGTATACTTGGTATTCTCATCACACCTCTAGAAATATTCTCTCCTACTCATTCTTTTTTATCTTTAAAAGTGTCAAAAGTAATCAAATAATAAAATTTAAACCAAGATTGGTACCAAAATTAAAATGCAGACGTACCCTGCCCTGATTGCTGAGACAATTGTTTTTGATGGACTGATCAGTTAACAGATCCCCAAACTTTGTGTGGCAATTGACATTTACTATTGGTATTGGTATTTCAGACTGTGATGAGTTAGTAGGTTAAATTTCTAGAGAGCTAGGAGACCTGCCTATGGAGCCACACAAGAAGACATAAATAATTTTGCATTAATAAGCTTTGGTTTCTTAGGGCTATAATGAGACTGGAGTAGATCACGTGATCTCATAGTGAGGACTCAAGATGAATTACGTTTCCCATTCCCAATAAGATTTGCCTATTGCTGATGTATTTTCTATTTAAATTCCCTCTGTAGACAGTGGGCTTTCTAAAAATCACTGTAGAAACTGCCACCTTACATTAGAAATAAGCACTTGATCCTGTCTTGTCGGAGTCTTCTCCCTTTGCCCTTCGTCCCTGCCAAAAGGACCCCAGGATGTGGTGGAAGGGGGCAAAGGGAGGTAGCTGTGAGCTACTTACATTAATAATAACAAACAGATACGATGCACCGAAGTCTAGTAGACCCAAATTCAGAGAAAAGTCCTTATCTTCAGTTTTACAATGCACTTCAGGGTATCTGGAAAAGGATGAGTTTAGGTTAGGATATGCAGCATAGCTCAGCACTCATCTCCAGAGAAAAGAGTGATCCCAGCTGTCTACTGATCATGAGCAAAGTCACCTCTTTGAAGAGAGATGCTTCTAGGAACAAGTTATTTTCATGCCAGGTTATTTGCTTCTGACCATGAGCTCTTTATTGCCTGTAAGGTTTTTGTTTTTGTTTTTAAGTCCTAAATCTGAATAAAGAAGGCACAAATCATCTTTTGTAGATTTCAGGCCCAGGTGAAGTTTCTTGTGCAAATCTTAAGACCTGGTGGAACAGGTCATAAGGTAAACACAGTGAACCTGAGTGGGTAAATTCTAAGTAATGAAGTGCCAATGAAACATCCCACAGAGTAAGAGCCAGAATCAATAATGAAGTTTGTGAACCTCACAGAGATGGGCCATGTTAACTACCCAGTGTGGCCATCACAACTACCATGATCTCAACATATCCCTGCCTAAAAATGGTGAGACTGAGGGCAGGAGGCAAGAATGGAAAAGCAGTAGGAGTCTGTCTATACAGACGTACCTAAGTTCCCCATCTATAGACAAAGATAGCATTTTAAAAACAATTCTTGATAAAATTAAAAAGTCCACAGGGCAATGCTCTTACTCTCCTCTATGAACAGTTCTGTAAGGAGACACACCATAGTCTTCACCAACACTGATGGGGGTGTCGGTACCCAGGGAGATGTTGACATCTGTACGCAAAGTGTTAATAAACCTGAGGGTAGAGAAATTATTTACAAATCAGACAGATACAAACAGGACACCTGATAAAAGAGGGTAGGGACCTTTTCTATTCTCCCTATCACTATTTCCCCAGTGCCTAGAATAATGCCTGGTAACTTAAAGGTTCATGATACATACTTATCCAGACAAATGAATGAAGTCACATGTAAGAAGTAATCAGTAGTCTTAACTTTCTCTAACTTCTTCTTCTTGGGGTATTAACTTATCATCTGTCACATTCTCACCAGATCTCTAGCTGGATGGACGCTGTCATGATCACCCAATTGCAACCTGAGTTTCCTTTCTAATAGAGCTTAGGTATATCCAATTTCTTTTCCTCTTAATGGTGGAATTCGCCAACTGAGACTTTACTAAAAAATAATATAATTATTATAATATAATATATAATAATATATAATAGATAACTAAATATAAACTATTTACATAAAAGTGACATCTTACCCTATCATGAAGGAAGTCCCATTTGACTCATGAAAAACTTAGATCTTAGTGCATAGTAATTTGTTATTGTTTTCTAGTCTCCAGAAACGTTGGACCCTTCCAGAACCAACTTTCCAGTCTTCTCAACCTAAGTCCCTAGATTAATTCCTCGAAATGGGTTTTTGGTACATTTCTGTTTTGATAGCTTTTGCCTTGGTCTCTGCCAGGGGAAAAGAAGGGCAGTTTCCTCAGAGTCTTACAGCTTGATTCCTGGACTATAGATCATCCTGCGCTGATCTAAAAAATACCCACCCTCTTGTAAGACTTAGTTCTCTGGCTTTCTGGCCTCATTCTTGCCTTATTGATTTTGAGCTGTTTGCTTTTCCTGAAGAATATTCAAAAGCAAGTGATTATGATTGTTCCATCCTTCAGTGAAATTCAGATTTTTCATCAAAACTTCTGTACAACACTCTTCTTAACAACAACTACCTCATCTTGGTGGCACATACAAGGCACGTGTATCTCATGTCTAATTCCTACCACAGACAGCAGGTGACCTCTTTGGTGCTCCATCTCTGTATCTATCCCTTGCTTCAGCTTTGTCTAGATTCAAAATCAAATCTTTTGACTTAAAAATGTGGACGACACCACAATGCCACTGTAGATTTACAATAATTTAAACAACAGATTTCCAATTGCCAACTTTGAAGGGAGATTACTTGCTTACTTCTAAATTTGTCTCTCATGGCCACAGAAAGAAAGTACTTAAATTATTTTCTTGAGGTCAAGATAAATGGATAAAATACAGGAGAAAAATATTTGCAGTGGAGCAGAGCAGGCATATGGAGATAGTGTCCTTTTTTAATTCCACATGAGAAAGCAAGCCTAGCTCCCTCTCCCTGCCCTGGAAGATGCTTTCAGACACCAGTGTCCCTGACCTTCTAGGAGAGACAATCCCTGTTCAGAACAAGTCAAATGAGGCCTCTTTATCTGAAGCCCCAACGATCAGAAGAGACCCCCAGATTCAAGAAAATGGTGTGGCCTGGGGTCTGCCTGATATCCAAACCTGATGGCTGTCATCCCATTTGTTGTTTTGTTTTCTATATCCTTTACCTAGAATAGAGGAAAGTAAAAGATCAGTAATAGCTGATAAAGGGAACCGATGATCAGAACATTGAATCAGCAGACAGATCCTTGATATGGATGAGCCAGCCATCCTACTTTGAGATGGCAACTTGGAACATGGGCAATTCCTCAACTTACCATCATGCTGGAGACACTTTTCCCATTCTCATGAATGATCAGACTGTACCAGTTCTTCTCCTCCACAGAATGCTCAGTATGGACAGACAAATTATGATACTTCAGATGGAAGTGGAAATCCTGGCTTTTTGTTTTCAGGTGCAGTTTGGAATAATTTGTTGTTTTCTGTAGAATGAAGTACCTGTTACACTCACCTTCTATGCCGGCTTGAAAATGTTTTCGTATGTTTTACTTTTTGTTTTGGGAATCACTGGGAATTAAACCCAGGGCCTTATATATGCTAGGTAAGCTATCTACCACTGAGCTACAGGTCTGAGCCCGCTAACCCAGCTTGGATACTGCAATTTCATAGCATCTCAGGGTGAATCACCTCATCAGATACTAATAATTTCTTTCTTTGAATTAGTTAGTTCTACGAATGTACCATAAGAAATAGAGGCATTCATAAAGATTCATGAGTAAGGATGTTCATTATAGGATTATATATAATAATAAAAACTTGAAAGTCTATAGGAAAATATTTAAATTAACTATATATATAGGATGGAATATTATATACTCATTAAAATCATGTTGTCATAAATTATCTAAGAACACAGGAAATGTTTATGATACAATTCATGTTAAGAAAAAAAATCAAGGTCAATACAGTACATAAAGCTTCTGATTCATTCAGGTTCATAACTCACCTGAAAGGATTTGATGGACTCTATCAACAGAGAATGATTTCCATTTCCCAGCACTGTCACTTTCACTTCATCATCTGCCAGGTTCAAGATTTGTAGGTAGATTTCTTGAGAACCTGGCTGGAGTGGGGCCATTCCCTTAGAACAAATAACATATATTGGAATCACCAACAAATAACCCTCCCGGAACATGATAACACATAACTTGGTCCTGCTCTGACAACCTAACCTATGTAGTCAAAAGGACATGGTTTTCTCCCTCTGAAGAGCATTTGGCACTTGTAATTTGGAAGGCTGAGGTAGGAGGATTGCAAATTCAAAGCCAGCCTCAGCAAAAGTGAGGCCCTAAGCAACTGAGTGAGACCCTGTCTCTAAGTAAAATACAAAATAGGGCTGGGGATGTGGCTCAGTGCTTAAGTGTACCTGAGTTCAATCCCCGGCACCCCCCCCCCCAAAAAAGAAGAAGAGTGTTTGGTTTAGAGAACCCTAATGGTAACTTGAAGGGGGAAACAGTTCAGTGAAGCAGGCACCAATGCCAGGAAACAAACTATGTGTTTTTCAACTCAGTCGTGACCTTACACTTCACTCCCCATTAGTGGCTATTTGACTGCCAACAATAATCTATTAAGTATTTGGAAAGGCATCACAAAAGCCTGTGTTCCCTAAACAGATGGCTAGATATCTTGGATATTAGTGTTTGGGAATTCCCTGAAAATAAACTCTGAATCATTCATGCAAAAGTTGGACCTCATTTTGCATCCGTATCTATTTACCTATCATGCATACTTACCATGCACTTCCTATAAAACAAATACTGTGCTAGGTCCCAGGGAATCAAGAGTGAACAAGTCAGTACAGTGAACAAGACAGATATGGTCCTGCCCTCCTGGAGCTTAAGATTTGTTGAACTCACATTTATTTTTATTTCTATCGCTGCTGCAACTGCAAATGCCAGGCATGCTAGGATCATGCCAACTGCCATTTTCCTGAGTGATCTGCAGACAAAAGGGAGAGAGAATTGTTCTATCCTTTAGACTTTACAGTAAGAATTCCAAACTCCTCAGCCTATCATTAAAGACCTTTCCTGATTTATTACCAATTACTTTTCAAAGCCTTTCCCAGAACTCTTATTAATACATCTTCTCCCCCTTCTTTTACTAGAGGCACATCAAACTTCTCTTTGTAAATTGTACCACCCTTTCCCACCTCTACCTTGACTTATGAGTTTCCTATTCATTATGTCATAATATCAAAAATAACAGCAATACTACCAGATTTGTTGAACATTTACCATATATCAGGTCCTGTACATGCTTTAACTTATTTTCTTCTTCAGAAGCCTTTTTTTGACCCTGGTGACTGGAAGGACTCTCTCCTTTTCTACACCTTTCTACCATTTTCATCTTCCCTTCCTAGAGCATTTAACATAATTTACCTATGTAATCGTTATTCTCACATGTGCTCTAGCTCCCTTACTAATCAGTAAACCCCTGGATGGGAAAACCTGTGCTTGATTTACATTTGCATAGCACTTGGTCCTGAACTCCCTGATGTCTGTTCAGTGAGTGGTGAGTAAATGATAGGCCATTTGAATGCAGTAAAATAATAATAATAATAAAACAAAATAATAATAATAATAATAATTTAAAAAGGAGACTTGAAACCCTCCTCTGGAAAATATTACTAAGAATAACTTCTACTACAAAGAATAACTTCTAAAATAGGAGAGAAGGAGTAATTGGGAAAAATTCTAACCTCTGCCCAACCCTGTTCCCCGCTTGTTTCATAGGGACAATGGTAAATTTAAAGGAATTAACTATCATCAAAAACTTTGGGCTTCTTTGAAGAAGCAACATGCAAAGACAAAGCAATAAGTTGGTTTAGGAGCCTACCCTCATATACTTTTGACTTTTAATAAAGCCTGGACCCACCCCTTCAATATCACACACTTACATTCCTAGTGAAGGCTTTGACTCTCATTGATTACACCTAACTCCCACTCTTCAATATTAATAGGCACATAATTCAATGAGGAAAAATAGAAGCAAAAACAATAAACCAAACCCAGACATAATTAAGTAGAAACATACAGGTATTGAATCTGTATCAAAGTGAGCAAAGACTGAATCAGTTTGTAGTTAATTCAAGGTATAGTGAGCACTTACGAGAAGTTAATTCCACACTTGGAAATCAGAGGATAAATGACAAGGTCAAACAATGGGATGCAGACAAGAACCAAAAAGGGATTTAGTACCTGCAATGCATGGTAGAAAAGGATTAGCTACAAGTGTTCTCTCATAAGTGTGAGCACATGCTGGTATTCGCATGCTTGCACTCTCATCCACATACACTTAGTACATATGGAACGATTCAACATTTCTCAGCCCTTTGCTCCCAAGGCTATTTTCCTTGTATAGTACCTTCCAAATATCCCAAGGGGCTACTTTCTCTCTGAGAGTGTTTTTCAGCCAATCATATTCAGAGTTCTCCTCTCCCACTGTTACTTTTTAAATTTTTTTTTTTTAAAAAAAAACATTTTTAGTTGTAGATGGACACAATAACTTTATTTTATTTATTTGTTTATTGTTATGTGGTGCTGACGATCGAACCCAGTGCCTCATATGTGCTAGGCAAGCACTCCACCACTAAGTCATAACCCCAGCCCCTACTATGACTTATTTTCATAGCTTAGTTTCATAGCTCAAAGGGAATATGACATAGTCAAGGGAAAGGAAGGAGAGAAGAAAGAAGTAGGTATTGTTGAACAAGAGGCTTAAAAGGGAACTGGGAGTCATCAACAGATTCTGACTCCATTGCCCACACAACAAAGGCTTACACTCTCTTTGGCAATGTTTCCATTATCCACTGCCTTGACAAAAAAGAAATCCAATGATTATACTTTACCTGTGGGGGGACAAGCTCACTCTCCCTGGAATTGGGAGACAGCTACTTTCCTAATATTTAAAGTTTAAAAAGAATTTTATCATCTCTGCAGTTGTTCCTCCTCAGTACATAAGAAGAAATGCATCAGATTACAGCTGTTAATCCTAATACTGCAGGTAGAGGGATAGATGAGGAAAGAAACACATCCACATGCCTACAGGGAAGTCTCTTACCTGCATCTGGTCCGGCTGAAGCACAAAAAATCCCTGAAACATTATAATAAATGGTAGTGAGATGGTGCAGAAGACAAGAAAAGTCCAGATGAATAATCTTGCTAATTAGCAGGCAAAAGCATTTAAAAGAAAATTCATCAGATCTTTGGTTGACGACCACAATCTTGCCTGTTTGGGACTGAGAGTAGACTTGGAATGGCTTCTGGCTACATTTGGTGAAGGCTGATGGGCCTAAGGGAGAATATTCTTTTCTGTGTACATGTTGAGTATACCTGAAATGCTTGGATTAGAAATGTTTTGCACTTTGGAATATTTGCATATATATAATGAAATATCTTGGGGATGAGACCCTAAACATGAAATTCATTCATGTTTTATATTTTTCTCATACACATGGCCAAAGATAATTTTACGCAATACTCATAATAATGGTATGCATGAAATAAAGTTTCACGGTTGGAATTTTCCACTTGTGGCATCATGTCAACACTCAAAAAGTCTAGGATTTTGAAGGAATTTAGATTATGGATTTTGGGGTTAGGGATGCTCAACCTATACTATACGTTTCTTAGACTTTGGAGAAGATAGAATTGGTGTGTTTTTATTAATTTCAGCAACTGCAGTTATCAGTGGTAATAATGAAAAGGAAAAGACACTGTTCTTAGGGTGAGGATTCCCACTGACACAGTGCTTCCAAAGTTGTTCTCCAGAGGGTCAACAAGAGGACCACCACGGTTAATCTTGGACTACTAGAGAAAGGGAGAGGTAAAATTATATTTAGCAGGCTGGCTTCAAACATACTGTTAATACGACTCTGGCATCACCCTACCCTGTCTGTCTTTTTCAAAACTATAATATCATAACCTAGGAAGTAGAAAAGTTGAGAGCATGGATGATACTTTGAGTGAACTGAAGAACAGCATTTGGAAAAAGAGAAAAGAATATTTATAACTTTTCCATTCTTTCTACATCCTTATACAAAATGTTCTACCTCTCACAGGTCCCCTGCTGGGCCATGCCTGAGAGATGGAACCAGCTGTGTAATAACACCAATCAGACCTGTCCCTGCTTATGTTCTAGGATTAGCTAGAAGAAAATCTCCACCCCAGGTCTGTATCACTTCATTTGATATCCCACTATCTAGCTACATCCTGGTATACTTATTTCTCATCCTTATGTTCCTGATTTCTAAAGATAAAGTTCTGGTTTTTATTTCATTGTCTGCTCAGTTCTTAGGCTAAATGCACCTGTATTGATTTTTAGGCAAAAACACAAATAAATTAAATTTTCTTCAATATGGATGATGAAAAAATAAACCTCTCTCAAAAATCTCTTCTACTCACCAAATTCCCATTCATCTTGGTGGCTTGCAGGGTCCATCGTGAGCCCTGGGGCAGACAAATGTTAATAAGTTAAATTTCTATTCTATGGGAGTAAAGTAGTGGAAGAAGGGGTAGCTTTCAAAAGGACTATTCTTACCTGCTGATCCAAAAGAGCCCAGAACATGGGCAATGGAATATAAAGGAACAGTATCCTAGTCAGTGCCTTGACATCCATAATGAGACGCTTCTGCAGGGAGGAAGAAAGAATGGGCAGAATTGCCAGAAGTTCCACTTAGAAAAGAAGTTCCCAAAAGCAGAAAGAGAAAAGAGTCAAATACACAGGAGAAGATGTATTTGGAAGACCCCATAGAGCAAGGAGACTTCTGCAGTGTTCACTTACTGGGTACTTCTCAGAGGCCCAGTCCAGCCAGTGCTGTCGCTTTGGAATATCCCCAGAACGGTTCTTGAAGCGGTTGGAAATAGCAAACTAGTGCAGAGCATAGATATCAGGTGAGAGAAAAAGAGAAACCATTCTCTGCCTTTTCCAATTCTTTTTTCCCCCCTCACACACATACACACATACCTTTTGTGACCTATTCCAACTCTTTGATCTCATTAGACATTGAATTTCAGAATACTCAAGATATAAATATATCTTTTTTCCCATTAACATCATATATAACTATATATCAGAATATTTTTGCCAATTTCAAAAATGATTATGCTATTTTTTTAATTTAATGGTTAAGTAGAGATATGGAGGAAAATCAATTAATCTCAGCTTGTCAAAAACCATGCATGTAGAACAGAGATCACAGAGAAAAATAAAAGGCCATTTTCAAAGGTGTATACACTGAGCATAGCATCTCTTTATTCTTTTGATTGCAAAAGGTAGGTACTTACCCAGATACATTTCATAACTTGAGCCACTATGTTTCCTTCAGGAGGTGGTTTTTTGTACATTTTGCTTCCCATTGCAAACACAACTGCAATTGATACACAAACAATGTTCTTAGCATGTCATTTGGTGTGCTCAGTGCATCAATGCTGAACTGTAGGAGTGATGGGCAAATCTCATAAAGAGATTACACTTCCTGACTTTGATGTTATAAAAATTACAAGCCAAGAAGAGATAAAATGGTCAACTGGTATCTATTGAGACTTTCATGTAGTCACAGAGATGTAAGTCATCTTTGGCTTCTCATTCTTCTTTCTCCATCCTCATATCTGATGTTACCAACTTTCATAGATCACCTTTCTTCAATGTATTGTCCATTGGCCCCATTTAGGTTACCATTGCTCCCACCCTTGTACAGACTTTCCAACTTTTTACCCTTGACTATAAAATGGCCACCAACTTGTTTTTTATCCTCTGATCTCTTCCTTTTTTTTAAAATATGATGCCACATTAAAACCTTCTTTCCAGAATCTTCCTAATAAGCCTGAATTCCTAGCAGGAAAGATTCTCTAAAATTCATTATTAACCTACCATCTTCAAGGTTATTTGTACATGTAAATTATTAAGCATTTTACATACATCAACTGATTTAACCTGACAAAATATACATATTATTTTCTTATACACAAATAAATCAATGATTAAAAAATCAACCAACTTGGGCTACAGAGGTAGCTTAGAGGTAGTGCACTTGCCAAGAATGTGCAAAGCCCTGGGTTTGGTCCCTAGTATCACTAAACCAAACCAAACCAAACCAAACCACACTAAACAAAAAAAGTACCATGTGTAAAGTTATACAACTAGAAATTGTCAGGAATTTTTTTCACCTGAGACCATTCTGATTCAAAAATCCATGCTCTTAACTACATAAAGCATCTCATTCACTAATCATTGCATCACACACTGTACTAGATACTACCAGGAACACAGGTGAAAGGGATGGCTCCTGTCCTCAAAGGACACCTCAGCTTACTATTTTTTTAATGTTTGTATTAGTGCATTAAAGTTATACATAATAGTGGGGTTCATTTTGACATATTCATAAATGCACATAACATAGTTAGCTCCATTTCAGGCTTCAGTAGTTTCTCTTTCCCTCCCCTCCTCCCTCCCCCTAATCACCTTCCTGTACTTGATTGGTCTTCCTTCTATTTATTTATTAATTTTTAATTAGTGCACATAGCTATATACAAAGTTTGAATGCCCTGTGATATATTCATACATGCACATATAATGTGGTCAACTTCATTTCCCTAGTTCTTCCACTTTCTCTTCTCTCCTCCTTTCCCCTGTATCCCCTGTCTCTGTCCTACTGATCTTCCTTCCATTTTTGCAAGGTTACTTTTTTTAAAAAATCCTTTTCTTTCTCTCTAGCTTCCACATATGGGAAAAAACATTCAATCCTTAACTTACTGAGTCTGGCTTATTTCTCTTAGCACAATGTTCTCCAGTTCCATCCATTTACCAACAAAAGACATAATTTTATTCTTCTTTATGTCTGAGTAGAACTCGATTGTAAATATATACTACATTTTCTTTATCCAGTCATCTATTGATGGGCACCTAGGCTAGTTCCATAACTTAGTTATTGTGAATTATGTGCTATAAACACTGGTAAGCATATATCAATATGGCATGCTGATTTTAGTTCTTTTGGATAAATACCAAAGAATGAGATAGCTGAGTCACATGGTTGTTCCATTTTCATTATTTTGAGGAATCTCCATACTGCTTTCCTAAGTGGTTGTACTAATTTGCAGTTCCACCAACAATGCAAGAATGTCCGACACCTCACCCCCACACATCCTCATCAGCAATTAACATTACTTGTATTTTTGCTAATTGCCATTCTAACTGTGGTGAGATAAAATCTTAGTGTATTTTTTATTTGCATATATTTTTAAATTTCCATATATTTGTTGGCCAATTATATTTCTTCTTTTTAGAAAAGTCTATTTAGATCTTTTGCTCATTTATTAAATTATTAGTTTTTTGATTTTTAAAAATTTTTTATATATTCTGGTTATTAATCTCCTATGGAAGAGTAACTGGCAAAGATTTTTTTTTCCTCAACCTACTGCTTCTCACCTTATGTTTCATTACTCTTCTTTAGGTACATCATGCTCTAACCACTATTCATCATTCTTACACAAAATTATATTCTGTACCATTTGTATTCTTTTTTAACATTGTTTAGTTGTCAATAGACCCTTTTTCGCTTGTTTATATGTGGTGCTGAGATTCGAACCCAGTGCCTCACACATGCTAGGCAAGCTCTCTACTACTGAGCTAAAATTCCAGTCCCCATTTCTATTCTTAAGCTCCTCCTGTTTCCCATAACCTACATCTGTATTTCTTATTTCCCTTTTATTTTTCAAATCATTGGCAATAATTTTATGATTATAAAATTTTTATGATTATAAAATAGTAAGTGCCATATTTTTCAAGTTTACTAAGCTTCAATTAAAATCAGTGGAAAGATTTCATCTTGGTTCCTCTCTACGTATTTTGCCCTTTAACAAATTTCCCATCTCCAGCAAGATGCCTCTCTAATACATCTCTGCTAAAGATGGCTTTCTCAGTCACCAGTAGCATTTTCCAATATCCTTACATAACAGAACTCATGAGTCACCTTACTTTTTTTTCCTTTAGTTTTATAATTTCTTCATCCTTAATCAGGTTAACTCTACAACATCCTCTCAGTTTCCCCAAAGCTTCTTCAAACAGCATTCATTATCTATCATGACCTTCTTATTGTTGAAATAAATAGCGTTCAGGGAAAGAATGATAATGCTGAGAATGAAGTGGTCAGATAAAGAGGTACAAAAGAAAGATTTTGCATGGGAAATAAACTGCTTATGAAACTAAGAATGATCTAGGAGAGGCCTTGATCCCTGTCAATGTTGCAACATGACAGTGGAGTGATAAAGGATGGTTTATAATCAATTTGATAATGTCACACTTAAATTTTAACGTCATTTATCTGAAGGAGTCAGAAATGTGTCTCTATACTATCTCCTCCCTCTAGGAGATGATGTTGCTTACTGCACTAAGAAAACTGAAGTCTTCAATGGAAATTCCATTTTCTGTCACCACATCCATTAATTCCTGTGTCCACATGCATCTTTTCCTTCCTCCATTTAGGTGAAGGTGATGTTCCTCCTCTGTCTAAAGCTCATTCTTCCATGTGGCTATCGTACCAACGATACTGTCCTTCTTTTTTCATCTTCTACCTGTTTCTATACTGGATTTTTCCTAATAATATTTGGGCTCAATATCTCATCTCTTGAATTCCTATCACATTCCAGCACAAATTCTTGCCATTTTCACTTTTTAAACCTTATTCACTTCTAAATTACTCCAATCAGTCTGATATCACCATATCAATGACATCCTATACGGATATTTTCACTTTTAGCTTCTCGCCCAATAACAACTGTCACTCTGAACAAGTCCCTTCTTGAAATTCTCTTTGTATTCAGTACAGCACGATTACCGCTGTGGCCATCCCTTCTAAATTTCATTTGTAGAATTTTCCTCTTTGCCTGTCCTTTATACGCTTGTGTGCCTTGAGGTTTGGTCCAAGGACTTCCTTTTATCTTATTTTAATTATCTCTTCTTTATCTGGGCTCAAGATTTAATTGCTATCCATGTACTCCTGACTCCAGGTCTATATCTATAGCTCAAACAATTCCTCAGAGCCCTAAATCAGTTATTTCCAAATAACTGTTTGTTGATTATCATTGTTTCAAGAACACCTAAAAGGCAGCATATCTCAAACAAAATTCATCAACATTGCCTGTTCTCCCACACTACCTCATCTGACAACCTCACTATCTACCCAATTGTTTGAGCCAGAACTCTGCATCCAACATTGACTTGTCTTCTCCCTTATTTAACATCTTTAATCATACCTAGGCTTGTTAATTCCACCAGGGCCTCCTTAGTGAGTTGCATAAGGCACTTGCCTTGAGCACAAAATTTAAGGGAGTGCCAAAAGTGCCATAATCAAGATAAATATTATCCTTGCCTCACCTTAAACCCAACCTTTCTCCATATTACAGAGACACCATTGCAAAATAAAAATCTAACAATCATTCTTCTGTTAAAAACTTTTTTCTTTGTTGATTCCCATTTGCTTAAAGTAACCTTCATTGTCTGGTTTCTGCCAATTTCTTCTTTTTATCTTTCTCATTTATGCTCCAGGTAATCTGAATTCCTTTGAGACCTTCCAACATACCATACTATCATTCACCTTGTCCTACAAGTACCATGTTCTCTTTCTGAATCACTTACATTCCATTTTTTGGTTAATTGCTGCTCGTCCCTGAGGTCTTCCCTTAGAACCAATTTCTTGAGGCAAACATTTTACAACTTTCAATCTTAATCAACCATCCCTTCTATGAACTCTCTCTCTCTCTTTCCTTCTTCGGTTGTGACACTGACCATACTATACCGTCAATTCCTGTTTCCTTATTTGTCTTCCACTCCCTCCTAGACAATTTAACTTCCTGCAGAGAGTGAACTGTATAGTTGTCTAATTCACCAATGTGGCCCCAATACCTAACACAAAACCTGTCACGTAATAGATATCAATAGCACTCAGAAAACTAAAGCAGCCAACTAATAATGACATCCCTTATGTAACATTTCAATTTATAAAACATTTCACTGGCAGCATCTCTTCTGAGCTTCACAATTACTGGATATGTAAATTTCCTTATTGTGCAAAGACCTAGAGAAGGAGTTATAGTACTAATCAGTGGAAAATCAAAAAATACTTGAGAAAATATTTGGCATTGAAGGGAGAAGGAAGCAGAGAGTGTATGCTCATAGCTCTCCTGGAATACATTTCCTTGGAATTGAGAACTCTGAGAATCACTACCAGCCCTGATTCAATCCCAGTAGAAAATGAGCAGACTGAACATGGAGTCTCTGGACTCCTTGTCCTCTCTGGAGCCCTTGATGTGTTTGGACTGGCTATCTTCCGAGGGGGCGTCACCCTGAGTCTCAGAGTGAGAACAGGTTTCCAGGTCAATGATTAGAAACAATCATGCCCAAGTTTCCCTGTGGCCTGCCTAAACTAAGTAACCCACATATACTCCTCCTCTTCCAGGGTTCTTTAAGGTAAAGAGGATGCCTCTTGATCTAAGTTGTGTTACTTTCCAACCACTTATTCTCCTTGTTCCAAGGACAAATTCCTTGGGAACACTGAAGAACAGGGCAAATATAGTTAAACCTAGAAACTGCTTTAAAAGGCCCACAGAACTTTTGCCTTCTATTTAGCAAATAAATAAGTAACAACTGATATAAATTAGTTTGTGAGAGGATTAATTATCTCATTCCTTCTTTATGGCCTTGATTACACATTAGAATCACTTGAGATACTCTCAAACTTATAGATTCCCAGACCCCTGGTAGGTCCTACATGTGGTCCAGAGACTGGCTTTTTTTATGGGTTCTTATTTTTTTTTTTTTTAAGAGAGAGTGAGAGAGAGAAAGAGAGAATTTTAACATTTATTTATTTTCTCTTAGTTCTCGGCGGACACAACATCTTTGTTGGTATGTGGTGCTGCTGAGGATCGAACCCGGGCCGCACGCATGCTAGGCGAGCGCGCTACCGCTTGAGCCACATCCCCAGCCCCTTTATGGGTTCTTAAAAACTTCCTATCAGTTATGGAACAGTGGGCACCTCTTTTTTTTTTTAAAGGGTTCTGACTTCATTCGTAATTTATCTCCAAAGTCAAGGGAAAACTTCTATAACACTTACCTGGAACATTAGCATGAAGAGTGAATGAAGTAGTTTGTGTAAAGTGCCTACAAGACGCTCTTCCAATTGAAGGCATCAGTGACTCTGAGTTTCTTTCCTTTGCTGGCTGTACTTACCCAGTGCAATTACCATGAGCAGTCCTGGAACTCCAAAAGCCAATGCGTAGCAGTCATCTCCAAAACACTGCACATCTCCTGAAGAAAATGGGGGGAAAAATTAAAAAGTAACTCTGGATCTTGACTCTTCAATATTTTATTCTATTTTATTCTTGATGTAGACATCACCATCCCTTTTCCTCCCATCACCCCTTTTTTGGTTTGTTTGTTTTTTGTTTTTTGGCCAGATAAATTCGAACTAAAAGAAATAATCACGGATTTCCAAGCCATTATAAAAGGAGAAGATGGACTTCAGGAAGCTATGAACAGCTTTTTGGCTGGCCAGAGTAAAGCCTTATACAGCTTCCCCAACACCCCGCCCCCCCCACTTTTAAGAGAGGATCCTAACCTCTCAGCATGGGTGTGATAAATGTAGAAATCAAGCTCCCTGCATTGATGGAGAGGTAGAAGACTGAGAAGTATCTTGTCCGTTCCTCTGCCTAAAACAAACAGGATAAATCATCAGTGTAAAGTGCCTCTAGCTCCATCTCCATCACATGTTCAGAATTAGGTGGAGGTACATACAGACAGACAGATTCAGATACTACCTCCATGGTATCTGAATATCATATTAGATACTTAGTAACCCCAGACACACATTTACTTATCTTTTAAACTCCAGTATGATCAGCTTTAACATTTTTATACCCCTTTACCTTAGCAAAAAAATGCTCATTCCTCCCTCAATACCTGTACATATCTACTTTAACATTAATTTCTTTACATTAAAAGTCTTTGTTTCCATTGGCTTTGTGTTCCTTTAGGACAGAAATTGTACCTTATTCATTCTTATAATCCCTAGTTCCTAGAACAGCATTTGACAGATATTAGAGACTTAATAAATGTTTATTGACCATATTAGTTAAGTAAATAATAGATTTTGTGGACTGTGTGATAGGAATGGAACCAAAACACAAGGCAGTTCAGTAAACTGTTGACCAAGCAGGATGGAAGATTAGCCAGTGACTACAAAAAAGACATCAGTGGGCTTAGAAGTGGCCGGGAAAAGTTTGGAATTGGTTTTGTCCTCTTAAATAAAATATATTTGTGAACCAGCTACTTAATAAAACACCTTTCAAGGAAAGTTGCTGATGAATGATTCATTATACATTGCTGTGCTTCTTTCTGGCACCTCACATCTTTTCCTGACACAGTAGCACAATCAGTCAGTCCTTCCTCATGTTTAATTTATAATGTGCTTTGCTTCTTTTTCTGGTTCCCATTTAAACCTATTCCACTAATCTAATTTGTATAGCTCCATGTACATAGAATCCCACTTGCCAAACTCGGTTATTTTCCCAAGGTCAGCAAGTAATGAGGATCTATGGACTCTTGCACAGATAAAAAGTATAAAATAATCTAAATGGTATGAATGGTAAGAGAAACACGGGAAGAGAGGAGACACAGAAAAAAAGCAGAAAGAGACAGTAGGCACTATGTCAGAGAGAGGCTGGGGAAGGAAGGAGAGTGGGAGAGAGACAGAGGGAGACGGCGAGGAGGGAAGAGAGAGAGAAAGAGAAACATGATAAATAGCTACAAAATAAGGAATAGATACACGAACACACACATACAAAAAAAGGAAATTAAGAGCAAAAGCTAGGAAGACAGAAATGTTGGCTAAGAATAGACTCTTCTCTTACATCATTGCTCCCTCATATGGGCTCATTTACCTTGGTCATATTGCTGTTTTTCTCCACTGACCATGGAAAGCATTTAGGGAAAAAGGGAACAATCAGCCAGGCAAATTCCTCTATGGAAAGTTATTCTAGTTCATTCCATTTAGTCTTTCTTTTTTTCCCCCTCACACAAAAATCTCAAAAAACTAGACATGCTTACATCATCACCACACCACTCAATAGCTCCCATTCTCAAAGGGCTTACCTTGCTTCTTAAATACCTCAAGAGACATCAACTCACTACCTCCAACTCCTACTGCTTAAAGTTTTTCCTTCCATCAAGCAAACAGCTCACTTCCTTTAGCTTTCACTGGTCTTAGGTTTATACACCAACATCCTTTCAACATCTATAAACATCTAAAAACTATTGTATGATACTTTCCTATATTGTTATCCAAGGTAACTCTCCTCATTTTCCTCATATGTATTTTACTCCATCTCCCCCTGACCCTCAGTTACTTTTCTTTGGATGTGTTTCAGTTTTTCTATTGGTGACCAGTATCCAGTATTGGACACAATTCTTCAGACAGGATGTAATCAGTGGACTACTTCAATCTTAGCGAATCCAGGTATCCCCTTTTAATACTGGCTCTACAGTCTTGAAAATACAGGGGGAAGAAAAAAACAGGACTCTTACATGTTCTTCTTCAAACTGGTCTCCACCGAAAGCTGCCACACAGGGTTTGATACCTCCTGTCCCCAAAGCTATTAGACTCAGACCAACCAATGATAGGATTCTGAAATGAAAAGTTTAGGATGCTAATAATTTTAATATTGAACACAACTGCAAAGATGGAATAGTGTGCTAAAGACAGGGAGAAATGTACACAAGGGCAAAGACCCTCTTCACATTTCTACCCAGTGGGTGAGCACTTTCCATTTGCCTTTACTCCAAGAAATATTCATGGGCACTTAACTGTCTTTATGACACTTGAGCATACTTTGTGCTAGTATGCATGGGAAGATTTTTGTTCTGGGTAGTTCTATTTACCCTTTGCATACATCAGATGGAAGCGGATACTGAAGTTAACACACTGGTTCTCAGTCTTGTTTTAGTCAAAGAGACACTTCAATAGAAAGGTTTTTATGGATCCTAATACCACATACCTTTACTAAGCACAAAATAAAAATGTTAAAATTCATCATAATAAATAGGAACAGTGTCAATTATTTTTTATAAGAAACCACTAATGAGGTATCTAATATTTATTAACTTTTAAACAAAATCCCTAACTTAAAGAGAAAAACATGTATAGGCACATTATAGTAAGAATAAACATGACCTGAGTCTTAAGCAAGTATAATCCTCTCTACTGACTGAGCCCAAAGCATCAAAATCTACCAAATGCCTCTGACTCCATAAATATCAATACCTTAAGTAAAGAGGGACAGAGCAATGGGAACAATATATAAATAGAAATATCTCAAACCTTGAATTTGAGTTCTACTATATATTATAAAGAAATACAATTTTTTAAAAAAATCTCTGGTGAGATACAGATGCTTGGATGAATGAGTAGGTGAGAGAAAACAACGGGTGTGAAAGTTGTAATTGTTTTCAAGCATATAAAAGGATTTTATGAAGAGAATAATAACTGGGCATTCTACATTCTCAAGTGCTTAATTAATAAAAGCAAAAGAGTTCTGACAACATAGCAAAGACTGCTATGATTGCTCATAAAACTCTTTTCTTAACCAATTTGGTAATAAAAATGTAGAGTGGGAAATAAAGGGATATCTCTGGTAAGAAAATAGAAAATCATCTGTAATGAATTCCTGAGACGTATACCTGTCTAACAGAAGAAAATTAGTTCAGATGATTCTACTCACGTGTGTACCACGTTTCCCCCCAGTATTGGTATCGCACCCAAGGACTTGAGCACATGGCCAAGCACATACACCAGGGAGAGATAGATGATTGTCCTGTGGAGAAAGTTAAATGAGTCAGTCAATCCTACATTACCCAGAGACTTGGGCAATACAGACTCAGGGGTTCATGCTGTTCTCAGTAAACAGAGGAGGAGGACTGGAGGAGGAGAGAATTAACCAAGAAACACAAGTAGAAATGACGAGGAGTGGAGTAAATAGACTAGGAAAAGGGACTGCAATTCTTCCCTTCACGTTCCCATCTCATATTCACTCCTCTACACCCATTCCACGCATACATAGATCCCCCACCCCAGCCCACGTTGGTACAGATGTAACAAGAGTAGGGTGGTGTTGCAGCAAGAATGATGACGTTTCAAATTAGAAAAACAAGTAGAACCGGATACCTTGACCAGAGGTGTTTTTCCCAAGGAATGTCTTTTGCTCTAGAAAGACAACTCCGAGTTAACAGGAGTGGCTAAAATAAAGGACTTTCTCTAAACCAACACTGGGATATGGAGAGAGGCTAAGGGCTTCTAGGTTCAGTCTAGGTAGTTTGGATACTTGGTTTAACTGTAGCCTCCGCCACAGTTTCCTCATAGACAATTGCCAAAGGTAAGAAAGGACCAGAGAGGGAGACCATCCACTGATAAAAATTATACTGTTTGGCAGAAGCTTCCTGTGTGTTGTTTTCCCAAGGAATTCAAATGGCAAACAGAAAGAAGAGCAAGGAATTCTAGTGAGAACACATACAGAGATATACACATTGAAATATGCCACTTTACCACCTATCCTCCTTATGTGTCCTACCATACCAGTATTTTCTAGATTCATAAGTAAAATGTTAAAATTATAATGAAGCTTAGGAGTTATATACTATATATCTATGATGATTTTAAAAGTGTTTTATGCTAGGGCTGGGGATGTGGCTCAAGCAGTAATGCGCTTGCCTGGCATGCACGGGGTGCTGGGTTCGATCCTCAGCACCACATAAAAAATAAAATAAAGATGTATGTCCACCGAAAACTGAAAAATAAATATTAAAAAAATTCTCTCTCTCTCAAAAAAAGTGTTTATGCTAATATGAAATGTAAAAAAATGGAATGAAAGTATCAGAAAGACATTAGAGATGACAGAGACCTTAGGATGTGGATTCTTAATTCTCAATACCTAATTTTCCTAGACTGGTTTTCTAGGAAAGAGACTTTAAAGGGTATTTCATGGTAGGCAGGAAATAATAATTTGGATGGTTAATCTAGAGCCCATGCATATCAGGGAAGAGGACAGGCTTTCCCAAAAGGTCTTGTGTGATCTTCTTGAGAAAAGTTATCTGTTGGAATAAAAAGAATTTAGAGAGAGAGAAATTGAATGAAATGAAATAAAGTCCACCTATTAAGAACCCCAAAGAAATGATCTATGCTAGATCATCAGAGAGAAGCAAATAAACCAAGGGCGTCTGAGCTGGAGTGATGGAGTCTGAGAGGAAGATCAAATCTTTATCCAATTGTTGGATTGAATAGAAGAAAGAAGCGTAAATGGTTTAGCAGGAAAACAGGCAACCTTTTCAATGAAATACCAATAGGTATGAAGGCATAAGAAAGGAAACTAACATCATGAAACATTACCAGAAGGAGAAAGAAGTCAAAAAAGACTTGAAAATTCTGCATTTGAAATAGGATCATCTACTGGATGCAGAACCATTTTAGGTAGAACTGACCAATTCCCCAACTGTACAAATCAGAACACTGAAATCCAAAGAAGTCAAATGAACTTCCTTAAGTACTATTTTCATCAGTAAGAAACTTCTGCTTTCTTACTCATAGGTCAGCATTCCTTAAGTTTTATCACAAACAAGTTGGTGTGGAAAAAGAAAAAAAGGAAGAAGTTACAAATGTTATTTCACCATAAAGATATCAAACGACAGAACCATTTTTAATTAGGTCTTAGAAACTGAGGAGTATTTGCAGAGGAAGAGACCTTGCATGAAGTCAAGGCCAGACAAAAGGAAAAGGTGCAGACATCCAGGAGCATAAAAAAACACATTGAAGAGAGTAGATCTAGAGATTTACAAGGTCAAGAACCCAGTCTAATAGGCATGGGTCATATGATATAAAAACTAAAAACTATTACTGTGAATATTTTTCTCTCTTAAAAGCAACTGGACACTAAAATACCATCCTCTAACATGTAGTTACCCTCTCAGTCAATGTTTATAGAAATCACGATGAGACCATATGTTTAATAATTTTTGTTTTCCACTATATTGTTATTGGCTAGTTTTCCTCTGTGTGGCCTTAAAGGAATCCTCACTTCTTCCCACACAGAAGATAAATGGATTTCCTTATACAGGAGTCAGGGATTCTGGTGTCCATTTTCTCTTAACCAGTTTGGATTCTGGAATATTGAACAGAAAAAGGGTTTTAGCAATTGCTGACCACATTCAGGAAATTGTCCCTTGAACTGTCCATTGAACAATATTTCTAATGTTGTTGAAGGTTTTTCATCCTCAAGGTAAGACCTGAAATAGGATCATCCTGAAAAAAGTAAACTAAAGTGAAGGAAGGAGTGAAGGAGGAAGAGAGGGAGAGAAAGAGAGAGAAGGGGAGGTGAGGAATAATTTACAGTTTAAAAAGCATAAATTTGCCTTATGTTCCTCCAGCTAGTGAAGAAAGCAAGACTTTGGATTCAAATTAAAGAAGGTGAAGGAGGCTAGCACGGTGGCACACACCTGTAATCCCGACGGCTCTAGAGGTTGAGGCAGGAGGATTGAAACTTCAAAGCGAGCTTCCGCAAACGTGAGGCCCTAAACAACTCAGTGAAACTCTTGTCTCTAAATAAAGTACAAAATAGGGCTGAGGATGTGGCTCAGTGGTCATATGCCCCTGAGTTCAATCCCTGGTACCCTCAAAAAAGGTGAAGGAGAATCTTTCTTTTCTTGACTTTACAACTTAAAAAAAAAACAGACATAAAATATAGTGGGAAGATAATACTAAAGGCTTATTTCTTTGGATTGTTGTCATTATTCTATTTGTATATGTGGTCTCTCTCTCTCTCTCTCTCTCTCTCTCTCACACACACACACACACACACGCACACACACGCGCACACACACACGCACACACACACACACATGTACACACACACACACACACACAATTCCTGTTTCCTCTCATTCTCTTTCTGAAAGAAATATCAAGTTACTACCAAAAGAGTTTTTATTTTTTGTTTTTGTTTTTGGTACTGGGGATTGAACTCAGGGGCACTCAACCACTGACCCACATCCCCAGTCCTATTTTGTATTTTACTTTACAGACAGGGTCTCACTGAGTTGCTTGGCACCTCGCAGTTGCTGAAGTTGGCTTTGAACTCTCGATCCTCCTGCCTCAGCCTTCCAAGCCACTGGGATTACAGGCATGTGCCACTGCACCCAGCCAAAAGAGTTTTGTTATTAGAAAAAAACAAAACAAACCCCAAAATACCCACAATAAAATAAAAGACGTGTTCATGCCTGTCCACATCTACACTTAGTCTTGTGCCTATTTGAGGATCTGAGAGTACATAAGTGTATTAATTCAAACATTCATTGTGGGATAGCTCTGACCCAGGCACTGTTCTAGGTGCTATGGATGAAAAAAATAAATAATAAATGACTCCGTGCTTCAAGTTTTTGGGAGAAGACTAAGACGTATATCCAAACAATTATAATAAAATAGTTTGATAAATGTTAATGATGGTTAAAAAAAAAAGAGATCAGAGAAGACTAGATTACTTCTGGCTAGTAGTAAAAAAAGAGGAGACAGAGAACACTCCATAGTGTAGGTAGTATTCAAGGTGAACCTGAAAGGTTTGTATATGGAAGAGTGCGGAGGAAGGGAATTCCATGAAGTGATACCTCTTTTCCATGTTTACTTGCATCATTTTCTACTTCACAGAATCCCTTTATTTAACCTTCATGGTCAAACATGATTAAACTTAATTTTTCCACCTAACTTATTAGGTTTTCAACAGAATGCACTTTGAGAAATGCTAATTTAGATAAATCTATGAATGATGAATCCACAGAAAATAAATGAGCAATGGATATCCAAGATCCATTTCTCACTTAGAAGGACAATGTTATAAAGGACAACTATCACATTATACCATGTATGTCTCTTAGTGCTAGTTTCATGGACTTAAAAGATACTGAAGTTGGCTGGAGTTGTTGTAGCTCAGTGGTAGAGCGCTCGCCTAGCACGTGTGAAGCACTGGGTTCGAACCTCAGTACAATATAAATTTAAATAAAATAAAGGTATTGTGTCCCTACAACATATGTATATATATATATATATATATATATATATATATATATATATAACTTTAAAAAAAGGCTACTTAACTAAATGGACCATTATTCTAACTCATGGAAACAGCTTCTGGAAGAGCGCCTGCCCTCACACGCGTGTGAGGCACTAGGTTCGATCCTCAGCACCACGTAAAAATAAGTGAGTAAAGTTATTCTGTTCATCGACAACTAAAATAATTTTTTTTAAAAAAAAGAATCTACAGAAAGAGGCTAAGAAGACAAACAGATGGCAAAAGAGCTAAAAAGAGAAACTGTGTAAGAAGATACCAAAGGAGTTAGGATGACTCAGTCTAGAGGAGATTTGGGGAAAGTATCAAATCACCACATCAAGATCTCTAAAATTATAAATTGCTGATATGTAGCAATCTTAATCCTCACTGAGATCAAAACAAGTAGTACAGAACGGAATATTGAAATTAGATTTAAAAAGAAAAAAAAATCTCTGACTGAAAAGGATAGGAAAAAATTGAAAACCCTGATAGTGGAATGAAATAGCTTTTCTGTGTCATCAGTCTTAAAGATATTCTTATTTGTTATTATGACCTAAGCACAAACAGAGGAAAGAAGCTTCTACACAATGCATCTGTGAAATTTCTAGGAGAGGGACCGCCCATCTGTCTTACTTGAATTTTCCCAACCACGAGTCAGCAATGACTGCTCCCAGGATGGGGGTGAAATAACAGAGGCTGCTGAAGGCATGGTACACAGATGTGGAGGTGTCTTCGTTCCAATGCAGGAAATACAGGAAATACAGGGTCAGCACAGCTGAGAGGGAAAAAAAATAGGAGACAAAAAGGATAGATGAATTAAAATGATTTAGAAAGAAATATATTTGATCTCTGGCCTTGGAAGGTAGTTTGGTTTTCAGCACTCCTACTACTGAAGTAACTGGGGCATGACTGCCAAGCAATAAAGCTGGGCCCATGTGAGAGTCAATGGGCCGTGACAACCACACAAACACAGTGCTCCTCCCTTCAGCCTAAGTGCATCCCCGACATCATCTGGGCCAAAGATCAAGATAACATGGGGCTTCCAATATCCCTTCCTTCTCCTTCCCAGTAGCAGTGTCATTCATAGACCTGAGGAGAATGGAATTCTCATGCTGAGAGCTTTTCCACTTGTATCCTCATAGGCTGTGTTCTGGTTTCCATCTTGGCCAGCATGAGTTATTAGGTGAAATCCCATAAGGCATTTACTCAAGGTCTTGGCCAAAGGAAAAGATCGATTTGCATCAAGGCAGGAAGAGCCGACAAGGGAAACAAGTACATTCGAGATCAGGCTGCCAAAACAGGGTGACTCTAGGACACAAAATTACCTTTCATGCCATAATAGGAAAAGCGTTCACAGAATTCATTCACCACAATGAAGGCAATGCTCAGTGGATAGCTGGAGCCACAGATTTTCTGTGCAACAAAGAGACAACAGGCATGAGCTGTTTTTCTCTGGTTTAACCGCTTAATTTTCCCACCACTGAAAATTTTATTTATTTTAAATCACAATAGTAAGTAATATGGATCTGTGTCTCTGTTCTTCATGAAAGAACTCTTATCATTATTAAAACTGCTTACATTGCTGACTTAGGAGTAACAGAAGCTAATCTGAGTATTACTTTATTCTTCATTGAATATGGAACTGTTCAGACATTCCTTGATATAGGACCTGCTTACCTTGCCATAACTACTAAACGGGAAGCTGGAGCTCTGGGCAAGAATACAATCATACTTACTGCTAGAACAGAACAAAGAGATGGCCTATAAAATAACTGATACCCAAGCAGTTAGATTTAGATGTCAGTATCCTGCTTAGCTCCATTGTGGGGACTCACTCTTCTTGTCCCCACCTACTCTATTCACCATCTGGAGGGAATCCTGGCAGTATGATGGCTTCCTCTTCAGAGGCTGACGAAATCAGGCAAAGAGCTCAACATGGAGGGCAGAGATTGCTAAAGGTAAACTGATTGATCACCTTTGACTTTGGGTGAAGAGTTCTGAAATTCTGTGGAAATTAAATGTCTGCTCTTCTTACTAACGTGATTCTATGGCATCTTTGTGATAATGCTACCAGAACTCAAAGGACAATGTTATAATAATATCAATCAGAATATCAAGATGGTCATGTTTTATTTCAAATCCTTACCCATTAAAATAGCTCACCTAATGTGAGGGTGGAGTATGGAGATATATCTGTCCTTGGGAGAGCCAAATCTTATCAAGAGATTTATATTGTCTCTAATCTCATAACAAGTATACACATCTTTGTAAGTCTTTAAATTCTTTGGGACCAGAAGAAATTAATAGATAAATGAATACATATAGTAAATCAATATACTTATTCTTTTATTTGTACAGATGATACACCCACACCCTATGAATATAAAAATTTATTACTTTAGGATAATAACTTGCTTGAAATGTGTGTCAAACTGGGGCTTCTTACCTTTCTAGCTCACAGATTGAGAACTATGTAACTGGAGTTCATTTAACCTATTTGTACTTGCTACATGACATGATTACTGACTGTGTTAACATACTGACCTTGGCCATCCCATTACTCCTGCCTCATTGTCTCAGTTCTGTCATTCAAAAGAAATAAGACTAATACTAGCTCTCAGTCTACAATAAGAACTATTATTATTAAAATCTCTCTACTTGTAGGATTTGATATAGGGTTAAATGAGATAACAAATTTGGAAGTGTTTTAACAAGTAATAATGTATTCTTTGTTTCTCTATCATATCTCCTATTGTAAACTGAGGGTACTTACTAACAGAAATTGGACCTGTTCTAAAACTTCTTTTGGTTTTCAGAAGGCGGCTCTGCACACAGGGGTAACTAAGGGCTGAGTTTTCGTATTGGTAAAGCAAGAACAATCACACACAGTTCCCCAGACAGGAAGGCTTGCCAAGTTTCCCTGGACATTCAAATTGCTTTTTTCCCCCCCAAGGGTAACTCAGAATATGCAATGAAACCCACAGCAAAACTTTGGATTCCAACTAAAAAGACTGCCTCTTCCTTCTGCTTCCTCTCATAAGCAAAAGAAATTTCAATATGGATTTGGTTTTCAGGTAAATCTAACTGCAAGAGAGAGAGAGAGAGAGAGAGAGAGAAGTTTTTATACCCTAATACAGCACAGTATGAAGTTCCAGAGGCCAAGGAGGAAAGCCAAAAGAACAAGGCTACTACTGTCAGAGGCAGAACTGAATTGAGAACTCACCGGAGATGACTTCTTTGGAGGGCTGGGAGGTCTGGGTGGTACCTCTTCAGTGGAGACAGGTGAAAAAAGAGTTTCCTTGGACTCATTTTTCTGGAAAGGATTCATGACTGGCTCTTTTCTCTCTCTCTCCTCAAGCATTTGGCTTCAGTAGGCAGTTAGGACAGCTGCCAGCCTACAGTGAAAAGGGGACTGCTGGGAGGAGGGGAGGCTACAGCAACTAGTTTTAACCCTGTAGGTGTCAGTTTCAGAAGCTGACTGGCTCAAGGCAAAGCTGGAAGCTACAGGAAAAGAAAAGGCTGGTGTACCAGTTTAAAAGAATGATTGCATACAAAGTAAGGCATGGGGAAGTGAGAATGGATATGTCACACATCACAAGATGAGATTAAACTAATATGGGTATCTGTTAAGAAAAACTGCAAATAATTATAGTTTAGTTAAGAACACAACATCTTGAGCACAGATCAAAAAACTGATTTCAGGATAATAGCTGTCATTTACTAGATACTATCATGCACAAAATTTATATACATATTTATATATTTATAGGTTATATGTATACATATATTTATTTATTGTAATTCTCACTACTATTTCTATTTTACAGAACCTAATGTTCCAAGAGTAACACTAGAACTTATGAAAAAAATGACACGGCCAGTAAGTGGCAGATCTGGAATTTTTGCTATGCCATAACACATAGGAAAGGTAGAGATTAGCATCAGTAATCCTCTGGTCATTATTCAGGTGTGGAAATTATGTAAATGGAAATGTAGGAATTTAGGGAATTGAAAGGTTTTTGAAGAAGGAAAGTCATCAAAACTAACTTTGAGAGTCAAGAAAGATGTTGATTTTGGTTTCAACATCATAAAGTTCAGCGAGAAATGTCCTACAAACATAAATTTAAAAGATAGGGCTCAAGAAGAACAGAGAAAAGAGTGGGTAATATACATCTGGGAATTATTCCTCTCCATTGCTAATGCCATCCCTTGAAATTTTATTTTTTTCACTTCAATTGAAATCTATCCTTTTATTTTAAAAAATTAAATTTGTGCAGAGATTGTGAACTGGTTATTTTTCAGGTGTTATTGCAAACATTATTTTCCTGAATTTTCAGTGGATAGACTAATGATTCCAGAATATCATATTTAGTCCTTATCAGAAGAAAAACAAGAATAAACATGATGACAATAGGTGCATTTTCTACATATTATTTTTGTTAAATAGAAAAGATCTGAGAAGAACAAAAGAACATGATACCCTTCTAGTTCTCAGTCCAATGGAAAGGGGAAAGAATGGCCAAGAGCTATAAAAAGAATAAGAAAACCCAAACCACAAAGTAAATCCATGAGTAAACCGTGAGGATCAGGCAACATCAGACTACTTATTTAATTTGAGAATATGAGAGAGAAAACTTATAACTCTATCCCTTGAAAAATTCTCACATTATCTATTTGAATACTTTATCAACCAAAAAGTTCTTTTTCTCCCTAAACTTTAACTCAGACTTTGACCATGTTTTCTTAGCTTCTTTTATACTCTTCATTTCCTCTCTCTCCCACCAACCTTTACCCATAGAATAATACAACTTCATTTCTGAGTGTAGCATTAATGATTAGTCTTGGTTATTCTTTTAGGAAGAATAGACCTAGTTTGGCTAAGGACTCTGCAAAACAAAGAAGCAGTCAAAAAGTCAAGTAGAAATAACAGGTGCCTTAATGATATAATTCTGTCCATGGCTTCCCTTGCACTGGTCTTGTACCTCAACAATGACATTTGATCCTGCAGAATAGATGAAATAGCTCCTGTATGCAATGCACCAATTCATTTGTTCGAAGAAGACCCCAAATACCAAACTTCAGAGTATGATCATTAGTTTTTCTGACACTCCTTTGTTTGGATGAAATTCTTTTGATTATGGCAACAGAATGATAATATTCATAGAATCAAATATCAAAAATGAATGGATTCTTAATTTTATTCTGTGTAAATGAAAATTCCCTAACAAGATCAGTTCGAGTAATATTGCATATTTGCCTTTGCCTTGAAAATTCTAAGTCAGTAAATCTCAATAGGAATCTGACTAAAATTTTTAATAAGCACCACTACTGATCCTCAAGCCAGGAATTTGGGAACCACTGGTCTTAAATTTGTCTCCTATTGTAGCCTGAAGAGTATTTCAGAGGAACTGTCAGTGGAAGGATGAAGGACTAGAGTCTCAGGCTCCCAAAGCACAGTCTAAAGACCTTTATATCATATCAGGTTTGTGTCTTATATCTTATTATTTTTGGTAAGTTGCCATCAGATAGAAGAATAAAGAAGATAGCATTTCCCAGATAGGAATAGTTTACTCATTCTAACACAAAAGACAATAAAAGTGGAACAATCTAAATATTAGAATTAAATATCCCAGAGTGAAGTTTTATAGTTATATGAAGAAAGGAGATTGAAGACCTGAGGTTGTGGCTCAGTGGTAGAGTGCTTCCCTAGCATGTGCAAGGCACCAAGTTTGATTCTCAACACCACTTATAAATAAATGAATAAAATAAAGATCCATCAACATCTAAAAAAAAGTATTTTAAAAAATTTTTAAAAAGAAAGGAGATTGAAGCTCTTATATGAGAATTATAACATAGTTGGAGAGAAGAGGCAAAAAGGAAGTGAGAAGAGAAACTGTGTTTAACAAGGTCCCTGGAATATAAAATCAGCACACACAAAATTGTATTTAAATATCAGCAACAAAGAAATAGACAAGGGGACTAAGAAAATGATTCAGTTCTAATAGTATAAAAATATGTAGGAATAAGTGTAATAAAAGATGTTCAATAACAACACTAAATACTATAAAATAGGGCTGGGGTTGTGGCTCAGTGGTACAGCACTTGCCTAGCATGTGTGAGGCATTGGGTCTGAGTCTCAGCACCACATATAAATAAATAAAGTCCATTGACAACTAAAAAAATTTATAAAATGTTACTGAAAGAAATTAAAGAAATTCTAAATAAATGAAGACAAACCATTCTCATGATTTGGAAGGCTCAAATTGTAAAGATGTCATATTCCTCAAATCAATCAACCTATGGTTTTCTGTGAGTATGGAAATGGCAATTTGAAATTTGAAATTGCCATTTCCACAAAATCCATGTGGAACTGAAAAAAGCCAAGAATAGCAAAGTCAGTCTTAAAAGAATAATTGTGGAGGACTTCTACCCAACCTTTGACCTGTTATAAAGCTATGATAATTACAACAGTGACACAAAGACAGACAAGGCAATTAATGGAATAGAATAGAGTTCAAAGATCCACTCGTGTTATTTAAAACAAAAGTGATCCCACAGTACAATAGGGGAAATGATTGTATTTTCAGTAAATAAACACCATTTGGATATCCATGTGGGATGGATATGCTTATAAAAACTCAATCCTATATAGATTTCAGATTTACATATTAAAGTAAAAAAATTTTAAAGGAAAACATAAGACCTGTGGATTAAGCTAAATTTCTTAAATAAGACAAAAAACAGGAGAACCATGAAAGAAAAAATTGGTATATTGAACAATATTAAAATTAAGAATGATTATCAAAAACACCATTAAGAATGAAAAGGTGGAGCTGTGGCTGTGGCTCAGCAGTAGCACACTTGCCTGGCACACATGAGGCACTGAGTTGGATTCTCAGCACCGAATATAAATAAATAAAATAAAGGCATATCAACAACTAAAAAACAAAACAAAAAAAGAGTGGAAAGGTGATTTATAGAGTGGGAGAAAATATTCATATTACATATACCTATCAAAAGATTTGTGCCCAGTAGATGGGGTAGAGAGAGAAGAAGGGAGGGGAGGGGAGGGGAGGGGGGATAGTAGAGGATAGGAAAGGCAGCAGAATACAACAGACACTAGTATGACAATATGTAAATCAGTGGATGTGTAACCGACGTGATTCTGCAATCTGTATACAGGGTAAAAATGGGAGTTCATAACCCACTTGAATCAAAGTGTGAAATATGATATATCAAGAACTATGTAATGTTTTGAACAACCAACAATAAAAATTTAAAAAAAAGATTTGTGCCCACAGTACATAAATAATTCCAAAAGTCAATTAACAGAAAGATAAATGAGTGGAAGAATGTTAAAAGAATGAACAAATATTTCACAAAGAGGACACCCAAATAGCCAATAAATCTGTAGACACAATATCAACTATATGAATATAAATATGGTTTATTTAACTCATCTTTAATTAATGAATATGGAGGTTTGATCTTTCGCTATTGTAAGTAATGTTGCAATAATAGCTCTGCACATACATTAAATACGTGTGTAATACAAAATTCCAGAAATGAGACTGCTGAGTCCATATATATTCTTTTGTAACTTTTGTAACTGCCTATTCATTTTCTTTTCCCATTTTTCTATTGAGTTATTTGTCTCCTTCTAATTCTGCAAGACCTTGTGTGTATTATTGATATTAGTGTTCTGCCATCTTTTACATTGCAAATATTTTCCCTATTGATTTTGTCTGTGGGACTTTAAAACTTAAATATAGCTTGCAATAAGGTACACAAACCTTAACTGTAAAACTCCACTAACATTTGCATATGTGAACTCACACAATCACCACCCAGATAAAATTTAAAGAAAAAAAAATTTCTAGCACTTCAGTGCTGGAACTCCTGCAGAGAATAATAGCCTCTGCTTCTCTTCTGCCTTCCTGTCAAACCATCTTCTCCAAAGGTAACCAATATTCTTATTTTCATCACCGTAGATATGTTTTTCCCATCCTGAACTTCATGTAAATGGAATAATTCTGTCTGTATTTTTGTATTTGATTTTATATTACTCAATACTACATCTGTGAGATTCGTCAGCATTGTTGCTTGTAACAAGATCCACCCCACCCGTATTTGGTAGGATTCACTATATGAATATGCTACAATTTATTTAGCCATTGTTCTGTTGATGGATACTTGGATATTTTATTTTAGTGTTAGTTATTGTCAATTTAGTTTGTACTGGAAACTTTGCTTATCAGAATCACTTTCTTTGTAAGGTTCTGGGCCAGAAGAACTTGTGTGAGGTTTAGAAAGTAGAATCAGATATTACTCTTAGTGGTCAGAGATTGTGCTCCAACACTTTGAGTCAATAAGGCTTTGTCCTCAGATGATGGGTCCATATGTGTAGGGGAATGCTTCAAAGTTCATGCTGTTTTCATATCTTCCCAGGTTTTATTTTTCATCAGGGCCTTTTGAGTTTTTGTGATATTAGGGTGTGTGTGTGTGTGTGTGTGTGTGTGTGTGTGTGCGTGTGTGTGTGCGTGTGTGTGTTTGGTACTAGAGATTGAACCCAGAGGGGCTTAACCACTGAGCCACATCCCCAGTCCGTGGTTTATTTTTAATACCAAAATTTATTTCTTTTCTTTTCTAGCCAGTAGTGGGACACGAAAATATTTCAGTGCTCAACCTGTTAAAAACCTGTTAAAGTCAGGTCCGTTGGGGAAAAAGCACAGACTAGCATTGATTTAAAGCCTTGATCAAGATTAAAGTGATAGAGATTGTTTAAAAAACATATTGATTACTGTTTCTCTTAAAATATACTTCAAGAAATGTTGGTTCAGTGCTGAGGCTATAGCTCAGAGGTAGAGCGCTCGCCTAGCATGTGTGAGGCCCTGGGTTCGATCCTCAGCACCATATTAAAAAAAAAAAAAAAGGTTGATATTGTGTCCAACTAAAAAATAAATAAATAAATAAATAAATAAAAGAAATGTTGGTTCAATGTAACAAATTCCTCTTTCTCTCATGAACATTATAGGGACTTTTTTTTCTCCACTTCCATAATGGAAATTAATATTGTAATATATAATCCCTCCACACTGCTGGATCATAATGATAGGAGATTTCTCTTCACATTAGACATTTAGGTGCAAGAAGAACAACCAGGGTCATGAGAAATCCACCAAAGATTATCTCTAAGCTTAAAGCCATTGGTCTTCATTTTCCACAGTTTACAATGATAGAAGTGGATAAAAACAACCCAAACACTACACACCGAGAATTGATGATCCCACTGAAATCACTGCATATCCAGAGAGGGCAGATGCACCTAACCTGGACTGGTTCAAATATGAACTATTCCTCACACGGTTCCTACTCCGCCTGCCCACCTTGTAACATTACTCTTATTAAGGATCAAGGAAAAAAGAATGGCTAGCTGGCTTTTTAAAATTTTTATGGCTCAAATATTGCTTCAGGAGAGCCTGAGCTGCAGGGCCCCTCTTGTTCACTGCTCTTCTCAATTACTGATTTTACTTGATTGCTGGTCAAAGCCTTCAGGCTACTTGCATCTTGCAATCATCGCAAAAGGCTGTCCCCTCCTCTCCGACCTCCAGTGGAGGAGGAAGCCAAGATGATTGCCCAGAGGCTGAGTGAGGAATCACAGTGTTCAAAACCCATCAGGGCTTCACCCACCTCACTCACTGATGCCAGGACATTCCCCAACTCAGCCTGAGAGAACCAGGCCCTTGACCTGTCAGCTGGAATTAGGGTCACTTCTTGTGCTCATTTGCTATCCTGGCACATTTGGTATCAGAAACAGAAACTTTTGATCAGAAAGAAAGAAAGCAGTCATGAGGTGTTTCCCCCACCCTTTGTCCTTTTAATCAAGTTGATTATTTCAAGCCTAAAATTACCAGGTCTCCAGGAGCAGTGCAATTGTGTCCCTACCTCCACCCTCTTGCCCCCTGCCCCCCACCCTTAGACCCTCAGATTTACCCCTTTTTCTTCTGCCTCATGCTGGTGCCACTGCTCTCTTGACCAAAGACTATCAGGCAGCTTGTACCTGGGCCCTGAGATCTTTTTCAAGGTGGACTGCAGCCAGCCCTGCAGCCAAGAAACTCTTCCTTTCATTGTTTTGTATTTAGCCAACTCTAGAGAAGCCAGGATGAACTCAAAAACAGTTATGAAGCCAAGAGACAGAGAGACGGCAATTTTAGAGGTCAGGCCACCGGAAAGATGGCATCAGTGTGGGAAGATGCCCCAGATGATAAGTCCCCTAAATGGATGTAACCAACTTTTCAATCACTGTCTTACACTTGGGTAGAATGTTCAGTTGGATGGTTGGGTAGATGCTGTCTGATCAGTCCCAGCCATTGTTCTTGATCATGTGTGCTAGCTGAATGTTGTATTTGTCTTCTTTGGATTTCTGGTTGTTTTCAAAAGCATGTTCATATTTTCAGCCCCCCAGGGTGGTTTTGCAGTTTTGACAGTAAATGTCTGCAACTGTATGCCATCCTGTTTGTGACACTTGCTCTTCTGCAGGCCCACAGCCCATGTTAACTACTAAGTTAAAGAGGCATGCTCCTCTTTGACTTCCTCGGAATGGCTTGGAAAGCCGTCCATCGTGATTGGCCATGTGAGCGCTACAGTGAGTGCAGCTGTAGATCCTGTGACAGAGGAGCAGACATGCCTGGAAACTCTTGAATCTTGTCATCTTCACCTCTGGCGCTGCTGAAAGAGGGTTGAACTCTGAGGCAGCCTTCGAGAAATCCCCACGGGATGATTCACATAGGGAACACACAGGTAAAGGCTGTGATTTGGAAGGGCGTGGGGGTGAGGCAGCCTCACACACTGGTGATGTCTTCAGGGGAAGAACCCTCAAGCAGGGTCTAGGGGTTGGTTCTTAGCAGCCTGATATCAGGCAAAGGACTGCCCTGCACTATATTTTGGTTTTTGTCTATGGTTTCTGACTTATTATACTTATAACCTTTGTTATTTTTAAAATTTTGTTTTAGTTGTAGATGGGCACAATACCTTAATTTTGTTTGTTTTATTTTTTTATGTGGTGCCAGGAATCAAACCCAGTGCCTCACACATGCTAGGCAAGCGCTCTACCACTGAGCCACAAACCGGACCCTAACTCTTGTTATTTTCTAAGTGATAGAATAATGTTAAGGCACTTTAGGCCTCAAATGCAGGCCTCAGAAAGCCAAGTCTTTATTTCTCTCTTTTTCTCTCTCGAATTTCTCCTACCCTTCTTGCACCTGCTCTTTTTCTCCCTGAGGCAGGACATAGGAATCAGAATTTCTCTTTCCCAAGATGGGATCATAAAAACTAAACATGTACTCTAATCTTCTCCTACAGTTATCTTAGAGATGGCCCTAAAGAAATGTACCTTGTCTGATAGTAATTCATTCGACTCCTTGTTCCAGAAGGGTCTTGCCCCATACCCCCTGAGGAAAGAATGTTGAGGAATCTAAAGAGAAGGCCCTGCTGGGTTTCCTCATCCAGTCCATTAGCAATCACACCTGTGCAATGAAGTCTCCCCACCCACCCCACAAAACAAATAATCTAAAAGGACAGGATTTAGTGAGTTTCCTGATGGCTGAATATGTGAAATTCCTAGAAGAGGGTGTGCCTAGACAGAGCATGGAAAATCCAAGCCTATTCTTCCATACCCACTCCTATTTATCTCTTCCTCTATACCATTTGTAGTATTCTTTATAATAATCCAGGAAATATGTTTCTCAATCCTCTGAGCCATTCCAGCAAATTAATCAAACTTGAGGAGTGGGTAATAGGAACCCCAGCTTATAGCCCATTAGTCAGAAGCATTGGTGCTTCGCAAGGTGACTTGTGATTAGCATCTGAAGTGTGTGTGGTGGGGGCAGTCTTGGGACTGAGTCCTTGACCTGTGGGATCTGATGCTCTCTCCAGGTAGTGTTATAATTGAATGGAATTAGTGTCTGATGCAGAATGGCTTGCTTGCTGGCAAGGAAAACAAATCACCACCCATTTTGCAATCACCAAAGACTTCTGTACAAATTGTGGTTTGAGAGTAAAGGAAGAAACAAAAACTGTTTTTTTCCCAACTCACTGTCTTAAGCACCCACATGTAGTCTCAGGGTTGGTCAAAAGTGTGTGAGTTATCCATGACCTCTGTTGCATATATAGCTTTATCCCAAAATATTGTTACACAACTAGGATTGCTACCTCAGTATAATCAGGCTAAGCTCTGGCCAGCATCAAAGATTCTGCTTAAAATGTTCCTGGGCATGAGTGTCACTTCAAATTGAATGAGTATCCTTCTGGGGACAGAGAAGATGTCAGTCATTGAAATTTCGAAGTTATTGGCTTTTAAAAATTACACATTTTACCCGTTCTTGAGTTCTTCATTTTGACTCATTTCTTAATAAACTGGAAATTGCTAAATTAATAATTATAGGAATGATGTGTGTGCAATCTAATTCCTGAATTCTGACATGTCTAAGAGTGTCTCCTTACCAAACTATGGATGGCAGTTCATGAATACATAATTCATAGATCACATTCATACCCATGTGCAGATGAAATATTATTATATTTATATTTTTAGTGCTACAGAGTAGCTCAAAACCCTTTGATTTTTGTTCTTTAGTAACCAACTTACTTTTCCTGCTTGTATTCTTATGAATTTAATCAAACCATTCAGAACAGGTCAAACTAAAGGAGTATGGGCTTATAAGTATGTGTTAGGTCTTGTATAATGTACAAACTCTCAATACATGCATCAAAAAAAAAAGGAGAAACAGAAGCACAGAAAATACTATTTTTTTATTCCTCTACGACGTGTGTGTATGTATATGTACACACACACACACACACACACACACACATATATACACACCCTTGAGGATATAGAGAATACTGACATACTAGGTATTGAATTAATAAAAATGGACTTTAAGAATTCTTCACTTATGGGGGAAATATCAAGGACAGAAGAGAATACTGACATACTAGGTATTGAATTAATAAAAATGGACTTTAAGAATTCTTCACTTATGGGGGAAATATCAAGGACAGAAGAAGTAAACTTTGAGAACATGGTGTACATTATGTAGCGAGCATTCTAGCTCATATCACCACATACTCATTTCTTATAAAGTCAATGATAATAAAAAGATTCTCAGTCTAACAACTTTCAGTAAAAACTATTATAATTTTCATTTATATATTAAAATGAAAAGTATGTTTTCTAGTTACTTTGAATGTATGAGCTTGCTTTAGTTATGTAATAAATGACAGTTTATTATAATAAATGTAGTTCTCAAGAAACTAAGTATTATATAAATCAGAAATAAAAATAAGATAGTTTAACTGAATGTATTCTAGAGAAAGGAAAGAAGAGAGAAAGGAAAGAGTAAAACCAAAACATAAGAATTTTTCAAAAACAACTACAGGAATTTCAATGGTAGGAGGTGAAATGGAATAAAATTTTATTTCCTAATTGCCAAAACTTGAAGCAGTTTTTGGTACCAGGGATTAAACTCAGGGGCACTTAAGCACTGAGCCACATCCCCAGCCCTATTTTGTATTTTATTTAGAGACAGGGTCTCGCTGAGTTGCTTAGTGTCTCACTAAGTTGCTGAGGCTGGCTTTGAACTCGTGATCCTCCTGCCTCAGCCTCTTGAGCTGCTGGGATTTCAGGCATGTGCCATCACTCCCAGCATAACTAAGATATCCTTCAGTAGGTGAATGGATAAATAAACTAGTACATTCAGACATGTACCAATCTCTCAATTATGAAAAACATGGAGGAAACTTAAATGCTTTAAGTGAAAGCCAATCTGAAAAGGCTAGATATTTTATGATTCCAATATATGTCATTCAGGAAAAGAAAAATCTATGGAGACAGTAAAAAGATCAGTGTTTGCCAGGGTTTAAAGAGAAAGAGATGAGTAGGCAGAGCATGGAAGATTTTTGGGGACAGTGAAATTATTCTCTGTGTTATTACATGCATCAAAAATACTGTATACATGTGTCAAAATCCATTCAAAAATCCATTAAATGTACATAGACTAAATCCTAATGTAAACTATGAACTTTGAGTGATGATGATGTATAATGTAGGTTTATCATTTACAACAAAGATACCATCACTCTATAGAGGATATTGACACTGGGGTCAGAGGACATAGGAAGTCTCTAAACCTTTTGCTCAATCTTGCTGTGAACTTAAAACTTCTCTAAAATATTTTAAAAGGATATTTTAAAAGTCACTGCTGGTCAGTGACTTCTAATTATAATTAAATAGTTTTAATTTTTCCCAAATTCAAGGATATTATAAAAATAAATATTAATTATCTCAACATTTAATGACTTTATCCTAAATTAGTTTAGTTTTATCAAGAATTAAAGTATTTTATTTTTTTCCACATTTTTAATTGGTGCATTAGAGTTGTACATAATGGTAGGGTTTCTTGTTACATATCCATTCATGCACATGATATAATGATATAATTTGGCCAATATCATCCCCCAGTATTTCCCTTTCTCTCCTCTTCCCTTCCCCTGGGCCCTTTCTTTTCCTCTACAGCTCTCCCTTTGATTTTTATGAGACTAGCACCACTGCATACCGTTCTTTTCCTTTTTCTTCTTCAGCTTCCACCCGAGAGAAAACACATGAGCCTTGACTTTGCATTTGGCTTATTTTGATTAACTAATCTCCAGCACAACTAAGATGTTCTTCAGTAGGTGAATGGATAAATAAACTGGTACACTCAGACATGGAATATTATTCAGCCTTAAAAAGAAATGGACTCTCAATCTACGAAAAACATGGAGGAAACATAAATGCTTTAAGTGAAAATCAATTTTAAGTGACTCTCCAATCTCTATAGTGAGATAGACATACACTCTCTCTCTCTCTCTCTCTCTCTCTCTCTCTCTCTCTCTCTCTCTCTCACACACACACACACACACACAAACACAAACACAAACACACACACACATATCCTTGGGATAAAACCCAGTTGGTCATGATGTACAATCTTAATATATTGTTGAACATGATCTACTAACATTTTAATCAAAGATTTTATATCTAAATCCATCAGATATATATTGTATATGTCTCACAATGGATGTGTGTGTGTGTGTGTGTGTGTGTGTGTAACAAATCTTATTTATCCTTTCATCCATTTATGGACATCTAGGCTTGTTCCACAGTCTGGCTATTATGAATTGGGTATGCATGTATCACTATATTATGATCATTTTAATTCTTTAGGATAAATACCAAGGGGTGGTATAGCTGGATCATATTGTGGTCCCGTTTCTAGTCTCTGAGAAACCTCCATACTGATTTCCATTGCATTTTACTAACTTACAATCCCACCAACACTACAAAGTGTTCCTTTTTCTTTGTGTCCTCTCCAGCCTTTATTATTGTTTGTATTCTTTTTCTTTTCTTTTCTTTTCTTTTTGTACCAGCAATGGAACCTAAGAGTGCTTAGTCACTGAGCCCCAGCAACAGCCCTTTTTATTTTTTAAGACAGGGTCTTGTTAGGTTGCTTACAGCCTTGCTAAACTGCTGAGGCTGGCTTTGAACCTGCAATCCTCCTACCTCAGTCTCCAAAGCTATTGGGATTACAGGCACCACCACACCCAGCCTTGTTTGTATTCTTGATAGCTGCCACCTGACTGGGATGAGTTGAAATCTGTGTAGTTTGGTTTGCATTTCCATAAATGCTAATGATGTTGAATACTTTTTCATATATTTCTTGGCCATTTATATTTCTTCTTTCAAACAGTGTTACTTTTTCCCATTTATTAATTGGGTTATTTGTTGGTTTTGGGGTTAAGTTTTCTGACTTATTATATATTCTGGATATTAATCCTGTATCATAAGAGTAGCTAGAAAAGATTTTCTTCCATTCTTTAGGTTCTTTCTTCACATTTTTTAAAATTTTCTTTGCTGTGTGCAGAAGCTTTTTAACTTGATGCCATCTCATTCATTAACTTGGCCTTATTTCCCGAGTTTTAGGGGTACCTTGATAAAATTGTTGCTTATGCCTACATGTTGGAGGGCTGACTCTGTTTTCCTCTAGGAATTGCATAGTTTCTGGTTACATTTCTAGGTCTTTGATCTACTTAAGTTGACTTTTGGACAGGGTGAAAGATAAGGATCTAATCCCATTCTTCTATAGGCTGATAACCAGTTTTCCCAGAGCCATTTGTTTAGAAAGGCTGTCTTTTGTCCAGTGAATGATTTTGGTATTGTTGTTAAGGATCAGGTGACTCTATCTGTGTGGATTTGTCTCTGTATCTTCTATTCTATAACATTGTCTTTTTATGCCAGTACCATGCAGTTTTTGTTACTATAGCTCTGTAGAATAATTTGAAGTCAGATATTGTGATACCTCTAGCATTGTCATCGTCCTCCTCCCCCTCCCCCTCCCCCTCCTCCCCCTCCTCCTCCTCCTCCTCCTCCTCTGCTTTGGCTATCCTGGGTCTTTTATTCTTCCAAATGAATTTTACTTTTTTTTTTTACAACATTTTTTTGACAGTACATTGCTATAAATCCCTTTCTTTTGTATCTTCTAAATTAAAGTCCTTGAAAGATATAAAAACAACCTGTTATTTCATCCATTCCATTGTAAAAGATGCCTGCCCACGATAAAGGGAAACCAGTTATATAGACATTGAAGTGAAATGAAATGAACTGAGGCTCTTATAAAAACATGTATGGCTGCAGTACTAGGGTTTGTACTGAAGATGGAAAGACCACAAAGCAAACATGCATAAGTCAAGTAGATGGGCAATATGTGGTCTGATGTGTCTGTAAATGTTGACTATGAGCAGGGTAATCCTGGCTGTTCTAGGGTGTTGGTACCTTAGAGAAAAGTTAGAGGAAGGCAGGCAGAGAGACTAGAGACTAAAATCTGAATATGAGGGACCTCAATGGCATATAGAGAATTTAAGATTTTTTTTCTGGTTTTTTTTTTTGAGCTTTTTTTTATTGGTTGTTCACAACATTACAAAGCTCTTGACATAGCGTATTTCATACATTAGATTGAACTGGGTTATGAACTCCCAATTTTTACCCCAAATGCAGATTGCAGAATCACATCAGTTACACATCCACAATTTTACATAATGCCCTATTAGTAACTGTTGTATTCTGCTACCTTTCCTATCCCCTACTCTCCCCCCTCCCCTTCCCTCACAACTTCTCTCTCTACCCCATCTACTGTAATTCATTTATCTCCTTGTTTATTTTCCCATTCCCCTCACAACCTCTTATATGTAATTTTGTATAGCAATGAGGGTCTCCCTTCATTTCCATGCAATTTCCCTTTTCTCTTCCTTTCCCTCCCATCTCATGTCTCTGTTTAATGTTAATCTTTTCTTCCTGCTCTTCCTCCCTGCTCTGTTTATAGTTGCTCTCATTATATCAAAGAAGACATTTGGTATTTGTTTTTTAGGGATTGGCTAGCTTCACTAAGCATAATCTGCTCTAGTGCCATCCATTTCCCTGCAAATTCCATGATTTTGTCATTTTTTCGTGCTGCATAATATTCCATGGTGTATAAATGCCACATTTTTTTTATCCATTCATCTATTGAAGGGCATCTAGGTTGGTTCCACAGTCTAGCTATTGTGAATTGTGCTGCTATGAACATCGATGTGGCAGTATCCCCTGTAGTATGCTCTTTTAAGGTCTTCAGGGAATAGTCCGAGAAGGGCAATAGCTGGGTCAAATGGTGGTTCCATTCCCAGCTTTCCCAGGAATCTCCATACTGCTTTCCAAATTGCCCGCACCAATTTGCAGTCCCACCAGCAATGTACAAGTGTACCCTTTTCTCCACATCCTCACCAGCACTTGTTGTTGTTTGACTTCATAGTGGCTGCCAATCTTACTGGAGTGAGATGGTATCTTAGGGTGGTTTTGATTTGCATTTCTCTGAATGCTAGAGATGGTGAGCATTTTTTCATGTACTTGTTGATTGATTGTATGTCCTCTTCTGTGAAGTGTCTGTTCAGGTCCTTGGCCCATTTGTTGATTGGGTTATTTGTTATCTTATTGTCTAATTTTTTGAGTTCTTTGTTTACTCTGGATATTAGGGCTCTATCTGAAGTGTGAAGAGTAAAAATTTGTTCCCATGATGTAGGCTCCCTATTTACCTCTCTTATTGTTTCTTTTGCTGAGAAAAAACTTTTTAGTTTGAGTAAGTCCTATTTGTTGATTCTTGTTATTAACTCTTGTGCTATGGGTGTCCTATTAAGGAATTTGGAGCCCGACCCCACAATATGTAGATTGGAGCCAACTTTTTTCTTCTATCAGACGCAGAGTCTCTGATTTGATATCAAGCTCCTTGATCCATTTTGAGTTAACTTTTGTGCATGGCGAGAGAAAGGGATTCAGTTTCATTTTGTTGCATATGGATTTCCAGTTTTCCCAACACCATTTGTTGAAGATGCTATCCTTCCTCCATTGCATGCTTTTAGCCCCTTTATCAAATATAAGATAGTTGTAACTTTGTGGATTAGTCTCTGTGTCCTCTATTCTATACCATTGGTCCATCCGCCTGTTTTGGTACCAGTACCATGCTGTTTTTGTCACTAATGCTCTGTAATATAGTTTGAAATCTGGTATCGCTATACTGCCTGATTCACACTTCCTGCTTAGAATTGCTTTTGCTATTCTGGGTCTTTTATTTTTCCATATGAATTTCATGATTGCTTTATTTATTTCTACAAGAAATGCCGTTGGGATTTTGATTGGCATTGCATTAAACTTATAGAGAACTTTTGGTAATATCGCCATTTTGATAATGTTAGTTCTGCCTATCCATGAACAGGGTATATTTTTCTATCTTCTAAGATCTTATTCTATCTCTCTCTTTAGGGTTCTGTAGTTTTCATTGTATAAATCTTTCACCTCTTTTGTTAGGTTGATTCCCAAGTATTTTATTTTTTTTGAGGATATTGTGAATGGAGTGTTTTTCCTCATTTCCGTTTCAGAAGTTTTGTCACTGATATTCAGAAATGCCTTTAATTTATGCATGTTGATTTTATATCCTGCCACTTTGCTGAATTCATTTATTAGTTCTATTAGTTTCTTTGTAGACCCTTTTGGGTCTTCTAGGTATAGAATCATGTCTTCCGCAAATAGTGATAATTTAAGTTCTTCTTTTCCTATTTTTATGCCTTTAATTTCTTTCGTCTGTCTAATTGCTCTGGCCAGTGTTTTGAGAACTATATTGAATAGAAGTGGTGATAGAAGGCATCCCTGTCTTGTTGCAGATATTAGAGGGAATGCCTTCAATTTTTCTCCATTCAGAATGATGCTAGCCTGAAGCTTAGCATAGATAGCTTTTACAATGTCGAGGTAAGTTCCTGTTATCCCTAGTTTTTCTAATGTTTTGAACATAAAGGGATGCTGTACTTTGTCGAATGCTTTTTCTGCGTCTATTGAGATGATCATATGGTCCTTATCTTTAAGTCTATTGATGTGGTGAATAACATTTATTGATTTCCATATATTGAACTATCCTTGCATCCCAGGGATGAGTCCTACTTGATCATGGTGCACAATTTTTTTGATGTATTTTTGTATTTGATTCGCCAGAATTTTATTGAGGATTTTTGCATCTAGGTTCATTAGAGATATTGGTCTGTAGTTTTCTTTCTTTGAGGTGTCTTTGTCTGGTTTTGGAATCAGGGTGATGTTGGCCTCATAGAATGAATTTGGAAGAGCTCCCTCTTTTTCTATTTCCTGAAATAACTTGAAAAGTATTGGTATTAATTCTTCTTTAAAAGTTTTGTAAAACTCTGCTGTATACCCATCCGGTCCTGGGCTTTTCTTGGTTGGTAGTCTTTTGATTGCTTTTTCAATTTCATCCATTGATATTGGTCTGTTCAAATTGTGTGTATCCTCCTGACTCAGTCTGGGCAAATCATATGACTTAAGAAATTTATCAATGTCTTCACTATCTTCTATTTTATTGGAATATAGGTTTTCAAAATAATTTCTAATTGTCTTCTGTATTACTGTACCAAATGAATTTTACGATATTTTTTCCTAGTTCTGTGAAGAATGTCATTGCTATTTTGATGGGGATTGCATTGAATCTATATATTGCTTTTGGTATATGGCCATTTTAACAATATTAATTCTGCCTATCTATGGCAGATCTTTCTATCTTCTTGAGTCTTCTACAGTCTCTTTCTTCAATGCTGTATAGTTTTAGTGTAGAGATCTTTCATCTCCTTACATAAAATTTATTCCTAGGTATTTTTTAAGTTATTGTGAATGGGATTGCTTTCCTGATTTCTTTTTCAAAAGATTCATTATTGATGGATAAGAAAGGTATTGATTTTGTACCCTGCTACTTCGCTGAACTTGTTTATTGGTTCTAGAAATCTTCTGGTCGTATTTTGTGGGTCGTCTAAGTATAGGATCATATGATCTGCAAATAGTGATAATTTGACTTCTTCCTTTCCTTTTTTTATTCCTTTTATTTTCTTCTCTTGCTCTGGCTAGAATTTCTAGCACTACATTAAAAGAAATTATGAGTGAACATCTTTGACTTGTTCCAGATTTTAAAGGAAAAGCTTTCACTTTTTTCCCCATTTACTATGAGGATGGCTTTAGGTTTTTTATATAAAACCTTTATGTTGCGGCAAGTTCCTTCTATCCCTAGTTTCTTCAGTGTTTTTATCATGAATGGGTGTTGAATTTTGTCAAAGGCTTCATCTGCATCTATTGAGATGACTAAGTGATTTTTGTCTTAAATCTATATATGTGATGCATTGTGGCTGTGTTGGTCAATGTGGTTGAATAGGTCACCCGGCTACCTCAGTCGTAGGGGCAGGGATGCACAGTCAACACACAGATACCAGGAATTGGTGAGAGATGGCAGCGATGTCCTGCAAGACATCCAGCAAGTTCATTTATTATGGAAATGAATACAATTGATATTGAGCTCGGTTAGGGCGCATCCTCCAATCACACACAAGTAAAGCAGGTTATACAACATCTAGAAGGCAACAATCATAAATATTGTTACGTGGTGGAAGGCAGATTAGTAAGGTCTTTGTCCCTATGAAAGGGGCCTTATCACTGAGGATGTGGTTTCTCAAAAGGCTGGATCCTGCAGGTGTTCCTGTCAAGCCTGTATGGTTTTTCAAGCACTCTGAGTTGCTAATAGCTGATATCTGCAAACCAAGAGTGACTCCTACATTGCATTACACTTAATGATTTGTGTGTGCTATATCATCTCTTCCTCCCTGGGATAAAACCAAATTGGTCATGATGTACAACTTAATATGTTAATATGTTGTTGAACATGATCTAACATTTTGTTAAAGATTTTTACATCTTAGTTCATCAAGGATATTGGTCTGTAGTTTTTTTTTTCCCTTAATTTGTCCTTACCTAGTTTTGATATGAATGGGACAGTAGCTTCATAGAATGAATTTGGAAGTGTTTAATCCCTTTCTATTTCATGAAATAATTTAAGGATCATTGGCATTAGTTTTCCTTTTAAAGTCTGATAGAAATTAGCTAATAATTCATTTGGTCCTGAACTTTTCTTTGTTTGAAGGCTTTTAATCACTGCATCTATCTCATTACTAGTTATTGGTCTGTTTTAGTTTTCTGTGTCCTCTTGATTCAATTTTGGCATGTCATCTGTGTTTAAAAATGTATCCATTTCTTCTAGATTTCCAATTTATTGAAGTGTAAGTTTTCAAAATAGTCCCTAATGCTCCTCTGGATTTCTGTGAAATCTGTGGTGCTTTCTCTTTTTTTTAACTTTAATTTTATTAATTTGAGTCTTCTCTTTTTCTTTTGGTTAGTTTGGTTAAGTGCCTGCTAATCTTATATTTTCAAAGAACCACTGTTTCAAGGATCCCTTGTATTTTCTTTTTAGTCTCAATTTCAACAATATTGTTTTTGATTTTAAATTATTTCCTTCCTTCTACTGGTTTTAGAATTGGTTTGTTCTTTTTTTTCAAGGGCCCTGCCACAGTCTGGCTGGGCACAATTCAGGAGCCACTTGTCAAAAGAAACGAACTTTATTTTTAGAACCACACAGGCCAAAAAAAACAGCTCCTCAGGAAAAACCTTCAGAGCCCAACTGCCACCACCAGCTTCCCACAAGCCTCTCACACAAACACAAGCCTCACCACCTCCCACAATCCTCCTGGTCTTGAGCCCGATTGGCTGGGCCGCGTGGGCGGAGCCAAAGAAGTCCCCCAATGAGCATCACCGCAGAGGAGCCAACCAGCTAGATGTTGTTGGGGCCGCTGTGAGCCAATCATCAGCTGGCAGTCTAAAAGTTTGCTGGCAGCTGGAAGTTTGCTGGGGCCCCTTCGGCTGTGGCTCTCAACATCTCCCCCTCTGTTTAAACAATAAGCATGTGGCTTAGGGACCATGCCTGCCTTAGGTTGTCCAATAGTACATATGGTCCTTACCCATTATTGGATGAGTTGACCTCAAGGCATCAGCCTCCTGTCTTAGGTTGGTACCACTGCAATTGGATCTTGCCCGTCACTGACTACCGGTCCAGTACAGCCACACCTGTGGACAGGTCTTTGTACCAGCAGGGGGGTGAGGTTCTTTGCCTCACTTCTGTTGGCCCCCAAATTTCAGCTGAACAATCATGACAAGCAGAAGGGAGGAAGATACACCAAGCCAATTGACGGCTCCTTTTGGAAAAATTGTACCACCGATGACATCATCAGCAAAAATACCCCAACACTACCACAAGTCGCTGCACCAACAGATAGTTCACAAGGCATACAGGTGAATTCACAATGCATACAAGTGATACATAGTCCAGGCAAGTTCTGCAAGCAGTTCAGTGATGGCTATTGCAGAAGCTGTAGATTGGTTTTATCTTTGTCTTCACTGGCACTGGAATGAAGATAGGAATTCTGGCAATAATGGCTAAAGAAAAAATTATGTAACATTCCAGAAGGCACTAAAAGAAAACAATTTTCTTAACAATTTACATTATCTTGAACAGAATTATTAAATATAATGAAAAGGAAAGGTGAAAGTAAACAAACAGATCTGTTAACCTCCTTTCTTGTTCATATATTAAAACAATCCTCAACAGTTGTTTACCCAATTTAAATTAAACCATTTAAATCACATGAATAAAAAAATATTTGGATCCATTTTTTCATGAGCGCTCATCATATATGATATATGGACATACGTACATTCAAACATATAACACAAAATACAAGTGTGCACACATAATATAATACATACAAGACATAAAATAATAGTAAAGGCCTTATAACTTTTTACAGGTGAAATCTCCATTGCAATGTTTAAAAACTCTATAGTCAAAAAATAGAACTGATCAGCAAAACATTAACCTAGGTCTGTATGAGCTCAAAAAACAAAATAGAACTTCATGATGTGGGAAAGGGCAATAATAAAATAGATATTGAACAAAGCATCCTGGTTCTGTCGAAGATGTAAGGATAGCCAAACTGGAGTTTTGGATATCAGCTGTTATGGATTTGAGCCAAATCATCTTCTTTTTGGTCTGTAGAAATCGCTTTAGTTAATCTCTCTGGAATCCAAATCGGCTACTGTTCTTCCTGTGGAAACATACAAACAGACCCCCGACTCCAGACAATTACTGGGTCAGGACCTTTCCATTGTCCTATTAGAATATCTTTCCAAAGTACCTTGGGCTTATGTACATTTTTTGGACACATATGCCTTTCCGCAGCACTAAGTCCTGATGAATCCAAATTTAAAAAGTAAAAAGGGTTATTTTAAGTTTATCTTTGGGGAATATATACCCCTTCCCAATTCTGTCTTTTTGCTTTAATAAGTACATTTTAATAGTTTGATGGGCTCTTTCAACTATGCCTTGTCCCTGTGGATTGTATGGGATTCCTGTTATATGAGTAATGCCAAATGATGAGCAAAATTGTTTAAAAGAGGTAGAAGTATAACCAGGGGCATTATCTGTTTTTAAATGTTTTGGAACGCCCACAGTGGCAAAATTTTGTAAGCAATGAGCTATAACATCTTTAGTTTTATTCTCCGGCATGAAGGGACCCCATCAAAAATCCAGAAGAAGTATCAACTGTAACATGCAAATATTTTAATTTTCCAAATTCTGGCAAGTGTGTGACGTTCATCTGCCAAATATGGTTAGGTATGAATCCTCTAGGATTGACTCCAAGATTAACTTGTGGTAAAAAGGTCACACAATTTTGACATTGTTTTATTATTTGTCTAGCTTGTTCCTTAGTTATTTTAAAACACTTTTGTAAAGTATTAGCATTGACATGAAACCTTCTATGAAAATTTATAGCTTCTTCTAGTGTAGAGAAAATATGTATGTCATGTGTAGTTTTATCTGCTAAATCATTGCCCAAACTAAGGGCTCCAGGCAATCCTGTATGTGCCCTGATATGTCCTATAAAGAATGGATCTTTTCTGTTCCAGATTAGACTTTGTATAGTGGAAAACAAAGAGAAAACAGTAGAGGAAGGGGAAATCCTACCAGCATCTTCAAGGGATACTATAGCATTAACTATATACTGACTATCAGAAAATAGTTATATAGTTATATAGTATATAGTTAATGCTATAGCATTATATATTATAGCAGGCCCTAAGATGCATCATTGTTTATTTGGCATGCATAGCTATAAACTTTATTTTTAGAACCACCTTTATAGTGTCCTAGAGGTTCTGATATGTTGTATCATTATTTTTGTTTGATTCTAAGAATTTTTTTTGGAAGGAGTACAGGGTATTGAACTAAGGGGCACTCAACCATTGAGCCACATCTCTAGCCCTATTTTGTATTTTATTTAGAGACAAGGTTTCACTGATGCTTACCACTTCAATTTTTGCTGAGGCTGGCTTTGAACTTAAGATCCTCCCATCTCAGCCTTCCAAGCTGCTGGGATTATAGGCATGTGCAACTGCACCTGGCTGACTCTTAACAATTTTTAAAATTTTTTCTTTGACTTTTCTATCACTCATTCATTAATCAAACATGTATTTTTCAACCTCTGTGTGTTTATATAGTTTCTGTAGTTTTTCATGTTTATTTTTCATTTCATTCCATTATGATCTGATAAGATGCAAAGAATTATATTATTATTTTTTTATTTGCTGGAGTTGCTCTGTGGCCTAAAATATGATCTATTTTAGCTGCTGAAAATATATTTGGCTGTTGTTGGATGAAATTTATATTTAAAAAAAATTTTTTTTAGTTGTAGCTGGACACAATAACTATTTTTTTTTAATTTAACTTGTTTACGTGGTGCTGAGATTCGAACCCAGTGCCTCACACATGCTAGGCAAGCTCTCTACCACTGAACCACAACCCCAGCTCCTGGATGAAATATTTTATAGATGTATGTTAAGTTCCTTTTATTTACTTTTTTTCAGGTCCAATGAGTTTTTACTGAGTCTATATCTGGATGACCTAACTATTCATGAGTGAGATGTGTTGAAACCATCTAGTAATATTATACTGGAGTCTGAGTCTTTAATTTGAGTATTGTCTGTTTTATGTAATTAGGTGCATCAATATTTGGAGCATAAATATTTACTATCATTATATATTCTTGTCAAATAGTTCCCTTTACCAGTATGAAGTGAACTTTTTGTCTCTTTGGATTAATTTTGGATTAAAGTCTACTTTGTTAGACAGTAGCTACTCCAGCTCATTTTGGGGCTCCATTTTCATGGTTTATCAGTCTATCCTTTCTTGTAAAGAACATATAGTTGAGTCTTGTTTTCAAATCCATTCTAGCAGTCTATGTCTTTCAGAGAGTTGAGACCATTGAAGTGTTGAGACCATTTACATTCAATGTTATTATAGAAAGATGTTTATTAGTTTCTGCCATTTTCATTTATTTAAAATGTTTAATTTGGTATTGTTTCTCATTTTTAAGCTACTTTTCAAATGAGATTTGTTAACTTGTGAGCTCTGAGGCTGGGTTTTGATTTCTCCTGTGTAGAATACTTCTGTAGGTATTTTCTATAGTGTGAAATTAATAGTCAGGAATTCTTTTAGTTTCTGCTTATCTTGGAGGGTTTTTATTTCTTAGATTCTGAAAGATATCTTTGCTGGACATAGCAATATTGGATGATGGTTATTTTCCTTCAGGACTTGGAACACATCATTTCAAGCTCTCCTGGATTTTGGAATTTGTGCTGATACATTGGAAGTAATTCTGATTGGCTTGACTGTAAATGTGACCTTTTTCTCTTGAAGCTTTTAAAATTTTTACCCTTGTTCTGTATGTCAGGCATTTCAATCATAAATGTGTCATAGAGAGATTCTTTTTGATATTATCTATTTGGGTTCTGAATGCTTCCTGTTTCTGGATGTCCATCTCAAGAATCCACTTATTTTCACCCCAAATTTAAGGAATATCAGACAGGAAAGGCTCAGATATAAAATTTAATAAATTCATTATAAATCATTATAAATCATTAATTTCACAATTGGAGACAGCAGTGAGAAAAAAAATAGTATATTGAACTTAAGACTCTAGAAATCTTTTTTTTTTTTTTTTTTTAATAGTGCTAGGGATTAAACCCAGGGCTTTGTGCATGCAAGACCAGCACTCTACCAACTGAGTTATATCCCCTGCCCTAAGACTAGAAATCTTGAATTCCAACTTGTTAACTAATAACACCTGGGCAAGTTAACAACCTCTGACTCTGTTTCCTCATTTATCAAACTTCATAAAAATTTTCTTTAGATTAAACAAAGACAACACATGAAAATGCTAGTATTCAATAAAAAGTTAAAAATTATGAATTGAATTTAATTTCCTTTATCATAAAAAGTTAAGGCATATTTTCCTACCATACTAGTTTTTATTCTTAATACAAAATAAATTATCACATGCCTTAAAAATGTTATATTTATAGCTAAAAATTTCCTTAGTCATCACTGTCACTTTCTGATTCACTCAGCTGCAAATCATTTCCTAAAATAAAAGAGAAATAACAAAATTTTAGTAACTAAATATTTAAATTAATTAGTAGTAATTAATTAAATATAAATAGTTACTTATTTTTCATAACATAAATATTATGCAAAATGTAACACCACAAGTGATTCTATTTAGATAGCTTTTTGTCATTTATAATCATATTATTTATCTTGTAAATAACTCAAGTAATATTGCCTAAAAAGAAAAAAGTATTACCATCAAACTTTTGTCATAGCTTTAGCACCACTGGCATCTGCTTTAGTCTTCTTTCACATACCAACATTACTTTTCTTTTTTAATACCACTGACTTATTACATGTGGTTTAGATCAGATCATCATTTTGGAGAGTTAAAAAAATGTTATATAATTTTTTACTTAAAATGCAGTCAAAGTCATTAAAGAATACATTTCAAGAATATGTCATCATTGATTATTTTTGTAAATCATCTTTAATTTAGTCATGGGGCTTATATTTCAGTGGAGGACATGCAGTAAACAAATGAACAAACATGTAACATAATGGCCAGTATGAATAAGTGTTATGAAAAAATAAAGATGAGTATAGAGATAGTGGTGGAAGGTGTTTTAGACAGGGTAGCTAGAAAATATTAATGTAGAGAGAAAGTCATAAAAAATGAGGGTGGGGAGATGCAGATGTCCAAACTAAGGGAACAGCAAGCAGAAAAGCCCCAGGGAGGGAGTATGCTTGTTGTGTTCTTTATCTTGCAAGAAGCCACTGTGGCTAGAGTGGAATGAATGAGGAAGAGAATGGTGGGAAATTAGGTCAGAAAGATATCCAGAAGGTCAAGGTAAAAACTTTGAATTTTGTTTGAAACATAATGAGGATTCATGTGAAAATTTTAAGCAGGCAGATGACGAATGAGAGCTGTACATCAATTAATACACTACAATGGAGAGGAAGAAACACAGAGGGAAGGAGAGGAGTTGAGTCTATTGCAGTTTCTCACATAAGAAAAAATAGCTTTGAAGTGTCTGGAGCTTGTCCTTTCATCCTTGAGGTTTACTACTGTGGATTTACTACTGCGTTGGGTTCTATATTTATTCATATTTATCTGGCTTATTAGCTGAAATAGATTCATAACTTCCTTCAATTTTGGAAAATTCTCAGAATTGAGTTTTCATTCTATTCTTTTCATTCTTTCTGGAATTCCCACTGCACAGTGTTTAACTTTCTGTTATCTTCCTTATCTCTAAACTGCTCTCTCACTTCTCATTTCTATCTTGTATCGTGTTCTGGAATAGTTCCTTAATCTTATCTTCTATTTCAATAATTCATTCTTCAACTATGTCTAGTCTACAGTTTTTCCCATTTATTGATTTTTTAAAAAATTTCAATGACCAACCTTTCTGTTTTTACTTTTTTGTGGTGCTGGTGATAAATGTTCTACTACTGAGCTATATCCCCAGTCTTTGAATCTTTTTAACAATCTATTGGATTTTGATTCATTTCTGCTTGACTTTGTTGAATAATATGGCTTTTAAAGTTATATCTTTGTGCATCTTTTGAACATTTTTAGCATACTTCTTTAAATGTCTTTGTCTTAAACTGTTCTACAACAAATTTTCATTTGCAAAGAATTCATGTTCCAATTGTTAATTTTGTTAGCTTTCTAAGCATTAGATTTTTTCTTATGTTTTAGAATTATGTTTGCTCGTTTACTAACCAAAGAGTATCCCCACCTGTACCAATACCTTGCATCCTCTCATCCTCTCCAAAATACTGTAACTTCAAATATAAGCAAGACTCAGGTTACCTAAATCATATCAAGCACTTTTAATCCTTCCCTGAAGCTCCTTACCACTACCAACTCTTTTTGAACTCAGGAGCCAATGAGTAGGGCTTCAGCCTGACCAAGCCTGCAGTTTTATGTTTGTATTCTAGTTCCTGTCTATGGACATGTTTATTTTATGTTTGATCCTGGTCATGCCTGGCTTTTATCTTTTAATATTTTATATATTGTTACAGTATTTGGCACAAAGACAATTTTTAAAATATAAATTCACTGTGCCATGCAGTACCAGAAAACTATCCTACAGTTTTAAAAAAAATTTCTAAGAGATAAACTCTCCTGAATTCCAAATTCTATAAGACAATGTGACCTTCATTTCCGAGGAGGAAACTGAAGCTTCAGAAAAGTTAAATGAATTATTATTGATTAAATAATTAGTGATAAATAGGAATATAATACATATATTCTGATTGAGCACTCAGGTCCTCTAGGATCCAGTAATTTCTCAGAAAAATTTCCTAATGTCTACTCAGCTTCTCATTCAGTCCAACCAACCTGAGTTTTCTCAGTGCTCCCTTAGCCATTTAAATTGAATGGTCCAATTTTAACTCACAAGTCAGGAATAATACTGAGTAACTGGAGGTTCAAAATATCTTTTCTGGTCCCCAATTAACTCAAAGTTTACTCTCTCTACCACTCAGTCTTGGTTCCTCCCTTCGTTAGTTCAGTTATTGGGCTAGTAATTTTTTCAAGATGCTTACCTTTTTTTCATCAGAATTAGCAGTCAGTTCAGTTTTAAATAAATAGAAAGTTCCTTTCCCCAGGGAATACCAACATGCATGCCTTGATTAAAAAGTATTTACTGAGCATATACTATGTATCAGATACTATGCTAGGTGCTAGTATTCTATGATGAGCAAAACAAAACAAGATCCCTGTCATTATGGAGATTCTACTCCAGAGAAAGACAGTAAATCACACAAATAAATGTTAATTTACAATTGTTACAACTGTTATAAAAAAATATCTGGGCTGTGGCTGAGTGATAGGGCACTTGCCTGGCATGTGTGAGGCACTGGGTTGAATTCTCAGCACCACATATAAATAAATAAAATAAAGGTCTATCAACAACTAAAAAAATATTTTTTAAAAAGATGTATCTGATATCTTATGGAGCTATACAAAATATTATCAGACTATCAGAAGAGGAAGGAAGACTTTTTTTGAGAAAGTAAACATTGAACTGTAATCTAAAGAAGAACATTTAAACCACATGAAAGGAAGAAAGGTTACTGGTTGTATGAATAGCATTTATAAGGGCACTGAGAGGAGTAAAAGTATTTGAGTACAGTAATAAAAAGAAGGCAGAAAAGAAAGACATAAAACCATTATGTTAAAATATTCTGTCTCTATTTTCAAAGAAATCATGTTATTGAAAAGTTTAAAGCAGTTTAAATTGTATTTAAGTTGTGAAAAGATCAATATAGCTATAATGTATATAATGGATCAAAAATGGCTTTGCATAGATAAGGGATGAATCAGTTAAGAAATAATTATAGTAGTTAAAGCAAGAAAAAAAATGAAAGTTGAACTAGAATGGTAGTGGCAGAGATGGAAGAGAAGTAGATAAATTTGAAAAATATTTGTGAGGCAAGTAAAAAAGGACTTGGTGAAGGATTAGCTACACTGTAAAGAGACACAGAAACTCAACCCTTGAATGTAATCAGGCTTCTGTTCTGCATAATTAGATAAATGCTCCCTTTCACTAAGAGGAAACAAGGTGAGCCAAGGATATGAAGTGGGTTGGGACAAATTGAGTTTGGATTGCCTTTCACTAGGAAATGCTAGAACATGTGTCTAAACCTCAGAGGTCTGGGTTAGAGATGAAAATTTGCAAGTTACCTGCATGTAGGTATTGACTAAAACAGAAACAAGAAAGAGATTATCTAGGGAAAGAGGACGGAATAAAAAGAAAAAATGACTCTGGAGTAAGCCTTGAGGAACTCCAACTAAAATGACTGAATAGAAGTTTATAAACCTACAAAGGAGAAAGAAAAGAAGATCTTAAAAGAGCATACTATAGGGATACTGCCACATCGATGTTCATAGCAGCACAATTCACAATAGCTAGACTGTGGAACCAACCCAGATGCCCTTCAATGGATGAGTGGATTAAAAAAATGTGGCATCTATACATCATGGAGTATTACACAGCACTAAAAAATGACAAAATCATGGGATTCGCAGGGAAATGGATGACACTAGAGCAGATTATGCTTAGTGAAGCTAGCCAATCCCTAAAAAACAAATACCAAATGTCTTCTTTGATATAATGAGAGTAACTAAGAATAGAGCAGGGAGGAAGAGCAGGAAGAAAAGATTAACATTAAACAGAGACATGAGGTGGGAGGGAAAGGGAGAGAAAAGGGGAATTGCATGGAAATGGAGGGAGACCCTTATTGTTATACAAAATTACATATAAGAAGTTGTGAGGGGAATGGGAAAATAAACAAGGAGAGAAATGAATTACAGTAGATGGGGTATCAAGAGAAGATGGGAGGGGAGGGGAGGGGGGATAGTAGAGGATAGGAAAGGTAGCAGAATACAACAGTTACTAGTATGGCATTACGTAAAAATGTGGATGTGTAACCGATGTGATTCTGCAATCTGTATTTGGGGTAAAAATGGGAGTTCATAACTCACTTGAAGCTAATGTATGAAATATGATATGTCAAGAGCTTTGTAAGGTTTTGAACAACCAATAAAATAAATAAATAAATAAAAATCAAGAAAGCATTATATTACAGAGTCAAAAGAAAATGAATAATTCAATAATTCAATAAAGTCATGGTTAACAGTGTTGAATACATAAAATAGAAGTCTTCCTCTTTACCTAAAACTTAGATCACAATCCATATGGCTCCACCGTGAATTCCTACTTTTCTAATTGCTCATGTTTACATATACTTACGTAAAGTATTCATTAGAAGGCCACTGTTGTCATGAAATCTATTATGACTAGTATCTACATCAGAAGTTCTGTACTGTGGTATGGCAGACATGGTAGGATGTCCTGAGATATATTTCCCTGGATCAGAAGGAGAGGTTTTGCCTCTTTCATCATCTGAGTCATTAGAACTATCCTCACTACTTGAAGATGAAGAACTTTCAGAATCTGATGAACTCTCACAACTGCTCATCTGGTCCATTAGACTAGCTTCTGCTTTCAGTTCTGAAAATAAAAAAGGAATAAATAAATAGGTTAAACAAATAATACTGAATATAATAAGAGCAGAATGTACTGGTTTCTGAGAAACCATTGATGATGAATCAATAAAGCCAAACATACATCATCTAAAGCATTCTACGTAGCTGGGCACAGGGCACACACCTGTAATCCCAGAGGTTTGGGAGCCTGAAGCAAGAGGACAAGTTCAAAGCTAGCCTCATCAACTTAGCAAGACCCCAAGCAACTCAGTGAGACTTGTTCCTAAAGAAAATATTAAAAAAGGCTGGAGATGTGGCTTAATGATTAAGTTCAACCCCCGACCAAAAATAAATAAATAAATACAAATAATTAAATAAATAAATAAAGGATACATTAAAAAAAAACTACTTCTATGATTGCCCTACTTCAGGCGATTATGAGAATTAAAAGACATATACAATGACTATATCTAAATTCTACATTTATTTATACCACTGTATTTAAATATTCAGGTAACTAAAATAATATATAATAAATAATGTGAAAATTAAGACTATAAAAATTAATACCTATTTTGGCAGAAATTATCTTCCATTTTTTCTTATTCTCTTATTTATAATGCAACGTGATACATGCCAATGAATTTCCTCATTCTTCTCTATTGTTATAATATTCCTTTATAAATATACCATAAGTTATTCTTTTCTATAAATGGATATGTTTTTTCCAGTTTTTAGCATTATGAATGAAGCTGTTATGAAAATTTTTCTATAATTCTTTTTGTGAATATATGCATTGACTTCTCTTGGGAAGAAAGTGAGGAGAGCTGAGTGACTCTCCTCTACTTCATCCATCCACCATGAAGTTCTGTTTCATCTCAGGCCCAAAGTCATGGAGTTGGCCGATCATGGACTGAACTTCTGAATCTATCAGCCTCAACCTTTTTGTCTTCAAAGTTGTTCTTGTCAGAAATTTTGGTCATATGATTAAGGGCCTGGTTCTGCACCCAAGGCAGCATTATTTTATGTAAATTTATTTATTTATTTATTTATGACAGCAGAATACATTACAATTCTTATTACATATATAGAGCACAAATTTTCATATCTCTGGTTATATACAAAGTATATTCACACCAATTCATGTCTTCATAAATGTACTTTGGGTAGTAATGATCATCACATTCCACCATCATTAATTACTCTATGCTCCTCCTTTCCCTTCAATCTCTCTGCCCTACCTAGAGTTCGTCTATTCCTCCCATGCTCCAGCTCCCTATCCCACTACAAATCAGCCTCCTTATATCAAAGAAAATATTTGGCATTTGGATTTTTGGGATTAGCTAACTTCACTTAGCATTATTTTCTCTAACTCTCCATTTACCTGCAAATGCCATTTTATTCTCTTTTATTGCTGAGTAATATCCATTGTGTATATATGCTACATTTTTTTAATACATTCGTCTATTGAAGTGCATCTAGGTTGGTTCCACAGTTTAGCTATTGTGAATTGTGCTGCTATAAACATTGATGTGGCTGTGTCCCTGTAGTATGCTGTTTTTAAGTCCTTTGGGTAGACCGAGGAGAGGGATAGCTGAGTCAAATAGTGGTTCCATTCCAAGTTTTCCAAGAAATCTCCATACTGCTTTCCATATTGGCAGCACCAATTTGCAGTCCTACAAGCAGTGTATGAGTGTACCTTTTCCCCTAATTATTGTTGTGTTCATTATACTTGCCATTCTGACTAGAGTCAGATAAAATCAGAGTGGTTTTAATTTGCATTTCTCTAATTGCTAGTGATGATGAACATTTTTTCATGTATTTGTTGACTGATGGTACATCATCTCTGATAAGTGTCTCTTCAGGTCCTTGGCCCATATATTGATTGTTTTTTTTTTGTTTTTTTTTTTTTTGGTGTTTAGCTTTTTGAGTTCTATATATATCCTAGTGATTAGTGCTCCATCTGATGTGTGAGGGATAAAAATTTGCTCCCAAGATGTAGGCTCTCTATTCACCTCACAGATTGTTTCTTTGGCTGAGAAGAAGCTTAGTTTGAGTCCATCCGATTTATTGATTCTTGATTTTCATTCTTGTGCCAAAGAAGTCTTATTAAGGAAGCTGGGGCCTAATTCCACATGATGGAGATTAGTGCCTACTTTTTCTTCTATTAGACACAGGATCTCTGGTTGTATTCCTAAGTCCTTGATCCATTTTGAGTTGAGTTTTGTGCTTGGTGAGAGATAGAGGTTTAATTTCATTTTGTTGCATATAGATTTCCAGTTTTCCCAACAAATGTCTACCATTGTTGAAGAGGCAATCTTTTCTCCAATACATGTTCTTGGCACCTTTGTATAATATAAGATAATTGTAGTTTTGTGGGTTAGTCTCTGTGTCCTCTATTCTGTACCATTGGTCTACCAGCCTGTTTTGGTGCCAATACATGCTGTTTTTGTTACTATTGCTCTGTAGTATAGTTTAAGGCCTGGTATAGCAATACCACCTGTTTCACTCTTCCTGCTTAGAATTGCTTTAGCTATTCTGGGTCTCTTATTTTCCAGATGAATTTCATAATTGCTTTTTCTATTTCTATGAGGAATGCCACTGGGATTTTGATTGGAATTTCATTGAATCGGTATAGTGCTTTTGGTAGTATGGTAATTTTAATAATATTAATTCTACCTATCCATGAGCAAAGTAGATCTTTCCATCTTCTAAGATCTTCTTCTATTTCTCTCTTTAGGGTTCTGTAATTTTCATTGAATAGATCTTTCACTTCTTTTGTTAAGTTGATTCCCAAGTATTTTTTTTTTTTTGAGGATATTGTGAATGGGGTAGTTTTCCTCATTTCCTCTTCAGAGGATTTGACACTGATATACAGGAATGCCTTTGATTTATAGGTGTTGATTTTATATCCTGCTACTTTGCTGAATTCATTTACTAGTTCTAGGAGTTTTCTGGTGGAACTTTTAGAGTCTTACAGGTATAGAATCATATAATCAGCAAATAATGCCAATTTGAGTTCTTCTTTTCCTATATGTATCCCTTTAATTAGTTTCGTCTGTCTAATTGCTCTGGCCAGTGTTTCAAGAACTTTGTTAAATATAAGTGGTGAAAGAGGGCATCCCTGTCTTATTCCAGTTTTTAGAGGGAATGCCTTCAGTTTTTCTCTATTTAGAATGATGTTGGCCTGAGGCTTAGCATAGATAGCCTTTATGATGTTGAGATATGTTCCTGTTATACCAAGTGTTTCTAGTGTTTTGAACATAAAGGTGTGCTGTATTTTGTCAAATGCTTTTTCTGCATCTATTGAGATGATCATATAATTCTTATCTTTAAGTCTATTGATGGTGATGAATTACACTTACTGATTTCCATATGTTAAACCAACCTTGCATCCCTGGGATGAATCTCACTTGATCATGGTGCACAATCTTTTTTATATATTTTTTTATTTGATTTGCCAGAATTTTATTGAGAATCCATGGCAGCATTTAAAAAAATAATATTTGTAGTTGTAGATGGACAGATGTCTTTATTTTATTGGTTTATTTTTGTGTGGTGCTGAGGATCAACCCCAGTGCCTCATGCATGCTAGGCAAGTGCTCTGGCACCAAGCCCCAGCCCCAGACTACCCATGGCAGCATTTTGAGGTAGGGAAGCTTTATGAGGCAGGGCCTAGTTGGAGGTCTTCCAATCACTGGAGTAAACTGTTTGCTCTGCCATGCACTCCTTGCCATTACCATCTGACACCCCAATCAGAGGCCTAAAAGCATGGACCTACTGGATCGTGGATTAAAATTTTTTAAACTGTGAGCCAAAATAAACCTTTTGATTTTATAAGTTGATTATCCGAGGTATTTGTTACAATAATGGAAAGCTAACATAGAGGAAACATAAATAAACTAATTTTATGAGGTTGAGCATTTTTATTTTGGGGATGCTTTTTAATTGCTAATACAAGTTCTTTAATGCTGTGTTAGTCAGCTTTAAGTTTCTGTGACCATAATACTTGTTAAGAACAACTTAGAGGGGAAAAGTTTATTTGGGGCTCACAGTTTCAGAGGTTGAGTTCATGGTCTGCTCAATCCACTGTTCTGGGCCTGAGGTGACAAAGAACATCATGGTAGAAGGATGTAGTAGAGGAAAACGGCTCAGCTCATGGCAGCCAGGAAGGAGAAAGAAAAGAGTTGTATAAAGCCAGGGAGAAGATACATAATTCCCAAGAGCATGCCCCCACTTCCTCTAGCCATTTACCTTCTGCCTACTGTTACCACTTAGTAATCCATTCAAATTATTAATCTATCAAATGGATTAGTCCACTGATTAGTTAGGTGGCAGCTCTCATAAACTCATTATTTCACCTCTAAACGTTGCTACACGAAAACCTATAAGCTTTTGGGGGTCACCTTATATCCAAATCCTAACAAGTATTTATAGGAGTAGATTGTCTACTTCATCTTGACTGAGTTTTGCAGTTTTTAACTTTTTTAGAAATTGGTCTATTTCTTCTAAATTGTTATTTCTGAGTATAAAGTTTTAATATTCCTCTATAACCCTTTGAATAGCTATTGCATTCTGTAATGAACTCATTACTGGTTATAGAAATACATATTGTATTTCTGAGGTTAGTAAATTGTGTTTTGTTTTTATTTTGTCTCTTATTAGAGATTTATCAACAGTATTAATTTTTTGATGAGCTGCTCTTATCTCACTGATTTTTTTCTATCATTTTTAGGTTGTTAATTTCATTGATTTCACTTATCATTTTTATTATTTGCTTCTTTATGCTTTTTTGGGTTTAACTACTTCTCCTATTCTAGTTTTCTAGTTTTCAAATTATCATAACACCTTTATTCTTTTCTAATGTAAGCATTTGGTGCCACAAATTCCTCCCTCAGCACCGCTATACTGTATCCCACATATTTTGGCATGCTGTATTTATACATTTAGCTATAAATATTTCTGATCTTTTATTCTTCTTTAATTCATAAATCATTTAGAAGTATGCTAATTTCCAAATGTTCATAGACATTTTTCCTATTGTCTGTTATTGATTTTTAGTTTAATTCCATCATAGTCAAGGAACACAGTTTGTATGATTTTGTTTTTCATAAATGTATTGAGGTTTGTTTTATGACTCAGGATATGAAATATCTTGGTGAACACTTAATGGGCACGTGAAAAAAAAAAAGGTGCATTCTGTTGTTGTGCATACTGTTGTATATATATATGTATGTGTGTTAGTCAGATCCTGTAGGTTGATTGTGTTGTTCATACTTTCTACATATATTTATTGATTTCTTATCTAGTAGTTCTATTATTGACAGTTGCTGATAGTAGAGTGAAGACATAACTCAAGCATAACTGAACTTTTATACTTCTCCTTTCAACTCTATCAGTTATGTTTTTGATAGACAGAATGCCTTTATTTTATTTGTTTACTCTTAAGTGGTGCTAAGGATCAAACACAGTGCCTCACCATGCTCAGCAAGTGCTCTGCCAATGAGCTACAGCCACAGCCCCAACTCTATCAGTTTCTACCTCATAATTTTGCAGTTCTTTTGTTGGATATAAAACACATTTATCTTTTTAGTGGATCAATTCTTTAATTATTATTAATATACTTATTTGTAGTAATTTGTTTTGCTCTTGTCTACTTTGATACTAGTATAGGTACATACACTTCTTAAAATTAATGTTTACATGGTATATTTTTTCATTCTTTTACTTTCAAACTACTTATTCCATTTTTTCTCTTTAAAAAGCACACAGCTGTATGTTTTTTATAGACTGAATTTTTTCTTTTCAACTGGTTTACTTATTCATATTTGAAGTAATTATTGATATGTCAAGGCTTAAAGGTGTCATTTTATTACTTATTATTTGTATTTCCTCTGTATTTCATTCCTCTGTGTGTCTTCCACTTCTATGTGTTACTTTAATTATTTTAGAATTCTATCTTAATTTATTTATAGAGTTTTAGAAGATGTCACTGTATATTTTTTCTTAGCAATTAGTTTGGTTTCCATTATACACACATGTCCTGCCAATGTTTTACTGTTTTGAGTAAAATCTGAAAACATCATGTCCATTTTAGGTCCCCCTTTTTTCCCCTCTTAAATATCATTGTTATAAGTAACAGAAGATATTATAATTTTTATTTTAATTGTCATATATAATTTAGAAATCATGTGGAAACCATAATCTACTGTACTTTATCTTTCTATTGTTCTTTTTCCCTTCCTGATTCCTTTTTTTTATCAATTCTTTTCTGCTTGAAAAACTTTCTCTGATTTAACAGTAGTCTCCTAGCAGCAAATTCTTTCAGTTTTCCTTTTTGAGGAAGGCTATTTACTCTTTACCAATAAAGAAGCATTTTGGTAGAAAAAACTCATGGTTGACATTTCTTTTTGCACTTGAAAAATATTATGTCATTTTCTTTTGATTATCTGGATTTTTGATCATCTGGATTTGTTGGGAAATATGATATTTGTATGGTGTTCTTTTACAGATAATGTGTTATCTCACTCTTGCATTCAGAACTTTTCCCTTTGTCTTTATTTTCCATAGGTTTAATTATGATGTTTCTTGCATGTATTTCTTTAGTTTATTCTATTTAGGGTTTGTTCAGCTTCCTGCATCTTTGGATTATGTTTTTCATGAGCAGTTTACAGGCATTATTTCTTTGAAAACTTTTCTAGTCCTACTGTCTGTCTCCTCTGAGACTCCAGTACCATTTTATCATTCTTTCATCCTTGGGGCTCTGATCATTTTGTTTCAATCTATTTCTGTTATAATTTTGTGTTAATTCTATAAATCCTTAAGTTCACTGATTTTATTCACTCTCTAGTAATTGTGCCTATCTAGTGAAATTTTTATTGTTATTGTTGTGATTGTATTGTTAATTCTATAATTTTCATTTGAATCTTGTTAAATACTTCTATTTATTTTACATGACTATTTTTTCATTTGCTTCAAGAGAATGTGTAATTAGACTGTATTTGTTACCGATGTTCTAAGATCATTATCAGATAATTGTAACATCCAATACATTTTGGTGTTGATTTTTGTTAACACTCTTATTCAATTACTGATTTTCCTTATTTATGAGAGATAATTTTCTATTTTGGTGATTATGTTAGAGAAGATCTATTTAAACTCTTTATTTTAACAGGTAGTCACCCTATTTAGGTTTAGCATGCAGATCCTTGCCTATATTTTAGAGATGTTTAATAATTTTCCCACAGCTAGAGTTCCCACTGGTCCCTGCTGAAGAACTTGAAGGGAAGAAGAAACTTTAGCAGGCAATGAGGAAAGGGAGCTTGGCCTGACAGAATGAAGACTGTTTCCTGAACCAGGTAATTTCTTTTTTTTCCCTTTTTGGTGGTTGGCTCTCCTGCTTATATATCATGAGTGCTTCCAAAATGGATTTGGAAAGAGAACAGAAAGTGATTCACAGTGAGGTGCTGGTTATGGTAGAATCACTCTTGTCAGTGCCACACAGTCTCAATATGTCTTTCCATAGGAGAGAGGAATATGAGGGGCAAAGATGGATTTGGGAGGTAAAGAAGGAATAACAATATTCCCAGGCTGAGTGTCTGTCATAATGGGATTCCACTTAAATATTCTTTTTGGTCATAGAGAGTCTCTGATGTGGCAGGGAATCTTAAGTGAGAAATAGGAGAGCACTTCCAGAACTGCAACCATTCACTGTGGCATTAATCTCTTTGCTGGTACCCCTAGCTGTGTGGTCTCTGGATGGAGGAAGGGAATCCTGGGCCCTATCTTGTTTTTTAAACTCAAATTCCATATAACTTAGAGACATGAAAGCAAAAACTAGGGTACAAAATCCTAGTACAACTACTAGACATAAATTTGAGAAGATAGTTCAACCATCATAGCAATACTCAGTTGCACAGAAAGGTCAAGAGTATATTTAATAGGATACAGTCTAAGAAACATGCTATACAAATATCTCAAGGTAAATGGTGCTCATTCTCACACAAAATTAGAACAAGAAAACTATGTCAACCTCTACAACTCTTTTCCCTGAGTTATGCTGCAATCAATACATAAGGTCTTTGCTACAAAAGTGCCACATGAAGGAACCACTTGTATTGGGAAATTACTGTTGAGGACATTATGTAGTTTAATGCTTTCTAGAATAGTTCCATACAATAAATTCCTTTTAGGATTTAGTAGCAAGAAAGAGTCTGATTCTTTGGAACTGGTCTCATGTAATGTAAAATATGCTATTTGTGTCTTCATTTTTGTCTTGATAGCCAAGAAGCTCAGAGCTAAATTTAATATCTTAATAATTAGCAAGTTTGTTTTAATGTTCTCTTCAATCTACTGATTTTCTATTCCAATTTTATACTGTATACATGTTTAGAATGACATCATGATGCAAATCCATTTTGGAAGCATTCATGATATAAAAATAAAACAAAGATCTTTTGTAACAACAAGGATTCTTTCTTTACATCTATTAGTTTAGGGCTACTAATCCATTAGGGAATTAATACTGTACTGGACTTAGAAAAGGGAATTAGAATTGGACAACTACACATAAATTATGAAGGTAAACTGTAGAAGCAAATATACTTTGGTGGCTGGGGTCTCACTGTTGCCACAATTACTGTAACATCAACAATCTCACTAAAGCTTGGAAAAAAGGAGGTTTAAATTTTCTTACTTCCAAAAGGACTGTATCTTCCTACAAATGCCTTCCTACTGAGAAGTACACAGCAATTCAGAAAACTTGCCTGCTGCTTCTGTTTACTACATCTCCTCATTTCCCTGTTGATCTGGTGGCATCTTAGACATCTACAGCCTGGCTATACATAAAGAACCTTGACAGGAAGATGCTGTAAAGAATTGAATATGAATCAGCACAGCTGCCAAAAAAGAAGAAAACTATAGTTACACACATATAAACAGCCATTCTTTTTGCCCTAAATAATAGTAAAAAGATACAAATTCTTTTAAATGTACAGTCTAATGTATATACTATCCTAGATCATAAGCTACATATTTGCCCCAGAAAAATGCATAACTACAAAAAATACTTTGCTCTCATAAAAGGCTTATAGTTAGTCCCACTGTTAATTTAAATGAAAATCTTTACTTAATATTTCTTAATTATATCATATAAAGGGAAACTATACTTCAATTTTACCTCTTTCAATATCATCCATTAGAGATGTTGGGGACATCTTATCTTCAGATGGAGAATGTTTTACAAGATTGGGAATGCTTGTTGAATTCTGCATTTGCTGATGCTGTTGTTCTATACGATGCTGAATTTTACTGCTTCCTTCAACTCTGCAATTAAGAATATCAATGATCAAAACAGGTGTCTGGGGATGTCGCTCAGTGGGTGGAGTGCTTGCCTACTATGTGGGAGACTATGAGTTCAATCTCTAAGCACAGCAAAACCCCCAAACAGGTATAATAGTAATAATGTCAACTTAATGAAGTTACCAAACTTGACCACTTCTTTTCCTCAGAAATCTTTAATATTCAAGAATGAAAATATTAATTTAATTCAGAATTTCTCAAGTATTTATTAAGTGCTTGCCATTTGCGTGGCATGCACACAGGTCTATTAGAACAAAAGCAAAACCACTGATCAATTCTGTACATAGGACATTCACAAATGACCAAAATAAAAGAAAAATATGTTTATAACATGTTGAAAGTACTCTCTAAGTTCTAAATTTAGTATTGTTATAAAATGAAATCATGCCAGCATGGTGGCACATGCCTGTAATCCCAGTGGTTCAGTAGGCTGAGAGGCTAAGCAACTCAGTGAGACCCTATCTCTAAATAAAATACAAAACAGGAGATGTGGCTCAGTAGTCAAGTGTCCCTGAGATCAATCCCTGGAACAAAACAACAATAACAACAACAACAAAACTATATTCATTTCTACATTTTCCATTCGTAACTTAAAGATATTAGTAAAGGAGATTCATATGCTTTCCTTTTTCCTTTTCTTTCTTTAAGAAAAGAGTACATAATAAAATTATGCTTGACCTCTGCCTCTCACATTCCCAGTTATCAAATCTTGTCAGTTTTTCCTTTACAAAGTATTTAGCACTTCACTTTCTTCTTCATTCCTGCTCTCAAAAATCCTGGTTTATACATTTTTGTTTCCCATATTATTTCATTTTACTCAGTCTCCTGATGGGATTAACATTTCAAAACAGAACTTAAGATATGACAGATACTGATTACAAAGATTTTAATATGTAACAACTGACATAAAAAATCTTAATTTCTTAGTTAATAGTAAAGGAATTAACCTCAACCTTATTTTTACCACTTTACCTCTAACTCACTATTGACATCACCCCTACCTTATTTTCCAATACTTATATATAGATACAAAGAAAAAATTCTGCTCTGTTCCAGGAAGTCTGATTCATTGGCCCTGAAAAAGTAAAAAGTATCCTGCCTTCAAATCTTGCTTATATCTTATATTCTTTCTGATTAATATAAATTAATATTTTCCCAACTTTCCTACTAGTAAGAATCAAAGAGGCTGGAAGGGATAGGTGAAGGTGAATAGATATTAATAAATAAAACTACCCAGTCTCTTTTTTCTTTTCTTTTCTTTCTTTTATTTATTTTGTGTGTGTGTGTGTGTGTGTGTGTGTGTGTGTGTGTGTGCGTGTGTGGTTGAGCTCAGTGGTGCTTTACCTCTAAACATCATCACTGGTCCACATCCAATGTTTATAGCAGCACAATTCACAATAGTTTTAAAATATTTTGAGACAAGGTCTTGCTAAATTGTTCAAGGGTCTCACTAAATTGCTGAGGCTAGCCTTGAACTTGTTATTCTCCTGCCTCAGCCTCTTGAGACACTGGGATTATAGATGTGTGCCACCAGGCTAAGCTCTAGACTCCTGCTTTGAGCTAAGGTTGGATTAGAACTCCTCTTTTTTTTCTTTTTTTTATTTATTTCTTACATAAATGACAATAGCTACATTCATAATTATCCATTCATAGCACAGTTTTTTGTAACTCTATATATAAAGTATGTTCACACCAAATTATGTCATTATACATGAGCTCTCTTATTTTTTTTACATACAATTCTTAATTCATCTTTATACCACCATTTATCATATCTCTGTATATAAGGTATGTTGACACCAAATTCACATCTTCATACATGTATTTTGTATAATGATGACCCTCTCCTTCCACCATCCTAGCTATTCCCTTTCTCCCTCCTTTTCCCTTCCACCTCTATTCCCTATCTAGAGGCAATTTTACTCCCATGCTCTCCCTCCCTACCTCACTTTGAGTCACCCCCCTTATATCAGTGAAAACATTTGGCATTTGGTTTTTGGGGTTTGGCAAACTTAGCATAATCTGCTCTAATGTCTCATCCATTTCCCTGCAAATGCCATGATTTTATTCTTTTTTAGTGCTGAATAATATTCCATTGTGTATAAACGCCACTTTTTTTTTTTTATCCATTCATCTACTGAAGGACATCTAGGTTGGCTCCACAGGTTAGCTATTGTGAACTGTGCTGCTATAAACACTGATATCGCTGTGTCCAGATAGTATGCTGTTTTTAGGTCCTTTGGGTATAGTCTGAGAAGAGGGTCAAATGGTGGTTTCATTCCCAGCTTTCCAAGAAATCTCCATACTGTTTTCCAAATTGGGTGCACTAATTTGCAGTCCCACCAGCAGTGGACCTTTTTCCCTACATCCTCGCCAACATTTGTTGTTTGTCTTCATAATGGCTGCCATTCTTTCTGGAGTGAGATGGTATCTTAGAGTAGTTTTGATTTGCATTCCTCTGATTGCTAGAGATGATGAGCATTTTTTCGTATATTTGTTGATTGATTGTATATCCTCTTCTGAGAAGTGTCTGTTCAGGTCTTTGGCTCATTTACTGTTGGGATTATTTGGGGTTTTTTTTGGTGCTTAACTTGTTGAGCTCCTTATATACCCTAGAGATTAGAGTTCTATCTCATGTGTGAGGGGTAAAAATTTGTTCCCAGGATTTAGGCTCCCTGTTCACCTTACAGATTATTTCTTTTGCTGAGAAAAAACTTTTTAGTTTGAATCCCTCCCATTTGTTGCTTCTTGGTTTTAATTCTTGTGCTATAGGCATCTTATTAAGGAAGTTGGGGCCTTGCCCCATATGATGAAGATTAGGGCCTACTTTTTCTTCTATTAGACGCAGAGTTTCTGGTTTAATTCCTAGATCCTTGATCCATTTTGAGTTAACTTTTGTGCACGGTGAGAGGTAGAGAGTCAACTTCATTTTGTTGCATATGGATTTCCAGTTTTCCCAGCACCATTTATTAAAGATGCTATCCTTTCTCCAGTGCTTGCTTATGTAAGATAGTTGTATATTTGTGGGTTAGTCTCTGTGTCCTCTATTCTGTACCATTGGTCTACCAGCCTGTTTTGGTGCCAGTACCATGCTGTTTTTGTTACTATTGCTCTGTAGTATAGTTTAAGGCCTGGTATAGCAATACCACCTGTTTCACTCTTCCTGCTTAGAATTGCTTTAGCTATTCTGGGTCTCTTATTTTCCAGATGAATTTCATAATTGCTTTTTCTATTTCTATGAGGAATGCCACTGGGATTTTGATTGGAATTTCATTGAATCGGTATAGTGCTTTTGGTAGTATGGTAATTTTAATAATATTAATTCTGCCTATCCATGAGCAAAGTAGATCTTTCCATCTTCTAAGTTCTTCTTCTATTTCTCTCTTTAGGGTTCTGTAGTTTTCATTGTATAGATCTTTCACTTCTTTTGTTAAGTTGATTCCCAAGTTTGTTTTTTTTTTTTGAGGATATTGTGAATGGGGTAGTTTTCCTCATTTCCACTTCAGAGGATTTGTCACTGATATACAGGAATGCCTTTGATTTATAGGCATTGATTTTATATCCTGCTACTTTGCTGAATTCATTTACTAGTTCTAGAAGTTTCCTGGTAGAGTTTTTTGGGTCTTCTAGGTATAGAATAATATCATCAGCAAATAGTGCTAATTTAAGTTCTTCTTTTCCTATATGTATCCCTTTAATTTCTTTTGTCTAATTGCTCTGGCCAGTGTTTCAAAAACTTTGTTAAATAGAAGAGATGAGAGAGGCATCCCTGTCTTGTTCCAGATTTTAGAGGGAATGCCTTCAGTTTTTCTCCATTTAGAATGATGTTGGCCTGAGGCTTAGCGCAGATAGCCTTTACAATGTTGAAAACTCCTCTATTTTAAAAAAAATATTTTTAGTTGTAGATGAACACAATACCTTTATTTTATTTATTTCTTTTTCTAGTGGTGCGGAGGATCAAACCCAGTGCCTCACACATGCTAGGCAAGCACTCTACCACTGAGCTACAGCCCCAGCTCACTAAAAATTCCTTTTTTTTTTTTTAAACAAGCACTCAAGGTAATTCTTATGATCTTAACCTCCTTTCAGGGTACATTATCAATAAGGCTTCCATGAATGCTCTAATCAACTATAACCTTTACCTTCCTTTACTTTCCTTTACCTTTTTAATCTATACTCTTTGTACAGCTTTTAGAGCAGGTATCCCTAAATTACATGGTAAATAATGCACTACTTATTTCCAAAATTTCAGATAGCTATATTTTCCTGTTCATTTTAAAAATTAAATGGTCTGTTAATCTGATTTGAATGCTGAAGTTCTGAGGTTAGTGTTTATATAGCAAACTTTCCTTTTTCTAGTGTATTACATATTCTAGGTGCTCATAAGTTTTTACTAATGGAAATAAAATTATTTTGTTAATGTGAAATGACTGCTTCCAGTCCATCCTATGAAAGCATCTACAAAAGAATGAAAGGCATGCTCACCCATACAGAAAACATTTAGAAGCAAAACAAGCTTATATATATATATCTACAGGCCAATGTGAGAATTGACCAAGGATCTCCACCCACTTAAAAATTAGAAAAATATTAAAAGATTTCTCAATACCTCAAAAAAACCTTATATAATACTTTGACTTAATCGAACATTTCCTTAGAAATTCCTATGTTGATAAGATGATTTATTTAATTGAACCACCTACCTTGTTTTTTTTACAGTGATGTTGCTGCTGAGTTTCTCTAGTCGACATTCTCCAGTATCATGGTTAATAATCAAAATGCATTCTTTTAAGTAAGGTTTCTTTGAACCTTTGAAAACAGTTACTGGTGTAGTTGAACCCTGTTTAAAAAGTTAATTATCATTACTTGAAATTTATAATAAAATTCAGTTGGAATGGACTTCGAGTTCTTCTGATACTGTATTTCTCGATCCATGTTATACTTTAAGCAACTTATAAACTTAAAATTTACTAATTTAAAATTTACTAACCTGGAACCAAAAATTAAGGTTTAAAAAGAGATGGTGAAAAAGGCTAAGTTCTCAGAGCTGCTATCATTGTGGAAAGGGAAAGAAGAGGTACTTACTCTAACCCTAAAGATTTGTTCCACTAGTCTATAATGGGTAATAGGAATTGAATCTATTATAAACATATATTTTACATGTAAGGAAACAAGCCTTGAATTATATTTCCTATACCTCTTCTTCCTTCCTAAATTTAATTTTTAAAATCTGGTATTTTCTTAGTGGTACTTCCTTATGCAGATTAAGGAAAATAAACATTATAAAGTATAACTGTTATACACTAAACCCACTGATTAACTGTAGCATCCTTAAGAGTGAGAACTAGGGCTGGGGATGTGGCTCAAGCCGTAGTGCGCTTGCCTGGCGTGCATGCGGCCCAGGTTCGATCCTCAGCACCACATACAAACAAAGATGTTGTGTCTGCAGAAAACTAAATAAATAAATATTTTTTAAAAAAAGAGTGAGAACTAGATATTATGTGCTTCATGATATAATTTAAGATAAAGTGCACATCATCACACATACTTTTTTCAACAAACAAAAATTCCAAAGACTCTAACTCTTATCAAAGCTCAAAGAATATAACACTGATTAAGCCTTTAGTTATATACCTATCATTTATAAGAAATACGGTAAAGAGAGAAACAAGTTAAAAAATACTAGATGGGAGTAATTCTAACAAGTTTCTCAATAAATCATTGGAATAAAAAGGAGAAGGGACATTTATAGAATAAAAGAGGTAAGAAATACAATATGAAAATCAATATGGGAATTAGGGCTGGGGATGTGGCTCAAGTGGTAGCACACTCGCCTAGCATACATGAGGCACTGGGTTCAATTCTCAGCACCACATAAAAATAAAAAATAAAGATATTGTGTCCACCTAAAACTAAAAAATAAATATTTTTAAAAAATCAATATGGGAATTAAAAAATTTTTTGTAGTTGTATAGATGGACAGAATGCCTTAGGGGTGGGGGGAACAGGGGCACTCGAACACTGAGGCACAACCCCAGTCCTATTTTGCGTTTTATTTAGAGACAGGGTCTCACTGGGTTGCTTAGTGCCTCACTTTTGCTGAAGCTGGCTTTGAACTTGTGATCCTTCTGCCTCAGCCTCCTGAGCTGCTGGGATTACAGACATGCACCACTGTGCCGGCTTTATTTTTTATTTGTTTATTTTTATGTGGTGCTAAGGATCGGACCTAGTGTCTCACACATGCTAGGCAAGCACTCTGCCAGTGAACTACAGCCCCAAAATGGGAATCTTACTTGGAGTCAAGTTAAGATATTTTAAAGACAAGTGTCTTAAAAAAAAGACATTTTCAAGGTTATCATGAAAATGTGAATATAGACCAAGTATTATTGTTAAGTGTGATAATATCACAGTACTTAGGGAAAGATAAGAATGTCTTCTCAGTTGAGATGCATTTAAAAAAATCAAAATAAGTAATGGCATAATGTCCAGGATCTGCTTTAAAATAGCAGATCCTGGACATTATTTTTCCCCTGACAGGATCTGCTTTAAAATAGCAGATCCTGTCAGGGGAAAAACATTGGTAAGGGAATAATTAGTAGTGATAAGTACATGGAACTTCATTATATTATTCTGTCTTTCAAAATAAAAGATTTAAAGAAACCTAGACTATTACCATTAATCTATATCTACCTTTGTGCTCCTCCCTATCTTTTGTTATGCCACCTGTAAAACTAAAGGAATTTTATGTTTATCATTCTCTTGCTTTATTCCACATATCTGTACTTCTAAGTAGAATATAGCTATCTTATTTTTGAACTTTATAAAAGTGTATTAACATTTTAAAAACATTAATTATAATGATTTTATTAAATAAAATAGTACTATTAAGGTGAGGAAAAGATGACTTCCAAAGACTAAAGACCTGTCATTATTAAAGCATATAATCACTAGAATTTACTAAGTGGCCACTAGGAGGAGTTAAGAAATAAGTTTAGTGACTGAGAATGCTGTAACTGCAGGGAGAGGAGGTAGATGAGTAACTTGTGGAAAGTGTAGAGTGAAAATGACAAAGATTTAAAAATGAGGGCTTTGTTTTGACCTCTAAGACCAGAGTAATCTAAGGAAATCAAGAATCAGAGCACACAGATGAAGACACATCTGGGCTGGCTCTAAAAGGGTTAGGCATGGAGCAATTAGCTGAATTCAGAAGCATGATCATGACAAAACAAACTGGGTCCACTTGGCTGGCAAGTTAATTTTTCACATATATTGGCTGAAAACAAGTGAGTAATATCTATCAAAATAGCAACCTAAAGACTCTCAAGTTACAGTCAGTAAGAGATTTGTGCAATGTTTTTCTTAAGGACGTTTTATTATTACCTATAATGAAAAACATTTTAGAATTACAACATATTATTGTACATTGAGCTCCTGAAGAATAAGAACCGGGTCATTAATTTTAAAAATTGTTTCCAGTGCCTATAGAAGTACCAAGACCTTTACAAATGCACATGAATGCTAAATACAAACACCACGAACAATTTCTCATCATAGGTCACAAGTTTTCATAATCTCTGTATTTGTTTTCTATGGTTTAAACAAGTTTTACAAATCTCAACTTTCTTCCTCATTGAAATGAACACCACTCACGTAACCTTTAAGCCTTAATTTCTTCCCATTCCCTTAGGTAACTAAGAAATATCTGGACCATCTTTAAATAACAATTGAATACCTCCTACTATTTCCATGTTCACTGCTATTATCCAACTTCAGAACCTAATTCATTACTTCATTTAAGTTACTGTTCTTTCTCTCTTGCTCTAATTTTACTTCCTACTTTGCTGACAAGAAAATCTAATCATATTGTTCCCATGGTTAAAATATTCATGTACTTTAAAAACCTTATGCACTCAGGATAAAAACCATAATCCATAAACCTATACATGGGGTCCTTCATGGTCTTCTTATCTCCTCTCCAACATTCTCAACTTGCCACTCACTCTTCACAAAGAACTACATATAATTGATTAGTGTGTGCTATAGTTTAGATCTGGAATGTCCACAAAGGCCCATGTTTAAAGGCTTGTTCCCTATACTGGCACTTTCTGGAAGGTGGTGGTAGAACCTTTAAGAGTGATCTCATAGGAGGTCTTCTAACCAATGGGACTCCAGTCTCACCTCTTCCTAGCCATGAGGTGACTGATTTTTTTTCTGCCATGTACTTCCACCATGATGTGCTACCCTTAGAACAAAGACCTAAAAGCAATAGGTTCACTTGATCATGAATCAAAACCTCTGAAAAAGTAAGCCAAAATAAAATTTTCTTTTTATAAAAAAGTTAACTATCTCATAGATTTATTATTGTAACAGAGAGCTAACATAGTAAATGGTACCAAGAAGTGGGGTCATTTCTGTGATTATACCTGAAAATGGGAGGGCACTGAAAATGGTTTACAAGGGAAGTTCGGAAAAGTCTGAAGAAGCAAGCTACAAAAGTCCTAGAGTGCTCTAAGTGGAGTATAATGGGTGATTCTGGTGGAGGCTCAGAAGACCAGAATGCTGACAGAAATGTGGACAGTAAAGATGATACTGGTGAAGTTGCATATTGAAATAAGGATTTTGTTGGCAGCTGAACTACAAGCCATCACTGTTAAATCTCAGTAAAGAATTTGTATGCATTTTATCCGTACCCTGGGAACATGTGGGATGCATTTTGAGATGTGGTTCACCAATTTTAAGGCAGCAAGAGTAATATCCTGGCTATAGCATGGGTATTACAGGCTGCTGTTAGCCTGATTTACAGTGAAAATCAGGAACAAAAAAAGCAAACCAGAAGTGGAATATTTGCAGTCTGGCCAGAAAAGTAGTGCAGTTAAAGATGCAGTTGAGGAGAATGCAATTGCTGAAGAGATTGGCACTGTTAAAAGTCAAATGCTTTGCACTAGGACAAAAGGAAAGAAGCTTTAAGGTATCTCACTTGAACAGCAGGCCTTGTCGTTTTGGGTTTTGTTGGTATGCAGAGTCATGGGATTGTGGGTCATACAATGTTTTTTTTTTTTAATTTTTATTTATTTGTTTATTTGAATTAGGCATATATGACAGCAGAATGCATTTTGATTCATTGTACACAAATGGAGCACAACTTTTCATTCCTCTGGTTGTACATGATTTAGTATCACACTATATTGGCAGTCATACATGTACTTAAGGTAATGATATCCATCTCATTCCACCATCTTTCCTGCCCCCACACCCCCACTCCTTCCCTGCTACCCTTTGCCCAAAGTTCCTCCATTCTTCCCTCTCCCCCCAACCCCACCCATTATGGATCAGCATGCACTTACCAGAGAGAACATTCGGCCTTTGGATTTTAGGGATTGGCTTACATCGTTAGCAGGATATTCTCCAGTTCCATCCATTTACTGGCAAATGTCATAATTTTATTCTTCTTCAAGGCTGAGTAATATTCCATTGTGTATATATACCACAGTTTCTTAATCCATTCATCTATTGAAGGGCATCTAAGTTGGTTCCAGAGTTTAGCTATTGTGAATTGAGCTGCTATAAACATTGATATAGTATGCTAATTTTAAGCCCTTTGAGTATAGACCAAGGAGTGAGATAGTTGGGTCAAATGGTGGTGCCATTATAAGTTTTCTAAGGAATTTCCATACTGCTTTCCAGAATGGCTACACCAATTTGCAGTGCCACCAACAATGTATGAGTGTGCCTTTCCCTACATCCTTACCAACACTTATTATTGGTTGTATTCTTGATAATTGCCATTCTTATTGGAGTGAAATGAAATCTTAGAGTAGTTTTGATTTGCATTTCTCTAATTACTAGAGAAATCAAACATTTTTTCATGTATTTGTTGATTGATTGTGTATCACATTCTGAGAAGTGTCTGTTCAGTTCCTTAGCCCAATTATTGATTGGGGTTTTATTTTTTTTTTTGGTGTTATGCTTTTTGAGTTCTTCATATAACCTGGAAATTAGTGTTCTATCTGATGTTCATGTAGTAAAGATGTTCTCCTACTCTCCTTTGCTGAGAAGCTTTTTAGTTTGAATCCATCCATTTATTAATTCTTGATTTTTATATCTTATGCTTTAGGAATCTGGTTAAGGAATTCAGAACCTAATCTAACATGATGAAGATTCGGGCCTACTTTGTCTTCTATTAGGAGCAGGGTCTCTGTTTAATTCCTAGGTCCTTGATCCACTTTGAGTTGAGTTTTATTCATGGTGAGAGATAGGAGTTTAATTTCATTTTGCTGCATATGGATTTCTAGTTTTTCCAGGACCATTTTTTGAAGAGATTATCTTTACACCAATGTATGTTTTCAGTGCCTTTGTCTAATATGAGGTAATTTTATTTATGTGGGTTTGTCTCTGTGTCTTTCATTCTATATCAAATTGGTCTACATGTCTATTTTGGTGCCAATACCATGCTGTTTCTGGTACTATAGCTCTGTAGTATAGTTTAAGGTTTGGTATTGTGATGCCTCCTGCTTCATTCTTCTTGCTAAGGATTGTTTTGGATGTTCTGGGTCTCTTATTTTTCCAAATGAATTTCATGATTGCTTTTTCTATTTTCATGAGGATAATCATTGGGATTTTAATTGGAATAGCATTAAATCTGCATAATGCTTTTGGTTGTATGGCCATTTTGATGATATTAATTATTTCTATCTAAGAACATGGGAAATCTTTTCCATCACCTAAGGTCTTCTTCAATTTCTTTCTTTAGTGTTCTGTAGTTTTCATTGTATAAGTCTTCCACTACTTTTGTTGGATTGATTCCTAAGTATTTTATTTATTTTTTGAGGCTATTGTGAATGGGGTAGTTTTCCTAATTTATCTTTCAGAGGGGTTATCACTGATATATAGAAATGCACTTGATTTATGGGTATTGATTTTATATCCTGCTACCTTGCTGAATTCATTTATTAATTCTAGAAGTTTTCTGGTGCAGTTTTTTGGATCCTCTAAGTATAGAATCATGTCAGTGGCAAATAGTGATAGTTTGAGTTCTTTTCCTATCCTTTAATTTCTTTCATATAATTGCTCCTGATAATGTTTCAAGGACTATGTTGAATAGGAGTGGTGAGAGAGGGCATCCCTGTCTTGTTCCAGTTTTTAGAGGAAACACTTTTGGCACGCAGAATCAAGAGTCATGGGGTTGTGGGTCATGGAATCTTCCACTGATTTAAAGGAAAGCTTGGGAATCTCCAAGCTGTGTGTGGAAGAATCTCATTTCCTGACAGGAGTTATTTATATATATGTAACCTTAAATGATAAGACTATACTGTATAAAAATGTAAACTATAAGCTCTAGATACTCTTGACATGAAGATATTCTGCAATGTATTAGGTTATGTTGGCAAAACACGGGTGTTTAGCCAAGGTAGAAGGGAAGGGCAGTGGAAAGGGGAAGGAAAAAGGCTTATTACTAAGGGACAATAAAAGTATTCAAAAAAATATCAATTAGTAGAAATAGAGAAAAAGAGGAAAAAATAATGGAGGAGCTTCATTTTCATATAAAAACAGAATTACATGCCTGATTATGAATATTGGGATAGGAATAATAATACTCCCAAAGTAAGGGGAAAAAAAAGAAAAAAGAGATACTTCGTGAAACTAATGAAGAATTAAGAAGATGCAGAAATGATAAAAACCAATTATATATCAAGAGCTGAGGGAATAGTTGAGTGGTAGAGCACCTACTTAGCATGTGAGAGGTCTTGAGTTCAATCCTCAACACAAATAAATAAATAAAATATAATGAGGCTAAGTAAGATGACATCTCAGTAAGATCTTCTGGTGATTTTTTCCTATAGAAACACCAAGTTGAACAGCTACTCACACACAAAACTACTTTAACAAAAGCTAAGGAAATCAGGTGAGAAACCACACATCTGCTGTTTTAAAATTTCTATTTTTAGTTGTAGATGGATATAATGCCTGTATCTTATACATTTTTTTTTAAATGTGGTGCTGAGGATCAAACCCCTAGTGCCTCACACATGCTAGGCAAGTGTTCTACCACTGAGCCTGAACCCCAGCCCCATGCACCTGCTTTTAATAAAACAAAATGAAAAGACATATTGAAATCAGGAAGGAAAGAGTTGCTTATATCACCCTATCCCATAACTTCAAGAGTGCAGTATGGAGAAGAGAGAGAGACCTCCTAATTGGGAGAGGAGAGAAAATTAAGTCTAGGCCTCCAACTTGAAACTCAGTTAACAGACCAGCTATGATGAAGCACAGTGCGAGGCAAAGCCCCACAATCCTCACCTCCAGGACAATATCCACAGACTGAGCTGCTGGAACTATGTTAGGCTAAGTAGCTGACTGCCTCCCTGAATGCTACTCCACCCTAAAGCAGCAGAGCAAAGAGCAGGACTCCATCCACTAGAAAACAGGGCACAAAAGATAGCACAGGGCTTTGTCTTGGAGCCCAGTGCCAGGTTCCTCCATGGTGAGACCTTGTACTAGGCAGAAACTGAAATCCCCATTTGTAAGCCAGAGCTCATAGGCAGAGCCTCTAGATTGGCTTCAGCAGTAGGCAAAGACCTTCGTGCTGTTGGGGCAGTTCTGAGTTTTTGATACATTGCTTCCAGCCTTGGAGTGAACCTGGGACACATGTACCCTCATCCTAAGACTGTACAGTCCCTTGCAACTTTGAGACTTGGGTATGACCCAGCTTAGAACAAGTCTTGGTGGCTAACAGACTGTTTCTACCACTCATCCCCCCAACCTTGGGCAGCATGTCAGTGGTCACAGATGGGCCTCTAGGCTGTGCAGGTCCATGTGGTTGTGAGACTCAAGTACAAACCAGCTTAGCCATTAGGGACAAGGGACTGCTTTCACCAACATGACCCCAAACTTGTGAAGTACAGAGTGATGTAAAACCCTATTCCCTGTGCTGGGGATGTAGGGGAGGAAGAACAGGGTAGCAAGCAGATTTTGTCCTGGAACTTAGTGCTAGGCTGGTGCAACCTAACATTGACGATATTCTAAAGGCTGTGGAACAGCCCTAGCATCAGAGGAAGACATGCCCCAGTCCACTGGACTTCTTCTCCAGCTAGCATCACCTGGTAGCCATCTTGGTCCACAAGTCTACCTTAGCAACAGGGACCCATAGCAGTGTGGATCCAGTGTTGTGCTGTTCTTGGCAGAGTATAGGGTCAAGGTGAGATACAGCTTGGCAGCACTGGTGTCCACAGGTATGACACTTTCTAGAGCTGAGCAGAATGCTGCAGAGTTGATCACAGGCTAAGAACTGTGAATGAGGCATCCACAGTTGGCCCCAGGTTGAGGCTTGTGGACCCATACTAGTACTTCAGGGTACTCTCCTGATTCTTTCTGAAGAACATACCAACATTGTATTTGGGACAAAACTGGGTTTAGATTGCCCTCTGGTATTCCCTGAAAAATCTGGATCTGAGTGCCACCTAGTGTTGAAATATTAAAAATGAATACAGGTGCGGAGAAAACAGACAACCTGTTTAGAATTTCTGAAAAGATAGGCACAAATAAGTCAGATTAGGAAAACTGATTCTTCAATGCCCAGATGACATCATAAGCCAAGAAGTATCACAGCTTTCAATAAACCATGACCATACCTAGAACTCATAATCAGGTTACAGAAACTGACCAGATAATAATCAGTATGGGAGAACTCTCAGAGAATTTAAAATATTTAAAATGGCTGTTATAAGGAAATTCAATGAGCTTAAAATAATTAGAGAAACATTTCAATGCTCTAAAAGAGAAACCTAATGAAGAGACAGAAGCAATCTGTTAAACAATAAAGCAAAAATTTAAGCTGATACACTCAGTAAAACTAAAAATGCTATACAAGGCATCAATAGCAGGATAGATCAAATAGATTAAATTCCCCAATTAAAGGACATACAGTGGTAAAATAGAACCCAACTATATGGTGTTGATGAGAACTACTTTCCCTCTAAGAATACACATGGATTGAAAATGTTCAACATCTCTAGGAATTAGAGAAATGCAAATCAAAACTAAGATTTCATATCACTCCAGTCAGAATGGCAGCTATTAAGAATACAAACAACAATAAATGTTGGTGACTTATATAAGGAGGCTGACTCACAGAGGGGTAGGGAAGGGGAGCATGGGAGGAATAGATGAATTTTAGACAGGGCGGAGGGGTGGGAGGGAAAGGTAGAGGGCAGGGGATTAGCAAGGATGGTGGAATGTGATGGACATCATTATCCAAAGTACATGTATGAAGACACAATTGGTGTTAACATACTTTATATACAACCAGAGATATGAAAAGTAGTGCTGTATATGTGCAATAAGAATTGTAATGCATTCCATTGTCATTTATTTTTTAAAAAATCAATTTAAAAAAGTGTTGGGGAGGATCTGGGGAAAAAGGCACATTCATACATTACTGGTGAGACTGCAAATTGGTGCAGCCAATATGGAAAGCAGTATAAAAAGTCCTTGGAAAACTTGGAATGGAACCACCATTTGACCTAGCTCTCCCACTCCTTGATTTATACTCAAAGGACTTGAAAACAGCATACTATAGTAAAGCAGCCACATCAATGTTTATAGCACCACATTTCACAATAGCTAAATGGTGAATCCAACCTAGATGCCCCTTCGGGAGATAAATGGATAAAGAAAATGTGGTATATACACACAACAGAATATTATTCAGCCTTCAAGAATTTGAAATTATGGCATTTGCCAGTAAATGGATGGAACTGGAAAATATTATGCTAAGTAAAATAAGCCAATCCCAAAGAACCAAAGGCTAAATATTTTCTCTAATATGCAGATGCTAATTCACAATAAGCCGGGGGATAGACATATTTTGGACTAGATAGAAGGGAGTAAAGGGAGGGGAGGGGGTAGTGGGATAGGAAGGATAGTAGAATGAATCAGACGTTGTTACCCTATGTATATATATGATTACATTACCTGTATAACGTGACATCATGTACAACCAGACAAATGAGAAGTTATACTCCATTTACGTGTGATGTGTCAAAATGCATTCTACTGTCATGTATAACTAATTAGAATAAAAATATATAAAAATAAAAAAGGATATTGTGCAATGATAAAATACACAATTTAAAAATGTAACTAACAAGATATTAAATAGGATGCTGGTCCTAAAGTAGGCTAAAGTCTCAATAATGTGGTGGAGCTATTTCCCCATGTGTGCTAAGTAAACCTAATGAAGGGAACCAGACCAGGTTCATCTTGAAAGGGGTTTTGCCTAAGATATGTTGTCTAGTATGACACAGTAGCACATCGTACTTGTAAAACCCTCATAAGCCCAAGGTTTGAGAATTAAATTTATAAACAGTCAAGAAAGTTATAAGAAATGCACTGTCTGCATAATAAGAGAGATAGTAGCAACTTTCATGTAAGTCCCACAAAAGTACTCCACAAAGTAAAGAGTAAGAATTGAAAATAACCCAATCTCAGAAGTGTAAATGACAAATTATTAACTGTTGAGTAAAGTGAAATTTTTCAAATTTGAAATTTTGAATTTTATAACAACCATCTATAGAGAATTGTCTGTAGGAGAAAGAGATTTGTAAATGCCCACTATTTAACCAGCCTAACAGTTTTCATTTTTATTAATTTCTTCTATTCTGTAACAGCAAAGAAATTAGAAATTAGAAAAGAAATTAGAATTAGAAAATCTACCCTACAAAGAACCACCAGAATCTGAAGACTCTACTGTTCTTTCTAGGCTACCATGATGATGAAAGCAAGTTCATAAAGAAAATACAAGAATCTAAGTGCTTCCAATTAATAATTATTACATTTCCATATAATATCCACAGAATTAAAGATGCTAAAAAAGTAAACCTCTTACTCACTTAAAGAAGTTCTTTAAAAGAAGGGTAAAACACTCTCACAAAGGTAATTTCCATTCTTATTTACAATTGTTCAAGTACTATATGCTCAGCAAAAATATATTTGCTCTTAGCGTGGCAATTTGAACAATTCTCTTTCAACTGTCTAAATGAGTTACAGAAAAAAAGTTCAAATTAAATTATAATGCATATTAGGTCCTTTATTAATCTGATTCCTAAATACCTTTCTATCTTCATCCCTTTTGACCTGGCCATAGTGGGATGTATAAGTAGTTCTTCAAATATTTTCTTTTGTTGCTGTCTCTTGGTCCATGTCTTTTTCTTTTCTCTAAAATATCTTTCCCTCTTTCCTTCAACTGGGTAACTTCAATTCACCTTCAAGATTCAGTGTATCCTGATGTCTCCTCCTCCTCTGTTAGGGTTACCTTTCTTTTGTGCTCCTATAATATTCTATGTATATTAGAGAAAGGGTCTCACTGAGTTGCTTTGGCATAATCAGGAGCCACTTGTCAAAAGAAACTAACTTTATTTTTAGAACCACACAGGCCAAACAAAACAGCTCCTCAGGAAAAACCCTCAGAGCCAAACTGCCACCACCAGCTTCCCACAAGCCTCTCTCACCACCACAAGCCTCTCCACCTCCCACAATCCTCCTGCTGGGTAGCGTGGGCGAAGCCAAAAAAGACCCCCAATGAGCAGCTCCATGGTCTGAAAGGGCAGGGAAACAGCCCAATGAGCATCACCGTAGAGGAGCCAATCAGCTAGATGTTGCTGGGGCCGCTGTGAGCCAATCATCAGCTGGCAGTCTGAAAGGGCGGGGAAACAGCTCAATGAGCATCTCCAATGAGCATCACCACAGAGGAGCCAATCAGCTAGATGTTGCTGGGGCCGCTGTGAGCCAATCATCAGCTGGCAGTCTGAAAGTTTGCTGGGGCCCCTTCGGCTGTGGCTCTCAACAATCCTGATGTCTTCTCCTCCTCCTCTGGTAGGGTTACCTTTCTTTTGTGCTCCTATAATATTCTATATATATTAGAGAAAGGGTCTCACTGAGTTGCTTAGCACCTCACTGCTGCTGAGGCTGGCTTTGAACTCTGGATCTTCCTGCCTCAGTCTCTAGAGCCACTGGGACAGAAATTTACAGTGTTTCATCTTGAAAATATATGCCCCCTATATAACTGTCATTTGTTTAAAAGAGATATTTCAATTGAGACCCTAACCAAACACATAGTAGATGAAACTCTAGATAAAGCAGAATAAGTGTAAATTAAAAAGAAACATACACATAAGACTAATATAAGTTAGTAAGAATCCCCATTTGCTAGGAGAGAAAAAGTAATATAAGGAATGAGAATGAGAGGACTACAATTTAAGAAAACAATATTCTACATGCAAAGAAGAATCCAATTGAATTTTTTTCTGCAAAACCAACCATAGTTGACCAATAAAAATGCAGTTCCAAACAACAGACTAATGGTTCTTAATGTCAACATAAGGCTTTTCAGTAAATTTTAAAATTAAGTGACTATTTTAGACTATTCTTCAATAAAGATCATGAAGCAAATAAGCCTTAGATTGCAGAATAAATTTCCAAACTATTTTAGAAATACCAGAATGTGAGCATTTTTATAAGATAATAATACAAAGGTTAATTTATCTACAACATTTCAAACTGAATTGACTTTTCATTTCTTTCAGATCCTATAGGAGTAAATGAGGAATATTCAATAAGAAACCCACTCCCTATTTAATTAGCCTTAGGAAAACCTTCAGCAGCAGCAACTAATACAGTCTGACATCAGTGGGTTCTCAATAAGTGGTGTTGGCTGATAAAAGTAAGAAAAAGACAGCAGACTAGAGGACAGACAGCTTACTACACCTCTAACCATGACAAACCATCTCACTGATACACAAAAGAAAATGTGGATGGACCAGCACAAAAACCACTCCTACTAAAAAATTAAAACAAACAAAAACAATCTCAAAACTCCAGGATTTTCTTTATATTTTATAGTAAAAAGTTACAGTCTTTGTTTTCTCTGAGGATTGATAAAGTTAGTATAGAAGAACAAAAAACCCCTGAATACTAGGAAATTTCCCTGAAGGCAGATGGGCGTGAGGTAGAAGGAAGAAGAAGGAAATTGGGAAATTATTCTGGATCCCTGTAGTGGGTCCAAGACTTTCCAGTTTAGGAGTGAATTTGAGATCAGAAAGATTGTTGGGTGTAGCACCAATCCAGGTCATCGATGAAGGGCAAAATAACTGCTGCAAGGAAGTCTACTTCCAGAATCAACTATTGTGGCTTTGAAGCAGCTGAGGAAGATCAGACTTCACAGGGCTGCACCTGGACCCACAGCCCTCATGACTATTCTGCTATGTATTTAAATCCCTGCTATGTATTTAAAAACTGACCATGGGAAGAAAATAGAATAAGGATAAAAAGGCTAAGGGTAGCTTTGTGGGTGTGGATGATGCTGAGGATTGTTCTTCAGCTAGTTCTGATGATGATGACAGTAATGAAAGCAATAATATAGTATAGTGCTCAGATTGGAACTGAGGTCAGGACCAGAGGTAGAGTCAGGCCAAACCTAGACAAATCAGGATGTCTAGAAACAGGCTTCCCCTAGTTCAGATGACATTATTTTGTCCCCTCAAGAATACAGAAAGTTGCTTTGGTTGAAATGTCTGAAAAGGCTCATATTCTTATAGAAGCATTACTTGCTCTAGATAATAATGCTGCTTATGTATTTAACAGATATTATTTGTGATCCAAGATTCTCCCAACTATTGCAAAGATTCTCAATATTCAGGATCTGTTGTTAAAGAATTTAACATTCTAAATAACAAGTGTGAATGCCAAAAATTAGTGCACGCTTAAGATACACAGGAATCAAGTGTGTTATGACACATCACTTCTCACTTGAAATCATCTGTACAGCTGGCTGGACTAAGATTGCTTATGAATAAGATTGTTAATAATAAGTAACCGTATATGCTTGATAATTCCATTTCAAACTTTTTTCATTTTTTTTTTCGGTCAGAAATGAAGAAACTAAATTTCAGCCTTTGGAAGTCTTTTTAAATTTGGCTGAAAATTCAGCAATGACTATAGAACTACTCAGGGGCCAATCTTCACTGGGTTCCCTCTTTAATGAGAAACAGAACAAAAATGTTATTCCAAAAGTTTGGTCATTTTTGAGAATGTAAATGATAATTTTAAATAAGAAGAAAATTAATCTACCAGAATCAATTCAGTGAAGGTTCACTTTTATTTTATTCTTAAAAGAATTTCAAGTGTGGACTGATAAGGTATTGGGAATAAAAAGGCACCATGGGCTGGGGATGTGGCTCAAGCGGTAGCGCGCTCGCCTGGCATGCGTGCGGCCCGGGTTCGATCCTCAGCACCACATACCAACAAAGATGTTGTGTACGCCGAGAACTAAAAAATAAATATTAAAAAAAAATTCTCTCTCTCTCTCCTCTCTCACTCTGTCTTTAAAAAAAAAAAAAAAGGCACCATGATTGCTTGGTGAAAGTAAAAGTCAGACAATTCACAATCAAACTGGGTATGTATATGTTCCCAAAGAGCTAGAAGTAACTTCTCGGTGTTGTACTTTAGAAACAACATATATTATAAATGATTCCTTTTCTCCACCTCGCTTATATGGTAAAGAAATTCTTTCAGTCACTGATTTTGAATAATGGACACCATATTGTATTATCAGTGCTGAATATTTAAACAAGTTGGTCTTTGGGTTTAAGCTGGATAAATGAACATCACTGAACACATGTTTGTTGTTTTTTAACTTCCTGCCTAGCTTGAACTATTTCTACCATTTTTTTCTGCATAAACGACAGTGAATCAATTTGTTATAAGTAAGCTCTCTTTTGTTGTTTGCATTGTTTTCATTTCTGTATCATCAATGAAGTTGTGTGTTAATGCTGAAAAGAAAAATAAGGGAAAAAATGAAATTTCTAACTCAAGGACTATGAAAAACAGACCATACCACAAAGGATTTGTATTTTAATGCAAATAGTATTTGATAGTTATGGATATATCTAGAAATTTTAAAGCAGGCAAAATTTTTGTTTAAGGTCTCCGTGACCTGGTCACTTTCTTTTTCAACCTTTTCCCCAAACTAAGGTTAAGTATCCCTAACCTGAAAATTTAAAATCCAAAATGCTCCAAAAAAAAAAAAAAAAAAAAAAACTTTGAGTGGCAACATGACACCACAAGTGGAAAATTCTACACTATGAAACTTTGTTTCGTATGCAAAAAACATTACAAATATTGTCTAAAATTACCTTCAACTTGTATATAGATGCATACAGAAAATAAATGAATTTCACATTTAGTCTTGGGTCCGATTCTTAGGATATTTCATTATGTACACGCAAATTTTATAAAATAAAAAAAATCAGAAATCAGAACAATTCTGGTTCTAAGCAATTCAGGTGAGAGATATTCCCTATACTGCTAAAAGCCCTCCAAAACTACAAATCTAATCATATTACTTTCTCTGCTTAAAAACCCCTAATGGTTCCCGAATGGCTATGGGATAAAGTCTAAATTCTACATCACAACATAAAAGATACTCACAATCTGATCCCAACTTATCTTTCACATTTCTATTCTTGCACTTTTCATTATACAATGATTTACTACATAAAGTCCACAAATTCCTTGTTCTTTCAAAGCATTAGAGCCTTTCACATGTTGTTCTGTTTGAGTAAATATTATACCCCCTTTCTGCCTGTTAAAATCCCCCTTTAAAGCTCAGGTCAATTAATGTTTTCTTTGTGAAGTCTTTCAAAAGTCTGTATCAGAGAGTATTTGATTCAACCTATATGCTTGCACAGAATTTTCTATATGCCCTTAACTTATAACACTAATTTTTTTTTGGTACCAACTCAGGTGTGCTTAACTACTGAGCAACATCCCCAGCCCTTTTTTGTATTTTATTTAGAGACAAGATCTCACTGAGTTGCTTAGGACCTTGCTAAGTTGCTGAGACAGGCTTTGAACTCGCAATCCTCTTGCCTCAGCCTACCAAGCTGCTGGAATTACAGGCATGCACCCCCACCTCCAACCAACACTAGATGTTTTTGTGTCTGTTATATCAAATTAGAACTAGAAGGCAAGAAACAAGTTGTTATCCCTAGTTAAGAATACAAACATAGCTCATAATAGAAATTAAATGAATATTTGCTTAGACCACCAATTTTTTCAAATCATTTGCTATGATAATTCTTACAAGTATTAAATAGATAAAGATATTTTAAGATTATTTCACCCAAAATAGTTTAAAATATCTTTTGTTGCCTTGATGTGCTTATTAACTATTTTAACCAACCATCATTACATAAATGTGCAATTATTTTCATTTAAATTCATTGAAAATCCTGCAAAAAGATCCTTTTAGTCTTAATCTAAAAATATACTTACTTCTATATTTGGCAGAGTTATTGTCACCTGTTCACCTTTGCCAACTTCAAGGTCTCCTTCACAAGAAGTGTCAATAGAAGCAGGTTTGAAATCATCTAAAATTAGATACAAATATTGATTTTTTAAGATAGAGCAAAAATACCTTGATCTCAAAAATATGAGCATGTTCTAATGCGGTAATCAGTTTTCAAAAAACAGTAATTAAAATGGCTTAGAAAGTTATTACTATTACAAATAAGCAAATACACCTGAGTTTATTTCTGTATACTTAATTCTGAGGAAAAAAAAAGAAACAGCTATACTCTAAAAACAGTATTTATTAAACAATGATAGAAATATTTTTAGACTAAAATAAACTAGTCTAAGATTTTCTGCTGAAAGCTAAATAATTTCAGGACTGGAGTTGTGGCTCAGTGGTACAGCACTTGCCTAGCACATATGAGGCACTGGGTTATCGCCTCAGTATCACATAAAAACAAACAAACAAACAAACAAACAAATAAAGGTATTGTGTCCATCTACAACTAAAAATAATCTTATGTTAAAAAGCTAAATAATTTCAGTGTTGCTTAAAAGATGATATAAGTAGAATATTTTTTAATTTTCAGTCTTTTTCCCTCATAAAATTTTCTTAAACTACCTTTGGTCCCTACTACTACTTATACAGCAGAATAAAATGAATGAACACACAGCAAAGTATTCATGGGAAACTTCAAAAAGAAAAAGCAACCTTTTTAGTTTAGTACTTTAACTTTTTCATGGATAAGTACATCATTAAAGGATGTTGAAATTTAACCAAATCTTCCACTTCAGAAGAGTCTAAAATAAATTTTAAATGTGAATTAAATCATGGTTCAAATGATGCCATTAAAATCTATCACCTAGAAAAAATTTAGGATACTGAGCTATCACAAGCTAAACAAGTTTAAAACCTCTAAGATATGAAAGCTATAAAAAATTATACCAATATATATCAATAACTATAATAATTTTGATATATAATTTCTCAGGTTATAATGTGTTTATTTAACACTTTATTAAAATATAGCATACATACAAAATAGAAAATAAACAATAAACTTGGTGAACTTTTACAAAATAACAAGTGTAAAACTACCAACCAGATTAAAAAAAAATAGAACATGGCAATGCAGCTCAGTGATACAGCACCAACAGAACATGACCAGCCCCTAGATTTATCCTTATGTTAAACAGATTTATCTTTTAAACAGATTTATCTTTATGTTAACAATGTTACATAACAAAGTTTGATAGGTGAAAGTCTAAATTCAAATTAATGGATATCCATTACTATGGTGGGTAGATCTTGGGAAAGGAGAAATTTTAATGTTCATAAAATCAACACTGCTAATAAACAAAAGACTGGCCTTACTTTACAATGACAACTACAGTGGCTAACATTTTTAGAACACTTACTATGAGCCAGACATTATGCTTCATACTTCATATTTAACTTTTTAAATAGGAAGTGATTACTCTGAAAAAAAAAGAAATCCATCCCTCTAGCCCTTAAACAAACATAAATGTAAATGAATATAAAAATTCACACCATCTTTATAACAGATATTCTTCATACTGCTTTAATTCAAAACTGAATACATGCAAAATTATTTTTTAAAATCTCAATGTTTATCCCTATATTTTAAGAAACAGATATAAAAAAATAAGCAATATGAAAACTGTGAGGTTGGTTTATAATATCCCTAGAAGGTACAACTGAGAAATCAAAGGATAAAGATTAAACTGAAAATAAACTAAAGAGTTTGTTAGTAGTGGCAAGCTCAGTGAAAAAAATGAAAGCAGAATGAAGGTGTTAAGTTTTAGATGCTTGAATGAGGGTTTGGACAGAGAGAAATAGGTGTTAATGTCAACTAATGCGAAGACAGTGATTTGAAGAAAAATTAGAATGGAACTTGAGTATCAAAGAGATGAGAAAGTAGAAAGCAGATATCATAAAAACCTAAGAAAATGAACACCAATACAAAACAAAACAATGATAATAGCTATTATGTATGAAGCAATTTTAAAAGTTTTTCCTAATCACTTTGATCTTTCAGCTTTCCAACAATTCTGTAAAGCAGTGAATATCCCTATATAACAGATAAAGGAAATGGGAGGTGGAAGAAATGAAGTCCCTGCCCATGATGATGCAACTAATATTTACTAAAGGTAGAATATGGAAGCACAAAACTAGTTAAAATAAAAAGATGAGAGGTTAGCTAAGATATATCAACAGGTAGATAAGAAAACTTCAATTTTGAGCTAGCATATATTATTTGTGAATCTAAAGTAAGAATCAAAGTTCTTATATAAAGATATGTACAATGGAGATGCCACTCAAATCTCTCACTATTTATATGTATCTTTCCTTATTTATAAATATTATAATGCCCTATGTGAGCACCTATGGTAATGGGCTTTTTTTGGTCTTCAATTTTCTAAATTTAACTCCTTCAAGGTCTTCTCATCAATCTATATATTCCTCTACCTCCTTCATCACTCACATCTAGTCCTATATTTTCTGTCATAATTCTTTCAGAGTCATGCCCTTCCATTCTTGCTAAACACAAACTAATTTTCAGTTGACTAAAGGCTAAACTACTACAGCTTGTCCTGCTTTTCTCTGCACTTTAGTGCTATTAAAATTTGAATCCTATTTCAAAGTTCCTTCTTCCTTGAAGTCTTTTCCCTACTATTCAGAATCCCAAATTCCTTTCCTCTCCTGAAGCATTTACAATGCCATTCACCAAAATCTAACACAAACTACCTGGTATCATTTACTTCTTTGTGGACATGTCTATTGGATTGTAATTTTTTTTTAAAAGAATAGAAATGTGGTTTTTGCACAGTATTTTTAACACAATGGCTATATGAAAGATCCTTGTAGTTGACTTGGGTTCATATTGCTCATGCCTCTCTAAAAGACATCCAAACTTATTTTAAGTAAATATAAGGTGCTAAATTATGTGTAAAATAGTTCTTTTCTCATTATTTCCTATGGACCATATTCATGTCTATTTCAAGATTTTATTGTTTAGTGTAGATTCCGCTTTATTCCTCTGTTCTTTTCACTAGTACACTTCTGTTCTCACAGAGTGCACACACTACCTTAATATGTGACAGAGAATTCTCTATGATAATAAATGTGTAAGATATTAGTAATGGCATCCTAGAGCAAAACCATAGCCCTCTGACTTTCAATCTTTTTCTGAAATGACATAAGGGAAAAACAAAGAGAGATGACTGTCATTTAACTACAGCTAAATGATGCTATAGAGAAGCCGGTCAGGTAACTTAAATGGTAAAGTAGACCTGTGGGAACCACAATGACCTAAAGAATGAATAAGCCCAATCTTAGAAGGTAATTACACTGTGCTCCAGCCAACTGCTGCCAAGAGGAGATATGGGCTTGATGATTGCCAGGTCACCTTCTGGTTTTTTTTGTTTTGTTTTGTTTTGTTTTTTAAGAAGGTAGAAATCTAGTTTAAAAAAAAAAAAAACAACTGCCAAAGTGGCTTTATTTGAAATGAATAGCAGATTAATGTTCAGTTATGCTGTAAAATCATTTTTAAAATATTTAAAAACAGAAGAGAAATGATCATTAACCTATCTAGATGGTAAAAATAAAAAGACATAATTAACAAGAATAATTAAATAGAAAGATTTTTAGTTTTTGTATCTTTGAGTTAAAATGTTATTGTTTTAATGAAACACTTGGAAAAATATTTATTTTACCATGATAAAAATCAGTACTCATTCCAAAATCAGCATATTTAGTGGTATTCATGTGTAAATATGGTCTCCAGGCTTTTAGACCACAAATTAACAATAAAGTGACATAAGAGGAATAATTTTAAATAATATTTCCTCTTTTATATTTTAATCCCTTTGCCAAACATCAATTAGGTCAAGGAGGAAATTAAGAACATAATAATATCCTATGGGGAAAAAACTGGAAATCTTGATTTTTATATAAAAGACCCTGATTTTTAGGCATTTGCAATTAATTCAAAACAAAACATATAGCTATGAGGGCCAAACAAAGTACAAAGTATCTGTTAATCTTAACCTCTGTTTTAGAGTTTTATTAAGAAGTTTTTTTTTCAATATATTATCACTTTTATTTTCACAATAAATCTTTGAATGGAATACTCTCACCACATTTTACCAATGGGAAACATCTTTAAATTAATGAAGCTAAGAAATGATCAAGTTAGGAACTCAAACCACATACTCATCCATTTATATGACATGACCTCTTTGTCTTATATCCACAGTTTTGTGCCTAGGGGGTGTTAGGGGATACAAGATAGTCATAAATCCCTATGAAAACTTGATAAAAATTATAAATCAATTACTGTTCCCTTCCATATAAAAATACATTTGAGAACATACCTATCAAAGACTGTTTAATTACAAGGAGTTCACAGCCTTCTGCAGCTTGTATAGAATGAGATAAACTGCAAAAGACAGAAATGTACTCAAAAGATCTTTACTTAACAATAAGCATGAATTTATTAATCAATAAGTCTACCACAACTATTCTGGACCAATTTATAATTCTAATTATTCTACAGTTATACAGTTAAAATATTCAACTTTTTAGTACTGCCTTTTCTTTGCCTTCAAACATGTTATTTTTTTAAGTAAACAACTTTTCAATTTCAAAGGGTTACATATATAGTTCTAGAATTAAAGAATTTGTTGAGCAATTTCATGTTCATGCTTTCCATATGCTCTAAATAGCAAATGTATTCTCTAAATTGACTAAATAACTTACTTTTTAGTTCTTACTTTGAGAATCCTATCATCAATTCTACCATTGATCTATTCTCTCTGGATTTCCTTCGTCTATGTTAGTATCTTCAGGTTTCAAATATAATTACTATAGTTATAAAGAACAGGAAAACATTTTCTACTTTGTCTTTAACACTTCTCTGTTTTTGCTGTAGCATCATATAATGTCAACATCTTCATAAAAGAACATACAATTACTATTGTCAGTTTATTTCTTACAATTTGAACTAATTCAACTAACTCCAAAACCCATACTCTGTCCCATATTCCATCCTAAGCAAAGAATCTTAACTGTAAATATAATTTTAATCAATTTTCATTAGTATAATTTCTGACATGTGCTCTAGAGCTTTACTGCTTTTTGAGGGGAAGGTCCACTTAAAGACAATTTTTCTATAGTCACTGCTCATCATCATTCCATTAGAGCAAAAAGTGATGCCACTGAAAACTTAAAAATTTTATAATTTATCAACCTTTATCTGAAAATAAATGTTAAAACTAGCACTATCCCAAATCCAAAATTAATTCTACTGAATTCTGTTATTCAAACTCTTTTACCAGTGAATCAACTACTGCTAATCATTTAGTTTACAATTTTAAAAACATACTATACCTCCTGACCACATGCCAGACTTTTTAATAGATCTTATTTTCAAGGTCTGATAAATGTTTTTTAAAAGTTTATAGAAATTACATTCATTGGCACTCCCTATATATACATTACTATAACTCTTCAAAACTAATCATGATTACAATTCATTTTTTACCAGGCACCTAATACTGCTCTATGTTTATGCCATCTTACTTAATCCTTACAAAAATTATGAAATGTCACTATTATCATTATCATTTTACACATAAGAAAACTGGGGCTAAGAGTTTAGAAAATATCACCAAAGTCAAAGTGTGTGTGCACATATATGTGTGTGTGTGTGTGTGTGTGTCTATGTATATACATATACATATAAATATATATTTTTAAATAGAGAGGGAGGGAGAGAAAGTAGAGGATAGGATTCCCAATCAGGTTTGTCTAAAGCCTTAGTATATTAGACTATCCAAATTTCCCCTGAACATAAAAGACAGAATACTATTTTCTCTCAAATTACATTAGCTTAAGTGCTAGTTATAAATTGGATGCACTTATCCTATAAATGTGTGACATTCTCTATTCTATAGTTTCTATTCCCGCACTCTGAATTTTTAGGAGTGAAGATCACCTAGGGAAAAACCATACGCCTGCTTAAAAAGAAAGGGGAAAAAAGACTGAAAAAATTTTTAATGCCTTCTACATAACTGTGTGTTCAACATCTAGGTTTATTTATGGTTACTATTATTGTTGTTTGTCTATTTTTATCATCATTCTTGTACCAGGATTATCTAACTCTAACTTTGAAGATTTGATTCTGGGATATTAAGAACTTTTATAAGTGAAATGCTTTGACGCACTAGCAAGGAACTTGTCAAAGGCTACTTTTTTATTAATTTAATTTGGGGTTTATTCCCCTAGGAAGAGAATGTATACCCAAGTTATATAAAAATATATTCTAGAGCAATTTTATAATCTTAAACCTTATAACTTGAAAAATTAAAAAATAGTACTTTTTAATGAAAGTTTAAAATTACTGCATACTTGAGAAAGAAGAGAGGAGAAACTATGAGAAAAAGGACTGTAGAAAACAGATAAGAACCATATCTTGCTTTGGGAAATGAAACTGAAGAGAAAGAGAAACCACAGAGCCAGTACAGCACTGTCTCACTATGGGGAGATTTAGATGACAGAATATGGCCATAAACAAAAACAGCTCTGAAGATCTTCTCTTGTCATATATCTTCCCAATTGTTCTATAAAATGGATATTAATATTGCTTAAGAAACCCCTTTAATAAAATGTAAGCATATCTTTGAAGGGTTAAAACCATTGATTCTTCTTACATTTACTATGAACTAGTATAACTAGATTGTCTACAATCTAAGTAAACTTTTGGAGACTGAATTTTAATTAGGTGTTTAAATTGAACCATTGAACGTTCAGAATAAAATCCATAAAGTTTCTTTACAGCCAATCTGACAGAATGACTGAAAAAGGTGGAACGATGAAACAGTAGAGAAGGGCTGAGCTGGAGAAAGGAAGTGAAAAAATATCTGCTTTACTATTTTGCCATAGAAAAATAAGAGGTCATGATTCAATGATCTCAACGTTTCCTTCCTGCTCTAGAATTCTATGAGGGCTGTTATGCAAAAAATGAATATTTTATAGACAAAATCATATGCTGTACTTTTCCTTCCTGTCATGTCATCCAACTATTAAAACAAGTGGGTAAACCAAAGGGTAGAAATCATAGAAAGATAAAAATCTTCCCAATGAAGAAATTAATAACACACCTTCAAATACTTCGATAATCAGTATTTGATAACAATGAAATCTGGGTTCGGAAAGAGAGAGAATGAAATGGTTAAGAACTTTTCCCCACCAAAAAAAAAAAAAAAAAAAAAACCCAGTAAATAAAAACCCTCATCAGACAGAGGTGAGGAAAAGGAAGAAAGTCTGTCCCCATCAGCTTCAAGGCATTCCCTTGGCCCTGCCTTGGGTCCTTTGTACTGTTTGTCATATTATTTTCCTTTCCATTTCTGCATCATACTCTTGTCATGTTAGCCTCCACAGTCACCCCTGCAGATCTCCACAAAGTGTCCCTTCCAGTCGGCTGGTCACACTTAAATGCGCCCAAGGTGTCACACCTAGGGCTTCTAACAGGGTAGTGGATTACCCTGTACCCGCTCCACTCCCACCTCAAGAGGAGTGCAAAGGCGGGGAGGTTACGGGAACAGAACTCAGGGGTTTACGCCTTCACAAGCCCAGCCAAGAAGGAGGCGCCCCTTCTATCCCCCGGGCAGTCCCCACTCACAGCGTATAGTGTGGAAGGCGCAGCGTGGGTGCTTCTCGAAACTCTCGCCTAACTTGAGAACTCGCTCGTGACGGTCAATGCGCGAGAGTCCCGCTGGTCCATTCATCCTTTCCCACTGGCTCCGACTTCGCCTCCACAACCATCTGCCACCTCAGCCCAAAGCCCCAACACTAGCATCCGGCCCCTAGCGCCACCACCCCAGACTCCGCCCCGCGCCCTTACGTGCACGTCTCTCCGGCCGCCCCTGGAGCTCTGATTGGCTGCCTAGTGACGGACGCCCCGCCCCTTGGCGCTTCTCTTCCCCCTCCCAGATCCCTTCCCGCGTAGCGACGCACGCCGCTTGGCAAGGGCCACCTCAGTGTGGTACGTGGGGGAACTAGGATCCCTTGGTGCAGGAACGCGAAACCGGGATGAGGTAACTGACCTGAGGTGGTGGCTGGGGACCGAGAGGGCCCTGGGATACCGGGATGTCCGGATGCCGGGCTTATGGACCCAGTGAACCTGCATGTAGGGCCTCTTAACGGGGGAATCGGCCAACCACGCCTTCTGTGAAGATCTTGGTGTGGAAACTGAGGCCGAGGAGGGCGGTGTCTGGGTACTAGGCCTGGCGACTGGCCAAAGGACTGGTAGCGCCAAAGCTGAGTCTAGAATCTCCGGGAAAGGAGCCTCGGAGCTTGTGCGTGACTGGAAGCGACGCCGTTACCTCGGCAATCTTTTTGACCTTTTAATTACCGAGGACGTTCCTGGTGGTATTAAGACTGGAGGAAGGACGTGTAGGAAGGAAAACGAGGATCAGTTGTAACTGGATTGCAGTGGATTTCTTTCTTTCATTTATTTCCATCACAGTGGTTCATGGAGGCAGTAAAAGAGCACGACTAGGGAGAGGTGATTCCCAAAGGATCAAGACTGAAGCTCGAACTGGTGTTCTGGTAACTGGGTAACAGTATTAATAATTGATCAATAATCGGCATTCTTTTTCTCCGTCAGTGTTCATGAATTTATTGTAAAGATGAGAAAAACATGCACAAACGTTTACAAATGATTGGTGTAACAAGTGGTTGATTTTCAGGAGAGTTGTGTAATCCAACTATGCTCCCTTACTTCTTTCTTAGGCATATTTGTCAATTTATTGTTCTATATGGGTAAGTGAATGTATCTCCCTCGGTTTGTGAACTAAGACTGTTTCATATGGTAGGTAAGTGCTCAGGTTTTAGAGCCAGGATCTCTGGGTTTGAATTCCAGCTTCATACTTAAAAGCGTGAGTTTGTGCAAACCAAACTGTCCCAAAATATGCTTAAGGGTAAGAGATGTGGCTCAGTGACACAGTGCTTGCCAAGCACGTGCAAGGCGCTGGGTACCAGTGGCAGCATTGCAAAAGAAAAAAAAGTTATAAGTATACTTATCATTAAAATTAGGGGAAAAGAATACTGTTTTTTTGTGACCCTTGACATGATTAAATGAAAGCAATTGAACACTTCATAGCACATAGTAAGCTCTTCAAATGATTATTATTAAGCTCAGTTGTACTGTCATATTTTTCGTTGCCTTCTTTTTTAAATTTTGGATTATTCTAGGAGGTAGGAATTGCTGTTAATTTTACTTTCAGATAAGAAAACTGGTTAAGAGAAGCTTACTTCTTTAATTATTGTCTGAATTCTTATCTATATCATCTATTTAGCATTTCACATATTTTGTATGCTTAAGAAGTTTTACGTACGTATATTTTTATGTATGTACACATAACACTTTTCTTTCCCAACCAGAATATTAGCAAGGAGTCTGCCCCATATGTGACATCATAAAAACTATGAATAGAAAATATATAAAAGAAAAAACTGACTAGTGAACATGAAATATGGCAGAGTCCCTCTAAAACTCATAGAAATGCAGTTTCAAACAAGACTATACTTTTTAATAGAAATCTAACAGATTGGCAAAAGTGTAAAAGATAATAGTAAAATATGTATTCTTACGATTCAGTCATCACCATCATAGGGAATTTGTCCTATGGGAATACTAGCATGATTTCATAAAGACTCACACATTGATATTCATTGCTTTGTTGCTTCTAATAATATACAGCCTAAATGACATCCAGTTAGCGCACTTAAATGTTTTTTGATGCACTCTTATAAAGGAAGGATAGCATAATGCATATTCTTTAAAAAATATTTGCAAAAGCCGCATATCCATATATGAAAAGCTTCTATTGAAGAATAAGACAAGCCAATAAAAAATGGTTAAGGGATATGAATAGAAAATGTATAAAAGAAAAAAATGACCAGTGAAATAAAATATGCCTGACCTCCCTAATATTCAAAGAAATGCAAATTAAAAGAGTATACCATTTGGATATGAAATTCAGTAAAATATTTTAATGATTTATATTTTTCCTAACGAGGGATGATTTTGATGCCTATATTATGGTCAACTTTTTGAAATAAAGGATAGACTGTAGTGCCAGTTCTGAATACTAGCTAAAAAAGTGAGCTAGAAGTAGGTTATTCAGGAATATATTTTGTGATTTTTACTCTTTTACAAGGGAGAGAATACAATGAACATTGTAATTAAAACCAAAGGTTTTGCAGTCAGACTAATCTGATATGTCTAATGCCACCATATATTGATGAAACCATGATAAGTTTTAAAACTTTCAAGTTTTACTTTCTTATTTATAAAATGGAAATGATTACAAGGTCTATCTCAGAGTCCCATTGTGAAAATTAAATAAGATAATTCATTTAAAAGTACTTAGCAGAGTGCTTATCTCATAGTAAATACTTAAATATGTTAATTTTTATTAAAAGTAAGGGAAAGCTAGGTATGGTGCTGCATGCCTGTATCTCAGCAATACAGAGATGTGAAGCTGAGGCAGGAGGATTGCAATTTCAAGGCCAACCTCAGCAATTTAACAAGGTCCTAAGCAATTTAATTATACCCATCTCAATATTACAAAATAAAAGGTGTTAAAGTGCCCCTGGGTTTAATCCCCAATACATGAAAAAAAAAAGAGAGATACTTTTTATTAAATGATGACTTATGTTGAACTTCAAATACTTAAAAAGTTTTATATAAACAAATTTTAGTAACAATTTGAGATGTGAACTTCTAAAATTTTTAGGAGAATTGATTTTATTCACTATACTCTAGAAATAAGTTTTGGTTTTCTTATAATTACACATTTCTGAATCTTAGTGTGATGTTTAACTCATGTCATGTTAAACATCTGTGGTGTGACACAGCCACAGTGATGGGATGGAGGAAATCACCACAGCCAAGCCGATATGTAGCATGCCCTGGGACTTCCAGAATTGTGAGCTAAATAAACCTCTTTTTTTTTTTATTAAGTATTGGAAAATGAAGTCATGTAGATACCTTTCTGCTAGCATATATCAGAATTCCAGAACTCCAAAGAAATCAGGTGTTCAGCATAAACAACATTGTTTTTAGGAACAGTGAACTACTCTTTTCACAGAATAGTAGAAACCCTTCTAATACCCACATTCAAGATGCCAGCCAAGGAATGACCTTGTAAGCAGACCTTTAAAACAGTAGCCTTATTAAGTCTGCTATATGAATTTTTACCGCAACACTCAGTTTTTCATGTGTAAATTCTACTCTAGAATTGTACATATCGGAGAGAGGGAATGTAAAGCTCCTAGCACAGTGAGAATGCAATACCAATACCTATTATAAATGTTACATGTAAGGTATAAGGATGTAGAACTCTTTTATATGTACATTAATTAGAAAAACTAATTTCCTATAAAGGAAGAAATGAAAAAAAACCCTGCATTTCTAAAACAAGGCAAGAAAAACTTTTTATTCATATTGATCTTAAATTTCATACATTATTTAGGCAATAAATATTTTATGGCTTTTTGACCTTTATTTTCTGATTCTGTTAAAATACAGGTGATATGTGAAATGAAGCCAACAGGTACAGACCCAAGGATCTTATCTCTAGCTGCTGAGGTTGCAAAAAGTCCTGAACAGAATGTCCCTGTTATATTGTTGAAGTTAAAAGGTAAGAAAAAGACTTTATGATTTTTAAATAAAATCAATTCTATCATTGGTTCAGTTTTGAATTGTGCAGAGAAACCTTAACACTATGATATGGCAATGATTTTTTTCCTTTATATTTTTAGTATTGTTCAACATATAAAAATATAAGTAGCCTTTGGATGTACTGAGCAAAAATAAGTATATCTTATTTTCTTTTTCCTTAGAAATAATAAACAACACACCTTTAGGAAGCTCAGAATTGAAGAAAATCAAACAAGATATATACTGTTATGACCTCATTCAATATTGCCTTCTGGTCCTCGGTCAGGATTGTTCTCGAATCCAGGGTGGGTGGACTACAATTTCCCAGCTTACACAGATATTAAGGTAAAATGAATCAATAAGTCAGCTTGTTCTTAAGGAATTTAGTATTTTTATTGTGATTTACAACATTTACTTCTATTTTATTTATTTTCCTTATAGGAATTGGAATATCCTGTGATAGGTTTTTAATTATACTTTTAGACTATTATTTACTTACTCTATTTGGAATTTTCTAAAACTTCCCTGCTAAACTTCAATAAATGATGATCATTTACTATGCTTATTCCTAAATCACAAGTGGCTGATCTGCTCTTTACTGACTCAGGAATATTTGAAGAAATGAAGAAATTAAGAACCTACATCTGTACTTGAGAAACTTAAAATAGAGATTGGGTGGCAGTCATGTAAATGTATGTCACAAGTAGAATGAAATTGGTGCTAAAATGAAAGTGCTTGAGCAGAGTAGTATAGGAGAACAGATATAAAAACTATTCATTTCACTTTGTATTTATTTTGGAGCCTAACTTTCTAAACTGCTTACTTTATTAGATAAAGTATTTATTTAGATAAAGGCCAAATTCAAACTATACAGTTGAAAATTTTAATAAATGTATACAATACTCTCTTATTCTTTAGTTTTTGAGTTTAATGATTTTCTTAAGTAATCTTTAATTACTTTATGTTTTGATAAAATATGCTAGCTCATGACAGTACTGACTGAGCATAATTATATTTACTAATGCTCTCTATTAAAAGTGTATACTCTTAAGTAATTAAACTAAAGGGAAAATAAAAACTGTTGCAGTATATGAACATTTGCCAGTTTGGTGTATAGTGGGCTCAATATGTAGTTTTTATTGCTTGTTATTGTACATTTTGTTGGAAAGACTCAAACAGTAGTACTCACTCATTAGCCTACAACCCTTGATTTGGGGACTCTTTGGTATTAGTCTACTCCATAGGTACTTTTTTGACTTCTGAGTGTTGAATTTATATCCAAAGAGTGGCTTTTATGTGAAGATTGAAGAAGATTCATTTCTTTTTTTTTTTTAATTTTTATTATTGGTTGTTCAAAACATTACATAGTTCTTGACATATCATATTTCATACATTTGATACAAGTGGGTTATGAACTCCCATTTTTACCCTGTATACAGATTGCAGAATCACATCGGTTACACATCCACTATTTTACATATTGCCATACTAGTGTCTGTTGTATTCTGTTGCCTTTTCTATCCTCTACTATCCCCCCCTCCCCTCCCATCTTCTCTCTCTACCCCATCTACTGTAATTCATTTTTCCCCCTTATTTTTTTCCCCTTTCCCCTCACTTCCTCTTATATGTAATTTTGTATAACAATGAGGGTCTCCTTCCATTTCCATGCAATTTCCCTTCTCTCTCCCTTTCCCTCCCACCTCTCATCCCTGTTTAATGGTAATCGTCGTCTCATGCTCTTCCTCCTTGCTCTGTTCTTAGTTGTTCTCCTTATATCAGAAAAGACATTTGGCATTAAAGATTCATTTCTTCTAAATGACTTTTTGTCCTCTAATGTATATTGTAAAGTGTTCCTCCTAGAGTTGGGGTTTTGCTTGTTTTTCCTTCTAATATAAGAAATATGCATGCAGATAATTTTCAGGTCTTAGAGAAGTTGATCTGTTGGAAAGCAGAACTGATGTAAAAGAGTATTTTATTTCCTTATCTGTCCCTCAAAAATTAATCCCATCCTGAGTATGGTATTTTTCAGCTGTTGGATGTCTGAAATGCTTCACTTAACAGAAATTTTATTCATGAATTAAGGTATTTTATGACTTTTAGAGTGATTGAGCCCAGTTCAATGAAAACTCAGCTCATGTCTTTTTATTGATTTCCTGAATGGCTGACATGTTCTTTTTTAAGATCTATGAATCCTGGACCTAAATACAAACAAGATCCATACTACACTATGCTTTTTATAGAAAGTTATTAGACTAGTTTTACAACAAGTTTTTTATTGACTTGGCAACAAAAGCAGGATATTCATTAATGTACAATGTCTAAAAAAGTTAGAGCATTCAGCTGATGTTTATGATTAACACAAATAATTTACATTCTTCTTTAAGCCATTGCTGTGTAGGCTTAGATCCAGGAGAAGATGCAGAGGAATTTTACAAGGAATTACTTCCATCAGCAGCAGAAAATTTTCTAATTTTGGGGAGACGATTACAAACATGTTTCATCAATGCAGCTAAGGTGTGTGTTTAAGTGTTTTGTGTTTATAGCCAATTCATTTTAATTCCTGAGAATATGTCCTATTTTATTTTTCAAATGTGCAATATTTGACTGAAAGTACATTTAGTATAGAAGATTTAACATTCTAAAAATCACAATAAAAAAGTTAGCATATAAAAAAATTGACTTTTTTTATATGCTAACTAAAGCAGACTGTATTTTTTTCAAAGAATCTGCCTTACTACTCAATTTTGTGCTTCACCCATAGTCACTTATGTCCATAACATCTTCCTAAAACATACTTTCTACTTCAATTATCTTGTTATTCCACTCTGTATATGGAAAAAAGTTTGTTCTCTAGGCCTAGAACTTTTCTCAGTAGCTACAATGGTGAAGAATAATAAAAATGATCTTTCACATCTCTAATCAAGAAATGAGATATTTTCAGTTTAATAAGTATTTCTTTTGTACATTGTGCTAGATGCTACATGAACTCTTCTTTGATCCATGTATTTAGAAGTATATTGCCCAATTCCAAATATTTGAAGACTTTCTGGATACTTTACTGGTACCAATTTTAAATATAAATTTTATTGTGGTCAGATAACATTATATCATTTTAATTCCTTGAATTATTTTCAGAGTTGTTTTATAGCCCTCTATATGCTTCATATTGGTTTGTTTTTTTCCTTTTTGCACTTCAAAGATTTTTTAACATTGTCTTTTACTATCTCTTATTTCTGTTATAAATTTAGCCTTTGTTTATTTTCATTCCCCTTTATATAATATAGCCTTTTTATTTGTGGCTGCTTTTCAGACATTCCTATTTTCTTTGGTTTTCAGCAGTTTTTCTTTGATGAACATTAGTGTGGATTTCTTTATATTTATCTTGCTTGGGGCTTACTGAACTTTATATATTTGAGTTTATGTATTTATTCACATTAAGAAAATTGCCACTGTTTTTTCAAATAGTTTTTTTCCTGCCCCATTCTCATTTTTTTCATTTGGATATTCCAGATTGCTAAGGGTCTATTCATCTTGTTATTATTGTTTACTTCAGTTTGGATCATTTCTGATGCAGTTCACTGAGCCCTTTCTTCTGAGATGTCTAATCTGATGATATTCCTGTCTAGTGAATTTTTTATTTCATGTATTATATTGTTTAGTTCTGTGATTTCTATTTTTCTGTTTTAGAGTTTTCATAATGGATGAGATTCTCTGTTTCTTCACCTATTACTCCCATATTTTCTTAAAGATTCTTTACCATATTTATTATAATAAGTTCTTATTTACAAATCAAGTTCATTTGAGAGTCTTTCTATTAACTATATTTTCTCTTTACACTGGTTCAAATTTTTCTGCTTCTCATGTCTAATTTTTTGTTTTATAATGGGCACTATGACTGATACATTCTTGAAATGCTGTTTTCCTGTGAAAATTATTAAGAGCAACTAAATTCTGGCAGATTGGTTGAGTTTATAGAGCATTGGCTTTAGCTTTTCTCAGGATACATTTACTCTAGTTTTGTAGTTAGAGTATTGCCATTAGTCCTGATTAATAATTCTTACTTCTTAAATGTGGTCCTTTAGTTTAAAAGTTGTTAATTCAGATTGTCTAGGAAGAACTGAAACTCCAAATTTTTTGTGCCTAACACTGGGTGGATGATGAAATTGCTGCTAATTTCTTTCAAACTTCCCCGGAACTCCTTGGAGTCTCTTCATGCACATTATAGAAATCAAGAATTTATTGGAAACGTATAAATAGATTTTAGAACTCCTTGCTTTGTGGCTTACTTCCTTCAGAGTTATTCTGGCAGCCCCAAACTCCAACTTCTGATTCTTCAGCCTATTTAGACTGTAGTTGTTTTTGTTTTTTTAATTGACATATAAAAATTTACATATTTATGAGGTGCCTGTGATGTTTTATTACACATATTCATTGCATAGTATTTAAATCAGAGTATTCATATTTAACTACTCAAAACATTCATTATTTTTTTAATACTTATTTTTTAGTTTTAGGTGGACACAATATATTTATTTGATATTTATGAGGTGCTGAGGATCAAACTCAGTGCCTTATGCGTGCTAGGTGAGCACTCTACCACTGAGCCACAACCCCAACCCCACACTATTTCTTTACAGTGAAAACATTCAAAATTCAGTCTTACAACTTTTTGCATGCATAGGACATTATCATTACCTATAATCACCATATTGTGCCATAGAACACTAGAACTTATTTCTCTTATCTAAATACAACAACTTTTTCCCATTTCTCCCCTCTCCCTACTCTTCCCAGATTCTAGCAACCACTATTCTACTCATCTTCTCTGAGGTTTTGTTTGTTTGTTTGTTAAGATCCCACATTTGAGCAAGATTCCATATAAGTTAAGATCATGTGGTGTTTGTCTTTCTGTGCCAGGCTTACTTCGTCTAACATGATGAAATTGACTTCTATTCATATTGTTACAAGTGATAGAATTTTATCCTTTATGACCAAATAGTATTCCCTTATATATATGGGCCACATTTTTATATTCATTCATCAGGTTTTTTGTCTTTGTTTCTTGGTACTGGGGATTGAATCACAGGCACCTTATCTTTGAACTACATCCCAGCCCTTTTTTGTTTTGTTGGTTTATTTGTTGAGACAAAGTCATGCTAAGTTGGTGAGGCTTGGCTTTAAACTTGTGCTTCTCCTCCCATAGCCTCCCAAGTTGCTGGGGTTACTTCATGCTCATTGCACCAAGTTACTCATTCATTCAACAGTTAATAGACTCATGAATAGTGCTGCAGTGAATTATGGGAATACTGATTTCTGTTTGGCTTCTTGATTTCATTTCCTTTGTATATATATATACACCTATTAGTGGGATTATTGGATCATATGTTAGTTGTATTTTTGATTTTTTGAAGAACCTCCATACTCTTTCCCATAATGGTTGTACTAATTTACATTCCCACCCACAATGTTTAAGGGTTCCCTTTTTACCACATTCTTGCCAACACTTTAAATCTTTTGGATAATAGTCATTCTAACTAGAGCCAGGTGAAAAGTCATTGTGGTTTTGATTACATTTCCCTGATGATTAGTGATGTTGAGCATTATTTCATATATTTCATGTTGGCCACTTGGGTATCTTCTTTTAAGAAATGTCCTTTTAGTCTAGTGCTCATTTTATAATCAGTTTTTGTTTGGTTGGTTGGTTGGTTTTGTTTTGTTTTGTTTGCCATTAAGAAGTTCAAGTTCCTTATATATTCTTAACCCCTTATCAGATATATAGTTTGCAAATATTTTATCCCATTTTTAGTTTTATGTAATCCTGTTTGTCAGTTTTTGCTTGTAATTCCTATGCTTTTAGAGCCTTAGTCAAAGAATGTTTGCCCATTCCTGTGTCCTAAAGCTTTTCCCCCATATTGTCTTCTAGTAGTTTCAGTTTCAGAAGTTAACATTTGTCTTTTATATTCATTTCAAGATAATTTTGTATATGATGAGTTGCAGTAGTTGCAATTCTTCTGCATGTAGATATTCAGTTTTCCCAGCACCATTTATCTCCAGTATGTGACACCTTTGTTTTAAATCAGTTGAGTATGGATTTATTCTGGGATACTTATTCTGTTTTATTGGTCTATTATACCTATTCCCTGCTGCTTTGGTTACTGTAATCTTATATATTTTGAGGTGAGTTTTGTTCATTTTTACTCATGATTCCTTTGGTTATTTGAGGTTGTTTGTGTGTGTGTGTGTGTGTGTGTGTGTGTAGTTCCATGTGAATTTTAAGATTTTTTTTTTTTTTGGTTCTGTGAAAAATGGCATTGTTAGATTATAGCTTCTTGTTTGAACTCCTTTCCTTGTGATTTGTTAGAGGTCATTTCCCTGTGTTACTCAAACACTGGCAAGTACTCTCGACAGAAAAGCCAGAAGTATTAGGGATCTCCTGAAAAACAGAACCAAAAGGAACTAACTCTCTTTCTCTCTCTGTCCTCCCAACCTCCTTCCCTCTCTTCCTGGAGGGTGGGGAAGCAGGGGCAGTGGGAATTGGCAACTGGGGAAGCTGACAAGTCCCAGGATCTACAATTGGGTGGTGGCATAGTTCCAGTCTTAGTCTAAAAGACTGAGAACCAGTAGAGCTGATGGCATAGTACCAGTCTAAAGGCCAACAGGCTCAAGACTCAGGAAAAAAACGGTGTTTCACTTTGAGTCTGGCCAGCTCAAAGGCTGCCAGGCAAGAGGAATTTCCTGTTGTTTGAAGGAGAATCAGCTTTTTTGTTCTTTTCAGGCTCTGAACTGATTGGATGAAGCCCACCAATATTAGGCAAAATAATTGTCTTTACTCAATCTAAAACATTAAATATTAATATTAAACCTATCCAAAAATACTCTTGTAGACATACCCAGAATAGTGTTTGGTGCAATATCTGGGCACCCCCATGACCCAGTGAAGTTGAAACATAAAATTAACCATCACACAAGATAAATTTGTATCTCAGCCAATACATTTTCTTTCAGGGTTGCATCTACATGGTTTTGTCTATTCTTTAGGATCTTCAGATAATTGCTTTTTACATTTTTTTCCATAATTTGTCATTTTGATCAACAAAAGGTTGGTTAGCAAATTATGGTCTGTAAGACAAATCCACTCTGTTTTTGTAAAATAAACTATTGGAACACAACTCCATCTATTTGTTTATATATTATCCATGGGTGCTTTCATTCTACAACAGTAAATTTTAGTTGTTAGAGAATGTAACACCTAAAATATTATCTGGCCTATAACTAATAGAAAAGTAAAATTTATAAAGAGAAAGAGAAGGAATAACAAATGTGAACAAGAATGTTTGGAAAAAAGCTTGAGGAACCAGTGGTACTTGATCAATATATCTCAAAAGAATGGATAAGTTTTGAAAGTATGAGGCAGGGGAAAGGGACAAGACCAAAAAAGAAAAAAATAAGTAAGTATGGCATATTTTAATTCCTGTTCAGATACTTACCAGACTTAAATTTATTACTGCAATCTTTCCATAAGGTTTAAAAGTAAAGTAAGGTTGGACAAGATTGCAAAGGGCATAGGATTTCAGAGAGAAGAGTTTGAACTTGAATGTACAAATATTAGAAAAGGCTTTTTAGAAGGCATGAGTGTGCTAATAAGAAAACATTTCTAGATTATTTCAGTAAGTTAGAGCTAAGGTAATAATGCCTTGATTCTTTGGACAAAGAGAATTAAATGAGATATTATGAAAGAAACATTGAAAGAATATAAAAGATAAAATATCAGACAGTGGTTTTAAATGGATAGTGTATATCATTGTAGAGCTAAATTAAGCTGACCTCAAGGGTTTAAGGCCTCATAGATGTTTAACAGAATTAGGAAACTAGAAACTTCATGAAAAAAACAACATAATTGCTTTGAAGTCAGTTGAATTTTCAAGTGGATATGTCCAAGTTAAATATATGGAATCAAGGTTTGATATAAAGGACATGTCAGTACTACATCTGTATTTTGAGAAAGCCTCATAGATGAGTGCTAGTTAAAACTTGGAAGAAGAGAGTAATAGAGAATGAGCTTTCTTAGAGAGACAATTTAGAGTTAATATCCAGTAACCATCTCCAGAGCCTTAGAGATGTCTGAGATAGATGTGGTTTATTTGTGCAAAGTGAGAAACTGTGGCTCCATGTGCTGGATAGGTAGAGAAAAATCACAAAATCTTAAGAAAGCCATATTTAATTTTTTCATATATTTGTCACCTTAAAGATATGATTTTTTAGGTGCTTTGCCTGCAATTTTAAAAATTTAAGTGGCAATATCTATTTTTATGGCTTCATGGTCTATTTCTGCACGGTCCAATATAGTAGCCATGAACCCTCTACTAATTCAGCATGTAATATACCTTTGTTGAGGAACTGAGTTTTTTGTTTTATGTTATTTTAATTATTTAGAATTTTAAAAGTTATGATTAATTAGTAAACTTAGGTTTGAAACAGTGTGAAAGGGTGTCTACTTTTTCCAGTTGTTAGATTTTTAAAATTCTAAGTACACATTAATTATTTCTAATGAGAATTTAGCATCCAGAGTGAGTGGTCTAGAAATGTAGCTGTACTACCCTTCGTGACTGACAACACTTGAGAATTACCGTGCCTTTTCTGATGTATCTTTGGGTGAAAATGGCAAAGGCAGTTTATGGAACCAAAGTGATTCTTAGATCTAATATAACATTTCTTTTGTTTTAGTGTTTTTTTAAGAAGGTAGGTTTGTTGTTTGTTAACACATGCCTGTTTACTGAGCACTTAACTTTGTCCTAGAATAATGGGAAGAAAATACTTAGCATTATTACAGAGAATAATCATAGCTATCATAAATTTTTATTCTTGTCCTCACTTTTTTGCTACAGAACATTCAGAATGTGTTTCTTTAAAGTTAGGTAGCCAAGCCATGGTAGCACACACCTGTTAATCCCAGCTAATTGGGGCGCTGAGGCAGGAAGATCACAAGTTCAAAGCCAACCTGTAGCTCAGTAGTAAAGAATCCATGGGGGGATGGGGAAAACAATTCCAATGCATTCTGACTGCAGGGATTTAAGGAATATCCACTGTATGAGGCTCTGGGGTTAATCCCCAGTACTACAAAAAAAAAAAAAAAAAAAGTTACATGGCCAGTAAATGACAGAAATTTCCAGTGGAATCAGTGTTTCTTATTTTCCACTGTAAAACACTTAATTAAACTAATATTTCACCTTACTTTCCAGAAAGGAAAAACAAAAACAAAAAAATCATCATTTGTTTATTGAATAAATATTGATTGAACATTTACTATGTTTCAGAACATTGAGTTATAATAGGGAGCTAAATGGCTTGATCTCTGCCCTCATTAAAACTAGAACTGAAAAGTACTATTAAAAAAAGCATTATATACTGACACCTACATTTGCATATCGAGGTGGTTTTCAAACCTGGCCACATAACCACCAACTCTTCTACCTAACTATAAAAGATACAGATGTCCAGACTTTGTCTTTAGAGAATGAGAGTCAATATATTTGGGCTAAAGCCTGTGCAAAGGTATTTTAAAAACTTCACACAAAATTCACACACATTTTTCACATTTTTCAAGTGTTGAAAAATGCTACTGTATCAACTTGTACTTTTGTACTACTTATTTTATCTGGATAACAGCCATTTATAGAAGGTAGAGTAAGTATTAACATACTATAAGCACAAGTTTTACAGTTAAGAAACTAAAAGGACTACAAAACCATGTAGTTCTTAGATCCAGAAACTGAGTCTTCTAACACCCCAAAGAAGTCTTTTTTTTTTTTTTTTTTTTTTTTTGTGAAAGTAATTACAGAAATGTCAATTGGGTTTGTCTTTTGTGTAAAGGGTGAAGAAAAAGATGAAATATTGCACTTTTTCCAAATTGTGACTGATTCTCTGTTCTGGCTATTAGGTGGCCATGTTCAACTCATACAGAATGGTAAGAGAAAAGATTTTAATGTAACTGACAATAATTGTAGAGTTAATTGCTAACAGTTTGATCTTTTCTAAAAATAAACGCCTTGTATACTATACAGATAACCATAGTGAAGTGACATCATGTTGAAATAATCCCATAATTAAAAAGTCATTTGGATATTCCAGCTTTAAATAGTCCACATTGACATTGTGAATATTATACTCAAGGTAATATTGCTAAAATACAACTTTCTCCTTAGCTTTTTTGTCTTTAGCAAATCTGACATAAGAATTAATAGAAGTTTAATCTTGGAAAAATAATTTGTTTTAAAGATTACTGTTACTGTTTTAGATATGCTATAAGACAAATTCCTATGTACATAGTAGATATGATTTAACTCATATCCTAAGTGAGAATAAACTTATATAATGACATTTTACTGAACTTAAAAGTCATATTTTTCTGCTTACATTGAGAAATATAAATATGGGTTAATTTTATGTTGTTTTTAAGATTAAGAAAATATTTCTTGGTGATAATTATAGCACAGTTCTTATTCTTGAAAAATTTCATTTAACATAAATGCGACACCATAAGAACATTGTTTTTCATTATTTTGTTTTGTTTTAGGAAATAATACTTAAACTGAAATCTTCTTTTAATTCAGCTTTTTTCCTTCAGAATATAATAGACATTGAGTCATATAGTTCTATAAGTATTGTGAAGAAAAACATAATCCCATTCTATTTCCCAAAGGCATCTACTTTAATAATGTTTTATACTTTGGATAGTTATATGTACATAGCTAAGTAACATGCATAAATAATTGTTTAGCATTATTTCCTGGTATGGACAAATATCATTATAAGTTCCCAATTTAAAGAACTTTATTTAACCAAAAACATAAAGTATTTAGGACTTTGGTTATAAAGATCTAGTAAAAATTGAGAGAGTACTTGAAATATGCCATATTCCATTTTGAAACTACGTTTGGAACTAGATTAAATGATTGTAAATTCATATGCAAAAAAAACAAATTAGTACATTGAAAATGAGGTTTCTGACAACCTTTTCATTCTAAATGGAAAAATCTCTTGGAGAAATGGCTGACTATAGGTCTGGGGTAGGAATTACACAAAGATAAAACCCAAAAGGCTCTAAAATACCAAGTGGAAAGGAAGCAATCAAAATCTATTAGAATTCTGTGAAAAGAAGTCAAGAGCCAATCTAAGGTGCCTTTTACTGGCCAAATAAGGAAATTTGAACAGTCATAAAGATAATAACTATAATTGATTGAAACACATCAAATTCATTAGCAAGACTTTTTTAAAAATCACCATAATGTCTGCTAGGGAACTTATTTTTTATAATTATCTTACATATAGATAAAGAAAAATTTCTCTTTGTAAAAGTATTCCAGACTATGGCCATTCCACCCCTGAACATGCCCAGTCTTGTCTAAAAGTGTTCAAAGTAATAAGTGAAAATATATGATAGCACAGCACCCATTTTGCAGCCCTTAGTGATTTAACAGATTTGGAGATTATTTAGCCATGGTTGTCATTAGGTGCCTCCTAATGTATTATAGCGTCATAGATAAACTGTATGTGCCAGAAATTCTATCCTGGGTCATTTCAATCCTCTAATGCCAACTATTCATATTCAAAACATCAGAGAAATAAATTATACCTCTGGAATGTATTAAGAAAACTGAACTGAGAAGTTGAAAGAAAACTAGACTGAGAATTGACACAGTTTATTCAACAAATAAATTGCAAGGGAAATAAGAAAGAAGAATCTATAGGTTAAAAGGAATTTCAAAGATAGCCAATCACAATTTATGCATATCATTTGAACATTGAATAAATTTTAAAAATTCAAAAGCAGTTAGAACTTGATACACTTGACTGGCTATTTGATGAAATTAAGAGATAGTTATTATGTTTTATTGCTTAGTAATTAATGTCTTTTGGCAATTTATATTGAAATATTTATGGATAAAATAATTTGATGTCTTAGATGAGGGAGTAGGTAAAATAAGTTTCACCACGAGTTGATCATTGTTAAAGCTGATTGACTGGTTTGTGGGTATTCATTATAATCTCTTATGTGCTTTTATGTATGTTTGAAACTTTCATTGTAAAAAGTTGAAATAAGTAAATAAATGGGTACAGCGTCAGCTTTTGTTTGGAGCAGTAGTGGCAGTAAGGTAGGACTTATTCTACCAAATAGTTTTCTGACTATTGAAAAACAGAATAGGAACTCTAAAAATAAATTATACAATAATTTATTTTAAGCTAACTGGCATAAAATCAAAATGGAATCACTGTTTGGTGAGTTATTTTAGCTAAATTTTTCCAGTGGGGGAAAAAATTGTATACATAATAGGTACTATGTGATTTTAGTTAATTCAAAGTTAATTTCAGAGTTATTAATAAACATTTAAGTAAATAAAAATGGAAAATATGCTTATTCTAGCTACAAAGAATGTTTTAACTAAACTAACAAAACATAAAAAGCAATAGAAACATTTAATAATAGTAGAATTATTTTTAAGTTGTTAAACATTTGGAAAACTGGTGGACTATATAAATAGAGTCAAAAAACAGGAATTAATATGGGAAAGAAATCAAATCTGTTCCTTCAGAAGAGAAAAAAGGGAAAGAGTCACATTATTTGAAAGAAGCTAACATAGTGCCCCACAGAGCCAGCTTGCCAACATACCTGATTTTATTTTACTTTTCTGCTCAGCTTTGAAGAAGGGATAAATAGATAGATAATGACATTTACTGGGAATATACCCTTTTCTAGGACATTTGTATTAGCCTTTGTGAAAGCTACTTATTTCTAGTTTTACAGATGAAGAAATGGAGTTTCTAAGAGGTTAAGCAACTTGCGTAAGCATATTATACCAAGTCTTCATAATTTCTCCTCAGTATTTAAATTAATTCATTGCTAGAAAAGGTCTTCAAATTTGGAATATATTATTTTATGTTCACTTTAAAGAGAGGTAATAATAAATTCATTATTATTTATAGAAGTTATCTTGAGTATAACCTTTCATGAAAATAGAATGCCTATAACTGTTTAAATACATCTGCCTAGATCTTAAAATCTTTATTGTAGAGTACAAAAAGCCAAGAAATTCAGCAAAAATGGTCATGCTTTGATTATATTTTAAAAAGGCAAAATTCCACTTGTGGTATTACAGAATCTACTTTAATCTTTCTTTCTTTTCTTCTTTTAGTATTACAAAGTGACCATTTCTTACACTTACTGCAGACTGACAATGTTCAAATAGGATCTATAGTCATGACTTTACTACAGAATATACTACGGATCAACAGGTGACTTGATTTTATATAATGATACTGATTTTTTATTTTTTGAACAGAAGCATTACCAATTTTATTCCAATTTTGCTGAAATCAATTGCATTTGACTTGTATGTGATACTTAAGCTCTGTTACCATTGTCTTTCAGGAAAAAATGTAAAAATACTATAAAAGATTAGAAATTTATTATCAAATTGCTATCAAAGCTTAAGAAGATCTTAGCCAAATCTCAGGCTTAAAGAAGAAATTAGTGTAATATCCAAAGAAAAATATTAGGGTCACAGTAAAAAATGCTTATTCTCTTATTTATTTAAGAAGCAACAAGCTTAATATTGTGATAAATACTAAAGAAGCATATAAAAAAGTACTAGTTCCTCAGATGAAAATAAAAAGGCAGAATATACACAGTTGAAATCATTCTTTAGTTCTGTATGAATTAAGCAGCTAGTATGTGCCAAGTACTATCTGTCATTCCATTTACAAAGTTGATTAAAACTCAGAATTTATCTTCAAAGATAAATGGTGGTAGAGTGGAAGAGATTGGTAGACACATGAACCTAATTATTGTGTAACGGTATTAAATATGTACACAAATGTTAGAGAGCTTCTGGCCCAAACTGAGAAGGGATTCTTCCTAATGAAGATAACACCTAAGATGAAAATTTAAGGATGATAAATTGTCCAGGGAAGATGAGGAGAAAGCAGTATATGCAGATAATAACATGCAAAAGCATAGAGGTAAGAAACACACTGAGAGTGAAAAGTAGGACAAATCATTGTTGTTGGGACTTAAAGTTCAGTATCAGAAAAGCCTAGCAAGTTCTGCAGAGGGTTAAATCTTGAAAAATTTATATTCTATGTTAAGAAAATTAAGTCTTATCCTATAGGCAGTGGGAACCATTTTAAGTGAAGATATTTTAAGTGGATGAAAATGGTCAGATTACATTTTAGTTTTTTTACTCTAGTTGCTACTGGAAGAAAGGTAAGTGGAACAAAACTCTAGACAAAGATGGCACCTAGTCGAAACAAAATGCAAGTGAAGAAATGAAATCTTGATTTTGAACACTGATACCTGAGGATGGATTTTAGAAAATAACCGATTAAACTCATCAAGACTTCATGTCCACTTTTTGTTAAGATGGAATAGTAGAAATGGATTTACCATCATCTAAAAAAAAGACATTAGTTTTCAACAAACTGACATCAGTCAACTAATGAGTTAAAGTAAGCCCAAAGAAAAAATAAATGTTGTATTAGATTTCTGTCACTATAACAAAATATCTGAGACAATCAACTTAGAGAAAGATGATTATTGCTTAGTATTGAAGGCTCCAGTTAATAATCAGTTGACCCCATGGATTTGAGCCTATGGTGAGGCAGCACGTCATGGAGGGAGAACAGAAAACAAAAGAGAGGAAGGGGCCAGGGACCCACAATCCTCTTCAAGAAAGTGTCCCCAAAGACCTAAAGACCTGCCAGTAGGCCTCATCTCTCAAAAGTTGTAGCACCTTCCAATAATGCCATCATGGAGACTGAGCCTTTACTATACATGGACCTTTCAGGGACATTCAATATCCAAACTGTAACAGAAGTGAACCTCATAATTGTCTTGACATAGTATTCAGACAGTTTCTAGGCAGTGATATAGGGAGGTGTATCCGATCCAGACTGAGTTGAAGACAGAGCTGAGAATACAAGAACAACAAGATAACTAGAGTACACAAGACAGAATATCAGAGAAGAGAGCTACCAGAGATTGGCAGAGAGGTCCCTTCAAGTCAAGAGTGAGGTAAAAATACTGGTCACATATGTGTAAAAAGAAAGGAAGAAACTACCCAGTGTCAGGAAAAGCAATAATTTAAAAGGATTAAACAAAACAAAACAAAAAACACAGTTCTAGGAGCTTACACAGGTTTGGGAATCATGCCTGTTACTAAAAGCTAAACTGGAAAACCTCATAAACACTGGAGCATCAGGTAGGGTGGTATTCAAGAAGGTTTCACCCTGTTGCTGTGAAGTGGCACCAAACTGAGCACTATTCCAGACCATCCAAATCAATCATAAAATTGGGGCCTAAAAAGATCAAACTATCTCAAAGTATCTTAACTAAACATGGCTTTTGAAACTGCTATGCATATTACAATTTTTTTTTCTCACTGGAGGGTATATAAATGTAGAAGTGTAATTCTTAATAAATAAATTGGATTTATCCCAAGAATTTAGGGCTGGTTTAATATCCTAAAGTCAATCAGTATATTGCATCACTTTAACAAACCAAAAAAAGAAAAACCACATCATTTTATCAGTAGATATAGAAAAAGTCTTTGATATAAAATATAAACTGAAATTTTATATCCAGTTAACAGTCAGAAGTTGAAATATTTAAGAATTGCAATTTATAAAGCATAAAATATTAAATCTAACAAAAAGTGTGAAAGACCCATTAACTGAAAACTATAAGTATTGCTAAGAAGAATTTAAAAATGTAGAAATAAATGGAAAGATGCCATGTTGTATACCTTAAATGCATCCCACTAAAATTTCTATTTTTGTAGAAATTGACAAACTGATTGTACAGTTCATATGAAAGAAAAGGATTTAAAGTAGTCTAACCGGCTTTGAAAATGAATAACAAAGTTAGAGAACTATACCTAATCTAAAAACTTTTTCATAAAACTACCATAATTAAGATGATATGCCAGGGGGCTGGGGATGTGGCTCAAGCGGTAGCGCGCTCGCCTGGCATGCGTGCGGCCCGGGTTCGATCCTCAGCAGCACCACATACCAACAAAGATGTTGTGTCCGCCGAGAACTAAGAAAAAATAAAATAAATGTTAAAATTCTCTCTCTCTGTCCCCCTCTCTCTCTCACTCTCTCTTTAAAAAAAAAAAGATGATATGCCAGTGATGTTACTTCTGTAATACGTCAGAAACATCAATGAAACAAGATAGAATCAGGAATAGACTCACACAGAGAATAGTTGAGAAGAGTAAAGGTCATTCATTGGGGAAAGGTATAGCCTTTTAAAATAAGTTGGAACAGTTGGCTATCAATATGCAAAGACCTACATGCGAAACCTAAAATATAAAACTTCTTGGAGAAAATTAGTATAAAAACTGTGTTGAGCAAAAATTTCCTAGATTCTTAGGTTTATGCTTAATGTAAAATCTGAAAAATAAGAAATTGATCAGACTTAAATTAGACTTCATCAAAATTTCAGAAGTCTATTTCTGAAAAGATACTTTTAATGAAATAAAACATTCACAGACTGGGAAAAATATAAGTGAAGTATATATCTTATTAAATACTTGTACCTAGAATACGTAAAGAACTCTCAAATTTTAACAAAAAAAAATTTTGAAAAGTGTGGAAAATAATTGGATGCTTCATGTAAGATATATGGGATGTATGAATGACAAATAAGCAAATGAAAATATTTTTGTTCAACGCCCTTAGTCAGTAGGAGATACCACTACCTAGCCATTAAATGGCTAAAATTTAAAACACTAACTCAAGTGTTGACAATGATACGAAGGAGCTAGATCTCTTATACATTGCTTCTGGGAATGTAAAATAGTACAATCACTGTGAAAAATAGGTTAGTAATTTCTTAACAAGCTAAATGTATACTACCACATTATATATCCATTCTACTCCAATACTCTTATGTATTTGCCTAAGAAGAATTGTATACAGCTCTTCATAGCAACATCATTTGTAATAACCAAAGACTAAAAACAATTTAGATGTCCTTCAACAGGTAACTAAATGGTGCTATATCTATTCAATAGCATACTACTCAATGATAAACAAGAATGAACTCTTCACATGGCAACATAGAAGAATGTAAAAATAATGTTCCATGAAAGACACGAGAGCAAGAAATATAAACTGTGTAATTCCATTTATGTAAAATTCTAGATAATGTAAACTAATTTGTAGTGACAGAAAGCAGGTCACTGATTGCCTGAAGTGTCAGTGAGGCAAGAGGGAGAAACTATAATGAAACACAAGGAAGCTTCGGGAATTATGGATGTATTCATTTTCTTGTGTGTGTTGGTGAAACATCAAACTGATCAAATTCTATGTTTTATATATGTGTAGTTTCTTGTATATCAATTATACTTTAGCTATTAAAAATAAAAATCCTCAGGATGTGGGAGTTTTGTAATGAAATAAGATGAAAGGTACAGTCAAGTATGACACCAAGTTGTCTATTTTGGGAAATTGGACTCTAGAATATGAAATACATAAGGAGCTGGCTCTGTGAGATAGGTGATGAATTCAGTGTTGGATAGGTTGGTTCAGCAGGCAGTAAAATAAGTGTCTATGGGGCTGGGGTCATAGCTCAGTGGTAGAGCGCTTGCCTACCATGTGTGAGGCACTGGGTTCGATTCTCAGCATAACATATAAATAAATTAATTAAATATAGGTCCATCAACAACTAAAAACAATTTTAAAAACCAAGCATCTATCCAAATCTTTGTAGACTAAAAATTATCAAATGTCCATCAATAAGTGATTCATGAAGAGAGGTGAACTAGAGTTACAGATTTACAAACTAACAATTTATAAATGGTAGTAAAACTGAACAGGAGAAAAGATAAGGTCAGTAGGAAATATGAATAGATGGTGAAAAAATGGGTTGAAAATGGATTCCTGGGGAATAACCTTTAAGGGATGTGCTGGGGAAGGGGAGTCTATAAAGAAAACTTTAGAAAATTTTGTCAGAAATATATGGGTGGAGAGTGAAGGAGTGAACAAAAGAACATTGTATCAAAGAATCTATGTGGGTGGAGAACATCAAGTACAAATAGGTAGTAGGAAAATAAGCTGTTAGTGATATATGTGTGACATGGTATTTGTGAAGTTATATTAATTAAATGCACTTTAATGAAGAGTAGTGAAGTAATGAGGAAGAATGCCAAGTGTAGTCATTTAAGAAATGAGTGGGGAGGGAGGAAATAGAATCAAGGAAGTTTGGACTTGAAGCAGAAAAATAAGATGGGAGTTAGTGGCCTACAGAAAATATTTTTAGAATTGGGAAATTTAAAGAGCATTTAAAAACATTTGAAAAAATGTATTATAATCCATTAAATCCTTTTGGAATGTGGAGTAAAGAAGTAATCAGACTGGGATATGTTTATCTACGGAAGGCTTTTTGAAATGAACATATATTTTACTTGAGTTTTGAATGGTGTGATAATAATGAAATGATGCAAAGGAAAGGATTGGACATCCCTGGCATAAGAAATAACTTAAAAACCAAGGCAGCATAGAAACATGTGGCACCAAGATTCCCACATATTTCGATTGAATGACCTTTAAAGTCTTTCAACTCTGAGATTTTAAAATTTAGAATAGGCTATTGGACTCTCTTAAAATTACTTGGGTCATGATTGAAGTATAATTTCCAAAAGGCTAAAAACATGACATAAGCAAATATAAAATTTAAGTGATCAAAATTTTATTCAACTCACTCATGAGGGAACTAGTAAAATATTTATAGAGGCTCAAAGGAGAAATGGAGGGAGATTTATAGAATTGGTTTGTCAAAGGATTATAGAAATGAACTTGCAAATAAATTTTAAAAAATACTAATAGAAAAAAGATCACTGTCTAATAAAGCAATATATCATAGTAGCCTTTAGAATTACCTTTTGTACAGGACAGAAATCATTTGCATTGCTATTGTGTAGGCGTCTTATTTGCCTTGTTCTCAACTAAACATCATTGACAATATTCAATTTCTACCATCAAATTTAAAATACCTTAATAGTAAGTGGTCAAACAAAGGTATATGTCCCTACAAAATCACATGCTCCTTAAGGCACATAGTGAAAGAATAATGAGTAACCCTATCAATTGACCTTGAACTGTCTTGTGATTTTGCTTATATTGTTGCCTTGAAATTTTTGAAATGCTTGTTATTTAATATGTTGTGAATTTCTCTTCTGAATTTGTGAGTTTCTCTGCGGAGAGGACTTTTTGTGACTACTTTTTGTATTTTCTATTATATCTAGCATGGTACCTTATACACAATAGGAATTCAATAAATAAATGTTAATGTTTTAGGGGCTGGGGCTGGGGCTATGGCTCAGCGGTAGCACACTAGCCTGGCACGTGTGAGGCACTGGTGTTTGATTCTCAGCACCACATATAAATAAATAAAGGTCTATCAACAACTAAAATAAAAATGTAAAAAATAAACAAATAACTGCATATTTTATTTTAAATTTATAATAATAACTATGTATCAATTAATAATGATGTTTTTAAATTTTTTTCTTCTATTAGTGGTGATTTACTTAGAATAGAAGGAAAAACCCTGCATTCTATTTTAGATGAAGTTATTTTCAAGATTTTATCAACTCCTAGTCCAGTCATAAGAAGTACTTCTACAAAGCTTCTACTGTTGATGGCTGAATCCCATCAGGAAATTTTGATTTTACTGAGACTAAGTGCCTGCTACAAAGGTAGTACATTCATACTTTTCTTTTCTTGGGATTCTCAAAAAAGAATGTTTACTGATGGTATATGAAACACAAAATTCTTATAAATTTATTGAATTATGCAGATAAAATTTGATTATAACAGAGAAAAATGTCTATATAATCAAGCTATCAGTGTCTCAACAGTGGCATGTGATAGTTCATAAATGAGGTTACAAAAACTATTTACTCCCTCTCTAATGAAAAGGTTCTGTGTTGAATATACCATGTAGTATAATAAAATAATGACCAAAGAAATCAGTGATTTTATCACAGCTAGCTTTATTGGAAAAAAATAGAACTATGCTGGAGAGGTTGAGAACCCTTTTGGCATTTATATCAGTTAATTAATTAATTACTCTTTAAGTACTTCACTGCCTTTCTTCAGAAACAACAAAATCTACCTTGCCTCGAATATCAATCACATATGTGTAAAAAGAACCCCGCCTTTGAGGCTCAAAGGACTCAGTGTATACCATTCTCACATAATAGCTTTCATTGACTTGAGCATTTACTATGTATAAGACACTGTTCTACATGCATTAAGATTTTTAATATTTATAATGACCCATATACAATAGAAAGCATGGGAAAACTAATTTATCCAAGATCACACAGATCATGTACTTTTTCCAGTTACGAGCAAAGTTATCTGTTAGCTTTTATTTCTTTGCTGACCAGAGCCATGAATTAATTATGATATATCTTTTTTATTCAACATAATTAGGAAATGGGTTTCTATTTCATTAAATATATTTAATATAGGATTATCCCATATGACTTCCCACTAGTCCAAACCAAAACAGAAGCCAAACACCCCAGATCGTTTCCAGTGTTGTAGATAATCAGAGATACTCCAAGGCCCTCATCACTTTTATGGGTCATGGACCCTGAGGCCTAGAAGTAATATATGCACCATAGCGAGAACCAGGACGAGAGTCACAAAACTCACTGGACTATGTGATGCACTTAATAACTAAACAACTAAAATGGCATTTTTTATCATTCTTTATGATTTGGAAGATACTTTAGCAATATACCTTGCATTAATCATTGCTGTGAACATTTTAATTATTTTATGAATTGTAGGAATAGAGAGGAAGAGAAGGTACTATTAATAGAACTCTAGTTGAATTGTGTCAGACGTACATTTCCCAATTCTGCAATTAGATTCCCACATAAATGTGAATGTCCAGCAGAGTTCATTATAAAGGGTTTACTTTTGACTGATATTTCAACAGCAGAATTTATTCACTTTTTTTCTTGATATTTTATAATTATCAATATTGCTGAGAAGTTTGATTTTAAAGAGACTGTAAGGCAGGGGAATATTTATACCATGGCTTTGTAATTGTATACTGAGAAGAAGCCGCTTTATTTACTTTATTTATATTGAATAACACATCATTCAAACATGCTCTGTTATTTTTACTTTTTGTTAATACTCTATTATTTACTTTTTGTTAATACTCTATTATTTGGGAATGAAAATGCAGGAGCTTAATGTTACAGCACTTCTGTGTTTGTTCAGGAATCTGTTGACTTGTCCCAATATTAGATGTTAGTGGGTTTTTTATTTATTTAATAATAACTTTCCTTAATTAATAATGACTCATTGTAACCTACTTAAATACTTCTACAAGGTAGGCATATACTGAATAGGTATTCTTAATAATGACCTTTAAAAATGTTTTGGTTTTTAAAATTGTTCTGGTTTTGCTGTGGTTGTAGCTCAGTGGTAGAGCCTTGCCTAGCATGTGTAAGGCCCTGGGTTCAATCCTCAGCACATAAAATAAATTTAAAGAAAGGTATTGTGTTCATCTACAACTTAAAAAATTTTTAAAAAATATTTTGGTGTAAGGTGTCTTATTTTCAAACAAGTTTCTCTCTATTATTTGACTAAGTGCACTGATTCTATTGTTCTTTATTAAAGAGATTGTCTAGACAACTTTATTAATTTTTTAGATCGAACCCAAGGACAACCCAAGCTACCTCCCCAGCATATTATCTTTTAATTTTCAAAGAGGGTCTTCTTGAGTTGCTGAGGTTGGCCTCGAACTGTGATTGTCCTGCCTTGGCCTTCCAAGTCACTGGGATTATAAGCATATGCCACCATGCCTAGCTATGTGGACATATTTTTGTATCAGATCTCACAAGTGAGCAACAAGAATTATCAGGACAGACGAATATCCTGAACACCTCAACCTTGATTCTTTGAGGAAAGGAAAAAAAAAATCATGTGATTAACCTTGTTGTATTCATTCATTTCTAAACCAGACTTTTTAACTTCAAATTAATACTAATTATCCAGGCATGGTAGTCCATGCCTGTAATCCCAACAATTCAGAGGTAGAGACAAGATGATTTCAAGTTCTAGGCCAGCTTCATCAACTCAATGAGATCGTTTCTCAAAATTTAAAAAAAGGGGATAGGAGGCAAGTATGTAGCTCAAGGGAAAAGTGCCCCCCCCCAATACTACAAAAAACAAGTAATTCTGATTATATAATAAAATCAATTTATTGTTAATATATCTTTTGTTATCTATTTCAGGACTCAGAAATCTACTAAATAAACAGGAAACTGGGACAGAATTTAGTCAAGAACTTACACAGCTCATTAGCCTTTTAAGCCCTCAGATATATCAGGAAGTAGAAGACCAGGTATTAAATTATAAGAATAATTGGGGATATTTGCTAACTGAAACTATTGAGTTACAGTTTTCCTTAAATGTGTCTCACTTTCTTTTTCTTAATATTTTAAGCAAAGTGCTTCCCTGGAAAAATAGAAATATCTTTAAAAGTGTCTTTTCCATTTGGCCTATCCATAAATATAATTTTAGTCTTATTTATAGATGCTACCACATCAGGTTTTGGGGGGTTTTTTGTTTGTTTCTTTGTTTTTCAGGAATTCTTATGAAATTCCTATCTCTGATATTCATCATCTTTTATGCATAAGCTATTTAAACTTTTTCTTTGCTTTTTTCTTAAAAATATCTAATTATGCCAAACTATGTAGTTATGGAAAGCTAACCTTTTTAGTCTTTGAGAAATAATAATAATGCTTTTTGCCTCTACATGAAAAATTATATTAATAAAAATTAGAAGTTTGGGCTAGGGTTGTGGCTCAGTGGCAGAGTGCTCACCTAGCAGGCATGATGCACTGGGTTCGATCCTCAGCACTACATAAATATAAAATAAAGATATTGTGTCCACCTAAAACTAAAAAGTAAAATTTTTAAAAATTAGAAGTTTGAGGTAGCAAATTATTGATTATTTTAGTATATATTATTTTATCATACTTCCTTTAGTATACTTGAAATGGTGGCTCCAAATACCTCATTCCAATAGGAAAGTCATTTCCAGGTGAAGATTTAAAATAAGTATGGAAAATAGACTTAAATATAAAACAATAAAAACTTTTTTAATTTAAAAGTCAATAAGTGCACTATATATTTAAAATCCTGAGCCAAAAAGATAATACATTTAAAAATACAGAGTCAAGTTAGGCAGGAGGATGAAGGAGAGAACCTGAAAGAAAGAGAGCAGAAGAAAGGAATTTCCTGCTTCTTTGTGTGAACCTTCACATGTCTTAAACTAATCATAAAACTGTGTATGTGTTTGACAGATACAAAACAGTATACCAAAAGCTTTCAGAACTATGCAGATATTTGAACAACCACCACAAAAGATCAACAGAGCTTATAGTCAGAACCAATCAACCAGGCTGATTGCCTATTAAATAAAAATAATGACAAGGTAACTCAAAAAAGATTATGAAAGGTTAGGCATTACTATGAGGTCTTTGAAAAGAAAGTGAGATAAAACAGAATTTGGAGCTAACTAGATTACATCTTGAATATGTTCTAGATAATGCCTGACTGAGCCTAACAAACTTCCTTTTGGAGGTAGGGTATAGTGTTCTTAGGCCTTCCTTGTCCTGGGCCTATGGATTTAGTGTTGTCTTCTACCCATTGTTAGAGAAGGGGATTAATTCTTGCCTTGGCCTGATGTTTTAAGAAGTATACATTTTCCTTGAGATGTCTGTAAATTATTTCTGGCATATAATTTCAGAAACTACATCAAGCAGCTTGCTTGATTCAAGCTTATTGGAAGGGTTTCCAGACTAGAAAGAGAATAAAGAAGCTTCCTTCTGCTGTGATTGCTCTGCAAAGGAGTTTCAGGTAAAGACATTTAGTGATAGGAGTGATGATTTCAGGGCCTTATTAGGAGTACATTTGAGGGGCTGGGGATATAGCTCAGTTGGTGGGGTGCTTGCCTCACATGGACAATGCCCTGGGCTCAATCCCCAGCACCACAAAAAAAATAAATAAATAAAAATACATTTGAGTGAAAACTTAAGGGGATTTCGGTGGTGGTGGTGTTGCTTTGGATTTTTTTTTTCAATTTCTTTATAATATGTGTCCTTTTTTTCCTTGCTTTCATTCTATTGCATATGTTACTGAGTTTCAAATCTCCAGTAACTATATGCAATTTCAAAGCAAAGGGCATAACATAAGAAGATTCTGGTGTGTCAAATATATAGTCCTGTCTACTTAGTAAGATTGTTTCTGGGCCAAGCATACAGAGGGAGCCAATGATATTTATATTAAATCCTTAAAGCCAATAGTTCTCGTTAGTATTTTTATCTAATTATGATAAAACAGGTATGAATATATAATAATTAAATGTGTTAACCCAGTTTTTCTGAGTAAATGGCATGGATGGATATGATCCTTAAGATCTGACAGTTTATCATTTATCTGTATCTCAAGTGGACTGAAAATGAAATACTGAAAATGTGGTCCATTTTTGTTTTGACTAACCCATCTAGATTCTTAGAGGTTACAAAAAGAACAAAAAAGGATTTAGCTTTTAAGTCACTTATGATAAAGGAAAACCATCTCAGAAATTATTTTCCATGTAGCCTAACTTAAAGTCAGGTTTTAGCTCACTAAAATGAAACGAGCATATTACAGAAGTAAACTTTTTAAAGAAAACTGAAACTCTTATTTTAATAAATGCACCTGCATTTCTCAGTTATAAAAAAAAACATTTAAAAATAGCTATGGGGTTCAAAATGCTATATTGCCACAAAATTGAGGTCTTTAAAGTTACTCTGGCTGGGTCTCTTAATGGATGTCCTCTTCTTTGATGATAGTTTTCTTCAGGAAAGACTTAAAGATAAGTTATAAATATCATTGGGCATGAATATTGTTGGTAGCGAATAAAACATTAATTTTTAAAACATTACTTAAGTGCCTACATACTAGAAGATGCATTGATGGAAATATATTATCTATATCTATCTAGAGAGATGGAGAATTTAATAGACTTGATTTTGTACCCACTTCAGCCATTTTTTGGCTAAGTGATCTTGTGCATGTTGCCTCACCTCTCTCAGCCTCAAATTTTCAATCTATTAAATTGGGATAATCATCTATTACCTCATGCGTTAGTCAACTTTCTGTCACTGTGACAAAATACCTGAGATAAATCAATTTAAAAGGAGGAAAGGTTTATTTTGGTTCATAGTTTATCAAAGGATTAATCTATTGATGAGGTTAGAATCCTAATGATTCAGTCACCTTCCTAAGACCCACATCTGAACACTGCTGCCTTGGGAATCAAACCTTCAACATATGAGCCTTTAGAGGACATTTCAGGTCCAAATTATAACAACTCACAAGACTGAGATAATGTAAAGTCTTTCAGCATACTACCTGGCACTTATAAAATGGTAGGAGGAAAAAATGCATATGGCAGATTTTCTGCCCTTGAAGATTTACAAATCTAGACAGACACATCAAATAAATAGAGGCAGGTATTATCCTTCTAATATTCCTTCAAATTGTTGGTAGCAAACAAAACATTAATTTTGCCTATCCTACAAGCTGTCTCTTTTTTAAAAAAATGGGGAAAAATAGCATTTTTGAGGTCAAATAAATTTGAGAAATACTAAATATTTTAGTACCACAATATATATTCTTCGACTCAAGAATCTGAGATGCTTTTGTTATTGTCTTCTGTGGTGAAGTCAGAGTAGTTAACTACTTATGAATTCTACCTGTAATCATCCTCAGCTGTCTGTCCTCTTTTATAATATTTAGAAGAATCTCAGGTGGCTGGGGTGTAGCCCAGTGATAGAATGTGTATTTAGCATTTATAAAGTCCTGCATTCAGACCCAGCACCAAAAATAGTATCACAGGATTACAGATTTTGTCCACTTAGAAGTATATTTATGGAATCTGATTAACATTCCACTATTTTAAAATAGAAATTCCATTGCTTTCTTTATGTAACAAAACCAGACCAGTGTGATTATTTAAAAAGATAAACTGAAGGCTGTAATGATTTATTTCACATTATGTGTTCATTTCCTGTTTAGTATTTTTAATTTGAGATTCTGGAATACACAGAAGTTCAGTTTTAGCTCTTAGGTTTTATTTACATTTTTTATTTCAAATGTACTCCAGACTTTAGCACCTTTCCTCTTTTATAAATTATTACAGTTTATGCAAATATCTCTCATTTCCTTTGTAGCTGAGGTTTCTGCCTCATCATTTTTAGGTCATTAGCTTCATAATTTCTCCCTCCCATGCTTTTTTTGGGGGGAGAGAAACTACTGAAACTACAGATGTGGCCAAATTGATCAGGGTTTTTTTAGATTCAGCAAGAGATACTTACTTATAGTCACATTCTTGCTAAAGCACTTTCATAGGAAGCTCATTTTTATTTAATTGTTTTTCATGGTCAAAAACTTTATTTTCTATTAAGCATCCTTTTTCTCAGCAAGATTTTCTGAAACAGCTAACAGCTGCTCTATTATCTTAGGAAAACTTCATTATTTATCTACCTTTATCTTGATGCTGATGTTTAGGTATTTTAGTTATATTTGTTTGATTTCCCTTTGATTGGTGCCTCTGTTAGTCTGAGGCATAATACTGAGCAGGCAGCAAACACTTTTAAAAGAGCAAAACTGCATGCCAGTGGTCATATACTTAATTGTTCTTGCAAAAATGTCTATTGGATGAATGATCTTTTTAAATTTTTAAGAGATTATAAAAACATAGCAAAATAACTAGAATGTAACTAAATGGTGAAAGGAACATTCAAAATCACATCAGTTCCTGGTAAATGTTTTCAAACATGATATTAAAACTCACAAATCCAAGAAGCACATATATTTACAATTTATGGTTGGCATTATGATCACTGAATCCCTCTTTTCTACTCCCTTCCTAGTTTGTATTTTACTTCCATTTTCATGCTCCATGGTCTTTTTTTTTTTTTTAAAGAGAGAGTGAGAGGGGGAGAGAGAGAGAACTTTTTAAATATTTATTCTTTAATCATCGGCGGATACAACATCTTTGTTTTGTATGTGGTGCTGAGGATCGAACCCGGGCCGCCCGCATGCCAGGCGAGCGCGCTACCGCTTGAGCCACTTCCCCAGCCCCATCCATGGTCTTTTCATTTTAACCATATTTCATAACCTGCATGTCTGAACTATTTCCCAAACCCAGTTTCTGACAAGAAATATGTTAGCAAGTTGTTTTAATGACTACCATGTTTCTTACATTATTAGTGTTTTAAATATTGATAACACCATATTAGACATTACTATCTATAACCAATTAGAAGTTAGAAACAGGTAGGTGTTTTTTTAAATCAGCCTGAAAGGACCCTAATTAGGGCCTGCTCTCTTTCATCCTCCATAAGTGGGTAAAGGTCAAAATGCCATAATCTACATGCTGTACCACTCAGAAATTGGGGTGAGGAAGTGTCTTTAGGACAGGTTTCTTATCATCTGCTCTTTGGGAAGGGAGAGTCCCTCACCTACTTGATCTCCAATTTACCTGTAAAAAGAGATACTTCACACCTATCCAACTAGCCCATTATTCTCTCTAAAACCCCTTCTCCTTTTGTAACACAGGAATAAGAAAACGTTTTGAAACAAACTCTCAACTCTGACCTAAGTAGAAGGCTAGAAAAAACTTAAGTTATTATTGATGGAAGTTTCAAAGTTGTGAGAAAACAACCACAGTAAAAAACATTTTTTTTGAGTTTTCCTTCTTTACTTAAAAAAGATTTCTTTTAGAAGTTACAGTTGTTACTAAAATGCTAATTGATTGTTTTTCTTTTTCAAGAGAAAGCCGCATTTAACTACACCGTTTTAAATTCTAGCTTAATACTGCAAAACTGAAGCCAAGATACTAGAGTTAGCAGTTTAATTCTAGGAAAAAGATCTAAGAGAAAACATGCTCTGGAAGGAGACATACAGATTAATTCTATAGAAGTAAAATAAATAGTATATTCTGTTTTCCTTTTCTCTGTAATCTCCTGGCTTTCTTTTTCTATGGGTATCTGAAAGCATTTTGAGTATATTTACTACAAACTAATATTCATGGTCTTCTTACATAGTGATGAAGGTAAGAAGCAACAAAAACTGGGTTGGGCAGGGTGCAATGGTGCATACCTGTAATCCCAGTAGCTTGGGGCTGAGGCAGGAGGGTTGTGAGTTCAAAGCCCAGCCTCAGCAAAAGCAACAAGTTAAGCAACTCAGTGAGACCCTGTCTCTAAATAAAATACAAAATAGGGCTGGGATGGGGCTCAATGGTTGATTACCTCTGAGTTCAATCCCCACTATTCCCCCCCAAAAAAATTGGGTTGGAAAGGCTAAGGAGAAAGTTGATAAATAAAAGCAAATAATATAAAAATAATAAATAAGATGTTTTTAACACATGAAAAATTTATAACTAGCTATAAAACAATGTTTAGTAGTAAAGTAATTGAGAAATAGGTAAACCTAAGGAAAAAATCGGCCATAATCACACCATGTAGTAAAAACTGCTATTGAAATTTTAATGGTTTTTATCATTAGTCTTTTATGTAACTATATATAAATTTTTAGCACAATTTGGATCACATTCTTATTTATCTGATTTAATTTTTACCTGATACTGCATTACTTGTCACTAAATATACTTTGAAAATTCTATTTTTTCATAGTTCATAGAATCTCATTAGATGAATGAACCAGTATTTCTTTATCCAATCTTTGTTGTGGCATATATCATTTATTTTCATCTTGTTACTGTTGTGATACTATGTTAGCACATCTTTGAACACATTTACATATTTGATTATTTCCTTAAGAAAATTATTAGAAATGGAATTTGTTGGTCAACATTTTTAAGACTTTTGATATGTATTTCAAATATTTCTTCGAATATTTCTTTTGATGAATGTATCCAAATATTTCTCCAGAAAAGTACAGCAAAAGCACATGACAGCATAATTCATCATACCCTACCAACACTACAAATTTTCCCTAAGAAACTTTTTTTGTCTGCATTTATTTGATTACTTATGACATTAAGCATTTCATACCTTTCTTGAGTGGACATATGATTTATGAAGTTGTGTGTAAGGCACTTACTGTTTCCATCACAGATCTAAACGAACAAAGACACAGCTGAAACTCAATAGGAAGAAGGAAGAAGAGGATCTTAGATTACAATTGCAGCTTCAAAGACAGAGAGCCATGAGACATTCTCGAGAATTACGACTGAGTATGCTTGAAATAGTTCATCCAGGTGAGTGGCATTACCAACTTCAAAAAACTAAGAATGTTTAGAGAATCTTTTAATTAGCTAACTGATGATTTCTTTTTTTATTATTTTTTAAATAAATGACAGTGGAATGCATTACAATTCTTATTACATGTATATATAGCACAATTTTTCATATGTCTGGTTGTATAGAAAATATGTTGACACCAATTCTTGTCTTCATACATGTACTTTGGATAATTATGTCTATCACATTCCACCATCCTTGCTAATCCTCTGCCCCCTCCCTATCCCTCCCACCCCTCTGCCCTATTTAGAATTCATCTATTCTTCCCATGCTTTCCCTCCCTACCCCACTATGAGTCAACCTCCTTATATCAGAGAAAACATTTGGCATTTATTTTTTGGAGATTGGCTAACTTCACTTAGCATTATCTCCTCCAACGCCATCCGTTTACCTGCAAATGCCATGATTTTGTTCTCTTTTATTGCTAAGTAAAATTTCATTGTGTATAAATGCCACATTTGGGACTGCAAATTGGTGCACAATATGGAAAGAAGTATGAAGATTCCTTGGAAATCTGGGAATGGAACCACCATTTGACCCAGCTATCCCTCTTCTTGGTCGATACCCAAAAGACTTAAAAAACAGCATACTACAGGGACACAGCCACATCAATGTTTATAGCAGCACATTTCACAATAACTAAGCTGTGGAGCCAACCTAGATGCCCTTCAGTGGGTGAATGGATTAAAAAATGTGGCATATGATTTCTTTTTTTTTTTTTGTATTTATACCTTTGCTGCGTTTTTTTCACCTAAACCTTACTAAATTTCTTGAGTCAAAAAAAGTTGCATTTTTTTCCAATTGATGATGAACAGTATCCCCACCAGTTTTTCTTATCTTTCAGATAAATTTGCAAAACATAAAAATTTATATTTAAAGATAGCTGTTAAAGACGTAAACTTGTTGAACTTAATTAAGAAGTTAGAATATTGCTACATTGTGCCATTAGAACTTTACTTATTCCCTAGTATAAACCTTGTGATATCTTCTTGCCATCTGTGAGAGACTAAGCTGGAATTAGTGTAAGTGTGTTCTGGGAGGGCTGATGGGTACAAGATTGTTTTTTTCTAATTTTTCCTTTTTTATTATTCATTCCCAGGATTCTTCACTAGCGTCTTATTTCTCTTCTTTTCCCTTAAATGTAGATAGTGTCCAGAGTTCCAGCCTTACTCACTTATCCTCTTTTACTCTGGTATGTCCCATTCATAACTATAGCTTCAACTATCAGTTGAATGCTTGGCACACAGAATGCTTGGCACACATGTTTGGTTTCCATCCTCACCCTCTGTCCTAAGTTCTAAAGCAGTACTGTCCAGTACAATGTATTAAATAAATAAAAGGTTATGTGTCTGCATCATCTAAAACAGTAGCCAGTGGCCAGAGGTGATATTGAGTATTTGAAATGTGTCTAATGCTTTCAAGGACCTAATTTTTAATTTTTATTTTATTTTAATCTAGGTAAGCACTTAAATCTAATGTCTACTACTTGAAACAATATAGTTTTGTAGCAAGCTGCCTGTTGGATAGCTTTTCATGTTTATCCATAGGCATCCCAAAAACTAATGTCATCGTTTTGCCTCCCAGATTTCCTTTTCCTTGCTTCTCCATTTCAGGTGATGGTACCAACAATCTACTTCATTTCCAAGCTGAGATATCCTAGAGTTCCTTCCCTTTCTTACCTCTACATCTTATGAGTCATTAAATCCTATCATTTTTAATACTCTATCTCAGATATACTCCCCCCCCTTTTTTTTTTTTTTTTTGATACTGGGATTGAACTCAGGGGCAGTTTACCACTGAGCCACATCCCCAGCCCTATTTTTTTTATTTTATTTAGAGACAGTGTCTCACTGAGTTGCTTAGTGCCTCATTATTGGTGAGGCTGGCTTAACTCAGGATTGTCCTGCCTTAGCTTCCCTAGCTGCTTGGATTTCATGCATGCAACCCTGCACCCAGCCAAATATACTCCCTATTTATTACCACTGGCACTACCTTCTACTGTTTTTTGTCACTTTACTACTATGATCCCTGGGCTGTATGCTAACTCCCAGAAAGTAAAAAAAAAAAAAAAAAAAGTAATCTGTGTAAACCAACTGGAAATTTGGATGAACACAAAGTAAAGCAGATAATCAATCATAAACATATTTTGCCTTTTCCATCTGGTAGTACCAAGTGATTTCCTAACCATGTACTCATGATTATTTCTTTTAATGTTCTATTAAATTTTCAGCCCTTTTTTCATTATCCTGCCACAAAAATATTATGTGTCCTTTCTCTAAAGAAGGTGCATAAGCTGAGAAAGTTTTTGTTTCTACATTTTAAAAACTATGTAAAATAATAGAATTAGGGAAATTAGTGAACAATATTCTTAAAAGAGTAAGATTGTTATTATTACCATTGTCCTGATTCCAGAACTTAAAAAAACATAGCAGTAAGTATGTTGTAATAGCGTCTGTCATCTTTTTAGGTCAGTTGGAGAAATACAATCGGGAAATGGAAGAGAAGTCAGCACTAATTATCCAGAAATACTGGAGAGGGTACAGGGAAAGGAAAAAATTTTACCAACAGAGGCCATCTCTTACGGAGTATAAAGCAGCTGTCACACTTCAAAGAGCAGTGAGTCTGATATAGTAAAAACAGCTCTGAATGAGAAGGCAAAAATGTGTTCACACCTGACACTTCTATTGACCTGCTGTAAAAACTTCATCAAGTCACTTAGCTTTCCTGAACCTATTTCTTCCTTTATAAAATAAGAACCTCTTTGCCTCTGGCCAAACCCATTTAGCCATTCAGTCGGTAATGCTTCCTTAGAACCATACCATACTGCCGTGTTTTCTGATTAACGTATTTTCTTTCTTTCTTGGACTACAAGTTCCTTGAAGATAAGGAGCTGTCTTATTTATCGTTATCAGCTCTCAAAATGTGTGTGTTGTATGAATGGATATTTTTATCTTACCTTTTCCACTCAGTTCTTACATAGGTCAGTTTTATTCTGTAAGTTGAAAAATCCTATGCAAGTGCATCATTATCAGATGTGATTCATTTAAATATACAGATGACATATTAGGTATAATTATTATTGATGACATATTAAATACAATTATAATTCCACCTTCAATTGTAGAATGATGTTTTTAAATAATAATTTTTTCTGAAAATTTTCTAAAGCAGAATGTTTCCTTTCCTTGGAAAAGCATAACATAAGCTGGGTTTTTTTTTTCTTTTTTTCATTTAATAATCAGTTTTTCTAATATCCACTTGTTCTCTTATACAGAATTGAACTTCATATTAGGTTTTCAGGTCTTAAAACATTTAGTTTAACAATCCTTTATTATTGAATTTTAAGATCAATTTTCAGTTTTTCACTGTGACAGATATTGAACATTCTCTGTGGATTAATATTTTATGGAGGGCTGGGGTTGTAGCTCAGTGGCAGAGCACTTACCTCGCATGCATGAGGCACTGGGTTCAATCCTCAGCCCCATAGAAAAATAAATACATAAAGGTATTGTGTCCATCTACAACTAAAAAAAAAATTTTATGGAGATATTTTAAAACTATCCAAAAGCACAGTAGAATGAGTTCTAGGGAAGTAGGAAGAAATACTTTTCTCCTTCTTCTACAGACTGTTTTGGGGAATCTCAAGTTATAAATATAATATATACTCCTACACTATCACTAAATTACACACACTCCTGATATTTACTCCATGCTAAACAAAAATGTCTCAGGATTTACCCATTGATAGCAAGGTTGGAGACATTTAGAAGAACCTTTTAGTCTTTTTAAAACTTTTACCTAAGGGCTACCTCCTTTTTAAAGTCTTCCCTGCCAGAGAATTAGCTGGGCTTTTATGAGGTTGACTTACTATCTTGCCTGATTTAGGTGAACCCAGTACTTTATTTTTTGTTCTGTTTGTTTTGTTTTCAGAAACACTGACAAATTTAAGAAAACAGATACACATTCAAGGGAATGTGGAGCCCAGAACTTCATAAAGAGGCCCTCTGAGATAACACCAGTTTGTTAATCATTCCCTAGGGAGCAGTGGTCATCATGGGAGTGTATCTGAAATCTAGGAAGGTCAAGTCGTTTTGGTTTTCATACTTTCCATGGCATCTGAGAGGAAAGATTAGTCACATTTGCCTCATGTCTGCCCAATGGAAAGGAATTAGTCTCTGTTTAATAAGAACAAAAAGGGATGGGTCAAAATCATGTCTATAGTCTTTGTATCTCACTACCAAAATAACACTGAAGTCAAAACAAAGCTAGCAAACTAGAAAAGGAAATAAGAAGATTGGTTTTTTTGTTTTGTTGTCTATGTGTGTGTGTGAGAGAGAGAGATGCTGGGAATAGACCCTTTCCTAGGCAGACGCTTTACCACTGAGCTACATCCCTAACACCAAAATTATTTTCAAAGGAGGAAAAGAGAAAGAAAATGGCAAAGTACAGAGAGAAGAAAAAGTAGTAGAGAATATTAGGACAATGGTTAGTAAAGGATACATTTTGCTATATTTTTAAAGCTTCATTTTCTAAGACCTGTATTATCCACTATAGTAGCTATTAAGCACACATGGCTGGACATGTAACTAGACCAAATTGAAGTATACTCTAAGTGTAAAATACAGCAGATATTTTACTTATATAAGTGGTGCTGAGGCTCAAACCTCAGCAGATATTTTAAAGACTTGATAGGAAGAGTGTAAAATATCTCATTATTCCTTTTTTATGCTGATTACATGTTGAAATGCTAATATTTTATGTATGTTTTTATAAGATTTACTATACATAAAATATTATCTCACCTATTTATACTTTTTAATGTCACTAAAAAAATTACATATGTGACTTACATTTTATTTCTTTTTGTACCGCTATTGACCTTGGCAAGTAAGAAAAAGAGATAATTCATTAGCTTCCTTGAAAGTAATAGAAGGGAATAAGTTTATCCTTTCAATCAACTTGTCCTTTAGTAGATGGGTTATTAGTGTCCTTGGGAGGAAAAGAAAGGTCAGACTGTTATCATCCTTTTCTTTTTCCCTTACATTATACAAAAACAAGAGACATTGCTTATCTAGTAGTAAAAATTGATGAAACACTATGAAAATTGGCTAGTTTCAAATTCCACAGCCTTACTCACATAGACAAGTTGTAACTCTCAGTAGGACTACAGTGCTAGAATTAAGTTTGAAGAGTTAGCTGCCTTTTCCTTTTGAATGCTCTAGGATGCTCTTCTCTTGCTTTCATCTCTTGAAATTAAGAAGCTGAGAAAGGGGATGTGTCCTGCTCCCTAGAGCCAGAATGATGGCCAATCAATTGCTATGTGCTTGTAGCAGAAAAGTATTATAACATTATTATACATGTATGTCACTGACAAACCACAAATGGACTTAGTGAAACAAACCAGTGGCAGTTAAACAATAAAACAAAATGTTAGAGTATTGAAAAGACAAACATTAAGAAAAGAGATGAGAGAACAGTCAAGGAAGCTTTTCTGATCTAGAAACAGAGAACCTCCCAATATTGCATCGTAAGCCCAGGGTGGTACCAAAAGCATGGGGTGGAAGACTGAAAGAGGCAAAAAAGAAAAGTCAAGGAAAAGGAAGAATAGAGGGAAAGGAAAAGGTCCTCATTAGGGTTGGCAGGGTGCACAAGAACAGTAAAGGATCTAGTATCATACTAATAACAGTTTTAGATACTTAATGTCAAGATCTCCATTTGTTTTTTCTTCTCAGCTCTCAGAGTGCTGTCAGCCAGGCTTATACCCTGTAGACAGTATATTGGAATCATTTTCTCTGGGAAATATGAATAGCCCAAGAGAAAAGTCATAAGTATGTTCACACTGAAGTGCCCCAATGAAACAATATGACTCATTAACCCTATATTGAAGTATACAGTAGATAATCCCTATCCAGCTGCTCAGAATTTCAAAATAGCTCTTTATGGCCCACCCTTAAATATCAGCTGAAAAGATAAGTGTCATAGAACAGCTGAAGAAAAGCCATGACCTAAACAAACTGAGTAATGCTATTTGGTAGAAGGAGACATTGCAGAAATTCTAAAATAAAATTTATCTTTATGTATTATTTCTTCAGATAAAAGAAAATAATTCCTGTTGGAGATGGTTTAGAACTGATGTAAAGGAAAGCATACATAAACACCTTTTAATAGTAGGAATTAAAAATTCATGAAACCAATTCAGGATGTTGTATAAAAGGGAAAAATAGAAATAAAATTTGTTAGAAATATTGAAAGTCATAAAGACCTAAGGGGGAAGTTAAGGAAACATCTTAGAAAGTGACACAAAAAGATTATTAGTCCAGGATGTTCAACATCCAGAAATTTACAGTCAAGAGCAGAAAAAACAGGAGAGGAAATTAATAACTTAAGATTTTACAAACTGAATATTATAACCTTTAGATTAAAAGGACCAACTAAATATCTAAGACAATGACAGAAACACACCTACATTTATTTTACATTACCCAGAAATATACTAGGATCGAATGGAGTTCTCAATAGCACATACTTAACCAAACACCAATTAAGGGCAGGACAAAGAATTTTTAATTTACTTTTATTATATTTTTTGAGATGGGTCTTGCTAAATTACTTAGACTGGCACCCAACTGGTGATCCTGCCACATCAGCCTCTCAGGTAGTTGCAATTACAGGCACATAGTACTGCCCCTGCCTTCCCAAAGATATTTATAAGCATCACAAAATCTCTGAAACAAAGGAGTAATCCAAGAAAGAAGATAGTGTGGAATCCAAGAAATGCAAAGGAACGGTGAAAGGAATAGCCAGTGGTGTATGGGGACAACAGGAAAACAGTTTTATGCCCCAAGAATAGACAGTCAAGTCAGAAAGTATGTCCAAGAAAATGTATTTGGCAGAATGCCTGATGTGTTGTAATGGCTTGACAGGGCAGAGTTCACATAACTGGTAGTAACTATATAGAAAATGAAGCACAAAAACAAAAGAGAAATTTTAATCCCAGAGTAAATGTGCAAGAAAGGAAAAATAATCATAATGTATGCTTCAAAAGTGAATAGCTTTTGTGTAGTAATAATGTGCAAATATTCAACATTGATTTAACTAAAATTTTGACATAATAATGTTGGATGGATGGGATATGGAAAGGATGTGGGAATATAAACAGTAAAAGGAATTTAAATCCGTATTTTACAATCTGAAAAAATAAAACAGAAAAGTAGATAGAGCTCACTATCAAAAGAAAAACCTGACAAAAGTTATTTCCTTTAGGATTGGGAACAGGGTAGGGCAGAGAATGGTTGTTCAGATAATAATTACTATAACATTGACACTTTAAACAATAGAATTATACCAACAAACTTTCTCTGGAAAGAGCCAGATAGGGAAATATTTTAGGCTTTGCTGGACATGCAGTCTTTGTAGCTACTAAACTCAACAGTTGTAGTACAAAGGCAGCCACAGACAATAGTAAACTAAGCGTAACTGTGTTCCAATACAACTTTATTTGCAGACATTGAATTTTGAATTGCACATAGTTTTACATGTCACAAAAGATTCTTTTCCTTTGAATTTTTTTAACCATAAAACATACAAAACCATTTTTAGCTTTCAGGCAATATCAAACCTGATAGCGGCAGGGCACAGTGGTGCACACCTATAATCTAGTGACTCAGGAGGCTGAGACAGGAGGACCACAAGTTCGAGGTCAGCCTAGGAAGTTAATGACATCTTGTCTTGAAATAAAACTAACTAAATAAAAAAAGATGGAGATGTAGTTCAGTGCAAAGTGCCCTTCGGTTTACAAAAAAAAAAAAACAAAAAAAACCTGGAAACAGACTGGATAAGTACTTCTTTAAAGAGTGTGAACTTGTAACTTTGATGAAAATAAAAACAACAAAGAAAAAAGTAAAGAAAGGTGGGAAGAAAGATTTTGTCTCAAATTATGCCTGTTACAAGATTTGTTTTCCTTTGATTTGTGGTGATGGAGATTCAACACAAGACCTCATGCATGCTGGGCAAACACTGTTCCACTAAGGTATATCTCCAGTTCTATTACAAGATTACTTATTTTACCAGGAGTCCATTCTGAAGGACATGAGAAATGACATTCAGACAATGCTTTTGTCCCCAGCCTCATACCTTACAATTTTATAAAATTTTCTCAATTACCATTTTCTATATTATTTCTTTGATGTTTACAATCCTGTAGGACATGTAGAATCAGGGTTCCTGTTTTCTATAGATATAGAACCTTTCATAGAGCTCATGTCACTTGTTCAGAATCATATAGTTAATAAGGAATTAGAATTGAGACTAAGTCAATATTTATTTACTTTTTTATCTCCATTGCTTACTACAAAAATGTTATCTGAATATACCCTTATAAAACTTTGAGAGCACTACAGAATATAAATGATCTTTGCCTTACAGTAGTGCACAAGTGATATGCATTCAGTAGAAATCAAACTATGGTGTTAGGTAGGTTAATGCATTTTTTACTTATAGTATTTTCAACTTAAACAGTGGGTTTTTTAGGACATAACCCCTCACATGTCATGAGCATCTGTAGAGTTAAAAAGTCACTGTCCTTCCTTACTCGGTCATAGTCTTGTCCCCCTCCTCATACACAGAGTTACCATTGTTACATTGGTGTTATTACTCTACAATGTAGGGAGAAGATACTAATAGGGGAGAAAAATAACAAACTTTTTTTTCTTCTCAGGTCCTTAAATTCCTAGCAAAGTGCCGCAAGAGAAAGAAACAACTTGCTCCTTGGCAAAGACTCCAGGAACTCACTGATGCACGTAGAGTTGAACTGAAGCAACAAGTGGATGATTATATCAGAAGACATTCAGTATGTAGGCTTCTATGCCATAATATCCATGTTAACACTATTCCATTGCATGGTATCTACCAGTAAAGCAGGGTTTGTATGATTCTGAACATTATTATTGATATAAGATGATTCATTGACTTTACCATAGTGTTAATGGATTTGTAGACTTTATTTATAGTAATATGGCCATAGAGGTATACTCAGTGGTAAAATGTACTTTGCTTCAAATCAGTTATATCTCTAATCATACCAACAAGACTACGTCATTTTTTTTACAATACTACAATAAAACTTTAGCTTTGTTGCATCTTCCAAAAACAGTATATGTAGCTGTCAGTATTCATTCCTATATATATGTGCTCAAACAAACATGAAAACTTAAATTTGCTAGATTGTTAATAGACCTTCAGGAGCTGATAAGATACAGCATTTGACTATCTACCTTTTATGATGTTATTACTATAATACTGCTAACACTTTTTTCCCCAACAGAAAGATCCATATCTTTTTTGACTTTCAGTGAACACAGTACTGCAAATCAAGTGTTATTTGCTTCCACCACTTTCTTCTCTCTTCTCTCATACCAAAATGCTTCTTGAATTTTACAGAGAAAATTGACAATTTATACATTTCAATCAATCAGAATTCTTATTTCTCTCATCTGAACCAACCATTCATAGTATCTTTTGGCACTGTTCACATTAATTTTGTTGTGATTGTGATATCATTGTGTTTTAATTCACTAGAATAGTCAACTAGTCTCCCTCCCTCCCTCCTTGCCTTTCTCACTCCTCCTTCCCACACACATAAACATATACTTCTAAAACCTAAAGATTCTAGGTAACTAATGTTAGAGGTTTGATGTGATATTTAAGTACTTCTGTCATTTACTCTTTCATTCTTCCGAAGCTCCCAGCCCCTCAAAAATATATATACAAATAGGAAGCAGAGTACAAATGTGTTAGTGACTAAGTGTGAATTTGATAACCACTGGAGCATAGAAATGATAAAAACTAATTTAGATAGCAGGGTTCAATCCAGAGAAATAACTAAGGCCTCCTGCTTATAGAGGCTTTAATGTTTATTATATAAATTTTTAATAAAGCATAACTGACTCTTATAATGTGTACTACATGGCAAATATTTTCAGGCCATTTAGCCTGTATGGTAGCTATTTATCTCTGTTGTTGTAGCATTAAAGCAGCCAAAGAATATATATAAATGAATAGGTGTGGTTATGCTTCAGTAAAATTTATTTTCAAAGGATATTAGCTTTAGTTTGCTGGACTTTTTTTTTTTTTTTTGGTTGATATACATGTGGTTTTGCTTCAGGTAAATATTGGTGTCATAGCAATTTTTACAGGAAGCTGAAGACGAAGGACTTGTAGGATGGGAGCAACAAATATTTTATATACCAAATAACATTTTTTGTTGGCCCAATTCTGTTCAGACCTCTTTGAAAGGATGAAAACAAACCTAATAACCCTATGATAAGGCCTTTGTTTTGAACAAAAATTATGGTAATTTTTAGTAGTGTCTATAAAGTCTAAAAATAAAATCAAGGAGGGGAGAAATAGATATATAAGGTTGAAAGGCTTTTATATATATAAAGTTGTATGTATCACTCAAAGGTGATTGAGAAATTAAAGAGGTATACTATGAATCCTAAATCAATATATATTTCAGTTGGTAGAGTGCTTGCCTCACATGCAAAAGACCCTGGGTTCAATCCCCAGCACCACCAAAAAGAAAACTAAATCAACCACTAAAATTAAACAGCAAAACAGCAAAAAAAAAAAAAAAAAAAAAAAGCTTAAGCTAATTAGCCTATAAAGGAAATTAAAATGAATCATAAGGGCTAGGGATATATCTCAGTTGGTGGAGTGCTTGCTTTGCATGCACAAGGCCCTGGGTCCAATCCCTAGCACCCAAAAAATAAATAAATAAATAAATAAATAAATAAATAAAACATACTTGATTAATCAAAGAATAGGCAGAAAAAAAGGAAGCATTAAAGAAAGTGATGGGACAAATAAAAAATATCAAAATGATAGATTTAATAATGACCATATTACAATAAATGTAAATGGTCCACCAATTAAAACACAAATATTTTCAGATTAAATTAAAAAGTAAAGCCTGAGTATAGAAACATATTTTAAATATGAAAATATAAAAAGAGAGAGCAAAGTATAATGGTGTAGGACTATTTTTAATGAAGAGAAAATTTAAAATTTCTAAATGTTTGTGTACCTAATGACAGTTTCAAACTACATGACACTAACATGAATGAACCTTTAAGAAATGCTAAATGAAATAATCCAGACACAAAAGGAACATTTCATTTATCTGAGTTAGAATAGTTAACTTGATAGAAGCAGAAAATTAAATCATAGTCTCCAGGAACTAGAAGTTAGAGAATCTAATCTAGAAATAAACTCATATATATAGCCAGTTGTTTCTTTACTTTTTCATTCTTCCAGAGTTAATGCAGTAGAGACACTAAAGCAATTATATATCTTAAAAAATTGAACTTGGATCCACACATCATACCATTTACAAAATTTAACTCAAAATGAATAACTTGAATGCAGAACCTAAAATTATAAAATTTCTTGGAGAAAAATTGTGACCTTAAGTTAGGCAGAGATTTCTTAAATACAATACCAGAAGCAAAAAGAAAAAAAAATGATAAATTGAGTATGTAAAAACTTAAAACTTCTGCTCTTCAGAAGACACTTAAGAGAATTAAAAAAGAGGACAGATTGGGAGAACATTTTTGCCAAGCAAATCCAGAATATAAAAAGGTCCTTTAATCCAGAATAGTGAAAGAACTTTCAGAACTCAACAATAAAGGCTAGGGTTATAGCTCAGTAGTAGAGGTTTAATCCTCAGAACCACATTAAAACAAATAAAATAAAGAATGTTTGGAGCATGATATTCCCTTTAAAAAAAAAAACCTCAACAATAAGAAAGTATATGACCAATTTTCTAAATTAGACAAAATTCAAACAGAAACTTCATCCAAAGAAAATACACAGGTAACAAATGAAAAGATGCATCATTAGTCATTAAAACAATAAAAAAAAGTGAAAGAGGCCAGACAAGTTAAAATGCATGCTATGTGATTTCCACTTATATAAATTTTTAAAATACGAACTACAGTTAGCAGAAAGTAAGTCCATGGTTGTGTGATATGGGAAGATGGGAAGGGTGTAGGTAAGGGAATATCAAGGAAATTTAGTGGTGATAAATATTTATTATCATCATGGTGATGGCTTCATAGACATAACATTTGTCAACACTTAATAAATTGTACCCTTTTAATATTTGCTAGTGATTATATGTCATTTTTATTGCAGTAAAGCTGCATATTTTTTAAAAAACAAATTTGACCTAAATGCTGTTGTTTTGTTTTGTTTTGTTTTTAACCCTTAAGGGATTAAGGGTTCTGAGCTTTTAAAGCACAATCAGACTGGCCATTAATAAAATATGACCAATGAGCCAGACACAGTGGTTCATGCCTGTATTCCCAGCTATTCAGGAGGCAGAGACAGGAGGATTGGAGGATTGTAAGTTCAAGGTCAGCCTGGATAACTAAGTAAGACGATATCTCAAAATAAAATTTTAAGAAGGTCTGGGAATGTAGCTTAGTGGTAGAGCATGTGTGAGGCTTTTGGTTTAACCCCCAGTACTGGGGGCGGGGGGGAAATTAAAAAATATGACCAATCTCTTAGGTTTTGGTCAATCATATTAACAACTCCTTCCTTAGCCAAAAAACAGAACAGAATTGCAGAGAGGTACAGAAGCACAACTGACAGTTCTTCTCTGTGAGCAGAGAATGAAAGGAGAAGCATTTTTCCTCTCCACCAAATATATCATAGGTTCTTGAGCTCTATAGAGTAGACTGATTTGCTTTTAACAGTTTTAATAATTTACTAATATAATTAGCTTTATAAAAATTACATACTCAAGCCATATGCACCACTCCCCAAATTCTAATTTAGTAAATTTGATACATAGCCTCATTATTCTATATTTTTAAATTTTTAAAATTTGTTTTAAATGTAAAAATCTGCAAAACACAATTTTCATCATATCTTAATATAAAGTCTTTAAGAACATTTATATTGTTGTATACTCATTATCACAATTCATCTTCAGAATGGTTTTCATCTTAGAGAACTGAACTCAAACTGTATCCATTAAACATGAACTCCCTTCCCTCTCCACCCAGCTTCTGAACCATCATTTAAAACCATTTTCTCTCTATGAGTTTGACTACTCTCCTGTAAGTACCACATAGGACTGGCTTCATAAAGCATCCATCTGTGCCTGATGTTTTTCACTTTGTATAATATCTTCAAGGTTAATTCATGTTATAGCTTGTAAGTCAGTTTCCTTATAAAGTCTGAATAGTATTCCATGGTATGTTTATAAGACTTTTTGTTTATCCATTAAATGATAGTACGATAGTACATAGGGTTCCAGTCTCTCCTCAATCTTGCCAGCATTTGCTCTGTTTTTATAATAGATAATAAGTGTAAAGTTTTATCTCATTGTGATTTAGATTTGCATTTCTTTAATGACTAATGATTTTGAGTATCTTTTCATTTAATGTGTTTATTAACCATTTATATATCTTTTCAGAAACGTCTGCCCATTTTTAAGTTATCAGATATATGATTATTTGCAATTATTTTATGCCATTCTGTGAGCCACCCTTTTACTTTGTCAGTAGTGTCTCGATATACAAAAGTTCTTCATTTTAATGAAGTCCTGTTTTTTAATTGTTGTTGCCTAGACGTTTGGTGCAAGAAATCATTGCCAAAACCTATATTGTGATGCTTCCCTTATGTTTTTTCCAAGTTTTACAGTTTTAGCTCTTACATTTAGATTTTTGATATCTACCTACTACCCCTCCACACCTGCTCATAACCTATATGTATCTGTGAGGGTATTGCTTGTAGGACCCTCATGGATATCAAAATTCTCAGATACTTAATTGGCATAGTATTTATTCCATGTAACCTATACACATCTTCTATATACTTTAAATCATCTCTAGATTGTTTATATTACCTAGTACAATGTAAATGCTAAATAAATTGTTGTTATGCTATATTATTCAGGAAATAGATGATCAAAAAAATTTTCTCACTAAAAATGCCATTATTTTCCTAATCACTTCATTATTGTAGTTGGTTAAATCAAATTTGTAGTTGATTTGGAGGGATGACTAATTCTGGTGCATACTCCCCCTGTCTTTTAAAACAAAGTGCTGCTTTGGCCATACTTTTATTTGCTTAAGATTATGTGGCTGAAAAGTAAGGTATTGACTAGAACAGGCTTACAGAGAAAGCTGTGGTGAAAAAGCTGTGGTGTCAGAAACTTTATCAGCTCTAAAGCTAAGATTATTTCCTCCTTATCCAAACTAATCACTTAAGTTTCCCTTAAATTAGCTGACTAACCAAAGGAATATGACCTTATAGCTAATTTGTGTCACTCATTCTGTGAAACCAGAAGCAGTTATAACATTATAACTTAGATATCTAAGTTTGAGAGTAGGAATGAGTCAGAAGTAAGATTGTATTTCAAATGGGGTCTAGAACTAAAGGAATTGTCCTCAGTCAGTGTCTTTACCATACCCTTCATAAATTTCACTACCATCTCTCAGTCTTATCTCTTCACCCATAATACCACATTATCTGCAGAAGTGATATATAGTATTACACCAAAAAGAAATTTTCCCACCTTCATTTTTATCTAAGTCTGTTTTGAAATCATTTAGTACTTACACAAGTAAACAGGAGTCATCCATGAGATACATACAGCTAAGTATTCTAGAACTCTTAGTCACTGAGCAAAACACAGTTAAATATCCTTCTTGTGACAAGTTTTTCTCTCTTGTTTTTCCAGGGTTCTCAGATATCAGGTGTGGCCAGCAGGGAGCTCCATGCCCAGGCTCAAGAACAACTACAGCACTACTTTATGGGTAGGACCCTGGAAGAAAGAGCTCAGCAGCACAGAGAAGCTCTTATGGCTCAAATCAGCACCAATATTGAACAGTTAATGAGTATGTGCCTTCCATTTTTGTTTCATAAAAGAAATAGCCTATGGCATCCAAAATCTTCACAAGAAAACCATTGTTAATAGTCTTTTAATCCAACTCCCATCCCCAGGAAATTTCTAGATCCTGTCAGCACACAGTGATTTCAAATGATGCAGCTTCTATAACTTCCTTCTTGTGGACTTCTCTCAGCCTTACTAACATATATGTCAGCTCAGACAAAATTATAAATTTCAAATATACTGAACCCTACTAGCCAGATTCTATGTAATCCCAAAAGCTTTTAGTCATTTTTGAAGATTACATAGTAATTTTATCATTCTTTTTAATTTTACTTATGTTTTGGTCCTGGAGATTGAACTCAGGGACACTAAACCACTGAGCCACATCCCCAGCCATTTTTTGTATTTTATTTAGAGATAGGGTCTCACTGAGTTGCTTAGTACCTTGCTTTTGCTGAGGCTAGTTTTGAATTCAAGATCCTCCTGCCTCAGTCTTCCAAGCTGCTGGAATTACAGGCATGGGCCACTAGGCTGGTTATTTTATCATTTTATAATGAAGTGTTTTCACAAAAGTTTCTGTGTTTAATGACTGTGTTTCTACCAGCTATAGCTGGAGCTGTTGGATACTAATATACCATCCAAAGTAACAGGTTCAGAATTCCTGTCCCCGCCTTTTGTAGCAGAGTTCCAGCTCTGTAGTTCAAGTTCCTACTTGTTTGCATAGGATGCTTCCACTGACCTGTTTATTTTCTGTTTACTACAGAGGCACCAAGTCTGAAGGAGGCAGAAGGGAAAGAACCTGAACTATTCCTAAGTAGATCCAGGCCTGTGGCAGCCAAGGCCAAGCAGGCCCATCTCACTACACTGAAACACATACAAGCACCCTGGTGGAAGAAGCTTGGAGAAGAACCAGGTGATGAGATTGATGTTCCAAAGGATGAGCTTAGTATAGAATTAGGAACATTATTCATTGGTGGAACCAAACCACCCTAGGGAGTTACCATGAAAATTGATACATTTTATATTTCAGGAAATTATATTACTTTTGCCTCTGGCATATGCTGTTAGACTAGAGCTATCCTAATGTGATTTTCCAGAGGTTTCTCTCCCAAGAAGACTTACAGACAGTAAGCAAAGAGTTATCATCTACCTCTTTTTCAATTCTCTTTTTCTTTTTTCTACACCCCTGTCTGTGGTCCCACATATGTATTTATGTGGCTTTCATTGTGAAACTAAACTCAGCATGGCATTATATTGTTGATTAAAATGTGAAATGTCTTTTGTTTCTGCTCTTTTACAATTAAATGTTTTTTTTTTTTCTAAATAAATATGTTCAACAGTTGTTCTGAAAAACTTGTCAGGATTATTTCAGCTTTTATGTTGTTATTTAGAATTATTGTTTTTAATCATCATCATCACCAGATGTATGTTCTTGGCCTTTATTAAAAGGTAAGGAAAATAAGTGGAAGACATTTCACTCTTCTATAAAGTAATGGTTGAACTCATTTTCCATTTTCTTACTTCTAAAAGGAACTATATATACACATACACATCCATTAGGAGTCTATGCAGAAAAAATTTCTCCAGATACAACTGTATTATTTTTATTAAATTATGACAACTCTAACTATTGCTTCCCTTTTCTCTCCTTGGAATCTCAGAGCTAAATATAATGTCTAATTTTCATTGCATTCCTAGATACCTATACAGTTATGGGCTCTAACTTAATCCCTGATTTATGTATTTACCTTTAATTATATTTTAATACCCAAAGTCATCTCAGATTGTGTTTGTAACAATACAGAATTTAAGGGGCTGGGGAGGTGGCTCAAGTGGTAGCGCACTCGCCTGGCATGTGTGCGGCCCGGGTTCGATCCTCAGCACCACATACAAACAAAGATGTTGTGTCTGCCAAAAACTAAAAAAATAAATATTAAAATTCTCTCTCTCTCTCTCTCTCTCTCTCTCTCTCTCTCTCTCTCTCTCTCTCTCTCTCAAAAGAAAAAAAAAACAATACAGAATTTCAGTTAAAACTGGAAACAAATCATGACTATCATAAAGAACCCAGAGGGTTCTCTTTGTGTAAATCAGTGAAAATACTAGAATTTTAGATGGGAAGACCAAATGTATAATGTCTATTTTCCCAAAATTCATTTTAGTAAAATTCCAGTCAAAATCCTAATGTACTTTATATTCATAGTTCGAAAAAATGTATATAATTCACCTATAAGAATAAACAAATGAGGGTTGGGGTTGTAGCTCAGTGGTAGAGCACTTGCCTAGCACTTGTGAGAAACTTGGGTTCGATCCTCAGCTTCACATTAAATACTAAATAAATAAATAAAAGTATTGTGTTCAACTAAAAATATTTAAAAAATAAAACGATGAAATTCTGGTTCTACTTAGAATGTAGAAAGCTAAATGAAAATGTTGCTCCCACCTTAATTTAAAAAAATGCCAGATGATCTACAACAAATTTTCTTGAACCCATCAATCAGATAGCTAAGGCCTCTAGCCAACCAAGTAAACCAATATGGAATTCAGCAGCTGTGAAATAAAGTATTTCATCTTTGATAGAGTGAAGGAAAAACAGGTGATTAGGTGAAGAAATCAACTAAAATTTAACAAATTCCTAAAGGCCAATGTGGGCTAGGATGTCCACTCAGAATACCTAGGATTCCCACAAAGAGAATTAGAACCAAATGCTCACAAGAAAGGCTAAGGGCAAGGCAGGAAGCCTGAAGAAACCTCCTTAGTGGCACAGGCAAACATGAGGTGATAGGCTGCTACAGGGTAACATAAAGCTACTCTCTCAAAGCTCCACCCACTTCTCCAGTCCTTTCTCTTAAAAGTCTTAACCTGCTAGAGCAGGAAAAGCAAGCTTTCTTACCTCCAAGAGTCAGACTAATTCCATTGTATGTGAGAAAGAATTGGGGAGGGATAGAAACAGGCACCCTAAAGACAATCAGAGTATTGCTGAAGACTGAGCAGAAACTAAAACACTTTACTGCTTCTCTGCCGGATGGCAGAGGTACATATACCCAACTCGCTAGCATTGGCTTGCTAGCATTGGCTCGCTAGCGTTGGCTCACAAACCACTCCTCCTAGTATACTGCCAGGCACCATATTAACTTGGTTGTGGCCCTCATCATCTCCCCCTTTTGTTTAATTTAAACAACAAGTATGAGGCTTAGGGACCCTGCCTGTTTTAGGTTGTCCAATACTACATATGGTCCTTACCCGTCATTGGATGGTTGACCTCAAATCGTCAGCCTCCTATCTTAGGTTGGTACCATTGTAATTGGATCTTACCCATCTTTGACTACCGGCCCAACACACTCAGCCCTACTTGTGGATAACGACCATCACAAGCAGAAGGGAGGAGGATACAAAATGCCATGATATCAAGCCATTGATTGCTCCAAGTGAGAAATCCCTGGAAAAACTGTACCACAGATGATACTGTCAGCAAAGATATCCTGGTACAAATTACAATTTATTGTATCAGTTCATAATGCGTATAAGCAATACACAGTCCAGGTAAGTTCCACAAGCAGCCCAAAGCGAGGAATCCATTAATATGTCTATTTTTTCTTGAAGTAAATATTAATGCAACAGTTTGTACAGTTTGTGTGATAACCATCGCAGAAGCTGTAGTAGCAGCAGCAGAAACAGCAACAGATGATGGCAGCTGTAATTCCGAAGTCTCATTTGGTTTTTCAGTAATACTGGAAATTATTTACATTATCCTGGACAGAATTATCAAATATAATGAAAAGGAAAGGTGAAAGTAAATAAACAGACCTGTTAATCTCCTTATTTGTTCACTTTTTAAAACAATACCCAATTTAAATTAAACTGTTTAAATCACGTGAATAAAAAATATTTGGATCCATTTTTTCATGAGTGCTCCTAATATATGAACATACGCACATACAGACCTACAACACATAACACAAGTGTGCACACAACACAACAGTAAAGGCCTTGTAGCTTTTCACAGGTGAAATCTCCATTGCAACGTTTAAAAACTGCACAGTTGATTAAAAAAAAATAAAACTGATCAGAAAAACATTAACCTAGGTCTGTATGAGCTCAAAAATAAAATAGAAAAACTCTTTTTGAAACTTGCATATGGGTTTGAAGGTATTCCCACAAGTAAGCCTCAAGGTTTTTTAACATTTGAAATAAGCCTTAATGGTGCTCATTAGCCTCCAGGTGTAGGAAAACCATTATCACAGACGTAAGAATAGCTAAACTGGGGTTCTGGATATCAGCTGTTATGGATTTTGAGCCGAATCATCTTCTTTTTGGTCTGTAGATATTGCTTTAGTTAGTGTCTCTGGAATCCAAATCAGCTGCTGTTCTCCCTGTGGAAACACACAAATAGACCCCTGACTCCAGACAATCACTGGGTCAGGACCTTTCAATTGTCCAGTCAGAATACCCTTCCAAAGTACCTTTGGCTTATGTACATTTTTTTTTTTTTTGACACATATGCCTCTCCGCAGCACTAAGGCCTGATGAATCCAAATTTAAAAAGTTTAGAGTAAGAAGGGTTATTTTAAGTTTATCTTTGGGGAATATATACCCCTTCCCAATTCTTTCTTTTTGCTTTAATAAGTACATTTTAATAGTTTGATGAGCTCTTTCAACTATACCTTGTCTCTGTGGATTATACGGGATTCCTGTTATGGCAGTAATGCCAAATGATGAGCAAAATTGCTTGAAAGAAGCAGAAGTATAGCCATGGCCATTAGCTGTTTTTAACTGTTTTGGAATGCCCACAGAGGCAAAATTTTTTAAACAGTGAGATATAATATCTTTAGTTTTTTCTCCGGTATGAAGGGAGCCCATTAAATATCCAGAAGAAGTATCAACTGTGAGATGTAGATATTTTAATTTTCCAAATTCTGGCAAGTGTGTGACGTCCATTTGCCAGATATGATTAGGTATCAGTCCTCTGGGATTGATTCCAAGATTGACTTGTGGTATAAAGGTTACACAATTTTGACATTGTTTTATTATATGTCTAGCTTGTTCCTTAGATATTTTAAAATGCTTTTGTAAAGTATTAGCATTAACATGGAAGGATTTGTGAAAATTTGTATCTTCTTCTAGTATAGAAAAAATATGTATGTCATGTGTTTTTTTTATCTGCTAAATCATTGCCCAAAATAAGGGCTCCAGGCAATCCTGTATGTGCCCTGATATGTCCTATAACGAATGGATCTTTTCTGTCCCAGATTAAACTTTGTATAGCAGAAAACAAAGAGAAAACAGTAGAGGAAGGGGAAATCCTACCAGCATCTTCAAGAGAATTTATAGCATTAACTATATACAAACTGTCAGAAAATAAATTAAATATGGAATCTTTAAAACATCAAAAAACTTGTAATACTGCATTAAGCTCTACTTTTTGAGCTGATTGTTCGGGTACTAAAAATGTAAAAGCTTGATCAGGGGTAATTATTGCTGCTGTACCATTATTTGACCCATCAGTGAATATATTTGGAGCATTCATGATAGGTGTTTTTCTTGTCATTTTTGGAAAAATTACAAGATGTGATGACCAAAAAGACAATAAAGGATTAGATGGTAAGTGGTTATCAAATGAAACATTAGATTTGCACATGATTATTGCCCAAGTATTTAACTCATTACCTAACTCATCAATTTGATTCATAGTTATATGGAGTAATAATTTTATTGGGAGAAATTCCAAACGCTCCCTTTGCTGCTTTTATTCCTTTGAGTATTAATTGTCCTACAGCCTCAGGATACCTAGTAAGAATAGTGTTAGGAGAATAAGATAAATATATCCATAATAATGGACCTTCTTGCCAAAATACTCCTGTAGGAATATTTTTTGTTGGTAGTACAATAAATAATAAAGGCAAACTTATATCAATTCTATCCAAATGCATATTTTCCATATATGTTTCAATGATTTTTAAGCCTTTCTTGCCTCAGGCGTTAACATGCAGGTGAATTTGGATCTGATGGACCTTTTAGGATATCAAATAAAGGTCCCAACTCTCCTGTTGGTATACCTAGATAAGGCCTTATCCAATTTATGTCTCCTAAAAACTTTTGAAAGTCGTTAAGTGATTTGAGTTGATCTACTCGTATTTGAATTTTTGGTGGACGAACCATGGTTGAGGATAATAGAACTCCTAAATAATTAATTAGAAAATTTAATTGTAATTTATCTATTGCTATCTCTAGATTATAATTTTTTAATAAGTTTGTAAGTGTGGCATAACATTCTAGCAATGAGTTTTTATCTTTGTGTGCTAATAATACATCATCCATATAGTGAAATATTTGTAGTTCAGCATTTTGATTTCTAAGTGGCTGTATTACTTTGTTAACATAAATTTGACACATAGTTGGGCTGTTAGCCATCCCTTGAGGGAGTACTTTCCATTCTTATCTCTGATCAGGACCTTCATTATTCAGTGCAGGGATAGTAAATGCAAAACATGGACTATCCTCAGGATGAATTGGAATGGAAACAAAACAATCTTTAATATCTATAACTAAAACATACCAGGTTTTTGGCAAAGCAGACAATTGAGGAATCTCCGATTGAGCAGGTCCCATAATAACCATCTCATTATTAATGGCTCTAAAATCTTGCAATAATCTTTATTTACCAGATTTCTTTTTGATGAAAAAAATGGGAGTATTATGGGGAGATACAGAAGGTTGTATATGTCCTTCTGCTAATTGTTATTTGACCAGGTCATGGGCTGCTTGTATCTTTTCTTTAGTCAGGGGCCACTGAGGAACCCATACTGGTCCTTCTGATTTCCAAGTAATTTTTATTGTCTCAGTGGCCCTTTCTGAAAATCCAACCCATGTCTGTCTGTTCCTTGATCTATTTGTATTGGTGCTGCTATACCTTGTTCTTGTTTTTCTAATTTTTTTTCTTTCCTAAAACCTTGTCTAGTCATAATAGTGGGTGCATTTTGGTTGATGTTATTTGTTAATGTCAAACCTAATTGATCTAGGACATCTCATCCCCATAAATTTACAGGAAGATGATCCAATACATATGGCTGTATAGTTCCTTCACATCCTTCAGGATACTTCCAATCTAGTACCATCGCACTTCTATGGGGATTAGTCGCCACTCCTAGGCCTCGAAGCGTTTGAGTGGCTTGTTGTAATGGCCAATGTTTTGGCCATTCTTGATGAGAGATGATGCTAAGGTCTGCACCTGTATCCAGTAGCCCATTAAATTCATGTCCTTGAATATTTAGTTTTAGCATGGGGCAAGAATCTAAATTTAAAGAAAGCATAGCCCAATCTATACCTGTGGAGCCTAATCCCTTGGAACCTCTTTCTACAGTATGACTGGAAAATTTATCATGTAGGCTGGGTATTATTAGTAACTGTGCTATCTGTCTCCTGGTGAAATTACTGATATACCCTTTGGAGAACTGGCTATAATTTTTATTTCACCTTCATAATCGGGATCAATTACCCCAGTACTTATTATAAGTCGTTTTAGAGTAGAAGAGCTGCGTCCCAATAATAAGCCTACTGTTCCTTTGGGAAGAGGTCCTTTTACCCCTGGGAATGATTTGAACTCCCATCTCTGGAGTTAGTACTGATCTGGCGGAGGCACAGATGTCCAACCCTGGGCTCCCTCTGGTTTTTCTGATGAGGGATCTAATGGACAATGTTTCCTGGGCACTACCCTGATGGGGTTGCTGGGTTCCTCCAGTGCTCCATATATTTGTGGTTTTGGGCCCCAGAGCATTGGGCCCTCCTGTCCATTCTTTGGCAATGGAGACTGATGCCTTTCTCCATGATATCATGGATAAACACCTGGTCCTTGTTCATTTTTTGATAATGGAGTACCCTCTATGGTGGTTTGAGAACGGCATTCATTAGCCCAATGTCTCCCTCTACGGCACCATGGACAAATACCCGGTATTCTATTCCTTTGATACCTTGTTTTGTTAAACCCTCCTCCTATGGGGCAATTCCTTTTAAAATGTCCAGTTTGTTCACAATTGTAGCATGTTCTTGGCCTGGCATCTAAAGCCTGGCATCTAAAGACTGCAGCTGCCATGATTTGCCCTTGTTCATTAAGGTCTCTACATAATTTAATATATGTGTTTATATATTAACATGTTTCCATGGTCTAATGACTTCTCTGCACCAAAGATTCGCTTGCTCATAAGCCAGTTGTTTTATTAACGGCATTGCTTGTTCTGTATTCCCAAAAACTCTGGTAGCTGTTTGAATAAACCTATCTACAAATTCGGCGTAAGATTCATTAGCTCCTTGTATTACCTTAGATAACTGACCTTGTAAACATCCATGTCCTTGTAAAGTCTTCCATGCCCTATCCACCTCTGCAGCAATTTGTGTGTATACGCCAGGATCATATGCAATTTGTTGCTGTTATCCTCATAAAGTCCCTTTCCTAACAACATATCTAGATTTCTCTGAGGATAACCAGCTGCTGCATTTCGCCTAGCCGTCTCCTTGCAAAATTCCTCATTGGCAACCTTCCATAACAAGCATTGTCCTCCATTTAGCACAGCTTTACACATATTAGCCCAATCTGCTGGCGTCATGTTCAAGTTGTTAATGGATTCGACCAAGCTTACAGTGAAGGGTGCTTGAGGACCATAGGTTGTTACAGCCTCTTTTAGCTGCTTCACTGTTTTGAAATTTAAAGCATGGTGAATTTGCTGCCCTCCTGCCTCAAATACAGGGCATGTTAATACTTGAGATCCTGTCTCAGGATCCCAACTATCAACTTCAGGGGTTGGGGGCCTCCCAGCATATGGAGGTGGCCTTGTTAGTTGGATATTTACATCCTCTGGTGATAGAAAGGTGTTAGTAGCAGTCTCCTTTTGTACCTTTCCCCCTGATGGCTTTTTCTGCTCTATGCTTTCTTCCTCTATCTTTGTCTGAACTGAAGGCTTTGGACTAAGCAAACCAGATACCAACGCCCACAATGTCAATGTGCCAACTGGCAGAGTTCCTGGGCTTTTCTTTTCTATTCTTTTTAAATCTTCACCATGATGGTTCCATTGTAATATATTTAACAACTCCTCCTTAAAAAGCCATGGGCTACAGTTTTGTATTGTATCAACGTATGCCCTGACTGCTCTTGATTTTACTGGGATGCCTTCTTCCTCTAACAATTTACTTAACACTCTTTCGGTTTGTTTTTTACTAATTTCTGATCCCATATTTTTAGTATAATACAACCCAACAAGATAACACCAAACAAAACCAAGACAGAATGAAATAAAAATGGAACCACACAAAATCATTATATCAGCCTTTCTATCCTCCTGAAATGTCCATCCGTCCTTTCTCCCTATCTGTTCCTCAGATGCAAATAGTTTTTCCTCAGATGTGAGCGGTTTTTCTTCTGTCTCACTCATCTCCAGGGACAGGCAACTTAAAACAAAAGTGAAAGAAAACAAAAGAAGAATCTTAAAATGGCTACCCATCCTCTCTCCCTGCCCTCAGGGGTGAGCAGTTTACCTTATCACTTACCCTCAGTCATTCCCCGTGCGGCCCACCAAATGCCGCAGTCTGGCTGGGCACAATTCAGGAGCCACTTGTCAAAAGAAACGAACTTTATTTTTAGAACCACACAAGCCAAACAAAACGGCTCCTCAGGAAAAACCTTCAGAGCCCAACTGCCACCACCGGCTTCCTACAAGCCTCTCCACCTCCCCCCCTCCTCCTGCTCTTGAGGTCAATTGGCTGAGTCACGTGGGTAGAGCAAAAAAAAAGTCCCCCAATGAGCATCACTGCAGAGGAGCCAATCAGCTAGAAGTTGCTGGGGCCTCTGTGAGCCAATCATCAGCTGGTGGTCTGAAAGGGTGGGGAAACAGCCAATTGAGCATCACCACAGGGGAGCCAATCAGCTAGAAGTTGCTGGGGCCACTGTGAGCCAATCATCAGCTGGCAGCTGGAAGTTTGCTGGGGCCTCTTAGGCTGTGGCTCTTCCTAAGTCTGGCTGGGCTGCCTAAGTCTGGCTTGGCAAAATAACCAAGAGGTGACAAGCAACTTGAAGGTTGAAGCAGGAACTACTTTATTGCGAGTGATCTCAGCAGGAACTGAGAACTCAAAGTAGCGGGCACCCAAGGTAGCAGGAGCTGCTTCTCTGCTGGACCACAGAGGTACATATACCCAACTAATTACACACAGCTTAACTTAATTGACATCATCTAGACACAGCAGTCAGTCATTAAGGAATACTCATCATCTTAATTGCTTGCTGGAGTTGGCTCACAAACCACTCCTCCTGGTATACTTCCAGGCACCTCTTAACTTGGTTGTGGCCCTCATCACTTCACCCTGGCAGAATGACAAGAAATCATCTTGGGCCCCAAAATCCTATGCCAATACAAAGCAGAGCCGGTTGATGCTGTGGAGGGAACTCCTACCCAAGACCAACACGGATAGAGACATAGAAGTCGGGCTGCCATTGGGTAGAATAATAGGAACTCTGAGAAACCCTATTTCCAAGCACAAGTAAAGAGACCAGACCCAAGATGTAGGCTGGATCAGGACCGCAGAACACCTCCTGTCCCAACAACTAGCCTAGCACAAAGTAATAAGCAATATCAGTTTATCCCTAGGGTAGGAGAAAGTACATGGAGAGAGATGTCTGTGGTAACAGGAACACAGAAATGGGTGAAAGTAGGGAGTGGGATAAGAACACAGAAAGCCACGCTTCCCAGACCCTACCCTGAGCACAAAGTAACAGCAGCTAAAAACGAAATGAATTTGACATGTATGGTTATTATGGTTTAGATACAAGGAGTCCCCCATAAACTCATGTGGGAGATGATGTAAGAAAGTTTAGAGATGAAATGATTGGGCTATAAAAGGTTTAACCTAATCAGTATATTAATCAGATAGGGATTAACCTGATGGGCAACTAACTGTATACAGATAAGGTGTGGCTGGAGGAGGAGGATCCCTAGGGGTATGTCTTTGGAGTTTATATTTTGTCTTTGTTGAGCAGAACTCCTTCTCTGCTTCCTGGTGCCCTGTTGCTAGCTGCTTTTCTCCACCACACTCTCCTGTCATGATATTCTGCCTCACCTCACACCCCAAGGAATGAAGCTTGTGGTGGTGGACTTAGAACTCTCAAATCATGAGCCCCAAAATAACTTTTCTTCCTCTAAATTTGTTCTTTTCAGGTCTTTTGCTTGCAGCAGCGAAAAGCTGACTAAAACAATGGTGTACTACATATAAAACCCAGCTAAATTGATTAATTAGGCTTAAACCACCTGCAATACTGCAGTGGAATTGTGAAGATATCTCCCTGGAGTTAACAGGCTCCAAAGTTGAAAGCACTATCCTCAACAAAAATTCTCTCTTCAGATACCAGCCAGAGGTTTGGGGATCTAATTGGCAAGTAATTTGGGAATTGCACAACATTTTCAGGTTTAATAATTCACTAACAGAAGTTGAGAAAGCACTATACTTATGATTGCTATTTTATTAAGGATAGATTATCAGATCCAGTCATAAACCATATGTAATAAAATGAAATTAGACCCCTATCTCTCACCCTGCATAAAATTCAACTCTTAAGTAGATCAAGGACCTAGGCATTAGACCAGAGACCTTGCATCTACTAGAAGAAAAAGTAGGCCCAAATATCCATCATGTCAGCTTAAGAACTAAATTCCTCAATAAGACTCCTAAAGTACAAGAAGTAAAATCAAGACTCAATAAATATATCAAACTAAAAAGTTTCTTCACAGCAAAGAAAACAATCAAGAACATGGAGAGAGCCTTCAGAATGGGAGAAAATCACTGCCACCTGCACCTCAGATAGAGCACTAATCTCTAGGATATACAAAGAATTCAAAAAACACCAAAACAACAAATAACCCAGTCAATAAATGGACCAAAGAACTGAACAGGCACTTCACAGAAGAACAAATAATGAGTGTTCAACAAATATATAAAAAAATGTTCAACATTACTAGCAATTAGAGAAATGGAAATTAAAACTATACTGAGATTTCTATCTCACTCCAGTCAGAATGGCAGTTATCAAGAATACAAGTAACAACAAATATCAGAGAGGATGTTGGGGGAAAGGTATGCTCATACATTGCTGGTGGGTACTACAAATTGGTACAACCATTCTGTGAAGCACTATGGAGATTGAACCATTATTTGAATGGAACCACTATTTGACCTAGCTATCCCACTCCTCAGCATATATACCCAAAAGACTTAAAATCAGCATACTATTTCAGTGACATAGTCTCATCAGTGTTCATAGCAGCTCAATTCACAATAGATAAACTATGGAACCAACCTAGGTGCCCCTCAACAGATGGATAAAAAAAATGTGGTACATACACACAATGGAATATTACTCAGCCATAAAGAAGAATGAAATTATGGCATTTGCTGGCAAATGGATGGAACTGAAGAACATCATACTAAGTGAAATAAGCCAGTCCCAAAAATCCAAAGGCTTTTGGGGTGGGGAGGAAAAGAGGAGGATGGGAATGGGAAAGACAGTAGAATGAATCAGACATAACTTCTCTATGTTCATGTATGAATACAAAACCAGTATAACTCCTCATTATATCTAACCACAAGAATGGGAAGTTATACTCCATGTATGTATGATATGTCAAAATACATTCTACTGTCATCTATAACTAAAAAGAACAAATTTTAAAATTATTAATGTCCTGAAGGAAAGTGTACAAAACAGACTATTTTACAGGCAACTGCTTTGGGGGCTTTGTTTATCGATTGAATGTTGGTGTCCTCTTGAGATTCATGAGTTGGGGCCTTTGGGAAATGATCGCGTCACGAAGTCACAGCCTTCTTAAATGGAATTACTTGCTCTTACAAAAGAGACACCAGAGTGCTCCCTTGTCTTTTTAACCACATGAGGATGCAGTGAGAAGACAACATCTATGGACCAGGAAGTTGTCCCTGATACAAGCCAGTGCCTTAGGCTTGGACTCCCCAGCCTCAACGGAGAAATAAATTTTGCTGTTTATAACCCATGTAGACTGTGGTATTTGTTATAGCATCCCATACTAAAATAGACTTCCAAAGGACAGGTATTTGCTTTTCCAGGGAAACTGACAGGGCCTTATGAAGACAAAGAGGAGCAAAGCCAAGGTTGGAAATCAAGTGGTTCCATGGCAGAGTGTGTTAATTAGCTTTTCATCACTAAACAAATATCTTAGATAAACTTATAAAGGGGAAAGGTTTATTTCAGCTCACTTTTTTTAAGTTTCAGATCATGGTGTGTTGGCCTCATTGCTTCTGGGCCTGCTGGGAGAAAGCACATTATGGGGAGATGTGACAGAGCAAAGTCACTCATCTCATGGAACTCAAAAAAGAAGAAAAGGAAGTGGAGAGGATGTCCCCACTTTCCTCTTCAAGGCATAACCCTAATGACCTGAAGACTTCCCACCAGACCCTACCTCCTGATGTTTCTACAACTTCCTTTAAAACATGGGCCTTTGGGGGACATTCCAGATCCAAGATGTAGCACACGACTATTGATACTAAGAGCCCAACTGCACTTCAAATTAGGGGAATGGTCACTCTCTAAGGAACACATAAATGATTGCAGAATTTTGTAATTTCAGACTAATATAAAAACACGTAGCATAAAATTGTACATGCCATTTTATGGCCTGCTCTTTGTATATCAGCTCACTCATATCAAGTTTCTTAGTCTGTGCACATGCTGCTCCATATGCCTTTACTTTTCTTTACACTCTTATTTTCTCAGGATTAACTCCTATTGTCTTTTGTCATCTCAATCTCAGAGTCTTTAGTTAAATTTCATTATACATTATTTCCAATCATTCAGTGCTCCTTGAAAAAGAGCTCAGCTCTTTAACCTTTTCATCCCATCTTCCTCCATTCCCCAGAGTCTACTGTAATTCTGAGTGACCTGTGCTCACCAAAGAATAAAAGACAGGGCCGTAAGAAGACCTAACAGACACATTTTTCTATTCTCTTCTCCTGTGAGGAAGTTTCATTCTTTTAAAACTGAAAGATCGATTCTGAAGCTAAATGTGGAATCAAGTAAATAAACAGAAAGGTAATGTTTGTGTAAGGGAGCCGTTAAAAGGACTTTCATGCAATGGCTTTGTTTTCTAGGTAGAAGAAAGTTCATCTTTTGGGAATGTGAGGAGTAGATAAGGGGTTGAAGATTGACAAGGATGTCAAAATTTCAATTAACTGCTGTGAGAAGTGGGAGAGGAATAGAAGACACACCAAGGATTTGGCAGTGTCCTGAGGATATGAAGTGAAGTTGTGATGTCTAGTGGTCATGACACTGATGCTACTGATGATACTGACATGGTCTGATGTCCCAGTAGCATTCTGTACCCCAAAGGAGGTTGAACCCATCCAGGACAGGACTTTGCTAGGTCCATACAATCAGGAATTTGAGAATATAATGATTAATAGAAGTGCCCCAGTGTTCTGGCATTGAATAACCACTTCAAATTCTAGTTCTGTCCCTCACTATATGACCCTGTGCAAATTACTTAACCTTTTGAAGTTTTATTGTATCATGTCTAAAATGAGAATAATCATGTATGCTTTACTGAGTGTCTTGCCTCTATTATTCTGGGACCTGGAGACACAGCTGAGATCAAAAAAGAGACAAAAATCCATTTTCTTGGAACTAATCATCTAGTGAGGAGAAAGTAAGAGTAATAGATAGTACATTAGATAAAATGCTTGGCGGAAAAAAAGCAGCCACTCCCCTCAAAAAAAAAGTTATATCACTATAGTGGACTACAATTTAGATGGGTGGCCAAGGAAAGGACTTAGTGGACTGATGTTTGAACCTCAAAGGGATGAGGATGTACATAAAATGAGCTAAATATCTGATACACAGTAAAATTCAGTAGATTCAAACTAATATTATTCTGACTATGAACAAAGTGCCTAAAATGACAGATCAGTGGGATCTGGCTGGTCTCCCTAACTGTTTTAACCGAGGAGCCCAAAACAGAGCCTGAGTGATTCCGGTCTCTGGCTGGAGCTCTTCATTAATTAACACTCCAGAGTCTGAACCCTCAAATACCACTGTTTAAAGAATTGCTGAAGCGCCACTTACTAAGAGGCACCTTCATACTATTCACTATTCTTCACTTCTCACACTCATGCCCTTAGAGATGTCGCCAGTCTTCTTTCAAATTAACGCCAGGTCCTGGTCGCCATTTGTCTTTGGGTATGTATGTCACTTCTCTAGTTCTTATTTTTCATTGCAAAGTGAAAAGGTCACACTAGAAGACCAACTTTCCGACTTTACTATTTTACGACTCCAGCAAAACCCATATCCCCACTCCCTTTTCCTTGCTCATTCAACAATCTCACTGCAGCTGGTAACCTCAGTCCAAATTCTCTAAAGAAACCTCAGCCTTAGTCTGGTCAGTAACACCCAACTCGGCGGACGAACGAGAGGCCACCGGAACATTCACCACACACCGGTATCGCCTAACCTTTCTGGAAAGCCCTCCCTCTCTGCCTTTCCGGCCTTTCCCCCATCTTCTTCCGGGACACGCTCTCGCCTTTGATCCCGCCCCTCCCCCAGCCCTTAAAGTCCATTAGCTGTTTCTTTGGGGGAAGCGGAGGAGTTTCCGAGCGTTGATTGGCTGCTGTCATTGTTGACGGGTTTAGTTACAAACAAGGCGTGCCTGGTCTCCCTGGTAACGCTCTGACGATAGCTCTGATTGGTCGACGTCCTAATCTTATTTTCCGTCCCTTCAGCGAGTGGCTCAGTCCCTGGTGGGGCGCGGCGGTGGTAGGTGTCGGTGGATGGTGTTTCCGAGCTGACGTGGCTTAGATTGGGAGGGGGGCCGCTGGAGCCCCCCATCTCAGTCGCTTCTAGGTGAGTGGGTGACGCTCCCCAACACCTCCCCTCCTCGAGTGCTGTAACGGTCACCTCTGCCACACAGGCCGTGGGGACTTTCGGAGCAGCCCCAGTCGAGTCCCTTCCCTGCCCCGCCTCTCCCGGATTCACTCTGGGTCCAGCTCTTCACCCGCCTCCCTTCACCTACCAGGCCTAGTTCTAGGAGCGCTCATTCCTGTGGGCCCCGCCGAGGGTTTTGGCTTCGCTCTGCGCGGCTTCGCAGCACGTACTCGCGGTCTGCCCCTTTCTCAGGACCTTTCTCCTCTGGGAGCGACGGGGAAGGGCTCCCAGATCAGTCCTGTCCTCCGGGCCCTCTCTCCTGAGCGGCCCGCTTTAGTCCGCCTCGGTACGCAACAACTTATATCGGAGAGAACCTGCCGGGGGCCCTCGAATCCTGGTCCTAAACAAACTTAGTGTCCCGAAGGGGAGGCTGGTCTCAAGGCCGGAGATCAAAGAAACGTTGGAACTCGGCATACAAACGCCACGGGGTCGAACGATCCTTCTAATGCTAAAGGGTTGCTAGAGAGATGAGACGAAAGGGATCCCTGTGATTCTATCAATGCTAAAAACCCCAGGAATCAGGTGGCAGGCAGTTGGAGGAAAGGGGACTTAAAAGAGAATTCTGGAGGAAAAGAACTTGATTTGGTTGCGTGGACTATATGTAACACACATAGGAACGGGAGGGTTGAGTTCCTTGACAACTGGTGAATATGTTTCTCTGACTTATTTAAAGAGCTCCGGTTCCTCTATGGGGAGAGAGCGCTTTAAGAATGGGACAGAGGTATTTAAAAATCTTGGACAAGCGCTTTCACTTTTGGAGATAGTTGGAAGCTGTCCGAATGTAAAAGGGACCCGTTTACAGTTCTATGTAAGATGGCAGTGGAGAACTTAACAGAATTGCTGGCTGCCTTTCCAGAAGCCATAAATTAATAACATTGGATAGTCAGAATGACTATGAAGGATCAAATCCAGGAAATACTCTGTTGGAAAAAGGGGAGGATTTAGTCATGAAATAGATACAGTGTTAAAAGAGTACTTAAAAATTGCGGGCTGGTGTGTAGCCCAGTGGTAGAGCTCTTGCCATTTTTTTTTTTTAAGTTGTCCATGGACCTTCATTTTATTTATTTATATGTGATGCTGAGGATCGAACCCAGTGCCTCACACATACCAGGCAAGCGCTCTACCACTGAGCCAATTTGAGCATGTGTTTTTCCCCAAATATTGTATACTTCTTTTGGCTAACATGTGACTGCTAATATAAATATATCACGTCTGTTATAAAACATACAAAAATATAAATTTAAAAGAATGATTTTTTAAAAATGGTAGAACACTCCCAACTCAATTTAAAGGTCAGATTGGAACTCTGCATACAAATGGAAAACGGTCAGTCGAAAGATCCTTCTAATGCTAAAGGGTTGCTAAGAGAGATGAGCCAATGCTTTGTTTTTTCAAGGTTGTTTGCACCTGAGAATCTCCAGAGTGAGGGGAACCTCCATGAGTCCCTTCCTAAAAATAATTATCTTTAGATCTTTTTCTTCTTTTCCTATAACTTTTACTTGATGTTTAAAGCCCCCTGCTCTTTTCCCTCCTTTGGGTTAATGGATTGATTAGGGGATGTTGATATTACATTGTTTATAAAATAAATCATTAATTTCTCTAGGTTAACTACTATTAAAAAAAATTATTTGGAATGGACACATCTCACCAATAGTCATTACATAGTAACTAGTCTATTGTCAAGAACCTTTAAGAAAGTAGAGATTAGGCTCTACTTTCTTAAAGGTTTTTAATTAAGGTATTTTAAAATCATTTATGTATACTTCAGTACCAAAGGATATAATGTAAAACAAACAAACCTCTATTGATTTTCTTCTTCATTCCCTACTAACCAGAACAATTTCTTGATTATCCTTAAGAAATTTTCTGGTCATAGTGAAGCATACATATAATATATACCTCCTTTCATGTGAACCACAATGCACATTCTATTCTATATCCTTTTTTTGCCACTTAATACCATATTTAGTTGGAGTATTCCTAATCTGAAAATCAGAAATGATAAAAAATCTGAAATTGTGAGATCTAGGACATGATGTCACAAGTGGAAAACTCTATACCATGCATTTTCATTTCAGGCACAAAATTATTAAAAATATTGTGTAAAATTATATTCAAGCTCTGATTATAAGGTATATATGACAAAAATGAACATTGTATTTAGACTTGAGTTCTATCCCCACGACTGAACATTGTGTTTAGACTTGAGATAGACAAGATATCTAATTATGTATATGCAAATAATCCAAAATTCAAAACCATTCAAAATCTGACACATTTCTGATCTTAGGCATTTTTGGATAAGGGATACTTAACCTGTATTAGACATTTTCAATATGCATAAGTATAAAAATACCTCTATTTCAAATGGCTTTCCCTTGTAGAAACAGCTGTCCTGGTGACAGATTTAGATTGTTTTCAGTCCTTAGCTATCAAACACTGCTCTAATGAACATCTTCATGTGTGTGTGTGTGTGTGTGTGTGTGTGTGTGTGTGTGTGTAGTGTCCTTGTATGATCCTGTCTGTGGTATAAACAATATGGAATTTTGGGGGCCATATTATTATGAATCATATAACATGCTAAAAAAATCACCTATTCTTAAAATAAAAAGGGCTGGGGATGTAGCTCAGTGGTAGAATGTTTATGTAGCATGCCCAAGGACTTGGGTTTTTCCCAGTACTACAATAATAAATAAAAAGAAGAAGAGAAGAAAAAGAATAAACATTGTGCCCTCATGCCATTATCCCTGTTTTTCAGCCTTGGTGAAGAATATTGGGTGCTGAGGTTACTCAAAAAATGGAATGTCTTTTGTGTACCTCTATTAGCCAGTTAGCCAAGAAACTTTGCAGAGCTGTGACTGGGCAAATTAATTTCCCTGTGCTTTAGTTCACTCACTTTAAAATTAGGGACAATGATAGTATCTCCTTATGAGAGTTGTTATAAGAATAAAATGAGTTAAATAATGAGGAAAAATAGGTTATATATGTAAAGCAATTGGAGAAATGCTTGATGAATAGTGCTGTGTATTGATATTGCTATCATTTACTTCTAAATTTGTTTAATAAAAAATAATGACTTTTTGAATTTTGAATTATGAAAAAAAGTTTTTAGTTTTCTAATTGTCTAATTATAATATTGAGTGTGCTTTTTCTAGCTGCATAGCACTACCTTCTTTACCTTCCTCTTAGCTCTTTATCCTGGTTGAGAATCACTTTGAAAATGAGTTCAGGAAAACTACAGAGGTACAACTTAAAATTCATGAAATGAGTCTGAGAAGTGACCTCAATGTAAATCTATCCATTTTCTGTGTTGTTTCTGTGGGAATGTGACTTAAATTCCACAGCAAGTGGCACATAGGTATGTACACACAGTGTACATACGTCCTATCTTCAGTTATTTTGCTTATTTTTTCAACTTAATTATGTTTTCTGTGGTTGAGGACATGCTTGATATTCCCTTTATTTTTATAGTTCCTACCATAACCTTACACATTAGATAACTATGTTAAAAATAGTATTTGCTGATAAATAGTGAAGGCTTTAGAAAAATAATGCTTTATTTAATTCTCAGTACCATTTCAACATACAGTGGAAGGTGCAGCCTACATGGACTTTGAGGGATTGTTTTATTCGCCTAAGTGTTTTACAGAAACCTAGCATTGGCATGATATAAAATATATAGTCTATTTACTTTGCAATAAAATTAAAAATTTCTCAATAATTATTGCCATTAATATTTTTGTTATCCTGTTTTCATGTGACTGTATCCTTTGCATGTAATGATTTTTCAGTAGGATGCCAATAAAACACAGCCTCCTAGAAAAGATGAATCAGAATCTCATATATGGTAGTGGTATAGGGGAGAAAGGAGGAAAATTATAGTTCAGAAAATATTCAGGATCTTTTTTTTTAAATATTTATTTTTTAGTTGTAGTTGGACACAATACCTTTATTTATTTACTTTTATGTGGTGCTGAGGATTGAACCCAGGGCCTTGCACTTGCTAGGCGAGAGCTCTACCGAGAGCTCTACCGCTGAGCCACAACCCAGCCCTTAGGATCTTAATTTTATATGAAAATAGATTGCTGCATAATTGGAAAAAATTTAAGTCATAATTTCACAATAGACAGTACATAAAACAAGATATGTCACAAATTTTCTAATTGTAATATGCATAAGGTTTGATTTTAAGGCCTGCCACCTTGGGGAGTGGGTGTGTGCACTCATTTGCAAAGGTGATAGTTTTACATTTCTTTGAAATGGATATGGCTTAAAAACAGTTGAGAAACACGGTCTGAAATTTCACTACTTTTCTGTTTACTTCTAAAAATAATAGTGGTAGCAATAGGGTCTAGGGTACTTAGAGAAGAAAAGTATGGGTATGAACAGAAGGTTTGTGATAGACAGGGAATAGAGGGATTGGTCAGGGAATCTGAACTGAAGGTGCTGGAGAGCATCCAGTCACTTTGGGACATGTAACAAAAAGCCCCGAGTTAAGTCTAGAAATTCCCTTATGAACATGCTATGTTCTATGAGTTAATCATTACTGAATGTATACATGAATCAAAACATCACAGTGTATCTTATGAGTTGTAAAAAATATTATATGTCAATCAAAAATAAACAAAAGAAACTCCCTATGGATGCTTCTAAACATAATTGCTTAACAAATAGTTAATTATTAATTATTTTTTCTTTAAAAAACCCTTCTCATTTAAAAATAAAACCCAGATATGGAAAGCCACACCACAAAATACCTATGGCATAATGAATTACTTTAAGGTGAATGTTCTTGTCATAATCACCAGGTAAAAATACAACTTTGAACATCATCCCATAGACTGACCTATGTGCCCATTCCCACTCTCTTCCCTTCCAAAGGTAATCACTTCCTTGTGATTTCTTTATAGTTTTATTACCCAAATGTAAATGTCACCTTTTTAAAATTTGATATTTTGTTTAAGTCTTTTCCTTACAATTATTTGTTGAAGAACTTAGGGGTCTTGACCTCTGGAGTTTTCCAGTCTAGGAATTGCACATTCATTGGGTAGTTCAGCCTATTCCTCTGTTCTCTGCCTTTCCTACAGATTAGTGCCAATCTTTTGATGCTGTATAAATCTGTGGGTTCATTAGGATATGTGAATATTAAAATAGATTATTTATTTTATTAGATGAAATAGTTTTATAAGGAAATGCATCCTCACATCAGCTGTTTGCTTTCTCAAAAAGTTCAAGTAGGAAACGCAAAATAAATTTTTATATTAGTTTTGAAGATAATTGGTTCAGATGGTGACTAGTTAGTTTATTCCCATTTAACTCAAAAGATTTAAAGTTTTTTTGTGGATTTCAATCTGTTGTTAATTCTTAATATTTTTTTAAATGGGTTCCTTTATTTATTTATTTGGTGGTGCTGGGGATTGAACCCAGGGCTTTGTGCATGCCAAGAAGTGTTCTACCACTGAATTATGTACACAGCTCAGCATTTCTTATTCTTAGATAAATTCAGATTGTTTTTTTAGCCAGTGGGAACCTGGGCCTTTTAACTCCTGGATCTTTTTGACGTGAGTGTAGTAATCTTTGATAGCTTCCTTGCTAACTTATGTGACAAGATGTTTCAGGCTCATTTTGTATATTTCCTAATTTAGAACAGGAATCAACCATTTCTCTAAGAAGCCCTCCTATTTAAAAAACAATTTTTTGTAATGGTAATGGTATTGCTTCTCATTTTATCATTATTTATAATTCTTATAACTAATTAGAACTAGGAAAATATAAAGATTAAACACCTTATAAGTTCGTACTAATATTTTATAGTCAAGATCAGTATTCTGAGACTTCAGTTTCTTCTCAACTTCTTTATCTTCTTTTTTCATACTGAAATTATGATAGAATTAGTATGCCTGTAATTACTATTTGCTTGAATCCCACATTCCACATAACAATGTTAATACAACCCCTGCCACCTTATTAAATGAAGTTTTAAAGAGGTTTTTTCTTCTTTGTTTTGCATATGCTGTTTACAAGCTCCCCAGGTGTTTGTTTTTTTTTATAATTTTCCTGTATATTTTATTTATACACACATGCACCCATCCACATCCAACTATGTGTGTTCAGGTTCTCTGTTCTTGAATTTTGGGTAGTTTGTGTCTTTCAAGGAATTGGCTTAGTTCATCTACTTTGAATTTATGAATGCTATTTTCTTTGAATGTATCTTAGAATTACTAGTGGTATTTTGTTTTCATTTATGATGTCAATAATTTGTCTTTTTTTTCTTAATCAGACTGTCTAGGACTTTATCATCTTTGTTGATCTTTTCAAAGAACCACATTTTTGGTTTTATCGGTTTCCTCTATTTTACTATTTTCAGTTTTATTAATCTTTAATCTCAGTTTTTTATTTCTCATTTCCTGCTTGTATTGGTTTTAATTTATTCTTTTTCTAATTGACTAGAGAAGAAGCATAGAAGCATAGGTTACTTCTTCCTTTTTTTCTAATATGTGCATTTAATACTATATACATTTTGAACAATGATTATATTAAACTTTTAGTGAAATTACATGGTTCATCAGGAAAGTTTAATGAAAGCATGGGATTCATGGGGGCACATGAAAAGGAAAGAAAATTTATGAATCACAAGGCTTAAAAAAGTAGGGGAGGATTACAATCTGGCAGAGGAAGGAAGACTAAGAAATTCATCTTTATAATTGAAACTGTGGTGAGAGGAACGACATTAAAGATAACCTTTAAGATGTACTTAACAATTATATACTATTATTTAAGGATTGTATTCTTGTATTTTTTTTTAAAATATGATATTAGTTATAGTGATTATAATCTCTGTGCTATTGCCACTGTGCAACTATACTGTACACACTCAAATGACCTTTTGAAGAAATCATCAGGCTGCATAAAGTGTCTACTATATATATCACCTGCATAGTTTTCATGTTAGTGATATGGTTACCACTATAGGTGAAGCCTTGGTCATTTTATTGATTATTATGTTTTCTTTTCCTTTTTCTGCAGAAATGCTAAGCCGTTTATCGGGATTAGCAAATGTTGTTTTGCATGAATTATCAGGAGATGGCACTGATCAGAATATGAGGGCTCCCTTAGACCCTGTGAGTAGCTCTGTTCTAAATTAAACCATGACAGACATGTTTCATGTTCTTCTGAGTATATAAATAATTTAGAAGTGTGTGAGTAACTTTCTTTATGCAAAGTGGAAACAAGGATTAAGGAAAATATTAAAACTCTGTAAATTATCCTTCTACTATAAATTTATGGCTTAAGAGCCACAAGGGTGGAAACACAAGTTCTGGATGAGATTTGAAAGATCTTATTTGTCTCTCTGGACCTGTTTAGTGCTAGATTGTTTTAAGGCTTCCTCCTCCTTGGGTATGTATGTCTGTTTTATAGAAAATGTTTAAATGACAAATTAAAAAGGTTTGGGTTTGAGACTATCTCTTTGCTTGTATAAATTTATCTACCACTTTTCCTATATTTTATTTTTATTTTCTGAAGGACCTAAAAGAAGTCTATTAGTTTTCTGAAAAGACAAAGAATAATGCCTAGTGGTTAAGAGAATTTTATTCAACTAAGCCTCTTAATTTAAAATTATGGGCTCTTCCACTTTATAGTTTGTGATCTTTATTTTCCTTTATTGTTCTCTTTGGTAGTAGTGTTAGTCAGCTTTTCATCACTGTGATCAAAATACCCCAAAAAAACAATGTAGGGGTGCTGGGGTTGTGGCTCAGCAGTAGAGCATTTGCTTAGCATGTGTGAGGCCCTAGGTTCGATCCTCAGCACCACATAAAAATAAATAAAATAAAGGTATGGCATCCAACTACAACTAAAAAAAAATTTTTTTGAAAAGAACAGTATATAGGGGGGAAAATTTATTTTGATTCATGATTTCAGAGGTTTAGGCCATGGTGAACAAACTCCATTGCTCTTGGACAAAGAGCAGAACGCCATGGAAGAAGGGCATGGTGGGAGGGGCTCTGTTCAATTCATGGCATCCAGGAAGCAGAAAAAGAGAAAAGGGAAGTGGCTGCAGGGTTCAGAAATCCTTCCAGGGCATGCCCCTAGTGAATCCCCTCCTCCAGCGCCCCCCCCCCCATACATACAGTTAGTCTACTCAAACTAGGCTGAACTGATTAGGTTTTAGCTCTCACAATCCACTCTTCATCCCCAAACATTCCTGCATTAACACAGGAGCTGGTGGGGGGGATATGAATATCCAAAGCATAGCAGTAATATTAGATTAATAGTACGTCAATAAAATACTCAATATATTGTAATGGCTGTAAGTACTGTTGGCTCAGTTTTTATAAAGAGTCTTGAATTTCAAAGGGTATGAGTTGGGCAAAGGATAAGATGAAATTCCTGGAATGAAGGGATTCCTGTTTGGAAGTTATTACCTTTTCCCTGATGTATTGGCAACTTTTTCCTAAACATCAGGAAGTACCTCAGGAATTGGACATGGAATTTAATAGTAGAACAGAAGAGGATGTTTTGGAGCGCCTGGCTTATGCAGAACAGTTGGTGGTGGAGCTAAAAGAAAGTATTAGACAGAAAGATATTCAACTGCAGCAGAAGGATGAAGCTCTACAGGTACTGCTGCATTTGTTCTTTCTTATAGAGCCTTTGCCAAAGGACAGATATACCATTCACTTAATAATCTAGAGAATTTGTTTCTTATTAATACTGTAATGTGATGTCTACTAAAATAACTTTTGTTATGTGCTAGATAAATATTTATGGAGAATAAACATTCATGCATTTATCATTATTGTTTTTTGGCAGGAGGAAAGAAAAACTGCTGATGACAAAATTAAAAAAATCAAACTTCATGCAAAGGCAAAATTAACTGCTTTGAATAAACACATAGAAGAAATGAAGGCACAAGGAGGAACTGTTCAGCCTCCAGAATCTCAGTCAAAAGAGTCATTCTCCAAGGTATGGGTACTGGGTATTAGATGTCTTTTCTGAGTCTAGAAAGCTTCTCAGTATGGAAAATCTTCACTAACCACAAATATTTGTAATGGTAAAATAAAAAGCATTAAATACTGTCCTTTCTTTGGGGACAAGACATAATTTGACTGGACTATCTATAGCTCACACATGGAGAATGAAAGGCCTACAGAAAACATGGACATGAAATGTCAGTTGTGGCTTAGACTTTCAGAGAATTAAAAAGGCTAATAGGAAGAGATAACAATTAAAGTTAGACATTTAGAGGGGAGTTAGTACTTTTTGGAATAGGTTCAACTTGGAGGAGTTAGAACATTAACTCTAATTTTTTTTTGTTTTTTTTTTTGCACTCTGAAGTCCTTTATTCAGAGACTTAATAAAGAAAAATTCTATGTCCTCATATGGCCAGAGTGATGGATTAGTGTTTTACAGATTTGGGGTCTGAATCAGCCAGATTACCTTGGACTCCCTGTAAAGGAAGTTCTCTGATTATGGCTGCCACCAATAAAATAGTTTACAGTTGAGGATACAGAGAGGACCTAAGAAAGTTTCTCTTTTGAGGAATAGAGTATTACTGTTCCAGTACTTAATATTTTTCCTTCATGATATTCATATTTAGACAGCTATCTGGACAACAGGAAACTTCAGTTTTGTGCAGAGTTCAGTGGCAGGAATGTCACATGTGCACATTGTAGTTGTAGAGTCAGTCAACCTTCACCCTGTATAAGAAATCTTATTTTCTTAATTTCTGTCTGGTTTTATTCATTTACCAGCTGAGTCCTTATTCTCATTGTTCTCAGTTCTTGGGAGAAAAGGTTTTAATTAGTTTTCTAGGCATAATCCTTAGGACATTAGTTAGCTCCCCAGTACCTTGGTTGGTTTTTCTTTTCAGGGGCTAATGCTCAGACGACATTCCTTTTCATGAACTGATAACCTCATTTAACTTCTCAAAAGCTTATTTTAAAGCTTTTATTAGTCTTTTCAAATAACTTCTTCATCTGCATTCTTCTTTTTTTTTTAATTTTTTTATACCACATTTTCTTTTTCTTTTTCTTTTTTTAAAGAGAGAGTGAGAGAGAGAATTTTTTAATATTTATTTTTTTAGTTTTTGGTGGACACAACATCTTTGTTTGTATGTGGTGCTGAGGATCGAACCCGGGCCGCATGCATGCCAGGCAAGCACGCTACCGCTTGAGCCACATCCCCAGCCCCGCATTCTTCTTTTCTTACTTTTTGTTTTTTCCTCCAACAGTTCCCTTCCCCTGTCTGTGGTAGCACCAACCTTTCTTTTGTGTTGTTTTTTCCTTCAATTTCCCTCAGTCGTCTCTTAGATTTTTAAATTATTTCATACTTTTATTTTTAATTAATTTTATTTTTAGCTCTGAGACCTAAAACATCCAACATCTTACAGTTTTATTTCCTTTCCCTGTTGAGTAAATGATTCCCAGCAGTCCCAGGCAGTGCTAGCAGTCAGAGTATACATTTATATAGTAAAACTATTATGGATTCAACACAAAGCCAGATGATCTGAGGAGCGAGCATATAGTTGAAGAAATGAAAGCAATCCTCAGATGCTAGACTAATGTGAAAGAAAAATGTAAAATTAGTTTTTGCACTTGCAGTAAGCAGAATTAGGTTCATTTGGGGATTCAGTGAGGAAATTGAATCTGGGTCTAAGAAAGATCTTTTTTTTTTTTTTTAAAAAAAAGGAAAGATTGTTGAAAGATTTGGATTTTCCCTACAGGCCCTTTTTCTGATGTTTTAACCCTCACTTAATAGCAGCTGTAGTTTTCTGGACTCTGGCCTTGATTTTTCAAGGCAGCAAGATTGGATTTTCTATTTAAGTTTAGTCCTGCAAGACACTGACTTGTTCTTAGTCTTAAGCTGTCAGATGGGAAGCTTAGTGCTACTACTTCTAAGTATAACTTCCTTCCTATCTTTTCCTGCTTTATAATGTTTTCTATATTTTCCAGAGTTTATAGCTTATCTCTGGGGGAGGGGAGATCTAGTAGGAGCTACTTGGCCATACTAAAACTGGAAAACCCTAAAATTACTTTAGGTTTTTCTTGCTCCCATGAGTTTAATAAAATTATAGTTTAGTAGTTGTAAAGAACAAATAGAGTGTGTGTGTGTGTGTGTATGTATGTATGTATATATATGTATATATATATATATATATAAATAAATTGTAATGTTTTTAAATGAATTACTTTATCTGTTGCATTTTCAGCATGACAAAAGTTCTACAGAGGAAGAAATGAAAATGGAAAATATCAAACATGAACTCCAGGAGAAGGAGAAACTAATTAGCAGTTTGCAAGCCCGGCTTACTGAGGCAGAACAAGCTGCCCAGGTAGGGGATGTGAGTTACCTCATGATCATAAGGTTAATGAATCACTAAAACCCAAGGGATGCATTATTATATGACATATTTATCAATATGTCTATCAGTCCCATCCCTTCCTGCTTTCCTATCTCCTTCTCTCCTCCTCCCCTCCCTCCCCTCCCCAACTCCTTCCTTTCCTCCCTTATATCCAAGACTAGTAATTTTATTAGTATATGCTTGGGTATTTGCCATTCTTGGTAGATATTTGTATCTACCTAGTATATTATTTGAATTTGTGGTTCACATATTTATTACATAAGTTTCCTTGATTTATATAGTTTGAAGTATTAGATATTTTCCCTTACTTGGTTTTCTTTTGGAGGACTTCTGTTGTTTGTGTGTTTGATCTTGGATTATCTACAATATTTATCACTTTTCTCAATTTCTTTTTATCTCTTTCTTCCTTAAAATTTTTCTAGCTTCTTTTTTTTCACTCAAGGCAATCTATTTTATATTTCTTGTTTTTTCTTCTATTCTGGAATGGTTTTTTCTTTTATATCAACTTCATGAGTTTGGTTACCTCATTTTTTAGTTTTTCTCATTCTTTTTTGTTGTTTTTCTGTGATTCTGGGGATCAAACCCAGGGCTTTGAGCATGTGAAGCAAGAGCTTATCACTGAGCTATATCCCTAGCCCTTCTAATTCTGATTTATGATTTTCTTTCATGTCCTTTACAATTTTATTAATTTTTAACTCCTTTTGAAATAGATAGCAATTTCTTCTTGTTTTTTGAACATGCTTCTGATATATTTTTTTTTTCACCTGTAAGCATATTATTCTCCTTAGCCTTTTTAAATACTAATTTCATATGGGATTTGGGCCTTGATCTTTATATCCTTTTGTGTGGGTGAAATTAGTTTTCCTGAACCTTCAGGAGGGGGCTTTTTTAGGAAAACTTTTCTTACATAATAGACTTCGCTCATGTGTTCTTTTTGGGTTGTGTTCAAAGTAGATTTCTCAGATTTGTGACTTTCTTTCCCCCACCTTTCACTTTGGTCTATATCAGCACTATCCAATATGAATAGGTTTATTTGTAATACAAAACTCTGGAGGCAATTCACTTTTTCCTCTCCAGGTGAATATTGAAACAAACTCTAATATATCCACATATTGGAATTCTTCTTAGAAATAAAAACAAATGAATTATATATACATCAGTAGTCTGCCTTCATTTTAATCTATACTGATTTTTGAACTAGAAAAAATAATTTAGTTATAACTAAATTAATAATAAATGTATATATTTCAATTTAACTACCAATTGTGATTTATTTTGGTATCAACTATTTACCCAAACTGTCTGCTTTAAGTATTCAAATTATTACCTTTGTAATGTCACAATACTGTATAGGAGTGTAGAAAACTATTGAAACCGCATCATTCTATTGATACCAAATATATGTATGTTTGTCACTTGAACAACCCCCCAACAATATCTTATCTATACAACATATAAAGTAAATATAGTCATACCAAAACAAAATTATTGAAAAATAATTTATACTTTAGTTTTAAATTTAGTTAAAATTAAATATTAAGAAGAAAAATTTTTCACATTAGTTGTATTTCTTATTCCTTTATAGCCTTATGAGGTTAGTTGGTGCTGAATTATACCATTCTCTTTTTTTCTGTTTCTATTATCCCTATTCTTAATTTTTATTTTTTTATTTTTTGTGCAGTGCCAAGGATTGAACCCAGGGCCTCACACATTCTAGGCAAGCACTCTGTGATTGAGCTGCATTCCCCAGCCTTGCTTAATTTTTATTTCATTAGTGAGCATTTTCTTCAGAGTATATGTCTAGGTCTTAGAAGGGAGCCTTGATGAGAGACCAGAGGGGCTAAATTCATCTAGCCCTTTTAGTCCTCCTTACTGTGGACGGACCCTTTGCATTTATTCAAATTAAAGAATGGAAAAGCCCTGTTGCTATTCTAAAATTTGCCAGCTGTCCATTCCAGCAATACTTTTTGGCTATTTGGGAGTTTTCCTGTTCTCAGGGCCATCAGATGTCACTTTGCCTCCATCTTCTTCCTGTTATTCAAACTCTAATACTATGCAGGTCTTGTAGATTTTAGTGGCTTATCCTTACTTCCTTATGTTTTATGTTTTAGGGTTTGTAGAACTATCTTCCTAATTTTATTGTAAATATTGTCCATGTTTTTTTTTAAATTTTGCTGTCTAGTTTACTGTCTTTTTCTAAAAAAAAGTGAGGCAGAGAAATGTGAAAAAAATTTTTTATCACTTCTGTCTTCTTCTGACAAATAATTTTTGATAATCTCTTTTTTAAATTCACAATGCAATTCCTTTTTATGTTAAGTGGAAATTAGAAGGAAATATGGTAGGCATTTAGGATAAATAAGAAAGGAAGGTCAAAGAATTAAGAATGCTAAGCCTTTTGCTTAAATAAATACTTTAATTCTTCTATATTTTCAGTTTGATAAAAGTTCTACAGAAATGGAGGAATTTGTAATGATGAAGCAACAGCTCCAGGAGAAGGAGGAACTCATTAGCACTTTGCAAGCCCAGCTCAGCCAGACACAGGCAGAGCAAGCTGCACAGGTAGGGGAAAGAAGTACTTTTATTAGAATAAAAAGTTATGATATTTCAATCCATCACCATTTCTTACATTGCAAGTCAATTCAGATAGTTATTTTTTAAATTTTAGTAGGTGAAAGAATAGTAGCTAGAGTGTTAAAAGTAGAAATTAGAAGGGTGTGGTAATAGAAGAAATTAGGTAAGTACATAAGTATGTCATTAGGGAACACTAGAAACTCTCAAAAAGTGTTGTTTACCTTGATGTGTTTGCCATAGGCTAATTGATGATTGTTTATTAGTTTCACAGATCCAGATACTTGATTTTAATAGCATGGTCTCTTAGGAATGGGCTTTATAATAAGTTCAAAAAAGACTAATAAGCCAAAAGAAATACAAATAATTAGGTCCATTCTTTTCATACAATAGAATCTTAGTGGGAAGGTAAATTATAATCAGAAAGTTATTTAGTAGGCATGTAATAAGAAAGTTATGTAGGTATGTGATTCCTTGTTAAACAGCAGAAGTATATGACGTTCATCTTATTTATTTCTTCCAGCAAGACCTGACTGTTTAGACTGACATAACTCTTTCTATTTTTCTAAATTTTTAGTTGACCACCCACACCCATATTTTTCCTTTGGGAATGCTTTTGACTTAACACATTCTATCCATGAAGTACTTTTTCACATAGCTAATCTTACCCATCAGATATATTGGTAACTTGTTATTAGTGGTACCTTTTTATTTATAAATGGTCTATTGTTTTAGTCAGCTTTATTACTCCTATGACTAAAGGACCCAACCAGCATAACTGTAGAGGAGAGAAGGTTTATTTAGGGCTCATGGTTTCTGAGGTCTTAGTCCATAGAAGGCTGGTTCCATTCCTTGGGGCTTAAGGTGAAATAGAACATCATGGTGGGAGAGAGAGATCACATCATGGTGGGAGAGAGAGATCACATCATGGTGATCAAGAAGCAGAGGGAGAGAAAGATAGATATCACTCTGAAGATAACAAAATATACCCAAAACCATACCCCAATTCCCACCTCTTCCAGCCATACCCTACCACTTCAGCTACCACTCAGTTAATCCCTTTCAGGATTAAATCACTAATTGGGTTAAGACTCTTAAAACCCAGTCATTTCTCCTCTGAACTTTCTTGCATGTCTCACACGTGAGCTTCTGGGGGACACCTCACATCCAAACCATAATACCTGTCGTTGTATAAATTGTTAAAATTATATATACTGAAATCCTTAATTTTATCTTACTAGCTTTCATTATGTCCTTTTTATGTAGTATCATACACATATCATATCATATCATATGGAGAAATACAATACATGATTTTTACCTATAATTTGCTTAAATTATGGAAAGCCAAGATATATAACTATATTAACAGATTTATGATAATTTAAGAAATTCCAAATAAATGTTAAAGCAAGCAACATTACAAACAAATTATTTTGAGAGGAAAAAGATGTTATTGTGAGCATGACAGTTATGGAAAGTTATATAGAAAAGTTGAGATTTCAGCAACACCATGAGAATAGATAATATTCTATAAGAGCTGGAGAAAGGCATTCTAGTCATGGAGAAGAGTGTGAGAAGTCTCAGAGAAGATATATATCCAGTACACTTAAGGAAAAGATAGTTAGCTGTCTTTGGCTAGGGAAAGACTCCATGCCTGCATGCTTAAAACACAGAATTCCAAATTCATAATGAAGTCAGAATTTCAATAATCAAAAAATCATAAGGGTTTTTTTGTTAAACTATCAAGAAATGAGCCAAAGTTAAGGTTTTACAACTAAGAAATCAGCAATAGGTAAAGGACCAATGCAAAATGGGCAAACTAAGATCTGATCAACATGCTCAACCATAGAATGAATAGACATCATAGCCTAAAGCCAAACAAAAACACTGATGCCCGGCAGCTCACAATCATTCATTTATTTCCACTTCATCCTGTTAAAGGCCAAATGAGCATGATCTAGAAGCCTGTAAGTAATGTTATCTGAAAATAACTGTTTGTGAAGGTGGTATGGGTTTGGAAGCACACTGAATTCTTTGGTAGAAGCAAGTCTTTGAAAATAAGACTGGAAAGATAAATTTATATTTTCAATTATAGAGACTCTTGAATAAAAGATACATTAGATTGAATTTTCACTTATAAGGCATGAGAATGTCATTGAATATTTTTGAGCATGAGTGTGATGTTGAAAGAAGTATCCAGAGTTTAATAGAAGTCTAAATTTATATTTAATGTTCTAATCTTTGAGAACTTTTCAAAAATATACTTGTATGTTTAAAACATTTCTACCACCCATGAAAATATAATTTCTAATAGAGTTTTATTGAGACTGACTTCTGAATTTGATACTAGACTTCCTCTCATTTGAAAGTACCATCAGGCCCTTCTCTCTTCCAGCATTCTCATCTTTGACATTCAAAACTGAATTTTAAAAAAACTTGTCTGTAAATTCTTAGTGTCTGTCTTTGGAGAGTAGTCTGTAAGTTTTTTTTGCGAAATACTCGGAAGTATAACTTGCATAGTTTCTCTGGTGTGTATCTTCAGTTGAGTTCCATGCAGCAGGTGGTCCGAGAGAAAGATGCCCGCTTTGAAACACAAGTTCGTCTTCATGAAGATGAGCTTCTTCAGTTAGTAACCCAGGCAGATGTGGAAACAGAGATGCAACAGGTGTGTTGCTCAAACGCAGTAGAATGTCTGTCATTTCAGTTAACATTTAATCAAGACATCATAGCCGCATTTCAACTACTACCCCTCCCCACTGCTCTTCACTTGGTCCTGGTGTGCTCCTTATTGGCTTCTTTTTGGTGTCTTTGTCTTCTGTTGCACATTATTTTCCCTACCCTTATTTTGCCATTTACCCCTCTAATAAGGTTGTTAGAACACCAAAGCAGAGTTTAATTGGGGAATACGTGTGGTAGTCAAAATTTGGTTTTTCTTTGGTTTGGTTGATTGCAGCTGTCTTCGTGCATTAAAAACCTGATTCACATCTTTAAACCAATGAAGTCAATTTTAAACTTGGAAAAAATTGAAGACAAAAAGGAGAACTTTGAAACTGTGAAGTCCTTTATTATCAGTATTTTTTAAAATGTTCCTTAAATAAATTTTGAAAATTGACTTCATTGTATTTGAATTCACCATCTACTAACTCAAAGGTATTTGTTTTCACTTAGTGTGTAGTATAGTGTGGTACTGAAAGGCACTCCAGTGGCACTTGTTGTTTGATCCATTTTAATTGTTTTTGACTGCAACTTCTTCCAAGTTCTAAGCAATCTTTCAGAATGTACCACAAAGTAAAGTTTCAGAATATAATACTTGTTTAAGTAGAACATTATTTGCATACATGTATTCAACACATATTTTTCAAGTGCCTACCCTGTGCATGAAACTAGAATAGAAATGGTTCTTGCCTGCAGAGAATGTTATTTTTGGTGGATGAGATATACATGTTACCAATATTATTTAGGCACAAGACATGAACTATGTAATTTTGAAAGTGAATTTTAAAATGTATCATTTTCCTATAATTATCAGAAGGCTCTATAATTCAGGGACTTGCTCATTTCTGACTTCGGTGGTTGTCTGAGCTCTGGGAAGACATTTTGGAGATTCTTTGTTGCTGCTGGATGGGGGAGCATGGCATGCTGGTGTCCCCTCTTTAGTTGATCATCTTCTACATTAAGAAATTGAAATGTATAAATCCACATGACATTTTGAAAGGTAGAAAAATAATAATGCTCATTTGTTAGCACATTGTGTCTAAAATGTTTTTACAGAAATTGAAGATGCTGCAGAGGAAGCTTGAAGAGCATGAAGAAGCCCTGTCGGGCCGTGCTCAGGTAGTGGACTTGCTGCAGCAGGAACTGACTGCTGCTGAGCAGAGAAATCAGGTACTGTCTTATTCGATCTTTACTGCCTACCAGGGGGCTATTCTTTTCCACTTTAATTTGCTAAGAATCAGGTCTAAAAGCCTGTTGTAGACTTAACCAACTTAGTGAGACCCTGCCTTAAAATTAAATAAATAAGAACTGATGATGTAGCTCAGTGATAAAGTACCTCTGGTTCAATCTCTAGTACCAAAGAGAAGAAGAAGGGAAAAAAGCCTGTTATAAGCCTTTAGAGAATGGGTACCTTTTGGTTTTTCTTTCAGTAAATATATCTGATTATGTGGTGGTGGTATAATGATGAGCAAAACAAATACAGTTCTCCACCTTGTGGAGCTTACATTCCACATCATTATTGTTGCTCTTTTCATTTTAGGTCCAGAGTCCTACTTTCTCTAGAATGTCCTATTTTCCTTTAGTGAGTTCCTTTTTGATCACCTTTCCCCTTTGATGTCTTAAATGAATTCTTGTGCATTATATATCATCTCTTCTTTGCCTGATTTTGTCAGGTGGATTGAAGTAATCTCATTATGTAATATTCCCTTGAATCTAAAGATGATCAAGGATTTTGATATTCTAAAATCTTAAAAATACAAGTATCCTGTTCCCTGATTATAATGCATCCTGTCATTTCCTTTCTCATACTGTCCTGATCTTCATTCTTGTTAAGAACCAAGGATCTTTCCACTTTGTTCCTCCAGCGTGCTTCTTCTTTTGCCTCTCTCTTTCCTCTTTGGACCCATGCTTGACCATTTGGACTTTACAGACATTAGATTCCTTGTTGTATAACATGCAAGTAGTCAAATCATAATGCAGAATTGGTGCTATAGCCCACATTCTCTGCTTGTTCATTTGGGCACTGCATGCTGCTGGAGAAAGTCAACCAATCCTGTCTCCTAGTCTTCAACTCTCTTTCTTGAGGCAGGATTTCTCTCTTGCTTAGAAACATGTTCCCCTTCCTTTTATCCTCATAAAACCCATGTCCTGACCCCAAATCCCCTCTGACTGCCATTAGATAATGAAGTTTAAATTCTAGTTGTGCCACTTTTTAGGTATCACACACAAAATAATTACATCTATATATCTTCTGGCAAATTACATATTAGTTGTACTATGAATCCTCATAACAACCCTATGTAATAGATACTCTTATCATTTACATTTCGTAAAATGAAGAAGTTCAGGCATGAGAACTCATACGTGCCCCAAACCAATTTGGTAGGATTCAGATTGGTAAAATGGGGATAAAAGTATTTATATCATGGGCGTAACACAGGATCACCTGAAATAGTAAAAGTATTTAAGACAGTGTTTAGCACATACTTATGTGTAATAGCTAAAATTATTGTGATTCTACTGAAATCATTCTAAAGTCATAAAACACTTCTGTAATATTTGTTACTATTAATTACTTATTCCTTGAAGTTTTTCATTCCCTTGACTGTTAGAACTTGGCATTATGTTGGTTCTTTTCCTACATTTCTGGAGCTTTTCTGTTTGTTTTTACTTCATTGACTTCTTTTCGTTTTCCTACCCATTTAACTGTGTTTCCCAGTATATCAGACTCAGTCCTATATTGTCACTAAATGCATTCTTTTCACTTTCCCTCTCATGGTAGATGGTAAGACTGCATCCCTAGTGCCACTAATATCTCCAAAATTTTATCTTCCCAGTGTATTTATTATCTATCCAGTTCCCTTCCAATATGGTGGGTATCACACAAATCCCTCAGTGATCCCTGAGGTGATAGATATGACCATTACCTTGATCTGATCATTACATATTGTATATATATATATATTGAATTGTCACATTGTATCCTATAACTATATATAATTACTATATGTCAATCAAAAATAAAAATATATTAAAAACAAACAAAAACCAAAGAAAACCTTTTTTATCATATTTCCTCTCTTAAATGGACCATTTACCTGAAATAATAAAACTCATTAGGCTTTTTTCCCCCTCCTTGTTCTTTAACCCCTACAATTAATTAATTAGCAAGCACCAAGAGCTGTGGCACACACCTGTAAACCCAGCCACTCAGAAGTTGAGGCAGGAGGATTGCAAGTTCAAGGCCAGCCTCAGCAACTTAGCAAGACCCTGTCTTAAAAGTAAAAAATAAAAAGGACTCTGAGGATGGAGCTCAGTGGTAAAGCACTCCTGGGTTCAATCTCCAACACTAAAAAAATTTTTTTAAATGATTATTGTTTCTTGATTTTTACCTCTTAAATAATTCTTGAATTCTCTTTATTAGTAATACCAGTAGACTAGTTCTGGCTCAACATTTTTGCATGACAGGATTTTCTCTTCCTCTGTTCTCCTTCCTGTCCCCCATTATATCTTTTATTTTGTCAATCAGGGAGATGTCTCCAAAAATCATTTCTGACCAGAGCGCTTCATTACTTAAAAGAAGAAATTCTAAGTCCCTTAATAATGTAGTGTGTAAAGATACTTATGATTTGACTCTTACCTTTTCTTACTAAAGCTTTACCTGCTACAAATTTCAAACATCATTGATAACCCTGTTTTTCTTTGCCTCTCTGCTTTTTTTGTCCTGTTTCTCTGAAGGTACTCTCTTTTAGTGCCCACTTACCTGGTTGAGTCCTCACTATTTAAATCTTACATTAGGTGGCTGTCTTTTAAGAAGGCTACCCTAACCCATCCTTCTTCTCTGCTCATATTAATACCTTTAAGTATCCCTTCTCATGGCCTTTAATATTTTGTATTATACTTATCTATAGATGTCAGTGTCCTTGAACTCTGAGTTTCTTGAGGGAAGGGACTGGATTCATTGATTCATTCAGTATTTATCAGGTACCACTCTATGCATATACTGTGCTAGGTGCTAGAGATCAATAAAAATAAAATAGACAAAGTTCATTTCCTATGGTACTTATTTTCTAATAGGAGAGGCAGAAAATAAAAGATATGTGAGTACAAACTATCAAAAGTATCTAGAAGTAAAAATATAGGGTCTTTAGCCAGTAGGTTTGGTCTCTTAAGTGCCTAGCTCCATCCTTCACGTAGAAGAAGTACTTGACTATGCTCATTGAAATGAAAGAATATATTTATGGCTCATGGGCTTTTATCTTTTTTCTTAGAGTCTCTCTCAGCAGTTACAGCAGATGGAAAGTGAACATAATATTTTAAGGAACACTATGGAAATAGAAAGACGAGAGTCCACAGTTCTGAAGGAAAAGATGGAACTTGAAATGGCAGAGAGAAAATTATCCTTTCATAACCTGCAGGAAGAGGTGCAACACCTTATGGGACAGATTGAACAAGCAGGCCAAGTCCAGACTGAACTGGAGTCTCAATATTTTGCTTTGGAGCAGAAGCACAAAACAGAAATAGAAGAGAAGACTGTTTGCATTTTGAATCTTCAAAAGACTGAGCAAGAGCTACAATCTGCCTGTGATGCTCTAAAGGATGAAAATTTAAAACTTCTCCAAGATAAGAATGAGCAGGCAGTTAAGTCAGCCCAGATCATTCAACAGCTGGAAGGTTAGTGTTTTATTGCTATTAAAGTTCATATCTCTAGCACTTTAGTGGCTTATACTTCTTATATTCAGAGATGTGTTAATGATATTTTTTGCTCAAACCATTTGAATCAGTAGGGTTAGCAAAGACTTCACTTTTGAACTGTTTGTTGCATTTTTTCCTGCCACTGACTTCAGTAATAATCTTTCTTAATATTATAATTCCTGTACTAATAACTAGTGATAATGATGTTTCAGATATTAAACAGCATGCTGTGTGAAACATGACTCTGATCTAAAAGGGGGTAGCATTTGAATTCGTTTGTGGGAAACTCAGGCCAGATCTAAGTACATAGGTAGGGGAACTAAATTGTATGGAGTCATTTTTAATTTCAAATGTGAATCTCAATCCTTTTCCTACAGGTAAAATTTTCTTTTAAAGAAAAAACTTTTATCCTTTAAGAGAGTACAAAGAAAACCTTTTAGGTATCTTTGTTATAAAAGTAATGCATTTGAGCAAATTGTTACATATGCACATAATGACATAATGAATCCCACTATTAGGTATAACTATAATGCACCAATACAAATTAATTAAAAAAAGCAAAAAACAAATACATGTTTCTAAAATTTTGAACATTTTAGAAGTTTATATTAAAAAGTGAAACTCCCAATACTGGTAATCTATCTTACTAGTCCTTTTCCCCAAATTATAACCTCTACTGATTGGTTAACAATCATAGAAGGAAAGATGTTAGATCTACATTGACAATTTGTATTGAAGAGCTGAGTATCAGCCAAGAAAGCATTACATGATAACATGGTTACATGAGCATGCTGTTTTCTTATCTAAACCAGGTTCGAGTTTATAAACTTTTCTCATGGGATCTTGAAGGGACCAATAACACTTAAGTGGAGAGTGAAGGAGATAAAATATGAAATACAAAAGTTATTTTCACAGGGAAAGGAAAAATAAACTTTAAAAAAATGCTTAGGTCTATTTTATTTTACCTTTGAAGGAAGTAGTTTTACTGCCTTTTGTCCTTAAGAACATTGACAGTTTTTTAAAATGCCCTTAGCATCACAGTTGTAATCAAGGTCACTGAACCTAGTAAACAGTATATGATGTAGCCTTAGAAGATAATAACTTTAAATAATAAATTTCAGACTTGAAGCAGATAGAACTTCTATTTGTTTTATTTTTTTCTTTTTCATAGATCAACTCCAGCAAAAATCTGAAGAAATTAACCAATTTCTAAATAAACCAACCTTTCAAAAACATGAAATTGCATCACAGACTTCTTTCCCAGATATTTCTGATGAGGGCACACAGGTAATGAAATGTGAATTTCTTATGAATATGATTTGTTTGTTTTTGCTGCATCTCTGCTTGGGAACAAACAGCATCATAAACCTGTCTTTTCTGCCCGGTAGGATGCTTTTTTGGGAGATGATTCTATATGAAATGAATCATGAAAAGCATTAACACAATGTCTCAATGATGAATGATGAGAATGTAAATAACAAACTCTATAATCTCAGGAGCCCTTCTGATTCTGAGGCCTTAAAAATTTGTATTGGAGATGAATTATTATTTTTGTTTTTATAATCAATTTTCCCAGTTCAGAAGTCAGCTTTGTTTTTGGTAGACTGAACTTTTTTCAGGGTTAATGTATATAAGTCAGTATAATCAAACTTATGATTTTTATAAAAATTGTATTGCTCCCATTAAATTTATCAGAAAAAAATTACTTGCCAATTAATTGCTGATTAACCAATATATTTTCCCTTACTTTTACAAAATTCTCTATAAAAAGCCAGATTATAATCACCAGAAGGCTGCTTATTGAGCATAAACATGACAACAAGGCAAATTAGTTGGATGATCCTAATTAACTAGTGCCAAGCTGGGATAACTGGGTTAATCCACCTCCATATAAGATGATACCCTTTCAAACTGATAGAACTATACAGCAACAGAGTCCTGTGGTCCCTGGGCAGTACGATGCACCAATAAAAAAAAAATTTTGCATCTATAGTTTCTAGCACCTGTGCTTTCCAATCTCTTCCATTATCCCATTTGCTTTACTGTCCATTTATCTATTTATTTGTCCATCAATTCATCTTAATTTCTTACACATTTCATAGTATAAAATAATCAGCACATATATCTCTAAATATCTTAGCATGCAAGTCATTGACCAGATTTCAATATTTATTTATAGTTGAGGTATACTAGTTGAGAAAATTCTTTTTCTTTTGAAGTAAAATTTACAAGCTATTATATGCATAAATCTTAAGGTGCCATTGAGTTATGTCAAATGTGTACACCTATGTTACTCAGATCCTTACTAAGATATACTTTGTTACCATCACCCCACAAAGTATCCTCATATTCTTTCTTATTTTTACTTTTTGGGAGGATGCCAGAGATTGAACTCAGGGACCCTTGACCATTAAACCACATCCCCAGCCCTATTTTGTATTTTATTTAGAGACAGGGTCTCACTGGGTTGCTTAGCACCTGGCAATTGCTGAGACTGGCTTTGAACTTTCAGTCCTCCTGCCTCAGCCTCCCAAGCCGCTGGGATTAAAGGTGTGCACCACTGTGCCTGCTCTTCATACTCTTTTGTAGTCATTTCTGCCCTTCTCCAGGGTCAACTACTGTTTTTGTTTTGGTTTTTACCATATATTAATTTTGTCTATTTATAACATCATATAATCATACAATATGTGCTTTATTGTGTAAACCTTTCACGTAACATATTTTGAGATCCATCTGTATTGTCGCATGTGTCATAATTTGTTTTGTGTTTCTGAGAAATGGTCTATCTTATGAATATAATATGTTTTCCTTTCGTGTGATTGTACTGCACTTTCTTTCTTTTTTTTTTTTTTAAGAGAAAGAGAGGTAGAGAGAGAATTTTAATATTTATTTTTTAGTTATCGGCGGGCACAACATCTTTGTTTGTATGTGGTGCTGAGGATCGAACCCGGGCCATACGCATGCCAGGCGAGCACGCTACCACTTGAGCCACATCCCCAGCCCTGTACTGCACTTTCCTATTGATGGACACTTAGGCATTTTCATGCTTTGACTATTGTAAATTGTGCTACCATGATCATTCTCACACTATTTGTGTAGACATATGTTTTCATTTTATCTTCAGTAAATACTAGTTGAAGATTTGCTAGGCCATAGAGTACATATGTATTTATATTTTTAAAGAACTACCAGATCTTTTCCCAAACTGATTGTCCCATTTTATATTCCACCTTCATTATATAAAAGTTCTAGTTACTCCATATTTTCTTCCAGATTTGGTAGTGTCATCCTTTAAAATTTTAGCCATTCTATGAGTTTATATTTCTAAATGATATGGAAATTTATATTTCTAAATGATGTGGCCATTTTGTGTATCTTCTTCTGGTAAAGTGTCTGTTCAAGTAATGATCCCATTTTTAAAATCAAGTTATTTATTTTTTATTATCAAGTTGTAGGAATAATTTATATATTAATTCCAAATATTAATCAGTTATCAAATATGTGTGGTAAAAAGTTTGTCCCATATTGTGTCTTGTCTATTCATTTTCATAGCAATGACTTTGAATTAACATACATTTTAAAATTTTGATGAAGTCTGTTACTTATCAGTTTTGGATTTCTGTGTTCTAAGAAACCTTTTTTTAATTTTTATTTTTTTTAGTTGTAGATGAACCAATACCTTTATTTAATTTGCATATTTTTTATGTGGTGTCAGGGTTCGAACTCAGTGCCTCATGCATGCTAGGCAAGCGCTCTGCCCACTGAGCCACAACCCCAGCCCCACTATGAAACCTTTTCTTAGAGCTAAGTCATAAAGATACTCTCTTATGTCTTATTCCACAAATTTATGGTTCTAGCTTTCACAGTTAAGTGTCTGAACCTTACATAAATTCTTGTGTATGGTGTTCAGAGGTTTTTTGGTTGAGTTTTTTTTTTTCTCATATGGATACCAATTATTATTGTACCATTTCTTGAAGAGACTTTCCTCATTCTATTATTTTGGTAACTTTAATGAAAATTAAAGATTAATAGGTGTCCACATATGAATTTTCTATTCTGTTTCATGATCTTTTGTCAGTCCTTAAGCCAGTGTTACACTGGCTTCGTTACTATAGTTTGTCTTGAAGTCAGGTATTAAAGTCCTCCAACTTTGTTCTTTTCAAGATTGCTTAGATTATTCCAGGTTCTTTACATTTCCACATAAATCATATGTTCAGCTTTTCAAATCCTATTTTTTAAAAAGTCCAGTTGGAATTTTGAATTAGCATTGTATTATCTTTTGATTAGTTTGAGAATTGACGTCTTAACACTACTGAACTTTTAAATTTATGAATATAGTGTATCTCTTCACTATTTAGATCTTTACTTTGTTTTAACAGTGTTTTATAGTTTTCATTGGAAAAGTAGCACACCTTTCAAAATTTATTTTAAAATAGTTCAGATTTTATGTTATTTTTAGATGAAATTATTTTATTTTCTAACTGAATGCTAATATGTAAGTATATAATTGAATTTTATTAGCCTTCCAGTCTATGAACTTGATAAGTTTATTTTATTAGTTCTGATACGTTTTTGTAGCTTTGTTATAATTTGCTACATAAATAATCATGTCATTTACAAATAAAGACGTTTTACTTCTTTCTAATCTTTATAACTTCATTCACTATTTAATAGAAGTAACAAGACTAGACCTTTTTCCATTGTTCCTAATATTTTTAAATATTTTTATTAGTGCATCATAGTTGATGGTGGGATTCATTTTTTGACATAATCATATGCATACAATATAATTTGCTCCACTTCAGTCCCTGCTATTTCCTTTCTCTCCCCTTCTCCCTCTCCCTGTTCCCTTTCCGCTACTGGTCTTCTTTCTATTTATTTATGGTTTTTTCTAAATGATGCTTTATAGATATACTTAAAGTTGAAATTCACTGTGGTATATTCATTATGTATATAGCATAATTTGGTCAATTTCATTCCGCTGTTCTTCCCCTTTTCCTCTCCCTCTATCTTCTTCCACTGACCTCCCTTCTATGTTCATGGGATTCCCCTTCCCTTTTTTCTTCTTATTTTGCTCTATCAAACAGAACATTAAATCCTTTTTTTTTTAATCTAGCTTATTTCACTAAACATGATTGTTCTCTCATTTTCATCCATTTACCAGCTGTTGTAGATTTTTCATAAATGTCCTTTTTTAATTTGAGGACATATTCCCTTCTATTCCTATTTCACTGAGAATTGGTATTCAATTTTGTCAAATGCTTTTTCTACATTTATTGAAATGACCATATAGATTATTTTCTTTTATTCACTTAGTAATTCAGTTATTTAATATTAAGACAATGTTACATCATTAGAATAAACCTCACCTGGTCATGAAACATTATACTTTTCATCTATTATTGAATTTGATTTGCTAACACTTTCAGAACAATTTTTATCATATATTCATGTGAATTTTTCATATTTTATTTTCATCTATTGACCTTTCTCCCTTTGGATAGATCCAGAGACATATTTTATATATAGTAGTCTGTACACCTTTGAAATATACAATTTGACAAGTTTTAACCTGTATGTAACACACAAAGCCTTCACCACTATGAAAAAAAATGAACATACTCATCATCTCCAAAAGTTTTATTCTGCCCCCTTTTAATCTCACCCAACCCAGGAAACCTCTGATCTGTTTTCTGTCATTAAAGCTTTAATTTTTTTAGAATTTTTCTTTGTTATTTACTTATTTTTGGCTTCTTTCACTCAGCATACGTATTTTGAGAGTCAGTCTGTTCCATTTGAAAAATCATTCTGTTGTATTGTTGAGTACCTTGAACATGCCATTTACTCACTCACTGATGGACAGTTTTGAAGTGTTGTGTTTTTGGCCACTGCAAATAAAGGGTCTTTTCTAATCTTTTAAGGCAATTCAGATAACAAGAAAGTAAATCTAGCCATTATTGCAGTTACCATTTCTGACATTTTTCATTCTTTGGGGATAAATTAGTAGTTGGCAATCTTCTCAGTGAAGGATCAAATACTAAATGTTTTAAGCTTTGTGGAGAATACAGTCTTGGTTGCAGTTAAATTCTGCTGTTGCAGAGCAAGAGCAGAAGAATAAGAGTAAACAAATGATTGTAGCTGTGTTCCATGAAATTTTATTTACTGAAACAAGTGTGGAAGGCCTCTAAAATTTGCCAAACCCTGCCTTCAAATTTCCATCTGGTCTGATTCTGCCTAATGAACTCCCTTTGACTTTTATGTGTGGGTATGGTTGTGTTCTTATGTGTTTGTGTGTATGTATGTTATGACTGGTTCTTATAACTCTTGTATGACTGAAGTCATCTTTATCTTGACCTTATTAAAGATATTTTGCAAACTATAGAATTCTAATTGACAGGATTTTTTTCTTTTCAATACTTTAAGGATATTAGTTGATTTATCTTCTTTCTTGCATTTTGTTTTTGACAAGAATTTTATTATCCTTCTCCCTCTTTTCCCCTGGCTGCTGTAGGATTTTATCACTGGTTTTGAGTACTTGAGTTGTGCTTTAGCATAGTTTTAGTCATACTTCCTGTTCTTGGGATTCATTGAGCCTTTTGAATCTTTGGGCTTGAAGTTTTAATCATTGTGGCTGTGTCACCTCACAGGCTCTGCCTGGCTTCCCCCTTTTTGGAGCAGATAGCCTGGAAACTCGTTTATGGCATTAAGTTTGTAGGGTTCTAGCCTCTAAAGGATCACTGTTCCAGTATTTTAAAAGCTTTTGTTTCATTATTTCACCCTGTATTGTTTTGGTTGTTTCAGAGGGAAGGGTAAACTGTTTCAGGTTTTGCTTCAGTGGAAGCAAAAACCTTCTATTGGATTTTTAGCTATATCTTTTTACAAAAGAATTTTGAAGTTGTTTTTCTAGAAAGTATGATATAGATTCTTAGCCTTCCAGCCTTAGAGCTAATACTCTGTCCTCTTCACTTAAAATGTAGAAACTTTTACCCTATTTTTAATTTATGTATATATTATATTAAAAGCTATAAGCCCCAGCACTCAAGTTTAACATTTAAATATTAAAAGAAAAATATTATCTTTAATACTTATCCACATATTTATCATTTGCAACGCTTTTCCCTCTTTTATGCTGAATACTTTTTGGAGCCCCCTGTAGATCTCCTATCTGATATTCTGTGAACTACAGCCATTTGCTGGAGATAGTTTTTTTATGTCCATTTCATATAATTTTTCTTTGGCTTCTAGAATAGCCTACAATGTCCTTGCAGTCAGGTCTGTTAATAATAAAATTCTCTTAGTTTTCTCTTATGTAAAAATGTGTTTAGTTTGCATTTATTCTTGAATGATATTTGTTACTGAATAATTCTCTATTGACTGTTTTTCTCTCAGGACATTAAAGAATACCATTGTCTTCTGACCTACTTTTTCCCCCCTCCAACAATTGATCATAGACATTCAAATTGTTTTTCCTCTGTATGGAAAATATCATTTTTCCATTGATATTTTAAGACTTTTCTCTTTATTCTTGTCTGTGATGTACTTAGTTGTAGTTTTCTTTGTGATATTCTTGCTTTTTCTTGAGTTTGTTTAATGTAACCTTGTGTTTGGGAAAATTTTAGTGATTTCTTGAAATGTTTTTTTTTTCCTGATCATTTTTTCCTCCTTCTCTTCTGGCATTCTATTTACAGTTATGTTGAATCTGTTAATATTGTCCCACATGTCTCTAAGGTTGTGTTCTTTTTTTTTAAATATTAGATTTGATAATTTCTGTTGATCTGTCTTCAGATTTACCAAGATTTCTTCTGCCATCTTTCTTCTACCATTAAATCTATCCATTGAATTTTTCATTTCAGGTATTCTGGTTTGGTTTGTTGTAGTTCTAGAATTTCAAATTGTTTGTATAGTTTCTTTGTCCAAACTAAAGATTTCAAATCTTTTCATTCGATATGAGCATATTAATTTTTAAAAAATATTTTTTACTTGTTGTTGGACCTTTATTTTATTTATTTGTATGTGGTGCTGAGAATCGAACCCAGTGCCTCATACACTCTAGGCAAGCACTCTACCACTGAGCCACAACCCCAGCCCCAATATGAATATATTAATTTATGCCCTAAGTGTAGCTTCTTTAAAATCCTTATTTGATAACTACAAAGTCTACATTATTTTGTGTTTAGTCTCTGTTGATTGTTTTTTCTTGAGAATGAGTCACATTTTCCTTTTTTTTTTTGTTGTTGTTGTTGTTGGTTTTTTTGATGAGTGATTTTATATAGAATCCTGGATATGTTTTGCAGTTTGTTCTTAAGAGTCTATTCTGCTATTTATAAAATTCTGAAGATTTTTGATTATTTTTTTTATCATTCAGCAACCTGGAATCAAATTACAAGCTCTGACCTGTGATAAAAAGCCACTAAAAACTCAGTTTAGTTTTTTTGCCTTAACTGACTGCTTTGAGTCAGTCCTGAAAATACACTGTTCATTGTTCAGTCAGAAATTTGAACTAAATTTGTACATAGAATTTAGAGCTCCTTTTTGCAAATAGTCTTTTTCTTCTGTCCAATTTCCCTGATGTGCCAAAAATATATTATAGCAGTTGTGTCTGCAACAAAGTATTTCTTCTTATCCTTCAAGCCATAAATACCCATGGCTATTCTATTAAAGTTTTACGTGCCTTATATAACACAAACTGGGAACTTCTGTGTTAAAGCCATAAAAAAAAACCTCTAAGCTCATTTCTTGCTATTTTTTAGTCATCAAATGAACGTTTGGAGTCAGGTATGCCATAAAAACTCTTATGGCTTAAAAATTTCACAATTCTGTGAAAAAATGCATAGAATAACCCCCTTAGAGAGATATAAAGCTAAAGATGTAGCATAATTAGTTATTTGCTTGTCATTAGGAAAACCTAACATTCTGGATTCATAAATTAAGCACAGGAGAATTTTATTGTGTATGAAAAACAAAACAAAACCAAAAAGGAATGAAGATTCTTCTTCCTTTCTTAAGAAGCATATGTTCCTTTTCCCTCTGTTTCCTTTTTGAGGTTTCCTTCTTCATGTTCTATCTTCTCTAAGAGAGAGGACTTGTTGCTTGGTGACGTTAATCTACTCTTAGACTGTTACTCACAAACCTAAAAATGTTCTTTCTACGCAATAAACTTGAGATTTCTATCTTTCTAATTCAGTCTTCAGTCTTACATTCAGAAAACCAATGAACTGAAAGTTGGTGTAAAATATTTTATTTCTCTATCTTCAGGTAGAGAAACATTCTTTCAAAGATTACCTAGGCAGAGAAGTAGATGCTATTTTTAAAATATTGCCATGGTTGGAGAATTTTTAGAAGACAAAAATGCTGGAGGTTAGCTGGGCATTAGTGTAAGTGTTTTTTATTGGAGAATCATTAACTTGTTGTCTTTCCACAATTTAGGCAGTCACTGAGGAGACTATTGCCTCTTTGCAGAAGAGAGTGGTAGAGCTAGAGAATGAAAAGGGAGCCTTGCTCCTTAGTTCTATAGAGCTGGAGGAGCTGAAAGCTGAGAATGGTATGTATTAAATAAAAAACCATAATTCTCTCTTCTTATCTCTCATGTGCCTCTATTCTTACTACTATACATGTGTAACATGTAGATTTTCTGATTCTATGATAGTAAAGATTTTAGCATAGCTGATAGTTTTCAAAGATAAAATTAATACACACTGATAATTAGAGCATAGAACCAGTGATTGCACAAAACAGTTTGCACTATGAGCCATAAATACTATAGAATTTCTATATAATTTAAATTCATTTGGAAATAGTCAGGATATCTTCTAGGGTTTATGAATGAACAGAACCTTAATAAGATAATGAATTTTTAAATAGGGAAAATGAGGAAAGGAAGGACATTCTTAGTAATAAATTTGTGGAATAAGTTAACAAAAATCATTATAAATAAAAGTTTAAAGGTATACTGCATTCTGATTTTTGCTCCTGCCATACTTTGCTTAGAATCTGACCCCTTTCTTTATCTGGATAACTTCAGTCTCACCCAGAGCATTGCTTTTCAGCAATTTAGCCCTTTTCCTGGGTTAAATGTATTTTTATGCTTCCGTAACATCTTTGCATACTTTTAATGTTGTATTAGAATTATCTATTTATATGCATGTCTTTTTATTACATTATAAGCTCTTCAAAGTATAAATTATGAGCTCTTTAAGGGAAGAGGCAATTCTTAAATTTTTACAAAATCTTTTCTTTACCCAGAACTAGTAGAGTATCTGGCAAACAATGGCTGCTGAATAGTTTTCTTGGGTTGTACTGACTTGTTAGCACTTTATTATATTGAACTTTATGTGAACAGTTAGTAAGAATGAAGACATATCTTCTTCCACTTGACTGCTTCACAAGGACCTTATGGGATTAGTAGCATATAAATATTAATGCTTTGCTGATCTAATTTATCCTAGATTAACTGACTACTAAGCTTTATGTTTTAGGAGTAAGAATGAATACCAAGTAAAGTTTGTAAAACTTATTAAACTCTAGAGTCAATATATTCAATATAGCCATTTTGTATTTTCCACTTAGCCCTAAACTGAAGATTATGCTCCCTGATTAACCTATTCCCACCATAAGCAAAGAAAGCCACATGTTCAGCTCACTTATTTAACCCACTCAAAGTACTTCTTTGAGACCTTAATCATGATGCTTATTTTACAGTTTTGCTAACAGTCCCTACCCTGCTCATGTGGCTTCCACATGGTTTGGAGGTATGGTGTGAGTTCCATTCTCTTTCCTGAAGGGATCATTAGCCTTAAGGCATTGGGTAGAGGCTTTTGTGTCTGCTCTCATAGGTTATCTTTGCTTTATGTGTCATGTTATATTCAATTCACTTTTGTACTGCCAATTCTATCATTGTACCCCCCACTTAAATAATCTTGTAAAGTGTCTGAATATACTGTAGGTTCATTTACTTCATAAATATTCTTGCCTTCTTTCATATAGCCAATGTCTGTGGTACCTTTCCTGTGTGCCAGGAACTATTCTAGTTGCTAAGGATATAGCTGTGAACATATTAAAGGAGGAGACAGGTTGGAAATGTGTTTGAGACCATTTCAGAGAGTAATAAGTATTAGAATAAAAATGAAACCGGACACTGCAAGCATCCCTGGGATAAGGCAGAATTAGAGAGGTCAGGGTCAGCCTTTCTGGGGACTTGAAACCTGAATGATTAAAGGGGTCAGCCATGCAAAGAGGCTAAGCAAAGAACATTATGAGCAGAAAAGAAAAAGCTGTACAAATGTCCTGAGGTGTGAATGAACTTGACATTTTGCAGACAGAAAGAAGGCCAGTGTTTTTGAAGTATAGTGAACAAAAAAGGGGCAGTACAAGAGAAGATTGGAGAATAAGCGGAGTCAAAGGATGAGCACCCAAATGTTAAAAACATTTGGGTATTGTGTAAAAAGTATGCTTATTATTAATAAGTTATTAATATCAGTGCACAATATTTTTATTTTCCAAGGTATTACTACTTTTGTTAAGATGTACACATTGCTAATACCTATATTCTGATCCCAGCTCTGTAAACTAACCATTTAACCTCGTCACATCATGTTATTTCTTTGTTTCCTCATTTGACTGTTCAGGAGATTGGATAGCTTCCATTTAGTGCAAAAATTTAAAGTCTTGATGAATATATAAAAAAGAATACTGAGGACATTATAATTAATATAAAACATACATTTGAACACAATATAATTATGGATAAATTAAGGCAAATGTATTGCCTCAGAGCTCCAGATTATGCTATAGAAATAACTGCTTCATCTCCCATGTATTGGTGCCCTCCTTCTTTTAAGCCTTCCACTACTTAGTATGCTTCATGCAGGCTCATTATCATCACCTAGCTCTATTCTCTGTCTTATCTCATTCTTTTGCTTCTTCTTTATTTTAATAAAGCAAGTTATTCATCTCCCCAGAACTATTTTATTTTTCTTCTTAATCTATTTCATCATTTCATGCATCTCAAATGTGATTGTGTCTCTGTTTTCTCAAACACTCCATATATTTTCTGAAGATCTTATTTTGTGACTTGCAGAAAAACTGTCTTCTCAGATTACTCTTCTGAAGACTCAGAATAAAACTGAGGAGGCAGATAGTGAAGTCCATGAGGTAAGTGGTACATTCCTAGTATAACCAGAATAAGAACTAAGTTAAGAGGAGGTAGCTTCAAATCTTTGTAGTGTCAACAGAGAATTACATGTGGTGAGGTCTATTTCAGAGATTCACAATGGTTAGAATTTCTCATGTACTCGTGTACATGAGAAGATTTGGAATTCTTTGTCCTAAAGCCATACAACTACAGTAGCCATTGCTTTTTCTTTGTGAATCTCAGAAAAGTTTCTCAGTGGAGATTAAATAAAATCTCTTAGGTTCCCCATCCTTCCCCCAGTTGGCAGGGCACCTTTGGAAAATGGAGCTTTTTATAACCTGAAAATTATTATAAGAAATATATGACTGCTTAATATTATTCTGTTGATTTAGAGAAACTTTTCCCCTGTGCTAAATAATTGTGTTCAGTTTTGATCTCTAGAAATTTAAGTCTGATATAGGTAATGAAGAAAGCAAAAAATAAATTTTAAATTTTTAAAATAGTGTTCATAAAAAAATTATGATATAACTTTTCTTAAATTGATGAATAATTCAGAAGATTGAATCTCTTTTTCTTACTCAGTAACTGAGAATGATGTCAAGATGATAGCTAATATTCATTGAGTACTTAGTGTTTGCCAGCTACTGTTAGTAAGTGGCAGAGCTAAGATGTAAACCCAGCCAGTTGGGTTGCAGAGCTTGTTGGCCATTGCATTATTCAACAGTTACGTGCTTTATGTTTTTATGTTTATTTTCCCATCAAGTTGGCATACTTTTCCTGAAGGGAAAAATGTTGTTATTGGCAGAGGTGGAGATTTTATTGTGTGCCCTGCACCGAAGTCCTTTTAATAAAATGCTGATTAAATCTGTCTTGAGATTCACTCATTTTTCTTTCTCAACAAAATAATTTTAGAGATAATATTTATGGATTGAACAGCCTAACACAGTAATGTTTATATAATTTGGTTATTTGCTCAATAAGTCCATAATTTCATGCCCAAGCTATTTTTTGATGATTCGATTCTGGCAGTTTATCTGAATCTACTTGTTTAAAAATCTACCTGTCAGTTAATAGGAATTTTATCTAATATTTGCATTTTCCTTATTTCAGTGACTAATTAAGGAAAAGGAATCCCATAACTTCCTCTGTGATATGGGATAAAATGAAGATTTAACTTATTTCTGTTTCCCTTTTTATTTTTAAGCAGTTCATGGGTAAACTAATTAGGAGTTTTAATCTAAAGAAAAAAGTTTTCCAAAAAAGTAATATCTAGAAAGTGAATTCCAAGTTTCCTTAGGTCTTATGACTAGATCTCAACCTCAGTATGGGATTGACAGAATTCCCCTATTCATTCAATTGGAGATACAAACTGGTTTATAAAAAATTTAGCAGTTTTATGGTGCAAAGGTGGTTGGGATCAAAAAGTTTTAGGCTTTGAAAAATGCACCAAATATTACTTTTTACTTATGCTATTTTAAAAAATATTTTAAAACATTTGATTAAGGCCTGTTCTTTCCTAATCTTTCTTTTTTTGTTTTGTTTTATTTTTAATAGATCAGCATGGTTGATATTACCATATCCAAGAAGAGCAGCTCTTCTACCGAGGAAAGTGGACAAGATGTTCTAGAGAACACATTTTCTCAGAACCATAAAGAATTATCAGTTTTATTGTTGGAAATGAAAGAAGCTCAAGAGGAAATTGCATTTCTTAAATCTCAGCTCCAGGGCAAAAGGGCTGAGGGGGACCATGAGATCCCTGACCAGAAAGAAGTGCAACAGATGGAGGGTGAGGGAATACCTCCAGTTAGAATGCAAGTATGTCTTGAAAATACAGCACAAGATTTTCCCTTAGTGCCAAATGAAGAGAGTAGTGTTCCAGTAGTTGAAAAAGAAGAAGAGGTGAGCACTGAACTTCAAAATACAACATCTGAGGAAATATCTTTAAATGACACTGGAATAGAAATTAAATCATCAGAGCAGGGTGATGCTGATAAATCCCCTTCTGCTGTGCCAGATGTGGGTCAGTGTCACCACGATGAGATAGAAAGGCTAAAAAGTCAAATTTTGGAGATAGAGACAAGCTTTCATAAAGCAGAAGAAATCTACGAGAAAAATTTAGATGAGAAAGCTCAGGAAATCAGCAGCCTAACCCAACTGATTGAGGAGTTTAAAAAGAATGCTGAAGACACCAGCAGCGCACTCACTGCTTTGTCTGAAGAAAGGGACCAACTTCTTACTCAGGTAAAGGAGCTTAATGTCTTAGCAGAGCTGAGGGCTCAGGTGAAACAACTGGAAACCAACCTTGAAGAAGCAGAAAAACAAAGACGACTTGACTATGAAAGTCAGACAACTCAGCACAACCTGTTCACCGAACAGATCCACAGTCTTAACATAGAAGCCAAATCTAAAGATGTGAAAATTGAAGCTTTACAGAAAGAACTGGATGATGTGCAGCTTCAGTTTTCTGAGCAGAGTACACTGATGAAAAGCTTGCAAAGCCAGCTGCAGAAGAAGGAAAGTGAGGTGCTTGAGGGGGCAGAACGTGTGAGGGGCATCTCCAGTAAGATGGAAGAACTGTCACAGGCTCTGTCACAAAAGGAACTTGAAATAGCAAAAATGGATCAACTCTTACTGGAGAAAAAGAGAGATGTGGAAACCCTCCAGCAAACCATTGAAGAGAAGGATCAGCAAGTGACAGAAATCAGCTTCAGCATGACAGAGAAAATGGTTCAGCTGAATGAAGAGAAGTTTTCTCTTGGAGTTGAAATTAAGACTCTCAAAGAACAGCTGAATTTATTATCCAGAGCTGAAGAAGCAAAAAAAGAACAAGTTGAAGAAGATAATGAAGTTATTTCTGGCCTTAAACATAATTATGATGAGTCAAGCCCAGCAGGGCTAATAAATAAAGAAGAACTACAGCATGAATTAGACCGCCTAAAGAAGGAAAGTGAGCAGAGGAAGAGAAAGCTACAGGCAGCTCTTATTAACAGAAAGGAACTTCTACAAAGAGTCAGTACATTAGAAGAGGAATTGGCCAAAGTGAGAGATGAATCTAGGAAAGAGATTCCACTCAATGAGAGTGAGAGAAGGGAAATGGAAGAAGACAAGGAGAACAAAGAAGACTCAGAAAAATGTGTGACTTCTAAATGCCAAGAAATAGAAATTTATTTGAAACAGACAATTTCTGAAAAAGAAATGGAACTACAGCATGTAAGGAAGGATTTGGAAGAAAAGATGGCAGCAGAAGCACAATTACAGGCTGTAGTCCAACAGATGAATCAAAACTTGCAAGATAAAGCAAACCAAATAGATTTGCTCCAAGCAGAAATTATTGAAAATCAAGCAGTTATCCAGAAGTTAACCACAGGGGCCAAGGATGCAGGTGATGGAGGCTGTACCACACCTGTAAAAGAAACAGTGGTGAGCAGTCCACCTGCCGCAGGTAGTGGAGAACATTGGAAACCTGAACTGGAAGAAAAGATACTGGAACTTGAAAAAGAAAAGGAGCAACTTCAAAAGAAGCTTCAGGAAGCCTTAACCTCACGTAAGGCAATTCTTAAAAAGGCACAGGAGAAGGAAAGACAACTTAGGGAGGAGCTAAAGCAACAGAAAGATGACTATAATCACTTGCAAGAACAGTTTGATAAGCAAAGCAAGGAAAATGAGGACATTGAAGACCAGCTAAGGCAGCTCCAAATTCAACTAAGGGAGTCCGTAGACAGAAAACTTCCAGGCACTGACCAGCAGGAACTGCACTATCCTGCTCAAAGTTTATTCAAAGCCACAGAACAGCATCCCACTCAAGCTACTTTAGAGTCTGACTTGTGCCCACACTTGCTTTCTCAACACGGAGATGCAAATACTCTACAGGGCCATACTTCTATTGCCCAAATTAAGGCCTATCTGAAAGAAATAGAAGCTGAGAAAGAAGAGTTAAAATTGAAAGTAAGTTCTACAACAAGTGAGCTTACTAAAAAGTCAGAAGAAGTATTTCAGTTAAAAGAGCAAATAAACAAACAGGGTTTAGAAATCCAGAGTCTGAAGGAAGCATCCCATGAAACTGAAGCCCACACAGAAACCCTGAGGCTGAAATTGGAAAGCAGTCAACTAGAAATTGCTGGCCTAGAACACCTGAGAGCATTACAGCCCAAACTAGATGAACTCCAAAATCTCATAAGCCAAAAGGAAGAAGAGGTTAGCCACCTCTCTGGACAGCTGAGTGAGAAAGGAAAAAACCTTACTAAAGTACAGACAGAAATGATAGAACAGGAGGACTTAATTAAGGCTCTGCATACACAGTTGGAAATGCAAGCCAAAGAGCATGAAGGAAGGTTAAAGCAGTTACAGGTGGAGATTTGTGAAATGAAGCAGAAATCAGAAGACATTGTAGAAGAAAATAAAACAAAGCAACTAATACAAAGGAAACTGCAAGCTGCACTTATTTCCCGAAAAGAAGCACTCAAAGAAAATAAAAGTCTCCAAGAAGAGTTGTCTTTGGCCAGAGATACCATCGAACGCCTCACCAAGTCTTTGGCAGATGTGGAAAGTCAACTTTCTGCTCAAAATAAAGAAAAAGATACACTCTTAGGAAAGTTAGCTCTTCTTCAGGAAGAAAGAGACAGACTCATTACAGAAATGGATAGATCCTTACTAGAAAATCAAAATCTCAGTGGCTCTTGTGAAAGTCTGAAACTAGCTCTAGAGGGTCTTACTGAAGACAAGGAAAACTTAGCGAAGGAAATTGAATCTCTGAAGTGCTCTAAGATTGCAGAAAGCACAGAATGGCAAGAGAAACACAAAGAATTACAGAAAGAGTATGAGATTCTTCTGCAGTCCTATGAGAATGTTAGTAATGAAGCAGAAAGGATTCAGCATGTAGTGGAAACCGTGAGGCATGAAAAGCAAGAACTATATGGCAAATTGAGAAGCTTAGAAGCCAACAAGAAAGAGACAGAAAAGCAGTTGCAAGAAGCTGAACAAGAAATGGAGGGAATGAAGGAAAAAATGAGAAAGTTTGCTAAATCTAAACAACTGAAAATCATAGAGCTAGAAGAAGAGAATGACCGGCTTCGAGCAGAAGTGCACCCTGCAGGAGATACAGCAAAAGAATGCATGGAAGCACTTCTTGCTTCTAATTCCAACATGAAGGAGGAACTAGAAAGGGTCAAAGCAGAGTATAATACCCTTTCAAAGGAGTTTGAAGCTTTAATGGCTGAGAAAGACAGTTTAAGTGTAGAGGTTCAAGATTTAAAACATCAGGTAGAAGATAATGTATCTAAACAAGCTAGCCTTGAGGCCACTGAGAAACCAGAAAACCAACAGGATATCATTGAAGGGCCAACACAGCCTGTACCAGGTGCAGATCAAGGGCAAGACTCTCCAAGTATGAGCACAGAGCCTGAAGGCGCCGAAGCTGTTCTATCAGAGCACAGTGCCAAACTGGACATTGGTGAGAATTTTAGTTCCTATGATGAAATTAATAACTACCTACAGCAACTTGATCAGTTTAAAGAAAGAATTGCTGAATTAGAGGAAGAAAAACAGAAAGGCAAAGAACTTAGTCAGTCTCTAGAAGATGAGAAAAATGCCTTACTGAGTCAAATATCAGCAAAGGATAGCGAACTAAAACTGCTTCAGGAAGAAGTAACCAAAATAAACCTGTTAAACCAGCAAATCCAAGAAGACCTCTCCAGAGTTACCAAACTAAAGGAGACAGCAGAAGAAGAGAAAGATGACTTAGAAGAGAGGCTCATGAATCAATTGGCAGAACTTAACGGAAGCATTGGGAATTACTATCAGGATGTTACGGATGCCCAAATAAAAAATGAGCAATTGGAATCTGAAATGCAGAACCTTAAAAGGTGTGTGAGTGAATTGGAAGAGGAAAAACAACAGTTGGTCAAGGAGAAAACGAAGGTAGAATCAGAAATACGAAAGGAATATTTAGAGAAAATACAAAGTGCTCAGAAAGGACCTAGCAATAAAAGCCATGCAAAGGAACTTCAGGAGCTGTTGAAAGGAAAACAACAAGAACTAAAGCAGCTGCAGAAAGACTGCATCCGGTATCAGGAGAAGATTAGTGCTCTGGAGAGAACTGTTAAGGCTCTAGAATTTGTTCAGACTGAATCTCAAAAGGATTTGGAAATAACCAAAGAAAATTTGGCACAAGCAGTTGAACACCGCCAAAAGGCACAAGCAGAATTAGCTAGCTTCAAAGTTCTGCTGGATGACACACAAAGTGAAGCAGCAAGAGTCCTAGCAGACAATCTCAAGCTGAAAAAAGAACTTCAGTCAAATAAGGAATCGGTGAAAAGCCAAATGAAACAAAAGGATGAAGATCTTGAGCGAAGACTGGAGCAGGCCGAAGAGAAACACCTGAAAGAGAAGAAGAATATGCAAGAGAAACTGGATAATTTACATAGAGAAAAAGTTCACTTGGAAGAGACTCTTGGAGAGATTCAGATGACTTTGAACAAGAAAGACAAGGAACTGAAGCAACTGCAGGAGAACTTGGACAGTACTGTGGCCCAGCTCGCAGCCTTCACTAAGAGTATGTCTTCCCTCCAGGATGATCGGGACAGGGTGATAGATGAAGCCAAGAAATGGGAGAGGAAGTTTGTTGATGCCATTCAAAGCAAAGAAGAAGAAATTAGACTCAAAGAGGAAAACTGCAGTGTTCTAAGAGACCAGCTCAGACAGATGTCCATCCATATGGAGGAATTGAAGATCAACATTTCCAGGTAAATGCTTAATAATTTTTTTTTCTTTCTGAGGTAATTGAGGGCAAAGAAAGTCTCTAGATTATTCCTATTCCCTTTAGAATTATGGAATTACTTGTTAAATTCCCTTTGAAGATACATTCTCTGTCACGTCTGACTTTTGTATGTTTATAGGAGCTTCTTACTACAACATGAAAACATTCATCTTCCTCTCTAATGAGAGGTCTCTTGGGTTTCTCATTCTTTTTATTTCCATTTCTGGATTTCTTGACTACCAAAATAACCTTCTCTGGATTTGTACCATAGTTGACTCCCATATTATTTTCTTTTCTCTTCCTCATAGTCCACATCAATTTATATGCCTATTAGAATTAATTTCCTCAGCCTCCAAATTTATGGTATCATTTTTCAGGCTCAAGAAATAACAATGTGCTGGGGATGTGGCTCAAGTGGTAGCGCACTGGCCTGGCATGCGTGCAGCCCGGGTTTGATCCTCAGCACCACATACAAACAAAGATGTTGTGTCCACCAAAAAAAACTAAAAAATAAATATTGAAAATTCTCTCTCTCTCAAAAAAAAGAAATAACAATGTTCCCCACCATTTGTACTCTTCTACTTCTAATAGGATCCTTCTGTTTTCCACCTCTTATACCAAAATTATTCATTAAAAATACCAAACATTAACTTGTCTGGAGCAAAATAGAAAAAAAAAATACAGGGAGAAAATGTTACTTTTCTCAGTGTCCAAAACCATATCACTAAAAGAAGCAATATATTTTGGAGTTTATGATTTAAATCTATGAATCCTTAGGTTGATAATATGTTTACTACATTGAGCAGACAAGCATACAGATAATATCTCATTAAAAAGTTTAACACTGTCATTTATGAATATGGATTCATTTGTAGATTTGTTGAGTACAAGTTGCATTGCAGTATTTATTCCTTAGGTACAATATTTCTTGAACTCTTTAGTTAATGACAGCCCCCCTCTTTTATTTTAAGGCTTGAACATGACAAGCAGATTTGGGAATCCAAGGCCCAGACAGAGGTTCAGCATCAACAGAAGGTCTGTGAGGCTCTACAGGGGGAAAACAAAGAACTTCTGTCACAGCTTGAAGAGACTCGGCACCTATACCACAATTCTCAGAATGAATTAACTAAGTTGGAATCAGAACTTAAGATTCTCAGAGACCAGTCAACTGATTTAAATAACTCTTTAGAAAAATGTAAGGAACATAAAGAAACTCTGGAAGGGATCATAAAGCAACAAGAAGCTGATATCCAAAATTGTAAGTTCAAGTATGAACAAGTAGAAACTGATCTCCAGGCCTCTCAAGAACTGACCAGCAGGCTGCATGAAGAAATAAATATGAAGGAACAGAAGATTGAAAGCCTGCTTTCTGGCAAGGAAGAGGCAGTCCAAATAGCTATTGCTGAATTGCATCAGCAGCATGATAAAGAAATTAAAGAACTGGAAAACCTGCTGTCCCAAGAGGAAGAGGAGAATATCGTCTTAGAAGAAGAAAACAAAAAAGCTGTTGACAAAACCAATCAGCTTATGGAAACATTGAAAACCATCAAAAAGGAAAACATTCAGCAGAAAGCTCAATTGGATTCCTTTGTTAAATCCATGTCTTCACTTCAGAATGACCGAGACCGCATAGTAAGTGACTATCAACAGCTGGAAGAGCGACATCTCTCTATAATCTTGGAAAAAGACCAACTCATCCAGGAAGCTGCTGCTGAGAATAATAAGCTTAAGGAAGAAATTCGAGGCTTAAGAAGTCATATGGATGATCTCAATTCTGAGAATGCCAAGCTGGATGCAGAACTGATCCAGTATAGGGAAGACCTGAACCAGGTGATATCAATAAAAGATTCTCAGCAAAAGCAACTCCTTGAAGTTCAACTTCAGCAAAATAAGGAGCTGAAAAATGAGTGTGCTAAGTTAGAAGAAAAGCTAAAGGAGTCCGAGAAAGCAAAGGAGGGTCTGCAGAGGTCCTCTGCTGCCCTCCAAGAGGAGAAACAAAGTTTATCTAAAGAGATTGAAAGCTTGAAAGTATCCATATCCCAACTAAATAGGCAAGTGACAACCTTGCAAGAAGAAGGTACTTTAGGTATGTACCACACCCAATTAAAAGTAAAAGAGGAGGAGGTTCAGAGGTTAAGTGCAATACTTTCCTCCTCTCAGAAAAGAATTACAGAATTGGAAGAGGAATTGGTTCGTGTTCAAAAGGAAGCTACCAGGAAGGTAGGCGAAATTGAAGATAAACTGAAAAAGGAATTAAAGCACCTTCATCATGATGCGGGGATAATGCGAAATGAAACTGAAACAGCAGAAGAGAGGGTGGCAGAGTTAGCAAGAGATCTGATGGAGATGGAACAGAAATTACTCGTGGTCACCAAAGAAAATAAAGATCTCACAGCACAAATTCAGTCTTTTGGAAGGTCTATGAATTCCTTGCAAGACAGTAGAGATCATGCCAACGAGGAGCTTGATGAACTGAAAAGGAAATATGATGCCAGCCTGAAGGAGGTGGCCCAACTAAGAGAACAAATGGGCCTCCTACACAGAGAGAGCGATGCGCTTCTTTCTCAAACAGGCTTTCACTCCAACAGCACTGAGGAGAATGGCTTGTCTCGCCTTGAGAAACTTAACCAACAGCTCATATCTAAAGATGAACAACTGCTTCAATTATCCTCACAACTAGAAGATTCTTACAACCAGGTGCAGTCCTTTTCCAAGGCTATGGCCAGTCTACAGAATGAGAGAGATCACCTGTGGAATGAGCTGGAGAAATTCCGAAAGTCAGAGGATGGGAAGCAGAAGTCTGCAGCCCATCCTGTCTCCAGCCCCGCTGAAGTACAGAGTTTGAAAAAAGCAATGTCTTCACTCCAAAATGACAGAGACCGACTAGTGAGTATCTAGTTCCCTCTTTCAGATTTGAGAGTTTCTGAACCTTTCTTTAAATTGATTTTTTTTTTTAATTTTCTTGATTGTTGATGGATCTTTTTTTTTCTTTTTAATTTTTTTTCTTTTATTGGTTGTTCACAGCATTACAAAGCTCTTGACATCATATTTCATACATTAGCTTGAAGTGGGTTATGAACTCCCAATTTTACCCCAAATGCAGATTGCAGAATCACTTCAGTTACACATCCACAATTTTACATAATGCCCAATTAGTAATTGTTGTATTCTGCTACCTTTCCTATCCCCTACTATCCCCCCTCCCCTCCCCTCCCATCTTCTCTCTCTACCCCATCTACTGTAATTCATTACTCTCCTTGTTTATTTTCCCATTCCCCTCACAACCTCTTATATGAAATTTTGTATAGCAATGAGGGTCTCCCTTCATTTCCATGCAATTTCCCTTTTCTCTCCCTTTCCCTCCCATCTCATGTCTCTGTTTAATGTTAGTCTTTTCTTCCTGCTCTTCCTCCCTGCTCTGTTCATAGTTGCTCTCATTATATCAAAGAAGACATTTGATATTTGTTTTTTAGGGATTGACTAGCTTCACTAAGCATAATCTGCTCTAGTGCCATCCATTTCCCTGCAAATTCTATGATTTTGTCATTTTTTTATTGCTGCATAGTACTCCATTGTGTATAGATGCCACATTTTTTTTACCCATTCATTTATTGAAGGGCATCTGGGTTGGTTCCACAGTCTAGCTATTGTGAATTGTGCTGCTGTGAACATCGATATGGCAGCATCCCTGTAGCATGCTCTTTTAAGGTCTTCAGGGAATAGTCCGAGAAGGGCAATAGCAGGGTCAAATGGTGGTTCCATTCCCAGCTTTCCCAGGAATCTCCAAACTGCTTTCCAAATTGGCCGCACCAATTGGCAGTCCCACCAGCAATGTACAAGAGTACCCTTTTCTCCACATCCTCGCCAGCACTTGTTGTTGTTTGACTTCATAGTGGCTGCCAATCTTACTGGAGTGAGATGGTATCTTAGGGTGGTTTTGATTTGCATTTCTCTGACTGCTAGAGATGGTGAGCATTTTTTCATGTACTTGTTGATTGATTGTATATCCTCCTCTGAGAAGTGTCTGTTCAGGTCCTTGGCCCATTTGTTGATTGGGTTATTTGTTATCTTATTGTCTAATTTTTTGACTTCTTTGTATACTCTGGATATTAGGGCTCTATCTGAAGTCTGAGGAGTAAAATTTTGTTCCCAGGATGTAGGCTCCCTATTTACCTCTCTTATTGTTTCTCTTGCTGAGAAAAAACTTTTTAGTTTAAGTAAGTCCCATTTGTTGATTCTTGCTATTAACTCTTGTGCTATGGGTGTCCTATTAAGGAATTTGGAGCCCGACCCCACAATATGTAGATCGGAGCCAACTTTTTCTTCTATCAGACGCAGAGTCTCTGATTTGATATCAAGCTCCTTGATCCATTTAGGATCTTTTTATTTATTTATTTATTTATATGCAGTGCTGAGAATCAAACCCAGTGCCTCATACCAGCTAGGCAAGTACTCTACCACTGAGCCACAACCCCAGGCCCTATTTTTCTTTCTATAGGAAAGGATAAACATATATGTGTTTTTGTTTATCATATTGCCTTTTTTAAAAAAATCAAAATTTTTCTTTGCACAAAATTCTCCACTGGTTTTAAAAGGACCATGAGATAAGAGTTGTTTTACATATTTCATATATACATGCAGAAACACAAATGTTTCCAGAATTTGTCCTAGTTTAATTGAAAGAAAGAATAGGGATCACTTAGTGTCATCTTATACTGACATTTAGCAGTATAGATCATCTGGTAACATTTAGGGTAGAAAGGACTCAGCTCCTCCCCAAAATGTAAACCAGCCAGGCTTGGTAGAGCAGGTATTGTAATCCCAGTGACTTGAGAACCTGAAGCAAGAGGATTTCAAATTTTCGGAGAGCCTCAGCAATTTAGTGAGACCCTGTCACAAAAATTTTTTTAAAAAGGGCTAGGGATGTAGCTTACTAGTAAAGTACCTATTGGTTCAATCCCTAGTATAAAAAGAAAATAAACCAACCCAAATTCATTAAGAAAAAAAGTCAAATATAGAAAATTTAGTTTAAGGATTTTTTTTAGTGAAGGATTATTTATATGCTGAACCATTAGCCATTTTCTCTTAATACTCAGCTGTTTTCAGTGACAAAGCCAAGGACAATTTATTGAAATTTTGTTCCTTTTCTTAAAAGCCAAGAGTTTATCCAGGTGTGCATGTATGCATGCGCGCGCGTGTAAGCGTGTGTGTTTCCTGAAAAGTTCTAGGTCATCAAGATTCAGAGGCAGAAATCTGGAATCATCAGAAGCAAGCGAGGTTGTCAGGGGATTCTACTTTGTGGCATTCCTATCTTCAGTTTCATGACAGTCTGTTAACTTGATTAAGGCCATGTGCTTCCAGGAAAATAGGCCAAACAGGAAATACATTGAGCTTATTAAAAGTTCAGATTTTCCATTTTCAAATGTGATCCATGCCCAGAATCTGAAAATTCTAGTTTTTAAATTGGCCCTAGTGAAAATTTCAGATGGTTTACCCTAACTGTAGTCTTAGGCAATTTTTTTTTCTTTGTAGGTATTGTGTTCATTCCTATTATACTTAATATCCAATTTTTATAAATAACCTTTTCTCTTTTATAATTTGGACAAAGCACCCTTTTTCAGTTCTGGCTTTGACATCAACACAGTTTTTCTTGTTTGTATTTTGAAAACACTCAGCTGGTTTTGTCCTAGGAACTTGGTGTTTTATATTCCTTTCAGAACACAAATGCAAAAGCTCCTCTTCACCAAGACACTAGTATATACCTCCAAGCTGGGCCCGTGTTGATTACCTTCTAAGTCATAACATTTTTCCTGGAGCTGTTAGGATAGATTCTGAATTAACTATGTTTCATTCAGTGAATCACTTTACTAGTCTTATCTATTGTAAATACTAAGTGCTAAACTTTATCTCTTGATACCTGTTCCATATTTTTGTTTGCTGGATATTGATAAACCAGTTTAAAAAATAGTTATTTCCTTGTCTCTGTAAGTCAAAGTAATATTCTTCTGTTCTCTTAGACTTAACAGCTGTCTATGATTTTATTTCATTTAACTATCAAGGTCTATCATTGCTTTATTCAGAATGTGCCCCCAAATGTCTTTCCTTTCCATCTTTAATATTCTTGGATAAGCTTCTAGATCTTACCCTTAAACTATTGTAATCATTTTGGTTTTGGTTTGTCACAGCTCTAGGTTATAATGTAAGTTATAAATGTAGCACAAGGCAATTACCATTCCTGGATAAATTTCTGAAACTCTACTGTCTTATTAATACCCTACTTTAAAACCTTTAAAAGTTATACTATCTCTAGAATAGGTTTTGGATTCAAACACCTGAGTCTGACATTTAAGACCTTATAATTGGTCTATATCTTTCTTTCCATCTTCCCTTTTATTGGTCCCTGCTCATACTATTCATCCCAGCTAAACTGACGTTCTCTGTATATAGTGATTATATCTGATACTTCCTACTTGCCCATATTATCATCCTCTCAGCCAAATTATCCTAATTTCTTTTCTGGGTGAGTACTTTCCATTATTTAAAAGTCATCTAGAGCTCAAATTCTCTGCTTACATTTCTCAATTGCTTGATTGTTACTTCCTTTGTACCTTCCTAGTACTTTTCTTATTATTTGTCCTTCATTGCCTTGATTTTTGTGTGTATGTATGATGTGTGTTTAATTTATATATACTATTATTTATTCAACTAGGTTGCAAACTCTTGAAAATGTCAGTCTTATACATGTTTGTACATATTATGGTATTTAGCATGGGGCTAACCAAATAGAGGATAATCAACAATTAATAGTCATCTTCTATATTTGTGCTTCTTACCGAAAACACCATTGTTTTCTCTGTTGTGTAAACTCTTATTTAGGGAAGTTAGGGAAAGTTTTGAGAACTTTATATCTACCATGAGAGAATCATAAAGCCCAGGTAGGTTTATAAATTACATAAAGGCTTTGATAGTCTGACCACTTTATACATGGTCAGCTGCAGTCTGGAGGACTTGCTGTATACTTTCAGAATGTATTAACTAACTATCCATCAACTCTTCTTTTTCAAATATCTAATTTGGAAGATTCTCAATCACTATATGTGGAATAAATATGGATTTTTGGTGGTGGTGGGGTGCTGGCGAGTAAACCTGGGGCCTCATGCATGCTAAGTGCACATTATGCTACTGAGATACACCCCCAGCCCAGGATATCTCATTTGAATCAGTGTTAAACATTCAGCATAGGTCAGCAGTTTATCCCCTTTGCTCACACTCAATATCAGGACCACCCAGAGATGATTTAGGATTGAGAGAAGTTTGAGTTACTTTTGTTCCTTCATTTATTTATTAGTCAGTGGGGGATGTTTTCCCAAATGAAATCTGAAGGTTCAAATGGTGAGAAATTAGCCCCAGGAATTCTACTGGGACATAACTACTTTGAAAGATTCTACAGTTTTCATAACTATCCACACTTCCTTAAGACTTTCCCATATTCTGATGATGCATTTAGTCATCTTTGGAGGTGCCTGTATCTATTTATCTCTGTTCACCTCATTCTAAAAATGTCATGAGGAAGCATAGAAAGATATAAACAGGTTTTTTAAAGATAAAAGGTATTGAAAAGAGAAAATATAGGACGGTGAAAGATTAAACCAGGATTAAATCCACTCAACTTGGATCAGTGCCCCAAGAAGTCACAATGTCCTATAACCTTTGTTAGAAAGATGGGCTGTTAATTGGCTCTGAGCTTTCTGGCAGTAATGAGAAAGATAGACTCAAAGCCATATGCTTAAATTTCAGTGTCCCTATTTTAGGAGAAAGGAAGAAAGAAAATTTACCTGCTCTAGATAATTATAGTTACTCTTTAAGTATTGAAGAAATATATATAATGTTTTCCTATAAAGAGAACACTGTATAGTTGTGAAACAACCTTTTACTTCTCTTTAATAAATATAACAAGGTGTTTTATAGACACACAGCTTTCTGATGATTTGATCTATTCTGAGGATAACATTGAAACTCCTCCAGCTAGAGTGGAGGAGTGAATGGAATGTATAAGTAATATATTTTTGCTTTAAATCAAAGCAAATATTTTTAAATATTTTATTTAAAAATAAAGTTACACATGGACATATTTAATTTTTCTAAGCTCTCTTACGTTCTATAGTTGTTTGGTGGGAAAAGCTAAGAGTAGCACCTCCAATCTCATTTCTTCTCCTGAGGCAATATGCTTTCAACCTTTAAGCATATTTCTTTGGTATTTCCTCAGTGTCTAAATATTGTGCTTATATTGCACTTTGACTTTTCATTTGTTGCATTAACTGTCGACTTTCTTCATACTAACAAGTTTTAACTTTCTTTATTCCCTCTGTTTTCACAGTATGTATGCACATTTTTTAATGTACAACCCCTTATCTATTTTCTTATTGTAATTTAATTTTAATTTCTGTTAAATCAATTCAGTATTTTTATGACTAAAAATGCTATTAGAATTGAGATGCATTACTTATATTTTCCTCATCATCTGTCTTTCCTAGCGTTATAACTGTGTTTTTGTTTTTGTTGTTTCTTAGTTTTCTTTGTACTTATCAAAGTGATTCACTTGTTGAAATCTCCTGTTTCTTACATCCTATTTCTTCTTGGTTTTGTGTCATTGCTTTTGTGAAATCATTCTGTGTCTCCCTAAGAAAAGGTACATGGGAGGTAAATTTATTGAAAATGTTCTTTCTTCTCCCATACCTGATTGATAGTTTGGGTGAGTATAGAATTCTAGATTGATAATAATATCCCTTCAGAATCATGAAGAGGCTGGTTGGTTGCCTATGGTTTACAAGTCTAAAGCTATTCAAATTCCCGGCCTTTTGTGTGTGATCTGTTTCCTCCCTCCCACTCCTCTTTATCCCTTTTTCTCTCCTTTCCCTTATTACTCTATCCCCTGTTATGAACTTTTATGATAACATGATTTGGTGGGTCTGTTTTCCTTTATCAACCAACTCAGTCGTTTGGCTACACTTTGCGAAGATGTTTTTCATCTTTATCACTTGGCCTCAGGATTGAATTTTCACTTTTACCAATATGTTCTTAATTTCTAAGGAATTTTTGTCTTTGTCTCATAGATTTTCTAACTTATATCTCTCCAGTGATAATGGTGATAGGTTGGCTTGTTGCTTTTGTTTTGTTTGGCATTTTGTTATAATTAGCTTTTCTTTATAATTTTTAATTTCTGCTCAATGTCTCTTCAATATTCTCTCTTAAATCTTTCAGTACATTACATTTTTCCCCCTCTTATCTCTTCCAAATTAACTTGTGGTAGATTCTTTAATCTCTTAATGTTAGCCATTCCTTAGGTGAAGGTTAAACTTTGGTTTTCATGTGTATGGGTAGGGGCTAAAAAGCTTATAGGTAGAGCTTACCACCTGTGAGTTTCATTGTGTGGGTGATCTTGTTGAGCCTATTTGTGTTAGTTCCCCAAAATGGTATCTGGCAACCTCAGATTTTTGAGAGGGAGCTTCTCATTTTCTATATGGAAGTAAACAAGCACTCTCCGAGCTGAGCTGGAGATAAGGCTATAAGCATTCATAAAACATACATTTAATTATTCTTGTTTTGGAATAGTATTCTTACTTGCCACTTGCCTGATGTTCCATGGTCCAGAGATACTTCCTTTACCTTCTCCAGAGAATAAAGCTCAGTGTTGTCAATTAGAGCAACACAAAGTGGTACTGAGGAGGGGATCTAGAGATGAAATTGTTTCTTAAGCAGCTTTCATCTAATCCTCCTTATCTCAGCTACCACCTTCCTCCGACCCCCATCACCATTTTTTTCCAGAAGTACCTGGTGCTGTTAATTCCTGAGCCTTTGAAGATTCTGCAGAGTAAGTTGTATTGGTTCTTGGCTTTTCTTACTGCCAGCTTAAGATTCAGCTTTCTCAGATCTAAGTCAGTTACCACTTATTCATCTGCTTTTCAGCTTCCAAAATGTGTTGCTGCTGACTTTTCTGATGTCTTTTGTTCTTGTGTTGTATGCTTTAAAAAAAATTTTTTTAAATGCCTGTATTGTAATGCTAATCACATTTCTGAGAAGGTGAAAGAAGTGTGTGTCTAGGTTCTTGTCTTTGCCCAGATGTCCTAACATTATTTCTATCAAGACTTAATGAGTATTGGGGGATAAAGAGTTTGAAAATACACCTGGAATATAAAACCAAGTCCTTCATCGTCATCATCATCATCATGACTAACTTTACATGTGAAGTGTGTTAATTTTTTCACTGGATGCTCGTATCCTAATGAAAAAAGTACTATATCTCCATTTAACAGATGAGGGAAATTACGACTTAGAGGGTATGAGGAGCATTTGTATAGTCACACATCCAAGAAATAGTAGGTCATGCAACTGCAGAGCCTAAGTGCTCTTAACCACTGGACTGCACCACCTTCTTAACATTAGCTAATCAAGTTCAAATTGATGTCTATGTAAGAAAGTTTGGAAGCCTAACCCAGGACACATGACTATATGGAAAACCAATCAGTCTTTACGCTTCTTGTTCTAGGGTGTAACCACCCACAGTGAAGTGGTAGGTCCCTTCAGTCTATCCCATGTCAGAGTTATAACTCTGGAATCAACTTAGAATCCTGGGAGCAGGGTGGGTATGGAGACGAAGTTGCTGAAATGGTCTCCAGCCTTGATGGCTGTCCATGGGTGATTTCCAACAGCATGGCTGTGTGTGTTTCACCATTTTAGAGACTCTTGCCTGTAGTGTTATGTTTTAGTGGGTGATGTATCAGGTGCTGGTAGTCTGTTGCCATGTCTGACTTGACTTGTGGGAGAGCTACTGATGACTTAGCTTGGTGAATGAGATGTGATGAGTCATCCTTTAACTTTCCTTTTGGTTAAAGCTGAAGGAATTGAAGAATCTGCAGCAGCAGTACTTACAGATTAATCAAGAGATCATTGAATTACGTCCACTGAAGGCTCAACTTCAGGACTATCAAGATAAGACAAAAACATTCCAGATTATGCAAGAAGAACTCAGGCAGGAAAACCTCTCCTGGCAACATGAGCTGCATCAGCTCAGGTATGATGATCCCTGCATTTGACCCTTTTCATTTCACTTTCTTTTAACTTTTAATTTTGAAATAGATTTATAGAAAGTTGCAAAACTAGTACAGAGAGCTCTTGTGTACTCTTTACCCAGTTTCCTCTGAAGATAGCAAACTTACATAACTATAGTACAATATCAAAACTAGGAAATTGACATTGGTACCATTTACAGGTCTTCTTCAGACTTCACCAATTTTATGTGTACTTATTTGAATATGTGTATGTGTAATTCTGTGCAGTTTTGTCACATATATAAAGACACCATGTAAACACTACAACCCAGACAGTAGAACTACTCATCACTACAAGTATGTCCTTAGTGCTACTAGTTTATAGTCACATTTTCCTCTCCCCTTCCGCCCTCTTGCACTGAATCCCTAATCTCTGGCAACTACTAATTTATCCTCCATCTCTATAATTTTGTCATTTTGAAAATGTTTTATAATTGGAATCTTACAGTTCGTGGCCCTTTTCCCCCACTCTCCAGAACATACATTTTAAACATTTATTTTTATTGGAATTTTTTGGTTATACATGAAAGTAGAGTCTATTTTGATAAAATTATACGTGCATGGAATATATCTTATTCTAATTAGGGCACCAGTCTTCTGGATGTACACAGTGGTGGGATTTACTATGCCATATTTATATATGTGTGTATAAGAAGGCTATGTCAGATTTTTCCCACTGTCTTTTCTATTCCTATCTCCCCTCCCTTCCCTTCATTCCCCTTTGTCTAATACACTATTCTCCTCCTCACCTTATTGAGGGTTAGTTTTTACATATCAGAGAAAACATTTGCCCTTTGGTTTTTTGTGATTGATTTATTTTAGCATGATAGTTTCCAATTCCATCCATTTACTAGCAAATGTCATAAAGTTATTCTTTTTTATGACTGAGTAATATTCCATTGTGTGTGTATGTGTATGGTAGAGAGGCTATTTTTACAAATACTAAAGGAAAATAGCTGGGGTCAAATAGAAGCCTTACTTTTGGCCAGATTCAGGGAATAGAAATGACAGCAGCTAATATTTATTGAGTGTTCAGTATGTGCCAAGCTCTATGCTTGTTACATAGTAAGTATCTTATTTAATCCTTATGATAACATTAAGGAGTTGATAGTTTATTCTGTTTTATTGAAAAGGCCCAGAGGAATTAAGAACTTCTTACTCAGAGTGTGTTCCTAGTGTATTGTGGAGCCAGCTGTTGATCCGAAGTCCTTCAGAGTCTACAGCTGCGTTCCCTTTTTTTCCCCCCACATTTTTTATTGGTGGATTATAGTGGATGAGATTTGTTGTTACATATTCATACATGTATACAATACACAATATAATAAAAAAAATTTGGCCAGTATCACTTACTCATCAATCCCCACCTCCCACTCTGTGGTCCCTTTCCTCTACTGATCTCCCTTTGGTTTTCATGAAATCCACCCCTATCTTTCTTTTCCTTTTCCACTCTAGCTTCCAGATATGAGAGAAAACCTACAACCCTTAACCTTCTGAGTTTGACTTATCTCACTTAACACAATAATTTCTAGTTCTATCATCTTCCTGTGAATGATATAATTTCATTTTATTTATGTCTGAATAAAACTCCTGTGTATATATACCACATTTTCTTTAACCATTCATCCGTTGATGGATACCTAGGCTGGTTCTATAGTTTGGCAATTGTGAATTATGATGCTATAAACATGGGTATGCCTGTATCTTTGTAGTATGGCTTTGATTCTTCAGGATAAATGCCAAGGAGTGGTATAGCTGGGTCAAACGGTGCTTCCATGCTTAAGACTTTTGAGGAACTTCCATACCGATTTCCATAGTAGCTGTAGTAATTTACAGTCCCACCATCAGTGTAAAAGTGTTTCTTTTTCTCCACATCCTCTCCTGCAATTGCATTCTTATAGCCATGATGTTATCATGGTGCTGCCCTGCTATCAATTATAATGGTTTCCTGTGTCCTACATGGCCTGACCTCATTTCTCTCCATTCTTGTTTATAACACATGTACTTTAGTACTGCATCCCACAATTTTAAAATTCATTCTGTAATTCAAACTTTTGCTTAGTGCCTTTTGCTTAGTTTTTTTTTCCTGCACTTGGAACACTTTTCCCATTTTGGAAACTCAATTCATTATACAGATTCCAGACCAAATGCCAACTTCTCTGTGAATTTAGTCCAGGCCAGCCAGTTGTGGAATTCCTTTTTTAGTTCTGCATCAATTTGTTGCATGTTTATGTTTATAACATAAATTTCACTGATTATATATTTTCTTTATTTCATGTCTAAGAACTCATAATGGTTTTAAATATAGAATTATTTACAAGTAATTACTCATGAGTATGTTTTTTACCTATCCTTGTTCCATGAGATTTTTGTTTGTTTGTTTGTTTGTTTTGTTTTCTAGGATGGAGAAGAGTTCCTGGGAAATGCATGAGAGGAGAATGAAGGAACAGTACCTTATGGCTATCTCAGATAAAGATCAGCAGCTCAGTCACCTACAGAATCTTTTAAGGGAATTCAGGTCTTCATCCCAGACTCAGACCCTCAAAGCACAATACCAAAGACAGGTGAGGAATCAGTGTTGATTGAAATTACCATTACCAGAAAACATCAGCTTCATATAAGTTAAGTGCCCATCTGCCACTATTAGGCGAGCTACCTTATGACTTTCTGTGGGGTGAGCAGGGTTTCTAGAGGGAAGGAATTAAGCATGAGAAATCTTAGAAGAAAATTTCTTCAATGTTTGTATCCTGGCAGGCATCCCCACAGACATCAACTTCCCTTGACGGATCACAAAACCTGGTTTATGAAACAGAACTTCTCAGGACCCAGCTCAATGACAGCTTAAAGGAAATTCACCAAAAAGAAATAAGAATTCAGCAATTGAACAGCAAGGTAAGTGTTTGCTGCTAATTGGAATTTGGTTTCTTTTTCCAATGACTAGAAGCAAGATGATAAGTAGAAGCTGATTCAGCATAGGTTCCCCGCTGTAGCACAACTTTCTCAGAACCTGGGTTGCTTATTCCAAAGTACTAGACACAGGACCATTTTCTTTTCTGTGCCCTTGGAGAGGAGACAGTCCTTGAAGATGATTTGGAAAAATCCATACAGTAAGAATAAAGAACTACTCTAGGAAGCTTTCCTCCCAGCATCATCTCCGCACCCGAATCACTTGTTAGTAACATTGGGGTAACTCCCTACCTCATCTTTTATGAATAATTATCCTTCTGTTGCTTTTTGACTAGTCAGAAATGTTCTCCAGTGGCTAAATCCCTACCTGCCTTCTTCAGAATCCAGTTAAGAGTCTGTGTTAAAAATAGAAATAATTTAAGAGACCAGACTCTGGAGCCCAGAGATTGGCTTCAAGGAGAGTGTATATGCCTCAAAATGTATGCACAATGGGTTATGCATAGGTTTCTCATCAGTTCAACAAGAGTCTGGGGTCAAAAATTGTAAAACTCAGTAGGCTCTTTTCACAGAAGAGGAAAAAGGCCTAGTATAATACAGTAATTTACCTAAGATGTTAAGAGGAGGTCATTGTGAAGCAAATGTGATCTTTGTGGAAAAGCACGGTGCATGTCATAAGTTGAACATACTCATTAAATGGTGTTAAATTCAACTAATTGATACTAAAGTGTAAGAAACTAATACTATTAACTTAGGTAGAGAAAACTGCATTTTTAAAAAGTGGATCCAAACAAACTGGTGAAATTGCAAATCCCCCTTTGTTGGGGACATCTGTATGGGAGTTTCAGAGGGCCTCTGAGCAGCTGCCACCCAGTTTCCCTTCCATATTGTCAGATATTCCAGAAGTTGCAGAATAGGTCTATAGCCCCTCTTCTTGCAGTGAGCTAGTTCCCATCTCAATCCTTAAATTTGCTCAAACATTTGACCTCTAAACATTTGACCATGACTGTCTCTGAGTATTTGTCTTCTAGGACAATGTTAAAACTGGAATTCAGGAGTATTTGAAAAGATGCAATCATTTTGGTGGATAGCAACTAAAACAATTCTAAATGTTTGATTGAAGTAAAACATAGAAAAGCATTAGATCATAGGTGTAGTATGATATATTATCACAGCTATGTGATTAGCACACAGATCAAGAATCAAAATGTGCCAGAACCCCAGAAGTGCCCTGTGCCCTCTTCTATTCCCTACCACCCACCTTAGAACTACGTATGAGTAGAGTCGTAGCTTCTCTGTTGTGTGGCTTCATTTATTTTGTGAGATTCATCCACTTTGTTGAATATAATGTGATTTTTTTTTTCATTCTTTTGCTGTACAGTATTGTGTTGTACCGTAATTTCTCTCTTCTATTCTTGAAAGACATTTGGGTTTTTCCAGTTTGGAGCTAAGACGAATAGTGCAGCTAGAGTTCTTTGAGAGAAAAATCAATAAAAATATTTATTTATAATATAGATGAACTTTATGTTTCAGTTAAATGTATGTGTAAGCCTATGGGTTACAATCAAAGTTGTATTTTTTGACAGATTTATTGAGATATAATTCCACTAAAAGTACAAAAAACACTGCTACAGGTCATTGTTATTCTGAGTGAGAAACAGCTCTTTTAGAACTCAGCTAGAAGGTACCTAGCTACCTAGCCTGGGTTCATTAACAGGGAACTCTTATTTGCCCTCTATGAGTCTAGTTGTGTGTTAGGTGTTAAGGATGCACATAGGGGCCTCTCTTGAAGTTTTTACAGTCCTTTGAGTTTATCCTCACTCTTAAATTGGTCCCAACTAACTAGGAGAATTGTTTCTGGGGCCCTAGAATCCAATGGCCTAGATGGGTGGTCAGCATAAAATGATCTCTCTCTAAAGCCACTTTTCCTTAGATGTTTCTACCAGCACGGTTAGATATCTGTGTGTACTGTAAAAATATTCTCAATATTTTAAAATGTAAGAGGGATAAATAATGATAATTTTAGTCTATATCATTCCCCCAAATGTGGACATGATGAAATATAGTAGCTTATAAGCAGATGTCAGCAAACTGTTCCTTAGTGGCTTAGAAGAATAAATATTTGAGATTTGTAGACCTGACAGTGTATCTATGATTCTCTGCAGTTGTAGTCCAAAAGCAGCAATACACAAATGAATGAGGTGATTTTATTGCAACAAAACCATATTTACAATAAAAGGACTCCAGTCCCTGGATCATGGTGCCAGCCCTAAACTAAAGGCACCGTGTTTATTCTAGACCAAGCAGTGCAAACATTAGGAGGTGGCATATTACTGATAGGTAATTTGGTTTCTCCAGTTGTGGGAGTTTTCGCTTCCAGTGAATTTTGCATGCCTTTTCCTTCCTCTTTTATATCAGCTAAGGGAAAAGTATGAGGATTTTTTTCAATATGAAGGGTTTTTCTGTTTGTTTTTGTCTTGTTTGGTTTTTATATGTGCATATGTTTGGTATGATTTGAACTATTCATTGTGGCCAGGGACGTTTTCTTTCTCCTGTGTTAGAAGATTGCATTACTCCCTCTGTCTATAGTTGTCATTGTTCTCATTACTTTGTCTTCAAATTCATATTGCCTCTCACATATTTACATACTTTTCTTTACTAATACCAGTCCACAACTGCAGGTACCCATGACTTTCTTAACGTCCCTTGCTGGGCCCTCCAATTGGATTTATCAGGTAGTAGATAAGAGTTCTAGACTTGAAATCAAGAACCACATTGAACCAGGGTCTGACATCTGCCAGCCACACAACTTTGGACAAATCACTACTCATTTTTTTTTAACCATTTGTGGACAAGGACAGAAGTCCTTTCTCTACATCTTTCAAATAAGATTATACTTGTAAAAGTGCTTTGTAAGCTGAGACTTGCTCTTCAGAACCACGTAAAGTAAAAAGTAAAGAGCAAATTTTATCTTAATAAGTAATTTTATAAGTATGTGTAATTCTCTTGTTTTAATTTTATGTGTGCATCAAATGCCCCCCCAAGTATCTCTAAAAAACAATTTATTTTCTCTAAAACATTGTTTGATTTGACTGTTGAATCTGTGAAAATCAATGCTCCTAGTGTAGTTATTTGCATGTCTTTAGGTGTGTTTGGATTTATTCTATTTTCACTTCTAACATATTATACCTAACACACATTATAATTAATCTATTCTTTTTGTTAGTACCGGGTTTAAACCCAGGGGTTCTCTACCACTGAGCTACATCCCCTTCCCATTTTGTTTTGTTTATTGTTATTGTTTTGAAACAGGGTCTTGTAAGTATCCAAAGCTGGCTGCAAATATTTGATCCTTCTGCCATTACAAGCATGTGCCATCATATCCAGCTTATGATATTTTACTCTATTCTCTTGATACTGTGGTATTGAAGAATCTGTCCAGTAATATTATTGTACAAATTTTTAAGTGACAGTGCTCTTTCTAGCTATATTGAATTTGGGATTATAGTCATTTATTACTAGTTTAACTTGGACCCAACCTATTGCCTTCCTTTCTCCTCTTATATTCCTGGAATAGCTTATCCTAGTAGATTTTTGGGTTTCTGTTTCATGGTTTTTCAGTCAATATTCTAGGCACCATTAAAACAATAAAAAAAATTCCCTGCTACTCCTCCAGAATAATTTTCTTTTCTTGGTTGAAACAACTAGGCATTTTCTCACTTTGACATGCACTTAAAAATTTGATCCTTAAAACCCAGCAGTGCTATAGTAAAATGGTTCTGTGGAAGGGCACTTATCCTCACTTGTGTTTCAGTTCTCTCAGCTCCTTGAAGAGAAAAACACCCTCTCCATTCAGCTATGTGATACTAATCAGAGTCTTCGTGAGAACCAGCAGCACTACACTGACCTTTTTAATCACTGTGCAGTCTTGGAGAAGCAGGTCCAAGATCTGCAGGCGGTGAGTAAGAAGGAAGTGAGAATGAAGAAGTACTAGGAAATTGAGGGCAAGTGGTAAAGCATAAAGAGCAGCCTCAACGACGCTTCCACAGGTAGGAGTGATGTCAGTGGGGCAGAAGAGGAGAATGTAAAGGAAATGGGAAAAAAGTCTAGGAAAAACTACAGAATGGAAGGATTAGAAGAAAAAAGATGAGTGAGACAATGAGAGAGAAATCAAAACTTGAGTAGGAAATAGTAATGACAGGCTTGGGCCCTCCAAAACTGAGAAAGTATGGATTTTGCTTTAAGAAATATGAAAACTGTAGGAGGACCTGGGAGACAAAATAGGCAAAACTGTGGAGGCCGTGGAAAGAATGTGGTTTTGAAGCTCGTGGAGGCTGAGAATTCATATGAGTTCCATCAGACACACAGAAGGGGCTTGGAGAGTTCACAAGCAAGGGAGGGACCAGAGTTCTCGAAATCCATGAGCCCCACTAGATGAAAGCAGACATTTATGGTGAGGTTTAAACTTGCAAGAAGATAAATTAAAAAATGAGAATGTGAGGAGAAAGCTAAGGAAGAGACAAGGGTTTTAGGGAGGTGACTGATCTACCAGAGCAGATTCTCACTTCTTAACCTGCACTTGAGAATTGTAAGTGAGAATATTCCTGTCCAGGATTTCTCATTCTCTCCCATTTTCTACTTGTATAAAATTTCTTCTTCTCTCCAAACTCTACTTGTAAAAACTGAGAACTCATTTTTTACAAATAGAGTTTCATAAATGCTTTCATTACTGAATTATTAAGCTCATTCTTCTTCTAGGGGCTACCACATGTAGATGTTGCTCCAGGAGCTCCCCAGGAAAAGAATGGAGTTCACAGAAAGAGTGATCCTCAGGAATCAAGGGAGCCACAGCAAAGGTAGGGGAGCAGGACTCTTCCTGGGCATACATAAATGCACAGAAGTCAGGCAGTCACCTAGCTTGTACTGTGGTCCACTATATGACTATATGTCTTATTTATTTATTTAGTGGTGCGGGGATCAAACCCAGGACCTCACACACTCTAGGCAATACCACTGAGTTATATCCCAGCCCATATTGTGCCTTATTATCTTTTTGGCCTCAGAGAAATGATGTAAGAATTAAATAGTAACAAATGGTATGTGTGAAAAGTTTATAAAGCCAAACAGCAACACCCCTAACAAATACTGTGGCATTGAAATGAAAGATATTGTCAGTCCTCAGACATCCTGAAGCTATTTCTGCAGTTTCATTTAATCTCTCATCAGCTGTGCTTTTAAGATGTGTGTGTGTGTGTGTGTGTGTTTGTGTGTGTGTTCATGTTCAGAGAAGCTTCTATAAACTTTCCTGCTGTTCTGCATCTAATGATGCTCACTGTTTCCCTTTTATTTTGAAGCTTTTCTGAAGCCCAGGAGCAGCTGTGCAATACCAAACAGGAAGTGAATGAATTAAGAAAGCTGCTGGAAGAAGAACGAGACCAAAGAATAGCTGCAGAGAATGCCCTCTCTCTGGCTGAAGAGCAGATCAGAAGGTAAAGTTGAATCGGGGCAGCCTCTGATCTTTTCTCGTTGCATTCATGAGCATTTGCATGGCCAGACTCAGGATTCATTATGATCTTACCCTCACTAGGAGACAGGTGCTGCAGTGAGTGTAGAGTCATATTGTGGTCACCCAAAAGAACACTACTTTTGGAGTCTAGGAGGGCCATGCTTCCCAAAGCAGTTTTTAGAAAATAATAATAATAATGATAACAATAACAATAACAAAATCTGCCAATCCTATGATATGAAGTAAGCTTTGAAAAGTATTTTGCATCCCCACAATAACTGTGGGTATTTGGGTTCTTCAGAGGGCCAAATCAACAACAACCTCCATTCCTTATCTGAGATCTGAATCAATTGAAGTCATTTTTTTAAAGATTAAAACATAATACAAGATGAAAAGACCATTTTATAAAGCTGACTTTTAAAACTAAATAACTTTATTAGCAAATGATACTTCCTAAGCCTGCACTTCCTCTCCCAGTCACAGACTAAACTTTCTCTGTAGAAGATTCTGCTCTTGCCATACTCAAAACATTGGAATCACAGAATGAATTGTGCTTCTTGGGAATAATTTGCACAATATGTGATTGGAAAGGATGGGACTACAGAACCCGTATTCATTATTACCAGCTCACTAGTTGAGAGAATCACTATGCATGAGAGGGTGAAGTGACTACAAGTATTTGTCGCTGGAAATCCTTTTATGTGGAAAGAAACATTAAAAGAAAGCTCTTGTGTTATGTCTAGGGTTATGTTATGTCTGATCAAGCATCTGCCTGTTAACTGGGGTGGAAATTCATTGTATTTGTGTTCAAATGCCTTCTTGCAAAGCTTAAGTGTCAGAAGAGGCAGCCCAGGGAGCGGGTCTTATTTGAAATCCCTTTTTTTCCCACTCAGCATATTCAGAGCTTGTTAAAATTTAGCATCCATGTGGGCCTTGGTGTGCAGCTTTAAAGGTGGCTCGGTGGAGGCACAGCACAGCTTTGGGTTGTCTTGCTGTCTCTGCCCAGCATTTTCAGGCCTTTCACCTATAGCTATTTCTCTTCTACTTGCTGTGGAATTGCTTAGACCTGTAAGACCTGGCCCATGTGGAGGTGGATCCCCCTAATGCATAATTTACTTACCCAAGGCAACTTGAGACTGCATAGCACAGGGTGACTCCTGAGCCTGTGGATGAGCTGCATAATCCAAGCCCAGCCCCTTATAGTTCCTCTTTGGCTGTGATGTGGAATGGAAATTGGGATAGCTAATTAAGTGCTTACCACCTTGGCCAAGTACTTTAAAGTCTTAGGGACCACACACGTGTACTCTGTAGTGCATGGGGAACTCAGTGGCCTTGCAGTTGAAAAGCAGCCCACACTGGTGGCTCAACAATACCTACGGACATCCCATCCTCCCTCAGCCTGACTGACTTGCCTCCAGAGTAATAGAACATGCAGTTTAGGGTCAAGGCTGCCTCTGAGAAACATACTTCATGAAGGATCAAACATACAGAAGGTGTATTCTGCAGTCAGCCTGGGGCTCAAGAGGAAAGCAGGTGGTGGGGGTGGGGGAAGCAAGGCTGCACATGCTCAGGATCTCTTTCCAAACTCACAGATCAGATTCAGGTATTCCTTCTCTCCTGGAGAAGAGTGTGACCTGTGATAGATATCCCCCAGGAAGAAGAAGCATGAGGAGAGGAGCATTCCCTCCTGCCCACCCCAGTTAACAGGCAGATGCTTGATCAGATGTGCTCTCACCACAATTCTCATTTTCCTCAAGAGACCATTGGGTGAGTGATGGCAGCTTCTTCCTTAAATGGAGAAGTTCCAGTATGAAATAAATAAGCAAATCAGTAAAAATGAAGCCGGAAGCAGTAGAGGCTGCCAGTGCAATTTAATTTGAAGAACCCCACAGAAAAATTTAATATGTTTTTGCCTCTTAGCCTTTAATAAGTGAAAAAGAAAATATGATAAGTTTCTCTGAATCAGATGTGTGTAGTGGAAAAAACAAAAACAAAAACTGGATATTGGCTTCTGGTTCCACTGCTTGCTGGTTGTGTTCCCAGGGGTAGGTCACTCCACCAACTCCAAAGCATCTGAGCCAGCACTTGGTACATAGTAGACAGTCGACTCCTGGTAGTTAGTATCACCTTTACTACTCTGGAGCCAGGCACTGCAGAGCAGCCTTTGCTGCAGATCCCCTGTGCTATCTCTGGCTGGGTGACCAGGAAGACTTCCCCAACTAGCCTCTCGTGCTATGAACCCATACTGTGCCTCTTTTTCCTTACACAGGCTAGAACACAACGAATGGGATTCTTCCCGGACTCCTATCATTGGCTCGTGTGGCACTCAGGAGCAGTCATTCTTAATAGATATCACGAGCAACACCTGTCGAAGGGTAAGAAGGGACAACGCAGAGAGGGTGTGCTCTCAGGGCTGCCAGTGTTGAGGGTCCAGAGTCAAGCAGAGAGTATATAGAAGACTAGCCACTGAGCAGGTGATGTCTCTAAGACTAGAGGGTGCAGAAGACTTAGAGGAACCTGGTGGAATTTGCCAACTTGCATGATTAAAGGGGAAGGGAAAAGAACATAGCCCTTTATGATGAAACTCTCTGACTGTCAGGTTTTTCTTTCAGACTCGGAGTGGTGCTGGATGGAAGCGGGTCCTGCGGTCACTCTGTCATTCACGAACCCGAGTGCCACTGTTGGCAGCCATCTACTTTCTGATGATTCATGTTCTACTTGTTCTGTGTTTCACAGGACACCTATAAACTTAGTTGTCACTTTTTGGACCATACCCCTCAGAACTTGGAAGTCTCTCACCTCTATTGCCATAATTATCTATTCCAGTGGAACAGTCTTCCCATTTACAGATCATCTCTCTGCCTCTCCAAGAAAAGTGCCTGCAAAAACAGAGGTGGAATGAGGACAGGTTGGAACTTCGGGGACTGGAGAGTCTGCTTTCTTCTACTGCCCAGGGCCCAAATACTCTGCTTAATCTGAGACGCCTCACAGTTGGTTGGTTCAGAGTTGTGCAGGTCCTGATGTTCTGTGGTCCTATGAGATACTGAGACATGTCTTTCAACCAAGTCAAGAGAATGGTCCTAATAAACCTAATAATTTGAATTTCAATATTATTTTGATTGATAGCTCTTTTTGTTTCACTTGTCTATATTTTCTCCTGCTTCAGGGGAAAGTTCTAGGGAATAAACAACTGGCCTCATAGACATGTGATTAGATGTCTTGCTGAATAGGATGGGAGCTGAAGAATTCCTCAGGGACTTATCATGGGGAAGGGGACAGCATCTTTTCCCCTGACTGTTCTTCCACTGGAGGGAAAGTTGTGGTCCTGGTCTATAAGGACAGCACCCATTGTCTGTGCCCTTGATCACACGTAGACTAACTGACTGGCCTCCATAGTAATATATTTCTACAATGTATTAAGTGGCCGATACCTTTCCCTGAAAGGCAAGAACAACTGGCTTTGGACACCAGTGTTCAGATTCTTATCATTCCAGTTACTCGTATGTGCTTCAGTTATGGACCCTGAGATATGCTCAGGGGCCAGCAGGGGCCATTGCAGGGTGGGGCATTGACTTCCAGCCCAGGGGTGACTAGTGTGATGCCCACACTGCACCTCTTGAAGCACTCAGCTCCAGTGCTCTTGGCAACAGTTATTCCAGTTTCCCAGCCCCATACTCACCTACCTCTGAGGACCAGAGGGCTGAGGCAAGAGGAAAGAGAATATAGAGAGACAAAATATTTAAAATCAGACCTAAGAACGACAGCCAGGGGAAATTCCATCTGTGCCTGTTCTCTGCCACCTCTCTCTCCTCACACACCCTCACTAGTTTGTGACTCTCTTATTATATTCAAGATATGTCCCCTGCCTATTCTCCCTACCTATGGAAGAGAGGAGACTGGAGGGATCACTAATCTGTTCACAATCTTTGCTCTGTGGTGATTAAATCTTGGTCACAGTATCCCAGGAACTTTCCTGAATAATTGTAAAATAAAATTATTTTCAGACTGAGTAGTTTTGTGTGTGCATGTGAATTATGAACATGGTTGTTTATATACCTAGTGTTTGTACACTGGGAATGGGGGAAGGAAGAGAGGGGAAGAAGGAATGGGCTGCATAGAAATGTCTACAAGTCTAAAAAGCTCTACATACTCAGGCTTCCTCCTCACTGACCAACATCAGTAATGGCTGCAAGCATCCTTCTAGCCTTAGTTGCTGGACCCCAGTCCTAATACTGAACCAAGAAAGCTAGGTCTTAGGATATTGAATTCATTAGACTGTTCATGTTCTATTCTGTCTTAGAAGAACTCTTGAAAACATTAGGCCCCTAGAGATGCCTTTGGGTGGGAGTAGCCGGAGGAGAGTTTAATAGCACAAAGCAGGTCAGGTGGGCATATTATCATGTTTTTATATAAAGTTGCTACTTGGGAAAAGCTAGACCCCTTTCTAAAGATACATTAGCTAGGTTAATGGAGCCTAGTGTATCTGGTTTCAAAGCCCACGCTACTTCTGCCTGCTGCATCTCACTATATCATCAAGAATGACCTTGAGACATTTGCAGAGGGGTATGGGTTTTCTTGTGTCATCTGGAAGTTCTGTGGTTTCTTCAGAGAACTGTGTTCCTATATGTTGTGTCAAATATCTGGTCTGTTAGTTCCAATTATGATACTACATTAGGATTCCAAATGAAATGAAAGTTTTTTCCCTTTCTACAAACTTTTCCTTAAAATAGTTTCCATGCCCCCACGATAAATACGAGAGAACAAATGAATAAAACTACCCAGTTTATCTCAGATTTGGAAGTGACTTTAGAAACTTTCTGCCCCTTATTCAGAGATGCCCTTTTCTCTATGGTGGACCAATTCCAGTCCTGCTTGGGCCCCTTGGGGAGTCCATGACCTGTGAGCAAGTTTAGGAGAGGCTAAATTGGATACAATAATAAACAACTGCCACTCCTCAGTGGTTAAACAACAAAGGGTTATTTTTTGAAGATTCCAAGTCCCACAATGATTGGGGCTCTACTCATGTTGTCATTGTCAGCCACCCCCACCCCCACCCCCAGCTGCCCAAGGAGCCTCTCTGGGGAATTGTAGATTGCCTTGACAGGCAATGAGAGAAAAAACATAGCAAAACTTGCAGTGATCTTGAAGTAGAAAAGGATACACTTCTAACAGGTTACCTGAGCAAGTGTGACTTCAAGAGGAAAGGGAAGGACAGCTGATCTGGATGGACAGTCCTAACATCAGATGATACCACCTGGTTCTTTCAGAATTCTCTCTGAAACCAAATCCTCCTGGTGAGCTCCGACTCCACACAGCCTCCGAAACAACCAGGAATCTTTCTCCCTCCATGCTTTGACTTGCCCCTCATTAGTTATTCTCTCCTGTCAATTGATGAATTCTTATTTAGACATGGACTATGTGCAGGTCTCATTTTGAAGTGCTGTGGGTAATGCAGAAGTGAATTATTTTTTAAATCTTAACTCTTCAAAATCTACATGTAAATCACTTTTCCCTTTAGGGCTTTCTTGGTTACTACAGCCTACATCAAATGCTTTGAATTCTTTTACTACTGCAAATGCAGCTGCCCACCTATGCAGGACAAATGCTGATCTATGACATTTCCTGATGGGTTTTCCAGCTCAATGTCTCTGTTTCTATGACGAGATTACAAACTTGGAATGAAAACAGAGTTTTTTGTGATTGCCTCATGATCCTCAAAACCTTGCAAAAAACTAAATCATTTAACCCTTTTAATTTAAGTGCCTAAAGCAGAAGGAACTGACTCAAACTTCAGGAAGTAGCTGTGAGGACAGGGTGACAGGAAATGACAGGAAACCTGAATACGGAACTGAAGCAGCCACTCACTTTCTTACCCTGAAGCTATAGCATTCAGAGAGGGCGCGGGTGTGGACGTGAGGAGCCCGGAGCTCAGATCAAACCCTTACGCTGGTGGAGGTGGGTATTCTGAGCGAATGGTGGGAGACTTGGGGAACACAGGGCAAGAATGGAAGATGAATCTACCTGGTGCTCAGTTCTTGTTGAGGGACAAGGTTACTGTTAAACTCTGATGGCCAGAAGGCCTGGTTGTACTGGTGTTGGAGAATGAGCACCTGGGTGTACAAAGGGAAAGGAAAGGTTTCAGCCCAGGAAGCAGATTTCAGGAGCCAATAAGACTCAGACCCAAATCCACAGCCACCCTAAGGGCTGCAGCTCCTAGAAACTGAGTTGGGAGGGGGAACCACAGGTGATGGAGACAAAGACTGTACTCGAAGAGTCCATGGTTTAGTGGGTAGACGAAACCCACAGAGGAAACGTAACAGATCAGGAAGTAGTCACTAGTGCACACTAGTGCTGAGAACCGAGTGCTGATGGGGCCAAGTGCAGGGTGACTGATCAGCTGGGGCTGGTTTCTATGATTATGATCCCAGAACCCTAGAGTGTCAGAAACAAAGGGGACTTTACAGATTACCTCGGTTAAACCCTGGGTTTATTTTCCTTTGGAGGAAATCAGAAATAATCCGTTGTTTGCCAGATTATTTAAGATTCTATCTGTGAATTTCCTAGTCCAGCCCCCTGTACGTCCTCTACGGCAATTCCCTGCCATTGTCCGGGTGCTTCACTGATGTTACTGTAAGAGCCTCACGGTGAAGCTTCAACTGTGCCTGGGCTCCATGTCTCACCAGCTCACCCTAGTCTCCCACTTCTATATAGCAACTCTTATCTTTCTGATTTCTGGGCAGTAGGGAAAGGATATTAAGTTGTCTCTGTATCAGAAACTTTATTTCAATGGAGCTGAGGGTGTGGCTCAGTCGTAGAGCACTGGCCTAGCATGAGTGAGGCACTAGGTTCAATCCTCAGTGCCACATAAAAACACACACATACATACATACATAAGTAAAGGTTTTGTGTGCATCTACAACCAAAAAGTGAAAAATGAGTGAAGGTGGGAGAGTGATGAGAGTCAGGGTGAGGCCTCAGAGGAACAGCTGGAAAGAGGAGGAGACTGTCAGTCCTCACTGCTTCCTTATTACTCATGAATATTTCAGAGACTTCTCCTTTCGGTTTTCTATGTGAGGTCCTTTTGTTGCAGAGCAGCCCAGGAACCAGCCATAGGAATTATAAGAATGTAGGATGATGGGTGTCATTTACCTGTCCCCACCCCTCATCCACAGTTGTTGCCCCAGCAGGGAAGGCCGAGCGGCTCTTGGTGGTGACACATCCCGCAGCTAGGATGACTCATTCTCTCATCTCCAGTCTCCCCTGTGGCAATTCTATAGCCACACTATCTGGAATTTCCCCTGAGCAGGTTTTCAAAGAGAAGGATGATGTTTCCAAGTGGACACAGAATCTGGAGAGTCTGAAGGTGGAGGTGGAGAGACCGGAGAGCTCTAGGAGTAGTCAATTGTAAAGGGAGACAGTGAAGAGGCGCGGGGGAGGCCGCCAGTGGGAAGAGGTGTCAGAAAAGGGAAGGATGGGCAGGGAAGTTGCCAGCTAACAAGAGGGTCAAGAAACCTCAGTGGCCACCAGAGCAGATGGACGTTGTCTATTATGACCTCTTCACACCGAGATCCAGGAGCCCACAAATGCACAGCAACTCTAGCTCTTCCTCCAGCACAGTTGGCAAGGCTCAAGGGAACACTGGGGCTGCCCCCGCAGAACAACACCTTGGAATCCTTTCAAACTGGTCTTCTCCAGATGATCTCTTTCATGGCTATTTAGCTGATAAAAATCAAATATCTCCTAATGTTTTAAGATAAAGGATTTATTACATGCTAATTTTGAATCCCTTATATTCTTTAGAAATATTATCAAACTTTTTTTAAAAACTGAGTAGTAAAGATTTATTCCCAGTAAATAGTGCTTCCCCATGCATTGTTCAACACAGGAATTCCAGCTGCTTGTCCCTTCTGACCACCCACAGCTGTGCAGTGACCAGTCTCCGCACAGCTCTTGCATTGATGGTAGAAAAAAAAATATTCTCAAAATAATTAATTAATCAGGTTGTAGACAGTAGAAGATTTTCATTTCTCCAGGAAATGAAAATGTTTGGGTCGTGTGAAAGGAGTCATGTAGATATCAGAGTGAAATGGCAGCATACTTTGATGGATGTCCTAGCTTCCCTCACTGATTACCACTCTGTAAGCCACTGCCTGGCTGACCTCTGGACACAAGTGAAGAGTCCAGCTGTTTTGACACCCAGGACATTTAATGTTACCTACACCCATGAGAATTTCTCTCCAGAGAAGGTGAGCCCAAGCCACATTAGCTTGTCTTAAATAAACCCCATCTCCTCTACCTGCACATAAGTACCTTCCTAAAACTTTCATCTGCTTTGTCTTAGCTCCTATTTTCTTCTAGGAAAAAAATGGCAGGAAACATTGGGATTTAAAAAAAAATGTTTATTTTTTTAGTTCTAGTTGGTCATAATGCCTTTATTTTATTTTTATTTGGTGCTGAGGACCAAACCCAGAGCCTCATATGTGCTAGGCGAGCACTCTACTGCTGAGCCACACAACCCCAGCTCCAACAATGGGCTTTTTAAAACTTTTTAAAAATTTGTTCTTTCTAGATATACATGACAGTAGAGTATTTTTTTGATATATTATACATACATACAATAAGTATACCTTGTTCTAACTAGGATCCCATTATTGTGGTTAATATATGATGCTGCGTTTACACTGGTCATGTAAGACATAAGCTCCAGCTTAGGTCTGTGTATAAGGAGAGGAAAGATATGCCCAATTCATTCTATTGTCTTTCCTATTCCCATCCCCCTCCCATCCTTTCATTCCCCTTTGTCTAGTCCAATGAACTTCTAGTCTTCCCCTCCCTTGTTGTAAGTTAGCATCCACATATTAGAGAGAACACTCTGCCTTTGATTTCTTAAATTTTTTTTAAAAATATTTATTTTTTTAGGTATAGATGGACACAACACCATGCCTTTATTTTTTATGTGGTACTGTAGATCGAACCCGGATCCCACCTGTGCTAGGTGAGCACTCTAAGGCTGAGCCACAATCCCAGCCCCTCTGCCTTTGATTTTTGGGGGACTGGCTTATTTCACTTAGCATGATAGTCTCCAGTTTCATCCACTTACCGGCAAATGCCATAATTTCATTCTTCTTTAGGGCTGAGTAATATTTCATTGTGTATATACACCACATTTTCTTTATCCATTCATCAGTTTAGGGCACCTAGGTTGGCGGGCTATTTAATATCGGCTTTTTGTTTTTCCTTCTCCTGATTCTTTTTTGTCCTCAATTATTCCCATTTTCTGTCACCTTCAGATGTGGAAGTCTGTAGTGGGTCATGATGTATCTGTTTCCGTGGAGACCCAGGGTGATGACTGGGACACAGACCCTGACTTTGTGGTGAGTTTGAAAGTCGTTTTTCTTGAACGATGAGGAGCGTGAGGGATGAGCAGGCATGTGAGCCACTCTCCGACCTTGGAGGAGACTTAGACAAGGACGATGTGGGACTGAGTCTCACAGTGGGAAGGATCAGTGGGACAGTGGGTGGATGAGTAGGGCATGTCTGATAGCTGGTGTGAAGGGTGGAAGGAGACAGGTGTGAATGGTTGATGGGCCAAGCTAAAGTTGAGGAGCAGGTAGACCTGGTCTCCTTTGGCCTAGGATCTAGGATTTGGGCTAGAACTGTGTGATACAGGTGGGTTGAGATGTTGTAGGAGACTTAAGAAGAACAGGCAAAGGAGGCAGAGTAGGAATAAAGGTTTCAGAGCTCAACAGTTTAAATTTTACATGGAGCCAGACGTAGTAGGGATACCCTGACTGAAGAAGGTAGCGGATACAGGGAACTGGGAGGTCTGTGTAGCAGTGTGTGTGGGTCTCCTCTTGGCACGGCACATTTCCCACCAACACTTCTGTTGAATGCTCTTTTGTAGAATGACATCTCTGAGAAGGAGCAACGATGGGGAGCCAAGACCATCGAGGGCTCTGGACGCAAAGAGCACATCAAGTAGGTGCCATAAGGACTGGGAGAGGGAAGGGGATTTTGTGAAGAGCTCAAAGCAATCTCAGTAACTCTGGGGAATATGTGGGAGGGAAAAAAAATAGTTCATATGTGTTTTGTTGTTGTTGTTGTTAATTTTGTTTATTTATTTTTTGTAGTAGTGGGGATTAGAACCCAGGGCTTTGCATATTTTAGGCAAGAGCTCTGCCACTGACCTACATCCCAGCTCTTTTTTAAAATTTTAATTTTGAGACAGGTTCTTGCTAAGTGTCCAAGGCTGGTCTTGAACTTGTGATCCTCCTCCATCAGCCTCCTGATAGCTGGGATTATAGTCATGCACCACTGCTCCAGCTTATGTCTGTGTATATTTGGGTTTTTGGTTTGGATATTTTTTTTTGTAGATTCTGTCTTTGTGTGTCTCTATATGTGTCATTGTATATTTCATTTCTTTCCTCTTGTGCCCATGACCTTATAATTAGTTTTTTATATCTAAGACCCTGCTATTTCCTCCAAGGGAGTCTGTTGTAGTAACAGCCTTCCTTCAGTCAGGCATCAAGGATTCAGAGAGGAAGTGTCTGTCTACCTACCTACTACCCATTAGGTATCTAGTTATCACCCATCTGTCTCTTCACATAAATATAAATGTGTACTTAGAATAGAGGGTGAGTTCAGATGGGCTAAGAAGGAGTCAGTAAAATGTCAAGGTGAAGAATTCAGAATACATTTAAAAAGACAATATGAGCTTCCAGGGTTGACCCAAATAACTTAAAATACACATTTGTACTTGTCTTCCTCACACAAGTGAGAAGCCTTGTGTTTAGTAACACAAAGAAGAGTGATAGGAATACGTAATGATTAAAACTATTTTAGCAATGACCTTTTACGGATTGTGATAGCCTAATATTCACTTTTACTAGCAAGATACCAGAAGAGAGAAGGAACGTGGGGACACATCCAGAGGCTCCTGTGGGATGTATTGTGTATTAGGATTGAGAGAGCCCCTCTCTTCATGGATTATTCAGATCCATCTAACCAGGAACGTCAGCTTTGGGTAGGAATAGAGTGTCCAAGGCCAGTGGCAAAGTAAACACAACAAAGAGCATAACAAGAGCAACAATAGAAAGAACCAATAACTACATACAAAATGGAAAAATTAATTTTGTCAGCTCCATTTTAATCCCCCCCAATCTAATAGCAATGTTTTAACCTCGTTTCCCCTAGATTTAGAAAAGTGTGAGTGGGTAGAACATTTGTCTAGCATGCACAAGGCCCAGGGTTCAATTCCCAGCATTGAAAAACAAAAAATGTCAGTGGATGACCTTGTTACTCAAGCAATACACTAAGAAAACTTGGCACTTGTTTATGTGGTTTGAGAATATTCAGTACTGTGCATGGTTGTTCAATCAGACATAAATGGTTTGAGTTACAAAGCTATAATGAATGCCATTGTTAAACAAACCAGGCAATTCTGGAAGCAGTTGGAGCTTCACTGAATACATCACTTTGTCTGACGTCCACTGAAGTCATACAATGTGGTAACCATGCATATGTCTTGTTAACCTAGCTGGATCTATACCTAATGCAATAAATGTTAGATGTATTTCCACAAAAGCTGACTCACCTCCCATTTATCCAGGCTACCAAGTTACAAAAGCCTGATCTTTGTTGGTAACAGGCCTGGTGACTCTCTCTTATCCTCTCTGATAGTCAGAGACCTCATTTGGACCAAAAAAGACTTCTAGAGGACATTCCAGTATTCAGTGTCTGACCCTCTGGTTCTCTGTGGCTGATGTGCTCTATGCCAACCTTCACTGTCTGATGGGAATCACTGAGGCCTTTGGAGCCGGGGGATTGGGGGGTTCAGTCCAAGAGTAACTGTGCGCTTACATGACTCAAAGCAGGAAGAGGAAGTGGCTGGTTCTCACTATCTCACCACCATCTCCCACGCCACGGTGTTTCCATTTAGGTCTGTCTTCAATAACTTTAGTTTGAGAAGTGGTTTGGTAATTCAGAAAATAGCTCAAATGCTCCTCTCTGTCCCCCAACTTTTGTATAAAGAAACTGCCTGATTTCCAAAGTGTGTGGCCCTTTCCACCTTCCTCTCCACCCTTGCCCACTAATCTATTTTTAAGGATTCTCACTACTCCCAGACAAGAGTTTCTTAGACTATCTTTGGGAAAGAACCAGGTTTTTAGTCTGCTCTTGTTTTCAAATTTGTCACAGACTAATATTTTTGTAAAATGAAAAAAATGACATGAAGAAAAAAAGTATGATTTTTTAAATATTTTTCTAGCTGTAGTTGGATAGAATACCTTTATTCCATTCATTTATTTTTATGTGGTTCTGAGGATAGAACACAGGGCCCCAGGCCTACTAGGTGAGCGCTCTACCGCTGAGCCACAATCCCAGCCTCAAAGAAAAGCACAATTTTAATTTTTAGATTTGATAAATCGAATTGCTATGTTAAAATGCTATGAAAGTTTCTAAATACATACTCCCAATTTTTATTCTTATTTCATTGTGGAAGAGAAGTGGTTGGGCTTGTGCACCGCACCCTGAGCAGCCTGACATCAGACGCAGCTCCCGGTGCTTCCTGAGACCTGTCTGGCCATCAGGTCACATCCTCACTGCCTCGGGAGCACTGTCCACTTTGTCACGTCCTGACGTTTTATTCCAAGTGGCAACGTAGAATGATGCGGTACCAAGAGTACTAAACAAGCAGCCTGAAGATCTAGGGACTGTTCCCTGCTCTGCTACCAAGGGACTCAGGGCATTGAAGAGAATTATGTCACCACTCTGTCTCTATTCCCCCTTGTGACTGGGAATAATAGACCATCCCTGTTTACCTCACAGGAGTGCTATGAAGAGCCACAGCTATGGCCTAAGAATCATGGCAACACTTATTAACTGTTACATGTCATGCAAAATGTGTTTCCCAAACAACACTATATCATAGATCTTGCTGTTATCCTGATTTCACAGAAAAGTAAATAGAGAGGTTTAGATGTTTAGTAATTTGTCCAAGGATGTACAAATAATAATTTGAATTCAGCTCAGTCTGACTCTGTGGACTGAATTTTGTTGTTGTTGTTGTTCTAGGGATTGAACCAGAGGCACTTTATCACTGAAATACATCTCAGGCCTTATTTATTTATTGTGGAGACAGTGTCTTGCTAGGTTGCTTAGGGCCTCACTAAATTGCTGAGGTTGGCCTTGAATTTGTAATCCTCCTGCGTCTGCCTCCTGAGTCTCTGGGATTACTAGTGTGTGCCACTGTGCCTCACTTTCTTCTTAAATTTATTCTAAAATATTTCATATTATTTCATGTGGCTATAATTATATTTATTTTTAGCTTTGAATTTCCAAGTGTCCATGGCTAGTATATAGAAATAACTTGATTTTTTTAAAGAGAGAATTTTAGTATTTATTTTTTTTTTTAGTTTTCGAAGGACACAACATCTTTCTTTGTATGCGGTGCTGAGGATCGAACCCGGGCCGCACGCATGCCAGGCGAGCGCGCTACCACTTGAGCCACATCCCCAGCCCGAGAGATAACTTGATTTTGACATAGTTACCTTGTATCCTGTGATCTGGCCAAAGTCATTTAATAGTTCTAGTAGATTTTTGTTTATGGCTATTCCTACATACAAGATCACAGAATATATAGTACACATAGTATACATACAGAACCACTCACTTTTGTGCTTTTAATTTTGTTAAAAAAAAAAAAAAGCTCTGTCCTTTCTTTTAGTTCATCTTTGAAGTCTTGGATTTTGCTTGGTTCTCATGATCTTCATTGCTTTATTAATGTAACATAGTTGAAATTTTTAAATAGATATCTGAGAGTGTGTCAAAAGTTTCTTAGGTGTACTTGGCATATTGAGTTAGTGACTTATAATTTTTCCTCTCTACTCTTGCACCTGACCCAGGTATTACTTCCATACATGAATCATCTTTGTGTTCTCAGAACCTAACAGCACCTCACACTCAAAAACTGTTTCATTAATAATCATTGAATAAAGGAATGCTATATCAAGACCTATTCAGAATGGATTCAGCTATATCCTAAATAGGTTAATAAAAAGTTGTTATTTTCCTCTGGTCACATTTTCATTCAAATTATATAATCTATTGATTGGCATAATCTCCTGGCTAGCCTCTGTCATCTATTAAGTGGGTGTTTCTGAATATCATTTTTCTAATCCCTTTTTCAAAACTTGTTTCAACGTAATGTAGTTATGATCTGATTTAATAATCACTAAGCTCATTAAAACTTAGTGGATATTTCTTAATAGAAAGCAATGTTTGGCCCCATTTTCTTCATTCTTCCTCTGAGTCTTTCAATTGGGAAGCACAGGAGAGTGATTTACTTGTTCTTGGATCCCACAGCCTTTCTGACACAGTAGGTTCTAAAGCATTGGTGTTGTTGAACTAGTAACATGGGACCTCTGCCGTCACCGCTGCCAGAGGGTTTAAAGGAGGCATGGGAACAGAGGGTTCTTCCAGCACTTAGATTAATTTCATCTGGTTTATAGCCAGCTTTCTAAAATTAACTGTGGCTAAAGTTGAAAAGGCTTTTTAAAAAGACCTTCACTGGATTATTCCACAAGGCCACCAGATGGATCTATTCTTCCATGAAAGAAGAGCATTTCCACGGTGAGATGGCCATTCTGCCTATGACCAATGTGTCTACTGGTCCTGAGCTTGTGAAGGACCAGGGACATCACTCTCAATACCTCAAATCTTCATTGCTTGCTGCAGAAGGTCAAATTTCTTACCTAGAGTTCTCTTGCCCAAATGTTTCTAAAAATCCCCAGGGGTTCCTGTATGTGCCCCAAGTATATATCAGTCCTTGTTGTCACTTAAGGGTGCTGGTGCTGATCTATGGCTTCATATGCTCAGGCCAAACCCATTGGCCAAGGTGACTGTCCACCCTCTAAAGTGTTGCAGCCACCTTCATGATAAAGATGGAAGTGAGTGTTCAGTGAGAGAGAGGATGGCTCCCTGGGTGTCACTTGCTCTTGGGGATGGGGCAAATCCCTGGGTGTCCCAAATCTATCATTTGAACCCTAAACTGTTATAACAGTTAAGGATAAGTGGATATTATTATTATTTTTTTGTTTGTTTAGTATTAGTTCTCTCAGGAATTATCTGGCGTGGGGAGAAGAGGGTCAGAAGATGTTGATTCTTGACAAAAACATTCACACAATACTAATGTATAAATAAATTTCCCCAATGCTACACTTTTATAAGCACCATTTTTAATGATTTCCAGTATGCTATTGAAGCTTAACGTTTCAATTTTCTAAACTATTTTTTAGTTATTGGCCATGTCGTTTCTTGCTGTTTTGCTGTTGTGCACAATGTTTCAATGAATATTTTTATGCTTCTTGAGATGGATCACTTAATTGATAGAAAGCAGGTCCATTCAGAGAGGAAGATGACATCTCAGTTATTACAGTATAGGTACCATCATCCTCTAAGGCTCAAGAACATGAAAAAATGGTACTAAAGATCAGAATCTTATTTTAATAAGCAAAATAACAGACTATTAGGAAATACTATTAGCTTCTGAGAGTTTTGATCAGGGTATTGTGCACAGGTCAGACTGATCTCTTACTGCCAGACCCATCTCTAGCATATTTTGAGGACTCGGGTCATTGCTACAAATAAACAGACCTCAGGACTTCCACTCTTCTGGGAGGATGGGTTCACTGACCTCCCTATGCTGAGTGAATCTTGATCATGTGGTTACTTCCAGCATTCACCAGCTGAGGAGCAAAGTGTCGGAGGAGCATGATGTTCTCAAGAAGAAAGAGATGGAATCAGGGCCCAAAGCGTCCCATGGTTATGGCGGTCGGTTTGGAGTGGAAAGAGACCGAATGGACAAGGTTAGTTGCAAGAGAGAGATTTGTTTTTTAAAAAAAAATCGATTAATTTGTTGGTTTCATGGTTTCAAATGTGTTCAAAAGTACAGTACCCACTTAGGCTTTAAAAAATAGAATGTCTGCATGTAATTTTTATCTTTTTTTTCCCCTGATCTTAACACCTAAGATATAGATGGTAGAAAATAGAGGCTAAATATTAGAATGGCAGCCAGAGGCACACTGTTACTCCTGCCCCAACAAGAGAGGGTGTGCCAGGTTTCTGTTCGCGACTAAAACACACAAGGTTCACTCCAGTTAAACTGGGCTAACTGGGCTGCACAAAATAACCACACAAGAGACACAAATACCTTTTTCTTTGGGGTCACTGTGATGGCTCCTCTGACCTTAAGGGTCCGCAGGGAAAGACAGAGAGCATGTGCTGACCCCTTTTATTGAGGAGAAGCTATTCAAATGAGGCAAGGGATCATATTTCAGGGGGCTGAGTCTATCTTCATGATGTCCACTGTCAGCAGGTTGACTGACACCTGGGTAGGCCACACCTAAGGACACAGTAAGAGAAGGGGCCTTCCATGGAAGATTCTATCCTAAACAGGGCCAGGGGTTATATTACAAAGGAACAAGTGAGCATAGCTCCACCCATGGGGCTGTAGGAAGACACAGCCTGGGCACGAAGACAGTCACTCGAACCCTAGAAGAGCGGGACAGTCTAGCAGCATGGGTGCCTGACGCCACATCACCTAGCAGGGGAGTTAACTCAGTCACATGGGAGGTTGGTCTCCCACAAGGGTGCACAAGAGGAGAAGGGGAAAATAGGTTTTAGAATCATTTATTTATTTTAAATGTCTATATGTTATGTCTTTGTTCAACTTCTTTTATTATTTCTTTACTGTGTATTTAGTGATCTTTTTGTACAAATATTACACGTTAAATGTTGGAGAAAAGTTAAGAATTTACTTCATTATTGTTTTGATGCACAAGGCCCTTGTTTTAGCTCTTTTTGTTTCTGTTTTGAACACTGCTCCTCCTATTCAGCTCTGTCCTCTGGCTCCCTGCCCAGCCTCCGGGAGTCTTCTAGGTGATGGCTCCCTGGTGGTACAGGGAAGAATCAGGGATGTGCAAGGCCAGGAAAGGCCCCCTGCCCTCATCCTGTACTCCTCAGCACCACTCTCAGAAGCTGCAGGACTGATCCAGTGTGGACTTGCTGGTGTTCTGACATGCAATGGATATTGCATCCCTGTATCTATGGTTTCAAGGTCATTTTGACCATTTCATCCTTCCATTCTTGATTGTTCTCAGAGTGCCGTGGGCCATGAGTACGTTGCTGAGGTGGAGAAGCACTCTTCGCAGACTGATGCTGCCAAAGGCTTTGGGGGCAAATTCGGAGTTGAGAGGGACAGGGCAGACAAGGTAAGCAGTGACTTGCTCCCTGCACTGTCCTCCTTAAACCATGGGGGACCTGCTGATACTTGCCCATAAATGTAGGCCACACTATTGGAGGCAGTAGATACTATTTGGGTGTGGTGCCATCACAGGCCTAGTTCCCATGAACTCCCTCAGCAAGTTCCTTGGTGCCACTGTTGGAGGTCACATGCTGAGCCCCAAGATATCCATTGAAATGCAGCAGGGGCTGGGTATAGCTCAGTGGTACAGCACTTGCCCAGCCTTTGTGAGGCCTGGTTTTTCATTCCTATCACTGCAAAAAAATAAATAAATGAGGCAAAGACTCCAGCTCTCTGAATAAGAATTCCTCAAGCCATTGGTTTTGTTTTTGTTTCTTTATTTTATGTTTGTTTGTTTGATTGGTTTTTTTTTTTTTTGGGTACTGGGGATTAAACCCAGGGGCACTTTACCACTGAGCCACATCCTCAGTCCTTTTATTTATTTATTTACTGGTACCAGGGATTGAACTCAGGGGCATTCAACCACTGAGCCACATCCCCGGTCCTATTTTTCTATTTTATTTAGAGACATGGTCTCATTGAGTTGTTCAGCACCTAGCCATTGCTGAGGCTGGCTTTGAACTTGTGATTCTCCTGTCTCAGCCTCCTAAACTGCTGGGATTACAGGCATGCCCCACCGTGCCCAGCAAGTCATTGGTTTTTATTATACCTATACACATGAAGAGAAATTTCCCCAAGCTCTTCTTTTGGCCTAACATCAAAACCTTCTAAAAATGCATGCCTTTCAGGAAAACAGAGATGTCAACTTAAATATTATTACCATGACAACAAATAATCTATAAAAGCAATTATTTAGGATCGAAATGATTTTCAGAGATGAAGGGTACTTTTCACAGGATTTAGCTTCAACCTCTGAAGTCTGGGTATTTACAGAGACTCCTTTGTACCAAACAGTAGTTTAAAAGAAACACACACACACACACACACACACACACACACACACACATATATATATATATATATATATATATATATATATATATATATATATATCAGCATAGTACAATTACAGGATGACAAGGTGAACAGGAGAGGAAATTTGCTAATTCATTGAAGCTCTCTGTTCCATGCCTTATTAAATGAGATTCTTTGAGCTTTTATTTCATGGTGCAGGCTGGTGTCTCTTCCCTACAGCTGCACAGAGAGAGGACATCTTCAAGCTAACTCAATTGTGTTGTTCTAATTTCCAGCATTTGTTGATTATGTGAGACTGAATTCATAAAACTAAGTGCTAGAATATTGACTGTCTACATGGTGGAGAGAGGCAGGGGAAAGCCAAAACACATCTTGGAAAGTTCAAAACCTGCTCTAAAGAAAAGGGAAATGCAGAAGGTGATTTTTGAAGGCATAAATGGCATAGCTTGTAATGTTCTATAAACAGGATGGAATTTCCTGTTCCATTTGGCTCCCCTCCTGTGTGTCTTTGCCTAATCTCTTATTGTTACATGTCTGCTTTACAAGCCACAAGGGAAATCACCTGAACAATGTGTGTGTCATGTAAATAAAGAAAGGACACTTTACTAATTAGTTCGTGAGATGCAAAACCTAGACTTACTTACAGACTCCCAGTTACTAAGCCAATGGGGATGCAGCCCCCAGGTGATGTTAGGTCCCCCGGACAGTTCATCCAGCTCTGGGGTCAGCCAAGATCCAGAATCTCCCAGGTTTCTCCCACCCCATCAAAATCTGCTGTGTTTCACTGCTGAGTTATGAAAGAAGGTATAACCAACTAAGAACAGGATAAATATCTCTTTCATGTGCACACTGGTTTATAAGGTACTTTTATACGTATTATCTGATTTTAGTTTTGTGAGGATTTCTCAGGAAGAAATACACTAATTTAGAGAGTGACTCAATGCAGACTCATGTATATACCTTGTTCCATTTTTTTTGTCATATTATTCTAAATGAAGAGGGAGCCTTTCTTGCATTTTATAGTGGAGATGAGTAAAGCAAGTGTTCCACTTTTCTTGTTATATTAGAGACCAGTGCTCAGTCCTATTAAGGAGCATGTCTAAAGCTAACCAACTATGAATGGGGGAAGCGGGGTTGGAACTAGAGCTGTCTGTGTGCAGAGCCCGTGCTCACTGCTCGGTAGCACACTGCCAGGCACCACCAGCCAGTCGGGATTCTGTTTCTAGGTTAAAGTCCCATCACAGCCCTGAGCCCCCATAATCTACCTTTGGGGCTGAACCTAGAGTAAGGGAAAGGCAGGGAGAGGAAAACTGACAGTCCGGACTCTAACAGTTCTCTGTCCATTTCTCTGCAGTCAGCAGTTGGCTTTGATTACAAAGGAGAAGTGGAGAAACACACATCTCAGAAAGGTGAGGATCTGCTCTCCCGCCTTGCCTACCTGCCCGGCTGGCTCCTCCACGGACTTCACCTCCCAACAGCTGCTGCCAGTGTCCCTGCTCCAGGACTCCCCGGCCCACTAACTTATCCACTTTTTAATTCTACTGTGTGCTTGTTCTCTCTGTCCCCTTCACTGCTTTCTATGAGACTGATGAAGTTTTCTTTCATTCTTTTTTCTTGTAACAGTCTGAAAGTATTCGATTCCTTTATTCTAGAATTATCCTTGAATTTTAAGTCTCTAAGATCTAACAGACTTCCCTTTCAACCCTAGACTACTCTCGAGGCTTTGGTGGCCGTTATGGGGTGGAGACGGATAAACGGGACAAAGCAGCTCTGGGATATGACTACAAGGGAGAGACGGAGAAACACGAGTCCCAGAGAGGTGAGTTGGGGCTGAGAAGAGAGAGGTCACCGAGAAGGACAGAGATCTCCTTCCGTTCTGTCTGGAAGTGGCTCCAGGGGCCCCGGATGTGGAGGGGCTGATGTGCAGAGAAGGCAGATGGGGTGGGGTGGAGAGTAAGTGGGTGGAGGAGGGGAGACATGCAGGGGTGGAGAAGACCACAGCAGGATTAGGAGCAGAGCTGAGGAGGGAGGCCAAAGAGAAGGGGTCACTGGGAAAGGGATGGAGACGGGCTGGGCGATGGCCACACAGTGGCTTGGCTATGTGTCCCACATCCCCTTCAGCCTCACAGTCTACCTCTTCCCTGGATCTGTGCAGGGGTAGCTGGAGAGCTCTCCTTGTTTTTTCCTTTTTTGTTTGTTTTCTCATTATTTTGAAACTTCTTTCATTTTTTTGATTCCCTGTTTCCATTTCTCTCTTCTCCATTCTCTCTGAACTTTTCCCCCCATTCTTTCCCCTCTTTTCCCACCCATGCCTCTCTCTATCCTCCGAAGTCTCACATTTCCTCTTGTGTCTCTGTGTCCCACATTCCTGTCTTCTGGTCCTTCTTCCCACGGCTCCATTTCCCCACCTATCTCCAGCATTTTAATCTCCTATTGTGACTCTCAGAACTTCCTGTCCCACAGATTACGCCAAGGGCTTTGGTGGTCAGTATGGAATCCAGAAGGACCGAGTGGATAAGGTAACGCGCCAGAACACCAGTGTCCTGAGAAGGGTCCCCTACGTGTAGGGAAGTGGAGAGAAGAGTGCGAAGCAAAGTCGGGAGAAGGATGGGACAGTGATGCTGGTGCTCTGAGCCTGTCCTGCTGGGATCCTGCCCTCCCCATTGACTGTCTTCAGCATCTGATGGACATGAGGTCACAACCTGATGAGCTTTAAGTGAGGACAGTGGAATGCAGCAAGGAGAGACAGAGAGGAGAAATGAACCTCAGGGAAAAGTGGTGTTAGTTGTGCAGTTTCATGGATTGCTTGGCATTGCTTAACCCACTCTTTTTTGTCTCTGCCTAGTCCACGTCACTGTTGTTCCATACACTAGCTCCTTCTGCACTGGCCAGGGACCCTGCTGCACTCTAGGCTCAAGACATGTGATCCAAAGTACACTAAGCTTTCAAAGGGAGCCACCAAACCTACCTGTTTAGAACTCTCTCTGCCACAAAATAATAATAGGACCTTGTACTAGTGTTAAGACCCACATGGTTAAGGGCTACTTCCTACAGTGGGCCCAATCCCCAGTACTGCCTTCTGAGGCACTGCCATCCTGTCCCTCCCCACCTGCACACACGGTTCTCCCAATTTGCAGAGTGCTGTTGGCTTCAATGAGATGGAGGCCCCAACCACAGCTTATAAGAAGACGACACCCATAGAAGCAGGTGAGTCTCAGTTTCCTCTATGATCTTCAACTTCCTCTTTCTCCTCCGCAGTCTACCTCCTGCATGCCTTTAACTGCAGAGGTTATCTGATGGAGGCTTGATCTCTAGCCTCATATTCCCAGATCTGTCTCCTAGAAAAACCAGGTCAAGTGATAGAGTGGCATTAGGGAGGGAGCTGGGGGCAGAGAACACAGGGGGGAGGGAGGGAGAAGAACTTGGGAAGGGTATGCAGGGGTAGGAGCTTGGGATGGGCAGAAGATGGTGGTGGCTCGAGGGTGTACATGTTTGAGGAGAGTGAGCTACTGAGGGAACCAAGGCGTATAATTTAGAAAGGACAAGAGTCTGAGGTCACACCGAATGGCTAGATGGAAATCTGGGCTTTGAGTCCAAACCATCCCCCTGTACCCCTCTGTTCCTCCATCACCGCCTCTTTCTCTCTCCCTCCAAGAGTCTCCTCTCCATCTTCTCTTCTGGATATCTAAAACTGATTCCTCTTCTTCCTTCAAACGCCACCCTTTCCTCCACTCCCCGTCCATGTCAACCCTAATTCTTCTTGCCTGTGTACAGCTTCCAGTGGTGCCCATGGGCTGAAGGCAAAATTTGAGTCCATGGCTGAGGAGAAGAGGAAGAAGGAGGAAGAGGAGAAGGCACAGCAGGCAGCCAGGCAGCAACAGGAGCGCAAGGCTGTGGTGAAGATGAGACAAGAGGTTCAGCAGCCAGTGGTTCCCGCAGAAAAGCCAGCAGCGCCAGCCCCATTGCCCAAGAAAATCTTCTCAGAGGTGAGCCTGGCCCTCCAGGATCCTCGTCTGGAATCTCTTTCCCAGGCAGAACCTGAGGGGTCCAAATGATGGCAAGAACATAAGGCCTGGGTCTTCCCTGTGTAGGCACAGTCAGCTGTTCCTGTCCTCAGGAAGATTCAGTCATCTGTGTAGTTGATACTCGAACGTCAGAAACATCAGAAGACAAACAAGCGAACACTAAGATATATGTAGTACAATGAAGGGCAGGCCACCAGCCACTGTGGCCAGTCATCCAAGAGGGAGGAGCCAGTTCAGGCTGGGGCCCATCTTGAGCGATGAGTTCTACTTGGATTGGCAGAGAGCAGGAGAGGTGTGCCTGGTGATTGTGAGCGAAGGTGGTGGGTGCTTGTTCTCCATAGGCCTGGCCTCCAGCACAGAGTCACCCAGCACCAGAGCCCGAGCCTATGAGAACTAGCAGAGAACACCCAGTGCCTTCCCTGCCCATGAGGCAGAGTCCCCCGGAGGTAAGCAGGGCCCCGAGGACTCTCTGCCCCAGGGAGGTGGGTTGCATAGGGTGGCCAAACACCCTGCTTCACCTGGGACTGTTCTGGTTTGAGCGGTGAAAAGTCCTGCATTCTGGAAAATTCCCAATCCTGGACAAACTAGGACAGCTGTTTATCTTAGCTGTGCTATCCCAACGATGTGCTTTTTGCTCCAGAGTTTCCCTGGGCTTCCAAAGGCTCTGACATGCCTTCCACTTTCCTGCCTTTATTCCTTTTACATTCCCCTCCTGTCGTTTCTTGGTAGGTGTTCTGAGTGAGTGGGTATGGAAGGAGGTTGCAGGATGAAGATGGATGACAGACTGTGGTGGTGCAGGTGGAGTCTCCACTGACTCCTCCTGCTGAGTGCAAGTCACATTGCTCCACATTGTCTTTTCTCAGGACCATGAGGAGCCCCCAGCTCTGCCTCCTAGAACTCCAGAAGGCTTCCAGGTGGTGGAAGAGCCAATATATGAAGCAGAGCCTGAGCCTGAGCCTGAGCCTGAGAATGACTATGAGGATGTTGGGGAGATGGACAAGCAGGAGCAGGATAATGATCCAGAGGGGGACTATGAGGATGTGCTGGACCCTGAGGATCCCTGTGTTCCCTCCACCCTGGCTAGTGAGTGGGGTATGGTTAGGGGGAGAAGCAACTCCTCAGTTTTGTCAGGTGTGGGAGAAGAGGGGGATGCGTTTCCCCACTGCCCAGGAGGATCTGTTTCTGCCTTCTCCTTGTTGGTGAGACCATGTGTATATTTCTCATCATGCAGGACCATCAGGCAGCCCAGCTAGGGCTGGGGCTATGGGGATCTCAGCTGTTGCCCTGTATGACTACCAAGGAGGTAGGTTGGGAGTGGCCTGAGACCTCTGATACACAGGAAGGGGATGGATTCTGGGGGTCAGGGAAAGGCCCAGTCTTGCCACCAAGACAAAGGCCAGGCCTCTTTCCTGGGAGTAAGTTCAGGGAGAGATGGCAGGATTCCTGTTTGACCATCTTAATATCCCCTCCATTTCCTCCCCAGAGGGAAGTGATGAGCTTTCCTTTGATCCGGATGACATCATTACTGACATTGAGAAGGTGGATGAGGGCTGGTGGCGGGGACGTTGCCACGGCCACTTTGGACTCTTCCCTGCAAATTATGTCAAGCTCCTCCAGTGACTGACCTCACTATCTACTACAGCTGTGACTCCCCATGTCCAAAGTGGCTCTGCCTCCATCCCATCCCCATTCCTGCTGCAAGTGCCTAACAGGAAGTCTTGGGTTACCCGAGGTTCTGGACAGACTTCCCTCTCCTGTTTCATTAAGGCTTCAGGCCAAAACAGCATGAGGAAGGAGGTCTCCTTCCCGATGGTGTCCTCTATGTCCTGGAATAGCTCTTGGATGTTTACATTGTGGTCCTGCCTTCTTCCCCAGTAATGCCCACTATAATGACTCCCCCAACTCTGCTCTATGCCCTTGTAAGCACTGGGCTTCCTGGTTTGCTTACCTGAGAAGGTGGGTCTATTCTACCTGGTTGTGTTTTTGCCCACTTTTCTTTCCTTTGGAGATATTTCTGAGATTTTTTTCTGTTCACTCCTAAAGTTGGAAATAAAGTGGGACTTCTGTGCACCTCTGTGCTGAGGAAAATAAAACTTCTTGTGCAGTCCTGGCTCTCATTGCTCTAATTTCCCACCCTCTTCCAGGCATATCCAGAAGACCCACTTTTAACACTACCTATTCCTAGCACCCTAGATTCAAGGGCGAGGCATTTTCCTACTCCCTTACACCCGGTCCAAAACAGGTGATCTTGAGAATGGTGGTAAGGTGGGATGACAGGTGGCCAGGTGGTATCCACGTTAAGGTGGTATCAAATCTACCAGCTTTAGCAGTTGTGCCAGGCCAGCCACCTTTTCTTTCCACGTGGTGATTGTAGAGGAAGAAGCCCAACCTAGAGGATAGAAAGCAGGAGAAAGGAAAGGAAAACAAATTGTAGTGAGGCTGAAGAGGATTTAGATCCAGAGACAGTGGCCTCCTTGTAGCAGGCTGGATGGAGGAAGTACATGAAACTTCTGAATGACCCAGAGCCGAGGCAGATAGGAAAGAGGGTAAGGACATGTGGATGGCCATTGTGGACAAAAAGTGAATTGCCAAGCAAACCATGGGATGAGGGAAATTGAGAGGTCAGGGCAAGGTGGGTTTTTCTCAGCCCCAAACTACTGGGCTCAGCCTCAGCAAAGGTCAGAGACAGAAGATTTGAGGGCACAAAGTGGGGGATTTGGTGTAGATGATCTTTGGTTGATAGGACATAGAATCTATGCTGTTACCAGCATCCAAGTTGAGTCCAGCTGTCACAGAGGGAGAAGGCATTGGGGTGGAGGAGGAGGAACTAGGATTAGTGGCTGAGATCCATAGTTGCTCCAGGACTTCATCAGAATTGGTGAGCTGCGGGGGCACCTAGAGAGCTGCACGCTTCAAGCTTGTTCTTGACTTTTCTTCAAGACACACAATCCTTAGTTTCAATAATGACTTCTCCACCAGCAAATCACAAAACTCTCTAGATATAACTCACACGATTCACACACCTTAACCTTTCAAAGGTGAGTGCAAAGCAGCCTTTATTTCCTCCTATAGAGACACTGGGATTTCCGGTATATAGCAATAGGTCACCACATGTACACAATATCATTCTTCATTTCAGTTTGCTTTGATTTCACACAGAAGGCAGACTTTTACAGCAGTTTTCCTGATCCATCTCCAAGTTCCACTTTGCTTTTTCACTCTTCCCTTCAGAAGAGGAGAAAGTTCTTTTCCAGATCGCTTTGCTGCTAAGGCAATAGAGTCCTTTCTGGCCAAGTTCTACAGACCCTGCCCTCCACATTCAAAGCTAGTCTCTACTCTGGTCTGCCTTTCTGGGCTGTGATGCTCATCACGGGCTCTGTTGAGGCTCTATTCCTGTGACACAGCCCTCTCTGCCCACCTCAAGTGCTTCTTACTCTGAAGCCATGTCTAGCTGTCTTGCCTCTTCCTTAGGCGCTCCCTGCTCCTGCTGCTCACTACAGCCTCACCTCACTAATCAATCATCTGTCTCCCCACAGGGTCTCTGATAAGGTCCCCTCCTGCTCCTCTGCTCTCTCCTCTAGGAACCAGGAGATACCAGCAGTACCCTGGTTTCCTGCAATATGAACAATTAACTTATAAATGTGTTTGATGATGTTGACCAAATCAGTACTCTTCTGAAAGGAGCAAATGGGAGAGGAAAGTGCCTCAAGGAGCGCCCCGCCCCCCACGAGGGGGCGTGTCCTGAACCCGTGCCCCGCCCACCCTCGCTGTGGAGGGAAAGCCTTCTGCCCTCTTCATGCCTCTGTGGTTGCTCCTCAACCGCAGCCCTGACTCATCGTCCTCTGTCCTTAGTTCCTCTTTCTCTCTTTTTCTAATTAGAAATCCTGGCTTTGGGAGCATTATTCCTCCACATAAGAAGGACCAGATTCCAAACACATGTGACTGACACCCAGAGAACTCTCTTCCTTTCTTCTTTCCCACACCTGACATCCAGAGTTTGCTTCTAGTTACTCATCTTCACTGAGTAAAGCCTTAGATCACACTCTAGTTATATTTTTAGAAAACAATGACATATATAAATGTAAAATATAAATCAAACAATAAGCTTTAGAAAAAGTAAGATTACGTTACCAAATAGTACCAAGTGGCACATAATAATGAAAGATGAGCATATTTCTGGTTTGGGGCTTGCTCTACCACCATCTTGACTCTTCATTTTCAGAGGTATGACCTACACCATTTCTGAACTGGGGCGACCCAGTCAAAACAAGCACCCAGATGAATGAGCCAATTTCTTTGGTTGGGTGAATTCGTTCTCTACTTCCATTTTGTTCTGTCCTCCCTTTTTCCTATTTCTCACTTGCTTGAGAACAGCTAGAACTGCTTGGAAAATGGCACTGATTAAGGTAAGAAGGACATAAACATAAGACAAATAACTTTCCTGGATATAACTGAGGAGAGCAGAAAATACATATTCTTCCATGTGGCCCGGGGACATGAAGCCATATCAAACAATTGGATCCATCTGGTTTCCGTCTTAATATCACCTGACATCTGAAACCTATTTAGTAGATACATAAGGGCAGCATTAAACCACAGCCATTGTGGATGGCTATGTGCAACAAGATTCTGTTGTACTGACAAATGAGCATATCCTAACTTACTGCTATGATATTCCTTAGGACAGTGGTTCTCAGCCTGCAGCCACTTTGCTCCCAGAGGACATTCTGCAATATCTGGAGACATTTTTGGCTGTTCACTGTGTGAGTGTTACTGTGGGGTGGTGGGGGATGGATTTAATAGAGGCCAAGGGTATTGCTAAATACCCTATAATATATAGAATAGTCCATTATGACAAAGAATTATCCAATTCAAAATGTCAATAGTTCTGGTTAGGCACAGTGGTGCACACCTGTAACCCCAGCATCTTGGGAGGCTGAGGCATGAGCATCGCAAGTCCAAGACCAGCTCCAGAAACGTAGTGAGACCCTGCCTCAAAATGAAAAGGGGCTGGGGAGGTAGCTCAGTAGTGAAGCTAGTCCAGGTTCCAAGTGGCTAGGAGTTCCAAGGTTAGGAAACTCTGCTTTAAGGATTACAAGTTTATTGGGGACTTTTCCCTCTACTTATGTGCTTGGGAATATTCATGGTTTGTTACCAAAAACAGCAGTAGCATCTGTTTTTGACAGGCTGGAGGAATGACCAGCGAGCTTGGGGCAATCCAAGGAACCACTGTGTTCATATGTCTTTCTCTCCAAGGCCCCCAGTGGACTATCCAAGTGGTGTATGGTACCTGTGGACTAGTGCCACAGGAACTGTGGGGGGTCTTGTTTGGACTTTACCCAACACGTAGTCTCCTCAGCTTCCCTGTGTGTCCTGGCATGACACTGAGGTTGGCATCATGTATGGAGGTCATTTCAGACATAGGGTGGCACTGGGCTTTGCCTATGCTCTCCTTCACCCAGACCTACAATATACGTCTCAGGAAAAAACAACCTTGACTCCTGAATCATTATTAAAAACGTTAAAAAGTAGGCTTGAGGCTTTTGTCCTTTCTTTGAAAATACAGAGTCTCCTCTGGACTCTCCCTCGTTTTTCAAGGCTTCCTTTCTATACCTTGCTAAGAATCTACACAAGAGTAACTGACTGTCCATGTACTGTCTGCCCTGCCAATATGCAAGTTTTGTAAACCAAAAAGCCCAGTGTAAAATCATGGGCTTTTGTTGGTTACGGAATTTCATTGCTCTCTCACTTCCTAAAGACTTGTATTCCTTTCCAAATAGCCTCAGTTACTTATTCTCTCCTCAGACTTATCTATTTTAGAAAAAAAGAAAAAGAAAACTAAGTCACAGTGTGGCATTATCATATAAGTCATCGCTTAGGAAATTCTTAGGTCTAGTACAATTGCTGAGGTTTTGAAAGACATCATATGTTCCAATACATGCAATGAAGCAGAATATGCAGTTACAGCAGGGGTTTCTCAAACCATTCTCAGTCCTGCTTTCAATCACTCCAAGGAAAAATTCAAGAATGATGCCATCCAAATCTCTAGATGTGTCTTCCTCGTGGTCTAGTTCTAAAGGTGGAGACTAAGCTCTCCTGGGCCTGCTCACGGGGCTGACACATGCTAGTCAAACGAATCGGGTCAGTCTTGTGCTCTATGATGTTGAAAGGACAGGCCTTCAGATGCTCAGACATGGAGGTGACTTCATTAAACTCCCAGCTCTTGATTTGGGAGAAGAGGCTGCTGAACTGCCAGATCTGTGGAGAAAGAGAAAAACTTAAAGATAAACCTGGGGCAACGCCCCCAGGCTGGCTGTGTTTGAATAGGATGAGGAAACGCCTCTCTCTACTTCCTTCCCGAGTGTTCAGTGGCATTTGACTTTTGTCAGTTTCTTCCCCAGAGTCCAATTTTAAGCTTCCCCCTTCCAATTAATAACCTTCCCAGACAGCCTTGCAGTTGTGTGGGAATGACTGACACAGATCAGCATATTGACATCCACCTACCTTCCCCTGTCCCTCCACTAGCAACCGTTAGTTCTAGAGTAGACCCAGTTTAAATCAGGACAATTAGCACCAATGGGATTCTACCCCAGCACTTTTGTTTGAGATTTCAAAAAGCAGATTCTCTTTCTCCTTCTGTACTTGAACTAGGAACTGTAGTCCTAGGAGGTGTTAGCAGTCTCCAGGGACCACCAGAGGAGAACTGTCTTAGAATGGAGCCAATATTGAGGAAACAAAGAAACAGAAAGTAAAACGAACATTTGGGGAATTTTTTGAGTTGCTAAGTCAAGCCTTACCTGAAACTATTAGGCTAAGGACTTTTGAGTTATATACGCTAATAAATTCCATTTATTGTTTATGGTACTTTTAATTGCTTTTCTACCTGCTTGAAATTAGAAGTATTCTAACTAAATTAAGGTCTTACCTCAATGGAGAGTTCTATGAGTTGAGTCAGTACTCAATAAAACACTCTCTGGTCTTTCCAGCTGGGAGGTGGTGGCAAAGCTACTAGTTTTAAAATGTGGCTATGAGGCTTGGCACCCTTGGCACCTGGTACCCTTTCAGCCTGACTACTTCACCCTCAGTGTTTTGTCTTGTTCCTGTGCAAAAATAAACTATTTCTTGGGATCTTGGAATTATTTCCCTTTTTACCCCAAAAGCCATTTTAATGTGAATATCCTTTAGCCCCAACTAAATTCTCTTTATTCTTTTCTGCAAGCAAATTAGTTTGTCCCAAATGATATCCAAGAGTGGTCAGCAATCATTGAATTAGGAACAAACTTGAAACCTACCTCTCCCCACTCCCATCTCCCCCCCCCCAAAAAAAGAAAAATATAATTTCTAGCATGCAAATTAAATTATTTGCATCTGTATTGTAGAGGAAGATAATAGGTAGTTTTAGACAACACTTTTCAAAAGAATATCTCATTCACTATTTATCCTTAGCATGTGGTTGACAGTCAGTGTTTAGCACATGGATGTAGGCATGGATACGTAAGAGAGAGTCTTATAATTATGTTTGAACAAGACTGTCTAGGTGATCAATAATGGAAATACACATTTTAAATATAGTCAACAAAAATAGATGCAAACACTTCTAATTCCCCAATGCAGCTCTTAAACACCCACCTTTTAGGAAGAACTGCAACATTAATATTATAGAATTATTGACCTAAATAGGTATTAGTCATTCTTGTTTCGTATTACCCCCATATTTACTATGAGAAAGAACGTTGCAGGCCAGGTGTAGTGGCACACATTTGTAATCCCAGCTCCTTGGGAAACTGAGGGAGGAAGAACACAAGTTCAAGGCCAGCCTGAGCAAATTAGGGGGACCCTATTTCAAAAATAAAAAATGAAAAGGTCTGGAGATGTAGCTCAGCTCAGTAGTGAAGTATCCCTCAGTTTAATCTCCGCTATCAAAAAAAAAAAAGGACATTACAGGCACTTAGATATGATGAATTAGGAGTCTCACTTCTGTAGAAGTCATAATACAGCTAAGCAAATATGACCCAATGGAGAAAAAGAAACAAAAATTTTACTGAAGGAAAGGGATGCTTTAATACAACAAAGTTTTCTGAAAAAATTAAGTATTTGAACCAGGGGAGAGATCGGTAGATTGAATTCATGAAGAATTTCAAAATGCCTTTATCAACAGCAAAAACTATTCTTAAAAGAACCATTGAGGGCTGGGGGTGTAGTTCATGGATACAGTGTTTGCTTAGTATGCCCAAGGTTCTGGGTTCAATACTCAGCACTCACTACAAAACAAACAATAACCAAGAATCAGTTGACATAGGACTGAGAAGAATGTTGCCTTACTGTAATTGAGTCCAAGCAGGAAATAGATGGCACACACAAATGGGGTCACGTTAAGAGAATTTTTAAGAGGAATGATTTTCAAATATATGGGCAAGGTACAGGAAAGCCATGAGATACTGTAGAGTATCCAACCTTAGTAACAGTATAGAGTCACTCCTCTAGGCCTGAAGGGGAAGAAGGCTGTCATAGGAACCCAGAATGAGTAACTGTGTGGGAAGAGCCACCGGAGGCAGCCACCTTAGCTGAACTTAGCCAGTTCAAAGGGGCATGAAGGGAAGGAACCAGGAGAGTGGATCCTTCAACCCTGTTCTTCCACCCTCCTTCCCTCCCATGGTATTAGCCCCACTGGAAGCTGGAGGGCAAAGGGAACCAGTTAAGCAATCTGGGGACACACCAGCGTGGAAAAGGATCTGTCTCCCTTAATAGACTGATCTCCTTGAATCAGTCTTAATTCTAACAACTGTCCCATCATCTAGTGCAATCCTTGTCACATAAAAAGCTCTTTACAAGTATTTGTTGATTGAGTGAATGCATATTAACTTGCCTCTCTGTGGACTTTCCAGGAGGTGCCTCCATGAGAGTACTTCTTCTTCTTCCATTGCAAGAGGACCATCCCTCTCTCCTGTAACAGGGTGGCACAGATATTCCTCATCAGCACAGACACCTGGGAGAGCTGGGACAGGCTGATGCTGTCCAAGAACCCAGCAATGTACTGCAAAACCTCCAGGGGCAGGCTGGTTAGAGAGTTCTGGCTTTTTCCTCCTTGATCTATGAGATGGTTGCTCTTCCTGCTCTCGTTCAGTTCTGGAGCAACCTCGGGCTTGATGGCAAAGGTCTTGAGCTTCTGACTGTAGATCACTTTGGCCTTTTGTCCTGGGGGACGGAAATAGTTCTGAACAAACGTACATCCCAGGTAGGAAAGGGGGCATCGGTGTTGGAACCAGCCATTGAGGCATGACTGAATGTCTGTGTGGACGTTCTTGAAGTGCAGGGGGAATTCATCCCTTCTGAAGAATTTGTTGCAGGTGAAAGTAAAAGCAGAGCTACTCTTGTTGTGTCTCCTGGTCACACACTCACTGTGGAGCTCTACATGAAGTCCCCCTGGGTTGGCAGCAGTCAGGAGATCAGCCAGCACTGTCCCCGAGGAAAACGGTCCTGGCTCAAAGTTGTACGTCTGTGTGGCAAAATCCATGAATAGCCCATCAATGCTCCTGGATTCAGAGATGACGTGGCCCTTGAGTTCTCTTTCCAAAGCACACTGGAGGGTGGTCTTGATGAGGTCTGATTTTGGCAGGTCCTCCACGGTGATCCCCAAGTCAGAAGTATCTACCGCCTTGTGTTCACTCGGCCTACAACTCAACATGGCATCCCCAATTCTTGCTCGCTTCCCACAGTAGCTCACAGGAACTTTGAAGGTGTAAACAGTCTTAACTTCTTGAGCCTCAAGGTTGCCATAAACAAAGTCTCTCTCCCTGGGGGTACAAGCAGGCATCTGACCAAAGTGAATGAGCATCCGCCCATTGTGCACTAGATACATATTATAGTCCTTTGCATCTACAGCTGTTTTCAATCTTTCCAGAACACCATCCTGCCAGGGGGCAAGGCCTGTCTTTTCCATTTCTGCGGAAAAGTCCCGCTGCTTCTGGTCTTGCTGTGGTTCTTCGCCGTTGGCAGCAGCCTCTCCCTCTACCACGTTATTGCCGTCGGAAATCTGTTCTGTCCCTGCACCATCCCTGCTCTTGCTCTCACAATTTGCTGATGAACTAGTTAAAGCAGAGGCTGCATGTTCTTTGCTGAACATGTTTTCCCACTTGTTGAACTTGGCCAGGTCCATCCCTTCTTTGGTCTTGGCTAGTGCCTCTCGTTCTTCTTGACTCAACTCATTCATCTCCCCGTTGGGTGCTGACAAACCATTGTGTGGTACCAAACTGGCATCTGGTCCTCCCACTGCTCCTTCCATTTCCTCCCAGTTGGCATCACCATTCCTGGTTGGCTCCTCCTCCATGGCATCTCTGGTTTCTGGGAAAAGCTCTACCATGTTCAAGGATCCGAAGAGAATCTTCTGATCCTGGAGGGCCAGGGCTGTATCCAAACACTCCTCATTGGGGGTCTCTTTCATGATGTTCTCATGAAGGATTGTTTCTGAGTCCACGTTTGGCCAGCGGTTCCATTCCATGGAGCAGCAGACCACGCTGGCCGGGCACATCTGCAGATGCTTGGCCAGCTTGTGGCGGGACATTAAAAGGGGGCAGCCATATTCAGAGTTGAGGCATGGAACCTGCTCTAAAGGACAGAGGAGCTTGTGCTCTGCCTCTTTGCACATGTGGAAGGTAGCACCGCAGAGCAGGTGGCAGCTTATCACCAGGCAGGAGACGTTGGGCTCCACAGGAACATGGCAGTGGCGGTTGATACATCCTTCACAATGCCTGTGTGGCCCAGGTGGGGGCCTGTGTACCCTGCCCTGGACACGCCAAGAGCAAGGGAAGAGAGGGAAAAAAAAATGAATGCGGTAAGAGAAGCTCAGTGCATGTCTGAGACAGTGTTGCTTCTTTCCTGTCTACTCATGAGTTTTATAGGAACCTTGTAACCTAGTGATGATTGTAGAGAAGAAAAAAATCCCTCCAAGTCTCACATGCCAGAAATAACAACTATCAACTCTTAAAATGTTTCCAGTGTTCATCCTACCTATATAGTACCTATGTTTAGAAAAGAACAAAAAAAGCTGAATGTAATGAATGATCTATGACATTGACAGTTTTTTTGTTATTGAGTTGTAGCTTATGTATGATTTATAGGGCTAATACTGTGAATACAATTTTGAATCCTGTGTTTTGAACTTCTATTATGGCATAAAACTAGATTGGTATTGATTCTTTGCAGTGTTTCTTTATAATGGCAGATAACATTCCAGAAAATTGTGTGCTGTCATTCATTCAATCATCTCCAGAGGTGTGCTGGGAGGAGAAAGGGCTGTGTCTGGTTTTGCTCACATCTGCATTCCTAGCACCTGATACCAGGCCTGGACCATTGTAGGTACTCAATAATATTTTCTGAAGGAATTATTAGTCAATTAGGGTATTGTTCACTTTTTGCTATATTATTTTTTAACTTTTAATTGACAATATTTGTATGTATTTATGGGGTATAGTAGGATAATTCAATTCACATAGATAATGAGTAATAATCAAATCAGGGCAACTAGCATTTCCATCTCCTCAGACATTTACATTCCTGTGTGTTGGGAACCTTATTTAAATATTTTCATTAAAACTGTTTGCTCACAAATTGTTTTCTACTCTCTGCTTTCCCCTTACTCCGTGTTAATTTCTTGCCAATAAATAGCATCAAATCATAAGGACAAGTCTGCCAGCTGTTTGGGCTACAGGCTAAATAAATCAAGACCCTGACTGAAAGGTGAAGCTCCAACAAACATTCTGGCACTTACCATAGCTTCTCAATTTCTTCTTGCTTCTTAACTCTAGGGGAAAATATGAAGATATGAATATTAATGATTAGTAAGAAAAATATTATGGTTATTTATATTAACAGGAGCCAAAGACACTCCACATTCTCTCTCATTTAATTCTTCTCACCATCCTGGAAGTGGTGCTTCCATTTTATGGTCAAGGAAATGGAAGGTGAAAGAAGTTAAGTAACTTAGCCAGGTCACACACTGGTAAGTGATGGAGTCAGGTTTCCAACCCAGGTCATGCTAGCCTGTGCTCGTGCACTGACCCCAGTGCCCTCTGATGCAGCACATTACCTACACCAATGGGAGACGCAACTTCTGTTTTCTTGCAATTTTTTCCATTGTCTATTGACAGTTATTCTAGGGCTCCTACTTCTCTGTCCTATACTTTCCCAATCTGTCCAAGTTGCCCCCTCACTTTGTCTCTCACTGGACCTTCATGACTAATGAGAGGTCAGCCAGATAGCCAAGTTGGTCTGGGCAATGTCGAAGTACCTGTGACATATCTGTCATGTGCCACCACCTTGGTGTCTTCCACTGTGTTGTGGTCAGAACAGGGGTCAAAACCCCAAAGGCCTCAGTTGCAGGCTAAATAGGGAATAGATTCTCTGCCTTCAGGGATTCTGGTCAATTAATTGGTCTTGGGGCTGGGGATGTGGCTCAAGTAGTAGCGCGCTCCCCTGGCATATGCTCAGCTCCACATACAAACAAAGATGTTGTGTCCACCAAATACTAAAAAATAAATATTAAAATTCTCTCTCTCTCTCCCTCTTTAAAAAAAATATTTAAAAAATTAATTGGTCCTATGTGTTGCCAGGTCTTCTGATTTTTCCAGAGAAAGTGGAGTTTTCTGAGTGCACAGTAGGAGGCAGACTACACAAGGCTCAACCCTGGTGCTACAGGTCAGCAGCTATAAGACTTTGAGAAAGTTACTTCCACCTCGTTGTTCATCAGTTTTCCTGTCTGTAAAGGGAGGATGATAATAGTACCTGCCTGTAGCACTGTAGGGAGAAGTTAATGAGTTTTAAATGTATGAAACTCAGAACAGTCCTTATCTTGTCAATTTATTGATGGTGAGTTTTCTCCCAATATTTTTTTTGAAGATTTTAAAATATATTTAAAAAGTTTAAGGGACATTTAAAAAAAAACACCCAAAAACACTCTACCTAGATTCAACAACTATTAACATTTTACCATTTTTCTCTCCCCTTCTTCTCTTTCTCTCTCTCACAAACATTTTGACTGAAAATAAGATATCATAACATTTCATTCCTGAGTACATCAGCATGCATTTCAAAGAATGAAGACATTTTCTTTGGTAATTTTTACATTATTTTGTTTAAGAAAACCAAAATTTATTTATTAATGTCATGCCACAGATTGTTTATATTACTAATTCCCTAGTAGTTCCAAAAAAATGTTTTCCATAATTTTTAATTTTTTTAAAGAGAGAGAGAGAATATTTTTAATATTTATTTTTTAGTTTTTGGTGGACACAACATCTTTATTTTTATGTGGTGCTGAGGATGGAACCCAGCGCCCCACGCATGCCAGGCGAGCATGCTACCACTTGAGCCACATCCCCAGCCCGATTTTTAATTTTTTTAATGTTTAATTTTGAACAAGGATCCTTTCAAGTCCCATTTATTGCATATGGTTAAGTCTTTTTAGCCTCTTTTGTCTGAAACTGTCCCTTCAGGTTTTCCTTTTAAGGAGTGACAGTCTTAAATCTCAAGAAAACTATAGTCTGGTTCATTGTTTATTCACTTGTTCATCCATGCATTCAATAAACATTTGATGATTACCTGCCATGTGTCGGTAAGGAGTATGAGTTACCTGGACTGCTTGTCAAAGTGACTTAGAAACTGTTTTCGTTAGAATCAGTTGTGATGTGTATAGATCTGACTCGAATAGATCTGCAATGTTCAAAACTGTCAACCAGATGTGGCTATTTAAATTTAAATAAATCAAAATAAAACACAATGAATGATTCAGTTCCTCAGTCATGCTAGCCATATTGTAAGTGCTTACTCTCCACATTGGACAACACAGAATGTGTCCATCTTTGTGGAAAGTTCTATTAGATAGTGCTGCTGTGGGTTCTGGCCACCAGATTCGGGGTGTGTACTGGAATTTACAATCTTAACATCCTGCCCATGTAATGATGACAATGATGATGATTTTCATAGCAGGTATTGAACGCAGAGATGTTTAACTGGTGACGTTCCCACCAGCCCTTTTAATTTTTTTCTTTTGAGATAGGGTCTCTCTCTAAGTTGCTTAGGTCCTCACTAAGTTGCTGAGGCTGACTTTGAATTTGTGATTCACCTGCTTCAGCCTCCCAAGTCACTGGGATTAGAGGCATGCACCATTGCACCCGACCACATATGATTCTAATGCACATTAATGAGAACCCTGTTCTTATTAATGAGAACCCCCACTAGGCCCACCAAGTGATCATGAAAAAGGGACTGTGCTGGAATGCTCTCTCCACCTAATCATCCAGAGTCAGGGCAGGTGAGAAGCCACAGGACAGATCCTCAAATAGGTTCAGGACCCAGTGGAAGACAGACCAAGGTGTGAGAATCAGAGAAGGAGCTGAACAAACACAGTGGGAAGCTTGAGGGAATTGGACTGTGCTATCGTCTGAATGTTTGTGTTGCCCCAAATTCATGTGTTGCCATCTTATCCATAAAGTGAGGGTGTTTGGAGGTGGGGTTTCCCAGAGGTTAATTATGAGGGCAGAGCCTTCATGAATGGAATTAGTGCCCTCATAAAAGAAGCCTGACAGGTTCCTTGTCTCTTCTGCCATATGAACATGGAGCAAGAAGATTATGAACCAGTGTGCAGGTCTTCACCAAACATCATGAGCATCTTTGTCTTGGACTTCCCAGTCTCCAGAACTGTGAGAGATAAATTTCTGTTGTTTATAAGCCACCCGGTCCATGGTATTTTATTATACAATCAAAATTAACTAAGATAACCTGAAATGGAATATAATATGTTCAAGAAAGGAGCACATATTCTGGATGCAAGAATCCAGCTGTTGATCATTTAACACTCTTGCCATATCCCAGCTCACTTCTAGGGGAAAAATTGTGGACTTATTTTGGAAATTATTAAATATTAGACTTAAAAATCTGGAATTATTTGATACTCCATAGGGAGCCAAAAATGGCTCCTGTTGTAATTTGAGTGTTGACTGAGAGCAGTGGAGGGATGAGTGGAGCAGGAGGATCTGCAGTTAGAAAATGCTTTTTAGAGAACGTGATGGAAGATTTTATGGGTGATATTGAAAACAGGCAGACAGGAAATATTACAAAGAAGAAATCATATATTTGTTCCATGCTAGAGATGGGGAAAGAAGAGACAAAGTTGATACCAAATTTTTGAGTGAGAAAGGGAGAATATCGGCTATAATTTTGAGAAAAATAGAGGTCTGAGAGGGAACCATCTTTGGAAGAAAGATGGATCCAGAAACCGTAATACAAGTTGCTTGAGATACTGGTAGATCATGTGGATGGGAAGATGAGGGACTGAATGCAGTGATGCAGATTTGAGAACTTATCCACTTAAAAGTGAGAGGGGAAGCACTGCCTAAGGAAGTGAGAACACCAGAATAGGTATGTGAGCCATGGTGCATGGCCATGTGTGACCACTTTGAGGCACATTAGGAAGAAGTAGAGTCAGAGGAGAGAGCTCAGCAAGTCAGAACGATGTTGTCACAGATATAAAGGCAGGGGAGGGCATGCCTCAAATGCTACTGCAAGACTAAGAACAATGACAACATTGCCACCGTTTATGGGAGGTCCCCAAAGAGCTTTTGCCAGAGTGAATGTGGCATTTCAGCTGTGGGACCTTGAGCCATTTGAAATGTGGCATTTGCTCAGAGGGAGGGGAAAGCTGTTAAGCACGTAGTGCAAGACGGACCCGGCAGACCTGTGACCTGGCTGAGAGAATGTGACCATCAGCTTTCTGCAGAAAAGCAACTTGTGAATGAAAGAAGGAGTCTGGAAAATTCAGGGGCTCCTTTTGGCTTTCAGGTGGGAAAGAAGAGGCAGATGACAAGTGGAATAGGACTATGTGAAAAAAAGATCCCAGGGTCAGCAATATCCGGCTTCCTATCTGCCAGCTTGCTGTGTAATGAAGTGGAGCTCAGTTCCTGGGAAGAGAAAAGAAGGGCTTGGCTAGTTCAGTGGGCTACCTATGCAAACTGGGCCCTGGCAGCAGGGATATGTCTGGCTGGAGGGACACAATCCCTTCTTGGCCTTCAGTGTTATGGAGTATGGTTCCTGGGAATAGTGTTATTAAAGTGGGAACATTTGTGGGATAGGTTTAATGCTCTCCATCCCTGTGAAGTTATTTGGAAATATTCCTTTAAGAGAAAACAATGCACGCTGGCATAGAAAAGGCGACCCTCCCCCACTGCTTTTAATGCTGCTATTTAAAGATCCTCTTTCAGGCTCCAGAGCTACATCCAGATGAGTGACTTTGAGAGAAGACATGTGCTGAGCAGAAAGAATGGTGGGTGGAGGCTATTCTGGAGAAGTTTGGTAGTTGAAAGAAGGAGAGAGACAAATAGAGGCAAATGAACCTTTCATTGTGTATCTGGGAAAATTATTCCCACTGAGATAAGGACCCATCTGGAGTACCTGACAGTCTAATTATTGCTGGTTTGCCTGGGACTCCCCAGGTTCAGCATTTAAAAGTCTCACATTCCAGGATTTGGACAGTTGATTGCTCACCTTAAGTTGGAGCAGATCAGTGTTGCCTCAAGTTAATCAAATTAGATATCTCATTGGTTGCCTTGTGACATAGATGACCTGTTCTCCTAATCTTGATTCATTGTGCATAGAGACTGGATCCTTCTCCTCTATGGGGTCTGTCTGACTTTTCTACAGTGAAATATTTGTGTCTGTGTTTTGGGTGTTGTGGAGGAAGAGAAATAAAATTTGGTGCTTATATCATGTGCTTATATCATCTCATTCAGTCCTTACAACAACCAGGTGAGGTGGGTATTACCATTTTCAGTTTACACACAAGGATACTGATGCAAAAAGAAGCCTAAGTTTGTTGGACTTCAAACCCAGTGCTCTTTGCTATATCACACAATGTTCAGAGACCCACGGAGACATATGTGGTCCATTTCACCAGTCTGGGGAGGATGCAAGTCCATGGCTAGAGTTGGGACACAGCATGGTGGCCACATATATGATCTATTCCTATTGTAAAGGAGCCAGGTGTTCTTCATTGGAACCATCTCCATCTCTGTAGAGAAGTTTTCATTTTGTTTTGGTATGTCTCTAAACCTTATCCCATATTATGTCCCCTGTGAGTAGAGGAAACGAGAGGAGGATCTAGGTCTGATTGATGGCTTTACATTTCATGGAACACAGACGTGAAAGGGAAGGGATTAGTGTTAAAAATATTTACTAAAATATGGATTCTGAAATTTAAAATGAAGTACATACTAAATCAATCACACAGATGATATAAACTTTTTACTGTGAAAAAGTTGACAAAAATCTATGCCTGAGCCCTTCAAATTCTATGCTCTTATATTCACCTTTGAATTATCTCTTTTTTAATATTTATTTTTTAGTTTTTGGTGGACACAACATCTTTGTTTGTATGTGGTGCTGAGGATCAAATCTGGGCCACATGCATGCCAGGTGAGCGCGCTACCACTTGAGCCACATCCCCAGCCCCTTGAATTCTCATTTCCAGACTGAAAAGGTAATGCATCCCATCCTCTTACGAATGAACTTCAGTCAAGCACATGATCAATATACTTTCCCCCTCCTAAAATGAATTTTAAAGTTCCCCTGTCTAGAGGGGACAGTGGTCAAAATAACACAATTTAGATTTAAATTAGTTCAAAGACCTTAGATTTCACTGTGTATTGGATATAGCTGAAGTGGAGTTGTGGGAGGACCAGATATGTGAGTTTAAGGAATGGATATTTCACTAAAGAAATAGGGGAGCATTTAGAACCTGGCAACAGTTTGATGTGATGATAATCATAGTGCTATGTGGACCACTCAGAATGTAGCAAAATGATTAGCAAAGGCAGTGTGGTCCCCAGGCAAATAGCGTCAGTATCACCTGGAAGCTGGTTGGAAGTACAGATTTGAGGCCCTACCCTAGATCTACTGAATCCATCTGATTCTATGGAAGCTCCAGTTTGAGAACCACTGAGCTATAACAGCTTGGTATTGTGCTTCCAGGTAGAAAGGAACTACTTGCCAGTTAATGGGGAAGGTCGGTGGGTAATCCTATCATTCCATATCTTCCACCACCACTGCACAAGCCTAAGCACCATGATCTCTCATTCAGTCCAGTATAATGAAGGTTATGATCAGTTACAGTCCCCTAATTTGAACCTCATAATCCATATTTGCCAGCAGAAAGTGTGATTTAACAATTTATAAAATTAGGTCATTACTTTCCTGCTTAAAATTTCCATCCAATTCCATCACAAGAAATAAAGTGTGGAAGTCCTTGTCATGGTTCACAAGGCCATGTAAGAGCTGCCTCCTGCCCTTTGACCTCATCTCTTGCCCTTGTGCACTTGGCTCCACCTTTGAATTACTCCAGCATGAGATCCACATACTTTCTCTTTCTACAGAGAGAATTCTCCCCTCGTTTCTCATTTGCATTATAAGCTTCTGCTCCCTATTTCGAGATCACCTTGCATGTTACTTCCACAAAGAGGCTTATGTGACACCTCCAATGTAAAGTACATCAATCCATACTCTCATGAAGTAGCTAAGTACTTTTTGACAAGTTATTTAATCTCCCCAAAGCTAATTTAGTCATCCATAAAATAGGGCTGATAATAACCCATCGGATTGGATGAGCATCAAAGGTAAACAAAGCAACTCAATTTTTAGGCCATTCTCCTGGTCACCTCCCTCTTCAGGCCTTTATTTCTTCACATTGTATCGCTCTTGAGGCCCTTGGCTGGCCTTTTGATTTTCAGTTGCCCCTTACTCCAATGTATCCTACGTAACAATGCCAACTTAATAATCTTCAAACTCCATTTAAAAAATAAATAAATTTAAATAGCCTTACCTCGGTCTTTTAAGAATGTAAATCCCCATAATCCTCAGGGCTCCTTTAATCACCCCCAAAGCATTCCTTAAGCTCTCATGATTTCAGATAGTATGCTCAGGCCTGGGATACTGCCCCCTCCCCCCCGGGGGTGGGGGCTATTGTCATCAGAAGGCCTGGAACTTTTTAGATGTCACAAAGACAAGCTGAAGGCATTTTTCTTTCCTAGGCCCAAGTTTGTATAAGTTTAAATGTTTACCTACATTCTCCTGCTCATTAAGGAAAATGGAAGGTGCCAGTCAGACTGGGCTTCTCTCTTGTAATTAGCTGCTACAGCAGCAGAGACTGGTGGAGGTTGTTGGAAGCTGGGAGCAGGGAGAGGTTCATATGGCCTGCAAGACTGGCAGGCGCAGCAAGGCAGTGGAAGGTGCTCTGACTGGACTGTCAATAGAGGGCTCAATCACCTCTCAAGTAACACGCTGCATGATCTCTGAGGGGCCAGAGAGTGGGTGCTGCTGCTACTGCACCCAGCACTCAATTGGTATTTACAGAATAGGATGGAGTTGAATTAAACAGAACCTAAAAGAAAGTAGCATTTTGAAAGAGCTGTGAGAGCAACTGGAAACAAATTTAGGAAGAAATTGTGGTGATGCTAATTGGGGGGTGCTTTTTAAAAAGGGTGGAACTAACTAGCTTAGGTGGAAGAAGCTTCAGTGGATTGGAGTTAAAGACACATTGAGCACCACCAGGATTATTTCCAGGGTATTACCGGGACCTTGTTCTCTGAACCACTTCAGCCATACCATCAGAAGTGTGGACCAGGCAGATAACAAGAAATCCTCTACTCCAGAGCTTCTCCCACTAGGAGAATCACTGGGACCATCTTTTTAAAGTGCAGGTTTTGATTCAGTGGGACTAGGGTGAAGCCTGAGCCTCTCTCCTGTAATCAGCTCGAGACAATGCTGATGGTGCAAGGAAATCACTTTGAAAGGAGAGGATCTAGGTTCACCTTATTTTTTAGAAGAGAATGGAAGACTCAGAGAAGGAAAGTACCTTGGTCTCAGAGTCTAATCACATGCTTCTTTTCTACTGCACTGGGATGTTGTTATTGAGTCTGGAGAAACCACAGCACCACCCAGAGCTACCTGCCGGGTGGTGGTCAAAGGCAGCCTACATGGTACTGAGGGCTGAGTTGGACAGAGCCTGGAAGAATAAGGCAAAGGTGGTGACCAAGCGTCACTCATTGAAGGTCATGATAGCAGGTATAGGAGATGTATTTTAAACACTGACTCAAGCAAAAGAGAATGGGATTAACAGATAATAGTTTTAACATTCTTTACTATAATTTTAAAGTTAGCAGCAAACAGAGTTGATGTCAGGGAGATATTTTTAGGTAAAGGGCCCTCTCAGCACCCCTCACATGATGTCAGTGACTAACTATTCTGCCTCCTCATGTGGCTAGCCCTAGTAATAATGATTTATTTCTGAGCTTCAACTTCAGTGAAAGTGACAAGGTTAAAAGGTAAAGGTCAAAGATATGAACTTTAACTCTTAACCTATTAACTAGCCAAGGAATTACTCTAATTATATATTATTAACCTATTTCCCTCCTATGGAGATATTTAATTTTAGGGAAAGAAATGTTTAAAGTTAACCATTGAAGTAATCCTTTTGCATCTTGAGATTTTTTTTTTTTTTATACAACCAGTTGACTGAGAATGATTCCCATACCTGGTTCCATAACCTCAGGCTTCTACTAACTTCACCACACCCTAAAAACCTAACCACTCTCCCCAGATCTCTACAACTTCACAATCTACAGTTCTCCACCTACTCTAGACATCTCTCTGCTTTTAATCTGCTTCGTTGTTTAATTGGCTATTATCTAGGGGTGGCTCTGAATGAAGGCTTTCTATTACTGCTAAATCAGCGTAATCTAGTCTCACTGGGATGGCACCCCAGCATACATTTTGTAGATTTAGTGCCATGGAAACCCTGGCAAAATTAAATGAAGTTAAGCAATTATACACGGTGAATTTCACTGTGCCCAGAAAACAGGCATAATTATAACACAGACACTTAGTGCAGAGTCATGAGTATATCTGGAGGTTATAGAGACAGGCAAGAAGGAACCAGAAACTAGGGTATCTGAGTGGTTGCTTTAGGTCTCTTTTGAGTTGGCATTGCTGGCTTTCACCTGAACACTTCCAAGTTTAGTATACAGAATCCCTTTTGCTGCATAAGCTACTTCCCAGGATGTCCTTAGCTGAACTTTGAACCAGAGAAATACAAGAAAATAAACAGTGCTCCGTTACCCTTGGGGTGTGTGTGTGTGTGTGTGTGTGTGTGTGTATGTGTGTGTGTGCGCGCGCGCGCGCGCATACAACACTATATATTTATTCCAGAAGCCACGAATAATCTATCTGTATTTTATAGCTTATAGTACTGCCTGTATCTTCAATCATTTTGCTGTTGTTCCTCTGGATGGCAAGTCTCAAGTTTGTAACAATTTTTGGTTTGGATGTATAAGCCTATATAAAGCTTTAACTTGTACACTACTTTCACTTATATTCCGTGGATGCATTTTGGATTTAAGAGACCTGGGGAGGAGAGAGTCTCATTTAGGGAATATTGTTAAGAGAAAAACAAGTCTTACTGCAGACAGAGTTTAAATAGTGCGTGCAGTAAGTATAGCTGTTGCATTAACTGGTAGTGTGATACAGTAGATGGAATTTAAGCTGCATGAGAATGACTTGCAATGAACACAGACAATGCAGATTGGAGAAAAGATCATAGCGTTTGGACTTTAGAAAATAGGAATTCTGGGTCTGCACTTTCCCCCTGTGTACTTATCACCTGCTCCCCCTGTCACATAACTTTTCTGGTTAATTGTAGAAGAAAGAACCTAAACCATCAGCAGTTTAGATTCTAAGCTGCTCTAAGATTTTAAATTTGACACTGCAGCTTACACATGGCTGCGTCTCATTCTTGGGGGCTAACCCCCTCCCACAATGAATCTGATCAACAATCCACGTCCTCAGGCACAAAGGTGATGCACAGCAAGCCTCCATCTGCATGTTCATCATCTGAATGTCCCCATGGAACACCTGCCCCTGATTGAAGAGCTTACCTTAACAGTGCAGGCTGAGTCAGCATCTACTGCTCCTGTGTGCCTCAATGGTGAGCAAGCAGATCTCCGGGAGGTACCTGGGTGTATCCGCAGCAGCAGAGGACAGAGTTCTGTTGGGAAGGCAGGGAAGGGGAGAAAACTTAAACAGAAATAGTTCAAGTGTTTTGAAGTTAAAAATAAAACTATATCACAAGGGGCAATGTGACCAGGCTCAGCTTACGACTTTTTCCTTCCCCCTCTGTATCATCACTTGGTCTCTACTGGAATGACATTAGCAGGAGAAAACCTAATGGGAAATGGGTTCTATTTCAATGGGCTTTCTTTCCCTCGAGGAAAGAGAAAAACCCTTTGCAGGATTATTTCAAAGCCAGAGCAGCCTCGGAGTCCTGTGTGTGCAGTGGACAGGTCCAGCTGTGCCCCAGGAGACTGGTGGAGCATTCAGCACCGACTGCTGCTCTAATTATAACCACGCTTCTCACCTAAGCCCAGTGGCTGGCTGAAACATTGACTTGTGCAAGTGACATGCTGTCCTGTTGCTGTTTCTCCGATTTCTTGTCATGACTAGTCAGCAGCTGTTCTCTGCTGGCTCTTGCCTTTCCCAGGTGGCTGGAGAAGGCAGTTTGCAATTCAGAAATCAGGGGTAGAATAAGTTCAAAGTACAGAACTAGAGGTGGAAGGAGGCTTAGATGCCATTTGCTCCAACTCTGTTTTGCAGATGAGGAGACAGAGGTTCAGAGAAGGTAAATTACTTGTCCAAGGTCCGTCCCATGGCTTACTAGTGTAGGAGGCAGAGGAAGGACCTACTTCTTTCTTCTAACTCCCAGTCTTGTGTAATTGATCTTTTTCAAATAAACACATTTAGCCATATTCTGAGGAAAGCATTTTTGCTAATTTCTAGATATGTGGCTTTGACTAGATTACTTAACCACTCTCTATCTCACTTTTTCCAGTTGTGAAATGAGCATAATGATACTTGGTGGGACCATGTGTAATAATGCATTGAGACATGTAAATCACATGAATAATGTCTCCTACATACAGAGGGCTCAACAATGCTAGCTGTAACTTGAAAGTATTTTAACTAAAAACAGTCTTGTTAAATTCTACTGAAATTACAGTCAATGCATTCTCCTCTCCATTGGATTCTTCCATGCAGGTATGTCCACATGGATAAGCTTACCTGGCATGAGAAACCAGCAGATGAACATTGTAAAAATTTCTAAGATGGATTTTGTATTCTGAAACTTTGATGAATGTGTTTATAAGTTCTATACTATTCTTGTGGATTCCTAATGAAGTTCTATGTATAAGATAATGCCATCTGTGAACAGAGGTATTTTTATTTTCTTTACTTTCTGGAGGATTTTTGTCTTCCCTAGAATGGCTAACACAATGTTGAACAAGAGAGGTGAAAGGGGCCATCCCTGATTTGTCCCTGACCTTTGGGGGAAAGCATTCAGTCTTTCACTGCTCAGTATGATGTTACTTGTGGATTTCTAAAGATGGCCTTTATCAGGTTGAAGGAGAAGAGTTTGATTGTCCTAGTTTGTTGAGTGTCTATCATGAAAGGGTATGGAATTTTGTCAGGTACTTTTCCGGTACCTCTTGAGATGATAATGTGTTATTTTTTTTTTTAAGAGAGAGAGAGAGAGAGAGAGAGAGAGAGAGAGAGAGAGAGAGAGAGAGAGAGAGAGAGAGAACTTTAACATTTATTTTTCAGTTATTGGCAGACACAACATCTTTGTACATGGTGCTGAGGATCGAACCCGGGCCGCACGCATGCCAGGCCAGCTGGCTACCGCTCGAGCTACATCCCCAGCCCGATCATGTGTTCTTTTGTGTTTTATTCTATTAATATTGTATAGATCAACTTTTGCATGTTGAACCAAACTTTCATTTGGTTCAACACTTGGTGGTAGTATATAATCTTTTCTATATGCTGCTGGATTTAGTTTGTTAGTATTTTATTGAGGATTTTGGGGGAGGGGGGTGGCATGGATACTGGAGATTGAACTCGTGGGCGCTTGACCACTGAGCTACAACCTTAGCCCTATTTTGTGTTTTATTTAGAGACAGGGTCTCACTGCGTTGCCTTGTGCCTTGTTTTTGCTGAGGCTGGTTTTGAACTTGTGATCCTTCAGTCTCCTGAGTTGCTGGGATTGCAGGAGTGTGCCACCGCTCCCGCTTTATTGAAGATTTTTGCATCTATATTCAGAAGAAATATCAGTCTGACATTTTCTTGTGGTGTCTGTTCAGTTTTTGTGTTGCGTTGTTACTGATCTCATAAGATGAGTTAGGAAGTATTCTCTCATTTTCTGTTTTTTTAAAGAGTTGGTAAGGAGTTATTGTTAATTCTTCTTTAAACATTTGGTGGGATTTAGCAGTGAAGACATTGGGTCTGGGCTTCTCTTTGTGGGAAGTTTTTTTTTATTATTAACTCAATTTCTCTGCTTGTTAAGGCCTTAGTGTTTCTATTTCTTGTTGAATTAGATTTGATAATTTGTCTTCTAAAGAATTTGTTCTTTTCATCTACACTAATTATCTGTTAGCATATTGTTGTTCATAATATTCCATTATATTGACTTTTTATTTCTGTAATATGCATATAAAATCCCCTTTTTCATTTTTGATTCTAATAATTTATATCATCATCTTCCTCTCTCCCTCCCCCTTCTCTTCCGTCTCCTTTTTCTACTCTTCCTTCTCTTTTGGTCAGACTAGCTAGAGGTTTGTCATTTTGTTCATCTTGTCAAAGAATTAGCTTTTGGGTTCATTTTTTTTTTCTCTATTGCTTTTTCTATTCTGTTTCATTTATTTCTGCTTTGGGGATTTTTTTCTTCCTACTTTCTTTGGACTTGGTTTAGTCTTCTTTTCTATTTTTTAAAGGTGGAAATGATTTGAAAGCCAAACCATGAGGATGGTGAAAGGATCAGTGGTTGCCAGAAGTTTGGGGAGGGAGGAATAATAAGTGGAGGAAAGGATTTTTTGGCAGTGAAACTATTCTATATGATACTATAAATTATCCTCTATGATACTACATGTTACTATGCATTTGTCAAACCCATGGAATATGCAACTCCAACAGTGAAACCTAATGTAAACTATGGATTGTGAGTGATAATGATGTGTCAATGTATATTCATCGTGATAAATAGGTCACTCTGATGGGAGAGCTTGATAGTCCAGGAGGCTGTGTGAATAAGGGTAGAAAGTATGTAGGAACTCTCTGTACTTTCTGCTCAGTTTTGCTGTGAACCTAAAACTGCTCTAAAGCATAAAGTATATTAAGAAAAATCAAAAGTGAAAAACCAAAACAAAACAAAACAAAAATCTTCTCATAGCCTAAGGACCAATGACCCTGTCCCAGGCCTGAACACATGCTATAGCCCATATTTCTGCTATTTCTCCCAATACATGCTGGCCCAGATTAGTCTTATATGTGTGCTACTCGACTATTCAAATTATTGTTTCTTCTTTGATTTTAATTTCTAAGTAGAGAAGTGAGTTTCTCTTAATTTTATTATCTTGTTGATTTTAATTTCTAAATAGAGAGGTGGAGTTCTCTTAATTTTATTATCTTGTGATCAAAGGGTGCTGTCTTCATGTTATTGATTCATTTGAGTTTGTTAAGATTTATTTTGTGATCTAGTTTGTGCTTGAAACGAATGTGTATGTAGAAATCTACATATAAACTCTGCACACTTCCATTAGATTAAACTTATTGTTTGGTTAAATTTTTTTCATCCTAACTAAATTTTTATCTATTCACCTATCAGTTATTGAGAGTGTTTTATGATAATTTTATATTATGGTTAAGTATTTATCAAGTTTCTCCAAGAAACTTTTGGTTTAACTTTTGCTTCATATATTTTAGTTAGACGTTATTAACTATCTGCAAGTTCATAATTATATTTTTCAAACTAAATGTTCCCTTTGTTAATGTATATTTTACTTTATTTCTAATAAAGTGTTTTCCCTTAAAGTTTAATCTGACAGGTATTAATATAATTAGATCAGCTCCGTTTTTGTCTAAAGGTAATTTGCAGCTATAAGTTTCCTTCTAAGTGGTGATTTACTTTACCCCATGAATTTTGGCATGTTGTGCTTTTGTTCTCATTTATTTCAAAGCATTTTTCAATTTTCCTTGTGTTTTTTTCTTAATTCACTGGTTATTTAGGAGTGTGTTCTTTAATATTTACATATTTATGAGTCTCCCAATTTTCTTCTGCCATTGATTTCTCATTTTATTCCTTATGTTTGGAGAATATCCTTTGAATATTTCAATCCTCTTAAATTTATTATTTTATGACTTCCAATGCCCTTTGTTCAAAACATTTTCTATTTCTTTTTTCAATTTTGAAGTTTTCTCCAAAGATCTTAATTTTCTTAGTTCCTAGATGTATCATTTATTGAAAGGTTCTTATTTTACTATATATCTCCTTATTACTAATGTTGAGAAATGCTACTGATTATTTGGGTTGATCATATAGATGGAAAATGTGCTGAAATATTACTCTAAAAGCTTAACTCTGATTTTTTCAGTTTTCCTGGATTATCATCCCTTCTTCAAAAGAAGAATGATAGTTTTCATACTTTTTACTATGTCTGGACTCTTATTCTATGTTAAGACTAATGCCGGACATTGTGATGCACACCTATAATCCCAGCAACTGGGAGACTGAGGCAGGAAGCCAGCTCCAACAATTTAGCAACTGGTGAGATCCTGTCTCAAAATAAAAAATAAAAAGTCTGACCATGTGGCTCAATGGTATGTCATCCTTAGGTTCAATCCCCAGAACCAAACACACACACACACAACAATCTAACTAATGGCAATGGTGATTTTTCTCTCACATTTTAACTGAAAATTCCCTCTAGAAAGCCCCCAAACTAAATATTAGAAATAAAATGTGTCTATAATTCTCTTTTATTCAAAGTAAATGACACCTAATGCCACTGTTCCTCTCTTTAAAAGTTTAAGATTGTTTCAGGAAGAGGGAATTTTGGAGTCTCATTGTCCTTCTAGAAGGCAACTAGGAGGCCTCTACCCAGGAAGAGCTTTGGGGCCCAATTTGAGTAGTGCTGAGCTACACTTGGGAAAAACAACAACAACAACAACAACAACCCTCTAGTTTTTACAATATTTTCACTGAAATCAAGAAAGAAGATAGTCACATGTAAAAGGCAAGAAGATGTCTTTTCTAAATGGTCTGCTATTTGTTAGTACTTTGGTCAGAGAAATGCAAAGTTCCAGCCCACTGGAGAGGTTCTGGAACCCTGGGCTGTCTCATAGACTGCAGGCTGCGAAGACTTGGCTTGTCCTACTCGACCAGGTTTGCCTGGGAGATAGAACAACAGCTGGGCCAGCAAATGTCCTGAAAGAGCAACCCTGTCCTTGTAACTGGAACCGCGTAGGTGAAAGATATTGATCCAGGCTGTGGATGGAAGAGCTGGATATCTCACCATTGTCAGGAAAACTACAGTTCTAGGATTTGGGCTGTCACAGGCATCAGAATTCAAGGCAGGAACTGAGTCCACCAGCCACTCCAACTAAGGGTCTTACATTTGAGACTCTCTTGTGGGACTCCATGAAGATAGTGCCCTGACCAACTGGAAGGGCTTATAGGCTGAGGTAGAAGGGGGTTCTAGAATCCTGGAGCCACAGGAGAGAAAGAGTAAGGATTGACAAAGTACTGGGGGAGGTGGGCACATTCTTCTCAGCTGCAAGGATCTGGTTTGGTGGTTAGTGGTTACTGTTATTGCTGCTGCTTCTTCCCCGATTTGAACCTCCTGTTTCTGAACCAAAACTGGAGTGTGGGGAGGGGGACATAGTGGTGTCTTAATGAAGGTGTGTGAGGCTTCTCCTCGGGGGGGAAAACAGCTGCATTGTAACCCTCATGTCCTCTCCAACTCACCACGACACCAGGTTCTGAGACAGCAGAGGTGGGCATGAGGGAGGATGGTGAGGGTCAGGACAGGGACCTCAGAGAAAGAGGAGGGAAAGAAAGAGAGTGTGTCTCAGAGATTATGCTGGGGGTTCAGTGGAAGGGTCCTAAACTCTAGAGAAGAGCTCAGAGATGAAGGGAGAAGTGAGGAATTTGAACAGGGACTTTTAAGGCTTATTTTAGAAAGTCTCGGCAGACATGTTATGGGCCTTGGCGGAATCAGAGGGTGGAGGGAGTCACTTGTCCATTAGTAGTGCTGTGAATCAACAGACTACAGGTGTTGTGAAGAAGACTGAACCCAAGGAGTCAGTCTGGATGGTAGCCTTCTTTGAGTTCTGTAGTGCAAGGGTTACGAGTAAAACTGTGGCCTGGGTGTGGGGTGCCGCAGTCTGGCTGGGCACAATTCAGGAGCCACTTGTCAAAAGAAACTAACTTTATTTTTAGAACTACAAACGCCAAGCAAAACAGCTCCTCAGGAAAAAACCCTCAGAGCCCAACTGCCACCACCGGCTTCCACAAGCCTCTCACCCCCACACCAGCCTCTCAACCTCCCACAATCCTCCTGCTCTTGAGGCCGATTGGCTGGGTTGTGTGGGTGGAGCCAAAGAAGTCCCCCAATGAGCAGCTCCGTGGAGGAGCCAGTCAGCTAGATGTTGCTGGGGCCGCTGTGAGCCAATCATCAGCTGGCAGTCTGAAGGGCAGGGAAACGGCCCAATGAACATCACCGCAGAGGAGCCAATCAGCTAGATGTTGCTGGGGCCACTGTGAGCCAATCATCAGCTGGCAGTCTGAAGGGCAGGGAAACAGCCCAATGAACATCACCACAGAGGATCCAATCAGCTAGATGTTGCTGGGGCCGCTGTGAGCCAATCATCAGCCAGCAGCTGGAAGTTTGCTGGCAGCTGGAAGTTTGCTGGGGCCCCTTTGGCTGTGGCTCTCAACAGTGGGGCATGTGCCTGTAGTCCCAGCTACTTGGGAGACAGAGGCAGGAGGATCCCTTGGGCTCATGAGCTCAAGACCATCCTGGGCAAAATAGTGAGACCACCCAGTAAGAGGGGGGGGGGAGAGAGAGAGAGAGAGAGAGAGAGAGAGGGAGAGAGAGAAGAAGAAGAAGAAGAGGAGGAGGAGGAGGAGGAGGAGGAGGAGGAGGAGGAGGAGGAGGAGGAGGAACAAAGACTCTTCTGTATTTCAATTAATTACAGTGCTTGCTATCTCTCTGACCCTCATTTGCCTCTGAACCTCAAATTCCCTGCCTTTGAAAGTGTGTGATAGTGAGACCAACATATGTGATTGCAGTACCAGTTCAGTAGCTACTTGATAGAGGAACGCTATTGTGTTAGGAGGGAATTTCCAGGCTGAATATTCCAAGGTGGTTTGGATGAGGTACCCAGCACACCCCAGAGGGTCCAGCCTTTCCTGGTTTCTCCTGTAGGCTGTTTCAAAGCTGGCTCCCTCTGGAGGTTATTATTTTGGAGCATGGTCTGGCTCAATAGAGCCTCTAACTCTTCATGCTGTCCGAGGGTGAATGATGCCTCTTCCCTATAGCTACAGGGCAGAGATACAGAGGGGACAGTTACACTTCTATTACCTGTTCCCCCACCTCAGGAGAAACAAAAACAGAAACATAGCTGTGAGTCTCCCATGCTTGCCTTCCCACCAGGCTTGGGATCCAGAAAACAGGGACGCCAAGTCTGAATTCTGAAGGGCTGAGCCACTTGCAATAATGCTCTGCCCTCTTTTTGTGAGACTTAGTGTGTCCCTGGTAGGAAATGAGTTACTCCTGGAATCTCTTCTATACTCAGTTACCTTGACTTTCAGTTTCCCCAGTTCTGTCTGACTCTCCTCTGGCCCTCAGACTTTCAACCTTCCTAACCCCAGGGCCTTTGCCAGTGCTTCCCTCTTCTGATCTTCCTATTCACATTCTTTTTCTTCAAGAAATTAGGAAAAGGGTTCTGGCTCAGTGATAAAGCACTTACCTAACCTCTGTGAGGCACTGGTTTTGATTCTCAGCACTGCATATAAGTAAACAAATATAAAGGTCCATTGCCAACTAAAAAAATAGCTTAAAAATAAACACATAAATAAAAAGAAACTAGGAAGAGACCATTTCCCTGTACCTGGGTAGAACGCACTCTTCAAAATGAGTTTCCTCTTTTCACTTATTTATTCAGGAACCTAGTCCATCTCCTCTTCAAATGGGCTTTATCTTTTATAGGATTTTCTTTATTTTACTTTATTTTATTTGGTACTGGGGATTGAACCCATGGCCACTTTACCATTGAGCTACACCACTAACCCCTTAACAATTTTTATTTTTTAAATTTTGAGACAGAGTCTCACTAAGTTGCTGAGGGTCTTGCTAAATTGATAAGCTGGCCTAGAACTTGTGATCTTCCTGCCTCAGCCTCCTGGGATTACTGGTGAGCACCCCTGCACCTGACTTTTCCCAAGATTTCTAAGACCCCATTTACTCTTTTGAGAAAGGTGTCTAAGATATGAAACAAAAAGTGTCCTTAGAAATGAAACAAAATTAAATAAATGGTGTTTGAAAAATTATAGAATATTTTTTATAAATGGCAATGAAGAAAAGTTTTTCTAAGAATGCATTTATTAAAATTAGCTAAAGAAGGGTTATAAACCCTGACTGTAGTAATAACCCCACAAACAAAGGTAAGTTGTAGGATTTAAGACAAAGCTGTGCTAATTTTCCTATAACATACCCCGTTTCAATAAAAAAGGAAGGGCTTTATTTGGGCTCTACTTCCTGTATTTAAGACTATAATATCAACACTAAAACCAGGCAAAACACTATAAAAAATATAGGCTGATTCCACTTATAAACATGGATGGAAATAAATAAAATATACTTAAGCACATTTTAAATGTGCATATGCTTAAATTTATGGTATCTAATTTTTGAAGTCCATATATATGTATTTAAATCAAATCTATAAAATATGAATTCAGAAATATTTTTTCTGTTCCCATTTTATAAAATTATTCTACTCAAGCTGTGTTTACCTTAGATACCTATATTTTCATTAACACACTGATCCTGTTTTTTTTAGTTAAATGCAGCTTTACCAGGCACATAATCTTACTTTCAAGTAAGCTGTTTGTGATACAGTATTTTTGGAATGTGTTTATGGAATATTATCACGGGGAATTTTATTCTAAGCCATGAGAGACTTACTTGTATAATATGAAGATAACTGTTCCCCATTCCCCATATATCCTGTAGGAGTGTATTTGTGATTTCCATGACCTAATTACTTACAATTTATTGCTTTAAAACTTACTGTCGGGTAATTTTAAACAAAGAAATCAATTTATTCATTTATTTAGATAAGCAATATATGCAAATAGTACAAAATTGAAATAATCTGTGTTCTCCAGCTTTGCAGTTACTTCCTACAGCTTTTCAGTTTAGAAACTGCTTCTCCAAATAACTGTTAAACACGTCAAATGTGGTTAATTCCACTCAGATACTGAATTTCTATTTTAGTCAATTTTAATTAATTTATATGTAAGAAGTAATTCTCCCAATCCAGTTATTGGGAAACATTTTAATATGCTTGCACAACTTGAGTATGTGAATTTACTTATCAACTGTGAATTTTATGAAACCCAAAGACACATCAAGAATTTCTGATAAAAATTCAGCAAGTAGATTGAGATGTGCTGTAAAGTGGAAAGTAGTCATTGGATTTCAAGTCTTCATATAAATGGAAGAATGTAAACTATCTCACTGGACTATATTCAGTTTGTTTAAGTAAAAGTAAAGATGAAACTTTAAACTTATCTATTTGTTTCTATCTAAACATGACATAAAATAAACAAATAAGCTTATAGATAATAAAGAGAAGGAAAAAATGTTTTTTTATACATGTTTACAGCTTTTTATTTACTTTCAAATCATTATTAGCCTGCTTCTGTGTTTAAAAAGCATCCTTTCAAGTAGGACTGTAACTTTTCTACACCTAAGATTTACAAGTATTTCTTGATGTAATAACCAGTCTTTTCTGACAAAATTTATTTTTTTCTTTTCAAATGGGTCTTGGAGCTTTTCCTTGGTTCTGACTTCCCTGCCATCTGCACTCAAAGATGCAGAGGGAGAGAGTGGGACATCCTCAGGGCTGGAGAAGAGAAGAACCCCTCAAACACCAACAGCCACACCCTGGAAAGTTCAGAAGACCATTCTGAGCAAAGCTTCCGCATCAGGCAGCACTTCTGCAGGCTCCAATTTGTGAGTGAGCTCCAAGAACCTAAATCTAAAAAGGGTGAGGTATCTGGGCCCATGATCTCATGAAACTAAACCAAAGCTCCCTTTCCAAACAGAGCCCGGCAATAGGGGACCTAAGTGTGGGTATTCTGCTGGAAGGGATTGCTGAACACAAAATAACCCATACAGCCTCTCTCACCACCACCCAGCAAAAAGGGAAGGCTTGGGGGAGGAAGCTTCCAATAGAAGGATTGACTTGGAGAAGGTAGATTTCCAATAACTTCAAAAAAAAAAAAAAAAACAACAACAACAACAAAAAGGGAAACTGTACAACAGAAAATCTTGCTGGCCTACCCTTCACTTAAGAAAGTACAGGAAAACTCATTTCACACCAAAAAATGCACAACAGAAAGAATTCATTATTAAAAGGGAAAATAAAAAGCAGAATAAAGTCCCTATGGGACCATGAAACCTTGCCAAATATACCCATAAAATGCATAAAAACTCTAGCCCAAATTTCAAAATAAGGTAGATAGGAGAAATCAAGACACTGCTATTTCAACACAAGAATTTTAAAATTAAGAAGTGGAGTGTTTGGAGAAAAAGGCTTAAAAAAGTGGCAAAACTCCCTGAAATTCTTATTGAAGAAACAGAAATAAAAGGAAAGTCATTTCAGAATGATAAATGGTTACAATTTAAAAAAAAATTTTAAATGACTAAACTAAATGGAATATCAAAATGATACCTAACAGACAAAAAAAAGGCAAAGGGAAGGAAAGATTTTTAAAGCATAAGAAATGAAGGAAAGAGATAAAGAATTCAGGAGAATAAACAATAAAAATAAGAACCGACATACGTGTAGTAGGAAAATAAGAAAAAAGACAAAGCAATGACACCGAATAAGGGCTACAAACTAATTTAAGAAACTTCCCTCCAGCAAAAATATCTGGGACTGAATATGGAACGGCATAATCTTAATTTAGATCCCCCTGAAGCAAACCCTGATACAGAGATTCACATGAAAGTATTTGGGAAGCGCAAGGAACACTGGGAAGGGAAGCGTGAGGGGCAAGATGCTGGGGAACTAGAGCCTAACCCTGCAGCAAGCTCTGGGAGAGGTGCAGAAAGCTGCAGTGAGTGGGGGAAGGGGGCGACAAAACCAACAAACACAAAACAAAAAACCAATGAAATGTCAATTTAGAATCTTATATGTAGCCAAAATATGTTTCAAAAAAGAAATCAAAATAAAAGTTGCCTTTGGATATCCCAAAGCTGAAAACATCCATCACAACCAGACTTGTTAAAGGACAGGATGTGTTAAAGGACATTCTCCCCAGAGAAGGTAAATATCTCTAAAGACTTGGATTTGGAATATGTAACAAATGCTTACAACTCAAAAGAAGATAGACATCACAATTTAAAAATGAGCAAAAGAGGGCTGGGGTTATAGCCTGTAGCACTTGTAGAGTGCTTGCCTCACAGGTACAATCCCCAGCACCACAAAAAGCAAACAAACAATTGGACAAAAGATTTTAATAAGGGGTGGGTTGTAGCTCAGGGGTAGAGTGCTTGCCTAGCACATGTGAGGCACTGGATTTGATCCTCAGCCCCATGAAAAGATAAGTAAATAAAATAAAGCTATGCTGTCCATCTATAATTAAAGTTATTTTTTAAAAAAAATCTGAATAAATGTTCCCTCAAAGTAGGATATTAATGGGCTTATGGAGGGATGTGGAGAATTTAGAACCCTCATACATTGCATTGTTGGTGAGAACATAAATGGTGTATAGCTACTTTGGAAAACAATTTGGCAGTTTCTTAAAAAGTTTAACATACACTTACCATATGACTCAGCAATTCCACTCTTTGGAATCTAACCAGGAGAAATGAGAGCATGTATTCACAAAAAGATAGGTACACAACTATTCATAGCCACAATGCTCATGACAGCCAAAAGCTGATGACAATGCACATGTCCTTGTTCAATGACTATACAAAAATGTGGTATATCCACACAGTGAAATGCTTTTCAGTAAGAAAAAAAATGGATAACTGATGAATTTTACATCGTGGATGAACTTCAAAAATACTTCTATGTTAAATGAAGAATATATTTGATGAATTCATGGGAATTCATTTTGTTATTGTTTCTGTTTTTCTTTATATTTGTTTGAAATGTTCCTAAAAATAAAATGTAATCCTTAGCAATTCTTTTTTTCAAAGGAAAGGGATGGAATTGTTGTGTGGAGGCACTGGATCCACTAAAGCTAGAAGTGGAGAGAGGCTTTCATGAGTGTCTATTTCCAGGGCTGGCAAAGCTCATAAGAGAGCAAATGGAACATCTAAAATTTAATGCATCATAAATAGTGATAATAGTTGATTGGTGGGTATGGGAATTTCGATGTAACTATTTTTAATTTATCTATTTCTAATTTTTTTATAATGAACTTTTAAAATAAGTCAAAAAAGAAAAAAAAATGAGTACATCATCATCTTGGAAGGCCAAGACCATGAAGTTGTTGGGAAACACAGCTGGAGGAAGAAGTCACACCTGGACCCTGAAATCCAAAGAAGTAGCTACACTGCAGCAACAGAAGATTGAGAAATTGAGCTACCATGAATGGAGAGTACATGGGCCCTTCCTTCCCACTGAACTGATTCTATTCCAGGAAAATCCATCTCAATCAAACATGACAAACACACCAGGTATTTGGTTCCTTCTAGTTGGTCTATTTTCACTAAACCTTTTGAGGGGAATGCCAGAGGAGCTCCCAGGGGAAGAGGGACAGATTAGAAAGGGCAAAGAGAAGGGTATTTGCTGGACTTAGCTTGGTCCTGTGGTGGCAATGCATGCTGGATCACTTGTGTTTGTTAAAGAAGCCAGAGGGGGTTTTGTTCATAAGAGGGACTTTGGAAATAAAAATTATATGCTCAAAAATATTTTCAGTTAGCTATGGCTCAAATGAAAATGAAAGAAACTATAAGTCAATGTGGTGTTAAATAAGGAAAAATGAAAAGCTTGGAGTCAGGATAGACTTTGAGTTACAAGTTAATAATTCTAAATGAGGAGCCAAATTATTTTTCAGGGCAATGTGATAGGAAGATTAAGTATATTGATGTGCTTATCAACATATTGTCCATATTATCATTAGTCATATGTGGTCAACCTCCAATTATACACAGGAAACTCCATGTGGGAAATTTCTTCCAGCAATTCAATGTATACATGCGATGTCTTCTGTAAACTAAATCTGTTTTCAATTCAGTAAGTTCAGGATCAATGACATGCAGGTTGCTTTCTGGAAGTTTTAGGTCAGGCGTGATGGCACATGCCTGTAATTCCAGTGACTTGGGAGGATTAGGAAGGAGGATCCCAAGTTTGAGGTCAGCTTTGGTAACAAGCTTAGTGAGACACTGTCTCAAAATAAAAATGTTTAAAAAAAAAAAACTGGGGAGGCAGTTCAGTGGCAAATGTACCTGGGTTGGGCTGGGGATATAGCTCAATTGGTAGAGTGCTTGCCTTGCATGCATAAAGCCCTGGGTTCAATCCCCAGCACCATCACAATAACAACGACAACAAAAAGAAAGTATACAAGTGTTAACCAGTAATCTGAGTCATATGTGCTCAATAGTAGAAATTTTGTCTTTAAACTATCTTTTCCTAGGTATGTAATTATGAATAAGTTGCTGAAACTCTACCTTGGTGTCATCAAGCATAGAAAAGAATGTTAAGACCATTGATCTACTTTCTAACAGGGAGTGTAAATGTATCATGTGATACATTTTAATGTAGGATATTGATATACACAAAATGCCAGAATAACATGTGGCATATTGTATGTACAACATAAATGCTTTCTTGCTAATTTTATTATTTTAGATTATTTGTTACTGAAATTAAGTCTTTTTGTTTAAATTATCGGCTTTGTTGAACATAGGATGTGTGGTAATTTCTGACAATTAACTCACTGCTTATGACCCCATTTATAATAGTTAACTTCCTCTTCATATCAACTGTAAGTTGGAAAATAGTGCCAGTTGAAAAATGTAAATGGCTTTCTAGAAAACAAACTTTGAAAATTACATTATTAAAGAATTAAAGTAAAAAGAAAAAACTACATTACTAATTCTATTTTCCTAAATAATGTGATACAGGAAATATATTTTTCTTTAAAATTTGCAAAACTATAGTATATGTACACATAGTATAAAAATAGTAGGCTATAAAAATTATACCAAACCTATTTTAGTAAATACCTCAGAGATAGGAGGTAGAGTCAAAATGATAAGACAGATCAAATACTTCAGCTTCATCTTCATTATCTTATTTTTAATAAATTAGAATAAATTATATGATTTACATAGAGAGCATAAGGTTGGAAGGAGCTGCTGGAAAAAGTGTTATATATGTTATATGCTAACATTTTTAAAATATTTTTTCTCATAGTTGTAGATGGACACAATATCTTTATTATATTTGTTTTTCTTTTTATATGGTGGGCCAAGGAACAAACCTAGTGCCCCATGCATGCTGAGCCACAACCCTGGCTCTACATACTAACATTTTTTGATGATATAGTTAATGGGTATTTGTTACAGTTATTTATTGTTCTTTTCTGTATTTCAATAAGTAAAAGTTAATTAAGACAGTCAACTGTATTACCACTTGAAGAGAATATTCATGGTCATATAAAAATGACAGAATAGTTAGAAATTCAATACTCATTTCTAATGCAAATTTGAGTAAGTATGATAGAATGTATTTCCTTAGTAACAATGACAACAACAACAAATTCTACATCAATAGAATACTTATACATGATACTTAATAAAGAAACATTAAACACATTTCCCACACTTGTAATCTCAGCACTGGGGAGGCAGAGGCAGGAGGAACACAAGTTCAAGGTCAGCTTCAGCAATTTAGGGAGACCCTTAGCATCTTAGTGAGACTGTTTTAAAATAAAAAAATAAAAAAAGGACAGGGACAAAGCTCAGTAGTCAAACACCAATGGGTTCAATTCCCAGTACAAAAACAAAACTCTCCAAAAACCAAAACAACAACAAAAGCATTACCATCAAAGTAAACAAATAACAAAAATGTCCTGTATCCTAGGTATAGCAAATGCAACAATATATGAGTGAGAAACAAGTCATATAAAAAAGTGTTGTTATGTGAACAGAAAAAAGGTGTATTAAGGTCTCTAGAGGAACAGAATCAATAGGGGATTTATCAGGTTGGCTTATGCAATTAGAAGCTGGATAGTCCACAGTGGCCGTCTGCAGGCTGGAGAGCTGGAAGAACCAGTCACTTCACAGTCCAAGAGACTGAAGCCCCAGAACAAGAGGGATCTACAGTGCTATTCTAGTCCAAGACTCAAGGCTTCTGGAGAATCACTGACAGAGTCTGCTTTGGAAGAGTGAGAAGCCAGAGTCCAAAATCCTCAGACAGTCACAGCAGCAATCAAGAACACAACAGCAATCAAGAACCCGTCGAGAAGAATCAAGCTTGCATCTGCTGATGCTTCCTTGTTCTCCCAACTTTTATTCCAACCAAGCCATCATCTTATTGGAGGGTGCTGCCCACACTTAGGGAGGGTCTCCATTTCACTTGGCTATTCCACATGCCAATCATTCTTAGATACATCCTCATTGACACACATAAACTTCTTAATCATAGGCATCTCTTAATCCAATCAAGTTGACAATTCAAAGTAACTATCACAAAGAGTTTCATCTCTGAAAAATACACTGAAAAAAATGTTGTATAAAGCAGTTCAAAACATTGAAAGAACAAATGCAACCATTAATAGCTGATTTAAAACAAATAAAAATGTAACATTACATTCTAAAGGATCTGGGCTGGTGATGTGGCTCAAGAGGTAGCGTGCTCGCCTGGCATGCGTGCAGCCTGGGTTCGATCCTCAGTACCACATACAAACAAAGATGTTGTGTCTGCCAATAGCTAAAAAATAAATATTAAAAAATTAAAAAATTAAAAAATAAAGGATCCAATGCACAATAGCCTCAAAATATATGGAATAAGAACACATCTAAATGAAATGTGCAAAACTATATAAAATAAATATAAAATTGCTAAAAGGCATTAATGACCTTTAGCATAAGTAGGAAAGCATGTTATGTTCTTGAAACAAATGGCTAAATATTGGGAAAATGTCAGTCCCCCACCACCATTAGAATTCAACTTAATCCTAATCAACATCTCAACAGAAATGCTTATGAAACTTAGCAAGCTGATTCCCATAATTAAGAAATTATTTAAGAATATTTGAGTATTTTTTCTCTCTTTAAATTTAAAAATTATTTTAAAAGATTATTTTACTTGGGGAGAATTTCAAAGAGCTTTATTATCCAATTAAACCTCACATGGCATGCTGCAATATCAATACATAAAGTGAGATACAATAGAGTGTGACTTCACTGTATAAAATGAGTAAAGGGGTGAGAATATAAATTTGAGTTTAGAAACAGAAAATACTTCAACTACTAGACCATCCAGAATGCTCTGATTTCAGAAAACACTATTTCTACTTATTAGAAAACTTGACAAAATGTAAACATGTGTTCACATAGACAGACTCAGTATTTACACTTACAAGACCTTATTTTTCCCTATTTTTTTTCTTCTCTGTGTTCTACTTTTATTTCCAATCACACCTTCTTGAGCAGAGAAAGTGATAATCTCAAGTGGTGTGTGTACATTCTTCTGCTCTCTCTCAACAAGCTTGGATTAGTCCATTAGACTGAGAGAGAGCATATAGAGAAGTGCTCACATTCCAAACCCTGAGTTATTTTTAAAAAGTTTACAGCTAGCCAACCCTCAAACATGCAAGAGTCCAGCCAAGACAAGAGCTGTCTGTCTGGCTTGTAAATTCATGAACGATAACAACTGCTTATAATTTTAAGCACTGAGGTTGTATTAAACAGCAGTGGCTGACTAATACATACGCAGTCTTCATCATATATACAATTTTTCTGGATTGGTTGTGCTCATTCAGTTCTTATCATGTTCCTGCAACCTGTATTTCCATATTACCATTCTGCTTAGGATTTTCTGCAAAATTTTTAGCCATGTACAGTGTGAGGCATAGTGAGTAACAGTCGTCTTTTTGGTATGTCACATATCCTTTGACAGCCCCTAAATGCTTCTGGAAAGGGCTTTTTATTTCTTTTAGTAAATATCTATTTAACACCACTATATACTAAGTTGTACAGCATGCTGGGCTGGGGATGTGGCTCAGCAGTAGAGTGCTTGCCTAGCAAGCACGGGGTCTCAGCACTGCAAAAAGGAAAGAAAAAAAAAGGCATGAAGCAGCATGACTGGTTAGCATCAGGCATCACGGTGCTTTAGATACTGATAACCTTGTAATAAAGAAAATAAAAATAATTTATCTGTCCTCTCCTAGAGCAAAGCCCAGAATATATATATATATATATATATTTTTTTTTACAAAATGAAGCTGAATGGGGCAGAATGCCATCTAACAAAACATCCTAAACAGGTAAATAGGTAATATATGTAATACTTCTGCATTGGAGCCAAAAAGGCCAATTTAGCATTAGAATAGAATAGAGAATAGAAAAAAAAAACAAACATGAATAGAAAAACATAAATAGATGTTTCCAATAAATAGGAACAGAACAAGTAGTAATTTATGTACAAGAAATTAAATTACATTCTAACAATATGCAAAAGCAATTATAGATGGATTCGATAGCTAATTTTTAAAGTTTATATTGAAATAATGAAAGAAAAAACCCTTAGGTAAAATAAGCTGCATCGGAGTAGAGAAACTACTGCAAAAGCACTTTCTTATTTTTTTAAGGAATTTGTACTGGAAAAAAAATTTAATAAAAAGAATTCCAACATAAAATATCATTAAGGATATGAAAAATTAATGTCTAGAAGAAAGAAAAAATAATTTTCAAATTCCAAAACATACTCAACTTTACTAGTAATTCTTAATATGTAAATTAATTTTCAAACGAGTTAATTTTTCTCCCAAAAGAGTGGCCAAAGCTTTTAGTTACATATCAACATTTATTGAATGTGGAGGAGAGAACACCAGCATTTACTATTACTAGGGATGTAAAGTAGTTCAAGATTTGAGAGACACTTAATATCTTTTGTTTTAATATACTTCCTACCATTTTACCCAGAATGTTTACTTCTAGGAATTTTAAATGTTCTCCAACAGAAGACTGTGAAATAATCTTTCCCTCATCCATAGCTTGGAATAGTATAAATCTTATATATTTACAGTCTTTAAATGCTGTAAAATATACATAAGCTAGCCAGCTTACCCAGTTGTTAGCTTACTGTTCATTGATTGAGCAAACAATTTTCAGAATTCTTCAACTGACAAAACTGAAACTCTTTATCCATTAAACAACAACTCTGCACTCCCGTCTCCTCAAAACCCTTGGCAAACAATGCTTGTCCTTTTTGTGATTGGCTTATTTCACTTAGTATGTTCTCATGGTTCCTCTACATTGTGTGAAAATTTCTGTCCTAAGAGTGAATAATATCACCTTATATGTATATATCATATTTGTTTATCCATTCATCTGTCAATGGACACTTATGCTACTATGAACTATCGGGTCTACAAATAACTCTTTGAGACACTGTATTTCTTTTGGGTGTATGCTTAGAAGTGGAAATGGCAGGATCTTGTGGTAATTTTATTTATATATATATATAATATATATATATATATATATATATATATATATATATATATTAGTTGTCAATATACCTTTATTTTATTTAAATGTGGTGCTGAGAATCGAACCCAGTGTTTCACACATGCTAGACAAGTGCTCTACCACTGAGCTACAATCCCAGCCCTGTAATTTTATTTTTAATTTGTGGGGTAGCACTATATTGTTTTCTAAAGCAGTGCACCATTTAACATTCCCACAGGTGGGCTTGGGTTGTGGCTCAGTGGTAGAGTGCTCGCCTAGCACATGTGAGGTTTAATCCTCAGCACTACATTAAAATAAATGATTTAAAAAAAAAATTCCAATTTCTTCACACATCTTCCCCCAACACTTGTTATTTTCTGTTTCTTTGGTAGCTGCCAACTTAATGGGCATGAAGTAGTATCTCATCATATCAGACCTTGGGTAGCAGCCCCTTGGCCATGACCAGTGCCTGGGCCTGAGGCTGAGTCTTTGGCCTCTGGAGTCTGATTGGGATTAGAGCCCATCTGTAGTGCCTAGGGATAGTCTGGCTAGCAGGTGGTCACATTAGGCCAGCTCATGGGTCTCAAGTAAGACTTTGGACACAAGCTCTAGGCAGGGGGCACTGCTGGACTCGCTTGGATTTTAGGACTCTGTCTGTTCTTGCTAGTGGACTGGACCACAAGATAGCCATTCTTTCCAAATTACCAGTGGCTGGGAGGGCCCCAGGCCTCACCTACTCTGTTGTGCAGATTGGCTGCTTTTCCTCAGAGTTTTGGGGAAATCCAGAGATGGGTTAAGGGCTGCTGCAGATCTGGGCTGCTCGCCTATCTCTCAGGAGAGCCAGCTCCCACTGCACCAGCAGCCCCACTCCTGCCACCAGCCTGTTCGGCAGCTTTCTAACATGCACCGGCCCATCCCTTAGATGAAATCTTCTTGTTGCCCTCAAGTGATGGACTGAAGGAAGGACTCTGAGATATCTTGCTCTATCAGTGGCTTCTAGCAGCCCTTCTGACTGGCTCTGCCTGTGCCTGCACCCCCTTGAGCTTCAGGGGCCACCACCCACTCTTCCCTGCCAGGACAGGTCCCCAGCCCTGCTGTCTGCAGGCTGCTGAGAGGGTCATGTGCAATAAGAACTTCCAACCATGAGAACTTTGATTTCTGGGTCTGGGGATCTGCTCAGGTGAACAAATCAGCTCTGAAATTCATCACCCTCTTGTTCCAGGTCCAAGCCTGGGACAGAGCTTGATGACAGCAGCTGCAGGTTGTCCAGGACCCCAACCTCATACAGGGCCAGCTTCTGAGCCATTTCTGTCAGCCTGGGTTGATGATGATCTGCAGTGGCTCTGATGATGATGATGGAGCAGAGTTGCCCAGGGGCAATCCTTCCATGGATGTGGGCCAAAGGCCCAGGCTATTCCCTCAGCTTCACTCTCCAGCACTGTCCCCTTGAGTACAGCCAGCTTCTTTGAGGGGTGCTGGACCTGGGGGGCAGCTTGGGGTTAAGTGCCAGGAGTGCAAGGCAGCAGAGAAGTCGATACACTCTCATCAGGCTGACTGGGGCTTTTCAGGAGCTCGGGGCAGCTTGGGCTGGGGCTTCTGGCAGCATTGCCAGAGGCTGCTATGGGCCACCTCCACTCTGGGCACTGCCAGTGATAGACACATAGGAGATCTCCTGTGTGGAAGGAGGGCTAGGGTTGGCAGCTTCTGTCTCCCAAGGAGGCCATGCAACTGCTGCCAGCTGCTTCTCCAGCCTCTTGTACACCCTCTGGTCATCATGGGTTGGAGGGACTCCTCTTGGCTGGGAGGTGCATCCACAGCAAACCAGCTGATCCAGGGCCAGGACCAGCTGGGACAGGCATGGCCCAGGCTTGGGGTCCAGGTGCTTCTTATAAATCTGGGCAGTGATATAAGTAAGCTGTGCATCTGTGGCTACACCTCCTTTGAGGGTGGTCTGGGTGCTTTTAGGGCCATCCAACCCCCTCGGCCTTGTCTTCAACCAAGTCTTTCAGATACTTGTTCCTTGCTCCATGTGTCCTCACAGAGCTCCATGTGTCCTTACAGCCAGCCCTCTGGCCATCCAGGGTCTCCAGCACTACCACTCCAAAGCTGAAGGTGTCAGTGTCCACAACCAGCTGGCTGTGTTGATGTAAGGCAGGGTGCCTCAAACAGTGCGTGTCCAGGCCAGGCACTGCCCTGGCCAGGGCTGGCCCCTGCAAAGTGACTGAAAGGGGCCAGGCCAAAGTCTCCCAGCTTAGGCATCAGTCTCTCATCCAGAAGGACATTAGAACTCTTGATGTCTCTGTGGATGAAGCTGTGGCTATCCTGATGTAAAAACTGAATAGCCCAGTAGGATGTCTGGTTGCTGAGGCCAGGAGAGAGGAGGGCAGGTGTCAGTTTGGAAGTGGGAACGGTCTTCTAGGGAGCCATTGGGCAGGAACTCATAGACAAGGCCTTAGAAGCTGCTCTCAGCACAGAAGCCAGTGAAGTCCACACTATTTGGGTGATCAAAGCTCCAGAGCTGCTTCATCTCAGTCAGGAAGCTCTGCTTTTCCACAGTCCACTCTAGGTCAGACTCCTTCAGCCTCTTCACGGCATACAGGGTGTTCCTTATCACGGCCTGGTACACACACCCAAAGTGCCTTTCCCCATCCTGAGCTCCTGGAAGAAGTTGCAGGTGTCCTGGGAAATCTCACACAGGGGCCAGCAGAATGGGGAGGGTGGGCCCCCTGCAGTAGGGACACTGGGTTCTTTGGGCTTGACTTGATAGAGGAAGGAGTTGGAGATGGCAGTGGTGGCTGGACAGTAGCAGGGCTTGGAATAGGGCAGAGCTCAGGACCTGAATGAATCCAGGAGCCTGGAAAAGCTGCGGGGGTGGGGGGGAATGTGGAAGGACTGCAACCTTGAGGACTCCAGGCCCTGGTCTTAAAGGGTTCAGAGTTGTTGCTGGACATTGGGGTAGTGGCGCTGGTGGGAGGATGGGAGGTGGAAGGTCAAGGGATGGAAGGTGGAAGGTGCAGGGGTGGGAGGTGGTAGTTGGGTGGGGAGGGTGCCAAGACGTGATGATGTCCCCCTCACGCGCAGCAGTTACAGGTGCATGAGAATGGGCGCAAGGTCGGCCACATGCACGCACCTTGTGGTTGATCCAGGACCACAGGACGCTGGCTGTGAACTGTCAGAGCCCTCGCCCTGCCACAGTTCCATCTGGTAGCCTACGATTAGTGCCACAAACTGGCACCAGTCAGTGGGTTCCAGGGCGTCCATCACTTTGTAGAAGCAGCACATGACCCAGGGCGCAACTCATACAAGAAGTGCTGGGCCCTAAGAACCGCAGCCCTGCCCCATCCCTGACCACTCAAAGGTCCCTGGGTGGGCAATGTTGCCACCGACCCTGGGCCTTCGGGACTCACTTCTAGTTTTAATCTGCATTTTCCTAATGATTAATGATGCTGAGCATCTTCTCATGAATTTGTTGTCCATTTGTATATCTTTTTTGGTAAAGTACCTATTCAAGTTCTTTGTCCATTTTTTAAATTAGATTTTTATTGTTAAGTTTGCAGGAGTGAACAAATAACTTCTCAGAAGAGGATATACAATCAATCAACAAATATATGAAAAAATGCTCATCATCTCTAGCAATCAGAGAAATACAAATCAAAATTACTCTAAGATTTCATCTTACTCATGTCAGAATGGCAGCTCTTATGCATACAAACAACAATAGTGTTGGAGAGAATGTGGGGAAAAAGGTACATTCATACACTGCTGGTGGGACTGCAAATTGGTACAGCCAATATGGAAAGAAGTATGGAGATTCCTTGGAAATCTGGGAATGGAACTACCATTTGACCCAACTATCCCTCTCCTCGGACTATACCCAAAGGACTTAAAAACAGCATACTATAGGGATACAGCCACATCAATGTTTATGGTAGCACAATTCACAATAGCTAAACTGTAAAGCACACCTAGATGTCCTTCAGTGGATGAATGGATAAAAAAAATTTGGCATATATACACAATGGAATTTTACTCACATTAAAAGAATAAAATCATGGCATTCATAGGTAAATGGGTGGTGTTGGAGAAGATAATGCTAAGTGAAGTTAGCCAATCCCCCAAAAAACAAATGCAGAATGTTTTCTCTGATATAAGGAAGCTGACTCACAAAGGGGGTAGGGAAGAGGAGCATGGGAGGATTAGATGAATTCTAGATAGGGAGGGATAGGGAGGGGGAAGGGGATTAGCAAGTATGGTGAAATGTAATGAACATCATTAACCAAAATACATGTATGAAGATTCAAATTGAGTGTCACCGTACTTTATAGGGCTGGGGATGTGGCTCAAGCGGTAATGCGCTTGCCTGGCATTCGTGTGGCCCGGGTTCGATCCTCAGTACCACATACAATTAAAGATGTTGTGTCTGCCTAAAACTAAAAAATAAATATTAAAAAAATTCTCTCTCTCTTAAAAATACTTTATATATAAACAGATATGAAAAATTGTGTATATATGTGTAATAAGAATTGTAATGCAAACAAAAGTACATGTATAACAGCATGAATTGATGAACATACTCTATATACAGAGATATGAAAAATTGTACTACTCTATGTTTAATAAGAACTGTAATGTATTCCACTGTCACATATTTAAAAAAAATAAAATCAATAAAACTAAAAAAAGTTTGCAGGAGTTCTTTCATATTGTGGATATTAACATCTTATCAGATATATTGCAAATATTTTTCTCATAACTCATAGGTTATCATTTCACTCTGCTGATTTTGTCATTTGATGCACAGAAATTTTAAATTTTAACATAGTCCAACTTACCTGTTTTTACTTTGTTGCCTATGTTTTTGATGTCATATCTAAGAACTCATTGTCCAATCCAATTTCATAAACCTCTTCCCCTAAGTTTTCGTCCAAGAGTTTTATAGCTTTAGCACTTACATTTAGGTATTTAACACATTGTTTTTATTTTTTTTAAAATTTTTGTTATTTTTTCTTTTTAGTTATACATGACAGTAGAATGTATTTTGACATATTATGCATACATGGAGTATAACTTCGCATTCTTGTAACTCCCATGATGTGGAGTTACACTGGTCACTGTAATATATCTTGAGCTAATTTTTATATATGGTAAAGGTAAAGATCCAACTTCATTGTTTTGCATGTGTATACTCAGTTTTCCCAGAACCTTTGTTCCCAGAACCTTTCCCATCAAATCATCCTTGCATAAACTCATTTGGCCATATCTACATGCAAAATAATGAAGTAGGATCTTTACCTTACCATCTATAAAATTCAACTCAAAGTTGAATTTTATAGATGGTAAATCTATAACCTAAATGTGTTAAAACTATAAAATTCTTAGAAGAAAACATGTACAAACACATCTGAATCTCTAGAGTTCATTATTTAATAATGAATACATATATCAGAATAATTCAGCAGTATCAACTTATATAAATAAATGTCTGTAGACACTACTACTATATATAATGAGCTTCCTTTTTGCCATTTTCCCACTATATTTCACTACAGTGTTCTTACTTTGGAAAGGGAAGTATTTCTATTTCCGCCTCCTTATCCTTTGACCTTCTCACCCAGAATAACATTCTCACTCGCTTCATATTTTGTGTTCTCAGCTTATTTAACAATTGAATCAATCATGGCCCAATATTGATTTGAAATTTAAAATTTCCTCTTTTATGATGGAAAGATTTTGAATAGATTTCTGAAAATGAGACACAACAATCAGTAACTACTTTAAAGAAAAGGCCCCGTGGGAAGGGAAGGACGGGGGAAGGAGGTTAAAGGCCAGGTATACTCACTGACACTAGCTGGAGCCTGTAGTTCCAGTTGGAATTATTTATGTTGATAAACAGTTCTGGCCATCCTGGTCATTATGTCCAACAGGGTCATTCTGAACATCAGGCTTTCTGAAATCTGAGGCAAGCAGCCTAAATGACAAAGGGGATACTAATGAGGTCATTCTGTCACTGGAAAGCAATGGTAAAGTACCTATTCAAGTCCTTTGTCCGTGTTTTAATTGATCTGTGTTTTCTCTATGACCTCAGGCAAGGGAGATCTCCATTGCTTCATATTTTATCATCAGAGAAATACTCCAGATGTATTTGTCCAGAATCATTATATATGAATTATCTTTATGGCTCAGAGTTAGGGTGGGTGTTTCTTTAATGAGATTGTTAAAATATAACCTAATAATGAAAAGAGGAAAAGTGAGATGAGAACTAGTGACCATGGATTTCTCATCAGAAACAAAGGCAAATGTTGGAACAGAATCTTTAAAGTACTGAAGAAAGAGAGCTGTCAACTCAGAATTTTATATCCGGGGACAATATCTTTCAAGAATGAAGGTAAAAACAGGTGTGGTAGTGTACACCTGTAATCTCAGCAACTTTGGAGGCAGGTGGCCCTTAAGTTCAAGGCCAGCCTCAGCAATTTAGCAAGACCCCATGCCAAAATAAGAATGTGTTGGGGATGTAGCTCAGTAGTAAAAAAGGAAGAAGGTAAAATGAAGACATTCTCAGAACTGTAAGAATTCATGGTCAGTAGTTCTATACCATAGAATATTAAAGGAAGTTCTTCAGGCTAAACAATATTACATAAGAGAGACAATTAGACAATTAGAACTTCAAGAACTTCAGATATGGTAAATATCTGGTGAAATAAATTCGTTTTCTTAGTTTATTTGAAATGTCTATGAGTACTGAACGCAAAAATTATCACATTATCTAGTGGTTTAGTTCACCTTTAATTTTGAAGTAGTTACAGATTCATGGAATCTGAAAAAAAAAAAAAAAAAAAGCACGGGGACGTCTTGTATCCTCTTCACCCAGCCTCTTCCAATGGTAGCATTTGTATAACTGTGCACACTGTCAAAACCAGGAAAATGAGGTTCACTGAGATCCTATCTATAAATCACAAAGTCTGATGCAATGTAATACTCAATGGATGGAATCTACTAATGCTTAGAAAAGTAATTCAAATTATGTAATCTTTCCATGACACTCAGAGGAAGTGGAATCTATTTCACAACCTCACTGATCCTGGCTTAGAGAGCTTTATAGGACCTGGCAGCCTTGTTCTCTGACCAGGACAAGATTAACCCTTGTCTTGAGTCTCTTCACTAAGTTCCATATCTGAAACTTTAATCAGTATATAAACCACTTATAAATCTTGCTAAATTATAGATTCTGAGGGTGGGGGGGGCTTGAGAGTCTGCATTCTTAACAAGTTCCCAGGGGATGCTGATATGACTGATTGGCAGATAAAGACTTAGAGTAGTGAGGCTTTAAAAGGATGCTCTCGGTATGCCCCTACCCACTGCACATGGAGTCTGTTGGATAAATGCGTTATGACCTAGAATACTTGCCACTTCTAAATTAGTTCTCATTCAGACAGGGGTGAGGATGAGGGGAAGGGCTGAGGACAGCTTTTCACCCATTGCCATGTTTTTTTATTCCAAGAATTCAAAATCTGAATTTTGACTTCCAGGAAGATACATTTGTCAGGTTGGGCAGGGCAAACATATTTTACTTAATAGTTGACTAGCTTAATTTACAACTTGCAAATAGATATAGAGTATGTGGACCTTCCTTTGTATTGACTTGGCCTTGTAAATATTAGGCACTTACAGAACTCTCCCCTTGGTCCTCCAAGTCTGATAAATCTGCAAAGAACAAAACACACACTGACAGTTGCCACTATGGCCAGACTAGCACAGACTAGGAACTTTGGGGAATGCTGTACAGTAGCTGTGGTAACAGCAGTCTCTCATTCATTCCCCAATTTTCACCCCATGATCAGACCTGTGCTTCTTTGGTCCTCAGCCTACCACCCCACCCCATCTCTTTTAACTCCCTTCAAAGTTAGTGGAGCTGATTTGCATCCTTTAATCTTGTTTCTTGGACTTTGGAATCCAGTTAGGCCACTTAAGCCCCACCTTCTGGCTCCCTCCCCTCCTTCCACCTCCCCTACTTACTTAACACGAATCCCCCTCCAGAACTCATTTTCAGACCTGCTTGGTGTGCCTCTCTCTAGAAATGCATGTTCTTTAGTGTGCCCTCATGGTGAGAGACCATTGAAATGTAATTTTTGACATACTCAGACTGCTCCAGCAACACCACTCACACACACCTGATGTCCCTCCCTTCCTCTATCCATTTGAACTCCCTCCCTTCATTTATTCATTTAATAAAGTATGTTTAGAGTCTAGAGCAACTGTGGCTGAGAATAACAGTCAATATTCTTTTTGTATTTATGCTTCCTGCCGCAGTCTGGCTGGGCACAATTCAGGAGCCACTTGTCAAAAGAAACGAACTTTATTTTTAGAACCACACACGCCAAACAAAACAGCTCCTCAGGAAAAGCCTTCAGAGCCCAACTGCCACCACCAGCTTCCCACAAGCCTCTCAACCTCCCCCACTCCTTCTGCTCTTGAGGCCAATTGGCTGGGTTGCGTGGGCAGAGCCAAAAAAAAATCCCCCCTAGTCTGAAAGGGCGGGGAAACAGCCCAATGAGCATAACCACAGAGGAGCCAATCAGTCGGCAGCTAGAAGTTTGCTGGGGCTGCTGTGAGCCAATCATCGGCTGGCAGCTGGAAGTATGCTGGCAGCTGGAAGTTTGCTGGGGCTCCTGTGGCTGTGGCTTTCAACATCCTACCGTGGACCACTCTTCAATCTAGCTCCTGTGTTCTTTTTTTTTAAGCATTTATTTATTTATTTGTTTATTATTGATTTTTTAAAAATGACAGCAGAAATGCATTGCAATTCTTATTACATATATATATACCATAATTTTTTCATATCTCTGTATACAAGGTATGTTGACACCCAATTCGTGTCTTCATACATGTACTTTGGATAATGATGTCTATCATTTTCCACCATCCTTGCTAATCCCCTCCCCCATCCCTATCCCTCCCTATCTAGAATTCATCTAATCCTCCCATGCTCCCCCTCCCTACCCCACTATGAGTCAGCCTCCTTATATCAAAGAAAACATTCTGCATTTGTTCTTTTGGGATTGGCTAACTTCACTTAGCATTATCTTCTCCAATGCCATCCATTTACTTGCAAATGCTATGATTTTATTCTCTTTTATTGCTGAGTAAAATTCCACTGTGTATATATGCCACTTTTTTTTTTATCCATTCATCCACTGAAGGACATCTAGGTTGGCTATTGTGAATTGTGCTGCTATAAACATTGATGTGGCTGTGTTCTTTCAATACAATCTTGTCTTCACTTTTACACCTATGTTGTTTAAAGTCTTAGGTGTATCTTTGGAAGACAGCAATCTAATCAGAAAATTCTAGTATGGATTTAATCCATCAGCATTTGATAGGATAATAGTGTTATATTTAGATTTATTTCTACCTCTTTAATTTGTACCATCTCTCTCTCTGTATGTGTTCATTTTAGCTTTTCCAGTCTTCTCTTGGAATGGTTGTACTTTATTTTCTGTCTCCTGCACAATAGTGTATACGTTATATGCAAGTGTTAAAGTTACTTTTTTTTTAAAGCATACATACTTGAGTTTGTCGTTTGTTTGTTTCTTTATTTATTTATCATGGTACTGGGGGTTGAACCCAGGGGCATTTTACCACTGAGCTACGTCTTCTGCCTTTTAACATTTTTAAATTTTTGTGACAGGGTCTTGTTAAATTGCCTAGGCTGGCCTCAAACTTGTAACCTTCTTGCTTCAGGCTCACAAGTCCCTAGGATTATAGGTAGGTGCTACCATACCCAGCTTTGGTTTTTAAAATTAAAAACTCAGTTTCTTTATAATTCTACCAAACCATAAAATGTTCTTTAGATTTTTGACAATGAATTCTTGTTAAAATTCAGTCTTTCATGCTATTTTTGCAAATTATTTTAGATCAAAATTGCTTTTATGTTCCTAAAAGTAGTTATTATTATTGTCATAAATAGTTACTTAGATTTACTTATATTTTTATCAAGTTCTGTGCCATCATCTCTTCTTTCACCCCCCTTTATCTTTTGGGCACTATTTTATTATTAATGACATAGATTCTTAAGTAGTTCTTTTAGAGTTGGTTTTTTTAAAAAAATAATTTTTTATTTGTCAATGGACACACAATATCTTTATTTATTTTTATGTGTTGCTGAGGATTGAACCCAGTGCCTCACACATGTGCTAGGCAAGCTCTCTACCCCAGCCCCTAGAGTTGGTCTCTTTATTATAAATATTCTCAAACTTTCTTTGCCTAAAATTATGTTTATTACATTGCCATTCTTGCTAATGGGTCAGGTGAGTATAGAATTCACTTATGTTAGAAGTCTGCTAACAGTTGAACTTTTATTCCTTTATAGGTAATCTTTCTTTACATTTCAATTGTTTTTAAAATTTTTATGCTTTCCAGTCTTCCAAAAATGTCCGGGTAATGATTGTCTTTATTTATCTTCTCTGTGTTTCATTTTAAGTCTTCATTCTAAATGCTGTTGAATTTCTTCAAGTATGGACATTTCCCCTCTCCTCCCCCCTCCCTCCCCCCCTCTTCCCCTCCCCTTCTCCCTCCTTTTTAATGAAAGAAAGGCTATTTTATTTTTTTTAAAAAAAAAAAGAAAGAAAGAAAAAAGCAAAACCAGATTCTGTGAACAGGGTGAGTCCTTCAGGCCTTCAGTGTCCTGGTGGTGATCTTGTCCTTCTTAATGATGTGGATGATGACTCCCATGCCTGACACTGCCTCTGGGGTCCACAGTGTTCAGCATGGCTTGGAAGGTGGTTTCAGTCAAGTGTTCTGGAGGCTGGGGCTGTAGCTCAGTTGTAAAGTGCTTGCCTAGCATGTGTGAGGCACTTGGTCTGATTCTCAGCACCACATATAAACAAATAAAATAAAGATCCATTGGCAATTAACAATATTTTTCAAAAAAGCAAAAAAAACAGAACAAACAAACAAACAAAAGCAGATGTTTTGGAGCCTTGTTGGGCTCCCAGACCCGTACATTTGTTCAGCACAGGTGCCACTAACTACAAACTCGTAGGTCACCATGGATCGTTTACCATCGGGCAGCCAATGAGGTCTAGAGAGCAAATGAAGGACTTAAAGGTCTTCAGGTGCAACCCAGCAATAACAGACACTGTGTAGTAGGGCCCAAACTGTTTCTCATAGAAGAAGTTGGCGATCATGCTTATGAGGGTATAAGGCTTAATCTGCTGACCTTTCTTCAACTCATACAGGTCAGCCCGAACTTGAGGTGCTGGGCAACTGTCTAGATGTCTGTGGTGAGCTTCACCAGGCCAATGTACAGCTGGTCAACCATAGAAGAGATCTATTTGAAGTCCGTGGTCACCATCTGCACCTGGATTCTGAAGTGCCTGTCTGCAGCATGGACACACAGTTCTTCCCATTCAGAGCGATGACAACCCCTGTGTTATGGGACATAATAGACTTGATTGCTGTGTACTAGGACCCCTGAGCACAGCTGAAGTGCCAGTTCAATTATAGACATTTCTAAGCCACGTTTTTCTTGAATGTTGTGATTTTTTTCATTCTAATGACTTCTTCTGGGATTTACATTAAATTTATCATTCTTATTCTATTCTTCATATTTCTCAACTGATATCATCTCTGTAACTTTCTGAGTTTCAACTTGTTTAGCTATAGTGCAGAGAGTCTGGTATGTACATTTTATCATTTTGGCTGATGCTTTTATTTTTTAGTCTTTAATTATTTTCTCTCTGTAATTCTTTGCCTACTGGTCCTTGCCAAGGTGTTCCTCAAATTGACTGAAATTTTTATTTTTTTTTAGTTTTTAAATTTGTTTTTAGGATTACATGACAGTATAGTGTATTTTGACATATACAGAATGGAGTATAACTTATTCTCATTAGGATCCTATTCTTAAGGGATGTGGAGTACATGATATGGAGTTTCACTGGTTGTGTACTCATATATGAACATAGGAAAGTTATGTCTGATTCATTATAGTTTTAATTTGCATTTCTCTAATTGCTAGAGATGTTGAACATTCAAACTGACTGAGATCTTACTCATTCATAGATACATTCATTCTTATTGAATGTTGATGCAATTATTTATGGAGTAATAAATACTATTCTGGGGCTCAAGGGGGCAGTCAATTATGACTATAATGCACTTGACTCTGACTTCAAGCTATAATGACATCAGTTTTGACATCAGCTATGATAATGACAACAGACCAGGCCAAGGTCTGTTTGGACTAGGGAGGGGACTCTGACTCAGGCCCTTCCTGCTCCTGTCAGCTAGCCCAGAGGATACAAGTCTTACATTAATCTACAAGATCTAGAAACAAAGACCAGAGATCACGCTCTGCATCCTACAAAAAAAGAAGAAGGAGGAGGAGGAGGAGAAGATTCACCATGTGCCAAGAGTGAGAAATGAACTCAAAGAAAAGTAGAATGTGAAGCTATGGATAATATTAAAGAAAAGATGTAGGCATTAAAGACTCAATCCAGGAAAAGGGATGATGGTTGTCAGGCATTCCAGAGTAAACACAGTACAGAGAAATATCACACCATATTTCAACATCTCTCTTAAAATCTCTATTTCCTCTCAGTTTCTCCCTCTCTTTTTTAGAGTCTCTTGGTTTTCATGCCCATCAACTTGTTTCACCTGTCAACCTGTTATATTCCTCTTTACTTGTCTTCTCCATCCTTTTTCCTTCTCTTCTCTATTTGTCCTTTATCTCCCTTCCTCTCTCTGAAGCTCTTTCAAAACTCATATTTTAAATTTATCGCTCTCATAGTGACCCACTATATTCTCAATGTCTCTCTTTTCTTTATTTTTGGTGCTAGGGTGGAACCTATGGCATCACCCATGTGAGGCAAGCACTCTACCACCAAGCTCCACGCCAAACCCCTCAATCTCTCTCTCTCTCACTCAGTCTTTCTCTCTGCACCCACCCTCCCCATCTTAGATAATGTCTCAGTCTCTCAAATCTCTGATTCTCAACATTTTTATCAAAATATACATCTATCTCTGTTGACTTAGGTTAGTCTTATCTCTTTTTCATGGCCTCTTTTGCTCATTGTGCTTATACGATTTCTTTTCTGTCACACACTTGCTCCCTCTTTTTCTTGGAATTTCTGTTTCTTTTTGAGTTTTTCCTTTGATATCTCAATTTTGTCAAATCCCTTAATCTTTCTCAGTTTTTCTCTAGAAGATTTTTTTCAAAATAGATTCATTGAACTCTTATTTAATCTCTTCCTTTTTATGTTTCACAAAAAATACAAAAGTTATAAAAGCATGATCAGAAATATTGATGTATTAACACAGAACCTCAAAACCAAAGCTTATCAAGTACCATAAACTAAACTAAAAGCAAATATCCGGATTCAAGCCAGCTTCTCTGTCCTGGATGACTACAGACCTAACAGCTTTTCACTGGGCTTCCTGCACTTTCTTGGCTGCTCCTGCTCTGGCTCACCCACAACCATCAATATACACTCCATTCCTCCAGAGTTTGCGATTGAAATGTCAATCATTAAAAGATGAATAAAATAACTTTTCATATCACTCTTTCAAGCTTGGTTCCTTGAATCTAGTACATTTGAATTCTCCCAAGAATATAGAAAGAGGGTGTCAGTCCCTTATTATAACAAAATACCTCAGCCAGCAATGGTGGTGCATGTCTGTAATCCCATCTACTCAGGGGACTAAAACTGAAGGATCGCAAGTTAGAGGTCACACTGGGAAACTTGGTGAGACCCTGTCTCAGAACAAAAATAAATGGGCTGAGGATGTAATTCAGTGGTAGAGCACTCCTGGATTTTATCTCCAGTGACAAAATAAATATGGAAAGAAAGAAAGGAAGGAAGGAAGAAAGGAAGAAAGAAGAGAAGAGCAAGCAGAAAAAACCCCTATAGACCTGATCATTTAAATATTTAAATAAATAGAAGTTTCTTTTTAAAAATTTGTTTCAATTAGTTACACATGACAGTACAATGATCTTGACATATCATACATTTGAATCAGATAGGAAAATAGAAGTTTCTTTGGCTCATGGTCATAATTTGTTGCTAGGAGATCTAACCTAAAACAACAACAATAATCAAACAACAGCTAAAAAACCAAAGGCTAACTGAAATTCACTAAACAGAAAAAAGGAATCATTAAAAGAAAATCTTGGAACATCAAGCAAGAAGACAGACCATAGAAAGACAAAATATGAGTAAATACAGTAGACTTTCCTACTCATCTTTTTCTAAAAGTTTTCTACATTGATAATTGGAACAAAAAAATCTAACACTCTTCATGTTATGGCTCTCCATGAATACAGATAAAATTCTCAAAATAGTTACATATGGCCCAATTTGCCTTTTTTTGTTTCATTTTGTTTACAACAGCATGAAAGTAACATGCATCAATAAAGGCCATATTTCAACTTTTGAATTTTGAACTTATCTGGGGCCTGCAAGTTTGGTAAGATACTCCTTTGCAATGTGATGCTGGACAGCTTTAGTGAGCTTTGGCTTCCAGTCAGTGATGCAGTCACCAGGCAGAAGCAATTAATGTCCTATATTGTGTCGCTGAGCTATAATGGTGGGTAGATTAGGTGCATTAGATGTGTTTTTGACTTATTTTCAACTTAAAATGGGTTTATTAGAACACCCCCTCCCAATCATAAGTCAAGGAGCATCTGTAAGCTATTTCTACTTCTTTGAGTCATTGTGGAGAAATGGGTCTTTCTTCAGGGTCCCCTATAGATTTAAGCCACTGATGAAAACTTTTTCACTAAGGTCACCTGAATTCAAGTCAGCCTCATCCCTGGGCTATACCAGTGGTTCTCAATTCCAGAAGCATGTAAGAAAACCTGGGGAGTTTTTAAGACATACCAGCACCTGGGCTTTAACCCAGACGAATTAAGTCAGAATCGTTAGGAGTAGAATATTTTAAAAGCTCTTTAGGGGATCCTAATATTTAGCCACTGGACCTCTTTCAGTTGAGAAACACTGGACTTTAAACACAAAATCCTCTTAACGAGCATCTCTTTTATCCTGAGCACATAAGACTAACCAGCACCACTCTCACTGCATTTATTTTCTAGCTTTCTTTTTTTGCCCTTTGTGAGTCAGTGCCACTCATATAAGCTATTTATTCAAAGTTGATAAATAATTGTTTTAGTCAATTCATAAATATAGTTTATGTGAATTTTTATTTTTTCATATAACCTCTGAAATTTCAATGGAAAAGTCACTCAATTATTCATGCAAACTTTCTAAGAGGTGAAAGTCCACACAGACAAAGGAAAAGGAAAGGATGAAAATTAAAGGCAACCCTCTACTTCTCCCATCTTCCCAGATATATATATATATATATATATATATATATATTGAAAACTATATTAGAACACTTAAATATCATTTTCTCTGAATAGGACTTACTATATGCCATCCCTGTTCTAAGCACTTTATATACATTGACTCATTCAGTCCTCACAAGAACCAAACAGGTTGTTATTATAATTACTCCCATCATATAGATCAGAAAGCAGGCATAAAGGGGCTAAGAAAGTTGTCCCAAATCACACAGTTAAGTCTTTAAACCCTAGACTGATGACTCCTGAGCTGCACTGCTAATCTCTATGAAGATTATATTGTAAGTTAGGATTCCTTTGATATTTTTATCGAAGAATTTTTTTCTTCTATAGCATTCATTTCAAACAGCACTCATTATTGAAGAAATTTTTATTTCTTCGATAGCACTTTATTTCTCCCTGAACACATCACAATTTAAAATTATTAATTTATTTGTTCATTGTCTGTCTCCTTCTTTACTCTTTCATTCTGAGATCAGAAAGCATTTCACACCAGTTCACTGCCACATACCCAGTGCCTAGCATACAGTGAAGTGGCACCCCCTTTCTCTACAGAAAAGGCTTAACTGGGCTTCTCCAGAAATCTTCACCATGGCTGATTTTAGGACTGACAGCAAAAGAGTCTCTATAAAAGAGTTCAATGTAGATAAACTTCCTATTTTTGTATTGTCCTGTTTTACTTGGCCACTGGCCGGGAAGATACCAGCACTCCAGGTGCTGGACACCCCCTTACTAGTTTTTCACAAACAGGTATCCAGTATAGTAGTTTGTAGAAATGAGCAAGCAAGGCCTCTGGCCTTGAGCTGGGGCTTCACAGAGATGTCTACATTTCTAAAATAGGAGAAGTTACCAATTGGGCTCCATGGTAACAGCTGGCAGGGGGAGGAAAGAAAGGGGAGAAGAAGCTCCCCCCTTCTCAGGTGTTGTCCTTGAGTGGTTAACTTGCCCAGAAGAGTGAAAGAAAAAAACTGCTTTTATGTGAACTTCTGCAGACTGTGAACTTCTGAACCCCTCCCCTTACATGCTGGGTATAAAACTCTGAAACTACCTGAACTCGGGGTTCAGGGGATTGATTGATCACAGCAAAAGTTGTGCCCTCTGAACCTGGCTGCAGCCAAATAAAACTGTTTCCTGCTATGTTTGGTGCCTTGCCTTGGCTGTCCCTACTACAATAGTAGATGATGCTCATTAATAGTTGGGTGAAATGAAGGCAGGACTAAAGCGTTTCTTTCGTGGAGTAATGTTTCCACCTTGCGGAATTTTAGTATATTGCAATTTTTAAAAAAAAACAAGGTAGGTTTTCCTATGATAACTGAAGGTCTGGTGTGCTATTTCTCAAACATATTAGAGTCTTTTTTCTTCTTCTTAATTGGACTAGCCCTTTTGAAGTTTTTTAGCACTCTGGAAGAGCCCAGGCTTTTTAGAGCAGGACTGTGATCTCCTAGGTTTGCTTGGTGAAGTGAACTATGCAACTAGGTAATTAGCGGGCATCACTTTGCGTTCAGAACTCATTTGCTTCCACCTTGTTATAGAACAGAGCACAGATTCCTTAATAGGCTCTTGGCTCAGAGAGGTCCCTCAAGTACATTTACCGCCCCATCCTTGCAGCGTTCACACGGCTATGGAAGGGGTCTGTAGTCCAGCAATCCCCAATTCCGGATCCCATATTCCTCACTGTATGATGGCTAAAATAGAAATTGTATATAGACTTAGTCTTTGTCCTCCTGTCATACATAGGAAGAAAGCGCAAATTATGTTCCATTAGAAACCCTAGGTTTTCTTGAATAATGTTTTGTGTAATGTTCAAAAGAGGGTAGATTCTGGTGTTATCCTCCTTTACTTTTACTTCCACCCTGATTCTGTCACATTGATCACGAAGGAGGCTGGAAGCCGGAAGTCTCGGATTACAACGCAAGCCGCTCCTTCTCCCTTGACTCTATGGTTTTCGGATTACTCTCTCCACCGAAAACTCTATGGTTCCGGGGATGGGTTGGGAGGTCTGAGTTTGAAGACGGTGGCGGGAAGATGATAGTTATATCTGTCATCAGGCCGGAGTTCTCCCCTACGGTAGGGCGCTGGGAGGATGCCTTGTCCTGAACAGCCCAGGAGACTCTGCAATGAATCTTCTTCATCGGAGTGGAAAACGGCGGCGATCAGATTCAGATTCATTCTCGGGAAGCGGCGGCGACAGCGGTTTCAGCCCCCAGCTCCTGTCTGGGCCGGTGCTGAGTCCACCCCCGGGCTTGGGACGCAGCCTGAAGGCCGCAGGTGCAGGTACTCTTGTGCACCCTGGGGGCCACGGGATACGTGGCTAGTTTCGCCAGATCACAGGCCGGACGATGTCCTCGCTGCGTGGAGCTTGCTTGTTGGCACAATCCACTGGAATTCCGCACTCCTCCGTTTGTGACTGGGGCCTGGTGCTGTGGTCACTTTCTGCTCAGACATAGGCATGCTTTCACTGACCGCGCGGTACTCAAGTTCAAGTGACTTCAGGGTTTTTAGATCTTTGCAGAAACAGCCTCCTGGTTGGCCGTTTAAACCCCTTCACCTGAGGGAGGGTTTACTTCTAGAGTGCTAATTTCTCCTTACAGATCCTTGTACCAGGTCGCAGATACAGCGCAGGCAGTTTGGAGCCCAGGGGAAGGCTGGAAGGGATTTGTAGAGTTTTCTCAGATTGGGTTGGGTGCCAGTTGAACATTAACCCAATTCTTCATTGTTTTGGGGCAGTGGTTATAACACTAAAACTTAATAGAAACTTCTTCAACTTAGCTTTGTAATGAATACGTCTCCGGTGAGGAGCACGAGTAGTTCCAAACGCCTTATCCATTGTGCCTAACACAATTTTTTGTTTAGAGCTTTTAAGAAAAAGAAAAATATTATAGCCATTAAATACAAATAACAGTTTTTTTCTTACCTTTCTGAACATGGTCAATTTCTCATAAGCTTCTTGAAGTCAGGATGTGCTTTCATTCCAACACATAAGAATTCCAACACACAGTAGAGGACTAATTGCTAAGGTTATATGTTAGAACTAAATTAAAATATTAATTGTTTATGTTTTTCCTGAAAGGGGTATGCAAGCAAACAGACCTGGATGACCAAGTAGACAAGCTGCTATTGGCAAATTGGGGACTTCCTAAAGCAGTTCTGGAGAAATATCACAGTTTTGGTGTAAAAAAAATGTTTGAATGGCAGGCAGAGTGCCTTTTGCTTGGACAAGTCTTGGAAGGAAAGAATTTAGTTTATTCAGGTATTCAGATTTATGCACATTAATTTCTCTACTATTTTTAAGATGGGAGATGTAAATCTGCTTCCCTCCTTTGATCTCAGTTGCTTTTCAGAGTGTGAGCATTATACATTATATGTTTGTGTATTGACTTTTTTGTATAGAGTTATATGTACAAAAGTACATGTAATATGTTTTGTAGAAGATATACATGGGTTTTCAAGGGCAACTTTGACTTTTGCAATTTTTAACCTGTGCTTATTACCACTCTGATTTTAGAAATTAATCATTTGGTAAGACACAATTCCTTGTGTCAGTTTTCTCTGAAATTGTGAGTCTCCCAGATTTTTCATTATGGCTACAAAACAGAATAAGATAATTAATTTATTAGAAGATATAAGTTCGGGCTGAGGAGTTGGACTGGGGTGGCTTTAAAAACTGTTATCACTCACTTGCTGTATAATCTTGCAAACTGTTTAGAGGTGGGGTGAGGGAAGATACTTGGTAGTATTTAGGAAGCGTTAAGTTATTTCACATGTGTAAGAGTATAAAATAGTTTTTGGCACCTAGGAAGTACTCCTAAATGCTGACTAGTGGAAGAATGACCTAGCCACTTCAGTTGCTTAAACCAAAACTTGGGTATCATTCATTAATGTGTTAACCAGCTCACACAATTAATCAAAAAGCCCTGCGTCTTTTACCTTAAATATCTCTTGATTCTGACTACTTTTGACTACTTCTTTCTGTTCTTAACTCCATTGCCTGGTTCAGCTCCTTGTCTTTTTTTTAGATAATAATCTTTTAATGAGCTTGACCTTTTCCTCTGTTCTTGCCCCACTCTTTCAACCCAAAGAGAGCTTTATAAAATACAAATATGATCTTGTCACTCCCTTACTCATCTGTCATTCTGCATTACTTTTAGGATAGTCTAACCTCTTTAAACTCTGGAATTATAAAACTCTCTGTCATGTCTCTGTTATGTCTCTTTATTTTTTTGCTCCCCTGGATCACTTCATATTCCAGGCTTACTAAATCGCTCATTGTCTCCTGAACATGCCAGGTTTTCTTCCAGGCCTTTGCACTTGCTGTTTCTCATGCTTGTCATTCCTTTCCTCTTTCCTTCTCATAAGTTCTGTTTCCTTTCCTTAAGCTTCCTTACAGCTCCTCTCCCTCAACTTCTGGCTCCTATCAGAGGTTACAAGTATTCATCTTCTTCCTCAAGCAGGTCTTTTAGCCATGCAGTATTTAAAGAGAAGAATCTTTAGGTATAACTAGGTACTTGCTAATATTCATCATTCATTGCTGATATGAAGCTTTTTTACTCTCTGGTTTTAGTGTGAGACTATTTAGAAAGCTGGCTTACAGTTAGGGATTTTCAGGGTATAAGGATTTCAAGTGTTAGTTGAGACTTTCCTGATACGGTCATCTTAGGTTCCATAGTATTAGATATGGCTTAAAACATTCAAGTGATGTACCAGATGTTACTTGTTTTTTGTTATAACTTTGTGGAATAATCATGTTTTAGCTCCTACAAGTGCGGGGAAGACTCTTGTTGCAGAATTGCTCATTTTGAAGCGGGTTTTGGAAATGCGAAAGAAAGCTTTGTTTATTCTCCCCTTTGTTTCTGTGGCTAAAGAGAAGAAGTACTATCTCCAGGTAATGTTCTTGTACTAAGTTTGAAATAGTGAACGCCCATTATTGGCAACCTTGGCTTATTGATTTGAAATTGAATTATATAAGAAATGAAAAATCTCTTGTTGCACTCATCTAGATTTAAATGTTGACCATTAAAGCATTGAAAGTTAATGGAGGGAAACTTTAAAAAAATATTATTGAATAAGAAAGAAAGAGCCCTTATGTAAAAATTTGTAAACTTTTCTTAGGAAGGAAACAGAATACTTCAATTGGCCTATAACCATGCAAATTAAGAATCAGGGTTAAAACTAAATGGTAGGACTAGACTGAAGTGTAGAAAGGAGTGAGTGTTTAAGGAAGCATATCTTATCCTTTTTGAGGGACACTAGGAACATTTAGGGGCTGAATAACAAGATACATTGGAGCTTAGGTAAAGCTTCAGGTCTGTGACCTGTTCCTCTGTTCTTAAAACATGAATAGTAGTTTACATTGATATGATACTAACGGTTTTTAAGGCATTTTCACAAATAAAGTGTTTCATAAAATAGATTAAACTTATTGTTGTGGTTTGCATTGAAAAAAAAAGTATTATTGGAATGAAAAGATCTTTGTACTGTTAGGCCAAAAAATCTGAGTTTTAGTCCCAGTTTTACTACTGTGTCTTCAGCCCAGACACACACTCTGCTGGGCCTCAGTGTTTTTGTTTTTAAAATGAGGATGTTAACCCTTTGCACTATTGGTTAACTCAATAAATGCTCAGAGGAAATTGATTGAATGAACAGCTTTAAAGTTCTATGGTTCTATAAATCTTTTTAACAGTTATTTCAGAGGCCAAATAGCCAACAAAGCTGGTCCTACATGGTAACAACTTCTCAACTTATACCCAAAATAACTAAATGATGAAAGGATCCTTTTTATTGAGAAGGTATGTTAGTTAAAAGTTAAACTTGGGGCTGGGGATGTGGCTCAAGCAGTAGGGGATGTGGCTCAAGCAGTAGCGCACTTGCCTGACATGCGCGGGGTGCTGGGTTGGATCCTCAGCACTACATAAAAATAAAAATAAAGGTGTTGTGTCCACCGAAAACTAAAAAAATAATTATTAAAAAATTCTCTCTCTTTCTCTCTCAAAAAAAAAGTTAAACTAAAAAAAATTAATATTAAAGTCCCACAGAATTAAACTTTTAAAGACTTTTCTTCCATTATTGGTCTTTAGTAGAATAATAAGACTATATTTAGTAGAATAAAAAGACTTTACCAGGAATAGAAAGAAGCATTTGAGGCTGGATCTGCCCTCTCCACAATTCGTGTATGTATGTATCCATTATTATATTTTGATGCTATGATATCTTGATTAGGCCTAGACCCAGAGACTACCATTCAACAGGAAAGTAGTAGGGAGCCACAGAAACTGTATTTGAATTTGGGACCCTGGGATAATTTTCTACCTTATTTTTAAAATGTATTTTTAACTATTAAAACGCCATTTAAGATGTGGCCACTAGAATAAAATGGTTATAGTAGTAGCAAAATCAGCAAGAATTTCAGCTACTCATCGAGAACTTGGTGAACTTGAAAATAACATGGTCAGATATTTTCTTTCATGTGCAGAAGCTAGAGAAAAAATAGCAAATTCCTTAAAATGTTAAATTAGTGTTAAAATCAGCTAGTTTATTTCTGTTTATTAAATTAAAAATGTTAGTGTTTAAGGTAAATTTTCTCCAATTTTTATAAATACCTCTTAGAACTTTGTAGGTTATTAAATACTATCATTAAAATGATGTACTTAATTTTATTTGACTCTGTCTTAATAGGAATTCCTGCACTAAGCTTTGTCATTTCTAAACTTAATATTTCTAGTATATGGTTTTAAAACAAAACAAAATAAAAACAGAAAGTCCTGGCCAGGAACAACTGAGATTAATCTGATAAATGTCTTTAAATGCTTATGTCTGTTTTCTGGAATGGAATCTACCTGTAATTGATATATTTTGACCTTTTACCACCCGTATTGTTTCTTTTTACTCAATTCAGAGCCTGTTTCAGGAAGTAGGAATAAAAGTTGATGGGTACATGGGCAGTACCTCTCCAACAGGGCATTTCTCTTCCTTGGATATTGCTGTCTGCACAATTGAGAGAGCCAATGGTCTTATCAATCGCCTCATAGAGGAGAATAAGATGGATCTACTGGGTAAGAAAATACAAAAATGTTTTTTTGGGCACTACTGGGAATTGAACTCAGGAGTGCTCTACCACTGAGCTATATCCCCACCCTTTTACTGTTTGAGACAAGGTCTCATTAAGTTGCCCAGGCTGGCCTTGAACTTGTGAACCTCCCACCTCAGCCTCTTGAGTTGCTGGAATTACAGGTATGTACTACCATTCCAGGCAAAAAATTAGAAAATTAAACACATTTTCTGTTGTTATTTTTGATTAAATAAAGGGGAGCTACTGTGATTTCTATATGTCCCATGTTGTTATTCCATTATCTGTCATCTACTTCTGGAGGCAAGAATTGGCATCTGAAATATTAGGAAATCTGCATTAAAAAATACAAGTTTTGTGTTCTGCTATTATTGATCTTACTACCTTGGATTTTTGTGCTTTCGAAAACAGAGATGATATCTTTGAGCCTCAGTCTTTTCTCATTTCTTCTTTTTTGTCTAAACTTTACCAGGAATAGAAAGAAGCATTTGAGGCTGGATCTGCCCTCTCCACAATTCGTGTATTATGTATCCATTATTATATTTTGATGCTATGATATCTTGATTAGGCCTAGACCCAGAGACTACCATTCAAAAGGGAAATAATAGGGAGCCACAGAAACTGTATTTGAATTTGGGACCCTGGGATAATTTTCTACCTCATTTTTTAGATTTATTTTTAACTACTAAAAGGCCATTTAAGATGTGGCCACTAGAATAAAATGGTTATGGTGGTAGCAAAATCAGCAAGAATTTCAGCTACTCATTGAGAACCTGGTGAACTTGAAAACATCATGGTCAGCTGTTTTCTCTTATGTGCAGAAGCTATAGAGAAATAGTGAATTAAAAAGGGGGATCTCATGAAAATAAAAGGGAGGAGAGTAAAGGAAGGGTTTCAAGGGGGAGGGGGAAGGATGGGAAACGGAAGGAACTGTGAAATGACATTGACCAAATTATGCTGTGTATGCATGAATATATCACAATGAATTCCACTTTTATGTGCAACTATATTGCACTAATTAACAAAAAATAGAAGGAAGAACAGTAAGGAAAGGAGATTGTAGTGGGGGGAGTGAAGAGTAAGGGGAAGTATTGGGGATTGAAATGGAGCAAATCATGTTATATGCAATTTTAAGTATGTCAGAATCAACCCTCCTATTATATATAATAATAATGCACTTATAAAATATTTATGTATCACAATAGTGCAATCCTTCACAATTTAATAAATAAAATATACAAAAATACCATGGTAATGTTGAGGCAGGATCAAAGAATATGAGACATGGACTCTATTCTATAAAGCCTTTGAGAAAGAAATCACAATCAATTTGTCTTTTTTTAAAAAATATTATTTATTATTTTTGAAACAGCAAAACAAATTCCACTTTCACCACAATAATTAAATGTTTTACTATAAAGCAAACACTATAAAAAAATAGATGGCATACAGGTTGAATACAAAGAAACAGAGTGTGACTTCTGCAAAACTTTTGTGTGGCCTTTTCCTATTTCTACTTGCTCTGCCCTGTTGAATTTTCTTTTTTTTTTTTTTAAATTGGTTTTATTTTTTGAATACATGACAGCGGAATGCATCACAATTCTTATTACACATATAGAACTGTTTTTCATGCCTCTGTTTGTACATAAGTATGTTCACACCAATTCGTGTCTTCATACATGTACTTTGGATAATGATGTCTATCACATTCCATCATCCTTGCTAATCCCCTGCCCCCTCCCTTTCCCTCCCACTCCTCTGCCTTATCTAGAATTTATCCATTCCTCCAATGCCCCCCCATCCCTACCCGACTATAAGCCAGCCTCCTTATATCAGAGAAAACATTCAGCATTTGTTTTTTTGGGATTGGCTAACTTCACTTAGCATTTATCTTCTCAAATGCCATCCATTTACTTGCAAATGCCATGACTTTATTCTCTTTTATTGCTGAGTAAAATTCTATTGTGTATATATGCCACATTTTTTTTTTTTTACATCTATTCATCCACTGAAGGGCATTTAGGTGTGCTCCACAATTTAGCTATTGTGGATTGTGCTGCTATAAACATTGATGTGGCTGTGTGCCTGTAGTATGCTGTTTTTAAGTCCTTTGGGTATAGTCCGAGGAGAGTCACAATTTGTATCAACTGTTTTATTACTTGTGACTCCACTGGATGTCAAATATCTTAAGGATTATAATAATATTATTAAATGTTATTTCCAGTGTATCTAGTGCAATGCTTGGCATATTAGGTAAAATAAACATTTTTGGATGATAAATAAATTCTGGAATAATTCAACAAATAGCAGGACTTTGGAAAACCTTACTGCTAAGGAAAAAGAGTATCCCATGTCCTTAGGAAGTTGTCTGAATGGTCCTGATTTTGGTGGGATCCATTGCGGGAGATACCAGTGCATGTGAAACACTGAAGTCACAAAAATGTTTACCAAAGAAGGCATGGGTTGACACTAAATTTTCAGTATTATTTCAAGTATATAGATTGGTTCAATTCTCTAAGTAGGGAGAAGGACATTATGATCATATTTATCTTTTGCAGTAGTCTATCATTTTAAAAAGTTCCTTAAAATCATCTGTTTCTTTTTGACCTGATTCTGTTTTTTTTTGGCACAACTTTCTAATGTGAATATGGTTGTTTCCTCCTAAAAAAAGTTGACACACTGTATAACTGACATAGAAATCTTTGATATATCATTCCTGTAAGGTTACCAATTTGGAAGTGAGTAACAAGAGGCAGTTTTCCTTGGGTTTGGACAGACCTAAGTCAGCTAATCATTGGTTTTTAGCTTTAGAATATATCCAGGAAAAGAATTGCCCATTGTGTGGAATCTGTTTTTTGTTTTTGTTGTTGTTGTTTGTTTTATGGTTTGAAATCTGCATCATTTATAATAAATAAAGGTAAATGCTTACTGTAGGGTATAAGATGTTGAATCTCTTAAAAGTCTTCTTGGAATTATGATTTTGTAAAACTTGGTATCTGGAAAATCTTTTTAGGAATGGTGGTTGTGGATGAGTTACATATGTTGGGAGACTCTCACCGAGGATATTTGCTGGAACTTTTGCTGACCAAGATTTGCTATATTACTCAGAAATCAGCATCTAGGTGAGTAGCTGAAATAACTGAATTCTTGAGATTTCAAACAATGTTGGAAAAATGTTTGCAAAAGTAGGCGTTAAACTAAAAGAGGACGGTACTTTCCTTATTTAGAGCAACTGTATAGTAGTTTTTGTTCTAAAATGAGTTCTTTAGATAAACTAATTTTAGATTACTTTGTAAACATTCTAAGACTTGACTGCTCATTGCTTTATTTCAGTGTACATAGTTTTGCAATAGGTTTTGGAAATCTAGTTTTTCTGTTTGTCAGTTTTATTTACATATAATTTAAGCAGGTAACGCTTATTTTGTCAAATAGTGGTTCTTCAACTCCTACTTCTCAGTGGCAACAACTTTCAAATCTTCTAGGTTTTTGTTTTTGTATTTACACTAGTATCTCTAAATGCTGCTCCTTGAGTTCTTTTATATTGACTTCTTACTATGGAACATGAAGATTGGGTTCTCTTATATTCTCTATGCAACAATACCCAATCTTCTCCCCCATTCTGTATAGTCTCTCTTTCTCCTTTGATCCTGTTTCTACTCTCTAGATATAATTATATTCTAATTTTGCTTAGATCGTTATTCAGTGTCATAGTAATGTGACTGTCTGAATGCCATTAACCACTGAGCTATTATAAACTGTAATTACTTTTACTTTTCTAAAAAGCCTTTTTTTTCTCTGAAATTAACAAATGTATTTTTTAATGGCTTGGTTTCCTTATGCATTTATTGCTAATATATCCATAGCCTCTTGCTCAATTGTGTAAATCTCCATTATATTCCAGCACATTTGATATTCTACCAAAGTTGTCATCTTGAAGATGTTTCTCCTAAAGCCTTCTGAGTTGTTCCAATCTGAAAGGTGGTTAGTCTGTACTTGTGTTGTGCTGCAGTCATCTGGGATCTCCCTTCACCATTATCACTCATTTCTATTGCTTTTTACTTCAGGTAGAGCCCCCTTTCTGGATCACATGTCTTTCTTTTCATTTATTTCCTTACTTTGGTGGGGATGTCTTCTCGGAAGTACCACTTTATTTCTGTGAACACACTATCATGGTTATCGGTTATTTGAGAACTTGTGTGTTTGAAAATGTGTTGCAATTATTTTCATAGATTGTCTGGACATAAAAATCAAGATTGGGAATGTTTTTCCTTCAGAATTGTCATGGCTTTACTTTCCCATTTTATTGAGAAATCCAATGCCATGCTGATCATTCATTCTTTGTATAAATTTTTAAAATTCTGTCTGGGAGTTTTTAGGAGCTCCTTTCTTTCCCTATGTTTTGAAATTTTGTACCAATATGTCTTGCTGGACACTTAATAGGCTCTTTCCATTTTGTGGAGATTTAAGCACATTTTTCTTTCTCAGTATGTGATAGAACAAGCAGATAACCATCTGTATCCCAAATCTTTATGGATATGATAATATTACTATGAAATCAGCAATTTTGACCTAATGGATACATGTATAATAATTAGCAAAAAATGTCAGAGTACATGTCAGTTCCACATGAAACATTTATGAAGAGATTTATCATATGCTGGGTCATAAAGAAAGTCTTAACATATTTCAAAGGTTTGAAATGACTTAAAATATATTCTCTGACAACAGAAGAATGGAGTTAGGAAAAATATATTCTCTGACAACAGAAGAATGGAGTTAGGAATAAGGATAAGCAAAGCACAAGCTGAAAATGCCTACATGTTTGGAAATTAAGCAATATGTTTTAGGCTCATTTTGGGTCAAAAAAATTAATCACAATAGAAATTAGAAAATAGTTTTGAACTAGAAAAATATTTCAACAAAATTGTGAAATGCAGCGAAAGTTATTTTTAAAGGGAAATTGATAGTATGAAATGTTTATCTTATTATAGAAGGCAGACGGGAAATGTTATTTAATTATCCATTTCAAGAAACTTTGAAAAAGAATAATAAAATAATGCCACAGAAGTAAAAGGAAATAAATGATAAAATTAAATGCAAAAATAAATGAAAAAGGAAAGTCACTTTCCAGAAAATTTAAAAGTTCTACAAATGAATAAGAAATACATAAATAACCCAATATATCAATGAAGAACTTGAATAGACATTTGAAAGACAGTTTCCCAATGGTCTGTATACATGAAATGGTGCTAGTCTCATTAGTAATCAGAAAAATAGAAATTACTTTTTCATGTTTACAACTTGCTCTCTAGAATGGCTAACATTAAAAAGATTGATAATACTAAGTAATGACAAGATTGTGGAACAATAGAATACACATATACTGTGGGAGTGTTACTTTGGTTCAGACTCTCTGGAAAACAGTTTGGCATTATCTCTTAAAATTGAAGATCTGTGACCTAGTAATCAATGATATAGTAATTTTATTCCTAGATCCTGTTCCCTAAAAAATTATATGCATGTGTATGCCAAAGGACATGCCCAAGAACATTATTAGCACCACTACTTGTTAATATACTGTGTTTTTTTTCTAATATTTATTTTTTAGTTATAGGTGGACACAATATCTTTATTTTATTTTTATGTGGTGCTGAGGATTAAAGCTGGTGCCTCACACATGGTCAGCGAGTGCTCTACCTCTAAGCCACAAACCCAGTCCCAATATACTGTTTTTTAATGTGAGTTTCATTTATTTTTCATAGCCAGGCAGATTTAGCCAGTCCTCTGTCTAATGCTGTACAGATTGTTGGAATGAGTGCTACTCTTCCTAATTTGGAGCTTGTGGCTTCCTGGTTGAATGCTGAACTCTATCATACTGACTTTCGCCCTGTACCACTTTTGGAGTCAGTAAAAATTGGAAATTCCATATATGACTCTTCAATGAAGCTTGTGAGGGAATTTCAACCCATGCTACAAGTGAAGGTAAGTCATTATTTTTATATCATAGCTCTTGGTATCATTGTGTTTAATGTCATTTTCTAGCAAGTTAACAATTTTTGGAATATAATGAGAGGTTGCAAAATAGATGAATGCATGTTCCACATCCACTAGAATTAAAACTAAGCCAGTCAGTTTCACTTTAAAGAACTGATGGTGATAGTGAAGGAGGAAATGTAGTTGTGCCTTGACCATCGTTTCCTGATATATGATATACCCATTTTTAAGAATATACTTAGTTTTGTGGATTTTTCTGTTTAACTAGGAAAAGATTTTCTTATGCTAGTTTAAACTAAACACTAATGTGGAAAATTAACCTTATATTAAATGGTAGGTATAATTATAGTATATAGAATGAAAAGCACATCATTTGGGAGTTAGACCTACTTCTGACATTTAATAGTAATACTTGATAAGGTTAAGATAGTAGTTGAATCACAAAACTTCTCAGAACCTAGTATCTTCATTTATATGTGGCCCAGGTAGGCCTCAAACTCTTAATTTTCTTGCCTCAGCTTCCTGAGTAGCTACATTTATGGATATGCGCTACCATGCCTGGATTGTTTTCTATTTTGTTATGGACTTTGTAGCTGATTTTTTATTATGCCTTTGAATAATAAAATTTTTCCTGTGAAGAAAAGTGAATGATTTTAAACTGGTGTGAGGAAATTTTTTTGTGGTCCTGAGGATTGGACCCAGGAATGCTGAGCTACATTCTTGGCCCCTTTTTATTTTTTATTGTGAGATAAGGTTTTGCTAAGTTGCCAAGGCTAGCTTCCCAGCTTATGATCCTCCTGTCTTAGCCTCCTCAGTTGCTGAGATTATAGGTGTGTACCAACACACCTGGTATGAAAATGTTTTAAAAGTACCACTGAGGTCGTTATTTCTCTTTCTTTTTTAGGGTGATGAAGACCATGTTGTTAGTTTGTGTTATGAGATCGTTCGTGATAACCATTCAGTATTACTTTTTTGTCCATCAAAAAAATGGTGTGAGAAACTGGCAGATATCATTGCCCGAGAGTTTTATAATCTACATCATCAAGCTGAGGGTGAGTTACCAATGGTAATGAAAGCCTACATACTTAGTACGTTTGCTTGAAAGAAATGTTAGTGATTATATTAAGGAAGTATGATTCTCTTCCACATTGCTACTGCCTGCTTTCTAGGCACTCTTTACAAAATTATGTTTTTATGATTCTACTCTTCTGACATCATTATAGGAATTGTGAACACATACTCAGGCTTCTTCAGATCTTCACATCTTCACATCCTCAGATTTCTAAAATACTGGGTTTATATAGGTGTAAACTAAAATTCTTCATTTGGCATCCATGGGCTTTGATCTTTGGTGCCCCTGAATTGTATGGAAGACTATGCATACAACCATATTTTTTTCTGGGAAAAGTAGTTGTATCTTTCTTTGTATTTCCAAAGGTGTGACTCTAAAAAGAATCATGTGTATAAGTATATATGTGTGTATATGTGTGTTTGTGTGTGTGTGTATAAAACATATATACACATCTATGTACACTTATATTTTAAAATCAGTTTTATTGAATATAGCTTATCCATTTTAAGTGTATAATCTGATGAATTTTAACAAATGTATGCATCTGTTTAACCACCACTATAGTCGATGCATAAAACATTTCTATCATTTAAAATGTTCTCTTCTGCTCCTCTTTTTTTTTTTTTTTTTTGGTACTGGATATTGAACTCTGGGGCACATGACCACTGAGACACATCCCCAGTCCTATTTTGTATTTTATTTAGAGACAGGGTCTCACTGAGCTGCTAAGCACCACATGGTTGCTGAGGCTGACTTTGAACTCATGATCCTCCTGTCTCAGCCTCCTGAACTGCTGAGATTTCAGGTGTGTGCCACTGCGCCTGGCTTCTTCTGCTCTTTTGTTGTCAGTCTCTTCCCTTTGTCCCCAGTCCCAGGCAAACACTGATGTGCTTTTTGCCATTTTAGATTACTTGTGCCTTTTCTAAGAATTTCATGTAAATGAAGTCATACAGCATGCATATGTCTTTTTTATATGACCTCTTTCATTTAATGTAATGTTTTTGAGGTCCATTCAGGTTGTTGATTTATTAATTTGTTCTTTTTTAATTGTTGGATGATGATCTAGAGCATTACTATAAACATTAGTATTTATTTTTACTGATTCTAGGATGAAAACTGCTGCCTCAACATTTTGACTATCCTGTTGTCCTTTGGGCTCCACAATAAATATAGGGAAGACAGAGACTAGTACTAGTTACAAGATATTAGTATATTTTATTATGTCACTAAACCAGTGGCATCATGAAGGCAGGTAATAGATATCTCAAGCCTAGCCCCAACAAGTAAACTTTGTCTAAAAGTAATATTGGCTAGACTCTGATCCAACATTGTGTTCTCTCTTCCTGTTGCCTCTTAATTGATGCTTTCTCTACCATGCTAACTCATTTTCCTTACATTGTGCTATTAAAAGTTATATTCCTTAATGACCAGAATCAGAGTTATTTCCTTTTCTTGAGGTTTTATTCCTTTGATCTGTAGCAGTGGTTCCCAGATGCTAGAGCTTGGACTAGAGTCTGGTCTGTAATGAAATTTCCACCAGAAGAATAATACAGCATGTTTTTAATAAAGCTGAAGTTTAAAGTTTGAAATTATCCCTATGAAATATATAAAAGATATTAAAGTATAAATTTTTATATCTAAAAGTCTGAAAAATTCTTTAAGAAACCATAGTTCCTGAGGGATTCAAGATGGTGGGCTAGAGGGAGCCTGCCTTCTTAGTTGCTGTATGGCTTGGGATTCAAGCAGCAGGAATACTGCTTCTCTGTTAGGTGGGAGAAAGAGGGATTTCACTAAAACTCTATATTGGACAGTCAGAGTATCTCTTAGAGAGTCAGAAATTTGGGGTAAATTAAACAAAGAAGAAAGACTACATTGGAGCTAAGCTGGTTGTGTCAGCAGTGGTAGGGGTAGTTTAACCCAGAGGAAGGAGGAACACAGAGAGAAACACAACAGACAGATTTAGTACAGAAAAACTTGAGGTCAGAAAAGGAGCCTTCCCTTAGCTGATCCAGAAGCTGCACTGTGCACTGGTGCTTGAAAAGTGCCCAGTATCTCTCCACTCACGACTTTGGCTGCTGAGAGCTGAGGTGGAGCCACCTTGAGGTGGCTGTGGGAGCTGGAATATCAGAGCAAACAGGGCTACACTGTCCTGGCAAATGCATTCCATGTAGACTGGGGTGTACCTAGCAAAATGGGAGTGAAGCAGGCACAGAAAATATTTTACCCAGGGGGATTCAAATGGGAAAAGTGAATGGGAGCTCACCTTTGAGTCTGGTTCATGTGATCTGCTGAAGTAGTCTGGAATCTGAACATGTGGGTGGCACTACATGCAGGGACTAAGCCTGGGAAACCTGGAAAGGCCATGTTCATGGGCAACAGGGTGGGTGAAGGATTGACTCCTCTCCCCCCACAAGTATTGTTTTAGTCAGCTTTTATTTTTTCCTAACTAAAAGAACAGTTTTAGAGGCTCACAGTTCCAGAGATCTCAGTTCACAGACAGCTGGCTGCATTCTTTGGAGCTCAAGGTGAGGCAGATCATCATGGCAGAAGAATGTGGTGGAGGGAAATGGCTCAAGACCTCACATCAGGAAGCAGAGAGAGTCTGCACTCACCACATATAAAATATATATCCCAAAGGCATGTCCTATATGACCTACCTCCTCCAGCCAACCTCTACCTGACTACAGTTACCATCCAGTTAATCCCTTGGAGGGGATTAATTCATGGATTGGGTTGATGTTCTTATAACTCAATCATTCACCTAAACTTTCTTGCATTGTTTCACACATGAATTTTTGGGAACACCTCATATCTAAACCAAAGCAAGTAGAATCCTTGGGAGGCTCCTGAGAACCAGACTCCCAACCGAGATAGGCAACTTCCAGGCACTAGTAGTATGTTGATCTAATCTCTCCAGAGCAGAAACCAGCAAAGACCCTGAGGGCTGATTAGATCTAAGTCCCACTTGCTGGAATTCCACCCATAAACTCTACAACTGCCCCACTCTGGGAGTGTATTATCTGGTCTGTGCAGACAAAATTTCAACTGATAGAACTTCCTCTCCCATCCTATTTTATACTGGGGAGAAGAGAAGTTGAGATTTGGCCCAGCTTTAGTCTTAGGCCATTGCAACTGGCAGCTTGGTGTACAACACAGAAAGAAGAAGGGGTGAACAGCACTCAGCCCTTGCTCTTGTTTAGTACATTCCATAAGAAATGGAAAGAAGGATAGATATAGACACTGTCCATCTATTCTTTTTTTTTAAAATTGGTCCTTAGTTATATGTGACAGTAGAATACATTTTGACATAATTATATGAGCATTGGAATATACATTATTCTAATTCTGACTCCAGTATTTCTTCTTCCCCTTACTTTTCCCTACCCTTGCTCCGTTCCCTCTATTGATTTTTCTGCCATTTATCCATAGTTATTATTTTTTAAATTAGTTTCTTGTACATGATAGTGAGATTCACTGTGGTGTATTCATATATGTACGTAGGAAAGTTATGTCAGATTCATTCCACTGTCTTTTCCTTTTCTTATACCTCCTCCCTTTCCTTCATTACCCTTTGCCTAATCCACTGAACTTCTATTCCATACTCACCCCTTACTGTAGGTTAGATTCCACATATCATAAAACATCTGACATTTGTTTTTTTGCAACAGGTCTATTTCACTTAGCATGATAGTCTCTGGATCCATCTGTTTACAGGTAAATGTCATGAAGTCATTCTTCTTTATGGTTGAATAATACTCCACTGTGTATATACGCCACATTTTGTGTATCCATTCATCTGTTGAAAGGCACCTAGTTTGGCTCCTTGGCTTAGCTATTGTGAATTGTACTGCTATAAACTGAGTCTCTGTAGTATATTGATTTTAATTCCTTTGGATATATACCAAGGAGTAGGATAACCATGTCAGTGGTGGTTCCATTCCTAGTTTTTTGAGGAAGCTCCATACTGCTTTCTAGAGTGGTTATACCAATTTATAGTCCCATTAGCAATGTATGAGCAGACTCTTTTCCCCACATCCTCACCAACATTTATTGTTACTTGTATTCTTGAAAATTGCTATTCTAACAGAAGATGAAATCTCGGTGTAGTTTTAATTTGTATTTCTCTAATTGCTAAAGATATAGAACATTTTTTTATATATTTGTTGACTATTAATATTTGTTCTTTTGACAAGTGTCTATTTAGTTCTTTTGCCCATTTATTGATTGGGTTATTTGTGTTTTTGGTGTTAAGTTTTTTGAGTTCTTTGTATATCCTGGAAATTAACAGCTTATCTGAGGTGCAAGTGGCAAAGATTCTCTCCCATTCCATAGGCTCTCTCTTTATATTCTTGATTGTTTTCGTTGTTGTTAAGAAGCTTTTTGTTTGATACCATCCCATATATTGATTATTGATTTTAATTATTGTGCTTTAACAAGGAGTCTTGTTTCAAGAAGTCAGTAGCTGAGCTGATATGTTGGAGTGTTGGGCCTACAGTTTCTTCTAGTGTGTGCAGGGTTTCTGGTGTAATTTCTAGATTTTTGATACATTTTGAGTTGAGTATTGTGCAGAATGAGAGATCATTATTAATTTCATTCTATGCATATGGATTTCCATTTTCCCAGCACCATTTGTTGAAAAGTCTATCTTTTCTCTAACATATGTTTTTGGCACCTTTTCCTGGTATGCAATAACCATATTTATATGGGTTTGTCTCTATGTCTTCTATTCCAGGGGTCTTGGTGCCAATAGCATGCTGTTTTTGTTACTATAGCTCTGTAGTATACTTTGAGGACTAGTATTATGATGCCTCCTTCTTCACTTTCTTGCTAATGAATGCTTTGGCTGTTCTGGGTCTCTTATTTTTCCAAATGAAATTCACAACTGCTTTTTCTATTTCTGTCAAGAACGTCATTGGAATTTTGATGGGAATTACATTGACTCTGTGTATATGCATGAAGCATAATTTTGTTGAATTCCTTCCACAGTTTCTCTGTTTTCCTGACCCTCCTGCCTTACCCTCAATCTCCTTTTTATACTCCACTGACTTGCCTCTGTACTTATATCTGACCTCTACTCTTCTTTCTCCGTACTTTGTTCTAGCTTCTGCATGTGAGAGAAAACATTGAATTGATTTTTCTGAGTCTGGCTTTTTTTACTTAGCATGATGTTCTCCATTTCCTTCCATTTGCCTGCAAATGCCATAATTTTATTCTTCTTTATGACTGAGTAAAACTCCATTTTTTTTTGTGTGTGTGTTTATTGCTTTTTCTTAATCCATTCATCTATTGACAACCAGTTGGGCTAGTTCCATAATTTGGCTATTGTGAATCATGTTGCTATAAACACTGATGTAGCTGTATCACTATTGAATGATAAATTTAGTTCTTTTGGATAAATAACAAGGAGTGGGATAGCTGGATCATATGGTGATTCTATGCATAGTTTTATGAGGAATCTCCATACTGCTTTCCAGAGTGGTTGTAATAATATGCAGTCCAACTTACAATGTATGAGTGTACCTATTCCTCCACATTCTTGCTATCATTTATTATTTGTACTCTTTTTATATTGATTCTTTTTAGTGACAGTAGAATCCACTTTGATATAATTATGAAAGCATGCAATATATATTGATCTAATTTAGCAATTGCCATTCTGGCTAGAATGAGATGAAATCTTAGTATAGTTTGAATTTACATTTTCCTGATGGCTAGAGATGCTAAACTTTTTTTTTTCATCATTTGTTGGCCATTTGTAATTTTTTTTTAGAAATATCTGTTCAGTTATTTTGCCCATTTATTGAAATGATAGGGTTATTTTTTAATTTTTATTTTTTTTTGGTGTTAATCTATTTGAATTCTTTATATTTCTGGATATTAATGCCCTGTCAGAGAAGTAGCTGGCAAAGATCTTCTCCCATTCAGTAGGGTCTCTCTTCATACTCCTAATATTTCCTTTGCTGTGCAGAGCTTTATAATTTTATGGCATTTCACTTATTGATTGGTGTTTTATTACTTGAGTTAGAAGTCTTTTTAAGAAAGTCAGTGCCAGCACCAACAGGATAGAATGTTGACTTGTGTTTTCTCCTAGCAGTTGCAAGTTTTCTGGCTTATTGCTAAAAGTCTTTGATCTACTTTGACTTGACTTTTCTGTAGGGTGAGAGGGATCTATTTTGATTCTTTTCTGTATGGACATCCAGTTTTCCCAGCATCATTCATTAAAAAGACCTTGTTTCCAGCATATATTTTTGGTAACTTTGTCAAATATCAGATAACTATAAGTATGTGTCTTGATTCCTATGACTTCTATTCTATTCCACTGGTCTTCAGGCCTATTTTGATGCCAATACAATGCTGTTGTCACTTTAGCTCTGTGGAACAATTTGAGAGCAGGTATTATGATTCCTCCAGCATCACTCTTCTTGCTTAGAATTGTGTTGGCTTTATGGGTCTCATACTTCTTAGTGAATTTTAGGACTTTTTTTTTTTCTAGTTTTGTGAAGAATGTCATTGGTATTTTGATGGGTATTGCATTGAATCTGTATATTGCTTTTGGTAATATGGCTGTTTAAAATGATTCATTCTCTTATTGAAGCACATGTGAGGGCATTGCATCTTCTAATGTTGTCTTCAATTTCTTTCTTTGGTGTTCTGTAATTTTCATGGTATAGATCTTTCACTTATTGATTAGATTATTTCCATGGTTTTTTTTTTTTTTTTTTTTTAGGGTATTGTGAATGGGATAGTTTTGTTGTTGTTTGTTTTAAATTTCATTCTCAGCAGAATCACTGTTGGAGTTTAGGAAAGATTGCTAGGCATTGCTTTAGCTATTCTGGGTCTCTTATTTTTCCAAGTGAATTTCATGACTGCCTTTTCTATTTCTATGAGGAATGCATTGGGATTTTAATTGGAATTGCATTGAATCTCTACAGTGCTTTTGGTAGTGTGGTCATTTTGACAATGTTGATTCTCCCTATCCAAGAACATGAAGAACGTGGAAGATCTTTCCATCTTTTAAGGTCTTTTTCAACTTCTTTCCTTAGTCTTCTGTTGTTTTAATTGTGGAAGTCTTTCACCTCTTTTGTTAAATTGATTCCGAAGTTTTTTTTTTGTTTGTTTTGTTTTTTTGAGGCTATTGTGAATAGGGTAGTTTTCCTAATTTCTCTTTCAGAGGATTCATCACTGATGTATAGAAATGCATTTGATTTATGGATATTGATTTACATTCTGCTACTTTGCTGAATTCATTTATTAATTCTTAGAATTTTCTGGTGGAAATTTTTGAATCTTCTAAGTATAGAAACATGTCATTGGCAAATACTGATAGTTTAAGTTCTTTTCCTATTTATATCCCTTTAATTTCTTTTGTCTGGCTAGAGTTTCAAGGACTATGTTAAATAGAAGTGGTGAAAGAAGGCATCTCTGTCTTATTCCAGTTTTTAAAGGGAATGTTTCCAATTTTTCTCCATTTACAATGATATTGGCTTTGGGTTTAGCATAGATAGCTTTTACATTGTTAAGGTATGTTCATACTATTTGTAGTTTTTCTAGTGTTTTGAACATGAAAGAATGCTATATTTTGTCAAATGCTTTCTCTGCATCTATTGATATAATTATATGATTCTTTAAATCTATTGTTGTGATGAATTGCATTTATTGATTTCCATATGTTGAACCAACCTTACATCCCTGGAATGAACCCCACTTGATCATGGTGTACTATCTTTTTAACATGCTTTTATATGTGATTTGCCAGAAATTTATTGAGAATTTTTGCATCTATGCTCATCAGGGATATTGGTCTGAGGTTTTCTTTCCTTGATGTGTCTCTGTCTGGTTTTGGTATCAGGATGCTACTAGCCTCGTAGAATGAGTTTGGAAAAATTACCTCCTTTTCTATTTCATAGAATAATTTAAGGGGTACTGGTATTAATTCTTCTTTGAAGGTCTTGTAGAACTCAGCTGAGAATTTTTCTGCTAGTTCTTTATTGACAAGCCAAGGAAATCATACGACCGTATACATGTATGGATTGGTGTAGAAAAATCATATGACAAAATTCAACACCTTTTGATAAAAATTCAGAGAAATAGAACTAGAGAGTGTATGATTAAATTTTTTTTTCCCCAAAGATATGTTTAGCTTCTGACTCCACAGCTAGGAATAAGACCTTTTCCCTCCTTCCTCCAGAAATGGCATTATTATGATGTAATTGTCTAAGCTGGGATGATAAGGGATAGGGTGTGCTCATGGTTCAGCGTGGTTTGCATCGTTATAGGGAGAGCAGGACAAGCTTTGATTCAGCATGATGTATGTCATTATATGATTATCTTCTCTCCCTTTTAGTTTATGTTTGTAGTGAAACATTGTAATTCCCTCATCTCTCATTTGGGTATATTCTACAGGTAGTTTTTTTGTGATTCCCATTGAGGAATTGCATTTAACATGAGAAGAGCAAACTATTCTGATGTGAATTGGAGCAGTGTAACTTCAGTATTATACAGAATGCTATGCCTTACCTCTCCAACCCCACCCCCTTAGTTACTGATAACACAGGGTTACATGTGTACATGTTGTGTGTTCAATACCATAGTATAAAATTGTTTTTTTCTGCTATATCATTATTTTCCATCTTGTAGAAAACATAAGTAGAACTAGTTTTTAAAATTTGCATGAATTTTCTTTACCTGAGGTCTTTCTGTCTGTATCAAGATCCGAGTTCCTGTCAAGTGTCCATTCAGTCTGAAGGACTCCCCTCACATAGGGCACACATAGGGCCTCCGATGCCCTTAGTTCCGAAACAGAGTGGAAAGCAACACCCTGGGCTCTTTTTAATCAAGTGCCGTGGTTTGAATGTGGTTTTCTCTACCAAATTCCTGTTGACATTTCAGCCTCAGTGTAACAGTATAGAGAGGTGGGCATTCAGCAGGAGGTTAGGTCATGAGGTTCCAGTCCCATGGATGGCATGCCCAAGGACTGGCTTACCATTCATCCCAGCACACACACAATAGTATATTTTTCAAGTTGGAGGCAATGGCATATGGCTGTGTTTTAATTAGCTTTTTTATCATTGTGACCAAGACACCTGATAAGAACAACTTGGAAGAGGAAACGTTTCTCTGGAGGATACAGTTTCTGAGGTCTCAGTCCATAGATGGCTGACTCTTGCTCTGGAATCAAAGTGAGGCAGCTCATCATGGGTGAAGGGCCCAGTGGAGGAAAGATGCTCACCTCAGGGCAATAGGATGAGACAGAGAAGAGCAGGGAAAGAGTCAGAGTGACAAAATGCTTTTCAAAGGGATGACACCAGTGACGCACCTCCCCCAGCCATGCACTGCTTGCCTACAGTTATCAGCTGGACAGTACTTTCAACCTAGGATGGACTGAGTAGGTTAAAGGTCTCAGAATCCAAGCCTGTGTGCCATGGCGTGGTTGGGCCTTGCCAGGCCCCGTAGATCCTTCCAGTGTTTATCCCAACAGATGTACCAGAGAGCCTGCCCTTCCCTTGACCTGTGAACAGCAACATCCTGAGGAGGCCAAGAGTCAGGGTAGAAGGGTGCTGCAAGTTCTAGTGTGCCTGCCATTCCTCTCTGCCTCTTCCATGTGGACACACCCATTCTCAGTGTAGTACCAGGCCTGATCCTGTGTCCCCCAGGCCTGACCCTGTGTCCCGCAGGTCTGAGTACCCCAGGACCAGCCCATAGCTGATCTTCAGTAGTTGGGTTGCAGAAGGCCGCAGCTCGAGCTCCCAAGGTACCTCCTCAGGGTAATCGGTTGACAGCAGCAGGGTCAGGAAGGGGGTCACTAGGAAGATCACCACCTATATACAAGAACTGTGCTGCTGTGTGCAGTGCTTCCTCTGGCCCACCTTCAGAAGAAGACTGGCTGTATTGGGAGGAGGCTACCAATGCCCTTGTGGCTTCAGTGGACATGCAAATGAGACAGGCAGACCTGTGGACAGCCAGAAGACCCCCACCTCTGAGCATATGTATCATGGAGGCATTCAGAACCCCAATGCCAGTACTCATCAAATTATTCCATGAAATGGAAAATGATGGAACACTTTCAAATTCATTTTATGAAGTCAATATCACACTCATACCAAAAACAGATAAGGACACATCAAGGACAGAAAACTATAGACCAATATTCCTGATGAATTTAGATGCAAAAACACTAATAAAATATTAGCAAATTATGGGTTTTTTTTTTTTTGGTATTGGGGATTGAAATCAGAGGCACTAAACCACAGAGCCACATCCCCAGCCCAATTTTGTATTTTATTTAGAGACAGAGTCTCACTGAATTGCTTAGTGTCTCACTAAATTGCTGAGGCTAGCTTTGAACTTGTGATCCTCCTGCCTCCACCTCCCTGTCCACTGGGATTATAGGTGTGTGCCATTGTGCCCAGCAGCAAATTGTGTTTTGAAATACATTAAGAAGATTGTACCCTACAAGCAAGTTGGTTTTATTCCAGAGATGTAAGGAGGTTTAAGATATGGAAATTAATAAATATAATTTATCACATGAACAGAATTAAGGACAAAAATCACTTAATAATCTCAAATGCAGAGAAATCCTTCAACAAATTCAGCATGCATTCATGATAAAAATACTCAAGAAACTAGGGAAAGAGGGAACCTATCTCAACATTATAATGGCTATGTATAAAAGACCCAAAGCCAACTGTTCCATTTCTCAGGACTAAAACACCCAGGGTCACTCCAGGTGAACTGGGCTACAGGAAATAATCACACAAGAGACAGAGATACCTTTTACTTTTGGTCCTGTTACAGCTCCTCTGACCTTAAGGGTCTGCAGAAAGAGAGCAAGAGAGCAGTGCTGAACCCTTTTATTGAGGAGAAGCCATTCAAATGAGGCAAGGGGTCAGGTTTCAGGAATAAATCTAACCAAGGAAATGAAAGACCTCTACCATGAAAATTATAGAACACTGAAAAAAGAAATTGAAGAAGACCACAGAAGATGGAAAGACCTCTCATGTTCTTGGATTGGCAGCATTAATATTGTTGAAATGGTCATACTACCAAAAGCAATATACAGATTTGATGCAGTCCTCCCATCAAAATGCCAATGATATTCTTCGCAGAACTAGAAAAAACAGTTCTAAAGCTCATCTGGAAGAATAAAAGATCCAGAGTAGGCAAAGCAATTTTAAGCCAAAAAAAGCAATGTTGGAAACATCAAAATTCCTGCCTTCAAATTATACCACAGAGCTATAATTACATGGTATTGATGAACAGATACATTGAACAGTGGTACAGAATATAAGGCACAGAGACAAATCCACACAGGTACAGTCATCCTTGACAAAGGTGACAAAAATATACACTGGAGAATTGATAGCTTTTAAATGGTGTGGGGATACCCGGTTATACATGTGTAGAAGTGTCGAGTTCCACAACTAAAACACTCAGGGTCATTCCAGGTGAACTGGGCTGCACGAAATAATCACACAGAGACAAAGAAATACCTTTTTCTTTGGGTCCTGTGACAGCTCCTCTGACCTTAGGGGTCTGTGGAAAGAGAGCTAGGAGCAGGAGCTGAACCCTTTTAGTGGGGATAAGCCACTCAAATGAGGCAAGGGATCAGGTTTCAGGGGTTGAGTCTAACTTCATGATGTCTGTTGTCAGCAGATTGACTGACATCTAGGAAGGGCATGCCCATTTCATGAGCTGTGGGGGGGTCTTAGCAGAGCAAGTGAAAAGACCAGAGCGAGACCCATCCAAACAGAGGGGCAATGTTGGTTCAGTCCACTGTGTGCACTCAATGCTCATAGTTCACACACACACAGCCCACGGCTGGCTTGCCACATCTCCACATTCTCATTACTCAAGGCTCAGGGGCACTCAGTTCCTATGTGGCAGCTCCTGACATAGAAGAACAAAATTAGACCCTTATCTGTCACCTTCCACAAAAGTCAACTTAAAGTGAATCAAAAACCTTGGAATTAGACCAGAAACCATGCAACTCCTAGAAGACAATGTAGGGTCACACTCCAGCTTCACGGTATAGGCAATGGCTTTCTCAATAGGATCCCTACAGATCAGGAAATAATACTAGAGATAATAAATGGGACAGCACCAAATTAAAAACTTTTACACAGGAAAGGAAACAATTAGGAATATGAAGAGAGAACACATAGAATAGGAGATTATCTTTGCTAGCTACTTTTCTGATAGAGGATTAATATCTAGAATATATATTCTATATATTCTCTTTATATAAAGAGCTAAAAATACACTGAAAAAAATCACATAATGCAATGAATAAATAGGCAAATGAATTAAACAGACACTTCGCAAAAGAAGAAATACAAATGATCAACAAAAACTTAAAAGATGTTTAACATCATTAGCAATTTGGGAAATGTAAATCAGAACTACGCTAAGATTTCATCTCATACCAGTCAGAATGGCAGTCATCAAGAATACCAATAATAAAATCTGGAGAGGATGTGGCGAGAAAGGTACACTTTTACACTGTTGGTTGAACTATAAATTAGTACAACCACTGTAGAAATCAGTATGGAGGCTTCTCAAAAGCTTAGGCATGGAACCACCATGTAACCCAGCTTTAACCACTTCTCAGTATTTATCCTGAAGAATTAAAGTCATCTCACTGCAATGATACATCCCTACCCATGTTTGTAGTAGCATAATTCACAACAGCTAAACTATGAAACCAGCCCTAGGTGTCCATCAAAACAGATTAATGGAGAAAGAAAATGTGGTCTATACAAACAATGGAGTTTTATTCAACCATAAAGAAAAATGAAATTATGTCATTTGTAGGAAAATGGATGGAACTAGAGACCAACATATTAATTAATCAAATTAAGTCAAACTCAGAAGGTTAAGGGTCATGTTTTCTCTCATATGCAGAAGCTAGAGAAGAAAAAAGGAAAACAAAGGTGGGGGTGGATTTCATAAAAAGCAAAAAAAGATCAGTAGAGAAAAGTGACCAAGGGATGGGAGGTGGGAGGGGGGAAGTGCTGGGAGTGATATTGGCCAAATCATATTCTTATATTTTGTGCATGTATGAATATGTAACTACAAATCCCATCAATATTTACAACTATAATGCTCCAGTAGAAAAAATGTGGAAAAAACCAAAAAAATGAAATAATATTTTCTGCATTTAAGACAGTTAAAGTCTTACTGGGGTAGAGGGTTACACAGAGCAAATCCAGCAGGTATTGTGTGATTGGTTATTTCTTATTAGGCTGGAATACTTCTCATGGAGAATAAGACTCCTAGGTGGTGCTGATACTGCTGGTTGGTTGGACAAACATTGAGCAAGGGCTTTGAATTTTGGGCTTTGAATGGTAATTAGTATCTGTAATCATCTCCTTCCTTCAACAGGTTCCTTTGACTCCCATCCCTACCCGAACATACACACTGGTGGACTTGGCATCACTCTAATGCCGAGTTTCCTGAACTTTTGTGCCCATTTAAAATAACCTGGGAAGAATTAAAGATTCCTTATGTGCAGGTCACACCCTATACCAATCACATCACAGTGTCCAGGGGTCAGTAGTTTTAAAAGATCTCCAGATTTTTATATTATGCAACAGTTTTTGACCCATTCCCTAGTATTTAACTCTCTCATGACTTAGGGAGATAACACTCCAAGAGGTAAACAGTGTTGAGGTGTTTATTTTTTGTGTATGTATGTGACAGGATTGGTAAAACCATCTGAATTTCCACCAGTGGTTCTGGAACAAAAAGCCCTCCTGGAAGTAATGGATCAGTTAAAACGTTCACCTTCAGGACTGGACTTTGTATTACAGAACACTGTCCCATGGGGAGTAGCATTTCATCATGCAGGTATTCCATATTTATAATCTATTATGAAGAAACCCTCTCTAAAAATTCTTAAATTTCTTCATTTTGATATTTGTGTGTACTTATTAACAAGACATATCTTATTATTATTAACAAATATTTTTTAAATCTCAATATTCTTATTTCATTTTAAGAAATTGCATGATTAAGTTAAATAAACTTGTTTGTTTTATTCTTATTTGTCTATGTAGTGTATAGTACTATATAAAGGCTTTTTTGAATCAAGTAAATTCTAAAATTATTATGTTTCTATACTGTTTCCTTAAAATTTAGAGTATGCTTGCTACTTTTATGCCATCTGAATGTATCTTTTTATCTCAGAGTACTGAAATATTCTCAGAGATATGAAAATCAAATTTATTTTAGAAATTGTGATAGAGCATTTGGAGAGGGCTAGAGTGTTTAAAATCAGAGATTATGGCAGTCATTGAATTAAATAACTTTTTTTCAGGAAGTGTTCTATCCATGATCATATGTGCTAAGGATGTGATAAAAAAATATATAGTTTCTACGGTTGAGAATTTAACCTTTTAAACTTATTTTAAATATTTATCCGTACATATATAAAATGGTAACTGTTATGTGATTTTTAATCATGATGTATACATGTACGTATAATACACCTATGTATATATATATCATGATACAAAATTTAAAATAAATTTTACTAAACCTACTAAATTTATTTAAATTTTCTAAAATTTTTTTTAATTTAATTTTTTTTACTTTTTTTTTAATTGGTTGTTCAAAACATTACAAAGCTCTTAACATATCATGTTTCATACATTAGATTCAAGTTGGTTATGAACTCCCATTTTTATTCCAAATACAGATTGCAGAATCACATCTATTACACATCCACATTTTTACATAATGCCCTATTAGTAACTGATGTATTCTGCTACCTTTCCTATCAAATTTTCTAAAATTTAAAATTTATTTTAAAATAAATTTAAAAGAACACCCCAGAGAATAGGGATTGGGAAACTGTAATATGCTACAAATTTAGCTTGCCATCTGTTTTTTTTTAAGTTTTATTGGAACACTATCATGCCTATTTGTTCTGTGTCTGTTTTTATGTGACAGTGGCAGGGTAGAATAGTTACAACAGAGTTTACCTATTCTGCAAAATCTAAAATATAGGAAAAATTTGTTGACCCCAGATCTAGAAGGTATAGTAGGGGTGGCAGATTATGCTCTTAAATAAATAGACTGATGATTTTTTTGTTGTAACAATAGCTAAAGAAAATCTTTAGAGGCTTGTATATTGTTTTTAGTTATCAAGTATATTTTCATTATATGTTAATAAATATGTTTTTGGAACCCCCTTTTCTTTTCAGGGCTTACTTTTGAGGAGAGGGATATCATTGAAGGAGCCTTTCGTCAAGGTCTCATTCGAGTCTTGGCAGCAACTTCTACTCTTTCTTCTGGGGTGAATTTACCTGCACGTCGTGTGATTATTCGGACTCCTATTTTCAGTGGTCGACCTCTAGATATTCTTACTTACAAGCAGATGGTTGGTCGTGCTGGCAGGAAAGGAGTTGATACAATGGGTGAGTTTGAATTTAATTGTAGTAGCATTACAAAAGGACAGTGTCAAACTTGAAATTTTGACTAGTACTTGGCCCCATTTCTCATTGTACTGTTTCTTCATTATCCAGTGTTCTTGGACATGTCATCCTTTTGGATTCACTTAATATTTATAGTGAATATCAGTTACAATTTTCACATATTGTCAACCATTGGTTTTCTACTAATGTAGAATTAAAATTTTCTTTTGTACTATATTCAGTGAAATGATTCAGTGTTACATAAATCAAGATGATTTCTTATTACATTAGCTGGGGTATGATTTTTAGTTTGCAAATATAGTCTACTCTTTTTAAAAAATCTTATTTATTTTTACTTATATATAATAGTAGAATGCATTACAATTCTTATTACATATATAGAGCTGAATTTTTCATATATCTGATTGTATGCATAGTATACTCATACCAATTCATGTCTTCATACATATAATTTGGATAATAATGATCATCACATTCAACCATCATTAATTGAGACATGATTTTTAGTTTGCAAGTATAGTCAACTCTTTAATTCTAATTAATTTTCATAGATATTAATTCTACTTAGGTATATGGTCTCAGAAGTCAGACTGTGATTTTAAGAGCTGAGAAGCATCCTCACACTTTTTGAGTAGGCATTTTATTCTTTTTTTAAGTTTATTTATTTATTCTAATCAGTTATACATGACAGCAGAATGCACTTCAATTCATTGTACACAAATGGAGCACAATTTTTTACTTCTCTGGCTGTACACAAAGTAGTCACACCATTTGTATCTTCATACATGTACCTAGGGTAATGATGTCCATCTCCTTCCACCAGCTTTCCTATCCCCATGCCCCCTCCCTTTCCCTCTCTACCCTTTTCCTTATCTAAAGTTCCTCCATTCCTCCCATAATCTCCCCCCACCCCCATTATGAATCAGGATCCACTTATCAGAGAAAACATTCAGTCTTTGGGTTTTTAGGATTGGCTTTCTTCACTTAGCATGATATTCTCCAACTCCATCCATTTACCTGCAAATGCTATGATTTTATTCTCTTTTAATGCTTAATAATATTCCATTGTGTATATATTATATACCACAGTTTCTTTTCCTTTTTTTTCAGAGAGAGAGAGAGAGAGAGAGAGAGAGAGAGAATTTTAATATTTATTTTTTAGTTTTCGGCGGACACAACATCTTTGTTGGTATGTGGTGCTGAGGATCGAACCTGGGCCGCACACATGCTAGGCGAGCGTGCTACCGCTTGAGCCACATCCCCAGCCCATACCACAGTTTCTTTATCCATTCATCTATTGAAGGGCCTCTAGGTTGGTTTTGGTGCCACAGTTTAGTTATTGTGAATTGTGCTACTATAAATATTGATGTGGCTGCATCCTTGTAGTGTACTATTTTTAAGTCCTTTGGGTATACAATGAGGAGTGGGATAGCTGGGTCAAGTTCCAGGTTTTCCAAGAAATCTCCATACTGCTTTCCAGATTGGTTGTACCAATTTGCAATTCCACCAGCAATATATCAGTGTGTCTTTTTCTCCACATCCTCGCCAACAATTATTGTTGTTTCTCTTCTTAATAGCTGCCATTCTGAGTGGAGTGAGATGAAATCTTTGAGTAGTTGATTTGCATTCTTTAATTGCTAGAGGTTGAACATTTTTTCATGTATTTGTTGATCGATTATATATCTTCTTCTGAGAGTGTCTGTTCAGTGCCTTAGCCCATTTATTGATTGGGTTATTTCTTTTTTTGGTTTTAAGTTTTTGAGTTCTTTATATATTTTGGAGATTAGTGCTCTATCTGATGTGCATGTGGTAAAAATTTGCTCCCATTCTGTAGGCTCTCTCTTCACTTCACTGATTGTTTCTTTTGCTGAGAAGAAGCTTTTCAGTTTGAATTCATCCCATTTATTGATTCTTGATTTTATTTCTTGTGCTATAGGGGTCTTGTTAAGGAAGTCAGGACCTAATCTGACATGATGAAGATTAGGGCCTACTTTTTCTTCTATTAGGCTCAGGGTCTCTTGTCTAATTCCTAGGTCCTTGATCCACTTTGAATTGAATTTTGTGCATGATGAGAGATAGTAGCTTAATTTTATTTTGTTGTGTATGGATTTCCAATTTCCCCAGCACCATTTGTTGAAGAGGCTATCTTTTCCCCAATATATGTTTTTGACTCCTTTGTCTAGTATGAGATAACATATTTATTTGGGTTTGTCTCTTTGTGTCCTCTGTTCTGTACCATTGGTCTACAAGTCTATGTTGGTGCCAATACCATTCTATTTTTGTTACTATTACTCTGTAATATAAATGTAAGGTCTGGTATATTGATGCCACCTGGTTCTTTCTTCTTGATAAGGATTGCTTTGGCTATTTTAGGTCTCATATTTTTCCAGATGAATTTCATGATTTCTTTTTCTGTTTCTATGTGGAATGCCATTGGGATTTTGATTGGAATTGCATTAAATCTGTATAGTGCTTTTAGTAGTATGGTCATTTTGACAATATTAATTCTTCCTGTGAATAGGCATTTTATATTCCACTTTTTCCTCCCGATTGGTTCTGGCTCTGAAAACACCCTTTCAGTTTCTTATCTTGTACTGACAAGCAATGATATTACCAGCAATCCATACAAAAGTTTTTGACTTAAGCAATGAAGAAACTGGTTTCAACTAAATATCAAGAGAGGAAAAAAAAATATTATTTTGAATCTGCTATACCATTGAGATCATTTAATGTTTTACTAAATTGTTAAAGAAACTTAGGAAGAATATTCTCTGTTATTTCATCTTTCTCCTATAGAAATGTTATACTATATATGCCCCCCCAAAACAAAAACAAAAACAAAAACAAAACACATCAACATCAAAAAAACCAATAAAAACCTTTGCAACTACTAAAGAGAAATTAAGAAATCCAACAGAGAAACAAAATGTGTTAATGGAAAAATAGGTGGGTTATTTTGGGTACTAAAAGCTGAGTAGATACTGAGGAAGTGACTTTTAGAACCACCCAATTTTTCACATGAACTCCCCAACTATAGTTGATTCTTCTTATTTACAGATTCCATATTTATGAAATTCCCCATTTATTAGAATTTGCTCAGAATTCTGGGGTCTTATTTTATTTTTTATTCAGAATTCTGGGGGTTTTGCAGATGTATACAAAGCTGCAAAAAATCTGAATCTTTGCAAGTACACTTTTCTGCTGAGGTCATAAGTCTGCCTTCTTCCTTCAGCTCCTCTACTGTAAATAAACATTCTTTTAGGGTCTATTTAGTGCCACATTTTAAATAATTTTATGTTTTTTTGTGGTGATTTTTGTTTAAAATGATTTCTAGATATAGTGTTAAACTTCTAGCTAGTAATTCCTTTCTGCATTAAGTCTAGATGTGCCTTCCAGAAAAATATTTTAAATTAGCTTTGTTTAGGCATGAGCTATAGGAGTGTTGTCTGTAAGTGCAGTTAATAAATCAATAATATTAAATAACATATCTTTAAGCAGAGATGGATGAAACAAGGTTTAGTGTTCAATGATGAAAAGGTTGTGACTCTAGTCCTAGGCTCACAGGAAATTCCTCTGTTCTCCCTCTGTGCAATGATACAGAATTTCATCTTTTGGTGACTCTATAGAATGTAACTACCACAGATAACAAGAATTGACTATGATTTATTGGTGACTGGATTAGTTAGAATGTAAATTTATTGCTATAATGAAAGTCAACATATGTAAATAATATAGAATTAAATTCTTCCTCCCTCTCTTCTTTCCTTCCTTTTTTCTTTCTTTCCTTTTTGTTACTGGGGTTAGAACCCAGGGGCATTTTACTATTGAACAAAATCCCCAGTCCTTTTTAATTTTTTTAATTATTTTTATTTTTATTTTTTTTGAGACAGAGTTTCAGTAAATTGCTAAGGGTCTTGGTAAGTAGCTGAGACTGGCCTCAAACTTGGGATCCTTCTGTCTCAGCCTCCTGAGAAGTTAGTTTCTTTCTCATAATGGTTTGCCACCTGGGGTTGATATGCTGGTGCAGTGTGTTAGACACCTCATCTTTCATTTTTTTTTCCAACAATAAAGTATAGTTTCTATCCTTTGGCACAGCCTCTTTCATCATTTGCATTTGAAACATCAGGAAGAGGGAGATGAGGAAATAAACACATGCCAAGCCTTTAATGGGTACCACCTAGAAGCTGCCTATAATATTTCTCCTCACATACAGTTAACCAGAACTTAGTCATATGATTATATTCCCCAGCTGAGTGGCTGTGTGCTGGACTTAAGGGTTTTATTAAAGGAAGACTGAGAGGATGGGTATTTGGACACAACTGTCATTCTCAGACTCAGCAACAAATGACTCATTTTACAATCTCTGAAGGATTATTGCTCTACTTCTTTTTTAAGCCCTAAAAATTTTGATGATTAAAAAAGCTTCCAAATTATTAGATTTCCCTTATGATAGGTATCAGAGAAATTTATTCTGTTTTTCTCTAATTTTACTACAAATTATGCAAATGGTATGTTTTATAAGGGTGGGGAAAAAAGTAAGGTATTCCTATTTGCCTCACCCTACCCTTCTCTAAACTGGTTTCTCAGAAGATTCACAATTCTAGAGAAAGAAATGTAAGTCTTTTTTTATGTAGATATTCTTCCTTCAGGTCCATAGGGCCTTTAAGTTAACAAAAAAGATAAGGAGGTCTTATTTACCTTAGCTTGTGTTTATCATATGAAGAACAATTGGAAGATTGGTTCTCTGGGTTAATTATGAAGCCTTAAGTCATATGGTATTACATCAGAATTAAAAATACCTTAATAACTTCATTTTTTATTTCTTGAAGTCTTTTGAGCTTTTGACCTTGCATTCCTATCAGGATGGCATATAACTTGCTCAGAACTTTAAGCAAGTAGGGAATGTGGGAATATGGTATTTTATATTCACCATGAAGATTTAAATGCTTAGTTTCGATTTTCATATTGTGTAGTACCTTTGTAACTTCTGTGCATTTCATAGATTGTTATTAACATTTCCTGGAGAGTATATGGCATTTTATTTAGATAACATGGTGTTTTATATAGATCATCTGTAGATTATGTGGAATCTTCCATTGTAGGATGATGGTGCTTTGTGTCAAAATGATGATTTTCAGGGTCAACAGTCAGTAATAAATGTTTGATTTTAAATAGCTTCAAGTTCCCTCTTGTAGTATAAACGAGACCAGACAAGTGGGAGTAGGAACCTGTATAAATATATATTGGCATTTATTTGGACATTTTCATAAATCTTGCCCATCCTCCAAAAGGGTAGTCCATTTAATTAAATAAACCAATTTCTCAGGGGCCTGAGACAGGAGTATCCCAAGTTTGAGACCAATTTCAGCAACTTATCAAGACCCTCAGCAATTTAATGAGACCCTGTGACAAAAAAATAAAAGAAAAGAAAAGAAAAATAAAAGAACTGAGGATATGGTTCAATAGTAAATACCCCTGGGTTCAAACCCCATTTCCAAAAAAGAAAGAAAGGAAGGAAGGAAGAAAGAAGGTAAGAAGAATTTAATTCTATCTTGTTTAAATATGTTTAAATAAATTTATATTCTAACTAATCTAGTCAATAAATCAGTCAATTCTTGTTATCTGTAGTAGTTACATTCTATTTAAACAACTCAGTAGCTTATTATTTTACTGCTAATACTAGTTAGCTCATTTTGTAGTGCTTCTTCCTTCAGTTGGGTTGTTTTGTGGGCATACAGAGTCAGGTGACATTTTATTCATGTTTTTAAAAGCTGGATATTGACAAATTTTAATTATTACTTTTTTTTTTTTTTTTGTATTGGGGATTGAACTCAGGGGTGCTTTGCCACTGAGTTATATCCTATATCTCACATCCTTTCTATTTTTTAGTTTGAGACTGGGCCTCCTATGTTGTTGAGGCCGACCTTGAACTTGTGATCCCACTGCTTCATAGTTCTAAGTTGCTGGGATTATAGATGTGTTCCATCATAACTAGAATAATTGTATATCTTTATGGGGTACAAATTGATGCTATGATATATGTATAGGGAGTGATTGAATCAAAATAATTAGCATATCCATCACCTCAAATATTGATACTTCCTGTATAACTAAATATTATAAACTTTGATCAACATCTCTCCATTTTTTCCACTCCCAGCCTCTAGTAACAACCATGCAGCTCTCTGCTCCTTTGTGTTCAATGTTTTTAAATTTTAGATTCCACGTATAAGTAAAAGATGTGGTATTTACTTTCTGTGCCTGAATATTTCACTAGCATAATATCCTTCAGGTTCATCCATGTTGTCACAAATACCATAATTTCCTTCTTTTTAAAGGCTGGATAGTATTCTAATGTTTATATATCCCACATTATCTTTATCTTTTTATTCATTGATGGGCACTTATGTTCATTCCATAACTTGGTTATTGTAAATAGTGTTGCAGAAAACACAGGGATGCAAGTATCTCTTGATACACTGATTTCAAATTTTTGGCATACAAACCTAGAAGTGGGATTGCTGAATCATATGGTTTTTGTATGGCTATGTTTTCTATTTTATTCTGCAATTCAGTCATTATATTTTTCATCTCTAGAATTTATATTTCTTTCTATTTTTTTATTTCTTTGTCAAACTTCTCATTTTGTTCATGTACTGTTTTTCAAATTTCATTTAATTTTTATCTGTGTAAACTTGCAGTTCATGGTCTTTCTTAAAAGAAATATTTTGGATTCTTTGTCTATTATTTCATACTTCTCCATTTCTTCAGGGTCCATTGTTAGAGCTTTATTTTCTTTTGGAAGTATGATTTGCTGATTCTTTGTAATTCTGTGTTCTTGTCCTGGTGTCCATACTGAAACCAGATTTTGAGATAAAACTCAGTTCTCTACTTCTTTTGGTATGTGGAGTCTGTGTAAGCTGCAGGCCTCTGCAGCCAAGAAAGCCCCTTTTAGTTTTAACAGCTAATCACAACAGGATATGCATACTGGCATCAGCTCTGAAGGCAAAGCTGGATTCTCCTCCACTATTATTGAGTGGTGTGTTGCTGCTTTCAGTTATTGCAGCTCTAAATGGGTGCTATGGCCCCCAATACTGCAGTAGGCTGTAGCAGCTCTAGCAGCAAGGATTTTGTCTTGCAAATCTGAAGAATAAAATTCACATGACAGTGGAAGGCCAGAGTGAAAGGAGTAGGATTTATTTAAAAATGAATAGAAACAGAACTCCTGCAGGGGCAATAGGAGCTCCTATTCCGCCTGTTGCACACATCTGAGTGTGCTAATCTAGAGGTTTATGTAGCACTAGGGTTCACACTGTTGGTTCAAACTTATACTGATCAGAATTTGGAAAAGAACTAACACTATTGGTTAAACCTTGAGCCTAAACTTCCATTCAAGTTTGTTCCACTTCTGTGTTGTTTTCTGATTGCCTTTAGCTCAAAATAATCTTTATGCTCAAGTAGCAAATTTGCGGGTAGCATATTCTGACTTCCTTCTATCCAAAATTCTGTTTTTCTACAGCTTTTGGGGAAGCAGGAGATTGAGGTTGTCTGATTGTGCATGCTTGGGTGTCTGGCTGTGGCACTGTGTGGAGCAGGCATCTGCACTGGGCCCAGGCCAAGTACGAAAGGTCAGCCAGCACCCCTGGCTTACCTAGCCTCAGGCCCCAGAGGGTATGGCAGGCTTCATGTGGCCAGGGCCAGTGCTCTAGTCCACCTAGCTGCTCCTCCACAGCTCTAGGATAACTTTAAAACTTGTATGGAAACAGCCCCTTCTTTATAGGTGTTCTTCAGAAGGGATAGACCCTCGCTAATTAGTGTGACCTATGATTCTGTGTGAGCCAGCTGCTAGTGAACCCAGGTAGTCAGAGCCTGCTTTTGTTTTTCTGCCTGTTGATTTAATTTCAAGTGGGGCTACTGACTCAGCTTTGCTTTTGAGTCAGAACTGTCTGAACTCTGTAATTAGGGAGAGTTGCTGGTTGGACATTGCAATGGACTATGATTGAATGAGTCCCAGGGTGTATTTCCTGGCCAGATGGTACCAAAATTTGAGATCTTTAGAGGCCAGTCTTGCAGGCTGGACCTTGATGTTAAGCAGAGTTGCTGCTCAGTCTGGATGGGACCAGCTGCTATGCTAAGAAGTGCATAGTCAATGTTTGTCTTCCTGCCTAGATAGGACCTTGAGTTGTGTTTCACAGAGCACTGTTAAAACTTCCAGGTATGGCAGAACTAGTCCTTGTTCTTTGCTGAAATGTGCTGTGGTGGTTCTCTCTCTCCCTGTACAGAGTCTTGGATCTGGCATTGGGGTTAGACCTGGATGTTGAGAGCCACAGTTTAATCAGAATGACGCCTGGCATTTTGTTAGAGGGAATGGTTGAAAGGTGACCCTGCTCCGGGATTAGGGCGGCTCTGGGATTAGGGCGGATCCTGTGCCTGCTATTTTGGAGTTCCCTACTTTGGAGTTCCCATTGAGTTCTCCTGGGGTTCTGGGAGAATTGGCGCGTGGAGCCTGGTGGAGGGAATGTGTTCCTGGGAAGTGTGTGTAGAGTGCCGGTCAGAGTTCGGGAATAAAGAGTTGCTGTTTGAACCTAGAAGGCTTTTTGGCAGCTCAGTTATTTGTGCCCAGCCAGACTGCGGCACCTGGAGGCTGGCTATCCAGGGATCCAAGCCAATCGGAACTTCCTACACCACTTCTGAGTGACCAGTTCATAGCAAGCATTGCTGTTGTGCACAGTAATGTTGTTGGCTGGTATTTCTAGGCAGATACCCCTGCTGGCAGGTACACAGAGCTTCCACCAAGACGTGTCTGCTGGTCACTGTGAGCTCACCTCCTGTTTTGTTTCTACCTGACCCTAGGTGATCTAGGTGTAGGTGGGCTTCTTGGGATTATAGTGGAATGCTAGGAAGCTACATGTCTGCTTCTGATTCTCTTTTCCTACTATAGAAACCATGAGTCCTAGGGATGCCTCTCCTTTGGCACTGTGATGACCTTTGGACACTGTGCTCTGATGTAGCCAAAATGAAGTCATTTATCTTAGTTCTGTGTGTGTGTGTGTGTGTGTGTGTGTGTGTGTGTGTGTGTTTTGCTGGGGTAGAGGGAGGAGGCCGACAGGGTAGGATTCTGTGGTCATGTAGATACCTCAGGTTTATTTTCAAGTTTGGAGGTCTTCACAAAGGATCCTTTCTGGGGAGAGGGAATGGGTTGGTAGTGAAACCTGGGAGCTCCTATTCCGCCTGTTGCAGGCATCTTGTGTCTTTTTTTTTTTTTTTTTTTTTTTAATAATGGCACCTTTCTTTTTGTAATTATGTCTAGATAAGTAGTCAATGATTATCCAGTTTATAGTCCTTTCATTTTATCCTGTCATTCTCAACTTGGCAGTCAGTGATAGGAAAGCATCATCTATACACCTGTACTTTTTCTGCCTGGTATGGTTTGGATACAGTATCACAATGCCGGTTTTATTTAGAGGATAAACAGTCAATTTCAACAAATATATGAAAAAATGTTCATCATCTCTAGCAATCAGAGTAAATCAAAACTATTCTAAGATATTATCTTACTCCAATCAGAATGGCAGCTATTATTAAGATAAACAACAATAAGTGCTGGCGAGGATGTGGGGGAAAAAGGTACACTCATATATTGCTGGTGGGACTGCAAATTGGTGCAGCCAATATGGAAAGCAGTATGGAGATTCCTTGGAAATCTGGGAATGGAACCACCATTTGACCCAGCTATCCCTCTCCTCGGTCTATACCCAAAGGACTTTAAATCAGCATACTACAGGGACACAGCCACATCAATGTTTATAGCAGCACAATTCACAATAGCTAAACTGTGGAGCCAAGCTAGATGGTGTTCAGTAGATGAATATACACATGGAATTTTATTCAGCAATAAAAGAGAATAAAATCATGGCATTTGCAGGTAAATGGATAGCATTGGAGAAGATAATGCTAAGTGAAGTTAGTCAAGCCCCCAAAAACAAATGCCGAATGTTTTCTCTGATATAAGGAGGCTGATTCATAGTGGAGTAGGGAGAGGAAACATAGGAGGAATAGACAAAGTCTAGATAGGGCAGAGGGGAGGGAAGGAAAGGGAGGGGGCGGGGGTTGGCAAGGATGGTGGAATGTGATAGACATCATTATCCAAAGTACATGTATGAAGACACGAATTGGTGTCAACATATGTTATATACAACCAGAGATATGAAAAATTGTGCTGTATATATGTAATAAAAATTATAATGCATTCCCCTGTCATTTATTTTTTTAAAAATCAATAAAAAATTCACACTCATGCCCTTCATTTTGCTTATTGAACACCTTATTTAACTGTTGCTTTTCCCATATCATTGGATTCAGTTTTGAAAATAATTCTTTACTCAATTATCACAATAACCTAAAACATTTAGATTAAATATTATAATGTGACTTTTTAAGATATTTATTTATAAGTGTTTTTTAATTTATTTGTCATCACTGTGACTAGTAATTTGTATTTGAATTTTACTTTATAGTTTTTAAAGTATCTCTATTACCTAATAATTACTAACAATAATGGTTGGTCCTTTAGCTGAAGGAAAAGAGCTATTTCTGTATTAACTTAGGTTCTACAGCTGGGGCCTGCTAAATAATTGATAATGGATTACCTGGAGAAAAGGCATGCAAACTTCATTTGATATTGATAATTTAATTTTTATGTGCATGGAAGCTTTCATGGAAATGAAGATCCTGCAAGGCTGTTAGACCTAGGGTCTTATAGTTTATATGATATTTCTCCATAAATTGTGGACAAGTGAAAAGACAAAGGAAAAGGTGTTTGGTCTTCTTGGGAGACTAAATCAGGAGAAGATTATATATATAGGAAACTAATGGCAGAAGTTTATATAAGTAATATTTGTTTGTACAGACCTCTCTCAAAAAGGACCTTCTTGGTTGGGGTTGTGGTTCAGTTGTAGAGCGCTTGCCTAGCATGTGTGGGGCACTGGGTTCAATTCTCAGTACCACATATAAATAATAAAGATCCATTGACAACTAAACAACAAAAAAAAGGACCTTCTGTCTCCTATGATAAGGGTTCTTCTCTTGGTATGGGTGAGGAAAGATGAAACATATTCACAAAGGGAAATTTATGTGTTGCTTTAGGCAGACTGGGAGAGGACAAAGCATTTTCTCTGTTTTCTGATTGCCTTTAGCTCAAAATAATCTTTATGCTCAAGTAGCAAATTTTAGGGTTGCATATTATGGTTTCCTTGTATCCAAAGTTAAAGAAGTAAAAGCATTAGGTATAATGCTAAGACTGTAACAACCATTATCATCTTTTACCTCTTTTTAAACAACTAAGACCAATTAAGTTCTCTTTATCAGGTATCTTATGAAAATGTGTTGGGGTTTTGACAACCTATGGTTTTTGTTTATAGGTGAGAGTATCTTAGTTTGTAAGAACTCTGAGAAATCAAAGGGCATAGCTCTACTTCAGGGATCTCTAAAACCTGTTCGCAGCTGTCTGCAAAGACGAGAAGGAGAAGAAGTAACTGCCAGTATGATACGAGCTATTCTGGAGGTAAGACAGGGTTCAAAAAACTACCACTTGGCTCTTTTACACCTATGTTAACATGGTAGCATTTTAGTATGTGAAAATCTTTTTGTTGGTGTTGTATGAGGAACTGAACTCAGGGATGCCCTCCTGCCTCAGCCTCTTGAATAGCTGGGAATACAGGCATGTGCCTCTGTGCCTGGCTAATATGTGAAAAATCTTGTCTCTCTTTCTCTTTTTAAATTATTTTATATTTTTAGCCTTCCCAAATCTGAATTTGAGGTGTTTTAGCTAGTGCTCTATCAATTCACTTCAAAATAATAATTAAAAACCAAATGCCAGATGGTTCTTTTCACTTTTTAGATATTCTTTATTGTTTTTTGAAGTTAAAGGTAACAAAAATGTACACAGTTCCTCCATCTCGATCATATCTTATGACACTAAAATAAAATCATGGTACAACTATATATGATTAGAAGTTTATAATAATACAGAAAAATCTCAACAATATTCAACAATAGTACAACAAATTCTGTACAATAATACAGAAAAATAAAACCTTTGTTTGCTCAGATTCCTCAAAGGTAACCCCCTGTTGAGCATTTCAAGTTTGATTCAGACATGTTTTTTGTGCTTATATAAGCATGCCGTGGTGTTGCTTTCAGCACCAGTACTAGTGATATTGGTGCCTCTATGTGAATTCTTGTCTAATCAGTTTGGGGGAAAAAAGAAAATACTTGATAACATAGAGTCAGGAAGGATGTCCAAAGTAGACACATTGATAACATTGCTGAAACTCTTTTGGAGAGCAATTTGGCCTTACCTGCTAAATTGAAACTACATATACCCATTTGCCTAGCAGTTCCACATCTAGGAATTTTATCCAGGAATATATTTGTGAAATTATATTAAATTAAATGTAAAAAATATATTTTTAGCACTATTAGTTAATAACAAAAAAATGGAAAAAAACAAGATATCATTAATATGAATTTTATGGCAAAAGATGCTTTGTGGTCATTAAAAAGCTCTGTGATGATATGTGTCCAATATAAAGTAAAAGAAGGCAAGAGACAAATTTGTATATATAATAAAGTAGCTATGGGTAAAATAATACCTGCAATAAGTGACTTCATGTTTTCTTGCACCTATTCCCACCTTTCTGTGTGGGAAGTATTCAATAGTAGCATTTCTCCTATGTGCCTTAGAGGAAGGATGAAAACATTTGATTTGGTTCATGGCCTTGAACTATCACTACCTCCTTAATGTGTATTGTTAGTTCTGAAATTTCAAATGGATAATGATTCATTTATTTTTGTTTATAAGCAAATACTATGTCTACCTACCTTGAGGGAAAACTTTTCATGGTGTTAGCAGGTACTATCTATATTTGCAGTGTGTGATAATGGAAGAGAGTTAATAAAGAGTATCTGATTCTGAAACTATTTTAAGAGAATAAAATCTCTTATATTATGAAGGCCTGTATATTTTATAAAAAATTTACAGAAGTTTTTAAACATTTTCTATCAGATAATAGTTGGTGGTGTGGCAAGTACATCAAAAGATATGCAGATGTATGCTTCTTGTACATTTTTGGCTGCGAGTATTAAAGAAGGGAGGCAGGGAATTCAGAGAAATCAAGATTCTGTCCAACTTGGAGCAATCGAGGCCTGTGTGATGTGGCTTCTAGAAAATGAATTCATCCAGATTACAGAAGACAGTGATGGAACAGAAGGTAAAAATGAGTTCTCAGTTAAAATTTATTCACTGTTTCATCTTCTACTCACTTTTCTGAAAATCTTGCTTATAAATTTCTGCATGTTGGGCAAGATTCTGTTTGTAAAACTGATGACAGCTGTGAAGGTTAATACAGGAATATAGAAAGACAATGTTTTGTTTTATTTTATATTATTTTTAACATTTGCTCCTGTGTTTCTTCACTCCCAAACCAGGAAAGGTGTATCGTCCAACACATCTTGGTTCTGCTACCCTTTCTTCATCACTTTCTCCAACTGATACCTTAGATATTTTTGCTGACCTCCAAAGAGCAATGAAGGGTTTTGTTTTAGAGAATGATCTTCATATTGTCTATCTGGTAAGTTCTGCCTTTTTAACTTTTGTATTTGTGCAAATTGGAAGGAAAAAAAAATAAAACCTTGGAGCATCAAAAAACACTTAGGGAACATCTTGTCTGTTTTCCTTGATCAGGTTAGTAGTGGTGGGAATAGCAAACAAAAGGCAAGGAGAGAATTGTTTTAAATAAGCTAAATCTTCAGTGACCTTTTAGTTTATTTTCTCCAACCTGTTTAAAAAGGGATTTGAGATAGTTCATAAAAAATAATTTATTTTGCAACATGTAAAAGAAAAGCAAAAGACAAGGGATATCAGAAAATTAAAGATGAACATAATACAAAACTCAAGAAGAGTTAAAGAGGCATGCTATTACATCATATACTCGTGTCAAATTTGGTTCTGAACTTTCTAACAACTAAAGGAGAGAAACTTGATTAGTCTCCATATTAATAAAGTAAAATGCATAAAATTGCCTAAGAGAAATTTAGTCCTAAAATAATACTTTGGGACTCATAGTATTGATAAATCTCTATAATAAATGCAGAAAGGAATTTTAAGTTTGTTTATATTATACCATCTTCCATTAGTGTAACAAAGATTTTGATAAGAATTGTCAAGTAGAGTTTGAGGCCATATTTTCTAGCAAGAACTTGATAATTAATTATTTTTATCAGTTAAGAGCAGATACAAGTCAGGTGCTGTGGTGTGAGCCTGTAATGCCTGTGGCTTGGGAGGTTGAGACAGGAGGATTGTGAGTTCCAAAGCAAGGCACTAAGTAACTCAGTGAGACCCTGTCTTTAAATAAAATATGAAAAATAGGGGCTGGGGATGTGGTTCAGTAGTTGAGTGCCCCTGAGTTCAATCCCCAGTACTTAAAAAAAAAAAAAAAAAAATGTACATTCACTTTGGTAAGCAATTCCGGAGAGGTAAAATTGAAATTTTTGTTAGAATGAAGGCCTATCGGGGAGTGTACTTTTGAAACACTATATAGTGAGTAGAGGGGAACTGTCTAGATAGTGTATTTTTTTCTTTTCACAAATATACTTAATAAATGGATAATAATGGGCTAAGGACAATCAATGGGCCAAAAGTTCTGTGTTCTAAAATGTGTCTGGGAAGATTCTCTTAGCAGGCCTTACCAATCATCTACCATGGCCTTAAAAATAAGTCTAATTTATCATACAGTGGCCAAGTTTGTGAGGTTTAGGGTCAGATTGCCATAATTTGACTATTGGCCTCATCACATATACCTTGGATCAATACTCAACCTCTCTCAAGATGCTCTTTCCTTATTTGTAAAATGGAGATAGTAATAATACCTTGGAGCTGATAGTCTTTGATGAATGTTTGACATCTTAGTAAATATTTAATACATTTTATCTACTTTTTTTTCTAGTAAATTCTCTATAAGCATTATGTAAGTCATTTGTCAAATCATTAATTATTCCTATCCCTCTATGAAATAAAGACCGTTGCTAGGCATTGGAATGCTGAGTGCTTATGGCTAGCAGACTCCTGTAACTTCTCTTGCTGCTTGAGTTGTATGCCCTTTAAGAGTTAGTTTCATTTGTTCTCAAACTTGTTCATGCCAATTTATGTCTGTGAAAATTAGGCTGAATGCAAATTACTAAAAAAAATTGCTGATTAAATATGTGAGTCGGATAACCTTAAAAGCTCTGAGAAAAACTTACTTCTTATAGATTATTTTGTAGTTATCTTTTTATGTATTTCTAAATTCACTTTACAAAACAGAAGCTAGAGTTCTTAAGAGTGAATTGTGGGTGTGGTTTAACTAAGAAAACAATGATAAATTCTAACAGATCTTAGAAGGTCTTATAAGGAAGGCTTGACCCTAGCTCAAAATATTAGCAAATAAATATGCATTTATGTTTTAGGTTAAAACATTTATACTTTGCATATTCTGTTATATTTTTTGAATATTTAAAACATGTATATGATTCAAAGGTTAGAAGTATATTAAAAGAAATAGTCAGAGAAGCCAGACTCCTGTATCTCCAACATGGTCTTCCCACTCCCTTTGTAAATGACTGTTTTCATTAGTTTTGATCTCTCTCTTTTCTTGCTTCATCTTATAAAAATTAACAAGGAGTAATGTATATTCTTCACTTTCTTTCTTTTGCAGATGATGACATCATGCATACATTGTTCTATACCTTCATTTTCCTTTCCTTACAATGTGATGTATCTTGGAAATCATTCCATATCAATTTATGGAGTTTTTTTTATTTCTTAGTTGTGTAACTCTGTTGAATGGGCACAAGTACTGATGTTTATTCAATCAGTTCTCTACTGATGAACATTTGGATTGTATCCAATATTTTGTTATGGCAAATGATGCTGCCATCATACAATGTTTAGTATTTACAAAGGTTTATCTTTAGCACAGACTCTCAGAAGTATGAGATTGCTGGGTAAAGAAAACCACAAGTGATTCTGGCTTTGCATGATTGCCCTCCATAAAGTCTGTATCATTTTCCAATTTTGTCAGAGAAATATGATAGAATTTGTTTTTTGCTCAGCCTTATAAAAATAGATTATATTGTCAAGATTTTGAATTTCTGAATGTAGCTTTAACTTACATTTAATTTAAAATGTACGTAATAGATTTTATATTATGAGTATATGTGAACATTTTTCATATGCTTAAGGGCAATTTGCTCATTTTTCTATTGCATTTTTTGGTCTTTTATATACTAGGGAGATGTATGCTTTGTGGTGTAACTGGAAAGTATTTTCCTCCTGTTAGTCACTTTTTTGTCTTTGCTCGTTGTGTTGTATCTAGAGCATTCTAAAAACTGCAGCTAAAGTTAAGAGCTTTTGAATTAATGAGAAACTCTTTTCTTGCTCTGAGATCAATAAGGAATTCTCTCACATTTTCCTCAAATATAATCCTTTTATTCCGAGCTCTGCTTTATTTGGAGTTTATCCTGAAGTATGATTCTTTAATTTTTTTCTTATTTTCCTTAATGATTATCTGCAGTCCCAGCATCCTTTATTAAAAGGTTCATTTATTCACAATGATTCAAGATGACAACTTTTATATACCAATTTCCCATTGAATTTGGGTATATTGCTAATTTTCATCTGCAATTGGATATTTTTCTGTTTTATTTGTTTGTCTGGCAACAAACCAATGAGATTATTTTGTGTGGTAGTACCTCTGTTTTAGTTAAAAGCTTTTATCATATATTTATGTGGTAGGGCTATTTTCCCTCATTGCTTTTCTTTTTCATTGTTTATAGGTATGCTTGTTTACTCTCTAATATAATGTTTAGAATTAACTTGGTAATATTTATTGGTATCATTAAAGTTTTAGTATCACTAATAATTATTCTAGTAATAAATTATAATATAATTAATATAATAAATTATAATAATTATAATAAGTGATGGTAGTATTAATAATTGGTGAGTGATCATGAGGGAAACTTCCTTTTTCTTGTCAAGTTGCCTTGCTCAGGGAAAGGAATGTTTCTCTTCTGTTTAAGTCTACTTTTGGGCTCTCAGGGGTATTTTGAAGATTTTCTCAGATTTTGAGCATTTATTTATTTTTTAAACAGCTTTATTATGATATAATTTACATATGACGTGTATAGGGTACAAATCAACGCCTTTTTATATATTTACAGAGCTGTGCAATCATCACCAACATGTGATTTCAGAACATTTCCATCACCTCAGGAAAAACCCTGTAACGCATCACTCCATATCTAGCAAACCACATTTTCCTCTAGCCTCCTCATTCTCCTCCAGCCCTGGGCAATCATTAATGTATTCCCAGTGGTTTTTGTTTCTATAAACTTTTCCATTGTGTAAATTTTATATAATGGAATCATATAATGTGTTGTCTTTTATGACTGGTTTCTTTTACTCAGCATGATGTTTTCAGGATGCATCTATGTTATAGTATCTATCAGTACTTAAGTCCTTTTAATTGCTAAATAACGTTCCATTATGCGGATATACCACAAAAACTTTTGTGTGTGTGTGTGTGTGTATATATATATATATATATATTTATCATTTGATGGCATTTGTGTTGTTCCCACTTTTTTACTATTATGGATAATGCTTCTCTGAATATTTGTGTACAATTTTTTACATGGATACATGTTTTGAAATTTCTTGAATATAACCCTGGGAATAGAATTGCTAAATCAAATGGTAATTCTATTTTTAATATTTTGAGAACTCCAAACTATTTTTTTTTCAAAATGGCTGTTGAATTTTACATTCTCACCAGCAAGTATACAGTTCCTATATGTTTATATTCACATTAATGCTTGGATCAATACTCAACCTCTCTCAAGATGTTCTTTCCTTATCTGTGTTTTTGAATGTAGCCTAGAGAGTGTTAGGTACTGTCATTATGGTTTGACTAATGATGTTGAGCATCATGTACTAATTGGGCATTTGTATGTCTTCCTTAGAGAAATACCTAAATAAGTCCTTTGCATATCTTAAAATTGAGATCTAAGAATTGTTATGTATTTTGGATATTGATGGATGATTTGTAAATATTTTCTTCTTTTCTGTGGGTTGTTGTTATGGTTTTGAAATGAAACATCCCCCAATACTCATGTGTTGAAGTCTTGCTTCCTAGAGTATACAGTACAGAGGTGGACCTTTTAGGAAATGACTGTTGGATCATGAGGGCTCTAACCTTACCAGTGGATTAATCCATTTGATGAATTAATCATTTGGACTATTGGGAGGGATTGGAGGTTGTAGGAGGTTGGCTCTTGTAGAAATGACTGGGTCCTTGGTGGTATGCCCTGAGGACTATATCTTATTCCCTAACTCTTCCTTCCCTCTTTCTCTTTTTGCCTCCCTTTGCCATGATGATCTGCTTTACTTCAGGCCAAAGCAATAGATCTAGTCAACTGTGGACACAACCTCTGAGACTGAAATAAAAATGAAATCTTTTCTCCTACAAAATCAATCTTTCCTCCTTCAAGTTGTTTTTCTCCAGATATTTGTCACAGTGATAAAAAAGCTCATGGTGTTTTTTTTTTTGTTTTTTTTTTTTTTTTTTTGCATCAGGGATTGAACCCACAGGTTCTTAACCACTGAGCCTTTTTATTTAATTTTTAAAATATTTGAAATAGGTTCTCACTAAGTTGGTTAGGACCTTGCTAAATTGCTGAGGCTGGCTTTGAACTTGCAATCCTCCTGCCTCAGCCTCCCAAGCTACCGGGATTACAGGTGTGCCACTACACCTGGCTGTCTTTTTGTTTTTGATTATGTCTTTTGAGGCATAAAAGCTTTTTTTTTTTTTTTTAATTTTGATGATGTCTCTTGTTGCTTGTGCATTTGATGACATAGTTAAGAATTCACTGAGTAATCCAATGTCAAAAGATTTATTCCTATTTGTACCTTTGAAGGGTGTAATTGTTTCAGCCCCTATATTTGTATGATTAGTTTTTATGATGGGAGTAAAGAAAATGTCTAACTTTATTCCTTACAATGTGCATATCTGGGGGTCCCAGTGCTAGAGCTGAAAACACTATTCTTTCTCTATTGAATTGCCTTGTCATCCTAATTGAAAATCAGTTGACTAGAAAGTGAGGGCTTAAGGGCTGGGGATATGGTTCAAGCCGTAGTGCGCTGGCCTGGCATGCGTGCGGCCCGGGTTCGATCCTCAGTACCACATACAAAACAAAAAGATGTTGTGTCTGCCGAGAACTAAAAAATAAATATTAAAAATAAATTCTCTCTCTCTCTCTCTCTCTCTCTCTCTCTCTCTCTCTCTCTCTCTCTCTCTCTCCCCCTCTCTCTTTCCCTCTCTCTCTCTCCCTCCTCTCTCTTTAAAAAAAAAAAAAGAAAGAAAGTGAGGGCTTGAGCTGAGGTGTAGAGAGGTGGCTCTATGGTAGAGTGTGTGCTTAGCCTGTGCAAGGCCGAGAGCAATCCTGCCACCCGAATTGAGGGCTTATTGTGGACTTTCAGTTCTAATTAATTGATTGATGTGTCTATCCTTATGTACATGTCATCCTGTTTTGGTTATTGTAGCTTGGTAGAGAGTTTTGAAATAAGGGAGTATTTGTCCTCCAACTTTGTTTTTTCATGTTCAAGATTTTTTTTCTAGCAATCTAGAATAGTAAAATATTCTAGATTACTTACATTTCCATATGAGTTTTAGATGATTTTGTATGATTTATAAATATTTTCTTCATTTCTGAAGGTTGTTGTTATGGTTTTGAAATGAAACATCCCACAATAGCTCATGTGTTGAACTCTTGCTCCCCAGTGTTAATTTCTGCAAATCTAGCTGTATTTTGGTAGAGATTGTCTTGAATCTGTAGATCAATTTGGGAAACATTGTCAACTTAACAATATTAAATCTTTGTATCCATACACATGGGTTGTCTTTCCATTTATTTAAATCTTTAATTTCTTTCAAGTTTTACAATTCTTTTGTTAAATTTATTCCTACATATTTTATAATTTTTGAAGCTTTTTTGTTGTATCTATTATAAATGGAATTGTTTTCTTAGCTTGTTTTTTATATTATTTATTAAAATTACATAAAATGTTTCCTTTTGTGTATTGCTTTTGTGTCCTGTTATGCATTGAATTTGAAATATTATCTCTAATAATATTTTGTTGGGTTTCTTGGGATGTTTCAACATTTTATTGATAGGATTATATCAGCTGCAAATGTAGATAGTTTAGCTTCTTCCTATTTAATCTGGATGTGTTTTATTTCTTTTGCTTGCTTAATCGACCTGGCTAGTTCCCCTATAAAATGTGGAATAGCGATGGTGAAAGCAGACATCTTTGTCTTGTTTTGATCTTAAAGGGAAAGTCTTTTACCATCAGGTACGTTGACTGCAGTGTTTTTGCAGATTGACTTTATCAAGTTAAAGAAGTGTTAGATTTTGTCAAGTTTTTTTTTCCTGGATTTATTAAAACCACATGGTGTTTGATTACTGGGTATTCTAATAATTTTGAATTTTCTGGAGCAGTCCAAGTTGGTCATGTTGCATAATGCTTTTTTATATGTTGCTAGGTTTGGTATTATTTTGTTGAGAATTGTTGCATCTGTATTCGTAGGATATCTGGTCTGAGTTCTCATTCTCATGATGTCTTTGGGTGGTTTGAAGATAATACTAGCTTCATAGAATGAGTTAGGGTGTTCCCTCCCTTCTGATATTTTTGAGAAGAAATCACCAAGGATGGCATTCTTACTTAAAATGTTTGTTAGATCACCAGTCAAGCCATCTGGGCTTGAGCTTTTCTTTGGAATAAATTTTTTGATGATAAATTCAACATCTTTACTTGTTATAGGTCTATAAGATTTTGTTTTTTTTCTTGAGCCAATTTTGGTAGTTTATGTACTTCCAGAAAATTTTCCATTTCATCTATGTTATCCAATTTGTTGGCTATGAATTGTTCACAGAGATCTCTTATAATTCTGTTTATTTCTGTAAGATCAGTGACAGTTCTATTTCCCTTCCTCTTTTCTTTTGGTATTATTATTGTCACACCTGTTACAACTCTAAGTATTACAAACCTAACAGTGCATTTGCAATTTATATCATTATATATCTTTAAAGAAGCTGACAGAAATATATACTTACAGAGTTTGTTACGTTAACATTCCTATTTACTGTTTCTTTTGATTTATTTCTATGCATTTGAGTTATCATCTTTTGTCATTTCCTTAATCCAATGCAGTTTTGCTTCCTCCTGCCTCCTTTATTTTTTTGTTATTATTTTTTTAATAGAGAGAGTGAGAGAGAGCGAGAGAGAATTTTTTAAAATATTTATTTTTTAGTTTTCGGCGGGCACAACATGTTTGTTTGTATGTGGTGCTGAGGATTGAACCTGGGCCGCGCTCATGCTAGGCGAGTGTGCTACCAATTGAGCCACATCCCCAGCCCCCTCCTGTCTCCTTTAAACTGTTATTGTCAAATAGATTGTACCCATGTACCTAATATGGTCCATCTTCTTTATCTTTCTCTCACCACCTTTCTCTAGGTTTGGTAATACTTCTATTCTCTACTTCTTTGAGATCATATAGTTGCTTTTAAAAATCAATCAAGAGGAGAAAAAGAAATTATGCACTTTAATAATTTTTTTTTATGGAAGCACACAGTTATCTTTATTGGCTATCTTTGCTTTTAGAGTGGAATTGAAATACTGTTTGGAGTTATCTTCCTTCAACCTGAAGAGCTTTCTTTAGCATTTAAGAAAAGAATGCTAGTAAAATTTTCTATTTTTGTTTATCTAAGAATATCTGTTATGTCTTCAGTTTTGAAAGACAATTTTCTGAAACTTAACACCAAAAAAACTCAAATAACTCTATCAATAAATAGGCTAAGGAACTGAATAGACACTTCTCAGAATATGATATACAATCAATCAACAAATATATGAAAAAATGTTCAATATCTCTAGAAATTAGAGAAATGCAAATCAAAACTACTCTCTCAGAATGGCAGTTATCAAGAATATAAACAACTATAAGTGTTGGTGAGGATATGGGGGAAAAGTCACATTCTTACATTGCTGGTGGTACTGCAAATTAATGCAACCACTTTGGAAAGCAGTATGGAGATTCCTTAGAAAACTTGTAATGGAACCACCATTTGACCCAGCTATCCCTCTCCTAGGTCTATACCCAAAGGACTTAAAAACAGCATACTACAGGGACATAGCCACATCAATGTTTATAGCAACACAATTCACAATACCTAATTTTTGGAACCAACCTAGATGCCCTTCAATAGATGAATGGATAAAGAAACTGGTATAGATATACAATGGAGTATTACTCAGCATTAAAAGAGAATAGAATTATAGCATTTGCAGGTAAATGGATGAAGGCAGAGAATATCATGCTAAACGAAACAGGCCAATCTCCAAAACCAATGGCCAATGTTTTCTCTAATATGTGGCTGCTGATCCACAATGGGAGGGGACAGGGGAAAAATGGAGGAACTTTGGATTGGATAGAGGGGTGTGAGGGTAGGGGAGGGGGCATGGGGGTAGGAAAGATGGTAGATTGAGAAAGTCATCATTATCCTAGTTACATGTATAATTGCACAAATGGTGTGACTCTACATTGTGTACAACCAGAGAAATGAAAGCTGTGCTCCATTTGTGTACAATGAATTGAAGTGCATTCTGCTGTCATGTATAACTAATTAGAACAAATAAAAAAAAGAGAAAGTTTTCCTTTATATAAAATTCATGGTTGATAGGATTTGCTTTCTTTCAACAGTATAACTGTGTCCTCTCATTGTCCAGAAGTTAGCTTTTAGTCTTATTAGGTGTCCATTGTATGTGATGACTGGCTTTGTTTTCCTTGCCACTTTCAAGATTTTATCTTTTAGTTTTTAACATTTTGACTGTGATACATCTTGGATGGATCTCTGCATTGGAGTTCATTGAATTTCTTAGATATGCACATTAATAGTTTTCATGAAATTTAGTATGTTTTTAGCCATAATTTCTTCAGATTTTTTTCTGTTCCTTTCTATCTCCTTCTAGTTTCATTATGCATGTGTTGGCAAACTTAAAGTTTACCATATTTCTCCAGTGTTCTTCCCTCTTTCAGACTGCATAATCTCTACCAATCTATCTTCACGTTTGCTGATTCTTATGTCACTTGGGTATATGGTCAAGCTCTCTATTCATTTTAGTTATTGTATTTTTCAACTCCAGAATTTCCATTTGACCCTTATTTTATTTTATTCTTTTAAATATTTAATTTTTTAGTTGTAGTTGGACACAATACCTTTATTTTATTTATTTATTTTTATGTGGTGCTGAGGATTGAACCCAGGGCCTTGCATGTGCTAGGCAAGCCCTCTACCACTGAGCTACAACTCCAGCCCCTTGACCCTTATTTTAATAACATTCACTTTATGCATGCTTTCTACTGATGAGCCAGTGCCATCATGCAGTCTTACTTCTGTAAGTATGGCTTTCTTTTGTTCTTTGACCATACTTATTGCATCTGCTTTGAAGTCTTTATTTATCCTAACATCTGGACTCTCTCATAGGTATTTCTTTTGCCTTGCTTTCCCCCCTGTGTTTGGGACACACTTTTCTCTTTCTCTCATGTGTTATAGTTTTTTGTTGAATCCTGGACATTTTAGATAAAATATCAACTCTGAATATTGATTTCTCCTTCTTTTATCTCTTCTTTCTGTTTTACTCATTCTTTCATGGCAATTACACAGAATACTTAAGTCTGTACCTAGTATATGGTATTGTGATTAAATGTGATATAAGATTAAAGTTGTAGGATCTATAAAATCCAGTTTGTATGCATAGTGGTGTCTTTCTTTTGTCCCAGCAGTGAGTTGTTCATGAGTAAAGGTTGTTTCCATTTAAATGAGGTATATCACACATTTTTATAAGTCCTGAGGCCTTTGTCTTTATTATGAAATTTGTCTTTATGGATTTATAATTTTGTTCCTTTTGTAATGCAGTAGTGTTTTTTCCCCCAGTGCTGACTATTGGACCCAAAATCTTGCACATGGTAGGCTAGTGCTCTGCCACTGTGGCACATCCCCAGCCCTCTGTAATGCACTAGTTTTAGCTAATGCCTGATATTTCTTCCCTTTAGGTGACACCTATGTTTGAAGATTGGACTACTATTGATTGGTATCGATTTTTTTGTTTATGGGAAAAGTTGCCAACTTCTATGAAAAGGGTGGCAGAGCTAGTAGGAGTTGAAGAAGGATTCTTAGCTCGCTGTGTGAAAGGCAAAGTTGAAGCCAGAACTGAAAAACAGCACCGCCAAATGGCCATCCATAAAAGGTAAACATAGTTGCCTGAACTCAGTGTGCTTCACCCAGTGTCTGGCTTACAGCCAACGTTCATTTGTTGTGGTAACTTTAATTGTCAACAAAATAAAAATTTTTGCTAACTATAGTAAAATTTTCAGTTTCTTTTGTTTACTGAATTTATTAATATTTTAGTTTCTTCTTGCACCTTATACCTTAGCAACCACTACATATGAAGCTCTTTTAGAATGTCTGATTTCCCTTCCTTAAAGAAGATATGAATCAGAACTGTCAATTTACTGTGGATTCACTTGGAATTATGCTTTGGGCACCCTTAGAAGTAATTCATTACAAGTAGGAAGAGATAATTAAAAGACTTAGGTGGGGAAATTTTAGTCTTTTAGCTTCTTTGAAATATTATACAATTATTTTTCTTTTATATTATTTACAACACATTCAAGTGTAAATTTTATAAGGATTCATATACTTGAATTACTTGTCATTGTTGCTTTTAAAATCAAAACCAGATTTTATAATCAGATTGTCATTTTATTGAAATGTGATTAGATAATCATATATCTATGTATTAAGTCTTCTTTTAATTTTTTGTGCCATTGTATTTTTTGAACCGAGTCTTATTCAAAATTAGCAATATTGAAATATGAAGGACTTTTTTGTAAACTGACATTAGTTCCTTGCTCTCTACTGCTCATACTGATGCATGCCAACACTTACTTTGTAAACTTTGATCTGTCTTTGTCCACCAGCCTATTTCCTATTAGAAACCCTCCTGGAGTGTTTAAACCCTCCATTGTCTTTGTGGTTCTTAGTTGCTTTGTAGCACACATTGTACTTTTGTAGTAGATACAAGTGATCTCTTACCATAATGTTGGTGATTTATTTTTTAGGTTTTTCACCAGTCTTGTGCTACTAGACTTAATCAGTGAAATTCCTTTAAAGGAAATAAATCAGAAATATGGATGCAATCGTGGACAAATTCAATCTTTGCAACAGTCAGCTGCTATTTATGCAGGTCAGTTAAAGGGTTTTACATTTATTGAACACTGGATTTATTGAAGACTGTGGTTGTTAAGATTCCTTTTGTTCAAATTCCATTTTATCATAAGTCTCTCTAGTAGTGGTATAATTTTGTGTAGTTCCTGTTATCATCAGAAAATCTAAAACTATGGCTTCTCTGGCCTCAGCATCCTGTAGAGAACTGCTACGAAGCTGAGTGGGCCTTATTCCCCCTCTGTTCTTTAGGAACCTGATGACTATTCCTCTTCTTTATGTTTTGTTTGTTTGTTTTTGGTACTAGGGATTGAATTCAGGGGCACTCAACCACTGAGCCACATCCCCAGCCCTATTTTATATTTTATGTAGAGACAGGGTCTCATTAAGTTGCTCAGTGCTTCACTGTTGCTGAGGCTGGGTTTGAACTTGCAGTCCTCCTGCCTCAGCCTCAGGAGCTGCTGGGATTACAGGTATGCTCCCATGCACCTGGACTGTTTGTTTGTATTTTTAGTTTCCTTCCTTCCTTTCTGCCTTCCTTCCTTTTTTTTTTTTCCTGTGGAAAGAAGAAATAGAAGTGAAGTTATCATGGTCTCCCTTTTCTCAAAGTACTGATTAACACATATTGTTGAAAATGAGAATGTCAAACAGAAAGCATTTCCTGGACTCTTGTCTGACTGTTTAAATCATTATCTCTTCTTTTCTTGTTTATTTCCATATTTTTATTGGCACATTATGGTTGTACTTAACAGTGGAATTTGTTGTTAAATATTCATACATGCACACAATATAGCAATATAATTGTTAAATATCATCCCCTAGTATTTCCTCTGATTTAGAATGTCTGATTTCCCTTCCTTAAAGAAGATATGAATCAGAACTGTCAATTTACTGTGGATTCACTTGGAATCCAATATTTCCTCTTCTTTTAGGAAGTATTGGTGTGCCTTAATATATGAAACCCATGTTCTCTGAGCTAAACAAACAAGGAATTCTGGGTCTGATTTTATCAGGGGACCTTCTTTCTTAGGAAGGAAACCCCGGGGCTACTAGAAGATGTATATATTTACATGAGCAGGAAGTTTCATTGTGATTGAAGGTGTGTGTACATGAAGGAGTGCTGAGGGGAAGATGGAGGCAGTGGGTGGTGAGGAGGGAGGGACTCTAACTCACTGGCATCCTAGATCTAAGATTGCCTTTAGGATTAATGTTCTCATAGGGAGGTGACTCAGTGGCATGATACTTGGCTGCTCTGACCTCTTTATTTCAATTGGGTTTAGCTGTTTAAATGGCAACCTGGAATTTTACTCTTTGTAGTTCTTGTAGCATTTGAATATTTAAATAAGCTGTCTTTCTCTAGGTGGAAAGAGTCCCTCACTTGTATTTTAGAGTTCTCTCTTTCTTAAGTAATTCAGGAAGAAGCTGGATGCATAGGTGCATGCCTTTAATCTCCACTGCTCAGGAGACTGAGGCAGGAGATCACAAGTTTGAGGCCAGCCTTAGCAACTTAGAGACTGGCTCAAAAAAAGGGCTGATGTAGTGCAGTGGTAACCCTGGGCTCAATTTCTAGTACTGCCAAAAAAGAAAAGTAAGGCAGAGGAGAATGGACTACTGGGAAGGCTTTTTGTTTGTTTTGTGTTTATGTGCTCTGCCTCAGTTTTCAAATGTTAAATTTAGAATCAAGAATTAATGAGAGACAATTATTGTATTTAGCAATTTAGTGTTCATTTTTCTAGGTCCTTAATATATGTCTGTTCTCCATTAATTTATCCCTTGGGCCTTGTAAAATCTTACAATTCTGCGGGAAACAAACAAAACAAAAGAAGTACATGTGAAGAAATGGAGAATTTGTGTATAAGGAGCTTTTTATTATTCTGTTTTTATCAGTGCATTATCAACTTAACACTTATTCTATCACTTAGGGATGATAACAGTATTTTCCAACCGTCTGGGCTGGCACAACATGGAACTACTACTTTCCCAGTTTCAGAAACGTCTCACGTTCGGCATCCAGAGGGAGCTGTGTGACCTGATTCGAGTATCCTTGCTCAATGCGCAGCGGGCCAGGTTCCTCTATGCTGCTGGCTTTCTTTCTGTGGCAGATCTTGCTAGAGCAGATGTTGCTGAGGTGGAGGTGGCTCTTAAAAATGCTGTGCCTTTCAAAAGGTGAGGAAGCCTCTTTATTTACATAGGGTTATGAAATGATAAGGTTATGAAATGTCATGTCAGATAATGAAATTAAATAATGATAAGTATTACAATATTTTCCTCTTAATCTCATGAAATACTTGATAAATGGAAGAATATGTGACTACTTTTTTCTCCTTGAGGATGACTTTTCATTTTGTTTATTTTATAAATATTGCCTGATTGAAAAGCCACTTCTAAAAGGATCATAATTCTCTCCTGAAAAGATTGAATGAAAATATAGTACCAATGCTTTTGTCTTTGATGAATTTTCATTTTCATTACATATCCAGGGCTCATCATATACTTTCTTTGGTCAGGATCACTTTATTTTTTATTTTATTTTATTTTATTTTATTTTTTGTGGTGCTGGAGATCGAACCCAGGGCCTTGTGCATGCGAGGCAAGTGTTCTACCAACTAAGCTATATCTCCAGCCCCAGGAGCACTTTAAAATGCATTCTTTGCAGAAATTCTTTGGAAAACTAGTCCTTCAAAACATTTTGTGAGGAGAGGATTCCTTGATACATTTTTTTTTTTTTTTTGTGAATGTGGAGTTTAACCAATTCATTGTATGGGCTGGACTCAGCATATAATCAAGGAGTAACTTAATTATTTTAACTGTCACTGTTGGAACTCATTCCAATATGAAGAACCAAACACATTCATAACTATTTGGTTACTTTCTGGTACTAAAAGTTTTATTTTCAGGTACCTAAGAATGTGTTCTCAATCAAAGCATTAATCTCTTTTCCAGTTCAATGTTTCTTTCTTCCCACTCATTTCTGGCCTGATCCAGGGTGTGGAACTTGGAACACATGGGGCGTACGTAGTCTTTTGCTATCCTCTTGGATCTTACATATCTCCTCCTCTATGTACCCTTTCTTTTTGATAATCTTAAGATTTCAGGTGGGAAGAAGGGAGGTGAGTTAAAGAGGCAGAAAATCTTTGATGGAGGTATTTGTTTCTGTATCGCTGTTAGACAGGATGCTAGCCTGTGCCCATATTATGGTTCTTTCTCTCCTGGGGTATCTTTGTTTTCACTACATCCTCATTAATGAGAGCCCTAATGCGGAAGAAGTTGCAAGCTGTATGTATCCAAACCAGTGTTATAAGGAGGGCCATGCAACAGTGTAATCAAAGTCAGGTTTATGGGTTTGATGAACATGGGTTCTTTTTGAAAGTGTTTTCCTCCAGAAGGGCCTGTGTCTATCTCAAAGTAAGAATGTCCCTCAGAGTCAATGATCGTTGCAAACACTTGTAGAACTTTAACTGTGATAAGTGTTTTCACATCATTATTTTTAACAGTTCTCTCTGGTTGCAAAGATCATTATATTTTTAGTGGTCTGTTTCAATTTTATTTTTTCTCCTAAGCTCATATGGTTTTAGTGTGTGATTTTGCAGTGCCTGGGGTTTTTAAGGGATACATAGGGTATCATAGTAGAAATTTTTGGTCTCTCTCTCTCTCTCTCTCTTTTTTAATTGGGCATTAGGGTTCTTTGTACATATTTGTGATTATTTTAGGTAATTTAGTAATTTAAAAAGTTTTAACAATTTTGAAGAAAAATCTTTGGAAAATGCTTTCTACTTTTTTTGGGATGCAGGCAGGTTGAGTACCAGGATTGAACTCAGGGCACTTGACCACTGAGTCACATCCCCAGCCCTATTTTGTATTTTATTTAGAGATAGGGTCTCACTGAATTTAGCATCTTGCTTTTGCTGAGGCTGGCTTGAATTCATGATCCTCCTACTTCAGCCTCCTGAGCTGCTGGGATTACAGTGCTTTTTACTTTTCAAAACAATATATTTTGACCTTTTCTTAATAACTTTGTCAAATTAGCTAGGTCCTTTGTCATTCTGTCATTAATTTTGTTTATTGTACATTAGTGATATATTGCAGAGCTATTAAAATGTGTAGACTTTTAATCTGTTGTGCATTGTTACTGTGCTCTGTGATTTGTGATTTTGTTTTTCCATCATTTTCCTGAGTGTCAGGCTACCAGCTGATTAGCTGGTATTTCTCATTGCTGTCATTTTTAGCAGTCTACTGAAGTTTAGCAGCTAGGACACAAACACTGAAGGAGTCATTATAGATTAAAGAACTCCAGCTTTTTGTGAGTTCACAAAAAGGATGGGGTGTCTGTTTTAGAATTAGATGGACTTCTTTGGAAAGTCTACCTAGAATGTGACTTAAAACCAACTTCTAAAAGTGCTAGTCACCTCTGGAGTTTGGGTTTCATAGAACCTTTGGAAATATGTACTGATAGTTCCTGAGGTAAAGAAAATCAGGTATGGAAAAATCTTTACATGGTAACAACATGCCACAAATGATCCATTTTAAAAAAGTTCAACTGAAAAACAGTGTTGTTTGCAAGCACATCACTTCTATTTTATAGTGAGGTTGTTGTTGCAAAGGTTATACTTCTTCTGAAAGCCTAGAACCTGTATTGATCAAAATTAGTGATAGTATTTAGCAGGACAAATTAGTATTATGTGCATCATGTAATACCATGAGGCCATTGTATTGCTTTTTAATTTTTTGGGGGGGGTGAGGATGATATTATCTTGTTATTCCGTATTCTTTTTTAAAAAATTTATTTATTTTTTATTTATATATGACAGTGGAACGCATTATAATTCTTATTACATACACAGAGCATAGTTTTTCATATCTTTGGTTGTATGCTTTTTTAATTTTTTTATAAATTAATTCATTTTTAAGATTGACAACATTTATATGTGTCAATTTTGAGTGTGCCCAAGGAGGAATTTATGATGTTCAACATGTTCAACATGATGTTCAACATGAAGTTTTGAATAGGTATGTATTGTAGAATGGCTAAGTTGAGACAAAACATAAGTTTTCTGTCTTGAGAACACTTAAAAATCTACTCTCAGTGATTTTTAAAGAATTCAATGCAGTAATATACAATACTCCTAGAATATTTATTACCCAAAATGTTGAGAATGAATTTAATCATAAAGAAACTAAATTGGAATACATTCTCCAAAATAATTGACCAGTCTTTTATAAAGGGAAGGGGTATGGGGTTATAAATGATGGTGGAACGTGATGATCATTATTATCCTAAGTACATGTATGAAGATACGAATTGGTGTGAACATACTTTGTATACAACCAGAGATATGAAAAAAAAAAAAAGTCTTTGAGTATTTTCCTAAACAAAAAGTCAAGGGCCGTAAATCCTTCTGTGGTAAAGCAACTTTCCAGATTGAGGCAGGGGCCCTCTGTTTGCAGCCAGGAAATGGAAGATTTTTGATCCCAACCTGGTCTTAGGGACTAGATTGCTTGATTGCTGCCTGAAAGATAACAATGTGCAGAAGATTCTAGGAGGTGGAAGAAGCATAATGAGGGTCATGGAGGAGTGTGCCCAAGGAGGAAGCTCAGGGCCAACTTGTCAACTCCAGGGTTGTAGGGTGACAGCCACAGCAGATATTCAGAAATCCCGGAGAAAGGAAGAGAGGCAATGTAGCAGAGGAATTCCTTTTGTGCATTTTGAGTAGCTTTGTTTGTGGAGTGGAACACATTGTTTTCTGGGCTCTCTTTCCCTGCCAACATAGTAGAGTTTTGACCCTATGGTTTTTTCTAGCACTTGCAAGGTTTCTGGTCTAATTGTTAAATGTTTGACACTTGACTTTTGTGTAGATTTAAATATAGAGATCAATTTCATTCTTCTAGCTGTAGCTATCCAGTTTTCTCAGCATCGTTTGTTAAAAATGCTTTCTTTTTTTTCCCAACAAATATTTTGGCACCTTTTCCAAGAATTACATGACTGTAAGTGTGTGGGTTTGCCCTGTGTCTTCTATTCAGTTCCATTGGTCTTCCTGCCCTTTTTTTTTTTTTTCCTATTATGGATTTTTCATTTTATTTATTTATATGCAGTGCTGAGGATCAAACCCAGGGCCTCACATATGCCAGACAAGCACTCTACCACTGAGCCACAACTCCAGCACCCCTTCCCCACCACTTTCTGCCTCTTGTAATGCCGGTACCATGCTGTTTTTGTTATTATACCTCTTTGTTATAATTTGAGACCTGGTATTGTGATTCCTGCTGCATTGCTCTTCTTGCACAATATTTCTTTGGCTACTCTGGGTATCTTATTCTTCCAGATGAATTTAAGAACTGCTCTTTCTTATTCTGTTAAGAACATCATTGGTATTTTAATGGGGTTTTATGGCCAATTGAGATCAATCAAAATTTAATTGGAGAACTGATATCTGTATAATGTTAAGTCAACATATCCAAAGATTGGTTGTTTCTTTGCATTTGATTTAGTCTTTGTTTTCCAGGAGGTTTTTTTTTTTTTTAAAGTTTCGCTTGTAGATTTTTGTACATTTCTTGTTAAATTTATTCCTATTTATTTATTCATTTGTTATTTTAGTTGGTGTTTCTCTGATATCGTATACATGATTATTAGTTGAGATTTGAAGGCTACTGATTTTTATGCATGTCTTGTCCTGCTATTTTGTGAATTTCTTTATTATTTGAGTTACTTTTATCATTGATTCTGTGGGGTTTTCCAGGTATGTTACTATTTTTTTTCCTATAAGTACAGGTATATTGCTTCTTCCTCACAATTTCTTGTGCTTTTATTTGATTTTTCATGCCGAATTGAATTATTTCTTGCCTAATTGAATTATCTCTGGTTTTTAACTTGAATTAGTTTATCCTGCGATTGACAATTCTTCTAGTGTAGTTCCTCCCTTTTCTCATTTTCAGTTTTATTTTTCATTTCTTCTTCATGAAATATTTTGTTAAGAATGTTTTGTAGTGCAGGCTTTCTGGTTGTGAATTTTTTTTTTATATATATTTGTTTATCATGGAAGGTTTTTTTTTCATTGACAAATCTGAAGCTTAATTTTGCAGGGTATTGTATTCTTGGTTGACATTCATTTTCTTTCAAAGCCTGGGATATATGATTCCAAATCTTAGCTTTGATGGTCTAGCTTGAGAAACCAGCTGAAATTAGAATTAGTTTCCCTCTAAATGTGACTTGTTTTCTTTGGCAGCGCTTAGAATTCTGTCCTTAGTCTGTATGTTTGGCATTTTCACAATAATTTGCCTTGGTGTGGTCTGTTGTAATTTTGTATACTTGGGGTCCTGCATGCTTCATGTATTTGATTTTTCATTTCATTCTTAAGGTTTAGGAAACTTTCTGGTATTATGCATTTCTTTCCATTGTTTCTCTGAGCCTTTGTTTGATCTTTTTTAAATCTTAAGTTTGATCTTTTCCTGTTATCCCATATTCCTTGGAAGTTCTGTTCATGTTCTCCTAACATCTTTTCTCCGTGGTCAACTTTATTTTCAAGATTATATATTTTGCCTTCATTTCTTGAAACTGTGTCTTCTAAGTGGTCTGGTCTGCTTGTGATATTTCCAGTGAATTTTAAATTTTGTTTATTTATTCTTTCACTTCAAAGATTTTTGCTTTTTTTTCTTTCTCAGAATCTCTGTCTTGTTATAGAAGTGATCTTTTTCTTCCTGTATTTTCTGCTTTATATCATCTTTTACCTTGGAGATCAATTTAATTAGGGACATTTTAAACACCTTTTCTGACATTTCTATCACATTGGTGTCAATAGATTCTGTTTTTTGACATATTTTGGTTTGTTTGGGGTGATTTGTTCCTTGGGTTTTTCATGTTGTTTGGGTGTCTATTGATCTAACAGTTGCTTTAAGGTAGTAGATATTCCTGAAGGTTTCCAGTATCTCATGGTTTATGGGGAGACAGATAATAACCACCAATGTAAACAATTTACAGCATTACACCAAATAGCTCTTGCTATGAAATCTGTAATGTTTATATTGTCACAATAATCAGAAATGAAATGATCAGTTATTGCCCATGGCAAAAACAGTAAGTTTACAAATGGTCTACAAATCCAAGTCGTGATCAGAGATAGAACAAAAGTGATATAGGGTGTGATGATTATGAGAGAGGAGGAGAGAAAATAGAAGGAAAAAATTAAAGGAAGAGTGAAGGAGAGAACAATGGAGATTAGCTGTTAGCAGAGGAAAAGAGAGAAAAAGGGTTGAGGGAAACTGATAGGTAAGAGAAAACAATGTATAAAATAAAATAAATAAAAAATACAAAAATGAAATAATAAATTGCAAAAATAAAATTGATATCTGCTAATCAAACATCTTAGTCCTCAAAATATTGCTCCATGAAAAATAACTGCCTTCAAATAAAATGGTAGAAGTGAGAAAAAATAAAGATATATGAATATGTATAAGTATCTAGTTAAAGATAGAGTTCTTTAAGAGGAAAGTGATGGGGTGGTAGAACAGGGTTTTTAGATTCATGAAATGAATAGGGCAAATGCAGAGGTGATATAGGATGTGTTTGTAAGGGGGGAGAACAAAAAAGAGAAATAAAGGAATTAAAGGAAGAGAAAGAGAGAGTGCGCCAGCATGCAAATAAGCAATCGAGTTTGGCTGTTAGCAAGAAAAATGAGAAATATTAACAAAGGAAAACAATGTTTTGAAACAGACAATGAAAAATCAATCCAAAATATACTAATCAAAAACTTTAACCCTCAAAAAACAGCATGAAAAATAGCTATCTTCAAGAAAATGCTACAACTGAAAAATCACAAATAAATATGTGTACAAATGAATAATTGTCATGTATCAATCAGTGTGCATTTAAAAACAAAACAGCAAAACGGAAACAAAATTACAGAATAGTCAATGAGGGTACTCACCCAGTGTCTGTGCCAAACTGCCTTTCCATTTCTTAGCTTCCCTTCTTAGCATGAGGGTGTGTGGAAGACACTTTTGGCTTCACTTCCAGGGTGTGTAATTGCCGTCGGGTTCTGTGAGATGAGTTTCTGCAAGTGAAGCTCCCTGGGTGAGGATTTGGTCTGGTATTGCCCCAAGTGTTTTGTTGTGTGGGGTGTTTCAGGCCTTAATGAATGAACACACTTCTAGGATTCTACCCAGTGCTTCAGTGCTTCTTCACCTGTTCTGTTGTTTGGCAATACTGCCCTTATTTGGCTTCTCAAGGACTGTTTTAGAGCACTGAGCTTAAGTACTCCTCCCTGATCAAGTTCTCTCTGCCTGTGGTCCTGCGCTCTGCCAGTTTCAATGGGATGAGGCAGAAATTCTTTGTGCTAGAGATTCTCCTGATTTGCTAGGCTCACTTTAGATCTCGTGGTTAGTGTCAGCAGGATTCATGTATTGGTCTCAGCCCTGAACTCATGGATCTAAGTTCCTGGTCTGAATTAGTGCTGCAGTTATCATGGGGGTATTAACATGTTTCCAGCTTGGGCTTCCTGTACTGGCTGGCAGACATGACATTTATGCACCAGTTTATTGGGTCAAATAGCTTCTGGGTTGGCTTAGGGCAGGCAGCCCCTCTGATCCTGGGATTCCCCATGCCATGATTTTCCCAGGACTTTTTTTTTAAATTTATTCATGGATTTTTATTTTATTTATTTATATGTGGTACTGAGAATAAAACCCAGTGCCTCACACATGCTAGGCTAGCATTCTTCCACTGAGCTCTAGACCCAGCCCTTTCTCAGCAGTTTTTGATCTTTTCCAACCTGTATTAATTGTCCACAGAGCTATGAGAAAAGCCACTTCCCACTGATCCCCATCTTGTCTCTTCCAAATCCCAATTCTTGTGATCAATTCAAAAAGATTTCAGACAAGCTGCCCAGAGTAACAGGAAATGAGTTTATTGAAGGGATAGGAAAAGGGAGAGGGGACCCTCAAGTGACCTCTCAAGAAGAGAGGGACAGTGTGCCTCTCCTGCTCTCCAGTTTTATTGGGGATCCCTCCTAAGTTTCTGGAGAGTCCTGCCCAGGTCCACCTCTTGACTTTTTACTCACAGCAGGCTGACATCAGACTTCGAAGTCCCTATGTCATGGCAACTCTAGGTCACCTTGGCCCATGCTGATGTGTTCTAATTGGATTCTTAATTATAAATTCTTACAGATTTTATGGTTAGAAGGAATTATCCTTATCTCCCTGAGTTTTGGGATCTGGTCTATGAAAAGGGTAACAAAATTTACTACCTTCAGGGTAACTTGAGTTCAAGTCCCTCCCAAGTCGAGCACGGGTGGTAGGAATGGGGTTCCCCTCGGTGGAATGGGCTGGCTGAGTAATAAAAGCAAAGAAAAATAAAATAGTGAAGAAACCATACAAAAAAGTAGTTGCAAATGTCAGAATAGGACAGGCAAGCTGATCAGACAGATTGAGATTCTGGACAAAGATGGAGCCTGCATCTTTTTATTTATATCGGGAAACATCAATGGCCTTCACCAAAATAGGATAAAGGTAGGCTGTTCAGTTCCTAAAGGAATATGCCCATCTCTGGTACTACTATGAGGAACCTTTCTGGCAGAGCAGAGGGAAAGTCACATGCATTGGACTATCTATTGCCGTGGGAGAACTAGGGAAAGTTCCCAGTGCCAGGCCTATCCCTCCCTGGCATCCATGCCAGGAGGTCCTCATGTATTTCACGGATGGCTTCCCACAGATAAGTCTATGGTACTCATATTCTTCTGCTCCGGTAAGTTATTTGATCTTTTTGTGTGTAAGCATTGGGATCTTTTCCCATATATTTGAAGTTTAATAGTTTTACTAGGTAAGTTTCTATTTTATGTAACAAAATACTTAAAAACAGTGGCTTAAGAATAGCAGTTTAAGTATATATTATCTTGAAGTTTCTGTAAGTAAGGAATTTGGGTGCACCTTTGCTGGTGGATCTGGCCTGGGGTCTTTCATAAGGTTGCAGCTCAGTTGGTGGCTACGACTGTAGTCATTTGAAGGCTTAACTTGGGTGTGCTTCTGGGAAAACTCATGTCCACTCTGGTGAGTTGGTGTTTGATGCGTCAGGTGTGATCCAGATGGAGCACTCCATAAAACATCTGATGATGGATGACCTCCCCAGAATCCGTGATCCAAGGGAAAGCAGAATGGAAGCTATAACGTCTTTTATAACTTATCCTTAGTTTTTTAGTTGTTTTACCTGAGCAGCTTAATTGGACACTAGTACCCCATCTTAGCTGGAAGCAGAAATTGGTCAGCCATTATTTCTTGCATAATTTTCTCCCCATCCTGTCTTCCTCCTCCTCCTGGTATTTCAATTATACATATGTTTGACTTTTTAGGGTCTGTATTCTATGATGTTGCCCAGAAGAGCACTGATATTGTATGTCATTTTGGGTGAATTCAAACTCTAAACTTGGTGGGTAGTAGCTCAAGTCTCTGTTCAGACTTTTTAACAGGTTACTTGGGGTCTTCCTACACTGGTATAATTTATAGCCATATACTGGGCAGAGTTTATATGAAGAATTTGGGGTCTCCTTCTTTGACTTTCTCATTTTTAGACATTCCCCCTTTAATTTCTAACTCCTATATTTACCCTAAGCTCTGTTCTGGATTCAGTCAGTGGTCTCCAGGTTTTAATTCAAACTCTTAGTGGGCCTACATGGTACTGACTAGAGCCACTTTCTGGTGAAAACTGTGAAAATTCACCCACTGTCATTTATTTGTTCTAACATTCAACCCCTATCCAGTTTCTGCTTTCTTTTGGCCACTCTCCAGTCTCTTCAATATTTGGTCTAGAGTTTATAGTGTGTAGAACGATTTGTTTTCAATGACAACATTATGACCCTTTTTAATTTTTAATATTTAGCTTTTGCTTAAAGAAGTTTAGTTAAACATTTCCTTATTATGCTATTTTAAAATTGCAGAACCACCCACCCTTTTCTGGTGATTTTTTTTTTTTATACTGTCCTCAGATGACATAGAATATAAGTTTAAACATTTTTTTTTCTCTGATTTCCCCAGGTAGTCATGAGAGTAGATATCCCTCTTTTTCAGGGTTATTTCTTTAATTCCTAGAACAGCTCAGATTGAATGCTTAATAAATATTAGTTGTATGAATGAATTAATCAACACATTAATTTCCTTCTTTTTAAAAAAATCTTTTTCCATAGTGCCCGAAAAGCAGTGGATGAGGAAGAGGAAGCAGTTGAAGAACGTCGGAATATGCGAACTATTTGGGTGACTGGCAGAAAAGGTTTAACTGAAAGGGAAGCAGCAGCCCTTATAGTAGAAGAAGCCAAAATGATTCTGCATCAGGACTTAGTTGAAATGGGAGTGCAATGGGATCCTCACTCCCCTTTAAGTTCTGGTACAAATTCACTGTCCAGAAGTGAGTCAGAACAGGAACACACGTTGATAACCCAAACTACAAGTTCTCATAAAAGATTAACATCAAAGAACAAAAGTAATATAAGATTTAGTGATTCTTATATTAAGCATTCACCTGATATAGTGCAAGATTTAGATAAAACTAGAGAGCATACAAGTTCCTTTCATTGTAACTCCCAGGATGGCAATCAGGAACATCAGAGATATTCCATTTCCAGAGCAAGAAAGCGGGCTTCTTTGGGCATACATAAAAAGAGGCTGAGAACATCTCTAAACAAAGGAAAATCAGGCACTAGAAAAGTTGTTCAGACTTTCTCATTAGAGAAAACAAAAAAAGCAGCTTTGAATTTCAGTTCAGAAGAGATGAACACAGGCTTTCAATCTTGGAATAATAGAAAGCATCAAAAACAGTCCACGGATGGTAGTCAGGTGAAAGACTCTGGGCAGCGTGGAATTGATTTGAAAGGGCAGACTATGTTTAGTCCTGATGTTTGTGAAGAACCATTTACTGTGGATGAGAAGAATATAGAATTTAGAAGTCCACAGCCATTTGCCAAAAATGTACCTTTTTACACTAAGGGAAATTATAACAAAACATCATTGCTGTTACAAACAGAGCAAAGCTGTTTAAAGAAAAGAACAACAACTAATGATATTCTGGAGAAATGCTCTGTCATAGGATCCCAAAGCAAAACCATGACTTGTCAAGCTACTAGTGTGGTTAGTAAAAATGGAAGAGGATCAGCAGTTGTTGAAACAGAAAAAATAAACACAGTGCTGATACAAAATGATTTAAAAAATCAGAATGTTTCTGTGGTATATCATGATAGTCATCCAGTTAATCAGGGCCTGGAAAAGCAACATGATAAGCCAACAGACACTAACATCAAACAGAAAGAAATAATACAGAGAAAAATGCCCTGTGAGGTAGTCAGTAGTTATATGCATAAAGAGCCAGTTGTTACTGCGATCACATGTGAAAGTATAAAGTTTAATAGTAAGGAAAATAAGCCAAATCATTTTCAGGCATTAGGAGATAATGTACACAGAAGTGGGGTAACCCCTGGAATATTTCAGTCAATGAGAACATTTGGTAAATCAGGAGGCCAGCATGAGAATTTTCTAAATTCTTCTAGCAGAAAAGAAAAAACAAATGCTTATGTAACAAACAAAACTGAAAATAATTGTGTTTCTGACTTAGGTTTAGTCTGTGATTTTGAAGATAGTTTCTATTTGGATACTCAGTCAGAGAAAATAATTCAACAGATGGCAACTGAAAATGCCAAACCAGGAGCAAAAGACACCAACCTGGCAGCAGGGACAATACAGAAGAGTGTAGAAAAACAGGATCTGAACCCTTTCCACAGTGAGTCTCATATTTCTGGTGAACAGCATTCCCCAGGAGTCACTAACCAAGAGAGGTTGGACCTGAAGACCACAGAAACTGTGAAACAGAGCACTGAACAAGAGGTCGATAGTCTGACTCCAGAAAGCCTGGTTTTTCATTCTCCAATTCTATTGGAGGAAAATAGCCCTTGCTTTAAAGGGAATGAACTTTCTGTTACTGACTCACAATTAAATAGTTTTCTTCAAGGTTATCAAACGCAAGAAATGGTAAAACCAGTCACACCTGTGGTTCCTTGGAAGAGCTCTCCCACTGATACTGAGGGAGAATGTCTGCCTGGTCCTGAGATAAGTTTGAATATGAGTGATAGTTTACTGTTTGACAGTTTTAGTGAAGACTTCCTAGTAAAAGAACAACCACTTGATGTACAAATGAAAGAACCCCCTCCTCCTGAAATAACATCAAACCATTTCAGTGATTCTGTTTGTATACAAGAGGACCCAGTGAAAATATCCAATGTGAATGAGCATCAAGGCATTTTGCAGCAGTTGACCTGTGTCAATGATGAATCTATTATGTTTTCAGAAGTGGATTCTGTTCAGATGGTTGAAGCTTTGGATAATGTAGATATATTTCCTGTCCAAGAGAAATGTAATTCTGTGGTATCTCTTAAAGCATTAGGTAGAAGTGATTCAGTGATTGTGAATAATGGACATCTGCATGGAGAAGTAATTGGAGGAGATGAAGATGATGAAAAGGCTTCAAAGTCCAGATTAACTGGGACACGGCAAAATAATTCATTCGGATGGTCAGGGGCATCAATTGACTTAAGTCCAGAATTACAAAGGATTTTAGATAAAGTTTCCAGTCCTCTGGAAAATGAGAAGCCAAAATTAACAACTATAAACTTGTCTAGTTTAAAAGGTAAAAATACAGAGTTACATGAGAGGAAAGAAGTGATTTTAAATTTGGAAACAAATCAAGTACAGGCAATTTCAATTTTCCCTAATAATGAAGTAAAAAGCAAGATTGAGGCATTAACGAGCAGTGCCAAACATGGTGAAACCTCATTCCACTTGCCTTGTAAAGAGGGCTTGATAGCTGATGATAATGGTCTCATTCCTCCTACACCCATTCCAGCATCTGCTTCTAAGCTGGTATTTCCAGAAATGCTTGGAGCATCTGTAAAAGTTCAGAAAACAAGTAACGTTTTACAGCCTGGTGAAGATTGCACATTTGGCTCAACTTTAGATAATAAAAAGCAAGATTTAATGTTAGAGAATAGAAACAATTTCCAGGAGGACAATCTTGTTAGAGACACAAGTTTTTCCCTGCAGTTGTCACAGGATGGATTACAGTTAACTCCAGCCTCGTGCAGTTCAGAAAGTCTGGCCATCATAGATGTAGCAAGTGACCAAACTCTCTTTCAAACATTCATTAAGGAGTGGCAGTGCAAAAAGCGATTTTCCATCTCACTGGCTTGTGAAAAGATTAGAAGTTTGACATCTTCTAAAACTGCTACTATTGGTGGTAGGTTTAAGAAAGGTAAGAATTTTAAAAAAATTTTTGTTTTTTCATACTTACCTATAAATTAGTTGGTGGACTGAGGTGAACTTTAGATTGTTTAGTATTAGTTGTTAGATATCATCTATTCAAAATTTAGTTTATCTCCTATTAGGACTTACATGTAAAACAGCATTTTTTTTTTTAAATTTGGCCCAGGTAAATTACTAATAGTTTCCCTCCAGTTTCCCTACAGTAGGAGATATATCCATTATGTACTATATTCATTAGGATATAAATTCATAAAAATTAAGACAATATATATATATATTTAATATCAGATATTTATAGCATTTAAATGTTATAACATCATGATTTTTAATTAATCATCAGTACTTATTAATTATTTTCTATTAAATCATAGTATCTGTTTACTTATATAACCACAAAGGGATGTAACCAATGGGTATTATGTTTTTCACAATATGCATTAGATACATTTTCTAAATTCTGTCTCAAGTAGAACTTGTATCTCCAGTGATAGTCATGAATTCCATACCAAAGTCTTGATTTCATAACCTCACAGAACTCTCCCAGATTTCCAGAGAGTTAAACCTTTTGATCAAATAATGCCATGTGTATTTTTGTCTTAGTGCATGAACCTTGGGTTCAGGATCGTGGGGAATAGCTGTAGTTAGCTTGTCAACCTGTTGTGGGAAATCGGGTTTGATTAGAGTTCTTGAATTTGTATGTATGGATGAATTTGTTCGTAAAGTTTTGAGTATTTGTCTGATCTTCAGTTTGTGGAACATATGTGTTAATGATAAGTTTGATGTACTTTTCATATTGAATTCCACTTTTCATTTTTTATCTATCAAGCACAAAATTGAACACATTTTCTGTATCAGGCTCTATGCTAGAAGACTATAAATGCTTACTTAAATTTAATAAATATGTATTGAATTCCTTGTGCCAGTTTTCTAGTTATTCAGTTAATTTTCTAGTTATTGGGGATATAGTTGTAAATAAAATGGGTTGGTTTTTGCTTTTTGTAAATGAAGGATATACTTTTTTAGAAAATGGTGTTGACTCTAGATTTTAAAAATTGTACTTAATTCTTGACTAAGGAGTAAGTCTCTTAATGCAGTTTTTTAATTGTTAGAATTGGTGGATTTGCCCTAAAAAAACAAATGTCAAATGTCTTCTTTGATATAAGGAGAGCAACTAAGAACAAAGTAGGGAGGAAGAGCATGAGAAGAAGATTACCATTAAACAGGGATGAGAGGTGGGAGGGAAAGGGAGAGAGAAGGGAATTTGCATGGAAATGGAAGGAGACCTTCATCGTTATACAAAATTACATATAAGAGGAAATGAGGGGAAAGGGAAAAAAAACAAGGGAGAGAAATGAACTACAGTAGATGGGGTAGAGAGAGAAGAGGGGAGGGGAGGGGAGGGGGGATAGTAGAGGATAGGAAAGGCAGCAGAATACAACAGACACTAGTATGGCAGAATGTAAAAACATGGATGTGTAACCAATTTGATTCTGCAGTCTGTATACGGGGTAAAAATGGGAGTTCATAACCCACTTGAATCAAATGTATGAAATATGATATGTCAAGAGCTATGTAATGTTTTGAACAACTAATCAAAAAAAAGAATTGGTGGATTTGCTCTAAAGTTTTTACAGTGTATAAGTTATAGAAATTTGAAATGTAGTTTATTTTTTTATTTAGTTGAAATGCCTTTAATCATGATTATAGTCTATCTTAAGAAATGTTTAGGATATTTTAATATTAATACTAATTTTAATATTAATATGGCAACAAGTATCTTAATTGATGGGAAGCCTAGAAAGATCTTTCATAACACCTAAAAATGACTAACTACATAATGCACATTTTAGGAGCTGCAGATTTTGCCCATAATATAGTATTTATTGTTATTGTTTTAACAATTTATTTAATGTCTTTAATGTTAGAGATTTTTTTGACAATTTCACATTTGATTTATTTAGTTAGCTCACTTCAGGAAACACCTATTAGAGAGGATGGATTTCCCCTTCAGGGCTCTGATGACATCCTGGTGGTTGGACTGGCAGTATGCTGGGGTGGAAGGGATGCCTATTATGTCTCATTGCAGAAGGAACAACAGTATTCTGGTAAGTAATCAGTATTTGACTCACTCACCATATAATTAATGGAATATCTGTTAGTGTAGTGATCTTTTGTTGAGAATAATTTCCTGACATTACCTAGGATTTCCTTTTAGGATTAAAAAAAAGTTTATTTAGAGAATAGCTAGTGTGTACAGAATTGCATTCATTAACTCGAAGGATTTTTACCTCCTACAAAGCTGGGGCTTAAACCCAGAACTTCTACCTGGTAGGCAAGTGCTCTATCACTGACGTACACCCAAAGACCACAGACCACAAGAAGCATTGCCCTGGTAGTCCCCTATCTGTTTTTCTGAGGCTGTTAAGGCTGGACCATAGCAGTTGCTTAGTGTTTCTCTGTGCATTGTCGGGGTCTGGAGCTTGTCCAGAGGCAATGTTGAGCTACACAGATATACTTGATAGTGTTGAATCACACAGCTTTTAGAAGGGACTTCGAAATGGAAGGAATAGGATCTAGAAAAATTCTTTGTGATCTGATAAGGGTTTTGGATAATCAGCTGTTTGGTTGGTTTGGGCGAGAAGCAAAACTAATAAGGATGTCAGATTGTGGGAGGCCGTCATGTCATGTGACCAGCGTTTTCCTCTCCTGATCAGTGGAGGCACTGTTGGTCACTCCCCACGATCTGGCCGCTTTTAAGTAGCCGAAGACAGTAGCCCCCATCTTGAGAGTAGTAAAAAATGCAACCAAGAGTGTCTTCATGTGTAGGTGTGCCTTCCTGCAGCCCCATGGGTCAAGCTGCGTTCTCCTGTTCCTTTGTGATATTACCCCTTGCCCTGTTTGGGATAGAATGTTCCATAGAAACCCCCTTTGTGTGTCCCCTTCTCTAACTCTGCCCTTGGGTGTGACCTTCCTACATGTCAGTCAACCTGCTGACAGCAGACACCATAAGCTAGACTCAGCCCCTTGAAACCTGACCCCTTGCCTCATTTGAATGGCTTCTCCTCAATAAAAGGGGTCAGCACGTGCTTGCTCTCTCTCTCATTATGTGGACCCTTAAGGTCAGAGGAGCCGTCACAGCACCCCAAAGAAAAAGGTATCTCTGTCTCTTGTGTGGTTATTTTGCGTGGCCCAGTTTCCCTGGAGTGACCCGGAATGTTTTAGTCACAAGGAATGGAACATCAGATAGTATTTTTTCCACAATAAGCATGAAATACTTTCAGTTGTTTTACAGGAAAACAACTTGTTATTTGAAGTTCTCCTTTTATTTTTGACATGACATTATATTATATATCTCCCTTTAAACTCATTTCAAAATACCTATTTTTAACTCCTGAAAAAATGTTAACTTGATTTTTTTTAAAGTTTTTTTGTTTGTTTTTGTACTAGGGATTAAACCCAGAGGTGCTCTGTAGCACTGAGCTACATTCCCAGCCCTTTTTATTTTTTTAATCTTAAGGTAGAAGTCTTCCTGAGTTGCCCATGCTGACGGTGGACTTGTGATTCTCTTGCCTCAGCCACTTGAATAGCTGGGATTAGAGAATACCTCTAGACCATGTCCAGCTATTTTAGATGTCCTGATATTTAGAATTTTGTCCCATATAGTTAAGCAGAGCATTATAAATCTTCTAACCCAAACCATAATTTTACATTATAAAGCACTTCATCTACATATAAGGTCATGCCAAATTTGTGATTACTTGGAAACATATCCTTAGGCTTCTGAGTCTTTTCAGTCTTTCCACTAGAGATTATAGCTTCAAATGAATTTATGTAATTTTTGCACAAAGACTTTCTTTTTCCCCTCTAGAGATTAGTGCCAGTTTGGTACCACCTTCTCTGGATCCAGGCCTGACTGTGAAAGACAGGATGTGGCATCTTCAGTCATGCTTGCAGAAGGAGTCTGATAAGGAACGTTCTGTCATCATCTATGATTTCATCCAGATCTATAAGATTCTTCTTCGGTCATGTGGCATCTCTCTGGAACAAAGTTATGAAGACCCTAAGGTTCTATGTTATATTTAATATTTTTGCACTTAAACACTGTTAGTGTTTAGAGTTAATTCTTAAGTGGCATGGTATTTATTTAGCTTCAGTAATTCAGTGTAAATCTTTTAGAGAAGTCATTTCTCTATCCACTAATCTCATGCACACATAATACAATACCATAATAGAAATGTCTGTGTGAAGAGAAGAACATAGATGTCACAAATCCTAAACCATAAAATTGATGATTTTGCTTAGAGCTTTTTTTAAAAAAATTAATTTTGGTCTTAAGTTGTAAGTTTTTGTTCCATGGTAAGTTAAATGAAAAGAAAACTGTTAAAACTATTAGAATTCAGTATATAAAATCAGGATTTTTCAAATATTCATGAGGGCAGAGTGCAGAAAATAGGAAAAGTCCATGAATAAAAGATGCCAAAAGAGAGGATAGTTGGGGCTATAGAGGCAAGTCACATTAGTAGTCTCTGAGTGTGTTCCTTTGTAATAGCAGAGTGTGACACATTCTTCAAAATGATGATCCTAAGTTATCAGGAGTCACATATGCCATTGTAATATACACTGAGCAGTAAAGTACACTTTCAGAACACATTTATTTATAATATCTTTAAAGATACATCCTTTCCCCATCTATTGATGCATGCAGTGTTAATTTAGAGTCGAGAATATACTATTTGACAGTTATCACTAAAATAGTTGATGAAAATAGAATGAGTTTTAGTTTCTTAAGGTTTTTTTTTTTTTTTTCATGTGATGTTGGGAACCTAGGGCCTTGCACATACTCTGTGATTGCTCTGCCACTAAGCTATGTCTCCAGCCCTAGTTTTTTAGGGTGTTCCCCCCCCCTTTTTTTTTTTTTGGCAGATTTCAAGATTGTCACTTGATTTTGATGTGCTACAATCCAAAACAAGAATATGGGTTATGTGAGCCTCTCATTAAAAATATCCTAGATTTATATAGCACCTTCTTTATAAACTACTTGAAATATGTCATAATCAGTTTTATTGATCACTTTTTAAAATTAGAGAATCATACATAGTATTTGGGTTCATTTTGACAAAATCATACATGCAAGGCATTTGATTTCAATCCCCATTACCTCCCCCTTTTCCTCCCCTCCCACTTCCCCCCATTCTTACTCCTCTATTATTCTATCCTACATATATACAAAGGTGAAATTTCCTTTGGTACCTTTATATATGAATTTAACATGATTCTGTTAAATTTATTTAGTTATCTTCCCCTTTCCCTTCCTTCCTCCCTCTCTCTCATCCTTCCACCCCACTGATCTTCCTTGTGTCTTTATGATATCTGACCCCTCCCCAACTGCTTTCTTTCCCTTTAGCTCTAGTTTTCACAGATGAGAAAAAGCATTTGACCCTTGGTTTTCTGAGTCTGGTTTATTTCACCTAGCATGATTTTATCCAGTTCTATTCATATACCAGCAGATGCTTGAGTAAAACTCCATGGTTAATGACAACACTTGATATAAGCAGATAAACTATTAATTTTAAAAATTTCATTTGTATAAGAAACCTTAGCCAATTTTTACATTAGTTTCTTTCATTCATTATTCCTCTAAAAAACTTTATTCCTAACTTACAAAATAAGTAACTGAGTCATATAGTAAATTTCAGAAGTATTGACAGTGTTTAGATTTCCTTTTTCTATATCCAGTTCTGGATCTCCTGGGTCTACTGTTAGAAACTGCAATTCTCCTAATTTCATGGGGAAGCCGACCAGTTGGTTGGGCCTGGTGACAGACTCCCATGATGAAGGGAAAATATAAAGGCATTCTAAAACTCTGGGTATGATTTTTTGTTAAAAAAAATTATTTTTTAGTTGTAGCTAGACACATACCTTTATTTTACTTATTTATTTTTATGTGGTGCTGAGGATCGAACCCAGGGCCTCGCACGTGCTAGGCGAGTGCTCCACCCCTGAGCCCCAGCCCCAGTCCTGGGTATAAACTTTTAATGGTAAAACATATATGCCTCACTCTGATGTTGAAAGAACTAAGTAAACCCCAAACCATACATACCTATTTTTATTATAGTAAATTAGTTCACTTCAGCCTTGGTGGAGAAGCCTCTATTTTTATTCTCAGACACACTGTTTCAGTTGGCTGAGAGGCACTTGGTTTTCAAACTTGCTTCAGAATGAGACACTCAGGAGTGTTGTTGTGATGGGAAAGGTATATAACGTTTTCTTATTTGAAGGCCGCTGGTGTTATTGGTACCAAAAATGAGACCTGTTGCAGTTTATGCTTTTCTTCTCCTTTCCCAGGAAGACCACTAAATAAGTAATAATAAGGGAAATTATAAATGGATTATCTATTTCCCCTTTAATTTTAAGGGTGCAGAAAAGTCTTTGAAAAAAATCAGGAAAACATTCTGATCTCTGTCCCATTTAGGTGGCATGCTGGCTACTAGATCCAGATTCAAAGGAACCAACTCTTCATAGCATAGTTACCAGTTTTCTTCCTCATGAGCTCCCACTCCTAGAAGGATTGGAGACAGGCCAAGGAATTCAAAGCCTGGGGCTGAATGTCAACACTGAGCATTCTGGGCGGTACAGAGCGTCTATAGAGTCCATTCTCACTTTCAGTTCCATGAATCAACTCAATTCTTTGTTGCAGAAGGAAAACCTTCAAGGTAAAATTTCCTGGATTTTTTGTTACAGATTGGGGTGTGTGTGTGTGTGTGTGTGTGTGTGTGTGTGTGTCTTAATTTTATCCAGTGGTTTTTATTCATGCTCGGAAGACACTTTTCACAGATTTTTACAAGTGAGCTGTTATCTTTTTAGAGCTATTAACAATTGTTTCTTGTTTTTATTTTATGTTCTTTTTAGTTATACATGATGGTAGAGTCTATTTTGATATAATTATGGAAGCATAGAATATAGCTCATTCTAATTAGGACCCCAGTCTTGTGGATGTACATGATGGCGAGATTTACTGTGTTTTATTCATATATGTACATAGGAAAGTTGTGTCAGAGTCATTCCACTTATTTTTTTCCTTTTCCTATTCCCTTTCCCTTCCCTTCATCCCCTTTGTCTAATCACTGAATTTCTATTCTCCCCCCACCAGTCTCTGCCTTATTGTAAGTTAGCTTCCACATACCAGAGAGGACCTTTGACATTTGGTTTTTCAGGATTGCCTCATTTCAGTTAGCATGATAGTGTCCAGATCCATCCACTTACCTGCAAATGTCATAAAGTCATTCTTCTTTATGGCTGAGTAATTCTCCATTGTGTAAATTTAATACATTTTCTTTATCCATTCACCTGTTGAATTGCACCTAGATTGGCTCCTTAACTTAGCTATTGTGGATTGTGTTGCTCTAAACATTGATGTGGCTGTTTCTTTGTACTATGCTGAATTTGACTCCTTTGGATATATACTAAGTAGTGGGATAGCTGAGTCATGTGGTGATTCCATTCTTAATTTTCTGAGGAGTCTTCATCCTACTTTCCCAGAGTGTTTGTACTAATTTGCAGTCCTGCCAACAATGTATGAGTGTACCTTCATTATTAGAGTTGATGAACCTACATTGACACATCATGTTTATACGATTCATGCATATTATAGTAAGTTTCTGTGGTTTATTCATTTTTACTGCTGTGTAGTGTGTCACTATATGAATGTGTCCAAATTTCTCCATTTTCCTAATGATGAACATTTGGATTTGTTTCAGTTTTGTTTGTTTTGAGTTTCATTTTGCTATAATAAGTATTTCTATATGAATATTCTTACACATGTACATTTTCCTGGTACATATGGGCAAGAATTTCTCTTGGGTGTGGGATTGCTTTGTCATGGGAATAGAAATAATCAACAATTCAAGATTCTACTAAACTGTATTCCAGCATGATTGTATAAGTTCACTCTCTAAACAGCAACATGTAATGGTGATCACATTCATATTGTCTCAACTTTGCCATTTACTTGGTTGTAAATGATGGTACCTTTTCTTTCTTTTGTCATCTTTTAGTTTTTATAACAAATTTATTCTAGCTTCATGAAATGAGTTGCAAATATAACCTATTTTTATTCTGGAGGAGTTTATATATTATTGGAATGATGTGTTCCTTGAAAGTTTGGTGAAATTCGCCTATAACTATTTCTCTGTAAAGATATTTAGCTGCAACTTTGATTTCTTTAACTGGAGGATTATTGAATTATTTTTTATTGTGTTTTATTAAGCCATAAGAGTTTATCTGTATATTCTAGATTTTCAAATTTATTGGCATAAAGCTGTTACTAATTCTCTTTTACATCTCTACTTTTTGTGAAAAAATTCAATATTTTTACATGTAAAAATGTTAAATACAGGGCTGGGGTTGTAGCTTAGCAGTCGAGTGCTCACCTAAGCACATATGAGGCACTGGGTTCAATCCTCAGCACCACATTAAAATAAATAAATAAAATAAAGGTATTGTGTCCAACTACAACTAATAAAAAAGTATCTAAAAAATGTTAAATACATTTTTCATGTGTTTCTATTTGATGTGGTTATTGTTGTTTGCACTTTATTTTCCTACTGTTCTACATTGTTTCTGTTCACTTTTATTTGTAAATGATTTATGCATAGCTCTGCTCTATTCTGAGGAGTATACATCTGCAATCTTAGAGATCTAAATTTGTTGAGTCGCTGTCTTAGTCATTTTTGTTGTTTTGTTATTGTGACCAGAATATTGACAAGAACAACTTGGAGAAAGAAAAGTTTATTTTGGCTCATGGTTTCAGAGGTTCATTCCATGGGGGTCAACTCCATTGGTATGTTGGAGAGGTGGCAGAGGAAAGTTGTGCAGCTCATGGCAGCTGGGAAGCAGAGAGGAAGTGAGCAGCCAGGAAGACAAGATAGAGTCCTGACGGGCACTCCCCCAGTCTTATTTCCTCAAGCCATGCCCCATCTGCCTACAGTCACCACCCAGTAATCTGTTCTGTTATTAATCCACCAAGTGGATCCCACTGATGAGGTTCCAGCTCTCACGATCTAATTATTTCATCTTTGAACATTCCGGTGTTGTTGGGCATGAGTTTTTTTTGTGGGACACCTCATATCTAAACCCAAATAGTCCCATTCCTAACTTCTCTGCTAATTTGTGTATTCCATATTCTTTGTGAGTTCATTCAAGATTTCATCAGTGGAACCCTAAGGACTAACTTGGGGAGAAGCCTTCCTGTAGAAAGGTTTTACTTTTGCCAAATTATACACATCCAAGGACTACATTAGCCTATCCTGAGGTTTTGTTGCAGAATAGGAGTCCCAGACTCAGTTCCTCCTCCTGTCACTGTGTCAAGGATCTATAGCCCTTTAACATCTTTTGCTATAGGACTCCGTCTCCATGACAGCCCTGTTCTTTCTTACTGCCTGAGGATCCAGCCTGGCTCCCTGTCACTATTACTTGGCATTTCCCTGACTGTTCCTATTCTGACTCAAATTCTTTATTTCACTGATCCTACATCACATGAATTTCTGTTCTAACTCAAAAAAGCCAGGCTCTGACTCCCCACTAATTTCTGCCGACTGTTAGAGGCCAGAGCTCTCATTTGTTTGCTTGTTTTGGTGGTGACTGTGGGTATCTCTGGAGATCCTTGTCTGCTGATTGAGAACAGCAAGAGGTCAACAAATGTTTACATGTGGAGCTGGGCAGGGTGGGCCGGGGTTGCTCAGGGTTTTAGAAGCTGAAGTCTTCAGAAAGGATTTTTCTTGATGATGTAGGACAGCATTTCCCACAGTGCATTCAATGAATACTTACATTTTAGGATATTAATAGGCATTACATGAAATAAAGGGTTTTATGGTTAAGTAACTTCAAGTTGGAATTTGTTTTCTTCAAGTCTCCTCAGAGCCCTTAATGTATTAATAGTCATCATGAATATCTAACAATAGTAGATAGATGCAGAAACTCACAATATACAGTATCTAAACTCCCACCCTTTTTGTAGGGCATCTTTAGAATTAATATTACAAGAAACATACTGGGAAAACTGATTTAAAATGTCTACTCTGTTGAGAAATGTCTGCATATAGAAAGATGCTGATTTTTATTTCAGAAACGTTTCTTTACTATTTGACAAGAGCATTGGAAAATATAAAACATCTATATTTAGTCCTTTGTGCAAGCATTTATTCTGTTGGGACCAGAAATATTGCAAATAACTGTAGAGAATTACCCCTTGTAGTTAGTTCAGCAAACAAAGCTGACTGCCTTACTCCTGTGAAGAGTAGAAGCAGAGCTATTGTCTTGGGAGAAATATAGTCTCCCTATAATTCAGACTATTCCAGATTTTGTGCTCTGCATACACAAAGATAATAGTTGTTTTGAGAACTTGCTGAGGAGACTGGGATGTGAGATAACTTGGGTAACATCTCTGGATTGTCCTAGACCAATTCTATGTAGTTTAGGCAGTGCCGTAGTCACCTGGGCTGAATTAACATTTAATTCTTATCTTTTTTTTTCTTTCAGATATTTTCTGTAAAGTAGAAATGCCTTCTCAATACTGCTTAGCTTTGCTGGAACTCAATGGAATTGGCTTTAGTACTGCAGAATGTGAAAGTCAGAAACATATCATGCAAGCCAAGCTGGATGCAATTGAGACTCAGGCCTATCAACTAGTCGGCCACAGCTTTTCCTTCACCAGTGCGGATGACATTGCCGAGGTAGTATCATGGGAACAGGGAAGTTAGAACATAATTTTTAGAGTTAAAATGAGGTGTTTGTGTGTATTTACTAAATTTGTTTACCTGAACACTAAAGATCAGTAAAATAAAACAGCTAATCAGAATGCACTGGGAATCGAATATTCTAGCACCAAATTAACATTTTACTTATGAAACAGGAAAGTAGTAGAGAATACTAGCAGGCATGGTCCAGGACAAGATTTGCCTGGATCACTGGTGGCACCCACTACATATTTGTTGAACAGATGATCAGTTGTGGTGGTCCTGTGACAGAGTAGCTGTTGCTGTATGAAGTTAGTCTTTTCAAAAACTCTTGCCCACATCTTTCTTCAGAATAGACAATTGGGTATTTTTGTGAAATGCAAATAAAAAAAGGGATTTTGTGACTTTTCTGTTTTGAATCTCATTAGGATCTTTGTCAACTTACATGAATTTTGACAAAATTTACTTGTTTTATTTTCAAAGATTGGTGTTCTGTTCTCTCCTCTCATCACACTCTTTTACTGTTAAGGGTGGTCATGTTGTTTTTGAGGGGCTTCAAACACAACTGGTAGTGTGAACCTTCCTGGATCTTGTAGATATGATTCATTACTGTAGCATGTTGATGAAGATCAAGGCTTGGAAGCCAGACTCTGGGGTTTGAGTCCTGCCTCCTCCATATACATCAATTTTTTTTTAATATTCTTTTAGTTGTACACAATACCTTTGTTTTTATTTATTTATTTTTATGTGGTGCTGAGGATCAAACTCAGGGCCTCGCATGCACTACGCAAGTGCCCTACCTCTGAGCCCCAGCCCCAGCCCTTACATCACTTCTTTACATCTCAGTTTCTTCTTCATCAGTAAAATGGAGGTTGTTTCTCAACATAAATGATAAATGTAAAATACTTGAAAGAGTGACCATCACATAGAAATTGAAGTGCCTATTTTTAAACCACAGAGTTACATGTTTTAAAGGAAACAAGGAACTTTGTTTCTCTTAATAATGTAGTATATCTGTATTGAATTCAGTGATACCTTTTTTCCTTGTGTGTGTTATGTTTTCTTTTGAATTCTTTAGCTTAGAAATACTCAAGTAAATACTTAGCTGACTGTGCAGATATTACACAGGGAACTTATTGAAAACATGAAATCTCTGGGTTTGGGCATAAGCAAGGTTGGGCAGGAACAAAGGCAAGTGCATCATAGGCCTAGACCAAACTCCAGGCTAAAGCAGGAGACCCTTGCTATTGTTGGCTCCTCAGGTCTTCATGTTAAAATGGAAATTACCTGGAGAGGTAATTTGTATAGAAGCTTTCACAGTTAATTTTGAAGGTTTCACCAAAGAAAGACACTTAAGATAAAGAACTTTTAGATATATAATGTGATATATTTCTAATGTTATTATCACAATAAGTCTTCCTGGGATTATTGCTTTATTGTTACTTGAGTAATGCTCCATTTTTTTTGGTATTCAGTTATTTGATTTTTTCTCCTATCCAGTCATTTTTATACCCTTTGATATCTGCACTAGGATTTCCTGATAAAATATAAGCTGCCAAGTTTAAAATATGAATTTCACATACACAGAAAATACTTGAGTAAAACTATAGCCTATGTAATTAAAATTGAACTAGCATCCTATAACTGTATTTGTTCAATGTTGCAACCTCAATTCCTATGCATGCTTATAACCATATCTGTGTAACACAATTCTGTGACTAGTTACCAACACTCATAGTCAACCTCAATGCCGTCCACTCCTAAGTCCCCCGTCATTGCCTCTACTGTGAACAGGAACCAGCTCTTGGTTTCTATCAGCACTTCTGTCCTAGGGAAACACAGGCATATCTCTCCCTCCATTCTTGTGCCAACTTGTCCAAAAAAATTCTTGTACTTATGCAGATGGTTTCAATTTTTTGAATTATTGCTGAAAAAAATATTCCAAAGTTCATTAAATCCTTTCAAGATATATAAGTGAGAGTAGACATACTAAATAATGCTCTGAATTGCCTGGATCTTAATCCCTCTAATTTGACTTAGTGAGGGTTAGGTTTACCCTGGAACTTTCCTCTGCCCCAGAGCCTGGATCCCTGCTCTGTATAGGCCCTGTTTCTTCATTGGTGCTTACTCTTCCCTTCATCGTTTCTACATTGTATTGGCCGTCTTCTAGGGACTTCCAGGATCCAGTGTTGTAGTGGTGGGCCTAGATGGCTTTCAGAGCCTTCCCCATAGTGTTCTCTGCTTTTTTGATCTCACAATGGCAGTGTAAGATCCCATGTTGATTTTCTATTTTGGTTAATGACTGAGCAGTCACACTGATTATCACAGCACAAGATACTTAGGAGAGCTCAGAGTCCTCAGAGTAACCTCAAGTCTTAAAGGCAATAGCATATTTGCTCTACTATTGAGCTACATCCTTAGCCCTCTCTATTTTTTTTTACTTTGAGACAGGGTCTCACTAATTTGTTTGCACAGCATATACATGTGCCCGTTTAAAAAGCTTGTGTTAGTATTTTTTGAAAGTGCCAAAATTAGAGTATGAACAACGTACTTTATTAAAAATGATAATTCCAAATTGTCCAAAGAAATGTTCTCCTAACCCATATTAAACTGTAGAGATTATTTTCCAAATAACTTTTCAGAAAACTATTTTCTGAATGACAGTACTTGCAATTTGATTCTTGACTAAAGATGCATTAATTTCTTTCAGGTTTTATTTTTGGAATTGAAGTTGCCACCAAATGGAGAAATGAAAAGCCAAGGCAGCAAGAAAACTTTGGGTTCTACCAGAAGGGGGCATGACGGTGGACGAAAGTTAAGGCTGGGGAGAAGATTCAGCACTAGTAAGGTGCTCTTTGGGGCAGTCACGGAGCAGAATCTGAACTACTTTTAGCATTTTGGTGTCTTGAAATAATGCTGATGAAATCAAGATCCCATGTAAACCAGCACTTTAACTTACCCAGATAGAAATAAACGAATACTTTATGATTCAGTAGCCACAAAATCAGTGGAGAAATTTCAGCATAAAAAACTGGGACTGTAATGTGAGTTGTAGTTGTGTCTCTCCTAACATTAAAACAGAGTGAAGGTTTATGCACTCAGATCTACAGACATAATTTAATTATTATTATACTACTCTGGGAGCTCCAGTGTAATTTAACTTGTATAGTTATATGAACATAGAGAATGGTATAGAATAAGAAAAACTAAGTTTTTTTCCAGTTTCAGGGAAAAATTTAAGTTTCTATGAATTTGTTTTGAGAATCAAATCTGCTATTTTCAAAGGAAATTTAATGACAATACATGGAATCTCTATGCATTAGTGGGAGAGAAGAGAGAAAGGGCTTACTTTTATTTTTACTGAAGTTTCAATGGAAAAAATAAGGATAGAAAATGCAGCCACAGAAGCAGTGGAGAGATGTCCAAGTTGCCATTCTGTACAATTTTTGACCCTTACATCACTAACTGTGACTTGTGTGCATTTGGGAAGTGTCTGCAGCTCTGTGCTCTATGACTTTTGATTAGTCTCATGGTCCTTTCATCTCACAAGTTTCTATTTGGTTCATCGAAAGTCCCATGTTGCATGGAAATGCCAAAGTTTTAAAAATAAATATCTCCTGATTTCCTTGATATGGAAACCATGTAAGTATCAGGACAAGAAGGAAGACAACTGGGATACTTCCAGTCTTGTAAGGAATCCTGGTATTAGGAAAAAAAATGTGTAAAGCAAAGAGATGATGTAACTTCTTAGTGGGGGGTGGGGTGGGTTTACTTTATTAAGCTGTCTGAATTTACTTTTTTTAAGCTATCTGAATTGATAGTGCTCAGCATTACTATGTTTGCATTTTATAACTTGTACTTACCATAGTTTTATCAAGATGGTGATGTTTTCCTTTTTGTTTTTTTCAGTAGTACTGAGGATTGAACCCAGGGGTGCTTTGCCATTGAGCAGTTCTATTTTTTTTTTATTTTAAGGCAGGGTCTTGCAAAGTTGTCCAGGCTAGTCTTGAACTTGTGATCTTCCTGCCTCAGCCTCCCAAACTCAGGGATTACAGGCACTTGCCACTGTGTCCAATCTACTATTGTGATTTCTAAAGCAACCCTAGAAGTGATTTTGATTGCGAATATAGGATTTGTCAAACTAATTTTTTTTTTTGTGGTGTTGGGGATTGAACCCAAGGCCTTGTGCATGTGAGACAAGCACTCTACAAAGTGAGCTATATCCGCAGCCCCTCAAAACTAAATTTTGATACTGTATTGTTTACCTAAAAGAGAAACTTGTTTGCAATGGAATTTGGATAAAAATTTAATCTTACCTTGCTATATTTCTTTGGCAGGATGTTTTAAATAAATTAAAGGCACTACATCCTTTACCAGGCTTGATATTAGAGTGGAGAAGAATCACTAATGCTATTACCAAAGTGGTCTTTCCCCTACAGCGGGAAAAGCGTCTGAATCCTTTTCTTGGAATGGAAAGAATCTATCCTGTATCACAGTCACACACAGCTACAGGTGATGATAAGTGTTAAATGATTTCCAATTTTGAAGTGAAATCAAATTCATATATAACATTTGCTTGTGACAATCTAGGAATTCAAGTGTTGATCATTGGATTCAATGAAGTTCCACATCATTTATAAAACATATACTTCCTGCAAAGCATAGCTAGACACCACCTGGATACTGAGATGAGTTTTATTAAGATACATTTCCTGCTTTCAAGTATATATATAGAGTAACTGGTGTCTGACACACGATGTTTCCCCTAAGAGTATACATGGGAATTCAGTACTTGCATCAATGATCTTATCTTACCTTAGTGCCAGCCCTTTCCTGAGCCTCTTAAGATTCTTTCCTTCAAGCATCATGGAGATTCCTCAGAAAACTAGGAATGGAAATACCATATGACCCAGCTATCCCACGCCTTGGTACTTATCCAAAAAAACCCTAAAATCAGCACACTATAGCAATGTGGGCACCTCAATGTTTATGACAGCCCAATGCACAATAGCCAAATTATGGAATCCACCCAGATGCCTGTCAATAGATGAGTGGATTAAGAAACGGTGGTCTATATATACAATGGAGTTCTGCTTAGCCATGAAGAACAATGAAACTATGGCATTTGCTGGTAAATGGATGGAAATGGAGAACATCATGCTGAGTGAAATATGCCAGACCCAGACACTCAAAGGTCGAATGTTTACTCTCACATGTGGAAATTATTTTAAAATTAAGGAAAGGAGGGAGGATAGGATATAGGGAAGATCAGTAGTGCAGAAGAAGGTGATCAAGTGGCAGAGTGGAAGGAATGGGAAAGGGAAGGAAATGCAGAACGAATTCTTAAAAAATAATGTTATGTGTGTCTATAAATATACCATAGGGAAATCCACCTTTATGTGTAAGTATAAAGAACCAATCCAAGATAAATAAATAGATGAGCGAAAGAAAGTCGTTATAGTTGAGGAAGGAGAAAAGAGAATGGGGGTGAAAGTGGAGGTGGGGAGAACAGAAGGGAAAAGGGGGAGTGTGGGAACTGAAACTGAATTCTTTGCATGTATGATTTTGTCGGGATGAACCCAACTTCCATGTATAACTATAACGCTCTAATAAAACAGAAGGAAAGAGCTGAAGCTCAGTAGGCCTCTGGGGCATCTGTGTATAAGTGTCTTACTTTCTGAAGTGGGAAGGAAAGCTGTAGAGTCCTTTGGGTGTCTCATGTCCTCCTAGAATAAGTATGCATATAATCTGATAAAGAAAAGAAGCACTCTTTCTCTAGGCAATACAAAACTTTACTTGCCAAACATATTGTGCAATGGAAGAAAGGACAGTTATAAACTTGTTCACAGGTTGCCCCCATTTTTCTGACTGTGGGTTACAGTGCAGGTGAGGTGACTGCAAACACAGTCCACCGGTTTCCTGGAGTTGAGCTGATGGTGACAGATATCTAGGGGAGGCCCAGGTGTTCAGACTTCACAGGACAGAGTACTGAAGAATACAGAGCTATACAGCAGCCAGCTCTGGAGATTTGCATGGGATCCTCTGGGTCATAAGCTGAGCAAGGATCAGCACAGGCCTGTGAGGAAGTCGCCAGAAACCAGGGAGAGAATCCCCCGAAAGAATCAGAGGAAATTATTTCTGGGTTTGCCCAGAGCGAGAAACTATTCCTGTGCCCAAGAGCCAGACTGGCAAACCTCATGTTCCTGGGGCACGAATGCTTCCATCTTAGGTCCGTGATCAGCTCTAGACTCAGGGTTGCCTGATCCAGCCGAGCAGGCTTAGAAGTAAGAACCAAAGCCTCAGATCTCTTTTGATCAAATCCTTTGCCTATATATATATATATATGTCTATATATATATTTTTTCAGTTGGATTTTGTTTTCTTTTACTGAGTTTTAAGAGCCCTTCAGATACTCTTTATACAAGACATAATGTGGTTTGCAAAAAAAAAAAATTTAAATAATGGGTCTGATAATATTTTAAAATGTACTTCTTAAAGTCATTTTAGTATTAACCTACTATATTTTCAAGGAAAATAAATTTGAAATTAGGTTTGTGACTGCCTTTATTTCACACAAACTCATGAATGTTTTTAGTTATGATATATATCATACTTACAGAAATGTATAATGTATACATATATATATTTTAAAAATAACAAATCATTCATAGAGGTGGCAGTTTCAACTGGTGATATGGAATGTGGGCTCTGAATCAGAAATCACAGTTTGAATCCTGGTGCTGTGAATCTTTAGACAGGTGCTTCCTGCCTTAAGTTTTTTCCTATAAAAAAGAAAGTCAGAACAGTCCTGCCTCACTGGTCATTCTGAGGATTAAGTAGGTTAATTCTGCTGAGTGCTTAGACTAGCACATGCTTCTGGGAAAGTGCTTGGTATTAGTTCCTCTGTTATTTTTTTTTTCCACATTGCCACATTTTTATTTGGTCCAGTATGTTTTAACATGCACAGCCTTATATACAACAAAATAAAAACCATCTCTGATCCTACCATCAGCACTTGTAAATCTTTTTGTTAATTTTATTTTTGATTAGCATGTATTATACATATTAATGGGTTAAGTATGATATTTGGCTACATGTACACTATGATCCCTTATCTACCCTTTCCCCTTCCCGGTCTCTGATAATCACTATGATACATTCAGATTGACTTTAAACACACACACACACACACACACACACACACACACACACACGAGAGAGAGAGAGAGAGAGAGAGAGAGAGAGAGAGAGAGAGAGAGAGAGAAGATATGGTACTTGTCTTTGGTGTCTGGCTTATTTTACCTAACATGATCTCTTACAGTTGCTAAACTATTTAAAATGGAGACACCAAGAGGAGCTGCCTTCCTTCCCTGGCCTTATTCTTTGTTCTAAACAACTTTCTCTTTTCCTTTGTGTCTATTAAGCTAACCTCTTGGTCTTTTCTAGCAATTTCTTTTGGTATTTAAATATCACTTTGGAACACTTGCTAATGCTTTATAAATTTGTGTAAAATAAAATACTAGGTGATAAAACAAAAGCACCCTATGGTTTTCAAAGATGTTACATTTATTTGTTGCTCATAAAGCAGAAGGTAGTCAATTCTCTTCTATTATTGATTTTAGAAATAATATATTTTAATAATGTTGCATAATTTTATAATAATATTTTAGAAATGTAAGCTTATCTAAGCATGGCAAAACTATTTCATGATTAGAATTCACTTTCACTAAGCTATTTGCATGTTGTATAATTTATTTTTAGAATCTTTTTTTGTCTGCCAGTGTTACCTTATTAATTCAACTAATAGGCCAAGGCAGCATGCTAAATATGAACTATATTCTAGAAAAGAAGAAAGTGTGCTGAGGTGGAAAGAGCCTTGGATGCCTGCCTTTGCTATTTGCTAGCTTTGTGACACAAAAGGGGACATTTAATAATAATAATTATATTTCAAGCTACCATTAATTAAACACTTATTTTGTGCTAAAAGCTAAATAAAAAGAATACAAAATTAGGTTTTTATTCAGAAAAATGATGTCTAAGGCACTCAAAATGTCCAATTCATCAGAAGAAGATTAGATTACTTATAGCAGCTACTAGAAGAGCCCATTACAGGGAATAGTTCATCATAGAGGTTTTTAATGTTGCTATATATGTATTCAAATGGCAAGAACAAAATTAATGGCCCAAATACTTTTCAATATGTTTTAAAGAAGTTCAATCAATAATAAACAAACTATTAAAATTTGGGGGGGGGGATAAAGGCTTTATAAGCACTTAAAAACAGTTATTTACGAGAAACTCCTGATTCTAGTCTCCAGCCAGGTCAGTACTATTGTTTTCTTGAATGATAGTGCTGATGAGAAAACCAGCCAGGAGGTGTCTGAAAGTGAGGTCCAGTTGCCCCTCACTGCCGCTCCTGCACATAGTGCCCTGCTGTGGTGACATTGTTCTCCAGGGTCCAGCTGCTCTTCTGCTGCCCACCCTCCTCTCTAGCCTGTGCACCCTGGCTTGACAACTCCGATGTTCATTCCTGCTAAGGTCTATTTGAGTTACCTGGACTCGTTCCTGTGCTTGCTAACCTGTTGTGCTGACATTGGGCACTCATTTTAGCACAGGAATAGTTCAGTTTATCAGTTTGCATGAGATCACTTTTCCAGGGAGCTAAGTGAATGTAGAACACAGGCATTTATTTTGGAATGGTTTTGTACTTATGTTATTATTATTGTTAGATGCCTGAAAATGATGAAAATTTTCATTTGCTCTAAATTTAGTTTATCATTGATAGAGCATGCATTTTAAAGGATAATTCAGAAATGCAAGGCTGTTAAAATGACAGATTAATTTTTTTTCTAATTTTATGTCTTTCTTCTGCTTGATTTTAGGACGAATAACTTTTACAGAACCAAATATCCAGAACGTGCCAAGAGACTTTGAGATCAAAATGCCAACACTAGTAGAGGAAAGCCCTCCTTCCCAGGCCCCAGGGAAAAGCCTGCTTCTCACCGGCAGGTAAACTCTGTTTCTCTGTATTGGTATTAATACCCTTTTCTGAGTATAAATAACAAAAATAGCCTCTTATACAAAGTAATGAAATGAGTTTAATTTTGAGTTCTAAACATACCCATTTTTTATAGGTGCTACCATTTTAAATCCTGAGTTTGTCTGTAGAAAAGCTATTTGATGGTGGGAGGCTGAAAACCCGGGCCACTAATTGAATCAACCAGCAGTTAATCTGACTTTAATTCAGATCCTGAAGGGAAGAGGTTAGCAATGCCAGCAGTACCTGCCCTGCCCTACGCACATGATAGGAAGAAACGGCACTGATAGTTTATGAGATATGGTTAGAGATTTGTTGAGTTAGTTTAGAGTCAGTTGTCTCAGAGTTGGCTTGTGGAAAGGAGTGTTTGTAGAAATGTCACTCATCACACTTAATGTTAATCGAATATTTGCCAAAACCTGTTAAGTTTAAAAGTGAGTTCAGGTTGGGTTGTTTTTAAGTTTCTTAAAACTGAAATACTGGACCTTTCATATTTTTGAGATGCTTCATGTTCAGTTGATGATGTTGTTTGTACCACAGAGGACAAAATAAGAAGAGTTGCGTCCCAAACCCTGGACACCAGGCACCGATGGGTGAGAAAGCTGCAGACAGAGGGATGCCGTTTGCGGTGAGCATGCGCCATGCCTTCATCCCTTTTCCAGGTAATGGATTTTGAGCTTCTCATTGCTGTGGGAACGTTTTCAAATCATTGAAGCTGTCCCTGGGACTCAGGGACATTGACCCCTTGTCGTTCCTCTCTGCAGTGGAGCTCATCTTCCCAGGTTTTGCCAGGTTGATGGCTGTCGTTTATCATTGCCTTCATGATTTGCCCTCTGTGCAATTTCTTTGGTGTAGCTCAGTGGCAGCTGTCTGCTGAAATCCTGGATTCTAAGGCCATCGAAAACTCTTTGCCGAATCCAGTGGATTTTGCCAGTCCTCATCCTCTTGCACTTCCCTGTAGCATTTGTTCCTGTTCATCAACTCTCTGCTTCCCGACTCTCTCTCCTCTGATTTCTAAGAGCACAGATTTTATTGTTTTGGTCTCTCTGACTTGTTTTGCTCCCATGTTTCTTCTCCCTTTCTGCCCACTGCTGCTTCCTGTGGCATGAGGTCACCCCAGGCTGTCCTTATGCTGCCTGACCTCAGTGTCTAGCCATGGACCTGTTTGTCTTAAGACATGTGGGAGTCCTGTGGAACTCCTGAGTCCTCCCGGCTCTTAGCGTGCATGTTTACTCCTGATGTTTTGCAAGATGAGTGCGATGAACCCTCTGAATTTATCTTCAATTCTATCAGGAACTTATGTTCAACTGGTGAACTTGAGATCTGTGATAACATAACCTGCTCGGCAATTTTCAGTTTCATTTTTTAAGTATGATCTACCGGCATACAAAGTTCAGACCTGACCAATGGAGTTTTTAGAGCTCTTTATTTGAGCTGATTGGTGATTTCTTATGGAGACATGCAGTCCTGAGTGTCTTCTTTTAGTTCAAGGACAGGAGTGTGGCTGGATTTAAAAGCATTGTTGCATGATAGGAATGTAGTGTGAGGCACATCAGAATTTGAAAATTTTTAGTAGCCACATTGGGAAGATTTCCCCAGTTCCAGCATTTGAAATGAGCCTTTTTTTTCTTTTCATTTTGATCTGTTCACCATTTTTTTTTTCTCTGTGCTTAAATGGGATAATTTCTATTGACTGTTTGATGTTCACTGATCTTTTCTTCTATAGTGTCTAATCATTGTCACAGCTTTCTGGTCAATTTTACATTTCATATATTGTATTTTTCACTTTAGAATTTTCAGTTGGTTCTTTTTGTAGTTTTTATAACTTTATTGCAATTCACTATCTCATCATTATGTTCTTTAAATTCCTGAATACATTTTAGATAGCTTTTAAAAATTCCATTATCTCTGATTTCTGGGTCACTTTTCTAATGATTGAATTCTCTCCTGCTCAGTTACTTTTACCTGGTTCTCCATATGTCTCTGATTTTTTGGTGTGTCTGGACATTATGGTTTCTACCTTGTTAACTCTTTGGATTTTGTAGTTTTCACTAATAGGATATACATTTGTTCTGGCGAATAATATACTTTCAATCTTGAACATTTTGAGACTTTCCAAGTCTGAACTCAAGGGCTGTGTTAGCCTGGTTAATGAGGTGTGATCTTTCTAGGGTCTCTTCTTGGTGTTCAAGTAGTTCAGAAAGTCTCTCCATCTAGTCTGGTCAGAGCTTGGATTTCTCATTCCAGAGTGTGTGTCTTGACCAAGCAGTTCTTGCCAACCACTATGCTATGGTGGTTCTTTCTTCAGGAATAATTATTTCTTCTTTCCTGGTTCCCTGTACTCTCCCAGCACAGTTTAATATTTGGCCCCAAATCCAAAGGCGTTCTTATGCACGTCTGGTGCTCTTTTTGTGCATAGTTCCTTTCTCTATGAATTCTCACCAATTCTAGTACCTCACAGGCCCAAACTCTAGTCTGTTTCCTTAGCTCAGAAGGAATTGTGCTTTGTTTCAGCTCCAGGTCCTTCAGTACATCAGGGGAAACATCTCCATTCAGAAACCTGAGACAGTTGTATGGCCCACCTCATGTCCCTCCCTTCTCTGTGCAGTGCCTGTTGCTTAACCTCTCAGAACAATTATTTCATAGAAATAACTGCACCTAAGAGTATCCTGAATATCTTGCCAATATTTCTTTAGCAAATATAAGCAAATATGAATATGTAATCTTTTTTCCCCCTGTTGCAAAAATTAACATTCCATTTATACTGTTGTCTGGGTTTTTCAATAAAAATTTTATATTAGACTAGATTGTGCATATCAGTAAAGAAATTTGAATATGAGCTGGTTTATTCCATGTGTGGGTAATCTGTGCAGCAATCTGTGGGTTTGTTTGGTGAGTCACAGACCTGTTTAATTTTGATAGATATTGTCAAATTGTCATCATGAGAACATCTCAGTGTTTCTTTCTCTATAGCCAGAGTGTATTGTCCAAACTTCCATTTTTTTGCAATTTAAGGGCAGAAAATTTGTTTTTGTTAGATTTAGTTTCAATTTCTCTTATTATGAATGAAGATGAACATTCTTTAATATGTTAAAAATTCTTTAGTTTTGGTTATTTCTGTGAACTGTTTACTTGTATTTTGTCTGTTCTTGATCTGTAGCAACTCTTTTTTTTTTAATATGGCAGTGATTCTTTTATGATAGCAAAATTTTAAAAAAATTTTTTACCCTTCTTTTATTTTTTTATTTTATTTTTTTTTAAGGAGAGAGAGAGAATCTTTTTTTTTTTTTTTTTTGTAAATGGACACAACACAATGCCTTTATTTTTATGTGGTGCTGAGAATCAAACCCGAGTCCTGCCCGTGCTAAGTGAGAGCTCTACCGCTGAGCCACAATCCCAGCCCAACACTGCTTTTATTTTTTTGTTGTTTTTGCTATGTATGTATGAGCCATTCATTTCTACTCCATAGGTAAATTATCTTAATCCTTTTAATAACTCTTCCTTACTTATTGACCACTTGATGTTTTTCATTACATGTCTACTATTGAAGCAAAGTACATTTCTCTCCAGCCCACTTAATATATTCACTCATTAGACAGTTTCTCCAATAGTTAATTAATAATTAATTCAACAACTATTCTTCTTATGTACCAGAAACTGCAAATATTTCCATAGAATGAAAAGAAAATATAAGTCTTTAATTCATAAGGACCCAGTGCCATGTGAGTGAGGCATGAAAGAGCCATTTTATATTGTGCCAGGTGCTATGGCAGCACTGAGGAAAGCACTGCTTTGTGCTTAGGGGACAGATGTCAGGGTAGCTTTACACATATTACATATACTTGAAAGCTAAACAGAAAAAAATGATCTAATATACAGAACCAAATTGCATTATACTGAAAAAACTTTTGAACACATGAACTCAAAGTTCTAAATGAGAACTTGTATACAGGTTATACAAAAAAACAAACAAACAGAAATCCTGGAAATGAAGAAAATTATAAACCAAATTAAAAACTCAAATGAGAGTATCACCAGTAGAGTACGCCAATTAGAAGTCAGAACATCAGACAACGAAGACAAAATATATCATCTCGAAAAGAGTCTTGTACTAGCTTTTTAAAGATCATTTCTATTTCAGGTGGCTTAATATTGGCTGCTGATTATTCTCAGCTTGAACTGAGAATCTTGGCTCATTTATCTCAAGATTATCGTCTCATTCATGTGTTAAACACTGGAGCTGATGTTTTCAGGAGCATCGCAGCAGAATGGAAGATGATGGACCCACAGTCTGTTGGAGATGATCTGAGGCAACAAGCCAAACAGGTGATCCTGGTGGACATGTTTAATATAAATGGGAAGGATTTAGTGGTTCAAAAAATTTTAAGTGATTTTAATTATTTTCAGTTTAAGAACCATTTTTCTGTCTTTTCATCTTTCTAACCGCATTCAGTACTCATCTCATGGTATTCATTACACTTTCCTTTATAAAAACAATAGAAAGAATGAGATGGACTAAGATCTGAGGCCACTCTGTGTCAGAATGGCATGTGTATTTAAGACCATAATATGGCTAGTCAGAGCACCTGGTATTTAGTACAAGCTCATTTAAAAGTGATGTATTTCATTGTGTTTATGGTTGTATGTTTTTATTTTATGGTTGTATATATTTTAAATCTCTTTCTAGTCAGTAAATGTCCTGATATCAAGTTCCATATTTTCATTTTTACTTGCCCACAGCAAGGGGCTAAAATACATTGTATAGAAATTGCTCTCAAATATTTTTTGAGAAAATATGGTTGAGCTGTGGATTACAATTAATGACTGATTGCGTTTTAGCTTTTTGAGGACTGTGAACCTTTATGCTGACTTGTATCTCTGAAGTGGATCCATGCAAATTCCTACTCCTGCTTGAGAAGGTCAAAGCCACACTGAACACACCTCCTAGCCTGTGTCAACACTGACACTTCTTACCAAGTGCCCTGTGGGGCATCTGACCCATTCTCCAGAGAGCAGGATTGTTGGCTAAGAGGCATACCCCAGCTCTAAGGCCTTCTGTGTTCATTTTACATTTGCACTTCCAGTTACTTACTGCTGAAATGCTTACCAATCCATGAGTATCACTATCTTCATTTTGTGGATGAAGAAATAAAATACAAAGAGGTTAGATGGCTAGTGCAAGATTTATGTCTTGTGAATGGTGGAAGTAGGTGTGAACCCAGGCAGTAATTATTATCAATTAATATCCATCAGAGTTTCTTTAGTAGCCTCATCTAGACCATTCTCCTGCACTGCTCCCCAATTTCCTCAGGAGTTTTTATTTGTTTTTAACTCAGACAAATTCTGCATTTGTGGGATTTCAGGAGGCTGTGAGTTGAGGAAGGTATTTATTTCCAGGAATCACTTACTCTCTTCCTTTACTCATTCCAGCCCCTCAAAAGGTGATGCCAAAAGGCAGTACAGATGTTCAGTGGATATCAGCCTCTGTGAATTTAAACCATTAAAGCAGATCTCATCATTTCTTTGATCCACCATGAAATAAAAAAAAAATTACAAAAATTCTAATCCTAATGAACTCTGTATTTGCATTTTATGTAGTTATGACTTTTAATTTACTTTCTAAGTGTGATGACTCCTTTTCAGATTTGCTATGGAATCATTTATGGGATGGGAGCTAAATCTTTAGGAGAGCAGATGGGCATTAAAGAAGAAGATGCTGCTTGCTATATTGATTCCTTCAAGTCCAGGTACACAGGTGAGGAGCTTGAGTGCTGATTCCCCTCTCTGCCACCTAGGTGACCATGTTAGATTAACTTAAATTAAAGTCAAGTTTTCATCAGACACTGTTAGGGGCAAATAACATTAACCTTACTTATGATTTTTTTCATACAATATACTTTTTTTTTCTTTCCATAAAAGGGACAGATACAGAATAGCAAAATACAGTTGCTGAATATGCTACTGTGTCATTGTGTTTGGGACTTGAGCTAGGGGCTTAGATAGCATTAGTTTGAAACAATAAGCCACGGATTAAATGTACTAGGAACTCAAAAATGTGATAGATTTTACCATGTCTGTTGAAACCAATGAATGAAATGAAGGATGACTTTGGTTGTTAGTTATTTCTGTATTTTCTTTCTTAGGGATTAATCATTTCATGAAAGAGACAGTGAAGAATTGTAAAAGAGATGGCTTTGTTCAGACCATTTTGGGAAGGCGAAGGTACTTGCCAGGAATCAAAGACAACAACCCTTATCATAAAGCTCATGTATGTTGAAGTTTCTCTGATTTTTAACTTCATATTTCAATGATATGTATTTTTTCAACAAAGGCTAAGTACTACTAATGTCCCATTTTAGGAATACTAGACTATTAATTGGATCTTTTGAATCAACAAGGGTAATCATTGATTTTATTGATTTTTATTCTGCATTGATAACTATAGAACTTTTCTAACCTTATTCCTTTTATTGCTTCTGCTTGACTTCCTGGCTAGGACAATGTAAAATAGAAGTAGGGCAGTGTTCCAAAGAAGTGTGTTTGTCTCCTTTCATACTCAGAGGGAAAAATGTAAGCATATTACCCATGAATAGAACTTTCCTTGACATTTTTAATGGTGCCTGCATCAGATAAAGGAAATGCTAATAGGCTTTAGATTCTGGGTCACAACTCCTCAACCCTCTGGTGTAGTACAAAAGATGTCACAGATAATACATGAATGAGTGAGGCTGTGTTCCAAGAAAAGTTTATCTGTAGAAATAGGAGGTGGTCTAGATTTGTTCTGCAGACCAGTTTGCTGATCCTTTTTTAAATTGTTGCTTCATTGATTATAATTTGCCTGTTTTTCCCTTCAGTTGTTTTCAGTATATTTTTCTTTCTGTCTGATTTTGACCATATTTTCTGCCCTGTGCCTAAGACTGTGTGGTTTTTAATTGTGTTTGTATTGTGGGGAGGGCTAATTGAGGCTTCCTGAATTTGTGGTTTGACATGTTTTGCTGACTTTGGAAAACTGTTAGACACTACTTTAACTACTCTTTCATCATATTCTTTTCTCTTTTTTCTAGAACTCTTGTTATAAATTATAAGCTTATTTTTTCAATCCCTTATGTTTCATATTCTTTGTTCTGTATTTTCCACATTTACATTTCATCATACTTTATTCTGAATTTTTAAATTTTTTAAATAAATGCATTCTGAATATTTTTAATTTAGTTTTCACTTCACTGATTGATTCATTGATGTGCTGTTTAAAACACCTATTGAGTGTTTATGTTATTTTAATGTTTTTAGTTCTAGAATTTGTTTTGTTCTCATTTTATGATATATCACCCTCTGATGAAAAGTTCAAATTTTTTTCTTATGTCCTTGACTATATCAAACAGGATTATAGAGTTGACTAAGTTTGATAATAGTTGATCAACTGGTGAATCTCATATTCTTGTACTCTGTTCTTTTTGCCTTTTGTTTTTCTTAGTTTTCCATAAAAAGTTATATTGTCTTAATTTCTTATTGTCCTAGTTAGTTTTTATTGAGTGTTAAGCATTGTATATTGGAAGATTGAGGAAGTAATTTATCTTGTTTGATGATTTTGCTTTCATTCAGAGAAAATGTATCATTGCTTCTTAGAAGCAGGAGGACCAGAAACCAACAATATAGGATTACCCTAGAGACAGAAATGATTTGAAGCAAAATGGCAGGGTCACACTGTTTTAACTTATCTTTTTTCCTTGAGTATTGGTTTTGGGTTGCAACCTGATGATTACCAGGTCCTTTTATACTTGTAGGGCCCTGAACTCAAATATTTGTTTCCTTAAAATCCTAAAGACTAAGAGTTCTGCTCAGCTTTTTAGCTTCTCAGCTTCTGCTTCTAGAATATTTTTGTTCCTCTGGGAGAAATGAGAGTCTCCAATGCCAGGATCTCTTCCTTTTGTTTTCTTTCTTTCCTAGTTCTCTAGTTTCTAGATTTTTTTTTTTTTAACCTGCTTTTCATCTGACTCATTCAGAGAGGCTTTTTCTGACTACCTTTTTCAGCAGAGATACTGTCAGTGGGAGGATTGGTCTTAATGGCCAAGTCTACCATTTCCAGAGGACCACATTTTTTTATGGAGATAAAAAAATACTGGTAATGAAAGCATTGAACTTTGTGGGACCCAGCCCAAACTGCCGAGTTTCCTTAATTTGGAAGAGAATCAGAGAAGTAACAATGCCATAAAGTATATATTATTTGTTTCTGCGTTTGCTTAGTGAAATCATCCCCAGAATTTCAGTGGGTTAAATCAAGAAGGTTTATTGTGAATTCATGTTACAGTTTGGCTCCATGTTGATCATGGCTTTGCTCCACATTTTCTTCATTCTGGAATGAAGTCTTTACCTGAGATATACCCCTTTTTGTGTGTGTGTGGTAGTGTTGTGTGTCAGTCTCACATTTCGTTGGCCAAAACTAGCATAGGCTGTCCTTTCATAGGGGACAGCACTTGAAATTGCATGGGTATGGGTGGGGCATTGTAAGTGACAGAAAGGCAGCAAGGAATCATGACAGGAAGTGTCTAGTTTCAAGGAGCAAGAGTCAGTATAACTGAAATTATTCAGTCATTCTTTAAACAGTGACAACCAAGTTTACAGTGGATTCATTAGCATTTGACAAGCAACAAGTTACTTTCTTTTCTTTTTCTTTTTTTTAAGGTATACTTCTTCAACATTTATTTAACCTCCTAAAAGTTGTTTGTAAGCCAGGTGGCAGGGAACTTGAGAGGAACTCTGAGTTACATTGAGTAGACACCTGCCATTTGTTTTTTTAGAAATTTTGGGGCATCAGGAGTGATATTCATGGAGAGGTTATACCAGATATTAACTCAGGTCTCTTCCCCTATTGTTCTGGTATAATTATTTTTAGCAGCCATAATTGCCCAGCCAAGAAGCTCCTGGCAGCCATCATTTCCTGAAAGTTTTAAGGTATCACCAAGAGATCCAAGATCTGCACTTTCTCTAGCAGCTAATGTAGCCATGTAGCCTCAGCAGCCGATAAAAAGCACTGATTCTTATCAGCTGGAGCCAAACTCAATTAAGGACCAACAGGCCAGTGGTATGGGGGATGTGCTTCCGTCCCATAGCACAAAGAATGATACTCTACTTACATCTATAAGATTAAGAGTATTTTGAGGAATAGCTGGGTACAGCGTTGCACCTCGAGAGGCTAAGGCACGGGGATGGCAAGTTTGGGGCCACTCTGGTCAACTTAGCAAAATCCTTGTCTCAAAATTAAAAGTCTGGAATGTAGCCTAATGGTGGATTGCCACCGAGTTCAATCCTCAGAACTGTTAAAAAAAAAAAAAAAAAAAAAAGAAGCAAAAGAAAAAGTACTTTGAGGAATAAATCTTTTCGAGAGGAGTTTAGAATAGCTAGAACACTGATGGCATATTTTTCTAAGATAAAACGATTTTGAGTTATTGAATACATTCTAAATACTATGCAGATTTGGGGTCCTAGTTGAGTACTGAAGATTTCTAAACTGAAACAACCTGACTTTTTACACTCAGTCTAAAGGAAATGTGTAGCCACTACAGAATCTAGAGCCATGGATCATTGTGGTTGTTATTCTTAGGATGCAGCCTAATAGTTGATGTTCTGGGTTATGTCTCAGTCCAAATTTCCCTTCTGACAGCAAATATGAATACTGATCTGTGGACACTCAGGTCAAGCAGAAAACCATGTTGGTGCATCTGATAGAGCACCTGTTGTTGTATTTTATAGGCTGAGCGTCAAGCCATCAACACTACAGTCCAAGGATCAGCGGCTGATATAGTCAAAATAGCCACAGTTAACATTCAGAAGCAACTAGAGACCCTCCATTCAACCTTCAAGTCCCATGGCCATCGGGAGGGTAAGCTCCAAATCAATAGAACAGGTTTGTCCCTTGATAAAGGCCCTGCTATAACATGGTGAAAACAATATTATCAGAAAAAAGGGAAGTTTTTTATATTTATTTCTCAGCAGTTCTCAATGTCTTCATACTCTTTGAAATTATTAAGGATCCCAAATAATTTTTGTCAATGTGGGTTATATGTGTTGTATTTACCATATTAAAAATCAAAGCAGGGAATGTTATTTTTCTCTTTCCACATTTTTTATTGGTGATGATAGCTGTACATAACGATGGGATTTGTTGTGACATATTTATACATGCATACCGTATAACAATATAATTTAGCCAATATCACTCCCCAACACTTTCCTCCTCCTTCCCCTCCTCCCACCTCTTAGTCCCTTTCCTCTACAGAGCTCCCTTTGCTTTTCATGAGATCCCACTGTACTTCACCTCCTTTCTTTTCCTTTTTCCTCTGAGTTTGGCTTATTTTGCTTAACATAATGGTCTCCAGTGATAGGTCACCTAGATATGTCATTGAAGATGAGTTATGGTGCCATATGCGGTTAAAGATAGTCAAGGTTGGGACCATCAAAAGGAGGCTATCCCAGGGCACAATGACATGCTATTCATTTTTCCTGCTTTTTCCTGAGATAGGATTGTTACCAAAGAGAAAACTGCAAGGGATGTTCTGCCAGAACAGAGGAGGCTTCTTCATCCTTCAACTTCATGATGAACTGTTATATGAAGTGGCAGAAGAGGATGTTGTTCAGGTATTTTTGCAGAGTGTGGTACTCGCTTTTTCCTGTGCATGAGGTTTTGGGGGCCCTTCACGGGCTGCAGGGTGGCTAGATGCTTGTTGAGTCCTTACAGCTACAGAAGAGCTAAGAGTGCTCAGTTTCATACTTAATCTTAAAAGTAAAGAAATCCCTGATGCTGGGATAATTTTGTTAGGATAAACTAACAATTTGGAGTCTTACCCTGAGGGTTTCCAAGCTCTGAATGTTCTAGCTAAAGCTGTCAGGCCTCCTGCCCATCAGCGAAGGGCCTTTTGAGATTCCTGGCTCTTTTCTGATTGTGTTTTAAGCACCTTTGGTTTATCACCGTGTCAGTGGATGGGTTGGGAGATAGCCTTTGACTTGACAGAGTTTGTTAACCTCGAAAAATTGCTTTCTTTTGTAGGTAGCTCAGATCGTCAAGAAGGAAATGGAGAGTGCCATAAAGCTTTCTGTGAAATTGAAAGTGAAAGTGAAAATAGGTGCTAGCTGGGGAGAGCTGAAGGACTTTGATATATAACCCTGCAGTTGACTAAGCCCCAGGGAAGCCTGGTGCAGATATTGTCACCTGGGAAGAACAGAGACGGCCCTTTCACCTATTTCATGAACACAAATTCTCAGGTCTTGATAGATTTAGGATAATTCTGTAGTGAGGGTCTTTCTCTACAACAGTAAAAAAGATGTTGAGGGTAGGGAGGGGGGTAATATACCAAGTTCAGTGATTATATTCACTCTGAAAGAATATTTTGGATTAGCCTTTCATAATTTAAATTGGGGCTTTAAACAGGTTCAGAACGTATGCTTGAAATATGCACTTAGCACTTAAGCTCCTTATCTACCTGACTGACTAGGAAAGCTGAGCCACAGCCTTAGAGGCATCCTCAGGGGTCCTGGAATCTGGCTCCCCTGGTACAGACCCATCAGGGACCAGTCGGACGAGGATGGGGTTCCATGTACACCACCAGGGTTCAGCACTGTGTGTGATGTTTTCCCTCCAATATTAATTTAAAAGACTAATGAAATAGTATTTTAAGTTAGCATGGCTAATAAATTATGAATTCCATAAAGTAGGAAGACTTGGAATAGTTGGAACCTAAGAATGAATTTTTATGAAATGTTTATTCTTCTCTAGTTGATAGAAGGAAAACATTTCCAATACTTATATATGTATTATAAAATGAGCTGTACCTCTTCACAGGCACGTCCTGTTCTGTAAGATTAGATTTATTGCAGCTGAGCATACCACTGCCCCTGTGACATGGGGAGAATATGCCTGCTGCAAAGACTGAACTTTGTAATCCCAATCAGAAGTACAGAACTGATCTGGTTTTTTTTTTTTTCTGTTGACATAAAATGAATTTATGAGAAACTTCTTAAGAGTGGTTTCTTTTATTAAAAATTTTATTTGGTGTAAGAGTATCAGAAACCTGTGTCCCTTATTTACTCTTTCTGTAGCTTGTTCAACAGTGAGCATACAACAAGCATTTATTATATTCTTAATCAATTATTAGAAGAGTTCTTTTATGTTGATGAATCAGTGTAAAGAAAAAAGTTGCTTCATAGGTAAAGTGTAACACACAACCAGGATTTGGGTATTAGAGTACAAGGGACTCTGTTCTTTTTTTTAAGTGATGGGAGTGGGCTGAGGGAAGACTTTGTTAGTTCTTAAGGGATTTTTCCCCCTCTCCGTATTCCCCTGTACCCCATTTCTCAAAGAGAAAAGCTATTAGCCTCGTTAGTATTCTGGTGAGCTTAAGATCCAGTGCAAAAGAAAACTATCAATGTTCTTCAGTTATGAGGGTAAGCTGTACCTCATTTTTTTCAGCACTGGCCCTGCATGTACTATAACACGTGCATTTTCTTGTCCTTTTTGACCTATTAACTAAACTTAAAATAGGCAGTCCTGGCTTTACGTGGTTCAGATATGAACAAATTCCAGTTATTACAGATTACTGAAGTGACATAAATCTCCTTATAACAAGTTTCAGTTATTAGACTATATTAACTGTAATTCCATGTGGTTCAGACTTTGCTGGTGGCTCTTCAGCCCACAAATCTATGTAAATAATGTACATTAGGCAGAATAAGCTCATCCTGCCCCCAAATATCCACAGCCTAGTCTCTGAAACCTGGGAAAAGGGACTATGCCGAGTTGAAACCTTGAGATGAAAAGACGGGATTATCTGGGTGATTCCAGTAGAAGCACAAGAGCCCTTACAAGAGGGAAGCAGATGGTCAGAGAGATTTGGAGATGCTGTACTTCTGGCTTTAAGATGGAAGAACAGACCATGAGCCAAGGAATGAAAGAGGCCTTGAAAAGCTGGAAAAGACCCGGAAATGGATTCTCCCCAGAACTTCCAAAAGGGAGGTATCCCTACTAACACCTTGACATTAAGCCAGTTAGGGTCATTATATTTCTGAACTTCAGAACTTAAGACAATTATTTATGTTATTTTGAGCCAGTAAGTTTGTGGTAATTCATTTTAATAGCAATTAGAAACTAACGCATACATCATGAGGAATTAACAATCACATCCCTTCTTCTGCATCAGTGATCTGGTAGTATCTAATAACTGAAACTTGAATTGTGTTATGGGGAGATTTAGTCACTTCAGTAATCTACAATAACTAGAATTTGTTCATATCTGAATCACATAAATCACATCTGTTCACTTTATGCACAGAGAGCAGAATACACAGTTATGCTGACTCCTGTCTCCCAGGCATGAAACCATGTGGCATTTAAACAAACTGGATATGGAAATTGGCTAATAAAGATGAAAGTGTTGGCCAGAGAAATGAAAGAGACAATGGGAGAGAACTTCAAATTGAACATAAATAGAATCATGCTCAGCTAGAGGAACTAGTTGTGAGAAGGCCGACACTGCTGTTTTTAGGAACCTCTAAATGTACAACCTGAAAGACTGAGTGAAGGTGAAATTATCAGCATAGATGAGGAAAATGGTTGTGAACTAAAGGACAAAGATGTCTCAGCAGAAGCGAAGCCAGCAAAAGCTATATATTAATCTATAAACCACTGTAGTTCCAAAATCTAAAATAGGATTTTTTAAAAAGGTACTAAAACTCACCTAGAAAAAAAATGCCAATATCAATCAAACTTGAAAAAGAATAAAGATTTGAGTCAGATATTAGGAGATATTATAAAGTTATAATAATTTAAATTTGATAAGGGCATAAAAATAGACAAATTGGTCAGTAGAACAGACTAAAGAATTTAGAAAACAGCTGGGCACAGTGGCGCATGCCTGTAATCCCAGGGGCTCAGGAGGCTGAGACAGGAGGATTATGAATTCAAAGCCAGCCTCAGCAACAGTGAGGCACTAAGCAACTCAGTGAGACCCTGTCTCTAAATAAAATACAAAATAGGGCTAGGGATGTAGCTCAGTGGTTAAGTGGCTCTGAATTCAATCCCGGGTACCTACCTTCCCCCCCAAAAATTTAGAAAACAGATTATACATATGAGAAATGATTAAAATGCCATTTCAAATTAGTGTTGGAAAGACATTAAGTATAATGTTTTATATTTCTAAAACTATCGATCCATATTTCAAATTCGCTGAAAAAGAAGGCATGAAAGCAAGCGCATTCACAATAGATACACATACACACAACCACCACCACTACCTGAGAATAAACTAAGGAGGTGTCTGTTAAGGTCATTTGCTCATTTTTATAATGAAAATTTACAACATTGAAAGTAAATAAGTTATCAGAATACATTAAGACTTTACAGAAGAAACAGCCTTCTTTTAAACAAAGTTCAAAAGTCAGAAACTTTACATTAAAAAGAAAAATTCTCAATATGAAAAAGTGACCTTAGGATCAGGACATGATAGGTAATCCGAGGACAAAAGACACACCACGTGTCCCTCAGCACCTAAGGTGCTCAAGGCTCAGAACAGCCAGCAACTGTTTGTTACAGAGGAAAAAACGAGAAGATACAGTAAAAAGAAGAAATAAATAGAGTCTAAAACATACGAGAGATCAATGAAACCAAGGGTTGGTTATTTGAAAAGACAGACTTGACAAACCTGTGGCTAGATTAACCAAAACAACAAAGGTGAGGGGCAGGGGAAGAGAGAAGACTGAAATAAGTGAAATCAAAAATATGAAAAGGAGCTTTCACAACAGAAATACAATTATTAGGGATAATTTGAAAAACTATATGCTAAAAATTGGAAAATCTAGAAGAAATGGACAAATTTCTAAAACACACATGACTAATCAAAATTGAACCAAGAGGATATAAAAACATCTGAATAGACCAATAGCAAGTAATGAGTTGAGTCAGTTAATAAAAAGTCTCCCAGCAAGGGAAAGCCCAGGACCAGATAGCTGCGCTGCTGAATTTCACCACAATTTAGCACAAATGCCTCTCAAACTTTAATAGAACTGAAAGAGAGGGAACCCTTCCAAACTCATTCTATGAGGCCAGCATTTCATTATAATGAAATACCTTCTCACCTCAGTCAACATGGTGATGATTACCAAAAAAACAGAAGGTAAAGAAAAATCCCCAAATAACAATGCTGGCCTTGTCACCCAAACCTGACAAGGACACAACAAAAAGGAAAAGTATAGACTAGTATTTTTGATGAACATAGATGCAAAATTCTCACAAAGTACTAGCAAATCAAATTGAACAGCACATCAACAAGATCCTATTCCATGGTCAGGTTGGTTTCATTCCATGATGCAAGGATGGTTCAACATACACAAATCATTAACTGTAAGACATCACATAAAGAGAATGAGGGACAAAACATGATCATCTCAGTAGATTCAGAAAAAACATTTGATAGAATTCAACATCCCTTTAAGAGTATAGCCTTGGACAAACTTAAGTATGGAAGGATCATGACTCAGTATAATAAAGGCTATCCACAAAGACTCACACTGAATGGGGGAAAACCACACACATTTCCCCCAAGGGTGTCCACTTTCACTGTTCTTATTCAATATTGCCGGGTTTCTGTTCTCATGACTAAAAGGCTCAGGGGTCACACCAGTTAAACTGGGCTAACTGGGTTGCGCAAAATAACCACACAAGAGACACAAATACCTTTTTCCTTGGGGTTGCTGTGACGGCTTCTCTGCCCTTAAGGGTCCGCAGGATGAGAGAAAGCGAGAGCACACGCTGACACTTTTATTGAGGAGAAGCTATTCAAATGAGGCAAGGGGTCATATTTCAGGGGGCTGAGTCTGTCTTCATGATGTCCACTGTCAGCAGGTTGACTGACACCTGGGTAGGCCACCAAGGGCACAGTAAGAGGAGGGGACACACACAAGGCACTTCCATGGAAGATTCTATCCTAAACAGGCAAGGGGTTATATTACAAAGGAACAGGTGAGCATAGCTTCACCCATGGGGCTGTAGGAAGACACACCCATGCACGAGACACTGACCCTCAAACCCAAGAAGGGTGGGGAAAGCTCTGCCACATTTCTGTGACTGAGTGCCTCAGCACCCAGCTGGGGAGTGTGACTCGGTCATGTGTAAGATTGGTCTCCTACACAATATAGCACCAGAAGTTTCAGTCAGAATAGTCAGACAAGAGAAAGAAAGACAAATAAGGAGGAAGTAAAATAATCCATTTGCAGATGATATGATTCTATACATAGAAAAACTTAAAATTGACTCCACCAAAAAATGATTAGACTATTAGAAATACAGTAAGGCAGCAGGATACAAAACCAACATGAAAAGTCAGATTTTCTATACACCAATAATGAATTTGGAGTGGCACCCCCTTTCTCCATAGAAAAGTCCTCTTCAACATGGCTGATTTTAGGACTGTCAGCAAAAGAGTCTCTGCAAAAGAGTTCAATATAGTTAAACTTCCTATTTTCGTGTTGCACTGTTTTACTTAGCCAAGAAGATACCAGCACTCCAGGCGCTGGACACCCCCTTACTAGTTTTTCACAAACATATCCAGTATAGTAGTTTGTGGAAATGTGCAAACAAGGCCTCTGACCTTGAGTTGGGCTTCACAGAGATGTCTATATTTTTAAGATAAGTTGCAAGTGGGCTCCATGGTAACAGCTGGCAGGGGGAGGAAAGAAAGGGGAGAAGAAGCTCTCCCCTTCTCAGGTGTTGTCCTTGAAGGGTTAATTTGCCCAGAACAGTGAAAGAAAAAGCTGCTTTTAGGTGAGCTTTGGCAGGCTGTGAACTCCTGAGCCCCTCCCCTTACATGCTGGGTATAAAACTCTGAAACTCCCTGATTTCAGAGGATTCAGGGGATTACTTGATTACAACAAAATCTGTGCCCTCTGAACTTGGCTGCAGCCAAATAAAACTGTTTCCTGCTGTCTTTGGTGCCTTGTCTCATTTTTCCCCGCTGAGAAAGAAGGCATGAAAGCAAGCGCATTCCCAATAGATACACAAACACAACAACCACCACTACCTGAGAATAAACTAAGGAAGTGTCTATTAAGGTCATTTGCTCACTTTTATAATGAAAATTTACAACAAAAACTACAAAGCACTGAAGAAAGTAATTGAAGAAGACACTGAAAGGTCAAAAGACCTCCCTCCATGGATTGGAAGGATTAATATTGTTAAAATGTCCATGCTACTCAAAGCGTTCTATAGCAAGGAAATAAATCATACCCATGAGAATATAAATTACATTCTTCACAGAACTAGAAACACCCTAAAGTTAATATGGAAGCACAAAAGACTCCCAATAGCCAAAGCAATCCTGAGCAAAACAACCAAAGTTGGAGATCTCACAAAGCCTGATTTACTGCAGAGCTAAGTATCCCCAACAGCCTGGAACCGGTATAAGAACAGACTAATGGAAGGACCCAGATATCCCCTAGTCAGAATCCTGCATCTCTGAGAGTGTGAGAGGACCCCTATACAGCTGCTTTCTGCAGAAATCACCAGCACTGTGATCCCGCAAGGCCCGAGCCTCAGCGTTCCAGCAGATCTCCGGACTCCTGGCTCCAGACACCCAAAGCCCAAAGTGCCAGCCAACGCAGGGCTAGGGAGGGCCTTAGCAGAGTCCCTATCAGCATCTCTGCAGAACTCCCAGACTTGGCTCCGCTCCCAAGCAGGTCACTCAGCTGCTACCTACCCCCAGCACAACACCATCACCTGGCTCCCCCCAGCTCACCAGACTCCCCGGCCTGGGGAGCAGACCGCCTCCATCTTGGCTCACCTTTCTCACCATATTTGGCAGGGCAGCTCCCAGATGGGATCTTCAGCTGTCCTGGTACCAGGTTTCCACCTTCCCCTCTCCCCTGCCGCGGTTATCCAACACAGTAACAGTCCAACTCAAAACAACTCTCAGTTGGACAGGTGTGCAGTGCCACCAGGGCGCTGCCCACGGGAGCCCCGGTGTGAGAGTTTCCTCAGTTGGGAACTGCTAAGGGAGAGGGAGACGGGGCTTAAGTGTGGAGCCTAACAGAGAGACCTGGAGCTGGGAAATCTCCAAGCAAGAGAGGGAGATAGTACCTGGCGCTCAAGTCGTATGATGATCAACGATTACAGAAAGAGACTCGTGAGGTGCAGTCTCCCTGCAGGGACCGGCGGGTGGCACTCCCTGCTTCCAGGGATCCTGCACTAGAACCAGCCTTTCCACCCTGGCTACCTACCTCCACCATCCTGAGGGCAGAGACACCAGCTTATAACAGATGACCCCACCTATTGGATGAGAAGAGAAGCAGGAAAGATACAATCTCTAAAGCTAGCTACAACCCTGGTTTCTACCTTCCAGTATTTTTTTCTTCTTCTCTTTTTCTTCTCTCCCTCTATCCTCCAGACCTCATATCCCTAACATATGTGAAACCAAGAACTTTGAATGAAATAGGATTCTGAGGACTGAGTCATCTGAATAATATAAGATAGAGGTGTTGTTATATGCCCTATTTTTTCTTCTCTATTTCTTTCTCCCTCCAAATTTTACTATTTTTACAACCTGTGTTTTTCTAAATACATACATGTGTTTGTTTTATGTTCTCTACTGTCTTCTCACATATTTGTCTACCCTAAATTACTTTCTGTCTATTCTCTTGCTACTAACCCTCTTCATTAGATATCTCTTTCACACTTCCTAAGATATATTAACTCTATATCCTCACCTCCTACCTCCTCAGCATATCATCCTATGCTCCACCCCTAGCTCATGGTCCACCATCAACACTGTAAACCCTTCTACAAAACTACTGACTATATCATAGATAGTAAATGAACAGTAATTGGATCCAACATTTCTCTACATTGAGACTAAACTGTTAACATCTTAATAACAACAAATTGTTCTTAGGTGGTATATTGTTGATATTGGAATCTGTTAACATTGCCCTTCCCCACAAAGGAGAGGTCTTGGAACCCTACAAGAGTATTCAAACCTACAGGGTAAAAACAATAACACCCTAGACCCACAGAGCAGGAAAGGAAGACACACGAGCAACATGAAAAGACAAGGGAAGAAAGTGCCCCCCAAAATTATTGGAATCATTGGCAGCCACAGCAGAAGAAATTACAGAGAAGGATTTCAGGATGTACATGGTTAAAATGTTCTGTGAACTCAAGGAAGATATAAGAGAGCAAATACCGGCAGTGAAAGATCACTGGATCTACATAAACACACATAAACACAAGGATCTACATAAATAAATACAGATAGGGGATAGGAAAGGTAGCAGATTACAACAGTCACTAATATGCCATTAGGTAAAAATGTGAGTATGTAACAGATGTGATTCTGCTATCTGTATTTGGGGTAGAAATGGGAGTTCAAAACCCAATGGAGTCAAATGTATGAAAGATGATTTATTAAGAGCTCTGTAATGTTTGGAACAATCAATATAAATAAATAAATAAATAAATAAATAAATAAATAAATAAATAAATAAAAATAAATAAATAAACAAATACAGGAAGCAAAAGATCACCTCAACAGGAAGATAGAGGTTCTTAAAAAACAAAAAAACAAAACAAACAGAAATTCTTGAAATGAAAGAAATAATAAACCACATTAAAAGCTCAAATGAGGGCTGGGGATGTGGCTCAAACGGTACGTGCTCACCTGTCATGCGTGCAGCCCAGGTTTGAACCTCAGTACCACATACAAACGAAGATGTTGTATCCGCCCAAAACTAAAGAATAAATATTTTAAAAAATTCTCTCTCTCTCTCTCCTCTCTACTCTCTCTTTTTTAAAAAAAAAAAAAAAAGCTCAAATGAAAGCATCACCAACAGAGTAGACCACTTGGAAGTTAGGACATAGACAATGAAGACAAAATATATAATCTTGAAAAGAACATTGACCACACAGTGATAATGGTAAAAAACCATGAGCAGAACACTTAAGAAATATGGGATAGCATAAAAAGACCAAATTTAAGAGTTATTGGGATAGAGGAAGGTATAGAGGTCCAAACCAAAGGAATAAACAATCTATTTAATGAAATAATGTCAGAAAATTTTACAAACATGAAGAATGAATTGGAAATCCAAATTCAAGAAGCCTACAGGACAAAATGTACAAAATCACAGCAGATCCACACCAAGGCACATTATAATAAAAATGCCCAACATACAGAAAAAGGAGAGAATTTTAAAAGCCACAAGAGAAAGGAATCAGATTACATATAGGGGAAAACCAATTAGGATAACAGCAGATTTTTCAACACAGACCTTGAAAGCCAGAAGATCCTGGAACAACATATATCAAGCTCTGAGAGAAAATGGATGCCAATCAAAAATCTTGTATCCAGCAGAATAAAGATTTAGATTTGATGATGAAATAAAAACCTTCCATGATAAAGAACAGACTCGTAGAACAGTACAGGGAACCCAGGAACAAGCCCACGCATATACAACCAACTGATTCTTGACAAAGGCACCAATGACATACTAAGAAACAACAGCCTCTTACATGAGGTGGTGCCAGGAAAATCAAATATCTGTGTGCAGTGAAACTTGGCCCCTATTTCTCACCCTGTACAAGAAGATCAACTCAAAATGGATCAAAGACCCTAATGTAGGACTTGAAACCCTGAAACTATTTGACAAACACTTAATACATTGGTACAGGCAATGCTTTTCCAGACAGCGCTTCAAAAGCACAGGAAACAAAAGTAAAAAATTGGATACATGGGATCACATCAAACTGAAAGTCTGCACAGCAAAGGGAATAATCAATAGAATGAATAGACAATGTACAGAATGGGAGAAAATCCTTCTTGTTATTCATCTGACAGGGTTAATATTGAGAATATATAAGGAAGTCAAAAAAATTAATAAAAAATAATTCAATTTTAAAATGGGCAAATGATCTGAATAGACAATTCTCAAAAGAAGACATACAAATGACCTATCATATGAAAAAATGCTCAATATCATTAGCTATCCAAATTGAAATTATAATGAAATACCGTCTCACTTCAGTTAACATGGTGATGACCAAAAAAATAGAAGATAAAAAAAATCCCCAAATAACAAATTCTGGCAAGGAAATAGAGAACTTTTATGCACCGTCGGCGGGGATGGAAAAACTACAGAGGTTCTTTAAAGTATATCTAGCATATTATCCAGGTATTCCACTCCTGAGTATATACTCTAAGGAAATGAAGTCGGTATAGAGGTACCTGCATACCCATGTTGTGGCACCATTGACAACAGCTAACATAGGGAATCAGCCTAGATGCCCATCAACAGGTGAACAGATACTGAAAATACGGCGTATATACACAATGAAGTGTTTGGCCATAAAGAAAAATGAAATTTTGTCATTTGTAGCAAAACAGATGGAGTTCATCATGTTAAGTGAAGTAACTTAGACACAAAAAGACAAGTATCACATTTTCAATCTCAGGAGTGGAAGCTACAAATCAAATCAAACTAAAAAGGGATTAGCGATTACTAGGGACTGAGAAATGTGCCTGGGATGGGGTGGGGAGATAAGGATCTATACATGCTGTATGCATTTGTGGAAAAATCACAGTGAATCTTATTAATATGTACCATTAATGTATTAAAAATATGAAGTCTGAAACAAAAATTAAAGTAAGCAACATTAATTTCCAGAGTTTCAATAAAAAGCAGTTACAGTTACATGGCCTATCACTCCATCTTTAATATTTTTTTAGATGTTGATGGACTTTCTTTTATTCATTTATTTATATGCAGTGCTTAGAATTGAACCCAATGCCTCACACATGCTAGGCAAGTGCTCTACCACTGAGCCACAACCCCAGCCCCATCACTCCATCTTTCATGTTTGCTGATCACGGTTCAGTCTCATCTCACTATCTGCCCCTTCTGCCCCATACTTGGGTAAACTGAGAAGAAAGCCTGGACTCTCCCTTCTTTGGCACCAGTGGGAATTTCAAACCACACAAGCCCCTGGCCACAAACCCTGGTGCACCACAATAAAACCCTTCAGCCAGTCTCCTTTCCTTGTCCTCCCAAGCTGCCCTGCTGGCTAGAAAGTTTCAAATTTTCTTGGGGTCTGTGTGGTGCCATAAGTCTCAATATCCAAAACCAAATTTTGTAGGCAGTGGGGTGGCCCCATCTTTTCATAGTGGGCCATGACCCAGCTGTTCAGAAAAAGTTAAACTATGAAGAAAGTTACAGAAAGGGAATTAAAAATGTTTAGTTAAACATTAAAAGGTGTTTAATGTCACTAGTATTCAGAAAATCCCAACTAAAATAACAAGATGCTATTTCATCTTTCATATTGTGAGAAAAAGTATACACTAATGTTTAAGAATAGTTAAGATAAAAGAGTCATTCTTTGTCCCTACTGGACAACAGTGAGTTTAATTGGCAACATCTGTTTTAAGGGTTGAAACAAGCACGCCCTTGTCCACTTTGTATCTTAAACCCTCGCACATCTGTAAAATGTGTGTACAAATGTTCATGCAGTCTTATTTGTAATATTGAAAGACTAGAAAATATCTAATGTCTACTAGTTCAGGAATGGTAACAGATTATGATTTGACACCATGGAATAATATTAATAAGAAAAAATGAATCTTGAGTACTGACGCGAGCAGATAGCCTAAGATACAGCAGGTACATGAACAAGAATGCTGCAACACAGAAAATGTTTGGAAGGAAACAGCAAATAACCCATTACCTTAGAGAAGGGGAGGAGGAGACTAAGAGAAACACTCACTTTACTTGTTTCAATTTATTATGTGGCTGTTACAAATGTTCACTCATGGATTATTTGTGTATTTAAGATACATTTAAAAAATATTTAAATAATGGCTAGATTCCCAAACCAGCTCACAAAACCATTTTTTAGCCTTAAGCAGCTAAACATTTGCTATGAAAGACAGAAGACAGTGTCACTGAAGTGTGAGTAACACAACAGAATGGAAAATATTTTTATTGATATTGTTTTATTTTGAAATAATTTCAAATTAAATAAATGTTTCAAGAATAGTACAAAGAATCCCAATCAAATGGGAATCAAACTCAAGATTTGTTAATTGTTCTAATTCTGTCATGTATAGCAAAACGGCCCAATCCAAGATCACAGGTTGCATGCAATTATGTTTCTCATCTTCTTAAATCCGGAGTATTCATCTTTCCTTGATTTTTATGACATTGAACATTTTTAATACAAGGCAGTCATTTTATAGAATGTTACTCAATTAAGTTTCATCTCTTATTTCCTCAGAATTAGACCAACTTTATGATTTTGGCAGGAATATTGCAGTGGTGGTGATGCTGTGTTCTTCTCACAGGCAGAACATGATGTTGATCTGTCTTAATTAAAGGTAGTAGGACTTTCATGGCTTGGTTAACATGGTGTCTGTCAGGTTTCTTTAGTGTAAAGTTACATTTTTTCTTTATCATTAACAAATATTATTTTGGAGGAATTATCCTATTTTTCCACCCACTTTCCTCCACTAGTTTTAGCATCTACTGGTATTTGTTGTCCAAATTATTACTACATTCGTTATCAAATGGTAATTTAAAAATTATATTGACATTTATTTGTTGATATTCTAAGAATGAGATTTCCCTTCTCCCTACTTATTAATATAACAGTATGGATTCATGGGTACCTATTTTATTTAATTACTATCATTGCTTTTGATGCTCAAATTACCCTTGACTTGGTCTGTGTAGGCCCTTTCAAGTAGGCTTCTCTTTTTGATGTTCCCATTTTTTGTCAAATACTTAATTTTTCTGGCACAGAAGTATGTCCAAACATTGAGATCAGCCATTTCTTCAAGGAGCTCCAGTTTGTTTAGCAGGTAAAAGTATATGAAATCAAAATCTAGGCAATAGTTGTGCTCTTTGCTTCCCAGGCTATGCGTTGCTCCTAGTCATTGTTTAGAATTAGGAAATATATATGTACAAGACACACACACACATACTGCTCCACATGTATATTTGTAAACTATGTAAGTATATCTACATCTGTATCTACGTATATAAAGATATACGCACACACACACATACACATAATTCACACAGATGTCTCCAATTCCAATTCAGTACTACAGGGTTATTCCAGCTTTGTTTCCAAAAAGTTTTATTATTTTTAATTAACTATATATATGTATATATATTTATGGGATACAGTTTGATGTTTTAATACATATGCATTATGGAATGATGAAATCAGGCTAATTAGCATGGCTATCACTAAACTGTCACTTCTTGGTGGTGAGAACATTTAAAAATCTTCTCCAGGTCTTTTAAAATATACAACACATTTAGAATCAATTTTAATCACTTTTCTGTGCAATAGAACTTATAAGAGGTCTAACTTTCCATTTTAATTTTATTTCCTTCTCTATTCTCCATCAGCAAGAAACCTGGCCCCCATACCTGTAATATCTTTACTTAATTGCTCAGTCCTTCCTATAAACCCATCTCTTCGTCTCCCTCCCTGTGCTGTCTTCTGTCCTGCTTCTGTGCGTGCCCACCCCTACCATTCCTGTCCACCTAAAAGACTGTCCTCTCTGTTCCTCTCAGCTTGCCCTGGCACCAGTTGTTGTAGCAGGCTGTTGTCAACGTGCCAGCCCCACTCTGTGTTGTAGACTTTTGAATTGAATGAATGGAAGGAGAGGGGTGGAATCTGGCAGTTAAAGGAGGAAGGACGAAGGAAAGATGAAGGAAGTAAATCAGTATTTCAAAGATTGAACGTAGGTTTGTGAAGCCTGCGTGATTGTAATTGAAAGATGAGGAACCAAATTGGTCGTTTTTGAGAAAACTCTGAAAGGAAGACTAGTGTTTGTAGTTTAAAGGATCTGTCTTTATATTTCTTCTTTTAATTAAAAACACTTTTAAAAAAAAGATGGGTGGGGTGGTACACCCTGTAGTCCCTGTAGAATCGGGAGGCTGCTGCAGGGAGATCTCGTAAATTTGAGGGCTACTTCAGCAATTTAATGAGGCCCTAACAACTTAGTGAGACCCTGCCTCAAAATAAACAAATAAAATGGGCTGGAGACTTAACTCAGAGTTCCTGGATTCAACCCCCAGCACAAAACAAACAGAAACCTCCACATTTTTGGGGGGGTTGGTTGGTTACTTTTTCAGTTTTTATATGGAAGCAATATGAAGAGGAAAATTGTGGGGAAAATTTCCTGAGACAAGTAGAAAGGATTTTGAAGAAAAAAGTTAGTATGTTAAGGCTACAGTGTAAATATAAGGAAAATCCCAAAGAGGAACTAAGTAACTGAGGAAGCCAGAGGAGCAGGAGAGCACACTGGATTGCTGGGTCTGAATTTGAAGAATGCTCATCGTGACCACTAGGTGGCAGTAGACACCCATAACAGCTTGTTTTTTGTTTTGTTTTTTTGTTTTGTTTTCCTGTTGGAGCAGAAAAGCAGCCAGGAAGTTAAAGGTCTGCATGTTGAGTATGTAAGTATTTCTTACTTTACCTTTGTTTCTTATGCTGTACTAATACTAAATTTATTTTCACTTGTATCTCACCAGAGATGAAACTTATTCAAAATCCTCTTTTTAAGTTTCCCAGCAAAGAGTTAACATCTAATTTGATACAAAATTTGAATGGCTATTTTTAGACTTTTGGATTAATAAATTCTATTAAAATCTATAAGGTTTGGGGACCTGGGTTTAGTTTTTTTTTTCTTTCTCTTTTTCAGTTCAAATAAATATGCTCTTGTACTCACTCCCTGCCTTTTAAAAACATTTATACTTTGCAAAACCATAGTTCAGTGTTTGCAAATGTCTTACCTTTGCCTATATTTAATCTTGGCAAAAATCACTAGTAGTGCATGACATCATGACATAAGAGAGCATCTATGTACAAACATATACAATTTTATTGATATCTCTACAGACTACAAGAATTTTAAGTATAGTCACAATTGCTGAGTGCAACAGAAAAATAGTAATTTGTCATTTTCTGAAAAGATGCAAAAATTCTGAAGATGAAAGATACATCAATGGTGTCATCTGTTTCTTATTTCCTAGAATAAAACATCACATAATTAAGTACTAAAAATTATAGGTTATTAGAGATTTTGATCCTGTGTACAATTGTCCAAAACCACCACCAAGTTTATTTTCTGGCTTTGCAGGTGAGAAGGGTGGGCCCAAACCAGAGGAGAAGCAGTGTCAGAGGAGATGACTCGCAATTTTTTCTCACTATGTGTTACTGCCCTTGATAGGTTGGGCTCTCCTTTTTGAATGTATAAGTGCTTTTGAGGCCACTGGAGGTCAGATAGTAAATTACAGGCATTCTTTTCCATTTAAATACATAATAACCAAGAAAATAAATCTAAGTGGCCTGGGAGCTTTTGATTGAGACAACAATCAAGAAGGAAGAATTGTTTTCCCTTTTTGTTTAAATCAAGTCCAATAAAATATACCTATAGCAGAACAGGTACCTGGTACCCATGTCTCCTCCAAAAGAAGAATGAATAATAAATTTGGACCCGATTTAGTAATGATTACTTTGAGAACTTCTATTGTCCAAACATTGAGAATCAGTTTTCCATTTAGCTTCACATGCTGTTTAATTTACCGTGATATTTCTGGTATCTTGTTTTGTCACATGTAGAAGACAATCAAAAACTTGGTATGTTTGAAGTGAAATAATTTATGGGCAAGTCACATATGAGAATATCATAGAATTATTAAGAGGTAATGGGGCACTGCCTAGTCAGAAACTCACACATACTTTTATTCTGTGAGAGGCACAGAAAAAGTATCAATCCAGTTAATATTGTATCTCTTACATCTGCTTTCCCAGACACTGGAAGGCTGGGACACTGGAAAAGGAAGACAAACATGTCTTCCTTCGATGGTCATAACGCTGGTCATAATCTAGTAGTTAGCAACTGTGGCTGGACACTGGAACCACACTGGGTGCTTTCAAAAATACTGATGTCTGGTTCCTACTCCAAGCAATTTTGATATAATTGGGAATTTTAAAATATCAAGTAATTATTATGTACAGCCAAGTTTGAGGATCCTCCTCTAGATAAATATATAAATAAAGGTATTTGTCTGTGCTTCTGTTCCCCATCAAAGCCTCTCCCGCTTTCCTCAGAATCCATGTCCCTCCCCACACACTCATGCACCACAATAGCACTTCCTCCTCCTTTTCCAAGTTAGACCTTACCTACCCTGAATTTCTTCCACTCAGGGCTATGTGGTTTGCAAATATGCACACTTAACTCATTCTGTTGACAACGATGCCCTCTGGAATGGTACATGTTGAGATGGTGCTCAATCTAAGCCCATGACCACTATTTGTGACACTTAGAGCACTGTGCACATGAAATGGTACCCATCTAAAAATGGAGTTGGGTGATGAAGACAGGTGAAGAAGCTGTGAAGGCTATCACATTTCTCCTAATGCAGAGAGCAAGACCTGATATGACCTGCTGACTCCTTTGGGCATTGTCCTCTCCAAATCAATGTGTTCAGGGCATAGTATTCTTTTTTCCTATGGGGCAGCTTGTGGTCATTTAGATATACTCTGGGTTGTCCCAATAATCCTAAACCAAAGAGATGATTTTTCATTTACTTTTCCAACCAATTTCATCTTTTCCTCAGTCCAAACATTTTATGGTCAAATATGTTAAATAACCTACTTTAATCTTCAACTAATTTCAGATCTATTCTTACTCTTTTCTCTCCCAGAGTTATGTAGATAATGGGTACCTTTAAAACTGCATATATGTACTATATAAAAAGGATTTTTTTCCCTTTGATTCTTTAAAAATTTTGTGGGTACAGGCCTAGGCCTGGATTTGACTTAATGAGAATCAATTCCGATAGATTGAAAAAGATTGTCTTTATGACTGAATTACTTGAAAACATCTCGCTTAGCTCTGTCACTGTCCTACCAAAGCCAAAGTGACCCTGATGGTGTCTGGAGCTCAATGAAGGAAACAAAGTCAGCAGTACTGTTTTTAAAGGGGATTAAAGTAAATGATAAATCATTCATTCTTCCTCCAAAGTGCAAGAAAAATGGAAAATTTACACGGTAGGGATTATTGCTCACATTATTCTTAGAACTGGGAAACAAATACTTCCATCTTCTCATTGACAAATAGAATGGAAAGGCTCATTTTCTGCTGGAACACTAAAAAGGGTTTATGTCTTGAGGAAGTCATAGGAAGGTAAAGTCAACTTGTCAAGACTGTAGTTTGTTTAGTCTTATCTTCTGACGCTACCTTAGCAGATACAATGCAGTTTTCAATTTTGATGGTAACCAAGGCTCAGGGTCATCTTCTGTATCTTTGTATTAGTTACTAGGAATATTTTTCTTAAGTTCCAAGACACAGGAAAGCAGAGAAGATGCAAAAAATTACATGGATCAACTGTACTCATTTTCCTAAGATGATGATAATGATGAGATGGTGGTGGTGAGTGCATGTGCGCGCATTGTTTGTGTGTGTGTGTGTGTGTGTGTGTGTGTGTATGCCAAGGTCAGTGCAACAGAACACAAATGTTCAAAGAGAAAAATCACATCCATACTAGATTCTTGTTATTGCTGTCTCTTTGAATTACAAAATAATTTTGATACAGTAAAACCTCATTAATTGAATTCTACTAGTCAGGAGCTTCTGGGATAAAGTTACCTTGCATTAAGAAAGGGCTTATAAAAACAATTTTGTAAGGACATGTAAACTACTTAGAAGAATCTGGTCTTTTTAAGCACTTCAGTAAATAGAAGTACCTGTTTACTTCCAAAGGATGTGCTAATTATATAAACTTTTGATCTATTTAATGAAGCTAGTGTTTTAAGCACTTCTATTGTGAAATGCTACAGTGTCCTTTTTGATATTTTCTTAGTGTGCTTTAAAATATGCTATATTTTTTCAATGATTCATAAAGCGTTCCTCAAAATTGTATTTTATTGCTTATGAACCACATATGTAATTTTGGGCATAATAATTTACCTTGCTAAGACAATATGTACTTATGAAATTCATTTTTATATGAGACATATATCACATATTTCACCATCTGTTTCTTTAAATGATGTATAATAGTGGCTCTCAACTTGGAGCAATTTTGGCAATGGCAGGAGACATTTTTGATTGCCATTACTAGGAGTTCTTACTGGTAACAGGGTTGCAAAAATCCTATAATACACAGGACAGTTCCCCCAAAAGAAAGAATTTTGTGCTAATAGTGCTGCTGTTGAGAAACCCTGATATACAACAGGTTAAATCGTGTGTGTGTGCGCTAGTGCGCACGAGTTTGCTGGAGTTTGAACTGAGGCCCTTATTTATAGTCAAAAAGTGCTCTGCCTCTAAGCTATAGCCCCAGCACAGAACGAGTTGGATCTTACTGGGAATTTCAGTGATATTCTTTAATTTAATGCTGCTATGAACTTAGTGTTTTATTCATTCCTAAAATAAATATGTCACTCTTTTATTTTTAAAATGTATAAATGATAAAGTGCTTGTCTAGAAAAAAACAGAAAACTGGGTCTTTGAAACTGACGGTACATACAGTGTGTTGCAATTTGGTGCCAATATTTTCCAGATCCTCACCTCAAGTTTCTTTATATTTTCACTTTATCATTTTATGTGTTATATCTATATTTCCAAGCTAGGTTTTGTTACCCTATGGCTATTATAGGAGTTTGAGAGATTAATGGAGAGGCTTTTTTTTTTTATGAAATCAGGAGAATTCAAGGATTCTGAGAAATGCTATCCTAGTATACATTTTCTGACTCTTTCAATAATCTTTGCTCTTTTCAAAACCATGGAGAATATTTTAAAGGAAGCACCACTTCTAAGCAAAAAAACTAAACAAATACTAGTTTTGGCTTAAAATATACTGAACTCCAGGAAAATGGTAAATTCTTAAACAGAAATGTAAATCAGTAAGACACTGATAAGTAAAAACCCAACAAGCAAATCTATAATATTTTTAAAAAGATTCTTTTTGAAGGAACAAAATATAAATTATAAGATGGGTCCTAAAGTGTGTGTGTGTGTGTGTGTGTGTGTGTGTGTGTATACTCCCATGACTTTTGACTTCCAGAATCATGTTAGTGATGGCTAGTGTCTTTATTTTGTTTTATCTCTAGTACTTCTCTGTTGAATCATGATTGAGAACTTTTATCATGTTAAGTATATTCTTTGCTCCATTGAGAGTTTTTAATAACCAATAGGTGTCTGGTGTTTATTAGCTTAATCAGGTAACTTATCTTAGTTGACCTTATTAGTGACAAAATTGTTGATTATTGATATGTATTTTGTTGTTCATAATGATGACTGAGGCCAAGACTGCAAAAATATCACTATATTTTAAAAAGATTTTCATTAATCATATTGAACCAAAAAGTATTTTCTAATGAAAGCCCTTATTAACCAGAAATGTAATAAATCAGAATCTCTTTCTCAAAACATTAACTGAGGTTTTACTGAATCACACTAATGAGAATGACCAGTTTGGTCTGTGAAAGTCAGGCTGCAAAAGCACCTTGGATTGTAGACCCTACTGGGTTTGAACAGTAATATACTGTGTAACTGACAGACAAGGATACAAATGGAGCTTTAAAAATATATCACTTTAGAAACTGAAATTGGAGTGTGTGAGATTTTACCCTTTGTGAAATCAGTTCTCAAAGCTAACTGCATTGTTCCCATAGTCTATTCCCTAAACCTGTCATCAACTCCCCTGCAGAGTACAAGTCAGGCTGAAAAAAAATGCTTTAAGGAAACCCAACCCTATATGGTTTATGACTAAAAATACAACCCATTCTGAAGGTGACAGAAACGGAAATAATTGTGTTGGGAATAATTTACTATACTGATAATACTTGATTATGACTAATAATTGTGAATGATGTAAAATACCAAGAGGGAGAAAAATGTTAATCCGATACCTGTCATAGAATTCAATAATGTCCTAGTAAAATGAAAATTACAGATGAGAACTCTGGGCTTTTGTTTTCCTTTTCAGTTGGGTATGGCAAATATACTTGAAATGCATTAATGTCTTCTAATGCAGACTTTTAAATTGTTGGGTGTGGCCCAATTTATAAAAATAGTTTACCATAATTCTTTTTTTCTTCTGTCACAACATGCTTTTTTTCTTTTCCTCTTAAGATGTTAATTTATCATGCAAAGATTTTTTTTCATTAAGTGCATTAATGCTTTTGTTTGTACAGGAATTTTCAAATCAAAAGGACTTCCCGTAGTTCCTAAATGTAAATCCTTAGCAAATTACATGCTAAGATGATAGCTCCATTCCACATGGGAAAAGACAAATTCAGCCGTTATCTTGGGATTTTTAACCAGGGTTCCAGCCTTTGGGTTGTACAGCGTCTTTGATAAGTCTCCTTTATGATAACTTCAGATGGATTGTGATGGAACATTTTATAGAAGAAACTGGCTTCTAGCAGTTGAATAGTGATGCTGGGAATAAATTTGGTTTCCCTGAATAATGGTTTCTCAAAGCAGGCACAGCTCTTCTTAGGGAGTTCAGAATTGGTACCATTTCTTATCCTTATATTTCAGCATTAACTGCAAAGAGAAAAACAGTCATCAAAAGTTGCTTAAAAAATCAATGAAAGTTCTATTTAAAGCAAGCCCAGATTGAGCTAATCATGACTAAGTAAATCTCAAAACTTACAATAAAACTTGTTTTATTTTGTGGGATGAAGTGCATGTCAGAAAGAGTTTTTTAAAAAATAATATTTATTTTTCAGTTTTTGGTGGACACAACATCTTTATTTTATTTTTATATGATGCTGAGGATCGAACCCAGCGCCCTGCACATGCCAGGCGAGTGCATTACTGCTTGAGCCACATCCCCAGCCCCAGAAAGGTTTTTTTTTTTTTTTTTTTAAAGAAAAAAACCAAACGTACATTAAATCAAGATATAAAGACTCACCTGACAGGAAATGATTTTAACGACCTGAGACAAAACGGAAGGTGTGGATTCCAGCCTCTACTGCTACCCCTCCCACCTTCCTGTGGGGCTTGCATCATCTACCTACACACTTTTTAAGCAGTTGATGCACAATACAGATCAGTGTATTAGAACCAATGGATAATTTTCTTTGATTATCCCTTGAGGTAAATAAGTATTTATTAATATATTTTACAGTATTTAAAAAAGTATTTCCCCAAAGTGGGGGAAATCATAATACTTGGTTATAGGATTACTCATGTGGCATCCTGTTTAAGCTTTCTTGAACAGGACTTACAGGTCTCCTCACTGGTGGTAACTTTAAACATTTATGTATTTAATCAGCTTACCTCGTGCGCATGTTTGGAAAATGCTTCTGCGCTGGTCATCATGCCTGCAGTCTTCTCTTCCAGCTCGCCTAGTCTCTGTCCTCTCTCATCAAGTGCAATCCGGGCGCGGGTCAGCTCTCCCATGACACCTCCAGCAGCGCCTTTCATCCCTTCTATACCACCTGGTCCAGGAATGTGCTGGGCAAGGCTGCGAGATGCTTTTCCTGCTGTAGCTTCCCCAACTGGAAATTCAAGACATAGCAATAAAAAATTCTGTCAGCAATTCAAATAGTCAAGGTTGTCGCCAAAACAAAATGCTTAAATTCTGCTGTCGTAATTTTCACTGGAGGAGTGATAAGAAAGAGAGAGACAGGGAAATATCATATGTCTCTATGTGTACACGTGTGTGTGGGTGTGTTTGTGTGTGTGTGTGTTTGTGTGTACATGTGGTGTATGGCACAACTGCATTTCTTGGCATGGCTGAATTGGAATTCTGAAAACATGAGACTTAACGTTTAGCCCATACTAATATCTGTTCCTGTCTGAGCCTGATAATTTGCTTACATTTCTGCCCAAGTCCTTATTCCAACCTTCTCTGTTCACCCTGATGTATCAGTTTGTAGGCCTCAGGTTCTCTCTCTTCCCCTCTTTATCCCTCTAGAGAATGGGCTATAAGTGATGGATATCAATTTACATATGTTGAAATTTTGTGACTTCATAAACGAGTAAAAATTTCCCAGTCAACTACAGAGTTTAGTTTAATTCTATTCTAAAGAGACAAAAAAGTTTTTATTAAAATCAGCTGTCTTGGCAGAAATTTAGTGAATATTTCTAATGATATAATATTGGAATAGAATCTAAAATTTTAAAAACAAGAGGCTTTTTGAGATATAATTCACATATAATAGAATTTTCCTTTTCAACAAAAAGCATACAATTCAGTTGTTTTTAGTGTATGCACAAAGTTTTTTGACTATCAAAACTATCTGATATTAGAATTTATTATGCCACAAAGAAACCTTGAACCCACTAGTAGTCACTGTTTATTCTATTGCTGCCCAGGCAACCACTGATCTATTTTCAGTCTCTATGAATTTGCCTATTCTGTACATTTCATATAAACGGTATCATAGTAGCTCAGTGGTAGTGCACTTGCTTAACATGTACAAGGCCCCAGGTTTGATTCCCAGCTCTTCAACAATCAATGAATCAATCATACAATATGTGACCTTTTTGGTTTTCTTGGATTTAGCATGATTTTTTTCTAAAGTTAGAACATGTTATACATGTTGTATCATGTATTAATATTTCATTCTTTTTTGTGGCCAAACAATATTCTACAATATGATAGCACCTAGATATTTTTGCATAGTTAAAAGTTAAAGAGAACTTTAATATGTGGAACCAAATGGCATATTCTGGAAAATATATTCTCATTTTGTCTATAAAAATGTTCTCTAGTATCTTTCTATTGATTTTTTATTATTGTTCATCAGTTTGCCTGATAAAATTTTAAAATAGTTTATTCTGTGACATTGATAGACCTTGCATTATGAATTTAAAAAATCTGTTTCCCAGTAGTGATTATAGGCAAGCAGATTAAACTTTGTTTTTCCAACTTTAATAACTGAATGTCTTCACCTTGTCATGCAGATATGCTCTACCTACAAAAGTGAGACATTTATTAGCTGGCTTGTTATTTATTTGAATTATACATATCATTTTTACTAAACTATTTTCTAATATAAAGTGGCTGATTTTATTCATGTTTAGAAAACATAAATAATTTTCATGGTACAGAAGGAAACAAATATTCAAACTTTTAAGATAGAAGTAAGATGGCAAGGATATTGAAAAAAAGGTATATACTATTGATGGGACTATAAATTAGTACAACCACAGTGAAAATCAGAATGGAGATTCCTCAAAAGACTAGGAATGGAACCACCATATGACCCAGTATTCCATTCCTTGTTTTTTATACAAAAGAACTAAAATGAGCATACTATAGTGGTATATGCATACCAATATTTCTAGCAGTGCAATTCACAATATCCAAGTTGTGGAACCAGCCCAGCTGTCCATCAATAGATGAATGGACATAGAAAACATGGTATATATATACACAGTGGAGTTTTACTCAGCCATATAAAGAATAACGAAATTATGTCATTTGCTTGTAAATAGATGGAACTGGAGAACATTATGTCAAGTGAAATAAGCTAGACTCAGTCAAGTTTTGAATGCTTTTTCTTATATGTGCAAACTAGAGAGGAAAAGGGAATAAAAAAGGGATGTTATGAAAATAGAAATGAGACCAATAGAGTACAGTAAGGGGATGGAGAGGGAGGGAACAGGGGAGGGCAGGGGGGGATGGACCACTATTGAAATCAACCAAATTACTGCTATGTTCATATAGAAATATAAAACAGTGAATCCCACTTTTATGTATAATTATAATTCACAAATTAAAAAAAAGAAGGAAGACCAGTAAGGGTAGACGATGGGGATCAGAAAAATGTGGCTATGTTTGAGAATTCATATAGATAAGTCTTTCATATTCTTTTTTTTAAAAAAAAGACAGGAGGGAAGTAATAGGGAATGTACTGGGAAATGAAACTGAACAAACTATGTCATATGCATGTGTGACTGTTACACGAATCCCACTGCTGTGTGAAATTATAATGTACACACACAAAATAATAGAAGAAAAAGTACGTAACCTAGAATTTGAGATCCCATATTAAACTATACACACACAATATCATGTCTTCCATTCTGAGATGCATTTCTGTAATTAGGAATTTACTCACAGAGCTCTTCTCTGTCAAATGTTTGTCCACTTCCACCGAACAGTCCCTTAAGAAAGCCTCTATTCTGAGCTTCTGGTGTCTCTATAGGAGTAAACAAATCTCCTAGCATGTCCTGTACCAAATTCAAAGGAAAAAAAGCATTATAAAACTAAGAATGAATTAACAGATAAAAAGGTAACACTGTGGTAAAAGAGTATATCATGAAAGACAGTCTGCTTTTCCTGCTGATTTTTGCTTTGCTCACAGTTCTTACCTTAGCATTTCTTTCTCCATTTTCTTTCCTTCATTTCTACAGTAACTGATTTTCTAAAATTTTCCTTTTTCTATTTTGTCTCCTATTGATATCTAGCATGGAAAATCAATATATTCACTCTCAGATTAATTTCCATGTATGATCAGTGACTACCAATTTAGATATTTGAGGCTTTTAAAATTACCACAGCCTCTTTCCTATCCTGGTTCCTTTCCCTGAACCATGAATGGACTTCCCTTAGAAATAAGAAGGCTTCAGTAAAGGCTAGATCTATTTTTATATTATACAAAATTATGCCATAGTTAAAAATCATTGAAATAATTCAAAATAGGTATGGCAAGGTCATTCTCAGTATTTGATGAGTCTTAGAATGACTGGGAAAATATCAATGCAAATCATCTAAAATTACTAAATCAGAATAACCTAGATTTGCTCTGGTTATCTTGCTTTTCAAGTCTTTTTAAAGCAGCACAACATTTAAGAACCATCAGTATGGAGGAAGAAGCCAAGACCAGGAGGCATAGGTTTGTCAATGAACTTCCAGTTTGACTAACTTCATCATCTCTCCTCACCAGCCCTGTGTTTTTCTTCCTAGAAGTCCTACTCTTTGGAGAGAGTAGCACCCTCTATTCAGTTTCCCAAGGCAGAAAAAATTCCTTGCTTTTCCTCTTCCTATGACTAATAACCCTCAAAGCCAATGGATTATACTTTATAGCTCTTGAATCTGCTAACTTTTCTTCATCATAACTGTTGGTTCCTTTATTTTGGGTCAATGCAATTCTTGAACTTTACTGTAAATAGACTCCCAATTATTCTCCACAGCTTCAGTTTTGCTTCCTCAAAACTAATTGCCATACTATCAACCAAATCTGTTCAAGTTTTTTTAATGACTTCCTGTTTATCCTAAACTGAGCATTTAGGATAAATGCTCAGTTCCTTATGGATCTTACAAGGTGCTCCCAGAGCTTTTCTTGACTAATTCTCCAGCACCACCCCTCAAATCTTCACTTCCCAATGCTGAACTTTCTTGGCAGTTTCCTGGATCCTGAGGATTTCATACCTATACCACTACTGTTTAGGATATCTACCTTTTTTATTCCTAGCCATCAATTTAGCTGAACAACTCCTACTTACCCTTCAGAGGTCAGTTGTGCCCACAATCTTTCTCTAACTACTCCTTCCTTTCTTTCTTTTTGTTTTTAAATATTTTTTAGTTGTTGTTGGACCTTTATTTTATTTATTTGTATGTGGTGCTGAGAATCAAATCCAGTGCCCCATACATATTAGGCAAGTGCTCTACCACTGAGCCACAACCCTAGCCCTCCTTTCTTCTCATCAACCCAAATGCACTTCTTTTGTCTCCCTAGTACTGGTGTAGATATATACATAGAATTTTCCATAGAATATTTGCTCACTTATCTCTCTACCTAGCAGACAGGGATTTGTGTGCTTATTGTTGTATTTCTAGAACCATGCAAAGTCCAAGACACACAAAAAAACTCCCTAAATATTTGTTGAATAACAATATAATGATCATAATACAAGATTTATATATTCCAGGCACTGTGCTCATTGGTCATCATCAATGACCTGCCTGCTCATTGCTTTATATAAATTCTTACCTAATTCTAGTAATAATGCTCCAAGGTAGCACATACAGGTAGGTTAAATAAAATGCCCAAAGTCACACAAAAGGGGATCCAAGCATAGCACAAATAATTCAGCATTACATTATAATGAATGATTTTGATTTTCTAATTTGTAAAGGTATTGAGCCAGTTAAATCTTGAAGATTCTCTTAAAATTCTGTGACCATTCTTAAGCAAGATTAGATAAGCTTTTATATCTCTCCTGTTTCTAGGCTGTGCTTACCACCATGTACAAAGACGAATATCCAATTCTAATCAGCATGGTTATTTTTGTGGCCCTTGATCAAGATTAAGTTTTTTTTTTTTTTAAAGCCTATGAACTCCCTGAGCTGGATACAAACTTTCATGTGTTCATACATATTTCCCATCTAGAAGGAAATAATTTTTTCATAGACACTGAACAGGCAAATGCAAGCGATAAAATAAAAATATTTAACTGTTAAAATGAAAGATCTTCATATTCTTTCTCTTTCTTATTATTTCTGTGCATACCTAGAACTGTACCAGAAGTTGGCAGGATCATAAAGAAGAAAATATATTAAATATTTGTTCTAAGAAAGGCATATTTATTGTGCAACCCAATAATATTTTAGCTTTTAGACATCCCTTTCATTTTACAACCTCTCCATTTAAAAAAAAATAAATGCACCTGACCTACCTGTAGATTATCACACATTTCCTGGCTGTATGTTAACCGCTGAATTTCAGTAGGAGAGACAAGATACAAAGCCTGTCCTTCATTGGTAAAACAAAATGTCCGTGCTATCCTCATGTCTGTCAGTGGCAAATAATTAACATCCAACATTGGGCGAAGACTAGGTAGACTAAAAGGAAAAAAGTAAATCCACATTCCATATTCAAGTTGAAAAAAGCATTTCCTAACATAAAACAGTAATTTAAAAAACATTATTTTATGGTTATTTCATTTTATTCTCTTGAAGGCTCAGTGTTAATAGGCTTTCACACAAATTCATAAAAAAAATGGGCTGGGCATGGTGGTGCATGCCTGTTGTAATTCCAGGAACTGGGGAAGCTGAGGCAGGAGGATGATGAGTTCAAAGCCAGTCTCAGTAATTTAGTGAGGCACATAGAAATTCAGCAAGACCCTGTCTCTAAATAAAATATAAAAAAGGGCTGAGGATATGGTTCAGTGGTGAAGCACCCCTGGGTATAATCCCCGGTGCCCCTGCCCCCCCAAAATAAATCATGGGAAAAGTTCTATCTTAATCCACAGATGCTTAACAATGCCTTTGAAGGGACTAGCAATCTCTGGGACGTTTTTGCAGCATTCCATGGGTTCTCTTCATATGATTATAGCCTTTGGTTTTGTCAGAAATGCTAGAATGTATCTGACTGCATACTTGGTCTACTATCTTTCTTTTAGGCAGAACTCCTGACTTTGAAGAAGTTTTACCACAGAGTGGGTTCAATTCACTGTGCCTGGGAATGGAGTGGCTTTGCTTTCTCTTCCTTTATTCCCTCTGAAATTACCTATAACTTAGGGCATCTGCACTGAAGGCACAATTAATAAATAAACCCAGCCAAGGCTGTAAGGGAATGAGAATAAGGTATCAATAATAGATCAGAATTTGTACATCCAAATGAATACCACAGATTTGATGTAGTTTACTCCACGGCTACATCCTAATCCTAATGCTGTAGCTATAAATTTGCTAAAATAGTTCTCAGAATTTCCTTTTGGATACTGTTGTTAGAGCCAGTTTTATGAGCCACTGAAGAAAATAAAACTACTTTTACCTGATTTTTAATCATACCTCTAATGTCAAAAGTGGGAGTGGGGCTTGTAATTAAATCTCAAGTTTTAAAATCATTCTACTAATTCTAAGTGTGCTCAATAATTTTAAATGATCCCAGATCATAAGACCAGCATCTCAAAAGATACTGATCTCCCTTATCAAGCTACTTTGTAACTACACTTTTAACCCTCAAACTTTATTTTATAAAATGGCACTTGAAATCTGTGTTATTGGAATAAGCATTTTCCTGAGATTCCAGGGCTACACTGCCCAATATTTTAGCCACTAACTAAATACATGTGAATATTATGCAGTTGATCCATGGCTAGTCTGAATTGAGATGTGTTTTAAAGTTTTAAATTACACTCTGAACTTCAAAGACTTACTAAAAATAAATTATCTGAAATCTATAAAAAAGATATTGTAATTAATCTGTTATAACCCTTCAGGTAGCTAAACCCCTTAAGATATCCGTAATTCAACAAAATCAGCAGATATCTGTAATTCAATCAAATTAATAGGTGGGTTGGGAGAGATTCTGCTGACCTTTCTGATAGGCTACATTGACTAGAGTGTGCAACATAATGAGTCAAGAAAAGAAAATTTGAAAAGGTACAATAACTTTAGGTAGGAAAAGTGAAAGAGCAAGTTAATTGCTAAGGATAGAAAACAATTAGCTTTAAAACTGAAAAGTGCCTTCTATTCAGAGGCACTTTAATAAAAAATAAGAGTCCATTAACCAAAGGGGGTTCTTAAAAGTGGCTATGTTTGAGAATTCATATAGATAAGTCTTTCATATTCTTTTTTTTTTAAATCATTATTTTGTTTTATTTTTATGTGGTGCTGAGGATGGAACCCAGTGTCTCATATGTGAGGGGCAAGTGCTCTGCCACTGAGCCACAACCTCAGCCCTCATATTCGTTCTTTCTGGGTACATTTGGACCTTAACAACCAATCATTAGCTGCCTCCACCTATCAGAAACTAGGACTTGAGGAGACTGGGCTCAGGACAGTTACATTCTGAAAGGGTCTGGAAAGATCCTGGGTATATACTCAGCATGGGAAAGTAAAGAAGACCAGGAACAGACAAATTAGTAGGATTCAGTTCTTCAATCCACCCAGCAGAGTACATATCATCATTTCTTAGCTATACACTATATATTACTAAAATAATGTCAAAATTATTTCTTTTTCAAATATTTTTAAGTAAACTCAGGAAAACATTATGACAAGTTTTCATTATGACATAGTATCAAAATAGCCACTATCATGTAAAGCAGCTTTTACAGAGGGAGACTGAAATATTATTTTCCCAATGACTCCTGATGTTTAAAAGCTTGTTTTTCATTTATTAAGAAATCTCTCACCTCATATAGATGATAGAACATATTAATTTAAATAGAATTTGGAGATATATAGGATAACATCTTAGAAATAATAAAATTTTACAGAAACAGGTTAAAATAATCATCATTAAGCTAAAATTCTGACTGACATAATTAAGATTTAAAGTGAGACAATTTTTGAGTGACTAAATGGTAGCTTAGAGAAGGGGAGTGTGTGTGTGTGTGTGTGTGTGTGCGTGTGTGTGTTGTGTGTGTGCATGAAAATAAACATCAAAACACACATAAATGTACAGTTTTTTTTCAAAACTGAGTTAAATGTCATTTTCAAACAAGACTGAAATACCTTCATTGGAAATATTTAAAACTAGTTTGAAAAAAAAGAAAAATCAGACAAAGAGAGAAATGATCAGAAATATACAAGAAAATGAACTGACCACAAAATGATCATTTCTCCCAAGTCTTTATCTCTAAATACTTCCCCATACCTCAAAATTTGTTCATGTCTCCCAAATTTAAAAATAATAAAAATATAGCACTGTCAAAGTCTAGTTTTAACCTTGAACTACCTTCCCGTCTTTCATCTCTCTTTTTTAAAACACAAAATTTGGGGCTGGGGCTATAACTTGGAGGTAGAGTGCTTTCCTAGCATGCATGAGACACTGGGTTCGATCCCCAGCACCATAAAAAATTAAATAAATAAGATAAAGCTATCGTGATCATCTACAACTAAAAAATATTTTAAAAAACAAAATTTTCTGAAAGAATAATCTATAATAGGGGTAAAGGACCAGATATTAAATGTTTTAGAGTCTGCAGTGCAAAAATAGCCGTGACCAATATACAAACAGATGGGTGTGGCTGTATTGCCAAAAAACTGCATTTATAAGTATCTGAATTTCACTTAATTTTCATATATCATGAAGTGTTTGACCATTTAAAAATGTAAACACTATCTGTGGCTTGTAGGTTGTACAAATCAGATATGGGATGGGGTAGATTTGGTCCACAGGTTATTCTTTACCAATCTCTCATCTATATACCTGCCTCAAATTACCTCCACCATGTACCTAAGACTTGCTTTCTTAAAGGCCATTAATATCCAAGTAGTGGCAAGATTTAATGTTTTTCTTGTACCTAAATTTCTTGACCTCTTTGCTATATTTGGCTATCTTTTGACCCCACCTCCTTTTTATTTCATGAAGTTATAATCATTCTGGTCCTTTCCCTTTCTTTCTAATGACTTATTCTCAATCTCCTTTGCTGCATGCTCTTCTTTCTTTCATAGTATAAAATGTAGAGATAGCCCCAAGTTCCTAAGCTCAGCTCAGTCTGTTCTTCATTACTTTTTGTACTACCTTTTTTGATTATCTCAGTCACTGTCATAACTACTAATGTATTCACACAGAAGACTTCCAATATGTTTCTAAAAGTCCAGACTCTATATTGCTTGATAAATTTCTGTTGGATGACATCTATACCTCAAATTTCAAATATTTATTTTCAATTCATTCTCAAACTTCTCATTATCATAACTTTTCCAAATGCGCCTGGCTTTCATATTTGCTAACAGTATCACTAATATCCAAATTAAAAAAATAACCTTAAGTTCTCTTCTAACCCCCAAATTTAACAGCTTCCATTACCTTTCATAACTAAACAGCTTTACACACAGCAAGTTTCCCTCCATAATCCCTCCCAGTTTCCCCTCCATGCCTTTTATATAGTTATCATTTCAATTCAAAAGTCAATCACAAGCTCCCCCTCCACAGATATTTCCTAATGAATAGAGGTTAATTATGTGCTTTAAAACCATATTTCTTCTATCAATTAGTCCTCAACAATTTCCCCCCATCTACCTCTCTAGGTTACTTTCCTCCCAATGACTCTTCCTTTATAATACATGCTTAACTATTCTATGGCTTTGAACTCCAGGGACTGATTTTATCAACAGAAAATTCAATTTCATATTTCCTCTGTTGAATTTTTATATATATATATATATATATATATATATTTTTTTTTTTTTTTTACAATTTTTGTGATACAGGGATTAAACCCACGGGGGCCCTCTACTACTGAGCTGCATCCTCAGCCCAATACCTTACCCTTTTTTAAAAAACTAATTTTTTATTTTGAGACAGGGTATGGCTAAGTTGCCCAGGCTATCCTTGAATTTGTGATCTTACTGCCTTAGCCTCCTGATCAGTTTGAGCCTTTGTGCCCAAATTATGCATTATAATTTCTTGTGTATGTGTCTTATTTCCCAATTAGATGGTAAGCTTCTTAAGGGTTAGGAATATATTTTGCTAATTTCTATATTGTTTATAGGTCCAGTACAATGCTTAACCATTTTAATGACTTTTGAACTAGGGGAGAATGAAAAAGAATAATAGTGACTTCTTAACTCTTCTTATTACCTGCTGAATTCATAAAGTTATAATATTTCAATGTCTTACAAATTTTATTTGATTTCACTAACAGTAGGATGAAATATACTGTTGATGAGCTGACAACTTATTTTTAAAGTGTATGATGATTTTTATTATATTTCTCAGTGCTGCCTCATTTTTTCCTACACTTTCAACCTCAAATTCAATTTATTAGCATGTAAAATGAAGTATGCAAATAATACTTTACTTTCATGTGTCCTAGAATAGCAATAAGGATCAGGTGAAACTCTGTTTAATATTCTTATTAGTATATCAAAATAGATTCTACTGGCATGTATAACTAAAGAACCAATAAATTAAAAATATTCTTTTATGAACTATATAGTAAAAGTAACAGCTTTGTTTCCCTGTAGCTTATTCATCTTTTATTTCCAGTGCTAGCATAGCATTTGGAAGCTAAATATACTCAGTAAATGTTTGTTGAATGACTATATGAGTGAGTGGAACATCATTCTTTCCTTAGATTTCTTGATGCCAGTTAAAAATATATATTTAATTCACAGCATTAAGCATTTTTTAAGGAAAAATCCCAACAGAACACACCACAAATCCCCAAACTCTCATCAGATTGTTAAACAACAAAATATTTACAAACATAATTAAACCATGATCTCAGGTTGCTTCTTGATAACATCTTTCACATTAATCATATACTTTTAAGGATTATACTTGCTGGTTTTATTATAATTACCAGATAATTTATAAAGAAGGCAAGTACCTCATTATCATGATATGCCCATTAGCACAAAAGCACGCCAAGCAGGCACTGTTGCACATGACCACCACATTTGCTTGCAGTATAAAAGATGTCTCGGTGATGTTATGAACATAAAGGCAAGTCTGAGAAGGCAGTGAGAAGACTTTGGCTTGTTTTTCTGAGCAAATTATTGTATACTGATGATCTCCTATTTCTTGGGATGAAGAGGAGTAGTTCATGACCAATTTCCTTCTCCAAGTTTTTTCATTTTCATCTATGGTATTTGGATCCCTCCAAACTTCATATGGAGGTTGCATTAATCCGCCAGTTCGGTCCATACAGGAAAATGTTAGTACAGCTCCTTTCAATGAGAGGAATGTACCTATAAAAACAATTTCACATCACTGGCACATACATTCTTTCTAAAAGAGCTTTTAATCATCTGTGGGCAATGAACATTTATATTATGATAATTTGTGTTTATAGTATCATAGTATTGCACAAATATACATATATCAGTAAATTTTTTAGTTCATCCATTGCATTAACTTAGAATCATAGAATATTAGGCCTAAAAAGAACCTAAGACATCAACTTGTTAAATTCTCTCATTTAAATGGGAAAACAGATCCAAGAAGATGATGACAGTTGGGCCAGATCACATAGCAAATTAGTGACTGAGCTCGGACTAGAACTCTGATTTCTTGATTGCTAATTCAGGATTTTTCATTATTTTATATCATCCACTTTAAAATCATTTTATAAAAGACAAATTGAAAAATGCATAACTTTCATTTATTGAAATAATTTCAACAGAAAAATAATTATATCATCTGATTCTCTTTTCTTATTTTATAGGTTCATTTACTAATATATGTTTCTTTTTTCTTTTTCTGACATTGAACATTCAATTAATGTCATGAAATTTCAATATCTGGAGTTCATGCTAGAAATTTTAATTGTATGAATGACAAAAACCTTTAAAAATAACTACCTTCAGCTCTCAGGCAAGCCTATGCATCTGAATTCAGAAAAAGTGTTCATTTACCTGGATTCTTCAAGGCTGATTATCCACACCAGATCACTATTTATTAGTGATTTTTACTGGTCTCAGAAGACTGTATTCTATAGAACTAAGGAGGTAACTTAGGCTGGACTATCCTCTAAACAGTATTCTACTAGCCCTTTTTTATTTTGTCCTTTCATATTATGTAGAGTAAGGGTGTTAACCCAGGCTAATATATTTCAAGTATATATGTATGTATATGTATGTATGTATATGTATATGTGTGTATATATATATATGGTATATAGTGTGACAGATACTTAAAAAGAGAGAGGTGGTAGATGAATACACATTCTATTTAGGAAGTACTTTTTCTTATAATTTAAACAACTTAAAAATTATAAAATTCAAAGTAATATTAGATGATATAACATCTCAGCTGTATTTTTAAATCTACTTGAAAACTAAATAACCTGTACAAATCCTAGAACTGAGAGGATAGGGTTGTGGGGTTTAGGTGCTTAGTATAGGGTCAAGGTATAAAATAACAGCTCTCTCAAAACCCCTTGTATAAAAAGATGCCAAAATGTATGCTACTCTGTAAAACCACATTTTCAAAACTACCTTTTCGTAACTACCTGCTACAAAGAAATTTTTCTAAGTAGTGTCATGGGTTATATAATGGCGTATAATTCAGTCAATGAAGACCATATGTATAATGGAGCTATAAAATTCCTAGCACCTAGTATGCTCCAGCCATCATAATATATTATTCATGTGGTTATGGTGATGCTGGTGTAGATCTACTGTGCTGCCAATTGCATAGGAGAGTAGCAATACAATTATGCACAGTATGTAATACTTGATAATGATAATAAATGACAATGTTACGGCTTTAAGTATTTACTATAGTACTCTACTTTGTCACTGCTTCAATTTACTCAGTCGAAAATGTTTACCAAACAATATGCTGTGTTATAGTGACAGCAGCCTCATATAATTTGTGTTTACTAAGTCTCTTGGTTGCATCAAGAGGCCACATCTGATTGACTGATGACATTAGGTTTGTGTAAGTATACTCTATGATGTTCACATGATGAAACTTCTAGTAATGCATTTCTTAATATAAACTTATGATTACATCAATATAACTATATGAATATCTTTGCATCCTTGATGTAGGCATGGCACAAAGTAGGTTAAAAAGTCAAGAAACCCATATTTTAGAAGATATTTTACTTATTCCCAGTGCTTATACACTGATGGCATTAAAATGACATTTTTTTTTCATTGAACTGCCCTTGTCAAAACTGCTGCTTTGGTTTCTAATTTGTTTCCTATAGCAGACTGATACTAATGTGAAGGTTTCTTTGCATCATCCCATGGTAATTAGGGCTCAAAAAAACCCTGGCTCAAATTACTGCTTTTCTGATTTCTGTGAGTAATAAATTATCCTTTGTCTCTGCCATAGGAGTTGCATACCTTACATCAGCATCTGTGAAACTGGAAACCTACCTTTATTAACTTGCACACAGAGTAAAATCTCAGAATCTATAGATCTTGATTCTCTAGAATGACAAAGGGAAGCCTAATAGGAGATACAATCAGAGAGACAGAGTGGTGCCAGATTATGCAGGTTCTTGTAGGATATGCTAAAGACTTAGACTTTTACTTGGAGTGATATAACTTAAATTTCATTTAACAGGATCATTCTTTCTGATGGGCATATTCTAAAGGGTGTCAAAGTTGGAAAAAAGGAGAGCAGTGAAGAGATTAACATAATGATCCAGGTGGAAAATAAATATAGCCCTCTTGAACTAGGTGTAACAGTAGATATAGTGAGAAATGTCAGGATCTGAGTACATTGTGAAAGTTATGCCAGTAGGGTTTGCTAATAAATTGTATTTAAGATAGGAAAGAAACAGAGATTAAGGATGATTCTGATGTTTTGATCTGAGCAACTTGAAGAACAGCTGACAATGGATATATAGGAATACCGTGGAAAAAAAGAGAACTATCAGAAGCTCAGTTTTGGACATGTTAAGTTTGAGGTGTTTATTAGATAACCAAGAGGATGTCAAATATCTAGATTCCTGTGTCAGGAATTTGGGAACAGGTCCAAACTATAAATATAAATACAAATAAAAACATATGATACATCAGATTATAAATGCTTTTAAAATCATGAGGTTGGATAATTTCTTCTAGGGCTTCAATGTAAAGAGAAAAGAGAAAAAGTTAAAGGAGTCAGTCTTGGGGCATTATGTTGTTTTAAATCCAGTGCAATGAATTGAAAGAACCAATAAAGAAGACTGAGAAGGAACAGTTAGGACCACAGTAAGAAAAACAGATAAATATAAAGGTCTTTAATCTAAATGAGTGTTATAAGGTAGAGAGAATTGGTAATTTATATAATAGATTGCAGATATGTCAAGTAAGATGTGGCCTGAGAATTTACGGTTGGATTTACTTATTAAGTCAGTGATCACCTATATGAAGGTATTTTGTTGAGTATGGGAGAAAGTATGATCAAAATGGGCTCAAAGTAGATTGGGAGAATGAAATTAGAAACAGTGAATATACTACAAACATTTCAAAAATGAAATTTGCATTAAAAAGAAGTGAAATAGGAGAATAGATTCAACAGAGGTTTTTCTTTTTTAGCGGGAGGAATAATGGTATATTTGTATGCTAATTCAGTAGAAAAAGACACATTTATTAAAAAGGAAATAGAGGAAAATTTTCTGGGTTGACATTGTTGAATAGGAGAAAAGGAGTATAATCTAGTGCACAACTGGAGAATTCTGTCTAGTTAGAAGCATAGAGTTTACTAATAGTAACAGGAGAGAATAGGGAGGTCATGGAGATATAGAGATGTTATTTATCCTATCCGGAGCTCTGCGTTACCGGTAATAAGAAAAGTGTAATAGATTAGTAGACAAAAGAGTCAAGTAAGGTTTCATTTGTAGGATCAGCATCACCTGGGAGCTTGTTAAAAATGCAAATTCTCAGGCTCTACCCTAGACCCTATTGAATCAGAAACTCTTGGGTGGGGTCCACTACTAATGTGGTGTTTTGTTAACAAACCCTCCAAGTGATAGAGAGAGAGAGAGAGAGAGAGAGAGAGAGAGAGAGAGAGAGAGAGAGAGAGAGAGAGAGAGAGAGAGAAGGTTTTCCTTTCTTGGGAGGTGTTTGATTACTGATTCCAATTCCTTACTAGTTATGGGTCTAATTCAGACTTTATTTCTTCATGATTCAGTCATCATAGATTAAATGTTTCTAGAAAAGTATCTGTTTCTTTTAGGTCATCCGGTTTGTTAGTCCTTTCTCGAGATTCTTTTTGTTTCTATGGAATCAGTTATATAATGTTTTCCTCTTCGTTTCTGATTTTATTAAATGTCCTTTTTTATTAGTTGGTATAGCTAAAGGTTTATCAGTTTTGTCTTCTCAACTAGCACCTTGTTTTGTTAAAAAATTGGGCTAAGGATTTGGGTAAACATTTTCCAAAAAAAAGTTAGGGGCTGGGCTATAGCTCAGTGGCAGAGCACTTGCCTACCATGTGTGAGGTACTGCGTAGATCCTCAGAACCACATAAAAATAAATAAATAAAAAATGGACTTTATTAAAAAAAAGATGAACAATTGGACAACAGGTATATGCGAAGATGCTCAACATCACTGATCATCAAGGAAATAAACACAAATCATAACCATGATGAGATAAAACATCACATTTGTTATGACAGTTTTATTTAAAATCAAAATCAAAAGACAACAATGTTGGTGAAGTGTGGAGAAACTGGAACCCTCTACACTGATAGTAGGAATGCAAAATGGTGAGACTGCTATGAAAAAGAGTGTGAAAGTTCTTCAAAAAATAGAATTAACATGTAAAATTAAAAATGTAAAATTTACAAACAGAATTAACATGTAATCTAGCAATACTGCTTCTGGGTATAAATCCCACAATCAGGATCTTGAGGAGATAGGTACTCCTATGTTCACTGTAGTACTATTCACAATAGTGAAGTTATGAAAACAACCTAAATGTCCAAGAGATGAAAGGATAAAAAAGGAATAGATACATACAATGTAATATTATTCAGCCTTAAAAAAGAAGGAAATCCTATATTATTCAACAATATGGATGAATCTTGAGGATTTATATTAAGTGAAATAAGCTAGTCACAGAAGGACAAATACTGCATGATTCCATAAAGGGAGACATTTAAAATTGTCAAATCCATAGAAACAAAGAATAGAATGGTGATTGCCAGGGGCTTGGAGAAGGGAAAATGGGGACTTGCTAATAAACTAGCATAAAATTTCAGGTATAAAAGACAAGTTCTAGAGATCTGATGTGCAACATTATACCTATGAATAATAACATTGTTATGGTTTGGATGTGAGGTGTCCCTGAAAAGATCACGTGTAAGACAATGCAAGAAGGTTCAGAGGAGAAATGATTGGATTGTGAGTCTTAACCCAATCAGTGACTTAATCTCCTGGTAGGGATTAAATGAGTAGTAACTGAAGTGGTAGGATGCAGCAGGAGGAGGTGGGAACCAGGGGCATAGCTTTGGAGTATATATTTGTATCTGGCAAGTGGAGATCTCTCTGCTTTCTGATCACCATGTGAGCTGCTTCTCTCTGCCATACTTTTCCACCATGATGTTCTGCCTCACCTCTAGCCCCAAGGAATGGAGCCAGCCTTCTGTGGGATTAGACCTCTGAAACTGTGAGGCCTCAAATAAACTTTTCCTCCTTTACAGTTGTCAGATCCTTTACAGTTGTCAGATCCTTTAATCAGAGGCAAAAAACAACCATGGACAGTACCAGTGAGTACTGGATGAAAAATAGATATTTCAGAGAGGGTGAATCCTAGAACAACTATTACAGGTCAGTAAGGGAATGGTGAAGGATAAAATTTTACTTTAAAATTGAAATGGCTTTCATCACCTCTATTTTTTCTTATGAAACTCCACTTTCACTTTTTATGTTTACTACTATGAATTATGACTTTCTCTCTTTCAATGGTAGATTATAGAATAAATTTGAACCCAGCCTCAGAGCTTTCTCCTTTATAATTAATAGACTTTATTTTTAAGAGAAGTTTTAGTTTTACAAAAAATTGAGCAGATGGTACATACAGATCCCATATATCTCTTTTTTCATTTCTCTGTTTTACATTTTGCTTTTGTGTAATATATCTATCATACTTGATGGACTGATATTGACACATTATTATTAACTAAAATTTTGAAAGAATAAAAACTGGCATTGAAACTTAAAGAAAAGACAGCTTCTCATTAAGTTGATAAGGGAAAAATGATAAATATTTTACAAATTAAATGCTAAAATTTAAATCTTTAATTTTTAAAATCACTTTTGGTCTGAGTTTGTTTGCTACAAATGGCAAAAAACTTCCCTACAAAATTGAGAGATCTGTTATATTAGTTCTGGGGATTGTTTATTTCTATCCTTGTGACTTAGAAAACAACATTTGTGCTAAGGTTTTCCTCAGTGCTTTTCAGAAACTTATTTCCCAAAGTGTTGATTAGGTTGGCAGTTCCACAATTTACTACTGCAGCAATGGTAATAACTCTTTTACCCTGAAAAATAGGTAAGTTACAATATGACAATGTTGGAACACTATATGATTTTATGAAGTTCTCAATAGTTCCTATTATACAAAAGATTTAAATACATAACCTTTGTCCTAAATCAATGCAAATTATTGATACTTTATATCTAAATTTGAAAAAGTAGCCACAAGGGAATGAATGAATAAAAACTCTTACCACTTGACAATACCACAACTGGCTCTGTAAACCTCTGTTCATCTGCTGATGGTAGGTTTAGGGAGATGATTAATACCATTCCCAGACTGGTTCCAACAAACAGACAAGGAGAGACAGTAGAGTCATTTTTCCGTGCAAAGGATTCCATGAAGTATAAAGCTGTAATTGCTTCTTTAGAATCTTTGTCAATACTGGAGATACTAGAGCTTCTGGAACGATTATATGAATTCTCTCGGTTTTCTATGGAAATTTAAAAAGACTAAAATGAAGTATCAGTGTATTTACAAAACAAGTAAAGTCAAATTTAATACATGAAAACCAAAAAGTGTGAAAGGAAAGAATTTAATTCTTCATTAATTGACTTGGAAGGTAGTTTATCCAGCTCACCAGCTTATATTGAAGGTGGAGAGACTGAAGCTGGAAAGCAGACTTAAATAGTCAAGCTTATAAGAATTTCTGATACAATTTTTTTTGCACTTCCTTCCTATCTCTCAATTGTTCAAAGTATTCCTAATGATTTATTGCAGTTCCCATGTACTGACAATATTATGGCTACTGACATAAGAGGAACAATTTGAAATATTCTGTGACAAATACATTGGATGATCTGGGGAAATTATGAGTGGAAAAATTAAAATTTTACCAAGGCTTTTAAATGCAAATAGTATTTTTCTGAATTTGTTTGAATCAAATCTAGTTCTAATTTTGCCTAGGACCAAAGGAGCTATAGACTATGCCATCCTGTCAGTGGTGGTAATCTTTCTGACAGGGCTTTAGTCCACTTAAAGGAAAGAGAATGGCCTCAGATCCTCTTGCTTATCAACACTTGCTCATGTGCACACTCCAACAAGCATAAACTCACCCATTTTAATTAAATGTTAATAGTGTTGTACTGTTCTTTTACTGCTCCAGAGTATAAGCTCCTCTTATTTTTCTTTTTACTGTCTTCACTCTTTTCCCTCTTGATAGGTCCAAATGTGCCTCCTAATTATTTTTGTAAAAGAGACTAAATATAGACTCCTCAGAATATTTTCCCATGAAACAAAATATAGTATTCTTAATTTTCCCTTTCTATGTCTCAGCAAATTTATAAGTTTTTCATAAAACTTAGATATTAGAAGTAGATAATCTATTTATTTTATAGATTTGAAGACAGAGACTTAGAGTTCAGTAATTTCCCCAGAATCCAACACAAATTAGAGGCACAAATATCTAAAACTCAAAATTGGCAGTACTAGTAAAGTGATTAAAAGAGTATTATTTCTTTTATAATCCTTACATGTTGCTTCTAGTTTAACCTTCCAGCTAATATATTTCTCCCAAACTTTTAACTGGTGGTTTGTCACCATTATCTGCACGTTCACAGGGCCAGATTTAATACAGCATAATGTTAAAGAAACAAAAATTGAACAATAAGTTTTACTTTAAATATTTTGAAGAATATAGATTATCAAAAATCTTAAGAGGGGCTGGGATTGTGGCTCAGTGGTAGAACACTCATCTAGCACATGCGAGGCCCTGGGTTTGAACCTCAGCACCACATAAAAATAAAAATAAATAAATAAAGGTATTGTTTCCAATCACTTCCAAAAAATAAAAAATGCTAAAAAAATCTTAAGAGATATTAAATAAGGAATTATTCTTAGAATAGCAAATCTTCCTAAAATGATTTTTTCCTTTCTCTCTTGCTAACATTTCTTATTAACAGGAGAGCAGCAGCAAAGTTAAAAGATTCCCCTTTCTTTTCCTTTCTTAACAGCTCCAGTCTTTGGTTCTGGTACTTTATTCCATGGCCCCATACTCATTTCATAAAAAAGCAAACAGACCTTCCTTTTTAAAATATATGAAGATGAAGTTCTAAGCTTGAGAATAAAATATTTTTTCTTGATCACCTTCATTGGACAGTTGAGGAAATTAAGCTTGCAAGACACTAAATAACTATCTACAGATAGAGATGCTAATTTTTATTGGAAGGATAGAGAATAGATTAAGGCATAGGTTTTCTGTTTTATAGAGTGGGTGGATTCTCTCTATAGTGGAATCATTCTCGTTTTAGAGATGACTAAGGAAGTGAGGTAATAAATGGATTTGGAGTTAGCTGCAGCCCCACCAGGATCTCAGTGACTCATTGTCTAGTAGATATTTGTATCTTTTCAATGTGATTTCCATTCCTTGTTCACAACACTTGTTTCCATTGTAAACCAAATTTTATCTGTAACCAACAAAATTGCTCTATTTAGCCTACCTTCTGTTGTTACTGGTAAAGAAATCTCCATGCAAGCAGCTGACTGAGCCTTTCGAAATGGAGGTCTTGCAGGACCCCACCGATTTATTTTTGAAACATCAGCACTAGAAAGACGTTTTCCAGAACTGCAACTCTGAGAAGTTGGACTTGTGCAATGTCCATTTACATGGTCTGTACCAAGAGGAAGAAGGCAGTATAAATATCAAAATTAAATCTTCACATAAAGGAACTGAAAGATGTAGATTAACAAATGAAAAGGAGTTAAGAATCCCTTTTGTTCTGAACCATATAAATATGGCTCAGTCCTTGCTATTTTTAATTAGCAAAAAATTTAAAATATATTTAATTTTAAGGAGTATTTTTATAATTTGACTAACATAGTTTAAAATTTACTCTATGTCTCCACTATGTCCTTTATTATTTAATGGCAATATGAAATAAGTTGTAATCTTGGACTTTTGTTACATAAATTAAATATACTCTAATTTATGTAAGTCTTGGAAGTACTTTTAGTACCTAGAGTTTAAAGTTTTTTAGAACAGGAACATTTTGTAGCTGAGAATGGCAATTAAGAATATTGGGAGCCAGGCTGTCTGGGCATAAATTCTAGTTCTGCATCTTATTAGCTGTATAAATTACTAAAATTCTCCATGCTTTAGTTTCTTCATCTGTAAATCTGAAATATTATTATCTGCCCCATGGAGTTTTGTGATTTGTGTATGTGTACATGTGTATACATATGTGTAATTGTACATGTCACATGCCCAAATACATGCTGGCATACAGTGCACACTGAAAAAATATTATTATTATTACTCTTGTCCCAGAGTATAAAACTGCTCATGTCCAAATGATTACTGTTTATTTAGGCCTTGTGAGTTACACTTTGTTTTGACATAACTGAAAAAAGAACAAAACAAAAAGAAAATAAAAACCCTTGAGGGTGGGGTTATAGTCATGCTAGGGGTACTAACATGAATCAACTAAAAATATATTTTCTTATGTTTCTTAAAGATAACAAATTGTGTTTCAAACATTACCTTATAATCTTGCAATATGCAGAACACATTTTGAAATGTGCTTCTTTGGTCATTCAAAGGATGTTAGTTACATGCAGAAGAATGCTTAATACTACAGTGGACACATGGATCTAGTATTTGGTATGTACTTATAGCTAGTCAAGGGCGATAAAGGAATTTTAATATGTTGGCATGTGTTTTTTTAAATGAGAGTTAATATGTATCAAATATTTAAATAGTGGGAACGTTATAATACTATCTCATTTAATCTTCACAAAAATGCTGCAATAGAGGTGCTTTTATTATTATCATTCTAATAATACAGATAAGGAAATCGAAGATCAGAAAAAAGGATTCAGAAAATTTTCTCTTATTACCTACATGGCAATTAGGTAGGCAGAATTCTAATCCAGATTTTTCTCAGTTAGTATCTGTATGCTTAAAAACTGGAGCACAAGGTTAGCTAAGTATTTGGCAATGGATAACAATTGTAAAGACATATTTAGTAGGGTTTGGGAAGCAGATGTAATATACACTGAGATCCAAGCCTTTTAGAACCAATCACTCCCCATTTTGACATAATATCTCTGGAAAGGCAGAAATATTTCATGATGAGTTAGCCATGGTGTAGCTTTAGTCAAGAACTCTGAGATTCCTCTTCTTTATTAAATCTAGACTTATAAATAGGAAGAATACTGAGGTCAACAGCTGGCATGAACAATTTCGTATGAATTAGAAAATGGCAACTACTGTAGAGGGGCAATGACAACAACATGCCCCCTCTGAACTAGCCACAACCCTGGGTATATCCTTTGAAAAAAACTTCCTTTTTCACAGACATGAGACTCTGCTGTAGGGATCACAGTTTGTTCAAAGGAAAGTGGAATGAATTTCAGCCCTCTTCCTACAAAAGTATGGCAGAGCCTTGAGAACAGGGAAATTTATCCACTTAGCCAGAACTCTTTGGACTTGCTAAACCAAAGCCATACCTGCCTAGTTGTTATCATCTTTTGGTGGTTGTTTCATGTAAATATGTCTCATTTCAGCTCATAACAGAGCAGTATCAATTAATATTACTCAATATACTTTTTCTTTTTTTTTTTTGCCCTATCTGCTGTGGTGGCCCAATTTCCCCCAGCTTCTCATTTTTGATTGGCTTACATTACCACACACAGGCACACCTGAGTTTTGTTTTCAATAGGGCTGATTAACTTAAAAAGACTCTTTTTAGTAGTTGAAACGTTTAAATATATATAAATGAATTTTCATTTTTAATATTTCTATCACCTTGCTAAATATTCAAGATAGATATGAATTGGTATAAAACATTTAGAAAACCAAGCACAATGGAGCATGACTATAATCCCAGAAGCTTTGGAGGATGAAGCAGGAGAATTGTTAGTTCAAAGCCAGCCTCAGCAAAAGTGAGGTATTAAGCAACTCAGCGAGACCCTGTCTCTAAATAAAATACAAAATAGGGCTGGGGATGGGGCTCGGTGGTTGAGTGCCCCTGAGTTCAATCCCAGTACCAAAAAACAAAACAAAACAAAACAAAAACCCCCAAATATTTAGAAAGAAATTTAGTTATAGCTTAGATACAGTCATTCTGGAAATTTATGATAAAGAAATAATGCTAAATACAAAATAAAAATATAAATATCTATTGCTAAAGATATTCACTACAGTGTTAGATTAAAGACTAATTGGAAGCCAGTTATCCTTTACAATCAAACAAAAGGCTTTAGATAAATTGTTGTATATATCCTATACAGAGATATACTGAGTATTATTGTCTTTTAAAGTATTTTGAAGTGCTTATAAAAACATAAAATATGAATGCTATTATGTTTTGGTTATTTTCTGTTGTGTGCACACGCACGCACACACACACACACATACACACACATAAAACAGAACAACAACAAAAAAACCATCAAAGTTGATGTGTAACAATAATAATTTTATTGTGCTAACAGATTCTGTGGGCCAGGACTTTTACTAACTAGGTAAGTGTGGATGTCTTATCTGCATGATGGCATGGGGGCATTAGTTGAGAATGCTTCATTGGATGGGGACTTTGATTCCTTTGTATTCTCACATGCCTGGCCCACAATCATGCAAAGGCTGAGATGGGTGGGAACTGTCAATGGAGGCAGCTTCAAGAGGTTTATGCTTCAGAAATTTTGGGAATGGTGGCCTTAGGGTAGTTGGCCTGTTTCCACAATGTCTCAGGGTTCAAAGGGTCTGGAAAACAATTTTTAAAATGGGATAGAAGCCATTTTTTTCTGCTTCTTTGGACATTGCGATGATGGCTCTATTTGGTTTTGAAAGCAACTTTTCAGAGCCCAGTCAAGAGGCCACTTAGTATGTCAAAAGACAACTATTGTGGTAAATTCCTGATCTTACTTCTAGCAATATGTTCTTAAATTCAACAGTGGATTGGCAGTGATGTTCTGGTTTTCCACCTGTAGTAAAGGTGTCGGTCCCTTAATAATCTGTATATTGACCTTATTCTAAAAGTCACACCTATAAGCCAAGCTTAGAGTCCACATCTCTAGTTTCTTAAGGATCTGATAAGTACATACTTTCTTGTACTAATCTCTTTCTGCATGACATAGCCAGCCAGAATGAATGGCTCCTATTTCTTACAGCTGCTCCCTGATTATATTGGTGATTTAGTCCAGCTGTCATGTAGTCCAGTAATATAACATGTAGAGAAAATTTAACATTCTAAAAATTTCAGCCTTAAAGCAATAATTAAAGTTAAGGGACATGGCTATTCTCTATTTTAGACAAAAATTCTCAAATTTGAAAAATTATACATTAAAAAATATCATTAAATAAAGAAATGACTTACTAAAAATGTCATATTGTATGCAACTGAAGTTATTTTTAAAATTATCCCTTACTAAGGCTTTGTAGAAGACTGCAAATAAAGATTTAATATGAGTTTTGTTAAACAAATTTTTAAATATACATTTCCCAGAAAATTAAAAATTCTATGCCATAGAGGTTGACTCTATGATGAAATAAATGTTGAACTAAATAAAAAATGAGCACTGGATTTTAAAAACCATGAAGATAAATAAAATACAAAACTCTGCACTTAACCATATTAATTATAGCCAATATAAAACAATTGATTCAAATAATTGAAAATCCACATTAACTTTATTCTTGCCCTACTTTTATAGTCAATTATTTTTATCCCTCCTTCATCATTGTTCATGTAATCCTAGTTAGGGGACAAGGAAGTAAATATTCTTGCTTACCCACATATTTACCATTTATAATGCTCTTCATTCCTCTGTGTAGATTCAGATTACCCTCAGAACTGTTTTCCTTCTCTCTGAAAGACTTGCTACAGCATTTCTTAAAGCACTTTATTTTTGGTGCTGGATTCTTTCAGCTTTTGTTTCTCTGAAAAAGCATTGGTTTCACCTTCATTTTAAAAAGATATTTCTGTTGGGTACAAAATTCTAGTTGGACAATTTTTCTTTCAATAGTTTAAAAATGTTCTTCCACTGTCTTCTAGTTTGTGGAGAAGCCCAATTTATTCCTATATTTGTACCTCAATATATTAATGTCTTTCCCCCATCCAGATGTTTTTAAGAATTCCAATTATGATGTACCTTGTACAATCTTCTTTATATTTCTTGTGCTTGAAATTCATTAAGTTTCTTGGATCTGTGGATTTATACTGTTCACCAAATTAGGAACATTTTTGGCTTATTCAAACATTATTTCTGCACCACACATTTTCCCCTCCTTCTGGGAGTTTTATTTCATCTGAGTGAGGCAACATGGAGTTGGCCAGCCTGTCACTAATTCTCTGTGAACAATTTTTGATCTTTTCATTCTTTTGTTTCATTTTGGATAGTGTATCTTAGCATATAGTAATGTGTTTTTTTTTGCAGTATCAATTCCACTATTAAGCCCATCCAGTGTATTTTCATCTTAGATGTTATGTTTTTGATTTTTAGAAGTTTAAGTTAGGTCTTTTTGATATTTCCATTTACTTCTTAATATGCCTGTACTTTCCTCTACCTTCTTGAGCACATGGAGTGTATTTTAAATAATAATTTAATGTCTTTGTCTATAAATTCTATCCTAAGTGCCATTGCTGAGTCAGTTTCTATTGATTAATACTTTCTCATCATAGGTTATAATCTTCTGCTTCATTGAATGCTAGATATTGGAAATTTTATGTTATAAAGTGCCTTTTTGCCTTTTTCTCTGTTGCTTAAATATATTTAAACTTTCCTCAAGGGCACACTAACATTTCTTAGAATTTTTTTTTCTCTTTTGCTTTTCATTTTAAGTAATTGCAGATACACACTAAGTTGCAAGAAAAAAAGTACAGCATAGGAGAATAGCACGTGTATAAGTGAAATGAATGATCAATGATAATGGGACAGGAAGGAAGAATTAAGAATACTTTGATACTATTATAAGGTACTTGCACTATCTATAAAACAGTATTATGTTATTTAAAAGAGAACTTGGATTAACTGTAAAAGTATATTGAAAACTCTAGGACAATTCGAAAAAAAGTAAAAACAAATAATAATTGATACAAGAAAAAGAAATCCTATAAAATGCTCAGAACCCATGTCACCCCTCTCCCAACTCCAAGCAGCCCAGCATGGAGAGCCATTCCCTCCACTAGTGGGTCAGAGAGAGAATTAAGATCAGGCCTTACACATGAAATGTACCATGCTACCACGCAGCATTGGAGAAATGCAGTGATGGGTAAAGCCTCCAACCAACTTGCAGACTGAGCAACTAAAACTGCATTAGGCCAAGTGATGACTGCTTTCACCACTCCTCCTCTAACCTCCATGGCAGAGTAGGGAGGAAGACTTTACCCACTGGGATGCAAGGCACAAAAGATAACAGGGGATTTATCTTGGACTATAGTGCCAGACCCACTATTGTAATACCCAACACCTGGTTGAAACTAAAGGCCCATATACAGGCCAGAGCTTATAGATTGAGCCTCTATACCAACCCAGGAATCGGGAGAAGATCTGTGCATTGGTTGCATAGACTTAAGTTTTAATCTGCATCATTTCTAGCCTTGGAGTGGGCTTGAGGCACAACTTTCCTTCTCCTGAGATTGTGCAGGCTCCTGTACCTATGAGACTCAGGTGTGACCATGCTTAGCATTAGCCTGGTGGCCAGGGGAGAGCCTTCACCAACACTATCCCAACCTTGGGCAGCATATCATAGTATAAAATCCATTTGTTGGGAATAAGACAGGTTACTAAGCACAAGACTTTGCCCTGGGATTTACTGCTGGGCTGGTGAAATTTCACACTAGGTATATCCTAACAGCCCATATCTCTAGGCTGGTATGAAGATGGAGTCTCTGGAACTATTTCAGTGACAGGGGAAGACACGCAGCCTAGTCTATTAGCAATTTTTATTGGCTGCAGTAGTTTAGGGCCACAATATACCTCAGTAATAAGCAGCACATAGAAGTGTGAGTCTTGATCTTACTGCAGTGTTGTGCTGGTTTTGGTAAGTTGTGGGCTCAGGGTATACACAGCTTGGTGACATTGGTGGTAAGAAATGTGCTAGTGGAGACTGGGGTTGGTCCATCCATGGTGATTACCCATAGTCAGGCAGAATTCTGCAGTATATGTCCACAGATGTAACTGTCAACAAGACATCTGGGCCTATCCTGGACTCAGCAAGAAACTTATGGGGATAAACTACTCTTTCTAAGTATACGACTGGTTGTCTCTAACAACAAATCAATAGTGTATTTGGGACAAATCTGGGCTTAGATTGACCTCTAGTACTGAAATAGTGATGACACACCACCAGCAGGCTCCAGGCAAATCTGGACCTGGATACTAACCTGTTCTGAATCATAGAAACTATTACAGTCTCAGAGAAAATAAGGAGACTGTTTGGAATTCCTGGTAGGAAAGATACAAACAATCCAGGTTAGGAAGGCTGGAATAAACACCTGATTCTTAGCTCATGCCAATAAGCATCAAAATGATTTTCAAATGAGATGCCAGAGACAGACCAGATAGTATGATAGTCAGCTTTTCATCACTGTGACAAACTACTTGACAAAAACAAGATTTAATTTGTCTCAAGATTTCAGAGGTTTTGGTCCATTGTTTTTTGACTGAGGCATGGCAAAACATCATGGCAATAAAAATATGTGGCAGAGAAGGCTGTTTACCTCATGGCAGCCAAAGAACAAAGAGAAAGGAAGAGAGAAGGGGCCAGGCACAAGGTATAGTCCCAAAGGGAATATCCCCAAAGACCTACTCCCTTCAACTAGGTCCTACCTCCTATAGTTTCCACTACCTCTGAATAATCCAAAGTATAAATCCATTGATGATTAATCCTTGATGATGCAGTAGATGAGGTTAAAGCCTTTGCATGCAAATCAATTCCTAAAAGTCTCACCTTTGAACATTACAGTATGGATACCAAGTCTTCAATATATGAGCTTTTTTAGGAAAAATTCCAGATACAAACCATAACAAATAGTGATAAGCATGGAAAAACTCAAGAGAATTGAAAATTGTTTTAAGGAAAAATCAACAAACTTAAAGAAAATTTGGAAACATTTCAATATTCTAACAGATATTTAATAAAGAGATGAAAGCAGTATAAAAAAATCAAACAAATTCTTGAGCTGAAAAATATATTCAGTAAAAAATAAAAATACTTTGGAAGGCATCAATAAGAAGATAGATCAAACAGAAGATTTAGTAAACTCAAAGCTACGTTATTTGAAAATATACAGTTTGAGGAGAAAAGTAAAAAATAATGAAGAGGAGTGAAGAAAACTTATGTAAACATTAGGATAGTATTAACGGGGAAATATTTGGGTTATTAGGGTTCAAGGACTTTAAAATGTCTAAGGGGTATGTTGTTATTTCTTTTTTCTTTATTTGGCATGGTGGATTGAACTCAGGGGCACTCAAACACTGAGTCACATCCCCAGACCCTTTTAAAAATATTTTATTTAGAGACAGTGAGTTGCTTAGCACCTTGCTGTTGCTGAGACTGGCTTTGAACTGGCCTCAGCCTCCCGAGCTCTGGGATTACAGGTGTGTTGTTATTTCTTATTCTATTCTACTAGAGTAAATTAATTATGAAGGAAGATAAGATACGGAGAAAACAAGGAACTACAACAAAGTGAGAAACAAGTTATGTAATGGCTATACTAAAACTTTACCTATAAATAATTACCATGAATGTAAATAGATTAAATTCTCCAATTAAAAGACAAAAGAACTAAATAGATAAACAACAATAAAACAAGTAAGACACAACTGCATACTGCTTACAATAAACTCATCTTATCTTTAAGGACATAATACACTGAAAGTAAAGGGATGGAGTTAGATATCCCATGCAAATGTAATTCAAGGAAAGAAGTAGCCATAATAATATAACAATAATTTTTAAATACAAAGCAGTAAAGAGAGACAAAATAGGTTATTATATAAGAATAAAAGGATTAATTCAGCAAGAAGAAAGAATAATCCTAAATGTATATGTTCCCAATACTGGATCATCCCAATATATAAAGCAAATATTAATAGACCTCCCCTTCTGTAGGCTCTCACTTCATGCTGTTACCTTTGCTCTGTAAAGCTTTTTAAATCTGATGCCATTCTACTATTGATTCTTGATTTTATTTCTTCAGCGTTAAGATTTTTCTTAAGGTAGCTGGTGCCTGCACCAATATGTTGTAGTATTGACCTTATGTTTTCTTTTAACACTTAAAGTTTTTCTGGTCTAATTCCTAGGTCTTTGATTCACTTGGAGTTGACTTTTGTGCAAGGTGAGATAGGCATCTAGTTTCACTCTTCTCCATGTGGATATCCTGGTTTTCCTAGTACCATTTGATAAAAAGGGTATTCTTTCTTCAATGTATGTATTTGGCACCTTTGTCAAAGATCAGATGACAGTATCTAAATTTATCTCTGTGTCTTCTATTCCGTAGGTCTTCATGCCCATTGTTATATTAACAAAAACATCATGGTATAATTTGAGATAGTGATATGTCCAACATTGCTTTTATTATTATTACTTTGGCTATTCTGGATCTTTTAAATTTTTCCAAATAAAAAAGGACTGTTTTTTCTTGTTCTGTGAAGAAGGACATTGGTATTTTGATTGGGATTGCATTAGATCAGTAGACCACTTTTGGTAATATGGCCTAAAATTTTGACAATATTAATTCTGCCTATCCAATATCTCCATGGGAGATCTTTCCATCTTCTAAGGTTTTCAATTACTTCCTATTGTGTTTATAACTTTTATTGTAGAGGTTTTTCATTTCATTGGTTAGGCAATTCCAAGATATTTAATTTTCTCAAGGCTATTGTGAATGAAATTGTTTTCCTGTTCTTTTTTAGCAGATTCATTATTAGAGTATAAGAAAGCAATTGATTTTTGTATGTTGATCTCATATCCTGCCACTTTCCTGAATATGGTTATGACTCTGTTAAGTCTTCTGATAGATTTTTTTGGGGTTTTCTAAATATAGGATTATGTCAACAGAAAACAGACATAATTTAACTTTTCCCATTTGTATTTCTTTAATTTCCTTTTCTTTCCTGATTGCTCTGGCTAGAGTTTTAAGAACTATGTTAAGCAGGAGTGATGAGAAAATGCTTTCAGCTCTTCTCTGTTCAGTATAATTTTGTCTTTAATTTTTCATATTTAGCCTACAGAATGTTGAAGTAAGTTCCATCTACCCCTAGTTCCTCCAGCGCTTCTCATGTGAATGTGTGAATTTCATAAGATGCTTTTAATGTATTTGAGATGATCATGTGATTTTTGTCCTTAATTATATTTATGTGATGAATTACATTTATTGCTTTACCTATGTGAACCAACCTGGGATCCCTGGGATGAAACAAACTTGATTGTGGTGTAAAATCTTAGTATGTTTTTGAATGCAGATTGCTAATATTTTTTTAAGTATTTTGTGTCTATATTCATTATGGATATTGATTTTCTTTGCTTGACGTGTCTTTTTGTTTGTTTTTTGGGGGAACAGGAATTGAACCCAATGGTACACTGGTTCTGAACTACATCCCCAGTCCTTCTTTTAAAATTTGGGACAGGGTACTAAGTGGCTTAGAGCCTCACTAAGTTGCTGAGGTTGGCTTTGAACTTGCAATCCTCCTGCTTCAGCCTCCTGAGCCACATGCCTGTAAAGGAATGTGCTACCATACCCAGTGCTTCATGTGTCTTCACAGAATTAATTTGGGTGTATTCCCTCCCTTCCTATTTCGTGGAATAATTTGAGGAATACTGGTATTAATTCTTCCTTAAAAATACAGTAGAATTCAGCTAAGAATCCATCTGGTCCTGGGCTTTAATTTGGTGGGAGGCTTTTATGACTCCTTTAATTTCATTGATTAATATGGATCTGTTTAGGTTTTCTATATTCATTTGGTTCATTTTTGTTAAGTTGTGTCTAGAAACTATACCTTCTAGATTTTCCAGGTTTTTGGAGTGTAAGTTTTAAAATAGCTCCTGATGATGCTGTGGATTTCAGAAATTTCCAAGTTAAACTTCCCTTTTCATCTTCAATTTTGTTGATTTTGGTGTTCTTTTTCTTTTTGGTTAGTTTGGCTAAGAGTTTATTAATCTTGTTTGCCTTCTCCAAAGAATCAGATATTTATTACACTAACTCTTTGTGTTAATTTTATAATATTGATTTCTATAATTGTGGCTCTGATCCTAATTATTTCCTTCTTCTACTGGTTTTGGAATTACTTTGTTCATGATTTTCTGGGGTCTTGAGATATAATATAGAATGTTTCTTTGTGATTTTTCTTTTTCTTCTTCTTCTTTTTCTTAATGTGGGCATTTCATAGTATCCAGAGATTTTGGTATATTGTATCACTATTTTTGATTCTAGAAATTAAGATTTCTCTTCTTGTTTTCTTTATGATCCATTCTTTATTCAAGAATATTGATCAGGGCTGGTGATATGGCTCAGTGGTAGAACGCTTGCCTAGTTTGTGCGATGCCCTGGGTTTGATCCTCAGCACCACATAAAAATAAATAAATAAAACAAAGTTATTGTGTCCAACTACAACTAAAAAAATAAATATTTTTAAAAAAGAGTATTGATCAATCTCTGTGTTTATGTGGTCTCTATAAATTTTCTTGTTGATTTTTAATTTTATTCCATTATAATCTGAAAAGATGTAAGCGATTATATTGATTTTTTTTTTTTTTGGTAATAGGTAAGTGTTATGGTTTTGATGTGAAGTGTACCCCAAAAGCTCGTGTGCAATAGGGCTTAGAGATTAGATTAAGAGTCTCATAACCTAATCATTTAATCAGTGCATTAATTCACTGATAAGGATTAACTGGATGGCAACTATAGGCAGGAAGGATGTGGATAGAGGAGATGGGTCTTTGTGGGCATGCCTTTGGGGTATATATTTTTCCCATGGCGAGGAGAGTCCCCCCCCCAATACTCTGCATCCTGGTGCCGTGACATGAGCCAATTTCCTGTGCAACACTCTTCTGCCATGATGATCTATTTTCCTCAGGCCCCAAAGAATAGAGTTGGCCATGTACAAACTAAGATATCTGAAACAGTGAAAATCCAAATAAACTTTTCTTCCTCTGTGTTCTCATCAAGTCTTTTGGTCACAGCAATGAAAATGGTGACTGAAATAGTAAGATCCCCTTTGTGATCTAAAAAATTATCTATTGAGAAGGTTCCATGAATACTGCTGAGGAAAAAGTAAATACAGATGTAGGTGGATGAAACAGTCTATAGATGTCATTCATTCAATTCATAGTATTAAGGTCAGAAGTACTGATTTGATGACTTATCTGTTGGTGAGTAGGATATTTTGAAATCATCTAGTATTATTGTACTGGGTTCTGAGTCTTGATGTCAATAAATGTTTTTTTTTCTATGTAATTGGGTGCACCAATATTAGGAGTATAATATTTACTATTGTTATATCTTCTTGGACTATTTCCTTTCCAGTAAATAGTGACTTTCTTGTTTACTTTTTGTTTGAAATCTACTTAGTTAGGTATTAGACTATCTACTATTGCTTGTTTGCAGATTCCATTCATATGGAACATTTTTTCCCCATGCTTTTCTTTTCAGTCTGAGGATGTCTTTGCCTATGAGATGAGCCTCTTTCAAATAGCATGTAATTGGGTCTTATTTGTTAACCCACTCTGACAATCAATGTCTTTTAATTAGAGATTTGAGACCATTTATATTCAGAGTTATTATGGAGAGAGGTTTATTATTTCTTGAAATTTTGATTTGTTTTACATATTTAATTTGTTCTGAATTTTCATTTATTTAACTGCCCTTCTTGTGATCTTCACCCATTCAGGACTCGTGAGGTTTGTTTTTGAGTTCTTCTGTGTGTAGTATTTTACAGTGTTGGCCTAGTGGTCACGAATTCTCTCAGTTTAGTTTTATTGAGAAGAGGTTCTGTTTCTCCTTTGATTTTTGAATGATGGCTTTACTGTGCATAGCAATCGTAGTTGGCATTTGATTTCTTTCAGAGCTTGGATTGTCTCCTTTCTAGCCCATCTGGAGTTTGAAGTCTGATTTTGAAAAGTCAGAAGTATTATTGGTTTATGTCTAAATGCTGTCTGACATTTTTTCTTGTGGGTTTTAATATTCTATCTTTATTTTCTATGTTGGGCATTTTGATTATGATGTGTCTTTGAAAGGTTATTTTTTAATCTTGTTTGTTAATATACCCTATCTTTGAGGTATGATGTTCTGTTCTGTTAGTGATGCTTTCAACTGGGTTTTTATTTGATTTACTGTGTTTTTCATTTTTAGGATTTCAGATTTGTTTCTTTTTAGAATCTCTCTCTACTGAAATGGTCTTTTACTTCCTTTATTTGCTCCTTTATTTCATTATTTAGATCTTTTTAGCTCATTAATCATTTTAATGATCAGTTTTTTATAATCTTCCTCTCGAATTTCATCCCTGTCAATATATGTGGATTCCTCTGTTGGAGGTTGTAAATTTTGAGATGATACTATTTTTTGCCTGTTCCTTCTTATGTTCAGAGGTCTTATACTTGCATATCTGCTGAGATGGATTCCTTTTCTTCTTTTATGAGGGAGTCATTTTTGTGAGTAATCCTATGTTATCAGTATACCTTAGTTTCAATACATAGCCTCAGTGTAGTCCAAGTGTTAATTTCAACCTCCAGTGCTTCTTAGAAAGGAAAGAGTGCCAGTGAGAAGATATATCTGAACATTCTTAAACAAATTCTGCCAAGCAGGGTCAAGGCATTCTTTCTCCTTGAGAGAAAATGGCCATGTACCAGAATGTTGACAGTTTCACGGATATATTCATTTTATTTTGTGTTGGATGTGTGAAGACCTTTGGAATTATAGCTTTACAAAGAGTATGACTCTGATATATTCTCTAACATCATATTCTGTGTCAATGATAATAAACCCATCAGTTTCCTCAGAATTGACTCTCGGAATTCCACCTACCCAGGAGGATCAGACAGAAGGATCAGAGAGACAGGAGTATCAGAAGTTGTAGACCAGCCTGGCAATTTAGCAAGATCCTTTCTCAAATAAAATAAGAACTCTGGGGGCTGTTGCTCATTGGTAGAGCACTTGATGAGCATATGCAAAGCCACAGATTCAACCTATAGCATTTCTTGGCTTCTGAGGTATCCAGCATCTTCTTTAGACATATCCTAGCCCCTAGAGGTCCCAGGCCAACAGAGGCTATGGTAGAGTAATCCTGAACAGAGAAGAGAGAGCCTAGAGAGAGACCTCTCTTCTTTTATTATTATATTTTTTGTTTTAATTATATATGTATTATATGTAAGATGCACATATTATATACATCGTGGTTTATTCACACATAGACACAGCATAATTTGGTAAATTTCATTCCCCAGTACTTCCCCATATCCTCCTCTCCATCTTTCCTATTAATCCTCTTCCTCTACTCTATTGCTTTCCATCTAATATTTATAGCAGCATAATTCTCAATAGCCAAGATATGAAACCAGCCTAGTGTCTATCAATAGACAAACAGATAAATAAAATGTGACTACATACACACACACACACACACACACACACACACAGGAGGTTTACTCAGACAAATAATAATGAAATTATGTCATTTGTTGATAAGTAAAATAAGTCAGACTCAAATAGTCAAGGGTCAAATGTTTTCTCTCTTAAGAGAAAGGAAGAGAGAAATAATCTTATAAAAATATATTTTCAGGGGCTGGGGCTGGGGCTCAGTGGTAGTCCACTTGCCTGGTATGTGTGAGGCACTGGGTTTGATTCTCAGTACTACATATAAATAAATAAATAAATAAATGTCTATCAACAAGTAAAAAACAATTTAATTTTCCCCCCAAAATATCCATAATGTACAAGGAACAAAAGCAAAACAAAACTAAAATGAACAACCTGATTAAAAATGGTTTATAGATCTCAATAGATATTTAGACATGCAAACGGTCAGAAGATCTCTGAAAAATTCATCAACATTGCTAATAACCAGGGAAATGCAAATAAATATCACAGTGAGATACTAGCCCACCCAAGTAAAAATGGCTATTATCAAAAATACTAAAAACAACAAATGTAGATGAAAATGTGGAGAAAACGAAATTCTTGCCACTATTGTTGGGAATGTAAATTCTCATAGCCATTATGGAAAACAAAATGTGAAGGTTCCTCAAAAATTTGAAAGCAGAACTAGAATAAGATCTGGCAATTCTTCTAATGGGTATATATCTAAAAGAAATGAAATCAGAATGTGGAAGATACATACACATGTTCATTGTAGCAGGTTCTCTAGTGCACTACCCAACAACTTGAATATTCATAAATTAATGAATGAATAAAAAATGTGGTATATACACAAAATGGAATACTATTCAGCAATAAAAGACTGCGATTCTGTCATTGATTCAATATGAATGGAAGATTATGTCATATAAAGTAAGCCAGGCACACAAAGAAAAGTACCATATGATCTCAGGCATATGTAAATCTAAGAAATGCTCCCATAGAAATCAAGAATATAATACTGGTTGGTAGAGGATGGGGAGACATGATAAAGAGGATGGGTAATGGGAGAAATTTGTAGTTATTATTTATAACTAAGTAAGTATAGTTAGGAGAAATAAGTTTTGTTGTATTGTAAGGTGGCTACCAATAGCAATAATATATTGCACACTTGAAAAAGCTACAATAAAGGATTTTGAAAGATTTGCCATAAAGAAATGATATATATTTGAGAATATTAATATGTTTAACCTTATTTAAACATTATGAAATGTATACATGTATTGAAACAGTAAATGGAACCCCATTGCTATGTATAGGTTTTATGTTTTTCTATATTAATAAAAAATTGAAAACAAAAAGAAAAAAAGACTCAGAAAATCTCAATAGAGCCTAAGTGAACTATGGGGTCATAATCAAGTGGGACAACATTGTCATTAGGTAGGTCCCATAAGGAGAGACAAAAAGGGAAGAGAGAATATTTAAAGAAATAATGATAATAATTATTCAAACTACAGGTATGAAGACATGAATTGGTGTGAATATACTATGTATACTACAAGGAGATATGAAAAATTGTGCCCTATGTGTGTAATAAGAATTGTAATGCATTCTGCTGTCATATATATATATATATATAAAATAAATAATGGGTGAAAACCTCCAAAATTTGATGAAAGACATTTGACAAATATAAACATTCGAGAAGTTCAATTAACTCCAAGGAAGGTAAACTCAAGGAGACTCATATTTCTCCACATAATAAAATTTCAAAAGTCAGAGACAAAAAGATATGAAAGCATTAAGAGAGAAGTGACTTGTCACATAGTGGGATCCTTAATAGGATTATCAGCACATTTTTCCTCAGAAGATTTGGAGGATGGATGGCAGAATCCAATATATTCAAGTACTAAAAGAAAATAGAAACACAAACCAAGAATCCTATATTTAGCAAAACTGTCTTTCAAAAGTGGGGGAGAAATTACAATATCACCAGGTACATAAAACCTACGGAATATCATTACCATTAGACCTGCTTTATAAGAAATATGCTAGGGAGTGATGTAGGGTAAAATAAAAGGACAACGCATAGAAATTCAATGCCACATAAGGAAATAAAGATCTAACTAAAGGAAGTTCATAGGCAGATATAAAAGACAGTGTTATTGCAAAAATAATTTCCAGGTCTATTTTTGTTTGGTATTTAATTTAACAACAAATGCATTTAAAAAAATTATTAGTTCAGGTTTTGGGGTACACATGATATAAATATGTAATTTTGGAACATCAAGAACTGAAAGAGCTGAGAAAAAAGCTGTAATGCAGAAGATTTTTCACACATTTTGTTTAAGCTAAACAGGTATCAATTCAAAGTAGAATGTTATAATTTTAGGATATTAAAAGTAAATCTGCACAGTAATCCTAAAGAAAATGGCTATATAATGTATACAAGGAAAATGGGAAAGGAATTTAAACATTTCACTATAACAAAACAAAACAAACAACCAACAACAAAAACACCAACATCTAAGCAGAAAAGACATTAATGAAAAGAATTGGGTACAAAAAAAACTACAGGGCAAATAATACAGGACAGCTACAGTAGCAAAATAGCAGAAGTCCCTCCTCACCAATAATAACTTTAAATGTAAGTGGATTAAATTCTCAAGTCAAATGACAGAGATTGGCTGGAAAACTAAAAATGCATCATTCAATTATATTTTGCCTATAAGAGATTTACTCTAGATACGAAGACACAAATAGACTGAAAGTGAAAAGATGGTAAGAAATATTCTAAGCAGAGTATCCAAAGGAGAGCAAGGATAGGTGGTGGCTCACATCGTAATCCCAGAAGCTTGGAGGCAGAAGGAGTAGAATTGCAAGTTTAAAGCCAGTGAGACTCTGTTTCAGAATTTAAAAAAAATATATAAAGAAAGGGCTGTGGCTTTGGCTCAGTGATTGAGCAGCCCCTGGGTTCAATCCCTGATGAGAGAGACAGAGAGAGACAGAAAGAGAGAGGAGAGAAGAGAGAGAGAGAGAGAGAGAGAGAGAGAGAGAGAGAGAGAGAGAGAGAGAGAGAGAGAGAGCACGAGCGCGCGCGCACAAGGGTACCTATATTAATATCAGACAAATAAAACTGAAGCTAAAAAAGATTATGAGAGAATGGACATCACATATTATAGAAAGGCTCAACTGAACAAGTAGATATAACAATAATAGAAGGAAGTTCAGTGTAAATATTTTATGAGAGACCATCAAAATTTGTGAAACAAAAACTGGTGAAATTGAAGAGGAAAATAGTTCTAAAATAAGTTGGAGACTTCAATACCCTGCTCACAATAATGGATCAAAAATTAGAGTAAGAAAGAAAATAGAAGGCTTGAACAATACAATAAACCAACTAGATCTAACAGAATTACATAACACTCTATCTACCAACAATAGTATACATATTCTTCTCAAGTACACAGGGGCATTTTCAGTGATAAATCATATAATAAGTCCTAAATTAAGTCTCACTATATTTAAAGATAGATATCATACAAAGTATCTTCTCTGATCAATGGGATGAATAATCAGAAATCAATAACAGAAGTAAAACTGGAAAATTAAAAAATTGATAGAAATTAAAGCATTCTTAAACAACTAATGGATCAAAAGAAGAAATCAGATATGAAATTATTTAGAGATAGATGAAAACAGAAACATATCAAAATACAGTAACAGCAAGGCTGTGGTCTTTCTATTACAAAAGAAAGATCTCAAATGAATAACCCTACATTTCAACTTAACTAGAAAAAGAAAAAGCTAAGCCCAAAGCTACCAGAAGGAAGGAAACAATAAACATTAAAGCATAGATGAATAAAATAGAGAATATAAAAATAAAAATCAATCAAAATGAAATTTGAGTCTTTGGAAAGACTGATAAAATGGATGAACATTTGGTTAGATAGACTAAGAAAAAACCTCAAATTAGTAAAATAAGAAATTAAAATGGAGACATTACTACATATTCTACAGAAATTTAAAAATTCTTATGAGAGTACAAAGAAAATGGGTACTCCAACAAACTGATTAACCCAAGAAGGTACAACACTTGTAGAATGAATTCTACAAAACATCATCAAAAGAAATCAGAGAAGATATAAATAAATGAGAACACATTCTGTGTCACTGGGTTAGAGGACTTAATAATAATGTTAAGAATCACCCAATGTGATGAAAAGATTCAATGAAATCTCTATGGAAAACATCTAAGTGATTTTTTTCTAAGAGAAAAATTTATCCTAAAATTCACATGGAATTTATGAGACTAAGAATAGTAGCCAAATAAATCTTGAAAAGAAATCTAGAAGTTTCACACTTTATGACTTCAAAACTTACTACAGATCTACAATAAGCAAAACACATGATGTGTTGGGACCTTTTATCTCCCTTGGGACCGCAGCCATTATTGGGTCTTGGCTGAGGCGGCCTCATGGGTTAGCTGGATTGGCATTCCTGGGCTTTTGACCTTAGTCTCACCTAATGGTTTAATCTGAAATCTACCTAGGCCCCTTAGTGATAGTGATGTAACTGCTCCTTATTGGTTCTTGCTACTGTCTCTTCTTACTCCCTCCTATCACTATATAACCTTGTCCCTGACAGAATAAAGTTGAGATTATTGCACCTTCACGGTTGACTCATCTCCTGACTCGGTGTGATTCTGGGCCAGGTTGGGTGGCAGGCCAGGTTTCGATACTTAACCCTCTCGCTCAGCCCCAGAGACACTAGCTGGTCTAGTGCGCTTCACTACCTCTGTCTACCTCTGAGGGTGGTTCCAACAGCTGGTGCCTCGGAGACGACAGGCTGATCCTGCCTATCTCCCACGTACCCTTGTAGCAGGGAGTGACAATGATGCTGGCATAAAGTTTGAAATATAGTTCAATGAAATATGACCGAACTCTCAGAAATAAACCTTTACATTTATGGTCAAATGAATTTTGACAAGATTGTTAAGATCATTGAATAAAGACATTTTTTTTTCCATTACATAGTGCTTGTTAAAACTAGATATCCTCATTCAAAAGAAAGAAGTTGTACCCTCAATTTTTAAATTAACTCAAAATGTATTATACTGGATTTGGTGATGATTTCTTGCATATGATATCAAAAGGCATAGGCAAGAAGTTAAAAAAAAAAGAGAGACAAATGGATTTCATGAACATTTAGAAAATTCATGCATCAGAATATGCTATTAGTGATAAAAGTACATCCCATATAATGGGAGAAATTATTCATTAATCACTTACCTGATAAAGGGTGCATATCTAGAATATATAGAGAACTCATAAAACTCAACAGCAAAAAGACAACCTAACTTAAAAATGGGCAAAGAATTTGAGAAAATATTTTTCAAAGAAGACATGCAAATGACCAAGAAGAATATGAAAGGATGTTCAACATCATTAATTATCAAGGAAATGCAAACCAAAACTATAAGAAATCACACTGAACCCATTAGGATGGCTACTATCCTCTAAAAACCAGAATAACAAGTATTGGCAAGGCTACATAGAGAAATTACATCCCTGTGCACTGTTGATTAATTTCATTTATAGTCTCCTATTTTGTATATAACTGACCATATTAATAATGTTATAGGCTAAGTTATATGTATTCAGGGAATGAATTCTTTTAATTCTTTTAATTAATGAATTCTCTTAATTTAAATTCTTTTAAAATTAAAAATTCTATTATAAATGAGAAACATTTATATTTTTATTAAAACTGAGCACATAAGATAGTTTTTCATTACATGTAAAAATGCTAATTATAATTTCCTATGAATCTGAAAATTTCTTCATAAAATGCTAAATATGTATGTTATCTGACATATGTTGTTTTTACTATTATTACTATTATTATATTGTTAGTTTTATACAGTTATTCCAGTTCAGATTTATTGCAATAAAGCAGTTAAATATAACTTTCAAAGCTGTTCAAATGTCATTTTGTCTTCAGGGAGCAGCTCATAAGCTTAGTGATAATATTTTCATATACATGAATTATATATTATTTTAGGCTTGACATTTCTAATTGCTCACTGATTATTTAAAATGGATGTCCATCTAGCAACTCAAACTCATTTTTATTTCCTTATTCTCCATGAGTTATTCTCAACACTCTGTAGCCATCCTTGATTCTTCTTACTTCCTTCTTAAGTCTCATCAGTTCCTTTCCTCCAAGTGCTCCCAATCCTATTATCTGTAAAGTATTCTATAATAAATCCTTCTCGCCTCCTTTTCATTTTCATTGTTGTTATCCTAATTAAGGTCCTTATCTGGCCCATTGAAATGCCTTCCTAAATGTCTTCCTTCTTCTCTAGTGAGTTACAGACTATTAGAAAATCATCTTACTAAAGAATGTTACAAGTAACCTATGGTATATTGTATGCCAAGGTTTTACACAGGAAAAGTTCACATACACAGACTTATTTTTTTTTTTTCATAAGCCTTCTGATATTTTTTTCCCATAAATCTGTGAAAAAAAGAGTTTTAAAATTGAAACATTGGGAGTCAGGGGAAGGATTGGGAAGGATTGGGAAGGTAAGAACAAGAAGCTCTAGGGTGCTATTTTGCACAGTATAGTGACTTGAGACAACAAGTAAATACCGTATATTTGGAAAAGCTAGAAGAAAGGATTTGAGAATTTTACCACAAAGAAATGATGAATGTTTGAGGAGATAAATATGTTTAGCTTGACTTAAACATTAATATAATGCATATATGTTATTGAACATTATATGGCACATGATTAACCTGTACAACTTTTATGCTTTGTATATCAGATAAAAATAAAAAATTAGGGCTGGGGTTTTGGCTCAGTGGTAGAGCGCTTGCCTTGCATGTGTGAGATCCTGGGTTCTATTCTCAGCACCACATGAAAATAAATAAGTAAAATAAAGTTATTGTGTCCATCTACAACTTGAAAAATATTTATAAAAAATAAAAAATTACAGTAAAAATAAAACAATGACAACATTCTTAGAAATGCAATAAAACTTATTGTGAGTGCTTTCAAGTGAAAAAAAATCCCTTCATTATAGTGATAAGGGAGAGATTTGGAGACTTTGAGAAATAGACAGTTACACTGGAAATGTTTATAAATAACAGCATGTCTGCTTGACTAACACAACTAGAATTACAAGCCCTCTTCTGTGTCTGATAAGTATAAGAGTGGGCTAGCAGTATTGTTCCTTTTTTTCTTTTTTAGTATTCTAGATAAGAAATTATAATTTGTGGAAATTAAATGAATAACTATAATGAATGCATATTTTTTTCTAAAGAAAAGTTTATTGGAGATTGAAGGAAGATGGCAGCGGGTAGGAAGGGAGTACCATGTGCCAGTAGTGAGTGAATTCAAAATGACCAGATGCTGTCTTATTAGGAATAATCAGCGAAGTTGGTCTACAATGAAACCTAAGGCAAGAGTTTGAGCATCTGAGGTGAAGGGACATGGCTCAGATGCCAGTAAACCTGAGCCACCCCATGCGTGGAGGTACTGGCTAACTGAACAGCAACCCGCCGCAGCTGGCGGTGATTGAGCGCTGTGGAGACCTGCCAGCCAGCATAAAGAAATGGAACTTCGGATCCTGTGAAGATCTGCCAACTGTTCCTCAACAGGGCATCAGATCGAGATCTGAAGTTGGGATGTAGGAGAGAAACGGCCCAGATCCACCCTCCTCACCGGACACCCGGGGCAGAAACCAGTGGCCACCATATTGTAGAACAGACGCCACCAGGGTTTGAAATATCAGATTGCACTGCAGCGAATTTGGCTACAGAACAGGTGTGTGACCCTCAGCCCCTCCCCGTCCATACAGCTGGGATAACTCAAAGAATCTCTCCCCAGCTGTCCTTGGGTGTGAATATCAGAGCTGAGGGAAACTGAAAAGGCACCTGATTTCCAACTAACCCTCCCACCAGCAGTGAAAACCAAAATCTTTCTCTCCAGCTCTCGGGGTGCATGGCTATCAGAGGGAATCAGACAGAATAGGTTGCCGGTTTCCAACTTCCGCACTCCACAGCCATGAGGACTGGGTGAATAACAAAGAGAGTGCCTAATCGTTCAAGAGAGCAGGGCATCCAGGAAACTGCATGCCCAGAGTGTAGCTAGAACTGGGGAGAAGGGCCCTAGAAGTGGGGTCTGGCGGGCAGGAGAAGAAAGGGGGCTAGAGTCCAGGAGCAACCCTAAGCAACCGGGATTAGAGAGACACCCGGCTGGGGACAGAGAGACGCCTCACACGGATTGCTTCCTACATTCTGAGGGGAGAGACTTAGCCCTGAAAGCACAGATCCACCTACTGTAAGAGAAGAAAATAGAGTGCATTTTTTTTCTCTTTCTATTTCTTGATTTCTTCCTTTCCTTTCCCCTACCTTTCCTCACAAGCATTACTACTTCTATTACATGTAATTTACTAAATGCAAATAGGTGAATGTTTTGAGGCTGTCTATAGTGCTCCTAAGTACTTAGCTACCCCCAAATTCTCCTGTCTATTCCCAAATTCTCCTGTCTATTCTCCTGTTAATATCCCCTTTCATTAGTATCATCCAAAGTAGCTACAATATACTAACCCCCATACCATCACATCTTTCGACCTAAACATAAAGTCCTAAGACCAGACCTCAGTTCTCTGTACACCATCAGAATCTGTATGCCTTTTATGAAACTAATGAATCTACTTTAAATTACAATTAAACCCAACATCTCTAGACATTGTCTCCCATCACAAAGGAGAGATCTCGGAGCTATACAAAACCAAAACAAATGTATGGGAGAAAATAGTAACACAACAGTCACACAGAGCTGGAAAGAAACATAAGCATCATGAAAAAAGGAAGAAAAGGAACAAAAACAATGCAGGACAGCTTAAATTTACAGGAGATGCTGAACATAGCAGAGAGATGGTCAGATAAAGATTTCAAAACATACATGATTCAGTTGGTAAGGAGTCTTAAAGAGGATATTGGACAGCAAATGCAAAGAATGGAAGATAACTTCGACAATGAATTACATAAACAAATCCAAGAAGCAAAAGAACAACTCTACAGTGAGATAGAGGTCATTAAAAAAATCAAACAGAAATCCTGGAAATGAAGGAAACTATAAACCAAATTAAAAACTCAAATGAGAGTATCACCAGTAGAGTAGACCAAGTAGAAGTCAGAACTTCAGACAACGAAGACAAAATATATCATCTCGAAAAGAGTCTAGTCAACTCAAAAAGACTGGTAAGAAACCATGAATAAAATATCCAAGAGATATGGGATATCATAAAAAAAACAAATTTAAGAGTCATTGGTATAGAGGAAGGTATAGAGATCCAAACCAAAGAAAAGAGCAACTGTTAAATAAAATAATTTTAGAAAACTTTCCAGACATGAAAAATGAAATGGATGTCCCAAACCTAGAAGCCTACAGGACGCTGAATGTACAAAACCACAAGAGACCCACATCAAGACAAATTATTATGAAGATATCCAACATACAGAACAAGCAGAGAATATTAAAAGCTACAAGAGAAATGAGGCAGATTACATTTAGGGGTAAACCAATTAGGTTAACGGCTGATTTGTCATCACAGATGCTAAAAGCGAGAAGATCCTGGAACAACATATTTCAAATGCTGATAGATAATGGGTGCCAACCAAGAATATTGTATCCAGCAAAATTAAGCTTCAGGTTTGACAACGAAATAAAAGCTTTCCATGATAAACGTTAAAAGAATTCGCAGCCAGAAAACCACCACTGCAAAGCATTTTGGGCAAAACACTACACGAAGAGGAAAAAAAACAACAACAACCAAATCAACAGTGGGAAGTAGCTCAGTAAAGGGAAAAAACTAATCAAAGAGGAAAAACAAACCAAATTAAAAAAAAAATAAACAAACAAGACTGAAAGTACAAACTATATATCAACAGTAACCCTAAATGTTAATGGCTTAAACTCACCAATTAAGTGACATAGGCTAGTAACCTGGATTTTAAAAAAAAAACAGATCCAAAAATATGCTGCCTACAGGAGGACTCATCTGATAGGAACAGACATACACAGGCTGAAGGTGAAAGGTTGGGAAAAATCATACCACTCACATGTATCATACCACTCAAGCAGGGTGGTATGGCCATACTCATATCAAATAAAATTGACTTCAAGCCTAAGTTAATCAAAAGGGATAAAGAAGGACACTATATACTGTTAAAGGGAACCATTCACCAATAAGACATAACAATCATCAATATATGTCTCCCAAACAATGGTGCTGCTATGTTCATAAAACAAACTCTCCTCAAGTTCAAGAGACAAATAGACCACAACACAATAATTATGGGTGACTTTAACACACCTCTCTCATCACTGGACAGATCTTCCAAGCAAAAGTTGAATAAAGAAACTATATGCTGTCATGTATGACTAAAAAAATAAAAATAAATCATATGGTAAAAAAAAAGGAAACTATAAAACTCAATAACACAATTAATAACCTAGACTTAACTGACATATATAGAATATATCAACCTCATCAAGAGGATATACTTTTTTCTCAGCAGCACATGGATTCTTCTCAAAAGTAGATCATATATTATACCATAGGGCAACTCTTAGCAATTATAAAGGAGTAGAGACAATATCATGCATCTTATCCAATTATAATGAAATGAAATTGGAAATAAACTATAAAAGAAGGAAGAAAAACTCCTACATCACTTGGAGAATGAACAATATGTTACTGAATGAACAATGGATTACAGAAGACATCAAGGAGGAAATTAAAAAATTCTTAGAGGTAAATGAAAACACAGACACAACATATCAGAATCTATAGGACACCATGAAAGCAGTACTAAGAGGAAAATTCATTGCTTGGAGTTCATTCCTCAAAAAAAGAAAAAAACAACAAATAAATGATCTCACACTTCATCTCAAAGCCCTAGAAAAAGAAGAGCAAAACAACAGCAAATGCAGTAGAAGGCAAGAAATAATTAAAATCAGAGCTGAAATCAATGAAATGGAAATAAAAGAAACAATTAAAAAAATTGACAAAACTAAAAGTTGGTTCTTTGAAAAAATAAATAAGATCGATAGACCCTTAGCCATGCTAACAAAGAGAGAAAACTCAAATTACTAGCATACAGGATGAAAAAGGCAATATCACAAAAGACACTTCAGAAATACAGAAGATAATTAGAAATTATTTTGAAACCTTATACTCCAATAAAATAGAAGATAGTGAAGGCATTGATAAATTTCTTAAGTCATATGATCTGCCCAGATTGAGTCAGGAGGATATATAGACTGATATCAATGGAGAAAACAGAAGAAGCCATCAAAAGACTACCAACCAAGAAAAGCCCAGGACTGGATGGGTACACAGCAGAGTTTTACAAAACCTTTAAAAAGAACTAATACCAATACTTTTCAAGCTATTTCAGGAAATAGAAAAAGAGGGAGTACTTCTAAATTCACTCTACGAGGCCAACATCACCCTGATTCCTAAATCAGACAAAGACACTTCAAATAAAGAAAACTACAGACCAATATCTAATGAATATAGATGCAAAAATCCTCAATAAAATTCTGGCAAATTGGATACAAAAACAATCAAAAAGATCATGTACCATGATCAAGTAGGATTCATCCCTGGGATGCAAGGCTGGTTCAATATATAGAAATCAATAAATGTAATTCATCACATCAATAGACTTAAATATAAGAACCATATGATCATCTCGATAGATGCAGAAAAAGCATTTGACAAAATACAGCATCCCTTTATGTTCAAAACACTAGAAAAACGAGGAATAACAGGAACGTATCTCAACATTGTAAAGGCTATTTATGCTAAGCCCCAGGCTAGCATCATTCTAAACGGAGAAAAATTGAAGGCATTCCCTCTAAAATCTGGAACAAGGCAGGTATGCCCTCTCTCACCACTTCTATTCAACATAGTTCTCGAAACACTGGCCAGAGCAATTAGACGAAAAAAATTCAAGGCATAAAGATAGGAAAAGAAAAACTTAAATTGGGTCTATTTGCGGATGACATGATCCTATAGCTAGCAGACCCAAAAGGTTCTACCAAAAAACTTCTAGAACTAATAAATGAATTCAGCAAGGTGGCAGGATATAAAATTAACATGCATAAATCAAAGGCATTTCTGTATATCAGTGACAAATACTCTGAAATGGAAATGAGGACAACTACCCCATTCACAATATCCTCAAAAGAAAAACCTTGGAAATCAACCTAACATAGAGGTGAAAGATCTATACAATGAAAACTAAAGAGAACCCTAAAGAGAGAGATAGAAGAAGGCCTTAGAAGATGGAAAGATATACCTTGTTCATGAATAGGTAGAATTAATATCATTAAAATGGCGATATTACCAAAAGTACTCTGTAGGTTTAATGCAATGCCAATCAAAATCCCAATGGTATTCCTCACAGAAATAGAAAAAGCAATCATGAAATTCATCTGGAAAAATAAGAGACCCAGAATAGCTAAAGCAATTCTAAGCAGCAAGAGTAAAACAGGTGGTATAGCCATACCAGATTTTAAACTATACTACAGAGCAATAGTAACAAAATCAGCATGGTACTGGTACCAAAACAGGCGGGTAGACCAATGGTACAGAGACTAATCCACAAAATTACAACTACCTTATATTAGACAAAGGTGCTAAAAGCATGCAATGGAGAAAGGATAGCATCTTTAACAAATGGTGCTGGGAGAACTGGAAATCCGTATGCAACAAAATGAAACTGAATCCCTTTTTTTCACCATGCACAAAAGTTAACTCAAAATGGATCAAGGAGCTTGATATCAAATCAGAGACTCTGTGTCTGATAGAAGAAAAAGTTGGCCCTAATCTCCATCTTGTGGGGTCGGGCTCCAAATTCCTTAATAGGACACCTATAGCACAAGAATCAAGAATCAACAAATGGGACGTATTCAAACTAAAAAGTTTTTTTCTCAGCAAGAGAAATAATATGTGAGGTAAATAGTGAGCCTACATCCTGGGAACAAATTTTTACTCCTCACACTTCAGATAGAGCTCTAGAGTATACAAAGAACTCAAAAAGTTAAACAACAACAACAAAAAACAAATAACCCAATCAACAAATGGGCCAAAGACCTGAACAGACACTTCTCAGAGGAGGATATACATTCAATCAATAAATACACTAAAAAATGTTCACCATCTCTAGCAATCAGAGAAATGCAAATTAAAACTACTCTAAGATACCATCTCACTCCAGTAAGAATGGCAGCCATTATGAAGTCAAACAATACCAAGTGCTGGCGAGGATGTTGGGAAAAATGTACACTTGTATATTGCTGGTAGGACTGCAAATTGGTGCAGCCAATTTGGAAAGCAGAATGGAGATTCCTTGGAAAGCTGGGAATGGAACCACCATTTGACCCAGCTATTCCCCTTCTTGGACTATACCTTAAAGACCTAAAAAGAGCATACTACAGGGACACAGCCACATCAATGTTTATAGCAGCACAATTCACAATAGCTAGACTGTGGAACCAACCTAGATGCCCTTCAATAGATGAATGGATAAAAAAATGTGGCATTTTTACACAATGGAGTATTACGCAACACTAAAAAAAATAATAAGATCATGGCATTTGCAGGGAAATGGATGACATTAGAGCAGTTGCTAAGTGAATTTAGCCAATTTCTAAAAAACAAATGCTGAATGTCTTCTCTGATATAAGGGGGGGGTGACTCAAAATAGAGTAGGGAGGAAGAGCATGAGAAGATGATTACCACTAAATAGGGAAGAAAGGTGGGAGGGAATAGGGGGGAGAAGGGGAATTGCACAGAAGATGGAAGGAGACCCTCATTGTTATACAAAATACATGTATGATGATATGAGGGGGAAGGAAGAAAAAAAAGAGAGAAATGTGTCAGAGTAGATTGGGTAGAGAGAGGTGATGGGAGGGGAGGGGAGGGGAGGGGGGATAGGAAGGGTAGTAGAATAAAATAGACATTAGTATTGCTGTATGTATATACTCGGCCATATAACCAATGTGATTCTGCAATCTGTACACGTGGAAAAATGAGAATTCATACCCCATTTGAATCAAATGTATGATATGTCAAGATCATTGCATTGTCATGAGCATCTAATAAAAAAGAAAAGTTTATCATTCTCTAAGTGGCTTTCTTTTAACATCTTTACAGTACATGCTACATAAAATGATAGAGAAATATAATACTGCAAGCACTGTAATCATATGGACTTGATTTAAATTCAAGTTTTGCTAGTAGTTATGTGAGCATAGGCAAGTTTGAGATTTTTGTGCCATTAATTTATCAAATTTTAAAGTGGGAATAATATCATAGACTTTATCTTAGATAATATGTAAAAATCCTGTGACATAGTGTCTGACACATAAAAAAGGTCAACAAATGGAATTATAAAATTGGTTCTTTTGACATTAATTATATATGTAAAATACTAATATCATAATGATTCCATTAATATTAATACTGAACTAAGGAGAATGATATGTTACTGATTTGCATTTAAAAATGCTATGGTTATTTTACTTAATCAAATTCTTTTAAGATTATAGTTATATCTTGATATCCTTGACAGGTTGGTTCTTAGATCCCCATAGATCACAAAGTGCTTGGATGCTTAAGTTCCTTCCATATAATGGTGTGAATTTGCATGTAATCTCTGTACATTCTTCCAAACACTTTAAAACATCTCTTTTACTCTATTAGTATACTGTATTCTTTAGGGAATAATGATAAGAAAATCTGTACATTCAGTACAGATAGAATTAAAACATTTTTTGAACTGCTGTTGGATGATCCATGGATATATAACTCATATATGGAGAGTCAACTGTATTTATAATTTGATTTTAGATGACATCAACTATATGAGTTGTAATAGTTATTTCATTTAGATACAATAAGATGGAATATTCTACATAAAGTTTGGAGACAATGTTCTGTGGCCAATATTAATGTTAATTAATATTAATACTGAACTAAGGAGAATAATATGTTACTGATTTGCATTTAAAATATAATGCATTAAAAACCAATGTCCTGTGGTTCAAATGTTAACTTTATGATTTACTAAAATCATAGCCTCAGTTTCTTCTCTGGAAAAAAAGAAGATTTGGATTAATAATAACAATCTTAAAGAGTTGTTATGAAAATAAAATAATGTGAAAGTTTTTTAACCTCTGAGGAATAATGCAAAGATGAATGACTGTATTTTTGTTATTTTAACCATATTAGTAGGGTTTAATGCTATGTCTTTTAGTCAGAGTAAAGGAAATGAAAATAAGGTAATTAAATGAAATTTCAACAAACAAAAACTCATATTAGAACAAGCAGATAAAATTTCTAGAAGAAAAATTTATGAAGACCTATTTAATAAAATTAATAGTTTATTTCAGAGTGAGACAATGCTTAAGCCTGTAACCAGCACAAAAAATAAAAAATGAAACAGATTTTCTATATTTTTCATAAAAAACAGGCAAATTTCCATTCCCATATGTACCAACCTTTTTTTCTTTTTTGTTAAATAACATTCTAAATAATATAATATACAAAATAGAAAAAAATAACCCCAGAAACTATCTTCATTTACATTATTACAATCTTAAGAGGTCTACATGAGTGACAACTGAATGTTTTAAAAATATTTTCATGATAAAAAGAAAAGAAAACATTACATATTTTATTGTGTAATGATTTATAAAACAATTTTATAAAATGATTATTAACAAACAAAATGTTGAATGCTGCCAACAGAACTGTATGGTGATTTTTAAGAAAGCCTTTTTGGAAAGCTATTAAATACTTCCATCTAGTTGACTTGCATTATTTATGGATTGGTTGGTATAATGTTCAGCCAAATGAATGTAACAAAACTTAAAATTGTTGGCTTTTGCCTACCGTACCAAGATCAGCTTTAAGATCTGTTGGCAGACTTAACTTTCTTGATCCTTTAACTGAAACAACAGAAAAAGGAAAAAGGCAGTTGTTAATTATATAAAATTAAAGAGGAATGAGGGGAATAGTATGTTTATTGTATAATTATTAATATTTTGATGAATATTATACTAAGTGAACATGCACGGAAGCAAATATTGTTCCAGTATTAGTTGGATTGCCATTCAGCAGTAAAATTTTAATATGCAACAGAAACATGAGAAAAGCAATTGTTCTTACAGTAAATAGTGAATATCTTTATAGTTTCTCTCACATGTGGTGTGAGATGTAATTTCATATTTAATTTTAGACATATCTAATAGGTAAAGAGATATTGCAACAAATGAATAAGATTATATCACAAATGATGATGAAGAGAGTGAAAACTGATGTGCATCTCCTGTATTACATGTTAATACATTTTGTTATACTGGACTTTTTACTTTATTATCCATTAAAATTCCAAAATTTTGAATTTTCTAAGATAGCTACTATATATGCAATATCTAATCAATTATTGGTAGAGTAGGTATACAATAAGTGTTTGCTGAATGAATGTTGAGCAGTGAAAGCTGAAAAGTAGTAGTCAATTTTATTCTAAGGAAGGTTGAGCAGAGGAAGGAAATATATTCAAGATTTAGAAAGTAAGGAACAAGAAGTATTGGAAATGTGTTCAGAATACTTATTAATATTTGTGCCTGAAAGTGGCACTAAGTATCTTTGAGCACTTTACAATCTGGCATATGAGAGTGATAATCAGTTAGTTTCTCTTCATTGCTCTAGATGTTAGAACTAAGACAAATTGGCAAATGGTAAGGAAAGTAGACTGAGTTTGAATAGAAGGAAATTGTTGCAATGAGCCCATGAAAATGCAGCTTTCCAAATTTTATTTTGTTACTGCTAACTAAGCAAAAGCATACACACCAGTCTCATTTCATAATGTTAGCCAAAGAAGAAAAAATGGAAATAGAAACATCTATTGGCTTAGCAATCTGCATAGGAAAGAGAGCTGAAGAATCCTGGCTCAAAGGAATCTTAGAGGTCATGTAGTCCAATATCCTATAAGCAAGTATTTCTCCTACAATATTCTTGACATTCTATCTGTTTGACTAATCCCATTGTATAAATCTTCAAAGATAAAAACATTTTAATTATGATTTTGAGTCACTAAAATTGCTATAAAATTTCCTTCTATTTTTGCTCAAACTTCTTTTCTATACCATTTATCAATCTGTCAGAGTTCTAACTTTTAGAGCAGTGAAGAGTAACTGATTCCTGCTCTCACATACCAGCACCTGAAGAGGAAATTTGTCTTTTAAGAAGTGTTACATGCTACACTGATATCAAGAGGTTGGAAGATCACATTTTGAGCAACAACATTTTAACATTTCATGAATATTAATCAACTATAGTACTTCTACCTGGTTCCCTTCTACAAGAAGCATTTTCCACAAACAAGAAGGCATATTGTCTTTAGTTGTTCAATTGGATGTAAATATGGATATTGATACAGAAATGGATAGGATAGCTATATCACTTTTCTGGGTTTCAAAAAGTGTTTATGATTACATTTTCTCAAGTTAATGTGTTTTTCTGGCTCTTTTCTTGATTAATTTAAAAATTTCCCTCATAATCTCTGATCTACCAGGAATAGAAGCTGGTAGTTATAAAAATAATAGAAGTATATATTACTGTAATTTTTTTGCTCTATACAATAGAACTTCCTAAGATTCCACTGTCTTTTCCAGAGTGACACATATTTGATTCATAATGAAAAAGCTTCCTTAAGTCACACTGAGCAATCTCATGTAGGATGATTTTTAAAAATCTTTCACACCTTGAATAACTGCCTGTCTTGGCTCACAGAAAATAATACAGCAAATCATATCAAACATCTAGCTGAGGTCAGTGAATGTTGTTTTTAAGCACAAATTAGACTTAACAACAGTTTCATTTCTTATGATCCTAGTCCTGTTAGATTCTGGACACATTGTCAGGAAATTATTATTATTTTAACATAATGTGACATAGTTTTGAAAATAAAAATAAAATTATAGATAAGGGAAATCAAGTTAATCAAATTATTCATTTAAAAAGGTGAGATTTATTCCATGTAATTTGAATCTCAATAAATCTGACTTTTAAAAAATTCGAAGGAAAGCATCCCCACAGATAGGATTAATCACTTACCTAATCACATCTATCAATTTATGACTTACCTAGAAATTTTAAAGATGATATGGGAGACAAAAGATGATGCAAATGAGGGAAAGGACTGGCCTATAGCAATATACAAATTAACATTATCTATAAACTCAGGCCTAAAGATCAGATGAGACCAGGCTCCACAATGCCACCAGATTATAAATCTTTGCAAAACTATTCATATCTATTCTTATGTTCATGCCTCACAAATTTAGGTTCAATTATAGTAAGGAGGCAGGGTAAATAGTTTGATGGCTTACATAGCCTATTCCAGGATGAGGTTTTATGCATACCCTAAATATGAACAGAACTGCAGACATTACGACATAATTTTGCCAAGATGTCTTCATGTATCTTGATTGTATCAAATCCCTCACTTATTAATTCACAGACAATGGAGAGTGCAACTTGGTTTATAAAGAATGTCATACTGGCTTCAAACAGGTCTTAATCAGATCCTTGGTTCTATGCCTGAATCAAAATTTTAGGAATGGGTTAAACCCTTTCTCAAAATGTGAACATGGCTACTAGTTTAATGGGAAAAGCATAGAGATTAGAAATCTCTAATTCAAAGTTACTGATTGGTTGTTTCTTAACTGAATTTATTTTTTTATCTTCAGTAGAAGGATTTCTACCTTTCTATGGCTAAGTTACAACTATATTTGGAAGTCTAGAATGGTCAAGGGGAATAAACAAAGTCTGTTTAGCCATGGGTTTTAGGTCATGGGTATTCACCTTAAGTTTCCTTAGGCCTTGCATGTTTACCACTGCTTTTATAATAACCACTACCATGTGTTATTGAGCATCTATGTTCTGGGTCCTAGCAATCATTTAAGGTTAAGCAATTTGCTAAAGTTATTATAATAGAAATATAGAAGGTGACAGGTTAAGGTTATTCATTTCTGCTAAAGCCATGCCTAAGCAACACAGTCTTCATGACACAGAAGATACCACCTATATGGTCTAGGTATCTTCTTTAAAATAAATAAATCTAATTTAAAATTAAAAGTTTTTGATTAAAAGGTTTTAATTAAAACATATTATTAAAATTCATTTTATGTATGAATTTATTTATGGATTAATTAATCAACTAGCTGGAATATAGTAATGAATTTCATTTGTCTCTATCTTCACTAAGCCAGAAACAAATAGAGCAAACACATCTGTTATGTATACAGGCAAAGTTAAAAAATAAAGCATTTTGGGATCAACATGCTATGGTGAAGCCCTGAAAGGACTACATGATTCTAATTTTGTTGGCATCCCTCCTTTTTTAAAACATTTTTTCTGAAAGTGGCTAAGATAAAGCTGGGCAAAGAGATATTGTCATCTGAATTTGCTTCAGCATAAACTTGTTAATTTCATGACTCTATCATTACTTTAAAATATATAATTATATTTAGACAGTGTTAATGAATCAATAATTATATCAGTGATTATGAAACTTTATGTTTAACTTGATATCTATCCTCAATTATAAACTTACAGAGATAAATGAGTTTTTCAACCCATGTTTTTAAAAACATACAAGGCTTATTAATTTGAGACCAAACAATTAGAGGAACTTAAAGAATAATATTTGGATTCAGACTAAGTCATTATTAAAGAGTAACCTTGGGCAAATTACAGAAATTTTCCCTTAATCAATTTTTCCACCCCCTAAAATGAGAACAATATCAACCTTTTGGGGTTGTTGTAAGGATTAAATAAGATGATAGACATAAAAAATACATTGTTTGTTCTAAAGTACTGTATAAATATAGATTATAGTTTTTAAGCCGTGTTTAATAAGTCTAAAATGTGATAAAATGTTGATTATATGAACTATAAAAAACTAAAAATGATTTTCAAAATTAATTTTTCCTAGAACGTAAGTGGTAAGCTATTTTCTGCTAATGTTTCATAAGTATTTTTAAAATTCTTATGAATTTCTTTGTTTAAAACATTGTTTCTTCATGACTCAGCTACTTCTTTCTTATGGCACAGATGTTATTCATAGTGAATAGTTTTTTTTATTCTCATAATGTTTATTCTCATTTAATGAATGAGTACCAGCAAAAAAATAGGTTTTATAACCAAATATATCTTTGAATTCTACCTCTATTCACTTAAAATCTCTAAGCTTTAGCTTTCTTTTGAAAGGTATATCCAGGGTGTTATACTACAGAAACAAAAGAAAATTACTACTGGGAAAATTAAATTGTTAATAACATTTATCTTTATCTTCATTGGCTATTGACTTTGAGTTCTACAACATAAATAATTCCTTAAAGTTGCAAATCTGGAAACACCATTTTTCCATGAAGGCCTAATTTAAGAAGGATGTACCATTTGTGTTTGTGTTTGTTTGGTCCCAATAAGCAGCATCAAATGTCAATGATTGTGCATAAAATTGAGATTCTAGAACTTTCTAAAGGGACAAGTCTTTGGTGGAGTTTCCATGATTACCACAGGTGTTGCTGATTATAGAAAACATTTCATTGTATTATAAAGAATTATGGATAATTTTTAAAATCTCAGTATTTTTGAGCTCTTAATTTTCTCTGAATTTTCTGTTTACCCCTCCTTATTTTTTTTATAGGCTTGGTGAGATCATTCAGATTTTGAGTGGGGAAAAAAACCCAGCAAAATCCTATGGAATATTTCAAAACCTTTCACAAAAGTTGTAGTTCTTTCTAGTTTATACATTGTGTAATCATCATCTCTGTTTTAAACATCTGCTTCAGGTACTCTGTCTTCATTTACCATGACAGATTGTTTTCAGCAAAATAAATGAGAAAATCTTGAGAAAAAAATTAAAATTAAAAAATTTATAAAATTGTGGAGACACAAATATTTTATTTGTTCATAAAAAAATTTTTCACCTTCACCTGGCAAGTGATGTACTTGATTCCTCTGTCTCACAGCTGGTATTTCATTCCTATAAAAGCCTGCTGCTGCCTCAGGAGTTCTGGTAGCAAGTCCTAAAGAAGGGAACACAAAACTATTGGCATGTAATTTCTTAGTGAAATTTCAAGTGAATTAATAATTTTTGCCTTAAAGGTAACTACATGGAAAGGTCTCTGTTTGTTCCTTTATCTAAAATAAACAGGTACTGAACACAACAGACTGTTTGTAAGGAAGAACAAAATTCTTTGGTGAAAGTAGTGGATGTTAGACACAAAGAATTGCACAGAAGGAACAGTCAAATGCGGCCTTAAGATCCAGCTCTTCATTTGACAAAATAGAGCACACCTTCATGTTCAAAACACTAGAAAAACTAGGGATAGCAGGAACAAACTTCAACATTGTAAAAGCTATATATGCTAAGTCCAAGGCCCCTCTGGGAAAGCATTAATCTCTAGGATATATAAAGAACTCAAAAAACTTAACACCAAAAAAAGCCAAATAATCCAATCAATAAGTGGGCTGAGAAACTGAACAGACACTTCATTCTAAATGGAGAAAAAATGAAAGCATTTCTTCTAAAAACTGGAACAAGACAAGGATGCCCTCTTCCACCACTTCTATTCAACATCATATTTTAAACTCTAGCCAGAGCAATTAGACAAAAGAAAGAATTAAAGGGATATAAATAGGTAAAGAAGAACTCAAACTATCACTATATGCTGATGACATGATTCTATATCAGAAGATCCAAAAAATTCCACCAGAAAACTTCTACAACTAATAAATGAATTCAGCAAAGTAGCAGGATATAAAACCAACACCCATAAATCAAATACATTCCTATACATGAGCAATGAATCCACTGAAAGAGAAATTAGGAAAACTACCACATTCACAGTAGCCTCAAAAAAAAAAAAAAAAAAGAAAAAGAAAAAAACTGGAATCAATCTAACAAAAGAGTGAAAGACCTCTACAATGAAAACTACAGAACACTAAAGAAAGAAATTGAAGACAATCTCAGAAGATGGAAAGATCTCCCTGCTCCTGGATAGGCAGAATTAATATTGTCAAAATAGCCATACTACCAAAAGCATTATACAGATTTAATGCAATTCCTATTAAAGTCCCAATGACATTCTTCATAGAAATAGAAAAAGCAATCATAAAATTTATTTGGAAAAATAAGAGACCCAGAATAGCTAAAGCAATCCTTAGCAAGAAAACTGAAGCAGGAGACATCACAATACCAGACCTTAAACTATACTACAGAGCTATAGTAACAAAAACAGCATGGTATTGGCACCAAAATAGACTTATAGACCAATAGTAAAGAATAGAGGACACATAGAGAAACCCATATAAAGACAGTTATGTCATACAAAGGTGCCAAAAACATTCACTGGAGAAAAGATAGCCTCTTCAACAAATGGTGCTAGCAAAACTGGAAATTCATATGTAACAAAACGAAATTAAATCTCTCTCTCTCTCATCCTTCACAATAATCAACTCAAAGTAGATCAAAGACTTAGGCACCAGAACAGAGACCGTGCATCTAATACAAGAAAAAATAGGCCCAAATCTTCGCCATGGATCTGACTTCCTTTACAAGACTCCTAAAGCGCAAGAAGTAAAATCAAGAATCAATAAATGGGATGGATTCAAATTAAAAAGCTTCTTCTCTGCAAAGAAAACAATTAATAATGTGAGGAGAGAGCCTACAGATTGGGAGAAAATCTTTACCACATGCCCCTCTGGGAAAGCATTAATCTCTAGGATATATAAAGAACTCAAAAAACTTAACACCAAAAAAGAGCCAAATAATCCAATCAATAAGTGGGCTGAGAAACTGAACAGACACTTCACAGAAGAATAAATACAATCGATCAACAAATATATGAAAAAGTGTTCAACATCTCTAGCAATTAGAGAAATATAAATCAAAACTACACAAATACTTCATCTCACACCTGTCAGAATGGCAATCATCAAGAACACAGGCAACAATAAATGTTGGTGAGAATGTGGGTAAAAAGGTACACTCATACATTGCTGGTGGGACTGAAAACTGGTGCAACCACTATGAAAAGCAGTATGGAGATCCTCAGAAAACTGGAAAAGAAACTACCATTTGACCTAGCTATCCCACTCCTTGGTTTATACTCATACTCAAAGGGCTTAAAATCAGCATACTACAGTAATTCAGCCACATCAATGTCTATAGCAGTTCAATTCACAATAGCTAAACTATTGAACCAACATAGGTGTCCCTCAATAGATGAATGGATACAGAAAATGTGGTGTGTGTATGTGTGTATGTATACACTCAATGGAATATTACTCAGCTTTAAAGAAGAGTATAATTATGCCATTTGCCAGTAAATGGATGGAAGTTGGAGAATATCATGCTAAGCAAAATAGGCCAATCCCACAAACCCAAAGGCCAAATGTTTTCTCTAATAAGGCAAGGGGCACTAGAGAAGAATAGCATTACCTTAGATTAGGTAGAAGGAAGTGATGGAAGGGGAGGGGAGAGGATGTGGGGATAGGAAAGACAATAGAATGAAACAGAATTATTATTTTATGTATGTGACTACATGACCAATATGATTCTGCAACATGTACACTAAGAAAAATGAGAAATTATATCTCACCAATGTATGATATATCAAAGTGCATAAATGCATTCTACTGTCATGTATAACTAATTAAAACAAATAAAAAATTAATAAAGAATTAAAAAAATCCAGCTCTCACCTATACCCAAAACATAAGCTGGGTACTCTGTTGTTAGTATTCTGTGATGCTAACCTTTTGATATTTTATTTGTATTTAAATATTTCTGTTACCCAAGGCTTCATTTGAACTTGGTAGCTAAATAAGCCTATTGTAGATTAGACTGAGAATTATGACGATGGATGTTAAAGGTAGTAGCATGTCAGGGCCTGATGCTGTCTTAGAAAATGATGTTCTTCTGGGAAAAGTATTAGGAAAAAAGGCTCACCTTCTGGGATAACACAATCCTACAGGTGAAGGTCAGGTTAATTTTCAACTCTCTCCAAAATAGGGGCTATTTTCTTTAATCAATTGAATTTATGTGCCCAGCAAGGAGAAATAGGGTTCAATGTTAGTACCTGTTTACCATGTTGTAATGCAAGTTTGTATAGAACACAAATTGCACAACATGACCTCATAAAGATTGCATAGCTTAAAAAAGTATTAACAAGTTCAATAATTATTAATGCAAAGCTTATACTGACAAATAGACTATTCATTTGTGATAAAGTATGTTTATTTTTTACATTGCTTTATCCTAGTGGGTAGCATAATGTCTAACTGTAGAAACTGAAAATTATTTGTTGAATACTTGAGTAAATGAATAAATAATATGAAATTAGAATGTTATCCGGAAAGCTGAGCATTTCAGCATTCTACTTGGCTCACTGGATTCTTTCAGCCCCCAACTCTTTTCTGTTCTCTTTCATTATCCTCAAGGGAATAATTAAGGGTCTAAACCTTCAATCTATATTACCTATAGTATATTGGGGTTATTAAAAGAGTTTCATATCCAGATGGAAATTAGAGCTTAAAATGATTATTGGTTTCTGGCTTCCCTAATCCCCAACTTCTCTTATTCAGAAACACTTGCATCAGGTTGTCATAAATTTTATTTTTTTAAAATTTTTTTTAGGAGGGGAGGGGAAGGGGGATATGAAGGGCAGCAGAATAGAATAGACATGATTGCTGTATATATATAGGTGACTCTATGATCAGTGTGATTCTGCAATCTGTACAATCAGAAAAATGAGAAATTATACCCCAATTGATTCAAATGTATGAATTGTCAAGATCATTGTAATGTCATGTGTAGCTAATAAAAAAATTTTTAGTTATCAATGGACCTTTATTTTATTTATTTATATGTGTGCAGAACTGAACCCAGTGCCTCACATATGCTAGGCAAGTGCTCTATAGCTCTGTAACCAGTTTTTAGTAGATTCAAATGGGTGGAGGGCTAAGATCCCCAAAAAGATTTGAATAAGGGAGGTTAACTACTGAAAAAATTAATTAAAAAAAATTCATAGGCAATGGTTCTCAAGTAATCCAGAGACTAGAAGCATATAATTATAATGCACCAATGAAAAAATGGAAAGAATTTAAAAAGAGATACCATAATAAAATTAAAAATTAAATTATGCTAGACAAATAATAGTACAATAGCATGAACAGGAATAGGTTCTGAAAAAGTTATCCCTCAATACTACCACTCCATCAATTGCTTTTCCTTTATGTTTCCTCACAGACCTTTCCACAGGAAGATCCTACTTTTATCTAATACATTCTTGGCAGAGTTATGTGATCGAAGCACATGAAATTTTCAGTATATGAGCATTTTTCAATAAAAGTGAGGATTTGATATGTTTTTTTTAAAAAAAAAAAAACATCATCTGAGATCTTGCTAGAAGTGCAAATCTTAGGCCTCACCCAGATCTACTGAATGAGAATCTCTGGCATTCAGCTATCTGTGTTTTAACACTCTTCACATGAGTGTGATGCAGGCCATTGAACTAGAGAAAAACAAAATAAAAGTAAGTAAGAAAAGGCAATAAGAGTATTGGCCTTTTAGTACTATTTATACATTTAAAAAGATACAAACATAACAATTGCCATTGTCAGTATTGAAGTGATAATTGAATCTTATCATTGTACATCAATTCTGCCTCCAGGTAACATAATGAAAAGTAGTTAAAACTTTCCTGCTTTGAAGCAGAATTCTTGACTGCATCAGAGTTCCTATGAGTCTACCTTGAAAAGGAAGTGTGGTGGTGGTGATGTTTCCAGATCTCCTTTAATCTTAGAAAAAACATCATAGGTAGAGGGGTAAAAGCAGGATGTCTACTAAAAATTAAACTAGTTTTAATAATTGGTTATTAAATATAAAAAGCCTTATCCCTAAAACCAGGAACAAGAAAAATATGTTGCTAACAATACATCTATTCAACATTGCATGAAGTTCCTATCCAATATCCTCCTTTAAAAAGAAAAAAAAAAGAGCTGCTATTTTCACTGGGGATATCACTGGATACACAGACAATCTAAAAGAATTTACAAATTATTAGAATTAAAAAATAACTTACCAAATTTGCTAGATGAAAGCTAAATATACAAAAATTAATTGTATTTTATATTTTAGCCACAATTAGAAAAATAAATAAAAAAGCATTTGTAATAATGGATTTAAAATAAAATACAAAGAATAATTCTAAGATGTACAATACCTCTACAAAGAAACTAAAAATATTGCTGAGACAATATAAAGAACGAACAAAAATGTGGAACAACAGAAGGCAAAATTCAACATTTTCTCAGTTGATTCATATATCCAATAATATTGCAATCAACATCTAAGCATGTTTATATGTGAATTGATAAATTCATTATAAAAGTAATAAAAAATCTAGACTAGTGATAATGATATTGAAAAACACTGCAAAAACAAAACTGGAGAAACTATATTTTCAGCAATGTTTGTAAAGCTACAATATTTAACACAGTGGTTTGAATAAAAGGATAAACACACTGATGGAAAAGAACATGAAGTCTAAACATAAATACAGAGACAGACACACACACACACACACATACACATACACACACACACACACACACACACACACACACACACACACACCTTCCACATGGTAAAGTCCACAAGTGTGTGGCAAAAGTTTCACTTCAGTGCAGAGAGGGAAATGGTAATTTCCTCATAAATGGTGATCATTGGATATCTAAATGGTAAAAATGAACCTCAACTCCTTCTTCATGTTATACACAGAAGTAAACTACAAATTAAACTTTAACTTAAATGCAAAAGGTAAAACAATATGGCTCTTAGAAGAAGACACTGTGGAAGAAAAAGCTTCATGGTCTTGGGATAGAAAAGATTCCCTTTAAAAAAACAATTGAATAAAATATTTGTAAATTAACATTAAATGTACATTAGTATTACAATACCAGTTTTAAGGGAAGGAAAGACAAGCCATAGAGTGGGAGAAGATAGTGATATATATATATCACTATCTATCTATCTCCAAGAAAAAACTTCTACATAGTGTGTGAATGCATGCTAGATAATTCAATGTCAGTTTTGATCTTACAGATATTACATGTGTACACACACTTCCTATAAATAAATCAATCAGCAAAGTTTACAACTCAATAACAATGAGCAAAATAATTAAATATCTTAAAGCAAGGGCATTAATAGCCAATACACATACAAAATCCCATAAATTATTAGACATCAAAGAAATGCAATCCAATTTAATTCCACAATTAGATGTTCTATATACACTTCAAAATGACAATAATTTAAGAAGCACTCTAATATTAAACATTGGTAAATATATGGAACTTTCAAACACTGTAAATGGAAGTAAAATTGGTGCAACTGCTTAAGAAAACTCATTATATTATTTTTTAAAGCCAAACATCTGTACACCTTATATCCCTCAAATTCTACTCAGATATATGTATATCTCTAATTATATATATGTACATATACATATGTGTGTATACACAAATATAACAGAAATGAGTTTATGTTTGCATTAAAAACATATAAAATGGGTCATATCAACCTTATTTATAATAGTCTCAGACTGAAAATCAACTAAGTCTTCAACAACAACAAAATTCCATAAATTGAGGTATATTCTTAGAATAGAATATTGCAAAGCAATAAAAATGATGCTTAGCAATCCATGGTAGCCAATAACAGTCCTGAGCTTTGTGCCCCTGCACTCAAGAGAAATGTCTAACAGATTCAGTGCCCATAAAATACATAAACTTGGGCCTCTAGGCTGACTATCAAGTACCAGTGGCTGGTATAGGAACCACAGTAATCAGGGAAGTGGGTCCTGACCCCAAACCTCTTGGAAGGTCCACAGCTGAGTCCCAGAACTGCCAGGTGACACACCTGTCATTCAGACATGTGGATCCATAGAAGGAATTTCTTGAAGATAATTAGGCAGCCAGTGGAAAACTTCATGAGTATGAAATACAGCACATATCACAAAAAGCCTTATGGGGGAAACCAGCCACCATTCGCTGTGCCTGGATACAAGCACACCAACCTGCAACTTGCACACTCTAGAGGGGGCAGCAGCCCTGCACCTCCTATGGGCCATTCAGCAGCATTGGAACCAGACCATTATGCCTCTACCTTAGACTGTCCCACACCACACACTCTGAAATATAAATGGTGGTGGTAAATGATACATCAGATTTGTCAGTTCTGGGTACATGGAACTTTTCCTTAGGAGAGCACATAAGACTGTATCCCCCGACCCAATAAGGAGTAAACTGGCTCTGCTATGTTACAGACTAGTAGGGATAGTCTCCCCTGACTTATCAGAAATCTAGTAGTGCCTAAATGCACCAAAGATCAAAGAGGATCTCCTAGAATTGTATCAGAGGTGTGCTGTTGTAATCACTAACTTCCACACCCAGGAATAAACTTATGAGATAAAGTCAAGGAATGGTGTGTATCTTCTACAGGTTCCAAATCCTGATGAAATCCAAATCAGGAAGACTCAATAAGAAATCCTCAACATCAAATAGCTCAGTACAGGGTATTATAGATAATTAAATGTCAGTTTTGATCTTACAGACATTATTTTTCATACTGAATTAATGGATGTTCCATTATTGGAACATTGGCTTAGAAGAAAAGAATCATTGGCTTAGAAAAAAACATGAAAATACAAATTAAAGGAATGAAAAAAATTTTCAGAGAAATAATTAGAAAAATTTCCAATACTTGAGAATAAAATGGAAATCCAAAAAGAAGACTCAAATCAACAAAACTGAGGATGAAAAAGGAGAAATTACCATGGAAATTTGTGAAATCCAGAGGATCACCGGGAACTATTTAAAAAACATTCTAATAAATTCTAATACATTCTAATAAATCAGAAAATCTAGAAAATATTGACAAGTTTCTAGACACATACAACTTAACTAAGTTGAGCTAAGAATATAGAAATACTGAACAAACCAATATCAATCACTAAGATTAAATTAGTAATAAAGCCTCCCAACAAAGAAGAGCCCAGGACCAGCTAACTTCTACCAGACTTTTAAAGAAGAGCTAATATTAACACTCCTCAAATTAGTCAATGAAATAATGTTTTGAACAACCAATAAAAAAATAAAAAAATAAAAAAATAAATAAAAAGAAGTGAGGAAAGACTTCCAAATTAATTCTATGATATCAAAGCCAAGTAAAGATTCACCAAGAAAATAAAACTACAGACCAAAATCCCTGATGAACACAGATGCAAATATCCTTAATAAAATATTAGCAATCTGTGTTGAAAAACACATTAAGAAGATTGAACAACATGATCAAGTTGGTTTTATTCCAGGATGTAAGGTTGGTTAAACAAGTGCAAATCAATCAATGTAATTCACCACATAAAAAATTATGGATACAAATCATATGATTATTTCAACTGATGCCATAAAAGCATTCAACAAAATCCCATTTCCATTCATGGCAATAACAGTGAAAAAACTAGGGATAGTAGGAACTTACCTCAACATCATAAAGGCTATATGCAATAAACCCAAGCTAACATCATATTGAACAGAGAAAAGCTAAAATAATTTCCTGTAAAATTTGGAAGAAGTCAAGAATGTTCACGCTCGCCAGTCCTATTCAAAATAGCTCTTAAAACTCTAACCAGACCAATCAGACAAGAGAAGAAAATTAAAGTGATACAAATAGGATAAGAATGCAAATTATCTCCGTTAGCTTATAACATGATTCTATACTTAGAAAACACACACACACACACACACACACACACACGGGGGGGGGGACCTCTAACAGAAACTCTAAGAATTGATCAATAAATCTATGAATAAAGTGTCAGGATACAATGCTCAAAACATAAAAGCCAATAACTCTCCTGAAAATAATTATACTCAGAGTAGCCTCATGAATACCTGTGAATAAATCTAACCATTGAAGTAAAAAACCTCTACAACAAAAATTATAGAACACTAAAGAAAGAAGTTAAGGGAAACCTTAGAAGATGGAAAGATCTCTCTGGAGATCATGGGTAGACAGAATTAATATTGTCAAAATGGCCATATTACCAAATATGATCCACAGATTTAATGCATCCCTATCAAAATACCAATTTAATTCTTCACAGGACTAGAACAAACAGTTCTAAAATTCATCTGGAAGAACAATTGACCCAGAATAGCCAAAGCCATCCTGAATAATTACAGCAATGTGGGACACATCACACTGTAGAGATATAGTAACAAAAACATCAGTATTGGCATAAAAACAGACATGAAGACCAACTGAAAAGAATAATAGACATGGAGACAAATCCACATGGATAGTCATATGATCCTTGACAATGGTTCCAAAACCATACATTGGAGAAAGGATATCCTTTTTAATAGTGCTAGGAAAACTGGATATCCACATGGAGAAGAATGAAACTAGATTCCTATCTTTCACCCTGCACAAAAGTCAAATCAAAGTGGATCAAGGAATTAGACCAGAAACTTTGCAACTGCTAGAGGACATATTCTCAACACTCCAACATATTGGCCCATTCACTGACTTCCTTCACAAGATCCCTGAAGTTCAAGAAATAAAACTAGGAATCAGTAAGTGGTATGGCATCAATCAAAAACATTCTGCCCAGCAAAGGAAAAAAGAATGAAGAGAGTCCACAGAAGGAGGAAGATGTTTGTCAGCTGCTTCTCTGACAGGGGATTAAATAGGCAGAATATATATAGAACTCAAAACTTAACATGATAACTAAACAAAACAAACAACAGAAAACCCCCAAATCCTAATTATAAATGGACAAAAGAACTAAACAGAAAACTGCTTGAAAGAAAAAACATAAATGGCCATATGTGAATATATGAAAAATGTTCAGCATCCCTAGCAATCAGCAAAATATAAATCAAAACTGTACTGAGATTTAATCTCATTCCAGTTAGAATGGCAATAATCCAGAAAACAAATAACAATAATTGCTGGCAAAGATTTGGGAAATGTTTGAGGTATACTCGTGCATTGTTTGTGGGGCTACAATTTAGACAAGAAATGGAACCACACGTGACTCAGATTTAGCACTTCTTGGTATTTATTCAAATGAACTAAAATCAGCATATATAGTGATAGAAGCTCATCAAAGTTTATATCAGTGCAACTCACAATAGGAATTAGAAAACCAGCCCAGATGCCTGTCAACAGAAGAATGGGTATATAAAATGTGATACACACACACACACACACACACACACACACACAGTGAAGTTTTAAACAGTCATAAAGAAGAATGAAATTTTGTCACTTGCTGGTAAATGGATGGAACTGGAGAACATCATGCTAAATGAAATAAGCCCAAAAGTCAAGTTTTGAATGTTTTCTTTCATATAAAAAAGTTGAGAGAAAAAAGGAATGTCATGAAAATAGAAGAGAGACCAATAAAGAAGAGGAAGGGAATGGACATGGAGGGAGAAGGGAAGGGCAAGGGGGATGTGTTGAGAACAAAATAGACCAAATTACCTATTCTTTATCCTTGACAGGTACAGATCAAGTAATCAGAACGAACACACACACACACACACACACACACACACACACACACTGTATGTATATATTCCCAAGAATCTTTATCCTCATATTTTAAAATATATTTTTAATGGGTGTTCACTTTACTTGATGTTTTATTCAATACCATATTGTATTATTTTTGTAATTAGATATACATGTTAAAAATGGTAGTTCTGAGGAATGGTATCATTTGCTTCTGCACCTATTATGTATATTTCTTATTAAATCAACTCTAGACAAAAACTACAATGTTACTGTACATTATCCATTTTATTTGACACTTATTAAGCATTATTAATATATCTACATACTAACTTTCCATTAAAATATCTTTAAAATTATTACATTCATAAGTCTGATCTTAATTCTATTTGGGGCCAAGAATATTTTTGAAGACATTTATTTTAATTTGATATTTAGAATCAAATTTGCTGATGGTTCCATTTTAGAAACTGAATTATAACTACTAAAACCATGAATTAAAAATTTTAAACTACAACAATTTTCAAAATAAAGCAACAGATTACTGAAGTGAATTAACACAAACTTGAAAAATACCACTCTTGGTTACCTGAAGTGGGAGACTTGCAACGCTCAAGTTCCAGTGGAACTGGACTATCATTCAACTCAGTTAAACCTGAAAATACAAGGAAAAGAGAGATATATATATAAATTTTGATAGTACTGTATAGGTAATCCTTATTCCTTAGTAAAGTCTAAAAAGGTCCCCTTCCTGTGAAAAACCACATTACCATGTCTTTTATATAAAGTATTGTGAAAATTTAGTTAAAGAAGTGATACAGGAGAAACAGGAGCTATAGCTGATCAACAAAGGAAAATTAAAAATGGATGGTGGAAAGATGCAAATTTTCTTTATTATTTTTATACTTTAATAAATGATCCAATTTCATCAGAGAATAAAAATGAGAAACAGGGTTTTAAAAGTCATAATAAGATCCTTTATTTCAGGAGAACAGGTTATTGGCCTTTAAAAAATATTTAAAGAGATGCTACAGATTTAAAGTTTTGTATTTATTTATAAAAATGTAGTGCTATATATATTACATACTGATTTGTTCAATTACATCAATGTCATTTTTATAACAAGCACTACATTCATATTTCCAGTATTTCTTACTTTCTATTTTATAACTTTTCTGAAACATACAAGGATGAGTACAAAAGTTTAATACATGTTTTTAAATTCTATAAATACACATTCCTATGGCATTTAAAATATCCTTCATCATAGTTTTCTTATTCTTTTTGGAAAATCTAATATTCTTTTTTCTTTGTAAATAAGTACACAGAGTTTCTGATTGAATAGAAGTCCCTTTAATCAGAAACATTTGAACATTTGAGAGCTACTGTGAATAACTAAAATTGTCTTTGTTCATATTCCTTCCTATATCCTCGTTATTCAATTTATACCGATACATTTGCTGTAGTTGCAAAAACACATAGAATTTGGAGATGAAAAGGTCTCTTGTGATAATGTAACTTAACCCTCATGTTTTATATTTATCTATCATCTATCTGTTTTATCTTAACACACATACACTCACACACATGTATTTTTTTCAAAATTGAGTCTTTCAACCCATAAATATGGTATTCTCTCCCATATGAATGATTTTGAAAATATTTTCTTCTGCAATATTTTGTAGATTTCAGTATGGCAGTCTTATACATGGGATTTTTAAAGTCTTCTATTATCATGTCCCAAATTCTTGTTTTTACCAAGTTTCAGTAGACTTTTTTGAATATGTTTCTTCATTTGCTGTGTAAACTAAAATATTTCCAGAAACTACATGATTGTTTTTAATATAGTTGTCATCAGTTATGCTTTCTTCTTATTATTATTCTCTGGGCGAATGGGACCATATCATTTAGAAGACTATCCTCTATGTATTATCTTGGTTTTCTTTTGTCATGCTGGGATTGAATCCAGGCTCTCACAAATTGTAGGCAAGCATGAGATCACTGAGATATCTCAAGCGGTTTTTTAAATTTCATTTTAAGTCAAGGTCCCACTAAGTTTCCAGACTGGCCTTGCAAATGTGATCCTCCCATCTCAATATCATGAATAGCTGGGATTATAGTTTATTTCCTAATTGTTTACTATCATTTTATAGAAATACGACTGATTTTTACATACTGACATGTTTTCTTCAATCTTACTGAATTCACTTTTTATTTTGCAGCTTTCTTATAGATTCCTTTAGTTTTTCTATATATACCATAATAGCACTTATTTTTAGGTATATTATTTTTTTTACCTTGCTTTTGCCCTTACTAGGTTATGAAGTAAAAAGCTGAATAATGATGAGAGTTGATATCCTTCCTTTATTTATGATTTTAGGGGGGGGGGGAATATTTAATATGTTATAACAAAGTATGATGCTATTTATTTATTTTTTCATGAATAGGATTTATTCAATTGAGGAATGTCCTTGTTCCTAGTTTGTGGAAGATTTTTTGTCATAAATAAGTGTTCAATTTTGTCCAATTTTTTTATATGTATTGAGATGATCATATTTTTTTCCTTTAAATTCTATTTATCAATCATTTTACATTGATTGATTTTTAAATGTTAAATTAGCATTCCTGGGATAAATCTATCTTGTTTATAATGTTTATATTTCTTATATTTATGTGTCATATTCCATTTACTAGTTATTTTATGTATAATTTTTATATCTATGTTCATGAATGAGTCTGGTCTGTAGTTTTCTTACACTTTGCTGTATCAATTTTAGTCATCAACATTTTGATGGCTTTTTTCTGGTCCCTAAAAGGCTTCGCATTAAATGTCTCATAGGGTTAATCTATGGAACCATTTGAGGCTTAAAGTTTTCTTGAGGGAAGTATTTAATTTTGAATTTAAAAAAATTTAAAAGACTATTATTTATATTTTCCAAGGTGTTTTATGTCAGCTTTGGTAGGTTTTGTCTTTCAAAGAATCTCTTAAAATTCATCTAAATGTCAGTTTCTAGGCACACAGTTGTTCATAACATTACTTTGTAAATTTTAGTGTTTGTATAATCCATAGTGATGTTCCCTTTTTCATTTCATTTGATCATACATTATTTTTTTTTCCTGGAGTCAGTCTCAGGGTTTTTAGACTTTATTAGTGCTTTTGAAGTATCATATTTTTTTGTTGATATATAGTATTATTTGTCTTCTACTTCATTGATTTCTGACCTTTATAATTTCCTTTCATTTATGTTGTGTTTCTTTGCTCTTTTTTTTCTTAGCATCTTAAGAAGGAAGTTTAGATTATGGGTTTCCAAAATAACCATCCATGGTTTAGATTTTTATTCAAAGACTGCTTTAGCAGCAATATATATATATATATATATATATATATATATATATATATATATATATACACGCATATATACACACACACACACACACACACACACACATATATATGTGTTTTGTTCATACTTTCACTCAGGTCAAAAATACATTAAAATGTCTTTGGTCATTTCTTTTTTAAGCCATAAGTTATTTTAAAAAAATTATCTCAGAATAGAAGACAGAAAGACAAACCCACAAAGATACAATTATCCGATCCTTGAGAAAGATGCCAAAACCATATAGTGTAGAAAAGACAACCTTCTCAACAAATGGAGGAAACAGGTAATCCCTATGCAGAAGAATGAGACTAGACCCTTATCTCTCACCCTGTACAGAGTCAACTCAAAGTGAATCAAAGACCTAAGAATTAGACAAGAAACTATGGAACTCCTAGAAGAAAATGTAGGGGCAACATTCTAGTATATAGACACAGGCAATGACTTTCTCAATAGGACACCTAAAGCTCAAGAAATAATGCCAGCAGTTAATTAAATGAGATGGCATAAAATTAAAAAGCTTCTATACAGCATGGGAAATCATTAAGAATGTGAAAAGAGAATCTAGAGAATGGGAGAAAATCTTTGCTAGATATCATTCTGACAGAGAATTAATATCCAGAATATATAAAGAACTCAAAACACAAACATGCACACAAACGTACATGCACACACACAAAAAGATGGGCAAATGAACTAAATATATCTCAAAAGAAGTAATTGTTGGCCATTTATATTTCATGAACAAATGTTCAACAATGGTATGATTTATATGGGAGATATGCTCCCAAAACTCATGTGTAAGACAATGTAAGAAAATTTAGAGGGGAAATAAATGATTTTATTATGAGCACCTAAACCTAATGAGTACATTAGTCCTATGATAGGGATTAATTGGGTTGTACCTGTAGGCGGGGAGGGGTGGGTGGAGAATGTAGATCACTGGGGGCATGCCTTGCGGTATATATTTTATTTTTGATGAGTGGAGCTTGCTCTCTGATTCTTAGTGTCATGTCCCCTTGGCTTTTCTCTGCCACGATGTTCTGACTCACCTCCAGCCCTGAGGGGTGGAGTTGGCCATCTATGAACTAAGCCTCTAAAACTGTGAACCCTCAAATAAACTTTTACTCTTCTGTTTATTCTTATTTAGAATTTTGTTCACAGCAGTGAAAAGGCTGACTGAAACAAATATTGTTATCAAGTAGGGAAATATAAATCAAAACTATACTGAGATTTCATCTGATTCACTTTAGAATGGCAGCCATTAATGATACAAACAATGATGAATGCTGGAGAGGATGTGGAGAAAAAAGGAACACTTTTACACTGTTGGTGGAATTGTAAATTAGTCAACCATTATCAAAATCAGTATGGAATTTCCTCAAAAAACTAGGAATGGAATTACCATATTACCCAGCTATACCACTGTTAATACCACTCCTCGGCATTGATCCTAAATAATTAAAGTCATCATTCTATAGCGATATATGCATACCCATGTTCACAGCAGCACAATTCACAACAGAAAAACTATGGAATCCACCTAGGATGAATGGCTAAATAAAGTGTGGTATGCATACACAATGGCATTTTATTCAGCCATAAGAATGCAACCATGTCATTTTCAGGAAAATGAATGGAACATGAGGACATTATGTTAAACAAAATAAGTCAAAATCAAAAAGTCAAGGACCATATGATTTCTCTCATATGTGACAAAGAAAGTTTGGAGTTATCTCATGAAAATCAAAGAGAAATCAATGCAGATAGACCAAAGGGACTAGATGAAGGGAATAGGGGAGGGAAAGGGGAAATACTGTGAAAATGATACTGGTTAAATTATATTGTTATATTCTGTACATGTACATTGTTACAAATATGTAACAATGTATTCCATTGTTATGTACAACTGTCATGCACTAATATGAACAAAAATAATAAAAACGTGTTCAGAATTTCCAATAGGGATCAATATCTAATTCAATTTCTTTTGTAGTCAGATAGCAAATTTTGCTTCATTTCAATTATCTGTAATTCACTATATCTTATTTTATGGTTCAGTCTATCATTATAAAAAGCTATATATCTACTTGAAAAGATATAATTAATAATATTAATCAAATACATTAATATTAATTAAAGATCCTACTATTAATTAAATATTAGTAATATTAAAGATATAATTAAAATATAATTTAAAAATATTTTAAATTTAATAGCACAGGTATCTATTTATGCGTGTTAGGTTAACTTGGTCAATAGAGTTCCTTATGTTGTTTATATCCTGAAGAATTTTCATTTATTTATACTATCAGTTACTAAGGGGAAATGATGAATTCCCCAAAATGATTGTAGATTTCTTGATTTCAATGGTAGTTTTAACAATTTTTCTTTATGTATTTTTAATATTTTTGTTGACAAGTAAAAGAGTTTTAATATCTTTCTGATAGTCTTTAAAAATTTTTAACTACTTCTCTATCTCACTGCCTCAAAATCTACTTCATCTTAACATAGCCAAATATACTTTCTTTCTTTCTTTTTGAGAGAGAGAGGTGGGGGGAGGGAGGGAGGGAGGGGTGGAGGGAGAGAATTTTTAAATATTTATTTTTTAGTTTTCAGAGGACAGAACATCTTTATTTTTATGTGGTGCTGAGGATCAAACCCAGTGCCCCACACACACATGCCAGGTGAGCGTGCTACCACTTGAGCCACATCCCCAGCCCCCCAAATATACTTTCTTATGGTTAGTTTTTTAATGAAATTCTTTTACTTTCAATCTATTTGGGTTTCTATATTTAAAGTGCATCTCATATAAATAGCTTGTAGTTGGATTCCTATTTAACCTTGTCTCAAAATCTCTGCAGTTTTCTTTGTAAAGTTTATTCTAGTAACACAATATAATCTTTGGGTTAGTTTTGTATCCATATATTTTTATTTGTTTTCAATTTGTTCTTTATGTTCTCCCCCAACCCCCATGCCTCATTTCCATCTTTTGAGAAAATAATTTTAGTATTCTATTTTGTCTTCTCATTGACTTTTTAGCTCCAGTCTTCTATTTTATTTTTCTAGTAACTTTTCTATGGATTATAATAAGAATACACAGTTAATCACAGTCTACCTTTAATTATTTTTACACCACTTCTCTTAGGATAAAAGAAATTTAAGACATTATATATACTGTTTACATGCTACTCATGATTTGTGTTTTTGTCATACATTTTACTTTTACTCATTATAAACCCTATAATATACCATTTTTATAAAATAAATGTACTTTTAAAGAATTTAAGATAAAATAATGTTTCATATTTAACAAAATATTTATTCTTTCCAGTGTGCTTCATTCTTACTGTATTTCCAAGTCTCAATCTGTGATTATTTTCTTTTAGCTTCTAAAAACTTCTTCACCATTTCTTATACTGTAGGCCTACTAAAGACAAATTCATTTATCTTCATATTTGAATGACATTTTTGCTAGATATAGAATTCTGTACTGATAATTTTTTCAGTTTTTGTGTTGTCTTTGGCTTTAATTATTTCTGGTGAGAAGTAATTCATTAATCACATCATTGTTATCCTGTAGGTGGTAAGTATATTTCTCTGTTGATTTTAACATTTTCTTTTATGTTGGTTTCAGTGATTTGACTTGCGTTTTTATTTTATTTTCCTCTGTTGGGATTTTCTGAGCCTCCATGTCTTTCAGTTGATGTTTTCCATCGAATCTCAAAAACATGCAGACACAGTTACTAATGCCTACTTCCTTTTTGTTAACTTTTAAAAATGCATTTCTTCCGTTTGGATCATTGCTATTGATCTGATTCAACATATCATCAGAGCAGTGATCTTTTGATTTCACATATATTTTTCAGTTCTGTAATTTGTTTGATTCTTTTCAGTTTGTTTTTCTCCTGAAATTCCCAAACATATTTACCCACTTTAATTCACTTTTCCTATTTTTTTCTTATAATAGTTCTTTAAAAGTTCTTGACTGCTTATTTTAATTTGTGTCACCTATGAGTCTCTTTAAATTGGCTTTCTTTCTCCAATTATGTGTCATGAATTTCTGCTTCTTTGTGTGTTTTTATTTTCTGATAGCACGCTATATATAAAACAATGCTAGAAGCTGAAGTTTCCCTCAATATGTGTTTATCCTTTTTTTTGTTAATTTCTTTGGTAAGTAACTTAAGTGAAGTGTAATTCAATTTTTATAAGGCATTGAACTAAGGTGGAATTGAGTTGCAACTTTAATTAGATTAAGTTGTTTAATTTCAAATTAGTCCAAGAATATTTCTCTTTGTTTTTACAAACTGTTTACATGTTGACTTACCACACTGTAATGCATTAATCTTTACAATTAAAATAAGAAAGGATAATCAGAGAAATATGAGGGCTCAAGAAAAAATTATAGGAAAAAGATTTTTCTTTGCTTTTAAAGTTAACACTTGAAATTCCACTCACGTTTTGCCAAGGTGCTAACTGCTGATCTCAGTATTTGTGCAGAGAAAGGGCTGGGATACTGCTTTAGAGAGTTTTAATTAATATTTTGGTTAAATTATATAATAATATCAGAAAGGCAAGTCCATTAATATTGCATGAATTTCTCTGATTTCACAGTCCCACCTGCATTGCCACTTTGTCACAAGAATTTCAGGAGTGTAAGGCTTTGGTAACAGTAAACTGTGAACTTGAACAACTGGTTTTTGTATTTAGAGCTCTTTCAAATTATAATCCATAGGCCAGTCCAGAAAATAATCTTAATCTATGGAAGGGCCACTCCTTTCCCCAGGTATGGAGACATCTGCAGCTTCATTCTCACTTATGAATAATTCTTCCCTCTCTAGCATTTGCTTAATAAGGCATCTTTGAGTCTAACACTCTTCAATAGCTCTATAAGAAAGTATAATTTTATTTTTAAAATTAATATCACAGAATTTTATTACTGTTGCTAGCACTTCTTTCAACATTCTGTCGGGAAATAGAAAGCTCCTTGTTCAGGAATATTTGCAATCTTGGAAATACTGTTGTCATGGTATAGAGGTGTCCCCCAAAAGCTCATATGTGACAGGTGCAAGAAGTCTCAGAGATGAAATGATTAGATTATGGATCAACTAGGTGATGATTATAGGCAGGCAGGGTATGACTGGAGGAAGTAGGTCCACTGGAGGTATGACTTTGGGGTTTGTATTTTCCCCCTGATGAGTAGAGCCATCACTCTACTTCCTTGTTGCACTGTCCTGACCTGCTTTTCTCCCCCATACCTTTCTACCATAATGTTCTGTTTCACCTTGGGCCCAGAGCTAGGCAGTTGGCTGACTAGGGTCTGAGCCTCTGAAACCATGAACCATATTAAACTTTTTCTCCTCTACATTTTCCTTGTCAGGTCTTTTTTCAGAGAGATAAAAAAGATGATTAAAACAGAAACTGGTACTGAGAGTGGGACCATGTCTGTAACTAACCAGTCCATATGATTCAGAATCCTTTGGTGCTTTCTAGTGGGGTGGAGAAGGGATTTTGAAAAGTTTAGATTTGCAAAGTGGAAAGGCATTGTAAGTGGAGTTTAATAGGTGATCTGGTGGGAGCTCAGAAGACCAAAATGGTGATAGAACTGTGGACAGAAAAGACAGGGCCCATGAGGTTTCAGAGGAGGATGACTCTACTGGAAATTGTTTTAGAGGCATTTGTGTTACATGCTAGCAAATACGTTATCTACATTTTCCCCATATCCTGAGACTTTCTTTGAAGCTGAATGTAAAGGTCATGGGCTAATTAATCTGGTGGAAGAAATTTCAAGGGAGCACAGTATTCAGATTGTGGCATGGATATTATGAGCAGCTTTTAGCCAAGCTTACTATGATAATAAGAAGCAGAAATATTTTTGAAAACTTGCAATTTGGTCAGAAAAGTGCAAGTAAAACTGTGCCTAAGGAAGCTGTTAAAAAGATTATAGCCACTAAAGAAATGCTAATTACTTTACCCAGAAAGAATAGGACAGGTGGCTTGAGGGCATCTCATAATTGGCAAGACCACATCCATCTCAGGCTTACAGTTATAAAAGTACAAATTCCTTTGAAAATAGACCATAGGGGCAACCTGCTTGCATAAGAGGACCTAGGAACTTGTTTCACATGCTCAACCCCCAAGGTACTCAGAGGCTGCTGCAGCCATAATCCCTAGGAGCTTGGTTACTTCTCAAGATGGCAGCACACCTTGGTATCAACCATAAAGTTTTACTTCATATATAGAAATGCAGGATATTGGAGTTGAGAGGTCATGAAGACTTCTCCCCAGATTTCAAAGGAAGGCCTGGGAGACCAGGAAGTGTAGCGGTGTCAGAGTCCCTGCAGTCTGCCTTTGAGGGTATGATGCATAAAGATGTGAGAAGAAAGCCAAATCTGCAATGGAGACCCCTGAAATTAAGAGAACCAGTGATGTGAGATGTCTGTGTAAGAAAGCTGCAGGAATTGAGAAGAAACAAACCAAAAGAGAAGCCACATGGGGCTGCAACTATTAAGGTCATATGGCAGAGGTATATAAGCCCTTGTGAGAGGACATCATGATGCCATGACATGTGCCCCATTTACTAGATGTGGAGCTACTGGATTTGTTTTCCCAGTTGAATATCAGCCTTTTTTGGCCCCATCCTTCCATTCTAAGCCCCTATATCTTTCTTGTGGGTGGAAATGTTTACTCTGTGCCATCATACATAGATATATGTGATGTGTTTTTGATATTTACAGTGAAAACACTTGTGAGTTTACCTTGAATTTCAGAAAACTTTGATCTTGAAATTTTGGGTAATAATGGAACTATTAAGACACATAGGGACTCTTAAAAATGAACTATATGTATTTTGTACCATGAGATGGACAGGAGCTTTTGAGGGCCATGGGTGGAATGAGGTATCCTAAAGGATCATGTGTGAGACAATGCAGAAATTTTCAGAGGTGAAATGACTGGATTATTAGGTCTACCTAATCAATGGGTTAATCAACTGATATGGATTAACTGTATAAAGATGGGTGCAGCTAGAGGAGTAGGCCACTGGGGACAAGACTTTGGGTTTATGCTTGTCCCCGGTGAGTGGAGTCACTGCTTTGCTTCCTGTTAACCATATCCTGAGGTGCTTTTCTCTGCCATACCCTTCCACCATGATGTTCTGCCTCACCTTGGTCCCAGAATTGGTCAACAGTGGACTGAATCTCTGAAAATGTGAGCCCAAATAAACTTTTTCTCCTTTACATTTTTCTTGTCAGGTCTTTTAGTCAGAATGATGAAAAAACTGACTAAAACAACTGGGAAAGTAGGTTTGAAGACATGAGGAATCAGAGGAATGGAAAACAGTTAATCCATTACTGACACTAGTAGTTTATTAAAGTGTTCAGTACACATGCTAAATAATTGTGTCTTTTTTAATAATAATTTTTTAAAAATATTTTTTTAGTTGTAGATGGACATAATACTCTTATTTTTATGTGGTGCTGAGGATCGAACCCAGTGCCTTCATGTGAGGTGAACACTCTACCACTGAGCTACAACCCCAGCCCTAATTGTGTCTTCTTAATAATATACTAAGCATTACGTGATTAAGTTTTCCTGAGATTATGTGAACAAAGTTATAATTGACATCTGAGTAAAGAAAAGTATATTAGTTATTAAACTTGAAAGGTTTTGTATAATGATTCACTGGAAAATATATAATGAATTCTGGTTAGAACAGATACAGAAATTGTATGGTAAATAACAATGGAAGACATAATTCCCTTAGCTACAGTGAATTATATCAACTTTTATTTTAAAAATTTAAGAATGTATACATATGCCTCAATTGATAATTGGGAATTTAAATATTGAATTGTTAATTCTAAATAAAATCAGTATTTTTAAGGAGACTTATATCCAATATGTCAATACATGCATCTACATGAACAGTCTACCCTTTTAAGGATTTTCTTACCAAATAATATTCACAGTTAAACAATTTTCTCTGAATGTTTTAAATTTGATTGAAAATGTAGCCAGATAATATTTTGTTGCAGCAATACATGGTAGATGTAGATTCCAGTAAAATATCCCTCCTCCTCAGTTGTGACAACCAAGTGTCTGTATGCATTGCCAAATGTCCTCTAGGAGATAGTGTCATCTTTTGTGGAACATTACTGCTTTAGGTTTTATTGGCCTATTTTATTTGGTTTACTCTCAATGATATTACTGCTAACTAAACTATAGAAAGCTAACACATACTACTGAGCAATTATTTCCCTTATTTGTATTTCTTAGTTTCCTTTTGTAAATTTGAAGATTGAACCTTATATTTTTTCTACTAATTATAATTCAGTGTAGTTGCTTTTCAATATAAAGTTTTGGTATAAGAAAATTTACATTGTAAAACCAAATCTAAAAAAAAGGAGGTGGGGCTGGGGCTGTAGCTCAGTTGGTGGAGTGCTTTCCTAGCACATGTGAGGCACAGGGTTCAATCCTCAAAACCACATAAAAATAAAATAAAGGTATAGTGTCCATCTACTATATATAGTAGATGGACACTAATATATATATGAAGCCTACTTAAATATAGAACTGAAAATCAGATGTAATAATCATTTGTTTCATATTTAAAACAAATCATACACTTTTCAATTTATCCATTTTCTTTCTGTAACTCTCTTCTTTATCTTTCTTTAGTAATTGAGAAAAATCTCCTATTTAAATCTCCTAAAAATGTCCTATTTAATGTCTCCTATTACATGTGCTGATGATTCCCAACCCCTCTCAACTTAAGATTTTGCTCCTTTTATAATCTCCTCTCTTCCTTAGCACAATTCAATCTCTCTCCCTTTCTCTTTTTTGATCATTCCATATTCATGTAAATTAAAAATATTCTCTTCCTGCTAAAATTTAAAATAAAAAACATCAACATGCCTCTTCTTTTTTTTTAAACCCAGGGGCATTCAACCACAGTCTTATTTTGTATTTTTCTTAAGAGACAGGGTCTCAGAGTTGCTTAGCATCTTGTTGTTGCTGAGGTTGGCTTTGAACCTGCAGTTCTCCATCTTAGCCTCCTGAGTCACTGTGATTATAGGCATGAGCCACCATGCCCGGCTCCACCTCCTCCTTTTAATACCTTATTTCAATGTAGGTACTGGCCCATTTTTCTGTATCCCTTTATAACCAAGTGCTTTGAAAGAGATATTTACTTGTGCTATTTCCTCACCTGTCCCTCTTCAATCTAATATTATTCTGGCTTCCATCTCACTACTTTTCTAAAACTAAAACTGTCTTTTTGAAGGGTTACTAGTAACCACCACAGGTTCACCCATCAGTCACATTTCTGAGCTTATTCTACTTAAGTGTAACTTTTCAGGTAGCTAACCACTTCTAGAAATAGTCTCTCCTCAAATTATCTCTTCTCCTTGAGAAGTCCTCTTCTTCTTGAATTTAAATGTTGAAATTTCTGACGTTTCTATCCACAATCTCCAACCCCTTTCCTCCTCATCTAGGTTATTTTATTTATTCCCATTAAATACCATGTATATGATGAGACTCAAATTATAGCCTAGAACTCTTATCTGATATTCATAGTTGTTAAACTATACACTTGACATCTCCACATGAACATGTTACAGAGATACTAAAATTTAACATGTCTAATATTGACTCTGTAATTCCTAGTAAAGCTCCCCCCATCTCAAGCTTCATTGTCTTTGTAAATAATATCATGACATGACCAGTAGCTAAAGTCAAAATCTGGGAATAATCATTAATTCCACTTTCTTATTTCTTACACTGATTTGTAATAGTAGCTCTGTAATGCTGTTATCCTTGAAATTACCCTTTCTCTTTAATAACAATTCTCTTACCCTAGTCAAGAATATGCTCATTTCTTGTCTGTAGTGCAATACCGAGTTTCTAACTTGTATGATCTTTTATGGACCCATATTTTCTTCACTCAGCAGTGTGCATACTATTTTTAGAACACAAATGAAGCATATAATTCTCTTGCTTAAAGCAAGAGAGAATTTCTTATAACTGCTGCAGGAGTTTGCATTATCTGGTCACTGCTCATCTCTACATCATCTTATTTTCCCTTTCACACACCATACTCCTAATCTCTCTGGCCTTTTTTCTATTTTTAGATGATAGTTAAATCCTTTACCACCTTAGAACCTACTTATAAGCTGTTCTATATGCCTGGAATGTAATGATCCTTGTTCTTCATAAAGCTAGTGCTTTTAAAGAAAGCTTCATTGAGATTTAATTGATATATCTATAAAATATATAATTTGATAACTGATCATATTTATATACCTAGAAAACGATCTGTATAATCAAGATAAAAAACACATCCATCATATCTAAGAATTTTGTGTGCTATTTTGTAACCCCTTCTTTCTGCCCTCCCTATAAGTGTCCCTTCACATCCCTAGGCAACCATTTATCTGCTTTCTATCACAATGTATTAGTCTTCATTTCCTTGAATTTTCTATGAATGGAATCCATATTATATCCCCTTTTATTCTGATTTCTTTGTTTTTCTGATTATCAACACCAATCTTTAATGTTTAAAATAATTATGCTATCTTGATCTTTTTCCAAACTTTTTTGAAAATGTAAAGTCATTGTAAGCATGAATGAAGTACTAGTTTCTTTTCAAACAGTACAAAGCTTTGACTAGTTTTTTCTTATCTTATAAAGCTTTACTTCAGTGTTTCCTCCTTAGAAGGGGTTTCCCTTGACAACATTCATTCTTCTCTATCATAGCATTACTACCATTTTACAATTATAATAGTATATCTATGTATTTATTTATCTGTACATTGTCTGTAATGAATAGAAGGAAAATATGTAATTGTTTACTCATCATTCTGTACTTAATGCCCAGAAAAATGTTTGACACAGTAACTCTTCAATAAATAATCTTTGAAATTTTTCCCTTTAAGGCACTCCTTTTCTTATTATTTTTCTTTTCTTCCATTCTTGACCTTCTCTATTTATTTTGTATTATTTATATTATTTATTTAATAGTTCTCATTATTTTTTCCCTTTATTTTTTTAGTTTGTGTTTTTAGGACCTGCTATATTTCCACAAATTGAAAACCATGAAGTGAAAGAGGGAAAATATCAATGAATAAGCCTGAGGCTCTCCAAAAGATCCTCTGTTGCATAACTGAAAACTGATGCACAAGCAAATTTTTCTGACAATGTTCTACATTAATCCTAGTTTTCAAACTTCCTTTGACTCAACTGACTCAGTCAATTCTTATTTATCGAAATTTCTGTTAAATAAATAGGGCACCATCCATTGAGGCAACGAACTGAGTTTTAGCTTTAAGCTTCCATACTTGGTTAGACACTGGAAAGGTTATTTAACTCCACTCTGGCTTTGTTTCATCATACATTGACTCTGGCTTTGTTTCATCATACATTGTAACAATAAAGAATATCTATTATCTATAGAAGTGCTTTTTATAAATATTAATCCAGAAAAGTTCAACTCTCCAGGAGAGAGAGGGATTATGATTTTTACTTTATTTATATTTGGGAAGAAAAACGTTATGATTCAATATCTTCCTTTAAGATTCCAAATATAATAAATAGAAAAAGTAGAATTTGATCTAAATCTTCTGTCCATATATCTGTCACTCTTTCCAAGGCATTTCACAATATGTATAATCTATAAAATCTAGAACCTTCTTCTCAGCTATATAACTATTATTTTGGGATGTTAAAGATTTGCAGATGATAATTTAATGACTTAGGGAAGGCAGCCTAGCCTCTTGGAGCCTGACCTAATTGATGGGTGATCATCAAAAGATGTTTCTCCAGAAATGAAGTAACAGGTTCAAAATAGAAATGTGACATCACAAGAGCAAAATCAATATAATAGAGTGAAGTGGAATAAAAATATAGTTTTTAAAGAAAAATAAGGAAACTTTAAAGGTCATTGTATTCAATCTCATTTTAAATATGTCAAAACAATTTCAAATTGTTTCATTTTTGAATATGTTGTTTCATTCACAGTAGTTAAAATGGGGGGAAAAAGTGGTTACTGATTATAGAATAATGGATTTGGTTTTCAATGTGCCTAAAACATTAAGAGGCACTCATAGACATATGATCATACAGTGGAAATCATATGGATTCACATTAATATTAGGTGTAGTTTGTTTCTCATTTATTCTGAATGACTTTAAGGAACTAGTTTCATCTCTTTCAACTTCAGTTTTCTCATTGGTAGACAAATCTACCATTGATATCCATCTGCCTCAAAGGGTTATGATGACCATTAAATAATATAACACTGGATCAAATTGCCTAACATGATCTCAGAATAGAATGAACTCTCATTTGAAGTGGGTTCTGTCTCTCCAAATAGGGAAAATGCAGCTACACTTTTCTGAAATTCAGGAAACAATTCCTGAAAAGGCTTCACTGTCCCTACTATAATAGTGTTGAGAATATACAAATGTAATCATATTATATTAGCCAACATTTAAATTTCAAACCATATTTTTATAAATTTTTTTTATTTTAAAAATATTTTTAGTTTTTGATGGACCTTGATTTTATTTATTTGTATATGATGCTGAGAATCCAACCCAGTGTTTCAGGCATGCTAGGGAAGCACACTACCACTGAGCCACAACCCCAGCTCCATAAAATTTATTTTTAAAAGCAAATTCCAGGAGATTACCATTGAGTCATTAAAAATCAGACCTTTGTCACAATATATATTGTTAATCATCAAAAGAAGACTGCACTATCTGATTTCAAGTCATAGGGCTTATCTGAGAGTCCATGGAGACTACTGGTAAAATATAGAGGATCTCTTTGTTTCTTGGACTCGATTTTACTTCTACTTTGACATGTTAGGTCTCCAGTTACAAGAAATAATGATTGCTTTTGCAAAATTCTTGTGAATCTAGTAGTGAAAGAAATTGTTCTTTTATTTATAAAATTTAAAAAATTGCCCGGCTATTCCTGTGAGAGAAAAGAGCCTGCTGCCATGCTGTATCCTACTATCATCATCATTTACTCATTGAGCTCATGATTCGTTCATAAATAATACAAAAAATAAAATTCTTTATCATTTAAATAAAAAATTTAACTGATACATTCAGATTCTTGTCATCCATTTGGAAAGGTAAAGCCATACAATCATGAATTGAAATGGTGCAGACACTACTGTGTAGAAACCTGTACACTGCAATCACTGTAGGAATTTAAGCAAAGGAACTGGCACAACAGGGCTTTGATGGTAGCAGGAAAGGTTCATTATCGAAAGTGAAAATTGAGCAGGGCATTTCCAGAGAGATGATATGAATAAATCATAAGAGTAGTAAGATAGACTTGACTTGAGTGAAGTATTTTTTAAAATTTATTTCTTGTACTAACTAGTTACACATGACAGTAGAATGTACTCTGATACATCATACATAAATGGAGTATAACTTCTTATTCTTCTGGTTGTACATGATATAGAGTTATACTGGTCACATAATCATATGTTCACATAGGGTAATAACGTCCAATTCATGTTACTATCCTTCCTACACCCATACCCCTCCCCTCCTTTCACTCCCCTTTGTCTAATCCAAAATATCTCTATATTTTCTGAGCTTCTCTGCCTTGTTGTGAATTAGTATCCACATATCAGGGAAAACATTCAGCCTTTGGTTCTTTGGGATTGGCTTATTCACTTAGCATGATATTCTCCTGTTCTATCCATTTACTGGCAAATGCCATAATTTCATTCTTCTTTAAGGCTGAGTAATATTCCATTGTGTATATATACCACAATTCTTTATCCATTCATGTGTTGATGGGCACCCAGGTTGGTTCCATAGTTTAGCTATTGTGAATTAACTATAAACATTGATGTGGCTGCCTCACTATAGTATGCTCATTTTAAGCTCTGAGTGGGATAACTCAGTCAAACGGTGATTCTATTCCAAGTTTTCTGAGGAATCTCCATACTGCTTTCCATAGTGGTTGCACCAATTTGCAATCCCACCAGCAATGTATGAGTATACCTTTTCCCCTACACATCCTCATAACACTTTTTGTTGCTTGCATTCTTGATAATTGCCATTCTGACTGAAGTAAGATGAAATCTAGTTTTTATTTGCATTTCTCTAATTGTTAGAGATGTTGAAAAATTTTACATATATTTGTTGATTGATTATCTTTCTTTTTATGTGAAGTGACTGTATAGTCCCTTAACCTATTTATTGATTGGATTATTCATTTTTCTGGCTTTAAGTTTTCTGAGATCTTTATATACCCTGGAGATTAATGCTGTATTTGAGGTGAATGTGATAAAGATTCTCTCCCATTCTGGAGGCTCTCTCTTCATGTTATTGTTTCCTTTTCTGTGAAGCTTTTTAGTTTGATTCCTTACCATTTATTGATTATTGATTTTCCTTCTTGTGCTTTAAAGGCCTTGCTAAGGAAATCATTTCCTAATTAGCCAACATAGTAGAGATTTGGGCCTACGTTTTCTTCTATTAGGCATAAGGTCTCTGGTCTAGTCCTTGATCCACTTTGAGTTTTGTGCAGGGTGAGAGATAGGAGTTTAATTTCATTTTGCTACATATGGATTTCCAGTTTTCCCAGCATCAATAGCTGAAGGTGCTCTCTTTTCTCCAATGTATGTTTTTGGAATCTTTGTCTAATATGAGATAACTATATTTATGTGGTTTTTTATGTGTCTTCTATTCTGTACCATTCGTCTACATATCTGTTTTGGTACCAATACCATGCTGTTTTTGTTACTGTGGCTCTATAATATAATTTAAGGCCTGGTATTGTGATGTCCCCTGCTTTACTTTTCTTGCTGAGAACTGCTTTGGTTATTTTGGGTCTCTTTATTTTTCCAAATGAATTTCTTGACTACTTTTTCTGTATCTATGAAGAATGGCACTGGGATTTTAATAGGAATTGCATTAAACCTATATAACACTTTTGGTAATATGGCCATTTTGACAATATTAATTCTGCCTATTTCAGTGGGGAATTGCTACAGGAGAGTGGTAGAAAATCCACTTAAAGATGTAGGTAATAATTATATTTTAAAGGACCTTTAATGAAGGTTTAAGAATGTTGATTGTTTTATTCTGAAGGGAATATAAACTTATTAAATATTTCTCAAAAAACTTTTTTAATCTTTATATCACTGCTGATACTATGGAATTCTCGTGAACTAGAGTCTACTTTTGCTCCTTATTATCAACCCCAATTTCTTCTTACCATAAAAGCACCACATATTTATATGAGAAAATAGAGTAAACTAAAAGAAGAAATTTATAAGATCCGAGATAATATTCTAGAAAATTTTCTATATCTGTGTATATACATACAAAATAGGGGGATTCTATCTTCAGAAGGCTAACCTGGGATTCAGAAGTTGTGGGGAATATATACAGGAAAGGTTTTAGATAGAAACCCTCTGTGTGGTTTTAAGGGACTGATGTCAAAGAATGGTATAGAACAGAGATCAAGAAAGTTTCTGTGTAAATAGTAAATATTTTAGGCCTGTAGGCCATATGGTTTTTGTTGAAATTACTCTTTTCTGCCATTGTAGTGTGAAAGCAGCCACTGAAAACATGTAAATGAATGAGTATGAGTAGGCTCCCATAAAACTTTATTATGGAAACTAAAATTTCATAAAATTTTCATATGTGAAGAAATATCATAGTATTTAATAAGTTTCTGTTTTAGGAGCAGGTCAATACTTGCTCCTTGTTTTTTACACAGGTCCAGGAACAGAGAAAGTGAGAAATAACAAAAAAATGGTGTGGTACTAGAGTCTAAAAGTGCCCAGATGGGAATATAAATCACCATCTGGGCACTTTTAGAAAAATTCAAAGGATTTCAAAGGAATAACTTCCTTAATCTAAGGTACAAATCAGTAAAGTTTTAGGTTTTACAACTAATGTGAATGTATTAGTTTTTATAAACATGTTGAGGTCTGAAAAAATTCAGGTTATATAACATATTGATTAACATAAGGTAAACATTTTTTTCATGTCAATAAATATTTACCTGTAACATCATTAGTATCATTTGCATTTCCAGTGACAGATACCCTCGGTCCTTATGCTTTCTGCACTAGTTTTTAGTGCTTACTCTAGCCATCTTCAAATCTTAATTTGCTACTATAGGAAATGTTAACATACACTCTTTTATTTGTGGGACTTTAATTTCTCTATTTCACAGGTTGATACCTAAAATCACTACAGGAATGTACATTTTGGTATTCTATCTTAATAAAAAGCATTAGAAGTTAGGAATGCCTAGTTATCTCTAAAAACTACAAGCAAATATTGTGGCACTGTTAGAATAATGTAGTAAAATGGCCAAAGCACAAGGCTTCCAAAATAAGAAAACATTAAATTATTATTGATATGGCATATTAGATTTATTATATCAGGACACCATTACTCTCCATCCTCAAAACAGAAAATAATGACTTTTGGACTAATAGGACATAGACTGTATGGTTTGAAATAAGCACTTAAACAAAGGATAAGAATAAATGGGTACATGACAATAATGATTTGAAATATTTACATAATAATTTTTATTAAAATTATCAAGTTGCACTTCAATAGCAAAACAAAAATTTACATGCATGCTGAATGTGTTTTTAAAAAACACATTACTGAGCACCAATGTACGGATTTTATTCAAGCACTGTGACTCAAAAATGCTATTTGTCTAACCTTTTTAGAACTTACTCTGATAAGAAGTACGGATCCGTTTCGTTAAATCAGGATAAAAGTTAGACAGGCCACGCATGCAAAAGTTGTCTTTGGAACATGCCAGAACACCAGCATCAGCAGCAGGCAGGGGAAAGAAAGAAGAATAGTCTAAAGTGAAAGGAAGTGATATCATACCAGAATCTAGAACAGCCAAGATGAAGAAATTGCAGCAAAATTAGGTAATCAAATCAGAAAGGAGATATTTTAAAAATCAATTAGAAAGTAAGAGGTGATAGATGAATGATGAGGATGCTGTAGCAATTTTATTTTATCAAATGTCTTACAAAAAATTGATGGCATATTTTTCTTAAATGTTTTTGCATAGTATACATACTTGGCTTGTAATAATATGTATAAATTACTTCATTAATATCAAAATGATTGTCTTTAATGCTTCTGCAATTAAAAAGAAAGCTTAGAGATTTTAGTTTTTAATTTTTATTTTTATAATATGAGTACTCAGAGTATTCATTTTGTTTTTCAGTACTAGGGATCAAACCCAGGGATAATCTACCTATGAGCTATATCGCCATCCCTTTTTGTTTTTTTGAGACAGGGTCTTGCTAAGTTGCAAAGGCTAGCCTCCTGTTGCAGCCTCCTGTTGCAGCCTCCAGAGTTTCTGGGATTACAGACATGTGCCACCATGCCCAGCTCAGTATATTAATTTTGTAAACTAAAATAAAAACCAAGTTTACAGCTTCATCACAGTTTTCCATATTCTAAAGTCATCAGAATTTCTAAGCTATAATCATAATTATTGATGCTCAAGAAGTTTAAATTATAATTTTCCTTTGTCATAATATTCACTTTTCAACCCACAATGTACACCCAGCACTTCCAGAAAGCAAGTATCTTAGATGCTATCAAAGGGTCCACAGCTTTTATGACTTGAAATGGTGCTTTCAGCACTGCAAACAGCAGCTACTAGCCCTTCAAACCTTCTTGCTCTAAAAGCTCTTAACTTTCATAAATCAACCTTCTCTTTCCCACTATTGAGAGTCGGTTATGGTACATACACACAATTTCTTTATTTTGTTTTTCTTTCTAGCAGTCCTAAAATATTGATAACAGTTGAATTCCTAACGAAAATGCCTCAGGTTTAAAAGATAATTTTGTGTCCCTGAAAATGGTCTAAGCTAATAATTTAGAAAGCAGCGAAGTTTATCAAAAGGCTAATAAAGCAGAAATTTTTTAAAAATCAAATTTTTTAGTCTAAAAGGAAAATTCTTTTATCACACTCAAAGGTTTTGACATACCTGTTATTTGGAAAATAAAGTGTAAGATTTTAAATTTTTATTGTAAAATATTCTTTTTTAAAAAATGTCTATTTTTTTAGTTGTAGTTGGACACAATGCCTTTATTTATTTATTTTTATGTGGTGCTGAGGATCAAACCCAGGGCCCTACACGTGCTAGGTGAGTGCTCTACTGCTGAGCCACAACCGCAGCCCCTAATATTCTTTTCATGGACTTTTTTTTAAAAATTAAAGCTTTGATAACCTATTGGTTATTTTAAATAAAGAAAAGTAGAAAATTTAAAATAATTGTCTAAACACATAATTCTATAGAAGCATTTTTATCTGCAAACCATTTCCCTAATTTCTACCAACTAGACGACATCAATGGACAAAAAAATACACAAAATTTCAGCAATGTCTATAAAGCCAACTATTTGGATATATACCAAAATTCCAATAAATTTTGATAATTTAGGATATAAAACTATGGCAATATAATCTAATTAACCACAGAATTCTTTTTTTATAGTTGAATAGGCCAATTTGTCTTGTCAAGAAAGATGCTATCTTTCATAGCATTTAAAAATGTTAATGAATAATATTTACTGTGCTTGTTAAAATATTTACAACACAGTCATCATCCATCAGGAAAAGGTCACAGCTATAATACAGTTTTTTTAAAATATTAAAAGAAGTGAATGACCTTAAGTTACCTTTTATATGTGTGTTTGTTGTGTTGGGGATCATACCAGGGCCTCGTGCATGCTAGGCAAACACACTATCCAGCACTCTACCACTATTGTAAATTATCATGTTAAAAGGGGCAAAATATATTACAAGTAAGTTGACCGCAGCTTCTTTTTTTGGGGGGGTACTGATATATTTTTTAAAACATTTATTTTCTAGTTTTAAGTGGACACAATATCTTTATTTTACATTTATGTGGTGCTGAGGATAGAACCCAGTGCCCTAAGCGTGCCAGGTGAGCACTCCACCACCAAGCCACAACCCCAGCCTGAGTACTGATATATTTTTAATTTATAAAGAGGGACTCACTGAGTTGCTTAGTGCCTCACTAAATTGCTGAGGCTGTCTTTGAACTTGTGATCCTCCTGTCTAATTTGCCTGAGCTGCTGGGATCACAGGCATGTGCCACCATGCTTGGCCAGCTTTTTCAACTAAAGAACTTGATTTTCACAGCATTTCAAAATTTAGCAGCTTCTTATTTTCTCTTATTTCTTAGGAACTTAACCTAAGAAACTTGAAATGCTTCCTAACCTAAAAAGCAAATTAAACTTTATATATCTCCCTTGCCCTTTCAAAGATTCTCACTGTATTTCTGCCCAACACATTGTATTACATGGTAGTATAAATCATGTTGGTTCATTTTATAAAGCATTTGAATAACATCACAAAAGATGAGCAATCTGAAAAAAATGGTGTACAAATCAAGTTCATAACCCAGCTTGTTTTCTTTCCTACCTGCAATGATCTGCTTGTTCTTTCGAGGAGAACGTGGTTGTCTCTGATACAGGTCACTTGATCTATAAAGGTCAATGGTCCCCATGCTTAACAGAACTGTCTTCTGTATAAAATCCACCACAGCCAACCCATTGCAGTTTCCAAAGGCAACTCTAAGAGACAAAAAATAAAAATAAAAATAGTCATGAATATTTTTGTTCTTTAAATTGAGTATAAGTTTACTGAAAAATATTGTCTAGGGTAGAGGAGGTTAAGCGGTATGGTATGTTAATCAGGAAAGGTTTGCCTTTAGGTTGGATAGAATGACTTAGTATAATAACCTTGAATATTAACTACAAAAAATAAGGATGACCTGTAAGAACACCTTGTCAGGTAAGTATTTACTACCCAATCTGCTGTTTAACTTGATCTTCTATTTGTATAGCAGAATGACACAGAATCGTTTTAGTATGCAAGGAGCACAGAGGTCAAGAAAATCCACATTTTAACAGCTACAAAGTCTTCTATATATAGATACCCTTTCTCAAATAAAATTGTTATTATTATGCTCCAAATTATTTTCTTAGAGAAAAACTAAAATTAACTTCATATATTTAACATTTTTCTACTCTAATAGACATAAGGAAATACACTTATTCAATTTTTGCATGTTGTCTCACTTATTAAAAGACATTACCAGAATTTCCTGATTTAATTAAAACAGTTCTCCTAAGGAGGTACTTTAATCACTTGAAGGTGTATTTTACTATACTTCACTGCATAATTGCCACAGCATAATTATTTAACACTGTTTTTTTCAGTTCAAAAATTGGTTTATAACTTTTTACTTCATAATTATTGCATGGTATAATTCTGTTTGTCATGATGATTAAAAGGTAAACAGAGCAGCAATACATTTACTAGTGGCATGTGGATGTGCATTTGTGTTATTATGCACTGTGAGCCAATCCACTGCCAGGATGACTTGCCCCAGCCAGTGGTTTTGTCACACAGTCGAGAGCCTGGCCTGCCAACACTAATCTTCTAAGAAGGGAAATTGGGAAGTCTTAAACCCCAATTTGGTGAGCAACACAATAAAAAAGAAAGGACTCACAACTCATGGCCCATACTCCCACTCTTAGTTCATACCTCAAGACGAAACTAAAAGAAAATCAGTTTGGCACAGATAGTGAACACATATGTTCATCGACTATTTTGTCCACCGTAGTGGAAATGACTCCTTAATTTCTTAACATTTCACCCTTATTTTTCCTTTTTGTTGTTGCTTATTTTGTTTTACTTTTTGTTTTGGTTTTCTATATTGTGTTTTTGTTTTATTTGAATGTGTACTGATTGATTCAAGGATTTCTATACATGTGTTTCTCTCTCCTTATTTCTAGCCTTTTTAAAACTTTTATTTATTTATTTATTTATTGAAGGTATTATTTTCCTATGCTCTGTATTTTGAGGGTTAGGTCCCCCTGCCCCCACCCAGCCCCATGATGCTGAGGATTAAACCTAGGGATAGGGGTTTTGATTAGTATATTATGATTTTGTTTTTTATTATCTTTACCACTACTCTATGTCCCTTGTCTCCTTCTCTTTTTTCTATTGCTGACACTCAATTCCATTCCCTCTATCCTCCTTTAAAGTCATTCTTTTTTTATTCCATTGTGCATATATGCCACATTTTCTTTGTAGTTGTACACAATAACTTTATTTTATGTATGTATGTGTGTATGTATGTATGTATGTATTTATTTATAGGTAGTGCTGATGATGGAATCCAAGGCTTTGCATGTTCGAGTTGAGAGCTCTACCACTGAGACACAACCCCAGCCCCCCTCTCTCCTCATTTATGTGCTAGAAGTTTTTTTTCTTCCCTTTTCACATTGACAACAAATCCTTGTGAGGAGCGGCAAATAAATTATTGCTTTGAATTCCATAGCCTTGGATAGGTAGACTGCCCTTCTGAATTTCTTTCGGTACAACTGTGCTGAAAGACATGCTCACTTGCAGGTGGTCACTGTTAATGGGGCAGATTCTATGCCTGGTGTGGAATTTATGAGTTCGATAGTTTTGAATTTAGATGCCTGCTAGCCTTGGGTAAAAGAGATACCAGTGTGCCTAAACAGCTTTGAGATGCCAGCTGCCTGGAGGAGGAATTACTGTGCAAGTGATAAGCCTCCAACCCTGCCAATTCCCCCCCACACACACACAGCTTCTCTCTTCTTGTTTACCTTGAAGAACCCCATGTTACAATAAATTCCTTTGGTGTGTTTTGCTATAAATAAAGAATTCATGGGCTTTTCCCTTTGTTAGAATCAGATTCATCAAGTCTTTCCCACCTGTCAAGTCACTGCTTTCAATATATTTCTTGTCCTTTGTGTTTATTTCTCAATAATAATTTCCCAGATTTTTTAAAAAATATATTTTTAATGTTTTTTGTTGTTGTAGGTGAACACAATACCTTTATTTTATTTTTTATGTGGTGCTGAGGATCAAAACCAGTGCCTCACGTGTGCCAGGTAAGCACTCTACCACTGAGCCACAGCCCTAGCCCACTTTTCCATATTTTTATTTCCAGTTGGCCCACACCTCTGAGAGTTACTTATTTCCTCCCTATGAAGGCTACAGGTACAAATCCTGTAGATGTTATCAAGATGTTATCAAAGTATCTGCCCTATGCACATTTTGAAACTGCAAATACTTTTCTACCCTCCTATTTCTTCTTTCCTCATACTCAACTCTATCCTTAATACCTCATAATACTGACATATATAATATCTGCCCCTACCATCAATGTCACAGCAATAATTAATAAGGCAGAAATCATAGATAGTACCTATTGTTTAATTTTATACCAAACATAATTCATGATTATTTACTGTTTTTACTGATTGAAATTTCTGATTCTACTATTTCTACATATTGTACCAATTAACATTAAATATGAAAATAAGAACTAAAGACCTGGACTATTGCTATATATTGTTTGCATAGATTAAAGCTAACATTGGGCTCCCTCCCAATCTGTAAGGTACTAGTAACATAGAAAGTATTATAAACTCATAAGATAGAAAATTTCCAGCACCATATCCATCCAGATATATGGGTAAACACACAAACAACAAGAAAAAGTAAAGTAACAAACAATCCTAAACAACAAAAAACTGATACTACAGTTTAGAAAATGTCAGGGATGGAATTCAGAAAGTTAAAAATTAAAGAGATCTATGAGGTAAATGATGAAGAAAGAAATTAAATCAGAATGAAAATACAGAATGAAAAAAATCACTTTAATAAGGAGATAGAGATCCTGAAGAAGAATCAGTCCAAAATCCTCTAAATGAAGGAATCAGAAAAACAAATTAAAAATTCATTGGAAAGCATCACCAACAGAAAAGACCACATGGAAGACAGAGTTTGAAACAATGAAGACAAAGTATATAATCTTGAAAATAGAGTTGTTAAGAGGATAAAAAATGTTAAGAGACTATGAATAAAATTCCAAGATGGATAAAATGAAAAGACTAAACTTAAGACTTATTGGGTAGATGAAAGCTCAGAGTTAAACCAAAGGAATGCACAGTTTTTATCAATAAAAATTTCCCAAGCCTCAAGAAAAAACAGAAAATCAGGTACAGGAGGCATACAGGACCCCTAAATATACAAAACTACAACAGACCCACACAAGAACTTATTATAAAAATGCCTAACATACAGATTATAGAATTTCAAAGGCTGCCAGAGAAAAGCAGCAGGCCACATTTAAAGGGAAACCAATATAGATCTCAGTTGATTTTTAAACTCAGACCTCTAAAGCTGGGAGGTCTTGGAATTATATATTCCAAGCTCTGAAAGAACATGGACTCCAGTCAAGAAGACCATACCCAGTGAAATTAAGCTTCAGAATAGACAATGAAAAAAAACCCTTCCATTTGTGTTATAAAGATGTATTAAGAATTGTAATGCAAACAAAGAGAGTTCATGTATAATGGCATAATTTGGCATGAACATACATTATATACAGAGTTATGAAAAATTGTTCTGAGAATGGATAAATATGAATGTAATGAATTCCACTATTGTCATGTATGTAAGAAATAAATAAGTAGATAAATATATAAATAAAATAATACCATGTCACCAAAAAAGAAATGAAAACCTTCCATAATAAATAAAACTTAAAAGAATTCACAAATAGAAAGCCTGCACTACAAAACATACTCAATAAAATATTTCTTGAAGAAATGAAAAATAAAAATGAAAACCAGCAAAAGGAGAAACTACACTACAAGAATAGTCAATGAATGGATAAACTAATTCAAATTAAAAACAGAAATAACTCAAATGAAATGGAATAAAAACCATATCTCAATAATAACATTGATTGTAAATGGCCTAAACATATCCATCAAAAGATATAGACCAGCAGATTGAATTAAAAACCAAGACTCAACATATGCTGTCTCCAAGAGACTCACCTCATAGGCAAAGATAACCACAGACTGAAGGTAAAAGAATGGGAAAAAAACATATCATTCACATGGATCTTATAAACAAGCCAGAGCTTCTATCTTCATATCATATAAAGTAGATTTCAAGCCAAAATTAATGAAAAAGAACCAGAAGGACATTCCATATTGTTTAAAGAAAATATATATCAACAACACATAACAATCATTATGTATTTATGCCCCAAACAGTGTAGCAACTACATACAAACAAACCCTTCTCAATTTTGAAAATCAAATGGCCACAACAAAAAACATTTGGTGACTGTAATATGCCTGTTTTATGGAATAGATCCTCCAAACAAAAACTAAATTAAAAAGCTATGAAACAGAAAATACCATTAATAATTTAGATTTAACAGATATATGTAGACTATTTCATCCATCAATGAATATACTTTCTTCTCAGCAGCACAGATCCTTCTCTAAACTATACCATGTCTTAGATCAAATTGAATCAGGAGGACATGGAATATTTAGATCAATTTCAAGCAAAGGAATTGAAGATGCTATCAAAAGCCTACCAACAGAGCTGAGGTTGCGGTTCAGAGGTAAAGCGCTTGCCTAGCATGCATGAAGCACTGGGTTCGATCCTCAGCATCACATAAAATAAAAAGACATTGTGTCGACCTATAACTAAAAAATATATTTAAAAAAGAAGCCTACCAGAATACAACAGACACTAGTATGGCAGTATGTATAAATGTGGCTGTATAACCAATGTGATCCTGCAATCTGTACTTGTGGGAAAAATAAGAATTCATACTCCATTTGAATCAAATGTACGATATATATATCAAGATCATTGTAATGTTTTGAGCAACCAATAAAAAAAGAAGCCTACCAACAAAGAAAAGCCCAGACCAGATGGATTCTCAGTGGAGATCTACCAGACCCTCAAAGAAGAACAAACATACAAACTTCTCAAATTATCCCATAAAATAGAAAAGGAGGAAACCCTTCCAAACTCATTCTATGAAGCTAGTATCACTCTGATACCAAAACCAGAAAAAGACACTTTGAGGAAAAAAAAACTTTAGACAGATTTCCCTGATGAACATAGATACAAAAGTTCTCAATAAAATACTGGCAAATAACATACAAAAACATTAAAAAATAGAGTACCATAATCAAGTAGGATTCATTCCAGGGATGCAAAGATAGTTCAACATCACAGTAATAGACAAGAATCACATGATTATCTCAATAGATGCAGAAAAAGCATTTGACAAAATTCAGCATCCATTCATGCATTCATGCTCAAAACCCTAGAAAAACTAGGGATGGTAGGAATATACCTCAACATTGTAAAAGCTATATGTTAAATCCAATGCCAACATCATTGTAAATGGAGAAAAACTGAAAGCATTCCCTCTAAAACTATAACAAGACAGAGATGCCCTCTTTCACCAATCCTATTCAACATAGTCCTTGAAACCCTAGCCTGAGCAATTAGACTAAAGAAATAAATTAAAGGAATATAAATAGGAAAAGAAGACCTCAAACTACCCCTTTTTGCTGACATCAGTATTCTATATTTAGAAGACCCCCCAAAAATCCAACTGAAAGCTTCTAGAACTCATAAATGAATTCAGCAAGGTAGCAGGATATAAAAATTAATACACATAAATTAATTTTGTTCTTGTACACCAATGACAAATCAACTGAAAGAGAAATCAGGGAAACTATCTTATTCACAATAGCCTCAAAACAAAACAAAACAAAACAAAACAAAACAAAACCTTGGGAATCAATCTAACAAAAGAGGTGAAATACCTCTACAATGAAAATTAAAGAACACTGAAGAAAGAAATTAAGAAAGACCTTAGAAGATGGAAAGACTGCCCATGTTCTTGAAGAGGCAGAATTAATATTGTCAAAATGGCTGTACTATCAAAAGTGCTATACAGATTTAATGCAATTCCTACCAAAAGTGCTATACAGATTTAATGCAATTCCTAATACAATTCCAATGATGTTCTTGACACAAATAGAAAAAGGAGTAATGCAATTCATTTTGCAAAATAAGAGGCCCAGAATGGCCAAAACAGAGAAAAGTAAAGCAGGAGGCATCACAATACCAGAACTTAAATTATACTACAGAGCTATAGCAACAAAAACACCATGGTATTGGCACCAAAATAGACATGAAGACCAATAGAACAGAATGGAAGACACAGGAAAGAATCCACATAAGTACAGTTTTCTCATACTAGACAAAAGTGCCAAAAACATACATTGGAGAACAGACAGCCTCTTCAACAAGTAGTGCTTGGAAAACTGGAAATCCATATGTAGCAGAATGAAATTAAATTGAGCCCTATCTCTTATCTTGCCCTAAACTCAACTCAAAGTGGATTAAGGAACCTGGGCATTAGCCCAGAGACCCTGTGCCTTCTAGAAGAAAATGTAAACCGAACTCTCTGTTATGTGGACTTAGGATCTGACTTCTTTAACAAGATGTAAAATCAAGAATCAATAAATAACATGGTATTAAACTAAAAAGCTTCTTTACAACAAAGGAAATCATCAAGAACACGAAGAGAGAGCCTACAGAATGGGAGAAAATCTTTGCCACCTATACCATAGATAAGGCATTAATCTTCAGGCTACATAGAGAAAATATACACAAATTAGCCCATTAATAAATGGGCAAAGGAATTTAACAGATACTTCTCAAAGAACAAATATGAATGGTCAAAAAATGCATTAAGAAATGTTCAACATCTCTAGCAATTTGAGAAATACAAATTAAAACCATACTGAGATTCTATTTCATTTTATTTTCAGTCAGAATGGCAATTATCAAGCATACAATAATAAATATTGGTGAGAATATGGGGAAAAGGTACACTCATACATTGCTGGTGAGACTGGAAGTTGGTTCAACCCTTCTAGGAAGTAATACAGAGATTCCTCAGAAAACTTGGGATGGAGCCACCATTTGATCCAGTTATCCCTCTTCTTGGCATATACCCAAAGGACTTAAAATCAGCATACTACTACAGTGATGCTGCCACATCAATGTTTATAGCAGTGAAATTCACAGTAGCTAAGCTATGGAACAAACTTAGGTGCCTTTCAACAGATGAATGGATAAAGAAAATGTGGTATATATGCACAATAGAGTATTATTCAGCCATAAAGAAGAATCAAATTATGGCATTTGCTGGTAAATGATTAGAACTGGAGACTATTGTGCTAAGTGAAATAAGCCAATCCCCAAAAACCAAAGGCTGAATGTTCTATCTCATATGTGGATGCTAACCCACAAAAATGGACAAGGGGAAGAGTAGAAGTTCAGTGGATTAGACCAAAGGAAATGAAGGTTGGGGGTAGGAAATAGAAAAGACAGTAGAATGAATCAGATATGACTTTCCTATGTTCATATATGAATAAAAGGCAGTATAACTCCACATTTTTTTCAAGTACAAGAATGGGATCCTAATTAGAATAAGTTATACTCTATGTATACAAAATATGGAAAAATACATTTAACTGTCATGTTTACATAAAAACAGTTAAAAATTGAACCAAAAAAGATTAAGTCCATATTTTATAACACCATAATAAATGTTTTCAAGTGTAATATTTTGGCTATAATGCCAATAAATAATGACTAATATATTAATTTCATTTTCAGACTGGAAAAAATGTTTTCTGAACTGTCACAAAGATATAATGTATATTGATTTGGACTATTCAATTTTAACTTACACTTAATAAATATGCTTCCTAATTTTGGTGCATAGGAAGTTTATTAATAAAATAATTTTAATTATTACCTGCACAATTAATTTTTTAAAGTTAAACATAATAATAGCACTTTACTTTTTTGCAAAAAAATATTTGGAATGAAATCTACAATGATTATTTGGTAAAATATGGTAACACTCATTTTTCTCCATTTATAACATGTCCTCTGGCTAAACAAATTCAAGTCTGTTTTTTTTTTCTCCCTAAACTGAATCTCACTGGTTGTAGAAATATTGTTTTATATAAGTTCCAGGTTGTATTTTTAGATTGATTGTAGTACATACAAACTAAATCTGCTCTCAATCTAGTTCTTTTTGGCGTATCACACTGCTCTCTTCCTTGGTAAACAAAAGAAAAAAAGAAAAACCCCAAACATGTTTATGCGCACTAAATGTTTTCCTAATTCAAACAGAATTCTACATCTTTCAATAAGACAGGCCTTGGAATTTGAAAATGTTATTGCAGTAAAAATTAGAAGATCTGGATTAATTTCCATGTGTATTATTTACAGGTTATATGACTTTGGGAAAATTAGTCCATTTTTCTAGGCCTTAATTTCTTTACTTTGATGAACACAGCCTAATTCCATTTTAAGATTGGGAGCCATCTCGTCACAAAGTCATGAAAAGTTCATTTCTGTTTTACTGTGAAATATTAAGATTTCTATTTGGCCTGACCATACTTTGATGTTTAAGTCTGTTTAGAATTCCTGCCTGTGTTCTGAACTCACCCACGCCTGGCTCTCCCTGACAAGTTAACAATCCTCCCCAAAACCTCAGCAGCTTCTTATAAATTTAGATTTACTAAATTTACTCTCTCTAAATTTACTCTTTACCTTGAAATGTGAAGCCATGTAGACCATTAACCTGCTATCTGTCCTTGTATTGAGCTTGCTAGAACCCTGTAGGCTGTAAGTTCCCAAGCCACCGCTTTTGTAACTTTTTATGCTATAAAAACCTTCCTGCTCTTAGACCAGATGCTGTCCTCTGTCTCAGCTTTTGAGTGAGGCATTCCCCGATCATCTCCCTTGTGTACACAATATAAGCTTGTTTTAATTTAGTTTAAAATCGTCTTTTCTTTGTGTTGCAGATTCAACAACTTTGTAATGATAGTTGTATATTACTATATTTATCTAGTTTACATGGCTTTTATGAATATCAAATAGAAGATTATTTATAAAGTACTTTGAATTTTCAATGTAAAAAATTAATCTCAACATTATAAGTAAAACACTTCATATACAAATTATTGGAAGTTAATATTTTTGAAACTTAATTTTAAAACATAGTTAATTTCTTCTGTTTATCACCATGCTGGAGTTCTCAAATGCAATTCTGAGCAATAAAATAGGCAACTAGAGTGTATGACCTAGTTTTTTGTGTTTATGTGGAATTAAAAATTGAAAAATTGTAAATTTATGTCTTAGGTTTTGGGAAGTCAGTGTTTGTCACAGTGTCAATAAAGATATTAGATATAAGAGTTCAGGAAGACAGGATAAGCAAACTAAGCAGTGAGTCCCTATCTCCTCATACTTCAGAAAAAGGCAGTAAAAAGGAAAAGTATAATTGAGAGGTGGGTGACAAAATATATGTTTTAAGAAACAGATGTTACAAAGTCTGAGACCTGGCTAGAGAGACTAGAAGATAGGTCACTAGAGCAGAAAACAAACTCAGAATTCCCTAACCCTGAACCTGAACCTGTGAATGAGAAGGGGAGAGGGGCAACAGAGGAGAAAGACGGGGGAGCAAACATTCTCTTAAACCATCCACATAAAAACTGTTGGAAATACAGACCAAATTTAAAGCAGGATGATAACAGAAGTTTCCTTAAAATAGCACAAACATCTTAAAACCAAATTATGAAAAGAAAGCTGAGCCACAGGTCTGCAGCCATCTTGTGGAGCCCTCAGCCAATCAGTTACCCTCTTAAATCCTCATGGCATCCTCCCATGCCTAGCATGCTTCAGAGGGAAGTCCCTGTAGTGGGACCTCTTAATAATCATGCCAGGAAGAATTTTAGAAGGACCACTATTAGTTGTAAATTGCTGAAACTCCCTTTCTCTCCCACTTACTGTGTACAAAAGGAACCAAAGGCGCTGGCAGGTCTTCCCAAAGGGAAGTGAGCCAAACCCTGTTCAGCATCTGTAACTGAGGCAAAGGTGAAAAGCTCTGCATAGCCTCTGCTCCTTAGCTCAACTTGGAGACAACAATCAAGCAGCTTTTGACCTGAAGAAAGGAAAGTAGATTCACCAGGTCCTGACCACAAACACTGAGGAGAGGCACTGTTGGATGCCTAGGGACAGGTCCCAGAATTGCAGGGCTATACAGGAGAAAGGCTGTCTGAACATCCAGTGACACAGAGACCCAGTGGGAAATTGCCAAAGGCTAAGCAGCAGAAAGGGTTTGTTGATACCAGCCTTAACAGGTACATAGCCTGAACTGTGACCTCAACTGGCAAGTGACAGGGCATTTTATGGATACTTGCTGGATCTTGCATCAGACTTGTTAGGCAAAAGTAATCAACACATTCATAGCCTGGGGCAGTGGAAACTAGAGTCTAAGTGAACCACCAGATATCCTTCACTATAGTACCTCAGAGAGCAGTCATAGCTGGAATACTTCTGTACCACAGGTCACCTGTAAAAAATCTACAACCAGAGTTCCTGTGCTCAAAGGCAGGATCTTCACTACTACACAAAATATGGGGGGCAGGGTAGGCAGCTAAAGCCAGATTTAAAGATAGGTAGTTAGTGTAGCTAGGTAAATCAGGTCTAATAGAGAAAGTATAGTCTGATTTGAGGGGAGTATGATGGGAAACTGTCCCTAGGAGACTGAAATGTTAATGTCCCAAGAAGCCTGGCCTATACTGCCCATCTTTAAGAATTGTTAATGAAAACTCCAGAGCCAGTGAGGAATTACTAATTCATTTGCCCTGAGCTCTCTTCTTGCCTATATCACTCTCTCCAGCCCGCCTTTGGCCATCCTACTGAACATTTCCTGGGCCTAGTTACCTAGGCAGGAAGGAGAAAGATAAGGGGAGGAAAGTGGGAGAACAAAGGAAACCTGGGACATATAAAAAGGCAGAACACCTTCACTTCTAGGGATACCAGGTCTGAGGATAGCCTTAGGCCTGAGCCTAAGCAACTCCATTTTAAAAACTCTAGTTTAAAACCTGCAGTCTCACCAGGCACACCCACAGAGCCCTCCAGTATGGCCTCAAACAAGTTACTTCCCCTCACCCTGATAAACAGAGTGAAGCCCCTAGCAGGCTGAATTTCAGAGTGTAGACCACCAGGCCAAATGTTTCTGACCTCAGGGTAAATGACGTCATGGAGAAATCCAGTGGTAGCTGATAAGGATTGCAAATGGGGTCAAAAAGCCCCCAAATTTAGTATAAATAATAGAGCTGATGAACAGGGATTCAGCCAGCTGAAACAAGGATGCAATGGAACTGGAGAGCCTGATGAGGACCTGTACTGACATCCCATCACTTGTCATCATTTCCTGGGCCTCTGCATGATTCTCACCGCTCTCAAACTCTACCACCTCCTCTGGACCTTGGTGAGAGCTGCAACTTCTCCCTACGACCCTCTCCTCAACGGGTCGTCCACTCCACGCCAGGAAAAGCCTGCTTTGGTTCCAGACCTGATCATATGGTCTGAGTGAGTGTGCATCTGCTGGACATAAAGCCTAAGGCTTGAGACTTTTAAACTTAGCATGCAGAGGTAACGTCTGTCACTAGCCTGTCATGATTAAGTGTGTTTTTCAGTGCTTAGAATTAATCTAGAATTGTTTGCTGTGAATTAATTATGTCTATTGCAGTGCCTAGCATTAAGAATTGTCGTTTTCTTGATTAAGAATCTATAGAGTGAAATTGTATTGAGTAATTTGAGTGAATAAAGCATTGAAAGGGGCAGAAGCACGTGGACATTCTTCATTTCTCCCCTCTAGTGAATACATCTCAATTTTGCCTCCTCATGACACCAGAATACCAGCTATGGCCCCCTTCTCCCCCGCCCCGCAACTGAGAAGTCTATGTTTACCCTTTTTATTTGTTTATTTATTTAATTTATATATGATAGTAGAATGCATTACAATTCTTATTACACATATAGTGCACAATTTTTCATATCTCTGGTTGTATACACAGTATATTCACACCAATTCGTGTCTTCATACCTGTACTTTGGATAATAATGTCACCATCATTAATAATCCCATGCTCTCTCCCTTCCCCTCCAACCCTTCTCCCCTATCTAGAGTTCATCTACTTCTCCCATGCTTCCAACTCCCTATCCTACTATGAATCAGCTTCCTTATGTCAAAGAAAACATTCAGCATTTGGTTTTTTGGGATTGGCTAACTTTACTTAGCATTATCTTCTCTAACTCCATCCATTTACCTACAAATGCTATGATTTTATTCTCTTTTACTGCTGAGTAATATTCCATTGTGTGTGTGTGTGTGTGTGTGTGTGTGTGTGTGTGTATATATATACACACCACATTTTTTTATCCACTTATCTATTGAAGGGCATCTAGGTTGGTTCCACAGTTTAGCTATTGTGCATTGTGCTGTTATAAACATTGATGTGGCTGTGACCATGTAGTATGCTGTTTTTAAGTCCTTTGGGTATAAACCAAGGAGAGGAATAGTTGGGTCAAATGATGGTTCTATTCCTAATTTTCCAAGAAATCTCCCTACTGATTTCCATATTGGCTGCACCAATTTGAAATCCCACCAGCAGTGTGTAAGTGTACCTTTTCCCCATATCCTCACCATATATTAGCCCTTTAAAAATAAACCCTGCTTTATATGCTTGCCTTGCCGTGTTTTTCTAATGTTATACTTCAACATGTGAGGGAGTAGAACTCGGCACTGATAACCGGCAGTATCACAGCACAGGGTGACCCTTAGCAAATACATGGGGGCACTTCAGAGTCTGTCTCCTGAACGATTGCACAGGAGAGAAACAGTCAACTCACAACACTTATAGATTTTTTTTCTCTATTTTCTGTTTTTTTTTTATTTGCCCAACCTTGCTTCCTCCCCTCCTTTTAGCTATCACTTAAGGTTATAGTAAATTTACTAAATTTAACAACTATTTTTTTTAAAAAGAGAGTGAGAGAGGAGAGAGGAGAGAGAGAGAGAGAGAGAGAGAGAGAGAGAGAATTTTTAATATTTATTTATTTTTTTAGTTCTCGGTGGACACAACATCTTTGTTGGTATGTAGTGCTGAGGATCGAACCCGGGCCGCACGCACGCCAGGTGAGCACGCTACCACTTGAGCCACATCCCCAGTCCCTTAACAACTATTTTTTAACCTATTCCAGAACTTTATTATAGGTTTATACCTGAATTTGAGGAACTATAAAGAACATTTGCAATAAGTATTTGTTCTTATAAGGTTGAATAGAATGAGGATTGGCTCAGAAGTGATTATAGTAAATAGGACTCAGTGGTATCTCTTAAAGTGGTGCTGATATTGGGATCAGAAAAGTTCACATTAAATTAAAGTATTATTGAATATTCACCCAACACAAGGATTTTAAGAAAAAGAAGCTCACAAAGTAGTCATTCACTTAAAAAAGTCAGAACTATACTGACAAATGGGTAGAAATGGCAAACAATATGAAAAAGCAAACAACAAACCATCCCAAACAATCCATAAAGCTTCAATAACAGACTACATTGATAATAAAGCCAGACTTAGACAGGCAATCAGTGTAGATAGGTAAATCAAGTCAGGTCAGGTCAAGGAGGTCAATTTTGAGTGAGTGTGGGAAGTTGGAGACTGGCCCCTGAGGGATCTTATCAAGAACCTGCCCCTGCTCCAACCTGTTGCCAGGGTAACCTGTCCCAGGAATTTCCTTTCCCTATAGTCCACCTTTTGGCCCTCTCACTGAGCATTCCTGGGCCTAGTCATGTACACAGGAAGGAGAAAGATAAGGGGGAAAGGCAGGAGAACAGAGGGAGCCTAAGAAGTATAAAAAGGGAAAAACACCTAGTTTCTTGGGATACCAGGATACCAGCTATGGCCCCCTTCTCCCTCGCTGGAGATGTTTATGTTACCCCTTTTTAAATAAACCCTGCTTCATATGCTTGCCTGGGCATGCTTCTCTAATGTTTAAACTTCAACATGTGGGGAAGCAGTACACGTCACTGATAACCGGCATTATCAATAACACAGTGGAGGAAATGTCAGTGAAGGAACTTAAGAAAATTCACAGTTCAACTCTTCTATGAGCTAAAAGAGATGTAAGGAGTAAAAGCAGAAAGATGTAAGGAGTAAAATATAGAAAGTGAAAGATCACTTCAATAAAGAGAGATTCTGAAAAAACAAATCTTTGAAATGAAAGAATCAACAAACAGAATTAAAAATTAAATGAAAAGCATCATCAATAGATTAGACCACTTTGAATACAGATTTTTCAGGGCATGGAGACAAAGTAAATACTCTTGGAAATAAAGTTGACCATAGAGGAAAAAATATCAAGAGACCTAAAGAGAATATTCAAGAAATCTGGGAGAACATTAAAAGGCCAAATTTAAGATTTATTGGGACAGATGAAGGGTCTGAAATACAAATTTATAAAATACACAATCTTACATGACATAATATCAGAAAATTTTCCAAATATTGAAAATACAATGGAAATTTAAATACAGGAGGCTTATAGGACTCCAAATATACAAAATCACAACAGATCCACTCCAAGACACATTATTATGAAGTGTCTAATACAGAAAATAAGGATAGAACTTTAAAAACTGAAAAACATCTGGTCTCAGTTAGAAGTAAACTAATCTGAATTTCAACTGATTTCTTGACCCAGACCCTTAAAGCTTGGAGGGTTTTGAATAATATATACAAAGATATGAACAAAAATGGATGACAATTAAGAATACTATACCCAACAAGATAAAGCTTCAGGATTGAAGAGAAAATGAAAACCTTCCATGACAAACAAAAGCTAAAAGAATTTGTAGCTTGAAAGCTCAATAAAATATTTCATGAAGAAGAAATGAAAAATAAAAAGGAAAAGCAGAATATGAAGGAATTATACTAGAAGAATAGTCGATTAAAGGATAAGGAAATCCAATTTCAACAATATAAATAAATCAAAATGGCAGGAAATAAAAATAATCTCTCAATAACAACAGTAAATGTAAATGGTCTAAATGCTTCAATCAAAAGATACAGGTTGGTAGACTGGATTAAAACACAATATAAAAAAATATGCTATCTGCAAGACACTCACCTCATAGGCAAAGACATCCACATATTGAAGGTTAAAAGATGAGAAAAAACATACAATTCACATGGATCTCATAAACAAGCAGAGATCACTATTCTCTTATCACATAGACTTCAAGCAAAATTCATTAGAAAAGGCAAATGTCATTTCATACTGCTTAAGTGAAGCATACATCAACAAGGTACAATGATCATGAATATTTATGCTCCAAACAATGGACCATCTATATATATATCTTGATATTAAGAATGAAATACATTGCAATGCAATAATACTGGGTGACTTTAACATACCTCTCATAATAGGATAGATTATCCAAACAAAAATTCAATATTCTACAGAACTAAAAAATAAAATAACAACTTGAATCTAACAGATATTTATAGAATATTTCATCCATCAACAACAGAATTAACTTTCTTCTTAGTAGAACATGCAATATTTTTTAAAATAAACTATACTTTAGGTCACAAAGCAAATCTTAGCAAACACAAAAAATAGAGATAATACCTTGCATTCTATGAGGTCCTAATGGAATAAAATTAGAAATCAACAATAAGAAAAATAGAAGCTACTCTAACATCTAGAGATTACATAATTCACTTTTGAATGATGAATGGATAGCAGAGGAAATATGGAGATAAAATAAAAAATATTTACTTAGAGGTAAAGGAGAAAAGTAATATAATATGAAAATCTCTGGGGCAATATGAATGCAGATCTAAGAGGAAAGTTCATAGCATTGACCTCAAACATCAAATGAATAGAAAGATACCAAATAAATACTATAACTCCTTACGTCTGAAGGCCCTAGAAAAAACATGAAGAAACCAACACCAAAATCACTAAAAGACAGTAACTAATTAAATCAGAGCCGAAATCAATGAAATTGAGGTTAAAAATATCAAAAGATCAATGAAAGAAAAAATTCATTTTTTAAAAGGATAAACAACAAAATAAAACAAAAAACAGGGAAAAAACTCAAATTTTCAAAATCCAAGATGAAAAAGGACATACCACCACAGATACTTCTGAAATCCAGAGAATTTTCAGAAACTATTTTGAAAATTTATACACCAATAAACTAGAAACTTGAAGATATGGATAAATTCCAAGAGACATATAACCAGCCAAATTGAACCAGGAGGATATGGATCAGTTGCCGGCTGATGATTGGCTCACAGTGGCCCCAGCAACATCTAGCTGATTGGCTCCTCTGCGGTGATGTTCATTGGGCTGTTTCCCTGCCCTTCAGACTGCCAGCTGATGATTGGCTCACAGCGGCCCCAGCAACATCTAGCTGATATGAATCAGTTTCAGGTAATCGAAATTAAAACCTTCGGGGGGGGGGGCTGGGGGGAGCCCAGGATTGGATGGATTCTTAGATGAGTTGTACCAGACCATTAAAGAAGAACTAATACCAAACCTTTTCAAATTATTCCATGAAATAAAAAAGGAAGGAACTCTGCAAACTCATTCTATGAATTCAGTATCATCCCAAGGCGAAACCAGAGAAAGATACATCAAGGAAATAAAACTTCAGACCAATATCCTTGATGAACATAAATGCAAAAATTCTTAATAAAATATTGGCAAACCTCACACAAAAACACATTAAAAAGATAGTGCACCAGGATTAAGTAGGTATCTTCCCAGGGATGCAAGTTAGGTTCAATACACAAAAATCAGTAATTGTAATTCACCACATAAATAGACTAAAAGACAAGAGAAAGCATTCATGTTTAAAACACTAGAAAAACTAGGGATAGAAGGAAATGACCTCAACTCTATAGAGGCTATATATGAAAATCTCAAATCCAACATTGTTCTGAATGGAGAAAAACTGAAAGTATTTCCTCTAAAAACAGGAATAAGACAAGAATACTCACTTTCCCCACTGCTATTCAACACAGTCCTTGAAACTGTAGCCAGAGGAATTAGGCAAGAGAAGGAAGTTAAAAGGGATATGAATAGGAAAAGAAAAGCTCAAATTGTCTCAGTTTGTGGATGACATGATCCTACATTTAGAAGATCCAAAAAAACTCAACAAGAAGACTTCTGGAGCTCATAAATGAATTCAGCAAAGAAGCAGTATTCAAAATCAACCCCCGTTTATCAATTGCGCTCTTATACTCCAATGATGACTCTCTTGAAAAAGGAATCTCCTGTTCACAAAAGCCTCAAGCTGCCCACTCCCACCCCCGCCAAAAAAACAAAAAAACAAAAAAACCAACCAACCAAACAAACAAAACCAAACAAACAAAAACAGAAAAATAACCTTGGAATCAATCTTAGGAAAGGGGTTAAGGACCTCTATGATGAAAACTATAAAACACTAAAGAAAGAATTGAAGAACAGCTTAGAAGATGAAAAGATCTCCCATGTTCTTGGATAGGCAGAATTAATATTGTCAAAATGGCTATACTACCAAAAGCAGATTCAATCTAATTCCCATCGAAATTTCAGTGACATTCTTGACAGAAAAAGAAAAAGCAGTCTTGAAATTCATTTGGAACAGTAAGAGGTCCAGAATAGCCAAAGCAATCCTTAGCAAGAAAGTGAGGCAGGAGACATCAATAATACTGGACCTCAAGTTGTACTTCAGAGCTATAGTAACAAAAACAGCATGGTACTGGCACCAAGACAAATGAAATAGAAGATACAGAGACAAACCCACTTGAATACAGTCAGTGCATATTAGACAAAGGTGCCATGAACATATATAGCCTTTTCAACAAATGATACTGGGAAAATGGAAATCCATATGTATTAGAATGAAATTTGATCCATATCTCTTACCCTGAACAAAACTCAAGTCAAGGTAGATCAAAGAACTAGGAATTAGTCCAGAAATCCTGAACCTGCTAGAAGAAAATATAGGCCCAACATTCCAACAAGTTGGCTCAGGAAATGACTTCCTTAACGACACTCCTAAAGCACAGAAGCAAAATAAAAAAAATCAATAAATGGGATAGCATCAAATTAAAAAGTTTCTTCATAGAAAAGAAAACAATAAAGAGTATGAAGAGAGAGCCTAGGGAATGGGAGAAAACGTTTCCCACTTGCTCCTCAGAGCATTAATCTCCAGGATATACAATGAACTAAAAATATTTAACCCCCCAAAATAAATAACTCAATAAATGGGCAAAGGAACTGAATAGGCACTTTATAGAAAAAGAAATACAAATGAATATTCAACAAATATTTGAAAAAATGCTCAACATTTCTAGCAGTTAAAGAAATGCAAATTAAAACTACACTGAGATTCTTGCTTCATTCAGAATGGCAATTATCAAGAATACAAGTAAAAATAAATGTTGATGAGGATGTAGGAGAAATGTTACACTCCTATATCAAAAATTAGTGCAACCATTCTGGAAAGCAGTATGGAGATTCCTCAACAAACTAGGAATGGAACCACCATAAGACCCAGCTATCCTATTTCTCAATATATATCCAAAAGATTTAAAATCATCATACTATGGTGACATAGCCACATTAATGTTTATAGCACATAATTCACAGTAGCTAAGCTATGGAGTCAACCCAGTAGTTCTTCAACAGAAAATGTATAAAGAAGATATAAATATACACAATGGAGTATTATTCAGCCATAAAGAAGAATGACTTTTGATATCTGCAGGTAAATGGATGGAATTGGAGATAATCATGGTAAGTGAAGTAAGCCAGACCCAAAAGTTAAAGGCTAAATGTTTTCTCTGATATGTGGAAGCTAATCCAAAATAAGAGGGAGGGTGGGTTAAAAAAAGAAAGATAGAAGAAAGATCATTGGAGAAGACAAAGGGTAATGAAGAGAAAGAAAGAGGACACAGAGAAAGACAGTGGAATGAATCTGACCTAGACTTTCTGTGTGCATATATGAATATGCCATAGTGAATCTCACCATCGTGTATATCCATAAGACAATATTTTTTAAAAACTATAGTAAATAAGAGAAATATCAGTAGAGTAGAGGGAAGGGAACAGGGGCTGGGAGGAAGGGAGAGGAAGGGGAAGTATTGGGGATGGAATTAGAACAAATTATAGTTCATGCTTTTATAAATATGTCAAAATAAGTATATTGTTATGTATAACTAAAAGGAACCAATGACCAAATAAAAATATTGGATTTAATCTATTTTAAAAAGCTAGAAAATTGAACAAAATATACTAAGCAATAGTTTTCACATATTGGTCAATAAGCAACATAGGAATGGATGAGAGAAGAATAATAATGTAAACTTCACAAATGTCTTTCCTTAGTGACTAGAGTGACTTCCCAAGCTGGAGCATAAAAACTCAAAAATTGAGTTAATTACCTCATTGAATTGAGGAGACAGTGATCAGAGATTGAAACTTCAAAAGTAGCTAGAATATCAAGAAAAATATTAGAGCTGCAGAGAAATTATATAGATATTTCAGGATGGTCTTGTGGTATACTAATGGTATACTAAGAAACATCAGAACGATGAGGTGAAACAATTCGCAAAGCTCACACAAAGTAGAGCATATTTCATGTTACTACCCACTAAACCACTGATATCTCCCAATACAGGAATAGCAGATATTGGGGTGTCATTTCAGTAATGGGGCAAAGTAGCCACAGACTAAAGACTTTTCTAAAGCCACCCTTATAAATCTTTAAAGCAATGATTTCAAGTAACTTAACTATCTTCTAGAAATATAATCCAACAGTATTGAAAAAAATATAATAAAATAGGGGCTGGAGATGTGGCTCAAGCGGTAGTGTGCTCTCCTGGCATGCGTGCGGCCCGGGTTCGATCCTCAGCACCACATACCAACAAAGATGTTGTGTCCGCCGAGAACTAAAAATAAATATTAAAAAATTCTCTCTCTCTCTCTCTCCTCTCTCACTCTCTCTTTTAAAAAAAATATAATAAAATACCACCCAAAATGTGAATGTCTAGTGTGTAAAAGGAATTAGTTATATAAAGAAACAGAAAAACTATGATCGACAATGAGAGGGAAAAATAACAGAAAGATAAACATAAATGAAACAAAATTGCAGAGAAGGATATTAAAAGTGCTTTAAAAATGTATACAGATAATCAAGAAAATATATGAATGTGATAGAATGAAAAATGGCAGATATAAAAATGCTCATATTAAATTTCTAGAGATATGAACACTACTCTGCACCCAAGATCCCATGTCTGCACCAGCATATTGAACCTGCCAAGAGAAATCCTCTATACAGAACTTTCTTGGATGCGAAAAAAGGAGAACAACAAGAACCCAATAGCTTTCACTACTGAGGACGCCAATAACACTAGGTGCAACAAATACTGCAGACATCCAAAGTTTTGGCTGCCAAAGATTCCTGCAGTCTTCACCAATGTTGATTCAGTGGTCAGAGCTGCATGGAGATCATGCCACTGCACCCTTCCTGGAACAAAAGATCTGCACCTCACCCAACCAACACCCTACTAAACAAAGGTGAAAGTCTTTCCCCACTCTGTTTCAAGAAGGCTAGATAAAGTAACTTGCTCCCCCAAATGAAGACATCAATACAAGACCACTAGAAACTTGAAAAGGTAAGTAATTATATCACCTGGAAAGGAACACAATAACTATCAAGGACTAACTCAAAGAAATGGAGATCTATGAATTCTCTGAAAAATAGTTCAAAATTATTATTTTATCGAGATTCAGCAAGACACAGAACACAGATAATTTAAAGATGAAGGAAATTAATACATGAAAAAAATGAGAGGCTACTAAAGAGATAGAAATCATAAAAAGAGAACCAAACAAATTCTGGAGCTAAGGAATGTAACAAATGAAGTGACAAATGCAACAGCAAGTTTCAATACAAGATTTGATCAAGTAGAGAAAGTATCTGTAAACTTGAATACCCATCTTTTGAATTTGTCCTTTCAAAGGAGAAAAAAACGCAATAAGAATGAAAAAGAAGGAAGAAAACCTATAGGAAGACATATGGGACACCACCAAGGGAAACTATAGTGGCATCAGGGCAGTTAGTTTGAGTAACAGGAAAGATAGTAAGGGCAGACTGCTTATTTAAAGAAATAATGACTGAAAATTTCCCAAATCTTAGGAGAAATATGCACATCAAGATTCATGAAGTTCAGAGTACTCCATCAGATTCAATCCAAAGATGACTCCACCAAGGCACATTATAGTTAAATTGCTAAAAGTCAAAGACAAAGAACAAAGAAAAGTTGAACTTTAGAAATGAGAGAGATAAAGACTTTTCCCAACAAACAAAAGCAATGGAGTGTAACCACTGTATTTGCCTAATAAGAAATGCAAAAGGGGATTCTTAAAATTGAAAATAGAAGGATACTAATATAACATGAAAAGGTGTGGAAGCAGAAAATTCACTGGTAAAGGTAAATATAGGCTCAAATTCACAATATTCTGCTATAGAAATGGTAGTGTGTAAATTTTAATTCTAAGAGAAAGTTTAATATATAAAAATATCTATAGCTAAAATATTTTGTCAATGGAATATAACACAATATAACAAGGTGTACCTTGTATCATCCACAACATAAAATGTATGTAGAAGGTGATAGGTAAAAGTAAGGAGCTTTGGCATGAAATTGAGGTTGAGCTATCATCACGCTCAAGAAGACTGCTCATAACTAATTAAAACTGAAAGAAAGAGTTTGAAATTGATGACGCAGAAAAACAAAGGTTCATTATTAGGGATTATAGTGAGCATTTATTAACCAACACTTCAGAGAAACCAAGAGAAATGAATAAATAATATAAATAAAATCTCACCAAGTCAAAACCACTAAAGAAATAAAATCTAAATACACTAAAAACAAAGAAAGAGACTGAAACAGTAAGAAAATCCTTCCAAAAATGAGAGCCCAGGGATACAGACATTAGTGTTAAATTCCACAAACAAAAACTAATCCAAATCCCAACCATTCTAACATCCTTCAAAAATATTGAAGAAACACTTTCAGATACATACATAGTACAAGGCCAGCACTACTCTTATACCAAAGCTAGACAAGAATATCAGAAGAAAATAAAATTAAAGGCCAATATTCTTGATGAAAATGGCTTCAAAATTCCTCAACAAAATTCTTCAACAGAAAAACTAAATTCATGAGTATATTTAATGATTATATACCATGATAAAAATCAGAATTACCTCTTGGGTCCAGGATTGTTCAACATTCACAAGTCAAAAAATGTGATACACCACATAAATAGCATAATGGACAATAATCATAAAATCATCTCAACAAGTGCTCAAAGGGCAGTTGACATAATTCATTATCCTTTTATGATAAAAATTCACAACAAATTTGGTTTATAAGGAATATATCTCAACATCATCATAAGAGCCATCTGTCACAGATAAGTCCATAGCTAAATTATATTCAAAAGTGAAAAGGTGAAAACTTTTCCTGAAGACAAGGATGCCACTCTTACCACTTGTATTCAACATAGTATTTGAAAGTCTTACAGAACTTATGTAAGAAAAATAAACAAAAGGCAGATAAATTGGAAAGAAAGAAGTTAAAATGTCTGCTAAGATAGTATGATCTCATTTACACAAAATCCTAAAGGTTATAAGAAAATGTTAGAATAAACATAGCCTCTCACTACCTATAGAGGTATCCATTTAGTCAATTTTCAGGGTACAAAATCAACATATCAAAATAAGTAGCAGATAGATATTAGAAGATGGAAGATTGGAGGCACTGAGCATTTTTGTTCTGCTTTTCCATAAGACAGAACCAAAACAACAGGAGTGTAGCTGCTTATTGAGTTGGGTGGCCTTAGGAGAGGACTGGAAGAGAACAGTTGAGAAAAAGAGACTTGGAGAAGCCCATAGATTTTGGATAATGGAAGAGTGAGGAAAAAAGTGCCCAACCACTGAACACATGGCATCAAGGCTGGGGGAGGGGGAAAAACTCTATGAAAGAAGGAGGGTCCTAGAGAACTCCAATAGTACAGAATTTGGCATCTTGCAGACAAGGTGCAAATAAGTAAGAGACGTGGGAACTGCACAGCAACCTAGCTCTGGAGAAGTTCTCTAAACTTCCCAGAATGTTCTTATAAAACTATAATCAGGAACCAACTTGAGAAGGGTCCTATTGTCTGAGTTGACTGCTCTGAGGATTAGAGGCCCAAGAATTTTCTTATCTCTGAGACTCTGGACTCTGACAATTTCACTGCACTGACTGCAGTGGTGGCTGCTTATGAGACAGTACAGTCCAAAGGAGAGACATTGAAACAAACCCATTGAAAATTCTATGCCACAGGAAAACAACAACATGGAGGGGAGCAAAAGATACTAAATTGGTGGTTCAGGAAATCTGCTAACAGTCTCAGGGAGTGACAAGTCCCACGTGAATTTTTGTGAGAATCAAGTTTGAGGACAACTGATAAGGTTGGCAGTGAATGTATGTATGAAACACCCTGCCTCCCATCAGATCCATAGCCTCTCACTACCAATAGAGGTATCCAGGGATGTGCTGCCATTTTCCCTGTCCTTACAACATGTAGGTCAAAAAGATCCAGACAGAATTTTCACTTGGTGAGCTAAGCATTCTGACTTAGCTTGTTAATGTGCCACAATAACAATATTTGTCCTGCACTGTAGAGAGAATCTCTGCCTACTGATTTTTGCATTCCATACTAGCACATTCTAGTGTCCAAAGTAGATAAGAGGAATTCCAGATAGCTTTACCACAATTCAGTCCTGTTAATTAATCACCTAGGGAGCAGGACAACAGAAAGAAGTGGACAACAAGACTGCACTCTCTGTAGGGTCTAAAGCTCGCAAAAATCCAAAGAGAGGATTTGATCAGCAGAGTTGCAATCATTGACTCTCCTCACCTCAATTGGGGTGCCATAACAGGGATAATACTTTTACATTTTTATCTAAAAATGTTTTTCTTCTCTTCCTAACTTTTAGAGTTTTCTTTCTTGTTTTCCCCCTTTTACTTTTCTCCTCTTTGCTCATCTTGAGACAACCAGGAAACACTTGGCCTGAGGATCTCAGATTCTGCTCCTGGCAAAAGAAGCACATCTGCCTCAGACATTGGCAACATGATAATCTTCAGGCTGACCAGCTCTTCCCCACCCGGACATTCCCACCCAAGGATTCCTCAGGCTATGCAAATAGGCCCAAAACCGACCAAAAGATAGTCCAGCAAACAGGATGGGCAGGAAAGAACACCCATGGGTTCCACAAGTATGGTGATGGGAATTGTATCCACATAGGCATCTTCTGAAGGCAACACTTCCTCTACATGGTCAGAAGCCAGTGGCTTCCACGGGGGCAGCAGGAACCTTAGGAATCTGGCAGGGGCATTGATGGGCTTCACACTCACCACCCCTATACAGCATCCTCTATGCTGACACAACACTGTGCCTTATGCCCTACACACTGTGCTGTAATGTAAATTATGTTTCAGTTAATAACATAAAGAAAAACAATGCTGAAAAGTCATGAGGGGAGACATACAGATGCTCGGGTACTCACATCATGAGGTCATGAGGGTGGGGTGGATACTAGGCTTCCTTCATGTCCTATGCATAGCAGCACTCAGGGCCAAGGTCTCACACTCACTGTGTACACTAAGGCCTGCCTCCATTCAGAGTTGTGAAGATGGTTGGCATTTCTGGGTTGCTAGATTCCTGTCCATAAACTCCCGTGCATTTTGAAATTGCACTGACCAAATATTCATCCTCCCCATCCTGCTACCCCTGGGCTGTGCTTGTGACTAACAGGCAAGAAGAAGCCACAGGAAGTTGTGGACCACAGGAGAACTCAGGGAGAACAGGCATTTGGGACCAAGAGTAGAAAAGGGATGGTGGCTGTAGGAATAGAGGCCATGGTTTGAGGGCTTCTTGATGAAAGGGCCTCAGCATGAAGGGGATTAGCCTTCATCTGCCTAAATAATGTAGTAAAAGGGTCCTTCCTTCTCACCTGAAGAGGGAAAGTCACCTTGCACACTGCGGGTGGGAGGGAGGTCAGCTTCCGTTTCTAAGAACAACAGGGAGAATACCTGTCTGTCAAGTCCTAGCTCTGCCCACTGGCAGGTATAGAGAAAAAGAGCCTGGGAAACCCTTTCTTTCCATTCCAAGACAAAGCCCTCAAAATGCACCAAAGGAATTTCTCTTCTATACAGCCTTCCTTCCTTCCTCCAGCATTTCTGATATCTGCTAGAGCTGTCACCCTATGAGCCTGGAGTTGGCCAACTGGTCCTGAGCTTCCTGCTTGGGCATACTCCCCCAAACCTCATTATGCCTCCCCGGCCTGCAGAAACTTCTGCACATTGTAAAATTCCAGGCAGCAATTATCTAGTCCCTAGGACAAGGTTGAATTCAAAATCTTCCATTTCCTGGCTGCACGCAATGAGCCCCTGCTTCCATCTGGAAACTGGTTTTATCATAGGGGGATTTATCACTCTCAATGTATTGTTTAGAAAAATATTCCAAGATGTTTTTCCTTTTAAAAAATTTCTAAGCTTCTGAAAATTTCTCAACTGGGGCCCTCCATGAAAATGGTGAACTATCAATATGACAAATATATTTTTAAGGTATCCATTTCTAACTACTAAGGACAAGAAGAAGCTGCATTAGCAGTTCTGGGAGTTCCAGCCCTATAAAGATGACATAGCTAGAAGATGCCCAAAGCCTCCCATCCTCACTGACCTGAGGCTTTGTCAATGATAAACCCAAAGCCAACATCATACTGAACAGAGAATAAGTGAAAACATTTCCTCTTAAATCAAGAAAAATGCAAGAATGTCCACTGTCACCACTTCTATTTAACACTCTTTTTTGAAACTCTAGACAGAGCAATCAGGCAAGAGAAGGAAGTTATAGGGATATGAATAGAAAAAAATCAAATTAACTGTTTGCAATCCTTGATCCTATATCTGAAAGACTCTACCAGGACATTTCTAGAGCCGATAAATAGATATAGCAAAGTACCAGGAAACCTGATCAACATTCATAAGTCAATAGCTTTCCTATATTCCAACAGTGATTCTGCTGAGAAAGAAATTTTTAAAAAATTGTCTCATTTATAACACCCTAAAAAATACTTGGAAATAAATCTAATCAAGGAGGTAAAAGATCTCTACCATTAAAATTGCAGAACACCAAAGAAAGAACTTGAAGAAGACATTAGAAGATGGAAAGCCCTCCCATGTGCTTGGATAAGAGAATTAATCATTTTAAACAGTCATATTGCCAAAAGCAATATACAGGTTCAATGCAATACCCATCAAAATACCAAAAACATTCTTCAAAAATCATCCTAAAATTCACTAAAAAGCACAAGAGATCCATAATAACCAAAGGAATCCTAAGCAAAAAGAACAATGGTGAACTAATCATAATACCTGATTTCAAATTATACTACAGAGCCAAAGTGACAAAAACAGGATTGTATTGGCATCAAAATAGGCATAAAGACCAAGGGAATAGAATAGAAGTCACAGGGACAAAGACACATACTTATGGTCATCTGATATTTGACAAAGATGCCAAAAATATATGTTGGCGACAGGTCTTTTTAAAGAATGGTGCTGGAAAAATTGGATGTCCATACAGAATGAAATTATATCCCTATATCTAACCATGCACAAAAGTCAAATCACAGTGGATCAAAGAGTTAACAATTAGAGCAGAAATCTTGTAACTGCTAGAAGAAAACATATGGTCAATATTCCCTCATATCTGTTCTGGCACTGACTTCCTTAATAAGACCTCTTAAAAGTCAAGAAACAAAATCAATAATCAATAAATGGGATGCCATCAAATTAAAAAGCTTCTGCACAGCAAAGGAAATGATTAGGTGTAAGAAGTATGACCATACTGAATGGGAGAGAATCTTTGCCAGCAGCTCCTCTGACGTGGAATTAATATCTAAAATATATAAAAAATAAAACTCAAAGAAGTTAACACCCCCAACCCCCCCAAATAACCCATTGAATACATGGGCAAGAGACCTAAACAGATATTTATCAAAAGAAACATAAATGGAAAAAAAAGTTCAACAGCTCTAGCAATCAGGGAAATTCAAATCCAAACTATTCCAAGGTTTCATCTCATTCCATTCAGAATGGCAATTACTAAATTAGAACAAATTATAGTCCATGCTTTCATAATTATGTAAAAATGGATTCTACTGTTATGTATAATTAAAAAGAATTAATAAAAAAGAGTACAAATAATAATAGATGCTGGCAAAGATGTGGAGGAATAGGTACCACTCATACATTGTTGGTGGGACTGCATATAATTACAACCACTCTGGAAGGCACTACGGAAATTCCTCATAAACCTAAGAATAGAATAGCTATATGATCCAGTGATCACATTCCTTGGCATTTATACCAAAATAACTAAAATCATCATTCTATAGTGATATAGCCACACTAAGGTTTATAGCAGCACAATTCACAATAGCCAATTTATGAGACTAGTCCAACTGCTCATTAATAGATGAATAGATTAAGAGAAGGTGATATATATACACAATGGGGTTTTGCTCAGCCATAAAGAATTAAAAAATATGGCATTTGGAGGCAAAAGGATGAAAACGTAGAACATCATGCAAAGAGAAATAAGTCAGACTCAGAAAATCAACTGAATGTTTTCATGTGGAAACTAGAGCAAATTAAGGGAAAAGAACGGAGGGGGGTCAGATATCATAAATACAGAGAAACAATATCAATGGAGTATAAGAAGGAGATTGTGGGGGAGAGAGAAGGGTTGGGAAATTAGAGGATATGCAGAATGAATTCAACAAAATTATGCTATGTGCATGTATAAATATGCCACAGTGAATTTCACCTTTATGAGTATCTATAATAAACTAATTACAAATAAAGATATAGAAGAAAGATAGAGAAGGGGAATGAGGGGTGTGGGGGAAAGAAGAAGTACCAGAGACTGAAATGGAGCAAATTAAATTCCATACACATCTGATTATATCATATTATTACATGTAACTATAATTCACTAATAAAAGCATTTTAAAGACAAATAGAAAAAACCAGCCCTGTCTCATACATTTCTTCCCCGCATCCTGACAATTGAATTCTTAAGATGAAGAACTGTTGGTGAAACTATAAAGTATTAAAACCAAAGTTCAAAAGTCTTTTGATGGGGCTGAGGATGTGGCTTAAGTGGTAGTGCGCTCGCCTGGCATGCGTGCGGCCCAGGTTCAATCCTCAGCACCACATACAAACATGTTGTGTCCACTGAAAACTAAAAATAAATATTAAAAAAAATTCTTACTCTCTCTCTCTCACTCTCTCTTTAAAAAAAAGTCTTTTGATGGATTCACATGTTATAATAAGTATATTTGACATTTAAAAATAATTGTTGCATAAATATAATTCATTCATTTTCATTTCCATAAAATTCAATTGAATTTATGTAATACAGTCTATATAGGCTAATGAACATTGAATTTTTGGGGGGGGGATTTTATCACAAAAAGTTATCCATGTGAAAACATCATCCTAAACAAAGTTTTACAGCAAACAAAAGCAGAAAAAAAGTCTTTTCAAATTACATGACAAAGGTAGGTAATACCCCTAATATATTAATAGCTTTTACAAATCTTTACAAGAAAGGTCAACAATTCTGCAGGAAAATGGACAAAGAATAGAAATGTCACAGTACATAAAAGCTGTTCAATTTCACTGAAGACACAAGAAAATTCTACTAGTATAATGGCACATCAATTTTTACTGAACAAATTGACAGGGATCAAAAGTTTGATTAACACTATTGTTAGAAAGGTTGTGGGAAAACAAGCATTCTCAAACAGTGCTGGTGGGAGTATAAGTTTGATGCAACCTTTGCGGAGGGCTATGACCTAGGAATAAGGAATTAAAGTAGACTTTTAACAGAATAAAATCCAAAGATCTGATATCTGGTTGGATTATGCAATTCTCAGCCTTTCTCCTAGTGTAGATCTCCAGAAGAAATGTAAAGACTTTCTGGAGGATGGTAACATCATTTGAGTTTCTAAACCCAAATTATAATTTGCATGTCTCAATTAAAAAATACATATTTAAAAAAAATCTGGCACATATGAATACAATATAATGTACCATAAACCCAGATAATACTTATAATTATCAGATATGGAGCAATCAAACACATATTTAAAATAACTGCATTCAACATCTCAAAGAAGTAAACAAGAGAGGCAATTTAGGAAAAGAACTGAAAGCTTTAAAAGACCCAAATGGATAGTCTAAAACAGAAAAATAAAATAATTGAAATTAAACTTCATGGTGGATCTACCATTATATTAGTTGGAGAGAGAATTAGTGATCTCTAAAAGCCAAGTCAAAAGAAAAGGAAATCCAAGGAGAGAAGATACAGAAAATATAAAATCAATCAAACAAAAAAGTACAATTGTAGTATCACCCTAACAACCTTCTAATAATATCAGAAGTGGGCACACTACCTCAAGTTTGACAACAAAAAAGAATAAATATTTTAAGTTTGAATTATTATTTTTCTCATCCTACATTCAATCTAATGAAAATGAGGGTAGGGATTCTAATTTTAAAGACCTCACTTAAATATTTTAAAAGAAACATGTAAAATGTAAAAATTAAATAATACTAATCAGAAAGAAAGTTTAATTACTTACATTCCATATGCTGAGTTTACAGCAAGACTAGTAATCTGTTGAGGAGGCTCACCATCTACCCACACCAACTGAATAACAAGTTCTGCTTGATATCCTGGAGGCATTCGAACTGGTCGTGTCTTAACGCTATATGAAAGAGAAAAAATAATTCTATCACATACAGTTTAAGTAAGCATACCCATGTTTATCTTGAGAATTTAACTGAATCATCCTACAGAAATATTTAATACAGCCACTGGGCACATCATGAATATGGACATTATTTTCTAACTTTCTCATACTCTACCAAGTCTCTTATGATTGCTAGTCACTTCTTTAACACATTTTGTTCCATTGTCCCAGATGTGGAACAACTATAAAAAAAATACTGGAATAGTAAATACTGAAATAATTATGTTTTTAGAGGTCTAGTCCCTTGAGAAAAATAATAGGTGAAAGACTGGTGCATTAGAAAAAAATATACATCAAATATATTTTAAAACATATATAAAGAACTTCAACTCTAGATTATGACTTTCAACCTATTTTAATGCAGCTATATCAATTGTCTTGAAATATATGCAAAATTCAACACTTGGAACTTAATGGTTAACCTTATGCTCAGTCAGGCACACGACTTTAACTGTTCTTTATCACTTCCTTTTAATTATTTTATTATATAATTATTTTCTATGTAATAATTGTTACATGTATAAATTGTAAAGTATAATAATAAAAAGAATGACCATTAAACTACCATCCAACTAATGTTTTAATCATCCAGCACCTGAATTCCTGCTCTTTTCCGATAAACCTATGCTCCCTAATCCAATTGATAGTAATTTTATTAAAATTATTCACTACTATTTCTCTCTTATATTTAACATCCAATCAATTATCAAATGCTACTGATACTACCTTCAAAATGTATCTAGAACCTGATAACATTTTTGGGGTGTGGGGTACTGGTAATTGAATTCAGGGGCACTCAGCCACTGACCACTGAACCATATCCCTAGCCTTATTTTGTATTTTATTTGGGGATAAGGTCTCACTGAGTTGCTTAGTGCCTCGATATTGCTGAGGCAGGCTTTGAACTCAAGATTCTCTGGTCTCAGCCTCCGGAGCCACTGGGATTACAGGCATGCACCACCACACCAGGCAGAATCTGAAAATTTTTATTCTTCAATTGCTTCCATACTATTACAGCTGCTAAACAAATATATAGTATGTCTATTTAAATTTAAATTTCAAATAAACAATAAATAGCTTTTTACAAGTATATCCTTTGCAACATTGAGGATTGTTATGGTTTAGATATGAGATGTTCCCCAAAAGCTCATGTGCGAGACAATGCAAAACAGTTTAGAGGTGAAATGATTGGGTGATGAGAGCTTTAACCTAATCAATAATTCAATCCCCTGATAGGGATTAAACTGGGTGGTAATTGTAGGAAAGTAAGGTAAGGCTGGAGGAGACAGGTCATTGGGAGTATATCTTTTAGTTGTCAATGGATCTTTTACTTTATTTATTTATATGCAGTGCTGAGGATGAACCCAGGGCCTCACAAGCCAGGAAGTGCTCTGCCACTGAGCCACAACTGCAGCCTTGGTGGTATATCTTTGTAATGTATATTTTGTCCTTGGTGAAGGGAGTTTCTCTCTCTGCTTCCTGATACCATGTCTCCAGTTGCTTTCCTCTACCATACACTTCTGCCATGATGTTCTGCCTCACCTCAGGCTTCAAAGAATAAAGTTGGCCATCTATGGGCTGATATCTCAAAAATCATGAGCCCTAAAATAAACTCTTCCTTCTCCAATTGTTCTTGTAAGATCTTTTGGTCACGGCAGTGAAAAATTGACTAAAACAGGGATATAGTGATACCAAAAAATACTTATTATCTATAAGTATTTAAATTTCAATGGGTAGCTAGCATTTTATTTGTTAAATAGGGCAGCCTTTAACTTTCTCTCTCTCTCTCTCTCTCTCTCTCTCTCTCTCTCTCTCTCTCTTTTTTCCTTTTGGTACTGGGGATTGAACTCAGGGGCACTCGACAACTGAGCCATATGCCCATCCCTATTTTGTATTTTATTTAGAGACAGCAATCACTAAATTGCTTAGCACCTGGATTTTGCTGAGGCTGGCTTTGAACTTGCAATCCTCCTGCCTTAGCCTCCTGAGCAACTGGGATTACAGGCATTTGCCACCACACCCATCTAACCTTATTTCTAATTAGTTTACAGCAACAGTCACCTAACTGATCTCATAGCTTTTACCATTCCCTCCATCTCCCAATCCACTTTCAATTCAGTTATAAAAATTATCTATTTAATATTTAAACCTGATCACGTCAGTCAAAAACTACAAAGACTCTTACTCTTCATTTAGAATAAAGTCAAGGTCCTAAAATGGCCTATAATTGGCCAATCTGACTTCGTCTCCTACTACCTGCCCTTTCCCATACTCCTAACTACACTGACCTCTTTATTTTTCCTTGAACATGCCAAGCACTTTAAGGCCTTTACTCTAGCTGTTTTTTTCTGCCTGTAACATTATTTGTCTATATATTCTTTGGTTAATTCCCTCACTTCACGTTTTTCTTTAAATCTCATCCTCTTAACAAGACATATGTGACTAGAGTCACATACAGAGTAACATAGGCGAAATTTTTTTAAAAATCAAATTATTGCATAAGCATGAATATATTGATAAGAATTGTAATGTTGCTGAAAATTAAGAGTTGATGATTGAAATACTTTTTAATTAGCTAATACATATGGCAGACTAAATTCAGCAAAGGAAAGGGACTTAGGAATGAACGCCAATGTACACTTTAACAAAATGTGGATTATATACAATTTATAAACCCACTCAGAATGAAATTCACTTAATACTACTACTTGCCATCAGTTATGCTTCATGGTTCTTAGAACCTAAGCACAACATAGGATTATGCTAATTTTCCCACTTTGATTCTCTTTATTATCCTTAAGATTTTCTTTACTATTTTACAAATCAATCCTTCTATTACACTTCAACAATTGTTATTGCTCACATCATCTCCACTATGTTTGTTAATTTTATTGGTTTTAGTCTCTTATCAACATTGAAAAAATTATTTAACTTTAAAGAAAAAAGGTTTTGGAAGTTAAAAGACTCATGCTTTCATGAAAATCTTCTAATTTAACAAATAGATCTACAGTGCTTTCTTGTACTTTTGTGTTCTCTTTCCAGTTTTAATTTTTAAAGAAACCAAATAAGCAAAGTGATATAAAGGGAAAATTAAATATATAAATTCATAACATTATGAAAGTTTTTTGTCTCCTCACTCATTAGTTTTTTTTTTAACTTCATAAGAAAAATTTGGGGAGAAAAATTAAGAATTACTACTAACTGCATAGAGTTTGTTCCTAAAATCTTATCTCTAAATTTTCTGTTTTCATAAGAAATGAGGAAACTAGATATCTAAAGTTTTTCAATGAAAAGACATGTATATTTTCATAAGGGGCTTAGAGAAATTCCTTATTTTGGCTTAATTCTTCATTCAATTAACACTAGAAACATTTGTTTTGACAGTAGAGAAGCAGTAATACTTAAGTCATGGGATACTGTCCTTTATGATTCCTTTATACCTGTAATACTTTATACCTTATACTAAAAAGTACAACAATTAAGATAAATATTATTGTAAGATTTATTAACTAGGTTTTATTTGATAATGATGCTAAACTTTGTTAAAATATATTGAATAATAGCAACAGTTATAGAAAGAAATATTATACAATATGGTAGCAATCATGAGAGACATTTTATAATATATTTTCTAAGAGTAAATAGTAAGCTTGGTTTTCTTTTTATTCTAGGAAGGTTAAAAAAATTCATAAACTTATTTTTGCAACTGAAAAGTACCAAGCAAGTGTACAATTTTTGCCATGCCAAACTTCCTATTCCATCAAAGCCATGTTTTCCTTAGGATCTTTCTGGTATATACAGAAATGTATAAATAAGTAAATGAAGGATGAAAATACTGTGCCCTTTTCATGGATGTTAAAGAAGAGACCAGGGTACCCTTTGGTGGGTTGAAAATCACTTGACAACAACTAAAGAGAGAACAGTGAATTTATTTGCCACAGTTTTCAAGAATTATATGATTTATATGTAAAGTACTGTTAAAATTAAAAATCTTAAACCCTTACAATTAAAACTCTTACTTGAGGCATGGGATACTGTCCTTTGTGACTCCTTCGCTAGCCACGGTGTTAGTGCTCCCTGAAAGACTCCTTGAAGGAGGAAGCTGGGTTGAGAGATCTGGAAATGGAGGACTTGTTTCTGGTTCAGGAGTAATAATATCTTCCACATCATACTGAAGTCGTACCTCTAATGACTTAATAAAAATCAAGTTTTAGTTTAACCTACATCATAATAATAATCACATTAATATATTTGATAGCTGTTAGTAATTATTTACTATTTTTCAGATTAATATGTTCAATTTCAACTTACAGTAAAGTTGACAGGTATCTCAAACTGAATTAAGTAGTGGATTATACGGAAAACTCAGTGACAATCACGGAAAAGTAATTTTTATCCTCCAGAATTATAAGAAAAATACCCTGCCAGTGGAGATAAAGTTTTTCTATAATAAATATTTCTTAAGATAAACTACATAAACTGTATTTCAATATATGAACAATAAATGAGAAAGTCATCATGATTAGTCCAATGAAAGAAATTAAACTGTATGTAGATTTGTGTGTATGGGTTCATATTATTTGTACAAAACTTTTAGTTTAAAAAACTTTCCTTTCATTTTGTCTCTGACTAATTCAGTAAAAGTTTTCCAAAAAAAATTCCACATTTTTAAAAATTTTAAACATTTATTTATTTATTTTTTACCAACATGACAATAGTGGAGTGCATTACATTCATAATATTTTTTGCATTACAATTCTTAATACACCTTTATACCACAATTTATCAAATCTCTGTATATAAGGTATGTTGACACCAAATTCACATCTTCATACATGAATTTTGTATAATGATGACTGTCTCCTTCTACTATCCTTGCTATTCTCCTTCTCTCTCCCTTTCCCTCCCACCCCTATTCCACATTTTTTATATTTGTTTCATTACTATAGCTTTTACTTATTTAATTACATAATGATGATTTTTATAGGTAATCAAAAAACATTTTTTAAAACTAAATTATTTTAAAATAGAACTTATGATTGCATTAAATGCTTTAATTAAAACTGATATTAAGGGTTAGAGATGAAGCTTAGTGGTAGAGTGTTTGCCTAGTAAGTATGAGACCCTGATATGATCCCTAGCAACTCAAAAAAACAACAATTGATTTTATAACAAATATATAATGTTAAAATGTACATTCTTGAGATTGAAAACACAAAAATGATAATATGAGGTATGATAATGATAATATAGCAATCTCACTAAGGTGACTGTTTAAGATAAAATCCAATAGTGATGAAAATAATAATTATGGATTATTGAGTACTTAAATGCTACTAATATTTTTATATAATCATCATAAAAGCCCTATGAAATTGCTATTAGTACTTCAAGTTCATTTTTATTTTCCATTTTATTTACACAGAAAATTATGTAGGAAATAAAAGTGAATTGTACTCAGATTCTAGTACTGTCTACAGCCTTGTAAGTGGCAGTGACACATAGGTATTCAATGGTAAAGCTAGAAGTAAAACATAGGTATGTATGATTTAAAGCTCAGGATTTTAATATAATATTAAAAAGTGATATTACTTTTAGCTATTGAGTTATAATACTTAGAGTAAATAGATCTTCATTTTCTGGTAAAATGGTAAAGCAGACTAGGTCTATTATCTAAAGGTATCTTAAATTAGATTTAATTTATCTCATCAGAGCCTCATAATCTCAAATAACTACAATATTTCATTGGTTTAAAAATTCCTCAACAAGACTCCAAAAGTTCAAGAAGTAAGACCAAAACTCAATAAACAGAATGGTATCAAACTAAAAAACTTCTTCACACATGGAAGCAATCAAGAGCCTGTAGAGAGCCTACAGAATGGCAGAAAATCTGTGCCGCTTGCTCCTCAGATAGAGCATTAATATCCAGGTTATACAAAGAGCTCAAAAAACCAAATAACCCAATGAATAAATGGGCAAAGGAACTAAACAGACACTTCTGAAAAGAACAATATATGAAGACATGTTCAACATCTATAGCAATTTGAGAAATACAAATTAAAGCCATACTGGGATTCCATCTCACTCTAGTCAGAATGGCAATTATACAAGTAACAAGAATACAAGTAACAATAAATGTTGGTGAGAATATGGGGAAAAGGGTACACTTATATATTGCTTATGAGACTGCAAACTAGTGTAATACTTTGGAAAGCAGTATGGAGATTCCGCAGAAAACTTGGAATGGAAGCACCATTTGACCCAGTTATCTCACTCCTTGGGTATACCCAAAGGATTTAAAATCAGCATACTACATTTTATATATTTATAACAGTAATTAGAGAAATCATTGAGGAAAATGAGAACCATATGATTTTTAATAGCAAGATTACCTTAAAATACTAAGCTCATTTTGACACAGAAAGAAAGTAATTAAATTTTGATAGAGAACTGTTCTGTAATTTTAAACTAAGCCATGTTATATTAAGTAATAAAATTCTGAATTCTGAATTACATTATGAATTATTAGTGGTCACATGCTATACACACTTTTAAAAATATTTATTTTTTAGTTGTGGTTGGACTCAATACCTTCATTTTATTTATTTACTTTTATGTGGTGCTGAGGAATAAACCTAGGGCCTTGTACATGCTAGGCGAGCACTCCATGGCTGAACCATGACCCTAGCCCCACATACTAATCACTCTTGATGGCTTAAAACCATACCAAGAAGTAGCCCAAATCTGATAATTGCTTTCTTTTAACAACTGCAAGTGCAAAAGTTAAACTTTAAATAATAACTTACCACTATTTCTGTTGTAATTTCATGTCTGCTGAATTTATAAATTATGACATAGGCAGAGACTCCTGATACACAAAATATTCTGCTCTCTGGACACCAGTAAATCATCTGAATGGCATATGGATCTTCCTCTACAATTTCACATGTTTGTTTGCCTTCTCCTGCCTTCTGTTTTTCAAAGACTTTTGAAGTTTTTAGCTTGTACAACATCTGCAGAGTTACTGCAAGACATTGAAACACAGTTACTTTCTAATTAGGATATTGTTAAAGCTTATTCAATATTTATTAGACCACAAAAAACCCAAGTAAGGAAAATTACATTACATTCAATGTAATGATCTCATATCACTATAGTACTGGGAAGGAGACCATGGGGGAAGAAGGAACATTCTTTGAGCATCACCATCTATCAAGCAATATGAATTTGCCAAGAAAAGTCCTACGACATAGGTATTTTTTATCCTTACTGACTGAAAGTGTGGTAAAGAAATTTTACAATGGAAATACTGAATATAATTCTCTCCTACAGGAGATTCATCAATCTTTTTTCATAATATTCCCTTTTGATTGCTAGAAAAATGATTGATGCTACCCCAAAGTGTTTAATGCACTTGCACTCAAAAAAAAAAGTTACTTTCTGCTGGATGAGAAACACTGTAATTTACCAGCCAGCAATATTTGGAAATCAAAGAATCTGTAATTATTTTAAGAAAGAGTTCTTCTGAATGACTCTGCATCAAAAAAGGATAAAATATTATCTCATAAGCTTTGGATTTGGGAATTGTTTTCAAGAATATTTTTTGGGAAATATTTTTCCATTTGAGAACATGATAACAACCCATCTGAAATTACAATTGTTTTCTGACAAAAATCTCAAAAAATCAAGAATTCTTTCCCAAAGTGCATAATCTAAATTTAATCATCAGAAGCATTAATCAAAACCAAATTGAAGGTGATTCTTCTTTTGTAACTGTCCTGAACGAAAAAATATCAATGTCATGAAATAAAGACTCAATATATATTGATAACTAAATACTATCCTAACTAAATACTAAATAACTAAATACTATCCTAGAATTTCTTTTTTTTATAACGGATATTATTTGGAAAATTGGCAAAAGTTTAATAAGATCTGAAGATTATGAGATAATAGCTTTATATCAGAAGTAGTCTGGTTTTGATAACTCTATTTAGGTTATAGAAAATAATACCCTTATTTGTGTATTTAGGTATGTAGCATTAGAAGAACATGGTGTCTACTCTCAAATGGTTTTAAAAAGCTAGATACATATTATATGTGCATCTTTTGTTTATATATGTGTGTATCAGTGTGACAGAATGGTAGAAGGAGAATGGAAAAGGAGAGGGAGAGAAGGAGAAAAGGAGAGGGAGAGAAGAAGGGGAAAAGGGAAAGAAAGAAAGATACACTGGGGTGGGGAAACATGTAGGACAAACTGAAATTTGGGAAATCTAGATGAAAGTTATATAGCATGTCAGATTATTTTTCTTTTTACATTATTCTGTAAATGATCTCTTTAAACAATATAAAACTAAAATAGTTTCTAAATTGGCAATGGATGTAATAAAATAGTGTTTTATTAAAATTAACTTCTTAACATTATTATGCATGCTAAGGGGTGCTATGCCTTCTAATAGCTGCAGAGTTAAAGGGTCCTCTTTCATTTTAGAAGCTAAGGAATGACTATGCATTAATTTTGTTCCAGGAATAAACTCAGATTTGCATGAAAAGATTCTTCAAAAGAAAATCTGTTGCCCTTTTGAGATTCACTTAAATCACTTGCTCTTTATTGTGAGAAGTCAGAAAGAGGCTCAGAATCCAAGGCTTTAGATCTTTTAATATTTTTCTAACGCTGATGGTTTGCTTGATTGCTGCAGGACTCAATCATGTGGATAAGAGAATCAAGAATCAACTTTGTCCTTTGCTTTTTTCTGTTTATTATAGTCTGCCTCAAAGGCTCTTCATTTCTATAGCTTCAAATATAACTTTCATGCTGCTTTTTCATTAGTTTCCTTTTGTGTTTGTTCTATCAGCTGGAAATTTGGATTTTCAGGTGTTACTGCAAAATTCAGGCCTCAAAACCTTTCATATTCCTTATTTCCTAAAGTTAACTACATTTTCCTGAATTGCACATGCTCAGGAACTTAGAATCATTATCAATTTGTTCATCTCATTCTATTCCTATTAAAATCTTAATTGTCTTTCAAAAATTCATATCAATTGTTACTCCATTAAAATGTAGTTCCTGGATCTACTAGGTCCAAGTTAATCTCTGCTATTTCTGATAAAAAATAGAATTTGGGTTGTACTACATTTACAATTCTTATTTGTTTTGCCTTGATTTATATATGTGCATTTGTCTTTTCTTAGGAGTGTAAATTTTCTAAAGAAAATGGGCATATTGAAGAATTAAGGATATTTGCATGTCCTTCAACGTTGAGCATAACACTATTTATTTCTAAATTACACATTTTCAAGAATTTATAAAAAATTTTACTATTATCAAATAATTTACTTTGATTTCCACAGGACTAAGTAAATGAGTGGAAATGAAAAGTCAAGGCTAGAGGGATAAAAGCACTTGTCCAAGACCAAACAACCAAGGAGGCAAAGGAAATTCCTTCAATACAGTTAATGTGACAAAAGTTTGATATTATTTTCTGGTGCACTATGCCCTTTGTAAATAAAATAGATTGCTGACAGAGTGACTTAGTTCTATTTGCTCTCTATTATAGAAAAGAGCACTATATATATGTATAATTTTAAATGATCTAACAATATAGGAAATAGATCTTTGTAACAGCCATACATTTAGGCTAAAAATATTACTTAAATGTTAGCTGTCCAAACTAAAAAGTAGTGAATGCTACAAGTAAATATTAACCAAGTGTTTCCGATTATATAGGTATAAACTTAAAACTTACTTGCAGAAGCATCCCAAAATTTTATTGATCCATCTGCATGACTAGATAAAAAAATAGTATTAATTAAAGTACACCATATAAAAAATCATCATCGCTCCAAATGTATAAAAATTTGAGTTACTGTTATTAATTTTTTTATTTTAAAATACAATTCTAATGAAAATCATTGAAAATCAATCAATCATTTCTAAACTCAAAACAATAGTTTATTTTTAACTAACATACCAAAATCTAAAGGTTGAACAAAGAACAATTCCCTAGATTTTACTGTAAGACTTTATATGTGATAGTTTAAAATGGCCTATGGAAAATGAATGATATTCTTAAGTAAAATTGCTTCTATTCAATGAAAAAGATAACAGATAATTTTGAAATTATCGAAATATAAAAACAAATCACTAAGCCTATTTAAAATTGAGTCATGACTCATTAATAAATAATGTAATGTCAATTCTGTAAAAATTTATTAACCTCATAGATTCCCAGCTTTAAGCCAATCCCCAAACACCAAAGGCCTAATATCATCTCTGATATAAGGATGATGACTCAAAATAGGCGGTGGGGTCCGTGGACAGAGGAAGTTCACCCAGTTGGAAAAGAGGAAGTTTGGGAAAGGGAGGGGGAATGGGAAATACAGGAGAATGAATAGGACATAACTTTCCTATATTCATATATGAATACATGACCAATGTAACTCTCATTTTTGTACAACTACAAAAATGAGAAGTTACATTCCATGTATGTATAATATGTCAAAATACATTCTACTGTCATGTATAACTGAAAGAAAATAAAAAAATTTTATTGTATTGCTATTTTTAATTAATTTTTAAAAATTTAATTGACAGTGGAATATATTATAATTCATATTACACATATAGAACACAATTTTTCATATTCTGGTTTATACCAAGTCTACTCACACCAATTCATGTCTTCATACATGTACTTTGGATAATGATGACTATCACAATTTTTAAAAAACTCATTTACAAAACAGGAGATGTACCATTTTAAAATATAGAATACTTTCTAGTTCATTCAATGAAATCAGCATTATCCTCAAACTAAACCAGGGGAAAATATTTACAAGAAAAGAAAATTAAACACCAATATCCCTCATAAACATAGGCATAAAAGGGGCCAGAGTTGTGGCTCAGTGGCAGAACGCTTGCCTAGCATGCATGAGGCATTGAGTTCGATCCCTGGTACCATATAAAAATAGACAAATAAAATAAAGGTAATGTGAAAAAAATAGGCATAAAAATTGTCAACAAAATATTAGCAAAGTGCCAGATATCATGGTGCATGCCTGTAATCCCTGTTAGTGGGAAGGAAGCTGCGGCAGGAGGATTACGAGTTTTAAGAACCACCTGGACAGCTTAGCATTACCATCTCAAAATAAAATAAAAAGAGCTGTGATAGGGTTAAGTGACAGAGTAGCTACCTCATATCATATGAGACCCTGGGTTCAAGTCCCAATACTAAAATATTAATATGCAAACTAAATGAAGTATTTACTATCTCTAAGGATTTGTCTATTTTTGTTATTTCATATACATTATGTGACTTTTTGTATATGGTTTCTTTTACTTAGTAAAAATGTTTTCAAAGTTCATGCATATTTCAGCATGAATTCAAAGTTCATTCCTTTTTATATCTGAATTATATTCACTGCATATGAATATATGCATATGATATGCATTTTGTTTATCCATTCATCAGTTGATGGGCATTTGTATTGTTTCCACCTTTTGACCACTAGTTACAGCTACTGTGAACATTCACATACAACTTTTGGCTTAAACAACTACTTTCAATTACACATGGTCCCTGATTTAATTTTTTTTGACTTTACAGTGGCTCAAAGGTGACATGCACTTCATAGAAATCATACATTAAATTTTTAATTTTGATCTTTTCCTCGGCTAGTGTTAAAATACTCTTTCCCATTGCTGAGCAATGGCAGCTAGCTGCAGTTCCCAGTCAGCCACTCAATCAAGAGAATAAACAACCAACACTCTCTTCTGTACTGTTTAGTAGGTTAGGTTTAATAAATGCATTTTTGATTTATATTTCAATTTATGATGGGTTTATTAGGATACCTTTCCATGGTAAGTTAAGAAGCATCTATATTATGAATATATACCTAAAAGTGGAATTGCTGGGTCAAAATGGGAATTCAATTTCACTTTTTGAGGAGATGTCAAATTGTTTTCTGTAGAAGATGTACCATTTTACATTCTCACTAGCAATGTATGAGCTTTCAAAAACTTGTTCTTTTCTAATTTATCATTCTGTTTTTAAAACCTATTAATTAAATTTATTTTTTAACTGATAAATTTTTATGTGTTACTTTGTGATGTTCTGATACAATTATACATTTTATAATGTTTAAATCAGGTAAATATATCTATGTCTTCAAATATCATTTCTTCATGGGAAAAATATTGAAAAGACTTTCTTCCATCTTTGTGTTATTTACGGTATTTTACCATTCTCTGTAGTCATCCTACTGTGCAATAGCATACTAAAACTTTTTCTTCCACACAGTAAATTGGTACCCATTTATCAAGTACCTTTTCCTACAATATTCTCTTCTCAACCTCTGGTAACCACCATCTACTCCCAACTTCCAGGAGATCAGCTTTTTAAAAAGATTCCACATTGAATGAGAACATGTAATACTGTTTTTATGTGCACAGTTTATCTCACTTAACATTATGATCTCTAGTTCTAACCATATTGTCACAAAAACAAGAATTCATAATTTTTTAAGGATATATGTACCACATTTTCTTTATCCATTCATCAGGTAATGAACATTTAGATTGTTTTTCCATTTCTTAGTGACTAATACTGCAACAATGCACACAGGTGTGCAGATGTTGTTTCAACATTCTGATTTCATTTCCTTGGATATATACCATGTAAGGGGATTTTTGGATTATTTGATAGTCTATATTTAAATTTTTGAGGCACTTTCATAGTGTTTTCCATAATGGATGTATTCATTTATATTCCCACAATAGTGTGCAAGGGTTTTCTTTTCTCTACATTCTTGCCATACTTGTTATCATTTGTCTTTTCAATAATAGTCATTCATACTAGAGTGAGATATCATTGTGATTTTGATTTGTATTTCCCAGATGGCTAATATATTGAATATTTTTTCATATATATCTTGACCATTTGAATGTCTTCTTTGAGAAATGTCTGTTTATGTCTATTTCCATTTTCAAATCAGGCTATTTGCTTTTTTGCTATTTTTTGAAATTTCTTACATATTTTTTAAAAACTATTTATTTTTTTTTTAGCTTTTAGGTAGACACAATATCTTTATTTTATTTTTATGTGGTGCTGAGGATTGAACCCAGTGCCTCACGCATGCCAGGTGAGCGTGCTACTACTTGAGCCATATCCCCAGCCCCCAAAATTCCTTATATATTTTAAATATCAACCACTTATGAAATTTACAGTTTACAAAATTTTGTCCTCTTCTCTAGGTTGTCCTTTCATTTTTTGATTTTTTTCTTTTGTTATAGAAATTTGTTACTTTGATATAATCTCATTTATTTTTGTTTCCTATGTGTTTTGTATCTTGTTTGAGAAAAAATTCTGTCCATTCCAATGTTCTGAAGAATTTTCTATATTTTCCTTTTATTAGTTTAAAATCTTACAATTTGATTTATGACTCATTTTGACTTGATTTTTTGAGGAGATCTCATTTCATTCTTCTGCATGTAGTTATCTACTCTTCTGAATATGATTTATTGAAAAGACTATTCTTTATCCAGTGCATGTTTTTAGCCTCTTTGTTGAAAATCAATTGACTATATATATGCCAGTTTATTTCTGGGCTTTCTATTCTGTTCCATTGATTTGTGTGTTTGTTGTTTATGCCACCCAGTGTGCAGTTTTGATTATCATAGCTTTGCAGTATATTTTGAAGGTAGGTAAAATAACTTCTCTTGCTTTGTATTTTTCTTATATTGTTTTGGTCATGTGGAGGTTTTTCTGTTGTTATTGGTATTCCATATATGAAGCAAGCACTCTACCAACTGAACTATATCCCCAGTCCCTACTATTGTTTCATATATATTTTTATTTTATTTTTTTAATATTTATTTTTAGTTGTAGTTGGACACAATATCTTTATTTCATTTATTTATTTTTATGTGGTGCTGAGGATTGAACCCAGGGTCTCACACGTGCAAGGTGAGCGCTCTACCGCTGAGCCACAACCGCAGCACCATATATATTTTAGAATTTTTTTTAGTTGTATAAAAAATGTTATTGGTGTTTTGGTAGGGATTGCATACATTGACTCTATAGATTGCTTTGTGTAGCATGAATAATTTAATAATATTGATTCTTCCAATCCATGAATATAGGGTGACTTTCCATTTTTGGTGTCTTCTTCAATTCCTTTAATCAATATTTTGTACTTTTCATTATATAGCTCTTTTACCTCTGGTTAAGTTTATTCTTAGGTATTTTGATTTTTTTTTGTCTACTGTACATGGTACTACTTTCTTGATATCAATTTCAGATATTTTGCCATAGGCATATATCAACACTATTGATTTTTGTTATGTTGATTGTGTATCCTGAAACTTTGCTGAATTCATTTATTCTGATCATTTCTCAGTGGAGTTCTAAAAGTTTTCTTGACATAAGACCATGTCATTTTTAAAGCAACAATGTAACTTTTCCAATTTGGATGCCCTTTATTCTTTCTCTTGACTTTTCTGGCTACAACTGTCATAATTACCATGTTGAATAGCAGAGATAAAAGGGGAATCCTTGTGTCATTCCAGATCTTACAGAGAAATCTTTCTGTTTTTCCCCCATTCAGTATTTTAACTGACTTATTTATATATGGGGTCCATTATGTGGATGTATATTCCTTTCATAATGAATACATAATGTGTTCAGCATTTTTATCATGAAGGGATATTGAATTATATACTTTTTTGCATCTATTGAGATCATCACATGGGTTTTGTCCTTTACTATGTTGATGTGGTATATTTACTGATTTGTGTATGCCGATTTGTGTATACCATCCTTGCATTCCTGGATTGAATTCCATTAGATCACAGTAAATAATCTTCTCAACATGCTATTGGATTTTAGTATTTCATTGAAAAAAGATTTTTTTATCTATGTTCATCAAGGATATTGGTCTACAGCTTTCATTGTGTGTCCCTAGATAGTTTTGGCCTCAGAGTAATTCTGATCTAATAAAAAGAGGTTGGCAAAATTTTATCCAATTTTTAAAAATAGTTTAAGAAGAATTGGAAATAGTTCTTTAAATGCTTTGTAGAATATAGCAGTAATGCTATCAGGTCCTTATTTTTTTAAGATGAAAGAATTTTAATTACTGTTTCTACCTTAATAGTCATTTAAGTCTGCTCAGGCATTCTATTTTTTCATGACTCAATCTGGTAACATGTATGTGGTTAGGAATTTGTTCATTTTCTTTTTTTGAGACTACAGACTTTCCTTCTATTCTGAGTTTGTTGAGTGGTTTTACCATGAATAGATGCTATTTTTATCTAATTCTCATTATATGATGAATTTCTCAAATTTACTTATTCCATGTGGTGAGGTATATTGATTGATTTTCTCAACATTAAATAAGTCTGTCATTCCTAGAATAAAGCCAACTTGATTTTGAAATATTACCCTTTTTATATATCAATAAATTCTATTGCCTAACATGTAGGATTTATATTTATACTCATGAAAGAAATTGCTAACAAATTTCCTTTTATGTGATGTCTTTTACCAGGTTTTGGCATCAATCATCTGATAACCTTGTAGAAAAGAGTTGGGAAATGTTCCCTTTTTTAGATTCTCTGGAAGATTTCATGAATGATTGATAATTTTTCCCCTAAATATGCAAATGCATTACACAGCAAAAATACTTGGGTCCAGAAGTGTTCTTATGGAAATTTTTACATTTTAATTCAATTATTTTAATAGAGCTATTATTTCAATTTTCTATTTCTTCTAGTACCAGTTTAATCTCCTTTAAGTATTTTATTTCTTAAATTTGACTAGTATGTTGGTCATAAATACACTCTTTTGTTTCAATTGATGTTGTGACTTTAGTGATACACTCTTTTTTATTCCTGAAATTAATAGTTTATTTCTTCTATTCTTTCTTCTCAACCTAGCAAAGTCTTTATTAACTTTATTATTTACTTTCATAAACTAATTTTAACATTGTTGATCCTTGCTATTTTACATTTGATTTCTATTTTCATTGACTTCTGTTCTTAATGCTGTTATTTTTATTTTTACATGTTTTATTACTTGCCATTTTTAACTTGAGATAGATAATAATTCAATTTTAATAATTAACACATACAATTACATATACCATTATGGTTATAAGTTTATCTCTAAACATTGTCTTAAATGCATCCAAATATAATGATATATTTTATATAACTGTCTTTCAGTTGGAGATATTTCAATGTTTCCCATTGTGATTTCTTCATCAATCCCTAAGTTGGGGGTAAATTACTTGATTTCCAAAAATCATGCATTTTCTTTGTATATTTTTGCCTTTTGTTTCTAAGTTCCATTCCAATTCCTTGACACTGACACTTGTATTATGGCCCAGCATAATCAATTTTGGAGTATGACCCATGTGTGCTTGAAGACAATAAGCATATGTACAGTGCAATATCCTAAACATATTAGGTTAGGTTTATTAATTATAACATTAAAAACTTTATTACTGTGGATTTTTTCTCAGATTTTAAAAACACTAACAGAAAGGTTTGCAATAATTTCCCTAATTTGTTGCAGTTTTGTATTTTTCTCTTTTCTGTCGATTCTTACATTGTGTATTTTTTGAAGCTCTGTCCTTAGAATTCTAGTGGATTCACCCTTTCACTGTTTTGCAAGTGAATAAAACTTTTATTCACTTTTTATTTTTCACACTGATTCTTTTTTGGTGGGGTAGGGGTCCTGGGTATTGAACTCAGGGGCACTCAACCCCTGAGCCACATCTCCAGCCCTATTTTGTATTTTATTTAGAGATAGTGCCTCTTCACTGTTGCTGAGGCTGGCTTTGAACTCACAATCTTCCTGTCTCAGCTTCCTGAGCTGGTGGGATTACAGGCCTGCGCCCCATGCCCAGATTCATACTGCTTTTTAAAAGTTTACTTTGGTAGGCTGAAATCTAAGACATTTCCCCAAATTCCTGCCTCTTAGAATACATATTCTATATTATCTCTGGGGATACGAATATGTTAGGGACTATATAAGTCCCTAGGTTATATTTGCTTTATGAAAGGAAGACTAACTGTATGTGTCTTACCTATCACCTGAATTCTGTGGAATATAGACCTCAGGGTCAAAGGCAGAGGAGTCTGATATTCAAAGCAGTAGAAGCCCTAGATATATAATTGCTGGCTTCCAGATGGAAGGGGAAATGTGGAAAAGAATTCAGGTAATTTCTAGAAGCCAAGAATAGCATAATTAACAGCCAGCAAGGAAATGGAGACCTCAGTCTTATAAACCTAAGAAACTAAATTGTGGCTATAAAGAGAATGAGTTTGGAAGTAGATTTTCCTTTAGAGCCTCTGGTTGCCAGCTTAGCCTGGCTGACCTCTTGATATCAATCTCATGGTTACTTGACAAAGAGCTCAGTCACACAGTGCCATATGTGCCTATAGAACTGTGAACTAATAAATGGGTATTAAGTTGCTAAAGTTCATGGTGATTTGTCATATAGAAATGGAAAACTAATACATATTATCTTATCTGAGATAAGCAAAGTTATACCAACACTTGCAATTGTTTAAATGGTATTATTTTTTACTCCATTAACTTTCACATTTTCTGAATACACATATTTGTCTCCTGCAAATGGCTTGGAGATCAATCAAATCATATTTATCATTGATATGTTTGGATTTAAATCTACTAATCCCACAATAATATTCTAATAATCTAACCTATTATATCTCCTTTTTTCTCACTTTTTTACCATTTAAGCAGTAATCACTTTTTAAAATGTTGTTCTATTTTCTTTAAGTAATATATTCTTATGCTATTTTTAGTGGTTACCATACACATTACAAAATTTATACTTAAATATCTTAAAATTCAAATTGAATTATTACTTTCATATCTTCCCAAATGCTATGATTTGGATTGGTGGCCCTCAAAGGCCCATGTGTTAAAAAGGTTTGTCCCTAGCCTGTGTGCTAATGGGAGTTGGTGGAACCTTAATGGTGGAGGCTTGTGGGAAGTCTTCCAGTCATGGGAAGGTGGGGGCATACTCTTGAAGGAGATATTGAGATCCTGGTCCTAAATGCTTCCCAAATGGTTATGAAGTGAGCAATTGTGTTCTACCTCACATTTCTAACCTAATTTGCTGCCTTACAGTACCAAAGGAAATAGGTCCAAAGTAGCTATAGACTGAAACCTCTGAAATTGTGAGTCAAAATAAATCTTTCCGCTTTTTAAGGTGATTATCTTAAGAATTTTGTTACAGTGACACAAAACTAGGTAATATGCCAGTTAAAGCAAGAATGTTAAAGATTTTATATCAATTTCCTCATTTTTCACCTTTTTTGCTATCATTATATGTTTTCCTTTTATATCACATTATAAAAACTATTAGAAGATATTTTAATACTATGTATTAAAACATAGTATTGCTATTATTTTTTAAAAGTTAATATTTATGTAGTTTTATTCCTAAATTTACTTTTTTCCATTCTTCTCAATTTACTTCTGCATTTCTTATGTTCCATTAGCTTCTTTCTGAAGCACCATGCTTAGTGTGTTTTTTTAATTAGTGCAGTTCTGCTAGCAAAAATAAATTACTTTCACACATTTCAGATTTTCTTTATGTGCAGGAAAATTTTGTGTGAAAAAAATTTGCCTTCGTATTAGAATATTTTTGCTGAGTATGAAATTTTAGGTTTATTTTTATCAAGCACTTATACAGAATGGAGGAGACAAAGAAGGTTACTTCATATAAGTCATGGAGAAAATTAACAAGAACATATAACAGTATTAATAATTAATAATTAATGCCCCAAATATTGGTGCACCTAATCACATAAAACAGACACTCTTCAAATTAAAGACTCAGACCCTAGTACAATAATATGGGGTGATTTCAACTCACCTCTCTTACCAATACATAGGTTATCCAGAAATAAACTTGGTAAAATCTATTTGGATCCATAAAATATTATAGATCAAATGGATTTAACAGATATCTATGAAATATTTCACCTAATAACAGTTGAATATATTTTCTTCTCATAGGCTCAAGAAAGCTTCTTTAAAATATATCATATTTTAAGCCACAAAAAACTCTTAGCAAATATAAAATAATTGATTTGTTTGTATCATATCTGATCACAATCAATGAAATTAGAAATCAAGTGGGTGCGTGTGTACACACTGACCCTAAAAAAACTATATAAATACATAGAGGTTAAAAAAATACACTTTTGAATGATGAATGGGTGATAGAAAATAATCAGGGAGAAACTGAAAAATTCTTATCAAGCTAGAATAGTGATACAACTTTTCAGAAACTCTGGGACACTATGAAGACAGTTTTAAGAGGAAAGTTTAAAGTTTTGAGTGCCTATACAGGAAAATCACAAAGATCCCAAATAAACAACCTAATCATGTATCTCAAGACCATTGAAAAAGAAGAACAAACCAATTTCAAAACAAATAAAAGGAAGGAAATAGTTAAGATCAGAACCCCAAATCAATGAATTTGAGAATAAAAAAATACTGAGAATTTAAGAATTAAAAAAAAAAACTACAAAAGATCAATGAAAGAGTTGGTTCTTTGAAAATATAAACAAGATGTTAAGACCTTAACCAAATTAATTAAAAGAGAAAAAAGACACAAATTAATAAAATTAGAGATAAAAAAGAGAAATCATCAAAGACAACATAGAAATGCAGGGGATCATTAGGGACTATGTTGAAAGTTATATTCTAATAAATTGTGAAACTTAGAAGAAATGGATATATTTTAGACACGTATGACCTGCCAATATTGAATAAAGAGGACATAGAACACCTAAACATACCAATAATTAGCAATGAGCTAGAAGAAGTAATAAAAATCCTTCCAACAAAAAAAGCCCAGGACCAGGTGAATGCTCAGCTGAATTCTATCAATCCTTTAAAGAAAACCTAACACTAATGCTCCTCAAATTATTCCAAAAAATGGAATGGGTTGGAACATTTACAAATTCATTCTATGAAACCACTGTCATGCTCATATCAACTCCAGAAAAGGTGATATAAAGGAAAGAAAATTATTCCTGATGAACTCAAGTAAAGAAATCTTTAATAAAATATTAGCATATCATATTAAAAATATATTAAGAAGATTGTAGAGATTGGAGAAATCTGCTTCAATACCATGAAGGGAATATATGAAAAAACTCAAAGCATTCATAGTGAATGGTGAAAAACTGAAAGCATTTCCTTTAAAATTTGGAACAAGACAAGGACACCCACTCTGACCAATCCTACTCATACTAGAAATTCTACCCAGAGCAATTAGGTAAGGGAAGAAAATAAAACAGATAAACATAAGAAATGAAGAAGTCAAATTATCAATTTTTACACCTGATATGACTATGCTTAGAAGATACAAAAAGCTCCACCAAAACACCTCTAGAGCTAATAATCAAATTTGGCAAAGAAGCAGGTTACACATCAACATACAAAAATCAATAGTTTTCCTTATGTCAACAATGTGTCTGGGGCTGGGATTGTGGCTCAGTGGTAGAGCACTAGCCTAGCATGTAGAGAAAGTCTTTTGACAAAATTAAGCACTATATGATAAAAATACTGAAGAAAGTATAGATAGGAGGAATCTAGCATGTGGGAGGCTCTGGGTTCAATCCTTGGCACCACATAAAAATAAAATAAAGATATTGTGTCCAACTACAACTAAAAAATAAATATTAAACAAATAATGAGTCTGCTGATAAAGAAATTAGGAAAATAATTCCATTTACAATAACCTAAAAAATACACAGGAATAAGTCTAACCAAGGAAGTGAAAGGCCTGTGCAGTGGAAAACATCGAAAATGCAAGAAAGAAATTGAAGAAGACCTTAAGAAGATAGAAGAATCCCCCACATTCCCAAATAGGTAGAATTAATATGGTTAAAATGGCCCTACTCTCAAAAGCAATATACAGATTCAATGCAATCCCCATCAAAATACCAATGCAATTCTTCATGGAACTAGAAAAACAACAGTCCAAAATTTATTTGAAAGAATAAAAGACCCAGCCAAGAACTAACTAGGCAGAAGAACTCAAATTGGCACTATTTTCTGATAATATGTTTCTATACCTAGAGGACCGTAAAAGTTCCATCAGAAAATTTCTAGAACTAGTAAATAAATTCAGAAAAGTAGCAGGATATAAAATCAACACCCATAAATCAAAGGCATTTATTATATCAGTGACAAATCCTCAGAAAGGGCAATGAGGAAAACTATCCCATTCTCAATAGCCTCAAAAAAAAAAAAAAAAAAAAAAAAAAAAAAAAAAAAACACCTTGGGAATCAACTTAACGAAAGAGGTGAAAGATCTTTATACTGAAAATTATAGAACCTTCAAGAAAGAAATCAAGGAAGACCTTAGAAGATGGAAAGATCTACCTTGCTCTTAAGATATGCAGAATTAATATTATCAAAATGACCATACATCCAAAAGCACTATACAGATTTAATGCAATTCCGATCAAAATATGACATTCCTCATAGAAATAGAAAAAGCAATTCATCTGGCAAAATGAGAGACCCAGAATAGCTAAAGCAATCCTCAGTAGGAAGAGTGAAGCAGGTGGCAGACCAGACCTTAAACTATACAACAGAACAATAGTAACAAAAATAGCATGGTATTGGCACCAAAACAGACTGATAGACCAATGGTACTGAATAGAGGACACAGAGACTAACCCACAAAACTACAATTATCTTACATTAGACAAAGGTGCCAAGAACATGCATTGGAGAAAAGATAGCCTCTTCAACAAATGGTGCTGGGAAAACTGGAAATCCATATGCAACAAAATGAAATTATACCCTTATCTCTCACCATGCACAAAACTCAACTCAAAATGCATTAAGGACTTAGGAATACAACTAGAATCCTGCGTCTAATAGAAGAAAAAGTAGGTCTTAATCTCCATCATGTGGAATTAGGTCCCAACTTCCTTAATAAGATTCCTATGGTGCAAGAATTAAAACCAAGAATCAATAAATGGGATGGACTCAAACTAAAAAGTTTCTTCTCAGCAAAAGAAAACAATTATTTAGATGAATAGAGAGCCTACATCTTGGGAGCAAATCTTTACCCCTCACATATCAGATATAGCACTAATCTCTAGGGCATATAAAAAAATCAAAAAGCTAAACACCAAAAATACAAATAAAAAAATCAATAAATGGGCCAAGGACATGAAGAGACACTTCTCAGAAGATGATGTACAATCAATCAACAAATACATGAAGAAATGTTCATCATCACTAGCAATTAGAGAAATGCAAATCAAAACCACTCTAAGACTTCTTCTCATTCCAGTCAGAATGGCAGCTATTATGCAAATAAACAACAATAACTGTTGGCAAGGATATGGGGAAAAGGTACACTCATACACTGCTGGGACTGCAAATTGGTGCAGCCAATATGGAAAGTGGTAGGGAGATTTCTTGGAAAATTGGGAATGGAACCACCAATTGACCCAGCTATCCCTCTCCTCGCTTTATACTCCAAAAGACTTAAAAACAGCATATTACAGGGACACAGCCACATCAATGTTTATAGCAGCACAATTCACAACAGCTAGACTGTGGAGCCAACCTAGATGCCCTTCAATAGATGAATGGATAAAAAATGTGACATATATACACAATGGAATATTACTCAGCAATAAAAGAGAATAAAATCATGCCATTTGCTGGTAAATGGATGGAGTTAGAGAAGATAATGCTAAGTGAAGTGAGACAATCCCAAAAAACCAAATGTTGAATGTTTTCTTTGATATAAGGAGGCTGATTCATAGTGGGATAGGGAGCAGTAGCATGGGAAGAATAGATGAACTCTAGATAGGGCACAGGGGTTGGAGGATATGGGAGGGGGCATGGGGTTATTAATGATGGTGGAATGTGATGATCATTATTATCCAACGTACAGGTATGAATTGGTGTGAATATACTGTGTATACAATCAGAGATATGAAAAATTGTGCTCTATATGTGTATTAAGAATTATAATGCATTCTGTTGTCATATATTAAAAAATAATTTTAAAAAAAGGAAATTAAAAAAAAGAATAAAAGACACAGAATAGCTAAAACAATTCTAAGCCAAAAAAGTAATGCTGGAGGCATCAAAATACTTGATTTCAAATTATACTACAGAGCCATAGTAACAAAAGCTGCATGGTAGTGGCAGAAAACAAAAGACACAGACAAATACACACAGACATTCATCTGATTCTTGACAAAGGAGCCAAAAATGTACTGTGTAGAAAGGAAAGCCTTTTTAAAAAATGAAGTTGGAAAAACTGGTTTTCCATGTATATAAAAATGAGACCAGATTCTTATCTGTAACCTGCAAAGAATTGATGAAAGACCTAGGAATTAGACAAAAAAACTATGCAACTCCTAAAAGAAAACATAGTGTCAAAACTGCAACATATAGGCACAATGACTGTCTCAATGAGACCCATAAAGCTCAGGAAATAATGCCAACAGTTAATAGGAAGGTATCAAACTAAAAAGCTTCTGCACAGTATAGAAAAACATTAAGAATGTGAAGAGAGAGCTAGGGATGTGGCTCAAGTGGTAGCGCACTCGCCTGGCATGCACCAGGCACTGGGTTCGATCCTCAACACCACATAAAAATAAAATAAAGATATTGTGTCCACCTAAAACTAAAAATTAAAATTTTTAAAAAAAGAATGTGAAGAGAAAATCTATAGAATTGGAGAAAATCTTTGCTAACTATTCTTATGGCAGAGGATTAATATGCATAATATAAAAGAATTTTTAAAACTTAACACCAAAAAGAAAAATAAATAGCCCAGTTAATAAATGGGCAAATGAAATAAGCAGACATTTCTCAAAATAAAAAATACAAACAGACAACAAATATGTGTAAAAAATGTTCAACAATGTTAGCAATTAGAGATATGCAAATAACCACACTGAGATTTTATCACACTCCCGTCAAAATGGCAGCCATCAAGAATACAAACAATAATAAATACTGAAGAGGATGTGGAGAAAAAGGAACTACTTTCTAGTATTCATGGGATTGTAAATTAGCACAACCACTATTGAAGTTAGTATGGAGGTTCCTCAAAAGACTAGGAATGAAACCACCATATGAGCCAGCTATACTACTCTTTGGTATTTATCCTAAAGAATTAAATTCATTGACTATAACAATACATGCACACCCATGTTTATAGTAGCACAATTCACAATAGCAAAACAATGAAACCAACCTAGTTATCCATAAATGGATGATGAATAAAAAAATGTGGTATATATACATGCAATGGCATTTTATTTTTCCATAAAGAATAAAATAATGTCATTTTCAGGGAAATGGATGTAACTTGAGAACGCTAAGTGAAATAAGCCAAACTCAGAAAGTTAAAGGTCATGTATTTCCTCTCATATGTAGAAGCTAGAGAGAAAAAAAAGAAGGGGAGAGTGGGAGGGTAAATCTCATGAAAATCAAAGGGAGATCAATACAGTATAGAGAAAAGGGACCAGGAAGAGGCAAGAAAGGAGGGAAAGGGGAAATACTGAGAAATGATACTGACCAAATTATAATGTCATATAACAGCAAATCCCACCATGTATAAATTAAAATGAACCAATAAAAATGGGAAAGAATACAAAATTACAACATAAAAAATGTGAATGTGCAACTATTTCTCTTTTTGATTATTTTTGATAGATATATACAGAATTGGGATTATTGTATCCCATAGATCAACTTAATAGATAATTCTATTTTTAAATTTTTTTAGAAGCACCATTTTAAAATCACAAAGTGTGAAAACCATTATACTTTCCATAGTAGCTATATCATATTACATTCCCACTGAAAGTGTAAAATGATTGAAATTTTTTCACATCCTTGCCAATACTTGTTTTCTGTTATTTTTGATAGTGTCCATCCTGTGTGGATGAGGTATTATCTCATTGTGGGTTTCACTTGCATTTCCCTAACTATACTGAGCAACTTTTCATATGTTTGTTAGTTATTTGTACATTTTTGTCAGGCATAGAAAATGTCTGTTCAAGTCATTTGCCCATTTTCATAGTGGAGTGTTTGGTTTTTGCTCCTAAGTTGTAGCTCTTTATATATAATATAATACTTTATACATAATGAATATTAGCCCTTCAGATGTATGGTTTGCAAATTCCTTCTCCTAATACAAAGTTGCCTTTTCACTCTGTTTTCTTTGCTTCACAGAAGTTTGAGGTAGTATAATTTGTCCATTTGTGATTTTGTATTTTGGTCATCATATTCAAGAAATCATTTCCAAATCCAATTAAAGTATTCCCATATGTTTCATTATATGCTTCTTCAGTTTTAGATCTTGAGTCTAGGTTTTTAAACCATTTTGAGTTAATTTCTATACATGATTTAAGGTAAGGTTCCAGCTTCATTTGCTTGTACGTGAATATCTAGATCAAAGATCATTTTTTGGAGATTACCCTTTCTCCATCATGTACCCCTAGCACTTAAGATAAAGATCATATGACTATATGTGGAAGTTTATTTCTGGGCTGTCTATTCTGTTCCATTGTTTTGTATGTCTCTCTTTATACCAGTATTATACTGCTTTAAGCACAGTAGTTTTATAATGTTTTAAAATCAGAAAGTGTGAAAACTCCAACTTTAATTTCTGAAGACTGTACTGGTCACTTGAGATTCTTTGAGATGCAATGTGAATTTTTGAATATTTTCCCAAAGAATTCCAATGGGTTTTCAAAAAATTTTTTTAGTTGTTAGACACAATACCTTTATTTTATTTATTTATTTTTATATAGTGCTGAGGATAGAACCCATGCCTTGCATGTGCTAGGCAAGTACTCTACCACTGAGCTATAACTCCAGCCCAAACTTAGTGTTAAAAAAAACTCTGTGTGTGTGTGTGTATGAGTGTGTATACATAAATGTATATTTTAGTTGTCAACAGACCTTTATTTATATGTGGTGGTGAGAATTGAAGAATTGAATCACTGGCTCATACATGCTAGGTAAGCTCTACCACTGAGCTACAACCCCAGCCCCTCCAATGGGTTTTTTTTGTTTGTTTTGTTTTGTTTATCTTTTTAATTTTTTAATTTAATTAGTTATACATGGCAATAGAATGCATTTGTGCACTTTGATATATCAAATGTAGATGCAATAAAATTTCTCATTTTTCTAAGTGTACATGTTGTAGAATTATATTGGTCATGCAATCACATATATACATAAAGTAATAATGTCTGTTTCATTCTACTATCATTCCTATCCTCACTTCTCCAGCCCTCTCCTCTCCTCCCTTCACTTCTCTCTACCTAATCTAAGGTAATGCTATTCTTCTCTAGTGGCCCACACCTTATTGTGAATTAGCATCTGCATATTAGAGAAAAACATTCAGCTTTTATTATTTTTTGGGGATTGGCTTATTTCATTTAGCTTGATATTTTTCAATTCCATCCATTTACCAGCAAATTCAATAATTTCATTCTTCTTTAAAGCTGAGTAATATTCCATTGGACATATATACAACATTTTCTTTATTCATTCATCTATTGAAGGACACCTAGGTTGGTTCCATTGTGAATTGAGCTGCTATAAACATTGACATGGCTGCATTAATGTAGTATGCTGATTTTAAGTCCTTTGGGTATAAATCAAGGAGTGAGATAGCTGGGTCAAATGGTAGTTCCATTCCAAGTTTTCTGAGGAATCTCCATACTGCTTTCGATAGTGGTTGCACCAATTTGCAGTCCCATCAGCAATGGATGAGTGTACTTTTCCCTCCCACATCGTCGCCAACATTTATTATTGACTTTTCTTAATGATTGCCATTCTGCAGGAGGGAAATCTTAGTGAAGTTTTGATTTGCATTTCTCTAATTGCTAGAGATGTTGAACACTTTTTCATATATTTGTTGATTGATTATATTTCTTCTTCTGTGAAGTGTCTGTTCAGTTTCTTAGCCCATTTATTTATTAGGTTATTATTATTTTTTTTGGTGTTAAGATTTTTGAGTTCTTTATATATCCTAGAGATTAATGCTTTATCAGAGGTGCATGTGGTAAAGATTTTCTCCCAATCTTTAGACTCTCTCCTTACATTATTGTTTCCTTTTCTGAGAAGAAGCATTTTAATTTGAATCCATCCCTCCAATGGGGTTTTAATATTGAATCTTTAGAGCACTATGGGTAGTATGGCATTTTAAAAAGGAGTCTCCAAATTCATAAACAAGGATGTCATACCATTTATTTTTGTTCTCTAATTTTTTTCAGGAGTATTCTGTACTTTCTAATGTACAAGTTTTATCTCCCACATTAATTGTTCTTAAATATTTTATTCTTTTTACTGCTATCTTAAATGGCATTGTTTTAACTTCCTCTTTAGATTGTCTAATATTAGTGTACAGAAATATAGTTGGTTTTGTTGATTCTGTATCCTTTAACTTTTGAATTTGTTTATTAGTTCTAACAGAGTCTATGTGTGAAATATTTATGGTTGTCTACACATAAATTTTAATCTGCCAACATAATACTTTCCTATTCAGATGCCTTTTATGTCTTTGTTCTGGCTAAGACTTCTAGAACTATGTTGAACAGAAGTGTTAAGAATGGGCATATCTATCTTGTTTCTGATATTTTGATATTCACATTGAGTATGATGTTTGCTATGGCCCTTTCATATGAACTAATTTCATTTTGGATGTTTTTTTTTGATAAAGGGTGCTGAAATTTATCAAATTCATTCATTATTTCAAATGATCATGTGTTTTTGTAGTGGCATACTTTGATTCCTTTTCCATTTCCTTTTGAACATCTTCTATCATATTTCCTTATAGTTACTACTGAGATTATATAAACCATCTTTTAATTATACCAAGTTACTTTCAAATTGTAATAACAATTAAATACAAAAACTCTACCAACTTTGTTATTGATGTTAGAAATTACATCTTTTTATACCTGGTACCCATTAATACAGTTTTATATAGTTATCTTCATTTTTTATTTTGAATTCTATATCTATATTAAAAGTAACTTATACACCACATTACATATTACAGTATTATATATTTTGTCTAGAAATTTACTTATACCAGAGAACTTCTGCATATTTTGGCATTTTTAATAGCATTTTTTATTTCAGCTTAAAGAAAACTCTTTAAAAAACTTTTTAAAAATTATTTAAGGCTGCTCTCATGGTAATGAACTCCCTTCAGCCTTTATCTGGGAATGTATTTATTTCTCCTTCATTATTGAAGGACTGTTATATCAGGTATAGTATTGTTAATTGTCACCTTTTTACCTTCATTATTCTGAAAATATCATCCCTACAATTTTTCTGCAAAAAATATTCTGCTGATCTTATGGTACAGGGGTCCCTGGTACTTAGGAAAAGTTTTCTTCTTGCTGCTTTCAAGATTGTCTTTTCACTTTTGATATTATGATTACAATGTCTCAGTATGTGTATTTTTGTATCATTTAGGTGGGGTTCTTGGAGTTTCTTAAATTTGAATGTTCATTTCCCATTTCCATTGCATTTTCATACTCCAATTTAAGTAGTTTCAGCAATTGATTCTTCAAATAGCTATCTGACCCATTCTTTCTTTCTTCTCCTTTTTACAAAGTACTTTTATAGTTATATATAGTGGTTGTGCTCATCCTGACAAACTCATAAATAAAATTCAACTTCAATTCATGATCCCCCACTTCCCTCCCATCCTTCCTCCCCTCCCTTGTTCTCCTTCTTCTATGCTAGTAGTTTTCCTGTCACCCATGTATTTATATTTGATTAATTCTTTTTATTTATACATAAAAGTGAAATTCCCTTTGGTATATTTATATATGCACATGATTTTTAAAAAGAATTCATTCTTCCCTTTCCCTTTCCTTTATTTTACTCTAGCTTCTGCATATGAGAGAAAACCTTTAAACTTTGTTTCTCAGTTTGGCCTATTTCACTTAATGCACTATTCTCCATTTCCATCCATTGACAGGCAAATGTTATAATTTCATTCTTCTTTATGGCTGAATAGAATTCTATTGTGTGTGTGTGTGTGTGTGTGTGTGTGTGTGTGTGTTAAAATTTAATCCACTAATTTCTTGACAGATAACTGGGTTGATTTCATAATTTAGCTGCTATGAATTGTGCTGCTATGAACATTTAGGTGGCTGTATCACTATAGTATGTCAATTTTAGAACTTTTGGGGAAAATAGCTGGGTCATATGGTGGTTCCATCCCTAGTTTTTAGAGGACTCTCCATACTGTTTTTCAGAGTGGTTGTACTAGTCTGCAGTAGCCCCAACAACCTTGGTAGCATTTATTATTATTTGTTTTATTGACTGTTGCCATTCTAACTAGGTTGAGATGAATTCTTAGTGTATTTTTTATTTGCATTTCCTGATTGCTAGAGATGTTGAATATTTTCTCATATATTTGTTGGCCATTTGTGTTTGTTCTTTTGAGTAGTTTCTATTTTTGTCATTTATTGATTGGGTTATTATTGTTTTTTTTTGTTGTTTTGTTTTGTTTTTGGTGTTCAGGTTTGTGAGTTATTTATATATTCTAGATATATATTCCCAATCAGAGGAGTAGTTAGCCAAGATTTCTCCCAATCCGTAGGCTCATCATGTTCTTAATTATTTCGTTTGCTGAGCAGAAGCTTTTAAGTCTGATGACATCCCACTTAATTGATGCTTGTTTTTGTTTCTTGCACTTTGGGTATCTTGTTAAGGAAGTTGGTGCCAGGACCTATATGATGAAGTATTGACCCTGTATTTTCTTCTAACAGTTGCAAGATTTCTGGTATAATTCCCAAGTCTTTGATCACCTTGATTTGACTTTTGTGCAGAGCGAATGGAGTCTAGTTTCATTTTTATACATACAACTTTCTAGATTTCCCAGCACCATTTGTTAGAAATGCTATCTTTTCTCCAAAATATATTTTCAGCACCTTTGTCAAGTATCATATGACTTTAAGTATGTAAATTTGTCTCTATGTCTTCTATTCTGTTTAATTGGACTTTTTGTCTATTTTGATGCCAATATCATGTTGTTTTTTGTTAATATAACTCTATAGTATCATTTCAGATAAGGTATTTGATGCCTTCTGTTTTGCTTTTCTTGCTTGGTATTCCTTTGCCTATTCTGGGACTGTTATTCCTCCAAATGAATTTTAAAATTGTATTTTCTAATTTTGTGAAGAATGTCATCAGTATGTTGACTAAGATTGCATTGAATCTGTTGCTTTTAGTCTTATGGTCATTTTGACAATATTAATTTTGCCTATCCAAAAACAAGAGATGACTTTCTATCCTCTAAAGTCTTCTTCAATTTCTTTCCAGTTCTCTATAATTTTTATTGTAGAGTTCCTTTACCTCCTTGGATAGATTAATTCCCAAGTATTTAATTTTCTGGAGGTTACTGTGAATGGAATAGCTTTCCTGATTTCTTCCTTGGCTCAATTATGGTTGGAATACAGGAAAGCTATTAATTATAAGTATTGATCTTGTATTCTGCTACCTTGATAAACTCATTTATAAGCTCTAGAAGTCTTCTGATGGATTTTTTTTTGGGGAGGGGTTCCTCTAGGCATGGATCATGTCATCAGCAAACACAGATGGTTTGGATTCTCTTCCTACTTGTATCCCTTTGGTTTGCTGTTTTGCTGATTGCTCTGGCTAATGTTAGAAGACAATGTTAAATAGAAGTGGTGAGAGAGGATAGATTTGTATTGTTCTTGATTTTGGAGAAATGCTTTTAGTTTTTCTCCAGTCAGTATGACGTTGGATATATATTTGTCCAAAATGGCCATTACAATGTTGTGGTAAGCTCCTTTGATGCCTAGCTTCTGTAGCATTTTTAATATGAATGGATACTTGATTTTATCAAAGGCCTTTCCTGCACCTACTGAGATGACCATGTGATGCTTGTCCTTAATTCTTTTGAAAGGGTGAATTACATTTATTGACTTGCATATGTTGAACCGATATTGTATCTCTGGAATGAAACCCACTTGATCATTATGTATTATCTTTTTGATATGTTTTTGAATGGTGTTTACTAACATTTTATTAAGGATTTTTACATCTATGTTCATCAGGGATATTGGCTTATAATTTTCTTTCCTTGATGAGTCTTTGTTTGGTTTTGGTATTGGTTATAAATACTTCATAGAATATACTTGGGAGTGTTCTATACATTTCAATTTCATGGAAATATTTAAAAAAGACTGCCATTGTTTATTTTTTACAGGTATCGTAGCTCTAAGATGAGAATAATTTGCTCCTGGGCTTTTCTTTGATCGGTGAACTTTTTTATTGCCGTTTCAGTTTCATTACTTTATATTGGTCTGTTTAGATTTTCTATGTCTCCTTGATTCAATTTGGGTAGGGAGATAGACAGATAGATAGATACACACACATATACATGCATATATACACACATATACATGCATATATACACACATATATAGACTATATATATATGTATATATATATATATACCTATATGTATATATATATACCTATATACACACACACATATGTGTTTTCTAGATTTTCCAGCTTATTGGAGTATAAATTTTCAAAGTTGGTTCTGATAATACTCTAGATTTCAGAAGGTTCTATGTTGATATCTCCTTTTTCACCTCTAATCTTGCTGATTTAAGTCTTACCTCTCTTTTGGTTAGTTTGACTAAGGGTTTATCAACCTTATTTATCTTTTCAAAGAACCAACACTTCATTACATTGATTCTATGTATTCTTATTCTCAATTTCATTGATTTTATAATTAATTTGTTCTTTTTCTAAGCCCTTGAGATGGAACATAAATTTATTTACTTGAGATCCCTCTAATTTTTTAATGTAGGCACTCAGTGCTATAAATTTACTGTTAAAATTGCTTTCATGCTGTCCCATAGATTTTGATGTGTCATATCTCTGTTTTTAGTCATTTATAAAAATTTCTTAATTTCTACTCTCATTTCTTTGATCCATTATTCATTTAAGAAAGTACTGTTCAATCTCCATGTGCTTTCTATTATTTTTCTTCCTGATGATTTCTAGTTTATTTCATTATGCTCTAATAGGATGCATAGGATTACATCCCTTATTTGTATTTGATAAGATTTGCTCTGTGGCCTAGAATATCATCTATTTTGGAAAAAGTTTCATGTGCAGCTGACAGGAAGATAAATTCGGCTGTTCTAGGGTGAAATATTCTCTATATGACTATTAGGTTCATTTGATTTATAGTATTATTTAGATTAAAGATATCTGTATTGATTTTCTGTTTTGATGACCCATGTATTGGTAATAGGGTGTGTTGAAATCATCTAGTATTATTGTGTTGGGGGTCTATTTGGGATGTAATATCATGATTTTTTTTTCATAATTGGACGTGCTGACATTTGGGACACAAATTATTACTATCTTTGTATCTTCTTGTTGGATAGAGTGGTCTTCTTTGTCTCTTCTGATTAATTTGTACTTGAAATCTGCATTGTCAGATATGTGAATAGCTACTCCTATTTTCAGAGTTTGTATATGTGGAATATTTTTTACATCCTTTTACCTTCAGCCTGTGGGTATCTTTGCCAACAAGATGAGTCTGTTGCACAGCATACACTTTGACCTTTTTTTTTGTTTTGATCCATTTTGCTAATCTATGTCTTTTAATTGGGGCATTGAGACCATTAACATTCAGCATTAGTATGGATATGTGTTTGTGGTTTCCTGCAATTTTTATTTTTGCTCTATTTAATGCTGTTTTGATTCTCATTTAGTGGATTATTCTTCTGTTGATCTTCCCTTCTTTGGGAATTTTGATTATGCTAAGTCTTGGAGGGCTTCTCATTTCAATAGGTCTGTTTGGGGTCCTATAAGCCTCCTGTATATGGATGTCTATCTCATTTCTGATAGGGAAAGTTTTCTGTAGCCATCACATTGAAATGTTCTTAATGCTTTTAGTTTGTATCTCCATATTCTCTTCCATACCAATGTTTCTCAAGTTTGGTCTTTTAACGTTGCCCCAGAGTTCTTGCTTATTCTGATCATGTCCTATATTTTTTTCCCTTTATTGTATTCTGTGTACTCAAGATCAATATAACCTGTCTTCAAGGCCTGAAGTTGTGTCTTTAAAAGCTGAGGTTGTCAGTTCTAGCTTTTTATTGTATAAAAAATAAATATTTCTACATAGCAATATACACATGTATTTTCTTGCATATATATTCTGAATGCTTGAAGGGAATACTAATTCTGGAGGTTAATGATATTAAAATACTTTATTTCATTTAAAAAAAGCTGAGGTTGTTTTTCTATGAAATGTAGTCTATTAGTGATGTTTTTGAGTGAATTTTACATTTGATTGATTGTGTCTTTCATTTCTAGGAGTTCTGACTGGTTTCTTTTAACTGTTTCTGTTTCTTTATTGTCATGGTCATTTATCTCCCGTGTTTGTTCTCTTAATTCTTTCCTTAGATATTATTTTAGTTCTTGAACATTTTAATAATCAGCTTTTTGTAATCTTTATCTGAGATTTTGTCCATATCAATATCAGTGGGATACTTTGTTGGGGTATTGTGAATTTGGGGAAGCGAGATTTGTTTGCCTGTTTCTTCCTGTTTTCAGAGGTCTTGAACTTGGGCATCAGTTGAGACAGAGTTCCCTTCCTCTTTATTATGCGTGTCCTTTTGTGTGTAATTATTTGTCATGAGACTTTTCTCTTTTTGATATATGAATAGATATATATCAAGGTGTGGGACCTGAAGTCCAGCTGTAATTGTTTTTCTTTAGGTCCTTGTTGGTTTGGAGCTTTTGTCTCAACTCTCTGAACTGGGACAAAGTCAGAGCTCAATGTAGGGTTAGATTTTGTGTAGGATGAGATATATTATTGCTTGATTGAGATGTATTTCTCACCTGAAGAATTTCTCCTCTTTGATCTTGAAGTGTCCCAATGTCTTTCCAGCCCCTCTTGGGGAGGGGAGCCAGGAGTGGCACTAATGTTAGCAACAGGTGTACAGATTTAAGATAAATGTCTGTGTTTATTTTTATATCTATAACACTAATTGCCACCTATATAGGAATGGTGGGGTTGGTATTCAACAACATAGACCACAAACTGGATAAGCATTTGACTGCAAGTGTTTACTATGTAATCTACTATATTAATAGTCACAGCAACATGAATGGGGCAGGAATTACATAGTCTAATTAGTTTGCGTTGATTTTTGTATTCTTTGTATTGAAGTGTAGCTGAAGATTGAGTCTTGTTAATTTGTGTGGATGGCAATGTATGCTGTGTTTTGGTTGAGCTTAGTTCAGTAGGAGAATTTCCATTCTGTGAAGTTGTAGTGTCCCTGTAAGTTCCTAGCACTTTGTGAAACAAACAATAGTGACAAAAGATGCAAACAATACACAGCATTAAAGTAAATACCCAATTCCTACTATGACATCTACAACGTTAATTACCACAGAAACAGGAATGATATATGAATAGAAAGATACAAGGTGTGGGACCTGAAGTCCAGCTATGATTGTTTTGATCCTTTAATATGTGCGTGTGTGTGTGTGTGTGTGTGTGTGTGTGTGTGTGTGTGTGTGTGTGAGAGAGAGAGAGAGAGAGAGAGAGAGAGAGAGAGAGAGAGAGAGAGAGAGAGAGAAAGGTAGGGTCAGTAATTATCAACTGTATAAATAACAATCATGAACTAGATCAGGTTTTAAACAGAAGGTGTCAATTATAGCAGTAATAACTGCATCAGCATTAATAGTGAAGGCAGGAGTTATATGAATAAATTAGTTCTAAAAGATGGTAAAAATACAGTTAATTAGGAGAAAACAAAATGTGCTAGGAAGGTGGAAAAGTTTATAATTTTAAAAAAGTGAACAGAAATGGCAAAGTGATGTAGCAGGTGATATTTATAAGGAGGGTGCAAAAAACAATACGAGAAGTGAAGTAAAGGAGGAGAGGAAGAGAGAACAATTGAATTTGACCCTTAGCAGGAGATGAAAAGAGAGAAAGAGAAACAAATGAAAACAACACAAAACAAAACCAAAATATATAAACCAAAAAGATCCCCAATCCTCAAAAGACAAGGAGGAATAACTATTTTTTAAAAATGCTAAAAATTAAAAAAAGAAATAAATATGCATGTGTCTCTGAACCAATCAGCAAGGCAAGAAGATACACACACAGAGATAGTGAACAAGGGAGCATGAGGGAGACTGGGCTGGAGTTTGTTAACCCCTCTTGTTTTTATGCTATTCTCTGAGCTGCCAGTTGAAGTAGCCTATGGCTGAAACTGTTTGAAATAAGTCTCAGCTTCCCTTCTCACCAGTATGAAGAGGGATAGATTAGGAAGTTGGAGTTTTGTTCATACACAACAAATCCGTGCACTCCCAAGGTAAAGCTTCTGCAGAGTTTTATGAAGGGAGTACTAGCAGGTAGCACTTAGGTCTATGTTTTGTGGGATGGTGTCCACGCTGGAAAAATTAGATCAACACACCCCTAGGGCCTGGTACTTGTCAACCTCTGATGAAAGTCTGGATTTCAGGAGCCTCCCAAGAATTCCACTCATGGGGCAGGAAATTCAATCCGCTACTGCCCACAAGTGCAGTCTTCACAGGCTTAGTCCCTCACTTCATTCACACCTACCTATTAAGATTCCCTGCCCACTTTAGCTGGTCACTTGAGCTGCCCAAACTGAAAGATATTCTGCAGGGCTCTCAAATCTTTCATGGAGATATATCTTTTCTGTAAACTTCTAATTAGAAAAGTTTTTCAGTTTTATTTTTTTCAAAAGCTTATACATCTACTACCTCTAGCATTTGTTTGCAGTACTGAAAATTCTTTAATACTAAAATAAACTGATGAACTCTCTTTGTTCTCAGTGGCCCCCAGGTATCCAAAGCATAGCCATCAATGCTGTGTCCAGTAAAACAGAAACCAGTTGTTTAAGCAGCTGCTGAAAATCCAACACTAGATGTATGCTTCATTCTTCTCTTTCACTTTCAAAAGAAAAACTGTAAGTTGCACTTTTATTCTGATTGTTGGCTGTGCCAGCTTGGAAGAGAGGCTAAGTTCTAAATGAAACTTCTTTCCTTGCCTAATTCAATGTGCTGTTCTTGGCTTTGAGTTTACCTGGAGTTCTCCAACTTCCAAACTCTATAGAGTTCTCATAAAAAAACGTATGGACTGTACACTAGTTAAAAAGTTAGTATCTCTATGGAGAATGAAGTCCAGAGTTTCTATTCTACCACTTGACTGACATTATTCTCCATTGATTCTTTTTTTTATACTTTTTCCATCCTTTTATTCTCAATCTGCCTATACCATTACATTTGAAGTGAATATAACACACACACACACACACACACACACACACACACACACACACACACACAGATGGGTCATGATTTTTTGTCCATTCTGCCTATCTATATATTTGAATGGATGTATTTAGACTGTTTTATATTTAATGTAAATATTGATATGTTCAGGCTTAAGTCTGTTGCTTTTATTTTTCTTTTCTGTTTTTCCCTAGTTATTTTTGTTTTTATTTTCTGCTCTCCTATTGATTACCTTAATTATTTTATTGCATACATCTTGATGTGCCAATAATATTTTGAGTATACCTCTTTGTCTAAAATTTTAGCGGTCAAATTTTACATTACATTTTATATTCATAACACAAAGATGTCTTTATTACTAGGTCAAGGGAAATACAAAAGCTCTATTTCCCTTTACACCTTTTCACCCTTTCCCACTTATAATCAGCCTAAATATTTCCTGTACACATTTGGATCCACATTAGACAACGTTAATACAATCTATGCTTTGACCATCATATATTATATATACTTTTAAAAGCCCAAGAGAAGGAAAGCTTATTGTATTTATCCAAAATTTTATTTACTAGGCTTTTTCTTTTGTCTTGATACTCCAACTTTCCTCCATTTCTTCCATTTCCTTTCTTTGCAAACAATGTCCTTTAGCCAATTTTTTAAAGGTAGGTTTCATGTTGGATACATTCTCTTAGTTTCCTTCATCTGAGAATGTCTTGATTTCTGAATTCCTGACAGATATTTTCACTGGGTATAGGATGCTGGTTTCTTTCTATTTTTGTTTTTGCTATATTGTTCAGGCTGGTCTTGAAATCGTGAATCCAAGCAATCCTCCCACCTCAGTCTCCTGAGTACTGGGACTACAAGCATAAACTGCTACAGCTGGCTTAGGATTCTGGATTCTTGTTTTGGGTTTTTTTTTCCTCTTCTAGTACTTGAAGAATACTGAAGTTTCCTTTGGGCTCCAAAGGTTTCTAATGAGGTGTCATTTCTCTCTTGTGGTTTTCAAGACTCTTGTCTCTGTGCTTAGATTTAGAAGTTTGAGTATGGTATATCTTGATATGGATTTCTTGGAGTTTACTCAGCTTTTTAAATCTGCAAGTTCACATCTTTTGCTAAATTTGATATATTTTCAGCCATTATTTTCTTAGATCATTTTTCAGCCCTATCTTCATTCTTCTCTCATTGACTTCCATTAACACAAGGGGTAGGGAGTAGTGGCTCCTCATTACTGCTGGACAATGGCGGGAATTTTGGCTCCCTTGTGGTCACCACTGATACCACAAAGGACAAGTTTTGCCCTGTGGAGCTGAAAGTTACATATTCCTACTCTGCTTTCTCTGACAATCTGGGGAAGTTGGAACACCCCATTTTAACCTGATAAAGCCTAGATTTCCCACTTGGCCTTTCCTTAAAGTAGGATGTGGTGGATTTGTGTTTATGTGTGTGTGTGTGTCTGTCTGTATTGTATGTCTAAAGAAATTATTTTTAAAAAGTTTCATGTCTTAATAATGTTCCACTTTCCATATCCCTTGGTTAGAGTACTGGCTTTCATTTATTTATTCCATGTCTGTGCACTTTCACAGTTCCACATTACCAGCTTCTTTAGTTCCACTTATAGGATATATGAGACAGAAAGAAGACATAAGGAATTTAGTAGCATACTTGTATTTAGGATTTGGATACCTTAGCCAGTCTGATTTCCTAGTTGTTTTATGTTTGGCTTACACATAACATCCAGGAATTTGGATTGTAATTAGTGGGGAAAAGTACCTTTACTATATCTGCCCATTGACAGAACTCATTATTATTGTCTAGATTTCATGATTAACTTTAGCTGTGTCTCTTTTCATTCCTAATATTAGAATATGAAGTAGGTTATCATGTAAAGCAAGAAAATTTGTGGTGCTACTGGTTTTGAAGCACACTTATTTTTTCCATATTTTTATTTGTGCATTATGATTATACATATAGTGAGATTTCTTGTTATATATCTATACAGGCACATAATATAACAATATAATTTGGTCTTTATCACTCTCCAGCACTCCTCTTGTTCCTCGCTCCTCCTTCCCTCTGGGTCATTTCCTCTTCTCTATTAACTTTAATTTTTCTGAGATCATACCCATCTTTTTTTTTCCTTTATTCTCTTTACCTTCCACATATGAGAGAAAGCATACAACCAATAACTTTCTGCATTTGGTTTATTTCATTTTACATAGTGGCCTCAAGTTCCATTTTCCTGCAAATGATAAAATTTCATTCTTTTTCCATTCATCCACTGAAGGACACCTAGACTAACTATCATTTGGCTATTGTGAATTCTGGTATTACAAACATAGGTATTCATGTATCATTATAGCATGATGATTTTAATTCTTTAGGATAAAGACTGAAAGTGGTATAGCTAGATCATATGAGGGTTCCATTACTAGTCTTGTGAGGAACCTTTATACTCATACTGACTATACTGATTTACAATCCCACTAACAGCATAAAGTTGAAGCATACTTTAAAAAAACATTCAATAGGGAATATAAAGCAATGATTCCCGGACATAGCAGGAATTAAGAAATGTGGGTAAGAACCTTTCTAATGTAAATATTCTATGGTTTCCAGAGGAAATCTTCCTTGACTGATCTCTCCTGATATTCACCCTTTGATGTCCTTCTGCTGATATAATTTATAGTGTTTTTTTGTGGTTGCTGTAATTCTGTTTCCAGTAGTTTCTTCCATTAAGATTAAAATATTTCAATTGAAGCTATTTCTTATATTTTTACTTAAAAAACTATTAGTCTGCAAAGAGCACAATTACCCAAAAGGGTCAAGATTCAGCAAACATATTTTTGTTATAAAGTGACAGCTCAAATAACATCTTACTTACCCAGTGACAATAATTTCTGGATATGTTTGTGCTCCAAGGTTCCAAGCTCCTCCACTGATTGGCCACTCCTAAATAGATTGTCCAAGAAGAATACATAAATTATATTTTTTAGTTTAAATGACTTTGAAACTTAAAATGAAAATATTTTTAAAGGCTTGCTTAACATTAAATTGCTATAAAATATTAAAGGATGAAATGTGAAGTTACCTTTTAATTCTTTCAATGAACAAACACCTCTCTAAACACACAATTCTATTTCCTTTAAAACTAGATTTTAGTTAATGTTACCATTCATATAAACAAATAAAAGAAGTATTTTTAATTGTACAAATACAATGTTGCTACATGAATCATATAGTCTGTGTGCTACCCATCTTTTATGATGCCATTTTAACATAATGCTATATAAGTAACGCCTCTTAAGAGTTTTTCACCCCAATATAATTGGGCAAATAACAGAAAGCACAATATATAGTCTGTGACAATTGCAAATATTTTCATCTTGTAGTAAATATATAAAAAAATAAGTTTTAGAATGTTACTAACAAATGACTTTAAATAATTATTTTTCCTAAACATTATTTAATAAATGATAAACTAGGGAGAAATGACACAAATGTCTTAAAATATAATCCTTCATCTAAAATAATTAAAGGTTACATATTTTTATTTTAATGTTAGTTTAAGTATATAGCATACAAGTACGTTAATAAATATATTAATATCTTTGTATATAATTATATACTTAATGTATCAGAAATTTATATTTTTGTAGACTTAAAACTATGTAAAATTCAGAAAATTTGGATTTCAGAAGTTACATCACTTATGATGCCAGATTCTGATTTCAAAAGAATTTAGCTCAAGTCCTTCTGTATGGAAAGACAAAAATAAAAGAAAAAAGTATGTCAAAATGATATGAATATAAGAAAATTTGCTTATAATTTTTACCTTATTACTGTATCCTTGTTTTTTATGCTTGACTCCTATAGAATAAAGTACTAAAATCAAGTCTGGAGGGCAATCGGCAAAATATGCTGTGCATGTAACTGGTGATTCATGAATGTCCATGGGATATGGATTTTCAAAGATAGGAAAACTAATAGATAAAGAAAATATATTAGTGTCATTTTGCAAAGATAAAAAAGAATTTTATAAAAAATATTTTTTATAAAGTAAGCTCTAAAATGTCTCTAAACATTAATTACAAATTTCACTTGTTTTCTTGTACTAAAATACAAAAATTACACAAACCAAATGCCTTTTTAAAACAGTCATCTATAAAATGTAATATTAATACAAATTGAAAAGTACTCAAATTGATTTTCTTCTCAGAAGCCAACATTCCACAGTGGCATATCTTTGATAATACCAATAAAATGAATTAAACAGAATATATGCAAAAAGTTCACTCATTAAAAATCATATTAAATGGGTATTTCACATAAATAGTTTATATAAAATATGCAAATATTAAAGTATTAATAAAATTTGATATTTTCTAAAGGGAGGTTATAAATAGGCAAATTTTTAATTTTTTTGAAGGAGTAATTAAAAGATGTGCATACTGGTAGGTGTTTGCGTATCTGTGAATGTTTTAAAGATCATTTCCCAAGTAACATAGCTGGAATGAAGATTTATGGATGTAATGAATTTCCTCAAGCCTACTATAATTTTAAAAAGGAATGAATACAGAATAAAATAAAAAAATCTTGTAGCTATAATGTATTCAAAACATCTCATGTAACAGGTACTGTACAATATAAAATGAGTAATAGTCTATGCTGCCTCTGTTCAAAGTCTGTGATCATACTACTTCTGATTAATATTATTATTGGGGGATGAATGTTAAAAATAATTTTCTCTTATTATTAGTAACTTAATTAGGAATTTAATCCAATCATGAGAGAATATAGTGAGTGTGTGGATATGTGTTTGTATATGTGATGGGGAGTGTGTTGACAGGAATTTTCTTTCTACCACTCTGAAATGCTGCAAAGATATGATATTCCAGATAAAGTTAACAGTACATACAAAATCAAGTAGAAAGGAGCTAGACATAGTAAAGAACAAGTAGGCTAAACTAGATAGATTAAAATTTCGGTTTCAAATTATAATTAACATTTCTGAGATTGAAGAATTAGACAAAGGGCTGGGGATGTGGCTCAAGCGGTATCGCGCACGCCTGGCATGCATGCGGCCTGGATTCGATCCTCAGCACCACATACAAACAAAGATGTTGTGTCTGCCAATAACTAAAAAATAAATATTAAAAAATTCTCTCTCTCTTCTCTCTCTCTCTAAAAAAATATAAATTAAAAGAATTAGTCATAAAACAAATAATCTGTCTTCCAGACTTACATCTTACAATTTGGTAATAGCAAGAGGTAACAATGATAGGCTCCTGACAAGGCACTGAAGAGAGAAACAAAAATTTACTATAGCTTTTTATATGAAAAAGTAAAAACAATGCTGTGGAAATGAAAATAAGAAACCAAGAAGAAGAATTTGTACACCCTATTTTTTTTCCTTCATGTTGGAAATTAAATGGTAAGAGAGAGATTTGAAAAGGACTCCCAAGTTACAACTTGTTTCAATACTCAACATATCTACTTAAAAGTAATATATACTGTCAGTTTGGACATGTTAAATTTCATGTAAAAGTGAATGAAATGGGAATATCACATAAGTCACATGTGTTAAAAAAGCAAAAGTCCAAACTCAAATTGGATCAAATACCTAGGAATTTGACCAAGCTATCTACTCCTCAGTATTTATCTGAAAGAACTAAATATAGGTTCATCAATGTTTATAGTAACTCCATTCACAAAATCAAATTTATGGAACCAGCCCAAATGCCTGTCAATAGATGAATGGATAAAGAAAATGTGATGTGTATACACACACACACACACACACACACACACACACACACACACACACACAATGGAGTTTTACTCAATCATAAAGAAGAATAAAAATATGGTATTTTCTGTTAAATGGATGCTAAGTGATAAAAGGCAGAATCAGAAAATCAAGAGTTGAACATTTTCTCACATATGTGGAAGTGAGACCAAAAATAAGGAAAAAAAAATCATATGTGTGAATCCCATGAAAATGGAAGGGACATCAGTGGAAAAGAAAGGGATTGAGGGTGAGGAAAAGGGAGGAGGAGTGGAATGAAATTGAACAAATTATGCTATGTACATATGTGAATTTGTCACAGTGAATTTCACCTTTATGCATATCTATAAAGCATTAATTTAAAAAGCTATAAATAGAAGTTAGACCAGTAGAGTAACAAAGGAGAAGGGAGGAAAGGAGGAAAAGGAAAAAATTCTAGGGACTGAAATAGAACAAATTATATTCCATGCATGCATGTGATTACATAAAATTAAACATCATTATTACATAATACACTAATAAAACATTTTTTTGGTGGGGATATCGGGGGTTGAACTCAGGGGAACTCAACCACTGAGCTGCATCTCCATCCTAATTTGTGTTTTATTTAAAGATAAGGTCTCATTGAGTTGCTTAGCTCCTCGATGTTGCTGAGGCCTCAGCCTCCCAAGTACCTGGGATTACAGATATGTGCCACCATGCCCAGCAAACATTTTTAAAATAAGAAAAAAAGAAAAAAATAGTGCTAAAAAGTAAAATGTTAGATAAAACTTGTAAACAAAATATAAATTCATATAAAGAAATGAGAATCATAACACATGTATAGCAACTTTCATGTTACACATATTTCGCCACAATGAAAAAAATTTAATAAACACACTGAAAAGTGAAGTATTAAAGGTAAGTATAGTGAGTCTTGGAGGATACTAGACAGGTATGAAGAACCAACAAATACTACATGCAAAGCAGAGCTGAGCACCAAGGAGATCAGAAGAATACATTTTAATAAAACTTACAAAAGAACTTGTTAGATGAAGAAATATAAATCCTTACAAAATTTTCAAGCTTAATGTTGATATGTAGGGCTTTCTAGAATTCACAGTTATGATGATCTTAGAGTCAAAATCCTACATCTCCATCACATTATTGACATATGTGGCAAATTAGTATAAAGAAGAACATTGGCTCTTACAAGCTATGTTGAAAGTTTAATACAAACTAATTTATTTAACAAAAATTTATTGAGAACCTAATTCCATGTGAGCATACAACCTCTAATGGAGCCTATTGTTTATTAGGGAGACAATGTTTAAACAACAAAGGGAAAATTGTATCTATGTCAATATGAAGTAAGGAATATGAGGGCTATGAAGTATTAGGATATTTGACCAAGATTTCTTTTTAATTAGGAAGTGATTTCTAAGTTGAGATTCCTAAGATATTCGGAAAAAAAGACTGTTCCAGGTAAAGGGGAAAGAATATACAAAATTCTTCTTTAGACATAAGGGATTAAAATCAGTGGGTCTAGAATACACACTGAGGGAAATTAATTTCATGCCTATCACCATTTATAATAAAAATGTTTAGCCTGAAGACAATGTTCATCAATTTCAAGTCCACTGCCAACATAAGGGAGCTGAGAGCACCACTGTTCCAGAAATATCCTCTATTTGTTTCAAATGTCTACAACATAATGTAAAAGAATAGAAAGTAAAACAAGACCCCAATCCTCTCTATCCCCAAGATCCCACTTATCACATGTCATTTTCATTTAACCAGTTTTCTTCCAGTCAATAGACTAGCTGCCATCTGTTATAACACATATATGCTGCCAATATAATGAAAACATTTTTTATAACAATTGCAAGTTTTTGTAACAATTGTTTTTGCTTATTAATGAGATGTCAGAAATGTGATCCACTTTATGTACTGAGTCTTCAAATGCTTCTATCCAAATATCAGGTGTTGTCTTAAAGATATCAGAAAATATTCTCAGTTCTCTTTTGGATTAGTTTTGATCATTTAACTAAATCATATTTCTGTAATTTTAGAAAAACAATTTTTCACATAAAGAAAACTAACCATCTAAAGAATACTAAAAAGTCAATTATCTAAAATGTACTTTCTTCAATTTAACTGTAATGAAGAGAATTTTAAAATAGTTCATGTTGATCTATATGTAAATAACTTACTTGCTTTGTGTCAGATCAACTACAATGAGATCTTTCTCCAGAAGTACGACGACAGCATAGGGTTCTTGAAATTCTACAAGTAAAAATTTTAAAATTTAAGTTTTCAGATTGCATTCATAAAAATCACCAAAATTTCATTTTCTTTAGTTCTTATACAAATAATTATTATTATTTAAATGATCTGAGAAGACCAAAATAAGAACAAAAATGGCAGAGCACTTTATAAAACTATGTTGTTTTTCTCAATTTTAATGTTAACATTACTTTGGAGAACAAGAAAAAATGAAACTTAATACTATGGAATTAAATACATCAGATAATTATGGAGTGGTGAAAGTATGAGTTATGTGAGGAGATGAGGTTATCACTTTCATTTACAAGTAATTATATTCTTTGTAACCATAGTATTTTAGATCTGATATCATGCCTACATTAGATGTACTGAGAAAGTACTAATTCTGTTTTGATATGATCCATATTCACCTCCCTATGAAAGTAACAGTACTTGTACTAAAGTTTACTTTCAATTTAATGTGACTTAACACGAATGCTGCCAATATAATGAAAATGAATGGAATTCAGAATTAGGAGGACTGTGTTAAAGTATAATATAGGACAGTACATTCTTTTGCTGTCATTTGAACAAAAGAAGAGATAAGTGAGTGCATATATACATAGATTATTTTGGGGAGAATAAAAAAATAAATTGGTAACATTATTGTCTCAGGAAGGGCAATAAGAAACTTTTCATTATTTTTTGCTGTGTATTGTATGTTCTCTCTTCTGGTAGTTTGATGTATGAACTGTTTTAATGGTGCAAACAGAGATTGCCTACTCTGTGCCTAGGAATATATATCTAGAAAAAGCAGAGAGTATGAGAATAGTCTAATATGTTTAAGTTTCTAAAATCTAACCTTCCCTCCCTCCTTCATTTTCTTTTCCCTTAAGAGCCAAAATAACAGAGCACTTTATAAAACTATGTTGTTTTTCTCAATTTTAATATTAACATTACTTTGGAGAACAAGAAAAAATGAAACTTAATACTATGGAATTAAATACATCAAGCAGCTACTGAGCCTATTCAGGTTTTTTTCCTTCTTCCAATATATTCCAGAAACTGTTTTATGAACAATGGATATATGGGAAATAAGACTGTCAAGGTACTCTTTCTCATTTAGTTTACAGTACTCTTTGTCATGTAGTTGGACGTTTTCCAACCATGAATAAGTAAAGAAATAAGAAAATTTCTGGAAATTATGTGTGCTATGACTACAGTTAGGGATAGGGATATCCCTAACTGTAGTCATAGCACATAAAAATTATTTACATTTAGAGGAAGAGGGATACTAATCTAGTTAGAGTCAAGGAAGTCATTGCTTTTTTATAATAAAGGACTAAAGGAAAGTTACAGCAAAAGAATTATTCTCAATTTAAGGAAGAGGTATTTATAAACAAATTTTATGTTCATGATATTGATTTTCAATAGTTAGAATACGTATTATTATTTTTCCATTTTATGCTATAAAACAGATACAAAGAAGTTAAGAGCTTGACAACAAGGTTATGCAAGCAGTACATGATCAAGCTAAAACTTTAACACAGGCCTTCTGACTCTGAATCCCATTTACATCATATTAGCAGTTTATACTGGCTATGTTGAAAATTATTAAATCCTAAATCCAACAATCACTTGGTAGGAGTTTTGTTCAAAGGATTCAAATCTTGGATGTAAAATTTAAATACTGGAATACATAATTTTCATAGTCCCTCCAGACCCAAGCAGCTATTAAGCCTATTCAGGTTTATGTTTAAACCCACATGTGTATGAGAGAAAAACTGTAAAACACAAAACAAAATCCTGAAAAAGAGCTGGCACTTGCTGGTGTATAGTACTTAGATATATATCTATGTGACAGAATGTCTATATACTGTTTGCTATTCAAATTGTTCTCAAACTGAAACTTTCTCTCTTTTTCCTTGTCTATAGACTTGTTTTAAGGTTTTCAATCTTGTTTCAATGTTTTGTTTTTCAGTTTGAAGAACACCAGGGTTCCATGTGACTAGTTATTATCACTTTGCCTTCTTTCCTTACTGGTTATAAAGTAAGGGCTATTAAAATAACTGAGACACTCATATGTATAAAGTTATAAATAAATTATAATTTTAGGTAACTATATTTGTTTTAGTTTACTGTTGTTCCTTACAAATAACAAAAACTGGCAGCAGAGGTCTCAACTTTATAGAAGTATCTTATATGCGGTGATAACTAATGAACAAAAAAAAATTCTTTAGGAATCAAAGTTAGGTTCAATTTTGTATCTACTATTTACTAAGAGTTTTAACTTGGGCAAATTAGTTAATTTCTTTGACTTCCAATTCATTTACCCATTGAAATGACACAATAATAACTAAAGGTTAGATGAACATGAAGATGTTTATTGGAAAGCCTGGCAAAGTTAGTGCCAGCTGCCAACTGTATTCTTCATCTATTGGATTGGTTTACTCCTGACTTTAATCCTAGCCTTCAACATAGTAAAAGTGTTAATAACTTGGTTTAACCTATGCACAATATTTGTCATTATGCAACTACAAAAAGATTGAAATCCTGAATTTATTCATATGAAATAATTAAAATTTTAAGTGAAAAAGTATGATATAGGATAGTGCATACAGCATGCTGTCATTTGTAAAAAAAAAAAGAGAGATAATATATAATTAAATGAGTACATAAATGCATAGATTGTTTTAGGGAGAATACATAAGTAAATTAGTAACATCATTTGTCTCTTGAAGGGCAATGAGAAATTTTTCATTATGTATTACTAAGTATCATTAACCATTTTAATATTTAAAAACACATTTTAATAGTTAATAAGATATATTTATAATTCACTGGTAAAATTAAACTACTTCTAACCCCTAGCAAATGAAAAGTTCAATATTCATTACCAATTGTAAAACAGAGATTTATATGTGTGTTTTAGAAGTAATAGGCATGGTTGCAGTACATTTATATTTTATTACATATCATTAGAACTTACCCTAACTTCTCTATTGGTGTCCAGAAATGTTATGTTTGTTCTTTGCAACAACACATTCTCAATTTTTATTACTGGCATATCTTCTTCCTCAAGCTATTAACAGAAAGTATTTTCCCAACTTCAACTTTTAGTCCTTTACTCTTTTTACTTTTTCTTCCTATATTTCTTTGTTATTCATTCTCATAAATCCACAGAAAACTTATATTCTAATGATTTATGAATAAATATTGTTAAGACTTTTTCTGTCCTCTCAACTACTCCACTGACTCAGTCTTTCTCTTTTCAAAAACTACTATTGTGCATGAAACCACTAATCTTAAAACATGTGGTTATTGCTGGCTCATTTTTCAAGTCAGTCCCTAATCCAGTTGTTCACAAAATTCAGAGGATTTTCCTCACTGAATTCTATAGGTAGTGTTTTAAACATACATTATTACAAAAGTCTCTCAGTTGGAATCTGGATTTAAGATTTCAGTGTCTCTCTTCAAACCTACACACTGTTTTTGAGTAAATCTTACTAAAATTAATGCTTTCTTTCATTTTAGCATTTCCTCAAAATTCTTCATAGTTCCCTATTTCCAAAAATCTCTAAAACAGAAATTTTTTCTAAATTTATCTCACCCAAGCAAACCTTACAATTTTTGAAATGATTATCAATATCCTTTATAAGGTCTACCTAAATCCTAGTTTTCTGTGATGCTTTCATGAATATTTCAGTCATCAAGTATTTATCAGCTTATTAATTCATACATTATATTCTGAATCATACAACTCAGCATTTAATTAAGGTCTTACATTTACTTCAACTCAGCAAGTCATAATTAGGTCACTCATCTGATCAGATTTTAGGCAACTTGACGTCAGAGACCCAGTTTCATATTTTATCTGTTTGTCTAACAAGTCTTTGTAGTAGTGAGTATATAGATGCATTCAATAAATATTTGTTGATTGATTAACACAGGTAATTTCTTTCTAGTAATTCTGGACATAAGCTGTACATTGATTGTTATTTATTCTACCTTTTAATTATGAAACTCAATAATTTAAAAGAAATTAATGCATTTAATAATGAAACACAACATGCATATCTTCATAGTTTAAAAAGTATATACACTTGACCTTCCAAATGGGGACAATGTTATTATTCTCTTTCTATAAATGACAAATGAAATGTAAAATGTCTTGTTCAATATGACACAGCCAGTAAGTAGCATAACTAAACCATAAACCCAATATTCTGTCCTCAAGTTCAGTGCTCTTTCCCCATACTTATGTTCCCTCTTAAAAATGTAATAATGTATACACATATTATGTTCTTTCAATAATAAGTTCATATTTCATTTTTACATTTTCATATTTCTCAGTTTTAGATATCATTAAAGTATTTTATCACTATTAGATTTAATTATACAGTTTGCATGGATTTAAAATAGTTTCTTCATTTACAAAAAGCTTTTATTTATACTCAGCTTGATAAAAATATATATACATCTCTCCTTCTGAATATCCTCTGACTAATCATTCTCAAAATTGAAATAAATCACTAACCACACATCAGCAATCCTATAGTAATCAGATGTGCTGCAGTTGCATCTGAACCAAAGCCAGATGTGAAACAGATGCAGCACCACCATAGTTACAGATCACTGATATCGGGTAAGTGCTTTAACTTTGATTGACTTTGGGATGGGATGGGTGGAGCTGGTCTAGGAGAGACTATTAGGAGACCTCAGTTTCCCCAAGTGATTTTACCCTGGACCCCTATCGGACCCTCCCAGCTCAGCTTCCACCATCCTTATCAAAGTTTAAAGCACTTACCTGATATTAGAACCTGAAACGCCAGCACTGCTGCACTACATCTGTCTTACTTCCAGTTTGTCAAGTAGGTACAATTGCAGAACCTGCTCCAGCACCTGTAGCTCACAGTGTACCACAGTGGATATCTGCTGCCAAAACTGAAAATATTGAACCTTAATTTTGTTAGGAACTTCTCATTTCAAAATGATTTTTTCAATAATTATAGTTTCATTTTAGTTACTTACCATTTGGATAGGGTGTTTCACATAAAGTTAGAAATTCAACAATAGGATGATCCATTTCAAGTACTGTAATTGCTTTTCCATGCATGATGGTTAAACTTGGTCTTCTGCAAGCTTTGTCATAGGACAGCCCACCAGAGAATATTATGAATGGTTCACTACATAGGAAAAAAAGTTAATGAGACTGAGAAGTCCTTTAAGATGACACAAAGTCAAAGGACCGAGCCTTTAAAGAACAGGCTCACATTTTCCCTTTTCTGGATATACATTCTAACCACTAGAATAACTAATGGATAAGCCTAAAGGTGTTGGGAGTGGTGTTGAGGAAAACCAGTGAGGTTGGAGATAAGTGGAAGTGCTCACTGACTCTCAAAGGAACATCTTTTGGTTCCCAAATTCTTTATAACGACCCTCAGAATATTAAAGTTTTTATTAGACTATCCAGTAAATTAGTTGGAATCTGGAGCTCCAGATCCCTAAAAGATAAAATAAAGCAAACTAATACATAATGAAATATGACATTAAAAAATACAGGATAGAGGATGACAAGAAAATTCTGGATATGGAGTCTTTGTGGGGAAAAGTTTATAATAAAAAGATGGAGACAGATAACATGTAAAGGAAAAATAGTTTACCAAAGATAATTACGATCCCTTCTCAATTTTACTTATGGATAGCCAGCTAATCTATCTTGCTCAAGTAACTTAAGAGTAATCTTTTAGTTTATTAGTTTTCTAGATACAATTAGATAATAGAATAGGACTGAGATGATTATTAACTATTATAGCTGCCTGAAAATTATGAAATAGCCTCACAATTTTTCACTTTCCTCTTAAATCAATACCTATATATCTTCAGTATATGTATCGGGAAAAAATATATTGACCTGAGATATTTTCAAAATGTAAAAACGAAATAAAAAATATTCTTCCCCAAATAAGTTTATAAAAAGAACTGGACACTTTAACTGTATCAAATTCTTTGAGAATATGCTTCCCTAAGTAATTCACTTCTGTCCTATCTGTTAAACTAGAAATTATGAGATTTTCTTTTTTTTTCCATTTTGTATGGTTCACAGTACCAAACATTTGCTAATCTTATGCTGGCAATATAATAACAACAAAGACTTTTTTAAAGTTTATATCAAAACCTCTATAGCAAACGCCTGTAGTAATTTTTCTTTAGAATGTTGTCTTAATATTTTAACACAAGCACATGAATAGTAAAGAAAAATGTTCTGACTTATTTTTTCCTCTGCAGTGGTTTGAGTGATGGTCTTGCACCAGTGATTTGACATAGTAAATGACCATCTTACTAATGGTGATATTAAAAAGCATGGTTGCTCTCTTTTGACCTAGATATTTCCTTGTATCCTATAATACATTATAAACATTAACTATATATAATTTATTTATAGAAAATTAGCAAGTACAGGCATACAATGTGTCTTTCCCAATCTGTACAGTTAAAGAAGGAAGAATCATTTCAATAATTTATATTTATTTCACATTTCTCATAGTTGTCAATGAACTACAGTCAAATTTAGACTAAGAATCATTATGATTTCTTTTAGGCTGTGGATATTTGGACGATCTTTATTTCTTAACTAAATTAATGCATAGTCTAACATTTGTACAGCCTTCAGTAACCTAGAGGGTTTTTAGATTGCCTCTGTGTTGCTAAAATCACAAAAAGTCTGTGCTTTAAGTATGAAACACCTAATATAATCAATTTGTCTTTATTTTGATGTTGTAGATTGTGGCCTATTTACCTGTGGCAACATCTCTCAGTACTCTTAACCTCGGTGCTCCTCTGCTTTTTAGCCTCCTTGTGCTTTAAGCTTCAGGTCAGAGGTAATTTTCTTTTATTTTTCTTTCTTTTTCTTGGTACTAAAGATGATTGAACCCAGGGATGCTTAACCACTGAGCCACATCCTCATCCTTTTTTATTTATTTTGAGACAGGAGGTCTCAATAAATAGCTTAAGACCTGGCTAAGTTGCTGAGGTTGGCCTTCAACCTTGATTCTCCTGCCTCAGACATCTGAGCAACTGTGATTACAGGCATGCACCACTGTACTCCAGAGAGGTAATTTTGTAATAAAGTAATAATCATGAAAAATAGATATAACGTCCTAATATAGCCAAGTACATGGGATAATAGTAATTATGATCAATAACATGATTATTCTATATTACAAATCTAAAGAATTAGATCTACATATGGTTAGATTACCAATAACTAGAACAAATCTTTAAGAGTAATGCAATAATTCACACAATGTGGAATACAATGACTCTAATAATGACAATAAATAATAGTAATTTCTACTTATAAAGAACCCACCATGTAACTTTAACAAACTTAGGACATTTTATGCCTTATGCATGATTTCATGTAATCCTCACAAGCATCATAGTGAAATAAGTACTGCTGGTGAGGATAAAGGTTCAAGAGTTAATCAAAACTTCCAAGGCCACACAGATGTCTTACTCCAAAAGCCAGATCTTAATCAGTATTTTATACTGCTTTTATTTAAATTCTAAATCCTAAAGTACCTTCTCTTCATTTTCATCCTTTTCTCTGGAACCAAATTGTTATCCTTTAAGTCCTATTTCTGACAGCTTCTTTCCCAAGAAGAATTTCCCTGATCTCTGTTCTCACAGCTCTCCTCCCCACTATCCTCAAGGCTTTGATGTTAGATGCCCTTTTTCTGTGTTCCCAAGTTTCTATAAATTACCTTACATGTTTTATAAAAACTACTAGTTTATGGCTTTGCTTAGGCTACTAACACATAACAAATTCAAAAGCAGCCAGTAATTTCATTTTAGTACAAAACAAAGCACACAGTACATAGAATATAATAATAACTTAATAACTGTTATTTTAGCTGAATTAAAATGAATCTTATTAAATACTTCATATAGAAATATTTTTAAAAGGGCCTCTGAGCAACAAAATAGATGTCATTAAGTCCATGGATCATATACTTCATCATGGAAAACTGTCATATATTCACATAAACCTCATTTTACAAGTCTGGCTTTTGTTTTTACAGGTTTTTAAAAATATGAAATTAAGAATAATTAATATCAAGAATCAATGGAAGGATGGATTCAAACTAAAAAGTTTATTTTCAGCAAAAGAAACAATCAGTGAGGTGAATAGAGAGCCTACTAATTGGGAACAAATTCTTACCACACTCATGTCAGAGCACTAATCTCTAGAATATATAAAGAACTAAAAAATCTTAACACCAAAAAAACAAATAACCCAATCAATAAATGGGCCAAGGACATGAAGAGACACTTCTCAGAAAATGATATACAATCAATCAACAAATATATGAAAAAAAATGTTCAACATTTCTAGCAATTAGAGAAATGCAAATCAAAACTACTCTAAGATTTCATCTCACTCCAGTCAGAATGGCAGCTATTATGAAGACAAACAACAATATGTGTTGAAGAGGATGTGGGGAAAAAGGTACACTGATACATTGCTGGTGGGACTGCAAATTGGTGCAGCCAATATGGAAAGCAGTATGGAGATTCCTTGGAAATCTAGGAATGGAACTACCATTTGACTCAGATATTCCTCTCCTCAGACTATACCCAAAGGACTTAAAAACAGCATACTACAGGGACACAGTCACATCAATGTTTATAACAGCACAATTCACAATAGCTAAACTGTGGAACCAACCTAGATGTCCTTCAGTACATGAATGGATAAAGAAAATGTGGTATGTATATACACAATGGAATATTATTCAGCTTAAAAGAGAATAAAATCATGCATGTGCAGGTAAATGAATGGAGCTGGAGAACATAATGCTAAGTGAAATTAGACAATACCCCAAAACAAAATTCTATATACTTTCTCTCATTTAAGGATGCTGATTCATAACATGCTGTGGGGGAGGGGGGTGAGAGGATTAAATGAAGTCTACATAGGGCAAAGGGGCAAAGGGGAAAAGGGGAAGGAAGGAAGGGGGCATAAGAGTAGGAAAGACAGTGAAATGCAATGGTCATCGTTACCAAAGTACATGTATGAAGACATGAAGGATGTGTCTCTACTTTGTGTACAACTAGAGATATGAAAAATTGTGCTCTATATGTGTAATATGAATTGTAATGCATTCGGTTATCATATATAACAAATTAAAATTTAAAAAATTTAAAGAGATGAACATAATATCTTTATTTATTTTATTTATTTTTATGTGGTGCTGAGGATTGAACCCAGTGCCTTATATGTGCAAGGCAAGTGCTCTACCACTGAGCTACAACCCCAGCCCTATAAGTTTAGCTTTTAAGACTCTTAGTCTATAGAAAATCAAAGACCAAATACTAGTAGATAATAAGTCTAAAATTATATGAAGTTCTCATGGTACAATACTGAAGGGGAAAATAATTTAAAAACAAATACATGAAAAAGAAAAAACAAAACTACAAGGTGTTGGGAATAAATAATAGTCCCATACACTTCAATACCCTTGAAGTATAGCACTATATAACAAGTGGTGTAAATAACAGTGAACATGAAAACACAAGTTTAAACAATAATTACTGTATTGAGAAGAGAAGAATCCCAAGATGGCAAGTTAATGGCACCTACTACTCACCTATGTCTCCATGAAAAAAGAATTAAAACAAATAAAATGTAGCTTCTCATAGAGATGGGGATCATGCGATAATAATGCAATTCAATATAAGAAAGACAGATTTGAAGAAACTGATAGATGTTGGATTATGGAATAAAGAGTGAAACAAAAGGGCCAGTACCAACCATGGAAACATGGTAGAGGGAGTTGTGCACCTTTTGGGTGGCAGTAGAGGAGAAAGAGGGAGAGTCTCACTGGTACAAGAATCTGCACCCCGCAGAAATACAGGCTAACCAGTTAATATTCCTAAGATTTGCATGGTGAAATGACTTTAGAGAAGTTCTCTCCATTTCTCTGCCTGTACATAGTGCTCTAGCTGATAACCATCTTAAGAAGGGCTATATTGAGATTATTTCCTTGGGAATGATCATGTAGGAGAACAGAAGGCACTTTCCTTTGGAATTCAGTGGGTCATTGAAGAAATCGGGGACATTTACAAATTCCTAGAATCAAATGAAAATAGAAATACAACATACAAGATCCTGTGGGATACAGTATAAGCAGCACTAAGGAAAGTTTACAAATATTAATATCTACATGAGGTGGGGGGAGAGGGAGGGAAACACTCGCAGGCAAGAGCAAAAGTGCACTCAAGGAAATAAGCTATTGGTACAGCCAAGGTCATAGAAAAACAAAAACATATTAAACCCCAAACCAGTAAAATGAAAGAAATAATAAAGACCAGTGACTAAAAGAACAATAGAAATGATCAATAAAACACAGAATTGATTCTTTGAAAAGATAAGCAAAATTTACACACCCTTACCTAAACTAACCAAAAGAAAGAGAAGATCCAAACAAGTAAAATTAGTGATGAAACAGAAGAAAATACAATTCATACCAATGAAATTAATTTGGATCACTAGGGAATATTTTGAAAATTTATATGATAATAAACTAGAAAATGTAGAGGAAATGAACAAATTCCTGGACATACATGACCTACCAAGAATCAGGAAAATATAAAAAACCTATATTGATTGATAACAAGTAAACAGATTCAAGTAGCAATAGAAAGTAAAGCCCATGATTTGATGGACACAATGCTGAATTGTATCAGACTTTTATGAAAGAACCAACATCAAGGTTCCTCAAACTATTCATGAAATATAAAAGGAAGGAACCCTTCCAGATTCAAGCCAATCTTACTGTGCTACCAAAACATGACAATGACACGACAAAAAGAGAGAGAGAGAGAGAGAGAGAGAGAGAGAGAGAGAGAGAGAGAGAGAGAGAGAGAGAGAGAGGCTAATACCATTAATGAACAAAAATGTAAAAATCCTTAATAAAATACTGATACATTGAATTAAACAGTATGAATTACACAATTAAATACACTATGATTCATTCCAGGGTTCCAAGGATAGCCCACAATATATAATTCAACAAATTTATACAGCATATGAAGATAATCATGGGTAAAAATTGTGTTATCAAAATAGATGCAAAAAAGGCCCAAAATCTACATTCCTTCATAACAAAAGCCTTGAACACATTAAGTTCAGAAGGAGCATATCTCAACAAAATGAAGACTATGCACAATAAACCCATAGAAAATATCATGCTGAATGTGTAAAAACTTAAAGCATTTCTTCTAAATTCAGGAACAAGAAAAGGGTTTCCACTCTCACCAATCTTATTCAATATAGCAGTAGTAATTTTAGCCAAAGAAATTAGGATACAGAAAGAAATAAAGCCAAAGAAACATGAAAGGGAGAAGTAAAATTATCCCTGACAGCTGATGATATGATTCTATACTTAGAAAATCCTAAAGATTTCATCAAAAGAAGAACTGATAAACAAATTCAGTACAGTATCAAGATACAAAAATCAACAAATAGAAATCAGTATCTTTTCTATACACGAATAATAAACTGAGAAAGAAATCAGGAGAGCAATCCCATTCAAAATAACCTCAAAACTAAAAATACCTAGATATAAATAGACCTAATGAAGAAAGTGGAATAAATTTACAATTAAAACTATGAAACACTAAAGAAAGATATTAAAGACCCTAGAAGATGGATAGACTTCCATATTCATGATTTCAAAAATTAAAATTATTAAAATGGTCATATTACCAAAAGTAAGATAAATTCAATACAATATGAATCAAAATACCAGTGACATGCTTCACAGAACTATAAAAAAATTCTAAAATTCACACAGACGCAATAAGACCCTAAGTAGCCAAAGCAATCGTGAGCAAACCCAGGAATGCTTCAGGCATCACAATAGCAGATTTCAAACTATATTAAAGAGTCAAAGGAACAAAAACAGCATGGTATTATTATAAAACAGATGCCCAGACCAATGGAATAAAATAGGGGACACAGAAATAAATTAAAACATCTACAGACAATTGTTTCTAGACAGGGGTGTCAAAAACATACACTGGAAAATGAACAACCTCTTAAATCATGGTACTGGAAAAACAGAACATCCAAATGCAGAGTGTTTGATTCTGACTCATCTCTCTCACCCTGTACAAAAATTTACTCAAAATACATCAAAGGTCTTCATTTAAGAATTGAAAATACTAGAAGAAAAGGGGAAACATTTCAATACAGTGCATGTGACAATTTCCTGATTAGGACTCCAGGAGCTCAGGAAATAAAAGCAAGAACTGACAAATGGAATTGCATCAAATTAAAAAGTTTCTGCATAGCAAAGTAAATAGTCAACAGAGTAAAGAGAAAACTCACATAAAGGGAGAAAATCTTTTGTCAGTTATTCATCTGACAGAGGTTTAATATCCAGAGTACATAAAGAGCTCAAAAAAATTCAACAACAAAGGAGAAGTAATCCAATAAAAAATAGGCAAATGATTTAAATAGACATTTCTCAAAAGAAGTTCAAATGGCCAATAAATATATTAAAAATGCTCAATATGTTTAAGCATCAAGGATATGCAAATCAACACAACACCTAGATTTCATGAAATCAGCCAGATTATTATATATAAAAAATAAACAAGGAGAGTAATGAAATACAGTAGATGGGGTAGAGAGAGAAGATGGGTGGGGAGGGGAGGGGGGATAGTAGGGGGTAGGAAAGGTAGCAGAATACAACAATTACTAATAGGGCATTATGTAAAATTGTGGATGTGTAACCGACGTGATTCTGCAATCTGCATTTGGGGTAAAATTGGGAGTTCATAACCCACTTCAATCTAATGTATGAAATATGATATGTCAAGAGCTTTGTAATGTTGTGAACAACCAATAAAAAAAATTTAAAAAAAATAAATGCTGGCAAGGATGGGGATAAAGGAACATTTTATATATACTGTTGGTGGGAATGTAAATTAGCACACACACTGTGGAAAAATATAGAGAGAATTTCCTTAAAAAATAAAGAAAAAAGAAACATCACTTGATCTATCTATACTATTTCTTGGTTTTTACTCAAAAGAAATAAAGTGAGTATCCCTTTATTACAGAACACTAAAGGGATACCTGTACACCCATTTTGATTGTAGTACAGTTCACAATCCAAAATTATGGAATTAGCCTAGGTACCTATCAATAGATGAAGGCATTACAGAATACTATATATAGATACACAATGAAATATTACTCAGCTATAAATAATAATGAAATCATGACATTTCCAGGAAAACAGATGGAAGGAGGACATCATGTTAAGCAAAATAATCCAGACACAGAATGATGAGTATCACAGGTTTTCTCTCATAAAAAATATTGCATATACATACACATAATACACAGATATATGTATGTGTACATGTGTATATATGTGTATTTATATCTGTATATATATGTATATATTCACATATATATGAATGACTTGGAAGTAGAAGAGGGACTATTAGAGAAAGAAGACAAAAGGATGGGTGAGAGGAGTAAGGGAAAGGAAAGGTGGACACAACCAAAACACCATATATGCATTTATGAAAAAGTCAAAGTGAAACTCACGAATCTGTACAATAAATGTTAATAATAAAAAGAAAAAAATAGAAGAGAAGAACAGTTTCAATGTATTTTATGTCATCTTCAATGATTAAATTTGGAATATTTTATTACTTCAGTAAGGAATGGTATTAAACTGCAGTTATTTTTATACAGACTAACATTAGATAAGTCTAAAAAATATGAATGCATATTCAAAGTAACTTCTTCATATGATTAACTCAATATATTCAGAAAAAGCACTTGACAAAAGTACAGCACCCATTCATGTTTAAAACAACAAAAAAACTAGTGATATAAGGAAATTATCTTAACATTGTAAAGGCTACATATGACAAACCCAAGATTATTCTGAGAGGAGAAAAATATGAAAACATTTCTTTTAAAAACAGGAATAACACAAGGATGCCAATTTTTAACACTGCTATTCAACAGAGTCCTTGAAACTCTAGCCAGAGCAATTAGTCAAGAGAAGGAAATTAAAGGAATATGAATAGGAAAAACTCAAACTACCTCTGTTTGCCAATGACATGATCCTATATTTAGGAGACTCAAATTCCACTAGAGGACATCTAGACCTTTAAATGAATTCAGTAAAATAGCAGAATACAAAGTCAACACCTATAAATCAATCATGTTCCTATGCTCCAATGATGAATCTGGCGAAAAAGAAATAAGGAAAACTATCCCATTCACAATATCATCAAAAACTAAAATATTTGGAAACAATCTAGCAAAAGAGGTGAAGGACCTCTACAATGAAAATTACAGAACACTAAAGAAAGAAATTGAATAAGAACTTAGAAGATGAAAAGACCTCCAACGATCTTAGATAGACAGAATTAATATTGTCAAAATGGCTATATTACCAAAAACACTGTACAGATTCAATGCAATTTCCATCAAAATTACAATAATGGTCTTCATAGAAACAGGAAGAGAAGTCATGAAATTCATTTTGAAAAATAAGAGGCCCAGAATAGTCAAAGCAATCCTTGTAGAGCAAAGTAAAGCAAGAGGCATCACAATATGGGACTTCAAGTTATACTACAGTGAGATGGTACCAAAAACAACATGGTATTGGCATCAAAATAGTCATGAAGATCAATGGAATAGACAAGAAGACACAGAGAAAACCCCATATAAGTAGTTACTCATACAACACAAATGTGCCAAAAACATATGTTAAAGAAATGATAACCTCTTTATCAAATGGTACTGGGAAAACTGGAAATCCATATGTATTAGAATGCAATTGAACCCCTCTCTCTTACCCTGCACAAAATTCACCTCAAAGTGGATCAAAAATCTAGAAATTAGACCAGAAACCTGGCACCTGCTAGAAGAAAATATAAGCCCAATTTACCAACATGTTGGCTTAGGAACTGACTTCCTTAATAAGATTCCTAAAGCTTAAGAAGCAAAATTAAAAGTCAATAAATGGGATGGCATCAAATTAAAAAGCTTCTTTACAGCAATGGAAACAATCAAGAGCATGGACAGAAAGCCTACAAAATGGGGGTATATCTTTGCTACTTACTCCTCAGATAGGGCATTAGTATCCAGGATATACAAAGAGCTCAGAAATCTAACACCAAGAAAAACAAATAACCCAATCAATAAAGAAACTAAACAGTCACTTTTCAAAAGAACAAATACAAATGTTCAACAAATATGTAAAAAAATTTTTAACGTCTCTAGCAATTAGAGAAATGCAAATTAAAACCATACTGAGATTCCATCTCACTCCGGTCAGAATGGCAATTATCAAGAATAAAAGTAACAATAAGTGTTGGTGAGGATGTGGGGGAAAAAGGTAAACTCATGCATTGCTGATGGGACTGCAAATTGGTGCAATCACTATGGAAAGCAGTATGGAGATTCCTCAGAAAACTGGAATGCAATCACCATTTGACCCATTATGCCACTCCTCAATATATATACAAAGGACTTAAAATCAGCTTACTACAGTGATGTAGCCCAACAATGTTTATAGCACTCAATTCACAATAACTAAGTTAGATGCCCTTCAACAGATGAATGAATAGAGAAAATGTAGTATATATACACACACACTGGAATATTACTCAGCCATAAAGAAGACTGAACTTACAGCATTTACCAGTAAATGGATGAACTGGATTATCATGCTAAGTGAAATAAGCCAATCCCCCCAAATTAAAGTTGAATGTTCACTCTGATATGTGGATGCTAACACACAATAAGAAGGGTATTGGAGTGGGTTAGACAAAGGTGAATGAAGTGAAAAGAGGGAGAATAGGAATAGCAAAGACAGTAGAATGAATCAGACGTGACTTTCCTATGTTCATACATGAATACACAACCAGTGTAATTCCATATCATGTATGACCACTGAATGGGAATTTATACTCCATATATGTATAATATGTCAAAATATACTCTACTGTCATGTATATCTAAAAAGAACAACCTCAAAAAGAATACTAGTAACAATACATGTTGGCAAGAATGTGGGGAAAGGGTACACTCATACATTGTTGGTGGGACTGCACATTAATACAACCACTCTGGGAAAGCAGTATGGAGATTTCTCAACAAATTAGGAATGGAACCACCATACGATCCAGCTATCTCACCCTCTGGTATATATTCAAAGGAATTAAAGTCAGCATACTACAGTGATGCAGCCACATCAATGTTTATAGCAGCACAATTCATAATGGTTAGTGCCCTTCAATAGATTGGGGTATATATACACAATGGAGTATTACTCAGATTTTTAACTTTTTATGACTTTATGGTATTTGCTGGTAAATTGATGGAACTGGAGACCATCATGCTAAGTGAAATAGCAAGTGGAATAGCAATCCCTGAAAGTTAAAGGCAAAAGGTAATCCAAAAAGAAGAGAAGTAGAGAAGTAAAATCTGAGGATTATATAAAGGGGAATGAAAGAAAGGGAGGAGGGATGGAATAGAAAACGTCAATGGAATGAATCTGACCTAACCTTCCTATGTACATATATGACTATACCACAGCAAATCTCATGTCTACAAGAAACTAATTTAAGAAAAAAAATTAGTAAATGAGAGAAAGATCAGTAGAGTCTAGAGGGAAGGGAACAGAGGTGTGAGGAAGGGAAAGGAAGGGGAAGTACTAGGAACTGAATTAGAACAAATTAAATTCTATGGTTTTATAATTATGTTATGTAATATTCTACTTTCATTTTCATATATAACTAAAACTAATAAAAAATTTTAAAAAGTAATTGCTGTAAAATATCATGATTTTATACTATTAAAACTTGAAAATAGGTATAAAAACACGAAATAGATTTATGATGCTATAAGAATTCTAATGTGATCATATATCCAATATAAAGTATGATTATCTAATTTACAGTTAAGACAGTGTTTAGGAAAAGTTAATTATGTTAGTATTTGGTAAGAATACTGTCATTATTGACTATTTCAACTAAACGACAAACTGCTGAAGTATAGGATATAGCTGCTATAAATATAAAGTCAAATTTTGTTAAATATTATTCTTTTATCTTCTATATCTTAAAATTTGATACTTGTTAATTATGGCAATACTTGTAACTATCCTTCCCAGTCTATATAATCTTTCCAAATTCAAAATCATAAAGTTCAGAGGTCTGGTTATGTTTACTTTTGTAAACAATATCAGTCTGTGTATAGCTTTTGATTATAAATATTGTTAATTGCAATTTTCATGAAAAAGTCCTCAATTATTAAAATTAATGTATATAATTATCATAAATACTCATGATTTTTAAATAACTAATACTTATTATGATTAATAATAATGATAATCATAGATATGCCTTCTAAACCACATCATTTTTTATTTATGTAAAGGATTTAGCCCATTACTATATATGTAATTATGTATAACTTTAAATAATACATTGACATAAAAGGTTATCTGCATTTCTTTTCTCTGTTCCTTATATATATTCCCATATTCCTCAAAGCAAAAATGTATACCTGTTTCTGCAGGTCTTGTATTCTACTTTAAGAATTGGTTTACAAGATTCAGATTTTCTTCCTTCTCTTTGACTTTTTCCTAAGGAAACAAAAAAAAATCTTATTAAAAGTAATTTAAACTTTATTCAACCATAAGAATTTAAAAATTTTACTTAATGGTATATAAAGAAAAGTGAATAATATATAACTGCATGTTCATCATAATTCAATAAAGAAGTCTATATAGCCTAATATTTCTATTAAACTTGTAAATAACTTTTAGATTGTAACAACTGACTTCTACAAAATCAACAGTTATTTATTAAGTTATCCAACTATTGTTACTTTATAAAATTCTGAAGATATGAAACTAGTTTCTTATCAAGTTATTTTAATTTACCATGCTTGAATATTACATAAGTAAGTTTAGAACTGAAGACACAAACACATGTACTTATCCAAAAAATGAAATGTCTTACTATAAAAATGTACTCTGGGCCCAATGTTCTATTTCTTTTTATTTTATTTTATTTTTTTATTGGTTGCTCAAGACAATATAATGATCTTGACTATCATACATTTGATTCAAATGGGGTATGAATTCTTATTTTTCCATGTGTACAGATTGCAGGATCATATTGGTTATTCAGCCACATTTATACATACAGCAATACTAGTGTCTTGTATTCTATTTCTAATATAAGCAAACTCCCTTCATATACTGAAAGATTTTCACTGTAAAGTATATGATATTCAAAATCATCCCATTTCAATCAAATTCATGTAAAGAAAAGTCTACTAGATAATAAATGTAGAAGACATATTTCATAATTTAAAAATATATAAATGATGTATTTTATTTATACAAAACAAAATAATAGTTTCTTATATGGAAATAATTATGTCACTTAGACTATGAATCAAAATAAAAGCAGCATATGCATACAACATACTTATCTTTCTAATTATTGTCTTGGTTTAATTTATGCCTCATTTTGAGAAATTTGACATATTTTTTGGAATGCTAAATTTGCTTTTTATTTTCAATAATTGCCCTGATTTATTTTTGTATTACATTATTTATAGACATAACTCTTATACAGAAAGGCATAACTCTTATACAGAAACTCTTATACATGCATATATTTTTAAATTTCCAGTATACTTTAAGAATGGCACAGACAAATCCAAATGGAAAGCCAAGATAATTTATTCAACTAATTTAAGAGGCAAAGAATCAGCATGCAACAAGCCATTCTTCTCCCCATGGCAAGTTTTCTGAAATTTTTTTTTAATCTTTGTATCCCATGTCAAGTATAACAAGCAACCAATAATATAAAATTGATCATAACTATTCACTGTGTTTAAAAAAGGTAAGTATCTGTATTATACATAAAATGTAATTGCAGACATTGTATGTAGATCATGAAATTTTATAAGGTGATAGATTTTGGCCAGAGATTTACTCTGAACAGTGGTCTTAAGAACAAATGGTTGGCAGATTACTGGTTTTGATAATGAAATAGGAATGGAGAAGGACCCATATATTTGTTTTCATCTACTACTTCTCTAAATTACCAAGTCATTAATTGAACAAAACAGGATATCTGCAGTTGTTTATAAATGTACACCAAATATTGTTTTTCAATCAAAATGCATCAGTATCATCAACTAATTTCAATAGGAAAGATTAATTACATAAGTATTTAATTAGTATATTACTTCAATTTCCAACTCCAACAATGTATTTTGGGTAAGGTTTCCTGTTTTGATTATATTCATTGCTAGTAATTAAAACATGCTTAAGTGTCATATTGCATAAAATAACATTAACCACAATTCTACCTGTTGGTATACCTTATGCTGAGTATTAAATAATAGTAGAGATAACTAAACTCTCAACTGCTTAGAATACATAGATTAAACAAAATAAGTATTAAAATTATAATATTAGGTACCAGAAGCAAATGGGTGATAAGAAAGTATAATAGAAGTTGAAATTAAAACTCCAGCTTTATGAATAGTAAGTTTTGCTGGATTAAACGATTAGTCTTAAGGGACTATCTATAGTCTTAAGGGACTATCTATCTGGCAATCTATACAACTGAATCTCAATATAGAAAATGAAGAGTTATAAGAAGCTTTCAAATTGGGAGTGATGTGTGTAAAGTAATGTTTCAGATCACAAATATGACTTCATTTAACAGAGAAAATTGAGATTTTTTCAGTGACTGATGCTGGAAATACAAGAAGATGATTATTGTAACAACATAGATAAAGAATGAAGGACTGTCTTAGAATATCATTAATCACATCAACATATGCATAATGGTAGTATCAAAAAGTGAGGAAAGAAAGGAACAGAAAATCATTTTAAAAATAATGGCTAAAAACTTCCTAAATTTGATGGAAAAATATTATTTATAAAGTGAAGAACCTCAATGATTTTTTTCTTTTTATGGCTGAATAACTGTTATGGTTTAAATATTAGGTGTTCCCCAGAAGCTCACATGTGGGACAATGCAAGAAAGTTGAGAGGTGAAATGATTTGAGTTATGAAAGGTTTAACATAATGCATTAATCTTCTGATAGGGATTAACTGGATGGTAACTATAAGAAAGCTGGGTGTGGCTGGAGTAAGCCAGTCACTGGGGGTGTGACTTGGGGGTATAGTTTGTGGTGAAGGGAATATCTCTCTGCTGTCTGGTGTGATGTCCTGAGTCACTTTTCTCCACTACTCTTTTCTGCCATGATGTTTTGCCATATTTTCTGCCTAGAACAAAAGAGCCAACTGTCTATGGACTGAGACCTCTGAAACTTTGTGAGCCTCCAAATAAACTTTTCTTTCTTTGATTATTCTTGACAGGTCTTTTGGTCACAACAGTGAGAAAGATGACTAAAACAATAACATTCCATTGTGTACATACACCATATTTTCTTTATTCATTCACTCATGGATTGACACTTGGATTAATTCCATGTCTTCATTACTGTCAATAGTACTACAAGAAACATAGGAGTACAGGTATCTCTTTGATAGACTGATTTCATTTTCTTTTAATATACACTCAGAAGCTGGATAACTGCATCACATGGTAGACCTATTTTTGGGTTTCTGAGGAATCTATACACTGCTAACCACAATGGCTATACTAATTTATATTTCTACTAGTAGAAAAAAAAACAGAGTTCCTCTTTTGCCACATTCTCTCTAAAGTGTTATTTTTTTTGATTTTTTTTTTTTTGGTAATAGTCATTCTGACTGACGTGAGATATTATCTCATTGTGATTATAATTTGCATTTCTATGATAGCTAGTAATGTTGAACTTTTTGTGTGTGTACTTATAACCAAGCTATTTTTATTCCTTCTTTTGCAAAATATCAATTCAGATAATTTGCCCATTTTTTAAAAAAAATTAATTTGTTACCTGTTGTTGCATTTTTTGAGTTCTGTATGTATTCTAGGTATTAATCTCCTGTTATATTAATAGTTTGTAAGTATTTTCTCCCATTCTGTAGGTTATCTCTTCACTCCGTTGATTATTTGGTTTGCCACACAGCAGCTTCTTAATTTGATGTAATACCATTTGTCTATTTTTGCTTTTGTTGCCTTCACTTTTGGGGTATTATTTTTAAAATCAGTGCCTATATTAATGTAATTTTGTAGTTTCCATTCTTATAGTTAGATCTTTGATGCCACATGAGTTGAGATATGCATATGATGAGAGAGGGAGGTCAAATTTCATTCTTCTGCATATGGATATCCCATTTTCCAGCACCATTCATCGACTAGGCTGTCCTTTCTTCATTATGTTTTTGTTTTTTTGTTTTGCACCTTTGCCTGGAATCAGTTGACTGCAGATATTTGGTTTTATTTCCAAGATTTCTATATTCCATTCCACAGATCAATGTTTTAGTTTTTAGGCCAGTACTATGCCGCTTTGGTTACTTTAGCTTCATAATATGTCTTGAGATCAGATGTTGCAAGGCCTCTAGCTGGCTGTTCCTTTTGTTCAACATTACTTTAGTTATTTGGAGTTTTTGTGCTTTCATATAAATTTTAGAATTGTTTTTTCTATTTCTGAGAAGCATATTATTAGTATTTTGATAGGAATGTTATTTAATCTGTAAATCACTTTGAAGTTGTATGGACATTTTTTTTAAGTTGTTGATAGACCTTTATTTATTTATTTATATGTGGTGCTGAGAATCTAACCCAGTGCCTCACACATGTAAGGCAAGTGCACTACTGCTGAGCCATAGCCACAGCCCTGTATGGACATTTTTAACAACATTAATTCTTGCAATCTATGAACATGGGAGGTCATTACATTTTGTGTGTTTCTTCTATTTATTCCTTTTTTGGTCATTTTAATTGTAGAGGTCATTCATTTCCTTGGTTAAGTTTTTTGTAGGTATTATATAGTTTTTAAAAATAGCTATCATGAATGAAAATGCTTTCTTTAAAAAGTTTAATAACATTCAGTATTCTACTCATTTTGGTAAGAATTGTTATTCTCCAAACTACCTATAATTGACTATTACTCCTTATTTGAATAATTTGCCTATTTTCAAATTTATTCTTGCTACATATTAGCTCATTTCATTTAAAAAAATCACTATAATTTTCCCTGGGAAAAACTGAATTTGTGGGTAACTAACATCTTTATAATATTCAACATATACATTCACATATAGAGTATGCTTTTCATTTACTCAAAAGATTTGCAGTTTATGTTCCTTAGTAGAAATAATACTTCATACTTACTTTAAGGTTTACCCCCATATATTTTTATGGGTGCTATTACTTAAAATTGTTTTATAATTCTGTACAGCAAGGAAAATAATTAAGAGTGTGAAGAGAAAACATACATAATGGGAGAAATTCTTTGCCAGCTACTGCTCCTGACAGAGGATAAATATTCTCAATATAGAAAGAACTCAAACAGATTAACACCAAAACAACAACAACAAAACCAAATAACCCAATCCATAAATGTCAAAAGAACAAAACAAAATCTTCTCAAAACAAGAAACATAAATAGCCAATAAATATATGAAAAAATGTTCAACATCTCTAGCTATCAGGGAAATGAAAATCAAAACTGCACTAGATCTCATCTCACTCCAGTCAGAATGACAATTATCAAGAATACAAACAATGATAAATTTTGGTGAGGATGTAGAGGGAAAGGTAACACTGTCCATTGTTGGTGGGACTGCAGATTACTACAGCTACTCTGGAAAGCACTATGGAACTCTCTCAAAAAAACAGAAATAGGGGCTGGGGTTGTGGCTCAGTGGTACAGCTCTCACCTAGTATGGGTGAGGAACTGGGTTCCATTCTCAACACCACATAAAAATAAGTAAATTTTTAAAAAGGAAATGTGTCCACCTACAACTTAAAAATATTTTAAAAAGAGAAATAGAACCACCACATGGCTCAGTTATCCTACTTCTTGGTATATGTCCAAAAGATCTAAAATCACCAAACTATAATGATGCAGTTCCTTCAATGTTTAATAGCACAATTCACAATAGTTGAATTATGGAATCAACACAGATACCTATCAACAAACAAATGCATTAAGAAACAGGTATATATACACAATGGAGCTCTATTCAGCCATAATGAAGAATAAAATTATGGCATTTGTTAGTAAATGGATGAAAATGGAGAATACCATGCTAAGTGAAATAAGCCAGACCTAGAAATTTAAAAGTAGAATGTTTTCTATCGTATGTGGAATTCACAGTAAAATAAATGAAAGAAGGAGGAAAGACTGGGATATCATGAAGATATGAGGAAGATCAATAGTGTAGAAGATGATCTAGGGACTAAGGGGAGGAACAGAAAAGGTGAGGAAATGCAGAATAAATTCCTAAAACATCATGCTCTGTGCATATATAAATATATTGCAGAGAATTTTACATTTATGTATAAGTAAAAAGAACCAACCAAAAATTAATAAAGCCAGGCATGGTGGCGCATGCCTGAAATTCCAGAGGCATGGGAGGCTAAGGCAGGAGGATTATGAGTTCAAAGCCAGCCTCAGCAACAGTGAAGTACTCAGCAACTCAGTCACACCTTGACTGTAAATAAAATACAAAAATAGGGCTGGGGATGTGGTTGAGTGCCCCTGGGTTCAATCCCCAGTACCAAATAAATAAAGAAGTGTAAGGAAACCTAATAGCATTGAAGAAGGAGAAGTAGTAGGGAGACAAGAAGGAAATGGGGGATATTGTAACTGAAACTGAATTCCACACATGTATGATTTTGTTGGGATGAACCCAACTACTATGTATAATATAATGCTCTAATAAAAATAGTTATTTATAGTGCTATTATTTAAATACCCATTAGATTTTGTTTCAATACAGAATTTTAAAGTTGGATGTAATAATTTTCCTAATTAGTTCTTATTTTTTTAGTCATACAATTACACTAAAATGCAGCTATACTTTTGAATCCTCTTTCTAAATGTTTAAATATCATATTTCATTTTCAAGTCTAATTACACATTGACTAGTATTTCCAGGAAAGTATTTAATAAAAGTAGTCCTGTAGACACCCCTTTCCCATTTCTGGGCAATAATTTTGTAACTTAGACATTTTTATAAGATTATATTTAATACCATGTTTTTAGAAATGTGGGGAGTGTGTGTTTAATTGAGGGCACTATAATTGAAGAAAACACATTTGAAATTATTACAATTTATTATGAAAGAACATCAATGTCTACAGCTATGTCTCCAAGAGTACTGTCATTACAGTGCTAAATTCAAGTCAGACATATGCTAACTCAGTCTCATTAGCTTTAGTTATTTTCCTTTTAGCCCACCCTTGTCTAACATGAGCTTCAGACCAATTATAACTTTTCAGGAGAGAACTTTTTGATTTCTAGAAAAATTATGAAGTACATCTACATTTTTTCCCTAGTTTAATACATACAAGAGAAAACAAGGGGAGCAACAAAAATGTATTCTAGAGTATATACAACATTTATATTATGTAAGATAAAATCCAAATTATTAAATATGGGAAGATAGGAAAATGTTAGCCATTCTTATGAATAGTGTTCAACTTCATGGTAAAGCAGATTATCAGATAAAGATAATATTCAAACTAATTTCAATGCTTCAAGGAAAGTAAAATGTTCAAAACAAATAAAAAAGGAAATATTAGCAGAGAAACAGAAAATGTAAAAACGTATTAAATGGGAATATTATCAGAAATAAAAAATTAACAGGCTTAATAGCAGAGTACAGATGTCAGAGGAAAATTGAGTTAATAATTAATCAATAGGAGTAATTATGCAATCCAAAATTCAGAGGAAGAAAGAATGACAAAAATAGATAGATAGATAGAGGCCAGAAATGTGTAGTAACGCCAAAACTTCTACAGAGACTAATATTCCAGAAAGAAGCATGAAGCAGAAAAACATATTTAAAAAGATAAATGGCTGAAAAGTTCCTCATCTTTGTGTAAGATATAAAATTATAGGCTTATGGAGCTCAGTAGAACCCTTAACAGAGTAAATTTATAGAAAGCAAGCCCTAGGCACAGTACAGGTAAACTACTGAAAATGGAAGATATATAAATAATAAAATAATATAAAATAAAATAATGTATAAAAAATTGTGTGAAAACAACCAGAGGAAAAACGACACATCATATACAGAGAAAGCAAAATTAAAACCACTTAAGATTCTTCATTCAGAAAGTATGGGAGCTATAAAATGGTGGAAAGCCTTTATAGTACTCATCACTTTGAAAACAATGCAAAACCCATACACACATAAACACACAGAGTCAGCTCAAAAATGTAAATCTAGCAAAACAGTCTTCAAGAATGAAGGAAAAGAACAGGCAATTTTCAGATTAAGGAAGCTAAATGCATTTGTTTCTACCAGATCTACATGAAATGCTAAATAATTTTCCAGAGCAAATTAAAATGATAATAAAAATTAAAAGGCTATTTTTCTTTTAATTGAAAACGCACATGACTACTTAATGCACTAGTTATAACAATATATTTAGGTATAATGTATCGTAACTAGAGCATGAAGGGCAGTAGGAGAAAGATAAATAGATCTATATAGAGTACTATATTTTTGTTAAGTGTTCCAGTATTAACCCTAATACATTTTGAGTATTTAAGGAATTATACTTGTAATTCTGGGAGCCAGCAATAAAAAAAGGAGGATAAAATGCTTATATGTAAATTATAGTAAAATTCTGATAAAAATATTCAAGTAATCCAAAAGAAGGCAGAAAAGGAGAAAACAGACAAAATCAACAGGAAAGAACCAACAGAAGATAATAAATCTAAACATTCTCGCATTAAGACTAGATAAAAGCAGAAGACCCAATTATATGCTCTCTACAGGAGACCTAAAAAAAAAAAAACCTAAAAACAAGACCTTAAAATATATGAATTAAAAAAGGTAGAATTAAAGTTAGAAATAGGCAATTCTGTAATACTATGAGGAAATTTTAATACCAGAGTCTCAGAAATTGGTAGCACTAGACAACCATCAGTAAAATCACAGAGAATCTGATAAATGTTATCAACTACCTTTATCTGTAAGTCTAAAAAATAAATAAATAAACATAAATGAACAGAATTATATGGGAAATACATCATATCACCTCTTTCAAAATTTAAATACAAAACTAAAAATTAGTAAAGATTTAAACCATGCAAAATACAACTTCAAATGTGACCTTTATATAACAGTTAAGAAATGTATATTCTTCTCAAGCACATTTGTAATGTTATGGTAACTGTCTATGCACTAATGATAAAACAAATCTCAGTAAATTTTGTAGAATTAATATTGTAACAGGATGGCAGTTTAGTGGGAAGTGGAGGTTCTCACAGCTCTGTGACTTGGGATATAATCAACAATGTGTTAAATGGGGATGAAAAACACTTTTTATGCATACTCAATATTGAGTACCCATAGATCCATAGATAATCAATATTGGACAGAAAGTCTTGAATGCTGGAAAAATTGGAGTACACCAGACAAGGCTAAGGAGCAGATTAGGAGCTGAGCTGGGGCAGGGCGGTGGGTGGAATACAAGATTTGAAAAGATCTACAAGTGCTGTAATATTTTGGCTTGGGGAACCCCAGGATCTGAGGCGCAGACAACCCTGGGTGAACCCAGAGGCTATTCAGCCAAACATACTAGTATGCAAAAAGGTATGGCCAGCCAGCTGCCCACAGTGAGCAGCAAATACCTCCATGTAAAAGTGGTGCAAACTCAAACCAGGTGCTTAGATCTGCGAATTCAAGGCTAGAACCTGTAGATGAGTCCAGCAGACTAACCGGGAGATCTAAAGTTGAGCCCAGAGAATTAGGAGAATCTCTGGCACAATTTTCTGGCAATGAATCCATTTTGCTTGCGCACATTACATACCAGGCCAAAGGAAGCTGTATCCCTTTGCTCACTCCACTGAACAAGCAAGAACACTAGTAGGGAGAAGAGAAATGGGCTGGGGTGCAGAAACAGACAAAACTCAGTGCTCCTCAAATGATCTGCTTGGGGCTAAAACAGATTCAAAAAAGCTAGAGAAAGCTTCCCACAAACAATGCATTAAATCCATGAGCAGGAACAGCAGCAGGGGGAAGACAAACAGGGCAGGGTGGAGAAAATAGAAAAGCTCAGTGCTTAATCAGCCTTGTCAGGGGGTAATTCTGATCAGAGAGGTCAGAGCAAGCTGGAGTCCCACTAACCCCTTCCACTGAGCCTGCAGTCCACAGCAAACAGAACCAGTGACAGGGAGAAACTGAATAGAAGGGAGTGTCTGAGTTTAATGCTTGAAAACCCCTGTTGAGAAGTCCCCCTAAAACCTCAGCATCCCCCCCAAAATAGAACTGGTGAAGGACCAACTCCCTCTTCCCACAGGTGGTGCTCTAGGAATGCTGTGGGATACAGACCCAGAAGCAAGTTGAAAACTGCGTCATAAAAAACACCTAGGGAAAAACTAGACCAAATCCATTCCCTGGGGAGCTTCGCTGACAACAACACAGATCTAAAGACATTACTCAGGTAATCATCCTGCCAACATCTTCCACAGCTTCTCACACCATCCTGCTGTGAAGAACTGAAAGGCAGTTTGACACAGACAATGGACATAAAAACAATGAAAAAACTTTCATTGACTATTTTGCTGTTCTGTTTTTGCTTTTGTTAAGTTTTGGTTTGTTTTTTAAATGTATACTCATTGACAAATGATGGACATTTATGCATTTGTACATATATTCTTGTTTCTGTTGTTTTGTTTTTAGCTTGTAGCATTCCCTTAGGAAGGATATGGAAAATGACAACCCCCCAAAACTCTCTGATCTGGAGGAAGATGGAGGAGGAAGGCAACCATTAATCCTCTTCCAATAAATCTTTTGCCAGTAACAATGGGCCCCTAAGGAAAAAAAGCAAATTTTTATCCTTTCCCAGGTTCATCCCCAACATCTAGCAAATGCAAACATGCATCCCTTCCCAACCACAATGGGTCCTGAAGGGAGGAGGCAGACACTGAAACCTGGCCCTGGAGTTTTACCCCTTCCACTGCTGATGAGTCCTGGAAGTTGAAAAACAAATAGTGAAGCTCTGGGAAACAATAAAATCCAGAGAAAGAAGGTAAGCAGTGAAAACTGAGTTCTGAACTTTTCCCAGTGACAATGAGTTCCAGGCCTTTTACAACTTTTTTCCTGACTGTAAAACACATCTGCCTCAGTCTCCAGTGATACTTATTCCACCATCATTGTGTCCCATAAAACTCAAACCCCTTCTGTAACTGATGGCCATTTTCGTACCTTCTAGTTTCTGACTGGTGCTGCTGTTGAATAAAGGAAAGCTGGCTGATCCATTTGAGTTCTGCTTCCGCCCAGTTATTTGTGTTTTCATAAAGGTGCCAATTGACTTTCTACTGACTATTTCACAACTATTTTCCTTTTCTCTTTTTTCTTGCCAACAGCCAAACTCTACTGCTTTCACTCTTCCTTTAAGTTTTACACTTCTATTCTTTTTCTTTAATTATTGTTATTTGGGTTTTTGTTTTGTTTTATGTTCTTGTCTCTTAAAAATACACCCTACATTGCCTCTGCATAAACCTCACCCAGTTCTAGAATCTACAAACCTTTTTCTACTGCTCCATCTCTTCTTCTTTTCCTCTTACTCTATCTTTAACAGGAAATATAGACATACTCCTATATCCTATTTTGTTTCTCATTTCTACCATTTTATTTTAAGAATGATATTATTATTCATAGAACAATAATTTTTATTTCTTTTTTCTCTCACTTATCAATTTACCTCAACTCTCTTTCTTTTCCTCTGCCAACCTCTAATGCTCTCTCTCCCTCCTTTAACTTTTTACCTCTATTTTTGCATCTCTTCCCTCATAATCATCACACTCTACATCACTTCTATTATACCCCTAGCCATCATGTGAAATTGTAAATCCTTATGTAAACTTACTGTTTTCACCATGGACAAGAACTATTTCAACAGAAAAGCAGAATTATAGACAACACAAACTAATAAACATTTATATGCTGTAGGGAAGGCCCCAAATGGCTATAGTTAGGCTCCCTTTCTTTGGTTTCTGATGGGCTATGTTTGTAGGGTGTAGTCAAGGTTATAAACATCTGAATCAGCATATGTAGTCAAGATCATAAACATTTGCTTGTGAGTATGTGTGCACTGATTTAACCTGTTGCCTATGGAAAGGACTCAGGGGACAAAACAGAACTGGCTGGGGGCTGAAGTAGAGCTGGAAGCTGGCTAGAGGCCTCCAAATAAAGCATGCTTACTAGCCCAATTGCATCTTGCACCTCCTTCAACCTGTGGGATCCTGAATCTGTTTCCTGGGTCTGAGCCTCCACCCTGACACATGGTAAAATAAAAGTATCAAATATTCAATCACCCAAAATGAATTAATAGAAGTTAAATTTTGATGATATATCGAATTAAGTATAAATTGAATACATCATCATAATACTTTTTTACATATAAAAGATGTGAATTTGGGGGAGGGGTGAAGGGAATATGGAAATATCATAGAAGCAAACAGTCAATTCTAAGTTGCATGTATAGCAAATACCTATCCAAGGTTTCCATGTCAATCTCTTAAAAAAGCATTTTTAAGTAAGTGTATAAATGTAATGTAATCTCTAAGTAAAGCAGTTAGGTTAATTGGGCAATAATTTAAGGCTTTGCATATAGAGCCTACAATTGTGGCACAAAAAATGGTAGATTGATGGAACATGAAATAATATAACCTATGGATCACCTATTATAGAAAACATACCACTACTTTCTAAATGTCATATAATAATAAATACTCAGAAACTTCACAATAGTGTGTATTTGATTAACTGTTATGTTTTGACCTTTCTATGATTACAGATAATCAATGGTATGAGGTAGACATGGAATTCAGATCATGAACGATAATATTTGAAATATTTTGGTCACCCCAATTATTAATATTTAGACATCTGAATTTTTTTATTCTCAGATACAGCTCAATATAAATATTTACATAGGACCTAATATCCATTTATGAAAGATAATAAAATATAATTAAAACCACAGTCTTCCTAATTAAGTGGAATCAAATGGAAGGAACAGAAGTAAGTGGAAGAATCTATAAATCAATGCACAATGAAGTTGTATATGCATTAAGTCAGAAAGTCAGATCCATATAATACCATTCTTTTACTTGCTCTTCACCTCTTGAAACTGGCCTTATTTCCTGAATTATCTCTTCTGAGATATATCAATCATACATTATCAAATTTTTTGTTGGACCAGTCTCTGTGTAAGTATGACTCACAAAGTAAAAACATGGGTAAGAGTGAAACATAGAAACTTGGGGAATATTATGTGGGAATCTGTAGAAAGTATGGAGATATTTAGAACCAGAAACCACATCATATTAACTTTTTTTTTAACCAAACACATAATACCACTCCTCCAATTTCAAGTCAAGACACTATATCTCCAGTATTTATTTTGAAAGCAAACATCTTACCATGTGGAATTGTGGTCTGGAAAGGACGACTTGGACTTTTTAGGTTCCATAAGGTCAAGCTACCGTCTGAATGGCTACACATGAACTGTTTGCCCTCATGATGCCAATCAATTGAATGAATTGCCTAATAACAATTAAAAACAAGTAGGAAGAAGATGAATAGATATATCATTTTATATTTCAAAAGAAAAATTTGGACATAAAATTACTGTACTAATAAACATGTAAGAAACACTTTTTTTTTCTCCTGACCTAGATCAGCCTATCTTTGGCTTCAACACTCTACTGACTTACAAAAGGGTTATTAAAATGCATCTCCTAAGATAAAGAAAATTTAAATAAATTTTTTAATATCATTAAATACCAGAATGTTTTGTTGGAAATCCTATGTCCTATGGATCTTATGTATCCTATTCCCATATAATGGGATGCTTATTTGAAAAACCGGTTGCATAAAAGTAAAAGTAATATCAGAGAAAACATTTGGCAATTGTTTTGGGGTGATTGGCTTACTTCACTTAGCATTATATTCTCTAATTCCATCCACTTACCTGCAAATGCCATGATTTTATTCTCTTTTATTGCTGAGTAATAAGGAGGCTGATTCATAGTGAGGTAGGGAGGGGGAATATGGGAGGAATAGATGAACTCTAGATAGGGTAAAGGGGTGGGAGGGAAAAGGAGTGGGCATGGGGTTAGAAATGATGGTGGAATGATATGGACATCATTACCCAAAGTACATATATGAAGAAACAAATGGTGTGAATATACTTTGTATATATCCAGAAAACAAACAAACAAAAGTAAAAGCAAGATTATCAGAAAATAATTTCTTGGAAAATAGAGGCTTAATTCCACTCAAAGTAGTCAGTTTAAAAAAATCATTAAAAAACTTCTAAGGTTCCAGACCTCATGGTAAGCATTTTTATACATTAACTCATTTAATCCTTCAGAATACATATCAAATTTCTCAATTCTTCATAGTGAACCACACAACTCAAAGGCAGGATTCTCTAATTACAAAACCCATATTTTCAATCATTGTATTACATTGCCATTAGTACATACTATTTAAATTCACTTAAAGCAAGTGTTTTTTTTTTTAATTTTCAAGCTTACTCTGCTCTTTTGATTAAAAGTAATTATTCCATTTTCCTAAAATGTTTTAATCCAGTACTAATAGTATCTTATATAAAGTACGTTTTCAAGAAATATCTATTGAATGAATAAATAATTAATGTCACACACAATTCCAAATCTTTGGTATTTTTTTTAATTAATAAATTATTAGGACTTGGATAATGTGCTTAATTAAGTACAATGACAGAAACTCTAGTAGACAAAAAAGCAGAACAAATGTATACAACATTTTTATCCTTACAGAAATTTCAAGAGGGAAGATGAATATAGATGAATAGTGATCATAACTCATTTGGACTTTTAATACACACATATAGATAAATACATATAACTATATATTTATAAAGTTACCTATATATTAAAGTTATAAACAATAAGTATTATTACAGTTACAGATAACCGATGGCTAGAATAATCATAAAATATATTATATAGGAAATAAGGTATGAGTTGTGAATCAAAAGATAATTGAGGGGGCTGGAGTTATAGCTCAGAGGTAGATCACTTGCCTCTCAAGAGTGAAGCACTGGGTTTGATCCTAGCATCACATAAAAACAAATAAAGGCATTGCATCCATATATAACTAAAAAAATTAAAAAATAATTAATATTTGATGGAATGGTAAGGACACCTTGAAATTCTGGACTTGTGTTTTCTCCTACACTGGCCTTCATTATTATGCAGAGAATACTTCTTTTTCTGCCAGTCTCCAGAAGCAGGAAAACATTCTTCACTGTCTTCCCCTCTGCTTTTTTCTTCTCCCTTCTATAGGTGGTATGGGAGAAATGTTATTCTTTTGTGTCACCTCCATATTAACTTTGATGAACTTCAATCAATTTACATTTCTTGAAGGTTGCTTTGGTCACCAAAGTTGGGGGAGGCAGAGAAAGCATTCCTCACCCTAAACCTTCATCATATTCCACTGAATGTCTATCCAAGGGAGAGGACAGATGTAAAAATTATAGCCATGACAAAGCCAAAATAAATAAGTGCTTTAAATGAAGTATAATTATGTAGAAAAGAATAGGCTTATATAATCAGCTTGTTAGAGATTAGTATGACAAATAATGCATAAAAGAAAAACTGGCATGTGAACTGATTCAATCTTTATTTATTTTATCATACCCTACTCTTTTATTTTTTAAAAAATACACTTAAAGGGTTTATTAACAGTCAAATGTAATACATCTATTCAAGAAAATAGTTTTAAATATAGTAACAGAATTTGAAAGATAAGACACTACTTATATTTGGTCAACTCAGTGGCTGTGACTATTTCTTTAACATGGAAAAGAAAAAGAAAAAAAATGAAACCCCAAAGTTAAGGTAATAATCTATAAAAAGAAAATATAGAGTTTTTTCCAGGAATTGAAAGATTTTCCTCATGTCAAGTTCTCCATGAGAGATTATTTTTAAAATATAGACTTAATGGAACAAAAATTGATAGCTATTTATTTCTGATAACAATCAGATTTCTAAAATATCAAAATTCACTAATGATTATTCAAAACGCCAGCCAGCCAGTCCGAATAGCTTTCTAGTACATAAGAAATTAAAGGGATTTTGATATTCAGATGCCAAGAATAGAGTTCATGATAAGGAATGGTAGTAGTAGTAAAAGCTTGGAGATAAGAAATATGGTATGTTAGGAGATAGAAAGTGACATGTCTGAAATATGATGAATGTAGAAGGATATAGTAAATTAAATGGAAAAGCACTCCAGCCCAAACTCTCATGTCAAGTAACACAGAATTCATTGTAAAGGGAATCACTTAAAGGTTCTGAGGTAGAGAACTGCATGATTTTACTATTCTTTAAAATGTTAATCTTATTAGAGAAGGATATACTGAAAAGGTAAGATATCAAAAGAAAGATGATTAGTTTTATCCAGGCAAAAAATAACAACATAGACTAGGACATTGGATGTGAAAATGAGAAAACAGAGGAAATGAATGAGGCAATATAAAGATAAAATCAAAATGACTACAAAAGTTGATAACATTAGATATACTTCATTTATTTTATTTTAATTTTCATTATTTTTTCTCTCTCACTTATCCACTTCCTTCAATTGTTTCTCTTCTTTCCTCCACTAACAGGTAACCTCTAATGTTCTCTCTTCCACTCTTTAATTTTTACCTCTATTTTTGTTCTTATTCCCTCATAATCATTACATACTTCAACACTTCTATTATACCCTTGGTTACCACATGAAATTGTAAACCCTTGTGTAAACTGATTTCATCGTGGGTAATAACTGATAATATAATTTCTCAGTATTGTAACATTGAGCTATCTGGTTTAATGCTGTAAATTATTTTCACTGGTTGTTGTTACTGTCTGTCTCCCCCTAAACTGCAAGATACAGGAAACCCTCAGGGACACTATAATTCCACAAGGTAGAAACCCTAATGATTCAAAATCAACTGTTAGATGGGTAGACATACAAACAACACAAAAATGCAAGGGTATAAATTGCCTCCAACAAACCAAAATACATCAAAAACAGAATCCATTGACACCACAGTGGAAGAAATGTCAGAGAAGGAATTTAGAATGTACATAGTTAAACTGATATGCAAGGTAAAGGATGATGTAAGGGAGCAACTACAGGGAACAAAGATAACTTCAATAAAGAGATTCTGAAGAAAACAAACAGAAATGCACAAAATGAAGGAATCAAAAAATCAAATAAAAAACTCATTGGAAACTATCACTGGCACAGTAGACCACCTGGAAGACAGAGTCTTAGGTAGTGAAGACAAAATATATAATCCTGAAATAAAGTTGAGCACGCAGGAAAAATGTTAAAAAGATCATGAACAGAATTTCCAAACAATGTGGGATAACATGAAAAGCCCAAACTTCAAAATTTATTGGAATACACAAAGTCACAGAGATACAAACCAAAGAAATGCATAATCTTTTCAATGAAATAATGTCTGAAAATTTCCCAAACCTTAAGAATGAAATGGAAAATCAAATACTGGAAGTTTACAGGACCCCAAACATACAAAATCACAACAGACCCACACTAAGGCACATTATTTTGAAAATGCCTAATATAGAGAATAAGGATAGAATTCTAAAGGTTGTCAGATAGAAAAATCAAGTGACATTCAGGGGAAAACCAATTCAGTTCTCTGTTGATTTTTCAACCTAGACACTTAAAGCAAGGAGGTCATGGAATAATATATGCCAAGCGCTGAAAGAAAATGGATATCAACCAAAAATAACATACCCTGCAAACTAAGCTTCAGATTTGACATTGAAATAAAAACCTTCCATGATAAACAAAAGTTAAAAGAATTTACAATCAGAAAGCTTACACTACAAAACATTCTCAACAAAATATTTCATGAAGAAGAAATCAAAAATAAAAGTGAAATCCAGAAAAGAGTAACTATACTAGAAGTATAGTCAATCAAAAAAGAAGCTATTTCAAATTAAAAACCAGTAAGAATTAAAAATGACAGGGAATAAGAATAATTTCTCAATAATAATATTAAATGTAAATGGCCTGAACACATCAATCAAAAGACATAGACTGGCAGAATAGATTAAAAAATAAAACTCAACACTATGCTCTTCCAAGAGACTCACCTCATAGCCAAACACATCTATAGACAGAAGGTGAAAGAATGGGAAAAAACATCACACTCACATGGATCTTGCAAACAAGCATGGATTTCTATCCTCATATATGAACAAGTGGACTTCAAGTCAAAATTAATCAGAAGGGACAAAGAAGGCCATTTCATACTGCTTTAGGGAACTACACATTAACAAGATGTAACAATCATGAACATTTATTCTCCAAACAATGAAGCATCTACATACATAAAACAAACCCTTCAAAAATCCAAGAATCAAATAGATCACAAAACAATAATACTGGGTGACTTCAACACACCTCTCTCACCAATCAATAGATATTCACATCAAAAACTAAAAAAAGAAGCCATAAAACTAAAAAGTATAATTAATAATTTAGACTAAACAGACATATAGAATATTTCATCCATCAATGAATGAATACACTTTCCTTTCAGCAGCACATGGAACATTCTCTAAAATAGACTACAATTTGGTCCACAAAGCAACTCTTAGCAAATACAAAAAAAAAATAGAGATAATACCTTGCATTCTATCAGATCATAATGGAATGAAATTAGAAATTAATGATAAAATTAAAAAATAGAATCTACACTTACACCTGTAGACTAAATAATAAACTCTTAAATGACCAATGGATAGCTGAAGAAATCAGAGATAAAATAAAAAATACTTAGAGGTAAATGAGAATGGCAAAACAACATATCAAAATCTCTGGGACACTATGAAGGCAGTTCTAAGAGGAAAGTTCATTGCATTGTGCTCATTCACTAAAAGAACCCAAAATCACCAAATAAATAACCTAACTTTATATCTCAAAGCCCTATAAATAGAAGAATAAACCAGCACCCAAAGTAGTATAAGACAGAACATAATAAAAATCAGAGCTGAAATTAATGAAATTGAAAATTTTTAAAAAGTCAAAAAATTGTTGAAATAAAAAAGTTGATTCTTTTAAAAAATAAACAAGATTGCTAAAACTGTTAAAAAGTAACAAAGAAAAAGAGAGAACCCAAATTACTAAAATTAGTGATGAAAAAGGAAATATCACCATAAACATCACTGAAATATAAATGATAATCAGAAGTTACATTCAAAATCTATGCTCCAATACAATAGAAAATCTTGAAGACACTGACAAATTTCTAGGAACATATGAACTACCCAAATTGAACCAAGGGGACATAGAAAAATTTAACAGATAATTTTTTAAAATATTTTTTTTTAGTTGTAGTTAGACACAATACTTTGATTTTATTTATTTATTTATTTTTAATGTGGTGCTGAGGATAGAACCTAGCGCCTCGCACGTGCTAGGTGAGCACTCTACCACTGAGCTACAACCCCAGCCACAAACAGATCAATTTCAAGCAATGAAATTGAAAATGCTATCAGAAGCCTACCAACCAAGGAAAGCCCAGGACCAGATTAATTCTCAGCCAAGTTCTGTAAGACTTTCAAAGAAGAACTTACACCAATTCCCCTCAAATTATTCAATGGAGTCGAAACAGAGAGAACCCTTCCAAATTCATCCAACCCTGATTATCACCCTGATACCAAAACCAGACAAAGACACATCAAGGAAAGAAAACTTTGGACCAATATCCCTAATTAATTGTGATGTAAAAATTTCTTAATAAAACAGTAGCAAAAATTGCATACAAAAACAAATTTAAAAGACAGTGTACCATAACCAAGTGAGGTTCATTCCAGGGATGCAAGTTTTAATAGACTTAAAGACAAGAATCACATGATTATCTCAATATATGCAAAAAAAAAAGCCTTCAACAAAATCCAGCATCCAGTTATCCTCAAAACACTAGAAAAACTATTGTATAAGCTATATATCTTAAACCCAAGGCTAACATCATTCCAAATGGAGAAAACCTTAAAGCATTCCTACTCAAAAACTGGAACAAGACAGGGATGCCCTCTTTCACCACTCCTATTCAACATAGTCCTTGAAACCCTAGCCAGAGCAATCAGTCAAAAGAAAGAAATTAAATGGATATGAATAGGAAAAGAAGAAATCAAACTATCCCTACTTGCCCATCACATGATTATGTATTTAAAAGTTCCAAAAAACTTACCAGAAACCTCCTAGAACTCATAAATGAATTGAGCAAAATAGCAGGGTTTAAAATCTACACCAATAAATGAATTACATTTCTATATACCAAAGATATATCAGCTGAAAGAGAAATCAGGAAAACTATCCCATTCACAATAGCCTCAAAAAAATAAATAAAATATTTGAGAGTCATTCTGACAAAAGAAGAGAAAGACATCTATAATGAAAATGAAAGAAAACTAAAGAAACAAGTTGAAGAAAGACCTCAGAAAATGGAAAATCTCCCATGTTACTAGATAAGCCACATTAATATTATCAAAATGGCCATATTACCAAAGCACTATGTAGATTTCATGTAATTCCTAGTAAAATTCCAATGACATTCTACACAGAAATGGAAAAACAATCATAAAATTCATTTGGAAAAGTAAGAAACCCAGAATAGCCAAAGCAATCCTTAGTGCAAAAACTGATGCAGGAGGCATCACAATACCAGACCTTAAATTATACTACTGAGCTATAGTAACTAAAACAGCATGGTATTGGCACAAAAACAGACATGAAGACCAATGGAAAAGAATAGAAGACACATAAATACAGTTATCTCAGCCTAGACATTGGAGAAAAGATAACCTCTTCAACAAAGGGTGCTGGGTAAACTGGAAGTCCATGTTTAATAGAATAAAATTGAATCCACATATCTCACCCTGCAGAAAACTCAACTCTAATGGATCAAGAACCTGGGTATTAGACCAGAGACCCGCATTAGAAGAAAAGTAGGCCCAACTCTCCAACCTATTGTCTTGGGAAACAAATTCTTCAATAAGACTCCTAAAGCTCAGGAAGTAAAATAAAAAAATCAATAAATGGGATGGTATCAAACTCAAAAGCTTCTTTACAGCAAAGGAAACAATCAAGAATGTGAACAGAGATCCTGCAGAATGGTAAAATATCTTTACTACCGGTACCCTCACATAAGGTATTAATTTCCAGGACTTTCAAAGAACTAAAAAACTTAACACCAGAAAAATAAATAACCCAATCAATAAAAGAGCAAAGGAGCTGAACAGATGCTTCACAGAAGAAGAAATACAAATGATCAAAAAATATAAAAAAAAAGTTCAACATCTCCACAATTAGAGTAATACAAATTAATACTACACCAAGATTCCATCTCACTTCAGTTAAAATGGCAATTATAAATACAAGTAACAATAAATGTTGGTGAGAATATGAGAAGAAAGGTATTCTCATATATTGTTGGTGAGACAGAAAATTGGTGCAACCACTCTGGAAAGCAGTATGAAGTTTCCTTAAAAAAAACTGAAATGGAACTACCATTTGACCCAGTTATCCAGCTCCTTGGTCTATACACAAAAGACTTAAAAATAGCATACTACAGTGATGCAGCGACATCCATGTTTATAGCAGCTCACTCACAATAGTCAATCCATGGAAACAATCTAGGTGTCCTTCAAAGGATGAATGGATAAAGAAAATGTACATGTATACAATGAGATATTGCTCAGCCATAAAGAAGAATGAAATAATGGCATTTGCTGGTAAATGTATGGAACTGGAGAATATCATGCTAAGTGAAATAAGCCATTCCCAAAAAAACAAAGGCCAATTATTCTCTCTGACATGTGGATACTACCCCAAAACAAGGGAGGTTGGGTAGGGGAAGAATAGAAATCCATTTGATTGAACAAAAGAAATGAACACATGGGATGGGGAAGAGGGGGACAGGAAAGACAGTAGAATTAATAGGACATAACTTTTCTGGCCTTGTGTCTAAATACATGACCAGGGAAAATCTGCATCATGTATAACCACAATCTGGGATCTTAAATAGAATAAGTTATATTCTATGTTGTATAATTCACCAAAATACATTTTATTTTTATTTATAATTTAAAAAATTTTTAAAAAGGATGGCTTATAAATATCAGAGGTAAAAGCTGAAGAAAACTTTAGAAGTTATGCAATAAAATAAAGTTTATGTATGTCTTATTAAAATTACAGGACATAAAAGTATGTATGAAACAAATGATAGATTTATTGATTTATATATATATATATAAATCAATACTTAATTTCTAGGTAAATTAATATTATTGTACTCTACTAACTTAGGCAATACTAACACTAATTTAAAAATTCCTTTGTAAAATTACTTTTAAAAAATTGCATATTAATTATGAAGAATAGTGGGTTTCATCATGGCATATTTACACATGCTTATAACATAGTTATCAAATTCATTCCCCAATACTTCCCCTTACACTCCCCTTCTCTACCGCTGATCTCCTGCCTCTACAGCAATAGTCTCTCTTTTTCATTCATGATGTCCTTTCTTCTTTCTTTTTTCAAGATTTCACATAAAAAATATGAGTCTAGCTTATTTCACTTAACAAGATGCTCTCTAGTTCCATTTTCCTGCATTGATATAATTTTATTTTTCTTCACAACTAAATAAAATTACATTATGTATTTATAAAACATTTTTTTATCCATTCATCTGTTGATAGACACCTAGGCTTGTTCTATAACTTTGGCATTGTTAATTGTGCTGTGATAAACATGGGTATAGCACTAAAGTATACTGATTTTAATTCTTTGGGGTAAATACCAAGGAGTAGTATAAGTGGATCACTGGTAGTTCTGTTTTTAGTTTTTTTGAGGAGCCTCCAAGCTGATTTCCATAATACCTGGTAGTAATTTACATCTCCACCAACAGTGTATAAGTGTTTCTTTTTCTCATTAACCTCAACAGCATTTATTGTTATTTGTGTTCTTGATGATTGTCATTCTGATTAGAGTGCTGTGGTGTCTCAGTGTAGTCTTGATTTGCATTTCCCTGATGGCTAAAAATGTTGAACAATTTTTTAAAAATTCCTTCCCATTTGTACTTCTTTTAAGTATCTATTCATTTCATTTGCCCATTCATTAAATGTTTTTTTTTCTTTATGGGGGTGGGATTTGAATATTTTTAGTTCTTTATATTATTCTGAATCTTAATCCTCTGTCAAAAGAGGATTTTCTGGAAAAGATATTTCCCATTCTGTAGGCTGACTCTTACCATTGTTTCCTTGGCTGTGCAGCAGTTTTTTATTAATTTAATGCCTTTCCATTTACTGATTATTATTATTTACTCAACTGGAGGATTTACTATTTAGGTAGTCATTGTTTGTGCTTATATAAAGTGTTTCCGCTAAGTTTTCTTCTAGTAGTTTCAAAGCTTCTGGTATAATTACTAGGTCTTTCATCTATTCTGAGTTGACTTTTGTACAGAGTAAGATATAGGGATCAAGTCTCATTCTAAATACAGTTAGCCAGTTTTTCAAGATCCATTTGTCAAAGAGGGTTTCTTTTCTCCAACAATGTTTTGACACCTTTATGAAGAATCAGGTGACTATAGCTGTGTGAGTTTGTCTCTGTGTCTTGTATTCTATTTCATGGGCCCACATGTCTGTTTTTACACCAGGACCATGTTGGGTTTTAGTATGGCTCTTTAGAATGATTTGAAATTGGGTATCCTCTTTGTCTAGTATGAGATAACTGTATTTATGTGCATTTGTTTCTGTGTCTTTTATTCTGTATCATTGGTCTATATGTCGTTTTGATGCCAATACCATATGAGTTTTGTTACTATGGCTCTGTATTATAGTTTAAGGTCTGATATTGTAATGCCTCCTGCTTCACTCTTCTTGATAACATTTCACTGGCTATTCTGGGTCTCTTATTTTTCCAAATGAATTTCATTATTGCTTTTTCTAGTACTATGAAGAATGTCATTGGTGTTTTAATAGAAATTGCATTAAAGCTGAATAATGCTTTTGATAGTATGGTCATTTTCACAATATTAATTCTGCCTATCCAGAAAGACATGCTTTCTTTCCATTTTTTAAGAATACAGTTATCTCATACTAGACAAGGGAGCCAAAAACATTCATTGTAGAAAAGATAGCCTATTCATTCAACAAATGCTGCTGGGAAAACTGGAAATCCATATGTAACAAAATGAAATTAAACTCCTAAATCTCATCCTGCACAAATCTCAAATTGAAATGGATCAAGGACTCAAGCACTAGAATAGATACCCTGCACCTAATAGAAGAAAAAGTAGGCCAAATCTTTACTATTGTCAACTTAGGATCTGACTTCCTTAACAAGACTCCTAATGTGCAAGAAGAAAAATAAATGGAATAGAATCAAACTAAAAAGCTTCTTGTCAGCAAAGGAAAACAATAAATAACATGAAGAAAGAGCCTCCAGAATGGGAGAGAATCTTTACCACATGTACCTCAGATAGAGCGTTAATCTCCAGAATACATAAAGAACTCAAAAAACTTAACACCAAAAAACCCCAAATAATCTAATTGATAAGAGGGCTAAGGAACTGATCAGATATTTTACAGAAGAAATACAATTAATCAACAAACATATGAAAAATGCTCATCATCTCTAGCAATTAGAGAAATGCAAATCAAAACTACTCTAAGATTTCATCTCATTTCAGTCAAAATGACAATTACCAAATATATGAAAAACAACAAACGTTGGCAAGGATGTGGGGGAAAGGGTACGCTCATACATTGCTGATTGGAATGAAAATTGGTGCAACCACTCTGGAAAGCAGTGTGGAGATTCTTCAGAAAACTTGGAATGGAACCACCATTTGACCCAGCTCCCACTCCTCCACTTATACCCAAATGACTTAAAATCAGTATACTACAGTGTCTCAGCCACATGAATATTTACAGCAGCTCAATTCACAATAGTTAAACTATGGAACCAACCAAGAAGCCTTTCAACAGATGAATTGATAAAGAAAATGTGGTATATAGTCACAGTAGAATATTATTCAGCCTTAAATAAGAATGAAATTGTGTCATTTGCCAGTACATGATGAAGCTGGAGACTAACATGCTAAGCAAAATAAGCCAATCCCCCAAACCTAAAACCCAAATGTTTTCTTTGGTATATTGATGCTAATTCACAATGGAGCAGGAGTAGCTAGGAATAACAGAGTTACTTTGGGTTAGGCAGAGAGGAGGAAAGAAGGGAAGGGGCTAGGAGGGTAGGAAGGATAATAGAATGAATCTGACATTATTACATTATGTGCATATATGACTACACAACCTGTATGATTCCTCATCATGTATAACCAGAATAATGACAAGTTATACTCCATTTATATATGATATGTCAAAGTGCATTCTACTGTCATATATAACTAACCAAAAATTTTAAAAATTGGGTATTGTGATGGCTCCAGATAGTTTGTTCTTCTATATGAATTTCTATATGTAATTATGTGTAAAGAATATTATTAGTATTTTTGTGGGATTGTATTGAATCTGTAGGTCACTTTTGGTAACATGGTCTTTTAACAATAATTTGGATTGTCAATGAACATGGGAGGAATTTTCATCTTTTATATATCCTTACATTTCTTTTTCAGTATTTCACAGTTTTCCTTGTGGAGGATTTAAGAATTTAAGGACAAGGAAGTAAGACATATACATGGGAGTCTAGAGGAAAGAAAAGGAATAAGAAAAAATTGGGAATACACCATAAGTAACATGAATCCAAGTACATAGGATACTCTAAAATAGGGCCTAAAAATTGGCAGTCAGGGCAGAATGCTACTCAGAAGGATAACCCAGAGTTGAAACTTATAAAAATAACAAAATAAAGTGTGAAAAACAGGTAATTTCCCAGCGAAAAAATACTGGTACAGTACAAAGTTTAAAAATAGAAATGACACAAAGTCATAAGTCTTCAAATATTTCAGTAGAAATCACTTACCTCATCATAATAAACTCTCAGTTCTGCTCTTTTAGATTTCAAGTCCCAGAATACTACAGTACCATTTTCATAACCTATTAGCAGCTGAAAAACATTAAAACAATCATTTTCTTAATTGTGACATTAATTTTAACTTGGCTCAAATAAAGGATGTTAGTACAATAAAAAATCATATCACATAACAAACCCTTATTTATAATTATATAATACTAATTTTCTAGAACTTGAAAATAAGTTTTCTACTTTTAAAAGAATTCTCACCACAAATAAATGTTTGAGAATACAGATACATTACACAATATGCACATGTATTGAAACATCACAAGATACTTCATAAATATGTATAATTTTATGTGCCAATTTTAAAAACTAAAAAATATATAGCATGGCAAATAAGCTTTACTTCAATATAAACATTTATCAATTAACTCTGCTTCATTCTAAGATGAAATGAGAAAGTATATAAATATATGTGAAACAATATAAAAGTAAATATAAAAATTGGATGAAAAGAAAAATTGTCTAGAAAATAAAAATAAGATGGTGATGGTATATTTAATGATTTGTTAAATGAGAAAAACGTCAAAATTAGATATGTATTTATATAGTTATTTCTTAAATTCATACAAAGTCACATATACTATACTTTAATATTTGAACTTCAGAACAATTCTTTTTACATACCAGAGAAAATGATGAATAGCAAGACTAGTTTCTATTGCATGTATGAGATTATGGTAAAGAAAATTTGATAGTTTAAAAAGTTTGGAAAATATCACTTAAGTAAAAAAAGTGACTAATCTAATCCTTCCAAACTAGAGCCTTAGGATGTAATAGTCTTGGTCTGGGGCTGTAGCTCAGTGTTATTGCGCTTGTCTTGCATGTGTGAGGCAATGGGTTCAATCCTCATCACCATATAAAAATAAATAAAATAAAGATATTGTGTCCATCTACAACTAGAAAAACATTTTTTAAAAAGTTGTAATAGTCCTATTCTAAAACATTATTATGTTTTGAAAGTAAATATTTGAAAGACAAAAGTTGCTTTGTTATAAGACAGCACTAATAGCTCCCAGAAAGCAAATATATAAAACACTGAGCATCAAAATATCAAGAATTACTGAGATAACTGTTAGGTCGATGACTTGGTGGCGACTTAGAACAAAGCAGCCCGTGGGAAAGGAACATTAATCAGGTGCCAGAAGAAACGCCTGTCAATCAGTAGGACCCCCTGGCCAATCCTGGAGTTCAGCCAACTCCCTTGACCAACTCCAAAGGGACAAGGGACCCTAAAAACACCTTTTCCTGTCCCAAGCCCTTCCATTCCTGCTGTAAGCCCCATAAAAGTCCAGTCTGGTCAAGCTTCGATGCGGTTTCTCCTCAGACCCTTCTCCTGTCCACTCTGTGGGTCTGATCGAGTTCCACCTGGGAGTGATATCTCAATAAAGCCTCATTCGGCAGCCTTTTTAAATCTGCCTCCTTTGGTCTCTGCCCACCTCGCCTGATCTGACAATAACTATAAGATTATGATACAGGAAATATTGTATTAGAATCACTTAGAGAATTAATGAAGAGAAAAGAGTCCCAGACATTAAGAAAATATCAGACAAGGTCACTCAATAAACATAAGGGATCAAGATAAAAGAAGACTTCTCTGCAATCATATCTGACCACACTGAAACACAAAGTAATAAATCATTTATGTATCATATTTTAAAGTCTTTCACAACAGAATGTAAATACTGTAGACAAAGAAGTAGGTGATTTGTTCATTGTTATATCATTAGAACCTAGAACTCTGAAGAAAACGGGTATTTGATAAATACTAATTATTAAGTACCAAAGAATCAAAATTTTAGATATTATTATATTCTAATCACAATGAAGTAAAATGAGAAATCACTGAGAAAAGTATTTTGGAAATAAAAAATATCTCTAATTTATGAGGAAAGAAATCATTAATAAAATGTATAAAATAAAAACTAAACAAAAATTTATCATATTGAAACTTGTGAGACACAGATGAATCTTACTGAGAGAAATTTGTAGTTTTATAAATAAACATGAAAATTAGAAAACTTTAAACTGTTTTATGATATAATATTTATTTGACTTTAAAAACGTCAAATTCTAGATAGGGCAGAGGGGTTGGAGGGGAAGGGAGGTCAGGGTTATTAATGATGGTGGAATGTGGTGATCATTATCATCCAAAGTACAAGTATGAAGACACGAATTGGTGTCAATATTTATTTTTTATACAACGAGATATGAAAAATTGTGCTCTAAATGTGTAATAAGAATTGTAATGCATTCCGCTGTCATTTATAAATAAAAAGTAATAAATATAAATAAAAATTTAAAAGTTAAGAAAAAGAGTAAACTTCAGAAATAAAAAAGTGAGACATTTAATCAAAGACTAAAGAATGCCTTTTATTTATTCAAGTATACTTTTATATCTTATAAGAAGTTTGCAAGTGTTCTACATTATTTTCTGGTTAACTTGATACTTAATTATTTTGATGTTTTCGTTGTCATTTTATATGAGCTATTCTTTTCATTATCTTTTCTAAAAACTAAAATTTATATAGTTGAATTTGGGTATACATCCTTCTCAATTATTTTATTATTTGTATTTATTTTAATGTTAATTTTGTTTTTTCTTGTTTTTATTCATGTATCATATATAATACAATGGGGGTTCATTTTGACATAATCGTGAATGTATATAACAAATAAGTGAAAAAAATATTGAACCTCCTTAGTAATCAGGAAAATAAAAATCAAAACTACAATGAGATTTTATTTCACTCTCATTAGAATGGTAACCATCAAGAATACAAATAACAATAATTAAAGTTGATTTTTCTTAGTCATTTCAGGCATGTTTTCATAATAATCTAAAATACAGACATTTTACTCTTCCTTTTCAATTTTTATTTCTCTAAGTGTTTGTATTAGTCTAACTGCTTTGCTAAAATAGCCTATAGTGTTAAAAATAGTGGAGAGGGTGAGTATCATTTCTTCTTAGTGCATCTAGTGTTTCCTCATTAAATAAGATCTTGGATTCTGAAAATAAAGGATATAAATTAATTCACATTTTATAAATTTCTTTGATCAGTAATAGAGGCTTAATTTTAAAATATTTTATTGTGTATTCATATACCCATGAAACTACCCATGTGAAGAAATAAAACAAAAAGACAAGAAATTTTTTTTAAAAAATACAAGCCTCTCAGAACCCTATTTCATACTCTTACTAGGTCAATATCTTCCCTCTTCTAAAATTAAACAATGTCCTGATTTTTAACATTATAGGTTACTGTTATCTGTTTTTGAATTTTATGTAAGAATTATGTATTACAAGTTATTTTTTGTCTTGCTTCTATTTCTATTTTATTTGTTGTAGTTTATTCAATTGCATTACTCAAACAGTATTCCATTGTTTTAGCTATCACACTACCACAATTAATGTATTCATTTTACAATCAATGTAATAATGATGAAATGAACAAACTTATATATATATTTTGGTGAATATGTGCATTCTATCAAGTACATGCTGGTCCATAGAGTATGAACACGTTTAATTTTAACTGATGTTACCAAGCAGTTCTCCAAAGTGGTTAAACCAGTTTTAATTTCCACAAGCTGCATATGAAGGTTTCAATTCTTTCTCTAATAATTTATATTGTCAATAGCTGTACAATGTTTAATAGAAAAGATACATAATAGGCACTTTATCTCATTTCTGATTACCAGAAAAATTTTATTTATTCACCATTAAGGAGGACATTTTCTTAGCTTTGGGTAAATTAACAAAGTTCAGAGTCAAGAAGTCTCTTTCTTTTTCTAGAATACCAAGAGATTTTTATCCTGAAGGGAAGTTGAATTTTATTAAATGTTTCTTATCTATTTTTAATGTCATATATTCTGCCCTGATTTCTGTTAAAATGTGAATTATATTGATTTTGAAAATCTAAACCAACTACATTCTTAAAATGCTAAACCAACAACATTCCTAGAATGAACAAAAATTATTTGTGATCCTGTATGCCTTCTCATTCATTCTTGATTAGACTTGCCACAGATACATCAAATTCAAAAAATCAACTCTCACTTTTGCTAAAGTATTAACTTTGTTTTCCATTACTTTAATATCTACTCTTATTTTTTGAATTAGGGTTCTTTAGATAAACAAGTCAATAGGATATATTTCTGTATAGAAAGATTTATCATGAGGAATTGGCTCACATGATTACGGAGGCTGACAAGTCCCAAGATCTGCAGGGTAAGTTGGCAAGCTGGAGACCCAGGAGAAATGTTGTTGTTCCAGTCTGAATCTGAAGGCCTGAGAACCAGGAAAATTGATGGTGTAGTTATGGTTTAGAGACCAGCAGTCTCAAGTACCAGGAAGAGTCGAAGTTTCCATTAGAGTCCCAAAGGCCAGGTAAAAGCTGATGTCTCAATTCCAAAGCAGACAGGCAGGAAGAATCTCTCTTTCTCAGGAGAGGCTCAGCCTTTTTGTTTTATTCAGGCCTTCATCCGATTGATGAAACCCATCCACATTATGAAGGACAATTTGCTTTTCTCAGTCTATAGGTTTAATGTTAACTTTGTCCAACACCATCCTCATAGAAACACTGAGGATAGTGTTTGATCAAATAGCTGAGTACCCTAAGACCCAAAGGTGTCGATGCCATAAATTAAATTGTCACATCTCTGTTATCTTTCTTCTACTTTCATTGGGTTTAATTCACTATATTTTTAACTTCCTGGGTTGGATACTAGGATCATAGATTTTTCAGCTTTTCTCCCCTTTTAATAAATGAAATAAAAGCTATAAAGATTCATCTAGGCACAGCTCTAATTACCCTCTAAGTTTGACATGCCATGTTTGTATTCTAATTTAATTTGAAATATATTGCAATTTCTGTTTTGATTTCTTCTTTGACATATAAGCTATTGAGAAGTATGGTGCTTAATCACTAGTCATTATCGGGATTTCCTATTTATGTTTTTCTTATTGATAATCTTAATTCTCTTAAGAATATATAGTATATTATTTTAACTCTGAAATTTTTGACATATATTTTATAATTCAACAAATGTAAATCTTTGGTAATACTTTTGCTACTCCCTGTGTGTGCTTGACAATAATATGTAGTCTTTAAGGGTTGGGTATAAGTTTATTAATCATGTGGTTCAAATTTTTGTTATTCTTACTAATTGTCTTTATTTGCTTATTTTCTCAGTAATTGGGAGAAGTGTAATAAAATCTCCAGCCACAATTGTGAACTTAAATATTTTTAATTCTTTTCATTTTGCCTTGTATTATTTTTAAAGGTAGCCTTATCAAATCATACATACAAAAACACACATACACCAAGGAATCTTGCAAAGTGAAAAGATGGTTCAAATTTGCATAATTTTCAGGTAACATGGTACTATGTGAAGTACACTGCCTATACACTATAATGCTATGTCATTAGATATATGCAAATTTAGGATTGTTATTTTTTCTGCTGAATTATTATCCCATTTTATTTTCCTTCTATGGAGAAGTGGGAGAGAAGCGATGGCTAGCAATTTGTTCTTATACCAGTTTCCTACTCTATTATACATTATACATTTACTTATTAATTCTTTTAGTGCTCCTACAAGGATAGAAAATTTTTCCATAACTTATGAAAGTGTGATGTAAATTAATACTTTTGTTATTCTCTGGAAATTATAAGGAATATATTATTCAGGGTTCTTCACAGAGAAACAGTGAATATGGTGGGGTGCGTATGTGTTTGATGGAAATTGGCTCATGTAGTTATAAAGGAAAAACCCCACAAAACGTCATCTGTGAAAAAATTTATGGGATTGAATTTAGTCTGAGTTTGAAGGCCTGAGAATCAGGGGAAGGAGAAGCATTGATAGAAGACCCAGTCTGAAGGCTTGTGAACTTTGAGCTCTGATGTTCCAGAGCAGAATATATCAGCTCCAGAAGAGAGTAAATTCACATATTGAAAAGGGCCAAGCTCATTCAAATGCTCATCTTTTCTTGAAACCATCTAGATGCACTCAGAAATAATGCTTTGCTAGATGTGGTGGCACATGCCTGTAATCCCAGCAGATCTGGAGGGTGAGACAGGAGGATTGCTAGCTCAAAGCCAGCCTCAGCAAAGGCAAGGCGCTAAGCAATTCAGTGAGACCCTGTCTCTAAATAAAATACAAAATAGAGCTAGGGATGTGGCTCAGTGGTCAAGTGTCCCTCAGTTCAATCCCTGGTACCATAAAAAAGGAAAAGAAAGAAATAATGCTTTATCAGTTATCTGGGTATTACTTAACTATTCAATTCAACACATAATGAATTAACCATCACTATAGCCTTAGAAGTTAAATTCAATAAACTTCAGCCTCACTTTTTACCTATTTTCCCTTGTATTTTAATCCTCATTATATTCCCTGAAGTCATTATCATTATTTATATGAAATATTGCCTCAGTTTAACCAATCCTCTTTGGTTTTTATTCCTTCCTTCATCTCTGTTCTTATATAATGGATAAATTTCATTTTCTTTCTGAAGTCTTTTAGTTTTCTCCTTAGTGCATATTTGCTACTCATGAATTGTCACAAATTTCATTTGTTGAAGACAATGAATTTGATGTTTTTAAAAATAATTTTGTAGAGAATTCTGTATAGGCAGTTGTTGTTTTCCCTAGCCCCTTGACAATATCACTCTATTGTCCTCATTTCCCATTTTTACATTTTGATATCTGCTGTGAGAATTGCTTCCCTGCTCCCCACCCCCATGCTCTGAATGCTTTGCAGATTTTTCTCTTTGATATGCCTAGGTGGACTTTATATTATGCCTCCTTTGAGTCTGTAATTCATCTTGATTTCCAATATCTCATCAGTTGTGGAAAAGTATCATCCATTAGTTCTTGAAATATTATTACTGCTAAATTTTCTATCCCCTCTCCTAGATAATTTATTATTCATACACTTGTTTCAGTTATCTTTTCATTTGTTTAATAATCAGGTATTTTGTTTTTTATTTTCCACTTCTCTGGCAAAATTCTCCATGTTTTAGAGTTTACATTTCAATCAGTTAAAATTGTGTTAAAACTGTAATTCAAATCCCCTATTGTTCTGTTTCTACTTTGTTTGTTCTATTAGTTTTTGATCTATTCTGATCCTTGTGTCCACCATGTTATTTGTTTTTATCAGGCAATTAGGCTAAAAAGATCAATTTATTCCCCCAAACAGTCTGAGATTATGTTAACAAGGATTTCTAGCTGGCTTTCCTTTTATCCCATCATCTTCCAGGACCATCTTGCAGGACACTCTGCTTATCTTCCCAGTTAATGACTATCGGTTTGGCCACTTAGTATCTCAGCCACTCTCAGCCACTGTTATTTAAAAAGGGAAAGGTGATGCCAAATGTTTGGTCATTCTCTGGAGCATTCAAGAAGACTTTCAAAAATATCTTGTCTATATTTCCTAGTTCTTCCAGTGGGATGATGATTGGAAACAAGGTAATCCACCATTATCAAGAATGGAAATATCATGGGTGTTAAATTTTATTCAAAGATTTTTTCAGCATCACATAGAATGATAATATTTTTCCTTAGATCTACTATTAACACATTTTCTAATAGTATATCCTTGCATCCCTGGAACAAAACACCATTTATCATAATGTGTTATTTTTTAATGTACTATTGGATTCTGCATTCTAATATTTAAGAATTTTCCATTGATATTTTATTTTATTGTAGTAAGTACACAAGATCTCTTATCAAATTTATAAGTATACAATACCTTTTCCTTGAATATACGTATAATGTTGTACAGCAGATTTCTAGAGCTTATTCATCTTGTTTGATTAAACTTTTAAGTTCATTGATTAAATTTCCATTACTGCCTCCCCCAGGCCCTGTCAATCATTACAGTTTTATATTCTCTGAATTTGAATGTTTTAGATACCTTATACAAATTGAATTGTGCAGTATTTGTCCTTCTGTGACTGGCTTATTTCACGTAGCATAACATCCTCAAGATTCATCCATGTTTGTCACATATTGCAGAATTTCCCTTCTATTTTAAGGGTGAAGAATATTCCATTGCATGCACATACCATTATTTTCTTTTCTTTACTTATTTGTCAATGGCCATTCTGGCTGTTTCCACATCTTGGCTACTATGAATAGTGTTACAATGAATATAGAAATACATATCTCTTTGAGATCCTGATTTCATTTATTTTAGAGTATATCTCTAGAAGTACAATTGCTGAATCATATATAGTTCTTTCTCTGTGTGTGTGTGTGTGTGTGTGTGTGTGTGTGTGTGTGTGTGTGTAAGGAACCTCAAAAATGTGCTCCATAGTAATGGAACAATTCACAAGTGAATCAAAGAATTTAGTTTTTCCATATACGATAGACATCTTTTATTTTTTTCTAACTACTAACCATTGTGACAGATGTGAGCTAATCTCTCATTTGTGCCTTTGATGTGTGTTTCTCTAAAGATTGTTGGTATTCAGACTTTTTTCATATACCTATGGATCATTTGTGTGTTTGTTTTAGTTAAATTTCTATTCAAGTTGTATCTCCACTTTTAAATCAGGATATCAGCTTTTTTTAAATCATTGAGTTGTAAGAGGTTTTACAAAATATACTTTTGAGAATAACCCTCTATCAGATATATGGTTTTGAAAACTTTTCCCATTATATCTGTTGCCTTTTCACTCTGTCCATTTTCTTTGCAGTACAGAAGGTTTTAAATTTGATGCAGTCTTACTGTTCATTTCTTATTTTATTTTCTGTATTTCTGGTGTCATATCTATAAAGCCATTATCAATATCAGTGTCATGAAACTTTACTCCTAGGTGTTTTACAGCTTCAGGTCATGTTTAAGTCCTCAATTCTTTTGAAATGATTCTTGAGTATGTTATACGGTAAAGGCCCAATTATATTCTTTTACATATTCTTCAGGTTTTTCGATCTATTTGTTGAACAACTCTCTACTGTGAATTCTTGACACTGTCAATCCCACTTAATCATGGTGCATAATCCTTTTAATATGGATTTGCTAGTATGTTGCTGAGGATTTTTGCATCTATATTCATCCCAGGTACTCACCGGCAATTTTCTTTTCTTTTTTTTTCTTTTTTTATTGTTGGTCGTTCAAAACATTACATAGTTCTTGATATATCATATTTCACAGTTTGATTCAAGTGGGTTGTGAACTCCCATTTTTACCCCATATACAGATTGCAGTATCACATCAGTTACACTTCCATTGATTTACATATTGCCATTCTAGTGTCTGATGTATTCTGCTGTCTATCCTATCCTCTACTATCCCCCCTCCCCTTCCCTCTTCTCTCTCTACCCCCTCTACTGTAAATCATTTCTTCCACTTGTATTATTCTACCCTTATACCTCACTTCAATTTTGTATAACCCTGAGGATCACCTTCCATTTCCATGCAATTTCCCTTCTCTCTCCCTTTCCCTCCCACCTCTCATCCCTGTTTAATGTTAATCTTCTTCTCATGCTCTTCGTCCCTACTCTGTCCTTGGTTACTCCCCTTATATCAAAGAAGTCATTTGGCCTTTGTTTTTTAAGGATTGGCTAGCTTCACTTAGTATAATCTGCTCTAATGCCATCCATTTCCCTCCAAATTCTATGATTTTGTCATTTTTTAATGCAGAGTAATACTCCATTGTGTATAAATGCCACATTTTTTTTTATCCATTCATCTATTGAAGGGCATCTAGGTTGGTTCCACAATCTTGCTATAGTGAATTGTGCTGCTATGAACATCGATGTAGCAGTGTCCCTGTAGCATGCTCTTATTAGATCTTTAGGGAATAGACCGAGAAGGGGAATAGCTGGGTCAAATGGTGGTTCCATTCCAAGCTTTCCAAGAAATCTCCATACTGCTTTCCAAATTGGCTGCACCAATTTGCAGTCCCACCAACATTGAACAAGTGTACCCTTTTCCCCACATCCTCGACAGCACTTGTTGTTGTTTGACTTCATAATGGCTGCAAATCTTACTGGAGTGAGATGGTATCTTAGGGTGGTTGTTTTGATTTGCATTTCTCTGACTGCTAGCGATGGTGAGCATTTTTTCATGTACTTATTGATTGATTATATGTCCTCCTCTGAGAAGTGTCTGTTCAGGTCCTTGGCCCATTTGTTGATTGGGTTATTTGTTATCTTATTGTCTAATTTTTTGAGTTCTTTGTATACTCTGGATATTAGGGCTCTGTCTGAAGTGTGAGGAGTAAAGATTTGTTCCCAGGATGTAGGTTCCCTGTTTACCTCTCTTATTGTTTCTCTTGCTGAGAAAAAACTTTTTAGTTTGAGTAAGTCCCATTTGTTGATTCTAGTTGTTAACTCTTGCGCTATGGGTATCCTATTGAGGAATTTGGAGCCCGACCCCACAGTATGTAGATCATAGCCAACTTTTTCTTCTATCAGACACCGTGTCTCTGATTTGATATCAAGCTCCTTGATCCATAATAACTTAGGTTCAATGGTATACAAAAATTCTACACTTTAATTTCCCCTACCCCAAAACATATTTTATAGTATTTTTTTGCAATTTCCATCTATTAATATTGTGAATCTTTTAGTAAGTTTTAAAATTATACCTATTTTTGATAATTTTTTAACTTTTATATTATTCTTAAGTGATTTAACTACCATCACTACAGTTACAGTAATTTTTATTTGTCTCTATATTTACTCTATCAATGGGTTTCATTTTTTTTTCTGCTATCTTGTTGCCATTCAGCACCCTTTGTTTCAACTGGAAAAACACCTTAGCATTTCTTATAAACCTTTCAGCTTTTGTTTGGGAAAATATTTTTCTTTCATTTTTGAAGGGCAGTTTTGCAAAGTATGATATTCTTGGTTGGGTTGGGTTTTTTGTTTGTTTTCCCTCTTTTCACACATTGAATATATCTTCCCACTCCCATCTGGCTAGCAATTTTTCTGCTGGAAAAACTAGATAATCTTATGAGGATTCCCTCTTATACAGAAGAACACTGCTTTTTCCTTGTTGCTTTCAAAATCTCTTTAATTTTTGACAATTTGGTTATAATGTCTCTCCGAACAGATTCCTTTGGATTTATTTCATTTGGTGTCCTTTGGCCTTTGGATTTGGATATCTAGTTTCCTCCCCAATTTAGGAAATTTCTAGTAATTATTTGATTAATTTCAAGTTCCCCCAACCTGTTGAAAATAAATGCAAATCAAAGGAATAAACTTTGATTCTTCATTTCATCTCCTTCTGAAATTTCTGTGATATCCATATTGATCCATTTGATGTTATCCCAAATCTCTTAAGCTTATTGTTTTTTATTATTTTTTCCTTTTTTGTTCCTCTAAATTATTTCCATGACCCATCATTGACTTTTGTGATCTTTTCTTCTACTTCATCTAGTCTACTATTGTCATCTCTCAGGAATTTTTTCAGTTTAGTTATTTTCTTCAGGTTCATGATTTGTTTAGCACTGTTAAAAATTTTATCTTCGTTGAAACTTTCATTTTTTCATGCATAAAATTTTATTGATTCAATGAGTATCTTTATGAGAGTCATTAGCTGTCAGGTAAATAAAATAAATCTGTTTCATTGGAACTGGTCTCAGAAGAATTATATTGTTATTTTGGGGGAAATTTGTCACATTCCTTACTTTTCTTTAATCTCTGTGTTGGTGTCTGGCACTAAACAAGATCATCTCCCAAGCTTCCCTAATTGCCTCCCATAGGAGAATTTCCTCACCATCAGCCTGGCTGAAAACTCTGAGAGCCTCTATAATTCTATCCCTTCCTATAAAGAAGCAGGCAGTGGTGATTTCTGTCTGTTCTATGCTGAGCCAGTCGGTGTAGCTATGACATCTATCAGTCTAAACCACCACCTTGGTTCCCCCCCTATAGCCAGATGTCAGACTCATCAGAGATTTAAGTCAGTAAGACAGATACTAGTTTTTAGGTATTCCCAGAGAAGTGGTAAATTGAACATAGGGATCAATTCTTTCCATCATAAGAGGCAAGCAAAGAGAGCTGGGATTTTTTTTTTAACCTGCTGTCTCTGTGATAAGTAGAGAGAGAATCAATGGTTTTTATCAATCTGAATTGCTGTCTGCATTCTCTCCTGGACTTATAGATTATGTCAGACCCTTCAGTACTTCAAGACAAAACCCAGTCCTCTGGACATCCATTTGAAAAAGCTGGGGTGCTGATATATGATCAAAGCCCTTCCATCCCGTGGGTAAAGCTGAGGACTATGAATCTCTTCTTTGTCATGGAGTACTACATATAGCAGGATCTCTGGTGAAAGGTTATACTGAATTTCCTTACTGGCTTTGATGAAAGATTTTATGTTCTCTGAGGGTGCAGAAACCTTTTAATTAGCTTATTTTTAACAAAGAGAATCTATACATAAACTATGGTTGAATCAATGTTTGTGAAGAAAAAGAAGGCCCAGCCTTTCTACTCTGCCATCATTTATATATATATTTAAGTTGTAGATGGACACAATACCTTTATTTTATTTATTTATCTTTATGAGGTGCTGAGGATTCAATCAAGGGCTTCACATGTGCTAGGTAAGTGCTTTACCACTGAGCTACAGCTACAACTCTCTATTCTACCATCTTGATGATGCTATTATTTTCCATAATTGTCTTTTTGTGCATCTTTGTAATTGAGTTGTCAATTTTATAAATGCCTCATAGAAATAACTTGCAAATTTTTGTTTTTGAATCTATACTGGAAATAAGGTTTAGTAAATATTTTCTGTAATTGAACAGACAGTAAATATTTAAAGCTTTCCAACTATAATCTCCAATAAAACTTTAATTAGAACAACAAGAGACAGGTCAGACTTATCCCACTGGCTATAGTTTAGCAATGACTGATTTTGAACAGTTTATATAGTCCTGAGATTATCCAGTATTTGAAATTTTAGCAAATTTCCCTTGCAAAGTCATCTAGGTCTGGTGTTTTGGAGTAAGAATAATAATTTAATACCTTTCTAATTTTCTTAAATTTTCTATTTCCTTTGGTTTTAATAATTTTTTTTGGTTTTGATAATTTTCCTAAGGAATTATCCATTTTACCTAGCCTTTTAAACATATGTTTTGAGCTGTGTAAAATAATTTAAGTGTTTAAAATTTTCCATTGTTATAGTATAAATCCTCCATGTTTGCGTTACTTAGTGTATCTTCATTTTTCACTATTTTTATTGGTTACATATTTTATGCCCCACTAAATGAAGTAGTATGTTGATTAAAATTAGGAGAACTAATTTAGGATCTGCTTTTACTTTTACCTTTGTCTCTTTTATTTGCTTTTGCTTTATGTTCTTATTCCTTTTTCCATTTTTTTGTGTAATAATAAATTTTTGCATTTTAATTTACAGTTTTCAGTAATATAAATATTAAAAGCTATAGGTTATTTATAGCAACTAGTTTAATTATTTCCCATGGATCCTGATATGTAAGCATTTACTACTGTTAAAGGTTATTACTCTTAAATTTTTATTTGTATTTTATATTTGTTTATATTTGGTTAATGAAGAGTTTTAAAATTTCCAAGTACAGGGAATTTTTTAAAATTTTTAATTATTGTGTCTCTCTCTATACAAAATATACAGTTAAGTGTATTTCTGTGGCTCTATCCACTGTGACAATTTTCTTTTCTAAGATTATTCAGGGTCACCCCTAGTGGAGATCTAATTGAGTAGTCGTCTGTGTTTAGCTAGTGCCAATTAATCATTGGACCTGTATAGGAAGAAGGCGTAAAGTCTTTATTTTTCTGTGAGTTGGTTTTAAATGTTTCCCTCCCATCTCATCCCATGAGATCATCTATGTAGGTTCAGAGAAATACATTGCTACAACAGATCGGCTTCTTTTACATCTAATTTACTCATGTCTTTTGGACAGCTCAACAAATGACTCCTCAATGTACTATTTTTCCCACCCAATGTTAAAACTTAGTGAATATGACAACATCTACTTCATAAAGGACAGCTCAGATTACATAGTCATTTAATGTCCCATGGTTCAGTTTCTACAACAGAGAGTAGCTACTATGACCCACCTAGTGGGCCTTCCAATAGAATAGTCTTACCTACCAGATACATTAAGCTCTATCAGATCTATGAAATTATGGATTCCAAGTAGGGTGGAGGCAAGATAGCTTGCAAAACAGCTGTAAGTTAGTAAAGAGGCCCCTTTTTCTCTAGGCTCTACTTAAAATTGGCATGCATTTGGATGACCTAAAAATTCATTCACAGCGATAATTTCAAGAGCATTATATTCTATTATCCAAATCCCAAAAGGCCCACAAATGTGACATTTTGTGGTAGGAGTAATAATTTAATACCTTTCTCATTTTCTTAAATTTTCTGTTTCCTTTGGTTTTAGTGTTGATAATTTCCCTAAGGAATTATCCATTTTACCTAGCCTTTTAAACATATGCTTTGAGCTATGTAAGAAAGTTCAATAAGAGGACAACAAGTAAGTAAGAGGAAGTACAATAACTTATGTTTTTACTTAAATGAGATGTCCTTGTAAGCCTCAGACCATAAATTTAAAAAAATCACAAGCAGGACAGTCTCCTGACTCTATGATTTATTTTTCACCCTGTGACAGATAACTCTTACGAGGTATATAGGCACTTGCAACTTTTGCTCACCCATTTTGTATTATATAATCATCAAAGGGAATTTGTGTGCTTTCAAAAAAATGTCCAGATAACCAAGATTCCTCAGGATTATATCTTAATGGAGATTAAGAAAAATAGCGTAATCTGTGGAAAGATTGTAAACTTATATGACTGTCCCTTCTTATAAAATCAAGCTGATGTTGATATTTTCTGATGATGATTATTGATAGATAAAAAAAGATTTTACTAAATCAGTGTATATTAAGTACCACAGAAGGTGCTGATCTTCACCCATAAAAGTATCAAAAACAAGGCAAATGTCATTGAAGCTATCACTTGACTAATTTCACAGTGGTTTACTATTACCAACCTAGATCCATGTTGTTTTTTGGCAAACCCCCAAACATTCAGGAAGGATTTATCATTCCTGAATGACCATTACCATTTTATCGTTCAAGTCTAATTTTTTCATCTCCCTCAGAGGTGCAACCTTGTTTCCTAAAATAATCTTGGCAGAGGCAGGCAGGAATTTCAATTTTCCCTTCCTATTACAGCCCTAATAACAATGTCAGGAAACCAATACAAGGATTAACTCAGTTACTAAGCATATCTGTCCAAATTATACATTTGGAAAAAATGGTTGGGTGTATTTATACACCCAGTGGATCTACTGTGAGCTTTTTCTTGAGCCCAAACTCCATTTATCACCTGATTACTTAGTTCCACACACAGTTAGTCCCTAACCAGAGGACAACTATGCTTTTTGGATCTCCCAGTAGGAAGTCTGCTCTGACTCTATACCTATTATCCTGAAATAATAAATAGCTGCTCCTGCAAATGACTATAGATATTCCTATAATTCCTATATGTGCTTATGAGGGAATTTCAGGATCCTTCTTTAGAGAGAACTGACTGCTCTTTTTAATCAGTTGATTCTGGATCTCTGAACTCACTTGTATCTGAAAACATGATGAGATACAATAATTTTACATTTTGGTGGTGAATATCAAAAGCTAAACTTCTCTTGATTTTTTTCTAATTATGCAAATCAAACAAAATTCAAGTAAGCTGGTCACCTAATTCTGCTCCTAGAAACATCATCACGTATTTGTTATTATCACAGAGTTCACGTTTTCTACTCCAACTTTGCCACCTGTTATGGTAATTTATATCCACACTGCCAGTTGGTTAAATATTGCAACCTGGCCTCTATCTATCCATAATATTTAATCCTCATAGATTTATGGACACTGGCTCTCTGCCATTGTCTCCTACTGTCAACAAAGGCCTAAAAAGGATAGTCACTACCAAGTCTCTCAAAGATACATACATTTACAGAATATTTCTCATTAAGTTACATAGGGACAGTGTCCTTAGGCCTCAGAGGGAACATAGTCATGAAGTAAATAACCAGGGAAAACACAATATATTCATTTTAAAATTACCATCTCCCCAAGTCTTCTGATTCCTTCTTTAATATTATGCTAAAAGTTTCTGATATCTCTATTTACTATATGGCTTTGTTGAGTCCAGGCTTCAAAAAGCCAACCCAGAAAATTACTAAGACCAGATAAAAGTATCATTGCCAAAGTATTAAATTCCACATCATGGGTGAGTGCCCCGTTGTAAATGAACTCTCCTCTATGTGCCTCCACAAGTTCAAACTCTCAAAAACCACTCCCAAACAAATTCCCTTGGTGACTGATAGTATTAGACAGATCCTAAATTCTTTTGGTGGAATTATACTTCTTTCATGTGTGGTCTATTTGTTCATAGAGGAGGACTTATGTCTCTCTGTTAGGCTGTCCTGAGAGGTGATTCTGGTTATTGGCCTGAGGGTAATAACATTGAAGGTGGTCTTACAAATATAAATAATCATCATCATGCAAAGCAACTAACTCAAGTGAAGTCATTACACAGTCTCCCAGAAAAGAGAAACTCTTCTCCCCCAGAAATGGTAAAACTGGCACCTCTGTTGGTCAGAAGAAGAAAAAGAAAGGACACAGAGAAGACAGTCTTGTGAGGATAAAGGCAAAAATCTAAATTGGAAGAGGCAAGGAAAGATTTGCCCTTAGAACCTTCAGAAACAGTGTGGCCAACAAACACCTTGATTTCAGACTTCTGGACTCCAAAAGTAAATTTCTATTGTTTTAATTCACCCACTTTGTGGTAATTTGCTATGACAGCCCTATAAAACCAATACACCAAATGTTAGGGTGATACTCTTTCTTTATCGAGGCTCTAACTTAAAAAATTAGACTTCTCAAAGCTATGCATTTGGTCTCCTTATAAACATACCCTGGATCTATTTTTAACATTGATTCCCTAAATCAGTAATTAACTTCTGATAAGATGTAGGCAGAATAAAAAAACTACTCAAAATATCAACAAAACATAATCCTCAAAATCTTCAGATACAGTTTTTAAAAAAGAAGGCATTTTTACCCTCAAATGTGTATCTTAAGATTCGGCAAATGACCCCAATAAATTATTTTGTGAGATAATAAAAAGAAAGAGTAAATAACTTTCTCCAGATGTAGTCATAAAGATATACAATGATAGCTGAAGAGTCAGGAGATGTTCCACTGTTGTCTTTGAAGATGGAGAAAGGAAGCTATACACAGCCTCTGAAAAGGAAAGAAATCATATTCTTTTCTAGAGTTACCTAAAGGAATGCAACCTTGCCATTACCCTGATTTTAGTTCAATAAGACTTCTGTGTTAGACTTCTGGCCCAGAGAACTGTAATATAATATATTTTGTTGTTTTAAAAACTACTAAATTTTTGATAGTTTATATCAGTAATAGAAAATTAATACAAGTACCGTCACAGAAAGCTATTTTATATCATTATTACAATTATCATTGCCCTCATATAAATTAAGTGCCACAAGTGCTTATCTCCCATCATCTTATCTTTGGAGCAGCCTCTCATCACAGCTAATATCATAAGAAAAGGTTCAAACAATTGTGATGTGACTATGTGGAAGGATCCAATACCACTCTGCTTGGCACAATCAACAGATTATTTTATTTTAGAAAGGATACAATTCAACTCCAAAATTACATCCTGAGAGTCTACAATTTAGAACAGGACTCAATAAACTTTTAATGTCAAGAGTCATATAGTAAATATTTTTGGCCTTGCAAGCCATGTAGTCTCTGTCACACATGTTCAACTTTTCTCTTATGGAAAAACCGCAAAGACAATACATTAATGGAGGAACACAATTGTGTTCAAATGAAACAACAACAACAACAAAAAAAACAGCAGGTAAGATTTTTGACTCATGGACTATAGTTTCTAATCCCTGACATATGGTAATTAGTATCTTAACCATGGTTCTATAGAAAAAAGCCTGAGACAGACTTAGGAGTTAATATTTCATGGAAAAGCGCAGTCCTAGTATTGCAATATTAAAAGAAAAGCAAACTAAAGCAAAGAAGCAACAGTAAGATAACTCATTATCACTCTATTTCATGAGAAGAAGCAGAAAAGATAGAGGTAGTCACTTAGCAGGTATTTCATCAGTATGGACTTACAGGATGTCTCTGAAAGTTTATATTTAAAAAAATGATTCAGAATAGCCAAGTGAAAGGGAGGAAAAGAGGAGGAATTTATTTTTGCCTCTTGTCTAATACCGGTCAATGATTCTCCACAGGAAGTTCACATTCCCCTCACTTCAGAGTCATGTCATCCCTTTTAGCAACTATTAAGGAAGCCAGATCCCAGGACTTATGTTGTGGCACATCTTCCAGAACCAATGAGAGGAGCTGGAGACTCTGGGTACAGCTAGTCCATTTCAGGAAGCAGTACTGTATGAAGTTAATTAACCCTGCAAAATCCTGAGGTAAAGCAAGCAGCCAAGGGTTTGGGGGATAAGAAAAGTAGAGAGAATTTGAAGAGACATACTCATTACTATATTCAATACTGGTATTTCAGTTCAAGAGCTCCCTTTTCTGTGTGATAGACTAATACACAGTTTCTTTATAAATGATATCTGGGGAGAAAGATGGTTCATCTGCTGATTCTATGATATTATTTCACCTCTGTTAAACACTTCTGTGGAACTTTGTTCTTTCTGTAACTTTACCATCAAGCCTCTGAGGGAACCTTGCCCTCCCAAGTTGAATTTATCCAGAAATGCAAAAAAAAAATTTTAAATTAGACAATATAATAACATATTTTACCAAATTAAACAATTAAGGGATAGTCAAATCAATACATGTACAAATTCAATACCATTCATAAATTAAAAGAATATTGGAAATAGGTGAAAACATGAATGTCGTAAAATCAAAGAACAGCAACAAATATATTAATGATGAAATATTGGAAGCATTTCCTGTGAGGTTAAAAACAAAAGAAAGTTCCCACCAAAGCCATTTATATTCAACGCTACACTCCTAACTGGGGCGGGGGGGGGGGATGAAAAGAAAGAAAAAGGAAAGAAAAGAAGAAACAACTTTATCACATTTGTTATGCTTTTATGCATAGACTATGGCAGAGAATCTAAAGACAACTATTAAAAACAAAACATTCAAAATATACTTGAAAAAAAATAGTATTTTATACACTAGTAAGAATCAATTAGTATCAAACTGGTTTTAAGAAAAATTAATTAGAGCAATCACTCTCTAAGGTACATAGAATTAAACTAGCAAAAGATACCTAAGACTTATGAACAAAAGTTATAAAGTTATAGAAAAACAAAAATAAATATACAAAACAAAAATAAATATATGTTCATGGATAGAACAAACATGCTAAACGTAAATTTTCTCTCCATGTTCAAATTTCAAAAAAAATCTCTACTGGATATTATATGGAGCTTGATAAACTGATCCTAAAATCCATATACAATATAAAGGGTGAGAATAACGAAGATAACTTGGAAGAAGAAAAGGGACCAGCTTACCAATTATCAAGACATTTTGTAAGTGACTACAACAAATAAAGTGTGTCACTGATACAATAGATAAATAATGCAATAAAAGAGAAAACCCAAATGATCCACCCTCAAGATGGAAATTTGATGTGTGAATGAAGAGTCTTACAAGTCAGTGGAAAATAGATTCAATAAATGACAAAAGTATATCCCTATATCAAACCAACATAAAATAAATTATATATAAATTTTAAAACTATTTATGAAATGTAAAGGCTTAAAACTGATTAAAAAAAGTAGGGTTGTATTTTTCTCAGGAATGGAAAGATTTACTAGACACTAAAAAAAAGGTATTAATCAAATGAAAGACGGCTAAAATTGAATACATTAAAATCAGAAACATGGGCTGGGTTGTAGCTCAGTGGTGGAGCACTTGCCTTGCTTCTATGAGGCATTGGGTTCAATCCTAAACACCACATAAAAATAAATAAATTAAATGAAGGTATTGCATCCATCTATAACTAAAAGACAATTTTTTAAAAAAATCAGAATTTTTTTTAAAAAATAATAATGATAAAAGATGGAAAAACTGGTCTATAAGAAGTAAAATGAGTTACTCAAGGTTATGTTAGTAAGTAGAAGTGCCATGATTCAAATAAATTGCTTTTTGATGTCAATGTTCATTTATTTTACATTCCTTTTAATTTATAATTATACAATTATCATACATTATATTCTTTCATGAAAATTGAATAATACAAGGAAAATAGAAATACCTTTTACCATTTCCCCCAATTCTAATTTCCAATCTATTCCCTAGATTTGTATATATCCTTTCAGGCTTTTATTCTTAGGCTTATGAATATAGAAAAATATAAGTGCATTGTTTTAGTGGTTTTATACCTAACTGCTCAGCAACTTTTCTCTTAAAAAGATGTCTTAAGGAGCTTTCCATTATATATGTATCAGCATTCATTTATTCAATTTTCTATTAATAGACCTTTAGACTGCTTTAAATATTTTGTCCCTTAAGGCGCATAAACAGTTTAGAGATCTCAAATAGATTTTCTATCTCATAATGAATAAAAAACATATATGTTTAAAAAAGTTGATGATGCTATGTTTCCCATAATGGCATATATATGTATTATTTAGTGCCTTTTCCATTACTTGATATTACTAATGTTTTTAACTTTTAATATTTTGTCAAACTTGATGGGGGAAAATGATACATTGTATTTCCCTAATTGTTAGTGAAGCTGTTTCCTCCTTACTTCCAAACACTGCTTTCTACAGGTAATAAATAAAAATATCTTTCATCTTTTTAACTCTTTTCTAGCATATTGACGTTCATATTTCTAAGTATATTTATATTGCTATTTCTTGCCTTATTAGACATTACTATTGATTCTTTACTACAAATGATGAAAATTTAATACAAGTTCTTTATATATTCTGCATGTTCATTATTTGCCTATTATATGGGAAATATTACCTCCTAATTTGCTGTCAATCTCTTATTATGATCATCTTGAAAATTTTCATCCTGAAAACTTTTAGGTTTTATGTGTCCCTACTCCATAGTAATAATCTACATGCTATAATTTCCTTAAAATACTTTATGACCTATAATTTTAATGTTTATGTATTTTCTACTCTGAAATTTATTTCTTTGAGCAGCATAAGATAGAGGTTTACTATTTTTCTTCAAAATGGCTAGTCAATTCGTCAAGATTGATTATTTAATAAGTTAATTATGTATTCAAATACCTTCTCTAAAATGTACAAAACTTCCCAAAATACCTGAACCATTTCAGGAATCTATTCAGATCCATTGGTCTTCTAGTATATCATTGCACCAATATCACACTGTACTTTTTTTTCAAGAATGGAGTCTCTTAAAAACTTTCTTTCTCTCATGAATTTTAAAAGTATCTTGTGAATTCTACATAGTACATAAACTCTGTTCACACCTAACTGGAATCTATTCCATTTATGGATCAATTTAAAAAGTCCAATGTTGATATATTGGATGGACTTGCTTTTCAGATTTAATTTTTGTAGGATAACTCATTATTGTAATAAATTTAAGTCAGTTTCTATTCTTAAAAATAAACAAAAATCAAACCTACACTAAATAATTTATTCATTTTCTATAGGATTTAATAAAAATTATGCACTTAAACATAGTACTTATAGTGGTAATGATGCTTTAGATTCTTTCATGTTATCTACTTTGTTTCCTTCCCATCAAAGGCAAGTTATGAAATAATCAAGATGAACAGGATTATTTCTGTACTCTGATAACATTTTCTACATTTTCTATAATAGTACTTATTTATGAAATCAAAATTGGCTAATTTACATTATTTAACGTTGGTCATTTATCACTGCTAAACTTTAATAACAGAGACAAATGACATTGATAATCATAAGTTTAAGCATAGAATATTTGAAAATGAAAGCTGTTTTACATGTTACCTTCCTCAAAATTCCACGAGTATTTACCAAACTTAGCTTTAGGTGAAACTCAAGACTTAATTAAGAACCATAATTAGCACAAGTAATCCATTCACTCATTCATTTATTAGCTCATTCATACAGTCAACAAATTTTAAGTTTTAGATTACACTGAATGTTATGAATGCTAGATATTAGACATGAAATAAAAATAAAAAAAATCTGTTCTCAAGAATGAGTAAAATAAAAATAACAGTATTGTACTCACTTTGCCTTCATCTCTTGGGCTATCACTTAAATGTACAACAGGACCTGGATGAGTCTTGGTGGACCTGTTAAATCAATTCAAAACAGCAATCAAAAAATAAATACTAAAATACCTGACCATTACACACTGAATAAAGAAAATAGATTATGATGGAATAAACTGACAATATTCTGTGATTAAAATGAGATTAATTGAGTTTTTGGTTTTTTTCCACAAAGTTCTGTTCTTTATCCTATTAATGCTTTTGAAGTAGTTGTTATTTTTTAAAAATCAGATTTAAGAACACTGATCCACATAAAAATGGGACTTTTATTATCATATTATGATTAAATTGGCATAATTTTAAGCATCCATGAAAGATTCTTCACAAAACAATAAAGAATATTTAAGTCTTAGATATTATTTGGAATCAGAGAAAAGGGCCAAATTAATTAATTCTAATTCCCCTAATACTGACTCCTCAGAGTGATCCATAGGAATAAATACAGATTCATTAGACATTGATAAATATTTTTAGTGGATTCATTCTAAATTTTCTTATCTATACATGGAGAGAAATAGCACTGACCACCCTAGATAATTGTGAGGATTAAAATTATATTCATATAGGATAAGAGTGTGGCTCAGTGGAAAAGTACTTGTTTAACAGGCAAAACAGTAAATATTCAACAAATACTACATACTATGATTATTGTGATAATTAGAAATCAGAGTTATGACTTGCATTCTAGAATATATGATGGAAGAAAAACTAAATAGGGATTCATAAAAGGTTTAGAGAGATTTTGGTAGTTCTTTTCACATTTCTATGTAACATACCAATTATACATAAGTGAAGTGTTCTATAACAGATATAAATGATTCTGATAAAGGTCAATGTTCTTAAGTTATCCTTTAAAATCTAATAATAGCCAATAAATCAGAATCCCCTATCTGACCCATAGGCTTGATTGCACCATATTTACCAAAGTACCCTACAATAACTATTAGAGTTACAAGATGTTTCACATAAAGAGTATTCCATATTTAAAAGTTCGGGACACTGAATTAAAGCAATTTTTTTCCTATGGAACCTCTTAGAGTATGTACTATGCAAATGGGCATTGCAAATTGGCAATATTTTCCAAAATTATTGGTATATTAAATCCTGTTCCATTGGTTCTATTAAGGGAATCACTGAAATATACTTTGGGAAACAGCAAGGTGCTTCCTTTCAGACCCTGAGACTGTATAACATGCTACTTTAGAAAATAATCTAGCATTAAACTTCTGTTATTTGTAATAAAATTTTTAAGAAGAATTTTTTTAACTTAAAAGACATCAAAACGTAAGGGAAAAAAACGTTTCCACACTATTACCTAAACTATCTATATTTTGGCATACTATGTATGACTTTTTCTCTAACTATTAAACTGTCAAAACTCACAAAACACTACTATCAGAACTTATGGTCATGAGAAATCAACCTAAAAAATATAAAAGCATTTGTGGACTCTAGATTCTGAAAATTCCACAAAATTTATTTTGGACAGAATTACCAATAAACTTAAATTCATGTAACAACACCTAATTAATGCCCAGTAATTCTTCTAGATATATCCTTACTTAGCTTCCTCCCATTCACTACAACAACTTCTTGATAGTTATACTGTAGACTTTTCATCATTGAATATTAAATATTAATATTCCTTGGTATTCTGTCCTAGGCTGTCATCTATTATCATAAAACTCATGATCATGAATTTAAAAGCCCAGAGGAACAAGGCAGGTATTGCATATGTTCAGGCTGAACTGTCCCAGGATAAATGTTTTTAAAAATAAGCAATAGTGGAACATTAGAACAAGTAAGAATAAAACAGCTCATAACTGATTACATTGAAAACATAAATGAAAGTTGGAAATTAATAGTAGTGTGTAACTATCACATTAATGTCAATCAGTAGCCACTGTGGAATGCATCAAAATTAAAATATGTATATATATACACACACACACATATAAAGAAAAATAAAAGAACAATATGCAAAGATTGTATTCTAGAGCAGTACTTCATGTAATGTGGGAGGGACAACTATCTCAAATAAATGACCCTTTAGATCAGAATAAAAGAAATGTAACAAGAGTATAACTAGTAACAACTTCCCTATCAAGCAATGTACATGCATATTAAACATTAGAATTAGAAAATATTTATTGTAAAGGCCAAAGTCAAGCTTCATAACACCACAATGTTTCAATCAGAATTTTGGAGTATACTTTGGAACTTGTTATACATATGAGAGAAAATGAGCTAGCCTCAAGTCAAACATATCTTATTAAGGACCTAATAATACATAGAGAACATAAACATTTGTTAAATAAAAATTGCTTTCTGAATAACCCAGGATAATTGCTTTTCAATTTACTAAAATAGATGGCTTAAAATTCCAAAAAGTTTCACATTTGGCACATTTCATGTTTTCTATGTGCAGAAACTTAAATATTAGTGCTTAAAGCCTGAGCAGTGATTACTATTGACCACATACCAAAAAAAAAAAAAGCTGTGTGTATCACAAAATGAGAGATTTTGATAAAATGCTGCTACCAGTATTAAAAAAGTATTAAAAAGCATTATTAAAAAGCATGTGCATTGAACATGAAAATTTTTACATAAAACAATTCATTCCCACCAAAAGTGGTTACACCAGAGTTGATCATAACACCAGATGCTTTCCATGTTTAACCTGTGGAATGATCCTATTTTATCATCAAACTGGATATGCGTGTGTGTGTGTGTGTGTGTGTGTGTGTGTGTGTGTGTGTGTTATGGAAAACTTCAAATTAACATATTAATACTACCAAATATATTTTTTAAATCATTTAGGGTTTTATTTTGGCTGAAATTTTCATTCAAATTAATTATAAAATAGCAATAGATGTGTCAAATAACTCTCATCAATATAATTACATAATTATATAAAGTATTTAAGCCAAATAAAATTATATTCAAATTCAAACTTACAGTTCAATTGCCTTGTTCCACATGATAACATATCCAGAAAGAATGAAAGATTCAATATTTACAATATGTGTATTTCCTCTTTCTGTTCCAACATAGAGCCACTTACTCTGGAAAGGTAGATGACAGTAAGTAATTCTGAAAGAAAGAAAATTATAATTAAAATATCTAAATTTTATATCTGCTCAGCAATATCTTTTCCTTGTAATTATTAGGTATTGATAGCTATGTATACCATAAGATTTACTATATGCTAAATTAGTATTTAGTTATTAGTAAGAAGATATGGAATAAATAACATTGGATATCATTAAAAACTATAATCACAAGTGTCTATATATATGAATTTACATTATTTCTTTTTAAAACTTTTAACATAAAAGTATATATTAATAAGGTATCATGTAATAGTCAATACATGTTTACAGTGAATAATGTTTAAATTAGGGGAAACATCTATTCCCTCAAACATTAATCATTTCTTATGGAGAATAACATTAAAAAATCCTTTCTGCTAGCTTTGTGAAATGTACACTACATTTATTATTATCTGTAATCATCATTTTGTACATTAGCACCCCAGAGTTTCTTGCTTCCATCTAACTGAAACTAAGTATCCATTAGTCAACCTCTCCATATTCCTCCCTGCCTTCTTTGTCCCAGCCTCTGGTAATCACCATTCTATTCTCAACTCCTATGAGAAAATAGCACTACAAAACAGATATATATTTCTGTTTTATGAAGAAGAAACAGAGGCAGTTTTTTTTTTTAATTTTACTTGCCTAAGACCAAAATTACCTCTTTCTACCAGGCCATACTGTTCATTATTTAGATAAGATTAACTTCAAATAGAAATTATGTACATATAAAACATAAATTTCAGAGTTCACAGAGAAGTGGTAGCTATATCAACATAAAACTATAAATTATTTACAGTTTCCAAATATGTAGCACTTTCTAGTAAAAAAAAAAACTTGAAAGGTCAGAGATCCACTGTATTCTTCCATAACTCTTATTGTTCTCTTGTTTCCCCAAAGGGCTTTCTGACCAGCTTTGGGATATGCTCCATAGCCAGAGAAACCATGACTCTTACATAGTAAATGCAAGAGTTTACCAGAGTTTTCAATTCACAACATAATCAGACTCTCTAGTTTGGCCTAATTGTACTCTGTAGTACTATGTCTTAAAACTTGAGAATAAGTTCATAGTTATTTCTTGCTAAAACATCTTGTTGATTAAAAGGTCCTAAAATTTACTTAGAAGAGAAGCCAGTAAATTGGCAAAAGAGCTGAACAAAATTCTGACACTAGACAGATCAATTTTTTAAAAAAAGAATGTGAATGATCAATTTATAACATGATTCCATCTTGTAACCATTTGGAATCTCCAATTTATATTCTCTGTTTTGTTCCCTGAATTTTTAAACAACTTCCCTCTTGTAACTAAACTCCACCTATTCAAGTATCCTACTGATAACATCCTACATCTAAAATGCTAAAAGTCCTGCTATCACATAAGCAATTAGAGTTAACTGACAATATCATTAATGTGTAAACTGTAAGACACTGGGCAATTTTGATTAAAACTTAACGTCTAGAACTAATGTCCACAAAGGGATATCTAATAACAATGCATAGGAAATAATATGATGGTCATGTTTCTAGGCAATGAAAGGTCAATTTTCAATTCAATCTTCAGTAGGAAGAAGAGGAAATTAATTTCAAAGAGGATTTAAGATCCTCTTTTGAATCATAGGAAAACTATAGAAAATCTACAAATGAAGACCTAAATACAGAGTTTCAAATAAAAACAAAGGAAGATTCAATATTACATGTATATTTCAGGGATTAACAAGAAAAGTCTAAAAACTCTAGTTTCAGAAATGAGAACTGAATCAAGAGGTAGAATTCCAGTGTAAACAGACTTTGTAGTACAATAACAATTAAATACATGAAGAAGATCATAACAAGAATAGAAATAACCCTTGAACGACCAACTACATTGTTTTCTGGTCTAAGGAGAAACTAGAGCCTTAGTGACAAAAAGGTGTCACCTTCTATACAACGTCCAATGTGAATGTAGTGATTAATTTGACTATTTAACAAAGATTTCTAGGCTACCAGAACTAATTAGAAAAGAGTAGTGTGATGTACTTAGGATGATTGACATAGGTAAGGGAGAGGGCATGGTTATACTTATGCTGTATATTTGATAATCCTAATAATTGATATCTTTATATAATTTAATTAATTATATTTAATAGTTATCCTTAATATGTAACTTATTTCTACTACCACCACTTGCTGAATGAAGAATTTTTTGTAGTTGCTACATGTGAGCCTTGAAAATTATTCTTGTTTCTATGTTTGTATTTTCTCATTTTATAATAAAAGGACATTCTTAATCTTCCATATATTCATCTATTCAACTTTCACTGAATAACTCTTAATATAAAGCATTGTTCTACATTATGACACACATATTTCTTTTCCCTCAAAAAATCATACTACCTAATGAGAAATAAAATAAGTAGACAAATAAGAAAAATAAGAGTAAAGTGTGTTGATTTTTATAGAGAGTTCAAAGGGAAAATTTATTACAGCAAGGAAAATCGAGGAAACCTACTGTACCTCCATTTGAATCAGACCATTAGAGACCAAAGCACAATATATATATATATATATATATATATATATATATATATATATATATATATATAAAACCTTGCACAATATATATACAATATATATATTGTGCTTTGGTCTCTAATGATCTGATATGTGTGTGTTTATATATATGAGAGTGTGTGCGTGTGTGTGTGTGTGTGTGTGTGTGTGTGTGTGTGTGTAAAGCTAAAATAATGTACAGACCTTTGAAAACTTTTTTCTGATCTTCAATTTGACTTACTTTTAGAAATTCTATAACTTATGTAAGAAAGAAGATCTAAATATTTCATGCTTCTTTATGCCCATAAAAAATACAAAAATAAGACAGAAATAAAACTCAACTAAAATTTAAATTAAAAACATTAATATGACAGTTGAATTTTTTTATAACCTCATGATATGGAGCAGTTCCATTATAGAAGTATAAGAAAGTCATTGATTTTTGCATGTTGATCTTATATCCTGCTACTTTGCTAAATTTTGTTTTATTGACTCTAGAAATCTTTAGGTGGTGTATTTTGGGCCTTCTGAATATAGACTCAAGTTATCAGCAAATAGAAATAATTTGAGTTCTTCTCTTCCTATTTATCTCCCTTTGATTTCCTTCTCTTGCCTGATTGCTATAGTTAAGAGTTCAAGGACTACAGTGAATAGGAAGGGTGAGAGGGAACATCCTTGTCCCTGATTTTAGAAGAAATGTTTTCAGTTTTTTCTCTCTTTAGGATAATGTTGGCCTTGGGTTTTTCAGATATAGCCTTTGCAATGTTGAGGAAAGTTCATTTTATCCTAAGTTTTTCTAGTGTTTTAAACATGATGAGTGCTGGATTTGTCAAATGCTTTTTCTGCATTTATTAACCATGTGATTCTTGTCCTTAACACTTATGTAATAAACTGCAGATGATTTCCTTATGATGAATCAACCTTGCATTCCTGGGATGAAACTCACTTGGATCAAAATTTACTACCTTCTTAGTATGTTTTTGAATGTGCTTGTCCAATATTTTATTCAGAATTTTTCATCTATATTCATCAGGGATATTGTTCTGAAGTTTTCTTTCCTTAATTTGTATTTCTCTGCTTTTGGTATCAGGGTAATACTGGCTTCGCAGGATGAATGCATTGTTTTCTATTTCACTGAATAATTGCAGGAGGAATGGTTCTTCTTTAAAGGTCTGGTAGAACTCAGCTCAGAATTGGCCTAGTCCTGAGCTTTTCTTTGTTGGAAGGCTACTGGTACTTGCTTCAATTTCATTACCTGATGTTGATCTGATAGTTTTCAACATCCTCATGGTTCAATTTGGGTAGATTATATGTCTAGGAATTTGTCAATCACTTCAAGATTTTCTAGCATATTAAAGTATCAATTTTCAAAATAGTTACTGATGATCATCTGGATTTCAGTAGTGTCTATGGTGATAGTTCCCTTTTCATTTATAATTGTATTAATTTGAGTCTTCTCTTTCTTTTGGTTAAGGATTAGTTTGGTTAAGGGTTATTAATCATGTTTATCCTTTCCAAAAACCAACTCTATTTCACTGACCTTTTGTATTGTTTTTTATTTTCAATTTCAATGACTTTGGTTCTAATATCAATTATTCAATTATTTCCTGTCTTCTACTTTCTAGGCCTCTGAGGTATAATGTTAGATTATTTATTTGGTATCTTTTTTTTAATGTATGAACTCAGCACTATAAACTTTCCTCCTACAACTGCCTTCATATAGTCCCAGAGATTTTGATATGTTGTATTACTATTCTCTTTAATTTTAAGAATTATTTTAATTTTTAAAATTTTCTTCTGATTTCTCTGCTACTCATTCATCATTCAAAAGTATATTATTTGATCTCTAGGTGTTAGAATGGTTTTTGGGTTTTACCTTGTTATTGTTTTCTAATTTTATCCCATTATGGTGTGACAGTATTTAAGGGTAAGGAATTCTCTTTCTCTCTCTTTTTTTTCATATTTGCTAAGATTTACTTTGTTACCTAAAATATGTTACATGTGTTGCTGAAAATAAAGTGAAATTCAGTTATTCAAGGATGAAATATTCTATAGATGTCTGTTAGATGCATTTTATTAATAATATTTTTTTTAGTTCTGAAGAATATTTAGTTTATTTCTGCATCATCTATCAAGTAGTGAGAGAGGTGTGCTAAAGTCACCCAATATTATTGTACTGTGGTCTATTTAATATTGAGAAGGATTTGTTTTATGTAGTAGATTCACCATTGTTTGGGCCAAAAATATTTACAGTCATTATAACTTGTTGTTAAATGATACCCTTAACCAGTATGAAGTATCATTCTTTGTCTCTTCTGATTAATTTTTGCTTGAAGTCCACTTCGTCTGATATGAGAAAATAGCTACTGCTGCTTGTTCACAGGTACCATTTGGTTGGTATGTCTTTTCCCATCCTTTTACCTTCAGTCTGTGGATGTCATTGTCTTTGAGTCTTGCAAACACATTGTTGGCTCTTGATTTTTTAATCCAATCTGCTGATCCAAGCCTAGATGGCTGATCCAAGTTTAGATGGTTTACATTTAATGTTATAGAGAAATAATTTTTATTTCCTGCCATTTTGACTTATTTCTAGTTTTTACTTCAGACTTGCTTCTCAAGTAATTGACTATTCTTTACTATAATTCATTCCTATGCTCGTTTTCATTTTTATTTTCATTTCTTCTTCACACAATATTTCATTGAGATATGGTGTATATTTTTTGGTTGTGAATTCTTTTAGTTTCTTTTTTATCATGGAAGGTTGTCAATTCTGAAGATAATTTTGCTGGGTATATTAATCTTGGTTGACATCCATTTTCCTTCAGTGATTCATATGTATTATTCCAAGGCTTTTAGAGTCTGGGTTAAGAAAGCAGTTGAAATTTGAGTTGATCAACCTCTAAATGTGACTGTCCACTTTTCTCTTGAAGGTTTTAAAATTCCATCCTTATTCTGTATATTAGACATTTTCATTTTAATGTGACTTGGAGTAGTTCTATTTTGATTCTGTCATATTTGGAGTTCTTTTATCTTATATTTGAATTTCCATCTCATTCCAAAAATTTGGAAGTTTACTAATATTATTTAATTGAAAAGATTATGTATTACTTTATTTTATATTTCAGAGTCTTCATCTATCCCAATGATTCTTAAATTTGGTCTCATGATGTTATCCCAAATTTCTTGAAAATCCTGGTCATGGGCTCTTAATATCTTTTCTTTATGGTCAATATTATTTTCAAGATTATATATTTTATTCTCAAGGCCTATTCATACCTGTAATCCCAGCAACTCAGGAAGCTCAGGCAGGAGGATTGCAATTTCAGAGATAACCTCAGAAACTTAACAAGGCTAATCAACTTAGCAAGACCCTCTCTCAAAGGGTTGGGATGTCACTCAGTGGTTAAGTATCTCTGGGTTCAATCACTGGTACAAAAAGGGGTTGGGTAACATAAAATGAACCAGAATATTCCCTTCAACATTTGAATTGTGAGGGGGAGAAAACCCACTCTGTCAATCCACAAAAATGTTTAGGGTCATATCTACTTAAAGCATTAAATCAAAGAGAGGAAAAACCCTTATCAGCACATAGAGATAAAATATGGGAATGTGAATAGTTAATATTTTTCACTATTAAAGAAAAAGCCACATACTAATTCTGAACTTGTCTTAAATTTTTCAATATCCTGAAATTTCTACCATTTAACTTTTTTTAAATAAAAAAGTAACAAATTTTTGGTTTCATCTTAATAAAGAAATACTATGTGGTTTTTAGCAAATATCTAAAATATATATTCCCCTTCCCATAAAAAATACTGGATATTAAAAAAACTTCCCATTGATGTAGAATGCTAGAATATTGAAATATAAAATCATCAATATTACCCAGAATAATGAGGGTTAATGACTTAGGCAGTATATTACACACATAAAAGAAATAAATTAGAAGTACAATGAAGAATGCATGTATAATTTCCATAATTTTTTCTCATTGTATCTATAAACAACAAGTTAGGGTTAGAGTATAGGATCTAATTACCATGATCAAAAGGTATAGAAATACATTTATTATGCATTTACCCTTTAAATGTTAGTCTGTGTTTTCAGTACCATGGTGCAAAGAAAAGAACATGTCATTGCTGGTTTACAACTAAGAGAACAAAATACTTAGGTAGTTTCCATTACTAGGTGATTGAATCTATATCAATTATATATATTCTAATAAAAGAAAATATAAAAAGAGCAAGCATACACATTAAATTGTTTCTAGCTATTGATATTAATAAAGAAAAAGCCAGTCAAGTTAATGTGAAACTTGCTCAATAAATAATTTTTGTACATTGAGTTCTTTAATTGATATATTCTTACCGTTCTCGGTTAAATTTAAGAGAATGAAGAATAGCTGGTCTTTTTTGTCTAAGGTTCCACAAATGAAGTGTATCATCTGAACTTGCACTGACCAAAGCACCCTGTAACAAAAAGAATACAAAGTAAGTGTGGGATTTATTTAATTTAGGGAAGTAGAAACAGTAAGCAAATTTACTGAATTTTCACTGCTTCAGGAGATATTTGTGTCTTTAAAACCTAAAAATATATGGAAAGACAATTGCATATACTTCAATCAAGAAGGTTACAACTGCTGAGAACAGAAGTGATTTATTACATATGGATGGTCAAGATGACTAGATCAAGTAATATTTACTAATAGAAATAATCAATACAGCATCACTGAAACTAACGAAGGTTTTTTTGTATTTTCTTTAGAAAAAAGTTTAGATTTTTTGTTTCTACCATTTACATATACATTATATATATAAAGAAGCAGATATCCAAATAGTTTTGTGAATCAAATATATAGTTTATATAAAAGTTCTCTTCTGTAAGAATTTTCTTTATGGTTTAAAAAGTTTATATTCTTACTAAAAAGTATATTTGGTATAATTTAATCTGCTTCTTATACTATAAGAAGCTTTACCTAGTATAAACAAAAGTATATATAATAAAAAAATTTCTCCAACAGAATTCAATATATTTATAAAATAATTCCAAGATTCTTTTTATCTAGCACCAGCAAATACAGATTAGTCCTGTTTGAACTACAATAGAATATTTTCTACTTAATAAGGCAGAAAGTATATGGATGGATACTGGCTGCCATATTTGTGGTGCATATATATATGAATATATATAAATTATATGTATAAAGTTATACATATATATAATTTAACTATTTCACTGAGTTAAGTAACATCATCTTAAAATATATCAGAACTTTTACTGAAATGATAGTTTCACAACTGAAAATGTCTAGGTGTGCCCTGTGGTTGAACCTAAAACTATCTAGATCTACATTCTCTAAAATTTATCTGGCAGAACTATGGTAGTTCTAAGATACCTAAAATGCTTCACATATTTTCCCAAGTATTTTATTACAAGTAATCTTTCAAGAGTTTCCAATATCAGTCATCAGTATAAAAAATTGTCTCATTTATATGCTAGGAAAAACTATATTGAAATTCCTAGCATTGATTATTTCCTTTGGAGTTAGAAAAAAGATCATAGGAATCTAAATGTCCTTTTGAAACAGTTCTTAAGCCTAAAGCATGCCTGTACCCTATGATGTTTCCCTCTAAATTATGTACCTGTGATTTTAGTCTTTGAGAGGAATAGCTTTATTTTTAAAAAGCAATTATCGAGCATATTGGTACATTTTTAAATTTTATATAACTTGCATATGTATACATAAATACATAAAAACACATGTACCAAGGGAAATATGTTGATATACACACTTTAGCATGAACTCATAATTTTATACCATGCAATATGATATATCCTATACATACCGTGAGAATTCCTTTGTTTACATGCTTTATTTGTAAACTTTTTATGCACTTCCTATGCATAAACTAGAAAGTTATTGGTTTGCTTGAAAGTGCTTGATAACCTATATCTGATTTTTTTAAAAAAAAATAGACATTTATCTCATTTCTCATAGAGGTGGAAGTTCACTTAGGTCAGGGTAAGAAATAAACATGTTATACAAAATTAATAAAATGTGTTTTACATTAAATTGTTATGTGCAAACCAAAGATATAACACATCAAGGGTAATGAATTAAAACACAGCATCATATATTCAATAATATCTTAGTGTAATATCTGATTGAATCTATGAAGAATCTGAGTATTATTAGTAATGATAAAACTGGGATGTAATATCATTAAATCATTGAGCATAACAGTACTAACAGAAGACCAGACACATGAAAGTATGCACATCATCGAGTGTATAAGGCTCATTTACAAAAGCATGAATCTTTATTAGCAAAAGCATTACTTATTTATAAAAATCTGTGATTATTTAAAATTGCAAATAGCCATGAGATCAAAACCTGGGAAGTATGAGAACATAATTGAGTGTGAGGTAAATCAGGGTGAATAGTTTATGATAAACACTGTAAACAATGCAGGGCGTATAAAAACTTGTCTCTATTTTCTCCTAGTTATGTAGTATAGAGGCAAACTTAGATCCTTCAAGTCAATCTTCAGAGTATGAAACCTAGAACAAATCATATGGAAACAAACTATGCCTAGTAGTATACTTCTGTGCAGAAGGCAAAGCACTAAGATTCCATAATTAGGAACTACAGAGTAGCACTGAGAACCCAAATGGTTGACATTCTGAATAATAATGATTAGTTATCATAATAAAATATTTTTAAATGTCTCCGCTTTTCCTCCTTACCTCCCTCTCTTTTTTTGGTACCCCATGGCAAGTGTGTCTACAAAGTTTAATATGCTAACTTTGTTGATAAGGAGTATCTCATAGTCTCCGAGAAAGATTTTAGGCCAAGAGAAATAAAAAATGGACATGTTTCAATACCACAATTTTTTTCTTGCCTCAAATATTTCTTATACAAAGTTCTATAAGACATTTTACCTATGTGTATCATCATAAATTGTTAGTATGACACATGCAAATATATGCAGAAACTGAATAAAAGGGCATCATCATGCTATGAGAAAACAACCAACTTTTTACAAGGCACTGAGTTTAATCTCTGAAGTGCACAAACTTTTAAAGTACTTTTTGCACTGGCTGGCTCACAACAGAAAGTAGCTATTTAAACTTTAGGATTCGCTGTAAAAGATCTGAGTCAAGCAGGCCATAAGTAACCTTCAACATATGGAAGATATGTAATTTTTCTGAGTTGATAAATACAATTTTTTTTTTCTAGAAAGTGTCTCATCATTGTAGCTCTGGAAAAATAGGGATAGGTACATTAGCATAACAGATATGCATACATAAATAAATAAAAATGAAGACAAATCAACAAATTCATATGGAAATAAAAGATAATATATATATACAGATCATGCATATGATCTGAATATATATATACAGATATATGCATATACAAAAATAAGGGCCTACAGGTAAATAAACAAGCTTAAATTTATTTAATTGAAAATAGAGGCAAAATATGAGTTTACAGCTGGATTACAAAATTGAAATCCATAAAAACGTCAGTTTAATGGCCAGTGAAATGATTGAAGAACCTTAGATTTTTTAAAAACACCAGTTAGGTAATTAATACAAATTATGTACACTACAAAATCACAATAAAAGGATCTTCTAGTACATAAATATTTGTCCTTTTTTATATTTTACTTATTCTTCTTAGTTATACATAATAATAGAATCCTTTAAATTTTAATAAATTGGCAACTATACGAGTGTGCCCTTTTATGAAAAATGTAACTATAAATAATACTGCATACATATATATTACCTAGAATCATAATACTTAAAATACTATGTCTCTTATAGATTGAGCATCCCAATCCAAAAAATCCAAAACCTCATATGTAAATAAACTCCGAATTTTTTTGAGTGTCAACAAGATGCTACAAGTAGAAAATTCCACATTTGATCTCATGTGACAGACTGTAGTCAAAACAAACATATTGAAAATATTGTGTAAAATTACCTTCAGATTATGTGTATAAGGAGTACAAAAAATACTTTAAAGTGTCATGCTTATATTTAGGTCCCATCCCTAGATGTCACATTATGTATATATGCAAAATATACAAAATTTTAAAAAATATCTGAAATTGAAATACTTCTAGTCCAAAGCATTTCAGATAAGGGAAACTCAATTTGTAATACTGTGGGTGTGGGTATGTTTTAAATAGTAAAAAATCTATACGTGTGTGTCCAATTATGGGTGTACATATATAAATAGTTAAAAAAAAATCCTTACCTCATTGATCAAGAATTGTAGCTGCAAGACAGCTGCACCACTTTCATGTTGGCAATAACAATCAACACCAGGTCTCCCAAGTCTAACATAAAAAAAGTCAAGGACGCTAACATTTTAATTAAAATGATTATTAAAGTGTAAAATAAACCAACTTATTTAGCAATTAGTGCTTTGCTTTTGAGTTACCCTTATTTTTTACATAAAGAGTTGAAAAGTTTTATTTCAGTTCATGCAAATTAAATTATATATGACAGATTTTAAAAAGCTGGGAAAAAAGAATGATAGTAAAAAATTAAAAAGGAGCATTTTCTTTCCCCAAAAGTAAAAACAAGGATTGAGAATTCAAATACATTTAAGATTTTACTGATTAAATACTTCTTTTCCTAAAATAAGTATGAGTAAATTATTTTAATGTAATAAATGAAATTATACTGTTAATAAAAAATAAATATGTAAGTAAATACATTAATAATATTGGTATATATAGAACCTTGGTAAGCATAATTTAAATCCATAGTTCATAATAAACAGATTGATATATTTGACTACATAAAAATATAAAATTTTGCATGGAAAAAGTACCGTAAATAAGATTTAAAAAACAATGAAATGTTGGAAATAGTTAGTAACATATTTTAAGAATCATTATATGATTATGTAAGTCAGAAAGAAAGGAGCGAAGATGGAGGTAAGGAAAGAGAATAAGAAAACCTAATGGTACAAAATTTACTTACATATTCTATGCCAAATGATATATGTCTCTCTGTTTATGTATCATTTGTTTCTTTTCATAAAGATGTAAATTACATGAGACCTTCTACCCCAGCTATAATGAGAAAACGGGCCAAATCCATCCTCCCACATAAACAATTAAAAGGCATAGACAAAATTCATATAACTAAATTTTAGACATTACTTATCATGTAAGGATGATGGTGATTTCTGAAAGAGATAGAAAATGTATTATGAGCCTTATGATTTCCTTGCTTACCTATAGAGTTTCCAGGCCAAGCACTGGGATGGGGAAGCCAGATGGAATCTGGCAGATTCACTTCATTGAGAGAGAACTAATTCTAGGTTGACCAAGGATAACTGGGCTCACAGACAGAGCAGCAAAGAAGAAAAACTGACATAGAAAGGACCTTCAGGAAGATCTTCCTTGAATATTTAGCAAAGTACTGATCAGGGAATAGGTTTGAGCAAACCACCTTAGATTGGGGAAAGAAAAAAACCAAGAGGAAATAATGTCTTTCTTGAAGACCAAATCAAGACAAAAACTAACAAGTGCTTCTTGAAGAACAAATCAAACAGGGAAGGAAAATAGTAAATCAATGACATCCACCATATAGTAGGTATTCCCTGAAACTGAATCAAAACCAAAGTGCTGAGACTGAATGAGGAGAACGGAAGATATGGGAAAGAAATGGAATGCAACTCAGAAAGTCAGCAATCAGGTGAAATCTAGAAATATCAGTTTTCATAACAGTGAAAATAATAAAAAAAAGACTGTCAGCACTGGGCATATTATGGCTTTGTTGGGGGGTGAAAAGGGGGGAGCTCCCCTCCCCAGAAAGTTTAAGAAAAACAAGCTCTACTGTCCAGCAAAACCAAAATCTGAGCAGAAAAGAGGCTCAGATGCTGTGAGATGAGCCAGTACAGAAGAGTCCCAGGACTTCCCAGTAGATTTAGTGAAAGTGGGAAAGTAGACCAGCTTAAAAAGTGCCTCATTATTTAAACATTCTGCGCAAGAAATCAGAAATCCCTGTAGTTTTCTAATGTTACATTTTATTTTATTTTTGTTTCTTTTTTTCATTTATATTTCTTTTATTTTCTTTTTTCTTGGTTTGGTTTCTTTTTGTGTGTCCAACAGCCAAAAGTCACCTATGCTTTACTTCTCACTCTTGCTTCTCTCGGTTGATGACCAAGCCTTGAGTCAAGAGACTGTGGCATGGATCCACAGGAAGTTCTTTCTGGGTGACAACAGGAGACAAGTCTACTGGTCTGTGGATCCATAGCACAGAGAAAGGCAGGAGGATTCTTGCTTCTGAATTTGGCAGTAGAAACTTTGTGATAATGAGAAAGTCCCATGGGAAATAGAAGTATGATGGGTCCAGTTTGGGTAAAAAGCAGCACAGTTCAGTACAAGTAATCCTGGCCAATTCCTCCTAGAATTGCCTAGAAGTGCCTGGTGGATCTAATGATACAATCTAGGTGCTTCCCAAATGCACACACCCCAATACATTGCCTAAGGCTCTTCGAATAAGAGGTGTGGCATAATCTGGATTGTCCACAGGATGCCTGGGTGAGGAATCCATCACAACAGACACACACAAAAATACAGATGTCAAAAACATGAGGAAACAAGCCAATAAGATGCCCTGGAAAGTTTTTAACCTCCCAATAACTGACATAAAAGACATAGAAGACATAGAAGAGGTTGAAATGCTGGATTAAGAATTCAAAAATTTGACTGTGAAAATAATCAAAGGATAAATAGAACAAGTAAGGAATGAATCAAGAAAGAAAACAGAAGATATGAAACAGAGATGCTGAAAAAGAATCAAACAGAAATCTTGGAAATGAAAAGCAAAATAAGTCAAATAAAAAACTCAATAGATGGGGCTGGGATTGTGGCTCAACGATAGAGTGCTCACCTAGCACTCATGAGGCACTAGGTTTGATCCTCAGCACCACATAAAAATAAAATAAAGATATTATGTCCACCTAAAGCTAAAAAATAAATATTTTTGAAAAACTCAATAGTTGAGCATACAACCAGTGAAACTCTACATCATGTACAACTGCAAAAATGGGATCCTTATTAGAATAAGTAATACTCCATGAGTGTATAATATGTTGAAATATACAGTCTAAAAAGAATAAAAGATTATTTTTTAAAAAATATTTTAAAACTCAATAGAAAGAAAAAAGATCATAGCCAAAATTAATGAAATGGAGATTATAAGAATAATATAAAGAATTGATGAACTGAAAAATTTTCTCTTTGAAAAAATAAATAATATTGATAAACCTTTGGCTAAATTAACCAAGAGAAAGAAGACCAAAATTAACTGAAATCCAGAGAAATATTAGAGATTAGTTTTCAAACTTTGGTTCAATAAACTGAAAAATCTAGAGGAAATGGATAAATTTTTACAGACATATGATCTACCAAAACTGAACTAAGAGGAAATAGAAAATCTAAACAGACCAAAGAGATTGAAGTAGTAATAAAAACCCACAGAATAAAAAGCCCAGGACTAAATGTATTCATAGCTGAATTCTATCTGATATTTAAAGAACTACTATCAATGTTTCTCAAATTATAATTCCATAGAACAAAAACGGAAGAAACACTTCCAAACTCACTCTACACAACCAGTATCACCCTGTTACCAAAACCAGGATCAACCTGATACCAAAACTAGGATCACCCTGATGCCAAAACCAGGTAAAGACCTTCAAAGAAAATTACAAGCAAATATAGACAAGGACACTTCAAAGAAAGAAAACTACAGGCAAATATTCTTGAAGAAAATAGATTAAAAAGCTTTAATAAAATATCAGCAAGTATATTCAACAACACATAAAAAGATCATACATCATGATTAAGTTGGTTTCATTCCAGGGATGCAAGGATGGTTCAATATACACAACATACCTCATAAAAACAATTTAGGGGGAAAAATCATAGGATCATCCAAATAGATGCAGAAAAAGCCTTTGACAAAATTCAATACCTCTTCATGATAAAAACCATAAAGAAACTAGTGTTTCATAATTTGAGCTATATATAATAAATTCAAAGCCAACATTACACTGAATGGGGAAAAAGTTAACACATTCCCTCTAAAATTAGGAATAAAACAAGAATATCTATTCCAAAAACTCCTATTCAACATTGTACTTAAAATTTTAGGGCAATTAGAAAGAGAAGGAAATAAAAGGGATAAAAACAGAAAAGAAAAAAGTAAAAGTATCCCTGTGTACAGATATGATATGATACTATACTTAGAAGAACCTAAAAGTTCCACCAGAAGACTTCTAGAGCTGATGAACAAATTCAGCATGAACAAAATCAATAGTTTTCTATAATTTAATAATAAACCTGCTAAAGAAGAAATCAGGAAAACAATGCCATTCACAATGGCTTGAAAAAGTATGCTTAAGAACAAATCTAGGAATATCGTAGAATAGAGAAATCACTTCCCTGGGTGCTCCATGGTGTAAAACTAAGAAAAGCAGACAGGCAGCTTCTCAACAAAGTGGGTGAACAAACAAAAATTAGGGGATACTTTACTGGAATTTAATATGGACCCTCAAAACAGATTGGGGTCTCAGGAGATTAAATATAATAAAATAAGGAAGAAATTCCCAGCACTACAACCATAGCAGAGGCCAGAGGTACAAGCCAGAACAGTCTGTCCACAAGTGGAATAAAGCAACAAGGAAATTAAAGGAGCCCATGTTTTGACTGCAAATTGGTGCAGCCAATATGGAAAGCAGCATGAAGATTCCTTGGGAAACTGGGAATGGAACCACCATTTGACCCAGCTACCTCTCTCCTCAGTCTATACCCAAAGGACTTAAAAACAGCATACTACAGAGACACAACCACATCAATGTTTATAGCATCAAAATTCACAATAGCTAAATTGTGGAACCAACCTAGATGCCCTTCAATAGATGAATGGATTTTAAAAAATGTGGCATATATACACAATGGAACATTACTCAGCAATAAAAGAGAATAAAATCATGGCATTTGCAGGTAAATGGATGGAGTTGGAGAAGATAATGCTAAGTGAAGTTAGCCAATCCCCAAAAAACAAATGGCGAATGTTTTCTCTGATGTAAGATGACTGACTCATAGTGGGGTAAGGAGTGGGGGCATGGGAGAATTAGACAAACTCTAGATAGGACAGAGGGGTGGGAGGGGAGGCGGGGGTGCAGGGGATTAGCAAGGATGATGAAATGTAATAGACATTATTATCCAAAGTACATCTATGAAGTCATGAATTGGTGTGAACATACTTTATATACAACCAGTGATATGAAAAATTTGTGCTCTATATGTGTAATATGAATTATAATGCATTCTGCTGTCATTTATTTAAAATATAGCTTTAAAAAAAGGAACCCACATTTTGGGAGAACGGAAGTGCATCTAGGTACAAAGAGTTTAGAGATCAAAGACAATGCCCAGCTAAACTGAGAGGTGTCCTACACAATATCCTGGTACAGGAAAGAAACTGCATCTCTCTCCCAGTGGCATGTGGAGGACAGAGGAAGGAACCATTTTGCAGCCACAGCATGGGAGACAACAGCCAAGGGAGCCAGTTTTTGGCATACCAGAGTCTGGCCCCCAAAACAAGCCTGGAAAACCCACACTGAATGATATAGTGTGCCTAAGTGACCAGGAGAAAATCAAGTGTGGATAGAAGTTTACAAAAGGGAATACTGGTCATGAAAACACTGCTCCCACCTCCCTCCAGCTAGGAGAGAAGCCCCGATCAGGAATTTGAAAGGTCAGCAGTGGAAAAGATTGAGTTTGGATACTGAACATGAGACCAGGAATCGTGGGGTCTGCAGGCAGTATAGTGGACTAGAATTGGCTACTATACCACACGAGTGTGGTACACAATCTTCCAGCATGTAGACCAGCAATTGCTGGGCCCAGGAGATATGCTGAATTAAAATCGCCACATCAACTGGCATTCAATAAAGAATGTGGTACACACCTAAACTTAAACCCAGACTCCAGGCGTTCCACCTCCTGGATTAATCCTCTCACCCTAAAAAAAAAAAAAAAAAAAAAACCTCATAGAAACGGTGAGTAAAATGTAGAATGGTAGTTACCAGGGCAGGGAAATTGGGGGGTTGGTCAAAATATACAAAGTTTTAGTAATATAAGATGAAAAATTTTAGAGTTCTAATTTATAGCATAATATTAAGCATAGTTAACAATACTGTGTTGTATACATGAAATTTGCTGAAAGAATATATACCAAGTGTGCTTGCCTCCTTAAAAAAATTAAATATATGACTATATGAGGAGGAGGATATGTTAATGGCTCAACTGTTGTAAACAGTTCAACAAATATATATCATGTGTATAGAATATGTGTGTCATATATAAAATATGTACTTCCCAATGGATATATAAACTCACAGATGTAAAAATCTGAGCAAAGACCAAATAAGAGAAATCCATAAACATCCATGCCAAAGATCATCATAATTAAGATTCTAAAGACTAAAAATGTATTTTAAAAATCTGGAAAGCAGCCAAAAACAAATGTTGCATTACAAATGAATAAAAATTTGAATGACAACAGATTTCCACCTAGAAACCACAGAGGCAAAAAGGAAATATTTTTCTATGTATAGTCATACACCAATCAATGATGTTTAAGTCCATGACATAATGCATACATGATGGTAGTGTAATATGATTATATTATTTAGTGAAATTATAGCCATTAAATTGCTTTCTTATTCATATACTTAATTAGTTAGCCTTGGTTTGACTTATATGGAGTGCAAAATTATACATAGGTTTGACTTGTTTTGAACTTATATTTATTTGTTCATGCCTTGATTTTTATTCTTCTTATTGCCCTTTCTTCACTCTCTTCCCTCACTAATAGACAAATATTCCTGTTCTCTCTTGGTAGTTCATTATTTTATTACTTTTTTTTTTACTCTTTCCTCTTAACAGTTGTCATCTGGTACATATATCATGACTCTTCCCTGTTCAATTTTTCAATATTTCAAACTTTCCCTTGCTTTCCTACCATATTTCCTCTTCACTGAAGAAACTGTAATGCCATTATCTGATAGAATTATATTGTTTATGTAATTATTATCCCATCCATATTGTGAATATTAATACTATGGACAATGTAATAGATATTTGCTCTTTATTGTCTGATGTTTATTTATCATAGGTGCTAATGTTAAATGTTGACTACCATTTCTACAGAGGTGGTAACTAGTGTTTTAGATGTCAAAATAGACACTGGACATTGATCTAAAGGCTGTATATCTGCTGCTAACATCATTGTTATTCCTGGCTCCCCCCTTCTCTTTAAGAGGGGCTGGAAAGTGAATGGGATACATCAAGCTCACAGAATAAAGATATTCCTGCAGAAAAATACTCACAACACAGCCAAGAAACAGGGAATCTAACCCCACACACAATTTAGAAAGCCTCAACAATATTTGAACCACAGAGGAGGGAAGACAAAACTCCAAATAACACCCAGGTTCCAAGTAGGAACAACAACAGGAGGACCTCAGGTCCCACTCCTGGACATCTAATCATACATCAAAAACAGAGACATCCAAGAACAAAAAAGATAACTACACATATACCCACAAAATACACTTACAAAAGAGGAAGGGGAATCCATCTCAAGAGATGCACAATTCCAAGTCCTCTGAAAACACAAGGGAACAGTCAAATAAATCTCCCCTAAAAATTCACCATCCCCAACAAAGGATCTCACAGAAATGGATTAAATTCCAGAGAAATATTTCAAAAAAGATTACTAAAATGTTCAACGAGCTAAAAGAAGATCTAAGAGATTAATTAAAAAAAGAAATACAGTAAATGAAAGACCGTTTGATAGAGAAATAAAAATACTGAAAAGAAACCAATAAGAAATCCTGAAAATAAAAAACAAAATAAATCCAATTTACTTGAAAGCAGGGAAAACAGATTAGATTGCATAGAAAATAGAATTTCAGTCCTTGAAGACAGACTATCAGGCCATGAAGACAGAATATATAAACTGGAATTCAGTATGTAATAAAGAATTGAAAATAAAAGATCGTGATCAATATAAACAAAAACTCTGGGAAAGCAGCAAGAGAAAAAACTGATAGTCACTGGGATAGAAGATAACATGGAGATACAGGAGAAAGACATTAATAATATCTTCAATGAGATATAAGGGGAAAAAACTGCCCTATATTAGAAATGAGATAGACATCCACATACAGATTCATATAAAACCCCAAATACACAAGATCAAAACAATCTAAGGCATATCAAAATCAAAATACCTATTAGAGAAAATAGTAAGAACTACAAAGGAAAGATGTTAGTTAATATTTAGAGAAAATCAATAAGGCTCATATCTAGTATTTCAAGTAAGATACTAAAATCAAGGAGGGCCTGGATTAAGATAATCCAAACTCTAAAAGAAAACAAATGCCAGCAAAGATTGCTATATCCAGCAAATTAATCTTTCAAAATTAATGAGAAAATAAATAAAAACTTTCCATGGCAAGGATAAACTAAAAGAATTCATCACCACTAAGCCAGCATTACAAAGAATATTCAAAGATATTTGGGGTACACAAGGAGCCCCAAAATAAATCCTAAAACTCCCAAAGAAATAAAGATCACTAGAAAAGCAACCAACTAAGTGAAAATCAAGACAGAATTAAATAAAGTAACAATCCAAAATGGCATAAAACAAACACCAATTCATAATATTAATTATATTATGTATATAATAATATTAATTAAACTATATTAAATATTATATATTAAGTATATAATGGTTTTATTAATATTAGTAAATAATATTAATAGTTTCAATTCCCCAATTAAAAGATATAAATTAGCAGAATGGATCAAAATACAAGATCCAACTGTATGCTGTTTGAAACAGTTTATCTCATAGGCAAAGGCACCCATAGGCAAAAATATTCCATGTAAATGGAGTCCAAAAACAAGAAAGATCATAAGAGACCAAGAAGGCAAAAAAAGAAAAAACCAACAAATAAATGAACTCACACTACACCTCAAAAACCTAGAAAAGGAAGAACAAAACAACAGCAATTGTAGTAGAAGACAAGAAATAATTAAAATTAGAGGAGAAATAAACGAAATTGAAACAAAAAAAAACCATTGAAAAAATTGATAAAACTAAAAGTTGGTTCTTTGAAAAAATAAATAAGATAGACAAGCCCTTAGCTATGCTAACAAAAAGAAGAAGAGAGAGAACTCAAATTACTAATATACGGGATGAAAAAGGCAATATCACAACAGACACTACAGAAATACAGAAGATAATTAGAAACTATTTTGAAACCCTATATTCTAATAAAATAGAAGATAGCGAAGATATCGATAAATTTCTTAAGGCATATGATTTGCCCAGATTGAGACAGGAAGACACACACAATTTAAACAGACCAATAACAAAGGAAGAAATAGAAGAAGCCATCAAAAGACTACCAACCAAGAAAAGCCCTGGACCTGATGGGTATACAGCGGAGTTCTACAAAACCTTCAAAGAAGAACTAATACCAATACTTTTCAAACTATTTCAAGAAATAGAAAAAGAAGGAGCTCTTCCAAATTCATTCTATGAGGCCAACATCACCCTGATCCCAAAACCAGACAAAGACACTTCAAAGAAAGAAAACTACAGACCAATATCTCTAATGAACTTGGATGCAAAAATTCTCAATAAAATTCTGGCAAATCGAATACAAAAACATATCAGAAAACTTGTGCACCATGATCAAGTAGGATTCATCCCTGGGATGCAAGGCTGGTTCAATATACGGAAATCAAAACATGCTATTCACCACATCAATAGGCTTAAAGACCAGAACCATATGATCATCTCGATAGATGCAGAAAAAGCATTTGACAAAATACAACATCCCTTTATGTTCAAAACATTAGAAAAACTAGGGATAACAGGAACTTACCTCAACATTGTAAAAGCTATATATGCTAAACCTCAGGCTAGCATCATCCTAAATGGAGAAAAACTGAAGGCATTCCCTCTAAAATCTGGAACAAGACAGGGATGTCCTCTATCACCACTTCTATTCAATTTAGTTCTCGAAGTACTAGCCAGAGCAATTAGACAGACAAAAGAAATTAAAGGCATAAAAATAGGAAAAGAAGAAATTAAATTATCGCTATTTGCAGATGACATGATAATTTACCTAACAGACCCAAAAGGATCTACAAAGAAGCTGCTAGAGTTAATAAATGAATTCAGCAAAGTGGCAGGATATAAAATCAACACGCACAAATCAAAGGCATTCCTGTATATCAGCAACAAAACCTCTGAAATGGAAATAAGGAAAACCACTCCATTCACAATATCCTCAAAGAAAATAAGATACTTGGGAATCAACCTAACAAAAGAGGTGAAAGATTTATACAATGAAAACTACAGAACCCTAAAGAGAGAGATAGAAGAAGATCTCAGAAGATGGAAAAATGTACCCTGTTCATGGATAGGCAGAACTAACATCATCAAAATGGCGATATTACCCAAAGTTCTCTACAGGTTTAATGCGATGCCAATCAGAATCCCAAAGACATTTCTTGTAGAAATAGATAAAGCAATCATGAAATTCATATGGAAAAACAAAAGACCCAGAATAGCAAAAGCAATTCTAAGCAGGAAGTGTGAATCTGGAGGTATAGCGATACCAGAGCTCAAACTGTACTACAAAGCAATAGTAACAAAAACAGCATGGTACTGGTACCAAAACAGGCAGGTGGACCAATGGTACAGAATAGAGGACACAGAGACGAATCCACAAAGTTACAACTATCTTATATTTGATAAAGGGGCTAAAAACATGCAATGGAGGAAGGATAGCATCTTCAACAAATGGTGTTGGGAAAATTGGAAATCCATATGCAACAAAATGAAATTGAATCCCTTTCTCTCGCCAGCCACAAAAGTTAACTCAAAATGGATCAAGGAGCTAGATATAAAAACAGAGACACTGCGTCTGATAGAAGGAAAAGTTGGCTATGATCTACATATTGTGGGAATGTAAGGGTCCAGCGAAACGTCGGAGTAAGAGACCACAAGAGACTGTCTTATGCAAAAGCAGAAGGGTGGGTTTATTTGGAGACCAGCATGCTGGGGCTCCCTCTATAGCAAAGAGAGAGAGAGAGCCCTGAGAACCGCTTGAGCAGAGCTTATATACTTTTCTTGGAGAGGGCATGGAGGGAAGTTCATTGATGGGTCAGGGTGAGTGGGCAGTTTGCCTGCAACCGAGTGAGGGAGTGCATCCTGCAGTTTGGCAGTTGGGGACAGCACATCCTGGGAACAAGGTTAGCAAAGAGTTCACAGTTGGGGACAACACATCCTGGGAACAAGATTTCAACAGTGTTTTGTTAAGCATATAGAAAAACAGAGTGACAAGTACCTATTTTATTAACCTTTCAGGGTCGGGCTCCAAATTCCTTAATAGAACGCCCGTAGCCCAAGAGTTAATAACAAGAATAAACAAATGGGACCTACTTAAACTAAAAAGTTTTTTCTCAGCAAGAGAAACAGTAAAAGAGGTAAATAGAGAGCCTACATCCTGGGAACAAATTTTTACCCCTCACACCTCAGATAGAGCCCTAATATCCAGAATGTACAAAGAACTCAAAAAATTAAACAATAAGATAACAAATAATCCAATCAACAAATGGGCCAAGGACCTGAACAGACACTTCTCAGAGGAGGACATACAATCAATCCACAAGCACATGAGAAAATGCTCACCATCTCTAGCAATCAGAGAAATGCAAATCAAAACCACCCTAAGATACCATTTCACTCCTGTAAGATTGGCAGCCATTATGAAGTCAAACAACAATAAGTGTTGGCGAGGATGTGGGGAAAAGGGCACACTTGTTCACTGCTGGTGGGACTGCAAAATGGTGAGGCCAATTTGGAAAGCAGTATGGAGATTCCTGGGAAAGCTGGGAATGGATCCACCATTTGACCCAGCTATTGCCCTTCTTGGACTATTCCCTGAGGACCTTAAAAGAGCACACTATACGGATACGGCCACATCAATGATTATAGCAGCACAATTCACAATAGCTAGACTGTGGAACCAACCTAGATGCCCTTCAATAGACGAGTGGATAAAAAAATTGTGGCAGCTATACACAATGGAGTATTATGCAGCACTAAGAAACGACAAAATCATAGAATTTGCAGGGAAATGGATGGCATTAGAGCAGATTATGCTAAGTGAAGCTAGCCAAGCCCTAAAAAACAAATGTCAAATGTCTTCTTTGATATAAAGAGAGCCACTAAGAATAGAACAGGAAGGAAGAGCATGAGGAAAAGACTACCAGTAAACTAAGACGAATGGGGGGAGAGAAAGGAAGAGAGAAGGGAAAACATATGGAAATAGTAGGAGACCTTCAGTGATACACAAAATTATAAGAGGTTATGAGGGGCAAGGGGGTGGGGGGAAAAAAGGGGGAGAGAATTGAACAACAGCAGAGGAGGTAGAGAGGGAAGATGGGAGGGGAGGGGAGGGGAGGGGGGATAGTAGGGGATAGGAAAGGTAGCAGAATACAACAGTCACTAATATGCCATTATGTAAAAATGTGAGTATGTAACAGAAGTGAGTCTGTATTATGTATTTGGGGAGTTCAAAACCCAATTGAGTCGAATGTATGAAAGATGATATGTCTTGAGCTCTGTAATGTTTTGAACAATCAATAAAAAAAAAAAAATAAGAACCAAATCGAGAAGTGAAAAACACAAAAAATGGACACAGGGTAACTTAGCTCATTTTCTTATCTTTTGTGCCAAATGATATTGCCTAAATTATGAATCCAGGAAATATTAAGTGTATACTTTAAAATTATAAAGTTAAAAGATTATACATATCTAAAATCCTCTGAAGTACCAAAATATGAAAACATTGGAAAAGTGAAATTAGATTATATGTAAATAAAAATATTTACAAAAAAAAAAAAGAGACCAAGAAGGCTACTACATCCTGGTAAAGAGAACACTCCAAAAAATAAAATGATAGTAAACACATATGCCCCAAATCACAATTACATATGCACCTAATTACAAACAACAACAGAAAAAAATTCTTGAGATTAAATCTCAGATAGACACCAATACAATAATACTGGTTAATCTCAATACACCAACATACAGGTCATCCAAACATAAAAGCAATAAAGCTATTTCCAACCTAAATGGTACTATAAATCAAAGGTACCTGATAGACATAAAAAATATTACATACCAAAAGAGCTTTATGTATTTTCTTCGTAGAATTTCACAGAAACTTTTCCAATGTAGACCATATTGTAGGTCACAATGTAAACCTCTGTAAATAGATTTTTTAAATGATATAATTCTGTATATCCTAACAGATCATAATGAAATGAAACTAGAAATCAACAGCAAGAAAAAAACAGAAACCACATAACACATAGAGATTGAATAATACTCTTTTAAATGAAGAATTAATCATAGAAGAAATGAGAAGAAATTCTTAGAAACAAATGAGAACAGAGATTCAAGATATCAAAATCTCTGGGAGAGTATAAAAGCAGTTTCAAGAGGAAAATGTATAGCATGAAGTGCCTGCATTTAAAAAATAGAGAGATCCCAAATAAATAATCGTATGATTTACCTCAAGTCCTTAGAAAGGAAGAAAAAGCCATAGGAGATAGGAAATAATAAAAATCAAAATCAAATTAATAAAACTGAGAATTTTTTAAAAATACAGGATCAATTAAACAAAGAGTATGTTCTTCAAAAAGATAAATAAGATTGATAAACCCTTCACCAAACTAGTGAGAGAAAACCCTAATTAACAAAATTAGAGATGAAAAGGGAGCTATCACCACAGACACTTCTGAAATGAAGAGGATTACTAGAAACTATAATTTATTGTTATATAATATTTTAAAAACTATATTATTATAAATTATAATTCAATAAATTAGGAAATCAAGAAGACACTGACAAATAGTAGTTGATCCATGAGGATATAAAAAAAAGTAACAAATGAGATCAAATCATTAATTAAAAGATTCCCACCAAAGAAAAGCCCAGGACCAAATAGCTTCACCAATGAATTTTACCAAACTTATGAAGAAGAAATGGCAATGATTCTCAAACTATTCCAAAGAATTGAGACAGAAGGAACCCCTCCAAACTCAAACTATAAGGCCAGGATTACCATGATATCAAAATCAGCTGTGAGGAGGGAGAATAAAAATTAACAATAATAATAAAGAGGAAGAGGGAACAGGAAAATGTGACTAATAGTGGTGAAAAAGAGTGACAAAGGGACAAAAACCAAGATACAAACAAACAAGCAAATGTAAGATCAAAACAGCTCAAACTCACATATGCTAGGCATGGTAGTGCACACCTGTAATCCCAGAGGCTCTGGAGGCTGAGGCAGGAAGATTGTGAGTTCAAAGCCAGCCTCAGCAAAATCAAGGCACTAAGCAACTTAGCGAGACTCTGTCTCTAAATAAAATACAAAAAAAAAAAAAAGAAAAAAAGGCTGGGGATGTGACTCAGTGGTTAAACACCCTGGGTTCAATTCCCAGTACCAAAAAAAAAAAGAAAGAAAAAAACCAAATTCACATATATTATACACCACCTAAGTCAAATCAAGTTTAAAGAATAAATAAGTGCAGAAGATAGCAATTAATGTGAAAGTAAAATTATATATATGCATATTTTAACACAGTGGGAATACATATACCCACAAACACCCATATACACCAGAGCAAATTGTACATGCTGGAAAAAAAAATCAGTAAAAAATGGGAGAAATATAGAAAAAAGAACATTAAAGAGATGAAAAAAAGGAAAAAAAAACAATAGAATTAAAAGGTTCAGGGCAGATGGCTCATAGTCACAATAGGGACAGGGAGGTGTAAGACTGGCTGCAGGTAAGCCAATCCTTCTCTCTTCTTTTTTTTCTTTTTTTTCTTTTTTTTATTATTGGTTGTTCAAAACATTACAAAGCTCTTGACATATCATATTTCATACATTTGATTCAAGTGGGTTATGAACTCCCATTTTTACCCTGTATACAGATTGCAGAATCACATCAGTTACACATCCACGTCTTTACATATTGCCATACTAGTGACTGTTGTATTCTGCTACCTTTCCTATCCTCTACGAATCCTTCTCTCTTCTGATATCAAAAGAATTCAGAGAGGAAACAACATGATCAAATCACAGTCAAGTCAGTTGCAGCTCCTGCCAGGCCAGCCAGCCAGTGAGCACAGCTCACAACCAAGCACATGGGGCCAAGGAGGCAGCTAGACTGAGAACCCATCCTGAGCTTGATCCCACCAGCAACTTCTGGCCTAAGGTCACAAAGCTGGTTTGGTGCTTCGGCACCGGGGATGTCAGGAGACCAGTGCACTTATAGCATCATGGCCTCAATTCTTGCACCAGGACCATGTACAGGGCACACTGACCATCCTCTCTGTGCAGTCAGGTATCCTAACAGGTGCCAGGAACAGAGGAAACAAGAGAGTGATGCTCCACAAAGCTTCTGGAATAGGACAATCTTCAGATCAAAATGCAGATTGCAAGCCAGGCCTGGAAAAGCCAGACTAGGTATTAAAAAGAAGATTAATGGGAAGATTGTTAAGAAATAAAAAACACTTGTCGTGCTGTGTGCGGTGATACACACGTGTAATCCCAGCAACTCAGGAGGCTGAGGCAGGAGGATCACGAATTCTAAGCCAGCTTTAGCAGATTAGTAAGGTACTTAGCAACTCAGCAAGACCCTGTCTCTAAATAAAATATTATAATAAGAGCTGGGGATGTGTCTCAGTGGTTAAGTACCCCTGGGTTCAATCCCTAGTACACCACCCCCGAACCTCAGGGGAAAAAAAAAAAACAATTTCCCTGAGAATCTTAGATCTTATTCCTGGGAAAGGAGGAACATCTACCTCATAGCAGGCTACAGCTACTGAGAATTATCCAATATGGTTATCATCAACTTGACCAGCTCTTCCCCATGCTGACATTACCAAACCACATTCTCTTAGGCTCCCAAAATAAGCCAAAAACAGATCCAAAAGACTTCTTGGAAAACAGAAGTCAGGCAGGAGAGAACACAGATGGTTCCATGAAGGTGGTGATGGAAATTTCATGCACATGGGCCCTTTCTGAAGGCAATGTCTCCACTTCACAGATAGGAAGCAGTGGGCTCTATGTGATAGCAGGGACCTTAGTAATCTGGCAGAAATGCAAAGGGATTCCTGCCAAACTCTACAGCAGCATCTGGGCTGACCCAGGGCTATGCTCTGTGACCTACATACTCTGCTACATGTAAATCATATTTCAGAAAATAACAAAAAACAACGATAAAAGGTCAAGAGAGGAGACAGTTGAATGTCCATCCAACACCCATCCCACATCCAAAGGGACAGGGTAGACACTGAAATACATAGTGTCACATAGTGCCACTCAGAGCCACAGGTAAGCCCTATCTGAGTACACTGTGGCCTGCTTCTATTTGGGGTCTATGAAGAGGAACATCACTTCTGGTTTCTGGACTACTACGCATAAACTCCTCTGAGTGGTGAACTTGCACTGACCCAAACATCCACCCCCTCTTTGGTACACTTGTGACTAGAAGGCAAGAAGAGGCCATAGGAAGTTGTATACCAAAGGAGGCCACTGAGAGAACAGGTGTTTGGATTCGTTGGTGGAAAAGTAAGCACTGGCTGTAGGGATGGAGCCCACAGTTTGGAGGTTACTTGATGGAAGGGCCTCAGCACAAAAGGGCTTGGCCTTCACAATACCTAAATAATATAGTAAGTAAAACAGCCCTCTTTCTTACCTCTTAGAGAGGGAGTGTTACCATGTACACAAAGAGAAGTCCAATTTCTATTTCTAGAAGCAGGAGGGAGAACACCTATCTGACAGATCGACCCAACAGTGGGCATGGGGAAAACAACTTGGGAAATCGTCTTTCCAATCCCCAGACCAAGCCACACAAAATGCACAAAAGGAATTCCTCCTCTATACTGCCTCCTTTGCCTTCTTCAGGCTTGCATATCTGCTGTAGCTATCAGGCTGCAAGTCTAGAGTTGGCCAAGTCTAGAGTTGGCTCCTCCATGACCCTCATTATGCCTCTCCTGCCTCCCAGAATCTTCTGCACATTGTAAGCTTTCAAGCAGCAATTAGACAATCTAGTCCCGAGGGCAAGGTTGGATCTGAAATTTTCCATTTCCTGGCTGCCACAGTGAGCCCCTGCCTCAAACTGGGAAGTAGTTTTAACTTAGGGGAATTTGCCAACCTTTTGTCTAGAAAAATAGTCAAAGACTTCACTATTTAAAAACAACTAAACTTCTGGTAATTTCACAACTCTTGGCCCTCCTAGAAAATGGCAAACTATTAAAATGTCAAATGGGACATGGATTTTTTTAAGGCATCCAGGAAAGGTTTTGGGAGTCTCAGTCCTGCAGAGATGCCAGAAACAGATGGTGCATGAAGGCTCCTGTCCAGATTGACCTGAGAGTTTCATACTCATTATTGTATAACTTTGCGTTACAAAATTCAGGCACTAGAACCCAAAGATAAGAGCAATTCCACATGAGTGCACTTGGCTTTTGTGTAGCATCCCTGAGAAAGTTTAACATCTCCAGAGCCATATATTTCATGTACTCACTATTGATGACCTTTAGCAATGATCAGGAGGAGATTTGGGGTATAAAGGCTGCATAGCAAGCAGTCAAGCACCCAGTCACTGCTGCAAACAAGCCCACTCCTGCCCACTGGCTCACCTCTTGCTTCCCTGGACATGGAATTATGGAGATGATTCCATAGAACACTGTGGAGTCTCCAATGCCTTTCCAGAACTGTCTTCTCCAACAGCTGCCACCCACCCTCTCCACATACATCAGGGAGAGGCCTGAAGACCAGAAAAGGGATTCTTTCTGGCCAAAGCAATCAGCTCCAATGGAACCAAGTATTCAGTGGCTTAAGAGGAGAATCTCTGTCTACATTAGATCTAGGACACTGAGTCCCCATCTACACTGGCTCAAGCCCAAGTGAGCCAATGTCCCCCATAGTCCCAATCTATACTGCCTCAAGGTATGCAAATCTCTATCTACAATGAACAAGAGAGGGAGGCACAGTGGTCAAGGCCTTGGACTGACTTACTACTGAACTCCTGCCCTTGCACTATGGCCTGGCTATTCCGCCCCCCCCCCCCCGCGACCTGCCTTTTTAAAATTATTTTTAGTTGTAAATGGACACAATATCTTATTTTATTTATTTTTATGGAGTGCTAAAGATAGAACCCAGTGCCTCACCTGTGCTAGGCAAGCACTCTACCACTGAGTCACAATCCCAGCCCTTTCTCACTCTTTTTAAACCTGTCCCCTTAAAAAAAAAATCTCTGAAACATCGGTATTATACAAGTTGTAAGAAACAGAAATTTATTAAGAACCATCTCTTCTCTCCCAGAAGCACAGAAGGAAGGCCAGAGGAAAATAGGGCAGGGGGAAGTGTTCCAGGGAAAAGAGTCTCTGATGTCTGTGGCAGGTGGGGACAGAGGACTGTCCTGGTGGATCCAGACAGACTCTTGGCTGGAATCCACTTGGACAAGCCCAAGCCAGCTGGCACACCTCATTGCTGAAGCTGTTTGAGTTCACTCCTGACCGATGCCCACTTCATGATATCAGGATGCTCAGAGCTCAGGGTCTTCTGGCTGTCCATTGATCTGTTTGTCTCATGTATGCATGTCCACTGGAGCCACTCTGTTACAGAACCAAGATTATCTGTGGCCACCTTCCATTGGAGCCACTCTTCTTCTTAAGGTCAGCCTGCAGAAGCACGGCATGTAGCAACAAAGCTGTAGAATGCAGGTAGTAATCCTTCTAGTGACCCCCTGCTCTGTCAATGAATTGCCCTGAGGGGGTACCTTGGGATGTCAAACTACAGCCTTCTGTAACCTACCTACTGAGGATCACCCAGGAGATGGGCCTGAGGTACTCAGGCCTGTGGGACACAGGGTCAGGCTGGGAAGTTAGGCTGGGAGAGTGGTGTGCCCACATGGAATAAGTGGAGAAGAATGGCAAGCACACTGGCACTTGCAGCCCCCTTCTGCCCCAACTTCTTGGCCTCCTCAGCCTTCTATTGCTCACAGGCCAAGGAAAAGGCTGGCTGGCTTGTGCACTTGTTGGGGTAGACACTGAAAGGATCTGCAAGGCCCAAACACCCAACAGTACACAAGCTTTACCTGGAGCTTGCAGCCCACCCCCTGGGTTCTCCAGTGCCAGAGAATGAGGTAGGTAGCCATGGCCTCATCAAATTTTAAATTTTCCAGAGCAACCCATGCATTAAAGGGGACATAACCCATGTCAAACATGATGGTTATGATGGCAGAGTCAGGGGGTCTGAGGGGGTGGCTTGTTGGAATGACTGGGTGAAGAGTCCTTGCCCTGGCTCTGCCATGGGTGCCCCATTACCTGCTCTAGAGTAGGCCTCTGCAAGGGGTCCAGCATCAGCATCTGCTGGATGAGGCTCAGTGCTCCCTCCAAAAGGTGCAGGGGAATGTCGTAGCTTGCCTGCATGATCAGCTTCTGCAGCTGCTTAGTGGTGCTTGCCTTAAATGGGCATCTTCCTGTGAGCATAGATAGAGAGTGACATGCAGCCTCCAGAAGTTTGCTGGGGAACCCTCATATTCTTGCACCTGGACGATTTCAGGGGCACAGTATGGGAGAATGCCCCAGAACCTGTTCAGCTTCTACCCAGGCATGAACCTGGTGCTAAGGCCAACGTCAATGAATTTGACATTACCTCTGACATCCACCACATGCTCCAGCTTCAGGTGGAGCTACACGATGCCCTTCTTCTCATGGCAGCGGCATGTGGCACACACGATCTGCCTGAACACTCTGAGGGCCTTCTCCTATTGCAGGCCACTGCAGTAGGGATACTCTACCATAGCTCTCCCCGACCTGCATGCTCCATGACCAGGTAGATACTGTGCATGGTCTTGATAATCTGGAAGTGCTGAATCATGTTTCCGTGTTCCAGGGCCAGGAACCTATCTATCAGGTTCTGACAGGACAGGAACATTCCCTTCTGTCTTCAGCACAACTTTCACTATGACCTCTGCCCTGTTGAGAAGATGGTAGGCTAGTATCACTGGCCAAAGCCCCCTTGCCAAGTGACCCTCAGGACATCATAATGGTCTGGGGAGCCATCTCATAGCAGGAGCTGGTCCCCTGCAGCACTACACTACTCTGACTACACATCCTAAGTCAGAATCCAGTTAAGAATACTAGCTTAAAAACAAACAAATAAACAAAAGACCAAAAACAAAAAGACAAAACAAAAACCCAAAATTAAAAAACCAATAGCAAAACACCAAATCACTAACCAACAACCACTAAATGCACTATCTGGGATTCTGAAGGTTCACCACCAAAATCTTTTTGTAATTATAGACAAAATCCCAGCTGCAGACACCTTCATTATATAGCCAGTATTTGAAATTCCATCACAGTGGTTCCTTTTGGGGTCAGAGCAAGAAATAAGCCAGTCACACCTGGGCATAACCCCCAGTGGTCATCTAACTTTTTTGGCCTCCAGAACCTTTCCAACTTTCATAATAAGAATAACAAAACAGTGCTGGGGTTGTGGCTCAGTAGCAGAGGGCTTGCCTTGCACATATGAGGCACTGGGTTCAATGCTCAGCACCACATAAAAATAAATGAACAAAATAAAGATATTGTGCACATGTATAACTAAAAAAAATTCAAAAAAAAAAGAATAACAAAAGATCCCCAGAGCTTTTTGTTTCAATGGGTTATGGAGAATAATATTTATGTGTTCAGAGATTATAAAACCTGTAGGATAATCAGGTGCAGTGGCGCACGCCTGTAATCCCAGGGGCTTGGGAGACTGAGGCAGGAGGATAATGAGTTCAAAGCAAAAGCAAGGTGCTACATAATTCAGTGAGACCCTGTCTCTAAACATACAAAATAAGGCTGGGGATATGGCTCAGTGGTCATGTGCCCTGAATTCAATCCCTAGTACCAAAAATAAATAAATAAATAAATAAATAAAACCAAAAAATTCATAAGATACTTCAATGGACTTTTCAAGCCTGAAAACCTGTAATAACTTTTGTTTTTTTAAAACCTCATCATATGTACACACCAAGTATTAAATTCCTTTTTCTTCCAACTCAGAATACTGGTATAAAGGGAAAAGCAATCATGATATTCATTTGAAACAATAAGAGACCCCAAATAGCCAAAGCAATCCTTAGTAAGAAAAGTGAAGCAGGAGGAATCACATTACCAGACCTTAAATTATACTACAGTGCCATAGTAACAAAAATGGCATTGAATTGGTACAAAAACACATACATAGACCAATGGTACAGAATAGAAGACACAAGAGATAAACTCAATACAATTATCTCATACTAGACAAAGACCCAAAAACATACATTGGAGAAAAGATAGCCTCTTCAACAAATGGTGCTGGCAAAACTAGCAAGCCATATATAGTAAAATGAAATTAAACCCCCATCTTTCACCCTGCACAAAATTTAACTCAACATGGATCAAGAACTTAGACACAGGAACAAAGACCCTATGCCTAATACAAGAAAAAGTAGACCCAACTCTCTATCATGTTGGTTTAGGAACTGATTTCCTCAACAAGACTCCTAAAGCATAAGAAGTAAAATCAAGAGTCAACAAATGGGGTGGAATAAAACTAAAAAGCTTCTTCACAGCAAAGGAAACAATCAAGGACATAAACAGAGAGTCTACAGAATGGGAAAAAATCTTTACCAAATGCACCACAGATACAGCATTAATCTCCAGGATATGTATGTAAAGAACTCAAAAAACTTAACACCAAAAAAACTAATAACCTAATTAATAAATGGGCAAAGGAATTGATCAGGCACTTCAAAGAAGAAAAATGGATGATCAAATATACATGAAAAGATGTTCAACATCTCAAGTAATAAAAGAAATGCAAATTAAAACTACATTGAGATTTCATCTCACTCCAGTCAGAATGGTAATTATCAAGAATACAAGTAACAATAAATGTTGGAGAGGATGTGGCAAAAAGGTTCACTCATACATTGCAAATTGGTGTGACCACTCTGGATAGCACATTCCTCAGAAAACTAGGAATGGAATCACCATTTGATCCCATTATCCCACTCCTTGGTTTTTTCCCAAAGGACTTAAAATCAGCATACTGCAGTGACACAGCCACATCAATGTTTTTAGCAGCTCAATTCACAATGGCCATATTATGGAACCAACCTACTGCCCTTCAACAGATGAATAGATAAATAGATTGTGGTATATATACACAAATAAAATATTACTCAGCCATAAATAGGAATGAACTTACAGCATTTGCCAGTAAATGGATGGAGCTGGAGAATATCATGCTAAGCCAATCCCCAAGACTCAAAACTTAAATGTTTTCCCTGATATGCATATGCTAATTCATAATAAGGGCCCAGGCAGGGAGCTAGGGAAGAATAGAGTTACTTTGGATTAGACAGAGGGGAGGGGAGGGGAGGGAAGGGAAGAGAAGGGAAGGGGCATAGGAGTAGAAAGGACAGTAGAATGAATCAGACATTATTACTCTATGTGCATATATGACTACATGACTGGTGTTATCACATACAACCAGAAGACTGAGAAGTTATACTCCATTTATGTAGGATGTATCAAAATTCATTCTATCATGTATAACTAATTAGAACAAATTAAAAAAAGAAAATATTACTGACTTTAAGCCTGTATCTCCATGTTCTCTTCTATACCATTGACTCTCATGTTAACATACATATATACATATTATACATACATACATTCCATTTTTTATCATCTAGACAAAAAAGCCAATAAAGAAACATCATACTTAAACTATACTATAGATGAATTACCTAACAAATATTTAAAGAATATTTCATCTAATACCTATTTAATACACATTCTTTAACTCAGCCTATTAAATATTCTCTAGAATAGACCATAGCATAACAAGTTTTAAGAAAATTTTAAAACTAAATCATATTACATTTTTGCACCACAATGGAATGAACCTACAATCAATAACAAAGGAAATTGTAGAAATTATACAAATACATGAAGAATAAACAAAATAATTTTAAACAAGCAGGTCATTGAAAAAAATCAAAAGGAAAAATTTTTAATTCTCAAAACAAATGAAAATGGTAACATAAAATACCAAACCTAATGGAATACAGCAAAAACAGTTCTGAAAGGTATGTTCATAATAATAAGTACCTAATATTACCAAAAAAAAAATTCAACCAACCAACCTAACAATTCACCTCAAGGACCTAGAAAGCAAGAGCAAAGCAAACCCAAAATTAGTAGGAAAATAGAAACAACAATGATCAAAGTATAAATACAGTTTTTTTTAAAAAGTAAAGATCAATGAAATTAATAGTTTCTTTTTTGAAAAGATAAGCAAAATCAACAAACCACTAGTTAAGCTAATCAAGAAAAAAAGAGAGAGGCTGGGGTTTTGGCTCAGTAGTACAGCTCTCAACTAGCATGCATGAGGCACTTATTTCAATTCTCAGCACCACATTAAAATAAAATAAAGATATTATGTCTACCTATAACTAAAATATATATTTTTTAAAAAGAAAAAGGATAGACAACCCAAATAAATAAGAAATTAAAAAGGAGACATTACACTGATCCTACAGAAATACAATCAATCATTAGAAACTATACATTAACAAATTGGAAAATCTAGAAGAAATTAATGCACTGCTGGACACAACCTACCAAAATTGTTCCATGAGGATATTAAAAAAACAGTAACAAATGATATCAAATCATTAATTAAAAGATTCCCACCAAAGAAAAGCCCAGGACCAGATAGCTTCACCAATGAATTTTACCAAACTTATGAAGAAGAAATGGCAATGATTCTCAAACTATTCCAAAGAACTGAGACAGAAGGAACCCCTCCAAACTCAAACTATGAGGCCAGAATTACCATGATATCAAAATCAGACAAGGACACATACACAAAAGGAAAATTATAGACCAAATTCCTGGTGAATACAGAAGTGAAAATTCTTAACAAAATACTAGCAAACTAAATCCAGCAATAATCAAAAATATCATTCACTATGATCCAATTGCACTTTTCATAGGGATGCCAGGAAAGTTCAACATCCACAGTTCAATAAACATAAATCAACAGAATTAAGGATAAAATCTCTTTATAATTTCAATAGATGCAGAAAAGGGATTGATAAAATTCAATATGTCTTCATGATAAAACCCTAAACAAATTAAGTATATAAGTATCATAACTTAACATAATAAAAGTTATAATATTAAAACACATATCCCTATTATAATGATTGGAAAAAAACTGAAGGCATTTCCTCTGAGATCTGGAACAAGAAAAGGATTCCATACTCAACTGCTCTTATTCAACATAGTATTAGAAATTTTATCCTGAACAACTAAGAATGAGAAAGAAAATAGAAAGAAAGTCAAATTATGCCTGTTTGCAGCCAATATTACTCCATACATATAAAAGCCTAAATAAACTACCAAAAGTCTATTAAAACTGATAAATTAATATAAAACACACACACTCAAAATGCAAATATCAGTTGCATTTTTATACACTAGTATCAAACTTGCCAAAAAAGCAATCATTAAATAACTCCACTTGCAATAGCTATAAAAATATAAAATGACTGTTAATAAATTTAACCAAGGAAATGAAAGACATCAACAATTATCTCATTAATGAGATAAATTTGAATAAAATACAAAAAAAGGAAAGACTCCATGTTCATGGACTAGAAAAATTAATAGTTAAAATGCCCATTCTACCCAAATTGATTTATAGATTCACTGCAATCCTCATTGAAATACCAATAATATTCTTCACAGAACAAGAAAATAAACAATTCTAAAATCTTGAGCAAAAAGAACAATGATGGAGGTGTCAGAGTATCTGATTTCAAGACACACTACAGGTAGAAATCATAACATCATGGTACTTACATAAAAATTGAAACTTATATCAATGGAACAGAATGTTGATTCCAGGAATTACCCCATGCATCTACAGCCAAATGATTCTTGACAATGGCACAAAAATCAAACACTGGAGAAAGAACAATCTCTTCAATAAGTTGTATCAGGAAAAATAGATATCCATATGCAGATTGAAACTTGACTTCTATCTCTCAACTCAAAATGGATCAAAGATCTAAATATTAAGACCTGAAATTATGAAATTACTTGAATAAAATATAAGGAAACACTTTGTCACATAAATACAGGCAATGATTTTTTTCAATATGACCTAAAAAGCACAAGAAACTAATACAAATCTAGACAAATGGGATTGTATCAAACTATGAAGTTTCTGAACAACAAAGGAAACAATAAAGAGAAAACCTACAGAATGGGAGAAAATATATACCAAGTCTTCATCTGATAAATGGTTAATATCTGGAAAATATAAGGAAATCAAAATACTTAACGAAAAATATACAATTTTAATCCAACTTTCAAAAATGGAGAAGTGATCTGAATAAACACTTCTTAAAAGATGAAAATACAAATGACCAACAAATATATGAAAAATGCTCAAAATCATTAGCCACCAGAGAAATGCAAATAAAATTACAACAAAGTATCATCTCATCTGAGTTAGGAGAGCTTCTATCAAAAAAAAAAAAGAAAAGAAAATAGCAAATGTCGGTGAAGGTGTGGATAATAGAAACTCTTGTACACTGTTGGTAGGAATGTTAATTACAAACAGTACTGGAGATTGCTCAAGAAACTAAAAATGGATATACCATATGATTCAGCTGTCATCAGGATGATACCCTCCCCAATGCAACCATGCAACCCACCTACCAGTAACTTATTGCTTTCATCTGCTTATTAGAAGGGGCTGCCTGACTGTGGAAATCAAGGCTGGGTGCCCATAACCACTCTTCAACTGCCAACTGCCAATCCCTTATAGACAGCTTTAATACTCTACACTATCCCCTTCATAAATCAGTTCTGATAAAAACCCAGACACCAGATCTGCTTGGGGAGAAGGTGCCTTTAGAGCCTGAGCTCCCCTTCTCCTTTTTTAGGCTACTGAATAAAAATTTCCTGCTTGCCTTAAGACTGTTTGGTTATTTGCAAGCAGTACCAAATAGGAAAAGATCATGAAAAGTTCATGACAAATTTCTGGTTGCTCTGCAGGAACAACCTTGGCCTTCCTAGATTGGAGGGTTCCCAATGGCTCCTAAGAGTTTCCTTAACTCCAGAAGCAGAAACAGTGGGTAGCAGCAGCTCAGCCTGGACTAATTCCATTAAGTTGTGAGGACTCAGGGAGGCTTGTTAGTGCTCACCCATTTGGGGGTGGGGAGTGTTCCCAAGACAATTCTACTTGATAACCTAGCTTCTCCTCCCTGGACCATTTTCTCTATAGCCAGTGACCACTGACCAGGAAGAACTGTGACTGATAGAACAGATTTGATTCTCAGCTAACTGGCAACCCAAAAAAAACACAGGAAATCTAAGGGAAATTTCTTGGGAAATTTTTACACCCCCATTGTGAGGTTAGACACCAAGGGAGGACACCTGGGAAAGACTAGGCATGACTGACTAGCCCTCAGTAAGCTATTAGGGACCACTGAGCATAATGATCAATATAGGTATAGTTGCAACTTCTTTTGTGGCTTCCTTTGTTGTTGTTATCTCTATGAGTCTGGCTAAACCTCAGTGAGCAGCTGTTTCCTTTCTGCTGCTTCTTGTTCATTGATATTTGGGGGATTTCACTCCATCCTTCTTTCAGCTGCTCCTAAAATTCCACCAGCCTCAAGAGGAAAAATATAGTGTCTGACTACCAAAACTGATAAGTATTCAGTGGCCCCTCTAGTGAGGCACTTCCTACTGGAAAGTTCTTTGGCATGGCATCAATGAGGTAAGGGGCCCATAGAAGATCACCAAGCTGAAGAAATTATTTTATATGTAATTCATGTTATATGGCTTGAAATCTCTTTAACTTGCGAGTCTCCACCTGACCTTGTGGTCACTCTCTGGGATATCTGATCTGGTTCTGTTCTGATCTGAATGTGCACTTTAATCTAATTATTTTACATGTTCTTTTGTCCATTAGTATTTGATTAGTCTGTTTTTATGATAATTAACTGGATAGAAGCTAAAGGATTTGATGGCTGCAGGAAATAGTTCTATTAGAAATTTTTCTACATAAAGGTCTCCAAACTTCAGAGACAAATGCTCCCTCTGGCGCCCACTCTGAATGTCCCTGGGTGACTAAGTCATGATAGAAGTGTCAGAGCATCATACCTATGACATGAAGTGGTCTCACAGGAAGCCAAGTGAGAAAAAATATACCACAATCTTGTGTTAGAAGAAACTCAACAGTTCATATGAAAGCCAGGCATGGTGGCATTATAGGTGCACGCTTGTAATCTCAATGGCTTGGCAGGTGGAGATAGGAGGATCACAAGTTCAAAGCCAGCCTCAGAAAAAAGTGAGGCTCTAAGCAACTCACTGAGATCCTGTCTCTAAATAAAATACAAAATAGGGCTGGGGATGTGGCTCAGTGCTTGGTGTCTGTAAATTGAATCCCCAGTATCCCCAGCCCCCAAAAATAAAAAATACAGTTCATGTGGGAGGTGTACAGAAGGGAATGATCATCCTACACATTGAGCAATCCCACATTCCCCCTTGGTGTTTGGGGTTTTCTGATACATGTAATAGGGGATATATCTGGCTCATTGGTGATGCTCTGATAAGAAACCCCAAAAGCAGCATATTAATGACTGCAAATATTTCCTCAGAACCAACTCTAGCTCTGGCCACCAGATAGAATCACAAATGGGGTGCTGCAGAATAACTGAGTAGAAATTTAATTCAAAACCCAGCAAGGTAAACTGCCCCCTCAAATTCCTAGGAATATTTCTGTGAGAGTTCCTATGGAAAGTCCCCTCTTTTTGACAGAAGTTTCTCCTATACTTTTTTTTAATATTTTTTTTTTAGGTGTAGATGGACACAACACAATGCCTTTATTTTTATGTGGTGCTGAGAATCGAACCTGGGGGCCCCGCTTGTGCTAAGGGAGCACTCTACCGCTGAGCCACAATCCCAGCCCTCTCCTATACCTTTTAAGCATAATTAAGCTAATGTCCTTTTTCTGGTGAAATGCTTTTGGTTTATACACCTTGTTTAATATTTGGTTTGACATGCAAGTCTAATTTTAAATTTTCTTATAAACACTTTAAGATAATTCTTAAAATTCATTATGGAGTTAAGATGAAAGAACTTTTAGCCCTCCAATTTTAACTCCCTTCACCTTTTGCTTATTTTAATATGATTTTATTACTCAAGATTGTTTAAAAGATTTATAGTTAAACTAGTCCTAGATAAAAAGAAAACATGCAAGACTGCTAGACTGAGACCAAAATAAATAGACATATAAATCAATCAATTTTAAAAATAAAATAAGTTTAAAAAAATTCTTAAACAAAACCCTGTTACTATGGAAATTGCTTTACCTGAAAATTCTGGTCCAAAGTCTACATAAGACTTGCAATTAAAAGTCTTAAAGTTTAGCTATATAAATAGATGATCTTAAATTAAAACATTTTTTTTCAGCAAAAGATGTTGACTACAGATGGAAATGTAAATTAGTATTACTACAAAACTAATAAACAGAATGGAGATTCCTCAAAAATTTTTAAATAGAATTACTTCTGGAAACATACCTAAAAGACCTGGAAACCAATGTCTCAAAGAGGACCTATGGGCTGGGGATGTGGCTCAAGCGGTAGCACGCTCACTTGGCATGCGTGCAGCCCAGGTTCAATCCTCAGCACCACATACAAAGAAAGATGTAGTGTCCCCCAAAAACTAAAAAATAACTATTAAAAAATTCTTTCTCTTTTTTTAAAAAAAAAAGGACCTATGATCATAGTAGCACTGTTCACAACAGCTAAACCACAAGAGCAACCCAAGTATCCACTGACAAATGAAAGGATATCAAAATGTGGTGTGTAAATACAATGAAATCTTATTCAGCCTTAAAAAGAAATTTTGGCATACCCTACAACTTGGATAAGCCTTGAAGACATTATGATAAATAAAATAAGCCAGTCACAAAAGAGACAAATATTAAATGATTCCACTAATATGACATAGCTAGAATAATGAAAATTATACAGACAAAAAGGAGAATGGTAGTTTCCAAAGACTATGGGAGAAAGGAATATGCAATTATTTATTATAGAGTTTCAGTTTTATAAGATGAAAACATGTATGGAGAAGGATGGCAATGATAGTTATTCAATAGTATAAATGTATTTAATAACTCTGAACTGTATACTTAAAAAATAAAACATGCAATAACCACACAATTGCCCCAATTTTACTCCTAGGCATTTATATCAGAGAAGTGAAAATTTATACCATATGAAAATGTGCACATATATTCACAGCTGTTTAATAATAATGACCAGAAACTAAAAACAATTCAAATATCTTTCAACAGGTAAACAGATAAACTGTGGAATAACAATAAAAAGGAATAAACTGCTCTCATACACTCAACACCCAAATTGGTGGGCTCTACATCCACAAATTCAACAAACCATGGATCAAATATATTGGGGGAAAAAGTGCATATGTATTGAACATACAAAGACTTTCTTCTTGTCATTATTACTTGAACAATATTGTAGTAACAACTATTTATATAGCATTTTACATACACTAGATATTTTAAGTAATCTGGAGATAATCTAAAGCATTCCAAAGGAATGTGTAGGTTTTATGCAAATATTATACCACATTACATAAGAATCCTGAGCATCTGTAGATTTTGGCATCCCTGGGGAGAACTGAGACCAATCCCTTGTAGATCCCAAGGGATGAATATATTCAACAATTTGGGTGAATCTTCAAAGATTAATTAGGAATTTTAAAAAGTTGAACCCCAAAGGTTGTATACTATGCCATTCTACTTATATTACATTCTCAAGATGGCAAAATTTTTGAAATGAAGACTAAATCAGTGGTTGTTAGAGGTCAAATAATGGTGGTGGAAAGTTAGATTGGACAGAGGTCACATGGGCAACATGATAAATCCTATAGTGGTAGAAGGGTCCTGTATCTTGATGGTCTTAGTATCAATATTCTGATTGTGATAATATACTATAGTTTTATAAGATGTTACAACTGGAAGAAATTGGGGGGAAAAGTACAAGGGATTTCTCACAACTAGTTGTGAGTTTACATTATCTTAAATGAGATAATGAATTTGAAAAACTGAGATGACACTAAAGCAATTAGGAGGAAATTTATAGTACTATAGGTACACAGTAGAAAAGAAGAAAGTTCTCAAATTAATGCCATTTCTACCTTGAGAAACTAAAAAATAAGATCAAATTAAACCCAAAGTAAAAGAAAAAAAGATTGAATCAAAAATTAATGAAATAGAATATAGTAAAACATTAGAGAAAAAGCAATGAATCTAAAAGTTGATTCTTTTTTAAAGAATCAGTACAATTGATAATCTTCTAGCCAAGATGTGATCAGGAAAAAGAAAATACAAACTACCAATAACAGAAATTTAAGAAAGGACATCAATACTAATTGCAAAGACATTAAAAACATGTCAATAAATTTGATTTTCATGATAGTTACTCTTTTTGTTTGGTGGGGGGCATATCAGATAAGTGAAAACTTACATCAGATGAAAATGTGCACATATATTTATAGTTACTCTTTTTGTTTGGTACTGGGGATTGAACCCAGAGGCACTTAACCACTGAACCATATCCAAAGTCCTTTTTATCTTTTGAGACAGGGTCTTGACAAGTTGCTGAGGGCCTGGCTAAATTGCTGAGGCCTCTTGAATTTGCAATCCTTCTGTCTCAGCCTCCCAATTCCCTGGGATTATAGGCGTGCATCATAGCACCTCATAATAGTTACTCATTTCTAAAGAAGCAATAAATTTTATTTAGACATAAATATTTCTCTTACCTGAATGTTTAAGAACATTTAATTAATATTAATGTAGGTAATAATGAACCAAATATTAAGGATACATTCGTATAGCACCTGTCCTTGTTCCAATAGCTAAGATTTTCTGAACTGGATCAAAGGCCAATGATGTGGGCTGATAAGGAAAACCATGCCGAACAGTCTGAAAGAGAGCAAATAACACAGTAATGACAAAAATTAAAAACTAAAATGATAACAAGATAAACAGCAACCAGAATGACTAAACTTATTTTTAAAAGAAAAAAATAAAAACTACCACCAAACGTTGACAAAGATATAGAGTAACCTAAAATCTCATACACTGTTAGAGGGAGTATAAAGTATGTCATTTTACACCACTTTGGAAAAATATATTGCAGTTTCTTATAAAACTAAACATACCTAGTCTATGACCTAGCAATCCCATGCCTATATATGCACCTAGAAAATTTAAAAATGTTTCCACAAAATGACTTATCTAATTATACTTCCAGCAATTGTATTTATAATAGTAAAAAAAAAACGGAAATAGCCAAAATGTCCAAAATATAACAAAACTGTGGTATGATAATTTAAAAAAACATATGGTATTCTTGGGCTGGGGATGTGGCTCAAGCGGTAGCGCGCTCGCCTGGCATGCATGCAGCCTGGGTTCGATCCTCATCACCACATACCAACAAAGATGTTGTGTCCGCCGAGAACTAGAAAATAAATATTAAAAATTTTCTCTCTCTCTCTCTCTCTCTCTCCTCTCTCTCTCTCTTAAAAAAATATGGTATCCTCATGTTGTAAACTACTACTCAATAATTAAAAGATACAAACTACTGATAGATGTAAATCGTGAATGATTCTTCAAAGCATTATGCTAAATAAAAGTAGCCACTCACAAAAGAGTTTATATAGTAGGATTCCATTTATATATAATAAGCAAAACAAATCTATGGTGAAAAAATCAGAATACTGGTTACTTTGAGGAGAACTGACTGGAGAGTGGTACAAAGGAACTTAATTGAATGAAAGTAATATTCAATATTTTGATAGAGGTTTATATTACAAAAGTGTATATGTTGGTCAAAACTTATCAAATAATACAATAAAATTTGAGATTTCTCTGTATGTAGATTGTTCTTCAAAAAGAGTTAAGAAAAAGTAATGTTATGCATTCTGAAGTGTTAAATTGTATTGACATTTGCAAGCTGAAAATTCATCTCCAAAATACAGAGAGATGAAAAGAAGAATGAATAGATATGTGATAAATACAGCAAAATGAAACTTGTCAAATATAGGTGGTGAGAATACACACATGAGAATTCAGAAGTTCTTTCGACTTTTCTGATGTTTGAAAGTTTTCATATTAACACAAAAGAAAAACATAAAAATATAAGGAACTCATTAAGGAAAAGACATATGAGAAGGAACATGTAATGTCAGAAATATTTTCATTTTAATATGGAATATGCTGTATCTTTTCAAAGGGTAGAAGACTCAGACAGGTCAGAAGAAGACAGATTCTATATACAGTTCATCTACATATCTGGTGCTCCCAGAATTGTTTCCTAGTTGAAACATTGTGATAACAAAATGCTACATTTATAAGTATTCAAGATAAAAAAAAATCAACCACAGCATGTAATTAATTTAGAACTCTTCCCCTGAGAAAACAATGGAAGGAATTCATTGCATAACTCCCTCCTTTTTTAGAGCATACAAGAACATGTATGTATGTATATACTACACAATATATACATGAGGTTTAGATTACATGATCCATGATCATGACCTGTTTTTTTCACTCAATGTACTTTCACAAAAAATGTGTAAACGTGTAGCCTAATATGAATATTTCATAATGTTGTTAAACAATCAACTACTGTTTTAGAATCAAAGAATTTTCAACTAAACTGGTGCTGACAAAGGCAGTCTCATACAGTCTTTTGACACCCATTTGGCTGCAGGAGAATACATTGTACCTGGAACACTTCCTTACCAAAAGATAAAATGTCTACATGGTCTGTGCTTAGCTCATTGCCTGTGTGGGAATAACTTTCTCTGTTGCAAGCCCAATTTATGCTCCTTTGTTCTTCTAAAGCACGTGTATCACATGGCATGCAGCCAACTCCATTGCTCTATCTATTCTACATAGAGTATGAAAGAGGTCCTTCAAGGCTACAAAAGGATACAATAACTAAATATCCTATATTAGCTGCTGGGAGACACCTGTTTGGCCATAGGGAACTGACATACATCATTAAAGCTCACAAGAGTGTTTTGAATTCTGCCAGGCAGTTGGTAAAAATACTATTTTTCAGTGTGACTCGTAACTGAAATATTTACTTCTTGATTCTGACATAGTTTATTTCTGATGTAGATTTAGCAACATGAAATTGTCAAAAGGAAGAGATTTATACTTTTCTTACAGAGCATATGGATTACAAAAATCAGAATACAGTTCCTCTCTAAAAATAACAAGAGGTCAGAACACTTTCCAACTCATTCAATGAATGATGAGCCAATATTAGCCTGATTTAAAAAAATAAAAATGCAGGCAAAGACATGTTGAGAAAAGAAAACTAAATACATATAACTTTTATTAATATAGATGCAAAATACTATCAAATGGATTCTAGCAACATGACTTGTTGAGATTTATCTCAAGAATGAAAGACTGGTTTAACATTCATTTTTTAAAATTTTTTATTTGTTCTTTTTAGTTATATATACAGTAGAATGTATTTTGACATATCACTCTAACATTCTAACATTGAAAATCATAAATACAGTAGAACGTATTTTGACATATCATTCTAACATTGAAAATTTAATTAATGTATCCACAGAATAAAGGACAAAGATCACTTGATCATATCAACAGATGCAAAAAGGGAATTTCAGAAAATTCAACATCCTTTCTCATATTAAAACATAATTGATGAAATTGTGAAGAATCTCCTCAATCTAATAAACAGCATGTACAAAAACCTATAGCTAACATCATACCAATTACTGAAAGAATTAATGCTTTCTTTCTAAGGTTAGGAAACAGATAATTATATGCACTCTCACCACTTCTATTAAATATTGTATTGAAAGTTCTATTCAGAGCAAATAGATAAGAAAAAGAAGACAAACCAAGATTGGAAAGAAATAAAAGTATTTGTATATGACAGAATCTTGTATATACACAACCCCAAGAAACACACTAAAAATTTGGAACTAATGAAGGAGTTCAGCAAGAATGATTATACAGAACTACTATGTAAAATCTTACAGTGAATTCCAAATTTATGTATATTTATAAAACACCAATTAAAAATAATAAAATAGAAGGAAGACCAGTAGAATAGAGGAAGAACAGGGGGAGAGAAGAGGGGAGGGAAACAGGAAGTACTGGGAACTGAAATGGAGCAAATATGTTCCATGCAAGTATGATTATGTTGAAGTTAATCCCACTATTGTATATAACTATAGTGTATAGATAAACACATTTTTAAAAAATTAAATAGTCAATTGTGAGACCTATTGAGGATATTTGTACTGCCAATGACAAAATATGGTATAGATTTCCGCTGTTACTCATTTATAATTAATACTTTTGTTCTATTCAAAATTCATACTTTACACTACTTTTGTTTAACAGCTAAATGAATCTGTTTGGAGCATGTCTCTTAGATCCATGTTTCTTAAATTCCTGAAAGTTGCTTAGAAAACATATGTAATTTAAAAATTGTTCACACAATGATTCATTCAATGAAGACATTATTTATTGATAGTTGCACACGCTACTGTTCATGATCAAGCATTCCATCAATACTAAGAAAAATGACATTGTTCTCAGATGTAGAGAAAACTTGAGTTGATATAACTAATTCAAAGCATTTTTATTAAAACTATTTCTTGATTGGTCAAGTAGCAAAATTGGGAGTAGAAACTCAATTCTTTCTCATATGGATATTGTATGATTTTATGAGGACTTCATATAAAAATGAAACTTTAAAACTTTTTAAGTAAAAAATAAAATAATTACATTTCCAAAAAAACACCCAAAGTAGTGAAATATTTAAGAATAGTGTAGGATTATGAAGATGGTGGCGAATAGAGTGCCTCACCCCCATGTTCCGCGTCACTGTGCAGGTGATTAGCGAGTTTAGAATGGCCAGAAGCTATCTTGTTAGGAATTTCCAGCAAAATTGGGGTGCACTGAAACCTAGAGGATGGATTTCAACACCCGAGGATTAATTACTGCTGCTCAATCAAGAGTGAACCGTGCACCTGGAGATTCAGGCTGACTGATCAGCGGACCGCCCAGCAGCCAGAGCCTGCACTCAGACGTGCCAATGCAGAGAAACGGTGCTACGGATTCTGTGGGGTCCTGCCAACTGTGCCTTCACAGTGCTCCAGGCTGAGCTCTGGGTTTGAGACGGGGAGAGAAACAGTCCAGATCTGCCCTCCACACCGGACACCCCACTGAGGAAGCCAGCGGCCACCATCTTGGAGAGCTGACATCACCATCGCCAGTTTCCGACATATCCGACCCCATCGCAGCAAGTTCAGCAATAGAACAGGTGTGTGACATTTAGCCCTTCTCCCATACAGTGGGGAAATCGCATAAAATCTCTCCCCGGCTTTCCAGGGGCGTGATTATCAGAGTGAGCGTGAGTAGAGGCATGGGGAAAGGTAAAGGCACCTGAACTCCAAGTCCCCCCATCCCACCAGCGGCTAAAACGAAACCTGTCTCACCAGCTCTCAGAGGAGTGGCTATCGGAGGGAATCAAAACAATATGGGGCCAGTTCCCAATAGCAGTGCTATACATCCAGGAAACTGAAGGCCCAGAGTGTAGCTTGAACAGCGGAAAGGTATCACACTGGGGAAGGCCTTTCTGGCAGGAGAAGCGAGGAGACTAGAGGCCAGGAATAAACCTAAGTGAAAAGGATTGGAGAGACACCTGGTGGGGAGGAGGGAGTGGCCTCATAAGGATTGTTTCCTACAGCCTGAGAGCACAATCTTGGTCTGGAAGGCACAGCTCCACCTACTGGAAGCTAAGAAAATAAAAGCCTAACAGTGCTTTTTTTTTTTTTAATTGTAATTTTTATTTTACTTTATTTTATTTTTTTATCATTTCTTCTTTTTCTTTTCTATTTTTTTTCTTTCTTCTCTCCCTGTCTCTTTCTTGGTTTGCTTCCTTACATTTTCCCTATGTTTCCTCCCAAGCATTACCACTCTGATTACGTGTAATTTACTAAATGCAAAGAGATGAATATTATGAGACGGTCTTTAGTCCGCCTAAGCCCTTAACTATCCTCAAGTACTCCTTTCTATCCACTTGCATTTCAGCAACCCCCCCAAAGAAGCTAAGATATACTAACCTCCATACCATCAAATCGCCCAACCTTAATATAAAACCCTAAGTTCAAACCTCAATTCTCTATATGCCATCTATAGGCCTTTAATAAAACTAATGAATTTACCTTAAATCACAATTAAATCCAACATCTTTAAACATTATCTCCCAACACAAAGGAGAGATCTTGGAGCTATACAAAACCAAAACAAATTTATAGGAGAAAACAGAAACACAGCAGTCAAACAGAGTTGTAAAGTAATGTAAGCACCATGAAAAAACAAGGGAAAAAAGGATTACAAACAATGCAGGATAACTTAAATTTACAGGAGAACTTAGAGGCATCAGAAAAATATACAGAGAAAGAACTCAAGGCATACCTGACTCAGATGGAATGGAATCTTAAAGAAGTCATTAACAGCAAGTCCAAACAATGAAAGAATACTTTGAAAATGAATTACATAAGCAGATTCAAGAAGCAAAAAATGAACTCCGCCAGGAATTAGAGATTTAAAAAAAAAATCAAACAGTAATCCTATATATGCAGGAAGCCATAAACCAAACCAAAAATTCAAATGAGAATATTACAAATAGACTAGATCAAATAGAAGTCAGAACATCATATAATGAAGACAAAGTTTATCAACTCGAAAAGACTATAGTCAACGCAAAAAGGCTGGTAAGAAACCACGAGCAAAAATCCAAGACATATGGAATGTCATAAAAAAAACAAACGTAAGAGTCATTGGGATAGAAGAAGGTATTCAGGTCCAACCTAAAGGAATGAGCAACCTATTGAATGAAATAATCTTAGAAAACTTTCCAGAAATGAAAGATGGGATGGACTGCCAAATTCTAACTCCAAACATACAAAACCGCAATAGACCAACTCCAAGACACATTATTACAAAGATATCCAACATACAGAACAAGGAGAGAATATTAAAAGCTACAAGAGAAAGGAGGCAGATTACATTCAGGGGTAAACCAATTAGGTTAACAGCTGATTTTTAATCACAGACGTTGAAAGTGAGAAGATCCTGGAACGACGTATTTCAAACACTGAAAAATAATGGATTCCAACTAAGAATATTGTATCCAGCAAAATCAAGCTTCAGGTTTGACAATGAAATTAAAATATTTCACGATAAACAAAAGTTAAAAGAATTCACAGACAGAAAACCAGCACTGCAAAGCATTTGAGCAAAACACTATAAGAAGAGGAAACGAAAAACAGCATCCAAGACTAACAGTGGGAGGTGACTCAGTAAAGGGGGGGGGCAGGAAATAACCAAAGAGGAAAAATAAGCCAAATTAAAATAAATAAATAAGCATGACTGGAAGTACAAACCATATATCAATGGTAACCCTAAATGTTAATGGCTTAAACTCACCAATAAAGTGACATAGGCTAGTAACTTGGATTAAAACAACAGACCCAACAATATGCTGCCTTCAGGAGACTCATCTGACAGGAAAAAAAAACACAGGCTGAAGGTGAAAGGTTGGGAAAAATCATACCACTCATATGGTCCTCGGAAGCAAGCAGGAGTGGCCATACTCATATCGAATAAAATCAACTTCAAACCTAAGTTAATCAAAAGGGATAAAGAAGGACACTATATACTGTTAGAAGGAACTATTCACCATCAAGACATAACAATTATCAATATGTATGCACCAAATAATGGTGCTGCAACGTTCATAGAACAAACTCTCCTCAAGTTCAAGAATCAAATAGACCACAAAACAATAATAATGGGTGACTTCAACACACCACTCTCACCATTGGACAGATCCTCCAAACAAAAGCTGAATAAAGAAACTATAGAACTCAATAAAACAATCAATAACCTAGACTTAACCGACATATATAGAATATATCAACCATCATCAAGTGGATATACGTTCTTCTCAGCAGCACATGGATCCTTCTCAAAGATAGACCATATATTATGCCATAGGGCAACCCTTAGTAAATATAAAGGTGTGGAGATAATACCATGCATCTTATCTAATCATAATGGAATGAAACTGGAAATCAATGATAAAAGAAGGAAGGAAAAATCCTGCATCACATGGAAAATGAACAATATGTTACTGAATGATCAATGGGTTACAGAAGACATAATGGAGGAAATAAAAAAATTCTTACAGATAAAAGAAAATACAGACACAACATATTGGAATTTTTGGGACACAATGAAAGCAGTTTTAAGAGAGAAATTCATTGCCTGGAGTTCATTCCTCAAAAAAAGAAAAAAAATCAACAAATAAATGAGTTCACACTTCATCTCAAAACCCTAGAAAAGGAAGAGCAAAACAACAGCAAAGGTAGCAGAAGGCAAGAAATAATTAAAATCAGAGCGGAAATCAACAAAATTGAAACAAAAGAAACCATGGAAAAAATTGACAGAACTAAAAGTTGGTCTTCGAAAAAATACATAAGACCAACAGACCCTTAACCATGCTAACAAAGAGAAGAAGAGAGAGAACTCAAATTACTAACATATGGGATGAAAAAGACAATATCACAACAGACACTACAGAAATACAGAAGATAATTAGAAATTATTTTGAAACCCTATATTCCAATAAAATAGAAGATAGTGAAGATATGGATAAATTTCTTAGGTCATATGATCTGCCCAGATTGAGTCAGGAAGATACACACAATTTTAACAGACCAATAACAAAGGAAGAAATTGAAGAAGCCATCAAAAGACTACCAACCAAAAAAAGCCCCGGACCAGATGGGTATACAGCAGAGTTTTACAAAAAATTCAAAGAAGAATTAATACCAATATTTTTCAAGCTATTTCAAGAAATAGAAAAAGAAGAATCTCTTCCAAATTCATTCTATGAGGCCAACATCACCCTGATCCCAAAAGCAGACAAAGACACTTCAAAGAAAGAAAACTACAGACCAATATCTCTAATGAACTTGGATGCAAAAATTCTCAATAAAATCCTGGTGAATCGAATACAAAAGCATATCAAAAAAATTGTACACCATGATCAAAAGTAGGATTCATTCTGGGATGCAAGGCTGTTTCAATATATGGAAATCAATAAATACTATTCACCACATCAATAGACTTAAAGACAAGAACCATATGATCATCTCGATAGATGCAAAAAAGCATTTGACAAAGTACAGCATCCCTTTATGTTCAAAACACTAGGAAAAACTAGGGATAACAGGAACTTACCTCAACATTGTAAAAGCTATATATGCTAAACCTCAGGATAGCATCATCCTAAATGGAGAAAAACTGAAGGCATTCCCTCTAAAATCTGGAACAAGACAGGGATGCCCTCTATCACCACTTCTATTCAATTTAGTTCTTGAAATACTAGCCAGAGCAATTAGACAGACAAAAGAAATTAAAGGCATAAAAATAGGAAAAGAAGAACTTAAATTATCGCTATTTGTGGATGACATGATAATATATTTAAGAGACCCAAAAGGGTCTACAAAAAAAAAACTGCTAGAGTTAATAAATGAATTCAGCAAAGTGGCAGGATATAAAATCAACACCCATAAATCAAAGGCATTCCTGTATATCAGCAACAAAACTTCTGAAATGGAAATGAGGAAAACCACTACATTCACAATATCCTCAAAGAAAATAAAATACTTGGGAATCAACCTAACAAAAGAGGTGAAAGATTTATACAATGAAAACTACAGAACCCTAAAGAGAGAGATAGAAGATCTTAGAAGATGGAAAAATGTACCCTGTTCATGGATAGGCAGAACTAACATCATCAAAATGGCGATACTACCCAAAGTTCTCTACAGGTTTAATGCAATGCCAATTAAAATCCCAGGGAACAAAACATATGTGTGGCGAAATAAAGAGCAGTAACAATAAAATGTGAATAGTTATGATTTATTGGGAGAATGGGTATATGAGAAGTGCACTTATGTGTGATGGGGGTGGGTTACAAAGGAGGGGATTCTTATCTTTTTAAGGTCAGTAGCAATATAAAAATGTTAACTTGAGACACATTAGATAAAAATATCAAAATAACTTTGCAAAATGAACTAGGAAGTGAGTTTTATGAATATGCAATGTATTGACTTGTTAAACTATGTATATCATAGTGATAAAAATGAATCTAAAATTAAAGAAAGATAAAATTTCTAAAAATCAGTAAGTTGATAAATATTTAATTTCTGTGATATCTACTTCTGAATATCTTATAAACTGGAGGGGATTTGTGCTTTATTTTCCTATAATTTTATAATCAACTCCCTTTTGGATCTTTGAACATGATAATTTTCTTTCTTATAAAAGAATTCCTAATCTTACTGTGTTTGCATGTGGTGCTGAGGATCGAACCCAGGCCGCACGCTACCGCTTGAGCCACATCCCCAGCCCCGTATACACAATTATTTAATTGGGGATATGTTATACATACTAATGTATTACTAAATCCACTATAAAAGCAGATTATTCTTTACTACTTGTGTTTCTTCCCTAGCATATTATAAGTCACTTGAGCTCAAAGATTGTTATTTCAAGCTCAATAGTCTTATAGGAATTCAAAAAACTATTGAGTTTTATTACATTTCAATATCTATGGTGACTAACTTTTAATCTATAATTCATACTGTTAGTATAACCAAACAAATCTTAGACTTATAATTGAAGTAATGCATGTAAACATGCTTTCTAAATTGAGCATACTATATAAATTTTAGTAGAGAAATGTAACAGAAGAATGCTCTTTCAAAATATTAGAGAACCAAATTCAAATTAAATTCACTTATCTTCTTTAATCTAACATACTATCTTCTTCTATCATAATACCATATAGGCATATGTTAATACATACCTTCAAGGAAACAACCTAGTTATAGATTAACAGACCCAATTCTTGCTATTGAAAAGAGCAGATACATACAAATATATATTGATGAAAGTAATATGAGTACAAGCACATTGAGAACATAAGCCAATTATGGGTATTTTATCACTTTATTATTCAATAAAGGACACAGAACTGAAAAAATATAGCAATCTTGTGGCCAGATAGTTCTCTCCAAAGTACTTCCACTGGTGTTTTTCATCTTATGTGATTTTACTATATGGCTCATATATTTTGTTTTTATTCTAGACCCTATCAACAGTTTTATGTCTTCAGTATTATTGCTTCAATTCATGATACACCTTGATACCTCATTCTTTCCTCTCTTTCAAATCAACAAATCACCAACTAACCTCAGCCTATCTGGGGCTGGGGCTGAGGCTCAGTGGTAGAGTGCTTGCCTAGGGCATGCAAGGCTGTGGGTTTGATCCTCAGTACCACATATAAATAAATAAATAAAGATATTATGTTCAACTAAAAAAAAAACCCACATCAGCCTATCCTAGCACTTCCACTTAAAACTCTTTTATTTGTATGAAACTTTTTATTTTCTTCCTAGATACAGAAGCTTCTTTCCTCAGACAATTTAATATCTAAATTCATAGCAACTCAATAAAACTCTATATTGTGCTTTACAGAAATAAATACCTCTTTTATTGAAACTATTTTCTGTGTCTATATAGCTATAGAACAAATTTCTTTAAACTTAAAGATCTTTTTCATTGTCACAATAAAAATGGAAATTAGTAGTCACAGAAAAATATTTTGGTTTTAGGGCAAAATAAAACCCATTTTTAAAAGAAAATGGAAATATTGTGAAGCAGAACTACAAAGACAGAATGACATGGAAGAATACTGTGTACCAGGAGTCAGGAGACCAACTTTGGGTTCCAGCTCTATCACTGACTATCTAACCTGGACACAGTACTTAGCTTAATAAAAGAATAATGTAAGTGATTTTAAAATCTCTTCCAGTTCCATCTGCTATGATTTGCATACATACTCCCTAAAAGTTCACATGCAGGAATGTTCAGAGGTGACATGATTAGAACATGAGTATAATCTCATCAGTATATTAATCCATTTGATGGACCACTAAGTATTGCCCATAGGCAGGTAGGGCATGGCTCTAGAAACCAGGTCACTGGGGGGCATCGCTTTAGGGATTATATTTTGTCCCTGACTCCTTGCTATCTCTCCTTGCTTCCCTGCAGTTGTGAGCTGAACACCTTTCCTCTACCATGCCCTTCTGCCATGATGTTCAGCATTTCCTCAGGGCCAGAAAAAAATGGAGCTAGCTGACCATAGACAGAACCTCTGAAACCATAAACCCAGAAAAACTTTTCTTCCTCCTGAGTTTTCTTTTCAGATATTTTCGTCACAGCAATGTAAAGGTGATATACATCTAAACTCCTAGAGAGTACAACTTCCACTAGAATCCAAGTGAGACTTTGAGAACATAATACATGGATGGATATTTATATATTTCTTTTTTTTCTTTTTTTCTTTTTAACCATGGATTAAACCCAGGGGCACTTAACCACCAAGCCACTAACCCAGACCATTTTTTATTTTTCAAGACAGGATATCACTAAGTTGCTGAGGCTGCTTTGAACTTGTGATCCTCCTGCCTCAGCCTTCTGGTATCTGCATATTTCTTAAGAATATATTCCTTAAAAGAAACAACATATAGACTTATATTTAGCATGATATTCCCTGATTCAAAAGGACTAATTATGTACCTAGGTATGGTGTTAGACTACTAAAGATGATTTGCTATTGATTTATTGATAAGGAGCTACATATTTGCATTTCAAATATTCTGAGATATCCACTTCCATAATTATTCCTGTAAGTATAAACAGCCTTTAAGCATTTGAGGACCAACTTTCTTCCTTATATGGTACCTTCTTAAATCTCAGTAATAGGGGGCTTTTTCACCTTCCATTATAAAAAATAATATCTAAATTCACAATTTAGCTTTTTTGCCCCTTGCCAAAGAAGTAACAGAGTATATGATTTTATTTATCTTTGTCTTCCAGTTGCAAAGAAATGGAAAATGACATCATTTCTATTATATTATTAATAAACAATGATGATGATTCACATAATAAAAAGGTTATGTCATCACTGTATGTTTAGTGTACCAGGTACAATGAAAAACATTTTACATGGATTAGTTCACTTATTTGTATAGCCCCCATGAGATAGGTGATGTAACTAAAAATGAAGAAATTGGGGCTTAGAAAGGTAAATCAACTTGTGCAAGGTCACAAAGCTACTGAGTACATACACAATTAGATAACATTGAATGAGTGCTATGTAGCTCTTCAGTATTCTAATCCTATCTCAAGATGAGAGAACTCTTGACTTACCTCATATGAATAAGATCAGAGATAGAAATAGCATTCAAAATGATAACAGAGCTTCAACTTGAAGTAGAGCTAAGATCAGCTACTGAGTTACAGCAACCACAGAATAATAATCAAACATTTCCATTTCTAACTTCACTAATGGGTATAAATAACATCAAGGGTTTCCTTTGCCTCAGGCAAAGGCAGAGAAGGAGAAAGAGGAAGAAGTAAATTAGACTGTGTCAAAAGCAGAAGAGCAGTGGACATTTCAGATCTTTGAGATAGGGTTTACAAAAATAGACATTACAGACCAGCAAAATGCTATTACCTCCTACTCCAGGGTCATTCTAGAATAAGCCCAGTCACATTAGAATAGATATAAACTGATTCACATAATTCATCACAGTTCTTATGGCTTTAAAATTTTAAAGTAAAAAATTTTAAAGTAAAAATTTAAATTACTAGTTTATTAATTTCCCTGAAATATATAAATACATTTTATAAATATAGGGCAGGAAAAATCAGTGATTTCTACTATCAGCATGAGTGATAGTAAAAGTCTAGGTGGTCCAAGGTATAATAAAAAATGGATATAAAATCTCAAAAGTTTAATATTAAGGTTGGAAGAACACAGGGACGGGCAAGATGGCTGAACAGAGGCACCCAGCACTCACTTGCTCCTCCATAAAGAAAAGCCTAAGCAACGGGTATACAGCTGCACATTTGGGTTAGAAAGGAAAGAACAACATTGGAATTCAACAGCAGAAAAATGGGAACATTGTAAAACCCAGAGACCTGGAATAGCAGCATAGCAAGAGAAACAAAATATCCTTGTACCTGCTGACCTGGTTCCACAGCATTGGATGGTCCTCTCCCTAGGGGTAAAGGTAAAATTTAGAGTTCTAGAAAAGTCTATTAGCACAGATACTGGCAATCCTAGCTATTGGAAAATTTCGTAGTCCATACAGGCTTTACACCTAAATAGATGAGACTGAATTCAGCACAGTGGTTTGGCTTTGGAAAAGGAATTCACTTCATCTCCCAGCAAAATCACAGGGTGCAGTAACAGGAGTTATCTTGAGAATGGGCCTACTGTCTGAATTTGGACTGCTCTAGAGGTCAGAACCCCTTGTATATTCCCATGTGTTATGGTTATTAGGTAACTTCCAAAAGCTTATGTGTGAAACAATGTGAGAAAGTTTAAAGATTAAATGACTGGGTTATAAGAAATGTAATCCAGTCAGTGCATTATTCCCCTGATAATTTAGTATCAGGGATTAACGTAGTGTTAACTGTAGGCAGGTAGGGTATGGCTGAAGGAGGTGGGTCCCTGGCTGTAAGCCTTTGGTATATGTTTTGTCTCTGAAGAGCTCTCTCTCTCTCCTTCCTGATGTGATGTCCTGAGATGTTTTCCTTTGCGATACTTCCACCATGATATTATGACTTACCTTGAGACCCAGAGAATGGAGTTAGCCATTCATGGACTGAGACCTCTGAAACCATGAATCTCCAAATAAACTCTTCCTCCTCTAATTGTTCTTATCAGGTCTTTTGGTCATGGCAGCAAGAAAATTGACTAAAATACCATGTCTGTGACCCCATAGATATTTATTCTACTGCACTGGCCCAGTGGGTGCTACCTCATAAGCCAGACTGGGCTTAATGGAATTACTGACACAAGCCTACAGAAATTACTACACTATGCAGAATGGATTCTGTGATGCAGGGTTCATTTGCAAGAACTAGGGGATACAGAGGCCTGCTCTTTGAGACCAGTAGTGTGGACAGTTACAGCACATGGGTGCCAGAACCAAGGGTAGTTTCCTGTACGGTTTCTGCAATTCCTCTCCCAGCACCAAGAACAGGCATCTGTCCCTAACAAGGCCGAAAGAAAACTCAGGTTCCATTGTTCTTCCACCCACAGAGACATGCTAAAACAATCTAGAGCAATGCTGCCAAGATTTTGACTGTAGCTCTACCTCTGGGGATATAGTCTAAGAAGGTGCAAAGAGAAACTTTGCATGTAACTGTACACATTCCGCTCTCAATTGCTCCTGCCTCAAGTATAAAGAAAAAATAGTTGGGTCTTTGAAAAATAAACAAGGTCAACAAATCCTTGGCTAGACTAATGAGAGAGTGCTCACCTAAATAATAAAATTAAAGGTGAAAAAAATATTACAACTGATACCACAGAAATTAAAAGGATCAATAGAGATTATTTTGAAAAACTACATGCTAACAAACTAAAAAATCTAGAAGAAATGGATAAATTTAGGAACACATATAAACTACAAAAACTGAATCAAGAGGATATTAAAAAACCTGAAAAGGCAAATAACAAGTAATGACAGAGAAAAGTGCAGAACTGCATGATCCCACTGCTGAGGTAACCAAACTTGCAAATAATTTACACCAATGCATGTCAAACTATCCCATAGAATTGAAAGGAGGGGGGGAAAACCCCTTCCAAACTCATTCTATGAGGTCAGTGCTACCCTGTTAGCAAATCTGACAAGGGCAGAACTATAAAACTATTGAAAATATGCAAAAATCATCAATAAAATACTAGCAGTGCTAGAAGGGAAGACACACAAGCAATTTAAGATGAGGAAGAAAAGTGCCCCAAACAATTCAAGATACCATATTATTGGAATCCATGGCCAGCATAGCAGAAGAAACTACAGAGAAGAAGTTCAGGATGTACATAATTAAAATATTCTATGAATTAAAAGATGATACAAGAGAACAAATACAGGCAGCAAAAGATCATTTTAACAAAGAGCCACAGAAACAAATACAGGAAGCAAAAGATTACTTCAATAGGGAGAGAAAGGTTCTTAAAAACAACCAAACAAAAATCCTTGAATGGAAGAAACAATAAACCAATTTAAAAGTTCAATTGAAAGCATCACCAACAGATTAGACCACTTGGAAGACAGGACCTCAGACAATGAAGACAAAATATATAATCTTGATAAGAATGTAGACCACGCAGTAAACATGGTAAGAAACCATGAGCAGGACATTCAAGAAAATTGGACTAGCATAAAAAGACCAAATTTAAGAGTTATTGGGATAGAGGAAGACATAGATTTCTAAATCAAAGGAATGAGCAATCTATTCAATGAAATAAAATCAGAAAACTTTCCAAACATGAAGAATGAATTGGAAAACTAAATTCAAGAGGCTTACAGGATGCCAAATGTACAAAATCACAACAGATACACACCAACGCACATTAAAAGCCACGAGAAAAAGGAATCAGATTACATATGGGGAAACCGATTAGATTATGTGCAGATTTTTTCAACCCAGACCTTGGAACAACATATATCAAGCTCTGAAAGAAAATAGATGCAAACCAGGAATCTTATATCCAGCAAAATTAAGCTTGAGATTTGATGAAGCTTAACTTTGCTTGATATTATAAACAAAACTTAAAAGGATTTACAACTTGAAAGCCTGCACTACAGAACATCCTTGGAAAAATATTCCATGAAGAAGAATTGAAAACCAACAATGAAAATCAGCAAAGGGAGGTATTACACTAAAGGAAAAACTAATCAAAGGAGAAACCAAATCAAGTTAAATAACAAAAATGGCTAGGAATACAAATCATGCCTCAATAATAACCTTGAATGTTAATGGCCTAAACTCACTAATCAAAAGACATAGACTGGCATACTGGATTTTAAAAAAAGACCCAACAATATGCTGCCTCCAAGAGACTCATCAAATAGGAAAAGACATCCACAGACTGAAGGTGAAATGTTGGGAAAAATTATACCACTTACATGCACTGTGGAAACAAGCACGGGTTTCCATCTTCACATCAAATAAAGCAGACTTTGACCAAAGTTAATCAAAAGGGATAAAGAAGGATATTTCATACTGCTTATGTGAAACACTCATCAACAAGACATAACAATAATAAATTAATATGCCCCAAACAATGGAGCATCTACCTTCATCAAACAAACTCTTCTCAAGTTCAAGAGTCAAATAGATCACAACACAATAATTCTAGGTAATTTGAACACACCTCTTTCACCACTGGATAGATTGCTCAAGCAAAAGCTGAACAAGTAAACTACAGAATTCAATAATACAATCAATAACTTAGACGTAACTGACATATATAGAATATTTCATCCTTCAATGAACGAACACACTTTCTTCTCATCAGCACATGGATCCTTCTCTAAAACAGACTATGTATTATGCCACAAAGTAGAGATACTACCCTGCATTCTATCAGATCATAATGGGATGAAATTAAAATCAATCAAATAAAAACTACTCCAACACCTGGAGAACGAGATTAAATAATATTTGCTAGTGAATGAACAATGGGTTGCAAAAGACAGATTAGGCTCCTACTTCCTTAATGAGACTCCTATAGTCAAGAATTAAAACCGGGGCTGGGGATGTGGCTGAAGTGGTAGAGCGCTCGCCTGGCATGCGTGCGGCCCAGGTTCAATCCTCAACACCACATACAAAACAAAGATGTTGTGTCCACCGAAAACTAGAAAATAAATGTTAAAAAAAAAAAGAATTAAAACCAAGAACCAACAAATGGGACGAATTCAAACTAAGAAGGTTTTTCTCAGCAAGAGAAATAATATGTGAAGTGAATAGGGAGTCTACATCCCAAGAACAAATTTTACCCCTCACACATCAGATAGAGCTCTAATCTCTAGGATATATAAAGAACTCAAAAAGTTAAACAAAAAAACAAATAACCCAATCAACATATGGGCCAAGGACCTGAAGAGGATATACAATCAATCAACAAATACACAAAAAAAATGCTCATTGTATATCCTCTTCTTCTCACAAGAGGATATACAATCAATCAACAAATACACAAAAAAAATGCTCACAATCTCTAGCAATCAGAGAAATGCAAATTAAAACTACTCTAAGATACCATCTCACTCCAGTAAGAATGGCAGCCATTATGAAGTCAAATAACAAGTGCTGGCAAGGATGCCGGGGAAAAGGGTACACTAATACATTGCTGGTGGGACTGCAAATTAGTGCACCCAATTTGGAAAGCAGTATGGAGACTCCCTGGAAAACTTGGAATGGAACCACCATTTGACCCAGCTATTCCTCTTCTCAGACTATACTCAAAAGACCTAAAAAGGCATACTACAGGGACACAGCCACATCAATGTTTATAGCAGCACAATTCACAATAGCTAAACTGTGGAGCCAACCTAGATGTCCTTCAATGGATGAATGGATAAAAAATGTAGCATTTATACACAATGGAATATTACTCAGCACTAAAAAATAACAAGATCATGGCATTCACAGGGAAATAGATGGCATTAGAGCAGATTATGCTAAGTAAAGTTAGCCAATCCAAAAAAACAAATGCTGAATGTCTTCTCTGATATAAGGGAGGTGACTCAAAATGGAGTAGGGAGGAAGAATATGAGAAGAAAATTACCTCTAGATAGGGAAGAGAGGTGGGAGGGAAAGGGAGGGAGAAGGGGAATTACACGGAAAATGGAAGGAGACCCTCATCATTATACAGATTACATGTATGACGATATCAGGGGAAAAAAAAGAAGTGTGTCACATTAGATTTGGTAGAGAGAAGTGATGGGAGGGGAGGGGTGGGGAAGGGGGGATAGGAAGGGCAGCAGAATAAAACAGACACTATTATTGCTGTATGTATATTCGTGACTGTACGACCAATGTGATTCAGCAACCTGTATACTCAGAAAAAGGAGAAATTATACCCCATTTGATTCAAATGTATGTATATGTCAAGAACATTGTACTGTCATGTGTAACTAATTAAAACAAATTTTAAAAAAAAGAAAATCTCAAACATAGATTAAAGTCCTTCTGTGGCAAAGGACTTCTTATCCTTTATTGTATGGAAAGACAATATAGATCTCCAAGAGGGAAAGAGAGATTACCAACAGATTTGCCTTATTTTTACTGCTCTCTCCAAAAAATATTTTAGTTCTTATTTTCAGTGATGCTTCAGGCTGGTCTTAAAGTATTAGGAGAACAGAGAGAGATTCTTACATACAAAAAGTTCCGAAATTGTATTACCCAATATCATTTATAGAAAATTAGAAAAATCTTGCATTAATATATTAATGGTGAGCAATGAAATATGTAAAAATATAAATTTTCATAAATATTTAAATTATTTAATTTGAATAAAGTAGCTGTAAATGATGTAAAAGTCAAAGACTACTTCTAAATCAAAAATGGATCTTATAAACTTAATGCTCTAACCCTAAAGCTCAGGATTATCTCAATAACAGACTTTCAGAGGAGCAGGAATATATGATAAAAATGTGCTAAACTTCTACATCTTAAAATGAGGTCTGAGAAGTTGACCAAAAATAGATCCAGAAGACTCCATTTCACTCTTGACTCTAACAAGTAGTTAAGAATTAAAGAATGCTTTTAAAAGGTCTAATAGTAATCAGTAAATGAGATCCAGCTAGAGAATCCCAGGATGATTTCTGAGAATTTCTGCAAATAAGCATAACCTGTATCTGATCAGTAGGCTTTCGAAGGCAAACTCAAACTGAAGGACATGGTGAAAAACAAATGGTGGGCATGTTCAGCAAAGGTTCTTAAAAGTGTCATCATCCAAAAGGAGACAATGAACCATAGGAAAGCATTAGATGTTAAGTGTATTTTCATTCAAAACTTCACAATGGGATGTGAACATGATTGACATCTACTCCCATTGCTAATAAGCTCTATTACTTATTGGCAGAATTGCTGCTGTGGGTTTTAATTTTTTAAATGTCATATTTAAAGGAAAAAAAACATGTTGGGGTCATCATAAACATCAAGGCAGGCCTGAAGAACTATTCTACCTTGAAAGAGACTGGGCAAGAAATGAGACAAAGTGACTATGATGCTGAACTAGATTCTTTTGCTACATAGGGCACTATTGGGATGTTCAGGGAAAGTAGGATGAATTAAAGGTATGTACACCTATGCCTATAAAGAAAGTATTTTATAGCTTGACAATATATTTCACAATACAGATATATTATACTGCCTTGGCACAAATATCACTTTATAAAAATATAAATAAAAACAAAATGAACAGAAAAATACTAGTTATACAGAACTATACATTTTCTGTCATTAAGAGAATAGATAACCTAAAAACAAACAAGGCAAAAGAAGTACTATAAGTCGTAATATTTATAAATTATGCTAGGAATTTTGTACTCCACAAACAGAAAATACTTTCTGTGCTCTATTTATGGATTCACCACCTACAGATAGATACATACACACAAAACTCCAAATTCCAAAGATTAAAAATTAAAGACACATGATAAAATAAATATATAAATTTTTTTTAAAAAAATCACTAAATATCAGATCCATGAACTGGCTCTTTTCAATATCATATGTAAAACAGACAAATTTCAAGGGAGTGTTGTCAGCAAGATGCTGGAGTAAAAAGTCTCAAACCTGCTACACCTCTCAGAAAGTTTACAGCTATCCTCAGATCCAAATGTCCTTTTGGAAACCCCCACATCTGAAAACGAGCATGAAATACCTGCATGTTATGAAAAAGTGAATGAAATCTGAATTAAGAGGGTAAGAAGATGGTCACTCCTTCTATGCCATATCCTTCCTACCCCAAGTCAGCATAACACCAAATGGACAGGATTGCCCTAGCTCACACTTCCTACCAGGGGAAAAGAGAACCAGAAGTAGTCATACAGCTTACCTAGCATTCCAAGATTCTTCTCAGGAAGCTCACTCTGATCTGATTTCATGGATAATTCTGGGGGAATGACAAGACTTGATCACCAAGGGTCAGGTAGTAACAAAGACAGTGACAAGTTTGCAGATCTTGGCACCTCTACATTCCTGATAGCTACAGTTCTCAGAGATAATAGATAAATTCATAGGATACCCACCAAGCTGATGGGCTCAACTTTAGATGTGAGTAGGAAATACACTAGCTCAAATCCCTAGATTGTCTGCCTTCCTCAATACCTGGCTTACGTACTTTCATGTCTTCCAAACATAAAAGGGCTAGGATGCCTTTAACCAGGAAAGCAAGTAGGAGTTCCACACAGAAAAACCACCAGTACAATAATCCCAGTCATTAGAAGTACCAAAATTAATTCTACTTTATCTAGATGACTTAACAACAACTTGAGTTTAGCCAATGCTCACCAATGGCTCTACCCAGACAAGAAGGAAATCTCCAATCATTCATTTCTAAGAAGCATAGCTTCAGGTCCCACTTGTCCAGAATAACAACTCATCTAATCTCAGAGCCTGCTTCCTTACACAAATGCAGATCTGAAATAATGGATTGGCCAAACCAGAGAAATCATGTAATCAAAAGGTATCACATCCAACAACTCTACCTGAAAGCAGAACCTAGACAGTAGTCTCACTGACAAGCAGAACCCAGATAATGGCAGCACAATATCAGAACAAAGACAACAGCCCTAGGAACTAGAGAATCTGCCTGTACAGGGCATAGCCAGATGGACTTTCCATAATGAGAAACTAAATTGAATTATGAAGCTCTATCCCTGCTTTAAAAAAAAATCTGCAAAGGCCATAAGAGGGGGTGGCTGTGTCCTCAAATGTGCAGACAACATGTAAGGACAAAAAGAGTATGACAAATCAGAGAATCGACACCACCAAAAGAAACAAGTCAGTCTCCAAAAATGGAACCCCTTAAAATGGATGTCTACAAATTACAAAGAACTGAGAACACTCATGAGGAAGTCATTATGTTTTGGATCTGGAATATCCTCCAAAGGTTCATGTGTTGAAGGATTGGTCACTAATACATCAATGTTCAGATGTAGAGATTTTAAGAAATGTTTTGATCATAAGAGTTTTAAACTCAGTAGATTAAGCCACTGATGGATTCATAATATGAATGGACAATTGGTAGATGATGGAAACTGTAGGAGGTGGAACCTAGTTGAAGGAAGTGTATCTTTGGGGACATGCCACTGAAAACTATATCCTTTTCCTGGCCCTTCCTCTTTTTCCTGGTCATCAGGTTGTACTGCCTTACCACAGGTCCAGAAACAATGAAGCCAGCCAACCATGGATTGAAATCTCTGAAACTGTGAACCCAATAAGTCTTTCCTCCACTAAGTGAATTTTGCCAGGCATTTTTGTCACAGTGACAACAAGCTGGCTACCACAGAAATAGGATCAAGAAAAGGGGATGTTAATAATACCTGTCCATATGGTTCAGAAGCCTTGGAACTGGGTTGTGGGAGGAACATGAAAAGTTTACAGATACAATTTAGAAAAGTCCTAGGATGTTAAAAGTAACTTAATGGTGTCAGCTCTGGTGTGAGCTCAGAAGACCAGAATGCTGACAGGAATGCACACAGTAAATAAAGACTCTACTCATAAGATTTCAGAAGGGAATACGGACAGTATTGAGAGTTGGATTAGAAGCCATGCATTTTACATTCTAGCAAAGAACATTTTGCCCGTGCCTAGAGCCAGTATGAAGCTGAATTTAAAGGTGACGAGTTAACTAATCTGGTAGAGGAAATTTCAAGGCAGTATAGCATTCAAGATATAGCATGGGTATTTCTGGTTGTGTTTGATCAGGTTTATAATGAGAATCAGAAACAAGAAGCAGATTGGGAGGATTCTAAAAACCATGCAGCTTGATCAGAAAGACATGTCAAACTGGACAAAGGAAGGTGTGATTGCTGAAGAGATTGGCACCATTAAAGAAAAACCAAGTATTCTGCACCAAGACAATAGGAAACATGCCCTGAGGACATCTCAGGAATCAACCTGATACCACCCATCGTAATCTCAAGGATGTAGAAGTGTAAACTCTTTGTTTTAAGAAGAAAGCTCCAGTGCACTGTCTTGAACAGGAACATGTACAGAATTGTCTCCCCAAGATTCCTGTCTACAGGAAAGGAATCCAGTTACTAACAGCCATGGTCCCAGTGAGCCCAGCTACTGCTCCTGATGGCACTATCCACATGGTACTAGCTTTATAGGCATAAAGAATCCAAGAATTGTGGGTCATGGAGAATTCCACCCAGATTTAAAAGGAACATACCAGGAAGTGTGGGATAGGGTCAGAATTCCTGTGGGCAGCCCTGATGTGTGAAATGTGAAGCTGTGAAAGTGAGGCCAATGCTGCAATGGAGACCTCAAGAGGTTAAAGATGCCAAGGACATAGAATATCTGCCAAGAAAACCTGCAGGCAGAGAGTAGAGCAAACATGAAGAAAGGCCACATGGAATTGGCAAGGCCACAGGAATGGTAATTCCCAAGCCCTTTGGAGACCACATTCCACCACCATGGGCCCCAGATGCAGGAATTATAGGATTTAACATTTGCCCTGCCGAGTTTCGATCTTGCTTTGGCCCTATCCTTCCTTTCTAGAATCCCCTTCCTTCCTTATTGGGATGGGAATGTTTACCCTGTGTCTGTCCTTTCATTTTATGTTGCTTTCATACTTTTACTGGGTTCAGAGTTAAGAGTTGCCTTGTGTCTCAGAAGATCAATGCTAGAACTGTTAAGACTATGGGACCTCTTGGAGATAGACTGAATACACTTTACACTGTGAGATGGACATAAGTTTTGGGGGGTAAGAAGAAGAATGTTACAATTTTGACCTGGAATATGTGTCTCCAAAAGGCAAAGTGTTAAAGGCTTATTAACCAATGCAGCAATATTCAGGGGTGGGGCTTGGGGAACTTGCTGGATCATGACTGCAGCAGTGGATTAACCCATTGATGGATTCAAGACATGAATAGATTATTTTGAGGCAATGAAAACGTAGGAGGTGGGACTGATAGAAGGAGTGGGTCCTTGAGGGCATGCCCAACTCTGCTTCCTGGTCATGATAAAGTGATCATCTTTGCTCTGCCATGTCATTCTGCCATGATTTACTGCCTAATCACGGGTCCAGAAACTGAAGAACCAGCCAACTATTAACTGAAACTCTTAACCAAAATAAATCTTTCCTCCTCTAATTTTCTGAGGTATCTTGTGATAGCAACTAAACTCTGACTAACATGGAAGTTCCATGACCTGTAAGATTTAACAGATTAAAAATAAAATAACATTTACAAAATATATTTAAAAAGTGAAAGGATCAACAAAGGAATAGAAACAATAAAAAAGAACCAGATAGAAATCCTAGAGTTGAAGAATATAAATGATTAAACTAAAAAAAAAAACAAACTTCAACAATAGACTTGATCAAGCAGAAAAAAGAAATGAGTTGAAAGAAAAGATATTTGAAATTATATGGTCAGAGGAGCAAAATCACAAAAAAATAAAAAAGAAGAAAGTTTATGGGAATTATGGGACAACATTAAGAGATCAACTATATAATAGAAGTTGTAGCATGTAGAGAAAGGGACAGAAAGCAAAATTAAATATTTATTACTTAATAAATATTTATTATTATCTGAAACTGAAACTTTTGTTTAATTATATAAATTCCAATATTGACTTTAAGGTTTAAATTTTTTGAAAAAGATTCTAGAGTTCCAATTTCTACTCTGGTATATGGAAGCTTAGATGTCATCAATCCTATACAGTGCATGCGCGCACACACACAAAATAATAAAATGAAAATCAAAAATTTTCTTAGATCCACAGAAAATTGAGGCCACAGGGCAAAAGGCAGTCACCAAAATGGAGAGGGGCAGATACACAGAATCACAACTTACCTAAGCAAAATCTCAAGAACATAAATCTCTGTTTGGGAAACAGTAACAGGGTAGGAAAACCAAACTGTACTTGGCCAACTGCTCAAGATTTGATACAAACATGTTTAAGAGTTAAAAACTCCAGGGTCAAGGAGAGATTAGTGTTTAAGGTACCCCTACTCTTTTTTCAAATTTTACCAGCAGAAGCCTCACCAGGTTCTTACAGTTGAATATTAGCTCGGGGTCGGGGATGGGGGGGAATTCCCCTCCTGCCCCCATCAGGGGAAGAAAAATATCAACTCTAGCCTTCCTGTCTCAACTAAGGGGAAAGGGGAAGCCTGAAAAGAACTTTTACAGGTCACAGACCAAGACTACAAATTCACTACAAGAATGAGTCCTGTTAGAAGATGGTAGATTAGAGGAAGGATGTACTTCTTAGCAGTTTCTCAGCATCAAACTAGAAAGTAGGAAGACTGCTTCTCAGTGAGGTGGATAACTAAAGAAAATCACTGGAACTTAATACTGAACTGTAAAAAAAACATAGAGACACAGAATATTATACAACTTGAACATAATATAAGAAATAATACATTAGACACACAAGCTTGGCTGCCAGTGGCAGCAGCAACAGTGGCAAAGGGAGTGCAGGCAACAAAAGACACAGTATGGCTGGTGGATACATAAATTAACAAATAAAGAAAATTGACTTGGAGAATCCCCTATAGAGAGGAAGGCTGATTTTAATGAATAGAGTTGGTAGAAGCTCAGTGAAAGCAAACTCCAAAATAGTTCACCCCAGGGGCGAGAAACCTCTGTGGGTGCAGAAAATACTGCTGGGCATAGAAAGTAGCTGCTGTGCAGCATAAGAAACATCTGTAAGCACTACACAGCTATGGGCAGAGACAGGTGATCAGAAACTCATAAAGGAAATTATCAGCAATTGATAATTCCCAGATGGTATCTGAATCAGAGAGACTGAATCAGCACAAAGAAAACTACATTAGTTATACATGGTATATATAATTAATCATACTATAGCAGAATGCATTTTGACTTAGTATACACAAATAGAACATAACTTTTCATTTCTCTGGTTCTACATGATGCAGAGTCACACCATTCATGCAATGATACATGTACATAGGGTAAAAATGTCTGTCTCATTCCACCATCTTTCCCAACTCCATACCCCCTCCCCTCCCCTCACTCCCCTCTGTCCCATCCAAAATTCCTCCATTCTTCCCTTGCCTCCCCCTATTATGGATCAGCATCAACATACCAGAGAAAACAACTGGCCTTTGTTTGGGGGAATTGGCTTACTTCTCTTAGCATGATAATCTCCAATGCCATCCATTTACCTGCAAATGCCATAATTTCATCCTTCTTTAAGGCTGAATATTTCATTGTGTATATATACCACCATTTCTTTATCCATTCATCTATTGAAGGACATCTAGGTTGGTTTCACAGTTTAACTATTGTGAATTGAGCTGCTATAAACATTGATGTGGCTATGTCATTGTAATATGCTGATTTTAAGAATGTTTTCAATAACTACTACATTGTATTAAATTACTTTTTATGTTCTTCAATTATGCATGATTTTGTGTGCGTGTGGGAGGGTGTTCTCACTGTGTGTATAGGTTCGAAAACTACATGTATGTTCATATGATTATACTTTCATATTAAATGCTAACTTCTGCATTATTAAGCCTTGATTTAACTTTGGTGGGGTTCAGTTATACAAGGCTTCCAGTTGTTTTGATCTTACATTTACTAGATTGTTCATACATTGGTTCTTGTCCCTCTTATCTCCCCTGCTTGACTCTTATCCCCCATTAAAGATAAATTTTCCTATTCCCACTTCCTCTCTTTCTTTCTGGATTTATTACTGTCAGTTATTTCTTAACAGCTGATGTGTGCTACCTACCTCTTGCCTTTACTCCAATCCCTTTTCTAAATATTTAAATATTTTTTAAAAATATTTCAAACCAGTTTTCTTCTTCCCACCTATTTTCTCTTTATTTAAACTATAATCCCACTAAATAATAGAATCATACAGTTTATGAAATTCATAATCCATTCATGTTGTTGTGATTATTTATACAGTGGACAACATAGTAGAAACCTGCTGTCAAATGTCTGATCTAGTTCATACCTTTTTATTGTTGGTACTTATGCTAAATGCTGATCCCACCATTCCTATATAGGTGGCAATTAGTGTTTACAGATGTCAAAGTAAACAACAGGCATTTATCTTAAGTCTGAACATCTATTGCCAACATTAGTGCTATTCTGGCTGCTTCCTCCATCTAATAGGGGTTGAAAAGTGATTGGGACACTTTAAGATCACAGAGAAGAGATCTTGCTGCTGAGAAATACAATTCATCCAAACAACAGTGAATCTTACCCCACATATGATATAGCCCCATCTGAGTCTTAATATTACTTCAACTCATAAAACTTGGAGACAAAAAAAAAAAACAGGCCCCCAGTAGGAACAACCAGAGGGAAACTTCAGATTCCACCTCTTAAAATCTACTCACATATCAAAAACATAAATCCTAAAATAAAAAAGATAACTACATATAAAAGAACATGCATATAAAAAGAGGAAGGGGAATCCATCTCAATTGTGTGATTCCAAGACTTCTGAAACCATCAGGAAACAAGCAAACATATATCCCACCAAAATACACTCCCCAATAAAGGATCCCAGATATATGGAAGTGGAGAAAATTCCAGAGAAAGATTATAAAAAACTGAATACTAAAATGTTCAGTGAATGAAAAGGAGATCTAAGGAATGAATTCAGAGACCAAATACAAGAAATGAAAGACCATATCAATAAAATAGTAGCAATAATGAAAATAAATCAGAAATCCTGGAAATGAAATTAAAATGAATCCAATTAAAAATTCACTTGAAAGCATCATCAACAGATAGATTGGATAGAAAATACAATTTCAGCCTTTGAATATAGGGTATATGAACTTAAGTACAGAGGTATGCAATAAAGGGGACACAATGATCAGAATATACAAGAACTCTGAGACAACATTAAGATACCAAATCTGAGAGTCATTGGGGGTAGAAAAGAACACAGAGATATAGGCTAAAGGCATTAAGAATATTTTGAGATAGTTATAGAAAACTTCCCCCATATCAGAAATGAGATAGATATCCACAAACATAGGACCCCAAGTAGGCAAGATAAGAAGAGAAGTTCTCAGAGACACATCATAATCAAAATGCCTAACATTGATAATGAGGCAAGAATATTAAAAGCTGCAAGAGAGAAACATCAGGTCACATTTTAAGGCAAAATAATAAGGCTTACATCTGACTTCTCAACTCATACACTAAATTCAAGGTACTAAAAGAAAACAACTGCCAATCAAGATTGCTATTCCCAGAAAATAATAAAGTTCAGTGGGGAAATAAAAATTTTCCATGACAAGGATAAACTAAAAGAATATATGGCCACCAGGCCAGCACTATATAAGATACTCAAACTGCACAGAGAATATTTCAAGTACTAAAAGAAAACAACTGCCAATCAAGATTGCTATACCCAGCAAATAATAAAGTTCAGTGGGGAAATAAAAATTTTCCATGACAAGGATAAACTAAAAGAATATATGGCCACCAGGCCAGCACTATATAAGATACTCAAACTGCACAGAGAATACAAAAACAAATCCCAATGCTCCCAAATAGGTGAAGATCAATGGAAGACTATTCATCTAAATAAGAAGACAGAATTAAATATAACAAAAAAAAATCAAAATGGTAGGAAATCACACATATACACAACTACACTGAATGTAATTGCTCTAAATTCCCCAAATTAAAAGTCACAGATTAGCACAATGGATTAAAAACAAACAAAAAAAAAACCAAGATCCAACTATATACTGTTTATAAGAGACTAGTAAGCAAAGATCCTAACCCAATGAAGGTAAAAGGAAAAATTATTCCAAACAAATGGAGTCTGTAAACAAGCTGAAGTAGCTACTCTTTTGCATCTGGCAAAGCAGATTTCAAGCAAAAATTAAACAGAAGAGACAAAGAAGGCCACCATATCCTAGTAAAGTGAACAATCCAACAAGAAGATATATAAATGACAGTAAATATATGCCATGCCCCAAATGTCAGCACATCTCATTAAAAAAAACAAAAACCCTGACATTAAATCATTAAATCCTAACTAGACCCCAATACAATAATATTGGGTTATTTCAACACACTCTTATTACCAACAGATAGGTCATCAAAGTATGAAATCAATAAAGATATATCCAACTTAAATAATGCAAATGGTCCTAATAAATACCTACAGAATATTTCACTCTAAGAGAGTGAAAAACTTATCTTCTTCTCAGCAGCTCATGGAATCTTTTCCCAAACAGACCCATATTCTAGGTCACAATGTAATTATTAGAAAATTTTTTTTAAAAATCAATATAATCCCATGTATCCTATATAATCATAATGGAGTGAAACTAGAAATCAATAGGCTCTACCACAAGTCCTTATAAAAGGAAGAACAAACTAACACAAGGCTCAGTAGAAGACTGGAAATAATAAATATCAGAGCCAAAATTAATGAAATTGAGAATAAAAAAAACACTACAAATGATCAATGCAACAAAGAATTGGTTATTTGAAAATATAAATAATATTGACAAACCCTTACCCAAACCAAAAGAAAAGGACCAAATCAACAAAATTATAGTTAAAAAAGTAAATATTATCACAGATCATTTGGAAATCCAGAGGATCACTGGAATTCCATTTTGAAAATTTATACTCCAATAAACCGGAAAATCTAGAAGACACTGAGAAATTTCTGATACATATTTCCTGCCCAAATTGAACAAGGTAGACATAGAAAACATTAATAGCAAGTAAGGAACCTGGATCAAGTAACGAAATTGAAATAGCAATCAAAGCCTAACCAAACCCCCCCCAAAAAAAAACAGACAAACCAAAAAAAAAAAGCCTAGAAGCATTTGTATTCTCATCTGAGATCTACCAGACCTTTGAGAAAGACTGCTATTCTTTTTTAAGCAATTTCCATGAAATTGAAAGGGAAGTGATACCCCCAAATACATTCTGTGAAGCTAGTATAATACTGATACCAAAATCAAGAAAAGAGAATTACAGACCAATATCCCAGAAGAACATCTTGATTCCTTAATAAAATATTAGAAAACTGCATTAAAAAATACCTTAAGAAGACAAAAAAAATGATCAAAGAACCTCACCACCCCCCCCCCCCCGCTGGTACAAAGACCTCTCCACAGGTGTGGCTGTATACTGGACCGGTAGTCAATGACGGGTAAGATCCAATTACAATGGTACCAACCTAAGACAGGAGGCTGACGCCCTGAGGTCAGCTCATCCGAAGACGGGTAAGGACCATATGTAGTATTGGACAACCTAAGGCAGGCATGGTTCCTAAGCCACATGCTTGTTGTTTAAACAGAGAGGGGGAGATGTTGAGAGCCACAGCCAAAGGGGCCCCAGCAAACTTCCAGCTGCCGGCTGATGATTGGCTCACAGCGGCCCCAGCAACATCTAGCTGATTGGCTCCTCTGCGGTGATGTTCATTGGGCTGTTTCCCTGCCCTTCAGACTGCCAGCTGATGACTGGCTCACAGCGGCCCCAGCAACATCTAGCTGATTGGCTCCTCCACGGAGCTGCTCATTGGGGGACTTCTTTGGCTCTGCCCACGCAACCCAGCCAATCGGCCTCAAGAGCAGGAGGATTGGGGGAGGTTGAGAGGCTGGTGTGGGGGGGAGAGGCTTGTGGAAGCCGGTGGTGGCAGCTGGGCTCTGAGGGTTTTTTCCCTGAGGAGCTGTTTTGTTTGGCGTTTATAGTTCTAAAAATAAAGTTAGTTTCTTTTGACAAGTGGCTCCTGAATTGTGCCTGGCCAGACTGCGGCAATCCCAGAAGAACATCCTGATTCCTTAATAAAATATTAGAAAACTGCATTAAAAAATACCTTAAGAAGACAAAAAAATGATCAACTGTGCTTCATCCCAGGGATCCAAGAATGATTTAACATATGCAAATTAACAAACATAACTCACCACTAAACAGAATTAAGAAAAAGAATCATATGATTGTCTCAATAGATGCAGAAAAGACCTTTGATAAAATACAGCACCTATTCATGTTAAAATATGCTGGAGAAAGTAGGGACAGAAGGGACTTTCCCAACATTATAAAAGCTATAAATGATAAACCCAAAGTCAACATTATATTGAACAGAGAGAACTGAAATCATTTCCTCTAATACCAAGAAAAGGACTCTCCACTCTACTAATCACTTCTACTAATATAGTTCTCAAAACTCTAGCCCAAGCAATCAAGCAAGAGAAGAAAATTAAAGGGATACAAATTGGAAAAGAAAAGCCCAAACTATCTCTGTTGATGACATGATCCTATATTTAGAAGACTCAAAAAACTCCACCAAAATAATTCTAGAGATTATAAACAAATATAGTAAAGTATCAGGATACAAGATCAATGTTCATAAATCAACAGTGATTCAGCTGAGAAAGAAATCTGGAAAACCATATAGTTTTTACCACAACCTCAAACATGTGCGCACACACACACACAAACACAAACACCTAGAGGTGAAAGATCTCTACAATAAAAACTAAAGAACACTGAAGAAGAAATTGAAGAATACCTTAGAAGATGAAAAGATGTCCCATGTACTTGGATAGGCAGAATTAATATTGTCAAAATAACCATACTACCAAAAGCACTGTACAAATTCAATGCAATCCCCATCAAAATATCAAGATATTCTTCAAAGAAAAAGGAAACAATTTCTTAAATTCATTTGGAAGAATAAGACACCCATAACAGCCAAAGCAATACTGAGCAAGAAGAGTGATTCAAGAAACATCACAATACCAGATCTCAAACTGTATTACAGAGCTACATAGTTCAAAAAAAGAAAAAATAGCATTGTAATGGCATCAAAATAGACATGGAAGGCCAACTGAATAGAACAGATGACACAGAGACAAAGTCACATACTTACAGCCATCTGATATTTGACAAAGGTACCAAAAATATATGTTGGAGAAAAGACAATCTTTTAAACAAATGGTGCAGGGAAAACTGCACCTTGTAGAAGAATAAAATTAGATCCCTACCTCTCACCCTGCACAAAAGTTAACTCAAAATGTACCAAAGACTTAGGAATTAGACCAGAAACCTAGCAACTACAAGAAGAAAACATAGGGTCAACACTCCCATCATATAGGGCAGGCACAACTTCCTCAACAAGACCCCTATTCTCAAGAAATAAAACCATGGATCAATAAATGGAATGCCAACAAATTAAAAAGCTTTAGCACATCAAAAAAAATTAAGAACATACAGAGAATGCCTCAAAATGGGAGGAAATCTTTACCAGCTCCTCTGACAAGGGATTAATATGCAGAACATGTAAAGAACTAAAACAAGTTAACACCAAAAATAAATAAACCAATAAATAAATGGGCAAAAGAACTAAGCAGACATTTCTCAAAAGAAACCCAAATGGTCAACAAATATATGAAAAAAGTATTCAATATCTCTAGCAATCAGGGAAATGCAAATTAAAACTACACTGAGATTTCATTTCCCTCCACTCAGAATAGCAATTATCAAGAACACAAATAATAATAAATACTGGTAAGGATGCAAGGGAAAAGGTACAGTAATGCATTGTCATTGAAACTGAAAATTAGTATAACCACTCTGGAAAACAGGATGAACTTTACTCAAAAAACTAGTAGTAGAACCACCAATATGAACCAGCTATCCACTCCTTGGCATTTTTCCAAAAGAACTAAAACCATCATACTATAGAAATAGAGCCAGTTTCATGTTTATAGCAGCACAATTCCTAGTAGTCAAATTTTGGAATCAGTCCAGAAACCCATCAATAGACAAATGAATCAAGAAAATCTGGTATATATACACAATGGAGTTTTACTCAGCCATAAAAAGAATGAAATAATGATATTTTCTGGTAAATAGATGGAAATGGAGAATATCATGCTAAGTGAAATAAGCCAGACTCAGAAAAATCAAGGATCAATTGTTTTTTCTCATTTCTAGAAGATAGAGCAAAATAAGGGAAAGAAGGTGATAGTGGGGGAGAATTCAGGTATCATATATAGGAATTATCAGTAGAGTAGAAGGTAAAGAACAAGAGGGAGGAAGAAGGATGGGAAAGGCAAGGAAACATGGAATAAATTGAAGAAAATTAGGTTATGTGTAAATATAAATGTACTAAAGGGGATTTCACCATTATATATATGCAGAAAGTGCCAATAAAAAATAAATGAAAGAGTGAAAGGGAGATCAATAGAGCAGAGAAAGAATAGGGAGAGGGAGAAGGGGAATAAAATGGGAGGGGGAAATGGGGATTGAAATAAAATTCCTTGCATGTATGATTTTGTCAACATAAACCCAACTACTATGTGTAACTATAATGCTTTAATAAAAAATAATAATAGTAAATTATCATAAAGAATGAGTTTGAGGGGTTGGAGTGGTGGCTCAGTGGTAGAGTGCTTGCCTAGCATGTGTGAGGTACTGGGTTCGATTCTCAGCACAACACATAAATAAAGTTCTATCAACAACTAAAAAAATAAAATATTTTTAAAAATGAGTCTGAATCATAGGAAATAGAATGTTTCCTCTCCCTCATATCTTCCTACCACACCAATATGGCTTCTGTATAATAACAGAAAAGAAGTTGGAAAAAACCTGCATATCTCAGATTTTATAGTATCTAGGGAATTCTAAAGACAAAAAAGGAATGTAAAAACAAAGACACCAAAAGGAAAGTTTTGTTTCTAACACCTGCAGCTATAGAAAACAACAAGTGCAGTCTAATCCCTAGTCAGATAAACAATCTCTCACTTAAAGGCCTATTTATCTCATTTCCTCTTACCTAATAATTTCTGCTTTTCAACAGCAGCAGCAATATATTTACAAGACATACTAAAAGAAAAAACACAGAGATTGAAGAAACAGCAAAATTAGATTCCACCTCAGCTTTAATAGAGATTTTAGAATTTTCTGTCTGAGAATTTAAAGCAATTATGATTAAGGTGCTAATAAAAGTGGACATTATACAAAAACAGATAGACAATTTAAGCAGAGGGAATGGAAATGCTATAAATCAAAAGCCTTGTAACAGAAATTAAGAATGTCTTTATTGGATCATATGTAGGCTGGACACAACTAGGAAAAGAATGAAGAGACTTGAAGAAATTTCCATAGGAACTTCCAAAATGAAAATGCAAAAAGGAAAAAGAATGAGCAAGGAGAGAATATATAAAAACTGTGAAATAATTACAAAAGATTTTATATACACATAAAACTGGGAATATCAGAAAGATGAAAGCAATATCTAAAGCAATAATAAATAATTTCCTAAAATTAATGACAGACACCAAACCACAGTTCTATACTGCTTAGAGATCAGTAAACAGAATAAATACCAAAAAATGCCTATAATATCATATTTAAACTGCAGAAAAATCAAAGAAAACATGTTAAAAGAAGTCACAGAAACAAAAATTTGACCTATAGAGGACAAGGAAAAGAATTTCATCAGACTTCTCTTCAGAAATCATGCAAGCAATAAGTGGATTAAAATACTTAAAGTGTTAGTTGGGTGTGGTTGTGCACACCTGTAATCCTAGTGGTTTGGGAGGATGAGGCAGGAGGATCACAAATTCAAAGCCAGGCTCAGCAAGGCCCCAAGAAACTTAGTGAGACCCTTGTCTCAAATAAAAAATAAAAAGGACTGGGGATGTGGCTCAGTGGTTAAGTGCCCCCTGGGTTCAATCCCTGGTACCAAAAAAAAAAAAAAGTTAAAATGTTGGGGGAAAAAAACACACCCTACAATTCTATACACCATAAAATCATTCTTTAAATGTGAAGGACAAACAAAGATTTTCTCAAACAAAAATCCAGAGACTTTCCCACAAATATACCAATATATTTTTTCTAAAAAACAGAAACTATAGAAAAAAGACCTTAATTATATGTAGTTTGTTAAAAAATTAAATACAAAGATCCAGGTCAGTTAAAATTAAAGGGATGAAGAAAAACACCATGCTAACAATAGTAAAAAGAAAGCAAGAGTAGCTACATTTCAGACAAAGCCAAATTCATAAAAAGGAAAACCAAGGATGAAGATGGGCATTACATAATGAAAAAGGGGTCAATTCCCCAAGAAGACTTAACAATTCCTGATCTGTATGTGTCTAAAAATAGAGCATCAGAGTAGATGAGGCAAAAAATCAAAGAGAAAGAGATGAATGAATCCTCAATTTATTTGAGTTGGACTTCAACATCCTTCTCTCGGTAATTGACAGAGCCAACATGCCAATTATTAAAGACACAGTTGAGGGCTGGGGTTGTGGCTCACCTAGCATGTGGTGTGGTTTGGACTTGAGAAAAGTGTGTATCCAATCAATTGGTGTTTAGCTCAACTATGTCTTTTTAAAAAAATAATTCCATTTTATTTATTTTTTTATGTGGTACTGAAGATCAAACCCAATGAGGTAGTACCACATAAAAAAATAAATAAAATGGAATTATTTTTTAAAAAAGACATAGTTGAGCTAAACACCAATTGATTGGATACACACTTTTCTCAAGTCCAAACAGAATATTTACAAAGATAACTACACTCAAGACCATAAAACATCCCTTAACAAATTTAGAAAAATAGAAATCATACAAAACATATTCCCAGACCACAATGCAATTAAAACTAAAAATCAATAAAAGAGAAATAGCTGGAAAACCTCTAAATACTTAGAGATTAAACACCACATTTCTAAATAATATGTAGATCAAAGAAGTAAGGATCCTTAAAAGGAATATTAAAATGTTTCAAGACAATTTAGCACCAGAAATTATTGAGTCTGGAAATAAGCAGAATATGAGTTGGTACAATTGGGACAGCAAAGAAAGACTAAACAAAGAAAGATGAGGAAAAAAACTATAGAAATTAATAAATCATTTACAAAATGAAGAACAACCACTCATTAGAACTAACCTTGACAGAAAGGATAAGGGCAAAAAATGCTCAAAATTTCTTGTAGTTGTGCCATTATAAGAAGAAAAAGAATGATTTCATTCAAAATGAAACTGAAAATTTCATCGAACTATAAATATTCCTTTAAAAGTAATCCATTACTACATTAAGGAAATTAGGAAAACCTTGGTCAAAAGACTTGACATTGAATTCATTTTGCGGCTTGGTGCCCCAAAGCTATTTAAATCCTGTTTCTTCAAGATCAGCTTAAGTATTTGGATTCTTGTCCAGTATCACAGTTCTTCCTGCATTGCTATTTCTCTATAGTTTTCCAGGATCTGGGGGGTTTTATCTTGAATATTAATCTCAGCCTATATATGATCACACTAAAACAAGTAAATACAACATTTAGATAAATTGCCTACTATGACTCTACTATTTTCTTGCCTGAATCTCCATCATACCTAGTCAAGTTTATGAGTATGAGTTATTCAATAGCCTGGCTATCCTACTACCAAGTACATACAACACTGTCTTTAAAATATGCATTTGCAAAGGACATTATTTAACCTTGCATAATTTTCTTGTATCAAGTAATTTGTTTGCCAATATATGAGAATAAAAAATGGTTAGAAAAAGACTACTCCAACAGTGTAAAATGTTTGCAGTGATTATATAGACCCTTTTTTATTAGTTGTTCAAAACATTACATAGCTCTTGACATATCATATTTCATACATTTGATTCAAGTGGGTTATGAACTCCCATTTTTCCCCCGTATACAGATTGCAGAATCACATCGGTTACACATCCACGTTTTTACATACTGCCATACTATTGTCTGTTGTATTCTGCTGTCTTTCCTATCCTCTACTATCCCCCCTCCCCTCCCCTCCCATCTTCTCTCTCTACCCCATCTACTGTACTTCATTTCTCTCCCTTGTTTTTTTTAGACCCTTTTTCCAAACTAATATAAGTAACTCTTTTTTATCTATTCTAACTTCAGCCCCATGCCATGCCTATTGCCTATTTAAAAAAAAGTTTTCCAACTTTTTAAAAAATTTTAACTGATACATAAAAACAAAAATTGTACTAATTAACAGGGTGCCTTTTAATAATGGATACTTGAATATCTAGCATAATGATTAATCAGGTTAAACATATCTCCTTGAACACATATCATTTTTTCATTTTCTAATTTTTATTGGTTCTTTTTAGTTATACATGACAGTAGAATCCATTCTGACATAATTATAAAGCTTAGAATATATCTTGGTCTAATTAAGTCCGGAAACTTCTCCTTCCCTTTAGCAGGGACTGAATTCAGGGACACTCGGCCACTGAGCCACATCCCCAGCCCAATTTTGTATTTTATTTAGAGACAGGGCCTCACTGAGTTGCTTAGTGCCTCACCATTGCTGAGGCTGGTTTTGAATTCTCGGTACTCTTGCCTCAGCCTCCCAAGCCACTGAGATTACAGGCATGTACCACCTGGCCCAGCCTGTACTCATCTTTCCGTCATTTATCTAGTTATTTTTTTAAATAAATTTATTCTTTTGTGGATATACACAATGGTGAGATTCACTAGAATTTATTCATAAATGTACACGGGAAAGTGATGTTAGATTCATTCCACTATCTTTCCTTTTCCTATCCTCTCTCTCTTCCCTTTATTCCCTTTTGTCTACTCCACTGAATTTCTTTTTCATTATTTCCCCCTCCCTTATTGTGGATTAGCTTCCCATATTAGAGAAAACATTTGACCTTTGGTTTGGGGGATTGGCTTATTTCACTTAGCATGACAATCTCCAGATCCATCCACTTACTGGCAAATGTTTTCTTTTTTATGGCTAATACTCCATTGTGTGTGTGTGTGTGTGTATGTGTGTATATATATATATATATATATATATATATATATATATATATATATATATATATATCACATTTTCTTTATCCATTCTTCTCTTGAGGGGCATCTAAGTTGGCTCTATAACTTAGCCATTGTGAATTTTGCTGCTAAAAAAACATTGATGTGGCTGCATCATTATAGTACATTTATTTTAAATCCTTTGGATATATATTGAAGAGTGGGATAACTGGGTCAAATGGTGGTTCTATTCCTAACAATCAGAGAAATCCAAATTAAAACTACACTGATATTTCATCTCACTCCATCAGAAGAATAATTATCAAGAATACAAATAACAATAAATGTTGGTGAGGATGTGGGAGAAATGTACACTCATATTGTTGGCAGTACTGCACATTATTGCAAATACTCTGGAAATCAGTATGGAGATTTCTCAAAAAAAAAAACTAGGAATGAAACCACCATTTTACCTAGCTATCCCAATCTTCAGCATATATCCAAAACACTTTAAATCAGCATACTACAGTGATGCAGCCACATCAATGTTTACAGCAGCACAATTCACAAAAGCCAAGCAATGGAACCAAGAAACCAACTTAGATGTCCTTTAGTAGATGAATGAATAAAGAAAATGTGATATATCTACACAATGTAGTATTATTCAGCCATAAAGAAGAATGACATTATGGCATTTGATGGTAAATGGATGGAACCAGAGATTAACATGCTAAGTAAAATAAGTCAATCCCCAAAAGTCAAATGTCAAATGTTTTGTCTGATATGCAAAAGCTAATTCAGAATAAAGAGGTATATAAAAAACAGAAGAAAGATCAGTGGAGTGGATGAATGGGATTGAAGGGGTAAGAGTGGGAATGGGAAAAGAAAAGAACATTGAAATGAATCTGACCTAATTTTCCTATGGACATAAATTAATATGCCACAATGATTCTCACCATTATGTGTACCCAAAAGACATTAAAAAGAACTATAAGTAAATAGACAAATCAGTAGAGTAGAGGTAAGGAGTGAGGAGTGAAGGGAAAAGGAAATACTGGGGACTGAATTAGAACAAATTATATTCCATGCTTTTATGATTTGCCAAAATGAATCCTAATACTATATATAACTAAAAAGAACCAATTAAAAATCTGACTATCAAAAAAGTCAATGATAGATCCTAATAGATTTTTAGAACTTATTAGGTAAATATATAATAAAATTATTTATTTATAGAAAAAATGAACAAATTCCCAATATATTTAACAATATAGACAAATTTCAAAAACTGTTATGTATGAAAGTCACACATACACATTCTTCAGTTTGTTTGATTCTATTTTATGAAGTTCAAGAACAAGCAAGAGTAAACCATGGTGCTAGGAGTCAGAACTTAGTGGCCTCCATAAAGGGGTAGAGGTGAGAAACTGAATAAAAAGGGACAGGAAGAATATTTAAGTAAACTTAAGAATTCTATATCTTATTTTGACTGATAACTATACAGATGTAAATAACTCAAAATTTGTTGATCCGAGTACTTGATATCTTAAATGTGATTGTGTATAAATTATACCTGGCATATTTTCCTTTCCTTTCTTATTTTTTCTTTAGCTACCAACTTTCAGATGCTCAACTTAGAACCTTGTTTTCTAGATATGTATCTTTTGCTCCAGACTTTTTAAATCTACAGCTTTCTTAGAATGATATATACAGGCATTTAAAAAATGTCAAAATTATAATAATAATAATATATATATATATATATATAATCCTGCTTTTTATGAAGACAAAGTATGTAATCAGGGGGAAAAAAAAGTGTGACCTGGGGGCTGAGGTTGTGGCTCAGCGGTAGAGCACTTGCCTTGCACCTGTGAGACACTTGGTTCAATCCTCACAGCATCACATAAAATAAGCAAAATAAAGGTATTGTGTCCATCTGAAACTAAAAAAAAATTAATTTATAACAAGAAGTAATCTGAAGATAAATCTTTGATGCTTATATTGAGCTGAACAATAAAACTAAAAATTTTTCAGCCCTTTTAAGAAGAAACAGATAAATAAAATAGAAACTGTGACTGAGTTATTCTGGTATGTTAATAGTCACAATAAAAGTATTAGACTTGTTATAGAAGTGAATAGAAGAATGTTTGGCTAAGAGAAAAATAAACAGAAATTAATGCATCAAAGCACAAAAAGAAAAATAGCCCAAAAAATTATAAAATGTTTCAAAATTAGCATAAATACAAGAAAAAGGGGAAGAAAGGCAGCAAAAAAATGATTTTTAATAAGACTTTCATAGAAGTTATAAAGAATGAATTGAAGTATACAAATTATGCAAATTATCATATAAATCATAAAAAAATGGTTCATAGAGTATGTACTTGCTTTGAAAATTCATTTCTAAAAAATAATGGCTCAATTAGAAAGTGATCCATGTAGAATTATATGTAAATAAGCCTTTAATAAGTGTTTACATAATAAGTGACATCACTAATTTACCCTATGTAGCTATTGCAAAGTACAATAATATTGACTATTACCTCAAAGATAAAGGAATTTTGGTTAAAATGGAACTGGAATAAAAAAGAAAAATTCAATGATGTGCTACCAAAGGATAGCAACACATCAGAATAAGGAACTTTCTGAATTATTTAAGAAACCAATAAACATAGTATACACATTATTTATAATAAATAAATAAATAAATAAATGTCCCTCATTTGTATTCTGATCATCCTCTTAACCACATTCCAATTCAGTTACTCAAGAATGTTTAGCCTATTCGCCTGAGTCTTAGATAGGTTATAACTTAGGAGAAATCCAAGTAAGAAATAACAGACTTTAGCCAGTTTACTTTCAGCTTGTTGCTCTATAACCTTATTCTAAGCACTGCAAAGTTCCTCCAAAAATTTATTTCATATTTAAAAATTAATATCCAGTGGCATCTGGAAAATCCATCCCACTGTTATTCACTTTGGCAAATACTTTGTCTTTTGGCTTCTCTTTTCTAACATTCTTACTAAAACCCACCCTATGGGGCATCATAAAATAGAATGGCTTAGATTGACTTGAAAATATTTTTTTCAACCCCTTAGACAATTTTACCATCTGTACAAAACAGCTTTCAAAAGTTGTATTTGTCCTCTTATCATGCACCCACTTGTTCATGTAGGGCCTTCCAGTTCAGAAGGGAATCAGTTTTGTTTTCATTAACATATCCAAAAGCACAGGTTAACTGATTTTATCAAAAACCCTATGCATTTATAACTTTAAGTCAAGTGAAAACAAAATGTGGACCTTGTTTGAATCTCAATCAAGAGATGTAGGAGTTTGGATCAGGGTAGTAGTGGAAGCAATAAAGACACATGATCAGCTTTGGTATATATTCTGAAGAAATAGAACAGGATCATTTATCTTCTCAAAGTCTCCATGCTTCCTTAGGAATTTATCATATTTTGTCTTTTTCAGAAAATGAGAAAGGTGAATGAAAAATACTAGATTCAAGAACTGAAGAACAGAATGTTCAATTTACCTATGATTCTTACCAAACTTGCAGACCTAAGGATATAATTTCAATTTTCTGGCCTCAGATGTTTTTACCAATAAAATTACAACATTTACACTTTCTTTGCCTTGCCTTTCTCACATGACTATTATGAAGTTCCAATATCTTAAAGATAAAGCTCTCAAAACTAATTTTAACTTACTAGATTAATTAAAACTAATTTTAACACACTAGATTAACAAAAACTCTGCAATTTCACTGTACCACATACAGACAGACACTTAATGGTTCACTGAATGCTTAAAACGAGTAAACTACTCTTCAATACCCACATTTTACTGCTACCAGATTAATTAGGTATGGTCCAGGTTAGCCACCTGGATGAAAATAATTTATAACACACACATACATGTATATATATACTTATGTATATGTATACTCACACATAGATGTAACACTGAGTTTGTTTCAAAAGCCTAAGTCCTTACACTTTAATAAAACAGCAAGTTATACATACAAACTTGTGATGATTTATAGGAGATCCACACAGAACTCCAGAGTAACTATAGTCACTCATTGCACTGAGGCCTGAGTAAATTAGGGAAAAGACACAGAGGCTATAGTAGCCCAGGCAAGAGATGGTCACTCAATAAAATAAATCTTGGTCATTAATCAAGTGATTTGTAAATTAATATATATGTTTTCAATTAAAATGGTTAAGAACACATCATTAGTAACAGTTTTCTGCTTTAATCTCTTTCAATTAATTAACCATGTATACACTACTTCATTCATTTAAAAAGCATATCAATGCCTACTGTAATGGTTCTCAATATTAACTATACATAAAAATTTCCTGTAGGGCCTTTTTCAAAAATGCAACTGTCTAGGCCCTATCCCTAGAGATTTTGATTCTCCAAGACTGGAGTGAGGCCAGAGTCTCTTTTAGACAGCAGAGTTGATAAACATTGGCCTGCTAATTGATGTACACTCTAACAATAAGGAAGTAAAAAACTAAAATAAAACATGTTTTCACTTCAAAGAGTTCATAGTATAATAGCAGTGATAGGTTTTTTAAAAATCACAAGGTGCTGAATTTACACTATAGATAAATGTCAGGTGCCATACGAAAACAAAAGAGGAAAAATAAATAAAATAACCTGGGTAGGTAGATGAGGAGGCAGTGGCCAGAGCCAGTTTCACAGTGGTAGTGACTGACACGATAAAGGTTAAATTGGGAGTTCTTCAATTATATTAAAGGTGGAAGAAAGCATTCTAGTCAGAGGCTACAGAACAAGAAAAAGCATAAGATATATAACAATATAATGCTTTCAGGGAGCACAAAATGCCTTAGGAACCAGAGAAATGAAGATGGAAAGGTAAACAGGAACTCCTTCTGAAGGGAACTATATGAAAGTTAAGCAGTTTGAAATGGATTGTATAAAGCAGTGGCTTAAAATTGTACTTCAAAGAATTCAAGTTCATATCTTTCACAAATAACAGGAGCATTCAAATACATACTGAACTTAAAACAAGATGTAGTAAATTGATGTGCTCATCTTTTTTTTTTCCTATGTTCTTCTTATAGTTATTTCATTGGCTGCAAAGGGTACAGCTTTACACTTTTTTTTTTAAAGCTAACAATGCCCTCATATCTGTCTGTGGATATTATACAACAAAAACCAAATATTTTTAAAATTTATCTTCACAGATATATAACTTGTTATAACTTATAAGATAAATATATGCCAAAAAGTACATTTATTTATTTTTCCTAATAAGTGTTATTTACCAGGGTTTCACAGAGAGAACCCCTGCTCTAGGGAAATCAACATAGAATTTTTAACAGGAAAATGACAAAATTAACATTGTATTTCAGAAATAACATTATTACAACAAACTGAAGTGTAATGAGGTAAAACAAAAAGTGAGGAAATGAGTTAAGAAGTGGTTTCAAGAGGCCAAGCAAGAAAATGTGATGGAATGAACAAGTACTGGTAATGGACAAAAGAGAATAAATTTCAGAAACACTAGGAAATAGAATGACTTGATGACTCATCAGATAGTAGGGGGCGGTGATTTTCTAGATGCACATTTTAATTATGGCCATGTTTAAAAGGTAGAAAAGGAGTTGGCCAGAAGGTGCCAACTCCTCAGAACTCAGAATAAAATGTTCATCGGCACATTTAATCAGTGAGTTGAAATGAAGTCCCCATTTTAGTAATAGCTCTAATTATGGAATTTTCTCAATCCATTTTTATATATTTTATTATAGACTAGGTACCCTATAATACAATCATAACCACTTTTTAAAATTAACTATATTCCTATTCAAAAATGCCATAGTATTTTCCCCATTTAGTAAGACTTCAGTGCTATTGGTACATAGTTTATATAGGTATCTATCCTTATAATAGGAAATCATTACCTATTATTGTAATATATTATTATAAATTATATTTGTTCCACTATTTTAAAAGGTAATTTTTAAAATTTTAATACAATGTACATTTTATCACCCTTTCCAATCTATGCAAATACCTTCACCTCATTGTCTTCTCTCATTTTCCAATAACCTCTTACAGATAAGAAGTAAAATATTTATTCCCATAATACAGATGCAGGAATGAAATTTCAAGGAAGATAAATGCCTTGCCCAAGATAATCTAGCTGGCAAACAATAGAACTTTAAGTAAAACGCAAATTTTCTGAATCCTAAGCCAGTGTTCTTCCTACAATGCCATATATTTTTGAAGTAGTACATACTTAACTGCTGCCACTTCCATGACCATCTCTTGTCTGAGTATTCCATTTTATTTTCTTACATTCACATATTTTTCTGAAATATTTGATCTGAATATTTTCTCTACTAGCTTTATATCCTCAAATGTCCATGCCAGTCTGTTTTTTTATACTAATATATCTCTAGCAAAATTCTCCAGAATCACTATTATATCCATGAATTGAGGGAATTTGAAAAAAAAAATTCAGAATCTGGGAATAGAAATAGCAATATGTCCAAGTTTAGTGCATCAAAGCCTAATCCCCCTACCTAGTTAGTTTAAATTTGGCCTCTGGGACTCTCTTTCACATTTGCCTCATCACCCCTATCAAGCCATTCTTCAATCTGACAAACTATGTTATTTCATATTGAGAAAAAAATCACTATTGTAAAAAAATTTCACAGTGTGAGTTAGAATTAAATCTGTTTGTTTAATTCTGAATAAAATTGGCTTTTAAATTATTAATAACTCCAGATTTAATGCTTTTATGACAACCTACTAGGAACAGAGGCTGAGGCAATTATTGATACTTATTTCATTTATTCATTATTTTTTACTACAAAAATTATTGAATAATTCCAAAAAGAATTTCCTTAAATTATCAATATCTGGTTCTTAATTTCTGTGATTTCTAATTTTACTATTTTTTTCTTATGTATTCAAGCACATTTATAAAACTATATTCATTTGTATGAGACAAATGACTTAAAGCTTTTTCTTGTATAAACCATGTCAAAAGTACATTTCAAAGTAACCCAAAAAAGTGCAATAAAGATTATAAATCACTTTAGATCATAAAATGATATTATAATATCTCAACATATTAACATAATGCTTTTTTTATAAATTCTCTTCTCATCCTCTTGGAAACTATATATTTTTTGCTTATTCATTAGAAATTCAACATCAAAGTATAATTACCTAAAATATTTTCTCACTAAACTACACATTAACTATTTTTGAGTTCTTACAAGTATTATAAGTTTTCACAAGTAGTAAGACCATGAATTTGTTTATATATACATTTATGAAGAGTCTAAAAATCTGGGGATATTTTTATGTTCATAATTTTAAGGCAATGCCACTGGATCCTTTAAAAAATAGATATATTTATGTAGCCATTATCTACTTCATTCTAGCAACACGTTAATACTTTATTCGTTTTATACTGAACAGTAAAACAGAATAACAATTAGTTTCTCTGAATGCTAGTTCAGGAAAACAAGTGATTATCTTCTCCTTCAGTTTACTACTTATATATTATTATATTTTGTCCACTATTGGGTGGACAAAACATTATCTTGCAAATTCTACTTTTTGTGTGTACTTATTTCTTTCCCTAAACTGTCATTGCTTTTTAAGTTGATGCTAAAGTTGAAATATCTTTATTAACTCAAACTGACCTACCCACAGGGTTCTCTGCACCAGACTCTGATGCTGGCATCTCAACAATTTCCAGTACCTAATGTATGTGGGTTTATGTATGTTCCCCTTGTTCCTTTGCAACAACAAAGAATTGATAGGCATTAAACCAACTCAAAACTTACCTTGCAAATCTGGAAAAACTCTGAAGTCAGGGTCTCCTGAATCTCCTCTCTAAGAATCCCTGCAGTTGCTCCTGGATGCAGGGAACCACTTCCAGCCCCACCACCACTGTTACTGCCACTGCTGCTACCACTGCCAGGGGAGGAGGCAGTTAAGCCATCCAAAACTTTTCGGAAATTAAACTTCTTCATTTTAAACACTGTTGAGAAATTCAAAGGAAAGAAGAAAGGGGCCACTTAACACATAGAATCAGATCAGGAAAAGCTTTTATCTTTTCATTAGCCAAGCCAATCTCCATTTTATGAGCACTGGCTATAACTGGGGAAGAAAAAGAAAAAGAGGCTTCATTTTGTCAAATTTGAATTCTTAAAAAAACGTATCTTTATAAAATAAATAAATAAAACACAACTCCAAGAGCAACAGTATTCTCTCCTCATATATAAGATTTTCAAGGGCTTTCTCCTCAGCTGTAGCTACGCTTTATCAGCACTGGGGTAAAAATAAAAGGCAGTGTCATCATCGTCATTAGCATTATATCATCATTATTATACAATCAAACCAGAGTCCAATAGACTAAGAACCCCTGTGTCTCTCTTAAAGGCGGGCTTTCTTCTAAAGGTTCAGTTCAGAATATTTTATTTCCAGAAAAACGACGTTGCGGGGGAGCCAGTATTTACTCTGCCACCATCTTCCGGGCTCTCTCCCCATCATATTCAACGCTCTTTTTCTCACTAGGGAATTTGGGGAGTGAGAGGCAAAAGTGCCTTTTTCCGTTCCCAAACCCAACAGCCCGAGTCCCAAAATCATTTGGGGGTGACCCAGAGGCTCAGCCGACGGGAGGGGCGAGAGGCGACAACAGCTGCCTCCACTTGTCCCTCCGCCTCCCCCTCCCTCTCCCGATCTCCTGCCCCCTTTTCTCCCCGCGTCGCTTGCCCCCACCCCCCTCCCGCAGCCCGCAGCCGCCGCGGCTCTCGCCCGCCCGCGGTCCGCTCTCTCCGCAGCAAGGTGGCGGCTCTCAGGGGACGTGAGGCGGTGGCGGCAACGGCTGCAGCCCGAACCCGACGCTCCCGTGTCCCTCCCCTGGGCCGAGCACCGTGGCGCGGAGCTCCCGCCCGCGGGCGCGCGAACACACAAACACCCTCACACCGCCGCGCGCCCAGCTGGAACACACACAAACACTCTCACAGATATTCTCGCGGGCGCACTCACACAAGCACACGCGCGCGCGCGCACACACACACGTACACACACACACACGTACACACACACACACACACACACACACACACAGGTGTGAGCCAGCCGGGGCTGGACGGCCGTGGCGTCCCTGCAGGTGAATATCTGACCCAGGACTAGGCACCTTCCTCAGACGCCACTAGCCGCCTGCCAGCCCGGGAAGCTGAAGGCGTGTAGGGCGGTGAGCTCGCAGGCGTTGGTCCGGCCGAGCTGCGGCCGCTTCTCCGATCCCTCAGGTCGCGGCGCCAGGCGCTCTCCGAGGTCCTAACCGAGCAGGCGGGCTCCACCACAGGCTCCGCCCTCCCGCCGTGGGAGGCAAGCCCCGCCCCGATACGGCCCCTCTTTCGCCCCGCCCCCCCCTCCTCGGCTGCGCGGGCGGGGAGAAGGGTGGAGCGGTCTGGGACGTCAAAGGGCCGGAGCCGCCTTGCCGCCAATCCTATGCTCCATATCACCAAGTTCCGTAGTCTCCAGGCGCGGAAGAAATTAGAGGATAGGCCGGAGGAAAAGCCAATGAAAGGGGGAGGGGAGAATTTAGAAAAGTAGGTGAGGTATTTGATTGACAGCAATTTTGGCCCGTATACCCCGGCGGTGCTTTGAGGGCTGTAATTGGTGCTACCTGTTGAAGGACGCAAGTGTAAATGAATAGAATGCTTGCAAAGGTGCGAACTGGATCGCCTGGAGTCCGAGTCTGCAGAGCTCCCTTAGCTCCTGCTTTGGGTGATGTTATGAACTGGACATGTGTTTTGTAGCTTTTCACCTCTGAGAACCTCTTCCCGCTCGCCAGGTGCCATCTATTGAGCTCGCTTCACCTACCCTGCCAGCTGCGCTCAACTTCTATTTGCGATTAACCTGTACTGAGCTGTTACCTATTTATGGCTTGACGGGTCATTTCTGCCAGAATGAATTGCATTTCAATTGGGTTTTGACATATATAGGCTTGAAGATCCTAAGGAATTGATTACTCACCTTGTTCACTCTTAGAAGTGCAAATACTCCTTTCAGTCATCTTCACATATCGAAAGTTAATTTTTAAGAGAAGTCTTTCTCTCAGCAAACCTTGTCCATAATACACTTCAAACTTTTTCTGTGAGTCACAATAATCATTTTGGAAGCTGCGCCATTGGGTGCAGAGCATCTGGATGGAAAGATGTCGTTTTGAGCTTGCTATTGAACTGGGGAAAATTTGGACCTAGTTCTGTCAGTCTGTGAAAAGGAAAGCTGCTCACAACTAACTGTATACTTCAGTTAAGGCAACACAACAGAGCTCATAAGTAATCATCTCAAATATTTATTGTCTTATATCTTACAGATCTAGAATGACACCTGTCCGCATCGCACCCTTCATTCAGAATGGGGGTGGTAGAGAAAGAAGACAACTTGCAAGAGATATGACTTGCCTAAGCACATAGCAAGGAAGTAGTAGAAAAGGAGTAGAGCGCAGTTTTTCAGATCCTCAAGTCAACGCTCATACTCCCATTTTGAATGTCTGTTTACTCCTTTTTGTGACTCCTTATATTGTCTCTTATTGTTACAACTAAACAGTAACTCTTGAAGGTAGTCATGGGATTGTATGTCTCATAACTTGTTTAATATCTGGCACAATAATTTCCTTGTAATAGGCTCTTAAAGCATTTGAACTGTTGACTTATTAATGGTTATTAAAGACTTAAAAGATGGTACCCAATTATATCATGTTTGGGAGAGGTAAAAACAAATGCCATGTCTATGTAACCTAGATCTTGGTAGGGTTTTGAATCCTATATTGGACTTCTCTTTCACCTTTTTCCTTCTTGTTTTTTCTCCAAACATAGGTGCCAATTAAACTGAAGAGTTTGCTTTACTCTTTTTATGTCTTTTTTTTTCAAAAGGAAAAAAGGTTTTCTTAACTGTTAGTGCACTAAACATTTCTGTCTAGAATAATGGATTTAGATGCCCTCCTTCCCTTCATTGGCAAGTCTGTCTGTGACTCCTTAATTGTCAAATAAATGAAAACTGAAAAAAAATGAAAGCCTATAAAAAGTGGTGGTCTGGTCTTTTGATGATGGTGAAGAAAGACAATACCCAGTACAGCAAAGAGAGGAGTAATGTTTGCAAGCAAAACTCCTTAAATCACCCATCAGGTCATAAACTGTCATGAACTATTTATTTGGTAGTTTTGATTCAAAAACTTTGGGAATAACTGAAAAAGAAAATGCATATTAAACAGGCTGACAAAGACTCTTCTTGAAAATATTGGAGGGAATTCAAGGGCCTGCTTCAGTTTAAAAGATGTGATAGGGCAGATATCCCTTCAGATGGGACCACAAATAGGTATGAAAAGTAAAAGAAAAGCCATGTTAGAATAGAAAAATGTTTCCAAATAATTATTAGAAACCTGAAAATCTAACCATTATGGACAGCATAATGTATTATATATACTAAGCACCCAGTAAATATTAATTTTAATAAATGACAGCAAGTAAAAATCTTAAAGTAATTGCAATCTGAAAGAGAAATATCCTATGGGCAGAGCATATTGTGATGCCAATTTACAGACTATGACTAAAAGATAGAAATGAGCAAGAAGCAGAATGGATTTTGTATGTGGGGGAACCCCATAAATAATTGTAACCTAAAAATCTTACTAGGTGAGAGAAGCCTATATCTGTAGAAACAAATTCCATCTTGAATGAATCAAGATTTATCCAAAAGCCAAGGTGGAATTTATTCACATTAGCAAGTGTGAACATTTCTAATCTGCTTTCTGGGAGATACTGAGTCCTTCATTATGCAACTTTATTTATCACTCAGTTCTGACTCGATCAAGTTTTAGCCCAATCCTCATTATTTGCCAGTCTAGACATTAGAATTTCATTAAGAGAACACAGCTAAAAAGCCAGGATCCACCTATGTCCTCCCTGGCAAATTTTTCAAGAGATTTAAAAAGGTATCCTTGCTTCTTAAATCTTCATCTGACTTTTTTATGACCCTATTATACATCCTTAAAAAGGGTACTGGTTGTTAATTGTCAGTTTTCTATTATGACAGGAAATAGAAACCAGCAGTAAAATCCCTCATTCAGCCTAGACCAAGCCCACAAAGGGAGAAACCACAGGGTTAATTAAATAATGTCATGGCTCTCATGGGTTTCAAACCAACAGGCAGGGGTCATTAGGATAGAACCAAAATACACAAAGTATGGCTCAGCATACAATCAATAACAGAATTGCAAACAGAACTGATGCCTTCCAGGACAAAACTCAAATATTTGCTATTAAATCTGTAATTAAAATCAGTTCTCTGTGCATATTCCAAAATAGATGTTCACATACTTACCTTGTGATATAGTAAGAGAAGGGGATTTAGTGTTGGGACAGACCTAAGTTTAATAAATGTGGTACTAACAAGTATTTAATCTCAATTTTCCCTTGTATATCAGAACAAATATAGGCTATTAAATAAAATTAGATATGTAAAAAAAATTGTACAATACAAACCTCTTACAAACATACTATTATTTTCTTTCTTTTACTTTTGTGAAATCATCTGTGGGAATTGGCTTTAGACTGGAATTTGTTTTCTCTTTTCTAATAATATAAAAGTTTTTTGTATCTGAAGTTGAAACTGAAGGAGAGAATAAGGGCTTAGACTGGATGACCTTCAAGGTTTTTTTTCAACTCAAAATTCTGTCTTTATATAATTTGTTTAATCAAGGTTTACTGCACTGTCTCCCTAAACAGTAAAAAGCCTTGTTGAAAAGATAATTAAATGGGTACCCATGTAGGCACCTAGCCAATAAAGATGAACCACAGCCCATAGTAGGAAAAATCACAGGAATCCTCAAATGTGTCATTTTTACCAAACAGAGATTTCTGAAAGTGACATCTTTATTAATGTTTCCACACAGGAGCATGTACATCTGACTATGAAAGTAAAATGTGCTTGTTACAGAAACTTTAGCAAGTCTATACATTTATTTCTAGTCCTTTTTAGGATATTTTAAAACCAATTAGAAATATCCAGGATATGCTGTTTTGATTTTCTTTGACTAAACATCTTGTTGTGAACCTCCCTTATTGCATTAAATATTCTTTAGGCACCTCAACTTTGAATGTCAATGTTATATTCAATCGTATGTATGTATATTGCATAATTTATTCAATCATTTCCATATGTGTGGATATTTTATTTATAACTTTATAACACTATAAATAAAAATGAAATGAATACTGTTACACTAAATAATTGATAAAGTTTCCATTTTAGGGGCTATGTAAATAAAGTCTTCATTCATGATTCTTAATTTTATTTTTAAAAGGTTTCACAAATGTATATCCTCATTAAGAGCAGAATTTTCTGTGAAGACTTGTTACAATGAACCTCTGTAAAATGAAATCTCATGCCACCTGCATTACTTTTTTTATTTAGTTATTGACAAATTCAAAGAATTTTTAAATGATGAGTGAGAATAATCAATGTGACAGACCAGGAAAGTCTGACAAACTATGACATGTTACTGCTTGCGGCTTCAGTTTAGAGGGAGAAACTATACTAGATTTTATAAACTTTAAGGTTGGAAAGAAGCAGTCATCCATATTTTTAAAAAATGATAACACAAACTTCCAGTTTCATCAATAAATAACAGTCATAGTTTTGTTATATGATATTGTTATTTGAGAAGAAAATGAAAAAAAATAAGAAGAGAGCGAAAAGGGTGAAGAAAGACTTATAGATAAATCTACAGAAGAATTTCATGAGAAAAAAATCAAATCTTAAAAAAGAATATTAGAAACTTAAAACCAGTTTCGATTTTTGTAACTACAGACAAAGTAAGTAAAGATGTGAACCCTTGGAATTTGCTATTCAAACTCAATCTTGGCAGCAAGATTCAGGCCACATATCATAGATTCTTTGACCTTGCTCTCAGATGATTAAAAACTACAAAGATTGACAGCCTTTCTTGTGCTTGAATTATAGAGACAATAGGAAACTATCCTTTGTAGAGCCAATCTCTCATTTCTGGAAGATTTAATTTACCATGACTCATGATGATTGCACCAGTTTAAGTAGGGATATGTATTTGGTTTTGTGTTGGCAATAACGAATTTAATAATGCTATTACCATATTTTTTTATGATGGGTAACAATCAATTATGATGTTAAAACTTGGTGAGCTGGAGTTATAGCTAGCTCAGTGGTAGAGTGCTTGCCTCACACGCATGAGGCCCTGGATTCAGTCCTCAGCATCACATAAAAGTAAACAAATAAAAGTAAAGATATTGTGTCCATCTAAACAAACAAAAAAAAAGTTAAAAGAGGCCAAAATTTTGTAAATATCCATATTAAATTGATCACTGCTAAAATTGGTGCTAGAGTTTTGGAGAATATGCAAGGATACCAGCCAGACTGATTTTCCATTAACAAAAGTTCAAAACAGAGTCGGAGTAAGAGAAAGATGAGTTACTTCTTGTCTCCTGATTGCAGACTATAAGACAAGAAAACCCTTTAAGTGGGTTCCTCTCTGGCAATTCAGGATAAGCTTTCTGTTCTAATCAGCTCCTTGGGTAGCTTGGGCTGACAAAACATTATTGTTCTCTTAACCTTTGCCAAGCTGAGGGAACTTTACAAGTATTTTTTTCAATAACAGCCAGAGTGATTTATGGGTTTTTCTCCTTCTAGCTCTCCTCAGAAAACTAAATTTTATTTCTCAGCCTCATTTCTTCCTCCCATTATCCTCAGTTCTCTACCATCTTTAGCATAGTCCTTTTTTCTTTAAGGCAAATATTACTTTGTTTTAAGTGTGTTTGTGGCCAATGTGCTTTAATTATGGAGACCAAGTATTTTGAATTTTCTGGAACAGTTACTATTTAAAATATTCTGTATTATTGTTCTCCTAAACCATCAAAAAATATCCAGCACCTCAACAAATACCACTGGTTTCCATAATGCTGCTTTTAAATTGGAACCTGTAGGATACAGGGATATACCATAGTCTATTTTTATTTATTTTTTTTAATTTATAAATGATAGTAGAATCCATGTTGATATAATTATACAAACATGAAATACATCTCATTCCAATTAGGACCCCAGTCTTATGGATGTACATGATGGTGAGATTCACTGAGCTGTATTCATATATGCACATAGGAAAGTTATGTCTGCTTCATTCCACTGTCTTTACCATAGCCTATTTTTAAGAGCAAGAACTCTGGTTTGAAACAGAACTGAGTCTGCCATTTATTCAGTGTATGACACTGGGAAAGTTACTTAACTTCTCTGTGCTTCAATTTCTCATCTATAAAGGGAATGTAAAATCACAAACCTTATTGGATTGTTGTGAAGAGTGAGAGAATTCATGCTGGCACATAAGAAACCCTCCATAAATGTTTGGTGCTAGTATTTTTTACCACTAAAGTCTTATATGAATATTGGTGATTATCAAAGAGTTGTAAGAGGAAAAAAGTTAATTTGAATGTTGAGAGCCACAGCCCAACCGGCCCCAGCAAACTTCCAGCTGCCAGCAAACTTCCAGCTGCCAGCTGATGATTGGCTCACAGCGGCCCCAGCAAACTTCTAGCTGCCAACTGATTGGCTCCTCTGCGGTGATGCTCATTGGGCTGTTTTCCCGCCCTTTCAGAGCACGTAGCTGCTCATTGGGGGACTTTCTTTTGGCTCTGCCCACGCAACCCAGCCAATCGGCCTCAAGAGCAGGAGGAGTGGGGGAGGTTGAGAGGCTTGTGGGAAGCCCATGGTGGCAGTTGGGCTCTGAGGGAATTCCTGAAGAGCTGTGTGGTGCGCGGTGTGTGTGTGTTCTAAAAATAAAGTTCATTTCTTTTGACAAGTGGCTCCTGAATTGTGCCCAGCCAGACTGCGGCATTTGAAGAGACAAAGTAAAAGAACTTAACATGAAAACCAATAAAATGCTGTTTGTTTTGATCTATACCTTGGATAATCAGATATTTATAGGTTCTTAAATATCTAGTCATTTAGAAAGGAAATCTTCCTATAGACTATGAGCTTGACTGGGTTCAGTTGGGTACGTCCAGAACAGAAAAAGGGAATTAGGCAGTTAACTCAGTCATATTGTTTGCTTAATGAATGCTATGACATTAAGTCAGTTCTTCGTGAGAATGTGCTTGTAAAATGTGACAAAGGGAAATGTCTCCATGGGTCAAAGATGGTTGAATACATTTAAAGATTTTCAATATGGAAATATTATTTTTGCAAACAGAGAGAAAATACATAAGCTTAGCATCTCTGAGTTAAGACTCCAGAATTGAGGAGAGTTTCAGTGGTTTGTCCATTTTCTTATTTTTTTCCCTAATGAAAAATATTTCCTGATAATCTGCATGAAGTACTAAGAGACTTGCCAAAAAGTTTGAGGGTCAGAGAGGATGGAAATAATAAACAATTCTTAAGGAAGCTGAGTTCTTCAAAGTAAGAAGTAGGAGGGGAATATTTCAATAGGAGATGATAAAAATGACAATGCAAATGTCATATTAACTCATATACATCTTGACTGAATTTTTTATTTTTCTACATGTAATTATGCACTTTTTAATGAAGATTTTTCATTATATTTAACAATTAAATGTGATATAAATTTCATACCACTGTAAGACTTTTTATTTAAATTAGTTTTCAAGTAAACAAAAATTTGTTTTATTTGAGAATATTTACCCTAATTTGTAAATTTTAAAATATGGTTGCCATATTGATAATTTATCAACACTTATGGAGATTTCCACAGTCCAAGAAAGGAAGAAAGCTGAAGGAGTCAGAGGTTATATCTGCAAAAACATGTTCCTCAATGCAGGAAGCAAAGGAGATGCTGGGGAAGGAGACTTCTTCTGCTTACATAACAGCCTTTGATAGTACAGGATTAGAGAAGATGAAAAAAATACCAAGAGTAACACAAATTTCAGTTTTCTGACTTGTAAAACAACTTGCAGAAATCTATTTTTGTCTGTTTGTTTATGGTTATATCCCTGGCACTTACAATAGTGCCTGGGACATAATAGGTATTTAATATACATTTGGTGAATGATTGAACATTAGTGTACAATATTCATGCATCATGCTAGAATTTCAGGTCTAAATTTGAAGATGTAATTAAACCATAAATTAGATAAAATATTTCACTTACTCAAAAGACATGCCTACTTGACACTAGAAACAATGCTGGATGTTATAGTGGATGAAAATGAAAGCAAGAGAGAGAGAATGAAAAAGAGAGATTAAGAGAAAAGGAAAAAGAAAAGAAAAAGTTATACTAAATTGAAGAGTCAATAATAATAAAGTATAGGGGGTGATAGACAAGCAAACCACTAAAGAGTAATTTAAGAGAGTGGTATAAGCAGAACCCTGTGATTATACTGAAGAATAACAAATTATTCCTTCCAGATGCCTCAGTGAAGAAGTGAATGAATTGAGAAGATTGGTTTTATCTTTTATTGACCCTTTTGCCACATTTACCTTCCTCAACATAGTTCTATAATGATTTTCCTCCTATGGGCGGGGGGAGCCTCTTTCACATCCTTCATTGGGTCATCTTCCTTTACTCAACACCCAAGGATTTAAGGAGCAATGGAATATGAGCAAGAATTGGTAATTATCATGAATTACTATGTCAAGGAGTTTGGTAGTAAAAAGGACAAAGTAAAAGTTAAAAAAAAATGAAAAGGGAAGAGCTGCAGGGGATTTGAGTGAATTAGAGAGATTTTATAGTATTTTTAGGCAAAGAGGTAGAGAACAAAATATTGAAGATTCAAAACTAAAATAAGATAACCAATAAATAAGATCATAGTCTGCAGCCACTATTTAATAACTTTTAAAATTTTTCCAGCCCTCCTATTTCTCCTCTCCCACTTCAATTCCAGCTGATCTTGAATAGAGAAAATGGAAGCCACTCAATGAGAACATGCTCAAAGAGGGCAAGCCCAAGATGGCTTTAGTTGGGCTCCCTGGCCAAGGCTTTCAGGAATCTATGTTTTTTAGTATGTAGCCAAGGTGACAAACACTCTGATTCAGCATATGCACTCAAAGTCATAAACATCTGCTTATGAGCATGCACACACTTAGGTAACCTGTTGGCAATGTGCCTTCTCATGCTTTTGGCCTTCATATGAAAAGGCATATGGAAGGTCTCAGTGGGCTGTGCTGGGGACTGGGAGGGAAGAAGCTGCCTCCAAATAAAGCATGTTTACTATCCCAACTGTGCTTTTCATCATCCACCTACTGAGATCCCAAATCTGTTCCTCAGGGTCTGAATCTCAGCCCATTGCCTCATTCTCCTACCATCAAATCTTCTAGACATAATAGCATTGGCACTCATCTATTTGTTCTCTAATTACCCACCCTCCATCCCAATGCTTAGACAATTTCTCCTCTTGTTCTAGGTCATGTGTTCTGGATCTCTCTCTCCAGTTTCACAGGAACCTCATCCCATTTAGTTACTTGCTTCTCTCTTCTACATATTCACCTTTTCCTTTCTGATTCTTTCCTCGGCATTTTAACAGTGCTATAATATCATCTATCTTTTAAACAAACAATGTATCTTGACTCCCTTATCTCTTTTCAGCTACCACTCTATTTTTATACTCCCCTTCATAGCCAGGTTTCTCAAGTTGTTTAAGTTTCCTCAAGAAGATTCAAGATTATGGTTTGGAAGCACCCAGCACTCACCTACTTCTCCACGAGATAGAATTAAAACAATAAAATGTAGCTGCTTATTGAGAAAGGTTACCATGGAAGAATGTTTGAATTTAATAGTGGACAGGCAGAGATTTAGAGAAGCCAGGTGACTTTGGATAATGGAATAGGGGGCGAAACAGAATACCCCCACACTAATCATACAGAAAGGCAGTAGAGGGAGGAGAAACACCCCTTGGTGTAGATAGAGGTGAAAGAAGGAGAGTCCCCGTGAGTTCCATTAACACAGAATTAGGCAATCTCAGAAATATAGTCTAAACAGATAATAGAATTGGGAAATGCAGGTAATACAGCTGTGTTTAGAAGGGTCCTTTGCAATTTCTTGTGTATTCTTGTGAACTCTCACTATATACACTGTAACTGAGAGCAATGAGAAGGGTTCTATTGTCTAAGTTTACTACTCTGGGAGTATAAGGCACCTGCATTTTCCTGCCTCCAGGACCCCACAGCAATATCACTGCATTAGCTTAATGGGCAGCTGTGTTGAGAGTCAATTTGGCCCAGGGGAGAGAATCTGACACAAACCCACTGAGAATTCTATGTTAGGAAACTGGATTACAACATGAAAATGAATAAAAGATGGTTCCCTTTAAAATGAGGGGGCAAGGGCAGTCATTGGAGACTAAGTAAACAGTTGCATGTGATTTTTGCACAGGACACCAGATCTCTACGTGGTGAATTACATGGATCTTGCTGCAAGCAACCCCACTCAACAGGGATTTTGTGATTCCTAAGCAGCTAAGAGGTATTCCAACGAACTCCAACCAAAGATCACTCCCACTAATCATATAGCAAGTACCACAAAGGAATGAAGAGAGGGATGCATAATCCCCAACATTTGCTCTGCCCATGGGGCATGCAGCCTAAGTGTATGAGGAAAGAGGTTTTGACAGGCATAGGCTGCAAACATCCACTCTTGCCTGCTCATTCAAACATCTCAGTGGGGAGGAAAATTTTACTTTTTATTAGTACTTTTCTTGTCATTGCTTATCTCTCTCTCTCTCTCACTATCTCTCTATCTCTCTGCTCTTCTTCTCTTTTCAATTTTTAATTTTCTTTGTCTTTCTTGCTGTGAAGGTTTACATTTTGCTCCAGCCACAGATTGGTCATGCTTAAACTGTGATGGATACTTCAACTTAAAGAATAATGGATACTAAAGTCCCCAGTGAATGATCTGACCCCAAGTGGACATAATTACTGGTAGTCTAAAATACTCCTCCTGTATATTCACCCCATAGCTACAACAAAGTGAAATAACACAACCATTGTGAACACTGCACTTATAAGGATCCTCAGCATCCATCATTTCCACCCTATTGGATCACACATTGCTGAAAAAAGTGGAGGTGCATCATGGCGGGGGGAGCTGTAACCCTGGCCCCTGCCTCTAACTATGAAATACCTGCAGCTGTGCCAGTGACCAAATAGAGGATAAAAGTTTTAGACCCATCACCATGATGGGAACTTCCAGTGTCAAAACTGCTTTCAAGTAACAGAGCCACTATCAACAGAGCCTGAGGAAATCCCCACCAACTGATAGGAGTTTCCATTCCTATAGAAGAAATAACTACAGAGGGAACACCCCATATATCCTGCTGTCTACACCTTCCTGAACTACTAGAGAAACCCATCACCATGATGGGAACTGCCAGTGTCAAAACTGCTTTCAAGTAACAGAGCCACTATCAACAGAGCCTGAGGAAATCCCCACCAACTGATAGGAGTTTCCATTCCTATAGAAGAAATAACTACAGAGGGAACACCCCATATATCCTGCTGTCTACACCTTCCTGAACTACTAGAGAAACCCCACTCTTGAGAGACCTACAAAGAAAATGGGTCCCTCAGGTTATGATACAGAATTCATTGGGTCAAAAACCACTAGCCACAGCCAAAAAAGACAAAGGGAAACTACACTAGGAAGTCCAGCTGGAATTAAACTCAACACTACACAAGAAACCTACATCCTAAGACATCATCAAGAGAAGGCTGCTTACTAATAAGATCCTCACATAAAAGTGGAAGAGATATGCATATAACCAGATGCATCCTCAGGTAGGCAGGCAGGCAGGCAGGCAGCAGGCGGCTGGGAAGACATGGGTGTGAGAGACAGATGGCTGCAGCAGTGAGACCAAACTCCAGTGTCCCACCTGCAGCAAGATGGGTATCCAGGGTGCATACTTCTGCTTGCAGAGATCCAAGATGGCAGGCCAGAAGGAGGCGACCTTCTATGTCGCTCCGTGACCTGAGACTCTAGTGAGAATACTGCTTCTCTGTGAGTAATATTCTTGTTACTGCGCAGGAATCATGGTCACTGTGCCCGTCCAGGGCTCCAGGCCTCAGCATCAGAGTAGGTCTCCCAACTACTCACCCACGCAGGACTACCAGGTACCCGAGCAGGATCATGGGCACCCACCCAAGCAGAAATCAGAGTAGAAATCATGGAAGCTGCTCCCACACAGGACACCCAGCAGCTTCCCACATGCAGGAACTCCTTGGGCACACCTGTGAGGACTCCCATCTACCAACGTGGGGCTCCCCAGATTGTTGCCATCTTGGGATTCTGCAGCAGTGGAGATAGTTCCCTATGCTCAGTGGCCTGCCTGCACCCAAGAACTTCACACAGGCTCTGAAGTCAGCCAACACCACACACTGCTCACCACAGAGCTTGTCTCTGAACTCATTGTCCAACACCATCACTGGTCTCACCCCACTGGACCCGACACCTATCCCTGAAAGCAGGTGCCTCCATCTTGGGCAGCCTTCATCACTATCTTCAGTGGGGGAAACTCCCAGTTTGGAACTCTGGCTGGTCAGGTACCCAGTTTCTAACTCTCCCCTCTCGAAAGCATCCTGAGGGCAGAGATACCGGCTAACAACAGAAGACCCCACATATTGAATGAGAAGAGAAGCAAGAAAGATGCTGAGCTCCAACCAAAACAATCCCTGTTTCTTCCTTCAGGATTTTTTTCCCTCTCCCTCTCTATTCTCCCACCCTCACATCCCCAACATATGTAAAACCAAGTACTTTGCATGAATTAGGAGTTTGAGGACTGGGATGTCTGAATAGCATATTACAGTTGTGTTGTATATTCTTTTTTTTTCTTTTTTCCCACCATTTTCTACTATTTTAACACTTTTTACTTTATATATATATATATATATATATATATATATATATATATACATATACATATATATATGTATATATACATATACATATATACACATATACATGTACATGTGTGTGTGTGTTTGTTTTATGTACTCTACATTCTTCCCACTACTTGTCTACCCAAAATTACTTCCTCTCCCTTGTCCTGCTACTAATCTTCCTATTTAGATTTCTCTTTCACACTTCCTAGCATATAATAACTCTGTATCCTCACCTCCTACCTCCTCAGCATATCTTCCTACCCCTCACCCCCAGTTCTATGTCCACCATCAGAAACTGTAAACCCTTTCACAAACCTACTGAGTATATTGTAGATAATAATTGAATTCACCATTTCTGTACATTGTGACCAAACTGTAAACATCTTAATAGCAAACATTTGTTTTTAGGGTGTATAATGTTTATATTGGGATCTGTTAACTTTGTCCTTCACCTCAAAGGAGAGGTATTAGATCCTTACAGGGGTACTACAAGCCTATAGGGTAAAAATGGTAATGCCTCGGATCCACAGTGCCAGAAGGAAGACACACAAGCAATATGAAAAGACACAGAAAGAAAGTGCCCTAAACAAATCAAGATACCACAACATTATTAGAATCCATGGCCAGCACAGTAGAAGAAATTACAGAGAAGGAATTCAGGATGTTCATAATTAAAATGTTATGCAAATTGAAGGATGATATAAGAGAGCAAATATAGGCAGTAAAAGATCATTTTGACAAAGAGCCACAGAAACAAATACAGGAAGCAAAAGATTACTTCAATAGGGAGATAAAAGTTCTAAAAAACAACCAAGCAGAAAACCTTGAAATGAAAGAAATGATAAAGAAATTAAAAGTTCAATTGAAAGCATTACCAACAGACAAGACTTCAGGCAAAGAAGACAAAACATATAATCTTTATAAGAATGTAGACCATACAGTGAACATGGTAAGAAACCATGACCAGAACATTCAAGAAATATGGGATAGCACAAAAAGACCAAATTTAAGAGTTATTGGGATAGAGGAAGACAGAGTTCCAAACCAGAGCAATGAGCAATCTATTAAATGAAATAATATCAGAAAACTTTCCAAACATGAAGAATGAATTTTAAAACCAAATTTAAGAGGCTTATGGGACACCAAATGTACAAAATGACAACAGATCCACACCAAGGCACATTATAATGAAAATACCTAACATACAGAATAAGGAGACAATATTAACAGCAACAAGAGAAAGGAATCAAATTATAAATGGAGGAAACGAATTAGATTATGTGCAAATTTTTCAACCCAGACCCTGAAATCTAGAAGATCATAGAACATATATCAAGCTCTGAAAGAAAATAGATGCAAACCAAGAATCTTATACCCAACAAAATTAAGCTTGAGATTTGATGATGAAATAAAAACCTTTTATGATAAACAAAAGTTAAAAGGATATACAACTTGAAAGAAGGCACTACAGAACATCCTTGGCAAAGTATTCCATGAAGAGGAATTGAAAAACAATAAGGAAAATCAGCAAAGGGAGGTATTACACCAAAAGAAAAACTAATCAAAGGAGAAACCAAATCATGTTAAATAAACACAAAAATAAACACAAATGGCTGGGAATACAAATCATGTCTCAATAATAACCTTGAATGTTAATGGCCTAAACTCACCAATCAAAAGACATAGACTGGCAGATTGGATTTTAAAAAAGACCCAACAATATGCTGCCTCCAAGAGATTCATCTCATAGGAAAAGACATCCACAGACTGAAGGTGAAAGGTTGGGAAAAATCATATCACTCACATGGACTGCAGAGGTAAGCAGGTGTTTCCGTCTTCACATCAAATAAAGTAGACTTTGACCAAAGTTAATCAAAAGGGATAAAGAAAAAAGGATATTTCATACTGCTTAAGGGAACTATTCATCAACAAGACATAACAATGATAAATTTATATACCCCAAACAATGGAGCATCTACATTTATCAAACAAACTCTTTTCAAGTTCAAGAGTCAAATAGACCACAACACAATAATTCTGGGTGACATTAACACACCTCTTTCACCACTGGATAGATCCTCCAAACAAAAGCTGAACAAGTAAACTATAGAACTCGATAATACAATCAATAACTTAGACTGAACTGACATATATAGAATATTTTATCCTTCAATGTATGAATATACTTTTTTCTCAGCAGCACATGGATACTTCTCTAAGATAGACCATATATTATGTCACAAAGCAACTCTTAGCAAATATAAAAAAGTAGAGATACTACCCTACATTCTATCAGGTCATACTGAAAAGAAATTAGAAATCAATGATAAAATAAAAAAATAAAACCTACTCCAATACCTGGAGACTAAATAATATGCTACTGAATGAACAATGAGTTGAAAAATACATCAAGGATGAGATTAAAAAGTTTTAGAGGCAAATGAGAACACAGACACAATGTATCAAAATCTCTGGGACACTACAAAGGCAATTCTAAGAGGAAAGTTCATTGCATGGAGTTCATTCCTTAAAAGAAGAAAATGTCAGCAAATAAATGAGTTAACATTACATCTCAAAGCCCTAGAAAAAAGAAGAACAAATCAAAAGCAAAAGCAGGAGAACACAGGAAATAATTAAAATCAGAGCTGAAATCAATGAAGTTGAGACAAAAGAAACAATTGAAAAAATTGACAAAACAAAAAGTTGGTTCTTTGAAAAAAAAATAAAATTGATAAACCTATAGCCATGCTAATGAAGAGAAGGGGAGAGAAAACTCAAATTAATAACACACTTGATGAAAAAGGAAATATCACAATAGACACTACAGAAATACAGAAGATGATTAGAAGTTATTTTGAAAACTTGTGTTCCAATAAAATAGAAAATATAGAAGGCATTGATAAATTTCTAGAGTCATATGATTTGCCCACATTGAATCAGGTTGATATATACAATTTAAACAGATCAATTTCAAGCAATGAAATAGAAGATAACATCAAAAGCCTACCAACCAAGAAAATCCCAGGATGGGATGGATACACAACCAAGTTCTGAAAGACCTTTAAAGAAGAACTTAAACTAATACTCTTCAATTTTTTTCAGGAAATAGGAAAAGAGGGAGCATTTCTAAACTCATTCTTTGAGGCCAATATCACCCTGATTCCAAAACCAGACAAAGATAATCAAAGAAAGAAAGAAGAAATCATGATAAAATAAAAAATAAAATCTACTCCAATACAGATCAATATCTCTAATGAACATAGATGCAAAAATTCTCAATAAAATTCTAGCAAATAGAATACAAAAGTATATCAAAAAGATAGTGCAACACGATCAAGTGGGGTTCATCCCAGAGATGCAAGGTTGGTTCAACATACAGAAATTAATAAATGTAATTCATCATGTCAATAGACTTAAAGATAAGAACAATATGATCATTTTAATAGATGTAGAAAAAGCATTTGACAAAATACAGCACCCCTTCGTGTTTAAACACTAGAAAACATAGTGATAACAGGAACATATCTCAACATCATAAAAGCTATCTATGCTAAGTCCCAGGCCAACATCATTCTAAATGGAGACAAATTGAAAGCATTCCCTTTAAAAACTGGAACAAGACAGGGATGCCCTCTTTCACCACTTCTATTTAACATAGTTCTTAAAACACTGGCCAGAGCAATTAGACAGATGAAAGAAATTAAAGGGATACAGATAGGAAAAAAACTCAAATTAGCACTATTTTCTGACAATATGATTCTATACCTACAAGACCCAAAAAATTCTGCCAGAAAACTTCTAAAATTAGTAAATGAACGAGTAAATCCAGCAAAGTAGCAGGATACAAAATCAACACCCTATAAATTAAAGGAATTCCTATTTATCAGTGACAAATCCTCTGAAAAGAAATGAGAAAAACTACCACATTTACAATAGCCTCAAAAAAAAAAATACATGGGAATCAACCTAACAAAATAGGTGAAAGACCTCTACAACAAAATCTACAGAATGCTAAAGAAAGAAATTAAAGAAGACCTTAGAAGATGGAAAGACCTCCCTTGTTCTTGGATAGGCAGAATTAATATTGTCAAAATGACCATACTACCAAAAGCACTATTACAGATTTAATGCAATTCCAATAAAAACCCAATGACATTCCTCATAGAAATAGGAAAAGCAGTCATGAAATTCATCTGAAAAAAATACAAGACCCAGAATAGCTAAAGCAATCCTTAGCAAGAAGAGTCAAGCGGGTGGCAACACTATTCCAGACTTTAAACTATACTACAGAGCAATAGAAACAAAAACAGCATGGTATTAGCACCAAAATATACTGATAGACCAATGGTACAGAATAGAGGACACAGAGACTAACCCACATAATTACAGTTATCTAATATTAGACAAAGGTGCCAAAAAGACTAACCCACATAATTACAGTTATCTAATATTAGATAAAGGTGCCAAAAACATACATTGGAGAAAAATAGCCTCTTCAACAAATGGTGCTGGGAAAATTGGAAATTCAAATGCAACAAAATGAAACCCCTATCTTTCACTATGCACAAAACTCAACTCTAAGTGGATCAAGGACCTAGGAATTAAACCAGAGACCCTGCATTTAACAGAAGAAAAAGTAGTCCCAAATCTCCATCATATCAGAATAGGCCCCTTCTTCCTTAATAAGACTCCAGTAGTGCAAGAATTAAAATCAAGAATCAATAAATGGATGGATTCAAATGAAAAAGCTTCTTCTCATCAAAAGAAACAATCAGTGAGGTGAATTGAAAGCCTACAACTTGGGAGCAAATTTTTACCACTTGCACATCAGATAGAGCATTAATCTCTAGGGTATGTAAAGAACTCAAAAAGCTAAACACCAAAAAAACAAATAACTCAAACAATAAATGGGCCAAGGAACTGAACAGACACTTCTCAGAAGGGGATATACAATCAATCAACAAATATATGAAAAAATATTCAATATCTCTAGCAATTAGAGAAATGCAAATCAAAACCACTCTAAGATTTCATCTCGCTTCAGTCAGAATGGTAACTATTATGAAGACAAACAACAATAAGTGTTGGTGAGGATGTGGGGGAAAAGGCACATTCATATATTTCTTGTGGGATTGCAAAATGATGCAGCCAATATGGAAAGCAATATGGATATTCCTTGGAAAACTGGGAATGGAACTACCTTTTTACCCAGCTATCCCACTCCTCAGTCTATACCCAAAGGACTTAAAAACAGCATACTACAAGGACACAGCCACATCAATTCACAATAGCTAAACTGTGGAACTAACCAAGATGTCCTTCAGTAGATGAATGGATAAAAAAAATGTCGTGTACGTACACAATGGAATATTACTCATCAATAAAAGAGAATAAATCATGGCATTTGCAAGTAAATGGATGGAGTCAGAAAAGGCAATGCTAAGTGAAGTTAGACATTCCCAAAAAAAGACAAATGCTGAATATTTTCTCTTATATAAGGAGGCTAATTCATAGTGTGGTTGGGAGGGGGAGGAGCATGGGAGGATTAGATGAATTCTAGATAGGGCAAAGGGTTGGGAGGAGAAGGGAACAGGGTACATGAGGGTAGGAAAGACGGTGGAATGAGATGGACATCGTTTTTCAAAGTACACGCATGAAGGCATGAATGGTGTGAATATACTTTGTATACAACCAGAGATATGAAAAATTGTGCTCTATATGCATTCGCTGTCATATATAACAAATTAGAATAAAAAAGAAACACAAAAAAGAAAAGAAGGTAAAATGACACCCCCTAAAGTTCATAACTCTTTACTAACAGATTTCAAAGATATCAAAGTAAAATCCTGGACAAAAAAAAATTCAAAAGAATGATAATTTTAAAATCTCATTGAAATCTAAGAGATTACAAATAAACAACTGAATGAATGGAGGCATACAGGATATGTAAGGGTACTTCTGTATGTGAAACAGGTGTTGAATAAAGAATGAAACAGAAATTTTAGAAATTAAAAGCAGAATAAATCCAATTCAAAACTGAGTTGAAAGCTGTTTTATCAGATTTCCAGTGCTGTAACAAAATATGTGTCACGAGCATCCTAAAAAAGGAAATTTTAATTTTGGATCATGGTTTCAGAGATTTCAGTTCATGGTTGGTTGGCTCCATTGTTTCTAGGCCTGTGGTAAGGCAGGACATCATGGTGGAGAGTAGATGGTGCAGCAATGCTGCTTAGCTCATGATGACTGAGAATCAAAGAGAGAAGCAAGGACAAGGGAGGGACCCGAGAAAAGAATGTCCCTTCAAGGACATTCCTGTATTGATCCACCTCTTCCAACTAGGCCCACCTTTGGAAGTTTCTACCACTTCCCAAGAGTGTTACCATCTGGGGTCCAAATCTTCAAAACACGAGCCAATAATAGACAACAAACAAACAAACATAAAAGATCTCTGAGACACCACTAAGATATCAAACGTCCACATATTCAAAGAGAAAAGAGCTACATGCTGAGGACATTAAAAAAAAAACCTATTCAGTGAAATAATATCAGAACAGTTTCCAAATCTTTGGAAAGACATGGATATCCAGGTAGAGGAGACACTTAGAGCCCTTATTTATGAAAGAACCTCTCCACACATATTGCAGTTAAATTGCAAAAAAAAAAAAAAAAAAAAAAAACAGAACATAGAAAGAATAGTAAAAGCTTCAAGAGAGCTGCACCAAGTTACATTTAAAGGAAAATCCATTAGAATAGCAGATTTTTCTTCAGAAATTCTAAAACCCAGGAGGACGTATAATGATGTATTTCAAGTTCTGAAAGAAAATAACTGCCAACCAAGGTTCCTATACCCAGCGAAGTTATCCTTCCAAGACAGCATAAACCAAGGAAATTTGTGACCACTAGATCAGCACTATAGAGTATACTTACAGAAATCAGTATAGCTACTATGGAAAACATAGTCCTCAAAAAACTGTATCACTTCTATATGATCTAGCTATGCCAATTCCAGATATATAAAAGAAGTAAAATCACATACATAAAGATTGCTACATACCCATATTTATTGCAGCATTTTTCACAATAACTGAGATTAGCAATCAGTCTAGATACCTGTCAACAGATAAATAGACAAAGAAGAATGGTACATATATACAATGGAGTATTATTCAATCAGTAAGAAGAATGAAGCCCTGCCATTTGTAAGAAAATGGATGGAACTATAGGACATCATGTTAAGCAAAATAAGTCACACAGAAAGGCAAGTATTATATGTTTGTTCCTATATGTGGTAAGTGAAATAAAAAGACCTGAAAGCAAAAGGACTACTTGGAAATAGGAAGGAAACTTAGGGGAGGTGGGAGGGAAATGAAGGAAAGATAGAGTAGAAGGGAGAGTGGATGTGGTCAAGGCATGATAAGTGCAGGTTTTAAAATGTCTCAATGAACCCCATTCGACTATATAGCTAGTAAGTGGTAATAAAATTTCCTCTTTTCAAAAACAGGGGGAAAATAAACTTCTTCAATTCCCTTTCAATATCCAATTTATATTAATCTGGTTTTCATTCTTGTCACGTAATGCAACTTCTATTGGTTAGGTTACCAATGTCCAACATTTTAAGATCTATGGACACTTTTCAGTTTTCTTCATATCTGATTTCTCAAAGGTGTTCAACACCGTTAACCTTATCTCTTTTTAAAATACTCCTTCCTCTTGCTTTTGATGGCTAACTCTTCTAGTTATCCTATTTTTCTGATTAATCCTTTCTGGATTCTCCTCCTCTACACAAATGGATTGGATTACTTTAAGGCTTTATTCTAGATCCTGTTTTTCTTAATATTCTACATTCTAATTTCTAAATTCTATGATCTAATCTGTCTAGTCCTGTGGCTTTAAATATTATCTATAGGCTAGAAACCCACAAACTAATAACTTTAACCCAGATCTCTTTCTGCATTCTGATCCACATAGTCCACTTGAATGTCTTTCAGAAATCTCAAAAAACATTCCCCAAACTTTACCATTCATCTTTTCCATTTCATTAAGTGGTACCTCAATTAACTATTTCCACCCCAACAGAAACCTAGCATCCCCCATTAGAAACCTGGCTATTCCTCACTTGGTAATAGCCAACCTATGACCAACTCTCATGTTTTGTCAATTCTATAACCAATATCGCACATTGATATTTTTAGACACTGGAAGAAAAAGAACACATTTATTCTCTGCATCTTATAGAATAAGCCACTAAAAATAAAGGAACATTTATAGAATATTTGTTATCTTTCTGATCTACAAGTAGCCTTTACCTCCCATTTTGCTCTTTAGTGTAGCAAAAGGAAGAAAAGTTTCCTTCCCCATATTTATTATTCTTATTGTAGGATCCCACACTGCACTTATTTAATCACATTTTTCCATTCTACTAAATTTCATGTATGTTTTTCTTTATTAGTATGACAATTAAGAATCTCTAGGAACCTCTCAACTTATCTCTCTTCTTCTTCCTCCTTTTCCTTTGTCCTCCTCCTTTTTATGCTGGGGGTTGAACCCAGGGTTTCACATATCTCTCACCTTCTCTACATACAAATTCATGAGCATTTAGCTTCATGTTCTAAGCTATGGATGAATTTTAAGACTAAAATAACATGAAAAACAGCCCTAAGCAGTTATAAATGAACATTAGGTATTTCTTTCATCCCACAATAGAAATGGTAAGATATGATGAAGGAAAGGTTTTTCTTCTTTTATCCATCCCAGAGAACATGCTTTATTGAGTGGGAAGAAAGAATTAGAAGATTCCTACTCAGCAGTGTTATAATAAGGCTTTATTTAGGCTCAGTAAGAATAATTAGCAATTTCCTCAGTGTATTTTTTAATCATTTAAATTTATTTTTTAAAATCCTAGATTAAGATGAAAATTAACTGATTTAGAATTTTCATGGTGTTTTGATTTTCAGATAAAAATAAACGGAAGCCAAGTATTCTTTTCACTTTGGCATTTAGATTTAAAAAAAAATACAATAAAAAGCAGGCTTGCCTCCTGGGTGTAAGGAGAGCTTCTTGCTCTAAGAGTCAATCAATCAAGAAGGGCATTTGTGGGTAGTTGTGAAAAATGCCAGCTTGACCTTGAAAAAAAGAAAAAGAATTGAGACTAGTGGCATTAAGCACTTATTTCCCATGTGCTGCAGTCTCTTTCACATTTTTAATTTGTTTTAAATTTTTGTCTCCTATCACCTACCCACACACATTCATGTGCAGTTAACATCATGATGTACATTAAAGTCCACACAGCTGGTTAAGAAGCTTCTTCTCATAGGCTAATATCCTCACTTTGAAACTTGATGATGCTGTGCTTAAGGTAATCTAATAAAACTGTGTCATGTGCACTGAAAAGCAGGCAGCATCAAAACATAGTTCACCCACCCAAAGGGGCAGCAGCTATGAATACAGTGATATTAGCAAAATCATCCTGATTTATATAGCTCTGTAGAATTTGTGTTGTTGCATATATTTCTTTGATTATGTGTATGTACACTGAGGTGGGTAGACACAACGTGTAGAACTTTACGGTTGGGAAAGATATAAAAGACTCTCTAATCATCTGTTTAATGTTTCGATTATTTCAGCAACATTCATTTCTTTTAGGTGGTCACTCATCATATACCTGAAATGCTACCCTCCCCCCTCTGGTTCTCTCATCTATCAATGAGAAAGAAGGAGTAAATATCTCTAGAGGAGTTGTTTTCAACTTTGTCTGTAAAATGGAATGCCAGTGGGAGAGTCAAAAAAAATCTCCATGCTGAGTCTGTAGCCCAGATCAACTAAATTAGAACCTCTCTGGATAGGACCCAGAAGTAGGGATTCTTTAGCCTTTCAAAGTGATTCCAAATGCAGCTAAGAGAGAACCACTGCTCTAGAGGTAACACATGATAGAATCATCAAAAGTCATAAAATTGTTGATGTTCTTATAGGGAGCCAAAATCTGTCGCTGTGAAAACTTCACTTATTGACGAATTCTTTGCTGAATTCCAGGGAATGATTGCCTTCTCTTTGTCAGGTCAAAAATTTAAAAACAGGTTATTTTTAAAGCATGTATGAAAAGCTTAGACTATAAATGACAAATATCATATATAACTCCCTTTGCTTTTCAACCTTTATAGAAAGATCCCCTTCCTTAAACTTTTACACATCTGAGAAGTCTCAGTCTTAAGAGGATTGGACAGGAGTTGTTTCATTGGAACTAAATGGCTTAAGTCTTATAGTATCATGTTTTAATGGCTGATTATCAAGTCTATCCATTCCCAGAGGAAGGCACTGTCACATTTCTAATGGCTTAACCAGGGTATATAGTCTAAGTGTCATAACCATCCTTTCAGATGAAAGACTCTAGAAATATGTAACAGCTACAACTTCCTAAATTTCTTTCCTTTCTATTTTAAATATATCTCCAATTTCTTCATCTATTCCTAATAAACCACCACTTTACTTTCTCCCTTTACTTTCTCAACATCTAGGCCATTTCCTCTTAATGTCCTATTGTGGAGACTACTTTCTTCATCTTAGAACCATAAAACAGAAATCCTCTTACTTGAAAGAATGGGATAAGTAATTGATCAATGATTGAAAACATGTACTAATATGAAGAACCATTAAAGAAGTGATAATCAGTTAATGGGAAAGCAATTAGAAATAAATTGACTATTATGTCTAATTATAGTACACCAATAAAAAATGGAGTTACCATGCATTGAATCAGGGGAAGACTTAAAAAGGTGGAAACTTTGGGGGAAAGGCAGGTCAGGACATAGGTTTGGACCTGTTAATATTTTGGCAGTTGGATATTTAAGTCAGGCATTTAAGGGAGAGGTCTGAGCTATAAATATTAGAAATGCATAAATTTGTGAGTCACTAGTATTTGAATGGTATTTAAAAGCATGATATTGGATAAGACCCCCAGGAGAATAAGTAGAGATTTAAAAAAAAAAAGGAATAGGTGCCAAAACTGAGGCCGAAAGGTATTTCAGTATAAAGTGAGTAATAACCAGAGAGAGTGAAAAGGGGTGGCCAATGGGGTAGCTGAGAAACTAACAGAGTGTGTTGTATGTGCCATGTGAAAGGAGGCAATGTTCACCTGTGTCAGATGCTGCTCAAAGTCTAATAAGATGAAGACTTGAGGTTATGGATTAGAACAAGAATGATTGTGGTGGAATTGCAAGGGTAAAGCCTTATTTATAATGTATTCAAGAAAGAACAGGAAGAGAGGAAATGGAGATCAAGTATATAAATACCTTAGAGTTTTTCTGCAAAGGTAAAAAAGAAAAATGGCATGTAAACTACAAGGGATGTGAGATCAAGGGTGACTTTTCCAGTATTTTTTCTTTTCTTGAGTAAGAGAATAAAAACACAGCATGTTTGTTAAGTAAAATCCATTGGGGTGGTAATGAGTGATGCAGGAAAAGTGGGGAGAATAGTTAGAGGACATCCTTGAGTGGGAGACAAGGGAAAAGATCTATAACACAAGCTGAGGGCTTGGCCTTACCTAGAAGTACACAGAGTGTATCAGTAAGGGGGAGAAGACAGAGTGTATGGACCCAGGTGTATCAGGAAAGGTAGAAAAGGTGGTGTTTGCCTTTGGACATTATTTAAGTATTGTTTCCATTTTCTTAGGAAAAGAGGAAGGAAGGTCATAAAATGAGAGTAAAGATAAGGGAGGAAGTATTGGAGGTTTAAGGAGATGGGGAGGAATAAATAATTATCTAAGTCTAACAGAGTGGGAGTATAATTGCTAGGCAGCATAAAGGGCCAACTTAAGGACAATGAACATGAATACAAAAGTGAGACGGGGGCTGGGGCTGGGGCTCAGTGGTAGATCACTTGCCTCATTTGTGTGAGGCACTGGGTTCAGTCCTCAGCACCACATTTAAGAAATAAACAAATAAATAAATAAAATAAAGGCATTGTGTCAATCTACAGCTAAAATAATATTTTTTTAAAAGAAGTGACACCAATCAGTATGATTCTGTATTTTTCTCTCATAATGTCAACTAAACAAGTACAGACACACAATAGGCATAAAATTGTATTTAACCATGATGGAAGACAAGTAGAATAAACTAGCAAGAAAGTAGAAAGAAGGAAAAGGTATAAGCAAGAGAATGGATATCATGGCAGAATAATGAAGGAAGTGAAAACAAGCGTGATTAGATGGTGGTGGATATTTTATTGGTCCTAGTTGTTCTGAAGCATGGTTGGAACTGAGGTGCTGGAATATATGAACTAGAAATGTTTGCAGATTTGTCAGTCAGAATGAAAAACTTGAAATTGAGATTTTGCCGGTTTTACAGTAATTGACATTCCCAAAGCTTAAGATATGACTTATAGGGTGACTGAGGGAATAGGCAAGACATGATCATTGGAAGAAAGGGAGGAGGTCAGGAAATTGAAAAGTCAGGCAGTTGAAAGGATCATTTATTTATATATATAAAAAAATCAAGACTCCAGACAGCTGTATTATTGGAAGGAGTGACAGAAATGAGGAGGAGTGATCTTCTGGGGGTCAGTACATGATTACAGAAAGAAGGGGTAGTGGGTGGAATAGACATCTGATGGCATAAAAAAAATCAAGTCTTGGAAGGGAGGTGAATTATAGGTTGTTTTGCACATTTCTACTTTATGCAAAACACTTATTTTCTTCTCTAGCTTATTGTTGATATATTTGTTTAACCGGCATTCTACATTTTTATTTGTGACTTGGACAAAGTTAAAAAACAAAACAAAGGGAAAACTCTGAGCCATGCCACTAGAAACCTCCCTCTTGGTTGGTTTTGACCCATTAATAAGCATCCACTAATTATACAATGGTTTAATAATTTCATTGCCTTGTGTATCCATGAGGATATCTAGCATCATGCAACATGTCATACCTTACTGAAATTTTGATATTTTATATCAAGGTAAACATTTGTTAGACTAGAATGAAAAGCCCCTGGTAGTCTACAGATACATTGGCAAAGGTCCTCAAATTCCTCTCAGAGGTCTTCACTAATGAGAATAATTCTAATGTTTCTTATTAATCATTTAAAAATCAATACAATCATACCCAGCCCCTTTATAACTGAGGACTGCCTACACTACTTCTGTTCCTAAGTCTGCATTTATCCTCACATTGGTACCAAGCAGTACTACTTTAATTGTTTTAGTTTAAAAAAAAAAGAGAGAGAATGCCTTAATATTTAAATGATGCACTCCAAAAGCAGGCCAAATGACATCATTGTGTCCTCTATAAATGATGATTTTGCAGTGTTTCAAATAAAGAAAAGACGTGGGTGACCTGAATCATCACATGGCATGTGGTAGAATTAGAAGACCAAACCCATAGAATTCAGTACCATGTACACATTGCTAAACAGTGATTTTATTTCATCTAAACAATATCAACTTATCACATAAAATTAATGGGATGAATTTAAGCAATATTCATTTTGTAATTTCATTAGCATTTATATTGGATGATCTTTGTTTATAGTTTTATTTATATGTAGTTATCATTAAAATAAAAATAATTGATATATATTCTGTCCACTTTCCTCTTAATAAAAGTTCATATATTGCTCTAATTGAACAAACACCAGTATTTTTCACTTCCTTTATATTTCTATTCTAACAACTCTGATTTTGCAAAGTGAGAGAGTTAAATATCCTATATATTTTGTCCTTTATGACTCCTTGTTGGCAACCAGAAATAACTGCCCATTTTTCTATATCCTCTAATGTTAGCCTTACATTAGTAACAACTGTTTCCTAATCTCCCATCCCAGGCGTATCATAAGAGCTTAGCATAATAAAACTTTAAACTTGCCTCATATTATAAATCTATTGAAGGTCAACAGAGAAGCTCTGTTCATCATAGTCACCCACATACTCACACTAACAGAGACTCCCTAATCACCAGAACAGTAGCAAATTATACCCTGCCTTCTAAACTTTTCACCTAAAAAGGCAATATATCATTTGCAATCACATTTCATTGGCCAAAGAAAATCATATGTTCATACCTAACTTCAAAGAGACTAGGGAAGGCAGCCCTACCACACAAGTGGTAGAACTGAAAAAAAAATTGGTGGATAATACTGTTGGTTACCCATGACCCTTGGAATCTCATAGGATGAATTTCACATTAATCAGTTTATATTTAATATTTGTGTCAGGGTTTTTGTTTGCAAACAATAAAAATCGACTAGGTAACTTAAGCAATAAAAGGAGTTCATTAAAGGACTAAAAAGAGAAGATTGAATAACGAGGTTCAGAAAGATCAAGGATCAGGATAATTCTGGATGTCTTGCTGGCAAGAGTAAATGAATGGCTTCTTGAAGGTGCCCCTATCAGGGTGAACACAGTCCACACACTAACTTGGTCATTTTGATATTCATCCAGGGAGAAGAAATTGATTGGCTCCGTTGAGTCACAGGCCAACATGTCCCATTTCAATGGAGAAAAATAAATTTCAAAAAGTCAGTGTTATGAAATGAAGAAAAAAGGAACAATGAACAAACAAAATGCAACTTTCTTTCCCTTTTTAAAATTTGAAATTCATTAAACTGTCTCCTGGAATTTCTTGCATTCTTGATTCCTCAGAAGTCTGTTGCTGTTCTCCAATCACAGGATGGAGATCCTGCCTGCTCACAATTATCTTGCCTACAGACAAACTGCAGAGCTGAAATCTTTCACCATTATAGCTATTGTTTTCTGTAGTCATTTGCTCCAGGAGAGGTTTAACACCAAACAATCATCACTAAAGCAATCTATGGATCAATTTGTGAGGTTAGATGACCACAGTTTATCAACGCAAAACCATGTGGGAAGAAAATGAAGAACCATAAAGACATCGTTTAAAGTCTGCAGCTTGGGGAACTTCCTGAAAATGATGACCTGGCTGGGAGTGAGGGTGTGGCTCTAAAAGAGAGGGCCTGGGCAGCCTTAAATACTAGTATTATGGTTGAAAAAAATGAGCCACAGCAAACATTTATAGAGGACGAGTATGAACACAAAAATGCTTTCTTTGCAGCCCCTGACCTTTGAAATTTGGCTACTATTGTGTCTTCATGAGTACCACCTGTTTTTCCCACTTTAGAGAATCAGTTATAAATAAAATGAGTTATTAATATTTGGCAATGCAGCTTCAAACACTGAATAGAAAGTTTTACTGACTACTCTGTTGAGTCCTTGAAGACAGATGGACCAAGCATGTGTGCATCATTTGGAAAGGTAGCAATTACCAATGAAGGGCCAAAATCTCTCTTGTTTCATCTACCCCACCCCCATGCACACTGTTTCTGCAGGCTGAGCTCCCTGAATAATCAGAGAGCACCACACATAAGAGAAAAAGACAATTGCACAAGTCTGGAGAGTGTTTGAATTATATTTAGTTATTTTTATTTAGTTAGTTTCTTAAACACAGACAGATGTCAAAGAGTTGTTGGATATGCTTATAATATAAAGCATTTTATAATAAGCCAAATTATCCCAGTGCAATCTCTCAGTGGGTGCAAATTAAGCAATCTAGATACTACATTTATTTGCTGAGACCATTAGTAACTGCCACTTGGCAGAACGGTCCAAATGCAAAAGCAAGTACAAAGATAAGAAAGTGGGCTTCCACGCTAGTTAGCTAATAAATTGCCACTTCAATTCTCTAAATGAATTCCTAGTGACCAGAGAGCTGACATAGATTCTGAACTTCCATCAAATTCTAGACCAGAACGTAGATGCTAGTAGATAGAATAACTGATAAATAATTCCAATTTTAGAAGATTGAAGATGAAATAAAAAATTTAGTAACTTCATTCACTCCTTAGGCTAAGAAATTAGTCAATTTTTCTAGGATGGAATGTGGAATGCTATATATTTTAAGGGTTCACTCCAGAATGGACTCAGAAATGCATTATAGAGAATGCTGCTGGTTGCAGTATAATGGATCAAGGTAATTGTTTGCTACAGGCTTTACAGGCTCCTTTACAGGGACAGCTACAACTGTGCAGATTTACTAGAAACTATAGACTGGATTTAAACCTAAGTCTAATCATGTTATTATTCCATTAATATTCTAATCACTTTTCACTGATATCGGAGTGAACTCTAAAATCTGTGACATGGCCTATAGCATCCTACCTAATCATGCCCTCACCTGCCACTACAGCCTTGGCTCTTGCTAAGATGCCCTAGCCACTTCCTGCCGAAGTCTGGCTTGGCACAAATCAGGAGCCACTTGTCAAAAAGAAACTAACTTTATTTTTAGAACTACAAACGCCAAACAAAACAGCTCCAGGGAAAAACCCTCAGAGCCCAACTGCCACCACCAGCTTCCACAAGCCTCTCTCTCCCACACCCGCCTCTCAACCTCCCCCAATCCTCCTGCTCTTGAGGCCGATTGGCTGGGTTGCGTGGGCAGAGCCAAAGAAGTCACCCAATGAGCAGCTCCGTGGAGGAGCCAATCAGCTAGATGTTGCTGGGGCCGCTGTGAGCCAATCATCAGCTGGCAGTCTGAAGGGCAGGGAAACAGCCCAATGAACATCACCGCAGAGGAGCCAATCAGCTAGATGTTGCTGGGGCCACTGTGAGCCAATCATCAGCCGGCAACTGGAAGTTTGCTGGCAGCTGGATCATCAGCCGGCAGCTGGAAGTTTGCTGGGGCCCCTTTGGCTGTGGCTCTCAACAACTTCCTTTCCTTTAATTTCTTCCCTAAGTTCCTTTCCACCTCGGGTTCTTTGCAGATATTAGCCCCTTTAACAAGGATACTCATGGACATCTTTGAGGCACCAAATTAAACTTCCTTAGTCTTCCCTAACTCACAGAGGAGGTCAGGCCCACTTATACCTCCCTCTACCCTGTTTTTTTAGTACTACCACTTTACAAGACTCAACAGAATGATAACTGATTATTGATGTGGTCAGCTCTTAACATTTATCTTCCCCTCTAGATTGCAAGTTTCATGATCATAGGGACTTCATCTGTTTTAATCCTTCTGTATCTCAAAACCTTGTATAGTCCTTGATAAGTGGTAGATGCTCAACAAATATTAGTAAATGAATGAATCTCAATATTGAAATTTAGGAGTCTCAATTTAAACTCAGCATGAATTCTTTCTATCCCAAATCAAAGATAATGAGCTATAATTGCTCAGATAATGAACAATAGCATTTATAATAATGATAAAGCAAAGACATTTCTGAGATTCAGAAACTAGTGTTTTCCGAATTTTATTTATACATACATTTTGTTTTTGAAGTGTGGAATGTGTCCTTCAATTGTACTTGGAGTCCTAGATTATGTCAAAATGATCCATCTAGCAAAAAAACACGCTTGAGTATCATGCTGTCCAGTACTATTTCATCTACAATTAGCCACAGTTTATGCTTTTCCATAGGAAAAAGCATTCTGAATTCCTTATAAAGATATCAGTAGCTTTCCCTTGACACTTGCCCAAGGGGTGAAGAGGTGGGGCAAAGGGGTTTGCTGTAGCATTTTATTTTCTGCCTTTATACCTCACTTCTCACATGACCTACAACAGAAAAACAAATAACAAAGGTTTCACATATGGAAAGAGTGATGTGGGGGATGGCTGTGAGTAATACTGAGAAAATACTCTAAAGTTACCAGTTATTTGTAAATCAGATGTTTGTACATTGCATTTCTTAGTTAAAACACTTCTCCCAAAATAATAATTAGAAAATTGTTATTAAGCATGAAGCCAGAGATAAGGTATTTAAATAATTTTTGTAAAACCCAGATGATTTATACCTATTCTGTCTGAATGGCTCTTAGCTAGTGGCTAGAATTTTTGTGTCTATCTGCCAGGCCAGGCACACGGTGCCTTTTTTTTCTTGAATGCTGATAGCTAAAGACTAACAATTTATTTCCTTTATCTTCTCTTGCTTTTTAATATTCTCTATTAGTTTTCCTTACCTCTCAATATAATTTCCAAGGTTAAATTTTATTCTTCATCATCACATTTTAGACTGGCTTGAGATGAGATATTGGGAACGCAGATCTCTCCAACTTAGCAGCAACACCTTATAAATCATATTTAAAATGTGAAATTGTTTTGCAAATAATCCTATCCACTCTGTTAATTTCTATGCTTACCTTTCGATTCAAAGCCATAGTTTATGTTGGGTGTCTTCTTTTTCTTTTCTTTTTTTTTTTTTTTAGAGAGAGAGAGAGAGAGAGAGAGAGAATTTTTAAATATTTATTTATTTATTTTTTTAGTTTTCGGCAGACACAACATCTTTGTTGGTATGTGGTGCTGAGGATCGAACCCGGGCTGCACGCATGCCAGGTGAGCTCGCCGCCAGGTGAGCTCACCACCGCTTGAGCCACATCCCCAGCCCTATGTTGGGTGTCTTTGGACATTTATCCTTTTATTACATTTCTCTTTTCTCATTTTCCTTACTCATTGCCCTAAGTCTGTGTAAATTAGATAAGAATCTCAAGAAAGGAAGAGGTTGGTGGGTGCTAGGTGGGGCATGGAATAGGGATTATCAGAGTACAGTTTTACAGAACAGGGGGGCTAGAGGTGGCAATCTGACTGATAAGGAAATGAGGAGACTTCTCTTATAATTGTGAAGTGAACACAGTTTTATGCTAGCCTCTTTGGGTAGTATCAGAGTGGGTTTGGCTCCTTTGATTTCTGATGTTGTTGTTTCACCATTTTTGATGGTATTAATCTGGGCAAAGAAAAAACATATTATGTACCTTAAGGAGTATCAGTAGTCCATGTATGATATTACATGGCAACTGACATTAGTCTTAATCTCAGGGAGGAAAAAAAAGGGGGAGTTTAGGAATATGGGAAAATGGAGAGTGGCTCATCTGAAAAAGGCAGCTGCTACTTGGTTCAAACAGATTATTTTCTCATTGGAATACAGGAACTTCATTATCCATGTTTCCTATTTTTCAAAAGAAACCAAAAATCCAGACTTTTAAGTGAATTCTCCTGATTTTTTTTTTCAGTGTTGGCTCAAAGTAATGCTCAAACTAATACAAGACAGTATGGCATCTTTCTTTCTTTCTTTTTCTTTTTTTTTTTTTTTTAAGGAGATATTGACATTCATTCTATCTCCACTGACTCATTTGGTGGGAACAAGAAGTCCACATGCTTGGGCTGGGGATGTGGCTCAAGCAGTAGTGCGCTCGCCTGGCATGCGTGCGGCCCAGGTTCGATCCTCAGCACCACATACCAACAAAGATGTTGTGTCCGCCGAAAACTAAAAAATAAATATTAAAATTCTCTCTCCCTCTCTTACACCTCTCTCTTTAAAAAAAAAAAAGTCCACATGCTAATGCAGATAACAAAGGGGGAAGAAGTTCAGGAAATGGGGAGAAGGAAGCAGGGGAGACATTCTGTAGCCTATAATAATAATCAGTATTGATGCTTTATTTTTCGTATGTGTGTGTGTGTGTGTTTTCCACCAAACTGAGTTCTTTTTTTAAAACAAATATTTATTTTTCAATTGTAGTTGAACACAATACCTTCATTTTATTTATTTATTTTTTTTATGTGGTGCTGAGGATCGAACCCAGGGCCTCGCACATACTAGGCGAGCACTCTACCACTGAGCTACAACCCCCTAGCCCCAAAAACTGAGTTCTTGAGATATCAACAATATATATGATAGACAGAAACGTACCTATTTTTTTATAAAAAGAATTTTTATCAATAGAAAATGAAGAGAAATATTGGGAAGTATCTAGTAAGATTTGCTCTTTTAAACAATTATAGAGAAATGCATTGCATAACAAATAATAAATTTAAGATGCTGCTTACCTAGGATGAAATCCAATGTGGAAGACTATCAAAAGGCTTTAATTATTTTGCTGGTGTTTTATTTTTCACCACAGGTGGTGGCTATATGAAAAGTCATTATAAATTATTATACATTTTTTATAACAACTACTCCATGAGTACCTTTTAAAAGAATAAATGTCAGGCCTTTGTCAAACCTGTGATTGTTGGTTTTTCTGACAAACAATTGTATTTTCTTTTCAAGGCCAAGAAGTTGAAAGGCTCTTAGACTTTTCTTCTGGCACTAATAATCTCTCAGCTTCTGACAGAAAGTGACAAGGGTCTGTGAGCTGAAAAGCACAACACAGGTTGGCAGGAACATTGAGGGGTTACCAGAAATGTGCTGGCTAATAGCATGGCCATGACTCCAGCAATTGGAGCCTAGATTTCTGCTTGCTCCCTGAACCCAGCCAGGAATGTTTATATAATGACAGTGCTTGGGAGTCTGCAGTGCTATCTACAGGGAAGTAATTAAGAGGGATCAGTAACTTCTGAGTAATACTAGGTACACACTAGGCATCTCTTCATCACCATTATCTTGGCAATTAACATTCACATGACATTTAACAGTACACAAAAAGAGCTCACACACATCAATTATCTTAACAATGGAAAGAACAGAGGAAAAGTAGTTTTATGTTCATTGTGAACTTGAGAAAACTGAAGATCAGAGTGATTTTTCCCAAGGTCAATGAGCTATTAAGGTCAGAATACTGACCTCAAACTCCAGTTTTCTGATTCCAAACATTTGCTCTTTCTTCATGTGCCCTGGATCAGCTCAAGAGTTCAGTCAGCTAGCCCAGCTTCTAATACTGAGTTGGCATTTAACAAGGGTTTCCAAGGTTCTAAATCTCCAAAAATTAAGAATTAACTAAACATTTTTAATCCCCACAAATAGGTTGGTAGAGACAAATAGCTATGATTTTAATCAAAACTTTCAAGACAATGACCTGCAGGTGACTTACTTTCTCTAATCCCATAACCAAGTCCAGTGACATAACTTGAACTGGATGACCACTCCTGTTTTTAATCAAAGGTAATAAAAAAATTATGTGAGAATAATATCTTAGTCTGTTAGTTCTATCTGATATAGTATCTATGTTCTCATAACCATATTTTGCCTATATTTTTAAAAAACTCACATATGCTTTAAAAACAAACTCTCAGCAGCCTTAATTAATGATTTGTACTCATTGTTCTCATCTTCATAGTTCTACCATTAATCTGAATACCCAATGCACGCAAGTCTTGTATTCCAGACTATTTTGGACAGCCACAAGAATAAGGTATGCAGTGGAATCAGGTGTGAGTTTTAAAGATGTTTTCATATGTTTTCAATTTTTTTCCTGTATGTATTGCTCAAGTTTTTTAATGCTTCTGAAAATCTAACCAGTGAAAGCTTAAACAAATAGGGATTTATTTTTCTCATATTACAGTTAGCCTAGAGATAAATGTGTATCTGGATTGGTATCAGTTTTTCTGTTCAGTCATGCCAGGGACCTCAGCTCTGTTTTTCTTCTCTACCATCCAAAGTGATGGATTTCATCCTCATGACTATAGCTTCATGGTAGCAAAATGGCTGCTAATGTTCTAGACTCAGAAAGAATGGAAGTGGGATCGGGGGAGAATAGGGCCAGCAGCACATGAATAGAAGATTATCATCTTATTATCAAGAAAATAAACTTTTTTTTTGTACAGGGGGTTGAGCCCAAGTGTGCTTAACCACTAAGCCCTTTTTATGCTTTGCTTTGTTTTTGTTTTTTTGTGGTGCTGGGGATTGAACCTAGGGCCTTGTGCATGTGAGACAAGCACTCTACCAACTGAGCTATATCTCTAGCCCCCAAGAAAATAAAATTTCTAAAGAAATCCCATCAGTAGATTTCATCTTAGGTCTCATTGGTTAGAACTGGATCTTATGGCTACCCCAAACTTCAAAAAGAGTAGGAAAGGCGGATGTCAAGATTCACCTGTTGGTCATGTTGCATCATCTGGCACTGGATGTAAATAAAGTCAGGCTTTTGTAACAAAAAATTTATAACTAAGCTAAGACTTTGTGTTGCTGAAGGAATGGATTTAGGGCAGACAACTAATGGTGCTTGCCTCAAATATCCATCTGAAACTATGTTTTCTTTATTCCTTGAGCAAGCAGGTAAGGTATGAAAGAATGAACAAGGCTCGTCGTTGGAGAAAATGCCTGTTTATTGAGGCAGCTCTACATATTTATAGAGCTGGGGATGGTTTTACAGTTATGACAGTTTAACGGTTGAAGGGTTTGACAGTTGGCATGGGGTGCTTTCTGATTGGTGGGTAAGGATTATGTGAGCCAGCAAGTCTAGTCTGATTGGTAGGTAAGGATCATATGAGCCAACAGGGCTAGTCTGATTGGTGGGTAAGGATCATGTGAGCCAGCAGGGCTCACCATTGGAAGGCTCTTCTCGGGGGATGGGGAAGTTAGTCTTTGGAGCCTGGGCGACTCCCAACAAGGTAGAAATCTAATAAATTCTTACAATTAAAAGAAATTTAGAAGTATAGTAAATTACGAATACCTCTTTCTTCCTGTTTTCTTCTGCCCATGGCATAATCAATTTTAGTAAAAGTCAACAGTATAATTTCTAATTCAGGGAGATTCATGAAATATGAAAACCTTAGACTTGAATATTCTTATGAGGGACCTCTCTGTCTGTCTGTCTTTCTCTCTCATACTTTTTCTCTCCTTCCTCTTTCAGAAAATTAATTCATTTCATTCTTTCCAGCATGATTTCTATGGGCCACTTTTAAGTCTAGTGTACCCTAATTAAGAGAGAAACTGATGACCATTTTACACACAAAAATATCTTGGCCAAAGATAAAGATCCAGTTTATTCAAGTACTACAGATTTTTTTATTAATGCCAAATATATGAATGTTTCTTTCTCTTGGCAACATTTTTCTCATAAGTAATGACTATTAACTGGGTGTGGTCTTATAACCAAATTCTCCAACCATCATGGACATTTTGAACAGGTTTGAAATGCCTGGAGTTCTAAAACCTAAAGAAAAAATCCAAGTCTATTTCAACTTTTCAAAAGCTTCTTGACAATCCATATGACAGATATCTTTATCAGATTTTCTATTCTAAGTAAAATCAAAGGGCATATCAGCTACAATGCCAAAGCAAGGGGTATATCTTACTTTGTATTAACTCTCTTATCCAAAAATGGATATTTGGCTTCTTAAGTTGTTTGCTTGCTTAGATATAATAATTTCTCAGCTTTTCATAGTTTCTACCCTGTCCACTAAAGGCATTAAATGTACTTTTCCAAGTGTAATTCTATATGTTTAACCTCTGAAAATTCAAATTTTAATTTTCTGAGCTTCAATATATTAATTTAACATTCAACAGACATTTGCATGTGTCCATAAATTTTATACAGATACTATAATAAGAAATGAAGATAAAACAGTGAATGAGATAACAGTACCTGTCCATACTGTATGGAGATTCAGTTTATTAGCTATTTTAGATATCTAAAAATATCCAGGTATTTTTAGCCAGAGGTTTCCTGGAGAAATTTATATCTAAGCTAAGACTTTGTGTTGCTGAAGGAAAGTAATGCCAGATGCTATAACAAGCAAACCCGATTTCTCAACAGCTCAACACAATGATGGTTTATTTCTTGCTCAGATTATAAAATGAGAGTTCCAACCATGTTCATTTTAGGGTTTTGTCCTCCTTTCAACCTTCTGCTCAGATGGAGGAAAATTTTATTTGTGGCAAGTATTTTTGTGGGCCAGCCTGAAAGTGGAACATCACTTCCATTCACATTTGATTTAGTCCCATGGTCACACCTAATTGCAAGGAAGACTAGGAAATGTAGTCTAGCCTTGTGTCAAGACAAAGAGGAAAAGATTGCTACAAGGAGTGCCTGCCCAAACCCCCAAAAATGAATAGAAATTAGTCATGAAATTTGAAGGAGGAGAGAAGTACAAAAGAGGTAATGGAGAAAGTTACAGGCAGAGAGAACATAAAGTAGAAGGACCAGAGAGGTGAGAGAACATGGCATTTGGGGGTTGAAGTTGTTTAGTGGGGTTGGAATAGGGAATTCATGTTGGTAAAGCAACATAGTAGACCATGAACATCTTTGTAAACCATTTTAAGAAATGTTGGCTTTATATCAAGAAAAGTAGGGTGTTATTAAACATTTTAAAGGGGAAATTAAATGTACAGGTTTTTATAAAAATAATAACCACTGTTTTGTGAAGAAGAAGTGATGGAGAACAAGACTAGAAGCTAGTTAAGGTTTCAATAATACAGGTGACAAGCCTGGAACTAGAGTAATGTCACAGCAAGGCATGGGTGGTAAAGGAAAACTGATCGTGGAGAAATTTAGGAAACCATTGAAATAATATAATTTCTGATTAGATGTGCATTGCACGTGCCATTAAACTATATGTTTCAGATGTTCATCTTTTTTTTAACTAGGTGTACTTACTTGTTCACCTGAGTAACCTAGAGCAAACACTCCTGGTTCACATATCTACTCATGTATCAATTTTTGGAGTAAGATTAAGGTATTTCCAACCCAAAGAGCAAGATGTCACAGTAATATATTCCGTTTGGAATTCTAAATGCACTTTGGGACTTGGACTCCTTGTCCAAGGCCATTTGCCAGAAATCATTATGTAAGTCAATAACTGAAATGAATTCAGAAATTCCCAATTGACTCTGGGCATCCGATATTGCATTTTTGCCATTTCACAGACTCCTAAAAACTACAGAATTACCCAAATTAAAACAAGTTTCTCTGCCTCATCACAGATCAGGTTATATCTTGGTTTTGGGTGATTGTTTAATTTTCTCTCTGGCTGAAGAAGTCAGGAACATCTTCAGCAGACAAGAAGCAAGAGGCTCCGATAGCCTTGCTGCGCAAAGGCCTTGCCTTCATATTTCTGGACATATTTGTTTGGCTGAATCCCAGATTGTGTTCAGGGACCTACCACCTGAAGACATTCTGTTTTTGTGATATCAAATCACAAAGACGCTACTTGCCAAGACACACACTGTTGTCCACCTGGCCAGCTCTGACCACTTTAGAAATTGAGAATAGCAGTCAGATGGTTCTGGCTGACATTGTGGAAAATAGGCCATACCCACAAGCTCATCATTAAAAGTAATTGCCTGTTGGATTCAGAAACTCCATGCCTCTTATCCTGATCAGTCATCCTGTGTGACTGATGGCCCTGTTTCTTTATTCCTCTCTCCTGCTGACATAACTAGTACCTTCCTACTTCCTTACAAATCCCATTTACTTTATGTGCACCACATTTCTTGGGGCACCACACTCTGACCTTTCAACCTACCTGAACCTGGCACCTGGCTCTTTATGAGGAGGGAAGTTTTGTATTTCTTCCAGGTGCTCATCCCATCCTGGAGCTTCCCCCACCTTCTGGAGAGCCTCTGCCTTACAATTGCGGCTCTGACTTCACCTCTAGCCCCCACTTACTGTGCAACTGGAATTGCCCATTGGATTCCATCTGTCCCTCCAGCTGTCAGACCACTTGCTTTCTACTCCTATAAAATGGAATTGTAGGACCAACATTATATATTCATCTTTTTTAAATTTGGAACTTAAGAAATTTGCAGAAGCAGGAATAAACTATTAACAACTCATGTTTCTTAATAAGAGTCTTTCACTTATGTTCTTTGGTTCTTAAAATTAGAAATCCATTTGGAGTCTTGAAATATATTTTGAGATGATTTCATCCAAGTCATTTAGTTGACAAATACCTGACAAAACTGCACTTTTTGATCCAGATGCAATAGGGGGTAAATATCATGGTTTTCAAATACAGCAGTTCTGTAGTATTTAGTACTCGGAAAGTACTACCTTGAGTGGCTTTTCTCCAGGGTCCTGAGTACAGTTAGATCCTCAACATCTATGCCCATTCTTGAAGAAGCTTTTTTTTTTTTTAATTTTAAAAGGAAATTTTCAGTCTACTCTATCAAGTTTTACTATAATGTTTTTAATGTCACTTTTTCCTTCTTTGTATTTCCCCCTTGTTTTTTTTAATAGAAGAAACTTTTTTAAAAAAATCTTCTTAATAAATTATTCTTTGTAATTTACAGCTTTTAGATTTTTCATAATTTCCATTTCTCTCAAGATCTTTTTGTGGATTCCAACTTCATTATGACATTTACGTAATGTGATGGAAAGTCTTTTGAAGAAAAAGAATATATGCACATGATCTCCCAAACTGCTTTCAAGTTTCTTACATTATTATTCAGAAGAGCAAAAATCTTTCATTCTTTCTCCGTTGCAGGAAAGCACATACTTCACAACTAACTCAGCTGAGTGTTGTCCTCTTTTGTTTCAGGGTGTCTCTCCCAAGATATTATTGAACATTTTTTAAACTTTTGATTGATACTAATATTCATACATTGAATGTGCTTTTTGACAGTTTGCTTATTCCTAAATGTTTACCCATTCACCAACAAGTACTATATGATATAAAGCCTCGCTAATTCTTCCTTTCAAGATCCCATGACTTATTTATATTCTGAATCCTAAATAAGCCTTGCTTAAAAATAGGGTATATTAGGGAAATGAAATAGTGGGTTTAAGAATTTCAAATGCGGACTGGGGATGTGGCTCAAGTGGTAATGCGATCGCCAGGCATGCTCAGGGCGTTGAGTTCGATCCTCAGCACCACATAAAATAAAATGAAGATGTTGTGTCCGCCGAAAAATGAAAAATAAATATTAAAAAATCTCTCTCTCTCTCTCTCTCTCTCTCTCTCTCTCTCTCTCTCTCTCTCTCTCTCTCTCCCCTCTCTCTCTTAAAAAAAAAAAAAGAATTTCAAATGCTTTAGTTATGGCCACCACTTACTGAACACCTAACACAATGAATTATGTTAAGTGCATTTACTGCTATTATTTTAAATCCTTACAGTAAGAAGAATGTCTTATAATTAAAATTTTGTAGATAACAGAAATGTAACTAAAGCCCAGAAAGGTTAAGGGATTCGTCTAAGGTTATGCAGCTAGGAAATGGCAGAGCCAGAATTTGCAGTCAAATCTGATCACAACACCCATACAAAATCCACTATACAATGCTGCATCTCATCATGTTAATTCTGAGGTTTGAAGTGGTGGCAGAATAATTAATTGGAATAGAACAGACCAATATCTCAGGTCTAAACATCAGTGCACATGCAGGAACCTTTTATTTTAAGGTGTAATCATTTTCCATTGCTGCCAATAACAATTATCACACATTTAGTGGCTTAAAACAATTCAAAGTTATTATAATTCTATAGATCAGAAGTCTAAAATGGTTCTCACTGGACCAAAATCAAGATGTCAGAAGGTCAAGTTAAAGGACTGAGTGCTGTTTTGTCCCCTGTGATTGAGATCTGAAAATCCACTGAACCCCTAAGATCATTTAGATAAGTAAGGTGCCCATGATTCTAGGGAAACATGTGGAGTAAGATGCAGCTTCTTAAAAGCATAAGTAAATTTTTTTTGTCTTGTTATTTCAAGTTTAAATCTTATTTGATGCTATTCTTAAAAAGGTAATGTGTGATTATCGTAGAAAAAGGAGAAGATATCCATGTACAAGTATTTTAGAAATTTTGCTATATCTTTCAGAATTTTTCCTGCTTAATATACAAATAGATAATAAATGCCTTTTATAAGTTGGAATTACATTAAACTGATAAATAAATCTGTTTCACTCTAAGGAAAAAAAATGTCAACATGGCTGTGTTGCTTTCTGAAGGTTCTAGGAAAGAATCTGATTTCTTGCCTTTCCACTGCAGAGACCACCTGCGCTCCTTGGCTGGCAGCCTCCTTTTACCACCTTCAAAGCTAACAACATAGCATTGCTTTGACGCAGCTTCCATTGTCACATGTCTTCCTCTGACTGTCTTTTTTTTTTTTTTTCACTTTCTTATTCCACTTTTAAAGGCTCTGTGATTACATTAGGTCCACCTGAATAACCTAAAATAATCTCCCTACTTAAAGTTAACCCAATTAGCGATACTTATTCCATCTGTTATATGTTAATACCTCTTTTGTCAGGGAACCTAGCTTGTTCACAAATTCCGGGGATAGGAGTTGGATATCTTTGTGGAGCCATTATTCTGCCTGCCACATACAGCTAAGGCACAAGGAAACATGAATCCCAAGGTAAGAATAGACCTCAGACATTAGTGTCCTAAGAAAAGGGTAGGAAGATTATGAGTACAGTCAGGTAAGATCCAAATCAAATCCAAGATGCTTCTCAAAGGATGGGTAGGCTAAGCAACCAAAGGTAAACCATGTGCATGCCCCTGGCAGGAATCAAGCAGGACAGCATTTGGAAACTAGGACAAGAATTAGTAAAATGTTAGGATTGAATTTGTGCTCCTGCCTCCCCAGCACCCAACACACACAAAAAAATATTGTTCAAGTCCTAACCTTCAGTATCTCAGATGAAGCCTTATTTATAAATTTATAAATAGTTTCCCTGAAGATTAGGTGATTCATTAAGATGAGGTCATAATAGAATAGAGTAGGCCCCTAATTCAATACGACTACTGTCTGATAAAAAGAATGCCTATGTAGAGACAGGGACGCGGCAGAGTACCGTGGGACTGTGAAGGCAGAGACAGGGTGGTGCTTCCACAAGCCAAAAAAATGCCAAAAACTCCCAGCAAGCTCTGGAATCTACGAGAGAAGCCTGGAACAGATTCTGCTTCCTAGCCCTTGGAGGAACCAAGCCTGGTGACACCTTGATCTCAGGCTTTCAATCTCCAGACCTGTGAGATTAAAGTCTGGTGTTCAAACTATCCAGTTTATGGTACTCTGTTATAGCAGCCTGAAAACTCATACATAAACTTGAAGAGCATGAGATCTGGAGAAATTGGCAGGAAGCTCAGACAATGATCTAATTAGAGTATAGGAAATGAACCCTACTAGGAACAGATGGGACACCAGGGTTAGAGAGGGGTCAACATCAAGTTGATTTGATCCCAAGTCAATAAAGGATAGACCTCCAAGACCCCAGGAGGAAGACACCCTAGATTTGGGAAGAAGGAGCTACCAGGGATTCAGGGAACTCAGAGACAGGAAGCCAGTCAGATGCACTGTCATTGAGCAACACAGTCTTGTGACAAATGCATTCTTCTCACAAGTGTTTGGTCAATATGTTTATTGATTCTAGGTGGTTACCTTGCCTACAAAAGAAGGACACGGAAAGGTTTTTGTGTATTCAATTGTTTTAAATATTTGGTTACTCAAGGAAGTTAATTGGCTGCCACTCTCTGTTCTCTTTACTGAAGCAGCAACAGGACAACATCTGGTGGGAGAAGAGTGGGAAAAGCAACCTGTCTTTCTTTTTGTGCGGTTTCCCTCTCTTGTGTCCATGAAGGATTCCTTTAAAAAGCAAACTGCGATACATTTGTTATATATAAAAATGTACTTGGTCATCCAGGTAGCCCTGGAATTATGTTTTGTTGGACAGCATATATAAATTCTTTTCCCCCCACATTAGCATTACATTTCTTCTTGGAATTATGCATGCAAGAAATTGCTTTCACTGTTTTGCTGGAAGAGAAACAAAGAAAAATATAGGTAATTGGCTAGTTTGCATATAAATGCCAACCTACAGCATATACCAATGTACTGATGGGTCCCCACAGAGTTAAATGTAAACAAATTTTTTGAAGTTTCACTTCAATGTCAAGGTCAAGTAGGTGATTACACAATAATGCCAGATAAGTAAGACTTCAATGAAAATCTATACAAAGTAAGAAAATATGCTAATGTTGAAATATAGTTTAGTATTCCCATTTGTGTACAAATGAACTTATACGTGGCAGTGATAATCTTTCAATTCTTTTGTAGATTGGGAAAAGCCATATATATTTATCTTTAAATTGGCGCCTTTCTCTCTCTTCCTCTCTGAAGAATTAGGGCAATATACTTCTTCATTCTGGTCTCTAAGGGGGCAGATATTTGTTACAACCACTAGGTACCCACAGGCTTCAAAGCCTAATTAGAAGAACTGAAAAACTTCCCAACTTTTAAATTATAAGTCTACAAGCAAATAAATCCCTTAATTCTTTCTTCTCCTCGGCTTGAAAAAATGGTAGGATGTCCTGGAACTCATTTTTACATGTATATTTGAGAATTATACCGTGCTGTCTGTCAACAGACACTGGGCAGAGTTTTACATAAAACATTCCTTTGGGCTGGGGATGTGGCTCAAGCGGTAGCTCGCTCTCCTTGCATGCGTGGGGCCCGGGTTCCATCCTCAGCACCACATACAAACAAAGATGTTGTGTCTGCTGAAAACTGAAAAATAAGTATTAAAAATTCTCTCTCTCTCTCTCTCTCTCTCTCTCTCTCTCTCTCTGAATCTGGGAAGTGTAAAGACCAGATGGCAATAGAGAAAAAAATTATTTTAAACATTTATTAATCTTTTTAAGGACTTTTAGTTTACATACACATGTATACATATATAGGTATATGTATGTAATACACACACACACACACACACACACACACATATATATATATATATTTAAATCATGTAGTTAGAAAATAATTATTTCTTAATTGTTTTCTTCCCTGTTTTATTGATTTTACTAATCCCATAACCTTCCTTGGCAATCTTCTTTTCAGAGATAGTCATATACTCTCTCAATGCACCCCACCATCTCTGAAGGGAAAAAAAAAATTAAAATATGACATTTTTCATTTTTCTTTTTTTTAAAAGAGAGAGAGAGAATTTTTTCAATATTTATTTTTTAGTTTTCGGCGGACACAACATCTTTATTTTATTTTTATGTGGTGCTGAGGATCGAACCCAGCACCCCGCGCATGCCAGGCAAACATGTTACTGCTTGAGCCACATCCCCAGCTCTAAAATATTACATTTTTCTAACATCCTCTGCATTCTAGGAAACATCTAGGTAGGAAGACCCATATATTCATACCACCCCACCCCTTCCTTCAGATTCAACTTCCCTTGATACCATTGTTGTGAATCCTCAGAGGTCTACAGGTAAAACTCCAACCCAAATAGGAACAAAATCCCTTTCTTTGGTTCCTTTTAGTGTGGCTTAGGCAGAATATAACTTTCAATACAACTCTATTAAATAGGAAGAGGAGAAAGGGAAATAAAGAGAATACACAAACATAAACACAATTCAGTTTACAAAGTACAGGTTTCTGACTCTCACGAAAAGATTGCCCTCTGTCCTATCTGCATCTGCTCTCTGAAGACATGCACTTTGCCTCACAGCCCTCTCTCACTCCCCATCAAGAGTTCCTTTAAACCCTCTGTAGCTAGATGAAAGTAGTCCAGGTGACTTCTGCTTTTGATGGGTCATGGTTCTATATTCTAGTCTGAATAACATTTCTCTTCCCAGATGATATAGTTGGAGTGTGTTCACCAAGGAAGAACTCCTCCTTTCTGGGTCTCTTTCATTTCATTTCACCTTTCACATTGATTTTGTATAAAACAGACCCATAAACTCAACTGACACACAATAATTCTCATGTATTTGAAATTTAGAGTGTAAAAGGGAAACAAATCTGACTATGGTATTTAAAGGTGGAGCATGTGGGAAATGATTAGGATTAGAAAAAGTCATTAGAATGGATCTCATGACTGAATCTTGGTCAAATTAAAAGAAGGAGAAAAAAGTGGACAAAACATGTGTGCACACTCCCTGTCTCTTGTCATGTGTTGCCCTAGGACTCTGCCAAAAAAAAAAGAAAAGACCATCAACACATGTGGTTCTTGACCTCAGACCTCCAGAACCATGAGCCCAAATAAACCTATTTTCTTTATAAAATTAGTAGAAAAAAAACGAATACAACACGTAATTTATTTCTTTAATAATTTTGACTTTTAGATGAGACCCCAAATACTTACATACCAGTGTGTGGCTAAATATATAATGATAGCTCGCATAATCATAGCTTATGAGTCATCATGTAAATTTGGAGTTTAGAACAAATTACCTTCAACATCAGGAGATTTCTTCCTTACACTATTCTTTGTTACCATATGAGGTAATAAAGAGAATGCTGAGTTTGGAGTTAAAAGACCCAAGTTTGATTTTGAAAATTATCATCTATTAGTTGGTTCACTCCAAGTATAGAATGTAAGTTCATTTAAGTTCATGATATTTATCTGGAAAATGGGGATAATATCACTTCTACCTCCCTCACCGTAATATTGTGCAGAAAAATGATATATCAAAAGTTTCATAATTATAAATTTTTAAAATGAAAACTATTAGTGTTATTGTTTTCTGTATCACCTTAAATAAAGCATTCTTAGGGGAATACAAAAGATAAATCAGTAAATAAATGTACAAAGAAGCAAAATAAAACTCAGTTTATAGCATCACTGAAAGAAACAACCATTCAACAATCAAGAAAATAAGAGTAATTATAGAAATAATTTCAAAAGCAATTTAAAACTTCATAGTAGTATCATCAAAATACCAAATGGAAATTTTATCCTAACATATAGCAAAAAGTCTTAAAACTCCATCTCTCCTTATATATCTTTCATTGCCTCAGTTCTATCTCCAAACTACTCTCAAAACTCAAAACAAATCTTTTCCCCAAACCAGCTCACTCATTTGTGTGCCTCATTTCTTTCCCCTTTGGATATATTATTTTATCCTTGTATATCCCACTTCCTTGTTACAGTAGAATAAGCCCTCCTTTCTGGATTCCTTTTGTTTCATTTTCGTTTCACTTCACCTTTCACATTGATTTTGTATAAAATAGACCCATAAACTCAACTGACACAATAATTCTCCTTCTGGATCAAGGAAAAGAAGTGCTGGATATTGTGAATTATTTTTTTGTGTGTGTGTATATCACAATCAATATCACGTTGATTGTCATCACATCTTGCCAAATTTAAAGTAAAAAAAGTCTCCATGAAAGGACTGTTTATGGATGAAGAGTCATGAAGTTCTCCATGGGCACCATTCCATCCACTTTTATTATGTATTCTGACCAACTGTTCTTTTGATTCTTCATAACTTTTGGAAACTGCTACTTTGTGGAAGGTCATTGGTTTGCACTATATTTATCAACTAAATCCACAAATGAGATCACAAATGCATGGCACACTTGCTGTCACCTCTCCTTCTCCTGTTCATGGTAGATATCACTAGTGGATTACTACATTTTTCCTCCTGCTGAGTGTAGATTAGAATTCTCAATGTAGTACTGCAGACCAGTTGTTCTCAAATTTTAGTTTGTATCAGAATCATCTGGATGACTTACTAAAATAATTACCTCAGAGTTTCTGATGTAGTTGAGCTGGAGTAAGGGCCAAGGATTTGCATATCTAATGGGTACCTAAGTGCTACTGGTGGTTGGGGGTCCTCACTCTGAGAAACACTATTCTGGTCAACCACTACCAAAACCAAATATAATTGCTCCATAACATGGAACCTATTTGTTAACTCTTCTTAGAAAACTTTATTTCCATGTGTCGTGACCCCTTGCCCGCAAGGAAGACACGACTCAGGAATCTTCTCTCAGCAGTTTATTCAGGCCTTTACTCAGACATGTCTTCAAGCATTCTCTCTCCTCTTGCGCCCCCCCACACTTAATAAAGCACACCAAGCCCCAATGCAAAGCCGCCACAAGGACCTTTCTCATAGGGTGTTAAACAATGACGTGCCAACTCTCCCTAATAAGGAGTTGTTTGTCTCAGACCACAGCGGAAGCTGGCGCCATCTTGTAATGGCGGCCACGGTCCACTGAAACGGCTCACCACATCCATGGGCTTGCAGAAAATAGGTAATATCCATCCAGAGGAAAACAAGTAAAGAGGCTTGTGGTTACCTTAGGAAGACAATTTCAACAGGGATCATGAGGCTTTCTAACAGGGGAAAAATGGTACAAATAGGACCTAAATTGACTAAGAAAAGTTTTGCTGGACTTTTCTTGTTTTTGTGCTATCAAGCATTCAATGTGGGAAACAAAATAAATGGTTAAAAATTAGAAAACAAAATGTATTCTTTTAGTTACTAAATATAGTACTGAATGAAATGTTTTTCTTAATAAAAAATGAATGTATCGTAAATGTTATGATTGGCTATGAGGTCCCCCCCCCCCCGCCAAGATAGAAATGTTCAGAAGTGAAACTATTACATTATGAAAGCTATAACCTAATCAGTACATAAATCCACTTGACAAATTAATCATTTAAAGGACTACTATACTGAGTGGTAATAGTAGGCAGGTGGGGTGTGATTGGAGGAAGTTGGGTCACTGGAAGCATGTCTTTGGGGCTTATATATTTTTCCTGGCTCCTTGCACTCTCTTTCTGCTTCCTGGTTACCATGAGATAAACAGCTCTCCTCTGCCACGCCCTTTCTGCCATGATGTTCTGCCTCACCTCTGGCCCAGAGCTATTGAGTCAGCCAACCATGAACTGAGTCCTCTAAAACCTTGAGCCCAGTATAAACTTTTCCTTCTCTAAGTTGTTCTTGTTAGGTCTTTTGGTCAAAAAGCTAACACATTGAATATCACATAATTCATTGTGGGGTTTTTTTTTGGGGGGGGGGTTGGTGGTTAGTAATAAGATGTTGCTTCAGCTATCTTGGGTAATTCACTCACAAAGAATGTGACATTTGTTCTCATAATGCTTCTGATTGGTCCAGTTTCATGGTTTTCCACATTTCATTTTTTTCAGTAAAATCCTTTGCTCAACAAAATCTTACAAAAGAAGACTGAATCAGTCACAGTGCTGCATGGCAAATTCAAGCCCAGATGGAAAATTCAAAAAAGGGTGAGCAAAAAAACTTTTAATGAAGAGACTATTCACAGGGGTCCGTGTAGGGTAAAGGGAAACCACCAAGGGAAGGTGAATGTTTCAAAGGCTGGTCATGACATTATCATGCCTAGGACTGAAAGGAAAAGAGAGGGGACACAGTTTCATCAGAACTTGGCAAGAACTTGAACTCTAGGAGAGGGCCACAGATAAGAAGCACTGGCTTTGGTAGAGGAAGGTGCCCATCTCCACACTACATTCTTAAGAGGAAAAAGGGTGATTAATACCCCTGTTTCTCTTTTCTCTTGTCTTCCAATCTCCTGATGCTTATGCCATTGATTGAAGCCAATGGAATACTAGAGGACCAAGCAATCCACAGAATTCAGCCTCCTGTGGACAAGATGGAGAAGGGCAGAGAAAAAAATTAACAGACCACAATGAATGTCCAACACAAAAACAAATAATGCAAAACTCATAAAGCATAATTTCTCCTGTTGCATTGGGTGGAGAGGTTCAGAACTTGCCAGCTTGCTTCTCTCTATACTCACTCACATCAACCACAGCAATCTCTGGGACACCTTTGTTGAAGTCTAGTGCTCTGGTTTAATCCTTATAATACCTCAGTCACAAGCAACGAAGGACTGTGTGCTTTGCAAATCACCATTTTGCAAAAACACATATACATGTACAGAAAAATATCCTGGATTTTTCAAAGTACAATGTGAGAGGCCCAAGACCTAGCCCTTGAAGGTTAAGGATCTCAAGCTTTGAGAAAAAAAAAAAAAAGTTTAATTGCACATATGATTGCACTGAGAGGCCCCGGGTCTGAAAACCTGAGGACTGAATGAAATATCTGTAGGATACGTAGGACAGCTGAGGACCCTCATTTTCCCCTGGACAAGCACGGGGCTCTTAGGCTAAGGGGCTTTCTTTGAGTAGCTTCATCTGAAACCCTCCCTAAGGGGCTCACAATTAAGTTTTATGTGTACATTGGATTTGAAAAAAAGGAATTTATATCCAACAATATTGAAATATGCACTTATTGACAAGGATAACTAAAGAGTTGGATAAGAAGGGAGAGAGGGATAAAGATATAAGGTAGTTGGGAAGAGGGGTAGATAGGCAAGAAAGCTTATTAATCAGAAAATTAGCCATGGAGTGAGTCCCTCACTAACAAAATGTGAAATCTAATGCTGTCCCTGGCAAGCAGGAAGCAGTACCCTCCAAATGTGCTCTGAAGTCTGAATCACAGCCTGGCCTCCTCCGCAGGGGCTGCTGCAGGTCCGTCAGTCATTGGGCAGAGCCGCTGAGCACACCCTCTGCTGCTATGCAGAGAAGTCTGACTAGGGAAGCCAAAGCCAGGATGGGGATGGGCAGGGATGGGAGAGGCGCCAGCACACAGGAGCCAGACAACCAATATTCTGTCACTGGAGCTGCTACTTAAATTTCTTGGTTCACTGGAGAGAGGGGATTTTTTTGAGGGGTGGGAGGAGATGTTGTTTTTCTTCTCAATAGCTAGAGTGGCCTCCAGGAGGAGCAAATATAAACTGAACAGAAGAGAAAGGCACAGCTATTCTTTGCTTTCTTTAGAGGTCTCTGGATCTCTTATTTTATTATGTGTTTGTGCAGCTGTGCAGCCAGAAGAGCACAGGTTTCCTCTGTGCCAGCCAGAGAACAAGGTGGTATAAGTGAGAACAAGGTGGTATAAGAGAACAAGGTGGTATAACTGTCTCCCCTCCATGTTACCACCCTGGCCCTGTGCCCACTTTTGTGGCTTGCCTCTCCTCTAGGCTGGCAATATTTATGTTAATAATATGAAACCTTTGCCACACATTAAATAGAATGTAAATCATTTTACACAGATTACCATATTTAATTCTAAAAGCAATAGTAAGAGGTAGGTATTATTCAAGTGTCTATTCAGATGAGAAGATTAGGATTTGGAGAGGTGGAGAAACCCAGTAAAGAAACAGCAGACTGAAGTTGGAGCCCCTGAAGGCTGCCGTTAGTACCTGTGCACTTTAAACACTAGACCATCCGATCTTGTGCATTCTTGCTTTATTGCTTTGTTTCCACTATCATCTAAGCCACTGGGCCTCCACATTTTTAACCCTAGGCTATCACACAATCCTTGATTTCCAATTTTTGTTGTTGTTGTTGTTGCAGATGCTAAAAAGGCTAGTCCAGGTTTCCCCTTGCTTGGCTTGTTGTCCTCCTAATGAAAGCCAATCAGAGGCCTTCCCATGGGATAGCCAGTCCTGGTCAGTGAGGAGGAAGAACCCAGACATCTCCCACAGAGGGCCACACCTCCTCAGTTTACAATCCCACTCCAACATCTTTTGAGTGCAAAACCTTGCCTAGAGATGTAGTTCTAGTGAATGCAGAAAGCCTCCCAAATCTTCCACATCTTTTTATAAGGAAGAAGAAGAGCTGGACCATTAGCCTACATCTATGGCAAGACCCGTGGAAAGCAATGCTCCTATGGCAAAAGTGAGTCAGAGAGAAGAAAAAAAATGAATCACGCCTAAGTATTTTCAGAGACTTAAGAATGACTTAAATGCTAAATGCTCACATGTAGGAATTCAGTTGCAATTCAGAAAGTCCTAAAATTTTCCTGATTTAAAAATACATAGATTTAGATAAGGCCTTTTAACTGGTTATTCATAACACTTAACATAGCTGAAGAAAACGGGAAATATAGGTATCCAGCTAGAGTTCCTTTAAAAGCACTTAAAAACTGTTTCATGTATGCATTTTGGTAATATGGGTGTAGATTTTAAATTGTTAGCTTTCTATATGTATCATGGAATGTCATGCTTCAATTCCTTATCTTCTGCCTTCTTCTTTTCCTAAGACTCTATCCATTTTTTCTGGTGTGTTTGATACATATGTACTCACTCATTTTTAAATGAAAATGTTATTTTAAATTCAAACTAGATTTTAACATGAGTCATGGAAGTGTCGACTGCTTTTGTTTTCCTTTCTCTACTCTGCCCCCTCGTCATGGCACAGACTTTGTCTTCTTCTCTAGAGACTAACAGGATGTGTGCAATTCCATATATTTGGGGGGTTTTCAGGGATTATTCATGACTTTGGTCTCTAAGGCTTAATCTGAGCCTTAGAATTCATTTTATCCTTTGTGTTAGGGCACAGTTGGTTTGCAGGGAGGCCAAAACTTCTTAAAATGACTCAACTAATGGAGGCCAAGGAGATTCATGGTAAGGATACCAATCTCCTATGAATCAAGAAGCCTCAGGAGAATCTGTCAAGTCAGGAAATCCCAGTGACACTCATTCCATTTCCACCATAAACATTCTTCACATACCAAATGCCCTCAATTTTTAGATTTCTTAGTTAAAATACAAGAATGGGGGAATGGAAGAAGGAAACAGAAGGGAGAGAGAAATAAAATGAGAGAGAAAGTGGTGGGGAAGGGAGAGAGAGAATCTAATTGGTCAGCCCCACTTGCATGTTGGTTTTCTTTGGGTCAGATGACTACCCCTGTGGTCACTGTAGTCAAGACACGTGGGACAGAGTTACTTGCCACCAACAGAGTCACGGGGGATGTATTGTAGGCTATCTTAACAGGTCATATACTCAAATGTACATGTGTATTTTCTTGAGATTGAATGGTAATGTGTGAGAAAGTGACAAACATCTATCTCTAATATATTCATTCAGGGAAATCAAAATGGATGAAAAATTATCTCTATTCAATTTTTTTTGAAAATTTCATATTGTTTGTCCAAAACCCTGTGTTTCTAACACAAAGTTCAGAGACTGTGTGTTAATTTGTCTGTTTTCTTTCCCTTAAACTGTACCAAGACCTACAGCTTTAGGTCATAAAAAAATAATTCATAAGAAGCATATACAACTTAACAATTGATTTTGTAATAAGAGTTTACTGATATATTAGTGTGCTAGAGTTGCCATAACAAAATACCATAGACTGGGTGGTTTAAACAACAGAAATTTATTTTTTCACATTTCTGTATGCTGGAAGGAGTTAGCAGAATTGGTTTCTCAATTCTTTCTCACCATGTTTCCCTGTATTTTCACAGAGTCTTTTCTGTGTGTCTGTCCTAATGTTCTCTTCTTATAAGAAAACCAGTCATATTGCATTAGGGTCCACCCTAATTTTCCTCATTTTAATTTAATTACCTCTTCAAATAATCTGTCTGCAAATATGGTCACATTCTGAGGTACTAGAGGTTAAGGTCTCAACGCAGGAATTTGTGGGGGACATGATTCAGTGATTGGTAAGTCTATTATTTGGAATTAAGAATAGAAGACACTTTCTCAATCTCTTGTTTGGTTGATAGACTTCCTCCTGGGTTCCCTGCTTTACCATGCTATGATGAATCTACCAGAAAGCCAGCAGATTGATCCTTTTATAAAGCACAAATATGATTTTGTCAACTCCTGATCAGAGGAGTCCTAAAGCCCCACAAAACCTTGAAGTCCAAATGCCTCCTCCAGCAAACACAGCTTCTCACAATAAACTCCAGTCAGGCTTCCCAGCCTCACCTCCAGCCACTCTTCTATTCCATACACACAATGCTCCAAGTCCCTGGACAACTGATTGGTGGCAAATTGGACAATTTCTGCAGAATTGGAAGTTAAGCATTTTATGTTCTTATTTAGCCAGTATTTAAATAAATTTCATAGTACTTTAAAGATAGAGATGATTTTACTTTATTTTTTTCTGCCATTAATTACTTGCATACATATTTTAATCGCATTGTAAGTTAAATAGAATGCAGAACTATCTTGGTACCTAACCTATTGTTTCTGATTAGTTCCATAAATATTTGTTCAGCACCGATCATATGTCAGGCACTCTTGACATTTATTATATAAAGATGAAAAGCAAAGTCTGATTTTCAGAAGGGAGAGAAGACAGGCATGGAAACAAATAACTGCAATACAATGTGACAAGTGCAGAAATAGAAATATGCATGCAATACTCTTTGAATGGGAGACAGATTAATTTTACCTAAGGTAGTCAGGGGAAACTTCAGGGAGAAGAATTGATATTGTAGCTGGAAACTTGATGAGAGAGAGAAGAAAATTTCATGCATAGAGCAGCAAAAACAAAGGGAAAAGTCATAGACAGACACCTGCCAGGACTTCAGGGAACCCTGAACTGCTCTCTCTTTTCTCTCTCTGAGGATCTGCAACTAAGAGCTGAGCAGTCTTTTCTTTTGAACTGTCAAAATGCAAAGTATCTAATTATATCCTCTCTAGACAGTGACTATTGAGCTCAGACTCACACCTGCCTGTCTGAAAGAAACCACCTTCAAATTCCAAAGTAACCTCCCTCTGAAGGAGAGCCCTAAAGTGATTCCAAGGTGCTTTTATAGTACCTCTCTCTAGAGAAAATAAAAATAAACTTACTCTCTGGAAAGTTAGTCTGTTACATATGATCATTTCCTTTCAGAACAGTGGTCCTCAGCCATGACTGTTAGATTAGATTTACCTTGGCTGACTTAATGATCCCAATACCCAGCCAATGCCCAAGACCAATTAAACCAGAATTTCTGAGAGCAAGACCCATGCAGCAGTACTTTAAAAAAAAAATTCCTAAATGATTTCCTTGTGAAACCAAGGTTGAAAATCACTGATTCAGAATTTATGGATTTCCCCTGCTTAATATGGATGTTTAACTATCATAATTCTCAAGCTTCTCTGAAATAGACAGACACTGCTTGTATTTAGTCTCAATTTGAAATTTGCCTCATCCTGTTTTGGTTCATCTCAGTTATATAGTCTCCCTGATTTCTCTAATGTTCCCCTCTCTGATGGGTATATTTCTTTCTCTCAGGCTCGGGACTTCAGGTAAGGAGGCTGGTTTTGGCAACGTGGGTTTAAGAGAAAGGCCTGTGGCCCACTCTGCTTTTGATTCATTGCTTCTGTAGCTACATGGTTTCTTTAGCTGAAGGATTCAGAGTCCTGTGACTTTGCTCAACTTGAGGTTATTCTTTGGAGATAAATCTCTGCATTTTCTGCTTTGTGTCTAACCTGGTCTCCAGCCTGGACCTATCAGCTAAAATCAGAATCAATGCATCCCTTTCCATTGCCTAATCCTCCCAATGTGCTGTTGAGAGAAGGATTGAGGGGAATGGAGAGATCTTGAAGGGAAGAACTTCAGTTAAGAGGAAGTTGGACAATCAACCCTTACCCTGAAATAGAAGGCCTGGTTTCTGTTCCTCTTTTCCCCTAATTTGAAGAGAGAGATTGTGTGGGAACGCAGTGTGCCAGGAAACTGGGCAGAGCAAGAGTAAAGAAGAGCCAATTAACCCACCAGGAAGTCAGCAGCAAAATGGGGAAGAGAGGTACTCAGCAACCCAGTAATCACAGAGACTGGGGCAGGAAAATGAAGCTCAGACCAGGTGACAATGTTGGTGTCGCTGTCCATTGAGTCAGAAAGAACTGATTTCTCATCAAATTAACCAGCTAACGCCTGTGGATGAAGCATCCCACACAAGTGTTGGCTCTAGCCAGGCTGCTCATTTGTCAGCATTGAAGTGACATCATGTAAATTCACAGGCAAATGCCAAACTAGATGAAAACTCATGATTCACTCAGAGTGTGTTGGGCATACACAGCTGACAGGATGACCTCTAAGTCCCCTTCTAGCTTTTTAATTCTAAGGTTCTGTGATCTCAGTTGACCACTATGCACCTGACATGTTCCAGAAAGTACATTTGGGAAAATTTGCAAGGAGCTTTGTGTCCAGGTGCCAGTGTGTTTTATGTGAAAATGGGCTCACCATGCCAAGGGAAGGAAATTGCCTCTTGGCAACAGAGGAATGGCTGCTTTCGTGTGCCCATTTTTCCTAAGCATCCTCTAAACGGTTTAAAAACACAGCTCCAGTGTCTCTCATCACTTCCTACCTAGGCAATGAGATTTTTGTCTGGCAGAGATCTTATTCTTCCTTCTTCCTGGTCACCCATAAATAGTATTCTCTCAGGACCATACTATAGAAGTCATACCCACCTCCCTTTTCTATGAGCAATCTGTCCACCCTTCTGTAGCTTTCTAAGCTTACTTGTTCAAAGGCACCACAGGGGGGTTTGGTTTTTATTTCTGATCCCTCCAGGTAGTAAACATTATGCCAGTTCCTTCTGGAATGAGAATCAGAGTCAGCAGAGAACTCAGCGGAAATAGAGGCTCTGCAAAGATGGAAGCTGACCATGTGTTCCCCCTACGTGCATAACAGGTCTCTGTTCTCATGCTGAGGCAGCAGCTGCGGCTCCCCACCTTATCCCCACCAGACCCTCGCCTCATTCTCTTTTTTAATCATTTATTCTGGCTGTTCTTCTTCCTGCCAAAAACAACTCACAATGATTTCACATACAATGCTCCTCTCATTATGGTGCAGTATAAACAGTGAAATTACAATAAAAAAAGACAAACAGAAAATACAGCTCACTCAATTTTCTGACTGTATGTGAAAATCCAGAGCAAGACTTAAATATTTTCTTTCTTGTCATGAATTGGAAACATTGGTGGATTTTGAATTATAATCACTCGTTTTTGTTTTTTAAAAAAATCATTTCCTACTTCTTGAATGTTCTTATTATATTAAAATCTCTCTTAATAGGAGAACAACTACTGTAGCAGGGTTCATTTGAGAATGTTTTCCTATGGCTCTATATTTTTAGGAGACAAATGACAAGAAAAGAGACATTGTGAATATAAATTTTTTAAAAATAACTGAAAGTATATTCTGAAGCCTGTAATGAATTGGTACAATCTAACAAACTTTTCTCTAGATATCATCTACAATAATACATGACAGATGGAAAGATTCATTCATTCTACAAAATCCTCAATTTCTGAAGAAACATAACATTTGCTGGTAATTCCAGGTCTTCAAATTACCTAGAGTTGTGAGAATCAATATTCTGAGCTCAACATGGAAGCACATCAGTTACTTGGCCATGCCTAGAGATAGACTACATCCCTCATATGAGAAATCGTAGTTAAATGTAAAGAAATTTGCCCCATGAGGGGTCAGTTAGGTCAGTTACTAAGAAACAGAATAGAACCAGAGTCCACTTAGCTAAAAGGAGGCAGGAATCTGAGGGAGAAGGTAGGAAAGACATCTGTGAATTTCTGCCATAGCTTCAGACTAAAGTATAGTTATTTTTATTAGATATGGAAAATGACAAACCCCAAAATAGTGTGGCATGAGAAGAAGGAGTGAGGAAGAAGGCAACACATTGATAACACTGATCCTTTCCCAACACATTCTTTCCCAGTGACAAGACAAATCCTGAGGAGGAGATATTCATCAAGCCTAGAAAGACAGTCTTCTCTGATAAACCCTTTCCCAGATACTTATCACTGACCCCAGAACCCTGACCCCATCTGGACCAGTAAAAACAGATTTCAAATTCCTGAGTGCCCAAACTGACATGTTCATTAATCAAATCACCTCTCAGTGTAACCTATATAAGCACAGATTCCCCAATTGGTCAGTGGCTCATTTTCCACCAGGAACGTGGGTCCATCAGAGGTGTGACTCCATCGATGAATAAAGAATTATGAAGTTTGCATCTAGCTTGGTCCTTTGTGCTAACAATTTCAATATGAGACTTGAAACTCATATAAACTTTTCTCACTTTCCAAGAATTTGTAAAACTAAAAATATGTGCTACAAAGACTAGATAATTCTAAAAATTGTATAGTCTTTTTTGTTTTCCTATTCCATTATATTATAGAGGTCCTGTCATTATCTTTTTTTCAAAAATCGTTATTTTCCAGCTTTGTATTATGTTACTTAATTATACCTATTGATTTTAGAATATATCTCTCTGCCCTACTTAGTCCACTTTTAAGTGAGTACATTTGCTAAAATGGAAAACAAGATTACTATGTAAAAAATTCATATGTAAGGCTGAATATTCTTCCTAATTTTAAATGAAGAAGGAAAGTCAATTTCACAGAAACTTTATGGGTAAATATTTAGTGATCACAGAAGATAGTAAAGCATTCTTTTTTAAAATATATATTAGTTGTAGATGAACACAATACCTTTATTTTATTTATTTACTTTCATGTGGTGCTAAGGATCCAACCGGGTGCCTCACATGTGCTAGGCAAGTGCTCTACCACTAAGCTACATCCCCAGCCCAGTAAAGGATTCTTAACACTGAAAATTGATAACTTTTGCCAAATTAACAAAAGTGGCAGGGTAAGAGGGAGGAATGGTTCTCTATAATGAGGAACTGCAGACAAACAAGTATAAGATAGTTTTTGGGTTTTTTTTGTGTTTTTTTTTTCAGTACTGGGGATTGAACTCACAGGTATTTGATCACTGAGCCACATCCCCAGCACTATTTTGTATTTTATTTAGAGACAGGGTCTCACTGTGTTGCTTAGTGCTTCTCCATTGCTGAGGCTGGCTTTGAACTCGCGATTCTCCTGGCTCAGCCTCCCTAGCCACCATGCCCAGGAAAAATAGTTTTTTGCCAAAAGTGTAAATAGATTTATTTAAAATGGCTTGTAATTACAAAAAAATTACAATGGCTTGTAATTACAAAAAGCAATGGTGGACACAGTAAGTCAGCATAGGTCCTAAAAAAGAAAATTATTTTCTTTATTAGAGGTGTGTGTTGCCGTGTGCAGTGGTGCTCGCTTATAATCCCATAGGCTCTGAAGGCTAAGGCACGAGAATGGCAAATTCAAAGCCAGCCTCAGCAAAAGTGAGGTGCTAAGCAACTCAGCGAGACTCCATTTCTAAACCAAAACTACAGTACCCTCCCCCCAAAAAAGCTAAAGGGAATTCTAAAGATAAATTATTTAGTAAATCTTTTAGAATGTCAGGGAAAAGATCATTTGGTGTAAGCTAGATGATGGTTTAGAAAATGGGGGGAAATTACTTTATAATATGTAACTTTTCCCCCACCATATTGTGAACTCAAAATGTAAAGAACATGTTTTATATTTCTTTGAATCTCTGGCATTTAATTCATTTGCCTGGCAAATACTGGATACCCAATCCATCTTTTCTGAATTCATAGGCATTTAAACAAGCCTACACAAAATGAACTACATAATGGGTAATAGGTCAACCATGCAAGAATTCTTAAGTGGCATATTTTAATTATTCATTGCATGACCATTATAATTTTAGCAGTAAATAAATAAATAAAAATTAAAAGGCAAATGTCCTCATGAATAAGAATTATAAAATAATAACCAGAAAGAAGACATTGGCCCTATGTCTTATAATGTTGCATACAGAAATATATAAGTTTAATAGTTATTTTCTTTTTCTAAAAAAAAAAAAATTTATTTTTTAGTTGTAGGTGGCTCAGAGGTAGAACACTCACCTAGCAGGTGCAAGGTGCTCGGTTCGGTCCTCAGCACCACATAAAAATAAATAAGTTAAATAAAGGTATTGTGTCCAACTACAACTAAAAAACATTTTTTTAAAAAAGACAGTTAAAAAGTATTCGTGAGGATATGAAAAAACTAGAACCCTCATAAAGTATTTATGGGATTGTAAAATGGGATAACAGTCAGGTAGGTCCTCAAACAGTTAAACAGATCTACCATACAACCCAGCTAGGAATATACAACCTCACCTAGGTATATATCCAACAGAAATGAAAATATGCCCACACAATAATTTGTGCATAAATATTTATAGCTATATTTTTATAATGGTCAAAAAGTAGAAACAATCCAAATACTTATCAATTGATAAACGTAACTCATATCCACATAATGGCATATTATTTTGCAATAAAAGGAAATGAAGAACTGATGTATACTGCAATAATGAACCTTGAACACATTATGCTAAGGGCTACATATCGTATGATTCCATTTATGTAAAAGGTCCAAAGTAGGCAAATCTATAGAAACAAAGTAGATTAGTGGTTGCCTAGGGCCGGAGGTGATAAAGGGATTGAGGAATGATAGCCAAGGGAAACAGGGTTTCTTTGGGAGTCATGGATATTCTAAAATAAATAGCATTGGTGGATGCACAATTCAGTGAACATTCTAAAAGTCAATGAATTGTAAACTTTATGTGAGAGAATTGTATGTTATATAAATTATATCTTAATAAAGGTGAGCTTTATCTATGTGGAGCTTTCTGTTTGTATAGACATGACTGTCCCCCTCAGGGAAGGACTTACTGCCCAGCTGGGAGAGTTGCAACTGGCAGGAAGCCTATAGCTGTCAGCTCCCTCAGACTCAGCCTTAGCTCCAAAGAGCCACCTTTCCAAGGCAGCCCACATCCAGGAAAGGCCCAGCCATTTCTGCTGGAAGGACAGTTCTGACCCAGGGCTGCACACTCCAGAGCTCCCTGCTGGGTTAGCCACAGCTTAGTCAGAGCTGCATTGCGGCTTGACTTCTCCCCAGGATCAATCTGCTCCCTCTGCCCTTCCTTTCACAACTGTTGATCTGCTTCCAGCGAGCACCATCTGCACCAATTTTTAAACATGGCAGATTGAGTGTACACGTATCTCCCATATCTCAGAAATACCACTAAAACGTTATGTTATGTGAATTATATCTAAAAGGTAATTATATCTATCTGTAAAGGTAAAGTAATTTTATTCTTTAACTCATTGGGTTAGAGAAAATCAAAAAGAAACACAGTGGGTGAAGGAATAGCTCTCTTAGATGAAAAGAAGAAGAAACAAAAAATGGTTGTAAAGGAGAATACCAATGTACAAGAGTCCCTGGGGACAGATGCAAAATCGCAGTCACTGGATGCTGCCTCTATATGCAGAACTTCCAGTTTCATAGTTCCTCCTTCTTAAATATAAACGGGCAAGCAAAGACTCCACATATCTGAAAAAAAACTTCAACATGAAAAACAGATCAAAACAAACTTTAAAAAAGCATAGGGAAAAAAGGAAAACATGAAAGATGACATCTTTCCCAAGAACAAAATACTCATAATTTAATATCTGTGGGTAACAAAGAAGTTATTGCACTTTTCAAACAAAAATGCAAAGGAAAGAATAACTAGAGGCTAAAAGAGAACTTTTGGTAAATAAAAATATAATAATAAAAATGAAACAGAAGGCGTGAAAGACAAAGATAGAGAAAGCACTCAAATGTAAAATATATGACAAAGAGATGAATAATAGAAGGGAAAGGACAGGAACAAGACTCAGGTACCACGACTTATAGAAAATAATAGCATAAGAGAGAATTCTAAAAAACAAATCAAGTCATGAACAATTGAAAATCACTGGGTTGCAAGATGGTGTAGAAATACCTTCAAAAATCTAAGAGAAAATTCAGCCTTAAATTCTATACATAGAATATATATCAATATATATCAATCAATTACAAGTAGAGGATTTTTAGGCATTCCAGGACTCAGAACTGAACCTTCCATGGATCCTTCCTTAGAACGCTTCTTGGGTGTGTGCTACACTAAAGGTAAGAGAGCAAATGGAGAAATAGGGGAAATTCAGGATACAGGAGACAAGAACTCCAGAATAGGAGAGAAATAGAGGATGTTAGCAGGGCAACCGGTATAGATTGGGACAGGAGATAAGGGCAGAAATGGTTCTCATTACTAAAACAAACAAGCAAAAAACCTGATAGGTTCCCCTATGCACTTAGCAATATTGAAATATTGTGAAGTGTTTTAAAAATCTGTGGGACATTTAGAAAAAAAAACCCAACATGTGTATAAGAAATGAAATCATTAAAAAACAGAGACAATTTCTTACTCTAGGAAAAACCAAACATTGTATAACAAGGAAACATAATCAGTATGCATTACTACCTATACAGTGAACAGTATATTTATATTATCATCATAATACAAATGTTAAATATTAATTTGCTTAGAAATTATATAGCTTGAGAATATGGAGTGAAAAGGGGACAAAAGATAAAAGTATACAAAAGATAAATCCTCATTTATAAAAACAAAATATCAATAGTGTTTAAGACATCAAAACAATAAATAAGAATCTAAGTATGTCATTTTGAAATATGAAAAATGCATTAGAATAAAAAAGGAAACTAAGAAAATGGACATGATTGCCTGCTAGGAGTAGTACCTGGAGAACAGTAGGGAAAGGTGGAGAGGGAACTGCTAAATTTTGTTATAAGTTTTATATTTGACTTTTAAAACTATATTTATATATTATTTTGACCAAAATAAAATTTAATTGACATATAAAACCTAACTGGGCATGGTGACACTCATAATCCCAGCTACTCAGGAAGCTGAGGCAGTATGATCACAAGTTCAAGATCAGCCTCAGCAACACAGAAACACCTTGTCTCAAAATAAAAAAGGGCTGGTGATGTAACTTAGTGGTAAAGCACCCCTGAGTTCAATCCCCTGTACTGCAAAAATAATTAATTAATTTTAAATAAATAAAACGTATAAAGTTCCCCAATTTCCTAGCATAGCCAATCTAACCTACTTGCTATTCAAAGAATGGAAAAGAGAAAGAACATGAAATGTAGATTTATATATATTCTCCTATTAGCTGTGTGACTCTGGTCAATCTCTTTAACCCTTGAATTGTATCATCTCAAATAGGGTTCATAGTACCTTTTCATATTATTGTGTGAAACTAAAATAAGATAATGTATTATAATAAGTGTCCTAAACACAGAGTCCAGCACACAACTGAGGATTGGTTAATGTTAGCTATCACTATTGCTGGTCTTCAGGAATCTCCAAGAGTTCACCCTTCTTTTCCAATCCCCACGTTACGTCCTCTCTGCAACCCAACATGCCTTCCTTCTGTTTTAGCTGCTTCACTTTTGCCCATACTTGTTACTTGTTTTGTATAAACATCTATCTCCAACCGAAAAAATATCTCAAATTTTCTTTAACATTCTGCATGTATTATTTCTTTTGAAAATCACTTCCCAGTATAGCTCCATGACTTCAAAATATGAGGAACATGGGTTATTTGGCAACATGGTCTGAAGGAAGTAGCCTTATCTTGAGGCTGAGGTTGCATAGTGCCCTCACTTTTTAAAATTTGAATTGCATTTTTATTGTGGTAACTTAGGTATGAGTGCTGATAGAGATGACTGGGCCTAAGCCCACCTAAATCACCACTGACACCATTTCTCTTCTTCCTGAAAACCATACCTATATATCCTCACCAATTCCTTTAGTCTCATGATTGTCCTGGATATACTGTCATATATAATTTTGGGACCTCATTAAAGGCTATTTTCCTTAGATCTTCTCATTCTTTGTCTTCCAAATCAATTTTGATGGCATAACTTTCTATTTATTTTGTATATCCCCATATTGTCTGATATAACCAGTACTCAAGAAATCCTTGATGACTGTTGCTTCTGTTGAAACATGGAGTAAGGTAGTCCACCATATAGAGGAGAGAAAAAAAAATAGAAACTTAGGCATCTCCTTGGAAGAAATCCATTATCAAAAACTCATGGGAAAACACAGTAGGCCCTTTCAAAAGAGAAAATATATGGTTAGGAGAACAGGAAGGAGAGAACTAAGACAGGCAAATAGGGACAGCAGGGATCTGGTTGGAGCCACTCCATGAATGAGAGGGAGGGTGTGTAATCAGGAAAAGGACCACAGCTCTCCTTCAAGTGAAGCTCAGGTACTGCAGCAGCACTGGAGCTGGCAGCATCACCATAACTATTATTATTCAGATCCTTAAAATGTGCCCATCACTGAGCCCTGAGGCACATGTACAGAAACAAACACATGTTTCAATATTTACTCGCCAGGGCCTGAATCCATGATGGTACAGTTGTCGATCCTCCCACAGCCATCAGGCAAATACTTGACTAAACAGATGGCATTGCCAGCATTTTTTCACTTGGGTAGGAGGGTGGAGGTTTGCATAGCCAAAATTCATAATTCAATATGTCTTCCTAAGTATGATCTCTGAATAGGCCACCCTAGAACCACCTTGTGGAGTGGTGAAAGCAGTTAACAGCAGAGTGAAAGAAAAGATGGGTAACAGTAGTATAGCAAGAACAACAAAACCCACAGGACTTGGAGACCAAAAGTCTAGTTTCAAGTCATTTCTTGTCACTAAACCCCTTTGTGACTATGCAAACATCTCTTTGCCATTGTTAGTTTGGGTTTCCTCATCTGTGAAATGGCAGTAGTGCATCTCCTGCCTGCTTCTCAGACTCAGGCTAAGTTTAATTTGTGTCACAATACTTGGTAAACTGTAAAATATTATAGCATTATCTTACAGTAATCTCATGTCACTCAACTACTTAAACCTTAGTTTTTCCAAGGGAGAAAAAGAATTTTTTTTTTAATTTTAAGGATGTTATAAAAAATGTACTTAAATAAAAATATTATTTTACTGCCAAATATGTTTAAGTTTCACAATTTTTAACATTAAGGAGGAGAAAACTAATTTATTATTTTTTAAAAAAGATATTTTTTTAGTTGTCAATGGATCTTTTATTTTATTTATTTACATGCGGTGCTGAGGATTGAACCCAGGGCCTCACACATGCCAAGTAAGTGTTCTACCCCTGAGCCACAGCTCCAGCCCCCTAATTTATTATTTTTAAATTCAAAAGAACATTCTTCCCCAAAATATTTTTTTAAAATGAAATTGAACTGGGGTACAAATTTATGTAAGAATTTTTTTCATAATTCAATATTCTTATAACTGGTCCTAATGAAATGTCTACATGTGAATATTTTAATGCATGTGATTATTTCAAAATCATCCTACAGTTTAACCCATATATAAAAAGAACAAATGCATAAAAATTGATAATTGAATACTGATAAATATTGGGAAAAGATGAGAAGAAGGAAATCTTTTATGGAAGAAAAGATAAAGGACAGAGAAAATTTTCTTGTAGGCACATATTTGTTTAAAGTAGCTTCTGGGAGACATTTATGCTATAGTCTGTACCCTCAGTTCCATAATTATTTGATACCTACAATTTATAAACTGAAAGTAGTTTATCTCTTTGTGCTCTAAAATCAAACAGAAACCATATTTTTCAAAATTAATGTATAACATGTATCACATACTACCAAGAACGAAACATCTGGATGGGCCTCGACTCAGCTCGCCTATTATCTGAAACTCTGAATGAGCTCTGACTTCTCATTTATAAGAGTGAGGAATCCGTATCAGGTGCATGCACACTGCAGTTTCTTCCACCTGGAACTGCAGGCCATGAGGATTCTTTTGACTCTGACAGCTTGTTTTCTAGCTTATTGCAAACCAGTAACAGTGCTATGTTAACGTTTCATTTCTGGATGGAAAGTGGGTCATGCAGATGTTTCTGAAGACTGGTATCATGTAGACAACAAAGGCATTTGGCTTTTTTTCATTTATAAGTTATTATATAGACACCCCAGAAGCAGATAAGAGCCATCACAAATCATGGTACACATCAGTGATACCTAGGATTGAAATGTTTAACTCTTGTCATTTTATTGTGTGGCTTAACTCACTGACCTGAGCCAGGTCAAGTTTTAGCCACTCGAAAGATTCCTGTCAGAAAGTAATTTTTAGTTTTATCTCCTGTGGGCCAATAAAATTTTCTGAGAACCAAGGCAATTCACTTACATAAATACTGTTTGAAATAGATAAAAGATGAAATTTGGTCATGGTATTGAAAAACTAAGTTTAGTGTTTTTGCTTATATTGAGGAGTAAATATAATTTAAATGTGTTTGAATTAAAGACTATAATTTAATGATTTTTTTTTCTGTTGAATACATTCCCCAAAGTAGTTATTCAATAGTTAAGTGACAAGAAAATAGGAAACATTCTCAAAATAGTCTGCAGGTGGGAATTTACAAAGTCTCACTGAAGGTGGAGCTTCCCTTTCTTTCTTTGTATATCCTTCCCCCCTCTCTCCCTTTTTTTTTCTTTCTCTATTGAGAGAAATGTGAATATTTTTATGCATGTGATTATGGCCATGCAATTTTGGCCATGTCTTCCTGACAAAGACCCTAGACTGTGTAGAACTTGGCTATTTTTTGTGGATAGGCTGGGGGAAGATGGCCGCTGTTGCCAGAAAGCAGTAACAAGGCCTGACATTGAGTGATGGGATTTCTTTTCTTTTCTTTTTTTTTCTTTTCTTTCTTGCTTCCCTCCCCATTTAATATTCTTTTATTCTCACTCTTTTCATCTGGGCTTAGCCATTTAAATCACTGCTTCCTATTTCTCTTTTAAATGTTCAAGACACTAACCAAAAAGAATCAAACTAGGGAAGGAAAAACAACAACAACTATTTAATAGTTGAGGAAATAGAAAATCCTTAGTCCTAAAGGAGAACTGTTTTAAAACCTAATATATTACATACTCATATAGAAAATTACATATATCATAGGCATACAGTGTGATGAACTTTATCAATTTCAATATAACCATTTAACCAATACCAGGTCAGAAAGCAGAATATTACCAGCATTCCAGAAGCACCGGCTCTTCAAGGGGAACTACCACCCTTATTTCTAATAGCATGTATTTGCCTGTATTCATATTTTATATAATTTAAATTATATGTATTCTTTTTGTCTGTTTTCTGACTGCTCAATATTATATTCATGAGGGTTTTCTTTTCATTCTGTTGAACATAATTTGTATCTTAATTTTCCATGGATAATATTCCATTAGGTGAATATATCACAATTTCTTTTTCCTTCCTACTGTTATTGGATATGTGATAGTTTCCAGCTTGAGACTATTATAAATTGTGCTTCTATATGTTCAAATGTAGACATATGCATTTTAGGGGAATATACTTGGGAGTGGAATTGCTGAGTCACGTGATATACACACATTTGGCTTGAGTTCTACCAGGCACTTTTGGAATTCTAAGGATTTCACACTCTGTAAGGGGAAGAAAACTTGTTTTTTTTTTCTTTTTTGCTGTACACACATGACTTTTCTCTTTCCATACTCTTATAGTTATACTCACCCACATTCATATGTGTTGTTATTCCCTACATGAGACTTAATTGTTTTACCTAAGTTTACTCAAGTTAAATAATCTAAGCATAATGGAGACTTCTTCTGAGAACAGAGAATGGAGATGTTATATAAAAGCTTCCACTGTGTTCCTGTTTTCCATTCTCACAACTGTAACAGAAAATTATCTTAATAATCTTCAGTGCTGTTTTCAGGGAGCTTTAAATATACAGTTATCTTCTCTAAGATCATGCAGAATTCCATTCCTTGATTATACTGGCTCTCCTTCTCCCTGTTCACCTTGTGGACCTCACATCTACTTTTTTAGCTGTACTGAAAGAAAAAGAAAAATCAATAGGTGACAGTCCTTTCAGTAATATACAGAAGCCACAGAAAATAATTTAAGGGCAGAGAGAAATCTTTCAAGAGACAAAAAAAAAAAATATGAATGCCTTACATTACCTTTGCAAACCATCTGAACCAGGAGGCACTGCTAATCTTTAGTTTGTTAATCCAATAATTAATCATTTGATGTCTCAGGAGGGATTTCAGCAAAAACTAGGTCAAGGGATCAACCATGTTCAATTGCTGATTAGCCTTGAAACCCAGCTGGGATTTCTGGAATTATAGAACTCCACATGACTTCAGCTGGGTTGCACAATTTTAATGGAAAAAAATTAAATATAAATATTTTCACAGACTTCCCATTCAGCCTATTTCAATTCAAAGTTTTGGCCTTCACCACCAATGGAAAGCCTTAAAACACTCTTTATCACACAGGTTTGTTGAGTTTTTTTTTTTTAAAAGAGAGAGTGAGAGAAGAGAGAGAGAGAGAGAGAGAGAGAGAGAGAATTTTTAATATTTATTTTTTAGTTCTCAGCAGACACAACATCTTTGTTGGTATGTGGTGTTGAGGATCGAACCCGGGCCACATGCATGCCAGGAGAGCGCGCTACCATTTGAGCCACATCCCCAGCCCAGGTTTGTTGAGTTAATGCTGGCATATTTATCTTCAATCGAGGTTAGCTCCAATTCAAGCATCTGTTTACCAAATATTTATTGAAGAATATCTACAGTACAATAATGTCAAATAATAAAACATACTTCCTTTGTCTTTTTAGAATTTACAGACTAGTGAAATAGATTATAAATAAATAAGAGGTAAATATACAAGTATATAAGCATAGTTTGCAATTAGACTAGGAAAAAAAGCAAAAAAAAAAATAATAAAGTGAAAATAATGGAAAGAACATGGGGAAATGTCTTGGATAAAGATTCAAGGTCTCTGGAAGGTGATGCTGAAGCTAGACATAAATGATAAGAAGGAATCATGGTGTAAGAAGGAACCATTGTGTAAAAAGGAGAAGGGAAAATGCTAGGCCAGAACAGTTGCAAAGAGGTCAAATTGTTTGAAGTAATTTAATTTTTTTTAATTGACAAGTAAGATTGCATATATATCTATGTGTGTGTATATACACAATATGCACAATATGATGTTTTGATATATGTGTACACTGTGGAATGGCTAAAGTTTTTTAACATATGTATTACCTTACATACTTATCACTTTTTGTGGTGAGTACGCTCAAAACCTATTTTCTTAGTAATTTTCAATGAGGTAGAAAGGGAGAATGAACAGAAGAGGAAAAAGAGAGATAGAAAGAAAGAAGGGGGAAAAGGAGGAAGGAAGGAAGGAAGGAGAAAAGAAAGGGCAAGCAGTTCTAAGGACCTTGTCAGGAGCAAGTCTCAACGACAGTATTCAGACCAGAGGTAGATGCCTGAGAAAAGATTATCTAAGCCTAAAGAACCAAGATTAAAATTGGCTACAAGTTCTGTTACCAAACAAAAGAGAAGACAAACAAAAGAAACAAGGTCCAAAAGAGCAAATAGCTGCTTTCCATTAAAAGAAGCCAGCCCAAGTCTCACCAAAATATTTCCAAATATATAGAACAAACACGTTTGCTGTTTGCCTTTCTTTGTTTCTCTCAACCAACAGAATCCCTATGGAGCATTCCTATGAAGACTAGGTACCGTTTCATAAAAGATAATTAGGGATCAATTTTGCAGAAGTCAGAAGCAATATAGACTTCTGATTTCCTGCCTGTTTAACTTCATAGATCATTAGACCTTACTCTACACTCTTTTAGTCTATCAATTCTGAAACAAATTTAGATCCAGAACTTTCCATGACTTTAATGCATAAAAAGGATGCCAATTGGTAGCAGAGAGAAATTTATGGTACTTTCTGAGGAATTCTCAACTACTTTGAAGAATTTTGAAAATTGAGCAGGTGGGGACAGAGCCGGAGACAGAGTTTTATGATGAGTTTTATACCTTGAACTTTACCCTCGGGCAAGGATGATGTTACGGCTTAGGTGTGAGGTATATCCCTAAAATCTCCAGTGTTAATGTAGGGATGTTCAGAAGTAAAGGACTATGAAAGCTGTAACCTATTCAGTTCATCCTAGTTAGAACAGACTGGCTGGGACTGGAGTTGTGGCTCAGTGGTAGTGCACTTGCCTAGCATGTGTGAGGCACTGGGCTCAATCTCAGCACCACATTTATAAACAAATAAATGAATAAAAGTCCATCAATAACTAATAAAAATTTAAAGAAAAAGAATATACTGGATGGGTGGCATAGCAAGGGTATGGCTAAAAGAGGTGGGTCACTTGGGTCATGATCTGGAAGGGTTCCTATGCCCTGAAGCTGCTTCCTCAGATCTCTATCTGCTTCCTAACCCTGCCATGAGCTGAGCAGCTTTCTTCTGCTGGGCCCTTCCTCCATTGTGTACTGGCTTACCTTAAGCTCAGAGACCTCTGACACTGTGAACCCCAAATAAACTTTTCCTCCTCTAAATTGTTTTTGTTGGGTGTTTTTGTCACTGCAATGCAAAACCTAACTAAAACAGATGACTACATTAGCTTCATTACATTTATTGTAATTATTTGTTTGCATCACTACTCAATGGTCCTCTTTTCATCTTTGTATTCATAACACTAAGCACTGTTTGTATTGCAGAGAAGATACTTGATTCATATTTCTTTTTCTTTCTTTTTTTGGTACCAGGGATCAAACCCAGGGATGCTTATCCACTGAGCCATATCCAATGCCCTTTTCTAATATTTTGTTTAGAGACAGGGTCTCCCTAAGTTGCTTATGCCTTACTACGTTGTAGAGGCTGGCTTTGAACTCATAATCCTGCTATTCAGTCTCCTGAGCCACTGGGATTATAGATGTGGGCCACCATGCCTAGCTCGTATTTCTTGAATAAAGGAATAAATGAAAGAATTTCCTCAATTCAGAGGTTTATAAAGTCAGCGGTCATACTCCAATTTGGTCCAACACCTGCCAATGACACAAACAAACAGAAAGTCATTTCTGGAGTGGAGTACAATCAGGCTGAGAAGAAGGAAGCTTTGGAAATTGGTCCTAAATTTCCAGTTACATCCAAAGGTACCTATTTTAATGACACTAAAATTAAACAACTTAATGACTGTCCCCTTCAAAATATTTTACCTTCCTGTTATCATTAGTGATGCCTGTATCCTCACTTTCTTTGAACACAATCCCAAATTTAATTTTCACTTTTTGTGTTTCATCCTAGTACAAAGTCCTGTGGTTTGTTTCAACCAACATCTTTCATATCTCCCCTTCCCTAACTAATCCCATGGACATCATTCTTACATGCCCCAGACACCTCACCATTGTATCTTCATGATGTCCTCCAGGACATTTTTCCTTCTGGTCTTTAGTTTTTCCTGGCATAGATTTCAAAACAAACTTTCCATCACATCATTTTGCTGCTTAAGAAATGTTAATTCAAGCCAGGCATGGTGGTGTGCGGTGTGGTCCCAGCCACTTGAAAGGCTGAGGCAGGAAGATCCTTTGACTCCAGGAGCTTGAGGTCAGCCTGGGCAATATAGCAAAAACAAACAAAAACCCACTGATTTCAACTGCCTATTGTTTCAAATATTAGTAAATATGTAGATTCATGTGTATGTATTAATGTTTTCTCATTTCCTTGGTATTTTCTGCATGGTATGAATCAAACTGTACCCTTATCATTTTTCTTTTAACTCTTGATCATTCCCATTTTTGTCCAATTTCTTATGATTTTTCCTTTGCCCTGAGTTACTCTCAACATGTCTTCATCAATCCCTGGCTATCATTCAAATAATATTGCTTGCTACTGTCTTTGGTCAAACCTAGGACACACTGATGATCACCTTGATTTTCATTTCCATCTACTATAAGCTAAAATATATCTACATATATGAACTTATTTTTATATATGATATAGTTTATTTTCTAAACTAATTTATATAAAATAAAAAGTATTTACTACTTTAATGTCTCCTCATTGGAAAGTGGGATTACATACAAACTAGATTATTACTAATCCTTCTGGAAGAAAGAAATGAATAATTTGGCATTGAAAAATTGGCATTGCCACTTACTTTTTCTTCAAGAAGAGAGAGATTGCTTGAATCATTCATATATCATATATGCATTCGCTGATGAACTACTTATTGAAAACCTACTTCTTTCTAAAACCTAAAGTGAGACCTGGAGATCTCAAGATGAGTAAGACACTGTCACCACCATCAAGGAGCTCACTGTCCAGCAAAGGAGATAGAAAAGAAATTAGATAGTTGCAATGATATCTGACACCTGGGAATCGGACACCTGGAATTGTCATCTTTTTTTTTTTTTTTTTTTTTTTTTTTTAGAAATTGCTATTCTCCACTTACACAGTCAAAAAAGGCCATACAGCCTGCCTTCTCTGAGGGCCATACAGCCCTCTCTGGTTTGTCAGTAAACAATTGTCTTATGAGTATTCTACATTTTTATTGAAGCAATGATTCTTCTGACCAATGAAACAAGGTTATATCTCCTGCATTCATTTAAAATTTTATTTAGTTGCCAGCAAGCTAACTGCAGATAGAATGAATAACTCACCAGTGGAGAAACTGGTCTAAAAAGAAACTAAAAGAGTTTGGGACTCAAAAAACAAGATTTACTGTCTTTTGTTCTTTAAAAGAAATGTTTTGAATAAAAGAGCTCAAACTTAATTGTTCTAAACTGGATGGCCAGGAACTTCTAACTCAACCATTTGGTTATATAAGTTAATTCTGGGTACCTAGCAACCATTTTTTTTTCAATAAAATCTATCTTTTCCTCTTCCCTGATGTTCTGTGGTGAGTGGCTCCTGTCTGGTTTTCAGTTATTGATTTCCTCACGATGACACAGTCTTTGTTCTTTTGCTTCTGTGCTCCTCAGTGAAACCTGGTTTCTCTCAGTTCCCTGTTGGAACATATGATTTAGTAGCGCCATGGTTTATGACTTTTAGATACTGCAGTTTCAAGAACACATCTATTTGGTAAAATGAGATAAAAGAAAAAACATTGATAGTGACATTGATAAATGAGAAAAGAGAACAAGAAGATGAAATGCAATAAAAAAATTCCAGATATAGTTGATTTGTAGACAGAGAACAAAGTATAAATACAAGATAGAGAGCAATACTGTGCCACTGTATAGAGCTCTGCAGCTAATATGATGATTTGGAGAAAGGAAGAAGAGAGGGAGGATTGCATTCCAACTGCTTATGTACTTGAAAAATTTTAACAGAATGAGAGGGAGAGAGAGAGAGAGAGAGAGAGAGAGAGAGAGAGAGAGAGAGAGAGAGAGAAAGAAGAAAAGAAAATTGGCTTAGAATCAAGAACATTATTTTTGCTTGTGCACCAATAAGACTGTCTTCACTATCAGAGAGATGAAATACTGAAAGGACATTGTGAAATCTGTAGTCAGTCAATAAGATTTATTGCTGTCCTTGGGAAATCATCATAAAGAGAAAGAAAACGCCCTGAGCTGGAGGATTTGGTCCTTTGCTTGCTTGAAAAAAGGTAGCTGAGTAATCTTTCAGCATCTGCCTGATCCTTGACTACTTTCAAAAACGTGATTCAGGGGAACTTGGGAATCTATAATTTGAACTGTTTAGAGCTATACATTGAATTAATCCCATGCTATTACCTAAATTTCTATGAATCAAGATATATCTGTATTTTATGTAGGCCCTCTTCCTAAATTTAAATTTGACTCCTCAAAATTTGCTAATCTCCATAATTAGCTGTGACTTGAGAAAATGGCTCCTATTTTACACAAGCATCACCCTCATTCACCCCTTAGGACAGACAGTTAACTCTTTTTTGTCATTAAGTTCAGAATGTAGACAATGGACCAAAATAATGTATCTTCATTAGCAAAACAACTTAATCAAAATAGCCCATCTTGTGGTTTCTGAAATGTGCCCTGGTGAACCTATGCTCTAAGCCAGAATCTAAATTTATTTATTTTTCCTCCCCTGTCTCTTCCAAATTATATGCTAGTGATAGCCTTAAAGTATCCTGGATTCTAGAAATGTGAATACTGTGCTTGCATTCTTTGACTCAGAGGCCACAAAGAAAAGGACTTTGAGGAACACCAAAGGAAAGACATTCAACAAAGTAAGAACTGACTTACCTAGCAAGAAAGATTGACATATATTCTAATAGTTGGAACTCCCTTTTCGAGTTCTAGATGTGTACCTCCTGGTAGACATATCATGTGAGTTATGTGTATAATTTAAATTTTAATGATAGCTGCATTAAAAAATCAAAATAGATGAATAAAGTTCATTTTAGAAATATATTTTGTTTAGTATTATCATTTTGACATGCAATCAATATAAAATCATTTGAGATATTTGCATTTTTTGAAATCTTATTACTTGTAGTTCATACTTACAAGATGTCTTGCTTTGGATCTGCCTCATTCCAAGTGCTTAATAGCCATATATGGCTGGTGGAAACTGATTTGGATAAAGAAGTTCTAGGTCATATATCTGACTTCATCTGTAGGGAAAGAAGAGCAGAGTGAGAAAGAGTAGACTATCTCTGTGGTATTTATTCCAGCACTTCTCTAATACTCTTCCCCTTTAGAACACAGAAAAAAATACTTTGAGAGAGCATCAGATAGAGTATTGTCAAATCTGTTTAAATGGCAAACCTGACTACTTCAGATTGTAACTCATCCATCTCCTGATTCTCCTTTATATCGTATTCCTTATGCCAAAGCACTATAACCTTCATATTTATATGAAGGTTTTATATATATATATATATATATAAAGGTTTTATATATAATTATAAAATTATATTTATATAATTTATCTATTGTTATGTTTATTGTTCATTGTCTATCTTCCACTCCTATAAAATGTTAAGAGGAGGCCAGGAATATATGTCTGCTTAGGTCACTAATATCCCATATAACTGGCCCAGTGCCTTGCATACAGTAGGTACTCTAACAATAGCTGATGAATGTTGGAGGAATGAGTAGATCTTTTAACCTCATAATTTGAGGATACTGGATTCCACTGAAATAAAGTGACTGGTCAAGTTTAAACAAGCTAGTCAATGGCAGAGCCACTCATCTGATGATTTCATATCATTCCAAGTATAAAAAGAAAGATAGGCAGAAAAAAGTTGTTAGATATGAAATATAAGTTGTGCTTTCGACAGTGAAACAGATTTCCACTGGAGTGTAATTTCATTAAGGGCAGATGTTGTCTTGTTCATCTTTGAACTTTCCTCCCCAATCCCTATAGTTACAAAGAATGTTTAATAAACAGTAAGTGCTACAATAATAATAAAAAAAGAGTGGTCAATGACAACTGTTTGTGGTATGATATGTTTTTCTTTCACTGGGAAGACGGTGGAAAGATGTTGCTGTTTTCATCATGGCTTAGAGAGTTTGGAATGAGGTTGACATATCTTCTGCTGCTATTAGCCACCGACCTTGGAAGCCAAAATACTAATATCTTATAAAAGAGTAGAATATTCCAGTGGCAGATTTTGACAACTGTCTAGTTTCTAACTCTTCTTAAAGATTTGTCAAGGCCATGAGTTTTGCTAGCTTGAATCAAAATAAATGTTTATGTTTCTGAGAATGTAATTTTTTAGACTTAAATCAATATGATGTTGATGAATGAGGCTAACTAAATAACAAAAACTTCCTATTGAATATACCTGTAATAAAACTCAGCTATTGTCATGACTTGATTTTATTTGTGAAATATTTGTGAAGTTTATGCAATAAAATATAATCCCCTTTTCAATAATGCTTACCAAGATGCTTAATCCTTTGATAGCCCTTGAAGAAGGGAAATAGACAACTGTTATTTTCCTTTATTAGAGAAGAAAACAAAGATGAAAAAAGACATTTTTTTTTTTTTGGTTACTCAGTAAGTTACTAACCAAATCACAAATCCACATCTCTGCACTTTAAGGATCCCTAAGACACACTTTGGATAAGAGTCGAATAATCACTCATATCTGTTTGAACTAAAGGTCATGTCCTCATTTAAAAGCAGTTCTAGCAGAGACCCAGAGAAGTCCTATTTGCATAGGAAATCCACAATCAAAAGTTTACAGAAACATACTATTGGCATCCTAGTAACTTGCTCAGCTTGAACATATGCTAACTGATCCTTTTTTAGAATCAAAAAAAAAAAAAAACAACAGTGCTGGAACTTTGGATGCAGCTTAAAGTACTAGGGACAACTGGGAGCCATGCCCCAAGACTGAATTTGAAATTTGAGGAAGAATTTCAGTGCTTTTGAAATAAACTGTGGGCATCCCACTACCATTTTCTTTGAATTCTAAGTTTTCTTTAAAGAGCCACAGATTGAAAAGGTATTAAAAATTGAACCATATTTTGCAGATTAATTTGGCTGGAGGTGGTAAAATGTCTTCATTTTCCCTGGCTGGGGTCCAGTACAAGGAGACAGTCACTCGAGGGCTAATGCTGGCCTGGGATGTAGATTTTTATTGGCAGGCAGGTGCTACACAGATGCAATCTGAGTTTCCATATGAATTCCATCCTATGTTAATATGACTCAGAAGCAAGCTGCTACAGTTAAGGGGGGAAAAACTATCTTGGGGATCAAAAGAATAGATTTAAATCCAGCTCAGTCACTTGCAGCATGACCTCAAGGAGATAATTCAGCTTTTCCAAGTCTTTGTTTTTCATGAGAAAGTGTGAGGGAGAAAATTCTAAATGAAGGGTCATATGAACAGAGACAGAAAGTTAAAGGTGACAGAAAACTCTGGGATTGACAAGAGCAGAGACTATAATTGAAAGAAGAAGACAAAAAGAGGGTAGCATGGATAGAATTATATAAATAGGGCCAGAATAAGGATATGGGTCCAATTCAGTAGGACACTGACAACCAGGGTCTTAAGAAAGGGTGTGCAAAAGATTGGCCAAAGGTGGTGGCAGAATGAATCAAAGAACAAACTGCCTAGAATCAGGAAAGTTCCCCAGAAGTCAGCTGCAATAATTTGTGTGCAAGATGAAGAGGCCTGAAGCAGATTGTGGGAGAAGGAACAGAGGGAAAAAAACTCAGTATAACTTGATCTCTCACTTAAATATACAAGTCAAAAATGACTAAAACGTTTAAGTCTGGGTGATGGCAAAGATGGTGATGAAACATACAGAGAAAGAAGGTGGGAGGAAAAAGTGGGAAAGGTTTCTGAGATGCTGAATTAAAGGGTGATGATGGCACCCTTCATCCGTGCGGAGACATTAACTGAGTTTTGGTGACGTGGTCCTAGTGACGTGGAGATAGAGACGGAGACTGAGTATGATGATGATTGTTGACGCATTGGAACAGATGAGCTTCCACAGTGAATCAAGAAGAAAGCATAATTCAGGATTTAGGATGAAATATTGGAGAATTAAATGGGCTGATGTATGGAAGGTACTTGGCACAGAGGCTTACATATAGTAAAAGATTTATAAATGGTACTTTTAAAGAATAGGGGATGAGGTATAGTTCAGTAGTCAAGTGCTTGCCTTTCATGTATGAGACTCTGGATTCAATCCCCAGCAACGAAAAAAAAAAAAGAAAGAAAAGAAAAAGAAAAAGAAAAAAAGAAAAGAAGGGAGGGAGAGAGGGAATGTTCACCTTGAAAAGATAAGGCAGAGAAAGAACTTCCCAAGGAAAGAGAGAGATACATGGTGATTTCCAATAACTCCTATTTCTGATAGGAGTGTGGTCTCAATGGTAAGAGAGCCAGACTTCAGCATGAAAGTACTCCAGGGCTCCCAAGGATCATCTTCCACTAAACTCTGTACCAACTATAGAATAAAATGGAATATTAACAGCTTTATTGGTGGGTTGAATTCCCAAGAGCTCTATCAATTGATCATTCAGGCATTAGCTAGGAGTGGTGTGAAATATGACCCAGTGATCTGCTTTTATTAAAACCAGAGTGTGTAAGAATCAACCATTACTCTTCTATTCACCATTTAAGATCTATCTTGGGACCACACAGTGTAGGTCCAGCTATTCTTGATTGGGTTCAGTCTATGGGTAGTTAGCATCAATTGGAATAAGGATCTCTGCTATGTGATATTTTCCCACTCCAGCTTCATGGTCCCTTGACCTCAGATCTATGTATCTGAACAGCTTTCTAATCAAGCAGCCCTTACTTATAGCCTCTTAAATGTTATAATCCCCAAGGACACCCTTATAGGAAAATACTACTATAAAATTATTCATCTATTTAACATATACTGAGTGTATATTTTGATCCAGGACAATATCACCTGCACTCAAAAAAAAAAAAAAAGAAGGGTAGAGAAAACAGAATGGAGAAAATATAGTTAATGGGGACTAAAGAGATACAGGCTGTTAATAAAAATGCCCCAAAGCATCTAACTCTTCATCTGTCTTCATAAGCTCTCTCCAGCTTACGGCACAGAAGACAATTAGATGTGTAGGCTACTCAATCCTAATTTCTGAATTCAGGAAGAAATTAATGGTTCCATAAAAAACAAGTTTTTCCACTTTTCCTGCATCAAGCCAGCATGAGCACAAATGTCTCTCTGTTAAGGCTGGGGGAGAGAGAGGGAAGGGAACATGACTACTGCCAGCACAAGCTCAACAGACAGGAACAGAAAAGAATTTTACTGGCAGAAATTAGAAATTGTTCTTTCTCACTCCACCAACACATAAGTAATAAACGCAGAACTACCTTCTGCTGCCTTTATAAGCTGTGTTACAAAAATGATGCCTCAAGGGATAGAAGTAGAATCTGCTATGCAATAAAACTCTACATCCAGAACACCTGAAATGATAACTATATATATATATATATATATATATATATATATATATATATGATATTTTTATATAGTCCCAATAGTATTAGTTAATAAATAAAGCTGAACATTTTTGGCCATAAACCTTTGCAAACTCTCCAGAACAAACTGAAACATGTATGATGCAATCTTCAAAATGAATAAAAACTGTTACATGCACACCAGTTAAAGTGAGTGCTTCATGCATGAGACATGTAATGTTTCAGAGAGGACCAGCCATATATAATGTGATGTTAAAATGGGCCTCTGTTTCTGTTTGGCAGAGGCCCTAAGATAACGAATGCCAACCACTCCCACATTCCAAAGTGAGGTGCTAGATCCCCAGAGCAGAGCTTGCGGTTTTGTGACCATCAGTTGGTCATCCATCCTATAAAAATCCTGCCTATAAAAATAAGGCTAAAAATACTGACAGAATTTTTGTTTTGCTTTTGATTTGTGATGTTGGGCATCAAACCTGGGGTTTTGTGCATGCTAGGCAAGTGCTTTACCACTGAGTTACATTCTCAGTCAATGAGAGCATTTTGGAGACTTAAAAAAAAAAATCCTTCTAGAATGAGTTGTGCAACTGTGGTGTTACTTTCTCTCCCTGTCTTGTTTACTTTGCACCAACGCAGAGCTCCCATTGTACCTCCAGTCCAGTGAGAGGGATATCAAGTAGAGGACCAGAGAATTCAGCTCGAGGCAACAGAATAGGGCAATGAATCTGGTAGATAACTATGTCTCCACCAGCAACAGGCCCAAGATGCTTTTTTGCCATAAATTAGTAGTGGTCAATGCTGGCTCTAGACTAGAACTGATTAGGACCAGAGGAGGCGGGTGGGACTTCTGTAAGAGCAAGACAACCTTCAGCAGAAGGAGGCTAAGAAGTCTCAAAAAGTGCAGAGATTGTAGCCATGGAAAGGAGCTTCAGTTATCACTATTAAAGGAATCCTTGAGGCAGTTCCAAAAGCACCCTTAGAGGGTTAATTTGCATCTCTGTCACAGCCAGAAGAGATTAAGACCCCCACAGTAGTGTAGATTTTTCAGCCCCATACTTCTCCTGTCTCCCTGTGCTTGAACATTAAAGGAGCCAGAGGGAGCCTAGTGAGGGAGCAGAAGAAAAGGAAACAGCCCACATGTTCCCACCCACACCCACCTGCACAGCAAGCCTCCAGCTGAAACAAGTCCAAGCTGGGGAAAAGGAGAAGATGTAACTTTGAATGAAGTTCAGAATTTTTGCTTACATTGGATGAGATATATTAATTACTGAATGAAGACTGTTTTAGGAAATCAAATGGCCAGAGGAGACAGATTTTATTATCTAATTGTGAGTACATAAGCTGTGAGATCTGCCCAAGATTTCCTCTGAGAGCGGAGGAAGAAGTAACAGCACAGAGCACCAACAGAGAAAGGAAAGTACAAAGTTGTTTTCTAATTGCATCCTACTTTTTCACATCTGTTCACAACCTCTGCTGAAAGAAGCCATGTTTGTCTCTTGGGATTCTACTTCATTTCCTATTCCTGACCATAGGTGATTAGAACAAGGGGATCTGACCAAAGACGCAAAACTATAGACCAGCCAGAGACCTGTGAATACCCTTGCAGAAAAAGATAAGGACAATCAGTTTCTTTATCATAGGAATATGAGAAAAACAAATAAAAAAGAGAATTAGCACACTTAGGAATTGAAATTAAAATATTCATTCATCCAACAAATATTTATTGAAGATACTACTATATTACAATGAAGAATAAGAAAAATAAAATTCCTATTTTTAGTAAGGTAACATTCTAAGGTGGAAGAGGACAAAAACAAATGAATGGAATAATCCCAGATGATTATTATTGCCATCAAATATTTGGATAAGAAATAGCAAGGGGGAGAGCCCTACTCTCTATATAAGGTGATTAGGGAAGGGCTATCTGAGATACCATATTTAAACTTAGACCTAAAGAATGATATAGATCCAGATTTGTAAAGAGTTGGGGAAAGAGTGTTCCAACCCGAGTAAAGCAGATGTAAAAACACTGAGGAAGGAAATTGCTCAGCACATTTCCAAAACTGACAGACAGCCAGGACAGCTAGGAGTGAGCAAGAGGGAAAGATGATATCAGAGAAGGAGGTAAGTGCCAGATCATGCAGAGATTGGGAAGCTGTTGTGAGTACAATGCTACCTATTGGGACAGGATGGAGGCCAGTGTGGACTAGGTGACATATACCTTTAAAAAGTCATATCTGAGCAGTAAACATGAGATTATCTAGTAAAATGTATAGCTAACAATTACAGTCATCCCTGCATAATATCATTTGCATATAATGCATGGTTTTTTTTTTTCGGTACTGAGGATTGAACCCAGGTGTGCTTAACCACTAAGCCACATCCTCAGCCCTTTTTATTTTATATTTTTGAGATAGGTTCTAGATAAGTTGCTTAGGGTCTCACTAAGCTGCTGAAGATGGCTTTGAAATTTCAATCCTCCTGCCTCAGTCTCCCAAGCAGCAGGGATTACAGGCGTGCACCACCCCAGGCAAGGATCCTGTCCCATAAGATTATAATGGGGTGAAAAATTCCTATCACCTAGTTATGTTATTCATTACCATTGTAACATCATAGTACAATGTATTAGCCACGTGTTTGTGGTGATAGTGGTGGTAATAAACCTACTCCCTGCCTTTTACATGAAAATGTAGCACATACAATTATGTACAGAATAAAATACTCGATAACAATCATAAATGACAATGTTGCTGGTTTATGTATGTACTATACTTTTTATTGTTACTTCAGGGGTACTCCTTCTACTTGTAAAAAAAAAATTTCACCACAAAACAGTCTCTGTGTTCTGCCAGCAGCAGACACATACCTCTGATTCTTACCGTGTGTCTTGATGGCATCAAGGGGTCATGTTGAGTTAGTGTAAGTATACTCTATGATCTTCACAAAATGAGAAAACTACCTAATGATGCATTTCTCAGAGTGGATCCCTGTTATTAAGCAATTCATGATTGAATTGGAGTGACTTTCCTGCTCTACTCCATGTTCTAAGTCAGAGGTCAGCAAACTTTTTCTAAAAATGACAAGGTAGTAAAATAATTGAGCTTTGTAGGCTATATACTTCCAGTCACAACTATTTATCTTTGCTGTGATAATATGAAAAATAGCCATAGACACTATGTAAATGAATTTGTGTCTGTGGATCATTAAAACTTTTATTTTTGGATACTGATATATGAATTTCATATAATTAATTTTCATGTGTCAATAAATAGTATTTTGATTTTTAAATAATTTTAAAATGTAAAAAACATTCTTAGCTCATGATAAAAACAAAAACAACCCGGCAAGTAGGATTGGCCCATAAATCACAGTCTGCCAACCACTTTTCTAGATGCTTTACTTGCAGCTGGGCACAGTAACACTCACCTGTAATCCCAGTGATTTGGGGGGCCAAGGTAGGAGGATCCCAAGTATGAGGCCAACCTCAGCAATTTAACAAGGCCTTAAGCAACCTAGCAAGACCCTGTCTAATAATAATAATAATTCTACTGGGCCACATCCCCAGTCTTTTTTATTCATTTTTATTTTACAATTATTTGGACTGGGTTTAATCCCCAGTCAAAAAAATTAAACTAGATTCTTTACTTGCAAATAATTAATTTAACTCTTTCAACAATCATAAGAGTTACACTCTACTAATATACTCACTTCACATGAAAAGACAAAATTTGTGAGGCAAAAGATCACACAGCTAGAAATGGGCAGAACAAAGATTATGAACTCAAGCAAATATGGTTCTAGTTCTATGTTGATTTTGCAGCCCTGTCATAAACTAGTAAATAATTCAAGTGTAACATATTCAAAGAAACATTTCTAGAGAGGTAATGAGTAACTCCAAAAATCTGTTCCTACAAGCAATAAGAAAACTGCCAAAAAAAAAAATAGTCAAAATCAACTGTTTCAAAACCTCTGGAAATTAACCAAATATTTGCAATACCTAAAATGATATTTATTGAAGAAAAATGGTCAAAACTTGGTATGAACATTGAGGTTTGTGTTGTTTTAACTAGACTATTGTCATCCCTCTCTTTCTAAGATAGTAGTCTTGAAAAACAACAGTTGTACAAATATAATAACGGTGAAAACAGCAGCCTAGAAGCCTATGGAAAGAAGCATAATTAATTTGAAGCATCCTCATTCCAGATTGTCATTATTTGACCCTATCTGGCTGCTCCCTGGAAATTCTACTCACAGAACTATTTTATATCACTTGGCACTCATTCAGTGTGACTAGCCTTTTCCCCTGGGAATTTGTCAAAAATAAGCAACAGGAATTGTTTAATATCACTACTGCCTGAAGGAAAGAGAATTGTTAGAGTAAACAAGAATTTGACAAAAATAAACAAATTAAATTAAAAAGCTTTTTAAAATAAACTGGGGGAAAGAGCTATCCATAGGAAGTTTTAGAATGTTCCAACATATCCTCAAACATTGGCAATGTGATGTGAATGCCTAGGTAAGATCTGAGATGGCCCTAATCTCTGGACCCTGGCTAACACTGGGGCTCTATCTATATACATAGTAAGTGATGGCTAAGGCAATGTTGAAAACTGCCAGAGAGGGCTGGGGTCATGGTTCGGTGGTAGAGTGCTTGCCTAGCATATGTGAGGCACTGGATTTGATTCTCAGTATAACATATCAATAAATAAAGTAAAGGTCCATCAACAAATAAAAAAAAAAAACTTCCAGAGAGTTGAAGGTGAGCCCCAAAAGACACACAAAGCAATAGCTGTGAGCAATAGCTGGGAGACTTATTGGTTCAAGGCATTTAAGAAAATCATTATGCAATAATTAGATACCTCTAAGATGATCAATCAGAGACTTCAGTGACTGAACATGACAAACAATGAAGAATTTACAGAATTAGTTCTGGAAAGTTAGTAAATAAAGAAATGGCAATAACAAGAGTAAAAACAACAAATTCCAGGAAAGGGAGCAATCTGACTTCCAGAGCTGCCATATTATATTATTTAAAATGCCTAGATTCCAACAAAAAAAAAATTAAGACATATGCAAAAACATAAGAAAAGGGCAGTCAATAGAAACTGTTCTTCAAGAAGTCCAGACATTGGGCTTTCTAAACAAAGATTTTATATCAGGTATTATAAATATGTTCAAAGAATTAAAGGAAACAATGTCTAAAGAACTAAAGGAGGGCTGGGGATGTGGCTCAAGCGGTAGCGCGCTCGCCTGGCATGCGTGCGGCCTGGGTTCGATCCTCAGCACCACATACCAACAAAGATGTTGTGTCCGCCTAGAACTAAAAAAAATAAATATTTTAAAAATTCTCTCTCTCTCTCTCTCTCCTCTCTCTCTCTCTCCTCTCTCTCTCTCCTCTCTCACAAAAAAAAAAAAAACTAAAGGAAAGTATGATAACAAAGTCTTACCAAATAGGAAATACTGTTAAACAGATAGAAATTAAAATTTTTAAAGAAAGCATCAAATATAAAAAATTCTAGAGTTGAAAAGTATAATAATTAAAATGAAAATTTTACAACTGTGGCTCAAATGTTAATCTAAACCGGTAGAAGAAAATAAAGTCAACAAACTAAAGATAGATCAGTTGATATTACCCAGTTTGAGTAATAGTAAGAAAATAGAACCAAGAAGATGAACAGAGTGTCAGACACCTATGGGACACTGTTATAGTAAGTGTCTAGAACATCCTCAAGAGGCTCATATATTGAAGGCTTGGTTCCCAGTGCAACAGTATTCCGAAGTGGAACTTTGCGGAAGTGTTTAGAGCATGAGAACTCTGACTTCATCAATGGATTAATCCATTGAGAGTTTCATCATTTGAATGAACCTGTCAGACGTAATAGAAACTGTAGGAAGTAGAACTTATTTGAAGAGAGTAGGTCACATTGGGGGCATGCCTTTGGGGTTCAAGATATCTGCCCTCACCTATTTCCTTCTCAGCTGCCACAAGGTGAGAAGCTTTCTTCCATCATGCCCTTCTGCCAAGATGTGCTGCCACATCACAGGCCCAAAGTGAAGGAGCCAGATGAACATAGACTGAAACCTCTAAAAATATGGGCCAAAATAAATCTTTCCTCCTCTAAGTTGATTTTATCCGCTATTTTTCCACAATAACAGAAAGCTTCCTAACACAGACACCAGCAAGCATATTAACATATATAGCAGAAATTCTAGAAGGAAAAGAGAAAGAAAAGAGTAGAAGGACTATTTGAATATATAACAGCCAAGAAAAGAAAGCTAAAGACTAATAATAACCCCTGTGAACACAGAAGCAAAACTCTTCAACAAAATACTAGCAAGTCCAAAATTTGATGAGAAACATTAAATACAGCTAATAAGCTCAACAAACTCCAAGTAGATTGACAAATAAGACATATCAAAGAGATTGACAATAAGACATAACCAAACTATTGGAAGTCAAAGACAATGTTGAAATCAGTAAGATAAGCAACTCATCATGTCTCAATAACAGCTGAATTATCATAAGAAACTATGAAGGCCAGAGGATAGCAGGATGATGTAATCAAAGTGCAAAAAGGAAAATAATGGTCAAAGCCAGCCAAACAACAGCAGAATACACATTTATTTGCAAGTGCACAAAGAATATTCTCTAGAAGAGACCTTGTGTTGGGCCATAAAAGATTTTCAATACATATAAAAAGGTTGATAACATGCAAAATATATTCTCCATCCACAATAGAATGTAATTAAAAGTCAATAGCAGAAGGAAATTTGGAAAAATTACAAATATGCAGAAGTTAAAGAACATACTCATAGTTTGTGAATTAAAGAAGAAATCATAATGAATATTTGAAAATACTTTGATATGAATGAAAAGAAAAACATATACCAAAGGTTATAAAAATTTGGGGGGTATAATGAAACCAGTATTTAGAGAGAAATTTATAGCTGCAAATGTGTATTTTAAGAAAAACAAAAGATCATAAGTAGTTTTCCACTTTAAACTAGAAAAATAAATGGAGAACAAGTAGAAATAAGGAAATAATAAATATTAAAGCATAAGTAAATAAAACAGAAAAATCTAAATATAGAGAAAAATCAACAAAAGTTTATCCTTTTAAAAGATCAACAAATTGAAAAATCTTTTATCAGACTAACCAGAATTATTCAAACAACTATAATCATAAAACTACTAAATCATAAACAGAGAATATTAATTCTGACCCTACAGAAATTAAAAGGATTAGGAATACTTTGTAATATGAATGGTTGTATGCTAATAAATTATATAATGCAGATGAAAATGGAAAATTTTGGAAAGGACACAAACCATTAAAAAAATTATTCAACTGCAATTTGTATACGGGGTAAAAATGGGAGTTCATAATCTGCGTGAATCAAATGTATGAAATATGATATGTCAAGAGCTTTGTAATGTTTTGAACAACTAATAATAAAAAAATTTTTTAAAATAATAAAAAATGATTCAAGAAGAAACAGAAAAATAGAAATAGATCTCTAATCAGAGATTGAATTAGTAGTTTTACCCCCCTCCCCCCCAACACACACACACACAAAAAGAAAAGCCTAGCACCAATTCTTGACAAATTCTTCCAAAAAACAGAAACAGGTGATCCTCTTCCAACTGATTATATGAAGCCAAGGAACGGAAGCTATAGACTAATAATACTCCTGGTGAATACAGATGCAAAACTCTCCAACAAAATACTAGCAATCTGAGTCATATATCATGACAAGATCGGATTCTTCTTAGGAACATCTGGGTGGTTCCACATATGAAAATCAGTCAATGTAATGCAACAAAGGACAAAACTATGAGACATTGAAGTACACTGATTAAGAGCATAGACTCTGGGATCGAATACATAGCTTTTGTCCTAGCTCTACTACAGCTGCGTGATCTGGGACAAGTCAGAAACTTTCCTATGCCTGTTTCCCCTTAGACTTTTTTTGAGCAATAAACTAATTCAATATATAGGACTTAGAACACTACCTAATACATAAAAAAGTGCTTGTCAGTTATTATTTTACTATTTTTATTACTGAAACTTGCTAGAGATCAGAAAATTATGACTAATGTAACTCCAAAAGTGTCTCAATTAACTTGCTTAATTTACTATCTTAAGTGCTATAAAAATGTCATTGAGATGAACAGATGCTTTCAGAGAATCAAATAAGCTAATTCATCTGAGAAAGTTTGACAAACTCAAAAATCAAATTTTTGATCTTCCCTACTTAAATCTGCTCTTCCCTAATGTTCTTCTCAGAAAATAACACCATCCAGTTTCTCAGGCCAAAAAAAAAATTAAATAATCTTTTCTTTCTTATACCTCTTCATATTCAATACTCCATTAAAAGAAAAATCTTCAAAATTTATCCCAATCTGACCACTTCCTACCTCCCTTCTGCTCTGGACTAGCACCATCAACTCTGAATTACTATGCTAGCTTCCCAGCAGACTTCTCCACTGTGACTCCTACAGTCAGCCTCCACACAATAGGCAGAATGACACTTTTAAACTGTAAATTATATCTTGTTTGATTTTACCATGCCCCATAGGGATCTACTTAATCTGGTCCCTGAACAATATCTGTGAATTTGCCCTTCCAGCTGCAGCTGATTTCTGTGTTGATTCTAACACTACAAGCTTGTTCTTGCCTTAGGCTCATTGCACTTTCTGTTTCCTCTGCCAGCAACATCCTTACTCCATAGCTCCCTCTCTCAATTCATTCAGGTCTGTGGGATTTAGCTTCTTCCGAGAGGCTTTCTTGAACTAGCCTATCAAAAGTAACATATGATATGTCAAGAGCTTTGTAAGGTTTTGAACAACCAATTTAAAAAAAAAAGTAACATCCTGCTATCCTCTCTCTGCTTTATTTTTCTTCCTAGTGCTTATTGCTACTTGACATTACACATTTATCATCTGTTTATTTCCTGTCTCTTCCTGTTAAAGTTTGAACTTCATGATTTTTTTTTCTGTTTTATTCACTGTTTCATTCTTGGTGTCTAGAGCAGGACTCAGCACATGATAAAATGGGTATTAACCATTGATGGGAAAATTCTAATGGAGAGCTGGAACTGCATCTTGCAGAGGTTGGAGAGTAGCAGTCAAGGAAGAGAGTCTGGTTAAAATGAAAGCAGGGGTAGACAAACTATGGCTGAGGGACCAAGTCTAGCCTTTAGCAACCTCAGACATTTCCAGCCATTTCCAGCCATTTCACTCTTTCTATAAATAAAGTTTTATCAGAACACAGCAGCAGTCATGGTACATGTCTGTGGATCCTTTTCTGCTATGATATCAGTGAAGAAGTTGCAACAGAGACCATGTACTCCACATGGCTGAAAAGGTTTGCTATCTGGGCCTTTACAAAATGTTTGCTATCCCTGGCTAAAATTAAGTGAGATGTTTGTTTCACTCTCTGACATTAATACAAGGATCTTAATCAATTTTACTTATATAAAATAAAAGTGGATTAAAAATTATCTAAGCTATAATCACAAGAACTCAATAGCTGCATATTATTGAAGAAAGAACAATGTTGTTTTTCCAAAGTAAGAATTTTGACATTTTTCTCCAGAGAAGTTCCTAGATTTTTGCAGTTTATTAAGTTTTCTCTAGAATCTGCTTTCTCCCTGTTATTATAGGACCCTTTCCTGGCTATTGGAGCCACTGAATGTGGACCTTAGCTCTGACAGATAATGGTAATATCCCCATCATCCATATTCTTGTTGCTATTGTTCTAAAGAAAAGTGGAGAAATTTAATTTTCTTAAGTTAATAAATTTACTATTGAAATGAAGCATCAATGTGCAAAGCAAAGGAAAATAAAATAAAATAATCTTTCAAATTTCAGATCAAATGCCACCTTTTCTACAAAGGTTTCTGTGGTATGCTACATGGAATTAATCTTAACCTCCTTCTCCTATAGCTTAAAGTCGGAATCTTTGTTGAATCTGTCACAATTTACCTTACTTTGTAGTTGTCTCAGAATAGATCTATCCCCTTCTCTAAAATATGAACTCCTTATTAAGATAACTTTTACATTGACAGCTTCTGATGCCCAGGGTCCTGCACAATACCTGACATCTAACTGGTGCTTGATAAATGTGGGTTGAATTCACTATTAGCAACCACCACATTTTTTTCTTTTTTTTCCATTATATAGATTGTCAGGTCTGCCTCCACCCTACCTTGTCTGGGCCATCATGTTCTCTCCCTTGATGTGGTTTTAACGTGTCCCTCAAAAGTTCATATATGTGTTGGAAATGTAATTCCCAAACTCAAATGCTTTAACAGTATCGGGGGATTGGAAGACAATTTGAATTAGACAAGCTCATGAGGGTGGGACCCCCATAAAGCCATTAATGGCTTTATTAGAAACAGAAGAGAGACCTGAGCTGGCACGCTTGCTCTGCCTCAACATGGGAAGCCCTTCATTATGTTGTGGTACATCAAAGAGGCTCTCATCATATGCTGATCAGATGTAGGCACCATGCTCTTTGACTGCCCAGCCTCCATAACAGTGAGCCAAATAAGCTTCTATTATTTATAAATTACCCAGACTCAGGAATTTTGTTACAGCAACAAAAAATGAACTAAGACACTCTTCTTTCCCATCTCTATTGATTTGTTATTTATAGATTTACATAATGTATTTATGTGTGAAGATGTATCTTTCACATTGAAAATTTCAAAATACGCGTTTTCTTCTGTCTCTAAAAATTGTCATTCTGTGATACTTTCCTTCACTGGACATTGTTTTTCCTGACTTCTGTCTCCACCCTAAGTTATGTTTATCTTCGAGCACTCTGTCAAGAATGAAGCAGAAAAGAGGAAAAAAGAAGTTTTTTCCCTACATTCCCCATCTCCCTTCCTCTATGTTTCATTGATCCAAAATACTTGGGATCTGTTTTGGCAAGAACTGACGGTCAGAAGCACAGCAGCATCCCTGCCCTGAATTTTAAGCCTCCTAACAAAGGAAGAGTCTCTATCCCCACCCTCATCAAAACGTGGAGTCACCTACAAGGACATTTGATTTTTGTATTCAAGAAACAAACTCAGATAAACTTAATCATCATGAAACTAGAAACCCAAAGAACAGAGTCACCCATGATGCCTTTCCTTAGCCATGGACCAGCTCTGCCATTGTCAGAAAGGGGCCCATGGCAAGGGTCAAGAATATGACCCTCTGGCTTCAGCCCTGTGTCTGTGGTCCTTTTTGCCTTTTATTGGTGCTGCTGCCAGGGCTGACTCTTGGCATTATAGCTTCCCAGGCACCTACCAGATGCAACTGCCAGGCTGAAAGGGAAGAAGAATTGATTTCAGTTTCCAACTTGAGAATGTCTGTTCTGCTTTGACCTTGAACAGGGCTATTTCACTCTCTTGCCAATCCTCAATCCACAGCCAGAGTTTGCTCTCAGCACTGTTTTGATGCATTTCTCTAGAATTATTTTTATATTTTTAATTCTTTTCTGTGGCCTCTCATATTGCCTGGCCTTGTGCCGTGACCCTCTCCAAACCCAGCAGGGTCTCCTAGCCAATCAGGATAAGGATGGGTACTAAGAATCGTGGCTCTGACTTTTGGCAGGCTGACAGACTGAAGATAGGACCAGCACTGGAAGAGAACTGGGGCTGCCTGGTTCATCTTCCTGACCTGAGAATTGCTTTGACCCCTGTAAATGAAGAGAGACTGGTTATAATTTGAGGTGATGTGAACTTTGGCAGGATTTTTGCCTATTTGTGCCTCCTGGTTTTATTTATAAGATGAAAATAATACCAGGAAGGTACAGATATTCACAAGGAGAGATTCTCAATGTCAGAGCGATGGTAAATGCTCCTTGGGAGAAAGCAGTGACTGCTTTAGGCTAGTTCCATTAAAGATTTGAGAAAGTAGTGCAGGAGAACTCAAATTTGATCAGACTTTCCAACAATAAGATCCAAACTAGATTAGGTAACTCTGTAGTCAAGCAATTACACTTCTCTTTCCAATGAACATATCTTATTGCCAGAAGCTGGGCTTCTCCAGGAAATACTGATTCTTGCACAATACTGCTATTTTAGAACCTCCTATTTCTCCCATGGCCCATTCCTCTGCCCTGGGCTGCTTCCCAACAAAAGTGGTTATGTGTCTCTCTCTGAGTAAAAATTCAGCCTTGCTGCTTGGAAGAGGCTTAATTTATTCTACAGAGTAGAAATCAGAAAGGGAGAGGCAGGAGATCTGGTATGGCTTGGATGTAATCTCATCTTATGGAGATTTGTGTGCTCAACTCTTGGTCTTGGGGCACAATGGTCCAAAGGGATTAATCTGGTCTTACAGAGTCCATTAGTTCCTGCAAGATGAGATTGTTATATAAAGAGAGAGCCTGGCCTCTCCTTACTCTCTTGATTACTCTCTAACTTTGTGATCTCTCCCTTTTGTATATGCTCCCTCCCTGATGTCATCACTATGTTATGATTCACCCAAAAGATCTTCATCAGAATCAAGCAGATGCTATCACTACACTTTTGGACCTCCAGAACTGAGAGCTAATAAACCTCTTTTCTTTATAAAATATCATCCTTGGATATTTTGTTATAGCAATGCAAATTGGACTGAGACACAGTCCTACCTCCATTTGCTTCACCTGTCTAGGTCTCAATTTCTTTCCCCTAAAATAAAAAAACAAAACAAGCTAAATCTTTCTTTAAAATTTCCTCCAGGTTGTACTAAAATAATTGATTCCTAACTGCATCAAGTACGTCACAATTCTGAAGGCAAGAGGAAAATAATTCTCTGCTCCACTGACTTGTTATGATTTGGATATGAGGTGTCCCCCAGAAGCTCCTGCTAATGCAGTAATATTCAGAGGTAAAATTATTGAATTATGAGAGCTGCAACCTAATCAGTCCATCCTAGGTTGAATAAACTGACTGGGGGGAGGGTGGTAACTGTAGGCAGGTAGGGTATAGCTAAAGGAGGTGGGTCACTGGGGGCATGCCCTAGAAGGGTGCATCTTCCCTGTAGCCCCTCCCACTTCCTCTCTCTGTGCTTCCTGACCCTGCCATGACCTAAGAAACTTTTCTCCACTGGGCCCTCTCCCCATGATGTGCTGCCTCCCCTTGGACCTAGAGCAATGGAATCAGCTGTTTGTGGATTGAGACCATGAGCCCCCAATACCATTTCCTCCTCTAAGTGTTCTTGTTGGGTATTTTGGTCTCCATGACAAAGGCTGACTAACACTTCTCTTTGTAACCTGAATGGAAACTGTTACCTGCAGCCTTAGACACAGGAGGAAGGGGTTGTTATCAGAGAGCCTGCACTCCAGAGCCCCACACCCACTCATCCTGAGAGCGGAATCCCTGGAGACAATGTGTCTTCCTTAAGCATCATTCCTGCCCTCCATTGACTAGCAAGCTTACTACACGAGGAATGAGCACTTTCATGTGCACTATTAGAAATACAAAAGTGAATCGGGGAGATCCTTCCCCAAATCAAGCTCACAATATTTGGCAGGAGCAAAGTCTCAGCAAGGCCAAAACCCAAGCACCTAGGCTGGACAGTCACTGGTACTTTTTCACCTACTCAGGAAGTAAATTAAGTAGAGGTTTGGAAAAAGACCTTTCAAAGCAGACACACCTGGATTCAAATTTGGTCATACAGGAGATCTGGTACAGTTTGGAAGGGATCCCACCCAATGGAGATTTGTGTGCTCAAACCTTGGTCTTGGAGCACAATGCTCAAAAGGGATTAATCTGGTCTTACAGAGTCCAGTAGTTCCTGCAAGACTAGATTGTTATAAAAAGAGTGAGCCTGGCCCCTCCTTACTCTCCTACCCAGTTTCCCCATCTTTATTTTTCTTTTAACTTTTGTGAGTGTGCAGGGTAGGGGGATAGTGGAGATTAAACCCAGAGGTGCTTTCATGCTGAACTATATCGATATTATTTCTTCTTCTTCTTCTTCTTTTTAATCTCACTAAGTTTCTGAGGCTCTTGTTAAGTTGCTGAGGCTAGCTTCTAATTTGAGATTCTCCTGCCTCAACCTCCCAAGTCACTGGGATTACAGGTACAAGCCACCATGCCCAGGTTCTCCATCTAATGGTAACTCTCTCAAAAGATTAATAATAAAATAATGCCCGTAAAGCTTCTTCACTTTCTTTCCACAAATACCTTTTGAGAGCTTCTTTTTGCCAATCATTTTGAAAAGTAACCATGGATACAATTTTGAGCATAAATGTGGCCTCTCTTCTCATGGATTTTGCTTGTAAAGTCAACATTAATTAGACATTACACAAATAAATTTATAAGCTTAAACAGTGATAAGTGCTATGTGTCATTTGGGTGCCCCAGGGAGCAGATGCAGAGACAGAGTTAGAAGCATAAAATATTCATTGGGAGTTAATGTCTGAGAAAAGTTAAAGGTAGAGGAAGAAGGATTGGGCAGGAAGAGCCTCAGACCACAATGCTTTTGTCAAAGGCTTGGCCAATTAAAGAGGGACTTGGGAACAAATATTACCCCATTAGAGGAACCCCACACTGGGAAATCATGACCAGGTGCTAGGACCCCTTATCATGCCTAGTCATTTTTTAGATTGGGGATGCTCCAGAAGAGTGTGGCCATGGCTGGAAAGCTAAGGCAGGTCCTGAAGGCACTGATGGCTGGAGGTACTCAGTCCACCATACTCCTTGCTGTTCATGTCAAGGCCTTAGAGGGAGATCCACTCAGGGTACCTCCATGGCTGTCCATGCTGTGAAGGAAAACCGGAAGAGGGGAAGATGCAGAGCTGAACTTGGGCTTCCTTTACAAAGTCATTTGAACAGAGACGTGGGGGGACAAGGTGTAGGCAGGACCAGAAAGGGCACATGTGAAGCACTGAGCTGGAGACAGCAGGAAACTGAACTTCAGAGAAAAGATTGGGTAGTGGGAAGAGGAAGGAACAGATGCTGCTAAGGAAGTGAGATTTAGAAAGAAAAGCTCACAAGATCGTTGAATGAAGTTTCCTATGCTCCTTATTCATCTCCTTAAGTTTTCCAATAAAGACCTACATGTTGCTCTTCAGATTTTCTGCTTTGAGTTTTCTTCAGTCTCCAAGAATGTGACTAATCTGGCCTCAAAATGAGAGCTAGATAGTTCAGCCCATTCAAATTTGCCCAGAGGTAGAGTCTCCCAGGATTTTGGAGGGGTGTATGTGACAGGAATTAACTGTAGACAAAGAGACACCAGTTTCTCAGGATCTAGAGAATAAGATGAGTGAAGAAAGAGGAGAAGGAAAGGGTTTTCTCTATGTTAAAGAGAAAAGGGAGATTTTGAAAGAGAAGTCTTTTATGGAATGATGTCAATGTCATTTGCTGAAAATGAAAACAGGGACTTGGACTGGAAGCTTTAGAACCCTGAAGTTGATCAAGAAATCTGAAGGCTGAGGCTTAGCTAGACTAATGAGTGGAGGCTGTTCTGAGGCCACATTGAAGGGGAAGAGCTGGGATTGGGGCTAATTCTCCACTGTTCTTCCTCTGCCTTAACATCCTGGTCATTGACGTCTCCACCAACCCAGGGAACAGACTTTCCCTTTTTATCCTCAAGTTGCTGGTGGCAGAGAGAATGAGAAAGGCTTTGCTCAAAGAAGAGCTATTATAACAAAATAATTGTAATTAGTGTGTTAGGGCAGGCAGAAACACTCCATTCTCCTTCTGCAGAATTCAGGGCCTTGTTTGCATTTGAAAAAACAGTCTCATTAAGATAGCCTATCAGATTATAAAATATTTTCCAGGAAAAATATTTCAGAAACGCCATAGCAATCTTTTGCGTTTGCACTTGTGCACACACAGAGATACACATATTCTTAATGTTCCAATTAAAAGCATATACACACTTTGTCAATTAAAAAGCATCCAAAAGGTGAGAGAAATTGGTCACTAGAGGTTCCTTAATTTAGATATGGAAAGATTTGTGGGGGGTTAAAAAGAAAAGCTCTAGAAGCTGGAGGACTAGTCATTAGATAAAGTCATCCTGCAAGGTTAAGAGAATCATGGAATTAATGCTATTTTTAAATAATTGCATTAAAACTCTTTCTAATGAGAATGAGTGCATTCCATTGACTTGGGCAATTATAAAAGTAGCTCCTTTTTTCGGGAATTTTAATTGAGTGGCCACAACCAGATGCACACGAGGAGTCACTCCTGCTACTACTATTGCAATCTGCCTCCTCAATCCCCATTCAACGACCAGGCTTAATTCATCAATTGGGTCAATTCTACAATCCAAAGGAGTTCCATATAGCTGCCCTGCCCATAAAGTCATCCCCAACTGGTTTCCTTGCTTTCACATTCTACTCCTGAGTGTTTTCACTCTTGGTGAAATTCCTTCACATGTTACCCTGTCTGCTTCCATTCCCCCTCACCCTTACCTCTCAAAATATTTCAGTTTTCTCCCTTGGTTTAATAATTACAGAAAATAAAACTATTTAGATTGCCAAGGATTTTAATTATCATATCATCCCTTTATCTGGTTATATAGGTAAGAAAACAAAGCCCAGCTGGGTTAATTTTCCCAAGATCATGCAACCGACTGAAGGCAAGAATGGTAGAAGACCTAGAAGCCAGGTCCTTCTCCACCAGGCCTCCTGCTGTGCCACCTGCTCCTCAATAACTTCCATGGAGTAGCTTTCTCATCTTCTAATTTTCTCTCCCTGGAGCCTTCACCAGCTCATTACAGTTCCCCAAGGCATGGAGATCAATATCACACACACACACACATACACACACACACACACACACACACATACACACACACACAGACACACACACAATATGTTTATACAAGTGCCATCTCCTATTCCCGGTTTGTTTATTTCACCCATTTTGTGGCCTTTTGGCCTACTTTGTATATTGGGCATAAGTTTCACTTTCAGTAGGCTGGTCCAAATGTCTTCCCTCTAGGGGAAGGCCTAAAATAGGAAGTCAATAAGAAATCACTGATTTTTTTAAAAAAATAGTTTAAAATAATACAAACATAACAGACAATTAGAAAGGTTCTGATACAGGTTAGAGCTATAGCTCAGTGGTAGAGCACCTGCCTAGCATGTACAAAGCCCTGGGTTCCATCCCTAGTGCTGCAGAAATAGAAAAAAGGCCATGACACCAACTCCTTAACCCACCACTGTAGCTGTTATATTGTGTGCTTCCTCCAGGCTCTTCTCATAGGCATCCTTGCAAAAATCATTGTTATTAACCCAACTCCGCTCAAACCCACTGTTGGAATAAACTATTAACTCTCTTTCCTGTCCTTGGAATCAATGAAAAGTGTGTTTGTCAGGTTTGCCTTTCTGAGACCAAAATACCCTACAAGAACAACTTGAGGGTACATCTCGACTTTTCACAAACTGTGGGCTCACAGCTTTAGAGATTTAATCCATGGTGGGCTGACTCCATTGCTCTGGGCCCAAAGTGAGGCAGAACATCATGGTGGAAGGATGTGGTGGTGGAACGCTGCTCCAGGTGATGGCTGGTGGAGAAGCAGAGAGAGAGAGACAGAGAGAGAGAGAGAGAGAGAGAGAGAGAGAGAGAGAGAAGAGAAGAGGGGCCACAGGGAAGATGATGCCTTCCAGGGTATGCCCCCAGTGGCCCACCTCCTCCAGCCACACCCCACCTGCCTAAGGTCATGCTCATTTAGCCCAATCAAACTAGGTTACACCGATTAGATTACAGCTCTCACAGTCTAATCATTTTACCTCTGAATATTCCTCCATTAACACAGGATTGGGGGGGGGGTCACATTTCATATCCAACACATAATAGAAAGACATCCTAAGAACACCAAAACTTCTAGAGGCTCACGTAATACAGAATTGGGAGTGGAAAATCTTTCTTTGTTCTTTTTTTTTTTTTTTGCCACTGTATGGTTGTGACAGAGACCACTATTTGCCTACTTAATATCCCTTTTACCTTACTGAAAGAAATCCATATTTAAGGAAATGCAATGCCAAGCTTAAAAACTATAATTCCATACTGTTAGTCAACTTTTTGTCATTATGACAAAATGCTTGAGAAAATCAACTTAATAAAGGAAAAGGTTTATTTTGGCTCAGTCTCTGCGGTTGCTTGGCCCTGTTGTTTGGGGGCCTGTGGTAAGGCTAAACATCATGGTGCAGAGCATGTGGTAGAGCAAAGTTGCTCACCTCATGATAGTTGGAAAGTAAAGGCAGAAAAGACCTGGGGTCCCAATATCCCCTTCCAGGGCACACCCACAATGGCCTAACTGTCCTCTACTAGGTCCCAACTCCTAACAGGTTCCACCACTTTATAACAGTACCATCAATTGGGGAGCCTACAACACATGAGCTTTAGGGAGACATTTAAGGTCCAAATCAAATTCATATACTCTTTTAGTTAGAATTTGTCACATCATACGAAAGTGATAAAAAGATACAACTGGAAATCACATGGTGGAATACTGTAAGAAATACTCCTTAAAGGTGACTGGTTAACATAGTAGATACGTATTTGTTTTCCTGCTGCTTCTTTCATTCTACCTACATGGTAGATGTGATGGTTGAAGCTGCAGCAACTAACTGTAACCATGAGTCAATCCTTAAGGTATTTGTATTTTATTTAGGGACTCTATGTGAAGGATGTTGGCTTCTATAGGCTGGGGCATCAAAGATATTGTGGTGTTACTATAGCTGCTCAGGACTATCAACTTTATGTTATTTGAAAGAAGAGTTTATCTCCATCGTATTTAAGCTACATTCTTGTTTAAGTCACTATCAGATTTCTTTTACTTGAAGCTGAATATTACTAGTTGAAAACAGCAGCCAAACAACCTTGAAACGTTCTGAGGGACAGCTTGCTTAGAATACCCTCTTTGGATGCCCTAATATTGCCTCTGAGTTTGGACCCTTTTGATAATTGAATTTCCTGATCCCCTCTGTGCATCTTGACTTTTCACATTAGGACCTTGGCAAAGCCAGAACCTCAGCCTTTGGGCTCTGTGGGCTTGACTCTCTTGACTCCTGGTGCTAGGTCTCTTCCCCTGGCCATGCTGTTATTTCAGGTGTATTCCCTGAAAGTTCCCGGTGAAGCCAGGAATCAGCTGCTGTTTCTAAATCTCACCCCCACCCTAAATTAGTTGGTGCATCTTCTAAGGGTCATTCTGGTCAGCTGCCTACCAAATGCTAAACAGAAGATTTACCTGTGATATTTGTTTAGGAGACCCTCTTTTAAGAGATCCTCAAGATGATTTTTATCTAAAACTTTCAGATTTCTCTTCCTAAAAATATCTATTGAACTTAGTGATAGTCCCCCATAGTTCAGTGAGGGGCACCATGTCTGATTAGAATGAGCCCAAACTCTGTCCACAGGTGACTCATGAAGAAACTTCTGTTTCTGTAGAATTTTTTCTTTTGTGGGAGGGACCAGGAATTAAACTTAAAGGCACTCGACCACTGAGCCACATCCCCAGCCCTATTTTGTATTTTATTTAAGGACAGAGTCTCACTGAGTTGCTTAATGCCTTGCTATTACTGAGGCTGGCTTTCAACTGCCTCAGCCTCCTGAGCCTCTTGGATTACTGGCGTGTGCCACCACATCCAGCAGAACTTTTTTTTTTCCCCTAAAAGTTAGTCATAGAAATATGCCCTATTGCATTTTATTCATTTTAACTTTTTTTTTTGTTTGTTTTTTGGTGGTGCTGGGGATTGAACCCAGGGCCTTAGTGCATGTGAGACCAGTACTCTACCAACTGAGCTATATCCCCAGCCCTCATTTTACCTTTTAATTTCAAATGTTTTTTTTTCTTTATTTTTTTTTTTTGGTGTTGCTAGGGATTGAATCCAGGGCCTTAGTGCATGCTAGGCAAGCACTCCACCAACTGAGCTACATCCCCACCCCCATTTTACCTTTTAATAAGTCTGAGTTAAGTTCCAGGCAACACCAAAAGATCTCTAATCTTTTGGTTCCAGATTTACTTAATAAATGGTAATCCTCAAATCAATAAAAATAAGCTTGTGAATATAGAACTTGTGAATAGAAATAAGCAAAGAAACATAGATTATTAAATAACCATATTTAATCTTACTACTGGATCTTATTTGGTAAGTAAGGGTATCTTCCATGGGGGATATCTCAGGAACATTAACTGGTAACTATAAATTAGCTTGGTGTAGTATTTCCTCTTTGGATTCTGGTTGTCATCCTTAATCCAAATCGACAGGAAAGCAATCTTCTTGATCTAAAATCCTTAGGAATAAGGCATTTAGGGGATGTTATAGTTTGGATCTGGAATGTTCCTCAAAAATTCGTGTGTTGAAATCATGGTCCACAATGCAGCAAGGTTCAGAAGTGGAGCTTTTAGGCAATGATTGAATCATAAGTGCTCTGACCTCATTGGTGGATTAATCCATTTTGTAGATTCATCCATTTGATGAGTTAATCTATTGACAGCTGAATGGACTACTGGGAGGTAGTAGTCTAATTGGAGGAAGTGGGTCACTGGGGACTTGCCCTAGAAGGGTTTGTCTTTTCTCTGGCCCCCTCCTTCCTTCTCCCCCCGCCCTCTGCTTCCCAGCTGCCATGAATTGAGCATCTTTCCTCTGCCACATCCCTCCTTCATGACGTTTCTGCCTTGGAGCTATCCAACTTATGGAATGAATCCTCTGAAACCGTGAGCCAAAATAAATCTTTCCTCTTCTAAATTATTCTTGTCAGGTATTTTGGTCACAGCAACAAAAAGCTGACTAACACAGGGACTAGTGATTCATGTGATTTAAGTTGGGTCACATGTATTCTCACTTCCAAAAGAACATGGCTGGGATAGAAAACATGGAAGAGACCACCCAGTTGCCCCTGGGAGGAATGGGTAAGAGGGAAGAATTACTTGGAGGCAGTAAAGGGCTGGATAAAGGGATCTTGGCATAAGCATTTCAGGATCAGCTCTCAGACACTTACAATTGCTCAGAATAAATTGGAAACTGGTAGGAAACATCACAAAGGTAGTCAGTTCTAACAGGAGCAGTTCTCAGACTCAGGACCTTCCACAGCATCATTCTCTGTCTTTGAGAACTCCTCAGATCTGACCCAGGAGTTAAGTAAGTTCTCCTCTAGGGATTTTCATTTACCTTTTCCTTTTATTGTACAGAACAATTCTGCCTTGACCCACCTCCCTTTCTACTTTATCCCCTTACCTATGATGACTTGGCAAACTACAGGCATTCTAGCCACAGAGGCTTCCTTTCAAATCATAAAAAACAAAACATTCTTTTCTCTTATACATAGATGAAAGACAAAATGAAAATAGCTCGAAATCAGTTCAAGTGGTGAAACTATGGGTGATTTTTTTTGTTCTTTCTATTTTCAGTCTTACCATATTTTATTTGATTATAATACATATTAATAAGTACAAACATTTCCTGAGCATTGACTCTGGGCCAGGCACTCTGCTAAGCACAGTACATATTTTATCTCTCTTTATCCTCTTTTTAAAATCTGTGAATTTGCATATAAGGATAAATTAATTAATTTATCAGTGGGTAGCCTGCATGTGAGTTAAAACTCTTTGAGTACTACATTTATTTATCTAGTTGGTTAGTTATTATTTTTCCAGCATTAAGGATTAAATGCAGGATGCTCTACTACTGAGTTATATCACCAGTCCTTTTGAGAAAAAGTCTAGTTAAGTTGCCCAGACTGGCCTCCTGCCTCAGCCTCCTGAGTTGCTGGAATAATAAGGGTGTTCCACTGTGCCTGACTACATTTATTTATATAATGGAAAAAGTACACATAAAAAAGTTCATAAGATATTGAAATTAGAAACATTAGTCATGAGATTGTCTTAGGGAATTGAAAATTAGAGGATACATGGTATGGTAGTATAAATAGTATGTTGGTTAAAACCTGGATTCTAGAGCAAGAATTCATGAACTCGGACTGCAGGCTTGCTAGATCTGTGACCCTGAGCAAGTTATGCAACTTCTCCATGCTGTATTTTTGCAACCTATAAAATAGAAATAATAGCATCTATCATTGGGTAATTATGAAGATTAAATGATTTGCAATATGTAAAATACTTAAATAGGTCCTGGAACATAGCAAGTGCTATGAAGTAATAGTAGTTGTTGTTGTTACTGCTGTTGTTATTCCAAGATATTTTGAAGATAGACTTAATATTCTCCTTTGATATTGTGAAATACCAGGCTGGAGGTATAATTCAGTGGTGGAGTGCTTGCCTAGCATGCAAGAGGTCCTGGGTTTTATCGCTAGCACCACAATAAATAAAATTTTAAAATATTATAAAATATATATTTAGTCTTCTTTCTCATTTTCTGGCATCTTTGAAGTTGAAAAGTGCCTTTTTGTACGTTGATGAGCGATGGCTCTGTGTGTGTATGTGTGTGTGTGTGTGTGTGTGTGTGTGTGTGTGTGTGTGTGTAGTGGGGTTTGGGAGATCCTGGATAGCCTCAGGATGGAGACTAGTTTCCAGGGAAACCAAGCATTAGAAGGCTGAACTTTCAGTACTGCCCAAGTCCTCTGGGTGGGGAAGAGGGACTGAATGTTGAACTGGTTATTAATGGCCAATGATTTAATCAATCAATCATGCAGTGTAATGAAGCCTCCAAAAAAAAAAAAAAAACAGAGAGACTGAGCTTAGAGAATTTCTGAGTAGCCAAACACATACATGGAAGCACTTGGAGAGGGCATGAAAGTTTCTCTTCCCTTCCTCTGTACCTTGCCCTATGTATCTCTTTAGCTATTTGTTCATTGGTATCCTTCATAAAATCCTTTTTAACAAGTGGGTAAATGTAGATAGCTGTTTCCCTGAGTTCTATGAACTGCTCTAGCAAATTAACTGAAGATTAAGGCGAGAACTCCAATTTAACCAGTGGGTCAGAAGCACTGGTCACAGTGGCATCTGAAGTAAGGGGCAGACTTAAAGGAATAGGCCTTTAACCAATGCTCTCAACTTGTAGGGGAGATGTCACTTTAATTTCAGGTAGTGTCAGAATTGAATTATAGGATACCAAACTTGTATCCACTGAAGAATTTCATTGTATGTGGGGGGGGGGCACCCACATCTGGTGTTAGAAGTGCTCTGTTGAGTGTATAAGCGTAGGAAAAGTGCTTTGGTTTTTCTGATTTCTTTTCCTGAAAAGAAATTTGGGTTGTCATTCTCCTAAGCTGCTGGATCAAGGACTTTAAAAATGAGACTGCCTCACTTTCCTAGCAGGAGAGCTTTAAGGTAAGGAAGATCTGGGACATAATGCTCAATCTTTGGGCCAAATAAATGCACTTTGCAGGAAGAAGTCTCCTGGTAACATTGTTAAGCCAAGCCTCAGAGCAGAAATTTCCATCTTTATTTTTTTTTTCATATTATCAAAGGTTTTTTTCAACATTTTTAAAAACAGAGAAAAATTATCTTGGAATTACCAAATGAATCTCAAAGAAACAAAAGTCTAATGTATGGAATAATAAAACCTTCTCTACAGCAGAAACAATAATTGCCTGATATTTGCCCCCAAAAGCAATGTGACCCCTTCTGTCATTAGGCAAACAGATGAGAACAACAGCTTAAATCCCACTGGGGGAAGAATTCCTAAGTGAAGAACTAGGTTGTAGGGTCAGGTGTCCCAGTATAGAGGCCTTTGCTCAGAAATTCATGGATTGTGTATCTTCAGGTCTGGCCCTTCAGGTAGCACTAGCAGCATCCAACTTGGGACACAAGTATATATATATATATATATATATATATGTATTATCAGCTGAAAGAGAATGATGGATCCAATCAGGGCACACCAGAGATGGTGGTGTTGCCCTTGATCCGGGGAAGCCTGCCTTCTTTAGCTTTTGCTCTTGGTCTAGTTCTACATCTTAACAGGGCAGAACAGATTCATTCTGTCTTTCACACAGGAGCCTTTTAAATATTTGCAGACCATGATCCAGTATTCATTTGACTATGCTGTTTCCCTTCTTTAAGCTGATTGAGTATTTCTATCAACTATTCCTGATTTCCTGACCCTCACCATCCTATTAACCTTACACTGGTTGGTCAATATTCCCCCAAGAATTGTGGTAACTACCACAGAACCCAGTATTCTAGTGTGGTCTGACCACAGCCCACTGCAGTAGGACCAGGGTTGTCTGTAATCTTTGCTTCATTTCCCTTCATGCACTCATAAGATTGGTTTTTCTCTGCAGACACATTATAATGTTGGCAAATATTCAACTGGTGGATAATTAAGGTCCCCAGTCCTTTCATATGAACAGTCTCCGTCCAGGTAATCGCCTCCATCCTGAATTTATACGACTGGTTTTCTTTTTACCCTAAATATAGAATTCTGCAATTATTTCTGATATATTCTATCTTATTGAGTTAGACAAGACACTCCAGGCTGTCTAGACAATTTTGAAATCTGATTTAGCTCCATGGCTGTACTTTCCAGCTTTGTGTCACCTGTAAGTTTAGTAAAAATGCCATTTAACCTATTGATGCTTTGCAAAAAGTAAAGAAAACTTTTCTGACATTATTGAAAGTGTAAGCTTTGGTGTGTGATGCAGAATGACTTCTAAATTAGCTAGAGCAATTTATAGACAGTCTTTTTCAATTCTCTCCAACCCACCTGCGTGACATGTAATACAAAGCACACAAAGAAGAAAAAGAAGATTCTTTAATGCAGGTGGTGAGCACAGATGAAAACAGAAAGAAGTAGTGACACTACCTGCACTGCCTTCCCTCTTCTACCCCTGATCCCAGGACTGAACAGTTTTGTGATTTGGTCCAGGTATTATCCCTGGGATGATGTGTTTGTAGTTCCTCCAAGACCATGGCTCAGCCTTGCCATCCAGCTTCCCTGTCCAGGGGAATCAGAGGCAATAGGCTGCCATCAAGGTACCATTTGAAGAGTATGGATGTCAAAGGCAGCAGTCTCAGTCTGTACAGGACTTAACCCTTTGATGGTTCCCTATCTCCCTGTCAGTAACCATCCTTTCCTCCCTTCTCCTTAACCTCCAAGGGACTAGTAACACCCAGAAAAGGAGTTCTCTGTGTTGATTTCTTCTGTCCTCTTTAGACCCAGTCGAGAAACTGAAGTCTAACTTTTATGACCTTAATGTTAAGAAAACAAAGCTTACTACCAATAGTGAGGAACAGGAATCATGTGATGGACAGGACTGTTAACCAGGATAATGTTTTCTCTGATACAGTTGGAATAAAGACACCCTCTGAACCTGAACACATACAGTAGGACTTACAGCCTCCCCTTCTGAAGGGAAATAATCAACCACAGACTCTAGAAAATCCCACTACAAAGGCTGAGCTCTCCTTTCTCCTCACATCCCAAGATCAGATCGCTTCAAGTGGAACTTTAATAAATGTCCTATATAGTCATCACAGTAAGGGTCATAAAGCAAGAAAGTAGAGGATGGGACTCTATGGGACCTGGCCTAGAATCAGGCCTGGGTCTCACTACTGGCTTCTTCACTTACCAGCCACGTGCTCTTGGGACGATTACTTACCTCTCTGTTCCTAAGAAATGGAAAACAACAACAACAGTGGACGTATTACAAACTAGTCAAAATAAGTTAACTAGTTAGTATAGTCACTGTCATATATACAGTGCTCAATTAATAGTTATTATTAAATAGCCTTTCAATAAATGTGTTCAGCTTTCTTTTTCTAGGCTTCAAATTCTATATTTGATCCATAATTAGGAAACAGTTGGTAACCGTTGTCACAGGTTCTTGGCATCCTAACATGTTAAAGACCTAATGCAACCCTTTTTACAGATGATGGAAATGATGTCCAGGAAGGAAAAAGGAATTTTCCAGAAAATAGAACGAGTGAATTCCTAGTTGTGGCTGGAAGCAAAGCACCGCCTGGTGGCCTGGTGCTAGAGAGACGGGAACAGTGCTGCAGAGGCTTTGTCGTGAGTGGGATGGGGTCATGGTTCTTGGAGTTTCCCTCAAGGCCACTTGGGAGTATGAGGCTGTTTCCTAGAGCACATCAGCTTAGGAAGCGTGCCAAGACGCAGGCTTATTTACCTCAGGGAAACTGTGTCTGGATTGTTCAATGTCAGGCCTTGGTTTTCCTGGCTGGCCCAGGAGCTGTCTATGCACCAGGCTTGTATATCCTAATCCTCAAAGTCTATTATCGCCTTACAGCAGCTTTTGCTTTTGGCACTTCAAGTGTCAACTGCCACAACCTCCTTTTCTTAAGCTTCTTTTTGCATTAAGTGTTTATAAACATTTATGGAAGAAAGGAAGAAAAAAGGTAAGAAGAAAGGTTGGTTCAAGGATGTGACAATGATTGGCCCCTGAGAATTAGGAAATAACATTTTGTTCTTAGTCAATCTATACAATCAATCCATAATGGATCAGATCAGAATATGCAAAGTCATCTTAAAGGGACAGTATAGGTTCTTATCCAAGTAAGACTTTTATATTAGTGGTTCCCTGACCCGGCTGATGAACGGCATCACTTGGGTTCCTTGTAAACATTCAGATTTCTAGACCCCTCCACAGAACTAATAAATTAGAATTTCGAGTAAAGCTAAAAAAAGAAAAGTCTGCATTTCTTCACATGTGCCTGGGTGCTTTTGTAGCAAACACCCTCCCTGGTTGAGCAGACTGGCTTTGGAAAGCATAGTTCCATTGCACTCTGCAAAAGATTCATATACACAAAGAGCAATGTGTTGGTCAGAAGATTGACCAGCAAAGAGAATGTGGGCAGTTGGCACTCTCTGGCCCACGCAAGCATGGTTTTAGAATGGGGCTCCCTTCGTTAATGCCTGAAACACCCAGACCCTCTGGATAGTGGATTCCTATTGAGGAGACAGGGGCTCCAGATGAGGACAGCCTGATGTTATTAAACATTTGAATCATCTAACTTCCCCTGTCAAAGTTTCTTGCTCATTGAGCAACCTTTCAGTGATCTCTTCCCATATAACTGGTCTATAGGGAAAAGGGGGCAGATCAGGCCAAATGTTTCCCACTGTAAATTAATAAACTGGCGTGCCGATTATATATCAGTCTCTTGTGGGTTGGTATGAGTCAGCATCCCTGTGTCTGATCAACTCAGAGCCTCTGCCAAGATCAGGTTTCTGAAGCTGCAAAGCTAAGGGCTTGACCCTGGACCCCAGTGAATAGATCAGAGCAAATAGGTACCATACAGGCCCTAGGAAGTCACTCAGCCTCTCCTGAAGAGGAGAAGTGAGAAGGAGCCCATTTCCCAGGGAAACACACTGTGGAAGACTTTCTTGATACTATGTGGCTCTATTGAGCACATAAAAACAGTTCTTTTAAAATATATATATATATATATATTATGTTCTTAAAGGCCTTCAATGTGTATTAGCTCATTTGATGCTTTCAACAATCTGGGAGGTATATTGGGCATATTTTTCCTAAAGATGAGGAATCTGAGTACAAGGTCACTTACCAAAGATCCAAAGTAAATGGCACAACTGGGACCAGAATCCATATTTTTTGCATTCTTATACATATTCCTCTCAATGTCTTTCTTATTTAATAAAGAAAATATCCAAAGTAGATCCCTAAAGTAACATTAGAAATGCTTAGGACAGAGTAGGACTGTGTTTGTATGTGTGCGAATGTGGGAGGGCTAGGTTAAGGACTCAAATGTGGAAGGGAAGGTTGACAGAACAGCATAAATCAGAGAACTTTTGGTAATAAAAAAGCACAGTCAATTTTTCTTAGTCAAGAAAATTAGGAACTGATTCAATTGAGTTAAACAGTTGATTAACTGAACAACTATTGTGTGTGCAAGGCCTAGTGTATTGAATGCTACCAAGAGAAGCAGGGCTCAGAAAAGAGCATTTTAAACATGTATTTCAGTGTGGTGAGGAGTGACCCTGAAATTTTTGTCCTTCTTTAATGGTAAAGAGTACAATCTACCACCGTGACATTTAAAGGAAAGTGAGAAAGGAGAAAAGCCGTCTATGATTAGGATTCTGGCGGCCATGAGCATTTGGAAGTTAGGACTCAATGACAGGTCATCAGGGATGGATGTTTGTGCACAATCCTTCAGGATGCACTTTCCCATTATTGTATTTTATCTTACTTCTTTAAGTCCTGGGCGACTTTACTAGTGACGGTTCCCAAAATAAATTGATTTTTAAAGTGCTTTATACAATTGCATGAAAACAAAAATCTAGATTCCAGAGGCCCAGGAACTGGGAGAGGGGCAAGTGTATGGAATCCTCTTTCTCCTGCTCTACCTTGAGCTTCAGCATAAGCCACAGCTGGGACACAAGGCTCCAGCCAGACCTCTGTTAACAAGCCAAGACACTGCCCTAGGTCTCACTTCAGTCTTCATGTTTTGATAAACTGGGTGATCTAATTTTCTCTATAAATCTATACATTCTGGTGTGAGCACTCTGGGGTGGCAAAGGGAGAGAGAGTTAGCTGCCTGTTCCCTACCCAATGGGTTCATGTCTGGCTAGATCAGCCTCCCACCTCCCTGGCTGATTCATCAGGCTCAGTCTATTCAAACAGATGGAATTTCTATTTAGGTATTTTAATAGCATGTATTTAAGATACCCTATTGAGAATCTGATCTGACAGAGATTTGATGAAGTGTTGATGTGCCGAGAAATCAGACTCACTAGGCAAATAACTTTGTCCCCCACACCCAAATAAATAATTTGAATCAATTCAACAAGTACTTATCTAAGGGCCTACTGGTCAGCATTGAATTAAGAGAGACAGAAAAGAAGCAGAATGCTTGGTACATGAGCCCTTGGAAGCTTCTATTTTCTCTGGGGAGAAATAGTTCATGGCTGACTGAACTTGCAATTTTATAAACATCTTTGACTGCTTACTACGTGCAAGGGTTTTAAGTAAGTAAGCAGAACCATCAGTAGTGGCCATAACACCTTTTTTATGTCAAACCTGCATCCATCAATTCAAGGGCAAATGACTCTCCATTGTTTCTTGTGAAGAGAAAAATGAAAGATCCAACATTTTTGAGCACCTCAGTTGAATGTACTGGATGCTCTTCATGCTCCTTCTTGACACCATGGTATTCCCTGTTATTGCCCTAACTTTAGGTGATATCTACTCCCCTACTCTGTCATGCTTATTCAAATCTGATTTTTCTTTTTTAGGAATCAAATTCAGCCATCTTGGAAAAAGATTGCTCCCAGCCTTCAGGCAATAACACGATCTTTCCTTCTTAGCCTTTATTGTTATTACCATGCCCTTTGGATCTTCAGTTTAGAACTAACAGCATATACTATCTCATATTGGTCTTAGTTCACTCAGATTTGTGAGACTTAGATATTTACCAATACTGTAAGCTCTTTAAGGGTAAGCTCAATTTATATTTGTTCAGTTAATCAATATTTGTTCAACACCCACTTTGCACCATATCACAGTTGCCAGGGAAACAAATATAAATAAGATTCTCGTTTTCAAGGAGCTCACACATATAATATTCACTACTCTGAAATGGAATACAATCTCTTTCTAGAAAGTACTTAGCATAGTGTCATACACATAGAAAGTCTTTATATATAGATACCATTATTCTTATTATTCCCTTGAGACAGGAAGGAAGAGTGAGAAGTAGAAATAAATGTTGAGGAAGGAAGTTGAGACTGTCAAGATGCTTTTGAAAGCAGGTAACAGAAAATGCAGCTCCAATGGCTTAAACAATAAAAGGGATTTATTAGTTCTCCTAACAGAAAAGTCTGGAGGTAGGGTAATGATTGGTTATGTTTCAGTAGGGGTTTTGGCCTCATTTCTTTGTGATTGTGATGTTGGCTTTATCCTCAGGCTAGTAGCAATATGACTGTAGTAATTCCAGGCTTTGCATTTACACATAAGATCCGGTAAAAGACAGAATTCATCTTTTCTTATGGCTCTCTTAAAAGAGAAAAACCTTTCTTGAAATCCCTACAAATTTGCCTCATCACCTCAGTGTACCAACTGAGTCACAAGCCTTTTTCTCAACCAATTCCATGCCCACTAAATGTTACAGACTGCTCAGCATAAGCTAGGTTCCAGGCACAGTTAAAAGGACACAATCACTATACCAGTTAGAATGGCCTTAAACTGCAGAAATAGCCAACCCCCAAATCTCAGTGGCTTCATTCAGCAAAATTTTACTTCTTTCTCTCACTATGAGCCTGTAGAAGTCAGCAGGGGGAGCTCACCCATTAGCCTAGGTCCCAGAGTGACCTACGGTAATGAAGGCTTCATCTAGGCCCATGGCTTAGCAATCACTGAAGCAGAGGTGAAGGGAGCTGGTAAATCATACACTGGTTTTAAAATCTTTTGCCTGGAAGTGACATGTATCATTTCTATTCACAGCTGATTGGTGGAAAACAGTCACATGACCATCCCTAACTTCAGCAAGGTGGGTAATGCAATCCTACCGTGTACCCAGGAGGGGAACTAGATTATTTGTGAATAATCCAAATTGTTACCATAATTATCCTTGACTCAATCAGGACCAACTTTACAGAGGACTATAGAGTTAGCAACGCCTGAAGCATGTGTACTTCTTAGGAAGGGGAACCTTTAGCAAAAGTCAGGTATTATTAGTAAGGGAGTGATGGATTCTAGGTAGACAACCATAATGTTTAAGAAGTTGTATTAAAGCCAAACTGTTCTCAGACATTAAAAATTAGGAAAGCAAGATCATGAACAGATTGACAAAGGACAAGAAGAAAACAGAAGCAGCCACTGTTAGGAACCACCTGGAGATCTGCAGGGCAGAAAGGGTCCAGGTGAAAACAGGCAGCCAGGATGGTAGAGTCTGAGGTAGTATCTTTGCTGCTGCATTCCCTAGCTCCAGAAGTGGGAGCATAAATGCAGATCAGGAAGATATGAAGGGATGATAGATGATTTCAGGGGCTTTGTAGGACTTGAATTGTTAGAGTTGAAGAAGTCGAGTGGTTCACAAATGAACACACCAGGGCCAAAGTTAAATATAACTTGGAACAAAAGTCATATTCTCACACCAGATTAGTCCTTGAGAAGTAACACATACAAGTAATAAAGTAACACATATAAGTAATAAAGATTTGTGGTAGCTGGTACAGATGAAATGGAATCCAAATGGTGAAAAATGGAGGACAGCCAACCTAAAAGAGATATTGAAAGATGAGGCTTCTATCCCACAGGGCCAACAGGTGTTAGAGAACAGAGGTCTCCTCGGGAAAAGACATGTAAGCTTACATTAGAGCCATGTTTCTACCCAAGGGAAGCAACACAATATCAAAGAAATAACTCCAGCTCTGCTGTCAGGAGATGTTGGGTTTGTATCTTAGCAGTGCCTATAAATAGCATGCTTTGGGCGAATCATAAAACTTTTTTGACTTGTTTCCTGAGCTGAAGAATGGAGATAATAATGCCCCCAGAACCTTCTTCAGAGCTTTATGTGAAGATTGTGTAAGATCTTTTTGGTAGACTAAAAAGCTCTAGTGTTTGTATGGCTTTCTAATACTGATGTGGGCTGGTGGGAGGAGTTGAGAAGGTTTAGGCTACAAGGCATCTGCCACTGAATAGGGCCCAGAAGGAAAGACACAAGATGAGGTGGAAATATCGGTAGGCTGATAGGCATTGTTTTGGACAATACTTTTAATTGCAAGGGATGGAAACCCAAACTCAAATTGGCCTAAGAATAAAATAAAATGTATTGACTCATGTATAGAAATAATTGCAAAGGTAAAAATGGCTGCTGGTCTTGCAGGGTTCAGGGTCACGTGGGTCGCTACCTTTCTTTCTGTTGCTTTTATTTTCAGGCAGGTTGTCCTCAAATAGTGACAGAGACAGTTCCCAGAAGCTACCAGTTATGTCCCACCAGTTTAGTAATCACTGGGGAGAATGAGCACATTTTTCTTATTTCAACAAGAATCCTTAGGTAATTCAATGTCTGGCCTGGATCGATCACCAAGACAGGCATCAGTCCCAGATGAATCACATGGGCAGAGTGGGACAGGAATGCAACTATGGGGAGCAAGTGAACCATGGAAAGCAGGTTTAAGAGTCTTGTTCCAGAAGTGATGATTGTGAAGAAGGGAATGCAGGACAGAGGAGGGGGAAATACCAGGGAAGGACTCAAGGCAGGAGAGTTATCACTTATGAAGACAAGTTAAGTTCAAAAAGGGACTTGAACTGTGCTTTGCAGGCTGAGGAGATGGCATCATGAGACAAATGGTGAAAGAAATCTGTGAGTCAAAGGGGAGGAGAATAAGGGAATATTGAAAAATTCCCCAAATGGCTCCATATGCACTTTGAGAAATACTAGTTTTAGAGGGAAGAGCAGCCACTGTCACATACTTCCCTTTAGTTATTTCCTTGGTGGGTGTTTTTGTTCCTGTTGTTGAGGGAGGGTGTGAGGGTGAGATGGGGGGGGTGAGAAGGCAGCACCAGTAGGAAGGAGCTAGACAGCTAGGCGGATGCCACAGACATGGACATTGGTGCCCATAGCACTGCAATAATTTTATAGCTTGATGAGTCTCAGTGGAAAAAGCAGCAGAGAAATTTTCCTAAATTTACTAGAAGTTACAGCCTGTCATAGATATGTGAAATGTGACTGACACACACCACATGGTAGGGCCTTTCCACCCACACATTAAACATAAAGGCCCACCATGTCTTGCCTTCTTTCCACCCTCCCACATGCACATTATGCCTGCACACAGGCACCTAACAGCAGGGAAGGATTCTTTTGGAACATTGTCAGAATCATTCTTTAGACCTCCCAGGTGGGTCACTACCCTGAAATGAAAAGCTACCAGCCTCCCATTTTTGAAGCCAGTGGAATAGGGCTGATTAAAGCTGATTTCATACTGAGCAAATACTGTGAGAAGCAATTTAGTTCTAGATCCATCCTCGTGATGCTGACAATTGCCATCATCCCCACCCCTGATCTTGGTACAGTTCCAAGCATGTTCAAACAGAATGGCCTCACCTCCATGCTTAACCAAATGAGGGTACTAGCCCCACCCTGACCCTGGACTTTAAGGCTTGACTATATGCCAGAGAACCGGAGCATAGACTTCACAGTTCCAGATTAGTCACTGGAAGGCCAGGATGAATCCATATTGTGACTTTACAGTCTGAATCCCAGGAATAAATGTAAAGGACAACTTAGAGAAGCCAGGAAAAAATGTCCAGAACTCCTGAATTCTTACCTCATATTCATACCTCCTATTACTCTATCCTCTGTAGTTATTGCCAGGAAAATTTCTCTAGTCACAGACCACAGAGTTCTGGTATTCTGTGGAGACTGCCATATCCAAAACAGACATCTTGGTTACCAGTCCCTGGATACTCCTCACTAAATGATAGTAATTATTGCAATGCAGGAAGAGATATTTCTTTTAAAAGAAATAGCACAAACCTAGAATAATTATGACCCAACAATTCCTAGGTATATACTCGCCTGTTGAGTACTCAGTAGCATTATTCACAATAGCCAAAATATGGAAACAACTTAATTGTCCATCAGCTAAATGAATAAACAAATTGTGGTATATGCATACAATAGAATATTATTCAGCTTTAAAAAGAATGAAATATGGATATATGCTATAGTATATATAAGCCCTAAAAATATTACACTAAGTGAAAGAAACTAGACATGGAAAAGCACAAAGTGTATGATATCATTTATATGAAACATTAAAAATAAGTGAACCCATAAAGACAGAATGAAGAGTGGTGATTTGGGGTAGTGGGGGAGTTATGGGGAACCACTGCTAATGGGTACAGGAATTCCTTTTAGAGTAATAACAGCATTTTGGAAATGGATAAAGGTAGTGGCATCACAATTTTGTGAATATACTGGATGCCAGTGAATCATTCATCTTTAAATGGTTAATTTTATGTCACTTTACCACAATTTTTCAAAAAAGGGAGAGGATACTGGCTCAGCTAACATATACAATTACCTCCTTCTCCCCTCCCTTCTTTCTGATGGTGAGGGTGGATCAGCCATTATGGTGCAACAAGCATTTGCTAAGGCAGGCTGAGCATGAAGGTAAAAGTCATCTGTGTCTTTGATACCATGACGGTAACCCTGAATCACCAATTTTATTATGAGAAAAATAAAACTCCTGGTTTTTAAAAAAATGAAAGAAAGCAACAGCACAATAGTTATTCTTTACAATTTTCCTCTGGTTAAAAAAAATGATCTTAGCATAGATGAAGTGAACAAATTCATGTGCAAGCCTTGGGTTACATTATTTGTTAGATGTACTTTGGTTAGGTAGCTTCACCAGTTGCTGGGGGGAAAAATGCCCTTTGCTACACAGATCAGCACTCATCTTCTGTAAGCATTTCAAACAGGAAGTTCTGGATAGATAATTAGCACAAAATAGCATCACAAACATTAGGTATACAAATAATGACAGGCAGTAAAAATAGGGTCACAGATAGCTCATGGTCTGAAGAAATGGTCACATAGTTGTTTATTTATTCAACAGATATGTAATGGTGACTACTACGTGCCAGGACTTGAGTCAGGGACATGAACCAGAATATTACAGTAAGCAAAAAAAGATAAATCCTCTCCTGTTATGGAGCTTATACTCTAGCAGGGGTAGGGGAGTGAGTGCAAGATAGTAAATGCATGAGCTGTTCAGCAAATAATGTATATTAATATAATTCATACAGATCAACACATTGGGCTTCCAACTGTCCTCTGCTTTGGGACCAGCCCTTAGCTCCCCCATCTCTGGCATGGTTTCATAAGGTACACAGGTTCCTCTATTACCCAGAACTCAGCAATCTTTTTCAATATCATACCATTAGTCTCAGAAACTTAAAACTTTCTGGTTCCTTAATATAATCACTGCCAGTTTCCCTCCATTCTATTCTACTTCAGGAAAAAAAAACCAAATGAACAAAACACCCCACCTCAACCACCCCCACACCTTGGCGAGAGAGAGAGAGAGAGAGAGAGAGAGAGAGAGAGAGAGAGAGAGAGAGAGAGAGAGAGAGAGAAACAGAAGCAAAATCCATAATGGTTCCCAAGAACAAGGAACTTACCCACAAAATAAAAACTTACCCTCTGGTAGAGGGTTGGGGATAAGAAGAGGGTGGGCACAGCATTCAGGTCAGTAATGTGCATGTGGAGAAAAAATGCAAGTAATTATTAAGTCCAATACATAAGCTTACCTGTGTAACCAGCCCTTGAGTTAGAACTGTCCAGTAGAAAAACATGATGCAAGCTACAAATACGAGCCATTTATACAGTTTTAAATGTTCTAATAACCACATTAAAGGTAAAAGAGGTTAAAATATTTTTAATAGTGTATTTTCTTTAATCTAACATAGCAACAGTATTATCTTTTCAAAATAATCATTAAAAATTAAGACATCTTACATTCTTTATTTACATGCTGAGTCTTCAAAAATTAGCATAGATTATATAGTTACAGCACACCTCAATTTGGACTAGATACATTTCACGTACTCAATAGGCATATATGGCCAGTGACTACTTTATTAGACAGTGTAGCCCCAAAGTACTCACAATGGCTCCCAGAATTGAAGCTTCTAGATGTCTATCTGTGCTCTAGAAGCTATATTCCAGCACCCCCTGCTGATAGTCCTGGAGACACAGTCCTTGGTACCATGAACCACAAATGAATATGATTAACAGATTAAGAACATAATTAGCTAATTTGTAATTCAGGCAGGAACAAAATGATCAGCCTTGGTGGTGAAAATTTTATGTTCCCCTAGTGCTAATTCATCTGTCCATCCATCCATTTCATATTTGAGAGGCTGCTATGCATCAGGATTAACTCTATATCTTAGTATCCTGCCTTCAAGGGGCTTATAGTTTTTTAAGGGGAGAAACTGATAGATATAAATAACTAATTAAGAAATTCTTTTCATAGAGTAGTTTTACAATAAATAAATATCAATAAAATATGATAGTGAATGTAAGAGATGACTTTAAATAGGGGAACAGAGCTGGCTTCTCTGAAGTGGCTTTGAAGTGAATGAAATGACAAGGACAAGAGTAGAGAAGAGACTTTTATGCAGAGAAAACACACAGGCAAAGACCTAAGGCAGGAAAAAGGTTGGCCTATTTGAGAAACAGGGAGAATGTCAATATGGTGAGTAGTTAACAAGAATAGTAGGAGATGCAGGTAGCCAGGGGTCAGGCCATGTAGAACTGTTGAAAGGGTAAAAGGTTCAGATGTTAAAAAAAAGAGAAAGAAAAGAAAGAAAGAAAGATAGAAAGGAAGGAAGGAAGGAAGGAGGGAGAGGGAGAGAGGGAGGGAGGGAGGAAGGAAGGAAGGACATGAAAGAGTTAGATCATCTGGTTTACATTTTTAAAAGATTCCTCGGTGGGGGGGCGGGGGGGGGCGGAATGGTTAAAATTCTGTATATAGGTGGGACAGAAGAAGAGTGGTGGTGGGGAGACCAATCAGGGAGCTGCTGCAGTAGCCAAGGTGAGTTGATGAGGTTGAGAATAGGATGGTAGTGGTGGAAGTAATGAGGTCAGATTTAGAATATATTTTCAATTTATCAGCAAGTTCTGTCAGCTCTATCTTCAAAATTAGGTTATATAAATTAGATTATATTTCGAGTCTGACAGAACTTGCTTATAAATTTGACATAGGATGAAAATAAGAAAGGATGGCCAATTGTTAAAACATCTTAGCTGGAGCTTGTAGGTGAAATGGTAGTGCCATCTACTGAATCTGAAACAGGAACAAAATCTGCTTCTCTCTTTCCTTTCCAGTCATAGTGAATGGAACCACTGTCCAACTAGAAATCTGAGATTCTGCCAAGGGACTATCCTATCCAAAGTTACCAAATCCCATTCATGCTACTTCTTAAAAGTTTCTCAAATCTGTTCCCACCTCTCCATCCTCACTGACTCACACAGGTCTTTAGACCAAATTATTCAATAGAACTATTTATATAGCCTTAATAATCTTTGAGTTTAAACTGTAATCCAGTCTCAATACAAGTTGTTCTTCCATTTAAAATTACCCAACAATCTTTTTGAAGAGCAATTTGGCAGTATCTACTGAAATTTAAATCAGATATGTCATTTGCTCTGGTTTGGATGAATGTGTCCCCATGGGTTCATGTGCTGAAAGGTTGGTTCCCAATGTAATGAGGTAGCAAATTTTAAGAGATGGGGCCTAGTGAAAGATTGATTAGGTCATCAGGGGGCATTGCCCTTGGCGGGAATTAATGCTGGTCTCTTGGAACAAATTAGTTCTTGCCAAGAATAGGTTATTATAAAACAAGTCCACTCAACATACTTGGCCTCCTGTGCACAGGGCCAAATACTTTCCACTTCTTTACCATGTTGTGGTGCAAAGAAGCCAGATCTTGGACTTTTGCCTCCAAAATGATGCATATGCCTATTTTCTTACTGAAGTATCCAGACTTAGATATTTTGTTATAGAAACACAAAACAGACTAATATATCCTTTGTTCAGCTATTTCTTTTACGATTCTCTTACAGAAATAAATAGAATAAAAACATAAGCACAATTCTTATAAGCACTGTAATAGTGACAATCCATCAATTAAGGGAATTGTTACATAAACCATCATACCACTACATCAAAAAATTCTATCTAGTCCTATTTTTTAAATAACAGGCATTTTACATCATGTTCATAAGCTTTCTGTTGCTGTGAGAAAATACCAGAGAAAACCAATTTTAAAAAGAAAAGGTTTATTTTGGCTCAGTTTCAGAGGTTCTAGTCCATAGTCACATGGCCTCATGACTTTGGGCCTTAGGCAAGGCAGAACATCATGGCAGGGAGCATGTGGTAGTGAAGAGCTCCTCATCTCACCATGGCCAGGAAGCAGAGTAAGCAAGGCTTGGGCCATGGAAGATACACCCTCTTCCAGGGATCTACTTTCTCCAACTGGGCTCCACCTCCTAGTTCCACAACCTCCCAATGGTCCAATTTATGAACCTATCAATGGATTAACCCATTGACAAGATCAGAGCTCTCAATCCAATCACTACCCAAAAGGCCCGCCTCTGACCACTGATGCGTTGGGGATAAAGCCTTCAACACATGAGCCTTTGGAGGACATCCCAAATCCAAACTATAATAATTTTGTAAATAATAATAATAATAATAATAATGTAGTATCTGTGCATGTGGGGGGTCTAAAGGCCTAGAAGAGGTATAGGATAGTACATTAAACTATGTTTACCTCAGGGAAGAACATCATGGCATGGTGGGAACTGAGGATTTCCAGTTTTTATTATATATATTTCTTATTGGATAAATAAGGACTGGAAAAGTGGCTTAGTGGTTAAGCACCCATGGGTTCAATCGCTGCTATCAAAATTACTTCAAAATAGTTAACATATTCATAGAAAAACAGCAACAACAAAGCCATACAACCATTTTGTATGTCATGATTCATGGCATTTTATAACCTGGCAGTAGCCTTCTTTCCTAATTTTGCACACGTATTTACATTAGGTGGGCAATTATACACTTCTGTATAATGGAATTATGGGTTGATTGTTGAAACTGGATCATGCACTGGTCTGGCTGCTTTGTAACTGGAATAGGAAAGGCTGTCTCTGGTGCGCAGAACGACATGAAGCTCTTTCTGAAGAGAAGCTAGGGTACTTGATCTTGCTCTCCAGGGCATGCCAAAATTAGTTCATCCCTTAATCTCAAAAGAAAATGAAATTGCTCTTCCCCAAGAGCAATTTTCTTTTCTTTTTCCTCTTCCCAAAGGAACATTTCATGATTCTTTTCTCTTCCAAACCCATTTTGATTTTACAAATTTTGAGAGTATCTGTACTTATCTAGTCCAGAGTTTGATTTTTTTTTATAGCAGAAAGAACAAACAGAATAGATAGTGTATTTACCTTAAGGCTGGTTTCCTTCTAAAAATCTTTCTCATTTCCAAGATTTTTTATTAAAAAAAAATGACAGTAATCCATCTCTGTTAAAGATAATGCATGTGAGCTACGCAAAGTGGCATATGCCTGTAATCCCCACAACCTTGGAGGCTGAGGTAGGGTGGGGGGGTGGGGGGGGTGTTGCAAATTCAAAGCCAGTCTCAGCAAGTGAGCAAGGTCCTAAGTAACTTAGATGGGGTGTCAAAAAAAAAAGACTGGGGAAGTGACTTAGTGGTTAAGCACCCCTAGGTTCAATCCCTGGTACCAAAAATAAATAAATAAAGACAATACATGTGAAATAGATTTGATGAAAACAAAATGCTACACAAATAGGTTACCCAGAATTATATCAGTTTCTAAATTCTAAAGAATTTCATATTAGTCTTTTATCCTCATTTCCTAGATCTTTTTTAAAGCTCAGGAATAAAGAGAAAAAGAAATTGTCATTTCCTAGTTCCTTTTTTAAAACTTGGAAATAAAGAGAACAAGAAAGTACATATTTAAGTCTTTCTATTGTGGTTCTGGCTGGGAATCTAGCCATACAGCCAACCAGTAGAACAGAAGAAAATGAACTTGCTCTTCCCAATCTTGTTCCCATTTACTGTCCAATTCTCTCAATACCAATAGAATCATAAAATATTCAATTATTTCTCCTCAGTCAGACAAGTAGAAGTGAAGTACTTTGGCAAGATGGGGAAAGAGAAACTGAATTAACTGTTGTCTGTGCTTTAATTTGCTACAAGTATTTCACCATGTTAGGATAAGAGTTCCATTTAATTTGGGCAACTGAGGTAGGAGGCTTGCAAGTTAGAGGCCAGTCTGGACAACCTGAGACACTTCATCTCAAATTTAAAAAAATAGTGTTTCATTTAAATCATAATAAAGGTTTAAATTTAAATCAAGCAGCTTACATTTGAATTATACTAATATAGTCAACCATAATCAGAGAAACCATGTTCCTGGCTATTCATTATTAAAGGCTGTGGGGGATGATAATTTCAGTTGTCTTGGGGTAAAGAGACATTGCAACTACATGTATCTATCTCCTTGGTATATAAGTTTGCCCTTACTAAGAGCTTCAGAGTTTAATAATTGACAGTGTTACCATTTTTTTGTTTTTCTGTCCCTGACTGGATTTCCTTATCAAATTACTGTCCAACTTGAGACAACCCTGACTGATAAATATCAAACTCTATTGTTTTATTATACATTATTGAAATATGGAGGTAACAGTCAAAACTTTACATATTAAATTGTATTTTCCTATTGAGTATAAATTCAGAGATGTTTATCTAAGGAAATGATTAGCCCAGGATGCAAAAAATATATAATAAAATAAAGCACACCAAAAAATCCTAACATTAACATAAAAAGAGCTTGCTTTTTATATCACTCCACAATTTCTGCAGGTAATTTCTACATGAAATTCATTAAATGTCCTTTTGATTCTTTTTTCAAAATGGAAATATCTTTTTCCATTGTAACATTTAGATCACTGTAACTCTTATACCCACTGTAATTCTTATTATTTTATATATATAAACTTACACACAAACCTCAAAGCTTTGCCAGAAAAGCTTAATTAACACATATAAAGGAGTTAAAACAGTGTCTGCACATAGCACTATATGTTAGCTCCATTTTCCTTTACACATACCCCTGCCCTGACCCCATTAAAAAAAAAAAAAAAAAAGAATCCCTATATTTAACACAGCACGAATATATTTTCTTGTCAGTTCATTCTTTTTAGTGGCTATATGGTTTCATAGGAAAATATTTACTTCCTGATTTTAGTGAGTAAACTACTATAATGAGTACCCTTATTCATACCTTTACCTTCACTTGTAACATTCTTTTACACTGGTACAAAAAGTAAAAAAGACCATATAGTTTAAAAGTAACTATGTTTTAAAAATTAACATCTGGTTATCATTTTACTTAATTTGACTTCTAGAGCTATGAGAATTAAAAAACAATGTTTTTTTTTTTCTTTTTTAAATACTGGGGATTGGACCCAAAGGTACTAAACCACTGAACTACACCCCCAACCCATTGGGGGAGGGGGAGGGGGTAGGTACCAGGGATGAACCCAGGGGTGCTTAACCACTTAGTTCACATCCCCAACCCTTTTTATATTTTGTTTAGAGACACGGTCTTGCTAAATTGCTGAGGCTTCCTGCCTCAGCTTCCCAAGCTGCTGCATGTGCCACCACACCCAGCCATCAATTTTTAAATTTTGAGATAAGGTCTCACTAAATTGATGAGGTTGACCTTGAACTTGTGATAATCCTGCCTCAGACTCCTGAGTTGTTGGAATTATAGTCATGTGACACTGCCACCCGGCATAAAGTTATTCTTATGGCAACTATTGCCAGAAAATTTTAGATTCCATACAATTGCACCTATTATATGAAACAATGATTTATAAGCGAAAAAACTTTAATAGGAAGAATACACATTTTAGTTGTACTCTAAAATGTTATGAGGCTAGAAAATAACAAATTCCAGTTAGTATAAAATAGGTTTATTGTCAATATTCAGTCATTAATACAACTCAGGTAAATGAAAGATCACTTCATACAAGGCTCAGATATTCTAAAATGCTGATTTAATTTCACACATGGATTATAAAATGATAAATACTTAAAAATTACAATGCAAGGAAAAATATTACAAAAAAATACAATTGTTATAGATCCTTATATGAAAGTCCTTTATTTTAAAGTTCTGCCTTCAGGAATAATGCCATGCTACATATCAGAACCCAAATAAACTATGTTTCTTAAGGTTGTAATGCTCAGCAATATACTGAATGCACTCTAAAAATACCATATCTGACAAGAATCAAAAGCAAGACAAAGTCTTCAACGATGTTTACAAAGAGGGAGAGAATGTGTGTGAGAGAATAAACAATTATTCCATGCTTATTTCTGGGGGAATGAACTTCTTAACTTACAGTAGTGGCAAGAGGCCTATAGAATGAAAAAAATGGGACCAGTCTTAATTTTGTATAAATGATTTTCAAATCATAACAAACTCAGGCAGTTCTAAGGCACTGTTCCCAATACCCTTCACTCTTCGACCCTTTATGTGAAGTTTTTGTCCTTTGTCCATGTTTTTTTTCTAAATTCTTAACAAGCATACTGTATTCTATCACCCAAAATCCAAACCAAAAGGCATTAAACAAAACAAAAAAATCTACCAGTGTGGTCAATTCTAAAGACATGACTTACAGATCAGACATTAATTACACAAGATTCAAGCACATCCTTCCCTCTTCTGCACATACATACTCCCTCACCTCTCCTTACATCTTGACCCCAACCTTATTTGGGGGGAAATAAGAAGTTTTGATATGTTTCCCCTCATTAGTGGTTTGTCTACTAGCAATCTGCTCTGATTGGCAGCAATAAAAGGAATTGTTTGGAATACATTTGGTCAGAATAGGTAAAAAGATGGCATCAGTAAATTATTGTAATTTATTGTAGTAGGCTTCTGAAGGCAGGTAAGATGAATTTACCTTATGAGCTTTCCTTACTCATTTCAAAAGGGAGAAAAATGTCTTTCAAAGGAAAGGAAAAAAATTAGAGAAGGAATACAGTAAAATATTAATACTGTAGTAATAGCAGGGAAGGGAATGCTTACAGCCAACCTACCTTTCTGAGAAGTTTCTGGCATAAAAATTGAACTTTCGTTTCTGTTATTCTTTGTGCAACATTAACAGTTGCTTAACATCAACAGGGACAGAAAGACTCTGAAACACTTTTCTTCAAGGGTGGGGAATTTCTTTTTGCAGTGAGCATTACAGAAAGGAGGAAAAGGTAGGGAAAGATCACTCAAAGAGGTCCTCAAACATGCGCTGTCCCATTGCTATGTATGCTTCCTTCTCTTCTGGTGTCATCTGGGCCACCAGCTCTGGCCGCTGGCTCACTTCACTGTAAGAGAATGGACGGCCAGCCACCATGACAATGGGGTCATCTGCTACTTCCTCAAACTCATCTTCATCTTCCTCATCCTCTTCCCGACGGTGTGCGGCCACAGCAGCTGATTGACGAGGTGGAGAGTCATCATCAGACTCACTGGTTTCACTCTCTGAGTCACTGCCATTGGCAGCAGATACAGGAGCAGCTGCCCCCACTGAGCCAGCTGTGGCAGAGGGAGTCTTTTTCTCATGAATGAGGAGTGCTCGCATGACCTCCTCATTATCATCAGGCCCTGCACGGCCTTCCTCACGCTCCTGAAATGCGTCCATGTCTATGCCACCTGGGGGTAAAAACCCAGAAAGTTAACATCCTTAAATATAAAAAGAAATCCTTTATAGCTAATGAAATACATATTTTAATGTGTTATATTTAAATAGATAATAATATAATACCACAGACTTAACCAGTTTCATTTCTTGAGTTGCTATCCACAGAGTATTCAAAACGTTTCTCACAAACTGCAACTTAAGTAGTCTAATGGCCAAGTACATAGATTTTATGTGTAATATACAATGGATTTGAATACTGGTTCTTCAATATGCAAGCTGTATCACCTTGAGCAAGTTATTTAACCTCTAAAGTTCAATATCTTTTCTGTAAAATAGGATGATAAAAGAATCTACCTTCTAAGACAATGGATAAAAATATATAAAATAATGTCTATGAAGAACCAAGTACAGTAGCTGGCATAACAGGATATCAAAACATGGCTTCTTACCTTGCTCAGAGTAAATGCCAAAGGCCTTGCAATGACCCATGAGGTCCTACACCATCTAGAACACCACCTGACCACCTACCTCTTACCTCTTCTTCTTCTTACTCATTCTGTGCCAGCTACGGTGGCCTCCCTGGTATTCCTGGCATATACAGGCATACCTCTACCTCAGGGTATTGTAATGCCTGCTCCCTCTTGCCTGGAATAGTTTTTCTCTAGGTATTCATACAACTACTCCCTTACATCTTCCATGTTTTTAACTTAAATGTTGCTTTATCAAAGCTCTATTTTCTCCCAAAGCACTTATTTTCTAACATCATAAATAATAGGTATCTGATTTGAGGAATAAATATTCTCTCATCACAGATCTACTATTTTGTATGTACATTTTGACTGATATAATGTAGATGAAAAATTTAAGAAAGATATTTGTACTTTGCATTCTGATAATACCAAACATATTATTTAAATATATAAGAGGATTAAAAGTATTGAATGGAACCTGATTCCTGATTCAAATACTAACAATTTATTAGCTGTATGATTTTTGGCCAACTCATACCAACTCTCCCTGATTCACTTTCTTCAATATCTGAAGGGAAAAAAAGTAATAATATTTACTTCACTGAATTATTGTGACAATTAAGTTAATGTGAAGTACTTAGAATGGACCTGGCACTTAGGCCACCCTCAATAACTTAGTGAGATCTTATCTCAAAATAAAAAATAAAAAGAGCTGAGGATGTACCTCAGTGGTAAAGAAGCACTGGGTTCAATCCCCAGAGAGAGAGAGAGAAAAAAAAAAAAGAAGATAGAATCTCTCTCCCAGTGATCTTTTTTGCCAGTGTGGTATTTCAACAGAAAACAGCAAAGAATGCATTTAAGTATCTAGGGGAAAACTGCTAAGAAAAGAATGTTTCAAATAGTTACCAACACAGTGTTTTAATTTATGTTTAAAGTAAACATGAAATTAGCAGAAAACCATTAGTTTTGTAAAGTAAATGAAGTCATATCTAAGAGATTTCTAACAAAGTGGTTTGGAGAAGAAAGGAATTTTTTTTATAGATAAAGACAGAAAAAAGCAAGGATAAATGAAAGTAAAGTAAAACAGTCTTATTTATCAGTTATAAATTACTAAGATATATACTATAAAACAACTGAGATCACTGATGACAATAAACAATTCTGGGCTTAAAAGCCAAGCTACAACAAAAAATATAGGAAAAGCTAAAGACTGTGTAAGTGAGCAGAAAGGCAGCAGATCTCTTTTATACAGAAAAGTGCAAAAGAAATGTTGTCTACAGAAAAATAATCTAAAATATATTGAAGACATGATCCAAGCTGTAAAATACAAGAGAGCATTCTAAAAGGTACCTGAACATGTTTCTGAAGTTACTCATCTATTATGATATTTCCATAACCAAAGCAACAATCAAAATGTCAGGTAAAAATCAGAAAAATACGGGAAATAAAACTGAAATCATTAATGATTTAATCTATGTATTAATATTAATCTATAACATGTATCTGGTCACTACATCTCAAGTATATTAGGATGAAAATGGTATGAATAAAACATAAAGTAAAATAATTATGGGCAGAGATGGCTCTGGGCAACAACACTACTTTTAAGGAAAGTAGAATAGAAAGGAATTAGAACTTTCAGTAAAGAGGACATGATTGAAGTCTGTAACATTTGAAAAGATACCAACATGACTTGAAAGTTTAAAGAAAACTTAAGTATAAACAGAACTCACTTCATACATGCACCAGTTAAGTCTGTGCTACATCATGAAAGTGACAGTCTAACTGCTATATAATCTAGAACATCCTAAATCAAAATAACTGAACCCAGCAAACTAGTTAGTGAGGAGGGAAGACTATGGTGGTCAAGGAAAACTTCTTTCTAACTGGAGTTAAAATATCAAAGAGAATCACACTAGAGGTACTACCCAAAACTCCATAGTACTTTTACAATCCCTAGAACATACAGTATACTAAATGGATTTTTTAAAAGGAAAAGAGGTTAGGGGAAAGGCCAACACCAAGTGACTTTCAGTTACTGATGATTCTTCACCACTAAAGAACCATTCTCAGGTGATATGCTAACAACAATAAATAACCTGGGAATAGGTATTGATGAGATATAACCAGGGGTACAGAGACTTCCTGCCACCTGTTTTCCAGTTTTTGAGTAGTATTTGTGTCCAGTCTTAGATCCTCCCATTTTCTATATCACATTCTTGAATCCAGTACCCTAGACCCAAACTTAGAAAGCAAAATTTTGTAGTTCTCAAACTTGTGAAGATTATTATGCAATTCTCAACCCTTTCTGGCTCATGAAGATTTCCAAAATATTCTAGAATAAATTTTTATCAACATTGGACTGTGAGATATTCAATCCTTTACATATGTGACATCTTTGTATATATTTCAAATAGCATAAACACCTTGGTATTTTAGAGGGAATAATATTAAAATATTTGTACTAGTGTATAGTTATGGCTTTCAATTCAAAAAAATAAAAATACATATAAATTAGGGCAGTAGAAGATTAAAGGAGAGATGAATTTGTAAAACAAGTACAGTGAATTTTCCAGGTATTTGCCACTAAGTTAAGTTCATTTTCTACTGAACCCAAGACATAGACTCTTACCTTCCTTCATCTCTTCAGAACTATAGGCCCCTTGGACAGTACTCTCTCTCAACCAAATAGGTCTCTCCTTGACAGATTTACCCTCCAGCGATGTGCGATGAACATCATCTTGATCTTCCATGTTAATTACAACATTCTGAGTGTATAGGTCTTCGTAGGAGGGGCCTTTAGTAGTCCATGCTTCTCGGTGGTGCCCACCTGCCAATCCAGCAGCTCCAGCAGGAGTTGCTGAACGGTCCTTGCTATATAAGATTAGAGGAAAATACAAAAGAAGAAAACTTAAGTCTCAGTGTTGGAAAAGAAGAATAGCTGGAGATGGTCACTAAATTCTTATGAATAAATGCTTTTCAGCTTTAATAATTCTCAGGAATCTCTTCTGTAACTCAAGGAAAAAGCTGCATGGATTAGAACAAGACATCATATTTATTTTTTAAGTTCCTTAAACACCAAATCCTATGGTGTGTCAATGACTATGGTTTTATAGATTAAGATGGTTCAATAAATCTACTTAGGGGAAGGCAGGAATAATGGTGACACAATTCACTAAAAGATAAAAAAAATTAAAATTAAAAACTTTCCCAGTAACATCTTTCATTTTAAAAACAAAATATGTTGGAATTTAAAATATATTTTCTTAGCTCAACCCAGAATAATCCAAAATGATTTTGAGTGCTGACCACAGAGGTTATTAGAAAATTATTCTATAGAGTGAAACCTCAACTCAGAATTAAATTCTCCTTCTACAACTCAAAGTATGACATATCCCTCTGCAAAGACCAGCCTATTTTCTATCAAGTTGAATTGTTCTATTTCCATTCCTAATGCTGTCTCTTTGTATAGGTCCTCAACTGCTATTTCTACCCAACAGGGACTATGTTCTATTTTTCTGTCTATTGTTTGCTCTTTACCTCTATTTACCTCTGACCTTTGTCTGTTAATGTAAGTGTGATCATTCCTCATCTTTTTCTCTGGTCACTCGTGTTCCCCTATTTCTGAGTTAGTCAAGTTTTCTGTCTTTTGGCTATTTCCTGCTTTCCCTACTTCTTGCAACCTATTCCAAATTCTTTTGACTATACTTGATTCTGTATTTGAGCTCAAACCTTGTCTTTCTGTCAACTACTACTATTTTTTTTTTTTGGCATCAATTTTTATGCAGGACTCCCCCTTCTCCTTCCTCTCTGTCTATGTATCTACTGTAGTAGTGGGGATTGAATGCAGAACTCCTACATGTGGCATTGTACCCTGAGGGACATCCTCAGCACCCCCTTGCTGTTTAGATAGCTATAACTGTATTCATTCTTTAAACATTCAGTTTCTTTTCTTTTTTTTTTTGGGGGGGGGGGGTAAGTGGGAGGTATCTACTATGTATTTAATCTAGGGACTCTTTTAACACTGAGCCACGTTCCCAGCCCTTTTTATTTTGAGACAGGGTCTCACTGTGTTGTTAAGGGTGGCCTCAAATTTGCAGTCTTCCTGTTTCAGCCTTCTGAGTTGCTGGGATTATAGGTATGCACCATAGCGCCAGGCAAACTTCAAGTTTCTTGAACTAACTGCTGACTCTATCTATACCTTTTGCTATCTTCTTTTCAGTGTTCAGTGACTGAATTTCTTGGCCTCATTATTTATTTATTTATTTATTTTAGTTGTTGATAGGCGCTCATTTCATTTATTTAAATGCAGTGCTGAGAATCGAACCCAGTGCCTCACACATGCCAGGCAAGTGCGCTTCCACAGAGCCCAGCTCCAGCTCCAGCTTCATGTTTTTCCTTGATTCTCTGAGTCTTTTCCTTGGAACCTGGACTACTTTGTGTGTAAAGACTCTCATTCTGATGATAATCAATCCTTTGTCTTCTATCCTCATAAGCCATTTCTTATTTTTCCTTCATTTTAGGCCCTTGTCTGTTCTGGAACTACATTGATCTACATTTCTTTCTGGGCCCACTTCATATCTACTCAGGCTTTCTGTCTTGTGCTTAGTTGAGGTTTCATCTCTGTCCATGTATCTGACTAGCCTGTTACATCTCTTTTGCAACACTGTATCTGACCTTCTTCAAGAGGTACACTTGGACTTGTCTCATTCTTTCTGTCCTGACTCTGGATATTTACAGATCCAGTGAAACTTTTGCAATCAAATATCCACTTTCCAGTTGTTCAGTCCATCCTGACCCCATCATATAATTCATACCTTCCAGCTTCTGCCTCTTCTACTTTCTGCATTCTTTTCATTACTCTAGTTGTACTCAGGACTACTTTGTAAACCTCTTTTACCAGTCTTTTCTTTCTGGCACCTACTGTATCTGTTCCATGTCTCAGTCACTTGTTTTGCCTCCTTCCTATCTGCTTCCTGTTGCCCACATTGTAGCAGTTGCTTGTTCTCCCAACTCTGAGTCTTTCCAAATATATCTGATTCATCTATTTGTTTGCTGTATTCTGAGGTTTCATGCAACAGTTGTAAGTAACTGGTTTCTATCTTCTACTTCTTTCTGAATGCATGTGATATTACTTTTTGTACTATTAACTGTTTATCTCAATTGAACCATATCTGTCCCTAGTCATTTTTTAAAAAAATTTTTTTGTAGTTATAGATGGACAAAATGTCCTATTTGTTTTATTTTTATATGGTGGTAAGGGTCAAACTCAGTGCCCCACACATGCTAGGCAAGCACTCTGCCACTGAGCTACAGCCCCAGCCCCTAGTCATATTTGTTCTGTTTTTTACCTATTCAATAGTGTCTTCTAAAAGGCTATGTAATCTGACTCTGCTTATTTTGGTGTGTTGGCTTTTTGAATTTTAGTTTCCCTTAGCATTCACTTTTCTTTTTCTTGGCCTGATCTGTTTGTGTTTTTGTGCTTACTCTACATTCTGAGTCTCTCCTCCCTCACCCATTTGTCTCCCTGAATCTTTTCAACACCTTTTCTATCCTCAGCCAACACCTTTACTCTGTTATGCTGAGCCTGTTCTCTATACCAGTCTACCCCAAAAATGGGTCTCTTGAGCTTTGCTAGGTAACCCCACCTAAGAGAGAGAAAGTTACCTTTCCTTCTCAAATGATTTGACCACTCTTTCTCAGTCTATTCTGTTTTTGTTTTTCCTTGCAGAACTGGGAATTAAACCCAGGGGCACTCTACCACTGAGTTACACACTCAGTCTTAGTTGGGAATGGATATGAGCCACTGGGCCTGGCATCTGTTTCTTTATACATACTCAGGAACACATAATTTTCATATATGCTCCTCCTTTAGTGTTAACTCCGAAAACTATCTCATGAAGGTATAAGTAATACTTTAAATAGAGAAAAAAAATAAGAAAGCTAGAAAGAAAGAACAAATTATTTAACATAAATGTTAACAAAAGACTGTGTTAAGAGTCTTGTTTTCAGTATTCTGTTATAGAAATTTAAACAGTGTGATACTCTAGAAAGACAGGTCACCATAGGCTAGCTTCCAAGAAGACAACCAGCATGCTAAGATCCTTTAGGATGTAATTGAGCTGTGAAATCAACCAATTTTGAACTGTACTGCCTCAGGGCTTCTGGTCATGCAAGACAAATTTTTGTACTGTTCAATCTATTTCTAGTTGGATTTCTGTTATCATAGGCAAAGGCCTTCCTGATGTATGGTCTCAGATTAGAAAATTCACAATAACTGGTAGAGATGCAAAACTTTCTCTGGAAAACTGAATATATTTTTTTTTTACCACCCAAATGAAACTCAGGAACCTCTATCCTGTAACATCATGACCAGAAGGAATAAAATACTAAGAGTATTCCTAAAAGCTGTACAACCAGAACTTATTAAGCTCTACATTGAGTAGGTGGATAAAAATTTATCTTGATACTGGGAAGAGAGGAAAAGCACAAAGCAGTAGAATACTCACTGACCCCAGTTCTTGTTTATGCTTTTTCAAAAAAGAATATAACCACTTTTTATAGTAGAACAAAGGCTGACTCTGCAATTCAGACATTAGTGCACAACGAAAAAAATGGGGAGCTATTGTCAAAGTATTAACCCATAGGTAACACTCAACTATACTTTCAAGGCAGTTACATTTAAAACTAAGGAAAGCAAGAAATGTGTAACCTAAAATGTCTTAAAAACAACAACAACAAAAAGAAAATGCTATATGGAAGAATTTCAGTCTTCAAAATCAGTCTCGGAAAATTCAAATATCCCCAAGAGGCACAACTAATTTAGGATTAGCTAACAACTGGCTGAGTTACTGCAGGCCTGAGCAGAGTGAGTAGCTGAGGTCAAACCTGAAATATTTAAAGATTTTTGCCTAAGGTCCACACTGTTCTGCATTCAATACAAACAAATTTTATTATAAGCGCAAGTGTACAAGAGTTTACTTGTACCCTTTCCCAACAACTGCCTTTTCACATATTACATACTTGGGTCTACATTATAAGGAAAGCTTATGTAAAATTGTAGCCATTAGTTTCCTGATAAATTACTTACCCACTCTTGCTCTCCAAAGTTAAATAAGTGCAAGTTTAAGGGTCCTTGGTAAGGGCACAGGGCCTCCACTCACCTTTGTTTCAGGGCGGGGATTTCTGTGGGTTCTGGCTCAAGTATTTCATATGCCAAGTTCACATCCTCTGTCTCCCGAAGCAATTCATAAATGGGCTCAATTTGTTCATTAAACCTTGCCAAAAGTGTGCGAGCATCTTTTTTGGGCATTGCTGATTCATCCTCTTCTACCTCTGTATGGCAAAAAGTACAGCGGAAAGTTCCTACAGAGAAAACAAAACTTTCAGGTCAGAGAGGTAAACTGCTTCAGAAGAGCCTTTAGCAAACAGTTTGTCTCCACTCCTCCCCCAACATTTTAGTAAGACTTTCAAATATGCAGAACAGCTGAATAAATTTTACAGTGAACACCCATATACTCACCTTCTACATTCTACAATTAACATTTTGCTACATTTATTACATATCTACTCATCTCCCTATGCGTCTATCACTTTTCATGCATTTCAAAGTAATTTCAACCACAATGGTTTTTAATCACGTTTCTAAGATATTTATATATATTTTAACTTAAAACCAAATTCTTTACAGCTTACCACTCTACTTGTACCCTTTCTCAACAACTTCCTTTTCACATCATATGGGTCTACATCATACAGAAAGCCAATAAAATACCTAAAACTAGAAGCTTCTGATCATCTTGTACATCACCACATGGCTATTCCTTCAAACTTATTAACCATTTATACCTAAACAAATTTAGATATAAATTAAAATTTCCAAAATTAAAATTCAAGAAACCTCTTATTTCTATATTCCTCATATCCAACTTAGAACTAAACTTCAGTAATTCCTTAGGAATGTCCTAGATTTTTCACATCTACTGTCATTATTCAAATCTAGGCCATCATTTACTCGTAAAAGGGCTTCCTAAATATGGCCTCTAAGTTCTCCCTTTCTAATTTCAAGTTTCCTATGCCACCACCTTTATCATCTTATCCTCTTGCTTTAAAGTATTTGATTGCTGATTTCTAATGTACACAGCATAAAGTCTAAAATTTCTCATCCCAAATTCAGGATCTTACAGAATTTGGCCCCAAACCTCATAACCAACCACCATCATCTATCTGTCAAGAAAATTAGTCTATTTGTACAGTGCTTTGTTTCAAAAATGCTTCCACATATTACTTTTGATCCTTCTATTAGTGCCTGTTATGGTTTGGATATGAGGAGTCCCACTAAAATCTCATGTGATAAACAATGCAAGAAGGATACGAATCCTGGGAAGTGAAATGAGAACTGAGTCTTTTAGGAATTTGGGATTTGCCAAAAGTCACATAGCTAATAGAAGAAAAAAACAGCAATTATTTTATTTTAAGATTTTATGAAGTGTCAGGTACTACCAACCCTCTGGATTTTGTATTATTATTGCCCATTTAAATCTATAAAATAAGCTGGGTTAGAGATGCACACCTGTAATCACAGCAACTCAGGAGGCTGAGGCAGAAGGATTGAAATTTCAAAACCAGCCTCAGCAATTTAGTGAAACCCTGAACAATTTAGTGAGACCCTGTCTCTAAATAAATTTTATAAAAAAGGCAGGGGATGTGGCTAAGTGGTTAAGCGCTACTGGGTTCAATCCCTGGAACAAAGAAAGAAAGAAATCTATAAAATATAGTAGTTCTAAGGAGCTCAGTAATTTGCTCAAGATCATACAAATAAAATACTAGCTGGGAGGAAGGGTAGGAATTAAATCAACCCAAACTGTTATGTTAAAACTCAAGCACATAAGTGTAATCTAACAGTCTACACAACTAGCACTGCACTTGGGTTTCCAGTTTATTCTACATAAGAACCATCCATCCTTTCTAACTCAACTTACCTGAGGGATTAAAACATATCAGATAAGTAATTAGTGCCTGTTATGGTTTGGATATGAGGTGTCCCGCTAAAATCTCATGTGATAAACAATGTAAGAAGGATCTGATGTGAAATGATTAGATCATAAACTGTGATCTAATCAGTGGACTAATCCATTTGATGGATTGATAATTTGAAAGGACACTGCACTGAGTAGTAACTACATGCAGGTAGAGTATGGCTGGAGGAAGTAAGTTATTAGAAGCATGTCTTGAGATTTTTGTCCATGGCTGCTTTGCACTCTGCTCTGTTTCCTGGCCACCACGAGCTGAGCAGCTTTCCTCTGCCATGCTTTCCATCATGATGTTCTGCCTCCCCTCAGGCTCACAGCAATGGAGTAGGCTGACCATGGACTGAACCTCTGAAACTCATCCAAAATAAACTTTTCCTCTTCTAAGTTGTTCTTGTCAGTGATATAAAGCTGACTTATACAATGCCTGGCACATGATTAGTAATCAAACATTCAGCTTTAAAAGGCTCCATATGTGATTGACATATAACCTCATACCTACCCTCTCTAGCCCAGATACAGAATAAACAAACTATGCATTTATGCTTTGATGGAACACTAGATTCCACCGATATATTCCTAGTGAAATAAGTTTCTTTATTGACCTGCCCTAGTGGCCAATAGCCTATCAATTCCTTGTTTACACACCCTTGTCTAAAACATTCTCTATCTTCCTACTATCTAAATACTACATAATTTTTCATGTCTATCCCAAAAAAGTTAAAAAAATAGGAGACTTCCTACTATCTAAATGCTACATAATTTTCCATGTCTATCCCAAATAAGTTAAAAAGAAAAAAAGAGAAAAGCAGCCCTTCACAACTAGACTCACAGCTCACTAAATCCAATAAGATCCTGTGTAACCATGATGAAGTGAGGCAAAACAAACCACTGTGAAGTCCAAGGCAAGGACTTTGTACAAACCACTGGTGGGGGGAATGCCCAATGAACCTCTTTACCAATTTCAGTTTTAGCTTTGTCCTATTCCTTTCACCTAGTAGGGAAGACTTATTAAGGTACCAAATTATAGAATTTCCCCACTTCTTGATAGCACCTAGTCTAGAGCAAACCCCACCACTTTCTAGACTCCTCCAGCAAACTACTCAACAAAAGCCCAAATTCTCTAAGTTTGTCCAGTGCCATCTTACTGAGACACTCTAGCTCCCCATGGGTCGTGACTACTCTTGCTGCAGAAAGCATCCAAAAACATAACTTTGGTTGCTCTAGGTGCATATAGCATGATTCTGACTAAAGGTCATCAACATAAAGACTGTAGCATCATCAATTGCACAAGAACACCACTTACCAGGATAAAGAGAAAAAGAAAGTTATTTTCTTTTTGCAGGCAACAGATATCAAGGTGCTTTAAATTTCTGAATCCATGTTATACACTGGCCATTGAAATAGGTGTGTTAGATTCCCACTTTACAACTGCTTAGAGTTTCTAAAAGGGGAGTTTAGACTAGAAATAGATATAAGAACATAGAGATGATAACTGATGCCAAGGTAGATCAGAGTATTCAAAGAGAATGGGGAGAGTAAGAATAGGTTGTCAAGGTATAAGCCCAAGAAAATGGAATCCTTGAGAAACAGAAACAGTATCACCAGAGGGGCAGAATATGTTTAAAGGAAATGGTATGGTCCTAACTTTTCAGTCAACAAGAATGAAAACCAGCTTTAGTAACAAAGGTTAGCACTGAATTTGGTTAGAGAGGGTTTAGATGGCACACTATCTTAGATTATACTCTAACTCTTCTAAGGCTCTTCTCTTCAACAGAAACAAAACATAATCCATGTGGGAGTCAAAAATAAATTATATAAAATAAGGTTGAATACAGCTCTCAAATACCTGCTGAATTAAAAAATAATTTAAAAAATCACATCCATATGGGTTTTAAGTTGATTGTTTAAAGACAGGTACTAATAGAGATCACCAAGTAGGTGGTTGAAAAATTTACTACACTGAAATTTCAATAGTGAAAATATAGTTACCAGAGAGAATGGTAAAAAACAAAATTTATAAGAAATTAGATGATCATAAATGGGTCTTGAATGCTATGCTTCATTTTGACTTTATTCCTCAGTAATAGGAAAGCCACTGAAGAACATATTTACATACATTAATTCATCGTAGTGGAATTAATACTTAGGCCCTGTTCCAAATACACCGATTCAATTGGTCTGAGCAGAGCCCAGGAAAATAAATTTGAAGTATCACAAAGAATTCTGATGCACACTCTTGAAGGAGAATTACTGTTAAGTAATCAAAATGATAAATATTCCAAATCTTCTTGTAACTAAACTACTCTATGCTAAGATGTACATACAGAATTTACTACTCAAGAACATGAGAAGAAATTGGAATTGAAGCTCAGTGCTCTGTACCATTTTTCTCACATATAAGATCAAGGCAAAAACCAGAAACAGTGACTCCAAGCCACATAAGGGAGTATATGTTATCTATATTTGATGATGCAATAGCTGAGAGAAAATGAAAGCTGCTAAGCTTCTGAAGCCAAAGACTGACAAATCATGGGATTGAGGGAAAAAAATGAGTTCAAGGATAACACATTTGTTTGATATCTATACTCCAAACTACAAAAAAAAAAAAAAAAAAAAGAAATACAAACATTTTCATGTATTCATCAAAGACAAGTCTGACATATAAGGGAAGTTTGCCAGATCATAACTTGAAAACAAAATCCATTAAACCTGGATTCACATACAAATTTGTCTGACTCAAAATACTAAATTCATTTACCATCCTGAATTACACATCCCTTTTCCAATCTCCTCTCATCCTTGCCAGTAACTACTTAGCAAACCTTTCCCATATATATATACTACAGGTCTCATCTTTTTTTGTTGTTGTTTTGTTTTAATATGGAACAGGAAGAATTCACATGTCTGCATTTACTTTGCTGAGTCTTAACCTATCAGGTTTTCCAGAAAGATCAAAATATATCCAGTTGCAGATTAAAGGCACTCAAAGTAGAGAGGAAAAAAAAGACATTTTACAAATATACATTTTCAAACTATGTTATGGTTATATATTCAGTCCTGTTCTATGGTTCAGGACTCTTCCAAGAAAGTTATCACTCGAAAGCAGAAGGAAAGAGATGGAGAACTAATTGTGAGGTGGGAGAGGGAGGAGTAGAGTGCAGGGAGAAAATTCTAGTCCATCTTAACTTTCTCCCCAAATTTGAAAAGTAAGGGGAACAGGTAACAAAAGAGAAAAACAACAAGTAAAGATCAACAAAATTGAGAAAACATAGAAATGGCATCTATAGTGTTGACCAAGGCCTTCAACTTCACTGCTTCTAGTACATTATTCATTTTAACAAATGTCACTTTAATTATAAAACAATACAAGACAAAGTGAAAAAACTGTTTATCCTTAGTTTGGCAAGAAAGTGCTTTGAAAATTTATAATTGAGAAAACAGATACAAAATGAGACTGAGGGTAGAAGACCTTAAGCATCAAGCCCTAAATAATCTTCTGAGCTGCTTTTCTAGAGTTCACATTTTAGTGAGAATCAGTCAAGACAAAAAAATAACATGGGGTGCTGTTAAGTATTATGGGGGTAGGGGGAAGGTAGGAAAAAAAGGAATTTTTTAAAAGGGTATGAAAGAAATTCATATATAGGAACTTCATGAGATGACTCTCTGAGACAGTCCTAATTAGTACTGTAAATCCTATGAGTAGGCTATGAGTTAATGCCCACAATACATTAATCAAGAACTGTCAAAGATGTTATAGGTAACTGGAATATTATTTAGACATTTTATTCTTACAAATATAAAAATAATAATTGGCTGGATACAGTGACATGCTCCCGTAATTTCAGCAATATAGGTGGCTGAGGCAAAGAGTTTTCAAGTCCAAGGCCAGCCTTAGCAACTTAGTGAGACTTTTAAGCAATTTAGCAAAAACCCTGGATCAAAAAATAAAAAAGACTGGGTATGTAGCTCACTGATTCTTACTATGATAAAGCACCCCTGGGTTCAAACCCCAGTACCAAAAATAAAATGAAATAATTTTTCTTTCTTTTTTTTTTTTGAACTGGGAATTGAACCCAGGGGCACTCCACCACTGAGCCATGTCCCCAGCCCTACTTTGTATTTTATTTAGAGAAAGGGTCTCACTGAGTTGCTAAGCATCTCACTATTGTTGAGGCTGACTTGAACACATGTGGACCACCCCAACCGCTCAGCTAATTAACTAATTTTAAGAGGACAACTGCTTTGTTATGAAGCAGTGCTGCAGTGCACAAGGGGGAGAGGCAAGTTGCAGCCCAAGCCCTCAAGGCTGGCCAAGGAAATTGGAAGGATCAAATGTCTGTTGCTGCGGAGACCTATCCCAGAACAGTGAGTAGTGGAGTCTCAAGTTTTCTGACATTCTGCTTTCCTAAGTCTAGCCAACCTTCTGACCTCCTTTCCAGAAGTGTACATTCTAGTGGAAATCAGTCAAGACAAAACAATAACATTAGGTACTGATAAGTATTATGGGGGAAAAAAATTATGAGTGGAGATTTTAAAGTAAAAAACACAGAAAGCCATGCAGAGATCTGGGAAAAGAGCATGCAAAAAGACAAGAAGCATACGGGGTAAAAATGGGAGTTCATAACCCACTTGAATCAAACTGTGAAATATGATATATCAAGAACTATGTAATGTTTTGAACGACCAACAGTAAAAAAAAAAAAAAAAAAAGACAAGAAGCAAAGACATGCCCTGTTGCAAGACATAAATAAGATGGCTCCTATGAACATGGGAGAGTGGTAGAAATAAAGTCTCTTAAGTTTGGAGGTGGTAAGGTTGAGGGGACTAGATAAGAGACCTTATAAAAGAACTATGTAATGTTTTGAATAACTAATAATAATAACAATGATAATAAAAAAAGAAGGCTAATGCAACAAATAATCTACGGGCACCAAGGGTAAAAACAGAACTGGCTAATGAAAACAAGGAGACTCCCTTAGAGTAGTTTAAAATCAAGCAAGACACAGTAGCTTGGAAATTTTTCCAGACAAGATTACCAAAAAACCCTCGAAAAGCCAGGCACATGCTTATAGTTCCAGCACTTGGGAAGCTGGGATGGAAGAATCACTTGAACCCAGAAGCTCAAGACCAGCCTGGGCCACACAGTAAGACCCCAACTCAAAAAACAAAAAAACAAAACAAAAAAAAACTATAAACTTTAAGACATAATATTAACATATATGATTAATTTTACTGCACTATAAAAATGCTATCTAATACTTTAGGAAACACATTTGGATACTATTTCCACCTTATATTAGAATATTTTGTAAATTATGTATATTGGTAGTGAAGTGGGGAGCTTGGTAAAATAAGACTGTCTAAAACTGAAAATATCATTCTCCATTATGTCACAGTATGTTTCTGAAGATGCCATAATTAAACAGAGCATATTTTCTATATGAAAACTACTACATATGGAGGTTGTAGGTCCTAACCAAGGCTTCCAAATTAACTCAGTGATTACCATCATTCTCTAAAAGCAGGGATAAAAACAATCCAAGCTTCTCCATCCTTTTAAAATGTTAACTATGCTTCAAATTAGAGTAGTATGAAGTTAGAGTAGACAAAAACTTTATATGGTATACAACAAACTGAAGTTAATTTTACACAGGCCTCTGAAATCCCAACATACTATTATTTTACTGTCTTAAAGCCACTGCTTTAAAAACAAAAACAACAACAAAAAAAAGCCCTCTGGAAATGATATGTCCACTGAACACAATGATTATGTAAAAGGATGCCAGGTAATAAATGTTCTAAAAAAACTGATTCTGTGAGAAGCTGACCAAGTATAATAACCATAAGCTGTTATAACAAAATATTTCACTAAGAACCACTGCCTTGTTAGATTTCAAAAGCACTTAATAGAAGGTGGAGAAAGGTATGCAAGGTAAAAGTACTGGAAGAAGGACCACAAAACTTAACAGTTAAGACTGAGAAAGGTGGTAAGAATGGGGACTGGTTGAGTAGAAGAGCCACAGAAAGGAAAATTTAGATTTGTAATTTTAGTATACATTATTTCCTACCACTTCATATATGTAAACAAGTTTATATTCATATGTTACTTACATATTTTTGAAATGAAAACCAATTTTTGTTTGTTTTTGTGGTCCTGGGGATCAAAGTGCTTTCCTCATACATATTAGGCAAGCACTCTACTACTGAACTACATCTCCAACCCCAATAAATATTATTTTAAACAGTTCTAAAGCACTCAATTCCTTCTTACTATGCAGAAGTTATGTAGTTATTTCCAGGCTACTCTGCCAGAATTTCAAGCCCTTTGTTACAAATTTTATAACTCAGAACATTCAAGAGGATATATGTTAAAATATTTAGTCAAATGCTAATCAAAGTCTAAGAAAGTCATCTTTTATTCTAATTCCCAAACTTTAAATTGGACAAAGGAAAAATATAAGGAGAAAAATTGCTATTATCTAATAGTATACAAGACAGCAACAAAGTTGTACACTCATATAATTATTTTACCTAAAATAAAATTTTGAAAAATTATCCCTTAATAATTCACTAAAGAACACATAACACTGCAATAATATTCATGTGTGCATAAAGGACAAGAACAGAGAAGGTTTAATTTGTGAAATTCATAAGATTTCAAATATATTATTGACGTGCACAATATAACTCCCAATCCCTGCCACTGCAATTCAATTTATCAATGAAATTTGCTACTGTTCTGTTAAATTGGTATAGCCATACATTATTCCTAGATCTTGAAATGTATCATAAAAGGAAAAAAAATGTACTACACTTGGGGGCAGGGCAACAAACGATAAATTCAAGGAGGGTACTTGGATGAATACTCACTTGCAATAAATTCTCTAAGTTATTCTTAAATCAAATTCATCTCAACATGTAGTAGACAAGCAAAAAGTTGGTTTTGATGTGAATATTTGAAAGACAACATCAACTAAACATGTATGCCAGTATCAAAACTAAAAGGCAAAAGCAACTCTTCACAAAAAGTCTTCTTTTATGTCAGCACCAAAATACAAAAAAAAAAAAAAAAAGAGAGAGAGAAACACAAAAGTTAAAAAAAAAAAAAAAAAGAAGCACTCAAATTTTCAAGATCATCAGTGGCAAAATTTAAGAAGCAGACCTAAAGGTTTGGGAGATAGAGAAGGGTAGATGAGGGAAGGCACATATTCCTTACTATGTTTCCATAACTTGTTTTCATATATTCATTTAACTTATTCTAATATTCACCTCTTCCACATTTACCATCATCACCCAAATCTACAGCTTTCAGTTTTTCTATAATTTTCTAATTAACTCATTCTGGGCAAGATTCCAAAGATGACTGAGGAATCAGCAATTAAGCAAATGATCCTAGATTTCTTTTTGTATTTGTCTCTACTTTTAGCATTTTAGGGATTGAAAATACTGCTTATAAGATATCTCCTGTCCTAAATATTTGGAGATGAAGACAGGAAAAGTGGTCTGACCTAAGATGGCAAACATTATTAATAAGTCTTGAGAGTCTCACAAATGTAGGACTCATAGTTTGTAAATGTTACAAAAAAGGAATGCAAAAAAATTTCAATGATAAGGATTCAGACAGTTTATTTATCTAAACCAAAAAGCTTTACTTGAAGTCATAAATCAAGAAGGACCCATGATCTAACCCCATGCTTACATACAAATATCAAGTAGATACCAAGTTTACTTGAATATTCCAAGTAATTAGGAACTTATCACTAGAGATCTATTCCCTTTAGTGGTAATGTTTAAGAGTTATTTATTACAGACATAGTTTAGTTATTAAAGATTTCTTTATGCTAATCCTTAAACCTAGTATTTCCAAGTCTTTTCACTGGAAGCCACAAAGTAAGCTGAATCTCCATGAATGCTATCATACTCTTCCTTAATCAGTCTAAAGCATCCTAGCAATTTATATATCCCTAGACTTACATAAGATCATCCAAATCCAAGAACACAGACATGGTATATGTAGCAGCCACACATATCATTTGAGGAGTGGAACCAGATAATCTCTAAATTTCTATTTTTAAGACTTTATTAAAGATTTATGATTCCTTTTTCAAAAATTCAAAATTTCTCTATCACAGAGTTTACCTAAAATGGGATTTTGTGCACTCTAGATAAATTTAGTAATTTAGGTCTTCCAAACTATTTTTTATTCCACCTAACAATTTTATTTTATTCAATCCCCATTAAAACTACAGTACCATATATGCTTTTACAGAAGTTGTAAGACTACATTCTTTCGGCCAATATGTCTACTACTGAGAATTCTTAAGTACCAATAAGATATTTTGAATATCTTTGTACATTTCTTAAAAAAAACTTAAGCAGAAATAAAATACGATATGTACAAAGGTATTCAAAATATCTTATATTGGTACCAGAAAAAAATAGATAAACTTAAAGTACCCAGAAGGGGTACAAAGGAAAACAGGGGAAATCATAAAACTATTAAAACATATTTTGAACACTAAACAGAAACAGTTTGATACATTAAAGAACCAAGAGAACACAAACTGTTTTAGGCTATGATCACAATTATAGGTAATACATAAAAGGCTAGTAGTTTTGTGGGTGATTTTTTTCTCTTCACAAAATTTTCTGATATTATGCTTGCATATTTTTAAATAAAAATGGAAAACATAAAGCTATTTCCATATTATCTAACCTTAACAACTAAAAAAAATGTAAGACATGTTGCTGAGCTTAACTTAGAAGTGTCACTAACTATGTATCACCCATGGCTAAACTAAAATAGAAATACTAAGTCTATTTACATTGTCAGAAAGCTTGCTAAATCTAAAACATGTACTTTTGAAGCACAAGAAGCTATATTGCTGATTTGAAGGATTTCATGTCCTACTGTCTCTGTTTTGATTATATAAATACCCATATTTCAGTACTAAAATAGTTGCTTTTTTCCGATGAAGCTTCTGAAACTATGGACTAGTAGGCAAAGACTAAGCTATTCTGTATTAATGAAATAATGAAAAAAATTATACATACCAAGTATCAAACATTTACAGAGCTGAACCCAGGAACACCAAATGCAAAATCTGAATGGCAAGTATGGAGGAAATCTACAATCTTTAGGAGAGGAAAGATAGGGTAGGGAGAAAAAGCTGCAAACTAAAAAAGGAAGACACTGGCCCATGCATGAATTAATGGTGATAAAATGATCCTTGCTGGACACAGATCTCAGGTCCAGAATTTTCAGGTGCTCCTCAGGAAATCACTGCTCTTTGTCGAGTGACAGAACTTCTTATCAGAGAAATAGAAATCTTCAGTCTAATTCCTGAATGTTCCCCCAATTGCTAAGATAAAAGATAATCCAACCTAAGAACTGTGGAGAAAGAAATGGGGAAAGAGCCCAAAGTTGTCCCCATCATCTAGTCAGAAATATGGTTTTTAAAAAAATCAATTTTTTATAGCAATCTGGAAATAAGACACATTTGTACAAAACTAAGGTTAGAATGAAAACTGCAGCCTACCAATTCAGACTGTATTTAAACATTACAGGAGAAGTTACCTCCTCCCCTGCTACATACACCAAATGTTTCCTAGATAAATAAATGCAGAGAGAAAGAATCAAAACTGAATAAACAGGAAGCAAACAAAGAGAAAAAGACAAAAGATTTCTCAGGAGAATGTATAGCTCAAGAGAAGGTATTAGTAAAAGAAAAACAAAAACAACAACAACAAAAAAACTTGATAAGTAGACTGGGGCCTAATATATGAACTAAGCAGCATATTTTGTCCTGAAAGGGAACTCAACAAAGGTCAAGTAGATTCTCAGAAAAAGGTCACTTATAAAATTTTCAATCAAGATAACTCAAGCTTCATATAGGGGAAAAACTGCTAATTGGATAATAGCATCCAAGATGGTCAGGATACCCTCCTCTGAGTAACATCAAGTTTAAGTGACTTTTTCTTGCTTTCCTGCACCTCCTCCTTTCTAACTTCATGCTAACCATAACTCTCATGTTAAATACATTGTTCAGACTGGACACACCATACCTGTCTCAGCTGTAGCTTTCTTTCGTAAAGTTTCCAAGCTCTTTTTTATCCTATCTCAACTCACTGACTCATATAACTCTGGCTATATTTGGATATTAGGCTAGCTCTTCTGTAGGCAATTGATTATAGCTAGTTTTGTTCAGACACTAACCCTGGGTAAAATTCAAAAAGCATCATGGATCAATTGCCTAAAAACTGATATATAAATAGGGGAATCACCTCCTTTTAGAAAGTTTCATAAAATTAAGAGACTCAAAATGATGAATAAATACAGTAGAAGCATATTACTTCTGATTATCCTCTCTGAGGGACTGGATAACACCTTCCACTGCAGTCAAGAGTGATGAAGACAGGACCACTGTAACACCAACATCTGCAGAGAATCACAAAACCAAAACCCAGAGCTCTTTTAAGAAATATGTTCGAGTAAGTGGCAAAAATCACAAGACTCGTTTAGTCTATTTTGAAAGAGCTCCAGATACAGTCTAAAACCTTCCTCTGTAGTATACTCAAGCAATTATACCAAGATAGTTAATCTTTTCTTATAATCAAGATCTCTCCTAGTTAAGCCCCTCCGGGGTATAAATAAGTAGGTTCAGACAAGGAGAATTCTTTAAATGATTTTTCACCCAAAATAAACACCTCACAATAAGAATAAATAAATGTTACAGGCTCTCTTTGGTTTTATTTGCTAATAACCTAAATTGATGGTGGGATTATTTCCCATTTCAGGTTTTTAAATTCTTTAGAATGAACCATACATAACATACACAAATATTAGAAAATTAAGCACATATACAAATATATAATTTTTCAAAACAAAAGGTTTCACATGAAAAGTTTAAAATTAGAAACTTCTCTATAGTTATAAATTATAAAATGTAAAAAAAAAAACTGAAAAGTAATCTATGCTCTTGAATTCCAACATAACAAAAGAATAATTTAAGAGCATTGACTCCTTACATATATTTTTATCTCTAGAAAATAAGACAAAATCAATCCATGGAGTAATTATTAAAACTAGTCTCTTTTCTAGTTTAAAAATAACTCTCCATAATCCAGCATGATAAAGTTAAAACTTCTCATGATAATGCTAGATACATTGTATTTTTGGAAAATACATGCTTTGTAAATTGTGTTAAGAAAAATTCTTAAAACCAAATGTTGGATTAAATGAGGTGAGTTAATGTTGTTGCCAACCCTGTTTTATTAATATGTGACTGAGACAATAATATCTATCCTTTAATTAATTTGGAAAGGACTCCCCTCTTATTTCATCTGGCTCTCAGCTGTTAACTTTGGCTTTCCTCAAATCCAGATTATACATCATTGTTATGTACTCCTGAGAGCACTTTATACTTCCACTAACAAAATGTTCAAAGACATTTTGTTAAAACTATGCACAGTGACTGGTTAGTGCTCAAATATTTTTTAAAAGAAGAGATCAAAAGTAAAGTTGTCAGAACAGCCTCAAAGTGGTATAAAAAAAAAAATTAATCCTTTAGGCCACAAGTATAAGTCAGGGGTAGAGATGGGGGCAGAAGCAGAAGGGTCACTGGCAGGAAACCCCATGAATGAGTGTACTCTCTTGTGAAGGAGAAAGGTTTTGTAAAAGATTCTCAAAGTACTACAGACAGCCAACCAGGATAGCAAAACTACTTGCATGCTGAGTCACATTAATCCATTCACTTTTATGATAAGGTATGATTGGTTTAAAATTTAGAGAAATTAAAAGAAAAAGGGCACATATTTTAATTGATTCATAATCTGGAATAAGTCTCACCTGTCATTGGATCAAAGAGTTGATTAGCTTCTAAGTCTGTGAAAGTATTACTACAGACTGGACATTTGAAGGAAGCCCGGTTGGTGGAATCTCTCTCATCTGTTTCAATCCTCCTTCTCATGTGGTCCAACTTATATTTTACCACATTAACAAGAGTTCGATAATTGATAAAGTAGTAGTTATGGCGAGTGGTTTTCCCATCTGCAGCAGTCTCTACCCTCATTCTGCATTTGATGAATTTGTCTCCCTTTAAATTGTTCAAAACTGATCGAAGTTGCTTCCGATCAAACTTGAGCAACTCCAGCATGTCTTCCTCTTTCACACAGGGGTTCCGGATCAAAATGTCCAAGGCCAAAGCGTGCTCAATGCCATAAAACCCCCGAATCACGTACTTGGCTAACCTCTTCAATGCTGCTGGAACCTCAGTCAGGACATCTGGGTCTGCCATCTTTAGTTTAGCAGCAACCTTCAACTTTAAATATACTAAATTCAGAAACAAAACAAAACAAAACAGGATTAGTAGGGAAGAAGACATGGTAATCATTTTAAATGTAGAAAAATCAACCCGCTAGCCATTACCTACTACTATTCTTGGAGTGCCTAAAGGTACTCAAACATTATCTTAAAAGGCTTCTAATACCTAGGCATCTAACAGGGAAGAACAGGATTTGATTCAACGGAGTACACAAGATCATAGCTAAAAAGCTTGACATATTTCCTACATGTTTACTTTCATGGCCAACAGTGCTCTTGATTCATAAAGAGTGACTTGTTATTCATAACAATGATATATTACATTAAATCCATGTTATTTCAGAACAAGAAACACAGAAATGCTCAATGAGGTACTAACAATTCTTAATGATATAGATCTTTGGAAACCCCCTGAGGAACCCAGCTGTTGACACATACTTAAAGTGTCTTTATTTCTTGAGTTTAATTTTCTATTAATACTATAAGATGTTTGACTCAGTCATGCTTTCACAATAAAATCACAACAAATCAATAAAGTACAAGTAATTGCCCGTTAGAACATTTGACAAAAATCTAACTATTATAAATTTGAAAGAAATTAACCCTTAGATCCAGACAGCTTTACCAACCTGAAAAGTTAAATCTGACAGTTAAGTAAATAACCCCAGTCTTTAAAAAAGAATAAAACGGGGAGGGAAAACAGACCAACATACCCTACATGCTGAATCCATTATAAGTCAAAGGAGAAGCTAAATAGATCTAATGTCCATGGCATGGCCCAGAAAGCTGTCCTCTCAAAGTCCAAGCTGGCATGTCATTCTTACACTTATACTGTCAAAAAACCTGCGCTCTAGACATCCTGTGTTTGGTAGCTGTGTGAGCATAACCAAATCCTTTAAACAACTTCAAGCGACAATTTATTCTCCAAGAAGGGGATGTTGTGATTAATAAATGAGAATGTAAGTAGTGGTAGTAGGGACTTATTAGCAAGGAGAGTTTCTATATCAATTTGATACATTCCAAATTAAAAGTAGCCAGATTATCCACAACATTTTAGATATGGTGAAATTCCCTTATGGAGTAGAGAAATTTCTGACAGAGATATGCCACTGAATTATATCATCAAAGAATAATATTCTGCTATTAAAACTAGTTTCAACTGAACCTTTTATTTGAAATTATTATCAATACTTTCAGACTTAACATTCCTTTTATAATATTTTTATAGCCACAATCCTATATTGTTAAAAAATTCCTAAATAACCAATATACACACACATTTTGGGGAAAAAACATAAGGCTCTACCGTAACAAAGGAAAAGATTCTTACAATTGCAATAAAAGATATAGATGAATCTCAAGCCTAACTATACACAAGGTAAAATAAGAAAGTAACATCTCAATCCAAGCCTGTGGTCCTAGGGCCTTCAGGTCACTCCCCAGGGCTTAAGAATGCCATAGAACCATGGCATATTCCTAGACATAGTGTTTTCCCTTCCAATTTGGTATATACACTGTACTTAAACTTAGTTCTGTTTTTTTGTTGTTTTGTATGTTCTACAATAGACAGACTACATTATGGCTTCAGAAACATCCAAAGACCAAAGAATGACAGACAAATGTCAACATAACTCATTTTCCAATATTGCTTTCTATTACTGTTTTCTCCTTTCTCCTACCCCATATACTAGATCAATGATTCTCAACCCAGGTTGTAAAGTAGAATCATCTGGTCGCATCTTAAGACTACCAATCCTGAACCCCACTCCCAGAAGTTTTGTTTCAACTGGTCTGGGGGGAGGGGGCAGGTTAGGCACTAAACTAATTTTAAAAGCAATACACACCAAAAGTCCCTAACTACTTACCCTACCAACACACATTTCACAATGGAGAGGTACCTGTGCCACTTATTTAGCCTGTTTTCTTTGCCTCAAACACTCTACTTAAAGTCCTAGAGATGACAGTAATTGAGTGTCATGAGGACTCTGCCATCCAACAGACCTCAGTAAATACTCAGCCTTAAGTTCTGCATATATAAAAAGTGATTAACAATGCCTTTTTCATACAGATGATGTATAAATTAAATAAAGTAATTAACATAAAGTGTTCTGCTTTCAGGACTAGCAGGAGGAGTTCAATTTAAGTATGGCATTCATAATAAAATCCCTTATTTATAAAATTGAGTCTTGGAGCAATATGAAGAATGATCTGAAATAAAGGTGGAGGCACTATGGAAGTATAAGGAGCTGTAGAAATAAAACTGAAACTCAGGAAGAAAGCAAAAAATTCCAAGGACAAGATGAATGTAATTTAATCACAGAACCAAAAGACCAAAAGCAAAAGGACCCAACAGTACTTAGGAAACAGAATAGGAAAAATCTTAAACAGCTCTTTGCTTTGAGTCACTGTAACTAGGAAAAGTAGTACAATGACAAGTGGTAACACCTGAACCAGTGTTTGGAAAAAAAAAAAGAGACATTTACTTTTAGTAGCATGCCTTTGAGAAAATACCATATGCTAATGCTCTAATGATGGCCCAGCAAGTAGCCTGACAAATAAAATTAGAGCTCAGGAACAAGAACAAGCTGAGCCATCTTGTTCAAATCTCTGTATTTTGAAATCTTCCTTCCTGATCACCATCTTCTCTCCTCCACCACTTCCCCTTTCCCACTCAATGCTCAATCTCCTTACTCAATCGCTGCATTTAAGTTACTTATGAAATGCAAAGATTAGCCATATACATTGTTTCACCCAAAGAATGTTATGAACATTTTCTAAATTAGTTGTCCAAAAAAATTAGTCAACATTTTAAAAATCATGACTTCACATAAATTTCAACTTCCAGCTCCTCTGGAAAACTGGAAATGTGTGTTGGGGGGGGGGAAGGAGACCATGTCTGACCATGTCCTCACATAGGAACAAGCTGAAGCTGAACAGCAGTTGACAGTCTAGACAGGGAAGAAGCTTGGTCTCTGGAGACAGCTGAATGTGTGCTCTCAATGCCCTCCTTTCCTTTTCTTATTTCATAGTTCATCAGTCATTTCCCAGCTTCAACTACCTCCCTACTCAGTCCAGGCTCACGTATATCCTAATTATGCACACATTTAGGACTATTAGGCCCCAGGCATGGAACTGGAGAAACAAAGTTGAAAAAACACTCTGCTCCACGTCTACCCTTGTAAGCCTCATATCCAGCACACTGGCATACTCAGGACTGCAAGAGCCACACGGGCTTTCTCTACTTGCACCTATTGTTCACTTTGTGTCCACAGCTAAGCCCAAACCATTTTCTCCTAACTGTCCTTCAAGTCACATCCTTCTCGAGTCACATTTCCTCAGAGGCGTCCCAGATTCTCTACAGTAGCACAGAATGACCTCCTTTCATATGTTTCCATAGCTGTTCCCCTTCTAGTACTTTCTCCATGTCCAAGTCCAGGGACTTCATCTTGCTCACCAATTAATTTCTAGCATCTAGTCAAGTGCTTACATAAAACTTTCAATGCTATGCACGTGTTCTTCCCACATGCCTACCCTGCCAGCTTCCCCATGATTCACTTCTTCCACAAAAGAAGGCAGACTCTTCACTATCTTTTTCTTAGACTGGTTTTAAGCAAGATATGACTAGATCAAATTCGCGACTGTGAAAGATTATGCCGACTGGGTAGAGAATAAAAGAGGAATAAATGCAGGGCGTCCAGCACACCACTGCTCAGTTCCAGAAGAACTTGGATTCCACACGTATACCTGCAGTTTTCTCAGTCACTGTATTTCATGGCACGCGCCACGCCTTCACGTAAAGCGGCACACTACCGGGAAACCTTGGGACCCCGCGGCCCTCCACAAGCTGCGTTCAGTAGTGTTCAATCCTCCCCACTGCGAGACCCCGAGACCCCACATTCCCTCAGTCTCTTCCTGTTGGGTCCAGGGCCACACTCGGCGCAGCCACAGCCGTCCTACCCGAGGTCGCAAACGGGCCGCTCCGGGGTCAATGGTTCTTTGGAAGACTAAAGATAAAAGGTGGCTAGGGAGAGGGGGACAGTTAAGAGCGGAGCGAAAAGGAGAAGCTGTGAAAAACGACGCCGGGCCACAGGGAACAAGGAATAGGGAATTAGGTTTACCGAAGCGAATCCTCGAACACTCCCACTACAGCTTCCCTCAGCACCTGAACTACCGGCTTAAACAAGCCCACGCCACTGTGCGACAAAGAAAACGTCTTATTCCTGCGACCAGCGTAGGAAACCACTCGCTACCTTTAACCAGACCAGCCTATCAGCATAGGTTAGCCTTCAATCAAGAGAGTCACACTGCAACCGACCAATGAAATTGAAGGCCGTGCCCTCCCTGTCCCGCTGTGATTGGCCTAGAATCCCGGAACAGGCGTTGACCCCAGCGAAAGCAGTGGCAAGATGGCGTCCCTGGATCGGGTGAAGGTACTGGTGTTGGGAGACTCAGGTGAGCGGCTAAACCCTCCTCTGTGGCTCCCGACACTTTTCAGTTACCCAATACCTCTCACCCTTCACTGCTGTCCCCAGCTTCCTGGCTTTTCGGTCTGTAGCTGAGTTCCCTTTCGGAGCCTAAAGACTACACTTCCCAGAGGACTTTGCTCCATTTGACGAATCGCCGTCGTCGCGTGGTGGGGGGCTGGTAGTGGAGTTCGCGCTTTGGTCCGCTGTTGCGGTTTTCCACGTCCGGCTTCCGAGCGACCGCTGCTTAAGAGAATTGTTTTATTTAAAATAATAATAATTTTTTATCAATTGACTTATTTTAAAAAGTGCTGGCGCTGTTATTTTATTGGGAGCCGTGTAAGGGTATAGAAGTTAGTAGGACAGTGCCTTCAGGATATTTTGTTAAGTCTGACGTGCACCAAGAATGACACTGGCGAGCGCTTTGGTATATTAATTCATTTAATTCCAAGATTAGTCCTTTGACCCCATTATACAGGAGAGAAAAGCGAGTAGCAGAGTTGTAAATGACAACTGGTTTGAACCTACGAGCTTAAACACATATGTTACGCAATGAAATAGTGAGTGGTAATCCTATTTCACTTTTAATCCAAAAATGTATTTACATATTCTCATTTAATCTTAACTGAAAAACCTATTATGTTCTGAATTGTAGGAAATAGAGAAATTAAGATGAAGGCCACACTCAAAAAGTGACTAGGACTTAATCCTGAGCCCAACTTAATCCTAGTGTTAAAATACTTCTTTTGACTCCCTGGACATTTGAAGGTAGTTACCTTTGAAATCTGCACCATCGCCCCAACTGGACCCCGCAGCCTTACTCTCTTTCCCACATAACCTACGACTCTCCTAAAAACTTGAATAAATGCTGTTATAGATGTGCTATTCTGGATTTGATCTTTGTGTGCTATAAGCAATGACATTATGTTACATGCTTGGAGACAAAGAGGACATACCCCAAAGAGCTTGAAAGCTAGCCTTACAGAGAGTATATCAAATTATGGTGGGAGAGGAACATCGTCACATTGCATGGGAACATTTGCAATTCAACATATCTTAGAAAAAGTATTATTTAATATTCCTGCATTATGAAAATCTATAAATATAATCCCAATGTATGCCAATTTCATTTCTTTTATTGTGGAGCTTAAAATGACATTAAGTCAATAAAATCACTTGGTGTAACTGATGAAGAAAGTAATGGTGGCCTAAAGGGACTTGGCAATACTCATCATCAAATACAATTTAAGGCTAGAATCCAGAGTTAACACAGATCTTAATGGTGTATAAAGTAGATGTTCTTTCTACTAAGTAATTCCATTTTCTATTGTATCTAGCAGTCCCTTCATGTTACATGCTATTGGAGTTAGTTTATTGTGTTTTTCAGTAGGTATATTGTATTAGATGCTGGGATTATACCTGTAGAATCAGTGCATTGCAGTAACAGGTAGAAGTGGCTACTGCATTAAATGTGGAAAAGTAGTCAGGCAGTTAGTAAGTTTTCCCTCCACCCACCCCATTTTTCATTAGTTTTAAAAGAGACATCAGGGCCTACATAATGCCCACCTGGAAGGTGATTGATCCTGTCACACATTCACTGTTAGGTTTTATGTGCAAAGTCGATTATTGTCTTTTTATCAGTTTCCTCTTAACAGTGATTTTCTAATTAACAGGTCAGAATACACACTTTGCACTTCATGTTCAAACTTCAAAGTTAATTTTGAATAAAAGGTTAATTTCCTTTGTGAACTTTTGAGAGTTTTTCAAATACATAAAGGAATGACTTGAGATTAGGAGACTTCTTTTGTATCCTACAGACAGAAATATTTGATAATCTATTAAGAATCATGAAAGACTTAACATAAACATACTGTTTTCTCTTTGTTCTTTCAGAGATTAGGGTTGAACTTAATACATTACCAACAACTGTATTTGGAGCTGACATTTATTTGATTATATTGGGCCTTTTTTCCCCAAAGCAAATCAAGTTTATTCTTTTGATTTAATTTACTTCAATGGCAGAAATATAGAATCAGAACCTCCTAAAATTCTCAAAAGAAATAAATAATTGGCCTCTATGCCTAGCACTTCAGCCTTTCTTAACTATTAGTTTCATCCATTGTCACTAATACTTACCACCTAAAGCTGTTTGTTCATGGAGAGATATACAATATTACTGCATAGAGATATTTACCCTGACACAGGTAAGCTAAACTAGGACTTAAGCCTTGCATGAAGCTGATAACTAAATGCCTTGATATGTGCCTCCAACATAAACATATGTAAACACAATGTTAACAATATGCCCTAAAGATTAACGATAACATGCAATTCAGTAATGAACATATGCAATGAAATGAAGTTTGAGTACTCAGAAATCTTAAATGCTGGTATGTTAAAAAAAAAAGAAGAAAAAAAAACCTTGGGAAATTTTTCAATTATATTAGATTATTAATATCTTCAGTGCATAAAGAGGTCATATAAATTAATACTAAAACCCAGTAGATAAATGGGCAGGGGAAAGATGAACAGAGATGATCATAATTTATATCTTTCCCAGAAAGTAAAGCAGACTAAAGCAAGTCTCAGGTTTTTTCCTCGTATCAAAATAGCAAAGATAAAGAAAAATAGCCACATGTTCATATGTGTGACTGGTGACAGTGTAATCAGATGAAAGTAATTTGCCAACATGTATTAAGAACTTTTAATTTTTTTCCCTTGTATATGTTGATGTTCTTGGAAGACATACCAAGGAAATAATTTTAAACAAATGTTTAAATAGAAATAAAAACTCAGTGTAGTGAAATTTTTTAAACACACTAAATCTATAATAATGATAGAATAGTTAAATAAATCATTATATCTACTATATAAAATGGAAATATTAAAATGTTTATGAAGATTCTATAACAACTTGCAAATTGTCCCCTACCATGATATGGGGATTAAACCCAGAGATGCTCTATCCCTTTTTATTTTTTTATTTATTAATATACAGGGTCTTGCTAAGCTGCTAAGGCTGGCCTCCCAGTTTGATGCTTAAAGAGCACTTATGTATCACAGACATAATACAACCATACCCATTCACATAGAAACTTTTAGTCAATAAATACTGATTAAGGCCCTGTTCTGAGTACGGTCGATTTTAAAAAAAAAATTTTAAAAGAGTAAAACCCAGCCCTAACACTCAAGGAACTTAAACAGTGAATAAAACCTAGAATTAAGAGTAAAACTGTTTAAAGTGCCCTATAGGAAAATATACAGAGTAGAGTGGAAGTGCATTGGATGGTGTGCTTAGTTCCACCTGTATGGAGTCATACTTTTTAGAATGTTCCTGAGTCTTGAAAGAGTAGTTGACCAGGTCAGTGGGAGAGGAGAGAGGATGGATAGGCTGTTTGTGGTAGAGCAAGCTCTGTAAGCAAAGGCTTATGATATTTGTATTATTTTAAAGTATACCATGCATGTCATCACAATATAAGGAATAAACATAAGTGATGGATTTATACATAATAATTCACACAGAGATTATCTAAATCATTGAGGTAGCTAGTGATTCATAAAGATTCCCCAACTATACCTGCCATAATGGAATCCCAAAGTGCTTTTAAATGAATGAGTGACTCCAAAGAGGTATAGGGGAGTGTTCATTCCCTTTCTTCATACAGATCTCCCAAGTGCCATCCTTAGCATTAATAATTAGATTGCCTTAAGACCAGAAGGAGATCTAAAATGAGATAAAATGCTGCTTCAAAGTAAAAGACCATGATGTAGAAGAAATTAGAGTTGCTCTTTTGATTCAAAGGGTAAATTTGTGCTGCTTTTAAAAAATTACTAACTGGGAGAATTGGAGTGCCTGAAAATGGATTTGTTAGATGGTAAGTCCTGCTTACTGACAGCATTCAGTAACAGGGTAACAGGGTGCCATGAAAGGGACCCTACCTCATCATGGGTGTACAGGGTAGATGGATTACCTCTAAAATCTGTTAACATTCTGCAATCCTAAAATAGGCTGAGTAGATAGTCAAATATTTACCAGGAAAGGGGTTAGTTATTATGAAATTGCCCTACTCCAGTGGTTCAAAGTGAAGCTCCCAAACTAGTAGCATCAATATCACCTGAGAACGTGTTAGAAATTTAAAAATCCTGGATGCTATTATAGACATGCTAAATTGGAAAGCCTGGGACCAGGATCCAGCTCTCTGATTTTGATGCTAATTGAAAAGGATCACTGCCCTTAACTATCTTCACTTTCATTCTTATTTCAAGCATATATCGTTGATATGATCTGAACATACCTTTAAACATACTGCGCTTTAAATACCATTATTTCTGCATATTTTTATTCTTACTTTGAACATAGAGATTTCAGTATGTCTTTCATATTACTATAGTTCTTGTATCTTTTCCAGGTGTTGGAAAATCTTCACTAGTCCATCTTCTCTGCCAAAATCAAGTGTTGGGAAATCCATCATGGACTGTGGGCTGCTCAGTGGATGTCAGAGTATGTGTCTCTTATGTTTTATATTTTTAGTAGTCATACTAAAGATAATGCCTTCAAATTAAATGATTAGATTATACTACAGTAAACATTAAGTAATAATAAAAGCTGGCATTTGTTAGGCAGCTGGTATGTGCCATGTATTATGCTAAATGCTTTACATGTCTTAGTTTCTATTTAATCTTTTTTTTTAAGCTGTGCTATACAGGTGCAAAATATAAGGCATAGGGACTAACATGTGTTGCTATTAATTAGAAATCTTCTGTCCACCTAATTACTATTCTTAAGTTAATTTCTAGTTACTTATGAAAGATGTGGGTTTTGGGCTGGGATTGTGTCTCAGTGGTACAGCGCTTGTCTAGCATGTGTGTGGCACTGGGTTTGATCCTCAGCATCACATAAAAAAATAAAGCAAAAGGTATTGTGTCCATCTACAACTAAAAAAATATTTTTTTTTTTTAATCTTTGATGTTGTGCATTTATACTAACCTATGTTTAGGTGCAAATTAGTTTTTGTTCATCACTCTATTCAGAAATTGTTGTACTTCTCATATCTTCATTTTTCAAAATTTTAAACCATTATCTGTTTGTCTCTCCTCATGTACTCTCTTCCTTTTGAATTTTTATGTATTCCAGATGATGTACTCATATTTTTGTTTCAATTAACTAAGAATTTCTTCAGCTATATTTAATGTTTTTTATCATATATACTCAGTTTTTCAAATAAGTATAATTTTAAATTTCTAGGTGTTCCTTTGGTTCTTTATCAAATGCCCAAAATTTTCAAGCTGTACTATTTTTTTTTCAATATGGTTTACACTTTTAAAATAATCTTTATTTTATTTATTTATTTTTATGTGATACTGAGGATCGAACCCAGTGCTCACATGTGTGAGACAAGTGCTCTGCCACTGAGCTACAACCCCAGCCCTGTACTTCATAAGAAAAAAAAAAATATATATATATATATATATATATATATATATATATATTAGTTGTCAATGGACATTATTCATGTGCAGTGCTAAGAATTGAACCCAGTGCTTCACACATGCTAAGGCAAGTTGCTCTACCACTAAGTCATAGCCCTGTGGTTTGCACTTTTTATTGTAATAATTGTCAACATACTTGCTTTATAGTTTATTTTGGATTATACTATTTGGAGAGCTATAGGAGAAGATTCCTACTTGCTGTGTATACTGCTCTACTTTGTAGAAATATACCTCCTTGTATTGTTTGTAATTCTTGGAAAATATTCACATTTTCAGCAGAATTTTTTTTCTTCATCCTGCTGAAGTCCTACCATGTTTCTAAATTCTTAGATGTTGTAAAATTGTATAGTGCCTTTTCGTATCTTTTGTTCCTATGGCCCACTGGAATGTTCATGGTTCTTATAATTTCTCAGCTCAGTTTTCATGTCATGTAAATAATGTAGATTTCCCCCAACATCCATTTGTAGCTGAGGCCTATGATTTTCATTTCTGTTAGACCTTTTGCCTGTTCTCTACCACCTGCTTCTGAAGTCCTTGACAAAAAGTTTTTTTCTGTTTCCCTGAATCTATAGACACAATTTTTCCAACTGTCTCTTTGACTGACTAGGTGGCTCATCAAGAGTCCAGATTTCAAGAAAGAAATCACAGTTTAGAGTTTATCACTTACCTGTACACATGCTTGCCTTAAAAGCTGGAAAATGGGTCTGCTATTCCTGGACAGGCACTAAAATCCAGTCACCAGTCCCTGAAGCTATATCTGAATTTGTTTCAGTTCTGGTTTCTTACTCGTATTTATATTAAGTGCTGTCTTCATTTCTAGCCTCTAGAGATATCCCTTTCTTTCTCTTGACTTTCTTTTGTGGTAGTTTATCTCTCTTTGTCTTTATCTTAAAATATTTTTATAGCATTTCTATGAGTTTGAAGTGGAAAGCAACCTATCTGTGTTATTTCAGCCTACCATGTTTCTAAATTCTTATGGAAGTTTTAGATCATGAATTCAATGGCAATTTTTTTAGGTTTAGGAGACCATACAGCATATGCTGAACAAAATTTTTCTTTAGACTTTTCTAGGTCCCTTTCTACAAAAGGTGTGGCACATTGAAAAGAAACTTAGATGTAAACAACCACTCCCTGGGTCAATTGCATTTGCTTCTTCAAGAGAGATTTTGGACTAATCAGTTTACTTCCTGAGGCTTAGTTACATCGTCTACAAAATAGAAGTAAATAACAGTATCTGCTGTATCTAGTCTATAGGTTTATAAAGAGAATCAGAGAAGTTTAATAGATACACATTTATACTCTAGTGCTTTACAATTTGAAGTTGAAATTGAACTTTTGTCAAATTTTGTCCCTTCCTTTATCCTTTACCCTACCCCCACCTGGAGCCCAGTCTGCACATATTCCACCTTTGCCTTGCCCCCTATCTTTGTCGCATTGAGTCAGCTAAAACTCAGTACCAGGTGAAATCAAAGTGTCAGTAATATGCATCTTTGTTTCATTTCCAATCTTGGGAAATTTTTAATTGTACCATGAAGTAAAGTGTTTGCTGCAAAATTTTTTTGTAGGTACAAGTTATTAAAGAAGTTCCTTTTAGTCCCATTTTGTTGGAGTTTGTATCATGAGTGGGTATTGAATTTTATCAGTTGAATTGTTATGATAATCATGATTTTCCTGGTTAATTTTTTTGTCTTGGTAAATTATGTTATTTGGTTTTTAAATGTTAAATCAAACTTGCAATTCTGGAATAAATCCAACTTGGTCTAGATAAGCCTGTCTTTTGATGTATCATTAGATCCAGTTTCCTATTTTTTTTTTCAGTTTTTTGCATCTAAATTCATGAGAAAGGTTGGCCTATTATTGTCATTTCTATAATCTCCTGTAGAATTTTGTTGTTGTTGTTGTTGTTTTGTAGATGGACACTATATCTTTTTTTTTTATTGGTTGTTCACAGCATTACAAAGCTCTTGACATCTCATATTTCATACATTAGAATCAAGTGGGTTATGAACTCCCATTTTTACCCCAAATACAGATTGCAGAATCACATCAGTTACACATCCACATTTTTACATACTGCCATATTAGTGGCTGTTGTATTCTGCTACCTTTCCTATCCTCTACTATCCCCCCATCCCCTCCCCTCCCATCTTCTCTCTCTACCCCATCTACTGTAATTCATTTCCCTCCATGTTTGTTATCCCATTCCCCTCACAACCTCTTATATGTAATTTTGTATAACAATGAGGGTGTCCCTCCATTTCCATGCAATTTCCCTTTTTTTCTCTCTTTCCCTCCCACCTCATGTCTCTGTTTAATATTAATCTTTCTTCCTGTTCTTCCTCCCTGTTCTGTTCTTAGTTGCTCTCATTATATCAAAGAAGACATTTGGTATTTGTTTTTTAGGGATTGGCTAGCTTCACTAAGCATAATCTGCTCTAGTGCCATCCATTTCCCTGCAAATTCCATGATTTTGTCATTTTTTAGTGCTGCGTAATACTCCATGGTGTATAAATGCCACATTTTTTTTATCCATTCATCTATTGAAGGGCATCTGGGTTGATTCCTCAGTCTCGCAATTGTGAATTGTGCTGCTATGAACATCGATGTGGCAGTATCCTTGTAGTGTGCACTTTTAAGGTCTTCAGGGAATAGTCTAAGAAGGGCAATAGCTGGGTCAAATGGTGGTTCCATTCCCAGCTTTCCCAGGAATCTCCTACTGCTTTCCAAATTGGCTGCACCCGTTTTCAGTCCCACCAGCAGTGTACAAGAGTACCCTTTTCCCCACATCCTCGCCAGCACTCATTGTTGTTTGACTTCATCATGGCTGCCATTCTTCCTGGGGTGAGGTGGTATCTTAGGGTGGTTTTGATTTGCATTTCTTTGACTGCTAGAGATGGTGAGCATTTTTTCATGTACTTGTTGATTGATTGTATGTCCTCCTCTGTGAAGTGTTTGTTCATGTCCTTGGCCCATTTGTTGATTGGGTTATTTGTTTTCTTATTGTCTAATTTTTTGAGTTCTTTGTATACTCTGGATATTAGGGCTCTATCTGAAGTGTGAGGAGTAAAAATTTGTTCCCAGGATGTAGGCTCCCTATTTACCTCTCTTATTGTTTCTCTTGCTGAGAAAAAACTTTTTAGTTTAAGTAAGTCCCATTTGTTGATTCTTGTTATTAACTCTTGTGCTATGGGTGTCCTATTAAGGAATTTGGAGCCCAACCCCACAATATGTAGATTGTAGCCAACTTTTTCTTCTATCAGACGGAGAGTTTCTGATTTGATATCTAGCTCCTTGATCCACTTTGAGTTGACTTTTGTGCATGGCGAGAGGAGGGGATTCAGTTTCATTTTGTTGCATATGGATTTCCAATTTTCTCAACACCATTTGTTGAAGATGCTATCCTTCCTCCATTGCACTATATCTTTATTCTGTTTATTTTATTTTTATGTGGTGCTGAGGATCGAACCCAGTGCTTCACATAGCCTAGGCAAGTGCTCTACCACTGAGCTACAACCCCAGCCCTCCTTGTAGAATTTTGATATCAGGATTATATTAGCCTTATTAAAAAGTTGGCAAGGGCTGGAGTTGTGGCTCAGCAATAGAGCATTTGACTAGCATACGTGAGGCACTGGGTTTGATCCCCAGCATCACACATGTACAAAAATAGTTGATGAATATTGTCTCTGAAAGAGTTTATAAAAGATTGGTATTATTTTTTTCCTTTGATATTTGAATTCACAGGTATAACCATTTGAACCTAAGTTTTTGTTTTTTTTTTTTTTGAACCTAAGTTTTTCTATGTGGGAAATTTTTCAATAACATTTAGAAAAATGTATTTTTTCTCGTATCAGTTGTGGTGATTTATGATCTTGAAAGAATTTGTCTTGCTTGTTGAGTACAGTGTTCTAAGTATGTCAATTAGCTCAAGATTGTTAATTATTTGTTTAATTGTTCTATATCTCTACTGATTTTTTTTCCTGCCTGCCGGTTTCATCAGTTACTAAGGAATGAGTATTATAACTCCTACTATAAGTATAGATTTGTCCATTTTTTAATTCTGTTTTTTGTTTATGTATTTTGAGCTTATATTACTAGGTGTATGCTAATTTAAGATTGTTTAAACTTCCTGAAGAATTTAATGGTGTATTATTGTGATATGGCTCTGTGTATACCTGGTAATACATTGTACCTTGAAGTTTATCTTCTGTGATATTAAAATAGCAAAAACAATTTATGTTAGTTAGCATTTGTGCTGCATATCTTTTCCCATTTTTTCACTTTATATTTCTGATGTCTTTATATTGATGGTGTCTCTTATAAATAGGATATAAATATATTTTGTTTCAATGACCAGTCTGACAGTTTTCATCTTTTCATTTGATTCTTGGACCTTGCCCCTGTATATTCTTTTTCAGAGTACCCTGATATCTGCATTTTACAAAACATCTGTGATGATTCTGGTAGAGGTGAACAGTATTTTGAGGAACACTGGGGAGAGTGGGGAATTGGTTTTCCAGGTGGACATAAAAGTGGTTAATAGAAGGATTTAAAGCAGGGGTGCAAGATTAAGAATCAGATGCTGATAAGAAGCTGCAGGGTATTAACAATAAGGCAGCAGGAGAGGGGGAGTATAGCTGATTGTCCAAAAACTCTAAAGAGCAAGTTTCTTTCTTTTTTCTTTTTTTTAAGTTATTTTTAGATATACATGACAATAGAGTGTATTTTGACATACATATGTGGAATATAACTTCCCATTCTTGTAGTTGTACATGATGTGGAGTTACACTGGTCATGTATTCATAATGAACAAAGGAAAGTTATGTCAGATTCATTCTACTGTCTTTCCTATTCCCATTCCCCATCTTTCTTTCATTCCCTTTTGTCTAATCCAATGAACTTTTATCCTTCCCTGTCCACCCCCTTATTGTGTGTTACCATCCGTATATCATAGAGAATATTCACCCTTTGGTTTTGGGGAATTAGTTTATTTCACTTAGCATGACAGTTTCCATATCCATCTGTTGGAGACCAGCTCCAACAGGTGGTCTCAGGAGACGAACGGATGGTGAGGAGTCGGCGAAAGAGGGGGTGGAGAAACAACACAGACACCAAAGTGAAGGTATTGATCCCAATCTTTACTTGTGAAGTTGATCATATATACTTTTCATTTTGGCAGGCTCACAGTACTTTGTGGTTACAAAACGGGAATCATTATTCAAAGAAACAAAATATTACGTAGCTACAATTAATTGTAAGAATGTATCTTGGCTTATGCATAAGCAAGCATTTGTACTTTCAGTTCGCGTTTTGCTTTGAGCAGTTTCTGCTTAGTTAACTTTTAATAATAGTTACAAATGTCCCAAACTATTGGCCTATACCTTGACTATTCTTTCTTGACTTACTGACTGGAACGGGTGCTATGGTTACGGCAAGTGGTTGACTTGTTATTACTTTTAATCAAACAAAAGTAAGAGCACAAACCATTGTGCACAGGACCAAGAACAAGTTGCCAGGTACTAAGCACTAATCTGTCTTCTTAACATTAATTTTTCTTCTCTAGATTTTAATTTAATTTCTCAAAAACTTCCTTGACAGGAATACAGGGAGTTTTTCATTAGACATTAACAATTTACACTCCACTGCTGAATCATTGCATTTAGAACAAACAGATCTATGCTTTAGAAGTAGTTGCATTAATTGGGAAAGTCATGTTTTTTCCTTTATACTTAATGGTCATATGAGAAATTGCAACTATACTTATTAAAGGAATACAAAAACAAATCAGCCCATTCCCAGAAACATACTGCACTCCTCCAGAGGATGGACGCCTTGTGCCATCCACCTCAATAGGGCCTTGCCATTGCCTGAGTCAGGGGAGGGGCGCAGCATCCATCCATTTACTGGAAAATACCATAATTTCATTCTTCTTTATGGCTAAATAATATTCCATTGTGTATATATACCACATTTTCTTTATCCATTTATTTGTTGAAGGGCACCTAGGTTGGTTCCATAGCTTAGTTCTTGTGAACTGAGCTGCTGTTAACATCGATGTGGCTTCGTTACTATAGTATGCTGATTTTAAGTTCTTTGGGTGTATACTGAGGAGTGGAATAACTGGGTCAGTCTCCACACTGTTCTCCAGATTGGTTGCACCAATTTTTAGTCCCACAGCAATGTATGAGTGTACTTTTTTCTCCACATTCTCACCAACATTTATTGTTACTTGTGTTCTTGATAAGTGCCATTCTGACTGGAGTGAAATAAAATCTCAGTGTGGTTTTAATTTGTATTTCTCCAATTGCTAGAGATGTTGAACACTTTTTCATATATTTGTTGACTGATCGTATTTCTTCTGTGAATTGCCTTAGCAGTTCCTGTGCCCATTTATTCATTGGGTTATTTATTTATTTTTTGTTTGGTGTTTAGTTTTTTGAGTTCTTTGTATACCCTAGAGATTAATGCTCTATCTGAGGTTCAGGTGGCAAAGATTTTCTCCCATTCTGTAGGCTCTCTCTTCACAAGAACAGATTTCTTACATAAGGTGGAAGAATAATGTATAGAAGTAACCTTGGAGAGTAAGCAAGTCATTTCCTGTTTCTCAACTTGAAGGTAGAGTGTTGAAGAGTGAATGGCATATATCTGAGAGGCTCAAAGACAAATGCATTAGGGGTAAAGGTAGGCACTAGAAATAAAATGAGGTTGAAGGTAAGATGAATTTTTTTTTTTAATAATGGAGTAAGGTTCCAGGAGAAAACCAGAAATATTTGGAGATAAGAAACCATTGAGGGTTAAATGATGTGTGGAAAAAGCAGAGAGCAGTTTGGGGACAAAAATGTGAGAGACCAATTGAGGACCCAACCCGAAGAGTAACTGAGGGTAACAGATATGTAAAATTATCTAAGTATAACTAGTAGCAAAATTTTCAAAAAAAAAAACTATATCAGTATCCCCTTATGTTAGAATGGGGACTTGATTGTGTTTGTAATTAATACTTTTATGCAAATCCCGGAGAGCAGGCCAACATGAAATTAGTTCTCAAGACTGAACAAATTTTAGAAGCAACAATAGCAATTCCCTTTGGAAACCCCCTGCTTTTGAAGAAAGTAATTAGGGTTCCCTAGCAATTAGCTTTCAGTAGACTGCAGATTTTTGAACTCTTCATGTAGTTCTAGGAATTCTTGGAAGGGTATAAAATTAAACAAGAGGATACAGGAGTAAAAAGTACAAATAGTCAAAGAAAAAAATGTTATATAATAGTGTGACTGATTTTATTGGCATGAGTGTGGTACTAATTGATTCTTTTAAAGCCAGTCTGGTCTGAATTACATTTGTGTAGATGAATGGGGCATGAGAGACTGAAAATGACCTTGTTCATTGTTATCTTAAGCTAGTTGATCTCTGTCTTTCTTCTTTGAAAAGAATACATTTTTGACAACATAAATAAAAACCATTTTATGATGGTGAGATATAGGTAAAAAGACACACTCATTCATTGTTGGTGGGGCTGCAAATTGGTGCACCCACACTCTGGAAAGCAGTATGGAGATTCCTTAGAATCTCCATACTGCTTGGAATGGAAGCACCATCTGACCCAGCTATCCCACTCCTCCGTCTATGCCCAAAGGACTTAAAATCAGCATACTATAGTAATGGAGCCACATTGATGTTCATAGCAGCTAATTCACAATAGCTAAACTGTAGAAGCAACCTAAATGTCCTTCAGTAGATGAATATATAAAGAAAATATGGTATGTATACACAATGGAATATTACTCAGCATTAAAAGAGAATAAAATTATGGCATTTGCAGGTAAATGGACAGAGTTGGAGAATATCAAGCTAAATGAAGTAAGCCAATTTCAAAAAACTAAAGGCCAAATGTTCTATCTAATAAATAGATTCTGATCTATAATTGGGGGGACATGGGAAAATGGAGGAACTTTGATGGGACAAAGGATGGTGAGGGGGAATGGAGGTAGGAAACATGGTGGAATGAGATGGACATCATTACCCTAGGTACATGTATGACTGGACATGTGGTACAACACTACATCATGTACAACCACAGAAATGTAAAGTTGTGCTGAAATTGTGTACAATGAATCAAAATGCATTCTGCTGTCATATATACCTAATTAAAATAATTTTTTAAAAAAGCATTTTAAAAATAATCTTAAAATAAATTGTCATAGACATGTAAAACACTTTTACTGTTATTATAGTAAAATAAATAGTTCTTCTCCCTAGGGGAAAAAACTGCTTAAAGCTTATAAAGAGTTTACCTAAATAGCTAGGATACTGTCTCTGGCAGCAACTTTTATATTACAATTATAGTTTCTATATTATTGAGACTTGTGAAAGGGAATCTCCAGAACTAATGTAGATACATGAATACCCCCTCTTCAAAACTCTTAGAAACAGTTGCTCGTTTAAGATCTGGTAATAGCCAACTAAAAATAGAGATGATAAAGGTGGTAATATAATTGTTTAACTTTAGGTACTGGTTGAAGCTAATGAGTTTATATGTAGGTACTCAGCAATTAACATTTTGGATTCAGTGTTTAGCATAGAGGTGTTTATAAGTGAATTGAAGATAAAAGAAGGAAAAGTTGGGGGCTGGGGTTGTAGTTCAGTGGTATAGTGCTTGCTTAGCATGCATGAGGCACTGGGTTTGATCTCAGCACTACATAGTAAGTAAATAAATGTATTGTATCCATCTACAACTTAAAAAAAATTTTTTTAATTTTTAAATGAAGGAAAGGTTTTGTTTTGTGGTATTTTTCATTCATTTCTCTTTTGTTGTTTTGTTACCTCAAGTCTAATGGAGTTATATAAATGCATGACTATTCCTAATTATAAATATAAAGACTTTCAAAGTTTAATTTTTTCACAGATTATAAATAAGAAAATTGATTTGCCATTTCTGGTTCATTTTAATGGGATTTTAACTCTCTAGTCACACATTGCATACAATTAATATATATTGATGTCCTCTTTGGACAACAATGCCCAAACAATGTACAAGCACTGGGGGGGAAATAAGAAAAGGCATAGTCTATTCTCACTGAGAATATGAAGTAGATCTAACAGAGGGAACAAGATAGATAGATTGATATATACACACACACATACATACATACATATGTATTCACACATGTATATTACATTTAAGATCATATATATGATCATTTTAAAGATCAAAGTAAGGTTAACTATCATTATTAACATTATTTTAAAGTTTTATATATATATGATATATTATCTGTAAAGTAGGGTACTATTAGTGTCCCATTTGACACATGAATATGTTGAGGCACAGAGATGTTAACCTGACTTTTCCAAGGTCACATTGCTAGTAAATTATGGGGTTGAGATTCAAACCCAGGCAATCTGCTTCAAGATTTTGTATTTTTTATTATTACTTTGTACTTGATATTAAGAAATAGGTATTCTGATGGTATTTGATATAGTGACCATTGCCCCATATGGTAATTTAAGTTTAAATTAACTAAAGTTAAATGTTCAGTTCCTCAGTTGAATAAGGCACATTTCAACTGCTCAGAAATAATGTTGCTAGTGGTTACTATATTGGACATTTGCTTCATTGCAGAAAGTTCTATGGGACAGCACTGATGTAGAATATAAATATTAAGTAGTTCCAAAAGGGTGGTGTGCATGTGAAGAATATAAAATTCTGCTAGGTATTAATGATTAAATGGGTGGCCTTGGTAACTATTCCTCAGGAAGGGAGTAACATCATAGGTAAAAGGGAAGAAAATGATAAGTTCGGTGCTGGACTTGGTGGAGGGGAGGTATTTCTGAGTTTTTCAACAGAAATTGGCCAAAAAATATTTGAAAATAAAAATTTTTAAAACTCAAGAAAGAACTCTGGAGTTAGAATCATCTTCATAGAAATAATTCTAAACCATAAGAACCAATGAGGCCTTTGTTTTTTTGTGTGTTGTGTGGTATTTTTGTAAGACAAAGTCATGTGTGTTGCCCACACTTGAGTTCACAAGCTCCTGGGCTCAAGCAAGCCTCCTGCCTCAGACTTCTCTGTAGCTGGGACTACACTCAAGTGACATCACATGTGGCTAAAAACGTGGTTTTCAAAAAGAAAATTTAGACAAGAAAGAACGTTGGAGTATATCTACAGAGATGAGTGAAAGGGGTCAGGGAATGATTGATCAGGAGTAGGAGGTAATGAACTACCACAAGAACAAAAAGAAATTAAAATCTCATGAAGGATAAATTGATTTTTAGTATGAAATGCTATAGAGATATAGGATCAAGAGAGAAAAACAAATACTGGATTTGATGATGGTGAAGTTAATGTTGTTTCTTGAAAGAACAATTGTGTATTTATGATATATTTTGTGTATTTGTGATATATTTCACTGGCAACCTAGGCCAAAGGCCTGACGCTGGAGGTCTCAATAAATCAGGTCCAACCACTTACCCCAAGACCAAATGAAAAAAATAATAATACAAAGTGGGAAAGAAACATTAGTTAGTAGGGCTGTATTGGGGAAGGCTAGTGAGATCAAGCATCTCAGCCCTGTATTCCTGGGTTCTGACATGAGCTTCAGCTTTAACTAGAGGGAAAATAGAATAGGGGGCAAGAGGTATGCATACTGAAGTAGTCTTAGTCAAACTGTGATCTGGTTGATCATTATCTCATTTCTGGTCACACAAGACTTACAGGTGTCAAGGATAGGGAGCAATCTTCATTTGTTTCCCAGGGCATTTATCAGACCTGTGATCCTGGAAGGGAGCACTTTGGTTCCCATGAGATAATTGTTTTTGCTTGGATTGGGGCGAAGGGCAGTTTAATCTGCCTAAAAGGTTCCACTGTTTGAAGACTTCCAGGCACCACTCCAGGCGTCTGGAACAGGAATTTGCAAAAGCTGGCAGTTGACAATCTTAACTTAGTAACTCTTATACCTTAGTTACTCTTGTCTTTGTCCTTGAAAGGGGCAGGTTAACATTTTGGGATGAACATTCCTTCAATGGTTAACATGACTGTATGCAGAGTTGAGCAGGAATCTGACCCAAAATTTAAGGTAATAAAAAAGACAGATACAAAATTAAGGCAAAGATGCCAAGCTTTTATTCAGCTTTTAGTTACCTATCAGGCATCCCTGAGCTCCTCCTCATGCTGATAATAAACACTTCCTTGTGCTGAGGACAGACACCAAGGAAATTAAGACTAACATATTCCCTGGCTAACACAGCCTAGCTAAAATGATGTATATCACCTAGCTTTTGCTTCTATAAATTGTAACTGGTGCCAGCACAGTGGCCCACACCTGTAATCCTAGGGGCTCAGGCAGCTGAGGCAGGAGGATCACAAGTTCAAAGCCAGTCTCAGCAAAAGCAAGGCACTAAGCAACTCAGTGAGATCTTGTCTCTAAATAAAATACAAAATAAGACTGGGGATGTGCCTCAGTAGTTGAATGCCCCTGAGTTCAAACCCCATACCAAAAAAAAAAAAAGTAACTGCTTCGGTGGGACTAGCAGCTTAATCAAACTACATAAAATTCATTTCCCCCTTTTTTATCATTTGCTTATTTTTTTATTCTTTTTTTATTTTTTAAAAACATAAATGATAGAAGAATGCATTACAATTCTCATTACACATATCAGCACAATTTTTCATAAATCTGGTTGTATATAAAGAATGTTGATACCAATTCGTGTCTTCATACATGTACTTTGGATAATGATGTCTATCACATTCCACCTTCCTTGCTAATCCCCTGCTCCCTCTCTTTCCCTCCCACCCTTCTGCCCTATCTAGAATTCATTTATTCCTCCCATGCTCCCCCTCCCTACCCCACTATGAGTCAGCCTCCTTATATCAGAGAAAACATTTGGCATTTGTTTTGGGGGGGATCGGCTAACTTCACTTAGCATTATCTTCTCCAATGCCATCCATTTACCTGCAAATGCCATGATTTTATACTCTTTTATTGCTGAGTAAAATTCCATTGTGTATATATGCCACATTTTTTTTTATCCATTCATCTATTGAAGGGCATTTAGGTTGACTCAACAGTTTAGCTATTGTGAATTGTGCTGCTGTAAACATTGATGTGGCTGTGTCCCTGTAGTATGCTATTTTTAAGTCTTTTGGGTATAGACTGAGGAGAGGGATAGCTGGGTCAAATGGTGGTTCCATTCCCAGATTTCCAAGGAATCTCCATCCTGCTTTTCATATTGGCTGCACTAATTTGCAGTCCCACCAGCAATGTATGAGTGTGCCTTTTCCCCACATCTTCACCAACACTTCTTTTTTATGTGGGCTAGTGGCCAAACCCAGACAGCAGAGATCCAGAAAGCCTCCCTAGTTGGGCTGCCTATATACCAGAGGTAGTGCTTTTTGGCAAAAGCAATCTCTCTAAGTCTGGGCAAAAGAAGAAATACAGACAGAGTTTTAAATCAGTCTTTCACAAAGTTTAAATGTTAAAGAAATTGGGCTGGGGATGTGGCTCAAGTGGTAGTGAGCTCACCTCTCATGCATGGAGCACTGGATTCGATCCTCAGCACCACATAAAAATAAAATAAAGATGTTATGCCCACCAAAAACTAAAAAATAAATATTAAAAAAATTCTCTCTCTCTCTTTAAAAAACAAAGTTAAAGAAATTAATGGAAAAAATAAATTAAATTGACAGACCCTTAGCCATGCTAACGAATAGAAGAAGAGAGAGAACTCAGATTACTAACATACGGGATGAAAAAGGTAATATCACAACAGACACTTCAGAAATACAGAAGATAATCAGAAATTATTTTGAATCCTTATACTCCAATAAAATAGAAGATAGTGAAGGCATAGATAATTCCTTAAGTCTTATGATCTGCCCAGATTGAGTCAGGAGGATATAGACAACCTAAACAGACCAATAACAATAGAGGAAATAGAAGAAACCATCAAAAGATTACCAACTAAGAAAAGCCCAGGACCGGATGGGTATACAGCAGAGTTTTACAAAACCTTTAAAGAGGAACTAACACCAATACTTTTCAAGCTATTTCAGGAAATAGAAAAAGAGGGAGAACTTCCAAATTCATTCTACGAGGCCAACATCATCCTGATTCCGAAACTAGACAAAGAAACTTCAAAGAAAGAAAACTACAGACCAATATCTCTAATGAAACTTGACGCAAAAATCCTCAATAAAATTCTGGCGAATCGGATTCAAATACATATCAAAAAAATTATACACCATGATCAAGTAGGATTCATCCCTGGGATGCAACGCTGGTTCAATATACGGAAATCAATAAATGTTATTCACATCAATAGACTTAAAAATAAGAACCATATGATCATCTCAATAGATGCAGAAAAAGCATTCGACAAAGTACAGCATACCTTTGTGTTCAAAACTCTAGAAAAACTAGGGATAACTGGAACATACCTCAACATTGTAAAAGCAATCTATGATAAGCCACAGGCCAGCATCATTCTGAATGGAGAAAAATTGAAGGCATTCCCTCTAAGATCTGGAACAAGACAGGGATGCTCTCTCTCACCACTTCTGTTCAACATAGTCCTTGAAACACTGGCCAGAGCAATTAGACAGACGAAAGAAATTAAAGGCATAAAAACAGGAAAAGAAGAACTTAAATTATCACTATTTGCAGATGATATGATCCTATACCTAGCAGACCCAAAAGGGTCTACAAAGAAGCTACTAGAGCTAATAAATGAATTCAGCAAAGTGGCAGGATATAAGATCAACACGCATAAATCAAAGACATTCCTGTATATCAGCGACAAATCCTCTGAAACTGAAATGAGGACAATTACTCCATTCACAATATCCCCCCAAAAAATAAAATACTTGGGAATCAACCTAACAAAAGAGGTGAAAGATTTATATAATGAAAATTACAGAACCCTAAAGAAAGATATAGAAGAAGACCTTAGAAGATGGAAAAATATACCCTGCTCATGGATAGGCAGAACTAACATCATCAAAATGGCGATATTACCAAAAGTTCTCTATAAGTTCAATGCAATGCCAATCAAAATCCCAATAGCATTTCTTGTAGAAATAGATAAAAGAATCATGAAATTCATATGGAATAATAAAAGACCCAGAATAGCAAAAACAATGCTAAGCAGGAAGTGTGAATCAGGCGGTATAGCGATACCAGACCTTAAACTATACTACAGAGCAATAGTAACAAAAACAGCATGGTACTGGTACCAAAACAGGCGGGTGGACCAATGGTACAGAATAGAGGACACAGAAACCAATCCACAAAACTACAACTATCTTATATTTGATAAAGGGGCTAAAAGCATGCAATGGAGGAAGGATAGCATCTTCAACAAATGGTGCTGGGAAAACTGGAAATCCATTTGCATCAAAATGAATCTGAATCCCTATCTCTCGCCATGCACAAAAGTTAAAATGGATCAAGGAGCTTGATATTAAATCAGAGACACGGCATCTGATAGAAGAAAAAGTTGGTTATGATCTACATACTGTGGGATCGGGCCCCAAATTCCTCAATAGGACACCCATAGCGCAAGAGTTAACAACTAGAATCAACAAATGGAACTTACTCAAACTAAAAAGTTTTTTCTCAGCAAAAGAAACAATAAGAGAGATAAACAGGGAGCCTACATCCTGGGAACAAATCTTTAATCCACACACTTCAGATAGAGCCCTAATAACCAGAATATACAAAGAACTCAAAAAATTAGACAATAAGATAACAACCCAATCAATAAATGGGGCAAGGACCTGAACAGACACTTCTCAGAGGAGGACATACAATCAATCAATAAGTACATGAAAAAATGCTCACCATCGCTAGCAGTCAGAGAAATGCAAATCAAAACTACCCTAAGATACCATCTCACTCCAGTAAGATTGGCAGCCATTAGGAAGTCAAACAACAATAAGTGCTGGAGAGGATGCAGGGAAAAGGGCACTCTTGTTCATTGCTGGTGGGACTGCAAATTGGTGCAGCCAATTTGGAAAGCAGTATGGAGATTTCTTGGAAAGCTGGGAATGGAACCACCATTTGACCCAGCTATTCCCCTTCTCGGTCTATTCCCTAAAGACCTAATAAGAGCATGCTACAGGGACACTGCTACATCGATGTTCATAGCAGCACAATTCACTATAGCAAGATTATGGAATCAGCCTAGATGCCCTTCAATAGATGAATGGATAAAAAAAAAATGTGGCATTTATACACAATGGAGTATTACTCTGCATTAAAAAATGACAAAATCATAGAATTTGGAGGGAAATGGATGGCATTAGAGCAGATTATGCTAAGTGAAGCTAGTCAATCTTTAAAAAACAAATACCAAATGACCCTTTTGATATAAGGGGAGGAAACAAGGACAGGGTAGGGACGAAGAGCTTGAAAAGAAGATTTACATTAAACAGGGATGAGAGGTGGGAAGGAAAGGGAGTGAGAAGGGAAATTGCATGGAAATGGAAGGTGATCCTCAGGGTTATACAAAATGATATATAAGAGGAAAGGAGGGGTAAGACAAGATAATATAAATGGAAGAAATGATTTACAGTAGAAGGGGTAGAGAGAGAAAAGGGGAGGGGAGGGAAGGGGAGGGGGGATAGTAGAGAATAGGACAGACAGCAGAATACATCAGACACTAGAAAGGCAATATGTCAATCAATGGAAGGGTAACTGATGTGATACAGCAATCTGTATACGGGGTAAAGTTGGGAGTTCATAACCCGCTTGAATCAAACTGTGAAATATGATGTATTAAGAATTATGTAATGTTTTGAATGACCAACAATAAAAAAAAAAGAAAAGAAAAGAAAAGAAATTAATGGGTACAGAATAAAAGGGAAGGGTTTTGTTTTGTTTTAAACATAGAGAACACAAACTTGATAAAGGCAAAGAGAAATTACTAGAAAGGAAGAGGCAGTTAACAGTAACCTCTATATTATTCATTTATTTCTTCATTCACTGTATGTGTTGCATACCTATTAGCTACCAGACCTGGTTGAGGCACTGGAAGCATAGCAGTAAATTAGGCAAATAATTTCTATTTCCCTAGTTGCTCGCGCTCGCGCTCTCTCTCTCTCTCTCTCTCTCTCTCTCTCTCTCTCTCTCTCTCTCCCCCCCCCCCTCTCTCTCCCTCCCTCCGTCCCCCTCCCTCCCTCCTCTGGGTCCTGGGGATTGAACTCAGGGCACTCGACCACATCCTCAGCCCTATTTTGAATTTTTTTTGGAGACAGGGTCTCACCGAATTGCTTAGCGCCTTGCTTTTGCTGAGGCTGGCTTTCAACTTGAAATCCTTCTGCCTTAGCTGGGATTACAGGTGTGTGCCACCACACCCAATTTGTTTTTGCCTTTTAAAAATTACAATGAGGCAGGCCTAATGGTGCATGCTTGTAATCGCAGTGACTCAGGAGGCTGAGGCAGAAGAATCAAAAGTTTGAGACTTATTAAGGCCCTGAGCAACTTAGTAAGACCCTTTCTCAAAATAAAAAAATAAAAAGGGCTGGGAATATAGCCTAGTGATAGAGTGCCTCTGATTTAAATCCTCAGTACCAAAAAAGAAAAAGAAAAATACATATGAAAAATACTCTTCAAATGTGACAAACCATTTATACATTGTCTTTATTTGATTTCCAACAGAATATATGTATGATGAGGAGGAAAAACAAAAAAGTGTGTCACATTCGATTCGGTAGAGAGAAATGATGAGAGGGGAGGGGAGGGGAAGGGGGGATAGGAAGGGTAGTAGAATAAAATAGACATTATTATTGCTGTATGTATATAGGTGACTGTATGACCAATGTGATTCTGCAACCTGTACAATCAAAAAAATGAGAAATTATACCCCATTTGATTCAAATGTATGAATTGTCAAGATCATTGTAATGTCATGTGTAGCTAGTTAAAAAAAAAAAAAAAAAAAAAAGCTCTAGAGATGAGTAAATAGAAAGGTCCAAAGTGGCAGCAGCATTGAGGAGTGTGTTGCCTTTTCCCATTTGATGATTGGCATATACTGTTGCTTCCCGTAGAGCTGTAAGGTCTTGTATGACTTTTAAGTATTAGATCCTTGATGACTTGATTTAAATAAAACACACTTCTTCAGTTTGGTATAAATCCTTCACCATGTTGGGGTCTTAGTATAACATGAGGGTGCCACTTATTGTGTCAAGAGCAATACTTGTTATAATGACAGCCTTTCCCTTGGAGATTATTCACCCATGTAAAAGATATAATACCATAGGTAAAAGTTATAAGCTACTGATTTTAGATTCCTGGGACTCATTTCATGTGAAATAAGTTAAATTTAGCCAGTATTAGAGCAAGTTTGAAAGAAGAAGGATACCTTCTCTTCTAATTCTAGAAAGAAACATGAAAAGATTTGATTAGGGAAGGTTTTTTTGTGATGGAGAGTATAGATGAGTGGGGTCATCTGGCCCACAGAAGGTCCTAGCTAACAAACTTGATATATTGTAAGACTAAGAGGGCATGCTCCCCAGGAATTATATGATGAGGATTTTCAGAGAAGTTGTAGCCTTGTGGGGAATGCAGTGTTAGGCACTTGAAATAATTTAGAGAAAAAAAAATGTGTGTATTGCCATGGTTTCTAAACTTTTGTATAAAAGTTGTGTAAGGAGCTTTAAAAAAATATGTATACGCCTGCGACAGCCGGCCCATTGCTCCTGCGACTGGGCGGCTAGAGATCGCCTGCCCGCCAGCGACCAATTGCCTGCCGGCAGCCCGTGCAACTGGGCGGCTGGAGATCACCCACCCGCCAGCAACAGCCCACCGGCTGCCAGCGCGACTGGGCGGCTGGAGACCGCCCAGCCGCCGGCATCCGGGAGCTGAAACCAACCAGAGACAGTCCAGTCCCACCCCCCGATTCGGACACCCTGGCAAGGAGCCTGGGGCCCACCATAGCAGAGAGGTGACGTGACTGGAGCTCGGCCATTGGAATTCCTTCCCAGCAGAATCCACTTTAGCAGGCATAGTCTACCAACACAAAGGAGAGACAACAGAGATATACAAAACCAAAACAAATTCATAGAAGAGAGCAGAAACACAGCAATCAAATAGAGCTGGAAAGTAGTGTGAACATCATGAAAAAACAAGGGAAAAAAAAGGAGTACAAACAATGCAGGACAACTTAAATCTACAGGAGGACCTAGAAGCATCAGAAACAGGGATAGGGAAAGAACTCAAGGCATACCTAACTCAGATGGAAAGGAATATTAGAGAAGACATGAGACAGCAAGTCCAAGCAATAAAAGTATATTTTGAAAATGAATTAAACAAACAAATTCAAAGGGCAAAGAACGAGCTTTACCAGGAGATAGAGATCTTAAAAAAAATCAAACAGTAATGCTAGAAATGCAGGAAACTATAAACCAAATTAAAAACCCAAACGAGAATATTACAAATAGACTAGATCAAGTAGATGTCAGAACATCAGATAATGAAGACAAAGTTTATCAACTTGAAAAGAATATAGTCAACACAGAAAAGATGCTTAAATCCCACAAGCAATCTATTCAAGAGATATGGAATGTCATAAAAAAAACAAATTTGACAGTCATCAGGATAGAAGAAGGCATAGAGAATCAAACCAAAGGAATGGACAACCTATTAAATGAAATAATTCTAGAAAACTTCCCAGAGATGAAAGATGGAATGGATTGCCAAATCCTGGAAGCCTACAGGACCCCAAACATTCAAAACCATAATAGACCAACTCTAAGACATATAATTATGAAGATAGCCAACATACAGAACAAGGAGAGAATATTAAAAGCTATGAGAGAAAGGAGGCAGATTACATTCAGGGATAAACCAATTAGGTTAACGACTGATTTTTCATCACAGACTTTGAAAGCGAGAAGATCCTGGAACAATGTATTTCAAACGCTGAAAAATAATGGATTCCAACCAAGAATACTGTATCCAGCAAAATTAAGCTTCAGATTTGACAATGAAATTAAAATCTTTCACGATAAACAAAAGCTAAAAGAATTCGCAGCCAGAAAACCAGCACTGCAAAGCATTTTGAGCAAAATACTACAAGAAGAGGAATTGAAAAATAGTGCCCCAAACTAACAGCAGGAAGGTATCTCAGTAAAGGGGGAAGAAAATAACCAAAAAGTAAAAACTAGCCAAACTAAAATAAATAAATAAAGAAGCATGACTGGAAATACAAATCATATTTCAATTGTAACCTTAAATGTTAATGGCCTAAACTCACCAATCAAGAGACATAGGCTAGTAACCTGGATCAAAAAAACGAATCCAACAATATGCTGCCTTCAGGAGACTCATATGATAGGAAAAGACATACACAGGCTGAAGGTAAAAGGTTGGGAAAAATCATACCACTCACATGGCCCTCGGAAGCAAGCAGGAGTGTCCATACTCATATCGAATAAAATCAACTTCAAACCTAAGTTAATCAAAAGGGATGAAGATGGACACTATATACTGTTAAAAGGAACCATCCACTAACAAGACATAACAATTATCAATTTGTATGCACCAAACAATGGAGCTGCAGTGTTCATAAAACAAACTCTCCTCAAATTCAAGAGTCAAATAGTCCACAACACAATAATTATGAGTGACTTCAACACACCGCTCTCGCCATTAGACAGATCCTCTAGACAAAAGCTGAATAAAGAAACTATTGAACTCAATAGCACAATCAATAACCTAGACTTAACCAACATATATAGAATATATCAACCATCATCAAGTGGATACATGTTCTTCTCAGCAGCACATGAATCCTACTCAAAGACAGATCATATATTATGCCATAGGGCAACTCTTAGTAAATATAAAGGCGTGGAGATAATACCATGCACCATATCTGATCATAATGGAATGAAACTGGAAATCAATGATAAAAGAAGGAAGGAAAAATCCTACATCACATGGAAAATGAACAATATGTTACTGAATGATCAATGAGTTACAGAAGACATAAAGGGAGGAGATAAAAAAAATTCTTAGAGATAAACGACAATTCAGACACAACATACTGGAATCTATGGGACACAATGAAAGCAGTTTTAAGAGGGAAACTCATTTCATGGAGTTCTTTCCTCAAAAAAAGAAAAAACCAACAAATAAATGAACTCACACTACACGTCAAAAACCTAGAAAAGGAAGAACAAAACAACAGCAAATGTAGTAGAAGACAAGAAATAATTAAAATTAGAGCAGAATTCAACGAAATTGAAACAAAAAAAAAACCATTGAAAAAACTAAAAGTTGGTTCTTTGAAAAAATAAATAAGATCGACAGGCCCTTAGCCATGCTAACGAACAGAAGAAGAGAGAGAACTCAAATTACTAACATACGGGATGAAAAAGGCAATATCACAACAGACACTACAGAAATACAGAAGATAATTAGAAAGTATTTTGAAACCCTATATTCCAATAAAATAGAAGATAGTGAAGATATCGATAAATTTCTTAAGTCATACGATCTGCCCAGATTGAGTCAGGAAGACACACACAATATAAACAGACCAATAACAAAGAAAGAAATTGAAGAAGCCATCAAAAGACTACCAACCAAAAAAAGCCCTGGACCGGATGGGTATACAGCGGACTTTTACAAAACCTTCAAAGAATTAATACCAATACTTTTCAAGCTATTTCAAGAAATAGAAAAAGAGGGAGCTCTTCCAAATTCATTCTATGAGGCCAACATCACCCTGATCTCGAAACCAGACAAAGACACTTCAAAGAAAGAAAACCACAGACCAATATCTCTAATGAACATGGATGCAAAAATTGTCAATAAAATCCTGGCGAATCGAATACAAAAGCATATCAAAAAAATTGTGCACCATGATCAAGTAGGATTCATTACTGGGATGCAAGGCTGGTTCAATATACAGAAATCAATAAATACTATTCACCACATCAATAGACTTAAAGACAAGAACCATATGATCATCTTGATAGATGCAGAAAAAGCATTTGACAAAGTACAGCATCCCTTTATGTTCAAAACACTAGAAAAACTAGGGATAACAGGAACTTACCTCAACATTGTAAAAGCTATATATGCTAAACCTCAGGCTAGCATCATCCTAAATGGAGAAAAACTGAAGGCATTCCCTCTAAAATCTGGAACAAGACAGGGATCCCCTCTATCACCACTTCTATTCAATTTAGTTCTTGAAATACTAGCCAGAGCAATTAGACAGACAAAAGAAATTAAAGGCATAAAAATAGGAAAAGAAGAACTTAAATTATTGCTATTTGCAGATGACATGATAATATATTTAACAGACTCAAAAGGGTCTACAAAGAAACTGCTAGAGTTAATAAATGAATTCAGCAAAGTGGCAGGATATAAAATCAACATGCATAAATCAAAGGCATTCCTGTATATCAGCATCAAAACTTCTGAAATGGAAATGAGGAAAACTACTGCATTCACAATATCCTCAAAGAAAATAAAATACTTGGGAATCAACCTAACAAAAGAGGTGAAAGATTTATACAATGAAAACTACAGAACCCTAAAGAGAGAGATAGAAGAAGATCTTAGAAGATGGAAAAATGTACCCTGTTCATGGATAGGCAGAATAACATCATCAAAATGGTGATATTACCCAAAGTTCTCTACAGGTTTAATGCGATGCCAATTAAAATCCCAACGGCATTTCTTGTAGAAATAGATAAAGCAATCATGAAATTCATATAGAATTGCAAAAGCAATTCTAAGCAGGAAGTGTGAATCTGGAGGTAAAGCGATACCAGACCTCAAACTGTACTACAAAGCAATAGTAACAAAAACAACGTGGTACTGGTACCAAAGCAGGCAGGTGGACCAATGTTACAGAATAGAGGACACAGAAACCAATCCACAAAATTACAACTTTCTTATATTTGATAAAGGGGCTAAAAGCATGCAATGGAGGAAGGATAGCATCTTCAACAAATGGTGCTGGGAAAATTGGAAATCCATATGCAACAAAATGAAACTGAATCCCTTTCTCTCGCCATGCACAAAAGTTAACTCAAAATGGATCAAGGAGCTAGATATCAAATCAGAGACACTGCATCTGATATAAGAAAAAGTTGGCTACGATCTACATACTGTGGGGTCGGGCTCCAAATTCCTTAATAGGATGCCCATAGCACAAGTGTTAATAACAAGAATAAACAAATGGAACTTACTTAAACTAAAAAGTTTTTTCTCAGCAAGAGAAACAAGAATAAACAAATGGGACTTACTTAAACTAAAAAGTTTTTTCTCAGCAAGAGAAACAATAAGAGATGTAAATAGAGAGCCTACATCCTGGGAACAAATTTTTACCCCTCACACTTCAGATAGAGCCCTAATATCCAGAATATACAAAGAACTCAAAAAATTAAACAATAAGGTAACAAATAACCCAATCAACAAATGGGCCAAGGACCTGAACAGACACTTCACAGAGGAGGACATACAATCAATCAACAAGTACATGAAAAAATGCTCACCATCTCTAGCAGTCAGAGAAATGCAAATCAAAACCACCCTAAGATACCATCTCACTCCAGTAAGATTGGCAGCCATTATGAAGTCAAACAACAATAAGTGTTGGCGAGGATGTGGGGAAAAGGGTACACTTGTACACTGCTGGAGGAATTGCAAATTGGTAAGGCCAATTTGGAAAACAGTATGGAGATACCTGGGAAAGCTAGGAATGGATCCACCATTTGACCCAGCTATCGCCCTCCTCGTACTATTCCCTGAGGATCTTAAAAGAGCATACTATAGGGATACTGCCACATCAATGATCATAGCGGCACAATTCACAATAGCTAGACTGTGGAACCAACCTAGATGCCCTTCAATAGATGAATGGATAAAAAAATGTGGCAATGGAGTAGTATGCAGCACTAAAAAATGACAAAATCATAGAATTTGCAGGGAAATGGATGGCATTAGAGCAGATTATGCTAAGCGAAGCTAGCCAATCCTTTAAAAAAATGTCAAATATCTTCTTTGATATAAAGAGAGCAACTAAGAACAGAACAGGGAGGAAGAGCATTAGGAAAAGATTAACATTAAACAAAGACGAGTGGGGGGAGAGAAAGGGAGAGAGAAGGGAAAGCATATGGAAATGGTAGGAGACCCTCAATGTTACACAAAATTACATAGAAGAGGTTGTGAGGGGAAAGGGGGGGAACAAGGGAGAGAATTGAACAACAGCAGATGAGGTAGAGAGGGATGATGGGAGGGGAGGGGAGGGGGCATAGTAGGGGATAGGAAAGGTAGCAGAATACAACAGTCACTAATAAGCCATTATGTAAAAATGTGAGTGTGTAACCGATGTGATTCTGCAATTTGTATTTGGGGTAAAAATGGGAGTTCATAACCCAATTGAGTCAAATGTATGAAAGATGATATATCATGAGCTTTGTAATGTTTTGAACAACCAATAAAAAAAATATTAAAAAAAAAATGTAGATTGCTGATGAGCCCCATCTTAGAAACTTCAGAAATCCTGTTTTTTTTTTTTTTTAACAAAGTTTCTGGTGGTTCTGATTTAGTTAATTCTCAGAGATGTGCTTAAAAAGAATCAAAGTACGGTAAACTAATAAACTAAATGTAATAATACCTTGAAGGCTGAAATATCTGAAATTTATTCATTTACTGAACAAACATGTCTAAGCCTCTTTTATGTGCTAGGAATTATGCTATTTTCTAGGGCTACAAAGATGAATAATACATGGTTTCTGCTCTCAAGCTTTGACTCTAAAAGATGAGAGATCACGAGACAAGACAGTGTGGTCAGTGAAAAGATAGAAATATATAGGGTGTTATGGAAGCAAACAGAAGGAGGAGCTAACCTGTCCAGATTGGTTTGTGGAGGAGGGAGGCAAGATCAGAAAAACTTTATGGAAGTAGCTAAGCTCTTCTATAACTTATTCCTTATACCATCATGTATTACCTTCAATTGTTTTTCTTAGAAATCTTTCTAAAATGTGTTATATATTTCTGTTTCCTTAAACAGAACTCACATAATGTATCCTTTCTATTGATTATTTGGCAGGATCAACGTTATCACATTGCCATATAGCAAAATAAAATACCTTTTATTTCAGAATACAAGATTAATTTTTATTATCCAAAATGGTCCCCAACTACATTTTTGCTATTCTCATGTTTTCCTGTCCAATATTGTCTTTGGCATCAGTCTGATTCTGGTTTTCTTAGTGTCAATGTGGCTGTCTTTAGAGTACTACATTTACTTAAGCTTTTCCTTGGCCAACATAATTCAGACCAAAAAACTGTGAATAAAGTAAAAGTAGAAAGTATTCTATTGAATATGTGAGTTTTAGTCTATTTTAACTCCTAAGTTGTCTTTTTTTATTATTCAAAGCTAGTGGATTCTTTAGAAATCATATAATACAACTCCTTCATTATATATACAAAGAAACTGAAGCAAAATATACCACAGATCCATTGCAATCAAAAAGTAGAATCTAGGCCCCCTGATAATAGAAAGGTTCCATTCTATAAAATAAGCCATTCTTTTTTTTTAAATAAAGTTTCTTTTTTTTTAACTTTGTTTTATTTATTTATATTTGATGCTGAGGATTGAACCCAGGGCCTTGCACGTGCGAGGCGAGCGCTCTACTGCTGAGCCATAACCCCAGTCCTAAAATAAGACATTCTGGGGCTGGGGATGTGGCTCAAGTGGTAGCGCGCTCGCCTGGCATGCGTGCGGCCCAGGTTCGATCCTCAGCACCACATACAAACAAAGATGTTGTGTCCACCGAAAACTAAAAAATTAAAATTAAAAATTAAAATTCTAAAAAATAAATAAATAAAATAAAATAAAATAAGACATTCTTAACTAGAGAGTTACAGCAGAACTATTTGGAGAATTATTCAAAATATGCCTTCTTAGGACTCACCCCAATGATCCTAATTCAGTAAGTCTAGCATATATATTTTTAAATTAAAAAATTCTTGGAAGATTCTGATATGTACTCCTGAACCACCACACTTTAATTTGGCACCATATGTCAGAATTTGTTTCTGAGTGGTTAAATAGGCATTAAAAGTCTAAATCATGAGAAAGAAACTTAGGAGTTTACTGTGAGTGAAAAAGTCATTAGAGAGTTTTGTGCAGAAGGGTAATATGATCTAAATTTGACTTTTTAAAGGATTCCTCTACTGTGTGGAAAACAAATGGGGGATGGGCGAGATACCTCTAGTGGAGATATAGGTCAGGATACAGTACATTAGCTCAGGCAAAGAGATGAATAGAGACTTTGACCTGAGTGATAATAGAGGATGTGGTGAATAATGAATAGATCTGGGACATATTTTTAAAGTCAAAGCAACGGGATTTACTGACAAATCAGATGCACAGTATGAAAGGAGTCAAAGATCATTCATTCTTAAGTTTGTGGCCCAAATTGGAAAGATGAAATTGCCTTTTTCTGAAACAGAAAACTGCAAGAGAAGTAAGTTTGGGAATGAGATTGGGAAATTATTTTTGGATATGTTAAATTTGAATTGTCTTTTAGACGCCCAGATTATAGTTTGGTGAAATTGGTAGTCTGAAGTTCCCAGATGAATATAAACTTGAAATTCATCAACATAAAGATGACATTTAAGATCATAAGAGTAGATGAAATTGCCAAGAAAATGAATGTTGATAGAGAAGATAAGAGGCTAAAGAATATTTCAACAATTGTAGGTCAGATAGGGAGAACCAAATGGAGACTAAGAAGAATTAACCAGGAAGGTGGGAAGAAAACCAGAAGGGTGTAATAGCCTGGAAGCTTTAAGTAGTATCGCAAAACACAGGAATGATTAGTTGTATCAAATGGTGGAATGTAATAAAAACTGTCACTTAACCTTTGGAGTTAGCCATGGTTAACCTTGACCAGGAATAGTTCAGTAGGATAATGGGGCAAAAGTTTTACATAGGCATGAATTCAAAAGAGAGTGAGAAAAAGAGTTGAGAATAGACACTCTTTAGAAGGTTATTCTGTGAAAAGGCTTGGAAAAGTAGCATGGTAGTTGGAGGAGGTCTTGAAGTCAAAAGGTTATTTTGGAAGATTGGAAAAATTGCTGGGTGTGGTGGCACATACCTGGAATCCCAGCTACTCAAGAGACTGAGGCAGGGGGATAACAAGTTCAAGAACAGTTTGAGAAACTTAGTGAGACTCTGTCTCAAAAGAAAAAGGGCTGGGGATATAGCTCAGTGGTAGAGAAACCCCTAGGTTCAATCCCCAGTATGGGGGGAGGGGGAGGAAGATAAGGAGGGAGGGAATGAAAGAGAAAGAAAGAGAAAAGAAAAATGGTATGTTATGCTGGTGTGAATTATCCAGAAAAGAAAAAATTGGAGAGAAAGGGGAGAATTGGTATAACTACATCTTTAAGCAAGAAAGTGGGGATAGGATTTCATGCACAGAGGAGGATTTAGGATTTATTCATAGGGATATGATCTTCTACAAGAATAGTGGAAGGGAGAGCAGATGATATAGGTGCACATGCAGAGAGGTAGATAGAGATGAGAAGAGCAAGTTGTAGAAGTACTTTTTTAAAACCTGATTCCATCATAGCAAGCGAGTATAGTAGCTCTTATTGAGTATGGGAAGAGTTATTTGAAGTTCAAAAAAGAAGGGAAAATATGAAATAGTTACCTGGGAGAAGAAAAGGGTAAATGGACCACAAGATTGATAGAAGGGCAGTTCCAAAGGCATACTTGAATTCAGTCAGCTTGAATGTGAATTTTTCTAAGCTCTACATTTAGGTAGCTGGGTCATAGACATGGAATAGGGGAAATAACCAGCAATGGGATTTTGTCAGAATACAATGTGAGAGGAAGACAAAGAAGTAACTGTAAGGATAGATCATGGAATTTATGCTTAGTTAGGAAAGAATTAAAGCTGGAAGTAGAAGAGGGATCTGTGACAGATTTTAGAATCAATTAACCTTAGGATCTTCTGGGGTCAAAGACTATTAGAATTGAAGTATTTGACAGAGTGTGCTTGAAAGACAGACGGTGGTGATTTGAGAAGGACATGCTGAAATGAAATGTCCAGTGCTTTAAACTGAATGAGGTGCCTACTAGTTTGTTCAGTGGCTATAATAGTTATTTTAATTTATTAATTTGTTAGGTTCATGACTACAAAGAAGGAACCCCAGAAGAGAGGACCTACTATATAGAATTATGGGATGTTGGAGGCTCTGTGGGCAGTGCCAGCAGTGTGAAAAGCACAAGAGCAGTATTCTACAACTCTGTGAATGGTAAAGCGTCTTTTATTTTTACCCCATTTTAATGGTCTGTGAATATATAATACCTTATATGAAATGCTAATGGCATGCCAGACTCAACTTAATTTGAGAAAGATTTAAAATTCCACTTTTGACTTAAATATTCATATTACATTTCTACTTATGTTTCTAGATTCTAACCATGTGATTCAGAAGAGTAAACATCTGCTTTGTCTAAGTCCTATTTATATTATTGACATAAACAAAATATTGAGAATTAAAATTTTATTTTGGGTACTTGACATAAAACAGAACTTTCAAAACACTGTCCCTGGGAATGCTGTTTCTCTAGTCAGTTGATTGGAATCCTATGGTCTTAAGCCAGATATCCAGAGATGCAGATTTCTTTCATCTGCCCCTTAGAGAGAGACCTATGTAATTTTAAAGAGCTGCCTGAGGGTGTTTTTAGGGATGCAGAAGTTTCATCCAGTTATAAATATTCAAGTTTTAGAAGCAGACTTTCAGATGGAGGTGTGTAATAAAGGACATAATTGCAGTTCATGGAGTCCTTGTCAAATTCTGGCTACCCTACCTACCTAAGGCTAGTTACTCAGCCTCTCTGAGCCTCATTTCCTCAGGTATAGAAATATATGATAATACTTCATAGGATTGTTCCAAAAATTAAACTAGATAACATAATTTAAAAATCTGACACATAAGTGCTAAATAAACATTAACTATATTCCTAATTCTAATAGTAGTTCTTTTTTGTTTTTTTTTCTCTGTGTTCTTGATGCCTGTGAGAACCTCTGTGAGGACAGTTAGATAGCGGGCAAGTGTCAGATCTGTATTTGCTCAAGACAGCAGAAGTACAGGTTTGTCTGAGCTGGTTGGAACAAATCTACTATACAAGCACCTTAGTCATACAGACAGCTGAAAAACTAGAGAAGCCAATTAATTCTGCTTCTTCTGTCCTTATTTTTCAAGTTGATGTATCCCATATTCAAAGATGGACAAATCATTAATTTTGCATTCTCTTTTCACAGTAGAATCAGGCTAATATAGGAAAGGATTGGGAATTTTAAAACCTGTAGTTTTGACCACAAGAGACTAAGCATTAAAGCCTTTCTTCTTTTATCTTTATCTTATTAATTACCTACTTTGCCTTTCTGTCTAGGATCTTAATTGATTCAGTTTAATTATATGTCTGAACCGTATTACATTTCGTTATTTTTCTCAATGTCTCAAAAGTTAGATATTTTATACTATTTATATGCTTGATTATCTCTTCCTACTCTTTCCTGGTGGCATATTTCTTTTGTCTATTAACTAAATCTCTTATAGGTAGCAAGCTTACATAGCTAACCATTAATTCCAAGAACTAGAAAGTGTCAAGTTGATCAAGCCCAAATATCTTTAGGGCTGCATTTTGTCTGCTAAGGAAAATTGTTTGTGCAAATTAAATCAATACCACTTTACTACATTCTTATTGTAGTTTTAGTGAGTGTAAGTAATATGTTTGTACTGATATCTGTTGCAGGACTATATACAGTGCAGAAATAATGTAACTTTGAATGAATATAGTTTCTAATTATACTTTAGTTTTGATGCTCTTGATTGATAAAGTGGTTCTGCAAGTAGGACCAGACATAGAGTAGGCACTCAGGAAGTGTTGAATGCAAAATAGGAAAGACATTAGAAATATTTAAAGATATTTTGCCAGCCCTTCTAGAATTTTTTTCATTATATAACTGACAGTTTTATAGCTAATTATTTCTAAGTATTTGTAGAGAAATTTTTTTAAATTGTTTTGAGATTGTTGAGATTGTTAGTCATACTATAATATTAGATTGATTAAACCACATAATGTTTGGACTTACTAAGCTTAATTTTGTCAATTGCAATATGAAGAAGAGTTGTTTACAATACTAAGATTATTATCTCTGATTATTTTAGGTATTATTTTAGTACATGACTTAACAAATAAGAAGTCATCCCAAAACTTGTATCGTTGGTCTTTGGAAGCTCTCAATAGAGATTTGGTGCCAACTGGAGTTTTAGTGACAAATGGGTAAGCTTGGAATTACTTTACAGCTGGTTTGAAATGTTATAACAATCATTTTTGATTTGATTTGCAAATTTTCTCCTAGTATATAGATTATCTTTTCATTCTCATTCACTCTTTGTGTGTGTGTGTGTGTGTGTGTGTGTGTGTGTCTCTCTCTTTCTCTCTCTCCTGGGGATTGAACCCAGGGCACTTTATCCCTGAGCTACACCCCAGTCCTTTTTATTTTTTATTTTGAGACAGGGTACTGCTAAATTGCTGAGGGTCTCACTAATTGTTGAGGCAGGCCTTGAACCTGCAATCCTTCTGCCTCAGCCTTCTGAGTCTCTCTAGGATTATAGGCATGCGCCATACACAGTTCTTTTCATTTTCTTAATAAGGTCTTTCACAAAGCATTTGTTTTCATTTTGATGAAATCTAATCTCTTAGTGGTTTTTTTTTTGGATTATGTTTTGATATCATGTGTAAAAACTCTGCCTAATCCTTGATTATGCAGGTTTTATAGTTTGGGGTTTATATTTACATTTGTAATCTGCTTTAAGTTAGTTTTATAGAAGATGTGAGGTTTTGTCTGAGGCTAATTTTTGCATTTGAATGTCCAGTTGTTCCAGCACCATTTGCTGAAAAGATTATCCTATGATATCAAAATGTACCTACACAGCAAAGGAAACAAGAATGTGAAGAAAGAACCTACACAATGAGAGAAAACTGATTCTAAGCAGTTATCAGCTTTGTTTGAATACCAATAACAAAATTTCCCATCAGTTTTTTCACTTAATGGTTTAAAAAAAATACTGAAGATCAAATTGGAACTAGGATTTTATGAAAGAAAATAAGAAAAAAAGGAAAGCTAAAAAGAAATAAGAGAATATATATATATATATATATATATATACACACACACACACACAGACACACATATATACACGTATACACACACACACACACACACACACACACACACATATATATATGCTTTACATATACTTTAAGTGACAGAAATATATGTGTGTCAAAGATGATATCTGCCTGGGCATGTAGCTCAATGGTGAAGTTCTTGCCTGACATGCACAGGCTCTGGATTCAATCATCCCCACTACTGCAAAAAGAAAAAATAAAAACTTGATAAAATATATACAAAATTTTTATGAGAATTGGTGAATTCCTCAGACACTCTGAAATTTTTCTAATAAGTTAAATGTCAGTTTCAAATTATGTCCAAATCAGGATTGATGCTGGTAAGAAAAGTTAAAGGCCTTAAACTTTAGCTATTATTGGCTTTGATGCAGTAAATAGAAGAATAATTTTTGAATGAGATGGAAGATTATGTAGTTGAAAACAATTGTGTTCCAAGCTGATTGTGAAGGGCATAAAGATTTAGTAATTTTGCCCTCCACCCCAATTTAATTGCTCAAAAGAAAGAAAATTGGTATTAAAGAAAGAAAAGAAACTATGCTCAGCTGGGTTTTGTTGATTGGATTATACAATATTGATTTACTGTCAAATTCTTTTTAAATATTTTTACTTATAGATGGACACAATGCCTTTATTTTATTTGTTTTTTATTTTTTTATATGGTGTTGAGGATCAAATCCAGTGCCTCACACATGCTAGGCAAGTGCCACAACCCCAGCCCCTGTCCTAAATTCTTCAAAAGCAGATTTTGGTATTATATATTGAGCTTGAACATATCAGAATTGTAAGTCTTTTAATTCTATGAACAGACTTTCAATTAATTTGACAATGGACTTTATCTTTCTTTCAAAAATATCATTTATATCACCCTATCCTTTAGATAAATAGAGAAAAAATTGTTGTAATAGCCAGTGGCCCAAGGCCACTATCCCTAAATGATTCTGATTGCCTTGTCTCCCATAATCTCATGTCAGAACAAATAGCTATTTGGTAATACATTTTTTGCTCTCACTATTCATTTTCATTTCAGTTATTTCCTACCATTTCCTCTTGTTTAATAGATCTTTCTTTGGGCTATGACATCACCTACATTCAATTTATTCTAGCCTTTTGCTTCCCTACTTCTTCCTTTCCTGAAGTGATCTCTTCTTTATTTATAGATAGAAATATCCATGATACATATAGAACTTATGCATACACCAAAAAGTACCCAGGAGCTTGCCATCTTCCTCTCTGGCATGAGGCCTGAATACCATGTTAGGCTCCTACATTCTTCTACCCTGAATCCATTCTTTGCTTCTACAATGAAAAATTTCTGAGTCATTGGCCATAAAAGACAGACCTTGGGGAAGTCAAGTCACATGACTGTGGTATACTTGATGAGCACTCTCACTCAGTTGTTCAAGTAGACTATTGTAAAGACATACAAAAACAAATGTTGAATAGTTAGATGAATAGTTGGACCTTTATAGATGATGATGAAGGATTGATAAATGAACAAATAAATGGAAGAAATTGGAAAAAAAATAATTTATATATGATGGGTGAGCCAGGAATCAATTATCAGTGAAAATAGTGTAAATTACTTGTATTTAAATGTTGCACATCTGCATTGGGAAGGTAAATTCTGTTCACCTCTTCCTTATTATTTATCACAGGGACTATGATCAGGAACAGTTTGCAGATAATCAGATCCCACTTTTGGTAATAGGCACTAAACTGGACCAGATTCATGAAACCAAGCGTCATGAAGTTTTAACGAGGACTGCTTTCCTAGCTGAAGATTTCAATGCAGAAGAGATTAATCTGGTATGTATTTTCACTTATGTATGTGTATGATTACAAGGTAAAGGCAAGATCAAAGACTTATTTTCAAATCATATATTTTAGTGAAAGAGGCTTTATACTTGAAGTCAGATTGTTGGAGTTCTAGTCCAAAATGTAGACAAGATTGGAATCCACATATCTAGACTAGGTGGTCATAGTCAACTTTAGCCTGGTATATTGATATGTTGAAATGCTCAAACTTTTCTATAAATAATATAATCATGAGCTTTCAATTGAGAGTACTATTTTTTAAACCAAACCAAAATCAAAATAATTAAATTGATGAAGATGAAACTAGCTTGATTATTCTTGCTTTAGAAAAACCTCCTAGCTGCTTAAACAACAAAATTTATTTTAAAGGGCAAACTATAAAGTAGGAGTGCATCATAATGACTAATTTATATAAATGCACACATATAAAGAGGATTGAGTCCTCCCCTAAGATAGCTAGTTTAATTACAACTGAGGGCTAAAAGGGCTAAGAAACTGTTCTCCTATAAGCCAGTCAGCATTACTCTGATAAGGATCCTGGCCAGCATCTTTAGTTGTGGTTGTCATTGTTCACAAGTAGGATTTCTATAACATAATCACTGAGTGCATTGCATTCCAGATATGCCGTGGTTGTGGTTTAATAATACTAATGGCCAACATTTGTTGAGTACTTATTATGTGCCTGTTCTAGTACTTTACAAACATCATCTCACATGTATCATCTTCACATCAACACTGTGAAGTACATAATATTACTATCCCCATCTTAAACATGAAGACAAGAAGGAGAAAGAGGTAACTAGGCCAAAATCACACAGGTCAAGTAAGGCGTTCTCAACTCCACAGCCTATGGTCTACAGTTAAGCCCTTTCTCACTTATTTATCCTCCAACTAATATTAACAATTTTGGAGCTGAAATAACTCTTGGAAATCATGTGGACCAATAGTTACTCAAACCTGACTGGATATTTATATTACCAATAGTACCTGTGAAAAATTTTTGAGTACCTGCCCAAATAGCTGGAGATTTTTGTTCATAGTATCTGGTGGTAAGTCCAGGATGCTTTAATTTTGCCTTTCTTTTTTAAGTGGTACTGGGGATCAAAGCCAGGGCCTGATACATGCTAGGCATACACTTTACCACTGAGTACAGTACACCCCCACCCCCAAGTCTGTAATGTCAACAGATACTTCAGGTGATTCTGATGCTCTTGCTCTGTGAATCAGTATTTGTGAACACTGCTTGATTTAACCCCATCTCTGTCCCCATAACTGAGTCAGCTCTTGCCTGCCATTCCATTGTTTCTTTACATTCTGCTATGCAATAGAAAATACCTTATTTTTCTCAGCTGACACTATGGAATATTCATTGTGACTACTTCAAGTAGTCAGTGCTGCCAGAGGATTCGCACTCTAGAGATATGTAATATCCACATTGAAGAAGTTCTGGGGTTACTTCATTTAAACATCATTTCCAAAGGGAAATTTACCATTGAATATACTTATTTTATTTCAGTGATAACATTTAATTTATTTCTGAATATATCTGTTTCTAGTGCCCATGGATTTCTAGACGTATGTTATTCCTACTTACCTTACAAAAGCAGGGCTACCTTTATTTGTTAGCAAGATGTAAAGGTAAGCAAATAGTGGGACTTCAGCTCACATAGTCTCCAAAGAATTTAAATTACATCATGATTTTAGCTTTTATCAGTGTATAGCTTCAGAAACAAAACATAAAAGAGAAGAGACAGTGATCAGGATATAGGAAGCAAAAAATGAGAAAAGTTGGGTGGAAGAGTTTCAAAACAAAAGGAGTCAAAAAGATTCAGCAAGTAAATATAAGACCTCAAAAACTAATGTAACGATATTAGGATTAGTGCTGGTTCATCAGTTATTATATGAATTTGCTTAAAACTAAAGAAAAGTGAGACTATAACAAATATATACATCAAAAAGCAGAATTAAAGTTCTGCCTGAGTAAATGCAACTTGTTTATAATTTAAATGTTTATATGGTGGAAGATTACTTACTTTTATAAAATCTTGTTAGACTTACTGTGTCTAGTACAAATTTTTCTATTAAGTGTTTATTTCAAAGTGATCATACTGAAACATCTTCCCTACTTAATAGTCCTTTCTCAAGCTCAGATGAGCTATTTAGAGCTATTAATTTTCAAGCTTTGCCCTCATCCATGATCAATGACAGATGGCTCTTTCAGCTCTTAATATTTTCACCCAAAATCATAGGGATTTAGATTCTCTAGGCAACTTGAAATTGTGGGTTCCTAGAATTAAGGTTTGATGTAGTTTGTTTACTGTTTGATTTGGGTTTTGTATTTAGTAATTTATCTATATTTTATAATCATCTCTGGTATCTTTGACATTCTGATGGCTAGGTAATCAATATTCATTTTGCAAAACATTTCTAATTCAGGTCTAACATTTTTCATTTTTATGCCCCAAAAGCTGTAGAAATGTGCTCAAACATTATTTCAAATATAACAATGTGAATGATGATGTTTTAGCACATCTAATCCATATACAGAATTATCTTTATTGTGTTAGATGCTTTTGTGTCTGAAAATTCAATCAGCATTTTCTTAGAATGGGGAAGAGAACTAATATTACAGTACCTGCTATGTGCGAGACTTGGATTATCTCATTGATTTTCACAAAAATTGTATGGAATAAGTAGTATTATTCCCATTTCACAAATGAGTAAGCCCAACATTAAAGGCTTAGTCACCTAAGCAGCATTTTACGGTGTAGAAATATTTTTTTTCCTTTAATTTTTATTCTTGGTTGTTCAAAACATTACATAGTTCTTGACATATCATATTTCACACTTTGATTCAAGTGGGTTATGAACTCCCATTTTTACCCTGTATACAGATTGCAGCATCACATCAGTTACACATCCACTGTTTTACATATTGCTATACTAGTGTCTTTTGTATTCTGCTGCCTTTCCTATCCTCTACTATCCCCCATCCCCTCCCCTCCCATCTTCTCTCTCTACCCCATCTACTGTAATTCATTTCTCCCCCTTGGTTTTTTTTTCCCCTTTCCCCTCACTTCTTCTTGTATGTAATTTTGTATAACCATGAGGGTCTCCTTCCATTTCCATGCAATTTCCCTTCTCTTTTCTTTTCCCTGCCACCTCTCACCCCTGTTTAATGTTAATCTTCTTCTCATGCTCTTCCTCCCAACTCTATTCTTAGTTAGTCTCCTTATATCAAAGAAAACATTTGGCATTTGTTTTTTAGGGATTGGCTAGCTTCACTAAGCATAATCTGTTCTAATGCCATCCATTTCCCTGCAAATTCTATGATTTTTGTCATTTTTTAATGCAGAGTAGTACTCCATTGTGTATAAATGCCACATTTTTTTATCCATTCATCTATTAAAGGGCATCTAGGTTGGTTCCACAGTCTAGCTATTGTGAATTGTGCTGCTGTGAACATCGATGTAGCAGTGTCCCTGTAGTACGCTCTTATTAGGTCTTTAGGGAATAGACCAAGAAGGGGAATAGCTGGGTCAAATGGTGGTTCCATTCCCAACTTTCCAAAAAATCTCCATACTGCTTTCCAAATTGGCTGCACCAATTTGCAGTCCCACCAGCAATGTACAAGTGTACCCTTTTCCCCACATCCTTGCCAGCACTTGTTGTTGTTTGACTTCATAATGGCTGCCAATCTTACTGGAGTGAGATGGTATTTTAGGGTGGTTTTGATTTGCATTTCTCTGACTGCTAGAGATGAGCATTTTTTCATGTACTTATTGATTGATTGTATGTCCTCCTCTGAGAAGTGTCTGTTCAGGTCCTTGGCCCATTTGTTGATTGGGTTATTAGTTTTCTTATTGTTTAATTTATTGAGTTCTTTGTATACTCTGGATGTTAGGGCTCTATCTGAAGTGTGAGGAGTAAAGATTTGTTCCCAGGATGTAGGCTCTCTATTTACCTCTCTTATTGTTTCTTTTGCTGAGAAAAAACTTTTTAGTTTGAGTAAGTCCCATTTGTTGATTCTAGTTATTAACTCTTGTGCTATGGGTGTCCTATTGAGGAATTTGGAGCCCGACCCCACAGGATGTACATCGTAGCCAACTTTTTCTTCTATCAGACGCCGTGTCTCTGATTTGATATCAAGCTCCTTGATCCATTTTGAGTTAACTTTTGTGCATGGCGAGAGAAAGGGATTCAGTTTTATTTTGTTGCATATGGATTTCCAGTTTTCCCAGCACCATTTGTTGAAGATGCTATCCTTTCTCCATTGCATGCTTTTAGCCCCTTTATCAAATATAAGATAGTTGTAGTTTTGTGGATTGGTTTCTGTGTCCTCTATTCTGTACCATTGGTCCACCCGCCTGTTTTGGTACCAGTACCATGCTGTTTTTGTTACTATTGCTCTGTAGTATAGTTTAAGGTCTGGTATCGCTATACCGCCTGATTCACACTTCCTGCTTAGAGTTGTTTTTGCTATTCTGGGTCTTTTGTTTTTCCATATGAATTTCATAATTGCTTTATCTATTTCTACAAGAAATGCCATTGGGATTTTGATTGGCATTGCATTAAACCTGTAGAGAACTTTTGGTAATATCGCCATTTTGATAATGTTAGTTCTGCCTATCCATGAACAGGGTATATTTTTCCATCTTCTAAGATCTTCTTCTATTTCTCTCTTTAGGGTTCTGTAGTTTTCATTGTATAAATCTTTCACCTTTTGTTAGGTTGATTCCCAAGTATTTTATTTTTTTTGAGGATATTGTGAATGGAGTGGTTTCCTCATTTCCATTTCAGAGGATTTGTCGCTGACATACAGGAATGCCTTTGATTTATGCGTGTTGATTTTATATCCTGCCACTTTGCTGAATTCATTTATTAGCTCTAATAGTTTCTTTGTAGACCCTTCTGGGTCTGCTAGGTATAGAATCATGTCATCTGCACATAGTGATAATTTAAGTTCTTCTTTTCCTATTTTTATGCCTTTAATTTCTTTCGTCTGTCTAATTGCTCTGGCCAGTGTTTCGAGAACTATGTTGAACAGAAGTGGTGAGAGGGCATCCCTGTCTTGTTCCAGATTTTAGAGGGAATGCCTTCAATTTTTCTCCATTCAGAATAATGCTAGCCTAAGGCTTAGCATAGATTGCTTTTACAATATTGAGGTATGTTCCTGTTATCCCTAGTTTTTCTAGAGTTTTGAACATAAAGGTATGCTGTACTTTGTCGAATGCTTTTTCTGCATCTATTGAGATGATCATTTGGTTTTTATTTTTAAGTCTTTTGATGTGGTGAATAACATTTATTGATTTCCGTATATTGAACCAGCATTGCATCCCAGCAATGAATCCTACTTGATCATGGTGCACAATGTTTTTTGATATGTTTTGTATCCCTCCTCGGGTTGCTGGGCCTGTTCTGCTGGGTCGCAGGTCCGCCTACCTTGCAGGTGCTCGGCGGCTCTGCCCCTCCCCCAACCTGGGCGATGTGTCTACCACACTGGCGGGCCGCTGGTCCTGTTCTACAGTGTAGAAATATTGGCACAGATTTTCAAATATAGAACTTGCTGGCTTCAGAGACCCCTGATTTCCCTGCTCTTTTGTGATCTTTGAAAATTGTTGTTGTCTCTTCTTTTTTGTGGTTTTGGAGAATGTAGTATAAGTTCTTGCTGAAATTTAAAATGTGATCCTTGCAATGTTCTGTGTAGATAAAATATGTAATTGTTACTAAATTCATTAGAAAGGAACCATGTAGATCTAAAGATTACAAAAAAGTAATTGCAGTAGTTTTTCAAGGGGCACAGACAAATATCCTTGCAAAGGAGCCAACATGATATCCTCATAGTTTGGTTTTAGGTGGCATTTGAGGTCAACATCAAAGTACACTGCCTTTTGAGGTGGCATGTCAATGGCAACAAGTACAAACAGTATATATAACACTGAGATTCTAAGAGAAGGATAGTAAGTCTTTTAAGGTCTTTATAAGTTACTGTAATGATATAATGTGCCATTTTACCCCTTTTTTAAAGAATCCTACTGAATAATAATAATAATATGTTTATTTATTAATGTCAAAAAGGGTATATCTTTGTGACCTACCACAAGATGGAGAAATCCTTGACAACTCTTCTGTTTATTCTGTACTTCTCTAAATCCTTATTTTAATGTTTCATTCTGTTTTATAAACTGCATAGTATTTAGTTGAGCACTAATGAGTACCTAGTCCTAAAATATGAGGACTGTTTGTAATGGATCTATTTCCGGTTTTCAGGACAAATGCAGACAGGTACCTGATTAGTATCTTATTTTTTGTTTGTTTTGTTAGTAAACAGTTCTGTCTTCCTTTATGAATCAATGATGAATTGATTCCCTATACTCCAAAATTGTTTAAATGACAAAGAGTAAGTAGCCTTCTCTTTGATACCTTCCTTTTTGCTTTGTGCATCATAATTTGAAAATTATTTGAATATTTTATTAGAGTATCCTAATAATTTAGTATAGAAATGTGCAACAGGAAATTCAAATTAATGAACTTTTATTTGTGGATCTTATGTTTTCTAGGATTGTACAAATCCTCGGTATTTAGCTGCAGGTTCTTCCAATGCTGTCAAGATCAGTAGGTTTTTTGATAAGGTAATGGCTTCAATTAAGTTATTTTTAAACGTAGTTTATATATTTGAGAGTTTAAAGTCTTTGTGGAATGCCTTGTCCCTTTATTCCTTCACCCCAAACTTCACAGCCTGAATAATACCTATTTTGACCTCTCTTATCTGTTGATATAATTGCTCAAGGCCTGCTGACGTATTTATTCCATCACCAGTGTTCTCTAAGCAGAGGGTGAAAACTACTGGATTCAAGTGGAGTTTTTCAAAACATACCTAATTCCTCTCCTTGAGACAATTTATGCTTACTCATTTTCTACTCTTTTTGTTACTTCCTCATGCCCCCCCCCAAAAAAACGGCACTGCACTGAGAAGATTCTGCTCAGTACAAGCCTGAGTTCTTTCTGCTTTTTGAGCTATTAGTATTCTCCATTAAGTTAAATGTTACTCTAACTTTGTAAGGTTACATTGTTTTTTTGATTCCATAATATTTCCAGAATAGAAACTTTTGCTTTCAGGTTATTGACTCTTTGCTGGTGTCATCTTATTGTCACTGAGCTAGAATGAAACTTTAGGATGACTCAGCATACTGGTCTTTCCTTCACAAGACCAAATACCTGCATTGCATGTAACATTAATCAAGTTTAAGTTGTTTGCCCAATGTTGACATTGGATAATAAAATGAAACAGGATGTTTTCCTGCATGTCTCATTGAAAAAGATTAACTTCTGTATCATATTTCTTTTTAAGTATAATCTCCTCAGAAAAACATTTTCCTCCTTGTAGGTCTTCATTATGAAAAAAATTTTTTTAACTATTTAGAGATCATAACAAATATTTGTTTCTTTTTTTCAAGGTCACCAGAAGAGAAACCATACTCCCCTCTGTGTTTAATATTAGCCCATTAGGAAAATTTTGCCTCACTCAGAACTTAAGTGGCGTGTGGTAAATAGGGTACAGATGTGTTCAGATACTGATTGCCACAGCTCTCAGAGCATCCAGAACCTACAGACAGGAGGTCTGGGTGATAGGGGGTGTGCTGTACAAATATTAGCATTTTCTAATTATGCCACAACATGAAAAACATTGGAGAACACTACAAAGAACCAGATTTTCTCTCCACATTGTTTTCAAACCTAAAGCATAAAAATTTCCATTTGGTTTAGATCCGCTGCACCCATCTCATAAAAAATTCTGTCCCCAAAGAGCAACATTATAAATGTCTGTGTCTGGCCCAGAATGGTTCCACAGCATATTATTTAAAATTTTAAATTATTAATTTTGAAATTAAAAAGGAAGATATAGAGAATTAATGAGTTATAAACTAGAATAAACCAGGTTGTCCGGCAACATTTATTTTTAAATAAGAAGAAACAATTTGATTGTCTTAAGACAGTAAGGTTTAGTAAGAAAAGGACATTACAAGTTGGGGGTAAAGAACTATCAGCAAAAGCAAAAAGTGTCATTTCTCTCTTTGTTGCCTAAATCTCAACAAAATATATGTAGATTTTGAGATTGACCAGACCTCTACAGCCTGATATGGTTGCCTAAATCCTAGGCATCTAGCAGTAAAGTTGTACCCAGTTTCCTATATGTCAAATCTTCCAGAAGTTAATGAAAAGATTTCTTCTCCAAAAGGGAGTCTAATTCCTTCTTCAGACTTCCTTGGATAGTAGTAATACTCTAGAATGGTAATATTTTCCTGTCATGTGATGGACAGAGGAAAAGGAAGCAGTTCCTTATTTTTGTGGCATCAAGTATTTTGAGATATACACCGTTCCAGAACCAGCGGTTTTACCCCTGAGCCAATGAATGCAACTTTGCTTTGGGTCTCTTGTGGCTTAAAATAACCTAAACATAGACTCCAAGATTAAAAAAAAAAAAATCTGGATAATCTGGCTCTCAGGCCAGTCAAAGTACAGGCCAGGAAGAACATGCACTACTCTCATTCTGAGGAATTCTTTATGAATGTATTAGAGCTCATCTCCAGGTAACCTGTGTTCTTATTTAATTAACTTTCCTTATAACAGCTGCTCTATGTAAAGAAAATAGCACTGCCTCTACAACTATTTCAGTTTCTCAAGTGTTAGAACATATTTCATTATTTTTTTAAAATGTTTTTCATCATCTGAAAATATGGTGTTCTCAAGCTCATTACATTAGAACGTATATTTGAGTTTCTTTTCAATAGTAGAGATAGATTTGTGCAGATACAGCCACTGATTTAATTTATTTCTCCTACTTATCAAATACAGACAGTTCAGAACCCCTGAACTAAGGAAGCCAATGAAGTCCATAAAGGAAGCTAATTAACTATCTTTGTTATCATCTGTCTACATTAAGGATATACAGAATTTATCACTATTTCCTATAGGCATATGGCAATTCACCACATCACATAGATGTCCTCTTTAAGGAATAGCTGTACTATTATAATGGGCAAGTGCTTTGCTTTAACTATGGATTCTGTTCCATGCCTTTTGAGATCAACAGCTAGGAAACTTAGAGCCAGATTTCCTACTATGCTCTAGAAATTGCAGGGATCTTATTTTATTCTGTCATTTAGTTGTTTGTTTGTTCATTTATTGTTTTGATCTCTCATGCTTTTTGGAATGAAACAGGCCTTTCTGGAAATACTTTCACAATCCTGATCTCATTGGCACTAGATTTTAACTCATTGTACAAAATGTCTACATCTGTTAAATGAAATCCTTAATTTGGATACATTCCTTTTAGTCCCATCACTGACCCATTACAGTTAGCGGCTTTTTCCAGATATGTGTGCAAAGTCTCAGACTCTTTATTTGTGTCTTACAGGTCATAGAAAAGAGATACTTTTTAAAAGAAGGTAATCAGGTTGGTATCTGTCTTTTCTTGATAAAATGGGTTCTCAAATTTGGAGAGAAATGGTTTCCAAATTTATTTTCAGAAGTAGTTTTTTTAAAAAGTTGGGGAAGAGCCTTTGTAGGCACAGGCAATTTATTTTATCCTGTCTTATTTAAATTTAAAAGGAGAAAATCAGAGCAAAGGGAAAATAAGGATCCAAGATACAAGAAGAATTCAAGAATAAGGCTATATTACAAATAATAGAGGGAAATCATTTGCTTGTGACTCTAAAGGTATATGTCTGATATACCTTTGTTTGCCACAGTATAGATAATTCACATAAAAGTCCACTAGGTAAGTATTAGGAGATTCACCTTCATTCTTTCTGATTTAGTTGACATTATCACCAACTTACTGGCAAATGTTTTCCATTTTAGTAGAATTTTCTTTATTATTTAATCTGTGGTTTTCTGAGTAAAATCTCAGAAAGCTAGTTCTATAATGAACAACAGGCTGACATACAGAAACAAAAAATGGGGGAAAATTTAGTATTAGCTTTTGAATTTTTCTGCTTAAAACTTATATATGATTATTTTTCTTGCCTGCAGATCTCAGGCTTTCCTGATCGAAAAAGGTTTGTGGGAGGAACATTAAAGAGCCTTCATTATGACTGAATTACACTCATCTTTTGGAAGAGCGAGCAAGCAGTGGCAGTTTTCACAGCTTTCCTCTTGCTGTGTCAATTATTAACATCTTAAAATGCTCCTTCAATCTCACCCTTTAATGGAAAAATGAAAGGAAGTGACAATGTGGGAGGTCCAGATTTTGTCCCCGTTCTCTCTGTTCCTCACCTTTCTGTCCCTGTTTATAGGTTATATAAAAGCCTTGTGGAAATATGAGACATTGTCAACATGATGCAGTAAATGAGCAGTGACAGTACTGCAGAGAAAATTTACTCTTGACTGGAACTGGAGGGTTTTTATGGCTCTGTAATTTTCCCACATTCATTGCTGAAGCCTTAATTAACTACTTCAAAAATGTATCTCTATTCTTTTTACTTTCTTGAGGGAAAAGTTTATGTTAACCAGCTCTGAGTTGTCCACCCAAAACAATCTATGTCATGTTCAAAGATGCTAAATGGTGTTATTTAATTGTCTCCCCTTCATCACACACTGGAATACCTAAGAATAGCAATCCTTGTCTCCCTCTACTCTTCGTTGCAAATGGCTTGGTGGCTGGGAGAGGCGGACTAATAGCTGGAGTTAAATATAAATACAGATTAATAATACATAGAGAACAGCAGTACCAAAAAGAAGAATTCTGTGAGAAAATGACAGCTCCTTCACTCTAGGTTACAACTGTCTGCAGTCTTCTACTGTTTTCTCTTTGGAAATAGGTATCGTGAAATCTAAGACCTTCACAAAGACAGTAAGAGATTTACAAACTCTTCAGTGTTTTTTGTTTGTTTTGCTTTGTTTTTAAGAAAATTCAGCTCCTGAAATGTTCCTTAAATATAGTTTACTGACGATATTATTCTGTCTCAACAATGTATGTATGGAGAAAAGTAAAAATAAGTTTCACAGCAACACATTTACATGAATTATGAACTAGGATTCTTGGATTACACAATCACTCCAGAGCTTTTGAGGAATGGCGTGTGTGTGTTCATATGCATGTGTGTATAATTGTCCATTATTTTTTATCTGTCTCTTTTGCTTGTTTAATTGTCTCCACTCTGTTTCTTCCTTAGTGCAAAAATTGGTTTCAAAAAACTATACTTTGTTGCTTTATTTTATTACCATATCATCTATATTCCCTGTTTCTGATCTTGTTCCAAATTTTTAAAATAATAATAAATACACAACTACAGCTCTCGTTTTTTATTCATTTTAACTAAATTTCAAAAATAGTTTAGAAATCAAGATATTCTGAAAGAGGATATTAAAAAATAATGTTAGTGAGTGCTTTTAGAAGGCAGTCTAGGGAATTTGAAAAAGCATTTTTAAAGCACTTTTCATCAGCTAGAGTATTGTCCAGTTCACTTCCTCACTGACAAGACCTAGCTCTGGTTTCTTTTTCAATATAAAGGAGAGTAATGCAAATCATGATCTGAATATGGAATTTGGTATAAATGTGTTATGCCATAGGCTGTGCAGTTGAAAAGTAGAAACCAAATGCTACACAAAGCCTAAATCAGCTAAAATATTTTATATTTTCCTTTTATAAAGGATAATAACTTACATAGCATATTTAAGACCCTTGGTTTGATCCCCACCATTGTCAAAATTTTTAAAATGTCAAAATTCCTTTTCCTCTTCTTCCTTTTCTTTAATAATAACTTTAAAATCCAGCCCAATTTATTTTCTCTCTTATTAAGAAATAAAAGTTTGAAGTAGGAGGATTGCCAAGTTTGAGTCCATTTAGTTGTCATACATAATATGGTCAAGATAGTGAGACCCTATTTCAAAAAATAAATTAATGCATAAAAATAAAAGTAACCCATTGCTGATGACTACAGGTTCAGGCTTGAAAAGTTAACAGTTTTATTCAACTACATTTGTTCTTGCTACTAACTTGATTCCTTGAATTATAGTTTTCTAAGAAAAAATAATTTTTAATAATCTAAGGTAAATTTGATACGTTAGTAGTAGCAAAATAAGGCTGTTCGCCACAATGGATGTTAGTAGCCATTCTTACAAGGAATGTTTTGAAGCATAATTTTTCCTAAGAATTAATCTTAAGAATTGCTTATAGATGATAAGTATAAATACAAAAATAGTTTTTAGAAAGTATTAATTTTCTTACCTTTTTGATAGAGCAAGTTGCTTTGTTCCCCCAACTGAGCTGTAAACCAATATTCTCACCCATTGTAGGGGTGATGAGATGTGAAGGCATATTGCCATTCATCTGTTTCTCAGGTGGGCAAGACCCTTAATTGGAATCCAATTAAGGATTTAGACTGATCTCTTCACCTTAATGCTCATGGAGTTCAGGACACGTTACTCCAAAATATAGCACCTGGGCATTTGAGGAAACAGTGGGAAGGTCACTCACACCTCCCCTTCACTCTTTCTGTCTTGAAGCAGGTCATAAAATCTAGTTAACCTTCTCTGTGATTTAGGTCATAAACCCTTTATTCCAGAGATACCCTCCATTTATCTAAAGGAAAGGAACATTCTTATCCTCCAAGACAGAGATAGATACGAAGCAGAACCTGAACATACAGACCTTGCTAGTTTGATTAGTATGAACCGCCAGTCATACTAATGCACAACTGTCAGTAAAAACAGATTTCTCTGTTTCTCTGAGTCTTAAATTTATATTAAATAAGTTTATTATAAAATAAACATCAAATAAATGCCTTTCTCCTGTTAATCTGCCTTTTGTTATAGGGGCCTCAGCCATGAACCTGGCCATGAATGAGAAAAGAAATCTCTTCCCCTACACTGCTCTTAAAAAGAGCTACTTCCAAAGGGATTGAGTCATGTTAAGGTTAGCTCAGACTCTCATAATTTTCCTTCCTTGAAGCATTCATGATATAATCCAAGGGTTCCACACACTGTTTTCCTGTCCATTCTCAAAATGTGCTTCATGGAACTGATGTTCTGAGCCATTAAACTGAGATGAAGAGCTCTTAATTGCTGCCATTATGTTTTGGAGTCTTCATTTCAGTAGTGTGTATGATAGCACCCAACAAAGGTAGGGCTTTATATGGTTATTTAATAGATGGTGGTTTAATTGAATTTTTTAAAGCAGAGGTAGCATTCTATTTTAAGAAATTTGAAGGTCTAACAGGATGTTTGCATTGATTTAGTATCTGTTGAAATTCAACTGAGGATATTGTTTTGGGGAAAAGAGGAGAAGGAAATTAAAAATTTATTTCTCCATAGTCACACGACTGAGCTAAATCATTGTGGTTGGAGAGAAATATTCTGGGAAATCTAGCCCTGGGCCTCAAATATTCCACAGTATGTTTGCCTGTGTAAAACATGGGGAGGCAAGAGTTTGCCAGGGCTGCTCCATTGAATACGAAAAAGATCTGACTTTCCATTACAATTAACCTGCAATTTCATATAAGGACTTAAAGGCTTTCAAACTCAAAAGTATATAAAAATTCCCTGAAGTGTTCATTTAAAATACAGATTCCAAAATTTCTTCTCTGCCTCATTCCCCAGCCAATTCTTATGTATGAAATAAGGCCAGGATTTTGTATTTTTAACTGACAAACCAGGTGATTCTGATGCAGGTAGTCAAAATCCAGGCTTTCAGAACACATCAAAAAGAAGAACATGCGTAGACTATAGATTCTACTTTTATGAGCACCGTTATAAAAGAGTTCATCAAAGTTCATCTTTGCTGCTATGTGATCTCACCTTAAGGAACTGATCTGTTTCTTCTCTCTTAAGGTCACACATACTAAGATGAATGTGAGATCACATCACCTATTGGCCAAACAGGAAGAGTTGGCCTTTGATGTACTACTATTTTTGTTGTCGCTACGTGTTTCTTTCTAATCCAGGTACCTTCTAATCAGTGCCTTATCATCTTAAATAAGCCACCTCTCTTTTTTTCTCAGTTGTCCAACCACTAAACTTTACCAAGGCTATCAATAAGTAATGGTGAAGAACAGAACTTCTAAACCCCAGTCAAGATGCAAAACCTCACTGAGACACATCTTTTATTTGCAGCTGTTCTGCAGTTCTCTGTTGTCTAACTTTATCCTAGAGGGATTGCTCTGTGATCCTACTTCTCATTACCCTCTAAGAATCCCCTAACTTCTTAGATATGTTTTCCATTTTCTTAGTGTGAGTCAGTGGCCTTCAAATTGGGATAGATACAAGTATCCATTTTGAGGGGTATATAAGCCACAGATAGTTTTAAGGAGATCATTTTCCAGATCATCAATTTCCATTTGTATATATCTTTGTCGATAGTACAACAGTATATTGCCCAGGGTGCAAATGTCTTCAAGATACCAACAATAGGACAGTCCTAAATATTTTTTTTGATTTAAGGACTTTACCTGTCCCACTCCCCATAATTTTTTTTATAATTTCTCCAAGCAAAGAGGAAAATTTTGATAAGAAATAGCCAAGGCTGTGACACATTCTTCCATAGCAATCCTTAGTCTATAAAAATGTCAAAAAATATCAAAATATTACATTAAAAAGATCTATTAAATTAACATTTTTATTTCCCCAGCCCCTTCTGAATAAATGAGTTAGACAAAGTACCTCTAAGTGAAAGTGTAGCATTTAAAGTAAATGGTTCCAATAGCTGAGTAATAGTCTTTCCAGTCAGATTTCCAATTACTTGCTTCCAATGCAATTAAAGAATAACCTAATTGAGTTGTTGATAGTAGATCATTTAAAATAATATTTAATGATAAATTACTATGATTTTTGATGTTTAATTGAGAAGTGAAGCCATCACAAAATCTCTAACATTCATACCTTCTTATTTATGTGAACAAATTTTCTCAACATTTACATATGTAAAACCACAAAGAATTGGATGAAATGATATTGAATTCTGAATAATACTGAATTCTCATTTCCCTTTAGAAATAATTATTCATTTATAGATATGTGAGTTAAAAGAGAGGAACATTCACTTCATTAAAAAAAAGTTTCTCCAGAAAATTTTCATTTTATATTTAATAATATTTATTCAATTGTATAGTATTTCCAAGTCGCTGTCCTAAAGACAAATCTTCCAGACTCATATCTGGAGAATAAAATACTTGCTGATAGCATTCTGGAAATACAGTGGGCAAAGGAGGTTGGAGGTGTTTGTCTTGTTTTTGAGTCAAAGTTTCTCTGTGTTGTCCAGACTGGTCCCAAACTCCTGGGCTCAGTTCACTCTTTTGGCGCAGCCTCCTGAGCACTAAGCAGGCTGGAGGTCTCATCACTGCTTATTACACTTGTTTGGTGCTATCCTGCCCCCAACTCCCTGGTCTTTGTGAGTTTGGACATTTTTTTTCAGTTTCTGAAGAATTAACCTCCTATCTTGCATTAAAGCTGAGAAAGCTGTCTGCTGTCTCTAATTCCTGCTGCTTTTCAGGTTCTCTGCCCCATATGTCCCCACATTGGTTCACCAAATTCATCCTCCTATGCCTGGATTTTAGCAGCTTTGTTGTTGTTGCTCATTACTTTGATATTGTGACTCTGCTTGGGTCCAATATGCTTTTCAGTTAACTCCATACAACCTACTCCTACCCTGATGCCTTTTTGAAGGCTGATCACCCCATCCAGAAGGTCATCTCTTGACTCATCTCTATTTTTCCTGCCTTAAATGTCTGCCAAAACTTTTTCCCTTCCCAGAAGCCTTTCTAACTAGATCCCTCCACTCTTCTAATTTTAGTCAGAGGGCCCTTAACACAGTTCACTGAACACACTGCACTTCTGCTTTTCTATCTTTGTACACATTTTTCTTCCCCCTGTTCAATGCCCTTTCTGTACAACTCCCATTCTGTTCGATGTGGCTCAGACATCACCAACTCCAAGAAGCCTTCCCTGACCTGCTGGTCTGGGCTGTGCTCCCTGATACCTCCCTTAATCCTGGGCTCTTCACTATTACAGTACTTACTGCAGTCTGTAATGGTATGTGTGATTATATTAATTCAAATAGAAACCCATTATAGAATCAGAACTATCTGTACCTATTTTATTTAATCTCACATCCATTTGGTGTATATAGCACAGTGCCTCGAATATAGTAGTTATAAAGCAAATGCTTCTTTCATTTAATTGCTGTAACAAAAATAGAAAAGGACAGGAAATAAAGTTAACTTACCTAGGAGGAATCCCTAAAGTCTGGGGATAAGTTAATTAAATTTTAAATATTTTCAGGTCCCTCCAAGTTTTTTTTTCATACAATGATCTGCTTTCTGACTCCTTCAGAAATCTCCCACTCCTAAGGAAGATCTGAAACACCTTTAAAATCTGCCATCAAAACTGGTTCAGTAGAAAGAGCAAAGAAAGTTTATGGAAAATTAAAGCACTTTTTTTTAACCCCCAAAGGTAATTTCCAAGATAATAGAGATTCAAGGTCCAAGGTACTCATAACTCATATATGCAAGAGATATCTTCTTCGAATTTACTTTCTATTTTGAGTTTAAATCTTTCACAAATAGTGAAAACTTACCCTTAGTAAAGTAGGGGTCTCTACCCGCTTCTTCCTGGTTTGCACATAAATTCCACAGAAGCTTATATAAAGAATACCACAATATCATCTGTCTGTGCTGACATGCTGAGATGTCCTGTCAGCTGCCCGCTCTGCAGGCATCAATTCAGTTTGTCACTAACACATCACTTGTTTCCCTTTTGTCTGGCTCTTTCTGTGTGAACACCTCACACAAATTATTTTGCTGCTGCTGCATATGCTGTAGCCCAGGGACCTCTGCAGGGTGCTTAGACCTAGATGTCTAGGGAGAAGGTATCAAACGGGCAACCTCTAGACATTTCAGGCCTTTATATGTTTATTGTTTGGTTGTTTTGTTTTTTGTTTTGTTTTGTTTTGTTTTTTTTTTGTACCAGGGATTGAACTCAGTGGCACTTAACCACTGAGTCAGATCCCCAGTCCTTATTTGTATTTTATTTAGAGACAGGGTCTCACTGAGTTGCTTAGGGTCTCACTAAGTTGCTGAGGCTGGCTTTGAACTTGCAATCTTCCTGCCTCAGCTTCCTGAGCTCCTGGGATTATCAGTTTGCATCACTGTGCCTGGCTGCTTTTATATGTGTTTGACTGCATAAATGAATCCTTTATCTATCACCACTTAACAACCAACTCCAAAACTTAATAGCATTCAATAACACCATTCTATTTGCTCACAGTTCTGTAGGGCAGCAGTTTGGGCTGCGTTTAACTGATGGTTTGTCTCTATTGAGTTCATCTGGGATCACTCAGGCATCTGCAGTCACCTGACAGCCAAATTGCCTCCTTTACACGTTTGGCAGTTACAGTGGCTGATGCCTGGACCCCTGGAAGCTAATAGTCCTGTTTATTTGCATATTGGTCTCAGGATGCAAAAAATGAACAAGTCCTAAGACATAAGCATTTTTCATTTCTTTGTGTCATGTTTGCTAAGAAAAAGACTTCATCTCTTAATGGGAGGAGCATCTGCACAGCTAATAAACCTAAATTTTCAAATACTTCTTAGACTCAAAAGTTTTAACTTAATGCTTCCTTTCTTTTCCCAATGTTTAAAAATTGTAGCTACATCTTATCTCAAAAAAATATTTTACATTTACATTTTCTACCTGGCCTGTTGCATTTGAGTATGTGATAATAAAGCCTACCTTACAAAATTGTTTGTGTGAAATTAAATGAGGTAGTATCTACAGAAAAACCTGGCACAAGCAAGCACTTGAGGTACATTTGCTTCCTTACTGAATATCACTAGCCATGAAGTCATGACCTTCTGGTGACTGAGGAGAGGTGCCAAGATGAAGGACAAGGGAGTCCTTGGAGAAATGGCTAGAGAGTAATCCCCCTGTCTGGTTTTAGAGGGGGAAAGGCATTAGGGAACACAATTGCTAAAGAATTTATAAAAAATATATTAACTAAATATATTTGAAGAAATTAAGAAAAATAGTAGAAAACATTTCAGTTTGCTTTGAATAAAGTGCTCAGGCTCTGAGTAGTTTACCCAGAAACCTGAGCTCATTCCTGAGAGGCAACTGCAGAGGCCTAGGCTCTTGGGCTCAGGCCCTATCTTCAATAAGTTCTGTGGAAATACCTGGAAGGGAGCACAGTTCATTTTCTCACTCTTCTCTGGGGAAATGAGCATCTGCCCTATCCCTTCCTGGCCTGAGGCAGGACTGAATAGAGAATCCACTACCATCATCAGCAGGCACTAACTCCCACATTTCCTTTTCCAGATAGATTTAAATTCTCTGCCTTTTGTAATAAGTCTTCTTCTTTCAAGTGAAACAAATAATTAATTAGCCAATATTTATGTCAGGTAAAGAGGAACCATGCTTTTGCAAACTCTTTCAGAAATAGTCTGTGTTTAATAAAAAACCAAAAGCATGGTTGAGGATGTAGTTCAGTGGCAGAATGCTTGCCTAGCATGTGTGACACCCTGGGTTTGACCGCCAGCACTGCAAGAAAAACAAAATAGTTGTGCAAGACATTTATGTAAAAGATTTGCTGGACTTTCTCCCTAATATATCAGTGGTTAAGCAATTCTTCTGGCTCCCTTGAGAGACCTGCTGACCAGCGAGGCACAGTGTATTAGTGGGAACAAGAACATCTGGAAGGTAGTAAGAAGCATTTGACTGCACACTCTCCCTGGATCTGGATTTCTCCAAGTCATCACACTTAAAGCAGAAGGGAAATGGCTGAGCTGAAGGTAAGAAATCATCTGGCTGGGGCTGGGGCTGAGGTATAGCTCAGAGGTATGCTCAATGCCCTGGGTTCCATCCCCAGCACCAAAAGAAACCACCTGGCAAGTTTGCAGTGGCTTCTTTAGCCAGAATTGATAGAAGTTTCTGAAAACTCCAGTGATCAAAATCCTTGTGTTAGGGATTGGGGTTGTGGCTTAGCAGTAGAGCACTTGCTTACTGCAGAGGCAAGGCCCTGGGTTCAATCCTCAGCACCACATAAAAATAAAATAAAGGTTTTGCATCCAACTACAACTAAAAAATAAATATTAAAAAAAAAAAACCTGTGTTCAGAGGCTTCACAGAAATGTCTATGCAGATAACGGGGGAGAGAAGGGAGAATTGATAAAGGAAAGCAATACTGACCACCTCTTGTCTTTTTTCATTTCAAATATGGTCTTGGACATGTAGGCATGTCCTAAGGCTCTCCTTCACCATGGACACACTTTTCACTGAATCTGTTTCTCACCCCAGGGTCTCTGACCTGTTCCTGTAGCTACAGCTTCCTGCACTGCTTCCAGCAACCAATCAGATATGCTTAATATGATAAGTTATCTTGATACTCAGAATCATCTTTGACCAGTATCTAGCACTTCCCCTAGGAAATAATTCTTTTCAGGTAATGTGCATTAGAAAAGCATGAGTGGGTTATGTATTCTTAGATGCTATGTATTTAACTATGAATTAACTTATATTGTAATCCTCAAAAGAATCCTGGTGTCTAGATACTCTTGTTTTCATTTGACCAATAACAAAAGTGAAGCTCAGAGCTAAATAACTTGCTCAAGATTGTTGCCAGGAGGTGATAGAGACTGGATTAGTACTTAGGTTTTGTCTGAATCCAAATCCCAGACTCAGAAAAAGAGTCTTGGTGGCTTCTCCTAAACTGGGGCCTTCAGGCCAGGGAAAGGAAAATATCCCCAGTATCTACAATCATGTCTAATGCCTAGCCCAAGCTGACATCAGGGCCTGATGCAAGTAGAGCTAAGCAGAACTGCCCTGAACCTTGGCTCAAACTGAGTGGGACAGACCCGCTCCCCACTGCTTCCCAGAAAGCAGAGTTTAAGCATTGCCCTAATGCCCTTTAACCTATGCTGAGTTTGAAGAACTTAACATCTCTCTAATTAATAGGAATCCTAAACACACTCAACACCAGAATAAGAGTTTATTTTATGCCCGACTGAGAGTTTACTCTCATTCTTTCATTCAGCAAATAGTATGTGCTAGTGTGTGATGCTGCAGATTAATCTAGTGTAGGAATTAAGTCCAACTTAGGTAAAGTCAAGAGGAACTTTCTAAAGGAGACTATTCTTAGGTTGAGTCTTGGGGAAAAAAGTAGGCATTGGTGAAGTAAAAAATGATGGGGCCAGAGGAAACAGCATCTGCAAAGACACAAAATATGCAGAGTTCTGCAAGTTCTGGAGTCCCAGTGATGCAGCTTAATTGGAGTTGCTGGAGATCCAGCCAAATGGAAATACCTGGGAAGTGGGTGGATGTATGGGGGCAGTGGGCAGGGGTAGGGGGAATAGATATGTGATCATCATGTCAATGGTGGCTGCTGGAGTCATGGAGAAGGGAGAAAACATAGAAACTGTTTTCTGATGAAAATCCTACAAGGAACTTCAGCAGGGCTGGAAACATCCTTACCATTTATAAATAAATTATACCTAAAATCTTATCCTGCTGTAGTTTTTAAGCAATTTATTATGCACAGCACCAGCACACCAATGCAAATTGCATGCTGGTCTTTGTTCTTAAGTTCAAAGGCATTCTCAGCCTGCTGTCTAATCTCCAGAAGAAAGGTTAGCTGCAGAGGTCAGAAATCTAAATGCAGAAAGTCAGATTGCATCATGCACATTCTAATCAATAAGCATTACGTAACTTTAGAAAGGTTTCTTCATTTTAATGGATATATCAACATAAAACCTCAAATGAAATCACATCTCCATTAAAGCACAGCTAGGGGAAGAAAAGTAAAAAGATAAAAAAAATAAAATTAAATCTAAAAGTGAACTGTCCCACAGTCTTAAGTTGCTTCTTTCTCCAGGCCTTGGATTCTTCATTTCTAAAATGAAGAACTGATTTTACATGCAGACTTTGGAGCCCACCACCAGATACTTGATTCCCTAGCTTTGAATCTATATTGATCACATTTCTGAAAAGACTTTAATGATTAGCTAGAGAGGGGACACATTGGCTTACATAATTAGTTTCCTTTTGCTGCAGTCATAAGTTACCACAGTATTATGGCTTAAAACAGCTCAAATTTATTCTCTTACAGTTCTGGAGGTCAGAATGTCACCAGCTCAGCAGGTCAATCAGCTCATTCAAGACAGAAATCAAACATGGCTAATAAAGAGAGGGTTAGAAAGGATCATTTATTGCATTGATTAATATAGAAAGGTGGGAGCTCCATAAGCAGAGTAGCCAGGCAGCAGTGACCATTCCATAGATAGAATGGCAAGAAAGTCAAAAGGCAAACAACATTTATATAGTTGTGGATCAGGAATTTGCATATTTGTAGGTTACATAACAATATTCATGATTATATTGCAATCTCTTACTGTGCCTGTACCATTTGGCACATGGTCAAAATTGTGTCTAAAATTGTGTTAGGTCTCCCTCCTGAGCATGTCTTTAATATGGAAATGCATTTAAATGGTTCCCGGTTACTTTCGGTCAAGGGCTTGTGGTCAGATCTGCTTGCATGAGTTTGATATTTTCTTGTTATTTATTTTAAACAACCAATGTAGTTGGGAGGCTTTTTCCTATTCATCTTAAGCATAAAGCATATAGTCCCTTCCTAATACCAGTTTAATTTTTTTTTTTAAAACCAGAGATTGATTGCCTACCTCTGGAGGCACTTAACTACTTACTGAGTCACCAGCCCTTTTTAGTTTTATTTTTTAATTTTGAGATGGGTCTCACTAAGTTACTTAGGGCCTCATTACATTGCTGAGGCTGGCTTAGAATTTGCAATTCTCCTGCTTCAGCCTCTTGAGCCACTGGGATTACAGGCATGCACAACCAGCTTAAACTTTAACCCTATACTCCTGCCTTTAAAAGTCTAAAATTAGTTGCACTGGACTAAAGTCAAGGTGTCAACTTGGAAGTTTTCTTTTGGAAACTCTACACAAGAATCTGTTTCCCTGGTCCCATCAGCTTCCAGTTTCCATACCTTGGTTTGTGTGGCCACTTCCTCTCTCTTCAAAGTTCATTGCTCAGATCTCTACTTAGATCATCTTTTCCTCTTTTGCAATCAAATCTCCCCCTTTCTCTGTTTCAAAATGATATTTATGATTACATTTAGGGTGCACCCAAATAAACAGGAATTGCCCATTCCAAGATCCTTTACTTAGTCATATCTGCAAAATTCTCTTTCACTACATAATGTAATACTCTTAAATTCCAGGGATTAAGACATTTCAGGTCCATTACTCAACCTACAGCAATATCTGCAAGTTGACCTAACAATTAATGTTAGCCAGAAATACCAGATTCCTTCTTTGCATAGGTAAAAAAGGTAATGATAGTTCCATCTTTACCCTGATTTCTCTCACTTTACTTCATGACCAGTAAAAGGAAGAGAGGTATACCATTTGCTAGTCCCATTAGATAGTACTTAGAATCTGACTCAGAAGAAAGCACCTCATAAAATTATTCTGACAAGTAAATCATATCCTGGGGACCAGGTGAGAATTAAAAAGCTGTATACTAGTGAGCTGCCAAAAAACTGAAGGTACTGAAATCACATGGAGCTTAGTAATTTATTCTTTAGTTAGAAAATGTGCATAAAATTCTCTTGGAAAGAAAATCATATTTTTATGTTGAATCTAATTATTCTGAAATCTGAAATGAAGCAAACATACAAACACATTTGCTTAATGTCAGATTTTTATTTTGCTACATTTTCCTATAAGGTAATTTTTACATAATCACTGAACCAGCTGGAGTTGAATGCTTGGATTTTCAGGGCTGATAAAAGCAGAGTTCAGATGCTGTCCTTGAGCTCAGAGCCTTGAGAAAGCAGCTGCAAAGTGCAGTTTCCCCAATTCAGAATCTTTCAGCAGTGAGGGAGATGGCATTTTAAAGCTCTAATAAACTCATCGGTAATTTTGCTCTCAGAGGATTAAGAAAACCAAAGGAGTCAATAGTGACTCAGCAATTTCCACCTCCTCTTGAGCCAATGCACTGCAGCTAAGCTGGAGAAAGGGATTCAGAACTCACACCTCTCTCTCAGCACTGGGGTGGCTCCCTTCCAAACCACCAGCTGTTCTTTCTGCTTTCTTTTCTATTTTCTAAAGCACAGCCTGAATCAAATGCTTCAGAATCACATACACTAACTCTCTTTTTCCTTGTTCCGAACACACATATAACCTCTGTTCTGAGGCCAACAGTTGCAAAGAATGGGAAAGGTTAATAAGTAAATCCACTCATGCCTGCCAGAAAGCTCAGCTGTACTGGGCAGCTCTGGAACCTTCCTTTCTCCTTGCAGAGAGAAACAATGCAGCAGCTGAACAAAGAGAAGGCACTGTCATACTCAGTGGCTTCAGTTACAAGCTGGGCAAAAATTCCATTTCACAGAATTGAAGATAATTTGGGGTCATTACCGATTCTCAGCAACTCAAATTCAATCCTTGTTGATGGTGAGCATGAGGTTCATTTTGAGAAAAGAAAACTGTAATCTATTGAAGTAGACAAAGAGGCTGGACACCTGAGGAATTTTCAGGAAGCAGGTTTATTGACTGCAGGGTTCATCATAGGTGGCTCTCGCCTAAGAATTCTTCTTCTGAACAATGTGTACAGAAATTCTTAGAACTTTATACCCAATAGTGGGGGGTGCTGGGAGGTTCATATAATGAGTGTGTTTTGTTCTATCCTGCAGACAGGTTTCACGAGCTTTTTTTTTTTTTTTTCCTGCAAACCGTGCATTTGCCAAAAATGAGAAAACTACCGACCCCTATACCTTTCTGCATGCAGAAGTTTTTGCTGATAGAAAGCGTTCTGAAGAGGAACTTATATATTACAAATATAGTAGGGGTTTCTGCTTAATTAGGGTAAGGGTCTTCTGGGTGGGAGTCTCTGGCCAGCCTCACTGTAGAGAATGAAAATGTTGGATGATCTCTGCCACTTTCCTCCAAAATACCATTCCAAACAGCACAGTGCTGCTGGGAACAAATCTGATTATAACTTGGTGGGGTTTTTGTGTGATGATGAATTTTCAAATATACAAAAAATTTGCGGAGGCTGGAGACATAATTCAGTGGTAGAGCACATGCTTGACATATATGATGCTGGGTTCAATCTTCAGCACCCCCACCCCAAAAACTGTATCTGAAAGCAAAAGAATAATTTCACTTTCATTGCTTTCTAGGTCATAACATTTCACATTCAATATTCCTTCTAAATATAGACACTGTTGGCCTGATCATCGCTCACACATCCAGGCGTGTTACATCTAGCTCATCCTTTCCTGAGCTGCCAAGAACTCTGGAGGGCCTACCCTCCACCCACATCCATCCTTCTTATATCTTCTAAAGAAATGTGCTCAGATGGTGGCATTTCACTCACCCAGCGAGGCTGCACTCTGCTTATCCTGAACTAAAATCAATTGGTGTTTAAGTTAGAGCAAAGGAGGCTCTAATCCCACTTAGCAGACCCTACATGCACTCATAGTAGAAGCTGGCTATAAGTGAAAAACTAAATCAATCCACAGACAGCTACTGAATACCTTCCATGGTTCAGGGCACAGGGTACATAGAGAACAAGACCGCCATCGTCCCAGCTTTCGTGAAATTTATAACAGAACAAGGAAACCAGTGACAGACCTGTGACAAAACTCACAGGTGTGTTAAATACTGCAAGAGTCAATCTCAGGTCTTGGATGGTGGCAGTAATGAGCCAAGATGCTACAAATCTGTTGTTTCTTCATCAGATTGCCCAGAGGACCATAAATGCTGCAGGCATCTTGAAAATAAAGTTCCATAAAAAAAAAAGTTCCATAGAAAGAAAAACTGTTTTAGGAGTATAATGGAATTGTAGTACATCCAAAGGGCGAGGTAGAGCTGATACTTTCCCGTATAGAGCCACCATGGTTCTTACAGCTGGAGAATAGCATGTGCCATGTCAGCTGTGGACTCATTTTACAAGAGGCTTGTGACTTCAGTCATTCTAGTACACTTGGTTTAGTTTCACTCTCTATGGCTTTGGGAATCAATATTTATTGACATTTACTAACTATGACCAATAAGGCAGTATGTACCACGGGGTGGGGGAAGGTAAATTTCAAGGGATCCCCCATGATCTGCCTTATTGAGAAATCTCTTAAACTTTTCCCTTCTGGGTATAAAGTTAAGAGATGTCAATCACAATAGGCTCCATTGTGCCATTGTGAAAAGATCATGGGCTAAGACATCTCCTGAAAGCCACCCCTACCTTTCAACTTCATTTTCACATATCCTCACAGATATAAGTATAAATATACACGTACTGCATAGATGAGCCAGATAACGTAGGTTTCTGCCTGCAGCAAGGCTAGTTTGGAGAGAGCTTTCTGGCAAAGATTTTGCTGTGATTTTAGATGCACATACATTTTCCCCAGTTTCTTTTTTTTTTTTTCTAGGATATGGAGGGAGAATGGATTCCCAAGCTTAGGGAGATTGCAATCTAGGCCCAGCAAGATCCTTCTAATCTGGACTTGAACCATCTTCCTCTCAAGAACTTCCAGATGGAACTAGAATTAAAGAGCTTATTCTTGAGATGAGATAAGCAAAAATAAGCCCATAATCAACAAAGTACCACTAAGGGTATTGATTAAATAGAAGTCTTTAAAATTTATACAAAATACATAGTCTTTCCTAAATGATTTTCATGTCAAGACATAGAAAAGATATTGTGTCTGGAACATCATACTCAAACATGTGACCATGCAGAAATTCTTACCTTTGTAGTCAGTCAGTGTTGGGAAAAATGTTCTTTATATCCCAATAACGGTGGCATTTATGTCTTTGTTACATGCAGTACATTTCTGGATTTGGGAATGAATGTGCTTCAGAGGACCCTCGCTGTCCAGGTTCCCTGCCTGAAGGACAGGTATGAGTGAATAAAATCCTTAGAGAATACTAACTCATGGGCTTGGATGACCAGCCCTCAGGCCAAAAGGCCTCCACCCAACAAAGTTCTTCTAATCTAGCAGATTAAACTGTTTGGGAGCTTCACAAGTTATTAGGAAAAATGGAATACAGAACAATGGCAATACAAAAATTCAACTTGGGGACAGGTGGTTATTACCTATGGCAAAGTACCCACCTCAAATTAGTAAAATTAGCTGTAGGATTTCCAGGAGAAACCCCAACATCCAGAGGTAGGGGCCTTTTCTTCTAGTTCCTTTGAACAGCAGAAGATATGAAAATGATGAGAAAATAAGTTATTTTAGAAATATATGTACAAAGACGTTTGTACCAGTGTTGGTTATAATTGCAAAACTACAGTAAACAAAATTCTCTCAAAACTTTTTGGAGAATATTTCATGGCACACACACACACACAAAAAAATGCTTTTGATATATTATTTCCTTAAAAAAATAAAAGCAAGTCCTGATTATTACATTTACAGGTATCAGAAGATCCTCATTTTTGGAGGATAAGAATGAAAAGAAATACACTTACAGATTAACATTGGTTATTTCTGATTGATGAGATAACGGGTGTTTTCAGATTTCATATTTAATAAATTTTCTACAATAAGCATATATTACTTTTATAATCAGGGGGACATTTACATAAAAAGGTATTAAAAGAAGTATTAATGACTTGGGGTGGTCATGTGCAGTGGCCCAGAGTCTCCCCATTCAGGAAGGATTCCCCCACTGAATTGGTTGGTGGAAAGGTTTAGGGGGATGCTTTTTGGATTTGAATGACATTGTTTATTGCCTCTTTTGGTTTTAGAATAATCCTCAAGTCTGCCCCTACAATCTGTACGCTGAGCAGCTCTCAGGATCAGCTTTCACTTGTCCCCGGAGCACCAATAAGAGAAGGTATGAGAATGAGATGAGTTCTGATCTGCAGACAGTGGGAACTATGACCAGGACCTTGTGCCACCTCCCCTACCAGGGTCATGGATCCTTCTTCTTTTAGGCTGTGCTGGGTTACAGGTAGAGGGGAATGGGCCTTGTTCCCAGTTGGAATCAAGTGACTGACGAGAGATAGTGAGGGAACAAACTACACAGAAAACCCAAGTCCAGTTGCACTTACAAATTCTCACCAGTACTCAGAAGGAAGTGTGTTTTTCTTCTTTTAAAATAAAATATGTCTAATACTCTGGTCTTCTTCGAAGGATTGTTCAGTTGAGTTTTGTTTTTTTATTTACTTATTTTTTTGATTTTGCATATGATTAAATCACAATTATAGAAGATTCAGAGCAGTGTCTTTTTCAACTAACCAAAAATATTACATTCTTTGCATGAAAATGTTGGATAAGCAAAACCCAAGTAGTTGAAAAGTTCATGTATTGTGGCCCCTTCTGCTTTGAATTAGTAAGGTTTTTGCTCTTTGGAATTTGACTTTCCTAGAAAGCAGCACATTCATTAGCACAGAAGGTCACATTCTTGCTTGCTCTATTCCCATAAGTCACGCCAATGATCTTCCTCTCTTGATTAACTCCTCTGGGGCAGGCTGGTTGCCATAGATGAGGTAGATTGAGGAGGCTGTAAGTGTCATGATTTAAATAAGTAGCATCTAATCATTGGACTTTCTGGTTAAAGCATCTGTGAAGAGAGCTGCTGCTGACCTTGGAGATCTGGGGAAGAGGACAGGTGGTATCATACTGCTTAGAAGGAGGAGGTGGGTTTATCTCTACAGGGTCCTCCTGAGAAGTCAGTAAGATGGTGAATACAAAAACACAAAGGACCACACCAATGATAACTATTGTTTCCATTGGTGGTCAGTCTTACCCACTCTGGAATCAGGCCCTCTAACTTTAAATCCACACTTCTTCTTCTTCAGTTGGGTGACCATGGGCAAATCTTCTGCCTTCTCAGAACCTCTAGATCTTCATTTGTAAAACAGAGATAATTACAGTACCTATTTTAGAGTTTTAGTGAAGATGTTGTGGAAAGAATATGTGTAAAGTGCTTAGCATATTTCCTGGCACATGGTTAGTGCTGAATTAACATGAGTTATTATTAAAATCATCATCATTATTGACACCATAGAAGAGCTTCTGTTTCCATCCCAGGGTGTTTCTAGAAATATTTCTAGAAGTATTTCCAGAGTATTTTAGAGAGCTGAAGCACAAGATATGGCAGGTGCTATAGTATAAGGTCAGTATTAGGAGGCAGTAAGTGTGTATCAATATTGGTTTCTCTTGATAGATGTGTGCATAGAAGAACAGGGGAAGATAGTTTCTTATATATATTAAAAATAAGAGGTAAATTCTATTGCATTTAATTATTTCTCCTTCTGCAAACCCAAATGGATAGGATAAAGGTAAGCACACAGACAATTTCTATCCATTCTAATTTATGACAACCTGGCCTCCTGACTATGTTCTTGACTTTATGGCCCATCCACTAACAGGCCACCTGGTCTCCAGATTCTGCTGCCTGCCCCCATTATTCAGCAATATCTTCAGCCAGCAGGAGCTGAGTTGTGTTCCAGGAGGCTGAAAAGGAGTTGTTGGCAAAATTTAGAAGCTGGCAAAATTCCCTGCGTCAGAATTAAATCTCTGTCCAGGGCAATGTAGAGGTGCCTGGGGAGTTTTATAGACTCTGCTATAAATAAATAAATAAATAAATAAATAAATAAATAAATAAATAAATAAATAAATAAGGAGCACTAGGCATGGCTCACCTATCTATTTAGAACTCTCTAAGGGTATCCTCAAGAATTTTGTGAAAATGTTCAAAAGCATCTAATAAAGGATCACCTAATACGTGCCAGGCATTTCAGACACATGAATTCTTTTATTCCTCACAACAATCCGAGGAGATAAGGATGAGGAACATAGGGTCTGGGAAGTTTAGTAACTTGCCCTGAATCACACAGCTGGTTCCAAGATACACACACATTCCTTCAACCCCATATACCACTGGGTGTTGGAGAGGTTTAGTGGGTCCAAGGTCTGAGGTCACATTCTCAAGAGTTGGAGGAATCAGATGGAAGAACAAAGTTAGCCAATTATCTCCTGGATGGTTCAGTATTGGGCCAGGCCAGATTAATAACCTCCATGCCCTGAATCAGACTTTCCTTGGGCTTAAAGGATCAAAGGCCATTAAGCAGATCTCTTCCTCCATTGTAGGAAGTAGGGTCCTGCCTCCTTCTGTACCCCATTAGGGTAATGGTCTTTGGAAAGATTTGGGTCCCTTGAAGTGAGTTTCAGTGTCCCACTCAACTTCTGGAAGGTTCTCCTCCTGGTTTTGTTCAGATTTCTTTCATCAGACTCTTTTTTCCTTCCTGAAGCCTGAGATCTGTTCCTGGTGGACAGAACATTAGCCCAGGCCTTGACACATACAGAGAGTAGAAATGAAGGGGAAAAAAGAAAGAAAACAAAAAAACCAACAAACTATAAGTATACTGAAATAAAACTTGGACATGTTTCTAACATTTGTGGAGTACAGAAGTATTGATTTAAAAACCTCTTCAGATTAATGCCAAAAAGACAAATAACCCTACTGAAAACAGTACAGGACTTGAACAGATAATTCATAGAAAAATTACAAAGTGCTAATAAATGAACAGATTCTCAACCTTACTCATAATAAAGGAAATATAAAATAAGAGACTATTTTTTCACCACAAGACTAATATTAATGATACTTTATAATAGAAAGATTTAATAGAAGATTAAAGCTCATTTACTGAGGAAGTATATAAGAACTGCCAATTCATGCCTCCATATCTAATAATATATCTTTCTTGATCTTTAAAGGATCTGTTGGCCTTAGGAACCACAAAATTGGTACAGCTCCATATAAAAATAATTAATTACTATCCTCTTTTATTATAATATCATTTCTTATTATTTTATTTTCTATAATAACTTCTGCTAATTTTTATAAAAATAATTCCTACACCTAATATGTAAAAACCTTTATATTCAGCCTAATTCTAACCCTAATGTTTACTCATTCAGGATGAAAAATAATCTTAGGGAAGATGGGGATGATCAGCCTCTCCAACATATTCCTGATATGAGAGTAAAGTGGTAAAATGATTTGACAATTTTCCTTATATATGCATTTGAATTATCTAAGAGAATATGTAAGAAACCCATTAAGCTCTGATGCCTCTAAGAAATAGCTATGAAGAAAGTAGAAGAGAAGGTACCATTAGCCTTTCACAACTTTTTAAATTACTTGAATTATTTTTACCATCGCCATGTATTACTTCTATAATTTTTAAAAGAAAAAGACAGATTTATATAACAAAGATAACACCCATATTCTCTCAGTCTACATAGAATTCACTGCCCTGGCCTTTGAGAGCAAGGATTAGCACCTTGTGGTATAAAAAGCTAAGGATTTTCTATGGATTTCCCTGCACTGATATCCCTCAAGGTACTTCTTACAGCTGGTGGGAGGGAAAGAGAGTCCTTCATTTTTTGGCAGCGTGGGAATATCTAGGAGCTGGAGCTCAATCCCAAGAATGATATAGTGTAAAATAGAGAAGGGGCCAAAGCTCCAGGCAGCAAATGGTTAGTAAGAAGTAATGCTGGGCTGGGGCTGTAGCTCAGTGGTAGAGTGCTTGCCTAGCACATGGGAGGCACTGGGTTTGATCCTCAGCACCACATAAATATAAATTAATTACTTAATAAAGGTATTATGCCAATCCACAATTTAAAATATGCATATAAAAAAGAAGTAATGCTGTCATTACTTCTCACATTAAAGCCATAGAAGGTTGTTGATTTGACGGTCTTCTTGATGGCACTTCCTGAGCCAGTCTCTGTGTCACTCAGAACATTACCCTGAGGCTTTGTGTTCTTATTTCTCCCTAGCTGGCTGTACAGGATTCTACCTTCAGTCTCTCACAAGCCCTTTGAATCCATTGACCAAGGCCATGTCACTCACAACTGGGATGAAGTTGGTCCTGATCCTAACCAGGTAACCTGGTCCTGTGAATCGGAGCTTACTCGTATAACCAATACCTTGAATAGAAATCTTTAAGTCAGGAACAGAGTCTTTGGAAAAGTAAGTCAGCTTTTTAAAATAAATGCTAGCTTGTCTGTTTGGGGCTCAAACTTGGGAGAGGATTTGGGAATTGATTGGTGTGTGTGTGTGTGTGTGTGTGTGTGTGTGTGTGTGTGTGTGAGAGAGAGAGAGAGAGAGAGAGAGAGAGAGAGTTGATTTCTAGCCTAATGGCATGTAGATAGGCACAGGAGTGGTATAGACCTGGGGGGAGTGCCTTGGATGGATGAATTGGATGGATGGAAATTATATAGGCTGGTCAAAATGCCTTCATGCCCACAGGCTTTTTGTTTAGTTATGTTTTAGCCTAAATTTACCATTGAATACACAAAATATCTTAAATACTGACATTCTTGAAGAAAGGCCTCTGAACTCTGGCACAGGCATAAGGGTCTTATTGTCTGAGCAGGATTCTTTAAGTCTTGTGACAGATTGCTTTCACATTCTCCTCAGACTTAGGAACTTCTAGTCTTTGCCCATGAATCCCTCCTTTTGGTTCAGTGATGAGTGGGCTTTTCCTCTGGGGGTCAATATTATCTACATACTCTGCTGAGCATATCAATGAGATATCTACTCATGGAATGAGATAGACTCAATACTATACAGGACTGAGATACTCTGCTGAGCATATCAATGAGATATCTACTCATGGAATGAGATAGACTCAATACTATACAGGACTGAGCTCTTTTGTTTTGAACCTTCTGAAAACCTCAGTGTATTCCTTTGTCTCTGAGTTTAGGTACATGTCACTGATAACTGGTCTATAGTGCAGGAAAAAAAGCAAACGTGGCTTTGCACCCCTCGTCCTTCTACTTACCAATTGTGTCCTTGATCCCTGTTGTTTCACTTATAAAATGTGATGGCAGCATCTGCTTTGCAGTGTTGTTGTGAGGATTACTAGAGAGAATAGGTGTGAACAAAGTGCCTGGCGTGTAGTTGTCAAGAACCATGACCCTGAGACAGCCCTTTTGATACATTCGCTTAAAGGCAGTGGCAGAATATAAATCTCAGAATTTATACACTTCAGATAAACTTGTTTTTAATTTGATGCTATTTATGCTATTTTTTTTTTATTCTGAGGTCCCCATCTTCCCTGTCTCTCCTCTCCTCAGCCAAGGAAATCACTTGCTTCTCCTTTGTTCACCAAGACATTTCATCTAAACCTGCAAATCTACTTCCCCTAAGCACTTAGACTTTTTGTAGAACAAAAGCTGGAATAATTCATGGTCACCTTTGGTTTCCTGCCCTGCTCCATTTCTTGCCTTAATTATAGAAATCTCGAAGAGTTAAGTACAGCTGATATGTGGCCTACCCCTCTCCAGGAGGGACAGAAAAGGAAACTAGCATTCAGGGTCCAGAAAATATGAGTTATCGTCTTAAATATTATCCACCTTAAAATTATCCATCTTAAAATATTATCAATATTAAAATGTTAGCCATCATGAAACAGGTATATTTTGTCTAAATACCTGACCTTTAACCTTTTTGAAGTTTAATGTGTACAGAAGACATCCTCCCACCCACCCTCCCACTGGCCTGTATATTGACTTTGAGCGTGTAGGGGAACAGGCAGCCCCTGCTCCAACCCCCACCCCACACACAGACTCTGCCCACACAAGGTCTCAGAAAGCTCCTGCCCCTTCTCTGTCAGCTGGACACATCCCTTGTGTGTGTGTGTGTGTGTGTGTGTGTGTGTGTGTGTGTGTACAGGACCACAATTTGCACAACTAACCCCGGGAAACCCTGACTTCCCCTCTTCCTCAAGTCTGAGGCTCAAGAAAAGTGAGGGGCACTTCACTATGAATAAAGTTTGTCTTATTGTGCAGATGAATTCTCTCAAGTAACCTCTTAGAGTTGCCTTCAGAAAAATAGATGAAAATCCTGTCAGGGTGTGGTAACAACTATGAATCTCTTCTCTGTGCTTTTGTGGGATTTCTGATCAGGCTTAACGCCCACTAAACATTTATTATATACCACTTTGGGAAGATTGAGAAGCTATTTGGATCCCAGTAAGTTTTCTAGTTCTTTCTTTGGGTGGCACAGATGATTCTTTCATATTTCTGACTGCTCACTCTTTCAGAGCCAAAGTTCATATTACATATGGTTGTAAAATCAGCAAGTAAGACAAAAGTTAGGCACAAAATTATAACTGAAAATCTTTTTAATCACCCATAAAGTATAGGATGCATGGTTCTGTGTGTGCTGCCTGGTAAGGTAATTTTTACATATACTAAATTTAAGGACCATTGTGCTAGACTAAATGAAGGATTTCCAGAAAATTCCATGGGCAGATTTCAGGAATTTAAATCATGTGGTCTTTAAGATAACAAATCACTAGCGGTAAACAAGATTGGGCCTTGGAGTTCCAGCGCCCCCTACCTGTTCGCCTTGATCACAGCAGTTGTCGTGGCCTCCAAACCATAATACATCCTCATAGATGTATTTGTTTGTGGTTTTGTGGGCAACAGTGGAGCCATACTTTTAAAATATAATTTTATTTTTAAAGTCCCTGTTAATATAATTCTTTTGTATAATTCAATTTGTAAGTCCATTTTATATCTTCTTAATAGTTATTTTGAAGTATAGATAACATATCGATGGAAGCCGTGAAACCCAAACTCTAGGGACCAAGGGACCAAGCATTTATTGAGCCATTCACAGATGCTACCCAGAAAAGGAAAGGACTGGATCTTGGGACAGGCTGCCACAACTATCAGTAGCAAGGTTGTGTAGCAGATCAGAGCTAAGAATATTTTTAAATTTGGGGGGTAGTTTTTTCTTGGTTAAAAAAAAACACTTTGGGGTAGGCAAGCACTGTGAATTACATTGTAGTGGGATAATCTTGAGCAGGAAAGCTTTTTGGGTAGGAGGGAAGTCATGAAGAGAATAACTGTTGTGTCTAGATTGGTTGGAGTTAACAGTCCCAAAAGTTATAAGCAAACAAAGTGTGGTGACCCTGTTGCTCACTATGTTTGGATTTCACTCAAGATTTCAACATTATCTTCCTTTTTTCTTTTTCTTTCTTTCTTTCTTTATTTTTTTTCCTGGTTTTGCCCCAAGTTGTTAGCTGGTTAACTTTCCTGACTTCTTTTGCCCTCCACCCTCTGGCTTTTATCATTAAATTTAGGACATTTCAAATTTTTTTCTTTTCTCAAAACTAACCCTGTTCCAATAGAATTTTTCTAGTTTCATCTTATTACACAAGTAACATATGTTTATAAAAACCTCAAATGATATAGGAATTAATAAAGTAAAAAAGTGGAAGTCTCACATCAGAGGTGAGAGTGATGGGTGTATCCGTTGCAGATGTTAATTCATTCTTTCACAGTTAACATACATTTTGACAGAGAAGTTCATGGCACTGTACTCTGAGTTCACAGAGTCATCAAAAGAGCTGTATCAAAAATTCCTATCTGCTCAGTCTGTATTTGTTTCCCACGGGCTTCTGTGGTTTTCCATTCTAACATTGCTTTGCATTTGTCCTTCAATTTGTTCCTTTTCTCCTGTTTTGAATTCTTTGAACACTTTTTAGATGGTGATCATTCTCCAATATATCCCCTACTCGTTCACAGCCCTGTGTTCACACACTGGGAGAGACATGCTTCAGAACCTCACAGTGCCTCCATGAACATCAGCTCCAACAAGGTAGCTCTTTACCATCCTTCCTACCTGTGACCTGTGTCACCTGCCATCTGCTTCCCCTTCTCTGATACACACACCCTGGCTGTTCTTGGCAAAATCTATCCTTTTGTCTTTTCATCTTCTCCTTGACAAGTTAATATCTCTTTCCAATTTTATGCCTCATTAATTAACCACAACATTCTGCATTCATCACTTTTCCCTCTCATAACCTCTTCCAAATATGTGCTCCAGACTCTCACCCAGAAAGTCTGAGAAAATTATTTTTAGGTGCCTGACAGTACTTCCCAGCTGCAGCCTATATAAGTATGCCTTCAACTATTAATCAAAGCCTTTACTTCAACAGCTTCACTAACTACCCACATTGGCCATCTCTGGAAATGTGAAGACCTGAAAACTGCCTAATGTTTCCTCTAGTCTAACATCCAGTGCCACAGAGAACATCATGGGATAGATGATCATCACCGTCACCCTTGATAGTGATCATCATCATCACTCCTAGGAAGATGGAGACTATTCCCCACAAAATTTTCATTTCCTTTAGTATATATTTAATCAGTCATGCAAGAATTCATGCAAACTCCTAAGTAAATTTAAATTCAGCCCATGGACACAAACTCAGTACATTAATATCTCACATAAGAAGTATGTCTAATTTTATCACATGTCTTCCTCTAGTTTGTGAAATCTCAGAATTTAATGAATAAGCCTGCATCCAATTCAACCACAGTTTTACAGATTTCAATTAGCATTCTTGAATCAGCATTCCAGTGTAGAACTCAAGAGTTTTTTAAAACTTCTTGTTACTACATCCTGAACTTTTGGTTTGGGGGAAGTCAGACTCTTGGCCCAGTTAAAACATCAACTGAGGAAATTACCTTTTGGTTCCAATTACCATATTAGAATTACCTCAAAGCTAAGTAAAGGCCATATCATAGAATTCCTTCTGTCCACAGTTCATGCAAATTATCAAAAAATGTTTCAAACCAATATATCCTTACAGAGTTATTTGCTGTCTAATTTGTCAAACTATTCAGGTTTTGCCATTCTGAAAGCCCCTCCCCACCCAAATGTCTTGTGTTTTCCTACATCTTGAAGCTCTTGCCCAAGACTCTATTAGCAGCCAGCCCAACCCCTACTTTTTGTTTCTGGTGCTGGGTATCAAACTCAGAGCCTCATATATTTAAGCAAGTGCCCTACCACTGAGCAACACCCTCAGCAGAGGCAAAACTTTTTTTTAAAAAAAATCTCCTTTCCCCAATTTTCCCCAGACACCTACCCTCTCTTGCCCAGAGTTCTCTTCACCTCTTCCCTTCCCCAAGCTTCTGGTGCCATGTGACCACTGCTTCTCAGCTTTCCTCTTCCTCCTACCTTCCTCCTCTATAAAATGGCACTTGCTGTGTAGATTCTCCCATTCTTTTCCTAGGAGAGACACACACAAAGCACTGATCTCTGCAGTGACGCTGGAGTTCAAGGGATTGCAGTGACAATGGGGAAATCAGAATTTTTCATAGAGAATCTGGATGGGAAGAGGAGGAGCTGTGAATGCTATTAATTTTTTTAAAAATCAGATAAATACACATACACACATGCATACATTTACTTTTATTGTGGTCATGATGTAATACAGATTTGCATTCTATTTATTTAAACTTAAAATTATATTTTGTGCCTTTGTAAACTCCTTGAGGGCAGATAATTTTGAGGGGATGGGTACCGGAAATTGAACCCAGGGGCACTCAACCACTGAGTCACATTCCCAATTTTATTTAGAGACAGGGTCTCACTGAGTTGCCTAGCACCTTGCCATTGCTGAGGCTGGCTTTGAACTCTATCCTCCTGCCTTAGCTTCTTGAGCTTCTGGGATTACAGGCATGCACCACCATGCCTGGTGAGAGCAGATAAATTTTTAATGCTGTATTATAATTCAATATGTTTATAAAACAATTATTCTATTGCCATATATTTAGATTATTTTCATTATTATGAATCATCCATGATACATGATTTCTAATCATCCATAATTTATAATAGTTGATCGTCAACCATTATAAATCGTCCATGGCTAATACCAGCTCTTGTCTCTGCAGCATCCTAAAGCATGAACAGCTGACCTCCCTCTTTCCTGAATCTCTGACCTTTATGGCATTGCATTGACTCCTGAGCCTGCAAAATGAGTGCTCTCCAGGGTCCTGAACTAAGATTCTACCTCCCTCTTGTCTCCATCTTCTGCCTGGAAAATGGGGAAGTACTTAATCTCTTTTCCCTGCTCCTCTTCCTAATTGTCTTCTTCACCCTTATCTTTCCCTTCTTATTACACACATTTCCCCTTCCCCTTCTGTAATAGTTTTCTAGGGACTCCATAACAAAAAACAGGCTGGGTGACGTAACCAACGAAGATTTACATTCTCACTTTCATCCCAAGATTGAAGTATCCGAGGCCTCTTTCCTTGGCTTGTAGATAGTTGTCTTCTCCCTGTGTGTGTATCCACATTTCTTCTTTGTATAAGAATGTATAGGAATATTCAGTTAAGCCAATCCTAGGAACATAATTTCATTTTAACTTATTTCTATAAAGATTCTATCTATATAAGTTATACTCCATGTATGTATCTGTGTCAAAATATACTGTCACATATATCTAAAAAGAACAAAAAAAGATTATATCTATAAATGCAGTCACATCTGAGGTACTGGGTTGGAATTTCAACATATGGAATTTAAGAAAAATACAATAAAGCCTATAATACTCTTCCTCTACTTTCTCCCCATTTCCTTCCAAATGTTGGCCATGGGTTACCACTTTTATTGGATTCTCTTTGCCTTAGAGCTAAAGGGATAGTTGATGATAAACGCCCCACTGGAATGAACTGCGGGGAGGAACTCCTTGACCACAGATGATATTTCTAGCTCACTTTGCTTCTCACCTCTCCCTGGGGCCCCCTCAACACATGTATAGGTACACACCTCAGCAGGTAGTATTATTAAGGCATAACTTTACCCAACATAACTCCAGCCCAGAGCTTGCTATAACCTTGTAGGCCACATTGCAAGGTGTCATTCACACAACTTTGGAATTCAGAAGCCATTCTAGAGCTAGTGTCAATATTTACATCCTATCATCCACTTTATCTCCCTCTTGCCATCTTTTTAACCTCCCAGGTTTTCTTCTTATAAAAAAATTGAATAAATGTCATTCATAGCCATGACATTAAATGTCATCTCTCTGAAGTATGTTTTACAAATCTTCCCTCCAATTTCAGAAACTGCATTGGATGATGCCATGTGTATGTTCTAACTTAAAAGATCCTATACGGAGGATGTGACAGTCCCATCCAAACTATTGTCTCCCCCTGGCTTTTCTAAGCCTGTTACTGACAACCATTCTTTCACATACCCAGGTTTGAATCTTTAGAGTCTTTTTTTTTAATGGACACATATCTTTATTTTGTTTATTTATTTTTATATGGTGATGGAATTGAACCCAGTGCCTCACAAGTGCAAGGCAAGCACTCTGCCACTGAGCCACCACCCCAGCCCACCTTACAGTCATTTTTAAGAACTTTTGATTTTTTCCTTCTATGTGAAATTAAGTGGCAAGTCCACAACATGGTGATTCCCAAAGTATACATAAGAGTTAACCAGAGAGTCTTGTTGAAAATGTGGAATCCAAAGCCTTGCTCTCCAGATATTCCAGTCTAAAAGATCTAAGATGGTGTACAGGAGTGCCTCCAGATGATTCCACTCATATTGGCCTTGGACCACACTTTAAGAAATATTGCTATAGAGCCTCTTTGGTTCTCCCTTCTCCTGACTCTGCTTAGTACAGGCTTCATTTGCTCTTGCCTAACTTTATAATGGCCTCCTAATTGATCCATAGGGCTTCCTTACCCCATCCCACATTGTGCTGCCAGATTCAGCTTACTGAATTACTATCTCTGAAATCTTTAAACCCCACCATCAGTCCACCCCTCCACTTCCCAGACAGTCAAGGACAAGCTCCCAAGATAGAAGATCAAGACCAGTTCCCTGTCATGAGCTTTCAAACCCTCTACTTTCTGCCATGTGCCCTACTTTTCAGTCATACTAAAACCACACTTTTTTCCAAGAAAATATCCTGAAATTTCTTTCCTTGGTGCTTTATGCTATTACATTTACTTGGATTTCCTTTTGTTTACAAATATCCACCCACCAAAATCCCACCCATAATTTAAGACTCATTTTAAATATCACTTTAAAAAAAACTAAAATTTCAATATTTTTCAGGGTTATCTTAGAATAGAATTTATATCTCCATCATCTTTGTTTTATCTGCAGTACCCAGCATGTACCGTATTCCAAACATTTAATATTGCAATTGTTGATACTTCCTGTAGCTCAGATCTCATCATCCTATAAATAGACTAGATTGCATTTCCATAAATGCATCCACTGGAGTTTGCCAACATTACCGTGTACATTGCCCTGTTCAGCCCTTTCTGGACAGCTTGCTAGATCTTTTTTATAATACATCTTTATCAACTTACATTTTACTCCTTGGAAAGAAATTGAAGCTGTCCACAAACCAATGATTTTATTGCTTGTGTCTCTTGTTTTTCATATATAAGAGTGTTAAATAGGCCCCGTTCCAGCATTTGTTCCTGAGGGAATATTCATGTTTACGTGTTTCTTCCAAAGTCACTTACATTATCTGTATCCTTATTTTCTTATCAGAAATTCTCCATACTTCCAGGATTTTCTGGAACTGTTTCCCTAAGGGCAGAAACCTTCAGCACCTAGTATATGATCTGACACATGGAGAGAATCAATGAATATTGTTTGAACAAATTAATGTGAAGGGTTTGGACAAGAATTCCAATCCTGAAGGGCCATATCAGGAGTAGGGTCTCAGGAATCAGACTGGGCCAGGGCAACTCAGCACTGGAGCAAATAAGGGTCAGAATGAAAGACCAAGACCAACATTAGAGGTTAAGAACACAGAGGTCAAGCTGGGTTTAGGAGGAAAGAAAATCAGTAGTTTGTGAAACAGATCAAGACGAGTTGAGCTCAAAGTGCTTAGGGTATACATTAAAAAGTGACCAAAAGAGTTTTAGCATCAGTTCTTAGGAGAGAAAAATTTATCTTCTCTAAGTTATCAGTTTTCTTACTTCTAAAATAAGAGAGAATAATAATTATAAGTGCTTCAGAGAGTTGTGAGGATGAAGTCATCCAACATATATTCCATGATCTATGCAAGGTGATGAGTATCTTAGTCTGTTTTCTTTTCTTTATTTCCGCACTTTTGTGGAGTTGGTGATGAAACCCAGGGCTAATGCAGGCTAAGTAAGTGCTATACCACTGAGCTATACATCCCCAGCCCTATTAGTCCATTTTCTGTTGACATAACAAAATACATGAGAAGGAGTAAGTTATAAAGAATAGAAGTATGGGGGCTGAGGCTGTGGCAGCGTACTTGCCTGGTATGTGCGAGGCACTGGGTTCAATTCTCAGCACCACATGTAAATAAATAAAATAAAGATTTATCAACAACTAAAAAAATTAAAATTAAAAAAAGAATAAAGGTTTATTTAATTCAGGGTTCTAGAGGCTGGGAAGTCCAAAAGTATGGTGCTGCATCTGGTGAGAGCCTTCTTGTTGCATCATAACATGATGAAAGACATGACATGGTGAGACACAGCAGACATGCTAGCCTAGGTTTCTCTTCCTCTTATAAAGTTATTAATACCATCCTGGGGTCCCCACCTTCCTGACCTCATCTAATCCTAACTATTTTTCCAAGGCTCCACCTCCAAATACCACTGGCATATGAATTTGAGGATTATGTTTTCAACATATTCAAACCATAGCAAATGCACTGAAAAGTTTATGATTGTCTCCCAATGTATCAAAGACTTGGTTCCCAGGGTGGCACTATTGGGAGCTGATGGAACCTCCAGGAGGTAAGGCCTTTGTGGGTCCTCAGGTCAGTGAGTGTGTGCCCTTAAGGAGATAGTGGGACCCTAGCCGCCTCTTCTTTCTTTCCTTTGCTTCCTTGCTCATGAAGTGAGCAGTTTTCTGCGCCACATGCTCCATATGCCTCTTTCCTTAGGGACCCAAAGAAATGGGGCTGCTACTAAATCTTGGACCATGAGCCAAAATAAACCTTTCTTTTCTCTTTATAGGCTATTCCTCTCAGGTATTTCATAATAGAAATGGGAAGCTGAATAATATGGCATTTAAACCATGGCACTGAATAATGAATATAAAGCCCTTAGTTTTACTTTCAAAGATAAGGTCAAAAAGTATGGCTTATCTTTTTTGGTAGCCTCTTGAAAGACTTAAAAAATCTAAATAAATTAGTGAGACTTGGATCTTCCCTATCTGTATTCTTGCCCATCAAAGAAGTCCAATGAATCAAAGAAAGAGAGAATCGAAGCCTGATTCTCTCTACTTTTTCCCTCAAATTGCTAGTTGTATTGAGGAATTCAATGAGCCACTGTTTTATTTTACTCACCCTTATATTCCCTGTCTGGACTGAAACTCACCACTACCAATTACCCTGGACTTCTCTCAGTCATAGCTGCTGCTAATAATTGCTTGAACACGAGGATCACTTACTCACAAGTTAATTCAAAATTCTTGGATAGTTGGTACTGACTTCTAATGACATGTCTACTTCTAGCCAGTTAATGTCATTAAGAGCCTTCAATTCATCCAATTTAATTGAGTTCATGGCAATTTTGGATAGAATCTCAGTAAATCAAAGAATCTCAATGTTGAAAGGGATATTCAGATCATCTAGCCCAACTCCCAGTCTTCTAACTTTGGAAATACTGAGACTGATTCTTTCATATTTTCTTTTCATCTCTGAGTATGAATTTAAATATATTAAATTAAATATTGCCACCAATTATCTGTCTTCCTCCTTGGATAATGTTAAAGAATTTTTAATTATAACTTTGGATACTCTTGAAGATTCTTTTAAAATTATTTTTATCACCCCACTTTTAGTAAGTAACAGTTTATTTTCCAATAGGATTTGTAGGGTACAATTGCAAAGTATGTAAATCCATGACAGAACTCAAAGGAGAAATAGACAAATCCACAATTATAGCTGGAAACTTTAACACTCTTCGCTCAATAGTTGATAGAACTGGACAGAAAATTAGAATGGATGTAGAAGTGATAATTTTTCACATGCATGAAGAACTGACTTATGTTTTGGAAATTATCTTTGGGTTTCTAACAATAGTTATCAATTTGCTAATTATTGCCTGAATGTCATTTTACTCTGAAAGATCTCACAAATTTGCTTTATTCTCATTCCTTGAAATATAAGCATCATTCTCAGTGCCATTTATTTATTTACTTATTCAATCATTCAATAAATATTTATTGATGCCTATCATAATCAAGACACTACATCATGCATTACAATTGATGTCATTGTTTTTGAAATGTTTAATTATGAAATTCTGCATGGGAGAGCCATTTAGCAATAACATAGAGTATGAATAAAATACACCATTAAAACCTACAACTAGAAAGTTGTTGAGTTATATTAATCTTACTGGACTGCTGTAACAAAATGCCTTAGACTGATGGTTTAAGCGATAGAAATTTATTTTCTCACAGTTCTGGAGACTGGAAGTCCCAGATCAAGGTGCTAGGAGGGTTGGTGTCTGGTAAGGCCTCTTCCCTTTAGCTTGTACTACCTTCTCACTACATCTTCACATGGCTTTTCCTCTCAGTACATATGGAAAGAGAGTGAGATCTCTTCTTCTTAGAAGGCCACACATCTTATTGGATTAGAATCTCCCAAATTATGATTTCATTGAACCTTATCTACCTCCTAAAGTTCCTATCTTCAAAACAATCACATTAGACATTAGAAGTTCAACATAGGAATTTGGAGAGGACACAATTTAGGCCACAGCAAGGAGTGAATAAGCTAATAAGCACTCACTTTTTATAAAAGCTCTTCTCTGAAGAGACTTATGGAACTATAATTCTTACCAGTACCTCATTATTACGTGTAAGAAAACACAATCCAAAGAGAGAAAATGACCTGCCTGAGGTCACAGAGTAAATGGGATTGGAGGCAGTACCCCAAACCAAGTCTCCTGGTTCAGCCGCATGCACCATCCCCTTGGTCTGGCCTTGGATCAGAGAGGTACTGCTCCACAGCATATGTACAATTAAGCTGAGCATCTGTTTTTGACAGTAGGTGTTTATACCCTGCACTCCATGGACTCTTTCTGTTCATCCTCTCCCCAAATCCCCTTGCTCACATTCACCAAAATATCACATCAAGGCTCTTGACCAAAATCTTGCTGGAGTACCCAAAGCTGGCTTCCTTCTCTGGGTACTGAGTTTATCAGAATCACCTTGGGGTCTTTATCATCCTTCATAATAGGCCCAACACATTTGGAATATAGACTATGAACAATCTGCTGCCATCGGACCCAAGAGATAAATGATTCCTCTCCCCACACCATCTGTCATTTGAAGGGAATCATTTTTTTTTGCATTAGAGAAGGTTCATCAAGGCCACTGCTTCATCGGGCTGTGGGCCCTGTGGAAGGCATGCTTCCTACATCATCACATGCTTGTCTTTTCATCTGCCCTTCAGGTCCTCTCACTTCCCTTGCTATTGAGAGCTGGATCTCTCGCTCTCCCTCTCTTTCTTTCCCTTTTGCTTTCTTCTCTCTTTTCTTAGATTATAGATCCTTACGCTTCCATTATTTAAATTTCTCTGCTAGTTGGTAGTGGCATTGTCCCTGCCATTTGGCCCAGGATGCCACAGGTTAGTTGATTGATTGGTTGGTTGTCAGGTTGTTTTGTGGCTTGGTTGGTTGACTGGGTGTTTTTTTCCAAGCATGATATTTGGTTCAGCAATGCAATAATATCAGAATCTCCAAGTTGGGTGTGGTGATTCTAAAGTGTAGTTGCACATTAGGAGAGCTTTTATAAAATACTGATGCCAGGGCCCACCTTCACAGATCCTGATTTAATTTGGTCTTGGTTTCAAAACCTCTCCAGGTAATTTCCATGGGTCAGGTTGAAAAATCAGGCTGGGAATCTCTGGTTAGAGCTGAAGGGTTGCCCAGGCAACCATTGATCTGATACTTAAATCTCTTCCATTGGGAAATCTAAGATGATGAGTCTTTTTCTGACAGTTTTCCTTGGTATGCAAACCCTGCACTGCTACTTAGACGGAAGCAGCAGGTATAGTTAGTAGCAGACCAGAACCTCCTCTCAAAACTCCAGCAGTGCTCAGGGTTGGGGCTGTGTCAGTGGCAGAGCACATGCTGAGCCTGCACATGTGGGTTCAATCCCAGCACACACACACAGCATCCAACAGTACTCAGTTGTGGCTCTTCCTAAGGTCAGGGAAATGTCCTTCTGTTTCCATAGTTCTTAACCAAGGGATATTTGTCCCCCAAGGGATATTTGACAATGTCTGGGGATATTTTTGATTTTTACAACTTGGAGGGAAGCTACTGGCATCTAGTGGGTAGAGGTCAGAGTTGATACTAAACATCCTATGAAGCACAGCCCCTGCAATAAATGCAGCACAAAAACGTCAACAGTGCCTTTCCTACATCCTTGCTTTCAAGTACCCCTCTCTTCCCCCAAGAGAAATCATCCTTAATGGAATCAGTCCTAAAGTATTTTCTTCCTTCTTGAAAGCACGATTTGAATGATCTTTTTAAAATCCACCTTTCATGTCATTTTATTTTATTTTACTTTTTGGTACCGAGGATTGAACCCAGGGGCTCTTAACCACTGAGCCACATCTCCAGCCCTTTTTTGTATTTTATTTAGAGATAGATCTCGTTGAGTTGCTTAGGGCCCCACTAAGTTGCTGAGACTGGCTTTGAACTTGCAATCCTCCTGCCTCATCCTCCTGAGCTGCTGGGATTCCAGGCATGTGCCACCATGCCCCAGCTCAGGTCTTTTTAAGTTGTCTTAGAATGTGATCAATCTGCTTTGCTTTTAAGAAATAAAGGTTGTTGCCTGACTGTGTGTGTCAGAGAGGCAGAATAACCCCAGTGCCATCTCTTGTATTTGCTACTTTCTTTCCCATCTGGCTGCCGATCAGACATACAAATGAGCTGAGCCCTGAGCCCATACAAAAGGGACCTGAGGGAGGCCCTTTCCAGCCTGCCTTCATCAGGAACGGTAGGCAGTGGAGCCAGCCTTGGGGTATAGGTCACTCCTGAGTTATGCCCTGGGGTGGCTGGGTATATCAGCTGCCAGCCTGGCTGGGTCAGGCTGCCATTTATTTGATTAATAAGTGCTGGGCTGACAATCCAAGCGGGGTCTGAACCTGCTGATTCTTCTTCGCACTTCTTTAGATCAGTTTATTATTAAATTAAAGATTGTTATGATTTAAACTGAACCATCAGGCAGCCTAGGGACAAACGCAGGGTTTGGTGAAGAAACTGAACTCAGTATTGCATTTACCAAATCTAATCTCAGCTGGGTGCTTTTTCTTTCTCTTAAGGAAATAATTCAAAACTCGAAGGGCTGGAAGTAGAAGTAGAACCTTCCCCTGCAGTGTCAGGAGCCCACACAGAGAAGCTGGCATGCCAGGAAAAGGAGCTGATTATAAATAGCAGGAAAAGCGGCATCAGTCAAAACTTGCTGATGTGCCTGAGCAAAATGCTAAAAGAAACAAACAGCTTCTATATGAGAAAGCAATGATTTCTCTTTATTTCTATAATTGAAAGTTCTAAGGAACAAAGACAGTTTTTATTCTTGTAGGTTTCAACTCACACACATGCACACATACACCAGTAGACGCCCTCTAAAGAAATGATGGATTATCATTAATTTTAAAATAACAAAATCAAAAGTAGTCCAAACCTCAGAGAGGGAGCAGCTGACCTCTTTTTTCCTTGTAACTGATGCTATGTATTGTATTTAGAAAGCCTATGGTTTTCCCTTTGTGAAATCATTTTCCTGTGTGCATATTTCTTTTCCAGCTTAGATGGAAACCATTTGAGATTCCAAAACCCTCTCAGAAGAAAGTGGACTTTGTGAGCGTAAGTCAATGCTACACTTTCCCACAGCCCTCCTCTCTTCTGAGTGAATGACCTCACCATTCACAGGCTGAATGCCAAACAGAAGCAGCCTTATTTGGAGGCAGCAGAGACAAACTCACCTGTGTCTGCCATAGGGGGCTAGCAAAAGGATATCTTCCTTATAGGCACAACATGAGTCCATGGTTCACCAAAGGACAACAGTGAGCTTTTACATCTCAGAAAGGCCAATGGGCAGTGGATGTGTTCCTACCTCGAGCTTCTTCTCTTGAAGTTAGAACAGAGGATCTTATCCTTTTTGCTCCATGGGTCCATTTGATAGTCTGATTACACCCTTGGGGGTTTTGTTTGTTTTGTTTGCAGTGCTGGAGATTGAATCTAGAGCTTTGTACATGCTGGGCAAGAACCTCACCACTGAACTACATCCCCAGCCCTTTTTGTTTTTCAGTTTGAGACAGGTTCTCTCTAAGTTGCCCAGGCTGGCCTCAAACTCACAATCCTCCTTCTTCAGCCTCCTAGGTAGCAAGAATATGCCACTGCACCCAGGGATACCTATAATTTTAATGTGCGAAAGAAATTATATAAAATCACAAAGAAGACAATCATATTGAAACACAATGATAAAAAATATTTCAAAAAACAAATTGTGTTTGATTTATAGTCATACATATGACTTCTTGTTAGTGTACTAAGGAATGAGCTGTATGGGAAATAATTGTGATATGAGCAAAAATGATGCTTTGATACGCCTGTGGTATATGACATGAAAATATCCATGATTTCTATTATTGAACACAGGCACCTCTAATACTGCTGTGGTTTGTTGCCTATATTCATATTAATTAAAGGGAACAATGAATTTCACTCAAAGATTAGAGAAAATAAATAGAAAACTTTTCTCATCCAAGTTCATGAACCCCTGAAGTGGATGAGTGGGCATCAACTCAGGACGGCAGCTCTAGTTAGTACATAGCTGATTGGAAGCTCTGTTGGCAGTTACAGGGGTGGGGTACTGTAATAATACCTGTGCCCAGAAGGAGCCATAGGGAGGTGGACTCCAAAAGGCCAGTGGAGTTTTCTGCGATCAACTTGGCACATAGCTTACCTAGGGACTGTCTAGGTATTCAGCCAGAAGGCCAAATTGTTTAAATTGTCTTGAAAAATTCTTTACCCTTATTAAATGCTTCAAAATCCTGTATAGAATCACTTCAATAGACCACAAACTTGCAATCCAAATTAAAATATATAAAAAAAATTCCCACTTCCTGTGTGAATTATGGGTCTCTGAGGAGCAGAACCTTCTCCTTTTGGGCTCTACCATCTATAGCTTTGGGGCTGGGAGCTTTCTGAGAAGGATTGTGTGTTCCTTACACTGGGTATCAATCATCTGGTCACACAGCAGGGAGAATTATAGTCAGTTAGAATATATTTTTCTTTTTCCTATTCTGGAGAGGTTAGATTGACCTCTTCACAAGCAGAGGATTGCTCATATGGGGGTGGACTGGAGGGGCATTAACCGACACCTGAAGCTGCCACCATCTTCCCTAAGCCTCCTTGATATTTAATATCACCTCGAACGGAATTGCTCCTCCAGGTTGAACTTAAGCACACTTTTGAATTAATTAAAATTAGTGAACTCTTGCCTCATAAATCTATATGATGTAGCCATTAGGATAGCCATATTCAGGTCACAGCTGAAAGGTAGAGTGAGCCACAAACAACCATACATAAGTGTAAATTCCAGGCTCCCCAGAGTTAGCCCAGATCCCAAATGTCTCTCTGGTCCCCAAGGGGAGAGCCTTTTGAAACCTTGCCTCATGACCTTGGCAGGGGTAGGGGGATGCGGGGGACAGGGCAAAGGCTGGTCTCTTGGGCACAACTAGTATTCAACCTCTGTCTCCCATGGGTCTCTCCCAGGGTCTGCACACCTTGTGTGGAGCTGGAGACATCAGGTCTAACAATGGGCTTGCTGTCCATATTTTCCTGTGCAACACTTCCATGGAGAACAGGTAAGGGACTCAGTGCTAGGGCTGGGCATCCCCATTCCCCAAGGGCTGTTGCCAGAAGGTGAAGGACAAGTATCCACTTTTACAAAGTCACACCTGCACATTGTTATTTTTGTTATTTTTTCCCTCAGAGAAATATAAATAAGCATTTTCTGTTTTTACTGACTCTTGTGACAAACAAGAGGGTCAACAGAAAAAAAAGGAAGGTGAGACCCCGGAATGAAGGTGTGGTACAAAAAGCATTTTATCTTTAGGTGGGTTTGGGCCAGAATATTCTCAATTTCTAAGTTCTGCTCTTGAGATCAAAGTCACAGCAGGGGCAGTCATTAGGCCACCTGTCAGTGGCAGGCCATGCTAATAGACTTGGCTTCAAGCTTTCTGTGAAAAGCAGTTTATATACTGGCGTTTTTAAAATAATTATTTTTTTTTAAAAAAAAAGGTAAATGGCATTCCTGCATTTTCTTTGGGAAGCAGACTAGTGCAGCTGTTTTGTCCTGCCAGTAGAACCAGATGTTGCATCCAAAACCCAACTTCAGTCTTGCATGAGTCATTTAACTTCTCTGAGCCCCAAATGAAGACCAAGATCACAGCCCTATGGCAAGTCATTGACAACCTTCCTTTTAGTCCAGCCTCATATTGAGCCACATTCCCCTCCACTCAAGCCACACTGGCCTTCATTCACTTCTTTCAACCTGCATGGGCCCTTTTGCCACAGAGCAACCTGTGCATGCTGGTCCTTTGGTCTGGATTGTCCTCTCCCCTGGCCTGGATAATACCTTCAGCTCCCAGGCCAAGAGTCCCACCTTCAGGGAAATTTTTGCTATCTCCCCAAACTAGTGCAGATCCCTTTTCTTTCATTTATCTGAACTTGACTTTCATGGGCTATTGTAGTTTGCAGTGATTTAGTTCTGTAATTGTTTATTTGCAGTCTGACTCCCTACCAGGTTCTAAGCTCCATGAGGGCAAAGACTGGGTCGTTCTGCTCACCATGATATACCTAGTGCTAAGCCTGGTACATAGTAGGCACAAAGCAATAATTTGTAGAATGAATTCACTTGTCTAGACAGTGTTAAAACTGAAGCTGACAGGAAATACTCTGTATGTTTCAGATGCTTTTATAATTCAGATGGGGACTTCTTGATTGGTAAGTTCTGAAAATTTCAGACCCCTTCACTGTTCATTGATCTCTAGCCACAAGCTGCTTTCTAATTTCCGACCTATTATTTTCCTTCATTCTCAAATCTGTTTTATTTAATTTAATGCAATCTATAGACTGAAGTCTAGAGGCCATTGGTGGTCTGGAAAAGATTCCTTGCATACCTCAAAACTCCTATTTCCTGGTTTCTGCCTTTGCTCATCTTCTCTGGGCCTTTCTAATGTGAGAGATCTAGGCAGTTGAGAAGAAATAAGTGGTACCAGCATGTGATTAACTTATTAAGATAACTCTGAGGGCTGGGGTTGTGGCTCAGTGGTAGATCATTTGCCTAACACGTGTGAGACACTGGATTCAATTCTCAGCACCCACATATAAATAAATAAACAAAATAAATGCATTGTGTCCATATACAACTAAAAAAATTTTTTTAAATATAACTCTGTTTACCTTCAAACTTACCCAAGAAAAGCCCATCTGTCATTGATAACTGCAATAGAAATACCAACTTTCATGAGACCATCTAAAATGTAAGGTCTAATCATTTTTTTTTCCCGATCTTCCCATTCCATTTGGTGGTTTTAGTGTTAATATCTTGAAACCAACATTTTGGTATAGACATTAGAAATGCAATGCACTTTTTTTGTCGATTCACAAAATTGTACATTTATAAGTTCCTCACCTAGAAGCTGGGGGAAAAATCATTATTATTATTATTATTATTATTATTATTCACATTCTTCCAGATAGTAAAATAACTAACTGAAGTTATTGGAATATGCATTCCCCCCGCCCCCGCCAGACATAGAGTAAAGCTCTTTTTATGTGAAATAAAAAGCAAATGCAGCCCTTAAGCCTTTATGAAATGGTTCTTGCACAAAGTGGGTTGCTCACCAATGCCCTGTCTTTTTTTATCAGTTCCCCAGAAAGGGAAGCTTCTCATTTACACTGAGTTTGGCAAGATGCTTGTGCAGCCCAATGAGATCTGCGTCATTCAGGTTGGTAATGTGCCCCCTTCTCCTCCCTGTCTCTCCCTAATTTGGGAGCAATCAGATGTTTCAGCCGCTTCTATTTCCAACTCTAAAATTTCTCTGTCATGTCTGGGCAAGGGGGAGGGAATTTGAGTTGCTCAGAAGGCTTCATGTGCCGAAGGGTAAGCAGGCTTGGGTGCTGCTTTGCTTTAATATAGCACACAACCACGGAGCAAAGAGCATTCGTCATTCATGTTTCTAAGTGTTTATGCCCACTCTGGATAAGGTTCTATTGAAGGTAGGAGGCAGTGAAAGTTATTTTTGTTGTTGTTTGTTTTTATTTATTTTTTAAAGTGACTAAATCTGGGCTACTTTTACTTCTGGACCCAGGCAGAAATTAGACTAGAATTGGCTTGAGTCACAGGCATGATTAGAAATGAAGCTTTTCTTTCTAATTCATCTTTGATCTGGTCATCTCTCAAACATAACTCACCAAACTAGAGCTTTGCTTTTGCATGTGGGACTGACTGCCTGTGGCTCTGTGGCAGCTTCTCTATAACTACAAGTATGATTTAAGAGTCCACCCCTGTGTCTGCTTTCAATTCCAGAGAGGAATGCGGTTCAGCATAGATGTCTTTGAGGAGACCAGGGGCTACATCTTGGAAGTCTATGGTGTCCACTTTGAGTTACCTGACCTGGGACCCATTGGTAAATCTTCACTCTAGCCTCTCAGCCTTGCTTGAGGACACAGATAATTTCATGAAAGCTAAATATCCTTCCCCCTCCCCACCTCATTCAAATCTCAGCTTTCCTCTTCAGCTAGACCAAGTGTCTTCCCATAAAATATATGCATAACAGAAAATGACCTAAGCCAACACATTACAAATTTCTTTCTAGAATAATATTATAAACCGTTGGAGATGAAGACAGTGTGTAATACATTTCTGCACAGCATGTAGAAGTTTGGGTTACTGTGGGTGGGGTCACCAGAAACAGCTTCACAAAAGAGATGAGATTTGACTAATTCTTGATGGAAAGTTGAGGAGAAGAGGAAAGGGAATAATTTAAGCAAAAGCATACAAATGGGAATGAGTTTTGTGAATAATTACTTTCTTACATTAGTAGGTTAGGTATAGACACAAAGTGGGGAAAGCCATAAAAATGGCCAGGTGGCCATTCCTATGGAAAGGAGGAGGGGACTGAGTGACACATATAGTCTAGGAACCTCACTTTTCTCCTGAGCACACTGCACAAAATCCACATGCTTAACAGTAAAAAAAAAGGTACATCGCTCAGTACTATGAAAAAGCTAGAAATAACAGCTGCCATGAGGCAGATTAAAACTTCCTAAAGTGAACCGAGGTCCCCCAGTCCTCATTCTTCTGGCAAGCTGGAGGCTGGAGATTCAGGAGAGAAGAGAAGGTGTTAGGAGGGGTTGTTCTGGAAGCCTCCCTTTGGAGTGCAAGGAGAGCTGGGAAACTGGCCCTGGGTTCCATCTGTGGCCACACCTCCCAGTTGCTTTCCTTGTCAACAGCTTTTCAGAGCAAAACAAGGACAGGCCAGCATGTGCCTTCTGGTCACTCCCCTGGGGGATCCAAATATTCAGAGGAAGGTGGGAGGCAGCAAAGAAGCAGCTGGAGCCCTGGTGGGCCGTCTGTCATCCTGCTCACCACCCACTCTTCCCACTTTGGTCTGGCTTCCTGCTGTTCCGCAGGCAGCATAGCCCCCAGGTTCCCCGGAACATGTACCCTTCGGAAAATATATATAATTTACTAACCAGCTGGGGGCTTATTTTATTTAACCCCAGGAGCTGGAAATGATAAAACACTCCCCAGGTCTTTCCTCTCAGAGTTGAATTATGTTTTTGCACTTATGCTTTTCATATTTGGTCTTTTGATTTATTTTCCTTCTCTGAGGGAACACTGGCTCTGAGGCAGAGCTAAGCAGGCACATCCTGAAGCCTTTTTCCCTGAATGGAAGATAGGATTTTCAGGCTGGAGAGCAACTTTACAGTCCTGGATTTTGAGTTCTGACTAAGGAGCAGAGGCCTGCCTGGGATGATGGTGGTGGTCCTTCCTATCTGAGATCAAGGACTGTAGATGTGTTCTAGAGTCATCAGAGTTTCCTCAGAAAGACAAATACCTGATTTTCGGTCAGATTTTCCCTTTTCTTCTTTTCTAGTCCTTTCTTCTCCTTTCCTCTCACCTATAGTGATCAATAATGCATGTAAAAATGATTTTGTAAAACATAGTCACTCCAAAACTTTAGGATATGATGTTGGTGATGATAAAGGTGATAACTGTAAAATTCCAATTGATCAAATTCCTTGGGTCCTCCAGAAAAGGTAGCAGATTAGGAATCAACTGGGTCTTTAAGCAATGAAAGCAATTTGTTGAGTGGCTCTTAACCAGAAAGAAGGCCTTTCTCTTTGTGAGCATCTTTCATATGTGATTTCAAGTGTCTAAAAGGACTTTGGGTTACTGTGTTTTAGGAGCCAATGGCTTGGCCAATCCTCGTGATTTCTTGATACCTGTTGCCTGGTATGAAGATCGTCAAGTACCAGGTGGTTACACTGTGATTAATAAATACCAGGGCAAGCTGTTTGCTGCCAAACAGGTAAAATAAGAGGGTTGGCAGACAGGAGAGGGAATGAAAAGGTATCTACTGATGGCCAAGACCAGTATTAGGTACCTTCCATACATCCTTTCATCTTGAAAACACCACTAAAAGTGCTTCACCTGAAAACAGACCAGGTAATGAGAAATAATTTACAAATGTCCCTATAAATAGCAGAACCAGCATTCAAATTCACATCCTTCTGACTCCTAAGGTTAGGCTCTTTCTACTCACCAATCAATGAAAATCCTGGAAATATGTAGGTCCCTATAAATGCTGTGGAAAACAAAATATGCAGGCAGAGAATGTATTCTGAAAAGGAAAATGAGTTAACAAGAAGATCAGCTGAGATTTATGTTCTGCAGTGACTACCTTATTTCAAATACCAATAATGTTTAATACAAAACAAGTAGAACTCAGTTAATTAACTTGGTTTGGTTTATATCACCAGCTTGGTAAACCCAGGGCATAAGCAAAGGCCCAGAAAATAATAAAAATAACTTTATAAATGATTACTGTATAGAACTGGTAATGTTACTATGTGTTGTTCTTAATATATTGTATATATTAAAGTAAATTAATCATATAATAAAAAGAACCCAAAGATCTCTTCTACTAATGTTATTTTTTGTCCATCTGATTTATTGCTTGTATTTGACAAGGTATGTTATTTTCCTTGAACAGCATCTAGAGGTCATGCCAACTAGCAGAGGCCAACCAGTTTGCCTCTGGAAATCAACCCTTGAGGCACATACATTGTCACCCTCATCTTAGGATCGGGGGTTCTCAGAAGTGGTTCAGGAACTATTTGTGTTGAAACCTCTGAGAAGCTTATTCATGTTAACTCACAAGAGCTGATATGCACACCTCTTCACAGCTCTGTTTTCAGCAATGTCACATTAGTTGCACAAAAATGATTGTGGTGAGGGTATTTGTGCTCCAGAAATCAGCAAATGCTGTAAATCAATGATTTTTCCCCCAGAAAGCCAGTTGTTAAATATATACTAGCATACCACTGGGAAACCTCTTTTTCATGATTCTAGCCCTGGCTGGAGTTCTGTCACAGTATTGCCCTCCCTTATTTCTCACATCTAGGAATGACAATGCCTTCCCACTGTTGTGATGCTCAGATACCTCCACACCTCCACTTATCTCTAACCACACCTCTGTGGGTAGTCTGTTCACTGAAGTCCTTAGAACATTCTGAGTTGGATCCTTTTTCCTAAATAGACCCTAAGCAGCACTGGAGACCACCATTCTATAACAGACCTCTGATCCCCTCCTACCCCATACAGGATCAAGAAGGACCTTGGGGTCACTCTGAAGTTGCTAATCCTTGGGGCTAGAAATATTAGAGGTCTGCTCCCCACCCCTATACTCACCAACTCAAGCATTATGTTTATGGGTAGCTCTTCTAGGTTGCAAAAGCCTGAGATTTGCATAGGAAGTGCCCACTGTACCAGGAAACAGAGGGTAGCCAAGATTGAGAATTGCTAGCATCCACATAAATATAGATTGCTATATTTATGGTAAAAATCATTGAAGAGACACCACTTGGTAACTGTGCTTCTGCTGCACATGTAATCAAAAGGCTTATGAACTAGAAAGATAGGGTCAGTAGCCAATTGAGGACTTGGTCAAGGGTGTTTGAAGCAACCACAGAGTAATTAAGAATATACTTCTCTCGAAGGATGGTATAATTAGATTTAAACAATATCAAATAAAAAGAGAGTTGTGCTCAATATATACTGTAAGATCACAGTTACAAAAACATTAGATACTAAGATCATCTTTTTATCCTTCTTGTGATTAGCTTGTCTCCCCGTTCAATGTCGTGGCATGGCACGGGAACTATACACCCTACAAGTACAACCTGGAGAACTTCATGGTCATCAACTCAGTGGCCTTTGACCATGCAGTAAGTCTGGAGGGGTCCTGGGGATGGGGCAACCTTTGGGTGGAAGGGGATCCACAGCAGATTGGTAGCAGTCACAGATTTAGTATTTCCAAGGCCACCCTTGGAAGGCCTAGAGAGAGTCATTTGTCCTTTGGTGAAGGTGTCAATAATGTAGCTAATGAGGATACCAAGAACTCAACATCATCCTTCAACACAGCCTAGTTCTCTACAGTGTAATCACAATAATTCTCATAAGTGGGTAAAACTTAAAAAAAAAACCCACACAACTGCTAATATTAGTATTAGAGTCAGGAGAAAAGAACATTTATGGATTTCAAGAAGTCTCTGTCCTCCTCACATCTTAGGAGTCTACCCTACTGCTCTGGATGCCACCCAGGTACCTCTACTCCTGGCTGTTATTGACAGCAATAGAGCAGACAGCCCTCTTTTAAAGTCACTCATAATATTCAGTACTTGAACTTCCACCAAAGAAATCCTAGTATATGAAGTTGGTCATATTTTTCAGTCAATTAAGGGGCCACAAACAGGTCCCCAGTCTACAATGTAGACCCTCCTGAGGCTCCAGATACTTGATAAGTGTTAGTTCTGAGATCCTGGGGGAAATTCATTTTGCAGCCTAGTTCATAATAGATTAACAGCCCACAAGCAGGAGGGATAATTAGCCAGAAAATCAGAGAAAGAAGGATTATTCTGAACCAGTTCAGCTTATCTCTGGAGGAACAAAACTACCTTTCTGAACAAGAGTAACTCTTAATAAAGCCAAAGGGAAAAAGAAAATTGGGGCGCCAAACCCATACCAACATGAAGAAGCATATTGAGGCACTGATAAAGCTTTATTTTAGCCTTACTATGTTTTCTTTCCTTTAATAGTTTTAGCCATTTCCCATGATGGATGAAGCAATGTTAACTCTCCAAGCAATGAAGATTGTGTTTTTTTTTTTTTCATTTGAATTTACACAGGTTCAATCTTCTCTGGGCTGCTGCTGTAGTTATTTTTCCAAAATTCAGATCTGATCATTCCACCACTGCATTAGAAAACCTTCACAAGCTCCCCATGGCTTAGGATTAAGTCTGAGCTCTGAAGCGTGGTATTTGATGCTCTTCACCATCTGGTCCTGGACTCATTTTTTAATACCACCTCTTGCCCCTCTTCCTTCTGTCAATGCACCCTGGGTTTTAACTATCTCTCCTCTTAACAAAACCTCTGTGCACTTGGATGTTGTTTCTCTTTTCTGTGATTAACGGCCCCCTTCTTTTCTTCCCTCCTCCTTTCCTTCTTCCTTCCTTCCCTCCCTCCCTCCCTTCTTTCCTTTCTTCTGATCATTTTTAACACCAGGCTTAAAGGACACCTGCTTTTTCAGGCCTTTCCTGATCTTTTTTTTGGGTAGAGATAGTCTCTTTCCTCTCCCCTCAGTTAGAGCTAATGGGGCAGGGAATCAATCCCGATCATCTTGGACTCCCTAGATGTTGGCATGGCATCTGAAATTGAACACAATTGTTAATTTCAATTAAATTGAATCTCAGCTTTTCCACTGAAGAAGTCTAAAGATGTTTGAAAGCATAATCTTGACTCTCAACCTAACCCCTCTACACTATCACCAACAAGTTGGTGATATATAGTTATCACTATATAGTTATAGATAGATAGTTGATATAAATGTTGTATTTTAGATCTGAGAGTTAATTGATCAGAAAGCAATGAACCAGTGACTTTCCATGGTTACCATCTGGAATCTCTGATCCCCCCAAAGGGAAGCCCATCAACACCAAAACTTAAATGCTGTTTTATTTCTGTGTCCACTTTTCTCTGAGCATATCTTTTGTTTGGAGCTCCTTGACACTCTGGTCCAAGATTGGAAGGCAGACACAATGGCTCTCGGATTAGTAGGGTAGCAGGGTGTGGATAATGTGGGCTCAGCAGGGTGAAAAGGCAGCTCAGAATGCTCTTAGCTGGTGTGAATTCGTTTTGCTTCAAGCACATCGAGGGAACAGTCAGATGAGTGATTAGTGCACCTCGAGCAGAAGTCCAGACTTCTGTCATTGGATCAGAAATTAGACTGTCAACTTGAAAGCAGCTTCATGTGCTGGTGACGTATTTGTCATTGTCCAGTCCCTTCCTGGCATCATGCATTCTGCCTTTCCTTTTGTGTTACAGGACCCATCCATTTTCACAGTGTTAACTGCCAAGTCTGTCCGCCCTGGAGTGGCCATTGCTGATTTTGTTATCTTCCCACCTCGATGGGGGGTTGCTGATAAGACTTTCAGGCCTCCCTATTACCACAGTAAGTCTTTCTTTTACCAAGCCACATTTGGGGACTAGAGACAGCAAAGCAGTGAGCACCAAGCACTGGGAATAGTGCCCAGGTTGTTTCTGAACACCCCATCTTGCCCAGAGCTTAGGATCCTGCCTCCCCAGTCCCATGCTGCACCCAGGCTTCAAACTGCTCAAGCATAATCCCTGCAGAATGGCAGGGATGCATCAATTTAGGGCCTTGATCCCCATTTTTCTGGACCTGAAGAGAGGCAGAAAGGTTGGTAAAGCAGGAAACAAGAAGTTTCCATAATTTTCAGATTTTTCTTTTATAAGATGGGGAAATAGCAGTGATGTAATTAGTTGTTTGTTAATTTGAGGAAGTTTATTACTTAAGCGTGGTTCAAGAGCCAGTAAAATGTGCCTTTTCTAGTTACTTAAGCAGGACAAAGCAGATTGTCTACACTAGGGGAGAGACTCTATTCTGGAAGGAGTTTCTACAGAGCATTTGTTGCTTAGAACTGGAGCTAACAAATCTACTATTTTTGTTTTGTTAAAATTATTGTGACTAATGGTTAATGATTATTGGTCAGTTCCTAAGCCCCTATCATAAATTCTTTAAAAATATTAACTCATTTATTTTAAATAACAGCTGCAAGAGATAGGTATTATCATTGTCCTCCTTTTATTTTTCAGAATATGAAATAGACACAGAGGGATTAAGTAAGTCTCAAGCCCTCTCCAGCTAGTTACTGAAAGAGTCAGGATTTAATTGCAGACCATCTCTGATGCCAGAAGACATTTATGACCACTCACTGATGCTGCTGGCCTAATGCCTGGCACATAATACACATCTAATAAATATTTATTCAACAAGTGAATACATCATCAAGAATACATTAGGTCATGGCTATATTTAGTGAAGTTGACATTTTTAACTATACAATAACTAGCTGAAAAATCACATCTAAAATTTGATGTATAATTCTGCTTCCCAGAGATTGTCATTTTTGGATGTAGAACTCTAGAAAGACTCTAGGATAGATCTCAGTTAGAACATTCTAGAAAACAAAATGGGTAACTTAGGCATCTGTGAGGTTGGGAAAGTAAGATCCTCAGGATGAAAGAAACCACTTCATAGTCAGATGTTGGCATCTCCCTATTCAGGTGTTATCATAAAAAATGACTTTCTTTTTTTCTTTTTAAGTTTATTCTCAAGGCCCACCCCCATGGAGTTTAATTCATTGGCTTTAAGGTAGAACCTCCAAATCTGCATTTTAGGCCAGCAAGCCAAGGTACTCTACTGTAGAAGAAGGTCTACAGACCTTTTGTTGAGAAATAGTAACATAGGTTTGTCACCCCACCTATGCAGAGGGATAATAGAGTGTTATGACATGGTCAAGTTCACTACTGTGCTATAGAATATCAACCCTCCTTCATCTTCATCTCTCCTTCAGACCATGTGAAACAAATGGCCTTGTGAAATGCCTCCTATAAATTTTTAATGACTCCCTAAGTAAATTTGGCCCCAGGATAGATCTCATAAATGTATGGTGATCCTGAGTTGGTTGGGAACCCTAAGTTAGAAATTAGTTTTGCCAGAGACATTAAAAACTATTGCTTTAGCAATACTCAGAATCTTTGCTACTTTGATGTGACTTTAAAGGAGAAGCAGAGAATTATTTCTCTAAAAATATTGCCTCCGGTCATTTCAATGCATTTTAGTCAACGAGATTTAGCTTTAATCAGAAAGGTAAGGTCTACCCTCCCACTGTCCTTTGAAATTTCGAAAGTGATGTAGAAATGTTATAGCCAAACTCATTGCCACCTAAATTCATATTCAGATCAAAGCTGAATTCCATCTTGCTCTCTTCTTAAAATTAAGCTGGGAAGGTGACCCTGAGGATACATACTAGAGTGGGGAGCGTGACAGCAAATTTAAGAGCAGAACTGTTTTAAAAATGTGGATACTTCCTGCTTCCATTCGCTTCTTTTCCTCTATTTCTGCTTTGTGGAGAACCAAGTAGAACCATGTATGACTTGGGTCTCATCCCCTCAGTAAGGGTTGTTACTTTCTCACTTACTCTGTAAGATCCCACAGCAGCTTTTACTTTGGGGGCAGGGTGGGCGCAGCTGCTCAGTGGATTACAAAAGTATTTGGGCTCTCATTTGTACTTTGCATATGAGAAAGAAGGGCAGGGCATGGATAAGACAAATATTTGACTTTGCAAGTGTTGTGACTTCCATATCTCTACTCTGGCATGGTTTGCATTCTCAGCACTCTTCATAGGACAGACTATGAATAGCATTAAACAGGTTATTTCTTATTCCTGTCTGTATCACAGAACTTAGCATAGTGTCTAATTATATACATTGGAAAGATGGGCAGATGGGTAAAGTAGGAAATGGGCGATGAATGGAGGGATGGGTAGATGGCAGATGGAGATGGAAAGACACTTAAGTTCACTCAGGTGTTATATTTCTTTAATTCTTGCTCTAAATGTGTTATTATTTTAATAAAAACCTTTATTACAATAAAAACATAAGATTGAAAGAGTGGAAGCATGGTAATGTCTGTCAAATTGTGTGTGACTCCAGAAAGCACAACTAAGACCAATGAATTTAAATTATATGAAAGTACATTTCCATTTAATATAGAAAAGAACTTTCTTACACCCAGAGTTGTTAAGTTACATGATAGATTTCTTGGTAGAATGGAGAACTTCCATTCTTAGAAGGCTTTCAGGTAGAATCCAGGAATCTGTCAGTAAAGATATAGAAAATTTGGGGCTGGGGATGTAGCTCAGTTGCAGAGTGCTTGCCTACCATTTGTGAGGCACTGGGTTTGATTTTCAGCACCGCATATAAATAAATACAATACAGGTCCATCAACAACTAAAAAAAAAACTAGAAAATTCTTCTGTGTTGAGTAGCAGTAAGAATCCTTTCCAATTTTAAGATTTAGTATTATAGAAGAACAGAAGAATAAGATTATATTCAATTAAGATACAGAAAGATAATCTTTGTTAAGATAACTATCATTTATAGTCTGTGTTTTGTAGATATCAAGATTCTGTCACACAGATTATCATTTAATAATGAACTGTAAATCTAAGCTTCTTTCCATTACATCACCGTCCACCAGTACACACACACACACACACACACACACACACACACACACACACACATACACACACACACATACCATTTCATCTTTCTAGACTGGGAATCAGAAATGTGGTGACACTATATACTGCTGTGCTGCAGCTATTGGGGAAGGAGCTCTGATCTAGAAGAGAAGATGACTTTAATACGGGAACCTATCCACTTGTTATTATGATTTTCATTTTTATCATTATCTTGTCTGGGCCTTGATTTCTTTAGATCTAGTCTAGTTTCTTTCAGATACTGGAACTCAAGACTTTCATCTACATACCATGGAGTTGAGCTTTGCCTACCAAGAATGTTGTTTTTCTGTCAAACCATATTTTTTTTAATCCTATAAAATTTATCATATCCTCTATCTTCTTGGCATTCTGCAGGAATAATATTTTAGAGGTCTTGATGTTTTATTATTCTTGCCTTAAATAATAAAAACAATACTGCTTCAACCTTCTCAGGGAATTGCATGAGTGAATTCATGGGACTCATCCGAGGTCACTACGAGGCAAAGCAAGGTGGATTCCTGCCAGGGGGAGGCAGCCTGCACAGTGCCATGACCCCCCACGGCCCTGATGCAGATTGCTTTGAGAAGGCCAGCAAGGCCAAGCTGGCTCCTGAGAGGATTGCTGATGGCACCATGGTAAGCAAATTAAATGCCAGGCTCTGGTGGCCTCTGAGCTCCCCAACTGTGTTGAGAGGAAAGGGCCTTTTTTTCTCCAAAGTCACAGAGGTGGGCTAGGAAGAGTTGTGTGTCTGAATATGCAAGTTTACGTGTATATAAATATACATACTCATATACATACTAGACTTATGGTATGGGATGTAGGAAGACCTTTGGACTTGGAGTCAGACCTGCATTCAAATCTTATCCTTAATTCTTGTGTGACCTTGAACAAGTCACTTTACTTCTCTGTGCTCCATTTTTCCCATCTGTAGAAAAGCCATGCTATCCAGCCCAGCAGATGGTTGTGAGTTAATCTTATGAACTGCTCAAATGCAAGGAAATATTAGTAATATCCATATGCAGCCCTGTGCCTGCGCTCTGTTTCTGAGTCTTCTGCTTTGGGCAATAACCCTCCAGGGCCACAACAGCAGGGGAGGCAGGATGTCACCTTCAGCCTGTTTCTCAAGCCAAGGAGGGTCAGCAAGCCTTTGCCTTACTCTGGTCAAAGCTTGTGAGCAAGATCTCAGCTGTTTTCTCATTTTTCCTTGGCTCTGCTTTGGCATAGAATGAAACTGATGAGATTTAGAAACTGTTTTGTATTCTTCCGGTGTCCGGCTATAAACACTGAGGCTGAACACAATTGCAGTTGGCTTCGGTACTTGATTTTATTTTATTCTTGCATTCTTGGAGGTAGAGTTAATCGACCACAAGAAGTAATTTTATGCTAAATCATATGCAAATTTGTTTTACATTTTTAAACAAATGTCTCCAATGCTACCTGGTTTAAAATCTATAACACAGATTTTAAACCTGCTTGACTCCATGCCCAGCTCATAAATTAACTAAGCAGTGAGCCCTAGCTGTCCATCTGTCCAGTGCAATTTGCTTTGGGTCTTAACTGCAAAGCCAGAGTTGGTGGAGCTGCTTGGAGGAGGAAGGAATAGAGTACCTCCCATCTGCTTGGATTTGGTTTATGCTGAGGTCCCTTGCAAGGGTATCTGCAGGGTCCTTAAAAGACCCCTATATCTCTGTCACATGGTTTGACAATCTTATTTAAGCTATTGTTTCTGAAGGCTCCTGAAAGTGCACAGGCTACTCCTGAGTTGTCACACAGTAACCATTGGTTGGTCCCGTAAATTGGCTTTGGATAGTCATTGTTACCAGGAAGCAGTTTTTACAACGAGCGAGAATTCAGGTAATGTCTGGATCTAGACTAGTAGTAGGAAAGAGCTGTTCATGTAGAGGTATTAGGTTGAGAGACCCAGAGTATCTGGGAGCCCACAATACCTGATGAGAAGTACCCAACACTTTACCCAACTTTGAGTTTCCCTCACTCATTCCCATTATATAATTTTAGACCTAAGGGCATTGTAGACGCTTTATTCTTATTCTAGTTTGGAATGATTAACTTGATATAATATGGTCTTTATAGCTTAGCTGGGACGGGGTTTTTAGTATTCTAGGAAGCACCTAGGAAGCAGTCAGCAAAAGACAGCAATATTAATTGCCATAACAGCTATACCTGAATAGAGCTTTATACCTTACATAACACTCCATAAATCTCATCCAGAGCTCACATGGAGTCTGCCATAGGAAGTCAGGCAAGAACACTTATCTCCATTGATGTAGGCAAGCAGAAGGTAATGTAATGAGACAACAAACATTAATATGCGTGCTCCAAATAGTATCACAAGAAAACTGTATCATTTCTCTTTTGTCTGCTATATTCTTTAAATATGTTGACTGGAAATGTCATTCAGTCGATAGACCTCTTGCCTAGCATGTGTGAAGCCCCTTTCCCCCACACACAAAAGCTATATTCTTTAAATTTTTTAATGTGAGTATATAAGAATCATAGGTTGGTTCGTTTGTTTTTGGTTTTGCTCTTATTTTTTAAGGCCACTGTGGTAGGAAAATCAGCTACTGATGAAGTTGAAATATCTCAGTTGCACAGAATATTTAAATATTCTTTCTGTTGTTGACAAAAAATATCCAGAACAGTGTGAGATACACCATTCAGACCCTACTGGGATATGATTTTAAAAGTGCTATTGTCATTCCTGCCTTTTCCTTTCCACTCCTCTTCTTCCTCCTTTTCTTTTTCCCATCCAATTTCTTGGTCAGAAACTTGAAAGAGCAAGCTCAAATCTCAGCCTTGCCACAACTTATTAACTCACTTCCTAGCTCTGAGCCTTAGCTTCCTCCTTTGCAAAACAGAGACATTGTCCTCTCTCACAAGGACATGGCCAAGGTAAGTGATGACCCCGGAGAAGAAGAATATCTCAGGACTCTCCCACCTCTGCTCTTGGATCTAGTAAAATGAGCTCCATAATGCTATGAGAATAATGTGTGGCCTAAGTGCCCAATTCCACTTCATAGAATGAAACTCGAGGCCCTGAGTAGCTAAAGGTCTTGCACAAGGTCTCATCAGCTTCTGAGAGGTAGGACCAGAGCCAGAACCTAGGGTGTGGATTTCCTCTCCTCACCAATTGATGAGTTGAAGATCTTGCTAACCTACATCTTCTCTTGACAATTAATGAAATGTTCTTTATTGTCTACCTTGTCCCTTCTTATCTCCATCCTCATTTACTACAGGCATTTATGTTTGAATCTTCCCTAAATTTGGCGGTCACCAAGTGGGGACTGAAGACCTCCAATTGTTTAGATGAGAACTACTACAAATGCTGGGAGCCTCTCAAGAGCCACTTTACCCCCAATTCCAGGAAACCAGCAGAATTCAACTGAGCCTGGAGCATCGTTACCATACATGAGAATGGATTTGTGCCATTTCCCTGAAAACCTTGTGCCTTCTAGAAGTAATAGGGAAGAGGGTTGGTTAGAACGAGAACTCACTTTTTCACAGTCAAATAAGTCAGAACATTTGTGGAAATCTATTTGTAAAGTTCTATGGCTATCAGCTTACTTACTCAATAAATTTGCTGCTATTCTGTTGAAATGATGAATGCTTATAATTAAATCTTGATGAGGCTTATCTGTACTGGCCAGGACTGGTGAGCCAAGTAAATCCAAGAGGCTGGACCAAGGCTAACACTCCAGCCCATGTAGTTGTCCAGAGGGCCTTCATTTTATGAGAACAATTGTAAGCTCCATCAGGGTCCACAAGACCAGGAAGGATGAAGCACAAAGTCAAATTCTTAGGATTTATTCCATGCATGGGGAATTCCAAGGGGTCAGCAGAGTTTCAAACTTACATCTGTGAGCCTAAAATAGATGGGCAGTCAGGACTGTAGTCTATCTAATCTTGTGGTCATGTAACAGCCAATATGATGATATTGAGCAAAAATCCCTGTCCCCAAGAAGAGAGATTTCATTCTCTTGGGTGATCTGCTGTTCCGATTTGCCCATGACTACTCCAAATTTTGCAACTAAAGCCCTGTATCCCAGGACACCCTTCAGTCCTAGTCAAGCTGGAATAGTTGTTCAACCTACTATTCACTCATTTATTAAACCATTTGGTACCGGTGTGTTGAGTCCTTACTCCCAGCTCCAAAGCAAGGTGCTAGAGATGACTGTTTGAAAAGGAAGAAGCAGTATCTCTCCTTGGGTTGCGGACAGTCTGGGAGATCAGGGTCAGAGGAAATCAAGATTGTGGCATAGAGCCAGGATAAAAATGAGGCAGGGCCTGGCACAGTGGCCTACACTTGTAATCCCAGCCACTTGGGAAGCCAAGTTAGGAGGATCATGAGTTCAAAGCCAGCCTCAGCAAAAGTGAGAAGCTAAGCAACTCAGTTAGACCCTGTCTCTAAATAAAATACAAAATAGGACTGGGGATGTGGCTCAGTGGTTGAGTGTCCCTGAGTTCAATCCCTAGTACCAAAAAAAAAAGGGTAAATAAATAACAATGCTGTACCTGATAGCTCCCTTACTGTGGTCAGCATCCCACCATCCCACCCAGACTATTGAGCTGCCCAAGACTTTGGGTCTGAGTTGATTAGATGCTCCGGGGTTAATCAGACACACAAATCAGAAACATAGGAACAGATGTTCGTCACTGCTTCAGTTCTGTAGTTTTATTACATTTCTCCCACTTTGTTGCCATAGTAGCAGTTTTGATATGCTGCTACCAAGTTCTCATTCAAAGATGTGTAATGAGAATTAGCTATGGGTCAGGACCTAAAGACTAGACTTGCCCTTTCTGCTAGATGCCCAGATAAATTTGAATTTCAGACAAACCACCAATCACTTTTAGTGTAAGAATGTCATGCAATTCCTGGACATTTTTCTATTAAAAAATTACTCATGGTTTATCTGAACTTCAAATTTAACTTGGAATCATCTATTTCCTGAATTTGGCAATCCTATGAGGGATGTAGGGCTGAAGGAGATAGATGTGATGCTTGCTCTCACGCAGATTACATTTTAGAAAGGGAGACAGACAAAATCAACAAACAAAATAATTACAGTTAAAGCATGCTGAGAAGAAAATAAACAGGGATTGAGATAGAACAACAGGTAGGAGATCTTAGGTCCTCAATGAAGAAGTGACATTTATTCAGATCTGAAGGACAGGAAGAAGCAAGTCATTGGAAGAGTGCGGGTGGAGTGGGGTGGAAAGAGGAAAAGGAGTAATATTCCAACAAAGCGCCTTGTGGGTTCAAGGAGCTGAAAGAAGAGGAGACGTGAGAAGCATAGGAGAAGGCTATTAATAGTTCAGGGAAAAATAACATCATCCTGAACTAATGGAGTAGAAACAGAGACAGGGTCTGAAAACTTCCAGAATGTTCTGGAGTGGACCTGAAAGGGCTTGTTGCATAGGGTGTAAAGAGTGAGGAAAAGGAGTTGAATCATTTCAGTCAGGGCTGAGATGACTGCTGAGTTTCTGGTAGTGGTACTTCGTGGTCTCAAAAATAAGGTAGAGGAATCTTTGAGAGTGACAAATATTAGTATGCTTTCCCAATATTCTTTAATATAATAAAATCTTTATTAAAAATTAAATCTTTATTAAAAATTAAATTTGACCACTGTCACAGAAGCTGCCAGTGTCCCCCAGCCCCCGCCATATTCCATCAGCAATCACCATCCACTGCCAACTGGCTGCTCTCAATGGTCCACACCTGCAACTCCACCTGAGGACAAAACCAGAGCTCAGCCTAACTGCTGAGGAATAAATGGCCCTGACAAATGATAAATGGAAACTGGTGGATAAATACAGCAGCTCTCTCACCTGACACTTCTGAGGTTTATGTTCTGCCCTGGGCTCCCCGAGACTCTCCAAGGGAGTAAGTTCCAGGCACCCACAGGGGCAAATTATTGTTAATGCATCACTATTTGCTTCCTTTCTTTCTCTCACTTTCTCTGTCTCGTGGTGCTTTCTGGGCTCTTCCCTGAAACCCACTAACCTGTGTTTCCACCAACCCCAGCATGAGCTCATTCTACCCCAACTCCTCTGCGCAGATTACCTCCACTCTGACTCTCACCTCACTCTTTTATGGGTTTGGTGGCAGGGCCTTCCTGGGCTGGGCCCAGAATTGCAGGTGTCCACACACTTTGCACCCAAGCCCTTGTGCATTATTTCCTTGCTCCTGGCGGCAACACTCCAGCTACAGACAGTATTTTACCCAGGCCAGACTGTTCACTCTAATTTAAAAAAGATTTAGTCTCCTTCTGTTGTGCCTCAGGTCATCTATGAAGATTTGTATCATTTCCTTAATTCCCTGTTCTCCATGATGCCTTCCTTTATGGTGTTCCTCAAGAAATATACCATCTCTTTGATTTGAAATACAAAAACCTAAAGAACAAAAAGCCTGATTAGGCTTCTTGCCATGACAGGAGGGTTTTCTGACAGTACCCGGCAGCATCTTGGCATATTTTGCTATTAGAGAAGGGTGTGATAGCAGCCACCCTTCTCTCTTCCTGTCTGAGAGATTTGTCTCACAGCCCAGGCTACTAGCAATGACTCTGCACCAGTGGTTTTCAAAGCAGGTGGTTTTGTTCCCCCATCCTCCACCTAGCAAGACATCTAGCAAAATCTCCAGGCAGGTATGGTTGTCACAACTAGAGAAAGGACTCCTGGCCAGTAAAGGTTGGGGATGCTGAGAAACACCCTCCAATGCACACGACAGTCTCCTACAACAAAGAGCTGTCCTGTGCTAAATGTCAGTAGACAAAGTGGGTCTCAACTTCAGCTCTGCTTTGGAGCTTCCAGCAGCTTCTTGAACTCTCAGTGCCCAGGGTACACCACAGACTGACTAAATCAGAAGCATTAGAGAGGAAGCCCAGCTGTGAGAACTTTTTTGAAACTCCTCAGCTGAGTTCAATGCACAGGCAAGGCCAAGGACCACTGTTTCAGAAATTTAAAATCAGTAGTAAAAACATCCTTTTCCAACCTCAGATCTTGGTCCAACTCAGGGTTTCCTAGAGTCTACAAAAAGGAGGGGAAAAAAGGGAAAAGAAAAAGAAAAATCCCTGAAGCTCCTCCAGTTTTCAGTAAACATGAAATGGGATGGGATGGCAGAGTGAGATGAGGGATTGGAAAAGCAGGCTCCTGGGCAGTGTTTTGAGGTGACTATCCCCATCAGAAAGTGAGAGTTGGGGAAAGGGGTGTGAATGGAAGCTAAGACCTAGATGTAAACTATTAAGTGAGAAGTTAGCATGCACTTTCTGTTTTATGACTGTCCAGAGTGATGAGTTATCATCACTACTGAGTTTTAAGGAAATTTTGTACTTCTGGAGATAGTCTACTACTAAATAAAAATAATAGCTTGAGAGCTGACATTTAAACTTCTTTGTTATGCTTAGTGATCAGTTAGCCTTCTTGATATAATCAATTTATATAATTATATCACAAAATCTGAGGTATGTTCAAAATTTACGCTCTTGTCAGCCAGTATAGTGTGTGGTTAAGAGCACAAATGCTAAATCCAAACTGCCCAGGTTCAAATCCAGGTTCTACAACTTGTTAGCTATGTGACCCTGAGCAAGTCACTTAACCTCTGAGTTTCTCTTTCCTCAGCTGTAAAATGATAATGATAGTACCTACTTTACAGTATTAGATAAATGAGTTAAGATAGGTAAGTTGCTTCAAATAATGCCTATCATATAATAAGCACTGTACAGCAAGTCACTATTATTCAGAGTGAGTTTTAAAAATCTTGATATTTTTAATAAAACTTTGTTGTTTTTATTGTTATTGTAATTAAGTAGAGAAATTTAAAGAGTCTTTACACTGGGAAGCAATTCTAAATATTTTTCTTCATGATTTTTTCCCATATTTGTATTGGTGCATTTTAATTATACATAATAGTGGGATTCATTGTTTCATACATACATGCACATGATATAACAAAATAATTTGGTCAATACCATTTTCCAGAATTTCACCTTTCCCTCTATAATACTAGTTTTAAATACAACTGTTAGATAGTTAATAACATAATAACCTTTATGCCTGAATTTCAATTTTTGGAAAGAATAGTAATTAAGAATATATGCTCTGGCTGAGCACCATAGCACATCACTGTAATCCCAGGAACTAGGGAGGCTGAGGCAGGAGGATCACAAGTTTGAGGCCAGCTTTGGCAACTTAGTGAGAATCTGTCTCAAAAATATTGTAAAAAGCTGGGGATGCAGCTCAGTGGTTGAGTGCCCCTGGGTTCAATCCCCAGTAGCACAAAAAGAGAAAGAAAGAACATAAATCTGAAATTACAACTGTAAATTTTTATAATCAAGTGAGCTTGAGCAATTTACAACCTTCTAAGCCTTACATTCCTGATTTGGAAAAAGAAAATTATTTATTTCACAGGGATTCTGTGAGGACTAAATGATCTAATGTGCTGGAGGCACCCACTTGTTTTCAGTACAGGGGGAGCACAGGAAAATGCCGGCTATCATTATTGTTATTGTTTATTGTTACCATTGTGGCTCAGTGAATCCTCAGCTCCTGGCTCAGGGAGGCTATGGTGCCATCTACTGTAGGAGATACCAGAGTAAGTGAGCCAGAGTCCTTGTCCCTAAATAAATTAGCATCTAGCAGAAGAGAAAGGTGTGCACTCTTCTAATATAGTAGTAATAGATGTCTAAAGTATGGGAAAAAAAGGAAATGTTTTATCCTTCTAGTCATTTTAGGCCTAAGAGAAAGAAAATTTAATTTAAGCAAGTTTAATTGAAGTTTAATTTAAAATCTCAACAATGTGTATTAATGGATCAATTGAAGTAGAAGCTAAAGACAGACTCTAAACTGGCTTTGAAAAAAAAAGCATTTTTGTCTGACTATGTACAGAGCTTTTCCTGAACAATCCTGGTTAATGATGGGGACCTTTGGGACTCTTAATAGCCTAATATAGGTTTTTAAAATCTAAACTTATATTGGAAGCTTCAACTCAAACCTCTATGGCACTATTAATGGTGATGCCTTGTAAAAGTTAAGCATATGCAAAGCTACGCAGTCCCTGGGAGAAAAACTGTACAAACGGAGCTGTATCACAAATTCATGAACATTTACTGCCTTTATTTCGGATTACATGCATAAAATTAAAATCTGAAGGGCAGGTATATTTTATGATGTCATTTCTCTTAATGAGAGGATATAGATCCACTAAGAACACATTCCAGATAATTATCTTGAAGAACACTGGCTTTCTCTCATGCATACTGGGATTTGGGACAAGTCAGTGTCACTGGTAAAAAGCTGCTTTCTTGCATGCAACCGAATTTCTTAAAATGCTGGTCACACAATGGGACAAAGTGAGATAAGCTGATGATGTCACTGCTTCTGTCACCTAACCCCTAAAACCACCATTTGTGGTAACTGGGGCAGAGCAGAGTACAGTGGAGAGGATAAATGCTTGTCTAGCCGACCACCATTGGTCAAAGCATCATGAGGGATGGAGAAATGTTCACTGGCAAAGTACCAGATAGACCATGGAAAGTGGAGGCACTATTTATCCAGCTCATTACTACAGGACCTTCCTTATAAAAGAATTTATATATATATATTTGTAGTTGGACACAATGTCTTTATTTTATTTATTTATTTTTATGTGGTGCCGAGGATTGAACCCAGTACCTCGCACATGCTAGGTGAGTGCTCTACTGCTGAGCCCCAGCCCCAGCCCAATAAAAGCATTTTTTGATAAACCTTATGTCTCATGCCATTTCCGGATATTTTCTTTGATCTCTCAGTCACACATCCTGTGGTGTGCCACTCGTTAAGCTACTTGAGTGGTCCTTACTTGGTACTGAGCCATGGAGGACTTAGGTCTCCCCTTGAGAATGATCCCAGCATTCCCGTGTGTAGACTGCCCAAGGCCTGAGATGTCTGCTCTTACTCTACTAATGGGACAGCTCCAGAACTGGGAGTAACCCACTGGGCAGGGACAGCCCACCTCCTACTTTATTTGGCAGAAGAACATTCTATGGAAAACTTTTGAGGTTTCCCCATATATAATAAAGCAAAAGTTCTCTCTCTCTCTCTCTCTCTCCTCTTTCTTCCCAGTGTAAAAGCTCAACCCATAAAGTCAAGGAGCCATCCCACCCCAGCTTTCTGAAATTACATTCTGTGTAGTGTGGTTTTTTTCACCTCCTTCTTTTCTTAGCTTTATGTCACAGACAGCTCACTCCACGCAAAGGAAACCCAAACTCCACGCCCGTGGGGGACATGGGTGAGGATATCCCACTGCCCCCTAGTGCAATTGGGCTGTGGGCAACATTTAGTGCCTGCCATAAATACCATCTAATGGCACTTCAGCCACTAGTACAGGAGCCATTGGGTTTGAATGCCTTCACAATCTCAAGAAATACTTGCCGATACTTGCTTTACACATAAAATGCTTTAAACTCTGCCTGATTTATTCCCAAATCTTGCCAATTAAAATGGCCTGTCAGTCTTCTGTTTATATGAGGTCAGAAAATTGGCAATTGTCAGGTACTAATCACGAGTAGGTGACAAAGGCAATCAGAGCAGGGGTTCCTAACCAAAACCAAAAATCCTACTCTTGCTAGGTGTGGTGGCACACACCTATAATCCCAGCAACTCAGGAGGTTGAGACAAAAGTCGCAGAGTTCAAAGCCAGCCTCAGCAACTTAGTGAGGCCCTAAGCAACTTAGCAAGACCTTGTCTCTAAATAAAATATAAGAAAAGGGGCTGGGGATGTGGCTCGGTGTTTAAGCACTCCTAGGTTTAATCCTGGTACCCCCTGTCCACCACAAAAAAAAAAACAAAAAAAAAAAAACACCTAATCTTCAAATTAGCAGGATTTCTTCAATAATTGGAAAAGTCATTTCTCCTATCCAAACCTTTCCTGTAGAAAGCTGCGAGCCTAGCATATCTTTAAAGATTCTTCAGCTTTAACATTTGGCATGTCCTAGAAAGCCTAAAAGTGCAAGTGAAAGTCCCTGCTCTGAATGGTGACATGTTTTATACTCTCCGGGATGGATTTGGTGTCCTTTCTCTGAACCCAAATCCCCACCATGTCTATCTTTATCCCTTTCAAAGAGTGGTGAAATGCCGCAGTCTGGCTGGGCACAAATCACTGAAGCAGGAACAAACTTTATTTCTGAACTCCACCAGCACACTCCACACACGCTCCCTGGGAATTCTCCTGAACGCCACGCAGCTCCTCCAGGAACCAGCAACCGGAAATATCCCTCCTCCGGCACTTCCCCAACCAATGGGAACTCTCCGGGAATTCCCTCGAGAGCTCAAGCAGAACTCAACGGGAACTCCGCCAGAACTCAAAAGTCATCATCTTAATGGCTCACTAGCGTCACCTCTCAACCACTACTTCTGGCAAAAATGCCATGCGTCATCCCCACTCGGCTGTGGCCCTCAACAGTGAAAGACACACTTTGGAGGGAGGATGACCAGATGTATGTCCTTACCAGCTCTGTGGACATGGGCATTATTAACCCCTCTAAATCTTGCCTATGTAATGAAGATAGTAGGACCTACATGCAAAGGTTGTTTTGAAGTATTTTAGGAGATATTTAAATCCCTTAGTTTAACTTAGTATACATGTCAGAGCTTCTTTTTTTAATATTTATTTTTTAGTTGTAGGTGGACACAATACCTTTATTTTATTTATTTATTTTTATATGGTGCTGAGGATCTAACCCAGGTCCTCGAACATGCTAGGTGAGTGCTTTACTGCTGAGCCACAAATTCCAGCCCAAATGTCAGAGCTTCTTATATGCTGGATGCTGCAATTTTCTTTTGTGTGAGTTCCTCTAAGAGGGATATATATCTTCTTCATGTTGGTGTCCTCAATGCTAGAAAAGACAGGGGCTCAGTAAGTGTTTGATCAATGCAAAGGAGGCTTGCAGGTCAATTTTTGTCCTATAACAATTCAACAAGACACAGGCTTCTTTGCCTAGTGTCTCCAGAAAATCACCTATCCCTAGGATCTGCAGACCAATGGCAGCTTATCCTTCTTATAGCCTGTATTGGGGTCTTCTCTCAAATGCCTGAAAGAACCAAATCATTTATGGGTTACCTCTTCTGCAAAGCATGATTTTGGAGGGAGAGTTGCCTATTTAGTTTATAAGAGATGGCTTCAGCATAATTGACAAACCCCATCATCACCCCAGCCACCTCACACAGAATAATAATAAGACCCTGATGCTTTTTACATCCTATATAAAATATGAATAAAACCTCTTTATAAAACTTTGTGGTTTTGATTGTATAAAACACGCAATGTTAAGTTTTTTAAGTACTTAAATGTGCAAAGAACTTCCAGAGACATTTCCTACCTACTGCAAATTAGTACAGCCACTTTGGAAAGCAGCATGGAATGCCTCAAGAGATTACGAGTGGAATCACCATATGACCCAGCTATTCCACTCCTTGGTATTTATCCAAAAGAGCAGAAATGAGCATATGATAGTGATAAATGCATTCTAATGCTTATAGTAGTTCAGTTCTTAATAACCAAGTAATGGAACTAGTTTAGGTATCCATCAACAAATGAATGGATAAAAAATATGGTATGTATGCACAATGGAGTTCTACTCAGCCATAAAGAACAAAATTATGTCATTTGCTGGCAAACGGAACTAGAGAACATCATACTAAGTGAAATAAGCCAGATTCAGAAAGTCAAAGCTTAAATGTTTTCTCTCATATACAGAGGATAAAGAGAAATAAGCAATTAAAAAGAAGGTGATCTCATGAACTTAGAAAGGAGAACAGTGGAGTAGAGGAAGACAATCCAGGAGGAGAGAGGAACAATAGGAGAGGAGAGGAAGTGCAGAATAAAATTGACAAAATTATGCTAGGTGCATAGACTATATCACAATGAGTTACCTTTTTATGTATAATCATATTATACCAATTTAAAAAACATTAAATAAATATGAGGTAGACCAGTAGAATAGAGAAAGGAGATGAGAGAAAGAGAAAAGGACAGTACTGGGAATTGAAAGGAAGCAAATTATGCTATATATATTAATGAATATGTCAAAATGAACCCCACTATAATGTAAAGATCAACACACTAACAAAGACATTTAAAAAATAGACACATTAAAAAGACAATTAAATGTTGCCTGCTATAATTGTCTTTTTCAACTGTGAGTTCCTCTAAGAATGATTTATATATTCTTCATAATGGTGTATTCTAGAAAATGACAGGGGCTCAGTAAGTGGTTGATCAATGCACAAAAGGCTTGCAGGCCAATTTTTGTCCTATAAGAATTCAGTAAGACACAGGCTCCTTTGCCCAGTGTCTTCCCCTTAACAATTTCATACCAGATTACAGCCCTCAAGTCCCTCATCTGTTGTAGTAGCCTCAGCCAATTTCCTCCATCGCCCAGCCCCCAAATTCTTCCAAAGCTTAATTATAAGAGATGTATGATTTTAAAGCAACTGGTAACAGAAGCAAAGAATTGACTCAAAACTAAGGTGTTACTCCTTGTGGTCAGGGGAAAGAAATTAACTTGAACTCTAGTGGCAGTTTGCTCCAGAATTCTCAGAATTCTACCAGCCATCCATCTCCAGGGAAATTCAGAGGTCAGATGTTGAGCTTTCTTTAATCCTCTGAGTCTGAAGTTTGGCCATGATATATTGATTCACCTTGCACTTTCTTAGTAATTCAAAATGAAAAGTCTCCAGGTAGATGATATGACTTGGTGTTTCCCCGGGCCATGGTGAGTCTCAGCAGATTGAGAAGTCTCTATCTCAGCCAAAAAAATGGCAGTAATCAAGGCAGTAAGAGGGAAAGAATAGATACAGGCACCAATAGGTCTGCCAAAAGAGAAATAGAACCACGATAAAATTGTTTTTGTTCATGCAAAGATAGCAAGTGACAGTGGAAAATTCAAAAATTCAGAATATTTTTTTCTTTTGTTTTTCTGTGATGCTTGGAATTGAACCTGGAACCTCACCCATGCTAGGCAAGTTCTGTACCACTGAGCCACATCCCCAGGCCCAGAATAGTTTAATACATCATAGAATTATATTTTTAGCAATTTAAAGTCCTGACCATGTTTTATAATCATGAAAATTTGATGGAAACAGCTTCTTTTACAGATTTCTAATATCTTCAGATGCCTCGTTGATATCCTGAACAACATAGACAGAGATAACAAGTACACTGTACCTCCCCCAAAGTTATGTGAAGACTGTATCAGTGCCTCTAGAAATGAAAAAACGCAATAAGGAAAACAAATCAGGGACAGGATCCAAGTGATTTAAGAGCACAGATATGATCTTTTTTTTCTACAGGCAGGATCCATGCTAAAAGATAAAACGACATAGTATTCAAACAAACTAGTCTTTCAGGGAAGCAAGACTATTTCAGAAAAAGGGAAGGGTGTCATACAAGGATAAAGAATTATTAAGAAGACTGACTCCTCATGCATGTGCATAAAGGGAAACTAATAGAGATAATAAACTTAGACGTTCATAAAGCTTTTGACAAGTTCACATCCAGATGAGTCATCTTGGGATTGGCAGGGGCTGCTTTATTCTGCAATGAGGGCTGCCTCAAAAATTGAAAATCATGTCTGACTGAAAATTCACAGCCTCATTACTGGTATTCCTGCAGCCTCCCTTGCTCTATGATCATCCTCCACCCAGGAACCAGAGTGCTCTTCCAGGAATGCAAATCCAATTAGGTTAGTCCTGCTTTAATACCTTCAATGGCTCTCACTTCCATCATGCAGAAGTCTGAGCTCTTTGTGTGACAAGGGCCTTATGATCTGGTTCCTGATTACCTTCCTCATTACACACTTGTCATTTTCTGGATGCTCGGCAGTACCAGTGTGGGCTCCAGTGCCCTGTGCTAGCAGCAACAGTGAGACAGATGGCAGCATTTGGAACTCAGACAAGGTGGCAATTGGTGTTCTCATCAGACTACTCATTTGAGACATTTTTTCTTACTGATAAAAAATATTTTTAAATTGATTAGACTCATAAGAACACACTGCTCAATAATTCTTAGTGTTAAAAATTCCTGCTATGTGGGGCTGGGTCTGTACCTCAGTGGCAGAGCATTTGCCAAGGATGTGTAAGGTACTGGGTTCGATCCTTAGCACCAGATAAAAATGAAACAAATAAAACAAGCCATGTTGTCCATCTACAACTATATAAAAAAAAATTTAAATTCCTGCTTTGCAAAAATTGCTGAGTATTGCTTTCTTTCAACATTTTGGCATCAAGGATACTTTGTGTGTAAATATTTTTTTCTCATTACTAAGGGACACTAGATAATTCCTGATAAAAGAAAATTGGTATGATCAAGGATTAATATCTTTAATTTATCTTATTTAAGTCTTAAAATAATTAAGAAAAAAGACATATCACATCAGAAAAGATAGGTAATAGATTTGAACAAGCAATCATCAAAAAAATATAAATGGACAAAAATATGTGAAAAATGTTAAGCCTCAATAATAAATAAAAGGTCAATTTTAAATATATTTCATCATTCAGGTTTAAAAATAATAATAGTAAATACTCATTGAGACTATATTTCACTTTTAAAGTCTTTTATAAGTAATAGCTCTTGAAATAATACTATGTAATTAGTATATCTATTATAAAGATAAGGAAACTGAGGCTCAAAGACTTTAAATACTTAAATAATAGCAACCACTAAATAAATGCTGTAGGGCTAAGTGGTACATTATAATTTCAGTGGTAGCACAGGTACCAGGCCCTGGGTTCAATACCCAGCATTAAAAATAAATAAAAGATGGGGCTGGGGATGTAGCTCAAGTGGTAGCACACTTGCCTGGCATGCGTGCAGCCCAGGTTTGATCTTCAGCACCACATACAAACAAAGATGTTGTGTCTGCCGAAAAACTAAAAAAAAAAATATATATATATATTTAAAAATTCTCTTTTTAAAAAAAATTAAAGAAAGAAAGAAAGAAAGAAAGAAAGAAAGAAAGAAAGAAAGAAAGAAAGAAAGAAAGAAAGAAAGAAAGAAAGAAAGAAAGAAAGAAAAGAGCTAGGCATTGTAGTGCATGCCTATAATTCCAGTGGCTCGGGAGGTTGAGGCAGAAGGATCTCAAGTTCAAAGCGAGGCTCAGCAATTTAGCAAATCCCTAAGCAATTGTTAGACCCTGATATAAATATAATATAAAAAGGGCTGGGGGTGTGTCTCCATGGGTAAGTGCCCCAGGTTCAATCCCTAGAGCCAAAAACAAAAGAAAAAAGAAAAGAAAGGGGAAAAGAGATTAATTACAGGAAAATCATGTCATTCCATGGAAAAACATTCAAGACAAATCACTGAACCAGAAGCTTACAAATCATTATGCACAGTGGATCTCTTTTGGTTGGGGGTGGGGATATATAAGCAGAGAGGGCAAAAAGAACACTTTAGAAAGATACTTACCAAAATATTATCTCTGTGTGATGAAATTGGGAGTGATTTTTACTTTTTTCTCTTACTTAACTACTTTCTAGTTTTCTTACAATAGACTTACACATTTGCATTAAGAGAGAAAAATTCATCACAGTTACCTAAAAGAGAAAACTGAAAGTCAAAGTAGGATTCCTACCACTTTTGCCTTCTAGTAAAATGAGAATAAAGTATTATAATTCTTTGAAGTCTGGAGAACAATTTAAGAATAATGGCCATTAAGAGGGCTGGGGGAGGCAGGGGCAGACATATAATGATATAGTCAGGAGCAAATTAAAAACAGGAATCCCATGGATATTGAAATGAGAATCACATGATTTGGCTATAGATCCAAGATGGTTTGAAGGTCAATTTTGCAGAAATTCCTGGATTTTTACTCCAACATTCCCTCATTACACACAGCTTCTCCGTGTGTCTATCACTCTGGTCCCCCTGAATTGCTGTTTCTCACACTGTCCATTATTTCTGCCTCAAAGTTTCAGTTCACTCACAGATTAGGCTTCTCATTTTTTCAATATCATAGGATGAGATAGCAGAAAGTGGGAGATAATGTCTATACAGGTTTAGAAGCTTTCCAAATCAGGATGTTTGAGGATCCAGTGGTTTTCAGCATGCCAGGACAGCCACCTCCAAAGTCAAGGACAAGTTTTTCCACAAAACATATACTCTTACTAAGAAAAAAGTACCTCTTTGTCAGTCTCTGGATCCCAGAGGCAATGCATACCCCGTTTGGAAACACTGCTCTGACCTACTTATGGGGTGATTCATAAAGGTACCAGTTTTTTGGTTTGTTTTTTTTTGTGTGTGTGTGTGTGTGTGTGTGTCTGTGTGTGGTGCTGGCGATCAAAACCAGGGCCTCATACGTGTCAGACAAGCACTCTATCATGGAGCTATACCCCCAGCCAAGCTACAAGTTTTAAATGGAGCCCAACACTCCAGGAATTTGTGGTATAGCTGGATGTTGCTTAGAGTCTCTTGCAAATAGTATAGTTGCCGTGCAGGCTTCTAAGATTCTGAAGAAAGATCATGCCTTCTGCAGAAGAGAACAATTCACCATTCTAAAAGCAGCTGGGCATCCACCATACCAAGTAACCATTCAACAAAAGCTCTCCACCATGATCTGCATTTCAGAAGCACTGAGTCATGATGGCAGGTGGACATAGCACAAGTGAGTACAGGTAAACCTACTGAAGACTAAGCTAAGGTGTCTGCTTGGGGACATCCTGCAGAGTTGGCCATGTGGATGCAATGGTCATAGATACAGTGCTATGCCCTAACAGCTAGGACGCCTGAGTCTGAGAACCAAGAAAAGTAGGATTGGCTCCTTTTGCCATCCCAATGTACACTTGTGGAATGTGTACTTCACTTCTCCATGAATTTTGTTTTGCTACTTAAGAAGTTCCAGCATGGTGGAACATGGGGAGAACACAGTTGTGCCAGGGAAGCAAAAAATCTGAAGCTATGACTACCTACTGGTTATCTGGGGGCTTCTTCTTATGTCTGGGAAAGAAGACCATACGTTTCCATATTGGTATCAGTGACACTAATTACAAGGAGCCAGAGTAACTGCTACACAATGGGGATAGGAAGATCCCTTCCTGTCTGGAGACCAAGGGATTCACTGGAGTATCTTGATGCATGACCAATTTATCAGACAATCAAACTTTGCATCCAGGCAAACTATAAACAGGAGATTGCTACAACAAAGGCCTGATGATGAGTAGAATAACTAAGGTTCTGGTCTTTGGAAATGAAGGTCTTGGTGACTTCTTCAGGCAAGCAATCTAGATCTGCTAAAGTGATGACCAAGAAAGGGACATGGTTGGGGGAAAGGGGCCAGTAGCAATAGTGTGGACTGTAGCTTGTTTCTCCTACATTGTTCTGTAGATTCTATCTAGCCATCACCTTCGAGGACATATTATAGTTTGGATTTTATGCACAAACAGATCTAAATAGTCAATGGAATAAAGAATCATATACCTGTGTGCCTGCCTCACAACCACTTGATCTGTCTTTTGACTCCTGTTATGGCTGCCACTATTAGTTGCCTGCAGGTGTGACCTGACAATACTTTATCTCAGATGCACAGCCCATCACCTTGCTTTCTGCCCTAAGCTTCCTTCCTCTTCCACATTTGCCTGGAAGAACCATTTTAGAGACTGGGATGTGGTTCAGTGGCAAAATGTTGGAAGGAAAGGACTCTACATTCTACAGGTCTCCTCAGAGGTCCCTTGTGGGAGCCTGTTCTTCTCAGAGGTAAGAGGTCAACAGCACACATTTGATGGGCTTTCCCTCCTTCCATGTTTCACTCTTCCCAGTCTCCCACTCCTGTTCTTTCAGATCCTAAGCTACGTGAATACAAGCCTCTCTGGCTTTGTTTTTTAGTATAATAAAGGCTAATACCAGAATCAAATGAGAATAGAGTATATATGCTTTGAAAGTTAAAAACCAATATACTCATGTAAATCATCCCTACAAAGTATACCGTTCATCTACAGTACTTGACTTTACTATCTTTACGGATGAAATTGTCATCATACTGTTTCAGGACTTAACTATAAAGCAGGGAGTAGCTGTTATTTTATTAGCACTGTTATTTTATTTTCATGTTCCTAATCTTTTGAGGTAGTGATTATTACTATCACCAGGCTGTAGATGAGGAAACAGAAGCCCAGAATTCCAACTGCTAAATTTAAATTGTGTCTTCTAACTCAGATCTGACCTCCAAAGCCCAATGACCAATGTATTTTTGTTCCTCACCATGACCTCCACCCTCCATCTTCTCACCCCACTGAGGCTGCTCCAGTCCAGCCATATTCCTACATACTTTGCCCTTTTGTGCTCTTGTTTTGTTTTATGAACTTAAACCCAGGTCAAATGTCGTTTTCCTAAATTCAAACAGAGCTATTTCCTTATCAGTTTACCTTTATCATTTTCCCTGAATATCTTAAACTGTTGTTACTTTTCCTTTGCAGTATAACTGGGACCAGACAAGGAGTTAGGTATGAAGTGGTACCAAACACATAAGCTAATTCAAGTAATAACTGCTCAATGAACAGTTGTGAGTATATACTCCTTAAGCACAGATACTAAGTCTGTCCTACCATGTTGTATTCTCAGCATGTAACAGTGATATGGCAGTGATTCCCAGAACAGATACTTTTGCTTCTTTGTTGTTAGGGTATAAGCAAGTTTTAACACTGAATCAAAATAATGCCAAGAAAGAGAAACTATTTAATGATTATTAGAAGATTTATTAAGCAAGAATATATTAGTCATCATTCCCAGACTTAATAGGAGATATTAAATTTTCGGTCCAATTTTCCTTCCTGGATAAGTTTTTCCTTCCTATCCTGTATAGACAGAAAAAAAAAGTACATTAAAAACAATGCATTCTGGAATGACTCATGGTACAATTCTGAAAATCAGAATAAAATACTCCAAACTTAATTGCAGTCCCATCATCTAAAGTTCAAGGAGTGGGAGGAAGTAGTAAGCTGACGAATTAAAGAGAGAACAAGAAATTGCTCCTACTCAAAAATTTCCTTACCCACATTTCAGGAATTAGAAATAAATTACCCCACTAAAAAGCATATATTGAAAACAAAACCAAACACCTCATGGGAAAGAGTGACCAATTTATCACACAATCAAAAGACATGAACTCTGATAGAGAATGGGCTGGCCAACTTAAAACAATGGTAAATTGAATGGGCTCCAGTCCAGATGGCATCACGAGGCCTGGGGGCTGTGGCTCAGGGTCCAGAGCCAGGAGTAAGTGGTCTAGTGCCAGAGGTAAGCTTAGCTTTCTCTGCAATCATACACATAGGCCTCTCAGCGCAGTGATTCCCAGCCCAGGCTGCCTATGCTTCTCTGTTGTTAGGGTTATCAACATGTTTTAACATTAATTCACAAAATATGACCAATATAAAGAGAATTCATGCCAAAGGGGAACATGCTACATGATTTATGTATTCTGCTGATACTTGACCCAATAAATCTCTCTTTTAAGACAAATGAACAAATAAACTAAATGAAGATTTTGCAAAGGTATCTTAAAGTTAATCACAAAAGTTTAGTTTATACATATCTTGTAATGAAAAAAAAATTTAACTTTAAAAAAGTTATTTCAGGGGGCCGGGGTTAGGGCTTGTAGAGTGCTTGTCTAGCATGTGTGAGGCACTGGGTTCAATCCCCGGCACCATATAAAAATTGACAAATACAATAAAGGTATTGTGTCCATCTACAGCTAAAAAAAATATTTTAAAAAAAGTTATTTCAGTATTCTTTTGCTTAACAATCACAGTAAGGTCCTTATGTTATCTAAAAACCACTTCATGAGCTAAGGTCAAGTTTTAGAAATTTAAATTGGCCATTTGAGTAGTCATTAAATCAAATCTGAAATGCCTAGAGGCTACCATGATTTTTAACAAAGTACACTTATATTGATATACAAACAACAAAGCAATAAAACTAAACATATAATTGAAAACTTCCTATTTTAACTCTTACTGGAAAGGAATAAAGATAAAAGAAGAAAGGGAAAGAAGAGTTCAGGGCTAAAGTGGAAGGGGCACTGGTGGCAATATTAGGAGCTGTAGCTGGTATCTACCAAAGGAACCTATCACACTAATAACAAACATCTGGTTCTCATACTTACTCTATCAGTTTTAAAAACATAATACCAGAAGAAGAGGGGTCCAATTCCAAACAGAGCTCCTAAGAGTGAGTTCTTGGGAGTGGGTCTGAAATTTGGATAGATATTTGCTGATCTTGCGTAGGTCCAACGAATTAAGGCAGGATCTTCCTGAAATAAATGAAAACAAAAATTATAAAACTTGGGTGATACTACGAAACAAATTCATCAGGATTTCTGTGAAGGAGCATAGAAGATGTCTTTCGTTCTCCACAACAGTTAAGGATACACCCTTAAAGATCTAAAGACCTAAAGATCTTTCCTTTCTAGCTATTTTTAAAATAATACTGATAATCCTATTCAAATCCTTCAGAATTTAAAAAGATTCTTAACATCCTTAGCTTTCTATTTAAGATTTAAGAATCCTTATCTTTCAAACTATCATGAAGCCACTTTTTCTCCCTTATTAGTTTTATCTATTGTTCTCTAAACTATTTTCAGCTTCATTATCTTTCTTGAAGTATGACTATCAAAACCACACAGAATTCCCATGGTGCGTGAAGACAGGCAGATTTCATACCTTAGAATGTATTACACTGAGCTCAAACATCCCTTTGAACCTGTATATTATGTCCTCACCCTCTTCACTATTTTTGCACTACAGGCAAAGTAATGAACACTGCTGTAGAACGCTATTATATTTGCTTTCATCTTATATGGTGTGATAATATTAATAGTTTCTAGAGCAGCAGAAGGTATTTTTGAACTTCTGAGTCAAGTGAGTGTTCACACCCTGAAGATTTCAATCTGATTGAAAGGAAGAGGAGCTGAAAGGTGATAAGGGAAGTATCAAGCTTTGAATTTTGTCTAGGAACTTTCTTAGTGCCATTCCAATACTGATCTTCCCAGGCTACAAATAAGCTGCAGGAAGACGAAGGCAAAAATAGGTTAACTGAAATATAAGTTTTTAAACTGATATTTTAAAAGCAAAATTAGTGTATTTCACACTATTAAAAGTTTTATAGAAAGGTCAAAGTTGTTAAAGAAAAATAATCAGCTTGTCTTGGTTAAAAGAAAGACAGGTAATTGCCCATTGTAACATATTTTATATTAGAATAACTACCTAAGAATAGCAAACCTACCCAAACACATAATTAAATTTAATTAGCTCAATCCTCAAATGATTTTACAAAATTATTCTCTCCAATTAACTGAACATTCAGGGTCCTAACTAACATTAAGTCACAAGTGGTATGACTAAAATAATTTAACTGGGTCTTCTACAGTCAAACCAAACTGAATTACAGCAATTTTACCCTGAGATAATCAGCTAGAGCTGGAAATAAAAAAAACTTTTGGTAAAAATGCTCCCCTTGCTTTCAATCAGGCTGAAATTCCTTCAGGGTGCGAACACTCACTACTAGACTCAAAATCCAAAAATACCTTCTGCTGCTCTAGAAACTATTAATATTATCACACCATATTAAAATGAAAGCAAACACAACAGCATTTTGCTGCAGTGTTCATTACTATGCCTATAGTGTGAACAGAAACAGTAAAGAGGGTAAAGACACAAAATACAGGTTCAAAGGGATATTGGAGCTTGACACATGAAAGATAAATACATCTGTTCTTCTATCACTTCTGCTATAAAAGCATTTGAATGATGATCTAGCAACAGACATCTCAACCTGCCAGCCACCTTTTTATGCTTTAATATCTGCCTGCCAGATATGTCTTCCATAAACAGACATTTTTTTTATAAAGACATTAACTGCCTTATGACCATGGTTCATTAGGTGCAGTACTATTATTAAGAGAGATTAAGAGATGTTCTAAAAGACACATCCTGGGTAACAGCTTTCCTTCTGTGACACTGCTCATCATCCAATGGAGTTTCAGCAGCATTTGACATAGTGAATAGTCCTTGAAACTATTTCTTCCCTTGACTTCCAGGGTCCACACCTGCTTAATTTTCCTCCTAACTGGCCATTCTCTCTTCATCTCTTTTGCTCTTTTTTTTGCATGTCCCCAATACAGTAGTACCTTGCTGGTCTTTCCTAACTACATTCACTCCATTAATATTATCCAGCCACATGACTTTCATAGCTATCCATAGGCTAATAATTCCCAAAATTATACCCCTAGCCCTAGACTGCTACCCTGAACTCCAGTCTTAATATCCAATTACCTATACACTGACCTACTGTCAAACAGACATCTCGAATGTCACTCATCCCAAACCGATTCTATAATATTCAATTCCATCTCTATACTAGTTCCTTCTCTATCCTTTAAAAGGCAACTTCATTCTTCTAATTGCTTAGGTCTTCCTGGACTTCTCCCTTTCTCTCATATACCACATATAATCTGCCAGCAAAACTGTTTGGCTCTATTTTTAAAACCTATCCAGAATCAACCACTACTTACCATCTCCACTGCCACTATCCTGCTAGCAACTATAAATTAAGACATTCAGTTACTCCTAACTCATCTTTCTGTTCCTGCCCTTGCTTCCCCATATTCAATTCTCAACTAAGCAACTAGAGAGAGCTTGTTAAAATCTAAATCCCAGATTATGTTACTCCCTTCTCAGTAGAAATCTTTACAAGCCTGATGTGACCTAGTCCCAGGTACCTCTCTGACCTCATCTTTTCCACTCAGCCATCATCCTTCTCTACTTAAGCAATTTGGGGTGGGGGTGGGGTGAGGTGGGGTACTACGAATTGAACCCAAAGGTACTTTGCCACTGAGCTACATCTCCAGGCTTTCTTATTTTTATAGTTTTGATACAGAATCTTGCTAAATCACTGAATTTGTGATTCTCCTGCCTTAGCATCCAGATTCACTAGGACAACATTTTTTGAATTAGCCAGGACACTCCTGCCTAAGAGCCTTGTATTTATCATCCTCACTAACTAGCATGCTACTTCCTACATGAGGTTAGCTCCCTGGCCTTAATTTTATCAGATCTTCATTCAAAATGTTACATTCCAAGCAGCTGTTTATCCTTCCTGCTATATCTGAGTGGAGTCTAATCCCCTCACCATCTTTCTTTTCATACCACTTATGACTATTTAATATGTTAAATTATTTCATTTTTTAACTTGCTTATTACCACTTACTTGCTCTACCACTGGAAAGAAAGATCTTTGGACACGATTTTTTGCTGGCTTTGTCCTCCTGTTACCTCAGCATCTAAAACAGGCCCATAAAAGACCCTGGCAATTATTCACTGACTAAATCAATTATTCCTAAATGCCTAAAGATTAGGAAAGAGAATTTACAGGTATTGATTAATGAGTATGCCACATATTCAATTAACAAAACAACTAAAGAGACAGGTATTACTATTTCTATTTTACAGATGAGAAAACTAAAACAGCCCTGGATCATAGAGCTGGAAAAGAGAAAATCTAGGGTTCATCTTTTTTTTATTTTATTTCTTGTTTTAGTATGTACTAACATCAAACTCAATTATGTGCACATGTACATAACAGATGTGCTTTTCTGAACCTTCTTCCAAGTAGACAAATTCTGGCGGGAAAGAGTACCGCTAACTAGGTAAAAGCAAATACTGTGGGTTGCAGAGACCAGAGTTCAAATTCAGCTCTATGACTTGCTAATGGGTATATCTGAATGAGATATGTGTTTTTCCCCTGCTATCATCTCATTTGGAAAAATGGAAGAGTAATAGACCTTAATGCACCGAATAGTTGTGACCACCATTTGAATAAAGAAATATTCAGAAAGGGTTTGGTATAGTGTCTGACACATTGTAATTTTCCTTCAATACTCACAACTTCCAAAAATTTCTATAGAACACCAGTGCAAAAGTCAGGGGCATAGGACCACCGAGTCACATCTCCCACTCTATTTTGTATTTTATTTAGAGACAGGGTCTCACTGAGTTGCTTAGTGCCTCGCAGTTGCTGAGGCTGGTTTCTGACTAGAGATCCTCCTGCCTCAGCCTCCCTAGCCGCTGGGACTACAAGAGTGTGCCACTATGCCTACTAAAAGTCATCTTTTTAGGGCTGGGGATGTGGCTCAAGTGGTAGCGCACTCGCCTGGCATACTTGAGGCACTGGGTTCAATCCTCAGCACCACATAAAAATAAAAAAGATATATTTTAAAAAGTCATCTTTTTAAATATCTTGTTTGAAATATTTTGACAGCTCTTGCATAGAAAACTGTGTAAAAGCACACTTGCTAAATAGTAACTATCTACTTACTGGGCATATATTATCCTCTGGAACTGTTACACAAATTATCTCATTTAATCTCAATTCTTTGAAGAATGTACATCATTTCTGTATGAACATTTAAAAAACAAAACACTATGAATTAAAGGGGTTAAATAAGTTGCCCGAAGTCAAGTTTGCCAATGTGCAGTGCCCTGGGGTCTTACTTCTAAAGTCCAAAGCTTCAGGAAGCTGTGGGGTCTTTAAAAAACATAAGATGAAGAATCACTATATTCCCATCAGGAGTGAGCAGTATTCCTACTAATTGTGATCAGAAAGGTATAAAAATACCTTCTTTAATTATACATATATGGCTGTATGTGGAGGGGTCCTGAACACACTTGCTACATGCCAGGCCAGTCACGTGTCTTATTTCATTTAATCTTCAAAACCGCCTGGTGAGAGAGGAAGTAACAGTTATGCCTGTTTTTCAGGTAGGAAAGACGGAGCTATGCAGAGCTCAGCCACTTTCTCAAGATCATCCAGAAGGGAAGTGATCAACCTGACCAAGCTCTCTGGCCAAGGTCAAAGGGCTAAGGAGTCGGCCTGTCTTCGGGGCCTGGAAGAGGGCCCCCGTGTAAAACACGGACTGGGTACGGCGGCGGCCCACCATTTGGTCCCCCTTGGCCTATCTGGGCTGCCCAGTCTGCGGGGACCGTCCAGACTCCGGCCCGAGAGTCCCGCCCGGCCGACCCCCCACTCACGATGAGCCCTCGGCGATTGGGGTCGTTGTACTGAAGCAGATACTCCCGTTTAAGCCGGGCTCTTATGGCCAACCTCTCGGCTTGCGCCTTCCGGGTTTCCGGAGATATGTCGTATTCGGCGGGGTCGAGGGTAGGGGGTAAAGTGGCCAGACGCGAGGGCTTATACTTTGGAAACGACATCTTGGCGCCCTGGCGCAACTGCGCCTGCGTGGCTGAGGCCCGCCCCCGGCAATCGGAAACGCAGCCTCAGGAAGTGCGCCTGCGCGTTACTGGGAACGGAGGGGTGGAGTTTAACCAAAAGCCGGGCTTTGTTCCGGACCTTCCTCCACTAGCGAGCTCTGTATCTGCGATGTGTGCGCGGTGTGCGCATGCGCAGTGTGCAGCTCCCCGTAGCCATCCACCGTCAGTCTTTCCGCTGCGTTTTAGGAGACCTTGGTGAAGGTGACCTGTGAGACTGGCCGGGACAAGGAAACCGGTGTCTAGCTCTAGCATGCAAAGTCTAGTTTTCGTTGTGGATATAACCATAGTGTGTGACCTTGGAAAAGTCAATGTCTCTGAGTTCCTTTCCCTTATCTTGGGGATAATGATCCCTATTTTATTCATCTAGCAACATTGCGGGCACTAAATAAACTAATGAGTAAATGTCAAAGTGCTTTGTGAAAAGTAATTCCCAATCCAAAATAAAAAGCTTGTCTGTACCTTACCGCGTTAGGTTACACAACATAGTACCACACTTTTCGTAGGAATGAAATAATAGGATGATAAGAACGATATATAGAAGGATTGCTTAAGTGTAGTGTGCGGAAAATGAGGTATTGAATAAAGCTCATGAAGAAACAATGCCTTAAGAGGCTAAAACTTCTTACTGAAACTCCTTAGTACAGTTCGGGTACTAAAAATGAAAGACACCTTTATAGACACAAAGATACAAAAAGGGGCATTGTCTCTCACTGTAAAAGATGGAGTAGCCAGCAAGATGACCTCGCCTGTAATCCCAGCGACTCAGGAGGCTGAGGCAGGATCATTGTGTTACCGCTGTTGACCGGTGACGAGTTCTTGCTCCCCGATGTTGAAGAATTAACACCAAAGAAGCACGCTGAGGCAAGGTCAGAGTAGAAATTAGAAATTTATTAAAGGACAGCAGAAAAGACTTCTCCCGGAGGAAGAAGGGGACCCAAAAGGTGGAATCCGTGGAAGTGCAGTTGTCTCCCCTTTTTATAGTTCTTTCAGTGATGGAATGTAGGTTGGAAGGCCCTAGGGGTGGGACACAGGTGGGCCAAAGAAGTAGTCTGAGCAGGAAGGACTTCATTATCACTTCTTTGTGATGGGCTATCTTCAAATCTGCTGGGGGCTATTCATCAATACTTCTTCCAGGTGGACTTTGGCCTAGGGCCTTTTCGGGACTTCATTAACATTCCATGAGTTGTCCTGTGTTTTCCCTGAGTCATTCCCAGCATGGCCTCCATTTTAGATTTCACTCGATATTAGACCCGATTTACCTAACTACACTAACTACCTAACTTTAAATCTGGCTTCAATTGCAAGTTCGAGGCCAGCTTCAGCAATTTAGGGAGACCCTGTCTCAAAATTTAAAAAGGGCGGAGGATGCAGGTCAGTGAAAAAGTGCCCCTGGTTTCAATCAACAATACAAAAAAAAAAAAAAAGGACGGGGGTGTGGTTAGCATACTAAATGTAACCTTCATTCCTCTACCTCACACCCATCACCAAAGGGAAAAAGAAACAAGTTTTACAGCAGTATCTTTGGACACCAATAAAGATACTCCTCAGGGGAAACAATGTAAACAGTTTTTCCATAATTCAGGCAAGGAAAACTGGATTAAAAGACAGTACAGTTTGGCTGTACTGTCTGGGACATAAAGGTATGTGGAAAATGGTTGCTAGGCAGAGAAGGGAGCTAGAAAGTGTTGGCACTTTAAGTAATGAAGAGCAACACTGCTGTCAAATTTATTCAGCATTTTAATACTGTCTTAAAATATTTATTAAGCATCCACTACGTGAAACATACTGCACACGATTCAGTCAATTTTCTAGGCCCAGTGGGGGAAAGACAGAAGAAATGGAGACTGGGGTAAAGACTCCGTAGATACAATGGGGAAAATCTTTTGTTTTAGACCCTGCTCTAGGAAGAGGGGTATTAAAAAGAATAAAAGATAAAGGAAGAAGTACAGTGTGTACAAGTTTGCTGACAAGGTTAAAAAAGATTTCTTAAGAGGGAAAGAGAAACTTTGTTAAAACAAGATCTTTGGATGAATTAAGGTAGTTGGTTATTTGTACACTTTGCTGATTATCATAAGGATCATTTAAGATTATTGTTAAAAATATGGAGTTTTTAAGAAATTCAAAGATCCAATGTTTCCTCTCATGTGGAACTTAGAGTAAAAATAAAGGAAAGGGGGAGGGAAGGATAGGATAACATATAAATTAATAGATGAGTATAAGGAAGTCTAGTAGAGTAGAGGAAGGAGAATAAGAGAAGGGAGAGAGGGGAGAAAGGAGAGAGAAAAGGGAGGATCATGAACTGGAATAGATTTCCATGCATGTATAAGTTTGTCAGAATGAACCCAAGTACTATGTATAACTATAAAACTCTAATAAAAATTTTAAAAACTATGGAGTTTTTTAAACTCATTTCATTCTCCTCTTGGAAATTCATAGGGAACCTAGGAGTCTGCATTTTTTTTCACGTTTCTGGGAGATTCTTAAAATATTGCTATTCTGAATTTTTTTTAAATTTTGCCTCTCCAAATGAACTTTAGAATCAGACTGTCAACATCCACATAATAAATTGCTGAGATGTTTTTTATTTGGATTCCATTGTTATTGTTTTAATTACCTATAAACAATAATTTTTAATTTTATAATTATTTCTTCTACTTTTGCATTTCTTACGTTTTATTATCTTTTTCTAGCTTCTTAAACTGAATGCTTTTCTTATTCATTTTTTGTTTTTATAGTTTGTAATGTGAATATAATTATGTATATTTAGTTACATCTTCATAAATTTTATTAGTATTTTCATTATCATATAGTGTTGAATATTTCATAATTTTCATTATTTTTTAATTCATATATTACTGTGAAATTCATTTCTTGCTTTCCAAAAGATGTTTTTTCCCCAAAAAATATGTTTTAACCATATTTTTATTGTTAATTTATAATTTAATTGCTTTATTGTGAAAGAACTTTGAAAAGAAAACTTTGGTCCTTTGAAATCTGCTTAGATTCTCTTTGGAACTTTATATGTAGTCAGTTTTTTTTTTTTTTTTTTTTTTTTGGTCTTTGTATTTTTTTTCACGTTTCTGGGAGATTCTTAAAATATTGCTATTCTGAATTTTTGGGTTGACTTTTTCAAAATACAATATTTTACTGAAATATAATTTTCAGAAAGAAAATGCACAAATCATACATATTCTGTTCAATGAGTTATTACAAAGTACACACACCCTTGTAATTATGAATACTCAGCTTTTATAATACTTCCACATAAACTTTTAAAATATTTTGTGAGTGCAAAGTTAGACAAGATTGGTAATTGTGTGGTTTGGATCTCTTCGTATCCTTATTCATTTTGTCTATTTGGTCTAATTCCAATATAGAATTTTACTATAATCTCTTAATGCCATTATGGTTTGTTAATTTTTCCTTGAGCAAGATTAGAGACCTCAGTGTGAATTGAAGGTGATATGGAAATTTTTTAAATGCATGCGTCAGGTCAGTTAATTGTTGTAATCACAAAGACAAAATAATTCCTACATAATGGTTTCATTGTTTCATCCATTTAGTGTGCTGTATACAAACCAACCAGGAGGGAAAAAAAAAGAAAAGAAAAAGATCTCTGCCTAAAAATATACAGTACACTTAGAAACACATCTGTCATGTAGACATATCCAAAAGCTTATGAATATTACATTTTGCATCCCTCTTTTCAGAGACAGTCTTTGCTTCCTATGTTAGCATATATCTGTTCTTATTACTAAAGTCACTTACATAAGTGCATATTTGTACTTGAATGGAGCAATAAGTTTTGAACCTAGTGTAAGGGGACATTTTCTTGGAAGTTTTTAATTTAATATATGATAGGGTCGATCCTCGTAGTTGAGGCTGTAGTTGAGGCCTTAGTTGAGGCTGTAGTTATGCCTTCTTCTTGGTGACCAGATATTGCCCTGTCATCATCTTCTGCTTGGAGAGAGCTCAGCCTCCAGGTTGGTTTTCTCACATGCGTCTACTCTTTCCATATTACCATTTCTTTTCTGTACAGGAGCCAGCGTGCTCTTCTAAAATATACACGATCCTATCACTTCTTATTAAACTGGTACCTGGTTTATGGCACCCCATGCGGTCTGCTTCCTGCCTTCTCAACTACCCTAGACTCCAAGTTCTGTATCACTCTGTGCCCAGAATACAACATCTTCTCTTAGGGCCTGTGCACAGGCCTGTGTTTCCTGTTTATCCTTCAAAACTCAATTCTATAGCTCCTTAACTAACCAACAATGTCAAATCCCTCCATGAACTTTTATAGCACAATAGACCTCTCCTTCATAATACTAATTGCAATCCTAATTTGATCATTTTTATTATTTAGTCAATTCCTGGCCACCCCCACCCCCAGCCTCCACTAACTAGAATGTAGGCTCTTTGAAGACCAGAACCACATCACACTTGGCTTAACCTAGCACAGTATTGGCACATCATACAGTGATGAATGAATAACTAGTTGCCTTTTCTCACCTCAGAATGAGTATATTAACCAAGTGCATCTGCACCCCTCTTTCTGCCTCTGCTTCCATCCCACCTGCACTTTCAGGCCACATACCATATACCACACACATTAGCCCTCAACACTGTTCTCCCACACAACTAATTCAACGTTCAAGTCCAGCACATTGTCCAGAAACATAGATTTTTACCAAAGATTTCAGAATATGCAGAAGAGGAGGAGCATATCACAAAACAAATGCCCTTCACAGTGCCCTTCTAACATCTCTTCTTTGCTGGTAAATTCTTATCTCTCCAGCAATAGGAGCTGTCTCATCCCTTCTTTTGGAGCCCCTCCAGCCAAGCTGCCTCCTCCTTCACCTGCCTCCCAGGGCTCCAGTCCTCACCCACCAAAACAAAGCCCTGCCATAGGCCAGGCCATGACTCCTGGGGTCTCAGTTCATAGGACCACTTGACTATTATAAAATTTGGAACAGAAAGTGTTGGTTCTTTTTATCTTGTGTTTTGCTTGGTGATATTCTTCTCCCCATTCATGCCATCTGATACCCTTACTGCTGTCTGCAGCTGACTAAATTATGTCCATGAAGGTCTGCGCAAAGGTCACATCCCCTGGATGTGACCTTTAAAACCTTTAAACCTTTAAAACCTTTCCCTTAAAACCCCCCAGATACAGATACAGTTTTATACTTGGTTTTCTCTTCCTCTCTTCTAAAGAGCAAGTCTGTTTCTTACTGGATATTTGTGCTGCAGAGTCTATCCTGGATGCAGGACACATGGCTAGTCCTAATGTGAAATATGTATTTATTTTCTTCAGAGTTGGTTAAAATTTCTTAAAGAAAGCTACTGAGCCGAGCACGGTGGCACATGCCTGTAATCCCAGTGGCTCAGGAGGCTGAGGCAGAAGGATCTCGAGTTCAAAGCCAGCCTCAGCAACTGTGAGGCACTAAGCACTCAGTGAGACCCTGTCTCTAAATAAAATACAAAATAGGGCTGGGGATGTGACTCAGTGGTTGAGTGCCCCTGGGCTCAATCCCCAATACCAAATTTAAAAGAGAAAATGAAAAAAGAAAACTATCGAGTTTCATATTTCTAAATGACAAATATCCAATGTTTCCATTTCAGAGTCAGTGAAAAGAAAACACTACCCCCTGCCAAAGCACTATAGGTTCTGTAGATGGGTGTAGCTCTTGGTGAAAGGGTCTTGGGGAGAAGTTTTCAATCCAGGTAGGAGATACAGTAGAATTTTTCTCTTGGGTTGACTCTGGCTTTCTAAAGTTCAGCACAACGTCTGCCCCGTCAAAGACTATGATTTACCAAGTCTAACTCTTGAGTCTTGTTGAATAAACCAAAAAGTTGGCTTATTTAAAATATTGCTGTATATATTTAACCTCCTGAGGTCTAGGGAAAGAAGTGTTGCTAGAAATCTGGTATCATTGGTTTGATTTGGGGATGAACAGACTTTCTCAAGTTTAAGATCAATCAAAAGGGATGGAGACCCAGTCATGAAGTTTGCTCAGATTTCCTACCAAATTATACTTAAATTAAATTATATTTAAATTGTCAACGTGCAACTATAAATGTGTTTAAATTCTTTTATTCCTATAATCATTTTCATTACCCAGATTAAGTCAGGATAAACAATAATATAAAATTTTTTTATTTCTTCTTTTTTCTTTTCTGTTTTTACCCCCTATTATGAAATTAACACATTTCATTTTGAAAATTTAAAAATAAAATGAAAAAATATTAAAAATCCATATTTGTATAAACTAAGGACAATCACATAACTTTTTAAAATTTTTTTTTCTCTCAATCTTTTTTCCACATAGAAAATGGTTTTAGAAAATTGTAATTTTGGCTGGGGGTGTAGCTTGGTGGTAGAGCATTTTACTGGGTTCAATCCCCAGTACTGAAAAAAAAATTTATATATATATATATATATATATATATATATATATATATGTGTGTGTGTGTGTGTGTATATATATATATATATATATATATATATATATATGAAGCTTTCTTGCATTTTTACTATAGATAATAATATCCATAGTATTATGGACATATAATATTCCAACAGAAGGAAAAAATTATAATTACTTAACAATGTCCTTTAATGGGCCTTAAGTTGATTTTTTTTAAAAAGTAAATAAGAACTTAGAATAAGGAAACAGCACTTTTCTTAACATTTTTTATTTGCTCACGGAGTTGTTTGCTTATTCACAGTTCATTTTATCTTTCCTTCTCTCCTAGTCAGCTGTTCTAAGTGCTGTGTCCACCTCAGCCTTCCTGACAACCCATCAGTCTCTCAGGGGTCTGGGGTGAACAGCTTTGATGCTTCCCTGACAATCTTCACTTGGTCTATGCACCTTGCCATCCCTGCCCATGGAGCAAGCTCTTCATTTCTCTTTATTTAGGCTTATCCTAATCAAAGCCAATTTTCAGGAAATCAATTTGAGGAGCCAGATTGTGAGTGATCACCTCTTGGATTGGCAAGCTGACCTAGGTGACCTCAGTGAGCTGAGCTGAAGACTGTGGAATATACCAGACTTTGAAACTAGAAACATGGAGCTCCAAACCCAGGATATTTCTCCCAATACCCTTGCAATATATCACCCCATGGTTAAGTTAAAGACCTGACCTTTTGAACCTTTCTGGATCTCTAGACAAAGTTTGGGAAATAAAATGAGATCATGCATACAAATCGCCTGATGTAGAACCACCATGGGAGGATGTGGTAGAGTCATTAGATGCTTTCTTAAGCTCCCTTAGGTAAAATCAACTAGCTGTTGAATCTAGTTGATTTTATAATATTCTACATCTGAATCCTGATTTTTTCCTCTTTTAAAATCCAGCTCCTAACAAATCTATTTCTTAAAAGAACCAAGCTTCTTTGCTTCTAAATATATAAAATGCAAAAATTTTAAACGCTTTTTAAAAAATTTTATTTATTTTTTGTTATTTTTAGTTATACATGACAGTAGAATTCATTTTGACATATCATACATACATGGAATTTAGCTTCCTATTCTTGTAAAGTACATTTTTTGTAGTTGTTTTTTCTCAGGTGTTAAAGACAATTGGATAGAATATCCTCCTGGGAGCTTTTGAAAGTACCAGAGTACTTTTTTAAAAAAAATTGATTTTTATGCTTAAATAAATATCTGGCATTTAAAAAATATCTTTATTTTTTGTTGATTTATTTTTTTATGTGGTGCTAAGGATCAAACCCAGTGCCTCACATGTGCAAGGCAAGCCCTCTGCCACTAAGCCCCAGCCCCAGCCCAGAGTACTTCTTTTTATCGTGGAAATTTTCAAACACTCAGAAGTAGAGGAAATGGTGTAATGAACACATGCTTTTAGTCCCCAGCTTTTATGATTTTACGTATTTTCCAATACTGTTTTATCCATCTCTGTACGTATACACTTCGGTTTTCTTTTTGCTGGATTAGCTGAAAGCAATCCCTGACAGTGTTTCATCTTACACTGTCATTAAATATTGTGGCATGTATTTCTCACAGTTAAGGATTTTTTTTTCCCTCTATAATCCCAGTGCTGTTACCATACATAACAAAAGTACCAATGATCTCAGGAACATTTAAAAAGTTGGAGTCTGGAAAAAGGCAAGTGAAAGAAGTGATTAATATAGAGCTTCAGGCACTCTGGTAAGAGGTTTGGGAAGATGCTCTGGGCAAAGGAGGCACTTTCACTCTTGCAACCAGAGCCCAATGCCCCTTTCTCCCACAGATTCTTACCTCCTGGATGTAGTCCCCGGTTCAGCTATGGCATCAGCATCCGTCTAGCAGCTTACACCAGAGTCCCAGAAGCCTCACAGGGTCTCCTCTTTCCTTCCCTATTCTCTTACCACTGTTTAACTTGTTTTGTTGTTTATTGTGGAAAGAGCATTTAACACGAGATCTAACCTCTTAACCACATTTGAAGTATGCATTAATTTTACTACAGTTACAATGCTGTCCAGTGGCTCTGGAGCATTCATTTGCCTTCCCTGACTGAAATACAATGCTCCTGTTGGTAACTTGACCTTCTCCCTCCCTCAAACCCCCCAGCAACCACCATTCTATGATTTATGATTCTATAAATATGACTATTTAGATACTCATATAAATGAAATCCTACAATATTAGTCTTCTCTGACTGGCTTATTTCACTTAGCATGTCCTCAAGCTTCATTCATATTGCTCTTTTACAGAATTTCTTTCCTTTTTAAAGATGAATAGTATTCTACTATTAATATATAGTATATATATTATTAATATATAGTATATAGGTTTATATATACTATATATTACATATATAAAATACATATAAATATAATATACATTAATCCATTCATCTTTTTTTTTTTTTTTTTTTTGGTATTGGGTATTGAATTCGTGGGCCTTGACCACTGAGCAAAATCCCTAGCCCTATTTTGTATTTTATTTAGACACAGGGTCTCCCTGAGTTGCTTAGCACCTTGCCATTGCTGAGCCTGAGTTTGAACTGGCAATTCTCCTGTCTCAGCCTCCTGAGCCTCTGGGATTACAGGCATGCACCACCACACAACCACATGGGGCAAATCCATTTGTCTTTTGATGGACATTCCAGCTGTTTTTATAATTTAGCTGTTGTGATGGGTGCTGCTGTGAACGTGAGAGTGCTTTTTCTGTTTCAAGATCCAGTTCTACTATTTATCCAATTCTTCTGGATAAATAGTCTGCAGCGGGATTGCTAGTTCACTTGATAGTTCTATTTTCAATAATGTTGAGGATCCATAGCAGCTGCACCATTTTACATTCCCACCAGCAGTGTAGGAGGGTTCCACTTTCCTCCACATCCTCACCAACATACATTGTCTTGTTTCTTTATCCTCATCATCTTGTGAGGTATGAGGTGATATCTCACTGTGGTTTTGATTTTCACTTCCCTGATGAGTAGAGATGCTGAGCATTTTTTCATATACCTGTTGACCATTTATGTGTCTTCTTTGGAGAAATGTCTGTTCAAGTCCTTAGACTATTTTAAAATTGGGCTATTGGTTTGTTGTTGTTTATTTGTTTTGTTCCTATTGAGTTGTAGGAGTTGCCTATTTCCTCAATCTCAGGGCAAAGATTCCTCCTATTCCCCCCACCCCTTCACTCCCATTTCTGCTGCCTTGGTCCAATCTTCATCACCTATCTTTACACCAAGTATTTAATAGTCATTATTTGGGTTCTCCTAGAAACACAACCTGAGACAGGATTTGATGATAAATAACCTACTTGAGAGGTGACCCCAGAAAACCCTAGGGGCTGAGACATGAGACAGGGAAATGAGGGAGCCAATAAAAGGTGTGTTACCAAGCACTTTGAGGCTCTGGAGCTTCATCCTACTGGAAAAGTCTGGAAGACAGTATAGAATAGGGCTCAGAGTCATCCCAATGGACTTACAGGGAAGCTGGGGTCTTTACCCTGCAACCCTTCACTCATCATTGCTGGAGGGCTAGTCTCAGGGTCTTGTGCTCCCCAGCACTTCTGGTCTGTGTGGTACATGGACTGAGCATGCTGCCAAGCCATGCTGCAGGGGCCACAGGCCTTGAGTGTGGAGTGCTGAACATGTAGAACAGGGGTGAGGCCTTGACAACACCCTTTCTCCCCACGGAGAGGCCAAGGATAACTTCCTGAAGTCCAAATCTGACTGTGACACTTCTGTAATCAATAAAAAGGGTATGTAGGTAATACTAAAGGCCAGCTTTGCTTACTTCCCCTGATAGAAGCACTGTCTTGAGTGATACCAAAATGCCTGACCTTGGGCACCTTGGTATACCTCCTGCAGGTGACCAAAGTTTGGATCAGTCTTTCATTCACTACCTATGCATTAAATGGAGGGATGGATTTATTTTTATGTTTATCATGAAAAGTCTGTTTATTTGCAGAACAAGTTAGGAGGGGAAGGAAGAAAGGATCACCTCTGGTTCAGAGCCCACTGGTGCAGAGGGCTCTCAAGAGTTCTGCCCAGTCCTTCCCAACTGCGCAGTGCCTAGCACAAGCTTCCGCCACTGCACCAGAGCTCCTCATGGCAACACTTTGTTCTTCTTTATGCAGTCACATTATCTGGGAATCTCAGAGTGATTTACAAGCTTATATAACTTCCCAAATGAGTCAGCATGCTCAAGAAGGCAGCATGGTGTAGTGGGAAGAACAGAGCATTTGGTGCCAGATAGAACAAGTTCAATTCCTGCATCTGCCACTTCCTAAGCGTGTGTCTAGACAAGTTATTCTACTTCTCCCAATCTGTTTATTTGTCTTTCAAATGGGGTCGAGAGTACAATGCCTACTTAGGAGGGTTGTCATAAAGATTAAATGAGGAAAAGAACACTGAGAGTGCTATACTCGGTGTTCGCTTTCCCCTTCTACATCCCGATGTACATGTCTTCCAGCAAGTTCTTGAACCTTACTGACCGGCAGTGAGTAGAAATTGCTGATTTATCTCTGTCTGATTTTAGCATCTGTGAGCTTTAATGGAAACTTAAATTGTTCTTTGTAAAGGAAAAATTCTCTCACTCCACTCCGGAGCAAGAAAAGCAGCCACCTTGCATTTGAAATTCATCAGTACCAGCAAGGGCTGTGCTCTAGGCAGGACTAGGAAGGCGTGGCCCGGTTCAGCCCTGACTGTGGTGCAGCCAAAGATGGCTGGATTTCAGGGACAACTTTGGGAGCACACAATGAGACAGACAACCAGAAAAACAGTGTGCAGGAGAGAGTGTGGGATGCAGCTGTTCACCCGCCGCAGGCAGCAGTTAGGAATGGCTTTGCACAATGCCTTTTGCTACACAAAGGAGCAGCTCATGAATGAGATGCTGCCGTGCTGGCCAGGACTGGGGACAATTTTGGGATTGTTCTTCCAAAGCACTTGGAACAAATGCCTGCAAATTAAGAAAATAAAATAAAATCCCTGGTCAGCAAAAAGCGCTGCTCGAATGTTCTTCCCTGCTGGCTGCAACATTATTAGGGCAGGATTACCAGATAAGCTCTCTTCCAGAAGCTTTATGGCCAGCATAATACATGCTGCACAGTATGGGTCAGCAGAGAGAATATTATAATTTAGGGTTGATTGGTGGGTATGTCCATAGAGCAAAGAAACTATAGAATGTTAGCAGTGGCAAGGATCTTTCAAAGCATTTTTAGTGATTTTGTTTTTGTGGGGGCAGGGAGAAGGGCAGGCACTGGAGACTGAACTCAGAAGTGCTCTACCACTGAGCTATATCCCTACACCTTTTTGAGACCTGGGGGTAGGTGGGGGAGTGGGGGGTGGTATCTAGCTAAATTGCTGAGGCTGGCTTTGAATTTGCAAATCTCCTGCTGCAGCCTCCCCAGGCAGTTGGTATTACAGGCATGTGCCTGGCTGTTCTGGTGATTTTTAAATGCTATTAAACAGTAGATCTGGGCTAGGAGTGTAACTCAGTGTAGAGAGCTTGCCTAGCATGTCAGAGACCTTGGGTTCAATCCCCAGCACCACAAACAAACAAACAAACAAACAAACGCTTTCTTTTAGAGAAAATATTTTACAATTCTCTCCCTGTTAAATCAAAAGGTAGCTGTTTTGAGGGAGGGGAAAGGAGAGGGTGAGGAGGCAGTATTCTGGAACCCCAGGTTCTGAGCCTCCACTTAATATGTGTTGGAAAGCCCCACTGACCACCCTTTGCAAATCTCTATCTAGTCCACACTGCACATTATAATTTAAAAAAAGAAAAAAGAAAGAAAGAAAGAAACAGGCTCAGAGGCGGGAAGTGACTAGTTGAAGGTCACCCAGCAGAACTGGAGCTAGAGTCCAACCTCTTCCATTTTAAGTTCCTCGCTCTCTACCATAAGCCATCTCTTCAAAAAAATTTTTTCAGTGTTTTTAAGGGTAAAGTTACCTCGTGGACTAGCTTGTTAAAATAGGATGGAAAGTCAGTGCCATTGAAGCCTAAACCCTGTTTTTTGGAAAGGATGCAATTCTATCTTCTGGTTTGCTGGGCCCAGGTGCAGCTTCTTATTCCATTCCTTTTTAAGGCTTTTAGTATGGCAGTCACAAAATACAAGGAATGTTACTACTTTAATTATCTTTTATACCAGGATAAGTCTAACCACTTTATACCTCTTAGAAAACAGCAACTTAAAAGAGCAAATATGAAACCTTTGTATCTTTAATTTTTTTAAACATGTTGCTACAATAAGGAGGGAATTTAAAATGCATGGTGGATGGAGAAGCCAAACCAAAGCTCTCAAATGGTGACACACAAGACATTTCAGCCTTTTGCCTCTACTTCCCACTGGGGAGAAGCTGGACAAGTCACAGTCTCTCTGGACTTTGGTATTGTTATCTATAAAGTGATGAAGTCATTGACATTAGAAGTCCTTGTGCAACAGAACCCTGACCCAGAACTTTCCCATGAGTGGACCCCGGCACTGTGCCCATTTCATAAGCAACAGAGGTCAAGATGCCTGGGGTTGAGGACCTGACAGTACAGTTAGTACAGAGAGAAAACAGTGGCTACATGGAGCCAACTGTGGGACAGATGGGAGAAGGAGAGAAGTAGAATTAGAGAAACCCATAATTCCAAGGACCAGATTTTGGTCAGTGTCCACCATGTACATCACATAACCTGCAACCCTGATGTCCACAGAATGTCAAGATGAATGACACCTGCACATGGAGAAAGGTCTGTGAGGACACAAACCAAAGTGACAACAGTGCTTTTTCTGGGTTGTTGATTATGAATGTCCTGGATTCCTTCCTTCCCTCCTTCTTGTTCCTCTGTTTATCTGTAATTTTTCTATTCCTAAATTTTGTACCTTACCTATGTATTTCTTGTGTTTCCCTCACCAAAGGCAAACCCCATGAGTACAGGAATCTTTCTCTATTTTATTCACTGCTGTATTTTCAGGGCCTAGAACAGTGTCTGACATTTAGTAGGTGTTCAACAAATGTTTGTTGAGTGAATGAATGAATGAATGGGTAACTTAAAAGTGCAAAAAATAAGATCATGTCTTGAAACAGTACCTTTCAGGTTTTTGTTTTTGTTTTTGGTTGTTGCCCATCCTAAAAAAATATTTTTAAATTGTGATGTCATAGTACGTAAATCAACTTGCACAGGATTTTACAAAATAATACTCTTATTACTACTTGGGATACATTTTTTAAAACCAGTTTTTAGCTGTAGTTGACACAATACCTTTATTTTATTTATTTATTTTTATATGATGCTGAGGATTGAACCCAGGGCTTCCCACATACTAGGCGAGCGCTCTACCACGGAGCCAGAACCCCAGCCCCGGGATACGTTTTGATACCTTAAATTCTCTTCTATCTAATTTATTGACCCATTCACTTCATTTCAAGACTCACTAATAGGTTATGCTCTGCAGTTTGGAAATCAGTGTCATGGAACGAGCAGCCACCTACAAGGTCAGGCAGAGAAGCCTTGTAAAGAGGAGCATGGAGACAGAATCCCACATTTGTTTATACCTGATATTGAAATAGATCACAAGTCTGAACTTAGTAAGGGTCAGGTGAAGTAGGTCATGGTCACTTATTTTCCATGTCTTCTCCTCAGAAAGGCCTGGTGACTTAGAACCTTGAATAGAATCAACTAGCCAACTCCAACCCTGTACATAAAGAAATGAGTCTCAGGAGGGGAGCACGGCTTCTTGTCACACTCTACATGGGCAAACTCAATGTTCCTCCAACCAACATTTTAGTCAAATCCATCCGTGAAACATGAAGTAAAGATGAAGAATTCTGAGGTAAGAATCAGAGTTTCCTGTTCTGCCTCCAACTCACAGTATGACTTGGCCAAACCACTCTGAACCTGTTTCCTCATCTATAAAGTGTGGAGTTGGCCATGATGCCAGTCAAGACCAGTGCCAGTACTGAAAACTGATGTTCTACAAGTAAGACAAATAATTATAGCAGGCTTTACTCAGTCCCTGCTATGTGCCAAACACTGAGCCAAGTATTTTGTATATAGTATCTCCTCAATCCCTCAACAACTACAGGGGGATCAGCCCCATTTTACAGAGGAGGAAACTGAAGCTCAAAAGGTTAAATAACTTGCCCCATATCGGCAAGTGGCAGAGTCGGTTTCTAACCTGGGTCTTTCTGATGCCAACTCCCAAGGTCTCAACTGTAACACTTGGTGTCTCCTAATGGAAGTGCTTTGGGATTTGCCAAAGCACCTTTGCCCATTTGGTCTCCTTTTAAGCTAGGAAGGTTCAGTTAGAGGGAATAGTATGTGGTATCAAATGACAAAATGGTACCAAGAAGGTGTGTACATTGGAAGGAAAAGAACGCTTTCAAAATGCAACATCCTAGGCATTTTGTTTAAGGGATTCAATTGAACCCTTATACCAACCTTCAACATTAGGTGTGTTCTTTTCCATTTTACAGATCTAGATGCAGAAAGTTTAATAACTTTTTAGAGATAACTAGTATTTACTGGGGCTCTAGGACTCCAAGCTGCAGAAGGACAGAGACTGTCTTTCTCATGTACTTTTTAGTGTCATTGCCTAACACAGTGCCTGGCAGGTGGTAGATGATCAAAACACATTTACTCAAGAGGTATCTGAAGGAAGAAGCCAGGTTTAAATCCAGATCTGCCCAACTCCCAAATCAATCCTTTCAACTTTTAAGCTCATGCAATTTATCGAAGACAATTGGTATCTCACCAGTTGTTTTAACTTCTTACTTACTATGTAGCTGAAAGTGTTCTGAGCTCCAGTTTCAATGCCCATTTGAAACTTTAGCTACATAGAAAGTCCTGAGTTCCCAATTCCTGGCTGAACCTATAATTAGACAAGTTTTGTAAGATGTAGTCACACATATTCCCATTTCCTAAAATGCGTAGCATTCACCCAGAGGACCAGGCATGGAGACAAACACAAGAGTGTGATAAATATTACTCTAGAATCATTGCCATCTCTGATCACCATAAACAATTACAGGACAGAAAGATTTTGTTGAGTTTTTTAAATCAGTAAACAAAAATTTTCAAAGGTATACTCTTGTATAGTTTCTTGCAGTGTATCTTAGAAAGAAACTCTGATTTGATAGCACCTAATGATATTAATGTATTGCAATTTCTGTCCAGGAACTGAATGAAGGTAAGAGATCAAAGACATATTAAACAAACTGAAGTGGAAGGCTATGCTCAGGCAGGTGTGGGACATCAATGGCCCTGCTTAATGTCTCTGGCCTCAAGAAGACAGATCCACTGGGTGGTTCTGATAAACAGGCAAGTGAAAACATTTTCCACTGTCATCTTCTTTTTTCTTTTTTTAAGAAATATTTATTTTGGCACTTAACCTATATTCTTCCAGTTACTTTTTCTTCTTCATAGGACACGTCTCCTTGTCTTCTTCATAGGACACGTCCTCTCTGATGTGTCCACCAAGGCTGTACCTGTGGCTTTAGTCACACTAACTGGACTTTTCAGTTGGGTCCTTATCTATTTCACTATTGCTTCCCTTTTTCCAAGTTTTTATTAAGGGGGATTTCATGGGCTTGGTGTCTAGAAAGTAATGTGTAGGGACTCCAGAAGGAAAGAACACAACTTTTCGGCCCCCGTGGACATTATTGATAATATACCTGGGACTCCAGTATGACTGTGAGGCTCCAGCAGCTGAGCTGATGACTTAATTATTATCACCTTTCTTCTTTGCCACTTCCTGAGAGCCTGGGAAGCCTTTCTTATTATTGTGGCCTGAAGAGTGTGATCTTCCCTTATTTCCCTCGGCACAGGGGGTCATCATGACATCGACTCTCCCATAGCCCTCTATCTTGAAGAGAACAGCACCCACCCTACCACAGCCAGCATGACCACACTGAATGTGTAAACTCTTCACAAGTGGGTCAGCTGGAGAGGACGCAGAGATGGCTCATCACAGCGGACAATTCTCTTTGCCTCCTAAGCTGAGTTTGGCTACCTCTATCTCTATCCTGCATTAAATCTACTCTGTTCTCATCTAAAACCCATTTTTTTTTTTTAAATTGAAAGAGAGACTGGTTCTCCCAGAAGGCAAATACTCTTTTGTATTCTCCTGATTTTCTGCTCTAAGTTTCCCTCTATAATGTCTGTCCTGCTTCATGATATATATCCAAAAATTTTATACATATATATATATATATATACACACACACACACATATTTATATGCACAATATTTATATGTATATAGGTTTATGGAGTTATAATTTGCATACTTAAACTGACTCTTTTAAAATGTGCAATTCAATGGATGCTAGTGTATTCACAGACTTGTGCAACCATCACCATTATCTAATTTCAGGACATTCTCATCACTCTAAAAAAGAAATATCACTCTTACTAGGAGTCAATCCTCATCCCTCTGTTCCCCGAGCCCCCAGCAACCAATAATCTATTTTTTTGTTTTTATAGATTTGCTTGTTCTGGACATCTCATATGGTATCATACATAATCCTTTATGACTGGCTTCCTTCAATTAATACAAAGTTTTCAAGGTTAATCCACGTTGTATCAATATTTCATAGTTCTTATGACTAATATTCTGTTATGTGAATGTACCACCTTTTGTTTAACCATTCATCAGTCCAGGGACAGTGGCCTCTTTCCACTTTCTACCTATGATGAATAATGGTGCCTTGAGCATTCATGTACAGGTTTTGGGGCTGACATGTGTTCAGTTCCCTTGGGTGTATACACTTAGGAGTGGAGTTCTACCATCGCCCAGATCACAAGGAAACGTTTCTAGCAGTTTTCACTCCTATCTCTATCTTTCCTAGGGTTTCTTCTCATTTATTAAACAAAAGAGAATGGCCAACAGTAGGGATGCCTTCACTCAGTCCGTGACACAGCATTTGTTTGTTTGTTTTTAATATTTTTTAGTTGTAGTTGGACACAATACCTTTATTTTATTTGTTTTTATGTGCTGCACTCTACTGCTGAGCCACAACCCCAGCCCAGCACCGGCTTTTCCAAGTCAGATGTAAGCCCAAACATCCTCACTCCGAACATTTTGTAGCTTTAAGGCACAAGTCACTGCAGAGACTGCACGTTAAATAGCTTGCCGCACCCAGAGGGCGATATTCAGATCCAGCTTTTCTGTCCGATTTTTAATCACATAAACAAAAGAAAACACGTTTCAAAGACACTGGTTACTTGAAATCTAGCTTCTCATAATCTATCAAGAGTCTTGGACAAGGATCTCTGGGGGTCTGCACAGGCTCAAGTGAGTGTTTACAGCTCAAAATAAACAGTTTATGACCTTGGAATTTTCATTTGCCCCGTCCCTGTTATGCACCCTGCAGTCTTCGTTTGTGACCGAAGGCTGCCCCCTGCTGGCTATGACCAGCTGAGACCCACCAGGCAGCAGAACAGGCTTCTTTGAATAACCATTTTCTTCCAGAAGCATTTTAGAAACTACTACAATTTTTTTTCCAGCTATAACAGCACAGAGAAATGACGTCTCCTACAGAGCATTCCTGATTTTTTCATTTTTTATGTTTTTGATTTTTTTCTTTTATATATCAGAAACAAAACTGGGTCAGTTTCAGTTATTTTTGAGTGACTTGCATTGGTGAAAAATACCCAGTATTGGTATATATGCGGTGCCTGCCAAGGCCCTTCTGCGCCTATTGACTCACGAATCAATAAAATGTTTTTCTATGGTAGAAATGGACAGGAGCATCATGTACAACCAGAAGAATGAGAAACTATACTCTGTATATGTATAATATGTCAGAATACATTCTACTGTCGTGTACAACTAATAAGAACAATTTTTTTAAAAATGAATAGGGGCTATTCAAGATAGAAAATAATATAACTTTATGGGCTGTCAGCTGGCCAGTAGTTTTTCAGAGGTGGTTTGCAGACTGAATATTAACTAAAAGAGCCTGATTCTCCTCAAGTTTTGTGGGCTATCTGGTAGATCCATTAGAACCCTGCTGGGCATCGGACATTTAGGGGACTCTAAACAGATAAGCCAGTGCTTTCTTCCCTGTCCTTCCACATCAGCACCCTGACCAGGGAAGAAGATATAGGAGCAACAGAAAAGTATGTAAGGCAGGAAGCCAGAAACTCAGGGAGATCAGGACAAAGTGAGCAAAAGGCTGACAGAATAAGAGGAAAAGGGGGAGCAAGGGAGGAAAGATGGACAAGAGAAAGACACAGCAGGCCAAGGCCAAGCATGTAAAAATGGAACTAAAACACAAGTGGCCCTATTTCCCTGAGGGCAATTACTGCTTTTTGCAATGTGTTTTACTGTAAAGTTTGTTCTGTTCATGATTAACAAAGGAAAGGGAATCAGATCTTGAAAATAACCCTATGCCACTAAGCTAATATTTTAGGAGTCTTTTTATTTTCTGCCCTGAGAGAAGTACAGCACATTTCTGAAAGAGAAACTTACTGATTTTTAGAGAGATGGTTTGGATTTCTAATCTTTGAGGAGCTGAGAGAAGGGAAAAGAATTCCTTTTGTGAGCATACATCCTACCCAGGAGTCTGGACATCTGTCCCCCTGTCCTAAGGTGTTCAGTTCCCTTGGGCCCCGTGAACAGCCAGAGTGGGAGTCTACTGCCTAGAGCCTCAATTGACCCCCATTACTGACTCAAAGTCTCTCTGGGAGAGTCTGACTAAGCCCTGTCTATGATCTGGTGTTGCAGACTCCCCAGTTGCAGATTTCCTGTTCCTCCTCTATTATTCCCCCTCTTTCCTTCTCCCTCACCTCTGTGCCCTTCTCTGAACTCGGATTCTCTCCTCCCATAGGCCTCTGTCCAGCCTTTGTGGCTCTAGGAACGACAGGACAGGGCTCACCATATGCCTTTATGTCAACCTTAAGGAGAGGGAAATGTGGAGCAGGGGTGGGTGTGGGGACCAGCTCTCTGCCCTTCATCCCAGAAATAAAAGTGTATTCTTGGTATTGGAATAGGCATGACATTTGGGGAGACTTGTGTTTCTCTCTCTCCTGGCCCAAGGGCTTTGCAATTTTCCTCTTCGTTGCAACTCTTCCTTTTCATGCAGAGCAGGAAGAGAAGATGAAGCTGGAGAGAGAAGGCAATGAAGACCCTCTGCCATCGCTGCTACCAGCGCCAGGCTTTGCTCAGACTTTCTTTGGAAGACTGCTCCAGTGGGTCAGGCCTGAATGGGACCATGCCCCTCCCCAAGCTCAGAAATCCAGATTAATTCAGACCTTTCCGCAGCGCTTTTTATGTGGTGCGTGTTGGGTAGAGGTTTGTTCATCCAGCCTCCTCGGTGCCCTCTCTATAGCATGGGTCTCTCAGGACTGACCTCTCTGGGCCTTAGGGCCGGGGCAACCAGTCAGGGCATTCAGGCCCAGGCTATAGAAATCAGGCGTTGCGGAAGCCAGGAATTTGGCGGGGGAGTGTGGGTGGGAGGAGCAACTCGAGAAGAGGTGACGTAATCCGATTCCACTTTGGTTCCCGATGAAGAAATTCTGAAGAGTGTCCAGCAGGGGGAGCTCAGGGTGTGTGTCAGAACCCAGCACAGGTTGGCAGGAGCCAAGCCAAAGAACTAACAGAACAATGGAGCTTTGTCTTCTCTTTGGGTTGGTTCTTAATCCCGGAAGGCTTCAGCCAGAAGGGCCTGATGCCCATCCTGGGGGACCCAGCTACCATCTCTCAGAAAATGCCATTTTAACAGGCTTTCTGGAATCTCTCTCTAGAACCAAAACGCATTCTGCGTTGCTCTGACGCCTTTTCTCAGGGTTTCCCAGTTTTTCTTTGTGTGTATATTTTTGTTGTCCTCGGTTTTCCTGCTTTTGTGATTCTGTCAAAGCTGTTTTCTTGTTTCTCTGTGTCACTCTTGACCCACTTGTCAATCCTAAGGAAAAAAAAAAATGCATGGAGATGAACGTACCCATAGGCTGAAAAGATTTCAGAGCTCTGAAAGATTTTAAGATTTGGCACAAGCTAATGCAGAACAAAACCTAAAAATATGCTGTGAAGCAAAAATGGCTAACTCTGCCAGCGTGTGGCGGTGAAGTCACATCTTTCATGTCTTTGTCCTCCAAGTGGGCTGCCCTTGCCCTGTCCTATTTTTGCTGCCCACTGGTTACTACACCCTGCCCCCCTCCCCCAACCACTGATGCCCAATGCCCATCTCCTTCCCATATCATCCAGACCAAGGTTTTCTTGTTTCTTTTAAAGAAGCTGCCTACACCAGAAGGAGTATAACTCCCGACAGTGTTATTGTTTTTTCCTAAAAAAGACAGCCCCCCTCATTTCCAGAAAATACTTGGAACTCTTAGGCTCAAGGACCAGGGACTCCAGGTGAGAAGTGGAGAGACAGCCATGTGTCCTTTGTCTTTCTCTCCAAATCACCCTCACATAGTCTAGATCTGTCTCAACCTTTGACGGGAACAGAATTTTATATTCTCTTTTAGAAATTTTGGGCCTTGGGGATTTTTTTTAAAAAAAATGTGAATGATCATTATTTGAAGGTGCTAGAACATTCCATGACAGTCAAGAGACACCCTCATCAAGTGACAGAAGACTACTTTGCCCAGAACTCACTGAGGGCTCTGGGGCAGTGAGGCTTAACAGCGGTGTATCTCAGTTCCAGCCCTGAATACTTGTATTAAGGTGGTGGGGATGAGGTAGCTTCCTAATTTCTTCTTTCATGGACCCTGCCTCCAAATCTGTCCCATTCTATTTATGTTCCCATCAGTTTTCAGGCTCTAGTCCTGTGTGTCCCCGAGAGGAAGAGACTAATTTTGATCTGATAGGAAAGGATACTTTTCATTTGGGACACTTTAACTTTCTCCAAGATCCAAGGAAGGTAGTGGTGATTTGATCTGATCACACCTGGCCCTGCCTTGCTCAAATCCAGGTAGCTGCTGTTATTTCCTAGTTCTAGAATCTGGTTGGAGGGAGGAGGGGGCAGACAGGCAACAGGATGCAGTTCAACTTATAAAAAAAAAAAAAAACTCCACACTTGCTTGCCCTTGCCAGGTCCTGGCCTTACAGAGAGGATGAATGAGACCAAGGTCTGGTCCCCATGGAGTAAATGCTTCCATTGGACTGACCCCTGTGTCACTGAACAAGAGTGAAATGAAATTGTTACAGAAAAACCCAGTGCTGCAAAATCATCAGGCAGGCTGCCTCTGCAGTGCAATTCATAATCTGTGACTTCCAAACAACAACAAGGTTATATTACTTTCTAAATTAAGCTTTGCATTACTTAGGAACTAACAAAGCACTCCTTCCCACAGACACTGTTTCCAAATTAAATATCTTGTGCTTATTCAAATGTTGATGAACTGAAAATGGGAAGGTTTCTTTTTTAGGTAGCAAAGAGAGGTGGGTCCCTAGAAAAGAGTGAGGGGCACTGTGGGGAAAGGGAAAGGGTAGTGAGGTAACAGTTGGGAAGGGACATGATTAAGTAAATAAATGGATAAAATGTTTCTAAAATTATTAGGTCTGGATAAATGTAGGTTAAAGGGGCTTATTATGATCAAGTACTTAGCATACTTTCAAGTGGAAAACTTGGGGAGTGGCTATTTCCCTGCTTCTAATCAGTAGGAGTCAGAGGAAATGAAGGTCAACTGCCAAGGCCAATGTACTTTTCTCTAGAAACATTCGTTGAAAGAGCAGAACCTTTGTGTTCAGAAAAGCTGCAGGTAACATTCAGTGTAGAGATGGAAGCATAACCTGAATGAGCTAACTTCCAGGGTTCTCTTCTCCATTGAAAAACAAAAGAACCTTAAGAGGCCCATAGAACATCTGGAGAGAAGTAGTTGAAAAGCTCATGGTCATGAAAAGCTCATGGTTGAAAACCCACCTGCCAGGGACGCCCTCCAAGGCTGCCTCTGTACCAGTTGTTTCATAAGCTTGTACCTAGTTTCTTGCCTTGCAATGGTGTGAGCCATCTTGGCAAATGATGTTTTAGAAAGCTCTGGCTTGCAAGAATTCTGTCTGCAATATTTAGATTGGCTACTAAGACTCTCACTTTTTCATACAAGCTGTCCCAAACTTGTCTCTGGGTCTCTTCTGCAAGGTCATCAATTATGTGGGGGTGATGTAACTTGAAATCCATGGTTCCTTCGGAAGCCATTTTCACAGGAGTTGGCTGGTTGGAAGGAACAGAAATGGAGCTGGTATGGGGTAAGGTAAGGGGGTAAATGACTCCAGGGTTAGCCAGACAGTGTTTTCCATGAGGCTAAAGGACTAAGGGGCTCTGCCTGCAGCAAAAGATTCATTCATAGAGGCAGAGAGCTGTCCATGACCCCTGCAGCTCCAGGGCACAGCCTTGAAGAGGCTGTTTTCTGGTCTTGGCTCTGCCCAGCTTAGCTGTTTATCCCTGGGTCGCTTACCAGTTTCAATTTCATTTCCTTCAAGTGAAAAATATTGGAGTAGACATCTCTAAGTTTCCAATAACCTTAGACTTTGTCATTCTGTATGATCATATATTTTAGTTTAAAATATTAATAAAATCTTTTACCTCTATGGTGTCTCATAAAACATTTTCACCTACTTATCTCATTTGGTACTCTCAACAACCCTGAAAGATGAGCAAGAGAAATTATTCCCCCCCCATTTTCCAGATTAAGAAACCGAGGATTGGGAGGATTTGCCATCACATAAATAACACGTAGAAACCTAAGACTAGAGCCCAGATCTTCCAACTTAAGCTTGATTCTTCATCCTCTTGGGGGTGGGGATCTACTGTGCCTTCCATATCAAATAACTATGGATCTTCTCACCCAAAAGATTAACTTGGGGCTTTAAGTTGCTTTAACCTGAATCTGGGCCCCAGGGTAACATTCCCTCTGCCTCCCTCATGAACCTGTGTGTGCATACGTACGTATGTGCATGCCTTTCTTCTCTAACCAGATAGAAAGCTCCCTGGAGGTCCAGGCCTTGTGTTTTCTCTTCTCTTCCTCCCCCACCCAGCAAGTCTTAACAGAGCCAAGCACCTAGCCAGGCTGCTACCCTGCCAGGAAGACGGAAAACAAAGCAGGAAGTGAGGCAGGTCACTGGGACAGATGTCTGTTTCCACACTTGGCTACTCATTCTACCACAACTGGTATCTTTGTACATGCCCTGCCTGTCACACATATTTCCTGCTTCTAGAACATAGCACAATTTCCCGTGGTGGAGGTAATAGCAGCAGTACTCTCCTCAGCATGATTTTCCAGGCACAAGATGGACTTACAGGCCAGAGACATGAGGCTCTGGCCTTGCACGTCCCAGGAACAAGACATAAGAAGGCAGGTTCACTGCCCTAGCTGGGGGAATAGAGGAGGATTAGTAGGAGGAGCTGCTATGGGTAGAAATTGGGTGGAAGAGGTGGTGCTAAAGGAGAGATTGTCCAGAGCATCTGAATGAGGCTGCCAAGGACATCCTGGATGACCTTCTGGCAGTGGGAGGGGAGGTGGACAAATGTAATGTCCTAGTAAGAACTGAGCCCAAGTCTGGATGGGTTCTCAGACCACTGGCACACACACTTGGCACCAAGCCTCAGAGGAATCTTGTTTTATCTCCTAATGTCACCAATAGCTGTGACATTGGTCCTTTCAGGAGGGACGGTAAGGAAGCAACATTCACTGGTAATCTGGAGAGAAGGACAATTGACCCAGTAATAGAGACCTCCCTAATTTAAGTCCTTTGCTCATTATTACCCTGCTCTCTCTTCATTATCCTAGTCTCTGAGTCCTTACTTTCCCAGATCGGGTGGAGAGGGAAAAGGATTTCAAGACTGTGGTAAGAGGGTTACTCCCAAAGAAATGAGACCATCCCACACCCTAGGGACTGACTCAGTTGAGCTCCACTTTACAGAAATCCTATTGGATCTCAGCAGTCAGAAGACTGCGAATTCCAGCTGAAGGATATCTCTCTCCCCACTAGTATATACCAATGACTCCACTGTGAGAAGAATCCAAGTGTGATAGAGTATTAGAGTCGACAGAAACCCACAAGATTACACATTGATCTAACACCCTCGCTGGTAGGGAGGGGAGCTGCATGTCTATGACGTGTGTCCAAGGCCACCCAGGAAGTTAATGAAATCATCTGGACTAGAACACAAAAGTCTTTGGTTAGTTTGGTTTTATTGGTGTATTACAATTATACGTAAGAGTGGAATTTGTGCATATCCATATATACACACAAAATAACAGTATAATTTGGCCAGTCATGTAAAACACAAAGAATTGACTCAACAACACACTAGCTCTTTTCCTATCTTGCTTGGCTCTACCCCTTAGATGCCAAAGATTTTCACAGGGAAATCAGCCAAGGAAGAGAAGTTTGAATTTATAACACTTCTTTGTAGAAGCAACCATTGTAGCCATGCCTGGGGAACTCTGCCCCTGCCTCTCTGCATCTGGCTAACTTGCTGTTCTAAGAGCCCTCTGGCTGCCAACCTACCCCTGTGGCCCCAAACAGTGCCTGGTCTCATACTAGTTTCATCAATCAGAATATCTCGGCATTTACTCTTGGAGAGAGGCAGGGTGGGGAGTACCACGCCACATTCAAGGTGAAAGTGAAGCATTCTGCACAGACACTTCATAAATATTCCATAAGAAAAGAATAAAATTTCAACTCTTCCACTCTCACTTCAGTTCACTGCTCCCAAAGGCACCCAACAAACCTGCATTCAACCTGTTAGATCAAGTCAATTCAAATAAATAGATATTTATTGAGCTAATATTGGAAAGGCAATATACCAGGTATTCGGTTCTGTACGAAGAATTCACAGGGTAAAGAACAGGGGGCTCCAGAGAAAATTACATTCAAAATTACTGCCACAAAGCAGTAAAGAGTAAAAGCAGCAGTAAAAGAAGTTTCGTGATGTAACAAATGACTACTTGTAAAATTAGTGGAATAGGTCATAAAAGCTACAGATAAATAAGAGAACATTGAAAATTGAATGGTCCATGGAAGTTTGCAGAAGAGGAAGAATTTGATGAATGCTTTAAAAGATAGGAAGAACTTAGAGGGTGAAAAGAAGGAGAGAGCATTTCAGAAATTGGTAATTATGATAAAAGGCATAAAGATAGAAAAATTCAAGTTAATTGAGGGTAGTGAGTAATAACAACTATAGCAATAGACAGTGCTTATAGTGTGTCAGCATGCTATTTTTTTTAGTTGTAGATGAACACACAGTCTTTTTTTATTTTTATGTGGTGCTGAGGATTGAACCCAGTGCCTCACACATGCAAGGCAAGCACTTTACCACTGAGCTACAGCCTCAGCCCCAGCATGCTATTCTTAACACCTAACATTTATTAATTCTCTTGATTCTCACACAACCCAAATTATTATTATTATTATTATGCTATTTCCTCAGTTGAGGAAACTGAGTCATAGAGAGGATTAAGTTACTTAGCTGAGCGCACAGCTCACAGGCACTAAACCAGATTTTGAGTCCTGGGGCTACATGTTCAGCCGCTTTGCTTTTTCAATGGAAGAAGTTGTTAGAAAGGCTCCTTGGGGCAAATCTCAGAGGATCTTGGATACTACTATGTTAACAAGTGTAGGCTTGATTCTGGGGCCATAGGGAACCATCAAGAAAACCATCAAGGATTTTCTGAGAGGGGAATGGATCTGGATTAAATTGAGACACAAAAAAGAAGAAAATCTAAAGGACACATAGAAAAATGCACTGAGGAATTTATTAGCACAGGTATGAAGATTCCTTTTCACCAAGTATCATTCTAGATCTGCTTATGGTGGCCTCTCAGGTCATCAACTGCCAAGGAACCAAATTGTTGGTCTGTGGCACTGAGGGTAAAACCAAAAGGTAAGGGGCCCTCAAGTCTGCCCAGACATGTTTTCAAAATGTAGGGGCTGAGCCAGGATTGGAAACTGCCATGGATAAAGAGATGGGAGAGTGGAGGGACAGAGATGTCCAGAGCAGGTGAGAAGTCAGCTGACGGACTTGGGACCTCACGTGTGTGCTTTAGCAGTTATATCAAGCATGACTGAGGAGCTTCTGGAAGGAAAAAAAAAGTCAACTATCTCCTTAATTGTTCTGTAATTGCAGATAATTTTTTTTTCTGCAGTTCCTTCCCTCTTTTTACACAGTAAAATGGAAAATCTTTTTTCAGGCACAGAAAACTTTCCTTTCTCTTTAAATGAGAAATTATACCCCAATGATACAAATGTATGAATTACCAAGATCTTTGTAATGTCATGTATAGCTAAAAAAAAATTAAATTAAAAAAAGACTCAATTTTGCTAAATACATTCCATCAAGGACTATAAAGCTGGACCTGTTCTTCTCATGACCCTCCACTAACATGACCCTCCACTATGGTTAACGTGGGACAGATGAAGTAATAGAACCTCTGAAAGGGTTGTAATTGAAACAAGAGCTTTTTTCTTTCTTTCTTTCTTTTTTTAAACTTTTCCAGGAACTGTGTACACAAAAGAACCTGCTCAACCCACTGGAGTTTAAAAAAAAAATCAAATAATTTGAACACTGAGCAGAGATTAGATAGATAGTTGCCTTGGATGGGGCTTTGGGAACAAAATCACAGGAAGCGAAGCATCATCCGTTCAGAGGGACTTCAGGGAATATCAAGTGTGTGAGTGTTCGTTCGGCTTCTGAGTCACAAAGCAGGGATTGTGGGGCTGATCTCAGGCTGGGCTCCAAGCAGAATTATGTACTTATCCTTGTAAATTGTGATATTCAGTATAAACATTGCCTGAATTCATGGCCACACCTTCATGGCCTCACTTTTGGAAATGGACTGCAAATGAGTTCCAAGCAGCTGTTTTGTGTCTACCCTGAGAAAACCAACAGATAACTGGTATATGGGAAGGGTGAGGAATGGTTGTGAACACCATTTAAGTTCTGTTCTTTAAAAAAAAAAAAAAAAAAAATATATATATATATATATATATATATATATATTCATTTTAGTAATGAGCAGATAAGCTTGTGTTAAAATTAGGGCAAAAAATAATTCGAGAACTTCAGTGTGGCTGTGGAAGACATACCCTCTTCAAGAGCACGTGCTTGGGAATGGTGAACTGAGGTTATTGGCCTCTACAGCCTCTGCTTTCTTTTCAGCTGCTGCTACTTTAGTTCATGCCTGATGAAGAGGCACTTATGATTGGAGCTGTGCCTACAGGAGGAGTTTGGAAATAAGTCACCTTCCCAGACTTAAATCTTAGAAACAAAGCCAATGCTTCTAGGCTCCTGGAATCACCCAGAATTCTTCCCCTTCAGGCAGATCTGGGATCTCTGACATGGAGAATAAATCTGCTATTAGTCAGCTTTCCATCACTGGGACCAAATGCTTGAGATAATCAATGTATAAGAAGGAAAAGTTTATTTGGGCTTATGGTTTCAATCCAAGGTTGTTTGACCCTATTGCTTTGGACCTGTGGCAGCACAGTATATCATTGCAAGAGCATGTTGCAGAGGAGCTACCTCATTGTAGCTGGGAAGCAAAGAGAGAAGCGTGGAATGAGGTCCCAATAGGCCCTTCAACATTTTGCCTGCAGTGACCTAACTTCCTTCTGCTAGGCCTTACCCCCCCCCCCTTAAATGTACCACCACCTCCCAATAACACCACAGGCTGGTGGCCTTTAACACATGGCCTTTGGAGGCATTCAAGATCCAAAATATAACACTTGAGTATTCACATAACCTGCAGCCACAGTTCTTTCTAGGTTGACCCTGTCCGTGTGTTGGCCTGAGTCCCTGAAACTCTTACCCTGGTTTCCACTCTAAGTTCAGGCTTAATTGTCCCACCTGGAATTGTTTTCTCATTCTAAACTAGATACTCAATCCAACCCATCCAGCCTTATCCCTTTTCCCCTGCTAGCTGGACTCATCTGTTATGCCAGGCCATGGGATGGTTGTGCCACAGGATTGGTACTTTAGTCTTTTTGGACCCTTGTGTGGGTTTCTGTTTATTTAATTCACTGCTTTTCAACAGCAGTAATACTGCTCCCTAGGTGGCACTGATGGCATTTACTGAGGGGCAACTAAAGATATTAGGGGTCCAGTTGTTGGAAATAGCAGGGATCCTGGGGTCCTAGATACCTTAGGAGTCAAGAATAAACACTTGGAGACTAATCAGCTCGGTTGGTAGGGCAAGAATTTTACTTCTACATGCTGAAGGGTACATAGCAATCAAAACCAAAGCAGGCACACCTAGCAGGCAGTCTCCTCAACTTTTGTCCTTGACGCAAGAGTACTTGGCCATTGCCCATTGGTGGGGATTGATTGCAAAATCTTTGTCCTGAATAGCTACTGAGGAAAGGGACACAGCCACCACTTGTTAGTCAGGACTGATTGGCCTATCTCTTACTGGGTCATTAAAAAAAAATATATATATATATATATACCTTTAGTGATCCTCATCTCCCTGTGTCCCCTTGTGGTGGGAAAGTTTCCCTCGGTTGAGTGCCTTTGGCATACACACACACCCATAGAAGAAGTGAAGGTGGTAGGGGATGCAGGAGGTGCAGATTCGTCATTGTAAGAAGATGGCAATCAGGTAGTGAGGGGATGAGCCTACTTCTTTCATAGTCATGCACAGCACAAGGCACCACAATCAAGAAATGTGCATCTAGCTGGGTATGGCAGCCCATGCCTATAATCCCTGCAACTCAGGAGGCTGAGGCAGGAGAAGCGTAAGTCTGAGGCCAACCTCAACAAGTTAGCAAGGCCCTAAGCAATTTAGTGAGACCCTGTCTAAAAAATAAAAATAAAAAGGGCTGGGGATGTTGCTCAGTGGTGAAGCACCCCAGGTTAAATCCCTGGTACCAAAAACGAACAAACAAAAAACCCAAAATGTGTGTCCTGTGTAACTTTCAAAAGTCACATCGGACATGAGTATGAAAACCCTATTTATAGCTAGGTGTAGTTCCACATACCTGTAATTACAGCAGCTTGGGAGGCTGAGACAGGAGGATTGTGAGTTCAAAGGTAGCCTCAGCAACTTGGTGAGGCCCTAATACCAAAAAAAGGGCTGGGGATGTGGCTCAGTGGTTGAATGTTCAATCCCTGGTACCAAGAAAAAAAAAAAGAAAATCATATTTCTATTTATCTGGATGTGAAACTCAATCCCATTTTATGTGGACACACAGATTACTTTTATGAAGTTCTAATGTAAACTAGATTTTTTCAGTAAATGCCCCATAAATATTTTTAAAGCAAGAGAAGAATGACTTTGTTTGATTGAGAACTTTACCAACAGTAGTCACGGTGTCAGAAAACCATGCCACTGGCAGCAACATCTTGTATTTGAGCTGCCTGAACACCTAGCACCACCTACATTTGTCTGTCACTACTTCATTATGCCTTCTGGTGAGTCAACCCCAAGCATCAGCACATTCCAGCACATGATATTTTATTAGAAATTCTTTATTCTTCTTTACCAGTATTTTTCTTTATTTTATAGTTAAGACATTACATTGAGTTTTTAAAAATCCCTGAGTAGAAGGCTATATTGTTTGTAAATTTATTTTCAGAATAGTAAAGATACTATAACAAAACATTCATTTAAAAATAGGACACTGGGTCTGATAGGGTTGACAGTCATTAACCCAAGTGGAAACAGTGGCACTGTCTGTTGCAGGCAGCGAGGGGCCATGACAATGTTGGTATGTTCTGTGAGAAGACTGTGCTGCCTATCAAGAGGTCTCTTGGGTGGTATCTGCTTAAGGAACTGACCTCTTTCCAAATGCCACCATTTATTCTCACCAGGATCAGAAATTTTCAGAATACAGAGTCACTCAAATCAATCAAATCTATAAGCCTCATCTCATACCCTGCTTCCCAATTTACCCAGGGACACATTTCTTCCCCCAAACTGAAAGGCTTCTGTCCACTGTGGAGCGGAGCCCTGGGAGGGCAACAATGGGTGAAAGAGATTGCCAGGCAAAGGAAACTCAGGGAGGCAGGAGAGCCTGGGAAAGGAACTTCCTCTTCACTACAGTCTATTACACCCCAGTCATGGCAAGGGCGCAAAAGGAAGGGTCTCTCCTCTGCACAGAGCTTGAGTGAGCACTGCCAAGTTATGGGAACTTGGACTTTTGTTTATTTCAACTCAAGTTGACCCTTTCACTTCCATCCGTCTACCACTACCACCATCACCACACCTACCTTCACACAGTCTTCTGTCCCACAATATACAATACAGTTGATGAAATGTCTACTACTAAGTGACATGCACATTCTGGACTTGTCTTTGTTTGCTTACACCCAAATCACCTACCTTGATTGCATTTTTGTGAGGCCCACCTATTTCACACAGTCTCTGGCATTTCTTCAACAGATGGCTAATCTCATCCATTGTGTGTGAATTTACTACCCAACTCCAAATGTGATCTCCAAATTCCTGATCTCCAAATAGAGAGGGAAGCTTCCCATCGTTGCTTCCATCCCTTGCCATAATTGATGTCAGAAATGAAGGCTGAGATCATCTCCACTCCTTTCCTGTTCTGCACCAGCCTCCACAGCAAGGACAGTTTTCCTGATCCTTATCTGAGTTTGGTAAATCAGACTCCTGCCTCACTCTAACTCTCCCCTGGGAGGCAAAGTCCAAGAACAGACCAAATTGAAGACCATTCACATTGTCACAGTAACTCACGATGGTTCAGAGGACATGATTTAGGCATCAGGTTATTTGGTTTCATGTTTGTTTGTTGTTTTTCAATATACAGTGACTTCCACTCACATGGACTGGCTAGAGATGGAGTGGTGGTGAACTGATCAACCAGTCTAAGAATTATCACATGCAACAGAGAGGGAGAATGATTTTCAAAGAATCACTAATGAAATAAAATTATTTCAAAACTATATTAAACTAGTTTAGCTACTTTTTGATGGTTTAGAAAAGATGAATTTGGGGAAGCGTCGTCTTCTGCACATTCATTTTTATATTACAGACTGCAGTAGTATTTCCTCAAGCTCTTTGTCTCAGTTACTCAAGTCGTCTCAGTTCTGTGGTTGTTCTCTGTGCACTTTGAGTTGAAACATTTGCTATTCTTTCTGCAAAAATCCATGTCACTTTAACTTCCTGTCACATCAGCCCACCTTGTATCACCTTCAAGAATTTCAATGATGCAGTGTGAAGAAGCTTCCCTCATCAAATCAAAAATTTATGGGAGTGCACTTCTATAAGATCTTAATTTAATGTCATTCTTGCTTAATCAATGAAAATACAATAACTATAGCACCAATTCATAATTTTGCCCCCAATTTTTAAAATATTGAATAAATATTAAACTAAAATTCAGGTAGAAGGAATATTTGAAATTCTACCTCACTGGTTCAATCATTTAATTATTCATTAAACAAATATTTATTAAGCATCCGTCATTTGGCCAACACTGTATTAGTCACTGGAAATAGTAAGACAGTGAATCATGATCCCAGTTCTCAAGGAACTCAGTTTAAACAGGAAAAGGCATAAGGGTCCCACTATGGAGGTTTTCCATAAGCTCAGTGGTGACACAAAGGAACTAAATGACCAACAAAACTTAAGGAGAAGGGGTTCCAGATAAAGGACAGTAGAAATTTGTCCATAAAACATAGCAAAGAGCAACATTTCAGAAAAATGGAAGACCATGTGCTAGTGTACAGTGGCAGGTTACATTATAGTAGTTTCTGGGAATTAGAAGCAGTTTGGTGGGACTAGTATCTAAGATCCTGTAAGAAGTGAGGCTGGAAGGGCTCAATCCTAAATGGTCTCGAATACCTTGATGAATGGGCTGGACTTCTTTCAGTGGGCAGTGGAGTAACTGATAGGTACCAAATGGGGAAGGGACACAATCAGACCCAAGTTTGGAAAGATCATGGTGCAGTCCGTGTGGTTGGATGTGTGGCAGGACCAGGGGCAAGGGGTGCAGCTGAGGGACTGCTGAACACTGAAATCTTGAGTTCCTCTTCCATAGGGTAGACATGAGGCTGGGAAGCATTTGCCCAGTGAGTGATAACATTGCCCAGCTCTCTTCAAGTGGAGCCATGGGACCAGTTTAGGCTAAAGAACTCTAGGAAAAAAGGTGTAGGTCACTCAGGCCAAGTGTGTAGGGAACTATTTCAAGATGTCTTTCCTTCTACAGCAACCCCGAAGTCCTCATGTAGAAAATGTTTGTGGGTCAGGTTGAAAGAAACCTGCATCCCTGAGTTATAGAAGAAGTGTCCAAAAGAGCAACCTAATCAAGAATACCTACACTGAACTTATCATGAGGAAAAAATGAAATTTTATTATATTAAGTCTCATAGATCTAAATATTATTAAAGCTCCTAGGTTGCCCTATTGCCAGAGGAACATTAGGAAATTTTGCAAAATTTGAAGTGAGATGCAGACTTTTTATGTTATACATTGAAGTACAGGAGCCTGTATTAGTTGGTCTCATTAATCAAGCTAATTAGTCAGCTCCAGAGCAAGAGAGAACTAATAGGAAAGAGCAGCGGGGGTGAGGAGGTGGGAGGGGAGCGGGAGCAGGAGCAGGAGTGGGAGCGGGATTTATTAGAAGAATATGCTTGTGTGATTATAGAGAATATGCATTCCCCGCAATAGGTTACCTGCAAGCTGGGAGATGGCGGCAGGTCTCAACACAAGCCTGAAAGCCCTAGAAACAGGGAAACTAATTGTGTGGTCCTCAATTTCAGATGGAAGACCTGAGAATGCAGGTGGGGATGGGGAGGATGGAGTGGAGGACACTAGTGTAAGTCTCAGAGTCCATAGGCCAGAGATTCTGGAGTTTTGATGTACAAGGGTAGGAGAAGAAGGTCGTCCCAGCTCCAATAGAGAGTGCATTTAGCTTTCATCTGCGTTTTCCTCTATCCAGGTCCTCAGCCAACTGAAGAATACCTGCCTATGTTAAGGGGGACTCTTCTCTACTGAACCCACACTCATATGCCAATCTCCTATAGAAATATTCTCTCAGACAACATCCAAAATCATACTCTGTCAGCTATCTAGGCATTCCTTAATCTAGTCAAGTGGATGGTTAAAGATCAGTGGAAAATGGAATAAAGAGAGACAGTAATGTGTGACTACCATGAGAAGGCAGAGGATAGGGATCCAGAGCATCGGAAGCAACAGCTCTTCAACTGGAGAAGGGAAGGAGAAATTACATTCTTATATTAAATAGGAGGAATGATACATTGCTAGAGACATCTATAAGTGATCAGTAAGAAGTTGCCTACTAGCTACACTTTCTCTGAGAAGAAGGTAGTAAAGGCATTTTCTGAGAAACTAAGAGGTTGGAAGTCAGGGTCTTGCAAAAAAAGGCAAATACTAAGAGTAAGTTTTTGAAAAATGGGAGAAGAGATATTTCACAAATGGAACTCACCAGGCCACACAGCTAAATAAATTTTCTTCAGCCCACCACATCACTAAGGTATAGTGGGCAGAGAGGTGGGTTTTAGGATTAATCTAAGATTAAGGGATCGCAATGTGCAATGCAAAAACAAAGGGGTGGTGGAATGGATTCCATAAGTTAGGAAAGGCCTAGCTGCTTTAACAACAACAACAACAACAACAAAACTAAACCAAAACAACAACCCAGCAATAATTCAGTGTTTCAAAAAGAGTATTCAATTCTGAGTAAAATGGAGCAAACGAATTAAATGGCACCTGGTGAGTGGGGAAGACCAGAATTTTAAGTACCATAAAACATGTGATGAGTTTTCTCCATCAATAACTCAGGCTGAACTCTAAACTACCCGAAAGCTGAAAGTGGGCATTTGCCTGGGAAGAGTTCTAGAGAAAGCCTCCTCTATTTTTCTGGTTCAAAGACTAGGAAAAGGTCATTCAATGATCAGAGAGAATGAGGAGAAAATAACTTTTTTTCTCTTTCCCCATCTCTCACACCCAGCTCCAAAGAAATCCCATGGCGGCATGGCAGAGTGAGCAACAGTAGCCAAAACAGGGACTGCAGGAGTCCAAAGTGTAGATGAAGGGAGGAGAACCTAGTTCTCTGAGAAATAGAGCCGGGATTTTCAGTTTTTTTAATGTCCTAGTCCTGTATGGCACATGCATAGATCTAACCATAAACAGCATGTCATCGACTTTAAGACTGAACTACAGAACAGGTCATGGTCAAGGTCGCAGACTAGCCACTGGGTGTTACATATGTGTGCAAGACAGATTTGAATATGATTTAATAGGCTCTGATATGAGAATCTACATATATACACAAGCATATGTCAAGCTAGGAACCATGGCCTATGGCTGTGTTTTACTTAACTTTATCATTGCTGTGGCCAAGACACCAACAAGAAAAACTTAGAGAACAAAACGTTTACACAGGGTCAAGGTTTCAGTGGTCTCAGTTCATAGATTGTCGACTCTGTTGTTCTGGGTTCAAGGTGAGGCAGCCCATCATGGGGGAAGGGCCCAACAGAGGAAAGATGCTCGCTTCAGGGCAGCCAATAGGCAGAGACAGAGACAGAGAGAGAAAGAGTGTGGGGCAGTGGTTACAGGGGTGAAGAACCCTTTCAGGATATGACCCCAGTGACCCACTGCCTATAATAACCAGCCATGTTCCACCTGCCTATAGTAACCAGCAAGACAGTCCATTCACCCTGGAGTGGACTGAAGGTTACAGCTCTCCCAATTCAGCCTTTTCACCTCTGAATATCCCTGCACTAGTACAGGACCCTGTGCAGGGGACACCTCACATCTAAACCAAATAGGTTCTAATCCTCTCTACGTGAGATACCGAGGGCAGGAGAATCACATATTCAAGGCCTACCTGAGCAACTTAGTGAGACCATGTCTCAAAAAACAAAAATAAAAAGAGGCTTTGGAAGTATCTCAGTGGTAGAGCACTTGCTTTCCCTGACATCCCCAAGGCTCTGGGTTCAATAGCTAGTATGTCTCTCTCTCTCTCTCTCTCTCTCTCTCTCTCTCTCTCTCTCTCTCAAACACACACACACACACACACACACATACACACACACACACATACACGCACATGAAAAGAAACAAACCAAAAGCAGGGCTTGAGAGAACAAATTCAACCCTTCTGCACCTCCCATCCTGTGAAGATACACCAACAAGGTGCTTTGACCTTGGACTTGCCATTCTCCAGAGCTATGGGAATTCAATACATTTGGAAAACCCCTAATTCCTACAGGCCCTGGAAACCTTTCTGGATCATTTCTATATCAGATTACTTATAATCGTATGCACCAAGACATTATTTATCAGAAAAACTTCAGAAATGCTGTTTACACTGCAAGAACCAATTTGACCCTTAGCAAATAATTCCACATAAATTGCCACTTCTTTTCCAGAAGCAGCAGTTCATCTCCAAGATGGATAGACATGGACATCAGCTGGACCCTGTTTCCTGCATGTAATGATATACTCAGCATGCAAAATGCTTTCACTGGATCATCATTTTGGGGAAGCTCAGAGGATTTGCTCTGAGCTCATTACTCATTCCAAGGATCGGAGCACATTTTATTGTGAAATCACAGACCAATTTTTAATGTCATTTCCAAGTTCTGATGGAAAGTCTTTTATGTATTCCAATAGTCATCAAGTGTTTTTATCCATCATCCCCTAGGCTGGAATATTATGTTATTCCATTTTACCAGAGTAATGTCAAAATGATGTTAGTTGTACAGCTGCCTCGGCCTCCAGAAGACTCTGGACCATGGCCAGGCTGCAGACTTTCCTGGTGGATTGCTCTGATGACAAGGGGTGGGGGGTTGAGGGTATTAAGCACAGTATTGAAAAAGTCTCACAAAATGATAATAATGCTTACATGTGCATCCACTTTCTACTTTGCGGAACAACGCCACAGCCATTATGTCAGCTGAGGTGGATGGGGATAATTAGCCCCTGGCTGTTTACTGATGAGTAAACTGACTCTAAGAGACATTAAGTAGCTTGCCCAAGGCCTTCCCACAATTTGGGTTGGCACAAGGATTAGAACAGAGGTCTTCCAATTATTCTAAAGTGCTTGTCCAGGGATGAAAATGTAAACTTATAAACTTGACCTCCTAGAATCATTTGCTGACTGCCTGCTGTCTGTAAATGAATAAAACAAAGCCCACCAGACCTTTAACACTAAGAAAGGAAGCAGAGTAAAGAGTTTATTTCTTCGCCTGAAAAGAAAACATCTGTCAGGGGGAATAAATTCACCTACTATTGGGCTGAGGAGGAAATGTCAGAACTTTACAGATGCTTTAGAAAGGTGGAGGAGACTCAAGGTGGCCATGCTAATTAAGCTATGAAAACTAACACTCTGCATAGGACAGATCCAACCTCTAAGTCTTACATGATTGGTAATAAGCAATTCCCAGTGCTTATTTTTCAGGAGAACCTTCAGGTAGGCCCAATGAGGGGCTGCTAAGGAGCATCACTAAAAGGTCACATTCCTTAATTAGCTTCAGCAAGTTACAAGTCAAGCACAGCATTCAGCGTTTTTGTTTTGTTCCTGTATGAGAGATAATCCTTTAATTTTTTTATTAGAGCATTATATCTATACATAGGATCTGGGTTCCTTTTGACATAATTATACGTACAAGGAATTTGATTTCAGTTCCCATTTCCCTGCCCTTTCCTCCTTCCTCCCTCCCCCTTTTCTCTCTCCTCTGTTCTACTGATCTTCCTTTCACATATTTATTTATTTATTTAGATTTGTTCTTTATACAAATAGAAAGGAGACATTCCCTTCGGGAGATATATACACACACACACACACACACACACACACACACACACACACACACGGTTCTATTAGATTCTTCCCATATTTTCTTTCCTAACCCTTTCCTTCCTCCCTCCCTCTCATTGTCTTACTTCTAACTCCACTGATTTTCATTATATCTTTGTGACTGAGTTTTAACATCTCAATTCTCCAAAGTTTTAATCACCAGAATCACCTGCAGGGCTTGCTAAAGCACAGGTTGCTAGGCCGACTCCAGGGTTTTTTCTTCAGTAGTTCTGGCACAAAGCCTCATAATTTGCATTTCTAACAAGTGCCAAATGATGTCTTGCAAACTGGTCCAGGATCCATGCTTTGAGAAGCACTATTTAGACATATACTTTAATTTTAGTCCTCTTTGATCACAAAGTCTTAACTACTTTGATTCCCTCACACCCAGGAAAGACAAAGGTTGCTGGATAATAACCTTAACATTCCACTTACGGGAGATACTTCTTTTCAGTAGTAGTTCTCAGTGCAGGAAGCTATTTTATGGGAGGTAGAAACAGAATAAAGAAATTTCTCATTGAATCCAAAACCAACACACTACATGCCCTTTTATCTCTTCATTTCCCTTTCTTGGGAGGAATCTGTACTGAATTACTTGACTTGCCTTTTTAAAAACAGCATCAATCCTTGGGTTCAACCTCAAAACATTTAGAGTTTGCTTATACTGCCTTACCCTTCCTGATCGACGACCACATTTTTCCTTGTTCATTACTTTCTCCCATCTTAATTTGGTTCGTTTGCAATCTTATTTATATTTTCTGTGGCTCATCCTTACAGTTCCCCAAGCTTACTATTTTCATGGTAAGAATCCAGTGTTCCTTTTTTATACATTATTTATTCCTTTTTAGGAAGAAATCCTCCATTTCCCCATAGTAGTTGCTCATGTAGTGTCCTGTCTCCCAGTATCCTGGCATCAGTGCACAGGACCTTACCGTGAGGCTTTGTTTTCCCTCACACCACCAGTCCAGGCCCTGTTGATACTAGGTGCTCAATAAATATTAATTTGCCTCTTTGGGTGGTTTCAAATCAGATATGTCTCAGCTATTAAATTTTTTTAAAAATTCATGTAGTAAAACTTGTACTGTTTGGCATATAGTCCTGTGTAATGGCAAATGCATAACCACCACCACAATCAAAATTTGGAACAGTTCCATTACCTAAAGGAGCTCTAAAAAGCTCCCTCGTATATTCTTCCCCTTCATGGTCAAAACTTCCCTTTCCCTGAGTCCCTGGAGACTACTGATCAGTTATCTGTCCAGTTTAGCCTTTTCCTAAACGTCATATAATAGATATATCATAGGGTAGGTACCTTTGGCTTGTTTCACTTAAAAAAAATGCATTTCAGAGTCATTCATTTGAGTGTACTTTGGTCCTTTCTTCGTTATGAGTATTACTCCATTGTATGGACATACCATAGTCTATCTATTCACCAGTTGAAGAATATTTCCTAATTTGGGATAATTATGAATAATGCTGGGTTTTCCTATGAGCATATGTTTTCATTTCTCTTGGATAAACACTTACTTAGTTTTTCATTGTTATCACCAAAATCACTGACCAGGACAAAAGGAGAAGCTTATTCTGAGCTCACAGTTTCAGAGGTTCAGTCTATAGTTGGCCACCTCCTTTTCTCTGGGCCTAAAGTGTCAGAGCGTCATGGTGGAAGGGTGGAGAAAGGGCATGGTGTAGCAAAGCTGTTCATGTCATGGTAGTCAAGAAGCAGAGAAGAGCTAAGTGCTAGGGACAAAATATAAACCCAAAAGGCATACCACAGTGACCTACTCTCTCCAGCCACTCCACACCTGCCTACAGTTACCAGTTAGTCAATTCAAATCATTAATCCATCAATTAGGCTACAGCTCTCATAATCTAATTATTTCACCTCCTGAATAAAGCCAGGAGCTTTTGCAGAATACCTTTTCTACAAACCACAACAAATACTTAAAAGTGAGATTGCTGGGTGATATGCTAAGTGAATGTTTAACTTTACTTTGCTGATGCTATGTAAGAATACAATACGACTATGACATGGTGTTATCATCAGCAATTATGAGTTCCAATCTCTCCACAACATCTATAGCTGCTCTTGGAATTGTTAGAGAGAGACAGAGAGAGAGAGACAGAGAGAGAGAGAGAGAGAGAGAGAGAGAGAGAGAGAGAGAGAGAGAGAGGTTTTAGACACTCCAGTAAATGTAGTGTTATCTCACTGTGCATTGTGATTTCAATTAGTGTTTCTCTAATAAATAATGGTGTTGACCATTTTCATGTGTTTCTTTGCCATTCGTGCATTATATTTTTTGATGAAGTACCTATTCAAATCTTAGACTTTTTTATTGAGTTTTTCCTTACTGTTGAGTTTTGAGAGTTATTTATATGTTTTGGATAAAAGTCCTTTGTCCATTTTTGCAATGTGTAAATAAATACTTTATCCCAATCTGTAACTTATCCTTCATTCTCTAAATAATGTTTATGCAAAGCAAAATTTTACATTTTGATTAAGTCTCATTTATCAATTTTTTAAATTTATTTATTAGTTCTTTTTAGTTATACATGACAGTAGAATTCATTTTGATATAATTACACAAACATGGAATATGTCTTATAATAGTTAGGACCCCAATCTTGCGGAACACCTTTTCTACAAACCTCAACAAATACCTAAAAGTGAGATTGCTGGGTGATATACTAAGTGTATGTTTGACTTTGCTGATACTACGTAAGAATACAAAATGACTGTCCAATGGTGGGATTCATTTCATGTATGTTCTTAGGAAAATCATGTCAAATTCATTCCACTGTCTTTTCTTTTCCTACCCTCCTCCCTTCCCTCCATTCTCCTTTGTTTAATCTACTGAACATCTATTATTGCCCCCCTCCTTATTGCGGGTTAGCTTTGGCATATTAAAGAAAACATTTGACCTTTGATTTTTTGAATTGGCTTATTTCAATTAGTGTGATGCTAATTGAATTAATTAGCAGATTAATTCAATTAGCAGATCCATTCATTTTCTAGCAAATGACATAAAGTCATTCTTTATGGTTTAGTAATACTCCATTGTGTGTGTGTGTGTGTGTGTGTGTGTGTGTGTGTGACATATTCTTTATCTATTCACCTGTTGAAAGACACCTATGTTGGTGTCCTTAGCTTAGCTATTGTGTTGGTTCCATAGCTTAGCTATTGTGAATTGTGCTGCTATAAATATTGATGGGGCTGGATCACTGTAGTATGCTGATTTTAAATCTTTTGGCTATATGGGGAGTGGGGTAAATGGGTCATATGGGTGGTTCCATTCCTAGTTTTTCAAGGAATCTCCATATTGCTTTCCAGAGTGGTTGTACTACTTTGGAGTCCCACCAGCAATATATGAGTGTACCTTTTGCCCCACAATCTCACTAATATTGTTACTTGTAGTCTTGATAATTGTCCTTCTGCTTGGAGTAAGATAATTCTCAGTGTAGCTTTGAGTTTCATTTCCCTAATTGCTAGAGATGTTGAGCACTTTTTCATATATTTGTTAACTATTCTATTTCTTTTTCTGTGAAGCCTCTGTTTGGTTTCTTTGCCCATTTATTGATTGGGTTATTTGGTTTTTTTGTTATTAAGGTTTTTAAGTTCTTTATATATCCTGGAAATTAATGCCCTATCTGAAGTGCAGGTGGCAAAGATTTCTCCCATTCTGTAGGCTCTCTCTTCATGTTCTTGATTGTTTCGTTTGCTGTGAAGAAGCTATTTAGTTTGATGCCATTCCATTTATTGATTATTGATTTTACTTCTTGTACTTTTTGAGTCTTGTTAAGGAAGTCATTTCCTGACCTGGCATATTGGAGTGTTGGGCCTATATTTTCTTCTAGTCAGTGCAAGGTTTCTGATCTAATACTAGGTCCTTGATCCACTTTGAATGAGTCTTGTGCAAAGTGAGACAGGGGTCAAATTTCATTCTACTACATAAGGATTTCCAGTCTTCCCAGCAGCATTTGTTGAAGAAGCTATCTTTTCCCTAATAGTTTTTTTTTGTCTAGTATGAGGTAACCATGGTTTTGCGGGTTTCTCTCTGTGTCTTCTACTCTGTTCTGTTCGTGTTCTTGCCTATTTTGATGCCAATACCATGCTGGTTTTGTATTACTATAGTCTGTAGCATAATTTAAGGTATGATATTGTGAAACCTCCTGCTTTTCTTTCCCTCTAAGGATTGTTTGGGTGTTCTGTATTTCTTATTTTTCCAAATGAATTTCATGACTGCCTTCTCTATTTCCATGAAGAACATCATTGGAATTTTGATGGAAATCGCATTTTTTTTGGTAGTATGACTTTTTTGACAATTTTGATTCTGCCTATCTAAGAACATGGGTGGTCTTTCCATCTTCTAAAGTATTCCTCAATTTCTTTCTGTAGTTTTCATTGTAAAGTCTTCCACCTCTTCTGTTAGATTGACTTCCAAGGTTTTTTGTTTGTTTTTTGCTTTTTTTTTTTTTAGGCTATTGTGAATGAGATGGTTTTCCTAATTTCTTTTTCAGCTGCTTCATCATTGGAATATTGGAATGCAACTGATTTATGATGGTTAATTTTGTATCCTGCTAATTTTCTGAATTCATTTATGAGTTCTAGAAGTTTTCTAGTTTTTTTTGGGGGGGGTGTTCTAATATAGAATTATGTTCTAGGCAAACATATAGTTTTAGCTCTTATTTTCCTACTCATATCTCATTAATTTCTTTCTTTTTCCTAACTACTCTGGCTAGAGATTCAAGGACCATGTTGAATAGAAGTGGTGAAAGTGAGCAACCTTGTTTTATTCCTGTTTTTAGAGGGAATGCTTTAAGTTTTTCTCCATTTAGAATGATGTTGGCCTGGGGTCTGTCATATATAGCTTTTAATATATTGAGGTCTGTTCCTTCTATCCCTACTTTTTCTAGTGTTTTCGTCATGAATGGATGCTATTTTGTCAAATGCTTTTTCTGCATCTATTGAGGTAATAATCATGTGATTGTTGTCTTTATGTCTATTTATGTGATAAATTACATTTATTGATTTCCATATATTGAACCTAACTTGCACTTGATGATCATGTATATATATATATATATATATATTTTTTTTTTTTAATGGTGCTAGGGATTGAACTCAGGGCCTTTTGCTTATGTGGCAAGCACTCTACCAACTGAGCTATACCCCAGCTCATGATGCACTATTTTGGGGGGCAAGTACCAGGGGTTGAACTCAGGGGCATTTTGCCACTGAGCCACATCCCCAATCCTATTTTGTATTTTATTTAGAAACAGAGTCTCACTGAGTTGCTTAGCACCTCGCTTTTGCTGATGCTGGCTTTGAACTCATGATCCTCCTGCCTCAGCCTCCCAAGCTACTAGGATTATAGGCATGAGGCAAGGCACCTGGCTTGCACTATCTTTTTTTAATGTGTTTTTGTATGCAATTTGCCAGTACTTCATTGAGAATTCTATGTTCATCAAGGATATTAGTCTTGAAGTTTTCTTTCCTTGATGTGTCTTTGGTTTTGCAATCAGGGTGATACTAGCTTCATAGAATGTGTTTGGAAGAGTTTACTCCTTTTCTATTCCATGGAATAATTTGAGGAGGATTGGTGTTAGTTCTTCTTTAAAGGTCTGATAAAACTCTCCTGAGAATCCATGTGATTCTGGGATTTTCTTTGTTGGTAGGCTTTTAATGGCTTCTTAAATTTCATTATTTGAAATTAATCTGTTTAAATTTTCTACATCCTCCTGGTTCAGTTTGGCTAGGTCATATGTCTTTAGGAATTTGTCAATGTCTTCAATATTTTCTAGCTTACTAGACTATCAATTTTCAAAGCAGTCTCCAATTATCCTCTATATTTCAGTAGTATCTGTGGTGATATTTCCATTTTTATCAACATATTTTAACAATTTGAGTTTTTCTTTCTTTTAGGTAGTTTGGCTAAGAGTTTATCAATTTTGTTTATTTTTTCTAAGAACCAATTTTTCTGATTCATTAATTTTTGAAATTATTTTTAATCTCAAAATTTCATCGATTTCAGCTCTGATTTGAATTATTTCCTGTCTTTTGCTGATTTTGGTGTTGATTCGCTCTTTTTTCTAGGGCCTTGAGATGTAATGTTAGATAATTTATTTGGTATCTTTATACTTTTTTTAATGAATGAGCTCAATGCTATGAACTTTCCTCTTAGAATTGCCTTCATAGTGTCCCAGAGATTTTGATTCATTGCTAGTCTCATTTATCCTCTAAGTACTTTTTCTTTCACGCCTGATTTCTTCTACTATCCATTTATCATTCAATAGTGAATTATTTAGTCTCCAAGTATTAGAGTAATTTCTATTTTTTATCTTAATGTTGATTTCTAATCTCTTTCCAATTTGATCTGATAGAATGCAGGGTGTTATCTCTATTTTTTTAAATATATATTTACTAAGATTAGCTTTGTGGCCTAAAATATGGTCTATTTTAGAAAATGTTCCATGTGCCTGCTGAGAATAAAGTGTATTCAGTCATTGACAGTGAAATATTCTATCTATGTCTCTTAAGTCTAAATTATTAATTGTATGTTTTTAATTCTATAGCTTTTTTTATTTAGTTTTTGTTTGGATGATCTCTCTAGGGATGAGAGAGGCATGTTAAAGTTAGCCAGCATTATTGTGATGAGGTCTCTTATTTTTTTTATATTGAGGAGGTTTGTTTGGTGTACATGGATGTTCCATTGTTTGGGGCATAAATATTTACAACTGTTATTTCTTGTTGTTGTATGACTCCCTTAAGTAGCATGCAATGACCTTCTTTATCTCTTCTGATTAACTTTGGCTTGAAGTCCACTTTATCAGATATGAGAACAGAAACGCCTGCTTGTTTACAAGATCCATGTAAATGATAAGTCCCTCTCCCTGCCCCCCCCACCCCCGTCCTTTCACCCTCAATCCGTGGATGTCTTTGTCTATGAAGTGAATCTCTTGGAGACAGCATATTGTTGAATCTACCAACCTAGGTCTTTTGATTGATGAGCTGAGTTCATTAACATTCAGAGTCATTGAGAGATGATTTTTATTTCCTGTCATTTTGATTTATTTCTAGTTTTCAAGTTGAATTAGATTATTTGTTGATATATTCTTTTAGTGTAATTTCACCCTCTACTGGTTTTCCTTTGTATTCTCTTCTTTATGAAATAGTTTATTGAGTGTGTTTTGTAGTGCCAGCTTTCTAGTTGTGAATTCTTTTAACTTTTGTTTAGAGTGGAAAGTTTTTACCTCACCTTCAAGTCTGAAGCTTAGTTTTGCTGGATATAGTATTCTTAGTTGGCATCCATTTTTTTGTTATATATTATTCTAAGGCCTCATAGCTTTTAGGGTCAGGGTTGAATAATTAGCTGAGATGCAGATTGGTTTACCTCTAAATGTGATCAGTCATTTTTTGCCAGCAACTTTTAAAATTGTATCCTTATTTTTCTCAACGATCAACTTTATTTTCAAAATTATGTACTTTGTCTTTGTTGCCTGAAAATCTATCTACTAAATAGTCTAGTCTATTGGTGATGCTTTCTGTTGAATTTTTAATTTGATTTATTGATTCATGCATTTGGGGAATTTTAGATTGATTCTTCTACATAATTTCCATCTCCTTATTGTAGTGTGATCTTTCACTTCTTGTATTTCCTTCCTATTTCACTGCTTATGTAATCTTTAATTTCATAAATCAGTTTGACTGTAAACTTTCCACATTCCATCTCTGACATTGCCTGGGCTGCAGTGTCAGTGGAGTCCATTGTTGACTCATTCTGGTTTGTTTGGGATGGTTTGTTCCCTTGCTTTCATGTTGTTTGTGTGTCTACCCGTCTACCTCAATGGATCTGAAGCAGCAGAGCTCCTATTCTATGAGCTTTTAGTAATCCTATAGGTCTCTAGTGCCTCACAGATTAGGGAGAGCCAATCAACAGCCACCACCTATGCATACAATATATAACACTAAATTAAATACTTAGTCCCTATTATGACATTTACAATGTTAATTGACACAATAAACAGAAAAGGCAGGATCAGCAATTTCTATAGTAAAGACAGTAAGTAATGATGAATTATGTCTGGCATAAAATCAATCAATAGGTGTGATCTATAACTTCTGCTGTATTAATCATTGCTATAGCATTAGTAGTTGGGTCTGCCATTTTATAAAGAAATTAGTGTTAAGAGAACATAACTAGAGTTATTTAAGAGGAAAGAAAAAGAGATTGGAGGGTAAAAAGGGCTTGCAATTTCAAAAGGTGAGTAGGGCAGATGCCGAGGTGGTAGAGGATGTGTTGTTTATAATAGGGGAGGAGAAAAATAGAAGTAAAAAATTAAAGGAAGAGCAGAAGGGAGAACAATAGCATTTGATTGTTGGCAAGAGAAAAAGGAAAGGGAAACAACTATGAAACAGACATGCAAAAGCAAATCAAAATGGACTAATCAAAAACCCTAACCCTCAAAAGACAAAGGAAACACAACTACCTTCAGGAAATGTTAAAAACGAGAAAGCAGGAACATATATGTATACTGTGAATGCCATGAATCAATTAGTATATATATTTTTAAAAAAGCAGAGTAGTCAATGAGAAAATATGCTGCTGTCTATGCTGAACTGCCTTTCTGTTTCTCAGCTTCTCTTCTCAGTATAATGGTGTGGGCTGGAATGGGAAGCACTGTGGGCTTTGTTCCCAAGTTATTCTCAAGGTATAGATGCTGCTGGGTTCTGTGAGATTGGTTTCTGTAGGTGAAGTTCCTGGGGGCAAGGCTTAGGTCTACTATAGTCCCAGATGTTTCGTTGGGTAGGGAGTTTTCGGGCAATATTAAATCAACACGCCTCTAGGACTGTACCCCAGTAGTTCCCCAGTGCTCCTCTCATGGGATAGGGGAGCCTATGTTTAGCTCCTTCTGTTGTTCACAGATATTGTCCTTCCTGGCCTCCGGGAGTCTGTCCCAAAGCATCATCACTCCTTCCTGTTCAAATTTCCAGCCTGCTGCTGCTGGTTCTGCATACTGCTGTACTCAAAGGAGGGGAGGGAGGCAGGCTATCTCTGGTGTCCCTGATCTGTATTACCCCCGGGGAAAAATACTCTCCATGACTGAAATTCCCTGGATTTGCTAGATTCAGTCTAGATCCCGTGGCTGGCATCTGCTGGAATCATGTATTGGACTTACAAATCTGTTGGTGCCACTATAGGGCAGTCCCCCAAGATGGCTCCTATCTCAGCTTCATATGCACAAATGGCACACTCAGAATATCTTTTGTGCACCAGTTTAATGAGCCAAATAGCCTCTGGGTCAGCCCAGAGGGCAGGCTGCCCCTCTGATCCCAGGGTTCTCCATGTCTGCAGCACTTCTCAGCCTTTTCCAATCTTGTGTGCCAATTCCCTGTTCCCACCAGGAGCTCGGCTCCAATTGTGTTCCTTTTCTTTGTTTAATGCACACCAAATTTTCAAGCCTCCAAGGCTCTCTGTCCATTATTGAGTATCAGTGAATCCCTTTTTCACCCATACCAAAGAGAAGCAGTATTCCCCCTCTTGAGTCCTGTGTCATGGAGCTGAGAAACACAGCTTCCCTCTAGTTCAACATCCCAAAGTTTTTCTTTTAGAGATTGTGCTTTTGCTGTTCTAAGAACCTTGAGTAACTCAAGCCCACAAAGATATCCTCTTACGTCTTCTTCTAAAAGTCTTATAGCTTTATGTTTTATATTTATGTTCATGATCCATTTTGAATTAATTTTTGTAGAATATTTGAGATCCATTTTCTTGCATATGGACATTAGGTTATTCTTGCACCATTTGATGAAAAGATTATAATTTTTCTTTTGAATTACATATACACTTTGTCAAAGCTCATTTGGCCATATTTGTATGGGTTTTTTCTGGACTCTATTCTATTTCACCAATCTATGTGTCTAAGTTTTGATTACTATAATTTTTTAGTAAGTCCTAAAAACAAGTAATATGAATCTTCTCTAACCTTGTTATTCTTTTTCAGAATTATTTTGAATATTCTAACTTGTTTGCCTTTCTATAAAAATTTTAGAATTGGATTATGAATACCAAAAAACAAAAAACTGTCTTCCAGTACAAAAACCTTCCTAAGTTACCCATTTTAACTTGCACTATTTACCATAGTTAGCTTGTGGTTCTCAAACTTCAGTGCACCTAAGAGTTATAAAAATGCATACTTTAGGGTCAGCTTCTGAATATTCTTATTCAGTAATCCTGCAAGCAGCCTAAGAATCTTCATTTTTAGCACCATCTCTAAAGTGATCTGATGTAGGTGGACCACAATTTGAGAAATCATGGTTTTAGCTTCCTTGTAAACTAGAAAATGCTCCACAGGTTTTGAAAAATCTTGTAGATAGTACATCCACAAAATGAAAGGACACGACATTGGGTTCACAGTTACTTCTAAAAGCTGGTAAATGTATATCATACAATATCAGTGTGATCCAGTCAGTGCTAGTACACAAACCAGAACCACATATATGTTTCACTACTCCAGTTTAGGTCATAAGAAAAACGATGTAGATTTTCAAGTTCCACAAGTAGCTCTGTGATATTTATCTCATGGACCAATTCCAGGAACATTTTCTTGTACTTATGGCAGAATTCTTAAACCATTCTCAAACAAGAAAAAAAATAAAAACTAGATTGGAGATATTCACAAGGTAAGAGAGTTACAAATAAGAAACATTAATCAAATGAATAGGTCCTCTAGAGAAAAAATTGATTAATGATTGTAAATATTAACTTTGTTTTCCATTTAAATATGGATTAACCAGCATGGTCAGGGAATTAGACATTCTTTTTAATTTAATTTTCTGCGTAATGGGATATGGAAGGTTAACTGGGGAAAAAATCTTCCAGTACAAAAAATCTTTCCAAAATGGATTAGTCTACTTTCCACCTTCATTTATTACTAAATATTCATTGCTTTGCTTGTTTCCTAAGGGTAGAAAATAATAATTTAGAAAAGAAGAAAGTAAATTAAAAGGTTTCTCACAGTTTCCTAGATCAAGAGGCTCAGAATAGTTTCCTAGACAAGAGCCTCACAGAATGGTCTTGGCAAACAGGTGAGAAGAGATAAATTGGTTATGGTAGATTACTAATGGGGAGGAGCTCTCCTTTACTACTTTGCTAATAGGCCAAGCCTGCATAGAAAGGAAGAGTGAGAGAGTAACAGTTTAGGAGAAAACCACCATTCAGACTTAACCTTCTCTGCAGCTCCAGAATCAGCAGCCCTGGTGAAAAGCCCTGGCATATGGCAATATTGATTTCCAATGGATAAAACAGTGGGAGGTTCCATCCAGCAAATGACCCATCTCTGGTTTAAATTTTAACAATTAGTGACCTATTTTTGAATCCTCTTATAAGATTTCTTGAGGCACCATAGGGAAGTTTGATGCATTTTTTTAATTTAAAAAAATTATTTTTAGTTGTTGATGGACACAATGCCTTTATTTTATTTATTTATTTTTATGTGGTGCTGAGGCTTGAACCTAGTACCTCACATATGTTAGGCAAGTGCTCTACTACTGAGCCACAACCCCAGCCCCTTGATGCATCTTTTAATAGGCACTGTAGCCTAGGGGTTTCTAGGTGGACACAGAGCCAGGCTACTTTGATGTATACCTGGTTTCACTGCCTGCTGGTTATATCACCTTCAAAAAATAAATATACCTCCTTATTCTCCAGTATCACTATCTGATAAATGGGGAAAATAGCACCTACCTTGTACTGTTATTGTTGTAAAAATAAAGTGGGTTACTATACAATTATAAGTTGCTCAGAAGAGTCCCTGGGTAGTAATTGCTACTTGAATGTTAGCTACTACTAATAAAATTATTTCTTCATAAGGGAGAATTTGGGACTAAAAAGTATACTCTCTGAGGAAGATATTGTAGCACTTGAGGGGTGGGGCTGTTTCTACCTGAGTAGCTACCAAGTGTTTATTGTGTAGGAGAGCGATTTAATGAATTTCCCTGTGGAAAGATCATTCTTTGTTCATCGGAACTTTAGGTTAGCCCCTCTAATATTTGTTTTAATATCTCATTTTTTAAAACAAAGATCAAAGCATAGGTCCTCTAGAGAAATAGCTCCTTCCTATTAACAATACTTCCCCCAAAAACTTTAGCACAGCCTCTATGAGGCATGATTGTTTACATAAGGCTGAACTAGACTAGGATAATAAACAAATGAAAAATCAAAACAGAAGATACCATTAATATGACAATCTACATCACAAGCATGGCTTGTCCTTCAGGAATTTAAATATCACCCATCTCTTGAACATTGGATCCAACCTAAAGTCCACATATGGACAATGAGGCCTCTGGGTACCTAACAAAGACAGACCAGGTTCTCATGACCTGCCTAAAGTCTACTCTTTCAACAAAGCCTAGTGCCTTAGCACTTCTTTGGAAATGGATAGATGTCTTAACTGTCTCAGAATCCAAAAGCAGAGTTAGTAGTAAAGCTTTCAGTCTTTTTGAGCACTGAAGATCATGTTAGCATTCTAGAGACAGCTTCCCCATCTATGAGATTTATTTTATTCTGTAGACAAGGGGCTTCCTTCCTCTACTGCAACTAAACTTCCAGACCCCCTGATAATAGGTCACTTTGTGAAGCCATGGTCAAATCAGGATATGTGACTGTGCCTAAGAGGAGGAAAAACCTAGTTCTCTAATGCCATCAAGTCTGAGTTGGCATGCTTGGACAAAGTGTGGTAACAGAGAGGTGCAACACATAGATCTCCTTTCAAAAAAGGATTTGCTGTTAGCTGAAAAAACCCAATCAGCTGGGTTGGGTTTGTGGCTCAGTGGTAGAGCGCTTGCCTAGCATGCGTGAGGCACTGGGTTCAATTTTCAGCACCACGTACAAATAAATAAAATAAAGGTCCATCAATAACTAAAAAATATTTTTAAAAGACCCAATCTGCTGATTTTCTGCAGCTTTAATGCCATGGCCATCTGCTCTTCCCAGACAGCTCAAGTCAGAAGTAAGCATGGTGGGGACCAGGGACTGACCATTTCTTCCAATGCAAGGCTCCTCTAACCAAACCACCGTTAATCCAGAGTTCCCCATTGGGTTAACCAAAACTGTCAGTTTTGCATTGTATTCTGATTCTCTCCCTTTCCAATTCTGCTTCCTTGCTCTTTCTTCTCACAGAGGTTAGATCTGTATCATGGTCTAAAACTTTCCCTATCTTGTCCTGCTTTCTTCCCTTCATCTTTCTCAGGTGCCTTCCACTTCAAAACTCATGAATTATTAGTTGTTTCTTAACATCTCTTCCTGGAGGACCCAACTGACACAGTTGATATAGACAATGGTTCAAAAAAGCATGTGAAAATATGAAATACTGGGCCTGAATCATCCATTGCCCAGTTAGCCATGAGAAGGTCACTCCTGGATAGTGCTGGAGTTATGGAGGATGTAGCTCATCCCATCAACCTTCCTTTTCTAAGTCTCCCTGCAGAAAGACAGGCCCACTAGATCCTGAAGGAGCTGCCTGTCCATGTATAAAGAAGGAGACTGGGCCAGCTATAGATGCTAGAGCTAGCTTGTCATTCAGCCATCAGGATACACCTCAACCTTCAAGCTCAGACCATGCTCTTCTGGGGCATGCCCCCTTCAGTGACTAAGCACAGCAGGGATGTGAGGGTCTGGCCATTCCTTTATTATAGAACACCTCAAACAAATAGTCTTTGCTCCAAATCTCTTCACTGGGTTGGCTGAGACCTTGTTTGATCTCTAGCACTGTGTGAAGTTCTCCCTGTCCAATTCTGTTCCCCTTCACTTTTAACTTCACTGATGTCAGATCCACATCATGGTTTGAAACCTTTCCCTGCTCTATTATGCTTCCTCCTGCTTCATCCTGATTCTTAAACTCTTGAATCTGTCCTATCTTGCTGCCAGAAGCAAGCAAACTGACAATGGAGGGCCCGCTGGCCCTCAGAACCCCTACCAAAATGTGAGCCTGGTTGACCCTCCCTTGAGAGGAAGTACCTTACTGAGAATCCCTGCTGGCTGTGAGACTCAGACAGAGGGCCCTGAACTGCTGGCCAGGGAGGGTTATGGGTGAAGGACTGACTGCGGCAACACTCTCTCGACTCTTCCAGTTGTGCCTTTGGAGGATAAAGAAGATTGCTAGAGGTGAAAAGGTGTCTCAGAAGATGTTGCTAATATATTTTCTTCTCAACTCTGATTTATAATATTAAAATAGCATATTATTGCCAAAGCAAATTAAAAAGCATGTTAAAAAGGATAGAAAAAAATGCTTTGGGGATGACAATAGGTCTTTGCAGGAAGTTTAGAGGGAAGGGAGAAAAGACTGAGAAAAAAATTTTTAAATCCCACAAAAAGAAGTTAATATAAAAAAGATTAAAACAATTCACAGAAAAAGAAAGAGAAATCCAATAATTCCAAGAATATAATACATTTAAGAACTAGGCTGGTAATAATACTGATGGCTCAATTATTCATATTTCAGTGTACACGATAACCCAATATAACCAAAGTTTTAAAACAAGCCAATTGAGCCAAGTGCAGTGCTGTGGCCTATAGTCCCAGCTATAATTTATTCCTCTCAAGACTGAACAGGAAGCGCCCATGTTCAAGGCCAGCCTGGACAACACAGCAAGACTCTGTCAAAAAGGAAACTAAACAACAACAAAAAATAAGCAGATGGTCCCCTGTTGGGTTTCTCAGGAAGCTGATTGGCATTTAAGAAGCTTATTAGACAGTGATTTGGGGAATTAAGGCCTGTGGAAGGGAAGGAAAGATATAAGACTAACCAGAGGGAGAAGTGGAGCACTCAGGTAGTCTCAGTGGAATGCCGCAGCCAGCTCTGCTGAGGACTTCTCATGGCCCTACAGAGCTGTCCTGAACTGGGCCAAGAGGGACACCCAATCCTTTACCATCCACACTGATCTGTCAATAAAGGTAGGCTACCCTGGAATGGCCTTGGGGATGGGGGACACTCTCTTCAGCTGAGGCAGTCCCCAAAGGGACTGAGAAATTTATTCCTGAAAAGGAACAGATGGTGTACCACAGCACCACTACATTGATAAATATGATTTTCTAGATATTATTGGGAAGTGGAGCCAGGTGAAACAGTGGAATAGTGTGTTCTTTTCAATGTCAAATACGTCGGGTAAAAATGGGTATATGTTACCACCAAGCATCTAAATTGAAAATATGTGGCATCCACAAGTACAGCATATGGAGAGAACTAAACAAGAGTGAAGGAGTACTGTTATTTATGGGAGCAGGCTAGGAACGCCAGGCCAAATGGAGGAGCTGGAAGATGCTTTCCTAAATCAATTAATTAAAATGTCAGAGGCAAGATGTAATACTGAATGGTTGCTTCAACTATTTAGACATCTGTTCTAACTCTCTACAACAATCTTAGAATTTAGTGCATTCTTGATTTGCCTTCTTGATAATTCCATTTTTTAAAAAAGGCATAACAGGCACCGCTACCTTACACTGCATTCTAACTAGCAAGGAAGGATTTGTTAGTGATGTTTATATGACAGACGTCTTGATTTCAAGCTGGGTGTGGTGGTACACGCTTATACCTGGCTATTTAGGAGACTGAAGGCAGAAAGACTCCAAGTTCAAGGCTAGCCTGGGAAACTTAGCAAGACCTTGTCTCAAAATAAAACTAAAAAGGGTTGGGAGTGTAGCTTAGTGTTAGAGCACCCCGGCTTACAAACACCAGTATTATAGAAGGGGTGTGTGTGAAAACTTCACTTAAGCAAATGTGAAATAAAATGCAGTCTTTGCCTTCTTGAAGATGAAATAATGAGATTAAGTTATACCAGATTCTATAAAAGAAAAAAAAAAGAAGAACCTTTGATCATAGTAGATATATCATTGAGGTTCTAAGGAAAACAAACTTCAAAAAATCTGTAGAAATATAAATATAACACAAAGACTAAAGGCAACAAAAAGGATTTTTTAAAATGTGGATCTCTTAAAAATGAACTTTGTAGTATAATGTTAACTGCAGAAGCCAATATGACTTTCCATGGGGTTCTGGGATGAATCTGTATTTCAAAATGACACATGAAAAAATTAGGGAAGGGACACATACCAAGGTGAGAAAGACAGAAACCCTGCAAGATGAAACTCAAGAATGAGCTGAGGAGTGCTAAATGAAGACCACAGAGAGGACTTTAAAAAACACACCACCGTTTGAAGCAGAAAGATGAAGAAAAGAATAACTGACTTCTTAGAGAAGAAAGGCAGAGCCACTCAATTGCTTCTTTATTCTCAACTAAGGAACTTGATCTTCAAACTGGGAGAGGTAAAATAGGTAACACAGAGAGTAATTTGAAATGAAGAGAGTCAGACAGAACTCAGTAGACAGGCTGTGCAGACTGGCAAAATATTATAGGTCTCAGAACCATTGCCTCTCTTCTCAGGGAAATAGAAAAAATTGGCAAGTGCCAGAAATATGAGCCAAGCAAGAATACAGATGTTTTTAAATGGAAAGAAAATTAAATGTAGAATCTATAAAGTGAGCTGAGCATTACTTTCTGCAAAATATTCTTGAAGAGACATTACATGAACATTTAGTAATCATTAAGACAATACAAACAACCTTCATATACAAACAACCTTCATATTATTTTTGGATAGAACAAAAATATATAGAATATAGAAATACCAGATAAAGTGAATCTTTTTTTCAGCACAGTGCTTTGCAAAGATGCTCATAATACTCATTTGAACACCACGAAGGGATGTTGCCCAGCTTGTAGACTGATAGGGGGGTCTGCTGCTCATCAAATATCTGCATTCAATTCTCTGTTAGCAGATGTACACCCATTGGAGGGAAAGCCTATAAAGTTGTTTATAGCTCTATACATATTCCTCTATTCTTCAACACCTTTTTGGTTCATAAGAAGACATTAGGTATAGTCAGAAAATACTATAAAAATAATGAGTAATTCTTTGAAAAGGATATACAAAATGCTCAGGCTCATTAAAGTTGGAGTAATTTACATTAGTAAAAAAACACAAATAGTGCTAATCAATATTACTGAAAGTGTGAGGAAATGAAATTCTTATATACTTTGGTGGAAATACACATTGAAATGTCCTTTCTGGAGGGGAATTTTGGCATTCATTATCAAAATCTTAAGTGGACATCCCTTTCAAGCAATAATTCTACTTCCAGATATACAGCCTAGAGAAATTCCCCAACTGTGCCCAAAGATTCATGCACAAGATCTTCATTACAATATTTTGAATATTGTAGTAATGAAAAGTAATGAAATGAAAGAAAACAATAGTAATGTCTATTGACAGTTAAATAAATCACAAATACTCTTGGAATTATGATGAGGCTACATCCTGAAACATCCATCATAAGTTGAAAATATCATAAGTTGCAAATGTGCTTAATACACTTAATCTACCATACATCATAGCTTAGCAACATACGACATTATGGAGCATGGGTCATTTCCCTTACAGTTGCTGGCTACCTAGGAGCTGTGGCACTACTGGCCAGCCTCAGGATAGAGTATCATACCACACATTACCATTTCAGGAAAAGACCAAAATTCAAAGTATGCTTTCTACTGAATGTATACCATTTTTCACACCACTGTAAAGAAAAATCATAAATTGGACCATTATAAGTCAGGGACCATCTGTACACACATCCTTATAATGTAATACTGTGCATTAGACAAAAATATATGTAAATACTGTCTTAGAAAGTGCTCTAAAATATGTTAAAATGTGAAAAAAAACAAGTTACAGAAGAAAATTACCATATGATATTTCACAAAATGAACCATTTTCAAAAGCGATGAAGCACAAGAGAAGAATACAATCCAAGCTGTGCTCTTGGAGAGGGACATAGAGTTGAAGGAAAGGCCAAGGAAGATATTAATTTATTTCTGGTGTTTGTTTTATGCAATGTTAATGTACTTAACATGTTATTTATAAAATTTATAAAATTACAAATAAATAAAAGAATCCATTAAAAATATGCAATATTTTAAAGAAAGAAAGTGCCTCAAGGCACTGGTCTGAAGACATGTATTCTCATCCTGCTGCAGTTATTAGGAAGTCATCTCACTGTCCTGAGCTTCAGTGGTCTCACTTGTGAGAAAAGGAACAATCACTTCCTGAGACTTGGATGACAACATGAAATAATACAGACAACAGAGTTTCACAAACTTCACCGCACACTACAACTCCTTATGGTTAAGACCTATCTCAATTGTGGTTTCAGGTGAGCAAAGTTGGGAAGGAAACCTAAATACTTTGAATGACAGAACCAGGGTCCAAATTATCTTAGGATAATGGACCTCAAATACCAGAATAATGGAATAGGAATGAGTATGAATTTATTTGTAGGTTCAAAAAAATGAATTGTACAAGTGGGGGATGTAAGAAATCTAGTGTTAGAGTCATTATTGTGGAATAGTTTTAGAAGAGGTTTATAATGTGGGTGCTACAAATGGAATGCAATTTCAAGCCATGTTAAGAGGAGGCTTAGGAAGAGAGATATTATCATAACTTCCAGCTGGGTCATCCATCAAAATCCATTCGTCCAAGATGGCTGACTAGTTAAAAAAAAAAACAAACCACTGAAACACATATTACACTAGAACATACTAGGCATCCCTATATTTCTTCCATTGAATGTCACACAATTTAGCGTTTAATATGACTTAAATAATTCTCACCATCATTCCTCTCGTTTTGTTAGCTATACATGTCATATGTCTTCGTTCTCCATAAAACATGAAGGAGAGATAGGCACACAAATACATTTAGTAAATAGTGACCATACTAAAATAGTATTTCAAGACCAAAGATAATGCAATTCCTCTGTCCTTCATTCTGAAGATTAGTGATTACATACACAATGAAAGTAGATGGAGAGGGTTGGTTGAACCTCCACGGCCAGATGATTTCTTTTATTCTGTTGCACTATTATTTCCTTGTTGCTGTCGTTTTTTATAAAGAAGAATGCAACAGAAATTTCCATTGATTCAATGCTACGTCATATAAGTAAAAGCTTTATGTGGAGAGTATTTTATGTTAACAGGGGTAGAAATGGCTAAGACATCTGTTAGACTGTGAGGGGAAATTATCCATCAATCAGAGCCAACTAGGGAAAACAGCCATTTAAGTAAAGAAGCCCTTTATAGAATTTTATGAGAATTCAAATTCAGACATAATTTTCTTCTGCAAAAAAAAAAAAAAACCACTTGGAGACTAATTTTAGTACTGTCACAGTTGTGGTATTGAGAAGGCAATATGCCCATTGGTATGTGTAGAGAGGCAGCAGCAATAGCTATAATGCTGTGTTGTTTCTGTGAATCCATCTTCCTTCACATCTGTCTGTGGTTTGCCTCAGAACCAGTCAAGGCATATGCCCTGGTGTCCCCTGGTCTGAAATGGGGTGCCAAATTCATGATTTTTTTTTTTTAGAACTTTCTTTGATGCATGGCCAGGACTAAAAAGGACAAGAGCTACACAAAATAAATTTCAAAACCTTACTGTCATATTTTAAAATATTATCTTCATCTAATTCAATTAATTAGTAGTTTATATTTCAGAGGAAAACAAAAAAAATATATTCTAGCACTTTGGTGAAAAGAGAATACAAGATCTGAGCACGTGTCATGGTGATTGGATGGGTGTGTTATTCAGGATCCTGGCAGGGTTGGGATGGCACATGAAAACAGGATAAGTTGAGAAGATTTTAAAGAAATTACAAGGTGTAGTGAGAGGTAGAAAAAAACCACAAGAGATGGGTTGTCTAGTGGGAATCATAAACCTGAGATGTAGGAGGGAAGAGTGGTGGTCAGAACCCAACGGTAGAAGAGAATCACGCAACAAGAGCTGTCAGGAGAGAAATAACCTGCAGCCCAATCAAGACAGAATTGGGGGATCAGGCTTGGTGGCTCATGCTTGTAATCCCAGCAGTTTGGGAGGCTCAGGCAGGGGGATCACAAGTTCAAGGCCAGCTTCAACAAATTAGCAATGCCCTAAGAAACTAAGTGAGACCCTGTGAAACCCTGTCACAAAATTTAAAAAAAATTAAAAGGGGCTGGGGATGTAGTAGTTCAGTGGTAAAGTGCCCCAGAGTTCAATCCCCAGTACCACACACACACACACACACACACACAGACACACACACACAGAATTGGAGACTACGTGTCCAAACCTCATCTTTCTGCTAACTTCCCAACTCCTGCCAGACCCTCCTGTGGGTCATACCCACCCAGAGGCCAATGGAAAGGAAGGTGGTTGGTGCAATGCTTACAGGTTGGCCTTCTGCAGCACTGTGCAGGGTGCAGAAGAATGAGGTGGATTTAGCAGTGTTAATGGAGAATGTCTAGAAAATGGACCATCTTATTTCACATGCAACCCCGTGGCCACCTCAAATTTTTTATTTGTTTGGCAATTTTAACTTATAAATGTAGTAAACATTGGCAAACTTGCTCTCTACCTGGTACCTGAACATTGTGGCTGTATTGGAAGAAGTTTCCATATTAAGAGCCCTGTCTCTCCAAGACTGAAGAAAGAAAACTTGCTTCCCCCTCCCCTCATTTGGAGCTAGCTTGTTAGTATGTGAACCAGAGTGCGCCAACTAGATATATCTGAGCACAGCAGATATATCTTCTGTAAGAATTCCTTCTTCTTGCTTGAAGAAGGAAGCTTTGGACAGGGAGCTGACTGGCTTTCAGGGTCAGTAGAGGTCAAAACTTGAGCTCCCATGGCTGTACAGAGCATTATCCACAGCAGAAATGGTGGGGATTGTGGTGGTAGTAATGGTTTCAGTAAAATCCAGTTCTATAAGCATCAAAGTCACTCTAGCACATAATGCTCAGTCCCTGTAGCAGCAGGGATTTTTCTCAGCAGGCTTGTTCTAAAGTGTAGGGTCCTTTCAGGAAACTTATCTGGTTCTCTAGCATTCTCCATGAATTTGTGAGTTACACGAAACTCCTGTAGTAAACCACTTCACTTCTCTGCTTCATCAGAGTCAGAATTTGATGTTTGGAACGCCTCACCTTGAAAAGGTGATATTTTCAGCTATTTTTCATTTTTATTCTCATATTTATCTAGATCAGACATTGAAAAGGACATGACCGTGTGACAGACAGAATAAAGAGTCTCCTTGCTAACTCAGCTTTCTTTCTAAACCAAGAAATGCTGGTGTGTAAATAACTGCCTTTTACAAAACACATAGTTGACTGCATTTGAGAATTTAAGACACCTGGATGTGATTTGTTCTTTGAAGTACCTCCACTTAGTAAATAAATAAACACTGAATTAGAAATTTTCAAGCTCTTAGTTCTGTCATTTCTATACACAAAGGACAATTTTATTAGAAAAATATAAACCTAAAAGGACCCAGTTATTCAAACTCTAGCTTACTATGTAACCTTGAGCAAGACCTTTAATTTCCTAGTGTCCTCTTCCAGACCCAGAAAGGCCATATGCTATATGATCTTTGATGTTCCTTTGAACTCTAAAATCCTGTGATTTCATAAAATCTTGTGAGCATAGACTTAGATTCTTTTAAACTTTAGGTCTTGAAAGACCACCAAATTTGCAAATCAATTGAGATGCAGAGTTGTCTTTTGTTATTGTTTTTGTTTTTGTTTTTTTATACCAAGGATTGAGCCTAGGAGCACTTTACTATTGAGTGGCAACCCCAGCCATTTTTTTATATTTTATTTAGAGACAGGGTCTTGCTAAGTTGCTTGGGGCCTCACTAAGTTGCTGAGGCTGGCTTTAAACTTGCAATTCTCCTGCCTTAGCCTCCCGAGCTGCTGGGATTATAAGCGTGTACCACTGTGCCCAGCTATATGCAGAGTTGGTGTTCTAGTGAGAACAGTTTCTCTTGAGAGGGAAAATCCTACCCCATTATTTTTATATTTAGCAAGTCATCTTAGCTTTGCGAAATATAAATTCTCATTTTTCCTTAAGCATGATAACCCATAGCCTATGTACTATTAATGACCATTTGTCAAAAAAAAAGTAAAAGCATAGAAAGATTGGTGTTTAAAAACAGTTGTTGGACTTCTAATAATATTGGACAGGAAGATCTTTACCACCTGCTCCTAAGAGCATCAATACCCAGAATATAAAAAGAACTCAAAGAACTTAACACTAAAATAAAAAATACCCCAATCAATAAATGGGCAAAAGAACTAATCAGAGACTTCTGAAAGGCTGAAATGAAAATGGTCAGCAAATATTTGAAAAAATATTCAATCTCTAGCAATTGGGGAAATGCAAATCAAAACTACACCGAAATTCCATCTCACTCCAATCAGAATAGCAGTTATCAAGAATGCAAGTAACAGTAAATGTTGGCAAGGATGTGGGGGAAAAGGTACACTCATACATTGCTGGTGGGTCTTGAAAATTGGTGCAACCACTCTGGAAAGCAGTATGGAGATTCCACAACTAACTAGGGATAGAATCACCATATGACCCAGCTATTCTCGGTATATATCCAAAGGATTTAAAATCAGCATATTACAGTAATGCAACCACATCAATGGTTATAGCAACACAATTCACAATAGCTAGGCTATGGAACCAACCCAGGTGCCCTTCAGCAGATGAATGGATAAAGAAATCGTGGTGTATATATACACAACATAATATTATTACTCAGCCATAAAAAGAATGAAATTATGGCTTTTACCAGAACATAGATGAAAATGGAGGTTATCATTCTAAATAAGCTGGACCCCAAAAGTCAAAGGTTGAATATTTTCTCTGATACGCAGAAGCTATTCAAAATAAGGGGTTAGGGTCAAGGGATGGGGGAGAAAGAGACAGAGAGAGGGAGAGAATGAAAGAGAGAGAGAGAGAAGGAGAGGAAGGGGGAGAGAGGGAGAAGAAGGGAGAGAGAGAGGGAAAGAGAGAGAGAGGGAAGGAGGGAGGGAGAGAGAGAGGAAAAAAAGTCAGGGGCATTCCATCAAAATAGAAGAAGAAAGATTGGTGGACTAGATAAAACGGATTGAGGGGATTGAGAGGGAGAGAGAAGGAGGGACAGGGTACGGAAAGACAGTAATGCATCTAACCTAAGTTTCCTATGTACATATATGAATATACCATCATGTATATTCACAAGACACTAACTTGAAAAAATTACTGTAAGTAGGGGCTGGGATTGTGGCTCAGTGGTAGAGCGCTCGCCTAGCACCGGCAGGACCGGGGTTTGATCCTCAGCACCACATAAAAATAAAGGCATTGTGTTGTGTCCATCTACACCTAAAAAATAAATAAATATATTTTTAAAAATTACTGTAAGTAAATAGCAGAAAGATCAATAGAAGAGAGGAAAGGGAAGGAGGGAAGGAGCACAGGACGGAAAGGGGAAGTAACTAAGCACTCAATTAGGGCAAATCATATTCTGAGCTTATATAATTATGTCAAAATGAATTCTAATGTTATGTACAACTAAAAGGAAACAATAAAAAGGGAAAAAGAATATATGAGGAACATTTTGAACCAAATCAAAATGAAATAATAATACTTTAAAGTTTGTGTCACAGTTAGGAGGAATAAGTTCAAGTGTTCCATAGCACAGTAGTGTGATTATAGTTAACATTTATTGTATATTACAGAAAAACTAGAAGAACAGATTTTTAATGTTCTTCACAAAGAAATGATAAACATTTGAGGCGACAGATATGCCAGTCACTGATTTGATCACTATTCATTGAACATATGTATCATAATATCATGCTATATCACACTATATGCAAAATCATTTTGCATAAAATTAAAAATTAGACAGATAGTCTATACTGAACTTGCTGTTCTTCCCCAAACACATGGCAAAGATGGATAAACTAAAAAAGTAGACAAAAATGACATTGTGGAGTTCAAGAAAACAGTACTATGTCTACAAATTATTTTTTTTTTTAAAAAAAAGAATGCAAAAGAGGGAGTTGGACTGAGACTACAGACCTGCTGGTCTCTAGGATCAGAATCAGGTGGTAGTGGCTGAGTGTGGGAGTTTGACACAAGGGACCTGAATCAGAACATTGTCCTTAGCCAGAGGCTGCCTGAGCTGTGATTGAGGAGAATCTGTGGGACCAGCCAGGTGAGAGAACACAGATACAGACCCCAAACCCCGGAAAAGACCAAAGGCACATGCTGGTTTGGTGACTAGACCTGAGATATCTGTGATATCACCATGGCCAACAACCTTGAGTTGCCCAGTTTTGAGGTGGGATTCCAGAGAATCAGGGGAAAGAACCACTGGATTTACAGAAATGGACACAGGGAGAGAAAAGAGAAAAAACAAACAACAAAACACTTTGATTAAAAACAAAGCTTACAAATCAAAATTTTAAAATTCATGAAAACTAATCCTAAAAAACAGTCAGTAGAATATGAAATCAGAATAAAACTCCAGTAGGAAATTAATTTTAATGAAGTATGACAAATTGGTTAAAATTTGTCAAGAATGCTCAAAGAGTTATAAATAACATTTATAAAAAGAACTAGCCATTTTGAAAAAAAAAACAGGCATAAATGAAGCGAGAACAGATGAACATACAAAATAACCCAGTAGAACTCTGGGAAGTGAAACCATGGCTCTTGGTATTTTAAAAATGCTGAGTAGACAGGCATGGTGGCGTGCAGCCTGTAATTCCAGCAGCGGGGGAGGCTGAGGCAAGAGGATTTCCAAGTTCAAGGCCAGTTTCAGCAACTTAGCGAGGCCTTAAGCAATTTAACAAGACCCTGTCTCAAAAAAAAATTAAAAGGGCCGGGGAATGTGGTTCAGCGGTAAAGTGGTTCAATCCCCACTACCAAATAAATAAATAAATAATGAAAATAATAAATTAAAAATGCTGAATACATAGAATAAATTCTAGACTCAGGAAAGGAAGTACTGGTGACTAGGAAGCTCATAGGGCAGAGTTTACGCCCAAATTCAACTCAGAAAGATAGAAAGTTCACATATACCAAAGAGTTGTCAAAAATGTATAATATACAACCCAGAAAAAGAGAGTGAAAAGAAAGAGAGAGAAGCAACACAAGGTGTTTAACACCAAAGTACTGGCCAAGAATTCTCCAGAGCAAAACACACAAACCTTGAAAGTTCACTCTTGATACTAAAAAATTAAAAACCCCAGCCAAGAACTTTGTAATAAGCTTAGAACACTGAGAATAAAAGGAAATCTTAAAACCGCTGGAAAGAAAACGGAAATTATTTTTTAAGAGAAGAGGAGGAGGAGGAACAAAAATGCTAGTAGACTTCAACAAAAATGCTAGTAGACTACAATCCTAAATACTACAAAACAATGGAGAAAGCAGTCTTCAAAATGATGAAAGAACAAAACTCCCAATGTAGAGTTACATCCAGGTAAACTACAACTTAAGAGACAGAAAAATAAAGATATTTTTCGATACACAAAACCAAGACAATGAACAATGTACAGATCTCTACTGCAATAGTCAGCCTTTACTATACACCTCCTACTGTGGCCCTTCTTTAGCAGCTCATTCCCAGAACACAGCTCCCTCATTCTTCATCCTGCCTAGGTCACGCTTTGGTATCCTCATCTTGCTCACATTATTAACCCTTTCTCTTCCATCTCTATTCATTCTCAGTTTACTCTTCCTCCACTGACCTGGTTTCCTCATCTCCATGGTGTGGGGCCAAACAACTGCATTTTCCTGTGCCTCTCAACCCACAGTCAGCTACTCTGTAGTCACACTGTCTATGTTGGAGTTTCTCCTTCCCTAGAGCATGTAACCTGAGCGGCCAGGGGCCTGGAGTAATGCTACTTCATTATCCTTCAAGCAAATGGGTTTGCACCTGGTGTGGGGTGGAGGTGAAAAATATGAATACCTTGGAGAAAAGGAAGAGCTCTAGGGCATGGGCAGAGATGTAACAGGAGGGAACACTGAGAATTCCAGATACTGCCATCTTAAAATATCTTTTTCCCCACTGTGTGTGTATATGTATGTGAAAGATAGACAGACATGTGTTGAGATGCTATTGCAGAGATTTTGTAGTTTTTAAAATGTAGTTTTTCCCTCAACGTATGAGTCTTAAGTCAGATACAGCTAGTCTATGGATACTGTTTCCTGATATGCTAAGATAATACAGTTTAATGGAATTTCCTGTCTAGCCAAGACTCATTTTCATTTGTGCTGTGACATTGCAGTGGACAGGGCTCCTCCCCCACCAGGCTGAGTTCACCTACAGACTGATCTATTCCCAGCCTACACTCTTACTGCTGGAAGCTTCAATTCTCCATCTTTAGAGGAGCATTTTGGTCCAGGCTGTGATTGCAGGAGTACCCTAGCTTAACATGTCTGTCTTCTTTTCGGTTTCTGAGTTGTGCCTGCTGCTTTAAAGATGGAATTTTTCTGTGGAGATTTTTGCAGTAATAAAGAGCTATTTTACTGCAGCCCTGATGGCTTCTTCCCAACAACTTCTAAAGAGACTTCACAGAAACAACATTAAGGCCATTTTTGATGACTTTGGCACAAGAAAATTAGATTTTCCCAATGCATTGCATAAACAGAAAGCAGAAAGCTTCCAAACATGAGGGGAAGTGATAGGTATTTTTAAAAAAATTGATGAGAACTATAAGTAGATGCATCTCTGACAAGCTAAGTAATCTGAGAGTTCTCAAGTAAAAATGCACTATCTCTCAGCAGATTCATAAATGAAGTGGCTTCTTATGATAATTGTTGCTCTTTGATTACAAAGAAAATGTAGAAAAGGGCCGAAAAAACTCAGGGTTTTTGGTATCTCCCCAGAGATATCACTATTAACTTAGACTCTATAATTTTATAATCTGTTTTTTTTTCTCTTCATGTAAATCACAATTTTTCTTATGAACTTAATTACTGCAGCATAGCATTGTTTTATGATTATATAAGATTCAATTGGGTAAATGTATCATAATTTGTTTAACCAGTTTTCTACTTTTTTGGCTATTTGTTTCCAATTTCTCACTACGGTAAATAATGTTGTAATAACCATTGTTCTACAAAAATCCTTTTTTGCACACCTTGAACTATCTTTCTGATGTTTTATGGGTATATTAGAGTGTTGAGAGCCACAGCCAAAGGGGCCCCAGCAAACTTCCAGCTGCCAGCAAGCTTCAGACTGCCCCAGCAACATCTAGCTGATTGGCTCCTCTGCGGTGATGTTCATTGGGCTGTTTCCCTGCCCTTCAGACTGCCAGCTGATGATTGGCTCACAGCTGCCCCAGCAACATCTAGCTGATTGGCTCCTCCACGGAGCTGCTCATTGGGTGACTTCTTTGGCTCTGCCCACGCAACCCAGCCAATCGGCCTCAAGAGGAGGAGGATTGTGGGAGGAAAAGGCTGGTGTGGGGGAGAGAGGCTTGTGGAAGCCGGTGGTGGCAGTTGGGCTCTGAGGGTTTTTCCCTGGAGCTGTTTTGTTTGGCGTTTGTAGTTCTAAAAATAAAGTTAGTTTCTTTTTGACAAGTGGCTCCTGATTTGTGCCAAGCCAGACTTCGGCATTTGGTGGCTCGCACGGGGAGCAACTGAGGGTAAGTAAACTGCTCGCCCCTGAGGGCAGGGCGAGAGGATGGGGAGCCATTCTAAGATTCCTCTTTTGTTTTGCTTCATTTTTGTTTTAACTTGCCTGTCCCTGGAGATGAGTGAGAGGGAAGAAAAACCACTCACATCTGGGGAAAAACTATTTGCGTTTGAGGAACAGATAGGGAGAAAGGACGGATGGACATGTCAGGAGGATAGAAAGGCTGTTATAATGATTTTGTGTGGTTCCCTTTTTATTGGATTCTGTCTCGGTTTTGTTTGGCGTCATCTTGTTGGGTTGTATTATAGTAGAAATACGGGATCAGCAATTAGTAAAAAACAAACCGAAAGAGTGTTAAGTAAATTGTTAGAGGAAGGAAGCTTCCCAGTAAAACCAAGAGCAGTCAGGGCATACGTTGATGTAATACAAGAATATAGCCCATGGCTTTTTAAGGAGGGGTTGTTAGATATATCACAATGGAACCATCATGGTGAAGATTTAAAAAGAATAGAAAAGAACAACCCAGGGACTCTGCCAGTTGGCACATTGTCATTGTGGACGTTGGTATCTAGTTTGCTTAGTCCAAAGCCTTCAGTTCAGACAGAGGTAGAGGAAGAAGAAGACATATTGATTCAAGTAGAAGAGGAAGTCTCTCAAGTTAGTCAGACAGAGGAAAAGATTCAAGTAAAAGCTCGAGCTAGTCAGAAAGAGGAAAAGATTCAAGTAAAAGAGAAGGTCTTTCGAGATAGTGAGACAGAGGAAGGAAGTTTAGAGCAGAAAAATCTATCAGGGGAAAAGTTAAAACAGGTGACTGCTAATAAGACCCTTTTGTTAGAGAGCGTAAGTGTTCAACCAACAGCGCCACCTCTACAGGAGACTGCTACTAACAGCACTCTATCACCAGAGGGCATAAGTGTCCAATCAACAGCACCACCTCCATATGCTAAGAGACTCCCAACCCCCGCAGTTGATAGTTTGGATCCTGAGACAGGATCTCAAGTATGCCCTGTATTTGAGGTAGGAGGGCAGCGAACTTACCAGGGTTTAAATTTCAAATCAGTGAAGGAGCTAAAAGAGGCTGTAGCAACCTATGGTCCTCAAGCACCCTTCACTGTAAGCTTGGTCGAATCCATTACCAACTTAAGCATGACGCCAGCAGATTGGGCTAGTTTGTGTAAAGCTGTGCTAAATGGAGGACAATACCTGTTATGGAAGGTTGCCAATGAGGAATTTTGCAAGGAGACGGCTAGTCGAAATGCAGCAGCTGGTTATCCTCAGAGAAATCTAGATATGTTGTTAGGAAAGGGACCTTATGAGGATCGGCAGCAACAACTTGCATATGATCCTGGTGTATATTTACAAATTGCTGTAGATGCAGTTAGGGCATGGAAGTCTTTACAAGAACCTGGAGGTTTACAAGGTCAATTATCTAAGATAATACAAGGAGCTAATGAACCTTACGCTGAATTTGTAGATAGGCTTATTCAAACAGCTACCAGAGTTTTTGGGAATACAGAACAAGCAATGCCATTTATAAAACAACTGGCTTATGACCAAGCGAATCGTTGGTGTAGAGATATCATTAGACCATGGAAACATGAAGATTTAAACACATATATTAAATTATGTAGAGACATTAATGAACAAGGGCAAATTGTGGCAGCTGCAGTAAAACAAGCTTTAGATGCCAGAGACATTAATGAACAAGGGCAAATTGTGGCAGCTGCAGTAAAACAGGCTTTAGATGCCAGAGACATTAATGAACAAGGGCAAATTGTGGCAGCTGCAGTAAAACAGGTTTTAGATGCCAGAGACATTAATGAACAAGGGCAAATTGTGGCAGCTGCAGTAAAACAGGCTTTAGATGCCAGGCCAAGAACATGCTACAATTGTCAACAAACAGGACATTTTAAAAGGAATTGCCCCATAGGAGGAGGGTTTAACAAAACTAGGTATCAAACAAGTAGAATACCGGGTATTTGCCCACGATGCCGTAGAGGGAGACATTGGGCTAATGAATGCCGTTCTCAAACCACCATAGAGGGTACTCCATTATATTGGGCTAATGAATACCGTCCTCAAACCACCATAGAGGGTACTCCATTATCAAAAAACGAACAAGGACAAGGTGTTTATCCACAATATCGTGGACAAAGGCATCGGGCTCCGTTGCCAAAAAATGGACAGGGGGCCCCAATGCTCCGGGGCCCCAAACCACAAATATACGGAGCACTGGAGGAACCCAGCAACCCCAGCAACCCCATCAGGGTAGTGCCCAGCACATCAGATCCCTCATCAGACAAACCAGAGGGAGCGCAGGGTTGGACATCTGCGCCTCCACCAAATCAGTACTAACTCCAGAGATGGGAGTTCAAATCATTCCCACAGGGGTAAAAGGACCTCTTCCCAAAGGAACAGTAGGCTTATTATTGGGACGCAGCTCTTCTACTCTAAAAGGACTTTTGATAAGTCCTGGGGTAATTGATTCCAATTATGAAGGTGAAATAAAAATTATAGCCAGTTCTCCAAAGGGTATATCAGTAATTTCACCAGGAGATAGAATAGCACAGTTACTAATAATACCAAGCCTACATGATAAATTTTCCAGTCATGTTGTAGAAAGAGGTTCCAAGGGATTAGGCTCCACAGGTGTAGATTGGGCTATGCTTTCTTTAAATTTAGATTCTCGCCCCATGCTAAAACTAAATATTCAAGGACATGAATTTAATGGGCTACTGGATACAGGTGCAGATCTTAGCATCATCTCTCGTCAAGAATGGCCAAAACATTGGCCATTACAACAAGCCACTCAATCGCTTCGAGGCCTAGGAGTGGCGACTAATCCCGATAGAAGTGCAATGCTATTAGATTGGAAGGATCCTGAAGGATGTGAAGGAACTATACAGCCATATGTATTGGATCATCTTCCCGTAAATTTATGGGGACGAGATGTCTTAGATCAATTAGGTTTGACATTAACAAATAATATCAATCAAAATGCACCCACTATTATGGCTAGACAAGGTTTTAGGAAAGGAAAAAGATTAGAAAGACAAGAACAATGTATAGCAGCACCAATACAAATAGATCAAGGAACAGACAGACATGGGTTGGATTTTCACAAAGGGCCACTGAGACAATAAAAATTACATGGAAATCAGAAAGACCAGTATGGGTTCCTCAGTGGCCCTTGACTAAAGAAAAGACACAAGTAGCCCATGATCTGGTCAAACAACAATTAGCGGAAGGACATATACAACCTTCTGTATCTCCCCATAATACTCCCATTTTTGTCATCAAAAAGAAATCTGGTAAATGGAGATTACTGCAAGATTTAAGAGCCATTAACAATGAAATGGTCATTATGGGACCTGCTCAATCGGGGATTCCTCAATTGTCTGCTTTGCCAAAAACTTGGTATGTTTTAGTTATAGATATTAAAGATTGTTTTTTTTCAATTCCAATTCATCCTGAGGATAGTCCACGTTTTGCATTTACTATCCCTGCACTAAATCATGAAGGTCCTGATCAGAGATATGAATGGAAAGTACTCCCTCAAGGGATGGCTAACAGCCCAACTATGTGTCAAATTTATGTTAACAAAGTAATCCAGCCACTTAGAAATCAAAATCCTGAACTACAAATATTTCACTATATGGATGATGTGTTATTGGCACACAAAGCTAAAAACACATTGCTAGAATGTTATGCCACACTTACAAACTTATTAAAAAATTATAATCTAGAGATAGCAATAGATAAAGTGCAATTAAATTTTCCAATTAATTATTTAGGAGTTCTATTATCCTCAACCATGGTCCGTCCACCAAAAATTCAAATACGAGTAGATCAACTCAAATCACTTAATGACTTTCAAAAGTTATTAGGAGACATAAATTGGATAAGGCCTTATCTAGGTATTCCAACAGGAGAATTGGGACCTTTATTTGATATCCTAAAAGGTCCATCAGATCCAAATTCACCCCGAATGTTAACGCCTGAAGCAAGAAAGGCATTAAAAATCATTGAAACATATATGGAAAATATGCATTTGGATAGAATTGATATAAGTTTGCCTTTATTATTTATTGTATTACCAACAAAAAATATTCCTACAGGAGTATTTTGGCAAGAAGGTCCATTATTATGGATACATTTATCTTATTCTCCTAACACTATTCTTACTAGATATCCTGAGGCTGTAGGACAATTAATACTCAAAGGAATAAAAACAGCAAAGGCAGTGTTTGGAATTTCTCCCCATAAAATTATTACTCCATATACTATGAATCAAATTGATGAATTAGCTAATGAGTTAAATACTTGGGCAATAATAATGTGCAAATCTAATGTTTCATTTGATAACCACTTACCATCTAATCCTTTATTGTCTTTTTGGTCATTGCATCCTGTAATTTTTCCAAAAATGACAAGAAAAACACCTATCATGAATGCTCCAAATATATTCACTGATGGGTCAAATAATGGTACAGCAGCAATAGTTACACCTGATCAAACTTTTACATTTTTAGTACCCAAACAATCAGCTCAAAAGGTAGAGCTTAATGCAGTATTACAAACTTTTGTGATGTTTAAAGATTCTGTATTTAATTTATTTTCTGATAGCCAGTATATAGTTAATGCTATAGTATCCCTTGAAGATGCTGGTAGAATTTCCCCTTCTTCTACTGTTTTCTCTTTGTTTTCCACTATACAAAGTTTAATCTGGGACAGAAAAGATCCATTCTTTATAGGACATATCAGGGCACATACAGGATTGCCTGGAGCCCTTAGTTTAGGCAATGATTTAGCAGATAAAACTACACGTGACATACATATTTTCTCTGTACTAGAAGAAGCTATAAATTTTCATGAAAGATTCCATGTCAATGCTAATACTTTACAAAAGCGTTTTAAAATAACTAAGGAACAAGCTAGACAAATAATAAAACAATGTCAAAATTGTGTGACCTTTTTACCACAAGTTAATCTTGGAGTCAATCCTAGAGGATTGATGCCTAACCATATTTGGCAGATGGACGTCACACACTTGCCAGAATTTGGAAAATTAAAATATTTGCATGTTACAATTGATACTTCTTCTGGATTTTTGATGGGCTCCCTTCATGCCGGCGAAAAAACTAAAGATGTTATAGCTCATTGCTTACAAAATTTTGCCACTGTGGGCATTCCAAAACAGTTAAAAACAGATAATGCCCCTGGTTATACGTCTACTTCTTTTAAACAATTTTGCTCATCATTTGGCATTACTCATATAACAGGAATCCCATACAATCCACAGGGTCAAGGCATAGTTGAAAGAGCTCATCAAACTATTAAAATGTACTTATTAAAGCAAAAAGATGGAATTGGGAAGGGGTATATATTCCCCAAAGATAAACTTAAAATAACGCTTTTTACTCTAAACTTTTTAAATTTGGATTCATCAGGACTTAGTGCTGCAGAAAGGCATATGTGTCCAAAAAATGTACATAAGCCCAAGGTACTTTGGAAAGATATTCTAACAGGACAATGGAAAGGTCCTGACCCAGTAATTGTCTGGAATCGGGGGTCTGTTTGTGTGTTTCCACAGGAAGAACAGCAGCCGATTTGGATTCCAGAGAGATTAACCAAGGTTCTGACCCAGAACAGCAGCCGATTTGGATTTCAGAGAGATTAACCAAGGTTCTGACCCAGTGATTGTCTGGAGTCGGGGGCCTGTTTGTGTGTTTCCACAGGGAGAACAGCAGCTGATTTGGATTCCGGAGAGATTAACTAAAATCCTGACCCAGTGATTGTCTGGAGTCGGGGGTCTGTTTTTGTGTTTCCACAGGGAGAACAGCAGCCGATTTGGATTCCAGAGAGATTAACTAAAGCAATTTCTACAGACCAAAAAGAAGATGATTTAGCTCAAATCCATAATAGCTGATATCCAAAACTCCAATTTGGCTATCCTTACATCTGCGACAGAACCAGGATGCTTTTTTCAATATCTATTTTATTATTGCCCTTTCCCATTTCATGAAGTTCTATTTTATTTTTTTGAGCTCATACAGACCTAGGTTAATGTTTTGCTGATCAGTTCTATTTTTTTTTTTTTTTTGACTATAGAGTTTTTAAACATTGCAATAGAGATTTTACCTGTAAAAAGTTATAAGGCCTTTACTATTATGTTATGTGTTGTATGTATTATATTATGTGTGCACACTTGTGTTTTGTGTTATATGTTTGAATGTACGTATGTCCAATGTACGTATTTCCATATATCATATATGATGAGCGCTCATGAAAAGATGGATCCAAATATTTTTTTTTATTCACGTGATTTAAATGGTTTAATTTAAATTGGGTAAATAACTGTTAAGAATTGTTTTAATATGTAAACAAAAAAGGAGGTTAACAGATCTGTTTATTTACTCTCACCTTTCGTTTTCATTATATTTAATAATTCTCTTCACTATAATATAAATTGTTAAGAAAATTGTTTTCTTTTAGTGCCTTCTGAAATGTTACCTAATTTTTTCTTTAGCCATTATTGCCAGAATTTCTATCTTCAGATGAAGATAATATAAATTGTTAAGAAAATTGTTTTCTTTTAGTGCCTTCTGGAATGTTACCTAATTTTTTCTTTAGCCATTATTGCCAGAATTTCTATCTTCAGATGAAGATAATATAAATTGTTAAGAAAATTGTTTTCTTTTAGTGTCTTCTGGAATGTTACCTAATTTTTTCTTTAGTCATTATTGCCAGAATTCCTATCTTCATCCCTGTGCCGGTGAAGACAAAGATAAAACTAATCTACAGTTTCTGCAATAGCCATCACTGAACTGCTTACAGAACTTGCACTGAACTGCTTACAGAACTATGTGTCACTTGTATGCATTGTGAACTATCTGTTGGTGCAGCGACTTGTGGTAGTGTTGGGGTATTTTTGCTGATGATATCATCGGTGGTACAATTTTCCCAAAAGAAGCCGTCAATTGACTTGGTATATCTTCCTCCCTTCTGCTTGTCATGATCATTCAGCTAAAATTTGAGGGTCAACAGAGGTGAGGCAAAGAACCTCACCCCCCCCCCCGCTGAGACCTCTCCACAGGTGTGGCTGTATACTGGACCGGTAGTCAATGACGGGTAAGATCCAATTACAATGGTACCAACCTAAGACAGGAGGCTGACGCCCTGAGGTCAGCTCATCCGAAGACGGGTAAGGACCATATGTATTGGACAACCTAAGGCAGGCACGGTCCATAAGCCACATGCTTGTTGTTTAAACAGAGAGGGGGAGATGTTGAGAGCCACAGCCAAAGGGGCCCCAGCAAACTTCCAGCTGCCAGCAAGCTTCAGACTGCCCCAGCAACATCTAGCTGATTGGCTCCTCTGCGGTGATGTTCATTGGGCTGTTTCCCTGCCCTTCAGACTGCCAGCTGATGATTGGCTCACAGCTGCCCCAGCAACATCTAGCTGATTGGCTCCTCCACGGAGCTGCTCATTGGGTGACTTCTTTGGCTCTGCCCACGCAACCCAGCCAATCAGCCTCAAGAGGAGGAGGATTGTGGGAGGTTGAGAGGCTGGTGTGGGGGAGAGAGGCTTGTGGAAGCCGGTGGTGGCAGTTGGGCTCTGAGGGTTTTTCCCTGGAGCTGTTTTGTTTGGCGTTTGTAGTTCTAAAAATAAAGTTAGTTTCTTTTTGACTAGTGGCTCCTGATTTGTGCCAAGCCAGACTTCGGCATTAGAGTATACTAATAAAGTGTATTATCAGTGCATTATAGTTATACATAATGTTGGAGTTCATTTTTATATAATCTTTGTGCATGGAACATAATTTGCTCCACTTCAGTTCCCAGCACTTTTTCCCTCCCTCTTTTCTCCCCCTCCCGGTTCTCCTTCTCCTACTGGTCTTCCTTCTATTTATCTAATTGCTGCCTTATAGATATACATAAAGGTGCAATTCAGTGTGGTACATTCATACATGTACATAGCATTATTTGGTGGATTTCATTCCAACATTCCTTCCTTTTCTCATCCCTCCTCCCTCCCTCTCTACCCTTCCTCTACTCTACTGATCACCATTCTATTTTCATGGGATCTCCTTTCTTTTTTCCCCCTTATTTTGGTCTAGCTTTGAATTATCTTTTTAAAGTAGCTTTTGAAACATTTTTTTTTTCCTTGAAGGCTAGAGTAACTACCTTGAGGGATAACTTTTCAAGTGCCAATTTTCTTCTCCCACCGTCTCTCAAGAATACAGACTTTAGGTTCACAGTGGTGTCAGTTACTGGAAGTTTAATGTTAGTAGCTAAGAAGGTTGCGCCATTCCTAGCAAATGGGCTCAGGATTACTAAATCTTTCATTTCCTTTTGAAACTCTAGAATTATTTTTTCCATTCCATTCAAACCAATTAAAAACACAAACCCTCATATGACTCTCATGTCAACGTAAGGATACAGCTGAAATTCATTTTGATGTGTCTAGTGTGAGATTGAGAACTGCTGTTTTTGGAGTTTTAGCAGCTATTCCTATACCTTCCCAATGCCAATTCGTTAAGTTTATCAGATCCATTATGTGTATTTCAATTATCCATGTGTTTGGCCAAGAAGAGTTCTACAATACTTAATTGAAAGTCTGGAGAAACTTGATAGACTTCTTAACACACAGCTCACTATTACTTAATATGAATCAAAAGGAAGACAACTTTGGCTCACAAAACTGCGGCCCTCACGTGAACAGCCTCTCTTAAATCCTAATAGGCAGAAAAATGAAGTCACTTTGGACCAAAGCCTAAGAACACAATGACTTCAGAACACAAAATCTTCTATTAGGGAGGAGTTCTTCCTCGTCATCCTTAACAGGAAGGGGAATTTAAACTCTACTGGACCACTGTGAAACTGCCCAACCTCAAGTAGTCTGAGGGAGCCTGGTGGCAGGGGAAGGATAGAGTCTTCTCCTATTCCTCTGTTTCTTTTCATTGTTTTTCCTTAATCTTTATTTTTAATAGGATAATATCTAAAGGCATAATTTTGATGTAGAGTAGTTCTCATAATTTCATCACCACTAAAAAAGTTGGAAAAGCAGAGGTTTGTCTCAGCAGACCTAATTACTTACAAAGTCAACCTGATTGATTAAAAGAAAATCTTTCTGAATATAAATAGCAATATTCTGAGTAGCTGAATATTTCCAGGGCGTAGTAGCTGAGAATAAAGTTTATGGCCTATGGTAAAAGCAATATCTTAAGATATACCAGATTTTCTGATTGAAAAAAAAATAACGGGGTTGCGGGGGAGATGGGAAAATTGAAAGCCTAGAATTTCCAAATCAGTTCCTAATATTTTTTTAGCAGTTCTGATGCCAAAATTATAATCAGCTCTTTAATTTTAAAAAAGCCAATTCAAGAACAGCAGTGTAGAACTTGATATTCATGGCACCTTTCATAATCAGCGCTTGTTTCCTTATAAACCTCTATCATTCAATTTGCAAAAATCGTATAATGCTGGCTGGCTCATTAAATGGCTTACATGAGTTGACTCCAATAGGATGCCAGAGAAAGAAAGGGCAGCCTTCAGAAGTGCTGGGAGAAGAGCCCAGAGGAGAAACAGAACTGTGCTGAGAGCCTGTGGGGCTTGGCCATGATTCCAACCACAGCCTCCTCTCCCACGGCTGAGCCAGAGCAACACTTGAGGAGCACCGGTGACTCTAAGAATAAAAATTCTCTCGTTCTCTTTTTAATAATTTTAAAACTAGGTGACGTTCCATCAGCCATCTGTAACTCAAGGTGAATTGGAGTGGATTAATTATGGGAAAGGCCTGGGGTCTATGTTTGAGTGTTGCCATGACTACCAGGAAGAAGAACAGAATGAGGACCTCCTGGGACTGAGCTTACCGCCAAGACTGACCAAGCTAGAAGGAGGTTCTTGGGCTTCTCCTTGGGGAACAACAGCATGTAGTCACAAGATGACAGGGTGCTGTGCCCTCTGTCAGCACACAGCGGGGAGCCCCGGGGGAGGTGTTATGGGGGTTTATGTACCAACAGAAGTAATAAACACTAGCATTCAGAGTGCACAAAGCACTTTTATCTTCTTTTTCTGATTTCTATTACATAAATGCCCTAACATTTCCAACCATGGGTAAACTCAAAAGGATTGTTGCCTGAAATAACATGGAAGTCTCAGGTTGCCAGGAAAAAGGTCCAGTAAAAGGAATTCAATAAAATCAGGAAAGATCCAGATTCCGAGATGGTAGTTAGCACACAAGAGTGGGCAGCACTATGTACTCTGCTGCTCCTAAGAGCTCCCTGGGTAGCCTCTATTTTTTTTTTTTTTTTTTTTTGCTTTCATGAATCAGGGATGCGCAGACAAATCTGACAGGGCTTGGTAAAGAGCCATTAGAAGACATCTGGAAGCTTTGGCTGCCTACGAGCTTTCACTCCCCTCTCAGGTGGGCACATGACATTCCAAAGGGAGAGAATGCTGTTGTCCATTTTTCAATGTAGGAAAGCTAGCATCACCAAATGCATGAGTAAATGCCCAAGACTGAACTCTCACCCACATGTCAGACTCCCAGTAAATGATTTGTCCCTGGGAAAGAGTTCCACGCTGTTAATACACCCCCCGGGAGGTTCACAAACAGCCTGAAACATCCAATATCTAGTTTTGCCTTAGTATGACAGCTCTTTGCATTCCTCATGCAAAACTACTCCATCAGGAAGGGGCATAACTCCCAGAGAACTATCACAGCCAGAGCCATCAGTCTTTCATTGCTACCATTCACAATAGCACTCTAAAAAATGTCCCTGCACCCATAGTGAAAGTCTATGACCCTGAAGTTCTGGATCCTGGGTTCAGTGTACCAGTCATGAGATACTTTCAACACTAAGCTATTATGCATAGAGGCACAAAGGAATCTTTAGCTTTGAGGGACAGGAAGGCATTTAATGGAGGTGCCTCCCATCTCTCTCTGCTCAAGTAAGTCTACTTATACTTATATCCCCCGGGGGTGATTGAGGAAGTTCCTGGTGCAGCTAGAAGACGGTCAGGAGTTCTCCAGGTGTTGGGTTAGGCCTGTAAGTTAGTCCAATGAATGCTAACTTGAGATCTGGTAGTAATGGGTCAAAAAGTGTCGGGACCTTATAGAGTCTAGTGGGTAGGGAACATGGCTCCCTCTCAGGGTCTCCTAAGCATCCAGGTCACAAGGCAGAATTTTTCTAGGACTTTTCACTCTTCTAGCTGTCACCTTGGTCATCCACAAGCTTTGGAAAAGAGAAGATCCAGAAAGAAGGTGTTACCAAGAGAGAAGTAGCAAGGGAGGATAAATAAAAGCCAAAGTTGGAGGGTAGAAACTTTAGAGAAAGCAGGGAAGAAAAGGAAGGAGGACTGAGAAAGCAGTATAGTTGAGAAGCTACAACCTATCTGTGGCCCTCAGTGTCTGATACACACTTTTTGCACCCCACCTTTTGACCAAAACTTTTTCTTGGGGAGGGGGTGCTTTCAATTAAACCCAGGGCCTTGTGCATGCTAAGCCCATGCTCTACCCTTGAGCTAGATCCCGGCATTGAGCACATCTTTGTATTAGTAGGTGTTCTTATTTGCCTTTCATAGATGGAAACACCAAGGGCAGAGGGACTAAGTGATTCTTGCCCCAAGAACACAGTGAAACAGATTTTCCCACCCTATAATGTATCCTCTGGCCCTTTGAAGCCTCATTGGCTTCCTGGACACTATTTGCTGTTGTTATTCTTCACACTTCTTACCAAGTTAGGACTGTCCTGTTGTGTTTCCAGAATTATAGTGAAACATCAGAATAATGAAAATCACAGAATTGAGGTATGAGAGCAACTTTTGAGGTCACTGCATTCAATCTCCTCATTTTCAGGACTAGATTCAGCAGTGCAGTCCAGAGAGGTGAAAAGGTTTACTCCAAATCACATGGCTATGCAAAGAAAGCTGGAACTCAACTTGGATGTCTATAAGTGGCAGTTATCTACCCAAGAGTCTTACTAGACATAGAATTGTTTCTTACTTTTTTAATATCCAACCCAAGGTATTTAGCATTCCCAGAGCATTCCAAATGTGTGAGCAACAGCAAACAACCCAATGTGATCCAAATCACTAATTTCTGGTGCTTTCTTCAGGGACATTTTTGGCTTTCAATATGTTAACCATAAGGAATATTGAATTTAGAAAAGTACATGGAAGTTTTCTATGCAGCATGTTAAGAACAGCTGAAACCAATTAAGTGCTAATCAATTTTACCCTGTCTGATGCAGAGTGGAAAAAATGTTCCAGAGGTCTCTCCACCCTGAGATGTTCTTGGCGATGGGTCCCTTGCTGTGGGCCCCTCCCATCTCTTTATGTACACTCAGGAAGAAGTGACCTGGCTGATTCCTTCAGATCCCAGTGGAGAGCAAAACCCAGCCCAGCCTTTCCCTTTGAAATAAAAGTGCATCTTAAGAGATGGCTGAAAATTCTGGGGCAATGCACATCACAACTGGGAGAACAGGAAGGAATAATAAAGACAGTGAGATCCAATCCCATCCATTCTCTGTGGCCAGCCACCTAACAGACTTTACCAACACACACACTCTCTCTCTCTCTCTCTCTCTCTCTCTCTTTCTTTCTTTTCTTTTCTTTTTTTTTAGGGGGGTACTAGGGATTGAACTCAGAGGTACTCTACAACTAAGTTACATCCCCAGTCTTTGTTTTTTCTTTTTCTTTTAACTAAGTTGCTAACTTTGGATCATCCTGCTTCAGCTTCCTGAGTCACTGGGATTACAAGTGTGACAATTTCCCCCAAACTCCACCCTCTTCCTTGAGAATCAGAGAGCAAAGCAGAAGATTTGTGAATTTGACACATTAACATTTGAATTTAAGCTCTGCCAGTTATTAAATGTGATTTTAAACAATTTATTTAACCTCTCTAAGCCTTAGTTTATATGTAAAAAAGGAACAATAGACCAGGCATTGGCTCATGCCTATAATCCCAGCCACTCCAGAGTCTAAGGTAGGAAGATCATAAGTTCAAAGCCAGCCTCAGCAACTTAGTGAGGCTCTAAGCAAATTAACAAAACCCTGCCTCAAATAAAAAATAAAAGGACTGGGGATGAGGCTCAGTTGTTGAGCACCTCTGGGTTAAATTCCCAGTATCAAAAAGAAAAAAAAAGGAACAATAATATCAACCTTTAAATCAACACGAATATGTGCCCTTTAATGGTTTAATAAAAATCAATAAATGGGATGGATTCAAAGTGAAAAGCTTCTCCTCAGCAAAAGAAACAATCAGTGAGGTGAAGAGAGAACCTACAGAATGGGAGCAAATTTTTATGTCAGGCACATCAGATAAAGCATAGCACCAGCTAGCTGGGCTGGCACCCTGAGCTGAGTTCATAAAGGATGGCTAAATAAATATCCAAGAAAAGGGTGAAAGAAGCACACAACACAGAGAAATACCTTTTGCTTGCAGGAATCAGGGACGACTCTCCACGTGAAGGGTCTGTTGGAAAGAGAGAGAGAGCATGCCTGAAACCCTATTTATTGAGGGGAAAGACATTCAAGAAAGTTCAACCCAAATAATGCAAGGGATTGGGTTTCATGGGGTTGCTGGGTGATGTCTTGTGGGTCAGCAGATTGACTGACATCTGGGAAAGCTACACTCATCTCAGGTGGTGTGTGGGATCAAAGGCAGAGCAAGCAAAAAGAACACATATGTCACACAGCCCAGTAAGAGCAGCAATGTCAGTCCAGTGCCCTCATGTGCTCAAATGCTCATATCTCACACACACAGCCCATGGTTGGCTCACGACAAGAGCACTAATCTCTAGGATATATAAAGAACTAAAAAAACTTAACACCAAAAAAACAAATACCCCAATCAACAAATGGGCCAAGGAACTGAACAGACACTTCTCAGAAGGTGATATATAATCAATCAACAATATGAAAAAATGCTCAACATCTTTATTAATTAGGGAAATGCAAATCAAAACTACTCTAAGATTTTATCTCACTCCAGTCAGAATGGCAGCTATTATGAAGACAAACAATAATAAATTTGGCGAGGATGTGGAGAAAATGGCACACTCATACATTGCTGGTGGGACTGCAAATTGGTGCAACCACTCTAGAAAACAGTATGGAGATTCCTTGGAAAACTGGGAAAGGAACCACCATTTGACTCAGCTATCCCACTCCTTGGTCTATACCCAAAGGACTTAAAAACAGCATACTACAGGGACACAGCCACATCACTGTTTATAGCAGCACAATTCACAATAGCTAAATTGTGGAACAAACCTATATGTCCATCAATAGATGAATGAATAAAGGAACTGTGGTATATATACATGATGTAATATTACTTAGCACTAAGAGAAAAAAATCATGGCATTTGCAGGTAACTGGATGGAGTTGGAGAATATTATGCTAAGTAAGCCAATCCCAAAAAACAAAAGGCTGAATGTTTTCTCTGATATGTGGATGCTGAGCATGGGAGGAATAAAGGAACTTTAGATAGAGCAAAGGGAAGAGAGAGGAAGGGTGGGGGCATGAGGCTAGGAAAGACAGTGGAATGAAATGGACATCATTACCCTAAGTAGCTGTATGAAGACACAAATGTATGATGTCACTTTGTGTATAAGCAGAGACATGAAAAATTGTGCTCTATATGTGTACTATGAATCGAAATGGATTCTGCTGTCATGTATAACAAATCAGAATAAAATAAATAAGTAAATTTTTAAAAATTGATGATTTAAGAAATCAACTGTATCACATAGTAACTATAGTTAACAACTATGTATTGTATACTTGAGAATTGTTGAAAAAGCAGATTTTAAGTGTTTTGAGTTTGTTCTGTTCTGTGTGATTCTGAGGACGGAACCCAGGCTCCCTCACATATGAGGCAAACATTCAGCCACGGAGCCACATCCCACCTATTTTTTTAAAAAATTAGTTTGTGACAGATTCTTGATAAGCTGCCCAGGGTAACCTCAAAATTGCAATCCTCCTGCCTCAACCTCCCAATTAGTTGAGATTACAGGTGTGTGCTACCATGTCTGCCTTTAAGTGTTCTTACCACAAATAAAGGATAAATATGTGAGGTAATACGTACGTTAATTAACTTAATTTAACCATTCCACAGTGCTTGTATATTTCAAAATCTTATGTTGTATACCATAACATGCAATTTATATTTGTTAATATTTTTAAATAAATAAGGATTAGGAAGGTAGCTCAGAAGTAGAGTGCTTGCCTACCTATTATGCACAAGGCCCTGGGTTCAATCTCTAGCACTGCATCAAAGAAATAAATAATAAATGAAAAGAAAAAAATAAGATATTTATAGAATATCCAATACAAGTAGGTAATTAACAAACACTAGCTTTATCCCACACCATTTCTCCTAATTATTCATTCATGGAGAGAAATGTTCATCATTTTCTGGTACAGGACAGTTAGCTTAAGCTAAAGTCTAGCATTAATCCAAAAGCCAAACCAATCCTAACCCAGACACTTCTACCCTTACTTAGGTAGGACTGAGGTACCATTGCTTTATGTCCCCTAAATGCAGAGATACCTTCTTCCACAGCTCTACATGTGGTCCAGAGGTAGCATCTTATGCTAGGATAAGATAAGCACTCCCTCTCTTGGGTCTCTGGCATAATACAAAGCCCCTCTTGATAAATTTTCCAGGCTGGCCTCAAAATTGCAATCCTCCTGCCTCAGCCTCTCAAGTAGCTGGTATTACAGGTATGTGCTTACCATGCCTGCCTAAGAGATCTTTAACAAATCTTCCTCTTTCTCTACTCTGTGACATTTTTGGATTATCCAAGGAGTTCAAAAATCATGAAACCAGTTCTTCACAATTTCCTTGGCAGGAGGAGGATCACAAGTTCGAGTTCAGACTGGGAAACTTAGCAAAACTTGGCTTCAAAATAAAAAATAAAAGGGCTAGGGGTGTAGCTCAGTGGTAGAGCACTCTTGGATTTAAACCTCATTACTAAAAATAAAATACATGAGGTACACAGATATGACTAAAAACACAGAGATGATATATAAATAATAATCATCACAGATTATAAATCAAAGGTACTTTATAAAGATTAACTGGGGAGAAGCAATAAAAATATACTGGAAGGAGGAGAAATTGTAGTTTTACCATGAATTATAAAGATCCACAAATACATAATCATGAAGAAGATTGAATAGATGGTATGGGTGACACTTCTGAGAGTTAATAAACAATAATAAAGACTGCAGGGAACCATATATTTCATTCATTTGCCATGATCTTCAACTTTTAAGGAAAACAACTTATCCCTTCCAAATAATTATAAAATAAAAGCAGCGTATTCAAGATGCCTCATTCCCTAGCCATGGTTGATTGTTCCAGAGTGGGAAGGTAACTCAGGTTAAGATTCATTGCTTAGAAAACTGGAGAGATTAAAACTAAATTGACTCTCCCTTCAGAGATGAATTCATTATTGGTGTGTGAATATATTGCTGAACTTGTAGATGGACAGTCCTCATCTCACAGCCTGATTATGTTGTGATCCAAACTTAGAAATTAGTCAACAAAAAGTTGAAATCCTGATCTCTAAATTTACAATGAAAATATAATGAGCTAACAAACTAGATATCTGGTGTACAAATTAGCATATTCTGTCACTGTTGGTTAATCTATACATGCAGCCAAACTATAAGAAAGTTTCTTGAAGTCAGAAAAATGGATGCTAGCTAGGTAACTGCAGCTGGTGGAACAAAACAACATGATGCCTCCACCTTCTCCAGGGAGATTCAGCAACCTTGAAAGTCAAGTCTTTGTGTTCTTTGGGTTGGACACCTTCTGCTCAAAATACTCACTGGTTCTACCTTTCTTTATCAACTTCCTTAGACAACTAACCCACTTTTTAACTGGAACTTTGTTTTTTTAAATAGCCCAGTTGTACTAGGCTAAATAATGGCCAGAAATAGATCCAAACCCTAATTCCTCACACCTAGGAATGTTACCTTAATTGGTAAAAAGGAGTCTTTATAGAAATGATTGCATTGAAGATCTCGAGATAGATGAGATTATCCTGGATTATGCATGTGACCCCAAATGTGATCATAAGTGTCCTTGTAAAAGAAAGGGAGAGGGAGGAGATTCCATAAACAGACATAAGACAAGACGGCAACATGAAGCAGAGATTAGACTGATGTGACCGTAAGTAAATGAATGCCAGCAGTCACCAGAGATTGGAAGAGGCAGAGTGCGGATCCTCCCCTAGAGCTTCTGGAAGAAGCATGCCCTAAGGACACCTTGATTTCAGCCTGTTGATACTGAGCTCAGACTTATGGGCTTCTGAACTGTGAGAGAATGAATTTCTGCTGTTCCAGCCATCCAGTTTGTGCTCATGTACTATAGTAGCTACAGGAAACTCATAAACTAATTGTCATAGTTTCATCTTAAAAACTGTTCTTGCTCTTATAGGTGACTTTGCATTCCTGGATTGACTCATTCTGTATATCAAGTAACAAACCGATTTTAGCTGCCATAATCAAAAAAGGAATTCTTGTCCTCAGGGTACAGGGGTGTTTTTGTTTTTTGTTTTTTAATGGTGCTAGGGACTGAACCCAGGTCCTCTCACACTACCACTGAGCTACATCCCCAGCCCTACAGTGCTATCTTATGGAGCCTGAAGGCAGGCATGTAGCTGGACCCTAAGAGCATGCAGACCCAGCGGCCCGGCAAGAACTATATCCCAGTCCTCTTTAATTTTGAGACATGTTGTCACTAAATTGCTGAGGTGGGCTTAAATTTGTGATCCTCCTGCCTCAGCCTCCCCAGAGGCTGGGATTACAGTTGTGTGCCCAGCTCCCCTGCTCCTTTCTGTGTCCCTCTGCTTCTTGTCCCCTTGCTGCCCACCAAGATTTCTCTGTTACACAGCGCGCACAGCAGACAATGGTGTCCACCAACAGCTCTCAGTGTGAATTGTGTTTCCTCAGCTGTTAAATGAGGAGGTTGCCTAATATGCTATGCAAGTTCCATCTGGCTCTGAAATGTGATGGAATTCTCTTACGAGTTCTGTGTTGTGGGTGACGGGAGGGACCCTGAAGAGTGGAAAGCAGAGCAAGGTAAACATGAGGGAGCACACGCACATTAGGGAAGGCGGCTGGGTCTCACACTCGGAGCTCCAAGCTGGGATCGCTGAGGGCATCTGCTGAGATGATGGGTGTGGTCAAATGAGTTAAGAGCTGTGACACCTGGCATTGAGAGGGTCCACTGTGACTCTGTACCTTGAAACTCAGACTATAGTTACTGCCTGTCTCTAATTAGTATCAATAACCTATAAAAGTTGCATTCCTCCCCCTGATTTATAGGAAGAAACATTTTTTAAATGAAAATGAACTATACTTCCCAGCTCCCCATGCCCACTCCCTCAGAGCACCTCTTCAAGGTCACTTCGGTGCAGCCCAAAACACAATGTTACTAGCATATCTATGCCCATGCAGAGTTCAAGAAATTCAACTCCACCACCTGCCAAGATAAAAAAGAAAGAAAAAAAAACACACTCTAGGTATGCTACCTTCTTAGGGACCGGAATCCCTGGGTTTAGAATCAGAAGGAAGCCCAGGGCTTTCTGGCTGAGGCCAAGCTAGGCTTCAGTGGTGGGGACATCTGTGTCTCTAGATCTGGCCTTGAACTGGCTCCTTACTCCCAGTGAAACAAAGCAGCCAAGTGCCTTGCACAGATTCCTCCATGTATATGCCGCAAGTGCCACAGACCCTTTCGGTGCCCACCACACTAAACTGCTTCCAGTCCATGGCTTCTCTCTCCCCTCTAAGCCTCTAAATTGCCCTTTGTCTGGATTCCTCCTCCCACCCACCCATGTCTTTCACCTGGATGGCTTCCATTTGCTTACAAGGCATCTTCTTTCCCTGCTCCATCTCACTTAGGGTGCCCCTTATGAAGACCTCCATCACCCCTTGTCACTATCCTTGTCCCTCTGACTGGCAGCCAGTTATTCACTTCCTTATCTCTGTCCACCAACTAGTAGTTTCTAACTATCTTTTCTATCTACATCTCCTGTGCTTAGCCCAGAGCCTGGAACATGGTAGAAGCCCCATAAGTGTGGAATGATGAGAGGCCAAGGGCCTCCTCTGTATGTTTCATCATGTTCTTATTCTAATAGAGACCACTGGTCCTTCCACGTTTCCTACCTTCACACTTTGATCCCCGTCATGTGATAATGACTACTTCACCATGCGGCATAGTGAAAAATGAGAAGCTCAGGACCCTTAATACAGCAGAAAACATGATTTCTTAGATGAGCTGTCTATTCCACAACAACCTAAACAAGGTTTTCGCAAGCATGGCAATGTTCTGGGAGATACAGGAAGGGATATACGAAGGAAAATCAGCACTCCTGCACCCCAACTTCAACCTTGAAGGTAGGATCTTGGAAGGCTCTCCCAGTACTGTTGTGGGATGACATCTATTCATATCCCCCCTCCCCAGTTTCTCTGTGGCCTTATTTCTTATGTTACTACATTTTGGAAAGAAGAGTGAATTCAACTTATGTGCAGCATTCCAATGATTAAATTCATTCTGTGCAACGCCACTCCTTGGCTTGACGACAGCTGATGTTATACACTTAGTTCAACTCAAATTTTCCAAGCATGAAAGAGAAAAGTTGATGTGAGGAGCCTCAGAAGTAATGTCTTATGTGGGCCACCTGTGACAGCAACTTCCTCAGAACCTCCCCAGCCCCAGGCAGACCTGCTCTCTCTGAAGAGTCTCAGTTCATCTCCAGGCCCTAGAAGCTTAGAGTATTTATGAAGCCCCACAGAGAGCAGCTCCCACTCAGAAGGAAGGTATTCCTCTTGCATGGGAATAAGGCCAGGGAAAGAAGCCCTGCTTATAAGACTAAGAGAGTGTAAGATTTTTTTACTAAGCAGCTTAGACATAATCATTGCTTCTGAAGAAGCCTCATTGCTACTTCCAACATCCAAGTGTGAGTCTGAGATGGAGAAAGAAGATGGAAAGTAGGTGAGGTCATGAGGCAATGAGGAATAACCTGCAGTTGGACTCGGTGGAGCCCAGCACATCTGACTTGTTGGTGTCCTTGTGCTGCCCTTCCAGTGCCTCTTGTCTCTGAGCCAGTGGTTCTCCACTGGGAGTGATCTTGGCCCCAGGAAACACAGGACAAAATCTCAAGACAATTTTGGTTGTTACAACTCAGGAAGCACTATGGGTATCTAGTGATTAGAGTTCAGGCTATTAAGAGGCTTAAAAATGGGGCTGGGATTGTGGCTCAGTGGTAAAGTGCTCACCTCACACATGAGAGGCCCTGGGTTCGATCCTCAGCACCACATAAAAATAAATAAAGGTGTTGTGTCCAACTACAACTAAAAAGTAAATATTTTTTTTAAAAAATGCTTAAAAAGGGAGAATCTAACTCAGGCCTGGGGTTGGGGAAGGCTTCCTGGAAGAAGTATCTCTAAGGTATGCACTGAAATAACAGTGAATATGAATAAGATAAAGGCTGCAGTGGTTCATGGCTTCCCTGGAGACTTTCTCCTTTTTCTATAACATTGATTTCAGCCCAACACAAGTGTGAATTCTGCAAATTTCCCTGGATGACAAAAATGAGTTAGTAGCCACACTCTTCCTAAGTGATTCTAATATGCAATTTTTAAAAATAATTTTATATTTCCCTTTACTAGTTCTTGATATTCTATAAAAACAGTAGTTATAGCACATATTACTGTCAAACAATTTATATAAACAGTAATATAATAATTGTTTTTTTTAATATTAAAAAAACATTAGGATATGTTTTGACAAAAGTGAGGAAGACAGTTTGCTCCAATTTAGTTCCAAGCACTTCCTCCTTCCCTGTCCTTCCCTCTGCTCCCCTCCTCTCCTCTTTCTGTATTTATTTATAGTTGCTTTTTAAAATCAGCATCTTGTGGATACACTTGATGTTGGGATTTGCTGTGCTATATTCATGTATGTACACACAAAAGTTCAGTCAAATCCATTCTACTATTCAATCCCTTTCATTTACTCCACTGATCTTTCCTCTATTTTGATGAGATTACACTCTTTTATTTCCTATCTCTCTCCCCAACCTCCTTATTTTAAATTAGCTTCTGCATATGAGAGAAAAAATTAACCTTTGATTTTTTTGAGTATGGCTTATTTCACTTAACATGATAGTTTCCAATTCCATTCATCTACTCATGAATACCATAAAGTCATACTTCTTTATGGCTGGGTAATACTCCATTATGTATATATACCACATTTTCTTTATCCATCATTCATCTGTTGAAGGGCATATAGGTTTATATAGCATGGGTATTGTGAATTGTGCTACGATAAACATGGATGTGGCTGCATCACTACAGCATGTAGATTTTAAATCTTTTGGATAAATACCAAGTAGTGGAATAGCAGGGTCATATGGTGGTTCCATTCCTAGTTTTTGGAGGAATCTCCATACTGCTTTTACAGAATGGTTGCACTAACTTGCAGTCCTACAAGCAATTCTTGATAATTGCCATTCTGACTGGAATGAGATGAAATCTCAGTGTAGTCTTGATTTTGCATTTCCCTTATTGCTAGAGATGTTGAAAATTTTTTCAAATATTTGTTGACAATTTGTAGTTCATTATTTGAGAAGTATTTGCCCATTTATTTATTGGGTTACTTGTGGATTTTTTTATATTAAGTTTTTTGAGCTCTTTATACATTTTAGATATTAATGCCCTATCTGAGGAGCAGATGGTAAAGATCTTCTACTCTGTAGGCTCTCTCTTCATGTTCTTAATTGTATCCTTTGCTGTGCAGAAGCTTTTTAGTTTAATGACATCCCACTTAGTGATTTCTTATTTTATTTCTTATACTCCAGGAGTCTTATTAAAGAAGTCAGTTCCTGTGCTGACACATTGGAGTGTTGGGCCTACATTTCCTTCTAGCAGTTGCAGGGTTTTTGATCTAATTCTTAAGTCTTTGGTCCACTTTGAGTTGATTTTTGTGCAGGGTGATAAATAGGGATGAAATTTCATTCTTCTTCATATAGATTTCCAGTTTTCCCAGCACCATTTGTTTAAAAGGCTATCTCTTCTCCAATATGTTTTGGGTACATTTGTTTAATGTCAGATAACTATTTATATGGTTTGTCTTTCTATCTTCTATTCTGTCCCATGGGTTTTCATGACTGTTTTGGTGGCAATGCCATGATGTTTTTGTTTCTATAGCCCTATAGTATAATTTGAAGTTCAATATTGTGATGCCTCCCACTTTGCTCTTCTCACTAAGAGTTGCTTTAGCTTAGTTTTCCAAATAAATTTCAGCACTACTTTTTGTAGTTCTGTGTCAGAATGTTTGTGGAGAGTGGTGACAGAGAATGGGAGAGCAAAGCCTGGGGGTCTCTGATGATCTCATGACTGTGGCATGCCTGGAGACTGGGAAAGTTTTTGTGCAAGGGTATAGGATGCCTAGCTGCTATGGTAACACCCTGCCTGAGGAGGTTCTGTGCAATAGTCTTTATCAGTTTCCACCTTGATCTCAGGCTCATAGCTCCCAGGGACAAAGAAATTCTCATGCTAGACAACCACAATGTTTCACCAACTCTGCTACTTCTGATCCTGTTCCTTAACAGTAACTTTAAACAATGGATATTCTTGAGCATTACAAAAAGCTCCTAACATTGCACACTGCAACTGTGGAATGCAATTGTGGATTGCAATTGCAGAAAAGCTGCATAGATGTCTCTAGTTCTGTAACTTTCTTGAATACATAGTTTTTAACCTGATAATGAGACACATAAAATAGATTGCCAGCATAACTCTTTAGATCTGCTTCTTCATTAGAGAGCAGTACTCCACCTGATCCCAGCTCTTTAACTTCAAAATTTGCGTGTGTGAGTCTTTATTTTTCTAATTCCTCTACCACCCCTCATTGGAACCATGAGTTTGGCCACACTGGTTGTGGCAAATGTTGTCAGTATTTTGATGAGGATTGCACTTAATTGCTTTTGGTAGTATGGCCATTTGGACAAAATTAACTCTACCTATCTAAGACATAAGACATCTTTCCATTTTCTAAGGTCTTCTTCAATTTCTTTCTTTAGTATTCTATAGTTTCTATTGTAGAGGTCATTCACTTCTTTTGTTAGATTGATTCCCAACTTTGTTTGTTTGAGGTTATTGGAAATGAGATAGTTTTCCTAAAAAAGAAAAACATTTCTTTTTTAGCAGATTCATTATTGGAGTATAGGAACATGATTGATATATGAGTGTTGATCTCATATTCTGCTACTTTGCTGAATTCATTTATCAGCTCTAGAAGTCTTCTGGAGAATTTCTGGATCTTCTAAATATAGGAACATGTTGTCAGCAAACAGATAATTTGAGCTCCTTTTTCTATTTATATCCCTTTAATTTCCTTCTCTTGTCTGATTGCTCTGGTTAGAGTTTCAAGGACTACATTAAATAGCAGTGGTGAAAGTGGACATCCTTGACATGTTCCTGTTTTTAGAGGAAATGCTTTCAGTTTTTCTCCTTATGGCATAATATTGGCCTGAGTTTGTCATACATAGCCTTTACAATGTTGAGGTAAATTCCCTCTATCCCTATTTTTTTCTAGAGTTTTAAACATGAATGGCTAGTGTATTTTGTCAATTTTTTTCTTCATCTACTGAGATGATTATGTGATTTCACATAACTCTATTAAGGTGGTAAATTACACATAACTCTGTTTATGTGGTAAATTATATTTATTGATTTCTGTATGTTAAACCAAACTTGCATCCCTGGGACGAGACCTACTTGATCATGGTGCACTATTTAATGTGTTTTTTATGCAGTTCACCAGTATTTTATTGCAAATTTTTTCATCTATGTTAATCAAGAATATTGGCCTGAAGTTTTTTTTTTTCCTTAATGTGTCTTTGTCTGGTTTTGGTATCAGAGTGATACTAGTTTTAAACTTGGCAGTATTCCCTCCTTTTCTATTTCAAGGAAATAGTTTGAGGAGGATTGGGACTAGAATGCCCAGTCCAAGCATGATAGCCCCACAAGGCAGAAGCAGTGAGCTGATGCTGCACAATATGCACTAATGCCTCCCTGTCAGGTGCCCACCTTGACCATCTGCTCCCACCTGTCCTGCCTTGACATTCACCGAATCATCCACCTTCATTACTCCTCGTTGGAACAATGTTACTAGTTCTTTCTCTTAAATCAGAATCTATTCATGTTCCTTAACCACCTTCCCATCTACTCCATCCTACCCAAAAGGAACCTAGTTTCTGCTTCCCCCATAATGGAGAACTATTAATCTGCTTATGTTTTCCTGTCTGTGTTTATTGCAACTTATTACTACAAAATTATTGGCTTAAAAATGCACAAATTGATTATCTTAAAATTCTGAAGTTCAAAAATCTGAAATTGATTTTTTATTTCTTTCAGATCAACATATAAACATGGATGTTTTCCTGTTGAAGATTCTACTCAGATTCTACTCTCTGCCTTTTTTCAGCTTCAAGAACTGCCTGCATTCCTTGACTTGTGGCCCCTTCTGCCATCTCAACAGTCAACAGTGTAGTGTTTCCTGTTCTCTCTCATCTCTCTCCCCCTATCCTTTCCAGCCTCTGCTTTCAGGGTTACATCTTCTACACTAATTTGGACACTAGTGCCTTCCTCTTATAAGGACCTCATGATTACATTAGGCTGACTGAGAAAAAAAACAGAATAATCTCATTTCAAGGTCCTTAATTTAATTATTTCTGAAAATCCTTTTTTGCCATGTAACTGAACATACTCACAGGTGCTATAGTTTGAATATGGATAATGTCCCCCATAGGTCTGTCTGTGTTAAGGGTTTGGTCAGGTAACACTATTGGGATGTGCTGTGGACCTAGAAGGTGGATCCTTATAAAAAAGGTGTGGGGTGTGCTCTTGAAGGGGATTGTGGGATCCTAGTCACTCTGCTTCCTTGTTGTGATGTAAGCTATATAATCTGCCACATTCTCCTATCAGGATGTGCCACCACTATCAGAGGTCCAAAGAATGGGCCACCCCATGTCTTAAGAATTGTAATGCAAAAAAAATAATAATGTTACCTTAGATTAGGCAGAGGGAAGTGAAAGGAGAGGAAGGCAGGAGATGTGAGAATAAGAAAAATAGTAGAATGAAACAGACGTTATTACTGTATGTATGTATGTGGCTGTAGGACCAATGTAATTCTATAATATGTACACTCAGAAAAATGAGAAATTATATTCCATCTATGTATGATACATCAAAGTATATAAATGCATTCTATTGTCATGTATAACTAATTAAAATAAATTAAAAAGAAAAAAGAAAAAGTGTAAAAAAACGAAAAAAAGAATGGGCCACCCAATCTTGGACTGTAAACACAGAACTAGAGGTTAAAATAACCCTTTTATCTTTCTAAGTTAATTGTCCTGGGTATTTCATCATGCAAAGCAGACTAATACAACAGGTTTGGGGAGTTAGGACATGGACATCTTTGGCAGAATATTATTTAGTCTACCAACCCAACTTTGTCATCTGTCAGTATTAAAATATCTAGAGTTTCTGAGATCCCTGGAAGATGGGGACATTGTAATACTGGACTTTCTGGACTTCCATTTCCAATAAAATGAGGTTGGTTTAGGCCACCACAGTAGGTAACAATGGTGATGATAGCGTGACTCTATATGACCACCCCTCCCCCAGTATATTTGACAATGTCTAGAGACATATTAGTTGTCCCAAGTGGTAGTAATGATAGAGTACTACTGGCACCAGTGGGCAGAGGCCTGCGATGCTATCAAATATCTGAAAATGCACAGAACAATCCCTTGCACACACACAACAAAGTATTATCTGGCCCAAAATGTCACTAGTACCTAGGCTGAGAAGCACTGAAGCAGACTGACAGGTGTTCAACAGTCATGAGCAATGGAAACATGAGATTGGGGGGATAGTTACATAGACTGGGCCTATTGTGATGCAATCCTGAAATCAGCCAAAAGTCAAGAGGAAGACTTGGGTGGGACTCTCTAGAAACTTCCTTTGGATCCCCAATAAAACAAGTGGACAGGTGGAGCATGCTGTCCCTTTCCTCTCTAAGAGGACCTATTCTCTCTCTCTTTTTTGTGTGTGTTCCCTTTTTCCTTTTCTTATCCTTCCTAATAAACTCATGCCTAGTTATGTAGACTGGGCCTACTGGGTTGATCCCCGCATGCTTTCTTTTGAAGGGCAATTTGCCTGAGGCTGCTCTAGCCATGCCTGACTTAAGTCAATAGGATATGCTACATTCCTCAGCAGAAGGAATCAAGCCCAAAAGGCTACTCCTTACTGATCAGAAGAGAATAAGGGACCCTAAAGAGGGGGACTTTATTAGCTTTACACAGACCAGATTCCAGTGCTCAGGGAGACAGGATAGAAGCAAAGTCTCCCAAGCATAAAATCTGTTAAGGACAAGTTCCAATCAGAACCGGTCAGTGTGGGTCAAGGTGACTCAGAGTTGCCTTGAATCTTTAGCATGTAATTATAATAGTAAAATCTTCCTTCCATAAAATAAGACCATGTGCAGAGGGGTCTTGAAAGTCTGATGCAATCCTGAAATCAGTCAAAAGTCAAGAGGAAGACTTGGGTGGGACTCTCTAGAAACTTCCTTTGGACCCCCAATAAAACAAGTGGACAGATGGAGCATGCTGTCCCTTTCCTCTCTGAGAGGACCTATTCTCTCTCTCTTTTTTTGTGAGTGTCCCCTTTTTCCTTTTCTTATCCTTCCTAATAAACTCATGCCTCCTACTCTAAGCAACTTACTCGAAATCCTTTCAGTGTGATTGAAAAGAACTGGTGACTGAGTCACTTTGGTTCTGTGGATGGCCTTGCTCTGCAACAAGACCAACCCTACTCAAAGTGTGGCCCATCAAACAGCAGCCATGGCATGACCCAGAAGCAATTTACAGATTCGGAATCTCAGACTGCAGCCCAGAGCTACCGATAAGAGGATGCATTTTAACAAGATCCCCAGGCAATTCACATACATATTAATGTTTAAAATGAACCAGAGCAATGATTTTCAACCCAGGCTGCACCTTAGAATCACCTGGGGTGCTTTAAAAAAGACAGTAATGCCTGAGTTCTACCATAGACCAATTAAATCAGAACCTTGAGTGTTGGAAACCAGGCATTAACATCTGTTAAAAGCTTTCCAGATGATTCTATTATGCAGCCAGGACTGAGAATCTCTGCCCTGTGATCTCCAAAGCTTTTCTATTCAAAATGTGGTTGATGGACAGACATATCAGAATCACCTAAAGATTTTTTAGAACTGCAGAATCAATCTTAAGTCTCACCCAAAACCCCCTGAACCAGAATCTGCATTTAACAAGATCCCCAGGTGATTCTTATTTATATTAAAGTTCAAGAAGCACTGCAGCTGAAAGTTATATTCATGCTTTTAAAAAAAAAATCCCATTTCTTTTCAAAATATAAATGCAGGTTTTACTGAGGTCATTCACCATACCGTACATGGTGTAAACTATTCAAAACCTTTTCAAACAATGATCTTCTGTTCCTAAATACTGCATATTGCATGACTATATTTAGTAATGGTTCTCATCGGTCAACCATCATACTCTTAGCCTCTCACAGCTTGTCAGTTTCCAAGAACAAGGCTTTCTAAACAAAATAGTGTGGAAAAAGCACTCTCTCCTGAAAGGCAGGAGTATGGTTAGCAGTTAGAAATTCGTCCAAGACTTGCTTGGAAAAGTGGGTTCTGCCAAAGGGAAGGAGAAATAAGTTACTGAACAAAGAGGCACGTCAGAAGGAAGCCTCAGTGGTACTATTTGAGGTAGGCTGTGTTAACCCACCCTGGTCTCGTACAGCCTGGATGGTCTAGCTTAACTTTTACCCTACCCTACCTTGCTTATCTTTGAGGAACTGATGCCTATAGGACAGGAGTGCTCTTCTGGTGGGCTGGTAGAAACTGGCTGTATCTAAGATGGTTTCCAGAATGACCAGACAACCTACCTCTAACTTCACTGTAATGATGAATACATGAATAATCCTCCTGGTATTAGCCTATCCTTCCACCTTCCTTTTTTACCCCATATCTAGAACCTCCTGACTCCCAGTGGGCGGTAAGTTAGTTGTGAGTTTATCTCCCACTTCTCCTATACTTGGCCAAGAATAAAAAGTTTCTGCTGCTCAATCTGTGCTGGGGCTTGTTATTGATTCCACAATTCTGCAGAACCAATAACCAGCTTTGGGGGTCAAACCCCCAGCATTGGGGAGTCAAAACTGGTAAAGGCTGCAGAAAGCTTGGAATGGAGGTATGGATTTCCAGTTGATCATCAATAAAACCCTTGTCAGTTAAGTCTCAGAGCATTGTAAGCAAACTCCATCCTTTGATCTAAACAGAGTAAGGAAAATAGAATGAACCAGGGGAAAAGGAGGAAATCCTGGTTCTATCTTCTCCTAAGAATTTTTTTTAAAAAAGAGAGAGAAACAGAGAATTGGGATTTCTATATATTATCTAATTTAATATATGAAGTAATTTAATTATTATCAACATTTTGTAGTATGAGGCTAAAAATTGAGGTTTTGAGAGATAAGCTACTTACTCAAGGAAACAGAGCTAGAAGTGGGTGACTAAAATTTAGTTTAATGTGTGTGTATTCATGATGGGTTGAATTATGCCCTACCACCACCAGTCCCCCCGCCACACACACACACACACCAGGGTTTATGTTGAAGTCCTAAGCTCTTGCATCTCAGAATGTGACTTTATTTGGAGATAGGATCTTTACAGAATCAATCAAGCTAAAGTGAGATTGTTAGAGTGAGTGTTGTCCTGTGATCTCCGGAAGATTTTCTATTCAAAATGTGGTTGATGGACAGACATATCAGAATCACCTAAAAAAAATTTTTAGAACTGCAGAATCAATCTTATGAAAAGGGGAAATTCGTAGAGAGACAGGTATAAAGGGAAGATAGCCTGAAGAGACGAAGGGAGAAGACAGCCATTTACAAGACCCTCCCTCACAGCCCTCAGAAGGAGCCAACCCTGTGGACACCTTCATTTCAGACTTCTGGCCTCCAGAAACACCAGACAACAAATGTCTGTCCAGGTAAAAGTGGAGGACTGAGGTAACACACCAAAGCAGCTGCCATCCCCAGAGCTAGGGAAGCCAAGAGAAGAGACCAGGCTTGTCAGTATCTGGGGGCTTCAAGGAGAGGCCCCTGCTGAGCAGGCACCCAGACTGGAGGGCTGCCTCTCTGCAAAGGGACACTCTGAGGTTGGCTCAGAGACGTGGAAAAAATGGAAATCAGAACCACTTGTCATCACCGGAAGCTTTACTGGATAACACTGAGAGGAACGGAATGCAAAACAGTCCCCAAATCTCCTGCAGCCTTCCTGTTTCCTTTTCACATCCCCCATGGTCACAGTATCACAGGGAAGTAGCTGGCCAAGGAGAAATGAGGTTTGGTGCAATCCCTTTCTATAAAGGCCTAGGTGGTCTTCCTTTGAGAAGACCCTGTACAAGACTCCTTCAGCTCCACTGCCAGTAGCCCTAGCATCTGACAAAGCTTACTTGAACCATCCGGTGTATTATTATTTCTTAAAATCTCACCACATCACTCTTCTTCTGAAAACCTTTAGTAACTCACAGTTATCCACTTATCCCCATTTTCTCTCACCCTTGGCCAGGCCCTCAGCCCTGACCAGCCAGGATTCATGCCCTTCTCACTCTCCATGTTAGCAGCTCCACATACCCTTCTTAAGTCCTTTCTTCTGCCTGTCCCTTAATCTCAGCAGTTCAGATCATTTCCCCCAAGAAAACAGTCAGAATCCATCATCTCCTCTCCCCTCTTCTTCTACATTTACCTCCATGACCCTAACTCTCCGCCTGCCCTGGGAAATAGTTTTCAGTCCTCTTGGTCAAGGCTAACTTCCCCCCTGTGTGTGCCTCAAACCTGATCCCTCCTGCCTCAACTCAGGCCACAGCCTGCAGGGTCGTCGGAGGATGGGAGAGGGTGGCGGATGCCAAGTGAGCCACGCTAGACGCAGGGTTGGACGGTCCTGATCAGGGGTGGCCGCTCCACACCTGTTGGAGGAGACCTCACCCCATCCCACAGCCAGAACAGAGCCAGAGGATGAGCAAAGTGCAGAGGACGGTGGCCATTAGCGCTGGCCTGCAAGGGACAGCTGGTCTTGTTCTACCAGAGAAACTGTAGAGGAGCACCCGTCGGGCCAGCCCGCGGTGCCCACCAACCTTTAGGAAGAAGGCCTATGTATATGAGATGAAAAAGCTGCTCTCAACTTTTCCAACAACCTTTTAAAAGAAGATTTTTCTACATCTAGATATTCTAGATTACTGTAAAGAGAGAATCACACATTGGTAAATGCCCTTTAGTTTTAAAAATCAGGAAAGAAACGTCTTCTGGAAATGACTTGTGAAGTGAAATGGAGCTGTTAGACTACCTCTAGAGGCCCACATTCATACTTGTCACCTGCCTATTATGTGTGCCAGGCCTATGCTAAGTACTTTACTTATTTAACCTGACTGTAAATTTTTTTTTTGGCAGGGAGGATGAGTGCCAGGATGGAACTAGGTACCTCTGAGGCTTAGCTTAACCACTGAACTACACCCCCAGCCATTTTCTAGTTTTTATTTTCAGACAGGGTCTTGCAAAGATGATTAGGCCTTTGCTAAGTTGCTTAGGCCCTGGCTTTGCTGAGGCTGGCTTTGAACTTGGGATCCTCCTGCCTCAGCCTCCTGAGTTGTGGGGATAGAGGCAAGTGCCACTGGGCCACTGAGATCGTGATTTTTAATTATTCAAATGTAATGCCCCAAAAGACTCAAGGCAAAAAATCAGATCATACCATTATCATTATTAAGTCATAGTATTAAATTATAAGTCTCATATTTCCTCATTCGATTAGATTCCTCTAAATTCCCTATCAGCTCTAAGAAACTGTGATCAATGCCAGACCTGCATATAGGAACAAGTGAGAAATTTAAGCCACATTCTAGGTATGCTAAAGTCTCTAAGCAGCATTGATGCTTTAAAAGTTTGTACTTGGGTTGGGGGCATAGCTCAGTTGGTAGAGTGCTTGCCTTGCATGCACAAGGCCCTGGGTTCAATCCCTAGCACCACAAAAACATAAAAATAAAAAGTAAATAAGTAAAAGTTTGCACTTGATTTTTGTTATATTTCAGATTCCTTCATTGCAAGCATGTGATCAGCAGATTTTCTTTTTGCAATATGCAGCCAGATTCTTTTGTCACTAACTCCACACTAAACCCCAAATTGAACATTGAGGTGTTTTGTAAATAAATACAAACAGGCTTTATTCGAAAACTCAAAGGGCTCGCCTATGAATGAACTTTTGGTGTATGGTCTTTGCCATATCTGTTTTAGTGGCTTGTAGATATCACTTGTTACCTCTTATCCCTAACTGTACTTGGATTTTGAAATTGATCCACCAGTAGTTTCAAATAGATGAGATGTTACTATCCAGTAGTATCTTGGCAAAGGAAAACCTCCTACCTTTCCATGCCATGGGAAATTCTGGGATCTCTTTAAATCCCCAAATTAATGAACAACTCACTGACATATGTTGATTTCCATAGCTGTGGGTTCCACATACATGGATTCAACCAAAATTAGAACAAAAATCTAATTAGGGCTAAGCAGGAAGATCACATGTTCAAAGCCAGCCTGAGCAAATTAGTCCCAAAAATAAAGTAAAAAGAGCTGGGAATGTAGCTCAGTGGTAGAGTGCTTGCTTAGCACTGGTTCAATCCCCGGTACTACAAAAAAGAAAAAAAAAATGTAATTAGGCCTGTGATGGCTGTGTCTGTCCTGAACATATACAAACACTTTATTATCATTATTTCCTAAATAATAAAGCACAACTATTTACCTGGCAGTTACATTGCATTAGATATTGCTAAGTCATCTAGAATGTTTTAAAGTATACAGGAGGGCGTATGTAGGATACAATACAACTACTGTGCCTTTTTATGTAAAGGACTGGAGCAGCCACAGATTTTGGTGTCTGTGGGAGTCCTGGAACTGATCCCCTGAGGATATGGAGGAACAACCTTGGAGTGGGAAAATATCCTCCATTGTTTTCTCCCCCTGCCCACCCTCTAGAACCGTATTTCCTTTTACCATTCGATTAATCTCTGACCTAGACCTGAGGTTATCATTGCCTCAGGATAATTCTTTTACAACAAAATGCAGATAAAAAAGAAGTTAGCTCTTTGCTTTTGGATTTCAAAATAAGCTTTGCAAGAAATAAAAGGATTTTGGTACCCAAAAGCTGGCTTTGGATATCAAAGGCTAATACTCAAAAAAAAAAAAAAAAAAAAAAAAAAAGACTCAGGGCATAAAATCATGCTGTACTATACATTAATAAATTGTGAATTCTATGTTTCTAAAAGGGCCATATAGAAAGTCTCTTTTGTCGGGGTTTTTAGTCCTCTTTCCTCCCAACCTGCAGGAGAGATAGGAAGAACACGCCCGGGCCAGCACCAGCCAAGAAAGGAGAGGGCCGACTGACCGCCAGCACCCAGCCCTCCCTCACCGGAGGACAATCAGACATGTCAGGGAGACCAGTCAAGGCTGGAGCTCTTTATTGAGGAAGCACACACAGCTAATATAAGGCACAGGAGCCAATCAGGATAAAGGTCAGCAGGGTGAGGAGAATTCATGTGCACACCCATTCTACAGGCAGTAAGGGGAGACATGAGCTGTCCACCAGGGCGGAAGGGTTCTGAGCGTATCCTAGAGGTGGTCCGATTTTTCATCACAACCCACCCTAATGCCTTCTGGCTGATCGCCAGGCGCCATTTTAGCCATGTGTGGCCCCAAGACCAGGAAATGAGCATCTGCAAATTAGGTTTCCTTTTCTCCATCATAGGTTTCTATTTCTCTGATGTGACGTGCCCTACATCTTTGCTGGTTCTGGTTATTTTGTAATTTAAAAAAAAAAAAAAAAGATGGGGCTGGGGTTGTGGCTCAGCAGTAGAGCACTTGCCTAGCACATTTGGGGCCTTGGGTTCGATCCTCAGCATCACATAAAAATAAAATAAAGGTATGTGTCCAACTACAACCAAAACAAAATATTTTTTTAAAAAAGATGCTATTTATGGGCAGGTACTCTAATAAGTTTTAAAAGCTGTTTTAAAAATAACTGTGCTACAAATAGTAATTGAAAATTCTAAAAGATCTGTGATTCCAGGGCTGTGCCGGAGGAAAAGAAAAAATAGTCACATGGGTCACTTGAGAAAGATCTTTGGCCCCTTTCTCCTCAAGCTGAGTTCAGCAAAGAGAGTGAATAGAAGCACTCTTAGAATTGTGTTGGGGAAATCTGAGCTCAGAGAGTGATAAGACTCCACTGCTATTGAATGATCTGGCCCCAGAGGAGGTACGGGCAGGGAGGCCAGAGGCTGCCTCAGAACTTCCTGAATGCCTGGGCAGGTGGGCCAGGAGAGGCTCATGTTGAGAGCGAGAAGGACCAAAATGTGAGAAAGACATCTCTGCAGAGTCTAAATATATTCACTGATGACTATCCAGGATTAGAGCTCATCCTCTCCATGGTCCCCACTGAACCTTACCTCCAAAGGCAGGAAAACACTGAAGCCAGCAAGCAAACCTGGATTCTGTTAGCAGAAGGAAAGAATGCTGTGCCCCCTACCCAACTCTCACTCCTCATCCCCCACCCTGTCCCGAACACAAGTCTATGGCCTGAGGAATATGTTCCCATGCTCCTAAGGTTGACCTCTTGAAAGCTATAAAATAAATTAAAAGTGATTCTTTCAGTTCACCTGTACTCCATGTTGCATACACACCAGTGATCAGTAGACGCCCACAGTCTTTCACACTCTCTAGATAAGTCATTCATCCAATGTTATGGTTAGGCTCTAGAAGTGTTCCCTGAAAAGCTCATGTTTGGGGAGCATCATCCCGAATACAGCAAGATTCAGGGGTAAAGATTTTGGATAATAGTAAGAGCCGAAATCTCATCAGTGGATTAAACCATTTGAAGGATTACTAACTGCAGGTAGGTAGTTTGTGGCTGAAGGAAGTAGGTTACTGGGGGTGTACCCTTGCTCCTGGATCCTCGAAATTTCTGTTTCCTGGCTGCCATGGGCTGAACAACTTTCATCTGCCATTTTCTTCTGCTATGATGTTCTGCCTTACTCAGGCCCAGAGCAATTGAGTCCACCAATCATGAACCGAAGCTGTGAACCAATATAAAGTTGTTACTGTCAAGTATTTTGGTTACAGTGATGAAAAGCAGACTAATGCATCTACCACCCATACTTCACCAACTGAGGGGAAGGGTCCACTGTGTGCCTCAGTGCACGTGTAACAACAGGTTGTCAAGAGTGTCCTCAGAGCCCACTAGTTCCCAACGACCTGAACTTGAATGCAAGCTATCTTACGCAATAATAATAATAATTAAAGAATGCATTAGAAGGATATCAGGGTATCTAATGGATCTCAAAAGTAGAAAGATGATTAAGAATCAACCCTGCTCTTCTCCCCAGGGGTCTTCAGCTCCCTCTCCTCTGCTGGTCTCTGTAGGGTTGCTTCTCCTATATGTATGTGTATTGGCCAGTCCTACCACAGATTCACATATGGTTTCTCAGCTCAAAGTCGAGATGACTAGTGGCTGTGGAGCAAATTTCTAACTCAAAAAAAAAACAAAACTATTTTTAAAAGGCTATTTCATTTTCCATTAAAAACTTTTTCCCAACTTTAAAGTTTGTAAGCCAAAGAAAAGCTAAAAACCAGTACAATGGCTGGGAGTGTTGACACACACGCCTGTAATCCCAGTGTCTCGGGAGGCTGAGGCAGGAGGATTGCAAGTTCATTGCCAGCCTCAGCAAAAGCGAGGCACTAAGCAACTCATTGAGACTCTGTCTCTAAATAAAATACAAAATAGGGCTGGGGATGTGGCTTAATGGCTGCGTGCTCCTGAGTTCAATCCCCTGTACTCCCCCCGCAACATACACACACACACACACACAAAAAAAAAACAGTACAATGAACATTTGTACTTCCTTTAGTTAGATTTATCAGGTAACACTCTTACGTTTCCTTTGTCTCTCTCTCTCTAACCTCTCTCTCCTTCTCTATATACTATATGGAGAGACATAGACATTTTTTCTAAACCATTTTAAAATAAAGTACAGATATTATGATATGTTATCTCCAATTTCTTCTTCCTATATCTCCTGAAAGCAAGAAAAATCCAGGAGAGAAAATTGGGCTGCCTCAAATACCCAAATGACTCTCTCTGGTTCAGGTATCTCTGGTCCAATGAGGATGGTCAATCTCTCTGAGCAGAGGGTAGTTTTCAGAAAATAGCATGGCCTCCCAGGTTCTTGAAATGATGCTACTACTCCTTGACTATTTTTTATCCCTTTTAGATTAAAAAGATATATATTGTACCATGTCAGGGACACTTGAGGTTGTCTATGAATAACTAAAATCGCAAAATTGAAACCCACAAATGTCAAAAGCTTACTATATTTTTAAAATGACCCAAATCTATTTCTGCTGAACATTTATAAAGCTTTCTGCTCTTGACCACTTTGAGTGGTGGTGTTCTGATCTTGGTAAGTTCAGGAATAAAATAAGCACATGAATAATTCAATACCCTTAAACAACTAAAATAATTAAATAGATAGTAGTAATTGAGTATTCAGTCTATGCTGAGCACTATACTAATTATTTTCATACGTTATCCAATTCTCACAAAAACTCCCGTGTGATATTATTATTCTTGTTGTTTACATTTTGCAGAAGAAACTAAGGAGCAAAGAGCTGAAGCTGACGACCTAAGCACTTGGCACATTGCAAGGCTCTAGCAGTGTTAAGCAAGATCCAGTATTCAAAAGCATAAACATGCCCGGATACGTAAGGAAGGTTTGCTTTTCTTTGCGGCTACACTATGGAAGAAAACCTGAGCTCAGAACAACAAAGGATGGAAATGGCTCCAATACGATAACTGAATAGTCTCAGAAAACCCTTATCTCTTACCACAGGAAGCTTACTGGAGACTAATCATCACAGAGTAAGTACTCTTGTGCCATTGAGCATTATCTCTAAACAGTCCCAAGATACTGCAGGTTCAACTAAAAGGTCACAGGCCAGATTAAAAAAAAAAAAAAAAAAAAAAAAAAAAAGCTCTCCTCCTTTCCTGTGGGTATCAGAGTCCAGGAGGGATGTTCTCACACACCCATTGTGTGTCCTGAAGGTCCTTTTACAGTGACACCGTGAGCTAAGCAGTACCCATCAAATACACTTTTAATTATCCTCACCCCGGCAGAATCACAGAATATTGGCTCTTGAGTTATATTTAATCTTTTACTCTATAAATTTATATATAGCCAAACTCAGATTTTGCTTTGTGTTCTTGCACAGAGACAGGATTTGAATCTTGGTTCCCAGCGATCCCTGCAGGATACTTCTGCTCATTGAGTCCGGTTCAGGGCTTTTGGGATTCAAATTCTCAAAGGGTCTCTCAATTTCACAGTCCCTGCTGGCAGCTTCTTTAAGAGGAATCCTTGTTCCAGACCATGCTGGGTTCATCCCTCCTCAGGGTTGTATATGGAAAGGATGCGGGAGCCACATGGGAGGAGAGCATTACCTTTTTTTCTGATATCCACTTCATAGGAAGGGAAATGGTTCCAACATATTGAGCTTTTCCCATTGCCACTCCTAACATTCAATCACACATCTGTGTGATTTTTAAGGCTTTTCTTATACCTGCTTATGTTTTCTATTTCTTATAGGAGAGAATGTGTTCCAAATTTTCTTTTTTCCAGTGTAAGATGTCACTTCCTCTGATCCATCTCAACTATGTTCTTTCAAGTTGTCCTCTAGTACAACTATTCTCATTTTGGTTGCCAAGTCTCTTTATGAAGGGAACATCTACCCCTATATCAGAAGGCTCTTTCAGGCTACTTGGAAAATACACTCCCATATTAGTGAAGGAAATGCATTCATTTCAAGGAATCCTGAAAATGTGAACCAGGTGGCATCATTTCTGTCTTAACCATAGCCTTCCAAGATTAAAACTCACAATGGTTTTCACAGGGTCAATGATGAAATACTGTTCTCATTCAGCCTATCTCTGGGCTTCAACTTTAATTTTATTATATTGCAGTTTATTCTTCCAAAACAGTGGAAGGGGTCAGCTTATCACCATCTTGTGGCACTCCCATTATTGGTCTGACTTGGTGACTCTTGGTCTCCATCTCCTATCCCTATCAGTTTTTGACTCAAGAAGAAATTCCTTGGTCCTCACCTATGGCAGGATAAGCACACAGTCTATGAATTCCACTCAGAAGTCAACTGGAGGCACAATAGACGTTTAAGTCTTCAGAGTCTATCTCCTAATTAATATGTTGTAAATTCTGTCCTAAAATTTCAGAGTTTCTGTTAAAAAGAATGCTATGGCCACTGGTAAATTGTGAAGATAAAAATTCGAAAAGTTCCACTGTCACAGTGTGCAGAAAAGAGTTAACATAGCAGGCTCAAGACTGCTATGCTTAGAAAGCCCTGATTGCATTGTTAGCTTATGGTTAGGCTCAGGAAAATTGGATTTCAAGAGGGTTCCCATAATCCCAAGAACTATTTGTGCAAATGCTATAGTTATGCTAACACTTGCCTTGAGCCCTGAGTCTCTCACAAGCTTTTCAGATAGTTGACACTTCATAGGTAGCCAACTTGTCGCTAGAGGAGTGAAGAGCATCCTGAGAGCCTGCAATGGGAGAAGATTCCAGAAGCTTGCATTTGGTTTCCTCTGGTCTTCCTCCCACTGCTTTTATCCCTCACAGTTTTTGCTTTGTGTTCTTGCACTATAATAAGTTATAGCCAAGAGCACACCTATATTCTGAATCCTATGAATCCTGCTAGTGAATCACTTGTAGAAGTGGTCTGGGGGACCCCCAACACAGAGCCTATCAGATCCATAGATTTTTCATTCACATTAGGATAGCATATTTCCTCAAATTAAAAAGCTATGGGTCTCTCCCCTGCAGAGATATTACCCCACCTTTTGCATACATTTTTTATAGCTATATATCATTATAGCTATTTAAGTCAGTAAGGTGAAAGAGCCAGCTTTCCTTGGAAGTAGCTATAAGTGACTAAAAATGTAATGAGGACAAAGAAGAGACAGGGGAGAGGGCAGAGCCAGGGGGAGGAGGCTGCCATCTGAAGGGCTTACTCTGAGTGGTGATTCAGCAGCTTAGTGGCAGGCTTTCTATATATCATGAAAAGCAGGTAAAAATGAGCCTTTTCTGCCACATCCACACATTTAATGAACCAAATCCTCCTACTTTATGACCTTTGTGTGCAGGTCAGTTCCTTGGAGCAGCTGCATTTATTCTCATCCATTTTTAGGTTTCACTGATGAATTAAAAATAATACCTGAGGATTTGAAAGAAGCCCTGTCATTGCTCAGAAGTGCCTGATTTACTCACAGGGAGTTATCTCAGACCCCGAAAGAATCTCAGCCAGTGAGAATTTATGATAAATGTCAGCGATTATACTGATAATGGAGTGTTCCCCTAAAAGTAGGCAAGGGAAAGCATGTTCTTTTCAGTGGAGGAAAAGAGCATCAACTGCTTTTGACAAAGCCCAATGCTGTTGCATCAGCGTCCTGCTTCTTCTCTGCAGAGTAGGAGTCGGGCAAAAGAAGAAAGGTTTTGGAGGGAGGGAGACTACATGGGGGAAAAAGGGGGAAACAAAACTGCCAGAGAGTGAGGCAAAGGCTTCCTTCAGCTGTGGGCCTCTGACCATGGAAACCCTGTCCCCAGGGGTCTTCTCAAGAGCCATGACCTAATGCTGCCAGTTATACTTCAGGGTGCCACTGAGGCCACCCTCTCAGCTGACCTGGGCCAGGCCCACTCCAGCAGGAACTTAAAGAAGCTCCATCCTTGTGATCAAACAAGCAGCTTTTGCAACCCCCACATAAATTCCAAAGGCAGTTGTTTACTCTTACATCTGAGTCAAGAGGAGGCAATAGTCAATGTCCTGTGCTCAGGGACAAGTCTGTTATTCTTTTGCCCACGATCTTACATGTTCTCATGGTGTTCCAAATCTGGAAAAAAGCCCAAGACTCTGGCCTACTGCCTTGCTGTGGACATTGGTAGCGTCCGTCTGCCCAGTGTCCCTTCTTGGAGAATTTCAAAACTACTGATGAGTATGCAGCCTGCTATGGGATGGTGTTATGACTCGAACACAGCTAACCACAGGACAATATGCTTTGTCCAAGGGTGGGCACACAACACAAGCAGGACCAATTAGAACCCTTCCCTGGAACGGATCCATGGGCCTCAGGAGAATAGAATCTCTCTTCTTGCTGGAGTTCCCAAGTCTAGAGGATGTAATTTGAGACTTGCACCAGGCATCTTCTCAGTCATATGGAGAAACAAAACAACAGAATAAGCTTGAGAGTCGTGTGTGTGTGTGTGTGTGTGTGTGTGTGTGTGTGTATGTGCACGCGCACGTGAAAGAGACACTGACAGACTGACAGACAGACAGCATTACCCTGCATTAGTTTCCTAGGGTTGCCACGACCTTGATGGCTTAAAACAACAGAAATTAATTTTCTCATTGTGCTGGAGGCCAGAAGCCAGATACCAAGGTTTCAGCAGGGCAGCACTCCCTCTGGAAGCTCCAGGGAGAATTCCTTCCTTGTCTGTTCCAGTTTCTGGTAGCTGCCCAAATTCCAGAGCTTTCCTTGGCTTGTGGCTGCGTCATCAAGTCTCCATCTCCACCTTCACAGCCCCTTCTCCTCTGGGTGTCTCCTCTCCAGTTCTGTCTGCATATAACTCCACTCTGCCTCTATTGCTCTTAGGGCCCACCTGAATAATCCAGGAGAAGCTCCTCCACTCAAGAATCTTTAATTTATTCACACCTTGGTTGTATTTACTCTTTTGCCATATAAGTTAATATTAATAGGCTCCAGGAAGTGAGTATATCTTGGTGGGCGGTTTGGGGGATTTGTTTGTTTGTTTGTTGTTTGTTTTTGGTATCAGGGATTGAACTCATCCCCAGCCATATTTCTTTATATATTTTATTTAGACACAGGGTCTCACTGGGTTGCTGAGGGCCTCACTAAGTTGTTGAGGCTGGCTTTGAACTTGCAATCCTCCTCCTTAGCCTCCCAAGCCACTGGATTACAGGCGTGTGCCACCATGCCTGGCTTGGTGGGCATTTTTTTAAGTCTGCAGCTCCTCCTTCAGCCCCAGGAGCTGCCCCAGTCTTCTCACTAGTCAATAAATTTCCTCCTGGCATAGGCTAGCATACATTGATTCAGGGATGCATATTAAAGATGTCTTAAATATTACATGTTCCCGTGTCTGCAGCAGGCTGGGCAATGGAAGAAGGAACATGGACAAAACATCTGCTCTTCTGCAACTGTTTGAGAAAATCACTTCCCTTTTCCAGCTCTGCTTTTTCAGAACCTTTACAATATTTTTAAAAATATGTATTTATTTATTTATTTTAGGTGCAGATGGACACAACACAATGCCTTTTATTTTTATGTGATGCTGAGGATCGAACCCGGGTCCCACCCGTGCTAGGTGAGTGCCCCACTGCTGAGCCACAATCCCAGCCCCACCTTTACAAATATTAAGCTTAAGGGACTAGTGCATTTGTTTATACTTCTTGTTTTAAACACTGTATAACAATATTTATAGCCTGATGATCCATTGAGATTGTGTCCAAAAAAAAAAAAAAAAAAAAACCTAAGAGAACTAAAAAACTAGGGCTAGATCAGGTTCAGCATGAGTTGAGGCTCTAATAATAATCCTGGTCTCCATCCTCTGGTTCTGCCTCTTCCAGTGTGGCATAATTCAGTCCCTAGGAGGAGGCCCCTTGTAGCTTCAGATTTACGTCATCTAGCACCCAGTAGCAGAGAGGGTCAGCTTCCCTGATGGGTAGGACAAAAGTCTTGGAAGTGTATTTTATTAGCCCTTTTGGGCTGACTTCAATCAAATGCCTCCACTGAACTAAGAATCACTGTGCCAAAGGATGAAATGCACTGATCGATTTGTCCCAAATCACTTCTTTACCTCTAGAATAGGGTAGAATACATGGAAAAAGAGTAGAAGAGGAATGGTATTCTCGAAGGAAACTAGTGTCATTACCTGAAATGCAGGAAAGAATGCTGGACAACAAAGGAATTGGTGTACTGAATATCATGATATTAAAAAATGCTGTGAAGTCCGGGCTGGGAGTGTTATCGGTCAATGGCAAAGTGCATGCTTTGCATGTGCAAAGCCCTGGGTTCAATTCCAACACAAAAACAACAATAACAACAACAAACCTATAAAGTCCTTTGTCTATCAAGCGCATGATAAGTAGAGAGAATAACATAAATCATAGTGTATGAATATAATGTGAAAATTTATACTATCAATTTACAGAATTTTCTAAAATTAACTTTTAGGAGATTGTGTGGGTCTAGGACCTTTAGCTAACAGAATAGGCTATATTAAGTTGCTCTAGCTACATCAATCAATTAATAAATATTTAGTAAATACTTTATTTCCCCAAGTTGCTGATGAAAGCATCTTGCCACAGGTCTTCCCAATGATTAGTCACTATGTCATAATGAATGATTAATTAGCCATAATAAATATTGTAGACATCGTTTTCTGCCACAGTAATTTTCACAGTAACTTCACTAAGAACAATAGACTAATATATCCATTACAAAACATACAAAAACATGAAATAAACAGGATGTGGTGCCTCATGCCTGTAATTCCAGTAACTATGAAGGCTGAGGCAGGAGGATCACAAGTTTAAGATTAGCCTGGACAACTTAGCAAGACCCTGCTCAAAATAAAAACTAAAAAGCACTGGGAATGTAACGCAGTGGTAGAATGCCTCCAGAGGCATTCAATCCCCAGGATGCAAAATTTTTAAAATTACAAAATTTTTAAAAAAGAAAATGAGGGCTGGGGTATGGCTTAGTTCGTAGAGTGCTTGCCTCACATGCACAAGGCCCTGGGATCAAGTCCCAGCACCCCTGCCCGCCCCCTACAAAAGATGAATTAAAGATAAAATAATCAATGTTTTTAAAATACTTCTTTATTTTACTTATTAATGGTCCAAAAACTTTTTTATCTCATAGGAAAGATAAATTTAGTGAGTGTGATGGCATTACTTCATTTAGAAATTATTTGCTTAAAATTTGTGATAGAATATTGAGAGTCTGATTCTAGGTCCAGTTTATTTTGATATTTGGTTTTATATCTTTAAGAGCTTAATAAAAATAACTAATTGTTAGAGACTGCATTGCATGCCTCAAAAATTCGAACTTTGAAGCCCTAACTCCCAATGTGACTGTATTTGAGGACAGGAGGTAATTAAAGCTAAATTAAGTTGTAAGGATAGGGTCCTTATCAGGTAAGACCTGTGTTCTTATAAGAAGAGGAAGAGACATTCAAGAAAAAGCCACATAATGACCCAGGAGAGAGTCATGTGAGCCAAGGAGAGAGGTCTCAAGAAACTTACTCTCTTACTGGCACCTTGGTCTCCAGAAATGTGAACTAATAAATATGTTGTTTAAATCACCAGTCTAGGGTATTCTGTTAAGGAAGCTCTAGAAGATGAATGCACTCACAAGCACACACAGGTCTTGCTGGAAGATGTGTGCTATGGGTTCACTCAGAAAATTATGACCTCATTTTTCAGTCTCATTTTTTGGTCCTAAAAAACAGTTTTGTAAAGGTTTTGTTGAAATCTGACTAGTAAATTTACATCTGCCTTGTAAATCACTTACTCATCAATTTAAAGTTGTTGCATTTTTTATTTTAAAAAATGAGTAAATAAACCATTAGAACTCTTAGTTGGAAGATTTTTAAACAGGTTAGAATATTGTGCTGTTTTTCAATGCGCATATATGAAAGGTTTATAGGTGCTTCGTTTTTATTATTTTGAATAAGAAAATCACTTAATGATAAAACAGTCCAAATTATCCAATTTCAAAATATTTTATCCACAACATTCTTGACTTAACGAGCAATTATTTTATTACTCCTTAGTTTTATCACATTTCATCTTGAAGTGACAGATTATGTGTGAATTTATTTTAATCTGATAGGAAGCATTCTGCTTGTTGTCACATAAAAAAGGAACAAATTGGGAACAGCTGTCTTTAGGTCAAACAATGATCCATATTTTCAAGTTTAGCAACATTTAAGACGTCTGTCTCAAAATCATCTTTGAGTCTTAATGAAATATAAAATATTTTGATTGTCATGCTCACATCATTATTAAGTATTATAAATATTCTGCTATATTTTAATTTATATAACTTATTAACCACATCAATGACTTTCTGTAACATTATGTGCCCTCTGACCCCAGTGATTTTGCTGCAGCAGTTCCTCCATGGATGGTGCATTGAAGATTTCACATGTGAGCATCACTGTGGAACCTTGCCCAAATCCTTCTACTCCTACGTGGCTTTACTTGCACCGTTCTTCCAGAAAATATTGTTTTCATTAAAGATGCAATGTATTATTAAGAATGTTTCTCTCTCAGTATACCCTTCCTAGGTTGCACACACACATACGCACAAAAAGCAATTCTTTGTGCATTTCATTATTGAAACAGAATTTAGCCAATATAATAATCTAAGGAACATTTGAGACATCTATATATTTATTCTCTATACAGCAATCTCCCACATGGTGTCATTTGCTCTGTTACTTGTTTTAATTTCATCTTCTGATAATCTACAGCAATATATATAGTCATCCCTTGAAATCCTCAGTGATCATTTCCAGGCCACCCCTGAAGGTAACACAATCCAAGGATGCTCAACTCCCATGTGTAAAATAGTGCAATATTTGCATATAACCTATTGTTATTGTATTCCCCCAAACACTTCAAATTATATCTAGATTACTTATAATACCCAATACAATGCAAATGCTATGTAAATAGTTGTTATGCTGTATTACTTAGGGAACAACGGCAAGGGGAAAAGTCTGTACATGCTTATAAAACACACAATTTTTTCCTGAATATTTTCTATTTGTGCTTAGCTGAATCCATGGATACAAAACACAAAATGTGTACCCACATTTTACCATCATATTGTTCTTCATGTACTATTTTACTATTCCTTATTAAGCAGGAAAACAAATATTTCCTCAACAGTATGTCTTTTGTCATTAAGAAACCTAAAATAAAGTCTCTAAACATTTAGTATTAAACTAAGTGAAATTTTCTAAAGTACTAAACTGAGTATTACACATACTCACCAAAAAAGAAAAAAAAAAAAAGCAGGATTTGTCTTTATGTTCAGATACCTGGTTTTTAAAGGTTGTGGTTTTAACCAGTATTTCAAGGCATACAAGGGATTAAGCCACAACAATGACTGTGAATCTATGTTTTAAATAGTCATAATGTTTCTTTTGAATTTTTAATTGACTATGGTCAGATTTAATTGTCAATTGCTTTTATCATGTTAATGGAACAGATGGTAAACTCTTTTCTGAAGTAGGAAATGTGTTAGTTAGCCCTTTCCTTACTATTAGAAAAAAAGCTTTATCCTCAATTATGGTTTTATATCCGAACTATTTTAAATCTAGTTTAAAATAGATAGTATCATGTGTAAATCCACTGAAATGGGCACGCTACAGCACACCACACCACAGTCTGTTAAAAGGACTAGCTGCTGTCATTCACTTTGTTTGGAATACCCACTCGCTCCTCATGGTGTTAGGTGAATGAGGTTTAACTCATGGCTGACATAGAAACCAAATATGAACACCGGAGTCAACTCATATTTGCAAAGCCAATTTCTATTTTTAGATAGGCAATAAGTAAAAATAGAAGTTCTAACTTTCTTTTCCCATGCCTTCTGGGGGCCCTTTACCCTTCTTTGGAGAAGAATGAATTCACAGTAGAGGTTGTAGTGGACACTGGCTTCTTTTAGCATCCATTCCCTGCTTCTCCTGACAACATCAGACTGAACTTCTTTTGGATGTTCCAAGGGTGGGTCCTCATTGGCTTAAGCCAGCCAATTGCTCCACCACAGTGATCAGTTTGGAGATGTCAAGAAACTCAATTTTGCCTTTTAAAATGCATACCATGGCTAAGTGCACTGACTCATGCTTGGAATCCCAGGGACTCAGAGGTTGAAATAGGAGGATAGCTAGTTGGAGGCCAGTCTGGGCAATTTATTCAGACTCTGTTTCAAAATACAAAATAAAAAGGGTTAGGGATATAGCTCAATGGACTTCAGTCCCCAATAGGGCAAAAGGAAAAAAAAAAGTGTGTCTTATGACATTTGTAGCAGCTCCAGAAAAAGGCTCTTTCTCTCACCCAGATGAGACCAGTCTTGCTGTCAGTTACCACAATGAGAGAATAGATTTGGGATTGCAGGAACCACCCTGGAGAACTCAGGAATGCAATAACACTGCTGAAAGGTGGAAGCAAGAGATGGCAAGAAAGTGATCTCTGGTGACCTTATTTGAACTCCCAGATAAAGGCTTACCTAAATCCAGTCTTATCTCTGGACTGCTTAGCTGCATGGGTCAATAAATTCTATTTGATCTCAGAGCCATTTATTGAAATTGGCTTCTCTGTCTGTCACTTGCAACCAAAGCTTCCCACTGATAACCATACTCTGAATCAAGGACTATGTAAACAAGTGTTAAACATTGTACAACAGTATGCAATAAAAATGCCAAGCTGAAAAGCTGGGTAACTAACTGTATAACCTTGCAAAAGTATCTAAATTTTTCTGAGCTTCAGTTCTCTTATTTGAAAATGGAACTAATAAAAAAAACCTTTTAGTTTATTGTGACAAATAAAATAAGACATGTTGAATGATTCTCAAGTACCTGGCACATATACAAACTGCTATTTAGATGAAAAGAACAATGAAAAAATAATGGTGATCATTTACGGAGGCCTGCTACCTGCCTGGCATTTTTTATAATGTGTCTATTTAAATTTCACAATCCCTGAAGGGCGTTATCACTGCCATTTGTCACATGCAGAAAGCTAGGTTCTTAAGTAATTTGATGAAGGTCACCCAGCTAGCAAATGGCAGTGACAGGACTGAAAGTTAGGTTAGTTTGACTTCAAACCTTACATATTGCCAAGTTTTGTCGAAAAAGGTGCTAGAGAGCAAAGAATTTGACTTGGGCTCTGAAAATAACAATAACAAAAGAGAATTTTAATAGACAGAAGGAAGAATGCCAGTTTTTTTCTTAAATTTTTTAGTTATAGATGAACACAATACTTTTATTTTATTTTAATGTGGTACTGAGTATTGAATCCAGTGCCTTATACATTCTAGGCAAGTACTCTACCACTGAGCTACAACCCCAAACCAAGAATGCCAGTTTTGAGGAGGAACAGTGCTATATGAAGGGTACAAAGTATTGTGATTGGTAGAGGACAGAAATAAGACTTTGTATACCATATTTCCCTCCTTTGATCCTAGCACAACGATTAGGACAGTATATCTAGTGGGGCTACATCTATTTCTTGCTCCTCTTATTTTCATGAGGAGTGAGCAGGAGGAAGTTTTCTGACTGGCGAAATCCAAAGTAGTCATGCATCCTCTATACTCTAAGTTTAGGAAGCAGGCCTGCCCCAGGAAGGAAGCAGTGTTTTCTGTTTTTTTCATGCAGTGGGTTTAATACAAGTAGGCTTTCCAACTCTGCTTGTAACTCTAGGATGAAGTAGTAGGCCTGTTGTCCCTGAAGCTCTAAAGCCACTATTCCAGCTTTCACCAGGAACAAAGCTGATATTTTCTCTCCAGTCAGTGTGATTCCTATAGCCATTGATGGATTTTAAATTTGCACGAGGAATCTGGGCATTATTTTGAAGCTCCCTAAATCCTCAACAGTAGGTACTGGGTCAAGAATTTAAGTTCAGAGGACAATGTAAAGACTAGACTAATTTGAGAAGAGGGAACATGTTGAAGTAGATGAAGAGAGGGTTAGGGTATACCAGGTAATGGGAGGTTCACAAGGAAAGAAGAAGTTTGGATCTGATATAGGGTAAGAATGCTGTAGGTTCTTAGTAAAGGAAAAACATGAGAAAGAGAATTTAAGCCAAGTAGTGAGAAACTATGGCAATGTGTTGCAGTGGAACTAGAAGAGTGGGTTGTTGGGGGGCAGCTGGAGCCAGAGGGCAACCAGAGGTGGTTTCTAGAATTTCTTAATGAGGGAAGATGAAGGTCTGGCATAGGAAAGTGGGCATGTGGAAATAGGGAGTGGAGGGATGCATATGCGATCTCAATGGGAAAACTGACAGGCTATGGTGACAACCAAGCTCTGGAATAAGGAGATATGTTTAGAAGGCAACCACTGAAGGAGGTAGATGAGCAGGCTCCAGAGCTGGTGGGAAGGGGGATTCAGCCTTGGGCAAGTTAAATCTGAGATGCCAAGTAGATTAGTTCTCCGCACTAGCCATCGTGGCAGGAAAAGAAGCAGATTTAAGCGAGTGGGGAGCACCTTCAAAGAGGTAAGACACCTTTGCAGGCTGCTAGGAAGAAATTGGTGGATATTCAAGGCATGAGCAGGACAGTTACCTGTAATGACAGAAGGACAGGGACACAGGTGAGGCATGGGCTGAGAAGAGGAAGCAGACACAGCTCTTGGACCTGAGGGAAGGGCAGGAAAAGGCTACCAGTATATGCTGGACTCAGGATCTTCTCAGCAAAGCAGGGGACTGCACCCTCACCCTGCGATTGAACCCAGACCAGCCTTCCCTGCGCCGGCCGGTCTTTGGCCACTGCACTCACTTCCTGATGCTCTGGCTACAGCGGCACCCTAGTCCCTGGGCTGAGGGGGCTCCTTTGTAGCCCAATCCTCTCCCTTTCAGCAGTAGGGAGGCTCAGACTGCCTAGGCTGCAGGGCATCTTCTCCCCGGGGAGGGGGGGTTTCCAGTCCCGGCCTAGACCCGGGCCTCCAGCGGTACCGCCCACCTGGCCACCTCGGCAGCTCACGCCGCGGGCTGCTGCAGGCCAGCCGCCCCTCCCGGGGGAGGGGTTTTGGCTCTCCTCGCTCTCCCTCCACCCCGCACCCTCTTCCCCTCTCGGCCTTTGTTGCAGCGTCCCTCGGGACAGCCCCCAGTGCCTTCGCTTCAGCGTCCTGGGGGTCGGAGGGATGCCTGGCGAAGGGCCGTGCGGTGAGAGGGGTTTAGGTTGAGCCAGGACGCACGAGGGCTCCCCGCAGCCAGGGACTAGGGAAGGGAGGGGAGCTGGAGCCGCGGGGCCCGCTGCTGCAGAAGTGGGAGGAGAATGGGAGGAGCTGGGGGGCAGGCAGTCGGGGAAGGAGGGGTCTTAAGGGGCGGCGAGCCCAGGTCGAATTTCCTTGGAGGCTGCTGATCCGCGAAGCTCCCACCTTCGCTTTGAGCTCGTTGCTGCCGTTCTGTCCCGCGCCCTCCGGAGCCCCGGACCGGACCATGGTGAGCACGGAGTGCGGTGGCTCGACCCCTCCGGGCGGCCTGGGGTGCCCGGGCGGAGGGGACGAGCCTGCGGGACCTGAAGAAGTTTCCCGGGTCGGCGCGGGGCCCGGCGCCTTCAGTCTCGCTCTCTTCTCTCTTCCTCAGATGTGGAAACACTGGCTTGCGCTCGCGTTCGTGGCCGTCGCCTGGGTCCACGCCGAGGTAGGTGAGGGGTGGGTCCAGGAGGTCGCAACGCGGGCCCCAGGCCAAGGGGCTCTGCGCGCCTGGCGGCCGGCGTGCGTCCTGGGATGCTCGCGGGGTGGGACTGGGAGTTTCCACACTTGCGGTGGAGTGGGGTGGGGTGAGGCTCCGGGGGCGCTCGGAGCAGAAATGCTACTCGCCAAACTTCAGTCTTAAGATCAGGATAAGTTTGGGCCATAAGTGAGAGCCCCACCGCGCCTAACATGGAGGGAGGGTGGGGTGGGGAAGAGAGCACGACTGGGCGGACTGGGACCCACACGGCGACAGCAGCAGTCGAGTTCAAAAAGGCGCCCTGAGTTCTTCCCTTCACTTTAGAGGAAATTAAGAATAGTTCAGGACTTTTCCTTTCCAAGTCTATCTTCCCCGGGGGTGGGGGTCGGGGAATCAAAAGATTCCTCTTTGGGGGCAAAATAAATTTCTCTTTCTTCTTTATAAAGTGAGATTATGATTCCCTGAAAATTTATTATTTTCCTTTCAAAGTGCCCTGAGATTTTTTTTGTTATTATCTAGGCCATATAAGGGCATTTAAAAAATCTAAATTATTCTTTAAACTCACATTGCGCAAGTGTGAGAGATCCATGGCTCTGCCCTTTGGGGGCTCTGCGTTTCCAGTTAAGGCATTTCAGCCTTTTTTTTTTTTTCCTGGTAATGTTTTCTTTTCAACTCCAGTGACCTTCCTGAGACACTACAAACAAACCAACAACCCTTCGCTCACAAGCCCCTCCATTAACTCAAAGGTTTATGGACAGAAAATAAACAATTCTAAATTCCCTGGGCTCTAGTCTCCAGAAAAGTGAGGTCAGAAACTAAACATTTGATAATTATGGCAGGAAATGTGGAAGGAATTAAAAAGCATGAGGGAGAAGAAATGGAATGCACATTACAAAAGAAATAGCTCCCTGGTGGGTGGTTTATACTCCCTTTTAGTTTTTTTTCTTCATATTACAGTTTAGCCCCACCCTTAGCATTACAGCCTGACTCTACCGCAGAATTCATAAATGCATACAAAGGCTTCACGATTTTAAAAAAATAGACATTACACTGAAGTCTCACTTAATTCACTACATTATTGGTTGATGTAGAAATACAAGCAGTTTTTACTCCCAATGAAACAAGAATAGCTAATAATTATTAGATACCTACTATGAGTTGTAATAAAATTCCATTTTCATGGTATAGAAAGTGATTCAGGGAAGTTTACCTAATGCATCAGATGCCCTTGACTATTAATGCTAGCAATAGGATTTGAACCCAAGCTCCAGACCCACTTCCAAACATGAAGTCTTAGCATTTACCAAGTATTTTGTATACCAGACATTGGCTGTGTGTATTACTGCATCATTTCTTTTAGTTCCCCAAACCCTGTAAGATAGGTTTTGTTATTCCCATTTTACAGAGGAGGGAACATATTTAAGGAGTCTTGCCCAAGATCATATAACTGAGTAGTAAAGAAGGATCTGAACCCAGTTCCCTCTGCCTCTAGAGCCCACCTTCAACTCCTGGCCTGCTTCTCTTCCGTTTCATTTTCCAGAGTTTAAATTTGAGGAATTATCCCTCTTCATTGGTAGATTTAGTCCTGATTAAAAAACACTCCTCCATCCCTTGCTGTAGCCCTCAAAGGACAGCCATAGTTCCGTGATGGATGAGGTGAATCCTGGGTTAGTTTTCCAGCAGGCTTAAGAATTGCCAGCTAGTGTGTGAAATGGCTCTGTGAACTGGAATGCAAATACTACGAGATGTGAGGAAGCTCTGAGTTCAGTCACCACAAGGCTGTGAGGCCCAAGGTCTGGGATCTATTCTAGGCAGCCTGTACTGTACACCCGCCTCCCCACCCCTCTGCAATGCAGAGAAAAGCTTAGCCCTGGGAGGAAGTTCCCCCAGCAGCAATTTCCTGCTGGAAGTAGAAGAGCATCCAGTATTCTCAGAATTCCTGGGCAAAATCTACAGGGAAAGAGGCAAAATGAGAAGTGCTGAGGCATGGAAATCGAAGGAGTTGGTACAGAAAGTTACAGTGAAGAATGAGGGGTTACATTTCATGACTCCAGTTTTTTAAGGATCATTACCTTTTAATCGAGTCAACCTTTGGTGCCTGGCCCTAAAAGCTATATATGGCAAATTTTTAATCCATGTGTTCATAATGTACCTTTAATTATTAATGAAAAGGTAAATTAACCCTCTCCATAGGAGACTTTTACCTCAAATATATTTTAACAATTATGTCTTGTAGTGAATGTGCTTACAGTAGAATTTTTTTCCCTTTAAGGACATTCAGCAAACACACTCAGGTATGGGATTTATAGACTTATTGGCAAGAATCCATTTTGGTAAACTTTAGATTAGTTAAAATTGTGCAAATGTTGTTCAACTTTTTAAAAATGAAATTTAGAAAATAAAGTGAGGGTTCTCATTGCTTTTTGCACCAAGATTTAATGCAAAGATTTAATTCAGCCTTTGAAAAAATAATATATTTATCTACAAATAATGTTTCTATTTGAAGAAGCCAAAGTTGTTGGAGTAATCCTTCAAAATTGGAGGTGTTCCAAGCTTGAGGAATGGTGATTGACATCGTTGTTAACATCTGGCTATGTAAATTCCATTTGGTTAGATTTGAGAAACTATTAACAGATCACATTAAGAGTTACATTCCTCCCTGTGTTTTCCATTGTCTTTTTAAAATTATTTATTTGTTTATTTATCTTAGTTGTAGTTGGACACAATACCTTTATTCCATTTATTATTTATTTTTATGTGGTACTGAGGATTGAACCCAGGGGTGTGTGCGCTAGGCAAGCGCTCTACCACTGAGCCACAATCCCAGCCCCTTCCATCGTCTCTTACTTGGCATTTCCAAGTTGCTTTTTGATTGCTTCCTTTCTTACCTACTCTATCGCCAGCATATTCCTTCAGCCAGCTGCCATCTGAATTCTGCCCCATTCACATGAGCAAACACCAATGTACTCTATAGAGTCCCTGCAAAAAAGACAGTGTTGAGTATGGCACATATCTCTAGATGTATATAATATTGCCATCTGGCCAGGGCAGGACATGGGGTGGAGGCCATGGCAGAGTGAGGGCTTCTATTAGCAACTACACAAAGCCTGTTCATTTTCTCTCTTCTATTCCCTTCCACTGGGTGTGACTACAGTTCCTTGAGAAGTATTGGAGATGTCGGCATGGAGGGGAGAACTCGGATATTGGTTTGCCTGCTCCATGAGTTGATGATCTCTATCACTCTAGCATGGCAAGTTGAAGGAGACTCTGTGGCTCAACAAGACCATGAGGAGGACAGCCTTGGCAAGTGCCCAGGTGTTCCCCTACTTACTGTTAGGGGTGGCCTCTGCTAGCATTGATTCCCAACATTTCAGGTCTAGAAATTCTTTATTGTGAACCATGCATCAAGGGAATAGATTTACAAATCAGATTGCCAATTCCAGTGAGAGATCCACATTTGACCTGGGAACTGTGAGTATATTACCTAAGAGAACAGTAAGGAGATGCAATAACAATTCTACAGGCAGATTAACTTCACTTAGTTCTTGACTGACCCCACTACAATACCATCAGGGTTCTGTCCCTCAGAAGCCACACTTAACTTTCATTTATACCCTATTTGCATATAACTAACCACTAGGGGTTTTTGTTGCTTGATGTGGGAGCTCCTCTACATTCTTAGACTCAGGTAGACCTAGAGTGTAACCTCCATCTACTGACTGCTACTTCTTGAAGCTTCAGCCAGTGTATTTGCTACTAAAATGATCTCTTATTTACCTTTGGCAAATAAAGTTGTTGTAATGCTGAAGACCATCATTGGAAATTGGAATGTTAAAAACAGAGAAGGTATACAACTAAAAAGCAAAAACAGAAGGGCAAGTGCCCAGCAAATCAAGGCCCTGGTCATTGAGAATGTCTTTAGAAGGTGGACATATTGCCAGGCATGGTGGCGCAGGTCTGTAATCCCAGTGTCTCAAGAGCTGAGGCAGGATTGCAAGTTTGAGGCTAGCCTCAGCAATTTAGTGAAACCCTAGCTCCAATTTTTGAAAAAGGCTGGGGATGTAGCTCAATGGTAAAGCACCCCTGGGTTAAATCCCCAGTACCTCCACCCTCCAAAAGTGGACATGTTACAATTCCTGTAAACATTTCTGGATTTGGTAACAGAAAGCAGGCTCCAGTTCCCAGTCTCCCAAGGAGCAAGTTGGGGAAGAATTGTAAGGGGGAGAAATTAGAGGGTATGGGCTGCGGTGGACATAATGACTCCAGAGGAAATGTCCCAAAGAAGTCTGTTAGGCAGAACAACACATGCTTGCACAAGAACAAAAAGTAAAGGATGAATAACAGTGGTCACATATGAGAATGGTTTCTTTTTCTTAATCGTCTTCAAATAACTGGACATCCAACAGAACATTCCTAGCAGACATAGTGACACTCCTGTACTCCCAGCTACTTAGGAGACTGAGGTGGGAGGATCATTTGAGCGATACCAACCTGGACAACACAATTAGCTTCTGTCTCAAACTAATACCAGATATTATAAGACTTAAAAAAATAAAGTTAATATAGCTCATTTTGTAAGCCAGATGATTATTGTCCTTGGAGGTCAAATACATACTTTTTCCCAGTGTACACGTTTCTGACCCTGGCTTTGGCAACTGTGCCTTCTTCAAGAGTGAGCCATGAACAGCACCCGTCTTCCCTTCACTTTGCTCATCAGTTAGCGTTTACTGCCACAGGCTGAGAATGCTATGCACACATGTTGTTTACAGTCTAGCAGTGGGCCAGGTTCTTTAAATGGTGGCAGCTACTGTGTCTGTTACAAGGATATGGTGAATAAATATCCTTGTAATTCTTGTTGTTACATTAATGTAGAACTTCCCTTGATATTGGAAATTCCTTTACAGTTGTAAAATGGACACAAATCTTTAGGGTGTAGTTTGATGAACTTCTACATCTGCATATACCCAGGTGGTAGCCATCACCCAATCAAGACAGAGGTAGTATTATCTTTATCAGCCCAGTCTCTTGATGTCTCAACACTTAGTCACACTTGGCAAGTTTTTAATCCATGCTTTAGCAATAGTGATCCTTTAATAATTGATGAAAAGGTAACTTAACCCTCTCTATGTGACTTGCAATTTGCATTTTATTTTAAGCATTTAACTTGTAGTTAACCGTGCTTATAGTAGAAAATTGTTTTCTTTGTTAAGTACCAGGACAGACAGCAAATAGTTAAATGCAGTCTTCATTGATGCGAATTTGATTTAGTAAACCTTAGGTCAGCTCTGGGGGAGCTCACTTGACTATTTTGTGAATGGATATGCTAGGGCTACTGTAATCTACACTGAGAAACTAAGTTCAGGAAAGAAAGTCAAATCTTTCTATTTGACCGGTTTGCCCTGGTCATTATTACATTTAAGGAGACTGTACATAAGATACTAGTCAATTGATGTATGACAGCAAAAAACTTAGTACTGACTAAATATCCAGTGGGAGAGGGTGAAATAAATCATGGCATAGCCATGCGTGCCACTAAAAGTTGTGTTTACAAAATACTATGTAGGGTTGGGATTATTCTTTGCTCTCATCTTTTCTATGTTCTCTTTTTGTGGGTATACTTTATTTTCATGTTTTATCAGAAAATAACAACTTTTTATTTAAATAAAAGATTAGAGGGATAAATTCCTCTTAAAAAGAAAGGGATTCACAGAAATTCCCATATTGTCAAGACACTGAATGAAATATCCAAAGAATAAAACTTCTAAGGATCGTTTTAGGAGAAGGGAGGGAGTGAGGTTTCATAATTAGCCACTATTGGTTCATCCCCCTTCTAGAGAAATGGATCAAGTCCATCAACATAAGTATTCAATGAACTTATTGGATACTGTAGAAAATAAAAATAAATATCTCCCAATTCTATGACATGGCATAAACATAGCATACACATCAACATTACCTCTCCCTTATCCATGACAGACAGTTCTAATCAATCATGAAGTTCTTTCCTACTGAACCTGGAACAGGTTTTTGAAAATCATACTCAGTAATGTTCGAGGTAGTTATAAGCAGTCAATCAGAGTCTGTCTGTGAAATAAAAGTTTTTTTGCCATTCCTGCTGGAAAAAATCAATCCAGTTGGACAAACATTGACAAATGTTTAGCCAAAATTAGGATAATTAGAAGGCAGAATTCAGGTCTGTGTGAAACTGACAAAGACAACATGGGGTAATAGGTGATAGAATGCAGATTGGAAATGGATGAAAATTCCAGGAAAACTCTGCTTGCCAGTTTCTGGTCCAAGCTTCTGAGTTCTTTAGATGAATCTGAACACTTTGAATTAAGCCAAAACTTCTAATATTGGCCATCAACAAAAATAGGATAATGAGAATTTTCTTGGCCCTTCCAGTGAAGGTTTGAATAGTCGCTGTTGCTAAGGCTGTAAGAGCTGCTGCTGTCATAGATAACAGCTCTACATTAGCAGAGTCTGGCAATAACTTGCTAATAGGATGCTTTTGGGTTAGTTGAAATACAAAATATATCCCATAAATTTCCTTTTTTTTGCTGTGGTTGAAGGATTTTCATGTAATTTCTTAATAGACTTTCTATATCCTCATTTGGAAGCCATCACCATTAAGCTATTCCCAGGATTACGTCTAAATTTATGACCCCTAATGTGTCCCCTGAATAATCCCAGACGCTATTTGTGACCAGTCAAGCTGTTGCCAGACAAGTCATAAGATACATAAAAGAAGCTGTGGTCTGTTTCAGGCCCAGATGTGTGTGTGTGTGTTTTCACGAGTTATTGGCTTGAGTTGATGTAGGGAGAGAGTCTGTCTTTCTCTACTCCTTGTTGTTTTCCAGATTTAAATCCTGTGTCTGAAGCAATATCTGTCTTTTCCCCAGTCTTTTATTCTACCCACAACAGTCGTTATTAAGTATAATTTATTAATCTCCTACAGAAGCATGTGACGTTATGCAAGTCACTTTTCACGTGTCCTACCACTGGAATATTATGGGGTTAAAGGGCAATAACTTATGGTCCCTGTACTGTAGGAGCTGCCACCACTGCAGCTACTGTACAGCTCAAATGGTTCCAGCCATTAAGGAACCAAATCTATGGCTTTAGTAGAAATTACTACTCCATTTTCCTCCTCTTTCTACTGGTTCAGGAAATCCTGAAATGCAGAGGTGGGATGGGTGATCCCTGACTTCTCAAAATTTCTGAGGCTCCATTTGGGCAGCTGGGGCCATTTTCAACCTCCACTTTGTTCACCCCATCAGTATATCCAGTAGGTGGCAGCTTTTTGCATGGGACTTTACCTGAAATTTTATCTGTCCCTAGGCTCTGGTATTTTTCCCTTACTTCCCATTTTCATGACACGCAAGCCTTCCTCTGAGTTCCTTCCTTCATTATCTCGTTCTCACATCTGGATGTCTCAAAAAAAAAAATTTTTTTTTTCTGTGCCAGTGTTTGAACCCAGGGTTTTGCACATGCTAGGCAAGTACTCTACCACAGAGCTAAACCCCAGCCCCAAGTCTATCTTTTATATGAACTCTGTTACTGAACATTTTTATTATTAACTGCAATTAATTGTAAAGAATGAAAAAGTTCTTGACTTAGAAGTTCTGCTCTTACCCTTTCTGATGTAACCATTTTAAAATCTCCTGACATCTCTCAGACTTGTCCAGACTTGAGACCTTGTGCAAAGTGACTTATCTTCCATGAGCTCACATTCCTCATCTATAAAATGGGAATGATGCTGTTCTCTGCCTGTCTGTTCAGTTGGGTAATGGAAAGGGCTCCTTGACTGATGGTACATAAATCAACACCAAAAACAAAGTCCTGCTAGAGAGATAAAGTGCCTGTTGCCATTCCCTACTAGGCATCAAGGAAGAGTGTTTTTTGGCTCTATAATGTCAACAAGAAAATTCTTACTTTACACAGAAATATTCATGAGTCATTGCCTCTTATTGTACAGAGTATGCACTGGCTCAGGTTATTACTCCATTTACCTACTTATCCTTGAGAAGATGTAACATGTGATGGTTCAGCACTCTGACCTTGAAGCTAGAGAATCCTTGGGTTTAAATCCTAGTGCTGCCCTCACTGTCCATGCAGTCTTGGGGAAGTTACTTAAAATCTCTGGCCTGTTTCACAATCTATAAAATGGGATTAATACAAAGTATCTACCCCACAGATTAGTCATGAGAATCAAATAAGCTGCTTCATGTAAAGCAGTTAAAAGTGAGTTTGGCCCATAGCCTGTTAGCTACTCCCATTCTGTAGCATCTCTACTAATAAGAATTCCAAAAGCCATTGGATGTGGGTGTATGAGAGAGCGAGCCATAGTATATGGAATTCTCCTGCCTCTTTGATTTGCCTTCTCCAGGAGTTTAAGTATCTATCTCCTTCTTTGTTAATCAAAGTTTTCAACTCTCCAAATATAATTATGTCAAACTTACCATAAGTGGCATATTTGTTGTTCAATTTAAGTTTTGTAGGTTTCCACATCTGGGACAATGGGACAAAATGGGTTAAAAAGAAAACTGGCTTGGTGGCACATACCTGTAATCCCAGCAGCTCACGAATTTAAGGCAGGAGGATCACAAGTTCAAAGCTAGCCTGGGTAATTTAGTAGCCCCTGTCTCAAAATAAGATTTAAAAATACTGATCTTGTTGTTCATGGTAGAATGCTTGCTTAGCATGGTCCAGGCCCTGGGTGTGATCCCTAGCACCACAAAAATAAATAAATAAAAAATAAATAGAAAATGGGATATTTATCTCAGGGGACATTTTGATGTTCAATATTTATATAAGAAATGTTTCTTCTTCTGAACCAGTCTTTTACTGAAACTTCTATGTAGTGTTTCCTCTGTAAGACCACAACTCTGTCCTTCCTCTAGGGAGAGGATTTCACCTCCATTGAGCATCTCCTATAGACCTTGGGACAAAAGCCAGTATAGGTTCTCCCTGAGGCAGTAAATGAAGGGAAGGAACCAGAATGAAAAGAGGGAGAAAGACAAAAGGAGAGGCATAAAACTTCTCTGGGGTTTTTCCACATAGAGTTCTCTCTCCTGGGTTTCTCCTTACGTGTGGAGGTGACCACCAGATGTGGTAGATGGCCATTTTCATATAATCTTGCTGTAATCCCCACAGCATGGCCTGTTAGCTGGTGATAAGTCTTAAATTTTGGTTTTGGAAAATATGGTCACACAAAGAAACAGGGCCCCTTGTTTTAACTGTCTCAAAATAAATACCAGCTACTCTTAAAGACAGAGTAGAAAGTATTCTGGAGCAAGCTGGGATTTGTCCCTTCAAGAACCAAGACTGTACCTTCTAGTGCTTTGTATACAAACCTGGAGTCCTAATGAAAAGGCCCTGCCAGGGTGCAGCCAGTCCTGCCTCCAGCCTCCGGTGCCCACACCTCTCATCCCCAGGCCCTGGGTGATTCTCTTTGTTCTCCTCTTCATCTTTCTCCTCTTCCTTGGCTGTCCTTTTCTTTCTCATCTTCCTCTTCCTGCCTTTATAGAGAGGTCATCCTGAAGTGTCTGGGCTTCATTAGGAGCCGCCAAAATACCTGTGAACCACCATGTTCACATTTATATAGAGATAGAATTGCACAAAACCTTGACACTCTAGTTTGCATTAATCATCTGGGACAAAGTATATTTTCTCAAGATCCGCTCAGAAGAGCAAAGTGGAAGGTCTCACAGATCTGTTCTCGATCACTGAATTTATGCCAGTGATTAAGTCCTGAGCCTGTCCCCAAGGAGCTTTCAATTCAGTAGGATGCCAGATAGGGACACAGGCTCAGAGTGGTCTAAGTGAACAGTGTGTGAGCACAGAGCTGAGCACAGGAAGTCCTCCCAGAGGAATTGGCTATCAAACTGAGCTCTGAAAAATGACTAATACTTAGCCAGACAGCAGGTAGAGAGAAAAAGCCATATCTTATTTAATTCTTACAACCCGTTAAGTAGTTATTGCAATCTTAATTTTATCCATGAGGAAATAAATCGTGGCTCAGAGAATTCAATTAGTTACCCCAAATCAACTGCCTAGTGAGTGGCCTACTTAAAATTCCAAGATAAAAGCTCAGTGATTTAGGGCCACTGTACCTTATTTCTGAAAGTGACTTTGAAAATAAACCAAAAACTCTTGCTAGTGCATGGACTCAGCACTGTACTGGCCTTCGGGTTACATCAGTTTCCAGTTGAGTGCCATGATTGAGAGTCAGGCCTGGTCATTCTGGCCGCATGGATGTTGGTCCTCTCCATTTGGACTCACCTTTAGCTACTTCTCTGATGTATACTGGAGAGTAGTTGTTATGTCAGAGCATTTGCAACTAATGGTCAGTGACTCAGGGGATGTTTTAAGGCAGTTTCTTTGTTCTTCTGATGTATTCACAACTGTTTCACATTAAATAAGGCCAAATTGCAAAATGGCTCTAAAACTCCAGCCTAATTATTGAAAGTGTGATTGTAGACATTGTTTACTGCACATGTGTACACTCAGCCCCACTCACCAGTGGAGGGGGTGAGTGGGGCTGACTCTGTCCTGCACTGGGCTCAGCAAGCCACATGCCCAAGTACAGGGCTTATCTGTCCAATCAGAGGAAAGGAGCCCCTTTTTCTAACCGATGTGCATAGCTCCTCAAACATTGAGTCATGTGATGCTTGCTGGACTCTAATGACCCTTTCTACAACTGTGTATTTTATAAACTGATGTCATTCATAGTGTTGGGGCTTCCATCAAAAGTCTGTTCTTGGGGCTTGGGTTGTGGCTCAGTGGTAGAGCACTTGCCTAGCCTGTGTGAGGTGCTAGGTTCGATTCTCAGCACCACATATAAATAAATAAGATAAATCCATTGATAACTAAAAAATATTTTTTAAAAAAAGAAAGAAAAAAGAAAAAGCCTGCTCTTGGTATTTGTGACTCTTCTTTGTGGATAAGCCAAGATGATACAAATGGAAATTTTAAAATTGTGTTCTTTTGGCCCCACAGTGTGCTACTCTTGGCTGTTCCCCAGCTCAGTCTAGTTTGAGAACTGTGATTCCCCAGGAATGAAGAAAAGAGTTTCCAGCTCCCCTCTGATTTCTGGATTAACAGAACTTCCCTTAGCACATAACTGAATTCCAGCCCCTGGGAAGAAATGTCTTAGACAGAGTGAACCCCCAGCCTGGAGCCTACTGGAGGTTGTGTCATGTGTTTGCATTAGTTGAACAAAAAGTGAGCAAGCTTTCCAGCCTGGCCTCCCCTCCTCCCTGCTCGCCTCTCTGCTGGGAGAGGCCGGTTAACGTCTAGACAGTGTCTACTTGGCACTGTGCCTTTCTAGCACAATCTGCACAGAGCTGCTGCTCTGACTTTGCCTCTGCTGCTCTGACTTTGATGGTTTCTCCTCACTCATTTTCCTAGTTTTCTTGGTCAACCTTCAACTGTCTCAGAGGACTGGCATGAGGAAGTAGGAGAGGGAATTGATGAGCCTGCCAGGATTCAGCTGCCTTGAGATGTTCAGAGTCAAGAAGCAAGAGCAGTGTTGGCTGATGCCAGGGTTGAGATTAGATCCCTGATGGGAGCTGGCTTAAAACCGTTACTACTTATTGGCCAGAGAAGGACTGGGGCAAATAGCCCAGGGCAGGCAGCAGCACCCCCAGCTACAAGCCTCATGTCATGCCGACTTGGGCAAGTCACCTGATCCCCTGTCTCAAAATAAAGGGTTAGAGTGGGTCTGGAACACAGCTTAGAAATCCTGCCCATCTGAAAGAAGGCAGACATTCTAGACTATATTGTCAGAATATTTTACTTAATGGAATTAGGATATTTGATTAGCTGTTGTCTTAAACTACAGCCTAGGATGTAATAGTTGGAAAGAGAGGCTGGCCCAGGAATGAGAAAACAGAATGAATGAAAGCAGGTGGCCCTTTGGGTCCCTTACTTCCTCTGCGTGTACTGAGTGCAGTATAAACATTACAGCATGTGGCACCTGAACACCAGGAATCCCAAATGCTGTTTACACTACAAAAAGGAATCACTTGATTTTCCACTTCAAAAGCCAGCTGCACAACACTGGGCAAGACGTGAGGGATGCTGGGTCCCCCTGGGTTGAGTGAAGAGTCTTTAAAAAAAAAAAAAAAGACAACCCAAAATCCAAAGTGTGCAATTCAAGATTTATTGAACTTATTCAAAAAACAAAAGTTCCTTCCAACTTCAAATGTTCATGTTTTGTTTTAAAAATAATGATGCATTATTGCAAACACCTTACAAAAATAGCTGTCTGAAAATACTGGGTGAACTGTAATTTTGTTTTCTGGAATCCTCCTGGCTTCTTTCCACGTTGCCTGACCAAGGTCTCCTACATGGTCTTCTGAACAGGTGTTGATAAAGTTCCTGTCTTGGTCCTCCCCTGGCCCTGATTTCCACATCAGTAATAAGCTCTAATTACTATGCATGAGAACTGGTCTTGGCTTCTGATATCCACAGTTTAAATCAAGTAACTTGCTGAGGTGAACTCAGTAAGGAAGCAGAAACCAGTACAGATGTTTTAGTCTTGTTGAACTGTTTGGTAGTTGCCTATGCTCCTGTTCCTAAATTCCACTAGATAATCCCAGGGTGCTAAATTGTGCCAACCATTGTTCCTGAATGGGAGTGGGGGGAACCCAGTGTTGCATATGTCTTTCCTAATAAGGGTATTTGTACAGATTAGAATTGATTCAAATTGGCTGTGTCCCAGAGTAGACTCTACCTGTGTGTGCATGTGTACAAGAGAATGTACACACGCACTCACCCACACTGACTTAATCTTCACTGCTTGGAGAACTGGGCCATCTACCTATCTCTTCTCTAGTGGGATGTCCTTCAAGACAAATTCCTAAGGACACTAGTGAGGAGAAGCACATGTATTTTTAAATTTCTTTTAACTGTTCTATTTTAATTTAGTTTTGTTTATGTGTGATTTCTGCTAGACTGCCTGGATATCTTCCTAAGTTTAGACACACAGACCAGAACTTATTTTTCTGATTTTTAAGTTTGACTGTTAGTGAACTTAAAATGTGTATTATTCATTTATTTATTTCTACCTCATTTTAAAAATAAAAACTATGTTTTCCCTCTTAAATCCCATGGTCAGACTCTCTTATTAGTCCTGTAAGGATCAGGCTAATTAAGTATATTTTCAGGAAGAAGGACCAAAGTTTGCGGCATAACATTTGTGACAGAGAAAAAGGAAATGGATGGGGAACTCCAAGACAGTCCTAAGGAATTCCTGATTGCTCTCACAGGGTACTTGGCTCATTGAAACTTTAGTGTGAAATTGGTACATATGGAACTTTCTATAGAAGCAGAAATAATCTAATCTAATAAAACAGAAATACAGAGAGATGCCCCTTGGAGCACAGACTCAGACATACCCAAGTGCACTTTACTGCCAGAGTCCCAGTCTGGGGGGCTTAGGGTAGCTTCCTGTGGCTTCTTGGTAGCTCAGCCCAATTCACAAAAGCTACTTTGAGATAGAGGCAAATGTATGCATACCATTCATTCACAAATGGTCAGAATACTGGCTCTCCTCTCTGAGGGCATCTTCACCCTGAATCTTTGCTATATGCTATAATTATGATATTCTAATTGGTGGGATGTTGGCTGCAAACAGAAGCAGAAAATTTGCCTGGTTCTAAGAACCTTTCGGGAATGTGTCCATTTGTCCTTTGCTCCTCTCTCCTCTAGTCTTTCTCCCTTGGTGTTTTCTATTTTTTTTTCCCCCTTTTTTATCCTGTGTGGCCACGGGCTTGACCTTGCCCACAGCTGCATACAGAAAAGCAGATTTCCTGGTTTAGGTATTTAAGGGTAAAGCCTTCATCTTGTGCATTACTTGGTGTCTGCAAGAAGAGTAATTTTCTGAGTATTAAACAGAAGAGTAATTTTCTACTTGGCATCAAAAACTGGATAATGATCAAAGAAAACCCGAGCATGAGGAACACTCCAGGTGTGAGCTCGCTTTGGGTTTCTCAGTTTCCTTTCTTGGAGGATAGGCCTAGGAGAGGAGTGAGACTGGGAAGTGTTGAATAGAGGCCAGTCAAGCCTTTGCTAAAGGTTGAGTAGAATACATCCAGTAGTCACTGCAGACTTGTTTCTTCATAAAATTCCCTAAACTACTCATGGGCCATGTTGTTTAAAGGACAGTAACAAAGTTAGCAGCTTTCTCAGAACAGAACAATTGAAAAAGTTTTCATGTTCGTTTTCTACCAAGGGACGTGTATAACTTAATTTGGATAAGATATACAAAAGTTGAATTACCATACCACCTATAGGCTGTTGGGTATCAAACTCAAGTATATCCAAAGTTGAGGGTTGTTGTTTTGTTTATGCCCCATTTTAGGTGCTTTTCCCCCATTATCTCAATTACATTTTCCCCCCATTTTTGCTGGTACATTATAGTTGTACATACTGACAGGATTTGTTGTTCCATACTTGTACATCTACACGATACATAACATAACTTTATAATTTGGTTTTGGTAACTTTTTAAAATACAAAAATAAAGAAACCGTGATGTGATATAAAATCCTCTAGGAACAACCAATGCTTGAGGTTCTTAACCCTACTGTGTTGGTCATTTTACAGCTTAGAACATCTCATTTTCCCTTGAAATTCCCCTTAGACATTTGATCAAACAGAAAGCTCTTTATTTCCTGCCTACTGAATTACAGTGTGGCTTAGAGAGAAGCCAGCTTCCTCCCCAGTGGCTGTGTGTGTCAGTTGGCTGATTGGGTTATTTTTCCAGGTAACGCTATTATTTTGCCCAGTATACATGACATTGTCATTGACCATAATTACTCATGTTACACTGTCCAAGGACGTAAAGACCTTCTCATTCCTTGGTGACTTGTTTAACCCCAGGAAAAAGTCTTCTCTCTACCTGTGCTAGTAAGAGTGGTAAAATGAGTGTGTCTGTGCCTCTGTGTGTATGTGTGTGTGTGTTTGGCTGTTAGCTAGCTGAGTGCTGTTTTAGGCTCTAGACGGCCAGTCTATGGGTTCAGATGAGAAAGTAGCCACATTCAGAACATCATGCTGTTCTCTTTAAAGGAAAAGCATAAATTAGGGATTTCTAAGGCTGAGAGTATTCAAAACATGAGTGATCACAAAGTGGTTCTTGCCCTAGAAATGGGTGAAATTAATAGGAGCAGGAAAATAGCGCTGATGAGGACTGGTAGGAGGGAGGCCCTAATGCAGGTAGGAAACTCACTGTTAATTGTAGCAAGTTAAGCAAATGCAGATGAGATGATAAAGTTAAGAACGATTGATCTTTATCTTAAATGCTTCTTGAGGAAGTACTGGAGTGAACACCGCTGAAGGGTATGAGCTGAAAAGATATATAACTGTTTGCAAAGTGAATACTATATGATTTATAAGTAAACTCACAAGAGAAATGATAATGTAAAGGCTGTAAATTAGAATAGCACCAATATATAGTCTGTCACCAGGAAGATGATGTATACAAAGAGCTCAGTTAATGGTAGTTACCATTCTTCTTGTTATTGCTTGAGTTCCAGGCAACAGTAGAACTACAGGAGAGAATAAAGAACCTGGACTGGTGTTGTGTATTGAGTGGTATTCATGTACATGCTGGGTTAAATGTTTTTTTTCTGCAGGGCTTTTCAGAGCCTTATAATATTCAAGTACATTATTTTTGACTCTCTGGGAGGAAAGTTCAGTAAGCAATGTTTCCCAACCATTTCACCATGGAACACGTTTAAAAATGTAAATATTTCAATTCTAATCTTCTGTGTACCAGTAAGGACAGATTCCATAAGCAGAGTCTATTTACATCTGATCCTAGGCCTTGCTGAGCTCACTTCCTGAACTAATCCCTTTTCATCATTTCATCAGGCATGTGGTTCATCCAGAGCCCAAGGCCATCCTGAGAGGAGAGACTTCTGGGCCTGACTTCAGTTTGGGCCATCAGCATGACTCTGTCCATACCTGCCCTCAGACTGTTGGGTATCAAACTCAAGTATCCAGGATTTCTTCTTTGACATTTCACTTTCCCTTCCCATACCCCAGTCCCTCAGCAAGTCTTGTGGGCATTAGTCTTAGCTATGTCATCTCTCCATTGACTGCTGTCTGTCTCCATTACCAATACTCTAGTCCCAGCCACCATCGTGTCAGGCTGTTGTGGTAGCACCCTAGCTGTGTTTCCTTTTTCCCTCTTGTCTGTCTGCTGTCTGTTTCTCTACACAGTGGCCTGGGTAGTCTTGTAAAACACATCTGTTCCCTGGGTAAAACCCTCCCATGTTCCCTGTTGCACTAAGGATGAAGTACCACCTTCTCGGTGCCTATGAGGCCCTGCACGCTCTGGTCCTTGTCAGCTTCTCCCAGCTAACCCCACACCTCTCTCCCCAGCAGACCTCAAGCCACAGCCACACTGGTGTTTTCTCTGTTCTTGGAACATAACAAATTCTACCCTGTTTCAGAATCTTTGCACTTTTCCTCTCTGTGACTACTGTCATGCTTCGGGGTTCAGCTCAAGAGCATTCCCTGACTACTCAACCTATAAATATGCCTTGCTCCACGATTTCTTCCATTTGTACCGTTTCCCTCCAAACTTTGCATAGTCTGCAGTGAACTTGTTTTTTTGTTAGTTTTTCACTGTTTTCTCTCTAGAATATATACTCCTTCAAAACAAAGGCCTTGTCTGTCTTCTTCACCCATAGGTCCCCAGCACCCAGAACCTAGAACTGTGCTTAGTAAATATCTGTTGAATCAATTCACAGGCTAAATGGATTAATAATGAAGTCAGATGTCTCATATGAGAAGATGTGTAGTGTCCTATGCCTGCAGTCCATGTATCCTAGTCATCAATCTGTATGCCAGATTCTGCAGTTATAATGTATACTTGGGAAGATGGGTGACAACACTAGACTGTCAACATTTTGTTTAACCTTGGATATGGTAGTAATGCTGGGCTTGCTTAATCAGATACATGAATCTTAATTCTTTCAGGTCTAGGTGAAATTGAATTTAAGATGGGGTTAATGGAGCCAGGCACAATGGTGCATGCCTGTAATCCCAGTGACTCGGGAAGCTGGAGGATAGCAAGTTCAAGGCCAGCCTCAGCAACTTAACAAGGCTCTCAGCAATTTAGTGAGACCTGTCTCAAAATAAAAAGGACTGGGGTTATAGTTCAGTGGTAAAACACTCCTGGGTCATATCACCCATACAGAGAGAGAGACAGACAGACAGACAGAAAAGGCAAGTTGAATGGTAAATATTTTTATTCTTCCCTTCCATGATCAGCAATTCTGATAAAACTGGGCACCATTCCCAGAGGGAAAATGTCCTAAGGAATACAAAGTAAAGCATTAAATGTTGTCGATGGTGATTCTTTGCCCAGAGCTACAACTCACTTTGTCTAATGACCTTTCCATTTGCTGAGAACTTTATTTTTTTGGATCCTTCCTGTTCTTGCTCTCTTTCCCGTGTCGTTTTAATAGCAACTATGGTGTCTCCAATGTGGGTAAGGAAAAAAAAAAGACATTTATTGTTGCTGCATTCATTCAATCAAATCTCAGAGAAATAACTTATTCCTGGGTAAGTTCCACAGTATAAAACAGTGATCAGTTTGGGGTAGAGTCCCTGGGAACATACCACCCCACTCACCTGCCACATTAACTCTCCAAACTTTTTTACACTTGACCCGTAGACCAAGTTCCCTGATTTACTTACTACAGCACATTGCTCCACTTTTCAGTGGAGTTAGGGGTCTCCATGGATAACCAAAAGTAATTAAATATGTGGCATTTCTCCAGTATTTAATTAGTTTTTAAAAAAGGATAGCAGTTTGAGAACTCTGTCACATAGTACTTGGGAGTAATTTTGCCACAAATGATAATCTGTTCATAGCAATTAAACTAGTAGATTTGGGTATAGAGTTTTCTGTTACCCTTTTGAACAGAAAAGGAGGCCTTTGTGCATTGTTGGTACAGCTTGAGGGTCTCATGTGATTTTAATCTCTTCAAAAATAGGGGGTTTTGCTGCAGTGGAACAGAATACTTGGCAGTTGCTTATTGGTGGGCTTCCTGTCAGCTAAAGCCTGATTGGCCTTTACAACTACGTCTTGTAGCTTCTTCCCCAACACCCCCACCCCCAGCTATAACATAACATCCCAAGGACTCCAAACAAAGAATGCATGAAAGGAATGTCTCAGGAAGAATAGAATGTGCATGTTTTCATTGACTTGAATCTCAAGGCACTAAATGTGAATGTGTAATGTTGAAAGCTGGCAGCAAGAGAGTTACAGCAGTCGAACCAAGAAAATGGGGGAAAAAAACCCAAGTTTTTGAGAAAATACAGCCACCTCATTGCCAAATTAATCCATGGATATTTGTGCCAAAAAATAAATAAATAAAGTTAAGAGGTAGCTCAAATATGTTTGGTTTAATTAACCCTTTGTCCTAGTTTCTAAGTTAACCCATGAAAAGTCATAAAGGCAGGAAATGGCAAACACTTTTATCTTATAGAGACCAGAAGGTTGAAGTGTCTTGTCTGTGGGCATTGAAAGTGGAGGTAGAATGAGGCTTACATACCCATGTCTTCTGCCCGTTTTCAAGGTGTTAGATAAGCCAGGTGTGGTGGCACACGCTTCTCAACCCAGTTACTCTGGAGGCTAAGATATGAGTATCACAATTGGCCAGCCTGAGCAACATAGCAAGACCACAGTAATTAAATAAATCACCAAGTACTAGGTATTCCTTACTTCAATATCCTGGTCCCAGATATAACCCAGAATGCTGCCTTGCCTATAGATTCTGATAATGCCTGTTCCTTCAGTTATGTACACCACTTCTATGTCATTCCAAGTGAAAGAAAGTCTTACTCTTTCTACGCAAACTCTCCTCCTCTGATTCAGATCAGAACAGGACTCACTGTTTAGAGCTGTTGAGCAGTCCAATTAAGATGTGCCCTAAGTGTAATTGGATTCCAAAGACTAGGTATGAAAAAAATGTATAAACTCTATCAATAATACTGATTGCATGTTGAATAGTAATATTTTGGGGCTGGGGATGTGACTCAAGCGGTAGCGCGCTTGCCTAGCATGGGTGCGGCCCGGGTTCGATCCTTAGCACCACATACAAACGAAGATGTTGTGTCTGCTGAGAACTAAGAAAAATAAATAAATGTTAAAATTCTCTCTCTCTCTGTCCCCCTCTCTCTCTCACTCTCTCTTAAAAAAAAAAGAATAGTAATATTTTGGACATATTTGCTTAAATTATTAAAATTAACCTATTTTATTTTTAAAAACGTGGCTACTAGGAAATTTTAACTTCTCTATGAGACTGACATTCTGTTCCTGATGGATTGAGCAGTGCTAGACTGTTGTCATTTAACCATGCATTGCAGTTAGCCATACTTTGTCTTGCATTGTCTCTGTTAGATCATGGTGTTCTGTTACTTGAAAATTCATGTATTTACATCCCCATCTCCTCACCTAAACTATAAGCTGCTAGAGACACAGACGGGGTTTTATTTGTCCTTGAGCCCCCAGCTTATGGCACGTTTGGTATTTTATTGTTTGATTGTTCTGTCTATTGCTTACTTGTTCAAAAGTGAGTTTAAGTGATAAGGAAATGTAGATTAATTTCTGTTTGGAGTGTTGCTTTTTTCCAAAGGAACTGATTTTATTTAGTTCCTAATTTGTTCCGGAAGATTACTGTTTCTCTAATTGGGTTATTAACATCCAGGGGGCTGGCAGAGGGTGCCAGAACTTCCTGACAACCCAGCAAAGAGCACAGGTCTTAAAATTGATGCCTACAGATCTCAAGGAACTTCTTTCTGTTCCCCTAGAAAGCTTGGGGAAGTTCCAAATTCAGTGAAAATTTGCACCCCCCTTTCCAGGACCCATGTGGATATAGGTGAGGTAAATAAGTCCTGTTGCTCAGTGGCTTCCAACCGTAAACCAAAGCACAGAAGCGGCCACCACCAGCCATGGCTGCCAGTAGTAACTGTCAGGAACTCCCACTTGATGACTGGATTCCCGAAGTCTCCAAGAAAACACTAGAAGATGCACCCTGGGTGGGCCTGGCCCTTTAAACATCCTACAATTTTGTGGCTGAACCGTATGCTCATAATACCTAGGCTGGCTCTATTATGCCTAAAATACAGTCATTTCTGCTGGTCTCCTGGGAGTGTCTGACCTTCCTCTGCCTTTCCTGACCACAGGATCCCTGATCCACTGGTTCCTTTGTTAAGGAATGTGCAAAAATGGCACCTCTGTATTCAGAGGCAGATTTATTAAGTGTCACTGCTCTGAATGACCTCACTCCACTGACCACTTTACCACCATAAATGACTCACAGAGAACCATGTCTCTTTGGTGACAATGTGTGAAATAAATGTTTTTCTCTTTAGAGGAATAATCAAAAGGATTTATGATGATCAAAATCTACATGCAAAGGTGCTCCCGTGTGCCCAGATTCCCTAGCTTCCCAGCAGCAGATGCCCTGAAAATTCTCATGTGACTGTTGAATCAAAAGAGATTAAGGTTATAGGAGGTAGCCCATGCTGCATTGGGTTTCTCATTTCTAGCATTTTGGTTTTGGGTTTTGGTTTGTGGGTATCTAAACATGTATTTCCCACTGAAAAATCAGTCCCAAAATCTATGGCTGGGTTTCTGGGAACCCATATTCATTAGGTTAGAATTCTACTCTATAAAATAAAAATAACAGAATAACAATTATTCCTAATTAATAAGGTGACCAGGTGTCCGTTTATGCCTTTTTTCCAAGTGTATCTATTTAAAAGTTTCCCTTTTACTTCCAAATGCCCAAGTTTGGATGATAAAATATATGGCTGAAGGCAACAATCACACATCTCTACCTCCTCTGTAGTACCATCCTTGCAGAAGAGCTGGGCTCCGTGGTGATACAGAAATAATGCTTGCAGCCTCCCAAACCTTCAGACTCAGATTCAGAAAGCCCCTGGAAGCAGGCACTGCCCAGATAATGAGATCATCTGCACAAACTCTCCTCCCAAGAGTTCCTGAATTCCTTACTCTGGATGCTGCAGAAGGGAGCCCTTGATTTGCATTTGGAATTGCTCCAGGTGTAGAATGGGGAATGAGGAGGAACTAGACAGAGAGGGTCCGGGAGAGCCTGGAAATGGGCAATCTGGAGGAACCAGCCATGAAACCTGAGGGTGAGGGGTACCACCTGCCGCTGGCGTTTCCTTGGAGGACTGTTCCTGGGGCTGCAGGTTTCCTCCCCTCTTTTCTCCTGGCCAGCTGTTGCCATGGCAACACAGTGTCTGAGAACTTCTAATTACATCTGTCTGCTTCTCCTAGAACCCTACAGAGTCACACATATGGAGACTTCATTTAGCCTGTAGTTTCTTGCTGAGTTTTAACCCCTTCTGCATCCTTGGGCTAGAGAATAATTGCCGGGATTCTGGAAACTTGACAGCTGCTTTGCAGCCATATTGTCCCCAAAGATTCCTGGAACTTTGGAGAGTCGCTCTGCTCTACTGGGTCTCCCAGCTCCGTTTTGTTCCAGTAATCCTGACTACACCCCCACACCCCACACCCCCTGCTAAGCTCCTGACATTCTGTCAGAGGGCCTCAATCCTGTTTGGGCATCACAGTTCCTTGAATGTGCGGATCCCTGGGGGAAATACCTTACCTGGGCACAGCTAAGGCCTTGCCTTGCCCTTACAATCCACTTTTCAGTGTATTCCAGCTTCTCACAAGGTCAGCCTAATGGATAGGGAAGGGCTTGGCCCAGAAGGTTCTGGGAGTGGAGGTGGGTGGAGCAAGGCAAGAAGCTTCTTTTCTGGTCTAAGGGGACTGACCAACCTGCCACCCTCAATCTCATAGGACAACGTAGGCTCTGAGTCCGGAGTGGAGTTCACAGAAAATAGCTGCCTTGGATAATAACCCCATTTTCACTGTTTCTCTTGCCCTTTTCTCACTTCTCTTCATCTCTGCTTTCCCCATGTGTAGGTCACCAAGGAGTCAGGCTGCTCTTTGGCTTTCCATCCCTATACCCCAAAAGTCCCACCCAGTTTTTGTCTTATTCTGAGTTACCTCACATCCCACATTACCCTATCCTTTTCACTTTCTTTCCTTCCATCGAATTCACATTCTTTCAACATGTCTCAGCTAGGTTATATATTAACTGTGGACAAAGAAAATGCTTGAAAGCCATTTCATTCCCCATTTGCCCCCTGTTCACCTCATCAACATCCCCACACACACACACCCAATATATCTTTCTGTGGGTCTAAGACAGTCTCAAATTAGTGAATTCCAGGCTGAATATTTATGATCTGGCAGGGAAGGGTGGGGTCCTTAAGTTCTCCAAAAGGCCCATACTGGGAGGGAGCAGCCTTAGGAGAAAAGCAGGCAGGGGCATCTTGCCTTCCTGTCCCCACCCCAATTCCCAGGGAAGTGTGGCTCAGTTGGCTCTTTTGTGCTTTCAACAAAGGCTGATTGAGTGGCACAGGATGCTGTACTAGGACCTACGAAAGGACTCTTAAAATAATAGTCTTTGTCCTTATAGGTTAGCTGGAAAGACAGAATGTGACAATCAATTCAATTTTTTTAAGTGATCAAAATGAGTTCATATAAAGAAAATCACAGGTCAGAAAACAAAGGAGGAATTCATACCAACCTAAAAAAAAAAAATAGCCAGGATGGAATGGTATAACTATAACCTTGAAGGACAGGGAGAATTCAGGAAAGCCAGACTATAAATCAGACTTCCCAGATGATAACATTAGTTTTTTTATTTGATCTTGTGGGACATTCTCTGCCCATGTGAAGGTTAAAGAAGCATCTAACAATACCTCATAGTGGTGACATTTTCAAAGGGTAATGAGTTCTCATTTCCAAATCTAGAAACTCAGGAGCCCTATACCCTTTACTTATTTTCTGCTTGCAACTTAAGTCTGCAGTGGCTACCTGCTCAGCTTGCAGACACCTCCCACAGTTCTCCATAGACAGAGGCCCTGAGAAGTAGAAAGTTTTTGAAGATGAGGCCAAGGACTTTGAGGTCACATAAACAATGAAGTCACCCAGGAGAGAGGCAAAAGACTCAGAGCCATATGTTGAACAACTTGTTGAATGCACCCAAGGAGATGCTGGTAGATGACAGTGTCAGGAAGCCAACTCAGTGCTAGGTCAATGGAGGACAGTAGCTTTGCTTTCAAGGTAGGAGCCATGTGCAAATTGCAGTAATGGAAAGGAGCCACAGATGTGGTGGAGGGGAAGCTGCCTAAGTTCTCGAAACAGTGGACTCCTTTCCTAGCAGGGCAAAGTGGATGGAACAGAGAACTAGATTCCTCTGAGATCTGTCCATTTCTCATCTGCCTTCCACCACATAAAGGCCCTAATTCCTGCATTCCACTCAGAATTCTAAAGAATGAATCCTAATTGTTTCCGGGCATGGGAAGCACGGGGAGGTGGAGGGTTGACTTGCATGGGATGGAGTGCTTGGAACATGCAGGGATGTTGGTCCAGATGTGTCAGGCTGCAGGGGGCACTTCTAAAACTGGCTGTCTGGAACTCCCCCATAGCTGCCCTAGAGCCTTCTCCCCCTCTGAGTTGAGGGTATTGGGATGTAGGTATTGGGATTTTTTTTTTTTTTTAACTTTTGATCAGCCATTTTCCTTGAACTACATGTGGAAATAATTAGAGCATGAATGCTGAGTAAATGTGAGCTCTGGCAGCCCCAGACATACTTCAGTGACAGGTTCTTGGCAGGAATGGAGACTTGTGAATCTCCTGTGAATTTCCTTTAGGGATTCTCTCCTTTCTTTTCTTCCCTTTTTTTCATGCAAGGCAAACACAAATCGAATAAAACTTTAGCTCACCATGAGTGAAATCAGACCACTCAATTGGGGTCCAGTTACTGCTTCCCTGATTTCCTCTGCCGGAATCCAGGAGGGAATAAAAAGGCATTGTTTATGAATGTCCGTGGACTATAAGAACCAACTTTAATTCCCCCAGCAAAGCCCCTGAAACACTGTCAAGAGCTCTGTAGGTAACCAGTCTTTGTTTTTGCAGCGCTGGGGATTGAACACAAGAGTCTCGCTCATCCTAGGCAAGCAACTATCACTGAACTACATCTCCTGCCCCATGAATTCAAAGCAGTGTGAGGAACTTAGTTAACATCTACAAACTCTGCATTTTAGAGATGGGAAAACTGAGGCTCCAACTTTCCATAAGTCACACTGCACTTGAGGCAGAGACATGTCCAGGGCCCCTCTCCAGCCTCCTGCATTAGTCCTTCTAAGTGTCTGTCTCTGGTTGAGCCTCTGCATTACTGTCTCAGACTTCAATGGAGGTCTAAGAGCTTTCTTTCTTTCTTTTTTTCTAACTATCTTTTTTTTTTTTTTTTGGCTGTTTCATCCCAATGTTCACCAATTTATTTCTCATGCAGTAGTGCAATGGTATTCATCATCCAGTCATTCATTCCTTGGAGCTCTCTAGACTTACTAGTCTTCTAGGTTTCTTGAGTGTTCCTCCTCTCCTTTCTTGGCTTCTGTGCCTTGAGCCCTCATTCAGTTGTACAAGCTGTTAACTGCCCAAGGAGATAAGTGCCTGAAATCCAACCGGCACTCTGCTTACCAAACCTTCTAACTTCGCCTGGTGCCCCGTTTTTTTTTGGTTTGTACGGAGAACCCCTGTGAACTACAGGCAGTCTGTTCTCCTGCACACACACTCACACACACTCACACACACACACACATACACACACATACATTCATTCTCTCTCTCTCTCTATTGGGGGGGGGGTATTTTTAACTTGGAATTGAACCCAGTGGTGCTCTATCACTGAGCTACATCCCCAGCCCTTTTTATTTTTTATTTTGGACAGGATCTCATTAAGTTGCTGAGTCTCACTAAATTGACCAGGCTGACCTTGAACTTGTGATCCTCCTACCACAGCCTCCTAAGTTGCTGGGTATACAGGGGTAAATGCCCAATTCCTGCTCTCTCTGTGCTGTCTGCTCATCCTTTCCCTTCCTCTGCCCAGCTGCCCTCAGCCTTCTATCCACCATTTGCTTCTAAGCTCATTTGTTCCTTCGTCCCCATTTCTCATTCCTATACAGATGATATCTGGATGTGCATCTTTGGCCTTTATTTTCAACTGTCGTTGGGATGTGTCCCCATAGACTCATTCATACCTGACTCACTCCCACCTGCCCCTCCCTCACTTGACCCTTCCCAAGACTCCATCTCTTTCACACACTCCTCTAAACCTCTAGGGAAGGAGTCAAAGATCTTGAGCCAATTTGGATTTTTCAGTCTGAAAAGGCAAACACAGAGTCCATGTGACAGATTCTGTAAAATAAGAAGATAGTTAAGGTAAACAGCATTGTCCCTTTTGAAATTTGAACACAGCAATCTGTAGTAGGCACATAGTACATTATCATATACTGAGTAGATAATGTCAGGAGCATGTTGTATCCCATACGATGTGATAGAGCTGGACCTGGAAATTAATACAAAGGAGAATTTTTATAAATTTTCTTTTGAGCAGAGCCTTGTTAAGTTGTGCAGACTGTCCCCAAATTTGCCATCCTCCTGCCTCAGCCTCCTAAATCGCTGGGATTACAGGCATGCACCATTACACGAAGCAGACTTAAATAATTCTTAGTTGGCAAGTCCACAATGGGTGATTTGTACCTCAAAGTTAATCCTTCTGGTGTGATGCATCCCTTATTTTGATGTTGTGGAGCCTAGCCATGCTTTCCCAGAAGCACCATGAGTGTTGCTGTTACTGGCCACTGACAGACTAACTTGAATGGACCCCAAGTGACATTTTTAATTTTTAAATGTTTTCGCTTAGGTTAACTTCAGTTACTTTACATAAACAAACAAGAGTCCAAATTTATAAGGCTAAGTTGCCAAATCAAGAACCCTGTGCATGCCAGGCTAAAATGACACTTTAATGTGTGGAGACCACCGGAAGCTGCTGAAATATTTTAAGCCAGTGTGTGACCTCACAGAATCAGCAAGGAGGACAAACGGAGGAAGGCAAGACTGATGCAAAGAGTCCGGTTTTAAAATGCTTTTTAAATATCCAATTGAGAGAAAGATTTAGGCAAGCTTCTTCATGTTTTTCTCTATACTTGCTGATTAGGTCAGATCTGCCCGAGTTTTGATTTATTCATTCATTTATACAAAGAAGAAAGAAAGGCATAGCTGATTCCTGCAGGGGCTACAGACTCATGCCTCTACCCTTACTTCTCTGCCATGCATTCTATTCAAAATTGTAACTGCTGCCATTAACTCTCCAACACTCCAGACCATCCTCTCCTGTTTTATTGTTCTCCATATCACATATCACCACCTCGCACAGCACACGTTTTACTTATCTGTTTCTCTCACTAAAATTGAAGTTTTTTGAGGATGGGTATGTCTGTCTGTTTTATTTACTGCTGTCTCCTCTGGGTTCAAGTAGCACCTGGCAGTTAGAGAATCCTTAAGAAATACACAGGGCTGCTGGGTTTGGTGAATACCTCTGTTATCCCAGAGATTTGGGAGACTGAGGCAGGAGGATTACAAGTTCAAGGCTAGCCTGGGTAACTTAGTGACAGGTAACTTAACTTGTCTCAAAACTAACTAACTAAATAAATACGAGCCAGGGCTGTAGCTCATTGTTAGAGGAGATTGCTTAGCATGCAAGAGGCCTTGAGTTCGATCCCCAACACTACAAAACAAAACTCTTCACTGGCTTACTAGTACTTCACTTCCGTCAACAAGTACAGATTCTTAGCATGTTATTCCAGGTGAGCCCTTTACAACAGTCTTTGTCCCACCCTTTCCCCAATGTTCTTCAAATCTGAGCCATCCTTGGCTCCTTGAGCAAGACCTGGGCTTTCCTGGTTCTGGGCCTCTGCATCCACATTACCGCACTCTGGCCCTGCTCCTGCGGCTCCATCTGGTAAACCGCTCAGCCTGTAGAGGCTTCCTTCCCACAGCACCAGCACCTCATCACTCAACTCTGTGGTGCCACAGATTATTTGGGCTTGTGTCTGCAGTGAACCAGTGAGCTACAAACCTGACTGACCGTCAGAACCACCTGACAGTTTGTTTTCTTGCTAGAATCCAGGGCCCCACCCTAGACCTACAAAATCAGTCTCTGGAGGAGGAACCAGGGAATCTGTATTTTATAAAATTACTGGAGTAGATCGGACAGGGTTTAGGGGTGGGAATGAGGTCTCCTCTAGTTTATTTTTATTTTTAAACAGATTTATTAAAAATATCGTTATCAATGAAATTTTTATACATTGAAAATATACAACTTGATGTTTTGGTACTTGTGTCCATTGTGAAACTATCACTCTAATCGAACTAATTGACTCAATTTATTACCTCTACATACTTACCATTGTATGTGTAGAAGATGTAACTATTCTCTTAGCAGATTAGAAGTACCCATGTTAACTGTACCATCATAAATACTTCTGATTTGCTAAGAAAATAGAATTTCTTATTTTGCATAATTGAAACTTTGTATCCCCAAACAACATTTAATGTAAAAACTATTAATTGAGCATTTTCTCAGACAGGACCCATAGTGGGTCTGTGGGAAAGCCAAGGATGGAAGGCCTTTAGAATCTACTTAAGGTAAATTATCTGTGCATAAAATATTCAATAAGGCTGAAACACACTGAAGGCCCAAAAGCCATTGTTAGAAAGATCTCTTGTTTATGAATAAAATAATAGGGCAAGTGGAAACTTGGATTTACCATGAAGCTAATTAAGCATCAGTTTTAGTTCTTTTACTTGCAAGGCCTCTTGCAGGGCCTTGTGCCCAATTTTGCATTCAAAGTTATGTGCTTTTTTTTTTTCCTTATAGAGGGCCCCCAAATTGTTTAAGCTTCAGGCCTCACAAAACCTGGACCTTGAGTTGAGGGATTGGTTGTGAATACATTTAAGGGAGGGGCCCTTATGGTAGGGTTGGCACAAATGTAGTGTCTACTGCCAAGTGTATCAGAACTACTGCTAAAATCATCACACCTCTTTCTGCCTCTTTCCCTAGCTTATGCAGGATGCACGAACACATTCCTTTTTCAAGAAAAAGAGAGAGATTGAGCAAGTCACGTGGCACTCCAGCTAGATTCCCAGGGTCTGAAGCAATTTTACTCTTTCTTCTTGGCTTTCTCCGGCTTTATTACAGAGTTCCACTCCAGACCAGCTCTCTGGAAGCAGCCAGCATCCCACCCCAAGCACCACACCCTGCCCCCACTCTCTCCAGTTCTGTGAATTCCTTTGTCCCCAGCTCCATAGTACTCTGTGTTTCTGAGGGGCCCTGATGTTCCTGTGAAGTTTCCATGACTAATTCTGGCAAAGCAAGGAGAGTTTTTCTCACGGCAACAAAGCCGCTCTGTCACAGTATAGTGGCAAGTGGAGCCAGAATTCCACCATTCCACCTTGGCAAAGTCAGGGCCTTTTTTTTTTTTTTTTTTTTTCCTTTTAAATAAAGTGGAAAGGAGGAAGAGGTTGGAGGGGGCAGAGCCGACCCAGTTCATGTTAGTGAGATGACGGTATATTAAGCTGACAGTTTTATGGCTTTGCTTTTATAAGCTTCCTCTCCTGCCAAAACATACTGTTCTTCTAGAAATTGTTTGACTTCAGAATACTTTCTTTTGAACATTCAAAGTATATTTTATGCTCAGACCTAATGCTGGTTGGTCCAGAGACTCAGACACATGATCACCTCCACTGGTGATTTTGCAAATAATTTGCTTTTCCATTTGCTTGCAAAAATAATTTCCTTTTTGTAAGACTTTGGATTCAAGATGATACCTTTCCTGGTTTTGAATCAAGAGCAATTTAGTGGAAAGAAACTGATGTTAAAGTCTGGAGGCCTAGGACTAGGACCTGGCTCTGCACTCTGCAGCTGTGAGATCTTGGACCAGTCACTTATGACTGTGAACCTCAGCTTTGTTTACATCACAGGATCTTAAATCTGGAAGAGCCTCCTGCCTGCCTATATTAAAAGGGCTTGAGAGTCAAAAATGGTAGTAACAAATACATATTTATCAAAATTGCTGAATAATTATAAAGTATTATTATTTCCATGTAATAGCTGACAGTTGCTCAGAGAGAGTATCTTTCTGGTAAAAGAAATATTCCTGATCAATCTTTTACCAAAGGGAATCTGCAATGTGAAATTAACCTTAACCAAATCCTCAGAGCCCAGTTTTAACACATACCATGAAAACAACAGGGATGCAAGTCAAAAATGAAAGCATAAAGCTAGAACAACCTGAGAGTTCTCTGTTTTGGAGGCAAATATTTTGTTGATTTTTATCACTGTATCTGGGTGCCCACACTTACAGAATATAACCCCTGCTCCCATGTAACCCATTGAATTCATGGATAAATTCAGACTTAGGTGCCTGTTAATGCTGTTATATAAATGGATCTGCCTGTAGCCTCATGCCCGTAGAGAACATGCATGTGCCCAAGTGATTATCTATACATAGGTGATATTCTTCTCCAGTATTGGGACCCAATTCCAAAAATTATTATGGTGGTAAACCAAGTAGTTCTGTTTCATTCATAGGAAGTGCATTGCACCCTGTGCCAGCCTTTGTAGCTGTCCCCTCCCCCCATGGTTCCCTGCCTCCACCATACTTCATACAGGAACTTCGAGGTTTAGGTCAGGTCAACCTGTGTTCTGTTTCTGAGCTCTTTCACTAGTTATGTGGCCTCCGTATGTCACAGATTTTCTGCATCTGTTACATGGAACTAAGGTGGTAAGGACAGAATACCGCTCAGTTGTAGGTGCTGTGGTTAACATCAGGTGGGGTCTTATGAGTTTGTCATTCCTGACTAGACTGCTGCCTTAGACCTACCAGGTTGCTCTGATTCTCTCCATCCAGGCTGCCTTGCTTTTTAAACTAGAATTTCAGAATCAGAAAGACTTGATACAAATTCACATTCCAAAACATCACATTCATCATGTCACCTACTAGACCCAGACCTTCTGAAGGCCATTGGATGGGATCCACAGAAAGATCCTCAGATCAGCTGTTGAAACCCACACCACTCACCACCTCCCCTGCTGCCCCGCTTCATCATTGCTGTCTTCCTCACTTCTTTTCTGTCTCTCTCACCGTGACACTCCTCACCATGCAGCCATCACTGCCCATGAGCCTTTTCATTCAGTTTTTTTTCCAACTCAGGGTGTTTTTCTCTCTGACTCAGAATTGGTCACTCAACAGATTAGTAAGGCCACCTTCCACCTTAAGAAACATTCTGGGAGCCTTAGGGATGCACCTGACACTTTTGCTCCCATAGAAGATGGTGCTTGCAGAAGGGTTTTCAGTGGCACAAAGATGTGACCACTCTGGAGAAAAATTTCTTCGTTCTTGATTTTTTTTTTTTTTTTTCTGCATTGAAGCCTGCCTGTGAACTGTGGAGGGCTTTGAGGGTTGCAGGGAAGACATTCCTTCCTAAATTGGCAGATTCTCCTGCCTACTCTTGTAGGGTGTCTGTCCTGTTTCCTCATCTCCTGCGCCACTTTTCACTGGGAAAACAGCTGGGCAGAGCTGCAGGAGCCAAGACTACTTCTGCATTGCGGCTCTGGGCTGTGGAAGACAAAGAGAGAGATTGCCACCTATTGACAGACGTGTCACCTGCAAAGAGGAATGGTTGTATAACTGGTGGCCTCCCTCATTGCTGCAAACAGGACTCCGGGGTTGTTAGGCCCATTGCTTTTTTCCATTCCATCAGCCCTCCTTCTTTCAGTATTACTATTCCACTGTAAGCAAGGACAAGTAAGAATGGGGTCATGACAGCTGAAGGTGACAATGACAGCGTCTCAGTGGGAAAACTGAAAATAAATTACCCATTGTAGTAGCAGCCATTTTCTGTTGTGCGGCAGACACTCTGCAGCATGCAATGTGTCTTATTCAGTCCTCACAACAAGCCTCTGAGGATCTGTATTTCCATTTTATACATGAGGAAACTGAGGTTTAAAGAGAGTACCTTGCCCATGACCATGGCAAGAAAGGAACAGAGGTGGAATGTCCAGCTCCTCGACACTTTCTCCTTATGCCTATTAATTACACAGTTTATATGCCCATTTAGTTTCCTTAACCTTAAGTCTAATATATAATAAATCATTTAGCAGGTATTTTATAAAGAGAAGGTATTATAAATAGAAGCTTGGTTATCTATTATCTGGAGATCTGGTTTGAATCCTAGCTCCTCTCATTTCTAACTTTGGGACTTTGGGCAAGTTATTTACCATTCTGATCTTCAATGTCCTCATGTATAAAATGGATAATAATAATATACATGTTCTTGCAGGGTTGTCCACACAGTAAGATGAAGTTTTATTAAAAAAAAAAATTCTTTGTAAATTTTAACTGTACTATTCAAGGGTGAGTCAAAGATATTGTCTCCGAATGGATTTTTGAAACTATTTTTGAAAAATGACTTGTACTGAATTAAATTTAAAGAATAAACTTTTATTTTTAATCCTCACTAAAAACAACATATGATAAAAGGAGGCCCTGTAAGGGTCATCTGCTATTCTGCAGTTCTCTGTAAGATATTCCCATTAATCACACTTTGCATGGGCAGCTTGCTTTACTGTGGTGCACTTCCAAATATATTATCTCATTTCATCTTCATAGTATTTACTCCTATTTTACACATGAAGCTCAAAAAATTAAAGTGACTAGTTAGGGATGTGCAGCAAGCCAGAAGAGGTTTGTGGGTGTTTGCTTGTGGAGCTATGTGCAGGTGTGTCCTTGAGTGCAGGCAATGTGTCTGAGCATGCTTTTTGTGTGTCTGAAGCACATGGGACACACCCACAGGGATTGGTACATCTAATGAAGGGGAGGGGGTGGGGAGAAGGGTATCCTGAGATTGGTTTTTTGTTGATGGTGTTTTTTTAACACTGATCAGCAATGGCTTTTTCCTATTCCTTTTCAATATTGCATTACATTCCCAGGCAGAGTTCTCAGAAGAGGGCCCTGTCTGGAGAATAGGCTTGATTTTATCAGCATTCCATGTTTAGAAACAACAGCTCCCTGGTCCACCTACTCCTCTGGGAATTACTTCCTCTTTTCTTCCTTGCTTGCCAGCTTTATTGAATTTGCCTTAGCAACATCCAAAAAAGAATTGGTTTAGCAACAGCATGTGAACCAATGAAATGTGAGCATGCAAATTACTTCTAGACCAATAGGAGACCTCTCCAGGACTGTCAAGCCCCCAAGGTGGGGGGTGCGGGGGGGGGGGGGGGGCGGAGAACAACCAGGAGTTTGCAGAGCAGCCTCAGGGTGGCAGCAAACCAACTGGATTGGCCATGGGTCCCCAGCTTTCAAGCCTCTACTTTGTTTTCTTGCTTTTTTTTTTATTCATAAATATAACATATTTACCAGCTATAAAAGCCTTACTGTGGCTGCAATATGGACTCTTGCCTTTACCACAGCTAGCCCTGTGACCCCAGCATGCTACCTGCCATCTTTATTGTCACAAACAGTGCCAACCCATTGGCCTTTGGTGACTGCCAGCCTAGCCAGTCAGGAAGAAGGGCTGAAGAAATTTCATTCTCTTTAGTTTAATCACCTCTACTGCTGGGCTGAGTAGTGAGTGAGGTGGAGTTGGCTTTCTGCCACCAATGAATGGGAGGGAAGGAATGTGCCACCAACAGATTAGCTCCTGTCAGTACCCATATTTCCAGGTGGCATAGATTGAGGCTGTTCCCTGCTTTGTCAGTTCTACCATATACATCTGATTGCGACTCCTGACCAGCAAGGGGCTCGAGGGGAGTTCTCTCTTTTGGATGATTTGGCCCTCATATTCCTGAAGCCAAAGCAGACACTTATAGGGGACAAATATCAAATAACTCCATATTTCCATGGTTTAGCCATCTTTCTTTGTCTTTGAGATGATGTTGTATTTGACACCACCTGATGAGGTTTTAGACTATGAGATGTTCATATTTCTTTCCAGTGTTCCTATCACTACCTGGCATAGTCTTTTCATCCTTTAAGAATCACTTGAGACGTCAAATCTTCAGAAAGTCCTATTTGATTCTTGCATTCCTCTGCTACCCTCCAGCTCCATGGGACCCCTATTATTGTACTTTCATTAATATATATATGAATATATATATATATATTCATTTCTAAATGTCTCTTCATGAGAGTCATAGAGCTTCTTGAGAAAAGGGTTGTCCTTTGTTATCTCCAGCCCTAAATGTAGTGTTGACATATAATAGGTGCTGGATAATCATTTTCTAAAGAAAGAAAGCATGAAAGAAAGTAATTCTTACTCTTGGAGAAATAATCTTAGGGACTCAGAGATACCTGAGCCTAGGAGTATGGTGCTGACTGTGGAGGATCAACTTTTGGCTGATTAAAACCCTTTAGCACCATGGGTTGCAATTCCAGACCAAAGTCCGAGCTTGAAAGATAATCACCACCATTGGCTGATCCTGTGATAGGCTTATCTCAGTAACATGGTTTCCTTTATTTGTCTTTTAGGAAGAACTAAGAAGCAAATCCAAAATCTGTGCCAATGTGTTCTGTGGAGCCGGCAGGGAATGTGCCGTCACAGAGAAGGGAGAGCCCACATGCCTCTGCATTGAGGTAGGTGCTTATGTCAGGAGCAGAATGACAGTGGCCAAGACCCGTGTGGCTGCCTTGCTGGAGCTGCCAATAAACAGAGCAGTGCCAACAATTTCATTATCTTTATAAAAGTACACCTTGTCTACGTAAAAGGCATGTAGTATTTTTCCCCAGGGTTAAAAATCTGATGCATAGTTTTTAATGTAGAAGTTTTTCTTATAAAAAATGTGTTTAGTTACATAAGAGCTTTTTAATTAAAAAATTGGCAATTGCAGGGTGCAATGGCACATACCTGTAATCCCAGCAGCTGGGGAAGCTGAGGCAGGAGTCTTGCAAGTTCAAAGCTAGCCTCAGTAACTTAGCCAATCCCTGAGCAACTTAGGGAGACCCTGTCTCAAACAAACAATAAAGAAAACAAGCTAGGAATGTTTCTTAGGGCTTAGTGGTTAAGCAACTTTGGGTTCAACCCTGGAAACAAACAAACAAAAAGCAATTGTTTTATTTAAGCCAAATAGTATAAACATTTATTCAGACATAAAATTAATAATCTTTCCTCAAAACTGTTCAATCCCATTAGTCTGAGATAACTTCTATTATCAGTTTTGTATTTATTGTTCCAGGGTTTTTTTTGTGTGTGTGTACTAATATAAACCTGTGTTTCCCCCTATTTTATGCAAAAATGAAATTACAATCCTTATAGATAAAAAGATATGTAATTTATATCTTGCACTCTTCAATATATCATGGACAGCATTCCAGAACAGAACAGTTTTAACTCCTTTTAAAACTGATGCATAATATTTATTAATATAAAAGAACTAGGTTTATTAAATTATTTTTTCATAGATGGCCACGTAAGTGGTTCTTTGAGTTGCTTATCACCACAAACAAAAATATTCCTGTACAAATTTCCTTTCATGCTTCTCCCTTTGTTTCTGTAGGATCAAGCCACCAAGGCTCTAGGTCAAAAGAGGTGCCAAGGTTTTTAAAATAGTGAACAGAAATGCAGGTTTTGCAATTTTGTTTTTAGATGACATCTAAAAAGCAAAGTGAGCCTTTGAAAGACAGTCAAGATTCTAGTAAATTCTCACTTCCAAGGTAGACATAAATACCTTGGATATGTGCTTTTTTTCCTTCCTCTGTCAAACCAACCTAAAACCTGGCAACACAGGCTTTTCTCAAATAACTATATCAACTTAGTCCCCAGATTCAGGACCCTGATCCATTGCTGCAGAAAAACAAGTTTCCCAACTTGGAAACCTAAAAACCTGATCCTACTGAGGATCCTTTTGCTGTGAGAGGTCCTCAATAGAAGTATACTGACTACAAAGTGATGGCATAAGCCCTGACTTAGGATCTGGAAGCCTCACGTCTAGTCTCAGCTTAGCCACATATAGTTGTGTGGTTTTGAATGAGTGAACTAATTCCCACCAGATGCCATAAAGATAGTTTATATGTTTGTTTTCATCGACTCTTTCTTGTTACGGTCCCTTTATCAGGTCTAGGCTGAATTTGCTTTCCCCTTCTTCCTTTCTCCCTTCAAGAAACACAAAAGTCTAAAGAAACCAAGCTTGACTGTGGTCTTGGCAAACCTTGATGGTGATCTTTGTCAGTAGGCAAAGCTGAACCTCGTTGCCAGATGAACCTTATTCCATATTCCTGTCCATAAGGATTTACCGTAGTCCCAACCCCAGCCTCACAACAGAGGTTGTGAAACTAGGAGGAAAACAAAGTGGTCCCCAAATACCAACAAATACTAACAAAACAAGAGATCCCTATGATTAGTCCCTAAAAGAACTGAAATGTGTGTGTGTGTGTGTGTGTGTGTGTGTGTGTTTCCCTACCCATCAGTCTCCATATTCCCAGCTCCGGCTGTTTTGGGTCATAAATTTTTGGAATTTTGAGAGCTCTTAGATCTTCCAAAGATATTGAATGACTTTTTCCAAAGTAACAAAAAATCCAGATTCCTGACTCCCAATAAAATGTCCTTTCTGTTAATTCATTAATTAATCTGAGACTGGGTAATTTATAAAGAATAGGAATTTAATTCTCACAGTTCTGAAGGCTGTGAAGACCAGGATCCAATCACAAGTTGGTTTGAAGTCAGTGAGGACCTGGTCTCTACTTCCAAGGTGGCACTTTGAACATCCTCCTCTTGAACATCCTCACCTAGCAAAAGGCAGAAGGGCAAAAGGGCCTAATGCTTTGTGAAATCTCTTTTTATTAGGGCTTTAATCTCATTCATGAGGAAAGACCCATGACCTAATCACCTCCTGAAGGCCTTTCCTTTAACACTGTGGTTGCATTTGGGGATTATGTTTCAACATGAATTTTGGAGAGGACCCAAATATTTGAGCCATAGAAGCACATCCATTTCTTCACTGAATAGAAGAGATGACTCTGGATCAGGATGGACACAGAGGGCCATGAGGGACTGAGCATTGGAGTGCCTTCAGCATCAAGTGGGGTAGGGTCACTGATGGCCATGCCTGAGGCTCTGTCCTACGGCGGCATCGAGGTTCCATCTATGCTGGTGGGGAGTTCCCTCAGAAGATGACTTTGTGTGTGTGTGTAAGTGCATGTTAGTGCCCATAACCACACAAGCATCCTCCCGCGGGTCTATTTCAGCAATGCAAACCTCACAAGAGGCCTGTGTGTGGCAGTAACGGCAAGACCTACCTCAACCACTGTGAGCTGCATCGTGATGCCTGCCTCACTGGATCCAAAATCCAGGTTGATTATGATGGACACTGCAAAGGTAAGCATGCTATCACTACTGCATGGTAACTCTACCTGTGGAGAGACAGGGAGGGGTGGTGTATGGCCTGGCTGACCATATGACCTTTCTACCAAGGTCACTGCCACCCAAAGCTGAGAAGACCATCCAATTGGTTGGAGATGCACCCTCCTGACATTCAGGAGCCTGCTGAATTTTATGGATTAGGCCCCAGGGGCCTTCCAGCACCTACCTGCAGCTAGAGAGTAGTGAAGGTGATCACATAAATATAATAATAAGAAGAAAGTCCTTAAAGGAATTCCACAACTTTTCAGAATGTATAAATTAAATTTAGAAACTTCCCAGCCCTGGTACTATTATTTTTCTTCTTTTTTGCACTCAAACCATTACTATTAGAGTAAAAGGGAAGGCATCCTGTGGTTGTTGCTAATTAGACACCATCCCCCTGCCAAGCCATCGCCCTGCCCAGCCCTCCCAGTCTTGACCTCCCCTGGAGTAACAAGAAACTGTTTCTCAGGTGTTAAGTCCCCAATGTAGTCCCTGACCAGAATGTTTCTCCACGTGAATTCTCAAAATCCCAGGAAGCCTTCAACCCAACAGGAGGAGGTGTGAGATCAGGAGGGCAACCCAGTGGACACAAAATGTCAAACAAAGCAGAAAAGAAAAGATCCCATCCTTGGACCATGAAAGAAGGAAAAGATAATAATTTAAGACAAACTGATGGAAAGGCTACAAACAGCCCTCCTTGAGTGGGGCAGTTTTAATCCTAGAAATATCAGAAATTTTCTTCACTTTATGTTAACATATTTTTTCCTTTGTCTTGCAGAGAAGAAATCTGTAAGTCCATCTGCCAGCCCAGGTGAGTGCCTGCTTTGTTCCTGCTGTGTGCAGGCATCTCTGAGGAAATCTTGTGTTGCCTGATCCTGCTGAGCACACCAGCTCTTCTGTTTTTCAGAACCTGTGACCCAGAACACAGCTCACAAAAGCTGCAAAACACTGCATTTTTAGGGGGTGCTTGCCGATTAAAGCAGCTGTTGGAGGTGGGGGGTGTTAGCTGTTTTCCATTTTCACTGCTTAGTGACACTGCGTGGACAGGAAGGCCACTAAGTCCTCTTTCCAACACTCTGTAAGCATGCTCATGTCACAGGCCTTTTGAGGGACAACCCCTTCGAAAGTTGATAACTGAAAATGCTAGTAAGACTTCTGTGGTTTTTTTCTATCTATACAGATTAAAATCTTATCTTGAATTGTAGTTCCAGACCGCTTTAGCCTATGTTTTGTCCAGGTCCTCATAATGTCCTTGAGAGGTAGATCTTACTGTAATGACCTCACAAAAGAAGAAATTGAGGCTGAGAGATTGAGTTTCTACATATCACACAGAATACGAAGGGCATAGGAAGGGCAGGGTGAAGAAGAATGCCCACTTGTTCACATCCTTGGCTCCGTGCCCCCTTCACATCCCAACATATGTTGTCTTCCAGGAATTTCCTTCTGCCAAGGCTTTCTTTACTTTGTTTCCTCATCCACCCAACTCTGGATCCCACCTGTTGCTTCCACATGGCTTACAACAGCTGTCCAGAGCAGAGCTTTGACATGGCCCTTCCTTGGCCCTAGTTTTCTGTTGTTCATAAAAGAGGATGATACAGATGGTGTGGTGTGTGCCTGTGTGTGTGCCTGTGTGTGTGTGTGTGTGTGTGTGTGTGTTACTGGGAAATGAACCCAGGACCTAGAGCTTGGCACATGCTTGCCACATCCTAGGCAAGCACTCTACCTCTGAGCTAATCCCCTGCCCTTTTTATTTTGAGATAAGGTTAGCTCAGGCTAACCTTGAATTTACGATCCTCCTGACTCAGCTTCCTGAGTCACTGGGATTACAGGCATGTACCACTGCATTCAGCAAGGTGGTGCAAAATTTTAAATGGGAGAAAGTTTTGATAGACCTGGTTGATAAAAACAGAGAAAAACCAGAAAAAAAAAAAGGAAAAGAAAATCAGAAAACTTGTAGCATAACAAATGATAATGCTTTCATGTATTCATGTGTTACTTTAGCTTATCTTGAGCCAAAAGAGCTGCTCTGCTCATTGATTTTTTTCCCCCTTTTTCTTCCTAAAGTTAATGAAAATGTTCTGTATTTTTCTGCTGTCTTTTTCCTCACTTAAGCAGCTCTGTTTCAGCATTTTCAATCTCAATCTTAATAAATGCTTTTAGTGAGATTAGCTTGACTCCTGGTTAGACACTTTCTGGTTGTGAACCCTTGTGTGATAATCCTGTCCCACCAGGTGCTGTGGAGATTGGATGGGATGACTCAGCCTGGGTATTGTGCTCCCCAGGGAGCGGGTGCCAGATGACCCTGGGGTCCTCCCTCACCACCTGGCTTATCTCTCCTCTTTCCTGCAGTCGTTTGCTATCAGGCTAATCGAGATGAGCTTCGGCGTCGCATTATCCAGTGGCTGGAAGCTGAGATCATTCCAGACGGCTGGTTCTCTAAAGGCAGCAACTACAGTGAAATCCTAGACAAGTACTTTAAGGTAATCAGTGTTGTTTGTAGTCAGGACTGTTCAGGCCCAGAGAAGGGGAAGCTTCCTTCTCCCAGTGCCTGCAGGAGGAAATATGCAGCTGCTTAGAGTTCCTGGGTGTTTTCATGTTGTTGACCATCCCACAAAGCCGTGGAGTTGCCCTGTGACCCCCTGGATAAATGGGAGTCCAGCAGTCAACCTTCAGGATCAAGCACTCACGTGCTGCCCTCTTGGGCAGTTAAACCAAAGTTCTTAGAGAGGCTGTCAATGAGAAATATGCCCAAGCTCTGTCCCCTACCCTGTAAGACACCTACAGAGCTAGCTGCTGATACATGGTACCTTCTGATCTCACCCAGACCTGAACCACTTCAACCTTTTACCTACCCAAATTAACATTTCTCTGTCACTGACTTCATCATCCATAGTCCTGAGTTTCCTCATCTAAGAAGAGTTAATGGACTGGCATCTCCTGGGTCAGAGATTCCTCATGAACCTCGGAAGTAACATCGCCCATCAGATTTACCTGAAGCAACTGAATTCTAATGAGGGTTGGGAAAGATGCTGGTTTCAAAGGGGAAAATGAAGGAGGAAATAGTATTTGGCAACATGTTGGACTCCTGAGCTCTCTCAGAGAGCCTGAATGTTGATAGCAGTAAAGGGCACTCTTCCAGGTGATTGACAGGAACACAGACACACGTAAGAGCATCACACTTAGAAGCACAGACACATACACACATGTGCAACAATAGGCCAGATACACATACCACCCACAGAAATACACACATCACAGTGACAGGTACACACAGACACCCACATTCCAGTACCCACATTCTCACAGAAGCACCAAAGCCCCCTTCACTTTATGACACAGATCTCTAGGTAGGTGCTTCACTTGCTTCCCAAGCCTGCTGTTCCTGGAGCTAATAAGCCATGACTTGGGAGAAGATTCAGATGCTCGAGGGACTACATGACAGCACTGAGGGCACCCAGCACGCTCAACACCAGTGTAGTCTATGGATTCTTATTTTTTAACTATTATTTTGGAGCCTATAGATGGAGAAATTTTGAGTTGAGTTAAAAGAGGTGTTTGATCATTTAAGACTTCTCTTGTGTTACTGTTTTTAGATAGAAGCTTCTCTATGGCAGAGATTAAATCTCTCTGGATTCCAGGTTTTGGAGATCTCACCAAGATGAAAAAGCTTAGCTCTTCTCACTTTGTCCTCTCTCTCAGCTACTCCCACAGGACAGAACCCTTGGCAGGCGTGTTTCCCCTCCCATACACGAACATGTCACATTGCTGAGCAGGAGAGTTGGACAGGAGCAAAAAGTAACTAAAAGAAAATGCTTTTTCCAAAGCCGAGGGAGTGGTTCCTACAGGGCCTGTTGTGCACAGTGTCTTTGCCCTGTGATTGCAGCTGGAGCTGTGGGGCCCAGCAAGCTCCTTCCAGGGGGCCTCCTGGGACCTTGTAACTGTTTGTAGTTGCCCTTTTGTGGCACCCTGCCTCAGGCATCTCTGACATCTGTTATTCGATTTGATTCCCTAGAATCCAGGCCACACTGCCCCCTGACACATCTCCACCTCCTCCCATCCCCAGCAGTAATACTCTTGCAGGCTCCCAGCTGAAAACCGCAGGGCCCCTTGAGAAAACAGCTTTTCTCTAGGGTGTTCTGCCAACTGAGTTTGACTGCTGCTGCCAAACACAACGTTCCTCTTCCCAGACACACTGGCAGTGTTGGGTTGTTGTTGTTGTTGTTGTTGTTGTTGTTTTAATGATTATCAGAGGCCTGTGTGGTCTCTTCTCAGGGAGACTCCCTCCTTTACTAGGTCAACAGCTGCTTGCTGGGACAGATCTGACACCTCCCAGAGACTGAATTGCTCTCCAGTCTCACTGGTATCCCTTACATCAGAATAGTGGAAGAGCAAATATAATCGGAACTTGAATAAGGCTAAAATCTGCCTTTCACCTCAACCAGTGGTTCACTCATTGTTTCTTAGGTAAAAGAATTACAGAATGGAGAAGGGAAGACCATCGGGAAGTGTCTTTCTTGCCCATGTCACCCATACCCTGTGACTCCAGATTGACTCCTGGAGGCCAGGGCTGAAACTAGAGCCAGGCTTCTTGTCTCCCTTACCCTGGGGTCATGTACCCCATCGTCCCAGCTGCTGCGAGTGAGTCAACATCTGCCTCAACCCATCTGCTCTGAATAGTCTCTAAACTTAAAACCATGAGCCCCAATCATGAGTCTCCAAACATTCATCTTCTGCCTTTCTACAATCCAGCAGTCCCACAGAGGGAAAGTGTTGTTGTCTCGAATATAGAGCCATGAAGTACAGGCGTACAGAGGGTCTGTGTCTTTGTAACTGGTTGACTGAACAGAGGCCAAGTGAATTATGTTGGATTGTGGTTCCAGATCAAGACCCCACAGGCCTTTCATGCTATTTCTGGGGCAGATACCAGACCTGTGTTCCTATGGACTCCACATACTGAACTGGCCTGTGGAGGCCCATCAGGGCCCTTATTAAGACTACAGACAGAATGGAATGTCCTCTCAGCCTCAAGCCTGCCTCCTGATCCCAGTGATACTGAAATGTGTGTATACAGCACTGCCTTTCGAGAGCCTCTGGCCTACAGTTGCCAGGTTCAAGGTGTCCACTGGGTCCCTCTGATAGTGAGTGTGCAGCCAGTGTGGGATTCTTCCCCTCCTAGACATATTCTCTGACTACCCAGCACATGCAACATTCGGACTCCAGAAAGTCCTTTGCTCTTAAGAATATTCCTGGCCAAGCTTATTTAATTATGCTCCCTTAGTTAATCAAGACCTCACAGGTGAACTGCAGGGAAATTTTCTCAGGGAGACCATATAGTGAATAAGAGTATCTGAGATCTGCTCCTGGAAATCAGGACAAGAGTGATAACGAGGTTTAAGCAAGGGCCTCATAGTTGTTTTATATACACCTGTCATCGCACATGCCATGGATTGATTTATAACTTTAGAGTGGTGCACATGTGGCACATGGCATTCATACAGACAGTCAGTAGCTACATTTGTCCCTTCTGCCTGGAAACCTGGACAAACTTTCCTTCCAGAGTTCCTTGCACCATCTGAGGAGCCACCTTGAAAGTAACATGGGATGCTGATTATTTCCCAGGGTAGCAGTATGAGGCAGCCCAGGGAAAGAATTTGAGAGTTAGGAAGGAAATGACATTGGAACTAGTTAGAAGAGCAGCAGCATCCATTGTGGAATTTGATCAGAACCTTGAAATAGACTCCTTCATGCAGCTATGGCCTGGGCCTCTTGAATGGTCCCAGATGTCTGAGGTCTCAGTTTAGCATTTTAACATGAAGGGACAATGCCTGAGCTCACTACACCCTCCCCTTGCACTCATGGGATGTCATCTGGGTGGTCTGGACAGCCTGCGTAGTCTAGTCTCTGGATCTGTGCACACATCTGCAGTGGGCTCTCAGGGATTGGGGTCTTTGCACCACCCCTGCCTGCAGCTTACTGATTTGCCCTGACTTATCACTGCTGTGGTCAGTTATAGGTATGAATATGAAAGTTAGACCCTGAGATCATGGCAGGGAGGCTAGAATCATACAGCAAGACAGAGTTGTGTGATTCCCAAGGGAACTTGGAGGGTTACTTGCATTGCTGCTCCAGAGTAGTGAGATAAAAGCACTGAGGTTTCACAGCTGCTGATTCATCACATGGGATTTCACACCCTGCTGTTTTGTGTGCATCCAGGTTTGAGAATGTGGTGTGGTGGCTGGTCTGTCCCCAAGTTGAGAATGTCTGCAGGGTAGGTAGTGTTAGGGCTGGCACAGAGCACACTCAGGCACCCCAGGCTTTGGGGGCAGCTTAGGACTTCTGTCCAGTCTGCTTTCCTGAGGAGGGTCTGGAGTGAAAGGCCTCCTGGTAGCTTTTATCCAGGTCTGTCACTTGCTTCCTTCTCTGGGTATACAGTGATCCAGCCTTTATTGCCATAGCTCTTCGGGACCAGGCCAGGACAGGACTGAAAGATGTCAAGAATGACATGAATCTGAGATGGGTCAGTCCTGGAGAGGCAACGATGGGATTGGGGCTCTACAATCCTGAAAAAATCTCTTCATACCCTTCTAGAATTTTGATAATGGTGACTCTCGCCTGGACTCCAGTGAGTTCCTGAAATTTGTGGAGCAGAATGAAACTGCCATTAACATCACCACCTATGCAGACCAGGAGAACAACAAGCTGCTCAGGTGAGATGAAGCAACACTGCCTACAAGAGGGGACTCGAGCCCCTTCCTACCTGGAAAGAGCCACCCATGACAACATGAAGAAAAAATAGGAACTCTCTCCTGTTCTACTCTGTGAACTTTATGAACTAATATATTAAGAACTAATATACTGATCAGATATGTTGATATTTGATCAAATAGTTAGTTTTAGGCCAGAACTTACAAGGAAAAAAGACTGGAATTTTAAATTATCAAGGTCTCATCAGAGCACAGTTGTTTCTGAATGATTTAGGTGATACTATATTGGTTAATTTTTTGAAGGAATTACATTGATTCAGTCTAAAATAGCTTCACTGCTGATTAGACAGTCAGTGCTGTTTCACATGATCGCTCTAACTGTTATAAATGTATATCCCTCTCATTTTCTGGTATTATCCTAAAATAAATATTAAGAAAAATCAATCTCCACGAAACTTCTAATGCGGTTCCAGTACATCAGTAAGAATTAAAAATAGTAAAAGCTCCTCTCTTGTGTTCAAAAGAAGTGCAAAGCCCATCTTCTAAAAGGATTCTTCCTAAAAGTAGTCTATGACCTTAAGGTATAGAATCTGCAAATCCTTCATATTTTGAAGTCAGATAAGGTTTTACAGTTTCAATGTTTGAAACTTAAAAACATCCCAGCAAGAGAGTTGTCTTTCCTTTTTAGGTGAGAAACCAGGTTCAGAAACGTTGAATAACTAGCTCAAGACCATTTGGGTAGTAAATTAAGTCAGTGCTCAAATCCAAGCCAGGGGTGATGTGAATGAACTGCAGTTCTATAAAAGTCTTCTGAAAGATCTATTTCTAGAATGGTGGTAGTGTGATTCTTGCTTGTATGCCATATTCTTTCAAATCCCATATTCTTCTCACATCATCTGTCATCTCTTCTGTTTTTTATTTTTTTGGTCTGATTGACTTGACAGTCACACCAGTGGGAAGGCAGTTGCTGGTGGAGGGTGTGCAGGTAGGGAAAACATCAATCAAAGTGGACAGAACCATTCACAAAACTTGAGTCATCTTGGGAGAACATTAGAACAGGTTTGAGTGATCCGGCATCCAGTTTAATAAACTGAAGGTTAGGTGCTTATAGGAGTCAGGGTCTGGGTGGTGTTTTGAGACAGGTCAGTGTAGAAAGAAAACTGGTCAATGAACACTCCTCTCCCTGACCTCCTGGAGGCCCCAGTTGTGTGTGAGTCTGGTTCTTCGCTGTCTTGGGTGTGAGGCTGAAGCCTTGCTGATGTGTTTCTCCTGTGTTTTGTTGCAGAGGACTCTGTGTCGACGCGCTCATTGAACTGTCCGATGAAAATGCCGACTGGAAACTCAGCTTCCAAGAGTTCCTCAAATGCCTCAACCCATCTTTCAACCCTCCTGAGAAGAGTATGCCTAACATAGAAATTGAGAGCTACTAGGCATGGAGGCATTTAGTGGGAGCCAAGATAGAGAGGGTCGGTGGAATTCCCTAGAGTTGGCTGAGAAAATCCCTTTCCACAGTTCTAGTCTGGGCCCCAGCCCATCATCTCCATGGTGCTGTAAAGGTCCAAAAGGGTCTCTGTTGAGTGAGGGTGTCTGCTCAGCCATGGTGCCTCTGAGGGACAGGCAGGCCTTGTCAGGGAAAAGGGCAAGGTGCAGACTACCGCAAGAACCTTCACAACCAAACTATTGTCTTATTTCTGGTCCAACAGAGTGCGCCTTGGAGGATGAAAGGTATGCAGATGGAGCCGAGACCGAGGTGGATTGTAACCGCTGTGTCTGTGCCTGTGGGAACTGGGTCTGCACAGCCATGACCTGTGATGGTGAGCTGTGCCCCTGGCAGAAATAAGGAGCAGCTGGGGGCATGGGAAAGAGGACAGTGACTGGGAACAAGGAGCCCAAGCAGCGAGTAACAGACCCAGACTTGTAATGTCAGAGCTCCCAGGGGCAGCACTATAGGTGAAGTACTTGGCCCAGATGCATTAAGTTTGAAAATCACAGCTGAGCCTTCAAACAAGTGATGACTGAGACCAAGGCCACATGTGAATGTTGATATGAGCTGGAATGATCATAATGAAAGCAAACACCAATTTAGGACTAGGTGCCAGGCATTCTTCTAAGCACTTAATCCTTGTGACACTTTAGGGAATACTATATATAAAAGACTGAGGTGATTGGAAGTTAAAATAACTCCTCATTTTAACTCCTAGAATTGCAAATACCTAGCGGGCGGGGGGGTGGGGAATGAAAATATCTGTAGACCCTCATTGAACTATAGAATTAGGTAATCTAATAAAATTTTTTTTTGAAATAATGTTGAAGTAGTTGAGACATGGGCAGGGAGGGATGGGGAGATAAAGATGTCAGAAAAAATTAGGGGGACAGAGAAGAGAGTAAAGGATGTGTTAGAACCAATAGGGTCCCATCACAGTCTTGGGCTACAGTGATGGCAGAAATCAAGCCCTAGCAAAGAACTGGGGACTATTCAGTTTGGAGGCAAGGCAGAGAAGGGTGTTGAAGCCAGGTCTGGAATGGAATTGAATCACCTTAAGTTTGAGTAGGAAAGGTCAGTTGGAACCAGACCCAAAAGTTACACGTGAACCTAAAATTATATTTTAAAAAGTTAGCTGAGGCAAGAAGAAGTGGACTGGTACCTAAAATTGTATCAGGAAGATTAGGTAAAATGGTGACTGGGAGGAGGAGCCCAAGGAGCTAGGAAGAGCTTCTCCTGGACGAGGAGCTGAGGAGCACCAACAGTATAATAAACAGAGGCTCACGCTGTCCATGGGATCACTAGCCTACCACTACCCAGGACCAAGTCCATTTTCACTGTGGGCAAGATACCAGCCTAATTCTAGGTAGGATCAGAGAGCAGGGAGAGTACAGATATTAGCAATTTCTAGAAGTTGCTGGAAGTCAAGATCAAGCTGCAATAGCCAGAATACACACACAGTAGCTACTAAAGCCAGCAGAGAACATCTTAAAACAGCAGCTAGGCCTGCCTCAACCAGGAAGCACCCTTTGCGTGACTTCCCCCAACACCTTCAGTACATAACTGCTTTCATTCTGGATTTTGAAAGTTAGTCTTCCATTTCTAAGATGCAAGAGTCAGCATGCAGCTGGTTTATAGAACCCTAAGCATCATTGTCTGGATAAGCCCCATCACATGTATCAGATAAAATTCAAATCATTCCCTCCATCATTTGCTTATTTCCATAGGCACACAGCTCTAGACTGCTTGTTCTCCCTCCCAGGAAGGCCCAATTCAGATCTGTGTTTGGATATAAAAATATAATTCAGGGATTGGGAGTATAAATCCGTGGTAGGGCTTTTGCCTAGCGTGTTTGAGGCCCAGCACATGTTCACTCCCCAGCACAACAGAAACTAAAGAGCAATCCCAATGGTGGTACCCCAAGGATCTTAGCATATCTTGATATGGAGGCCCTGGATCTAAGAGGAAATTATAGAGGCAGTATTCAGAGGCATTTCTGGGGTAGTGCCTGAAAGTTAGCAAACTGGTCTTAGGTCACAAATCCCAAAGGGAAAGCAAGCAGGGACATCAAGATGTTGTAGACCCGTGAAGCTAGGGCCAAGTGAAACTGCTGGGAGGGGCAGGTCAATGCCACTGCCTGGTGTTTCCTGATGGTAAACATTGTGATTGATACCCAGAGATTCCTGAGTCCCATCCCAAATGTACTGAATTAGAATCTGTAAAAAGAAGAGCTTGGGAACCTGTGAAGTTTTTTTGTTTGTTTTGTTTTGTTTGTTCCTACACAAAATTGGGAAACATTACTAAATGTAGTGTTTATAACCCTGTCTGCACACCACAAGAGCCTCTTTAAAAAAATACTGATGCAAAGGCCCAACCTTACATAAATTAAATTTGAATCTCTGAAGATGAAAGCTAGGCTTTTTTTTTTTTTCCTTTTGTGGTGCTAGGGATCAAAAGCAAATGTGGGGTCTTGCTTGTACTAGGTAAGTGCTCTACCAATGAGCTCTCCCTCATCCAGCAATGGTATATGTAAGTGTTCATCAGGGCATTTTGAGGAATTTCCTGAGCCAGGACCCAGGTTCTTGACATAGCTTTTCTGCTAGGCCAGCCCCTGGCATGATGTGCCATCAGTTGAAAGATGCTGGGAACAGAGGCCAGAGAATAGTTGGTAGATTTCTTGTTTGTAGTGTGTTACCTTGGAGATGTCAGTTGTATGAGACCCTGCATGGCTTCATACTCAAGAGAAATGTGAGCAATCTACTCTCCCTCCATAGGTTAAATGGTCGATGAGTTGAGAACCCATAAGGAAGATCTTAGTGAATTCCTCACAGGCTTACCACAGCTGCCAATGTCTGAGCTTTGGTTCTTTTTGCAGGAAAGAATCAGAAGGGGACCCAGACCCAGACAGAGGAGGAGGTGACCAGATATGTCCAGGAGCTCCAAAAGCACCAGGTGAGTGGTGGCCACTGTGTTGGTTCAGGTATTGCTGCTGCCTCCAGGCCCTTCTCTCAGTCACTGCCCACTGCCCCAGGAGACCAAGGAGACACACTTTGTTCAATACAGTAGATCCTGCATGATATCATTTCACATGCATTATCAAACTGATGAAGTCCTCTAAGAGCCCAGCAAGACCCAACAGATGTAAGTTACAACTTGGTGAGTGACTATATAAGTAAGAATTGGCAAGGTGGCTATTAGCAAGTGAGCATGGTCTGAAGCAGTATTAGTGTTTCCTATCATGGTGTGCCCATACCCAGTTTGAGAACTGCGCTTGGAGAAGGCTCCGTAACTTGCTCATCGTTGTGCCCTTACATCTGGCACTGGGCCTGGTATGAAGTAGACACTCAGTGAGAAATGAGTGGATTCATACCTCAATAGAAAGGATCTAAGTTCAATACCATATGGTCAGAGAAGAACCTGTGATTGACAAAAATTCTCCTTCCTGGAGATTCAAAAGGTAGTAAATCAGAGTTCTGTTCAGAGTATATGTCAGTGTGTTGAAAGCCTCTTTAAGGAAAGCGCTCTTAGCAGAGTAGAGGTCCACTGAGGCACTGTGGCAATATTGGGTCCTGGGCCTGTCCTTCTACCACTGTGCTGTGTAGTCTTAACAGGATACTGCTCCTTGCATTATCTATCTGTTGACTAGATCTAATAATAGAAGCCTTCTCCCTGACGTTTGAGTTTTTAAGGAATATCACAGTCACAAAAGCTACTAAACCACTGAGATGAAATGTTTAACATGAGTTAAAAAAAATTACTATTGGTAGTAATTGTTCATATTTATTGATCATTCTTTTTTAATATTTTTTCAAAATACATGGACACAATATCTTTATTTTGTTTATTTATTTTTATGTGGTGCTGAAGATCAAACCCAGGGTCTCTCACATGCGAGGCAAGCGCTCTACCACTGAGCCACAACCCCAGCCCCTTATTGATCATTCTTTACGTGCATTTTGACATTATTATCACCGATTGGGTCAAAATCTCTTGTCCATTGTTTAAGCAGAAGCTTCTAGTCTTGCTTTTCCTAATTTCACAAGTCTTGAGTGAGTAGTGAGTTCAACCAATTAAAAGGGAAGGAAAAACTTCACAGGAATTTCTTTCATCTAGTGTGGAGAAGTTACAGTGGAGTAACAGATGGTGGGGAGTGAATTACAGTAGCTAACATTTTTAATTTTCTCTGTCTTATGGGAATTTCTTCAGAAGCAGACACTGAGACGAGGACTCAAGTAGAGCATTTATGTGGGAGGCAATCCCATAAAACAGCAGAAGTGTAGGGAAATGCACTCAGGAAGGAAGCAATAAAGAGTGTATTCAGATTAGACATGAAGACGCTCACCTATAATCCCTGCTACTTGGCAGCTGGACTGCAAGTTTGAGGCCAGCCTGAACAATTTAGGGAGACCAAAATAATAATAATAAAAAGAAGAATATCCAGGCAAGGCACTACAGGGGCACTCAGAACTTAATCCTATTGGGGAACTCTGGGAACTGAGTTACTGTGCCTGAGATGGGAGGAACTGGAGTATTTCTACAAAAACTCACATCAGCCATTGGCTGAGGGCTACTTGGGTTCATTAATTCCCTGGCATTTCTGGCTATAGCACATGCAGGCAGTGTAGACTTCCAAAGCTAGAGAAAGCCCTCAGGCAGAGGTGCTGGTGTGGCAGTAAGAAGCCATGCCAGTTTCCACCAAAACAGTTGAAGCAAGGGGCTGGGAATGGAAACTGACTGTGGCTAGTCACTGTGGCCAATGGTTTTTTTCTAATTATTTTTTTAAATTGAGGTATAATTCACATGTCATAAAATTCAGTGCTAAAAAATATGCAATTTAGTGGGTTTTATTTATTCTGTTCAGTTCCCACCACTAATTCTAGGAAGAATTCTCCCTCTGCCCTTGGCAACCACAAATCTACTTTCTAACTTGATTTGATTTGCCTATTCTAGATATTTCATAAAAATAAAATCATTCACTATTTGGTCTTTTATTTATTTATTTTGTGGGGGGTCTAATTCTTTAACTTGGGATAGTGTTTTCAAAGTTCATCCTTACAGCATGAATCAGTCCTTCATTCTTCTTTGTGGCTGAATACCATTGCACATATACCACATTTTGTATATCCATTCATCAATTGATGGACGTTTAAGTCATTTTAATTTTGAGCCCTGATGAATGATGCTGCTGTGAATATTAATTGTACAAGCTTTTGTGTTGGTATGTTTTCAAATTTTTTTATGAACATGTATGTTTTAGTCCGTTTTTTCGTTTCTATGATTAAAAGGATCTGATCAGAACAACTATAGAAGAGAAAAGTTTATTTGAGGGCTCATAGTTTCAAAGTTCATACTCTCTAGAAGGCTGGCTCCATTTCTCGGGATGTGTGGCAGAGGGAAGCAGCTCACATCATGGTGATCAAGAAGCAGAGAGAGAGACTCCACTTTCCAGACACAAATATATACACCAAAGCCACGCCCTAATTTCCACTGCCTCCAGCCACACCCCACCACTCAGTGAATCCCTATCAGGGGATTAATTCACTGATTGGGTTAAGACTCTTACAACCCAGTCATCTTTCCTCTGAACTGTCTTGCATTGTCTCACATGTGAGGTTTTTTCTTGGCTCCTGCTTTTGGAGACTTCCCCAATCAAATAAATGAAGGCATTTGCCATCATCGGGATACCCAACAACTCACATCCAAACCATAATAATATTTTTTTAATTCTCTTATATACCTGAAAGTGCAATTGTTGAGTCATATGGTAACTCCATATTCAGGACTATTTTCCAAAGTGGCCACACCTCTGTACATTCTCATCAACAGTGTCCTAACTTCCTCACACCCTTGTCAGTATTTTGGGTTTTTTTTCTTGTTTGTTTAATTTGGTTGTTTTTTTGTGGGTTTTTTTGTTTGTTTGTTTTGTTTTGTTTTGTTTTATTGTTACTAGGGATCAAACTCAGGGCCTTGGACACACCAGACAAGTTCTCTACCACTAAACTATATCCCCAGTCTTTTTCTTTTATTTTGAGACAAGGTCTTACTAAATTGCCCAGGCTGGTCTCACACTCGTACTCCTCCTGTCTCAGCCTCCTGAGCAGCTGTAGATACAGATGTGCACCACCACACATAGCTGTTATTGTTTTTATTTTAGCTTCAATAGTGGAAGTGAAGTGGTATCTGATTGTGATTCTGATTTGTATTTCCCTAATGACTAGTGGTGTTGGACATCTTCTTAAGTCCTCATTAACTATGTGTATCTTCTTTGAGAAAAATGCGAGGCAGTGTTGTAAAAGCCAGTACTTTCTTATTCTCATTTTACTGTTGGAAGACATTAAGATACAGGTTTCACAGTATGCCCAAGGTTACCAAGAAAGTAGCACAGTTGAATTCAAGTTCAGATTGTCTACTTCCAGAAACTGTTGTTGCTCTTAACACTTCTCTGGGACTTGTGGGATTCAGAATATCAATATTCTTTTATTTATCCGTAAAATGGAAATAATAAGGTCTGATCTTGTTTCATAGGAGTGCAGATGGAGTCAGCTCTGAATTCAGTAAAGAACTCCTACTTACCAGAATTCAAATTCAGCATAAGAATGTATCTGTTGGGGGCTAAGGTTGTGGCTTAGTGGTATCGTGCTTGCCTAGCCTGTGTGAGGCACTGGGTTCGATTCTCAGAACCACATATAAATAAATAAAGTAAAGGTCCACTGACAATTAAAAACATTAAAAAAAAAAAAGAATGTATCTGTTGGGCTGGGGTTGTGGCTCAGTGGTAGAGTGCTTGCCTCACATGCGTGGGGCACTGGGTTCAATCCTCAGGACTACATAAATAAATAAAATAAAGGTATTGTGTCCACCTACAATTAAAAATTTAGAAAAAAAATATTTTTTTAAAAAAAGAATGCATCTGTCAATGACGGCTGTATAAAGTCTTGAGACCCAGATAAATGCCAGTGATTTTTTAATATTTCCCTGATGATTATTTTCTCTTACATCTCAAAGGAAACAGCTGAAAAGACCAAGAAGGTGAGCACTAAAGAGATCTAAGAAGAGGCACTGAGACACAGTGTCTGGAACCCAGCACCTTCTCTTCCACTCCAGTGCTGAGTCCAGTATATGCAAGTGTCTGCTACAATCGCCAAATCACCAGTATTTGCTTATATAGCAATGAATTTTATTTTGTTTATTTGTTTTGCAATAAAGGAAGTGGGGGTGGCTGGCTAGTAGGGGAAGGGCCATAGCCTTCATTTCTAGGAATACTTCCAGAGAAACTGTGCTCTGGGGCTAGAGGCAAGTAGAGAAACTGCATCAGGGTGGGGAGGGAGCAGACCCAGATCTGAAGCCTTTCTGAGTCCACCACAGCTGTGTGCAGACTGCAGGGAGAGACACGCAGTGCCAGAGAAGACTGAGCAGGCCGTCCCTGCAGGAGGACAGTGGAGAGGAACTCTTTCTGCTTTCATCCCATGCTGTTGCTACTGTCAGCATGACAGACCTCCAGCATCTCTGCTTCTCCACTGCCTTTAGATACACAACCACCCTGTTAGTTACCTGTGTCCCACAGGCTTGGATGGAGTTTCTGGGAGGGTATGCCCAAATGATGCAGATACTTGCATACTTCAAGCCCCGTAGAGACTTAACCAAATTTTTTTAAATACTTTTTACCAAAGGTGCTATATCTCTGTCAAACACTTTTTTTTTTTTTGGCAAGTTGACTTCATTCTTCAATTATTATCATTATATTATTGTTGTTATTTTATAATATTTTATTTTCTTGACTAGATATTAAGCTTTTGTAATTATTTTCCAGTACTACCATTTCAGAGGTGGAAGGAGTTTGGGATTCTTCCTGGTACAGGAACTTCTGTAACCCAGACCCCCCCCCACCCCACCACATACTAGAGTAGATATACCCTACAATGTCAGCACCTCTGGCTTCTAGCAGATCAGCTATGTACCACAAGGGGCAGAAGTTTCCTCAGACAGAAGCCAGGGGATGAAGCGTCTTCATATAAAGCTTTCAAGATCCAAAAAGTTAATTTGTTTTCATTTATTCTGAGAAGTTCAGGCAAATCACTGTTTGAAAGACTGGAAGCTTACAGTGCCTCCAACATGCTCATTGATCTGCCACTAGCTAGCACAGTGATATGGCCCCTATCTCCTGTTACTGGGCCTCAGTTTCCTCAGTGAGCTGATAAGAATGCATTACCCTTTTGATCTGACAGATTTTGTGGTTCTGGTAATTAGTCCAGATCCAGGTAGGTTCCTGTGATTTTCCTTCTTGTGATAAACCTTATCAACAAGAAGAGGCAGATAGCCAAAAATAAGATGTCCAAGTTGGACCTCAGCCTGAATGACCCTTGCCAGGCCTCCATGGGAAAGTGTGCCCAAGAGGAGAGTGCAAGAGAAAGAACCACCCCTCTGTCTTCAGCTGTGCATGGCATGGGCAATCTCTTGTTGGAGTCAGAAAGAGCTTTCCCATTAGAGAAGAGAACAAAAGAAGGTTTGACATTTGAGGGGGTGAAAAACAGAGATGGAATTTTCAAACTGAACCTTGGGGAGAAGTCAGTTGTTCACAGTCAGTCCTGTGTCTGTGGCCTTGGATTATTCTACCTGCTCATTACCCTGTTTTAGATGTGTTTGTCATAACAAGGGTCAAACATTTGAAGAATTCATTTGCAAAAATTAAATTACATATTATGTAGCTTGTATGCACAGGCAATTGTGAGAAAGTCTGCCAGAATTCCTTCTAAGTAGTTTTCCTTGTTCTATTTGAAAGGGGAAAATTCCACTTCGATTCTAATTCTTCAAAAAAATTCTTTCATGTACCATCCCATTTAAAAAATACTTTGAACCTCCCCACACCCTTGTGCAGTCTGAAATGCAGCTCCCTGTCCAAGTGCCTTGGAGAACTTACAGCAGCATGCCTTAATTAAAAGAAGTTTTGCCAGTTCTTGGACACAATGAGAGAGGGCAAGAGTCCTAGTTGGTTTAAAGCAAGAAGCCACAGTGTCTGTTCACTGGTCACATTTAGAACAATGATTACCATCCAAGACTCTACCCAACCCTGCAACATTGAATTCCCAAGAGCAAATCCACAGTCCTCTTGAGTTCTGCTGCTTCTGTGTAAATAGGGCAGCTGTTGTCTGCATCATGAGATCACATGATCTGAGGACCATTCATGGAAAAGCTGCTAAATAGCCTAGTTTGGGGAGTACATAGAGCTTTGCATGAAACGAACATGCAGGATCAAATCAGGTTCAGTTCTTTCAGCCCTCTGAAAGCATGTAAGGCATAGCTGCAAGCTTTTTGGGCTTTCTGTGTGTGTGTGGTTTTATAAGCAGTGTCTGCTAAGATCCAGTGTCCATGGAAACCTTCCCACATGCCGTGACTCTGGACTATCACTGTTTTGGGAAAGCAGGGCTCTTCCATCAGCTAATAAGCCCATGTGAACCAGTCTGAATGTCTTTCCTTTAGCCTATGATTTAAATAGTCAAACTTCAGGAAACAATTAACAGGTTTGTTGCCTGTGTGTTTGTGAAAATGTATTTGTATTTAGTATGCTTCCATATTGCATTTAACTTGTTTTTGTAACTCCTGATTTTTTTTTTTGGTTACTATTGATAAATAAAAAATAAATAAAATAATAGTTTTATTGGTTTCCTTCCCTTCAGTCAAGGCCAAATAAAATTGTGCAAACAAACAATAACCACTTTCCTCATAAAAGTAAACTTGAGTTTCAGGAGCCTTTTTTAAAAAAGGTACTAAAGAGTCTGTCCTAAAGGCATCTTGGGTGTTTAGTGAAATAAGCCATACTCAGAAAATCAAGGGTCAGATATTTTCTATTATGCAGAAGCTAGAGAGAAAAAAGGAATTAAAAGGGGGATCTCAGAAAAACAGGGGGAAATCAGTAGAATAGAAGCGTAGGACCAAGGGTAAGGGCAAAGGGGGAAGAAAGAGGAAAAATTGGGGAATGAAGTTGACCAAATTATGCTGTGTGCATGGATGAATATATCACAATTTATTCCAATTAACTATGATGTGCCAATTAAATAAATAAATTGAAAAAAGACATTTTGGGAATGCAGCTAGGAGGGAAAATTTACTTGGGCTAGTAGGATGGTGGATGTGGATATAGAGTGATGAAAAGTCAGGGAGTGACTTGGTTCATTCAGACTGCTATAACAAAATAGCTTAGACTGGGTAATATGTAAACAATTCATTGTTCAGTCTGGAGGCTGATAGTCTAAAAGCACAGCAGTTTAGGTGTCTGATGATAGCTTGTTCTCTGCTTTAGACGGGACCTTTTTGTTGCACATGGCAGAAGAGGTGAGCAAGCTCTTTTGAGCAAACTATTCAGCCCCTTTTTATAAGGGCATTTATCCCATTCCTGATGGTGGAGCTCCTATGACCTAATCAGTTACCAAAGATCCCATCTCCTAATGCTATTGTATTGGGCACTAGTTTGCCACCTGTGAAAGTTGGTGGTGGGGACACAAACATTCAGAACATGGTGGCAGGAAACATTTCTATATTGGGAAGAGGTTAAACTAAAATGACTCTTAAAGCCCCTAGTGGGTGTTCTGAGACTGGATGGCATCTAATGAGGCTGACTACAGATAAAACTGTATGAGAAACCAAGAAAACTTGGGAAGGTGAAACAAGGAATTGTTGCTGGAAACGGGTTGCAATACCTTAATGACTTCCTTTATACATACTCCCTTTGGGATCAATATTTCCAAGTGGACCAAATGCTGTTGGTTAAATCATAAGTGGTTAAGACTTCTTTCTGCTCCTCCTTCAAGACACATGAGCAATACTTGCTTTCCAACTTCCCATTTTCATAACTATGATGCACTCCCCAGAACCATTAATTCTATCTTTCTAAAAGAACACATTTGATAAGTTTTAAAGTTTCTTAATATCACTTATATCTGTTTAAGCCTTGCTTCCCTAAAATTATAGCCAGGTAACTTTGATTGGATTTGGGAATTGTTCAAATGAGTGGGTGCTACCATGCCTGGTCATAATCATGCTAAATCCTGGCTGTCTTCGCCCAACCTCCCATCAGGCTCTGGAACATTTTTCCTACTGTTACAGCATATATATGTTGAGAAAATAAAAAATTATTAAAATAGAACAACATACTTCAGAAGATAAGTTTCCTATAATTAAAATTTAATATTATGAATTAGACAAGCATAAATAATAATATAAGCATAAATTACTTTGATTAGAGTTAGTTTTTTGAGTAGCTGTATCAAGTTCCATAAGTCCTCCAATTATTTCTAAAATGAGGGGGAGGAGAGAGAAAAATAGAATATGAATGAGTGGATAAGATGTAAGCAGATGCTCTCAGAGTCCTGAAGCACATCTAACATGGATGTGGGATATGAAGACATTCATGGGCTACTGCTGCTGGGCTGGGGACTGTTTAATGGCATGGGATAGGAAGAAAATGTTGCCGTGTAGTCTTCCTGTCAATTAGAAGGAATTTTTTTTCTAATTATTTAATATGTTATACTTGAAAAAGTTATATGCACACCTAGAAATAAAAAATCCCAAGTTGTATCAAAGAAAATATAACAAAATCATCTTCTTAGGGGACATATACATTCATAAATATACTTATAATTGCCAGTTGTCCTTCAAAGAGGTTGTATCAATAGACAGTTCCACCAAAAGGACATACATTAAGTGTTTCTATTTCCCTACATTTTTTGCAAACATTTTTTTCTTGGCTACTAATAGAAGAAAAATGAAATTCCTCGTTGCTTTATTTTTAATTGGCTGATTATATTATTTCTTTTGTAAGATTGAGCATCCTTCCATTAATTATTTCATTTCCTTTGCTCTGTTTGTTGTTGGCCTTTATTTTATTGATTTATGGTTCATGTCAGTAGCCTTTTGTTATAAGTGTGGCAATTATTTTCCCCCTTTTGAATTTATTTATAGTATTCTTTGTCTTGTTGAAAGCTTCACTATTTATATAAACTAATTTATCCATCTTTTCCTCTCTGTCTTTAAGGCAAAAGAACTTTAAACTCTGTGCCATTATTGAAGCCTAAGGACAGAAAACAGCCAGAGCAGAACTTTGAGGTCCTCAAAAAGAACATAGAAAATGACCACTCAAGGGGCTAAGAGTGGCATGATGTAGTCATTGCCAGCGTTAGAGAGTGTATAAACTAAATCTACCATTACAACCCAGGGAATATTCCAGAACAGAGTATTCCAACTGGAATAAGCACAGTACAGAGGTGGATCCAAACTGAACTACAATTATTCTATTATCTATTAAGGGTGATTTCTATTTCTATTGTAAAGGCAAAATGGAGACTGAAATCAACACCATTTATGTTCATTTAGCAAATTATTTTGTGTGTCTATTATTTTCCAGGCATTTTGTTTCTTTTTTTTTTTTAAGTTGTAGATAGATACAATACCTTTATTTTATTTATTTATTTTTATGTGGTGCTGAGGATCAAACCCAGTGCCTCCCATGTGCTAGGCAAGCTCTATACTACTGAGCCACAACCCCAACCCTGTTCCAAGTGTTTTCTAAGAGTTTATTGTGAGTGCTTGGACTCATCAGTGACCAGTGAAAATAGATGATGATTTCTGCCTTGTGAAGTTTATGTGCTAGCAGGGACAGATAGATAATAGTCATGATAAGTAGGTAAAGTTTACCGTGGTATGTTAGAAAGTGATAAGGAGCACATTCAGCAGATAAGGGAGATTGAGAGAGTGCAGATGAAAAAGTGCCTCAGTTTGCAATTTTAAAAAGGGTGGACAGGGGCTGGGGTTGTGGCTCAGCGGTAGAGCGTTCACCTAGCATGTGTGAGGCCCTGGGTTCAATCCTCAGCACCACATAAAAATAAATAAACAAATAAATAAATGTATTGTGTCCAACTACAACTAAAAAATAAATATTATTTTAAAAATGGTGGTCAGGACAGGCCCCATTGAAAAGGTCAATGGAGACTGTAAGCAGAAGGAATTAGCTAGGTGATGTGGTGCCTGAATGTCACTTGGGGGCTGAGAGGTAGAAATAAGGACAAAGAAGTGGAGGACAAAGGACAAAGATGGAGCATGGTTAGGGATTTCAAGGAGAGGTCCTAAAAGGCTATGTAGGGACTTTGGCTTTTACTGAGTGAAATAAAAGCCTTTATGGGTTATTATATGAGAATAAGTGGGGTAAACCATTGGTGGTTCTATTCTGTATGTGTGCCTAAACATTCTCAAAACTGATACCTTATGAAAACCTGATTATACCATTCTTTATGTGATGGCTCACTTAGCTACCTACCAGGTGGATCCTATTAAGATTCTTATTCATAATGAGCAAAACCAAGCATTATTTAATTTATATTGTAGAGAGCTTTGGGTATGTAAATAACTTCTCTATTTTGTCAAGTAACTTTATATCTGTTAAAAAGAAATATGGATACATACACTATTAACAAATGAGACTTGGGAAGCCTAAATAGGTGAAGGGAACATGTAGGATTGAACAGATTTTTTTTTTGTGTGTGTGTTCTGTGTGCCAGGCCCTGGGAAGGGGACTAGGATTACAACTAGTCAAACTCAATATCTTCTCTCAGGGAAATAGGTCAGTAGTCTATGTGGGAGCATGTAATCATATTATAAGAACAAAGCACATATTATGAGAAAAGACCAGTGCTCTGGAATCAGAAACCATGGGAGAAATTTCTAACCTGAAATCTGAACAAGTAGAATTTCCCTAAAGTCTATTTAGTAGGAGCAGCAAATGCAGCGATTCAAAGATGTAGAAGAGTAAATAAGAGCTTGAGATCCAGACCTCGGTCTGAATCCCACTCTGTTATTTACGGTTGGTTGTACCACTTTGGGAAAATTAGATTCTCTGTGATTGTTTCCTCATTTATAAAAATGGAGATGACAGTAATTTGGAACCAGGTACTACAGTACATGCCTGTTGTCCCAGCTACTTGAGAGACTGAGAGGAAGATTATTTGAGCCTAGGGGTTCAAGGCCAGCCTAGGCAACATAGACAAACCCCCATCTCAAAACACAGAAAGTATTTCAGAGGGCTATTATGAGAATTAAATGAAATAAATATATAAACTGGATTAAATAAAGTATTTTAAAAGTTTTCAAAGTGCCTGATAGGCTAAGCACTAAGCCTTTGTTTTTGTTGCTATCCTTTTCTACAAACTGAAGATAACAATAATGCATCATGACACTGCCATACATGTTAAATAAAATGTATATGTAATGGCCCTAGCTGCTGATGAAAGCTTCATTATTTATATAAACTAACATATCCAGTGATTTCTCAAGTAATTTTTATATCTTTATACATTCTTTGTCTTTCATAAATGCCAGTCATTCTGAATTTCATGTTTCAACATCTTCATAATGGACCTACATTAGAACATGGTTCTAATTGTGATTGTTACTACACTGAGAGGCAATATAATGTAGTACTTAACAACCTGGCTTCCTGGGCTTAAACCCTGGCTCTTCTCTTACCTTTTATGTTTCTCCAAGTTATTTAGCCTCCCTATGCTTCAGTTTCTTCTTCAAAATGGCATAATAGTAACTACCTCATTTGTTTCTTTTTCTGAGAATGAAATAAGCTAATGTGTGTTAATTTTTTAAGTAGTTTCTGACACATAGAAAGTACTATGTAAGTGTCAAATATCATTATTTTTACCAATTGTTTTCACTGATTATGTATTCTATGAATTCTCACAATGACCCTGTGAAAAGATACTTTACAGATAAGGAACATGCAGTCCATAAAGTTTAGGAACTTGTCCAAGGCTTCACAACTAGCAAAGAACAAAGGATTCAATTCCAAGTATGCCCATTCTACCTTATCACAATATTTTCCTTTAAAGATTGTCACATTAACATGAACTATTAATTTCTAATCACTGTTCTTCATAACGTAATTGCTTAGCATATATAATTAATTTACACATTTCTTCATGTAGTTCTAACAACTGCCCTCCTCTCACTTTGGTTTAAGCAGATATGTGAGTGGAACTCAGGCCAGGACTCTGAAGTCCCCTACAAAGGGATCCCCAACTCAACTTGGTCTCCCCAGTGATGCTGTATGTGAGAGTCATACCAGCTGGTGTGGATTCCCCTGTGATCTTTGGTGCATACCTCAAAGGTTTCTCATTGTGAAAATTTACCTTCAGAATGTAGACATCAGATATGTACAGCTACACAGATCTCTCTGGTGTGCCTCCTTCCTGTGGCATCCTATGTGAAGGTTTTAGAAGCAGACATATGCTTTGCCCTGAAATTATTTCATCACTGAATCCAAAGTTTCAAAAAATCTTGAGTTTTAAGCCAATTAAAACTTCTGGTTCTGGGGCTGAGGTTGTGGCTCAGTGGTAGAGTGCTCACCTAGTATGCACGAGGCACTGGGTTCAATCCTCAGCACCACATAATGTAAAACAAAAATATTGTGTCCACCTAAAACTAAAAAATAATTAAAAAACAAAACTTCTGGTTCCTAGATAGTTTTCATTTCCCTTATTATCCCATGACCTTTTTCTCCTCTTTTCTATAACCCAAGCTCAATTCCTACATGCCAAACCATTGGAAAGACATCCCAACCCCTTACCCCAAAAAATGAACAAAGCAGGATGCCCTAGCCTGTTTGTGCTGCTGTAATAAAATGCCGTAGACTAGGTGGCTTATAAATAGCAGAAATGTATTGCTTACAGTTCTGGAGGACAGAAAGTCCAGGATTAAGATGCTGATGAACTTGGTATCTGGTAAGAGCCCTGCTTCTGGTTTATAGATGCATCTTCTCATTGCATCTTCACATAATGGAAGAGAAGAGGGATCTTCCTTGAGCCTCTTTTATGAGAGTATTAATTTCATTAACAAGAACTCTAACCTAATGACCTAATCACCTCCTAAAGCTCCACCTCCTAATACCATCAATGTGAAGGATAGGATTTCAACAAATGAATTTGGAGAGACACAAAATAGGTGGATACAAGGCATAGAGATAGGAACAATGTGGAAGATGAGATATAAGAATAATATAGACTCTAAAGTCAACTGGATAAAGAAGAAAATTCCAAAGGCTACTTTCATCTTCTTGAATTTCCAAGATTTCTATGTCCTTTCTCCAATAATGCCCAAATATTTAACAAATATACTAACAAATATAATAATCTTTATCCATAGTAATTTTTAGGAAGATGCCTCTTTCTCAGGTTCCCCTTTGTGTCAGCAAAGTGCCCAGTTAACATCATCAGCAAAAACAAAACAAAACCTGGCTTAGAGAAAACACAGAGCAGATTTTCTCTGCTCTGCACTCCCCAATAAGTCATCTGTCACTGAAGCACACACCATGAAATATACACAAAGTAGACAGTTCATCAAGCTTTTAATCCTCTTCATTTTGCACGTAAGATGTTTAATTTTACTCATGTGTTATCACATGACAGGCATGAGATCAAATAAATCTTAACAAAACAGAGAAATTGAGATAAAGAAACAAGATTTCAACATACAGACATAAGAGAGGTAAAATATGGGAGCTCCTATAGGTTTAATCAATATGCAACCTCTGGACTTGCTACCTTCCTATTTTTTTCTATTTACGATAGGTAGGTATCTGAGACAAAAAGAATATCATAGGTGTCTCAGTGGCTAAAAGGCAAGATGAATCCGTGGGTAGATGTTGTTCAAATCTCTTAATAGAAGTCATATCCTTGAGGATATTTTCGCTCTGCAAAGAAAAAAAGAAGATATAAAGGAAACATTAAAGATAGGAGTTTCGTGTTAAAGGCAACTCTGTAGTCAGCTGTAAATGTATTTCTTAAAGTCACACAAGAAAGATAGTTGTAAACAATGAGTTCTTTGTTCTCCTTAAGAATGGTAGCCCTCTAAGGCTAAGAACCCTCTAAGGGTAGTTTCCTTAGGAGGAACTTACTCATCAATGTACAATTCTTCTTCATTTGTATAAGGAAATTCTGATTTATTCATTCTACAAATTTTGTTTGGAGAACAATTAAAGAATAGAAAAGGAAAGGAACTGACGAACTTAAATAGAGGAAAGGAAAACAGAAGCAATATAGGTCCAGGATCTTAGCATATGTCTATTAGGCCCGAGGGGCTGGGCCACTCAAAAGAGGAGCTGACTTCAGGTAAGCAAATCCTTTCAATGTGGGAAGAAAATCATCTCCAGCAAGGAAAGACCACCGAGTCTGCTTGTTAGCTTGTGAGCCCAGCAGGGTGGAAGTTAGGAGAATATTTCTGATGTTCCTTAAGAAAAGAAATCAAGAGATTGGACATTTCCATGCCAAGGTTCTAAGTCATGTTGTATCTCTGGGTCCATGATGATAAGACTCAGGAGTTAAGAATTAACACCTATTCCAGGAGCCATAAAAGAGAAATAGGAAAACTTAGTTCTTGGTAGTGAGAGAGTCACAGTTTTGTGACAAGATGAATAATGAATTCTAGCAGTGCAACAAATTTGAAGATGTGTTCAAGGTGTTATGAAGAGTGTGTTTTTCCAGGGTAGTCACATTGCTCTCCTCCAGGATGCCAGTCTTATGCGAGCTACATGAATAGAGCACCCCTGAATTGTAATACAATCTGAGCTGCTCTATTTGGCTGACCTGCTTCTTATTCTCCAGTTTCCATTTCATACCCACAAGAATCAAAAGGGAGTCCCAGAGACCTCTTAGTACAGATAATTCCACTTCACCCTGACCTCTACACCTCTATCACCAAAAGTGAAGAGGAACCTTAGAACTCTGTGTGACTCTATTCATAGTCTCATCTCTTTTCCCTACAACATTGACAGCTTTGCCATCATGGTCTGTCTCCAAACATCCACGTCTTCTATTGCATCCTTTTCCTTATACACATTTAACCACAAACAGCCCTAAGCCCTCTTATTTACTCTTTATCTCATGGACCTTGAGTCACATATGACTCTGAATTTTCCTTTTCTGACCCCAACCTGAAATATTCCTAACTTCTGAAACCCTTTTACGGCACCAGCTGGAATCTGCCTCACAAATCACCAGTAAATCCCTTCTATTCTACCTTTAATTAACATTTCCCTTACCTTCTTGCTCTAACTGAAACCTGGATCTCTTGTAAGGATACTTCTTTCTCTGTAATCTTTTCAAATGTGCTGGTTTTCTTTCCAACATCCTTCATACACTGGGGATAGGTGAAACTTTGTTTCTCATTATGGCTTCCAGCTCATTCTCCCTCCTTCCTCTGTACAAAACCTCTACCTTAAAACTGAATGTCTTTAGAATCTACCATTCCATGTTGCAGTCTTCTGTTGTCCCTGATGACCCTACACCATCCCCATACTGGAGACTGAACTCAGTGCCTCACAAATGCTAAGCAAATGCTCCACCTATGAACTACACCCCCCAGCCCTCCTACCATGTTTCATTGTCCTTCCTCCACTTTGCATTCTTCATCTTCCCTAACCCAGTTTAGATTCCAGGGCTGATCATAATAATCACTATTTAACACTCATCTGTCTCCCTTTGTCATGCATTCTTGGCAAAATTCCAACATCTGCTTAACCCAACTTACTTCCCATTATGTGTCCACACTCAAGCAGCTAAGTGAGGCTGCAGAAAACCACACCAACCATGTGTGTGTTTAATTTCATGACCATGGACCTCAAAAGTGCCTTTAATACTACCTAAGAAGCCTGTTACAGTTTTTAATGACTCTCTTAGAGGCATATGTCATTCTTTCTCCTCAACATTGCCATCCCTAGTCTCAGGCTTAGCTGATGACTTGCACCCTATTTCACTAAGAAAATTGAAACAACATAAGAGAATTTTTACATCCTCACACTACCATACTACCCACCTATCTGCATCGGGTCCCACATACTGTCTTATCTCCTTTTAAATAATCTTATCTAACACAAACCTTTCTACCTATAGATTAGACTCCATCCCTCTACCTAACATAAGACATTACTCAGTCATTTCCCTCTTTTTTCTGCATCATCAGTTTACCCTTTCCATCTATTCATTGTCAACATTCAGACATCTAAAAGAAAATTAAAAGTGAGACTCTAGAGCTTTTCCAGTAAGTACACATTTCTTCCCTGCTGTTCTGTGAAGCAAACTGTTTTCCATATTAGCACTCCAGTGATCTATTCTTGGCTTCAAAATTTATTCATACTTCTTCTCTCAATGATCTATTCTCAGTCCTCATCTTACTTACTACTCATCAGTAGCTTTCAACACCATTGAACACTCTTTCCTCCCTGAAACTCTTTCTTCAGTTTCCAAGTGATGACGCTCTCCTAGTTTCCTGTCTACTTTACTGTCTCCTTCTTTTTATTCTCCTTTGCTGGTTTCACTCCATCTCTCTGACCTATGAATGTTGAGAGGGCCAAGGGCTCAGTTCCTGGACCTCTTTTTCTCTATCTATGTCTACTCCCTTGAAGAGTCCATCTGAGCCTCATAATATGAAATATCGTCCATAGGTTGACAACTCCAAGGTTTATGTTTCAACTCTAGACCTCTCTCCTAAATTTTAATTTCATTTCAAACCACCTATTCAGCATTTCCCTTTTAATATCTCAAATGGACATCTCCATATTTAAGATGTTCCAAATCAAACTCCGAGATTTCTTAATCACAATAAGTGGTGATTCTACTCTTTCATTTGCTCAGGGCAAAAGGCTTAGTCATCATTGAGTCCTCTTCCCTTCACACCCATCATTAATCTTTCAGTGAATCCAATTTGTTCTATCTTCAAAATTATATACATAGGGGCTGGAGTTGTGGCTCAGCAGTAGAGCTCTCGCCTAGCAGCTGCAAGGCCCTGGGTTCAATCCTCAGCACCACATAAAAAATTTAAAATAAAGGTATTGTGTCCAACTACAACTAAAAACAAAATACTGAGATATATATATATATACAGAGAGAGAGAGAGAGAGAGAGAGAGAGAGAGAGAGAGAGAGAGAGAGAGCGAGCGCATGCTGGGGTTGTAGCTCAGTAGTAGAGCACTTGCCTAGCACATGTGAGGCACTAGGTTTGATCATCAGCAGGACACAAAAATAAATAAATAAATAAAATAAAGGTATTTATTTTATTTACATCTACAACATATATATATGCATATATATGTATATGCATATATATTTGTATGTATGTATATACATAACCCAATCTCTTCTCACCATTTCTACTATTAACACCTTGGATTAAACCACCATCTTTTTATTACCAGAATTATTATAATAATCTCCTAGCTGGTTACCCTGTCCCCACCCTTGCCTTTCTTGAGTCCATTCTCAGGAGTAGCTAGAAAAAAATCTCTCTAAAACTTAGTCAGATCATTTCACTCCTGATCCAATAGCCTTGCATCTCTTCCCATACTAATAACAAAAACCAAAACCCTTACAATGGCATATAAGGCACCACATAATCTAGCCTCCTGGTTGTTTTGTTGTTGTTTTTGTTGTTGTTTAACAATTCAACTCTGGAACAGTTTTATTTTGTTTATTTATTTATTTTTATATAGTGCTGAGGATTGAATCCAGTGCCTCACACATGTGAGGCAAGTGCTCAATCACTGAGCTACAACCCCAGTCCCTCCTGTTATCTTTTGTTCTTAACTCTCTGGAACTCTATTCCAATCATTGGTCTTCTTGCTTTTCCTCCAATCCACCAGCCCTGGCCTTCTATGGGCCTGGTTCCCTCATTTCCTTCAAGTCTTTGTTAAATTTAACATCTCAATGAGACTTTCTCTGGATAGCCTATTTTATAACTCTCCCCCTCCCCTCTTTTTAATCTGAGTTCTCTCCTTAGTTTTTCTCTATATGACTATTCTCCATCTGATACACTATATAAATGTTTTACTTTATATTGAAATATAATACAGATACATCAAAGTGCATGCCAGTGTCCAGACCAATTAATTTTAAAAAACTGAGTACAATCATATAGCCAGGACCCAGACCAAGAAACAGAATGTTACCAATACTCCAGGGTTACAATTAATTTTTCTTTTTTCCTTTTTTTATTTCATGTAAATGGACTCATACAGTGACATACTTTATATTTTAATCTGTTTATTTACTTTCTATTTATCCTCACAACTAGTATATAAGTTTCACAAGGGCAGAGATTTGTTTTTTTCCGTGCTGCATCTTTAATGCAGTTGAAGCCTAACAAATATCTGACCCATGAATGAAGAAAATATTGAACAAATTGAAATAAGAGTAAGAATTAATAAGAGTTTAAAATCTGAGCCAAATTTTGAAGGCAGGAGAAACTCATGAGGCAGACCAAGAAAACAAAGGCTTTGTAAGAACATGGAGTCTGTACAAAGGCAATATGAAAAACGCATCCTAACCTAGAAACCATAGGCATCAGCAAGCTCAGAGCAATGAGCAATGGCAGCCTGCTGAGAAACAGTTGCTACGTGGCTAGAAAAACAAGCAGATGCCAGATCTCAAAGGCCTTATATAAATAAGTACATGAAAAGAGGTGAAGAAAAATAAAATACAGGGGCCTTTTAAGTATTTCTGGGACTTTTTTTTTCAAGGTGTTGAAATTTAAGGTGATAAAAAACAGGATTTCTTTGAAATCAATTCATTAATAACATATTCTGGTGTTCTCAGGAGATTCTGAGGCCCACTCTAATGTTCAAAGACCTCTAACAACTCCTGAGTATGTGGGAAAGCCTTAAAAGTCTCAGGGAATACGTAAGCCCCTCTTTGAAGGAAAGGCAACTGAAGTGTAAAATTTAAATGTATGAGTCTGCCTGATTATTCTTGTTTTACTGGACTAGGGCACGAGCAGGGAACTCTGTATTCCTCACCTGCTGGACATGGTCAGAAGAGATTGGGCACCCCAGTCCTACAGGAAGGGATAGGACAGAAATGCTCTGGGGGTCTTCACCTAGGGCTCATGTCCTACATCAGTGGTTCTCAAACTTGATTATGTGTCACAATGAGGCCTTGTTAAAGCAAACTTCGAGGCATAATCTGGAGTTTCTTATTCAGTAGGTTTTGGGTGGAACCTGAGCTGGTCTGGGGACAATATGTCGAGAACCACTCTCCTGCACAATGGTAGCCTCCTAACCAGGCAAGAAGTTTTTCAGTTTTTTCTTTCTGTTCTTCCAGAGAGGTTTAAATGCTCCTGAGCTTCACCTCCCGCAGGGTTGTCAGATAAAAATTAGAACACCCAGTTAAATGTGAATTTCTGGTAAGTAACAATTATTTAGCATACATATGATATAACTTGTTGCTTATCTAAAATTCAAATTGTGTACTTCTTAAGCTATGTTCTTAATTAAATCATTTACCTTCTATAGAAAGGATTCAGTGATAACAATTACCTTGCAGGGGTGAGCAAAGGACTTAAAATGATGTGTAAAGTAACAGGCACATGGTCACAGGCTGATAAATGGCTGCTATGAGTACTCAGCCTGTCACATCATAAAACTGATGCTCTTAGCAGAGGAACAGAAGCCTTATAAATGGTAACAGCCACATCTTTCAGGGTAAAAGCTGTCAGTCCCTGAAGGGTGGTCTTTTTTTTTTTTTTTTTTTTTGAACCTAGAGAAACTTCTCTGCACTACCCTCTCTTGCTCGAGGCTACCAGCTTATGTTTCTGATTCTCCTTTAAATCCCCAAAGTGCCAGGAGTGTCTGATACATTTGTTATTCAGAAAGTATTAGTGAATTATGATTTTTTTTATGGTGAAATGCAGTCTACTTTCCCCTCTTCTTAAATTTGCACTTACTTGGGTACTTGCGGATGACCCTAAAGGGCTGGTTGTTCACATCTGTCTCTGTTATTTGGCAGACATATTTCTCATTTAATTTGACTGGGTATCTCAGGACAGAGAACACCCTATAGAAGCCATTTATCTGCTCCTCCAGGACCTCCACAGTACTATGGTTGCTCAGGTCCCGCTCTGCTCTGTCCATCCAAGTCACATTGGGTGTGAGGTACCACCCCTTAGAGACGCAGGTGGCCACATCCTCATCATCAATCTTGTCAAACCACACCTGGGGCATTTCAGAATCTAGTTGGAAAAAAATAACAAGACAATTAGTTTCTTGTTATTTCATCCCCAAAAGGCTCCAAGTGACAGAAATCTTACCCTCAGTTTTTACATTAACCCCCTATGAAGGCAACACATCTTAAGGTTTACTGTAACTAAAATTTTACCTCAAGCATAAGAAGAGAAGAACAAGACACATGTATGCTCTTGCCTTCCAGATCTCGCCTACCACTGCTGCCTTTAATTTTGGAATCTTCCCTTCTTATGTGAGTTTATTCCAGGCTCTCCACTGATCTCAGAAGATAACAAATCACCACCACCACTTTCCCATCTCTTCCGACTTTTATCCTGGAAGAATTCTGCCATGCAGAACTCTCAATCCCCATGAGGTCTCTGGTAAGCAAAAGACAGCTGTCCATGTAATCTGGCAAAGGGTACCGACACCTGGGGCACAATGGAGATCCATTGATTCAGTCCAATTTACATTAATAGCAAGAGAAGTAAAGCCCAGAGAAGCTAAGGGAGCTGCTCAAAGTAGAGTTGACCAAGTTCTAGAACTTGGGCCTTCTGCCTCCCAATGCAGACCTATTCTCACTAAATCACATATCAGATCTCAGGGTCTTCTCATATAGGACTATTATATCCTATCAAATTTGGGGGTTTTAGTGTCACAAATTTGGAAAATTTGGGATTAGACTAGTGTTGTTGTTACTGATGCTGTTTTGTTTGTACTGATGAATGAATGATGCACTTTTTGTTCAGAGCAATATTTTTAGCTTTGATAAATTGACACTCCAAGCCCCTAGATCCCGTGATAGGAATAAAATGAACCCGAAGTGGTTTGAGTAGAAGAGGGAAAGGGAGAATATCAGAAGAGAAAACTTACAGACAAACAGAGCTTGAAATCAAATTCATCTGTTAAATTCCTTTACCTTCTACTATTAGCTTAATTGTACTTTCGCCTCTTCCATCTGGCGTGATGGCTGAGCACTTGTAGATAGCTTCATCCATGAAATCCACGTTTCTTAGTAGAAGTGATAGAGACCCCTCAGAAATTTCAGTCCGATCTACAGAGACTCTTCCCTCATACAAGGAGTTTTGATCTTCTAGTTGCTCTGTGTTATTGTGAAACTGGTAAACCAACTTGGAGTAAATTGCAAAGAAATCATAGTGTCTGAAAAAGCGGTAATATTCCTCATCATTCTCTACCTCGTATTCCTCTGTGATATCTTCTCTTTCCCAAGAAAACTCAAGATTTTCTGTGCCTTCCACAAAGGAGAAATGGCAGGAGAGGGTCACATCAGTGAATGGGTGGGCCCGCAACTCTTCTGGGGACACTGAGAATGTCAAAGAAGAAATGGGGTTAGTAAAGACTGATGACCACAGCATCAAGTAAGGCTCCAAAGCAGATCAAAGAAACCTCTTCTGCTATTTCAAGCAGAAAAGGATTTAGTACAGGGAACTAGATGGTTACAAAATAACTGGAAGGCTGGAGGAAAGAGACTAAAAGGGGCATGGATGTTGAGACCTGCAATGTGTTTGTTCTGTCCTCCCTGGCGTCATTCTAGGCTCAGAATGACACAGCACAGTTGGTCTGCCAGAGTTGCAGCTGCCTCTGCCTTATCAGGAAGCTAGTGAGTGAGAAAGATATCTCTGCAGGTGGTGGCTTCAGAGCCAAATTGCACCTACCAGACTCACATTGGCAAAAGCAAGGATGCCTCATGCACTATAACCTTTCTCCCCACTTCGATCAGTTGTGAGTTTAATCCTTGCGCAAATGCAGCTGATTGGCAGAGCCTGTGTCACTCCCAAAACTCTGCCATAAAGCAATCTTGGAAATGTTGCTTTTTTCCCCCCTTTAGCTTCAGTAATCCAAAAAGTCACTGGAAAGGCAGAAACAGAGATTCAGTAAATAAATCTATAGGCTGTGAGGATTGCGGCCATACACTATGTACACTCATAGAATCACAACATGGATTAGAATCCTGGTATGTTATAGCTGGAAAAAAGTTTAGAGGCCACCTACTTCAATGTTCTCAAACTGTTTTCCCCAGAACTCACCTCAGAATTTGCCACTAATGGCCAGATAAAAACTAAATCAGTGGTATTTCCAATCCCTTACTTCTTCAACCAGAACAATACCTATTTAATTTAGTTATAAATTTGGGCTCTCAAATCAGAATTCTTTCAAATATCTCTGCTACTAAAAGACAAAATTGATTCCAGGAAGCAAAGTCAGTCAAGGTCACATATTAAGATATCAGTAGCAGGGCTCTGGTTGTAGCTCAGTGATAGAGCACTCGCCTAGCACATGTGGGGCACTGGGTCAATCCTCAGCACCACGTAAATAAATACATAAAACAAGGGCTGGGGCTGTGGTTCAGTGGTGGAGCACTTGCCTTACATATGTGGGGTACTGGAGCACTGGATTTGAGCATCAGCACCATACAAAAATAAATAAAATAAAGATATTGTGTCCATCCAAAACTAAAAGTATTTAAATAAATAAATAAATAAAACAAAGATATTGTGTCCATCTACAACTAACAAAAATTAGTTGTCCATCTATAACTAAACAAAAAAAAAGATATCATTAGCACTGAAGAAAAAAATAAGGTCTCTCAGAGTTTACAAATGATTTTTAGGGGGCTGGGGCTGTAGCTCAGTGACAGAGCACTTGCCTAGCACTTGTGAGGCACAGGTTCGATCCTTGCACCATAAGAATAAGTAAATAAAATAAAAGCATTGTGTCCATCTAAAAATAATTAAATGACCTTTAGGGCACATGCCTGTAATCCCAGCAGCTTGGGAGGCAGGAGGATAGCAAGTTCAAGGCCAGCACTCAGCAACTTAGTGAGACCCTATGAAACTTAACAAAAGATTCTGTCTCAAAATAAAAATAAAAATAAAAAGGGGCTGGAGATGTGTCTTAGTGGTTAAGCACCTTTGGGTTCAATTCCTGGTGAAAGAGAGAGAGAGAGAGAGAGAGAGAAAGAAAAAAAGACCTTTAGAGTTATGGCTACGAGGCTTTTTTTAAAGAGTGCTGAAGATCAAACCCAGATCCTTACAAATGTTAGTCAAGGTGTTTACACTGAGCTATATCTCCAGCCCATTACCAAACTTTTAAGCCTATATTACTAATTAAATTACCAACTTGAGTGAGAGAATAATGAGGCTTAAGCATTATGAAAGTAGGCACTCCAGTAAGAAAGGTATTTTTTTTTTCCTTCTAGAGATACTGTGCAGGTGACAAACAGTAGAAAGGAGAAAGAATCAGTCAATGTGAGCCTAAGGATGTTGTTTAATACAATAAGGTGAAAGAAATAGAATTAAAAGTAAGTGAAGTACTAAGAGCAAATACAAATGATCAAAGTTAGTAGGCAAGGAAGCTTCCAAAACATCAGCCTATCAAAGAGTAGGGGGGCAGACAGACAGCAAAGGATATTCCAGCTGAATAACAGTCTATAAGTTCCTTAGCAGGAGCCACATGGCTGTTGCTGGGGTTACCCACATAATTAGTGAAATATCATTCTGAGTGTGTCTGTGAATGTTTGGGGATCACAATAACATTGTATGGATAGACTGAGTAAAGCGGTTGCCCTTCCTCTGTGGGTGGCCCTCATCCAATCCAATTTCGGAAGAGAACCAAAAAAAAAAAAAAAAACTGACTTTCCTATAAGAAGGAAGCCTTCCCACCTGAATACCTGATAGATCCTTTGCTGCCTTCAGGCTTGAAGTGAAACTTAAGCTCTTCTTGGGTCTCCAGACATTGGACTCAGACTAGAATTGTACTACTGGCTTTCCTGGGCCTCTAGCTGATGGCAGATCTGGGACTTTTCAGCTTCCACAAGCCAGTTCCTTACAATCACCCCCCCTGCCCCCCGAAACACACACACACCTCTCTTTTATCCTGACTACATTCTACATTGGGTAGTTTTTTGTTGGTGGTGGTTTTTTATATTGTTTTTTTTTTGTTTGTTTGTTTGTTTGTTTGTTTGTTTGATTTAGGGTTTACAATGTGTTAAACATATGCTAAGAGCTTTTCTGGCCTTAATTCATTTAATCAGTATACTACATTGAGGTAGGTACTATTATCATCCCCAATTTACTACTGAGAAAACCAAGGCATACTGAGGTGAAATAAATTGCTTAAAGGCATAAGACTTATGAAAAATAGACTGTGAATGAAACTCTAGAGTCTGACTCCAAAGTTTTCCATCTGAAACATGCTTTTTCATCTCCTAAAGTAGGCACTCAAAAAGTTTGATGAACAAATTAATGACTAATAAATGAATATAAAGAAAGGCAGGATGGAAAAAAGGAGGCAGAGAGAAACAGTTGTATGTTCCTTTATAAGGATAAATTTGAAAATTAAAAAACCAGGTGATTTCTTGCTCAAATTATTAATTTTTTTCTGGCTGTGGTCATAATTTTTTTAATGGTATTTTAAAAATTCTGGTCTAGCTGGGCATCATGGCACATACCTGTAATCTCACTGACTTTGGAGGCTGAGGCAGGAGGATTACAAGTTTGAGGCCACCCTCAGTAATTTAGCAAGACCCTGTCTTCTTAAAAAAGTAAAAAGGGATAGGGATGTAGCTCTGTGGTAGTACCCCCAAGTACCAGCCCCAATATTAAAAAACTTAAATATAATTTTATTTAATTTTATTTTAACTTTAATTAAAATCCTGGTCTGAAGAATTACAAATTCAAGTTCTAGTTCCAAGTAACCACTTACTAATCATTTGGCATTAGGCAAGTTACCTAATCTCTCTGGGTTAGTTTCCTCATATGAAATTAGAATAATAGAACCTGCCTCTGGGTTGTCACGAAATACCTTGGGATCTTAGGGACTGTTTTTATATGACAGGGTTCAATCAATTTCCCAGAGGAACAGAAGGGAGAGAGCAGATGGGTGGATACTTAGTATTCAATCTCTCACAAGAATATATAGTTTATTCATGAGAGGTCCTCCATTATAGCTTCTCAGGTCTACCCAGAAGGTCTTGCTACAGCTGTACCCTTTCTGGTCCCAGGGGAAAGAGTTTCAGATGCAGGAATCCAAAGATACTAGCCAATGAATTAGGAAATGTGATCTATGGAGGTGTAACAGGCAATACAAAAGCCAGCTTCTGAAGGCTGTGGCTGCAGATGGGCCTACTTGAATCTAAATATCACCTTTGTTAATTTCATTCTGTTATTTCTAGATCATTGTATCCTTAGCTTCCCAAGGCCTAAGAGTTAGAGGCAAAAGCTCAACAAAATCTAATAATGCAGAACACTTTGAAAATTGTAGAAAGAAAACTGTTGGTGTCTGAAACACCTGCTGTAATACCAAGTACATATTGTTAGGTTGACAATATTGCTATAAAATATAAGATGCTATTAGAAATAATAAACACACCTTTGTCATTCTCACCTACATATACACTCATTCCTTTTATTTGTTCTTCCTGATGATGAATGATTGCCAACTCACCTTGCCTGACTGCCCCCTTACACACACACACACACACACACACACACACACACACACACACACACACACACATTAAGCAAAAGAAGGAAAGCAAGTAAATGTAAATGTAAATGTAGCCTGGTGGGCCAGGCCTTGCACTAACTCCTGAATTATCTCAAACCTGAGGATGTCTTCCAGCTGCTGCCACCTGTAAAGACTGGCAGAACTGCTGAAGGTCCCTGAAAGAAGGCCCATGCCTGAAGCCTGTAAATATGTTTGATCACTGTGTAGAGTAGTTATATTGTAAGGTTTGGATACCTAGTAATAGTTAAGAAATTTTTGCTTATAGACTTTTGGCTAGTGGAATTAAATTAACATTTCTAACATCTCTATCTTGTTCATTACCAACATTTTTGAAGAATTAAGTACAGAGTGTTACATAAACCCAGTGCTGACTGTTCATTCAGATTTTTCAGATCAGACCTGATTTCAAACACTCTGGATACTATAGTATTAATTGGCACTTGTCAGAGTCACTTGAAATGTTGGGAGTTTCACAGTATAGGTGTGAATAAGGATAGTCATGCAGATATGGCCTCAAATGGACAGATTAAATTGGGGTGGGGGTTGGCAGTTGTTTAAAAAAAGTAGACTGGGTATGTAGCTCAGGGGTTCAATCCCCAATACTACAAAAAAAGGCAGAGGAGGAAGGAAGAACCAACAATAATGCCCTACAATATGTGTCTGTTACTCTCCCATCTGCTCTTCACCATTTCCTGCATAGCAAGTTATTTGCATTCACAAAGTCGGAGGTTTGAAGTAATTAAGTCATTTGTCTGACTTTAAACCACTGTTTCCTCATTGTCATCAAGGCTATTTAAATATACCCACAACATTTTTTAAAAAAAGACTTACCTGTACCATAAAGAAGCAGAAGTAGGTTGACAGACACCAAAAAGAAACACATTCTGTGAGAAAAAAAAAAGAGAGAGAGAGAGAGAGAGGCAGAACATTTGTTTCACCTAAGAGTGTGGACCACCATTACCAGAGTCACATGCTGCTGGGTGGGATGAAGGGCCTCATGGGCACTACCTTCAGTCCCCAAGCCACCAGGGCACACCTGGCAAACAGACACTTCCAGCACCTCAGTATTTCATGTGGGAATGTCATCTAAGTTCACTCCACTGATCCTGGGCAGGTTTGTTTTGCCATATGAACTTGGAACTTTATTTCTATAATAAGTAAATCTATCTCTATAGATGTGCCACAGTTAAATTATTTGGATCCAAGGTCAGCCCTGAAGAGGATATTTGAGGGAACACTGACAGCATCCCAAGCAACGTTCACTGGCCTCTCTGGATGTTTCTGGGGCAAGTGGAGGTGGAGGAGTGATACTATAGATACAACCAATGTTTCCCAAACAGAAAAAAAAAAACACAAAACACATTACAACACTAAACAAGACTGCCCAGCCAAAGCTGCACTTTAATGGGAATGATTTTTAAGGGGCCTAGGACAGCTCTGGAATGAGGTGGGAGAAAGGACTCAGGGAACACTCACCTCCTTTGAGAAGCTCTAACCCAAATGCACAGCTACATGGAGGTAAAGCCACTGACACTTGTAAGCTGAAGCCAGCCTCCCTCTATGGCCTCATCTCCCATACTATACCATTTCAATGTCACAGTGCTCTCCAAACCCAGGCATATCCTGCATCAGCATCACTACTACTCACTTATTCAAAAACTCTGCCCAAGTAGTCCTCTCGAAGCCCTTCCAATCCCATATCCTGTTAATCATTCCTTTTTTACTTTTATTATTGTGTGAATCACATTGTACACCAACGATTTTTTTGCATGTTCTTTTGTCCATTGTTATTTCAAAGAAAGAAAGGTGAGATAATCTTACCTTCTCAGCATATTTTCTTGCCTCTTCTTCCTGTTATCTATATGGACAGGGGGAAACCCCACCACAATCCTCCAAGTCTAGTCGTAATAATAGCAACTGTATGTCAAATGCTTACTAAAGCCAAGTTTAATATTCAAAATGAGAGTATAAATAGGTACTATTAATATCTCCATTTTATATTTGAGGAAACTAAGGCAAAGAGAACATAACAGTTTCACCCAGGGGCACACAGAGTTAAAACTCCCACACTTTAGCTGAAGCATGTACATTCTCCCTAAGCTCTGTCCCAACAACCTCTGCACTTCATGCACACACTCCAGGGAGCCCCATCTCCCAGGGTGACCATCAAAAGAACAGGAAGTTCATGGGCTGATTTAGCAGATGATTTTGTGGAATATTACAATAAGTTTCTTTCCTACGGGCCTGTTAGACCCTGGAAAATATGTGATCTGTGGGTTGAATATTAACAAATACAGCAGTCTCAGAACAGGAGATAAAGGAGCAGTGCTTGCCAGCCAATGACCAAAGAAAGCATTTCTAGGGTCAGTGGTACAAGTGGAAAGATTCTTTGGCAAATCTACATACACTAACAAGGAATATGAATAGTGTTTGATTTCATCTATTTATTTAGAGAATACCTCTCCATGGCAGGTATACTAAATTATTTTAAAGACATATCTAAACTAATACAAATTAAAAGGCAATATGGCAGCTAGCAGCTACTAGAGTTATAGAAACTTAATTGAGAGAAGGACTACAGTCAAAGTAAAAAAAAAAAAAAAAAGGTGTAGGAATATGCCTTTCAACTCAATAAAATCTCATTATCTTTTTCCAAGATATAAAAGTTTTTCATCATTATGAAAAACAAAAATCCAAAGGCCTTTGGATTCCCCCATCCCAGTCAGATATGATCTTTGCTCCTATGCATTTCTACTTCATTTTTTACTGCTATGTAATATTCTCACTCATTTAATAAAGTTTACATGTAATGATCCTAATAATATACAGGTTTATTATAAATTCTTTTAAAAAAAATAGAAAAAATAAAGAAGAATATTAAACCCACTTTTAATTCATCATTCAGAAGATCACTATTACCATTTTCGATTATACTTTCAGGCTTTTTGATGGGTATCTTTTTTAAAAAATCAATTTGTTATATACAGTTTAGTGTTCAGATTAATTTTCCTCATGACAGTATTTTGTGAGTATTTCTCCATAGTAAATATTGTTATAATATGATCTACTTTGTCTTATGGTTATTTATTTGTACATCTCATCACCCCTATGAGGCTACAAGTTTCCTAAGGCAGAGCTAGGTCCTCCTCGCCTTTCATGTATCCATCATGGTGTTCCATACATTATAGGTCCAATAAGTGTTTCTTGAATTAATTAAATTATATTGAATCTTGCATAAGATTCTTAAAAAGTTTCACTATATAACAGGAAAAATTAAAACAACAAAAGCCAAAAACATAAAGACATTCATATGCTATTCAAGACAAGTATAAATTATGCAAACACAGAAAATTCCTGCCCTGTACCTGGGTCATGCCTTTAGGGCTTAAACCCTTTTCATCTCTGGCTTGCAGAAAAACAATGAACAGTCTATATACTAGCTCTAATGTGGTGACATAAGCATAAAGAACCAGGTACACAATTAGATACCTCAACATTTTTGTCACACTGTCATTCATCTGACTCTCCTGTTCACAATCATGGCTAATAATATCTCCCAAATAAATATTCCCTTTATGGAAAGAGCTTACCTGTATCACAGATTGTCCCTCTGATTCAGTCAGGTGAGAAGCAAGTGAGGTGGAGTCAGGAGTCAATATGTCTTTGAAGGGATAGTTGTGTGACAGTCCTTAGGGAAAGGGGTTAGAGATAATGTTATTACCATTGCCTCAAACCCTTAGCAAAGAGCTCCATGAGACATACGTCTAAAGCTATATTTGTAGGTGAAAAAAGGTTTTACAATTTCAGAAGATAGGAACTAAACAAACAACATAATATTCAATGCTAGGAAATAATTCTGCAACCATTTTTTTAAAAATTACATTCTTGAGGCATAATTAAATAACATGGAAAAATGCTTGCTACACAATTTTGGAAAAAATCAAAATATAAAATTTAATACACATATATACATATGTATGATTTCAACTTTGTGGAAAAAATATGTGCATAGGAAAGGAAGAAAATACACAAAATGTTAATAGTTTTTATTTCTGAAAAGTGAGATTGTGTATGATTTTAGTGTTCTTATTACATATCTCTAAATTCTGCACAGTAATTTTTTGTATTTAATTATAATAAATAATTTACAATTGTATAAATGAACGAATGGAAAATACAGATCTAATATACCTAATGGTACAGGGAGCAAGGGTACAGGAAGGAGTATGCAAACAAGATTTATTCTTTATTCTCTTCCTCTTATTGATAAGCATGGTTTGTGTCTCCTGTTGGAAGCCCTCTTAACCTTTAGTTCAGTATGAGCAGTTCTACATTAGGGTTTCTTTCCATCTCCCATTCCCACAGCACATAGATTACTATCTGGATCTTAACATGGTTGACATAATTCTGATACTTAACATAGACCAGGTGAAATGTAGATGAGGGTTTAAGGGAATACTTCTTTTGGTAAATCAACTTATTAGAATAGGGTGAATAAAATGCAGACAAGAATAATAGGCCCCCTGATGGGAATTGGCATCAGGATGTATTGTTTTGTTTATCCCCTAGAGCATCTAGTACATTTTCTACCAAAATAACTGCAGAATGGAATGAAATGAAATAATTGTAATCAATTCATGTCACTTCTCAAACTCATGCTACAGGGCTTGAAGCTTGATGTACATTTGACTTTTACCCTGAGGCAAAAGGGGAACATACTGATTCAAACTCAGTATTGAGAAACAGTGAAGAGTACTTTGTACTTAGATATAAGTTTAATTTTATAGGTGCTACATTCTTCAGACTACCCCAAATCTTTACACGAGCTGATAAGGAGATGGGATTTGGTGCTCCTAGGAAAAGAATTGGAGGTGATCCCTCACCTGGTACACATACCTTTCTCCATAGCCTAGACAAACCGATTGCCTCAAAGTTTACTGTTCCTCTTCTATACCACATCATATCAGTATACTTAAGATTTGGGGACAAAGTTACAATTTTAAATATTTTTTTTTCATTCTCCCAAGAATGACAAAACAGTGATTGTAACTACTAGCACTAAGCTTGGCTGCCAATCCAGACTACTAACTCTTTCTCAGACATATACTTTTCTCCTTGTTTTGACCACTCTTTCTCAAGAAATGCCTTTCCTGCATAGCCTTTCTCTCATAGGTTAGGGGATTGGGAAAAATAAACTGGGCAAGCCCTTGCTGTAGTGCTGGCCCACCATCGCCATCGCTGCTGCTGGAGTTGACCCTTGCACTGCTGCTGCAGTACAAATGTGACTTCCAACATTTTTATTTATCTTTCCCTTTTCTTTTCAAAGATATAACTATAGATCAGATACTAAGGACCTTTGTCACAAGCTGTGCATGGGCTGTAGGTGTGAACTATTGTGCATAGTAGTCACTTGAGGGGATAGGCCTGGCATTGCTAGCTCCCTGTCAGGGAGTGATTGCATGATGCACGTGTCCTCCCCCTCAACTCTGCCTAAGATCCCACACAGCACCTGAGATGGGTGTTACTTGCGAAGATGTCAATCAATCTGCTGACCACAGGACATCACGAAGCAAGACACCACCCTTGACACCTTATCTCTGCCTCAATGTCCCCGCTATAAAATAAAGAAACCTCAGGTTTACACTCTATTTTCCAGCGCTCTCTTTCCAGTGTGGAAGCTGACCCTTAAGGTCACAGAGCCTCCTGCCCTTGATTGAAAAACAACTCTCTGTGCTGTGTGATTTTTCACTCCTTTCTTAGTTTAATGTTGCAGCCGGCTCTTTTAAACCCAGTTGTCTCCTCTGCGTGAGTCATGGGCGAGAAACCTTCACTGATGTAGTTTTTGGAGGAAAATGGGTGGAGTGAAGCGTTGGGGGGGGGGGTGGGCGCACGTGCATTTTGGGAGAAAATTTTCACTAATTACAGCAGGCCAAATGATCCTTTTTTCTCTGAATTTTGATAGTATTTGACTCTGTATGACAGTTACAAGTGCTACTTTATATTTTAGTTACTTTGGGTTAATTTTTAAAATGACAATTAATATACTAGACAATTTACCTAAAGTGTACAATTAAGTGGGTTTTAGTGTAGTGATACAACTGCCATCAAAATGTATAAGAACAATGTCACTACCCCCCCCAAAAAACCCTGTACCTCCTAGCACTCAATCTCCTTTTCCCTTCATTCTAGCCCTTGGCTGCCACTAATCTACTTTCTGTCTCCACAGATTTGCCTGTTTTGGATATTTCGTATCAATAAAATCACACAATGAGTTCTTTAATGACCGGTTCCTTTCACCTATATGTTAGCATAATGTATTCAAGATTCACCCAAGTTGTATCAGTACTTTATTCTTATTGCTGAATAATGTCCCATTGTATGAACACATTACTTCTTGTTCACCCTTTATCAGGTGATGGATATTTGGGTTAATTCTATTTTTTTGCTATGGGAAAACTGATGCTATAAACATTCATGTACAAATTTTAATGACAACAATTTTCATTTTTCTTGGGTCTGTATCTTGGAATGGAACTGCTGAGTTATATGGTAACTCCATTTTTAAAACCTTTTTAAAAAACAAGGAGCCAGATTGTTTAAAAACAATGAGCCAGATTGTTTTCCAAAGTGACTATATCACTTTTCATCTCACCATCAGTCCATGAGGGTTGTGATTTCTTCATATCTGCACAAGCATTCATTATCAATTTTATTTTAGCACTCTTAGTGGGTATGAATGGTACCATACTGGCATTTTTATTTGCATTTTCTTGATGGTTAATGATGCTGATTATGTTTTTATGTGCTCATTGATGATTTGTATTATCTTCTTTTGAAAAAAGTCCATTCAGATCCTTTTCCTTTTTAAAACTATTTTTTTTTTCTCAATGGTTTCATGTTTGCTCTGTTCTTACACAGCGAATCTCTTGAAGGCAGTGATTTTATCTGTATAAAACCATGAACACTGTTATAGTATGTTGGTATCCAACTCCATCTGTTTATAGCATGTTGGTATCCAACTCCATCATAACTGTATGACTTGGCCAATTAATTTTTCCATACTTTTGTTTTCTTGTCTGTAAAATGGGGATAATAAAACCTACTTTATAAAATGAATGTGAGGATTAGATAAAATAATGACTCCAAGGCCCCTAGCACAGTATTTAGCACTTAGAAAATATCTAGTAGATGTTATCTATTACTTTCTATAATAGTTATACTTTCTAATAGAATAGTTCAGTTTCTTAAACAACAGGTATTTAGTGAGAATTTAGTATTTTCTATTTATATGTTATAATTATAATCAAAATAAGATTATAATTCATAATGTAAATATATTTAGTATAGTATTTAGGTATTTAGGGTGAACAAAGTTGGAGACTAAATCATTTAGTAGTTTATTGCTAAAGTTATGACTAGCTTTCTAGGAAACTTCAAACACCCTAATTATGGAACATAGACTGAGCAAGTGGATAAAATTAAGATACTTCTTGTTCATCCTTTATCAGATGATGGATATTTGGGTTAATTCTATTTTTTTTTCTCAAACTCCCAAAACAAGACTTTTCTACGGTCTTCTAAGTCTTCTAAGTTCCTAAATGGAAGGAACTCAATGGGAGTAGTCACGAGGATGGTTTCACAGCTCTAACATATGCTTAGACAAAGATACCCAGATCCAAAAATATCATCGTTATTTGAGTCTTTTATAAAATAAAGAGAGCCCAAACTTCAAAAGAAGCCTGGTTTGGGTAAAAATATTCAGGAAGCCATCTTAATCTATCAATTCTTGAGGAGCAAACTGCAGCAAAGGAAATAACTGCTGATAACCAAACTGGTAGATCTTAACTGGTAGGTTGAAAACTTAATTTAGGCGTCTATAAACACAAAAGATGATTGACTCCTCATGATGGATTGGAAGCCTAGAGCTCCCTCTGCCTTCAATATTGTCTTAACAGATAATTATTGTCTTCGATTTTGTTTTGTTTTTGAGATTTGAAATTTAAAAAAATCAATATTTTTTTTCCTACTATGGTAAGAACACAGAATTTTAAACCATCCTTGGGCAATATGGATAAGCCAGAGTGAGAGGGATTCAGCAGTAGAAATAATTCAAAATGTTGTGTGACAGGCTAAACAACTGACCTTCATCTGATAATCAGTGAAGAGATATGGGGTCAAAGCAGAAAGGAAAGATATGAACTGAAAAAAAAAAAGCAGCAGTGCTTTAGGAAGCTAATCAGAATCAGAAGGTATAACTATTACAGAAAGTAATAGATAACATCTATTAGTTATTTTCTAAGTGCTAATTCCTAGAAGGGAGGTAGGAATCTAGACTTGGAGGCATGTGGTCTTCATATAACTTGGAGATAGATAGGACAATAAGCATAAGTCTGGGGCAAGGAGAGTTTGGACCAACCTCTCAAATCCTTAACCCTTAAGCATGGAATAGTAAGGAGAAGAGAGCTATGGTTTATTTAGGAAATTGCCCAATCATAAGTAAAGATTATTTCAACTTTCTCTTTACCCTGATCATGATCTAATATGTAGCAAAGAGTAACTGTTTTAGCACTGACTACTATTATTATTACAGCTAATAATAATAATAATAATTGTCACTACTTATGGGGTACTTTGCGCTAGGTGATAAGTTAAGCACTTTAGATTTAAGCCTTAAAATGATCCTATAAAACATAATATACTGAATAATGAGATGGTGAAATAAAGGGTTAAAGAGATTGACAAGATCAAGATTAAGAGAAATAGGATTTGCAGTGATGGGTGTTAAACTTAACCCTAGATAATGCATTGTTATCCCATTAGTCCTTCACACTCTCCAATCCTTCCTCTGCCCTCCTTCATATTTCCTTCAGCTAGCCACACACCTAACACTGTGAGGGCCCAAAGCAACCAAAGTTCCTTCACCTCCCTGAAGAGTTTTTATTACTCTCTAGGCTGACTGGATGGTTTCAAGGTCCACTGTAAGGATGCAGATTCTGCTTAATGTAGACCTATCTGGCTGAAGAGAGAAACAAACATGGTGGCTCAGATAGAGAGGGTTATTACAATTAGGAGATTATCACATTAATCCAGATCTTAACAGAGCTGACTTCAATGAAGCTGCACCTCAGGGTCATTCTGGATATAAGATGGTTCTGCTAAGGTCCATCTTAAGTACTGTATTTTATGAATCTTTGTATTTATGTTTCACAATTGACAAAAATTAGCCATGTTACACATGTCTGTTTCTTCCTGGTCTGCTAATAACTGCAATTTCCCTATGAGTTCCTTGAATTACATTCTTGGAAAGAATGAGAAACACACACACCATTGCTCCTCTTCATTTGGATACTGCCTTACAAGTAGTAAGCCACCAGAAAGTCTTTTGATGGGCTCACCTTTATCAGATGCCCACCAGGGTCATGTGGTGCAAGCATGACATCCCAAATTTTGTTTGTTCAAGTGCCTTTCAACTAAGTGATTCTACCTCAGTTCTGTTCTGAATTCCACAAAATCCCTAATCCCCTAAACAAGTGCCCTATGATTCTAACAATTACAATATTCTCAAGTATCATAAATGGATAAATGCCATTTGTAATACTGACTACACACTTTTGTAAGATCTTATTATTGCTTTGAATGAAGAATAAACTAGATTCAAGACAACAGTGTGATATAATGGAAAAATCATGAACTTTGGAGTCACATAGAACTAAGGCTGAATTTCTATTTTGCCTGTCACTTTCTGTGTGATACAAGACATCAAAATTTTTAAGCTTGAGTTCCCTTACTTTTTACCAAATAGCCTCATTCACTATTATTGAGGTTATCTTGGCACCATTAGTTTTATTGATTTGCAATCTTAACTCTTATTTCTATATTCAAATTATTTTCTTAGTTTATGGTACATTCCTGTCATTTTACTTTTTTTATTACAAAGACATTTTTAAGAACAAAACTGTATTATTTGAAATACTTTCAATTTCACATATTAGAGTCAGTACTAAAATGTGGTTCTGACCCCAATAAGTTACATTCTTTAAAGAACACTTTTTAAAAAGATACTTGTAGGTCACTTGTTGGTTTTTAAAAATATTCTATGCATGGAGTGTTAAATTGACAAAGTATAATTTCCCATGACCACAACTCAATTGGAAATTAAAAGTTTGGCTGTAAAGTAGGAGGATTTAAAGTTTCTAATACAAATGACTGTCAAGAATAAGAGCTACTTTCGCCAGGCATGGTATTACACACCAGCAATCCCAGCAACCCGGTAGGTTGAGGCAGAACTGCAAGTTGGAGGCCAGCCTCAGCAACTTGGTGAGGACCTAAGCAACTGAGGGAGACCCTGTTTCAAAAAAAGAACTGGGAATGTGGCTTAGTGATTAAGCACCCCTGAGTTCAATCTCTGGAAAAAAAAAAAAAGAGGGTATGTGTTACTTTATTAAGAGGAAGGCAGCTTACTGGCATTGATTATGGATAATTATTAACTTTCATTTGCATAAGGCTTGTAAAAAAAAGCTATGTATTTTTTTCTCATTTCTGTAAATTACAAAATTTAATTTCAGAAAAACATTTAATTTGGGACAAGGATGAAAATATGTTAGCTGGAATTACTAAGTTAACGCCAGAGTCAGGATTTTCCCAGTTAAACTGTAGTTTCAACTTGCAGTAAAATCTTAATACTTTTTGAATTCTCGACTAATTATTTTGAGTTATTCAAATTAAGAAACTTCCTCTATTGACTTCCTAAATGCATTCCTAGTCACCATAACTTAGACCAAAAACCACAGATGTGCTTCTCCAATTTCGATGGGCAAAAGTTCTTACTTGCTGCACGATATTTTTGTTATATCTTTTTCAAAAAAACACAAAACACCACCACAAACAACAAAATACTGAAAAGCAAGCAAGTATTCCATACTTAAAGGACGGGACAACTAAAATCAAATAAAATTCCTGTCCAAGGATGGAAACTGAGTAAAGATCCAGAGGTTCTAATTCTAATCCAGCTGCCTCCACCCTTTGAAGGGGCTTTACTGTTCTCCAGACTTTAAATTCCCGGGGTTTGCGGTCAAGGCCGTATTCTCACAGAATACTAGACTAGGTGGCCTACTTCTAAACCCACAAATGACTGGGTGTCGCACCGTGACGCGCGAACCTTCAAGCCCAGATACGAAATTCTTGGGCTGTTTACGGAGGCAGTCCTGGATAGGTCATTGGACTCCAGGGGTTATAAACCGCGGCTGCCGAAACCCGCCAGGCTCAGAGAACACCCAGGTGGCCCAAGGCCTCCCGCAGCTGGACGTAGACCGTCCACGCCGCGTGCCACGTGTGGCTTAGCCCGCCCCCGAGCAGCGCGCGCACCCGACGCCTCGCGTCGCGTGACTCCTCCGGGGCGCGCAGGGTGAGCGCCTGCCGCGCCACTTCCGACTCAGCGCTGGGTTCAGGTTCCGGGGCGCCGCCGAGCTCTTGGCCTGTGGGTCGCGAGCGGCGCTCTGCGGAAGCCCGCGCCAGCCAGGCGCTGTCCGGCGGCCCGGATGGAGGAGGCCGGAGCGGTGGTGGCCACTGCCGGAGAAGCGGAACTGAACTGGTCCCGCCTCAGTGTGTCCGCCGAGACGCTGGAGTCGGAGCTGGAGGCGCGCGGTGAGGAGCGGCGCGGCTCTCGAGAGGCGTTGCTGCGGCTGCTGCTGCCCCATAACCGTCTGGTGTCACTGCCACGGGCTCTGGGCAGTGGCTTCCAGCACCTCCAGCTGCTGGACGTGAGCGGTAACGCGTTGACCGCGCTGGGATCAGAACTGCTTGCGCTGACCGGCCTGCGCACGCTGCTGGCAAGAAACAACAGGCTTGGCGGGTCAGGCGCGCTACCCAAGGGCTTGGCCGAGTCGCCACTCCGCCACAGCCTCCAAGTGCTCAATCTCAGCGGCAACTGCTTCCAGGAGGTGCCCGCCTCGCTGCTGGAGCTGCGTGCGCTGCAGACCCTCAGCCTGGGCGGCAACCAGTTGCAGAGCATCCCGGCCGAAATCGAGAACTTGCAGAGGTGAGAGGGCCCCAGTTGGAGGATGGGAGGCCTGGGGCGGGGTCTGGGAGCCTGTGGCGCCAGGCCTGAGCGCCAGGCATTTGTGGAAAAACCGTCTTGCAGGCTTTCTTAACAGTTGGATAATGAGTACTGCTTAGCCATCTCCGCGACTTGTGAGGATCTAATAAGATTAGAGTCACAAGAGTTTGGTTTGGCCCGTGCAGATTTTGGAGGCAGTTTTGCTGATGTTTTCTTTGGGTCTAGGGAGTGATCTCAACTGTGTGGGTACTCATAAACAGATATAACTCTGAGGTTACCACTTCCTTGCTCAAAAGTCTTCCATGGCTTTCCATGCTTGAAGATCAGAGTACATGCCTTTTAGCGTGGCATACAAAGTTCTCCAATCTGACCCTTCTTGTCACTATATTTCCAGCTCTTATTTATTTATTTATTTATTTATTTTCTTTTGTAAACCCCTAACAATATGATTTTGTAGAGTTCAGTAAATTATGCACTTTGAGTATGTAGGGAAGGTTGCTTGCAGGTTCCGACACTGGTAGGCGCACACTAAATATGTGCTAATGGATGCAGAACCTCTCTACATGTGCTGTTCCTTTTGTCTGGAATGTTTTCTTCAGTTGGAAAAGTCCTATTTGGTTTCAGAACTTATCTCAAGGATCGCTTCTGTGATACCTTTCTTTACTACTCCCTGAAAAGAGTAATTATTGATAAATTGTACTTTCTCTGTAGATCATCCATCTCACCATTGCCTTGACCTTATTAAATGTAATTCCTTGTTTACAGAAATTATCCGTCTTGCCTGCTAGATTAGTTAATAAATGTATGTTGAATTTAATGGGAGGAGAGAAATGATAATATAAGTGCCCTGAAGGTGCCCTGGACAGAAGCAGAAAATAGAGCAATGAACTATCTTTCATCTGTAAAATGTTTTCACCTCCTTTATTGGATTTTCAGAGAACAGAATGCTAGAGCTGGAAGGAACCTCAGAGTTAAGTGTGGTGAGAAGAACATTTGCCTGGGAGTAAGAACTCTTGGTTCTTAAGCCTTAGGCAAAAGTCACTCGACATATACTAATCATAGCTTCCTAATCTGCAAAATGTGACATTTGGATAAGATAACCCTTCATTTACTCCTCAGCTAATATTTATTGAGTACTTGCATGTGTCAGGTACTATCCCAGGCTGTGAATTACAGTGAAGAACATGATTCTGCCCTTATGGAACTAACATGCATACTAATGGAAGAGACAGACATTAAACAACCAACTATAAACCTCAGTATTTAACTACAGTGGTTATGAGTTTTATGAATATGTACAGAGTGCCTTGAGACAACATAACAGAGGGACCTGGCTTATTTTAGTCCTTGGGCAAGTGATATTTTAATTGAGCTTTGAAATGAAGAGTTAAGAATTAACTAGGGGGCAAGGGTGGTGGGATCACAGTGCATGTGAAAGTCCAGAGGCAATAAGGAGAGTGACTACCAAATATGAAAAATAAACAAAGAGAGAAAGTGGCAAATATAAATTTAGGTCTCTCAAGCCATTTTTTATCTTGAAGGCCATGTTAAGTTTGGATTTTATTCTGAGTGTACATGTGTCTTGTTGCTGTGTAAGAGTGGAGTAGGGAGAGGCTGAAAAGGTAAGAGGAGATTTAGAGGGCTGGTTAGGAGATCATTGTAGTAGGATGAGAAGTAACCTATACCAGGGTTTGCTAGGAGAGAAGGTAAGAAATAGAAGGGAAGGAAAAATAATTAAAGGTTAAAATTTATAGGATATGGTTCCTTTATATTTCATGTTGTGTAATTCCAACTTTCTCATTTGAATTTTCTCAGTATACTATGAGGAACCCAGGGCAAGCATTATTTCCATCACAGAGTAAAAGAAATAGGCAAAAAATCCCTGTCATAAATGCTTTAAATATACGTTTTAAATTCTTACAATGATTCTATGAAATGACATACTCCCCCTATAAAGAAACTGAGGAAGAAACTGAATCCCAGAAAAATTAAGACTCATGGTCAGTAAGTGGTAGAACTGTATTTGACCTCTGGGTGCTCTGACTCTACGAAGTAGGACTAGAAACTAGAAACTGGACTTTTGTTCTGTTACATCTGTACTAAGGAGAATTGGTCCAAGTTGTTCTCCTGGTTGACCTGATTTTCTGGGCTGACAACTGTGTCATGTGTGGCTCTAGGTCATTGTGTCTTTGGCTCAAATGTGTGGAATTTTTTATGTCAGTGTTTTTATTTTTAAGATGTTTGCTCTATTTCTCTTTATTGACAGAAATCAGCAAAAGTTTAGGCCGTGTTCTAAATATGAACTCTGGATGAATATAGGCTAAAAGAGCCATGTAGAATTATATACTCTAGAGGTAGAAACAGCCTTGACAGTGATCTGATTCACTTCTTCCTTTTTATAGATGAGGAAACTGAGATTTCACAGTAGTTACTTGTTTTTTTCTTAATTCTTTTTAGTTACACCAGTAGAATATATTTTGACATAGCATACATACATGGAGTTCCCATTATTGTGGTTGTACATGATGTGGAGTTACACTGGTCATGTATTCATATATAAACATAGGAAAGTTATGTCTGATTTATTCTGCTGTCTTTCCCATCCTCCCTTTCTCTCATCCCCCTGTTCAATCTGGTGAACCTCCACTCCCCACCTCCCCAACTCTTCACCCCCACCTATTATGAGTCAACATCTGCATATCAGAACATTAGGCCTTTGATTTTGGGGGGATTGCTTATTTCATTTAGCATGATAGCCTCAAGTTCCATCCATTTATTGGCAAATGCCATAATTTTATTCTTCTTTCTGGCTGAGTAATATTTTATTATGTATATGTACCACATTTTCTTTATCCATTCATCTATTGAAGGGTACCTAGATTGGTTCCATAGCTTAGCTGATGTGAATAGAGCTGCTATGAGCATTGATGTGGCTGTGTCACTATAGTGTCCTAATTTTAAGTCCTTTGAGTATATGCTGAGGAGTGGGATAACTGAGTCAAATGGTGGTTCTAGTCCAAGTTTTCTGAGGAATCTCCATACTACTTTCCAGAGTGGTTGTACTAATTTGCATTCCCACCAGCAATGTATAAGTGTACCTTTTCCCCACATCCTCACCAACATTTATCATTACTTGTATTTTTTTTTTATATCTTCATTTTTATTTGGTGCTGAGGATCAAACCTGCTGCCTCACACATGTTAGGCAAGTGGTCTACCACTGAGCCACAACCTCAGCCCTCATTACTTTTATTTTGGATAATTGTCATTCTGACTGAAGTGAGATGAAATCTCAGTGTCGTTTTAATTTGCATTTATCTAATTGCTAAGACGTTGAACTTTTTTCATATATCTGTTGACCTGACAGATCATAGTTCTGTCTGACAGATCATGAAGTGTCTGTTCAGTTCCTTTGCCCACTTATTGATTGGGGTTTTTTTATTTTTTTGGTGTTAAGTTTTTTGAGTTCTTTATGTGTCTTGGAGATGAATGTTCTATTTGAGGTGCAGGTGGCAAAGAGTTTCTCCCATTCTCTAGGCTCTCTCTTCATGTTCTTGATTGTTTCCTTTGCTGTGAAGAAGCTTTTTAGTTTGATACCATCCCATTGATTTTTTAATTTTACTTCTTGCACTTTTGGAGTTGAGGACTTCGGTTCCTAAGCCCACATGATGGAGATTTGGGTCAGCTTTTTCTTCTAGTAGGCTCACAGTCTCTGGTCTAATGCCTAGGTCCTTGATCTACTTTTTCTAAACCCCTTCTCTGACATTTTTTCCACTGTGATATCAATGGATTCTGTTATTGGAGTATCTTGGTTTGTTTGGGACGATTTATTCCCTTGCTTTTTCATGTAATTTGTGTGTCTACACATCTAACAGCATGTATCTGAGGCAGTAGTATATACCCTGTGGACTTACAATGTCCCCAAAGGTTTTTAGTACCTCACTGTTTAAGTGGAGACAAATATTAACAACAACCAATGCAAACAATAAACAGCACAAAATCAAGTAGTTCCTATTATGACGTCTACAATGTTATTTATCATAATAAATAAATGATATGATCAGTTATTGCCTGCAATAAAACAGCAAGTTTGTAAAAGGATTTACAGTTTCAAATGGTGGACAGGGAGAAATCAGAAGTGATTGATGTGGTGATTATGAGGAAGGAGGACAGAAGTAGAAGTAAAAAAAATTGAAGGAAGAGTACAAGAAAATAGAGATTGGCTATTAGCAGAAGAGAAAGAATCGGGAAACAAGTAAGAGAAAAATAAGTAAAAATATTAAAAAATTTAAAATAACACAAAAACAACTAAAACATGCAAATCAAACATCTTAGTCCTCAAAAAACTCATCCATGAAAAATAGCTGGCTTCAAAAATGCTAGAAATGTTGGGAAAAAAACAAATATGAGTATGCATAAATATCCATGCATCAATAAGGTCACAATTAAGCAGAGAAAAGAAAAAAGAAAGAAAAAAAAGAGGAAAAAATATCTCCATGAAAAGTTAAAGAATTTCTGGTGGAGTTCAAAAGATTCTGTTTCTCTTCTCAGCATTTTTAGGTGGGGTCCTGTGTAGTGTGAAGCTCCATACTCTGGATTGCTGGAGTGAGAGAGGTAGTCGTCCTACAAGCAGGGTTTAGGCTTAGGTGGGCTCCAGGCTCTTTGCTGACCACGTGTGTAGTGGAGGAGCCAATTCTTATCCCCTACGTGTTACCTGTGGGCCCCACATTTCCTGGGTCTTGGGTTCTTTCTCCAAATTCAGTCTCTCCCACTCTTCCAAAAACCCCCACTAGAGAAGTCTTTGCCAGCAGGTCCTGCAAGCAGCCGGATTGGAGGGGGAGGGGTAGAGCCGGGTGGGTTTCCAGGAGCAATTGTCCCCTGTGTAAACCTCTCTCCATGTTTCATTTTCTCCTGGTCACATTAGCATACTCTGTTTCATGCACTGTGTGTTTATTAGGCCTGTATTTCCCGACAGACGTGGATTTGCCAGCAATCAGCTCCCTCAACTGCAGGACCCCTTGTGGCAGCTACAAAATGGTTCCTTTCTTTGTCCTCTGCACACCGCCTGGAGAGATAGTGGCTTCTTTCCCACACAAGGAAGGATGTTGTGCAGTGTGCCTTTCAGTTTAGTTCATCAGTGTTTTTGATCTCTAAATGCTCTGTACCCCGACAGCCTCAGGCCCTCTAAAAATGCTTGTTTCTCTAATTCCTTTATCCCTCCTCTTTGCTCCCAGAAGGACCACTCTGGCTGGTACTCGTGGCTGAGGCTGCAGTAGCAGCTGTAGTGCTGAGGATTTCTTCTTTATTTTATTATGTCCAACCTCCAGAGTCCCCAATCTGCTTTGAATGCCCAGTTTTAAATTCCAGTAATGCCGGCCCCTACTTCTTGTTGTTGTTGTTCACCCACTTTGCTGAGAAGGTGTCTGCTTTCTTGGTTTCACACCATAGTATCCAGGAAAGCAATTTCCTCTATTCAGCCATCTTGAAAACCCCCTTAGTGACTTGTTTGAAGCCAGCTAGTGACAGTGAAAGTTCATGATTCAACCCTCAAAGACTTAACTACCACTATTAAAATAATGCATTAAAGCTTCAGAAATATAGAGGTACAGGTTCAGTCACTTAAACTAAGGTGGTTATCCAGGAACACCATCTTCTTTCAGAATATGTATGGATTCTCTAGGCCTCGTTGGTAACCCTGATTATTGTATACTATGCCATGCTGCTTGCATGTTTTTGTGTGTTGCAGAGGTAGAACTCAGACCCTCACACATGCTAGTTATGAGCTATGCCATGCTGCCTTTGAGCCAAATCTAGTATTTTGGCACATTAAGAAGATTCTGTCCTCTCTAAGAACAGTTTAAAAGTTATGGAACTATAAAATCCTTCAAAACTTTACCTTTCCCCACCCTTAATTATTCCACGAAGGAGTAACAAATATTATTGGTTTAGCTGGTGTCATTGACCTCTTTAGAGGTATGTATTTTTATACCTTGATGATCCTTTTCCCAAGTGGCAAAATTTTAGGGGGAAAAAAGATTTCTCAAAGATCACTTTCAAAGTATAACATAAGTAGGTATTAAAAATCTTATTTATTTTTATGGTTAACTTCATTTTCCTGGAATAAATTTAGCTATCAGTGTGAACTATAAGGTTATAGATACAGATTCTATCAAAATGTAGATTCAGCAAATAAGTATAACTTGTTTGCTTTTATGTGGGCAAACTTTTTTGTTTCATAATGTTGACAAAATAGGTATAATTTGTGTTTTAATCTATTTCTTCTTCTGAACTCTTACCTTTTATTCCTTTCAGCTTAGGCATTGACTGAGGAAAGGCTTAATAATTTATCAGTCACTGGGCAATAGACTTCATTAAAGTAAATGAAAGCTTCAGGGCTTTTGGCATCCAGGATGCTAGATATTTGGAAAGAAGGTTTGAGCCAAGTGAGTTTCATTGGAACTTTCCCCTAGTCTTTTCTTAAGTAATATATTTTTCTGTTTGTGACCCTTCTTTCACCATTTGTTTGATGTGGTTTTAGAAGATAATTATGACAAAACAAAAGCTAGAAATTAATGCCATGGAATGTTTTGAAGCTAGTGTACAACAGGCACATGTCTTAGAAAAGAGACAAGAGACTTGATTAGATGATAAATAGAACCTGGTAAAGTTTAGTCTCACATATTGAATTTGTGACTTTGTTTCCCTCTGACTTCTTTCTTAGTTTGGAGCAAGCACTAAGAAATGATACCTCTATCCCTGTGTCTACTTTTGAATATACAATGAACTTTAAAATCCTATGGGAAGTGATCGTATTTGAAAATTAACTATTTAATATAGGGATGCTATTTCAAGAAAAGTATTTAAGAAATTGTATGATTCTTACCTTTCTGTACTTCTGTTACTTGTCTTTTGCCTCTTGGTATATCCCTGTCTCAGCTTCCTTTAACCAACTGTGGAACTAATGTATATTTTTATTGTGCTTAACGTCATTTTTTGAGAGGTGGAGAAGCAAAAAGCATTTCCTTCTTATACTTGTGGTTAAAGTTGATTGGTGCAGTGGGGCCTATTATTTTTTCAGTGGGTCATTGGTCCTTGATAAGAGAAAAGGCACCCGTTTCTAAGGATTGCAAAGGTAATAAACTTTTCAAGAACTAAATTTAAGATTGATCTGTTAATGCTAAACAGAAAGGAAAAGAAGAATTCATTTCATAAATTTAGTGAATAATTTTTTCCTATTTTCTTTCAGACAATAAAAGAAAAAATTTATGCTAACTCTAATTAAACAGAGGCACAGTGTTATGAACATAACACTATAATTTTGCTTTAAATTCAGTAATAATTTACTTTCTAACTATGAAAAGGTATATTAGGGAAACATGCTTTAGAAATTTAGTTCCCATAAATTATTGAAAGATTTCAAGTCCATAGAACTTTGGAAATTATTTGAATTTGAAAGTGAGAAACCCATAAGTTTACTATACTGGTTGTGTAATCTGATTAATGATACCCATGAATTGCAAAAGAGAATTTACAGTACATCATTTCAAAATCATGGGTTTGGTTATATTTTAGAACTTCAGATCTTTCCCTGCCAAAAGTCACAGTAACTACTAGTGTTTGGCATCCATTCTGAGTACATGCCCTGCCTACTCCCAGTGAGACATGTCTTCTCTCAATGAGTATCTCCCATTGAGAGAAGACATTGAATAGTTACTGACCACTAAAGACTAATTTCTCTTAGTTATTGACTATTTTAGTAACTTCAGGCTGCTATAATAAAATACCATAAACAGAGTGACTTATAAATAACAGAAATTTATTTCTCACATTTTTGGAGGCTAGGAAGTCCAGTATAGAGCTGGTGGCAGATTGTCTGTTCAAGGCCTTCTTGCCTGGTTCATAAATGTCAGATTTCTTGCTGTGTCTTCATAAGACAGAGAAAGGAAGCATGTTCTCTAAGGACTCTTATGTGGGCATTAGTCCAGTTCATGAGGGCTGTACCTTAATGACTTCATCTAATTCTAATTACTTCCAGAAAAACATCACTTTCAAATAACATTGCATTAAGGATTAGGGTTTGTTTCATTGTGAATTATGAGAGGATGCAGGCATTCTGTACATAACACTAAGCTAAGCAAATAGGACAGTGTTTGTACTTGCCCTCAGACTCACTCTTCTCTTTCTTCACTTTTTTCCCCCTACTAGATCAAGTTTGCCAAACTTTTCCCCCAGTAGTCCTCTCATTAAAATAGTTTCTTTTCCAGGGTAGTTTCATTTATTTGAATTCCAATTATTCTATTCTACTTAAGTAGTTCTCCTCATTGAAAAATAGGGATTTCTGAGTATTTGAATATTAACTTATACCATATGGGACAGGATCAAAATACTCTGCCCAAGATCCTCCCCCCCCACCACCAGTATTTAGGACTTATATGAGGTAAAAATCCATTCTTGTAACTAGATAGTTGATTTTTGCTACAAGGTAATCTTTTTTTTTTTTTAATATTAGTTTTAGTTTTTGGTGGACACAACATCTTTTATTTATTTATTTTATGTGGTGCTGAGGATCAAACCCAGTGCCCCGTGCATGCCAGGTGAGCGTGCTACTGCTTGAGCCACATCCCTAGCCCCCCAAGGTAATCTTTGAAACAGAAAAAAAGTAGCATATCAAAATTACTTGTCTGCTTACTTATTCTTAGTATTATGAGTCTAGAGAGGAATATAGTCTTGAAAAGTTTTACACTATCAGAAATTGAGGGCGGGGGATGATTCATTTATTTAAGAAAAAAAAAAAAACTTCAGATTCAAGTTGGTTGTCTGAATCTCCACACATCACAGAAGGCTGAGATTATGAAAGACAGAAAAGAAATTCAGTGAATGGAAGAAATTATACCTGACAAAGTATCTAATAAGGCTGTCAGTAAAGGATTTAAAAATAGTTTTCTAAGTTTAGAGAGATCAGGAAAATAACTTCATCAATGAAACAAAAGAAGACGAAGTTTTAAAACTGAAAATTACAAAAGCTCCAGTTCCTAGAAATGAAAAAATATATATAATACCCTCCTGCCCCATTTGTGATTTTGCTTTCCTGGTTAACTGCAGTCAAAACATTAAATGGGAAATTCCAGAAATAAACAGTTTTAAATTGTACTGCATTCTGAGTAGCATGATGATATCTTGTAGAGTCCTACCCTATATGTGACTTATCCCTTTGTCACACTTATATACTCTATACCCTGCCTCTTAGGCACATAGTAACTGCCTTGGATATCAGATCAATTATCTAAGTAGCACATGCTTATGTTCAATGGCCCTTATTTAATAATGGCTACAAAGTACAAGAATAATGATGCAGGAAATTCAAATATGTTATAGAAAATCCATAAAGTGCTTTTTTAAAATTAAAAGGTTTAAGTTCTTTACTTAAAAGAGAAAAACATTGTATGCTTCAGTTGCTAAAATCTGTGGTAAGAACAAATCTAGCTGTGCAGTTATAAAGAAGGGAAAAAATTTGTGGTAGTTTTGTGTCAAATATCAAACCACAGAACACTATAAGTGATCAGTTAAGAAGGAAAAGGCAATAAATTATAGGGTTCAGTACTATCCCTGGTTTCAGGCATCCACTGAGAGTCTTGGAATATATTCCTCAAGGATAAAGGGGATTTGACTATGTATGAACTTACTAAATGGGCTACATGGCGTGAACTCCACCAAAGAATGAGTCCAAAAGCCAAGAGCTTGCTAAGGCATTCTTCTGAAATGCAGCACAGTAAGATAAAAAATGAAAGGCTTAAACGAAACAGGATGAAGGATAGATCCTGAAGTTCATACTACCAAGAACAATTCTAGGGGGAAGAAAAAAAAGAATGAAAAACAATGAGGGTCGAAATAGTGACTGAAGTTTCCCACAATTAAATAAAGCTAACTCTCTAAACTGATATTTTGACACCTTATAATAAAACTTAAGATAGTGGAAAAGACAGTGGAAAAAATACTCAGAGCACTGAGGGAGGGGTGAAGCAGACCCCCTACAAAGGAACAGTAGTGATATTGACTGTAATTAGATAATGGAGCAGTATCTTCCAAATGCTAAGAAGTAACTGCTAACCTAGAATTTTATGTCCAACTAACTTATTACTCAAGAGTGAAGGGCAGAATAAAGACATTAGAGTCAGGAGCAATGGCACATGCCTGTAATCCCAGAAGCTCAGGAGGCTGAGGCAGGAGGATCTCAAGTTCAAAGCCAGCTTCAACAACTTAGCAAGGCCCTAAGCAACTTAGTGAGACACTGTTTCAAAATAAAAAGGGCTTGGGATGTATCTTTGTTTTTAAGTGTCCCTGGGTTTAATTCCTGATACCAAAAATAAATAAATCAGAATATTCAAAGACTAAACCATGAGTCTTTGCTGAAGGAACTTCCGAAGGAAAATTGAATTTTAAAAGATGTACCAAAAATAATGATGAACAAAGAAATTGGTAAAAGATGTTGATAAATCTGTATATTGATTCATAATAAATTTATTTAAAAATCAGTAAAACGGTAGAAAATCAAGGTAAAACTAAGTCTAGAAAATGATACAAAGAGAAGGTCAGAGAATGGCGCAAGGATGTGTTTAGGAATGAGAGCATGCAAAGGAAATTGAAGAGGTAACAAAATTGGGGGTATTAAAATAGAAATAGCACCTACTGCAGGGTAAAACAGCAGGGAGCAGTGAACAAAGGAAATGATGTCCACAGCAAAGGGCAGAGTGAAGGGGAAAAAAGCGCATAGAACAATCAAATCGTACCCTGTTTTTAAGAATTACATTTAAAATACAGATTCACCAGTCAGTTCAAAGGATAGAAAAAGATTCCAGGCAGTGTACCTTCTCCAAACTGCTGCATCAGACTCCAGTCACACCTCTGCTTCCATTCCTGCCCCACAGTGCTCCTCCCGAACCACTTCTAGTGAATTTAAAGGAACAAAGAGAAATGTTTCATGTGAATTAAAGAACTTCAACAGAAGTTTTGGAAGGCAGGAACTTGAATGTATCTGCAATAGAACTTCTATATTGAAGGAAAAGAGCAAAAATTGACAATTCTGAAGGAAAGAAGAAAAACCATAGTTATGGTAGGAGAGAAAACCAGTAAGAAGGCAAAGTAGTAAGAGAAACTAAAAGAAATTTGAGTTTCTCAGTGTATAAGATTGGCACACATTCTTTTAGTACATATAAAACAAGAATAAAAATAGACCATGCTATAGGCCATAAAGGAACAAAGTTGCATAGAACATATATTTGACAACAACAAAGCTCCCAACAAATTAATGAGTGAAAGTCATCTAACCCATGAGAAAAATGGGAAAATGTGATGAACAGGAAATTCTCCAAAGAATCACATTTGGCCTAAAACATAAAAAAGATACTAAACTTCACTAATAATTAGGGAATGGCAGATCTGCAAATTAAAAGCACTGAATGATGCCATTTTCCACACCGTCAGATATCTGTTTTAAAAATTAAAGTCAGTGATGATCCTAAGTGTTGGCAAAGTAATGGGTTAAGTAAGGAGTACTCTCAGATGCTGATTGTAGATATGTAGAGAACGATAGCTCTAGAGGGCAAGTTGGCTTTATCTGTTAAAATTATACCTTATATTTTAAAACGTACCCTTTTTCAGGCCCCTCCCCTAGAACTCAAATTCAGTGTATCTGGATAAGGCCAAGATTTTGTAGCTTTGAAAGTATTCCAGTAATTCTTTTTTTTTTTAATATTTATTTTTTAGTTTTAGGTAGACACAGGATCTTTATTTTACGTTTATGTGGTGCTGAGGATCGAACCCAGTGCCTCATGCATGCTCTACCACTGAGCCACAATCCCAGCCCCTCCAGGTAATTCTTAACATAGAAGTTTGAGTAATTGCTAAGCTGGCTATTTTCTCCCATTTTAAAGATATTTTGAAAGAATGTTAGTTCTTCTGAGTTAGCAGATTTAACAGAAGACAAAAGTAACAGTAATAGAAAAGATGTGTATATGTGTGTATATGTTTGTTTATTTCCATATATATTTTAAGAACTAATTCTGCCACCTCCTGCAGAAAATTTTTTGGATTTCGCAGGTTTTCTATAGTCATTAGAGAATAGTATTGTATTGGGGTGCAAAACATGCTATGTTCAAAATATTAATTTATTTTCTAGTAAATAGGATAATTATATTGAATTTTAACTTCATGGTAATGGTCAGCTTTACATATAATTTAGTCAGCCTCTGATAATGTACTTGTTATAATAAGAGCAAAGAAGAAATATAGAGGCTTCAGGTATATTTTTCTACTTAAAAAAAAAAAAGGCTAATGGTTTTCCTCTTGCTTGCTAAGCAACTACATTAACCCAAGCATACTACCATGGGATCAATCTTGTCTGTGGATTTCTCAAGAATTTTCCTCTTCCCTAAAACAGTGTACTCATTGAACTTTAAAAGTTCTCTTCTTCACCTTGAAGCTTCCTCTTTCTTCCCATCTAAATGGACTAAATTCATAGCCATCCATTATAGTACTTTTGGGAAGTTTTTCTAATTAGTACTATTGTGGTTTTATTTTATTCTTCCTCTTTTCAGATCCTCTCTAATTTGTGAATTGTTCTCCTTATTTTGATATTTTAATTGTGTGATCCCTATTTTTGGACCTGTTTTGTGTTTGATAATACTATTGTCTAACATTGGTGTGTCATGTCTCCTTAGTTACGATCTAGATCTAAGCTCCCTGAAGCTTGCATTATTTCTCTAGAGTATGGGTTGCCTGTAACAAATCCAAAGTAAAACATTTGCTGAACAGATCAAATGAGCTCATTGTAGTAGAGACAATGGAGTGCTTCGTCTAAGTTATATTTATTTACTTTTTTGTTTTTGTTCATTTTCTTTTGCAGTTTAGAGTGTTTATATCTTGGAGGAAACTTCATCAAAGAAATCCCACCAGAATTAGCAAATTTGCCTTCTCTAACTTACTTGGTATTATGTGACAACAAAATCCAAAGTGTGCCTCCTCAGCTTTCACAGTGAGTAATTTCAAGCAATTTATGTATATACACATACATCCATGCATAGAAATTGTTGTCTTGCATTAACTCACATGTTTTACAGACAGATAAGGATTAAATATTCTCAAAGCAACTGATATGATAATTATGGCTCTGGGATTTACTGTGAGTTGGGTTATTTTTACTTTTACTTTTAAATGCTCTAGTTTATTCCTCACAGTATTTGTTCAGCTTGTTTTATGTAATCAAAAAATAGTATATTAATTTGACATAGGTTTCCCTAGGTTTTATGGGATTTCTAGTGAATTTATATTGGATATGAAACATTCTTATCCTACACTTCTTATGAGCTTTATAATGTAGGGGATCTTCATTTTTATTGCATCTGAAATCTTTCCTTTTTTAGGTATTGGAATCTTTAAAAATAATATTACACATAAAATACTCTTAAGTATTCTAAGCTAAGATTCCAGGGGCAAAAAAAAAAAATGACATTTACAAAGCTGTACTCCATCTAGTTTCAGCATCGTTTAATTTTATTTCCATTAACCTGAGTTGCTCATTTTTTTCGGGAAGTCAGGCTCTATATACATAAATACATATATACATGCATGCACATATAATCACACACATATATAAACTCAGCTTATGTTACCCACTGCCATTGATTTTGTACTGCATTCATTCTAGGCTGCATTCACTTCGTTCCCTCAGTCTCCACAATAACTTGCTGACCTACCTGCCTCGAGAGATCCTCAACCTTATTCATTTGGAAGAGTTGAGTTTACGAGGAAATCCATTGGTTGTTCGTTTTGTCAGAGATTTAACATATGACCCTCCAACTCTCCTGGAATTAGCTGCACGAACCATTAAGATCCGGAACATTTCCTACACTCCTTATGATCTTCCGGGGAATCTTCTTAGATACTTAAGTTTAGCCAGCAATTGCCCAAACCCAAAGTGTGGAGGTAAGTAAAATAGTGTTGGTTACAGTGTTAGTGTTTTCTACTCATTTAGCTATTTTTAAAATTTGATCTAAATGTTGTTTTAATTAGCTAAGACTTTTTTCAGAGAAAGATAGTTTTTTTTTTCTTTCATCCTTTTAAAGTTAAGACATTTCACCTTCTGAGGATTTTTCTCTCTCTCTCTTTCTTTCTCTTTCTCTCTCCTCCCACCCCCTTGTTTTCTTTTTCTTATTTTGGTATTGGGCATTAAACCCAGGGCATGTTACCACTGAGTCCTAGTCCTTTTTATTTTTTTATTTTGAAACAGGATCTCACCAATTTGTTTAGGCTGGCCTTGAACTTGTACTCCCTCCTAAATCTCTGGGACTACAGGCATGTGCCACTGTGTCCAGCTCTTTCTTTTCTAAATTCTTTCCATAATATTTTTGGATTCACCATAAGTAAAATACCCAGGCAGTTTCAGTCTTATGAGGCTTTATTTTATCATAAGATAATAAAAAGTAAGATGATAAAAGGAAAGGAAACACAAAGGAAGTGTTAATAGTCCTTATTGTTTAAAAAGTGTTTCTGAAATGTTTGTACATCATTTATGTTATTTGAAGGACACTTTCTTAGGCTTACCATTCTTTGTATCAGATAACCTTAAAAAGAGTGTGATTCAGGATGTATGAGAATAGGCCAAATGCATGTCAGTTTCAAGATAGTATCATAGAACTTTATATTATGAATTTTAATTCTTTAAAATTTATTCTTTCAAATTCATAGAGGATTTGGAGGGAATTAAACAAATGATAAAATGCAGAGCAGTCTAAGGTATCTCAAAGAATTCAGAATGCCACTAGGAATTAAAGGAGGGGGAGTGTATTTGATTAGATCTGGGAATGAGAAGATAATTCCTGACAGTAGTTAGTTTTTAATAGGGTAAGATTGAGGATAGGACATTTTCATATGGAGAAAGTGAAGTGGAGACAGAACAGTATGGGGCAGAGTATTAGATGAATGGCAGTTGGCTCACATGTTCAGTTAGGGCAGTAATGAGAAACAAGAATGAAAAGATTCATTAAGATTAGGTTGAAAAAGACCTGAAATGCCAGACTGTGGGGTAGAAATTGGTGACTGATAGTGGATCATTTTATTTTGGCTTCCTTATAAAAGTTCCTTTTTTAAAAAATCCTTTTTAATAGGGTCATAGAAATATTTGTAGTGTAAATATAAGTACTGGAGAAATGTTGCATAAAAATGGTCAAAAATCAGGTGAGATTTTCCCTGAAAGTCTCCTCTTGTCTTGAAACTGTTATGATATTTAAAAAAATGAGAAAATTATTAAGTTACTCAAAGATTGCTATAAAAGAAAAGAGAAAAAAAGATACATTGGGTTTATAAAAGACAAGACAGACCACACGTTAAGCCATTTCTGGCCATTCACTCTTAGAAGTAGAGGTTGCAGTTCTGTGTCTTATGAAAAGTGCATAAACCTCTCTGGCTTCTCTTTCATGAATTGGCTTTACAATGGCTGAGGACACAGGACAGAATTCACAAAAGGCCTCCATGCCTCATGGTCTAAATCTAGTCTGCTTTGAATCTTCCTTTTCTGGAAATGAACTTCTTTTCTCTATTAAATGGTTTCTGTTAACTTTTTTAGTACACTGAAGTGCTATTTATTTTAGGAATGCTTTAAAAATTACCATTTTAAAATTTGAGATAATATGTAAAGTGAACTATTAGATATTTCCCCCCTCAGATTTGTTATTGAATTATGAATTTAAAATAATTTTATATTTTTATATTCTGTGAGAGATTTTCTTCTATTATTGTTGGATTGCAAACACATTTTTAGGGATTTATTATTAGTTTACTGACTAACCAGTTATTGAATGTTTCTATTTTTCTAAATCATTTCTAAATACCACTCTGCTAACCTATGCAAGGTATTTAGAAATCATTATTGTTTCTTGGATACATGTTTTTATTTTGATCTCTTCTGTGACAAACACACAGTAGCTGGGAAACTTAAGTTAGAGTGTAAACGTTGAAATTCCTCTCCAGAAAGGCCATGAACCCAAATTTCTAGATATTCCGGTTTTACTGCAATTGTTGGACAGCCTTGGTATGTCAGAGATGTGCAGTATCTTTTTAAGGATCAACTGAAACCCAGAGGCATGTAAACCTTTTTCCTTCTGCACTGGCTGCATTTCTGACTATTGAAGAACTATAGTTCAGGAGCACTAAATTAGGAACCAAAAGAGCTGCCTGCTAGTAATTGTGTGAGAATCAAGTGAAATCATCAGTGAATCAGCTTTGCAGCCTATAGAATTAGAGCCCACGTAAATATAAGATGGTATTTTGTTTCTTTTGCTTTCACTTTTTCAGATTGTAAGAACAGGAGTACCAAACACCATCTCCTTACTGCATATTTTGTGTATATCCAATTCTTAAGAGAATTATAAAAGGGGACTTTTGTTTTGCTTTAGTCTTCTGCCTGTGGGACAAAGCCAAAGGGGTGGCTTGGGGAATGGAAAAAGGGCACTTAGGGTATCCTGTAATCTCCATCAGCCACTGACACCAAGTCACTCACAGAAAAGATGCTAAGTGTCCTTAATGACCCACTTCCTGAAGATAAATTTCCTGGCCTCTTGCAGCCAAATTTCCACCCCAAAGACCCTACAGTATTTCTATATGTAGTGCTATAAAAGTGACTACTAATTCTGTTTAAGATTCATAAGAGAGGCCTGGGGTTGTAGCTCAGTGGTACAGTACTTGTCTAGCATGTGTGAGGCACTGGGTTCAATCCTCAGCACCAGTTCATAAAAGAGAAAAGTATGTGACAGTTCTTCAGAATTCTGGGAAAAAAATATCAAACTGTGGCTCTTTGCTTTGTAATGATTACTGTGTATTCCTTTTCTCTAGGAGTCTACTTTGACTGCTGTGTCAGACAAATTAAATTTGTGGATTTCTGTGGGAAGTATCGCCTCCCACTGATGCACTACTTATGTTCGCCAGAATGCTCTTCACCCTGCAGTTCTGCCTCTCACAGCTCCACTTCCCAGAGTGAATCTGACTCAGAAGACGAAGCTAGTGTTGCTGCACACAGAATGCAGAAAGTTCTTCTTGGCTGAACAGAAATACAGGATGTTGTGAAATACTTTTAAAAAAAAAATGAGCAAAGATGATTAGAAAAGAAAATAGAGCTAGAAGTTGACTAGAAACCTTGCTATCTTCATCTTGAATGTCCATGAGATGATGTGAAAGATTTTATGTTCATCTACCCATTCAGCAGGAATAAGTTCAATACTATGTTTGGAATCTTTGAATATAATTTGAATATAATCCGAATGGCAGATTCAAATTTGGCTGATTGTTGTGCAATTTCACAAGTTTTGCATGAATCACATAGCAGAATGGTATATTTTGAAGAGCAGTAGTATAATAAGGCCATGAACAGTGAAACTTGTGGCAGGTGAGATGAAAAAAAGTAAGAAATTATCAAAGCTATAATTATTACCAGGGTTATCCTTGGGTTTAGGCTGAACACCATACAACAAACAAGGTTAGCTCTTTGCTTATTTTGTCTGTCTGTGTAGATTGCAGACCTATTCATATAAGCTCACAGATGGTTACATAGGACCTAAACTATTCTGACCAACTAACTGTAAGGTAAGGGGTATAACTTGTAAGTGGGATAACTTTTCATTTCTTCTTCTTTGTTTTGTATGATTGTTATTAACTTTATATAGTTCAGCAATGACTTGTTATAGTGCCTTAATCCTAGCAAGAATATGGAAACTTACTCAAGAAATAATGCCAGAGCAGCCTATAACCTAATGTACTATGCAAGACACTTTATGCTTTAACAGAACTATGTAAAAACTGTATAACTAACAGCTGAGCTCATGGCCACCTTAACTTTTTTTTTATTATTTATAATTTTTTTCAGTGTGCAGTGGTCCCTTGTAAGCAAATCACTTTTTATAGTTAATGGGAAGCTACCATCTTGATCAGTTTATTCCTTATCAGACAGAATAATACTTTTAATAAAAACCTGGAAAAGATGTAAGCCAAGAAAGCTTCTTTGTATCTTGAATGAATAGGGGGAAATTTTAACAGTCATATGTGACTCCTTTGTGTAGTGTACTAAAGCTGCAACTTTCTCTGCATTTTAAAGAAAAATGAATAAAACTAGAAAAACATGGCAATAAGGCAAATAAAGTTAGGAGCAGGAGTCGTGTTCATACACAATAGAATACCAAAACTAGTTATCCATGGAATAATTTTTTGAAAATAAAGTACTGATAGAATAGAGGGGGGGGGGACAGAATATGAGATACAGGGAGTTGATGATACATTTAAAATGTATCCTTGAAGTATAGGAGAAAAATAGTTTCAAAAATTACCAAATTTTTATTAACTAAGTGCTTATAAACTAATATTATAAATCGATATTACAGAATACACAACACTTTCATCATAATTAGCTAACCAATCTATGATAAAATGATGGCTAGTTGGCAAATGTTAAGTATACAGTGATACACAGGCAGATTACATTAGAGCCTCCTGATCTCTTTTCTGACTTCTAGCATTCATGACTGGGCACATCATTTCTTAAAAGCTGATTATTGTATATATATATATGTATGTTAGATTTTTTTCATATGTATTATTTTTTACTTTAGAAGAAAGTATAGTATAGGATAATTCAGGGTTTGTGTGTTTATTTGTGTGTTTATTCATGAAACGTCATGAAAGTTTCATGACTGCAGTTGTGAAACGCTGCTATAGAGATCCCTTTACCTTTACCCTGTTAAAATGTAGTAAGATTCTTATTTTCTTTTTAACTCTGAATTTTTTTATGTGTATAGAAGTGATTTAATATGTTTCTACTGTCTATTGAAGTAGTATGTGAATAATTATAAAATATAAAGTCTTTGCTTACTTCTAAAATGAGCCACAGCGAGCTGCAGACAGCAAGATTATGAAAAGTAAAAATGACTTAGGCTGTGTCTAAATGACAAACCTAAAATGTTTTGTAACTAACTGATTTAGATTGGTAGGACCAAATTTTTCTGGCTTAAATGCCTCTGTTTACTTCTTAATTGACTATTAGCTTTGACATAAGTTAACAACTTAGTTGATCTTCTAAGAATTAAATAAGCATGTAAATATAGCATTTAACCTTCCCAGGCTTCCTAGAATAAAGGTACATTGCTTGATCTTTTACAGATATAAACTACTCCAATCAGAGACAGTTTCTAGCCTGTGCCATATAATGGAGATGAATACCAGTGTTCTTTCAACAAAATCTTTGTTAGGGTTCTTTACATGTACAGTTGAAAAATCTATGATCGGTGTGCTACTGTCTTTGGTAACTTTTAAGTAAATGTACATTTTAGCATTAGTTTTCCTTTTGTTGTTTTTTTTTTTCTCCCAAATCTTTGACCTCAGCCTTTATAAGAGCTGCTGATAGTTTCTAAGATTTTCTTCTTTTTCACAATTTTTCCTTTCCTTTTTAAATAACTGGTGATTATAGAAATTAACCAGAAAATGAGATACAGGGAGTTGATCATCTAAAACAATATAAACAGCTCCCAAGTCATGTAGCAGACTTTGTATTTAAAATGGTAGTCTTACTTGTTAGTTGCTAAGTTCCATGTTTCTGTTTAACTACTGTTAATGAATTTGAGAATTTTTTTAAATGATGTGAAAAAACAACAAAGTAGTTTTCATAATCAAATTAGGTTTAGATATTGCTCCACTTGGATGATTTTAGTGAACAAAACTACTTAAGCAGAACATTAATATATGTTGAGTGGAATTCTTCAGTGCTAATATTCAAAATTGGAATTGGGTACATTATACATTCTCATCTTATTCCTAGAATCCAGTGTATCAGCCTCACCAAACTGAGGCAGAATAGGACTTTAGGAAATAGGAAGATTCACTAATATGATATTGATTCCATGTTGCCAGGGATTGACTGACATAAGGACCTGTGGTCAGAATTCTCAATATTCCCTGTGTTTGAGTAGTAGAGATAGATCTAGAGGTGACTGTTCATATTTTATTTCTAAATGTGTGCCGAAGGAATCTCTTGTTCTAAAATTCTTGATACTAAAATTTTAAGTTAAAAAAATTCTAAAGATTTGCATTGTAAATTGTATCTCAAATGTGAGAAAGTTTTGTGTTTATGTCAATAAGAGTAAAAGGCAGTTCATAATGGTGCAGCATAATACAGCAGACCAATTTTACCAGACGTTGTAAATATCAAGTTTATTGCTGGAGTGGTAAAGAAATCTTTAAAAGCAACAAAGTATAGGGACAGAGAAGTCACCAGACACCCAGGAATATCTCTGAGCCAAGAAAGCTCTTTAGAGTAATAGTGAATTGTTTTTAAATTAAGTCACTAAGTAACTTATTGACTACCATCTAAAAGCCTTTATTACTAAATTTATTTAATGTCTTCGACTTGGGAGATTGTTCACATCCTGCCATAACTGAGGGCCTGCAAGTAATAGGATTTTCTTCCAGCCAACCTTGCTCTTCACAAAGAGAAGGTAGTACCTCATTAGCCTGAAATTTGTGGTACGGCAAGTAGCCCTGGTTGATATTTACTTTTTCACTATGTGTTTAAAAAAAAAAACACTAAGTAAATAGTGCAAATAAAGTTTGATCTTCTAAAGATTTTTTTAAAGCAGCAGCTATTTATGTATTTAAACAATGGTTATTATTTCTAAACCTCATATAACCCCTGTAGACAAAACTATATTAGAGTATGTGTATAGAATTAGTTTAGCAGCATTTAGTTAGAAATACCTAATTTTAACCTAAATGAGCTCTTTCTCATCTAAAAGTAGATATGATTATGTCATGAATACCATTCCCCATGCAAGGCCATGAGTTCAGTCTTTAGCCCTGAAAAAAAATAAAATAAAAATATACATATACATGTATATCTGTATATCACTCTCCATTTAGTCCAAAATAGTGATTTTAAGTTGTATGGAATGTTTAACCTTGTGGTAAAGGCTGCTGTATAGGTTTTTAGGCAACATGCCCTGTAATGCATAATTCTGATTCCTCATTATATCTCTGTACTAAGCACTAAACACAATATAATAATAATGAATTTAGTAGCATGCTGTTTTGTATTTTCATTATAAACATCATAATTTTATAGGTAGCAGTGTCTTGATTTATGGTCAGAAAGCATGTGCCTTAAATCCTCCACTCTAGACCCAAAGTTTGGGAAACTAATCATTTAATAAGTTATGATAGCTTCATGATTATTTGTATTTCACTTGAGAGATATGGACTGATCCTGAGAGATTTCTTCACCTAAAATAATGCCCAGGTATGAGTTCTAGGGCTTCTGGGGAGGGAACTGAAATCATGTATACTGTTATAGAGGTCAAAGCCATAAGCATCAGGGTTGTCTGAAATAAAATCAGTGAAAAAGTGTATTTTCTTACGTATTATTTTAATTTAAAAATATATCTGGTACCACCAAAGGGTAACAGTGGTTTCTAACCAACTTCATATTTATAGCAATATATAAAAATATTGTTATTGTGAGGCCTAGCATATTTTGCCACTGTTTTGTTGTTGTTGTTGTTGTTATATAGGTTTAAAGGGGGTATGTTTTAATATTATGCATGTAAATACCTCCATTCGCTTTTTATTTTTTTATTTTTTGGTTCATATTTACTAAGAATTAATGTAAAAAATAACAATTCATTAACAACCATTACACATCATTGAACACTCACAGGGTAATACTGATTTGGGTGCTACTAGACTTTTAGCTAGCATTTGTCAATCTCAAGAATTCATGTAAAGGACAGTATTCAATCTAGTATATATTAAAATCCATTAGTTTAATGAAGGTTATTTATATACTGTCATACAGAAAGCCATGGCAGAAAGACCATCTGCATTTACCAGAACTTCTTTCTTTAGCTGTGAATAAATTGGTTACCATTTTTTTATTCAGAATTCCATCTAGGGGAAGAAACTGGGATATTGCTGATATTGCAAACTGCTATTGCTGGTATTGCAAAAACATTACTAAATTGGTTGATTCTGTTTACTATTTATATTAAGAGAGTTCTTTCACTAATTGAAATGGTTAACATTGAGGTGGTGTTGAGGAAGAATATTAACCTTCAAAGTCACTTTACAACAATCGTGCAGACTTGTGTTGAGGTTTGTTGCATTCTGAGCCCTCTTCATAATTTATGAGAAACAAAAACATAATGGGACAAAATTATAGAATAATCAGTATTTTTAACTTTTTATAAATAAAAAGTTTGGTCCTTCAAGTATCAATGGAGGATACTAAAATGTATTGACTTTTACTTTGGTCAAATTACTATTTTTGATCTGATTTTTAAATTTTCTGTAATTGAAATCTTGTGATTTAAGAATATCTTTATAGATATATGGATAATGAAAGCTTAATGGTAAAGTAAGTGTAATTCAGCAATATGATAAGTTTTTTTCTCAGTGTAAGCTATAGTTTACTTTATCAGATTTATATGTAACCTTATAATGGTAAATGCTCTAAAAAGAATATCTAATCTACTTCAACTCTATTACCTTCTACCCCTTCCCCCCAGGACATATAAAAAAAATGTATGTATTCGATCTTCTGTATGAATTTTGCCTTACTAAACATTGTGCCTTATTTTATTAAATTGTTTTGTTGAAATCCAGTTCTGTATTTTAAAAATGTAACAATTAACAAACATTTACCTGTTTAAAAAAATCTAAAATCCTAATAATGTTTATATTTGCCTGTTGTTATATCATTGCTTATCTGTTTTTTGAATTTATTCAATACATGAATTCATAAATTAAACATCTGTTAGCACTTATTCTTTATTCTACATGCAAGGGATAAAAGATGAATTAGACCAGATCCTGTCTACTAGAGTTCTGTTTGCCTTCACAATCTTAGTAGATAGGAATATATGCTTGAATAAGAAATTGGCAAGATCATCTTGCTTACTAGGGTCAGTTACATCTTTCATTGGTCCGGAATCACACAATCTGCACACAAAGTAATACAGTAGTAACAATGATATTATAACAATTCATATTGGTGGTTCTTTAGTACCATTATTATGGTGACCTTAGAATATTTGACATTTTTCTAGAATATGGGAAAATATTGTGGTTGATTATGAGTTGGGGTAAACAGTGGATAGGAAGTACACATTCTTTACCAAATATATTTCAAATTTGATGAGATGAAGAAAGCTCAGCCCGTCCCTGGTTAGGGTATAGGAAGGCTTCTTGGCAAAAAATGATCCAGAAATTGGAGAGATGAGAATAAACAGAATGAACTCTGATCTCTTAGCTTTCCTGAGCATAAAGCTATTATCTAACCCACCCAGTTCTTAGAACTAATATTAGAAGGAAATTTTATTTTTTAATGACTTAATATAACTTTCTAGATACCAAATAGAAATCAACACTTTTCAGGAAGTGTGTTTGACTTGGACGTATCCATCCATCCTACTACTTGCTTCTAGTTTCATGAGCAGTACATCAGTATTTCCCGGATCAGAGCTAGAAGAAGACTTAGAAGTCTGAAATTAGTTGAGAGATGTGGCCAAGTCTCAATCCAAGCTTCTGGACTTCTACTTCAATACTTTGCACTATAGAATGCTGCTTCTTTTATTTAATATGCCCTGACTGGAAATCAGAAACAGTATTAGTATTGCACTATAACTGGTCTGCCAGCATTGAAATGATGTTGTCAGCAGTGTATCTCCTCAGTGTAATCAGTTTTAGATCTGATGGGGGGCTTCAGATAAGAGTAAACATCTGGGTAGTTATCTACATTTATGAAGCATATTTAATAATTTTCATTGTTTAATCCTGTGACACTGAGGTAGGAACAAATTTGGTGAAATTTGTTGGTGTGCTTAATCAAAGACTTCTCTCTTTTTCCCCTCACTCCCTGAATCTGAAATCAGATAAGAAATTAACATTGAGGTAGGGATCAAGGTATCCACTTATCAAATCAGAATTGAGCTCATATTCTTCCTCTTAAACTGAATGTAACCAAACTCACATGTTTCTGCACAGACTGAGCTAACCCATAGATCATATTCCCAAGGCTGATTGGAACATACCACTTTAGATAGGCCAATCCAAAGGAAAACAGGTCACTACTTAAACCCCTTAGTGCTGCACAGTGGAGAAACCTTGGACCAGTTCACACTTTGGCTAGACAGGTGGATTGATCTTTTCTCCCACAGGGAAGAAAACGATTTCCTCTGGACAGTTCTCAATCTTGATGCAATCAACTTGCTTAGAATTAACCAAGGAACTTTCAAAATATGCAGGTTCATGGGTCCTATCCCTGGACAAATTTAAACCTCATCTCTAACGGTGAATTCTTGGCATCCCTAGTTGAAGGCACTCTCCTGGGTGACTTAGTTGCCCAGAGAGGGTGATAATCAGTGCTTTAGTGAAATGCCCTTTAAAGAAACTTGAAGTTGGTGGACTAAGATACTTATTATATATTCAGAAATGATGGAAGTGACTTGCTAAAATTTTCTTAGATTAATACTGACAGCTTGGGCTAGAATCCATTCATCTTTTTTTTTTTTTTTAATTTAATGCCTACTTTAGACCAGGCACTTATTACTAATCCAATATCCTGGGATTCCCTGTTAGTCACTTTTTTTCTGAACAAAGTGTTTTGAAGGTGTAAGGTAGAACATTTCAAGTGGGTTGGCCATATTGAAGCCACAGCAACTAAGGCAAAGTGAAAAAACAAAAGTAGCAAACAGATCAGTCTGGCCAGAAACATTCATGAAAAGACATCTTGGTCAAGTATTTCAGGATACAGCCACAAGCCAGGAAACTTGCCATGGATGAGGAAAATCTTGTCAAGTCATGCACTAGTTATTTTGACTGCAGGTGAACACAGGCTAACATAAGCAAAAGTGACGAACACTGACATTCCCAGGGGAAAAAAATAGATATCTGCTTTGAGGATGACAATTCTCATGAAAAGAGACAGTAAGAAAACTTCGACTGCAAATTTTTTAAAGTACTATGCCTAATTTCTACCTTAGTTTTGTTGTTGTTGTTCTGTTTTGTTTTAGGTCTAGCTATGTGTGTTAGTCAGCTTTCCATTGCTGTGAACAAAATACCTGAGAAGAACAAAATAGAGGAGGAAGAGTTTAGTATGGACTCTTGGTTTCAGAGGTTTAGTCCATAGACTACTAATTCCATTGTTCTGGGCCCAAGGTGAGGCAAAATATCATGGAGGAAGGGCATAGTTGGGGAGCCCCATTCTGTTCATGGCAGCCAGGAAGTGGGGTAGGGAGGAGCTGCAGGACAGATAAACTCTTCCAAGGGCAAACTCCAGTGACCTACCTGTTTCAGCCATACCCTGTCTCTACAGTTAACACTTAATTATTTCATCAAACTAGGATTTGTCCTGATTAGGTTACAACTACCAACCTAATCATTTCACTTTTGAAGATTCCTGCATTAACACAGAAGCTTTGGGGGATACCTCATATACAAACCATAGCATTCTGCCTTTGGCCCCCAAAAGTTCATGTCCATCTCACAATGAAAACTGCATTTAGTTCATTTCCAAGGGTCCCCATGGTATTAACAGTTTCAGCATTGCCCCAAAGTCCAAGTTCAAAGTCTCCTTTGAGACTCAAGGCAAACTCTCATTTGTGAACCCATATACAAATCAAAAGCAAGTTACAAGTATCCAATATACAATAGCACAGAATATAGAGAGTCCCATTCCAAAAGGAAGGAATAGAAACATAAAAAGGAGGGAATGGACCAAAACTCAGCTGGGCAAACAGGTCTGTAACTCCGTGTTCAGTATCTGGGGCACAATGCAGCAAAATGTTCTTTTCAAGGGCCTTGGGGAGCCCCACCACTTTGGCCTTGTTGGTTGCAGTGCACACCTTGACAGTCCCTGTTACTGGCATCTCTTAATTCCTGAGGTCTCCATTCCAACTTTAGCTTCACCTTCATAGCTTCAAGCATTGCACTCTCAGGAGCAGCCTGAAGGAATTCCAACCCTGCTACCCTTTATTTAGCCCCCAGGCCTTCCTTTGGAAACTCAGTGGAAGCCTCCATGACCCTGTAACTCCAACATCCTGCATTCCTGCAGAATCAACACCATGTTGATTCTGGTGTGTGTGTACACACACACACACACACACACACATGTATACACACACACACACACACACACACATATATGGTTGTATGCAGTCCCACCAACATTGTATGTATCTTTTCCCCTCATCCTCACCAGCATTTATTATTTGTATTCTTGATGATTGCAATTCTAACTTGAATCAGGTGAAATCTACATGTAGTTTTGATTTGCATTTTCCTGATTTTTAAAAATGTTGCATATTTTGTTTCACACATTTGTTGGTCATTTTTATTTCTTCTTTGGAAAAATGTGTGTTTAGTTCTTTTGGCCCATTTATTGATTGGGCTATTTGGTTTTGGTGTTAATATTTTTCAGTAATTTATTTTTATTTTTTGGTACTAGGGATTGAACTCAGGGGCACTCAACCACTGAGTCACATCTCCAGTCCTATTTTATATTTTATGTAGAGACAGGGTCTCATGAGTTGCTTAGTACCTCACTATTGCTGAGGCTGGCTTTGAACTCATGATCTTCCTGCCTCAGTCTCCCAAGCTGCTGGGATTATAGGCAGGCATGCACCACCACACCCAGCATCACCTTTTTGTTATGATTTGGATATGAAATGTTCCCACAAAGCTCCTGCATTAATGAAAATATATTCAGAGGTGAAATAATTGCTGTATCAGAATTGGTCTCTCCTCATGTGAATGAGTAACTGGGTGGTAACTGTAGGCAGGTGAGGTATAGCTAGAGAAGGTGGGTCACTGGGGCATGCCTTGGAAGAGTTTTTCTGCCCTGCAGTTCCTTTTCTCTTTCCCTCCTTCTCCCTTCCATCTCTCTGCTTCCTGGCTGCTGTGAGTTGAGTGGTTTTCCTCCACTGTGCCCTTCAGCTCTGATGTTCTCCCTCACCTTGGGACCAAAGCAGTGGAGTTAGCTCTGAAACTCTGAAAGCTTGAGCCTACCAATAAAATTTTCCTCCTCTAAGTTGTTCTTGTCAAGTATTTTGTTCATAGCAATAAAAAGCTGACTAGAATATTTCTAGATATTCATATGTTCTAGATATTAATTCCCTATCAGAGGAGTAGCTGGCAAAGATTTTCTCCCCTTCTGCAGGTTCTCCCTTCACACCCTTCATTATTTCCTTCTAGCAGTTGTAAAGTATCTGGTCTAATTCCTAGGTCTTTGATCCACTTTGAGTTGGCTTTTGTGCAGGGTGAGAGATAGGGATCTAGTTTAATTATTCTACATAAGTATATCCAGTTTTCCTAGCACCATTTGTTTAAATAAGCCTTTCTTTGGCACTTTTGTTGAGTATCAGATGATTGTACCTATGTGGGTTTGCCTCTGTCTTCTATTCTATTCAGTTGGTCTTCACATCTATTTTGGTGCCAGTACCGTGCTGCTTCTGGTACTGTAGCTCTGTAGTATTATTTGAGATCAGGTATTGTGATGCCTCCAGCATCATTCTTCTTAAAGAGAATGGCTTTGTATATTCTGGGTCTTTCATTTTTTCCATAGGAATTTTAGAACTGTTTTTACTTGTTCTGTGGAGAATGCATTGAATTTTTGTAGTGTTTTTGGTGGTATGGCCATTTTGATCATATTAATTCTGCATATCCATGAACATGGGAGTTTTTTCCCATCTTCTGAGGTTTTCATATTCTTTCTTCAGTATTCTATAGTTTTCCTTTCACCTTGGCTATATTTATTCCCATTTTTGTTGTTGCCATTATAGTTTTGGGAGGCTATTGTGAATGGAGTTGTTTTCCTGATTTCTTTCTCAGCACATATAGGAAAGCCGTTGATTTTTGCATATTGATCTTGTATCCTGATACTTTGCTGAATTTGTTTATCAGCTCTAGAAGTTCTTTAGTGGAGCTGTTTTATGGGTTTTCTTTGCTGTTGTTGTTGTTTCCTTTGGGGTGTGTGTGTGTGTGTGTGTGTGTGTGTGTGTGTGTTTGTCTCCTATGTATAGAATCATGTCATCAGCAAACAAATAATTTGACTTCTCCTTTTCCTGTTTATACCTATTTAATTTCCTTCTGTTACCTGATTGCTCTGGCTAGAGTTTTAAGAACAATATTGAGTAGTAATGGTGAGAGTGAATATCCTTGTCTTGTTCCTGATTTTAGAGAAAATGCTTTCGGGTTTTCTCCATTCAGTATGATGTTGGCTTTTGGTTTGCTATATAATTCCTTTATAATGTTGAGATAAGTTCCTTCTATCCCTGGTTTCTTCAGTGTTTTTAACACAAATTGGTGCTAGATTGTATCAAAGGCTTTTTTTGCATCTGTTGAGATCATAATGTGATTTTTGTTCTTAAATCTATGTGACGTATTACATGTGTTGACTTGTGTATGTCAAACCAAACTTGCATCCCTGGAATGAAACCTGCTTGATCACGTATACAATCTTTTTAATGTGCTACTGAATATGAATTGCTAATATTAAGAATTTTTGTGTCTGTGTTCATCAGGGATGTTGGATTTGTAGTTTTCCATTCTTGATATCTTAGTCTGGATGAGGTCTCATAGAATGAATTTAGCAGTATTCCCTTTCTATTTCATTGACTACTTTAAGGAAGATTGGCATTACTTGTTCTTTAATGGTATGCTATAACTCGAAGACACCATCTGGTCCTGGAATTTTCTTTGTTGGAAGGTTTTTAATTGCTGCTTCAATCGAATTGCTTGACATTGGTCTATTTAGGTTTTCTATATCCTTTTGGATCAATTTGGGTAGGTCAGTGTGTCTAAAAATTTGTCAATATCTTATAGTTTTTCCAGTTTATTGGTGTACACATTTTCAAAATAATTCCTGTTAATCTTCTATATCTCAGAAGTGTCTGTGGTGATATTTCCTTTTTCAGTTCTAATTTATTTGGATCTTCTCTTTCTTTTGAGAAAGGGTTTATCAATCCTGTTTATCTTTTTAAAGAATCAGATCTTTGTTGAATTGATTCATGTGTTGCTTTATAATTTCATTAATTTTGCCTCTGACCTGAATTATTTCCTGTAGTCTGGTTTTAGAATGAGTTTGTTCTTGCTTTTCTAGGGTTTTGAGGTATAACAATGTATCATTTTTTTGTATCTTTTTTTTTAAATATAGGCATTCAATGTTATAAACTTTTCTCTTTGTTTCCTGCCTTCATGGGGTCCCAGAGGTCTTAATATGTTCTATCTCTGTTCTCATTTGTTTTTAAGAATTTTATTTACTTTTCCTCTGATTTGTTCTATGACCCATTCCATGCTCAAACATGTATTATTCAATCTTCATGTGTTAAAATGGCTTTTTAAAAATCTTGTTATCGGGCTGAGGATGTGGCTCAAGTGGTAGCGTGCTTGCCTGGCATGGGTGTGGCCCAGATTTGATCCTCAGCACCACATACATATAAAGATGTGTCCGCCAAAAACTAAAATAAATAAATAAATAAATAATAAATATTAAAAAAATTCTCTCTCTCTCTCTAAAAAAAATCTTGTTATTGATTTCTAATTTCATTCCATTATGATCTAATAGGAAGCAAACGATTATGTTGTCTTGTTTTGACTTCTAAAATATGGTCTATTTTAGAAAAGTTTTCATGTGTAGCTGAGAAAGAAGTGAATTTGGTTGTTGAAATATTCTATAGATATCTTCAGGTCCATTTGATTAATAGTTCTTTTTAGTTCTTAAGGGTCTTTACTTATGTCTAGATGACCTATCTATTGGTGAGAAAGATGTGTTGAAATCACATGGTACTATTGTATTGGGGCCTATTAGAGTCTTTTTATTGAGGAAGGTTTGTTTATGTACATAGGTGCACCAACATTTGAGGAATAAATATTATAGTCATTATATCTTATTGTTGGATGATTACCTTAACCAGTATGAAGTGACATTCCTTGTCTCTTCTAGTTAATTTTGTCTTGAAGTCTACTTTGTCAGACATGAGAATAGCTACTCTCCAATTGCATAGTATATCTTTTTCGACTTCAACCCGTGTATGCTTTTGCCTATAAGGTGAGTCTCTTGTAAACAATAGAATTGGGTCTTTTTAAATCCACTCTGCCAATCTATGTCTTCTTATTGAAGAGTTGAGATCATTTATATTCAGTATTATTATGGAGAGTTGATCTTTGTTTCCTGCCATTTTGATTTATTTCTTATGTTTACTTAGACTTGATTTCCTCTTTTCTTCTAGTGAGATTCATACATTTTCTGGTTCTGATGTTTGTTTTTCATTTCTTCTGTGTGTAATATGCCTTATGTTCTGTAGTGCTGGCTTAGTGGTTATAAATTCTTCTATCATGGAAGATGATTTTCTGCTTATCATGGAAGGTCAACTCATGTTTAGTTTGAAAGGATAGCTTTGTTGGATATAGCAATATTGTTTGGCATCTGTTATCTTTCAGGTCTTGATAAATATTATTCCAAGTCCTCCTAGCCTTTAGAGTCTGGGATGAGAGATCAGAGAAATTCTAATTGCTTACCTGTAAATGTGACCTGCTGTTTTTCTCTTATAGCTTTTAAAATTCTATCCTCATTCTGTATCTTAGAGATTTTAGTTATGATGTATTTTGGTAAGGATTTTTTTTGTTTTTCCTATTTGGAGGTCTAAATGCAAATTTATTTATATTTCTGTCTTGTTCCTAAGGTATTCTCCTATCTTATTTCATCAAAAAGTTTGAGCATTCCTTTAAGCATTTCAATGCCTTCTTTTATGCCTATGATTCTTATATTTGATCTCTTACTGTTATCCGAAATTCTTGTATATTCTGGTCATGGTCTCTTATCGTCTTTCCTTTAAAGTTAACTTTCTTTTAAAAATTATATACTTTGTCTTTTAAACCCCAAAACAAAATACCTCTTCTATGTGTTCTAATCTATTAATGATACTTTCAACTGAATTTTTAGTTTATTGTGTCTTTCATTTGTAGTGTTTCTATTTGGTTCTTTTTCAGAATCTCTCTTTATTGAAATGTTTTTTCATTTCCTATATCTTTTCTCTTAATTCTTTCCTTAGGTCTTCTTTCAGTTTTATTAAAATTTAAACAAACTAAAATTAAAAATCTTTCTCTTTTCTGCTCCACAGTAAACCTAGCTAAATGCTGATAACAATATCCATGATACCTCCTGAATGCCGTGCTGTCTTGAAATTTCCTCCTCCAGATAAATTAGTATATCACTTTTAAATTCAGCTTCACACAAAGTCTCAGGACATGGGCAAATGTAGACAAGTTTTTTTGTGTGTGTTCTCTGTTCAATCCCCAATAGAGTCCTCATTTCCCTCTGAAACATCATGAGCCTTTACTCTCCACATTCCTGTGGGCATTCTGATTCTCTGAGCTCCCACCAGAATTACATATTAAACTCTGCTTACAACATTCTAAGTCTTCATCTTGAATCTTCAAACTTTTATAAAACTCCTCTTGGAATCTAGTTCCAAAGGCTTCTGAAGCACTTGGTCAGATTAGTCACAGCAACAAACCTACTCTCAGTACCAATTTCAGTGTTAGTTAGCTTTTCATCACTGTGACCAAATTATCTAACAAGAACAACTTAGAGGAGGAAAATCTTATTTGGCTATGGTTTCAGAGGTTTAGTTCACTGTTGGAAGACTCCATTATTCAAGGGCTATGATGGGGAAAGAACATGATAGAGGTGTGCCACCCTGTTCATGAAGGCCAGGAAATAGAGAAGAAGGGGCCCCAGGATAGTTAAACCCTTCCAGGGAATTCCCCCAGTGACCTACCTCCTCCAGCCTCACCCCACCTGCCTACAGTTACCACCATTTTAGTCCACTCAAGCTAGGATGGACTGATTAGCTTACAGCTCTCATAATCTAATAATTTTTATTCTGAATATTGCTTCATTATCACAGGAATTTTTGGAAGACATCTCATATCCAATCCATAACACTATGAGACTATAATTCTTTTTCTACTGAAAACTGAATAATAATGCAATCTTGAGATCTTTATAAATATGTGAAAGGTTAAGTGGAAAAGAAAATTTGTTCTGCCATCAAGAGGACTCTATGGAAAATAAAATATTCTTAAAATGTGATTATGGACATATTTTCCCTTCAAATAAAGACTGAGTTTAAAATGTTGCTTTGGAAGTTTTAAACTAAATAAAGGTATGTGAAATAAGTTTAACTTTTTGGAACTTAAACTTATTTTACAGTTTGATAGCTTTTGCAATGTTAGGATTTGTTGTTAATTTTAACCTCTTTGCAACCTTGAAAAATGATCTCCAAAGTTCTTTCAAATTTTACTAGTCTACAATTGTCTATGCTCAGTATCTCCTTTCTATTTTTGTAACTCTCAAATATCTGTAAACTCTTGTATCACTCATCACACCCTTTTTAGTCATCTCTTTTTAGGTCTTTTAATCTTTCCTGCTAAACCAATACACACACAGCCAGAGGCAGTTAGTGGGATAATGAGAACTTTCCCCCTGATCCGCAATTAAAATTCTACCCTTTATATCACTTCCAAGGGGTTGGTGTAATGGATGACAGATGTCAATGAGCAGCTTTGAAACAAATAATCTTAGTTTTTCATTTCTGCTGAGGGCAGCATCTCATAAAAGAAAGGCATGTGAGTAGTTGACCAATGGATAAGAATGAATCAGATGATTGCTAGATGCCTATGGCTTAAAGATGTGGCATAATTATAATTACATTTTTGACCCTGGGATGTTACAGTAATTTCTCTAGTTTCAAGTAATCACAAAATCAAAGGTTTAGCTGTGAAATTTTGGGAAGACATCATCACACCACTTCATGAAACCCACCCATCAGAGTTTGCATCTGTATTTAAATACTCCAGAGAAGATTTTATTTCTCTTGCAAATCTGAAGTTTAACAGTTGTCACTGGAGGAAGCATTCCCCAGTGTTCTTGTCATTTATGCCAGCCAGATAAGATAGGCTGGCAACTTTTAAATTATTTATGCCAGCAGTGAGGCACAAAGGAACTAATAAGAGAAAGTATATTGTCCTGTGAGTATGTATGTAAATGTCCATGTGCACTCATGTATATTTGTGCCACCTATTATATTGTTTTTCTACCTTTGTCTGGCTCCAGAATGTTTATTCTCCCTTCCTCTCCTTATTTCTTCCCAATCCAAAACTCTTCCCCATCTACAAAATTAATGCGCCCAGGAGTCACACTTCCCATCTTGTGTTTGTGCAACACCTATTAGGAAGGGAAAACAGAATCATAGCTCTATGCCATTGAGACACATATCCAATAATACAAGGATTGGACATCAAACTGTGAAAAATTGAAAAAAGAGAGTTCTTGACTGAAGCTTTAAACCTTGACACTAAGAAGCAGCCAGACTAGTGTAGACAAAGAACTTGACATATTCAGGAGGAAGGAAGAAGGATAAACTACTCTTCAGACACTGTTGGCTAAATTCTTTCTAATTGCCTCAGTGAGGAAGATTGCTGATTAATACCTGAGCCACAGTGAGGTTTTTGTATGCATCTGACATGTCAATTGCTATATAAATGTATACATTAATTATAAATGTATCCCAAAGAGAAGATTCAACTCTCTTACTCATCTTCTCAAATATAGGAACTCTCAATATAATATCTTCAAGGTTATATTAAAGAGAGGAATTGATTGGGGCAAATCAATACTTACATTCAAATAAACAAAAACCCTTATGTGGTCTCACATATGCTTGTAAATAAATATACACATATGCACAACTAAGACTGAAGTTCAGTCACTGGACACAGAAAGCAGAATGCACTTTCATCTGACCACATGACTCATAAAAGAGTAAATGGTGACACTGGGCCCACTGTGTTGTAGGATTGCTTTTTTTTTCCTTTAAGAGATAACGGGACAAAGCCATCTCAGAACAAAAGCCATGTCCTTGATCTGACATAAGCAGATGTCTCTTACATCAAGGTTTGAAGGTATCTGATTGTCATTAATGAGCTTATCACCCTGATAAGAGTGATTTTCCTGTATGTACCCTTTAGTTCCAGGTAGCCAAGCATCTAAAAGCATTTCCCTCCCTCCTTCTCCCTCTCCCTCTCTCTCTCTCCCTCCCTCCCTCCATCTCTCTCTCCCTCTCTCCTGAGACAGGATTAGGCAATCATTCATGTACCAACCGATCCAGAAGTACAGGCCTCATAAGTAACACCCTCATAAAATTGAGCAGGGAAGAAGGTGAGAAGGTCATGCTAGATGAAGATGCTGATTTCAGGAAATCCCTTGATACTGAAACTCATCCTCAAAAGACAGCAACATCTCTAGATAGGGCAGAGGGGTAGGAAGGGAAGGGAGGGCGCAGGGGGTTAGCAATGATGGTGGAATGTGATAGACATTATTACCCAAGTACATGTATGAAGACATGAATTGGTGTGAACATACTTTGTATTCAACCAGAGATATGAAAAAATGTGCTCTATATGTGTAATAAGAATTGTAATGCGTTCCGCCGTCATGTATTTAAAAACTAATCAATTATTAAAAAATAAATAAAACACGAAAAAAAAAAGATCAAATCCACTGATTTGGGTCTCAACAGTGATTATCCTCTTCTTTCATTCATATACAAAATTAAGTGGCAAAATCTTTTCCTTTCCTTTTCTCTTTCTCTCCCTTAAGAAATATTGTTATTTCCTTTGTCGGCCTGGTAGATTTTTAGCACTGTTATCTTACTTGCCTTCTTTTCTTTCTCATTCTATTCTCCCACCTCTTCCACTTCTTCTCTTCCTTCTTCATTATGATAATGATGTATAGGTCACAGAATTGGATATGGAGGGCACAGAGGTAGTCCTGTCTTCCAATGGTTAGCAAGTAGAGAACTTAAATACCAAGATGACAAAAATTTGAGTAAAATTGGTTTCCCTACAAATAGTGACTCCAATCTGTAGTCAAATGGTAGCTCAGGCCTATGGATGTGTGAAAGCAAATGAGTCTGTGGGCTCTCTATGAGTCACAGAGGAGAGAAAGGATGACAGGATATCCCCTGCACCCTCCCCCCACCACACCCCTACAAAGCAAGAACAAGCCACTAAACCCAGGAAAAACTGGGCTCTCAGAGATCTTGTGAATCCTAAAGGTAAAAGTCAATTTCAGTCCCCACATGAATATGTGGCTTCTCTGTGGGTCACAAAAGGACAAGAAGGAACTGAATGGGGCAAGGTGTCCTCCCTTCCTCTGAAGCTGAGAAATTAAAAAGACTAGTGAGCAGGTGGCTTCCTCACTGCTTCAGAAGACTTGTGGGCAGCTTATCTCCACACAATGGACTGAGGAGCGGAGATTATGCTGCCATCCTCCACATGCATGAGTGCTGGGATCCACAACCAGCCCCCAGCCCTACCAAGCCGACAAAGGAAATAACAATATTTCTTAAGGGAGAGCAAGAGAAAAGGAAAGGAAAAGATTTTGCCACTTAATTTTGTATATGAATGAAAGGAGAGGATAATCACTGTTGAGACCCAAATCCGTAGGCTAAAAGATCAAATGGAGAAAATATTTCAAAGCACAAAAGCAAAGATAATAAGAGAAAAGACAGGAGACTCAAGGGTAGATGCAATAGGCTTAGCATACTATATTAAGACATTTGGGTGGAGAAAAAGCATATGTGAAGGAAAGGCAAAAATTAAACATTTTGTAAAAGGAGAAATTTTCTTGTAAGAAGAAATACGTGAGTCTACACTGAAAAGGGCTTGCCAAGTTGTGAGGCCAGATCAATGAACACTCAGACCCCTAGCAATATCCTGATAAGGTTCTGAAACTCTAAGGGAAAAAGCACAAGTAAATACAAAAGCCCTTTGCAGAAGAGTATGAGGTCTGGCAGGATGAAGGAAAAAAAATAAGAAAAAATAGATAAAAATGAAGAATTCTTTAGAAGACTACAACAGAGGAGTGATTAAAAGTATAAGAGAAACCTGTCAACAAACTGGAATCCTAAAGAAAAATGGTAATTTCCTAGTAAAAATACAAACTATTAAAAGAAAATAAAAATAAATCTGGAGTAAAGAAAATAAAAATAAATCTATTGCCATAGAAAAAATGTGGAATGGTTCTTTAAAATCTTGCGTTGGAAAAGATCCCAGAACTACATGGGTTCACAGATGAATGTTAGGTGACCTTTAATAAAACTCTTGATGTTATTTCAAATGGTCAAGGACAAGAAAAAAGTGGGACTCTCTGTAATCTCCCCTTTGTGATTTAACATGAAAACTTTATTTTATTTTATTTTTTAAAATGTACTATTACTAAAGTAACTTTCTAGCAGTTAGATTTTTTTTTTTTTTTTTTTTTTTTTTTGGTACAGGGTATTGAATGAACCAAGGGCGCTTGACCACTAAGCCATATCCTTGACCCTTTTTATATGTTATTTACAGACAGGGTCTTGCCAAGTTGCTTAGGGCTTGCTGAATTGCTGAGGCTGGCTTGAAACTCACAATCCTCTTGCCTCAGCCTCCCAAACTGCTGGGATTACAGGTGTGTGCCACTGCACCCAGCTAGCAGTTAGATTTTATTTTTATTCTAAATTTATTGAAGGCACTGTTTTGGGCTTATTTTAAAAAATTTGTTCCAATCATCTATCATTCTCATGCATTCCTTTATTAAAATAATGAAAGAAAATATCTTTATACTCAGAGACAAGCTCTCCTGAATCACTTTTCGGGTCAAAGCCGGTAATGTCAGTGTTTTTCCATACAATATTGCTCTCTGTACCATCAAAAGCACTGGTAATATGACCTTTTCTAAAAGAAAGTTTCATTATTGTCTCTGAGATTTTTTTTTTTTCCAAAACTGCTGATATCGCCTTGGCAAGTTTTGATACCGTACTTTCTTGCTGTTGCCAGCAGGTGTCCACGGACAGTTTCAGATGGGTTCACATAGGTACAGGCACATAGGTACAGTGTGCTGTGACCTCAGCCAGGCCAGCAGCAACTGTCAGCTACACCCTGCATTTAGAGATGTTGAAACGTGAAAAAATATGTGTCATGGAGTTGATGAAATATGGTAGTACAAAATCTTAAGTACTTAAGTTAATCTCACAAATGCAATACAGGCGTGAATATTCTAGATACCATATCACCAATCAAAATTGTACAATGTTTAAAAAATACTGACCCATAACCAGACCCTCACTTTTGAAGACCAGGCAGGCCACTAACATAGAGGGAAAAAATGCATGAAGATAGTTAAGCTATGAGTGCTTAACATCTGTTTTTAAAAGAAAAACAGTGTTTTTTCCAAGGGCCTGGATACCTCAATTGTAATCCTGGTTTAGTCACTTAGCATTCATGTGATGTGGATCAGTCCAAGTAATTCCCTGGTTCTAGTATCTCCAAGTAAAAGAAGGACATACTCCAAGACATTTTCAGCGCTTGTATTCTAGAAGTTCATGAGTCTGGGACAGTTTCTCAACCACCAATAATCCAGCCCAGGTTTTACCTAGGATCTTGTACAAATCAAATCCTTGGTTACTCAGGAAGAAAACTGGTCACACTGCCCAATAAATCTTCCTGCTCTTTAATTTCAAAAACAGTGCAGAGTCTAATCCCAACTCAGATGGAAATAAATAATTGTCAGGTTTCCCTTCCCAACTTATTCCAGACAAACATGCATGTCCTGGCTCCTTTCTGGATCCCCCATAAAAGCCTAGGTAGTCCTCCTCTGCAGGAGCCTTTGGTGAGAGTCACAGGACAACGTGATGAGCATGTTTTTACTGCCATTGAGGAGCTGAGCCACTCACTCTTCCTGTAATTCCTTCTCCCTTTAACATTTCTTCTATTTAAAATACATGTACAGGACCTGGGGCTGTAGCTCAGTGATAGAGCATTTGCCTAGCATGTGTGAGGCATTGGATTGGATCCTCAGCACCACACAAAAATAAATAAATAAAATAAAGGTCCATCTACAACTAAAAAAAAAAATCTTTTTTTTTAATAATCATTTTTTAGTTTTAGGTGGACACAATGTCTTTATTTTATATTTATGTGGTGTTGAGGATCGAACCCAGTGCCTCATGCATGCCAGACCAATGCTGTATGTCTGAGCCACAATCCCAGCCCTTAAAAAAAAATCTTTAAAAAAAATAAAATATGTGTGCATATATTTATTTACTTTCTTATTATGGGTAGGCACACATAACACTTACCATTTTAATCATTTTTAAACAGAGGATTCAGTAACATTAATTGATATATGCAATCTATGTACTTTCTTTTTATTTTTATAAAAACCCCACTTTCTGGTGTTGGGGTTATAGCTCAGCAGTAGAGGGCTCACCTACCACATGCAAAACCCTGAGTTGGATCCTCAGCACCACATAAAAATAAGTAAATAAAATAAAGGCATTGTGTCCAACTACACCTAAAAAAATAAATATTGAAAAAAAAACACCTTCCCTTAGTAACAAATTTTTTTAATTTTTTTATTTTATTTTTTATTGGTTGTTCACAACATTACAAAGCTCTTGACATATCATATTTCATACATTAGATTGAAGTGGGTTATGCACTCCCAATTTTACCCCAAATGCAGATTGCAGAATCACATCGGTTACACATCCACAATTTTACATAATGCCCTATTAGTAATTGTTGTATTCTGCTACCTTTCCTATCCCCTACTATCCCCCCTCCCCTTCCCTCCCATCTTCTCTCTCTACCCCATCTACTGTAATTCATTTCTCTCCTTGTTTATTTTCCCATTCCCCTCACAACCTCTTATATGTAATTATGTATAGCAATGAGGGTCTCCCTTCATTTCCATGCAATTTCCCTTTACTCTTCCTTTTCCTCCCATCTCATGACTCTGTTTAATGTTAGTCTTTTCTTCCTGCTCTTCCTCCTTGCTCTGTTCATAGTTGCTCTCATTATATCAAAGAAGACATTTGGTATTTGTTTTTTAGGGATTGACTAGCTTCACTAAGCATAATCTGCTCTAGTGCCAACCATTTCCCTGCAAATTCTATGATTTTGTCATTTTTTATTGCTGCATAGTACTCCATTGTGTATAGATGCCACATTTTTTTTATCCATTCATCTATTGAAGGGCATCTGGGTTGGTTCCACAGTCTAGCTATTGTGAATTGTGCTGCTATGAACATCGATGTGGCAGCATCCCTGTAGCATGCTCTTTTAAGGTCTTCAGGGAATAGCCCGAGAAGGGCAATAGCAGGGTCAAATGGTGGTTCCATTCCCAGCTTTCCCAGGAATCTCCAAACTGCTTTCCAAATTGGCCGCACCAATTTGCAGTCCCACCAGCAATGTACAAGAGTACCCTTTTCTCCACATCCTCGCCAGCACTTGTTGTTGTTTGACTTCATAGTGGCTGCCAATCTTACTGGAGTGAGATGGTATCTTAGGGTGGTTTTGATTTGCATTTCTCTGACTGCTAGAGATGGTGAGCATTTTTTCATGTACTTGTTGATTGATTGTTTATCCTCCTCTGAGAAGTGTCTGTTCAGGTCCTTGGCCCATTTGTTGATTGGGTTATTTGTTATCTTATTGTCTAATTTTTTGAGTTCTTTGTATACTCTGGATATTAGGGCTCTATCTGAAGTGTGAGGAGTAAAAATTTGTTCCCAGGATGTAGGCTCCCTATTTACCTCTCTTATTGTTTCTCTTGCTGAGAAAAAACTTTTTAGTTTAAGTAAGTCCCATTTGTTGATTCCTGTTAATAACTCTTGTTATATGGATGTCCTATTAAGGAATTTGGAGCCCGACCCCACAATATGTAGATCGGAGCCAACTTTTTCTTCTATCAGACGCAGAGTCTCTGATTTGATATCAAGGTCCTTGATCCATTTTGAGTTAACTTTTGTGCATGGTGAGAGAAAGGGATTCAGTTTCATTTTGTTGCATATGGATTTCCAGTTTTCCCAACACCATTTGCTGAAGATGCTATCCTTCCTCCATTGCATGTTTTTAGCCCCTTTATCAAATATAAGATAGTTGTAACTTTGTGGATTAGTCTCTGTGTCCTCTATTCTATACCATTGGTCCATGCGCCTGTTTTGGTACCAGTACCATGCTGGTTTTGTTACTATTGCTCTGTAGTATAGTTTGAAATCTGGTATCGCTATACCGCCTGATTCACACTTCCTGCTTAGAATTGCTTTTGCTATTCTGGGTCTTTTGTTTTTCCATATGAATTTCATGATTGCTTTATCTATTTCTACAAGAAATGCCCTTGGGATTTTGATTGGCCCTTAGTAACAAATTTAAACAGCACCTAAGGTGTAAGTGCAAAGTGAAAGTCTTATTGTCAAGCTTTCTAATGAAAACTACTCTCAAGTTTCTTAGGGATCCTTCCAGCAATGTTCTAAATTTATATATTAATATATATGTGTACTCTTTAATATTTATGTTGTATGAGCAGTTTCTATTTTTAAAGATTTGTATGCATTGTGTTACCCCGTACCTTTTTTCATTTAATAAAAAATCTTGGAGCTGTCAACACACACAGTTCTACCTCATTATCTTTATTGTTTTTAAATATGTGATTATGAAACAATTGATTTAACCACTATCCTCGTGATGGAATTACATTGTTTCCAGTTTTTTTTTTTATTTCTTACTGTTTTTACTTAGGCTTTTGTTATTACAAATCCCATTCTTTTCCATCTAATTTGTCACACATTAGCTACTCTACCTGTAGTCTCAATTCCTAACTGCGGAACTGCAGAATTAAAGGGTATGTGCACATAACTGGTTTATTTTAAAGACTCTCTTCTTGGTGGAGCATAAATGTGATGTGGTTTTGCTTTTGTAATCATTGCTTTCAACTATGTTATAGTGAACACCCTTCAGGCTCTTAAGGGAATCTTGAGCAAATTCCATAACTTTCGAGTGCATTAAAAACTTCAAAGCAGCCTTAAAGCTATTCCCTTCCCTTAGAGATGACAAAAACAGAGAATGGAGGTGGAGGGAAAGCAAACACCTCTTGAACTTAAATACCTTTTGTTGGCTATGCTGCTTCTCAGGCCAACGCAAAGAGGTGATGAAGTGATTTGTGTGGCAGGCACCAAGATTTTGAATTCTTTGGAAGGGTCTGGTTAGGGATACTCTGTATTGCATAGTCACCTGATCTGGCTCCAGCTCAATCCCTTTTACCCTATCTTTTCCCCCACTGGATCACTGGGGGCCACTTGACAACTATTGCTGCCCACATGGGTGACCTTCTTGAATAGAGAGTGCAAGTAAATCCAGCCCAGAGGCCACCTGCAGAATCCTCTCCACTCTTTCAACAGTCGACTGTCCTCGACTTGACTAATGTTTTCCCAACTCTTTTTCCCATTTTAGGTGGCACAGGGGAAGATAGGCCTGTCTATGCCTGACCAGACCTCTGTTAGGAAATGACACATCTATCTCCCTTTCTAGTTGGCACCCCTGCTCTTTATTAATGGTTCTCTGTTCACTTAGATTCAAGGAGGGTAAATCATTCTTCCTTGTCTCTCCCTAAAAATTAAGAAAAAGTCTTTTACCATGATAACTAGTCTTTTCTTGTAAGACCCCCACTGGTCAATCCTCCCATTCCTCCCCTTTCTTTCTTTCTTTCTTTTTTTTTCTTTTTTGTACTAGGGATTTAACCTAGGAGTGTTTTACCACAGAATTACATCCCCAGCCCTTTCTATTTATTTATTTATTTTAATTTTGAGATAGCATCTCAACGAGTTGCTTAGAGCCTTACTAAATTGCTGAGGCTAGCCTCCAACTTGTGATCCTCCTGTCTCAGCTTAAAAATTATCTATCTTTTGGTTTGAAAAAGAATATAGAACAAGCCAAAGCAATAAAGACCAAAAGGAGATATAATAAAAAGTTAGGAAATCGGGAAGATATGGATGAGGTAACCAGAGAGCACTTACTCTCCATTAAATTTCAAAGTATTTAAATCTTAGAGCAGGAAAATTTAACATAAGCAATATATACAATGAGAAAATCCATTTCTCAATGAAAGAGTGCAAGCTGAAAATATAAAAAAGCTTTAGAAGTGTTTGAGTCAGCTTTTGCATCTCTGTCACCAAAATACCAAAGAAGAACAATTTAGAGAAAGAAAAGTTTATTTGGGCTCACAGTTTCAGAGGTCTCAGTCCACAGATTGACTCCTTTGCTCTGGGCTGAAGGTGAAGAAGCCCATAATAGAGAAGAGACCCAGGAAAGGAAGCTGCTCAGCTCATGGTGGGGTCAGGAAGCTGGAAGTGGGGGTGGGGAGGAAAGAAGATGCACTCTTCCAGGGCGGGCCCCCAGTGACCAATCTCCCCCAGCCATGCCCTACTGCCTGCAGTTATCTCCCAGTAAGTCCATTCAAACTAGAATAGACTGATTAGGTTACAGCTCTAATATCATTTTACCTCTGTATTCCTGCATTAACAGGAGCTTTGGGGGGGCTACCTCATAGCCAAATGATGACAAGAGGAAACTCAAGAGAGACACACCAAAATAAAATTATTTCTTAAGGAAAAAATAAAATTCAGGTAATTTGTGATAACTTTAGAAAGCCACGGAGCAGAGCCAAGCGTTCATCTACTATGTGCTTAGGATTCTCTCCAGAAGTAGAGCCCCTCACTGAGATGAATGACGCCTCAGTCTCAACTCCTAAAAAGAGGGGACTTAATTTCATCAGACCTGGATGTGCCTGCTTAAAGTTCTATGACGCTCATTCAGTTGCTCAATCGTGCTGCAACTCTTTGATCTGCCCTGAAATGTCAGTTTACACACCCCAAAGGAAATCATTTGGGTCCCTGAGGTCCTGACCCTGACAAACTTTGATTTCTACTGGCACCTTTGCTTACTTTGGTAGGACAGGATACCTACAAGTCTTGACAATCTATAATTATTTATTGAAGAGCTCCAGGCCAAAATCTGAAGTGTGATCCTCTAGCCCGACCATAGGCAATTACAAGGCTTTTCCTGGCAGGCCTCATGGAGGGGATGCTAACTTCGCCACACCACATTTGTGCACTACCAGTGCACTGCAGCTTTCTGGAAGTTGTTTCAGTCAAGGACCTTCTTCTCCCTACGCTAACCAGCCATATTCACATAGTCACATTCCTAGCACAGGTGCCTCCACTCAGAGGTCTCTGTATTGGCTGGTGCATTTCTAAGACTCTTCCTCTAAGGCATCCTTACTGTAAGTGCTGAAACACTTTATGTACTTTTGTTCTAGGCGTCTTGCCGGTTACAGAGTCCCTCTACTTGCACTACACTCACCTAAAAATTTTTCAAAATACATGCATTAACAACGTAAATGGCTAGCAATAAGGACTATGCAACTAAAATTTGGTGCATGTCTGAGATAAAATATTCTGCAGATATTAAAAATGATAATGGACATAAATGAAAAAATGTTTATTATAAGTGGTTCAAAGTAGCATGTACTCTATATTTGCACACATGCAAAAAAAAAATGCAAACAGAATAGTTACCGGTGCTTACCTCTATAATATTACCAAGGATTACCTCTGGATGCTAAGGTTATGCACCTTTCATTTTCTTACCTATCTGTATTTCCTAATCTAGGATGACTATATATTATTTCTATAAGAAGAAAAACCATAGCCTTTCATATTTTTAATATGCATTCTATTTGAGCAAGCAATTACATATATAGGAATCTTCTTAAAGATATACTTTTGAGCATGCATGCAAAGATTTATCTATAGTAATGTTTATTACAAAGCTGTTTATAATAGTGAAATTTTATACATAATTTGTAGTGTTAAGAGATTGGGAAAATAAATTTGGATGTATACATAGATTATAATAATAAGCAGTTAAACTAAATATTTAGTGATCTGGAAAACATTTTGTAATATAGTAATAGGTTAAGAAAAATCAAGTTACACAACATACTCTTTGACCTGCAATTCCACTTCTAGGAAATGCTAGCACAAAGAAACAAGTGTAAACATTGATTGTGCCCATTTTAGTGAAAAATTAGGAACTACCCAAATTTTATCAATGGAGAATGCTAAAACAAATAGTGGCACATTTTTTTAATGGACTACTAATAACTGTTAAAAAGAATGAAATGGTTTGGCATGGTGATGCAAGACTATAATCCTAGCTCTCAGGACACTGAGGCAGGAGGACTGCAAATTTGAGGGTTGGCAATTCATTGAGACCCCGTCTCGAAATAAAAATAAAAGGGCTAGGGATGTGGCATGTGCTAGGTTCTGATTCAATCCCCAGTACCTCAAGGAGAAAAAAAAGAGAGAGGTAGAATGAAATGAATTTGTATGGACAAACATATAAAAGGTCATAATGTTCTTTTCTTCTTTTCTTACTTGGTTAATCCAGTGCTGGGGATTGAACCCAGGACTTCCAGAATGCTAGGTAAGTGCTTTACCGTGCCCCCCCCAATGCCATGTTATATAATATTGAATGTGTGTGTGTGTGTGTGTGTGTGTGTGTGTGTGTGTGTAATATGTGGGGTTTGGTTTTGTTTTTGTGGGTGGACTGCGGATTGAGTACAGGGGTGCTTTACCACTAAGCTACATCCCAGTCTTTTTTATTGTGAGACAGGGTTTCGCTAAATTGCTTAGGGCTTCATTAAATTGCTAAGATTGGCTTTGAACTTGCCATCCTCTTGCCTCAGACTCCTGAGTTACTGGGATTATGGGCATGTACCATCTCCCTCAGCTCATAATATATTTTTAAGTAAACGTATACTGTGTGAAAGAATTATGAAGCACATTTTATATCTAAATCTTACATTGCTATAGCTTTTCAGTTGCTTTACCAAAAACGTGTATAAGTTTTGTAATCAGAAAAAAAATTATAAATGTTATATAATATGACATTTGTATATATATTGTGCCTGTATGTGCCTGTGTATATAATATGCATAGCAAATACTCTCAAATCAAAATGTTGGGATTGGTTATTCCTGGGTGATGGAATTAGAACTGATTCTTTAAAATTTTTAGATCATTTATTTATTTATTTGGTACTGGGGACTGAACCCACGGTTTTACCACTAAGCTATATACCAACGTTCTCCTTTGTGTTTTCATGACTGACTACTCTAGGCACCTCAGAGTAGTGGAATCATACAGTATTTATCTTTTTTGAGCCTACTGCCTCAGCCTCCTAAATTACTAGGATTAGAGGTATGTGCCACCATGCCCTACTTGATTTTTTCTTATTATTTGCTATTCTATATTTGTTGAGATTTTCATAGTAAGTAAATTATTTCTAAAATAAAAATTTAAACAGCTTTCAATTGTAAATCTGTCACTTTGTTTTCATTCCTAATGATTTCAAATGCCCTCCCTGGATAGACCTTGTCCACAGGTCCTGGGAAAGGCAGAAAGAAGCAACTGACTTAAAAGTTAAAAAAGAGAGACAGAGAGACACAGTGACAAAAGACCACATATTTTGTGATTTCATTCATATGGAAGCCCTAAATGGGGAAATCTATGGAGACAGAATGTAGATTGATGACTATTTAGTTCTAGGGCCAGGTGGGGCTGGGGCTGGGAAAGAGACTAGAAGATGATAGCTAAAGGGTATGAGATTTGCTCTTCTCCTCACTTATTTTCTTTTATATTTTATGGCATTTTATGTTGGAGAGCAAATGCTATAAAGGTGTAACAGAATTTTAGGTTTCAGGAAAGCTCCACACATTCAGAAATCTGCTGCTTTATGATTCTCATTTTCTGGATGAGGAAACAGAAAGAAATCAAAGAGAACAAGTAGACAGCCTGTTGGTCACATGACTTTCAAGTAGAGGCAAGAAAACTGTCTGCCCCTGCTCTCCACACCCATTTTGCACTGCTCCTGGGACCTTTGATGATGCTGGAGACAGTCACAGTCTTTCTTCTCAACAGCTTATGATGGCTTTTAAAAAAATTATGATAAATATATAAATAATAAAACTAGTCATTTCAAGTGTATACTTCAGTGCCATGAAGTATACAAGTGCCATACACTTGTTTATCCATTATGACCATCTTCCAGCAGAATGCTTTCACCTCCCCTAACTGAAGCTCTGTGACCATTTTCTTCTCCTTCCAGCCCCTGGTAACCAACATTCTCCTTTTTGTGTTCATGACTTGACTACTCTAGGTACCTCACAAAAGTCAATTAATATAGTATTTATCTTTTTGTGACTGGCTTATTTTACCTAGCATACTGTCTTCAAAGTTTGCCCAAGGTGTAATATATGTTAGAATGTTCCTTCTTTTAAAGGCTGAATAATATTTCTTTGTACACATATATCTCCTTTCATTTATCTGTTTATCCATTAATGGACAGCTGGGTTACTTCCAATTTTCACTGTTGTAAATAATGGTACTGTGAATACCAGCATGCAGCCTCTCATCAATTCTCTGCTTTCAAATTGACACTGATAGACTGATATGGCAACACTATGTTCTTTTTGGAGGAACCGTACTACTTTCCACAGAGGACTATCATTTTTACATTGTCACCAGCTTAGGTTTCTTTTTGAGGAAATAAAATTATTCTGAGATTGACTATGGTGATGATTACTCATGTCCATGAACATAATAAAAAATCATAGAATTGTAAACCTTAAGGAGGTAAATTGTATGCTATATGAATGAATAAATACAGCTATTCTTTTTAAAAAACAAAAAGATACATGCTCAAGAGCACTAAGGCTGAATCCTTCTTTGATTTCCATCCCTAAACAGGGCTTCCTAGCCTCAAAGAACTGTCAGTTTGCATCAGCTGTGTTGGATTCTGGATGTCTAGTTTTGGGAATTCTGGTGCTCTTGTTAAAACTCTCCCTCTAGCTGCATGGGGCCACAGTGCTTAAAATACTTGGTGACGAAAGTGGGTTGGATAATGTTCATTTTATTAATTTAATTATTCTTAATATAGTGTTTACTTCTGTTTCCCACAGGTGTTCTCCTCTGTATCTTGTTCCTGCCTGTCCCATGGTGCTCAAAGTCTGACAAGGGAGGCCTGCTAAGACTCATAATGGCAACCCTTTCTTATGGCTTCCCATGCAGGCAAGCAAGCACCTACAAAAGATGTCTCTTCCTTTTTTAAAAGGCTTGCTAGGGGTTGAAAAGTTAACCTAAGAGTAATTTAGGTGCATTACTGTAACATGAAAAAAACAACCTAACAATAATCTGCTAATTACTGTGACTCAGTTCCTTTCACATAAGACTGGCACTCACACATGTAAGGACCAGAATCTTCCAACTCACTTTATAGGAAATTATTTGACTTGTGCTTGAAACACTTCTCACCGATTATGTTATTGGAATCCTAGAGGTGTCTCCCTTCTTTTTTAAAGGTGATATTGTTGATGCTTTTGTTTTGGGAGATAGATTTCTCATATAGACAACATCTCATTTGTTCCTAGTGTTCATATGCATATTCACTTCATCTTTCTGAGCTTCTTCTTCATTTTTAAAATGAGGTTGAACTAGAATATCTCTAGGATCTTCGTCAGTTTTAATAGTCTGTGATTGAATATTGGGTAAATTGAAGAGGAAGTCCTTTATTTTGGAGACACTTTTCCTTCTCTAAACCGTTTAGCCTCTGTTGGAACAACTCCTTTTTTTCTACTCAGAGTCACTGACACTTAGCCATTAGGCTTGACTGCCTCTACTTAAGACAGCAGGCAAGAAATTTCATAATGGTTCCAACGTACCTGTCCAGTTATCTCCTCTTACTTCCCTACAAAGTCCCTTCAGTTCCATTAAAATAGGTTCTTACTTTGGGCATCCCTACCTCTGTGTCCTTGCTCTTGTTCTTTCATGGGGTCAATTTCAAAGTAAAAATTCTGGAAACTTGCTTTCAATTTCAAGTGGAACAAAATGGAAATGAAATCAGGATAAGAATCCAAGAGGGTGGATGATGAGAAAGGATATCATGGGTGACAAGAAGCGAGACCTGTAAGACTGACCCTGGTCAGGGTATAACTGCTAATGGTCTAATCTTGTCTGTTGATTCAGTGTCTGGGCCTCAGGTAATAGCATGTAAGAAGTCTAAATTTTTTTTAAAAAAATGCTCTGTCTATACCAAAACATCTCTTCTGCCAGTCTGACACCGAAGTGCCTTTCCTTCTGATCTACCTTGAATTCTCCCAGTCCACTTAAATAAAGCCTCTAATGGCAAAAAACTCAGGCAAGAATTTTATCTTTGGTAAATTTCTGTTAAAATGTGAACAGGTGTATTCTCCAGTTTTCTTACGGCTCCCATTTTAGATCTCACAATTCATAATTCTGCTGTTTGTGTGAGTAATTCCAGGTTATGAAACACTTTATAAGTTATCATCAAGCAATGGTCCAAAGAGTGTTAAGTCCTAAATTTAAAAACTCTCCCAATCTCTGTGAATAAAGATCTAAATTAAATTCAACATTCATTATTGGAAAAAATTTTAATGCAAACAGATTATTCAATAAAAAGCAATAACAATTATTCTAAGCATGGAAACTATTACACTATTTCCATTAAAATCAGGCATGAGGGCTGGAGTTATGGCTCAGTGGTGGAACACTCACCTAGCATATGCAAGGCCTGTGTTCAATCCTCAGCACTACATAAAAATAAATAAAATAAAGGTATTAAAAAAATCAGGCATGAAGCAAAGAAGTCCCTACAATTTTGTTGTTCACTATGGCTTTATATATTCTTGCAATACAATGAGAAAAATATTTTAATTATTTTAGGTACCAGGAATATATTAACATTTATTTTCTGTAGATATGTCATTTATCTAGAATTTTCAAAATATTTCTTTAAAAATTATACAGTTAACAACAAATTGCAGAAGGTGACTATATATAAAATAAACTTTAAAATCTGATTGCGAGGGGCTGGGGATGTGGCTCAATCGGTAGCGCGCTCGCCTAGTGTGCGTGCCGCCCGGGTTCGATCCTCAGCACCACATATAAACGAAGATGTTGTGTCCGCCGAGAACTAAATAAAATGTTAAAATTCTCTCTCTCTCTCTGTCCCCCCCCCTCACTCTCTCTTTAAAAAAAAAAAATCTGATTGCGAATATGTATGTGTATATGTATATATGTATCCTCAAAAAGAGGACAGAACCCATAAAATATTTAGTAACAATTTAACTAGAGAGGTAGAAGCACTTTCAAAAGAGCAGAATAAGAATCAACAAAAACTACATCTTCATAAATAAAATAAGAATACTGACCCAAAAAAGTCAAAATTAACTTTTTTTTGTCATGTAGAAATTAATCAAAGACCTGTGACAATCTTAAGGAGTTCTTCTTCAAATATAATACCTAAATCTTGATCAGAAGAGCAGACTCCATGTCAAAGTTAAGTTATAACTAGTTCTATTCCCATTTCCCTCTCCCTAGTTCTCAAGGACCCTTAAAAACCAAGCCTTGGGGCTGGAGTTGTGGCACAATGTAGAGCACTTGCTTAGCATGTGTGAGGCACTGAGCACTGGGTTCAATCCTTAGCATCACATAAAAACAAATAAAGAAAATGAAGGTACTGTGTCCATCTACAACTAAAAAGAGAAAAAGACAAAACAACGATAAAAAAACAAACTCAAGTCTCAAAATCATGATAGCTGCAGATAAGCAGCTTTGCAGCCACTAGAGAGAGCATAATGGATTTGGAGCTCCTCTAAAAGCAACATCCACAGAGAACTGTCACCATTTGACCTGTTTGGCAGCTTCCTGGAAAAGCTCCATTCATAGGGCTTGTCTTTATCTGGCATGATTCAGTGGTTGTCTACTGAGAAAAGTTCTATCTCTGGGTAATTGTCAAAAATCATCTGTGACAATTGTTTAACATCACAGCTCCCTGAGGCAACATACCAGTTGGGACAAATAAAGTGCTGGCCAAAAACTTTAAAAGAAAAATCTAGAGGATGAGATGTCGTTAGGAGAATATGAAAAGCTATGTCATGTTCCTGGGAATGCAGAAGGGCAAGTGCAAGTGCAAGACTGTGTTCATAAGCAGAAAAGACCCAAGAGGGCCTGACTCTCACAATAGCTGATGTGGAAGCTTTGAACAGCAGGAGGCAAAGACTAATAAGACAAAGTTGTAAATTGCTGGAGCACCAAATGTGTGCCCCACAGAGTGCCTGCGTGTGTGTGTGTGTGTGTGTGTGTGTGTGTGTGTGTGTGTACGCGCGTGCTGCACTGGTGCAGGGGCACACACATACACACATCTTTAGTAAAGGGTGGAGACGTTATTGGCTAAATCATTAGCTAAGTACTAAGCTAATGAAGCAGAAGCTTTGGTGGCTATAGGGGACAAAGACATCACAAAATTAGTTCAAGGTCACTAAACAAACTTACAAACAACAGCAAGAATTACAACAAAATAACAAAAAAGAAATAATAGCAAACACTGGGGCTGGTGGAGAGGAATCGAATTTTCACAGTTGACACATTACATAATTTAAAATGTCCTATTTTTCAACAAAGCGTGGTGAAACACACAAAGAAACAGAAAAATATGTCCCATATATGGTGTAAAGAGGGGAGAAGGAGTCAAAAAGAAACCATTTCTCAAGGAAGTCAGATTTTTTATTTATTAGGCAAAGCTTTTTTTTTTTTTTTTTTTTTTTTAAGAGAGAGAGACAGAGAATTTTAACATTTTTTTTTTAGTTGTTTCGGCGGACACAACATCTTTGTTTGTATGTGGTGCTGAGGATCGAACCCAGGCCGCATGCATACCAGGCGAGCGGGCTACCGCTTGAGCCACATCCCCAGCCCTAGGCAGAACTTTTAAGTCAGCTATTAAAAACTATGTTCAAAGAACTAAAGGAAACTATGTGTAAAGATTTAAAAAAATAATGAGAATAGTATCTCACAAAATAAAAAAAATTAATAGTTTTAAATCATTTTTTTAAAGGACCAAACAGAAATTCTGGAATTGAAAACTACAGTAACTGAAATGACAAATTCATCAGAGGGGCTTAACATCAGATTTAAAAGATTGAAGAAATAATCAGCAAAATTTGAAGGTAAATCAACTGAGATAATTCAGTCTAAAAAAAACCAGAAAGAAATAATACAGAAAGATGAAAACTCAAAGGCTTGTATGACACCATTATAAGTATAATAGAGATCTAATAATAGAAACAGGAGAGGGAGGTGGGGAGGAAGGGAGGAAAGGATGAAACAATATTTCAAGAAATAATGGCTTATCAAATTTTGTTTTAAAAAAATCCAAGAAACTCAATAAACTCTAAGTATAATAAATACAAAAAGAGCCAAACTTTAGTTTGTTTGTGCTGCTATAACAAAATACCAGAGACTAGATAATTTACAAGTAATAGAAATTTATTGCTCACAGTTCTGGAGGCTGGAAGTCCAAGGTTCAGTGTCTGCTAAGAACCCAGTCTTCTCTTCTCTGTTGCTGCCTCCTCCAGGGGCAATGAACACTGTATACTTACATGGTAGAAAGAGAAAGGGCAAGAAGGCTTTTCCTTCAACCTTGAGTTCTTTTATAAGGAGGTTAATCTCATTCTTGATGGTGGAGCCTGCTTGGTTTAATCACTTCCCAAAGGCCACATCTTTTAATATTGTTGCATTGATATCAAAAGTTTGGTCCTTGTCTTCATGCTGATCTAACAATGGGAATGAGGTTCTGAGAAAAAGGAAAAATGTTTTATTGATTTGCTAGAAAATGAGATAACTCAATGAACTGCTACAACTCTACCTGCCAGGGGGGAAGAGAGGGCTTTGAAAAAAAAGGAATATAAGTGCTATTCTCCAGGTGTGCTGATCAGAAGATATACTTCAAATCCAGATGGTAGCCTTGTGGTTAAGGGGGTATATTTATTATGGTATTCCACAGGTATAGATGTAGATATAAGAAAGAAATTGATATGAAAATATTAAGGAAAACCACATAATTAGTTGGGAGTAAAGGGCAGAGCACTGAGTGATAAAGTCATAGAAGAAAGGACTAGAATAGAAGGCACCTAAAAGAAAACAGCATGAGGATGGATTTGTGGCCCAGTGATAGAACTCTTGCCTGGCATGTGTGAGGCCCTGGGTTCAATCCTCAACACTGCATATAAATAAATACATATATACATAAAAATAAAAATTTAAAAAGATCCATTGACAATTAAATAATAAAAAAACAAAACAGCATGTGTGAAATAATTCCATATATGCATGCATGTGTACATAATGAAATGCATGAAATGCCATCACCAAAACATTAACAGTCACCCTTTCAATATAGGGAGGTTTATTCCCTTTCTTATTATTTTATGTATTTTTGTGATAAGCATGCAGTTTATGTACAAAGAATGGTTATTTATCTAAAAAATCTGTGTGGCTTAATTGCCTTGGGCGATGAAGATGAGTCAGAAACATACACTGCTTGCGGGCCCTGTGAGTTATTTGGAAGACAGGAAGTTACAGCAGCCTGTAACATACAGCTGCATGTAGCAGGGGCTATAAAAGGTACAGAATGCTAGGAAAGAGACAATAATTGATTTCACAGACTGGACAAATCTGGAAGAACACTATTAAAGGAGAAAGCATGTATTTGAACCTTGAAGGCTGGGATGAGATATGGGTATGAGAAATCCAGGATAAGGTAACAGAATGAGCAAAATAAAGAGATATTAAAAGCCCAGGTAATACTCAAACAATGACAATTGGCTCAGTTTGAAATAACCAGACCAAAGATATCTATCGAGTAGACAAAAGATCACAAAGATGGGCTGGTTTCCAACTGTGAAAGTTTAAGATTTGTTATGGTTTAGATGTGGTGTCCCCCAAAAGCTCACATGTGAGACAATGCAAGAAAGTTCAGAGAAGAAATGTTTGGGTTTTGAGAGCCTTCACTCAATCAGTGATTTAATCCCCTGATAGGGGTTAACTGAGTGGTAGGGTGTGGCCAGAGGAGGAGGGAATTGTGGTGTGGCTTTGGTCTATATATTTGTATCCGTCCAGTGGAGTCTTTCTCTGCTTCTTGATCGCCATGGTATGAGGGGCTTCCCTCTGCCAGACACCCCACCATGATGTTCACCATGATGTTCATGATGTTATATTCTCCAGCTCCATCTATTTACCTGCAAATGCCATGATTTTATCCTCTTTTAAGGATGAGTAATGTTCCATTGTGTATATATACCAACGTTTCCTATCCATTCATCTATTGAAGGGCATCTAGTTTGGTTCCACAGTTTAGCTATTGTGAATTGTGCTACTATAAACATTGATATAACTGTGTCCCTGTAGGATGCTGTTTTTAAGTCCTTTGGGTATAAAGGAGGAGTGGGATAGTTGGGTCAAGTGGTGGTTCCATTCCAAGTTTTCCAAGGAATCACCATACTGCTTTCCATAATGACTGCACCAATTTGCAGTCCTACCAGCAATGTAAGAGTGTGCATTTTCCCCCACATCCTCGCCAACATTTATTGTTTGTATTTTTGATAGCTGTCATTTGACTGGAATGAGATGAAATCTTAGAGTAGTTTTGATTTGGATTTCTCTGCTAGAGATGTTGGACATTTTTCATACATTTGTTGATTGATTGTATTTCCTCTTCTGAGAAGTGTCTATTTAATTCCTTGACCCATTTATTGGTTGGGTTATTTGGTTTTTGGTGTTAAGGTTTTTGAGTGCTTTATAATCCTAGATATTAGTGCTCTATCTGATGTGCTTGTGGTAAAGATTTGCTCCCATTCTGTAGCCTCTCTGTTCACCTCACTGATTGTTTCTTTGCTGAGAAGAAGCTTTTTAGTTTGAATCCATCCAATTTATTGATTCTTGTTTTAATTCTTGTGATATAGGAGTCTTATTAAGGAAGTTGGGGCCTAATCTGACATGATGGAGATTTGGGTTTACTTTTTCTTCCATTAGGTGCAAGATCTCTGGTTTAATTCCTAGATCCTTGATCCACTTTGAGTTGAGTTTTGTGCATGGTGAAAGAGAGGTTTAATTTCATTTTGTTATTTGTGGATTTCCAGTTTTGCAAGCACCATTTGTTGAAGAGGCTATCTTTTCTCCAATGTACATTTTTGGCACCTTTGTCTAATATAAGATAACTGTAGTTATGTGGGTTAGTCTCTGTGTCTTCTATTCTGTACCATTAGTCTACAGGTCTATTTTGGTGCCAATACCATGCTGTTTTTGTTACTGTTGCTCTGTAATATAATATAAGTCTGGAATATAATGCCACAAGCTTCACACTTCTTACTAAGGATTGCTTTGGCTATTCTGGGCCTCTTATTTTTCCAGATGAATTTCATGATTGCTTTTTCTATTTCTATGAGGAATGTCATTGGGATTTTGATTGAGATTGCACTGAATCTGTATAATGCTTTTGGTAGTATGGTCCTTTTTATAATATTAATATTGCCTATCCAAGAACAAGGTAGATCTTTCCATATTCTGAGGTCTTCTTTAAGTAGTTTTCATTGTAGAGGTCTTTCATCTCTTTCATTTATTCCCAAGTGTGGTTTTTTTTTTTTTTTGAGGCTATTGTAAATGGGGTGTTTTTTCTAGTTTCTCTTTCCAGACACATTTTTGAGGTATATATAGGTGGAAATGAAAATATTCAGTGCCTGACAACAGAGCTGTTGGGGAATACTGCAATCTGGAATGAGAAGATTCTAATATCTTACAGAACACAGAGGGTGCAATGAGAGTACCAGGCTAAGAGCCTGGAGGAATTCTGAGATAAATCAAAGTTCTACAGACATCAGAAAAGCAAATTCTTAATCTTGAACCACAGAACCAAAGCTCTGGTTCTGAACTCTGAAGTGACCCCTGGCTGAGAAAGAAGAACCCAGAAGCCTTCTCAATTGGAGCAACCCCCAAGGCGGAGGCTTCTAGAGACCTTAAGTGAAAGGATCTGGCCCTGTACAAAGTGAGATCTGGAAACCTGGGAAACCATCCCCCATTCCCTGCCCCTCAGAACATGTATGTCATACGCGCACACACACACACACACACAATATATATATATATATATATACTTACATATACTTTTTTGTGTGTATATAATTTATATATATATACATATATACTTGTGTGTATATTTATTTAATTCATGTATTTTCATTCACATATATACATTTATGTATCGATTTATATTTAATTCATATACATATTTGTGTGCGCGCACGTGTATACACATATACACACAAAACCAAAAAATGGGTAACTCCAGAAATAAAAATGAATATTGGGGTGGGATCCCTCTAGCCTCACTACTGGGGCACCTGTGGGAGCTTAAGGCACCACGGCCCAGGGCCAGCTCCTAGGTAGCGGCTGGCGCAAAGCCTGGGCAGGGGTGCGGAACGGAAGACGCCCACCGAGAGGTGCTGGGTGCCAGGCGGCCGAAGGCGGGGCTGCCCCGGGGGACTCAGGGCAGTCGGAATAGCTGCGCCGGGTCCCGTCGGCAGAGCCCAGCGCCGAGTTGGGACGCCGGGCGCGGGGCGGCGCCAGGGAGCACGGGCGGGGCGGCCCAGCCAGCACCCGGCCAGGGGCGGCCCCGCAGGGCAGCGCGCGCCGAGCACCCCGCAGAGGCGGGCGTCGCGGTCCCGCCGCCTCCACGCCGGCTCCCGGTGGGGCGATGGGCGCGTGTTCCTGTCCGCCCTGTCCCTCCGGGTCCCTCCGAGCGCTGCGAACACACGAGAGACCCGAGGACCTCGGGCGGCCCGCGGACAACCGCGCTGGGCGCTTCTCGGCGGTCCGGGACCCGGTGAGGTGAGCTCGGAGCCCTTGAGGATCCCATTTTCGGGATTTTGTAGGACCTCTCTGTGGACGCTATACTTCCACAAAACGTCGTATAGTTACAAAATAAAAAGTGGGAAGTGGGGAGGGGTTTTGTCTCCTCTCTAGATTCAGGGCGATTTCTTTGGAAACAGTTAAACTTTCTTAGAAATTTGATGGGAGCGCGGGGTCGCTCCTCCGGGATGCGAGCGGACATCGGAAGGAGCGGGGAAGAGCGCTGGAATTTGGTGTGAAGAGGGTTTGGGCTGGTCTGTTGTGTTGAATGGACAACTGACTGTTGAAAACGAGAGATCCAAAACCACTTTCCCACCGCGCCCAAGATTTCCCAGCGCCTCCTCGCAGAATGTGTCCCCAAATCTATCTCGTAGAGGTGCGTTCACTCCCAGAGGACAGGATGGGACGCATCTGAGTTCCCCCACGTAGACTGTGAAGTCTGAAAAGAGAAATTTTTATTGCGCTATGGGCAGTCATACTGCCTTGCTTCTGGGCACAGAGGAGACGTCTGGACACAGCAGCATCCTTGTACTCGGATAAGCAGCCTTTCCAAGTTAGCTCAATCATAAACAGCAGGTTTCTTGTTAGAAGTATACAGGTACTGCTGCAGAACAGGATCCTTAAAGTTGTCTTTAAAATCGAGTTATGTTCTTAATATTTCAAAATAGAAATCTGGGGAGGGAAGTCATGGTGTGGTTACTCTTACCCTTTTGTTGGTTTTCTAGGTACAAGCATGCATGAGTAATAGGCAAATTATGTTCTACCCTATAATAAAATGTCTTTCCTAGTGTAGACTTTAAACAAGGATATACTGAATAACAATACATTTTTGCATCCCTAGGTGAAAGGGAAAGATTTTTAAATAGAGGTTAAAAACTGGAAAAAAAAAAATTTGATGTAGTAGGCAGCAAGGCCTGCAAAGAAGAATTCATTTTTCTCTACCAACAGTGGCTAAGTTCTGTACAGGGAGTCTCCCAGCAGTCTGGACAGCAGTCGCTTGTAAAAAAACACTAGATTCTTTCATCGTAGGTAGAGCAAATGGGTGTGCAGATAAGTGACTAAGAAAGCTCTTGTCTACAGTTAAGGCAATTTGCTTCTGAAGAATAAAGTACTTGGATAAACTTTGCTTGAGTTAGGGATTTCTCAGGAGAGAGTGGAGGTGGCTGCCTGGTCCCCATATTTTGCCAGCTTAATTGCACTTCAGGGCCACCACAGTCTCTGGGGTCTGCCCTTTGTTTCCCTCTTCTCTTACCTCCAACTTTTAGCTCCTCTCTGTTTTCCAAGTCTAGAGTTGGCCCCATCAGAGGTAGAATAATGGCAGGCTGGAGATAGAGGACCTTAAAGCTAGAGAAGGCAAAAAGGAAACCCCTGGGGAGGGTGGGATTAAGCAACTTCCAGCCTAGAAGGTTCTCCAGAGAGGGAAAGAGTAATGATTGAAGGAAAGAGCATTTGGAAAAGAGGCACGTAACAGTTTTATTTCCTGTTGAGGATTCCAATATTTACCTTTTTTATTTTTATTTTTTTCCTGTTTGGCCATAAGGGCATTTCAGATGGGATTGGAAGAAGATGAAGTCTTCTCTGAGAACAACCTCCTCTAACCACAAATTTTATCCCATCCCTTCTAGGTTTTTAGTCGTTTAGGGCCCTGGAGAGGGAAAGAGAGTCCAGACTCTGTTATGCCATAGAAATGATGAAGCATGGACTTATTTAGGCAGAAAAGTTTGATTTGAGAGTTCAAATTGATGACCTACATTCAGTAAAAATTCAGAGCCTGTATTTTACAGAAAGAGTTGAAAACCAAAATATTCATGTTTTAGTTGCTGATGGATTTGCTTGATAAAGGATGCAAAGCCCTAAGTCTCCTTTTTCCTCCAATGTTTTATAATGACAGTTTTTAGATATACAGAAAAGTTACCTGCCTCTCTTTTTATAAATTTATAATTATCTTAAAACATAAACTTGTTTATAAAACTCAAAGTTAAAACTCCAAAAATAGGTGATATGGCCTTGGACAGAGTTTGAATCAGAAGGTGATTAAGAAATAGATGTATGAAGGATGTTAGCATTTTGAGAAAAAAAATAGATCTTATTCTTCTGACTTTTCCACAAAAATTCTGGGCAAATCTCTTAAGTGCTTTTTTTTTCCTCCTTAAAATATCAGTTGAAGCCAGACACTGTGGCTTCAACTGATATTTTATATTACACCTGTAATTTCACCTAATCGGGAGGTTGAGGCAGGAGGATGAATGAAGCAGGAGAATGGTGTGTTCAAGGACAGCCTGGGTAATTTAGTGAGACCATGTCTCAAAATAAGAAGGGCAGGGGCTGAAGAGGTAGCTCAGTCAGTGGTGAACCACTCAGGGTTCAATCCTCAGCATTGGGAAAAAAAACCCCAAAAAACAAAAAAAACCCAAATCTGTTGGATTATATCACTTTGCTTTGTAATACTCTCCAAGGGCCTCCTCTCACACTTCAAATAAATTCCAGCTCTCCTGGCTAAGGCCCTATGTGATCTGGCCCATGTGGCCTCATTGTATCATGTCCTCTTACTCACTGTACTCCTTTCTGTTCCCAGTGTCTGAACACTCTTCCCTCAGATACTTCACTAATTCAATTTCTCAGCTCTTTCAGGTCTTTTCAAAATGTGGCCTCCTCAGTGAGACTTCCTAGGCCACCTGATCTAAAACAGTCTTTTGTCACTATCATCTGACCCTGCTTTTACTTTCTACACAGCACTTATTACTACCTGATATTACATATTTGTTTCATTGTTAATTGAGCATATTCCCACTCAAATGTGAACTCCATAAGGACAAAAGAGTTTTTAATTTTGTTTACGGTTGTGCCCCTATTTAGCATATTATAAACAATAAATATTATTGAATAAGTTAAATAATTAAATGACACAGACATGGCATTGTGTCCCATAAGGACTGTGAAACCCTTGATAAAATACTAGAAGTTATTTTAGATGACTCAGTTAATCAATATTTTATAGGTAAATGATCTTGGAGATCAATGGCCTCTTTTGTCCTCACAAAGCTTCTGAGCTGAATCCTGTGTTAGAGGTTGGGCCAGTTTGAACAACTCATTCCAAACAAGATATAACAAATTTCAATCCCAGAAATTTCCCTCATGCCTCTTTCTAGCCCCCTGCACCATCTAGAAGTCGCAATGAAATCTTTGTTCTGATTTCTTTAAATAGAATTTTTTGTGGCTTCCTAAACTTGGTACATGTGCAATTACACGCATGCACTCTTGTGTCTGGCTTCTTTTGGCTCTGCATAATATTTGTAAGATCCATCTATGTTGTTGAGTATTTTAGTAGTTTTTTTTTTTTCTTTTCTTTTTATACCAAGGTACTACTCATTGTCTGAGTATCTATCATGTGGTTCTTTGTGCTCTTACTGATGGACACTTGGGTTGTTTACTGTTTGGGCCGATTTTGAATAAAACTGCCATGAACATCCTTCAATTTGAATGCTAAATACTTTATTTGAAAATCTTCCTTGTGCCACCAGTGCTGATAGAAGTATGGCAAGTAGACGGGGTCTGTGACTGATGTGGCAGCCTGCTGGCAGCCCGACCAGTAACCTCCCTATTCAGCCCCACTGGGAGCTGCCTGACCTCTATTCCAGGGAATAGCAATTGGAAAATGAGAGCCTATGCAAATTGCAGGAGCTTTCAGGTGCACATGGAATGTTCCTAGGTCCTTAGGAGAGACATAATGCCTCCTGCCACTGCTGTAGCATTCCCCTCCTCTCTCAGCTTCCCCATCCCACTACAAGTTGGCTCTAATCAGCCTCTGAGCATTATGCTACCCAGTGTTTAAACATTTATAAGCAAGAGTCTTATTCAGAGCCTGATAAAATATTTATGTGTTTCCATGGGGCATTGGTTTACATGTAGATTTCTCAAGGCGTTTTTCTGAGACGCTTGTCATAAACGTGAGGTTCTCAGAAACAGATGATACAGCCTGAGAACATCCATGTTATTGAAAACCCCACATTGCAAAGCACCTTGCTTTCTGGGGATAGGGGAGAATGAGCACCCGGAAAAAAATGAGCATTAATCGAGTCTAGATCAAGCAATGTAATATTAAAAATGGCTTGACAAAAGAAGGATCTGTTAATGTAGTACCCTCAAAGGTGCAAATCCAGAGGGTATAGTGAAAAGAACTTGTTTGAATAAGGAAGAATTAATTATGGTGGAATGCCTTCATCCAAAGGAAAGAATGGAGGAGTCAGCCTTGTAAAAGGCACAGTTCCTTTGACATTGACGTGGAAAAGCCTATACAAAACAACTATGCAAAGTGCTGTAATTAAGTTATTACATCCTGCCACGAGAGACTGGGGCTGGGTGGAGGCTGGCCAGGATTTCCAGGTGGAGAACGGCTCCAGGAGTAGACATTTTCCTCCCTGGAAGAAGCTGAATTTGAGCTGGGTTCTGAAGGAAGTGTGCCTCTTTGGTAGCTGTGGTGTGGAAGAACATTTCCAGAGGAACAGCATAACTTCAGCAGAAATTTGAATTAGGACCAAAGTACCATTGTGGTTTGAATACGGTGGGAAGAGGGTGAGGGGAAGGTCAAAGCAAGGTTATAGTAAGAGAGAAAGCCAGAGAGCCAAAGGCCACCTTATGGATGGCTCAGAAGTACAGATCTGCTTGTCCTAGGGAGCCATATAAATTTTGACCAGAGATTGTGTCAAATCTTGAGCCCTTCTTAGGAAGTACATCCAGCCTAGGCAAGGCCTTGAGGTATGTTTGTGTCCAAGGCACTTCCAGAATATTTTACTATGTGCAGTCCAGTCTAGAGACTCTGTGCAGTCTAGTCTATGTGAGGTAAGCAGGACAAGTTTATATTCATTCAATATAGCTCCAGGACTGACCAGACTGACCAGGTTGGTGATCTCATTAACCACCTTCCTGCCCTGCAACAAACATACTCAGAATGCTGAGTCACACAGAATCCATTAGCTGCATGTTGCACCTTCCAGTGTCCATCACGACCTCTTTGCCTCAGTGAGGAAAATTGAAGTCTGAGTACAGCATTATCAATTGAACCCAAATCTGTTTCAGTATACTTCAGATGTGAGTTGCCAGGCAGCAGAAGATTTAACAAGGAGGTTGGCAGAGAGTATCTACAAAACCCAGACCTGCTTTACCTAGCCACTGGGCTGGGATTAGAGAGGCAACTGGCAGTAGAGGGTTGAGGTCATGCACTTTGATAGACAGTCACTTCCATGTGTGTTCTCCCTTGAGGCTGCCAGTTCCTATTCAAAAGGACTCACATTTTTTCATAAACCAGAGTGTTTATTTATTTATTTATTTTGGTACCAGGGATTGAACCCAGAGGTGCTCAACCACTGGACCACATCTTTTTTTATTTTTTATTTTGAGACAAAATCTTGCTAATTTGCTTAGGGTCTTGCTAAGTTGCTGAGGCTGGCCTTGAACTTGCAATCCTCCTGCCTCAGCCTCCTGAGCAGCTGGGATTACAAGCATATTCCACCACATCTGGCAAGGATGTTTATTTTTAACCCCAGAAAATAAGTAGAAGGGTGTTAAATCTATCATTCATTTATACCTGATGCCTATGACCAGGAAGAGATAATTTCACAAGTAATGGTCTTGGGGAAGTCAGTCTTAAGTGCTGTAGTGAGGAGCTTTGCCTATAAGTCTGTTATTCAGTATCCCTGGGGGATTGATCCCAGCAGCCCCTACAGGTCCCTGAATCTGCAGATGCTTAAATCCCTCACATAAAATTGTGTAGTATTTGCTTATAACATACACATATCCTCTCATATACTTTGAATCATCTCTAAATAACTTATAATATCTAATACAATGTAAACATTATATAAATGCTTGTTATACTGTGTTGTTTCAGGAAGCATGACAAGAAAACTCATCTATTCAGCAGAGCTTTTCTTTCTTCTGTATTTTCAATCTATAGTTGGTTGAATCCACAGATGCAGAACCTGCAGATATGACTGGATATAGATTAGCTAGAAAGCTCTGGGGTTCTGATGGGGAGAAGGGATTTCTGGTGGCCAGGAGAGAAAATGGCATGGGAAAGCCTCAAAGAGAAGCTTCACAACTCCCCCAGAGTCTTGCTGGTTGAAATTGCTCTCTTGCTACTGTGGGCAGTATGGATTCCAGTGTTCCTTTGGTAACACCCAGGTAAGTATGCTCTGGGCCTTCCCACTGCCATCTGTCCCTGCTGGAATATCAGACCATCAGTGGGCACTGCCAGTACTAATCTTGATTTTGCAAGAGTCATTGGGAAGATCTTGAGAGAGAAGGCAGAGAATCTTAACTAGGGAAATGCAAAGGCCCTGACAGTGTGGTCTGGGCTGAAGGTGTGCTAAGGAACTGGAAGTGCTAGTCTGGCAAAACCCCAGATCAACAAAAGTTTTCTTGGCCCTGATCTTGACTATTCCTTATTCTCTTTATGAGGTGGCATCTCTCATTGTTAGGGCCACTTTAACTGTGGTATTTCCTCTGAGCTGATGAACAGGGTGCAAGCCTTGCTGTGTGCCTTTTCTGAACAGACATTTTGATGGTCCTGTGACTGTGCCTGAGTCTGTGATGGCTGCAGATGCTTTTAGATGCTGTAGGATAAACCCAGAAGATCACAATAAAGAGAGAGGAAAAGCTAATAGCAGGAGATAGGAAAAGGAAGAGAAGAGTGGGGTTGTAGATACACAATTATCTGCAAGTGAGAAACTGGAATGAAAGAAGATCAAATAACCACGAATGGGACTCTTCAGATGCAAATATTGCTGACTTCCAAAGCAGCTGTGAGGAGAAAGGAGGGGAGGAGACACAAAGGCTGCTGTCACAGTCATTCTGAGGAATATTAATACAGGCTCCATGCACAAAAGCACGTGACCATATCACAGCAGTTCAGGTCCCAGCAGCAGTGCTCCATCCAGACCCCTCTTTCACTCTTCCATTCTCTTATATTTCTTCATAATATTAGTTACGTATGTGAGACATTCATCTGTACTTGCAAACACACACACACACACACATGCAGGCTACTTAAAAGGGTAAATTATTCCAAAATATTAGTAGTGAAATTATACATGATCATTTTTCTTCTTTTCAGCTTATCTGTATTTTCCATATTTGCTATAATAAGCATGGATTTTTAAATGATAACTAAGGAAAACTTATTAAGAGGTTAAAGTAGAGAAATAGAATAAGAGGTCTGGGTGAGGGAGAGTAGCATCATAGGAAAAAAAAGATATGGGAAGGTGAGTGAATAATTTAAAAGTTAAGTCTTCAAGACTGCTAACTTTTGCATATTTTTCTTTATTTTTGAATGTTCCATGTCTGTGGTCCCCCCAGGAGATTTGAAAGTGTCTCTTAGTATGAAACCAAATTGTTAAAACTAAACAAAGTATCACACCCCTGTGGCCATTGCCTTGGCCAATGCCATTCTGTGGGTGACAGTTGGAAAGCCTACAGGTGGCTTCCAGTGGTGCTCAAAGTATCTTCTGCCAAAGTGCTAACACAGACCACTTCAAACCTGGCCAGCAGCAGCTCTCCCACAGTTTTATATTTATTCCTGGGGAGGCCAGGCCAGCTTTGTGCTCCTTGCCTCTGAAGTATGGAATAGGAGCCAACAAAGGCTGTCAATAGTTGGGAGTAGTGGGATTTTTCTCAAACAAAAGCCTGTGCTATTCTCGTCAACGCCTTTGCTGGCTGCTCTCCGGCTCAATCAGCCCTCTGGGAAGCTCTGTGGCTGAGGCTTTGGAGAAGTAGATGTGGTTTTCATTTCATAACCACTGGCTTTTTCCAAGGGCACTGTCGATTTTGTGCTTTAATTGGCTTCTGTTGAGTGACACAGGTGAGCCCTCTCTCCAGGACCAGAAGTTGTTGTCTTTGTCCACTAGGATCAATTAAAACCAAATGCCAGAGAACCACACACTGCACTGAACTCTAGGGCCTGGCATTACTTACAATTATAAAGTCTCAAAAAGTCCTTTTAAACTTTTAACTGCATTTTTAAATCATTTATGTAATGCCCACCCATTTAAGTCTTAAGAAAGCAGTATATAAGAAAATTTTTCTAAATCTTTACTTTCTTTCCCCACCCCTATGTTTCTGAGAAAACAACTGTTAGAAGTTCACTGTCAATTCTTTCTATATTCAAACAAGCAAATGTAGAACTATTTTCTGTTTTTTGTGTGAATGGGATTATGTACTACTAGTTTTTTTTAAATGATTTTTATTTTTTTAAGAGAGAGAATTTTTTAATATTTATTTTTTAGTTATCAGCGGACACAACATCTTTGTTTGTATGTGGTGCTGAGGATCAAACCCAGGCCGCATGATACCAGGGGAGCTACCGCTTGAGCCACATCCCCAGCCCCATATATACTACTAGTTAATCTGTTGTTTTATTGTGCTAGGAAGATAAAAATTGGAGTGTGGGACCTACCAGGATGGAGGGGCCTGAAAAATATCCTGAAGGAATATACCTAAGTAGTTAGGGGAAAACAAAAATGGACCTAGTTTTATACAGTATTGAAATCCAATTCCCAATCAGTGTGGTCATAATTTATTATGTGTTATTTATTAGATTATGTACATTATTCTAGATAATAATAAAGGATCCAATTTATTGTTTTTTAACAGTTACCTAGTATTTCATTGTAGAAAGTTTCATGGTTTTTCCCATTATTTCCCCATTGATAAATATTCATGTTTTCCCCTTGCTTTGTTTTTTTTTTTTTTAGAGAGAGAGAGAGAGAACTTTTTTAATATATATATTTTTTTAGTTTTCAGTGGACACAACATCTGTATTTTATTTTATGTGGTGCTGAGATTGAACCCAGCGCCCCACACATGCCAGGCGAGCGTGCTACCGCTTGAGCCACATCCCCAGCCCTTGCTTTGTTTTTTAGCAGAGCAAATTATTCCACAATAAACATTCTCCATTTATTCATGCACTTTGGGGTTTTGTTGTTGTTTTGAAGTGCTAAGGATTGAACCCAGGGCTTTACGCATGCTAGGCAAGCACTCTACCACTGAGCAACATCTCTACCCACTATACGCTTTGGTTTTTATTTCATGGGAGAGATTCCCAAACTGGCATTTCTGGGCCAAAGGGAATACACAAATTTTAATCTTCACCATGGGTCTCCTCTACAGCCGTTGTTTCCCTCCCTCATTTGGTCTTTCTCCCCTTCTCCTGCCACCTTCCTGTGGGAGGGCCAGTGTGCATAGGCAGGAGGGCCTGCAGAGAGAGCTCCTCTGTGCCAAGTGTGGATTATATCAGCCCAGTGGGGATGGGGCCTGCAATATCTTGCTTGCATTGTGTCTCCCTTGCTTTTGGTTGGCCAGACTGTTTACAACTCCCCTTGCTCATTTATTCCATGCTGTGGAATTATACATGGTCTTCATCTGTGGCAACTGCATCTGAGGGGTAGCGTGTTGGGGAGGGATGTGCTTTCAGAGAGAACGGGCTCGGTTACAGAATTTTCTCATAGAGCTGTGTCTGGTATGTGGTTTTTGTCATGCCCTTTTTCTTTTTTTAACAGTTGGATTGAGGAAGGTCATTTGATTCCCGTCTCAGTGTACTCCCTCCATTTTGAGGATCTGGGATTTGTGAAGCTTTATAAGCATATAGTTAATCAGCTGTAACTGATTATTTGACATGAGGATAATTAGTTAAGATGGTAGGGGTCTTGGAGCTTGAGGATCAGTGCCAAGCAACAGATGTGAAGCTTTTAAACAAATGATTTTAAACAACTTGGTAGTAGGAATGAGTGTCCCAGGAGTCCTTGGCTTTCATTTTTAGTTTTGCTTTTGTTGGACTGTAAAACTTTAGTCCCCCAGAATAATGAGGAATGGGATTCCCCCATCACACCAGAGCTGGAGGAAATATCAGAGAAGCATTAAGGGAAATTGGTGAGTATGATCAAGTGAGGTACAATTAATGGACAAATAGCCACAAGTAGATAATTTTAAAATCCTTAGTGAAGACTGTGGTGTGATGAGTGGGTCTCTGAGCTAGTGGATACTTTATGGAAATCTGTGGTCTCTATTACATATCCAAAACACCAGGGTGAGTCTTGTTTAGAATGCAAATATTAGCTAAGCAGGAGAAAGAAATTATCAAGTTCTCTTAGCAAATAGTTTGCTATTGACTTCTGCATGCTGCAGCTTTTGCTTAGTAGCTTTCAAAAGTAAGAGAATGTAAGAGAAACACAGAATAGAAGTTATTGCAATTGAATTCTAAGCATGAGTTTAATTTGCACAGGTTGCAGAGTAAGTATCACCCTTTGTTAATATATACTTTGTTATGAACTTTCAATTTTCATGTATGTACTAATAAAGACAATAAAACTAGTTCCTATAATAGATTTGTCTTTCATAACTTAGGGATTCTATAATGTATCTTAATCGATCTTATAGTTAAAAGTAAGGATAGTCGCATCTTGTACTGTTTGCACTGTCATTTGTGTTTGTAGATTAAGTATATTTTTAAAAAATTGAACTTGTCAATAAAAAAATAAGATTAAAGATACTTCAGGACATTGGACATCTGCTTCTAGCAGTAATGGACTAGTTGGTAGTGGACTTGCTTCCATAGAGAACACATAGAAAAGCTGGATTTAAAGCATTTATTTTAAGGTATGGAAGACATACTAAGGCAATTAGGATTTGAGTGCTCAGAACTCAGAAAGAAGAGAAACACATTGAGTACACCACATTCTAGACTGCTTTTCCCCTTGAGATATTTATGATTTATTAAGTAGCATGTGAGGAGAATCTAAGAATCCAAACAATAAGCAACCTCTAAGAGTTGGAGAAACTGAGCAGAATATTCTCTAGTTTGGTAGGGCTGGGGAGAAAATAAATAATTGGAATTCAAGGATAACAAGTGAGCTATGACACAAGAATCATGATCATGGGAAGAACAGAGGCATAGTAGTCAGAGCAATTTTTCTTTTAAGTTACTCACTAATTTATAAGTAGCACAGACAAAGAGATAAAAATCTAAACAGGTGCTAAAAAGATGAAAGCTAATCAGAGCTACTTGATGTCTTATTGTGCTGGGAAGATAAAAATTGGAGTATAGGACCTTCCAGAATGGAGGGGCCTGAAAAATATCCTGAAGGATTATGCCTAAGTAGTTAGGGGAAAACAAAAATAGACCTAGTTTTATACAACACTGAAATCCAATTCCCAATCAGCACAGTCACTGCTTAGATTAAGGTAATCAGTTTTTATTTTGATACTGTAGCAGAAATGTTCTCCATATTCTTGGAGAAAAGAAAATGGTCTGGATCCTCTATATTTTTCATACATGGTTTATGATTTTCAGTGAAACAAAACACAACAAAAATAGGCATACCAAAATACAATTTCCAGAAGATGATATAAGAGGGAGAACTCAGATTCTCTGAGCTGAGAAAACAGAGCTTCAAGTCTAGAGAGACCAGGGCCACTAGAATTCACAGGACAGAGTAATGGAGAAAAGAAAACAACAAAGAAAATTCCAGAGATTTTCACAGGACACAACTCAAGTTTAAAACTGGCTACTGATCGGCAGATGCTTGTGAGAAAAATCACCTCGGGATGGAGAAAGGACCACATAGAAGGATTAAAAGGAGCAATACTCTTGCTCACACAGTACTAGGAATAACACCTGTTTCCACCAGCTAGAAAAGGCCCTTCCTTAGAAGTGGGAAATACTGAACCCTGATTAAGCAGTGCTCTGATCCTGTCTAACAAATCAAAAAAGAAAAATAATTTGAGAGGACCAAGTTGTTCCCAATGCAGATTCTTAGGACAAAGCTCAAAAATACTTCGAGTTATTTGAGGTAGCAGTATTAGCACCAGATAAAGTATATTGCAGAGCAAAGAATATTACCAGGGAAAATCACTTTAAAAAAATAAAAAAGTTATTTCATCAGGAAGATATAACAATACTAAACATTTATGCTTCTAATAACAAAACCTCAAAATATGCAAAGTAGACATTGATAGAACTTCAAGAATAGAAAAATCTGTAAGCATAGCCCAGAATTTTATTAGTTTCCTCTCAGTAATTGATAAAAAGAAGACAGAAATAATTAAGGATATATAAGATAACAATACCAACTTAATTAAGGATATATAAGATAACAATGAATCAACCTAACTTTGTTGATCTTTATAGGACACTGCGCACAACAACAGGAAAACACACATTCCTTTTAAGAACACATGGAACATTTAACAAGGTAGACCATATTCTGGACCATCAAACAAGACTTGATAAATTTAAAAAGATTCAAGTCATGCAACATATGTTCTTAACCACAATGGAATTGAATCAATAACAGAATTCCTCAAATATTTGGTAATGACATCCTTCACAATAACTCATGCATCAAAGAAGAAATCAAAAGGGAAATGAGAAATCAGTTTGGACTGAGTGAAAGTGAAAAATTGTATATTAAAAGCAGTACTTAGGTGGAAATTTACAACATTACAGAAAAGTCTTTAATACGTTCAGCTTTCATTTTAAGTAATTAAATGCAGTGAGATTCAAAGTAAGAAGAAGAAAGATAATAATAAATGTCAGAGCAAAAATAAATAAAATAGATTTATGAAATAGAGAAAATCAAGGAGGGCAAATTCTGGCTCATTGGAACAAATCAATAAAATTGATAAACCTATAGACAGACTGATCAGGAAAAAAGAGAGCATATATAATTTGCCAATAGCAGGGATGAGAGAAGTGACATTACTACAAATTCTATAGATATTTAAGGATAAGAGAACATCATAAATGCTTTATTCCAATAATTATTTATTGGAATTATTTATTTATAAATAAATGTTTATTATTTATTCCAATAATTTCATCTACTTTGAGGAAATGGAAAATTTTCTTGAAAGACACAAACTACTAAAGTTCATTCAAGGAGTATTAGAGAATGTGAAAGGCTTATCTATTAGACACAAACGAACTAGGAAATCTGTGCATAATCTGTACCCAACCTCATATTTAATGGTAAAAGACTCAATACTTTCCTCCCTAACATCAGGAATAAGACATGGATATTCACTCCTACACTTCTGTTCAACATAGTCCTGGAGATCCTAGTTACCACAATAAGATTAAGAAAAAGAAATGGAAGGTGTCAGGAAAGGAAGTAATAAAACTGCTTTTATTTTTCCAATATAGACCTGACTTTATAGAATATTGAACCAAATCTACAAAAGAGTTACTAGAGCTAATTATGTGAATTTAACTTGGTTTCAAAATACAGTATCAATATCATACATCAATTGTATGTCTCGATTGCAAATGTTGAACAATTTTGTATTGAAGTAAAAAAAAGGATAACATTGAAAGTAAAATATACAAAACAGAGATAAATCTAACAAAAATGTACAAAACCTATACATCAAAAGCAAAAAAAAAATTCTGAGAAATATTAAAGAAGACCCAAGTAATTGAGCAGATATATCTCGTTCATGGGTCAAATACCTCAAGTAAATTTTAATCTATAGATTCAATGCAGTCCCAGGAGAATTCCAAATTGCCTTATTATAGGAATTGATTACCTGAAAAATTGATAGAAAATGTCTAGTACCAAGAATAGCCAAAATAACTTTTAAAAAATAAAGAATATTATTGGAGAATTAGTACCTGGTCATTGTTTTGAAGGAAAGAATGATTTCACAAAGGTGTGTGTATGTGTCAAAACTTATAAAATTAACACTTTAAATGTGTGCAGTTTATGTCATTTATACCTCGTATTTTTAAAAGCTAATCAATGGAAAACTGAATGGTAAAAAATTACAAGGCAGGAAAATAGAATGGATTGCAGTAATAACACAAATAGTCATATAATAGATTTTAAACACATAATTATCTTAAGTATAAATAGATTAATTCAATTAAAAGACATATTGAGAGACTAAATTATAAACATATTCCAAATTATTGCTAAATTGTTTTGATTGGTGAAAGTTTGTCACAGCCTTTGTCATCTCAGTGCATCATGCTTTATTTGTGGGTAGCCACAAAGAAATATTCACATTTATGAGAATACTATAAAGAAAATGTTAATTTAAAAATATTTTATCCCTGGTTTCAGCTGAATTGTAGTTTGAAATGAGGCTCTTTACTTGGGGTATTGGGATTGGTGGATGGCCTGTGATCCTTACTCATCTTGTATGTGCAATGTTGTGTTTTGTAGACTTTTTCAGGAGAGAGTCTGTACATTTCATCAGTATCTTTTGACAAAAAAAAAATTAAGTCTCATGGCTTCAAGAATAGGAGAATTAAGTGCTGTTCTAAATATCTAATTTCACAACAGTACTTCCTTGAATTTAATTTCTAGAGAATTATTCAACTCACTTAATCTACATATGTGTGCATGACCCTCATCAAAGTAGCCTGGAGTAACAGCCAAATATTATTCCAAGGGTCTGTGTGATTCAAACTTCAATGAAATCTCTCTATTTCTTATGCTGGACTGAGTTTCTCATGGTATGGTTAACAGACCAGCAGCAGCTGCAGCCCTCTAGGATTTGTTAGAAATGTAAATTCTCAGGCTCCGGTCCAGACCCACTGGACACAAACTCTGAAAGTGGGAACCAACAATAAGTATTTTTAAAGTAGTTCTTTAGCTGATTTTAATGTGCACTGAAGTTTGATAATCACTGCATTGGACTACTTAGGAAATTCTGTTCTCTTCTCTGCGTCCAGGCTAGAACACTTTGTAAAGGAAGTGTCTCAAAATGACTAGTCTAATGTTGATAGTCTATATTTTCCACCTCTTTCTCTTCAAAGGGCCCAAACCACTGTCACGCAGGCGTCTTGGGTTGCACAGCAACGCTGAACAACAGTTTAGAGAAATCCAATGTCCTGCTGAAACTGGAATTTAGAGAACCAGCATGTGAGTTCACTTGTAAAAATTCTGACCAGAAGACTATTCAGGGGTGAACACCAGTAATTCTAAGGGCTTGGTTCCCAGCTCTCAAGGTGGGGTAGCACATTCAGTCTCATGAACAGATAGACCTTTAGGAATGAGGTCTTATTTTTTTCCAGCTCTGTGGCACCATCATAAACATATTTGAGTGCTCAGGATCACCCAGCTCAATTCACAAAGTACCTTAATGAATTCACTCTCCTATGTTCTGTGCACCCAGCAGAGTAGGATCTCAGCTACAGTAGTGGAAAACTTGAGCTGTCCATAACTAGCCTTTGAAACCTTCAAGTGATCCTTCTCTCTGGTCCTACTGTTGCCTGTAGCTTGATTTGTTAGGACACTTGATTTGTTGGGCTGATAAGAAATAGCATAGGGTACTTCACAACAGTTCTCATTAAAAGAGGGCAGCCAAGTGGAATTCATTCTTGGCTCTTAATAGTTTTCAAATGAGAATTTTATTGCATATTAATGAGCACTAATTGACATTTGTGACTGGTTTTTATGGAAATCATGCATGTACAATTTGCATAATAGTACCTAAGTGCTTTTAGGTAACTCTGAAAAAAAAAGTGGTGGTTTGTCTATGGTGCTACTTTTCTTTTTTTTTCAATTCTCAAACCTAGCGTCCTGGAATAATGTAGAATATTAACAAGTCCCTGGGATGCAAATATAAGGCAGTAGGGACTCATGGCCCAGTTTATGTGGTTGTGCCAGTTTCTATCAGAGAGTCAGAAAAATGCATCAGGGCAAGTCTCTGAAAGCAGGAGATGTACCCACAAGTAGACAGGGAAATGTTCCAGCCCTCACTTTACCCTCATGAGTCAACTTTCCTTCTTCTCCTAGGTTAGAGTAGCATTCAGTTAGTCTTGAGGATTGTTCCTAGAACTTTATAATATATAATTTTTACTTAACATCTGGGTCATGTCAACAAAACATATTTATCACCTACTATGCATGAGGCCTCATGCCAGGTGTTAGAGCAAGACCATGCCAACTTGTTGCTGGCTATAATCTTGGCTGTTAACTCTATTACTACCAGTTAACAGTTATCAATCAATGTTTTTTTTGATTAATGAATAATCTATGACTTGTTATTCTTACAAAACCTGATTTTAAATGCAACATAAAGATGGTTGTATTTTATGTTAGAAGAAACATTAATTATTCAGAACTTGATATTATGTTAGGAATAACTTTGGTTATGTGTTCCAAATCTCCTATGTAAATGAGCCCTGTAAATTGTGGGAATGAGAGAAGCTACTATTTATTGACAATTCAATATGTATCAGTTATTTTATATGCATCCCCCAAGGTGTGCCCTGTATTCAGTTGACCAACTATTATAGAAAATCTGCTATTACAACACTTTCCTAGGTCCTATGGGAACCCAAACCTATAATCAACTGGATCACTTTAATTCTGACCAGAAGAGTTAAATAACGTAGAGCAAAGGGATAAGTCAAGATTTAGCAAAAGAAAAGTTACAAGTGGAGTGAAACTAAAAGATTGTGTATAGCATTCTACAGTGTGGAGCAAAAACATCCTCCAGATTGTGACAAGATGGCTGTGAGCTGGGAAGGAGGAGTCCCTAAGCCCCAGAGTCCTCAAGCTTTCTCTGAGACCATAGCAGACTGAAAGAGTGAATCAGATCCACTCCCCTCACCCGCCCCTGCCTGGGGCCACACAGTGACTCCCTGCAGCTTGTAAAATCCCTTGTGTGTTGGGAGCAGCCATCTCACCTCCCCTGCTTCTTCCTCAGAAGATTAGTCAGAATTCCCTGTACAAACCCTGTTCCAGGGTCCTGTTCATATGAGGCAAGCGCTCTACCGACTGAGCTATATCCCCAGCCCCTTGGAATAACTATTCAGACATCAGGAAAGTATATGTAGAACTGTTATGTTTCCCTCTTTCTTTCTTTTTTTTTTTAAATAATTTTTTAGTTATATATGGACACAGTGTCTTTATTTTGTTTCTTTATTTGTATGTGATGCTGGGGATCAAACCCAGTGCCTCACAAGTATGAGGCAAGCACTCTGCCACTGAGCTACAGCCCTAGCCCATGTTACCCTCTTTGAGGGGCAATCTGAGGTGGGGTTTTGTTTGTTTTTGTTTTGTTGTCTTGGTTTTATGGTACTGGAGATTGAACCCTGGGGTTCTCTACCACTGAGCTACACCTCCAGCCCTTTTTATTTTATTTTGATACAGGGTCTCACTGAGTTTCCCATGCTGACCACGAGCTTGCCCATCCTCCTTTCTCGGCCTCCCAAGGAGCTGCCATTGCAGGTGTGACTGGTTAAATTTGAGTTTTTGAGGAACAGATTAATTCAGTTCACTTTATATTGTTGGGGGAAACATACAAGTTACAACATTTATATGCTCCTAAGAAATTTTGTTTTATTGTCCACTGTGTATCTTCTCCCTTGGGCCTGCTCCACAAACTTCTAAACACAGTCCTAGAATTGTTACCCTTCTCACCTGCCTGCTTCAGTGGCCCCCATTGGTCCTAGACCCACCTTCCTTCCTTCTGGTTACCACCCTGACCCAGCTACCCTCTAAACACACACACACACACACACACACACACACACACACACACACATACACACACACACACACAGAGTTTCCATCTTCCCTTCCCCAAGTCCAGACCTCTAAACCCTGCTATCCCAAACATGCATCTTCTCCTTTAAAGGTCCTTTAAAATAGTGTAAAAAGAACACTGAACTTGGAAGATCTGGACTCTGTTCCTGCAATCATGTGACTCTGAGCCTCTCTCTTAACCTCTGTGGGACTCAGTTTCTTCACCAGCAAAATGAAGAGATTGGACTTTGTGATATCCAAAAACTCTTTGTGATGTCCAAAATCACCTCTAGCTCCAACATTCTGTGCTTCTTCATTTACTTTCCCTGAACAAACTTTTTGTTCTTATATATGCAAGACTTTCCCATCTTCATTTCATGCTCATTTCTTCTTAGAAAGCGTTTGCAACTCTGGGCTATGTTCTGTGTTGAGAATCTGTGTGGCAGATTTTGGGGGGAAGTTTAAACCCCCTCTACCCTACTCACACTTACTGGCTGTCCCCATGAGAAGCAATATGTATTCTCAGGGAACAGAAATGAAATTTACTATTAGTATGATTGACCAATATTTAGCATTTTTATAAATCCACTACCGAAATATAACACAATGCATTCAAATGCAATTAAAATGCATTTTTACATTTCCCACTATTTATAGTTATCCATGTAATTGCTGCCTACACTAACATAGTGAATTAAGTGCTAATATTTCAGAAAATATTGGTGCCGGAATAAGACTTTGGAGAAAAAGGGACCCTTATACACTGATGGTGGAATGTAAGTTAGTACAACCACTATGGAAAACAGTATGGAGGTTCCTCATATATTAAGAACAGAAATAGAACTACTATATGATAGTAGTTCATATTATGTTAGGTGATTCTAGAATATATGAAGTAAAGCACTTGAGTGGGGTGGGGGTGAATTGGCCCTGGGGCCCCTAAAATGCCAAAAATAGAACTACCATATGATCTAGCCACACCATTGTGTGTACGTATCTGAAATAGAAATGAAGTCAGCGCATGCTGCATGCCTATCCATGTTTATTGCAGAACTATTCACAATTGGTAAGACATGGAATCATCCAGTGCCTATCAACAGATGAATCTACAAAGAAAATATGATTTATATACACAGTGGAGTATTATTCATGATAAAAAAATGAAATCATGTCATTTTCAGGAAAATGGATGGAATGGGACTACATCATGTTAAACAAAATAAGCCAAGTATGGTATCTTTTCTCTTATATGAAGAAATTGGATGAGGGAAATGACCTGAAAATAGAAGAAGAATTGTTTGAGTAGGGGAAGGGGGTTTTGGGGAGATGGAGACAAAGGAGGGCAGGTGAGGGTAGAGGGAGTGTGGATAAGATCCAAGCAGGATATATGCATGTCCTAGGAAATTCTTTAATTTATAATCAATATGTGCTAATAACTACAATCTTAAAAATTACTGGTGCCAGAGAAAATTTATTGAACATCTAGTTTAATACCATCATTGTTGGTTTGAATGTATGCATTTTGGCATAAATTTGCATGGAGGTCTGTATTACCTCTCTTATGAGTAACCTAAGATTGAGAGATTTCAAATAATATATCTAGCTGGGCGCCGTGGTACATGCCTGTGATTCCAGCAGCTTAGGAGCCTGAGGCAAGAGGATCTTGAGTTCAAAGCCAGGCTCAGCAATTTAGTAAGGCCCTAAGCAACTCAGCGAGTCCCTGTCTCAAAAAGGGTTGGGGAAGTGGCTAAGTGGTTAAGTACCCCTGGGTTCAACCCCAGTACCAAAAAAAAAAAAAAAAAAAATCAAATAATATATCTAATTGTTCCCACTGGGCATAAAAATCCCTATTACTCCAATTGCCCCTTCTTCTGTTTTTGATATTAAACATTCAGTGCAGCTGAGCATGGTAACTCCTGTGTATAATCCTAGCTACTCCAAAGAAAGAGGCTGAAAGATTGCAAGTTCAAGACCAGCCTGGGGGGCTGATGTGGCATGCTCGCCTGGCATGCGATTGCAAGTTCAAGACCAGCCTGATGTGGCTCAAATGGTGGCATGCTCGCCTGGCATGCGTGCAGCCCGGGTTCGATCCTCAGCACCACATACAAACAAAGATGTTGTGTCCGCCGAGAATTAAAAAATAAATGTTAAAAAAATTCTCTCTCTCTAAAAAAAAAGACCAGCCTGGGCAACTTAATAAAACTCTGTCTCAAAATGAAATGAAAAGGGCCAGGGGTATAGCTCCATGATAGAGCACTTGCCTAGCATATGCAAGGCCCTGGATTCAATCTACAAAAGAAAAAGTGAGAAGTGGGATGAAAGAGAGGCAAGTAAATCAGGACAAAAGAAAAAAATAGTCATAGGATAATAAAATGAGTCCGAGATACCTAAGATTGTGCAGCTTTTATAAGTGAGCCACATATTTTATTCTGAGCAGGGGGTTGGGGAGGGAAAATATAATACTATTCCTAACATAAAAATGTATTTGGATACCTGTGTATTTGAGAGGAAGAAAAATTTATACCATGAGTTCTCATGAAGGAATCACTAAGTTAATACTGTAACCTCCACTCTTAACAATATCCTATTAATTCCTACAATGCTCAATTCAAAATAAGCATTTAGTGAGTGCTTACTATGTATGTATGTTTCAGTGCCTTGCAGTAATTTTTTTTTTTGATGCTTAAACTATCCTATTGTTGGCCAGTGGGGACCAATTAAATGGACTCCTGTATCCTTTTGATGTGATTCTGCAGTTTCTGATGCCTTTTTTTTCCCCTAGTGACAAAATACTCCAGGCTCATCTTGTATATATCTGCTCATAACTCAAAGTGGCTCTTTTGAAAATTGATTTTTTTTTGGTGAAAAGTGGTCTTAAAGAATACAATCTGGGGGCTGGGGTTATGGCTCAGTGGTAGAGCACTAGCCTCGAATGTGCAGGACCCTGGGTTCGTTCGATCCTCAGCACCACATAAAAATGAATAAGTAAAATAAAGGTATTATGTCCAACTACAACTAAAAAAATAAATATTAAAAAAGAACACAATCTGGGCAAGTTGGAATGTTCATTGTTTCTGGGTTGTCATTACTTTCAAGATTCAGTGAACAGATTGAGAAATATTAATATCTTAGAGAAATATAAATCTTAAGTTCAGATTGATACTTAATATTTAAATAAAAGTTTTAAAGTCTTTTACTCAACTTATTTTTTAGTTGTAGATGAACACAATAACTTTATTTTGTTTATTTTTATGTGGTGCTGAGGATAGATCCCAGTGCCTCACATGTGTTAGGCGAATGCTCTACTACTGAGCCACAACCCCAGCCCACCTCAAATAATTTTTTATGTATAACTCTTTTCTCTTACTTTGAAGTATTGTTTCCCAATGACATCAACATAATTATTTATTTGCTTTTCTCTAATAGATACATATATGTGTATATATGTGTGTATGTACATAAAACAGCAGAAAATACCTACTAAATGTAGTTTAAGACTTCTCTGTGGATATTTTTTTGCTCATAGAACATTTGATAAAATTACTGTTTCTTAAAATAATTCTTCTCTATGTGTTTATGCTATCAACTTTATATACAAATAGGCTAATTAATTTCTCATTTTGACTTTAAGAACTGCTTCTCTTCTTTTTGATTTAATTTTGTCTTTAAATTATGTAAAATATTTTGTTAACTTCAGTGTCAAAACTACAAACATTGAGAAGTCTATTTTGCCTCCCTGTGTGGCCTCCCTCTTGTTATTTTACTCCTCTTAGAGGCAATGCTCTTATCCTTCCATTATTTATTTTTGAAAACAAGTTGATGGCTTGTGTGTATCACATCTCCTCTTTTACACAACAGGTAGCATACTATGAACATTTTGCTGCATCTTACTTTTTTGTGTCATTTTATTAACAACATATCTTAGAAATCATAGCACTGTATACATATCTCATTTTTTAAAAAAATTAAGGTATTTTTCTTTTTTAAAAAATCACAAATCATTTATATTTAAAAAGTGAATGAGGGTCTGGAGCAAAAGAGTGCTTGCCTGGCATGTGTGAGGCCCTGGGTTCAATCCTCAGCACTGCATATAAATAAATAAATAAATAAATAAATAAATAAATAAATATCCATTGACAAATAAAAAATGTTTTTAAATTTTTTTTAAAAAATCAAAAGAATGATCTTTTTCAGGGATGGAGACAGGGCAGTAAGTGGGAGTGGGTGGCCTGGAATGCCTGCCAGGGTATTAATGATTAATTTTGAGTGCTTATTATTTTCTTCCCTATATTTGCTGAGTTTTAAGGATATCTAAGAATTTAAAAAATTCTAAACATAACTGCACACTAAGACAACGAAGGAGAACTCTTTGGGATCACTGAAATATGAATATCATATTTGATATGAGATGGGTTAAAGATAGAAATTTCAGGTGAGGATGCACAAGGGAAGGCTTTGTTGAAGCTGAAACTGGATATAAAGAGAGAACCCTAAATACTCCATGAAGAAAGGCTATCAGAAATTGCTGAAGAAAGGAAAAAAACCAAATCCTCCCCAAATTTGGTTGACTTAGCCAATAATTGTCATTTGACTCTGAGTATGGTTGCTTTCTTTTTTTAATTTGGGGTGGTGTTGTAGATCTAACCAGGGCCTCACACATGCTAGGCAAGCTCTTTACCACTGAGCCACATCCCCAGCCCTACTCTTTGTTATCATTGCTATTCTTGTTCCCTGCAATAGCAAGACAGATTGTTGTGGAAGGCGATAAAAATTTTCCTTATAGAATCAGCCTATAATATTTTAATTTTTGAGGTCAAATATGAAAACCTCACTTAATATCCTTTTGTATCTCCTCTAGAATTCTCAAATGCTCTTTCCTTTCTTTTCCTTCATTGTCTCAATACCTTTAAACAAATTATTTCATTTATTTATGTATTGTGCCCATGGATGATTGAATCCCACATTGTAACACAAATTCTAGAAAAGTAACAGTCTTAATTTTGTTCAACACTACATTCCAGTTGCCAGGAACGGATTCTGTTGGTGCTTTAAAAAATTCATTGGGTGAATACTAGTGGCAATAGAGTGAATGTGTTACCATGGAGTTCTGCATTAATATACATACATGATTCCCTTATACATTCATCTCATCACTTTCTACACCAGAACTCTGTCAGGATTCAGTTTTATTGTTAGTAATGCAGGCTCAAACTCAACTGACAATGAGTCTATAAACCAGTGAAAGGATATAAATGATAGGGATGTAAAGGAAATTCAATATATGTATATTTTCCCAATAGGTACGTGCTTATGAGCATAGTTTTATAAAAGAGCAAAAACAGTTGTTTTACATTTACTTAACATTTACCATTTCCAGAACTCTTAATTCTTTGCATTCATTCATATTTGCATCTGTTGTCATTTTACTTCTACCTGAAAATTTTCCTCTAACATTTTTTTGTAGTTTGTGACTCTCAGATATTGTCTGAAAATGCCCGCATTTTGTCTTCTTTTGTTCCCCATCAATCAAATATGTTTGGAAGAATCAAGTGTATTATAAAGTTAACTCAGTTAATAATTGGGAAATTGAATTTTTAACTTTTTATTGTACAAACTTTATCTAATTACAGAATTATGATGCTCTATTAAAAATATCTAAACATTTACTTAATAATCATTTCTGAATTTTACCTTCATTTCTGAAAGACATTTTCAGTGGGTATTGTATTCTGGATAGCCTTTTGGAGGTACAGCAGCACTTTAAAGATCATTCCATTCCTTTCTGATTTGCATAGTTTTTCATGAAAAATCTATTGTAAGCCTTAACAGTGTTCCTCTGTACATAATCTAGGCACTCCTAAAAATTTTATCTTCATCACTGATTTTTAGCAATTTTATTATGATATGCCTTGTTTTTCTGTTTTTGGCTTTGTTTGTTTAGTTTATTCTGCTTGGGGCTTGTTGAACTTAGAGTCTATATAGGTTTATACTCTTAATTAATTGTGAAAAAATTTGATCATCATTTTTTTGTTTTTTATTTTTATTTTGGTACTGGGGATTGAACTCAGGGGCACTCAACCACTGAGCCACATTTCCAGCCATATTTTGTATTTTAGAGATAGAGGGAGCACTTTGGAAATCTTCAGGGAAGCCTCACTTTTTTTTCTGAGTATTGGTCTCAGCATGACTGAGGAAAACTACATAAAGGTAAAGAAATCACCACTGGTGGGCAGTAGCTGAGCAATCCCTGGAACTGAGAATCCTCCATATACCTAGGAGCCAGAATAGAGAGACACCATAATGTATAGTAGTTTAGAAGAATCCTCAAAAAGTCATGCCTTTGTAGTAGAACTAAATTAACCCAGCAGGGTTAACCTTAGAGGCCATTTGGATCTGCCCTAATAATGCATTTTAAAAGCCTGAGAATAATCAAAGAACTCAACTTCCTCTTTTCTATTACACTGCCTGTCACCCCAGCATTCCCAAACTCCAATCTATTCTTAAATCAACAAGACTTTACTACTTTCGTTTGGTTTTCCCTCCATGTGCTATAGCCCAGAAACTGACTTCAGGCAGCATTAGTTGGAAACCATAGTCCTATCATCTCTATTGTCCAGTGCCTGAAAAGAGTTGTTTCATATGTTTTGTCTAGTTTTCAAGTTGTTTATAGGAGGAAAGCAATTCATTTAGCAGTTAATTCTTCATAAGCAGAAGTCCTACCAATGGCAAAACAACTCGTTAAAGATAGTGGTAGTATGATTCATTTTTCAATGGTCAGAAGTAATGTGTAGAAGAATTGAGGGGATTTTGTGGAAAGATATGGGGCTGTTGAGAGCTGTGAACTTGTAAACTACCATCTTGCATTTGGAACAGTGTAGATGATGCAGCATCTACTTTTCTAATCCTAATCACTGGGAAGGAATCTATAATTTCCATGAAATAAATTGCAAGTACTACTATCCATGGGCTTGGATCTGCTACTGTCTATAGAATGTTCACCGTAGAGGCTTTTTGTGTAGAGAAGTAGGGGGAAGGTTGCTTTAGAAGGAGGCTGGCAGATCTTTCTCCTTGAGCCTTGGATTCTGTATCTATCTTATGGTCTGATGTCTCACCTTTACTCCCTAACTCTGACTCTGATTATTCCCCACACACTTTCCCAATCACACACACTTTGTGAAACCATTTACTCTCTCTTTTTTAATGACTGAGCCTTTCACTATTTCACCAGCTCCTTGTATGTAGACTTCTGTGTGCGCCAAATTTGGAATGGTATGTCTGCCCCATACAGGAAAGAGCCTAATATCATTGTATATAAAGTTCCTTCACTGGATACCCATAGGCTGAAGGGGGCCTCACATTTCAAAATTCTATTCTAATGAATTTAGTCTGTCCAAGGAGACATTAGGAACATATTTATAGAGGACCCTAAAGATCAGGAAGCCAACCAGTGCACATTCTGCAAAGAGGAGGGTCATTGGGGAAGGAAATGTCCCTGATATTTCCAAGAGAAGCCAAGTATGGTCAGGCAGACCCTGACCTATCCTGGCAGATGGCGCCACTGGTGGAGGAAAGCTAAAGGAGCTTAGAGGCTTTACATATGTCCCTAAAAGTGATCTTTGAGGAATCTTGGCTGACTCTTACAAGTAGATAGGAACAGGGTCAATTTTGATCAATGTGGTCCTAAATATCTGGCAGGAGACTACAGCCTAAGCATAGTCCTACATGGACTTTTAAAAGGAAAAACAATGTTTTTTTTTTAAAAAATGTAACTTAAATGTACATTTGTGTCAGCCCTACTTAAAGTAAGTAAAGCTGGAGGCCATAAAGGAAGGGTTTTTGTGTGGGAGTGCACAATAATAATGATCATAAAGGACTCTAAGGTTGCAAGTTTGTCCTGAGTTAATTTGAGCCTGATCTCATAGACCTACAAATATTCCTAACCTCCTACATTGATAAACTTGATCTGTTTCCCACTGATATGATTATGAGTTACTGTTTCATGGTTTTCAGAGACTGGCTGAAATGCTAATTGCTTTTGTGCTAATTAGTTACAAAAAAAGTAATGCTTTGCTATCTTGTTTATTATTGTCTTAGCATGATCCTTGCCCTATGTATGCTTTGCAAAGTTACCTGACATCTGCTTCTGTGGACCTCTGGACTTCTCTGATGCTGAATACCCTTAACTGTCCACGCCACATCTGATAGAGAACAAGGATTTTGGATTACTTCCCCAAACTTCACCTTCTTTCAGCAGGAGGCAGCTTGGAGATGTCATTGCCAATTTTGCCATAGAAATGGAATGTAGAAATGGATAGTGGGAGAATATAACAGTGGTCTACTTTATGCTTTGAATATATATAACCCTTGCTGCTCTGCCACTACAACTTATTTTTAAAAGGATGTTTCTTTCTTTTCTTCTCTCCCTGTTCTCCTTAATCTCTCCCCCTCCCTAATCTCAGGGGAAACAGGATTACCTTTCCTCCCCATTTTAGTCAGATTTATGTATCCTTGAGTATACACCCATCATAGGAACAAAGTAATCGAGACATTGGGTATGGTACCAGAAGATCTCAGAAATGACTATGTCCCAAATTAACAAGTGAATTACAACTCCAGCAGAGAACATGTGCAATGTAGCCTTGTAGATTATTATCTCTTCTGAGAGTCACAATGTCAATCAGGGTTTCTCAGCCTTAGTATAGTTAGCATCTAGGGCTGGATAATTCTTTGTTGTTTGGACCATTCTACGAATGTTTAGCAGATCCTTGGCCTCTGCCCACTGGATGTCAGTAGCACTCTCCTCCCAATTTTGACAACCACAGATGTCTACAGATACTGCCAGATGTCCCCTGGAGGTACAAAATTGCCCTAGTTGAGAGTCACTGGTATAGATGCACCATGGTGTGTCTCACTCCAGGGCACCACAGAAGTGCAGCTTGGGAACTAAAGCTGGAAAAACCCAGGTCAGTCTATAGTGTCTGCCCTGTGTACAGTGTGCGCTGGGAAGACATTGACCTTGGATTGCAAACTACTAGATACAAGTCTGCCTCTGTAGGTTTGGAATAAGGTTCTCCACTTCTCTGCTCAATTTACTTATTTGAAAATGAGGAATGGTGTTGTTTATGCCACACAACACTGCTGTAGTGAGAACAAAGTGAGGTTTTATATATACAGGAATACCTATACATAAACACATACTTCTTCCATATAAGGATACAATATGCATGGATTTAATAATGATTCATAGATAAGTGTACTTAATTTGCCAGTATAATTAAAATGGCAGTATAGAAAAAAATATATCTTCTAATTTGTAATGTAATGTGTAATCCCCCCTGTGGTTTGTGATATTGTTCTCTGCTAGGAGGCTTAATAGGGGATGTCTAACTATAAAAAAGAAAAAAAGAAAAAGAGTGCCCTTTTAGCAATTAAAGTCATAACTAAATTAGAATACAAAGAGTAAGATTTTTATATTTGATTGTTAATTTTGCATTTAGTAATCTCTCCAAGCTGCACAAGAACTTAAATGTCTTGACGAGAGAGAGTGGATTTTCATTCTCCTGGGATGTCATTATAATGAACCTGGTAAATAATTCAGGAACATATTAGAGGCCAATGGATGGGCAGCACCTGGTGCCATATTGTTCATGCCTAAGCACACAGAATCTGAGATGGCATTCTACACCTGTCACTATTATTCTGGCTTAAACACAGGTCCTATGCTCAGTGACTATAGATAATAGTTGTTAATATTTTTATCCCATTTTCCTCCACAAAGAATATGGTGCTATGCTGTTTCAAAAACACAAAGCAGAAGTGGCATCCTCTGAATTGCTTCAGTCAAATTTCAAATCTATTTTCTCTATTAAGGAATAGGTTGCTTTAAAAATTAGTAGAAAAGATTGCTTTTCTACTAAAAGATTTATTTGAGCCTTTTGGCCTTTTGGCCTTTCTGCCTTTGCTGTTCAAGGTTGAGCTTCTTTTTAGATCACACTATTTATATTGAAGGCATCTTCTGAGAAAAATGATACCATCTTCGACCATTCATTTAGAAGGAATTTCTACTTCCAAGTTCTTCTTCCTATTATTACCTGAGTAGACAACCTAAACTCTGTCAGTATATATTTTTAAAAACAAGCAAACAAACTGGGCATGGTAGCACATACCTATAATCCCGTGGCTCACGAGGCCAAGGCAGGAGGATTGCAGGTTCAAGGCCAGCCTCAGTAATTTAGCAAGGCCCTAAGCAACTTGGTGAAACTCTGTCTTAAAATAAAAAATAAAAAGGGCTGGGGATGTGACCCAATAGTGCTTAACTACTAGATTCACTTCCTGGCACCAATGAACAAACAAACAAAAACAAGCAAACAAGACCTCTCAAAAACCCCCATTCACTGGACATAGAATATTCTTCCACACTCTGAGAGAACAAGAGGTAGAGTGATAGATCATGTATGGAGACAGCATGGGCACCAAGCCCAGTACCACCGAGGATCAGACGGAGATTAAACCAGAAGTTACATGGGAAAATCTTAGAAGAGCAGGAGGTTTCCTAGGAGGGAAGGAAAAACAAAGTGTCTTACACATCTAATGTAAAGTTTTTACAGTAATGGGCCATGAAAGGAATCTGAAGACAGACTGCAGAACTTTTTACCTAGAAATTGCTAGATGTGCTTTATCTTTGTTTTTAAAGTATTATTTATAATAATGGATTAAAATTATACCAAAGTACTGTATATCTTTAACCTTTGTAGTATATAAGTACATAATTATACAGTAAAATATAATTGCATATGATAATATAAAAAATATTTTAAAAATTTGTGTTTGTGCTTGTTAACACAGTTGCTTTCCTTTCTTCAAGGCCCAGCGTGAGAGTATTTGGAACAGTGACCGCCCTCTGGTGGTGAGCCAGAATCATCACTTTTTGTGACCTAAGGGTTACCAAAATGTCCACTTTTGGCACACATAGTACACTCTAGCAGCAGGGGACCCATTGAAGGATGTCTGATGTTGGAGTATGTCTGATGAAGGAGCCTAATGAAGTAAGCCTTTGCTTCCATCCGAATTTGTCATTTATTCCGGATTTCAGCCAGAAGCCAGCTCCAAAATGGGGCTTCTGAAGAAAAGACTGGAGTTGCTTTTGTGTTTCAAAGGTCTGCCTCCCTTACCAGTGGATGACTAAGACTGTGAATAAGTACACACCAAGAGGGCATGTGGTGACATGGAGCCTGAAATAAACTGCTCTGAATTTTGTGACAGTTTTCCTGGCCAGGAGCTGGATCAGAGACCCCTTCAAGATCTCTGCAGGACAACAATTGTAAGTGAGCAGTCAAGGGGCATCAGGGGTGCTCACATTATTGTTGTTGTTGGCAGTGAGGTGGGGGAGGAAGGAGAGAGGAGAAATGCCTAAGTAAGAACATGTATTTCCCAGCGTTGGTGCTGATCTGCAGAAGATCCTTCATTCCTAACAGCTTCTCTTTCCTCTGTCTTCAGACCTCTTCCCAGCATAGCAGTAAGACGGTCCCTTCATTGTCTCCTGCCCTCTTGGGTGTTATTTGGACTTTTCTCAGCTGTGGACTACTTTTGATACTCTTCTTCCTTGCCTTCACAATTCGCTGCAGGAAGAACAGGTAAGCAGCCCCGGGCCTTTGTTCATCGCCTATGGCCCAAACTGTGAAACTTAGAGTGCTAACATCATATTGGCACCACAAGCATCCAGCCAGTATCAGCAAAGCTTGTCTCCCACTGTGTGAGTCACATGAGAAGTTCCCTCTGAAATACTACTGTACCTGGTAGTACAGTTTCCTCCTGAGCAGAGAAAGCTCCGCCCAGTATTGTACCAATTATACAGTGAGTATCCAAAGAAGAGAACGAAAAATCTCTCTCCATATAGGAGGGACAGTCCTTGTAAGAAAATGAGGTATTTGTATGAAAAACAGAGACCCCGTAGATAAAATGTGCAAAACAATATAAAAGTGTATAGACTTCACAATGGAATCAATCTGGATTAAGGTTTTCATAGAACCGTGGAGTTTTACCGCCTGACTATTCTGCTAGACAGTTCTGGTGGGCAGAGACATCACTGGTGCATCAGGGTAAGCATCTCTGGTTCCCAAGCCTGGCAAAAGGAGCAATTGGGGACTTTTCTGAAAGAACACACAGACTCTTGCCTTTACTAAGCTCTTTAATCCTTCCTTTGGGGCCCACCCCATCTCTCCCACCTCAACACTTACACCTTCATCTGGCCCCACTGTTCCAGTCTGCTTCTGGAGAAGCCCAGCTTCAGCCCTCTCTCCCTGCCATCTAGCTGACTTCTGGTTGGAGCCTATAATCAGAATTCAACCCCTCCCCAGAGGCCAAACTCATCCAGTCCCACTCGAGTCTCACACCTGGTAGTGATCAAGTGTATTGTACTCCATTGCCTATGATAGATTTGGCACTTAGATGAGGATCTGTCGGTTGTAATTATCTAGCAAGCATTTTGGGGTGCCACTTGCCATTTTAAGCACCACAGACAGGGAATTGCTAAGTAACATTGACCTGATTGGCTGGGTCAGCCTCAGCATGTGACGTGTAGCACTCAAACTGGAATACACCCCCAAGCTTCCCCAGCCACTTTTCATTCTGTTTCTCAGACACACTAAGCTTACTCCCATCTTAAGGTCTTTGTGCTTTCTGTCCCTTTATTGTTCCCTCTGTCTGACAGTCTTCTCCAGATCTTCCTGTGGCCCATGCCTCCTCATCTTATAGGTCTTGGCTCTAGTGTCACCTCTTCAGAGAAAACTTCTCTGACCAGCTATTGTAGTCAGCTTTTTCACTTCTGTGACTGAAATATCTGACCAGAACAATTTTAGGGGAGAAAAGTTTATCACAGGGCTCTGAGTCCATAGAAGACCAGCTCCATTCCTTGGGGCTGAGTGTGGCAGAACCTCATGGAAGAAGAGTGTGTCAGAGGGAACCCGCTCACACGATGATCAGGAAGCAGAGAGAGACTCCATTCACCAGATACAAATAGGTACCCCAAATCTACACCCCTAGTGCCCCACCTCCTCCAGCCACACCCCACCAGCCTTCAGTTACCACTCACTTAATCCCGTCGCTGTCTGGGTCAAGGCTCTCATAACCCAATCATTTCTTCTCTGAACCTTCTTGCATTATCTCACACATGAGCTTTTGGGGGATATCTCACATCCAAACCATAACACCATCTTATCTAAAGGAGCCTCTCTACCCAATGGCCACCCAGCCCATCTCATTCCACATACCATCGCCATGTTTTATTTTATGTAACTATCTGATATTACTGTGTTGATTGAATTGTCTGTTTTGTCAGTATCCCTTTCTAGAATGTAAAGCCTGTGAATACAAGGATCTTATCTATCATACTCACCACTTTTCCTCCAGCAATTAGAACAGATTCTGGAACACAATAGGTACTAAGTAAACAGTGTTCAGTAATCTTGAAAATAAGGATATTTAAATCCTAATATTGAGTGATACCAAGAAAGTGACTAGGAAAATCATTCATTTCAAGGTTAGAACAATAAAGGAACAGTCTCTTGAACTACAGCATATTTTATTAATGAAATTTAAACCTGACTGACAAATAAGAAAAAGATATCATCATTCCACCTATCATTTTTCTTCCAGCAAACTGGTAGTTTAAAGCACTCAGGGGCAAGCTCTCTCACAGTTAAAGAGGAAGACTACACTGAGAATACCATGTCAATGCTTTCCTGTTGTGCAAGTAATAGGTGGCTTAATGACTTCAGAAACTGAGTCTTTGCTGCACATGAAGTTGTATAGATGAATAAGCAGAAGAGACATTTGCCTTATATTTTAAAACTGCAACTGAATGTTGAAGAAAGCACGTATCAGAGCATATTTTTAATTTTAATGACAATATTATCTATTGGCAATAAGTGCTCTAGGACCTATACTTGACATTGAAGGCTATAGAAGATAGGGGAGAGATTGAAGGCAGGGGTTGTAGCTCAGTGGTAGAGTACTTGCCTAGCACATGTGAGGCATTGGGATTGATCTTCAGCACCACATAAATAAATAAAAAAAGATATTGTGTCCATCTACAACTAAAGAATTTATATATATATATATATATATATATATATATATATATATATATATATATAAAGAAAATCAGCTATCATTCTGGCTGTAAATGGTTGTGGATATTTACTGAGTGCTAATATTTTAATTGGGATATTTATTATTTTACTAATACTCACTAGAAAGTTAAATGTGTGTCAAGCATTAGAGCACCATCATATTTTTCTTCTAACCCATTATTTTTATACACAGTTTTACAGAATGCAAAGCTTGTCAAGCATTTGTATATCTGTTAAAACAGAAAGCAGCTATAAATAGCATTAACATAAAAATATCTATATTTCTTTCATTTTATTAAAATTTTGCTGCCTGTTGTCTTTGCAGTGGAAGCATGATTTGGCATAAAGAATAAAATAATAGGAGTCACTGTGAATAAGAATACATTTTGTAATTAAGGAACTTACAAGGTCAGACAGGAAATATAAAATAACTCATTTTCAAAAGTACTTTACTGAGCTACAAAATTTGTTCAAAGGTGCAGCATCACAGTTCAATGTTCAATGTCATTTAAGTTCTGTGGTCTCTAAATTTATGTGTGTGTGTATGTGTGTGTGTACGTGTGTATGTACGTGTGTACTTTCTCAGGCATGCCTATGCTAGAGGAAAAAACCCTTTTGACAAAAAAAATAATGCAATAATATTTAAGTTCAGTTGCAGATCTTGCATTTTTGATAAAAATTTAAAAATGTAATCTACAACAGAAAATCGGTAAAAATATAAGAAACTTGAACAATCCTATCAATCAACTTGACCTAATTGGCATTTATGCAAGCCTTCACCCAACAACAGCAGACTATAAATTTCTTTTCAAGTACACATGGAACATTTACCAAGATAGAGCATATTCTGGGCCATAAAAAATGTTTTACAAAATTTAAAAGGATTCAAGTCATACAAAGTATGTTCTCTGAATACAATGGAATTAAATTAAAAAGCAATAACAGAAGAATTTCTGGAAAATTTTAAAATATTCAGGAGCTAAATAGAACACTTAAAAAAACTCATGGTCAAAGAAAAAAATCAAAAAGGAAATTAGGAAGTATTTTGAACTGAATGAAAATGAAAAGGCAATATATCAAAATTTGTTGGGTGACTTTAAAAGGGGTACTATAGGGAAGATTTATAGCACAAAATTCTGAAGTATAGAAAGAAGAAAGGCCTCATGTCAATGACCTTACCTTCCATCATAGAAAAAGAAAAAAAAATTAGAGCAAATAAGTCCTAAACTAAATAGAAGAAAGGAAATGATAAAGATTAGTGGAAATTGATGAAATGGAATACAACATGAAAAAAAAAATCAGTGAAACCAAAAGTTGAATCTTTGTGAAGACCAATAACATCAACCACCTCTAGCCAAACTAATCAGGGAAAGAAACAGAGAGAAGGAGGAGAGAGGGAGATATAATTTCCCAAATAAGGAATGGGAGAAGTGACATCACTATGGATTCTACAGATATTAGAAGGGTAATAAGGTAATATTATGAACAACAATCTCTTTGAGTGGAGATTTTGCACTGGATTTACTGATTTGCTTATTAAGGGATGTCACTTCTAGTAGTAGGTTACAAAAGATTGTGGCTTCCACCTTGGATCTCTCTCACACCTCCACTTGCTCACAGCCATATGGTAAGCTGCCTGTGGAGAGGGCCACATGACAAGGAACTGAAGTTTCCAGGCTGTAGCCTGTGAGTACCTGGGATTGCCAATATCCATAACAGTGAACTTGGAAATAGAGCTTCTAAAACCTGCTAACAGCAATGTGAATAAGTGTAGAGCAGATTCTCCCCTAGTCAAGCCTTAAGAGGAGTTCAGCCATGGCTGCGATTATGACTGAATTCTGTGTGAGACCCTAAGCCAGAGGCACACAGCTAATGTGTGCCTGTAAAAATAATAATATGGAATTAAATTTAAAAGAAATAACAGAAAAATATGTGGAGGAGCTAGACTCCCACCCTTTTAAAAAAATGAAAATGAGGAAGAACTTCCTACTTCCTACCTCATTCCATGAGGATAGCAATATGCTGATATTAAAATCTAACAATAACATTAAAAGAAGAATGAGGAGGGGAAAAAACTCACAGGTGATATTCCTTTTGAACAAAGAGTCAAAATTCTAACAAATTAAATATAGCTAAATATTAAAAAGATAATGCATTATGACCAAATGAAGTTTTATTCCAGGAATCCAAATTTTGTCTACCATCCAAATATTGATCAATATAATTTTACCATATTTACCACCTAAAAAAGAAAACTATATAGTTGTCTTAATACATGCAGAAAAGCATTTGACAAATTTCAGCATCAATTCTAATAAGATCTCAACAAATTAGGAATAGGAGAGAGTTTCTTAAACCTCTCCCATAAAGATAAGGTGCATCTATGGAAAAATCTCCAACTATCATCCTTTTTAATAGTAAAAGATGACTACTTTCCTGTTAAGATCAGAAAGACAAGATGTTCACTTTCAATGTTGCTATTAAACATTTTATTTCTTTTTATTACTTTAGAAGAGTAAGGCTCCTATTTTTATAAAGGAAGAACCAAAATATCTTTATCCTCAGGTGACCTGATTATCTACATTTAAAAAAATCCAGCGGATTTAGTTGCAGTGGCACTTGCCTGTAATCCCAGCGGTTTGGGAGGCTGAGGCAGGAGGCTTGCAAGTTCAAAGCTAGCCTCGGCAACGTAGGAAGGCCCTGGGTAACTTAGAGAGATCCTGTCTCAAAATAATAAATTAAAAGGGCTGGAGATACAGCTCACTTGTGCCAGGGTTCAATCCCTGGTGCTCATACACACAAAATCCAATGGAATCTACTTACAACAAAACAAAACCAACCAAACAACAAAAAACAACTGTTACAATGAACAATAACTTTAGCAAAGTTGTGGGATACAAGATCAATGTACAAAACTCAACTGTAATTCTATATACTAGGAACAGACCACTGAAAAATGAAATTAAAGGCAATGCATTTATAATAGCATCTAAAATATGAAATATTTAGGGAAAAATCTAAGAACTTTAGAACTTTGATGAGAGAATTAAAGGAAACCTAAGTGAATAGAGATAATGTGTCCATGGTTGGAAGCCTCCATACTGTTAGAACATCACTTCTTGGTTTCAAAAATCTCCCTGCAGCGCATGGGCGAGGGAAGGCCAGAAAGGCGTGTGGGAGAGGGGAGGTAAAGTTGTTGCCCTGGGGGATGGTCCCCCTCCACATTGTCCCCTGTGGGGGCGGGGCACTCACTTGCAGCCCTTGGGCACCTTGGGAACACTGGACTTGGCTGCCTTCTTCAACTTCTTGCTCCCCGCTGCTGCCTTCTTGGCCTTGGTGCTGCTGCTGTTGCTGACTTTGTCCTTGGTGGCAGCAGCCTTTGGGGGGTGCATGCTTGTTGGCTGCGGCACCCTTGGTGGGTCAGGGGTTTGCGTGGCGCCATGCTGCTGGCTTCTTGGGTTTGTGCAGAGCAGGCGCGGAAAAGGGGCGCACCTTTAGCTGGCTGCCAGCTTTTGGCAATGGAGCTTGAAGGAGCCCATGGCGCCTGTGCCCTTGACCTACAGTAGCAAGTCATTCTGCACCAGCGTTCACCAAGTACTTGAGGTTTTTAATAAAGGTATTATAAAAGAATGTAAGACAGAAAAATAATTAAATATTTTTACTCTGGAAATGTTAACATTTATGGATATAGCCATTGATTTTACTGAAGAGGAGTGGGAATGCTTTCAGCCTGCTCAGAAAAATTTATATAGAGATGTGATGCTAGAGAACTATAGAAACTTTGCCTTCCTGGTCATGACTCTTAATCATACCCAAGAATATTCACCAGAAAAGGGCCTAAAAAATAGATTTCATGATGTGATAATTGCAAAATATAAAAGTTGTGATTTTAACTATTTACCACAAAAGAAAATATAGAAAACTACAAGTGAGAGTGAACACAAGAAATCATATACAAAATCAGGCCTTGTTCACCACCAGAGAAATTATACTGGAGAGAAACCCTACAAATGTACAGAATGTGCCAAATCTTTTGGTCAAAAATCAGTCCTTTTTCGCCACAACAGAACTCACACTGGAGAGAAGCCCTACACGTGCAAAAATTGTGGCAAAGCTTTTGGTCGAAAATCAAACCTTATTTGCCACAGAAGAACACACACTGGAGAGAAGCCCTACAAATGTAAAGAATGTGGCAAAGCTTTTGGTCACAAATCACATCTTATTCGCCACAGCAGAACACACACTGGAGAGAAGCCCTACAAATATAAAGAATGTGGCAAAGCTTTTGGTGAAAAATCAAGCCTTATTTGCCACAGCAGAACACACACTGGAGAGAAGCCCTACAAATGTAAAAATTGTGGCAAGGCTTTTGGTCAAAAATCACATCTTATTTGCCACAGCAGAACACACACTGGAGAGAAGCCCTACAAATGTAAAGAATGTGCCAAAGCTTTTAGTAAAAAAGCAGACCTTATTTGCCACAACAGAACTCACACTGGAGAGAAGCCCTACACATGCAAAAATTGTGGCAAAGCCTTTGGTCGAAAATCATACCTTATTAGCCACAGAAGAACTCACACTGGAGAGAAGCCCTACAAATGTACAGAATGTGGCAAAGCTCTTGGTCAAAAACCATACCTTATTTACCACAGCAGAACTCACACTGGAGAGAAGCCCTACAAATGTACAGAATGTGGCAAAGCTTTTGGTCACAAATCACATCTTATTTGCCACAGCAGAACACACACTGGAGAGAAGCTCTATAAATGTACAGAATGTGGCAAAGCTTTTAGTGAAAAATCAAGCCTTATTCGCCACAGAGAACTCACACTGGAGAGAAGCCCTACGAATGTAAAAAATGTGGCAAAGCTTTTGGTAAAAAAAATAGACCTTATTCACCACAGCAGAGCTCACTGGAGAGAAGCCCTACAAATGTAACGAATGTGGCAAAGCTTTTACTCAAAAAACAGGCTTTATTTTCCACAGAGGAACTCACACTACAGAGAAGCCTAACAAATATAAAGAATGTGGCAACTCCTTCAGTTGAAATAATACCTTATTTTCCACAACAGAACTCACACTGGAGAGAAGCCTCACAAACTCAAAGTGTGTGACAAAGTTTTTACTCAAATATTTTACCTTATTTGCCACAGGGGCATTTACACTGGAGAGAAGCATTGCAAATATAAGGAATGTGGCAAAGCTTTTAGCAATAAAAGAGGCCTTATTCACCACAACAGAACACACACTGGAGAAAAGCCCTACAAATGCGAATAATGTGGAAAAGCTTTTAATGAAAAATAAAACTTTACTCACCACAGCACAAGACATCCTGGTGAATGTGAAATGTGAATAAAGTGATAATACTTTTAAAGAAAGACTAAACCTTGGGGCTGGGGTTGTGGTTCAGTGGTAGAGTGCTATCCTTGCATGTATGAAATTCTGGGTTTGATTCTCAGCACCACATAAAAATAAATAAGTGAAATAAAGGTATTGTGTCCAACTACAACAAAAAAATAAACATTGAAAAAAGAAAAAAAATAAATAAAACATCACTTCTCTCCTAATTGATGTGTGGACTCAACCCAATCACAGTCCCATTCCCCTCTTTGTACAAATTGACAAACTGATTCCCAAATTCACATGAATTTATGAGGGACCTAGAATATTAAAACACTTTAAAAAAAAGAATAAAGGACTAGAACCACTTGATTGCAAGACTTACGCAAACTAGAGTAATGAAGCAGTTTGGTGTTGGACAAAGGTAGACTTATACATTAACAAAAAAGAATAGACTATAGAAATAAACTCATGTATATATCAACTGATTTTCAGCCAAAGTGCAAAGGCAATCCATGCAAAAAGGAAAATCTTCAACAAATTATGTTGGAACAATTGAATTTTCATATGCACAAATGAACTTTGATCTACATTTTGCATTATGTTCAGAAATTAATTCAAAATGGATCATAGACCTAACTAGGAATCTTAAAACTTCAAAACTTATAAAGGTAAATATAGAAGGCAGATTTTGTGACCCTAGAATAATCAAAGATTTCTTAGATAAACCACCAAAAGTATGATCCATAAAATAAAACGTTAATAAATTAGACAATAAATATCAAAATCATGTTTTCCAAAGAATCTTAAGAGAATGAAAAGAAAGCCACAGACTGAAATAAAGTATTTGCAAATCATGTATCTGTTAAAATACTGATATCCATAATATTGTTAGCATATACTTCTGGTAAGAATGTAAGATGGTGTAACCACTTTGGAAAGCAGTCTGAGAGTCTTTTAAAATCAACGAACATCTACCATAAAGAAATGGACTATGTGGGCTGCAGCTCAGTGGCAGAGCACTTGCCTAGCACGTGTAAGGCAATGGGTTCACTCCTCAGCAGCACCACATGAAAATAATAATAATTAAAATAAAAAAGTTAAAGAGTTATGAAGGTATGTCTGTACAAAGACTTGTACTCCAATGTTTACAGTTCATATTTGCTATAACTAAAAACTGGAAATAGCACAAATATTTATCAATAGCTTAATGGATAAGCAAATTGCTGTATATTGCTGAGAATGCTACTCTGCAATAAAAGAATGAATTATTAGTACTTGGAATAACATGGATGAATTTCAAAATAATTCTGAGTGAAAGAAGCAAGGCAAAAAAAATTAACGTACTATGTAATTCCAAGTACATAAATTTCTAGAAAATTAAACTATTAAATTAAACTAAATTAATATGCAGTGAGAGAAAGCAGATCAGCAGTTGCCTGCAGGTAGGTGAAGTTGGCAAAGAGATTGGAAGGAGAGATTTCAAAGAGTCATGTGTAAACTTTTCAAGGTCATAAATATGTTTATGACTTGATTAATCACAAGTATATAAATTTCTTAAAACTTATTAGATCATGCATTTTAAATATGTATAATTTGTTGTATATTAGATATATTTTAATAAAGCTACTAAAATGTGTTTAAAATGTTCTTATTTTTCTGGGAAAGTTTTCAAGGGAAAAAATGTATACAACATCAGGTATCCTGAAACCCATCTAGTAACTTTGCTAGATATTAACAGTTGATATGAGAGAGTGTTTTCTTTTCCCTAGATTCTTCACGCAGGTGAATTAGGACCATAATGACTCAACTGTCATCCTTTTTTGTTAGGGGGGCGTGTATACTGGGGTTGAACATGGGGGCTTTACCCCTGAGCTACATCCCTAGATATTTTTATTTTTATTTTGAGACAGGGTCTTGCTAAATTGCCTAGGGCCTTTCTGAATTGCTGAGGCTGGCCTCCAACTCATGATCCTCCTGACGCTGGGATTACAGAACTTCACCACCATGCCCAGCTTAGGTCATCCTAACTGTGCAGATATTTCAGGAACAATGGGAAGCTCTCCTGGTGCCTCCTCTGAAATGCACAGAGTAAGGGCAATGTGAGTCCTGCATTAACTAAACTTGTTCAGTAAGGTCTTTTATTCTGAAACCTTATTTCACTATCACTTGTGATAATGATTGTTGATGGTCGTATTCCTGACATATTGTTACATCTCAGAATTAGAGATAAAATTTTCAAATTCCTTAAATCTGGGATATTACTATCTGGGAAATTAAGAAGTCTGGTTAACAAAGAGTTGTGTAGGATATGAACTTTAGTTTTGCAAACTAACCTGTAACTGTCATGGTGTTAGCAAAAGACACAAGAGCTCTGGGTCAGAGACAGAGTACTTCATTTCTCATGACAGAAGCAGTATTCAGAGCTTCATGTTGGGTTTGTGCTGGTTCTCGGGTCCCCAAGTGTCAGGAGGACAATAGAGGATCCATGATGGATGCTAGCACACACAGTGGACTGCCATTCAAGGAGAGGAGCCCTGAGCCTGAAGGATTTACCACTTTATAATGAGTTATAACAAGTCTGCTTTTTTGTCTGCTGGAGATGTTACCTGATCCCTCAAGTTTGTGCCCTGCAAGCACAATCCTGAAAAAGTAGCCTAGCCTCTGGGCATACCAACTAGACTTTGCAGAGCTGCTCAGGGCTCATGTTAGGTTGCCTCAACACTGGGAGTTCTGCACATAGGCATCTGCTACCTCTGTCGGTACCCTGGCTGGAGGTGATAGACAAAGAACCAGATGCTGGTGAATGGCTAAAATGTGTCCAACCCTGCAGTCTCCTTGTCTACTACAACCTCTTCCTCAGGATCCTCTCACAGGCCTTTTATTGCATCAGGCAGAGATGAGTTTCACACTCTTGTGTACCCTGCTGTGTTTGCCTTCTCTGCCTTCGGAAAATCCAACATACTGCATGAGTCATGGTTCTCAAGCACGTTATTATTGTACCCTTTTCAAATCTCTCTGGCTTCCTAGGTTTTGCATAATTGCCCTTTTTTATCAAAATTCTCAAGATCTCCTCGTTTTTCAAAAGAGTTAGATTCATCTTTATTCTTTCCTTTCCTGAAAGCCTTATATTATTATTTGAGTGAGATTTATCTATCAATTTCAATAGTAAATATTTACTGAGCTCAATTCCTATGTGCTCAGGATCCTGTTTAAAATGTTATTTAGAGCTTTCTGGGAGTTTTAAATGCATCCCCTGGGTAGAAAAACATGAACAAATCAAAATGCTTTTTTAAAAAAATGGCTTTTTAAAAAAGAGTGCTTTGCTGCAGGGATAGGAACTATGCTCTTTTCATGTTGTTTCAGGTCTGTCGTCTTTGTGATTTTAGTAATTGGAGCTGAAAGAAATGTGACTGGGAAGAAAGGAGAGCAGTACTGATATATCTTAGCTAAGAGAAAATGTGCATTCTATTGTGCCCTACAAGGATTTCTGGGATTTTCTCTATTATCCCTGGTTTGATGGCTATTGACCAAGATGGAAGAAGAGGAACTACACAGTTCTACAATAAATACCAGGCATATAGCTCAATTTGGGAACGGTGTTACAGGATCAAGGCTTTGATGAGATAGAGTAGCCAGAAGCAACTTCTGCAAGGCTTTCTCCAAAATGGTAGCTAGGGTCATAAAAGGAAAAAAAATGTACTCATCAATTTCAGAGAATTGGGCAGGGATCTAAGAACAGGTGGTGTATCATGAGGTCAGAAGCCATTGGAATGCAGAAATGGTGCAGGGAAAGAGGTGCAAAGCAGAAATGGGGTAGAAAGATGTAGCACTGCGAGCAGGAAGGAGGTCTTTCTTGGGTACTGGTTATGGGGTGGAATGTGGGTGAGTTGGCAGAAGTGAATGAGGCAGAGTCAGGGTTAATGTGTATGAGTGGTTTCAATATAGGGCTCTGATGCTGTTTGTTCATCCTGCAGACAGACCTAGATGAATATCAGCTCTAGATGAAATGTCCACACCCTCTGTTACCTACCTAACATTATAGATAGACACAACAATTACCCCATCACAGCTGATGGCACTTACTGAATGTGGAGGAGGGGGCTCTTATCTCCCTCACCAGATAATAAGCGCCTTGAATTTATTCATCTTTGTGTCTCTATTGTGCCTGGATTTCACTCTATTTCTTGAATGAACAAATTAACTGACCTAGAATATAATAGAGTATGATGATAAAGGTCGATCTTAGAAGACAGATGTGTTTATTCTTTAACTTGTTTAATATAGTATCATTCTACATGAAATCATGCCATAGTTAAGCAGTTGATTTCTACTGTTTTCTTTCTTCTGGTGGTTTCTACTTCCAGGACCCCAAAGTATGACATCTAGAATTTCAGATTACCAGCCCTCTTGGTTGTGGCCCCTTATTTCAACTATCTCTTAATCTTGTCACACCATTGGAACCTGTCTGCTCTTGATACAAAACCACAGAGGTCTGTACTTTAAGATGGCCTTCTCATAATCTGGTTCTTACAAGTGTACCTGTTGTTTCAACAAACATTTATTGAATTGGTCAACAGTGTACCAGATATTGTTCTAGGTGCTGGGGATATATTGAAAAATAAAATAGGAAAAAAATCATTTCACTTCTCTCATAGACCTTGCTTTCCTAAAGAGTTAGCAGTCAATAAATAAAATATATGGGATGTTAGTGATCAAGACAGAAAAGAAAAATAAAATGGGGAATGTGGATGAGGAAAATCAGGGTAGTAGTTAGATGTTTGACCAGGGAAGACCTTACTGAGAAGGTAACATTTGAGAATAGACCTGAAACATATAATAAATAGGTTATTAGATAAGGGCCATTCCAGGCAGAGGGCACATAAAATTCAAAGACCCTGAAGTAGGAACATACCTAGTGTTCAAAGAAATACAAGGAAGCCAGTGTGGCTGGTGCAGATTAAGTGAGGCAGAGGGTAGAAGGTGACATCAGAAAAATAAAGGTGGCCAGATTACAGGGCTCTCATAGGTCAATGTAAGGATTTGGGCTTTTACCCTGAGTGTTATAGGAAGCCATCATAGGGTCTGGAGCTAAGGACTGACATAACTTGACTTCCATTTAACAGGAAATCTAGGTGCTATTTTGTGAATTGAATTTTAACATCTTTATTTAACCTTAAATAAAGTCATCTCCTCGAGGTACCTTAATTCAAGTACTTGAATGGCTATCAGTGGAACCCAAGAAACCCTGGAAATGTTTGGAGGAGTCATCTTTGGTTCCCTACTGCTCATGTCTAATAGGTGAGCACCAGCTCCACCCCTTCCTAGGCTAAGGTTCCCTAGCAGAAGAGAGTGCACATGGACTCTTTCTATGCTCTGTATTTGCTATAGGGATGCCATCAGGTTGGCAGCACACAGTAGGGGCTACCTCAAGGAGCAGCATCCTAATTTACCTAAGGAGATTCAGAAAGATTTAAGATTTATGATTATGCTGCCAGGTGTGGTGGCACATGCCAGTAATCCCAGCATCTAGGGAATCTGGTTCTGGAAGTAATTGCTGGCAATGGCACTTCTTGTATATACTTGGAGAGAACATGAGCCGCAGAGTAAAAACTGGAGCCAGAAAAATAAAGGGACTATCAGGTATTACTGAGTAAAGATTGGAAAGGAAGAAACAACCTTATTATTTGCAGATAATATTATTGAATGTATAGAGAATTAAAATGTATGTTCATATAAATTTTTAGAACAAATAAGTGACAAAGAATTTGGGGAAGGTGACAGAGACAGGGGCATTATAGATTTTTGTTTGGATGGGTACCAGGGATTGAACTCAAGGGCACTCAAACACTGAGCCACATACCCAGCTCTATTTTGTACTTTATTTAGAGACAAGGTCTCACTGACTTGCTTAGTGCCTCGCATTTTGGTAAGGCTGGCTTTGAACTTGAGATCCTCCTGTCCTAGCCTCCCAAGCTGCTGGGATTACCGGCATGCGCCACCATGCCTGGCGGCATAATCATAAATCTTAAATCTTCCTGAATCTCCACATGAAAACATACAGAGAAGGTACAGAGAAAACAAAAAACTTTGTAAGAAACAAAACAAAATCCACTTATAAGAAAACTAGATGACAGAATATTCCCGTGAACTTCAAAATAAAACCATCTGAGAACAGACCACCAATAGCCACAAGAGCTGTTATTCTTATCTATGTAGGAGAAATAAGGGAGGGGCAGTAAACAGCTAACCATCCTAAGAAGAGAGAACCCCAAACAGTACAAAGCCTGGGTGGAGCACTTTGACATCCAGATCAGTTAGAAGACTCAATATTGTAAAGACAAATTTTCTTCCTAGATTGATATAAGAAGTTTTTAATGCAATCACAACAGAATCACATGTTTTTCTTTTTTGGTGAAAATCAAAAAGCTGATTCTCAAATTTATATGGAAATCCAAAAGGCCAAAAATAGCCTGGAAAAAAAGGACAAAGTGAAGGGATTTCCTTTTCTGGATATCAAGATTTATTATAAAACTAGCAACAAAGACATGTTAAGTATGCTGTTGGGGTAAAGAGAGAAAAATAGTCGGCTAGAACAGAATAGGAAGCACCCATAAGAAGTTGAGTGTAAAACTTTTCAATAGGTGGTGCAGAGTCAGTTGGCCATCCACCTGGGGGGAAAAGGCATCCTGAACACTGCCTCAACAGAATCCCTTCCAGGCGAAATGTAAAGCTTCAGGGAAATAATATAAGGGAATATATTCACAAACTTGAAGCAGAAAGACGTGTCCAAAAAAACACAGAGTATTTTTCATGACAGAAAAGATTGTTATTTTGCTCTTCATTAAAATTGAGTACTTCTGTTTGTTAAAGCACTCCTAAGACAGGAAAAAGGCAGGTCGTAGATAGGGAATGTATTCACAAAGGAAGTATCATCAAAGGATTTTTATCCATAATAAACACTACTATAAATCAATAAGAAAAACTCAGAGAACCAAGTTTTTTTAAAAAATGGACAAAAGATACAGCACTTCACAAAAAAATACATCCAGATAGCCAATAAAAGGCTCAATTTCATCAGTCATAAGAGAAATACAAACTAAAGCTACACTGAGATTGAATATCTACAATCAAAAAAGAAAAAACAGACATAACCAAGTGTTGGGAAGAATGGGGAGCAATGGGAAATTCTTATGCATTGATGTGGAAGTACAGTCACACACCATTTAATGACAGGGATTCTGTTCTAAGAAATGTCTGGTGAGGTGATTTCATCATTGTGTTAACATCTTGGAGTAAACCCAAATGGTATGGTCTACTACAAATCTAAGCTATATGGTACCATCATTATATATGCAGTAAACATTGTAAAGACAAATTATATATAAACAGTGTATATAGTGCTTAACTACAAGATGTAATCACTTTGGAAAACTGTTTAGTTGTATCTATTAAACATGTTAATACTCTAGATCCCAGAAATTCCAGCAAAATTGCATACATATGTTCACCAAAATTCATGTACTGGAATATTCTTAGCAGCAGTGTTTGTAATAATCCTATTTGAGTCCCTTTTGTGCTTCTATAACAATACCTGATGCTGGGTGATGCATAAAGAAAAGAGGCTTATTTGGCTCACAGTTCTAGTAGCTGTAAAAGCCAAATAGCGTGGTGCTAGTATCTGGTGAAGGCCCCCTGGCTGCATTACAACATGGCAGAGAAACCGAAGTGGAAGTGGATGCATACAAAAGAGACCAAATATGTGAGGTGGCCTTGCTTTACAACAATGTACTCATGGCAACTAAGCTAGCCCCACAAGACTGAACTTACTCACATGAGATGGACATTAATCCTTTCCTGTGGTGGTACTTGCATGACCCAAAACACCTCTGAAGATCCCCATTACCTCTCAACACTTTTATTTTGGGGACCACATGTCAGCATGAGTTCGGGTGGGGACAGATCGTATTCAAACCACAGCAAAACCCAACTGGATGCTACAAATGCCCATCACCAACTTAATGTCTAAATAGCTCATGATACACTCGATGATTAGGTACTGCTCAACAATGAGAATGAACTAATAAACATATATAACTATATGGCACATTACATATGACTCATAAAAATAATGTTGAGCAAAAGTCAGACACAATAATTATATCCAATATGATTCTATTTATGTGAAACACAAAAATAGGCTAGCCTAATTTAAGATGTCAGAAGACAAGATAGTACTTGTCCTAAGGTCAGGAAGGAAGGGAAAAAGAAGGAATAGTGACCAAAAGAATACAAGAGAAAACCTACCTGAGTATAGGTTATGTTTCGTGACTTACATGCTGCTTGCACAGGTGTGTTTGTTTATTAAAAGGCAGTGAATTTTATATTTATGTATTTTTTCTTTATATATAGTTTTCTTCGATAAAAGCTTAAAAAGTTATCTTTGGGTTTCCTGACAAGACAAAAAGAAAACATCCAAAAGGATAAACACATTTTATGAATAAATTCAGACTTTTAAAAGTAACTATTTTCCGAAAAAACTTCTTACAACTGTGCATTGTGGATATCGAATGATATAATGAGTAGTTTCACTATAAATACAGAAGTGAATTTTATAGGACCTGTTCATGGAACCATTGATAATAATAAAAAAATAAGAACTCATATTTACTAAAACAAAATTAAATGACACCAAAAACACAGGAGCAAGAGAAAAGTAGATTCATTCAGCATCATCAAAATGAAAAACTTCTCTGCTTCAGAAGTAAAACACCGTCAAGAAACTGAAAAAAAGGCTGGAGGTATAGCCTAGCAGTAGAGCACTTGCCTCGCATGCACAAGGTCTGGGTCTGATCTGCAGGACTGCAAAAAATAAATAGAACATTCTCACTTTTTTTTTTTAATTTTTTATTTTTTTATTGGTTGTTCATTCTCACTTTTTTAAAGAGTGAAAAGAACCTACAGAATGAAAAAAAGTTTTAAATCATTTATCTGATAAGGGACTTGTGTCTAGATATATCAGTAATATTTATAGTTCAATAATAAATAAAAAACAATGTTTCAACAGGCAAAGAATCTGAATAATAAAGAAAGATATGCAAATGGCCAATAGGCACATCATTACCTATGAGGGAAATGCAGATCATTATGAGGTAGAATTTTGAGATATTTGTAATGTTCCCTTTTGACATGGGTTATAGTCACATAGATGTTTTCTTTTTAATAATTCATTGAGGTATTTGTAATGAGATACCACTTTATACCCACTAGGATGTCTGTAATAAAAAAAAAACATGTTTTTGTGAGGATGTGGAGAAATAAGGATACTCATATAGTGCTGGTGGGGATGGAAAATGGTGCTGCTGCTGTGGAAATACTTTGGCATTTCCCCAAAATGTTAAACACATGGTTACCATATAACCCAGCAATTCAGTTCCTAGGTACGAACCCAAGAAGATGAAAACATGTCCACATAAAAACTCATAAATTAATGTACATAGCATTATTCATAATAGCCCCAAAGTGGAGAAAAACAAATGTCCATCAACTGATGAGTAGATAAATGAAATGACACAAACTACCCCATAAAGTAGGATTCAACCATAAAAATTAGTTACTGATTCATGCTACAACCTGGATGAAACTTAAAAACATGTTATGTGAAAAAAAGTCATGAAAGACCACATATTGTATAATTTCGTTTATATGAAATACCTAGAATAGACATTTATAGAGACAGAAAGTAGACTGGTGGGTGTGTATAACTGCAGAATTGCAAATGAGATACATACTAATGAATTAATGATAAGTTAGGTAGAGATGTGAAGCTTATAAACTCATCTCCTCTTGGTGAGAATATAAACTGGTACAAACATTTGGAAAAATAATTTAACAAATCTGAAGCTAGGAATCCATTTACCTTTCAATTTACATGTAAATTATATCCAACCGAACTATGTTTAAAATATGTATAAAATATTCATGATAGTGTTATTTATAATTTTCAAATGTCCATCAGTAGTAGAAGGAATAAATAAGCTGTGGTATAATCCTGTGTGGAATACTATATAGCAGTAAAAGTGAACATGCTACAGTGATACCCAGCAACATGAATGAATCTCACAATGTCAGGTTAAAAGAGCTAACCACAAAGCAGCATGGGCTTTAGGGTTCCCTTTTATTTAAAAAGTTCAGGCATAATTAAATTATAGTCAATAAAGTATTTTATAGTCAATATAGTATTTTGCCTTTAGAGAAAAGGGAAAGGGTAATAATTATGAAGTAGAATTTTGAGATATTTGTAATATTCTCTTTTGACATGGGTTATAGTCACATAGATGTTTTCTTTTTAATAATTTATTGAGGTATTTGTAATTTGTGTGTTTTAAAAAATAACTTTCATTGGAATGTTTTCTCTGATGTGTGGAAGCTAATCCAAAATAAAGGGGGATAAAGAATAATTAATTTATTTATTTATAAAAAAATAGAAGAAGGATCAGTGGAGTAGACAAAGGGGAGTGAAGGGAAATGGGGAGGGATGGGATAGGGAAAGATAGTGGAATGAATCTCACCTAACTTTTCTATGTACATATATGAACATACCACAGTGAATCTCACCATCACGTACATCCACAAGACACTAACTTAAAAAAAAACTGTAATAGAAAAATTGGTGGGCTGGGATTGTGGCTCAGCAGTAGAACGCTTGCCTAGCACGTGCGAAACCCTGGGTTCCATCTTCAGCACCACCATCTACAACTAAAAAATAAAATATTAAAAAAAAGAAAGATTAGTAAAGTAGAAGGAAGGGAACAGTTCGTGGGAGAGTGGAGGAGAAGGGATGGGGACATACTAGGGACTGAATTAAAACAAATTATATTCCATGCTTTTATAATTACGTCAAAATTAATTCTATTATCATGTATAATTAGAAAGAACCAATAAAAAATACTTTTTCTAGCTTAAGATTATCTTTTTAAAAGCAAACTATCAGGGAGCTATAATTGTAGAGGTGGTAAATAGGAGGGAGGCATGTCTTCAGGACAGAGTCAACTTCCAACACCATCTTTACATAATTCTAAATAATATAGACAGAAAGTATCTCCCCAAAATTCATATGTTGAATGACTTTTTTCACATAACCCCCAGTGTGACTGTATTTTAAGACAAGAGTATTTTGGATTCAATGACGTCATTAAGAGTTCCCTCCCTGTGCATGCACAGTGAAGAGACCTTTGAGGACCCAGTAAGAAGAGAGGCCTCCCTAGGAGCCAACCATGACGATACCTTGATCTTGGACTTCTAGCTCCCAAACTGCAAGAAAATAAATTTCTGTTGTTTAAGCCACACAGCCTATGGTATTTCGTTATGGCAGCCTGAGAAGATTAATATACCAAATATTTGTATTCACCACAATATCCTCTCTTCCTTTGATCAGATTGCTGTGTTAGGATTTATTCCTTAATTTCCTGTTCCCTTTGTTTTCATAAATATATCTGAGCATCCAAATTTTGCTCAAGTTTGGACAGTAATCTGACATTAATCAGTGCCCAGTCCTTCTCTATGCTTTTTTTCCCTCACCATCTTGTTAAAGATCTTGATCTTGTTTTTTTTTTTCTTTTCTTGTTTTCCATTTTTTCCTTTTTGACAAGATAGTGAATGTTTTTCAGGCATTTTGAATGTTGCCATTGTCAGTGGTGAAAGGTGAAAGATTCTCCCTCTCTCTCTCTCTCTCTCTCTCTCTCTCTCTCTCTCTCTCTCTCTCCTCTCTCTGCAAGTATGTGTGCATTTGCGTGTGCTGGGAGGGGGTGGTGATCACGATGCTAATCTATGCATGGTGACCTTTGTTTCTGTTCGACTGAGCAGATGTAGGAATTAATCATTGTCACTCCTGGATGATGCGGCTGCAGCTGTCCCCCGCTGCCTTTCTGCCCCTGATAGATTTATTAGTGTGTTTTGTTTGTTGGAAAACATGGCTCAGCACAAAAGAACTGGCAAATTAAAAAAGCTTATCTGTAAGTATAGTTTTCTCAAAACATGGATTGTTTTCTACAAATCTGAGCCTTATCTACTTTGAACATTAAAAAAAGAAAACAGAAGAAAGGAAAGAGAAACGGCTAACAAATTGGTAATATTGTTTCTGTAACATCTGAACGGTTATTTCCAATCCTGAGAATTTTCACATTGGATTAGTGTCATGGCCATCCAGCCTAGGACTGCAAAGAACAAACCGCCTTCATGTCCTCCTTTATGCAGCTGGCCTTTTTAAGTTCCAACTACCGCTTAGTCCCTCCCCAGACCTGGGCATACATACCTTGGCTCAGGGCACAAAAAAATCAGTAGTGTGGGTTTACTCAGTAAATTTATTTTATAGCAAGCCCATTATAAACTTGAGACTGTAACTACCACTTTCTGCACCCCGAGCATACCCTCTCCATAGATATCTGATGAAATCCAGCCCATGGTGACAGTGACACCGGCCTGGATGGCAATCAAAGCAGCTACGACCCTTTGGATGTTAGGATTCAGCCCTGAAACACAAAGCTCCCTGGGCCTCGTCTCTTACAAAATTAGGTCAACATGCCCAAGGCAGAGGCTAAAGGGGAGCAGCCAGTGCCTGTTCCAAGTCTGTTCACACTCTTTTCTAGTGGCCCAGTGCCTGCCCACAATCCTAGACCTTGGCATAGATACCCATGCCAGCTTGGGCCTTTCTGGCACCATCTCTCACTGACTGGGAGCTCTGAGAATTTTCTGTCTTTCCTGGCCCTGATTGATGGACTCATTCATAGTTTTCTCTTTTGTTGGCTTTTTCTGTATTTCTCTTCCTCACAGTGTCTCTTGGTCCTAGACATCATTGCGTATTCCACCACTACTTGTTCTTACTTTCAGGGTCTCAGTGTCTGGCTTATGGGCCTTCCCAGTCTCCTGAATCTAAACTCTTCTGGACTAAATTCTTAGCCACCATTTGAGTCTCAATTCTGACCATTTTTCTATCTTTGATAGTGATACCAAGCACCTTCATGGGAGAAGGCAGGTAAATCCTCTGATTTACCTTCATGATTAGGCCCATCTCCCCCAAAAGAAAAAAACAATCTCTTATGAATAGCAACTCCTTTTGGCAAATAATCTATTATGGAACCATTTCCCTAAAACTGTATTTCATTGCCTGTACCATCTCTTGGAAGATAATAATCACCCTTAAATTACTATGTGTTTTGCAGGTTGGTACTTTATTTTTCATATCCTAAATTTGCATGTCTAAATGTTATCTTCTCTTTCAAATCTTCTAGGATTTCAGTTTGCCACACTTGAGATTTTTGTGTTAGTTGGCTGTTTGTTGCTGTGACAAAACATCTAAGAAAAACAATGTACAAGGAGAAAGATCTATTTCGGCACACAGTTTCAGTCCACAGTTGACTGTTTCTGAGCCTTCAGTGAGCATCGTGGTGGAAGGGTGTGGCAGAGCAGAGCTGCTCATCTCAAGGTAGCCAGGATGGAGAGTGGGGAAGAGAGAGAGAGAGAGAGAGAGAGAGAGAGAGAGAGAGAGAGAGAGAGAGAGAGAGAGAGCTGGAACAAGATATGCCCTTCCATAGCACTTCCCAGTAGCCTATTTCCTCCAACTTCCCCAGCCACCCTACAGTTCCCACCACCTTCCAATAATCAGTTCAACAGTGGATTAATCTGTTAATGAGACTTAGAGTCTTATGACATTCAGTCAGTTCCCAAAACTCCCACCTCTGAACATTGCTGCACTGGAAACCAAGCCTTCATCACATGAGCCTTTGGGTGGCATTCAGATCCACACTATTACAATCTCTTTGTAATATAATAGGTTTCGATAACAATGTCATTGGTCTTCTCCTTCCCAGGTTGCAGAATGGTCTGTTCCCATTTAATATAGACCCTATTATTCTAGTTTTCTTTCTCTGGAATTTATTTCCCTCATATCTAAAGGTGACTGAAGCCAGATATTTCATTCTGCCACACTATGGAATTAATTTTAAGCTGAGTTTTCGGCTCTCAGAGTAAAAGGGAGGAGGTGGCCTAATTTTGTATGAAATATACAACAAGAATAGTAAAATAGAAATGTTATTGACAATGGAGAATCTTGCTCAAATATCCATAAATAAGAATGTCTCTGATACAGAAGATGACTATAGGAATATAGATACTATTTTTCCTTTTGAGATATTTTTCATATACTGTCAAAGTCACTTCTTTAAGGTCTGCAATTCAGTGGTTTTTTTAGTATAATTACAGGGTTGAGTAGCCATCATCACTAATTCCAGAACATTTTCATCACCCCAAAAAGAAACTCTGTACCTTTTAGCAGTCTCTCCTCATTCCTCCCTTCTCCCAGCCTCTGGCAACCATTAATCTGTCTCTGTTTGCCTATTCTGAACATTCCATATAAATAAAACCATGCAAAATGAGACCCTTTGTGTCTGGCTTCTTTCACTTAGCATCATTTTAGTGTGTTTGCTAGGTGCATCCATGTTGTAGCATTAAACAGAACTTCACTTCTTTTCATGTTTGAATAATATACCATTGTATGAGTGCTACACAATCTGTTTATCCAGTCATCACTTAATGGATATTTGGTTGTTTCCACTTTTTTGCTATCCTGAATAATATGTTGCTTTGAACATTCATGTCCAAGGTTTTATGTGTAAGTTTTTACTTACCTTGGATGTAAACTTACAAGTAGAATTGCTGGGTTACATGGTGACTGTGTTTAAGGTATGTTTAGGAATCTTTTTCAAAGTAGCTGAAGCATTTTACAGTCCAGCCAACAATGTATGAGGGTTCTAACTTCACTGCATTGGAGCTCTTAAAAACTCTGATGCCCAGGTTTCACCAAGACCAGTTAAGTCAAGACATCTAAGTGTAGGACACAAGCAGAAGATTTTTTTTTAAACTCTCCAAGTTGTTCTATTGTTTGAGAGTCATTGATATAGACTAGAGTGACCAAGCTGATGATATCTATATAGTAATATTAAAGATTTGGAATCTTAGAAATTGTGTCAGGTATTCAAAAGTGGGAAAGTTAGCCTACATGAAAATTATAAAATGCTTAATCAGATTAAGAAGTAGAGGTGAACTTTTTAATAAGAATTTGTAAAATTTGTAATGGAATGAACTTTCTTAAACAGGAAGTTTCGAACCCCCTAAAGCTATAGAAAATGTCCTGGCTGTGGCTCTCGCCTAGTGACTAAGAGTCGCTTTTATGAGATAATCATGACTGATTCAACTGATATAAGTGATCAAGACACAAGTAAATACATAAACCCAGAAAATGTAATTCAATTATTCAGTTTTCATTAAGGAAGCTGAAAACATAAGATCATTTGCTAGGAGAAAATTGAAAGGCAGGTGTTTGAAAGTCATAAGAAGATGGAAACTATTTTAAGAGACTTCATTGGAGGCATAGGGAAAAAGTAACTGATTATTTTAAAAAATACAGAAATATAAAAACATGGCAGTCATAGTAGTTATTGTTGAGGGAAAGTGACATCTCAAAAAATGTAAAAAGTTCTCCAGAAGCAGAAAGTATGGTAGGTTAATTACAAAATAGGAAAAAGAAGAAAAAAAGACTTCTCTCTCCCTCTCTCTCTCTCTCTCTCCCTCTCCTCTCTCTCCCTCTCCTCTCTCTCCCTCTCCTCTCTCTCCCTCTCTCTCTCTCTCATAACTGGGCCCAATACCTTTACTTTATTTGTTTATTTTTATATGGTGCTGAGGATTGAACCCAGTACCTCACACATGCTAGGCAGTCGCTCCACCACTGAGCTACAGCCCCAGCCCCTGGAGAAGCATTTTGAAGACAGTACAAAACATAAAGGGATTTCTTAAAATCTACAAAAAGGATGACACTGGATCTTCTGCTCTCACAGTGGAGCTCTGGGAATGCTCAGGTACAAAAAGACAGTGGAATAAACTAATTATGTGACTCTGAATTTGTTGAGAAAGACCACAGAGTGATTACCAAACTCAAATTGCCTCCTGAGCATAGATTGGTAGGAGTTGATCAAATAGCTTTCTGTGTTTTGCACGTTTCCAGTCAGGTAGACAGATAAAAACAGATGGAGTCTCCTGAGACTTGAGAAGACTTCCAGAAGAAATTCTTCTCTTGTTTGTGCCTCTCTCTGAAGCTGCTGCCCCAATTCTTCCCATCTTATTGTCAAATCTCTTAAAGGAATAGATTTCACTAATCACCCCCACTTTCTAATCTCCAATTCACTCTCAACCAATTCTTCTTACTCTACTGAAAGATTACTGGATCTGACTCTTTGCCAAGGTCCTTAAACCAACAGATTTCTTTTATATTTCATTCTTTTTAGCCTTCAAAACACATTGACATTGTTAACCATATCATCTATTCTTTCTTTCTGAAGCCTTTTCTTTTCTTAATTTCTGCCATAATGAATGTGCTGATTTTACCATTCTTCTTACTAGCTATTTTTATTGGCTCTAGAATCCTACCTACCTATTTTCATTTTTAAAAATTTTGTTTTTGGTGGTGCTGGGGTTCTGGGGATCAAACCCAGGACCTCACATAAGCCACACACTCTACCACTGGGCCACAATGCCACCCCTACCCATTTAATTTGATATTGTTTTTTCTCACTTATTACCTGACAAAGTCCCATCCATTATTTAAAATAAACTCCTGTCTCTTTTTTTAAATATATTTTTTTAGTTATAGATGGACACAATACCTTTATTTTGTTTTATTTTTATGTGGTGCCAGGGATTGAACCCAGTGCCTCATGCATGCTAGGCAAGCACTCTACTACTGGGCCACAACCCCAGCCCTAAACTCCTATCTCTTAAAATGAGGGTGCTGGGCCAGCACTAGCACTACCACCTGAGAACTTATTAGAAGTGAAATTTCTTGGGACTACCCTAGACCCTGGTTAATCCAAACCTCTGTGGGATTAGGACCATCAATATGTAGTTTAATAAACTCTCCAACTGATTCTGGTGCTAGAATTTAACAACCACTATTCCAAGGCATTACTTCTTTTTTTTAAAAAAAAATATTTATTTATTTTTTTTAAATTGTAGTTGGACACAATACTTTTATGTATTTTATTTTATTTATTTTTATGTGGTGCTGAGGGTCGAACCCAGTGCCTCTTGTGTACTAGACTGGCACTGAGCCACAACCCCAGCCCCCAAGGCATGATTTCCATGGCATTTTGCACATGCCTATTTTATTTACTGCATTATTTCATAATCATATTTACTTATTCCCTTACCCCTCTCCTGTGCTAAATTTTGAGTCCTCAAGGTAAAATACAATAGTTTGTATTCTAATACCTGCCATAATGTCTGGCACATAGAAGGTACTTGATAAGAATTCAGCACATTAAAACACACTTTCTTCCCTCCAGGATTCACTCTAGTTAGAGTACATACAAATACAGGGCTGACCATCAAATGGTGTCCAATGATTCTATTCTTAAAGGCTGACATATATGAACCCAAAGCCTATAGACTACTATACCAAATGTTAGCATGATGCAGAGAAACTTGAATCTCTCATACATTGCCATACACTACTATGGAAAATAATTTGATATTTTCTTAGAAAGTTAAACACTTACTATATGATTCAACCATTACAATCCTGTATAGTTACCCTAGAGAAAAGAAACTTTATGTTCACACAAAGCCTATGTACAAAGGTTTATTTGCAATAGTCAAAAAAAATTGGAAATACTGGGGCTGGAGTTGTAGCTTAGTGGTAGAGCACTTGCCTTGCACACATGAGGCCCTGGACTTGATCCTTAGCAACATATTAAAATAAATAAATAAAAAAAATTAAATATTGTTTCCACTACAACTCAAATATATATATATACACACACACACACACACACACATATGTATATACATATATATGTGTATATGTGTGTGTGTGTATACATATATTTTAAATTGGAAATACTAACAAATCCCATTTACAATAGCATCAAAAAATAAATGGAGTCAGGGGTAGTGGTGAATGCCTGTAATTCCAGTGATTCCGAAGGCTGAGGCAGGAGGATCACAAGTTCAGGTCAGCCTCAGCATTTAAGTGAGGCCTTAAGTAACTTTAGTGAGACCCTGTCTTAAACATATATGAATTAAAAGGGTTGGGGATGTAGCACAGTGGTTAAGTGCCCCTGAGTTCAATCCCTGGTACCATAAACAAATAAATAAATAATAAATAAATTTAACCAAAAAGATGAAAGATATCTTTCTGATAAAATAAATTGAAGAAGACACAAATAAATGGAAAAATATCCCACATTCATGGACTGGAAGATAAATATTGTTTAAGTACCCATGTTACCCAAAGCAATATATAAATTCATTGTAACCCCTACTAATATTTCAATAGTGTTACTTTAATATGTGTGTGTGTATGTATATATATATATATATACATATATACATATTTTTATTTATTTATTTATTATTTATTTATTTACTTTTATGTGGTACTGAGATCAAACCCAGGGCCTCACACGTTATTCGAGCACTCTACTGCTGAGCCACCGCCCCAGCCCGTGGTGTTACTTTTTGTATAAATTTTTAAAAATCTAAAAATTGCTATGAAACACAAAAAGCCCTAAAATAGCCAAAGCAACCTTGATAAAAAAAAGAATCAAGCTATTAGTATCACACTACCTGACTACAAAATCTACCACAAAGCTCTAATAATCAAAACAGCATAATACTGGAGCAGGCCTGTAATCCCAGTTGCTCAGGAAGCTGAGACAGGCGGTTGCAAGTTCAAGGCCAGCCTCAGCAATTTAGCAAGGCCCTAAGCAACTTTAGTGAGACCCTGTCTCTAATAAAATACAAAATAGGGCTGGGGATGTGGCTCAGTGGTCTAGTGCCCCTGAGTTCAATTCCCAGTACAAAAACAACAACAACAACAACAACAAAAAACGAGATATAAACTAGTCAGACAGACAAAGGGTCTGTTTGTTTATAATCAATTGATTTTTCAACAAAGGTGCCAAGAATACAGAAAAAAGAAAGAACATTGTATTTAGTAAATGGTGTTGGGAAAACTGAATGTTCACATGCAGAAGAATAAAATAAGATCCTTATCTCATACCATATAAAAATCAACTCAAAATATATTAAAGACATGGGCTGGGGTTCTGGCTCAGTGGTAGAGTGCTGGCCTAGCATGCACGAGACACTGGGTTCGATCCTCAGCACCACATAAATGTAAAATAAAGATATTGTGTCCACTTAAAACTTAGGAATAAATATTTAATATATATTAAAGACTTAAATATAAGACACTATGAAACTTCTAGAAGAAGTTTTTTTTTTTTTTTGGATATGACCCCAAAAGCACAACAAAAGCAAAAAATGAACAAATGAGATTACATAAAAACAGAATCTAAATAACAAACTAAACAGCAAAGAAAACAAAAAATCAGAGTTTTCTTAGAGGTAATCTCTGAGAGAAAATATTTGGTAAATATCTAAAACATATAAAGAACTCAACTCAATAGCAAGAAAACAAATAAGTCATTTCTAAAAATGGACAGGGGAACAAATAGACATTCCTTTAAAGAAAACAACAACAACAACAAAATGGCCAGTGGGTACATCATTAATCATTAAGGAAATGTGAATTTAAACCACAATGAGATAGACCTGTTAGAATGGTTTTATCAAAAAAGATGCAAAATAAGTGTTGGTGAGGATGTGGGGATTGTACAATGTTGGTGGAAATGTAAGTAAGCACATCAGGGAAAATAATACGGAGTTGCCTCAGAAAAATAAAAAGAGAACTACATATGATGCAGCAATCCCACTTCTGGTTATATAGTCTAAGGAAATGAAATCAGTATGTGGGAGAGAGATCTTCACTCTCCTCTTCATTGTAGCATTATTCATTATAGCTAAGATATGGAATCAGTGTCTGCATAAAGAAGAGTGGCATATGGGTACAAAGGAATATTATTCAGCCTTTAAAAAGAGCTTCCTATCATTTGGGACAAAATGGATAAATACAGAGGACATTATACTGAGTGAGATAAGCAAGACACAATAAAAACAAATGTTGCATTGTCTTATATGTGGAACTTTAAAAATTGAAACTCAGAAGCAGAGAGTAGAATTATAGTTGTCAAGAACTAAAGTTGAAGTGAAGATTGGAGATGGAGAGCTGCTGGTCAGGGCAGAGGTTATAAAGTTTCAGCTAGGATGATTAAATTCCGGATAGCAATTGTATAGCATGGTGAGTGTAGTTTATAATAAGGTATTTTATGCTTTAAGATTGCTATAAAAGTGTATCTTTCATGTGCTCAGAACAAAACAATTTGTGAGGTGATTGATATGTTAATTTAACTTGATTCAATTTCTCAAAATATATGCATTTATTGAAGTAGCATATTGTACACGGTAAATATATAATAGTTATTTGCCAATTATAAATGTAAAGCTAGGGGGAAAAACTGGGAGCAACTCCAATGTCCTTCAACAGGTGAATGGATATAAAATTGTGGGGCATCCTAAAATGGAAGACTACCGGGCTGGGGTTGTGGCTCAGTGGTAGAGTGCTTGCCTAGTATATGTGAGGCACTGAGTTTGATTCTCAGCACTGCATATACATAAAATAAAGTAAATGGTCCATTAACAACTAAAAAAAATTTTTTTTAATGGAAGACTACCTAGCAATAAAAATGGAACATCTTGATACCTGCAGCAACTTGGATAGATCTCAGGGGTGTTATGTTAAGTAAAACAAGCCAATTTCAAAGTTTTACACATTGCATGCCATTTACATAACATTCTCAAAAGACAAATTTGTAGTTATGAGAGAACAAGTAAATGGTTGTCAGAATTAGGGTAGAAGAGAAAGGGTGTGACTGTAAGGAGTAACATGAGGGTTGTGTGTGTGTGTGTGTGTGTGTGTGTGTGTGTGTGTGTGTGTGATGGAACAGTTCAGTATCCTGACCTGATGATTGTTACATTAATCTACACATAGAACTACATATGTGCACATGTGTGTGTGCACACACACACACACACACATACACACACACATACATACACACACACACACATCATGTAAATCCTGTGAAATTCAAATAGGGACTATAGTTCAGATAAGAATATTGCACCAGTGTCAGTTTCCTGGTTTTGGTTACATACGCTGATTGTGTAACATATTCCTGGGGAAAGCTGGGTAAAGGGTACATATGAACTCTCTGTACTGCTTTTGCAACTTCTTGTGTCCTAAATAATTTCAAAATTAAAAGATTTTTGAGAAAAAGAAAGCACAGGGATTTCTGGTGAAAGTTAAATGAGAAACTACTACTTTATGTAATGCTGAAACAGGGTCCAAGAAGTGAGAGAGAGCCCACTGCCTGTTGGAGGAGCAAAAGGAGGAAAGAGATGTGGAGATTCTTTCCCTAAAGACCATTTGGAAGAGAATAGCCCAGGGCTGTCCCACTGGCCACTCCTTGCTTTCAGGGAAGCAAATACTGGGCTGTATAGGGGTATGTGTGAGACTTCTCCAGAAGCTTCACACATGGGCACAGAGGAAGGAAGTGTTGCTTCAGTGAACCTGGTTAGGAAAACAGAGACAAGAGGATGAGGGTTCTTCCTTAACAGTGTTCACGACCAGTTACAAGTGTGTGAACAGTGAAGGTTAAGTGGCATAAGAACTCAGCTATGGAATAAAATCCCATCTCAAATCCTATCTCCTCATTTACAAGGCACGTGGATTGATCACTTTATTGAACGTTGTTAACCCTTTGCCATGATGCTTTTTATCTCAGAATGCTTTGAAGGTTGCATTAGCCTATGTAGAGCGAGCATTTAGCAACTCCCTAGTATACATTAAATAGATTACGTTGCCAACTCTTTTTAATATTATTCTACCTCTATTTGTAGAAATAGAAATGACATGCTCAGATGATTTTGACTATAGTGTAATTTCTGATCATTCAAAGGTGCCTCAGGACACTTTAGCACTTCAAACCGATAAAATCAGATCTTAGTTCCTATATGTGTAAACACAATTTAAGATTAATAGTTGCTACTTTCTATTACGTATCTTTTCTGTGCTTTCCACTTTAGATATATTATCTCCTAACCTTGATAGCACACAGCAGAAATACTATTTTCCCCATTTTCAGATGAAGAGTCTACCTCAGAGTAGTTAGGCAAATCACTGAACATGCACAGCTAGTAAATTTAGTCAGTCTGATTTTCCACTACACCAGGCTACCTCAGAATTAATCCATGAAAGACGCACTTGCGTGCGTGTACACACACACACACACACATTATCAGTTGTTCCTTTTACATCGATTCTAGCATTAATAAATATACAACTCCTGTCACTACTGGGGACAACATTGAGAGACACCAGACAAATACAGAAACCAAGAACCCGAAATTCAGTAAGAATTCATTCTGAAGTTCTAGCCAGTGTGTGAATCCAGTAGGCAAAATGGAAAGTCTGCCAAGGCCCAAGATCCAAGCTAGCAGACAGAATATGAAGAGGCAGAGAAAAACCTCACAGACACTACGGAGGCTCTGTGAACCCAGGTCACCCAAGACTCCTTCTCTATGTCCTCTTGGTGACACCAACAGCTGAATGGGGGCCTTTGTGGAGCCTCCGTTGAGGAGGCAGGTGAAAACCCTTGGCCTACTAACACTACTACAGCATGTTAGAAATCTGGGTCAGGAAGGCCCCTGGCAGAGCTTCATTAATCATTAGTATGAGAACAGGGATGCCAGGCGGCCGGAGTTACCAGGAGGAAGCAGTCAGGACATTGGGATCAGCTTGTCCCAGTGTGGTCCCTGACTGGCTCTAAAACCACATGCAAGTTCCTTCATCTTACAGTGAGGGAGTCAGGCAGATCACTGGTTTTCAAGTTGTGAGCCTCAGACTCCTATTCTGCCCTACACACCTGGTGGGGGTGGAATGGTGGGGAGGAGCCAGGTCCTGCCTAGCAGCACTCTTCCTTTTATCTCCTCTGAGCCTTGAACCTGGAAGACCCCTCAAATTCTAATAGTTTATGCAGTTTAACAAAAACTCTGTAAACTACATCTAGGTTCAGAGTCATACAGAAGGTGCTGATGGGGACAGAGCTGTGTCAGACCCAGTCACAGAATTATGAATTCACGGCTTGTGGCCAGTGGGGAAGCACTCCAGCAGTGTACCGCTTCAGGATTCCCCTCAGGTTTCAAGATCCCCAAGGCCCAATGTTCTCTGATGCAAAGTTGAGGAGGAGAAAGAGGAGGAGAGGGAGAGGAGGCTTCCCCATATGGCAAGTGGATCTTCCCTCCTGCCTCCAAGAGATTGACTTGTGAGTCACCTGGGAGCTAATGACACTCTGGTCCGGAAGCAGATTCCTGTGATTGGGTGTTTCCTGTGGCCAGTTGTGCTGGTGTTTTATGCCCTACTTAAAATCAGGGCATCTGGTGTGCCTTTTGGGAAGTGCTGCGAGTCGCCTGCTAGGACTTGCTCAAGGCCTTTTCCCACAGCAAAGGGGGAAAAGTTGAAATCACTGCCTCATAAATTAGAGCACATGCCTGGATTGTCACTCTAGGGTTTAAGGTTTTCAGAGAAAAGAGGGAAATTTGTGTTTCTATTGTTTTCTCCCCTGGGATTGGAAATATTTCACAATTACATGTGGAAAAATGCATTTGGAAATGAATTTTTAAAAAAATCAATGTGGCATGTGGCCATAATATTTCTCAGTAAAGTCATACAAGCTTCCGTTCCAAGGGTACACTTCAGGGCTTTTATTTCCTTCTTCTCGCTAGCTTATATCATGAACTTATCAATATGCTTTTTCTCTATTGCCCCTCAATTGGAGTCGTTATAATGAGGTAATGGGCATTTGGTCTTGTTTCTAAATTTCCACATTTCAGCTTTTAAAATAAGAGTTGAAGAATGTATTTTTGTTTTGCTCCTTAGCACTGTTGATAGTCCAAGAGAGCTCTGAACTCTGAAATATGGGCACTGTAAATATATATGTATGTTCATGTATTAATATCCATATATTCAAATACATAGATCTTATTAAATGACCCAATGGATATTGAAGAAATAACTTTCATATTACTTTGAAATTTTATTTTATTTTAAAAGAGGAAAAGAAAAATGAAAAAAAAATGTCTTTGCAGTGAAAAGGCTAGAAACCAAGGAGGTGGTAGCTTTTCTTTTTTAGCAAAGAGTGGAAAGGAACTTTATAAAGTATATCTAAATTTTTTTATTTTAATTTGTTATATGTGACAGCAGAATGCATTGCAATTCCTATTACACATATAGAGCACAATTTTTCATATCTCTGGTTGTACACAAAGTAGAGTCACACCATTCATGTCTTCATACATGTACTTAGGGTAATAATGACTATCTCATTCTATCTTTCCTACCCCCATGTCCCCTTTCTTCCCCTCCCTTCCCTTTGCCCTATCTAGAGTTCATCTAATCCTCCCATCCCCACCCCCAGGAGTGGTATCTTAATGAGCTGAGGGCAGAGTTACATTTCCTTTTCCCTCCTATCTCCAGCTCTTAATATCTTTTTTAAAATTTTTTGTACTAGGAATTGAGCCACATCCCCAACTCTTTTTCTATATATTATTTTGAGACAGGGTTTCACTAAGTTGCTTAGGGTCTTGCTAAGTTGCTGAGGTTTTGGTTTTGAACTTGTGATTCTCCTGACTCAGCTTCCCAAACCTCTGGGATTACAGATGTGCACCACCATGTCTGGCTCCAGTTTTTACTATCTTGACAAGTTGATATTTAGGATTTTTCAAATTAATGCTTGACAGATGATGATCATCAACAAGATAGTAAATAGTAAACCATGAGCACACTGAAGTAATTAAAGGGGAAATTTGGGCAAAATATTTAGCAAGTTTTCTTTTGCACTTATATATTTTATTTGGATGATTGGTTGACTGGTTGACTGTTTACCGCATCTCTGCTAACCAGGCCAACCTATTGTCCTAGTTAAGGAAGAAAGGCAGAAATGCAGCATGACTGGCTTATTAATAAGTCAGCAATAAGGGGAAGAGCTTGGCTCTCTGGAATATCTTGAGAAGGGAGGAACTCGAAGGGACCTTATATATTTCATCAGGTTCAGCTGTGGCTAATTATTTAGCTGTCCTATGAGCAGGATGTCTCTGTTCTTCCAGGTTCTTTCCAGCTTTGGTATCTGTCCACCTGAACTGACAGACTGCTGGTCAGGAAGCTTGCTCTCTCAATGTAAAACAAAACTATGTAAGCATGATTTAGAGAAGCCAAGCCCACCTAGAGGCAGTGCTGACTATTTTAGCTCATATCAAATCATCATTTGCTAGCTTCAAGTACATAAAAAGAAGTCATTCTTCCTAGCCTAGCTACAAGCATCAAATCATTCCAGAATCAGCAGGTTTTTCAGACACTTGAGAGAGAGGTGCTTATTATTAACTTCTGATGTCAGCAAAGAGTTGGAAATCTGTGTGGTCATGAAGATGAGGTCTCATCCATCACCAGCTCAGCAAAGGCTGTTATCATATCTCTGAGCCTGCAGAGCCTGTGGCACATGATGTAAACGACATTATAAAAGGCATTTCCTAGGAGAATTCTCCAGGAAGAATCTGGCCAATAGAAATGGATCTTGGAAGCAGGCTGATCTCATTGGAAACAAGAGAACATATATGTGCACGTGCCTTCATGGATAAATACTCCCTCAGATACTGCCCTTTCCTGGAAACAGAGACTGGGAGAGCAAAAAGCTTCACAAACATCCTTCTAGGATCCTTTCTCTCTTTCATTTTTAGACTCCTTTTAGCCCCAAGGGAAGCCAAAGAGGAGTTCACCCAGACAACAAGTTTTTCCAGGGAGAATTTGGGGTGTATCCGTTTTCTAAGTGGTATATCAGTTTTCTTAAAACTCAATGTTTGTGGAAGTCTATAGCAGTCAGAGTCTCAAAAATATTTCTGGCCTTTTTGTATTCAATAATGCCAGCTAGTTCTCAGCCATTCTGAGACCACAGGTATCTCCTTGGAACTGCTGTTGTTATCCAACATGTGCCCCTCTTGACTTAACACACAGGCATGAGCCAGACCATGACTCTCAGAGATTTCTGGCACTTTAGAGCCACTGAACTCACCTGCCTATTTCCTATCCTTCATCTAAAAAGATTAGCAAAAAAAAAGTGAGATTAGCAAAAAGGACAAAAATATGATTAGGAAGGAAGAAAAGATGGGCCTTCCACATCCATTAATAAATTTATACATTCATACTACAAAGTTATAGAAACTTAGCATTTTCCAAAGACTGTGCTAGAGACTGAGATATAGATGAATTGGAAACAGCCTGACTTTTGAGAATGGAAACAGAATGGTGGTATTATTATTAACATGACAATTTGTTAATGCATATGTACACCAGTGGGTTATAAGAACATGGGGAATGGCCCCAAACCTAGACTTGAGGACATCATCCATACAGATAGTGCTTTTATTTCTTTGACTCCAATAAGGTAAGTCACTCATAAAGCAAATGTAGAGGAATACTTCAGAGAACAAGTAAAAAAGATAGGTGGGACAGTAAACTTGGATGATTGATGTTGGAGATGATTGATTTTGGTGACAGTAATCTGCAAAGTTGTACAATTTTTCTCCTGCAGCCTCAGCTGCCTCGATGTAAAATCAGATAATGAGTCATAATTCTTATCTGAGTTTTATTGGGTAGATGCAATGTATTAGTCAGCTTTCCACCACTTTGACCAAAATACCTAACAAGAACAATTTCGAGGAGGAAAAGTTTAGTTTGGACTCTTGGTTTCAGAGGTTTAGTCCATGGTGAGCCAATTCCATTGCTCTAGGCCTGAGATGAAGCAGAACATCAAAAGCTGCTCAGTTCTTGGAAGCCAGGAAGAAGTAGGAGAAAAAAAGAGAGAAGAGTCAGAGACAAAATAAAATCCCCAAGGTCACACCCCCCAGTGACCTTGTTCCTCCTGCTATGCCCTACCTGCTACAGTCATCATCTATTAATCCATTCAAATTATTAATCCATCAAATGAATTAGCCACTGACAAGGATACAGCTCTCATAATTGAATCATTTTACCTCTGGATATTGCCACATGAACTTTTTAGAGGACATCACTTATCTAAGCCTTAACATGCAGCAAAAGAGCTCGTTAGGATATTATTGAAAGAAGAGTCCAGGTGACCAACTAGAGATTTAAAACTGGATAGATAAAGGAAGAGATTGGAGGAAGTAAAAGAACCAAGGAAATGGAGGTCTGTAGGCTGGCTGTCAATGAGGAAGGGTATTAAGAGTAAGCATATAAGCCAGATGCTATGGTGTAGCCTATAATCCCAGCTGCTCGGAAGGCTGAGACAGGAAGATGGAGAGTTCAAAGCCAGCCTCAGCAAAAGCAACATGCTAAGCAACTCAGTGAGATCCTCCTGTCTCTAAAGAAAATACACACACACACACACAAAAAAAAAATAGGACTAAGGATGAGACTCAGTGGTTGAGTGCTCCTGAGTTCAATGCACAGTACCAAAAAAAAAAAAAAAAAGAGTAAGCATATGAGAGGGCTAGAGGATAGGAGACTTTCATTCATTCATTCATCAAGTGTTTAGTGAGTGCTTTGAATATCAGGGTCTAATGCTGGGAGTTCATCATGAGCAATTCTAATTGGGACTCTTATAACAATTAAATAAATTAGGTACTGTATTAAAAGGTAGTAAGTACTGTGATAGTGTGGGAAGAAGGGAATAGAGAGGATAAAAAGGATTTGGATTCTGGAGCAAGAATATACTTTTAAATGGTGATGCCATTATAGCTCTGGTTGAGAAGGTAACAAGATATGAGGGCAGAAAGGAGATGAACCAGGTAAATATATGGATGGAAACATCCAGGCAAGAGAATACCACTCAAAGCCTTGAAGTGTGTGAATACCTGCTGTTTTCAAAAAGCAGCAAGGAGGGTGGGCTCTGTGGCTGGAGGGGAATAGGCACAGGAAAGATTTTGAAAATTGAGAAAGGGGCTTGGGATGTGGCTCAAGTGGTAGCGCGTTCTCCTGGCATGGGTGAGCACTGGGTTCGATCCTCAGCACCACATAAAAATAAAATAAGGATATTGTGTCCACCTAAAACTAAAAAAAAATAAATAAACATTAAAAAAATTAAAATAAAAAATAAAATTAGAGAGGTAATAGGAACCAACTGAGTAAGCTTTGGAGACCCTAATAGTGACTAACTTTTCCTCTGGGAAATAAAAAGCTATTGGGAGTTTTGTGCAGAGAAGTGGCATGATCCAGTTTATCTTCAGTATGTCACTCAAGTTGCTGTGCATGCTGAAAATAGCCTTTGGGGAAGTTTCAGGGTAGAAGCAAGGAGACCAGTTAGGAGGCTATTGCAAGTAAGACTTTGATCAGGTGGTGGCAGCAGAGGTGGTGAGAAGAGGTTAGGTGCCGGATGTATTTTGAAAATAGAGCCAACAAGATATCATGACAGATTGGATGTGGGAAGTGAGCAAGAGTCAAGGAAGACTCCAAGGTTTTTGGTCCAAGCAAATGGAAAAATGGAACTCCTGTTGGACTGGGGAAGAATGTGGGAGGGGAAGGTTGAGAGAGAAAACTGGGAGTCAGTTTTAGACAGATTGTAGTCCAAGAGCAGCATACTGATGTTTAAAATTCCTTAAGTGGAACCATTTCCAATGATCATAAGATGCAGGCTACAACTCCACGGGTGGGTGTCAGGAGTGGAATAAAGTGAAGTCATTATAATAGAGAATTTACAAGACTGAAGGTTGAAAGGTTAATGAAATCTCCTGGGATGGCCTCCTAAGATGGTGGCCCAGGCAGGAGAGAAGGGAGCAGGCCAGCTCTTATGATACAGAGTTTAAATATAAATGGCTAGAGGTCACACTAATATTAGTTTGAGGTGCAAAGAATCTGAATTAGTATCACAATGAATCAGACATTAGAAATAGGCACAACAGCAAAAAGATCAGATTTGCAGGAACACATCAGATAACACATCAGATAACACATCAGATATGATAAGAGTGTTTGGAGTTCTAGATGAGATGAATTTAGCATCCCATTGTAGCACAGATCAAAAACAGGGGGTTGAAAAAGAATCATAATTTAAATCTTAATTATTTCACTAAAAAGCCTTTTGGAAAGACATTCATATTTGGTTTTGGATATGTTAAAGCTCAGTGGCACCACTTACATCAATTCATGTAGCATTTTTTGAAAGCACATCCTATGACATCTTAGGAAAATTTTCTAATAGTCAGCACATCAAGAAATACCTTCTGCCTCAATCTTAGGCCATGTTTCTAAACCCAATAACTCCCTATATAATGTCTTCAAATTCTGAAACCAATATTTGATAAAGATTTTTTTAACATCATACCATGAGCTGGTGGATGCCAATTAAGCATCAGAATTCATTAAAGATTATTGAAATGATACTTCAGGATTATGCAAGTTCTGCAAGACATAGATATTTTTCTATAGACATCTAAAAGTATTTCTCTACATATACAGAAATCTTACTTAAAAGTGGAAAAATCAAGAAAGCTCTTGCCTTATACTTTGAGACAATAAATGAAAAGAAAAAGATAATGAGATATCTATAACATCTTTTTTTAAAAAAAATAATCCCACCTTGTTTCAGACTGCCAGTCACTGAGTTCAGGCTTTTAACTCTTAATCAATGGAACACAGTAATGTAGATGGCACTATTTACAATTAAGTATATACTGTTTACATCTTAAGACTTTGTGGAAATTGTGTATTTGTGATTGAAAAATATAAATGACATTGATGATTGAATTCCTATCAGTATGGCAAAGTCATTCCCCAGACATAATTATCCTGGTGAATTAGAGATGATTCACCTTTAAGTGGCTTCACAGGTGTTCACTAGGCCAAACAAAATAGGAAAATCATCTTCTATTCACTTTTTCCTTTTCTGAGGCAAGTTTTTAGTAAAATTTCCTCAGAAAAAAAGTATGAAAGAATATATATGTAAGTCTATACCATGTCATTTGAACAATGAATTTGTACCAGTGTCTGAGATATGAATACTATGTAATATCTATTTCATCAAAACTAACTAAATGGAGTTCCTCTTAACTAGATCAGAAAAGGGAAGAATTCTAAATCAAGATTCCATGCAGGACTGAATCTCTCAAAGGAGACAGAATTATGGTACTCAGATAAACTGGGGGCAGAGAAGAATAAAGTGAGAAACCTATCTATTAGTGATCTAGACACAACAGATGTGTGGCTGTGAGATCCAGGCAGGTGCTTGGTAAGGAAGTCATCATCAGCTATCCATGGCTTATGTGCAGGAGCATTCGAGCAACTAGGGAGTGTAGGGGACATGGGAACGTGATCTTGAGTATTGGTCTTGCACGAGTCCCCCCACTGGTTGAAATCACTGCTCAAGCTTCCAAGTGGCCAACCCCATGGCATCAGTGACCTCTGCTCTAAGTCAGTGTCAACATGAGTCTTTCTAAAGTAGTACTTTTCTTAAAGAATGCTTTGTGAAAGTGCTGGTTAGCATCATTCCTATTTATGTAGCTAACATTTACCACATCTTCCCCCTTCTGTCTTAGAGAGACAAAGAAACTAGGGAAGATCACTCTACAGTAAGTCCACGTTGGAAAACATGGAGGCAGAGGAGGTAGACCTGAGAATGTGTCTAGGTAGGATAGGATAGGTCTTAAATTTGGATAGAGGAGACTTAAAGTAAATGACAGAAGAATGAAAAAAAAATATTCTTTTAGATATCACAATTTTTTTGGGGGGGCAGTATTGGGGGTCAAACCCAGGGCCTTGTCCATACTAGGAGAATGCTGTACCATTGAGTTAATCCCCAATTACATGTCATTCTTGCTAAGTAATAAAGGTGGTATTTTAGGAAAATAAGTCTGAGAGTAAGGTACAGCATGTGCTATCACAGGAAAAAAATGCTGTTGCAGAAAGTGAAAAGTTACACCAAAAATCTAAAACTTAATATTTTTATATCACCTTAGAATTAAGTTTTGGCTTATACTTCTTTTGGGCCCCACAATGACCTGGGGGGTATGAAAGATGGTGTTATCTTCATTTCATGGAAGAGGAAACAGAGGCCTAGAGCCATCATCCCCACCTGTCACACCTGACTTTATCTCCTGCCTCTCACATGACTGTGTCTTGGATAAATGTGGTAACAGGAATGAGATGAGAAGAAAGACTGTGACATAAGAAGGAATAGAACTTGGTGATTGAGCAAAGGTGATAAACAGAAGAAGAAAAAGATGATTCCTAGGTTACTGAAACATGGACAATGGTGATATTATAATACTGGTCCCTAATGTTGGTGACATGCCTACTGTGTGCCAAGCTCTGTGTCAAGCACTTTGCAGTAGTGCCTCAAAACTCTCAGACAGAAAGTATTATCATTATTATTATCCCCATTTTACAAGGGAATACATGAAAGTTGTTCTCATTTTTAGAGAGAGAAAAAAATCAACATCTTTACTATAAGACAAAGTTAAGCTCAAATAAATAAATATATATATATATATATATGCATGTGGTGACCAGGCTGAATTTCAGGGTGATGGTACGGTGTTCTTGTGTATGGGGATATATTAAGACACCAGCCATGTGGCACGTAGTGATTATGACACTGGCAAATGCAACATGCCAGACTGCTTGTTGAATGCTTCCTACTGTCATCAAAATAGGCCGCACTGAATGACTGTTATGAAAAAAAAAATTAACAAATGTTGGTGAGGATGAGGGGGAATAAAAGGAATCCTTACACACTGTTGGTGGGAATGTAAAGGGAATGTAAATTAGTATAGCTACTGTAGAAAACAGTATGGAGTTTCAGGAAGGAAGGAAGGAAGGAAGGAAGGAAGGAAGGAAGGAAGGGAGGGAGGGAGGGAGGGAGGGAGGGAGGGAAAGAGAGAGAGAAAGAGAGAAAAAAGAAGAAAACTAACAATAGCACACTACCATATGATCCATCTTTCCCACTCCTGAGTATACCCGAAAAGGAAATGAAGTCAGCATACTAAAGTGATACCTGCATGCCCATGTTTATTGCTGAAGCACTATTCGCAGTAGCCACGATATTGAATCAACTAATGCATGAATGAATAAAGTAAATACGGGGTATGTGTGTGTGTATTTGTGTGTGTGTGTATAATGGAAAATTATTCAATGATAAAGAAGAATGAAATTATATCATTGTTTGATTGCTGGATGAAACTGGGGATCATCATGTTAAAAAAAATAATAATAAGCCAGGCACGAAAAGACAAGTGTCACCTGTTTTCTCTTATATGTGGAAACTTAAAAAACAAAACAAAACAAAAACCTGAAAGTAGAAGAAAGTCTATTAAGGAAGGAAAAGAGGAAGGGGGTGTGGGACAAAGGAGGGTAATAGAGAGGTTAAATATGATCAAGGCATGATATATGCATATGTAGAAATGTCACTGTCAACCCCATTAATTTGTACAATTAAAATATGTAAATAATTATAAAACAGAATAAAAAATAAATAAAATAGGCTACCTTAAGTGGATAGTTTTACCTTGTCCTGGCCTTTAAGCCATTCAATCAGGTAACTTGGAGACAGGGAAGAATGCCTTCCTCCCCAGTTATTATATAAAATACAAGTATAAAGCAGGGTGTGGTGGCACATGCCTACAATTCCTGCTAATCAAGAGGCTGAGACAGAAGGATCACAAATTTGAGGGCAGCCATTGCAATTTAGCAAGACACTATCTCAAAACAAGATATAAAGAGCTGGGAATATAGCTTAGTACCTGCCTAGCATGTGCAAAGTCCTGGGTTCAATCCCCAGTACCACACATAAAAAAACTATATATATATATATATCTCCAGTGATTATCAAATGATTCTTAGTTGTAATATTGCATTTATATAGTATATACTATTTAGACTAAAATGCTTAAATATAATTACATTCCTTCTTGTTACTTGCTAATTGTATTTATTTTCAGTCACTATTCAGGAAGCCTGGTTTCCCAGCCCGAATCCCTGCTGGTGCTCAGAGACTGAGACCCTGATTGTTCGCATCTCACTCTAATCATCTAACTGCTCTATAACCTCATTTAAAACTACTTGGAGAAAAGATCCTGCCCTAATTTCTTGCCTTTTTCATCCCTGCTTTTTCTTTCTTCCTCAGGTAGAAAAAGAAAAATTTACATGTCAATTAAAGTACACAGTGTATGCAAAAAATTCCAAACCTCTTTTCAGATAGAAATTTACCTTACAGCTCATTTCTAAAAGCTCCAAACTGTCTCTCTGGGTATCTACCTGCTAGTTATTTATTCACTCAGCTGTATATGCAGTCCCTTAGCAACCCTAAACTTCATGGATACCATCGTAACTCCTGTCTGCTGCCTCCTGAGTGTAGGTAGTCAGCCTTCTTTGCAAGAAGTGCCAGAATTTAGTTCTCTTTGAAAATAAATTTGAATAAGCCATAAGTTTTCACAGGGCAGTGAAATGGTTTCTTCCCAGCAGGAGCCTTCACTCTGGGGCTGCATTGAAGATTATGCTGGAGAGGAAGCAGCTTGGATCTTGGAGATCTTTGACTGCAGTGCAAAGGATCATAGTTTTAAGTATCTTTCTTCCTAATTCCATCTAGGATTGTGAAGATGTCCAGTCCCAATCTGAACATTGTGACCTTACTGGGCAGTTGTCTGACTTACAGTAGTGCTTATCTCTTTGGGATTCAAGATGTTTTTGCAGGGAGTTCAATGGAAACTCTCATTCAGGTAGGTGACATTTTGAAATTTTGTTTTGAATATAATGCTAAAGCTTGGATAAATTTTTCCATCAGCTGCTCCTGAGAGTAGCAGTTCCTCATATCCCTGGCATGGGCACTTTCACAGGTGATCCCTGACACACTCAGCCACTTAGGTCCATCTTCTATTTGATGCCCTCTATGGACCTGAAGCTTTGCAGATCAGAATGCATGGAGACCAATGAAGATTCCTGTCCTGACTCTTGCTTCTGTCCCCTTCCACCTATAGATAAGACTGTCTCTGCTGTGCATTGGGACCTCCCTTGTGTTTGGCCCTGTTCTGGGGAAGAGCTGGCGACTCTACAAGGTGTTTACCCAGAGAGTACCAGACAAGAGAGTGGTGAGTTGACAGCAAATACACAACACTGGATTGCAGGCAGCAGCTCCACATGGATTAAAAGCTAGAGAAACATGTGTGGGTCAGTGGACCTCGCTCCTCTTAGGATGATTTGAAGTTCTTGTTCCTCACTTAAAATCTTTGAGTCAGGTGGTTTCAAAAAGCTCCAGGTCTGGAAGGCTGTGAGCTAATGCTATTGGAAGATAGGTCTTTAAACACAGGCTCTGCTTCATGCACACCCATTCCAGGCCCTATGGAGGTTCCAGGCACAGGTGTGAGGGAGAACAAGATGCCCAGAGAGACTATTTCTTGGCACAGGTGTGAGTTAGAAGTGGAGGGAAGATATGATTACAGAGAAGCTATAGCAAATGAGCAGAACTATTGCTCTCCCTGGATCCCAGTTCTTTTCAATGAAGAAGGCAGTTCTTTGTACTGAGAAAGATGTGACTAGAGCTGTGAGCAAACAAGACGATACCCATGCAGCCGATAGAAGCAACCCCAGAACTATGTTAAAGTAGATCACCTATGTGTCCCTGGTGTCCAGCATCAATCTAACCAACATTCCTCCATTTTCCCCTAAGCATCAGACCTCAAAGCCTGACCATCAGCCTCTTTGGCTAAAGGCTCTTTCCAGACCTAATATATAATTCAGCTGGAGTCTACTTCTCTGGAATGAGATTTTTTTTTCAAACATTATCAAATCATGATGAATATTTATCAAAAGCTCAGCTGTGAGTAACCACACAGATGAAGAAGATTGCCCAAAAGGACAGAAAATGCGTCTATCCCTCCAGAACACTGACTCCTTTTTCAAAAATAGGTTTTGGTTTTTTGTGGTTTTTTTTTTTTTGAGGCAAGAAAAATTATGATTTGCAAAGATTTTCTCATACTTTGTGCCCTTTATTTTATTTGTCATTCAAACAGAAGACATTGCTAATTTTGATGAATTCCAATTTACTTATTTGTTCTTTATGGATCAGTTTTCAGTATCATATTAAGAAATGTTTGCCTAACTTAAAAGACTAAAAGATTATTTTTCCTGTGTTTACTTCTAGAAATTATAGCGTTTTAGTTTTTACATCTAGAACTATGATCCATTTTGAGTAAATTTTGTAATATGGTGTGATATATTAATCAAAGTTCACCTTTTTGCACACGAATATACTATTGTTCTTATACAATTTGTTGAAAAGGCTGTTTTTCTTCACTGATTTACCTTTGCATTTCTCTCAAAAATCAGTTGCTCAGAGATGTATCGATCTGTTACTAGACTCTTTTGTCTCTTTGTTGTATGTGGGTTTTTTTTTTCTTTTTTATCTTGACAACAGTACCAAACTACCTTTATTTCTGTGGCTTCCTATTAAATCTTAAAAGCAGGGAATGTTTACTCTCCAACTGTGTTCTTCTCTTTCAATGTTGTTTTTGTTACTTTAGGTTCTTTGAATTTCGTATGAATTTTTTAATCAGTTTTTCAACCCCTACAAAAATCCTACTGGATTCTTGATTTATGTTGAATCTATAGATCAAATTGTAGAGAATTGATTGCTTAACAAATTTGGGTCTTCTGACCCATGAATGCAGTATATTTCTACATTTATTTAGGCTTTCTTTCATTTCAACTCTGCAATTTTTTTTGTACTTTTCAAAATAAATCTTTCATATATTTTAACATATTTATTCCTAAGTATTCATATTCGTATGCTATTATACATGTTGTTTTTTAAATTTTACTTTCAGACTGTTTATTTTTATTTTTATTTTTTTGTAGTTGTAGATAGACAAAATGCCTTTATTTTATTTGTTCGTTTTTATGTGGTGCTGAGGATCAAACCCAGTTCCTCACACACGCTAGGCAAGTGCTCTGCCCCAGCCCTCAGATTGGATTTTGCTATAAAGTATAGCATACAAATAGAATATATTTTGCTGCAACTTCACTAAACTACATATTATTTGTAGCAGCTTTTTTATGGATTCCATCAGATTTTCTACATAGATGATTAAATTATCTGTGAATAAACATCTCTTCTCTGCTGGCATTGGATAGAAACAACAGTACATTCTTGAACAGAGGTGGTGAGGGCAGATATCCTTGAGTTATTCTTATGGGGAAAGCATTCAGCTTTTCAAAACTAAGCATGAATGTTTCATTGTAGACACTGTTTATCCAGTTGAAAAATTCTTTTCTATTCTTATTTTTCTGAGAATTTTTACCAAGAATTAATGTTGGGTTTTGTCATATGGTCTTTCTTTTTTAGATTGTTCAGATGGTAGGTTATACTAAATGATTTGAGATGTTAAATCAACCTTACATTCCTGGGAAACTCCAATTGGTCGTGATGTATTATCCTCTTTTTTTTTTTTTTTTTTAGAAATTGAGAAAACAATTTATTTTTTTCTAATATGTATTATCCTTTTTGTTTATTTGTATTCATTTTTGTAAAAATATTGTTTATAGTTTGTATACTTGTGCTTTTAGTGGATATTGCCCATCAGTTTGTTTTCTTATAGTATCATTTTCTAGCTTTGATATCAAGGAAATGCTGACCTTATAGAATGAGTTGGGAACTGTTTCCTCCTCTTTGGCTTCTGTAAGAGTTTGTACATATGCATGTAATTTGCACTCTTGTGTTGTGTAGGCACCTTACAACAGTATGCATCCACTCCCCATCCTCAACTTTGTGTCGTTGTTTTTACTTTAATATATGTTATAAGGCCCATACAATTGTTGTTACTTTTGCTTATACAATCAATTATCTTTTGAGGTATATAAATTATAAATATGAATCATATATTTTTCCACATAGTTATCATTTCCAGTGGTCTTAATTTCCTGTATAGATCCACCATCTGGAATCATTTTCATTTTTCATTCCTTTTAGTGTGTGTGTACTAGTTTTGAATTCTTTCAGTTTTTGTATATCTAAAGAAGTCTTTATTTTGCCTTTTTTCTGAAACATACATAAATGCATATATATATATATATATATATATATATATATATATATATATATATATATATACACACACACACTTATACTTTTTCCCCAGTTCTGGGAGTTGGACCCAGGGCCTTGTGCATGCTAGGCAAGTTCTCCCCCATTGAGCTACATCCCCAGTTCCTGCAAAATGTATTTCTGGGTACAGATTCTAGACCAGGGTTTTCTTTTTCTCTTTCATCTTGAAGATGCCCTTCCACTATATGCTCACTTGGCTTTATATATCTAATGTGGAGTCTGATATCTTCCTTTTCTTTGTTCCTCTACACATAATAGCCTCCCCCAATCCCTACACACACACACGCTGCTTTGGAGAGTTTCTATTTATTGCTGATTTGAACAGTTTGATTAGCCAACTGACTTATTTTATCTCACCTTGAATCATGTACCTGGTTGTGCCTCTTTCTTTCCATTGGCTATCAAAAGCTTAGATCCACTCAGTGGCTTGGGAGACTGAGGCAAGAGAATCATGAGTTCAAAGCCAGCCTCAGTAACTCAGCAAGACCCTCAGCAACTTAGCAAGAACCTGCCTCAAAATACAAAAATAAAAAGGGGTAGAGATGTTGCTCAGTGGGTTCAATCCCTGGTACAAAAAATATAATAATAATAAGCTTAGGTCTTCGATGCTGCTTGTGCTTCCCACCTAGGCCTTCATCAGGCTTCTCTGTTCCCTCATATTTTTCAATATTTTATGATGTTAGGATGCATGTGTATTTTTTCTTAATTTTATTTTTTGGTCACAAAAGTAACATTTTCTTCATATTAGGTCACATAATTCATATGTATATGAAGAAAATGTTAGTAATTCCTCCTGTACCCACGACCATCTCTCAATTCCACCCTGAATTAATAGTTACTAACAGTTTAATATAAAAAACCTCCAGATCTCTCTGTGCTCATATAAACATATCTAGAAACAACAGTGTATTTATTTTATAAGACCCTTTGAATTCTTTGTCAGAAGAAATAGGGTGTGAAAAAGTTAAACAAATGGAAATGTTTGATGTAACAATTTTGACAACGATGCTAAAGTCATTGCAAATGTTTGATGCCTGTTTCATGTTTGATGTCTGCATTTGAAGCTCCTTGAGAGGCCTGTCCCTCGAGCTTACTGCTCAGAGCATGTAGGACATTCTAGCCAACAGAGAACATTTCAATCTTGACTCTTGCAGATTATCAAAGACCTGCAGTTGCTGGGGTTGGTGGCAGCCCTGGTGATGGCCGATGTGATCCTGCTCATGACATGGGTGCTGACTGATCCCATTCAGTGCCTCCAGATCCTCGGTGTCAGCATGACGGTGAGGGACCCAAACTCCGGGGATTCTAATTCCTGACTGGGCTGTCCTCTGTGGTCACAGGGGTCATTTTCCCAGAAGCATTCATTGTGTGGCCATAGTTGAAACAAGTAGAGGAAGGAGAGTATAGGGTTGGGGCTGCCATGAGTGCCCTGCCCCTTTTCCATAGGCTTCAGTGTCACTTCCACTGTGCCTCCTGCCCCTGATGCCTTCTCCTGGCATCTGTGAGATGTCAGCACACTGGAATCTGCCTGGCAGTCATCTCTGCTTCCACATTGCCCATAATGAGAACTTTCAGCTAAGGGGTAGTTGCCTTCCCTTAACTGTTGAGAGGACATGGTGGTTTTGGAGGTAGTCTTTGGAGTTTCCCTGGTTCAAATCCCAGTTCTACCAAGCTCACCAGCCATGTGACTTTGGGGAAGTTATTTAACCACTCTAAGTCTCTTTTCCTCCAGCCTCACAAGAGGCTGAGAAATACAGCAGAATCATGACATTGCAAGACCTAACGTAAGAATCCAACATTTGCAAGTAAAGGTCCATGATGTGAAATAATCTGTAATATCAATGAAGCAGCATATTAAATAATTGGGTAGCAAAGCATATGATTGAAGGGTAAACCCTGCTACCACCAAGCACCTAGTATCCACCCAACTTTATCATCTTTCCTTCCACCTCATAGTCACTCTCATTTAGGTTCTAATGGAATCACCTACATTTTTCCATTTTACTTACTGAGGGGGAGTTATGTGCTCTGGGGGAGTCCATTCTCCAGGATGTTCACAAAGATCTGTTGTGTGATGCTGGTAATTGTGAGTACCCTCAGTACTGACCCTGTGTCCCTCCTAGGTGACAGGGAGAGATGTGTCCTGCTCTTTCACCAACACACACTTCTGTGCTTCACGGTACTCTGATGTCTGGATTGCTCTCGTTTTGGGATGCAAGGTTGGTAACTATGTCTCAATGAAAGTCTGTCACCAACAAAATGGATATGAAGAGGGGATTGCAGGGATTAATGAGGTCCATTAACTAAAGATGTCTATAGAGAGTTTGAACTCAGAGAAGATCTCTGTTGGTGCAAACATCTCAAAGCCATGAGCCTTTTATTTCTCTGTTTTTTCAGGAGTCACCTTTTTAACTCTTTGGATTTCCTCATTCAGTCTTCTCTACATCATCTGGAATTTATCCACTGTTTCTCTCATTTTTTGGTCTGGTTTTTAAGTTAATTGGACAAGACCCATTTTCTCCATAGCTCCCCTGTAAGAAAAATACGAGACATTCCACTCAACTTAGTTTGCTCTCCTAATGGCTTCTACTGTGTCTTGTGTCTTTCTTCACATCTGTGTCTTGGTCTCCCGCTGCCTTTCACCCATCTGACTTTCTTACTCTGGTTGGGTGCAGGTGTGGCTCTAAGACAGCAGCATCCACAGTGTCCATTGAGGGATCTAGCTGCCTCAAAGTATCTCCCATACTGCCCCAATCTCCCATTCTGAGACTCATGTGTCTCTGTTAGATGAGGAAATGTTGGAAACTCTTTCCAGAGGGTATAGGAAACCTGTACAGGGCAGTTAAGGACAGTCCTCAGAACATATTAGACCCTTAGTTGCTTTTCAATTTTGAGGGCCAAGGGCAGACCTGCTTCCCATGAACTGGGCAGCCTTACCGGACATGAGCCTGCTATTAACTATCCAGGCAAGGAGGCCTGGGAGACTGGAGGGGGAGTTTTTATAGCAATAGGTGGCTTTTAAAGGTGAACTTGACCCATTCTACCACTAGGAACAGGCCTTGGCATGGTGGACTAGGGCAGGGAAATGTTGCTTTTTAACTAAGTGCGTATACTACTCTGATAGAAATATTTGATAAAAGAAGATGTTATTATTGTTTTTGTTCTTCCACTGTTCACCAACAGTTCTGAGAAACACAGGCCCTCTACTACTTCCTCAAGCCCCTGTAACAGAGCCTACCCTCACCAGCAGGGAAACCCAGCACTTCCCCATAGCAACACTATGTGACCCACTTTGACTTTTTTTTCCTCCATTGCTCTTTATATATTCTCATTTCCATTTAATTTCACTGTGCTATTGTTCTGTAGGACAAAGAAAGAAAGGAGGAAAGAGTGCTGAGCATGGGAAACTGACTGAGCCAGACCCCCAGAGGCCAGTCAGTGAGGAGCCAATCCCCACATTAGGTTCCAGGATCCCCCATCTGAGCCTGTCAGCTACCCCTACTCCATCCTTAGCAGTGAAGGCAAATGACTTAAAGGATCAGTTCTGACACACTCAACAGGAAGCATGGATGTATAGATGCTTTATTCATGCCTAATTCCCTTTTAGCAAGAATTTTAACCAAATTAAATGTTTTATTAAAAATTTATATTTGAAAAAATAAATTAAAAAAAGAAATTTAGAAAGAAATATATATTTGAACATTTATTCCTATTTTTTTTCTTTTTTGGTAATGGGGCTTGAACTCAGGGCTTTTGCACATGCTACATAAGCACTCATTTTTTGTTTTGAGACAGGGTCTCGTCAAATTGCCAAGGCTGCCTGGAATATGTGATCCTCCTGCCTCAGCCTCCCCAGTTGCTGGGATTACTGGTGTGCCCAACCATGCCTGGCTGTATTTGAATATTTCACATCACAGAATTAATTTCATTCACCTCTGATACCCAATGCTGACAGATTCACCTAACTGGTATCAGTAAACTCAAAGCCAGGCCCCACTGGCCCCCTAACTTTTGTGTCCCCTAATTATTGAAGAGCTCAGGGTGGCCACCTTTAGCCTTCAGACTCATTTGGCATGCTGGGCATTAGAGCTCCAAAGGCTTCTCTGCCATGCTGATCCTGTCCCTCCTGGCATAGCCAGTGCTCCAGAAATTATCATAGGGCTGTCCCTGCAGGTGGGGTTGCCCAGATGATTGATTTCTGGGTCACGGGAGTGTCCTGCAGATAACTAACCTTACTATCATTCTTCTCCTTTTGACTCCCCATGTTCCCAGCCCCACCTTGTCCCCTATGGCATCCTCACATCTGTGTTAAAAACAGGGACATCTTGATGCTTCCTTTAAATGTCTCTACCATACTGATTGCTCTGAAAGCTAGGACCATGACCTTTTATGTAGAGCACTAATTTCCACCAAATACGTAGTATCATACTTTATGTATAGTCAGAAAGGCAAGCATATGTTGAATCTATTTGCTGTGGATTATGGATTGAAGCTTTGATTTCTGTATATATAAAGTTCCTTCTGGGAAAAGCAGCAGTTTAAGATGTTGTGAGTTATTTTGTCTTTAGTACAAGTGAACACTCTGAAAGCAGGTTCATATTCACAGAAAGAGGAAAAAAAATAGTTCCTTGTGGTGGCGACAGGGAATGTCACAAAGCAGCAAAAAGTATAGGGGGAGCATCTGTTGCCTGTTCCTGCCCCACAGTCCTGCCTAAGTCCCAGCCCGCCTTTGTTCTTCTCTTTCCACCCTTCATCTCCCATAAACCCCCCCTGGCACAGAGCCACCGCTAGCCTATAGAGATCTTTTGTGTAAGTTAGAAAACGCCATCTCTTCTAGGCAGATGCAATCTTGCAGGTGCAGAGCTTGGCAAGCAGATGGTGTCTTTGGGAAAATTAGAAGAAGAAAAAAAGCCCCTCCCTCCGGGCAGTGCCCTGCTGTGGCACAGGACTTGAGAAGCAAACCACTGGTCGATTTCAGCTTCCACGTGTCCCCTCAGCTTCATGCAGTGCAACAACCACACAATGGATGCAGTAGCCCTCACCACCAGCAGCCCTTCTAGTGCCCATCACCCCTTCTGCAGCACCCCAATCCACCCACATAAGCCTGTCCTTTGCCTTATCCCAGAAGATTCTTGTCTAATGGCTGACTTCCTGGTCTCTGATAAACTAATTCTCAGTAAAAGAGAGGAAAATAACATTTATTAAGCACCTACTGAGTAGAAAGGATGCCACAAGCTTTTCCTATGTGTTTTCTTAACAAGTTCTCATATCAACCCTTTGTGGTAGCTATTATTTACCCAGTTTTATATAATGGGGACATCCCAACCCTACTGCTCTTTAACATGTCATTCCACTTCTCTGTGTCTCTGGTTTCCCTCTCCTCCTCCAGGGACTGTTCTTGCTGTATGGTGCCTACCTGGCTGGCCTGACAGACCACGTCAGCTCTCCTCCTGTGAATCAGTCCCTAACAATCATGGTTGGGGTCAACCTCCTGGTACTGGCTGCAGGGCTGCTCTTTGTAGTCACCAGATACTTGCACTCCTGGCCCAACCTCGTCTTTGGACTCACATCTGGAGGCATCTTTGTTTGCACAACCACAATCAACTGCTTCATCTTCATTCCTCAGGTATGCTCTAGGGAGGACTTTGCAGGGCCTGTTCTCTTAGTCACTCAGAGTTTTCTCTGGGCGTGACAGATTGTGTATTTTGTTTTCTGCTGATACCTTTCCTTGCCATTTGTTGGAGAGTCAAAAAGAAGGCAAGGGCCCCCTATGACCTTCCTTACTGACCTGGGGGTGGACAGCTGTGCTTCTGGTCAGCTAGAAGGGCAGGCCAGAGGGGACTGAGCAATCGCATGGTCTGTTCCTTGGTGGTTGCCTGGTTCCTGCTTTTACACCCACTCTGATTAACTCATTACTAATTCCCCCTTCATCTTGATAACACTAGTTTTTTTTTTTTTTAATAGTCCTGGAGGGAGAAAAAAGTTCTTTCTTTCTACTTGAGAGTACAGATTCACTGGGAAAATTTGATTTGGAACTTTGGGATTTAAAATGCTTTTTGTTTCTTTTTATTAGAGGCAAATCTAGAATGTTCCTCTTCGTTTTACAACAGGGAAAAATCAAAATATGATTTATATTATAGGGATTAAGAAGCAGAATTATTCAGACAGCAAAGAAGAAGAAAGGAGGTCAGAGGAAAGGAGAAGGCATACAGAGGCTAGAAAGGAAAGTGATGGTAATTGTTGCCACAGTGCACTAGCAACCCCGAACACATCTATCCAAGCTTACAAACGCAGCAGCAGGCACTTTGCTATTTCCCTCCTGGTCCTCCTTTCTTTTTCCTGAGGCCTCCCTCATCCCTCTCTTCCCTCAAGTCCCCATTCTGGTTCCTCTGCAGCTTCCAGGTGACTGAACTACTTCCTCATGAGAGAGCTAACCCATCATTGCAGCATCAGCTAATGGCAGATTTCAGTGTGTTTATCTAAGAGTCTACTTTGGGGCATGATGACATGACACAAGCATGAGCCAGTTACTGTTCTTCCTGTTCACAAATTCTCATTAAAATATTCAACAAAATCAACAAATAAGAAAAAATTAACAGGATGAGAATCCAAGGATGGATGTTACATCTATGTCAGAAATTGGAGGAATTTTTGCTGAATCTTCATGTTGTAAGAACTGGATTGAAGACGCCATTGAGAGCAGATACTTAATTGTCCAGGATGTAGCAGAAATGGGCTCTGAAAAGCAAAGACTGTTCCTCCCTGGAACATGGGGTAAAGGCAACAAGGAGGGGCCTTTTTGGAAGCCTCCCCTTGGGCCCTGTGGCCAACTTTATTGATTGGTAACCTCTTTGCCAACACCTTTCTTCCTTGCTTATCTCCACTTCTTAGGCTGGGAGAGCTAAATATTTGTTTGCTAGGCTCCTAGACAGGCAGAGGTATTTCTGTGATACTGTTTGGAACACTAGAGGCTTTCTGGGAGACTTCTGAGAGAGCTTTTGTTTTCCTAAAAAAAAAAAAAGCAATAACCATGGTTAACATACCCCTTTTCTCTTCTTCCTGTTTTGAGTATATGTGATACCTGAAGCCATGGCAGCTGTATTGTAAACATTATGGAAAGACCAGGAAAATATATTTATTTTACTGGAAAAATATAGTTCTTTCCAAGTAACACAAGAAATTCAAGGGGAAGGACCTATGAAGGAAACCAGCAATTCACAAAAAGAGAATCACAAAAAGGGATGGGGTTGTGGCTCAGTTGGTAGAACATTTGCCTGGCATGTGTGAAGCACTGCGTTCAATCCTCAGCACCACATAAAAATAAATAAATAAAATAGAGGTATTGTGTCTGTCTACAACTTAAAAAAATATTTTTTTAAAAAAGAGAACCACAAAAGCTGAAGATTTGTAGAAGGTGCCTTTCTCTGAAGTAGAACTAAAGTTTTTAGAAGCTATATTATTTTTCTCATCAATAGGATTCGAAGGATATTGCCCATCTTCAACAAAAGCAAACCATCATGCAAAGAACATAGTCTTAACTAATGAAATATTAAATAGGGATGAAAATATGGTGTTAAAATTTTAAATCCCAACCAAAGCACTGAATAAGCAATTGGACAGTGCAAAATATTGAATTAGTAAATGAGGGAAACAGAAAACAAGAAGACAGATAAAAGTGAGAGACCAGATAAGAAAATATAATGATCAGGTCTGAGGATACAATGTAGAGGTAATGGGAATCTTTGAAAGAGAATGACATAATTTGGGGGCAGAAGTAATTATCCAGGAACTATCAAAGGAAAACCTTCCTGATCTCAACAAGACCCCCATCTGTGCAAACCAGCAACCTCAGGTATGCGGCTCTCACCTACATCTTTCCTCCCCCGCCCTCTCACCACCACATCCTAAGCCTTAGCCAAGCGGCTTCCTCTGGTTGAATCCTCAGCACCTAGGACAGTAGTGATTCCAGCTGCACTCCCCCTACCATGAACACATAAAGCAGGATGACAAACAGCAGACGTCTGACTTCCACGTCTTAATTAAGCAACGAGCCCTTGGTTTGTTGAAGAGGGAGTGGAGATGGGATTGTGGGGCACAGGAACTGTGTGGATGGACCGACGGCCGTGGCCTTTCTCTTTCCTTCTGCCTCACTACCCCTTTCCTCCTAGCTGGCTTGAGCTTCTTTTCTCTGTATCTCTCTTCTATTTTCTTTCTCACGTTCTTCTCTTGAGCTGACCATGATGTGAGACTAAAAAAATATTTTTATTTGAGTCTGTCGTATTTGAGGTTTAGGAGATACATTCTTTTTCAAAATGTAAAAATGACTGTCCTCAAACTGATTTCCCTCCCTGTCCTTTGGTAGAAAAACGACTCCCCCTCTGAGATTTGGACTGTATTTCCCCAGGATAGTAGGACAGCTGAGTAAACTGGGAAAAGTGTGCGAGGGGACCTCTACCGAGGGCGGGGCGGCGGTCGGGTCGCAGTGCAGTGCGTCCTCCTGGCTGACAGCCTCCAGGCTCCGCTGGGATGGGTGGGGCTTGTGACAGCGAAGGCACAGATGCCCCCAGTGGCCTCTAGGCGGCGCTAGAGAGCCGGTGAAATGGATGACAAGGAGGCGAGGGGACCCAGCAGCCTTCTACAAGGGCACTCAGGAAATGCCTAAGTGTTTGTGCCAAGCACTGAGGTCATCACCAGCAATCAGCCAACCTTTGCTTTGGTGACCCGAACATGAACCATCCCCCACCCTCCATTTCCTGTGTGAGGCAGTCGCTCAGAGACAGGACACTGTGTTCTCCTCTAACCCCCAAAGCGTTTCACCTGCTCCTCCGTGAGCATATTTAGGACTTTCTACTCTGCCTTATGGTTATGTCTGTGTCCCAGCACTCCTGTTAGACTGGAGAGCTTCTTAAAGGGAAGCTTCTTTCTCTTAGTCTTGTATCCATCCAAACCATTTCTTAGCTGCTGGGAACCTGCGTCAAATGCATGGCCCCACCTCCAAGGTAATGGGGAGCAAACACGAAAGGAATTAAAATCTTGAGGAAAGCTTTACACAGAGCTGGGGAAGGAGAACTCAGTGATGACATCTCAGCAAATGAGGTGTTTGCAGTCAGGCTTGAAGGAACAGTAAGAGTTCTCTGAGCAGATGGGGGAGGGACAGTAGGTGACCTTTCAGATGGGATAACACTGATCCGAGGTGTGAGTCAGAGGATGTAATGTATGTATGTTTGGAATACCCTAAGTCTTCGCTGGTTTTGCAGCACAAATGGTAACAATAGGAGAGTGGCAGGAAGTGAGAGAGGTGCATTTGGTGAGCTTCTGAAAGCTGCGCAGTAACCTGCTGGAGACTACACATTTAACATACACCCCGCCCCCATAGTAGTTTCCTGTTAAGGCTGCAACAAATTACCACAGGCTTAGCAGCTTAAAACAACACAAATATATTATCGTACAGTTCTGGAGGTCAGAAATCTGAAGTGGATCTTATTTAGCTAAAATCAAGGTGTCAGTAGGTCTGACTCCTTCTGGAGACTCTTAGGGATGATCTGTTTCCTTGTCTTTTCCAGCTTCTGAGGGCCACACACATTCTTTGGCTCAAGTCCCTTCTTCTACTTCCTGATCCAGCAGTGTGACATCTTCAGATCTCTCTCTCTGCCCACCCCATCTCCCTGTTTCCATCTCTTTCTCCAACTCTAATCCTTCTGCCTCCCTCTTAAAAGGACTCCTGTGATTACATTGAACCAACCTGGATAATCCAGGATCTCCCTATCCTCAAATCCTTAATCACATTTACAAAATTCATTTTGCCATGTAAGGCAACATATGCACAGATTCCATGGATTCAGAGGCAAATGAGCATCTTTGAGGGGCCATTACTCAGCTCCCACACCCACATAGCCTAGAGGCTGAGAAAACATGAATGTGCCTGTCCTGAAGGAAGCGCTTTACAACCTGAGAATTATTTATAGCTATAATCCAGAAACCCTGAAGGGTCAAGTTTTAAGTGCCAAGACCTTCACAAATGAGGAATTAAGCTTGGCTGCACCCATTTCACTTAGAGAGACACCAGCCCAAAGCCCAGAAGTGCCCTGATGCCCATATTTACCTATTTTGGCAGCCCTGCAGAAAGGGCTCAGGCTCAGAGTGCTGGGGGCAAAGGGAAGAGCTGTACTACCAAGGAAAGGGGGATGCTGAGAGGAACAGACAGCCTGTGGCACTGCCAGGGCATTGTTTAAGAATGACTTTAGGAGATCTGCTCCATTCACATAGGACCAAAGAGGGACGTGGGCTCCAGTAGCTGCTGAGTGCAGCAGTGAACCCCCCACTTGGCCCTTTGGGAAGGGCTCTGAGAGGGAGGTTCCTGGCCTGTCCCAGGCCACACAGACTCCTGATACCATGAAGACATGTGCTGAGTCAACACAGGACCCAAGAGGACTTGGGTGAGGAGGTGGTACTGAAATTAGGAGTGAAATCCAGGATCCTATCTGAAATTTATGGAATTTGGGTTATGCTCCACATTCAAGAGTTTAGTAAATGTTTGTTGAGTGACCGAGGAAATCCAAGGTCTCCTTTTGAAGCTATCCATAGACACTTCAGCAGCATTCCTCAAAATAATATGCCAGAATCCTCAATGTCCATCACTAGGACACTTAGTTTTGGGGATTCCTTAAGGAAAGAGAAAAGCCTCCACTACTGTGCCCATCAATCCACATTATGGGCTTTCACAGGTAGGCACATGTCCCAGAAGCTCCAGAGCAAACCCCTATTTGTGAATGTGCACCAGCTCCATCCCTATTAAAGGGAACCAGCCCATGCTTCTACAGATTGTTCCTCAAGGTCAGTCTCTGCCAAAGAATTTCCCCCTAGGACCTCACAGCTAACAGTCTTCTCTTCATCACTTGTGGAGGGATAGGCAGTGTGGCTTATTGACCTGGTTACAGCTGTGGGTCTGCCACTGACTTCCTGTGTGAGCTTAGACAAGTCACACTCCTACTGGAATCTTTCCTCATTTGTCAAGGGAGAGATAGGGCCATGTGTCAGACCTAATGTCCATCATTTTTGTTGACTTCTGTGGGTTCCTATCTATTGGAGCCTTGCTCATTTATTAGGATTAGAAGACCACTCACAAGAACTGGGTTCCCAACATCAGGAAGCACATTATTACTCAGCAAATAAAAACTGATGAACAGCAGCTACACCCAACTAGAAACAGTTTGATTTGAAACATACACTGTTTAGAAAGCTTAACCTCCTAAACTCTGGCTTTAAAATATGGTTCTAGGAGTATACATCAACTCTGGTTCTCTTTGATCAGTTTGGCAATCAGTAGAAGAGCTAAAGTTATTCATTCTTTGTCATCTTCTTCCTTGGGCATTTTTAAACTGTTATTATAGGTTTAACATTATACTTTCTATAACTCCTGTCTACAAGCCCTCCAGAGCAAAGGACATTTTGAGGAGAGAATGGTCTGTGCCTATGTGTGTCTGTGACAGTGTCATTCCTTGGTGTTTCTGAGAAGTGAGGGAATGTGTCTCTGGGTGTGTTATTAAATAAATAACATGTGTTCTTTTTTTTTTCTAACAGCTGAAGCAATGGAAGGCATTTGAAGGGGAAAACCAAACAATCAGACACATGGCCAAATATTTCAGTACTCCCAGCAAAAGCTTGCATACCCAGTTTGGTGACGAACAGACCTGCCACCTGAGAGGAGAGAAGAGCTCCATGGAGAGGCTCCTCACAGAAGTAAGCTGCCCCCTGCCTGGCAGATTGCTGTAAAGAACTCCAGTCATGCACTGGTGGGCCCCATGTGCTTTCATGGCCAACGTTCCCCCACTTTCCCAAACAGCAAGCAAAACCTCTACATTGTCCCAGTGACTTTGTACAGGCAATGAACAGGTGTATATTTAGTCATTTTTATGTGTTGGGCATTGTGCTAAGCTCTGAAGAACAAAACAAACACAGTTCCTACCCTCATGGAGCTTACAGTCTAGTAGAGAAAATGGATATTGATTAAATGAACGAGTAGTCATGAATTGTGGTAAGAATTATGAAGGAAAAATTGGGGTAGTAATTCAGAATAATGGGTGGTGGGGACAAAGAGACCTATCACTGAAAGTGAACAGAAGTACAAACTGACCAGGCAAAGAGTACAGGAAAAGCATTCCACGGAGAGGGAACAGCATTGTAAAAGCCCCAAGTTATAGTGGACCTCAGCATCAGTGTGATACATTCTTTCTTTATATAGACTATTACCCTCATAGCCAAGATCCCACAGGGCCCTCACTGTCCCTGCCAGGTACTAATGGGAGAACTCAATCATCCCGTGACCCTAGAAAGCCTGACCTGTCTACAGATATGAAAGGGCACTGAATGTCACAAGGGCCTCTGAATGTCACTACAGCACCAAGGCGGGTTGGACAGCCCCAGCCCTTCTTTCTTCTATTCTTGAGCCAGAGTTGGCCCCTCTCCCAGACAAACACAGTGTGGGCTTGAGGCAAGCACGTGGAAAAGCTTGAGGACTACATTCCTCAGGAAGAAGGCACAGGGCCCAGGGGAATTAGTCAGTATTTTGACACTAGCTAAATTACAACCCATATTTTTTTCTGTATAGATTATACCTGGATAGGTGCTATTTGGCAAACTGTACTTTTTGTAATAGGACTGCCCCTTGTTATTAACAGTCCTGGTGAGAGGATGGTATGTTGGAAACCTAAGAATCCCCAGAGAAGGAGGGCTGAACCTGCCCAGGCACCCACAGAGCCTGCCCCTCTGGTCTCCCACATCATACCCTTAGCCCTGGCCTTTTCTGTCCATACAGTACATTTACTTACTATTTATTAAACACTCAGGACATTATTTCAAAACTAGACTTCCCCCGCCTGGAAAGGGAGTGACATTGCCTTTGATGCTCTGTGAATTCTTCAAAGAAGCATTTTTTTCCCCCTCCGGCTAAACAGAAGGCCAGAAACTTGGCTAGAACAATCTGGATAGTTTTCAGTTATGATCAGCCAATGCTGGGATGGCCGCGTGGACTGACTCTTTAGCCTTATGGTAATTTGTGACGTGCTTTTTGTACCTCTGCCGTGCTGCCATTTCCCACACAGTGACTGAATCTGCTCTTCCAAAAGGTTGCCTTGAGTCCGTGGAGGAAGGGCTGGAATGGATGCAGATGCATAGGCAGTAAAAAGCTGGCCTCCCCAGCACCTGCTATGTCTTTCCAAGAACAGGCCTGAGCACCAGCAGTCTGCCTTGGGCCCGTGGCAAGTGAGAGAGAGAGAGGGTCTCATGTGGGCCTCCCGGAAGCTAGCAGTGCATGATGAATAAGTACAAATACCTCTGGAAGCACAACGTGGGCACAAGCCCTGACTCTACACAGCTTTCTGTCCAGCCCTCGTGCCTTTCTCGTTCTTTCCCATGATCTAGGCAGTCCATCTTCTCCTTCTTGCATCCTCTTGTTCCAATGGCTAGGGATCCCCTGGCTGTTAGGGTTAACATCTGTCACTGACCACCCAGCCTGTGTGAAGGCAGCATAGAGAACCTTCCCAGAGGCTGAGGCGCCTCCCCTCCATACTCTGCCACCGAGGATACCTGCCTAACCTTTTTCTTCCTAGATCCAGAGATATGAGAGGTTGATTCTGTTGCTCCTTATGACCTTCACCCTATGAGAAAACACCTGTTGGCCTTTTGCTCCCTCAGTGCACCAAAAGTAATAATTAATACACTCATTTAAAAACAGCTGTCACTGAAGGTCAGATTTTGGCGTCACGATAGCCTCTAATTAGAATGCAGCCATGGTGGAAAAAGAGTCCCATTTCCTTTTCTGGAAGAAGGGAAATATACTGTTTACCCTGATGTTTCTAAATCTGTCGCCAGCCAGCTTCAGATGTTTGCTTAACTGGGAGGAGAGTATTCTTCCCGGACTCAAGGTTTAGACTATTTTCCTACACTCGGAGAAGTTTTCGCATAAGGCACAAAAAGGCAGTGCTCAGCTTTCACCCACTGGAGTGACAGTCATCAACTGATGACTTTTTCCTGACTCCGTGAGGCAGTGAAGGCCTCCTGAAGCCCAGGAGTGCTAGCAGGTGACAGCAGGACAATGTACAGGGTGAGCTTTAGGAGGAGGGGTTGGTGGAGGAGGGAGAGGGTTGGGGTCTCCTGTGCAGCCATTCCAGCCTCCCAGGAGATCCTCAGGGAGATCTGGCACATCCCAGACATCAGGAAGAGCCTGAACGGTCTCCTGTTACTCATTTGCTCTGCTCTTGCTGAGCCTTGAGTCATCCACACTCACCCAGCTACGCCCAGACCTTCCCAGCTGCCGGGAGGGAGAGAGAACTGTCAGGCAGGTGCTCAGCTGAAGTCCCTTCCGCCTGATTCACCAGTCACTCACTGGGCATGGCTTCTCTCCTGATGATAACGAAGTAGACTAAACCAGAATGAAACTGGGAGTACAAAAACTGTCAAGAAAAACCTCTTTCCTGTTTATGCACAGGGGGTTGCAATGGGTCTGCCTGGGGGGGGGGGTTGCTACCAGATTATTTGTCTATTTTATTTCAGTTACTACCCTGAAAAGATCATTTCTAAGCAACTCTTTCATGTAAATTCAAGAAATGACCACAGGCTGGGTCCATGAGAAACTTGTTAGTTATCCTAAAAAAAGGGAATACCCTTTATTTCTAGCACTTGAATAAATGGATGTCCAAATGCTCAGCTTTAGCCTCTAAAGAGACAGCAACAAAGAGGCAGCATTTGGGCCTTCAGACAAGCCCTTCCTAGAACATAGCACTTCCGTTACTGCCTTCCCCAAACCCTTGACCCTGTATCACCTGCCCTAAGACCATTCATTAGGATCTCATTCCTACTTCTCTGCCTTGGAGCATCAGAATTTTCCAAACATGGAAAGACAATCCCCTGTTGCCCCACAGGCAGATGTCCAGAGTGCAGTCACACCCACTGCTGATCCTCCTCCTCCTTCCTGTCCCACAAATTTACAGACAGAATAGGTACACCTTTGCAGCTGTCACCTGCCAGCACTCCTGGGCAAAGCCTGTTTATCCGCTACCATTCACGCAATGGGCAGGCAGCTCAGTTGCAGAACTTCCTTTCCCCAATTTCATTCATCTTCTGCCCTCCATTCTACAGTTATTGAATCAAGTACCAGAGACTTAGGCCCAATAATCATTTTTTGTTCGTTTATTTATTTGTTTAAAGCTTCTGCAATAATTGTGATGCACATAGTCCTTTAGGAGATATTGATGGTTGACCTTGCCACATGGTAGCTTTGGCCTCTCACCCCCAGAGGTCCAGCCTGGGAAGATGGTCATGACACAAACCCAAGATTCTTCCCATCAGCTCCTCCTGGATCCAGTCAGATTTGGCTCAGGAATCTCCTCTCTTCTCCCTGTTCTTCCCATTTTCCAAGCTGCTTAGCAAGAGGCAAACTACTTATTTCCCTACTTGTACCTCCCCAGGAGATGTGTTTCAGATTCATCTGTGGTTGACAAAATTGTGAGAAATCCAGAATGAGACCATCCCAAACCCCTTGAGATCAGTGTCCTGCAGAGTAAGCTGAGCCTCTTGGTTCTGGGAAAAGAGTGAGAAGATGCTGCAGCAGCCAGCAACAGACAGATGGGGCTCCTCTCTCCTCACAGTGCCATAGCCTGGGGGATGGAAGGGGAGATGAAGATCATAGCAACAATAAATCACAGCAGCCTTGATTGAACACCTTCTGTCAGTTATTGTGCTAGGCACTTTGCTCGCTTTGATTCATTTCTCCTGGTGGAGGCATTTTCTTGGAACCAGGACATTGGAAAAACTGGGATTTAAACCAAGGTCTTCGGATGCCACACTTTTTCCATCGTAGGAGGCAGTGTAGAACCTGTAGCATCATCTTTGGTTGATGATTTGCTTTTATTTTACAGAAAAATGCTGTGATTGAAAGCCTGCAGGAACAAGTAAACAATGCCAAAGAGAAGCTGGTGCGGCTGATGTCTGCTGAGTGCACCTATGACACCCCAGAGTGGGCTGTCCCACCCACCTCTTTCCAGGGCCAGGATGCCCCAGCTGCAGCCTCTGCTCATGACCTGGCAGCTCAGGGACCTTCAGAATGCCCCTCTGCCTCTCAGGATGATGTGGGCAAAGCTACCCAAGACTCCCAGTGCACCTCAGCATCCTCCCCACACATGCAGAGCCTCAGGACACCTGCAAGGGACACCAGCTCCTCCCCAGGCCAGAAAATGCCTGACTTGAAAGACTTTTATGATCATCCAGACTCGGGTTGTAGCCAGAAGCCACAGGCTGAGCAAAGACAAAGTCCAGAAAGAGAAGACCAGGGACCTGAGGCCTCCAGCCAGAGTGTCGTACTAAGTGGAGGGGCCTCTGGTCTCCAGAGACAAAGGCAGGGCTCAGAGGCTTCCCCAGAGAGAGTACCTGGGGTCAGTTCAGCAGTCAGAGAAAAGCTTCAGGAAGTCTTACAAGAACTGGACCTGGGCCCTGAGGCTCCCCTCTCTGCCTCCCCATCTCGTCCTCTGCAGCTCTGGAAAAGCAGTGCTGCCCACAGTCCCCAAAAGATGCCCCTTTCCAGGGAGCTGGGCTTCAGCCCATACATAGTGAGGAGGAGGCGGGCAGCTCAGCGGGCCCGCTCACACTTTTCTGGCTCTGTACCCTCCTATGTGTGGCGTCAGGCAGACAGGACTGTTTATGGGGCACACAGTGGGCTGAACGTGCAGAGTGGGGACAACCGCAGGCTGTACCTCCAAACTGCTGATTCTAAGGTACGAAGGCTTTCTTCCAGGAAGCCTTTACTACTCCCAGATCCTCAAGGGGGGCCAGGGCCCCTGGAGGGCAGCAAACACCGGACAGAGCCCCAGGGGGCTGAAGAGAGCCAAGCAGCCTTTCCTCACCAGCCTTCTGCCTCTGCTCAGGCACAGAGTCCCACGGCCCCACGCCTTCCCCGCTCACCAGACCTGCCTGAGCAGCAGCGGCTTCGGCCCCCAGGTTACCCTGGCTGTCCCTTCCTGTCTTCTCAGTGCAACTACCTTGACACTGAGTCCAGCAGCTCAGATGAGTTCTTCTGCCGCTGCCACCGACCCTACTGTGAGATCTGTTTCCAGAGCTCTTCTGACTCCAGTGACAGTGGCACATCAGACACTGATTCTGAACCTGCTGGGGGGCTGATCTCCTGGGAAAAACTGTGGGCCCGTTCCAAGCCCATTGTGAACTTCAAAGATGACTTGAAACCCACGCTGGTATAAACATCAGCAGGGTTTGGTCTGGATATAAAGGTCAGACCAGCTGGAGCCTACAGGAGGAAAGCCAGATCCTGGTTTGGGGAACAGACCTGAGCAGCTCTGTGTTTGAGCTGTGCTCTCTGTTACCTTAAGAACTTCTTGATCATACAGGGAGATATTACCTGTCTTGCTACTACCTCACAGCATGACTGTCAATGACTCCAGTTGAGTGACTAGAAGATACCAACTCCTTGAATAAAAAGAGCTAAGTGAGCACATGGAGTTTTCTGTCCAGGTCAGCCTGCATTCTACAAAATTCTTAATATACCACCAGGTGGATGACCGGATGGACAGGAAAATGGAGAGATTTCTGCAAAATTTAAGTTGTAGACTGTGACCCATCAAACTGACCTTTTGATGAACACATCTTCCAGGAGAATAAATCTCCTATGCCAGGCATCCCAGCTATTTAGGAGGCTAAGGCAGGAGGATTTCGAGTTCAGGCCCAGCCTGGGCAACTTAGTGAAGACTTCAGCAACTTAGTAAGATCCTGTCTCAAAATAAAAATAAAAAGGGATATGGCTTGATCGTGGAGCACCCCTGGGTTCAATGCCCAGTATCAACAAACAAACAAACAAAAAACAGATGAATCTTCTACATCTTTGGTCCTTTCAAACCTGGAGGGTGGGTTTCTTTCTACTGAAGGTTGTAAACTTCACCACCCATGGATTCCAGCTTCTAATCAGACGCACCCCAGAGGGTCCACCTAGCCCCACTGTTCCTTTTCCTTTCCATCCACCATCAATGGCATCTCACCCGCCATCATCCCCAAGATAGTCCGGTCTCCATGTGCCCACAGGTGACCCAGTTCTCTTTCCTGGACTAAAGTAGTACCAGAGACCAGGAGTGTCTTCTGACCCTGAAGCCCACCCCCTGACTCTCCCAGTGCTGCAGTGACGTGCTGGGAAGCACATGCAATTTCTGTTGGGATAGGGAGGCCCTGCTGGCCGAGAGGTACTTGAGTCTTATTGGGTTTACATGACCATCAAAGATATAGAAACCTGGAAACAAAATGGGGATGGAGAGAGAGAGAAATGGATGACAAGAAGGCTAGAAAGAAAACAGGCTGTGAAAATTTCACTTGAGTCTGACTCAAATTTCAGTAATTCCCACGATCATCCCGTGAAGTAGACACTCTTATTTTTACAAATGGGGACTATGAGGCTTAGATAAATGAGATGATTTCCCCAGTATCACGCTGTTGGAGAACTGACACACAGCTCCTGAGACTCCACGTTGGTGGATTTCCCTAGGGACACGTCCTTCACTCAGTCTTCTGTGAGTGGCAGGTGAGGCTCGTCAGGCAGACAATCAAGCCAGGGTGGTGTGAGAAGCTGAGATGGGCTCACCCCACAGTCCAGGGTAACAAAACTGGGTCTCTCCCTCCCTCTGGAAGCAGGCCTCCACTTCCTCCCTGCTGCAGGGCACACCTGCACCTCTGAGGGACTCAGAGAATTGGTAAAGGACAAGTGCCAGGAGCTCATCCACCACCAAAGCCACAGGGAGAACACAGCTGGGTCCACTTTGCTTGATGCTGAACTGGTTGATGTTTACAGGCTGTCCCCTGCTCCCGCGCCCACGCAGGTGTCTGTGGGTGTGCACAGGTTTTCATGAAGGAGTTTGGGCCTCAGAAAGGAATGTTGGGCACTAAATTTCTCACAGATTTATCACAGACTCTAGTGGCCTGCAGATACCTCATGACCCCTCTGATGCTGGACTTCCTGTAGGCCCTCCTGGTAGCACAGCTTCTTTTATTGCCTACTTTTAAATACAAATTTCATAATTTATTCTGTGTGTGGGTTTGTAGTTTCTGTGTGTGCTGTCAAGTGGTGCCTTAATAAAAACAAACAAAAAGGAATGACTCCCAAGGCAAGTCTCCTCTGAAATTGCAGTCTTGGGCCAGGGAGGAGGGACCTGAGTAAGACTCAGCCACCCAAAGAAGAGGAAATGGAGAAGCCATCAGAGTTGCTGCTAGGTCCTCGTGGTTCCGGAGTGCTACTTCTGCCAACCGTCCAGTGTAACAGGTTCTGTGTGGTATCCCTGTGTAGCTCGCTCTCCCAGAAGTGCCCCCCACCCCTCCCGATAGAGGAAATGTTGGAGACCCTAGACTCCTCCCAACCACTGGGGGGCCTGTGGCTGGCTTCACCTCCTCCAGCTCCCCTCCTCCCAGTATGCCGCCACTCGAGGCCTATTGGGGGTTAATGTGGAACCTGCAGTCTCAGCCTGGCCATCATTTTAGCCCCTTACTCTGCTTCTAACCCCTTGGTCCCACTGTCACAACCTTTCTACATCTCCATCTTTCTTCCATCTAGAAATTTTTTCCTCACTTTATGTACCTTGTGAATTAGTTCCCCTTTAAGACCTAAATGGAGCATATGTCTCTCTTTGGTCTTTCCTGAGTATCCCCTAATAAAATTGACTGATCCCCTGGTGAAATGAGAGGGATGTTTGAGGGTTCATATTTTTGATTCAACTGTATACAGACTTGTATCACCTATTTCATCTAGAATGACTTTGTAAGCTGTGCTAGATCTGATTGAAAAGACGGAGAGTCCACCCCACATATTCCTTATTTGTCATTTGGTGCCGCAATCTGGCTGGGCACGATTCAGGAGCCACTTGTCAAAAGAAACGAACTTTATTTTTAGAACCACACATGCCAAACAAAACAGCTCCTCAGGAAAAACCCTCAGAGCCCAAATGCCACCCGGCTTCCCACAAGCCTCTCTCACAAAACCACAAGCCTCTCCCACTCCCACAATCCTCCTGCTCTTGAGGCCGATTGGCTGGATCGTGTGGGCGGAGCCAAAGAAGTCCCCCAATGAGCAGCTCCGTGGTCTGAAAGGGCAGGGATACAGCCCAATGAGCATCACCGCAGAGGAGCCAATCAGCTAGATGTTGCTGGGGCCTGCTGTGAGCCAATCATCAGCTGGCAGCTGGAAGTTTGCTGGGGCCCCTTGGCTGTGGCTCTCAACATCTCCCCCTCTCTGTTTAAACAACAAGCATGTGGCTTAGGGACTGTGCCTGCCTTAGGTTGTCCAATAGTACATATGGTTCTTACCCGTTATTGGATGAGCTGACCTCAAGGCGTCAGCCTCCTGTCTTAGGTTGGTACCATTGTAATTGGATCTTACCCGTCACTGACTACCGGTTCAGTATACAGCCACACCTGTGGAGAGGTACCAGCGGGGGGGTGAGGTTCTTTGCCTCACTTCTGTTGGCCCCCAAATTTTAGCTGAACGATCATGACAAGCAGAATTTGGTTCAAAAGCCATGTACCAACCACCATGCCTACCTGCCCCAAAATATACCACCACCACCTCTTCTCCTTTCCAGCTCCCTTTCTAAAGCTTTTGCCCAAGACCGGCTAATCCATGATGAAATTCTTAAAGGGATGAGTGTGCCATGACTTTTGGCACACTCTTGATTATGCTCTTGAAGAAAGGGCAGTAAATTATGTGAAGGAATCCTGGGGATGTAAACATTGCCTCTGCTGCCGTCATCCAGGCTTGTCTCTGTTGGTCCTAAGTGTACCATGAAGCCAGGCCTCATTCTGACCCCAGAAAATGTTCTCTGCTGATTGAAAATCTTGGAGTTCATAACAAAGTCTCTCCCGATCTCCTGGCCTGTCCCAAGCCCTCTTTCCTTAAAGGATCAACTTATCCCTTTTAAATACAGTTCACAAAGGAAGAAAAAAAGAATCAGATGCAGGAAGCATGTTTTTAAAGAAATATATCATTTTGAAAGTGGTAAAAGGAAAAGTCAATGCACATTCCATGAAAGTTCTTCAGTGTCTGTATTTATTACATTATATTTAGATGGGTCTCCTCCATGAATTGCAAGTTCCTGAAAGCCTTGTCTTCATGCGTCTTCATGTTGCCTCTCCTCTAGAGCAACCATCAGAGAGCTTTGTCCAAACTATAAGCCCAGCAAATATTCAGTGGGGGGCTTTCTGTGTAGACAAACAGGTGAAGCAAAGGAAAGCAAGGAAAAAAAGGAGGGAAAAGACCCTGTTCTGGGACTAGAGCTGAGCATCAAAGGGAGCAGAGCTATCTGGGTTCTCTGCGTTCCAAAGAGTTCACAGCATGAAACATTCAGACTCTGAAGCAGCTGGCTTCTCTGAAAGTGGTAGTACTCCAAATCTCCTAGCAGGAGGGCTTCTCCTAAAGATGCCACTTTCACAGGCTTGTTCCTGGGTAACAAGCAGTATTAGCTGGAGGACATCTTCTCCTTCCTCAGTCTTGCCTTCCTCAGCAGTTTCCCCATTACCTCTGGCTGCTACACCTTACCCAGGAACAGTGTTTGGGCTTCCTTAAGGGGGATCTGCTGCACCAGTGATGTTCAGGAGGCTGACCATCTTCTCTTCAGACTTTGCTCTCCCTCACCTCTGGTACCCACTGTGATCTCTTCCTCTCTAAAATGTTCCTGATCTTAGTATCCCCAACCAAACTCCATTTGAAAAGGAATGCCTTGGGTGTTCAGTTCACTATTGAGGCCACGGAGGACAGGAAATGCTGGTGTCACAAGGCAAATAATCTGTTGCAAGCTTGGCAAATCTGGGTCAGGGTTTCCCAAGATGCATGGGCTTGGGAGAGGCCTAGAAAGAGGTCTGTCAGTTCTTAAGAGAAAAGCAAAAGGATAGAAAAAAGAAGGAAAGGGAGACCATCCCAAAGAATGGAACAAGACAAGAGGGAGATTTGGGGATGGAGGAAGCCAGGCAAAGAACACAGGGATTCTACTTGATTTGGTCAGTAGGCAGTTTGCAGCAGTGGCCTCTCCTTGTAAATCAAAAATGTGCTGGTTTCACTTGCGAGGTGAGAAAGAATGAGGCTCACTCCTGCAAAGAGAGGCAGAGATAGCCTTGCAGAGGCCCTTCTTTAGTACATATATGGCTATGGGCTCATTTCTGCATCTCATTTCAGTCCCCACTAGACTGTGAGCTCCCCAAGCCTGGAACATGTTGTAATCATCCTGATGTCCCCTACACCCACTGCTGTACCTCATACATGATTGATGCTCAGCAGATTTTTGCTGAAACAAATAAATCTAGGAAGAAAGTAAGAGAAGCCAGAATAGTCTTGAGGCAGCTCTCAAATGGCCACATGGGAAGCCATACATGACTGTCTCTCTCATCTACTCACATGAAGGACAGCAAGTTGCCAACTCACCAAAGTTTAAATTCTCTGTGATATCTGAAACTTTTTTTTTTCTTTTGGTCAAGCAGGAATTTTATATGAGTTTCATTCTCTATTAAATTTTGGGCAATAATTTTCTATTCCTACTGCAATGCCTATCTCAAAGTCCCCCACATGTCTGTGTGGTCTCAGCAAGTTGTCAAACATGGTTTTTAAGTTGTTTAACATTTTTATGACCCAGTTTCACCAACTGTTAACTGGAAAAATAACACCTACCCCATAAGGTTGCTGTGACGGCTGAAAGAATTAATGTGTAAAATAGCTTGAACTATGCCTGACACACAGCAAGCATTATTAAAGTGTTTGTTTAATAAAAATCAGATGGGAGAGGGGAGAGGAGACCCATGAAAGGGTAGTAGTGTAGATGTTACCGCTGTTGACCGGTGACGAGTTCTTACTCCCCGATGTTGAAGAATAACACCAAAGAAGCACGCCGAGGCAAGGCCAGAGTAGAGATTAGAAATTTATTAAAGGACAGAAGAAAAGACTTCTCCCGGAGGAAGAAGGGGACCCAAAAGGTGGAATCCGTGGAAGTGCAGTTGTCTCCCCTTTTTATAGTTCTTTCAGTGATGGAATGTAGGCTGGAAGGCCCGAGGGGTGGGACACAGGTGGGCCTAATTATCACCTTTTGGGATGGGATTATCACTTCTCTGGGATGGGCTATTTCCAAATCTGTTGGGGCTGTTGGTTAACATTTCTTTGAGGTGGACTTTGGCCTAGGGCCTTTTCAGGACTTCACAAACATTCCATGAGTTGTCCTGTTTTCCCTGAGTCATTCTCAGCATGGCCTCCATTTTAGATTTCACTCAATATTAGACCTGATTTACCTAACTACACTGACTACCTAACTTTAAATCTGGCTTCATTCCCCCCTCTAATTTGGGAACTCCTTACTGCTGTAAGGAAACGGGGCGAAGAAGATCTTTCTGGCTTCTTCAGGCTGACAAAAGGGGCGATGTCGGGGCAAGCAGTTTGGAGTCCCCTTTAAAAATATCGGGTCTATGAGTGGTCCATGCTAAAAGTCCAATTGAGAAGTAATAGGCTGGAGGGCCATTCGAGTGATGGGTGGTCTATAAGAGAAACAAGAATTCATTAGTAGGCTGGAGCCATATTGATGCAGCAATAAATGCCATAGCACAGGAATATGTCAATGAGTATGATGGCAAAGACAGAGACTAACAATGTTTTCCACCAGGAAGTACCAAGAACCAGAAGCTAAGATATTGTTTCCATGACAAAGTTGCTGAGGACATGGCTTCTATCTGAGCATGTAAATCTTTAAGGATATTTGTCACATTGCCAGAAATGTCAGGGATGTAAACACAACATTTAACTTTTAGGGTTACATATGTCCTTTTCCTTAAGATACAGTTTAATAATTTAATGTCATCTGATCTTGCAAAATCCTTTTACTAGTATGACTTCTGTGTCTAATAGAGAAATCTAATTTTGTTACTTAGGGCTGGATAACCATACTAGCAAACACCAAGCCTACCTGTGTAGGTTAGGAATATCTGTGGGCCTTAAACTAAAAACTATTCTGGCAGTTACCAGGCATTCTTACCTAAGAATCTCTTTTGCAGCCTCCAGTTTTACTTATGGTTGGAGGTTACATTTAACTATTATAATTATTTAAAAATGTCCAGGAATAGCTATGTTTTGGCTTCGACTGACTTTGCTAAGTGTTTAAGATGAAGCAAGTCAAACTGACTTTGTTCCCATCTATTGTTAAGAGTCAGCTGAGTCTCTGGGAGTCCTTGGGAACTTCACAGCAGCTTCTCAGTTCTGCTAGTGCCATTTGCGCTAGGATGGGTCCAGGCCTTGCTTGACCATGTGTCTTCCCTCGGGAGCATCAGGGATGTCTCCCTTTTCTGATGACCCTCCTCTTCACAGCAAATGCACTGATTGGCTTTCTGTCCTCCACTGGTCTCATTAATCTCCCTGATCAGGAGGTTATGTGGCCTAGAGTTGCAGAGCCCTTTGGAGAAGACCCTATCCCCTGATTCAGACTGACTCAGAGGGCAAGAGCCAAACATTGGTTTTCTTGGCCCCTTTTAACTTTAACTTTAAAACTTAATCTTAAACATCCAGCAAATAAGTTTCAACAGCCTTATACTAAGTACTGGGCTTTAGTACCTATCTCTCTATCTTGTAGGTGATAACTCCTTATCTTAAGTTAACCCAGGTTGTGAGTTCTTAAAGCAGTACCTCTTTAAAACATTAACAGGCAATCCTTAGACCATCTAAAAGCAAACTACAAAACAAAACTAACTAGGATAAAAACATTTAGTTTATGTAATAGCTACCTTGAATTCTGGCAGAGTTATACATTATAATTCCCTGTTTGAAATCCTGGCAATCATGACAAAAACCAACTTTTGAACACAACCTTAAATTCACTGAAATCTGGCCTACTTCTTTCATAGTCACTTTCACATACAGTGAGATGGGACATAGAGCCTTATCTCAAGGTGGGGCTCTTCATGCAGTCTCTTGGCAGAAACAGACACACTTGACAAAAACGGTCTTAAATACTATAGTTCTGAAGCTGATCTCTGCTTTTTAGACATCATTTTACAAAGCCTACATAAATTGTTGTGAACGTGAGCAAACACAACATAATATCACATCTAAAACATGAATTAAAGAAAGGCTGAAAGCTTTTAACCTTTTGTAGAAAAGTAGCAAAGTACTTTGGTGTTTTGCAATAAAACCTTTACATAGATTAGGCTCTCATTAAGCTCTCATTAACTTAAAAATACATTTAAATTGTATCTCTGTAAAAAGTAACATGGAACTTTACATAACTTATTGATAACAAGTCCAGTTATAGAACACAAATGATAAACTTCCAACATGTTTTTCTTTTAAGCCTAAAATTACCATACAATTTGAGAATACCTGCTTGATATAATGCTCTTTCTAAAGCTTCTACCTTACAGACTTGTATATCTGGAAGATATGAACACATTAATGGCACCAATTACATTGATGTTTTTATATTAACTAAGTTTAGCTTTTAAAGAAATAACATAGCACAATTCTCTAAAACAACAGCACTTGTTTAAAAAAAAACTCCAGTTGATCAAAAATAGAACTTATCAGAAAAACATTAACTTCTCTGTAGGATGAAAATCATGAGCTCAAAAAAAATATAGAATCTAAGAAAAGGCAAAAGTCCTAGAAAAAAATTGACCGGCCAGTAATTAGTAAATGCCATACAATTTACTCTTTGGTTTAAGACACTTTTACTCTTTTTTTGGGGGGGGGGGGGCCTGAGCTCCAGGCTGCTTCTGTTTGCATATCAGCGTAAGCCCTGGCTGAGGTCTGGAAGGACCTGGAAAACCGGAATTCTGAGCAGAAATTTCATGCCTAAGGCATTTTAACCATAAGTCACAATTTTTAGGTTTGGAAGTAGAAATAAGATACAATTTACAAAATTTCATCTTTATATCTTCCTACACTAGAAAAACTTGCTCACACAAAACTGAAAATAGGATCTTTTTTGATAATATAAAAGACACCATCAGAAGAAGTTCCTTCAGGATCATTAAGCTACTTTCTTTGTTCTGAAGTTCCTAAAGTTACATTAAATCACCTGGAAAAAATCCACACACTACCATGTATATCTAAAATTAAGCTTTGAAAATTCCCAAGACTGTTGCTAATTAATGTCATTTTAGTAAGCCAGACCAATGTTTTAATTCAACACTTTTCCTAAATCCTACACACTGAGAGAAACAGATACCAAATTATAATTTACTATCCTTGCCCAAATCAATGCACTGTATACCTAGTGAAATCTCCTTAGGCTACCCAGTTCAAAATTGATGAAAAAATAAAACAATGATTGGGAGTTACTTGCCAACTTGGAAGTAGAGTTCTTTTAATTTTCTATCCTAAGTATTTAAGTTCTCTGGCATGAATTATCTGAAATCACAAACTTAACAATTACCTAACCCTAACTTTTAAATGCAAGATTGTGCAATGCTTGAGAAACCCATTCAGATACCAGATTGTTACAAAAAAGCACATTTAGCCAAAATCATCCAAGAAACAATCTATAACCTTTAAAACAGACCAGATAAGAAAATATCTCTCCAGGTTTTGAACCTTCATTTAATTATGACTCCTATCAGTGGCACCTTAGATTTCCCCATGAGTGGACCAGATGTTTTCACAGAGGGTCTCAGTGTGACTGACTTTACTGCATTTAGGTGGAGTAATTCTTACAGTGCAGGGAAATTATGAGGAAATTTCCCCAAAGCGAAAATGGCTTTGGCAGCTGCTGGGAATTCCTCAGTTTCCCTTTCACTTGCAAGATTAGCTCCTTTGGATAGATCCAATCCCAGGCAATCTGGCTTATTTCCTAACCTTCCAGTAGAGTCAGTTTTTAATCTGCCTTAGGTTTTGAAGGGGGAAGGGTGTATGTACTTTGATCAGCCCAAATTTTTCTGATTCTTTTTCCTCAGTGAGTCCAAGATTTTTTTCTCTCCATGGCAGATATCATAGCTAAGTCTACTTTACACTGTTGGCATAATTTAGGATTTTCCCTTAGAGCAAAAAAAATCTGAACATACAACACCTCACACTATTTCCTTTTTTGTAAATTTTATCAAACTGTAAAATTGTATTAAAATTGATATTTCCCTCTGGTGGCCAGGTTTGTATTGAGGCCAGGCCAAGAAAATGAGGCGCTTTTTCTTGAGCGTCTGAGGTTCAAATTTATCCCAATTTTTCAATACGCAGGCTAGTGGTGCACCTGGCGTATTGGAGAGAGAGAAGCTCCCGTCTGAGTGAGAAGAAAACAGGACTCAGGCGCCCACGCTGCGCCGGAGAAAACTGTTCTCCTTAGGGACGTCTCCCTAACCTTGAGCTTCCTAAACGGTCCAGAAAACCCGTCTCTCACCTGGCTTTGCCAAGGGGTTTCTGGTCCCTTTTAGCAAAGTGCTAGGGTCTCAGTTTGCCCTGTGCCAAAGACCCTGGGAGGATTTAGACTTAAGGGCCTTACTGCTTTCCTCCCGACCACTGAATACCCATTGCAAAAGAGAATCGTGTGCTCTTTTGTTGTTGTCTTTACTCTGTAGACTAGCAGATTACTGGAGGAGTTGATTCTAAAAATGCTTCTCTTAGCAGCTTAAGGAACACAGCTCATTTTAAACATTGGGCAGTAAAACAGACTATTGAAAGTTACCTATGCACCTTAGAGAACCTGGGCAGATCTTACTAATTATCTCATGCCTTTTTCTCAGTCCTACAACTTGAATTGCTAATGTTTCTGACCTGGGAAGGAAGGGAAGCATCCAGGAGGAATGGATGCCGGGTTGGGAGTGTTGCATGGCCCATACGGAGGCAAATGTAATTGGAGCTTTCCCTCAGTGTCATTCATCTACCGATCACCCTAGATACCCCTGAGGGCTGTCGGGAGAGGGCTCAAGAGAAAGGAACCTTTGGAAACGTCTGAGAGTAGCCCAGACCGCGATTCCGCAGTTGTTCCAAACTCTTTCCTCCACCTCCACGCATCCGAGGCAGATCGGGATTCGGGACACTGTGTACTCACGCCAATTGCTCTCCAGGCCCAGACAGAAAAGTTGGAAACGGCTTTGGCAGAACCCAACATGCCTGCTCTGTACCGAACAGGTGATTGAGAGCTGCTTAGGCCGAGAAACCTCTCACCCGAGTCTTGTAGAGTGGCGGCTGCACTAGTTGCGTTTAAGTAGCCGACGGGTGCCCACTTTACCCTCCAGAAAGAGAGAGAGAAAGATGCACCTCAAACAGACATGGGGTGCGTAGAGAGGCGCTTACCTCGGTGTAGAATATCTCGGTGGGACCTCCAATATGTTACCGCTGTTGACCGGTGACGAGTTCTTACTCCCCGATGTTGAAGAATAACACCAAAGAAGCACGCCGAGGCAAGGCCAGAATAGAGATTAGAAATTTATTAAAGGACAGAAGAAAAGACTTCTCCCGGAGGAAGAAGGGGACCCAAAAGGTGGAATCCGTGGAAGTGCAGTTGTCTCCCCTTTTTATAGTTCTTTCAGTGATGGAATGTAGGCTGGAAGGCCCGAGGGGTGGGACACAGGTGGGCCTAATTATCACCTTTTGGGATGGGATTATCACTTCTCTGGGATGGGCTATTTCCAAATCTGTTGGGACTGTTGGTTAACATTTCTTTGAGGTGGACTTTGGCCTAGGGCCTTTTCAGGACTTCACAAACATTCCATGAGTTGTCCTGTTTTCCCTGAGTCATTCTCAGCATGGCCTCCATTTTAGATTTCACTCAATATTAGACCTGATTTACCTAACTACACTGACTACCTAACTTTAAATCTGGCTTCATAGAGAGGATAAACGCATGTCATTTGCATATATGAAATATCACAATGAAATCCACTAATTTGTACAGTTAATATGTGCTGATATACACATATTAAATTTTATACACATATTAAATACAATTAAAACAAAAAGTAATAATAAAAAGCTGATAAAAATGTCTTAGAAAGGTATTTGGAAAACACAAATTTATATTCCAAAATCTCCTTTATGTTTTCTTGCTTTACACCTGAATTCCCTGTCATTGTCTTCAACTTATTTCTGGGGGAACAGCTCTAGCCAAGTGAGGATGGCAATTTGGCTCAGCCTACTTTTTAGGCAACAGAACTTTTCATCTGAACTCTTCTTCCCAGTCAAGCACACTTTCTGTGGGGGAGCACATCCACCTGTAGGACTCAGATATCAGGGCAGGGCCAAAGGGAGTGTGGTTGGAAAATGAAGAAATCTGATTTTTTTTTTAAAAGGTAGAGCCAAGAGACACAAATAGCTTCCTTTGTAGAAATATTGTGCATTTTGCAATAGAAAAAGATCCAAATATAGAATACCTGCTGTGTGCCACTTAACACTTGTCTCATTTAAGGCTCATAACCACACTACAAAGGAGTCATTGTCTCTCGTTTCACAGATGAGGAAACTTTAATTGGGAGAGGTTGGGTAAAGAAGAAAGAAACACAATTTGTTAGAGGCTGAGCCAGTGTTTGCACTGAAATCTAACTTGATTCCTAAGCTCTTTTGGGATTCCCCAGTGCTGGTTCCAGAACACGTGCTGCAGGTGTGCTCTTAGAGCAGAGAATGAACTTCTACCCTACCGGGTGGGGCAGGGACTAAGGCTAAGGTTCTCTTTGGACACCAAGTTCTCCCTGGGAAAAGCCAGCTGGGCTGGTTCTGGAGATCTATTGCAAAACGTTCTGTGCTGAGTCATTGAATCAGCATCCTGGAGGTTGGAAAGCAGCTTTCTGAAGCTACCTGGTCCTTTCCACCCACTTCAGGAAGTTCAATGCTGAATACGCATTACACGGAAAACAAACAAGCTACTTATTTAAAAATACCATAGCCAGTCACCCAAGCCGAAAATGTTTTTTTCCTCAAGCATTGGCACAAAAAGAAATGTTAAACAAGAGACTCAGGAGACCCCACGACAACTAGAAAGAGCTAGAAGGAGTGCAGATCTCAGGTCTGCTGAGACTGGGGTAAAGCCACAGAATGCATGTTCAATTCACACGCCTACTTTGCTGAAAAAACCTTCTTTGCTCCCCACTTCCTGCAGGGTCTAACCTAACTGGCTTGAGGTTTGAGGACCCTGCCCATGGAGCTCTGCCCTCCATCATGTTCCACTTAACTACAACTCTCCTAGCTCCTGCCGAATGGGTGTGCTATTTGTTTCTAGACCATACCCTGGTCCAGTTCAGGCTCTACACTTTTGCTCACAGAGCCCCTCTCTCCTTATTCAAACTACCAGCCTGAAATGGCCTCCCCTTCCTCTGATCAGTTCTAGCTGTCCTCAGATTGACTTATTAGGCATATGTTCCCCCCCCAACATAGATACATCCCCTTTATTTTTAACTCTTCACATGCTCATAGCTTGTCCTTGCAAATAGATTATCATAGTGTGGATGACAAAAACCACTTTTAATTTCTCACTGCATCTCCACACTATCTTATACAATACCTGATTCCTAATAGACCTCAATCAAGATTTCTGGCTTCATTTTGAAGATGGGCTAACTCTCTTTTTGCTCTCACCTTTCTGTTTGCACCAAGTATCATGAGCAGATAAAAAGGAATTTGGTGTTATTCATATGGGTGTTAGAAATCAAGATTGAGTCCTAGTTCCCCAGTGATGAACATGAAAGACCTGAGAAAAGCCGAGGCAAGCATACAAAACAAGTTTTATTTAAGAGAGGGACAGAGAGATTTCTCCAGAGAGAAGGGGGCCTAGAACTGGGTGCCCACAGAAGAGGATGTGTCTTGATTTTTTACAAATCCCCCACCTTCTCTGTTTTCCTCAGCTTGTGTGCCTCTGGGCAGGAAGGAGCAGCCCTGGGGCAATTGCTTATGCTGGGAAGTGGATTCCCAATTGTTAGCAACTGGTTGAGATGGAGATGTTAGCAACCCATTTCCTTTTCTTTGATAATCAGCCCTTATCTTTCCAACCTGATTATTTACAATCTACACTGACTACCTGTCCTTCACCCCTGTCTCACTATCTTCTCTCAGATAGTACCTTCTCTCAGATAGTTTAGCATTTCAGAGAATCTCTTCTGTCTCTTTGGAAAAGAGGGAAGCAAACATTTGCTGAGAGCTCACTATGTGCCAGGCACTGTGACAGGGGCTTACATGTACTGCTGGAAGAAATTAAGCTAACAGGCTGGATGATTTATAAAGAATAGAAATGTACTTCTCACAGTTCTCCAGACTGACAGATCCAAGATAAAGGTGCAGGCAGGTTCAGTAGTTTGGTGAGAGCTGCTTCCTCTAGAGAGGAGGACAGCTGTGTCCTCACATGGCAGAAGACAGAAGGGCAAGTGAACCAAACACTGTGTGAAGCCTCTATTATAAGGGTCCTTGCCAAATGCCAGTGTCTCAGCTTGGCACAGAATCAGGAGGCACAGCTTTGTAGGTTCAAACACCAATTCTTTATTCCCGCTCTCACACGGCCTCCACACAGGTCCAGGGGCAATCCCAATCTCCCGCACAATTCAAGTCCTAAATACTTTCTCTCCAGAAGAACTCAGCGGGAACTCAGGCAGCAGGCACGCCCTACTCCCAGCAGGAATAATCTTCAACCTCCAACTTCCCTAAAACTCCTATTGTCACGCCTTAAACCCAAGGACTGGGATATTTCCTGCAAGATACACCCTAATCCTGGATCCACCCTGGTGATTGAGCAGGGTCACCTTTCTCAAACACACAAGCAAGGTCGCAGCAAATTTCCAAGGCAAGTCCATTTAACATGGGGTACACTGGCAAGGATTATGATGCGTCATTCCTACTTGGTAATGGCTCTCAGCAGGTCCTAATTACCTTCACAAGGAAGGAGCCCTCATAGCCTAATCATCTCTTAAAGACCCCATCTCTTAATTCCATCACATGGGAAACAACTGAATTTTAGAGGGGATACATTTCAAACCACAGCACTCCCTAAAATCTTAGACCTAATTTCCCCAACATCCTCAAACAACAACAATGAACACTTCTCTGGATGGTGTCTAGCCATGAGCAGTTACAGAGAGGTGAAGGTACCAAGAAAGAGAAAGACCTGGTTAATCTTGCTGTTATTGCTACAGCTCCTTCCACAAAATAGAGTAAAAAACTGGAAATAGGACGCAGATTCATCCACACATTCTTCTGATGTCACAAGCAAAGATTTTTACCCTCAGGAAAAGAAGCCATACCAGTGGAATGCAGCCAGATGTCTTCTTTCCAGCAGTCACCCTGTTCACTCCAGAGCTGCAGCACCCCATGCTTTGGCCAGAATGACCCGGGCCTGGGGTCAGAAGCCACTGTTGTGAGGTCTAATTCCCCCCTTTTACAAGGATACTAGCCATATTGGATTATGGCCCATCCTAATGACTTCCCTTTAACTTAACTGCTTCTATAAAGTATCTCAAAGATAGCCTTTTTAACAAATGGTCCTGGAAATACTGGTTATCTGTATGTAGAAGAATGATATTAGACTTTTATCTCTCACCCTGCACATAAATCAACTCAAAATAGACCAAAGACCTAGGAGTTAGATAAGAGACTACACAAGCCTTTTCGAAGAAAGCATAGGGTCATATAGCATATGGGGCAGAGGTAACGACTTTCTCAATATGATTCCTAAAACCTAGGAAATAATGCCAAGAGCTAATAAATGGGATGGAATCAAACTAAAAAACTTCTGCATATCAAAAGGAAACAATTAAGAATGTGAAGAGAGGATCTATAGAATGGAAGAAAATCTCTGCTAGCTACTTTCTAACAGAGGATTAACATGAGAATATACAAAGAACTCAAAGTCTTTACACGAAAAAAATCAAATAATTAATAAATGGGCAAATTAATTAAGCAGATACTTCTCAAAAGAAGAAATACAAATGGCCAACACATGTATGGAAAAGGTTCAATATCATTAGCAACTAAAGAAATGCAAATCAAAACTACAATGAGATTTCATCTCACACCAGTCTGAATGCCAGTCATCAAGAATACAATAATAATAAATGCTAGAGAGGATGTACAGAAAATGGAACACTTTACACTCTTGGTGGAATTATAAATTATACAGAGTTTTCTCAAAAGACTAGGTATGGAACCACCATATGGCCCAGGTTTATCACTCCCTGATATTCATCCTGAAGAATTAAAGTCTTCATATTACAGTGATACAGACATAATCATTTTTATAGAAGCACAATTCACAATAGCCAAACTATGGATCAGCCTAGGTGTCTATCAATCAATGGATGACTGAACAAAGAAAATTATATATATATATATATATCCCAGCCATAAAGAAAAAGAAAAAAGAAAATTATGTCACTTGCAAGAAAATGGAAGGAACTAGAGACCATCATGTTCAGCAAAATAATAAAACTCAAAAGGTCAGAGGCGTATTTTTCTCTCATAAGAGGAAGCTAGAGAAGAAAAAGGAAAAGAAAGGTGGGAGCGAATCTCATGAAAATCAAAGGAATCGGGGGTGGGATGCTGGAAAGGAGGGGCAATCTCTGGGGAGTGAAATGGGCCAAATTATATTGTTATATTGTGTGCATGTATGAATATGTAACAACAAGTCCCATCATTATGTACAACTATATTGCACCAATAAAAAAAATGTGGGAGAGTGGGGTTGTAACTCAGTGGTACAGCACTTGCCTAGCACCTGTGAGGCACTGGGTTCAAGCTTTAGCACCACATAAAAATAAATAAAGGTATTGTGTCCATCTACAATTAAAAAAATATATATATATATTTTTAAATGTGGGAAAAAAAGATTTTAAAAAGACTCTCTTTCCAAATAAAGTCACATTCTGAGGTACTAGGCAGCTTACACATATAAATTTTGGAGGGACACAACTCAACCAATAACAGTGTCCAAATCCAGTTTCCACCTTTCTATCAGGATCCACACACACAACAGAGTTTACCTTTTAAAGATTTTGACTCCTTTGCAAGCTCCTTGAAGGCGGGAACTCAGTCATTGTTCCCTCCTATTTCTTGAGTCACTCGGGCCAGCCTAGCACCTGGAAGATACTTCATCAATGTTAGATTGAATTTGCTTCTGTCCAAGAAAATTCAGGGCAAAGAATTATGCTGTTTAACCCAGGAAACTAAGAAAGGTTCATAGCCTGCAGCAATCCCTGAAACTCTCTGAGTCAAAGAAAATTATGTTTCCATGACACAGAATCTGACTCTGGATTTCTTAATTAGGGGTATTTGCATGATGAGAGGAGACCTGTTTTCTGAATAGTCATTGCTCTCCTTGCAAATGAATGGCTGCTGCTTCTGACATAAGAATTATCTCTACACTGACTACATGAGTCATATAGAGAGGATTTGGCTCTCAGGAGGGGAAAGAAAAGCCAGAAAGAGGGAGAGTATCTTTAGATAGAGACCCCTGTCCAGGATGCACAGGAGAGAAGGAGGGCCCATGGCTCAGCCTCTGGTTGCCAAGTGCAACAGAAACATGAAAGCTTTCTACCATGTCTCCCCATCTTTGAGATACACCAATACTTACCTTCTCACTACTCAATAAAGGAACTCAAAGTCCAGTGCCTATTTGACTCTTTGCCTGCATGGAAGTCCCTGGATCAAATGTGGGAAGCCCAACACCCAACAACCCAGAGACAAGTCACCCTTGAATGTGAGAGGTGTGGACCAGCACCACCATCCAGCCTGACATTCAATCACATATTGAAGTCTGTGTGCTGGCATTGTCCCCAAGAGACTGTAGATACGTTATCTCAATGTAGTTATCATTGTTGTGTGAATGGAGACATCTGTAGACTTGCTTCCCATGTCATCTTCTAAAAAAACTACACCTGTTGAAAGAAGATGTCAGCAAAGGCTTTGTCAGAGTGGGCAGCACTCTTGAGAATTATTTCTTTAAGAACTGAGAATGAGGAGTCAGTCTCATGGTTAAGCAGGAAAAGGTTCCTATTCTTCTTTTGTACCAACTGCACCTGCATTAGGTATATAGTGCTCCAGACAGGGCACCAAGCAAAACCTTAAGGGTGACTTTTGGAAGATGACCCTTGAATCTGATGCACATCAACCAGAGATGCAGACAACAGTGAAGAAGAGGATCTTTTCCTCACTTTTCTAGCAGCTGTGAAGAGGTGACTGAAGAACTTCCAAGAATCTGGAAAACAGTTAAAAACAATTCAGGACTTTTAGTGGTGTCTTTGAGGGAATCTTGTCACTATCCCATCAAGAAGTGGCATCTAGAATTGGGGCTGTAACTCAGTGGCAGAGTGCTTGCCTAGCATGTGTGAGGCACACTGGGTTTGGTTGGGTGCACCACATAAAAATAAAGAAATAAAGGCATTCTGTCAATTAAAAAGAAGAAGAAGGAGGAGGAGGAGGAGGAGGAGAAGGAGGAGGAGAAGGAGGAGGAGAAGGAGGAGAAGGAGGAGAAGGAGGAGGACGAGGAGGACGAGGAGGAGGAGGAGGAGGAGGAAGAGGAGGAGGAGGAGGAGAAGAAGAAGAAGAGGAGGAGGAGGAGGAGGAGGACGACGAGGAGGAGGTATCTATATGTTAGAAATATCTGGTGTTGCAAGAAATCAATTGCATGCTCAAAAGTTACTTGGCAATACAAACTACTTCTGAGGAAGCTTACAAAACAAATCTAGCAAGCATGGACAGTGGATGGGAAGTTTGCCCAGGTTTTATCCCTAATGCAGCATTGACTTGCTCTGATAGGAGGGCAAGGGGAAGAGCTGTAGTTACCATTGGATCACCTAGTACACCATAGGCATTAGGATTGGAACACTAAGGACAAAGGGAGATATGCTGGGAGGCTCAAAATGAGTACTTTTTAACCATATGGTTTTGTAACTGAGAAATGTCCCCACCTAACTAGACGCTGTGAAATTTAGGTTTTAGATGAGAGCAAACACATTTTGTTACACATTAGGAAACTCAGACTATAGATTTAACTTTGACAGAGAAGAAAACCTTAATCTTACATATATTTCCTTCCCTTCAACCTGGATGTCTGTGTGATGGCCTCAACAAATAATGTGGTAGGAGTGATGTCTCATGACTTTTCAGGTGAAGTTATAAAAAAGCTTCTGCCTGGCTCATTGTGAACACTTGTTTTGAAGAACAGCTCTGTGTTGTGAGGCAGCTTAGGCACCATGAAGGCCACAAGGAAATGTGTTCTGATCAAAAGACCCAGACAAGACCCCAACCAACAGCTGGCATCAACTGCCAGATGTGTCAGTGAGCAAACTTCCATACTGGGGCTTGGCAGATTTTGACTTGTGTCCAAATCTAGTCAATTGCCTCTTTTTATAAATACAGTTGTATTGGAACACAAATCATGTCCATTTTTCTATGTCTGCTTTTGTACTACAATGGCAGCATTGAATCATAACAGAGACCATAGAGCCAGATAAAAGTCGAGATAATTTATTATTTGGTGCTTTGCAGAAAAAAAAATGCCAACTTTTACACTAGATGATTCTAGTCCTCAGTCTAAGCCACCTCAGATAAAATCAAGTGGAGCAGAGACACATGGTCTCCATCAAGCCCTGCCCAAATCTTAGATTTTTAAGCCAAATACTGTAGTTTGAAGCCACTACATTTTGGGACAGTTTGTTTCATAGCAAAAAAGAATCAAAAGTATTTTTTATCATTTTTTAAGTATGCTGAACTCAAGAGAGCTTGCCCATAGCTGTTAATTTTGTATTCCAATTCTATTGCTTGGCACTTATCTCTGTGTGTACCAACTTGCTGCAAATCATTAGCAGCAAGTGTTGTAGATAATCACAAGAAAGGATTTTGCTGTTCCCAATTCTAACAAGATTTAGATTAGACGTTCCTTTAATTCAGATTTCAATAAAACCACAGTGCTAGTTTTATCTCCAAGAAAAGATAATTTTATGCTATTATCTAGTAACACCTCATTAAACTTGGCCTTCAAGAATTGCTTGCTGGCAGCATTATAGTTAAGTGAGTAGTCTGATTATCCTGCACTGTCAAACAAAGCTTTGATGTTACTAGTAACACTTCCCGTAATATACATATGCAAACCGTTCTTCTCTGCATTAAAATAATTAAAGCCAAAAATGCAAACACAAATTAAATATAGAAGCAGATCTAAAACTATTTCTATTATTAAACGACTTTGAACTGTTGCTTCAGCAAAGCATCAGCTCTCACATTAAATTGTACATGATTTTGTGGATGATTATGGTTTCATTTGATAATTTGTTTTTACAATTGTATAAGCTTTAAGTTTAGGACTTCTGTGTGTGCTTGTGCGCACGCACGCACACACAACATCAGAATATTCAGTAAAGCAAGTCTATAATAAATATTTTTCACATAAAAGAATCCATAAAATAAAAGGACAGCTATTGCATGATTCCACTTATATGAGATACCTAGAATTCATAGAGACAGAGTAATGGTTACCAGGGGCATGCGGGGAAACTGAAGGGATGGTTAGTGTTTAGTGGGAGTGGAATTTCAATGTGGGATCGTGAAGTTTCTGGAGATAGATAGTGGTGGTAGTTGCACAGTAGTGTGACTCTTCTTATTGACACTGAACTTTAATGGTTAAAATGCTAAATTTTACAACACCAACATTTTATCACAGTAAAAAAGAGGATTGGGTATTATCCAAATATGAGAAATCCCAGAGTAGGTTAAAAGCAGCTCCCCTAGACCCTTTCCCAATCTGTTTAACCTTGACCTTTGGGATTTTAACACTCAGATGGTGAAAAGAGCTTTTTGGGATGGGGGCGGGGATTTGAAGAATTTGTGGCCCAGGAAAATATCTGTCCTCCTTCAGACTCAGTCAGAGCAACACTAGCTCCAGCCACCAAGTCTTTTTGATAAAGGGTCCCTTTATAGCCCCTGTGCTGGGCAGAAAGAAGTGATCACAAGGGGGGATCCTCTCAGAAATCACCACCAGCACACACAAACATTTACTAGCTCTCTGGCAACTCAGATGCTTAACTGTAACGTATATTTATTGTGGTTTTGTTTTGCCCCAAGTGAGAACCCCTCCTTCTAGAAGAGAGGCATCTCTGAATGACACTGGAGGCTGAGATGCCTCCCACAGGAGGACAGTGGCATGGTGGAGGAAGCAGGGTACTCAGAGGGAGATCCAGAGGCAGGCACTGGAAAGAAATGGCAGCAAACACTCAGTGCCAGACTCTGTGCCCCAGTCTTCGTCTCCTTTAAATTCTTTGCGGGTCTTTATCTTCTTCAGACCTTCCCACTTATACTAATTGTTTTTATTTCCATCTTATAGAAAACTGAGCCCTGAGAAATTAGCTCACTTGCCTAATGTGTCATACAGCTCCTAAGAAACCCCTAGTCCCTGCCCCTTCCATCTCCCTGTCCCATCAGTCCTGGCCTCCTTCTGATGCTGACCCTCACTGCTTGGTAATGGCTCTGCCTGTCTATACATCAGTTTCCTTATCCAGAGATATCTTCTTCACAATCTGTAAGGATTGTGCTCTCTCTGAGCAATGTAAGAATTTGGTAGTTAATAAGGAAACCCAGAGAACTGGAACCCAGTGGGGGAAAAAAAAAAAAACAGGAAAGAGAGCTCTGACCAACTACCCCCAACTGAGCAATGGCAGAAGGCCATGCCAGGGACCCTTATGGTGCCAAAAGAGTCCCCAGACATTATCCAGGGGCCACTGATATGAGAACTTCTTTCTTCAGAATTTCTAACGTAACATGCTGATTGCATCTAGGAACAAAGCCACTCTCTAACAAAATTAGCCATGCTAAACCCTCTCCCCAGCAAAACAACACCCACAGCTTTTGCTAGCCATGCTATTTGAAAATGGTTCTAAAAATAATGTCACTAGCAACTTCTATTTGCCCCTTCCCAGGAGAAGGTAAACAAGTAAAATCAAAGGCACTGCTAAACCAGCTGCCTCTTCCTGTATTTGTTTCTTCTCTTAGGGACAGCCCACTCCCCCACCCCACCCCTCCTCTTCCTGCTCTCTGTAGTTCCTCCATCAGTTCCTCTCCCCTATCAAATTAGACACAGAGGCAACATTAGTCATTGACATTTGTTGAGTACTTTGTTATACTTTAGTGTAAATTAATTTTTTGTCTAATGATATCCATTTGGCCTTTTCAAGAGTTGGATCAGTGCTCTCCAGTAACCAATCCAAGGAGCTAAGAACTGGAAGAGGACCGAGGAGATTATGCTAAGTGACTTGTAGAAGCCATGGCAATTCCACACCTGAAGAGACTATACATGCCAAGGACAGGGCTCACACCCTGGCTTTGGGCCATTAGATGGTAATGATGCCACTTTCCAATACTGCAGCTGGTTCCAAGCAATTGGCCTGTCCCTGAAGTATGTGATCTGACTTTGGTCTCTTTCTGGCACCAAGGTCTTTGAGAAGCTCATAATCACCATTTTCATGACAGCAATCAACTCTTGTTATCTACCTTTAACTTACTAGACATACTTATTAGATCACTCAGAGAGGGGCTGAGGGTGTAGCTCAGTGGTAGAGTATATGCATGCATAAGGCCCTGAGGTGCCCCCACCACCACCCAAAAAATCACACAGAGAAATATTAAAAGTGGAAAGAGAAAAACTTTCTACCTCAGTAGTGCTCCATCTGATCAAACATTTATCCAATATTCAGCAAGAGCCTTGGCTCCACTTTCAGGCCCTTTGCAATCCCTTTGGGATTTCTCCTCTTTGAGGCTGCTCTCTCTTCCTAGCCCTTCCCTGAAGGAAGCCTCTGGGTACTCGGATTACAACATCCTCCCATTCCTCCTTCTCCACCTGGAAAAGTTCAAGCTCCCAGGTCATCCTTCTGGGAGGCCTTTTCTAAGTCTTTACCCAAAGTTGATGCCCTGCCCCCATGCCAGGTATGTCAAATACAGGCATACCTTATTTGTCATAAGCCTGTTGAAGAATCAATGCATTGTTCCCATTGTTATTTGCCCACATGCCTTTTCTTCACCAGCTGGTAAGCTCTTGAGAGTTGGGATAGGTTTTATTTATTTACTTCCAACTCCCACAATACCAAGCCCAGCAAGCTGCAACTACCACCTGGACAGCAGGTAGAGATTGAACAGAAAGATGCTCTTACCTTATCTGAAAACCCCAGCTGTCAAGACTAACCCTTGTGGAGTTCCTGGGCAATTTCACATCCTCTCTTCTGCCCTGTGCTAGGGCTTAAATGATCCATCATTGCAGCATCACTAGATGAAGGCAGGAAGGTGAGGGGTGGGGTGTTATTAGGGGAGTAATGAGGAGTTATGTGTGCAGGGGGGTGGAAATACCAACATATGTCTAGATTCCTCTTAAGCACTGATCAGTTCCCTTTTTTCTGCTTACTTACTTACACACACACACACACACACACACACACACACACACACACACACAAATGTCTCCTTAAGAGAATGTGACAAGGGCCAAATGGATAAAGCCCATTTCCATTTGTCCTAAAGGTGCCTTCCTATCCAGCTTCAATAAAATTTCGTCCATAGAATGGAATCTGAACTCTGGGATGTTTTCTATCTGCTCTCCTTCCTTCAGAGTCTTGCCACTCAAAGTATGGTTCTAGGGCCCGTATTAGTATCACCCGGGAACTTGTTCAAAATTCAGACTCTCAAGCCCCACCCAGATTTGCTGAATCAGAATCTACATTTTTACAAAATCCCCATATGACTCACGTGCACATTAAAGGGCAAGAGGACAGATCTTTAGGCTACAGTATTTCACGGTGGGTGTGTTTGTCTCTATAAACTCTGGGTTGCTCCATCTGATCCCACTGAAATTAGTCAAATTCCTCATGTTTAGGTGTTTAGCAGAAAGCCCATTATCTGGCAGTCCTTTCTTCTTCAAGACATAGGGAGTTGACCAGTAAGCCCCAACTAGTAGAAACCTGGACCTCAGACTCAGGCTTCTGTCAGGGTATCTGAAGTTTCCTCTATATTTACTAGACCATGAATACCTGTGGTCAGATGTGGTAGGGTATAGACTAGATATAGCAAAATTGAGGCCTTCTCATAATCGCTGAAGAACTTCTGCAGCCAGAAGTAAATTCATCAGATAATTTCAAGAATTAGCAAGCCACTTGGAGTGGGGTTGGGGAAGTCATGTGACCTGTGAAGTGGAAGACCTACAACATGGCCTTGGTTGAATGTTTTTCATAAAGTCTGTAGAGACCTCTGAGGTTAAAGCATAGTAAACCCTAGAAATCCTCCACAGAGCAGTAGAGCAGCAAGGACAGCTGAGGGGCACCTCTAGCTACACTACTTAAATGAGGAATGACATCTTTCCCAAGCCTTCTAAAGATCAGAGGAGTTATGGATATTGGCAGAGCATATTTTGGGGGATGATAGGAATAGAATTCACCTGTAAAAGGAGTCAGGCCATCACTGAAATTATACAGAAATTGGCCAGGATCTATAACAAAGCTCATCCCTGGCAGATAAACATCCATGGCACAAGAGAGTAGGCAGCAGCCTAGGAGTTAGGCTGCAGTGTGTTCATGGCCAGCTTCACATGGAGGGATCTTATGAAGCCTCAGAGAACATTGTGTGGGGTCCAGGATATTCCAGTCTGTGCTTCAGAATGAGACCATATCTTACGATCAAGAACACAGAGGCAGGGCCAGGCATGGTAGCGCACACCTCTAATCCCAGCGGCTCTGGAGGCTGAAATAGGAAGATCATGAGTTCAAAGCCAGCTTCAGCAAGAGCGAGGCTCAAAGCAACTCAGTGAGACCCTGTCTCTAAATAAAATATAAAAAAAGAGAGAGAGAGAGAGAGAAGGGGGCTGGGAATGTGGCTCAGTGGCTGAGTGCCCCTGAGTTCAATCCCTGGTAACCCACCCTCTCCACCATAAAAAGAACATAGAGGCAGGGCTGGGGTTGTAGCTCAGTGGTAGACCCCTTGCCTAGCATGTGTGAGGCACTGGGTTCAAGTCTCAGCACCACATATAAATAAGTAAAATAAAGGTCCACTAATAACTAAAATGATATTTTTTTAAAAGAAAGAAAAATGAGTTCAGAGGATGAACTCTTATGCTAAGAAAGCCCTAAGTAACAGAACAGAGTAAGGCAAAGAAACAAAACCTACTTTCATTAATTTTCTTTTTTTAATATTTATTTTTTAGTTATAGGTGGACATAATATCTTTATTTTACTTTATGTGGTGATGAGGATCGAACCCAGTGCCTCACTCATGCTAAGTGAGCGCTATACCTCGGGAGCCACAACCCCAGCCCATGAATTTTCTAAAGAGATGAAAGAGAAAGGAAGAAATTGAGGTTCAAGGTGATGAAAGTGGGATGGAATTAGAACAGAAGACACATTCTGTCCACAGTTCAATATTACCCCAAGGACCCCATGTCTTTTGAGATTGTATCATTTGCTTTCTTCTTTCATCTTTTCTTGATGTGCAGGAAGTAATATCTCATCTTCTTCTCCCTAGTTGGATTCTAATAAAACCTTTCTTCCTCTGTCTCAGAATACTTTGGCTTTTCCTACTGAATGCAAAGGATGCCAATGGTCACTGTGTAGAGGACATCACTGACCCTTAAAGTATCCAATCAGAGGTTCCCAAATAAAAGTAAATGACGTGTGCCTTTACAGCATATGTGGCTATATGTATATACAAGCATAATGTGTAAAATATAGATTTTTTTGGCAACAATTTTATATTTTTATATGTCTAATATTTGTTACTTTTGTGAAAACAGTCCAAGAATAACTACTTATTTATTATTAAATTGTACCACAAAAACTACCCATAACCATTTCACCTACCTACAACTATTTTTAACTCTCTGGCATTCCTGTGTGCCTTAAAATGACAAATAAACACATCTGAATATAACCCGTGTTGTTCTAGGCCACACCTGTCTGAAATAGAATAGGGTCACAGTAATGGGAAAAGTGGCATTTAAGTGTTGTCACCTTCAATTCTGGGAAATCTGACCACTCTAAAATCCTTCCCAACTATTTCTGGGAGCCCCTAAGCAGGGGTGGGAATGGGGGTGGTCTCCTGTGTCTTCCCAAAGAAGGTTTTTTTTAAGTTACAAAGTGACCTCTCCTTTCTATCCCTCTTTGTGTCCTGAAGCTTTAGAAGTTTTGTTCCTGCAAGTCTATACCCGAGCTGGAACTCCTTTGCCAACATCTACATCACCCTGGTAACTACTGAAACTGACCTCATAAAACTGGCATTTTAAAGAAAAAAAAATTGGAATTTATATTCTAAAATTACAGGAAAGAAAATTCAAAGACAATAAAAGTAAATATACTTAGTTGTACATAGGTCTTTGGATATTTTTGAATCACAGTCTAAATTTTCTGTTTAAATATATATATATTATTAATGCAAGTAAATGTGTCATTGAGCATGTTATTCCTGACCACTTAAAAATTTCTATTTTATGGCAAAAATATACATAACTGAGTGGAGATGCATTATTTATTACTCAGTTAACTGTGCTTTGAGGAAGCTGAGCTGCTTAAGACATCTAACACTAATTTATTTATATTTAATTTATATTTTATATCTGTTAGTACATTAGAAGAAATAGCTTCTGGTGACAAAATGTACTAGAGAGACTGAAAAGATGGTAGGAATTATGTATTTTTAGACTTTGTTTAGAAAATCAGGAAATGTGAGATAAATGTGTTTCAAAAATGAAAGGTATATAAATTCAGTGACTTAATAAAAATCCTTTTTTTCCCAGATGCATCTTATATATTTATGTATTTACTTTTCCTATTTTAGAAAAAAATTAGTGGTCTTTCTCGAAGTGCTTATATTGCTATTAGACTTTCAGTTCTGTTTGTTTTGATATGGTCTGATGTGGGTTGAGTTTCACTTTGTCTTGCTTTATTACATTTTCAAAAATATTACAAAAGTAAAGGGAATTTCTTAATTTTATTTGTTCTTTTATTTTCCATTCTACTAATGATTAATGTTCAGATTTTTCACTTTCCCGGCTCCTTAGTCCTTGGATTTGGAAAAGTATCCTAAGCTCAAGTCAAACATTCCTTGAATGTTGAAGCAGGGGCTATTGTCACCAAGAAGCAAGTTTCCACTTTGGGGACAGGTAAAGGCAGAAGAGGTAGCAATATCGAGTTTTCATGTCAGCATCTGTGGTATCCAGAATTTAAGGCTGGGTGGCAATATGAGCTGTGGTGGCCAGGGGTTAGTGGCAGCTACGACAGCATCCTGCTGGACACAGTGGCATGTATCTGTAATCCCAGCAATTCAGGAGGCTGAAGCAGGAGGATCACAAGTTTAAAGCCAGCCTCAGCAACTTAGTGAGGTCCTACATAACTTAGCAAGGCCCTGTCTGAAAATAAAAAGGGCTGGAAATGTGGCTCAGTGGCAAAGCACCCCTGGGTTCAATCCCCAGAGGAAAAAAGACAAAAAGAGCAGCATCCTCACCATGTTTGGTCTGGGTATGCTTTGGGGGCTCCCTTGCGTGGCTGTCTTGAAGTCTGCCTTCTTTTCAAACCTGGTTTTGCACACTGCCCAGTAGTTGTGTGAGTTCCCAATATCCTTTCAACAAATTCCTCTTCCATTTAAGGCTTGATCACCTCTGTGGCTTGCAAGAATATTAGCTGATAGAAGTTCATTGTTAAAAAAAAAAAAAAAGAAAATTAAAAATACAATCAAGGCAAAAGGAAAAAAAATACTCATAATACCTTAATCAGATAACAATCTTTAACATTTTTGTTTATATAGAATTTTGTTTGCATAGTCTTTCAGAATTTGTTTTATCCATCTGCATTCATTAAAATACAACACGTGCACGTACACACACACACACAGTTAGTTAGGATGGTTTTCAATCCAAGTATCAGAAAGCCCAATTCACATTGCCTATAATGCAACTATAATGCTATTCTTGGCATCCTGACCCCCAACCTTACTTAGGCTTTGTAGACCTCAGAGTACAGATTGACATCCTTAATGATCCTGGCTTTCCCAACCCTATTTTGAGTCTACCAATATCATTTCATAGAGCTATGAGGTCTTACATTCCACTAAACGTAGTGACCACTTCCTAACCGAATGTGACACCATCTGATGCCTGCAAAACTGCAGGCTTTGTGAACCAGCAGAGCGCCATCCATGGGAGGGGCCTGAGTATCTCCAGAAAACATCCATGGCAAATGCTTTTGGACATGGCATTTGAATCTATGCCACATCTACTCTTGCTCTCTTTACAACCTTAACTGCTTAGATCTGAGACTTTACCTGGGATCTTGATTCCCATACTTGCCTTTTCATGGACCTGATATTTTCTATGGTTGTCTTCAAGTCTGTCATTGGGCCACCTTTAATTCTACCCTTTCCTCATGAACTTTCCTACTTTTAATTGTTCTATTGACTTACCGAAGCCAGCTCCTAATTTGTGTCTTGATATTTCTCATTCCACTATTGAACACAGGTCAGGATGTGTGGTCCTTCAGCCTGGTGCCAAGAATTGGGTCAAAGTGCCATTTCTCCTTCTCCCTGTGGGTATTCTGTAATTCTGACAAACCCAGTAAAGGAAAGTCCCAGAAAAATCATCAAAATCTGCATATTATATCAATGGAGGCAATCTGAGAAGATTATGGGACAATTTTTGCTTTTCTCTTTGTAGTTTTCAACATTAAAACATATTCTTAAACAGTGTGATAATTTTGCCATATGCAATACATTGATAGCCACACAGGGCTTATCCATATTAATAAATATATGTTATAATAATGATTTTTAAAGTATATTTTAAACCCAATGAAACTCTTTTACCTTTTAAGGGGGTGACATGAATAGCTTCAATTGGTACAAGGGAAATTAAAAAACTGATAAATCAAAATGTCTATCAGGCTGGGTACATTTGCATTATACCTGTAATCCCTGCAGATCTGGAGGCTGAGGCAGGAGGATCAAGAGTTCAAAGCCAGCCTCAGCAAATGCGGGGTGCTAAGCAACTCAATGAAACCCTGTCTCTAAACAAAATACAAAATAAGGCTGGGGATGGATCAGTGGTCAAGTGCCCCTGAATTCAATCCCTGGTACCCTCGCCCCCACGGCAGCCCTGGAAAAAGTAGTCTATCAGTTCCTGAGTACTACTAATTGCAGAAACCCAAAGCTAAGGGTCCTTTTGTTTTATGAGGGGGCTTCAGTTAATCAAACTACATAAAGACAATCATCTGTGTCTTCCCTATCCCCCAGATTTGGGGTTCTTGGGTTTGGGTTGGGAAGCTAAAGGGAGAGGAAGAAGGTATGCAGATAAAAAATATCTAATGTGTATACAAGCCTCCACTTCACCCCAAGTCTTTAGTGGACTCTACTGCATACTCAAATGTCTCACTGGAGGTTTGGGGAGTTTGGGAAGGAAGGATGATATCACCAAAAGAAAAAAAAGAGTTAAGCTCCATATTGGAAGCATAAGGAAGAGCAAGCTGTTTAAAGTAAGATGCAAATGAGATATCAGAAACCAGAACTGGAGCCAAGTGACAAGAAAAATATGAGTTGTCTGCCCCTAGGATGGCAGAGGACTGTGCTGTCCCCTCAGGATGCAGGGTGGGTTGGAGTAAGGGGCAAGTTATCTTTTAAATCTAGAAGGACAAAGTCACCTCTCCCAACCTCTGGGTTTAATTATTGAGTATTTCACCTTCTACAATCTACTTTTTTTTTTTTGTAGGAACCTGTCATTATTTCCATCTGCATTTGGCTGCTGTAGAAGTCACCTACCCAACAGAGAAAAACACAATTAAGGAACTTACTTATTGTGTAGAAGTGACTTCTTGAGCACCATCATTGGTCATCAGGGGTCCATTGACACTAAAGCCAAATGATGTTGCTTAAGAAATCTGCATATTTAAGTTGTACAAGTACCTTGAATATGTCCAAGTGCCTGTGACATTCAAAGAAAGAAAACAAGTATGAATGTGCACTTCTAAACTCAGACGTGAAGGAAAGAAAGCATCTTTTTAATAAGGGTGTCACACTAAATGAATGAACGAACAAAAGAATGAGTTAATGAATCAGTTAACTTCTGAAAAACAAGTTCAGAAAATTATTCTAAAGAATAGAACATGTTGATTTTTAAAGTGTTTTCTTTCTTTTCCTAATTGATGAAAATTTGCTTCTCTGACCTGATTTGCTCTTCAACTCGTGGTCATACTGATTTGCATTTAAATTTTGACCTTATATTATCTCACAGGTTCTGAGTCAAATGTCAGGGAGAGGAGTTATGCTTTCAGCTGAATTTAAAGTAGAAATCAAGAATGTTTCAAGCTGGGTGCAGCAAAGCATGCCTGTGATCCCAGCAGCTTGGGAGGCTGAGGCAGGAGGATCAAGAGTTCAAACCAGCCTCGGCAAAAGCCAGGTGCTAAGCAACTCAGTGAGACCCTGTCTCTAAATAAAATACAAATAGGGCTGGGGATGTGGCTCAGTGATTGAGTGCCTCTGAGTTCAATCCCCTGTACTGAAAAAAAAAAAAATCCTTTTAGTTGTTTCTATGAATCCCCTGTCTGCTCCAACACTCTTAGCTGTAAGCATCAAAGTTTCTAATCTCCATGTTTAGGGTCACTCTGCTTCTGAATTGATCTTAACCAAGTCAGGAATCTTAGACTTACCAGCTAGTGGAGCCAAGGCACAGTCTTAACATTTGTTGTGAATCTCAGGTGCGCAATGGTAACCCAGGTGTGTACTATGCTACTGCAACATGCCCTGTTTGTCCATCTGCACCTGACCTCCTCCTGCTTGCCTAGAGTTCTTACCTGAATGCTGGACCATTTATCCAGAATCTCAGTTCTATCTGGATCTTAGTGGCCTTTTCCCATTTCCCCTGCACCTTTAAAATTAGGCTAGGTGAGGATTTGAATGAACAGGCTTTGAAATATGTGCTCCTATCTCTTCCAGGCATTGAAGAGATAGGAGCACATATTTACCTGGAGATAGTTCTCAGCTAACAGACGGACCTCCCTTCAGGTAATACAGGGAGATGATCCAGTATTCCTAAAAGGATGTCGCTGTGTAGCTAGTCCCAAGGAATGTGTATGGGGCTAATACCAGTCCGGTGGACCAGGCATAGCAGGAAGTCAAGGTGAAGTCAGGTGGCCTCCATCTGTAGCAGTGGTTTAGTTTTTGACCATCTGTTCATTCTTGGCAAGTGTGACAACTGGGTCTCAACTCTTAGGAAGAGATGGATAAGAGATAGATGTTATTTAATTTGGCTGAGGTTTAAGGGAGGTCTCCAGTTCAAATAGTCTACTGGCTTGCCAGACAGGAAAACTCAACTAAGTATCCACTTCTATGTACCAGGTTACTAGAGGGGAGGGGAGGAACAGAGCCGAGCTTTTTGAACTGTGGCTCTCAATGAACTAGTGGTATTGGAATCAGTTTAGAGGGTCCCTGCAAATATTTTTCAAGGACATTAAATTAATAGAATGAAATGGAAAAAAATAAAAGCACATTTAATGTAGTCAGGAGAAGTAAATTTTGTGAAACTTTTTCTTCAGTTACATACTTACAAGTTATATGCTTGTAGATGCACTATATACGTCTGAGATAATATTTGAGAAGAAATGGAAATTTAGGGATGGAAAGGAAGATTTATTTTCATGTTCAATTTGAAGTTTTTATCATATGTCGAAAGTGAAAATATAAGCAACTGAATTTATTTGCAGTATATATAATGGATAAAAGCTCATTACTCAAGTAAATTTTATAAGAAAACTACAATTTCATCAAAATAGATATGTTATTATATTGTGATATAATCAGATCAAAAATGTTTAAAATGTCTATTAATAAAAAACAAAAAAATTGTACAATTATAGCTAATCAAAAGAATGAGGAAGATCTATATGTGGCAACATGAAAAGATATCTATGGTGAATCATTCATTGAGAAATATTCAATGAGAAAGTTCCAGAATGATATGTATGTTACAGTTGCTGCAGTCTGGCTGGGCACAAATCACGAGCCACTGAAGCAGGAACAAACTTTATTTCTGAACTCCACCAGCACACTCCACACACGCTCCCTGGGAATTCTCCCGCGAACCACGCACTTGGTGTTCTCTGGGGACACACTACACCAACAGGAAATCCCTCCTCCCGCACTTCCCCAACTAATGGGAACTTTCCAGGAGTCCTGCGAGAGCTCCAAAGTAGCAGGCCGAGGCGGACAGCAGGGGTCCAATATCCAATTGAATGCAGATCTTAACATAATCATTATCATCTCAATGGCTTGCTGGCATCACCTTTCAACCAAAAATGCCATGCGGCATTCCTACTCAGCTATGGCTCTTAGCATACAGTAACATTTTTATAAATATGACACATATTTATTGTTTACAAAGTGCTTGATACTGTTGGGGATTCAGCAAAGAATAAAATAGCCCAAACTGACTTTATAGGTCAGTTGACTATAAACAAAATTAGTAAGTTTTATAGTATAGAGGTGAAATGTACAATGTAAAAACTAAAATAGGGAAAGAGAATAGGGGATCCTGGGAGATGCAGGTTGCAATTTTAAATGGAGTAATAGAAGAGACCTTCCTTGGAAGGTAACATTTGTGTAGAGATCTAGAAGAGAAGAAGAAGCAAACCATGTAGATACTGGGGGAAGAGCTTTCCAGGCAGAGAGAAGAGCAAATCAATGGCTGTGAGGAATGGGGATGCCTATATTGTTCAAGGAAGATCTGGGTCAAGAGTGGCTGGGACAGAGGAGCAGAAAGAGCATTACTTTTATACATCAAAAAACATAGGCATATACTGTTTAATAAACACTTAAACTCCCCGACCGTGGTCTGGAGAGTTTATTGCATTGACATGGCTAACTATATAAAATCTTTTGACCCTTATTTATCACTGTAAAAATATGAGGTGGTCATGATTAATTAGTTCATGGAAGAAGAAATATAGAATGAACCCTAACACTTAGAAAATTTATGTAGTTTCTTTATTGAAAAAATCAAATATTCAAGGCATGCATATTCTTTCCAACAGCTCCCCTTTTCAGACACCTGCCCTGTGCTACCTGCCCTGTGGTACTGTTATTACCTGTTATGGCTTGGATATAGTTCATGTGTGAGAAAATCCAAGAATGCTCAGAAACAAAATGATCAGGTTATGAGAGGTGGAACCTAATCAGTGTCTTAATCCACTGATATGGACTAGTTGGGTGGTAACTGTGGGCAGGTAGGGTGTGGCTGGAGGACGTATATCACTGGGGGCATGTCTTTGGAGTATGTATTTTGTCTCTACTGAGCAGAGCTCTGTTTCCTTATTGCCAGGTCCTGAGCTGCCTTCCTCCACCACACCCTTCCACCATGATGTTCGCCTCACCTCTGGCCCAGAGAAATGAAGTCCATCTCTGAACTGAGACTTCTGAAACTGTGAGCTCCAAATAAACTTTTTGTCCTCTAAAATTATAATTTTCTGCTCTTTTGGTCACAGTGGCAAAAAAGCTGACTATGACACTACCTGTACTCCCTACTATGCTGGGCGCTCTGGGAGTGCAGAGGCCATTTCTACATCTGTTCTGTTTACATATTCTCTCTGAACTCTAGCACTGATTTGGGCACTCTTGGGCACACATAATGGGCCACAGTTATAGTGCTTATCAATTCCAGAAATAGTTTTGAGCACTTGCCTGGCTTAATCTTCACAATATGCCTCTGAAGAATGTACCACTTTTGCTGCCATGTTAAACATGGTCTTCTGAGGCATAAAGAAAACAAGTGATTCACTGAAGGTCATATGTCAAAGCATTACGGCAAGAGTTGGATTGGTTTGTGTTCCGTGGAGTTAAAAAAATGAATACCATGAACAAGGATGAGATAAGCAAGCCAGCAGGAATTTTTTTAAGAAAGAAAAGTGACAGAAAGATTCAGAACTCTGGGCATAGAGCATCTGGGAGGGGCAAGAGTGCCTGTGAAGTCTTACAGCACTCCTCCTTTTAAAGGCTCATAAGGAGAAGTTGATAAGCTCCTCTTGATTGGTTTTTGATACTTCAGTTGTCCCAAGGCTGGTGCAGGCCAGATTATGGATTATGCAGTCATTTATGGTAAAATGGAAATTTATTCCATTCCTGTCTTCTAACTTGTCAGGGCATGTTAAATGGCTGTGCTCCTGCCTGCTCTCTTATCGGCCTTCACTGTCCCTTCCCTACCCTCCACTGCCTATTCTTTTCTCTTTGAAAAGCAAGAATATAAACCCAGGCATTTTGGTGGTAGATCTTTGGCTTAAGTCACTATTAATGCCTTTTAATAAAAATGCTCAAAAATTCATATGTAGGAGATATAACTTAATATTCATCATATTCATTTATAAATAAAGGAATACAATCCTTTGCTGGAGAGGCTATTAGAAAACAAGCCCACTGACCACGTTGCCCACAATCGCTCCATCTTCCAATGCAGCAACCTCCATCTTGGGACATCAGCCAGGGCATGGAAGCTCAATATCATGGTGCCTGCAGGTTTGCCATGCCACCACCACCATTTTGAGTCATGGCCACCTCCATCCGAGGACACTAGCAAGAGCCTGGAGGTCCATTGTCAAGGTGCCTGCAGGTTGGGAGAATATCTTTACCACATGCACCTCAGAGCATTAATCTCCAGGATATTATAAAGAACTAAAAAAAAAAATGTATAACGTAATCAGTAAATGGACTAAGGAACTGAACAAACACTTCACAGAAGAAATACAACTGATCAACAAATATGTGAAACAATGTTCAATGTCTCTAGCAAATAGAGAAATGCAAATCAAAACTACCCTAAGATTTCATCTCACTCCAGTCAGAATGGCAATTATCAAGAATACAAGCAACAGTAAAGGTTGGTGAGGATGTGGGGAAAAAAGTAAAGTCATACATTGCTGGTGGGACTGCAAATTGGTACAACCACTATGGAAAGCATCATGGAGATTCCCTAGAAAACTTGGAATGGAACCACCATTTGACCCAGTTATTCCACTCCTTGATATATACACACAAGACTTGATATTAGTATACTATAATGACTCAGCCACATCAATGTTTATAGCAGCTCAATTCACATAGCTAAGCTGTGGAACCAACCTAGGTGCCTTTTAAACAGATGAATGAATAAAGAAAATGTAGTATATATATACACAATGGGATATTATTCAGCCTTAAAGAAGAATGAGATCTAGCATTTACAGGTTAATGGATGGAGCTCAAGAATATCACTCTAAGCAAAATAAGTGAATCCCAAAGAACCAAAGGCCAAGTGTTTTCTCTGATGTGTGGATGCTCATTCACAATAAGTGTGGAGGTGAAGGCTGAGAAAAATAGAGGTACTTTGGATTAGGCAGAGAGAGGAATGAAGGGAGGGGAAGGGTATGGGGGTAGGAGGAATAGTAGAATAAATCTGACATTATTATCCTAGATACATATATGATTACCTGGGCAGTGTGATTCTACATCATGTACAACCAGTAGGAGAAGTTAATCCGGGCACAGTGACACATGCCTGTAATTCCAATGGCTTGGGAGGCTGAGACAGGAGGATTGCAAGTTCAAAGCCAGCCTCAGCAACTTCGAGGTGCTAAGTAACTCAGTGTGACCCTGTCTCTAATAAAATACAAAAAAAAAAAACAATAGGGCTGGGGGTGTGGCTCAGTGGTTGAGTGCCCTTGAGTTCAATCCCTGGTACACCATACCCTCCCCCCAAAAAGGAAGAAGGTATATTCCATTTATGTATGATTGTATGATGTATCAAAATGCACTCTACTCCACATGTATAGCTAATTAGAACAAATATTTAAAAAAAGAAAAGAAAAGAAAACAAGTACACTGGTCCATTCTTCAGAGCACAGTGTCTTAGAACCTTTCTGTAAAGCAGTCAATCTACTCTGTCTATACAGTTGATGGCTGTTCATTACTTTGACATTCAGCTTCTTTAATGTGTAAGGGAATAATTCAAAATAGAAAAACACTGTTTGGATAATAACATTTATAGTTGCATCATTAATATTAAGGAAAAACTGGGCACAACCCAAATGTCTAAATTTGAGGACTGATTTTCCAAAATATGGATAAAACAATATTAGCATATAATTACCAAAATGATAACTGTAATCTATGTTTGTGTATTAAAATGTGCATATAAAATAAAGCTAAATAGAAAAAGAACCAAACTAACTTGTACACAGGCATTAAAACTATATATTTTTTTGCAGTGATAAATAGGATCAAGAGATTTTATATAAATAGCTGTTAATACAATAAACTCCTTGGCCTTTTTTCTATTACAAGTGTTGGTGTGTTGGGTGTGATGGTATATGCCCGCAATTCCAGTGGCTGGGGAGGCTGAGACAAGAGGACCACAAGTTCAAAATCAGCCTCAGCAATTTATTCAGGCTCTAAACAACTTAGTAAGACCCTGCTCAAAATAAAGAAGACAAAAAGGGCTGGGGATGTAGCTTAGTGGTAAACTACCCCTGAGTTAAATCTCCAGCTCCAAAAGGAAAAAGAAAAAGAAAAAATAAGTTAGTTATAATAACAGAGAGAGTAATATGTGTAATCTCTTAATAGAGCTGAATTCACGAGGCAAATGCTACAAAGACCCCTTCCTGTAAGAATTAAGTCTGGAGTGTTGGTAGCCTCTAATATATGCACATCCAAACCTAGGGATAGAATGTGTAGAGAAGCTGTTTCAGCCCTACTCCAGGTACAGAGAGGTAAAGAAAAGAGAGTTTGGTTAATGCATGTTACACTATGAATTTTTTTTCATAAAATAAAAACATTTACTTATTAAATAAGTATACAAATTGGTTTACCTTTTTTTTTTTTGGTGGGGGAGTGGTACTGGGGATTGAACTCAGGGGCACTCAACCACTGAGCCACATCCCCAGTCCTATTTTTTTGTATTTAATTTAGAGACAGGATCTTACTGAGTTGATTAGCATCTCACAGTTGCTGAGGCTGGCTTTGAACTCGTGATTCCCCTCTCTCAGCCTCCCCAGCTGCTGGGATTACAGGCTTGTGCCACCATGCCCAGCTTGATTTACTATTTTCTATAAATTATTCTCACCTCCCAGTCTAAATCAGAATTCTGTAGAAGAGTTTCAAATAGATATATTTAGGTCCTAATTTAGACTTCTAAATCAGAATCCCCAGTTATTTGGCCTAAATGTCTGTATTTGTTTGTGTGTGTGTGTGTGTGTGTGTGTGTGTGTGTGTGTGAGAGAGAGAGAGAGAGAGAGAGAGAGAGAGAGAGAGAGAGAGAGAGAGAGAAAGGGGGGGGAGAGAGAGAGAGAGAGAGAGAGAGCATGTGTTACTAGAGATCTAACCCAGAGGTTCTCTGCCACTGGGCTATACCATTCAGCCCTTCTTATCCAGGCTGAATGGTATAGCTAAGTTATCCAGGCTGGCCTTGATCTTGCAATCCTCCTGCATTAGCCACTAGAGTTATTGGGATTACAGGCATGAGCTACAGTGCTTGGTCATCAGTATTTTTAATGGATTCTTGGGAACATCTGATAATTAGCTAGGTTTGAGAACACTTGGCTATGATACTTGGACAAGTCTATACATACATATATTCTTAAAACCAATCAGTGTGCCATTTTTCCATAGCCCCTTTAGCAAAAAATCTAACCTTTAATTTTGCTAAATTGATAGGTATGAAGTGTTATCTCCTAGCTGAAACATTTATTGGTCACAGTCATTAAAAGGCATCATTAAGGTACATACTTTTAAAAAGGTAATATAAGCCTGTCACAGTGGCACATGCCTGTAATCCCAGCAGTTTGGGAGGCTGAGGCGGGAGCATGGTGAGTTTAAAGCCAGCCTCAGCAAAATAGAGACCCTGTCTGAATAAAACACAAAATAGGGCTGGGGATGTGGCTCTATGGCCAACTGCCCCTGAGTTCAATCCCCAGTACTCCTCCAAACGCCCTCCCTGCAAAAAAGGCAACATAAAAATGCTAGCAAAAGATAGAGACAATCTAAATACCCATCATTTTCATATTGGTGCATATAAACAATCTAAATATCCATTATTTTCAGACTGGTGAAATAAATGACTGTACTTCCACACACTGGGAAACTCTGCTGCTGTAAAAGGAATTAAGTGGGACTCTGCAAAAATAGGATACATCCGAAATACTTTGTTAAAGGATAAATGTGACGGATAAAACAATGCATTTATTATGTTACAAGTATGCATCCCCTGCTACCTCACCCTCAGCTTGTATATTCATTGACTATCTCTATATAAGAAAACATCAGAAATTAAAAACAGTTGTTCCTCCTGGGTATGGGACTTAGTTGCATAGCTTACAGTGACTAATGTAAAAGTGCAGAATGACTTTTCATCACGCTCCTTGCACGTGTTACTTCTTACATAATAAGATATAAATAATTATGTGTAAATGGAATCCCAGCTGTATTAGCTTCCCATGGTTGTAACAAATATCTGAGATAAAACAACTTATTTGGGCTTGTGGATTTAGAGATTTCAATCCCTGGTCACTTGGCCCTGTTGCTTTGGGCCTAAAGTGGCATAGTATGTCATAGAGGAACATGTGGCAGAGGAGGCCAGTTCATGTTGTGGCAGCCAGACAGAGAACAAAGAGAGAAGGGCACACCTAACTTCCTTCCAGTAGGCCCAGCCCTTATTAAAAGTTCCGCCATTACCTCCTTGTGTGTTAAGATGGTGACCAAGTTTTTTATTTATTTTTAATTTTTATTTATTTATTTTTGTGTTGCTGGGGATTGAACCCAGGGCCTTGCGTATGCAAGGCAAACACTCTACCAATTGAGCCATATCCCCAGCCCATGACCAAGTTTTTAACAGGTGAGGCTTTGGGGGATACTTACCCAAATCATAACACCAATTTACCTAAATTTCACCAATTATTAATTATTGCCAAAATATCAGGAATGTCAATCCAGATCTATGTTTAACACTCACTACAATTTTTTTTTGTATGCCTCTTTCATTTCACCTCTTCATTTCCAGGGCTGTTAGGTTGACCTATCTTCCAATGTTCAACTCTTAATTAATTGTTTGTCCTATTTTTCTGTCTGGGAAATCTGTACCTTATCTAGAAGCAGTCTCATTTCAGCTACCTGAAGCTTTCTGGTGGTGTAATAGGAAGAGATGAGGTCTTCATTCTCTTTCTACTAACTAAGGAGGTCAGTGAGAGAACCCACACACACAGCTCAAGCAAATACAAATCTACCCAAACATTCGGTCCATCAGATATTCAGCACCATCTTTTCTTATGGTCTCATCCAATTAGGAGTTTCTTTTAACAATCAGAATTTCATCTAGTAGGCATCTCAAATTCTTAGAGGCCCAAACATTTCTGTGCAAAGGAATTTTATTGAGAAGAAAGATTTTGAGGATTTAAATAAATTTGCTGCTAAATATTCCCTGAGAGAGGGCACTTCAAAAGGACATTTTAAACACAATTTGAACATATTGTTTTTAAAACTAGTGTGTTTTGGTTTTTTTTTTTTTTTTTGGTATGTCATTACATAAAGCAAACACTCTACATAAAGCTTTCAAATACATGATTTCTATTTTTGGAGACAACATCTCATGGTGTTTTAGCCAGCTTTTTTTGCTGCTGAGACCAAAGGACCTGACAAGAACAATTAATGGAGGAAAAGTTTGTTTTGGGGCTCATGGATACAGAGGTCTCAGTCCATGGATAGATGGCTGACTCCATAGCTCTGGGCCCAAGGTGAGGCAGAACATTAGGGCAGACAAGAGAAGGGGAGGGAAGGGAAGGGAATAGTAGAGGAGAACTCAAGCTCTTGCTCACCAGGGACAAAATAAACCCCAAAACCCCCCTCCCCACCCATTACCACCCAGTTTATCCATTCAACTGGATTAATGCACTGATTGGGTTAAGCTCTCATGATGCGATTATTTCACCTCTGAACTTTCTTATATTGTCATGAGCTTTTGGGGAATGCTGAGGGCCATTACCAAGTAGGAATGACGCATCGAAATTTCCTTGCCAAGCGTACCCCATGCTGCTTAGAGGACATTTGATGGAACATTGCATGCATGCTTTAATAAGGTGACCTTGCTCAAGGACCAAGGCGGATCCGGGTTTAGAGCTGATCAGGTTTGAGGAAGTAACCGGTTCCTTGAGTTTAAGGCGTTGCCAGTTTAAGATAATGGGTTTTAGGGAAGTTGGAAGTTGAAGATTATTGCTGGGATTAGGGTGTTCCTGCTGCTTGTTCCCGTTGAGTTCTCGTGAGATTAAAATGGGATTTGGAGATAGCCTCGTGGAGTAGGTGAATTGTGCGGGAGACGGCAGAACGCGATTGCCCCTGGGCGGTGTGAGAGCGGGAATAAAGAATTGCTGTTTGAACCTACAAAGGTGTGTGGTGGCTCGTGATTCTGGTGCCAAGCCGAGACCTTGGCAGGGGAATACCTTATATCTAAGCCATAACATGAAATTAGCACAGAGTCATCACAAGGAACCAAAAGGGTCACCTAGTTTCTTCTCCCACAAGGATGAAAATCACTGACACATCATTCATAACGTATGATCTTCGGAAACTTCTAGAAAGGATCTTTCTCCCAAAGTAACCATTTTAATTTCTGAATGGTTCTCACTGTTATAAAGTTTGTGTTTTTAAGTGTTAAATCACACACCATCTTCTATAATGTCTACCATCAGATTCTTATTTATCTTCTATTTAGGGAAAAAATTGATATGATACAAATAGGAAACAGATGATACATTCAAAATGGATGACTAAAGGGAATTTGATAAAGGGACTATTTAGTATTTAAAGGTTTGATCTTAAATGTCCCCCAAAAGTTCATGTGTTGAAAGCTTGATCTCCAACTGGTGGAGTTATTGGGAGGTGGTGGAAACTCTAGGAGGTGGGGCCTTGTTGGAGGAAGCTCCACCACATTCTCTCCACCATCATGTTCTGCTTCACAAAAGGCTCCCAGTAACCAGGCACTATGGGCTGACCAGGTGACCAGGCACTGTGGGTTCACCAAAGGCCCACAGTAACTTGGTTGCATATGCCTATACTCCCAGCTACTAGGGAGACTGAGAAAGAAGGATTACAAGTTTGAGATAAGCCCTAGCAACTTAATGAGACCCCATCTCAAAATAAATAACAAAAAGAGCTGGGGATGAAGCTCAGTGGTTAAATCCCCAGTACCAAAAAAAAAAAAAAAAAAGTGTAATGGAATCATGTATCCATGAATTGAAATCTCTGAAAGCTTTCCTTCTTAAGCTACTTTAATATTTTTTAAGGTATTTTGTCACAGCAACAAAAAGCTGACTAACATAAATGTCTTCTCCCCTTAATACCCAAAACAAGGCAAGGATGTCCATGTGTATTAAGCAATGTACTAAGGGTTCTAGGCAGTATAATTAGGCAAGAAAAAGAAATAAAAAGCATCTGGGTTACAAAAACAAATAAAAATATCCATGTTTCTTACAAATGAGAATATGGTACTAACGATTTTTTCCACTTTTAATTTTTGTATGTTTGAAAAGTTTTATTATCTCACCTTTGTTTTGAAAGCTATTTTCCTTGTATAAAATTCTAGGTTGGCAGGTTTCCCCCTTACTGTAACTTTAAAGATGTTGTACTATCTTTGTTTCTGACAAGAATTTGCCTATCATCTTGTGTTAAAAGTCTACTTTTAAACTTTTCCTTTTACCACTGGTTTTGAACAATTTATTATGTCTTGTGGGGTTTTCTTCATATGATTTGTGCTTATAATTTTCTGAGATTCTTGGATCTGTAGGTTGGTAAGTTTTCATCAAACCTGGAAAAAATTTGTTCCTTACTTCTTCAAATATGTTTCTGTCCACCTTTCTTTCTTCCTGTTAGAATTTCCTCTTCAAAAATTCTAATTATGTATATTCTAGGCTTTATAAAAATTGTTCCAGAGCTCGCTGATGTTGTCATATGTTTTTCAGCTCTCTTTTTGCTCTTTAATTTCAGATAGATTTTTTAAAATAATTTTTATTTGTTTTAATTTGTTATACACGATAGTAGAATGTATTTATGCACTTTGATATACATAGATGGAATATAATTTCTCATTTTTCTGAGTATACATGTTGTAGAATCATATTGGTCATGCAGTCATATATACATAAAGTTATAATATCTGTTTCATTCTACTATCTTTACTATCCCCACATCCCATCCCCTCCCCTCCCTTCACTTCCCTCTACCTAATCTAAGATAATGCTATTCTTCTCTAGTGCCCCACGCCTTGTTGTGAATTAGCATCCACATATTAGAGAAAACATTTGGACTTTGGTTTTTTGGGATTGGCTTATTTTGCTTAGCATGGTATTCTCCAACTCCATCCATTTACTGGAAAATACCAAAATTTCATTCTTCTTTAAAGCTGAGTAATATTGCATTATATCTATATCTTTATCTATATATCTATATATCTATATCTATATATCGATCTCTATCTATCTATATATAAATATAATATATATATATATATCACATTTTCTTTATTCATTTATCTATTGAAGGACACCTAGATTGGTTCCATAGTTTAGCTATTGTGAATTGAGCTCCTATAAACATTAACATGGCTGCATTACTGTAGTATGATGATTTTAAGTTCTTTGGGTATAAACTGAGGAGTGGGATAACTGGGTCAAATGGTGGTTCCATTGCAAGTTTTCTGAGGAATCACCATACTGCTTTATAGAGTGGTTGAACCAATTTGCAGTCCCACCAGCAATGTATGAGTGTATCTTTTTCCCCACATCCTCACCAACACTTATTGTTGCCTATATTCTTGATGATTGCCATTCTGACAGGAGCCAGATGAAATCAGATACTTTTGTTGCTATCTTCAAGTTCACTCATCTTTTCTTCTGCAATCAGCTATTAATAAGCATATCCATTGTGTGATTCATCTTACACATTGTTCTTTTAATCTTTAAAGGTTTTATTTGAGCTTTTAAAATAACATTCATGATTCTACTTAAGTTTTTGAACCTATAGGATTTTAATATCTTCAAAATATTAATATTCAAAATAAAAATTAATATTTAATAACCATTTAATATCTTTATCATATAATTCTAAAATGTATGTCAGTTCTGGGATACTTTTAATTAATTTACTTATCTTCTCACAATTGGTTACAATATTTACTTCTTTGCATGTCTAATGAATTTTTAGTGGATTCCAGACATTGATAATAATCATGAGAACACACAAACACATAACTCTATGCTATTTCTCCATATAATTAGAAACTTTCCCTAATTATTAGTTTTCATTTGTTTATTCTCTAGGTTGAACCCTATAATGTAGGGTTCTTTGTGGTTTATATATGTTAAATTTTTAAATAATTAGTTATTTTGTGTGGTTTCATTTTTCTAATAATGCCAAGAGAACTGAGTTATTGATAAAATCAAATGTCTTTTAAAAAAACCAATAGAACAAATAACCCAAACAATAAATTATTTATAAAATAATCCATAAAAAAGGAACTGAACAAGCACTTTACAGAAGAAGAAATATGAATGGTCAAAAATATATGAAAACTATTCAACATCTCTAGCAATTAGAGAAATGCAAATTAAAACTACACTGAGGGGGCTGGGGATGTGGCTCAAGCGGTAGCACGTCCGTCTGGCATGCGTGCGGCCCGGGTTCGATCCTCAGCACCACATACCAACAACGATGTTGTGTCCGCCAATAACTAAAAAATAAATATTAAAAAAAAAATTTAAAAAAAACTACACTGAGATTCCATCTCACACCAGCCAAAAAAGCAATTATCAAAAATACAAGTAACAATAAATGTTGACCAGGATGTTGGGAGAAAAGTACTCTCATACACTGTTGATGGGACTGCAAATTAGTGCAACTATTCTGGAAAGCAGCATGGAGATTCCTTAGAAAACTTGGAATGGAACAACCATTTGACCTAGCTATCTCACTTCTCAGTGGAACTTAAAATCAGCATACTACAGTGACACAGCCAGATCAGTGTTTATAGCAGCTCAATTCACTCTGGAAACAACCTAGTTGTCCTTCAATGGATGAATGGATAAAAAAAAATGTGGCATATATACACAATGGAATATTACTCAGCCTTTAATAAGAATGAAATTATGGCATTTGCCAGTAAATCATGCTAAGTGAAATAAGCCAAACCCCCAAAACCAAAGTCCAAATGTTTTCTCTCATATGTGGATGCTGACTCAAAACAAGGGAGGGTGGGTAGGAGAAGAAAAGAAGTCCATTGGATTAGACAAAGAGAAAATAAGGCAAGGGATGGGGAGGGGAATAGGAAGGACAACAGAATTAATTAGACATAACTTTCCTTGTATATGAATACATGACCGGGGTAACTCTGCATCATGTACAACAACAAGAATAGGTTATACTCCATGTATGAATAAGTTGCCAAAATACATTCAACTGTTATATATAACTAAAAAGAATAACAACAATGATCAAAAAAACCCACAATAGACTGGAGGATAGGGTGAGATTCCAAATTTTCTTCTGTTCTCTGTGGTTGATAGCTTGGTTAGATAAGTTGGTTAGAACCAACTGCTTATCCTTTGAAGGAACTACCTACTCTCTTTTTTAAGTTTGCAAAAATTTTTTAATATGTTATTTTTTGGTTGTAGTTGAACACTATACCTTTATTTTATTTATTTATTTTGCGTGATGCTGAGGATTGAACCCAGGGCCTCGCAGGTGCTGGGCGAGTGCTCTACCGCTGAGCCAGAACCCCAGCCCCTAAGCTTGCCATTTTTTTAGACTTCTTTTTTGTTGTTCTTCTTCTTAGTCATACAGGGCAGTAAAATGCCTCCTCTATTGATTTGATTTACATAGCTTTACATGATTTACTTGAAGTATTCATCTGAATTATGGTTTGGATATGAGGTGTTCCTCCTCATTCCTCATTCTTCCCTACATTTGGCTCCTGTGTTGATGCAGTATGTTCAGAGATAAAATGATGAGAGATGTAATCTAATCAGTCCATCCTTGTTAGAATAGATTGACTGGGTGATAACGTTAGGCAAGTTGGGTGTGGCTGAAGAGCTCGTTCACGTTCACGGGAGGGCAGGAACCCATGGGAAGGTTCATCTTCCCTGTGGTCCCTTCTCCTTGCTCTTTCTGCCTCCTGGCTGCCGTGTCCTCAGATGCTTTCCTCTGCACACTTCTGCCATAATGTTCTGCCTCACCTGGGCCCAGAGCCCAGATGACTATGGACTAGAACTCTGAAACCATGAGCCCCAAATAAACTTTTTCCCCTCTAAACTGTTCTTGTCAGGTATTTTCATCACAGTGACAAAGACCTAATAAAAACAACTTGCTTATAGCAGCAGGTTAACAAACTGATGATTTTTTCACCCTTCCATGTGGCCACCAAAATTAGCAAACAGTTTTTTTTTTTTTCCTCTGAGATGGGGTTACTATGTTGCCCTGGTGTTTCTTGAATCCCTGGCTTCAAGTGATCCTTCCACTCTGTCTCAGCCTCCCAAGTAGCTGGGATTATAGGTGTACTACCACACCTGCTTCTGTTGAACAGTTATTAAGGACAATGTCTAATAGACTTAACCTTTCTGAATTTCTTATGGGTATTGAGGAGAATAATAAAACTTAGCTCACAAAGATGTGTGAATACTAAATAAGATAGCATGTGGGAACCTGCCTAATAGAATGCCTGACATATAGAAAGTCTGCTGTGAATGTGAGTTCCTCTATTAAGGGGTATGGGGATATGAACACTGAAACTCTTGAGTTAGTGTTTTCCCAATTACAGCCCTTTTGCTCTGAATTCTGCCCTAAATCAATCTCATTCTGAAGTACTTTTAGATTGCATGAGAAATCTATTTGAGAAAGCGTATATGCCTCTGCCTTTATAACTAGTACATGTGTTTTGGTGTCACTCTTAGCTCCAGAAATAGATACCTGCCGTTTAGCTACATGACCTCTGGGGAGAAGACCAAATATTGGCCAAGGGCAGTGGTTCTCAAAGTGAAGTCCCTAGACCCGCAGCATGGGTATCATCTGGGAATCTGTAAGAAATACACACTTTGGGGCCCAACTCTGGACATCCTGGATCAGAAATTCTTGGAGACCCAGTAATCTGTGTTTGAGGTGTCTTCCGTGTGTTCCGATGCATGATAAAGTTTGAGAATTTCTCTGGAGCAATAAATGAAGGAAGAAGCTCACTGCCCTGTAATGACTGGAATCATTTTGACAAGAGAAAAAATAATACACGAAAAAGGAAAAGTCCTAAAGGAAAGAGTGTGTGTTGCGGAGAAGGAACTGATAAAGGTAAATCTAGAGGACTTGAAGCACTAGGGAGACCTAAATGGCAAAGGGAGAGAATGTGTGGTTGAGCGCGTGAGGTCAGAGGAAGAGAATTGGAGATATGTCAGAGGTGTGTGTGTGTGTGTGTGTGTGTGTGTGTGTGTGTGTGTGTGTATGTGTCCTCTCTTTGAGAACCCCAAAGACCAAAGTCCAATAGACCAAAACAAGGTTAAGATTCTAAGGTGGCTGTGAACCACCTTAGAGTTTTTCAAAGGATTTTGAAAAATTGTGTTCTTTTAAATGCATTTTTAGTTGACATTAAAATTTTTTTCATTATATTATTCAAGAATTGGAAAGGATATAAGTTCTAGCATATCATAAAAAATTATTCCATCACTCTTTTTAAAAGTTTTTCCATATCTACCTTATCCATTTTAAAAGTTTAAAGAAGCTCTGCTTTCACAGTTGAAAATTTCATGTCTTTTCCCTCCTCTGTGAATTTGAATCTTTATCCTACTTCTTTTACAGATTTTAACCTAATACAGTATATTTCTATGCTTGAAGTCTTTTATTGGTCACCCTATCACCCCTCCATAAAAGAAGTATAAACTGAAAGTTTAAAATTTTTTCTTGCAACCATAAGGGTCTAAGTATTACATCGTTTCTTTTGCCTTGACCTATTGAAACAATTATTAGGAGTGCACAATTGAGCAAAGTAGTATATGTTAGCACACATTTTAATGATCTTATTAAATGTAATAAGTAAAAATTTTATTGGAAATGTATCTCTGAATGAGATTGAGAGAACATTAAAAGAATTATCACAAAGTCCTTTTGTTGATTGCTTGGAGGTTTAAACACTTCAGGGTAATGTGCAACTTTAAGATTTAAAGTACCTTCTATAAAGTAGAACCATTGTGCAATACAAGGAGGAAAAGAAAATTCCCAACTGCAGGTGCATACTCAGATCAATTTTAGGAAAGACTTAATGTGGAATCTGGGGATCTAGAAATCAGTTCCCTTAAAACTATCCATGCCCCTGTGCCCCTTGGAAAGACTTTACATTCCTTCAGGGGTACCTCAATATGAAGACCTCTGTGTATGAAAAGGGCTCTGGCTAAGTCAGAAGACCTAGCTAGGTTTGCTTTGAGTTTTGCTTCTGCAACTTGTGTGAAGGAGGAGAGAATCCACTCCTCAAGTTTCTCTCATGTAACAGGGGCTGACTAGGTGCTTTCACATCTTATTCATTCCAGACACACTGCAACTATGTAGGGCAGGTGAGGTGATCATTAGCTCCATTTTTAAATGAGGGAGCTGAGGCTCAGGAGTTAAAAAGCCTAGCCCAAATGCCACATACTTGTAGAATTTCATATCCAAGATTCAAAATGCAATCCTGGTCCCGAGTCTAAAGCCCTTGCTGTCATCTCCCTGCAACGATGCTTCCTGGACAAGTCATTTTCCCATTGTGGGCCTTAGTTCATTCATCTGTGAAACTGGGAGAGTTAAGGAACTCTGAAGTCACTTCCAGATTGTCATCCTGTCAGTCTTTGTGTGGTAGAGGATGGTTCTGGAGATGAAAGGGGCTTTCCAGAGATTCATGCTCCAAGAGATTAGGTCATAAATCTAGAACATATCCATGAAGTCACCAGGCCTAAGGGTGATTCCAACACTTTATCCCCATGTTGGGTTAAAGTCTAAAGAAGAGTATGGTTTGACCGGGTGTTTTAATCAGCTTTTTCACTGCTGTGACTAAAAGACCTGACAAAAACAACTTCAGGGAGGAAAAGTTTATTTGAGGGCTCATAGTTTCAGAGGTCTCAGTCAACAGACAGCAGGCTCCATTCCTTGGGGCTCAAGGTGAGGTAGGAAAAACATGGTGGAAGAGTGTGGGAGAGGGAAGTGGCTTACGCGGTGATCAGAAAACAGAGAGAGACTCCACTGGCTAGATACAAATTATATACTCCAAAGGTATGCCCCCAATGACACACTTCCTCCAGCCACACCCTACCTGCCTTCAGTCACCACTCAGTTAATCCCATCAAGAGATTAATTCACTAATTGGGTTAAGACTCTCATAATCGAATCATTTCTCCTCTAAACCTTGTATTGTCTCACACACGAGATACCTCACATCGAAACCATAACACCTGGTATTTGATCCAGGCAGAATTACATGAGAACCAATCTCAAAGACAATGATTGGGCATCTAATAATTGGCCTCAAAAAGGAAATTAGGAAAAAAAGCAAAATAAAGCCAACCAACCAAACAGCAACAACAACAACAACAACAACAAAAAAACACAAGAAAATACATATACCCCTATTCAGGTTCCGTGAAATCTATCTATAAAAACGTATGTAGTAAAATCTGTTGAATTCCTAGTACAGGCATAAGATCTATAATGCGCCTAATTCTAGAGTCAGCTAGAAATTACTGTAAAATAGTAATTAACTCCATATATATTTAGGATATGTGGATCATATGACTGACTATAAGATGTATCTTTACATGTACACATATTGCATAACATCTCAAAATAGCAGTCTACATTTACTACTTGAACTTTGTTGTCATAATTAGTTGTTATTTTTTCTTTCTTTCTTTTTTTTTTTGGACCAGCGATCGAGCTCAGGGGCATTTACCACTGAGCCACCCTATTTTGTATTTTATTTAGAGACAGGGTCTCATTGAACTGCTTGGCACCTCAATTTTGCTGAGGCTGGCTTTGAACTTTTGATACTCCTACCTCAGCCTCCTGAGCCACTGGGATTACAGGCGTGTGCCACTGAGCCTGGCTTCCTTATTTGTTAACTGCTTGCAACCTGGCCCTAAAAATTCACTGGAATTATTTTCACCAAGGCCAGAGTTTTTATTTTTTTCCTTAAATACACATTTTTATATATTTATTTTTTAGTTGGACACAATACCTTTATTTATTTATTTATTTATTTATTTATTTATTTATTTATTTATTTCTATATGGTGCAGAGGATTGAACCCAGGGCCTTGCATGTGCTAGGCAAGTATTCTACCACTGAGCCACAAGAATTTTTATTTTTTTAGAAGCTCTCTGCATTTGATGTGACTGATTTCTCTTCTTTCTGCATTAATATTCAGCTTTGTCTCACCTAACATCAAACCCACAAGTTCTCCTCATACCCTCTGAGTACTCATCTCTCTCCTTCTGGGAGTTCCCTCCTCCAAATACTCATCTTATGTGTCTATTGTAAAGTTTTTTTTTTCCTTAGCCTTGGTTTTTTTCAGACTTGATAATATTCAACAATCTTATTCTCTGGGGGAAATTTCAAGTATCTACTAATGATTCACAGGTTGACACTTCAGCTATGTGCTCCAGAGCCAAAGTACTAACATTTGTTGCTGGATTCCCTCGGGCTTTCAAAGTCAACAGGTCCCAAACTAAATGCTTCATTATCACCTTGAAACCTGCTCCTTCTCCTGAATTTCCTACCTCATTTGTGGAACTACCATCCTTTCAGTTGTCCAGGATAGAAATTTTGCTGCCTTTGACTTTCCCCAATATGTTTTTAAATAGTTACTAGGAAAAACATGTCCATAAAAGATTGAAAAAGCACTTGTGTGCTTGCTTGAAGAATAATGATGAAGGAGAAGTTGGGGATGCTCCTAATTCATAAGCATACCACTTATGGAGGGACAGACACCCACTTAGCAAATGTATTCTCAGTCACTAAATCAGTAGATCACAAGTCTCATTGATCATGACTTGAAGCTTCTCTTTTTGTCTCTTCCTTTTTGCTTATTCTGCTCTCATTCAGTTCGTTGGGTCTTTTGTCCTGGATTATTGTAATAGCCTCAGTGGAAGATGTTGGACTAGTTTTCACAATCTACCCTTGCAAGTCAAGACCGGAGAGATGTGAGCAAGGAGTAGAACACAGCAAGGGCTGGAGGGAGGGAGTGGGAAGGAGGGCATTTAACTGGCCAGTAGAAAAACATGAAGCAACAGTGTGAGGTGGACCTCAACAGAGTTAAGGCCATCTTGGGTCCCACTGATAGGTCCTTTGTAGTCAGAGGGTGTTGCAAAGCCTTCTGTTCTTGCAGCAACACATGAAAATAAATAGAGACAGAATGAAGTTTATTTGAGAGAGTAATCAGTATAGTGAAGGGGCCCAAAGTGCTTTCTTGTGAAGGATTGTGGATTAACTGGAGGTTGTTAATTTGGAAACAACAGAAGGGGGAATAGAATAGTTGTCTTCATGTATGGGAAGTATGATCTTAGGTATGGAAATCACCTAATACTTTGTAAATGTTAAATGCTGTTCTGAGATGGAAAACATTCATTTCAACAAATATTCATTGTATGCCTACTCTGTTCTGGGCACTGGTGAGACGAGGTAAGACAGTCTCCACCCACATGGAATTTGACTTCTAGTCTGATTGGCAGAAAACAAGCAAACAAACAAATGAGTAATATGATTTCTGAAGTGATGGAATCAGCTTCCATAGCAGACTAGAATGAATCTGATGAGAGGAGTATTTGCGCCTGACTTCAACGATCACAAGGCAGGGAGATTTGACGTGGGATTGGTCGTTAACTTAGAGAACCTGCAGGGACCTCTGAACACCCAGCTTTTATGATTTTTTCCCTTTCTTGTATTGCCAACCAAAATGGGACTTTCTCTCAGATGCTGCAAGGTTTAGGAAGCCCAAAGTCCTTGCCAGTCGAGGAACAAGCCCTGTACTGAGGTTTGTGAGTCAGTAAGTGACTCAGGTAGGTATTTTTCCATGTGGTCTCCTTGCCTGGAGTGTCTTTCCCTCACTTATTTGCCACTCAAAATCCTGCTGGTCCATAAAAGCTCTGCTCAAAGATGAACTTTAAAATCAAACCTGGTGAACATCACTAAAATGCATTGTATCCCATTGGGCCCAGTGACACTTAGCCTGCTGCCCTATTAAAACACTTCCTCTATTTTACTTATGGGACTCCATTATTTCTCATTCCATTTCCCTCCTAGCTGCTGGTTTTCTTGAAGGCAGGGACTACATCTTTCTTTTCTTATATCTTCCTTGGTATAAATGTCTCTGTACACAGCTTTGCACCCAGGAGAGAATCAACAAATAAATGAATGTTACCACAGGCCAAGAGTTAACCATTATTATCTGTAATGAATTAGACATGACCACTGTTGGAAGAAGGAGAGTAACCTATTTAATTAACTTAGATTAATTTCATCAAGAACTTTCTCTCTCTATCTTTGCTATATCCCTACTTACTAAGTGACCCTGGGCAAAGTGCCTAATGTCTTCATGCCTCAGTCACTTCCTTTTCACCATGGCAATCATATATACTTCATTGTAACTCTTACGAAGTACCTACTATATAAAATTTTGGCAAGGATTGAGTGCAATAATCCATGTGAACTACCTAGTTTGGTACTAACCCCTTAATTAATCCTCACTAAAAACTAGAAATAAGTATTATTTATATTAGGCATTCTTACCCTCCACAGCTTTATGGTTTAAAGATATAGTTTAAGGTTATGAAAAATAAAAATAAAATGATTTTATTAATTAAGAATTTTCATACAGAAATTATAAAAGAAAGCAGATGATTGATCTTATAGTAGATAAAATTGTTATCTTCCTAGCAGGTAAATATAATTTGAGATTTGAAATTAGGAGGTAAATTCCTACTTGTATTGAGTTTGAAAATAGTGTAATGGAAAGACTGAATATAGATACTACCTAGAGTCTCTGTAGGAGATGGGAATCAGAGAGAAAATGGTTCAGAGAGGTTCAGTGACTTGTCCAAGACTACACAGTTAAGGGTCAGAATGGGAATCTTAACCTTTTCTACCTGGCTTCTTAACCACTGCTCTTTCCATTGCACTAGCTGCTTCCCAGCTGCATGGCTGCCATCAACCCAGATTGGAGATGCCAAAGCTTTTCAGGCCCCAACACCTCATTGCTAGCACAGTGTGTGCAGCAAACCTAATTTCAGACAGTTGGGGCTGAGGCAGCAGTTACTCTTTCAGCCTTAAGAAAAACTGACTCACAGGCTCAGGCAGGCTGGGGCCTGTAGGGAGAGGTTATCTGGGGTTTCCTCCAGGAAGGACTGGGGACATGACAAAGGCAGAGAACCTGAGGCCTGTCTGATCTGCATTTAATCCAGAAGAAGTAAGAGAGCAGTGCATGGTTCTGCCCCTGATGTGTCAGGAAGGCAAATCCTGTAATGAATCTAGATGTGCCTGCCCAAAGTGCCAAAGCCAATGAAAAGGATTTTCAAACTACATTGGTGCAGGAAGCAAAAGTCAGTACAGGATAGCTTTCATCCTCTTGCTCTCTGAGAAGTGTTTAATGATAATAAAGAATTGCAAGTCTGCAGAATTACTCTGATCTCAAACAAGTAAATGGTTCAACCAGAGAGGTTTGAAATGCAGAATAAACTCAAGCTCACCAACGAAGGGGACAGAAAAAGCATATCTTGCTGCTGTTCCTGAGTCTTGGAATTAAAAGAATTATATACTAAGCAACTGCCCAATACTGATCTTTGTGTTTAGGTTTACTGAGCTATATGATTACATTGTATTTAGAGGACTCTCTGTCACAAAGGGTTTTCCTTTCAATAGTCAATTAATTCAGTTTGATAAATATTTATTGAATTTTTCTCATAGCCAAAGGATAGCCACTTTTCCCCTACTCCAGTTTGACCTATAAATGTGTTTTTTTCTAAACATGAATCAAGCACACTCTGCCTTTCACCTGGCTTATGGAGGCTCTTGGTGTACCTCTGCTGTGTGTCAGGGAAGAGGGAAGGTGTGGATGATATGAAGCATCTTCTTGAAGAGTCAGTTGCCTGAGGATTTGTCCATGTGCCTCTTTGTGTGCACTTTTGTAGTAAAGCAAAGACTATTTTGCGGAGTAGAGGACAAAATCTGCTCCAATCAGCTGCCTTTGGGCTTTGTTGTGGGCATGTCCTAGTGCAATAGGGGAAGTTTTTTAGTAGTGAAGTTTGAAAAGTAGCAAATCTTAACTTGAACTTAATGCGAAGGCATATTAAATTTCATTAATTCATATTAAAACTTCATTAATTCAGGCTCTTATTTAGAATTTATAACAATCTGAATAAGTGATATCTATTATCTATATACAATCAAAATGTAAAAATGATGATGAGATATCTTATTTTGTCATTTCCATGGGTATGAAATAATAAACAGTAATTTATATTCAAGTATTTAAACACAAATTTCAAGTATTCTTATTCATTCATCAAAGCTGATGTAGAAAGTTGATGTCTCATTTAAACATTTTTTTTAGTTATAGATGGACACAATATCTTTATTTTGCTTTTATTTTTATGTGGTGCTAAGGATCAAACTCAGTGCCTCACATGTTCAAGGCAAGCACTCTCTACTGAGGCACAACCCCAGCCCCTCATTTTTAAATTACAGTATATATTTGATTAGTTACATTTACTTTGATTTATTTAACAATATTCTTATAATCAAAGCTTTTCCTTTACTTTTCCCCTTCTTCTTGCTATTCATGATAATCAGTAAGGTTTAAATCACTAGCTACCTCCCATTTTCTACCACACAAATCTTCTAAAGAAGATGTGGTTTCCCTAGTTTCCAGTTGGGCAAGTTGTAACAGGGTCTTTGCACTGAGGTTCCCCAACATGATTACTCTTGAAATGATTTTCTAAGCTTCAATTCAGAGGAAATAACTTGGCAAGCAATAGGCCATTTTCCAGGGAAACCCTGACACACTCGTTGATCATTTCTATTCCTGAATCATTAAATTTAGATAGAAGACAATTGTCACAAATTTTTCTTCCAAAGCCCATCGAACAAGTTTGCATATCATTTTCAGCTTTGTGAATTTCCTACTAAGAGGGTGGTAAATTCTACATAAAGGTTATTTGCTACAAACACAGTATGTTGCAAGCACATTGGAGTTTTGAATTTTCGATGTTGCTTCATATATATCATTTACCCCATGAAATACCTTTCCCTGGGTACCAGTTCTACACACCCTGTGCTTAGAACCAGAGGAACAAGTTATGTATGGAATGGAAAGCATGATATCTTGCTCAAAATGGAAGGGCTATGTATGACCTTGAAATCATCACCTTACCTCTATGGGTTTTGCTTTTTCCAAATGCAAGGGTTGGATGAACACCATCTTTTTGATGCCTTCCAGCTCCAACAGTACCTGCTTCTACAATGGGAAGCAGGAAGAGATGAGATTGGAAAAGCGGTAGGGGCTGATGGTGAGTGGCAGGAGTGGGTAGTTGCAGGATAGGTTTGAATGCAAGAGTGAAGAGCTTAGATTTCTATAACTGACAGAGGAATTGATTTAGGTTCCTGAGAGGCAGAGTGAGGTGGTGACAGTGGTGTGAGAGTCAAATCAATCTGACAAGTGTGTAAGATGCAGTGGAGTGGATTTAGAGATGTTGCACATACACTGTAATAGCAAAGTCAAGGCAAACATCCCTTCATTATATTTGCCTCTCAGAAGGGGAAAGATTCTATTCCAGTCTTCCTGAAAAGATCTAATTAAATAAGAAATTGTAAGCTAAAGGGAAAATTCAGGGTGGAGGGGGTTTAACTTGTTATCTTCCAATATTCATCTTCACTTTAGGGGTATGTACTTATGTAGGGGAGTACATAAGTACATACCCCTAAAGTTTTCAGACCGTTTTTACAAGTGTTTTTTCATTTCACTCCCTCAAGAATCAGATATTTTCCACCAATGGAAACGTTCCTAAGCCATATCCAAGAAATAACTAATGTAGACTCTTTTAGGCAAACTGGCCATATTAGCATTTCTTTTTTTAACAAAAATATATTTTTTAGTTGTATATAGACACAATATCTTTATTTATTTATCTTTATGTGGTGTTGAGGATTGAACCCAGTGCCTCACACATGCCAGGAAAGTGCTCTACCACTGAGCTACAACCCCAGCCCTTAGCATTTCTTCATAGGGTGTTTTACTCAGCTGATGGCTACTCAGATCAGATTCTCTTCAGGAGTAGGCCATGAGTAATGAGGAATGAAACTCCACTCCTGCACCTAGTTGAGGAGCAAGAAAATCCCTCGTGGACATCTTCATGAGTATACATTGACTCAGTCATGGTGTCAACCTATGGGAGATGAGAGTCTCTCTCACAGCCAAGTGCTTTCCAGAACGTATATTATCTTATCCGAAAGTAGAATGGGCAGGTGTCACATAAAACCAATCTACAGGCAAGAAAATAGGCTTAAAATGACCTGAGAATTCCCGGTGATAGAGAGTATTTTCTTCAAATGCCAAGTTAATTGAGAAGAATCCTGAGGCTATCTATTATCCTTGTCTTCCCTTGGTAGGGAAGGGAACAAATAGTAGCAAAGGTCCTCATTTTTGCCATGTCTGCATTAGGTTTTGCCACTTAGGACTTATGCCTCCCCAACCTCCCTTTTTTATGTTTTGAGACAGGTTCTTGCTAAATTGCTTAGGGCCTCACTAGGTTGCTGAGAGGCTGGCTTTGAATTTTGCAATCCTCTTGCCTCAGACTCCCAAGTCACTGGGATTACAGGTGTGCACTACTGCACCCAGGTCGTAAGGCCAATTCTAAAGTAGATTGGTACCCTGCTTCTGGGTTATGTGAGGTGCCTTGCTGTCCATGATAAAGTTTGATTTTTTTTCTTTTCTGGTAAATCATCATTTGGCTATTGACATAGTAAATACTCATCCTAAAACAAGATAATCCTAATTTTGACAGGGAACAAGTTGTTTCTTTAGGGAGCATGATAAGGCCTTTCATAAATCAACATTTGAATTCAAATAGGTTACAGTGGAACTGAAGTCCAAGGCAAGGGTTCAGTCATTATTCTAAATGGGAACCTGGCAAAAGTGCTGAAGTTTGTTCCCAGATTTACTGGGTTAAGGACCATTTTCCAGAGGGGGATAATTGATTAGGTTGCTTGGTGAGACTTCAGCTAGTCTCTAAAATTTATAACTTTTGACTCATTTACTTTGGAGATAAATTCTTTTCTAATACAGTTATTTTGTTTATTTATTATGTGGTGCTAAGGATCAAACCCAATGACTCATGTGTGTGAGGCAAGTGCTCTGCCACTTAGCCACAACCCCAGCCCCAGCCTCTGGAGATAAATTTTTGTGTGTCTTTGACAAAATCCCATAGATTCAATCCATTGTTCTCAAGAATGCACACAATGTCAGTGTGTATTTTCTCAGAGAGATTACAAACTACTGCTCAATTTTCCATTTTTATTAGCAAGTGTAATTGTATCTTAATTTAAATAGAATTCCTGTCTTTGCCCATTCTTGGCTTCCAGAATGGTCATCATACTGACCTCAAGTTGCTCCTTCATGCAGACAACGGGGGTATGTGTGTATCAGGGTAATTTAGAAACATTGGTATCTCCATATCTTAGTGGACTGTTACCTACATCTAACTCCAGAATTTCTTAAGTATTGTTTCTGTTTTAGAGTTGCCCAGCAATGTGACTTCACCTTCAGAATTCTGACTTTATAAAGTCATGGAGTTCTTTAATGGCTTCCTCATGATGAAGTAAATTTTCTTTTGCAGTTATTTAAAAAAAATGATATAATGGTCTACTACTGTCTTTGACTGTTCTTCTACTATCTCCACATCTTCACAATCTTAAACAGTAAGGAAGTCAACATCTCAACTCTTTGTTCTTTGATTCCACTCATCTGTTCTTACCGAGTTAGTGATCAATCCCAAGTGTGGTTATTCTGTTGCTATTGCTCCAAATTTCCTTCTAGGTACTGGTCTTATACTTCATCCTGCTCTTTGGACAGAGCCTGTACATATTCTATAGAAAATTGTTAACAGGTGTAAGATGACTTGTAATAACTATAATTCAGAGAGGCTGGGGATGTAGCTCTATTGGTAGAGTGCTTGCCTCGCATGTACAAGGCCCTGGTTCAATCCCCAGTACCACCAAGAAAAAAATAATAACTATACTCTGAGTATACACTGTCTGTCATGCAGCCCTTCAATTTTACTTTTGTAATTCAATTCATCTTTCTCCTGGGGATGTTATTCTATCTAAGGGGTAGGTATGTAAGATAGGTATGGCTAGTAGAATATTCCATTCTTTAGTTCTGTTATTCCTTGAACTTTTATGTATATGTATTCCCTCACTATCTTGGATCGTTATATGCTATTTTTGGTCTACTAATGATCTTTTTTTTTTTTTAAAAAAAAACTTTTTTAGTTGTGGATGGACACAACACCTTTATTTACTTTTATGTGGTGCTGAGGATCAAACTCAGTGCCTTACACATGCTAGGCAAGCATTCTACCACCAAGCTACAACTCCAGGCCCAGTAATGATCATTTTTAATATTTATGTTTTAGTTGTAGTTGGACATAATGCCTTTATTTATTTTCATGTGGTGCTGAGGATGAACACAAGGCTTCACATGTGTTAGGTGAGAGCTCTACCTCTGAGCCACAACCTCAGCCCCCAATAATCTTTCATAAACATCCATCCATTCATTCAACAAATTATTTATTGAGGACTTTCAAAATACCCATTCTGTATCTTATCTCTTCCAAGCCAGATTAAAATTCTTAAGGGCAGTGACTATGTTTTGTATTCTTTTTTGGTCCACCTTACATAATAGATATTTAATATGTAATAGTACATATTAACTATTTAAATTTCATTGCAACCATATTTAAAATCTGGTGGGAATCTGTATGTACATTTTTCCTTTCAGAAAAATGTCCTGTCAGCATAGTGTGCCTGTAATGCCAGACTTAGTGCTATGCAAGTCTGAACCCATCAATTTGCCAGATAAGCTAAGACATGCTTGAAGCCCAGTGGTGGACAGAGCCTTGTCCTAAACTGTGATTCTGTTATATTTGAATGCATCTAGTTTTTAAAAATTGACACCCAGATAATATTGTAGCAACAATAATGGCAGCTTTTAAATATAAGGAAAAAATTCAGGAAACCAAAAAAATTAATGAAATGACTTAAATTTTGGACATTTCCTCTGAGGGCTTGTCCATATGCACATATTTTTAAAACTATAATTTTAATGGTTAAAAGTAGGTTTCATTTTTTTTCAATTATAATCATTTTACTCATTTTTCCAATTCTTACTTATTGCTATGTGCACAGCATTAACTGAAAACAAAAGAAATGCTTTACATATCCATGTAATTTGATGTGTGGGAAGAAAACTAGATATAAAGGCAATTCATGTGTATATCCTCCTTTGAACTGTTTTTTCACTTGATGGTTTCCCTGGTGCCTAGAAGTACTTTACTTTAATACCTCTCAGATTAGATTAGAAGCTTGACTTTTGTAGAAGTTTTCTTAGAGTTCCAGCCTATGTTGCTTTGTAAGAGATATGATTTTAATGCTCAAAAGGTCCATACCTGTTGGCCTTGAAAATATTTTTTAAAAATACAGTTGAATAAATCATGTTTAGATTTCAAAACATATACAGAGGTTTTATTAATTTGCTGCAAATAACTGCTTTTTCCACTACATCTGGGACAATTCTGGGCACACACTTAGACAAATAATAAGCACTCCAAGGGGTGAAATGAGGCTGTTTAGAATCATGTCTTTTTAGATATTATCTAACACAGACCAGCAAACTTTATGAAATTTTGTGTAACGACTGCCAAAATGCTTAATGACAAAAGCTAGAATAGTCAGAACACTCTTGATAAGAAGACTAAAAATGAAAACAGTATTCAAATTGCCGAGGTTAGAAAAAAGCAGAAGCGAACTGACAGCAGGATATGCTCACCAAACTTTTAAATATGTTGAAAAGGAAAAAAAAAATGAAAAAAAAAATAACCTGGTATTTTTCTGAGACAGTTCAATGCTCCTAAAAGACCAGTAAAAGCTAGTTAGGGAAATAATGGTTACTCCCCTGAAATTATACGTGTTTGCATGTGTGCATGCCAGGGACTGAATCCAGGGCCTTGCAAATGCTCTAAATTGTTACTTTTATCTTCAAATATTGGCCATTACTAGTGCATACACTACGAAAATTATACAAACAAGGAACAGACTTAGTGAAACATTAATGGGTTTACAAAACTGAGCCATATAAACCCATTCTCATAAGAAATCTTTCTGGTGTGATATCTGACACAACCCACTAATGTCTGATTTGGATGTTATACAGAAACACACATTGCTCAGGGCATCATGCATGCCCTCCCATTTCCTTTCACAATGCCTCCCTACAGGACACAGGAATGAAGTCAGAGCTGTGATGCAGCTTGATGGCCACAGTCTAAATAAAACTCTAGTAGATGGAGGGGTATAGGCATTTTGGAATTCCTTCTTACTTGACTCACAAGTCTTCTTAATTTTTTTAAACCCTTCTAGTCAAGATATTAAATAGCCAAGAAACAGAATGACACTTTTTTGGGCATCAACATAATATAAAGATTTAGAGAACTTTTGTTCCATTCCGAGAGATCTGAGTTCTGTCTCCATGTGAAGAAAAATCTGATGATTTCTGATTTACTGCTGGTTATTGATCTCCTGAAGTATTTGTCCTGAGAATTCCTCAGGCCTATAAAGCTGAATTCCTAGAATTTATTTGTAAAAATACGCTTTAATCAAAGTATTCAATGAATTCATGCTTACTCATTTATCCAATTCAATGTAAAAATATTACCAGTCTAAAAAAGCTCTTTTCAAAAAATGTGAATGGAAATGGTATAAGATAAAATTGAATTGGTTTAAAATAATCACACCAGTAATAATATAGTAAAGCATGTGATTATAACCTTAGCAGCAGAAATGTGACAAGCATAAAAAAATGAAACAGGATTTATGAAGGGTTTTTTTTTTTAAATCTTAGTACACTTTCTTAAGATATTAAAATTAGGGTATTATTTATATGATCTGTCAAAAGCTTGATATAAAACTTTTAATACATAAAACTTCATGATGGCAACATTTCAAACGTGCTCCCTCCTTTTTTTTTTTTTTTTTTTTTTTTTTGAGGGGGGTAGTCATTCATTACTTTTCCATTTGGGCCCACCTCACTAGTTATAGGACCAAATAAATATCTGTTATCTTATTAGCCTGGGCATAAATTCAGCAACAGGAAAAACCCTATAATGTATGTTATTTCAGAGCTTTTTTAAAAATAGTAATGTCTTATATCCATTAAAATATTTCCCATAATTCCACAGTTTACATGACAAAGCCAAATTTCTTGGTGTTAACATTCCATGTTTCTTCAACTATTTTTACCTTAATTTCTGCTAGTCTCCTCTATCACCTTTCTGTTCCAGCTTAACAGGTTTTTTCTGAAGTCAGATGAAGAGACTCACACTGTCCTTAGTTGCTCTGACAGTTCTAACCACCCAAGGGTTTGCTAAGGAGGTGATTTGTCTGATGGTTTGGAATTGAAGTGGTGGAAAGTATTTTATTTCCCCTTCCCTTTCTTCATCTCCAAATCTACTACTCATCTTTAAAGACTCATTTTAAATTGAAGTGTGTTCTACTCACCTATTATAAATAGGATTATATGAGCAATTTATTTGAAGATATGAGTAATAACTATAACAAACATGCTCTCTTAAAACTTTATGGATTCAGAATGTGACTCTTATTATTTAACTTCTCATGTATTTGTTTCCTTAGAGGGTAAAATCCCCAAGGATACAGTGCCACTGAAGTACTTCTTTATGTTAAATGTCTAGCATTTAGTATGTACTTAATAAATATTTGCTATTTTATTAATTTAACTCATATAACAAAGGATTGTCAGTGGTATTGTTGGTTAGAGAGCTTTACTGAGAAATCTGGGGGTTTTGTTAAGAATTTCATGGTAATTAGAGGCTTTTGAGGAACACGTGAGTCACAGTGAAGAATATGTTATTTTGGGTGCCAATACACTTTAAAAATCAAACAAATAGAAGGAGAAGGCGGGGGAGGAGGGCAAGAGGAAAAAGGGGGGATCATGAACTGACAGTGATTTCCATTGGGATGAACTCAACTATGTATAACCATAAAGTTCTAATAAAAAAATCACACAAATAAGAATTATAAAAATATTAAATAAAGACATTGACAATGAATGTATTAATCTATAAATATACCAATATGCTAATAAAATTTCTGCCTCCAGTTTGAATCTTGATACAAATGTACTTTTTTACAGAACTAGAAAAACGGTGCATATACAACCTGAAGTTTTATATTTTTTAATTAGTATTGTTTCCCAAACATATTTGACTTGCTTTTAGTCACTGTATTTTTTACTACATAAAACTAATCTGTTTAAACTAGTGGTTTATAAACTTGTTATTGATCTTGAACTAATATGATATGCACATTATAAGATATATACAAATAAAAAGATGCAAGTTACAATCAGCAGTATTTTTAAATCAATTCTTTTTTTAGTTGTGGTTGGACACAATATCTTTATTTATTTATTTATTTATTTATTTTTATGTAGTGCTGAGGATCAAAACCAGCACTTTGCATGTGCTAGGGGAGCACTCTACCGCTGAGCCACAACCCCAAGCCCTTAAATCAATTTTTAAATTATTTATGGTCTCACACTTTTTTTTCTTATCTTCCTCTCCCCACTCCCATGCCAAAAATTGAAACTTTCCCAGATGTGTAGTCTTTAAATGTTTTAATAATTGTGAAGATTTCATACTAGCAAACCTATATCCTAATTGCATTTCAATTGAGGGAAAGCTTTGACTCTAACAACAGTAACAGTAACCTCATATTTCAATAATTTTTGAGTGAGGAGATGGTAATCAAAAGATACAAATTCTTGTTTGGTAGGAAGAATAGGTTTTTTTCTTTCTTCTTTTAAGATCCATTGCACAGCATGGTGAGTATAACTAACATGTGAGTACTTTACACCTTAGTGTTGTTAAGAGTAAATCTCAAATGGTATCATGACAAAAAAATCAAATATTTGAGGTTATGGATAGGTAAATTAGTTTGATTTACACTCTACGTTGTATTAAAAATTGTAACATCACTTTGTTCCACATCAATATATACAACTATAATTCACCGATATATAATCAATTCTTGAGACTTCCAAAAATTTCAGGCCCACTTGTCATATGTGATCAGCACACTGCTGTTTTTTACCTATTATTTACTGATGAAGAGCTCCTACCAAGAGTAGATTATCTGCTTTGCCATTTTGTTTCTTTTGAAACACTATCAAAATCTGTAATTTATATTTTATTTGAAGAAACCATTTTTAGTAGAATGTGAAAGTCAATTTAGTTACAAAAATAAAATAATATGATCCAGAAATCCACTTAATTAGCAGAAAGTATATGCTTTGGATAACTTAAAATACAGGAGGACATCTCAAATTCATAATCCATTTGAGGATGTGGATTTGTTCCCTATCCTGAGGATAGTTGTATTGTGCATCATGAACAAATATTCCTTTGATGTAGGGAATGAGAAAGGCATCACCTGTGTGTACTAGAAAATTAACAATTGGAAATAATTTAGTTCTATGAAGATAGGAATGGCTCCAACATTTTAAAGGATTATCCTGCCCAACCTTTGTGTACATGTCCCCAATTCTAGAAACCACTAATTTAACTAAAACTTGGAAAAATATCTCTGAGACACTTCTCCCTGTGCCAGCTCCATGTGTACATGTCTCCTTACCTGTAAGAGAGGAGGAGGGCTGGTGTAAGATAGCAGTTCTCTGTGGGTGGCTTAAGAGTTGGATAAATGCTTATTAAATGGACTTGAGTGAAGTTCGATTTATTTATTTTGGATGCTTTTCTAAGGAGAAATTACCAAGGTTAAGTTATAGGTTTGAAAACCCAATTTCTAGCTGTATGAATTTAAGCAATTTACTTCTCTTGTTCCTATTTTCTCATCAGTAAAATAGAAGTTAATATTGTACCTACTGTACAGGAAGTTCTGATCATTACATGCTCCAAACACTAGTATATTACCTGAGATGAGTTAACTTCTATTAGTGATGAAAGTGTTAAAATGACTCTTGATACTACCACCAAATTAACATATTACTGATGATTTCTAGTATAGTCAATAAGTAATTTCATCACCTTTATTTTGATGATATAAATTAACTGTTTCATAGGGTATATTTGTATTAATCATGATCAGTCTTTTGGGCATTAGAGGGGCAAAATTCTGCTGCTACTTCAGAGCTTTTAAAGGTATTCTGATTTTTTAGTTCATTCTCCTGCTCAGCCCTGAAACTACCTCCTAAATTACCTCTAAAAGTGCCTAACAGCTGCTACTGACAATTCCTATTAGATTATTTTCCTGTAGAATATAACTCAAAGTTATTGACAAAAGGTAGAAAAGGATGGAGATAAGATCATCCAAAATGCTACCAAGGCTAATGGTGTTCTTGTGCAAACACACACACACATATGGAATTTACATATATGGGATCAATAGTATTTATTTGAGGGAAAACAAAGTGATTTAGGAGAAAGAAACTGGAGTCAAATCTCAAATCTCAGCTCTGCCATTTTACTAATCATTTGACCTTGAATAGTGTGCTTATCCTAAAATTCATCTGACTTCTGATACCCTCATCTAATATTAATTAAAAAAAAGGTTGATAATACTTATCTTTCAAGGTTTTGGGGAGGAATAAACAGACACTCAATAAATGTGAGTTTATTACCCCTTCCTCTTAATTTTCTCTTTGACCTTGATATTGGAGTTTTTCCTAGGCTTCATTACTAAACAACTCTTTCCATGTCATAGTTTGGACTACAAGTATCTGGAGCACAGAGACTATATCTTCTTTAATATGGAAGACCAGCACCCAAGAACATGTTTGTATTTAATACAGTTAACTAAGATAATAAATCAGACTCTGGAAAGAGTTTGTTCATGGATCTATTTATAATAGTTCATTCTTGATTCATCTAAATACACTGCCTCTCATATTCTATATACTACTTTATTATTAAACCTGCCTACCTTTTAGTTTCAATTTTAAAATGTGGCTAGTGATTTGGAGCAAGTTATTTAATTATGCTAGCACATAGTTTCCTCATTTATAAAAACAGAAAAATAGCTTCCCTTCCTATTTTACTGGGTAGTTTTGAGGACCAAATGATATAATGCATGTCACAGTACAGTATAAGGTGTAGGTTCAGACTATAGGATAAGGAAAGTAGGATCCATCAAAAAAAAGTGGGGATTGTATGCAAGACAGAAGTGTAGACTAAGAAGCAAGACTAAGAAAAGGGATCTGAATCCTAGTTCTGTTATTTTAGTTTGTGGACCTTGGGTGAGTTAGTAAGCCTTTCTGGGGCTCAGTTTCTTCATCTCAATATTGTAGGTGATAATAGCACTTAATTGATAGAATTGTTGTAAGTTTAAATAAGATCGAACACATGAAGTATTTAAGTACAGTGTCTGTTTTTTTAAAGTATATATATTTTTTAGTTGTAGATGGATAAAATTTGTTTATTTATTTTAACGTGGTACTGAGGATCAAACCCAGTGCCCTCACACCTGTGAGGCAAGTGCACTACCACTGAGCCACAGTGTCTGGCACACGCCAGTGTCTGACATATTACAAAAACTCAACAAATAAAATTTTAAATTTGTAAGTGGTTAACAGCATGTGTGAAGGTAAAGAAAGAAGTCTTAAAAGTTCAGAGAAATAACCACTGAATATTAGTCTCAATAGTTCCTTATTTTAAAAATAAATATTTCCCTCAAGTCCTATTTTAGGACTGAAACATAAATTTTTTTTTTCTATAAAATTTTCCACTCTTGGTCAGAGTTTATTAAAAACAGCTTCAGTTCAAAATATTTGAAGGCAGCAACTGTAAAATTACTATTAACATTAGACTATTTTTGTATTATTACTTGTATTATATAGAATAATAATCATGATTCCTGTTTTTAAAACCTAAAGTTACTTACTTTCCTGTTGGTATAATTGGGAGTAGAGACGGGAAGAAGAGGCAGGCAATATTTAAAGCTCTTCTTCATAGCATTTAGGAACAGAAAAGGTGTTTCATATAGCAGAGAGGCACCACTCAGTTGACAAAGTCGCCAAGCAATGACTTTGCTTTTAACATTCTTTACCACACCCATAGCATCCAGTGACCTCATGTTCTCTTTTAATTGCAAAGAACAAGATCCCCTGTTGCTCTTGGGATATAAAGCTATGCTTAGGTTTGAGATCACAAATTGATTGCCTGTTGGCCACATCTACCTTGGGATGTTCTTACTTTGGTCGGCAGGGTTCCAAATATTAGTTACCACCATTTAAACATCTAGAAATCTCACACAAAGACCCCATGGTTTCTCTTGGAAGAAAACCAGAACATCTCATAATACTGGACCCTCATTCCTGAGGGCAACAATCTGCTAGAGTGGAGCAGCTGCTCCCTTTATGGATATTCCAATATACCACATTCTCTATCATTTCCCATTGTTTTACACAAATCAAGTGTCATTTATTTGCTTTACTTGTCCAGCCTCTGTAGACAGATGTGAGTCTGAAACGTTATCAAGACCTTTCCTGTCTGCTATCAAAGCTTATTTTGTTCTGTACCAAGTCCATCATCAGTTTTCAAAGCGATGGCCCGTAATCTGATCAAGTACGTACTTTTACATGTTCTTTCTGGAGATAGTATCTTAACAGAAAGGAATGACTCTGCACATGGAAATTACAAGCCCTACTGGATTACAGTCAGGATGGTAAGCGTTCATTCTACTTTTTCTTAGTCTGGTGTTGCCATACCTTACTGTTCTCAGGCAGACAAAAAGAATTGTTTTTCTAATAGAACAACGGACACTGGCCTATGTGTGAAGCCTACACAAATAGCACTTTTAGAGATTACCCTAATTCCAAAGGATTCAAGATACTATGGGCAATTCTGACTCTCCGTTTCCTTGGAGGTTTCAGGATATCCGGCCTGACGGCATTTCCCCTCACCTGCTTTCAGGGCCGGTTTTGCGCAGGGCAGTCGCGCCTAAGGAGCGCGCGCAAGGAGCATGAGCTCATCTCTCAGGGGCGTTTCCAGAAGACCAGGCCTGGCCGCGCGCACCAGGCAGAGTGGGCTTCACTATATCAGTGGTCCCGGCGGCTGGGCGGGGCGCAGCTGCCCAGAGGCGCTACCTCTGGAAGCTTTGTTCCTACTTTAGGTCCTGAGAACTCGTACCAGCCGTGGGCGGCCCCTTGTCCGTCTGGCCCTTTTGTGGGAAGACGCCCCCAAATAGCAGGCACGCGCGATCCCGTGCTGAGAGAGCCCAGGGTGCGCCGAGTAAGCCGCGCCCCGGGGAAGGGCTCCAGTGGGTGGGGAGAGCCCCTCGCTTCTCTGCTCGCTTGAGTGCTCCATGCCCTGCCCCGCTGACCGCAGCAGTTTCGGCTGGGCTGTGCAGAGAGCCCGGGTGCCCCATCTGCGGTTTCCGCACAGGCTGGGAGCAGCCGCAGGCAAGCCCGTCAGACCGTCCGCCACGACCCGGGCGAGCTTCTCCCTGCTCCAGGGACCGCCGCCGAAGGCCGGAATCCAATCATACTACAGCTAGGTCTTGCGATTGCACGGCAGTGAGTGCCGATTGGCCGCAGCTGGGGGTTTCGGCCTCACTCCTCCTCCTTCTTCCCCGACTTCATCTCCAAAGCGTCAGGCCAATGAGACGGCGCTTTATAGAAGTCCTCTCTTTGCTTTCTTCTTCTCCCCACCTTGACGAGGGAGGAGAAGTTCTGACTGGCTAAATGTCCTCGGAAGCCCTCTTCCTTTCACCAATCAATGAGAAAGGTACACTCCCAGTGGAGTTTTACAGCCAATTGCGAGGCGGCCGCGGCGCCCAGCCATGAAGTTTCACCCGCGACTCCAGGTTTCACGGTCCTTAACTCTTCATGCTTTTTCCTGAGGGCCGGCAACTCTGATTGGCCACTTTTGCTATAGTCGAATTTCTCGTCCAGCCAGCCACAGAACAAGGCGAATCCACTTTCTTTCCGTTCGGCTGCCTTCGGTATTTTCCGTTCATTAGGCGTGGTTTCCCAGTGACACTTTCTAATTGGCTTCTCAAACAGATCGGCTTTTTCCGGAACGAGCCGCAAGCGAGAGACGTTGGTGATTGGCTCCGCTTTGGGTTTCGGCTTCCCAGCCGAAGTGGGCGGGCGCGGACTCGGTCGGCTATTCCCAGACGCCTGTTACGCGGGCGGCCGGGCTTTGGGCGGTGTAAGGCTGGGTGGGGGAGGAAGGAGGCGGAGGACGAGTAGGAAGGGGGAGGGGGAGCGGGGAAGCGCTAGGCGGCTGCGCAGACGGCGCTCCTCATACAGAGCTGCCCCCGACCCGGGCGAATGCTGGTTTGTGCTGCTGCCGCTGCCGCCGCCGCCCGGGCCGAGTGACAAAGGAAGGAAGGAAGGAAGCGAAGAGGACCTGGCCCCGCAGCCGCTGACAGGGCTCCGGGCTCGGGGCAAAGCGCAGACACTTCCTGAGCAAGCACCGATCAGAGGCGAGGGGCGGAGGGCGGCCGCGCCGGTGCCGTGGACGGGGGAGGGGGCCCCAAGGGACGGAAGCGGTTGCCGGGTTCCCATGTCCCCGGCGTATGGGGAGCAGTCGAGGAGCCGCTGCCTGGGGTCTGAAGGGAGCTGCCTTCGCTATCGCCGCCGCCATGGCCGCTGGATCCAGCCGCCGCCTGCAGCTGCTCCTGGCGCAATGAGGAGAGGAGCCGCCGCCACCGCCCGCCTCTGACTGACTCGCGACTCCGCCGCCCTCCTGGTCGCCGGGCCCCCGCCGCCAGCCCGCTGGATCCCGCCGCTGCCGGAGCCGCAGCGTTTCCCGTCGCATCTCGGAGCCACCCCTTCCTCCCATCCCCCTCTCTTCAAGCGTGAGACTCGTGATCCTTCCGCCGCTTCCCTTCTTCATTGACTCGGAAAAAAATCCCCGAGGAAAATATAATATTCAAAGTACTTATTTTCAATCAAGTATTTGCTCCCGTTTCACGTGATATATATTTTTAAAGGATTTCCCCCACCCCATCCTCCTCTCTCAGGAAAGGGAGGTGAAAGAATTGTAATCCCCCATTCCAGCCCCAGATTATCTATATGTTCAATATCCGTACCGATCTGTCTTGAAGGAGAAATACATCGCTCGTTTTTTTTTAATAGCTATACAAAAAAGTGAAAAGCCTGGAGAACGAAGTCTTTTTCTTTTTCTTTTCTTTTTCTTGTGAGAGAACTTAATGCTGCATTTATCATTAACCTAACACCCTAACATAAAACAAAAGGAAGAAAAGGAGGAAGGAAGGAAAAGGTGATTCGGGAAGAGAGATCATGTCAGGGCGGCCCAGAACCACCTCCTTTGCGGAGAGCTGCAAGCCAGTGCAGCAGCCTTCAGCCTTTGGCAGCATGAAAGTTAGCAGTGAGTATCGATTTTATTTTACACCTCTACTCCACTTCACCCTTAAAATAAGAAACCTCGAAATAGCAGGATGTTAAAATATTAGACCTCCAGATCAATCAGAGTAATGGAAAAGGGCAAAACCTGTCTTCAGTCAAAGATGAGGCAGCTCACTCCTTTCTCCTCCCATACCTCCTCCCTGGTCTCATTAACCTTGAATTGAGAGAATGTGATTTTTATTTGGATGATTCAATTTGGAACTTATTTCTTATACTTTCCTTGGTTTTGGTAGTCAGCTTTGTCAGGTTGCTTGACTGTTTTCACGTTAAAATAGCCATGGAAGTTTTTACTTGTTCATGCTTTTGAATAATGAGGAAGACTTGATCCATAAACCATTATGTACATTTTCGGAGCGTGTGTCTTCCGGAACGAGGGAGGATGTTTTAGATAGTTCAGGTTTCAGGGGTTATCATAGTTTTGTATACTTAAGTAGACATTAAATGTCCCAGCCTCCTAACGTTTCTTCTTTGCCCGAGTGATACACAAATTATTTGTTCTTAATCTGGAGATGGACTTGCTCAGTAACTGGCATTCGTGTTTGGAGGCGAGCCTTAGCCCTCCCTTTAGTAGGATCGGGTGGGAGTCGATAAATATCGAGCAGCATTTGCATCTTAAGTGCATTGTTTCCAATTGGATAAGTGGTTTAGTGTGTTATCTCCTAACCTTCCTGTTTTGACATTACCAATCTGCCACCATATAATTTGTTTAATCAAAAGGTAACTTGGAAGTGGGTCCAAGTTTTGATTGAGGTTTGTATTGTCAGTGCCAAAACTGAGTTAAATAATAATTGTCACTGACTCATTGGGATTTAAGTTGAATTTTGAGGTGCCTTTGCATACATTACTTGTTAAATGTTCTGGAGTACAATGAATTCCTTTTTAAGACTATTTAAAATACTGTTGATTAACTCCCCTCATATTTAAAACTGTGGATTTAACTCTTAAGAATATGGATTTAATTCTTTCCATCATAGCTGTTGCAGAAGACTGTCATCCTGTAAATAATAGGGCTATCTGGGCTGTGTTAGGGTTCTTGCTAGACTGTACTCTTGCCCTGGATTTGTACTGAAAATCTGTTATTCAAGTGTTTGGTATACAAAGTATCCTATGTCACTGTATCTATTTGTGGAGATGTTTGTATGGTATTTAATGACAGCTATTTAAACATACTTGCAGAATTTGACAAACATATCTATATTGTTTCTTATTCCCCTGAGAAAGGGGTTAGATGAAGGGAAAGATAAACTATTTTGTTGCCTCTGGCTAAGATTAAAAATCAAAACCTAAATGTGTATGCTCTTAGGTGACATTGATTATATACTTAATGCAACATAAAATGATCAGTTTTAATTGAACTCAAGATTTCAGTTCATGTTGGTTTATGGAACTTGACTAAAACATAGTCCAATAGCTGATGGGAGGTTATTTTTGAAAGTTGGTTTTTTTCTCTTGGTGACTAGCTAGTAGAGAACGCAGGGTATGTGAAGAGGGAAGCTGATTTTGCATCTTTCAAGGAAGGATCATGCTTTCTAAGCACTTCATGGGGTCATTTGAAAATAATTATTTAAAATTCTGGTGTAATTTTCATCTGTGATGAAGCAAATCTTATAATAGCTGCTTAAGAGCCTCTGTGTTACTGGAGTGTTTGTATGTTTTACATCTTTGTACTATAGTTTAAAAATCACTCAAAAATTTTAAGTAATTCATTTATTATGTTTAGTTCAGAGATGTGTAATGCTAAATTACAATGTTAAATTTTGGGACTTTTCATTTTATTTCCAGGATTTTCTTTGAAAAATGACTCCTTAGTTCTTAATATAGATGTAACTTTTAAATTTGGAGGTTAAGATATTTCATCAATTGCAATTTTTAAAGGGCAAAAATAAAAACTTGGCGACTATGACTAATTAAAGGGCATAGTTAACCTTTATTTTAGGGACATTTAGAAGAAATAGGAATTATTGAGCATATGTTAGGGTACTAGTAGTATTTAAGGGAACTTCTGTTCACTACAAAAGAGCTACATAAGAAATTATAGTACTTGACCTCAAAAACTTGTTTAATGGTAAAGGATGGATATGAGGGGAAAAAATGTGAAAACAATAGTATGATAATTGCAAGATTATAAAATACAAATTGAACTGTGTTCAGAAGGACAAAGAATAAAGGGATGAGAGAATGGTTGGAGAAGGAAGACTTCTGTAGAGGTGTGCTTTTAGGTGTTAAAGAAGGCTGTAACTTGAACTGTTGGAGAAGTATGAAGGACTCTAGGTGGGAGGCATGTACAGCACAGAGATGGTGAGCTTTGTATGAGAGGCAACAAGCAAGGTGGTAAATCTGATTTAAAGGGCCTAAATAGGAAAATAAGAAGAGATGAAATTTGAGAAATATGGGAAGGTTAGCAGAAAGGAAAAGGGGCCTGTAAAAGTTTGGTTGAGTTTCAAGAGAGATCTGGATTTTACTATAGATTATTAAACAGATACTGGAAGGTGATTTGGGAGGTTGAGTTGATGGATTTGCATGGAGAGACATTACGATCCTTTTAGGGAAATAGTAATGAATATTGTGAATCATGAGGGTATAAATTAAAATGTGAAAATGGATGAAAGGAACAGATTCAGAGACAGTATGAATGAAGAAACCAGCAGGACTTTGGATTGGATGGAGGGGAGTACTTGTGGAGGAGTCAGGAGTTAAAAATAAATTCTGAGGTTATTAGTCTGGAAGACCTGACTGCTGAGTTGTATTGTTAATTGTAATGGGAAAATTGAGAAAGTGCTGAGAGAGAGAGTAGATGAATTCACTTTTAAAAATTTCATATACAGTAATTTTCCTTGAAATTCAGCAGGTAGCAGCTTGTCTCTGACAATGGTATTTAAATTCCAATCCATTAATTACATACTTTCTAATTTACACCTAAAAATGTCAAATTTGTCTTTGGGAACAGTAAACTAAAGATTTGGGTTTAAATACTTTTGATTAACATTTAAAAAAATTTTAGTATAGACTCACAATTGAAACCTAGTTATAATAGTTCCATGGTAATTTATTTGAGGACAGTGAAAATACTTTGATGCTGTGACTTAAACATATTTAGATATTTCATAGGCTTTAATGTAATTTTTGGTACATGGTTAAACTTGTTTTTCATAAATAAATACTTAGGTAAACTTTGCATTTAAAATAATGATAATACTACTACTAAGAGTCTTCACTTTGTGAAGACTTCAGCTGAAATTAAATCTATTTGATAATAGGTATTTTTTATCTTTTGATGAAATCAACATTTCTTCTTTCAATTCAGGCTTATGTGTTATTAAATAGCACACATCTGTCTATTTCTTCTTTAGGATCACATGGTATTTTACCCAAAATTGAGAAAGTAAGAACTGACCACGCAATTTTAGTAATATTCTCCTTCACCCCGCAATGGGAACTGAACCCAGGGGTACTTCACTAGTGAGCTACAACAGTCCTTTTTATTTTGAGAAAGGCTTTCTATAAACTCTAAAGTTGCTGAGACTGGCTTCGTTGAACTTTTGGTCCTCCTGCTTCAACCTCCCAAGTCTCTTGGATTATAGGCTTGAGCTGCGGTGCTCAGCTCAAACTTTTCTTTAATCTTTTATTTTCTGGTACTGGAGATTAAATCTACTACTGAGCTATATCCCCAGCTCTTTTTATTTTGAGACAATGGCCTCCCTAAGTTGCCCATGCTGGCCTTGAACTTGTGATTCTCCTGCCTCAGCTGCCTCAGTAGCTGGGATTATAGGCATGCATCAGAGTCCAGCAATAAATGCTTTTAGTATATTGTTGGACAAAATTAGCTTATTGCATAGGTTTGATGCTTAAACTTAAGATTCAAAAAGAGAAAAATAGGTCAATGAACATTGTTTACGGTATTTCCTTGTAAATAACTTTTTCTAATAAAAATTTTTATTAGCAAAGAGAATAATTAATGGATAGTTACGTATTATTCTGCAGTATTAAGTTATGTGGGGATTAAAAGCAAAGAGAGATACAAACATAGTGTCTCTCTATTCCTAGATTAAAATTGTGATACCTAAAATTTGGTTATTAGAAATTAGTCAATTTCTTGGTTTTTCTGTTAATTTAGAAAACATTGCTCACATGTGAAACTGAAAGCCAGAACCTTATTTTCATTTCTTTCCCAACTAAACTTACCTTAGAGTTTTAAAACCACTTAAGGTATTCATATAAGAATTGCATGCATTCTTGTTCCATGCATCTATATAATGCTTGCTAATTGTGAGATAACACTAAGGCACAGGCACTAGGAAGAAACTTCAAAGTAACCCAGAGATTCATAAACCAATTTATGGCTGATTAGAAACTGCATTAGAAAATGAGGCAACATCTTTTAATTTTACTGGCAAGTCAAGACTATATTTGTCACCCTGTTCTCTCTGTCCCCCATATTGGATTTGAGTTGTAGGTGTGAGTTGCTGTTTTGGATAAACAGAAAACTGGGAAAGCCCAAGTTTTCATAAGTACCAGCAGCAGATTTTGAGACAGGGTAAGTTGTATTTTTGTGTGAGCTTTATGCAGAGAAAGGTGAGAAATGTGCAGGTGCTGACCGTGGCTGGCCAAAATGAGTCTGTCTGTTGTTTATTTATTTATTGGCACTGGGAGTGAACCCAGGGGTGCTTAACTACTAAGCTGCATCCCTAGACATACATTTATGTATGTATGTATGTATGTATTTATTTTGAGACAGTGTCTCCCTAAGTTGTTTAGGGCCTCACTAAATTGCTGAGGTTGGCTTGAACTTGGAATCCTCCTGTTTCAGCCTCCTGAGCTGCTGGGATTACAGGTATATCCCACTGCACCCAGCAATGTCTTCTTAATAAGACTTCAAGGGGTTATGAGAGAGAGACGGGGATGGGCAGGATATGAGACTGTAGTACCTCTTGTGATATTCCACCCTAAAATAAAGAATAGAGAGGCAGAGCACATAGGTGTGACAAAGTATGCGCTGGTACTAACAGGACTAACTTGGTTGCCTGGATGATGTTCTATCAAGAACATACTTACAACAGGGTATGATTTTTGTTTGTGAAATTTAGCATCATTTTCTTGCTGATTTTTTTTTGGATTGGTTGTGGTGGTAATGGTGGAAGGGGAATTTTGCATAATTTCAAGAATTTTCATGGTTAATAGATTTTGAAGTAGAGGCTGCAGTCTTTGTTCCCATCTTTGATTATATCAGTCTTCTTTAGTCATAAACTGCCTTTGAAATTTGTTGAATGTAATGTAGAAATGTATGTTTATATAAAAATGTGTGACTAGAAAAGTAAGGAAAAACTGACAGTGGAACTAAAGAATAATTTAATTGTGCTCTGAAAAGTTTCCTACCATTAAACTTTTTTTTCTTTCTTTTTTTTTTTTTTTGTGCTGGGGATTGAATGTGGGGCCTTGTACCTGTGATGCAAGCACTCTACCAGCCTGTAAACTTTTATTAAGAGTTTTTCTATTTTTAAGAGAATAATACTTAGCAGGTACTGGACATGTAGTAATTTATTCCAGAATATACTTGGGTCTGTAATATACTTGGTATTGTACAAGATACAAAGGCACAACTTTGTAGATTTGGGCTCCGAGTTTACAATTTCCCTTCTCATCTTGTGTTTTAGAGGTAGGCAGATTATAATTTTGTGATTGGTTAAGTCTTATGTTTTTGTATTCAGTAGTTTTCTTAGGATTTTGATGATTTTTTTTTTTTCCTGAATGAATTTTGCCAAACTAGTTTTCCTTCTGTTTTCAGAGTACCATGATCAGTAGTGGTACAAAACTGACCTTTATTATGTTCCCGTATTAATATGGTCTGGAGTTGCTAATTTCTCAATTGTCCTTTCCAATCAGTATAGTAATAAAAAGTAAACATTGTTGAGGAAGGAGAAATTTTTCTAAAATTTTGTATTTTGGATGATTAAATGATTCAAATGAATTTATGGGCTAACATTGAATAAGCATGTTCTAAAGCCAGAAAGGTAGTAGATAAGTAGGCATGAATATTAGAAACTTTGATAAAAGATAATGTTTTGATAAAACACTAATATTCTTATTTTTTCATTATTATTGTGTCATGGCACAGTTCTTGGCTTGGGATGTTAAAAATAAATAGGTTATTTTAATAGAAATTGGCCAAGAATAATAATATGATTAATGTGGTATACCTGTTGAGTGTTCACTAAGTACTAGCAATCTGCCAAACTCTTTATATGCAAAACCTCATTTTAATCATTATGTCAACTCTATGCAGTAGCTAATATTATTATCCCCACTTTATAGATGAGGTAAATAAAATGAAGAGAGATGAAGCAACTAGTCAGAGATTACTTGGCCAGAAAGTTGCTCAGCCCGGATTTAAATTCAGGTATTCTGATTCCTGAGCCCTTGCTCTTTTTTTGTATATGTTGTAGAGAATGGATTGCTATTATTTTAACACCTGGATTCCAGAGATAAGTTAAAGTGCTTTTTACTTTTAGTATAGTCTTTCAATGATAATTTAGAAATGACTGTAAGACTTTCATTTCCAGGCATGCCTGTTAGCAGATACAGTATTTATCGATTTATAGTTATATTGGAAAAATCAATTATTTAAAAATATCAGGGAAAACTTAAGACAAACATTAAAAATGAAAATATTAGGGCTTAGACCAGCACAGAAGAAAAGTAATATGTGATTTGTTTATTTGTTTAATGTCTAGTCAGAACACTGGATTTTATATGTCAGTACTGACAGATTATAAATAAACTCTGATATATTTATATCCTAAGATAATATTAGAGTGTGTTTCTAAAAGTTAGTCATTATGAAGGATTATTCTTTCTCTTTGTCTCTCTTCCTATGGTTTATAATTGTCTTTACCTCTCCCTTTTAAAGTTGATGCCAAACTTAAAGGAAAAATTTTTGATTGTATATTCAACCAATTAATTCAAAGTATATGTTGGGCATTTGCTAGTGTCAGAAATCTGGAGCTCCTTCCTCTATCTCCTGCCCCAAGAATAACAGTTACACATCAATATGAAATTGGATTATTTGGAACCTCATCTTTTTGGAAATTGGTTGATAGTTAACAATCAAAAAGTAAACTAAAAAGTCTGAGCAGCTTGAATCTGCCAACAAATAGAATGTACACTTTGCTTATGGATTGGTCTTCAAGACTTTTTTTTTTAAACAATTCTTGATTATTGCTTAACACAATTCTAATTGATTTAGTTGTCTGGTTTCTTAAAACCACACATTAGAAGGGAATGAATGGATACTGATGTTAAACATTACACCTACTAAAAAGAATAGACAGAAAATTCAAGAAAATATGCATATTGAGATTACTTAGTATAAGCTCAAACAGCTCCAGGAGAAATCACTCTGACAATTGTTCAAAGTGTTCACCTAGAGAAGGTTAAATTATACTAATTGAACTCTCTTTTAAAGGGGCAGGAGGCAGGAAAGTCTCTTCTGGAGAGCTGGGTTTCTGCAGTAACTTCTCACATCAAACATCTTCTAATTTGTTGGTCACTGAAGTGATGAGGAAGAGAACTGGGTCATCTCTGTCTGATTGGCCAACCTCTAGTTGGATTTCAGTGATATGGACAAAGGTACTAAAGTCTTTAGTATGCTAGCCAAGGGTATGTTTCCAACTATTCCGTCCATTGTCCATCTACATTTAATACTCAACAACAGAATATCTGTTTTAAAGCTTATTTTCTTATTTTTTTCTCCTTGGTGTATGTATGGAATTACAGTTTCGAATTTTACCTGTCTGTACCTTCTGTTTGTTGAATGCTTAGGCACTGCATGGAGTCATTTAAGCTTTCTTATGAATTATGAATAGCTTTTTAGAGAGTACATTTGCCAGATAGATTTCTGGCTTGTGTAGTGAGATTTGAAAAGGTATGTATGTTAATTGTTTTGCTAGAGAAAAAAAGATGATCATGGTGAAGTATTTTTCCCTTGTAGGTCTGAGAAATTCTTAGGGTCTTAATTGGCTGATATAATTAAAAAGGTTAGGAGTTTGAGATTTCTTAACAAGGAAGGCTAACCTATCTTTTAAGTGTGATACCCTCTACTTTTTCTTATTCAATGAACTCAGTTAATTCTTTTTAATTAGTTAAACCACTTTCTTTATGACTTGTAACAAATTGCTAATGCTAGACTTCTGAGTTTGTGGAGGCAGCACTTGAAAAATTGGAAGTGTTGTAGTTAGGCCTGGCATCAGGATGATAGTATTATAGTGACCTCTTGGTATTTCAGAGCTTTCACCCTCTATATATGTTATTTAAACTTTGAGTTAGTAGAGTTTCAATAATGATAATAATTATATATATACATAAAAGCAGGGTATGTCATGTCTATATAAACATGATAATAACCACAGTAATATTAATTGGATACTATGTCCTAGACAGTTTCATGTTTATTTGTGTATTTGCTTTAAAACAATTTAAAAAATGGTTTGTTCTGTGTAATATTTCTGATCCTGCTCTGTAATTACCAGTTCCCTTTCCTAGAGAGGGCTGACATTACAATTTCTAAATATCCTTCCTTAGATATTCCATATGTCTTGATATTTTTTGGTACTGGGGATTGAACTCATGGCCACTTTGCTACCAAGCAAATACTATTGTATTAAACTTAGAGACAGGGTCTCACTGAGTTGCTTAGTGCCTCACTTTTTCTGAGGCTGGCTTTGAACTCTAAATCCTCCTGCCTTAGCCTCTTGAGCTGCCTGGATTATGGGTAGGTGTCATTGTGCCTGGTCGTATTCTTTATCTGTTTAGATAAATAATTTTTACAGTGGGCTTCCATTTTGTGTATATGTACCTAAAATGACAGTGGCTCTAGCAGAAGAGTGTTAAAATTAAGATAAAAGTCATACCAATTACTCTAGAAAATTGCTATTTGTCTTCCTAGATTACTAAACCTTTATTTCTCCGAATGTGAGTTAGATGGGGAATAAGTGCAAAGATGAGAGAGAGTGCTTCTCTCTTGGTAGTTAGAGGTAAGATGCTAATAGTTTTAAGCAGTGAATTCTTAGTATCATTTTAAAAATATTTCTTACTGTAAGTTTGTTTATCCATAGTGCCAAGAGATATTGTCTGTTTTTTTTTTCCCCAGAAACAGATGTTTATTTCTTGGTAGAGTAAAAGCAAAGGATCATTTATTTTTTTCCTTTGACTTTCCATTTTTCTAATATCTTAGATAAGAAAACCTGTTCTCTTGAGAGATCAGAGGCGCAGAGTGCATCAGTGTCCATGAAGCCTGTGCCTTTTACCTCTTGAAGAGCGCATGGTTTCAGTCTCCTAAATCAAGCGTTCCTTAGTCTTCTAAAATAATAATTATTTTTTATGGTACTAGTAAGGAAACTAGGGAAAGTGTTCTGTCACTGAACTACTTCCCTAGCATTTCTCTTTTAAAAATGTTACTACTATTATTATTATATTTTTGGTACTAGGGATTAAGCTCAGAGGCACTTAACAACTAAACCACATCCTGAGCCCTTTTTAAAATATTTTATTTTGAGACAGGGTCTTACAAATTGTCCAGAGCCTGGCTAGGTTGCTGAGGCTGGCTTTGAACTTGTAGTCCTCCTGCCTCAGCCTCCCAAGCTATTGGCATTACAGGTGTGTGCCACTGTGCCCAGTTTTAAAAAGTTTATTTATTTTTTATAAAATAGTATATAATGTGATTTAAAGAAATCAAATAGTACAGAAAGGCTTATAATGGAAACTAAGCATCTACCCAAGTCACACTTCTTAGATGCAACCTTAACTATGACAGCTTTTTCCTTTAGGAATTTTTTTCACTTTTAATTAGCATGCCTTAAATCTATTTCTTAAAATTAAGATATTATTTTTATCTTCTAATTATTATAGATATCATTTATTGCCATGTCCATCTCCCCTTTGCTATTATGCTAATATAATTATGCCACTATTTTAGTTACACTATTATTTAAGTTATTCTTATTACTTAGTAGTCTTAGCAGAAACATTGTACAATGATCACTTTTCCTTTTCAAAATAACTTTATTCAGAGAATTCATACTGTTAAAATTTCCCCTTTTAAGATACACATTTTATGTTGAGCATGGTGGTGCACACCTGTAATTGCAGCCGCTCAGAAGGCCAAGGCAGGACTATCTCAAATTCAAAGCCAGACTCAGCAACTTAGAGAGACCCTAAGCAACTTGGTGAGACCCTGTCTCCAAAAACTAAAAAGGGCTAGTGATATGTCTTGTGATATAGCGCTCCTAGATTCAATCCCTGGTACCAAAAAAACCACTAAGTTTTAATAGTTTGGAGTACATTCACAGAGTTGTATACCTTTCACCACAATCTAATTTTAGTGTATGTTTATTATCCAAAAAGAAACTCATGCCCAATAGTAGTCATTCTCTAACTTCTTTGCTCCAGCTTTAGGCAACCACTAATCTTTTAGATACCTATTCTAGACATTCAATATAAATGGATTTACATAATACATTCCCTTGTATGACTGTCTTCTTTTACTTAGCATAATGTCTTCAAGGTTGTTTTGTATTGTAACTTGTATTAATACCTCATTTTTAATGCTGAATAATATTTTTTTTAAATACCATACTTTATTTATTCATTCATCAGTTGATAGGCATTAGAATTGTTTTTGCTTTTTGGCTAGAATGAATAATTGCTGCTGTGAACATTTATGAACAAATTTTGGCTTATCATATATTTTCCAATTTTCTGAGTGTGTACCTAGGAGTGGAATTGCTGGGTCATAGGGTAATTCTATTTTTAACATGTTAAGGAAGAATGAAGTCCTTTCCAAAGCCATGATCACATTTCCTTTGTTTTAAGATTTTTTTTTTGGACTTTGCTGTTGCCATTTTCTTTTCCTTGTACTGTTTACAGTGACATGTTGTCAATTTTTTCCCCCCCCACAAATGTACTTGGGTTGCTACCTGCTTCCCCTTTCCCTTTTCTTTGGATATTCTTTTTCTTAGAGTCCTCCTTCTATGCTAATATCTGACCTGATTATTCTCCAGAAACTGTTGAACAGTTGTCATCCTCAGACTTTTTTCATTCTTTGGATTGACTTTCCTATTTTTCACATCTTATATCTTTGAATAGTTCTTTTTTTAAAGTTTTTGCATTTTTTAATATTTATTTTTAAATTGTAGTTGGATACAATACCTTTATTTCACTTATTTTTATGTGGTGCTGAGGATTGAACCCAGGGTCTTGCACGTGCGAGGCGAGCTCTGTACCACTGAGCCACACAACTCAAGCCCTTTAATGTACTCTCACGATATCAGCCAACTGTGCCTAAAATACTGTTTGCCAAATATGTCTGGAAAGTTGTTAATTTATTGTTTTTTCCATATTTGCTCTCAAAGGATAGTTAGAAAGGGTATATACATTTTTGGCAGGTGTCTCTATCTTTGCAGTTTCTAGACATTGAGAAACAGATGTTTGAGATTATTTTGTATTGTTATCATCAACTGATTACCATTCTAACATTAAACAACAGCATGAAGCAAGTAAAGAAATCTGAAAGCTGGGCGCTGCGCACACCCGTGAGCTCAGAGACTGGGGAGGCTGAGGCAGGAGGATTATGTGTTCAAAGCCAGCCTCAGCAATGGCAAGGTGCTAAGCAATTCAGTGAGACCCTCTCTCTAAATAAAATTCAAAATAGGGAAGGGGATGTGGCTTAGTGGTTAAGTGCTCCTGAGTTCAATCCCTAGTACATGCCCTCACCCCAAAAAAGAAATCTGAAAAATATTGATATTGAGGAATTGATTAGCAAGAGCTATTCAGAATTATATAAGCTACAAATATGAGTCACATGCAGTTTTAAATTTTCTGTGTCACATTAGAAAAAGTAAGAAGACATAGGTGAAATATACTTTAACCTTTTATGTATATATATTTCAACATATAATCAATATAAAAATTATTCTTTTACTTTCTTTTTCTGGTTACTAAATCTTCATAAACTAACATACCTATTTTGAGTAACCACCGTTCAAGTGTTCAGTAGCCATATGTTGCTAGTGTTTATTGTATTGGACAGTACAGGTTTAGCATTTTGTTCAGAAATTATTTTATTGTTTTCAACCTGTTTGGTCAGATATTGTGTTATTTTCAAGTAATAAAAAGATGTGTATGGTTTAAAAACATTTAATTGATTTGCATCATTTATTTGTTTTTAGTCATGTTTTCCATTTATTTTGGAACTTTATGTCATTGAAAAAGATTAAGAGACTTTTATGTTCTTCAGAAAGCTGTTTGCTATAGGGGGTAATAATTTTTCTCCATATTTTTTTAGCACAGCTATTAAAATAAATGCTTGTTAGATACTATCATTAACATGATTGTCCTAGCCCGAATGAAATTTTATTGGTACATTTTTTTTTTGGTCATTTGCTCTTTTCCTTGATCTTTCAAACACCTACTCATCTTTCAGAGTTTCAAAACCACCCCAAACATATAATCATCCATGCCGTACCATGAGGCATGAATTCACTTGCATATAACTACTGTAGAATTCTCTATGATCCTTCTTATAGTCTGCCTTATATTCTTGTTAACTTATCTGTCTCTGGGAGATCATAAATTCCAACACGGCATAAAAGTATTTTATTCACCTTTATATTTCTGCAACATGGAGCATAATGCTTTCAATTTTGGGTTGCTTAATACATACATGAGTTGAAGGTGGTTTGTTTTGATACTGTGGAATAGTAGTGATATGGTGAGGAATTATCCAGTCATCAAACTATCACTGCTGTTTCTAGGAACATTTAAGTTTTGATAAGAGAAATTAGTTGATAAAATCAAATGTGGATTTTTATTTAAATGAAAAGAAATAGTAGGGAAGAGAAAGAGATATATAGCCCTTCTCTTTTACTATGTGCTGAGCACAGAGTGACTCTGAACTGTGGATGGATGGGTGAATGATCGGAAGAACTCAAGTGCACTGGTTGGTAAGCATAGTACCTTTGAAACACTGCACATTGTGCACCCACTGTAGGTGCACAAGCCTTCCAGAGTTTTATTTGGAGTGGGTGAGGCTAGAAAAGAGATTTAGAACAATGAAATCTGACAGATTACTTTTCATCAAGTAGTTTGTTTTGTATAAGAATAGAGATATTTAAATATGAATAATCCCTTTTTTTCATGGATATACTTAGGTGTGTGATTGTAGTATTGAGGAGTTATGAAAACTCTTTATAGGACCTATTTTTGGGTATTTAATGTAATATTTTTTTAATATGCTAGTGCATATTAATATCAATTCTAGAGCATTCTCAGAGAGGATGATATATTAATAAACTATCAATTATGTTGCTGAATAATGTAATTTTTTAAATAGCAATAAAATATGGCTGTCCATATTTGGTTTTGAGAAATAAGTTGTTTTCTTCTGATCAGCATGATATCCTGTCTCTGATTTTGTACTGTTGAGATGTTTGGCTGGTCTAAGGTGTAATTCTTAAGCAAGGAAGAGATTTGTTTTCTGTGTAAGTAGGAAATATTTGCTGTGTACTTTTTAAAAAAAATTTTGTAGTTGTGTATGGACAGAATGCCTTTATTTTATTTATTCATTTTTATGTGGTGCTAAGGATTGAACCTAATGTCTCACACATTCTAGGCAAGCGCTCTGCCACTGAGCTACAGCCCCAGCCCCTGCTATGTCCTCTAACGAAGAGGAGTTACTAAAGAGCTAGATGTAGTTCTGTTTAAATTCAGTTGAACATCAGGAATAACTTTTACAGAGAAACTTTAGAGACCTTAAGAAATCAATCAGTCTATCTAAATATATTGCCTGTCAGTTTCTAGAAAAATTAAAGATTGGCTGTGTACTTTGAGAGCATAGAGAAAATATTTCTAGTTTTACATTTCTTTCTACAATGGAGAATGAGAACTTAGTAAGAAACAAAGGGATGGTATGTTTGTCTTGACTTGTAGAGTGGGAGTAAGTGGGTCAGTTCCTGGGGTCCTTAGAAAGAAAGATCCCCAGAGGCAGGAGACTGACTGACTTCATTGCCTTGAATATATTATTAATATAAATTGTTATGTATACTTTGTTCATGTTCATTTTTTGTGGGGGGTACTGGGGATTGAACTTAGGGGGATTTGACCACTGAGCCACATTCCCAGGCCTATTTTGTATTTTATTTAGAGACAGGGTCTCAGTGAGTTGCTTAGCACCTTGCATCTGCTGAGGCTTTGAACTCGGGATCCTCGTCTCAGCCTCCCAAGCTGCTGGGATTACAGGTGTGCACGAGGCCTGGCTTCAGGTTCAGTTTTAATTTAGGAGTAGTTTTTAAAATGTAGTTTACTTTATGTCCAATTTTAAAAAAATACAGCATATCTTTTTGTTGTTTTTTATTTATCCCATAAAGCCTGTGCATTTTCTAAAATCTAGGGAAGACATGAAAGATGCTGTTGTGGACCATAGAGTGAGGGTGGGAAAGAAACTAGAAAAGTTTGTAGTTATGTTCGGTATTGACTTTCCTTAGATGCTTTTGATGGTGGCCAGATCTTAATGCTAGAGTCCATGAGATTTAGCTACTCTTTGAGTGTTTACTGTGTGCCAGGCACTGCCGTTTAACTTTCAAATGACTTACTTGAGACAATATTATCCTATTTAATGGATGAAGAAACTGAGATAAATACATTTTAGTTGGTTTATTTAGACTTTTCTAGCTACTAGAGAATAAGTCCAGATCTCAAATCCAGGCTCTCCAGACTTCTTATTAATACTTATTGTATCATTGCACTGTTCTAAGCAATATTATTCTTATTTAATCTTTACCACAATCCTATAAGGCAAATATAATTTATAAGTGAGGAAACTGAGGCTTATTGAAATTTGATGAATTAAGGTTTTTTAGGGTAAAGCTTAGGAGCTTATGTTGTCATGTTACTTACTAAGCAGAATATAGTGGTCATATACATGTAAAGTTTAAATTGTTTTCTTCTTTTACAATAAATTATTTATTTATTTTTTGTTTTCAGTTGTTGATAGACCTTTATTTAATTTATTTATATGTGATGCCGAGACTCGAACCCAGTGCCTTACACATGTCAGGAAAGTGTGCTACCACTGAGCCATAGCCCCAGTCCACTACAATAAAAATTTTAACGGCAGATAACTTTCTTTTAAAATTTGATCAGTTTATCAATTAAACAGTGGCTAGAAGAGATGGAAGAAGCTTCTTAAAATAAGAATTAGATTTGGTTTTAACTAAGGAAAAAAAAGGAAGTACAGTTGAAATCAATATTGCAGAGTGAGTTTTGAGCCGGATTTATTATTTTTAACTGAGGAACCCAGGGGCTTACAAAGGTTAGTAACTTTTGCCAAAGTTTTGTACCAACAGGTGGCAGAGCCTAGGTTCCAACCCAGGTAATTTAGGTTGGACAGCTTACTTGCTAAATTCTCCTAAGGGTACCTGAATGATTGTGCAAAAATGGAGGCTAACTAACATAGCAGGTCTTGATTTAAGGAAAAAAACAGAATTATTACACTTCACCCACATCCATCTTTATTATTTCCTGTGGTCACTGGTGTTAATATTTTTTGTTGTTGCTTGTATTATTCTTGTACATGAAGATCTTTTCTGTTGTTATTTAAAAAATGATGAATGATAAAAATTAAACCAAAAATTTAAAACTTTGAAACTTAAGCATGGAGACCAGATTGTAATATATCATTTTTATAGTCAAATATTTTTCTTTTTAGGAAATATTTTTGTACTTTTTCCCCTCAATGCGAGGGATCAAATCCAGGGTTTTGCTAATGCTAAGCAAATGCTTTGCTATCCATAACCCAAGCCTCAAGGTTTTTAAGGTACTTTGCTAATAGAAAAGTTTGGCTTATAAATTGCATGATTTGGAGAACACTGCAACTTCCTTAGACATTCTACAAATTGTTTATATCCTTAGTTTTGTTCTCTCTATTTCAACTTTAGCACAGAAAATTACTTTATCATACAAAATACTTTCTCATCCAGAAACATACATTATTTTCATACCTATAACTTTTTATATGTCCCTTCTTCCATTTGTTGACTTTTGAATTTACATTCTGAAATTAGACAAATTTATGAAATTTCTGAATTTAGACTATTACTCCTTTTTAACAAGATAATCAAAAGAAAGCTGACCCAGATATGGTGGTGCACACTCACTGGGGAGACTGAGGCAGGAAGATCGCAAGTTCGTAGCCAGTCTCAGCAAAAGTGAGGTGCTAAGCAACTCAGTGAAACCCTGTCTCTAAATAACATACAAAATAGGGCTGGGGATGTGGCTCAGTGGTCCAGTGCCCTTGAGTTCAATCCCTGGTACCCCCTCTACCCCTCAGCCCAAAATAAAAAAGAGAACCCAAGCAAAGCTGAAACTTTTCTATTCCCTGTATATAGAAAAACATCTATTAAAAATTTACATTCAGTAACCTTGCTTTTAGTTTAGGCCAAGAAGCAAAGCAACCCTAAAACTTTTTCCATTTACCAACTTATCAAAATATATTTAATAGACCCAAATATATGTTGCCTTACGGAATTTCAGAAGTCAGGAACACTTAAATTTAAACTTAGCAGTTGATGATATTTTAACTATATAAATTAAATTAGATATCTTGTCTAACATTCATAAGTGTTTATCTCACTTATGTTAAATCTAATTTAACCATTTTTAACTTCAGTTACCCATTAAAACGAAGGTATCAGACAAGTATAGTCAATACTTTAAATCAGTTATTCCTGCCAAAGAAAAATCCTTAAAAGCAACAGACATTGTACTTCAAACGTTTTATAGAAACTAATCTTTTCTTAATTGGCTGGCTACCTAGAAAAACGTGTAGATTAGTAATTTCAAAGACATCTTCACTCTTACCAATGTATATTGATCCTTTACAAATTAAAATAGAGCCTGTCACAGATATAGAGCATGACCCAGACATGGAAAGGGCTGTGCAGTGGAAACATTAGGACTAGAGTGTATCAGCCATGGTGGATGCTGAAATCAAAGGTTCAAGTGGCCACTCATCCTCCATGGGGCAGATTTATTCCCACTACATTACCATTTATTTTTCCTGCTTAGGACTCTTCAAAGGAGAAGATTTCTTTCCTTTTCTAGTGTATTTGAGAGTTAACCCTTGAATAATTACTTGGCCAGACAGTAGAAAGAAAAACAGAGCTAGAAACTCTAGTTACACAAAACAAGACTAATCAGAACAAAATATTAAAAGAAGGTGGGAGTCCAGAGTTCTCAGGAAGAAGTTCTGGGGTTAAAGAAGACTTATATATATGGGATTTATTTATCTTCCTTTTCCCTAGGCTTAGAATTTTTATTCCCTATTTTTGGTAGCTTCCTGTAACTGTGTTGCCCCTTGTATATTCAACCCCCTCACCCTTGCTCAATATTCTTATTGGGGATTTCTTACATACCCAGATCCCCATGTGCTCAATCCCAGTTACTCATGATTTCTTGCACACTTCCCATCCTGTTTTCCTATAACCCTGGAATGGCCCGACCAGCCAAAGAAGAACTTCTCTCTAAAGCTTGAGAATAGATTTTCTTCCTAGATCTGTACACAGAATTATTTGGTTCTGCAGCCCTTAATCCACTTTTGGTCTACTTCAGATTTTGGGTCCTTTGTTAGCCTCAGGAATGGCAGTTTCCTTCCCTGCTCCAAGGTTACCCCAGCAAGGCAGCAGGATGTGGCTCCTCTGAGGGTGTGTGTGTCCCTGAGGGGGTGATTTATTGAGCCCCATATTGGACTCCAGAATTGTTAGAAATAAGGAGGTGCGTGCTGCAAGATATCAAACAGTTGCTTTTAAGTGGGTGAGCAAGGCATTTACTTCTGACAGAAGGGCATGCTAATAGAACCAGGCTAGCGAGCATGTCTAGCCAAGCAGTCAGTCAATCCTAACATGACAAAAACAGGAGCACCTCAACATTATGTGCCACCTGATATTTGCTGTCGGAAATACTCAGCACCACCTAATAAAGTAATCTGGTTAAAAAAAGAAATCTAACCATCAGTTTGTAGAAATAAGAGAAACATGAAGTTACTATAGAGACAAAATCAGCAAAATCCAAAATATAGGAAATTCCAAAGAACAAATTGTCAGGTTTCTTCAATAAATAAATAGCAAGGAAAAGAGAGGGAAAGAAAAGTTTTAACTAATTCAAAGGAGATTTAAAAATAGCAACAGAATGCACCATATGGACCTTGTTTTGGATCCTAATTCAGATAAACCTTGTATTCTTTTTTTTTAAAGGAAAATAAATGATCAAGGAAATATGAACACTAAATCTGACAATGTCAAGGTTTTCTTTTTGAATTTTTAGAAGATGGAATCAGGATGCTATAATTGAATTTGTTCATTTGTTTTACACATTCTTATCTTTTATTATTTATATATTTATTTTTAAAATTTTTTAAAGTTATAGATGGACCTTTATTTTACATATTTATGTGCAGTGCTGAGGATCGAACCCAGTGCCTCACACATGCTAGGCAAGTGCTTTGCCACTGAGCCACAACCCCAGCCCCCTTATCTTTTAAATATATAATAAAATGTCCTGGGAAAAAATCATGAAATCTGAAAGTTACTTTTTTTTAAAAAAATATTTATTTCTAGTTTTAGGTGGACACAATATCTTTATTATTTTTTATGTGGTGCTGAGGATCGAACCCAGTGCCCCATGCATGCTGGGCGAGCGTGCTACCATTTAAGCCACATCCCCAGCCCCTGAAATTTACTTTTAAGATATTTGGGGGTACATGTGAGAGTATATGAAACAAGGCTGATTATATCTAATTATAGAAATTGGTGATAAATACATAATGGTTCATTGTACTATTCTATCTAGTTTTATTTTTTGAAAGTTTCTTAATAGTTTATAAGTAATTTAAAAATAAAAATTCTAAATGGAAAAAATATTCACCACCTGTTTGGTTGTACCAGGTTCCTAACAAAGTAGAATGAAAATTACTCCATTTCACAGGCCAAATTCAACACCCGTAGAAAGCCTAATAGAAGGGAAAGGGACGAGAGAGATGGAAAAGAAAGAAGACAGTAAACAAGAAAGAAGGAATGTGATTCATTCTTCCCTCCCTCACCTAGTAATGACAAAGCAGTGAGGTATTTACTGCAAGCTGCTCCTTTAAAAATGTCCTGGGCAAGGACAAAGAGTATTTTACTTCATGGTGATAATCTCTGCCTCAAGCTGTGAAAACTGTTTTGATTTTCTTAGAGCTCCTAAGTATCTTGGCTATTTCAAAGCAAGAAATAAAAAATTAGAGTGAATAAAATTTTCAAAGAGGGGATAAAACTCTTCTATTTCCTCAAAATTGAAAAGGAACAGCAAATAAAGAAAAAAAGCATACTATATTCCATGTGCTTCAATTCACAATTAATAGTGTTAGTGGTTCTGAATGTCATAGAAAGTTAAACAAAATTTTGGAGGGCATCTCAGACAACTTCAATCAATTGAATAAGATTATAGACATCCCAAGTGGAGAAAAAGATTCTCACATCCCATAGTATTTTGGTGCATTCCTCATATTTAAACATTTGATTAAACATTTAATACCTAAGAGTCAATGTAGCACAACTGCCACCGGAAACACACTAGCCTGAAAACAGTTTAAAATATATACATACATGTACAGTTTAAAATGTCTGACTACACAAACATCTGTTCTATTTTGAATATATACCTCACATAAAAAAACAAACAAAAAATTTAGGGCACTTACTGTGCCAACTAGAAAATCTGGTGGTCCATTTTAAAGATACAGTATTCAGCATTAATTGGATCCAAATTGTAGCCATTTTAATTATAGCCCTTCCCTTTTGCCTGCCCCAATTTTGAAATTTGCCAATCATGTACATCATACTGCTGGGTCCTCCAATCAGGGCAAAAGGCAGCACTACCTTAGTGGGTTTGTACTTACTAGCCCATTTGCTATCCATTATAAGGTTCCCATTCATCTGATGGTTTTAATCATCATTAATGATCATTATCTAGATCAAGGTTTTGGCAAAGTATAATCATTGGCCAAATCTGGTCCATTCCTTATTTTGTAAATAAATTTTTACTAGGATGTAGCTATACTAGTTAGTGTACATAGTCTCTAGCTACTTTTGGAATACAGTGTCAGAATAGTAGCTGAGACAACTTTGTGACCTGCGAAGCCTGCTATTTACTTTCTGGCTGTTTATGGGAAAAGTGTGTTGACTCCAATCCAGATTGTTATTTCATTAGAGATTGCCAGTGTGATATTTTGTATTTAGTAGTTGGAGTTTTTCTATAAATAACTTTATCTTACCAACTATAAGATTATTCTGAGGAAAAGCAGAATGAATGTTTTCATAGCATTTCAGAGATGTGGCCAGTGAGTTTTTTTGTTTCTGTATGAACTTGTGGTTTTGAAAACATTATATGTTTTAATCTGTTACATTCTTTTTAATTCTCAAATTGTCGAATTTTTGCTAGTGGGAGCCCCATCATATATACTCTAGTGTCCTTTCATATAACCTTAGTACTCTTTGATTACCCTGTTTTTTCAGTATGGTAAAATATAGTGTGGTAAGATGTTCCAGACTCATCTTAGGCATGATCTGCCTTGGATTTGGAACCATTCATTTCTCTAAGGAGTTCTGATTCCTTAAGAAGAATTAAAATGGGAAATAGTATTTAGAAACTACAGACTGAGAATTTGTTGCTAAAAATAACTTTTTTTTTTGTTGTTGGTATTAGTGTTCAAACTGAGAGCCTCACATGTAGTAGGCAAGTGCTCTACCATTGAGCTACTTGCCTAGCCCTTTTAAAATTTTACTTTCTCTAACTTGTTGAGGGTTTCTCTAACTTGTTGAGGCTGACCTCAAACTTGTGGTCCTCCTGCCTTAGCCTCCTTAGCACCTGGAATTATAGCCCTGTACCACCATGCCAGTCTAAACATAATAAATCTTTTCTTTTAGTGGAAAGCAGGTGTGGGTGGTAGAACACAGTAGCAAGTGATCTGACCTCATTCTAGATCATTATTTCATTTAAGGGGAGAGGGAGAGAAAAACTTTGTTTGTGGTGGTAAAATAAACAGAGGTGACCATTGGAACTATTTTAAAGTGCAGTTCAGTACTATTAAGTATGCTTATGTTGTATAACCAACCATGCTATCTAGTTCAAGAACTTTTTCATTACTCAAAAGGATACACCATATTTATTAAGCAACCATTTCCCATTTGCCCCTTGCTATGGATCCTGGCACTAATCTACTTATGTATTTGCTTGCTCTGGACATTTTGCATAAATGCAATTATATATTATGTCATCTTCTGTGTTGGCTTTATTTACTAAGTAAAATATTTTCAAGGTTAATCCCTGTTATAGCATGTAACAGTGCTTTATTCCTTTATATGACTGAATAATGTCTCATCGAATGAATATATACCAAATGACTGATGATGTAGAGCTCCCTTTCATGTGCTTGTTGGCTGTGTATCTTCTTTAGAGAAATGTCTCTGCAAATTCTTTTTCTTTTTATAATTGTGTTTCCTTTTCCTTATTGAGTTATAAGGGTTCTTAGTATATTCTAAATACTACATACACTCTTATTATGATTTGGAACAATCTTATTCTATGGTTTATCTCTTCAGTTTCTTCATATTCCCTTTGAAACAGAAAAGTTAAATTTTGATGAAGTTCAATGTACCCAGTTTTTCTTTTCTTACTTGTGTTTTTGGTATCATATCTAAAAAAGCATTGCTAGGGGGGGAGGGGGATAGTAGAGGATAGGAAAGGTAGCAGAATACATCAGTCACTAGTATGGCATTATGTAAAAATGTGAATGTGTAACTTATGTGATTCTGCAATCTGTATTTGGGGTAAAAATTGGGAGTTCATAACTCACTTGAAACTATTGTTCGAAGTATGATATGTCAAGAGCTTTGTAAGGTTTTGAACAACCAATAAAAAAATAAATAAAAAAAATAAAAAAGCATTGCTAAATTCATTATGAAAATTTACCTATGTGTTTCTTCCTAAGTATTTTTTCAGTTTAATTTTATATATTTAGGTATTTAAATCATTTTTTAAAAAATTTTTCAATACTTATTTTTTAGTTTTTGGTGGACACAACATCTTTGTTTGTATGTGGTGCTGAGGATCGAACCCAGGCTGCACGCATGCCAGGCAAGCGCTCTACCGCTTGAGCCACATCCCCAGCCCCATATTTGAATCATTTTGAGTTAATTTTTAAATATGGTGTATGAAGAAGGTTTTAGTTGTCTGAACTTAATTCTTGTAGAGCCCCATATTTGAATCATTTTGACTTAATTTTTAAATATGGTGTATGAAGAAGGTTTTAGTTGTCTGAACTTAATTCTTGTAGAGCCTATTCTTTTCATATCCAGTTGTCTTGGCATTCTTATTGCTAATAAAATTGTAGATACAGGAGTTTATTTCTGGATGCTTAGTTCTGTTTCTTTGATCAATAATGGTATCTTATGCCAGTATTAGACTGTCTTGATTACTATATCTTTGTAGTAAGTGCTGAAATCAGGAAGCATATGTCTTCCAACTTGACTGTTTTTAAGATTACTTTGTATATTTGGCATCCCTTACAATTCTGTTAAGAATTTCATGATCAGCTTTTTCATTTCTGGGAAAAAAGCCTATGGAATTTGGATAAGAATTGCATTGTATTGAATCTGTAGAGCATTTTTGAAAGTAATAACAATATTAAGTCTTCCTATTCATGACTACAGGCTTTCTTTTTACATATTTAGATCTTCTTTCATTTCTTCCATCAATATTGTACAGTTACCAAGTCTTGTACCTCTTTGGTTAAATTTATTCCTGTTTTTTTTAATGCCCCTATAAATTAAATTGCTTATTGATGTTCTTTTAGGTTGTTGCTAATGTGCAAAAAAATTCAACTGATTTTTGTGTATTGATCTTATATTCTGCAATTCTGCTGAATTTTTGAAATGACTTTTAAATGAGAAAATACACCATGACTAATATTTCCAATAATAATATTTCAAAATCTGATTTGGCCTTAAGAATAAGGGCTAAGAATGAAAAGGTTTTCCTTTTAACATTTTAAAGCTATAAAATTATAGGTCTTTTTATCTTATGAAAATCTTGAGAATGGTGAATAATTTGCTTTTTTATGTTTACACATATTAGTATTGTTATTTTAAAACATTTATAGTAGTAGCTGTCAAGCAACTTTTAATTTTTACGTTGAAGGCATCTTTCCAAAGATATTCAGAGCAATGTAGACATGTGCACAATAAAATATTTTAAGTTTTCTTAGATTCCCATCTGATTACCTTTCCTCTAGTCCCATTTTCAGAAATTACCTCTAGTAAGTTAGTTCAAGATATTTGGCATGTATAGCATTTATATATTAAAACAAAATTGGAATCATACAATGAATAGTCTACAACTTGATTTTATAAAATGTAACAGTGGTTGAACTTTTGGTTGAATAATGAAAAAGATTCTTGAATACAAGTAAGGCTTTTAAAAATGATTTTGAGACATTTTCCTTCTCTGTCATTAATATTATGTTTGCATTTTGTGTGTGTATATGTGTGTGTGTGTGTGTGTGTGTGTATGTGTGTGTGTGTGCATGAATGTATGTACTTCTTAAATTTCTGTTTTGTAAATTCTTGCTCTTAAGTCCATATAGTGAAGTCTGTAGCTGTGTTCCTCTACTTTCTCTGTAGACAATTTATTTTTGGAAAGAAATTGAGAGAGACTTTATTCTAATAATCTATTAAAATGTAATACTGAAAATAAATCAGGTAAAGTGGGGATGCCTATTAATCACCACAGTTGAATTTAAGTTCCTTAAAATCAGCGAAATGCCTTGCCCATGTTGTTCATCACTGGGTCCCTAGCACCTAGGACAGCAACTGCCTCTGCATTCTTTCCCTTCTGTCTATTTGTTTTATGTTTTGCAGTAGAAATTGTAACTGGATTGCATTATAAAAAGAACCATTTGTGTTCTTTTCATTTTGCCAATATATCATGAACATTTTTCCCATTGCAGTACTTAAGTATTTTTTCTTTTAAATGAAGGTACTAATGGAGATAGGTAGATTACATAATTATGTGGTTTTAAAGACTTTACTTTGAGTCCTTTATTTTCCCTTTTCTTAGCATTAGTATTTTGCTTTTAAATATTAGTGGAAGATACTTAATTGAGGGTTATGATAGAGTGAGAGTATATAACTCCCTATAGGTTCATGAAGCTAACATAGTTTTATAGATTGACAGTGTATGTAACATCCTTTAAAATCTAATGTGTGAGTATTTGAATGGTGAATATTGGAGTAATTTACCTTAAAATATTTTTAACACAATCCACATAAGGAGGAATAAAAGTAGTTAACATGTGAAAGAATGTTCAATTTACTGTAACTACTGAAAATAAAAATAAAATGAGATAAACTTAACACACCTTGTCCCCTAGTCAAAATGTCAAAGATTAGAAATACAATATTTAGCCAGGTGTGGTAGCACACGCCTGCAATCCAGAGACTTGGGAGACAGGAGGATTGCAAGTTCAAAGCTAGCCTCAGTAACTCAAGTCTCTCAGCAACTTGGGAGACTGTCTTAAAATAAAATATAAAAAAGAAAGAGCTAAGAATGTGGCTCAGTGGTTAAACTCCCTGAGTTCAACCCCTGGTACTAAAAAGAAAAAAAGAAATGTAATATTCACCTTGTGACAAGGGTTTCTGGGAACGTGTTGCTGAAATAGATTGAATTTGGATATTCTTTATAGAGGGAAGTTTGGCAGAGTTTCAGAAGTTTGACTTCTGCACTTTATTTTAAGGAAAAAAAATTAAAAATATGCCCATAAACTTAGATATACTTGAGTGTTTGTGAAAATTTTAGTCCTGGAATTAGTAACAATAGTACTGAGAGTGTTTTTTCTGTGCCCAAAGTCATCTTATTTAGTGTTTTTTTTCTAAATACAAGTTTTGGGGCTGGGATTGTGGCTCAGTGGTAGAGCACTTGTCTGGCACGTGTGAGGCCCAGGGTTCGATCCTCAGCATCACATAAAAATAAAATAAAAGTATTTGTTCCAACTACTTCTAAAAAAAGAAATGTCTTAAAAAAGTTTTATTGGTGCATTAAATAATAACATAATTCTGGAATTTGTTGTTACATATTTGTATATGCACACAATATAGCAATATAATTTGTGGGTGTTTTTTTTTTTTTTTTGGCAGTATTTTCCTTCTCCCTGTATTTAGTCCTCCTAACAATCCTATGGAATTCATATAGGATGACAGATGATAATGTATTTAATGTGAAAATAAATTCAAAACAATGGGTGAAAATAGCACTTTTCAAAATAATATGTTCAGTGTGATTATGTTGACTACATCAAAAATCTAGAGAATAATCAGAATATTTTCCAGAATTTTTAGTTATATTTAAAATCTTGCTTTTCAAACATGTTCATTTTATTCTTTTTGTGATTTTTATTTTTTAGTTTGTCTACAACGAACATATAGTGTCTAATAAGAAACCTGTTAGTTTTAAGTGTCATTTGCTTTTGCAAAATGATTTACTTCACAGTTCCTATAAACAGTAAATTTAATTTTTTTTTTTAGTTGTAGATGGATATAATACCTTTATTTTATTTTTATGTGGTGCCGTGGATTGAACCCAGTGCCTCACACATGCTAGGCAAGTGCTCTACCACTGAGCCACAACCCTGGCCCCTAAACAGTGAATTCTTGAAGCACCTTTAAAACAGAATTCTCTTAATAACAATCTAAATCTTTAACAAGTCTTGATGAGTACATAAAATAGGAATTAAAATGAAGCTTACTTGTACAGTCTTGGATTTTTTTTTTTTTTTTTTTTTTTTTTTTTTTTTACTAATTCAGTGGTGGTTTTTTTGATGATAGAAATGGAAAGATTGGAAAGTTAAGCTTAAGATCTAAAGTTGGTAACCTGACAATGACTAAATGGAAGAATCTTTTAAATGTTAATTTTGTGGTTGTTGGTAGTGAAGCCTTACCAAAAATTGAATTTGAGAATGGACTTGCTACATTTTTATGATATTGTGATTGGATATTTCTCTTTCCCTGGAAGAATTCTATTAACTTTCATCTTTTTAAAAATTGGTTTCTCTTAAATCTTTGTCTTGCTCCTACCCTTTTCAAGAATGAAAAAAATTAATTTACCAGGTGAACTAATTGCTGCGGATGAACTGATCTATCTAGCACTAAAACTGTGCTAGTTTTATCTTTTACCTCTTAAAAAATAGCAGCCAATGACCCTAGACTTTGTATTTTCCTTCTCTGCTTTATTTTTAATTCTAAGAATTACTCACCACTTTATAATTTACTTATTTTGTTTTTTTGTGTACTCTTTCCTCTTTTCCTTTCCTTTAAGATATAAGCTTTGTAAGTGCAGGATTTTTGTTTCTTTATTTGTTCATTATGTATTTCCCAAGTTAAAAAATGATGCCTGACATATAATGGGGTTTACCAAATTTTAAAAAAATAAATGAATAATCGGCAATCAGTATTGGTAGGTGGTTGGATGTTCTGTGTGGTTGGTGGAATCGAAATTAAATGTTTACAGAAGTTAGGTAGGGTTCCTTAGTTGTTTTGTAGCATGACTATTTTTTAAATGAATGATAGAATTAAATTTGTACCAGAGATTGACTTGGGTGCTTAACCAACAAGCAACATCTTGAGCCCTTTTTAATTTTTTTTTTTATTTTAATTTTGAGATCTTACTAAGTTACTTAGGACCTTGCTAAGTTGCTGAGGCTGGCTTTGAACTTGGGATCCTTTGCCACAGACTCCTGAGCTGCTGGGTTTACAAATGTGTGCCATGATGCCTGGCTACCATAGCCTTTCTGATGAGGAAGTTGAACTAAGATTTCAGTTTTCTGGCTTTCTGGCTTTCCTACTGTCTTACAACTTTAAAATTCACTCCAGGACTTTTTGTTTTCAGTATATTCCTTTGGAAATAAGATGTCAGGAAGAAATAAGTTGGATAAAATTGCTGCAGGATTGCGTTTTTGAAATTCAAACTGTTGTTGCTGAATGTTAATTAGCACCTCTGCTTTGTAGGAAGAGTTTTTAGATTTTGAGTGATAATGAGATTCATTATTAGAGAGAGACAATGTTATGTATTCCAAGGCCTTCATTTAGCCAGGATTTAAAACCAACTGTATGCTAGGAATTATTCTTCTAGACTTCTGAAGATACAAAAGTCAAATAGGGCAGATAGAGTAATGAAGAGAAGTTAAAAAATAGCGGCCCCATAGTGCTTCTTTTAGGTTGAGGTTTTCTAAAAGGCAGAGAAATTTATTTTCTTGAATATTTTTAGTTTTAATTTAATTTAAACTGAAAATGAGTGCTAAGTCATTAAGTAATCAGTATAACTTTGATACCAATTTGCTAATGATCCAGAGTTTGCATGTATGTACCCTTTTGAAAAAATAAGCATTTATTGAGTATTTATTATATTTTATACTCTTTACATGCATTCTTTTAACATAGTCCTTAAAACATTCCTGAGAGGGGCTGGGGCTGTATTTCAGTGGTAGATCCCTTGCCTTGCAGGTGTGAGGCATTGGGTTCGATCCTCAGTACCACATAAAAATAAATAAATAAAAATACAGATTAAAAAAAAAAAACAATCCTGGTAGGAATTATTACCCATTTCTTTCTTGTATTTTGGTTTGAGCTCAGAGAGGTGAAGTTATCTGTTTAAGGCTCACATTTGTAAATTGTGGATTTTAATCCTAAGGTTTTTTTTTAATGCCAAAGTCAATTAACTTTTTGTAGTACACATATATATATATTCCCCCCAGTGTTATATTAGACTATAGAATTTGGAAGCGGTTCAATAAATTTTTGCCCCAAGTTTAATCTCTTGACTTTGAGTCAGAGTATTTAAAAGTAAAAATACCTTATTAAAAAGGTAAAATATAATTCATTATAGAAAGAAACACAAGCTTGGGACAAAAGAAAAAATGAAGGAAAAAAGTTAGTTGTAATGGGGAGTAAGAGATTGTGATTAATCCACTGTTAACCCTTTGATGTACAAGCGGTATTTAGCATAATATAGTTTGTATTCCTGAGTCCTTGAGACCTGTAGTCAAATCTGAGCTCTGCTACTTAACGGTTTAGTGATTTGGTGTTTCTGTGGTTTGGGGGTAAGTTTTGTAATCTAGTTTTGCAGATGGGAAAACTGCAGTTTAGAGAAGAATAAATTTGATAAGGTATATAAAATTTCCCAGTAAATTCTAGTGTTTGGTGCATACATTTTTACTGAAATGGATCATCAAAAATTATACCTTTTAAACCTAGTAGATTAACAATATCTTCCTGTATAAAACAAAACATTTTAAATCATCAGAGAGTAATTAATCCACATAATGGAATGCTATAATATATTCAGTCATCCCTTTCTTTCTATAAATTTAACTTTCTTCAATTTTCTCTTGTAGTTATATGTAATGCTTCAATGAAAATTTTTGTAGCAGAACTTTGCATGCAGTTTTTAGGGTAGAGTTGGTTCATTGAAGAATATGTCCCCTTAAAAGACTTTTGATCTGTTTTGCTAGGTTGTCTTCTATAGACCCAAGACTTTGTGTTCCTTATAGTAATTTATATGGACATGTGTTTGCCTGCATTCTTAACTGTTTTAGATATTATAATTTTAAAACGTTGTTAGCTGGGGTACGGTGGAGACTGAGGCAGGAGGATCATGAGTTCAAAGCCAGTCTCAGCAAAAGCAAGGCACTAAGCAACTCAATGAGACCCTCTCTCTAAATAAAATGCAAAAAAATAGGGCTGGGGATGTGGGTCAGTGGTCAAGTGCTCCTGAATTCAATGCCCAGTACCTATTTCTAAAAATAAAATAAAAATATCTTTGTTGGTTTGATCAGTTTTGTTACATTGCTTTGATTACTAATAAGGTTGAGGTTTCTTTTTCTGTATGCATATTGGCTTCTACTGTATTATTTTCTTTTCCCATTAGTTCTTTTTGGTCTAATTTTCATTAGGGAGGATAATTTGTGTTTTTCTTAATGAAATGAGAATTCTTTATATATGAATGCTATTATGTTGTATATTGCAAATATATATTGTAAAAAAGGATTTTTTTGATACTTTTGGCTTGTTTATTTTTGGATAATATAGAAGTTTAAAATACTTAATGTTGCTGGGCGTGGTGGTGCATGCCTGAAATCCCAGTGGCTTGGAAGGCTGAGGTAGGAGAACCTTGAGTTCAAAGCCAACATCAGCAACTTAGGGAGGCGTTAAGTAACTCAGTGAGACCTGTCTCTAAATAAAATACAAAAAGGATGTGGTTCAGTGGTTAAGTGACCCTGAGTTCAATCTCCGGTAACAAACAAAGAACCCCTCATGTTAATAATCTGTCCAGCCTCTATTATGCTCAGAGAAGATTGCCTTTCACTCAAACTATACAAATTGACATTTCTGAAACCTTTTTCCCTCCGACCCCTTTGTGGACTTAAATTCTAATTCCTAGTTTCACAAAATAACATCCTAAAAACCTAAAGATTTTTCATTTAGGTTAGTTGTGGCATTTTACTTTAAAACATATTGTTTCCTTCCTGATTACAGAGAGATACATGGTCATTGGAGGTAATTTAAAATTTACTTAGAAGTATAAACACACAAAAATATTGACACTTTGAATATGCAAAATCCTGCTGATATGCTATTGCTATATTGTGATGGAAGTTATTTCACTATCAAAAAGTGCCAGGAAATTGATGATACACAAATTTCTATTCTGTTGTTAATAAATTTTATGCCTTTTGATGTATCACTTTACTTTCTGGGACCCCTTTTTAGACTTTTATTGACAACTCTATATCACAAGGTACTTTGGATAAAATGAACAAGACTCTGTCCTCTATTAGTAAGTTTGCAGTTAATGGAGAACAAATGATGTGTGTTATGTGATAGGATATGTATTATGGAGGAGCCTGTATAAGTAGTTGTCTTGAGAAATGTTGGGGGAGTAAAGATAATGAGGTTGATTTGAGAAGATTAAGGTTGTACAATCTTCCTTTTGTATTTGATGATTTATTTGGATGTCTGGGTCAAGAGAGGAGTCAAGAATGATTCCCAACTATTTGTCTTGGAAGACTGGGTAGGGGTGAATAATGTTGTTTATTGAAATGTAGAATATACCCCCTTCCTAACAAAACAAAACTCCTTGCACATCCTATACTTTCCAAGGCTTTATTCCCTTGCTTTTCAAGATGAGTTCATTTGTGGACATGTTGCTTTTGAGGGGCCTGGGAAATGTTCACATGGAGATGTGTGGACACATTTGGAGAGCTGCCTGGAGATTTGTATGGGCTTAAGAGCAATGTAGCACATCATGTACAACTACAAGAATGGAAGTTATACTCCATGTATGTATACTATGTCAAAATATACTCTACTGTCAGGTATATCTAAAAAGAACAAATAAAAAAGAGAAAAAAATACACAAGCACTTTTGTGAAACTGCTGGAAATGTCATAGCTTTGTCTTTATATTTACATGTTTTGTATGTATTGTTCATTGTTAATTAGAGAATTTGATCTTAAATCGATGTTATATTGGACTGTTATTTTATTCAAGGCTATAAACAGATGTAAATCTTCTTAATGTTTTCTATTCTAATGAATTTTTTTTAAAAAAATTATGTTATTTGATAGTTTTGTTTGAATCTAGAATGGGTCTAGATTGCCTGAATGTTTATTTTCCTTGAGTTCTTGATTTTGAAAGTGAGGTCATATTTAATAATTTCCTTATTATGACTAGAAAATCTCTTTTCCTTCTGTATTTGTGTATTTATTTGCATGTTGCTTTGAGAAGTCAAAGTTAAGTTCTACATGGAGACTTTGTTTAAAGGCTCAAATTGTGTTAATTTAGAAATTAGAATATGTTCAGTTATATTGTACTATGTAGGGTCTAATTTAATTCACACTACTTTTCCACATAAGAGCACATTCTAGGAGTCATCTCAGTGGTAATCCCGTAACTAATTTTGTCATTATGTGCTTAATGGCAGTTAGTCTTGGTATTAGGTACTTAAGAACTCTTGTATGGATGAGCAAGATTATTTCTTTTAAAATACACTTAGGGTATTCAGCCAACACATTAAAAATTTTCAATGTTGTGAAGATTAAATAAAAAAAAGCAGTGTAGTATAAATGGTTGAATGGGGGTTAAAAATCATCCTTTGAGAATTTTTAGCAGAAGATGACCAGGGACCTTCTAACATTTGAGAGACAAATAGAAAAATAAATGTAACAAGCAGTAGTCAAAAATGGGAAAAAAAGTGGTGATGGAAAAGGCACCCGACCAGAGTTTAAAGAAACTAGGAGAATGGGCTGAAAGGGTTCTGAACTGTTTAAATCCTATTAAAGGACAATTCAGACCTGAAGGGTTCTTAGGATCAGGAATAATGGGACATTGATGACTTTGGCAAAAAGTTTCAAGTGGAAAGTTGGGTGCAAAAGCCAGAGAAGCAGGATTAGAGGTGAAGAGGTGGAAGATTGTATTTGATTACTCTTTGAGAAGAATGTGGATTAAAAGTGGGCAAAAATGGATTTGAAAATGTTTATGTTCTGAGGAAGAAATGTGGAGGAATTGAAGATTGAACTGATAATATCATCTTGAACTTTCTAGAGAAATGTTTTGAAGTTTTCAGTTTGCTTTTTTAAAAAAATATATTTTATATAATGTTAAATATGATTTTGGATTTTTTAAATGATCTTTAGTTGTCATGAATATATTTTATTTTAGGATATAGAAACAAGATCATTCTAAAACGCAACACTTTAGTGCCATTTAATGTAATCATATAGTTTTTTTTTTGAGTATAGTTTCTCATTCTTCTGGTTGTGCATGATGTAGAATCATACTGGTCTTGTAGTTATACATGAACATAGGGTAATAATGTCAGATTCATTCTACTATTGTTCCAACCCCCATAACCCCCCCAAATCTCGTTTACCTAATCCAAAGTAACTCTTCCCTAAAGCACCCCCATTTTCCCAGTTGTGAATTAGCATCCATTCAGATCAGAGGAAACATTTGGCCTTTGGTTTTTGGAAATTGGCTTATTTCACTTACCATGATATTCTCCAGCTTCATCCATGTACCTGCAATGCCATCATTTCATTCTTCTTTAAGGCTGAGTAATATTCCATTTTGTATATATACCATAGTTTCTTTATCCATTCATCTGTTGAAGGGAACCTAGGTTGGTTCCATAGTTTGGCTATTGTGAGTTGAACTGTTATAAACATTCATGTGGCTGTGTCACTAACATATGATTTTAAGCTGATTTTAAGTTCTTTGTGTGTAAACCAAGGAGTGGGATAGCTGGGTCAAATGGTGGTTCCATTTCAGTCATCCTTTCTTGATTTTCACATTTCCCATCACGTGCAGCACATTAGTATGGTTAGTCTTAGCAATAATAGCACCTGTTACTACAAATATACTATATAAATGGGAACTGAGAAATCCCTGTTAGCAAATTGTTGGACTTATTTTCTGAGTGAAATTACTGATTTTAATCAGTAGATTATGAAGAAAGTCTGGGGATTGCTTCCCTCAAGCTTAGTCTGGAAGATAAATAATTTTTCTATTGTTGTTTCTCTTAAGAATGTAAAGCTTGAAATGTACACAGTGATGCGCCTGTAGGTCCAGCTACTCAGCCACCTGAGGCAGTAGGATTGCTTGAGCCCAGGAGTTAGAGGAGAGCTTGTGCAGCATAGTGAGGGGACTTCTCAAAAACAAAACAAAACAAAACAGTAGAGCTCTATCAATGGGCTGCTTTAGAATCCCAGCCCAACAATTAACTCTGATCTTGAACAAATGACATTGAAAACTTGACTTTTTTCCATCTTTGGAATGGTAATATTAATAATAATAATAGTACCTATCTTAAAGAGCTGTGGTGCTTAAAATATAACACATGAAAAACATAGCTTGACACAGAGTAGTTACTTATTCAGTAAACATTAGCTGTTAATTGTTATTTTCTCTTGTTTCCAGAAGTTTGATTTCCCAAGCTTGATGTTTCTGGAAGTCGTCTTGATTAAAAGGGTGTGTGTGTGACTTTATTTGAAAAAGGACTAGATTCAAATAGAGTTACTCAGCAGATTTTATATATTTGGAGGGGCAGTGAAAATTTACAGCATATATCAACAGGGAGATTTATTTTCTGAGGTAGATGAGTTGTTACAGCTGTTTAGGAAAGATTTTTTCTTAGAGGCATTTTGAAACATAGTTTCTTCAAGTGGTTTTAGGATTCTTTTGTTCTGATTGAATACTTTAAAATATTTGAAAGTGAGAGAAGTGATATAAAAGGTGACCTTTAATTACTGTATGAGAAATTTTACTTGGTGAGTATGTAGTGGGGAAGTGGGGAGTAGGGTTTTTTTTTTGTGAAGTAGCTGTTTTAAGACAGGAAATTAACATTACCTGGTGGGGTTCATGAATATTGCAGGTTTAGTATCTGAACTACTAGGTAACCTGTAGTGTAAACCAGGGTAGTACTTGAAGAGCAGGAAGTCAAGGTTTGCACTATGGTCTGAGAAACCTATATTGCCCTTTTGCATGAGATTTATACTCCTAAAGGAGGGGTAGGGAAGGGAGAGGGAAGATATGAAATTATCTATGGTATCTGATAACCATCAATTAGTTTTTCTTTTCTTCCATCTATCAAATATACTGTACTATTTTGTTAAATGTTTTTCTATTACTGTTGAGAATTGCACTTTTTTGTTACAGTAAAATGTTAGTGTATAGAAAATCCTGTAGCCCTTTCTATTGAACTTCTTTAACACCCACAGATTCCCCTTTCTAAACGAGAGGAGCATTTAGTATGTTTAAAATAGTAAACTAAATTATCTCTTTCTATGAATTTCTCAGAATGTGTTAATGATATTTAAAATTTAATGCTGCTAAGCCCACACAGGAATTTTCACTTTTTTAAATGCCACAGAAACAATTTTTACTTTTCTTGATAACTGGTTCAATAAAAAGATCAGGTTGTGAAATTTAGCAATGATTTAACAAATTATTAAAGGTTTCATCTTTTTTTTTTTTAAAGTACTTCTTATTGGGGATGGCGATATAGACTGGTGATAGAGTGCTTGCCTAGCATGCACTGGACCCTAGGTTTGATTCCCAGCACTGCAAATACAGAAAAAAAGTACTTCTTATTTACAAGATTGTTCTACAGTTATATCAAGTGAGTGTAGTCATGAGTGCCTTGTGCACAAAATTACCCTCGTACCAATAGGTAGAACTGTCAATATTGACAGTGATAGGTCATTGACTTGACTATTAAAGTGGTGCTAGTTTTTTCCTTGAAGGAAAAAGAAAAGGGCTGGGGACGTGACTCAGTGGTAGAGCACTTGTCTAACATGCCTAAGACCCTTGGTTCAATGCCCAGCACCAACACACACACATACACACACACACACACACACACACACGAAATCTCTGTAGCCTGTTGAAGTAATGGTAAGTGCTTGTTAGCCAAGGAAACTACTATTTGTGGTAGGTATTGAATTAATATGGTTTAGTATTTTTACTTGGAGCAAGATTTGGCTGCGTTGTATTTAAAAAGTTGCTTTTATGGTATAGTGCTTTTAAAAATTAAAATTAACAGTGATATTTGGAAAATTCAATAACTCTTTGGAACATCTCTTGCACTAAAGGCAAAATAAAACAAAAATAAAACCCAAAACTCCTATTTCATTTAGCCATGGAAATAATTCTCCTTTAAGTATAATCAGTTGTTATAATGTGATAATTGTTCCTCAAAATCACATCATATTACAAAAAATTACTTATATATATATATATATATAATATTTATTTATTTTTTAGTTGTAGGTGAACACAATATCTTTGCTTCATTTTTACGTGGTGCTGAGAATTGAACCCAGGTCCTCACGAGTGCTAGGCAAGCACTCTACCACTAAGCCACAACCCCAGCCTGACTTTTATATTTTTAATGGGTTTTGTGATGCTGTAATTTTAGGAAGTGAGGGAATGTGTTGTTAACTTTGTAGATAATTTTTGAGATTCCCAAAGTACTTTTTTTTTTAAAAATAATAATAGAAAGATATTCCCTTTTAGGTGTACAGTTATAATACCTGAAGCACTTATTTCATTTGATGAAATAAATCTAGCTCTTGTGCCAGGTCAGTGGCCTTTTCCTGTTGTCTCCACAGTCATGTAAGTTAGTTATTGCTATGTAATAAACCACTCCAAACTTAAAACAACTACCATTTCTTATGGTAGTTGTCATATTATGGCCATTGTCATGAGTCTTTGGATCAGCTGGGTAGTTCTCTTGATGTGAATAAGAGCTAAGTGATCTTATATTGGCTTACTCATGTGCTTAGTGGCTTACCTAGTGGATTTGCTGAGGCTAACTGGCCTCACTCATTAGTTGACTGAGTATCAACAGGGTTAATAGGGTGACTATAGTTACCTATTAAATTATCATGTATTTCTAGTTTTCCAACTATCTGCCTTGGGCTTGTTTTCTGTTGTGGCAAAGCAGATTTCTAAGAGTGAGAAGTGGAAGCATACAAGGGTTCTTAAGGTCAGACTCAGAATTGGCATGTCACGTTTACTGCCTTTTTTTGGCCAAAGCAAGTTATCAAGAGAGTTCAGATTCAGAGGATGGGGAAATACTATAAAGCCACATTGATAGATGATCAGGAAAATGGGAAAAATTGGGACCCTTTTTGTAGTTTATTTCCCACCTTTAATATAGTACCTTTTGTACATACTTGTTGTGATTTGGATTGTTAATGTCCTTTCCAAAAGCTCTTATGTTAGATAATATAGCAGTATTCAGAGGTAAAAGATTGATTATGAGAGCTGTAACCATCAGTGGATTATTTCATTTGATGTATTAATAATTTGAATGAACTACTGGGTGGCAACTTAGGCAGGTGGGACATTGCTAGAGGAAGTGCACACTGGGGGCATATTCTTGGGGGACTGTATCTTGACCCTGGCTTCTTATGCTTGTGCATGTACTTTCTCTCGCTCTTTTTTTCTCTTTCTCTGCTTCTTGCATGAGCTGAGCAGCTTTCTTCTGCCATGCTCTTTTGCCAAGATGTTCTGCCTCACTTTAAGCCCAGAGCAATGGAGTCTGCTGTCTGTGGACTGAAACCTCTGAAACTGTAAGATTCAAAATAAAGTTTTTCTCTTCGGCTGAGTGATATTTTGGCCTATTTGTAAATTGTTTTAAATAAAATAGATTTAAAACTAAAAAAAAAAAACAAAAACAAAATAAAGTTTTTCTCCTCTAAGTTGTTGTTGTTAAGTATTTTGGTCGCAGCAATGAAAAGCTGACTAACACAGTACTAAATTATGTATTTTTTAAGAAAACCTTTATCAACAATCAAGCACAAATTCATTTTACTGAATGCCTGTACTTCACCTGTAACACCTAATTTATCTCCTTCACAGTTACAGCTTCCCCACATAGTACAAACTAGGCTCCCTAATTAAACATTTCTAATTATTAGAGAAGATAGATGATGATAATTGAGCTGTCTCAAACTTGTTAAGAAAACTGGAAAGGATAGGTCTAAAATTGTCCAGATGCCTATTTTAATCTGATTAAAATTTTCTGCCTTTCTTGGAAGGCTTTTTTATTTATAAAACTTAAAGCATACTGAATAAAACTAATTTTTCATACTGTTCAGTTTTATTTCCCAGTGTTCTGTTCTCTGGCTTGCCCACTGCTTTATTATTATTGTTATTATTATTATTTTATTATTATTTTTTAATTTGAGGTGAAATGTACATAAAACATTAACCTTTTAAAAGTTAAATTACAGTGGCATCTAGTAGATTCACAATATACGTATACTACCTTTATTGGGTTCCAGAACATTTCAGCACCCCCAAAGAAAACTGCCTATTCTTCCTCCAAGCCCTGGTAACCACCAAGGAGCTTCCTGTTCCTATCAGTTTACTTATTCTGGGCTATTATTTGTTTTTAACCACTGTTCATTTGTTTTAATGTTCTTCATGCTTAGAGTATCCTAAGTCCTACTAGACTTTTGTGTTTGGCTCACTAATTTTATACTCATGAAGATTATAATCTGCAGTTTAATTTAGCTATAGTGACCATTACCATTGCACTCTGCTGAAAATTCTCTCTCAGATTGTTTCCTCTCAGTCTTCCCTGCAGATCACCTCACATCCCCATTTAAATGTTTATATTTTGATCTCAGTCCTTTGTTCTAACTTTACCCACTGTCTTCCTCCGTGGCTGACCTTAACCACTTTGGTTACCAAATCTAGACTTCTAACCCCAATCTCTTCAGAATTTCAGACCTTCTGCAATTACCAGCTGGATGTCCAGTAACTAGTTTATACTGTGCATCTTAAAATAGAAATAATTTGGGCTGGGGCTGTAGCTCAGTGATAGAGCACTTACCTTGCACATGTGAGGCACTGAGTTCTATCTTCAGCACAACTAAAAATAAATAAATAAAGATATTGTGTCCATCTACAACTAAGAAAATACTTAAAAAAATAAATAGACTTTTTCTTCTCTCATCTCTATCCTTCCCTAAACAAGATGAAACATCACCATTGTCTTTTCTTTCTTGATAAATGGCACTATTTTATCCATAGACATCCCTGGCTTTGTTTGTAGGAGTCAAGAGTTTTTCCTCTTTGTACCTTTTCTCTGCATGTAGTCATTTTCAAGTTTACCCCCTAAATATCTCTGGAATCTATTTCTCTTCATTTCTATACTCTGTACTTAGAAGACTACACATTGCTTAGACTAGAGTTTCACAAACCATAGCTCACAGGGCCAAATAAGGTCAGTACCTGTTTTCATGGATCAAATTTTACTTGAATACAGCTTTGTTCATTAGTTTATGTATTTATTGGGTTGTTTTTATGCTATAAAAGGAGAATTTTGTAGTTATGACAGAGACCGTGTGGCCTGTAAAGCCTGAAATATTTACTAGTCTGGACCTTTACAGAAATTTTTTGCCTTCTTTTGGAATATTATTGATTTTTTGTGTCTAGTATTGTCTACCCTTATCCACTTAAGATGAACATCTAGAAGAATCCATATGAATCTTTAATATATATTTTTACAAAATTTAAGGCCTTTATCGTGACATAAGATCCCTGCCCATCTACTCGGAGTATTTTCTTCTTGAGCAGTCATCCTGATGTCTTGTATGTGCTTACTACTTTGCCTGAAATGTTCTTCTGTCTCTTCTCTTTCTGGTTAACTTATCTGTTTCTCAAAATCGAGCACGTTATCCTCCTAGGAAATCTGACATTCCAGATTATTCCCTTTTCCTTGTTTCCTTCAAATCATCTACAAATTTTGTTTTACTTTATATACCCAATGTGCACTTTTATCCATTTGACAGTATTCTCCTAGGAGACTTTAAAACCAACCAGTATCAGTCTTGGTGTCAGGCACTGAATACTCCTTCAGGAAGTATTTGTTAATACTGAATGAATAGATTGCTTTTGTGTTAGACTCTTTTAAACTAGATTGTAAACGCAGGAATTAAATCTTAGACAACTTTTATATCCTCTGATTACATCAAGAGAAATGCTGAATCCCCAGTAGGTACAGATGTTGGTTAAATTATTGATTCAAATTGTCATCTAGTAAAGTGGCACAAAAATTCTTTTAGAAAGAGTTGAATTATCTAAGACAGACATCTAGATAAGCACATGTTGTTATGTAATCCTCTTAGGAAATCTGACATTCCAGATTATTGAATGGAATAATCTGGAATTATTCCATTCAGTGGAATTTGATTCTTTAACTACTTAAGTACTAACTTAATTACTAACTTTCTCCCCTTGTGGTTCTTAGATGTCATTTTTTTCTTTTGTATTGGGAATATGGTTCACTGTCATTGAATATTTTGAGCTATCCACTAGGCATCTTAAAATCTGTTCTGTATAGTGCATATATAAGGAACAATTTAGATGGAATGTGCTAAACGGATGCATTATTGTAGGGTATTGTTGTTCTGAAAGTACTGAGTTAGTTTAGCTATAAATGAGAGTATCAATGGAATGTAACTGTTGCCATTCGATGTTGGCTGTCTATTCTGTTTCTTTACTGGACATGTTAGTTAGCTTTTTGTTGCCCCATAACAAAATACCTGGGCAAAGTAATTTAAAGGAGGAAAGGGTTATTTTTGCTATTTCAGAGGTTTCAGGCTATAGTCAGCTGGTTTCATTGCTCTTAAGCCTGTGGCAAGGCTGTGCATTATGGTGGAGAGGGTGTAGTAGAGCTGTTTATCTCATGGCATCAGGAGGGAGGCAGGGAGGGAGGGAGGGAGAGAGAGAAAATGTGCAAGCACATATGAGGAAGGAGCTGGGACCAGATTACACCCTTCCAAGGACACCCACCCTCCCCAGTGACCTGTTTCCTCCAACTAGGCCCCAACTCCTATAGCTTCAACCTCCTCCCATTAGTCCCTGCAGTTATGAATCCGAGTCCCTCATAATCCAATCACTTCACCCAAACTTCACCTTAGAACTTTGCTTCATTGTGGACCAAAGCTTCAATGCATGAACCTTTGGGGAGCATTCCAGATCCAAGCTGGAATTATACCCAGATGATACTGTGTTAATTTGCTTTTATGTGGTACTTAGGAACCACTGGTGAGATTGCTACTAGTAGCAGCAGCAACAACAACAAACATATAGTGTTTTTTATATGCTAAGCATGATACATATAATTAACTCATTTAATTCTCATAACAATCATATGAGAGAAGATCCTATTTTCCTCATTTTGCAGATGAGGAACTTGAGGCATAGGAAACGAAAATAAACTTGGCTAAAATAATACAGCTAGTAAGTGCTAGAGGCCAGAATTTGACCTGGGCTGACTAACTCCAGAATATATACTCTTACTAACTACACTAGACTTTCTGAAATGAATCATGGAACAATTTCAAGTGAGCAGTTCTTGCATTCTTTCTCATCCCCTCTAATAGAAACTCCGGTTTAGTTCAGCAATGAAAATAAAAAAATGCTAAATGGTTAAAAGTAGTTTTTTCTTTAAGACACATATATCCTGCTTTATATTTATTGTCATTATTTGAAGGACTCCTTTTTAGCACTGTTCTATTTTTATGTTTTTCTAGAAGTAGGTGCTTATTAAATGGTTGTATTTAAACAAAACTGGGGATAACAAAACAAGTGCAGTGAAACAAAATTGTATGTGGTTTGTTTCATTTTATATTGCCCTTGAGGATATAAAGTTTTTATATCTGGAAAGTATTAATAATTGTGGTAACCAAGGGTAAATCATCATAGGAGCTGGGTGAGATTGGTCTTTAGGTGTTGCCTTTTTCTTTTTTTTTCTGTAGCAGAATTAAAAAACACTTAGGATATAGCTCATGTATACTTCATTGTATACTGCTCAATATATATACCATCACCTAAATCAAGTTAAGCACAGAACATTGTAATCATTAATCCAGAAAGCTTTCTTGTCCATCCCCTCTCAGGAGAAATATCCCAATCTTTACTATGCTTTATTTTGTTTCAAGTTGACTTGTATTAGTTTGTCTTCTCGACTGGAGTATAAATCTGGCTTTGCTTACCATTGCTCAGCATAGTGCCTGACATAAAGTATATGTTCAAATATCAGTTGAATAAACAAATTGAAAAATACTCAGTTATCTGTTATGTTGTTCTCTGGTATACAGTTGCTGGTTTAGTATTTGAGGACAGATAATTCATCTTAGTTTTCTGTGATGAAGTTTTTTTTTTTTTTTTAACATGATACTTATACCAGTTTTATGACAAGAAAATTGAACTGTGCTGGCATTTGGGTTTAGTTTGTTCTGTTTCTTGCTCTTGTGACTAGGAGAAAGTTGCTACCACTTGAAAAATAATGGCAGCCTATTGGATTGCTTTCTTGAGAATATCTCATTTCTTATAGTTTTTTCAGATTCTTAATTTAACTCTAAAAATATTTTTTTTAGTTGTAGATGGACACAATGCTTTTATTTTGTTTATTTGCTTGTAATGTGGTTCTAAGGATTGAACCCAATGCTTCACACATGCCAGGCAAGCACTCTACCACTAAGCTACAGCCCCAGCCCAATTTATATCTTAATGATCTTTTTGTATACCTCAAGCAGTTCCAAAAGATTAAATGCTCATTGTGGAGAGAAAATTGTCATAGGAAATTTTATAATTATTTATGAGACACATTGGCTGTAGATTGTAGGTATTTTGTAACACCTTAGTTGAAAACAATGAGAATTCTGTTTGTTCATCTTTATGAAGCTTAAGATACATACATAAAGAGGTTTGGGCTTAGAAGTCGTTTTTGTTGTTGTTGGAGGTGGTAGTGGTGGTGGTGGTGGTGCTGCTGCTGCTACTGAGGATCACACTCAGAGAGCCTCCTGAATGCTAGGTGAGTGCTCTGCCATTGAGCTAAACCTGTAACCTAGAAGTTGCTTTATTCAAACTTATGTAGCAGAGAAAGAAATATTGAGTTGAAAGTACCCTATAATTCTGATTCATGCTTCCATCTGTCAAGTTTAACCCTGTCATTTTACATTTGAGGAAATTGAGGTTCATAGAAGTTACATTCTAGTCCGTACATATCAACAGTCAAACCAGTTTATTTATCTCAGAATTTCCTGTCTGTTTTGCATCATGTTGACAGCATTGCCTGGGGGTTCTTTATGAACATACATATACTAGAATCACAACTCCAAATTATTCATTTTTACGAGGTTTGGGGGTGTGACCTAGATGTATAAAGAGATAACAAAAACAAAACAATAAACTTGAACCACTCTTCTCCCTTAAAATTTTAATAATAAACTTTCCACCTGATACATTCTGTTGTGACTTGGAACTATTGTGTTAGCATGCCTTGTCTTTCTTATTTTTTCTTTCTTTTAAAGTAACAGACTAATTCTAGATCAGTTTTAGGTTTCAGAAAAGGTGAACAGAAAGTACATAGTGTCCCTATATAATCCCATCTCCAACTCATTTCTTCCCTAGTATTGATACCTTGCATTGGTGTGGTACTTTTTTTTATAATTGATTAACCAATATTGATACTTTATTATTTAAACTAAAGTCATAGTTTATTATTCATTATTGCCATTAGGACCCATGTTTTTTGTTGTTATTATTCTGTGGATTTTGACCACAGATAATACCATGTATTAATTATTACAGTATCATAAAGAATTGCCGCAGTCTGCCTGGGCACAATTCAGGAGCCACTTGTCAAAAAGAAACTAACTTTAGTTTTAGAACTACAAACGCCAAACAAAACAGCTCCTCAGGGAAAAAACCCTCAGAGCCCAACTGCCACCACCGGCTTCCACAAGCCTCTCCTCACACCAACACTCAACCTCCCACAATCCTCCTGCTCTTGAGGCTGATTGGCTGGGTCGCGTGGGCGGAGCCAAAGAAGTCCCCCAATGAGCAGCTCCGTGGAGGAGCCAATCAGCTAGATGTTGCTGGGGCCGCTGTGAGCCAATCATCAGCTGGCAGTCTGAAGGGCAGGGAAACAGCCCAATGAACATCACCGCAGAGGAGCCAATCAGCTAGATGTTGCTGGGGCCACTGTGAGCCAATCATCAGCTGGCAGTCTGAAGCTTGCTGGCAGCTGGAAGTTTGCTGGGGCCCCTTTGGCTGTGGCTCTCAACATCTCCCCCTCTCTGTTTAAACAACAAGCATGTGGCTTAGGGACCGTGCCTGCCTTAGGTTGTCCAATACTACATATGGTCCTTACCCGTCTTCGGATGAGCTGACCTCAGGGCGTCAGCCTCCTGTCTTAGGTTGGTACCATTGTAATTGGATCTTACCCGTCATTGACTACCGGTCCAGTATACAGCCACACCTGTGGAGAGGTCTCAGCGGGGGAGGGGGTGAGGTTCTTTGCCTCACCTCTGTTGGCCCCCGACTCCAGACAATCACTGGGTCAGAACCTTGGTTAATCTCTCTGGAATCCAAATCGGCTGCTGTTCTTCCTGTGGAAACACACAAACAGACTCCCGACTCCAGACAATTACTGGGTCAGGACCTTTCCATTGTCCTGTTAGAATATCTTTCCAAAGTACCTTGGGCTTATGTACATTTTTTGGACACATATGCCTTTCTGCAGCACTAAGTCCTGTTGAATCCAAATTTAAAAAGTTTAGAGTAAAAAGGGTTATTTTAAGTTTATCTTTGGGGAATATATACCCCTTCCCAAAGAATACTTTTACTACTGCTAAAAGCCCATCCTCTACCTATTTGCTACTCCTCATTCCCTTGAGAACCACTGAACTTTTTACTGTGTTCTTGTCTTCTCAAGAATGTATGTGGTGGAATCTTATAGTATATAGCATTTTTAAACTTGATTATTTTACTTAGCAATATACATTTAATGTTCCTCTATGCCTTTTCTTGGCTTGCTACTTCATTTTTTAAAAATCCCTAACTAATATGGTTGTACCATAGTTATTTGTTTGTTTACCTATTGAAGGACATCATGGTTGCTTACTCTTTTTGGTAAATATGACTAAAGCTGCTGTATAATCTGTACAACCATTTTGGTGGATAGTTAGGTAGTATCACTCAAAGGGAAACATAGTCGTACCATATAATCCAGCAGTAGTACTCACTGGTATATACCCATGTGAGTTGAAAACAGTCCTCACAAAAAACACTGAAAAATGGTACTGAAACGAGCCATCCACATTTGAAAAAATGAATAAACAATAACCTTAACATCAAAATTAAGGCAAACGCACAAAAATTCACTCAAGATATATCAACGACATGAAGGTCTTTGATAAGAGTGACATATGACATACAATGTTTAGCATCTTTTCATGTGCTTATTTGCCATCTGTGTATTTTTTTTGGTGAGGTGTCTTTCTTGCTCGTTTTTAATTCTTATTGAGTTTTATGAGATATTTGTATATTTTGGATACAAGTCTTTATCCTATATGTATTTTGCAAATTTTTTTTTCTCAATCCGTTGGTTTTTCATTCTGATTAACTGTTGAAGAACCAAAGTTCTTACTTTTAGTAAAGCTCAACATTTTTCTTTCATGGGTCATTTTAAATGTATCTAAAAAGCCATCACTCAAATCAAGGGCACTCCTATGTTAAGTTTTATACTTTCTCCTATGTTAAGTTTTATGTTTCCTTTAAGTTTTTGATCTTGAATGAATTTTTGTGCATTTGCCTTAATTTTGATGTTAAGGTTATTGTTTATTCATTTTTTTGAATGTGTATGTCTGGTTGTTCCAGTACCATTTTTCAAAAAGACTGTCATGCCTTTTGATGTTCCTTTTTAGCAGCATGTTTCAAGCTAAGCATAAATTACAATAATTAAAATCAAATAAGAACCTAGGGTTATCATAATTAATTTTTGACTTTATATTTTGCCTTTTTGTGGGGGATGGGTGAGTACCAAGGATTGAACCCAGGGTTGCTTGACCACTGAGCCACATCCCCTGCCCACCCATCTTTTTTTTTTTTTGAGACAGGTTCTCGCTAGGTTACTTAGGACCTTGCTAAGTTGCTGTGGCTGGCTTTGAATTGTGCTTCTGCCTCAGCCTCCCAATGTAGTATGCTTTTAAAAGTAGCTTAACAGGAAATAGCATGTTGAAAAAGTTAGGCCTCTGGGATAGGCCAGTTCTTTTATTCAGATTCTGCATTTGCTTATTAACTTGCTGTGGTCCTAGATAAGTTACTGAATTGTGTCCCAGTTTCTTCATGTATGAAAAGTATTCTTAGGTTAAATGAAAAATATGTAATATGAAGCATGTAATATAATATCTTGCATATGTTATATTTATAAAAGGTTACTGATAATAAAGAACCCTTCAGATGTTTTATATACTTTTAATTCACCAATCCCTGTAATTTTTTTTATACTCTACAATGTATTCTAGGGAAATAATGGTGGTGTTAATCTAAACAAGAATAACAGTTTATTTGGACTATTTCTGACATTATTGATGCATTCTAAGATTTACATAAGGGAGTTTTACTGACTTAGAACACTACCAATCTATAAAACATAAAGTATAAAAAAGAACTTATTGTATTCTAAATACCCAGCATTTTCTAAAACCAATAAACATTAGTTAGCTCAAGACTAAAGATTATGTTTAAGATGATCATAAAGGAGAGTTTTGTGCTTTATAAAACTTTTATTTTTTTGCATATGATATGTTCTATATGCTTGCTTATGAATTTAGAATTTTTTTAAGGTTTCATTTTAATTTCCTCTCTAGTAAAAGCATGAGTTCTTGGGGCTGGGGATGTGGCTCAAGCGGTAGTGCGCTCGCCTGGCATGCGCGGGGTACTGGGTTCGATCCTCAGCACCACATAAAAATGAAATAAAGATGTTGTGTCCACCGAAAACTAAAAAATAAATATTAAAAAATTCTCTCTCTCTCTCTCTCTCTTTCTCTCTCTCTCTCTCTCTCTCTCTCTCTCTCAAAAAGAGAGAGTTCTTTAGGAAATGTGTCTTTACTTCTCCTATATGCCACAGAACTGCTGAATGAAGAAGCACATGATTTTTAATTGCTATGGATAACCTATTATTTTAAAGTTACTATTTTCTTTTGTTACTCTTCTATCCTTTCTTCCAAAGAGTAGATGGTGGAAACTCTAGTAGTATAATTAGGAAACATTTGTCTGTGTAGTATCAGGGTATAAAAATTAATTGTATATTTATACAGTACTAACGAGTTAAGGAAACAATTTTTTTGGTTTGTTTATTTGTTTAAGACAGATCTGGTTAAGTTGCCCAGGCAGACCTCAAATTTGCAATTCTTCCTTAACATCCCAAGAATCTGGGATTACAGGCATGTTGTATCACACCTGGACTATGCCAGATTTTTTAATTGAATTGTCTTTTTATTAATGATTTGCAATCATTTTTTATCTTCTAAATACAAGTTCTTTATAAGATTCATGATTTGTAGGTACTTTCTGTTCATCTGTTGACTATTTCTTCTCTTTTGTAATGGTGTTTTGAAGCACAAATGTTTTTATTTTTCCTAACATCCCATTTATCTAATTTTTTGTTGTTGCTTATGTGTGTGATGTATTGCACCTAAAAAGCCACTGTGGATTTGCCAAGTCCAAGATCATGAACAATTATTTACTCCTACATTTGCTCCTAGGGATTTTATAGTTTTAACTCTTGTATTTAGGTCTTTAATCCATTTTGCATATATAGACATTTCTATGAAAAAAGTAAGGTTAAGAAAAAGTGTTCAAGGTTGTTAGTCATCACAGAAATCTTAGTCAAATCCACAGTATACCACTTAACATACACCAGGATGGCTAGGATAATAAAGAGAAGTTGTAAGGATTTGGAGAAGTTGTAACTCTCAAACACCAGGGGTAGAATGTAAAATGATGCAACAGCTTTGGAAAATAATCTGGTTGTTCCTCAAATGATTACACATAGTTACTGTATAATCCAGTAATTTGTTCCTAGGTATTATACCTGTATTTGCATCTATACAAATGTTCATAGCCACATTATTCATAATAGCCCATAATAGAAAGAGCCCAAATGTTGATCAACTGATGAATGGGAGCCAAAATGTTGTATTCCTGTACAAAGGAGTAGTATTCAGCATTCAAAAGAAATGAATCATATGAACTGTATTTCAATATGGATGAACCTGGAACATTCTAAGTGAAAGAATCCAATCACAAAATATCACATTTTATATGATTTCATTCATATGAAATGTTGAGAATCGGCAAATTCCATAGAGACACAGAATAGGTTCATGTTGCCTTAGGGCTAGTGAGATGGAAGGACTAGGAGATGACCATTATGAGGGGCAGAGTTTCTTTTTGGTATGATGATAATGTTCTGAAATTGATTGGGGTGCTGGTTGTACAAGCCTGTGCATATACTAAAAGTCATTGAAATGTACATATTAGGTGAGTAAATTATATGTTACATGAATTATAACTTTTAAAGTTGTTTCAAATAGTGCATACAATTCATATTGTTATTTTACAAGGCTTATGAACCCTACATTCTAAAGAAACACGTATTTGAATATTTAAGCAAATAACACAAGAGAAGCTATCAAATACAAATATATAAGTTGCCAAATGGGTGGTATAGATTTGTGCTGTTCAGTAGAAATATATTGCAAGCCATGTATATGACTAAAATTTTCGAATAGCCACAATGTTAGCTAGCTTTCTGACACTATAACAAATACCAGAGCAATCAAAAGTAGAATAAGGATAGAACTCTATAGAAAATACTTATTTTGGCTTACAGTTTTAGAGGTTTCAGCCTATGATTATAGTGTGTCCCCACACAGTTGGGTCTCTGGTGGCATGTCATGGTAGGAGTATGTAGCAGAGCAAAATTGCTCACCTTATGGCAGGGAAATGAAAGAAAGGAAGAGACTGGGTTCCATTAATACCTACTAGTGTATGTCTTACTTCCAACACCAATGACTCAAATATCTCTCAGTAGGCCCTACATCTTAAAGATTCTTCAACCTCCCGATAAACTGCCGACATTGGAACATTGAGACACAAAAAATACTGCAGTAACTTAAAAATTAAATATTATGGTAAACAGTATGGACCCTACATTCTAAGGAAAACTAAAATTTAGAACTACTATTTGACTCAGCTGTACCTCTCTTATGTGTATACCTGAATGGATCAAAGTCAGTGTACTATAGAGATACCTGTGTACTCATGTTTATTGCAGCACTGTGCACAATAACCATCAAGTTGATGAATGAATAAAGAAAATGCATATGTAAATAATGGAGTATTATTCTGTCATAAAGAAGAATGAGAAAAGGAAAATGGATGGAACTGGATATTATCATATTAACCTAAATAAGCCAGATCCAGAAAGACAAGTATCACATGTGTTTTCTTCATGGGGAAGGGAAAAAAGATGATGTAAAAGTAGAAAGGACTATTAGGGAAAAGGAAGGGGGACCCAGAGGTGGGAGGTGAGGAGGAAAGAGAGGGTAAAAGTGAAATGGATACCACCAAAGTATGTTATGTACATGTATGGAATTGTCACAATGAAGCCTATTATTTTGTACATGCAGTAAAAGAATAAAAACTAAAAGAAATGGATGAAGTTAATGTACTTGGTTTAACCCTGTATCTAAAAATATTACCATTTCAGCAAGTAATCTACTTAAAAACTATTGATATTTTGTATTCTTTTTTTCTTACTAAGTCCTCAAAATCTTATGCATTCCAGCACATTTCAATTCAAACTAGCCATTTTCAAGTGTTTAATAGTCTCCTATAATGACTGTTGTGTTGGACAGCACAGGAAGAGACAGTCAGTGTAAATCCAGAGGGAGAAATAATCTTTGTAGTTTGGAGTGGTTAGGAAAAATCCATACTTGAATCATTTTGCTCATTCATTCATTCACCATTTTATTAATTCATCTAATATTTGAGCTCTTACTGTATACAAAAAATTGTAGCAAAAACTGCAGACATATATATAGACTTATATAAATACTCCCTGTGAAACAAAGGATGATAAGTGAAATACAAAATATAACATGCCCAGCACTGTGCTTATTGTTGAGAGTTTTCTCTTCTAGTTCCATTTCATTCTCTGTCCCTCCAAAACTTTGGTAAATACATGAGTTTGGGAACATGGCAGAAAGGCTTAGGAGGTGACATAACAAGAGTCTTGGCTACCCACAGACTTGAATGAGCCCTTATTTTCATATCCTCAGCCTTTCTTCACTAGAGGGTTCTGCTGCTTGGGCACGAAATTCAGGCTTATCCTCTTGGTACTGAGGGCTATTTAACCAGTGTTAAGTGAGTTTTGGTGGGTTAAGAATGTAGTAATTCTTAAAAAAAATTTAGAAGAAAAAAAGTCTTGGTTTTCATTCCATATATGAGGTAGCAAGGAGTTTTGTGTATTTACTAAGTTTAAAGAAACAGTGTACAGAATGTGTAGTAACCAAGGAAAGAATGATATGAGATGAGAATGAAACCAGATTTTGTGGGAGTCTTATGGTATATGTTGAAACCCTTGAAGAGTTTTAATCAGAGAAATGAGATAGACAAGGGTAACTCTAAAGTGAGAAGTTGAATCTCTAAAAAGTCAAAAGAGTGGTCTGGCGTACAAAAAATAAGTGTGAGAACCAACAGCTCTCCAATGATAATAATATAAAATAAATAACATGTATTTAAAGTTCTGGGAATGCATAGACTAATCTGGGGAGAGTATGTGGACAGAAGAGAGAAGAAAAAGGACCAAGCCCAGGAAAACTCCCAACATTTAGAGGTAGGCAAAGGAAGAGCCAGCATAGAAGGCTCTCAAGTGAGTTGGGTTTTTGGATGACTGGAAAGAGTGAAATACTTCTGAAATGGCAAAAGAGAGCAGGGAGGACTGTCTTGAGATGTGTGAAGAGACTAAATAACATCAACCTCTGTGGAATTTATGAAACAACTTCTTCAGAAAAGCTATATTTTCCTGAAGGTGAGAAGATGGAGTTTGCTAATTATAAGCATTTTAAAAGGAGTAAGGTTGAGTAGTTGATGTAGACGAAAGGGATATGTGGAGTAGTTGGGGAATGAAAGTTAGTGACTAATGGGAGTCTAACATAAGGCTAGCATTTCTGGTGTAGACTTAGGTAAACAAGGATACAAGATGTGTTAGCTTTAGTCGTTAAAGTCTTGTAGCCTGGAGTTATCTCTGGGCTTAGTGGCATAGTATGAAAAAGGTTATCTCTGGGCTTAGTGGCATAGTATGGAAAATTCGAAGTAATTTCTTGGGTGAGGAGCAAGATTTGGGCAAATTAGTCTGCTTCACCAGATTCTAGATTTGATATGAAGAGGCCTCTTCAACTTCTGTCATTTGTTAAATAGTAAAAACACCTCACTGATTATTTCAAGATTTAAATGAATGGTTAGATAATTTATAACAGTTTAATCTGAATACAGATAAAACCTTTAGGAAATATTTTAAACATACATCATAATAGGTCATACTTCACCCAAGTTATTTTGTCACTCTTTTCTGTTCTGAATGCAAGAATCAATGCATAATTGAAAAATAAACATTGACTGTGAATGAGGAGGACTCAATCCATCTCCTCATAATGCCAATTATATTTAATTTTAGAATGAAGGAGATATTGTTCAAGAAATATTTGCAAATTTTTAGTTTAAACAGTTCTGTATACATACTTGGATTTCTTAGAACTCAGTGAATAAATAATAAATTATAACAAAAGTACTTGTGGAAAGAATTTTTAGAACTTTAAGCAAATTTATATTTACAAATTATATATGCTCAATGTGGATGATTTGGAAATTATGAAGAAGTACAAAAAAGAAAATAAAACTTTACCTGTATTCTCACTATCTAGAGAAAACTCCTGTTTTCTGTTTGCTTTTTGGTGTATTTGTGTAGTATTTGTTCACATTTGGGATCACATAGTATATAGTAGTTTGCAGCCTGTTTTCATATATCTTGTATCATGAATTTTTCTTATAATAATAAATGTTCTTTGAGATTGCTTAATATTTTGTTTCATGTGAGCATATCATAGTTATCTAATGATTTTCTTACTCCTAAGTGCCTTGATTGGCTTTATTGATACTGTACATAGAGTTTCTTTTTTTTTTTTTTTAATACATAGAGTTTCACTGAACATTTGTGTAAATCAATTATTTTCTCTGAGTTTCTGATTATTTTGCCACATTTCTAGAAAGGGAAATACTGGGTCACAAAGCAGAGCTTGGTTGTTGCTGCTCTTGCTTATACTTTATTAATCAAATAATTTCATTTAAAAATCAAAATGTATTATATATTTGAGGGTATGATATTATTTATTCCTGTATTCCAATAATGGTTGATTTGTGTATGGATTTGCAGATCCCCTTGCAATTATAAATCTTTTATAGGGACTCTTTGGCTCATATGTTGAGAGCTATTACTAGAGATTATAAATTTAATTTCTCTCCTACTCTTTTATCTTTCACTGTTCTTGCTCTAGCAGATACCCTCTCATTGCCCCTAGCAAATTTAGTGATTGTTTTTTTCTAATATCCTTTACTTCATTTGGGAAAATAATTTTGAGGCTTTTAAAAAGTCACATTTGCCAGGACCAGTTGTACATGCCTGTAATCCCAGTTTTTGGGGGACCTGAAGCAGGGAAGATCACAAGTTCCAGACCAGCCTGAGCAATTTAGCATGGCTGTGTCTCAAAGAAAATAAAAATAAAAAGGTTTGGTGATATAACTCAGTGGTAGGGTGCTTGCCTAGCATGAGTTATGCTCTGGTTGCTATCTCATGTACACAGAGAGACAGACACAGAGAGAGGTCTCCATGTACATTTTGGGGATGGTAATTCAGCCATACCAGACTTGTCTAGCAATGTGGGAGACCCTGGGTTTGATCCCCAACACCACAAAAAAAGAAAACTTATGTTTTATGGTATCCCTTGTTAACCCTGAATGTTTCTTTTTAGAATGTAGATGTATCTCAGCTTACAATGGGATTACTTGCTGATATACTATATTTTAAACTAAGAAAGTTTATCACAAACTCATTTAATACACCTAACCTACTGAATATTATAGTTTAGCAACCCAAAACACTGTAGAGTATTGGTTATTTACTATCCCTGTGATTGTCAAGCTGATTAGGACCTGGAGCTCCCTGCCCTGATTCTTAACCCCCGCTTGATTGATTTGTCCAGCCAAGAATTGAGAACTCTGGTAGGGTGAAAAATGGCCCTTCAGAAGATACCTGTTATGATCAGTTCAGGCTCCTATAACACAATGCAGTGCACTGGGTGGCTTTTAAACAACAGACATGTATTTCCAGCAGTTCTGAAGGCTGGAAATTCTAAGACCTACATGCCAGTGGATTCAGGTCTTGGTGGAGGGAGGCCTTGGCTTCAGGTTGGTCACTGCTTAGTGTTGGCTCACATGACGGGGAGAGGAAGCTCTGATATTCATTCTTACAAGGGCATTAATTCCATTGGGGTTTAGGGCTTCAACCCGTTTTTTTTTTTTTTTTCTTTTTCTTTTTCTTTTTTTTGGGTAATGGTGGCGATTGAACCCAGGGCCTGACTCATGCTAGGTATGTGATTTTTATCTCTGAGCTATATCCCTAGCCCTTAACCTGTGAATTTTAAGGGGGACTCAGACATTCAGCCCTGCAACTTATGAATATCAACCTTATTTCAAAAGTGATTTTTTTTTTTAGATTGCAGTTAAATTAGGAATCTTGAAATCAAGATAATTCTAGATTATCCTAGATTACATCCAGTGACAGGTATGCTTTTAGAGATATAAAAGAGAGGAAACATAAAGAGGAAAGATTTAATCACAGAGCTAGAAATTGGAAAGATAAAGCCACAAGGGACATAAGTAATACTACCAGAAGTTAAAAGAGGCAAGGAATGGATTCTCTGCTTGAGTTTCCACAGGAGTGCAGCCTATTGATATCTTGGTTCTGGATTTCTCCAAGATTGATAGAGTATAATTTTTGTTGTTTTAAGTCATTCAGTTTGTGGCAGTTTGTTACTACAACCATGGGAAACTAATACAGGGACCAGAAAAAAATTCCCTTTTTTATCTGTTTTATTACCTTATATTTGGACTCTCGTTTTATTTATTTCATGTGCTTAAGTTTTTCTGTTGAACCTAGCTCTTAGAAGGAACCCTTTACTGCTGTTAGATTTTCTTCCAGTTAAAGTTTCTAATCTGGCCTTTGCATGTTTTTTTCTGTAGTATGTTTGGGTCAGTTTTTTTTTTTTTTAATTTTCTCATGGTTCATTGAGCAGCTTTTCCATGTCATTTGTTTTAATATAATGCTATCAGTGAATTCTTCTGGAACCTGTGGGTGAATAGTAAGGTGAAGAGAGTTACTGTCCAGTGCAATCCTTTCCCCAAACCCAGGTGTTCCTTCCACTATTGTGAAATTCTATTTCTTACCTCAACTGGGTGTATTAACCTGGAAGGTGATGAATAGGTAGGTCCCAGTGGTTCTGGAGGCTGAGGCAAGAGGATTGCAAGTTCAAAGCCAGTCTTTGAGGTGCTAAGCAACTCAGTGAGATCCTGTCTCTAAATAAAATACAAAATAGGGCTGGGGATGTGGCTCAGTGGCCAGGTGTTCTGAGTTCAATTCCCGATCTCCCCCCCACCCCCTCGTTCCTCCAAAAGATATGAATAGAAGACGCTTTTTGGGTAAAAAACATTTAGGATAGAAGATATTTCCAGGATCTTTTCTTTACTATATACACCCCTTGTCAGAAGCTACCTGTGACATTTTCATGGCCTACCTTTTACCTTATCAAAGAGTATCATAGGAAATTCTCAGTAAAAAATAGTTCTCTTTTAAAGAATAGCGATACTAATTCATTTTACTTTCTTAGCCTAGATGATTTTGTTTCAAAATTCAAACATGTTACATGCTTTGTTTTTACTCATGATCATTGTTTTCTAAATATAGTATGGTAAAATGTCTAATTTTCTATTTTAGAAATAGTCTGCTTAATTAGAAGCTGTTCACTTCTCATTAATTTCAGTTTCATTTGAAATATCTAATTGGAGATGAAAGAGACAATCTGGAAAGGGCAAAGTTAGGGATTTAGGTGTTTCCCAAGGATGAAAGTTCTGTTTTGAAGAAAAACAGATTTCCTACCTTTATGTTCTTCTTTGGTTCTGACGTTGCAAGTAATGAATAAGCAATGGGAAATGCTCTGCTCTGTTGTGGAGTTCCTACTGTGTTCTTTCATGACCCACAAGAGGATCAGGCATACTCTTTTAGACAGTGTCAGTGGAACCAAGTCCTTATTGTAGACCACTGTAGGTGTAGGAATGCGACATCCCAATGGCCTTTCTTTAGTAGAGCTCACTTAGTGTTTCTTCTAGTAGAGCTTTGTGGGAAAAAAGGCTAAGTGGCTTTGCTTTGTGAATTCACTCAGTTCTAAAAATATTCTTCCTTACTAGAAAGGTGGACCTGTATTTGCCCTATTTAGATGCCATTGCTAGGTTGTTTAAAGTATGTTTTTGTGGGGTGAGGGCTGGGGGTTGTTAAGTCAGTTTTCAGAGAGAGTAAGATAGGGAAAAATGCAAAAGCCAATGTGGATTTGATTCCAAATAATTATAATCACATGGGACAATATTGTTTAATATGTTTTTCTCTTGGGCATATTCCTTGTTATATAAACTGTAAACACAGCATCATTACTTATAGTTAGTTGTAAACTAAAAAATAGTCACTGTTTGAAAACGTATGATTTCCCTTGGAGAAATGGAATTAATGACAGAACTCTTATTTATTATGTGGTTGTTTTGTTTTCCGTAGTTAATTTGAAGAGATCCTTGTAGAGCTGTTAGGAGGTTCTCTATCTCCATTGTAACAATTAAATAGTAAAAATGCTATTTTTTTTTGTTTCAGAGTTGATCTTTGATGATGTTGGCAGCAAACACCAAAAATATTTAAATAGCTTTATGTGTATATGGTTTATTTTCTCTAATAAATTATTATTCTTATTAAGCAAATAATATAATTTATTTTGTTTGAGTGGGGATTGAATCCCAGGATGCTTTGCTACTGAGTTATATCCCCAGTCCTTTTTATTTTTTATTCTGATACAGGGTCTTTTTTATTTTTTATTTTGATACTAGGTTGTTGAGGGTCTCAGTAAGGTGGCCAGGCTGAATTTGAACTTGTGATCCTCCTGCTCCCAAATCACTGGTATTACAGCTGTGCACCACTGTACCTGTCTTCAGATAAGACTTTTTGAATTTATCAAATTTAATATTCTTTAGCTAAAGAAATAAGAGATGCCTAAAACTACTGTGTGATATAATGATATTATACCTCCCTGCTTTTTCAATCCCCATTATGTTTCATATTTAGAATAAACTAGCTACCTGTCTGCCTTCCTCTACCCCCCAAACAAAGGACAGGAAATATTTCCTTTACTCCTGTAAAAAGTAGCAGCTGCTGTGAAGCCATGGATTATTACTTTGTGTTTTGATGGGTCTGTTCAAGTTGCTTAAAAGTTTGCTGTCAGTTCCCTGATTTGATTTAGTTTCCTGATTTGATTTTTCCTTGGGGAAATTCTGATTCTCTTTATTTATTTTAGTTCATTTGTCTTCCATGTAGACATATCTTAGGAGAAATGTACCCTTTTATTTTAAAAGGTATTCTTATAGTTTATATTAAAAGGTGTGAAGACTCTTACTCAAAATGTGTGGTTCTTTTGAACTGAGGTAGGTTTTTTTTGGATTTATTTTGGAATATAAGTGTCTTCATTTTTTTTCCCCATTTTTATAGGCTTTGGAAGATGTTGTAAACTGGAGAATTAGATGACCCAAGTTTAGTTTTTACTATTATAATGTGACCTTGAGCAGTTTTACTTAATTTTTGAGCATTGGTTTTCTCTTCCTTGGTTTCATATTGCTTTTTCCTCCCTCATAGTTCTCTTGTATGGATAAAATGAGGTAACGTATGTAAAATACTTTCTAAGTGATAAAGTGCTTTATAAATATGTTGTTTGTGGGTGATCAGGATTGTTCTTAAGGAAAATTGACAAATAGGTAAACTTTGTCTTTGCATTATCTCCTGAATTAATCCTTTTGAAATGGTGTTCATGGGGTCCTATGTCATTTTAAAGGTTCTTATTACAGTGACTTTTAGATCTTAAATAGTTTCTAAGGTGTAATGGAAGCCTGTATAAATTTGTTCACTTAACAGATGAACAGTTATTTTACATCTTGCTATATGCCTAGGCATAAAATTGGGACACACCAGTAAATGTGTGATGAACATGATTGTTGCCTTCATGGATTAGACATTAGTTGTTCACTTGTAATTGTTAAAGCACACAGGACCAACTCGGAGTAAGCAGTACTCTTTTGGGAAAAAACAAATCCTTTTTTCATTCCCTGCTCACCACTGTTTGAAATTTAACAGCAGTTTTAGCTTGCTAATTCCCACTTTAAAACATGTATGAAAGTACATAATTTGTATGCCATGCTATGGGAATAGTGGGTTGGATTAAAGGGTATGGATATCAGGTGCATATTTCAGGCAAAAGTAGAGAATTGTCTGAGCTGTTACATTGGGGGGGTTTTGGGTTGTCATAAGTCAGTATTCATGATCAAGAGGAAATGTGATAGACCAAAACCGGACCTAGTCCAGTAGAAAATATGTGGAACATTGATTCCGATGTTAAATTTATTAAGGACTAGAGTAAGATAAAGCAGCTTTGTGAGAGTTATTTTCTGTCTGTCTTCTGGATTTGTAGCTACTCAAAATTGATGCTGCCTGGAGTGAGATCATTGACTGCAACAGAGCATTGTAGTTTTTAAAAGTAATTACTTGTTTGTTTAGTCTAAATACTTCATTTACTCGTTTTTGGATAATCAATATAAACTTGTAAAAAATGTTTAAATATGCTCTCTCCCTTCTGTCATCCTGTAATTTGCAAAGTTTGTTAAGTAGATAAGCATATTTAGGACTTAAAGATTTTAATGTAAATTCCTGTTTTCTTTTTGGTACTAGGGATTGAACTCGGGCACTTAGCCACTGAGCCACATCTCCAGCTCTATTTTGTTTTTTTATTTAGAGACAGGGTCTCACTGAGTTGCTTAGTGCCTTGCCATTGCTGAGACTGGCTTTGAACTTGCAATACAACAGGGAAATAAGCATCTCCAAAAGCTAGCCTCGGTGTGATATCTGTTCATTTTGTTTTCCCTGTCCCTCCTTTTCTTTACTGTCCTTAACCCCCAAAGGAAATTTAGTAAATTTTTTTTTGTTTTATTTTCCCCAGTAATCACATAAAGGATACATAGAAATTGCCTTGAAATTTTTATCATGTTGTTGTTAGGATTGATTGATTTACCTGCTCGGTTGGTATTTCGTTTCTTTATCATTTCATTTGCTCCAAGGTACACAAGCAATTGTGCTCTCGGCTGGAGATTCTATAAAATAGTTATTTTATAACTAGAATAAGTTCATTTTAGAATTGTCTAATTCTGATTCTGTGAACCTCAGTTCCATTTTAAGTTTCTAGCAGTTTTATCTATTTTGGGGGGAACATCTTGTTTTAATAGAAGTTTTTTAACCATTTGCTTAGGATAAAGAGTTTGAACTTTGATTTTTAAAACCTAAAAAAATTAACAGTGTCCAGTGTTTCTTCTTCTGAAAAACTTAATTGTTTTAAATTTGTGTTTTTATTAGTACATTATGGTTTTACATAATTGTGTAGTTTATTTTGACATTCATGAATGCATGAAACATAATTTGTTTCCATATAATGAATGAAAACATTCAACCTTGACTCTGTGAGTCTGGCTTTTTTCACATAGCATAATATTCTCCATTTCTATCCATTAATTAGCAAATGATTTAATATCATTCTTCTTTATAACTGAGTAAAACTTCATTGTGAATATAAAACACTTTTTCTTATCCATTCATCTACTTGACTATTAGCAATTGTGCTTCTATAAACCTTGGTATATACTAGGATAAGCTGATTTTAGTTCTTTTGGATAAATACCAAGGAGTGGGATAGCTGTGTCATGGTGCGGGTCCATTCCTGGTCTTTTGAGGAATCTCCAAATCGTATTCCAACATGGCTGTACTGATTTGTAGTTCCACCGAAAATGAATGAGTGCGCCTGTTTTTCCACATCTTTGCTAGTGTTTTTTGTTGTATGTAGTCTAGATAATTGGTATTACAACTGGTGTGAAATAAAATCTCAGTGTAGTTTTGATTTGCATTTCCCTGATTGCTAAGGATGTTGAACACTTATTTATATACTTTTTTCCACTTGCATATTTTTCTTTTGAAAAATGTCTTTTTAGTTCTTTCTTTTGCTCATTTATTGATTGGGTTATTTGGTGGGGTTTTTTTTTGGTGTTAAATTTTTGAAGATTTTTTTATGTATTCTGGGTATCAATCTCCTGCTGGAAGAGTATCTGGCAAAAATTTTCTTCCATTCTTCAGGCTTCCTCTCTGTGCTCTCATACCTTTGCTGTACAGAAGAAGTTTTTTGATTTGAAGCTAACCCTCTTATTGATTCATTGTTTTATTTCTTGAGCTGAAGGAGTCTTATTAAGTAAGTCAGTGCCTGCACTTATATGATATAGTGTTGGCCCTATGTTTTCTTCTAGCAGTGGCAGTGTTTCTACCCTAATTTCTAAGTCTTTTATCCACTTTTGAATTGATTTTGTGCAAGGTGAAAGGTAGGAATCTAATTTCATTCTTCTACATATGGATATCCAGTTTTTCCTGTACCATTTGTTAAAGAGGCAATCTGTTCTCCAATATTAATTTTTGGTACCTTTGTCAAATCAGGTGACTATATCTATATGGATTTTGTCTCTGTAACTTACTCTTTTCTTTTGATCTTAATATCTGTTTTTATGCTAGTTTTGTTACTCTAGCTCTGTAGCATAATTTGAGATCAGGTATTGTGTTGCCATCAGCACTCTTATTGCTCAGTATTGTTTTGGCTCTTTTGGGTCTTTTATTTTTCCATGTGAATTTTAGGACTGGTTTTTCTAGTTATATAAGAAATATCATTAGTATTTTGATGGGGATTGCATTGAACTTATAAATTGTGTTTGATAATACTAATTCTGCATGCCCAACAGCATGGGAGATCTTCAATTTCTTTCTTCAGTGTTCTACAGTTTTCACTGTAGGCCTTTCACCTTCTTGGTTAAGTTTTTCCATATACACACACACACACACACACACACACACACACACACACACACACAATTTTAACTCTGTGTTTTGCGCACAAGAGATTTTTGAGGTAAAGGAAGATTTTATAGAGGTTGTCATTGCAGACTCAGATCCCTATAACATAGTCACTGGAGTAGATCTTGGGCCACATCATGACTTTGCTCAATTTGTTTCAGTAGTATGGCTTATTAATATTCCCTGAATGTCTTTTGGTTAGCGCGCTGCAGTTGCTTTTTCTCAGCTCTGAATCTCAAGAGGTAGTCTCTGTAAGAAAAGAAACAACAGATTAAGAGTTTTGTTAAAAGAGCAAGGTTACATTCAACTTTGAGATTTATCATTTATATAAAATTTAGAATGTCAGTGCTAGACCCCATTCTAAATACTCACATATCCTTGAAATGGCCTTTTGATTTTTGGATGTTCACTCCACATGTTTGTGATCCATGTCACAATGTTTACATTTGTTTATTACAAGGTGGATTGATCTGAAGAGTGACTTCAAAAGACTTAAAAAAACAACAACAAAAAAAAAAACCCAGGAGATATTTCACAGGTACAATCCTATGTTTGAGAAATTGGTAACTAGGCTGCACAGATCATTTTGGAATAAGCCTACACTTGCTAAGGCTTTTGTAAAACTTGTATTCCAGATATTCTGTCCTTTAAAAGGTTGTTTTATTGCACACCATCTTTCCATTGTTCATGAGGAGTTCCATTGTGGTTTATATCTTTAAGATTCTCTATTTTGATGAGAAGCAGAGGCTATAATTCTGTGTTAGAATTCAAACAGGAAATTTATATCAGAAGCAGGGATTCTAATTGTAATTGAGTATCCCAGGAGTCCTCTGACCAGAGGGCTTGGATCCAACTCACTGCTCTGCTATTGTATCTGAAAGACAGTGGCATTTTTTGAAGGCCATTTTTTTTTAACCACCCTCCCTTAATTAGAGCAGCTTCATTACTATCATTCTCATTCTCCTATGTAAATGATGTGCATGTATTAAGGATACAGGTAAGGTTATTATTCTGTAAAATTTTCCAGATAATTTTGTCCAGCCAAGTGTATCCTGCTATTCTAAATTCTTTTAGCTCTTATTGTCCACAAACTAAGTAATTCCATGTTTTTATGACATTGTCTCTATATTCATTATGCTCGTCTCCTGGATACCCACATGTTCAGGTTTTTTTTTGAATAGTAGTTAATGATAATAAATCATTATATAGATTTGTATTATAAAAGTAGTTTTACTAAAACCTTACCATTAGTACTGCGAGACACTTAATGTTAGTAAGATATATCCTATAAGTGTTCTCTATAGTTTTCTCTAATCATTTGAGAGAAAACCCAGTAAATATTTTAATTTCTACTAAGATATTAAGTACTAACTATCTAGATATATAAGAGAGTGAAAGGACTGGTTCTTGTCAACATCAGGGCTCAGTTTAAAGTTAAGAAGCCTTCTGGTTGTGGTGGTGCACATCTGTAATCCCAGAAATTTGGATAGCTGACACAGGAGATGGTGAGTTCAAAGCCAACTTCAGCAATTTAGCGAGGCACTTAGAAATCAGTGAGACCCTATTTCTAAATAAATATTTTTAAAATGGGCTGGGGATATGGCTCAGTGATTAAATGCCCCTGGGTTCAATCTCTGGTATATCCTCCCAAATAAATAAATGTAAAATTAAGAAGCCTGAATTACTTGAGTTACAGTGTAGGTAAAATATTTTATTTTTCCAGTCTACTTTTAATATTTTAGAAGAATTATTTTATTTGTCCTTTTTGGTGTTTGAAATCATGATGATTGGATATACCTTCCCAGGCTTAGTAAAAGTTGGAATGAAGAGATATTAAATTCCAGAGTTGTATCTTTTATGGCTGTTCTCAAACTCTGATATGTAAAGGTGTTTTTATAAGTACAATAGGAAGGCTCAAGTGGGAAAAGTCATTACAAATGCTTATATTGTATTAGTTTTCTTACTGGACCAGATACAAAGCTGTGGTTCCTGTCTTCTTTACTGAAATATCATCATAGAGAAGAAAAGCATAATTTTTTGTTGTATTGTGGACAGTTTTTGTTTTCCATTAAAATTGTGGAGTATAGTGGCTAGTCTTAAAATCTTTTACCTTAATTAAGATAATGATTTGTTTTGTTAGACTTGTGAGATATTACTTCAAAGTTGTCAACTCTTTTTTTGGTGCTGTGCATTTAACTTGGATGAAACAGGGAAGTGTCAGATTGTATGAAATCATTGCTGCTTTTTTCCTTTTTTGGGACACTTGGAATTTAAGAATGTACTTAAGCTTGCATGGTGGTGCATGCCTATAATCTCAGCAGCTCAGGAGGCTGAGACAGGAGGATCATGAGTTTAAAAGCCAGCTTCAGCAGATGCTAGGTGCTGAGCAACTCAGTGAAACCCTGTCTTTAAATAAAATACAAAATAGGTGAAGATGTGACTCAGTGGTTGAATGCCCCTGAATTTAATCCCTGGGCCCCCCCACCACCAAAAAAAAATGTACTTAATATTTCGGATTTTAACATTTTTGGATCTAACCTTTCTGGATATCTTCATTTAGTATTCAAGATCAAAAGACTGAGTTTGTCGTCAGAAATGCTAAAAGTACAGGAAGAAAAAGGTTTATTTTTTAAATGAGGAAGAAAATGACTTTTAGTAGGATTTATAGCTAACCTGCAAAGTTGTAATTAAGATGAATAAAGGAAAGTTTGGGGGGATAGAAAATGAAAATTTAGAGCTCAATTAGATTAAACTAGGTTTTTAGCAAAGGTTTCTAGGATTCAGACTTGAAGGGAGAATTTGAAAACTTTTGAGAACTGCTGTTTGTACTTGTACTGTGATTTGTATGCATTCAAAACACATGTAATAGTGTTGTAAATAAAAGTGGTGTTGACAAGATTTGAGTCACTTCCACAAGTGGTATTAGATTTGTGCTAATTAAATCATATCCTTTTTGGGTGTTTTACTTAGGAACTAAAGACAAAAATGCCCAAGACAGCTGACCATGTTATAATATAAACTACCTATAAATCACTTGGTTATCTAATGTAGAAGTCACTCATTACTTTCACTCATTGCTTTTGTGTCTGAAATGAAGCATCTTTAAGCAAGAAAAAATTTATCTCACATTGTTTAATTGCTTTTGTTTAGATAAACACTTCCTCAAATTTAAATGGATATCAATACTAATTATAGTGTGCCACAACATTTTGTATCTTCATTTAACCAGTAATTTGGTTTTGGTAGGGAAAGTGCTTTATAAGTATTATATTACTTTTTCTTTCATTAGGTTAGTGTACATTATTCAGTTAGCATTTTGAAAATAAAATTGATAATAATGGAAGAGTGACAGAAAAAAAATGCAGTTCAGTCACTAGGTCTAAAGGATTTATATTGTATTGAGAACTGGGTTTAGATTTTACAGAGAGGAGAGAAGAAGCAGGAGACATATTGCTATTTTAAGATAATTCTAGTCCCTAGAACTAGAACTGGTATGTATTCTGAAATCATGAAATGAACAACTTAAAGCTCTTTAAAGGCTAGGTACTGTAGTGCAGTTCAGAACAGTTGAAGAATTCAGAGAACAAGATGGTATACCTAGTCAAGTAGGAGGTGGTTCTTAAACATGAAGAGAGCCTTTGGATTACTGCTAGGTATGAAAGAAGGCAAACAAGGTAAGGAGAAGATAATAAACAGAGTTAGAGCCAGTGAACGGTTATAAATGGAGCTCAGTTTAGAACCTGTTTGATTTTGCTTTTAGGCTTTATATCCATTAGCACCCAGTTAACATTCTTTCTCCCATCTGACCATATTCTGAGAAGTATTATATTAATTTTTAAAACAACAAATACAGAGAAACAAAAATTGAAAACCTTACCTTCCTAAAGGGAGAGTAGTCTGAATAGAGTGTAGGCACTTTCAGTTGCACATATTTTCAAGTAAAATAAGGAGACCCCTGTGAGCCTACCATTTGCTATTTGACCCTGAGCATCTTTAACATTCTTTCCATTACTTAGATATATGAAGTATATCTACTTCGTAATTTTTGTTTTCAATAAAAGATGTCATGTGTATAAACTTAGCATGGAGCCTGGTCTATAGAATGACTGAATGAAAAATATTGCTTATAATTGAAAAAAATAATTTTATGTGATAAACTAAGGTAAACATTTAAAAATAATTTGTAATAAAGAATATAGTTTACTTTGTGTATTTGGGCAGTTTTCTCAGTATAATTCTGTACAGTTCTCATTTTTTTTTTTTTTTAAATCCCTTTCTTCCTTTAGGAGACAAGGATGGCAGCAAGGTGACCACAGTGGTGGCAACTCCCGGGCAGGGTCCAGACAGGCCACAAGAAGTCAGCTATACAGACACTAAAGTGATCGGAAATGGGTCATTTGGTGTGGTATATCAAGCCAAACTTTGTGATTCAGGAGAACTGGTTGCCATCAAAAAAGTATTGCAGGACAAGAGATTTAAGGTAATACCTCTGATATTTCATATACTTTATTGCTGTCTTAATACATTATAGATTATTGGTTAGATGTACCTTTTGCTTCAAATTTCATTTGTTCTGTTAATTTTTGTTCAGCTCAACAACTATAGCAACTTATTTCTAGTTATGTATTTTAATAGAAATAAACTTTATTGAAGATTAATACTTTTGTAACCACTGCTATGAGAAGCATTATATATAGAAAAACCTGTGAAAGGGAAATTGCTTAGTTCAAAGGTCACTTTGAACCTAAAAAAAAGTGACCTTTCCCTGCATTGTGCTTCATTGGTTTAATGTATCAGAAACACTGGCTGTGGCATATGTGCATTTGATACAGTTGACTGTGCATTCCTTTCCTTATATTAAAGGAAAAATATCCTTTAATCTATGGTGAAACACCATTACATTTCCCCAATAACTCTTGTCTGTCTTTGCTGTCTTTTCGTTTCTTTTTCCTTCTGACCCTATAAAACAGAAATCCCCAAAGTTCAGTTCTTGTCCTTTATTTTCGTTTCTTAAACCAAATCCTGTGCATGGAAGCTCGTAAGTCATTTCTGTGTTGTGGTATAGTGGAAAGGATCAGGAGACCTGAGCTCCAAATAAGATTCTGCCATTAATGAGCTGTGCAGCCTTTTTCTCTTCTCTGTTCTTCCCACTTTGCAGTATTTTACTGAGAGCTTCCCATGTATTCAGAACTGTGCTAATCATTAAGGGTCATAAAAATAAATAAGAAGTGACCACTGTTCTGAAATAGTACAGTCTAGTGTCTATTTGTTCTGGAATGTCTAGAACATTCTAATGAGTTTTGTTTTGCTTTTTGATAATTCTAAAGTTTTTGTTTCCAGTTCTCACTTCTCCCAAGCACTTGTCTCTGTTGCTAACTGGCTGTTAGAATGTTTTACTATTATTTCAAATTGGCAGTCTAACCCTGACTGACAGCTTTTATGACTCAGTAGAAAGTCTTCATCTTGGTTTCCAGACCTTTGGATTTGCTCTTTCCTTCTAATGGTTTCATCACTCACCTATCATTTACTTTCCTACTAATACCCAGTCATTGTCAGACTTGGTCAATTTTCCTACCCCCGCTCCCATTCTCTTGTCAATATATTTCTTCTTCTTCTTTTTTTTTCTCCATCAGTACTATTCTAGTTAGTCTTTGTCATTATTTGTCTTAATGACTAGTAAGATTCTATTCTGGTCTTTTCCCTTCTAATCTTTCTATATACCAAAACTAGAATACTCCTGATATTCTGCTTGGTCATGTTATGCCTCCTTCATTGGTTCTTAACAGTCTAAAAAATAAAACTTACCTATTTCATTTGTACACTCAGAAGACAAAACATAGTCTTGCCTTTCTTATGATACTCAGATTTCCATACTTTGATATCACTATCCTGAAATGTGTTGGTCTTTCTGGCTTCTCAGCTTTCATTCAGCTTCTGTATTAGTTTGTTTTCCACTGCTAAATAAAAGCCCTGAGATTGAGGAACTAAGACAGAAATAGATTTATTTAGTTCACCATTATGGAGATTGAAAAAGTCTGAACAGCATGGTGCTGGCTTTGGTGAAGGTCCCCTTGGCTGCATCACTTTGTGCTAGATGACATCATTTCTGGAGTATGTATAATAAAGAGAGGTCACATGGTGACATAGGAAGCCAGAGAGCAACTCGGGGGTTAGATCTTTTCTTTTATAAAAACCCTCTAACTAGAACTAGCCAGGATCCCACAGAACTAAATCAGTTCCTTTCAAAGGGTGGACCTAATTAATTCCTACTAAGCCTTACTTCTCCCCTACTCCTCCCAACACCATCATACTGAAGACTGAGCTCCCAGCACATGAATCCAGGGGTTTACAGTTAAACCATGATCAAACGATGGCAGCTTCCTTTCTTTTCTTTTTCTTTTTTTCTCTCCCTCCTTTCTTGATCTTTCCCTTTCCCTTCCTCCCTGCTTCCTTTCCATTGTTTTTCTTTCTTTTTTAGGGTCTCACTTTGTTGCCCAGGTTCTCTTTGCAGATTCTCCTGCTTCAGCCTTCTGAGTAGCTGGAACCCCAAGTGCCTCCCACCATACTTCACCAAACCATGGCAGCTTCATTACTGTCATTCTCATTCTCCTATCTAAAAGCTGTGCATATATAAAGACACAGGTCAGATTATTATTCTATAAAATTTTCCAGATAATTCTATCCAGCCAAGTGGATCTTGTTATTGTAAATTCTTTGAGCTCTTATCCTCCACAAATGAAGAACTTCCATGTTTTCATGACAGTGTTTCCATATTTATTATGTCTGTCTCCTGGATTCCCACACATTCAAATTAGTTTTTTGGAATAGTATTAATGATGGTAATAAATATATGCAAATTTTTATTGTATATATTTTTTGTTTTCCATAAGTAGTTTTACTTAAAACTTATCATTAGTACTGTGAGTTTGTACTGTTATTATTTGGGTAAAGAAACCTAAATACACGGCGGGGAGTGGCTCAGCGGTACAGCGCTCGTCTAGCACGTGTGAGGCTCTGGGTTCAATCCTCAGCACCACATAAAAATAAATAAATAAAATAAAGGTATTGAGTCCAACTACTTCTAAATATATATATATTAAAAAAAAGAAACCTAAATTCATGTTTTCAGGACAGTGTTTCCATATAGTCTGATTCCAGAGCCTTACTACATTTTATCACTGAATTAAATTTCTTCCCCCTTCTCTCTCACAGCATTAAACTATTCTGAATCAGAGCATCAGATTCCCACACAGCATTCCTGTTCCTTTCATAATATTAAACCACACCTCCCTAACTCTTCATAAATAAAGATAGATATTGACTTTATCTTGTCCTCTAATGGTTACCTTATTCTTTAGCTATTGGGATTTTTTCCTCATATCAAAAAATGTATATGTGTGCTTTATTAGAATACAATTTTTGTCTTTTATGAAAGCATTCTAGTTATACATAATGGTTGGATTCATTTTGACAAAATCATACATGCAAGGAATTTGATTTCAAACCGTATTAACTTTGTCTTTCCCTCTCCTCCTCCATTTTCTCCTCTACTGATCTTTCTTGTGCTCCTTTAAATATTTTTGATGGGTACTTTCTGCATATGCTATTCCAAGTCTTTTATTCTTCCAAATGTTTTTAGGACCCTATTTTTCCTAGTTCTATGAGGCATGTAATTGGTATTTTGATGGGGATTGCTATTGATGTTTACTTTCATTCTATATTACTTTGGGTAATATGGCCATTCTGAGAATATTAGTTCTGCCTGTCCAAGAGCATGAGAGGTCTTTCTATCATCTAAGGTCTTCTTCAGTTTCTTTCTTTAGTGTTTTATAATTTTCAGTGTAGAAATATTTTACCTCCTTGGTTAGATTAATTTCCAAGGATTGTGTGTGTGTGTTTTAAATTTTTATTTCTTTAGTTGAACATGACACAATACCTTTATTCTATTTATTTTTTATGTGGTGCTGAGAATCAAACCCAGTGCCTTAGATATGCAAGGCAAGCACTCTGCCACTGAGCTACAACCCCAATCCTAGGGTTTTGTTTTTTTCAAGGTTATTGTGAATGGGATTATTTTCATTGTTCAGCTGAATCACTTTTGGAGTATAGGAAAGCTACTGACCTTGTATACTGCTACTTTGCCAAATTCACTTATCAACTCTAGAAGTCTTCTGGTAGAGTTGTTTGGGTTTTCTAATCAGAGGATCATGTCATCAGCAAATGGACGGTTTGACTTCTTCTTTTCCTATTTGTATTCCTTTTTCTTCCTTCTCTTTCTTGATTGCTCTGGCTAGAGTTTTGAGAATTATATTGAATAAAAGTAGTGCGAGAGTAGAGATCCTTGCATTGTTCCTGATTTTAGAGGAATTGCTTTCAGTTACGTTGTTTTCTTTGTATAGCCATTATAATATTGAAGTAAGATTCTTTAACCCTTAGTTTCTCTGGTGTTTTTAACATGAATGGGTATTGAAGTGTATCAAAGGCCTATTCAGGTGATCATATAATTCTTATCCTTAATTCTGTGAAGTGGTAATTACATTTGTTGATTTGCATATGTTGAACCAACCTTGAATCCTTTGGATGAAATCCATTTAATAATGGTGTATTGTCCTCTTTTTTTTTTTTAAGCTATCAATGGATCTTTATTTATTTGTATATGGTGCCAAGAATTGAATTCAATGCCTCATACATGGTAGGCAAGCACTGTGCCACTGAGCCACAACCCTAACCCCAGCCCCATTCATCCTCCTTTATGTGATTTTTGAATGTAGTTTATTAAGCTTCTATTAATGATCTTTACATCAGGGATGTATCCCTATGTTTATCAGGGATATTGGTCTGTAGTTTTCTTTCCTTTATGTGCCTTTGGTTTTGGTATCAGGGTTACACTGACTTCATAGAATAAATTTGGGAGTGTATTCTGCCTTTCTCATTCATGAAATAATTTGAGAAAAACTTAGTACTTCTTAAAAGGTCTGGCAGAACCTGACTAAGAATCCATCTGGTCCATTTTTTTGGGAAAAGATTTTAATTACTGTTTCAGTTTTATTACTTGTTATTGGTGTGTTAAGATTTTCTCTGTCTTCTTGGTTCAATTTGGCAAAGTCATATGTGTTTAGAAATTTTGTCAACATCAAGGTTTTCCAATTTATTCGAGTACAGATTTTCAAATTAGTTCCTTAATGATCATCTAAAGAAATCTCTGTGGTGACATCTCCTGTTTCATCTCTAATTTTGTTGATTTGAGTTTTCTTTCTTTTGCTTATTTTGGGCTGAGGATTTATCAATATCATTTGTCTTTTCACAGAACCAATCCTTTTTGGTTTTGAACCCTGTGTATTGTAATTTTTATTCTCTTTCATTAATTTTGACTTTGATCTTTATTATTTCGTCTTATACTGATTTTGGAATTAGTTTGCTATTCCTTCTCTAAGGCCTCGAGGTGGAGCATAGGCTTATTTTATGTTTTGGGGAATCACTCTATACTTTTTTTTAGTGTAGGCACTGAGTGTTATAAATTTTCCCCTTAGAATTGCTTTCATACTGTCCCAGAGATTTTCGTATGTTGTATTTCTGTCATTGTTTGTTTCTAAGAATTTCTTGATTTCTTCTATGATCCAGTCTTTATTTAAAAGGGCATTATTCAATCTCCATGTGTTTATGTAGTTTCTATTATGTTTCTTGCTGTTTATTTCTATTTTTATTCCATTATGATCTGATAGGATACATGGTACTATATCAGTTTTTTTTTTTTTTTTTAAATATTTGCTAAGGCTTACATTTTGACCTAGAATGTGGTCAGTTTTGAAAAGGTTCTATGAGCTGCTGAGAAGAAGGTAAATTCAGCTGGTTTGGGGTGAAATATAATGTAGATGTTTTTTAGGTCAGTTTGATTTATAATATTATTTTATGTTTTGATGGCCTGTCAATTAATGATAAGGGTATGTTGAAATCACCCAGTATTATTGTATTGGTGTCTGAGATTTAATGTCATGGAATATTTGCTTTAAAAATGTAATCGGGTATACTGACATCTGTGGAATATATATTTGCTATTGTTCCCTTTACCAGGATGTAGTGGCCTTTGTTAATTCTGATAAATTTTTGCTTGAAATTTGCTTTGTCAGCTGCGAGAATAGCTACTTCTGTTTGTTTTTGGACTCCATTTGCATAAACTATTTCTTTCTATTCTTTTACCTTCAGCCTGTGAGTGTCTTTAACTGTAAGTCTCTTGGAAACAGCATATAGTTAGATCTTGTTTTTTGATCCATTCTGCTAATCTCTGTCTTTTAAGTGGGGAAGTGAGACCATTTATATTCAGTGTTATTATGAATATGTATTATGGTATCCTGCCATTTTTTATTATTATATTTTCTTGAATCTCATTTAGTTGATTATATTTTTATTCCTCTTCATCTATTTGAGAGCTTTGGGATTTTTTTTCTGTTCTTCTATGTGCAGTTTATCTTTGAATATTCTTTGTAGTGCTAGTTTGCTGGTCATGAATTCTTTTAGTTTATCTTGTCATGGAAAGCTTTGACTTCCCTACTGAATGTGAAAGAGAGCTTTGTTGGGTGTAGCCATCATGGCCAGCAATTAATTTTTTTTAGAGCTTGGACTATCTCATTCCAGGCTATCTCATTCTCGGTTTTAGTGTCTGAGTCGAGAAGTATGAAGTGAGTCTTACTAGCTTGCCTCTAAATGTGATCTGATGTTTTTCTTTCAGAATTTTTACTATTCTTTACTTATTTTCTAGGTTAGGCGTTTTGATTATGATGTGTCTTGGAGAGAGATTCTGTTGCAATCTTGTCCGTGTGAGGGCCTATATCCTTCCTCCATGTGGATGTCTATCTGATATGGGGAAAGTTTTCCGTTTATTATTTCAGTGAAAATGTTCTTAATGCCTTTAGCCTATATCTCTTTGTTCTCTTTTATGCCAACTAGACTCAGAATTGTTCTCTTGATGTTGTCCCACATTCTGAATGTTCAAGTCTTTAAGGCCTAAAGTTCTGTCTTCAGGGCTTGAAGTTTTTTATTTGCAAGACAAGGAAGTCATAGTGATTGTATGAATTGATAGAGAAAAATCATATGACAAAATTCAACACCCACTGATAAAAACTCTAAGAAAGATATGACTAGAGAGTATTATGGATTAAATTATTTCCCCCGGAACATATGTATAGGCTATAATTGCACACCTAGGAATAAGGCCTTTTTTCCCCCTTCCGGAAATATCATTATTATGATGTAATTACCTCTCCTATTTGGTTGATTTTTTTTTTTTTTTTTTTTTTTAGTGAAGAATATTAAGTCCCTTACCTCTCCTTTTGGTTATGTCCTATAGATATTTCTTTGTGGTTCCCATTTAATGTGAGAAAAGAATACCATTCTGTTGCAAATCTATAGCAGGGTAATTTCAGTAGTATAGAGAATGCTGCTGCTGTGCCTCTCCATCCCTACTTATTCAGATACTGACGTCACAATGTTACATGTGTACACATAACTTGTTTAGTACCATAGAATTAAAAAATTATTTTTTTCTGCATTATTCTATTATATACAGTAGAAAGCAAAAGTAATACTAGCTTCTGTGTATGTAATGAACTTTGTTTACTGAAGATCTTTCTGTTTTCATGGAGATCTGAGTTCCAAATCTAATGTCCTTCAGTTCAATCAGAAGGACTCCCCTCACAGAGGGCACATTTAGTGGAGACAGACTACTTGAGTTCATGTTTATCAGATGCTATGTTTGATTGTGTATGTCTCTCCAAAATTCCTGGTGACACTTCAGTGTAACAGTATTGAGAGGTGAGCCTTGAGGAGGGCTGGGCCATGAGTCTCCAACCCCAGAGATGGGATATTTACCTTAAGATTGCTTCTCCAGCATATGCAAGGTCCCTTCAACCTTTCTTCTCCTCCCATCCTGTGAGGATACAGCAACAAGATGCTTTGACCTTGGACTTGCCAGTCTCCAGAGGAGTGGGAAGCTGAGTTCTATTGTTAATAAATTACCCAGTGTAAGGTATTTTGTTAGAACACCTGGAAGGGACCAACGTATCTGGGAAGGCCTCCATTTCTTCCCCTAATAGGAAGGACACTCTTGCTATTTCTGGAATTTTATCCTAACTTTGAACGTATCAACTCAACTGCCTTTGGCGATTCAGGGTTTCTACAGAGAAATATGAGAACCTTTGGGAAAATGATGACAAAAGCTCCTTTCCTCTCAACTCCATAGTGTTAATACCAAGCTCTAGAGCATCTTAGGGAACAGAGCATTTTGTGGTTACATCACGAGGTGAGCAAAGCACTACCATTTCTTTGACATCAATTATTTTGAGTTAAAAGAAACAGGAATTGAATGCGTTGAGTGTAGATGTGATGAGGCCTTTAAAAGCCCAAAGTTATTACAGATTTTCATCAGACTCCACATTGAAAATACTGCTGAAGTCTCCTATAAGTTTTTTTTTGTATTTATTTTTTAGTTGTAGTTGGACACAACACCTTTATTGAATGTACGAGGTGAGCGTTCTACCACTGAACCACAACCCCAGCACCTCCTATATATTCTCTGAACATTTAATATCAGTCTCTATAACCCACTGAACAAAAAGCTTCCAGGGTTTGCCCCCCCCCCATGTGGAATTGCTTGTACCTTTGGGTTTTAGGGACACTGAATTTTGTAAAATGAAGTGTGCACAAAGAGAAACCTTTAGGTCAGTCATGAAGGTAGGCTTTGTGCACCTCCTAGCTGTGGCATCTTCCCAGGGCTGGGACTCAAAGAGCTACTTTGGTGGTTTCTTCCTGTGCTTCACCTTAAGTGTTTAGAAATGGATACTTTATTAAAATTTACATGTGCCATTTGTCATTTTACTAGTTTGTTGTTTTCTAGGTAGGTCTCTAGAGTTGTAAAATTATCAGAAGTTTAGAAGTTTTTAAAAAATAAAGTCTTGAATATTTTTCTAAACAAAAAGATCACCTTAGGCCAGTTTTGGGGTTTGTCTAATGTCATTAACAGTTTCCACAGTGGGAAAATAATTTATTAATTATAGTTTTGCATTTCTGGACAGAGTATTTTAGGACAAGTAAAACACAAGTGAGGATCAAGTCTGTTTGGAATTTGTAATATTTTGTTTCATCTACAGGAAAGATCTTTTCTCTAACTATAGCTTCTTTAAATTTTTTTAAATATTTATTTTTTAGTTTTTTAGGTGGACACAATATCTTCATTTTATATTTATGTGGTGCTGAAGATGGAACCCAGGGCCTCATCTGTGCTAGGCGAGCACTCTTCTCCTGGGTCACAACCCCAGACCCAGCTTCTTTAAATTTTAATTCAAAATATCTCCAAGCGTTCCTCCTTAGCTATATACAACAAATTAAACCCTAATATTTTATAAAGTTTTTACTTACAAATTAACATTTTTTTCCTTTGTCCATTATTTCTAAGACAAAGGTAGAAGTGTGATCATATATTGACAATAGTTAAACTCAATTCTCTTCTTGAAGAGTTTGATAAGTTAAAAGACAAAAGCTCATTTGTAAAGTTTAGTTACACTATCTCATGAGCTTGGAGACAACCCTATTAATTTACCAGAATCCAAAACTGAGTCTCATCATTTCTTGGAGACACCAGCTCTCAAACCTTTTCCTTAATGATTAAATTCTAAAATAACCCTGTTATTAGGAGAAGGTTTGTCCATAAGTGGACTTACTTGTTATTTCCTCCTTATTGTAAGCTGAATGGCATGACAGAGCAGAGGCAAAGAGGCAAAGAAGCAATTCTTAAGGTTTCAACTCAGAAAGGTCCAAGTTCCCAGGCATGGCAACAGCTTTGCAGATGCCTTCATCATGATAGCTGAAATAACAAAGACCAACAGAGGTCAAAGCTGAGAGTGCTGAAGCACCTGCCCTAGCTTCATACAGGGAAACACTTGACTATGTAAATGAATACTATTTTTCTTCAAAATTTTCCAACTAGTTTTAGTATGCATTGTTTTTGAATCTTCTTTGAATCCGTCATTAAAATATATGCTGGCAAAAAGTATTTTTCAAATTATTTATTTGAGGGCTGGGGATGTGGCTCAAGCGGTATCACGCTCGCCTGGCATGCGTGCGGTCCGGGTTCGATCCTCAGCACCACATACAAACAAAGATGTTGTGTCTGCTGAGAACTAAAAAATAAATATTAAAAAATTCTCTCTCTCTCTCTCTTAAAAAAATGATTTATTTGAGATTCTACTACAAGGATAGAAGACCTTTTTCCTTCTCCTCTTATTTTTCCTCTTATTTGTACATATGGTATGGATTCATTGACTTTTATTAAATGAATTTTAAACTTTAATCACTTATTTTGATAATTAACTTGCCTCAAATTTAGCCAGTGAAAGCTCCTTCAAACTGGGTCAAGGTCCTCTTAGCTAGTAGAACTAGATAAAATAGATGTGTGTGGGTGTGCTTGCATGTATGCATGTGTATATGTATATATACATATCTTTTTTTGTATTTCTTTTTTTAAAATTCATACTTGAAATTTCAGAGCAACATTATAGTTTACTCTAACCTCCCTCTTTATTTATAATACCATTTAGTTCTAAAAATGCCATTTGCCGACATATATTTTAATAACTGATTCAAAGAAGACTCAAAAACAATGCATACTAAAACTTGTTGGAAATTTTTGATGAAATATGAGTATTCATTTACATAGTCTAAAAAGTGTTTCCCTACAGAATACTTATTAGTTACAAAGCAAAATATAGTGCCCATAGGAAAGAATTCTGCAAAAACTGCCATACCTGATGGAAGTCAAGATTATATGTAATGGGAAAAAAAAATGGCGATTCTGTTGAGGCTGGATGTCCTCTATTGTGCTCAAGGAGGCTGAGCTCTGTTCCTCCAAACCCCAGTGGTCAGACATACTCATGTCTTGCATTTCTCCAGGACCAACCTATCTCAGGATGGAATGGAGCACAGCATATTCACCTGAAACTTGTTATCCACAATATGTATAGTTGTTTGCTCAGTCCTAGAATTCACAAATTAGAACTACTAACTCATACCCCTGGACTATTAAGAGTTCAGTATTTGTTTGTTTGTTTTTTTCTTTTGGTCTAAACGGTATATGACTCATGTATACTGTTCAGAAAATATTTAGATTAGTTTTTCTTTTACTTGCTTTTCAAAAACAAGTTTTTGTTCTTTAGCATAGTTAAGTCATTCCTTTTTAAAAAAATATTTGCTTTTTAGTTTTATTAGGTGGACACAATATCTTTATTTTATTTTTATGTGATGCTGAGGATCAAACCCAGTGCCTCACGCATGCCAGGCGAGCGTGCTACCACTTGAGCCACATCCCCAACCTAAGTCATTCCTTTACAGTAGTTTGGTCTATCCTTTTCTGTATGTATCTCTCAGTATTTTACCATCATTTTTTTTATTTTCAAAAATTATTTATGTTTTTGCTCTGTGAATCACTAACATATTTCCAAAAGTCAGGACTGTAGACATATCATTTCTGCTGTTTCTTATGTTCTGTTTTATACTCATGCCCTGTGGATAGCCAGTCTCACATTATGTCCTGATTTACTTTTTCTGAGTTTCTTTCACACAAATGAGCAGATATGTATAATTTTCTTGGTTTCTTACACAAAAGGTAGCACAGTTGAGATGCTCTTTTATATTTCATTTTTTTCTCTTAACTGTATTTGCTGGCAAACATTGTACATTATTAAGAGACTTTTTGTCATTCTTTTCACAACTGGATAATTGAGTCAACCATTCTATTTGTTGATGTTTAAGTTGCTAATAGTATATTGTGATCTAAAAGAGGATTGCTGTGAATAATATTGTGTCATGTATTTTTGTATTACAGATAAGTCAGAGTAAAGCAATAGAAATGGGACTGTTGACTCGAAACTACTTTACATTCTCTTCAGTAATATATGACTATATCACTTAACTTTGCCTACAGAAGTACCTTTACATTTTCAGTTTTAGCTAGTTGCTAATCTGACAGGTGAGATGGTACCTTATAGTTTTAAGTTACAATCTTCTTATTTTGATTGCAATTGAGCAGTTTTTTTCATCTGTTCAAGATCCATTTTATTTGTTTTTTGTGAGTGCATGTGAATTCACCGTCTCCTCTCTCTTGCCTACTTTAGTGGCTTTTTGGTTTTATCCCATTCACCCCATGAGTTCATTATTCTGAAATAATGAACTTTTGTGTGTTGTATTTTTTTATTTTTGGCTAGATGACAGTTCCTTCTTTTTCCTCCTATACTATTGAATTTATTATTCTTTAATCTTATTTCCTTTCGTGTTATGATTAGAAAGCGTTTCCTCTATGCTCAGGTTAATGAGAAATTCATCCTTTTTTTTTTAAACTACATTTTTCACATTTATATTCTTGATCCATTTGGAGTTTTATTTCTATGCATGGTATGAGTTACTGATTTAATTTTATCTTCTCTAAATAATTAACCAGCAGAGTACATTTATTAGAAAGTGTATCTTTGTTCCAGTGTTTTGAGCTGTTCCTGTTATTATATGCTAAATTTCCATCTGGGTCTGTTATTGGACCTTCAATTCTACCCCACCAGGGTATTTGCATAATCCTGTGAAGCTACTACATTAATTTAATTATAGAGGCTTCATAATATTTTAACACTTGGTAGGATTAATCTGTCCTTCTAGCTTTTCCTTTCGTATTTTCCTACCTATTTTTGATTATTATTCTGTATGAACTTTGTTATCAATTTGTCTTACTCCATAAAGAAGTCTGTTGGTATTTTTAATTAAGATTTCAGTAAGTTTGTAAAAATAAAGAGTTGACATATTTTACTTACATAGGCTTTTGACATTTCTTGTTAACTTTATTTCTTAAGTATTTAGTTGTTTTATTACTATTACATATTTTTGCTATTTTTTTAACATACATGCTAAAAAGAGGCAAACTACCTTATTCAAAGCTCAGTTTTCCATTGTCTCACCCATTCTTGTTAGAATTTAAGTTTTTTTTGTTCTCCTCCCTTACTGTTAACTCTTCAAATAGTGTAGCCAAAAAATAAAATATGATATGTTGACCAATTTCATTCATTATCACAGTATAATAGGAATTTCTCTGAAAACTTAAGGTCTATAGTTTAATATCTAAAACTTACATAGCTGCTGCTTAGAATTTCATTATAATTAGTAGTTTCCAGAGAATGGTTGGAACAGGGTCTTTTTGCCCAGTTAAGTAAACCAACCGCTGGAACCTCCTAGTAGCATTGAGAGGCAGGTTTTTTGTGGTAAAAAGATAAGAAGAAGAAAGGTTATGAGTGGAAAAAAAGAAAGCCAAGAATGATTATCCCTGTCAGTAGTCACATAAACCATCTGAGAAATGTTAAGCTTTTAAAATAATTTCTAGTACAATAAACTTTGTTTCAGGAATGTTTGACCTAATGATTTGAGTGCCTCCCCTACTCTCTGTACCCCATCATACTGTGACAGATTATGTAATTAAAATAGACCTCATTTGGGTGATTTGGAAATGTTTATGAGAAGAAATGCTTGTGTTGTAGGGGTAAAGCTCAGGTAGGTACCTAATTAATGTAATTGACCTTTAATATTAAGACAGAGAAGATTAATCAACCCCCAGAAGTACTTAGGGTTGTTGGAAGTGACTTCCAATTTGAAAATCAGTAAGTGGTATTTTTAATTAGTAAATGATCTTAGCTTCATTAACTATTAATTTCAGTTCTTGTTTGAACTAAGTCTTAAGTATCTGGTCTGTGGCTTAGTTACATTTGCACTGAGGTTGGGATGAAGGGCAGGGGCAGTTGATGTGAAGTGTCACCATTTTATTGTGAGCAGAGGGTAGTCCTGCTTTTATTATACACTACTTTGAAGAGTAAAGAGAGCTAATGTCTTATTTTGATCCTTAAAGATATGATTAGTTTCTAAATAAAATCTGAGACAGCATAAAAGAAGACAACCTTTGTCCTTTAATAGTTTTGAAAGCTTGAACATATCCATTAACTTAATGAGACTGTTTCATCATCTGGAAAATGGGGCTGTTAGTACTATAGCAAAGCTCTGGCTCAATATTTGGCGTGCGCGCGCGCAAACACGCAAATCCTCAGCAAATTTTATTGTGTCTCCTCCCTTCTTTTTTTTTTTTTAACCCTTGCATGCTGTGTGAATCTAATGAAGCAAAAGATTATGAGAACATTTTAAAACTCCTTCTGTTATTCACTTGGAATTGTCCCCCTTCCTTCTTTGTTTTATTTCTTAAATTTGGTAAACCTATTTTCAGGCACCAAATTATTTATATTTATAATGGCAATTTAGGTCACTTGTGTAAAGTCTGTTTACTGATAAAAGTGACAGAACTTGACAAATAGTTATAATATCTTTATGTCTTATGTAGCAGTGTTGTTTGGCTCATGGAGACTTACAGTTATCAAATGAAAGCTAAAATCCAGCTAGAAATAAAAGGGAAGAAGACCAGCAGATTGAATAGGAGAAGTCTTACACTGTAGTATAACTCTAAGAAAGTAATAACAAAGCTGATGGGAGTCCTCAAACCCAAGTTGTCCTCCCAGAGGAGTACAACATCTCCAGGAAAAGAACTTCCACTGAGTATGCCTGCTGTGCTCAATCATTGGCTGGGAATACCTTATAGGAAGCTTTAATTTACCCCAGCAAGAGAATGGGCTTGAGAGCTTAGTAGCTACCACCATTGGTCTTTGCAGCGGGGAATATGAGAGGCAAATTTTCATAGTCACCACAAGTTTCTTAAGAATACAGACTTTTAAAAAATATTCCATATTTAATAATTATTATTTATTAAATACATACTATATTCCAGGCACTGTATTAGGCATTACATCTATAGCATGATCTAATCCTCACAAAATTATATGTAAGGTAAGGATGCTAATCCCACACATTAGATGAGAGAAGTGACCTCCAGAATAATTAGATAACTTGCCCAGGTAAACTTAGATACAACATGGTAGTGAGTGAATTCTGGCATATATTAACACAGTTCCATATAATTTTAAAAGTTATTTATATATCTATTCCATTAATTACTCATTGCAGAGATATTAGAGAAGAATAATTCAGGATATTCAAAAGTTGGCTTTATACAAAGGCTGTTAAAAATAAATATAAGACAAAATTATGATTCTGAAGTGTCTTAGCCTGGATCACTTTTTAAAAATTGGTTTCTTATACCTGACAATAGAATTCATTTGGATAAAATTATACAAATATGGAATATATCTTATTCTAATTAGGATACCATTCTTGTGGGTGTACTCAATGGTGGTGTTTACTTAGGCATTTTCATGTATGTACATTGGGTTGTTTAGTTTTTGGTGTTGAGTTTTCTTGAGTTCTTTGTGTATCCTAGAAATTAATGTCTTATCTGAGTTGAAGGTGGCAAAGGTTTTTTTCCCATTCTGTAGGCTCTGTCTTCATGCTTGCTTCTTTTGCTGTGAAGCTCTTTAGTTAGATCTCATCCCATTTATTGATTTTTTAAATTTTATTTCTTGCACTGTTAGAGTCTTGTTTGAGTCTTGTTGGAGTGTGAGGCCTACATTTTCTTATTATGTACAGTGTTTCTGGTCTAATACCTAGGTTTTTGATCCATTGAGTTGATTTTTGTACAGGATGAGAGATAGAAGTTAAATTTTATTCTACTGTATATGGATTTCCTGTTTTCCCAGCACTATTTGTTGAAGAGGCTATCTTTTCTCCAATGTATGTTTTTGGTACCTTTGTCTAGAATGAGATAACTATATTCATGTGGGTTTGTCTCTGTCTTCTGTTCCATTAGTCTTCATGTTTGTTTTGCTGCCAATACCATGCTGTTTTTGTTACTGTAGTCTGTAGTATAATTTAAGGCCAGATATCGTGATGCCTCCTGCTTTGTATAGCTTGCTAAGATTTGCTATTTCTATAAAGAACATCAATGGAATTTTAGTAGGAATTGCATTGAATATGTATAGTGCTTATGATAGTATAGTCATTTTGACAATGTTAATTCTGCCTATGCAAGAATCATGGGAGGTACAGACTTTATGGTACTTTCATACTTTAGAAAGTGACTAGGTAGGGTGATAAGTAAAAATGTTTTACACACACGTATATATATTAAAAATAAGCTTAATTGAATTTTCAGGGACTTTACAGTGGCTGGTTTGGAAGGATTCTGTTGATATTTGAGTTTAACTTATATTTAATTTTATTGCCTTCACTATTCCAGAGGGAAAAAATTGGAGATATGATGCTTGTGGTCCCAAATGTGCTCTTTGTTTTCACTGGCTTGAGATAAAGAGAAATAAAACCTGATTAAATGTATAATATGCTTTTCAAGTTTTCTCACCATTTTTTGTCTTTATCGTTATTTGGTGTTTATGTTGTTCCATGTTCCTGTAAATCTGTGGTACGTTCAGAAGCACTATTTAATATCAGGAGTTAAAGAGTTGCCTTGCCTCCCCCACTTTTTTATTTGTGTATTATAATGGACTCTGTTACATATTAATACATGCAAACAAAGTTGATGTTTTAGTCAGCTTTTTCACTGCTGTAACTAAAAGATCTGACCAGAACAATTGTAGGGGAGTATACGTTTATTTGGAGCTCATGGATTCAGAGATCTCAAGTCCATGGAAGACCAGCTCCATTCTTCGTGGCTCAAGGTGAGGCAGAAGAACATCATGGTGGAAGAGTGTGGTAGAGGAAAGCAGCTCATATGATGATTACCAAGCAGAGAGCCAAGCAGAAATATTTGAAAAACTTGACTTGAAATATGGGAGTAAAACTTGGTAAAGGAAGTTGCAATTTTAAAGACAATACTACCACTAAAGAAATGCTAAAGGCCTTACCCAGAGACAATAAGAAAGATGGCTTGAGGACATCTCACGAGCTGGCAAAACTATACTCTTCTCAGGCACAAGGTAGTAAAACTAAAAATTTGAGACCACTGGGGCACCCTTACACAATGTGTTCAGCCAGCTAGGCATGCAAAGGCTCCTGCAGCCAGGATCCCTCAAGCCTTGGCTACTGCTCAAGTAGATCTTGGCATCAACCGTGTGGTTCTGGTTGTGCAGGATTGAAGGATGCTGGAGTTAGGGGGTCCTGAGACCTTCACCAAGATTTCAAAGGAAGGCCTGGGTGGCTAGAAAATGTTCCCCAAGGTCAGAGTCCTGTGGGCAGGCCCTGAGAGTACAAAGCCTGGAGATGTGAGGAGGAAGCCCAAGCTGCAGTAGAGATCCCAAAAATCAAGAAATGACAGTAATATGGGACATTGTCCTAGGAAAGTTTCAGAAATTGAGCAGAGACAAACCAACAGAAAGGGCATTTGAGCTACAACCAGCAAGGCCACAGGGGAGGAAATACACATGTCATTTGGAGAAAACATCACAATGCCATGTGCTCTAGACACTGGATACAAAACTTACAGGATTTGTTTGCCCAGCTGGATTTCATTTTTGCTTTGGTCCCATCCCTTCTTTCTATGCCCTATGTTTACCGTAGACCTTTACATATTGAACACTTGTAAATTGCTTTTGATTTTTCCAGGAGCTCACACTGCAAGATTGCCTTGAGTCTCAGAGAAACATTGGACTTGAACTTTTGGGCATTCTTGGATCTATTAAGACTGTGGTGACTCTTGGAAATGGATTAAATGTATTTTCCATTGTGAGATGAGTATGAGCTTTTTGGCCCCCCAAAAAGTCTAGATATTAGGTGTCCCCCAAAAGCTTGTGTTTAAGATAATGCAAGAAGGATTGGAAGAGAAATGGTTGAATTATGAGGGGATTAACTGAGTGGAAACTGAAGGCTGATAGAGTGTGGTTAGAGGAGGTAGGTCATTGGGGACGTCCCTTTGGGGTATATATTTTGTACCTGGCAAGTGAGTCAATCAGTGTCTCTGTCTCTCTGTCTCTCTCTCTCTCTGTCTCTCTCTCTGTCTCTCTGTCTCTCTCTGTCTCTCTGTCTCTCTCTCTCTCTCTCTCTCTCTCTCTCTCCCTCCCCCTCTCTCTCTCTCCCCCCTCCCTCCCTTCTGAGCCTCATGTGAGCTACTTCCTGGTACCACATTCTATTGCTTTGATGTTCAGCCTCACTTTGAGCCTCAAGGATGGAGCAGGCTGTCTATGGACCAAGACCTCTGAAACCTGGAGCCTCCAAATAAACTTTTCCTCCTCTATAATTGTTCTGATGGGTTCTTTTATAGAATTTTTTATATAATTGTTTTGGTCTGCTCATATCAGAGAAAAAGCTGGCTAAAACAGTTGGCCAGTATCATTCACCATTGTTTCTCCTTTGCCTCCCTGTCTCCCTCCCAAAGGTTGCTTTTTTATTAGATTCACTAAAACTTTGTATTTGTTGTTGGTGTTCAGCTGCCTTGATATTTTTTATAACAGTTTTACTCAGATACAATTCATATACTGTACAATTACCTTTTTAACGTTTATAATTAATTGGTTTGAGTTACGGGAGTTGTAAAACTGTCACCTACTGTGTAATTCCAGAATAGTTTCCTCACCTCAAAAAGAAACCCTATACCCATCCTTTTTTTCATCAGTACCCATCCTTTTTTTCCCACTATGCTCTGGAAATCACAAATTCACTTAATATTTGTTGGTATGTATGGACTTGCCCATTCTGGACTTTTCATATGAAGGAAATCATACAATATATTATTTTTCATGTTTGGTTTCTATGTCTTACAGTAATGTTTTTTAGGTTAATACCTATTTTATCATGTCTCAGTATGTCATTCTTATTCCTGGTTGAATAATATTTCAATTCATGGATCTGGTATGTTTTGTTTATCTCTCTATCAGCTACTGAATATTAGGAATGTTTACGTTTTGGGGCTTTTATAAAGATGATGCTATGAATACTTGTGTACAGATTTTTGTAGGGACAGTTGTTTTCATTTGTCCTGGGTTTATTCCTAGGGGTAGAATTTCTGGGTCCTATGGTGATTCTGTGATTGAAATCTTGAAATTTTTATCTTTTTTCCAAAGCTGTACTGTTTTACAATTCCATAGCAGGGTATGATCACTGTACTTTCTCTATATCTTTGGAAACACTTATTTTTAAAAATTATTTTCTTAAATTGTCAATGGACCTTTATTTTGTTTATTAATTTATTTATATGTGGTGCTGAGAATCAAACCGAGTGCCTCACACATGCTAGGCAAGCGCTTTGCCACTGAGCCACAACCCTAGCCTTGGAAACACTTATTATTATCCTTTTTAAAACATTTATTTTCTAGTTGTTGTTGGATGATTATAATCTACTTTTTGTTTAAACCTATCTTAGTGGATGTGAAAGGGATGTCTCATTGTCATCTTGATTTGCATTTTCTGATGCTAATTATGTTGAACATTTTTAAGTTAAGTGTGTTTATTAGCCACTTGTACTCCTTTTTGGGATTAATGTCTATTAAAACCCATTGCCTATTAAAATTTTTATTTTCAAATTAAAATATTCTTGGGCTTTTTTGGGGGAAGTTTTAGTTTGACAGAAAAATGAGTCAAGTACAGAAAATTCACAAAAGCTACATTTACTGTTGACCTTGTTTCCCTTATTATTATTGTCTTTCCTTAGTATAGTACATTTTTAACATTCACTAAAACAATATTGACATAGTTCTAATTGAAGTCTAGAGTTTGCACAATTATTTACTTTGCAGGGTACAGTCTATGGTTTTTTTTTTTTTTTGTAAATGCATCATGACATTTATCTACTGTTACAGTAGATTACAAAATAATTTCAATGAACTGAAAATCTCCTGAGCTCTACCTATTCATCTTGCCTTCCCTCAAAATCCCTAATTATCATTGATCTTTTTACTGCTACAGTTTTGACTTTTATAGATGGTCATTGTTAGAATCATACTGTATATACTTTTCAGATTCTTCAAATTGACTTTTATTGCTTAGCAATATGCATTTAATGTACCTGTATAACTTTTCATGGAATGATAGCCCATTTTTTTAGTGTTGAGTAATATTTCATTTCTGGCCATGTAGTTGGCATTTTGGTATTTTTAACAGCCATTAGAATATTGTTGGAATGTATATTCTTTGTTAATAATCTACTTAATTTATTACAGTAGAATAAGATATTAAGAAATCATATTATTTAATATTTTATTTTCAGCAATGTGAGCATAACTTTGAACTTTCCCAAAGAAAGTTTGTGTAGTCTATAAATCTGCCAGGACTCTGTATGTCTTTTTTAAAAACTTAGCACCTGAGCCCCTTTCATGGAGTTAACTCCTAGTTTTTTTTTTCACTGTAACTCAGAAAACAATAGGATTGTAAGAGTCTCCTTTGATTCCTGCTTAATTTTTTTTTGAAAAGTTTGATTTTTTTTAATTATAGTTGCAAAAAAATTTACATAAGTAACAGCAGCTTATTTCAAATATTTCTTACAAATCCTAAACTGGTGCTTCTCAAGGTCCACGTGGTAAAGTACCAGTTTCTATAATTTCCAATTCACCAGACTGATAGTTTTGCTAGAAAAGTAAAAGTTTTAAAAATATAGAATATAGGCCTCAATTCTTATTATCAGAATCATAGATAAAAATTTAGTCTGCCAAATTGCTATAAAAGATTTTAAACATTCTCAATTCTGTATCTTATATTGCTGAGCAGTAACAAATAGTTCATGGACTAGTAATAGTTTGCAGTTAAGTTCTGGTGTATAGACTGTATTTTTTAATAGCACATACATAGCTTGCTATTTAGGGTGCTTAATGTTATTTCAGGAGCATCTTGGTGATTATGATGTATAATTGTTGTCCTTTAAAAATTATTTTCATGTGTTTTCTTTTCAGAATCGAGAACTCCAGATCATGAGAAAGCTAGATCACTGTAACATAGTCCGATTGCGTTATTTCTTCTACTCAAGTGGTGAGAAGGTAGGTGTGACAGATAGTATGTATTGAATATTGTGATAAACTTGGTATTCTTCCCATCCCTTTACCCTAACAAAATAGTTTCGCTAATTGAATGAAAGCATTCAAAGCATAGGCCCCAGTGATTTTGAGCATAAGAAATGGTCATTGAATATCATTAGTTATAGCAGGAACATGCTAATAAGAATATAAAGGGAATGATTTTTTAAGAATTTTCTCCTTTTTTAAAAAAAACAGCTATCTTTAGTTCTAGAAGGTTATATTTTTTTCTTGATACTTCTATGTTTTTTATGGAATCCTCATTTCATCTGTTTATTATAAGGAGGAAAATTATGTCATTTTGCTAAGTGGAAGTTGATGAGAGGTGAAGAGAGGAAGTGGGAGGACTCTGATAGGAATAGAATGAGGGTTAAACATTAGAAAGCAAGTTTAATTGGTCTTTGATCAGAGAAAAAAGATATAGTATTATATTACAGAGCTTATTATAAATTGTCACTATTTCTGATCACACTTAGTTTTGTGAAAGTAAAGGATAGTTAAGACTTTGAGCTGTGAATGTTCGTCTTCCTTGGTCCTCCATTGGTCTTTCTCCTCAGAAGATGTAATAACTTATGGCACTTTAATCAGTGGAGAAGAAAGCAAAGAAAACCAGTTTCTACTGTTGTACCTTGGTCTTTTTCTTTCTGCCCGTCCTTTTCCCCAGTTTTAATATTTCCTTAAATTTTTTTCTTTACTAGTTTTGGATGGGGGACCTGGCAAGTAACATGGAAATCAGGGATTTTTTTTGGTGGTGGTGGTTGTTGTTTTGAGAGGCAAAATAAATATGACTTGAATAAATTCACTTGATATTTTGGACTTAAGATTTTATGCATATAATATGTAATGTTCTTAGATCCATAATGTCTCTTGATTTCTAATCCAGTATTAATTTACTTAACTGTTTGTAGATTAATCATTTTCCATTAAACTGTACTTAGATTTTCTTGGAAATTCTTTTTCTTTTCCCACGACAAACCCAATGATATAGAAGAAGACCTATGTATTTTAAGGCAAGGTGATGTGATATCCATGTCTGTGGATCTATTATGTGTTGTGTATATATTTGTGTGTCATAGCTAATATGTGTGACCAGCCATACTTAGTAAATATGTCCTTTATCAACACTTGTTCCTTAGTCATTTTTAAGTTTAAATTGTGCCTCTGTTTGTATTGTGAATTGTAAACCTCATAGATATTTTTAGTTCTCTTATTTCTAAACCCAATTACTTGGTTTATGCATCTACTGCCTATTACTCTCTTTAATATTATCTATTTTGGCAAGTCTTTGTTTTTCTGTACCTTTCCAAATAAGATTGTGAAGCATATATTATGTTCCCAGCACTCTTAAAATGAAGTTTTGCATCCTCATGGCTTTTTGTTATTAGATGCTAGACATCATAATACCCCAGGAAGTAAAGGTCAAGAGTTATTTATTTTTGTGAGCCACTAGATTACATATAAATTCATTTGCGAAGGCCTCCTTACAAAGTTCCTAAACATTTTCTCTTGATTACTTATTTTAATTTGTATAGCCCTCCCTGTATGCCACATACTTTTAATGCTTTATAAATATTAGCTTATCCAACTTTTATGAAATTCAAGTGTAGAAAGGGTAGAAAGTGTAGAAATTCAGACTTTGAAATGTAAGATACCTAATGGCTTACCCGTCTGGTTTTGGTTAGGTGGGAAACCCCCATCATAGGCAGCCCTTACCACAGACTTAATCCTGCCTTCATGGTAACAATTGATCAGCTGTTATCTGAGTACTTCAGAGCAAGACTTTCTCCCTGCTACTGCTTACAGCTTCCTATTTATCTTAAACATTCTTACAGATATAGAAATGTGATTAATAGAGGTTAACAAGGACAGTGAACCTCTATTAGAAAAAAAAATAGACTTTCAAATATTTTACATATCTTAGAACTTTCTTTTTTAAAAAAAAAAAGTGTTTTTCCAAAGCGCAAATCATTTTATGTTAACAGACTCAAATTATGAGGGTCCCTTGTAATAAGAATCTGTAACAGACTTACAGAGGCTGCCTTCACTAAAGCAGTGACTCTTTACCTAGATCTGCAAATGCTCTGTGGGTATCTGAAAGCAGGGTAAAGCTTGATATCTCAGCCTTCATTTTGTATCTGTTTTCTTTCTACCCTTAAACTTTGTCAAAAGAATAATTTTAAAAAGAAAAGTTTTCCGAAGATGTGTAGAAATACACAGGTTTAAGACTTCCCATAATCTTCCAAGTCACCAAAAAGATCATTTCTTTTTGTCACTCATAATCTGCACTTATGAATTGTTCTATAGAACTAACATATTACTCAATATATTAGTGAACTAATTGTAGACATAGGAGAAGATAGGTTCTGCTCTAGGGTTGAGAGCTCTGAGAGCTCAGGAATGAGTTTCCTTTGCTGTTAGGGAGGGATCTAAAAGTCTGTGAATTTCTTACAAGTCTCTAGAGATTACTAATTTCTGAATGTGTTTGTAGTCCTATATTTGATAGATTTTTTTTCTAGCTAAGCATTGCTTTTGTGTATTTATGAGAAAAGTTTTGAAGAATGAAATAATTAAGTTTGAGATGGCCTATGAGACGTGCACATAGAGATGTCCAGGAAGTACATACTTGGACAACTTCTTACAAGGTTCTATGTTACATTGACAAGGTTGGATAGAGAAGGTGTGTGGAGTTTGGAGGAGGAAGAAGCCTGGATGTTGTTTAAGATCAGGATAATAAAAGGTCAACAGTTTGACAGTATTTCCTTCTGTTCCTAGAATTTTTTGAGGGGTAAGAACAAACTTCATTTGAGAATGATATAAGGAAACCAGTACCCTTGGGTGAGATTTAGATTTTTGTCTAGGGGAAGATAGTAAAAAGAAACCTTCATGAAGAAAATGAGATTATCTGGCAGTTTCTTTTTTGGATTTCAGAGAGCATAAGGGAAAGCTTTGGGAAGGAGATCAGTGATAAGAATACGAGCCTCAATGAGGCCATGAGGAGGCATTAGGGGATGAGTTGAGGTTATTGCAAAGATCAAAAGGAACAAGAATTCATTGTTTCAGGATTATAGAAAGGCTCTGGTAGGTTCTAGGTTAGATGAGTTCAAAAGGTGTATGGAAATTTTAGAAATCTGCCATATTCTGTACCATCTTTAACTCTTTCCCTTTTTGTCATTTTCTTTCAGTCTTTCTCCACTGCTCTCTATTGAGTCTCTGTCTCCCTTTTTGGATTTCTGTTTTTCTGTCTGTGGGTTTTGTCTCTTTCTCTTGGTCTTTGTTACCCACTTCTTTCCAATTTCCTTTCCCTCTGTAACTCTGCCTCTAGTTTCTGCTCTCTTCTCTCTTGGTTATTATATTCTGTGGTTCTCCATCAGTCTTTTTCTGGGTTTCTGTACCTCTCTTTTGTTGGATTTCTATGTATCTTACTTTCTTTGTATTTGTGATCCTCTACAAATTTCCTTATAGATTCGTACCTGGCTTGAATTTTTCTGTTTCTTAGTGTCTTTTCTCTCTGGGCCTTTATTATTACTCCCTTTTGATTTAAAATATATATATATATTTTCACTGTCACTGTCCTAATCTTTGAGAGTTCTATGTATCTTATTCCATATGTGCATGTTTATATAGGTATATATTCTTAACTACTTAAAACCTTTCTGAATATTAATGATCTAATTAAACTTCCCCTATTATATCATAATGTTTAGTTATGTAATATTCTGTTAAGTTGTATTATGTAATATTTTCTATTTCCCTTTGGTTATTTTTAATTTTAGAATTGTAGCTAACCTGTTTTTGCCTATAAGCATTTTTCAGCTCTGGGTGTAGTTAAATTGTTATTTCTATAATATTAGGTAAACATTTTTATTGACTTCAGAGTGGCTGAATGAGATGTCCATTTTAGGGAGCTTCTTTGTGTTGTATTTTACCCTGTCATTTTAAAGACTTGGTAACTAGAAATATTTTGGTTTCCATTCCAGTTGTGCCACATGATAGCACCTTATGACTCTGGGCAAGATATTTACTTTTGTAAGTTTGTCCCCTGCCTTCTGTATAGTAGAGATTTTGTAAGGAACAAATTTAAAAATGTTTATCCAGTGCTTATAGCACCTTGCATGTAAACATTAATTTATCATTTTACAATAGCAAATATATATATCACACTTGTTGTGCATCAGATATTGCCCTGAGCTCTTACCTGTACTTTGTAACTCACTTAAACCTCCTTATACCCCATGTGAAGAATTGTTACTGTTGTTATCTCAATTTTTATAGAAAAAGAAACCAAGAAAATACCATTTAAATTACCCGAGTTATACAGTTATAAATGAAAATGTTGGGAGTTAACCCTAGGCAGTCTGATATCAGAGTCTTATAATATGCTTTTCTATTTAGCGTAGAATGTGAATTTCTGCAGAAGCAGTATACCAGAAAGGTAACATTGAAAAATACCTTAGCATTGATGCTTGAATAAGGGAATATTGTAATAGTAGCAGTAGTAAAAATAGTTTTTGTAGCAATAATAATAGTAGTAGAGGTAATAGTAATGATAGCTAAAAATTAATATATTCTTTCCAGGGCATTAATCTAAACACTTTACTTTTAGTCATTTAATCCTCACAACAGTCATGGAATGGAAGCAGAGAGAAGCTAAATGACCTTCCCATAGAATCACTCAAACCAGTGTTTTAAACTTTGGGTCTACAAAAGATGTGTGACCCTTCTCAAATGATTGTGTCTTTTATTATCATTACTAATACTTCTACTACTATTATTACTACTGCTTCTATTATAATATGTCCTTATTCAACTATCATTACTAAAGATTATGTATTTTTTAGTGAGACCTAGATTGTATCTTTTATTAGATTCTGAAAGAGTTCTCTACCCCAAAAAGATGAAAAACAATTTATTGAGTCATTCATCTAAGAGACAAGGAGATGTGATTATAGCTAACTGTATAAATATTAAGAGCAAATGTTTTAATTTTTTTGTAGGGGAAATACTGGTGACAGGGGTCTATAAACACTGAGCTAAATCCCTGGCCCCTTTTGTTTTTTATTTTGAGACAGGGTCTTGCTAAATTGCTGAGGCTGGCCTTGAACTTGGAATCCTCCTACTTCAGCCTCCTGAGTTGCTGGGATTACAGGTGTCCACCACCATACCCAGCTATTGTGTTTTTAATTAAATGAAACTTCTAAGTTATAGAAAGAGTACCTCATCAACTTTACAATCTGTAGCTTTCTCCCCCCTTTCTTTTTCTTTCTCTCTACCTTCCTTCCTGTGTGAAAGTCACAAATAGCAAGGAATTTTATTCACATGCATAAGGGCACACATACATGCACAGTTGTTTTCATAAACTTGATTCCTAGAAATGGCATTGCTGAGTCAAATTGGGAGTCTGTATGTCTTCACTTTTGGCTGAAATGGGTTAACCTATTTACTTTCCCAAAAGATTGCATGAGTTTTGAGTTTCCACCAGAATGGTGTTGTGGTGCATTTTGGAAAGTGACCTTTTCTCATACTTAGGTTTCTTAGGATTGAATTATCTTTTCCTGTTTGATAGGTGAAAAATGATAACTTCATTATATTTTTTATTATATTTCTTTAATTATTAGTAAGGTTGAACATCTTTCCACATTTTTGTTGGCTATTTGTGTGACTGTCTATCTTCATGCTCTGTGTTGGTCAGCTTTTCATCTTTGGGACAAAATACCTGAAAGGGAGGGAAAAAACAAACAAACAAACAAAAAACCTTGGAGGAGGAAAATTTATTTTGGTTCATGATTTCAGAGGTTTCAGTCTATGGTCAGCAGGCTCCAGTGCTTTGGGCCTGAAGTAAGCAAAACATCAATGCCAAAGGATACAGTACAGGAATGCCACTTACCTCATGGCAGACTGTAAGCACGGAGAACAAATGAGAGAGGAAGGGGCTGGGGACAAGATATACTCTACCAGGGTGTGCCACCTATTACCTACTTCCTTCAACCATACTCCACCTCCTACAGTTTTTATCACCTCTCAATAATGCCATCAAATGATTCATTATTTGCATTAACCTACTCATCAGTGCATTAACCTACTCATGAGGTCTGAACCTTCATGATCCACTCAGCTTTCTAAAGGTCCTACCTCTGAATATTACTGCATCGGTGACCAAACCTTCAACACATGAACCTTTGGAGACATTCCATATCCAAACCATAACATCTTTCTTTTCATTTTTTTTCTATTTGAATATTGGTCTTGTCTTATTCAGTATTTAAATAAAAACAAATTAGTCCTTTGACATGTGTAACTGAAATAATTATTCTCCTCCTAATTGTCATAGTTTTTAGAAATAATTTATGTGATATTTTTTAAAGTAATATAAAAGTTTCATATTTTTATGTAACCAATTTGGCATATTTTCCTTAATAGCTTATAGCTGTTTTTGTCCTCCAAGGTTTGCAGAAACACTCATATTTTCTTCTAATACATTTGCAATTTTTTTTTTTTTAAAAACATCTTTTTGTAATTTGGGTATTTATTTTAAGATGTCAGATGGGGGAGAAAGCTTACCTTACTTGTTGTTTGCTAGCTGCTTACCTCCCCTTTCCATTCCTTCCCCAAAGTTTCAAAGCAGAAAAGATTTGCCCTAATCCATACACCCTTTGCCTTTCATGTTATTTCCATCTCGCTAGCCCATTTTACCCATCAGAGGAAAGATAATTGTTGTGAAATTCTTTTGACCCAATTCCAAGGAGAATCCTGGTCTACCATGACACTGGGTTGAATGTCTTCTTACTACGTGTTCTATGATACACTGTTTTGTATCCCATTATGGTTCTATTTAAAACTGTAGCCTTAAGCCATTTTGTTTTCTTGACCTCAGAAGTTATCTGGGCATAAAAATATTATCTATTTTCTGGAGACATGATAGAGTTACCCCTGCTGTTTTTGATTTGTTAGGTATAATCGAAGTCCTGTCATTTAAGTGTCTTTAATATGCAAAAAATGTTGTCTAAATTTATACCTTCTTTTTTTTTGAGGTTTTTGAATAATACCCACTTTGTATAAAAATATAATTCTTTTCAAAGTAGCAGTAACTTCTTAGCCAGTTTTGGAAGCCTAGTAACAGCTCTTTGAGTTTAGTACTTTCTTATGTTGGTGTGAAATAAGTGTTTTTATAATCTACATCTGAAGTCCTATTCTTTAATGTGTTTTATTTCTGTATCAGCTTTTAACTTTTACAACTAATCTGTGAGTTTTCTAGAATTCAGTCAGGTAATCCAAGAGAGATTACATTAAGAAAACAAAAGACCTGAGTTGGGTGCCACTTCACCTGCCTGTAATCCTAGCAGCTTGGGAGGCTGAGGCAGGAGGATTGAGAGTTCAAAGCAATGGCAAGTCACTAAGTAACACAGTGAGAACCTGTCTGTAAATAAAATACAAAATAGGTTGGGGATGTGGCTCAGTGGTTGAATGCCCCTGAGTTCAATCCTCAGTACCAAACAAAAAGAAAAAAGAATGAAAAGAAAAGAAAACAGCAGACCCTGAGAATGTTCCAGGAAATTATAAGTGCTAAAAATGCTGAATTCAGCCCTTTTCTCTTATGTTTCGGAGGGTTGAATTCTCCCCTTCCTCAGGGATTATTGTTGTGGCTTTAATTTACATTTAAACATTTATAAATTTAAAAAGATAATTTATTTGAGCCTTCATATTTTTCATAAAATAATAGTGTTGAACTTATAGCATACATTATTTGTTAACCATCCTTTGATGTACTGCACTTTGCTGCTACCATGAATAAAATATGCTTTAAAAAGGGATATCATCAGTACTTTAAATGAGGCCTGAAATCTGCAACACAGTACTTCTGTCATATCCTGTTGTTGTATTATGTTTTTCATTAGCAATCTCTCAACGAAGGTCCTTTTCCATTCTAGTCATTTACACCTATCATTTACTTTGCAAATGGATTACTGCTGTGTATATCTTGATTCTGTCTGGTCTATCATTCTACATAATAAATGTATTTATTTTTTTTTTAGAGAGAGAATTTTTTAGTATTTATTTTTTAGTTTGTGGTGGACACAACATCTTTACTTTATTTTTATGTAGTGCTGAGCATCAAACCCAGCGCCCCGTGTATGCCAGGCGAGCACGGTATTGCTTGAGCCACATCCCCAGCCCTCTATATAATAAGTTGATAGGGCTCTATTACATTTCATGTTGTAAATTTGGTCTTTCATTCTAGCCCATTAGTCTTAAGCTTCAGTCTTCCATTTTAAGCCATTTTTCCTAATTTTTGTGTCAATCTTAGTTAGCTGTGTTAAAATTAGAGATTATATGCTGACTGTAAAATCTTATCTCCTAATATGTTTTATTTGACTAGGTAGCACATTGCTCTTTTTTGGCGGGGGGGGATGCTTTTAATAAAGTCTTGCACTGGTTGACCAACCACTGTCCCTTAATGCTTTACAGAGTTTGGCTATACCTTTACATTTATTATTTAGCTATTGAAGGTATTTGCCCTTACAACCCCTCGTAAATGCACTTATAAAGCAATTATAAAGGACAGAGTTCATAGTCTTACTACAAGAAAACCACCATTGAACACAACAGTAGTCTTTTATTCTTTGTATTCTTCCCTTTTAGAATGATTGTTTAGCAAATGAAATAAATTGTAACCCAATGCTGTGCATATCTGCAAGTTGTTAATATATCACAATTAACTTTTCTCAAATGATTTATTAAAATAAAAAGTTGTAATTAAGAGTTTTTTAAAAATAGTTTTTACTTATAAATGAACACAATATCTTTATTTTTGACTTATTCATTTTTATGTGGTACTAAGGATTGAATCCAGTGCCTCACATGTGTGAGGCAAGTGCTCTGCCACTGAGCCACAACCTCAGCCTGTTATGAGTTTTTTTAAAAAAGAAAACTTTGACATCTGAATCCTCTTTGTATCTGCCATTCACTTTGACCTCACGTTGTGATTTGTTTTCACTCCACCTGAAGTCCTCCTTGCATACTCAATTTTCATTGCCTCTTTTATACCTGCACACTTAATTCCTCTGCAGTGGCTAGTGATATACAGTAAATGCTGAAAATTTAAATTCTCTACTTCAGTTTGGTAGCTTAAGATAATTTCATATTTGGAAATTATGGAAGTTTGTTTACCTGTAGTTTTTCCCACTCATAGATTCTCATCTTCATTTTCTACTTTGATTTATCTAACTGATATCATTTACATGAACAGGGTACAGGTTGTTCCTCTTTCTTATTTGGTTGGAATCCCTTCTTCAGATCGTGAGTTGGTGTCTTTGTGCTGCTAAAAAAAAGGATATTTAAACATATGACCTTTTTGTGGTAACTCACTTCCTTAAGAGTTACTCTTTTTGTTACAGTTAATTATAGAACACAAGTGTGATTATTTTACTAATTATATACTATTAAGTAACCATAAAATCTTTTTTGTGGAGATTAGAGACATTTTTTTTTTTAAGTACCAGAACTGAATCCATTATTGCTTTTTCGTTTCTTTTTGTTTTGTTTTGTTTTGTTTTGAGACATGGTCTCCCTAATTTGCTAAATGCCTCATTCAGTTGCTGAGGCTGGCCTTGAACTTGAGATCCTTCTGCCTCAACCTCCTGAATCTTCTGGAATTACAGGCATGTACCACCATATCCAACTGGACATTAGAGACATTTTGAACAATATCTAATCAAATTACAGCTGAAGAAACTGAAGCCTACAGTGATTGACCTGCACACACTAATTCCATCAGAGCTAATGCTAGAAATCTGTTTTTCTTAGCTCTCAATTCAGTACTCATTTACTACCATACTGCTTTACTGGTAGGATATGAAGACATTAATTCTCAGCTTAGAAGATAGGAAATTTTGTGATTGGTGATATCTTTGAAAATCATGGTAAACAAAATAATAGTTTAAATATGATTGGGAATCTTAAGAGTATTGAAACGTCCATGTTTTTAACATGGAATTATTACTAAGGTGTGTACACTTGTTTTTACTGTTTTGGTTATTTTCTAAAATAATTTTGTGTAATTAAAATTGAACACACAAATTTTTTCTTTAAAAATCTGAACAAGTGAATGTATAGGGAATTTACTTTGAGTATTTAAAGAAAGGCCAATTTGTAATCTGTTTTGTTTTTTGTTTTGAATAAACCTTTTTAGAAAGATGAGGTCTACCTTAATCTGGTGCTGGACTATGTTCCGGAAACAGTATACAGAGTTGCCAGACACTATAGTAGAGCCAAACAGACGCTCCCTGTGATCTACGTCAAGGTATGTAAAAATGGAACAATTTCCCATTTTGGAAAATATTTGTTGTGAGCCAGGGAGAATACAGGATATTTTTAAATTGTATTACTGCATTTAATTCTCAGGGAGGAAAAACTGCTAAGGTAGATAATGCTAGTTTGGTAAATTTTTGTATGGTTTTAAAATAATGAGATTTTACTTTTAAAACTTTCATGACACATATTAAAGGTATTCTGATAAATTTTAGTGAATTGTTCATAGACAGTTTTGGATTTTTATTCTGAAATCTGTTGCTTATTTTCATTTAATTTCTGCTATCTTTATTGTGCCACAGACCAAAATAGGAGCATATCATGTAGACTCACATAAAATTATATACTTATCAATATGTTCAAATTTAAGGTCTTATTGACATTTATAGGTACATTTATTGTATCTGTAGCAGAAATTTAAACTTTTGGCAATTTTAAACATTTTAATATATTTATTTATTTAGTATTATTTAATTTGTGGTTTCTCATACTGATGCCATCTAATTTATTTAATTTGTTTATTTGGTACTGGGGATTGAACCCAAGGGCATTTTACCACTCATCTACATCCCTGACCGTTTTAATTTTGAGACAGGGCCTTGCTAAGTTGCCCTGGCTTAGAATTTGTGGTCCTCCTTCATCAGCCTCCCAAGTTGCTGGGATTACAGGTGTGCAGCACCACATAGGCCTTATAAAATGTTATTGTTGAATGTTTTTATTTCATCTTAAGAGCTGGAATTCTTTCATAAAGAGAAACTTCCCCATTTAATCTTTTTTTATTTTAGTTTTAGTAATCAAAACTAAAATATGTGGTGATGAGGATTGCACCCAGTGCCTCACACATGCCAGGCTCTACCACTGAGCTACAACCCCAGTCCCCCATGTACTTTTATCTGTACTCTAAAGTACAATTTATATAAAAGACAGGTATATATTTGATTCCTTACTATTATTTAGCAAAATTTAGAATTGGTTGGTTCCATAACATCCTTCATAGGTGACTAGTTGGGTGTTTTCTTGTTTGTTTGTTTATACTATTTGTTAGCTTCCTTGTTCTCTAGAATAGTGTTCCAGGTTCATCTTACACATTTCTTTCTCATACTTGGAATCAACTTTTTCTTCAAGGAGACCATGTTCTTTTAGTAACAAATGTTTTTTAGATATCATAGTCTAAATGCTGGAGGTGCTAAATGCTATAGGGTTGGTTACTGCTTCTGAATATTTTTAGTAAAAAGAGCTAGGAGATGTGGGTAATTTTTTCAAAGATATAACACATCTGTTTTTCTCCCCCAAGGGTAAATACACATAAATTCATATTGATACTTTCAATTAAAATTGAGGGTTTTTAAAAATCATATCTTTTTAAAAAATTATTATTGGTTCTTCTTAGTTTTACATGACATCAGAGTCTATTTTTTTAAACCCTGATAATCTTCCACACTTAACATTGAAAATTTCACTTCTCAATGACATCATTATAATCACCCACTTATTAGCACCTCTAGCTGACAATAATGTAAGATCTTTTTGAAGCATTTTTTAACCTCCCATTCAATCCCATTAGGAATTAACCAAGCTATCTGTTTTAAAGCAACATTGAAGAACTCTCTTTGTGTGATTATACCCCATTAAGCTTTGTAATTTCATTTTACTGTTATTATAGTTGTAATTTTAAAATGCTAAATTAATTTTACTTTTAAATTAACATTTACATGTTTTCAAAGTACAAAATATGTTCAAAGAAGTTCAACTTTTATGTGTTCCTTCTACCAGTTAAATGGTCTTAAATATTTTAAAACAGTTTATTATATCATTTTAAAAAACAAGCAGTGTGTAATTATTTTACCCAATTCTAGTCCCATTTTCTCTAAATGTATAAATTTTCCCTTTGGGGGGGGTATAAAAATACATCCTGGAGATCTCTTTTATATTTTCCTGGATTGAAAAATATATCCTGGAGATCACTCCATATTTTCATATTTTGCCAGCATATAGTTGGGCTTCATCTCTGACATTCTATCTTTAAAAAATAAAATAAAATTGTGCATATTGAAGTTGACATACCGGAAAGAAATCTCGTACTTGTTTCTCCTCCTTGTGAAAAAAAAGGAATTATTCTTTTTCTTAAATGACCACAGCCCTTTCTTTTTTTCTTTCTTTTTTTTTTTTTTTTAACCACAGCTCTTTCAGAATCAGAACTCTTGGCCCTAGGTATTATTCTCTGGAGATACAAATCTATTTGTGTTTAAAGTCCTGAAAAGAGAAAAATTATTGTCTACAGTTAATGAGTTTACGAGTTGAGCTTCTTCATTTATTTATATTGTGTAGTTTAATTGTAGTCCTATTATTTGAAAAATCTTAGTTTGGGAGATGGAAATAAAAGTGACAAATTACATACAACTCTTTTATGATCACCATCTAATAAGGACTTGTTTGGCATACATGTTACCAAAATAGAAAATGCATTTCTTTCTGATTATTTACTTTCACTTTTTCTAGGTGAGTTGAGTTGTTCTCTGACTATATTGTTTGGAACCTGTTTCTTCATCCCTTTTCTACTACTATTGCCTTTTTTGTAGTTGATAATAGTTGTAAGATAAAAAGTTTTGAGCGCCTGTGTTTTTGTGCTGTGCATCTTTCAGAACTAAGTATCTTTTGAAATGTAATTCTGAAACACATGGCTATCCAATCATTGGTATGAATTTAAATTTTTTGTTTTTTGTTTTTTGAGGTGAGGTGTCACTATGTTGCTCAGGCTGGCTCTGAACTCCTGGGCTCAAATGATCCTCCTGCCTTAGCCCCGTGGGTAGCTGGGACTATAGATGTGTGCACTACACCCAGCTTCAAGTGGGTTTTTTGTTTGTTTTTAAATAATTGGGAAAACAGACTAACTTGTTTAAGGACAAGGTCTGAATACATAAGAGAGCTGGATACATTTTTGTTATTTTGTTATTTATTTTAAACAGATTTGGTGGCACAGAGGGGAGTACATTGACCTTGAGTTAGATTAACTTTATTACTGTGCTCACTGAGCCTCAATTTCCTCTCCTGGAAAAATAAAGGGAAATGTATATATCAGAGTGATTGTAAAAATTAAACAGATGAGTAGAAAAGCACTTGGTTTTGTGTTTAGTACGCGTTAAAATAATACGTTATATTTCAAATTGGGTTCATTAGAGTAAAGATATGGCAGAATAAAGAAAGTAAAATTTAAAGAGGAGTGTTCATCCTCAAACCATTACAGAAGATTGGAAATGTGATAGTGGGCTATTATTTAATCTCTCTGGGCCTGGTTACCTGAAAGGCCTGGTTTATTTTATAAAATAAAATAATAGTAGTATTTATGGATTACATGGGGTTGTTCCAGTATTAAGTGAAATAACACATATAAAGCACTAGAATACTGCCTATCTTCTGTAGAAAGCCTTTTAGGTTTCTTATAAGTATGCTTTTACAAAGTGGAACAACAACAAGATGTGAAAAGAATATTTTATTCTAACCTAAAGAATAAAGAATCAAGTGAAGAGAATGGAGATTATCTTTCAGATGAAAGAATATAGTAAAACATCATCTTGAAATTAACCTAATTTAAGCTGTTTAGCATTTTTTTAAAGAAAACTTTTTGTTTTCATTGTTTTTTTTTTTTTTTTTTTTGCTGATGTAGATGTTGAAACCCTCATAGAGTTGGTAAAAATCTTTATTTTAGTAGATGAGTACCTGTGAATTCAGTTGCTTATAGATCATTTTCTAGGTAATAAAGAATTAAACTTGCAGAATACATCTTAAGACTTTGAGATTGATTCTGTGAACAATTATACACTTTTATAGAATTACATAGTTTTAAAAAAGATACATGAATACCTGAATATTTTAATTCTAAGTTTAATGGCAAGTGCTGATCTTATTGAATTCATCTTATGTATGCATTTTATGTCATACTTCATCTTAAAGACGGCTTAAACTTTTCCAACTTAATATTAAAGATGTATTGAAATTTACCTGTTTGTAGTTTCCGTCATACCTCTGAAGGAAAGTAGGTTTCCTGTTAAGTAATCCAACCCTTATCACAAGTCATATGGCATCATATGTCAATTCTTTATCTAACCTGTATCTTTTAATTTTATTTCATTTTCAAATTTTTATTATTTTACCAAGACACTCTTATCTTTGGTTTGAATCATTTCACAATTTTTTTGCCATGTAATTAATTTTGGGCTAGAGGTCAGAAGGTAAGCAGCCAGAAAAATTACAAAGTGAATTATTTAAAATTTTTACAAAGAGAACCCAAGATCCAGGGTGGAAGGGAGTGAATTAGATCACTACTGGCCTTTGGATAAACAGAGGATTTTAGTATTCTTTTTTTTCTTTTTTAATTTTTTTTTGTAGTTGTATATGGACAGCAGGCCTTTATTTTATTTATTTCCATATGGTGCTGAGGATCAAACCCAGTGCTTCACACATGCTAGGCAACTGCTCTGCCACTGAGCTACAGCCCCAGCGCAGGATTATGGTATTCTTATAGTATGTATCAACTATATATCTCTTTTAGTAGTAGAATTGAAGAAAATTATCTTTTAAGGTGATATCAGTAGTCACCTAGGCATGTGTTTTTAAATGGTATTTAAAAATCTTATTTCTGAAGGATATTAATAAAAAGAGTGGTGATGCTACTAAAGGATTACTGATGTTTTGATAGGTAATTGCTAATTTTTTTCAGCACACCTGTGAGTTTTCAGTAACCTTAGAAACTGACATGTCAAGAAAAAAAAAGATTCTGAAGATGACATTGGAAATACTTTTCACATTAAGCAGCCTGACATACTAGAAAGAATGATGAACTAAAAAATCAGAAGACTTGGCTTCTCATCCAAATATTGGTTTTGAGTCATAGGATTTGGGATATCTCTCTTGAGTTTTATAAATAAAAACTCAGCTAGTAGGAGGTAAGATGTTAGTAAGTAAGAGCTTATAAAGCTCATTGTCAGGTTTCTTTTTTTAAGTTATTAAAGGACGGTACAAATCCATGGTTAATGATACTTAAGTTAGCTAATTCATACAGACATGACATGAAACTTGTTTAAGGAAGATTGAGTAATCACCAGTATTCACCTGTTCTGTGTTGGGATTGTTACTATTTTGTGGCTTAGTGTTTCTAGTTTGATTGAAATAGGAAGTATTCAATTAATGCTCATTATTTATTCCAGTTGTATATGTATCAACTGTTCAGAAGTTTAGCCTACATCCATTCCTTTGGAATCTGCCACCGGGATATTAAACCACAGAACCTCTTGTTGGATCCTGATACAGCTGTCTTAAAACTCTGTGATTTTGGAAGGTAAGCTAGCTCCTCCTTCGGCACCTTTTCTATCACTCCCTGTCCCCAAAATAATCATTTTATTAAATATATTCCTTTTACAATTTCAGTCTAGACCCTTACTAAGGGAGCATAAACTAATGCAATTCTTTGTAAGGGTAGTTTTGATTATTTCTGTTAGAATTATAAGTGTGTGTATTCTTTTAAGTGACAATTTAACTTTTAGGAATTATTTCATTGAAAATATTATTTTAGGGCTGGGGATGTGGCTCAAGCGGTAGCGCGCTCACCTGGCATGCGTGCGGCCCGGGTTCGATCCTCAGCACCACATACCAACAAAGATGTTGTGTCCGCCGAGAACTAAAAAATAAATATTAAAAATTCTCTCTCTCTCTCTCTCCATCTCTCCTCTCTCACTCTCTTTAAAAAAAAAAAGAAAATATTATTTTACAAAATACTGTATGTATAGAGATTTTTAATCATTCATTGTTTATAAATATCTATTTGTAAGAAAATGTCAAAAAATTTTAAGATATATACAAATAAAATGTTATACATGCCACCAAAAAAAAGAATGAGGCAGCTCCTTATGAACTAGAAGGGAATCATTTGTAGTAAATATTAAATAGAAAAAGCAAGGTCAAGACTGTAGTATGCTACCTTTTGCTTTAAAAAAATAAACTGTGATTATATGTGTGTGTGTATATACATTTCAAAATGTATATGTGTGTATGCATATATGTATATCCATATATATAATGTATGCACACATGCATATGACTTGTTTCTAAAATAATATGTAATCTATAATATTTCCCCTGGGTAGAGAAATTTGGGGAATATAATGTAGTTGGGATACTCACTTTTTCATTGATTATATTTGAGTATTGTTCAAATGTATATTATGTGTATATTAATGTCTTCAGTAAGAACTAAATAAAATATTTTTTATTATACATTGCTATGTATCCTTTTAACTTCAGAATTAACCTCAATTCAGGAATCAGGTAAAAGGTGGATCTAGTTGCAACTTTTATTTTCCTCTAGTAATCTCTTATTCCTCCTTCTTTTATGTAAATTCCTACAAGTTTGTTGAATTCTTAAACTTATTCTTTGGTAATATACTGTGACTTGGTAATAAAACCTTATCCTTTCCATTTCCATGTAGTCAAGCCTATATTCCCTTCTAGTACTCACAGTTATCCTGTTATTTCCTCTCTGATATTATCATCTAAAACAATCTTTTGCTCTTTTCTGCCCTGAAGAGATCTCTGTGTTAACTTGGATTTTCCAGGTTTTTTCATCCTTATCACAAATTCTTATTTTTCAACTTAACTTTGTAGATTACATATTGACTCAGACCTGGTAGTATCTGTGTTCTTACTTCTTTATAATACTTTAACATCCCCCAGTTCAAATTTTAGGTTTCACATAGGATATATTTTCCACAGGCTGTAGTAGAGAGATCCTTAAAAACCAAGCATATCTACTTATCATAAATTAATTCTTAATAGTCTCAGAAATGTATTCTCTTTCAGCCATCCCATTTTACTATTTCCTAATTTTAAACACCTATCCTAGGACACAGCTCACTATAACTCTGTCCTTTGAACTATAAAAGTGGGGAAAAAATCAAATCAAAAGTTTGAGGCTGGGATTGTTAGCGCTTGCCTAACACGTGTGCGGCCCTGGGTTTGATTATCAGCACCACATATAAATAAATAAAATAAAGGTGTTGTGTCTACCTACAACTAAAAATATATATATATATACACTTAAAAAAATCAAAACTTTTGATGCTTAAAATAAAGTGTGACTACTTATTTTTTGTAGGATAGTTGCCCAAATTAGATGAGTTTTATCATTATGCATATCTTTCCCACTGAGAATAATTGACTGCTAAGTACTTTAAAAAGACTGTGACACCAAGATTAGTAGTTTCTTTTCTGTCTTAGTGTCAAAACACAGTTGGGACAGGCCATATTGTTAGAACATAATATTTTGTGTTCTAATTTGTGATAAGGATGAAAAATCCTGGAAAATCCAAGTTAACAGAGAGATCTCTTCAGGACAGAAAAGAGCAAAAGATTGTTTTAAATGATAATACCAGAGAGGAACTAACAGGATAACTGTTGGTACTAGACAGTTTATGGTGATGAAGGGTAAAAAAAATTTAAGGTCATTTAGTCATCACTGACTAGAAATAAATTGAAGAAAAGAAAGCCTAGACTTTATTCTAATAAATTTGGAACAGGGATTTTATTTGTATGGTAAGACTGCATTTTTATAAACTCTTTGATAACAAAGGTGCTTTCTTGGTTTTTAACAAAATTGTTTTGGGCAAGTAGGGTTTGAGAGACACTTGATACTCTTAGGTACTAGGTTGGTAGAGATTTGAACAGACCAGTATTAATGTCTTATTATTAATTCTTTACTGGGTGAAACAGCACCTGAAGGTAGCTGAAGGGCTACATGGGCTAAGAATTCTCTTGGGTAGGGAGTTTTACAAACAGCCTTATTTTGTAAAAGAAAGAGGATAGACACATATATCAAGTAGTGAAAGAGTCTATAGACTACAAAGCTTTCATTGTTACCATTTGATTTGCAGTGAATTTTTAAACTGTAATTGGAATCTATTTTGTTTTAAAAAGTGGACTTTTAAAGGTAGAAAAGTTTCTTATCACCTGTGCTTGAAATGAAATGTTTTAATTTTTAGAAAACATAAAAATACGTTTCATTTTTGATTCATGAAATTTTTGTTTGTCAGTACTTAGGGAGGGAGAGGGTGAAAAATAAACTTTTAAACCAGTGATGAGCAGGGGATAGTGGTGCAGGCCTGTAATCCCAGTGGCTCAGGAGGCTATGGCAGGAGGATCACAAGTTCAAAGCCAGCCTCAGCAAAAGCAAGGTGCTAAGCAACTCAGTGAAACCCTGCCTCTAAATAAAATACAAAATAGGACTGTGGATATGATTCAGTGGTCAAGTGCCCCTGATTTCAATCCCTAGTACCCCCTGCCCCTCCAAATGGTGATGAAGGGTAAAAAAATTTTAAGGTCATTTAGTCATCACTGACTAGAAATAAATTGAAGAAAAGAAAGCCTAGACTTCAAAATCCTTATGACTATTTTCATCCATTGTTATTCTGATTTTCCTGTATCTATGTTTGATGTTATTATGGTTAGCCTCTTCCGTAGCAGCTTATTTAAATGGTTAGCTTCTGTAGCAGCTTATTTTTTCTTCAGAGACACCTCAAAATATATTAAGTACAATTTACTATAATGTTTAAAATACATACTATAAAGTATTTTAGAGTTAAAGGTGAAATAAGAGAACACATAGACTTACCACAAGAGACCGAATTTATAGGTTGTGAATACTTTCTTCCCTAAAGTTTAAGGCCTATCTTTTTGTAGTTTACTGGATAATGAGTATGTAAACAGTTAATAAATCAACCAAAATGTGGAAATTAAAGAGATTAGGTGTGTATTCCTTCAGATATTCATCCCGAGTCAGAAGTAAACCTTGTAAGGATCGGGCCACATTTCTCACTCTTTTAAAGAAATGTGTTGAATTAGAAATATTCCTCCTTCTATTCTGATCTGTTATCATGCCTTTTGGTAGAGAGAGGTGTCTCTTCATTTTGTGCCCTTCCATCTTAATATTTTAGAAGTAGAATTTGGGAAACAGAATCAGAAGAAATTCAACATTTATTCTTTTCTGACTTTTTAATCTCTTTTTTATTAGGCAACAATTGAGCCATTCTGCCTTTTAAAATCTCTGTTCTATTTTACTGAAAAAAAATGTGAGAAAATTGTAGATTGGGATAGTTATGGTTCATATTTTCTCTTTTGTATATTGGATGATTGGAATGATATGAAACTTAAAAGATAAACATTTGGTATTGTGCATGATAATTATAAGTTCCTTTAAAGTTTAAATTTTAAACACTTTTTATTTTTTATATTTTTATTAGTGCAAAGCAGCTGGTCCGAGGAGAACCCAATGTTTCATATATTTGTTCTCGGTACTATAGGGCACCAGAGTTGATCTTTGGAGCCACTGATTATACCTCTAGTATAGGTAAGTTCTGAATCTGAATATAATGTTTATAATTATTAATTGCATCTTGATTTTAACAATCATTATTATCAATCTACTTTCACTGGCCTAGAAAGAAGGGTGTTACCTATATTTTTTCTTAAAGATGAGATGTAGAAATACACGTACATATATTTAAATTTTACATTTAAGAATTTATGATACACTTTGTAATCTTTAGGATTTTTTTGAGTAGTAAAATTATAAAGCTATAGTTGGTTATCTATTTGTTTTTACCTTATTAATGATTCAAATCCTAAGTTGTATACCTTTCTTAAATTTGCATGAAATGTTCAGTTCTGAGCTTGATTGCCAGTTAGAGAATTTAATGTTATTTCATTGTTAATAACACAGGTGATAGGCTGACCATATTATTGAATTCATCCCATGCTGTCTTATTTTGGTTATTTAACTTCAGATCAGCATAAATCATTAGCAGTTCAACCAAGATCACTGATTCTTTTTTTTTTTAATTATTTTTAGTTGTAAATCGACACAATACCTTTCTTTATTTATTTTATGTGGTGCTGAGGATTGAAGCCAGTGCCTCACTTACACGAGGCAAGTGCTCTACCACTGAGGTACAACCCCAGCATCCAGCTCACTGATTCTTTAGAAGTCTGTAGCAGAGATGTTTAGTGATTGAAGGATATGAATGGAGACAATTAATTGGAGTCTCTATTGACCTTTTCTTCCCCATTTTAGCACCCTGGTTAAAATACAGACCATACATGAACAGCTGTACATGAATAGGAAACTAAGAAACAAGGGGCAAGCTTAGGCTATATGGTGCAAGTGGACGCCAAAAATTATTTTATTCTCATATGTTTTTTCTGATTAGAATTCTGTAGTCCGAAATTGGAACATAGAAAAGAATAAATACACAGCCCCCTAAAAACCCTGCAGTACCGAAAACTTAAAAAAAGAAAGAAAAAGAACAACAATTTTGGAAACTTTTTGACTTTATGATACAAATAAAAATTCTCTAATATGAACAAACTCCTTAAATAGAAACACATTTTCATTTTCATTTTGCCAAAAAGGGATATGCTGGGTTACATTTTCATTTGTTCCAAGGGACTAGAGTTTTATCCACCATTTGTTTTGTACCGTCAAGTGCAAATTTCTACCCAGTGAAATAGCATATTCTTTAAGAAAATAAGTTTGCTCTCCAGGACCTCTGAAAATATCCAGAAGACCTAGGGTTCTACAGAGCACACTTTGAGAACTGCTGCACAAAGGGAGAGAGAATATAACACTGTGTATATGTAATGCTAATGTCTGTGTTATGTGGTAATATGTTAAAAGACAAATGAGAAGTGGTACAAAGAATATTTTCCCTGAGTTCAACCTGGATTTGACTTCCAAATCTTGTAATATTGTGCTGAGCTGTAAGATGGAAGTTAGATATTAACAGTTCTACCTACCTTTGTTAGTGTCTGTGAGAGTCCATAAAATATTTGTGAAAGTGCTATAGAAATGTAAAGTGATGTTCTTTCTGTGGCATTTGTTAATTTGAATGGCCCCTAGAGTAAATTTTACCTATTTGTCTTTGGAAATGTCATTGAATTGTTTTTAGCTACTTTATATTTTATTCAAATATATGATACTAATTATCTACAGGAATGAGTTGTGCCCAGGTCACCTAAAATAAACGCACTTTGGTTCATCCGAAAAAGTCTCATAACTCTAATCATCTACCACATGGAATGTCTATATAAACTAGGGATTTTGAAGCCCTAACGAACCTAGATTTGATCTGCCTCTTAAGGCTCTGAAAAAATTGTAAACATCCAAAAAAAAAAAAAAAAGGATATTTGGAAGTATACTAATACAGGAACATTTTTAAGAATAATGTTAGAAATGATAGTCACTTAAGACTAATTATATTATCTTACTGAGAGATGAATGAATTAGAACAAAGGCTTTCTTTTTAGGATAGTTAAGCATATGGACTCTTGAAGAAGCTGTTATTCTGTGACTTTGAGACAGTGTTGTCTTCATTGGGAATTAAAGGTGGATTCCAGGTCTAGGGCTCTGCTATCAGCAGCTTTTCCTTTGACAAGTTGTTTACATTTATCATGTCTTAAGTTCCTTATCTGTGAAGTAAATGTGTTAAATTAGATGGTTTTGAAATATGACTTTATCATGAATAAGAGTTAAGTATGAAACAGAATGCCACTGTGTCTCAAACCCCAAATAACTAAATTTCAATGGACCAGAACCCTTTTGGGAGGGGCCGTGAACCTATTGTTTAGTTGAATTTTTATTCTGTTTGGAGAGTTTCCCATTTTGTCCTGTGAAGTAAGAACAAAAAAGTTGTGGTATCCCCCTGGTGTTTTAGTCAGCTTTTCTCACTGTGAGTAAAGGATCTGGTGAGAACAATTGTAAAGAAGGAAAGTTTATTTAGGGACTCATCGTTTTGGAAGTCTCATAGTATCCATAGATAGCTGGCTTTATTCCTAGGGGTGACACAGAACAACATGGTGGAAGAATGTGGCAGAGAGAAGCAGCTCTCATGGTGACCAGGAAGCAGAGAGAGAGACTTTACTCACCAGATACCAATATATACTCCATAACTACACCTCCAATGAACCACTTCCTGCAGTCATACCCCACCTGCCTCCAGTTACCACTCATTTAATCCCACTAGAGGTTTAATTCACTGATGAGGGTTAGGACTATGACCCAATCATATCTCCTCCAAATCTCTTGCATTGTCTTACACATCAGCTTTTGGGGGACACCACATCTAAACCATAACACCTGGTTTTAGTATTTTGACTGACTTAACATGAATCAAAGGGTACTTAGTATAGTTGTCACCGAATTTTTTGATTTTTAATTTTGGTGAGAACTACTAGGTAATAGTATTCCTTGATTTTATTTCATGTTTTCCATATTTATATTGAATCCTCCTATTACATTCTCCGTTGTTTTTTTAATGCATTCCCCAGTAATTTTTCTGAGCTTGCCTTATGAAATGAATTATTCAGTATTATTAAGGAAAAAAGTAGGTGCACACTAACTTCTGTCTAATTAGATAGGAAGGAAATATTTAAAACTTGAATCAAAATAAAATATTTAGTAAGATGTACTTTTCCATTTGGATCTGTAAAATTTAGTACAATTGGCTTTGAGTGAAATAAAGAGTCTCTAGTAGGTTTTCACATTTGTTCCATTGAGCATTTTCTTAAGGTAACACATAGGACTGACTGTCTTGGTCTACATTATAGAACCAGTGTCTTGACTGTCATTACTTGGAGCTGAACAAAATCAACTTGGATTTTCTCAAATGAAATCTATGACTTGTTTTAGGTCAATAAAAGTAGTCTCTTGAGCAGAGATTTTTGAATCCCTCTTGAGATGTACTATCTCCATACCATTCACTGTTATTCTCCTTCCCTACGTGTAGATAGAAAAACCTATCTAGCACTAATATATGTTCACCTCCCTAAAGTACTTCAGTCTTGATATAGCAATAATATATGTTCATCTCCCTAAAGTACTTCAGTCTTGGTACATACAAACCCCAGGAATCTCAGAAACCTGAAAACTGAAAAATAGCTTTTCTTTGCAGGAAATGTTAATAGTAGAATTTAACTGGAGTGATCACTTATATCAGTTAATTTATCTTCAGATATTTTTTTGGCAGAAAGAGGGTGTTATTAATGATTAGTCAAAGATAATAGATATAAACCAGGAATATACTAGGTAAGCCAGATGTTTGCTTTAAATTAATTTTTTAAATTTATTGTTATTCAATTTATTGATTACATTATTTTTTAAAGTTTTCTGTTTGGGATACCCATTTTGACTTAAAAATGAATTATTTTTGATGATTTATGAAATGAAATATATATACCTCTCTGTCTTTGCCATTACTTTGCATTTAGAATGATGATATATTTAAGCATATTTCTCTGTCAGTCATGTCACATAAAAGTCAACCATTTAAAAGTCACAATTTTCATTGGTTTAAAAAACAGTGTCTGGGAGTTTGAACCCTGTATTGCTCCTCCTCTGTAAGCATCTCCTAACATGCAGAGATTGTGTCACTTTGACTGTTTTTAAGTAGAGAAGTACACAGTCATTCTGTGGCTTTGGAACTTTAATACTCTCTTGAAGACCTGGTAGTTGAAAATGATACTTTATGCTTTATTGGAATATTCTCATTGGACTTATTTCATCCTTGTTAAGTGTAACACTTATTTAAAATTGAATTGGGAAATTTTTTGTATTTTTTAAAATCCTGTTTAGGATTATACAATTCTTGTGATATTTGCTTTGTGATCAGAGTAATTTAAGTAAAATTAGAAAATATATACATTTTTTTTTCAACTTAAGTTTCAGAGTCTAATAAATCTTTATGTTCTCTTCAGATGTATGGTCTGCAGGCTGTGTGTTGGCTGAGCTGTTGCTAGGACAACCAATATTTCCAGGGGACAGTGGTGTGGATCAGTTGGTAGAAATAATCAAGGTGAGAAGATTGAATTTGAGTTTTTAACTGAAAGTAATTTTGATGCTGTTTTAGTAATATATCACAAATACAAACACACATGTGCAGGAAACTTAAAAAATGGAGAAAGTGATTCAAGATCATGTAGCAAATTCAGGTGTAGAGCAGGTAAAAGAACCCACTAATAATTGAGTTCTCTTCATGTTGAATAATTCTGGAAAATCTATTTTCTGTGTCTGATGCAAGAAAGGGATCTGTTTCAAAGCGTTAGATTACTACTTTGAAATGCAGCCCATTGTATATTTGGACAGCTAGAAATCAGCTTTTATTATGCTGAGCCATAATTCTCTATAATTTCAAGCATTTGAGCATAGGACTACAATCAAGTTATTTTAAAGCTTTATACTTCATTCTATAAAAATGTTTTTTCTTTTAGTCAAGGGGATTTTGCTAGTTGTCATTGTGTGCAAATGTGGTTGAAAAGACCAGTGTGTGATCCTTGATCTTCCTTACTGTCCATAAAATTTTTTATAATTTTCAGCTGAGACTTCTCTTTATTTCCTAAAAGTCTAAAAATACTTCCCACTATTAAAATTAATAGTGCTGTAATACCGAATTGGGCAAACTATTTCTATTAAGAGCTATATAAAATATTTTAGGCTTTGTGGGCCAAAAGGCAGAATCAAAGATGTTATATATATACTTAAATAATGAAAGAGAAAACATATTTGCATTATTTTTTTATTAATAAAAATGTAATAGGAATGAGCACAATTGTTTTTATTTGTAATGTAGGTATATTAATCAGAAGAATAAATGCTTTTTTGAGAGGTATAAATATTTCTTTAATTGTAGTTCAATTTAATATTCCAAATCACCAAGTTGATTACAAATCCGTAAAAATTAATTCTTAATTCTTGAGCCCTGTTGAAACAGAGTGGGTTCTATAGTTTCCTGACCACTGCTCTAGTACAGCCATTTAGTATTTCTTATATCCCTAGGCTTTCACTTGATATACTTGAATTCATATGCTATAATTCTTTAGGCATGTTGCTGTTCTATTTGTCATAAACATTTGTTCATTAGAATTGTATCATTTCTCTACAAATTATTTTTAAATTTTGCAATGACTTATTTTGTTATTAATTAATTCATACATGATCCAAATGAAATTGCTCAACTTATTTGGTAAGTCCATACCTTGTATCTGCCATAATATCTTATGAACCTTTATCTAGAGCTTGTTTGTGCCACTTTTAGTCATTATAATTTAATTTTTTTCTAATTTAACTTTAGATTTCAGTAGAAACTGTTAACTTTAATCAGGGCTTTAGATACCTTTCTCTGAATTTAAGTGGAAACTGAAAGTGGATAATCATATAGCAAATTGCGTAAAGTTTTTTATGTGGTAGATTTGCCGCAGTTAAAGTTTGTAAGCAGGGACTTCTATTTATTGTCATGTTTTAATGTCTAAAGGTACCAAGCAGATTTCAGTAAAGGTTTGAATTGAATTTAAGCTGCTAGATCATTACCTTTTCATGATTTTGAAATTACCTGGGAATTTATAAGTAGATGTGGTTGTTGTATATGTTTATTAAATTTTATTGGCTCAGATGTTCATGCTAGTAATTTATAGCATGAATAACACAGTTTTATAAATTGAACAACTTTATCTAATTCTAGCTACTCCCTTTTAAAAATGTTATATATTTATTTTAGTTATAAATGGACCTTTATTTTATTTATATGTGGTACTGAGAATCAAACTCAGGGCCTCACACATGCTAGGCAAGTGCTCTACCACTGAACCACATCCCAGCCCCTAGCTACCCTTTTTTTAAAAAAAAAAAAATTTCAGTTTTAGGTGGACACAATATCTTTATTTTTCATTTTTGTGGTGTTGAGGATGGAACCCAGTGCCTCAGGCATGCCAGACGAGCGCGCTACCACTGAGCCACAACCTCAGCCCCAGCTAGCTACCCTTTTTAATGTTCCTCTAGGTCCTCTAATAAGAAAGCGTTCATAAAATATTTAGAATCAAATTCAAATTAGAATAAAACAAAGTCATGAAAAATCACTTCTGGCATGCAAAACATAACTTTCTGAGGTTAATTTTATTTATAGAATTATCAGATAAGAATTTTATATCAGTTGATCTCTGTATAGCTAAAAGAGGCTTGGATTTCACAGCATTTAAGAAAAGAAAAATTCTGTTAAGACTTTTGGATAATAAGATTTTTTTTCTTAAACATATACTAGTTTAATTCTAATTTAAGTATAGATTTTTATCTTCCTAAACACATAGTAGACATAGTAAACCCCAAGAAATATCTGATGTGGTTTCATATGTGTGGTGAAAAATCAAATGTCTGGGAAAAAGCTGTACCAGATCATATATTCACCGACATAACATTGTCATTTGGCACCTCTGCTATCAGGCATAGAAATGGGATTATTTAAAAACGAGAGAAAGCTTTTGTAATACTGGTAAGGGTGATTTTTTTTTAAAAAAAGATTTTTTAGTTTTCAGTGGACCTTTATTTTATTTATATGTGGTGCTGAGAATCAAACCCACTGCCTCGCACATGATAGGCAAGCACTCTACCACTGAGGCACAACCTCAGCCCCAAGGGTAATATTTTTTAATGACAGTTACTTTTATAATATAATTTTATATCCTCATTGAAGAAGACTTAAGAAAGCACACACATATTTAAAGAAAAGAACAATCATTACTGCTATGTCACATTATTAAAAATAGTTATATAAATATGAATATTTTCTCATGTCCAGAAGTGTATTTTTAATGACTACATAGATTTCATCTATGATTATATTTTGAGTTTCATAATAAGATTCTGAAAAAAATAATATCATTAAGGTAAAGTGACATTGCTTTTCAAAAGAAGTTTACATGACATTGGCTTCTCAACATTTGATGATTGATTCTCTTAATAAGTGAAAATGTCCCCCAAAATTGCCCAAATGGATTAAAGTTGAAGCACTTCCAGACCTAGAATTGCTGTAGGTTTTACTCATATTTTCTCTGAATTTAAATTTTAAGTAAGGAAAGGTTAACTACAGTCCCAAGTTTATTTTCTGGATTAAAACATCACAAAACTGAGAGTTGGGGGGAAATAATCTTTTGTAAGATTTTAAAGATTTTAAAATGTATTAATATGCCTAGAAATATACTTTCATTTTTTCCATAAACATTAACTTATATTTTAGTAATAATTTGACCATTGCTTTTGAAAGAAAGAGTTTTAGGGCAGAATTAGTCAAAGTTCTACCTCTTGATAGAATTTCAGTAGCTTCTCTAGTTTTAGTAATTATAGTTGTAAAAACTGTCTTCTAAATTTGGTATGCTAACATTGAAGATAGTGACATTAAATTATTTGCAATAATAAATTTGTATGTGACAAAGTTCCTTTCTTTTGTAAAACAATTTTACTGAAGTGTTAGTTTTTTCAGTGATGATTAATTAATTATGACATTGGGATAGATAGCTTTTACATAGATAAGAAGTAGTAAAATCATATCTCTAATTGAAACTTTATGTAAGAAATTTGAAGATGAAACACAGTGAGATTTAGATAATCTTTTAAATTTTTTATTAGTTCTTTTTAGGTATATATAAGAATAGGGTTCATTTTGATACAAGAGTGTAGAATAGAATTTACTCTCTAATTCAATCTCAATTTCCCTTTCCCTTCCTTCCTTCCTTCCTTCCTCCCTCCCCCGTTCCCTTTCCTCTACTTTAGTGATCTTTCTGCTATTTACTTATAGTTTTTTTTTTAAATTAGTACCTGTGGTTATAAATAAAAGTTAGTTCACTGTGTATGTCAGATTCATCCCACTGTTCTTCGCTTATCCCATTCTCTCCTCCCACCTCCTCTATTCCTCTTTACATTCCACCAATCTCTCTCTATTTTAATGGAACCCACCCACCCACCGCACACACTCCCCCCCCCCATTTTGGACTAGCTTCTGCTTATTAGAGAAAACGTTTGACCTTTGACTTTCTGGATATTACTTATTTCATTTAGCATGATGGGCTTCAGTTCTACCTGTTTTCTAGCAAACGTCATAATGTTATTTTTCTTCATGAGTTATACACCATTGTATATATACACCATATTTTCTTCATCCATTCATCTAGGTTGTTTCCATATCTAAGCTGTTATGAATTGTGCTAAAAACATTGATATGACTGTAACCATATAGTATGTTGATTTTGGATCTTTTGGATATACACCTAGGAGTGGGATAGTTGGGTCACATTGTTGTTCCATTCCTGTTTTTTTTAAAAAATATTTTTTATTTGTTTTAATTCATTATACATGACAGTAGAATTCATTTATGTACTTTGATATATTATACATCAATGGGGTATAATTTATCGTTTTTCTAGTTGTACATGTTATAGTATTACTTTGGTCATGCAGTCATATATGTACATAAGGTAATAATGTCAGTTTCATTCTACTATCCTTCCTAATTAAGGAATTTCCGTATAGCTTTCCAGAGTGGTTGCACTAATTTGCAGGCCTACCAACAATGTATGTGTATACCTTCATCCTGCCAACATTTATTATTACTTGAGTTCTTGATACTTGTCATTCTGAATAGAGATGAAATCTTAATGTAGTTTTGATTTGCATTTCCTGATGGCTAGAAATGTTGAACATTTTTTAATGTATTTTTTGGCCATTTGCATTTCTCCTTTTGAGAAATGTCTGTTTAGTTTTTTTGCCCATTTTCTACTTGGGTTTTTTGTTGTTGTTGTTGTTGTTGTTGTTGTTGTTGTTGTTGTTTTGGTATTAAGTTTTATGAGTTCTTTACATATTTTGGATACTAATGGCCTGAGGAGCAGGTGACAAAGATCTTCTCCCATTCTGTAGGCTCGCTCTTCACACTCTTGTTTCCTTTGCTCTGTAGAAGCTTTTTAATGTGATGCTATCCCATTTATTGATTTTTGGTTTATATCTTGGGCTTTGAAACTCTGGTTACAAAAGAAAATTAATGCCTGTTCCAATATGTTGGAGTGTTGACCTGCATTTTTTTCTGTCAGTTGCAGAGTTTCTGATCTAATTCTTAGGCCTTTGATCCACTTTGAGTTGATTTTTTGTGTGGAGTGAGAGGTAGGGGTCAAGTTTCATTCTTCTACAAATGGATATTCAGTTTCCTCAGCACCATTTATTAAAAAGGCTGTCTTTTCTCCAGTGTATGTTTTTGGCACCTCTGTCTAGTATCAGATGACTGTATTCTGTGTGAGCCATTGGTCATATATGTCTCTTTTGGTGTTAGTACCATGCTGTCTTTATTACTGTAGGTCTTTAGTATAATTTGAGGTTCAGTGTTGTATGCCTTCCCTCTTCACTCTTCTCACTATGAATTACTCTGGCTATTCTGGGTCTCTTATTTTTCCAAATGAGTTTTAGAACTGTTGGTTTTTTTTTGTTTGTTTTGTTTTGTTTTCCCCAGTTGTGTGAAGAATATCATTGGTATATTCGTATATTGCTTTTGGTAGTATGCCATTTTTACAATGTTAATTCTGCTTATCCAAGAACATGAGACATCTTTCCATTTTCTAAGGTCTTCTTCAGTTTCTTTCTTCATCATTCTGTTACTTTTCATAATAGAGGCTCTTCACTCCATTGTTAGATTAATTCCCAAGTGTTTTTTTTTTAAGGTAATTGTGAATAGGATAGTCTTCCTGTAGTTTTATAATTGGAGTATAGGAAAGTGATTGATCATATGATCTTTTGACAGATGGAAGGATGTTGCTCAGTGATAGAGCACTTGCTTAGCATGTAAAGGACCTGGATTTAATCCTCAGCACCACAAAAAATCATCATCTTTTGATTATTATATTATTGTAGCCAAGTTGATTGATTTAATTTCTTATGGTGTTTGTCCATAAGAAAAGATTTAAAAGGGCTTTCAAATTTTTATCAGTGGGGAGTGAAATTAAGAGGAAGGGAAAGGAGAACATTTATAATTTTTTTTTGCTTTCTACCGTTCTTTGATAGTGTTTGTTTGTTTTAAGGAATTTGATATTTTGTTTGTTTTAAGGAATCATATCTTTTTATAATCACAGAGTTAGAAAAAAGATGCTTTTGATGGTTTTGTACTGAAATCTTTCATTAGTAAACAAATAAATGGTTATATTAAATTAAGAAAGTCACAATTTTTGTTACAAATGTTGTCTAAATAATTGTTTTCCTAGTCTTTTAGTTTGATGATTGTTCATGGTGTAATTTAGCAAATCAGTGCATTTCTGGCTCCTTGGAATCTTATATTTTTGAATACCAAGAAATTACTGCTATTCATAAAAGCCTGTCACTCAGTGAGACCTTACTTTGTCCCAGGCACTAGGCTAAGCAGTATACATTCATTCCAAAATTTAATCCTGTATTGACCCTAGAAATTAAGTTTAATTATTGTTATTGTTGTTATCACCACCAACACATATCCAATAGAGTTGAAGTAATGGACTGATTGATCATCAGCTAAATTGATATTCTCTGTTCTTGGAATTTGGTAGCTTTGGAGAAAACACTATGATCCTTATCGTCAATTTGATATCTAGATATCCCATCAAGTCATATTTATTATTTAGTGTAAGACTAGTATAAAAATTTATTGCCACAAAGTGTAGAAAACAACCCCTAAATCTTATTGTAATCAGTTTACCAAATCATTTTGAAGTCTCATTAGACTAGGCTTCATTTTGCATCAACTAATACAGTCAAGAGTATATTGGTTAATTCCTTTGATTTCAAGTACAGTCTGATCTTATTTTCACCATTTTTGTTTAGCAAGCATTTTAGATTTTCACTTCCTATACATTCCTTTCTTGGCATATGATCTTTTAATCAGGGCTCTAAGATACTAAATCAGAGTTTAATAAATACACACACACACACACACACTTCTTTCAGGGCATCAGTTAATACATTTTCTTTGAAGTTATCTGTAAAATGTTTGTAAAGGGGAAGATGAGGCATCATAGAAATCTGTCAGTTGACAACATTCATTAGCTACACCTGACCTTTTTTACCCTAAGGAACTCTGGGGTTTTTTTGCAATAAAATGTTCAATATTTTTTGAAGCAATGATTGTTAACAATCGGATAGTGTAAAAAGAAAAATATATATGTATATGTGTGTGTCTGTATGCACAGCAACCTTATAGATGGGTGTATTTATAATTTTTTAAAGATTGGTATTTCATATTCATAAGACAAATTTTTATTACTTTGTTGATATAGGATATAAGGAAAAATGAAAAATCTTGGATTGTGGTGCTACAAAGAATTGACAGTATTAGTGTTTCACAAAGAAAGCAAGAACTGGGTGATATGTTTACAGGATTTTTGTGTTATATAAGAGAATAATATTTTTAAAGAAATATAGTGTTGTTTTTTAACCCGAGATTCAGACATCCTCCTTTCTGTTTTAAACTCCTTCTTGAGTATATTTACATGTATTTTTGTCTAGATTCACTTAGGGAGAGAGGAAAAAAAAGGTATTGTGAATCTATATCAACCAAGAATGAATTTTTTACTTTCTGATCAGTAGTTTGCATAATCGAAATAATGGTAATCTTTTTGTGAGGGAAGGTAGGAACTTGATTCCAAGTATAAAATTTTATTCAGTTAAAATGATAATAATAATAATAATTCAAGCCAAAGCAGTCTTGAAAAAAAAATAAAGTTGGAGTAATCACACATGAAAACATAAAATAAGTTTTCTAAACTTATTTATGTAGCTGTAGAAAATATAGTCAATAGCATGAATGTATCTATGTAGATCAATGGAATAGAATTCAGAGTCCAGAAATAAACCTCTTTATTGTCAATTTATTTTTTGGGAGGGGCGGTTAACACATATTTCAAGACAGTTCATTGGGGAAAGAATAGAATTTTCAACAAATGGTGCTTGGACAACTGGATATCCACATGCAAAAGAAAGAAATTAGACCTAACTTATACCATATATACTCATATGTATATGAGAAAAGGGAGCCCTTATACACTGTTGGTGAGAATGTAAATTAGTACAGACATTATGGAAAACTATATGGAAGTTCCTCAAAAACTAAAAATAGAATTACAATATGATCCTGTAGTCTCACTACTGAATATGTAGCCTGAGGAGTTGAAATCACTATGTGGACGAGATATCTGCACTCCCATATTCATTGCAGCATTATTTACTATAATAAAGACATGAAATTAGCCTCAGTGTTCATAAATGGATGAATGAATGAAGAAAATATATAATGGAATACTGTTCAACCTTTAAAAAAGGAAATTCTGTTATTTGTGACAGTATGAATGAACGTGGAGGACATTATACTAAGTGAAATAAGCTAGGCTTAGAAACATCAAAATCATGTGTTTTCTCACTTATATGGAAAGTCCAAAATAGTCAAACTCATAAAAGCAGATAATAAGCTGGTATTTACCAGAAGATAGGAGAGAGGGAGAGTGGGAGACATTGGTCCAAGGGTTTAAAGTTACAATCAGACAGAAATCAATGATAAGTATTTAAGGTAATGAATGGAGTAATTAGCTTCATTTATCATTCTACACTATGTATGTATATAATAACATCACTGCATCCCATAACTGGTCAATTATAATTGGTCAGTTAATTGATTTTACAAAATGAATTCGCAGTGGATCAAAGACCTAAAAGCAAGAGCCAAAACTATAAAATTTATACAAAGAAAAGGTATAATCTTTGTGCCCTTCAGTTGGACATTATATTTTTTACATGTGACATAAAAAGTGACAAAAGAAAAAATAGATAATGGACTTAATCAAAATTAAAAACTCCTGTGGTTCAAAGGACACCATCAAAAAGTTTAAAGATAAAATGGGAGCTAATTTTTATAAATCACATCTGATAAAGGATTTGTATCAAGAACTTATATAGGAATTCTTAATAACTCAATAATAAAAAGACAGCCTAATTGAAAAATTTTAAAAAAGCATCTGCTTAGACATTTCTCCAGACAAGATATGCAAACAAATAGTAATCACACAAAAAATGCTCAACACCAATTGGATGTGCTAAAATTTAAAACAATAATTAGTGTTAGGATATAGAAAATTGGAACTCTCAAACATTTGCTGGTGGGATTGTAAAATGGTGCAGTTGGGGCCTTCCTCAAAATATTAAACATTGAGTTACATTATGACCCAGAAATTCAATTCAAAAATATGTGCTTGAGAGATTCGAAAACATGTCTAGGAAAGAGATAGAAATTAAATCAAATCTATGTTGAGAATTTATTGTTTTAGGTATTTGAATCTAATAGATATTTTAAAAAGAAAAGAAAAACCTGTAAATTGTAGGGAAATTCCAGAGGAGATAACATTTCATCAATCTTCTGGAAATAAAATATATAGTAGTAATTCCATTGTCATTAGAGGTCTGATATTTTAAAATAGAATTTTTTTTTTTTAAAGTAGGGAAATTTGCCAAACTTGGGATATAGGCAACCCACCTAACAGTATTCCAAATTGAATATCTAGTTCTTTTATTCAGAAATGAAATGAAGATGTTTACTTAATCATGCCTATAGTAGCTTTTGCATATTCTTGTTTTACATATTTTCTTCACTTATTTAAAAAGCTTTTACTAAATTTATTACAAATTAGCCTAGCTGTATGTCCCTTCAGTCTTTCAAGTTACATATCACCTTAATCATTGATTAAGTGATTTGATTTAGTGAAATGATTTTTACTAAGTGTTGGGCTTTGAACATGGAAAGGGGATTTCCACTAGTTGAAGTGGTTGATGTACTTGGAGTACCTGGTGAGATCAGATCTATAGTGTGTTTCATTATGGTTGTACAGCTCTATTATTGAAGTTTGGCGACCTCTCGTGTACAGTTATAAAATAACAAGGCTGTGGAAGAAACATTTCAGAGCTTTCTGTCAGATGCTTCCTTGCTTTGAATTTGAGGATGGTAATTTTCAATTCATAATTCCTGATTTGATATTTATCCATGGATAAATTTGTAATAAATTTATTTAAATAAAAAGTTTTACAAGAAATGTGATGGGACCAGGTATAGCTGAAATGATTGATTTATTATAAGGGGATGAACAGCCACCAAGGGATATGACCATTGGAACAGAAGAGAGAATCCAGAAATAAATCCACATATTCACAACCAAATTATTTGACAGTCACCAAAGGATAATTTCTGTAATAAATGATGATGAGAAAAGTAGATACCTATATACAGAAGAATGGAACTATATCCCTGTCTCTTGCCATGTAAAAAGAAAAAAGCCAATTCAATATGAATCAAAGACCTAAGTGTAAGATATGAAACTACTAGAAGAAAACATAAGAAACATAACTTCAAGACATCCATATAGGAAACAATTTTGGGGAGTATATCCCCATAAGTTCAGGCAACAGAAGCAAAAACAGTTTTTATCAAACTAAGAAGCTTCTGCACAGCAAACAATAGAATGAAGACAGATTGCAGAATGGAAGAGAATATTTGCAGACTGTTTATCAAACAAGATATTAATATCCAGAATACATAGGAAACAAAAAGCAGCAAAAAAAAACCTGATTTTTAAAATTGGCAAATGAGCTGAATATACAGTTTTCAAAAGAGGATATGCAAATCGCTAGCATTTTTATGAGCATATGATCAACATCACTAATCATCAGGGAAATGATGATCAAAACCAAAATGAGATACCATATTACCCCAGTTAGAATGGCTATATTTAAAAAGACAAAAGAAAAAAAGAACCTGCTGGCAAAGGATGCAAAGAAAGAACAACACATTGTTAGTGAGAATGTAATTTAGTATGTCTGTTATGGGAAAACAGTATGATTTCTCAAAAAACTAAAAATAGAACTGCCATATGATCCAGTTATTCCACTGTTGTCCATTTCCCAAAGGAAATGGAATAGTATATCAAAGAGATAACTGGGCTCTCATCTCATGTTTATTGCAGCCCTACTGATAATAGCCAAGACACAGAGTCAGCTGAGTTATCCATGAGCAAGTGAATGCACAAATTAAATATGAAATATGTACACAATGGGATACTCCCTGGCCATTAAGAAAGAAAGAGAGAGAGAGAGAAAGAGGAGGACATTGTGTTAAGTAAAATAAGCCAGGCACGGAAAGTAAAATTCCATGTGTTCTTACTTAAAAATATAAAACCTACACTCAGCTGGTTTTGAACTTTAATAAAGGCAGTCATACTATAGGTATTCATTGCTGAGTAAAAATTCATCCCTGTGTTCATGAAATCATCCATAAGATGGATAGCTCCAGTTTATTTATTTACATTGCTAGTTTATATGCCATTAGCTATACAACAACTTACATTAATTCTGTTGATGGATTTTTTGCTTTTTGTCATCAGTGTTTATTACTTTGAACCATGTGGTTTTAAATGTATAACAATTTCTCTTGGTTAGGCTATATAACTTAAAATGAACAGTTTATAGGTTCAATGAATCTATGCACTTATAAATACTCATTTATTCATTTCATTCCTGTTGTTTTTCAACTGGAGTTGCATGTGGAGGAACAAAATTATTGATAGGCTCACTAGTACTCCCTCATTCTTCTTTACTCTTTTCCCTGTCTCCCAGTACTTGTACAGACACACCCTCCCCTTCATCTGAAGTATAGTATAGTATAATATATAAGTGCTTGCTTGTATTTGAAAATAAAAACAAATGCTTTTTAGCCTTCTTCTTTTATGCATGAACAATGCCTGGCTTATAAATGTCTATTATCTATAGCTACTGAGACCAGAGATTTCCTTTCCTGATACAGATAGCGTGTTCCTTTCTGTTAAACTAAAAATGTACTCCAAGCGGGATGAGAGGAGGGTATATAGTTGGAGATGTATTACTAGTACCCCCCAAGACTATACTCTCCCCCAGAGTAGTGTTAGAAATAGGATTTAGAAGATGTGTTGTAATGTAGGTTATTTTTACATTTTAAAATTTTCTTTCCAAGGATATCAAAAGATTACTCAAATTTTAAATGGTTAAAGGTCAGTTTATAGTTAACTAGATTATTTTTTATACCAGTGAATAATACAGATCAGAATATCCCTTCCATCTATTTTAACCCAAACTTTATGTATTCTAATATAATTTCTGAAAGTTCTCATTGCAGGTATAATTGGCATGTAGTAAACTGCATGTATTTAAAGTATACAATTTGATAACTTTTGATATCTGGATATATTTATAAAGTTAAGATAATGAACATAAGCATATACCTTCAGTAGTTTCTGTATCTGTAATTCTTTTTTTCAGCCACTTGTAGACAGAATGAATCTTATTTCTGTCACTATACCTAAAAATATTTCTAGAATTCCGTATGTATGGTCTTATAAATTAGGTGTACTTTTTGGTCTAGCTTCTTTCACTCAGCATATATTTTTTTAATTTATTCATGTTTTTTAGTTTTTTGTTTGTTTTTATCACCAAGTAGTATTTCTTCATATGATTATCCACCATTTGTTCATTTACCTGTTGATAGATGTTTGGGTTGTTTCCACTTTTTAGCAGTTACATAAAAGGTGCTGTGTACATTTGTGTACAAGTTTTGTATAAATATTTGCTTTCATTTGTCTTGGGTAATACCTAGGAAAGGGAATGATGAATCTTATTAAATGTATATATTTAACATTTTAAGAAACTTTTTCAAAGGTACTACACCATTGTACACTTTCATCAGCAGTTCTAAAAGCTTTAGTTGTTCTGCATCCTTGCCAAGACATGATATGTACAGTCAAACTTTAGCCTTTTTGTCAGGTACATATTGGTATATTGTGATTTTAATTAGTGTTTTCCTAACAATTAATGATGGTGAACATTTTTTCATGTGCCTATTTGCTATCTCTCTTGTCTTTGATGAGATGTCTTTTGACTATTTTTATTGAGTTGTCTTCTTAGTGCTTTGTATTTATTTCTTACTCATTTTATTCCAAGTTATATTGTCTGCTGTCTTAAAGGTCTTTTTAAAAATGTTTTTTCTTATGGTTGGGGTTGTGGCTAAGTGGTAGAGCACTTGCCTAGCATGTGTGAGGCACTGGGTTTGATCCTCAACACCACATATAAATAAATAAATAATAAAGATACATTAACAACTAAAAAATATTTTTTAAGAAATGTTTTTTCTTCACTTTTGGTTTACACATATTAATTATACATATTTATGGGGTACAGTGTTGCATTTTCAACACATGTATATACAATGTGTAATCATCTTATTAGGGTAATTGGCATATCTATTATTTCAGGTATGTATGACTTCTTTGTATCGGGAATATCCATACTCTTCTCTACTGGCTATTTTGAAATATTTAATTGTTGTTAGCCATATTTAATCCTATTGTGCTATAGAACATTAGAAGTTACTCCATCTAACCAACTGCACCCTTATACCCACTAACCATCTTCCCATTTCTCCCTCTCCTATACCCTTCCCAAGTTCTGATAATCAGTGTCTTATTTCTACTTCTTTGATATCAACTTTTTTTTGCTTCCACATGTGAGAACATGCAATATTTGTCTTTATATGCCTGAGTATTTTACTGTCCTTCAGTTCCATCCACGTTGCTATAAATGACAAAATTCATTTTTTATAACTGAATAATATTCCATCATGTACATATACCAAAATCTAGGTTGATTCCATATCTTGACAATCAATGCCTTAATAAAACTTGTTTTATTATACAGATGTGTCTTTAGTATTTTCTAAACTATAAGAATTCTTTATGTATTTCAAACACTTTGCAGAATATGTTTTGCAAATGTTTTCTCCCAATCCATGATGAACTGTTTTCAAATTTTTAATGAAGTTCTGAAAGTTTTAATGAAGTCTAGAGAATTAGAGTCAACCAAAAATATGAAAAATTTTGCTTTATCTTAGATGATTATAGAACTATCCCTGATTATTCTCTGGTTGTTACCACACATTACTTATCATTGCATTATTCTCCTTCTATGTAATTGTCCTTGAATTGTAAATGATAAAATATTTTATTTCAACAAACTTTGGGTTTTTTCTGCATTCTGGGATTATAAAGATGAATAATATGTGGTATCTCTCTTCAGAGTACCCATTTTTAGCATTTAATATTTTCTTCTGATACCTTTCTTCTGAGGTCTGTATACTTTGTTTAGTGCCTAGTATAGCTCTAAGTACTTAATATATTTTTGCCTTATTCCTTATTCCTTTTTGAAAATTTACAAATATGTGAGTTCATTGTAGGAAATCTGTTGTTCTTTGTGTCCTTCACAGATCATACTATAGTTCCTTATACTCAGGGGACACTCATAAATATTCAGTGATGGAATGAAATTAGTGATGACTAATATATTAGTAATATGATCTTTGGCTATACCTTACAAAGTGAGTAAAAGATACTTTCATTCCAGATGTGATAATTGCAGACAGATTATTTTTTAAAATAGAACAAAGATGATGATGCCTGATTCTTACTTGATTTTTAAAATTTTGTCTAATTTATTTACTGTTTTGTTGTTGTTGTTGTTTGTTTTGTTTTATTTTGTTTTGTTTTGTTTTTGCAGTGCTAAGGATAAAACCTAGGACCTACTGGATTTTTTTTTAAACCTGTTTGAAACTAATCCCACATACTATATGCCAAACTACAACACTCTAAGACCAGCTTGAATTTAGGTTTTCTCCTTTCACAGATGCTAAGACCAGTGATCAGATCTGACAGGAAAGGAAACCAGAGGGTTACTTGACTATTTTTTAGTAATTTTTTTTAATGAACCAGGTTTACATTTTTATTATCCTCAGAAATCTGTCTAAGATAGTTTAACATAGAATTTGATAGTAATTTAGAGCTGTTCAATTACTAATTCGATTACTAATTGAAATGTTTTCCCAAAATTCTGCTCCATTCTCTTAGTTACTTTTTAAATTTAACTTTGAAATTCTTTTGTCATGAAACCAATGCATTAAACCACAATGACTATAAGTATGTGGGGAAATATGGCAATAATTTTCTTCCTTTATCTAGGTCCTAGGAACACCAACAAGGGAGCAAATTAGAGAAATGAACCCAAATTATACAGAATTCAAATTCCCTCAAATTAAGGCACATCCATGGACAAAGGTGAGTCAAAATTAGTTTTTAAAGAAATCACATCAATCAATAGTTGATTTGGATTTCTTGTTGTTTATAAACTGAATTATTTTGAGACTAGATAGCTGCCTGAATACAAGCACATAGCAGTTCTGCATGTAAAGATAGTAATTATACTTCAGTGTTTCATTGACTGTGTACAGTTTTGTTCCCATTGATTTCCTGTAGACAGTTTCCAGCCTGGGCTTTCATTTGCAAGGTAAGGACCATGTATCTATATCATTAAAATATTGGAGTAGGATATTACATATAAAATTTGACAACCTGAAATTCAGAAGTTAATCTCTTCATTTACATAGAGTGCATACTTCAATATTATATAACAAATGATAACATACATTTCATATATTTTCTATATTCTTTGTTTAAATTATTAAAACATAGACCTAATTATAGATGTTGTTGTGTGATTTTCTTTCCTTGTTTACTTTTCTATTGGTATTTTGGGAGCAAGATTAAAAAGCAGACGTAATCTTGCTGTGAGTATACATTACAAGCAATTGCTGTATTTACAGGATGTCAAAAGCCATTGGAAAAACCTAATCTTAACATTAAATGGAATGAGTTCTAAAAGCACAATTATTAATTTACTAGAAAACTTTGATATTTAAATGATTTTAAGAAAGATTTTATTATAATCATCTCAATTTGATTTGTGAGATTGTGTGCAAACAAAACAATAGAAACAGAGTGAACTCTAGCTTCTTTATTTTACAGATTCCGAAACTGACCAAAGATAACCAAGCAAGTTATCCAAAGTTACATAGGCGACCTGTAACACATTCAGGATTAAACTCTGTGTGTGTGTGTGTGTGTGTGTGTGTGTGTGTGTGTGTGTGTGTAATGCTAGATCTTTAAACTTATAGTAATGTGCCAAGTACTATTATATGTCACTGTATGGTTTTTTTGTGAATTAGATACAGTGTACTCTCTATTATTTATTTCAAGCAGACATTTTCTATATTTAAAAATATCCACAGAGCTATTTGTTTTGTACGTTGAAAGTTCATTTAGTTGGTAATAGATCTTTTACAAACAAGAATTGAAGAAATCTAGAGCTGTTGATTAAATAATTTACACTACCTAGAATCAAAGCATGTCTTCCCCTTTCTTCCTGTTCTTCTCAATGGTATTGTAATTCTATTTACTTTAAGACCTCAGTAATATTTTAGTGCCAGAGATTTATTGGTTGTAGCTTTTGTTGGCCAACAGACCAAGGTGTATACTCCCTTCCTTTAAAAAAAAAAATCATGATGTGCACCAAATAATCTTTGATAAGGTTTCTTTTGATCTTTGATTTAAGGTTTAATTGAGATCTGAGTCACAAGATATCTGGAGTTTCTCACCTGGCTCTAAACCCAGAGATTGCCAGGGAGCCTATTTGGATTTAGGGGCTAAATTGCAGTTTGGGTCCATTAGCTTATTACAAGTTAAAGTGTTAAGTGGTTTGTAGTATACTGTAATTTCAGCCAGTTTAAAGGAAAAACAACACAGGGAATTCTGTATATTGAATGAATACAGGAAAATCTTCCAAAAGGCTAACAGATTTGGGTTAGAAAAATATGAGTGATTTTACCTTCTTTGTTCTACCAATCCATATTTCTGTTTTCTGTAATAATCATTATTTTTATGAAGAAGAAAGAGAGAAAGTTTTTTTTTTCAGTGTAATCTAAGTATTTATCACATGTTATCCTCAGTGTATAACCAACAGATGTAGTGCTGAAATTGAGGTCATAGAATCTTATTTAACAATCCCTGTCCTTATTTATTTTTTAATTAACACTGCCACCAACATTAGTGTGTGTCATTTTCTACATTTTTACCCTGGATTATTTCTCTCCAGTAGAACAATTAGCCAGAGTGGTACAAAAGCAATGATTTATTATAATTAAAATATAGCCAACAGAAGAGCTATGGTAAATTTTTATGTTTTTAACTTTCCTCTGCTTTCCCAGATTCCTAGCTATTTCTATAACATCCCTAATGTTTCTCAACCTTGAATTAGAAAGCCCTTTTACTTAGATTTCCATTCCTGTTCAATGTGTAGAATAATAACTTAATTCTCCTCTCTTTTCTGTCTGTTAAAATTATTGTGAACCCTTCATTCACGTAGTATTCTTTGACATAATTTTGTTTTCACTTTATATAAATGCAGTGTATAATAAGCAGATTGGTGTTAATTTCTCATTGGTAGACACAAACTTGGTTCTACTGTCAGCTAGATGATCAGAAGATGTGATTTAAAAAAAAAAGATTATGATTAAAATGAAAATACAAAACCTAAAGACACCAAGGGAAAACTTAGCCCCTTTCTTTTTATTTCCCCCAATTATAATACTGAACAGCAATTTAAGAAATGCTGTGTTATGCTAGGCAGCCAGTGGAATCATTTTAAAAGCATGCATAATGTTGTTTAAAGAGAGTCTACCCTTGGAGTCTGGAAACAAGAATTGCCTTTTCTTTATTGCTATCTTCCATTAGAATCCACTTCAATCCCACTTCCTGAAGCTTTGGGCGTGGGAACCCTGGTTTCCTGGGCTGCATTGTATTATAACTAAATCACTGAGACTGGTAGCTGGTATTCTCAAAAACATGGGCAAAAATAAAATTAATGGTAAAACTGAGTTCCATGGAAAAAGTTAGATAAGGAAATACAGGTATATAGGAAAGTTAGAGAAAAAACAAAAACACTAAGATAATCCGAGCATGTTGTGTGACAGGTATCTTGAGGATTTAAAAAGCCATTAAGTTGCCCTTGACTATTACATAATAGCAAGTGCAGCCTAATTCATTAAAGTACTTGTGGATTAAGTAGGAAAGGAAATAGGTGCTATGTTTTAAATAGGAACCATTACTGGAAGATGGGAAAATAAAGTCCTCTGCATTGGTATATATTGTACTTCAAAAAAGAAAAATGAGATTGAAAGCATGGGATGCAAGACTGGTTCAATATATGGAAATCAATAAATGCTATTCACCACATCAGTAGGCTTAAAGTCAAGAACCATATGATCATCTCGATAGATGCAGAAAAAGCATTTGACAAAGTACAGCATCCCTTTATGTTCAAAACACTAGAAAAACTAGGGATAACAGGAACTTACCTTAACATTGTAAAAGCTATATATGCTAAACCTCAGGCTAGCATCATCCTAAACGGAGAAAAACTGAAGGCATTCCCTCTAAAATCTGGAACAAGACAGGGATGTCCTCTATCACCACTTCTATTCAATTTAGTTCTCGAAGTATTAGCCAGAGCAATTAGACAGACAAAAGAAATTAAAGGCATAAAAATAGGAAAAGAAGAAATTAAATTATCGCTATTTGCGGATGACATGATAATATACTTAACAGACCCAAAAGGATCTACAAAGAAGCTGCTAGAGTTAATAAATGAATTCAGCAAAGTGGCAGGATATAAAATCAACACGCACAAATCAAAGGCATTCCTGTATATTAGCAACAAAACCTCTGAAATGGAAATAAGGAAAACCACTCCATTCACAATATCCTCAAAGAAAATAAGATACTTGGGAATCAACCTAACAAAAGAGGTGAAAGATTTATACAATGAAAACTACAGAACCCTAAAGAGAGAGATAGAAGAAGATCTCAGAAGATGGAAAAATGTACCCTGTTCATGGATAGGCAGAACCAACATCATCAAAATGGCGATATTACCCAAAGTTCTCTACAGGTTTAATGCGATGCCAATTAGAATCCCAAAGGCATTTCTTGTAGAAATAGATAAAGCAATCATGAAATTCATATGGAAAAACAAAAGACCCAGAATAGCAAAAGCAATTCTAAGCAGGAAGTGTGAATCTGGAGGTATAGCGATACCAGAGCTCAAACTGTACTACAAAGCAATAGTAACAAAAACAGCATGGTACTGGTACCAAAACAGGCAGGTGGACCAATGGTACAGAATAGAGGACACAGAGACTAACCCACAAAGTTACAACTATCTTATATTTGATAAAGGGGCTAAAAACATGCAATGGAGGAAGGATAGCATCTTCAACAAATGGTGTTGGGAAAATTGGAAATCCATATGCAACAAAATGAAATTGAATCCCTTTCTCTCGCCAGCCACAAAAGTTAACTCAAAATGGATCAAGGAGCTAGATATAAAAACAGAGACACTGCGTCTGATAGAAGGAAAAGTTGGCTACGATCTACATATTGTGGGGACGGGCTCCAAATTCCTTAATAGAACGCCCATAGCCCAAGAGTTAATAACAAGAATAAACAAATGGGACCTACTTAAACTAAAAAGTTTTTTCTCAGCAAGAGAAACAGTAAAAGAAGTAAATAGAGAGCCTACATCCTGGGAACAAATTTTTACCCCTCACGCCTCAGATAGAGCCCTAATTTCCAGAATGTACAAAGAACTCAAAAAATTAAACAATAAGATAACAAATAATCCAATCAACAAATGGGCCAAGGACCTGAACAGACACTTCTCAGAGGAGGACATAACAATCAATCCACAAGCACATGAGAAAATGCTCACCATCTCTAGCAATCAGAGAAATGCAAATCAAAACCACCCTAAGATACCATTTCACTCCAGTAAGATTGGCAGCCATTATGAAGTCAAACAACAATAAGTGTTGACGAGGAAAGCTGGGAATGGATCCACCATTTGACCCATCTATTGCCCTTCTCGGACTATTCCCTAAGGACCTTAAAAGAGCGCACTATACGTATACGGCCACATCAATGATTATAGCAGCACAATTCACAATAGCTAGACTGTGGAACCAACCTAGATGCCCTTCAATAGATGAGTGGATAAAAACATTGTGGCAGCTATACACAATGGAGTATTATGCAGCACTAAGAAATGACAAAATCATAGAATTTGCAGGGAAATGGATGGCATTAGAGCAGATTATGCTAAGTGAAGCTAGCCAAGCCCTAAAAAACAAATGTCAAATGTCTTCTTTGATATAAAGAGAGCCACTAAGAATAGAACAGGAAGGAAGAGCATGAGGAAAAGACTAACAGTAAACTAAGACGAATGGGGGGAGAGAAAGGGAAAGAGAAGGGAAAAAGGAAAGCATATGGAAATGGTAGGAGACCTTCAGTGATACACAAAATTATAAGAGGTTATGAGGGGCAAGGGGGAGGGGGAAAAAAGAGGAGAGAATTGAACAACAGCAGAGGAGGTAGAGAGGGAAGATGGGAGGGGAGGGGGGATAGTAGGGGATAGGAAAGGTAGCAGAATACAACAGTCACTAATATGCCATTATGTAAAAATGTGAGTATGTAACAGAAGTGAGTCTGCAATATGTATTTGGGGAGTTCAAAACCCAATTGAGTCAAATGTATGAAAGATGATATATCATGAGCTCTGTAATGTTTTGAACAATCAGTTAAAAAATGGAAAAAAAAAAGATTGAAAGCAAAAATAAGTGCTACAAAAGTAGGTTGAGATTGGTTGGAGAAAGAGAAGAAGCTTAATTTCTGCATTTAGTACAGGGAGGAATGGATAGATGACAGGCTATTAGGAATTGAGGATCTAGTTGAAACACTGCTGCTTCCATTTTTCTGTCTACTTTTTTTTGTAAGACAGTGGTTATCTGCCATGTCTTCTTTTTTTTTTTTTAAGAGAGAGAGAATTTTTTTAATATTTATTTTTTAGTTTTTGGCAGACACAACATCTTTGTTTGTATGTGGTGCTGAGTATCAAAGCCAGGCTGCACATATGCCAGGCAAGCGCGCTACCACTTGAGCCACATCCCCAGCCCCTGCCATGTCTTCTGATTCTTTTGAAAATAAAACTAATAATATGCTTATAAGGATTATTTTAATTATGAATAAATGTGAACATTCTACCTCCATTATAGTTCTCTTATTTGTCCTCTTATTCTGTTTCCACTGGCCTGACTTTAGTTTATACCATTGCCATATCATAGAATTATAAAACAACCTATTACTTCCTGATTGCCTTCCTTCAGTTTTACATCATTTTAATCCTTTCTCCTTGTCGCTGTCAGTGTTAGCTTTCCTAATAGTGTATGTTAGACTCATAGTCCTTCCTATTTTAAATTCTTTCTGATTTCTCAAAGCCTTTAAAGACATTTGGCATATAATACATAAAATGACAATTGGTGATCTGTGTCCTGATTTTTGCCTATCCAATGTAGTTATTAATTGATACCCCTTTATTCTCAAAAGTAACCCAGTTTGGATAACAGATTACTCTGTAACAGTTCTTGATCTTTTCTACTTTTTCTTTCCAGAAAAATAGGAGACTGTTCTTGTCCTGTTCCTAGCCTTTCCTGAATTATCTAGTTGCTTGAATCTAGTCTCCCAGATTCTCCAACTTCTTCTATCTTGTAAATGGATGTTATAAGACAATGAATTTAAAATGGTAGAATGAATCTGATCAACTTTTCTATGGACATATATGAATAAATATAACACAGTTAATTTTACCTTTATATATTCATAATGTACTAATTTTTAAAAAACTTAAAAATTTAGTGTCTAGTTATAGCAGATAGGGATTTCTGAAAAGATTATATATATAATCTACTATCATGTAGATATGTATCAACTATTACCCCCCTCCCCCTTTTGAGTACTTGATTCTGCTGCCTTTTGTTTAAATTCTGGAGACAAAAAATTTCATTTTGTTCTGGTAGTAAATAATTTTATGAGGTCAGTAAAGTGACAGATAAATGAATATTCTTTCAGAATAATAGAAGTCATAAATGACATAACTGATTTGTAGAGGAAGTAGATTAGAATCCCAAGGGCTCTGATCTCTTTTAACAGTTATATTTAGTGCTGCTTAATATGTTACGTACATATGGAAGTCTTGTTCAGCTGGTAGCCTACTTTGAAGGGGCCATGCAGTCATGCTGAATTTTCCAGTCTAACCAAAATCCTAATTGTTCCCTAGAGAAACCACATTCATTTCTACCTCTTGTTGGTCCCACCCCCACCCAACATCACCTTTTAGAATGTTCTTTTTTTTTTCCCTCTGCTTACGAAGTCTTAACCTTCCTCAAGATCTCAAGTCTCACTTCTCCCATGAAATATTTGCTTGTCTAAGTTCTCCATGATTATTCCTACCATGTAACTCCTGAGGCACCTTACCAAGTCATACCACATGTGTATTCCAGCAGTTGCTAATTTGTTTTATAATGATAATATGGAAGTGAATTACTTTAAAATGTTTGTTGCCAAATGTGGGGCATATATGATAGTTTAATAAGTGTCAAACCTGCCATAGGTTTTATGGGCAATATAAGTCATTGGGTAAGTATCCCCAAAAGCGTTATCCCCATAAACAATCCTTGCATACTTGATTTCTTAGAACACTGTTGACAGTGTGGATGCTAGTATTTCCAACAACGTAAGCAGGTAATTGAGTTCTGAGGTCTTCAGCTATCAAAAGAATCATTTGATCATTTTAGACTAGACAAGTTATTGGTTATCTATGCTTAAAGCTAAACAAACAAAAAAGAGCCATTAGGGCTGGGGATGTGGCTCAAGCGGTAGCGCGCTCGCCTGGCATGCGTGAGGCCCGGGTTTGATCCTCAGCACCACATACCAACAAAGATGTTGTGTCCGCCAAGAACTAAAAAATAAATATTAAAAACTCACTCTCTCTCTCTCTCTCTCTCTCTCTCTCTCTCTCTCTCTCTCTCTCTCTCTCTCTCTCTCTCTCTCTTAAAAAAAAAAAAGAGCCATTACATTTTTTTTTAGATTTTCTTCTTTTTCTCCTTGCCTTGTCATTACAAAATTTTTAAGAACTTGAAAACCTATCTGTTTCAACCATTATGCAAAATGCCTTCAGAGAGGACTGCAAAGTGCAAAACAAAAATTACTTTATCTGCTGTGTGTGTGTTTGTGTGTCTGTCTTACTCATTTCATTCACAAGTATCCAAGAAAACATAAACCATGTTGGGAATTTCTGTTGGATCCTCAGATCCAACTACTTTGTTCTATTGTTTTGGTAAATCACATTTTAAATTATTTCTCAAATTATTACTTAAACCCCCTCTGCCCTAAACCCTGTATGAATCCATTATCACCTGTCTCATGAGTGCATGAAGTATGTTCTCTACTGAAATTGTACCTTTATCTTTATTAGTGCTAGAATAATCACTTCTCTCCCCTTTTAACATTTTCCTGTGTTAATAGACTTCCTCACTTTTCAGTTTATGCTGGCTAAAAATTCCAATTTCTTTTCAGGAAACCATATACATTAAAATCTATCTCCTAGAGTGGCTAATCTACATGTGAGAGGAATAATGTAAAAAAGTAAAAATACCAAGACATTAATTTAAAGACTGCTTGTGGGGGACAGAGCATGGGATTGGGAGTAGGTTGAAAAAGAAGGCAAAAATCTATTTTTTTAATTGTTTATTCTTTAATTCCTGTGTGTTCTATGTAACCAGTGCTATGCTGGGAACCATAAAGGATGCAAAAGAAGTAAAACATAGTCCAGTTGAAAAGCTTAGTTGAAGCAAGTACTGAAGGACATAAAATACTATGTAACCATATACTTGATTATGTAATGTAAATGTTCACAGGTGTTTCATATACTGTAGTTGTTATACAGCAGACCTTTAATAAAGGTGATAGAGGGAAAAGAGAAGTCTCCTTATCAGTGATAGAAGAGGTGAGCTATTGAAGGAGAATTAGGATTTGCCTTAGGTATGGAAAAAGTTAGGAATTATCATAGCCTGGGTGAATATCTCTTAAGATGGGGAGTGTATGGATGAAAAGGAAATATTCCTGTATTTTTGGAAAGGCCAGTCTGACTGTAATAACACTTTTGTGAAGAATGAAAGATTAAAATTATTTAAGTGGACATTTGGGAAATCACACTTTGGTGTACTGTTGTACTGTTTCGTCAGTAGATAACATTATAGAAAGAAATTACATTGCATAGTTAAATGCTGATGTCTACATATACCTTTTCTTGTGTGTAATGGAGCTCAGGAAAAAATTCATTCTTTTAATTACACAGCTAAAATTCACTGAACACTAACTGTTGTGATGTAATGAAAGGATTCTTCAGATTTCTTAAGTTCAACCTTCTTCACCTTAATTTAGGAACTGATATCTTCAAAGGTTAGAAAACATATTTGTTCAGTAGGCTTGAGCTATGTTGAATGTGTCTCTACCCTGTTAAATACATAGTATTTAAAGTTGGCTAACGGACTCTCTGTAAGTTAGTTTTCCATAGCTGCTCGTAATCATTTCTGATAGTATTAAAATGAATTACCTCGTATGTCATTGCATCATTAGACCAATCATAAAAACATGTAAAATACCACCAAAGAATGCTTCTAAAAATAGTGTAGACAGATTAATTATTGAATTATGTTTTACATAAAAACACTTAGGTAGACTTAATTTTCATACTTAATTAACATATACAGTCATTCAATAGATCCATATATTGTCTCACTTCTAATCCTATATTTAGGGTTACAAATTACAAATAATTTTAGATGATTAATAGATTACTTGATAGCCAATATTGGAATTGCTCTTTAGGAATATTTTTATCAGTTTTCAAAATTAGGAGTTTTTAAATTTTGTGTATGATCAGAAAAATGAGAAGAAGCTGTGTGGAACACTCATAGTACTTGTCTATATTCTATGAAATTAATTGTTACTGTCCATAACCATAAAAAGTAGACATTTTTATATTGCTCTGATTGGCTGCATAGTACAAGAGTTGGTAAAAGCTGATGTCATGAGAAGCAGCTTAACTATAGGCCTTGATATGGTTGCATATGATTGTTTATAAATGTCCATTTTAAAGGGCTTTTGATTCAGTCGTAACAATTAGCTGTAGGTTGAACTTCGATGGCCAAAGTATGTTCTAAAACATATAGAGAAAAAAATTGCCTCTGTCATTTTTGAGTTTTCCAAATGCAAATTTATTTTGAATAATTCTTTATTTGAGGATTTGTTTGCATTTGATCAATACCACAGAGACTTCCTTTTTGAAAAAAAAACTTTTTTTCTGTTAGGTTCTTCTGTGGACTAGTAATTGTGATGAGAGTTGATATTTATTTCAATTTAATATGTTGCTGCATAGGTGAGGTAGTATTTGAATCACTTTAAAAGTTCATGTCAGTGGTTTGTTTAGTTCTTTTGAATTTTTCCTCTTTTCTTTATTTTTGCTTTCTTTCCTTTTCTTCCCCCCTTCCCCCCCTCCCTTTTGTTTTTGCTTTGTTTTATTTCGTTTTACTACTTTTGTTGTTAGTTTTTAAAGGGATGTTTTGGGGTCTCCATGGCCTTGCTGCATACTTGGCTGGCCATATTTAGTCTGCGCACTAATTATTAGTTGGCCCAGTTCAGTTTTACTTTGTGCTATCAGTTTTTTTTAAATATGGTTTTCTATTTTTGTCCACGTGGTTGTTTTGAGATTTTTTTATTCTGATGGGCTGGATTTTAATCCATGTACTAAATTTTAGTCTGCAGACTAAAAGTAATCCGCGGATTATTTATTTTGCAAAATATTTAATTCCCCCACTGGAAACTATCCTAAAAGAATGTTACATTCTCTTAGAATAGCCAAGGGTGTTCACAGCTACTGGTGAGTTCTGCCCTTTTTTTGTTTGTTTGTTTGTTCTCAATGCCTAGACATAATAGACCCTGCTACCTCCCTTATATATTTGGCTCCGTTGTGCCTAGGTGTTGGTGTACATTACTATGCATGTCACCTGTAACTGTGACTGTCCCTTAGTTGTATTGTTTATTGTATACATTTTTGTTTAGCTTTTGGTGGGTGAATTGGGCATATTTGCAGATGGAACTGTTGTTGAATTTGTAGTGCTAAAAGATTTAGGATTTTTTTTTTCAGTGAGTTTTTCCAAAAAGGAAAGAAATGTTCTCTATTTATTTTTCTTAAGTAATGGGTGCAAGGGTATGAGGGGGCAGAGCCCACAATACACAAAGTAAGTTTATACCCGCACTCCTGAGATGATATGTCAATTTCCTGAAGAATCCTAAAATAATGAGACTGTCAGCAAATAACATCTTTTAGCAGGGAAGTCAATCCAAAACTGAAGAATAATCCGCGGTGGCCTGATCCTTCTTAGCTCACACAAATTGAAAATATCTGGCTTGAAATCTATAGTAATATAAATTAAATATATTTAATACATTTCTCTTGTAACTAATAACTTAGCAAAAAAATGTTTATACTGTGTAACTGGGACACATTAATTGAGAAAAATTAGTATATTGGGAACATATATCTTTAAAAGCAGGCTAATATGCCCCCTCCCAGCCATGTCTATGGATGATAAATCCAGGTCGTAGAAGACCACTTTACTTTGGGAACTTTACTTCTAGATTTCATTTTGATTTTAACTTTTTTTGGTTTTGTATTTTTTTAATGAACACACTGGCATTGGAACATGATAAAATAAAATTTAAATGTTTCTTTACTGTGCCTCACCATTGCACAATCAAAAAAATTTTTTGCATACACTGTGGTGAAATAATTTTTAAAATTTGGACTTGCTACTGTGGAGACTAATGTTTAAAGTTTATAACTGTATAAACATTTTCTGTGTCCCCCTACACCATGGATTTCTTATAACATTGGATATATTTTTCCTTGCTGGACTATTCTCTTTTGGATTGACTTCCCTGTTTGGATTATTTCACTGCATTATCATCTTTAGGATTCGTCAGGAACAGGACATTTCACCTCAGGAGTGCGGGTATGTACTTTATTTTTTTTCCCCAAAAAATTTACAGGGCAGGTCTATAAAACTTGGGGGAGGGGTGCATTTTTTGAAAGGCTAAACAATTGTTTGTTCTTGAAATGTGCTAGTAAAAATGTAGGAGGCTATGATTTCTGTTTTTATTCATTGTATGGTACAGATTTTCTTGTTACATTTTTAGATTGTCAGTCTCCTAGGTGTGAACCATTGACAGAAATTGTAAAGTTTTAAAGTTATTATTCTTATAAGAATAAACATTGATGAAGATTCATGAAACCAAAGGTTCTTAAGTATTGAGCTATTTCAGTGAGTAAGAAATGATGTAGCAGTTGAAACTTATTTATTAAAAGCCAAATTTTAGTAGTTACTGGTTTCCTTTACTTTAGACACAAAGGAAATTCAGAAGAGCTAGTTTGTAATTTGTACAGTAATTTTTGAAAATTGCATACTATTACATCCTATATTATGGTCAGAAATCTAAACTCTGAAAGATATTGGGTTTTGACCCCACATAATTTCCCACTAACCTTTATCCACAGAGTACTGAACCAGGGTTCTTCTTATGAAAAATCTCTCAAAGGATTTAAAGTACAGCAGATTTTTTTTAAAAAAAGAAAGGTTAAATCTTGATTTTAATGTAGGTTCTTGGAATTACTTCTTATCTGTATTATTTTTAGCTCTTTAACTCCATTAGTTAGGATTTCTGACAACATAAGAACAGGGGCTAGGGGCTTTTTAAACATAATCAGAAATAAGCTTACAGTACTGGTTTATTCATACCTTTAACAAGATAAAGATAATAAACAGGAGTTTGTTATTAAAATATGAATTTTTTTATTTTATATAACTCACCACCTAGTTACCCTATAGTTGAAGTTTAGAGATATTTAGTTTTTGTTACTGTGTTTAATTCTAGTTATATGACACTATTATTGGTACCGTAGCATTTTGGATTAGCTAGCAAACTAATCTGTATACTGTCAAGTACATTCAAACTGCCCTCAGGAATAAAATATGTCAGTAGTGTTTAATATTTTTATGATAAGTTTTCTGAGTTTTTCCTCTGACCATTTTTATTTTGTGTTCTGGATTTGATTATTGTCATATTCGTGTCTCTTAAAGCAAGAGAGGGAAAAATGGCAAATAGTGGAAGATCTAAACATTTTAAATAATACGATCGCTTTAAGGTTTCTTTGATGGAGACAATCAAAATTCTCAGAAATAAAAGACAAGTCTGTTTTTGACCATACAAAGGGCTTTCTATCATAGCCAATATTGACTAAGACCTTTAAAGATCTGAATTAATTTCTAAGATCCTTATCAACTCAATCTCTCAATTCCCATGGAAAATAATCTTTCAGTAACAAACTATGTGAAAACAAAAGCAAAAACAAGAGAAAGGTAAAAAAGAAAGAAACCCAACAACAACCAGTTTTCAGTGGTTTTGTAGAAAGTATTCTTATTCTTTTAAGTATTTAAAGAACTCTGGTTGTAACTAATTCTCCTACGTTTGGCCTAAGTGAACATCCAGATGTTATATGAGCCATTCTCATTAGGAAATCTTAGCCTTCCAGAGTCCTTTATGCCTTATGCCCTATCACCTCTGCATGTCCTTTCCTCATTTATGGGTCTTTTGCCCTCCATTTATGCATGTCTGTTTTTCTTTATATTTCTGCACCACAACTTTTATTTTGGTTGTATGTTCTTTCTATCAAAAGTTGTATGTTTCATTTTTATTTGATATCAGAGGCTTTTGGACATTTCATTTCTGTTTATTTCTACTCCTTCTTTACCCTTTAACTGGCCATACCTTAGGTTGAAATATATTTTCATAATTTTATGTTTTGATTCATTTTAAGACATTGATGAGTAGAAAGCTATCTCTTCTTTTAATCAAGTTAATTACATTTTATTTCAATATAGCCTTTAGATTCCTATTTCTGTGGCTTTTTTTTTTTTTTTTGTAGCTTTTAATGAAAAAGACAATATCCGATCCTGAAAAAAGCCCTAGAATTTTCATTCAAATTAATTCAAATGAGAGTGATCTGGCCACATTCATGATAACAGTTACTTGAAGAAAATGTCAAACATTTTGTCAAAGTAAATGATAGGCTTTGTATATTGAGAAAATAATACCAATTATTAGCATTAGAAGACCTAGAATAACAGCTTTTCTTTCTTTTTAGGAAAATTATTGATTACTTAATTTGAATAGTGCCATCCATTATCAACAGTTGTTGACACCAGAGAGGCAATCTTTTATTTACTGCCACAGCAGTCAAAACTTTTTTTAAGATTTATTTTAATGCTCTTTTTGTTGTGTTTGCCTCCAAAACTCAGCCTTTCCCATATGCCTGATATATTTTATATGCATTTTTAATTATATTGTTTTATGTTTAGCTTATGTAGATTTTTCTCTGAGCTTTTCTCAAATAGTCTTTAAAATTAGCAGTTTACCCCAGTGTGGTGAATCATATGCAGTTAACTTTTTTTATCCTATAAGGTTCCTTTCTCAAATGCAACCATGTTTTTGTACAGGTGGGAATTAACTCATTACTCAGAGAACTATTTGCTTAGATTTTTAATAATAAAATAATAATTGTTCTTTCCTCTTTTTGTACTGCAGGTCTTCCGACCCCGAACTCCACCAGAGGCCATTGCATTGTGTAGCCGTCTGCTGGAGTATACACCAACTGCCCGATTGACACCACTGGAAGCTTGTGCACATTCATTTTTTGATGAACTGAGGGACCCAAATGTCAAACTACCAAATGGGCGAGACACACCTGCACTCTTTAACTTCACCACCCAAGGTAATTCCAAACACTAAGCTCTTAACCGTTTCTGGGAAAGGTGCACACTGGATATGGAATGAGACTCTGTTAATGAAAATCTGTGGAGAACAACAGTAGATATATTAGTAAGCATTTATGGAGGTATGAAACACCCTGTAATTTATTAGTCCAATTTTTGTATGGCCTTGAACAAAATAGTGACAGATAAAATTTTTGAAATAAGGATACTTTCATTTGTAGCAGATTACATTTAATTTTGGCACATGAAAAGTTTATAGACATTTCATTGGGTGAGATTTATCACTAATAAGATTAATATATAATTAGCATTTTTGCTTCCTAAATATCAGCATCAAGTTTTTAAAACCTAGAAATAAATTGGTGGCTGTATTTTTATAAATGGATTATTTTATAAGTAAGGGGAGAATTGGAGTCCTGTAACCCCTAAGAACTTATATGAGAGATATAGACAAAGAAATTTCCATCTTGGTACCCACTACTGCTGCCAAGAAAACATTGAAAGGAAAACTGAGTTTGTGCATTCATTTCTAGAAAACTTAGGGATAGTCATTTCTTCATCATTTCTACATTTTTATGTTCACTTTTTCTTTCTCTCTGATTAAGACCCCCAAGTCATTCATTCATTCATTCAGTCAGTCACATTGCTTCTGCTAATGTGATTTTCTTCTTAAACTGAGCATAAAGTTTTTTATTCCAGGGAGATAAAACAAGAAATGGGTGATATGTATCTTGATTACTGAGCAGTAAGCTTAGGCTAAAAAAAATATAGAATGGACATAGAGAACTTTGTGTGACCACGAATGAGAAACTTCCTTTATTCGAAGGTGAATGTGTTTTCCACATATCTAAACTTTTCTAAAATTGAATGTGGAAGGTTGTGTGGTATAGGTGGTAGATATTGAAGATTCCAGTAGATAGTAAAGCATACTGTAAACTTAAACTATCAATATTTTGTAACACTAGCAATGCTGATATAGTCTTAACTTTAAAAAAAAAAAAAAAGAATGTAAGCTGATCAGAAACCATTTGGAATTTAGGGTCCTAATTATCTGTTTTAAGAAGAATATTAGTAAATGGAAGCTACCTTTTAATATTTATAATATAGTTCTTTTCAAAATTTCTTTTCTAACACATATATTGATAAATGATAAATCTTTTCTTCTTTTTTTTTTTTTTTTTTTTCGTACCAAGGACTAAACCCAGGGGTACTTAACCACTGAGCCACATTCTCAGTCCTTTTTATTTTTTGAGACAGGGTCTTGCTGATTTGCTTAGGGCCTCTCTAAGTTGCTGAGGCTGGCCTCAAACTTACAATCGTTTTGCCTCAGCCTCTTGAATCACTGGGATTACCAGAGCATCCACTATGCCTGGCTTGATAATTCTTGAATCCAAGATAATCTCTCAATTCCCAAAATCTCAAACAGATTTGATAACTTGAATATACTAAAGTCATATATTACATAAGGAATTTTGCTTTTTTTAACATCTCAACTTTTATAAAACAATTTCATTCAGATTTTTTTTTACATGTCTTTTACATCTGTGTATTTGTAATCAAATAGAACTATTTTTTGAACCTTCTAATTTCTTAGGTTAAGTCACCTGAACTTTTAATATGAAGCATTTTTTAAGTCTATAGAAGGACACCATTGGAAAATCTGAGTACCCATTTACAGGTTTTATTTTGTTCTATATGTATATGTTTATTATCTATACAATATAACTGTTCTGGATTGCTTTTCAAAGTGATCTCTAAAGGCTTGGATGAATGACATCTGCACTTGCAACTGCGGAGTATCAACTTTAGGAACTACTAAGTTAGTGTTAAATTTCTTCTTTTTCTGATCATTTTTGTCAAGCGACCTTAAAATTTCACAAACCCATATTGGTTGAGGTTTTTTCACACTGAGCTTCCAAAGAATACTTTGGAAAGTACTAGTCTTTCCACAGATTAGTTATTAGAAAAATGATTCTAAGGATATATTTATAAGGTTCACTACAAAGACTCATGTAAATTTTTTTTTCACTGATATTCAGAAAGTCATGTAAAATACTTTGAAAGCCACAGACAGTACGTGTTTATACAGATTACATCCAAATATATATGTACTCTTGATAATCAAGAAAGCCCCTTGTCAGGTGAATAACTTGTTAAAATCTCAAATACTACATGATATTTATGGTAAATAGATTTGTGGGAATAATTCTCCTTATATTCATATGGTACTTCATTATGTTTGTTCATGTGTGTAAAAAATGAGATACTACTTAAACTTCTTTCTTGATCAGATTTAAAAATCCAGAGTTAAGTTCCACAGTTTATGTGTGCCATTTTTTAAGCAATTACATTTGATTCTTTATTCACTAAATTTTTTATTATTACTAAAGAAAATAAAATTTTTAAAACAAAATATGAGTTTCTTAAGCTTTTTTAAAAACTGAAATAAAATTCATGTAAAGTTAAGAATTTTTTTTTAAGAAGTAAACAACTCAGTGTTATTTAGTACATCCACAATATTGTGCAACTACCAGCTTTATCGGGTTCCAGAACACTTTCATTGCATCTAAAGAAAACCCTGCCCCTGTTAAATGCTCACTCCCTATTAACCCCTCTCCCATGCCCTAGGAACAATTTGTTTTCTGTCTCTATGAATCTTCCTATTTTGGATATTTTATCTAAGTGGAGTCATAAAATATAGGTCTTTTATATCTGCCTTCTTTTACTTGTTGTTTTCAGAGTTCATTCACATAGTATATATTAGTGCTTTGTTCCTTTTTGTGGCTGATTAATATTCCGTCATGCAGATCCGTCACATTTTGCTTATTCATTCTTGACTTACAAACATTTGGGTTGGCTATTGTGAGGAGTGCTGCTGTGAACATTCATGTACAAATATTTGTTTGAATATTTGTTTTTCATTCTTTGGGTACTACTAAATCACATGATAATTCTGTTTAACTTTTTGAGGAACCACCAAATTATTTTTCTAAGGCTGCACGTTTTACATTTCTACTAATAGTGTACACGAGTTCTAATTTTTTCACATCTTGCCAACACTTGTCACCTTCCTTCCTACCTTCCGTTCATCCTTCCTAGTTCCTTTCTTTTTAAATAGCCATCCTGGTGAATGTGAACAATAATCTTGTTGTCCCAAGATTATTGCAATATAATAGACCAGGACTTGATAAGTGCTTTTTAAAATAAAGAAAAAGCTTAATTTCAAGAAGTCTAAATTAGTTCAAACTATCCATACATGTCTAATATTTATAGAAGTTTTTAAAAATAATGAGTATTATTTTATTTTGGTATTTTAAAATGTAATATTTGCCCATAGACCATTTACATTAGAATGATTTAATTTGAAGAATCTACTCATCTCCCATTTTTAAAAGCTGGGTTATGTGAGAGAATGATAGTTTTGTGGGGAAATAAGAGGGAATGGGGGCAGACTGATTATAGACAGAAGAAAGCAGTGATTTAGGAACTCAGGAGAACTAACAGAGTTAAAATAGGATTGGGTCAGCCACAAGGCAACAGGTAGACCCAGGCAGACTGAATGTTTTAAAGTAGAGAGACAAGAATATCTAAAAATTAAGAAGTCAGGTGATGAAATAGAAAAAGGACTCTAGAAAACAAGTTTTTAAAAGACAGTAAAAGGTTGAGAGCAAATAAAAATGTCTCTAAGTGTGTATATGTTTTTCTGATTTAGAAGAGTACATATATATTTGGATGTAATATAAACACATACTGTCTGTGGCTTTCAAAATATTTATGTGACTTTCTGAATATCAGTGAAAAAAGATGAACATGAGTCTTTGTAGTGAACCTTATAAATATATCCTGAGAATCATTTTTCATCAGATTAAAGATATATTAAGTTGGAAGTATCATTATTTTAAAATAATGCCTTCCTCTTTTTTTGTTTCATTTTTGTTTTAAGTGTTAAAATGCCCTGGTTTAGCAGCCATTCTGAATCTGAGCTGTTATCACTGTTTTTTCTCTGAACTTCTAAATCATTATTGTTCTTAAACACTCCTTCCATATAAGGACATCCCGGGAAGAGATATCATTTGATGGCATTCTACTTGATACTGTATATTCTCATTTTGAAGCAGTGTTTCCAAATGGTGATCTTGTTTTCTAAAGCAAAGATGTAACTTGTGCAGATGAAACTTTAAAGACTAATGGATAATAATTAAAGAATGATCAGAAATTGTAAATTTGTAATGTAAGAGATTGAAAAAGGAGAATGAATCCCCACTTGATTATATAGCTAGGGAGAATTCAAAGAATCCTTGTTGGGAGTAAGTAGTGAGGATTTTCATTTGCACTCTTACCCCAAATAAAACAAAGATAATCCCTGATACATATACAGTAGGTGTGCTCAGTGAATGTTAGAACATTTGATACGTGGCACTTCAAGTACACACAGAGTTTATTTATTTATACAACCAGTATTTATTGGGCATTTCTAATGCTGTCTCTGGTTGTTATTGTTGTTGTTTTAATTAGTAAAGTAAATCTGCCATATAAACCAAATAAGAAATACTAAACACTTGAGTAAAATACAGTGTTATTTTAATTAAAGTAAAACTTACACCAGAATTTAACTTCACTTTGCTATTTATTACAGTATCATGAAAATTAACCATAAACAGTAATTAGTATTACATTCATATAATCACAAGAAATAACTAGAGGAAGGAGAGAGATGAACAAATATGGGACAGGAAACTTTCAGATCCTTCTGACTGCCCGAATCCATACTTCAAGAGAATATCAGACCTGTCTGATTTTTTTGGAAAAAATGACACACTCCTTTCTCTCTTTGTCATTAAATATGAAAGGTTGGACATAGCCGAATCAATTCCAGAAAGCAGATGGAATCAGGAAAATTCAATAGGGATCAGTATTATTGTCTGTTCCAAGGCTGGAATATATTAGGAAGTAAGTTGTTTTATGTTTAAAATGGGAGTTTGCCCCTAATTCCACCAACCTGCATCTGTAGTCCCAATTTTTTTTTTTACATAATTTGTACAGTTATAACAATTGAAACAATTTTAGCAAGCATTTGTCCTCATGAAGTTATAGGACAGGATAGGGTTGGGGCTTGGAGTGGGTAAGGATTATCAACCATTCACATTAGAATGACTTAATTTGAAGAATCTACCCATCTCCATTTTAAAAATCTGGGTTATGTGAGAGAATGATAGTTTTCTAGGGAAATAAGGTGGAATGATGGCAGACTGACTTCAGACAGAAAAAAAGCAGTGATTTAGGAATTCAGCAGAACTCAAGAGTTAAAATAGGATATTTGGGGCAGCCACAGGGTAACAGGTAGAGGCAAACTGAATGTTTTAAGGTAGAGAGGCAAGAATATCTAAAAATTAAGAAGTCAGGTGATTAAATAGAAAAAGGATTCTAGAAAACAAGTTTTTAAAAGACTAAAAGGTTGAAAGCAACAAAAATGAAAAGAGAAAGAGATTTTTTAAAAGTGTGTAATAATATGTTACAAAAATAGGAGCTGATGAAAACGGAATTGGAAATGGTGGTGAACAATAAAAATAAATGTTCAAAAAGCCCAGCTTATCAAAATTTTTTTTCTTTCATTTGAAACCAATGGACTACTTACTTATAAATATTATAATAATTCATTATTTATGATAATTAGAAGGTTTTATCATTTTTGCAACAGTGGGTTTTAAACCTATGTTTCTGCTATGAAGTATTGATAGACATTATTATGATCAACTCATCTGCTTATCTGCCTTTCTGTATCCTGAGCATTTTCTTCTAACTTGTTTTACCCTCAGACATGTCTAAAGTGAACACAGTTTCTCATTGACCTGAGGTAATGAAGTATATTCTGATATTATTCTTAAATTACTGTGACCCCAGAGATGAGGCATTTTGGTCTTTAGATGTATAATTTATAATAGCAACAATAAATTTAGACGGGATAAAAACTCTTTACATATAGGACACAGCAAAATAATTGACATCTGACCTATTCTTTAATTTATAAATAATCTAGCATAAAATTTCTAGATAATCAGGCTATATTCTTCTAGTTGTTGAAATATGAGTCCAGTATATACAGTACAGGAGAGCTTGAGAAAATTTATGAATAGACTAAGAGAAAGGCAACTATAGTAGTAAGGACAGATAGTGTTGACTATATTCAACTATATTCAATTCAAGGATTTTAAACTAGGAACTGTCAATTTTATTTGAGAATTACTGTAATTTTTTCTGAGGTTATTTGGTCTGCTGTACTGCTTCAGACATACTACTAAGAAGAATGTGGAATGGTATAGGAACACTCAAGAAAATTAATACATTGACTAAAAGTTCTTTATGTAGTTTGGACAGATAGAGTTCCAGGAAGAACCAGATTACTGGTGGTGTACATTATACCAAGGCAGTAATGAAGTGCAGCTTTGCATGTGAAAAGAGTGAATCACCTAATGTCTAGTGTCCTCTAACTAGTTACTAGAGAATAGTTGTTGTTAGTTGTAGACCTTGGCCAAAGATTATCTCTGCCTGAGTTTTCTCATTTAAAAATCATCGTCATCATCATTCATCATTATATAGTTGGACTGAAGAATATTTAAGTTTTATCTCCAAATTTTTTATTATAAAAATGAATTGACTCCATAAAGACAAAGAAAAAAATGAGAAATTAAAGCCTTCAATGTAGAACATATTAGAGATACATAAATTAATGATATAAATAAGTACAGGAAAGCCTTAGACTGATTCTCCAGAGTTCAAAATGTTAGCAGGATTATTTTTTGTTTATTTTTTCTGATGCTGAGGATTGAGCATCAAGAGAATATCAAACCTGTCTGACTTTTCTAGACCTTGGAATTCATGACCTTTGACATACTCCTTTCTCTCTTTGTCATTAAATATGAAAGATTTAAGGGCCTTGCATATGCTGGTTTTTTTTTTGTTTGTTTGTTTGTTTGTTTTAAAGAGAGAGAGAGAGGAGGGAGAGAGAGAGAGAGAGAATTTTTTTAATATTTATTTTTTAGTTCTCGGCGGACACAACATCTTTGTTGGTATGTGGTGCTGAGGTTCGAACCCGGGCCGCACGCATGCCAGGCGAGCGTGCTACCGCTTGAGCCACATCCCCAGCCCCCATATGCTGGTTTTTTGATGAATTGTTTTCCTGGTGTCTCCAGTTGATTGAAGAAATTCTTATCATGCATTAACTTTTCTAGTCTTTTGAAACCTATTACTGTTTTTGTTTTTAATCATGTCTCTAAGGTACTAGTTAGTCTGCTCAGACCCTGCCTGTCTTTTAGTTTCTGAATTCTCAGTTCTCCGAAGTTAACCCTGCTTTCATATTTTGAACCTCCTTGTTCCCTTCATTTTCTCCCTACTCTCAAGCTTGGCATCCATGCTTAGCAAATAGTAGCATACTTTTCAGTTTCAATTTCTTCACACTCCTTCTCTGCTTCAAACATATATATTCTTCTTGATCCTGATAAGGACTTTTTGCTTTGCTATTTCTCTCCTCCAAAATGCCACTGGTTTTTTGTTGTTTCACTGCAGTTTGTATCCACACTTGCTGCCTCTGTTTCCTTATTTTTTCCCATGAGTAAACAGACTGCTTGAAAGTAGGTAGTAATTGTTGGGAGTGAAAAACAAATGAAGCTATTTTGGACTAATTGTGACAGTCCCATGGAAATGCCCATGATCTCTCACCATAAAAGGTACAGACTCGTGACAAGAACAGGACTGTAGCAGAAGTTTAAGAAGGCCTCTTCATTCACATAAGCAAAAGCTATGCCAGTTAACAAGTTATTTAAGGTAGAAAATAACCAACAGATGGAAGCAGTGGATCTTTTAAGGAATGCTTATAATTAAGGAAGAGAAAAAGAACAATGGGGTATAGAAGTTGGATAGATGTAGAACTAGCAGTGATTAAAATTTTAGAACTTAACAATTAAATTTTAGGGTGATTGACTGAAAAAAGTTCTCTATCCCCTATCCTTCTTTCTCAGGTCTTTGGATGTAGCAAAACCTCCCTAGATCCCAGAGCTTCTTATTTTCTTCTCTTTGCTCTTTATGGTCTACCCATCTCTCCCTATCCAAGGCCAGAATGACAGTATACACACCATTATACATACCCTTACCCTATACTAAGATAGAAAACCATTATGGCTCTCAGCTGGGCATGCAGATACACAGAAGGACAGGTGTAAGGATCTGGTAAGAGAATGTAAATGAGTAGGAGAAAATAACAGTGTGAGCCATAAGGAAAGTGACCATTAATCACCGATATCCAGTTTATTTTGAAGATTATTTTGACAGTAGTTTGTTTCATTGTCATGCATTAAAATCTCTGGTAATCTTTTCCCTTTTCATGTTTCCTCTTATATATTGAACATATGGTCAGAGATCTTTTCTGTTTGTTTATACCAGGGATTGAACCCAGGTATTTCAGTCAGTTTTTTTGATGCTCTGACTAAAGGATCTGATCAGAACAACTATAAAGGAGGAAAAGTTTGTTTGAGGGCTCACAGTTTTAGGGGCTCAAAATAAGGCTGAACATCATGGCAGAGTGTATGGCAGAGGGAAGCAACTCACATCATGGTGATCAAGAAGTAGAGAAAGTCTCTACTTTCCAGATACAAATACATACACCAAAGCCACACTCTAATTCCTACCTCCTCCAGCCACACCCTACCAGGGCTAAGATAATCCAATCATTTCTCCTCTGAACTTTATTGCATTGTCTCACATGTGAGCTTTTAGGGGACACCTCACATCCAAACCATAACACTAAGGATGCAGGGATGCTTAACCACTGTGCCACATACCCATACCCATACCCTTTTTGAGACAGGGTCTCACCAAGTTTGTTTTTTTGTTATTTTTTTTTAATTGGTTCTTTTAGTTATACATGACAATAGGATTTATTTTGACATAGTTATAAAAACATGAAATATAATTGGTTCTAATTCAGCCCTTAGTACTTCCCCTTCCCCTCCCTGTTTCCTTTCCTTTACTGATTTTTTTGCTATTATAGTAGTTTTTTAAAATTAGTGTCTTGAGAATGTACATGATGGTGAGAATCACTCTGGTGTATTCATATATGTATATAGGGAAGTTAGGTCAGATTTAGTCCACTGTCTTTCCCTATTCTGTCCCTCTTCCCCTCACTTTCATTCCCCTTTGTCTACTCCACTGTTCTTTTTTCTGTTGTTGAATGCCTTTCTTTTGCCAGCCTGTTCAATTGTACATTTCTATTTTCATTGACCAGACAAGGATGATTGTCTTTTTTCTGTCTGTATTCTGCAACCTAACATATTATTTTATGCTCAGTATTAGGTGAATGGGTGTGTGGGTAGGGAGGTGGATGGATAGATGAAATTTTTAAAAGTCTGTTTTAGAAAATTTTAATTTTAATGGGGATGGTAAATCTAAATTTCTTTCAGGTTGATTAAGAATAACTATTACATACTACATTAATATTTTTATGTGCCTAGAATCAGAAAGATATTAAGCCATTACAGTTATCAAAAATTTGCTTGTTTTCCTAAGTAAAATATTGTATGTTGAAATTTGACTGACTAAAATAGCTTAGGATCTTCAAAAATATAAGGTGTGTGTGTGTATTAGAAAGAGAGCACGCATCACCATTACATGTCCGATCCATAATATTAGGCTCAATCCTTTTTATTTTTATTTTTTTAATTCCTATGGTTAAAACCAGGGCCTTGTACTAGGAGGTAAGCACTGTGCCACTGATCTAAATCTCCAAACCTTAAAAATAATTATTTCTTAAGGTACCTGTACAGAACTTGATTCTTTAAAGAAAGCTAATCTATGCAGTGGACGGAAATAGCCTTATCACATACAGGTAAAAAGCCTATTTCACAACTTAAAGCTAGCAGTCTTTTTTTTTTTTTTAAGTTAAAAAATATAGAATTGAGATGACCACATTGTGCACTCCTATAATCACAGGTACTCTGGAGGTTAAGAGAGAATGATTGCAAGTTCAAGGCCAGCCTCAGCAACTTAGACCCTGTCTCAAAATAAAAAGAACTGGGGAAATCTGGGATAAAAGGGGAAAAAAAAAAATAAGCATTGGTTCCTGCCATACTGAGTCATACCCTGTGAAGTCTCCTAAGAACTTTAGCACTGTATCCCTGCAGATATTCTGTAACAGCCTTTTCAGAAATGGGAATGGCCACCTTTCCCAACCCTGGCCTCACAGTATTCCTCAAAGCCTGTCACCACCTGACCTTGTATGACCTGCTGCCACATGGCATATTCAAGTTGTGAACCATCCAGCTCCTATACTAGTGGGGCATCTGGTCCTTGTCTGCTTGTCTAAATCTGTAATCCAGCACTAGAAGAGTTTAGCACACAAAAATACCCTCAAAAAATATTTGTGAATAAAGATTGAATTTTTTAATGAAAAGAAGGGGGGGATGTAGCTCTGTGTTACAGCACAATTTTTTAAAAAAGCAATAAGACTTTAAATAGATGTTTCTTAAAGCCTGCTTTTAGTAGTATCTAGATAGTTGGGTAGGTTAGCCTGTACATATACTTGTACATGTGCATACACATACAGACACAAAATAGTCTGCACTTATATTCCCTGTTATAAAACCTTCACTTTCAATTTCTGTAGTTAAGTACTACCAGAGTTGGATGGCATATTTAAGTCAATGCAAGATGGAAACTTATCTTACTAATATGTTTACTCTCTTAACTTTTTAGTTCTCAGACATATCTTAATTTTAGCAGATAGCATTTTTTTGTATATCATAACAAGAGTAATGATAGAATAAGCTCTGTTTCTGGGAGCTTACTGTGTAAGTTGATTACTAGCTCATTGATATGGTTTGAGATGGATATAGGTTCGTTATGTCTTCTTTTTTTGTTAGACTGGTATCTTATTGTTAATAATACAATAATTTCATATATATTTAAGAGTGAGCTCTAATATTTGTGTCTTATCTTCTCTAGAACTGTCAAGTAATCCACCTTTGGCTACCATCCTTATTCCTCCTCATGCCCGAATTCAAGCAGCTGCTTCCACCCCTACAAATGCCACAGCAGCCTCAGGTGAGGATATAAGTGTCTTCTATAAAAATATATTCTATTTTTTAAAAAGATATTACCCCTGTTTCATTTCATGGGATAAGTATAAACAATTTCATTTAAATATCCAAAAAGGCACAACCAAATGAGTAAAAGTGAATAAAATACTGCTTTAGTTCCAAAGTGCACAAGATAAAAGCACTCCATAAATACTTCATGTATATACTTTATATATAAGATATAAATATCTAATTAATTTCTTGGTTAATATATATCAAATGAGATGCTTATAACAGAAAACAGTTTGTACAATATAATGCTATTTAGGATATTTCACTGTAGTTCTTTTTATCCCCTGAATGTTAATGATATTAATATACTGAGGAGGCAAATTTTTAAGTATACAATATAGATTGGTATAATTTTTAATTATTTGGAAGGGCTAAAGGTATAATGAAAATATATTTAACCAAGTTTTAGCTCCAGGTGTGACTAGATTCTTGTCTAGACTACAAAGTTAGAATTGGAGTGTGCTGCTGGTCCGTAAGCCAGCTAATAGCAAGGCCTAATTTCATGAGAATCACTGTCGTTACAAATATTTTGAAAATCCCTAATTCTTGAATGAATTGAATTCCTCCAGAGAATGGCTGGATGCTATTTTACATGAAATTAGAAACATAATAGGTAACACAAATAGGGGCTCAGAATTTGGTGCCCCCCTTTAAAAAAAAAAAAAACTGGTGGCAGAAGCTTACGCCATTTTCTTTTAGTTGTCACATTGAAAAAGATCAGACCATATTTGCTTATGGGAATTTATGTTGCAGGAAATTAAAAAAAAAATCTTTTATTATAATTCTTAGTACTCAACAGTAATGGTCAAAATCCATCTCCTATTGTCTGAAGTAAAGCAGTTTCTGTCCAGTCTTAATCTTTTTAATCAATTTTTACAATGTTGCTAATAAATATTAAAAAGATTTCATTCTCATTCATGTCCTACCTTCCAGGAAAATTCTATAAAGAAAGTTTCTTTTAGCTCCATTTCCACTAGCACATGCTACCTGGAGAAAATCCTTTGAACTTTACTAATAAGTATTTTATTTGTTTTCTCGATCTATAAAATGTGTATCCTGGAGGGTTGGAGCTTTAGGCATCTGAATTTGACTCCTGACTAAAGGCTAGCTTGATATCTTGTGCCACATCTTTCCTAGGAATAGGAAAAAGAGTTGATGATGCATTTCTAAGGTGAATTTCCTCTCCTTTTCCCTTATTATCATACACAAAATTAACAAAATAATAGTAGAGATTATGAAGAGGAAAAAAATGAAAATTGATGCCTCCTTGTAGGTGAAACTTTGATCTCATTAGTGTAGTTTATTACTTCAATTAAACATAAGCTTAGGCTATACTTTGATTCTTATGATAGTCTTATTTGTTCTGTACCAGGAATGACACTAATATCCTAAACATGGTTTTACAATAGATGCATTTCTATTTGGAATAGCTTGAATAGGAGCTTCTTAAGTTAGCAGCATATAATAAACAATACATCTCAAACTATCAAAATTTTATCTTTTAGAGGAACTGACCTATCATGTGCATTTTTAAACATTTTAAACATTTTTGTCTGGTGAGTGGAAACACACTTAAAATCAGCTTCAGAAAGATTGGTTTGGGAAGAGTATAATAAAGGAAATAAAGGAATCAAAGTATACTTAAGTTCTCAAGTGTATTTACACACTTGTACATGTAAACACAAAAAAGCTAATTTGATTAACTAAAATATTCTATCTTGCTAATATGCCAATAATATAAATATTAATTTATTTTAATATTTCTATTATTTATAAAGTAATTATAAATCACTTTATAATTTTCTATTATAAATTATAATATTTAATACTTTTGTAGCTTTTGAGAATTTGAAACATGCTTAGGGCAAATTAGGAACTAAATTTTAATTTTTATTATTTAACTTTAAGTAGCCATATGTAGCTAAGAGCCACCCTATTGGAGAATGCAAATAGAACATTTCTGTCATTGCCACTGGACCACACAATGAGCATTTTTTTTTCAAAAAATATTTTTTTAGTTATAAATGAACACAATATATTTATTTATTTATATTTATGTGGTGCTGAGGATCAAACCCAGTGCCTCACACATGCAAGGCTCTACCACTGAGCTACAGCCCCAGCCCACATGATCATTTTTATAAATTAAAAAGCTTTATCTTTAAACCCACAGTTCTGTAATACTGATTCATGATAGCAGAGCCTTTGGAACCCCACCTCCTGTGTTTGTTCTCTGTCCTGTCCTCCCAACATGTTTCCTTCATTTCTACTTTCTTTTTATTTAAAACTTTGGCAACAATTTTAAGTGTGAGACCTTCCATTCACTGTTCCTTCCACTCTCCATTTGCATATTTGATCGATCACGTTAGGTGCAAGAAAAGTGGATGGGAGTTGGTGATGTTTATTGTGGGTGGGCAGTGAAGAGGCAATGAGGAATCAAGGCAAGAACTCTTGAGTTTATGACTTGGGCTTCTAGGTGGGACAGTTTCCCCAACTATCAACACTTACAGACCTCTGAGAATCTGGGGTTGGGGATGGGGGTAGGGAATGAATCATATCCTAGAAAAAAGTATATGTGTACCAGATATAGAATTTTACATATAAAATTTTATGTAGGATAAAAATCTCAATCTCATGGACTCAGCTAGAAACCTGGCAGCTGCAGGTTCTACCCTTGGCTTTACTATGGCATTACCCAAGTCCTTGTTTATACCTCTGAAATTACATGGAATAAAAATTGGGTTTACCTAGCATAGTAGCACCTACCTATAGTCCCTGCTACATAGGAGACAGACATAGGAGGATCACTTGAGCCCAGGAATTCAAGGCTAGGGCATTATAGCAAGACCCTATCGCTTTAAAAATTTTTAAAAAAATGAAAGCACAAATTTCCTTTGTAATGTCTGATATAAAAGCCTTAGAACCAAAACCATTCATGGAAAAACAACTGTTCATCTGATATAATCTTGTTTTATACAGCTTATTAGGTATACATCTAAGGGACTTAGTGATACTTTCATAGGCTTGTGAACACAAACCCTAAATGGCATTTAAGTTCTTTGATATATACATATGTATTAGTTATCTGTTGCTACATATCAAGTTAGCCCAAAATTTAGCAACTTAAAGCAAGAATAAATGTTGTTTCTGTGAGTCAGAAATTCAGAAGCAGCTTAGCTGTATGGTCAGAGTCTTTCATAAAGTAGTTAAAATGTCAACCCTTTCGTCTTCTAATGGCTTGCCTAAGGCTGAAAGATCTGCTTCTGGGATGGCTTGTTCATGTGGTTAGCAGATCTGCACTGGCCTTAGTTACCACTCACCTTGTGGACCTCTCTGTATCTCATATTGTGATAGCCAGCTTCTGTTAGAACTGGTGATCCAAGAGAAAGGGCAAGATGGAAGCCACATGTCTTTTATATCTTAGCCTTGGAGTCATATACCATCATTTTGACAATTTCCAGGGTGGGAAGGGACTGCATTAGGGCTTGGACACCAAAAGGCATGAATCATTGGGATTATCTTGGAAGGTGACCCACCACAATCTGTAAGGATGATGTTGTACCTTCCTACCTGTGCTTCTTCCCCCTAAAGTTGATAATTCTGTATCCTCTCAAATCTATACTAGATTTGATGGGACAGAGTTATTTTTCCATAGTAGCATCAAAAGGATGATAATGAGAATTATTTCTAGGAAGGTTTCAGGTCTGTGGAATGTCATCTCTAGAGCCATTTCCAGACTATCCCATACAGACTATTTGAAAATTAGAAAATAAATTAATTATATGCTTAGTTCTTATTATAAATTAAATATTGTCTTAATGTAATATAACTCTTTTCGATAATGGACCTCTAGAAATCACACTGGATTTTGTGGAAATTAGTTCTAAATAAAAGTCCCTTTAAACTCTTCCATCCCTTTGCTAGGAAATCTTCTCTGCTGTCCCCTATTGCCCATAAAGGTCATCATTGTCCTCTGTGCTCTGCTCTTCCACTTACTAACTGTATGGTCTTAGTTATGTTAATCTCATTATGACTTATATTTTCTGTTTGCCTAATGGTGGAGATAATCGTACATATTTCTCATAGGTGCTATGTAGTCTAAATGTGATGCCTACAGAGTACTTAGTATGGTGTGTAGCACACTGGTAAGCAAGCACCCAGATATTTATTGTGATTTTGCTGGCACTAATATTTATTGTGATTGTGGTTATTGTAGTCACACTAGATTATGAAAATATATATTACATAAATAAAAATATATTTTAGATGTATCATTCACCATTCTGTTTACTGAACAATTACTACATGCCAGATGTTATGGCACATACTTCAGAGGCCTTATTTTATAGACAGGAAGTATTATTACCATTTTGCCATTGAAGAAATTTAAGGTAGAAAAGTGGAATAATTTGTTCCCAAATCACAAGGCTGTTAAGATGCACAAATTGTCTTTATATTCATAAATGTTCATGGAATTGGACTAGATTAAGAAAGATATATCAGTGTAAGCCAGGCATGGTGATACACACATGTAAATTTAAGGCCAGCCTGGGCAACTTCAGGTTTCAAGAGTATGTGTGACCAAAATAATTAACTGCTAAAATTTACTCATGAAATGACTTGGAAATAATTCTGAGAAAAATATGAGGTCATTTAATTATAATTCTGAGGAACATGAGTGTTTTTGTCAAATTTTACTGATTGAAAACTGAATTCATTTCTGATTATATGTTCACATGAAAGGCCTGTGATTTTTATTATGATCATATAGACAGCTTTTGAATTTCTCCAAAGAAGGGTAAACTAGTTTGGTCACTGTCATAAGCTCTTAGGTGATCACCAGTGAAAGGATAATCTGAAAACTAGCTAGCTAGCTAAGTAGGATTCTGCTAAAGAGCAAAATTTTTTTAAGAGGATCACAGGTTGTTTGTTTGTTTGTTTGAATATTTATTTTTTAGTTATAAGTGGACACAATATCTTTATTTTATTTTTATGTCATGCTGAGGATTGAACCCAGTGCCTCACATGCTAAGTGAGCACTCTACCTCTGAGCCACAACCCCAGCCCCAAAAGAGCAAATTTAACATAAATGGACAAGTTGCCTTGTAGGTGAGGTGTTTACTGAACTTGGTAAACAACTAGTGTCAGCCATCATGGCTAATGGCCACCATGGGCAGGGCTGCTCACAATGCTAGTTTGCATGATGATGTAGTAGTCAAACACAAATGAATTCCTGATAGCCTCTCTCTTAAGTCTTGGGTTTGAAGACCATAATAACAGTTCTGAGAATCATATTCTAATGCTGAAATTCAGGTAAGTATTATTTGATGATGATCATGTCCTGAGTGTCATTCACAGCACAGGAAATGCAACAATAAGCATGGATTTATGTGGAACATTAGAATTCTGAAATAACTTTGTGGTCTTTGAGGCTTTTGCTGGAATGTTTTTAATGCAGCCTGTCCCTGAATCATTAAAATGAGTATTTTTTTCCTGAGAAAGGCTTGAAGGAATTTGTGGTTAGGGAGGAATTAATGTTAGATTTTCAGTGCACGGAATTTGAATGCACATGGATGGTACCACCCCTTTGAACTGAGCATATCTATGGAAGGCCAGGGATCATGAATGAGGTATTAGACCTAATTGCTCACCTAATTGTCTTTGAAAAGTAAGTTCTGTGTCCCGAGCTCTCTCGTGCAGCTTACTCATGGAACCTTATACTGATGAATTAGGATGACTCCAGCCATGGGCAATATAAACCATTAGCATGGACTCTGATGTTGTACTTGTAAATTTACACAACAGCAGTACTAGAAGCAGCTGCAGGTGTTTTGAAGAAATTAAATGAATTAACTATAACCATTCAAATTAAGAGGTATTCTCATTTTTTTCCCCCAAAGATTGAGTTAAATGTATATAAGGGCAGATTTAGAAAGGAAATATAGTATTATATAGAGTGGCTATAGAAATGATAACTTAAGAGCTAATCCTTAAGTAATAAAGTTCCTTTGTGTCCTTGTGGGTCTTTGTCTCTCACTCTAATTCAGAAATTCAAAGTAGAAAGATCCAAGACCAGATGTTTGCATTCATCTGTGACATTGGTTACTCTGCCTATCATAGGACAAGTGTGATTGCAGATCCCTTTAAAGGTTCCTGACAGACAAAAGCTTCTGGGTCTGCTTTTTGGTGTTACCAGCCTTGATGACCAAGAGCAGTGTCGCTTCTAAGGAGATATAGCTCTTGGAAGTTGCCCATCCCAGTCAAGCAACCTCTCTTTCTCTGGGAAAAAAATGAAATCTTTGTGAGAAAAATTGACCAACAGTATATTCCTGGTGGTTGTGTATGAGGCAAATGATTAACCACTGAAATAGCAGGCTATTCCCTATCCAGGATGGAGAGCCAATCTGGAAACAACTAGATGGCCATTTAGTTAATGGATGCTATAAAATAATAATGGTTCTTTAAAAGAGGGGAAATGGGGATAAAAGTTGGTTGTTAATATACACATTTGTAGAGGATCAGGCAAGATGAGTTATTAGTCCAACATATTTGACTACAGGATGCTTTACTGTATTGTATTAAGTAAATTTGTACCATAGTGACTATTTCTTTTTTGCTGTCTTTCATCTCTATGAATAATGAAGAGTGGCTATACTTAGAAAACAAGCAACTGAGTTTGGTTTATATGCAGTACTTCTGCCTATCAACACTGACCCATATTACTTTCATTTTCTTCATCCATTCACCAAGCAGATAGTATATAATAACATGATTCAGGATTTTTAGTAAGGTTTCCAAGCTATGTGCTATTCATTTGTTTTCAGGTAAGCCCCTCTCCAACTGAGTCTTCATGAACTGCTGATCCCAGCTATAGTAAGAGCATTCACAGGAATGGTCTCTGAGTCCCTGAGTTGATAATTTAATCAAAGTCACTGTCTCCTCTGCACCAGGACCTTGCCAAGTCATGTACTTTAGCTTCTAAACAGGAAGAAATTTAGATGTCAAACTATTGGCCATATTTAAACCAACATGCCAGAAAACAGTTTGGAAGGCCACAACAGCTCACAGTCTGCAGTGAAGGCAATGTACTTGTTTTCTTTAGAGAATTATGCCATTGTTCATACTCTCTTGGGATTTTGAATTTGCAGATGCTAATGCTGGAGACCGTGGACAGACCAATAATGCTGCTTCTGCGTCAGCTTCCAACTCCACCTGAACAGTCCCAAGCAGTCAGCTGCACAGGAAAAACCACCAGTACTTGAGTGTCACTCAGCAACACTGGTCACGTTTGGAAAGAAAATTAAAAAGAGAAAAAAAAAAAAAAAACCTGTTCATTTTAGTGTTCAATTTTTTTATTATTATTGTTGTTCTTATTTAACCTTGTAAGATATCTATAAATACAAAACAATTTCATTGTATTCTCACTTTGCGGGAGACCCAGAGGGTGGGAGGGGTAATGGGAGGGGGAAAGCGGAGCACTAGAAGACACAATCTCTCTCCCACGACAATCTTTTTTTTTTTTTTTTTTTTTTAATCAAAGTCTGCTGTTGTACACTTTAAAAACAGGACTCCTGCCTCATGCCCCTTCCACAAGAGAAGAAACCTTGTTCTGTACTGAAGTGTTTGTTTTGTTTTGTTTGAACTTTGTTTTCTTTTCAAGTCTAGTGTCAGACTTTGGCATAGTGCACAGCTTGAAATTGGTTGGGAGCTTAGCAGGTATAACTCAACAGGGCTTACATGTCACTTGTAAAATTAATCCAAATCCTCGGGTATTTGAAGACTTGGCTTTGGCATGTTGGTGGCAGGTGTGGCAGACAAAAAAGGAAATGTGTATCATTTGTAACCCAGATAGGTCAATAAAGTTTGAAGCTGTAAGGGGGAGATACTGAATTGATTGGTTAAGTTTGGTTTTGTTCTTAGTCAGTACTAGTGGTGAGAAAGCTGGTATAGCAGGCTCCCAAAGGGGAGCAGCAAGCAGAACTCTAATTCCATAATGGGGTTTTGTTTTTGTTTTTGTTTTGCCTAACCAAAGGTTCTCTGCAAATCTTTGTACAGTTTTAAATTAGTGACCTAGAAGGGGATTGGAAAGGGTGTTGAACAGGCTATACTGGCTGCACAGGTCAAAGGCACCTGGTGAGACTAGAGGAAGGACACAGGCTGGGGCAGATCTCACCACTGTGAATGAATTCATCCAGATTTTTTTCTAAAGTTACTTCCCTTGGAAAGATACACTTGTCTCTCAACATTATAGTTAAGTAATGTGAACTGTAACAGTCTACTGCTTTATTTTTCATCTTTCTAATTGACAAACAAGTTTTTAGGATTGCCACCTTCTACACATAGTTATAATTTTAAATCCAAATCTAGACTCTATTTAATTTTAGCTTTTTTAACCTCATGCTTTTAAAATTTATTTATTGATGCATGCCCAATAGGCCATTATGATTTTAGGTGGTAGGAATATTAAAAACTACCTATCAAAATTATATAGTCACCTGTACGTACCTGCTGACTTCATAGGGAAACTGATGCTATAAATGTGTGTATATAGTTATATATACAGATACTCAATACTGCCTTTTCTTTTTTGTCTCCAGTATCAAAATTGACTGGTTGAAGCATGAGAAGAATGTTTCCCCACACACACCCAGTTAAGAGTTTTGTTTCTATTTTCTTTATCAGTGAATGGTGTAAGAATCAGTCTATTGTTTTTGGGGAAAAAAAAAAGCAATATTCCTTGGAAAGCAAGGAAGATTGAAGAATTATGTTTGCAGTAAAGAGATAGATCTTCACAACTACTTTGTTTTATACTTATTAAGGTTGGTATCTATGTGGGCCTTATATACTCTAAAATGAACCTTAGTCACCTTGGTGCTTATGGGCCATTACTTGACCTATGAATCTTTAAGGCACAATCAGTTATATTTTACATTTAAAAGATCACTTGAGTGATGGCCACTTTTTCCTCCTGCCCTCTTCTTCCCCACACACCTTCCAAGGTTAGCTGATAATTGTAGGGCTGCAGAGCTGAACTCTAGATTGTGTATAATCTCCTTTCACCCTCCTCATTGCCACTTAGGTTATGTTGGGGTCTCGCCCTCCAGGTGGTTAGGAAGTGAAGTCTCTTGGCAGCCCAAGTGCAGGCCCTGCACCCTGTCCTGCTTCTTGACTTTGTGTGCAACTCTCCAAGAGAGTTATGCTGCCTGCTGAAGTGAATTGACACCCAGAAAGACAACTGTGAGCCATCTTAGTGTTCACTCACTGTTTAGCTAAGCTCTTGGGCCACAAAAGGGGTTTCTTAAACCTCTTGTTATATCAGAGTTCATGAGAAAAGATAATGTTCAGTCAAACCAAATAAAATAGTGAATTTTACTTTTTATAAAGTGCTTCTGAGAGCTAGTTAAGATTGAAAAAAATCTGAAAGTATTTGGCAGCATAGTTCCTTAAAGGAACTATAGACCATTACAGAAAAGATTTATAAAGAATCTGAACAGGTAGGTCTATGACAGAGAAATGGACCTGTTTTCAGATCAAACTGCCCAGTCAGATGTTTGGATACGAACACTACTCTGGACTTGGTATACTTGCTGGAGTCCATAAAAATCAGTACTTATTTTAGGAAACACTTTTCCCCCCATAAATGGGGTAAGAGAAGAAGAGAGAAAAGTCAGATGCTTTTCTCTCACTGTGTGTGTGTGTGTGTGTGTGTGTGTGTGTGTGTGTGTGTGTGAGAGAGAGAGAGAGAGAGAGAATGTGTGAGTGTGTGTGTGTACGCACGCGCGCGTGCCGGGGTGCATGATTTTTCTTTCTCACGGATCATGGCGGGATCACAGAACTCTTTTATACAAGTGAGATCCAGGTCTCTGGATATCTTTTTGTAAATATAATAATAATAATTAAAAGCTCCTCACCAAATTCAAGCTTGTACATTATATTTTCTTTCAGTGTTCTTAAATTTAAGTTTTATTGTTTTGTATGTAAATATGTGGACCCAGGAACTGTTATTAATGAGCAAAAAGTTACTGTTCAGGGCAGTGATTCTGTTTAATAATCAGACAAAATGTAGACGAGCTTTTTAAAGCCATATAGTTTTAACTCTGTACAGTAGGTACCGGCCTGTATTATTGTAACAATAACTCTAGCAATGTATAGTGTATCTATATAGTTTGGAGTGCCTTCGCTTCCATGTGTTTGGTTTTTTTGTTTGTTTTTATTTTTATTTTTCATTTAAAAATTTTTATTTGGTTTCCTTTATCCACGTCTCCCTGTCCATCCCCTTTCCCTTTGAAATAATAACTCACAACAATATCTTTGCCCCCTCCAAAATTAAGTTTCGGTGATACCATGCTCAGGAGTGGGAAGAGGAAACCATGTTCATAATCTCATTTTATTCAAGCCCTGCATTTGTTTTAGTTCTGAATGTCTGTTTTCTCCTCGGTAGCAATGACCGTTTCATTTGATACTTGGTCCATTCAGGGACTTAGTATAACACATGGAGCCCTAGAGCTGGAGGATATCAATAGATTAGATTTTGTTTATCTCTTCCACAAGCCCTAACCATGTATTTTACAAACAGCAGATTCTAGGAGCCTTCCATGCTCGAGCAGGCGCTCACTCTTCTTCCTCCCTCCCTCCCCACCTCCCCGCACCAGCCCCCTTACTGACTTCCCTCCCAAATGACACAGGGAGAGAAAACTGGTTTAGTATTGGGTTTTGATACATCAATGGTCTAAAATTCTCTCTTGCAATGGCTTGCAGTTAACTGCACAGAATGCCACCATGCCCATAGAAGGCTGATCTAACAAGGGAACTCAACCCATTCTCTCCCTCCTGCCATCTCTACCCTGTTCAATGACATGTCATTTTAATTTTTTAAATCAGTTTAATTTTGACTGTGTGCCCAACATGAAGGCCTTTTTTGGAAAAAAAATATATATATATATATTTTTTTGTTTTGCCTCCAAGTACTCCATATAAAATGTCTTGAATAGAAGAAAAAAACACTTTACCAAACCAAAGGTTGCTATTTTTGAAACATCATGTGTTCATTCCAGCAAGGTAGAAGACTGCACCTTCTTTCCAATGACGTGTCATTTTAAAAGTCCTCTTAATTTTTACACCCATCTTGGTTTGTGTTTGAATAAAGTATGCCTAACTAATCATCTCATCTGCACCAATGCTAAGGTTTCTGAGAGGACTATTATATTCTCTATCCCTGTGGATATAAAGACACTGGCATTTCATTTCTTTTCTCTTTCCTTTTTAAAGGATTTAACTTTGGAATCTTCCAAAGGAAGTTGGCCAATGCCAGATCCCCAGGAGTTTGGGGGTTTTTCTTTAGTTTAAACCAAAATTGTACCTGATTCATATTGTTCATGTTAGTGATCATCTAATCACAGAGACAAAACACTTTTCTCCCCTCTATAGAAAAATAAGCATGCTCTACAATAAAACCTGTCTTTCTGGTAGAAACCTGAGCCACTGAAAATAAAGAGACAACTAGAAGCACAGTAGAGTCCCAGATTAAGGTCTTCCTTAGAGGCTATGAAAGTAATCCCTGGGGTTTGGATTATTTTCACAAGGATTATGCTGTTTATTATTAGAGTTTTTGCTCCGTTTTGCACCTCTGCAATAAAAGCAAAATGACAACCAGTACATAAGGGGTTAGCTTGACAAAGTAGACTTCCTTGTGTTAATTTTTAAGTTTTTTTCTTATATCTGTCTACAGGCAGATAGATGTATGAAAATGTGCTTGCCTGTAAAATTTGCATTTATAAGTGTGTTGCCGATGGATCACTTGGGCCTGTACACATACCAATTAGCGTGACCACTTCCATCTTAAATACGAATCTAAAAAACAAAATTTATTATATATATATATAAAGGACTGTGGGTTGTATACAAACTATTGCAAACACTTGTGCAAATCTGTCTTGATATAAAGGAAAAGCAAAATCTGTATAACATTATTACTACTTGAATGCCTCTGTGACTGAATTTTTTTTCATTTTAAATATAAACCTTCTTTGTGAAAAGTATGCTCAATGTTTTTTTGCCCTTCCCCCATTCCCTTGTAAATACATTTTGTTCTATGTGACTTGGTTTGGAAATAGTTAACTGGTACTGTAATTTGCATTAAATAAAAAGTAGGTTAGCCTGGAAATGAAATTAAAATTCACAAGTGTGTGGTCTTTATTTCAGTACCCATCCCTCTCTTCACCCTATTTTGCCACTGCAGTAAGTAGTCACATCACCATCTTTAATTAGGGAAACATGAATCTTTATTATAAAAAATCAAGGTATGAACACCACATCTCATTGTTTCAAATGACCTTACTCCACTGTATTAGCCACAAGAGGTGCAGCTTCCAGCTTGGAAACCTTTGGATTTGATGTAGAGGAAGCTTTGTAGACACTGCTTTGAAAACAAAGGAAATGTCCCTAAAAGGGACAGTTGTAAAAATGTGTAAGAGCTGCTGTCTTCAATTACTGTGTGTTCATGGTTTGGTGTAGCTGTATTTTCTTTAACTTTTATCCTATTAGTAATGGTCTTTGGGGGTCTCTGTAAAATATATGAACACCACAAACTGTTGGCTTTACCTCCCAGGTAACCAACATGTTGTTTTTGAGTCTGCTCATTGCTAATACTGGATAATGTATGTAAACATGTTATGTCTCTTAGTGCAAAAGAAACATTTTTTAGGACTGGCAAACTGTCAGGCCTAATCTAAAGACTAGCTATAAGGTCATGTGACTGCTGCTTCAATAAAAACAAATTTATATTCGATAAAGTGTGGTCCTCTTATTTACTTATGTTGTGGGATGGGCAAAATCAGTCACATTTGTAAATAGTTAAATGCAGTTACTAGTGGTAGGGGAGGGCTGGGTCAACAAAAACGTAAGATGTTACTTGCGGGATGGGCTTCTTGGTGGCACTGAAATGCATTTTTGCCATCTTGTGTGGATTCTACCTTAGCTGTTTGAATTGGCATTAAGTGTCCTGCAAGAAGCTGCATTAACTTGGAATCCTGGAAGACTCCCTGTTTAGTTTCCAAGTCCTTCCAAAGTGTGATGACCATGCAGTCCTTTGGGATTCACATTTCTAGATGCTATTTTTTTTTAAAGCAAGTGAACAAAAGCAGTGGATAGTCACCCATTCCTCAGGTATAGAAGTAGTTAATCCAACCCATCAGCACCATCAGATTCACCGCAGCTATGGACACATAAAGGGAAGCAAGGAGGGATCAACAAACTGCTGAGGAAGGGGGCGTGCAGGAAGAGGCCACTGAGTCTGGAGTGAGAAAGGCTGATGATGAAATGTTTTTCTTTATAATTTCTTTAAAAAAAAAAAAAGCCACTCTGGGCCTTCTCCCAAGTGAAGATTTATCTTTGACAACTTTAGACAAAATCTGGGACAAGGTGAGAGAGACCACTGAGTGACTGACTGATAGGGGATCCAGGAGGTAAGCAGTAGCCTAGGAGATTAACTTCATCTTTTCCTGACTGAACCAGGTACTAGAAAAAGAGATCCGTAACTACAGAAATGCCTCGAAGTTGATGCTTAATTCTATTTGCTCAAAAGCTCAGGGTAGTGAGTAATAAGGAAATCCAAATTATTTGGGGGGTAGATAAATTGAACCTGGCTCCTAGTCCTATAAACTTGAGATCCACAAAGCTGCTGAAAGGAAGTATCCTGTGAGAGCTCTTTGGTGCATCTAACTTTGAATCTTTTCTCTTGAAATACACTTAGTTTTCATAATTTATATAAACCATACATACATATTTGTTTAATAGTGGGGAGCTACCAGGGTGTTTTTAAAAACAAAACTGGGGGAGGGGAGTTGACCCATCTTAATCTCACCTTAACTTTGCCTTACTCTAACCTACATCCAACAACAATTTCAGCCACTTGGGTGAATAACACACTCAAAAAGTTATTTCCTCCAGGGAAAGGAAGGGCATACATTACTGGTGAATATAGTTGAATGAAATGTATATCTCCAAATTATAAACTTACATTTCTAATTATAACTGAGTAAAAATTAAACATAAATTAGTTGAAATTCCTAGGAGCAAAAGCTGTATTTATTGAGCTTGTAGAGAGGCACTTTATTTTTCCTTGGGTTTTTCTCTAAAAATGGGTACTTTATCTCCTTGATGCAGAGGAGGTTGGTGAAACTGGAGGGATGTCAGGGAATATGTTTACTTCTTTGATTTGTATTATTGATTTCTTAATGTTTTCAACGTTGCCCTGCTTTTAATAAAATGGTGAAAACTAAGCAATTATCTGTTTCTTAAAATTCAGTTTACCTTACAGCTTCATTTGCAACCAAATACTAAACATTTAAAATTAATTCATTTGCATTTTAATTATGATGTGTATATCCTTTAAACTTTAATTCAGAACAATTATTTTATGAGTAAATCAAGTTAATTCATTTGTATGTTCTTAGACCAACGGTTTTCCGATGTATAAAAGGCAATAAGTAGTGAAAAAATGTATATATGTGTGTGTCTGTATTTTTATTTCTACTTCCCCACTCCCACATTTCTTTCTTCCCCAACATTGTTTTACATCTTTAGCCAAACCTTTTTCCTTGATTTGACATTAAACCAGGAACACATTTGCTAAAACTATTAAATGCCTTATTAAATTAATAAGATAATATATTATTATCTTATTAAGATAATAATGTAAATAATGTATTAAGTGCCTTAGGTAAAATTAAACTTGTGACAATGCAAACAGTTTTACTCACAAATAGCTATAACAAGGCTGACACTCCCACATTTTTCATTTTGGAGAACAGCATATTGACACAGGAATACGAGTGTGTGCAAATGGTTTTACTCTAGCACATTTATTCACTGTCACTGTAGCCTTGTCACAGCACACAATTGTTAACCAGCCTCAGGAGCAAACCCAGGCCCAGTCAGATGGAGAGCAGATAGACCTGTGCTAACTCACATACAGGTACCCACAGACACAGTTCCCAACCCTTTTTTCCATAAGCACATCCTAGGAAGTCTTCACTGGGCCCAGGTGCCCACAAAATCTCAGTGCAGCTCAGCATCCACACAAAAATGTTCCTCGTGCTTCTTATGTGTGGATTGTCCTTTTGGTCTGCATCATTGGTGTTTCATCTTTTGTTGTCATAAATATGAACTATTCAAGGTCAGGATCCGCATCTAAATCAACACTGTACACCACCCCACAGCAGACTGCACAGTGTTGGTGCTTAATGATGGGTTTGAGTAGATGCAGAGACACAGAATGACGTGCTCAGCGTGAGGTTATGACCACTTTCTGACATTCAGTGCGGGCTTCTCAGCTTTTCTCAAAGACACCACAGATATGCACCTGCCGATGAGCACAGGCCTGGAACCCACCTGGCAACTCAGGGCAAGAGGCTGAGGATGGGAATGAGCGGGGAGTGGAAGGCAGGACCTTTAGAGGTAGCAGTGAAAAGACTCAAGCCTGTAATCTGGGGTAATGATGGAAACCCAGCCTCTAGCTCCTTCCCCTCCACCCACCACAATACTTAAAGGGATTTAGTGGGATTTGGGGATTTATTACTGGACCACAGAACTTTGTCTAAGAGAAGGGCAACCTGGCCTCTAACGGTCCTGACCTAAATAGGCCAGCTCATGCTGCACATAGGGTCCATGGCTTCCCTGTCCACAGTCTGAACTGAGGACTGGGAGACTCAAGTCCCCTCTTTGAGGAATGCTAGCCAGCTGTGGTGTCCATCTGTGTAGCCCCAGAAATGGCAGCTTGGCGAGCTCTGGTCTGGCTGTCCCACTGAGGCTCCACCCAAGAGCAGCCACTCAGCCATCTGTGGGGCTGAACAACTCTCTCATGAGGGGTGTGGCAAAGGGGTGTGTGTCTTGGATGCGCAGCAGCCTCTGGGTGTGCTGGGCATTGATGCTGCGCAGTTCAGTGAGTACAGCCACGATCTTCAGGAACAGGAACCTGTGGACCAGCCAGAGGAGAGGTTGGGATGCAGCCATTCCTCCCTTGGACCCTCCAGCCCTAGCCCTGTTCTGACAGCATGCAAGTTTATTCTCAGGACTTCTCAGGTTCAGGTCAGCCAAGAGGCAAGGCTTGGCTGAATTCCTTCACAATTCCTTCCTTGGCTGAATTCCGTGCACAAGAAGGGCAGAGTAGTCTACAGGTACTTGGGAGCCATAATCTCCCCCCTCATCTATGGGTTTTGAGTCTTTGTACATAGAGATCTCAGTGGAAAATCCAGATCTTGCAGACGCCATATGCCTAGGTTAATTTGAGGGTAAAGGGAATCACTATCTTGGTTAATATCCAGGGCTCAGAAGTGAGCAGAATAATTGTGGAGGTTAGGGACTGCAGGCTGGAATCCCTTCCTGGATCCAGCTCTGGATTTAATGTCTATACACACCACACGCCTCAGTTTCTCCATGATGACAGCTGGCACCTCAAGCCTGCAGGCTCCATACAGGGAACAACTGAGCAAATAAAGTCATGGCCACCCTAGCATCCCAAGATGCTGAGCAAAAAGAAAGCAGTGTAAACCAAGTGAGAATTTGAGTTTCAAATTCACACTATAATAGCTAGTGCTGGCCTTAACTGTCATGAGTTTGTGTTCTCCTAAAATCAAATTTGTCCTTGTCTTCAGGCCTTTGGGCATCAGACTGGTCACTAAGTCTCAGGGACTCTGAGGACCAGTGAAGTTATGGAAACCCCTGTTTGGGCCAAGTCCCAAGCAGCCTTCCTCTTCCGAGTTATGGTCAGATCAAGGTAAGGACTTCCCTACCTCAAGTGTGTTTGGGTTCTTCCTGGGAAGTTCTTAGGGAATACTCAAGAGCTTGAGATTTGGATTTGGTTTGGCTTGGTCCACTGCCAGCCTCCATACGTCTGGACCCTAGGCAACTGCCCTGAGTCTTGGCTTCCTTTGCAGGATGGTGTTGATACCCAACTCATGTGAGTGTTTTGAGGATTATAGATGACAAAATATATAAACAACTTGGCACCAGATTTGGCACTTCCCAACAAATGATGCCTATTACAATCTACTTCTGATTATCTTCATTATTGGTGTCATTCTAATCTTTACCATCATTATAGTTTTTATTGGCCATTCTAGAAAACCCTGTTGGAAACACAAGAAAGTATCTGGCCTCTTGATGAAAGGAGGATGGAAGGCTCTGGCAGACAAGTGTCCACTCAGCTGGGCACAGCCATAGCCCCCCTTGGGTTTTCCCCATAACGGGACTAGTGCTCAGGTCGACCAGCTGAGATGACAGCTCCCAGGCAATATGCCTCAATAGAGGTCACAGAACATAGCCCTAGAGTACTGGTCATCAGAGCACACTAGGCACAGCTCTGGTCTGCAGTCCCAGAGAGACCCAGGGAGGCATAGACCTAGAGAACAGGCTGAAAGTTAGGCAAGGCTTCATGGAGAACCCCTCCCACCCTCAAGCATCAGCCCTTTCTGCTCATGCTCACCGGTGGGCCGGCTGGGGCCGAATGCACTCAATGTAGGCCTTCAGAGTGATGGCAAATCGCTCCTGCAACTGTTCCACCACACCACGCTGCACCACACCTGGGCGGTCTACAGGGAGGGAAGGCAGAGTGGTCCCAGCCAGGGTGGGAAGGAGCAAAGACAGGCTCAGTCTGGCCCAGAGAGTCTGGCCAGCCACTTCCTGAGCCACAGTCACCCTGGAAGGTAAAGGAGGACTAGGGTTCTACCTCACCCCACTGACCCAAGGAGAAACCAGCTAGAGTCCCATCCCTACCCTGCCTGTGCAGGGAGGAGGGAACAAGGCTGTAAGCTGGGACCTTCCCTAGGGAGGGCAGAAGAGGGGCTACTGCCTCCTGAAGATCATGGTCAGGGGTGTTTCCAGCCTGGGGAAGGCCATCACCTGGGGAGAAAAGGGAGATGGCCTGCATCAGCACATACTCCTCCTTATGCAGCTGCAGCTTCTTCAGCATGTAGTGGAATTTCATCACAGGATCCAGCAGAAGTTTCTGGAAGTCACCTGTGGGTGGGTAGAGGATGGAGGGGCGGCATCTTGAGAAGCTGATCCAAGAACGAATCTTCCCTCTCTAAGGTCTGTTGTTCTATCACCCAGTCTTCCTGCCTTACATTCCCAGGACCTGCATGTCCTGATGTGGTTCCCTTCCACCCAAAACTATCATGTGTCCCTCCCTCTGCCAGGGCAGGCAGGGGCTCTTGAGCACCTTCAACGTCTTCCAAGCAGTAAGCCAGCCGACCACACTCCCAGGTCCCAGTCTCTGCGTTGAACATCATGTTGAACCTCAGTGTGCACAGCTCAATGGTGGCCCCCTTCAGCAGGGAGATCTGGTCCTCAATGGGCAAGTCCCTGGCAGCAAAGATGGTGAGATGACAGCTCCCAAGGTAGCTGCCCACAGGCTGGTGCCCATTTCCATAACCCAGATGTTAAGGGAGGAGGTAGGACAGGCTCCTTCCTCTGAGGACCACAGCAGTTGCTTCCTGGTTGCCTCCAATCTCTCCCCATCACATCCAGCCAAGCAGGTTACTCTTCTTCTCTTATCTCTCCTCCTACCTTGGTGGATTCTCCATACCCACTTAGCTTAGCATCCAGGTCCCTTACAGCCTGAATCACTTCCTCTAACTCTCTACATAGCCACCGACCTAGTTGATACTTTGGCTCTTGCTCCTTAGTTTTCATATCTTCTGCCTCAATTTCCCAACTTTGAGTGCTTGCTTAGCATCATTTAAGTAAATCCTGCGTTCTTTAAGCCAAGATATGTGTTTGCCTCTCCCAGAAATGTTTCCAGAGTGTGGAGTTCTTCCGCACATGCCATTCCTTTTGGTATGCGCTCCATGGTGAGGATATTTGCTACCTGTTGTCTATGTTGAATTTAATATTTACATATTTCTACTGTTTCTCTCCAGGCAGCCTGGATGCCTTGAGCCCCAATCCTAGTACTGAACACAGGCCTAACCACAGTGGCTGCTTTATAAACCTCTGGTATTTGTGGGCTCATTCTGGAGGGACCTCTTCCTCCCAAACTGAGAGGAACCCCCAAATCCTCCCTGAAGAAGATGTTCCTGAAAAGGAAGAGGCTGGGAAACTGAGGCTGTTCATGAGAATTCCTAAAAAAAAAAATCCCTGTCCCTGACTTTGGTCTCCTTGGGACATTAGGTTCTGCGACACTCACACACATACCACTTCTTTTGATCCATAATACTGCACTTCAAATGCCATGAAGCTGACATTATTCTTCTGTGTCTCCCCAGAGACCAGCTCAGTCTCTGGGAGGCAGCAGGCTCTGAAGTCTGTACTCTGCAAGCCTGTACTTCCAAATATGCCCTCCACCACTGATCAGCTGATGAGTTCTACAAGTTTCTTACCCACAGTGAGTCTGTTTCTAAAAAGAAGGTAACAGTGATGCCTGGGGTCACTGTTCTCAAAACTGGTGGTCAGGAGAAGCAGGGAGTAACCTCCCTGGAGTTCAATTATGGCTCATTGGATGCCCAGCAAGAATCTGCCAAAGTTCACACTAGTAAGTAGACTTTTCTTCCTGCTCCCTCAAACTAATTTGCCACAGTCTGCCCCCTATTCCAGGTCATTGCTATCCTAATGTCATTGAGCCAATCTTGTGTGTCACGCAGAGGCAAAGGGAACCTGTACTCCTGGAATATAACCTGCCCTCCACCTGCTGATGAGATCTGGGTTCCTTGCCTGTGTATTTCGGCTCCACTAGACCAGGCTCAGAAAGGCCAGCCCAAGGAAAAACATACCTAGCACTATCTGTAGCCCTACAGATTATTTATTATGGGCTGTGGCTCCCACCATATTAAGGGGTTCCAGGTCTCTTGCTGACCCAGTTGTTCTAGTTGTTGCCTCTATGCCTAGCTGTGGGGAGTCCTGGCCCTTTGAATTTCATAACCATGGGTCCATGTTCTCCATGGCCTGCTCAGATATCTCTTGGGTAATATCTCCACTATAGGACCAGCATCTGTTCTGTTCCTCTCCTTTCTTCTCTCTCTGGACTTCTTTTTCCTTCCAACTCATCCTTTGAAGCTGTCATCTTATGGTTTCTGCCATCGTGGGAGAAATAGGGAAAGGAATTTCTATCTGAATTTCCATTATGTTCTGGGTGATCTTCATCTGTTTTTTTTTTTTTTTAATTTCATCTGGTAGTCCTACAAAGAAGGTATTATTAGCTCCTATCTCCAGATGAGAGGCTGAGACCCAATGGGTCACAGCGCAGACCCACACCCACAAAGCCACTGAGACATACCGCTAGAAACCTATTCCCTGACAGCACCAGTGACCTGAGAGGCAGAGACAAAGGAGGGCCATTTGGCACCAACGTCCCCCAAATTCAATGACCTTTTGGTCATTTCTTTTTCCCTTCCACAGCCATCCACACAGTCCCATGTCTTACCTGAAGTAGGAGATAACTTTAGCAAAGTTGATGATACCCTTGAACATATAGGTGGACATGTCAGCCAGGTGGGGCAGCAGGGGAATGATCTCCTTCCCGTCACTGTTGGCTGGGGGTTTATAGTTCCACACGCTGCCATCTTCCCCTCGCAGCTGCAGAGAGATCTTCATGGTACACAGATCTTCCTTGATCTGGCTCCAATTGACAGGATCTTCCCCCGGTGGGGTCCGCAGAAACTCTGGAATCTCATGGCCACTGCTAAACACCTCCGGCAGCTGGAACACAAGACAGGAAGGAGGTGGAGATTAGAAAGACTGCTTATGTTTTCATAGACAGGTCCCCAGACATCCCAGACAGCCAGCTGCAGCCTGAGAAGATACACAGTCACAGGTGCTCAAGGCTCTGCACGCGTGTGCACGTACACACACACACACACACACACACACACACACAGCACTTGTGTCTTCTCTCTTGCTGTCTCCCATCAGGGGGTACTTTCTGGATCCATGAATTAATGGATGCACACATCCCTGGATGGTCAGAACGGAGGGTGAGGGGGACCCCCTACCCTGGTGTGTCACAAGCATTCTTGCTACTGGGTCTAGGAGACTCAGAAGGGTTAGGGAGCTGCAGATGGGAAGAGCAGACACTGTGCTTTCTGGGGATAATAAGCTCTCTAAGCTGGGCACCTCACCTGAGATACCTGTGAGCACACAGGAAGGGAGGGCACTGGGATTAGAGATGCAGCTAACACTGGATTGTTAAGGAACACTGGTTTACAAAGATCACACCCCCAACAGGTCCTGACTCTGTTCTCCTAAAACCTAGTTCTGCCTCCACTTATGACTCAGACCCAGTTCCTATCTGCTGCAGAAGGAGAACAGAGATTCTCAAACATGATCCTGGGAGGGCATTAGCTGGGGGGGGGGGGTATGCCTTACTCCAGGGATTCGGAAGATGGGGGAGAACCTGAAAATTTGCATTTCTAGCAAATTCCCAGGGGAATCTGACTCCTGACCCCAGAACCATACAATGGGAAACCCTGGGAATGAGCCTCCAGAGGATGTTGAGCAGCTAGCTCCGGAGCCAAGACAACTCTAAGCCTCCTACCCGGAAATCCTTGAAATGGGAGAAGGTGGAGTCAAAAGTTTTCATCTGGGCATCCATCAGCTCCCTGATCAAGGACCTCTGTTCTTCCGTCAGCCCCTGTTCCCCCGGCGGTTGAGCCGCGATTCGTTCCCTTTTCTTCCTCTTGATCAACGCCCTCCTCTGCTCCACCGCGGTATCGGACATGATCACTGAAGGTTCAGTGGAGCAGGCTCAGCACACGTGTCCCCACAGGTTAACCCTCCCCAGTTTGGTTACAAATCCAGGAAAGAAAGAAGGGGACAAAGGGGAGCTGGCAGGAGCATCTGAGAGGAAAAGGGGGGACATACCCCTGATAGAGAGCAAAAAATTAAAATGCCCTGTAGCTCCCAAATCCCTCTTGCAAGCTCTCGGTTCAGGTGGCTGCCTGTAGCTCACGGACACAAGCTCACTGGTGCACACGCGCCCGCTCTGGGTGCACAACTACACGCGCTCACGCACTTGCCCAGAAGAGGGCAGAGGATCCCTGCACCCCAAGGCAATCTATGGATGCTGCTTGGACAGATGCTCCAGGCATTCTCTTCTTTTCTGTAAGGATCCTACAGGGCCCCTGGTCACACCCTCCCGGAGCGTGCAGGGCCTGGGTAGCCCGCCCCGAGCAGCCCGGCGCTCACTCTCCTTCTTCATTCCGCTCTCCAGGCACTTGCGCAAGCGACAAGCCTGGCACTGCCTCCGCGTCTTCCGGGTGATCTCGCAGGTGCCTTTGCGAAAGGGGCACCTCAGTCGGACATTGCGTTTCACGGCCCTCCTGTGAGAGAGAAAATGCAGGAGGCAGGCTGCATGGGGCCCACTAGACCAGGGGTTCCAGGTCATATCACCCCTCTCCTACCTCTCCCAGCCGCGGATGGGACACACTAACCCGAATCTCTATGGGCCTCATCTTTGCCTTCCCAGTTGAATCAGGTACTATAGGGAAGACAGGTGGAGGGTCTTCTCTAGAGGAGAAGACAGATCACCACCTGATACCAATACAAACTCCTAGCCACTATGATATGTCATGTCCCTTTGGGAGTCCCAGGAATAGCACCCATTTGGGGAGAAGAGGGCAGAGGATCCCTGCATCCCAAGGCAATCTATGGATGCTGCTTGGACAGATGCTCCAGGCATCCTCTTCTTTTCTGTAAGGATCCTGATCTGGTTCTGATGTTTCTCCTGCCTTCATACATTCACCTGCCCAGCTCAGAGATCTCTCCAGGGCTCTTTGCTAGTAAATAGTTCAGGAGTAGTTCAGGGCCATCTCTAGCCTGTGTGGCATTAGGGGGTCTTCTGGGAAAGGTTTTCTTGCTCTCACAAGGAGAAGAGATGGCCTTTTTGTTTCTCTGCTGAATGTCATGGCTATTGCCTGGGCACCCTGGAGTTTTGTACCTCCCTACTGAAATCACAGCTTTTGGGTAGAACAGCAGAAGAGAAAAACATAGAGAACTTAGCTTCAGGACTCACTAAGATGAAAGCATTTGTCTAGACGTTTTTTAGGAGAGGAAACAGGTTTTCCTAAAGTGTTCTGTGACTTGTAGCTGAACACAACCTAATACTGCTGCTGTGTCTCACCTGTGATAGTCCATACACAAATGTTCCTTTCTCCCTGGAACATGATGCCTTCAGACCTCCCCCAGCTGGAGTTAACCCCCATGCAACCTCAGAACTGCTCAGGCCTGGCCGTGTCTGCCCTGAAGCAGGGGTTTCTTCATTCCACTCTCATTGAACTGATCTTAACAGAGGCTGCAGCAGTGCCTTCCTGGGATCATCCAGGCCTGGAAGTCCTCCCATGTGTTCTGGGGGCAAACAGCTGAGCCTGCATCCATGACTTGCTGACCAGCAGCCCATCTTTGGGATTGCAGAGTGAGCCCTTGGCTCTGGGGACATTCATTTCCGTTAGAATATCCAGCCACCAGGAAGAACTCTACAAAGGGCCAAGTCAGTCTCACCATCTGGAAAATGTACAAGGATCCCGAGACACTGCATGCCCTCTCCCTTTCTGAGGGCAGACTGGGTGCTCTTCCTCACACATTCCTTCCTCCCTTCCCCTCTGTTCTTGATCTGCTTCTCTCCCTCTTGGTCTGAGCTCTGTTGCTGAGAGTGCCCTCACTGAGCTGGCTTTGGTCTTTCTGTTTCTTCAGCTAGACAAGGTGAGCCTTCAGTCCAGGCCTGCTTTGCTGTGAGCTGGGATGTTTTAGTCCTCTATTTAAAAAAAAATTATATATATATATATATAGATAGATAGATAGATAGAGATAGATATAAATACATAGATATATATAGATATATAGATATTAGATTTACACGGACACAATATCTTTATTTTGTTTATTTATTTTTATGTGGTGCTGAGGATCAAACCCAGTGCCTCACATGTGAGAGGCAAGTGCTCTGTCACTGAGCCACAATCCAGCACCATAGTCCTCTGTTTTTAATTCTCCCTGTTTGTCTATTCTAGGTGAGCTTGTTTTCTTTTTTATTTATTTTATGCCACTGTTAATAACTGTCCTATAAAACTGATTTGAACACTTTGCATTTGGGATTTTTAAATTCTTGACTCTTTCACTAACTGATCTTTCACTGACGATTACATAAAAGGGTATCTTAATGGAAGGGGATCTTTCCCAGGTAGAACCTGGAAGAAAGAGATGAAGATTGCTCTGAGGCATAAATGGTTCACTCAAGACTAATCAGAACCCAGAAGACAGATCAAACTGAGTCCCTGAGACATTGCCCTGCAGGGTTACTGGCAGACTCCCATTAGATGTGACCCAGTGTATCAGTGGTGGCAGGTGAGTGAAGGTTGATGGGTGACTACCTGAAGAAGCCCTTGCATCCTTCACATGTCATGACATTGAAGTGATAGCCGTTGGCCTTGTCCCCACAGACGCGGCAGATTTGGGGACCCCCATCTTCCTCATTTGCAAAATTGCTGGTGGGCTTTTCAGACATAGAAGTTGCTTCTTTGAAGTGTTCAAGGTCAGCATGGCTCCAACTTTCTTCAGGTCTCACCTCCAGGTTTGCTTCTGAACCTCTTGGACTATAAGTAAAAGAAAAAACAATAGTCAATGAAAGGGCTCAACAGTAGTGTCCCAAAGCTGCAGAAGTAACACTCTGTCCCTTCTGAGCTTTGCTTACATTTGGGTTCATTGCTGGACCTCAGAACTGACCTCTCATGAAGAGAATGTGGGCAGGGGGGTTTGAGTTATTATCCATGATAGTTTGCATCCAGTTGTAGGGCCTTGGAGTAGAACACATGAACAAAAACATGGAAGAGATTGTGGCTCAGCAGTAGAGCGCTCGCCTAGCGTGGGCGGGACCTGGGTTCGATCCTCAGCACCACATAAAAATAAAGGCATTGTGTTGTGTCCATCTACACCTAAAAAATAAATATTAAAAAAAAACATGGAAGAGAGAAGGGGGAGGAAAAGATGAAAAGAAATAAGAAGAGACTGGACTGGGAATGTGGTTCAGTGGTAAAGCACCTGCTTAACATGAGTGAGGCCCTGGGTTCAATTCCCACCACTGGAAGAAGGGAGGTGAGGAGAAGAGGAAGAAAAAAAAAAGGAAACAAAAGAAAAAGAAGCTGTCTGGGCTAGACTGGATCATGGAAGCAGTACTTGAGTAAGTTGAGGTTAGGAGGCCGTGAGTTGGTCAAGACCTGAGCAGGGAACAGCTGATGGGACAGACTACTAAATAATTCCCAGGATTGAGGAGCTCCAGAGGAGGGTGGTCCTTCAGATGTGGAGGGTGGTCCTCAGCCTCCCAGAGAGCCCTGGAAAGGCTAGCAGAAAGAGGGTTTTCACCTGGCAGATGGGGAGACAGTAGAGAGTGGAGCCAAGATCATGATGCGGGAAGAAGATGGCCTACATCATGGCAGAGCTGGTGTGTGTAGATCTCGAAGAATCTGTGCCCCTCCATAGAGCTGAACTCAAGATGCCCTCCCCAGGCAGCTGACCTGAACTCTACTCAAAACAGCTGCAGAGGATGGTGGGTAGCAATCAGGGACTGACCCCGCTCACTGTGCTCTCCAAAAGTCTGTCTAGGCACTGACTGCAGGAGCAACCACACCACAAGTGATGTTGCCTTTTCTAAAACACAAATAAAATTCTGAGTAAAACTGAAACACACAAATTCAGTTTCTAGCATCCTGACAGATGACACTGAACCATTTCACATATAGGAGTGAACGGGCAATTAATCTCTTCCTGAATTTGGCTCTCCAGAAAACTGAACAAAACAGGCTGACTAGAAACTTGAACTGTGCATACGTGTGTGGTATGGGGAGTGGGGTGGGGGGGTCTTTTCAGATTTTTCAGATCACAATTCTGACCTCATACAGACTTGCAGAAAAAAAAAGGATATATTTTGGGTGTTCACAAAAACCTCAAGCCCAGGATTTGATTTCAAGAGCTCTTGGGTTAGTAGTTCTTCCAGATACCCAGAGAGGTATCTGGAAGATACCTTTCCACTTTCTACCTCAGTATAAATAATTACACACATAATTTCTAATAAATATGAGCAAAAATTCACAAATCATATGTCAAAGACTAACAAAATATCATGAGCTAGAGTCAACAAAAACAGCTTAAAGCAGAATTAGACATGCAAAGACTTCCTGAATCATCAAAACCAAAACATGTTTAAATAAACAGTAGAAGAGATTGAAGATGTAAGTTACAAAGGCCACAAAACTGAGCGAGCAGATTTGAAAAATAAATGAACATTATCTATAAAATTGGAATAAACAGCAATTACACAAACTAATAACTATGTTTTCCAAGTTAGAAAAAGCAAACCACAACTGAAATAGGCAACATTATGTAAGTCAGGAGATGGATAATCCTAAGGAAAGCTTTGTTAAGGTCCCATGTTGAGGAAATAAGACAGTACATACCTTATATTTTTGATAGGAAAGTATGCTTGTTTAAATCTCTAGGGTAATCCTAAAAGTGTAGACATAGAATGTATAAACTGAAAGTCAAAAGGAAGGGGAAAGTGGAATTTTTAAAAAGTCAAAAGGGAGGCCACTAGAGACATAAAAAGAAACCTAAAGGGTGACAAATGGAAAAACAAGATAAGGTGGTAGAAATACAGGAGAAAACACAGGAGAAATGCTTCTACACAGTGGTATAGGTAAAGATTCTGTTTTGGACTAGACCCCCAAAATAACAGAAAGTAAAAATAGCTAATGCAATTACATCAAGCTACTGCACAACAAAGGAAATAATAGTGTGAAGAGACACCTTTCACACTGAGAGAAAATACTTGCAAACTATTCATCTGACAAAAGATTCATGTCTAGACTAGACAAGAAATTCAAAACAACAGCAAAAAAAAAAAAAAAGGTAGAGGGACATGATTAAAAAAATAAGCCAATGATCTGAGTAGATCTTTCTCAAAGAAGACATACAACTGCCCAAAAGGTATATTTTTAAATGCTTGATATTACTAAGCATCTCACTCCAGTTAGAATGGCTATTACAAAAAGATACACAGACTGTTGAGGATCTGGACATAAGAGAACTCTCATACACTGTTAGTGGGGATGAAATTAGTACAGTCCCTATGGAAACCGATATAGAATTTCCTTGAAAAAGTAAACATCGATCTACTAAATGACCCAGCTATCCTACAGTTGGATGTACATCCAAAGAAAATGAAATCAATTTATTAACTCATGTTTATTGCAGTGCTATTCACAATAGCTAGTATATGGAATCAACCAAAGTATTCATCAATGGATAAAGAAAATGTGTCATATATGCACATGTTATATTTTCAGCCATAAAAAAAAAATGAAGTGATACAATTTTCAGCATCATCAATAGAACTGGAGGACACTATGCTATGTAAAGTGAGTCAGGTACAGAGAGACAAATGCGGCATGTTGTTTGGAAGCTAAGCAAATTGGTTTCACAGGGGAAAAAAGAAGGATAATAATGGTCATAAGAGATTAGGAAGGGATGTGGAAAGGAGGGATAGAGAGAGGTTAAATAAGGTACCAAAGTACTGTTAAATAGGAAGGATTAGTTCTAGTGTTCTATTGTACAATAGGGCAATTACATTCTGCAATAACTTATGATATACTTCAAAGTAACTAGAAGAGTCCAAAGGTTTTCAATGATAAATGTTTGAGGAGATGGAAATGCTAATTACCCTGATTTGATCATTGCACAGTTGATTGAATTATTTTACTGTACTCCATAATATTTATGTACAACAGTGTTTCAATTAATGTATTAAAAGTTTTTTAAAGATAGTAGAAATATCCAATAAGTTGATAGTTAAATGTAAATATATTTAATTTTCTCATTCAAAAACACCAAGAAAAATGGTTTTAGCAGATGACTGGGGCAATCTAAAATTACAGGATTAGGATTTTGGGGCCAACTTTGTATTGGTGAACAAGGGCTAGAGCAGATACCAAAATGGTAACTAATGATTATTGAAACTCACAGTGTTCCAGGTCCTTTGAAAAAGGTAACTCATTGTCTTAGTCCACTCAGGCTTCTGTAACAAAATACCATAAACCAAGCAGCTTATAAACAACAAAAATATATTTCTCACAGTTCTGGAGTCTGCAAAGTCCAAGATCTAGGCATCAGCAGATTCAGTGTCTGATGAAGGCCTACTTCATAGATGGTATCATCTCCCTGTGGTTTCACATAGTAGAAGGACCTAGCTAGCTCTCCAGGATTTTATTAATCTCAATCATGAGAAATCACCTCTCAAAGACTCCACTTCCTAGTGCCATCATCTTGGGGGGGGGGCGTGAAGATTCCAGCATATGAAGCACTCAGAACACAGTACTAACTTATTCCTCTGGATGACTATCAGAACATCTATCTATTTCAAACATGCTGCACATCTACTACACACTGCATACTCTGTTATGTATGTTTTCCAGGTTCTTCAGAACTTGGAAGTCATTCTTGGGCAAATATCCAGGCCCTTTAATCTTAAGTGTTCTGGAGTCAAAGAGCTGCATGGCTATAGAAAGTTTTATTAGCAGGGTAGAGTTTCAGAGTGCACTCTTTACCCTTCCTTAAGTCTTCAGTATTATTCAGGAGCCCCTGGAAAGAGCAGCCTCTGTGGCTACAGGGACAGTCGGCAGAGATTCTGCACGTAAATTGTGAACTTTATACAACTGAAGATAGTGAAATGGAGCTTTCTCAGCAATAAATTCAAAGGCCATTCCCCACAAGGGAAGTGACCATTACAACATGATGATATGAATCACAAGAGAAACTCAGTCAAGGATGTAGATCAAGAAAATAAATGTCACCAAAGGACTAAAGGAAAGATAGTCACTTAAACTGTGTCTAATTAACACTTTCACCAGTTCCTTAATGAGGAGGTATTAGAATTAGTGCCAGAGCCCTACTCCCTAGGATTCGTAGAACTCGTTTTGTTCGTGTTGACTATTAAACAGGCAGACTCCGGGACATTCCATAGTTGGTTAGCTCATATCCTCATGAAGCTGGTTAGAGAACCCATGGCAGCTGTTCTCCCAATATGGCTGCTGAGGAGCCACACTTCCCCATAGCCACATCCTTTTGTAGTCCCCTCCTGGAGGAATCTAGGACACTCTGTAACTTGCTTTGACCAGTAGAATGTGGAGAAATGACACTGTGCTAGTCTGGGCCTATCCCATGAGAAACCCAGTAATTTCTGCCTTTGCCTTTTGCAGAGCCCTAAGCCACTGTGTGAGAAAAATGTGACTACCCTGCTGAGTGACCAGCTGAAGAGACTGGTGCAGAAGGGCTGGGTGAAGAGGGAGTGCCTTGAGATCGCTCAGCTAGGTAAGGCCCAGCAGCCCCACCTCCCAGCCACCTCATCTATCTCTAGGCACAGGAGTGAACCCAGCAGACTTCCTGGTCCAGCCCGGCCTTCATATGACAGTCTCAGCCAAGGTCATGTGAAGTTGTACTCCCCAATTTTCCCCATCAACAGAAAATAAATGGTGGTTGGTTTAATCCAGTAAGCTTAGGGGAGATTTGTTACATGGCAAGAGATAATGGGAACAGAACCCCTGGAGTTTTGTTAGAAATAGATTTGATCTGGGGTGGGTGGAGTGCCAACTGGCACCAACAGCCCTGCTCCCGTGTCTCTTACATCAGTCTTCTTTACAGAATGGTGCCCTGTGGGAAGGAATATGACAGTAATGAGCCCTCTGGTATGTGCCAACATCTCTCTTTTTCATGTGAATTTCATAAGACCAATTAGATGTGTACTTTTAATCGAATACAGCTGTGTTGGTTTCCGAGCATAGCACCTGCTCCTCATTGTGCTTAGTAATCTGTGAAATCTAGCCAAAAGAGGGTTAAAATGATGGTCTCCTGTATTCATCCAGAGTGAAATATTTCAATAGGGCATTTGCAAAAATAATTGCAAAATCCGGTGTTTATACTGAATACCAAAGAGATGTTTATGCTCTCAGCAAGGAACAATCATCAATAAATGAGTGAATAAACCAGGAAATCAAGTGTTTCTGCACGTCTGGCATTTGGGCACTGCTGGGCTGCACTAAGCACACACATCCTTGATGATTTGTTGATATTGCTTAGCTAGAAGGAGGTGGAACCAGAATTTGAAAACAGGTCAGTTGGACTCTAAAACCTGTATTCTTAATTCAGCATTACACTGCATCCTTCATAAGATTTGTTTCTGAATAGGCAAACCATTTATTAAACTTCATTCAGTTCCACAATAGCTTGCAAGTTTTCTTAGGGGTTCAGACAGCCCCTCCACATCATATGATTCTTTGATGTGCTTCTCTGTTCCTGGGCAGCAGGTAATTCCCCTAGGTTTTCAGTTCTTTACTTGCCATCTCAATGACTTACTTGAACCATATCCAGAGGCATGTTGTCTCATGCCTTCTAAAAGTCTGCAGATTTTTTCTTTCACAATGGAATGTTGTTCAAGGTTGTGATGGTCATCCATGGGATTTTGACCAGTACAGGGAAGCTTCACCTGTGTTCCACATCTTTTGTTTTTTTCTAGTAATGGGAATTAAACCCAGGGGTACTTTACTGCTGAGCTATACCCCCAGTCCTTATTTTTTATTTCAAGACAAGTTCCCACTAAATTGCCCAGGCCAGCCTCAAACTTGTGATCCTTCTGCCTCAGCCTCTCATGTAGCACATATTAAAGACTTGTGCCAACACACAGGCTGTAGACAGCTTTGATTTTGAAAGCAAGGCTGATGTAAGCAGATGACTATATGTCTAAAAACACCTGCAGGTTCTCTGTGTCTGATGCCCATTGTGTTCTGCTGATCTGGTGCTTCTGGGCCTCTGTACATTGGAGACTTTGCTTTTTGTTCCTCATCAACTGGGCCTTTTATTAAGCCCCTAAAAATACCAGTTCAATCTTGTCACAATTGACCTTTGGAGAGCTTTGGGGTGAGCAATACATTCAGGATGGTCCCTCAGCCTGCTGGCTGAAAACTTGATGATGGAGGCTCAGGGCTGTGTGGGGGCAACAGGGGTTGTATCCCGCTGAGGTGTGTTTCTAAATTCCAAATTTCTTAAACACACTTAAATCATGTCATCAAATATGTTTAGGGTAAAATAAAAGAAACGAACATTTGTAATGTAATACAAATCAGAGTTCAGAGAAGATAGACTAGTACCAAGTTTGAAAGGGTATATCGGGAATCATCCCACTGAGAATATCAACTATGCGGCAAGCAGAAAATTCATATTGAGAGGCCTGGAGGGTCCTTCAAAGAAAGAAGCAGCTGCCCTTTGCCTGTGTGGAGCAGTATGTGTGTGTGTTTTTTTCTACGTGTAAGCAGGATACTGGTAACAATGTGCCACATCTCTGCTGATTAAAAACAAACAACAATAGCAAAACTTTTAAAAGTCAAGAATGCAATGATTCTTTCTAATAAATGACAATCTGTCTTACCAATAACCAATAGCATACTTTGTGAAAAAAAACATTAGATTTATCTTCAGTAAAATCAGGAGGAAAATAAAATGATTGCTGTACTAGTGTTGTTAATAATTAGTTAAGGGGTTGCTTAATGCCATAAAACATGAAACACAAAAAAATAAGGCTTAACTGTTACAAAGCAAACAAAATCAGCAGCACTTAGACACCAGCTGAAAACTCTGATGATTCGTTAGTATTTGGTAAAGTGAGAGATGCAAGACAAAGCATACAAATTAGTCCCTTCTATTTATGCCATCAAAAATAATCATAATATAACATGTAATCCCAGCAGCTTGGGATGCTGAGGCAGAATGATCACAGGTTCAAAGCCAGCCTCAGCAAAAGCAAGACACTAAGCAATTGAGTGAGAGACCCTATGTCTAAACAAAATACAAAATAGGGCTGGGGATGTGGCTAAGTGGTCAAGTGCCCCTGATACCCACCCCCACAAAAAAATTAGTTTAACAGAACCATATGAGATAGGAACAAAAGCAAAAGCAATATGCCTGGAAATATTAACAAGAAATGCCCGAGAGAAGAGTAAAATAAAAACTCTGACAGGTAGAAATAGAAAGAGACCCTTAAGATGAAGGATCTCAAGGATGTCCAATTTTTCCAAATTAATTTATTAATTTGATGCAATTCTAAAAAAAAGTTCAATTTAATTTTAGTTATAGTTAGAAAAATCAGGTCTTCATTTGAAAGGAAGTTGACATGAACAACTAAAGCAATTTATTTAAAAGAAATAGTAAAGATGGAAATGGAGGAGCTGGGATTGTGGCTCAGCGGTAGAGCGCTCCCCTAACATGGGTGGGACCCGGGTTTGATCCTCAGCACCACATGGAGATTGTGTTGTGTCCATCTACACACACACACAAAAAAATAAAATAAATATTTTTAAAAAGATGGAAATGGAAAGTAATCATCCTACTAAATTGTAAAATCTTTATTAATCATAATAGTCATTTCTGATAAAAATTGAAATAAAAAATAAAAATTCTCAATAAAAGAGAATGTATGTAAGAATGTAATACAATGAGTTAATCCTCACAAATCAGTGAAAGAAGTATTCAATAATTGATACTGAAACAATTAGTCTTGTAGTTGTAGGAGAAAAAAATCCATCTAAATCCTGCTTTCCCACTTTCATCATAGTAAGTCTCAGAAGAACTAAGTGTAAGAGATAAAAGCAAAAAGAACAATTAAGCACTAAAGAAAATGTCTGTAAATATCTATGTTCTGAATGGAGATATACAAACCCCCCCTTTGAAATTAAAAGCAACTTCCCATAATGCTCCTCTGCATTCTATACCTCTTCAGGCAGAGGACAGAGGTCAAGGAAATTAAGACTGACATATTCTCTGGCCAAGCACAGCCTAGCAAAATCTACATACAGATGTTACCTGGATTTCATTTCTATGACTTGTAACTGCTTCTATGGGGCCTTCAAAGAAGGGAACTAGCTGTGTCTTCCCAGTTTGATCAATCTGTGTAAAATTCATTTTTCTTTTTTTACATAGTTTGCTTATTTCTTATGCAGGCAGGTGGCTGAATCTAGTCCAGGCAGCCTCCCTGGCTGTGCTGTCAGTAAAAAGATGGTAGAAATCATAACAACAAAGAATAATGATTCTAACTATACAGAAAATCAGAAACTATTTGTCAAAAATGACAAAAAAAATGGAAATCAAAGACACTTTGAACGAAAAGTGTGTAACAAATATGACAGTCAAAAGGACAGTGAGACAATTTGTGATAAAATGAAATACTGTTTCACATATAAGATGTTCAACTTTACTAATAATCAAAGAATATATATAAGTAGTAATAATATAACACCTTCAGCTATCAAATCAACAAAGATCTAAAGAGACGTGTTCTCTGATGTGTTGCAACTGGAAGAACAAAGTACCACTTATGAATTATTCCTGCCAAGGGATTAAAGCATTTGGGTTTAACTAGCATACTACAGAAAGTACAGAGTTAGAGAAGTAGCAAATGCTTTGGAAATACAATCAATCAAATCCAGAATGTGAACATGTTTACGGAACAAGAAACTAAATCTTCCTGACAAAGGACAAAAAAAAGGGTGTATGTGTGAGTGTGTGTGTGTGTTGGGGGCGGGGCTCTTATAGAGTAAAAAGTCTTTATATATATATTTATATTTATATAAATCTATATTTATAGATTTATAATCCAAAGATAATTTGTGGAACTTGTTTGGATCCTGACCCAAGCAAACCAATAAAGGCATTTAAGAGTCAATTAGGGGGCTGGGGATGTGGCTCAAGCGGTAGCGCGCTCGCCTCGCATGCGTGCAGCCCGGGTTCGATCCTCAGCACCACATACCAACAAAGATGTTGTGTCCGCCGAGAACTAAAAATAAATATTAAAAATTCTCTCTCTCTATCTCTCTCTCTCCTCTCTCACTCTCTCTTTAAAAAAAAAAAGAGTCAATTAGGTGTCTGGGGGAATAGCTCAGTTGATGGAGTACTTGTCATGCATGCACAAGGCCCCAAGTTCAAGGGATCAATCCCTAGCACCAAAAAAAAAAAAGAAAAGAGTTAATTAGGGCCAAGCACAGTGGTGTAGGTGGTGCAGGTCTGTAGGTCTGTAATCCCAGCAGCTCTAGAGGCTGAGGCAGGAGAATCACAAGTTTAAAGCCAGCCTCAGCAATTTAGAGAGACCCTAAGCAACTCAGTGAGACCCTGTTTCTAAATAAAATACAAAAAAGCTCTGGGGATGTGACTCAGTGGTTAAGCACCCCTGAGTCCCAAAAATAAAAAAGAGTCAATTAGGGGGAAAAAAAGAGTTGATTAGGGAAATTTGTTTGCTGATTATATTAAATTATATTAAAAATTACTTAGGAAAAAAAATTACTTAGGGAATCATTCATTAATTTTTAAAAATTGTGGTTATATTTTTGAAAATAGAACTCCTATCACTATTTCTTTTCTCTTAGAGAAATAAACAGAAGTAGCTGTTGTGAATTGAGCTGCTATAAACATTGATGTGGCTGCGTCACTATCATATGCTGATTTTTAAGTCCTTTGGGTATATGTTGGGGAGTGGGATAACTGGATCAAATGTGGTTTTATTCCAAGTTTTCTGAGGAATCTCCATATTGCTTTCTATAATGGTTGTGCCAATTTGCATTCTCACCAGCAATGTATGAGTGTACCTTTTCCCCTACATCCTTACCAAAATTTATTGTTGCCTGTATTCTTGATAATTGCCATTCTGATTGGAGTGAGATGAAATCTCAGGATAGTTTTAATTTGCATTTCTCTAACTGCTAGAGATGTTGAACATTTTTTCATATATTTATTGATTGACCATATTTCTTCTTCTGTGAAGTGTGTGTTCAGTTACTTTGCCCATCTATTGATTTTGGAGGTTATTTGTTTTTTTGTGTTAAGTTTCTTGAGTTCTTTGTATAACCTGGAGATTAATGTTCTGTCTGAGGTGCAGATGACAAAGATTTTCTCACATTCTGTAGGCTCTCTCTTGATAATCCGTTGCTGTTAAGAAGTTTTTTAGTTTGATTCCATGCCATTTGTTGATTCTTGATTTTATTTCTTGTGCTTTAGGAGTCTTGTAAGGAAGACAGTTCCTGAGCCAACATGATGTAGATTGGGGCCTATTTTTTTTTCTATTAGGTATGGGGTGTCTGGTCTAGGTCCTTGATGCACTTTGAGTTGAGTTTTGTGCAGAGTGAGAGATAGGGGTTTAATTTCATTTTGCTACATATGAATTTCTATTTTTCCCAGCATCATTTGAAGATGCTGTCTTTTCTCCAATGTATGCTTTTCGCACCTTTGCTTAGTATGAGATAACTATATATAGATGGATTTCTCTCTGTGTCTTTTATTCCTTTCTTATTTATTGGTGCCAATTAATGTTGAAGATGTTATAGTAGGAACTGGGTATTTACTTTACACTGAATATTGTTTGTTTTTTGTCATGGTTGTTACTATTTTTTAATTTCATTTCACTCTGTGATGTGCTGGGAACCTATGGGGACATTAAAAATTCAAAGGTTAGAGACTGATGCTCTAACTTTTGAACTTTCCCTGACATTACTCCAATTCAAAGAAGGGAGGAGACAAAAGCCCCAAACCAATAACAAGTATCCACAGAGAAACAATCTGAGAGGGAACTCAGGTCCCATTCCATGGTATTTACACATACATCAAAAACAGAGAGAAGTCTTAGAACAAATAAGATAACTACACACAAAAGAACATGTGCAAAAAAATAGGTGGTAAGCAATTGATACACAAGTCCAAAACTTCTAAACACATGAGAAAACAGGCTAACAAATCTCTCCGCCCCCCAAAATACACAATCCCCCAGTAAAGGATCCAAGTGATACTGAAGTAGAAAAAAGTCCAGAGAAAGAAAGATTATAAAAAACTGATTATTAAAATGTTCAATGAAGGCTGGGGATATAGCTCAGTTGGTTCAGGGATTACCTAGTATGCACAAGGGCCTGGGTTCAATCCCCAGCACTACCAAAAAAAAAAAAAAAAGCCAGCTAAAATGTTCAGTGACATAAAAGAAGACCCAAGGGAGGAATTAAAAGAGCAATTTCAGGAGATGAAAGACCACTTTAATAAAGAAATAGAAATATTGAAAAAAACAAGCAGAACTCTTAGAAATGAAAGATAATCAATCAAATATCAGTCAAATTAAAAATGCAATTGAAGACATCACTAACAGATTAGATTGAGTTAAATATAGAATCTCAGTCCTTGAAGGCAGAACTTCAGACCTTGAAGACAGGCTATATGATCTTGAGTACATGGAGGACAATAAAGGGAAAAAATTATAGAACGTAAACAGAATATACAAAAACTCTGGGACAACTTTAAAAAACCAAACCTGAAAATCACTGGGATAGAAGAGAACATGGAGACACAAACTAAAGGCATAAATAATGTTTTCAATGAGACAGTTACAGAAAACTTTTCCCATATCAGAAATGAGATAGTCATCAACATATGGGAGGTTTACAGGACCCCAAATATAACTAATCAAATAAAAAATTTACCAAGACATATCACAATCAAAATGTCTAACAACAAATAAGGAAATAATATTAAAAGCTACAAGAGAAAAACATCAGGTCACATTGAGAGGCAAACAAATAAGGGTCACTAACTTCTGAGTTCAGACCTTAAAATCAAGGAGGGGCTAGAATGAGATATTCCAAGCCCTAAAAGAAAACAACTTCCAGCCAGGATTACACAGCAAAACTTAGTTTAAAATTTGAGAAGATAAAAATATAGTGGTAATACTGTAAGAATACACTAAAATAATTCACAAGCACAAGATCAATATTTGACAGTGGTGCCAAAAATACATCTTGGAGAAAAGATAGCCTTTTAAACAAATGGTCCTGGGAAAACTGGATAGCTATATATAGAAAAATAAAATTTGACCCTTCTCTCTCACCCTGCTCCAAACTCAAATTGACATGAATCAAAGACTTAGGAATTAGATCAGAAACTTTACAACTGCTAGAAGAAAACATAGGGTCAACACTCCATCATATAGGTGCCGGCACTGATTTCCTTAACAAGACCCCCAAAACACAAGAAGTAAAACAACAAATCAATATGTAGGATGTCATCAAACCAAGAAGCTTCTGCATGGTAAAAGAAATGATTTAGAAAGTGAAGAGAGAGTCTTACAGAATGGGAGATAATGTTGGCCAGCTACTCCTCCAATCAGGTATTGTTTTAGTCAGCATTTTTACTGCTGTGGCTCAAAGACCCAACCAGCTCAATTGAAGAGGAGGAAAAGTTTATTGGAGGGCTCACGGTCTCAGAAGTCTTAGTCCATAAAAGGTGGGCTCCATTTCTCAGGGCTCTAGATGAGGCTGAACATCATGGTGGAATGTGTGGCAGAGGAAAGCAGCTCACATCATGGTGATCAAAAAGCAGAGAGAGAGACTCCACTGGCCAGATACAAAATATATATGCTAAACAAACGCATGCTCCAATTCCCACCTCCTCCAGCCACAGTGTTTCACTTCAGTTAATCCCATCAAGGATTAACTCACTGATTTGGCTTATTCTATAACCCAATAATTTCTCCTCTGAACCTTCTTGTGTTGTCTTATACATGAGCTTTCAGGGGACACCACATCTAAACCATAACAGGTATTAATATCTATAACCCACAAAGAACTCAAAAAACTTAACACTAAAAAAAAAAAAACAGATAACCCAATCAATTAATGAGCAAAAGAACGAAACAGAAACTCTTCAAAGAAGAAACATAAATAGCCCACAAATAAGTGAAAAAATGTTGCACATTTCTAACAATCAGGGAAATGCTAATCAAAACTACACTAACATTTTATCTCACTCTAGTCAAAAGGACAGTGATCAAGAAAATGAACAATAATAATGCAAAAATCTGTTGTTACCCAACCACCTGCACCCAAGGTCATTTCTCGCTTGTTCTTGTTTGTTGTTAAAAGATACATAAACCTCTATTCAAGTGACTCTGGCTGCTGTACCTTGCAGAAGGGCAGCCTGGCAGATATTCTCTGTCAATAAACCTTTGCTTGAACTCAAGGACATGACTCTCATAGATATTTGCACCAGCTATTCTAACAGTCATGAGGCAGGTTCTGGCCCCACCACTGGTGTTAGACTAACTCACTCCGTTCCCTAATCTATCCAATGCCCAGTGTCCATTCAACAAAATGGAAACTGCTAGAAGATTGGTTTTTGCATGGAGAAGAAGAGGAAATGTTGTCATACAGAGACCTGACAGGGCAAGAAGTGAAGGAAGAGGACGCTGTAAGGCATCCTGTAGGCACACACCATTCTGAAGCTGGCCAGAAGGTGACTCCATGGAGGGGGATTGTGAAGACAATTAAGTTTCTGCTATGAAAGGAGTAAAGAATCTCCAGGAGTAAGTCAGAAGGAAAGGAACAGTGCTCAAAAGGTGAGGAAAGAAGGAAGTGTAGTACAAGACTTGAGAGAACTCAAAGCTGATATATGGAACAAGGAAAGGATGCAGGGACAGGCTTAAAGGGTTAGAATTCAATGGCATCCCTTTGTGGGCCATGACCAACAGAGGGGCAAAGGTTGCACAGAAGCTCAACCCAGAGTTACTTTCAGGGCCCCTACCTTGGTGCTGGGAGAGGAGTCAGCGAGCAACTTCAGGCTCCGGTATGAGACTAAATGAAACCTGTTTCAGTTCCAGGGACCCAGGGTTTCCTGATCAACAGAGGAGTTAGCCAGGGGACATAGCACACTCAGTGTGAATGTTTAAATAATCTCAGATGATTCAATGGGATAGATCATGACTTCAAACTAGAATTTTTAAAAAAAATCATGGAACACAAAGAGGGGAAGGAATCAAGGTAAGGTGCTGGGAAGAGACTTTGTACCCTGAGGAAAAGTGAGAAAATGGAAGTGAGTGAAGTAAACTTTGGAGTTTTGAGTGAGAGAGTGGAAGAGAGTGGAAGTAAACTTTGTAGTCAAATATTTAGATATTGTATGAGAACAAAGGTGAGTGGTGCTGTGGATACATCTGGGCCAATGGGCGGGGAATCTAGTATAGATAGGGGAAATCCTTAGTGCAAGACAATATAAAATGTTCAGTAGAAGATACAAGATGCCTGTTAGGTTGGGAGGTTCAGCAGAGATGCATGGGGAAGGGAAAATTCCCACTAGAACAAGAAGAGTGAGCACTAGAACAGGAATGCTCAATGGGAGGGCAGCCCTGGTCAGGGAGTGGTCATTTGAGAAGAAGGAAGAGAGAAAACTAAGAGAGTGAGGATGGGGTTGTAGATTAGAGTCAAAGGATAGAATGAAAGGCCAAGGAAGAGATTAGCCTTGACCCTCTGGAAGACCCCCTCCTCAGTGGGAGTGGGGAGATAGTGTTAACAGATAAGAGGGCAGTCAAAGGGGTCCAAGAGAAACCAAAGTGATGGGCTTAATCCTTAGGGTGGCATGAGAAAAGAAGAGTGGCAGCTGATGGACAGGGAAGAAGCACAAAGACAGACCGATAAGGGCAGTACTGTCCTCATAAACAGCTGACTGCGGGAACCAGAGATTCATGGCCCACGCCAAAGCAGGAGGTTAAGGAAGTCGACAGCATAATGGCTCAGGGACTTTCATTACCCTCTCTGCCTGCTCTCCTGCTCTCCCTGGCTTACATAGCTTTTCTGTTACTCAGGTTGCCCCTTATAGCCTGCCTACATTGCACTTTGCCCAGGTAAGGGACTCTTCAGGATCACAGAGAGAAGGCTGGTCGCTGAGACCAAGGTAGTCTCCACTTCTGCCCTTCCCTGGCTCACTTGCTGGCCTGTGTGCTGACTCAACCCCAGTCGGAAGCCAACACCCTCGCCAGTGGTGTTTGCAAGAGAAATTTCACCGGGTGCTCCATTTAGTCAATAAGCCAGAAGAGGTCCCCTGCTTATGTAGGGTATAAAGCTTACCAATCTGAGGAGTTCTCCTGGAGACACAGAATTCACAATTGCAAATGCAAAATGAGGGGTCGAAGAGAATATGTATTTGTGAGAACGAATGAGAAAATAAATCATGATAAGTCATAAATATTTAAAAGGACCAGTAACAAACAAAATCCTGAAAAATAGCATAATATTATAGTTAGTTATTTGCACGGCATGGCTCTATACTGTTCCTTGTTGTGTCCTTGTGGTCGGCAGAATAATGATCCCCCAAGATCATAAATCCTCCTAACCCTCCCATCATGTGAATGTGTTTCCTTGTATAGGAAAAGGGTCTTTGCAGATGTGATGAGGGTGCAAACCTGGAGATGGGAGAGTACCCTGAAGTGCCCAGGGAAACTCAAACTACTCCTGTCAATCTTAAAATCAGAGAAACTTTTCTGGGTTTGTTCAGAAACAGAGACGTGACATGAAAAGGGGGTCACACGATAAGCTATTGGCTCTGAAAATATAAAAAAGGGCCATGAACCATGGAAGCCAAGGACATCTAAAGGCTGGAAAAGGCAAGGAAGATGATTCTCACCTGGAGCCTCCAGAGAAAGCCTCCATTGACAGGAATAGTGGGACCGCATGGCCTGCAGGGGACCCTGCCCTCCTCCCTGCTACACATACTCTGCTTTTTTTTTGAATACCAGGGATTGGACTCAAGGCTGCTTAACCACTGAGCCACATCTCCAGCTGCTTTTATTTTGAGACATATTCTTGCTAAGATGCTAGGGCCTTGCTGAGTTGATGAGGCTGGTCTCAAACTTGGGATCCTCTGCCTCAGCCTCCCTAGTCACCAGGCAACTCTGAAGGGGGAAGAGTGGACAATGACAAGAAGAGAAGGGTGGGCCACAGGATGGGAGTAAAAGTGAGACCTGTGATTTGGGTAAGAGGTCAATGGAAAAGCTCTTTCTAGGACACGGATCAGGAAAACTTGTAAAGACTAGGGTGGGGCTTCCTCTCCTCTGCCAGCAGAAGAGGGGTGTGTCAGATTAGCTGTCAAAGTTTGTGAGGCAATTGCCTGAGGGCACATAGGGTGTTACCTCCGAGTGTCCCCAGCCTTCTGTCTCTGTCCCTGTCCAGGAGACTCAGAAACATGCTCAGCCTGAACTTGACAGAGGACACTGCTCTATAGTTGACCTGCTCCCAAAAAACTTTCATCAAAGAGGCCCCTGATTGGATCAGGCACCCGAAGAAAAGATCCATAGGCATCCCGGGCCCAAGAGGGATGGCACATTGATCTCTCCCAAGGACAAGTGATCCAGTAACCCATTCAGATCATCTCCCAGGGAGTCTCAATGTCAGATGCATAGAGAGAGAGCCAAACTAAAGTGCTGGCTGGCTGGACTGCTGACTAGCCACTGCCATATTCAAAGACACTAAAACATTGCTGGAACAAATCAGAAATGAGATCCACAAGTTGTTTGCTTTCGTACTAAAGCAGCCATCACTGTAAGGTAGAGATACTCCTCGACAGTGCAGACTAGACTCCAGAGTGTTTGGGGCACTTCTCTGACTGTCACACAGGGTCACCCCTGCCAATCACCAACCCTGAAGACAACTCGCTAAAATCAGAAGACAGACCCAGGGACAGAACACTGTGTGGTGTAGGGCTGTTTGCAGAGAATGAGTGGACTATTTTATTATCTGAACACTTAATCATATCTTCTAAGAAGTTGCTGGATTTGGAAAATTTACACAAAATAAATCACGTATTTTGATCATAAAAAACATGGTACATATTTTTTTTTATTAAAAAGACATCATTTGCCAAACAGCACCTGAAAAGCTGTTCGATGTCACTAATCATCAAGGAAACACAAAGCAAAACCACCGTGAAGTATCACTTTACATTCACTAGAATGGCTCTGTCACGAAAACAGAAGATAAAAGGTGTTGACAATGATGTGGAGAAATCGGAACATTTGTGCTCTGTTCATGGGAATGTAAAATGGTGTGACCACTATTAAAATGGCAAAATAGTTCCTAAAAGAATTAAAAGTAGAATTACCATATGATCCAGCAATCATTCTGGGTATGCATATTTTAAAAATTTGAAATCAGGTTAAATCTTAAAGAGATATTAGTAGACTCATATTCACAGGACCTAATACTAAATGAAACAAGCCAACCACAAAAAGACAAAGTATTATTTTACACATGAGGGGTCAACTTACAGACACAGAAAGTAGAATGGTCAATGGCAGAGGGAAGGAAAATGAGGAGTTGTTTACTGGGTATAGAATTTCAATCTTATCAAATGGAAAAGGTCTGGAGATTTGTTGCAGAGTAATGTAAATATTCTTAACATTACAGCACCCAGTACATTTGAAAATGGTTAAGGTGGTAAAATTTTATGTGTAATTTACCACCATTTTAATTTTCTTTAAATCTCTAAATAGGGGCTGAGACTATAGCTCAGTGGCAAAATGTTTGCCTAGCATATGTGAGGCACTGGTTCGATCCTCAGCACCACATTAAAAAAATTTAATAAACAAATATATTGTGTGTCCCTCTACAACTAAAAAATATTATTATTTTTTAAATCCCCAAATAAATGTTGATCAAATACTTAAAGAAGGGAAACCAAAAAATAAGCCTGGTTTGAGTATCTACAGTCTCAGTCTTGCCTTGAACATGGATGCCAGAATACACTTAGAGAGAAGATAGGACAGGAAAGCCATGAGGCCGGGACAGCTGCGTGGAAGCAGAAGCTATGAGGAAGAGATGCAACAGAAAGGAAACGGACAGCAGCCAGAGGAGTTAAAAGCACCACATAAAGGAATACAAAGAGAGCCATGTTGATGAAGCCACATTTGATCCTGAACAATCTAAGCTTTGAATGATGTTTGAACCCTGTGCGTCTGGGGACTGCACAGTTGAGATTTTTACTTTTCCTTTTTCCGATGTCTGCTTTGCAATTCCCACCGTTCAAGGTAACCTAGAGCCTGGGCTTATATTCCAAGAGAGTGATTCTCTAGCTTTACTATGCCTGCACATCCCCTGGGGAATTTCTTCAGATGCACATGGCCATCTGGCAGGTCTGGAGGTCCTAGGCTCTGAATTTCTGACAAGCTCTCAGTGATGCTGATGGTGCCAAGTCTGCAGTTCACACTTGGAGTACCAAGCACCTAAGAAATCCAACTAACCAGACAGAAAACAAGCTACCCAAAAATGAGGAGAGGAGAATACTGAAAAGAAACAATAAAAAATAAAATAAATGTTTTTTTTAAAAAAAGAACATTTTCTTGATTCTAGAAGATAGAGGAAATAATCAAGCAGACATGTGAGATGACTCACATCATAAACTGTTGTTTATAAAGTCAATATACATTTGGTGGTGAGACAATCCCTTCCCAAGAAAAGGTGTGGGGAGGACATGCAGGTATATTTATTCTTCAAATGAGTCACCTCTCAAAGCTTTGAAGCCGGCTCACTGAGATTATGGGAAAGGAAGAGTAGGCAACTTGGGGTTGAAGCAACAGAGTCTAGAGAAAGGAGGAAATGGCAAGAAACAAGATCATAGGGATAGAAACTATTGGAAGCAGCAGGATTATATGTGTTGGAGGGTGCAGATATATAGATACCGCACACACATATATATGTAGATATAAATTGCAGAACTGGCCAGAATGTTAAAAGGGAGAAAGGGGGAAAAAAGCAAGTAGAGGGAAAACAATGTAAGAACACTGAATATCTAGGAAGTTGACAAGTGCAGCGTATGAAACCGTTGGCTTTGTCCAATGAAAGGAGGTTGGTAAATTCATTTTGTTGTTTTTTAGGTTTTGTTGTTTACAAAGTGATTTCAAAATCATGACTTTACATAGAGATGCCTTTGAGGCAGACAGAGCAGAGAGTTTATTCCTGGTTGGACAGGGCAGTGCAGGACTTTTTATCTCTTTTACAAATGAGGAAATTAGGGCTCTGAGACAAGTCCAAGTTTATGAAGGCAGGGATGGAACCTTTTTTTCTCTTTATTCTGATTACTATCATCATCATGAAATTCATCCATATATTTAAAATTTTTTTGAAATGGTTCAAGTATTGTGAACAAAACTCTCCTCCTCCTTGCCCTGGCATGGGGCAGGCCTCCAGAGGAAACAGAGAGAGCAAAAATCGCAGTTTATGAGATCAAATAGAAGAGGTCAGCTGCTGTGATCAGGTGGCTCTAAGTGAAAGTTGGCCTTCCTGGGACACGGGCATCAGATCTCAGAGGTCAGAAGGCTTGTTACTCCATCTAGATCAGAGATGAGAACTGGCATCCATTCAAAAGTACACCCTGTGCCCCTTCCCAATATTTAACAGGACACAGTGGCTTCTGATTTAACTGTCAATCTCTTTCCAGTGCATGTGGACTACTATTAAAGACTAGAGTTTGGCTTCTTGTTTGGAATTCATAATGACCTGGAAGAATTATTTTATGTATTACTTAAGAGATCTGGATGTGTCTCTTTCTCCAATTTTTAGTTGGAGACTCAGTGTTATTCCAATGTTCAGCAGATGTTCAGAAGGAGTGGTGGTGGATGAGCAGGCATTGGGTAGCAATGAGCTCTTCCCAGTCTCCTTCAATCACACCTAGAAGGACTCGACATGCCCCAATGTGTGTAACGAAGACAAAAAAAGGAAGTCAAGACCAAACTATGTAAAAACATTGGATTTCTATGCGGTTGACAAGTGAAGCTTTGAAAACTGTTAAGTTTTGTCCAATAAAGGGAGAAGATTGGTAAATTCATTAACTCACATTTACACAAGCTTTGTTATTTATAAAATGATTTTGAAGTCATGATTTTTCATGGAGGTACTTGTGAGGCAGAGCAAGTCTTATTCCCAATTGAGCAGGGTGTGGCAGGACTTCGAGATGAGGAATTTGGGGCTGCACATCCTACACCTGACTTTGATGGCTCAGCATTCACAGCATGGCAACCACATTAAGGATTTGAATTCATATTGTTTCTATTCCCTGAATTATTGCTCTTTTTAATGGGAAAATAATGTGTGATGCCTTCCAAGGGTCCTAATGGCTATTGGGTTATCTCTGATTCCATCACACCTGGATGAGCTATCTAAGAGTCCATTCACAATGAAAATTAAAGAAACCAAAACATGTCTTCCTAAAATGTTGAAGATTGTTGGACTGAAGACAATTAAAACTAAGGGAGATGTTCTGCTTTGTTCAGTTTGCCTAAAAGCAGGACAATTACTAAGACAAAAGGTCTTTCTCACTTCCTTCCCCATTTTCCATCCTACAGATAGATTTTAAGTCCTCCTTTACTGGAGAACACTTCTTAGCACTTCTGACACACAAATAGGGCAAAAGGAATATAGGAACAGACTTCACTCCTTCCCACAGTTTTCCCATCATTGGAACCCTGAAACTGTTCGCCCCTTTGCCTTGTTGTTATTCTAAGATGTCACTGTTCTTTGCTGAAATATTAAGGCAGAGTTCCTAACTACTGCTTTGAGCATCACTTTCCAGAGAGAGTTGCTTTCTTCCTGTGTCATAGACACTACATGTTTATAAATTTGCTTGTTTTTCTCTTGTTAATCTGTCATCTTATTGGACTCTCCCAGCACAATCTCAAGAGGGTTGAAGGGAAAAAACGATTCTTTTTCTCCCATTCAAAAATAAGATGAGGAAATTAATAGATACTGAAAATTACTTAATAAAACTCAATACCTATTCATGATTTGAAAACTCTTGGTTAGTAAGAAGGAATAGAAGAGAATTTCATTAACTTGACACAGAATAGTTAACAAAAAGTTTTACTATACATCTTATTATGAAAACATTAGAATAAGCTTCATTAGAGTTAAAAATAGAGATTTTATTCCTGGGACTAAGATGGAGAAAGTGTTTAGAGATACAGCACTGATACAGCACTCCTAAAAATACCAGAGAGTTGTTTTAAATATTGTTTTTACTTCATGACTGAGCTGATAGGAAAGTAAAGGAGGTCTAGAAAGGCCAAAATGTATAAGATATGCTAAGCCAGGGAAGTTAGAAGGGGAGCCAGGGATCCTCCTGGGCTATCTAGACTCCTAGAGGCCTGCAGCCTGGGTGTTGACGCGAGAACAGGAGACACAGCCTGGGGCCTAACGTTGCAGAGGAGGAGGTCAGATCAAGAGCTCAGCATAAGATCAGGTCACCCTATAGGCTGTATCCTCAATAGGACTCTCACAGAAAGAGACACAGCAATCCATGTGCTTCTCAGACTTGGTTCTGGATAAAATAGGGGTGAGGGGAATTTCTTTGAAAATTTCTAACAACAAGCCTATTATTAGGTAGGTTTCAGTTAGAATTTATACTCCTTGTGTGGTCGGTAAATCCAAAGTTATGATTGTTCCAGTTGGTAATGTCCCCAGGCTCCTGGCAAAAGCAAATATAAATCTGGAGGGAAGCAGTTTCAACTCCAACATTAAAGAACCGCACAAAGTTTCCAGGAAACATGGGTTCACAGTATGAGATAAAAATGGATTAAAATTGGGTCCATGACAATAATGCCCAACATCTAAGTTTTATGAACCGTACAGTCATACACTGTACAACCCGCAAACTTATGCATCAGCCCTAAGATGATCCTCGGGAGTTAATGCTCAACATTGTACTCAAGGGACAAAAAAGTCAATAAGGAAAAAAAAAATTTAAGCTAAGAAAGGAAGGAACAAAACTCTCACTGTGCATAGATAATACAGTTGTCCATCCAGAAATTCCAAAGGGATCCCTTCTTCTGCGGGTGGGAGTATGATCTGGGATAAGCACCAACTATTAAAGTCAATTCAGAAAGATAACCAGATAAAATATCAAAAACCCAAAGAGATTTCCTACATATTAGGAAAAAAATGTCAGTTAGAAAAGACAGAAGCTATAATGGAAACTGGTTCAGGAAGAGGCAATTAATATAAGAGTATGGAGTATCCAGAAATAAATGTGTGAGAATTTACTACATGAGACAGGTGACATTTCAAGTAAATGTGGAAAAGATGAACTTTTCAATAAATGCTACTGGAATAATTTATTGAAATAAGTTCTAGGTGGGTCAAAGAACAATTTTTTTAATATTTATTTTTTAGTTTTCGGCGGACACAACATCTTTATTCGTATGTGGTGCTGAGGATAGAACCCTGGGCCGCATGCATGCCAGGTGAGCGCGCTACCACTTGAGCCACATCCCCAGCCCATCAGAGAACAATTTTTTAAATGATAAAATTGTTTTAAAAAATAATTTAAAAAATAATTTTAAAAAAGCATGCCAAAATACCTTCATAATCTTGGAAGCTGAGAAAGCTTTCTTAAATAAGACTCAGAAATAAAATACAAAAGGAGAAAACTGATAGATTCAACAACATCAAAATAACAACAACTACAACAATGGTAGAAAATTCTGCAAAAATATGATACAAACAAAAGTTTAAAAACAAGTAACAATGTTAAATGTGGATTTATGTTTCAAAGGATTAGCATCAAGAATAAATATCAAGTGGGTGCAGTGGCGCACGCAGGTAATCCCAGCGGCTCAGGAGGCTGAGGCAGGAGAATCACAAATTCAAAACCAGCCTCAGCAAAAGTGAGGCATTAAGCAACCAAGTGAGACCCTGTCTCTAAATAAAATACAAAATAGGGCTGGGGATGTGGCTCAGTGGTTGAGTGCCCCTGAGTTCAGTCCCCGGTACCCTGCCCCCGCCAAAAAAAATAAAAATAAAAAATAAATATTAAAACTCCTACAAATGTGTGGAAAAACCCAACATAAGAATGGCTAAGGATATGAACAGACAATTCAAGAAAAGAAAATACAAAGATTAAGAGTTAAATGAAAAGAATGCTCAGCCTCCATAATAATCAGGGAAATTAAAATATTAAAATAATGGGTTGTCATTCTCACACATCCAAATGGAAAATAATAATGAACTGTTGAATAATCAGCAAGCATTGTTTAGGGTGTAGAGGAGCAGGAACCACCTTCCTCTGCCAGTGGAGTACGATCTGGGATAAGCACTGCAGAGAGCTGCTTGACAGAATCAAAAACTGAACCACACATATGCGGTGGTGCAGTGGTTCAACTTCCCAGTACCTTCCAGAGAAACGCTTTCATAGTTGAACAAGCAGACATAAACTGAGATTCATTGGTAAATCTGGAAAATTGGAAAAAGCCTAACCATCTATCAAAAAAGGAAATGGTTATATAAACAGACATAAAATGAGGAAGCGTTCTGCATGGATATGTAAGTCTCCATGTCATGTTGAGAGGAAATGCGGAATGACAATGACGTGATGCCAAATATATTTATTAGTAGATACAAATGCAAAGAAAAGGTCTTGCATTAAACACATCACACTTGCTGCTTTGTCGGGGGCAGGGACTTAGGAGTGGCAGGATGGCCAAAGGAGAATTTTTAGTTTTATACTGCATTTTCATTTTACAAAGAGCATGTAATCATGTATTGTTTTATAATTTAAAAAGTGATTATTGGGTCTGGGGTTGTGGCTTAGGGGTACAGCGCTTGTCTAGCATGCATGAGGCACCAGGTTTGATCACTGGCACCACATTAAAAAAAAAAAAGAACAACAACAACAACAAATAAAATAAAGGTATTGTGTCCATCTATAACTTAGAAGAAAAAAGTGATTATCTACAAAAAATAGTTTAGTCACTTTTGTAGTTGTCTATTATGAATATTCCATAATAACTTAGGATCAAGTCCATTGCATTTAGAGTAGGAGTTGGCGTTTTCTGTGATGAGTTAGGCAGTATATTGCACTTAAGGAGCCATAGAGTTTCCTTTTCTATTATTCATTTCCGCTGTTGTAGGGCAAAAGCAGCCATACACAGTGCATAAAGAATAAACCTGGCTGTGTTCCAATAAAAGTTTGGGTTTTTTTTGTTTGTTTGTTTGTTTGTTTTCATACCCGGGATTGAACCCAGGTGCACTTTACCACTGGGCTACATCACCAGCCCTTTTTATTTATTTATTTTTTAATTTGAGTCTCACTCCATCAGCCTATTTGGAGATGGTTTCACTAAGGCTGGCCTCAAACTAGAGATCCTGTTGCCTCAGCCTTCCAAGTCGCTGGGGTTACAGGCGTAATCTGCACCACCAGGCCCAGCCAATAAAAGTTTATTTATAAAAAAGTTGGGGTGGGTCAGATTTGGCCTGTGAGCCATAGTTTGCCCATTCCTGGCTTAGACTAAGTGTATTATATAACTAAAACATTTCGAAGTATCTTCTTGTACAGAAAAATCGCCTTCCCTATTAACCAATTGATTAAATAAGCCATAGCCTCCAAGGCCTTGCTTAGAATACTTTAGACTCTGGTCATATTGTGGGAGAGCAAACACTCCTCTCTGTGGAGATAATCTGGTCACATTTTCATCTCAGTGGTGAACACTGACCTTCCCAGCAACAGTCACACAGCCATCCATGGAGAAGGGAGGTGTCACAGCTGACTCATCAAATTAGGTTCAGTGGCCTCCTGACTAGTCCCAGATGCAGAATGACTTTAATGCAATGCCCCTGGGTATGGAGAAGGAGGAGGGCCTGGTGGCACTGAACACCTGAATTAAAGAGTGGGTCCGCTGGGAAAAGGTCCTCCTATATAAGCTCAGGTAGAAACTCAGTGGTCCCAAGTCGACTCAGCCACAGGGCTGTGCATGGCTCTGAGGGACCCCTGAATGAGGTGATGAGGTCTTGTGACTGTCATGTTACTGGGCTTGGCCCTGGGGGTGTTGCCCACACTAACTCAGCAAGGCAAGAGGAACTAGGGCAGAGTTGTTCCTGGCCCCCTACATTTTGAAACTAGTGTTTTCTGGATCAGAGGACTCCAGCCCTGTCAAAAAGAGGGGGTTTGCTGTTTATTTGTCTCATGATAATTCAAGCAAAGTTGAGGTTTCCACTGTGATTATTTCTTTAGAAGGTAAGCATGTGCCCAGGGGGCAGGGGCAACAGGGTTCAACATTGAGTGATTTTCTTTTCTTTTCTTTCTTTTTTTTTTTTTAAAGAGAGAGTGTGAGAGAGAGATAATTTTTCAATATTTATTTTCTAGTTTTTGGCGGACACAACATCTTTGTTTGTATGTGGTGCTGAGGATCGAATCTGGGTCGCACGCACGTCAGGCGAACGCGCTACTGCTTGAGCCACATCCACAGCCCAGCCACATCCCCAGCCCCATTGAGTGATTTTCTACATGTATTTTTTTTTCCAACCTGGAAATAATGAGATCAGCAAGACCAACATGATTCACAGCTACAATGTTGACCTCAAATGCAAAATCCGGTTGTGTGCCCACACACCTTTGGCATGGAGCAGTTGGTCCCCTGTAAAAGAGAAAGAAAAGAAAAAACATACCTGCTAGGCTGCAACCTGTTTGCTCTGACTTCTCCCTTGGGGTCCACTTTGAACAGCCAGGAGAGCAAAGGATCTAGCAAAAGCTCAACACACCTGAAGCAGCTGCCTTGTTACAGACAGGAGGATTGCATTCCTTTCTTGCATTTCGCAGGAGGGAACGCTGGGCTCTGGGCTCACAGGGAGAGGCTGAGGCTCCTGCTGAAGAAAGGGCAGTGCTTCTCCTTCCCGTGCTGATCTTAGGCTAAAAGGTTCCCGGAAATGAGCTAAACTGTCTCTCGCCTGCCTTTCAGCCCAGGTCCACTGTAGGTTCCAAGTGGCCCCCATTTGGCACTCCTAAGTCCCAAGTCCAGCACTTGAACTAGCAAACCAAGAGATTACCGTATTTACTGTCATTATGTCCCCTTCCTTTTTCTTCTCCTGTGTCTTCACTGAAAAACACAGAAAGGAGGAACGTTGCAAGTGTCTGCCTTGTCTATTTGGGAGCACATTTGATGTGTCTGAGGGTCTCTGTACTTTAACCACTGGAGGAAAGTTCATTTGAATCTAGATCAAAATCTAGTGTGATTTTGTGTGAAAGTGAATAAAATACTGAATTATGACTGTGCCAATCACTAGAACTAAGGCAGGCAGATACATGGGGAGCAAGGAGATGGATGTGAGACAAAGGGACTGAGTACAGTTCACAAGGCAATCCTGTGCTCCAGGACAGAAGCCTGCCCTGGAATAGGGAGAATGGATAAGAGGGAAAGTTCTGAGGTCCTTTCCCTCCTCCTAACCTGCTAGGGCTGGCAAGTATTGGATTATAAATTCCACAGCATGGAAGGTGGCCTTGGACCTTGAACAGTGAGGACCCGGAAAAAGTGAAATATTTATTCTGCGGAATAAGGTCCCAGAGGAAGCAGCCTACCTAGTGTGCTCTGGGGTGGGAGAACAATAGCATGGGGCTGTCCTGGGTCTGGAGGCACCTGAGAAACTACAAATCAGATAGTCACAGCCACAGTGGGTGGGAAGGCTGGAAAGGGTTAAGAACTCACCCCAGGACTTTTATTCCCAGGATCAAAAGAAAGACTTTCTGCACTGACAGGCATTTCTGCAGCCAGGGCACAACCCTAGCTCAGGTAGGGCAGCTTGCCAGGAGTCCTTGGATCATGGGTAAAACACATAACTTTCATCACCTCTCCAATCTCTCCTGGCTCACAAGGGCCTGGGCTTATCTCACTTATAAAAATGGTGAATTATTGACAGCAGAAATAGAGAACTAAGAATGGGTTATGAACCCCCCGAGGCAAAGGAGCTATCCTCAGGTCTCTGAAGGGGTCTTTTCCTCTGGATCTGCTGTGAGGTCTTAGACCAGAGACAAGAGTCTGCTGCAGAACTTCTGGGTCTCTTTAGTGTGGGACTTCAGTGTTCATATTAGGCATGGTTCTGTTCTGAAACCAGAAAATACACTCTACTTATTAAGAGTGGCTTGCTGATACTCCCAGATGAGGACCTGAGTCCATCTCCAGGGCAGCTAGAAAGTAGGAGGAAATGGAGTCCCTGGCCTCCATTCTACAACTGTCTCCTACAGCAACCAGAAAGCAGATTTGATAAGCCTATAGAGTTTCCTTAAAGTGAAATGTTGTACCCTCCTCTGGGGAATATTCTTATTAAAAAGTATCAATAAATAGGGGATAAAAATACATAAATAAAATATGAAAGTCAAGAGAACCAGCTCAGGGGCTGGGATTGTTGTGGCTCAGTGGCAGAGCGCTTGCCTCGAACATGTGAGGCACTGGGTTCGATCCTCAGCACCACATAAAAAGGAATAAACGAAATAAAGATATTGCATCCATCTATAACTAAAAAAATATTTTTTTAAAAAAGAGAACCAGCTAACATAGTAATGCATTTATAGTGTAAATCCAGCTGGAGCCAGAGGAAAATAGGTATTATCAACTGCTCAGGTGGTCTTTCCAAAGTCTCTTAGCGTCCTTCTGGAATGTGATCAGGAAACAAGAGCAAGAGCATAGAGGTCCCCAAGAGGCAATTTGGAGGAATCCTCTCCATTTTTGTTCTTGGGTGGAAGCAGTAGCAAGGTATACAAGAAACTTCTCTTTGAGAGTGGTACCATTTTACTACAATAGAAGCAGTGAGTGACACAAATTTTTCTTTCCCAGAAATGGCAGGTTCCAGCAACAGGGTTAAAGAGGGACCACTAAAATTGAGCTCCCACTTTTCCAGACCCTATAAGACTCCGTGGTTCCATAAATTACCCTTGTTGCAGTTGGAATCCCAGTCTCTTCCATTTCAGAATCTTGGAATGGAATACTTTGTTTTCACTTCATATATGAGTGCAGGATGTAATATCTGTGATTTATTCTCATTCTTAGCTATAAACTCTGCTATAGTTTAGATCTGGAATGTTCCCCCAAAGACCCATGTGTTAAATTCATGGTCCCTAGGATGGCACTATTAGGAGGTGGTGGACACTTTAAGAGGTGGGGCCTAGTGGGAGGTCTTTAGGACACTGGGGGCATGCCCCCAGTAGCAGGACCCTGGGTCCTTCCTATTTCTTTTTTGCTCCACGCCATACACTCCCATCATGATGAGCAGCCTCATGGCAGGCCCAAAGCAAACAGGCCAACTGATCATAGATTGGAACCTCTAAAACTATGAGCTAAAGTAAACCCTTCTTTTTATAGGTCATTTATCTCAGATATTTGTTATAGTAATGAAAAACTGATTAATGCAATCTCCTTGAGGGCAGAAATCTTTACCTGTCTCTTCGTTTACCTTGTACCAATTGCACTGATATCTGCTCAGTCAGTTAAGCAATTCTTTTAAATGTGGTTTTTGTTTGCACTGCTTTAATAAAATTCTGCTTTTATTGAGAAGAATAAAAAGTCAACTCACAATTCTCTTGAGAGAACCTTCCTGAGGCTCATGTCACCATTAAATGAAGTGTATATTTAACTTTAATTTATTATTAAATGAGTTGCCTCTAAATTTTAACTTAAAATATTTAAATATAACAATAGCAAGTGTCACAATGAAGACAAATTACACCTTGATAGCAAAAAGATAATTGAGTATTTAATGTATATGGGATTATCCAAAAACTAAGAAGTGATTTGGAATTTTATGTTTGTTTGCTTGTTTTTAACAAATCACTATAATGTATGAGAAGAATAAAGGAACCAAATCTGAAATCTGGAATCTGCTAACACAGATTCCTCTTTCTAGCAATATTAATATGCTAATTATTTTCTCTTAATAGTTGTAAGTATTGGGTTTCTTTATTCCATAATATTATCATAGAAACTCTCGAATAAAATGTAAATTCAGGGATCATACAGGAAACACCTATAATTTAAGAGCTCATAATTATTACTAGTCCCTAGAAAGGTAACTAAACACTGGCCACATTTGCAAATATTGGAGTTATTAGCCTATCAATTAGACCTATTTTGTCTGTGTTAAATGAGACATAACACTAACTCCCAAAGAAGGAATTCAGTAAATTAAATTAAATATTTAAGCATCTTAAAATTGCTAGTCACATTTTGTTTATATATTTTTTGAAGTACAATTTATCCCTCTTTAAAGAAATTTTATGATAAAATGTGTGTAACACAAAATTAGCCATTTAAAGAATAGAATTCAGAGACATTAATTACATTTATAATGTTATGCAACCACCAGCACTAACCATGTCCAGAACCCTTTCATCAGCACAAACAGAAATTCTGCTCACTAAGCAACTCCCCATTTTTCCTTTTTCCCAGTCTCCAATAAACTCTAATTTATTTTCTATCTCTCTGAATTTGCTTATTCTAGCTATTGCATATGAGTAGAATCATACAATATTTTTTTTAAAGAGAGAGTGAGAGAGGAGAGAGAGAGAGAGAGAGAGAGAGAGAGAGAGAGAGAGAGAGAGAATTTTTAATATTTATTTTTTTTTTAGTTCTCGGTGGACACAATATCTTTGTTGGTATGTGGTGCTGAGGATCGAACCCGGGCCACATGCATGCCAGGTGAGCGCGCTACTGCTTGAGCCACATCCCCAGCCCCTCATACAATATTTATGATTGGTGTCTGGTTTATTTCAGTTAGCATAACGTGTAGATTCATATTTTTAATCAAACTTGGAAAATTTTCAGTCATCCCAAAACTCTTCATTTCTTTCTCTCTCTATTCTCCTTCCGAGATTATCATAATACATATATTGATCTATTTGATGGTGTTCTGTAGGTAGCTTAGTCTTTGCTTACTTTTCTTCATTCTTTTTCCATTTTGCTCCACAGAATGGATAATTTCAACTGTCCTATCTTCAAATGGGTTAATTCTTTTTTCTGCATGTTTAAATATGCTCTGAATCCCTTTGTGAATCTTTCATTTCAGTTATCATACCTTAACGCTCCATAATTTCTACTTGGTTTCTTTTTATGATTCCTCTCTCTTTATTGTTATTCTCATTTTGTTTTGGTTTTTCCTGGTTTCCTTTAGTTCATGTTCATGGTTTCCTTTAGGTTTTTATTGTGTAGAAGACCAGTGTTTTAACGCATTTGTCTATTAAGTCCAATGTCTGGACTCGTGGACAGTTTGGTCAGTTTGTTTGCCTTTCCTTTGAATGGATCCCAGTCGTTTCTTGGTATGTTTTGTGAGCTTTTTGAAAATTGTGACACAGTCTGAATTCAGGGGAATTTGTTGTTCCCCCAATTCAGGTGTTGAATTCAGTTGTTCTCCCAACTGGGAACAACTCCCCCCTGCTAAGAATGAAGCCTCAAAGGCAGCCCCCATGGCCCCATGGATGCCAAGAAGCTGAGAGAGGAGAGAGCCCTTCCTCAGGCCTGTGCAGCACAGACTAACTTCTGCATATGGACATTTCCTGCCCTTTATCTTGAAGTGGCACCCCCTTTCTCCACAGGAAAGTCCTCTTCACCATGGCTGATTTTAGGACTGTCAGCAAAAAAGTCTCTGCAAAAGAGTTCAATATAGATAAACTTCCTATTTTCGTGTTGCCCTATTTTACTTGGCCACTGGCCGGGAAGATACCAGCACTCCAGGTGCTGGACACCCCCTTACTAGTTTTTCACAAACATATCCAGTATAGTAGTTTGTAGAACTGTGCAAACAAGGCCTCTGGCCTTGAGCTGGGGTTTCACAGAGATGTCTACATTTTTAAGATAAGTTACAAGTTGCCTCCATGGTAACAGCTGGCAGGGGGAGGAAAGAAAGGGGAGAAGAAGCTCTCCCCGTCTCAGGTGTTGTCCTTGAAGAGTTAACTTGCCCAAAGCAATGAAAGAAAAAGCTGCTTTTAGGTGAACTTTGGCAGACTATGAACTCCTGAGCCCCTCCCCTTACATGTTGGGTATAAAACTCTGAAATTCCCTGAACTCAGGGTTCAGGAGATTAATTGATTACAGCAAAAGCTGTGCCCTCTGAACCTGGCTGCAGCCAAATAAAACTGCTATCTTTGGTGCCTTGCCTCATTTGTCCCTACAACAATCTCACTCGCTACCACTGCCCCTTCTTTAAAAGTTCTTCTCACCTTCAGAATTTAGAAGATAGAATTTTTTAAACAATAGGTTTCTTTCTTCAAAGCTGGCTTTGAATAAAATCTAGTTTTCTACCAATTTCAATCAAAACATTTATGGAGCAGTGAGCGTGGTAGCCTAGCCTCTTCCTCTCCAGGCTAGTGCTGGACTAGCCTGGACACTCACAGCTGGACACTTACATATAATGTATTGATTCTGAAAGTCCGATTCTCCCTCTTCCTCGAAGTTTGCTTTTATTGGTTGTTGAAGTTCAGCTTATGTTTAGCCAGAGTTTTGACAGAGATTTCCTTCAATACTAGAGGCTAAATTAAAAAAAAAAAAATGAAATAAACACCAGCCCCCTTCTCTTAGTTTGTGTAGATTGGCTGTGGGCTGGGGCACTTCTTTAACACTTGGTCGTTTAAAAGAAGGTAGTTTAAAATAAGTGCCTTGGCTCCCTAGAGACTAGAGGTCAGCCTTGTTTGGGGTCTTCTCAGGTGTGTTTTGAACATGTATTCTGCCCTGGCATGCATGTCATTTTCTCAATTCTCCAGGGCATTCAGATACTTTTGAATTGTCCTAATTTCCCAAAGAAACTCATTCCCTGGCTTTTCCTCTCAGGCCTTAGGCAATACATTGTATGTCTCAACTTTAATCCTTTACCCCCAGGTACTGCATGTTTTTTGTTCACAGTGTTTTTGAGCAATGACTGTCACTTACCCTCCTCTCTGTCACATGGGTTCCAAGTTAGGAAAAACAGTTACATGCCTTTCATCAGTCCTGCAGTTGTCCCCCAGACAGGTTAGAACAAACCAATAATTTGCAAATAAGCTCTGCCTCTGCTCCCTCCAGAATGAAGATTTAGGGTCCCAGACTGGGAACACAGTCTTTAAGACTGCTGCTGAGCCAAAGAGGGCTGGGCCAGGGAGAGTACAAATGCCACAAAACTTTTCTACAATTTCCTTCCCCCCATTTTAAAATTGTAGTAAATACTCTCCTATTTTGAAACAGTCTTTTTCTTGACTCAGCATTTTCTTGGTTGATAAAAACCTTTGACGTTTTCCAACTGACTGTTTTCTATCAAAGTTGATTTTATAGTTGCTACTTGTTTTTCAATGTTTCTGTGGAGGGATGAGGGATGGGAGTTTGGAGCTGCCTACTCTGCCATTTTGATGAGGTCAAAAATACTAGTGGAGGGGCTGGGGATATAGCTCTATTGGTAGAGTGCTTGCTTTGCAAGCACATGGCCCTGGGTTCAATCAATCTCTGGCATCATTAAAAAAAAAAAAAAAAAAAAAAAAAGCTAGTGGCTAACATCTTCTCTTTGTATGTCTCAGTTCCTTGCTTTGTAAAAGGAGATGAGACAGGTAGCTGATGGTAAGGTTTTCCTTTTGAGGAAAGTGAGGAACACAAGTAAATCCTATTCTAGAAGTCCAAGATAATTTTGTGTTGGGCCTTCTACCCACATTGATCATAATGGTCCTCTCTTTAGTGGGTGCTACAGGTATTTCTCAGTCTTCAACTTGTGCTTTTGGGGCCTATGCAAATAAGTTATGAAGACATTCTCCTGTGTTTTCTTCTAGAAGCTTTATAGCTTAAGCTTTTAACATAATTCTGAGATCCACTTCAAGTTAATTTTTGGGTTCTGTATGAAGTAAGTGTCAAGGTTCATTTCCCCCTCTTTCCTTTATTCAGTTCTTTCAGTGTGAAATTTATTGAAAAGGAATTTTTAAAAACAAGGATAGAAAGAAACTTCCTTAATCTAACAAAAGTAGCTATGAAAATGAAATGGTGAAATATTGACTGTCCTCAACCCTAAGACTGGGAATAAGAGAATATCACCTCTACCATACTTCTATTCAGTATTATATTAATAAAATATTAATTTTGTTGAAAAGACTTTCCTTGCACATTGCATAGCTCTTGCATTTTAGTAAAAAAAAATCAATTAGCTATACATACATGGGACTATAACTGGAGCCCCTATTCTGTGACATTGAGCTATTTACCTGTTGTTGTACCAATATTACACTGTCTTGATCACTGAAGCTTTATAACAAATATTAAAGTAATGTAGCATGGACTTTTTTTTTTTTTTTTGGTACTGGGGATTGAACTTCACGCGAGGCACATCCCCAGCTCCATTTTGTACTTTATTTAGACAGGGTCTCACTTAATTCCTTAGTGCCTCCCTGTTGCTGAGGCTGGCTTTGAACTTGCAATTCTCCTGCCTCAGCTTCCCGAGCCACTGCGCCCAGCTCAACTTTGCTCTTTATCAAAACAATTTTGACTATTTCTGTGTCCTTTACTTTAGCATATAAATTTTAGAATCAACTAGTAAAACATCTGTCAGCACTTTTAGTGTGATTGCATTGAATCTACAGATCAGTTTGGGGGAGAATTAACATCGTAATAATATTGAATCTTCTAATATATGAACACGGCATAATTCTCCATTTATTTAGATCATTTCGTTTTCTCAGAAGTACTTTGTAGTTTTCAGTGCAAGGGTATTACTTAGGATGTTCTATGTAAATAGTTGTGTTGTTACTATTTCTTTTTCAATCTTTATGTTATTTTTTCCCAGCTTTTTTGCATCAATTAGAACCATTAATACAATACTGAATAAAGTGTGGTGGAGGTGGATATTCTCAACTTATTCCCAATCTCAGGGTGGAGAACATTCAATATTTCACCACTAGATTTTCATAAATGCTTTTGTCAGAATAGGGAAGTTCCTTTCTTTTCCTGAGTTTTAAATTTTAAATTATTAAGATCACATGATTTTATCCTTTTTTTCTATTAATATGGTGAGTTACAATGATATTCTGAATGCTGTAGCAACCTAGTATCTTTGTAATAAATCTACTTAGCCCCCAAATATTGTCCCTTTTTTCTTTAAAATACAATTCTGAGTTTGATCTGTTAATGACTTTTGCATCTATATTCATGATATATATATATACATATATATATATATAAAATTTTACTTTCTTATTTTTGTTAGAATTGATGTCATGTTGGGAAGTGTTTCCTCTTTATTACTCAAGAGTTTGTATAAGATTGGTATTACCTCTTCCTGGAGTGTTTGATATAATTCACCACTGAAACCAGGTTGGCCCAGAGGCTTCTTTAACAAGGATTCTTGATAACAAGGTCAGTTTACCTAATAAATGTGGGGTTATTCAGATTATCTATTTATCCTTCTGTCTGTTTTGGTCAATTCTGTTTAACAAGGACTCTGTCCAGTTTGTCTAAGCTATCAAACTTACTCTCATAAAGTTTTCAAAATATTCCCTTATTATCCTCTTCATGCCTTTAGGATCTGTAGTTCCCACATGTCTGCTACTTGCCTTCTTTCATTGTAGTAGTCCGCCTCTCCCTCATTCTCCATATTCATAATTTATATTTTTTCTCTTTCTAAACAGTGTTGCTAGAAATTGGTTAATTTTATTAACCCTTTAAAAATCAATTTTGTCTCTGTTAATTTTCTCTATTGTTTTAGGTTTTGTTCCACTGCTTTCTGCTCTTATTTATCTTAAACTCTCTGTCCTATTACTTACTTTGGATTTACTTTACTTTTTGTAGCTTTCTTTGGTGGGAATTTAGAGAACTTGGTTTCAAGCCTTCTAATCTGAGTAAAAACAGCTACACATTGTTCCCTAAGTACCGCTTTTGCTGCACCGTATAAATCTTGATGATGTATTTCCTCATTCATTCAAATCAATGTATTTTCTCCTTTCCATTGTCATTTCTTCTTTTATGAGCAGTGATTTAGAAATGTGTTGTACAACTTCCAAATGAGTGGGAATTTTTTTTAAACAATTTCCACCCATGATTTCTAAGTTAATTATTTCTGATATCAGAGAACACATTCTATAAGATTTCAATCCTTTGAAATTTATGGACTTTTATTTTATGCCCCACAATATGGGTTATCTTGGTAAATGTTCTACATATGCTTGAAAAGAACATATTTCCTATGTGGTTGGATGTAGTGTTCTGATTAGTATTAGGGGCAGTTAGTGTGCAGATTATCCTCAAGTTCTCATGGGGTTGTCTCAATAAACCCAAAATAAACTAAAAATACCATAAGTTGAAGATGCATTCCATGGGTCTAACCTACTGAACATCACAGCTTCCCATTACAGTCATTGTAGACTGTTGGTTGTTTTCTCTTGTGATCTTGTGGCTGATAGAGTTGTGGCTGATGCCTAGTATCAGGAGAGAGTATCATACTGAGCATTCTAGCCTGGGAAAAGTTGCAAATTCAAAATCTGAGGTACCCTTTTGTCAGGGACTGTATATAGTGTTGTTCAAATCTTGTATAACTTTATCAATGTCTTGTCTTCACTCATCTATTAATTATTTGTGAGGAAGGCATTAAATCTCCAGCTATACCTTTAGATGTGTCTATTTCTTTCTGTTAGTTTTGTTTCATCGATTTCAAAGCTCAGTTTTTAGGGGCAGATATAGTTAAGATTGTTCATTTCTCCTTTAATCCCATTATGAAGTATCCTCCTTCACCTCTGGTTGTGTTCCTTGCCTTGAGGTTTTCTTTAATAAAGCCACTCTAATGCTAAAGACCTTCCTGCACTATCTTTTCCCATCTATTTACTTTCACTTTTTTGTTGTTTTTATACCTAAAGCTGTATGTATATAGGGTTTTGCTTCTTTTAAAAAACCAATTTGACAGTCTGTGCCTTTTATTTGGAGTGCTTAATCTGCTAATACTTAATGCATATGGAAGTTGAATTCAGGTGTGTCATTTTGCTATTTATTTTCTATTTATTTCAACTTGATTTTAGTCTTCTGTTTCTCCTTTCCTTCCCCTTCCTGAGTTAATTTTTAGTATTTCTGAGGATGTGAGGAAAACCTGCCTCAACCCTTTCAGGATCTCTCCATTAAATTTCTGTCTGGTTTTCTACTTACCCCAACTGGGACTGCATCCTTGGGCTAACAAATCTGTGGCCCTTGTTTGTTCATTTTTTTTTTTTTAAGAGACAGGGTCTTACTATGTGGTCCCAGCTGGCCCTGAACTCCTGGGCTCAAGGGATCCTCCTGCTTTAGTCTCCAAAATAATTGGGACTGTAGGTGCCCACCACTGCCCACTTCTCTTCTCATTTCTAACCAAGTTTGCTAGTTGTGTTTTGTAAAGTCACAAGATTTCTCAACACTTCCCCAACCGAAATCAAGTCTTCCCCCTCCAGCAATAGAGGCACTGGGTGTTTGTTAATTCCACACTGGAAAACTACCATTCTCTTAACTGAGCTGAGTGTGATTTGGGGGAAAGGAATAGATTTGTGCTGTTCTTACCTGAATCTCTAGGAGGATTTCAATTTATTGTCCATCTCTGGTTCCCTAAAATTTTGTCAAGTTGTATGCCTTTTTTAGTGAAGTAAGTGGATCTCTTACTTCTGTCAAAAATGGAAGCTGGTTTTATAGTTATGTTTTAAAATAATGCCATTAATCTTTATTATAAATGAACAGTGAAAAGGAATTTCTGCATCTTCTCTAAGGTCCCTGTTAGAGTTTCTCACATTGCCAAATTTATTTGTATATGAGTAAATGGAACAAATTCCTTTTGGGATGTTGTAAGAAGGCTTTTCCCCACTATGACTTACTTGGTTTCTTGATAAAATTTGCCTGTTGAATAACAAATAGTTAAGTCTTTATTGGAAATGAATACTATAAATTACAACTTTGTTCTTGAAACTCATTTTATGCCATAAAAATGCCAACATATCATAAATGTTCTCCTTTTTTTTTTCGGTATCGGGGAGTGAATCCAGGGGTGCTTAACCACTAAGACAGGGTCTCACTGAGTTACTTAGATCCCCACTAAGTTGCATAGGCAGGATTTGAACTCACAATCCTCCTGTCTCAGTCTCCTGAGCTGCAGGGATTACAGGCATGTACCACCATGCCCAGGCTCATAAATGTTCTCTAAAGTTACACAATGGTTGCTTTCCCAAACATTCTGTAAGTAGAATTTCATTCCTCCTGAGGGATTAGCATGTGCCAGAGATTGCTCCAGGTTCTGGGGAATAAGAGACACAGCAAGCTTAAGAGACACAGCTCCTGGCTGGCCTTCTCAGGCATTCAGTGAAGAGATGGTGACCGAGGCAATTATGGTCAGGTATGATATGTGCTGTAGCAGGGGGAGGCAAGGTGTTTTGACTGTGCCCTGTACCACTATATCCTCCCACATTTTCTTTTGGAATCTTTTAAGTTTAAAAAAAGAAAAGATAATTAAAAATTAGACTAAGGACATGTCTTCCATGACAAATCTGAATGGTAAATGCTTGGGGAGGGACAAATCCTTGGGAGAGGCTGCTCCTGCTCTAAACTTTGCACATTAAATCACTTGGAAACAACTAAAAAAAAAAAACACCCTTGCTTGGGCTCCCCTTGTAGAAAGTCTGTCTTAATTGGCCAGAGATGAGGGCCTAGAACCATTTTTTAAGCTTTTTAAAAAATATATTTATTTATTAGTTTTAGGTGGACACAATATCTTTATTTTATTTTTTTATGTGGTTCTGAGGATTGAACCCAGTACCTCATGCACGCTAGGCAAGGGCTCTACCACTGAGCCACAACCCCAGCCCTAAAATCATTTTTTAAGTGCTCTAGAACCACTTCAGTTTCCTCAATATTTGATGCTTATAATAAAAGATGCATACTCCAATGAGTATAGAGAATTTTCTGGGAAATTCTTCTGCATAATCCTTATGGCTTCCTTCTACTGCTCTGATGTCTGGTGAAGAAGGAGTCTTTGCTCTTGACAGCTCAAGGTTCTATGGAACAGAGGATATTCTTTCCTCTCCCTTCCATGCTGGATTAGACAGGGAGTGGGGTGAGGATGACAGCACATTCACATCTCTGTCTCTTACTTTTCCCAAAATGAGATGAAGAAATTTATCTGATTATTGAGTTAACTGCATGGCCATTAACTCAAGTGGTGATGGGGGATTAGAAAAGACAAACAGACACACACAGAGAGAAAGCTGGGACCAGGTGGGACACCATCCTCTGTTGGAAGAACAATGACCCAGAGCTAGCTTAGCATGTTTATTGTTTTTATGGTTTTTTTGATCATAGGTTTTATGATCAAAAGGATTTTCTGTGAGTAAATTTCTTAAAAGCAGACAGTCTTGAAGGACAAAGTACTGACAACCAATTATAATTATCTTTTTGCACTCATAATTCTCCTCTTCTGGCAGCTGACATCTGAACTCAGGGTCAAGACTTATAGTCCTGTGCTTCACCATAGCAACTGAGCAATCTTGACCTGTATCTTTCCACAGGAAGTTCAGAGAACCTGAGCCAAGTAACTCCTCCCACACAGGACTACTTTTATCCTCCTCCTCCTCCTCCTCCTTCTCCTCCTCCTCCTTCTTTCCCTTTTTCTTCAGGTAGTACTGAGAATTGAACCCAGGGGTACTTTTTCACTGAGATAATCCCCATCCCTTTTTAAATTATTGTTTTTGTTGTACTTGAGACAGGCTCTTGCTAAATGAATGTTGAACTTGCAATCCTCCTTCCTCAGACTTCCAAGTCACTGGGATTACAGGGACCAGCAAAATGGGGTCATTTTCTACCTATGTGTGTATGTGATTATTTTTCCTTAAAAACTGGCACAGTTCCACCCACCTCTCTTTTGTTATCTGTTCCATAGTAAAAATAGCTAGCTGGTGCTTATTGGGTGCTAACCTTATGTTGAGTGCTATTCTAAGACTTTTACATGAATTAATTAATTACATCCTCACACCAATCCCTTGATGTACATTCTGTAGTTGTATTGTTTTAGATGTGAGGAAGTTAAGACGTGGTGAGATTATGTGTCTGACACATTGAAACAGGGTTCAGTTTTCAATCCAGACAATCTGGGTACAGAGTCTACTTTCCTCAACTTCTATGTTACTACACAGCTAGGATTCTGAGTTGGCCTTTGCTTGGTAGTGGTAAGCATAGTCAGAGGTGTTCACTGTCACTCATGTGCCTGCAGGCATTCTCCAGTTACTAGTAACTGGGTCTGTGATCCCCTGTGCAGCTTGCTCCAGAAAGAACTCCAAGTCTTCTTTGTGGACACAACTTTGCCCCCCCCCCAAGTGGTTACAATGGTCTAAAACTGAGTAGGGAAGGGAGAGTTAATAATTGATGCTCCCATTGAACCACTAATACAACTTGTCTAGGAGTTCTGTATTCTAGGAGTTTGGAATTCCCAACAATTTTGTGCTGACAATTTCTAACCCTAAAGTGATCCTTCACTCACACTGCACACTTGTTCTTTGGATTTTACCTTTTGCTGATTTTGAAACATTTGGAAGACTTCCTCAGATTGGGCATAAATATCCAGAATGTATAAAGAATTCAAAAAAAAACTTAACACCAAAAAAGCAAATAACCCAATAAATAAATGGACAAAAGAATTTGACACGTCTCAGAAGATGGTTGGATAAATTGATAGAACTGGAGAATATAATGCTAAGTGAAATAAGTCAAGACATACAAATGGTCAACAAATACATGGGAAAAAAACTTCAACATTTCTAGTAATTAGAGAAATGCAAATCAAAACCACATCAACATTTCATCTCACTCCAGTTAGAATGGCAATTATCAAAAAAACAAATATAATAATAAGTGTTGGTAAGAATGTGGGGGAAAAGGTATACTTATACATTGCTGGTGGGACTGCAAATTAGTGCAACCATTCTGGAAAGCAGTATGGAAATTCCTCAAAACACTAAGAATAGAATCACCATGACCCAGCAATCTAATTCCTTGATATTATTCAAAAGATCTAAAGATCAGCGTACTATAGGGACACAGCCATATCAATGTTTATAGCAGCATAATTCACTGCCGAAGTCTGGCTGGGCACAAATCATGAGCCACTCAAGCAGGAACAAACTTTATTTCCAAACTCCACCAGCACACTCCCTGGGAACTCTCCTGAACACCACCCAAGCGGCTCCTCCAGGAACACACCACACACCAACAGGAACTCCCACCACCAGAACTTCACCAACCAACACGAACTCTTCAGGAATCCCTGTGAGAGCTCAACTGGAACTCAATGAGAACTCAAAAGTCATCGTCTTAATGGCTCGCTGACGTCACCTCTCAACCACTACTTCTGGTAAAAATGCCATGGGTCATCCCAACTTGGCTGTGGCCCTCAACATTTCCCCCTTCTGTTTAATTAAACAACAGCATGTGGCTTAGGGACCATGCCTGTTAGGTTGCCCAATACTACATATGGTCCTTACCCATCATCGGATGAGCTGACCTCAAGGCGTCAGCCTCCTGTCTTAGGTTGGTACCACTGCAATTGGATCTTATCCGTCACGGACTACTGATCCAGCATACAGCCATACTTGTGGATAGACCTTTGCACCGGTGTGTGTGGGGGGGTGAGGTTCTTTGCCTCACCTCTGTTGGCCTCCAAATTTTAGACCATCACTAGCAGAAGGGAGGGATGAAAAATGCCATGACACCAAGCCAAACGACTGCTCTTTTTGGAAAAATTGTACCACTGATTACACCATCTGCAAAGATACACCAGTACTACCACAATTTGCTGCACCAACAGATAGTTTACAATGCATTCAAGTGATACATAGTCCAGGCAAGTTCTGCAAGCAGTTCAAAGCAGAGGGATCCATCAATATGTCCATTTCCTCCCAAAGTAAATCGACTACTTGATTGAGCATCACTTGTTGAGTTGATGCATCAGTTTATACAGTTTACTGTGATAGCTATTGAAGAAGCTGTAGTTTGGTTTTATCTTTGTCTTCACCGGCACTGGGATGAAGATAGGAATTCTAGCAATGATGGCTAAAAAGAAATTATGTAACATTCCAGTAGGCACTAAGAAAACAATTTTCTGAATAATTTACATTATCCTGAACAGAATTATTAAATATAATGAAAAGGAAATGTGAAAGTAAACAAACAGATCTGTTAACCTCCCTTTTTGTTCACATATTGAAACAATCCTCAACAGCTATTTACCCAATTTAAATTAAACCATTTATATCACGTGAATAAAAAAAATTTGGATCCATTTTTTAATGAGCGCTCCTCATATAAGATATATGACATATGCACATACAGACATACAACACAAAACAGAAGTGTGCACACATAACACAATACATACAACACATAAACAGGCCTTGTAGATTTTCATAGGTGAAATCTCCATTGCAATGTTTAAAAACTCCACAGTCAAAAAATAGAACTGATCAGAAAAACATTAACCTAGGTCTGTATGAGCTCAAAAAATAAAATAGAACTTCATGATGTGGGAAAAGGCAATAATAAAATAGATATTGAAAAAGCATCCTGGTTACCACCTGGGTTTGACTCTTCTTTGGATATCCCATCCTTCTTCCTGTAACTTGCATATGGGTCTGAAGGTAATCCCACAAGTAAACCCAAGGTTTTTTACATTTGAAATAGGCTTTAATGGTGTTCATTATTCATTAGCCTCCAGGTGTGGGAGAATCACTGTTGCAGATGTAAGAATAGCCAAGCTGGAGCTCTGGATATCAACTATTATGGATTTGAGTCAAATCATCTTCTTTTTTGACTGTAGAAATCGCTTTGGTTAGTCTCTCTGGAATCCAAATCCGCTGCTATTCTCCCTGTGGAAACACAAACAGAATCCCGACTCCAGACAATCACTGGGTCAGGACCTTTCCATTGTCCTGTTAAAATATCCTTCCAAAGTACCTTAGGCTTATGTACACTTTTTGGATACATATGCCTTTCGTAGCACTAAGCCCTGATGAATCCAAATTTAAAAAGTTTAGAGTAAAAAGGGTTATTTTAAGTTTATCGTTGGGGGATATATACCCCTTTCCAATTCCCTCTTTTTACTTTAATAAGTACATTTTAAAAGTTTGATGAGCTCTTTCAACTATGCCTTGTCCTTGTGGATTTTATGGAATTCTTGTTATGTGAGTAATGCCAAATGATGAGCAAAATTGTTTAAAAGAGGTAGAGGTATAGCCAGGGGCATTATCTGTTTTTAACTGTTTTGGAACACCCACAGTGGCAAAATTTTGTAAGCAATGAGCTATAATATCTTTAGTTTTTCTCCGGCATGAAGGGAGCCCTTCAAAAATCTGGAAGAAGTATCAACTGTAACATACAAATATTTTAATTTTCCAAATTCTGGCAAGTGTGTGACGTCCATCTGCCAAATATGGTTAGGTATCAGTCCTCTAGGATTGACTCCAAGATTAACTTGTGGTAAAAAGGTCACAAAATTTTGACATTGTTTTATTATATGTCTGGCTTGTTCCTTAGTTATTTTAAAACGAGTTTTATAAAGTATTAGCATTGACATGGAACCTTTTATGAAATTTGTAGCTTCTTCTAGTGTAGAGAAAATATGTATGTCATGTGTAGTTTTATCTGATAAATCACTGCCCAAACTAAGGGCTCCAGGCAATCCTGTATGTGCCCTGATATGTCCTATAAAGAATGGATCTTTTATGTCCCAGATTAGACTTTGTATAGTGGAAAACAAAGAGAAAACAGTAGAAGAAGGGGAAATCCTACCAGCATCTTCAAGGGATACTATAGCATTAACTACATACTGACTATCAGAAAATAAATTAAATACAGAATCTTTAAACATCACAAAAGCTTGTAATACTGCATTAAGCTCTACCTTTTGAGCTGATTGTTTGGGTACTAAAAATGCAAAAGTTTGATCAGGGGTAACTACTGTTGCTGTACCATTATTTGACCCATCAGTGAATATATTTGGAAAATTCATGATAAGTGTTTTTCTTGTCATTTTTGGAAACATTACAGGATGCGAAGACCAAAAGACAATAAAGGATTAGATGGTAAGTGGTTATCAAATGAAACATTAGATTTACACATGATTATTGCCCAAGTATTTAACTCATTAGCTAACTCATCAATTTGATCCATAGTATATGGAGTAATAATTTTATTGGGAGAAATTCCAAACACTCCCTTTGCTGCTTTTATTCCTTTGAGTATTAATTGAACTACAGCCTCAGGATACCTAGTAAGAATCGTGTTAGGAGAATAAGATAAATGTATCCACAATAATGGACCTTCTTGCCAAAATACTCCTGTAGGAATATTTTTTGTTGTTATTACAATAAATAATAAAGGCAAACTTATATCAATTCTATTCAAATGAATATTTTCCATATATATATTTCAATGATTTTTAATGCCTTTCTTGCTTCAGGTGTTAACATGCGGGGTGAATTTGGATCTGATGGACCTTTTAGGATATCAAATAAAGGTCCCAACTCTCCTGTTGGTATGCCTAGATAAGGCCTTATCCAATTTGTGTCTCCTAATAACTTTTGAAAGTCGTTAAGTGATTTGAGTTGATCTACTAGTATTTGAATTTTTGGTGGATGGACCATGTTTGAGGATAACAGAACTACTAAATAATTAATTGGAAAATTTAATTGTACTTTATCTATTGCTATCTCTAGATTATAATTTTTTAATAAGTTTGTAAGTGTGGCATAACATTCTAGCAATGTGTTTTTTATCTTTGTGTGCTAACAATACATCATCCATATTGTGAAATATTTGTAGTTTAGGATTTTGATTTCTAAGTGGCTGGGTTGCTTTGTTAACATAAATTTGACACATAGTTGGACTGTTAGCCATCCCTTGAGGGAGTGCTTTCCATTCATACCTCTGATCAGGACCTTCATGGTTCAGCGCAGGGATAGTAAATGCAAAACGTGGACAATCCTCAGGATGAATTGGAATTGAAAAAAAATCTTTAATATCTATAGCTAAAACATACCAGGTTTTTAGCAAAGCAGACAATTGAGGAATCCCTGATTGAGCAGGTCCCATAATAACCATCTCATTTTTAATGGCTCTTAAATCTTGCAGTAATCTCCATTTACCAGATTTCTTTTTAATGACAAAAATGGGAGTATTATGGGGAGATATGGAAGGTTTTATATGGCCCTCCACTAATTGTTGTTTGACCAGGTCATGGGCTGCTTGTAATTCACGATATCCGGACTATGGAACCAACCAATGTTCATCTTCAACAGATGAATGGATAAAGAAAATGTGATATGTATACACAATAGAGTATTATTCAGTAATAATCATGTCATTTTCTGGTAAATGGATAGAACTGGAGACTATAATGCTAAATGAAATAAGTCAAACTCAGAAAATCAAGAGGTTGGATGTCTTCTCTGATAAGCATAAGCTAGTATAAAATTAGTAGGTGAGAGTGAAAAAAAGGGAAATGGGGGATTTCATCAAAATAAAAGTGGGCTGGGGCTGTAGCTCAGTGGTAGTGTGCTTGCCTGGCACTGGGTTCGATCCTTGGCACCACACAAAAATAAATAAATAAAATAAAGATCAGGGGAGTATAAGGGGAGTGTAGGGAGAAGGAGAAGAAACAGGATAAGAGAAATACAATGAAATGAATCCGGCCCGATTTCCAATGTATAAATATGAATATGTTATAGTGAATCTCATCATTATGTTTATCCACAAGACCTGAAATTTAAAAAAAATTAAATAAATAGATCAGTAGTATAGAGGAAAAGGGAACAGGGGAGAGAAGAGGGGGAAGGTAAGAGTAAGTATTGGGGACTTAATTGGGGCAAAATGTACTCCCCCATTTTTAATTATGTCAAAATAAATCCTAATATTAAGTCTAGCAATTATGAACCAATAAATTTTTTAAAGGCACAGAGGGAGGCTAGGAGTATATATAGCTCAGTAGTAGAGCATTTGCATAGCATGTGCAAATGCCTTGGGTTCAATCCCCAGCACCACCATTATGACTACCACCACAAGAATCCACCACATACAAGGTTTCACCTTTTTTTGGTACTGGGGTTTGAACTCAGAAGTGTTCTACCACTGAGCTACATCCACTACCCAGTTTTAGTTTTTGAGACAGGGTGTTGCTAAGTTACTAAGGCTGGCCTTGAACTTGTGATCCTCCTGCTTCAGCCTCTTGAGTCACTGGAATTTCAGGAGAGCACCACTGCACCAGCAAGGATTCAATATATTTGAAGATGCATTCACAAACACACACCACATAAAGGAATTTCCACTTTCTCAGAATTTCTACATACACACCCACCCACCCACACACACACACACACACACACACAATTTTTTATATAATTTTTATATTGCTATTGATTATACTAATCTGGCCCCAAATCCCTACAGAATACTGGTAACCATTATCACATAGCTATCAATAAGTCTTTCTTATCATTACAGGTATTTTATTTTCAAGAGCAAATATTTTCCTCAAGCAATTAAAATAGAAGGTTACTGGTACCAGGAAAAGGTTTTCCCATCCTAGCAAACTTCAATTAGCCAATGAAAATTCAATTTTAATAGGGATTTAGAGGCTGCTTTTGCTAAAAGCTCAGACTCTGAGCCTGCAGACACCCAATGGATAACTAAAAGCAGGATAAAAACTTGGCATCCTGGCCTTTTTGTATTGTGTCTGCTTTTGCTACCTTAAACTTTGGGTCAGACCTGCTCAACTCTGCACATAGGCATGTTAATCATTTAAGGAGTGTCCGTCTAAAAACTTGTAATTCAAGGTTGATTAACCCTAAATTTACCTAACCACTCTAGTCCCTCTTCAAGGCTGAAGGCACTAAGATAAGAGTAACTAAGGTATTTTCAAGATTTGCAGAGACATCATATTCCACAGATTGTCAACTGTCAGCTTTCACAATATCCTGTTCCAGAAGCCTGGAGTGGTGTCTAGAAGTCTGCAGTCATTGCCTTAAACCTGCCAAGAACAGTGAGTCTTGCAGGTACATCACTCCACTATGAGACTGCACCCCTTCGCAGGATCCATTACCCCATGATGGGAGCAGAGATTGTTCCTCTAAACAGAAGCAATCATTTCACCATGGAAACTGGGTGGCCCTTTCAAGTGAAAGACTTTTCATAGAACCAGGAACTGAGATAATGATCAACAAGGCCACAGTTTGATCAAGGGGGTTTAATTGTGCATAACTTTTACCCCTGCCCCAATTCTTCCCATTTAAAACAGAAGCTTATGTCAGTAACCCAAAGATGAGGCTGAGGATACTTGGTGTCCCTTATCTTTCTGATATAGCTACCTACTTCACTACTGCTTTTCCCACTTGATATTTGGGACAAGTAGCTGGACCTGGTACACTGGGCCTCACTGAAGTGTCATTCCCCCTGGCCTAGGACTCTGGCGACACTACATTTCCTTTTTGCTTTGTCTGTTTAAATACAAAACTCAGTTGTAGAAAACTAAGGAAGGATAAAGGTTTTGTTTTTAGGACATATTTGAAGTTTCATTATTTATAACCTTTAAAAGGAGCCACTTTAAATCCTTTTTCAAAGAGCTTATTGATTTTTAAACTTCAGTTTGTCACTATATAGTGGGGATAGGCAAACTTTAGCCCATGGGCCAAATCTAGTCTGCTGATTTTGAAAATAAAATTTTACTGGAACACAAGTGGTGCTCATTCATTTATGCAATCTGTTGCTGCTTACGCCCTAACATAGCAGAGTTGAGTAGCTGCACTGGAGATCATTTTTAGCTGCAAAGGCTGAAATAGTTAATCTGGCCCTTTACAGAAGGTCTGCCATTCTTTCTCTATAGCATCCCTCCCACCTTCTACCTCAAAAGCTTTAACCCAATTCTCATTTTGTGTTCCTGACATTTTTTTTTAAAACTGAATTAATATAACCTGTACTTAGTTTAGATCAGATTTTTTTTTTAAGGAACAAAACATCAATTGCTTTCTTACTGGTGTAATAAAAAAAATTGCCCAGATCCTAGTTTCCTAGGACAAGATAAAGTCTTTTATATCGACATTTATTTTAGTTCAGAAACGTTTTTATTCAACTTTTCTTATTGCTCCTACTTTATTTCTTCTGATTTCTTTTTCAGAATTTCTACTGCTTGTGGGATTGGTCATCTGGGGCTAACCTTTTTGTCGTTGGCCCTTTCCTTCCCATACTATATTGGATGATTTTACAAATTTGTCAACGATATTACCAATTTTATTCTCTGTTGTGATACTTCTGTTCTTTAACTGTATTCAAATGAACATAGATTTTGTTATTGGACTTTTTAGTCTTTTTGCATGTTTTTTCTTCTTTCTCATATCTCTTTCCTTTTCTGCCACCACCCATATTTTTTCCTCGTGGTTTTTATTATTCCCTGTTTCTGTCACCAAAAGAGCCAATTCTTTTAGGCACCTGCTAAAAACACCAAGGAAAAGTTTTTCAACTTCTCTTGCTTCTTACAGAAATACGTTTTGTAAGATAGACTTTTATTCTATCTTCTATGTTGTTTGGAAAGTCTCTACACAGGCTCCTGTTGATTTTGTTGTTGATACTTTGGTTCATGTATTGTTTTTCCTATTTGCCAATGTTGGAGTGAAGAGTGAGCCAATCAACTCTGTTGCTTGTCAAGGATGGGAAGACTGACCTCCAGCAGCACCCTCTCTACGGGCACAGTGTGAATGTATGCGTTAGATCTAAAGTTCCATGGTAGGTTGATGTGCCAATGTATAAACTCATCAACATTTATTTTTTCATTCCAATAGAGATGGACACATGGGCTTCACGTTTGGGGACTGTGATGAACAGTGCCTCTATGAACATTCTTATTGTGCCGTCTGTTGGATATTTAAGTAGGAGAAGTGCATGGTGATGGGGTGATCACATTTTCAACCTCAGTATATAATGCCAGTTGTCCTACGCATGGCAAACCAAAACTACTTGAGAAAAATTCAGCAACATTTCTTTTGGTTTGATTCAACAATCCAGGAGATTATCAGAGTAAAATGTGAAAATGAGACATGTGACAATTTTCTCTTCAAGTAGAACATCTAGAAAAGCAGCAAAGAGAACAAAGCTCTTCCACTTGATTATTGTTACTGAGAATTATTTTAAATTATTGGGAGTTTAAGAAAAATAAATCCTTTTCCTCAGGAATCACATGTTGACAAGCCCACGAGAACTGTACACCTTGGGAGAAGCACAGATGCTGGAATTCTCTAGATGATTTATGCAGCTTCCTTTTAAATTTTTAAAAATCATAACCTGTAAAAAACAACATAAATGTTTAAATCATGTCATCTTTCACAAATATAATTATATCAGATCAATGCATCTGGAAAATGTAATACAATGAAATGAAGTCAGACGGCCTCAGCCATACCCTAGCTCCGCCACTTACCAGCCCTGTGGAGCCAAATGTGTCTTACCTCACTGTCCCAGTTTCCAAATTCTAGAACTTAAAAAGAGCTTTACATTGAGCAGGCTATAGTTGAAAACAATATATATACACTGTGAAATATTCAAACTACAAAAGGACATGAAAATAAGTTTCCCTGCCTCCAATATCACCTCCAATATCAATCCCCATGTTCCATGCCTACCAACAAGAACTTCCAATCTCTTGTTGATCCTTCCAGAAATATTTTGCATCTATTGAGTCAAAATAAATGTGTATATGGATTTTTACTCTCTCTCTCTCTCTGTACACAGAAGATACAAACACAATAATAATTAAATACATCATGTCTCATTTTTGTCACCTTCGAATAAAGACCATAGCTACTTAGAAATTTTTCAGTTTTATCATTTTGAACGTATGTTGTCAAAACAAGTGGGTAGAACATATTTTATCTAATGGCATATCAGCTTGATTTATAATTTTTAGATATTTTCATATACTATGAAGCTTCAAAATATACTCCTGACACAGGCCCGCAAACATCAGGCGCAGGCCTGCTTATGAATGTTCCAAAGGGTATTTTTCTGAGGAAACTTTGTTTGAGGGAAGTGGATATGCAGATGTTGGAGGTCATAAATATTGTTCCTGATTGTATTCCCATTTCAACTTGACTTACTGCTCGTATCTTTTACAATTTTATTCTTTGAATTGACAAAGATTGTTCATACTTGTCAAGTACAACATGATATTTTGGAAAGATGTAGCCAATGTGACATGGCTCATTGAGATATTTAACATGTGCATTACTTCACACACTTTGAATTTTTTGTGGGGCGATCACTCAAAATCTCTCTTGGCAATTTTCAAAACACAGTACATTGTGATTATGTATAGCCACCATGTTATACAATTTGAATTTATTCCTCCTGGAATAAATTTTGTATTATCTGACCAACACCTCCCCAACCACTTCCTCCAGTCCTTAGTCAACACCCTTCTATTCTACTTGTATGAGTTCAACTATGTTAGACTTTACATTGAAGAAAAACAATGCATACTTGTATATGTATGCTTCTTGCTTGGCTCTTTGCATTACTCTGGTATTTCTATGTCCAGTTTATTTCACTTAGTATAAAATGCTCCAGATTCATCCATGTTGTCATAAATGACAGGATTTCCTTCTTTTTTAGGCTGGATAGTATCAATTGTGTATGCATACCACAGTTTCTTTATCCATTCATCTGTTCATGGCATGTAGGTTTATTCTATTACCTATTGTGAATATTGCTGCAATGAACATGGGAGGATGGATATCTTTTCCACATACTGATTTTTATTTCCTTTGGATATCCACCCAGTTATGGGATTGCTAGATCTATTTTCATTTTGGCGGTCGGGGGGTGGGCACATCTATAATGTTTTCCATGACAACTATACTAATTTAAATTCCCACCAATAGTGTTGCAAAGTATTACCTTTTCTGTACATCCTCTCCAATGCTTATCAATCATTTTCTTGATCACAGCCATCTTAACAGATGGGAGATGGTATCATGTGGTTAAAATTTATTTGCATTTTTCTAGTGATTAGTGATAGTGATCATTTCTTCATGTACCCATCGGCTGTTTTTTTTAATATATATATTTATTTTAGTTGTAAATGGACCTTTCTTTTATTTATATGCGGTACTGAGACTCAAACCCAAGGCCTCACACATGCTAGGCAAGTGCTCTACCACTGAGCCACAAACCCAGCCCCCCATTGGCTGTTTGTATGCTTTTCTTTTGAGAAACATACAAACTATCACAGCTACAGGCCAGTTGTGCCAGGGAAGGGGGGTAGGTTGCAGAAAGACCAAAGAAAGTGCTAACAGCAGGCACAGCATAGTTTTGGGGAGTGGGGTGGGGCTTACAAAAGATCAGTGACAGCTCCAAGAAGAATTTAGTGGTGACAGGCAGAACTAGTGGCACTTCCTTCCTTCCTGGCACCTTAACAAGTAGTGCCTCCAATCCCCATTACAATACACTACCAAAAAAAAAAAAAAAAAAACCCTCCAGGCTTCATGGTGCTTTACCAGTGGCAGCTGGCTGGCTGAGTGACATCCTTTCCACAGTGCCCACAGTTCCATACCAGTTGCCACCAAGAGAGGGGTTGTGTGTGTTAAGCTGTGACATCATCAGCATTGACTTATAGTCTGTTTATATGACCAGCATCCCAAGGAACAACTTCTTGGTGTACATATAAGAAAGCAGCTTTCTATAGATGACACTAACTTGCCTTAGTCTCACTGTGCATAAGAGAAAGTCAGCGTCCTGCAAAATAATATGTGTCTGGACAGACTTGCTCTTATTGCTGTCTTAACTTGGGTAGGTTTTGCAGAACAGAAAGAGGGTATTCAGAGACATGGTGTTTTACTGTTCCCTTTTCTTTAAGGATGATATACGCCACTTGCCAGGTGCCTGGATGTCCTTATAATCTTATCCTGACCATCTTCTGCAATGTCCCTCAGGCTGCACATAAATAATACACTGAAAATCCACAAGGGTTATACAGAGAGCAGCAGAATGTAATAAGCCCTGTTACAAGAGCAAGCAATACACCCTACATGGAGCTAGCAGGAAGAGGGGAACTAAGCAGAAACAGGATCAACACCAAGTTTGCCTATAGCAGTAATGTGGGTTTGTAACTGACCCAAAGACACATTATAATAATGATCAGGGATGTACACACACATTTGGTGTTGATGATAGCATGGGTACTTCCCTTGTTACAGTCAGCATGTCTTCAGCCATTCTGTTCAAAAGTACCACCTTTGACATTTGGGTCATTTTTTCATTAAGCAAAGTCCCGCTCTGAGTGTTAGCTAAGGCAGCAGCAGAATGGTTAGCTAAAGCCTCAACCTGGAACTCAGTGGTAATGTGTGTTGTTTGTGGAGAAAGCACAGCATGTGGATAAAGTCATCAGACAGCTTGAGTTTCTTTATGTCTAGCTTTGACCAGTTCCCAATCAGCAGGAGTCATAGACAAAGTGGGAAGTATGCAGGCTTCTGTATAAGGTCCCCCCAAGTCTATGGGCTAATCCAGTTATGAGGCAGGTGTGGCCATCCATGGGAGCCAGATGCCCATAACTATCCCCGAGGGAGGGGAGGTGCTCCTGCACAAACTTGGCTTTGTCACCCTAAGTAGTTAGTGTCTTTGAGTAGGTTAAACTGCACTGATCGACAGGGGTCCAAACTATATTTACAGGGGGTGGAGAGGTGTTACTGCCATTCTTTCTTTCCATACGGAGAGAAATTTTTCTTCTCTTTTTCACCTGTGTTGTACTTTAGCCATCCCAACCCATTAAGCGGTGTGCCCCAACAAAGGCTTGGCCATGTTTCTTTGTTCTCTTACCAAGTAGAAGACATATTTGATGTCCATAAAAGAAGGTAAATTTGGGGCTGGGTTTGTGGCTCATCATTAAAGCGCTTGCCTAGCACATATGAGGCCCTGCGTTCCATTCTCAGCATCACATAAAAAAATAAATAAATAAAAGTAAAGCTATTGTGTTCAACTACAACTAAAAAATAATTTTTTTTAAAAAAAGAAGATAAATTTACATTCAACTCCACAGGGCTGTTGGTGAGCTGTGTCCATGAATGATGGGTGTTTTTCCAGCTTGACATTTATTTTTATTGTACCAAGGTCCCAGTTGTAGGCACTGAAGGAGACTAGTGGGGGAGGACAGAGGCAGCTAACTGTCTATTCAGTAATCTATTTTGTTCTGCATCTCCACAAGGGCGTTTGCCATTCTGGATGTAAATAGATTAGCTCTAAGGATGAAACATAAGATATTTTAATAGGTGTTAACATAGGCAAATATTGACTATCTAACAATACATAAACAACCTGATCACTATAAGTGAGAATAGTACAAGCTTGTGGCCCATTCCTAGGTTTACAAAACCATATTTCTTGTTGCAGTGGTCCTGTGATTTTGATAGACAAGCATATAATAATATGACATACTTTTCTGTAGGGTTTGAAGATCTTAGCTTACTAGTTTTTTTAAAAAAAAATATGTTTTTCATTCTAGTCCCTTTGCCCATAGACCTAGGAACCATCACCATCAAGTCTCTATTTGCCATTCCTATGGCCACTAGACTATACAGGTCCCTTGTGGCAGGTCCTGCCGTAGCAGCAACAGCAAATTATCCCCTGTTCCCAGTGAGTGCAGATGTGCCTCTTAAGCATCCTCATCTTTATCCAGATGGTGCTGTCAGGCAGGCACTGTGGCATGTGCTGCAGTTATGTTTATTGATGGTCCTTATGGCCAGCCATAGTTGTTTGGTCCACACTGCCAAGGATCCATCTTCCACGTTTCATGTTGTTTTAGTGGGCCATTCATTTGAACAATCAGTCCTGCTGTAGCTGGGTTAGAAGGTAAGTGGAAATTCCAATGTATATACAAATTCTCAGCCTGTTTTTGCACCTCGTGGCCAGAAGGATGTGTTCCATGAGTGTGCTACACATGGTGCCAAGTATCTGAAGTCCACGTATGGTTGCCTTCAGTGTGACCTTTTTGTAAGCATGTGTCCATAGCAGTCCAGTATGTGTGTCTGCAAACTTGCAGCCTTTTAGTAGCAGCAAGGGCCTGAGAAGCCAAACTGCACTTTTGTACAGATGCCTCCCTTGAACTGTCCACTTGCTATATGAAGTACTGGCCACGCTGCTTCACAGGATGTCAGAGTCACACAAGTACAATGTCTGAGTGTCTTCGTGGGAGCCTCCATTGCTTTGTTATGGGACAGAGAGCTCTTCTTGTTGGCCCTGTTGGCCCTTCTTCCTATGTAGCCAAACAGCCACATCTTTAGATGGCATATCTTCCAGCCATTTAATTTAGTTTATGTGTTAGGTAGCTTTTTTTTCCTTCTTTTTGTTGCTGTGACTAAAAGACTCAACCAGCACAATTGTAGAGGAGGAAAAGTTTATTTGGGGGCTCACAGTTTCAGAGGTCTCAATCCATAGACAGCAGACTCCATTCCTTAGGGCTCAAAGTGAGGCCAAACATCAAGGTAGAAGAGTATGGTGGAGGGAAGCAGCTCACATGATGATCAGAAAGGAGAGAGGTGGGGGGTTCCACTATTCAGTGCTTTCTGTTGGTTCTATTTCCGTTTTTATCCTCATTTTGTATTGAGTGCATTTTTAAATTTATTCCATTTTCCTCTATTGGTGTAGATATCATACATCTCTTTACTGTCAAGTAGGAGTTACTCTGAAGGTTACAAAATGGTCCTCAAGTTATCAAATATAATGTCAAATGATACTTTTTATCCTCCTTCCAGACAATGCAAGGGCCTTAGAACAATTTAATCCATTTGTCCTTATGTGAATCATATAATTGTACTGCTCCTGATGTTTCTGTTTCTTGTTATTGTTTTCCAACTTTCTAACTGGGATAATCTGCCTTTTACTTAAAGAACATTATTTAATACTTTCTTTTGGTAAGATCTCCTAGCAACAAATTTTCTCAGTTTCATTTACCTGAAACTGTCTTTCATTCTTGAGGAATATTTTTTTAATATGGTAAAGAGTCCTACTTTATTATACTGAAGTGGCACCCCCTTTCTCCACAAAAAAGACTTAACTGGACTTCTCCAGAAATCTTCACCCAGACTGGTTTTAGGATTGTCAGCAAAAGAGTGTCTGCAAAAGAGTTCAATGTAGATAGACTTCCTATTTTTGTGTCGCTCTCTTTTACTTGGCCACTGGCTAAGACGATACCAGCACTCCAGGTGCTGGACACCCTTAACTAGTTTTCCACGAACATATCCAGTATAGTACTTTGAAGAAATGTGAAAGCAAGTCCTCTGGTCTTGAGCTGGGGCTTCACAGTGATGTCTATATTTTTAAGATAAGTTACAATTGGGCATCATGGTAACAGCTGGCAGGGGGAGAAAAGACAGGGGAGAAGAAGTTCTCCCCTTCTTAGGTGTTGTCCTTGAAGGGTTAACTTGCCCAAAACAGTGAAAGAAAAAGCTGCTTTTATGTGAACTTCTGCAGACTGTGAACTTCTGAGCCCCTCCCTTTTCATGCTGGGTATAAAATTCTGAAACTCCCTGAACTCGGGGTTCAGGGGATTAATTGATTATAGCAAAAGCAGTGCCCTCTGAACCTGGCTGCAGCTAAATAAAACTGTTTCCTGCTATCTTCAGTGCCTTGCCTCGTTTGTCCTTACAACAATACTGTGTCAGCATATCAAATATATCATTCTGCTATTTTCTGGCTATCATTGTTTTTAATGAGAAGTCACAGGTCAGTTTAATTATTATTGCTCTTCTGAAGATAATTCATCCTTTTTCTCTGAATATTTGTAAGGTTCTTTAGTTTAAGCAGTTACACTAAGATGGATCTAAGGATGACTTTATTTTCACTTCTTCTTGAACATTGAGCTTTAATTGATGTTATGGTTTAGATATAAGGGGTTCTCCCATATCTCCTGCGTTAATATAGAAATGCTCAGAGATGAAATGATCAGATTGTGAGAACAGTAACATAATCAGTCCATCCTAGTTTGAATGAACTGGATGATAACTGTAGGCAGGTGGGGTGTGGCTGGAGGAGGTGGGTCACTGGGGGCTGCTGTGGGAGTATTCAACTTCTCTGAAGCTCCTTCCCCCTCACTCTGCTTCTTGGCTGCCATGAATGAAGCAGAAAACCTCTATCATGCCCTTCCATTACAATGTGCTTGTTAAACCACTACGCAAAGAAAAGACCACTGACTCCAATTTTAAATCAAATTAAAGCAAGCTTGTAATTCTGGCCAGGACTGTCTCTCCTGAAATCCTTGGGTTAGAGAACAGTACCCCAGTTCTCTAGGAGCATAATTTTATAGCACAAAAAAATTGCAAAGGGGGGTATATTGAGAACTTACAGATAACAAGATTCTGACAAGCATAACACAAAGGTGGATAGTAGGTTAACGATCTAAATGGTTCAGCATTTCAAGTTAGAGTGTAAATTTAGATCCCAACACCAGAATTTATGAGGCGCCACTAAGGTTTCAGAGAGGGTTGTTATCTGGTCAGGGCAAACCAGGCATGGGTGAGCTCAAAGCACGGGCAGGCAATCCAAGCAAGTTTAGAAATCACAGTAATTTATAGTAAAACAGAAATTAACTTTTCATGACTTTGTGACGAGATGGCTCCCAAGCTTAGGATGGAATTAGGTTGGGTTCATCAGTGCTGCCTCACCTGGGGCCCAAAGCAGTGGACTCAGTTGACCATGGAATCAATCTCTGAACCATGAGCCAAAATAAACTTTCCTTCCTCCAAGTTGTTCTTCTCAGATACTTTTGTTACAGCAATGCAAAGCTAACTAACACAGAAATTGGTGTTGAGAAGTGGAGTCATTGCTATGGCTAATCTAATCATGAAGTTCTGAAGCCTTTGGAGCTGGTCTGCAGGAAGAATTTGGTAAAGTTTGGAGAAGCAGTCTGGAAAAGTTTTAGAACATTGTAAGTGGAGCTTAGTGGGTAATTATGGCAGGAGCTTTGAGGCCCAGAATGCTGATAGGAATGTGGTCTATGCTCACGAAGCTGTAGAGGAAAATGAAGACTGTAGTGGGATTTGGGCAAGGGGCCATCTGTGTTCTATTCTGGCAAAGAACTTGTCTACATTTTGCCCATGTCCTGAAACTTTTAGTGAGACTCAATTTAAAAGTGATAGACAAATTAATTTGGCAGAGAAAATTTCAAGGCAGCACAACATTCAGACAGTGGGATGGATATTGCTACCAGCTTTTAGTCAGGTTACTATAAAAATTGGGAGCAGAAAGCAAGGCTAAAGGATTTTAAAAACTTGCAGTTTGGCCAGAAAATTGAAAGTAAAACTGGGGCCAAGGAAGGTGTGGTTGTTAAAGAGATTACATCCACTAAAAAGATGCTAACTACTTTGCACAGAGTCAGTAAGAGAGATGGCTTGAGGGTATCACAGGAATTTGCAAGACCACACCCACTGCAGGCTCAAGGATGTCCAGGGTAAATTCCTTTGAGAAAAAATCACGAGGGCACCCTGTTTGCACTGAAAAGTTGTTTCACTTGCTCAGTCTCTCAACCCAGGCACTCAGAGGTCACTGCTGCTGTGACCTTGGAGGCTCAAGTACAGGAGCTGGCAGAAGATCTTGGTGTATTCCTTGTAGTTCTGCAGGATGCTGGAATTAAGAGAAGATGGAGGCTTCCATCAAAATTTCAAAGGAAGGACTGGGAGGCCGAGCAAAGTACAGCAGGATTGGAATCCCTGAAGGTTGCCCTTGAGACGAGAGAGTAATGTCTGAAGCTATGGAGGTGAAGCTGAAGCCAGAATGGAAGGTGAAGCAGGAGCTAGAATGGAGACCCTAAGAATTCAGCGAAGACAGTCATTTTGACTGTCTGCACAGAAAAGCTCCCAGCGGCACAGACAGGCTAAAAGATAGCCCATGTGTACTGCAACTGGCATGGCTTCCCAAGTGTTTTGGAAATCACATCTTGCTGAGACTGGGGCAAAGGACAGTTGTAGATAATGGATGATTGGGTCAGGAAGATGGGGACTAATTCAAAGGAAATAAAATGTTACAACCTCCAGAACACGTTCCCCCTCAAAACCTGTTGCCTAGGTAACTTGTCTCCAGGGAATTTTTCCTTCCAGCAAGGAGTTGTTAATGAGCACTTCCTGGGTGGCTCCTTTCCTGTCTTTGGTTATTCCCACCTTTTGGCCATGTAGGCAGATAAGAGAAGCAGGATGAGAAGAAAGGAAACCTGGAATCTATAAAGGGGCAAGATACCGCCACACTCCCTTAGGCACCAGCACTGAACCCTATCCTCTCCAGAGAAGTCTTGAGAAACTGATGTGACTCCATTTTTTGAAAAACCAGTTACTACCTCAAGGCCTGTCAAGAGGGAGTGGGTGTGACCTTGTCCTTGGAAAAACCCACAGAACTCTCCTAGGCACATACCCACCCTCCAGAATTGTTTGTAAATAACAGGAGAGATCTCAGGCGCCTGGTGTCCCTGACTCAGTTAGGCTAGGAGAGGACCCATAGCAACCTCCTAGCAACCACCAATCAGAGTGAGACAGGGACCATATCTGAAATGCCAGGTGACCCTCCCAGTAGTTTCAGTGATTGATAACATGATTAGGCCACCCTGCAGTTTAGCATATACACTCTTGCAACCCCTCGCGGCCTAAACCAATCAGTTCAAATGTAGCCACCACGTGAACTCACCAATCATCCTTACCCAACTTGTTCCCGCCAGTGAATGTGCGAATCAATGTTAAGAGTTGTTGTTTGATTTTTCCACAGTGTGGAATGATTTAGTGTGTGATGTTGTGACACATAGCCTATCCCCCAAAACCTATAAATCCTCACTGAACTAAGGGTCAGGACTTACTCCTTGGGACCCCTTCATCGAAAATGGTTGTGAGTCTAGGCTCGAGCTTGCAATAAAGACTCTTGTGTGATTGCATCGGATTTGCTCCTGGAGGTCTATTGGGGTCCCACAAATCTGGCATTACAGTCTCTCTGTTCTGCCTTTTAAATAAATTTACTTTTTGCTCTTGCCTCAGTGTTTCTTGGGTGTTTAATTTTAAACATCAGGGGAACAAGTGTTATAGTTAAAGCAGCATCCCGGGGTTTCATAAACTGACTTCCAGACCACTCACGTATAATTGAATGAAGCCTTTATTGAAGCACACCGGTGGTGACTGACCAGAACGTAAAGCTGTTCCCCAGATCAGTCCCAAAGAATTGCAAGGGCGCTCTTTATAAGCCTGAAAACCACAAAAGGGACATTTGGGGGTCCAGCCAACGCAAGCAAGCCAGGTTACAGAAGCAGGACAGTGCAGTAAGGGGGCCAAATGCTTAGCCAATCACAATTAGCCCAATTACCCCAGTTACTGAAACAGAACCCTGTTACCCTAGTTACAGAAACCATGCCCCGTTAGGAGGTTCCATATTCTTAAAGGTTTCTATAGCAAAAGGAAAAGAACAACTTGCCCCAGTCATGATCCTTCTACTTGGCATGGTTGTTTTAAAAAATGGAGTTACAAAATAAAATGGAGTCACTTTGGCTTGACTGTCACACAAGGACCTGATCCTGATTTTCAATACCCTGTCTTCTACACCCATAGTCCCAACGGCTTTGTGGGGTGGCCTTTGCCCTTTGACTCTCTGTGGGGGTCCTGTAACATATCAGTTCATGGCTGTGTGTGTGGGTCCTGCCCAGTAGCTCCTCTGGACTAAGGTCCCACTCTGTGGCTCTCTGAGCCAGGGTCTACTAGCAGGTCCCACCTCTAAGGCTCTGATTGGAGGCTCTCTGGACTGTTGAAACTGAAGTAATGGTCTTGATGATCTCAGAATCATACATTTCCAGGTTAACTACAAATGCTCAGAAAAGATGATCAACCAATAAATCAAATGATTAGAACATGAAGCTTAGATACCTAAGAAGTATATATTCCTCTCTATCGTCTTGCAGAGGGAAGAAGGGTAGTTGTGAGGTTATTTAGTAATACACAGGGAAAAGGGAAGTAGGCATGAATCACTGATTTAAATATATACCTTAAAAGTAAGCTTTGGGCTGGGGATATGGCTCAAGCGGTGGCGTGCTCGCCTGGCATGCGTGCGGCCCGGGTTCGATCCTCAGCACCACATACCAACAAAGATGTTGTGTCTGCCGAGAACTAAAAAATAAATATTAAAAATTCTCTCTCTCTCTCCTCTCTCACTCTCGTTTTTTTTAAAAAAAGTAAGCTTTAAGACATGGCAACAGAAATAACAGATGATAGAAACAAATCTATAAGGATCTAAAATATCGGAATCATTAGACCCAGACTTTAAAAATAACTGTGTTTACGGATATGGGCTTGTTGCCTTCTAGAACTGTAAGAAAATAAATTTCTATGATTTCAGCCATCTGGGTCTGTGGTATTTTGTTATGGAAATCCCAAATGAGTTCATTTTCCTCTGTTCTTGAAGAATAGTGCATTGTCATAGCCTAATAGCTCTCTTTTCCTACACTGTCCAATCCAAGAATTATAATATAATTATAATATATAATATAATAATTATAATATAGTCTTCCTTAATTTCATCCTGTTTCTGTCTCCTTCAGTTCAAACTGATAGTGTTTCTGCTCATATAATCTCATAAAATGTTTATCAAATTGTTGTTCAGCATTGTTTAAATATCCTTAGTATTCTCATCAAAACAAGCTCTCTCTCTCTCTCTCTCTCTCTCTCTCCAATATATATGGGTAATTATGAGTGTAATGCATTCCACTATTGTTGTGTATTTAAAAAGTAAATTAAAAAAATATAGAAAGACTGAAAATTTTCCAAATCCTCAAGTTATGGTTCTTTTTTTTTTTTTTTAACAATTTCTTCTTCAATTTATCTCTTGCCTTTCATGTTTATATAAGCAATGAGAAAGAATCAAGGCTACACTCTTTTAATATTTTGCTAAAAATCTCCTTAGCTAAATACCTAAATTTATTGCTTACAAATTTCTACTTTCCATAAAACATTAAATACAGTTTAGTGAAGTCCCTTGACACCTTATAACAAGGCTCACCTTTTATCCAGTTTCTAATAATACATTGCACATTTCCATCTGAGTTCTCATTAGAATTACCTTTAGTGTCAGTATTGCTAGCATCACTACAAAACTCTTCTAGGCTTTACTTATATCCCATTACAAAGCCACCCCCCCACATGTTTAGGTGTTTATTACAGTAGCACATACTATGTATGGTTCCTGCTAAGAAGGTGTCCCCTCTCCCATATTAACGCAGAAATATTCAGAGGTAAAATGATTGGACTGTGAGAGCTATAACTAATAAGTTTCTCCTAGTTTGAAATAAACTGATTGGGTGATAACTGTAGGCAGGTGGACATGGTGGAAGCATCCTTAGGGGTGTGCCCTTCAAGTTTACATCCTCCCTACAGCCCTTTCCTCCTCCCCTCTCTGACTCTGCTTCCTGACCTCACGGTGAGCTGAAGACTTATCATCCACTAGGCCTGTCCCCCATGGTATGCTTCCTCACTTTGAGCCAGAGCAATGGAGGTGGCTGTCAATGGACTGAGATTTCTGAAACCATGAGCCCCAAATAAACTTTCCCTCCTCTAAGTTGTTCCTGTTGGGTGTTTTGATCACAGAGATGTAAAACAGCACTCCACTCCTAGTACCAGAAGCCTGTCTTAGTTATCTGGGGCTTCCATAGCAAAATACCACACACGGACTGGGTGGCTTAAACCACAGAATTTATTTTCTCCCAGTTCTGGAGGCTGAAAGTTCATAGCAATAAACATATGACACTTTATATTTTAAAACTTGTATCTAATAATTCCAATATTTTAGGTCCATTTAGGTCTGTTTCCATTGTAGGTTGTTTCTGCTACTGCTTTTTTAAAGTTGTTGTATCTCCTCATGTACTTTGATATTTATTGCATTCCAGATATTATATATAAAAATATTTGCAAAAATAAATTGAGGTCTAGGGTCTTGTTCATTTTCTCCAAATAAAAATTAAGTTTTATTTCTAACAGTTTTCTTCACCTAATAAGAATCAAGAATATTCCTTATTTCAATTTCAGAGATTGATAATTTTTTTTTATTTTGGATCATTGGATGATTAGAAGCTAAGTTGTTGGGCTGGGGTGTGGCTCAGTGATAATTGAATGCATGTCTAGCACATGTGGGCACTGGGTTTGATCCTGAGCATCACATTAAAAAATAAATAAAATAAAGTTATTGTGTCTATCTACAAAAGAAGCTAAGTTGTAGAGCACGCAGGGAAAGCTTGCTTCCCTACATCCTTACTACTAGGGCATGGACTTTTAGAGACCCAACCCAGATGGAGTGGGTTTATCAGGTCTCAACCTTCACTCTAATTTTTTTTTCAATATTTTAAAAAATTTGTTGATAGATCTTTGTTTTTTGTTTTATTTTAAATTTATTTATATGCGGTACTGAGAATTGAACCCAGTGCCTCACACATGCCAGGCAAGTGTGCTACCGCTGAGCCCCAGCCCCAGACCTTCACTCTAGTTTTTCTCCCAGTAGTTTGTAAAGCTTTTAAAAGTAGCGCTCAGTCTCTCAGCCACATTTTCTAGATCATAACCAGGAAAAAAACTAGGTCCAAATACCAGACCCAAAACTCTGAATTTCTGTCCTCTCCTAGATTTTGACCCACAAGTTCTTCACTACTTTATTAGCTTTCCATTGTCTTCAAGGTCACTTAAAATATATATAATATGTGTTATATTTTCTGTATATGTTTTTTAAAAAAGGTTTATTTATTTCTGCTATCAAAGAACAGAATTATGACAGTGTAATTTAACAATTCTAATTGGCTTCATTTTAAATTTTAAAATCAGGTAACACTTCATTCCATAAAACAGAATCAGTTTTCCTATGAGCCAAGCACTCATCAAAAATTATTTGATGATTAACATCAGATTATTTATTTTGCTTACACAAAATAAGGACAAGGGAACTTCATTATTTCACCAGTTGAGAATGGCTGTTCTCCTTCCAATCCAGATTTCTCTTGGAGGACCAGATATGTCAGCTTGGTTTGATTGACTCCATGTTTTGTTTTATTTTTTTCTCCCTGGAATATTGTCTCTGCTGAAAAACTGGCTTCACAAAGAAGGTGGCAGCAGGAAAATTTCAGAATCCAAAGCTTAAAAATAAGTCTTGGGCAGTGTGGGGTTATTTCTGTCTCTGGGGGGGATCATTCGGTGTCCGAGGCCTGGAGACAGAGGCAAAGTCCCCAGCCACCCATCTAGGAGATGTCACTCTCAGTAGCGTCTGGTGTCCTGACCTGTTCTCGCCCAGGATGACGGTGGGTAAGGAGCAGCAGGTCACAGGGACCCCCTGACCCTCTGGGAGACAGAGCACTCCCTGGGCAGACCCCGGGACTGAGAGTCAGAGGCCAGAGGAGAATCAACGACTGTCCCCGCCTGTGGTCTCCGAGGTCCTGGGGCAGGGATGCAGGAGGCAGCCAGTGTCACAAGATGTTCCCGTCTCCAGCCAGGCCGGGTGCCTGGCTAAGCGAGGAGAAAGACGGTGTCCCTCCTCAGGGCCTGGCCCCTGCGCCTGGTCTCACTTCCTCCTCGGCACTGCCTAGAAAGGGAGGAAGTGACACTCAGGGGAAGGCCCGGAAGTGAGGCCACCGTCACATTCAAGTTTAGGGTGCGACAGCTCAGTCTACCTCCCAACAGGCCCCATACTCGGCTCCCCTTCATGGGCCACATCCCTTCTGAGAGTCACGCCTGCCCTTTATAGGCACAAGGACACAGAAGTTCCAGGGACACGTCCATGTTTAGGCCCTCAGATCCGGAAGTTCCTCAGGCATCCATGTTTAGTCCCCAGGATCTGAAAGTTCCTCAGGTGCACGTCCATATTTAGGCCCCCAGATCCAGAAGTTCCTTGGGCCCACATCCATGTTTAGCCCACAGCATCTGGAAGTTCCTCGGGTGCACGTCATGTTTAGCCCTTAGCATCTGGAAGTGCCTCAGGTGCACATCCATGTTTAGGCTCTAGGATCCGGAAGTTCCTCAGTCCTCCATGTTTAGGCCCCCCGATCCGGAAGTTCCTCAGGTGTCCATATTTAGGCCCATGGATCCAGAAGTTCTTCAGTTTCATGTCCATGTTTAGGCTCTAGGATCTGGAAGTTCCTTTGGTGCACGTCCATGTTGAGACTCTTGGATTCGGAAGTTCCTCAGGCGTCCATGTTTAGGCCCCTGGATCCGGAAGTTCCTCAGGTACATGTCCATCTTTGGGCCCTCAGATCCGGAAGTGCCTCAGGCGTCCATGTTTAGGCCATAGCATCCGGAAGTTCCTCAGGTGCATGTCTATGTTTAAGCCCCAGGATCTGGAAGTTCATCGGGTGCACATCCATGTATAAGCCGCCGGTCCGGAAGTTCCTCAGGCATCCATGTTTAGGCTCTAGGATCCAGAATGCCTCAGGCGTCCATGTTTAGGCCCCCCGGGTCCCGAAGTTCCTCAGGTGCTCATTCATGTTTAGGCTCTTTGATCTGGAAGTTCCTTGGGTGCACATCCATGTTTAAGCCCCCAGGTCCGAAAGTTCCTCAGGCATCCATGTTTAGGCCCTGGGATCCAGAAGTCCCTCAAGCATCCATGTTTAGGCCCCAGGATCGGGAATGCCTCAGGCATCCACGTTTAGGCCTTCGGAAGTTCCTCCTATTTTCTGTATATGCTTTCAATCAGTGATTCATGCCTACTTCTCTTTTCCCTGTATATATTATAAAATAATCTCAAAACTTCCCTTCTCTCCTCCCTGTAAGAAAAGGGAGAAATATATAATTTGGAGACAGTTAAGCTTCATATCCAACATTTAATTTATTGGTTGACCATCTTTGCTGAGTGTTTGTCATTAGAGTATCAACTAGATATTTTTACAACTAGCTTTTTTTTTTTTTTTTGGTACCAAAGATTGAACTCAGGGGCACTTGACCACTGAGCCACATCCCCAGCCCTGTTTTTTGTATTTTATTTAGAGGCAGGGTCTCCCTGGGTTGCTTAGCACCTCACCATTGGTGAGGCTGGCTTTGAACTTGCGATCTTCCTGTTTCAGCCTCCTGAGCCATGTGCTGAGCTACAACTAGCTTTTATAACTATTCATATATGCTTTATACAGGCTTAAATGAAATGTATTTTACTTTAAATAAGTAGATAGAAGATGATTTTGTTTCACTCCTCTGACTTGACATCACAGGTCACCATAGGATGTCACAGAGCAGGTATCAAAGTCAGAAGTAAATGCATATCTATTCAATTCAAGCTGCTTAAATGGCTAATATTAAACTTTCATGTCCAAAAAATTATTCCCAACCCTCTGTCTTATTTTTTTTAACAATAATAAGGTTGGCAAAATGCTTTGGCCATTGAATTTATATTTAGGAGATAATAGATAATAGATGATATTATACCTCAATACATGCTTTAGATCTTCACTGATTTCAGATATTATTTCATTATTAATTGAAGACGAAAGCTTATATGCTGTAATTTACAACCATAGATTGACATTTAAAATCATGAATCTGTTTTCTCTCAGATCTCTTCCTTTATCTCAATCCTTTCATAATTCCTTTTGAATGGGACTTACTTTCACTTGACTCTTTTTTGTTTGTTTTTAACACTGTCATGGCTTTATTAAAAACATACAGTTGCACAAAAGTATTAACCTCAAAATTTAAGGAGAGATTCTTAAAGAACTTAACACACTATATACATACTGCAATACAAAGAGCATTAAAATAGGACCCTAAACTTCTACAAAATATAAATCCCCCCCTTACTTATTTGCATGAAAATACCACCCACAAAGCTAAATAAGTTCTTAAAAGTTATCTGGAGGTTCACTATGTGTTGTTTTCAAACCAAAGAACTCTAATTTTGATTGTACAATAAGATAATTGATAAGAAAGTCAATATATAGATTTCATTTTAAAAATAAGTATCTTATAATCTGGACATAGTATGTAATGAGAATTCTTAGAGACTAAAGCAGGGCATATCAATTGTTAAAAGTTAGGGAAAAAAATGTTAATCTTTTGTACTTTCTGATCCCCCTACTAAATTTATTCCAAGTGTTTTATTTCAGTCAGTTGTGCAACTGTTTTAGTTTCTCCACAAATAACCTTTAAAACATCAAGTCATACATTTTAAACTAAGAAAAACAAGCAGCAGCAGTACTACACTCAGTAATTTAAATGTGTCACAATAGAGAAGAATAGTTTCAATTAGTTTACTGGCATTAACTTTTAAAAACCTTACAAATATTCAGAACAAAGAAAAAATTTTTAGGTAGTCAAGATGAACAAAGCAATTACCTTGAACATGGAGCCTCCATGACAAAAACAGAGATGCACCTGTGCACTTGTTATATTTTATTTAGTAACCATGTAAATAAGCACACACTCAGACTTATTCCAAATATCCTTCTATTTTAATGGACATTCACTTGAAAATATCACTTGACTCTTTTTGTTCTTCAATTGACTTTTGAGTCTGCCCCTCGCCCACCCCCACCCTCATGAAGCTTATAAGCTAAGGCAGTTCCTGTCCCCACAACCTGAATCTCTTTTTTCTTGTACCTGAGCTCGTCGTAACCTGGGGACTAAATAAAATAGGTATGTTAATAAAATATAAATAAAACAGAAGTGTGTGGGTATGGCAGGAGCTACAGGAGGAGAAGTGTCTGATGTGGCCCTGCTGGAAGCTGTTTCCTTTCTTATATTCTGCTGTGTAGACTCAACCGAATGAGGCCTGAGTTAGTCTTGTGAGTATGAATGTTTAATTGAGACTCATTCCAACCCCTGGCAGACACTGCAGAAGTGGCTGAACTGGGCAGGCTTCATGCCTTGTGCTGTACTTACAGTTAGCATGGTGCCTTAGGGCACAGCACACCCCTCTCCATCAGAAGAAACTTAAAAAAAAAACCCTTACATGTTCTGTAACTTTATTTGTGATAAAATATAGTTACATGTTAAAAGAACCCACAAAAGAAATTAAAGACTTGTTTTTTAGATTGCAAGAGTACAAATTCTGTCATAACAACTGTAATCATTTCAGCCAGTAGGTACCATGACCTAGATGAAATGTGCCAATTTAAATGGAAGCTCTTTATTTTCTTAAACAATGGACAATCTATTCACACTGTGCTTGTTAGAGCACAACACAATGCTGAATGATGCTCCTCCTCTGCTTCTGCTAAATGGAAAACTCAAACTCACCTTAGCTGCTGTTCTTATTTTGTGTTCCCTCCTCAGGTAACTTCTCAGCATTTGAGACCTCATCTTTTGGTCGCTCAACAAATTTCCGCTGGACCATGGCTTCTGTGTGTTGATGGATGATCTGATGGGCTGCAAGAATATGTTTTCGCTGTGCATTCCTCACTGTGCAAAAGGGACAGAAGAATTTTTTCTCTGAAAGTCTGAATGAAACCATTCCCAAATGTTTTCAAGAGAGTAATGACAAAAATGATCATTTTGTGAATCACATATTTTCTAACTTAGGGCTGATTGGGCTTACTAACAACACTCTGCTCTCTGGTTTTAGAAGAACATCTTCCTAAGTAAAAGGTAAAGCAAACCCATCCCTTATTTATTGCTGTTCCCTCTATTCACATTCTTCAATTCAGTTGTCATTTCCTCCCCTGCAGACTTGCCTCCATGTCACACCTCCATAGCTTTTCTCACTTGGAAAGACTGCACTCCAAACCCTAACCTTCTGCAAAACCCAGCTCAAGTTCCAGCTTGCCCAGGAAGTCTGCTTTGATTAGGTAAGACCTTTTTTGTCATTTCCCACAAAAAAACATTGAAGCACTTCATTTGAGTTACATTTTCTTTTCTTCAAACCTTATAAATGATTGATCAGTCTTAATGAGACTCTTGTCTCACACTTCTCTTTGAACCTTAATTCCTATGTGGAGTTTTGCTTATTAATGATGAATATCTGGGCTCATGACTATAGAAGGTGGTCCCAGCTCCAAATTCTAAGAATATTTGTAATCAGGGCTTAGTATAGATAATGCTAAGCACCCAGGCCTTTGGAAAAGTCAGAGGTGTTGATGATAATGACAATGATGTTAGCAGTTAGCCTTTTTCCTTACTTTTTTTTTTTTTTTAGAATGAGAGAGGAAAGAGAGAGAGAGAGAGAGAGAGAGAGAGAGAGAGAGAGAGAGAGAGAGAGAGAGAGAATTTTTTTTTAATATTTATTTTTTAGTTCTCGGCAGACACAACATCTTTGTTGGTATGTGGTGCTGAGGTTCGAACCCGGGCTGCACGCATGCCAAACGAGTGCGCTACCACTTGAGCCACATCCCCAGCCCCTTTCCTTGCTTTTTGCTAGGCACTATTTTAAGCAATTGACATATGAGTAGTCATTTAATTCTCCCACAACCGTAAAACAGAATATTATTAATATCCTCATTTTTCAGAAGAAACATAGACACAGACAGATTAGTTACTTATCCAAACTCATACTGCTAGCACAGGACAGTAAGAAGTACTGTGGATTTTTTGCTATTTAGGTATCAGCTACTTTATACAGGGTAATTCATTCAGCATTTTTACTACAATTCACAGTAGTATGGCCAAAGAAGTGGGTGCTTTGGAGCCATACAGACCATGATTCAACTCTGCAAGTCATGTGTTTCCAAACACATGAAAAAATCAGAATACCTTCACAGCTGTTGCAAGAAATTGAGATAATGAACATTTTCAAATGCTTAATGCACTGCTTTTTGCAACTTAGCATGCATTTAAAATGTCACAGTTACTGTTATTTTACATCTATATACGTATCTCTTTAAGGTCTTTCTAATTTTATCAGCTTTTTAAAAAGTGAAATATCTCAACATGGCCTTTATATAATAGCACCTTGACTTTTGATAAAGAGTATACATAATAAATAACACATTTGGTAAGGAGCATATATACTCTCTTATTTGAAAGAAGAAACAGGTTCCTAGTGTACACTCACTGTCCATATGGCTTTTTTCATTTTGACATAAACATAAAGGGAAGAGACTAAGGACTTGGGCAACTTGCCCACAGGATTTCCTCCATTCAAGTTCCTCCTCCAGATCTTTCCCTCATCCCTAGGAGGAGGTGTAGGAGGGGATCTCAAACTAGTAAATATTAAACCCACTATTTCCCTGTGTCCTTGAATTCCTCCAAGTAGAATGGCTCTGAAGCAGGCTGATCTCACTTTGGACCTGGGTGAAGTAGAAAGGAGTTATATATTTTCTTAAGGATCTAGAAAACATAAGGTCCCTTTTATAATGAATGTAAGATGATACAGAAAAACACATTACTTGGTCTGAAAATTAAACTTCATACACTATGAAGATAGATATGGCACTATCATAACTATTGCTGGGAGTAGAAATTAGAACACTCCTTTTGTGGGACAGTATGTAGAATCTATCAAAAGGTAAAATGTACATACCCTATTTCCCAGTAGTTGTACCACTAGGAATTGACTCTCAGAAGCATGGCCAGGAAACATAGAACATATACTGGTTGCAGTGCTGCTAGTAATAAAGCCACACTGGAAACACTGAGTGCTTATCACTAGAAAGGACTGCTTTTAAAATTACACAACAACCTTGTAAGAATGAAAATATGGTGACTCTTTGTCCTGATGTGTTACACCTCTACCATTTTCTCTATCATTGATTAAGCAATCAAATATTGCACAGTTTAAATCTGTCCATAAGTTCCTGCTTTAAATCTGTCCAGAAGTTCCCTACATAATCCCAAAAGCTTCTGCATTGTTATTTCACCTGAATATTGGTCGTGTCCTGATTGCAGCCCTCCCTCTAGGATCAGGCGTCTCACCAATAGTCTCATAGTTCTGGAAGAATCTTTTACTTTTCTTTTCTTTTTTTTTTTTTTTAGCTGTAGTTGGACACAGTACCTTTATTTTATTTATTTATTTTTATGTGGTGCTGAGAATCGAACCCAGTGCCTCACACATGCTAGGCAAGCACTCTCCACAGAGCCACAACCCCAGCCCCAAAATATGCCACTTTTGAATATGATAAATTGGGGACCTTTATACTTAGGTACAGGTCCAGAAGAAATACAGTATCTGTGACTCAGGCAGAGTAGCAGAATAGATACAGACCTTTTGGGCACCCCCAGTTTTTAATACCCATAGTTTATATTTCCCTGCTACAAAAGGCCGTCACAGTTTGAGCCATAGAATTCTTGGAACTAGGAACCTCCTTTTAAAGAAAGCTGGATCTTGACACTCTGTCAAGCTTGTTAGAACTGCATCCCATCTCTACGACAAGTGACTAAACTCTGCAGTCAGACAATGGGAAAAGAATTTATCAAGTTCTGAAACAAGAAAACAGTGCATCTTCAGAATTTCCCTGTATCTCTGTTAAGTTCTAAATCTCTAGGATTTTGAAAATAATTTACATCATTTAAAAAAATCCTAAAGTGAAGCATTTGTATCAGTTTACCTTTTTCTTTGACAAACTCTTTTTGCACCTCTGGAATCAAAAAACTATAAACCAACTCGGCAACAATCTCCTCTGACTGAAGATATGTTCGACTGAAAAAGAAAAAAAAAGAAGTTAAACTGTTTCCTTTGTTTTTCACTTGAGCTAATGGCACTTAGATGTTCCTTGCATGTATGAACAACTCCACTGCCTAAATTCTGTCATGACCTTTTCCTTGACTGAATGATCTAAAATACCACATTCCTAATGAGCTTAACTCCATGGAAAATCTGGATTTGACCCTGTCCTTCATTTATTGGCCTGGTAGGACGGGAATGTTAGAACTACAGATTACACATAGAAGCCCAAAACCTTGGGATCAAATCCAAATAATGTTGCACAAACACATGTCCTCATTGTTTCATGCTTCTGAGTATTCTAAAAGTACGTAGTATGAAAATAACCCAGATCACAGAGGGTAACTGAGAATTCAATTCCAATGCTCCCACCATATAGTGGTATAGTCATGTTGACTTATAAAGAATCATGATGATAAAACAGTAGACATCGAAGCACAAATTATATATTTGTTTCTCTGTGGTGGCAAAATCTTAAGCTCCCAAAAAATTACATGAGTACCAGCAAATGGACTGTCCATTCTATAATCTCTTGGTGCATACCGGTTTTCCATTTCATAAGCAATGTCATTGATTTCCTCAGCCATCTTCTCAATTTCTTTTCTGGCCTGTTCTTCTGCAGTATTCTCTTCAGTACTCAGTATTATGTCTTCCAGATATGAGGATACAGTACTTTGATGAACTTTAACCACCTACAAAGAGCAAAAGTATACCTACTTACTAATAATAGCTATTATTTTTAAAAGACCAAAAAAATAGACAAACATTGGTTGATGGTTTTCTAGCATATGTATTTCATTCATTAAGTCAATAGTTCCTTCTGTTTCTCATTCACCAACCGACTGATTCTGGGCAGCCCCTATCCATTAAGAAATATGTCTCTTACTTGTGGGTGGGTAATATAGCACCACAGGAAGATCAAAGGCTTCAGCTCAATAACCCTGGTTTGGTTTCTGCCTTTGTCTTTATCAACAGCGTGACATGGCCAACCTACCTATCTAACTGTAGTAGAGGCTAGCACATTTCCCTTTATCCTTTCTGTTTTTCCTCTTAAATAACAGAACCTCTGGATTTCAGCTGGGTAATCAGGTACCTAGAATAAAGACTTCATTTCCTAACACCCATAGGTACTGGACACGGCCATATGATAAAATTCTAACTAAGACAATATATGCAGAAGTTATGTGTGTAACTTCCAAAAACAGTTCTTAAAGGGAAAGTTCTATCTTCTTTTTTCTTTCTTATTTCATGGGGACATAATGCTGGTACATAGGTAGTCACCTTAAATGGGCCATAACTTAGAGGGCGAATAACAGAAAGATGGGAGGATCTTGTGTCTCTGAAGAACTTACTGAACTATCCCAACATTCTCGGACTCCTTCTTTTTAAATTTTTCTTGAAATCTTGAAATGGAATACAGATTTTAAAATGTGCAGAGTACACATAGGTACAGTACGGTGAGTTAGGCCAGCGTCAATGTAGTCACAGCTAGTACCTCAGAAGGACATGACTGCAGACCCTTTTCATTTCAATGACTGTCCTAGTAAACACCTCCTATGCTTTGTAATTTTACTCCCTAAGCGTGCAACCATAAGTGTATGGTTTGGTTATGAGGAGTCCCAAAAAAACTTATGTGTTAATTCAGGAATGTTCAGAAGTGAAATAGTTAGATTATAAGATCTGCAACCTCATCAGTGGATTAATCCACATGGTGGATTAATAATTTGAATGTATTATTGGATGGCAATTGTCAGTTCTTGGGGCATGACTGGAGGAAGCAGGTAACTGGGGGAGTGCTGCTGGGGGTTATATTTTGTCCCTGACTCCCTACTCTCTCTTCTTGCTTCCTGGCTGCCATGAGCTGAAGCTTTCCTCCACTGTGCCCTTCCACCATGATGTTCTGCCTCATCTCAAGCCCAGAGCAATGAGGTCAGCCAATCAAGAACTGAGTCTCTGAACCTGTAAGCCAAACTTTTCCTCCTCTAAGTTGCTCTTGTCAGGTATTTTGATGAAATACTGAAATAAATTTTGTCAGTGATGAAAAACTGACTAATACAATAAGCAATGCCTTTTGGCCTGTTTGACAGGTATTTACACAGGAAGTATCATAAGCATCAACTGCTACATACTGAGTTTTGTTATATATTCTGCCTCCTCAATGGATTGTGAGTTTTTTGGAGACAGGGCAGTTTTCTATTTCATGTCTGGATATTTCTTTGGAATTGAGATAATGCCTAGGACTCAGTAACAACCCAGGACCTGTTTCTTGACAGGCACTGCAGCACAAGTCTGAGTATGTGATACTGAACATGTACCTATATGACACCAATTTTGAACCCTTAGGCCTTCCCTATGGGAGTATCTCAGTGACAGTTCAGTATAGTATCAACCAAATGACCAAGTAACCAAAATATACTTGCTCAATGTCTAGTAGGTATGGGAATCTATGCTATTGTCAGAGAAGGCCCAGAGCAAATATACAATAGCTTGCTCTCATAGAGGAAGCAAGTCACACCTATATGGTAAAAAAGTAGAGAGGTGTGTGCTCTTCTCACAGTGATATATGTTCCTGAGTGTTCTTGTGGGTCTTTATAAATAGGTACGTTTCTGGGCACATTTGTGCTTGTAAGTGTATGAGTAAATAAAGAAACACAGATGGCTATGTATGTGTCCATGTGTGCTCCTCCTTGTATTTGCTAATTGTGCACACTGGGTTATTTTTTGTGAATTTTTTGGTGTATGTACCTGCAAAAGTGTGATTATATTTAAAGATTCTTTATATCTTATATATGCAGCTATTAAAATAACTCCATTCAGCTGTCCTGAGCAAATTTAAATTGAAATCCTGATTCTACCCCTAAACTTATTCTCTCAACTCACCTACCTCAGAAAAGAGGACCATCACCTTTCAGTTGCTTAAGCCCTAAACTGGGCACCATACTTGATTTCCTCAGGCTTCACTACTTCAACAGCTTCCTTCCCAGTCTCTCTATTCCCACTCTGTCCTTCCTCCCACCTCTTCTCCATTCAACAAGCAGAGTAACCTCTTTAAAATGTGTCACTGGGCTCCATTTGCTTCCTTCGTGGAACTGCTTCGTGGAATTTTTCTAATTCTACACTTATATGCATGTTTTACGTTTCTCAACTTCCAGGGAAAAGGGAGTCCGTCTGCCTTTTGTCCTCCAAAATACCCCCACAGTGTCTTTGCACAGTTCCTGGCATATAGCAGGAACCCAGTATATATTTGCTAAATAAAATGAAAAACAAAAACCCAATGCCATTTCTTGTCATGGGAGTGCTTTGGTGTAACTTTGCTGTTTCCAGGGGATTTCCATGCCCTGGGCTTCCCCTACTTGCCTCCTTAAATATCTGGTCCTCCTCACGCAGGCGCCTTTGTTCCACCTGGCGACGACCACTCTCTTCAGCTTCTCGCATCCGCCGCTGACGCTCTGCCAACATGGCAAAGGCATGGATCCTCCTCTCTTCCTGTAGTCTCACCAGCTCTTTGGACAGGAAGTCTAGCATGTCAGCTAGAGCCCTTCCTTCAAGCCCGGCCAAATGATTTTCAACCAGTGACACCTTAAAAGTAATAATACAACTTTATTATTTATTTATTTATTTATAATTTTTTTTATTGTTGGTTGTTCAAAACATTACATAGTTCTTGATATATCATATTTCACATTTTGATTCAAGTGGGTTATGAACTCCCATTTTTACCCCGTATACAGCTTGCAGAATCACATCGGTTACACTTCCATTGATTTACATATCGACATACTCATGTCTGTTGTATTCTGCTGCCTTTCCTATCCTCTACTATCCCCCCTCCCCTCCCCTCCCCTTCCCTCTTCTCTCTCTACCCCCTCTACTGTAATTCATTCCTCCCTCTTGTGTTATTTTTTCCCTTTACCCTCACTTCCTCTTGTATGTAATTTTGTATAACCCTGAGGGTCTCCATTTCCACGCAATTTCCCTTTTCTCTCCCTTTCCCTCCCACCTCTCATCCTTGTTTAATGTTGGTCTTCTTCTCGTGCTCTTCTTCCCTAGTCTGTTCTTAGTTACTCTCTTTATATCAAAGAAGACATTTGGCATTTATTTTTTAGGGCTTGGCTAGCTTCACTTAGCATAATCTGCTCTAATGCCATCCATTTCCCTCCAAATTCTATGATTTTGTCATTTTTTAATGCAGAGTAATACTCCATTGTGTATAAATGCCACATTTTTTTTATCCATTCGTCTTTTGAAGGGCATCTAGGTTGGTTCCACAGTCTTGCTATTGTGAATTGTGCTGCTATGAACATCGATGTAGCAGTGTCCTTGTAGCATGCTCTTTTTAGGTCTTTAGGGAATAGACCGAGAAGGGACAATTTTATTATTTAAAAATAATAATACAACAAATTTCACTATGAATGTGGTTATCAGAAGTGCTGGTTTACTCGGAACTCTGACAGTCAATTCACTGTTCAAAGGCAGTTGGTTTCTATTAGGAATGTTATCTCTCAATTGACCCCATCCCAAGTGTCCTTATTATGAAAACTTATTATAGACTCAGACAGAGAAAGTAGATTGTTCTGTCAGTCACTGATGGATCACAGTCCTTGGATTATGAAGAGGATTTAGGAAACATTTCTGTTAGCAACCACACAAAATGTATTTTTCCTTTCAATTTGATTCAGAAGGGCAAGTATATCTTCCCAGACATGAAGGGAAGTGTCAAAGTTCTTATTAAAACTGGAGTTTAACAAAATAGAATCTCCTAGAAATTCACTCCTGATACCTTTTAATTTTCAAATGTCTGATCCTTTCACACAAGTTTGAGGAGTTTTAAGATCTCAGATAAGATGAAAGTAGAAAACTTTGGTACTTTTTAGTCTTTTTAATAATTTCAAAGCCATTAACAACTATCTTTGAAACAGCCCAGGAAAAAGCCTGAATGTCTATGTGATCACTGAGGTAGAACAAGGGATCATGGAGCTCCTGGCCAGGAGGAAGCCAGAGCGCCCACACTACCTATTTACCAGGTCCTGATTTTGACACACGGAGAAGACAGTGTTTAAGATGAGTTATCCTGTGTAACTTCATCCTGCTCCCTCCTTGGTCCTCAGGTAGAAGGGGAAAGTGCTCCTCTTCCAGCCATATGCTGCCTTCATGTTTACAGTTTTCCCTCTGCTCAGCTCCCCTCCTGGTTTGTATTTGAGAGAAAGGATACTCACAGGTCTCAAAGGCAATGTGGCTATGGGTGAGACTGTCAGTCAAATGTAGCTGTTGGCCCTAACATCCCCATCCTCACCCATCTCCTAGCCTACATGTACCTTGTAACCTCAAAGTTCAACTTCACTTAGTTAAAATTTGAGCTGTATGAGGGAGTGGAGGAAAGGCACAACTAGAACATTTCATTACTTCATTCATAACCACTGAACATTCAGCCCAGAGGTCACAAATAAATTCTGTGTCTCCAAGAAACATAAGCTCCCTCATCTGGAGGCAGATGCAACCATTAAGGTCCTAAGATGGCCATCTGTTCATGATTGCTTCCTTCTTCAGCAAGAAATTTGAGTATGCTCAGGTAGGACAATCTAATATGAAATTAAGTAAAAATATTTAAGAAGGTGATTCTGCTGTGGTTATAGCATGTAATGTATCACATAACTGGGAATTGGGTATTTTCTGGACAGCTTTCCAGAAAGAGAAGGAGGAAAGGTGAGGTGCTCTTCCCCTGGGCCCCTGCAGATCAGTGGTCTATATCTCCCTAGTATAGTTGACTGTAAGTGGCCCTTGGCTAAGTGACAGCTTTCCCCATGAATGCCTCCCTTCACTCTCAGCTGACTTCATCAGCCATGTATATATCTACCAAGTGGGGAAAATTAATTGACAAGCCCATTGGCTTAGCTGCTCTGCTGAAGTCCATCATTATCAAAAACCATGAAGGGCCAAGAGGCCATTTCCCCACCCAGAGTCTCAGGATTTGGTGTACTCATGTCTGGATATTTCTAGATCCAAGGAGCTCCCAATTCAGATGCTCCAGTGTCCACATTCTCCTTGTCTTTCTCTGATCCCTTTGTGAGGTCTCACTGCTTGTGACTTTCTTACTTCCTCCCTCCCAATCCCCTCACCTGCTCTCCCAAGCTCAGTAACCATTTATGGCACCAATGTCATGTAAAAGAAGTAGAGTTGTGGTCATTTCCAAATTGTTTGCCATTTGTGCTCAATTCCCACATGGCACAAGAGTTATGTACATTACTAAGGTGGGTCAAGTTAACTTGGCTTACAACAAACTTTAGTCTAAACTTTAGACACTAAACTTTGCAAATTGATTCTCAGATTGATTCAGAGGTAAGTGGGAAAGGGAATTAAAGTGCATCTATATTAAAGTCAATGACATTTAAAAATATGTATATAGACAAACACTGAAGAGTACAGAAAACATTGACAGTTGTTGGTTTAGAGCTGTAGTTCTTAGCTGTGTCAGGTGTCAGAGAGACAGGTCAGATGAAAGTCACCAAATACCATAATAGGTAGTAACATATTTAACCAGCATGTGCTGTATATGGCTACAGAATGCAAAAATAAGTGCTGATATTTTAAAATCCCATTTCTCACTTTTTTCATGTTGTTTTTATTATTTATTCTGCTTGGTCCTCACCAACTGAAATACAGTAGTTACCAATATTTAGGAAAGAAAAAAATCTTTAAGTTGAAAAAGTGCATTTGTCTTTGTTTTAGGAATTTATCTTCTCTCTCCTTATCCCCATTCCCCCTTTCTCCCTTTCTTTCTTTCTTTCTTTTTTTTTGCAAATAAAGATAAAAATACCATATTCAATTCAGTGAGAGTAGAATCCCAAATTATGAACTACAACAACATTGTTTAAAATGCTGAGAGAGTGCTGGGGGATATTCTGTAACATTTCATTTCTTGTTATTAAAATATCACTTGTGCAATAATGAAAACAGGAAAGAAAAGGAAGAACCTTGTGCTCGTGCAAGTTTCTCTGCCGTTGTAAGGCCAGGGTCACTTGCTTCTCGGCTTTCTTTACCAGTTTCTCATCCTCTTGGAGTGCGTGGCTGGTGCGCAGCTCCTGGATCAACTCCAGTCGCTTTTCTTTCCCTTCAAACATCTGTGGCAAATCAAATCAAAGACAGGCTGGCAGGTTACCATCCCTTTTTTCCCAGCACTAGGAGCTTCACAAATGTGAGGCACTTGTGAGAAGAGAGTTCTTTCCTGGCTTTTGGGCAGGTGGGACCCACAGAGCTAGAATTTGGTTCCCTTTTCAATGCTTCAGGGGCTCAAACAGAGAAAGGCAAGACAAGGTGACAAATATAGGGTCACAGTAAGAAACTAGAGCCTTCCCCTTCAGGTGCTCCTTCCCTAAGAAACCTGGGGGCAGCATTTTTCATGGTCATGTTTTCATTCCCAAAAATGTGCCCCTGGTTTGCAAGACACAGGCTGCAGTTTGAATTTACCTGCAGCACTCCTCCTGGGAAGTACTGAAGGGAGAGTAAAGAATACCGATGAAATGCAAGGGCATTCCCTCATCCAGCTTCCCTGAAGTTACTCCATGGATCAAAGTTCTTTAGGGGTAAAACTATCTGGAGATTTAAATCAGCCTTTTTTTTTTTTTTTAAGGTAAAGTGTGCCTGCTCCAGCTGCACAATAATCTGGCTGAGCCTTTACAGTCAGGAAGACCAGATAGTGAACTAACCCGATCTCAAACTCAGATTACTTGCCTATAAAATGAGATTCCTGATAGAAAAACAAACAAAAACAGAGCAAAACATACAACAATGTCAGAATATAATAGGGGTTCTTTTATGGTTTAGATACTAGGTGTCCCCCAAATGCCCATGTGTGAGACAATGCAAGAAAGTTCAGAATGAAATGATTGAGTTATGACAGCCTTAACCTAATCAGTGCATCAATGCCCTGATGGGGATTAACTGGGTGGTAACTGTAGGCAGGTAGGCTGTGGCTGGAGGAGGTGGGTCACTGAGGGCGGGCCTTTGGGGTTTATATTTTGTCCATGATGAGGGGAGCTCGCTCTCTTTCTCTCTTTCTTTCTGTCTCATCTCTGTCTCTGTTCCTCCCCGTCTCTCTGTCTCTGTCTCTCTCTGTCTCTCTCTGCTGCCTGGTTCCATGTCCTGAGCTGCTTTCTTCCTCCACGGTTTTCTGCCATGATGGTCTGCCTTACCTGGGGCCCAAAGCAACAGAGTCGGCTGTCTATGGACTGAGACCTATAAAACCAGGAGGCCCAAATAAACCTTTCCTCCTCTATGTAGTATTCTTGATTGGTCTTTTGGTCAGAGCAATAAAAAAAATGACTAAAACAAGTTTAAAAGGGGAGTTATCACTATGAGCTATGTCATTTATAATGCAGGTATTGTTAACTACGCAAATTCAAATAACTGTTATGAGTCAGTGGAAAATTAGGGAAGCCATTTAATTTGTAATTCTTTAACAGTCAAAATTCAGGTGAGAAATTTCATTGAATAAGTAATTCGAGGGATGAAATAAGTTTCACACTGCCTTATTTACAACTGTGGCAAGAAGTTGTCACGTCCTTCCACTCCTTAACACTGTGTCACCCACCTGGACAAACAACAGCACTAGAAGGAGATGGATAGGTGAATTAAAAGACAGCTGAACGGGGTAGCAGGACGCAAGAGGAAATTCATTCCAATAAACCAAGCACATAGGCATTCTAAAAGTCTCATTCTCAAAGGAGAAACACAGGGCCTGTAGTTGGACCTACCCACCATGTTCTGAACGACTCTACCCCGGAGTAAGCTTTGAAGGTAGATCACAGCCATTTCTATGTCTTCTTCTTCCTGAAAGAACAAAGGGAGAAGAACCAAGCAGCTTGAGAAGAGCAGCAGTCCAAGCATCAGATATTTTTTTGAAGATTTATTTCAAGCAAGAAATGACGCTAGATGCCAGAAGGATTTAAAAAGAAATAAAGCACAGTCTCTGCCCTCATTGAATATGTAGTACTTCAAACAATGTTACTTAATGTATCATTAACATTATTCTCTTTTCATCATAAACATCATTACCAGATCATATTAAAGCACCAAAATGATAAGACTACCATGCTGTCCCTTCAAATGATGCCATTTCCAAAAGAAAAAAAAAAACTTTCTTGAAACAACAAGTATTGCTTGAATTATCCTTTTAGCATAGTATTTTTGTGTTTGATCATGAGCTAGTAAAGAATACAACTCTGTTGTCCATGTTGCAGGGAGGTACTTCTCACAGGAATTTAGCTAAACTGGTAAATTTCAGAATATACTGCATAAGTTAATCTACAAAAATCACCTTAAATAATTCTGTGCAAAAAGCAGAAAGATCAGGATCTGGAAATCTAACCAAGGTGCCTTTCAGTGCCAAAGAAAGTAACAGCCTGATGGGAGCACAAACACCTAGAGCCCAAAGATGTGCAACCAAAGGCCTGCATGACGTCCAGAAAGGGGCAGTGTGGCCAGTCAGTGGGAGTGTTTCAGTCCCTCCACGGAGGCCACACAGGTCATCACAGGTGGTGACAGGCATTCATGAGATCTCTTGTCAACCCTACCCTGATGTAGCACACCTTCTGAACACAGGTGGACATTTTGTGGGGACTTGCCCTCCACACAGAGATTCTGTGCTGGCCAGGCAAAGAGGGAGCCCAATCTACCTGGCAGTTCTGTTTCTCTCAATAAATAACTTTGCACTGTGGCATCTCTAGCAGTTTTTTTTTTTTTTTAACCAACTCTGGTATCTTGCCCAAGTTGAGTTTAATTAGAAGTAGCCCTGGTTAGGGAGACTCGCCCAGAAGCCAGTCTGTCCTTAGGATATCTGTAGCATTTCCTTCCTCCTTGACTCCCACAGTCCTCGGCCACTCACATGGGAAGAGAGACAGTAGGGTAGTTGATCATCTCTCAATCTTCTTTTTCAACTTGGCATGTGAAAGATTACCTTCTGATTCCTATTTTCATCAGAAGAGCTTTCATTCTTTCTGATTTTCTTCTTGAAAAAGCCTGGGTTTATATTTCACTTCATTCACTATGCTTAGTTTTATGTGTAGCTGATGCTTAGTATATAAGAATACAATAAATAAAGATAAATAAAATAAATTTTAAGAAATAAAATCAACTTTAAATCAGAGCCTGACAGAACAAATGTGTTTTTTTCTGTATAGTTCCTTGCCTTAATAAATATGTAATATCAATTTAAAAAATCAGAGCTTGAAAAACTAACACGGTTAAATTAGATTTGTTTCAATCCAAACTGTCCTAAAATGAACTGATTACAATACTGAATTCTGCATTTCAAATAAAAGTTTCAAACTTACATTGGAACTCATTTCCAAGGTTGGAGTTGGAAGCCGAGGCTCAGGTATGGGGTTTCTTTGAAGGAGGCGCAGAGGTTTCTTTGGTTCCAGACCTTTACTCTTCTTTTCCAACAGTGCCTGAAATAATGCCAACTAATGTCATCCCTTTTCTTTGTATTTTCCTCCACTAACAGATCGAGGCTGCAGATCTGAATATCAATCAAAAACAATATTTCTATGGCTATGCTGGGTCAGCTTGAGAAAGTACAAATGGGGTGTATGCATTTCCCACGGGGTGCTGTGATACTCCTAAGGAATGGGTAACCACTCAATAAATATGGCACATATTCTTAGTGTATCTATTTTAATAAAAGATTTGGGAGGTTTAAAGGATTTTTTTGGGGTGTGTGTGTGGTACTGGGTATCAAACCCAGGGCCGTGCACATGCTAGACAAGTGCTCTACCACTGAGCTACAATCCCAATCTATTATGAGTTTTAAAAAGGTTCTGTCTTATGTGCACACAAGCAAAAATCCAACTCCTGTTTTTCCACATGAGCTAATTTGCTGTATCACATGAATGTCTGAGCATAGGAAATTTTGCTATGCAGCAAATGATTGAAATATTTGGTATATCTTATTGTTACTAGGGAAACTGAAGCACATTTGATGGCAATTATCTCAAAGTGGAGAAGAGACCTTTTCTTTGGCCTTGAAACCTGAACATTCAGATTCTTAAAAAATTAGCTTGTTTCCTAGTGAGAGAGTTATATGTGTGTTTGTATTTTGACATATCTTTTTAGAATTTTTGATCACTAAAAGTCCTCAAATAACACATAATGTAAGATTTTGCTCATTGGTTCTATTTTGACCAGAGGGGAATATTTTTAAGTTAAAAGAAGGAAAAATTCTGCTTGTTATTTTAAAATCATACTTCAGTTAATTTTTCATCATATAATATACTTTAAATTATATTTTTCTTAAAAACATAGATAAACACTGTTTTAAAACACACACACACACACACACACACACACACACACACACACACCTAAAAGTGCTTAAAATATGCAAATCATGGATAAAATTTAAAACCATCTAACTTTGGTTGTAATGGAGCCTCTGAGTTTGCCCAAAATAAAACTGACAGCAAATATATATCAGCCCTACAATAACCACAACTGGTGACTCCACAGAAATCAGCAGCAGTCTAAAAGCAATTAATAATTTATGAAGTCTTGAGGGAAGAGTCCTGAACAATACCACATGAAACTATTTCAAAACCAATCATCCATAACGAATTATGTAGATAAGGATGTGAGAAAATGGCGCTTTTGAATATTGCTAACATTGATAAATCATTTAAATAAGAGCATTTGGCAATAACCACAAAATTATAAGTACACGTACATTTGTGGTCCAGAAATTCCAAGTCAAGGAATTTATCTTCTAGATATGTTCACACATGTGCCAAATTATATGCAAAAAATGTCACTCACTGCAGTGTAGTGTTGTTGTCTGGGTTTTTGTTTTCAGTACTTGGGGTTGAACCCAGGTGCACTCTACCACTGAGGGAACCCCCTCTTTTTACTTTTTATCTTAAGACAAGGTCTGGCTAAGTTACCCAGATAGACCTTGAACCTCCTGCCTCAGCCTCCCAGGTAGTTGGGATTACAGGTGTGAGGCACCATACCTGGTTTGCAGCATTAGTTACAATCTAAATATCTATCAAAAGTGAATTTTTGTACATTTATACCATGACATATCATGAAAGTGTGAAAAATGATAAGAAAGTTTTTCTGGTAATAATGACATAAATCGATTTCTGAGATATATTAAGTAAAAAATGCAAGGGTAGAACAGCACACTTTATCTATTTACATGTGAATTATAAAGAATTCTAAAAGAGACTTATATGTGTTTAGACATATTTGCTAGAACATATTTTAAAATGTACTAATGTACATGAACATGTATGCTTCTGTGCAGGTATATATTTAAATACACTCACATATATGTACACATATACAGATATTTGCTTGTATCAAATCTCTCTGAAAGGACTTGCATGAATCTAATAACATGAGTTTCATCCAGAGACAGAACTACATGACTGAGACACAAGTACGTAAGAAAAACATTTAGGTTAATATTCTTAAATAACTCATGAATTTTGAACTATGTAATATGTTGCTTAGTCAACAAATTAATTTTAAATACAAGAAAAAATGAAAAATATCCAAATTTTTTTAAAAGAAAAAATTATCAAAACTGTTACAATTAAAAGAAAATAATTTGGTCAGGAAATCCAATTAAAATAATAATCAAACAAAAATGCAATTTTCTTTAATCTCAGACTCATAATTGCCTACAAAAGTGGAGCTGAGGGAATGAGTATGAATGAACATGTGAATATTAAAGAAATCTTCTTACCAAACAATACATTTTAATATGCTCAAAAGGCAAATTTAAAGAACTTATTTTCACAAAGCATCAGAAATATATTCCAGCTTAAATTTCTACCAAAATGGCCTGAAAATACTGCACTTGGCAATGCTTTTACGCTCTTCTGAATATTTCTCTTCCATGATTTCATGACTTAGCTCATAAAGTAAATTTTAAAAAAACCTCTTATCCATGGAGAAACAAAGATAAGAATTATAGCAGATTTCTAGTAAGAAACAACTCAAGCAAGAGGAAAGTGGAGTAAAATCTTTGAAGAGTTGGAAGAGGAAAGAAAACAAATTAGAATTCTATTCTCAGCAAAATCACTCTTTGAAATATATATATATATATATCTCAAAACTCTGGATTTCAAAGGATATTATTAAGAAGATGAAAAAGACAACCCACAGAATGGGAGAAAACTTTGTAAATCACATATCTAATAAAGGTCTAGTCTCCAGAATATACAATGAACTCTTATAACTCAACAATTTAAAAAAAAATTCTTAAATGGGTGAAGGATCTAAATAGACATATCTTCAAAAAAGAGATCTAAATGAGTAACAGGTACTTAAAAAGATGCTTGATATTATTAATTATTAGAGAAATGTGAATCAAAACCACAATGAGATATCACATCACACATATTGGAATAGCTATGATAAAAAGATAGACAATAATAAATGATGGAGAAACTGGAACCCTCATACATTGTTGATGTGAATATAAGACAGTCCAGTCACTTTGGAAACAATCTAGCAGTTTCTCAAAAGTAAAACATAAGTTACTGTAGGACCCAACAATCCCACTCCTAGAGATATGCCCAAGAGAACTAAAAACATGTCCACACAGAAACTTGAACATAAAAGTGCACAGTAACACTACTTGTAATAGCCAATACTAGAAATGATTCAAATATTCATCAGCTGATGAGTGGATAAATAAATGTGGTATATCTATGCAATGGAATATTATGCAGTCATAAAAAGAATGGAGTAATGAGATGTATGGGAATGTGGACTGACCTTAAAATGCTATGCTAAGTGAAAGAAGCCAAATTTAAAAATGCCATTTAATGCACAACTCAGTTTACACAATATGCTCAGCATAAGCAAATTCATAATGAAAAAGCAGAACAGTGGTTGTGAGGGAATGAGGAAAAAGGGAATTGGAAGTGACTGCTAGCAGGCCTGGCATTTGTTTAGGGGACGATGAAAATATTCCGGAATTAAATGTGTTGATGGTGGCACAACTTTGTGAACATGCTAAAATCACTGAGTTGGACATTTTAAATGGGCAGATTTCTGTTGTGTGTGAATTACACCTCCCTCCCTCTACAACAGTAAAGGAGGAAGACTCTTGAGACAAACACTGAAGCTGCTTGCCAGAGCACCATGTGAGACAATGAAACCAGTTGTTTAGGTCCCAGACTTAGAAGTCTGTGTAGATACATGAACAACCGAAGAATGGCAACGAAAGAACAAATGAGGTAGAACAAAATCTTATCTTATTTTTCTAATTTTTAATTGAAAAGATAACAATCTGTTAAAGCAATAAGAGTAAAAATGTATTGGGTGATTACAGCTTTTGAATCAAAGCAATGCCACAGGGATGGGAGACAGGAAATGGGATTATCTGCTATAAGGTACCTGCCCCACACATGAGGGGTATAGTAGGATCTAAAGGTGGACTTTGATTATGTTATATGTATAATCATATACTAGTCCACAAAGCAACCCTCACTAAATTTCAAAGAAAAGGTATCACATAGACTATTAGCTCTAATCACAGTGCAATTGAGTAAGTTAATTGAAAAAAAATGAGTTTAAATTCCTACATATTTGGACATTTTAAAACACTGTTAAATACTCACAGGTTCAAAAACAATATTGAACATTTTTAGATATTAGAATAAGAATAATGACAAATACTACATATCAAAACTAGTGGAATGCAGCAGAAATCAGTGTTTTAAATGAAGTGTTCAGCTTAAAATACCTATATAAATTTGATAAGTGCCTGAAAAAATTCAACAAAGACACAGTAAGACCTTTAGTAAATTAAGAACAAAAGGGGGCTTCTGAGACCTCACAAAAATCATCCACAAAAACATTCTTACTCTTCTCAGCAAAGGACACAATAATGTGAAGAGAGAGACTACAGAATGGGGAAAATCTTTACCACACACACCTCAGATAGAGTGCTAATATCCAGGATCTATAAAGAACTCAAAAACTCAACACCAAAAGAACAAATAATTCAATCAATAAATGGGCTAAGGACAGAACAGACACTTCACAGAAGAAGGAATACAATCAATCAAAAATATATGAAAAAATTTTCAACATCTCTAGCAATTAGAGAAATGCGTATCAAAACTACTTTAAGATTTTATCCCACTCCATTCAGATGGCAATTATCAAGGATACAAGCAACAATAAATCCTGATGAGGATATGGGGAAAAAGGAACACTCATACAGTGCTGGTGTGACTGCAAATTGGGAGCAACCATTATGTGATATGGAGATTCCTCAGAAAACTTGGAAAGGAACCACTATTTGATCCAGCTATCCCACTCCTCAGTTTATACCTAAACTGAAGCATACTATATTGACACAGCCACATCAGTGTTTATAGCAGCTGAACTCACAATAGCTAAACTATGAAACCAACCAACCTTCAACAGACCCCCAAAGCACAAGAAATAAAACCAAGAATCAATAAGTGGGATGCTCTCAAGCTAAAAAGCTTCTGTACAGCAAAGGAAATGACTAAGAGCAAGAAGAAAGAGCCTACAGAATGGAGAAAATGTTGGCCAGCTACTCCTCCTATAGGGGATTACTATCTAGAACCTACAAAGAACTCAAAAAAACCTAACACCAAAAAACCAAATAACCCAATCAATAAATGAACAAAAGAATGAAACAGAAACTTCTCAAAAGAAGAGACCTACATATACAGCTAACAACTGAGAGAAAAAATGTTCAACATCTCTAGCAATCAGGGAAATGCAAATCAAACCTAAACTAAAATTTCATCTCATTCTAGTCAGAATGAAAATGATCAAGAAAACAAACAATAATAAACCCTGGTGAGGTTGTGGGGGAAATGGTACACCTGTACGTTGTTGGTGGGACTGCAGACTAGTAAAACCACTCTGGAAATCAGTATGGAGAGTCCTCAAAAAACTAGGGATGGAACCACCATATGACCCAGCTGTCCCACTCCTTGTTATTTTCCCAAAAGATGTAAAATCAGCATATATAGCAAAATAATCACATCAATATTTGTAGTAGCACAATTCACAATAGCTAAGTTATGCACATTAATAGATAGATGGATGAATTAAGAAACTGTGATATATCTATGTGCATATATATATGCATACAATGGAGTTCTACTCAGTCACAATAAAAAGAATAAAATTATGGCATTTGCAGATAAGTAGATGGAAATGGAGAATATTATACTAGGAAAAATTAGCCAAATTCAGAAACTTAAAAGTTGAATATTTTCTCTCATATGCAGAAGCTAGAGTAAAATAAAGGGAAGAACAAGGGAAGGATGTTCTTTATGTTATCCAACATAAAGAATCAATCAAATAAATAGATGAACAAAAGGAAGTCTGGTAGGGTAAAGAAAGGAGACTGGGAGCGGGGAGAGGACAGGAGGGAAAAGGAGGAAAGAAAAGAGGGGATAATGAGCTGAAATCAATTTCCATGCATGTATGAATTTGACAGAATGAACCCAATTACTGTGTATAACGATTAAGCTCTAATAAAAGAAAACACATTCTTATAGAAAGTGAGCATATGGTGAACGCAGTATTCTGCATAGGTAAAAGTACACAGGGGAATTAGATGAGAAAGAACCGCATAGATACATGTACATCATTGTTGAGCCTGGGTTCCCATAGACTCTTATTACTGAAATCAATGGAACAAACAAACATGCATGGACTAGTGATGGGTGCACATCATAAACCAATGGGTCCCAAAGTGTGTTTCCTTGGCCTGGAACATCAGCATCATTAAAATATGCCAGCACTCCAGGAGCCTCACCCCAACCTACCTAGCAGAAATGGGGGGGACCCAGCAACATGTTTCAACAAGCCTCCCACATGATTCTGATGCATACTAAAGTTTGATGACCATCAAACTCTCTCATCTAAATGAGAAAGCTGTTGAATATGCCTGCTTTTATTCATGATGCCTCCTTATATTCATAATGCCCTGGTGACAATTATGAAGTGGAGAAAATGGAGCCTTTTGCAACTATTAACACCAAGAGTTATTACTAATCCTAGAAATTTGCTATTCCTCAGTAAAGTGTCAAATTTTAATTTATAGATCCAAATTTGGACACTTTCAGAAAGGAACACGAGTTCTCTAAATGGGAAGAATAACTTCTAAGTTTTCCTTCATTTTTAAGTGAGGGGAGGAAAGCACATGGGTTTGGCACATCAGGAGGAACCTCCAGAAGAGAAAAGTCTAGCGAGGAAAAAAGAACACGAGGTCCTACATTAGACCCACTGCTCAACACCGCCCCAAACAAAGTACAAATTAGACTACAGCATTTCTCTGCAGAAGTCTCACTAGAAGCCTCTTGTCTTCCAGATAACAATGATACCTTATGAACCTCTGTCAACTCATAGTCCAGTCTTGCTGCCCTCTTCAGAAAACCAGATTTAGTGGTACCGACTTTTGGTTTTGGAGTTCTGATTCTCGGTTGTGTCACAAAATCTGGAAGACTTGATTCAAGTTCAATTAATCCTATGGGAAGGAAGCACACGTTTTTAGTATCTAGTGCTTAAATTTACCATTTCAGATGAATATGTTTAATTTTAGTAAAATTAAAATGGATTTTGTTGGAGGTGTTCATAAGCTGTACCCATATAATAGAATGAACTGCCCCTGAAATGGTAAGCACATTTCTGTGTAATTAACGCTGTTCTCAGTGTCTTGAACTATAAATAATAAATGTATTTTAAAATAACAATGTTACCCTACAAAGGAACAATAAATTCCATTACTATCAACAGAAAATCAAAAATGCTAAGATACACGTTGCCACCACTCTAAAGAAGAATGTTCATATTCTCTCACATTGTCATATTCTCCTCTAGAAATGGCCAGTCAGAGCTAAAGTTCAACAGTGTCATGATCAACTCATGATCTTGGCCACACGATGCTTCAACTTGTGAACTCAAATTTAAACAATTTAAATAAGCCTCCTACATTTTAGAAAAGAAACAGTCCTCTCCGTGAATTTACCACCTGACTACCCATCCCTTTGCCCTCTAGTTTTCTGACATTTCTTTCTTTCAGGTTGATTCATTATGAAAGTCTTGTTTGTTTCATAAACCTGCTATAAAAGTTTTTTTTCTAGTTAATTTTTGCATAACTTTGATTATTAACTATATTAAACATTTTCAAACATTTAGTAGCTAGTTGAATTTACCTTGTTAAAATGTTCTATAGTGTGTTCATATATTAATTTCTGTCTTAAGAGTTTTTATTGGTTTGTATGAATTTATATTAATAATCACATTAAATCTGTTCGTTGCTGTTTCCTACAAATATTTTTTATTGTTTAGCTTTTAGTCTAAATTTATATATTTAATCCACATGTCCAAGATAACCCTCTTATAATAGACTTCTAGTTATGCAAATTGCTTACCTTCATAGGTGTTGAGATAGTAGTTTTTTACTATAAAGTCCTCTGAGTTGTTGTCTGGGAAACAGCCAAGGCGAGATAGAGGTCCATAGACCTGTGATGCATAATCAGAATAATCCTTGATGATATCTCTTTTTTTCAGTTTCCCTTCTATATTCTTTCCCTTTCCTTCAAGCTTTCTGATTGCTGAAATAAAACATACCTACATGACTCTCTCCAAAATATTGTTCTGAATTAGAAATGCAAAATAGTAAACTATTCTAGTTTTATTCATTGGAAAGCTACTGAACTGAATGAATTTCAGGATGATTCACTAGAGCCAGAATGTGACACTAAAGACAGGTCTGCCATGAGATAGGTAGGAGTGACAGGAGCCAAATCAGCTTGTTGTCAACTCGTACTAATCAAAAATCTTTTATAACTGCAAGCTTTTAAAAGCTTTGGGCCAAGACGTTTTCCATAAAAGTTTGTTAAATGAGGGAAATCCAAAGTAAATGGAAAAGACAGGTTCAGTGAGTGCTAGGAGACTTACTCTCCCCTACAAGACAATTAAAAGAGAGGTTCATCTTGGCTAACATCAGAATAACCAGAAAATGACTTTGTTTACAGCTTTCAGACTTGTTTGGCAGTCAAAGGGGAAAGTTTCAGCGGTGCCCATTAGGAGAATTCTCAGCTCAGGGGTCATGCTCTCTGTCTTCCACCTGCTTTTTCCTTTCTTCACAGATCCATTCCCTTTAAATGGTCCAGGTGCACCCCAAGGTGTAAATCATATGATGTCTCTGCCTTGAGCATATTTATTGTCTGTTTAATCATTAGTGCTTTTGTATGGGACTTTTAGAGTTTTAGAATTAAGTAAAAATGGTTTATATTTTATTACTTATCTACAAAATTAGTCAGATACTTCACTCGTTATGTCAAGTACCGAAAAGAAAAAAAGGTTAACAATAAATAAATGAATATCTAATTGTAACTTAAAAGTTACTTTTTTACATCCAAGAAGGAATTAAGGAAGGGCTGGGGAATGTAGCTCAGTTGGTAGAGTGCTTGCTTATTCAATCCCCAGCACTACAAAAAAAAAAAAAAAAGAGGAATTTACATTCACCAAAATAATTTTAAGCAGTAATTTAATTTTTGTAATTGCTTAACTTTTGTTAGAAAACTAGTAGTTTTGAATTATTTTCTAAAATGTGATTGTTACTTGTATATATATCAGTTGCTAATTTGCATATGGAGGTAATAGAATTTTTAAGTAAATAAATGACATTAACAGTTTCTCAGTAAGTAAAGCTTTACCATTAAATGTTAATAGTTTAAAATTTTTCACTTAAATTTTTTATTCTTTTTAAAAAATATTTAGTTTTTAGTTATAGATGGGCACAGTATCTTTATTTTATTATTATGTGGTGCTGAGGATAGAACCCAGTGCCTCACGCATGCTAGGCACTGAGCCATGGCCCCAGCCCAAGTAATTCTTAATTCTGCATTGAATAAAGAGTAAGGTGTACATTTCCTATTTTTATACATGAAGCACAAATACATTTGTAGAACATAAACATATATACAAGATGTTAGTGGTATTAAAATTTCTTGGAGAGGTGTGATTAGGAAAAAAAATGTATCTTAAAGTTCATTTTTAGGGGACAATAAGACAAAAAAAAGTGGAGCAATAGGATTCTCTATCCAGGGCCTTGGACATCAATATGAGGAACCAACACTCACCCCCTCCATAACATCAACAACTTAACTATCTATTAGAATGGGGTCACTTGATGTTGAGAGGGACACCCTTCTACCTTTGAAAAATAACTCATCTCTCATCCCTTACCTATCTGATAACACTAGGATGCAAACAGAACTTTATCATAGCTAAATTAGAGAGCAAAGCCCCCTTTTCCATTTTCTCCCATCCTTATACTACACCATTACTTGATATATGTGTGCGATGGATTTGGGACAGTTTGGCTTCTTTTGCTTCCTGCAGTTTACTCCACTGGGCATTCAAGTGCTTCATGTCCAGTTCATTTTGACGCTCTTCACGCCTCCTCAGTAGCTCTTTTAAAACTTCCAGGCGAAAGTCCTGCAGTCTTCAAATAAATTACAGAGCATTAATAAGTTCATGGTATTCCAAATATGTGTTCCTACTAGAGAGCACATGAACAGTTGCCACAAATGGGATCTTGTCCATGGGCATCGTCTTCATAGACTTTTCTAAAAGATCACTCTAGAAAAGTGTGATGAATGACTTGAGGGAAAAGGGGAGGAACTTAAGAGTGAATCTAATCACAATGCGTGGGGATGGTTATGAAGGATGAAGAAGAGTATGGTAGGTGGGCTCTCCGGGCAGATGGACCTACAAGAACAAGAGGTCTGGACAGTTCCAGATTGAGTGGTATTGCTGGAGGATTAAGTAATGGGGAAGTGAAGAGAAAATGAGGTACGAATCTGAAAATGCCAGTGTCCAGTACATAGTAGGTACTCAATAAGTCTGCTCCCCTCCCTTTGCATATAAGTGTTCTCCTAGAGTGTCCAACTCTGTACAGATGACTGCTCAGATATTTCTGAACCAGACTTTGCTTAAATTCCTGCTGTCCCTTGACTATCTTTAAAAAAAAAAGGTACTCATTTTGTTCCCCCAGAAATCTACCCCTTTCCTCACATCTTCTTCCCTCTGCCAATGATCCCTCCTCCAACCATTTTTGCATCTGTTCCCTTGTTCGTGTTCGTATTCTCTCTCCTAACTGGGACTCCTTGCAGCTAGTCTCTCCTTCTTCCAAACTTTGTCCCACATAGCTGTCAAGGTTCACTTTCCTAAAACAGAGCTCTGAAAGCACATTTTACTCCTACTTAAAAACTCATGCATTAATTTATTCTTTCTCTCAATTGTCAAATATTTAACAAGTGCCCATCATACAGGAGGCCAGAGACAATGACGTGCACAACAAGATTCCGTTCAAGAAGCACTGTGGTCCAGAAGAGGCCTAAACCAACATGTACAACAAGGAGATAAATTCTAGGATAGAAGAATAAAAAGACCTCTGGGGAAGAAGAAAGACAAACAAGGGCAAGAAGGGGGTGATGGGAAGGCTTCCTTGTGGAAGTATCAAGTCAGCAGCAGAGCACGGGGGATAAATGAGGTTTGGGGTCTGCCACGTAGACAAGGGAGAAGCTAGGGCTCAGCCAAAAGGCCCAGAGAGCACAAACATATCAACTAGCAGAGCTTCTTAGAGTGCATGTGGGAGGGTGAGGCAGGAATGACAAATGAGTATGGAGAGACAGACACTTTTAAACATAAGACACATGCCAGCTGCCACTTTTCTCTCTAGAGTGAGAAATACAGTCATGTTCTGCATAACGACTCTTACGTCAAGGATGAACCCATTTACTGTGGTGCTCCCATGGGACCATAATGAGCTGAAAAGCGCCTATCACCCAGTGATGCCATAGGCATCGCGACATCACAGCACCACCTATTAAATGATGCTGGTGTAAACAACCCTACTGTGCATCGGCCATATAGAAGCACAGCACGTACAATTATGTATAGCACTTGATAATATCAACAAACAACGCTGTTACTGATTTATGTGCTTACTATATTTTTATCATTAGTTTAAGGTGTACTCCTTCTAAAAACTCCGTTTACTGTAAGACCGTATGCTGTGCTATGCAGGAAGCATCCCCACGCATCTCCCATTTAGCACCTCTCTTGATTTCATCAAAGAGCCACACTGTGATGAGCCTGCCATCTGCTTTGTCTAAACACTGTCTGTGATGTTCACACAAGGATGAAGTCACCTAAGCACACATTTCTCAGAACACCTCCCGCACTGAAGCACTCCATGGCTACTAGGTCCAGTTTTCAACCTCACCACTTTACCTAGTTTCTTCAAGTGCAAAAGGGAGATAATAGTATCCAGCTCATAAGGTTGCTGTGAGCTTTAAATGAGTCAATGTATACAAAGTGCTAGAACAGTAGTCCTCAAACCTAATTGTGCTCCAGAATAATTTGGAGGGCGTGGTAGGACTCACATTGCTGGCTCCACCTCTGATTCAGTAGGTCTGGGATGGGGCCTGAGGATCTGCATTTCTAACAAACTCCCAAGTAATGCTGATGTTTCTGATCTATAAAACACACTTTGAGAACCACTGACATAGAACACTGCCTGGCCCATTGTAAGAACACTATAGTGTTACTTGCTCTCTAACTATCATCACCATCGACATTACCATCCACCTGATGGTTTCCTACTCATCCTTCAACACCCAGCTCAGTGGCTACCTTTTCCAAATCACCCATCTCAAACACAATGAACTGTTCTCTCACGTGGATTCCCCTAGCACTAGGTATAGAGAGAAGCACATCACTGGTAGAATATACCTGAGAGGTGTTGGTCTGAGGTCTTTTTTATTTTTTGGTACCGGGGATTGAACTCAGGGACACTAAACCACTGAGCCACATCCCCAACCCTATTTTGTATTTTCTTTAGAGACAGGGTCTCACTGAGTTGCTTAGTGCCTTGCTATTGCCGAGGCTGGCTTTGAACTCATGATCCTCTTGCCTAAGCGTCCCAAACTGCTGGGATTACAGGCATGCACCACCATGCCCGACCATCTGAGGTCTTTTGTCTCATCCTCTGCCCACACTCCTACTTCCCAGCCCCAGGAGACTATAAGGAGCTCTGTTGGGCCCAGAAGTTTCCCATTCTGTTCCCCCATCTCATAGCACAGTGCATAGTTCCCAGAACATAGGAGGGACTCAAAATATGTTTATTAAAACTGTCCTCAGTATAACAGAAGTACTTACCTTCTCAAGTGATGCCTTTACTCTGGTGAGATAAATTTTTAATATTTTTAATTTCTTCTGAAAAGACATTCTTTTCCAAAGTAGAGCTATAAATTTAAGTTTTTGCAGATAAGATTGGGTAGTTTGATACCTACTTTACCCCCAAATACTATTTTCTATTAAATTACAAGCTTTTACCAAAATATCACATAGTCTGGATTCAGGTGTTGAAGGTGTTGCAGAAGAAAAAAAAAAAAAAGAACACATTTTGAGTTCACCAGCAAGCTGATTCCCTAGCTTTCTGGTCCCTAACTCCCTTGTATGTAAGGGGCCTTGGTAGCATCGCTATGAATAAGTGCTTCAGTAAGTGCTTCAGCATGGCTTACAATGAAGGACACCCTTGACTTGCAAGTACCCTTCCTTTCTTGCTTGTTAGGGAGTTTGGTACTAATAATTTCTCATCATTTCTACATTTCAGCAATAACCTCATTACCAAAACTATGTCAGTTAAAATGGCTGAAGTGCCTTGGCATAATGTTTATGCATATCATCATGTATTCTCATCTTTTAATAGAAGCATTTAAATTCTTCCTTTCAAATCAGAAATGCCTATAGCCTATTTTCATCCTGACTGCAAATCCAGTGTCAGGGGAGTATAGGACAGAACTCCTAGGAGGCTCATCAGTGGATATGAATGGGGCAGAAGCCTAGGGACAATGGCACTGTGAATGAATGCAAAGGGATAGTTTGAAAGATGCTTTGCAGAAATCAGTGGGATTCTGTAACAGTCTAGATGATAGATACAATAAATAAATAAATAAAAGAAATAAAGAAGAATCAGAGATGCTCTGAAGGAGATGCTGACATCTGGGTTCCATGCTGAACTTCACACACCAGGAGGGTATAACTTTTCATGTTACTGGAGAGAAATTTATAGAGAACTCCTACACCACTTCAGGAGGCAGCGATTCTCCTGAAAGAATGAGAAACCCCATTTCTTATCTTCATAGGTTGAGATTGCTTCTAGAACCCGGCATTTGGGAAATCGATTTACAGATTAAAAGAAGTCCAAACATAACTTCCATCAGTGCAGGGTAGCTGTCTGATGGTAGGTAACATACTTTTCAATCTCCTGCTCTCTGAAGGCCCACTCCTTCCTCTCCATCACATTCATCATCTTCCTCCTCTTCTCAAACTGGCGGATGTCACCCAGAGGGGGAAGAGTGGCTTCCCAAGCTCGCTTCTCCCTGGCTCGTTCTATCATCTCCACCTCAGCCTGTCCTGCGGGGAGACCTCGACCTGGAGGATGAAACATCCCACCTTAGAAACCAGGGGGCAAGCCCACGCTCTGCCAGTGTATCATTTACTCCCTTTCAGTTCCTAGCTTCTTCCCTAAATTCAAGGGTTGTGACAGGACACGATGACACAGGAATGCCTTCTAGATGTGCCACTAGGCTTGTGCTGTTGGTACCTTGCATTGCCTCTTGCTCATAACCGAGCCCTAAGATGTGGAGAGCACCTCTAAATATGATTTACTCCATCATCTTTCTGGGACCAAAAATTATAAAGAAAATGGAGACTAGAACAAGTTTCCTATTTGATCACTGAACCCCAATAACCTTTGTTTTATTGTCATTTAAAAACAATTATAAAGAAATAAATAACAAGTTCTATTTCTAATAAATATAATAAACTATTATAAACTTTCTGCTTTATTTGTTCAAATCTTTTGTTATATTTATACTTGTATATATGTAATGTGTGAATTTACTCTCTCTTGGTTTTAAAATTAGGATATTATAGAAAATAATAAAGTTCTATATTTCTGCCCTTTCATTTCTAGAAGAAATCACAATGAGTATATATATATTATATTATCAATTCATTTTTAGTTTTATGGGTGTGTATAAAGAAACTAGTAAACCCATGTGCAAAATTATACATATACATGTTTATATACACATATATATAATTTGTGTATTTTGTGTGGAGTTTTCTTTAGTAATTTAAAAAATAAAGAGCATGAAAATAAAACCTTAAATACTCAGATTTAATAACCGCATACACATTTTGTCTCATATACTTTACCTGTTTTAGCCAAAGACATTAAAAATAAAGTTTACCAACATATCAAGCCCCAATGCCTTTTTCCCAGAGTAAACACAAAAAGAAATCTGTGACTCTTCTTCCAGTCAATCTTAGTATTTTATATTCAGATTTATATATCTATATCTTGCTATATAAAAGCATTTAAAATATATCAAGCACTGTTTTAATTAATGTAATCCTCCATAAATCCCTATCATATAAATACAATTACTCCTATCTTACAAGTGAAGAGACTGAAGGGTCAAAGGAGGAGTAACTTGCACAAGATCAGAGCTGGTAAGAAGCAGAAATGAGGATCTGAAGGTGGCAGTGTAAGCTTCGTGTGAGCTTCATGTTCTTACACACTCCAGGGCACTCTTTCTCCAACAAAAACAAATATGAACCAGAAACCAGATTTGGCTCAAATATTAGCCAAAAATGAACTATGTATAAATAAAATTTTTATATTACTTTTAAATTTAATATTTATATACATCAGCTTGTACTACATGATGTATCATTCTGAAACATGCTTTTTTAAAAAAATTCAACTTTGTTTTAGGGGCTTAACCATACTGATCTATAGAGATCTAGGACTTCATTACAATTTAAGCTGATGGACATTTAGATTGCTTCTAATTTTTTTAAAGAACTTAACCTTTATTTTATTTATTTGTTTTTATGTGGTGCTGAGGATAGAAGCCTATGCTAGGCAAACACTTAACCACTTAGCTACAACCCCAACCCTGCTTCTAATTTTTTGATTATGCACAATGCCACAGAAAGCATCCCTGTACTGGTCTCCTTGTGCCCATGTGTGAGTTTCTCTAGGATTCTTAGAAGTGGAAATGCTAGAGTCTGGCAGTCAAATCATAAAATATGAGCATTTTAATCCTGGATACTGCCAAATTTACTCGCAGGAAGTATATTTTTGCTCATGCTTTCTGAGATTCCCCGACTCCAAGTTCCTCACTTCCTCCCACATTGCTTCTGCCTAATCTTGGTTGCTTTTTGCAGTCCTTACAAATATTTAGTAGTTCATAGAGTATATATAAATTTTACTTTCACCGAAAGCGGAGTTTGTGGGAGTTTTGTTGTCCTTGTTGCTTTTATATAATTTAGGGAAAGAGAAGAGAAAGATGTAAATTTACACAAGCACAGTTATATTGGGAATAAGACTTTGAATTAGAATTTCTTGAAGGTATAAATTGTTCAGGGAAGAAATCAAATCTATTCGAGCATGAGTTTTTCTGTTCACAAACATGGTGTGTTTCTGTTGGAATCAAATCCTTGTTTTTTAGCTTAAAGAACAATTTACAATTTTCTCTGTAAAAATGCTTTAATATATTTATTTATTAAATAATTTCCTAGGTACACTGTCATTTGTTTCTATCATGAATGTGATTTTTTCCCAATTATTTTGCCAATTAGATATTATTCTCATACAGTAAGCGTACTTTTCTTTGTATGTTGATTTCATAACCAAATACCTCATGGAACTCTCTTCTTGTTCTGATCATTGATTTTACTAGGGTTTCCAAACAAGTACAATGTCTGCAAATAATAGTTTTGCTGCTTCTTTCAAATCCTCATAACTAATTTTTTTTTCTCTTATTTTACCCCATTGACTCCATGCTTCTCAATCAGGGTGCTATTGCCAGATTGGGCAGACAATGACTTCTTGTATGGGACAATCCCATGAGGTACAGGATGTTTAGTGTCAGTACTAAATTTCTTCTACAGCCCATTCCATATGTTAAATGCCTGCAGCATTTCCTAATCATTATTACATTAAAAAAAAATGACACACATACTTCTAAATGTCCCTGGGTGGGGAGGGATCATAGCCCAGCTCGCTAAACTGTATGCTAGGATCTTCTCTACACATTGCTATGTAATGGTGGAGATTAGGGTGTCCTCTTTCTTTACTTTGAGAATAAAGCTTCCAGAGTTTTGCCTTTGGTATTATGTTTACTAAAGGCTGCAGTAAATGCTCTTTATTATGTTTCTAAATTTCCTCTGCTCCCAATTTATTTTGAGTTTGCATCATGAATGAGCACTGAATGTTATCAAATATTTTTTCTGCATCCAATGAAGCATTTTTCCTATATTTTCTGTGAAAATTATAATAATATGATTGGTTTTCTGAAACTGCAAAAACTTGAATTTTGCTTGGTTATGATGTGACTCTTTTAAAATACAGCAAAAAAATTTGGGGGGTGGGTAAGTAACCAGGGATTGAATTCAGGGGCACTTGACCACTGAGCCACATCTCCAGCCCTATTTTGTATTTCCTTTAGAGACAGGGTCTCACTGAGTTGCTTAGTGCCTCGCTTTTGCTGAGGCTGGCTTTGAACTTGTGTTCCTCTTGCCTCTGCCTCACAAGCTGCTGGTATTACAGCATGTGCCATCACACCTTGCCTAAATATAGTAAAATTTGATTGCTGGTATGTTATCTAGAATTTTCTGTATATTTCTTTACACCTAAGATTGGCTGTAATTTTTCCTTCCAGTACTGTCCTTATTCAATTTTCAAATCAAATCTAAACTAGCTTCATAAAATGAATAAATTAACTTTTATTCTTTCTCTCTTTGACGAGGAATCTGCAAAAACAAGAAGTTTATGTGATCCTTGAAAGAGTGGCAAATACCTGCAAAACTCTTTGGGCCTGGTGCTCTTAAAAATATATTTTTTTCCTTCTTAGCAAGTATTTTCTTTAGTTACTCATCTATTCTTGAAATCAACTTAGTAATTTATATTTTATTTAATGATTGTGTCTGTTTTTAAAAATACAGCAAAAGATATTCATATTATTATCTTACATTTCTTACATCCTTTACTCTGTAGCTATGTCTCCCTTTCAAATCTAACACTCTGTATTTGCATCATATTTTTCCTTGATGCTTCCTACAAGAGGCTTGGCTATATTATTAGACTGTATCAAAAAATTCCCTTATGGTCCCAACAAGCATTTCTTCTGCCTTTTTTAAAGTTCTATATTATTAATTTCTGATTTTAACTTCATTATTTACTTAAGCTGTGAGAATTAAATAAATAAATAGAAATGTAAAGCACCTGCCACTGTTCTTGGTACATAGTAATAAGCACTCAGTTTTTGTCCTTAGGGTCATCCTTTTTCACTATGTTTTCTTTCATTTATCTTCTTATAAACTTTTTATTAATGCATATCACAAGTACAGAAAGGTGAAAAATGAGCATCTCATATAACCAGCACCCAGATGAAGGAATGCAATATTACCCAAACCTTAAAGTGCCCATCAGACCCCCTTCCCAGCATCTACCTGCCCAAGAGAACTGCCATCCTCATGCCTAACAACTTATTTTAGTTGTGGCTGGTTTTGAGTCTGATGTGAATGGAATCACAACGTAGGTGCTCTTTTCCATCTTACTTCTTTTGTTCAGCACTATATATATATGAGATCCACATAGGTGGTTATATATAATTGTACTTTCTATTCTCATTACTACATAGTATTCCATTGTGTAGAATGTACTATATTTTATTCATTCATTCATTCATTGTATGGTTGTCAGACATTTGGAATGTTTCCATTTTGGAGTTATTATGAATAGTGTACCATGAACTCTTTGGTACATGTCTTTTGGTGAACACACATGAATTTCTATTAAAATTATGTGTTCACTTTTCTTTGATAAACACCTATGAAATTTCTGGGTGTAGGCATGAGCATATTCCATAAATGAATTTATCTAATCCTTGTAATACTCTATAAGATAGTTTTATTATGTATGAAAATGTCTTTATTCCACCTTCATTTCTTAATAATATTTTGATTGGTAAAAAAATTCTAGATCTATAATTATCTGCTTACCATATCTTGAATATTAATGTCAAATTACAAAATGTCAAACCGGTTTTATCCCTTTGTGGATAATCTCACTTTTTTCTCTAACAGTTTTTGTATTTTTTTCTTCTATAAGTAGTAGATGTGAATTCCTAAATATTTATCCTTCTCAGTACTCAACGTAATTTTTCTTCGTGAGGGATCATATCTTTCTGCAGTTCTGGGAGCCATTATTTTTTCCTGCATTGCTTCTTTATCATTCCCTCTGTTCTCACTTTCTGAAGCTTACAATGCCATTTCCCATGACTCTTTTTTCTTGCTTTACCTCTGCATGTTTCATTCTGGAATTCATCTTCATTTTTTTCATATATCTATTGGCCACTTGTATGTCTTCTTTTGAGAAATGTGTATAGAGTTCTTTGCCCACTTTTTAATAGGGTTATTATTTTCTAGTTATTGAATAGTTTGAGTTCCTTGTATATTTTGGATATTAGCTCTTTATCAAATATATGATTTGTAAATATTTCCTCTCAATCTGTAGGTTATCTCTTCACTCTATAAACCAGTGTTGCCTGTATGTGTGTAATTTCCAAGAACTCAATAGTGTGAATGGTGATTGTACTGTCATCTTCAAATATTCAAGAGAATTACTAACTTACCCCAAGTCAGAGTAGCCAGGGTTAAGAGCTCAGGGATCGTGTCTTGGCATACTACATATTCTGGAGAGTATGGATCTGTTTGAACATCAGCATCTCTATAATCAGTCTGAGTGCCCACAGTAGATTTTGAAGGGATGACTGGGTACTTAGAAGGAACAGGAGGAAAAATATATGGTTCTGTCCTAAAAGGAGAAAAATAGTTTTAAATTGAGACTTAATATGATCATTTAAAATACTATATAATCATGAAGAAATAAATTCTTCAGGTTCACTAAGTCCATTTACCCCTTTCATGCTGATAGGCACAAAGTTATAAATCCAGTAAAACCAGGATTATGCTCCCAAACCTTGATAGAGTTATCTTCTTATTCTCACTTCTACCTAGAAATTGAGTGGGAATAAACAGGTTGATCTACTCACAAAATTGTATAGAACTATCAAAGGTGGATTCTGGGATGTTGTACAGTACTTCTAGACCTATTTAGAATTTAAATTCCCTGGTTTCTTCTCTGCTTTCAATCACATGCACCAGTCTCAGCTATTTCTCTCTAGAAATACAGGAGCAACAGAGAGAGAAGGGATGTTTTCTGAGATAAAAGGAAGCAAGCTAGCCAGTCAGCCTCTTTCTGGATGGATGACTTAATAATTAATGCCAGGATAACTTGGCTAACGTGGGAAAATTACCTAATCCCTTACACAAAAATTAACTCCTGATCATTTAAAAATGTAAAGCTAAAATGAGACTACAAAAGTACTAATAGATTAAGAAAATATTTATATCATCCTTCACTAAAGGTCTTTTTAAGCATGGTTCAAGCATCAGAAACTGTACAAGAAACGATCATAGGGGCTGGGGATGTGGCTCAAGTGGTAGCGCGCTTGCCAGGGTTCGATCCTCAGCACCACATGCAAACAGAGATGTTGTGTCTGCCGAAAACTAAAAAACTAAATAAATATTAAAAAATTGTCTCTTACTCTCTCTTTAAAAAAAAAGTATCTAGAAGAGAGACTTAATTTTTTTAAAAAAGAAATGATCATAGCACTGAGGGTAAGTTTAAACCTCTGTATCTCAAAATGTCACAATTTTAAAAGGTGAATGAAAAACTTGGAAATAGGTTTTGCAGCCTACCTAATAAAAAGCTAAGCAGCCTTTTGCATAAAAAGCCCTTATGAATCAATAATGAAATTGAATACTCCATAGAAAAGTGGTAAACAAACAAAACAAAAAATAAAACTTTTATCAGATGAAAAGATAATGAACCATAAATAGCAATCAAATAAAAGTAAATTAAAATAGAGAGAAGCTATTTTATCATGCAAGCAAAGATTTAAAAAACTTGAAAGTAGCTGGCACTGATGAGATTGTGAAAAAATGGGCATGTTTAAAAACAACTGTTGGAAATGCAAACAGATACAACGGGCTGACAGGTACTTTATTAATATATATCAAACCCTTAAATACCTTTCGCCTCAGCAATTGTACTCCTAGAAATTTACTATAGGAAATAATTTGGCAAGTGTACAAGCATACAAAGATATATATGCACACATGTTCATAAAGCCTCATAAAAGAGTGAAAAATTATAAACCTAAATGATTACAAGCAAAAGAAAAATTATTTAAAAATTATGGAACATTCATAATAAAATTTATGCAGCTGCTCAAAATAATACTGCAATCTATAATTATAAATATGCAAAAACATTTGTGGTTTATTAAAAGCAGGAAAAAGGATACTATTAAACAGAGTATATAGTAGAATTCCACTTTTATGTTTTTAAATACTGTACTTTTACACACAGAGAAGTGACTAGATAAAAATATAACACAATAATAGTAATTAGAACAAAAAATTGACTTTCATGGCAAAAAAAATAGTAATTAGTTCTTGGTAGAATTTCGGAGAATTTTTTCATCTTTATAGTTTTCTAAATTTTCTTCTTTAATATGTGAACATGTGTGTATTTGTTTTAAAATAAGAAAGAAAAAAACTATATCCACTTTCATTATTAAAAAAAAGCCCACCCCCCAGGTAGAAGAACTGGTTAAATTACATAAATAATAATAACTAAAGATTAGGGCAAGGGGCTAAGGGTATGGCTCAGTGGTAGAGGGCCTGCCTGGCATGTAAGAGGCCCTGAGCTCAATCTCCAGCACTACACACATAAAACAACAACAAAAAAAGATATTTCCATTTTAAAGAACAGAGGTAGTACAGTATATACAACAGATTAACCCTAAGAAAAATGCATTTCAAGCCATTTAGAAAGGAGTGCTTATTTAGAGTTTCAACCTGTGATGGAATAAATACTTTGAAATCAGTTTTACTGCAGTTGCTGTGAATTTCTAACATATATAGACAATACAGGTAATTATGGCTTCTTATGTTTTCAGCAGAAATAATTCTACTATTAAATTCCAGTTGAGAAAATAACTTCAAACCAGCTTTACATCATCCCAGATTACGTTAAAGTTTATTATATTATCATACTATTAGCTTGAATCAAGAGAATGTTTATTCCAAAATAAATAATTGTTCATTTGAACCATTTTATCAAATTATGGTAAGGTCTTGGATTATGATAAGGTCTAATAAATTCTTCTGACAAAGTTTTTTGATGGATTAGTGTCTTTTTTCCTTCTAATATGTTATATATGACAGCAGAATGCATTAGAGTTCATATTACATGTATAGAGCACAATTGTTCATATCTCTTGTTGTATGCAAAGTATATTCACACCATTCCTGTCTTCACACATGTACTTAAGGTAATGATGTCCATCTCATTCCACCATCCTTCTTATCCCCATATCCCTTCCCTTCCCCTCCCACCCTTTTGCCCTATCTAGAGTTCCTCTAATCCTCCCCTGCTCCCCTCCCAACCTCACCATGACTGAGCCTCCTTATAGCAGAGAAAATATTTGGCATTTAGGTTTGGGGATTAGCTAATTCACTTAGCATTATCTTCTCCAACTTCATCCATTTACCTGCAAATGCCATGATTTTATTCTCTTTTATTGCTGAATAATATTCCATTGTGTATATATACCACATTTTCTTTATCCATTCATCTATTGAAGGGCATCTAGATTGGTTCCACAGTTTAGCTATTGTGAATTGTGCTGCTATAAACATTGATGTGGCTGTGTCCCTATAGTATGCTATAGGAGTGGGATAGCTGGGTCAAAAGATGGTTCCATTCCCAGTTTTCTAAGGAATCTCCAAACTGCTTTCCATATTGGCTGCATCAATTTGCAGTCCCACCAGCAATATACTAGTGTGCCTTTTCCCCCACATCCTCGACAATACTTATTGTTGTTTGTATTCTTTTTTTTAGAAGTGCCCAAGAGAAGGATGCAAAAGAAGAATGCTACTTTGATAGAACTCCTACACTTATTCATAATTTTTATTCTTTATGTCATTGTTACTTCGGAAAGAACAGGAGAAGCATGACTAATTTTCTCTAACCTATGCTTTTCCCCCCATTTCAGTTAGTTTTAGGGGAGAGTAAACTATGAATGAGAAAGAACAAACCTCTTCCTTCAAGACTCAGACCCCAAAACTCCCCACCTACTTTCTGTTTGACCTGACCCTGCTCTGTTCCAGCCCATTCTCATGGTCAAATACTCTCCCTCTGTCACCGCCCAGGTACCAGGGGGCCTCACTATCTGCCTCACCCATCTTCTGAATTTTCCCTCCATCATCCAACAGAGCTGCATACAAAGAGATTTCATTGAATGTTTTCAGAGTTTTAACTCCTTTTTCTCAATGCCAAGATGTTTACAAAGAATCCAAAGATCCAAAAACCAGCCATGAAAAGGCTGTGGCTGGAGAAGGCCAGCTGCTCCCTAGACAATCTATTCCCCCTAATACAGGTGGCACTTTCTTCCCTGCTCAGAAACGCAAACCTGCCCGGATTCCAGAGTTGGCTTTGCTTAGGAATACTGATTCATTCTTTCAAAACTTCCATAGTAAAAACTTCTAACATGCCAATGTCATGGTCTAACTTTTGGGGAGAATTTTTATTCCTTATGTCATTGTTACTTAGGAGTAACAGGAGCAGGAGAAGCATGGTGTTAATCACTGTAGGCCTTGAACTCCCTATAATTTAACAATGGTTTTACAGAAGGTAACTATGATCTCCAAAGTAGGCAATCCCATGAGCCTGCTTCTAAAGAATTGCCAGGGGATCTGTAGGGATCCACCCATCTCATAGCTCCCCCTTTGCTCACACAAAGCATTTCCTATAAGTCTGCATCTCTTCTTGATAAGCTGGCATCTTAGAAAATTGCTCCATCTGGGAAGAGCAGGGAATCTATTCTCTATCTCAAGTCTTAAAAAAAAAATCAAGGGAGAAGTAGGATCCAATTTGGCATTTATTTTGAGGATTATAGATATTTTACAACATATGTCTTATTCACAAGATGCTATATATGTATATCATTAAGAATAACTACATCATTTAAATGCATGCTTGAAACCCAGTCCTAAACACATTTCTATTCAGAATTTGAGACTTTAAAAAAGGCATCTTTTCCTGAACATTTCATGAATACCTTGAAATCAGAGAGAAATATTAAGGTTTGTTAACAGGAAAACGTATTGCAAAAAACTAGATTTTCAGTGTAATGCTCTACATAAACTGCTGCCTGGCCCTAAAAAATGGAAGACATTTATACCAGATTCAGCCCTTGAATTTTACTTCTCTCATCATGGTTCAATTTTTTGTGCAAGAAAAACTATATTTTACTTATCTTTGTAAATCACATTGCTTTGTATAGGTTAAATAATTATTAAATTATAAAATTCTAGCATTCCAAAATATTCCTTAATTTATTAGTTTTTCAGATAAAATGTTGAAGAGTCATCATCATAGTGTGAGTTTCAGGAAAGCAAAAGAAGACATTTAAAGAATATTAAACTTTTTTCTCTTAATCATAAATGCTATGGTTTGAATATATGTCTTAACCAAACTTCATGTTGGAACTCAATTCCAATTTTGATAATATTAAGAGGTAGGGCCTATTTTGGAAGCGATAAAGCCTCATAAGAGCATTTGGTGCCTTACAAAAGGGCTAGAGGTAATTAGTTAAAAGGCCCTTTTTGCCCTTTCACCTTTTACTGTGTGAAAACATAGCATTTGCTCCTCCTGCCATGTAAGGTCTTCACCAGACACCAAGTGTTAGTGCTTTGATCTTGGACTCCCCAGTCTTCAAAACTATGAGAAACACATTTCTTTTTTCTTTTTTTTAAAGAGAGAGAAAGAGAGAGGAGGGAGGAAGGGAGGGAGGGAAGGAGGGAGGGAGGGAGGGAGGGAGAGAGAGAGAGAGAAAGAGAGAGAGAGAGAGAGAGAATTTTTAAATATTTATTTTTCAGTTTTTGGTTTTATTTTATTTTTATGTGGTTCTGAGGATCGAACCCAGCGCCCCGCACATGCCAGGCGAGCGTGTTACCGCTTGAGCCACATCCCCAGCCCAGAGAAACACATTTCTATTATGTATAAATTACCCATTCTGTGGTATTTTATTACAATATTTAGACTAAGACAACTCATAATAAGAAATACATTTTATATCATAATTCATTATATACATAAAAACATGCATATATTCATCTTAAAAGGTATACCAAAAAGCAACTCTTCCTCAATATGTCTGATACTCTGGTTATTTTCTATTGTTGTTTGTTTTTTAAAATGCTGCTCATGACCCACTAGAAAATTCCACACTTTCTACTGGTTTTGATCCACAGTTTGAAAAATATTGATTTAGAGAACTATCTTCTAAAAGCAAATATGGAAGAAAATAACAAATCAAAAGAGTGCTTTGAAATAATGGTCACTTACTTGGTTGCTGCAAAAACAACACTGAGTGGCATCTGTTGATAAAAGGGAAGGAAGGGCCTGGGATGAAAAAGAAAAACACAGATGTGTGGGACTTATTTGCATTTTGCATTTCTTCTAATTTTAGTATCTGTTTCTTAAAATCTTTGAATATGTTATGGACCAGGCTATCTGGGCAATAACCAAACCTACTCTATTTTCCTTGAGACTCCATATCATGTAAGAAAAGCTTCTCCCATGGGAAAGCCCCTCTTCTGTACCCATTAATAGTTACCTAGACTTGGCAACACAAAATAGCAGTTCTTATACAATGTAAAATTGTTCTCCTTTGTTTCCATTTTACTTTGGCAATGTACCTTGTCAGAGATTGATTGTCTAGACATTAGTAACCATTCTTTTAATTTGTACTGAACTAGGATCATTTTGACCAATTTCCCTTCTGCTTGCTTGCTGCTATGTCAACCTGCAAAATCCTGTGGGAAACACCAATGTACCCATTGCATTGTCTCACTAACTGCCCAATCCAGCTTCTGTACCTGCTTGCCTGCAGCTACATCAACCCGGATGTGGTTTTTGCCTTTAAATATCCTAAAATGCTCAGGCTTGGGGCTGTTCCTTGCAGAGACAGTTATGGGTCCTGTGGGGAGCAGTACAGCTGGCTAAATACTCTTCAATTGGGGCAAAACTAGGACTTGGTGTGTTTTCTGAGGGATCTGCCCCACAACAAATATCCCATGTAACAATAATACTAAAACTTTGGCATATATAAAATCACTGAGGGGAGGGAGGAGGGTCTTGTTTAAAATGCACATTCCCAAGTCTGGCCCAGAAGACTTAATAGCTGTAGAACACAGCTAATGAATGTGCATTTTCAGAAGGCACACCAGTATGTTCTTTGTGATGGCAAACAAGCCATGATTTCAGAAACTGTTCTCCACTTGGGCTTCACCAGCCATTAGCTATGAAGTGTATTGCATGCACTAAAAATGATAGCTGTTATCATTGATGTAAAGAGATTTTCTAACAATGTCAAGACTGAAATGTTCATTAGTCATTTTGTACCTGTCAAAGTATTTATAGCGATTCTTTCCAGTAACGTCGGGATTTTCATAAACTTCTTTAGGCATCTGAAAACAAGTGCCCATTCTAAAGTGAAGCAGGAAAACATTATTCAAGTGTATCATTTCCACCTCTAATTTCTACTTAACATTTCTACATCTATAGAGTCTGAATATCTCATAGTAACAGGGAAGTCTTTGTTATCATGCATTTAGCTATTCTACATCTTAGACTAGGCATGATTACTTCCTGTAAGCCAGGAAACAAGAACTTAGTAATAGGGAGTGAGAGCTCAGAAATGAATATATTTGTGAAATCCTGTATATAAAAATGCCCACTTTTAATTAAAAGCACATGAGAATAACAAAGTTCCAAAAGTATTATCATTTGTTAATTTACTAAATATTAACTTTGTAGTTTAAAAAATGATTTCAAGAGTAAGGTGATTTGGCTGTAAGTCTCCAAAAAATATTTTGGACACTAGCAGAAAAGAGCACTTACAATTTCTAAAGATGGATCAAAGTAACAAAAACTCAGTCATTCCTATCCTCAGGGGCAAGTTGTCAATAAATGTATACATATTCTGCAACTTTCAGGTCATTATTAGCAGGCATACCAGTCTCTTCCCTGCAGATGACAAACAAGCTATGATTTCAAAAACTACTTGGGCTTCAGGGGTCATTAACCCCAGCAAGTTCTCCAATTCCTAAGACATTCTGAAATTCCCAGTAATTTAATTTAAAGCATCCTTCCCCAAAATCTAGAAATTGAGTATGCTTTAGTTAAGAATTTAACATTTCTTAGATATGACACTAAGCTTAGACACTGAGCTCAGTGGTAGAATGCTTGCCTAGCATATGTGAGGCCCTAAGTTCTATCACCACGTAAAACACACACACACACACACACACACACACACACACACAAAGAATTTTAACATTTCTCTGAAAAAAAAAACCAGCATAAAAATATCTCCATAAGGAAGTTTCTCACAAATAATAATTTGTGGATTAGTAATTTACATATTTTTTTCATGCCAACCTTCTGAGAACTACTAACCAATAAATGTATAACCTTTGCTCCTTAATCAAGCTTGTTTTGGAAGAAGGGGTTTAACAAGAGAAGTTGGTCCAGGTAAACATTATAACCATACATTTTTAAATAATGCAGAGTAAATACATTAAAATTTTTAAAAATAAAAATACACAAAGTATATTTAGTGTCAGGAGCCACCTGACACTTACGTGGAAAGCTGCCAGAGGACTTCTTTATGCTTCTCAAGTCCCCTCCATTCTCGACTGATAAATGGTGGGAGAGGATCGGACTTGTTCCAATACTGAGAATATCTTGGATAATGAATCAGGTTACTGAACATGCTTCGAAATCTGGGAACTTTTCTCTAATGTTAGGAAAGGGAGGAATGGAGAAAAAGAACATAATTATATACATATATAAAATATCAGATTTTCTAAAGCACTTTAATTATATTATAAACTTTAAAAAAATAGAACAAGACAACGAATATTGGGAAAACAATTGTTGTATGCATAGACAATCTCTAAAAGGACGCTCAGGAAATTGATGACAGTGACTATTTACATGGCAGGGCTAGAATTAGTTTATACTGTATATGCTTTCATACTGCTTGCATTCTTCCAACCCAGGCATGAGTATCTTTTCCATCAAAGTAAATTAACAAATGGCTCTTGTATTACAAGTATTGAGATGCCTTGCCCCCTAGTAATCATAGCAAAGCAATTTCTGCAGACCCTAAAATCCAGTGGAGATCTGATGATTGTCAATCTGATTAAAGCAGTTAGCCATGCTAGACAGTTCAGATTCATTAGGTTGCCTTAGTAGATGAATCAGACATACCAGTCGGCTTCGAATCAGGGTGGCTTGAATATATGCCTGTGTGTGGTCTTTCTCGCTTGACACAATAAACAATGGATCTGAGAAAAAACATAATAAAGTAGTATAAGGAGTAGAAAAAATATTCTCCTAGGGTGAGAACACTAGCAAAGCAATATAATTTTCTTTCTTCTTTCTTCTCCCTTTTTTTTTTTTTTTTTTTTTTTTTTTGAGATGGAGATCTCATTATGTTACCCAGACTAGCCTTAAACTCCTGGGCTCAAACCATCCTCCTGTCTTAGCCTACTAAGTATCTGGAACTATAGGTATGTAACACCATGTCTGCCTTGTAATTTCTCAATTGGAAAACAAATTAGAAAGTTTAGATATTGCCTAACTCTGCAGCAACTAATGGCCTTATTATTCAATTCCTTCTACCAGTGAGAATTTGTTAGATACATTTCTTTCCTGTATATTCCAAGTCAGTTTATGAAAATGGAATGCAAAAAGAAAGACCAGCATCTTTACAAGCACAATACCCTAAATAGCTCTCTTCATTCCTATGAAGTCCTTCGTAGTCCAGAAAATACTTCAAGAGAAAAGATATTATATATACATATGTGCTATGCCCAGTTACAAGAGAAAGAAACAATAAATTTAGGTACTAGTTCTATATTCAGTGTACTAAGTAAGAAGAGGCAAATAGCAAAGTTCCTCAGAATTGGTAGACATGGTAAGGAACTCTCAATTTCTAATAAGAAATAAATAAGGTCAGCTATCTTCAGAATGTACTCCTTACGTTTATAAGTTCTGTACATTGATGATGGGCCTAAGTTATCTCTCTGAAGTTCCATAGAAGATTAACCTGTTGTTATAAGAACTTATTTATTAGGTATATCTTTAATGATGAAGAATATTAGTGATTGATTACATCACCCATTAAAATGAACTGATTTGACACTGAACTCATAAACAGTCTTCAGAGAGACACTTTATTTCCCAAGTAGACTTATCTCTGGGGAAACAAATACCCTGACCAGCTAGTCTAGGACAAGGTGTTTTTGTCCTATATGTCCTATTAAGTCCTATATGCTTGGACTACATACATCAACAAAAAGATTTTTAAAAACTGACTTCATGGTAAGCGCATTAAACAACAAATATAATAAACAAGAAATTATATAATAAGTTAGAGGATAATAAATGCTATTAAAAAAGATATCAGGGTAAGGGAGACTGGGATCAAATTTTAAATTCATGACAACATAACATGTAAGGAAACTTGAAGGTGAGGGATTTGCTATATGAATATCTGGAGGAAGAACATTTTAGGAGAGCAAATCACTAGATGAAAGGCCCTAAGATGAAAGCATGACTGAAATGTTGGAGAACAGCAGAAACCAGGGTGAATGAAGTAGAATGATGCAAAGATTAATACATTAAAAGTGAAGGAAATAACCAAGGGCTTCTTAGATAACAGTTAAGGAGCTTAGAGGTGTTCATATTTATACCTTTGACCCCATACCTAACCCGTCACTTCTTTTTTTTTTCTAACAGATGGAAACCAGACCCAAGGTCAACAAGCTTACCAGCTGGTCAGCATCAATGTTACTTCTTTTAAATCTTCAACTAAGATACATGAAACTCTATTCGATACAATTGGTGGTAAGCTTTAGGATTAAGAGGTTATGTACAGTGCCACCCCAGCCCCTGTTCTAGTAAGATAAATCCATACACAAGTGGCTGTCAAATGGGAAAAGGAAGCACATACATAGAAAACAATAACATGCCAGATAAAATACAGATAGCTAGAGTTGCCAGTTAAATCTGAATTTCAAATAAGCCATTAATAATTATTTAATATAAATGTCCCAAATACTGCATGGGATGAAAAAAATTATACTAAAATATTATGTTATTTATCTGGAATTCAAATTTAACTGTACATCCTCTATTTTTATTTGCTAAATCTGTCAACATTAACAGGGTAAAAGACTGTAAGGTCAAAGAAAGAAAGCAGGAAAGCATGTCACATTAGTGTTTAATTTTCCTGTCTAGGTTCTAGACTGTCCTGGTTATACCTTGCTTCCTGTAGGTGACTAGCTGCATGAGCTTGCGGGTTTTATTGTAACAATGCAGACTTTCAATTGACCTATTATGAATGGATTTCTGTTCTTTCCAAGGGATGTGGAAACATTTAGCAATCTCTGCAAAAGAGACACTTAGAGGTAAAATAATCAACAAGCTTAATAAATTCTTTGCTTGTCTTTACTGAAGATGTTTATCTTCCTTCTCAAATTACCTTTGAAAGCAACATAGAGATATGTTTACAGGACTTACTAGATTTATTTAACAAGATGAAACCAAGTGTGAATAAAGATTCCCGGGCCAGAATATGTAAGCAATCATTACATAGCTCCTATCCAGGAAATGGGTACCCTGTAGGATCCCATTCAAAGAAGACTCTGGGCATCCCAAAGGCAACACCATGTGTTTGGAAACAATGCTAGATTCAGGCCAAAGCCTAGAGCTACTGAGAACAAAACTGGAAAAAAAATAAAAATCATGTTTGACTGTTGTAACAAATGTAACAGTAAATTTGGTAATTGAATTAACATTTTGAAGTACCTAGCATAGGTACCAGCGTTGAAATAGATTTTGAGAATATATAGAACAGGACTTTGAGGTCCAATAGAGTTAAAACACAAGTGGAAAGTCGGAGAATTAAAATAAACTGGAGCTTTATTGGCGCTAGAGGAACATAGTTTTTAAACAGTATTTTAATGGAAGAGAAAACGTTTAATGAAAAATAAAATGCTAAAATCAAAAGTGAGATAAACTGCAGCCTCTTTATCTACAATGCAAAATCTGAAGCTGCCCAGCGAATGAGAGCTGGAAGATCATTTTCGCAGGGCATTGTATGGAGTTTGAATGTGGGAACATTGTGTGCATGAATACCCAAATCTGCAAATCTCTCCATACTTTTCCGCTGAAGTAGGTTTCAGAAAGATAGCTCAGATCTGAGCAAATGATCCCAGGACAGAGACAAAGAGTAAGGTGTCCCCGCGCGGTGCACCTGGCATGGCGCACCTGAGCGCGGGGCCATCTGGAGAGCTTCGTAGCTGCCCCAGCCTAACAACAGACAACTTTGGGCAGGGAGTCTATCCAGAGGTTCATCCTTCGTTCACCATTCCCCGGCAAGGTCCTACCAACTGTAAGGTCAATCTGGCCCAAGAGTCGACAGCCCAGGAGCGGGTTCTGGGGCAGCCTTACCATAAAGGAAATCGTACGTTCGATTGGAGGAAAAGTAGCCCCTCGACTTCTCCCGACACAGTTGCTGAGATAACTGACGGTCAGTCGGGGACTTCTCGATGGTCACTACGTGGCTCATGGTGCTGCCTCTTTCCTCGGGCCAGCCAGGGACAGCTAGGGAGGTCCAGTTTCTGTGTGCACCGTAGCTATGGTAACCTACCCCTCCCCTGCAAAAGGCGCGCGCGGGTCAGGGGCGGGGCGAGGCTCTGGAGGGGCGGGGCCGGACAAGGATGCAGAGCGGGGCGAGGCGCTAGAGGGGCGGGGCGAGGCGCTAGAGGGGCGGAGCGAGGCGCTAGAGGGGCGGGGCGAGGCGCTAGAGGGGCGGGGCGAGGCGAGGCGCCTGTGGGAGGATCCTGGAGCCGGGTTAGGGCGGAAAACCTAAAGGAGGAAAGGAGAGTGGGGAGGGAAAGGATGGGAGAGGGACAGCCTCAATCCCAGTAAGCTTGCTAGAGGTGGCCCGCAGCTTTTTAGCGTCCCACGCAGGGTCAACGCCGGGAGCTAAGGAAAAGGCGATTTGCCAGTTATAGCCTGTAACCTCTTTCGGAAACCCCTGGGACGTCTCAGAACCTTCTAGAATGGTTGGGTGCTTTCATTTCAGAAAGTCCCTTTCCAGGGGACTTGTGAGAGAGCGATGAGGAATTCAGGCTCCTCAGTGTTAGGCCTTGGCTATCGCCCCACGCGCATCAGCGTTTAGAGTGGGCTAGTTCCATAACTTACTGGGCAGACTGCTGCCCCCTACTCAGTCTGGGCATTATTAGATCAAGGAGGAAGGGCTGTAGGCCTTCTAAAAACTATAATAGCAAAATTTGAAGATGGTCAAAAGTGAGCCCATTTTTAATAAAGTATCTATACCCAGAGTCAACCTTTGTTAGCATTTCCCGCAGTCTAGTTTTATTCTCTCCTTTTTAAAAGATATCTCAGACATATTATTATTTTACTCTTAAAATCCTGTCTGTATCTCAAAGTGATGCAGATTTTTAAAAATGTTTAAGCTCCATTATTGTATCTAAATGAACACTAATTGCTTCCTGTAATTTAATACTATGTATTCAAATTTTCCAGCTTGAGTCCAAGATGTCATTTACAGTTAGTTCTATTCAAGATTCAAAAAAGTCCTCACATTGCTTTTTGATATTTATATTAAGTCTTTTATTTTAGAACAGTTGATTTCTAGTACTCTCAATGATTCTTTATCTTGGGGATTCTTCCAAAAAAGAACTTTCTCAAACCAACTCTTTGGATTGAAATAAAGCTCATAGAGAAGAGACTAAATAAATGCTGAGTGTTTTTCTCTTAAGTATAAAATTCAGAGAAATGAGTCAGTACCCTAGCAAAAATATTAACCACAAAATTTTTTGTTGTTTAGTATCATTATGAATGCATGCATTTTACATTTCTGTTGTCTTAATCCATTATAATGATGATTCTTTTTGATGCTGAAATCATCCCATTAGGCTAGTGGCACTCCTTTAAGTGGCTTCTTTGTATTTTTGTTTGTTATGATTCACAGATAGTTATTGACTAAGCTTGCTGACTGCTACTACTCTTTCTGCACATACTACTGGTTTTCACTTATTGTATCTACTCCTAGACTTCTTGGGGTTTAGGAAACCAGATATGTACTTTGTCACCTTCAAATTTTTGCTCAAGCTGATCCTTTTGCCTAAAATGCCTTTTCTTATTTACGCCCCTAAGATTCTTTGCTTGGCTGAACTTTAGGCATCATCCTGACCTTGTCTTAGGCCCATGTGTGAACTTTCTTATAAAGTCTAGCTTAGTAAAGAGCCCTACTAAGTCAGTTTGACAAGATCCTTCCTCCCTCACCCTCATCCTCACTTTCTGATCACCATCCATATCTGATTGGGTCCATTACTCCACCATTCCCCAGTTCAAATGAATTTGAACATTGCCCTGCAAAAATTCGGGTAAACTGGTTTAGGCAGAATCCTCCTTGATGTTCCTTTTTAATAGTTTTTCATCCACAGACGCCTGCCCTGCTTCTTGGCTATTAATTCCCACTTGCCTTTGCTGTGTTCACAACTGAAGTTGAGTTCTATCTCTTTGCCCCACTGCAAGACCCTGTTGCAATGTTTCTCAAACCTGTCACAGTAGTACTGAATACGCTCTGGTTTTTGTTTGTTTGTTTGTTTGTTTAATATCCCTTATCGTTTTTTTAGGTAGGGAGGGAATGTTGGAGATTGAACTTGGGGCACTCAACCACTGAGCCACATCCCCAGCCCTAATTTGTATTTTATTTAGAGACAGAGTCTCATTGAGTTGCTTAGCACCTTGCTTTTGTTGAGACTGGTTTTGAACTCAGATATCCTTCTGCCTCAGCCTCTTGAGTTGATGGGATTACAGGTGTGTGCCATTACACCTAGCCCCCAACTATCTTAATCTTCAAGACACAGCTGTAACTTTGTCATCTAAAACTGCATAAGCAATTTCCCCAAATCACCCACAACCAAAAAAAGAGTAAGGTGTCTTTTGTTTTTTTCTTTGTCTTTTTCTTCTTCTTCTTGCAGTACTGGGGAATGCACCGAGGAGAATTCTATTACTGAGCTATATCCCCAACCCTTTCTACTTTATTTTGAGACAGCATCTTTGCTAAGTTTCACTGGCTAGACTCAAACTTGTAATCTTCCTGCCTCAGCTTCCCAAGTTGCTAGTAACTATATGTATGTGTTGTTGCATCCAGCTCATTCTTTTTTCTAATGCTATTCTAGCACCAATAGTATTGACCATTTTGAATTTTAATTATTTCCAACTCTGCTCCCTACATATTTGAATTCATTGAGGACTCAGGCTTTCACATGGTCATCTTTGTATCTCTGAAGTACTTGGTACATGAATGAAGGCTTAATAAAATGATTGCTAAATGAATAAATCCATCAATGTATTGAACAAATTCACATTGTATGTCTACTAAATAATACGGTGTTGAAGATTCTGAGATAATTTGTACAGTTCACTGAATAGTGGAGAAAGGAGATATAGAAACAAAGAAAATACAATTGTATAAAGGCATACATTTTTCTGTCTTTGGGTATACATTTCTCAGGGACTCCTACTTGCTGCTCCTTTTTCTCAGAATGCTCCTCATTCCTGCCTGCCCCTCTCTGCCATCTTCTCATGGCAGATTCCTCATCATTGCAGGTTAGCTAAAATGCCATCTCCTCAGGGATACTTTTTGTCACTGATCTGATAAATTGTCAGAAGTAGACAACAGCCAGCCCCTCCACAAACATATCTGAAGACATTATTATATTATCTTGATTTTTTATAGCCCTGAAATTTACTTATTTATCTCTTCCCACTAGAATGTCAGTCCTGTAGGATCAGACATTTCAAATGTCCTGTTCACAATGAGCCATCCATAGTTTTTAGGTCAGCACCTGGCATAAAGCAGGTGCTGAATAAAGAAACCATTTGAATGATTGGTCTACTTGACTGTTCATCTAGTTATCTGCCTGCCAACATTGATCCTTATTTCTACCCCACTGCCAATTTCATACCTCCACAGTCTTTAGGAAATTTCTTCTCAAATGACCAAGTGTCAATTAGCCAAACTCAATTTTTCCTGAGTAAAATTGCTGAGGGCCATTGCCAAGTAGGAATGACGCATCGAAATTTCCTTGCCAGCGTACCCCATGTTAAATGGACTTGCCTTGGACATTGCATGTGTCTTTGAGAAAGGTGACCCTGCTCAAGGACCAGGGTGGATCCAGGATTAGGGTGTATCCTGCAGGTTTTAGGAAGTATCCGGGTTTAAGATAATTTGGGTTTAGGGTGTTCCCAGTTTAAGACAAATTTAAGGCATTCCTGGTTTAAGATAATCCGGATTTAGGGAAGTTGCAGATTGAAGGTTATTCCTGCTGGGAGTAGGGCGTGCCTGCTGCCTGAGTGCCCGCTGAGTTCTCCCGGAGAGAGAGTTTTGGGATGTGAATTATGCAGGAGAACTTGGATTTCCCCAGAACGTGTTTGCAGAGGCCGGTGTGATTTCGGGAATAAAGAATTGCTGTTTGAATCTACAAAGTTGTGGTGCCTCCTGATCTTGTGCCCAGCCAAGACATTGGCATAAAATTGTAAAATTTCCTTATACTGCAGAGACTCTGGTACAGTTGTGAACTGCGTGAGTGTTTGAATTCAACTTCCTAGGTTGAATCACGGTTCTGAAACATACTGTTCATATGACCTTGGCAATCACATAATATCCATGTACATCAGTTTCCTTTTCACTGAAACGGGGATACATAGCAAAAATACCAGGGAAGATTATAGTAGATAATACCTACAAAGGATTTAGAACAGAATATGGTAGATAGTAAGTGCCTAATAAATGTTGGATACCATTCTTTCCTAAATCCAACTATCTCTCTAGTTCCTCCAATTCTGTCTTTGCACATCATCAGTATCCTGTTACCAAGGGCCAATACTTGATATTCATCTTAAAGTCTGTGAGCATTCAAGGGACAAATGTAGAGCTGGCTACAGAACAGAAATGATGGTAAAGTTATAATCCATATATTTACATACATATTCAAGATACATATCTTACAGTAGTAATTTCAGAAAACATGGTTCAATCAGAAAGAATAAACAAGTGGTATCTAAAGACAATAATTCCAGTTTAAACTGAATCGCTAGGAGAAATTTTTAATTTATAATTTGTTTTTTTTTTTAAGTAGCATTTGATTTTGGTTAGTGTTATGGTGTTTTATTGGAATTTGTTCTGAATTTTGGTTTGTGGACTCACAGGTATGGAAATGAGGAAATTCTCTCCAATCAAAGGCAAAAAGACAGGCATTTGATTTTTGTATAGTTCACCAACTTCTCTTCATTGGTAGATAAGTTCCATATAGTCTGTTTTGGGTTTATCTCTACATATCAACCTGTAGTGGACAAGCTCTTAAGATAGCCCTGTTCAGGCTCTGATGTGATACTCATTCCTTGAGTATTGTGACTGATTTTAACCAACAGACTATGCCAGATGTGATGGACTATACGTTCTTATGTGATTCTCTCACAAAGACTATAATACCCATTTTGCTGAGTTACTCTTTCTCTCCCTTGCTGGCTTTGAGGAAGTAAGTAAACATGTTGGGCAACTATACAGGTGACCTTTAAGTGCTGAATGACCTCCAACTGATAGCAATCAAAAAGCCAAAGCCCTTGGTCCTACAATAACAAGAAAATTAATTCTGACAACAAGCTGAATGAGACTCAAAGCATATTTTTACTCAGATGAAACTACATCCTCCAATAGTCTTGATTGAAATCTTCTAAGACCTTAATCAGAGGAGCCACTTAAGCTAAAGCCAGACTCTGGACCTACAGAAAATGTGAGATGATAAATGTGTATTACCACTAAGTTTGTGGTAACAATGTTACATGGCTGTCTTAGTCTTCTTGGGTTGTTATAACAAAATGCCATAGATGGATGGCTTAAACAACAACTGATTCTTGTTTCTCACAGTTCTGGAGTCTAGGAAGTCTAAAATCAAGGTGCTGATCAATTCTGTTCCTAGTGAGGGATCTAGTTCTCTTTCAGGCTTGCATTTGGCTACCTTCTTGCTTTGGTGTCATATGGCAGAGTTATGGAGGTAGGGGTACCTCGGGTCTTGTCCTTTTTGTGTACTAATTCTTTAGTGTGAATTCCATTCTTATGACCTAATTACCTCCCAAATTCCTCACCTCAAAATACCATTTCACTGGGGATCTGGGCTTCATATATGAATTTTAGGGGGCCATAAACATTGTCTGTAGTAACAACCGTAAATGACTAATACATGATCGTCTTGAAATTAGGTTCTATGTCATTTAGTCTACTTATTTAAAAGAAACTTTGGTATTGAAGTTATACTTGGTCATGCTGGTTTTCCATGGGTGTTCTGAACAAGAACCTTCTGCCTTGTGAGGCAGGAGGCAAGGGTCTGCCTTTGTTTCTTTGTGCAGGAAATAACCATGGAAGATAAGAGATAAAGCAGACATCTGTACTGCCCATTGTTAAAGATTTGGGTTACCTAAGTGTTCCTGTATGCAACCTAATTTACATGCAGATATTATTTGGTGTTTTTCTTTTTTCTTTTGCAGGAAGTGGGAGTACTGGGGATTTCAGGCAGGGGTACTTTACCACTGAGCTACATCCCCACCTCTTTTTATCTTTTTATTTTGAGACAAGGTCTTGATAAGTTGTTTAGGGCCTCACCAAGTTACTGAGATTGGCCTTAAATTTGAAATCCTCCTGCCTCAGCCTCCCAAGTCACTGGAATTATAGGCACACATCACCAAGTCCAGTTATTTGGCCTTTTTCACATCACCCTGTTAGGATGAGGGCTCAGGGAACTGGCACAAAAGTGCTGATACTTTTCTGCTATTGCTGTAAGTAATAAATTTTTCTTTATCTATGACCCAGTAGTTTGATGTTTTCTACTAGCATTCATGAAAGCAGCAGACAAGTAAAATTTCAGAGTTTCAGGCACTTGAAAAGCTATAGAGAATGTTAGAAGCAGCATGTATTTACTTGTGGAAATCGGAAAGCTTCCCCCCCCACACAAAGGCAGATATGTAAATACTAGGCAACAACAACAACAACAACAACAAAGGCAGATATGTAAATACTAGGCAAATGATAATTTAAACCTTGTAGTTCTTCTCTCTCAACATATGGTGTCACTCCTTCTCCACTCTCCATAAGAATCTACCCTCAGTAAATTCAGCACACCTGCGTTTGGTTAGGTGTTAAAAAATGGTTAAATTCCTATAGATTGTAACAATTTATAAAGCATTTCCTTCATTCTTGCTTGTTATATTACCAGGGCTGTCTTCCCATCCACAGAATGGCTGTTTGGTACTATCTGTGGCTCATAGCCCCATTCAATCCCATACAATAAACATATTCACTGTGCTATGAAAAAGTCCACTCAAGTGACTATTTCAAGCTTGTTGCTTGCTAATTCAGCAATTATAGAAATAGCAAAGAGTTCTAAAGATTTGAAAGAGTAAAGTATTGCTGGTTAAAACCAGAACTGAGAAGCAATACTAATAAACTAACTTCAGGATATCCTTTGTGAAACAAATGGTTGACCTTTTACTATTTGGTCTCCATTTGCCTTCTAGAACTCTTAATTTAATCTCTAATAATTTCTAATAAAAACTATTCAGTTAACAACTTGTCTCAGTTCTCTTAATCCCTTAAATTCTTTTAGATATCTCTCATTTTCCTTCCTCCTTCATTTATTAAAAAAATTCAGTAGCACAAATAAATACAGTTCAGTGATTAATTTTAAAATAAGAAACATTCATTTGCATTTAGACAAATTAAGTAGGATAGTAAATAGAATACAAGGAGAAGATATTGAACCTTAGGATTGTCACTTAAAAGCTATGTGACCTTGAGTGAATCATGTACATTTCTGAACCCTAATTTGTTCTCATACATAATTGTAAATTATATGGCTGTAAAGATTAAATCAAATAGACCACAACACAACTTTGCGGGACTTTAACACACCTCTTTTATCACTAGATAGAACTTCCAAACAAAAGCTGAACAAAGAAACTAAAGAACTCGATAATACAATCAATAACTTAGACTTAACTGACATATATAGAATATTTCATCCTTCAATGAGAGAATACACTTTCTTCGAAGAAGCACATGGATCCTTCTCTAAAATAGATCATATACTATGCCACAAATGATGATTCACATACTCAAAATCTCTATTTAAGGAAGCAATTATGGCTGAAGATTATGTTGCTTCAACTAGTTGCATTCTAACTCAGCTTTTTTGTTTGGCCAGGGGGGTACCAGGGATTGCATTTAGGGGCACTCCACCACTGAGCCACATCTCCAGCCCTATTTTGTGTTGTATTTAGAGACAGGGTCTCACTGAGTTGCTTAGCACCTCGCTTTTGCTGAGGCTGGCATCTGAACTCGCAATCCTCCCATCTCAGCCTCCCCAGCTGCTGGGATTGTAGGTATGAGCCGCTGTGCCTGGCTTCTAACTCAACTTTTTAAAAATTTTAAATTTTTAAAATATTTAAAAATATTTAGTAGTTCAAGTATTTTCTCCTAATATGTCATCTATTTGTTAACTTTGTCTGCAGTGTCCTATATAAAGCTTTAAGCCTTTATTTTGGTGTAATTAACTTCACTGATATTTTTATTTACAATTTGTGCTTTTGAAACTGTAAAGTTGTTCCCCATACCTTGGGATTGTTATATGCTTTTCCACAATCTATGTCAACTTCTTAGTTTAACCTTTCACAGTGTAGGCCTTTAGTGTCTTTGGAGCTCCCCCCGCTCTGGTCCCCCCTTTTTGGTACCAAGAATTCAACTCAGGGACACTTAACCACATCCTCAACCCTATTTTTTTTTTTTTTTTTTGTATTTTATTTAGAGGCAGGATCTCACTGAGTTACTTAGAGCCTCGATTTTTCTGAGGCTGGCTTTGAATTCCTGATCCTTCTGCCTCAGTCTCCTGAGACGCTGGGATTATAGGTGTGTGCCACTGCATCCAGTTTGGAGCCCTTCCTTTTGATGTAGTGTTTAATTTTCTCCAAATGGTTAGCCTATTTTCTTTTCCCCATTGATTTGTGGAGCCACATTCCAAGTGATACTGATATTGCTAGTCCAAGAAACACTATTTGAGTAGTAAGATTCTAAATTATGTGAATGCCTAATTCAAAGAATTGATGATTGTGGACGAAAGTGAAGTTAGGAGAATATTAGGATAATATGTTGTTCTACTAAACACATAAATTCACTATGAAATAAAAACCATACTCATTAAAAGTTTAATAATTTGACAAATTAAGTAGGACAGTTTATTTATTTATATTTATTTATACTTATTAAAAATGACAAATTGGGATAATTTTAATAATTTGGAGAGTACATCTGCAGAATTACATTTTTATAGCACCAGCTTGCAGACACATATTATAGATTCTTTGAACTAAGTCTCTGAAATACAGAAACAAACTTTGGTTAGATAATAAGTTTGATTACCCCAAAAATATATCAAGAAGCAGCTCTTAGTGCCTTGATGTCCTCCTTTAAAATGTGAATTAATTCCCTTTTTCCAATAATTCTCTGCAGAAAAAAAAAAGGTTGTTCTTTTTTTTTTTTTTGCAGATAATATGATACTAGTTTACTTTAAAACTACAATTCAAGAATTGCCAAGGAAAGTTTTACTAATCTGTATACTAATAAACATGACTGATTCAAACTGAAATCACCTGGAGGGGGGCTCTAAACACAAATTAGTTGAAGACTTAGTGTTTTCCTCAAGAGTAGTGGACTGGATTGTTCAAATGTCCTTCTACTCATTTTTATGTAGGTCAATGAAAAACAATACAAAGCAGGGCGGGCACTTCAGTAAGACAGAGAATGCCCAGGCAAGGAATATGGGAAAGAAGTCTGTTACTCAGGGGAACTGGCTTTTACTAGTGGTTTCTTTTGTTTAGCTGAGACAAGTCATTTCACTGTCCTGAGCTTCAGTGCAGACACTCTTGGGGAATAAAAAGGTTGGGAGATCGCGCGTCATGGGCCTCTGAGAGTCCTACCCACGCCGACCTACACTATCCTTGACCTTCACACAAATCTCTCTGCGCAGGCGCTAGACCGGCGCGCCTCGCAGAAGCCCTAATCTCGCCACTCCTGCGCAGGCGCGCTCCTGTTACCGCACCCCCCGAGAGAGGTAGGACTTCCTGTACGTTTTAGAGCGACTGCGGAAGTGACTGCGAACGAATCGGAAACGGCCGGAGAGTTAAGCCTGTCTACGCCTGTAGCTGCTTTCAGCTTTAAAGATGCCAAGTCTGGCGGCCGCGAGCCCAGCCCCGTCTGAGTCTCAGGAGAAGAAGCCGCTGAAACCCTGCTGCGCCTGCCCGGAGACCAAGAAGGCGCGCGATGCGTGGTCAGTGCGCAGCCGGGGAGGGGGCGTCGGCGCGTGGCCGGCACCTTCCGCCACCGAAGCCCTCTGCCCTGTGCCCTGTGCCCTCCCTAGAGAGTTAGAGGGCCCCGTAGGTTTCGCGGTTTACTCTCTTTACCGAGCCCGCAGTTCTGTCCTGGGAGAGGAGAGAGGTCAAATTGGTCCGAGGCTCGCGTCACCCGTACATTCCTTTCTATAAATTATTTTTGAGCATCTTCCATGTTAAGCACTGCGTTAAGGTCCGGAGATGTGGAAATTCCTAAAGATGCTACATCATTTAGAGGACTTTAAAAACATACGGAGACACATGTCAGTGATAGCTGTACCACCCGCTAACGGCTATAGTAGATTTGACAGGAACGAAGAGTAAAGTTTCTGGTAATTTCCAAGTATTTCTTACAAAATGTAAAGAGCAGGACAAAGGGTACATTCCTTACAGTTCTGATGAGTTCTCCCTTTAAGCAAGCAAAAATTAAAAAGCCAGTTTACAACGTAGGTGACATTATAGTATTCAGAATAGTTAATCTAGGTTATCAATTCACCCCCCCCCATTACACTTCATATAGCCTCTGGTAGAATAGATATCATTAAGAGTCCACAGATACGGCCAATATGAACCTCCTCCTAGTAGTAGTCCCTTTTGACTTCAGAAAGTTGAAGGATAGTAAATGTGAAAAGAAGAGAAATCATAATTGACAAAATTCACATACTGCTATAATCGTAATTGATAATAAGAGTGCAGGAGCTCTGCTTTGATTAATACTACTACTTTGCAAATAATACTCTAAATGGAGAATTGAAAGATTATATACTGATGCTGAAAGTGATCCAGTGGAACCTTTGGATAGTTTGGCCTCATGATCAGGAGTCTGGGACACAGAGTCAGGGTTTGAATCTTGATCCACCAATTGATGACCTTGAGCAAATTATTTTAACATGTCTGCTTCATATGTCTGTAAATTGAGCCTAATGTATCTGCCTCTGGGATTACTGTAAGGTTTAATAGTACAAGTCAGGTCAAGTGCCAAGCACAGTATATGTAACATTTGCAAATAATCATTGAAAGCTAATGATGAGGGCTGGGGATGTGGCTCAAGCGGTAGCGCGCTCGCCTTGCATGGGTGCGGCCCAAGTTCGATCCTCAGCACCACATACCAACAAAGATGTTGTGTCCGCCGAAAACTAAAAAATAAATATATATTAAAAAAAAGGAAGCTAATGATGATCACTTAATAAGAAATTCATTTTCCTAAAAAGCCTCTCCCATTTGCAGCAGGCCTGGAGCTATTTGGAAGTAGGATTTTGATGAAATAGAACTCTGTTTCCTTCTATAACTTTCCTTTCAAATGGGTCACCTCAGCCTTCTATGGCTTCTCTTTAAATATCTGTAGTCATGAGTCAGTTATTTCTTGTCATTGAATTTGGCTTAACTTGAAGTGATAATATTACATTTTCGGGCCCTAGAAATTAAACTTTGTGGTCCTAGTCTTTACTTTGTGAATCTTACCAGTGAAAAGCTCTTTCATCATCAAAAGGGGGATTTTGCTGCTCTCAACTACCAGATTTTTTTTTTATGTTTATGTTGTTGGGTATCTGACAATTAGAAGATTAAACAAGTGTGATTGAATGTAGAGTAGAAACAGATTTAATTCCCCTGTCATGATAGGTGAAAAAGTAAACTGTTCAGTCTGCTCTTTATTTAACAGTAATGTTATTCCTTGGATGTGAGCTAATGATGATATTTGATGTCTGTAATTATTTCTCCTAATTAGATTCCCCCAGAAAACTAGTTCTGTGGAACATCTTTGTAATCGTGGAACAAAATCAAATAAAAATAAATCTGTTTGGTGTAATAGCATCTTTTTAAAAATTGCAGCTACATTTCATCATACTCATCTTCTGCCTTATAACTAGCATGTGATTAATAACTTCTCAGATAACAAGCACATTTTATTTTACAGCATCATTGAGAAAGGAGAAGAACATTGTGGACATCTAATTGAGGCCCACAAGGAGTGCATGAGAGCCCTGGGATTTAAGATATGAAATGGTGAGCATATTTCTTCAAATATGTGTATTAACTTACAGATTTAGCAGCCATTGAGCAGCATTCTATTTGAAAGGTAGTTTACCTGGTTAATAGAAATGCATAAGTATCACTAAAAAAATAACAACTTTTCAGTTTCTGGTATAGAATGTAAATGATGCTAATGAATTTAAAGCTATATTGTGAATTTGAGAAGGGGAATCTGAAGCTTTCAAGAAAGAGTTTCACAAAAACTTTTATATTAGAGGAACTCATGGCTGTAGGAAGTTCAAAATATTCCATTTTCTTAGTTAAATGAACTAAACAGAAAATGTTATCCATTTCTTTTGTCTTAGGTGGATCTTTAGTAAATGGCAGCATTGCTTTCTGCAAAAGATAATGGAATTGTTGCTGTTTCTTTTGTAACATGCTTTATTCTAATAAAACTAAAACCTTAGACCTTTTTTTGGAAGACCTTTGATTACATATATTTCAATAAAATATTCAACAATACTACAAATAAATGATTTCCTTTTTGGAAGCTCTTTGCTTACCCCTCCACTTCATTTAGGTCTCTATTTAAAAGTCTCTTTATTTGAAAGGCTTTTCCTCAACACCTCAAGTGAACTAGCATTCCTTCCCCATCATTCTATCTCATCCCTGTCCAACAGGAACTTTCTGTGATGACAGAAATGTTCTATATCTGCATTCTCAAGTATGCTAGCCACTAGCTTTATGTGACCATTGAGCTCTTGAATTTTGGCCAAAGAGACTAAGGAACCAAATTTTTAGCTTTAAAAATATTTAATAGGCACATGAGGCTAGTGGCTAGTCTGTCTTAATATTATCACTTGAAAATTAAGTAGGAATTTTCTCTTTTACTCACTGCCATATTCCCAGCACCTATAACACTGCCTGGCACATAGGAGGTGTTTAATAAAGGATAATAAGGAAATTAAGACTTGTAGTTATGAGAAGGTTCTTGAGGTAGTTAAGCAGGATCAGAACTGGAACCTTGGTGCCCAGGCCAACTCCCTGTCCTTTATGCCCCTCCCCTAACGGCTACACCACACTGCCGCTTTTAGCTTTATAATGATAGCTGACAGATAATGCCAGAGCCACATGTCAACTTAATAGTGATAGAGAGCCTGGCTTTTTTCCCTTTCACCTCTTTGTTGCCTCATTGGAATTTCACATATGGCCAGTCTTACTCTTTGATGTATGAAAAGGAGGGATAAGGAACTTTCCAATAGCTGATTAAAAAGTTTGTATAGTAGAAAACAGTCTATACTGAAAGCCCTGAGGCTTCATTTTTACTCTCCTGAGGTCTAGGTTAACATGTTTTTTGCTTCAACTGTGTTGAACTTTTGTCAAAATATTAATCCTCTCTGACTTTGAGCCATAATATATTTTGTGTTTATAGATAGTACAGTAAACCTTAAGAGGCTTTTAGACTAGACAATTATTTTTAAAAATCCCATAGAAAATCATTTTGTAAAATAAATAAATTTAGGGCAAGATGTATTCTTAAAAAATATACCTATTAGCTACTTTTAAAGACATAGAATCTCATTGTATATGGCTTCCTTGTTCATATTCTCTTTTACTAGTCAATTGTGTAAGCTATTGCCTTTATAACAAAGGACAGTTGGAAAAAAATTGGGCTTGGTTTGTGGCTCAGTGGTAGAGCACTTGCCTTGCGTGTGTGAGGCACTGCGTTCGTTCTCAGCACCACATATAAATAAATGAATAAAATAAAGGTCTTATCAAAAACTAAAAAAAAAAGTTGACTTCATGTGAACCATAAAGGTTGTACAGTTATTATAAGTAGCATACATTCAGAAGGACTGGAAGATATTATAGTTTTATTTGTGTTTTGGGGGCAGAGATAAGAGCAGTAGCTATGTTCTTCATTTGTATATAAAAGAACATGCAAAAGCTTTGGACTTAATAAAACTTAATATTTAATTGATCATGTGGTTCTTCACTTTCTAAACATTAGTTTTCCCATCTGTCATCCAGAGATAAATATACATACCCAAACTACCTTATAGAACTATTGCAGTGAGTAAGAGATATATGTATGTGTATGCTTTGTAAATTATAAAGTGGAAACCAGAACAGAATAACTCATACCTGGGGAGTTGTGGATAGCAGATACTCATTTTAGGACTGTTGAATGTATGACCTGATTATGTAATTTTGAATCCTGGTTAGTGGAAGAATAATCTGAATTCATGGGGAACCTTACTAGGGATTCACACTTTCATCATTTTCAGTGTAATGAAAATGAAGTATACTTTTGGAAGATGAACAGATATTTGGATCCCACTTGGTCCCAGGTGTCTTTATTTCCCCAACCTCCATGGGGAAACTGAGGCATGGGGAAGTCAGAAAAGACTTGTTCAAGTGAAGGGTGGATAATGGTAGAATTAAAACTAGTGTCCAGATCTTTTATAATATTCTCCAATTTATAGGCACTTTACATTTCATTCTTTGCACCAGTTAAGATTTTATTGCCAACATACTCATTTTTAGGATTTCACATTATCTTAATTGTCAATTTTAAAACTTCATTATGAATGCTAATTAGAAAAAACTATTGCTGAAGTTCATTGGTGCATGCAACTCGGTAACTGGGCTATTGGTTGGTAGAGTAAAATCCAGTGTAGTATCTGCATTGCTCTGAGATTAACTAAATTGGTTTCTCTTCGACTAATTAAACTATGTTTTTCTGAGAATAGTATCAAAGAAAAAATATTTTGCAAACTTAGATCTTTCCAGGAATGATCATAAAAGTTGCTTAATTAAAAAACCTTTGTAGATTTTAATATTGTTCCTAAATAAAGTAGATCTCAATTGTACCTTTTCAGTAGATTAATAGTAAGTAATATTATATTTTCTTTGAAAATAGGATTTCAGTCAGTGGTTTTACTCAGATGTGAACCTCAAACATTTTCCAAAATTCACAATTCTGGGCCCTGGACTGCAGTTGTTGACTCAGAAACTCCTAGGTGATTTCTTTAACACCCATTGACCTAAGTTTACAAAAAGTAATAGGTAATATGCTAAATATAAACTATCTTTTGTGATTTAATAGTAGCAAAGACAGAGACTTGAAAACTGCTAAGACAAAATAGGTTTGATGACAGTGATTCCAGACAATTTTATTTTATATGACTGCTTTTTTTTTTAATATGAATTAAAAGAAAAAGTAGACAAACCCTAAACTTAAGTAGAAATGTAAGACAATGGGTGGCTAGCATCTTTCTGCCTTAAGAAATCAGAAGAAACCTGGAGAACCCAGTTTGGAGGTTACAATCAAATTAAAGAACCAGCACTTGAGTAGTGATGATCTTCAGTATTTATTAATTGATCTTAATAGTTGGGGTGTTTCAAGTATGCCATTTTCAGGGCAGTGTGTGTGTGTCTGTGTTGGTCTGTCTGTCTGTCTCTCTCACACATATGCACACCTACACACATCAGTTTTACATACACACAAATAAGCAACTGATTATGTATGAAAATATGATTCCAAGATAATACAGAAAAAAGTTATTTCTATCATTCAGACATTCTTAAAAAATAGGTATTTATTAAGACCCTAAAAATTTTCAAAATGAGAAAGATGGCCCCCTCCTCTCAGGACTTTACACTTGAAATGTAACTGAGATTCTATGGGAAAGCCTCCAATATATAATCAGTATCAGGGAGATAACAGTGCCATGGTTGGCTTCACTTTTGGTTATCTTTCCTGCTCAAACTTTTCCTTAAATGTATTCTTTCTTTGGGATTTTTAGAAAAGAGTTTATAGTTTGTGTCTTATTGAAGCTACTTATCTAAACCAAATGAAGGGACCCATTAGATGAGGCTTTAGACTTGGAGAGTTATCTAGCCTGATTTAATTATCTTTTTTGGAATTGTTCTCTTGTCTTCTGGGATAGGGACTGGGAATGGATGTGGGTGAGAGCTATATGAAGAGAAACCTAATGCTCTGTTTCCTCAGTAACCCTACCCTCTTCTTCTCTCCCTTTTTGATCTTTCCAAATGAATTTATAAAGAGTTGCCCTTATTTTGCCCTTGGGATTAAGTAATTTTCCACAGGAAGTGCCTTGTGTACTAAGCTAACCTTCTGCCTTCCACTTTGTGAGTCTTTGCCAAACATTCTTGAATCAGCAAAAAGAGGGGTTTGTAGATCTCTCATGTTGAATATCTATAAAAATAAAATGCTAACCTTGTTTGGAAGATAATTTTGAGGAAAAAGTTATTGTTTTGACTTCAACAAAAGCTTTTAAAGATTAAGTGATGTTATGAATTGAATAGTTTCAGTGATGTTTTTAGTTAGGCTCAACTAGAATCTTGTAATGTAGATCTTTATTTTATTCTGTGACTAATTTAGAATAATTGTGGCAATTAATTGATAACACTTGACTGAAGCATTCATTTTTAGTGGTCATAATTCACTAAAACCATAGATCTGGTGTGGTGTTTGACATCTGACTTTCTAAAATAAATCTCTTCTGTAGGTGGTCTGCTCTGTGAATGAATAATCCCTGAAGAATGAAGAAGATTAAACAATTCTTGAAAGTTCTTTGATGAACTTTGATAAATGGATAAAGTATTTATAATTTATTAAAAAAAAAGGAAAGTGTCTGTGGTCAAAGATCTTCAGGTGTGTTTCTTTTTGTGTTTCATACATACAGCTGCATTTTGTTTTTCCTCTAGTAACAAATTTTGTGATATGAGTTTCTTTTGTTCTTATTATTTTGTCATTCTGGGAACCGTGGGATGTTTGTTAAGAGAAAACAGATACTTCTCTTTGTTAGTGAAATCTTCAAAATTACATGCAAGTAAGAAATTCACTTTACCAATTCAGAATGAGTATGTTAGCCATATTATCTCATTCAAGGCTTATATTTTGTATTTTTAGATTGATTTTATTATTTATGGCACTGAGGATTGAATCCAGGGCTTTGTACATGCTAGACAAGTGCTCTATCACTGAACTACACTGAGCTAAAGCCTTTTATAATTTTAAGACATGTCTTGCTAAATTGTCCATGCTGACCTCAAACTTATGGTGATTCTGCTGTCTTACTTAGCCTTCCAAGTAGCTAGCATTACAAGTGTGTACCACCACACCTGTTTGTTATTGTTCTTTACTACAGTAACATCTTTTGGAAAAGTATGTTAAATTTTAGACCAAGTTAGGATGATTTGGCTTGAGAAATCTCAACTGTTTGGCATAATTAATATGTGCGTGACCAGTTACATTGTAGCATGGATTAGGATCAGGAGTTAAGTGCCTCAGGACCAGAAAATTATCTGTTATTGTGTTAGCTTTTTGTCCCTGTGACCAAAATACCTGATTTGAACAACTTAGAGGAGGAAAAGTTATTTTGAGTTCACTATTTCAGAGGTTCAGCCCATAGTTGGCCAACTCCAGCACTCTGGGCCTGAATAAGGTGGAACATCAGTTGGTATAGCAACCTTGTGGTCCTCTTAGCTACTTAATTGCTAATGAAGCAGTTGACAACATTCTGCTTTAAGTACCTTGAGTTTAAAAACCTCAAAACAAACTGAAAAGATAACTGAAGAACATAACTAAGAAGATACGTAATGTTCATATGATATGGGATGGGAAAATTTTCTCCTTTATAAAAGAACCAAACTAAGTAATTACTTAAGATTCCTACTTAATTAATTGATTAAGAAAATGGCTTTGAAGTTTGACATTCTTGGGTTGAACAGCTGGCTATGAGATGTGAAATAAGTCATAGTGTCTCATCTGAAAAAAGGAAACACATAATAGCTAACTTAAAAGATTGTGAGTACTGGGGCTAAGATTGTGGCTCAGTGGTAGAGTGCTTGCCTAGGACATATGAGGCGCTGAGTTCAATCCTCAGCACCACATTAAAAAATAAATAAAATAAAGATACTATGTTCATCTGTAACTAAAAAAATACTTTTAAAAAATATTATGAGGGGGCTGGGGATGTGGCTCAAGCGGTAGCGCGCCATGCCTGGCATGCGTGCGGCCCGGGTTCGATCCTCAGCACCACATACCAACAAAGATGTTGTGTCCGCCGAGAACTAAAAAATAAATATTAAAAATTCTCTCTCTCTCTCTCTCTCTCTCCCCTCTCTCACTCTCTCTAAAAAAAAAAAAAAAAAATATTATGAGGGCTGGGGTTGTGGCTCAGCCGTGGAGCATGCGAGACCCTGGGTTCAATCCTTAGTACCACATAAAAAAATAAAAAGTGAAATAAAGGTGTTGTGTCCAACTACAACTAAAAAATACATGTTTTTTAAAAAAGATTGTGAGTACTGATGAAAAAATGATGTAGATAAAACACTTAGCATCTAGCACTTAGTGTTATTTGCATTTCTCTAATTTGATACTGTATTAATGTTTTTACTTGAATATTCATTTGGATATAATAATTTTAGTCAGCATTGTATAGTTTACTGAGAATTCTTCTACATGAAGAATAGAATCATGGGGCTAGAGTTGTGGCTCAATGGTAGAGCACTTGCCTAACGTGTGTGGCACTGGGTTTGATCCTCAGCACTACATATAAATAAATGAATAAAATAAAGGTTCATTAATATCTTAAAAAAAAAAAAAAAAGAAAAAGAATAGAATCTTGACTCTTAGTGCTGCCCTGAGGTGAACTAAGACCGAAAGCCCTGCATCCTGTCAAAAGTTGAGCTGGGCCACTCAAGCCTTTCAGGAAGCCTGAAGTGGAATAATCTGGGCCATCCTGCTCACGAACCAGGCCGAGCCCAGGCCCCACTTGCCCCATTCCGGGTCAACAGAACATTTCTATCAACCAGTTTTGTAAAAGAGTTCAAGCAATGCCACGCACAGTGGCGCCTGTAATCCCAGCAGCTCAGAAGGCTGAGCAGAAGGATTGTGAGTTCAAAGTCACCATCAGCAGTGGCAAGGCTGCTAAGCAATTCAGTGAGATCCTGTCTCTAAATAAAATGCAAAATAGGGCTGGGTATGTAGCTCAGTGGTTGAGTGCCCCAGAGTTCAATCCCTGGTATCCACCCCCCAAAAAAGAATTCAATGAGAAGATAAAAGACATCAAAGAAGGCATTCCTCTGCCTATAAAAATTTTTGTGTAGCCTGACAGGACCTTTGAAATCAAGATTGGAAAATCCATTGTTTCCTACTTCTTGAAGGCAGCTGCTAGGATTGAGAAGGGAGCCTGCCAGGGAAAGAGGTGGCAGGCTTGATGACTTTGAAACACATATTATGAGATTGCCCATGTCAAAGCTTAGGATGATGCATTTGCCCTGCAGGATGTACCACATCCTCTGTTCAGCTCCACTCCAGCTCTGCCTATTTATTCCCTGAGCATTCACCCCCATGTGGAAGAACTGGCAGTCTTTCAGAAGGAATAAGCCACATTCCTGGCTGTCAGAAGGGAGGCAGATTTGACAGCCTAGGCAGAAGCTGCCAAGAAGTGACCCCTGCCTTGTGCATTCTAGGAGTTTGAAGGAAGCATCTGAAAAGGAGGTCAGTGTGAATGCTTCACCTAAGGGAAGAAAGGGAGGTCACACCAACATGCTTGTTTTTACATGTATGGTATATTAAGGGATTACATTTATTACATATATGACATAAGGTATATTAATATAACTTAATATGGTATATTAAGAGATTGATCCTGAAGAAACATCTTGTTGCAAAAAATATATACTTTACCAACCTGCCTTTTGAGTACTCCATAATATTTCTACCGACCCTGCCTTTTGACTACTTTATAATGACATTGTAATGGAAGACTGTATAGGAAAGTAGTTGCAAGTGTAAAAGGGGAAATAGCTATGGGAAGCTAACCTGTGTGTCTGCTTAAGATCAACTTGGAAATACATGTCCAAAGCCAAAAATCATGTCTCTGTTCTATTTTAGCATTTGTATTAGGAAAGCATTAATCTCAAATCCAGTATTTTTCACACTGTATGTGGTGAAGAACTAGGTTTTTTCCCCCAATTTCATCACAGACCCATAGTAGAAAAATGAATTTTAAAAAATACACTTCAAAGAGGCACACACTGCACAAGCGCATAGTTTTTGTTACTAATTAACAGGTATACGTTTCTGTTAGAATAATACAAGAATATCTAAACACACTCAGTTTCTGTCCGTATCTCGGTATGGACCAGTAACCAATGGGGAGGCCACACTTGTGAGGCACTGTGTAGCCAGCTGACTTCATAATCTGACCCTAGCCTGCCTCTTCTGCTTTGTGTCCTGCTTGATGCTCCTTTGGATCTATCTATCAGTGACAAGCTATTCTCTGATATAGAATATGCATTTTGTTTTTGTTTTACTCCTGGACTTGACTTCGAATTCTGTTACACCTTCTGGAATGCCCTCCCCTAGCTAGAGAACACCCACCGTCTTTTTAGACCTGTATTTGTCTCCCAAATTCTTCATGCCTCTATCAGTGTTTTTCCTTTGAATCCTGGATCTACTTTTTAATGTGTCAGGCTCTCCTACTAGATCAAAAGTTCCTTGAAGGTGGTAATTGCTTGTTCATCTTTATATCCCCTGTTACCAGCACAGTTTGTCCTGAATAAATGCTTACTAATTGAGCCAACTCAACAAATGATGTGACTTACTTATTTCTTTTCTTTTTCCCCAAATATTTCCCACTATACTTCCTGCTTGCATGTTTGTGAATTTCTTAATAATAATATACCTTTTTGGTACAGGGGATTGGATCCAGGGGTGCTGAGCCACTGAGCTCCGTCTCCAGCATTTTTTTTTTTTTTTTTGAGACAGGATCTGGCCAAGTTGCTGAGGTTGGCCTCAAACTTGTAATTCTCCTGCTTCAGCCTCCCAAATAGCTGGGATTACAGGGGTGTACCACCATACCTGGCCACAAGCTAGTTCTAAAAACAAACAAGATACAACTTTACATTGCTGTGATCTCATCACTGATCCTATTCTATGGGTATTAATGTTACTATCACTGCAAGCATGATTCTCTAGTATGTGTGCCGCCCAGTGGCATACTCCAAGCCCCTGTGGCAATAATAATAAAAATCTGATAGGATGGTATAGCACAGACAATATCTAATTTAAACCCACACTGACCTAGGTTTTCATCCCTATTCACATACTAGCTCTGTGACCTTGGGAAAATTCCTTAGCCTAAGGAAACTGTTTCTTTCATTAAAAACAAAAACAAAAAACATATCTTGGGATGACATGAGGAAACCACAGCTGCTTGATAAAGGTTAGAAGCCTCTGCTGAGATAAGTGCATGCAGATTGACAAGGAAGTAGACTGAGTTCAGCCTTGGGTCTGCCTGTCTCTTTAAAGGGTCAGGGCCAAACCGTTGGGCAAGCTGGGAAAGATGACCTGATTTGAAATTCTATCTGGGTAGAGCCTTGGTTTCTTCTCTGTTTCTGTGCTCTGACTTCCTTGCTTACAGCTGGCTGGGACACCTACTCTGGAAGCTCAGGGGGTGCATGACTAAGGTGGACAGATGAGCAGCTGCTACTCATTAAAGTAGGTGGGGTGGTTGGGAGGCAGACAAGTGACATAAAAGTAACAAATGGAAATCCCTAAATTCCACTGCTCAAATGATATCATGGGTCCAAGTCATTGCCACGAGGGGGGAGCATGGGGGCATATCTTTTTCCAGCACTCCAGGCCTTTTCCTTTACCAGCAATTTTATTTTAATTTTTTTTTTTTTTAAAGAGAGAGTGAGAGAGGAGAGAGAGAGAGAGAGAGAGAATTTTTAATATTTATTTATTTATTTAATTTTTTTTTAGTTCTCGGCGGACACAACATCTTTGTTGGTATGTGGTGCTGAGGATCGAACCCGGGCCGCACGCATGCCAGGCGAGCGCACTACCGCTTGAGCCACATCCCCAGCCCCTTAATTTTTGTTTTTAGTTGTAGATGACACAATAACTATTTTATTTGTTTATTTTATTTAGTCCTGAGGATCAAACCCAGTGCCTCACACATGCTAGGCAACTGCTTTACCACTAAGCTATAACCCCAGCCTCACCATTGATTTTTTTTTATCCCTCTTTACTTCAGAAAGAAGGAAATGTGATACACATTTACTGGTCAGTTGATTTTAATTAAATTAAAAACTGGCTTCCTTCAACATGCCATACATTTTCACACCACTAGCAATGCTGTTTTCTCTCTGCCTACCTTAACTCTTGCACATCAAATCAAACACTGGCTAGTAAGTCTTCTCTCCCAAGGCCACCCTTCCTTCTGAGCTGCCACTGTTCTTTAAACTTAACACAGGCAGTCACTGTACTCCACACCCTGAATTGCCATTGTTTTTTGAGGCCTCTTTCCCTTAATAGAGTGAAACATGACTCAAGGTAGTCACTCAATAAATATTTGTTGAGCTGAAAACTTCTACTCAGCATATTTGACATTTCTTCTCAATGTTAGATTATAGCAGTATAATACAAGTCTGTGTGGATTGAGCACTTGGATAGTGCTGGGAGGTCATTGAGCACCACCATATGTACTTCAGGGGCTTTAAAAACTGATACTACCAACCCAGTAGCCAGGACAAAGAATCAAGAGTCATTTGGAAGACAGTCACATTTCTTAGTTTAATGTTTACATATTCCAGATTTATCTCTTGGAAGCCCATAGTAAATCCCCAAATTCACCTAGAAGTTCTCAAAAGTCATCAGACTTATAGGAAGTGTGGGCTGGGAGACATGTATCTACTCCTGCATGTCCACTTACTTTGCAAACCTTTTGAGACACAGTATTTAGTCTGATAGTCTTGGGTTCAAATCCTAGCTCCTCTGCCTCTTAACTCCCTGAGGGAGTTTTATTACCTCCCTGAGCCTCATTTTTTTTTCAGATATAGAAGGAAGATTGTTTTTGCGACTGAATAATAAATATATAAAATGTCTAATGTAGGTTTGGCACTTAATGGGTGTTTAATTGGTAAACACCCATTAACCACCTGACCCTGCTGCTCTGTGGTCAGTAAATAGGCAAATAGATATATATTTATAATTTGAAAATGCTGGGGTGGTGGAATGGTGATCTGGGTAATTTATTACCATTTTTTAACTATTACTAGATCCAGACACAGACATGAGAGAGTCAACTTAGAATTGAAAAAGTTGCTTTACAGAGCTATTTTTGCTGAATGCATGTCAAACATCTAATCATATCTAAGTGTGACTTAATAAAAACTTTCAAGGGGTTTTCCAGCTTTCATTGCTAGGACTTTTTCAGATAATACACCCACCCTTTTCTCCTTTGATGTGTCCTCCACCTCTACCACTAAAGCTACAACCCCAGCCCCACCACTGATTTTTTTTTTTATCCCTCTCCACAGGGAGCTAAGGACAATGTTCTGCTTGGCTTTGAGGTAAATTCCATGCTCACTTTTCCTTCATTCCTCCTTGCCTGCCTGTCTTGCCCCAGGTCTTATCTTGTCCTTTGAGAGGTATGCTAAGTGCTCTGCCAGCCTGCCTGAATGCCTGGCCTGTTTTTTCTCACTGCCAGTACCTCTTAGATTCCAATTCCAAACATGGTATCCCTCTGGGGTCACCCTTTCTTCCGGTGCCAAGAGACAACACATTCCAAATGGAACACAAGTGTGCCTCCCCATGCTGGACTCTCCTCATTCTGCTTGGGAACAGCAGAGAGCAGGATGTGTCCACTTCATCCCTCACTGAAGTTTTCAGTCTTGTGGTCCTTTCTCTTGGGACAACATAGGCTTTGGGCTAAGAACCAAATATGAAGACTGTCCTCAGAAACTTGAAGCCAAGGAATCTTGCCAGAGTTCTACAGAAAGGGCCAGAGCCTTGCTGAGGGAGAAAGAGAAAGAGAAAAGAAAGTTCTAAAATTCTCCATGAAGTGTACTATGTTCTGGCATTCATTCTCTGCGCCACTGGAAGCGTTCCTCCCAGCAAAGGTAGAGTAGGTGGTGAGAAGCTGGGGGTGAAAAGATACCTGGGAGGGCAGATTAATTCATTTCCTGAGTTTCCTGTGTGGGACAATATCAGAGTCCAGCAAGTCTTTGTGATACCTCAAAGATGAGCACCAACAGCAGCACAGTGGGACAGCTCCTCTGGCGAGGGCCAGTGTGCATTAGCTGGAAACAGGATCCGGAAGGGGCTCTCTACCACCTAGCCAACTGTTTCTTGCTCCTGGGATTCATGGGAGGCAGTGGGGTATATGGATGCTTCTACCTTTTTGGCTTCCTGGGTACTGGTTACCTGTGTTGTGTGCTATGGGGCTGGCTTGATGCCTGTGGGCTAGACATTGTCCTTTGGAACGTCCTATTGGCAGTGGCCTGCCTGCTCCAGCTGGCACACCTGGTGTACCGCCTGCGCATGAACACCCTGCCTGAGGAGTTTGACCTCCTCTACAAGACGCTGTGCCTGCCCCTGCAGGTGCCCCTCCAGACCTACAAGGAGATTGTTCACTGCTGCCAAGAGCAGGTCTTGACTCTGGCCACAGACCAGACCTATGCCGTAGAGGGTGAGACACCCATCAACCGCCTGTCCCTGTTGCTCTCTGGCCGGTAAGCTATTCTGTCATTGTCATTGCCCAGAACTTCTTTCCCCAGCCCACACTTCTCATTTCCCTAGTGTCCCTTTCCATTTCATGTTCCCTTTCATTGAGGGAAGGATGTGGCGAGTAAAATAAACCAAAATAGATTTTTCTAGGAGTGAGTTTGCTTCCTTTTTTAAAAACATGTTCCAAGAGGAAACTAGATCATGAGGCATCTTCTTGGTTGGAAAGAAAGATTAATTTTTCCTTCTGTATACATTTGATATTTGCTAAGCATTAACTAGGCATAGGGAACAAGGCCAGAAAGGGAGGGGGTTCCTGTAACCCCTATTCTCTGCCAGGGCATCAAGGGAACTGCCCCACTTGTGTTTGGAATATTCTATACCAACTCTTAAGTAGTCTGTGTACAGCCAGGTAAAGAGCAAGAATACCCTTTGTCCACTCTTTAATACCCTGTTGTTCAACTGAGATTCTTGCAGACCAAGAAGTTAAGTACTATAAATCTGAGCACCTTAGGCTGACAAAATATTAGTGATGCCCACGTATGTGTCATCAGGGATTTGGTGGAGACATCTGCTCCTTTGAAGAAGACTGACAATGGACATTGGTAGCAATGTTCTCAGTCAGGATTGGTGTGTACCCAATTAACCTGCATGTGAAATTGGGCCATTGATGTTTTAATTTTTTTCTCTAATTAATATCTAATGAGAAAATACCATGGGACTCTGTGCTTCACACTTTGTAGGCAATTGTGGACTTCTTGAAATATTTCACTAGTGGTGCTTGCACACTTCTCACACAATAATGTGGTAGAAAAGTTAAGGGGATAGATAATCAGAAGGCTCTGAATCTAAGAAAGAAGGAAACAAAATTTTAAAAAAGAAAGAAAGTAACAACACAGTTTTTTCCAACAACACAGTGTGGAAAAAAATCTTGATGATGATAGCATGACAACTACTATTATAGTAATAATAAACTTTATGTATTAATTTGCAAAATTCAAGGTGTTATGTATATAAGTTTTGGTCTCAGAGGTCCTGAATTGAGTGAATTATAAGGGGAGAGATTTTGTGACATTTTATTTCATTTATGAGTGAATTGAAAGTGTAAACAAGTGTAGTTTTTTAAATAAACAAATACACATCATGACTACTGCCAAAATATTTACTACTTATAGTTTCATGCTTAAGATAGAACCAGTTCAGAGAACTTACTCATTCATGAGATCCATGATGCTCTTTTTGTGGCTCCTCTGTTCAGTGGAGGGAATTGAGACCAGTAGAAGTCAACCTACCTCCACTGTACAGTGCTCTTGCTGGAAGCACATTACTATTATGGAATGGTTCAGGTATCTTATATATGACAGATTTCCTATGAACTTATATAAAACCATGTCTCTGTGAAGGGGAGAGAAGGGCTTGTCCTTGTGTAGCTTTTCCTAGAATACTTAATATCAACAGCCTAAATTAGAAATCAGACAATTTGATTTTTTTCTTTTCACAGTTTGGATTAAGGATGTTATTGTTGTTCCTCTTGTTTGGTTATCTTTCAAAGTCATCCTCTCCCAATTTGGCTAAGCTGAACAAGGCGATGAAGCTTCTTGTCTGTGAGTGAGCTCTGGTTTTAAGGAAGAATCACTGTACCCTGGGCTGTTTATAGTGTGGTACCAAACACCTCAAGGTAGCAGAAAAGAACTCTGTGCCAGGAAGTGGGAGCCTTTTGTGTAGACTTCCCTGTCTTACATGCAGACATGGAGCCCTTTGCTCAAATCTCAGAAGTCTTTTGTATTATTTTATTAAGGGCAGTTAGTCCCTTTCAAGATTTAGAGAACAAAGTGACTTCCTCAAAACCTATCACCCTGTTAAGCCGTACTTACTGTTGGAGAGTTTCTGTCATATAAAATCCAAAGCACAAACTCTTACATGTTTAGACCCCTGAACAGGTTAACTACCTATCTAAGCTATTCACATAGATGGAAATGACTGATGTGTCATCCAGGAGATCAAAGAGTAAGAAGAGACCAACAATAAAGGACACAGTATACCTGTTTAAATGGCTCCAGTGAGCCTTGCCAGACTCATTTAATATTACTCACACTCTGAGATCTTGTCACTCTTTGGTGGCTTTCCTGGGGAATCTGAGGAGATGAGGGATGCCACAGCAGCTGTGTTCTCTCCTGGTATCTTCCTTTCTTAGAGAAGCTTTCTTTCTTTCTTTCTTTCAGGTTTTTTTTTTTTTTTTAGATTTTGATCACCTTTTTTGGAACACAAATGAGTTTACTGGTTTGTTCATTGTTCCTTTTTTCTTTCTTTCCCTCCTGCTTTTGTTCCTTCCTTCCATCCTTCCTTCTTCCTTTCCACAAATATGTATTAAAAGTAATAGAGACTAGGCCTCTAGTGCTAAATGTTAAAAATATTGCCTTTGTATTCATGGAGTTTACAGTCTATCAAAACAGCTGATAGTCAATGTGTGCCAGATGGGTAACAATGGATATAGCATTTCTATGGAGAAATGCAGAGTGCAATGAGAGCATGTAACTAAAACTGCTGGATTTCACTTTTCTGGGGAGGTCAGACAAGACCCCCTTCCTGTAATAGGGGGTGTTAAAGCTGAAATTGGAGGAAAGAGGTCTAACTGGGGACAGCATATGTAAAGACCCTGAGGTAGGAGAACACGACACTTTTTATCTTGTTTTCTTTCATTACTCAGGGAGACTCTGCCAGGCAGTCTCTCTATATATTTCCTGGTCTTGTAGGAATGTGTTTCTGCCTTTCGGAAGTTATGGGTTGACTCCATCATTAGCTTGGTTTGAGACCTACATTCCCTCAATCTTCCTTCTTTAGGTAGTCAGGTAAGAGGCAACAATAGTTTATTAATTGCTTGTGTGTGTGTGTGTGTGTGTGTGTGTGTGTGTGTGTGTGTGTGTGTAAGAGCAAGACTCAGGAGTGCTTATATCCCATTGACCAGAAGTTAGCCCCCTTGGCTATACCTAGTGAGAAAGGATGTATGGTGCAGCCATGTATCCAGTTAAAACTCTAACACTATGGAGGAAGAGAAAAGCAGATATTGGAGAACACACTGCTAGACTGGATTTCCCAGATCTCTGTCTCTCCCCATCCTTATCTACTTATTAGTATCCTATTTATCTTTTAAACTCAGCCCAAGCCTCCCTCCTCCTCCTCCTCCTCTTCCTCTTGCTTTGTTTTTGTTTGAATCATATACACTCATATGAACAATTTAAGCAAGAGAGGCAAGTGCAAATGACGAAGTTGTTCAAATCATTTAATATTCCAATAAGAAAATGACCAGTATTATATCAGGTTAAACGTTATTCCAGGTATCTCTAATGATGTGAACAAAGAGGACAGTAAGCTTCCCTCTGACTTCCCCCTACCTTTATGCCCTTTCTGCCTCTTAAAACCTCTCAGAGGTAAAGTGGTGCCAAAGTCAGACCCAAATCCTCCCATCAGCTCCCTCTTTACCTCGTTGGAAACTTGGCTGGTCCCATAGCTTCAAATGATACCTGAATGCCAATGCCTCCCAAATTTATATATCTAGTCTTGTTGCTGAATAAATTGGTCAGCTAGATTACAGGGAATTTAACCTTAGTAGAATTTTTTCTTAAATTGATGCATTATAATTATATACAATAGTGGTATTCATTATTCCATTCATACATGCATAAAACAATCTGATCAGTTCCATTCTCCCATGTTATTCCTGCCCCTCCCCTCTTCTTTCCCCCAGATTCCATTGCTCTAATCTACTCTTTCCCATTCGATGATGATGATGATAATGATGATATTTTTAAGTTATTGCACTACAATTATATATAAGCATGGGGTTCATTGTATTATATTTTATACATGGACATAGCATAATTTGGTGGACTTCATTCCCCAGTGCTTCCCATGCCCTCTCCTCCTAACTCCTTCTGAATCCCCTTCCTCTATTGATTTCCCTTCTATTTTTGTGAGATCTTCCTTTTTATCAGTCTCCCCTTTTACTCTCTCTCTCTAGCTTCCCCGTATGAGAAAGAAATGTCATCATCTTTGAGAAGTCTTCCACCCCCTCCCCCCAAAAAAACTCTGTCCCTTCTCAGTGCTCCTATTCCACAATAGTGCTTATCACATAGAATTGCAACTAGTTATTTATGTGCCTATGACTTCCACTATACTGTGCAACCCTCAAAGGCAAGAGCCAGATTGTATATCTCTGCATCCCCTGACCTCCAGGAATATTTGTTTAACCAGGAAAGATCCAGAAATAATGGAGGAATATCTCCCTCTAAATGGACATGTGTGCCTTGGAGATCCTCTCCTCTTCTTCCTCCTCCTCCTCCTCCTCTTCCTCCTCCTCCTCTTCTTCCTCGTCCTCCTCCTTCTTCTTCTTCCTAACAGACATATCTTCTCACTTAGTACAACTCACTTAGAAGAGACTTAATCTTTTTCCAGATGCCATATCACATCTGAAATATGCTTACTTTCCCCAAGCATAGTCAGAGACAGGCCATTAATTCTAACAAATCCTCCCAAAATGCAGTCCCCATTCTCTGCATGTCCGCAAGGATACATGGACAGCAAGCAGCATTAGTGGTGTTTCTAATCCTGAGCTATGAAGATAAACCTGTGCTTATGGGCAAGTCAAGAGCAGTTTAACATGTTGGTAAAGTAGAATAAGATTATTCATAAAATTAAAACATGTTAATTAGAATTCCTGGTTGTAACCATAGACACCAACTCCAGCTAGCTGAAGGGGGAAAAGGTCTTTTAAGAAGTACAAGAATTTCTCACCAAACAAGGAAAGGCATGCACCTGAGCCTCTGCTAGGAATAGAAACAAGAACTTGTTCTATTGGGCCTTTTGTTTGATTTTATATTTTTCTTCCCTATGGCTAATTGGAGTACATGCTTTTTCAAAGTCTGAGCTACATGATTTTAAAAAGTAAGGTTTTGGTTCCTTAACAGGAAAACTTAAGTTGTGAATGCAATAGTTTCCCCCATCCAAGACATGAGTCACATTTACTTAATTCCAGTTTCAAATTCTCATTGAAGGAGTTTATCTCAGGTTAAGTTTATACCCCAGGATCATCCATTGAGCAGAGTGCATGGGATCTTTTGTCCAAAGACAGAAACTGTTACTGCCACATTATGGCTAGTGAGGACAGAGATGAGGCAATGCTAAAGAGTGTCCACCGTCACCTGCCAAAAGCTCTGGGAAAATGGTGTCATGGTAAAAATACAGAATCTCAGTTCTTGATAGCTTGATAGCTGAGGAGTTAACCACTAAGCCTGAGTATGAGTTTTCTTAACCATAAAACACAGAAAGGAATAATCTATCTTGAGTTATTGTGATGATTAAATAAGAGAACACTTGTGAAGTATCTAGTGGACTTACCACTTCCTTCAAAGTCTGAAAAGTGGTTATAATGCAAACATGTGATGTATAAAGCATGGCTTCTCACATAGTCTACTGGGAAGGAAAAAGGAGAAGTTACCCCAACCTGAACCTCTAGAGCAGCGCTGACCAGAAAACTTTCTGTGATGAGAGAAACATTCTATATCCCTGTTGTACAATATGGTAACCACAGGCCACATGTGGCTATGGAGCAACTGAAATGTGATTAGTGTAACTGAATAACTAGATTTTTAGTTAGTTAGTTAGTTTGTTTATATTTGCAGTGCTAGAGATTTAACCCAAGGCCTTACACATGCTAGGTAAGCACTCTATCACTGAGCTGCATCCTCAGCCCTAATTTTATTAATTTTAGTGACTATAACTGTAAACTTAAATAGTCACATGTGGCTAGTGGATAGCAGAGCTCTAGAACAGTAGTTTCTGTCCTAACTACACAATAGAATCATGGGGAAGTTTTCTTTTCATATTTTTATTGGTGCATTATTTGCGGTCACATGTTTCATATATGTACCCAATAGAAAAATATAATTTGGTCAATATCGTACTAGGGAGATTTTTAGACTAATAATTTCCAGATCCCACTTACAAAGATTCTTGTTAATTGCTCTGGAATAGGGTCTAAGTCTAGGTGTTTTTTAAAGCTCCCCTGTGGCTTCTACTCTAAAGCCTGGAATTGAGAACCATGGGTAAGCAGGAGGGCTCAGGAAGTCTCCCTGAGATCCCTTTCTAAACAGCTTCTACACATTAATCAGGTCTCTCCTGCTTTGGGTTCTATTACATTTTGGGCAAGGTGATTTGTGGGAGATTTGTGTTAATTGGCAACATACAACGACAGCAAAGGGGGTTTCAGCAGCTATTGCCCTTTCCCAAGCACTCTCTTCTCTCCCTTTGCCAGGGTTCGTGTGAGCCAGGATGGGCAGTTTCTTCACTACGTCTTTCCATACCAGTTCATGGACTCTCCAGAGTGGGAATCCCTGCGACCCTCTGAGGAGGGAGTCTTCCAGGTAATAGGGAGCCCCATAGCAGCACTGCCTCACCTGTTCTTCTGTAACCTGGCAATGTCCACACCCCTCTCTCCTCCCAAATCTGCCTTTGGATCACTGCTAATATGTTGCTAGGGTGAGAGCATCACCATCTCCTCCTCTGTGGAAACAGCCCCTGAGCTTCTGACTTGGGAATAGATGGGAGATCCTGGTCCCTAAAAGGTCACTATAATATCACTTCTTTGCCTAAAACTCTTCCAGAAGACTCTAGTGCCCACAAGATAAAACCTCACACTCCTCAGAGGTTAACTTTAAATTTTTAGTGCCCTCTGGTCACACTCCAGCCCTCTTTTCCTTATACATTTTACACACATAGCCATGCTGAAGTACAGCTGCTTCTCTCAACACACCACATGGTTGGGCAACTCCTTGCCTTGGTCCCTCCTTTCCCTTCTATCTGAAATACATTTCCCCTTCTAGATGAGAGGCCGTGACATCTCACTTCCTGTGTTAGTCAGCATTTTGTCACTGTAACAAATATCTAAAACAAACAAACAAACAAACAAAAAACAACTTAAAGGAGTAAAGACTTATTTTGGCTCATGGTTTCAGACCATGGTCAACTGGCTCCATTGCTTTGGGCCTGAGTAAGGCAGAACATTGTGACAGAGGGATGTGACAGAAGAAAGCTGTTCCACTCATGATATATAGGAAGTGGGCAGAGAGGTGGAGAAGATACAGTCCCCAAGGGCCTCCCCCAAGTATCCATTCCCCTCAACTAGGTCTCTCCTACAGTTTCCATCATTTCCCAGTCATGCACCCAAATCATGACTCTTTCAGTGGACTAATTGATTGATATGTTCGATAATATCGGAGTTCTCCTAATCCAATCACCTCCCCAAAGTCTCCCTCTGAAACTTGCTGCATTGAGGACCAAGTCCTCAATAGATGAGCCTTTGGAGGGCATTTCAAATCCTCTGTGAGCCTGCTCAGATCAGCCTCTCGGCCTTCCACCCCACAGTACACCGTTCCTGTCTGCCTACCTATTTTCTTCCTTTTGTGGATGCTGACTGGTGCACAGTTGCTCTCTCTTCTAACCAACTGGGTTCCTTTCTGTCTTTTACATAATGATCTCTTTGAAGTAAAAATCTGGGCTTCTTTCTCTATCTCCAAACTCTAAAGCACAGTCCCTAGAACATAGTAGGTGTTCAATGAAGGTTTGATAAGTGGCTGTTGGTGTCTCAGAGAATTCTATGGGACATCCACTTGCATACGAATGTAAGTGGGGAACCTAGCTGCTCAGCTTCTACTCTCTTCTCTGCCAATGCTTCAGATGGTGGTTACTTTGTAGTTCTTGCTTACTGAATGGCTAGTTTGTACAGGCACTTCATACTATATTACCCCATGGACTCATACAATTCTTGGGGTTAGATATTATTATTACCCCATTTAACAGATGAGGAAACTAAGGTACCAAACATCATGAAATTCAACTAAAAAGTGGCAAAGCCAAGTTGCCTGAATCTACTATTTACGTTCTTTTTTAAAAAATGGAAGGACCACCGGAAGAGTGAAGTTTAAACACCTACACTCACCATCCTTAGGGATTCCTCCTCCAGATAGTGTGCAGATACTGGGTTCTGTGTGTTTCCTACCACTTCTATCAGGGAGTCCTCCAAGCCAGCATATGAACCAACCCCAGAACAGACACATGCCAGGCAGTATCATTTGGCTTGGCTGGTTTCCGGCCCCACCCTGACACTTGTCTCTGTGATGATGGAGCTTGAGAAGTAGTCTTGATCCCACTGACTGGGCTACCAACCACAGACCCCCTCCAATTATATTTCCACCCCTATCCCCAAACACATTCCCGCCCTCAATAGCTATCCCAGCCATTTGGGAACTCCCTCAGGCTGGAAGAATGTCCAGGAGTCTGAGACAGCTGGACCAGGGCTCTGACGCTGACCCAGAGGAACAGGTGGTGGGTAGCCAGGTGCCCTCCCCTAAGTTATGCTCGAAAGGAAGGGCTATAACCCCAGATGGCCTCTCAGCCTGGAATGTAAGTAGGGTCATATTCCTCCAGTTTATATTTTTAGTGTCTGTCTTGTTTGGGAGCAGTGAGACACACACATTTGCTATTGGCTGTGTGAAGTCCCATTTCCTCTTTGCAAATGTCAAATGTTGTCCCAAGTTATAGTTCACTCTGTCCTTACCTTTTGCAGCCTTTGTTGACTGTGAGAGTAGTCCAAAGTGACAGTCTAAATCATAATTCACCTCATGTTTAACACAAATCAATCAACAGTCCATCATACCTCTCAATAATTCAGTTTCATCAGAACTATTGCCTGTTTACTGCTGTGACACTCTCATTAGTCATAAGAACACACATAAATGCTGTATGATCTCACATGAGAATCTAAAAAAGTCAAACTTGCAAGAGTAGAGTAGAATGCTGTTACCAGAGACCTGGGAAGGGGGATGAATAGAGAAAGGGGAGACATTGGTCAACAGATGCAAAGTTTCAGTTAGATAAGAGGAAAAAATTCTGGTGTTCTGCCAGGCACAGTGGTTCAAGAAGCTGAGGCAGGAGGATCATGAGTTCAAAGCCAACCTCAGAAAAAGTGAGGCATTAAGCAACTCAATGAGACTCAGTTTCTAAATAAAATACAAAATAGGGCTGGGAATGTGGCTCAGTGGTTAAGTGCCCCTGGGTCCAATCCCCTGTACAAAAATAAATAAATAAATAAATAAATAAATAAATAAATAAATAAATAATGATGTTCTAATGCACAGTATACTGACTATAGTTAATATATATTTCAAAACACTAAAAGAGGATTTTAAGTGTTCTCACCACAAAGATAAACATTTGCAGCAATGGGTATGCTAATTAGCCTGTTTTGATTATTCTACAACATATACATATATCAAAACATCACACTATATCCCATAAATAGATACCATAATAATTTTTAAAATAACATAGCACAAGAGGCATCACACAGAAATCATCATCATTCCTCCAATTTGCATCCTGTTTTACTGAACCTAAATTTTGTTTACATTCTTATTCAGTCCCTTCAACCAGCATCTGAGGTGAGTATTAAAGAAAAAGCTAGATAGTTGTCACACTTTATTATATACATGCCCATATATATGTGAGAAGCAATCAAGAAGCAGATTTCCAAAGCACCTTTGGGAAAGGATTTTATTCAGGACATGAAAAAGTGACATTAGGTTGTTTTACAACATATAAGATTCATGCTCTTCACTTGATTCGTTCATTCACTTCAGTGATATTTACTGAGTACTTATAATTTGCCAGAAACAGTTAAAGGTATTTGGAATACATTAGTAAACAGAAGAGATGAAGGTCCCTGTCCTTATGTATTCTACATTCTAGTGACAGAGACAAAAATAAGCCACAGACACAATGAGTAAGGAAATTATGTAGCATGTTAGAGTAGGGTAAGGGAGAGATGGTTGTAGTTTTAAATAGAGTGGTCACAGAAGTCCTTGTTAAGCAGGTAAAATTTGAGCAAAGACCTGAGAGAGGTGACATTGTGAGCTCTGTGGGTGTCTGGGGAAGAGCATACCAGACAAAAGAAAGAGCCAGTGCCAAGTCCTAAGATGGGGCTAGTGCATTCAAGGTACAGAAAGGAGGCCAGAGCACCTGGAACAGAGGTGGGGGAAAGAGACTAGTAGGAGAAGAAGTTTAGAGAGGCAATGGGGGAGCCAGATCATATAAGGACCAGGGTGTATATTTTCTGGATAGAGTTAAAAGTGTTTCTGAATAAGTTGGACATAAGATGTGAGAGAAAGAGAATCAAGGAAAACTCTGAGGCTTTTTGACCTGAGTAACTGGAAAGATGGAGCTGTGATCAGTTGAGATAAGGGAGCTGCAGGTAGAACTGACTTGGAGGGAATAAGAAGTTCAATTTGGGATACAATAAGTTTGTACTGCTTATGGACAGTTAAATAAGATGCTATGAACAGTTTTATATTTGAGTCTGAAAATCAGGAACGAGGCCTAGGTATGAGACAAATTTGGGAGTCAGTTGTATCAAGGTATATAAAGGTTGTACAAAGGGGGATCTTTAACTTTTTGCTCTCAAGAGTTTGTCTTCCTCTGTACTACTTTTCTGACTTTAGACATCAGATTCTTTTGGTTACTTATAGTAGCCAAGGTAAAGGGACTTCATGGACCTGAATCCTAGGCCAGTACTTTGTCCACTTGATACAACCTGGCATACCTTATCCAAAACTTTTTCTTTAGCTGAACATTTTCCCAACCCTTTGTGCCCCTGCATTGTCTTTTTTTTTAAGAGAGAGAGAGAGAATTTTAATATTTATTTTTTAGTTTTCAGCGGACACAACATCTTTGTTTGTGGTGCTGAGAATCGAACCCAGGCCGCATGCATGCCAGGCAAGTGCGCTACTGCTTGAGCCACATCCCCAGCCCTACATTGTCTTTTTTTAATATTTATTTTTTAGTTTTAGGTGGACTCAATAACTTTATTTTATATTTATGTGATACTGGGGATTGAACCCAGTGCCTCATGCATGCTAGGTGAGCACTCTACCACTGAGCCACAACCCCAGCCCCCTACATTGTCTTTAAAGCAAATAATATTCAGGATTTTTCTTTCTCTTCAATGCATTAGGAAATTCCTCATCCCCCACTTCTCTATATATCTCTCTCAACTCAGAACCTTTTGTAGCCATTACAAGTATCAATCATGGAGCCACAGACTATGAGAGCTGAGGAAAGAGGATATGCAGACTGAGAATCCAGAAGGTGATGAGTGAGTGAGTGAATGGCTGACCCCAGGGCTCCTGATGCAGGACACTCTTCATTTCACTGCACACAAGTACAAGTCATTCAAATCCTGGCCCTCCTCCAGTCAAGACCATCAAGGGATACTGCAATGAAAGTATAGCCATTTATCAAGTAGCAATTGCTTCTTTGTGCTTAACATAGATACCTTTTCTGGTTTAAACCTTCCCTTTCTTTTATTGAACCCCCTCAGGTCACTTTGACTGCTGAGACTGAATGTAGCTACATTTCCTGGCCCCGGAAAAGCCTCCATCTTCTTCTAACCAAGGAGCGGTACATCTCCCGCCTCTTCTCGGCCCTGCTGGGCTATGACATCTCAGAGAAGCTCTACACTCTCAATGATAAGCTCTTTGCTAAATTCGGGCTGCGCTTTGACATCCGCCTCCCCAGCCTCTACCATGTCCTAGGTCCCTCTACCCCAGATGGAGGGCCAGAGTCCGAGAAGGATGATGAGGAAGTCTGCGAGCCATCCTTGTCCCCTGTTCAGGCCACGCCCACCTCTGTCCAGCATGTGTCTCCTTGTTCTCCCCCTCCAGCTGCTACCAACCTACCTGCACCTCTTTCCCGGGCCAGAATGTCCAGGCCTGACAGCGGCATCCTGGGTGAGGACTCCACCAGTCTGGTGCTGGAGGATTTTGAGGAGGTGTCAGGATCAGAATCGTTTATGGATTATAGGAGTGATGGGGAGTACATGAGGTGAGGGCGGAACTAACATGGGCACTGTCACCGTCTCAGGACCCCACGTAAGTACACAGAAGGTGGCTACCACCTATCCCTGCCAGCAGCTGGCCTTAACTCAGCTTCTAAGAACAAAAACACCAGCTTATGAAATGTCATCTCTCAGAGTACTCATAGAAAGTGGCATTAACCCATGTTGCAGACAGCAACTCACTCTGGGTGCATGTAAGGCATGAAGGGATTTTTAAAACTCATTCCTTATAAACTATGATTGCATCTTGGAAAAAGGCTGGTTGACATTTTGAGCAGGCAGGTAGGTTGCTGAATTCTCTTGTAGCCATTGCTGGGGCCATAGGAGATTTATTTGTGGCATGTATTTTAAAGGAAAAAATTGCTGGCATGGTTCTACTTCCTATTGATTATCTTCCTGGAATGGAGTTAGTTCTGGAAACCTGTTGTTGGACTAGGCAGAAATCTCTGTTATAATCACACTTACTCCAGGATCTGCTCAACTATTTGAAAGAGACGTGTGTTCCTAGGCTAATAGTTCTGGGAAGAATATGTCTCCAAATTGCTTTCTTCCTTAATGGAGGGCATGTTGACCTCTTGGGCAGAGGACTGAATGCTGCTCTGATTAAAGTTACTATGATAGTGGTAGAGCGCTTGCCTAGCATGTGTGAGGCACTGGGTTTGATTCTCAGCTCTGCATATATATAAGTAAATAAAATAAAGGTCCATCAATAACTAATAAAATATTTTTTAAAAAGTTACTCTGATAAGACAAGTTTAGGATAGCTTGGCTTTCCCCAGCAACCCACACACAGGGGAGGTAGGCTGGGTTTGAATCTGGGAGGTGAAGAGTTCCCTCACGGACGCATGTACAAGAAAGAACATACTCACTAGTTCTGGGAAATTGCTTTCATGTTCCCCCTGGCTGTTCTCACAATACTGTGACATTTTCCTCTGGGACTCTACCAGACCATGGTGGAGGTCTGGCTTTTCCTGAGGAAAATCCCACCATCCTCAATTTGTAAGGCATTTCTAAGTGAAGGGGGTGCTAAGAATACCAGCATTCTTTGGGAAGCACCGACAAATCTCTTATGCAAACAGCCCGATGCAGAAGGCCTCCAGGGTGCACAAGTGAACAAGTGAACAAGTGAATGTTTGTATATTTTGAAAACAAAGTTATATGAATGATAAGAGAGGTGAATTGTAAGGGAGAGATACATGGTTTCGGAGGGACTTTATCATCTTCTGCGGTACCAGTGTCCTCAAAACCATAGTTGAGCAGATTCTGTGGTAAGTCGAAGGATCTTTCTAGGACCTACGGTCACATTGTTGACTTCACTCAATGCACTGTCCCCTCTCACAGGCCTTCCTCACCTCTGGTGTTGGGATTCACCTCACTCTCAGCCATTCCTGCCAGTTGTCCTATGTGTCTAAAGTGTTCCATTTTATGTCCTACTCTGTCCAATGTGCCTACCCACCTGCACACTCTCTTATCCTGTTTTCTCATGTTGTTCTTCCCTGTTTTCTCTTCTTTTCATGACCCTATTTATTTTATTCTTTCTTGTCTCTCTTTGATTTCTGACTTCTGCTCAGTTTGCTGCTTTTTTTTTGGTACCAGGGATTGAACCCAGGGCATGCTTAACCACAGAGCCACATTTCCAGCCCTTTTTTTTTGGTTTTGTTTTGTTTTGTTTTTGTAGTGCTGGGAATTGAATCCAGGGCCTTGTGCCAGCCCTTTTAAATTTTTTGTTTGTTTGTTTGTTTTGAGACAGGGTCTTACTAACTTGCTTAGGACCTTGTTAAATTGCTAAGAAACTGGCTTGAAACTTGTGATCCTTCTGCCTCAGCCTCCCGAGCCTCTGGGATTACAGAGTTTGCCCTTAAATGTTCCTTTTCTTCTCCTCAGTTCAATTTCTCCCTCTCTTTTTGTCCTCTGTCATCTCCCCTTTTATTGTTTATATATATAGCTCTCCTGTTACCTTCGTTTCCTTTTGTCCACTTTCAGCCTTGTTCTACTCTGTTCTTCCTCCTAAACCACCTTGTGGTTCCATTTTATTAATTTTAAATTCTAAGTCTTCCAAAATCAATACCCTTTTCTCTGAATAAAAAAAAAAAAACACCATTAAAGTAAAAGTGTCTAAATTACCAACTTTTAGGAATGTTTTCCAAACATTAGGGAGAAGCAGCATGGTAAAAAAGAAAGAGACCAGAACTGGGAACTCAAAGTCTGGGCTTCTATGTCTGGCTCTGCTAAGTAATGTGTGACTTTTTGTAAACCATACAACCTCATCGAACCTCGCTTTCTTCTTTGAATGGTTGAACTAGCTGTCCCTAAGAGCCTTCTTCAATTAATGTGAAAAAACAAAGGATAAGCTTTTCAGAGGAGGTAAAGAGAATCATTCTGTCCACTGAGTAATGAACGCAAGCCCCAAGACATCTGCATGTCTCAGCAAGGACTCTGCTATATTTCACAACCATTTCTCTATTCACTTGTGACTGTTCACCCTGGGTAGGGTTTCCTTCTTGGCCAGAGTTCCCTCTATTCTGTACTTGTAATGAATCATCACCTGCCATGTTATTGCATTCTATATGAAAGGGGGTCACTATTCAATCTCCACATCCTCTACCCTTAATACTATTATGAAATACCTCTTTTTCAAATTTAGACATTTCTCAAACTTAAGATGAGAAAACAGCTCATGAAACTCATTTTCTAAGTACTGGAATTTGCAACATAAGGCGAGTAGGTGGTTTATGTTTGTTTTAGTAATAGAGAGAGAGGGAAAAAAATACATTGTTTACTTTTTAAACCAGAGAGTTTTTAGAAAAAATTGAAAACATGATCAAATTGGCCAAATCTCAGATGGTTTTCAGCTAAGTCTATGATAACAGGATAATTTAACTTGAGATCTTTTTCTGAAATTGTGTTTTGGGTTGTTTGGCTTAATTTATTTGCCATCAGACTCCTTATAGGATTATTACTTTAATGAATAAGCATATTCCCCATGATTGGTCACAATTTGCTATCATCTATTTCCTTGCCCTTTAATTGCCAAAATTTTAAGCTCATTGCTATTCATTCCACCATAGCACTTATGTAAGAGGCTGAATTCTGTACCGTTAGGAATGACACAACTGCCTCACATAGACACCAGGGCTTGTCTCTCACACCATTCAATTTAGGAACAACTAAAAATATTCAGAGCTTCCATTGGAATTCTTTTGACAGGAAATTTTTTAGTCTGGTTGTGCCCAAAATTGAACTGAAAAGGGTGCTGCTTCTCTTAACAGGAGAAGTGCTGCGGATCGTATTTTCATGCAGGAACCTCCTGCCAGATTCTGAGTTATCCCTGACTTCACTAGGATTTTTCACATGCATTCTGTGGACATTGTCTAAAGTGGTCCATTTTATGTCTTATGGAAATGCTCAATGAATGAGGGGCCATGTTGAGCTGCATCTCTGAGGTGGTCAGTTAAGTTAGACAATGAATCCATTATCACAGACTAAATTGGAAGTTGTCTGCAATTTGGCCAATTTTGATTGTTTCCATGTTGTTCTGAAAACTCTGGTTTGGGTGATAAAGACTACATATTGTAAGCTGGGTGCAGTGGTGGACACCTATAATCCTAGTAACTCAGGAAGCTGATGCAGGAGAATCACCAGTTCAAGGCCAGCCTCAGCAACTTAGTGAAACCCTGTCTCAATATAAAAAAATCAAAAGGGCTGGTGATGTAGCTCAGTGGCAGAGTGTTTGCCTAGCAAGGCCCTGGGTTCAATCCCCAGTATCACAAAGAAAAAGATATTTTTTAAAAAACTATATACCATTTTCTTTCTCTATTATTTATATAAGTACATTATAAACATATTATAATATGGAGGTTAATTGTGGTTCAAGGAAGGAGCCCAGGACCAAGAAGTAGTACCAAGGCTAAAGAACCAACTCATCATTTACAATCTAGCATATATTTCAAGCACTATTCTAAGCACATAAGCAACAGTTTAAAGTGTTAAAGATATTTAATCTGCAAGAAAAGGGAAAGTATGATATCTTCAAAATTTACAAAGAACAGCAATTAGAGTTTACTCAACTTGGTGTTGTTCTTATGGGCAGAAATTTGATTTAAAGTCTAAAAGTCCTAAGGAGAAAGATTTTGGCTTAATATCCATATGAATTTTTTGTAGGATAGTGAGTTACTCGTCATTAGGAGAGTTTAAGCAGGGGCCAGAAGAGACTTTGTAAGGTGATTCAGGCTCTGGGAAAAGGATGCCTTAGATTATCACTAGTAAGATAACTTCTAACTCTGCCACGCAATGATTCTGTGATTCTAAGATCTGACTCTAGTCCTGCTGTTAAGCACCATCAGGAGGAGTTTCCTTGTCTGCTCTGTCTACCTTACCAGGTTGCTGTGAGGATCAGTGAGATAAAGTGTGTATACTTTAAAATTCCATATGTGATATCTCCAGTGAATAATCTATAGAACTCTCCTTCCTATTCAACCCAGCTGAATGAGTTAACAACCAAAACCTATATTGAAATATGGTAAACTTTGTAGAGCTCCTGTCTTTTATTTTGTTTAGCCCTCTCTTATTCTTTTTCTCTTTCAAAGATACTTGATTCTTCTTATTTCCTGCAGTTTGTCTTTCCAGGAAAGGTGATAGCCGGCAGAATCCCCTGAGCAAGTGAAAGGTGGAGGCCTAAAGAGAGCCCAGACTAGTTCCCCAGCTTCTGAACAGCCCAGTGCGGGCTGGGCCTCTGGCTATTCTGTATTTGTTTAGGAGGAGACAAATCTCCTCCTGAACACATTGTGTTCAGGCTTTCTCCTTCAGAAATGACTGTAAGGTGCTTTGTAGCTGTCAGTGTGAGTCAACAGCACTTTTCTCAGAAACACTGGAAAGACTTCTGGGGCAGAAACCTTGCTTTTGATAGTGGCATGACAGGACCAGGGTCTCCAGTAGTGCTGCCTCTGCCACCATCGGTTTCCTGTATCAGTCAGGTCACAGAGCAGCAGTTCTTGCCTGTATCCTGGGGCCCTGAAACCCTGCAGCTCCAGGTATTCTTCCACTTCTGTATTAAGGACCTCACTGTACCTATTCTTCTCCGTCAAAATAAAAGACAAGAGCCCTACAAAGTTTACCATATTTCAGTATAGGTTTTGGTTGTTAACTCATTCAGCAGGGTTAGATAGGAAGGAGAGTTCTATAGATTACTCACTGGAGATATCACAGCAGATCTCTTGGTCCTTTCACCTATAAAACAAGAGGGTTAGATTAGATAAAGTTCAAAACTGATTCACACCAATATCCTAGAATGGAAGGATTCAAACATACAACTGCTTTACCATGTCAGGCATTGGGTACAGTTAAAATTGGGAATTGGGGGGAAAAAAGAATGAAAAGAGCCATGACTTTAGGCACAATCTGGAGCCATAGTGCTGAAATTCTTCCTCTTTTTTTCTTTCCACAGCTTCTAGATCTCCTCTCCAAATCTCCTCTCAAGTTAAATCCAGGAGTCAGGCCCCTTTGGCTCCCATCCACACTCCCGAACTTTAAGGATCACCAGGCTGCCCTTTTCTCTGTGGCCAGCACAGCTCTATTCCAGGATCACAGGATGGTCACTTGCATGCATGCCCCTCCTCTCACCCACTGGAAAGCTCTGGGGCAAAGCAGGAGTGGACACAAAGTGCCATCCCTGCAGCTACACAGAGGGCCTGGGGGACATTGAGACACTCTAAGGAAGCCATCCACAGGAGTGAGGCCCATATTCCATCCTTTGCTAGCTGCAGTCTTGGCAAGTAACAGCCTCTCTGAGCCTCATCTCTAAAGTGGGATTATAAAACCTACCTCACAGGGTTGTTGTGAGGATCAGATGAGTTAATTTAGGTGAAGCACCTATGTTGTGGCATGGCACATGGTAAGCACTCAATAAATCACTCAGCTCTTTTCCTATGTTATTTGAGTTGTCTAGAAGGATCAATTGAGGCAACTACTCAAGAAGTTTTCATTGGTGGTTATTTTTTTATTTTTCAATTAAGATTCAATTTATGGAAGTAGAAACTGAAGACACAGTTTTCCCTTAGGCTTTTAAGTTCAACTTACAAATCTCTTATTCTATCTATGAGTCTAGTATAGATAATAGTTTTTTAAAGGATTTTTACAAACTTAGTAAATTAAACAGTAAATTAGTTTCCTTAAAAACTTAAAGGTGGACTTATAAATTAACTATATTCTGTTACTTTTTTCCATATATATATATATATATATATATATATATATATATATACTGGCTCTCTATTCTGTGTAATAATTAATCCTAAAACAATGACTTGAAACAGAAACAGTAGTTTTGCTCATGAATGTGGGATTTGCCTGGTTTTGACTAGGTGGTTCTCATTCAGGGTTTCTCATGCTGTTGCAGTCAGGTCATAGCTGGGACTGGAATCAACTCAAAGTTCTCTTCACCTACCTGTCTGGGGCCTTGACTAGGAAAATTCAAACAGTTGAGGAATGGACCAGCCGGGGAAACTTGGGCCTCTCTTCCTCTTTCTCTCTGAAGTAACTTCTCTTACTGCTGAGGAGTTTCTCTAAGTGATTGTAACAATTTACATTCCCTCTAACAGGGCATAAGAGTTCCAGTTGCTTCTTATCCTTCCCAAGTTGTCATTGTCATCACCCCCCCAACCCCCATTTGAACCATTTGGGCATATGTAGTAGTATAACATTATTGTTCCTATTTTCATTTCCCTGATGAAAAATGAAATCAAATACCTTTTCTTTTCTTTTCTTGGCTATACGGATATCTTCTATTGTGAAGTCTCTATTCTAGGTTTTTGTCCGTATCTCAATTTATTTGCTGTTTCATATTGTCCTAAAGAAATTCTTTAAACAATCAGGTTAAAAGTCCTTTGTTGTTGTTGTTTTTCAAATATATTCTCCTATCTTGTGACCCTTTTTCCCCTTATAAATGATATTTTTTTAAAAATTTGTTCTAATAAGTTATACATGACAGTAGAATACATTTTGACACATTGTATACAAATGGAGCACAACATATTCCTCTGGCTACCCATGGTGCAGAGTCACACCAGTAGTGTAGTCATACATGTATATAGGGTACTAATGTCTGTTTTTTTAAATGATATCTTTTGATAGATATAAGTTTTTTATTTCATTGTAGTAAGTTTTCAGTCTTTTCCTCTGACCAGTGCTTTCTATGTCATGTTCAAGGAACTTCTCTTCTCCTGAGGATATTCTTCTATATTACCCTTTAGATGTTTTATTGTTTTACATTTCACAGTGAGGCTACAATCAACCTGGATTTGATTTTTTGTTGTTATGAAGTAAAAGTTCAGAATACATTATTTTCCATATGGATATCACTTGACTGAGCAAGACTTATTTAGATTATTATTATCCTTTATTCCTATTAGTTTTGAGTGTCCCCTTTGTCATAAATCGAATGCCCCTATATCTGTCAGTCTCTTTCTGCATCACCTATTCTGTTCCATTGGTCTATTTTTCTGTCTTTTGACAATACACCTTGTTGCAGTTATCATAGCTTTATAAAGAACTTTCTTATCTTTGAACATTGTTCCTCTTCAAGTCTTATTATCCCTGTTCTTTCCATTTGCATTTCTATATAAATTTTAGAATCAGCTTGTCAATTTTGAAAAAAATCTTTCCTGGAATTTTTATTAGAATTTTATTTTCACTATGGATCAAGTTGGTGAAGAGTTGATATCTTTATATTGATTTTTCAATTGATGAATGTAGTTTAGCATATTTTGATATTCTTTCTTTCTGCTCAATATTTTTTTCCATGTAGATGTCATTGCAGGTTGACTTTAAATTTATTTCTAGGAGTTTGATAAATTTGATGTGGTTATAAATGTATCATACTTTATAATCATTTATTACTGCTTTATATAAATACTACTGATTTTTGTATCTTTAACTTTCATCCAGTGATCTTGATAAGTTAACTATTAGTTCTAATCATTAATCCATGTAGTTTTTAGGATTTTCCATAGATATAATTATCTCATCTATAAATAATTATAGTTTTATTTCTTCATTCCTGACCTATACTTTCCTTCTCTTCCTTCCTCTCCTCCTCATCTCCTCTTTATTCTCCCCTTCTTCCTCCTCCTCCTCCTCCTCCTCCTCCTCCTTCTTTTGATTTCTTGTTGTGCTGAGTAGGACTTCAGTACAGGGAAGAATAGCAAGAGTGATAGAAGACAACTTTGTCTCATACTTGATCTCAGGGAAAATGTTTTCAATACTTTACCATTAATACAATGTATGCTATTAGGTGTTTATAATACTTTTATCAAATTAAATAAGTTTTCTTTGTTCTGAATTTGCTAACTTTTAAATCATAAATGAGTATTGAATTCTATCAGATTATTTTCTGCATTTATTGAGATTATCTTCTTCATTCTGTTAATGTTGTGAGTTACATTAATAGATAAACAAATGTTAAAAATCCCTTGTATTCCTAGAACAAACCCAACTTATTCCTGAAATAAATTCATCTTTATTATAATATACTATCCTTTTATGTATTTCTGGACTTGGTTTGAAAATATTTTGTTTAGGATTTTTGCATCTATGTATTTTGTGGAATCACTAAGTTTGAGTGTCATAGTTATGCGGTTTTATAAGATGAGTCAAGAACTCCTCTCCCCACCTCCAACACTCACACTTCTCTTTTTTTCTTCCCTCAATTTTCTGAAAGAGATCTTTAAATCAAAACATACTTTTTGAGTCCCACCCCACTTGCCTAAACTTCTGCTCCCCCTGTCTTATTCTCTCAGTTGCTTACATCCAAAATCTTGGAGTCTTTTCATCAGTCCTATCAGTTCTATCTTGAAAATATATCCTAAATTCAACTTACTCTCTCCATTGCCATCACTAGTTTCAAGCCACCACTACTTCATAACTAGAGTACCTGCAAAAGACACATAACTGGTCTGATCTCTCCTGTCCCTTCTCCCCATAATCTCTTCTACACATACAGAGCAAAGTGGTAGGATTCTAAATGTGTTCACTGTAAATAAAATAAATGAACACATGTAAGAGCTCATCATTTCTACCTCAAAAGCACAAATGATTGCCTATTACACTTAGAATAAAATTCAAACTTACCATGTAGTATTAGTTAGCATTGGCTTCCTTAAGAGCACAAAGATTTATCATTTCTCTCTTTCTCAAAGTGTTCTAAGAGTCTGTGTGACTATTAAGGGTAATTGTGCTTCATGCTTCAACTCTAATTCAGCTGACCATCAGGCTCTGTCCTCTCAAGGAAGAAACAGCTTGACATCCTCATGTTGGCTTTTCTCTACTTTGGCCTGGAAGTGGCGGAGTTGTTTCTGCCCAGAATCGGTCACATGGACCCACTTAATAATCAGCTTTGGGCTTTGTATATTAAAGGGGTTGGAAATGTGGGGAATTCTGTGGAAGGTTTGAAGAGTTATGCTACATCTAAGCCCAAAGCCCTACCTGCCTGTCCCTCTAGCCATAGCTCATTCTGCTCATTCTCTCTCATCTTTTTGGTGTTCCTCAGGAATACTCACCACCTTAAAATACTAAAATTGTAGTTGTTCTTTGTCTTGAAGGCTTTTTGCTCATACCTCTTCTTGGCTGGCTTCTTCTCATCCAGTTCTCAGCTCAGACATCCCCAGTCCAGCTAAGATGCCCACATCACCTCACCGTCACATTGTCCTGCTGCCCTGTTTAGACTTCAGAGCTCTATTCTCTCTTTCCCCTCCTTTTAGGATTCTAGTTGTGTGCCTTGTAGAACTCAGGTATCTCTATGACTCCTGTGTTCTTTTCTCATTTTTTCCTAAAATTATTTTGTGTGTTTATTCTGTTTCTTCCATGCACATTTTATAATAGAAGGCCTCTATCAGACTTTAGATATTCAACAGCTCTCTTGTCAACCCTTCAGGGAGAGTAAATGAAGAAATAACAAACAACGGAACATACTGTTCCCTGTAAATTGGGCCTCAACCTGAGTGTGGTGCTTTTCTCCCACCTGGAGGATCCTCAAGGCAGGTGTCCTTAGACACCTGTAGTATATATAGAAATTCCATAGGATTAGACTTCTCTCCCCCCCACCCTTTTCTTTTTCTTTTTAAGGATCAGACCTTATATAGTAGAAGTGGTGCTTCTACCTAACAGCATATGGAAGGCAAAAGTCATTTGGATTTCAATAAAGTTTTTGGTAAATTTGTGAGTTCTAAAAATTAACTGCAATAGTATCTTTATATATTTGAAAAATAGTATCACATATAGGTACAAAGCATTTTATTTAGTCTACAGAAATGCTTGATATGATATGGATTTGTGGACCTCATATAATAACTGTACTATAGGCCCACTTATCTGAAAAGAAAATCTATGTATTTTAACTTAATACTTTCAGTAATAAAATCTGATAAACCATCAGATTTGTTCCAAGGAAAGGACAGTAAATATTCTTTTTATCTTGTAACTATGTACTGAATATCTCCTGCTGCCAAATGCTACACTGGAGACTAACTACATACTTCACTAGGTGAATCATCCCCAGTCTCTGCCCTCATGATCTCAAAATCTAGACAAGGAGATGAACGACTTATAGACCCCCCAGCCACTACTCTCCCCACCAAGGCCTTATTAAGTCAAGCTCCTGGGGCCTGGCTCCCCTGAAGATTAATCTTTCTCAGAAGACTCCTCAGCCTCTTGTTTAACTGGCCATCCATCCATGGGCTCATAAATAACTCAGGAGGAAGCTGGCTCCATGACACATGCAACCGTGAGTCCTGCCAGTAGGTTGGGGAAAGCCTGGCAGGCGTGGCTGAACCGCTACCTGAACTACAGCTCAGCAGAAGGTGTTACTCCTGCTGAGATCAGGAAGTGTTTGTGGAGAAACCGACTGTGATCTGTGGGATAGATGAGTCTGAGTGGCCAGCTGTGGCATCCAAGCTCTAATCAAAAGGTAGTAGAGAAGGAGCAGGCAGTTGGTGCACTCAATGCAGTGCTTACGGACGGGTATCTGGCAGAATGTGGCTGTGTTGGAAATATTCATGTTCTGAGGGGCTTGAGTAGGGAAAACAAAGCCAAGAGGCAATGGAAATGGGCAGTGGTCCTGTGTGTGCCTAGGTCTGGAACCAAGTGATGTCAATGGGAACAAAGAGGCAAAACCCCATGAGAGACCCTGGGGAGAAGAATTGCTGGGGGCGCGGGAAGCAGAGCCCATCTCAGTGGTTCTGCACCTTCCCTCCCTATTCTTGACATCCTGGGTTCCTGCAGACTCCCACACAAATCTTAAGGACTAAAATGTGAGCAATGTTGTCAGCAGTCTCACTTTCAATTGTCACTAAATTAAAAAGCTGACATGTCTCCTACTCAGAAATTTACCTGAAGATCTTGAGACTTTATTTTACTTCTGGTTCACTTCACTGATACGATCCTTTCCAAAAGTGTTCTCTCTTACACAGCATACTGTTGCCACTGTCACAAGATCACTCCTCTTAGTTGGGTGAGCCCAGGACACACTCAATACACAAATAAAATTAACTCAGTCTATAAACTGAACCTTTGTTCAAAGGCCTGGAACTGCCCTTTGCCCTCTGTCCTGAAATCCTTTTCATCCCTCAAGGTTAGTGCAAATGTCCCTACCTTCCTCCACTCCACTCATGTCAGCATTGACTGATTCCCTGCAGGACTCCGCGGGCCCCAGGGACCCCCTTCCTCAGCTGGCAGTCTCCAGGATCCCTCTCTAGGCACCCAAGTGCTGGGAGGCTCTGTAGCTGTGGTCCCAGCACCTCACATAGTGTCAAGGGTGGCATCTAGTTGGTAATTGTTAGATGTCAGTTTAGCTAGCGTTAGTGGAATGATTCACGTACCCTTTAAAGATGGGGAAGGTTAACACCTGGGATTTCAGAAACCTTTAGTTCCACTTTCCAGTTTTCTTTTGCCTTGCTCCCCTAGTCAAGCTAGGACCATTTCTCCTGGACTCTCAGTCACTAAGGAAGGAGGTTTTTCTGAATGGTTTCTTGAGGACCTGCCAAGTTGCTCAGGCCTGATGCCCACCCCTGCCAACCATCACCTGCCTATAGGCAGCTCGGCCTTCTCATCTCCCTCTAGTGTCTGAGAGGAAAATTACTATTCTCTTTTGTTTTCTTTTCTCTGAATTTCGTTTCCTGGAATCTGATTTCTCTCTATTCACTAATCTTCTGTTTTCTCTCATTCCCCCCATCATACTGAGAAACTGATGTGACTCCATTTTTGAAAATAAATAACAGCAGCTTCTACCTCAAGGCCTGTCCTAAGGAAGGGGGTGTGACCCTTGTCCTTGGAAAAACCCACAGAGCCTTTCTAGGCAGATAACCACCCTGCTGAGTTGTTCGTCTGCAAATAACAGGAGAGATCTGCAGAGCCAGGTGTCCCTGTCTCAGTCAGGCTAGGTGAGGACCCATAGCAACCCCCTAGCAACCACCAATCAGCATGAAACAGGGAAAATACCTGGGATGCCTGATGACCCCCCAGTAGTTTATGGTGGTTGATAACATGTTGGGAAACCATGTAGTTTAGCACATACACCCCTCGTGGCTTAAACCAATCAGTTCAAAGGAATCCCTCTCTTGTACTAACCAATCACCCCTAACCAACTTGTTCCCGCCAATGAATGTGCTAATCAGTGTTAAGAGTTGTTGTTTGACTTTCCCGTGGTATGGAATGATTTGCTGTGTGATGTTGTGATGCAAAGAGTATCCCCCAAAAAACCTATACAATCTCACTAGACAAAGGACCAGGACTCATTCCCTGGGACCACTGCTTCGGGAACGGTTGTGAGTCCAGGCTTGAGCTTGCAATAAAGACTCTTGTGTGCTTGCATCAGATTGAGTTCCTGGAGGTCTATTGGGGTCCCACGAATCTGGCATTACAATACTACCTAAACTAACAACTATTTTTTCTTCAAAAAAATATTTTTAAACTCTCTCACTGTACTTGATCTAACGTAGTAAATCCACTTTAATATTTGAGAAGACCTCCAATTTTCATGTGTGTGCAGGCTCATGATTCCAGCTCCTGACCTGGGTCATCTGGCCCCACTAGAGAAGCATCTCTGCTTGGGATCCCAGATATCAGAGCTGCCTGTGGCCCTCGAGACCCCAGGAGCCAGGGAGGAGACATGGAAGTCTCTTCTTTTCTCTCTGTGGTCAGCATTCATTGCCCCCCTTCCTGATTTCTCTGTAACCAACACATACTTCTATGTTTGGAGGAACCCCAATGTGATTATTCATTTAGATCAGTGATCTCAACCCCAGCTATATATTAAAATAAACTGGGAGACAAAGCAAGATATCCATGAAAGTTAATCATTGTTGAAGTTGATGATACATAGGAATTCATTATGCTATCTTTCTAATTTCATGTGCGTTTGAAATTTTTCATAATAAAAAGATTAAAAGTAAATATCTAAAAGCATATAAATATATCAGTAAATGCATGCACATGCACACACATTTAAAAAAAAATACCAAGTTAAGACAGAATTCCAGGAAGCTGGGGCTTGGAATCTAAGGGATTCTGAGGGTTGAGATATTTATATGGGGATAGAAAAATAATTGAGCTGATAATTGTAACTGTCTCTGGACTGTGAGCTTCTGATGAAATGCCAGGTGACGACTGCCCCTGATTCCTGATTTGGATAATTGATCAAACTCCCCTACAGTCGCTGTTAAAATGAACTCACACCAGAGTCTTTATATGCTGGTGTATTTTAAGGTACATTGTAAACCACTACCACTGGCACATATAGCTCTTGTTACTATTTTTCTGCTTATGTGTGAGCTTCCAAAGGGAAAAGTCCTTGTCTTATTTTGTATTTACAGTCTCAGCACCTAGCATGTGGCCAGGCACCTTGCCATTACAGGCAATATCTGTTAAATGAAAGCTTTAAGTTTTTCTTTTTTTAAAGGCCATGGGGTGATGTGAGTAAGCATCAGGTTAGGATGTTCTATCAACAAGGAAACAGGGTCACAGATACAAAGCTCTGTAGTCAGACCATGTGGAGTCAAATATCAGCTCTGCTACTTGGCTTTGTTTCATTTTCTAGTCACTTGAACTGCTCTGTATCTTCGCTTGCTGGTATGTAAGATAGCAAAATCAAACGCAAACAAAATGATAACAACAAAACAGTAATGAGCAAAAGTAAACTTATCACATGAGGCTATAAAAATGCAATGGATCTGTAGCTATGGCTTTGTCTATGTCTATAAAAGCATTTAAAACTACACTTTGCACACAATAAGACTCCAATGGATTATAGTCATTTTTTTTTTTTATAGAGAGAGGAGGGAGAGAGAGAATTTTTGATATTTATTTATTTATTTATTTTAGTTTTCGGCAGACACAATATCTTTGTTTGTATGTGGTGCTGAGGATCGAACCCGGGCCGCACGCATGCCAGGCGAGCACAATACCGCTTGAGCTACATCCTCAGCCCAATTATAGTCATTTTTAAGAGGGTTTTCATCAGAACAGTTCCTGGCATGTAGTAGGCACACAGAAATTCCCTTAATCTTTCTGGGCCAAGGCTTCCTTTCCCAACACTCTGTGGGTCCATGATTAGTCTACACGTTTTATTTGAAGAGCATGATAAAAATCACAACAAAGGTTTGTCAAATGAGTGACTAAATATGATGGTTTTGTGATTGCTTGTCTCCAGTTTTACCTATTTCTCTGTACTCTCCAGATAAGAAATATGGCTGAGAACAAGTTCTGGATAGAACTTTGGGTAGAGTCAAAGGGACTGATCTCAGGATTGGGGAGACAGACTATTAATTCTCTCCCGGGAAGGATGAGTGAGCACTGGGAATTTTAAAGTTGGAAAGGATGATGATGACCAGAGAGAAGGAACATTTTAGCTGAGGCAGTCTGACCCCAGCACTGCAGAGTGGGGACTCTACCTGTTGGGCTGCCCTTCCCTGGATATTTGCCTAGATATCCTTCCACCTCTCCACCCTTCAGTTACATCCAAAATAATAATCTCTTTACTGGCTTAGGCCTGAGTAGGTGTCAGAGAACCAGAGTTTCAAGGCAGCAGCAGAAGAGTAAGTGAATTATTTTCTTCCAAATAAACATCGTCCTTTGTTTGTCTTCAAAAAGTGATCACATGTCAAAAGGAATCAAAGTCATCAAAAGTGACTAGAAGTTCAGTGTAATATAAAAGGAAGGCTGGCTGTGCTCTTCTCTGGTGGCTGTTGGACTCTGGGCAATTCCCTTAATCTTTCTGGGCCGAGGCTTCCTTTCCCAACACTCTGTGGGTCCATGATTAGTCTATACGTTTTATTTGAAGAACTTGATAAAAATCATAGAAGATCAACTCTGCTGTGGTTAAAAACTTCCTTTTTGGAAAGAGTAAGAGAGAAATCAAGAAAAATGATCTTGATTTCTGGCCACAGAAATTCTTGGAGTCTGGGTTAGAAGTCAAGGTAGTTCCTATTCTAAGGACATTAGGGGGATTCAGTGAAAATCTTGGCAAGTAAAACAATGGACCAGAGAGGGGGAAAAAAACTGTAGGAAAAGAGACCAGTACAGAGATTGGAGCCCAAATCCAGAGCCTTACAGAGAGGAAGAGACGAATCTCAGGAACATTTGAAGAAACTGAGAGACAGTGTCTAAAAGTAAATCAGATATTTGGGGGGAAAGATGTAAATGGCTTTTTTCTTTAAATAATTAGCACTGTGACATTCTGAGTCTGAGATGACTCAGGCTTCAAGCCTGAGTGATTAGGTGATGACGTGGCTATTACACAAGGAGAAGAAGAACAACTTAGGGGAAGATCTTGATTTGGTTTGGGATGGATTGAGCTTGGGCTGTTATCAGGACACTAGACGGACACATAAAGCAAGCAGTTATGATTTCATAGCTGAGGGGTGAAAATCGAGGGTCAGAGAGGACTTAAGGTCCTTCATGGGAGCATGGAAGAACTAGGACACTGGGGTGTTCTCATCACCCCCAAACTTTCCTCAAAGGGAAAGAAGCCAGCCTTTTCTAGGGTGGAGGAAAGGCTGTGATAGTCATCACAGGGTCTGAGCTGTGTCTGAGAGTGAGGTCAGGGTATGTTTGAGATTGGGGAGAAGCACATACATCACTTTCAAAGTATTGAGCTTTGAAAGGGACCACTCAGCAAAGGAGGTCAATTGAAAATTCAGCAATTAAGGAAATTTTATGTTTTAATCTTTTATTTACCACCGTGATTTCTTCTTATAGAGACTTACAATGTTGAAATACAACACTGGCAAGTGAGATTTTAAAGATTAATAAATGAAGACCATTCTGGAAACATAGAAAAGACATCAACTGATCCTTTAAAGTAAAGACTCTCTTATGCCTGAACTCCTTTCGCTGCCTTTGTTTCCATGATTAAGATTACTCTCTTTAATCCAATTCAAGTGGCTTTTCTTGCATCCTTCCTATGAGAAAGAGAAAATAGCTCTTCTTCTAAGCTCCTTATATCTCACCCTGAAAGCCTGACATGGATGCAATAAGCTATTGACCACTACTGAAATGCACCATAAGTACTGACTGAAATGACATCAGGACACAGTACTGGAAAGTGGGCAGGGGAGAGCAAAATCGTGGAGGAGACATAGACCATAGTATGTTTTAGGTAACTACAGTCTTCAGCACCTTGGAGAAAAATGGAAGATAATTTTAGTTAGACAGAGTGGGTTCAGGCTGAAGAGATCTTCATTTAGATAAGACATTTTGGTTGCAAGTACTTGATAACGACTTGAGCAGTCCGAGCTGTCTAACACAGTAGTGAGAGCCCAGGCTCCCAAGTCTGACCGTCCTGGCACAAATTCTGATTTTCATCCAGTGCTAGCTGCATGTCATGGGCAAGTTACTTAATTTTTATGTTCTTCAGTTTTTTAATATATAAAATGAAGTACTGCATGGAATTATTGGGAGTATTACATAAAATAAATTAGGTAAAGTGATTGAAACCCTCCCTGGCACATACTAAATGCTCAGAAAATTTTATTATTTTCTGATAATGATAATTTGATGAAGCAAAGGGGGATTCATTATAAGGACACAGGGCTGTCTTAGGGAATCCAAGGTTAGAACTGCCACTAAGTTTCAGTTTGGGACTAGACCAGGGAAATAGAAAGGCATCAGGGAACCCAACATCATCTTTCTGTTTCTCTCAGGAGACCTTTAACATGTTTCTCTTTCCTTACATATCAGCCTTCCCTGTTTTTAAATTCTATATTATATGGGGAATTATAACTACCCTCAGCTCTCAAATTCATATAAGAATTCCAATTACCTGAAGAGAAGGACTGGTTGCCTTAGTCACAATTTCAAGTTTACAAGAGAAATATAACTGGTCAAGCTCAAGTGTCCACTGCTAGTCCAATCAACTAAGGCTAAGGACAAGATCCTACAGTAGACCCATCCTAGACAGGGGTCAGTTCTCAGAAAAAGGATGATCTTTGAGCTCAAAAGACACCCCAGAGCACTCTAAACTTCTGTCCTGAGGAATATGATTTTTAGACAATGGTCTTCCTCTAGGAATTCCAAAGGAGGAGGCCTATTAAACCACCACTAGGGGCTCAGATTTTAGTGAGAAAATTAGTGCATTCTATATCTCCGATTTTATTGAGGGTTATTTTAGGGGAAATTCCATTCCAAATTTGTCTCCTGAAACAGATATTTGAGTCCAGAAGTGAAAAATAAGTAATTTGTATGTAGCAGAATAACATTTGTCTTATTAACCAATTACCTTTTCCCCAGAACTCTCTGTGATCCCATGACACTACCATTTTGGGGCAGTAGGCCATGAAGAATTTTTTGCCTTTTGACAAATCAAAAGTGAAAATAAGAGTCAAGTCATAAGCTTAGCTTTTTCTATTTTAAAAATTGTGGGAAAATATCCAATCAAGGAAGAAAATATTAAAATATTAGAGTGAACAGTAATGAAATAGAATCTAGAAAACCAAAAGTTGCTTCTTAGAAAAGATCGACAAAATTTCAGCTGGATTTCCTTTGTGGAAGCTGCCCGCCCTGCTCTTCAGAAGCAGCCTCCTCACTGTTTACCACCCCACAGTACCTAGGTGACCTCAAAGCTGTAAGACATAGCTGGAAGGTCTTTCCTCTGTCCGTTCTCATCATCAGACGTCAAAAGATGTCAGGAAGCCACTTTCTTCCTCGTCAATGTGCCCTAGGCCTCCAGTGCCCCACATGTTGAGAAAGATGGTCCCAAAATGCAAATGGAGATGGACTTCCTCCCACCTGTCACAGTGCTGTACCTGTGGGGACCAAACTCTCCCAGTCTCTAGTGTAGAAAGGGCTAAAAAGCCTTAATTATGGTTTGCTTAAAAATCAAGTGGTGCTTGACACTGGAAGAACCCAGAATCTGAACATTGGATGAAACACTTGCACCCCTCCCAAAGGCCTTACAATCTTGATTTTTATTCATCTTTTGTTTTGGTGGGGGAGCAGGTACTGAGGATTTACCTCAGGGGCACTTGACCATTGAGCCACCTCCCTCCCCAGCCCTATTGTTTTTGTATTTTATTTAGAGTCAGGGTCTCACTGAGTTGCTTAGCATCTCGCTTTTTGCTGAAACTGGCTTTGAACTTGCGATCCTCCTGTCTCAGCCTCCCAAGCCGCTGGGATTACAGACATACACTACTGCACCTGGCTGATTTTTTCATCCTTTACAACTGTCTTCCTTAGCCAACTGAAGCTTTGTCTGGATCTAGACTCAGTTACACTACACAAGTTTGACTGGACTGTCCAGCACATCTGGGCATTAATAGTGGCTGTGTCTCACCTGGCTGCAGGACTGGCTTCCTGGACATGTACCTGAGCCATTACACTGGGCCCTACATTTTGAAGGGCCCACAATTTGTTTCCTAATGTGCTATCATCATCTTGAATTCTTAATTTTTTTATTTTTTATTTTTATTTTTTGCAAAGAGCACAGATCTTCATTTTTCAGTTCTCTCTGAAAATCATGTAGCCAGTCCTGGAGGCTTCCATTGTTGGAAGCTTCCTGTTCCATGGGTTTAAGGTGTACTGTTCCTGAGCTTGGTTTGAGGAATGGTTAATCACCTACTCTAGAGCCAGACAGCTCATATTTGAATCCTGGTTATTTTGTTACTAGTCCTATTATCTTGATATATCTTCAGGCTCAGTTTTTCTATCTGTAAAGTGGGGGTACTAATTGCATGTTTCTCATAGGCTTGTGGAAGGATAAAATTTTAGCATGTGTGAAACACTCAAATACCTGGAGCATAATAGAAAGCAATATCAGCTGTTCTTATTGTGTGGCTTTCCAGGGTCAAGTTGCTTTGCAGTTTCAGCAGGTGTCTTGTAGTTGGTGGTGAATCTGACTTTTGACTCAATTATTTCTGTCAAATAAATCATAAATAATAATATAATAAATAAATAATAGTCTCTGCTCATGAAAATGTCTTAGCAGAGTCCTGTGAGCAATGTGGGTGTGGAGAACCATCCAAACTCTGCCTTTGGCCTGCCATGGAGCAGAGTTACGATTAACTTCCTGTTATTCCTAACCCCACAGACATCCTACCTACTCAAGTCAGGTTTCCCATAGTGAAGGCATGTACTCTGCACAAGTTAACTGTTAGTGGCACACAGACCCACCATTAAATAACATTAAACCCCACAGTGAGAAATCTTGCATATTTCATTTTCTTTTAATCCACTGTTACAAATAGAAGAAAATCTCATTCATTGTGGATAAATTTGTAACATCTCTTATACTTGCCAACCTTCCCTTTATAATTAGGGAGAAAAAAATAGTCCTGGGGCTTAGAGCCTTTGGCAGACCACAATATTTAGTTGGAATTTCAAACATTGTCGTGTTCTCATTGTATTTATTTCTAGGGTTAATTTATAAGGGAAGCTGTTTTTTTCCCATTTAAAGTAATAATCTATCATTTCTTATGGGGAGCAAAATAACATGTGAGTGGATTTAGTGCTGCTTTAAAATAAGAAGCTATTAATGAAGAAACACCCCCAGCTATGCCCAAAAGCAAAATGGAAAGTATGAAGTCAGTGAAAAGCAGGTCAGGTCATTTTAACCTCAGTTAGTGTCAACATCATGGGACATAATTTTGATCACAAAAGGGTAATATGATTTATCCACACTTGGAAGAAAAGCAACAAGCAGCAAGGAAAATGAAGGAGGAGAGGAGTTTTTTTGGTTTTGAAAAAACAAAAAAATTCCAAGCCTACGTATTGGGGAATATGTGGGTTCTTCAGATGTGTCATCGTCTATTGGCTGTGACCATGCAGATAATTAAGCCTGTGGGCTAATATTCACATTGCATCACCTGGCCATCTGCTTATTTCCACAGCTTGGGAAGGCGGAAGCTCTGGCTTCAGCTGCCCTGGGTGAGTGGCCCAGGGGAGTAACTGCATCCTGCTGCTTACGTCATTCTGCCCAACTTTGGTATGGAGAGAGAATCAACAAGTCAGCAGTTTCCTTTTAAAGAGTATTTATTTCAGTTTTTAAAATATAAAGAGAAGAATCTAGGAGGAATGGTGGTGAAGGTGAATATCATATGTGTTTCCCAAACATTTTTAACCCACCCTACCCATCCCCACCCATCTTTGTCCTGATGTTTGCCCTGATGTTTGCCCTGGACCTGTTTGGGCCACACTGAGGTGTTTTTTGTCTTCTGGCTTCCAGTCATTCAATGGGTAGGATGAGCAAGAGGATGAAGGAGCCAGAAAAGTGATGTCAGGAATCGCTTCCTCCTGGGAGGACTGGCTGTTCCCAGCCCCCTCTGCTTCTAGGCTCAGGTGCTCTCTCCTTACATCTTCAGGCCCCAGGTCTCAGCAGCCCCCATGCCACTAGCCCCAGACAACTGCTTCCCCACAACGGATGATTGAAAACAGTACTTTTAATTTGAGCTCACCATCTGGTTTGGTTTGTTTTTTATTTTTATTTTTTTTCTGATGGATTGTGACTGGTAACAAGGTTATTTACAAAGATCAAAATCCTCCAAACCTTCCAGAGACCCAAAGGAGGCACAGGGATGGTCAGTGACGCCCTCCCCATCCCCACTCTTCATCCCCTCTTTTGTTCCAACTAATTTTCAGTTACTACTTTAATATAGAGAATTTAATATCTACTGTCTTCTCCAATCCCATAGATTATAAATCATTTTTTTCTACATAAGGGAATTTCCATTCCAATAAAATATTTAAATGATTCAGAAATTCCATGATGTTTTATTAAAAAAAAAAAAACTTCTCTGTTTCAATGGCATCCTAAGTATAGATGCCCAAGGATGTGAGGCAATTGCAGTTACGTAGGAATAGGGAAGCTGAAATGGCATCCACGTGAGCTTTTCAGATCGGCAATGGGGACCAAGTTCTGTAAAATGAGTCATCTCCCCTCCATAGAAACTAATTATGAGGAATATAATCAAGAATTTGACCTTCCTTGTTAGTAGCAATAGTCTAGCATATGTTGCATACACATATACATGTCCCTCACCATATTTTCCTCAAAAAAAGTCCAGAGAGGTGTCCTACCCACGTTTATGCTATCCACAGGCTATTTTCAGGTCATGAAAAACAGACACACTTGCTTGTAAGTTCACTGGCTCAGGCAGACATACTGTGTTTTTACTGCAAGAGAAGAGCAACAGGAGGCAGTTTCTTGGTTGGTGAAGAAAGAGGGCTGTCAATTATTTGTCTCTGTGTTCCCATGATGTCCAGTGACAGGAGTTTACAGTCTTCTACAATGGAGCCTATCCTTGCCCTCCAAGTGTCCAGGGGTGGTAATACAAATAATATAAATGCCTGCTAGAGGAAGGGGAAAGGGAATGTGGATTCCAGATCCATAGCCATGACTGTACCAGAGACATACTTGAAATGGAGGCTAAGTAGGAGGAAATAGGCAATGAGAAAATGTTGCTCCAATAAAACCTTACATGGATACCAAACACATTAAGCAGTTATAAAGGTGAGTTTCTTACATTGAAGTGGAGGTGGAGAATCAAACCCCTCCTCCTTTTCTTGCTTCTTATGCCACCCTCCTTGTCATCTTCCTAACATCCCTAACCCTAGAGTTCCCACTAGGGAGCTTTAGGAAAACCCTGGGTTTTTGTCCTCTCTGCTGCTAAAATGGTAAATATCACGGCAAAATTGAATGTCAACAAGCAATGCACCTATGGGAGGGGTGGTTGCTTGGTGTGTTTGTGTGTGTGTGTGTGTGTGTGTGTGTGTGTGTGTGTGTGTGTGTGTCTGGGGTGGGGTTGGATACAGGGGCTCACCTGTCATTGACGGGCAGAGGAGTCATGCAGAACTTCCCAACGATGGTACTCTTGTTTTTATTCCAAACATGGCTGGAAGCCTGAAACTTTAATTTCACTTGTTTTATCTGGCACTGTGGCTCAGGGTGGGCTATGACTCCTCTTCCCCGGAGTTGCTGTCCAGGTCTAGGGACAGGGAAAGGGAAAGTGAATGTCTTGGAACTTTCTGCTTCACTTCCTCTTTGGCTGTGATAGGACTTTGCTGATCACACTGGCTGGTTGTCATGCATAAAGGGACTAGCTCCTTGAAGGTGGGAACCATGGTCCTTTGTATTATTTCACCAGCCTCTCTACCCACACATTTTCAGTCTTGACTGTGACTCAAGAAATACTTCTTGATTTTTGAGAGTAAAAGAGTAGACCCTGTGGGAAAATAGTAGCTCTTAGAAGTTCATATCTGGAAAAATGTCTCTCACTCTTGGATTTACAAGTAAAGGAGAGCTTTACTTTAAGATGCAACTATTTGAAAATAGAAACCCTCTTTTAGGGCCTCTGAGTTCAAGAATATAGTGTAAGGGTACTCTGCATTAAGCCAGATATGAAAGTAGGAATGGAAAAACAATAGTAACAACCACAAAATAGGTCTTGAAGTCAGACAGAGCTGGGGTGGACCCCAGGTTTTGTCTCTTCTAAGCTGTCTGGCTTTGGACAAGTGACCTAATCTAGCAAGGTAGCCTTGGATTCACACAGTCCTAAGTATAAATCCCAGCTTCCCCATGGGCCACCATGAGCTTGAACCACAGTGTTCAGAACTGTTGGACTTCCACCTAGAAGGCCCAGAGTGAAAATGCTCAGGTCTCTCTTAATCCACTCTTTTGGCCTTGCCCTCAGTTTCCCCATCAGTGTATAAGATGCAGGCACCACCTCATCAGTGACAAAGTTGAGGAAGGAGAGTGAGACAAAGATGCAGGCAGATTATGAAGTGCCCAGCCTGGTAGAGTGCTTCAAAAAGGGCTGTGGGACCTTAGATAAAGGCCAGAGATGGTAAGATCCAAGTGTGGAAGAAGAGGCCTTCCATGAAAGTCATCAAATTTGGAACAAGGCTCAGCCCTTCCAGAAGAATCCTGAGGATATGATGTTGGGAAGACAGGGAGAAGGACAGCAAGGACTGCACCAGGCTAGAGGGAAAGAACTTGCCTCCTGGGCCCTGGTCTGGTCTGCCCACCCTTTCTGTTCCTCCCTGGGCTCTGGGGCAGAAAAAGGGAAAGAAGGGCCATGGTCCCTTCCACACCATGTAGCAGGGACCAGCCCCATTTCTCTTTCCTTGGCAGTGATGACATATCTTTTGGGTGTAGCTTTTAGTCTGAGGTTAAGCATATAGTTTGTTTTTTTCCTTTTGAGGGAAGATACTGTATAACTGTTTAAAGATCCCCTACTCTTCAAAGTGTTTTGAAATACGTTAGAGGAAAAATAAGATTGTTCTTTTTAAGAAACTGCTTAGATTGAGGAGCTTACAAAATAGAAGGAATATGAAAGATGTTTATGTGAGTAATTTGGGAACTTGACTCCGGTAAATTCTACAATTCAAAGTTAATGTTGGTGTTGCTCAAAGCTAAAGATTGTAGGAAAAAGAACATACTTTCTCCTTGGAAGCCCCATCCCCAATTTTTTATCTTAAAGATTAAAAATTCAAAAAATTGAAGGTAGAAGCTAACATGTTCTGGTGGCCATCTTCAAAATTCATGTAAGTCTTTTGGGGAGGAGGCACTAACCTGTGGATGTCCATTAGACCCACTCATGGAGCTTTGGCTGTGTGGTTTATCTGGGGTGAACTTTGGTGGGGTGGACCCCATTTTTAAAGTTCTCCAGGTGATTCTAAGACACAGCCAGGAATGTGCATCATTGACATCACTCTGCCACTGTTGACCGATCTACAGTGTTCTGGAGAGGTGAGGCAAACACCCTTCTAGAAATACCATGACCTTGAATTGATCCAATAGAAAGCACTCAGCTCACTGACTTGCTGCCAAAATCCTGAGTGCTCCCCAAACTCTGGTCACCCTTCCCTGGGCTAGTGACTGAGGCCTTCCTGAGCACTGTTTCCTATTAGGGACATGATTCCTATGCTCTAACCACCTGTTGGGACATCCCATTACTGCTGCCTGCTTGCCTTGTCATCTACCCTATGCTTGGACCTGTACTAATCCCACACTAACCCGTACTAACCTGGGACATTTCCACAGAATGCGTCTATGGGTCAGTCTACATAAGTGCTGCACCAGCCAGGTCATCTAGGTCCAACTGTTGGCAATCTCAGCCTGACCTGGGATTTTTGGAGTGTGTACACTTGGAAAATGTAAAGGCAACTCCTGGGGAGAGGGGTCAGCCACGTGGGACCCTTACGTACATGGTGATCTTGACTGAGGAGGTGACGTTGCTGCTAACAAAGGTGATCTTGATGCTTGTGTCCTTTCTTCTTGGCTCCTGCAAGTAAAACTCCACAAGGCTGTGATGCACTAGGAAACCAAAGCACAGCAGAGACTAAGGCAGAAGGCAGAGATGCAATGTTTGGAAAGCCCCCAAAAGTGGCAGAGCAGTTGGGAATCTCGGTTCTACTTCTTAGTAGCTGTGTACCCCACAGCAGATCCAGATCCCAAGTCATCTCAAGTGTAAATTGGAAATAGTAAAAATAGATGTCCCACAGGTCAGAGTGAGAAGTAAGCAAATTAATACATATAAAATTATTAGGACAGTGTCTGTACCTAGGAAGCATTCAGTGTCAGTTTTATTACCTGTAGAACTAGAATGTCTCACTCTCCCTTATTTGGTGTCTTTATCATGGTTATGTAATCTTGAACCCAAAAGAATCTAGCATTTACGGTTATGGTTAGAATGTTGGTTTCCCCTCCAAAGTCACATTTGAACTTAACTCTCAACACAACAGTATGAAGAGGTGGGGACTTTTGAGAAGTGATTAAGTCATGAGAACAGATTCCTCAAGAGTAGTTGAGTGAGCTGAGCCTGGTGGCACACACCTGTAATCCAGATATTCAGGAGGCTGAGGCAGGAGGATTACAAGTTCAAGGCCATCCAGGGGAACTTAGTGGGACCCTATCTCAAAAACTAACAAATAAAAATTTAAAAAGAAAGACTGGGAATGTAATGGTAAGTGCCTGTGGGTTCAATTACCAGTATTAAAAAAAAAAAAAAAGACCTCAGTGGAACTAGTCAGGGCCCTTTGCTCCAAACTGCCTTTTTGCCATATGAAGAATGGCAGTGACGCAGCAACAGGTGCCATCCTGGAAGCAAAGAGAACAGACTTCATAGGTGCCAAATGCCAACACCTTCATCTTGGACCTCCCAGTCTCTAGACTATGAAAAAATAAATTTCCATTCTTTATAAATTGGCCAGTCTCAGATTTTTGTTATAGGAGCACAAATAGACTAAGACATATGCTAAATAATTCACTCCTAAAAGACAGTAGTGATCCTCCCCCTCCCAAACATAGTGTCAGAGAACCAAGCTATGTGTATAAGAGAAGGCTATTCCCCTCCCTGTGGCAGCTGGTCACCTGTGTGGCATCTTGACCCTCCCTTGGGCAGCACAGATGCTGGTACTCTCAAAGAGGATGTTGTTGACACAGACTGGGCAAGCAGCCTGGCAGACGGTGATATCCCCAGGGTTATCATCCCTCTAGCAAGAAAAGGTAAGGAAGATTACAACTCCCCTAATGCACCATCCTTTTCTTATCAAGTAGTAGGTGCACCTGGTAGCATTTTGCTGTAACTTTGTTCTCAGAAAAATTTCCCAGGCTCCTTGGGTGATGGGAACATGGTTAAAGATGCACTCCTCACCTCTCCCCTATCTGTACTTTTACTTTTTCACTTGCTTCATTTCCTGGATGAATATTGGGTGGTGGTGAGGGGCATTCAAGGGATATAGGTGAACTCAGTACTAAGTTGGAGGAGTGCTGTGATCCTTCTGGGCCCAACAGGATTAGTAACAGAGCTCACTGGCAAGCACCAAGATGCCAGAAACTCATGAGAAGCAAAGAGATGCTTGTACGCTCCTCCCTCCACAGGGGAAAACACCAAAGGCCATGTCTTACATCTCTCCCTCACAGTTGTTTTCTATGGGATGTTGATTGTTATGGGGATAGACAAAGTCTGAACTGGAGTGGATACCTGTGAGCCTGACTTATGAAAGCTTTAGAAATTTAATTTTCTGGGATGAGTTTGACTCATTGTTAAGGTCTGTAAACAAGTCAAAATAACACCTGGTATTTTGCCAGGCACCATCCAGACTTGTTTATGAACTCTAACATTCCCCTGGCAAAATACCAGGTGTTATTTTGACTTGTCCAGCCAGACTGTGGCAACTTATGATATTACATCTTCCTTTGCTAACAGATATGATTGATCGAGAAATTTTCTTAAGGTTCTGCCTGTCTTTTCTTTACATGGTTCTGGAAAATCCAAGAAACCCAGCCCTAAGATTGAATGGATGAGAACTGGTAGTAAGATCAAATCTACATGGGAGTAGGACATAGGTAGCAGCATGCAGTAAGCCCTGACTGGCTGGTTGGGAATTCTGGATCCAAGTGCAGACGTGCTTTTCACAGGCTGTTGGCACCTGACCTAAGCCACTGAACCTTGCTATGTCTTGGTTCCCTCAACTATAAGCAGTAATCCCAACATTACCAATAGGACATGGTGAGGATCAGATGAGGTAATGGAGAGAAGGCACTGTGTGAAAAACTGTTCTATAAAGCAAAAGTAATATTGTTTAAAAATATTATTTATAGAAAATCTTCTGCTCATACTGGCACATGCTTGGCAGAAATCAAGGGTGATCACTGTCCTCATGGGCAGTGCTGAGGTGGAGGCGGACCAAGGGTGCTGGCATGGGAGCCCAATGCCATGAAGGCCTGGGAGTGGCTGGATAGCTGTGAGCTGGCAGCTGGGCCCCACTGAGCATTCTTAGATAGGTTTGCTCATGCCTGGTCCTGGAGGGAAGACCTGCTTCCATCCTCAGAATCAGAGACTTACAATACACAGGTGAGCAGGTGTTCATGCTGGCTTGCTCTCTTCTGTGCCTCTCTGTGGTTTTTGAACATACAGGGCCATGTTTCTTGGTAGAAGGAGGAGGTCTCACAACAAACAAGAATAGAAAAATCAGGAGTCTGTGAATCTATCTTAGCAGGGACCTTAAAATGCTTTTAACAGAGTCCCAGGGTCAAAAACATATATTGGAGAAAAGATAGTCTCAATAGTCACAAATGTTGCTGGAAAAACTGGAGATTCATATGCAACAAAATGAGATTAAGCCCCTATCTCTCACCATGCACAAAACTCAACTTAAAGTGGATCAAGGACCTAAGAATTAAACCAGAGACTCTGTACCAAGTAGAAGAAAAAATAGGCCCAAATCTCCATTATGTCAGATTAGGACTTGACTTCCTTAATAAGACTCCTATAGCACAAGAATTAAAATCAAGAATCAATAAATGGGATGGATTCAAACTAAAAAGCTTCTTCTTAGCAAAAGAAACAATCAATCAGTGAACTGAATAGAGAGCCTGAAGAATGGGAGCAAATTTTTACTACATGCACGTCAGATAGAGCACTAATCTCTAGGATATATAATGAACTCAAAAATCTTAACACCAAAAAAACAAATAATTCAATCAATAAATGGGCCAAGGCACTTCTCAGAAGATGATATACAATCAGTTAACAAATATATGAAAAAACGTTCAATATCTCTAGCAATTAGAGAAATGCAAATCAAAACTACTCTAAGATTTCATCTTACTCCAGTCAGAATGACAGCTATTAAGAATACAAACAACAGTAAGTGTTGGCAAGAATGTGGGGAAAAGGGCACTCTCTTACATTGCTGGTGGGACTGCAAATTGGTGCAACCAAACTGGAAAGCAGTATGGAGATTCCTTGGAAAACTTGGAATAGAACCACCATTTGACTCAGCTATCCCAACCCTCAGTTTATACCCAAAGGACTTAAAAACAGCATACTTAAGGGACACAGCCACATCAATGTTTATTGCAGCACAATTCACAATAGCTAAACTATGGATCCAACCTAGATACCCTTCAGTAGATGAATGGATAAAGAAAATGTGGTATATATACACAATGGAATATTACTCAGTGTTAAAAGAGAATAAAATCATGGCATTTTCAGGTAAATGAATGGAGATTGAGAATATAATGTTAAGTGAAGTAACCAATCCCCAGAAAACAAATGCTGAATGTCTTCTCTAATATAAGGATGCTGATTCATAATGGGGATGGTGGGGAGCATGGGAGGAATAGATAGAGCAAAGAGGATGGAGGGGAAGAAGGGGACATGGGGGGTAGAAAAGATGGTGGAATGAGACAGCCATCGTTACCCTAAGTACATGTATGCAAACACAAATGGTGTGACTCTACTTTGTGTTCAACCAGAGACATGAAAATTTGTGCTCTATTTGTGTAATATGAATTGAATTGTATTCTGCTGTCATATGTAACAAATTGGAATAAATAAAATTTAAAAATTAAAAAAAAGAGTCCCAGGCTCTCCTGCAGCTGTGTTCCTAGCTGTGCAGACAGGGTGGAGCCAGTTCAGGTTACTGCCATATTCCAGGGGGTGGAATCAGAAGCCAGGACATCTGGCTGACAGCCATGCCTCCACCTTGAGACCCCACCTCCTCCCTCAGCCTGTGGGAGAAGTGACCACGGAGTGGAAACAGAGGCCAGCATGGAGGAAGGAGCTGCACAGAAAGGACATAGGTTTGGGAGTCAAAATATCTGAGGTTGATGCTGATTTTTTTCACCCAACTGTGTACCATGGGCATGTTGCTTGGTTCCTCAGAGCTTCCCTTTCCTCACCCACTTCTCTCAGAGTTGGGCTAGCCAAAGACTGACACGCATAGAAAGCCCACTGTTGACTCTGCAACCTACTCTGACCCTGAGAGATGTGGCTAGGAATTCTCTCTGGCCTGAAGGTAGCAACACTTCCATCTGTTCTTCTCTCAAATTCTCTAAGGAAAGGAAAGGACATGCTTCTTTATTTGGTTCCAATCACTGTGACAGAGACTTCCCTTATACTATTTTGTTTTATCCTCACAATTGATTCTTGCAAGTAGGTACTGTTATTGTTCCCATTTTCCACATAAGAAGTCCAGAAAGCTTAAGTAAATTGTTCCTGATCATACAGCCGATAAGTGGAGAAGCTGAGATTCAAATCCAGGTCTTGTGTGACCAGAGTCTGAGCTCTGGGCTCCAAATCACATTGCACTAGGCCTTCCAGTAACTGGAAGAAATAGTCACAAAGACCCCTCCACTAACTCCAACACAAGCTAATCAGAAAACCAGTTAAAATGATGGACACATAATGTATCATCCAAACCAGCACAATTGTGTCCTGTACACATCACAAAGCAGTCAGGAAGACCCCAAGACAACACACATAAACCAGGAAGTACAGTGAAGACATAAATAGCATGGGGAAGAAGGAACTACATTGTCCTAAGACAGGCTTTCATGTTTTACATCTTTTACGATCACGGGCATTTTAGCTTCGAAGAAATGCAGTGAAAGCAACTATGGACCATTTGAATGTGTCTGTAAAGGGGAAGGCCGGCGGAGGGTGCATTACCCAGGACCCTCATCCAGTAGGGCTGCCTGGTGGGAGACATATACAGTGTTCATCAAGGAGGGGGAAGGAAATGTGTAGGAAGGAAGGACCCAGAAGTGTGAGCAAATACTGCTCTAGAGAGACCCAACCCCCCCCCCCCCCCCAGCAAATCTGGGTGAGAGGAGAAAAGAGGATCAGTACATGAACGATAGAACATCCCAAGACCTCATCTGTGGAAGTGTGGACTGGCCTCATTCTGACAGTCTGGTTCCATCTAAGACCAGGAACTGCTCCTCCCAGTATATCTTTGCCCCAGTCCTTCGCCTCCCAACTGGGCTCCAACACTGGGCTGGATACAATCCAGGTTGGAGTCCTGGACTCTTCCAAAAGGCACGTTGACACAGCATGCATTTTCTCCCTACTCACCACAGTAGGGGGCCGTGGGCGTGGTCAGGAGGTAGACTTTCACTTCCTTGGGAAGCGGCTCTATCTTGATACCACTTTGGTCTCCTAGCCCTGGAAATTAAGAAGCAAAGAGGAGGCCATTTCAGGAGAAATGGAGAAGCTGAGATTCAAATCCAGGTCTTGTGTGATCAGAGTCTGAGCTCTGGGCTCAGCACCCAGCCAAATACAAATTAATTCGCATACCCAGAAACAGACAGCTACACTGTGTACTCATTCCAGGTGCTGGGAATTGAACCCAGGGCCTTGCACCTATTAGACAAACACCCTACCACGGAGCTGCACCTCCAACCCTTTAAAAAATTTTTATATTGAGACAGTATCTCTCTAAGTTGCCCAAACTGATCTCAAACTCCCCGTCCTCCTCCCTCAGTTTCCTGAGATGCTGGTTTTACAGCTATGTGCCACCATGCCTGGCTATATGACCCATTCTCAATAGATAATCATAAGAAATTTAAAATTATGTCTTTTCCTTGCAAATCAGTCTACATGACAGTTTAATGGCACTTGTATCCTGTGCAGCAAAAACAGTGCAAGGGAAATATTGGACCTGGAGACTGCAGATGGCATTCAGGGAGAGGGTGATCAGGGCAGAGAATAGAGTTAGGGCAAAGGCCCACATGATGAGGAAATGTACTATACCCTTGGAAGTACACATGGTTAGCATCCCTAAGGTGTTCGGTGCAAGGAAAAGTGGAGAGAGAGCTGAGGCTGGGCAGTCAATGGGAAGTGGCTGTTACATCGACTGGTCCATCACATCTGGGGACAATGCAGACACATATCCACTGAGCCTGAAATAGTGTTGGCTTGTTTTGTTGTGGTAAGATACCCTTCCTCTAACATTTTATCAAGCAGGTATGCACTTCATTTGTATAAGCAATGTTAGGCTGCTGCAGTTTGGAGTGGTGGGAGGTGGGAGAGTGTGGAATGGGGGAGGAGTATTTCCACTACTCAGGATGTTTTCACCCTGGATAACCCCAGGATATCTGCAGCAATAGTCTACACAGGCAAGTTAGAGGACAGATCCATCAGCCTTCTCTCCCTAGACTGGCCTGGATCATTTAGGAACATGCCCAAGTGGCCCAGCTGTTAGTCAATTCCTTCCACACTGGCCATCACAGTGGCCATCACAATGTCGCACCTCTGAAGTAGGCCCGTGTGCCACTTTGGAGTTTCCCCAGAACACACTAATTAAGGGGCTGTGAAGAGCTGGAGATGGCCAACCTAGTAAGAAGGACTTATAGAAGTATCTGTCAGAGAAGGGCAGGGGCTCCGCATTGTGCCAATGTTTCTAGAGAGTGTCCTGAGGCTGGGCGTCCAGATGAGAGGGGCTGTCGGTGCAGAGGGAGTGTGGCAGCAGGGAGCAGGAGAGCTGGTGAGAGGCAGAACACAGAGGGCCAGCTGCTATCTTCTGTGAGAACAGGCTAACACCTCTTGGGTTAATTTTTCTTTCCCTCAGCTGGATAGATCTTTCAACCACTGGAACTTAGAAGGTAAAGAGGTGACAACTGGCAGGATGTGAACTTTCCCCACATTGTCAAAGCGAGTCCGAGTCCAAAGGGTGACATTTTACCTATCCTTGGACAGGAAAGCAGAAAAGGGTTAAAGCAATCCACACAGTTTCCGGCAAGGAAGTCCTGGTAGCTGGCACAAGGAAAGGCCATCAATGGACAGGAATTCTCCAGGGCACTGATGTAGAGGTGCACAGCCCTCATGTGATCACAGATCAGATAACTGTAACCTGAACCGGAGGGAAAAAACAGCCAAGTTTTCAGTCAAGACAAATGGAAATTCCCTTCATGCTACTTACTGTAACTCTACCAAATTTCATATTCGAGAAGGCTATAAATACATAAGATGTCCCCTGACTCACATTCTTAAGTATTAATGGACATGGTTACCCCTTTCTCCCTTTTCCTTTTCCTGAGTTATATAAGCTTAATCTACAGTGGAAATTGCTTGACTTCAGAGCTATTCTTCTGTGATCATGCAAACTCTCCTTTATAAGATGGGAAGATGCCGACTTTACTTCTGGACATGATTGGCTGCCTTCTTCATCACCAACCACACAGCCAATTTTTTACAACTTCATTCTACCTAACCCAGCAGTGAGGCAATCATGATCGGTTGTCTCTGAAGCTGAAGTGCTGACACTTGACTGGACAAATGACTGATGCAATCAGTCTGCCAAGTTCCCCAATTTACTAAAAGCTTGGTTCTACTGTTGTTATTGCTACCCTATTTAAAAATGTGCAACAACTCCCATTGGCTGGATTGGCTGGGGCTAAGGTAAATAGTGAGCTACAACCCCAGGCTTCTTGGGTCTTTAGCCACCCCCCCCCATCCCTTGGGCCCTCTTTGTGGGACTGGTAATCAGGATGGAACTTCGAGCTGACTTTCTTTTCCGCTGAGATTGAGACACCCAAGCCACAACCAAGTTCCTTCCTTCATTAACAAGGAGCTGAGGCAGAGACAAACCATACCTTTCTCAAAATTTTTATGAAGAAGAAATGAAAAGTGGTTCATTAAAATGCTTCTGAAATTTTCCAACACCATTGAAACCAAACTAGGCCACCTGATCAAAATAACTGAAATTACTCAATAAACTGTCAAAAAGAAGCATATTTTTAGAAAACTACTAAATTTGGTAAAGCAGATTACTGATTATTATTCAATAAAATTGTCAAAGGTATCCTTAAAGTGTTAAGAATATAGTGAAGCCGGAAAAGAAACATAGAAATCAGCATTTAAAACTTCTACATGAAGTGTCAATATATTAGTTATGGTCATACCAAGAATATGACTAAACAATCCTTAATGCTTAGCTTTTGACAAATTTAGTATTTTTAAATAAATAATGCTATGAAGAATATATATTCAAAAAGAACATTCCAAAAGAATGTGTGTAGAATAGAAGTAATGTATATTGATTGCATGTGTTCAAGAAGATCATCTTAGTACGCCTGTAATCCCAGTGGCTTGGGAGGCTGAGGCAGAAAGATTGCAAGTTCAAAAGCAGCCTCAGCAACTTAGCAAGGCATTGTCTCAAAATAAAAAATAAAAAGGGGTGGGGATGTGGCTTAGTGATTAAGTGCTTCTGGGTACAAAGAAGAAGGAAGAAGAGGAGGAGGAGATCTTGAAGATAATTTTAGAAAACAGTTAAGTTTCTTATATTTGGTGAAGTGATCATGCAGAGAATGGATTCCTGGGCTAACTAGCTTTGGGCCCATTGGCTTGTTTCTGCCACAGCCCCACTCTGCAGAGAATGCAGCTTGTGTGGGCTTTGCCACAAATCAGGGCACAAGGAAAAATAAGAAGTGATTGGCTTGAGTGATGTGAAGTTGTGTCAGGGCCTAAGGTAAGTGGGGAGGGCAGCACAAGTATAATGCTTCCAAAATAAGGCTAAAAATTTGTCTGAAATTCAGGTCTCCAAAGATTCTTGGTAAGTGCAGAGTGAGGCACTATAGGACTCAGCAAAGGGCCTTGTCAGAAAACCCTCAGTGGCCCTCACTGGTCAATTCAGTGTGAAGACCAATGTTGGTCTCCAGCTTGTGCAGCAGGCAAACACCAATGCTCTGGCTTTCTGACCTGCATGAATGAACGTGGGACAGCCAGGCTGGTCCTGGCCTCCGTTGACGAAGTAGTCCACATGTCCAACAGGAATCCGAATGCCCAAATCTGAAAGAGGCATAATCCCATTACCTTCTTACTTCAGGAACATATCTTCCGGGACCCACAGTAGGGTCCACTGGCAGCAGTGCCTGAATTCTGGCCTTAGGAGCCCACCCTGTCTGTGTCCACCTCACTCCAAAGAGCTCCAAGACTTTGTAAGACGAGTCATGCTGAACCAAAGAAGAATCAATGTATAAGATACCCATACTCACCTGTAATCCCAGCAGCCCAGGAGGCTGAAGCAGGAGGACCATGAGTTTAAAGCCAGCCTCAGCAACTCAGTGAGGCCCTAAGCAAATCAGTGAGATCTTATCTCAAAATAAAAAATAAAAAGGGCTGAGGATGTGGCTCAGAAGTTAAGTGCGCCTGGGCTCAATCCTCAATACCAAAACAAACAAAGAAGCAACAACAACAAAAAAATGGTACCTGCATTCACCAAATAAAATCAAGAAAATACTCCTCAGTCAAGTTTGTATTATAAAAAAAATATTATAAACTTGGTAAAGTTCCTAGTTTCTGTTTTCCTTCAAGCAATACTTCAGATAAATAAGTTTGGGGCCACATTTCCACAGTTTCCCGCAAAACATACTTTTGTGCTTTCTTCACTGAGTGGAAATATGATGTGACTACAAAGAGCTGAGTTTAAGAGAGACTCTAGTCTTCCTCTTGTCACTGGGGCTATATCCTAGGTCCTCCCATATAGCACATCTGACCCCTCTCCCAACCCCAGGCTGGGTTAGCCCAACCACCAGGGACCCTGCTTTTCTCCTTCAGGTCATCTGTCACTGTTGTATGAAACAGTGAATTATTTGTTTAATGACATCTACCCAAGGGTTAAGCAGAGACACAGAAATCACCCTTAATCCTGGCCTTACCCTCACTTCCCACACCCAGCCCATTAGAGTGTGGTCAGCTCTATCTCAGAATATATTTAGAAATATATTCTGAATATTTCTCTTACTGCCCTCACCTTGGCCCAAGTCTCCAACCTCTCACCCAGACAACCCTTGCAATTGCCCTGTCCTGGGCCTCTGGGCCTCCCTTAGTACCCTCCTGTACTTGGTTTCCTGTATAGAAGCTGCAGTCTCTTAAAGAAATCCAAGTCACTGCCCTGTTCTCAGGGATCTTAGAACCAAAGGGAAGCTCCTTGCAGAGTCCAGCCTAGACTGTTCCCTCTTCTCCAACACATTCAACACCTCCTCCTCCTTTGCTGCCCTCTAACCATATGGTACCTTTTTTTGTCTCTAGAACAAAACTGTGTCCAGGCCTGCATTTCACTTCTAGCTGGAGGGATCCTCTGTACCTGGAATGCTCTTCTCCCAGCCTTCCCAGGGCTGACTTGTTCTCATCCGCTAAGATTTACCCCACCTCTTCTTGAGCAGATGTTCTCCAAGAATCCTATGGAGCAGATCCCCTACCTGTCACCCCCCACCTCACTGCTTCTTCATTATAATAATCAAAATGTGTAGTCATCTCATTTGTTTCCTTGGATGTAAGATCCACAATGGCAGGTCTTTTGCCTGACATTTCTCTGCTGGGTCCTTACCACCTACCACACTCCCTGGCTCGTAGTGAGTGCCGAATAGTTATTGAGTGAATAAATAGATAAGTGCCTGATCCCGAAGCCTGTGAGTTCTGAGTGGGCAGAGACCTTGTCTAAGCCTTGTTCACTGCTGTATTCTCAGTACTGGTTACATAGCTCAGTAAAGATGGATTGAACAAATGGAATGAATTTTTTTCAATCCAATCAGGAACTTTGAAGGGCCTAAGACCTATCTCAGGTAACTGGAGACCTAATAAGTCATCTGGTTAGCCAAATTAGGGGAATAAGGGACTTGTGTTATTAATGAACAAGGTTAATTCACCTGACAGAGGCAGACAGAGTGCCATGGGCTTTGGTTTCCTCTCTGGGCAGTGAAGGTGTGAATGAGATTCCAAGGGCTTCTTCCAGAATCACTTGTCTGTGGGTCTTGGATGCTAGAGAAGGCTTGTGACCACAGAGAATGAGACATCTCCTTCAAATTTACCAGGTTCATAATATTATTTCATGCAAATTTGATTGAGGAGTATTTCTTGATTTTATTTGGTGAATGTGGGTACCATTTGTTTTTTTTTTTTTTTTTGTATCTTTGTTTGTTTTTGGTACTGAGGATTGAACCCAGGGGCTCTCAACCTGAGCCACATCCTCAACCCTTTTTATTTTTTATTTTGAGACAAGATCTCACTTGACTAAAAACTCTTTTGGTCAGACCAGATGTTATTTCTCCTTGCTTCAATGACACTGAGTACAGTGCTTGGCACAGACTCTGGGCATTTTCTATCAAGTAGAAATGAGGAAGACTGTCCACCTCGTTTCCTAGTTGATCAGAAGGGCTTAATTTGGATATAATGGATTGAGAGTTGGGGGGGTCTTTCCTGTGTCTGTCACCATTGGCAGGGGGCTTCTCATTCTCCATTGCACTGAGGATTGGGCTTGTTCACAGGGAAGAAGGGGAGTCCAGATGGGGAGAGGAATCTCCCCATCCCCAGGGACCAGACACAATCACCCTGAAAAAGCAGCATAGCTTTCCCATATCAGTTGGGCAGCAACGTCCTCCCCAATCCCTTCTCAGTACAAAGTCTGGTTTTGAATCAGAGAGAGGGACTCCCAAACAAGCGAGTTTCATCCATAAATGAAAATCCTACGTGTATTGGCCGCTAAAAACAAAACCAGTTGTCTCAGTGGTCACAGAACGGCTCCCGAAAGAGACTTTGAAGATCATTCTCATAATGACTGTGCAGCAGAAGCCCTGAGAGAGACAGGGCCATACCACTAGGTGCCAGCCTCCTGGCCTCTGCCTTGTGCTTACTCCCTCTCCCCAGACACGTCACAAGCGCAAGTATCCCCCACCCCCATCCTGCTCACTGTCGCTGTCTGTGTGGATGGCTTCCACAAAGAGGGCATCTCCAGCATCCAAGCGCTCCTCCAGACTGGCTCTGGTGTACTCTGGTCCAGCGGGGTCTAAGCCTGCAAGAACAGATAGCTATTAGGAGCTCCCTTTCCTCTCAGCTGTAGAAACTGCAGTGGGACCACCATATGCCTTCCTGGATACCCCTCCAGTTCAGATCATGGAGTGCTCCAGCAAAGACCAAGGTTTGGGAGAACTAACTCAGGACCACCTCACTCAAGAAACTCCACTCACTGTTGTCTCTCTTGTGGTAACCTTCAATGACCCAGTTTTTCTGGCTCTGAAATGGGTTTGATAATACCAACCATTTGGCAGTGGCTAATGTGCTCATATGAACCTTCAGGGGCAACTAGTTCTCACCCCATTGGGGCCTCACTGGAAGACTATGTGGAACATGACTCAGAATTATCCCACCAAAGAGCCAGGAAATTGGGGTATTTACCACATCGCCCTAGTCCGTTCCGTTATTGTTTGAGAATGGCTCCTGAAGCATAAAGTCCCCCTCCCACATTTGAAGGTATGTAGCAAAACTGAAGGTGATTCCCACAGTGGGCCAAGGAGATAAGGGATTTTACAGCTCGTTTTATAGATCTAGACACTGGGGCTCAGAAGTACATGGCCTCTGATACTAATATTAGAGACCATGCAATAATAATGATAGCATTTTATGTAAAACAACTACAATAAATAAATGTTAGTGGTAATAGATGACTCAATCATATAATAGCTCAATATACAACTCTGCCTACCTCAAAAGAGGCATGTCCAGGGCAATTCCTTTCTATCTCTGAACCCTGGGAGGATGGTCAGGGAAAATGTTACCTGTGATCCGTCCCAACTGGCCTTTGTAGAAATGTCCCACCATGCCCCCAACATGGGCCCCCAGGCTAACTCCAATGATGTGGATAGAAGACTCTGATACACCCAGCGCCTGGAATGGGCATTGACAGTGAATTTGTTTTGGATCACAACAACTTTTCCCACAGACTTCAGAGGCTGAGTGCCCTGGGCAAGACACACCCACCACCCATGATTTGGAGAAAAGGGCAGACCTCTCATCCATCAATCACTTTTCCTCTTCCCTTCCCTGACTATCCCCTCACTTCAAAGTGTGTGACTAATGACCAGGACATCCCCTATTAAGGAGCCACTAAATTCCAGGCAATCTGCACTGCCCATCTACTACTCCTTTTACAGAGGAGGAGCAGGAGCCTCGGCCAGGTTCAACACCAAGTGACTAACTCTAGATTTGATCTAAAGACCAACAAGCCCTGAAGGGCTCTGCTTCTGTCCTGAGCCCCCTTAACAAGTGATTGTTTTTTTCTCTTTGTGCCCTGTCTCTCCTCTGTAAGTAGCCCCAAATCACCCTGAGCTCTTTTGCACCTACCAGGAGTTTACTGAGGAAACGGGAAATCTCCAGGCTCAGCTTAACCACATTTTCCACAGCCGAATAGTAGACACCTGTAGATCCGTAAACCCAGTCCACAGCGATCACGTTAGCATCTACTGCATTCAGAAGGGCTCTAATGAATGTATTAATCCAGGAAGGCTTTTTTCCTAAAGCCCTAGACATGGGGACAAAAAGGAGAGGAAAATGACCTGCCAAGCTGATATCCATTGTCATGGAAGCCTCTGTTAATCCCAACCCAGAGAAGAAGTCAAAACTAGAAAGGGGGAATTTATCATGCAGTGCTTTGGATACACGGAGGACATGATCCCAAAGTTGCCAAGCCTCCCGCCAACAGAGGAGGCTTTGTGTAAATTGTACCTGGGTGCCTTATGGTCCAGGTAGTTGCAGTCTCAAGCCAGGGCTCAGAGCTCAAACTGAATTTCAACCCATCTGCTTTCAATCAGGCACATTTGTGCAATGCTAAACTACATAAACCACACGCACTGCCTAACTCCTGTTTGTGTTATTTGTGGAAAAGATGACTTTGTACCCTAAACTTTATATTTGTGACCTTAATTCTTATTCTAGAATATAGGCTCTTTCCTTGAGGATGTTTTCATTCATTCATTCACTCATCCACTCATTCAACAAACTTTTGTTGCGGACCTATGGACCAGGTAGTATGTTATATGTTTTCTAAGAGATTAAAAAAAAAAAAAAAAGATATAGTCCCTGTTTTTCTGAAACTTAAGGTATAATGAGACTTCTGTAGAAACAGAGTGATGGAATTTTTTTCAGAACTCTTTCCCAATAGATTGGGATCAGAAATAAAGTTTTTGAAATAACCTCCACTATAGGAACAATCTGAGCATGCTCACGTGGGCAGAGGAGTGCAGATTGGGTTGTGCCATGGAAAGGGGTTTGGGGGGACATAGAAGCAGACAGACAACTGGCCTGATGAGCTCTCCAGCTCTCTTAGCCATCCCTGCATTGGAGGCACAGGCTCAGCCTTGGATAGTGACTGAGTGTGAGGCTTGCCTGAGGACAGACTTTGGAACAAGAGTGAGGAGGGAATGTCTAGGAATTATGTGGCTGGGAATCCAGGGATCCAGGAGGTGGAGAGGACAGGAATCAGGAAGTGGTGATCCTCTGTGCCTACTCTTCATCAGATACCCTCAACTTGAGTGGTTCTACAGTGCTACTATTCCACCACAGTCTCTCCTTTGTTCCTCCTGGGAACCTTTCTGTTCTTGGTCTTGTCTTGGACTTCGGGTGAAAGTTGTTGGAAGGAAGGAGTCATTGAATTGAGACTCAGTGACTATATGTTATGACAAAATTTGGACCGTAGGATATCAGAACTTGTAGAAGAGATGTGTTCTAACTCCTGAGAAACACTAAACTTTGGGTATGATGGAAGTACCCATAAATAGAAGTTTCTCAGGTCACAAAACCAGGGAAAAAGTGAAAAAAAGGAAATAAAACCCGACATAAAAACACCATGCCATCACCCCTGGGTAACTTCACAAAGCCTGTGACCTTACTGTCTGAGATGAATCATGTCACACAGCCCACACTTCAGGGGTAATAGCATGATGTTTTCACTCAGGAACCACTGAGATGTCCCTACAACTTCTTTAATTCAGATGTGGAAACTGAAGTTCTGTGTATGGAGTGACTTGTCAAGGTCACACATATATGTACTGTTTGTGAGTATGCATGTACATATTCATGACTCACAAGAATGAAGGACACAGAGGTGTGAGTGTTGATGAGATGTCTTCCAAAACAGCCAGGCTTGAGAGATGGATCATGTGATGGTCAGTAAATCCTCCCCTTGCTCCCCACTAAATTCCTGTGGCACTATGTCCCCTTCATAGTTCTCAGTTGAAGAGATCCTACTGGCTGGTTAGCTCCCACCTGAATCCGTGAATAATTAGTTTGGTTCCCAGACTGGCATTGAACCCAGAGTCTTGGATGTCACTGCTTTCTTCCAGTAGCTGCCCACAGCTAGGATCTGAAGGTGCAAAGAGGAGAAACTGCACTTTGAGATTGGTGCCTCGGAGGAGGTTGGCATTCTGGAAATCAGTGCACTTTGGCTGTGGGGTAAGAGGTACATCCCCTGGAGGAAAACAAAACAGAACAAGAACATCCAGAGTAAGGTCATCTATTTTTAGAGGAAAGAACGATGTTCTTGGAAGGAAGAAAGAAATAGGGGCTTTTAGGCATGCAGTTTATTATAAGTCAGCTAGGACAAGAATCACTTAGTGAGTAAAACCTGCATTAATTCTGTAACCAAAATCTGTGAATATTTTTCATGCCTAAGAATGAAATACTAGAGAAGATTATGAATATTGCTCAATTAGAGGAGGTTAAAGCCCACATTGAAATGGCTATCAGGCTGAACAGAGTTCTTATGTGGAACTTCTAACCACTGACAATTTAGAATATGACTAAATTTGGAGAAAGGGTGTTTACAAAGGTAATTCAGTTAAAATGAGGCCAGTATGGTGGTCCCTAATCCAATAGAACCAGAGTCCTTATAAGAAAAGGAAATTTGGACAGCAACAGAGAAAAGATGATGCGAAGAAGCAGAGGAAGAAGACGGCCATCTGGAAGCCATAGAGAGGCCTGGGAAATGTTCTTTCCTTGCAGCCCTCAGAAGGAACCCACCCTGCCAACACCGTGATCTCAGACTTCCAGCTTCCAGAACTGTGAGACACAAAATTTTTGTTGTTTAAGTTACCCTAGCCTGTGGCACGTTGTTATGGCCACCCCACCAAAGTAAAACAATTTTCTAAAAAGAGCCCTCAACACACCAAACAAGCCATTGCCCTGGGGACTAGGCTCATCCTGCTCTAACTGCCCATCCTGGAGGATTTCAAATGCCCTACCCACACATAACCACTTCTTGTCCTTACGTGGAGTCCAGAGAAATTCTAGAACCTTCCAGCACCCAGCCATTGGCTGCTAGCCAACTGACAGAGAACATCTTTAACAAGCTACACCTACTCAGCAGCACCTTACAATACACACCATTAAACTGGCTATTTTATGGCCAAGGTCATTGAAGGGTCTTTTACAATATCAGCTTCCTTTCAGGAAGTTGAAAATCTGGTCCATGGTCAATACCAGGCATCCCACACCCATGTCCCTTTTTGCGATGCAGGGGAGTGGTCCCTGACTTCCACACCGCCAACAAGGAGAGCTTGGCAGGAGCAGTAGGGTGCACACTGACCTAAGCACACAGCACAATCATGTGCTGTTGGCAGCTTCCTAGCTGCACTGCCACAGAACAAAGTGATACCCAGAATCAGTGGTTCCAAGAAAAGTCCAGATGGCAGATTTTATTCTGTGCAGGCCCCTCCAAAGAGGAAGACAGAAATTTTAGATTCTGCAGCAATTATCTGCTGTCAGAGGTAACTGAGGATCCAGACACAACACAGGATCTGGGATGAACTAGAATGTGGTGTCACGAGTGGATTGCGGGATCCTCAGTCCTCAGAGAATATACCTCACACAGCAAGGCCTTATGGAGCTTCAGCCCATCACTGCTTCTGAGCCCCAGATCTTGTCCCTAATTTCCTGACAAAGCCTTTCTGAGCAGCCAGCTCTTAGACACTCCTGGATCCAAGCCCACTCTGGGTGCAGCTCCCCTACTTCACCCCTGAGCTCCTCAGCCTGCAATCTACACATGAAAGAGAAAGATGCTCACCTGTACTCTCCATCTGCTTTCCCCAGTGTTTGGCTTTTAGATGAAAGGATTCTGCTTAACCATGAGATTTAATCTACTTAAGTTAGTAAATCTACTCTATTGGTCATATAGAAAAATCTGCATCCATACAGCAGAATTGAGTCCTTTTGGATGAGCATAACATGTCACAAGGCAGTACTATGGTTTGATATAATTTGGGTGTCCCCCAAAGTTTTCTATGTGAAGTCTTGGTCCCCAAGGTGGTAGTATTAGGAGGTACAGTAGATCTGTAAGAGGTGGGGCCTAATGAGCGGTCCTTAGGTCTTTGGGGATATGCCTTCAAAGGGGACTGTGGGGCCTTGAACTCCTTTCTTTCTCAACTCCTGGCTTGAGATGTAACATTTTGCTCCAACACACACCCATCACGATGAGCCACCCAAACCAGAGGCCAAATCAAAAGGGCCTCCTGATCTTAGACTTGAACCTCCAAAACCATAAACTAAATAAGCCTTCTTCCTCTTCTTCCCACCCCTCCCTTCATGTGTGTGTGTGTATTTGTGTATGTGTGTGTGTATGTGTTACTAGGGATTGAACCCAGGGGATGTTGCTCTACCTCTGAGCTATAGCCCCAGGCCTTTTTTATTTTTGAGACTAGGTCTCTTCTTTTTTAATTTTTGGCGGTGCTAGGGGTTGAACCCAGGGCTTTATGCATGCAAGGCAAGCACTCCAGCAACTGAACTATCTCTCTCTATTTTCTCTTTTTAAAGTGAGTTGCCTAGAGCATTTCATTATAGTAACTCTATTCTAATACAGCAAGCTTCAACAATCATCAAAGAATCAATATCATCCAGACAATACCATCTAAATAAAATGTAATAGAAAGAGAAATCAATATCAAAAGTTATTTAAAAGTACATTTGTTAAATGTTAAAATATATCTGTGAAATGTTGAAAAAAATACTGTTCTAAGTAATGTGTGGGTTGAAGAAAAATCACAATGGAAGGTAAAGAATATTAAAAACTAAATGACAAGAAAAACAATTCAGATAAAAATTTGTGTAAGGCAGCTAACACAGCTCTTAGGGTGTTAAAATGGTTTATTGGGAAGCCATTATCTGAGGCAGTACTAGAGCCTGAGTGCCTACCTGAGTAAACCGAAAACCCAACAAATGGAGAACACCACGCGGGGGGGGGGGGGGGAATGAAACTTAAGCACTACTGATCTGAAGTGGCCAACTAATCTATAGCTAGGGACTTTAATGCTACCACTTCATTTTTCTTTCTTTATGGTACTCAGGGATGCTCTCCCACTGAGCTATGTCCCCAGCCCTTTTAATTTTTTCTTTTGAGACAGGTCTTTTTAAGTTGCTGAGACTGGCCTCCAATTTGTGATCTTCTTGCCTCAGCCTCCTGAGCCACTGGGATTACAAATTGCCACAGCACCTGGCTCCAATCCACATTAACCACTCAAGTATTTTTTGCCTTGCTCCACATGTATCTCTTAAAAGTTTTTCCTTCATGCCTCTTTGGTAAAGTCCTGGACCAATTGTGGTCAGAAGCTAATTCATGAATCATTGTTGGCTCTAATAAAACTTTGAAAAGCAAATTTTAAGTGCCTAAGTTTATCTTTTAACAAGGGGAAATATATAACCTTAAATTAAAATGTTACAGTGAAAAAGGGAAAGATTTAGATTAGACAATTTACTCTCTTAACTCAGAAAAGAACAGTGCATCAACTCCAAATAAAATATAGGGAAAGAAATATAAATAGGGTAGTTGAAATATAGAAAACAGTGCAACCCAAGCAACACCGTCAGCAACTGTCACTGTGATTTTGTAGGCCAAGCTTCTTGGATATGTCTTGATTCTTCCCTTCCTCTCACTGTTGCGGGAAACAGACCCATCGAGAATTAACCAGAAGCACTCGGAGAGAACTCCAAACTTTATTTACATGGGCGTCCCAGAGAATACAAATTCTGAGCCCTGATCCACAGTTTCTCACTATATATATATATGTTATTTGGCATCATCTTAGATGCCATCCTCTCATTGGGGCTTTTTTCCTTTTTTTAAAAGTGTTCCTAATCTACGAGGCTGCAGGCCTTGGGCCAGGTCTCTAACAGAAAGCATGCTTACAGAAACAGATAAGAAGAACCAGCTGTTTTCACAGGCATCTGTTAAACCTCTAGCCTTAAAGCTTGGTACAGGGGCTGGGGTTGTAGCTCAGTGGTAGAGTGTTGGCCTCTCCTGGGGAAGCCACTGAGTTCAATCCTTAGCACCACATAAAAATAAAGGTGTTGTGTCCATCTACAACTAAAAATAATTTTTTAAAAATATTTTTTAAAAAGCCTGGTACAGGTATGTTTACATTTCAAGAGGGAGAAGTGGAACTCCCAGGGTAGTTATATATAATCCAAAAGATAGGGACCCCTGAGGTTCCTGAAGAAAGGCTGAGAGGAAAAGAACTGACCCTCTCCCCAGGTACTGGTTTCTTACTATAATATTTTTATAATTTCATGTTACAACACAAATGCTAAGTAAATCCTGTTGGCTCTACCAGTGGAATCGTATGTTCAATTTTCAACCATATTCACCCTCTACTTGCACAACAATCATCACCTTCTAATCTACTATGGAATTTGCTAATTTGCTATACTGACTGGTTACTGACTGCCTGCCCACATTACATTATACTTTCAAACAAGGCAGGGGTTTTTTTTAAATCCATTTTGTTCACGCCACTGCTTAGAATAGTGTCTGCCACACACAATAAACTCCCAAGAGCTATTTCTTTGAAAAGAATGTTAAACTAGATGTACTTTTGATAAAACAGAATAAGGAAAAAAGAGAAGGAAGTCACAAGTAAACAATATCAGAGAAAAAAGGGGATATAAATATAGACATGGTCAATGTTATTTAAATCATAAGAGAACATGTTTGTACCCAACCAAAAATGGAAAATATGACTATTTTCTTAGAAGAGTATAATTTCCTAGATAAGCACAACTTACCAAAACTCAGTCAAGAAAGAAAAAACAGAAAATCAAATGCAAAACTATAACATAAGGAAATGAAGCAGTCATTTTAAATACATCTATCAAAAACCTCTAACAGGGGCTGGGGTTGTGGCTCAGTGGTACAGCACTTGCCTAGCATGTGTGTGAGGCCCTGGGTTCGATTCTCAGCACCACATAAAACTAAATAAAAAATAAATGAACCATTGTGTCCATCTACAACTAAAAATATTTAAAAAAAATCAAAAACCCCAACAGGCCAGCTTTACAAAGGAGTTCTACCAACCCTGCAAGATTTAATTTATACATGTTGTTCCAGAGAAGAGAAAACAGAAGACAGAGCTGGGCACAGTGGCACATGCCTGTAATCCCAGCAGCTTTAGAGGCTGAGACAGGAGGATGGTTAGTTCAAAGCCAGTCTCAGCAATTCAGTGAGACCCTAAGCAACTCAGCAAGACCTTGTATCTGAATATAATATAAAAAAGGGCTAGGGATGTGGCTCAGTGGTTAAGTGTTCCTGGATTCAATCCCTAGTACCAAAAAATAAAAAATAAAAATAAGAGACAGAATCTCAACTCATTATGTAAGAATAATAAAAATATTAAAAATAAATAAATAAATAAATAATAAGAATATTTAAATAAAAATATTTAAACTACATAAAATATGATCAAATCTAAATCCATCAAGAATAACAAGATCAAAAAGCACACACACAAAAAAAATTCATGGCCAAACAGAGTTTAATCCAAGGAATAAAATAATTGTATAATATTATAAAATATATAAAAATATATATAAACATAATTAATAATTAATATAAAACCATATGCTCATCTCAACAGAAGCAATTCAATTTAGCACTGAAAACAAATAAAAATGCTTTCCATCACTGTTTCTGTTTGAACATTGTACTATGGTCCTCGTCCTTGCCAGGAAAATGACATTAAAATGGAATAAAGTTATAGAATTTGACAGGGGAGAGAAAAAAATTGCCAATATTTGAAGACGGTCAAACTGTTGATCATTCAAGAGTAGAGAACGTGACATAGTGGATCCTGCTTGGACATCCCCACCCCCACCTCCCCAACCCCTGCTCCAAACTTAAGAACAATGACAACTGAAGCTCAAAAGACATTTTGATTCTTGCTCTTGGGTTCTGTTACATATCTTTTATGGAATGGTTTTGTTGTTGTATTGTTTTCTTCTTTAGTTCATTTATATGTGAATTATATTAATACATTGTGAAGGGTTTTATAGCCAGGCACAAGGGTGCACTACTGTAATCCCAGTGACTTAGAGAGACTGAAATAGGAGGATCACAAGTTTAAGGCCAGACTGGGCAACTCAGCAACCCTGTCCCAAAAGAAAACAATTAAGGGGGCTAGAGATGTAGCTCAGTGGTAGCCTACCACTGGGTTCAATTATCAGTACTGAAAAAAAATTCCTTTTGTTCCTTGGATTAAAACTTGCTTATCCATGATGGTTTTTTGTCTTCTTCTTTTTATGATCCAATTTTCTAATTCAGTTTTTAAATATTTTATCATTAGGTCTGTCTTTATTTCATAATTTCTTATGTGTATGCTCATCATGCTTATTTTAAATTCTACAGTAGGGTAAACCCTATAAAGTCCCCTCTAGCCCTGTAGGAGTTCTGACTCTTTTCTTCTCATTTGGAAAATTCCTACTCTTAAAAAAAAGAAAAGAAAAAGTCTGAATCATAGGTTTTTTAAAAACTTATTTCACCTGGAAATGAAAAAAATTTTCAAGGTCACATAAAAGGAGTCAATACTCTAATACTTAGCACAGAAGTAAGATAAACTTAAAATATTTAAGTATAGCCAGAAACCGTGGCACACACCTATAATCCCAGCTACTCAGGAGACAAGGCAGGAGAATCAGAAGTTCAAAGTAGAAAGTACACAGGCTTGAGGTACCATTACGTGGGAGAGTGCATGATTAGCATGTGCAAGGCTCCAAGTTCAATCCCAAAACCAAATAAACAAAACATGAAAGTGCAATTTAAAAGTACAGGCAATACATGGGGAGGCTCCAACATTTACCTAGTATTCTGTACAGGAAGAAAATGAGAGAAAAAGCAATATTTTTAAAAAGATACTTGCTAAGACATTTCCATAACTTAAAAAAGGTACGGATTCTTAGATTGAAAATTTTCTCAGAATAATGAGCAAGATCAAAAAATGAGTAAATCAATTCTGGGCACTAGATTAGCAACAATGAAACAATCTAATAACACTAAATATTAGTGAAAGAGGACTAGTGGTCACATACATTTTTGGCGGGGATCTGAAATGGGTCAAACACTTTGGAAAGCAATTTGGTTATACCTGGTAAAACTGGAGAGCTCAATGCCTTGGGATCCAGTGATTCAATTTTTGAAATCAATCTTAAATTTTCCATATTGCAACATGTACATAATAGAAAAAAATCTGGAAAAGAATCTGGCTGTACTTTGGTGGAGAGAAATGAGTAAATGAACTGTGAGTTAGTTTATAATTTTGAATAATTTGCAATATTTAAAATGAAGAGTAATATCTCTCTACCTGAATAGTCCCTGTTGGTGAGTAAAAAGTAAAATTTGAAATTTTTTTTTAAAAATATTTATTTATTTATTTATTTATTTTAGTTATGGGCGGACACAACATCTTTGTTTGTATGTGGTGCTGAGGATGGAACCCGGGCCGCACGCATGCCAGGTGAGCGCACTACCGCTTGAGCCATATCCCCAGCCCCTAAAATTTGAAATTTTAAAGTGTTTTTCTCAGAGGTAAATTTTATACACATTTTCTTCTGATTCTTTCCAGGAAAAAAAATGTATACATGAACAGGCATAAACTGCATATATTTAAGTATTCATTTTATATTTATTTTGTAGTGGAAAATACCTAGAACTTAGCCAAAGAGAAAAGAATTCTGTTTTTCGAGTTTAGAAGCACTGGGACTTGCAAACTACGTCAATCAAACTGGAATACAGCTCAGATAGAACACAGGCCTCTTCAGCGAAAAGGGAAGTGGTAGAAGACAGGAAAGACCTTAAAACCCCTTCTAGGATACTGTTTTGTCAGCAGAAATGGGAGGTGATAAGGAAAAAAGAAAGCAGTCCAGGCAGTGGGCACCATAATTCCCTGGGAAAGGAGAAATGCGCCGCTGGGCCAACCTAATTCTGGGATCACTTCTCCTTGGGATGGTGAATCCCAACCAAGGTATTAATTAGGCTCTGGATGCCAAAATTACCTCTGCAGACAGGGTGGGGCTCCCTAGCACACAGAGGACTTTAGGGACCAGAAAGATCCAAAAGTCAGTCATCTAGCAGAGAGGCTCTTCTTCTCATCCTGGAGGCACATGTGCATGTAATGTACAAGCTACACGCTCTGTCAATAACTTTCCTCTGGGACCAGGAGGATATTCCTGAGTAATAGCATGCTATTTGCCTTCGATTTTTCTTTTGGGAAAACAAGAGTTCTAGACTTTGCTGAAGAGAACCTGGAAAGTCCAGGGAAAGACAATAATCTTGGCAGGTGATAAGGACGGCAATCAAGTGGCAGGCCATGGGACTGGGGGTGTCGGTCTGCCTTCTTCATCCTCATTTTTGCAAAAACTAAAAACTTCCTGGGGCAAGCACAGAAGTGGTCCCACCTGCATTCCCTGTACCTTCCTCTGCACATCCCCACTCCTGTTCTAGTCTCCTTCCATGCATGTTAATGAAATTTTGCAGGTCACCAAGGTGTTTTGTGACTGATCATCCAGTGCCTCTAAAAGCCATTAGAGGATCTCTTCAGCCAGGGGGCACAAGATTGTATTCCATTCTGATTTGAAGATGAGAGTTTCCTTTGATATGTACTACCAACCTGTTCTCTGGGTGGGTAGATTAAATGGTGATTCTGAAGACTTTGCCATGTGTCTAGCTAGGGCTATAGAAGAAATAGCGTAAAACAGAAGATGTAGTCCCCACCCTTGTAGAGACCACACTCAAGCTGGGAATAACCAAACCAGCATGTGTGAGACTCTGCACTAGGGTGGACCTAGGAGAAAGTTTGAAAGTGTGGGGGCAAGAACCTGATGCTGGAAGGATCCTCACCAAGGGGATGCCCTGGCGTCGCTAGTGGTGAGGAGAATCTAGACATCAGGCAGCTGCAGGGAACCCGGGAGAAAAAGAGGCCTTAGTAGATTCACTTGGGGCTCAGTGAGCAGGGCAGGACAAGGATAGCAGATTGAGGTCCAAGGCCTGAGCTTGGGAACCAAGGGCTTGGTTCACATGTGAAGAGGTTTTCTGAATGAAGGAGGGCAACTGACAGTGAACTCTGGACATCTGAAGAGCCTTGATGTGATTGCTGAAGAAATTTAAAAAGAGACTTCCATCCTCATCCCAGATACTCTGCAGAACAAGAGCCTTGTGTGACTTTTTCGGAGTCTTCTGTGATAAGGGCCACTTCACCAAGACCCCCAGGGCCCACTTTAAGGTGAGGTAAGTGAAGAGCTGGTTTGACCTGGATTCACTGAGGACTTGGAACTAGAATAGCTGGATGATTCTGAAAAAAGAAAATGGGGTGTGGGAAGGAGCAGTGCAGGTGAAAAGCACTCACTCCTCCTATGCTAAAAAATCAAATTTTTATGGAGCTCTAACGATTAAGGGTAAAAAACAGGCAAAGAGCCTAAACAGGCAATTAATTGAAAGCAAGTGAAAATAGCCGATACAGAAAAAAGATGTTCGACCTTAATCATAATAAAAATAAGAATTAAGTCAATGTTGTAATACTATTTTTCCTATCAGATTAACAATACTAAAAATGTTTGATATAGCAGAGTATTGACAGGTAGGAAATGTGCTTTTGAACTAAATGAATAATTACAACCTCTTTGCAGAGAAATTTTTCTCATATCTGCAAAAATGTACAATATATAAATCCTTTTCAACATAGTATATAGTACATAAAGTCACTAAGAAGAACAAGGTAGCTCTATGTGTTGATATGGAGGCTTTCACACACGGGCACAAAAATACATATAATACATATGTATTAGATAAAGAAAAAATACACAATACACATAAATATATATAGTGAGTTTATAGCATACCTTTAGAACTGTGGGAGTTTTTCCTACTTGCATATATTTCCATGTATCGCTTGTACCCTTTTGAAAATTTTTGAATCTTAAAACTTGCAATTTTTTCCTTGTGCTCACTTTATCTCCATGACACGCCAGGGGTTTATAAACAATAGGAAGGAGAGGTGGAGAATTGCATACTGGTTTGTCCAAGTCTGAAAAGCACCCATAGTTTCCCATTCCTGGGCCTAAGTGCTGAATAACGTTCCTACGACCCTGGCAAAGCCCCAGCTTCCCCCATGGGAAGTGAATCTTGGGGCCCAGCTACATAGGGCTCCTTTTCTTTGCCTGGGCTGCTTGTGGTTCACACAGGTTGACCTATGTTCTGTAAATGTTAGAAACGTCATCTCTATGATCCTGTCTTTACTTGTCTGAGGTGTGTTCTGCAGACTGGTATCTCACCCATGCTTTTGTTTTAAAAAATTTTCTTTGTCTAGAGCAATCTGATTGTGTGGCCTGGGCCGAGAACGGAGTGGGGTGCACAGGAACAAAAGAGGGCTCAAAACCATAGCTAGACACTGTGCTGTCCAATGTGGAGGAAATGGTGGAGACAGAGGTGTGTGTCTGGGGTTATGGGCTCCCTCCACCATGCTTTCAGAGGACACTGCGGGGTGGGAGGAGGGCAGGGGCTCTCAACACAGCTGACTTGAAGGTGGGCTCTTGCCAGACATGTAGGGACAGCCCAGCCTTCAACAAGGATGGCATTGGCTGGCTTATGAGAGGCCAGCATTGCAGGTCCAACCCTGGCTTCTCCTCCCCAGCCACCTCTGCCCTCAGCTCAACACTACAGCCCTGAACCTGGACTCCCTCTGAGCCCTAGTCTCCTTGGCAGACACAGCCATGTCCTCTGATGACCTACAGATCACTTGGTCAGCAACGTGGCTGAAATTATTCACTCTCTGAACCCCATTTTTTGGTGAAAGTGTTACTTCGGAACTGGGGTCATTTAATTAACCTACTATATATGTCAAGAAGTGAAAACGAGGCCTGTAATCTGCTCAGTATCTCCTAAGCCGCCATGGCCTTTGGTTTACTGAATGGTTCTTGAGGGCCATGTCCTGGGTTAGGCTCTGGGTATTTAAGGATGAGTAAAATACCAACCATAGCCACTTTCAGGGACTCAGAGTCCAGAGGGGAAAGTTAAAGTAAGCAGGAAACAGACATCAGGTCTGCAGCCAGGAACACAGGTGATGAGAGAACACCTGACTCAGGTAGAAGACTTCAGAAACCACCTAAGGGAGCACACACAGCCTGCCTGCACACACAAGGGACAGTTTGATCAAGGAGCAAGCTCAACAGCCTTGACCTCCCCTAGTCCAAGGAGAAAGCTGCTGCGGCCTGGTTTGCTATGGAAGGTTGTGAAGATGCCCAGTCAAGAAACAAGAGGGTTACCTTCCACAAGGCCTGTGAGCACTGGCTGCCGTGCCAGTGTGACAGAAGGACCCTCCTGATCAACTGGCATCTCAGCACCTCCTTAACCTCCCTCCTTCACGCTCATTTGATCTCCTTTCCTTTCCTTTCCTTTCTCTTGATCTCTCTGCCTCTCGACTGCCTTAATGCAGTTACGCTCTTTTTCCTTTCCCTTTTGGTACATGTCCCTCTTGGTCACACACACAGTATCTCCACCTATCCACCTGTCCATTTTGATTTCCAATACAGCACTTTTAAAAGAACAGGAAACATTGACTCAATATGTATCGTCACCATTGACAACACACTCAGTTAAGGTGGGAAGGAAGAGAAATAAATGGGAAATAGAGAATGGTCTGCAACAGATAGCTGTCCAGAGAAAAATGGAGGAAGACAAAGGCCCTGCTATTAAATTATTACCAGCTTATTTCCTGCCCACGGCGTCTAGAATGCTGCCCACACATGAAGATGGAACTGGATTAGCTTTATCCTGACCCCAACCCTGCTACCTGGATCAGTATTTCTGAACTCTTTTTTTAAGTGCTTTTATTAGTGCATTGTAGTTATATCTAATAGTGGGTTCTTTTCAACAGAATAGTGCATGCATGGAATATAATTTGCTCCATTTCAGTCCCCTTCTGACTATTTTTAGTCTGTGCCTAAGGGCTTCTAGGCTTGCTGAAAGATGAGGTTCCAAAAAGAGTTTGAAGGCAGTTTGCTACTAGTTCTCCCACCTTGAGTTTCAAATCAACACAATCAAACAGATGCTTCCTGGCCCTGTAGTAGGCATGGAGCTGCTAAGCAGGAGCAAATTGGCTGCCAAGTCCACCTCCACAGCTCACCCAAGAACCTTCAGGGACATCTCCCATCTTCTGTCCAAAGTAGCTCATGGCAGCCCTGTTCCCTCCTCTTCCATTGTCCCATACAACCATTCACCAATAATAAAATCACCAGAGAATAAGCAACTGCAAAAGGTCAGACCCTGTGCAGAGATTGTCTCATTTAGCTCTTATAGTGTTCCTATTTGGTAAGGATAATCTCCAATTACAGGTAAAGAAAAGTTACTTCCTCAGAGTCAAACAACCATGAAGAAACAGAACCAGGGTTCCAATCAGTTTCTCCTGACCCAGAGCCTGTTCCCTTTTGCTTGACCTGAGCTCCCCTGAGTAGCGACACAGCAATACTCATTGAGCATCTGTGGCATACAGAGCACAGTGCGAATCGTATCAAAAGAGGCAGGAAATCATATCCACACTTTGAGGAAGCAAATGATTGAAGCAAGAGAAAGTCCATGGGAAGCCAAGAAGCACCTTGAAAAGCCCCTGGGTGCAGGGAGAGAACACAGTCACATCACCATGTGGACTTTGGAGCAGGTAAAAGGTGTTGCAGAGGAATGAAGTGTTGCAAGAGAGAGGGGAACCATGGGAGGCCTCCTGGAAGATGTGAAGAATAGAAGTAACCCAAGGGAACAGGCATGGTGGCCCGCACCTGTAATCCCAATGACTCCAGAGGCTAAGGCAAGAGGATCGCAAGTTCAAAGCCAGCCTCAGCAATTTAGCAAGGCCCTAAGCAACTTAGCAATATCCTGTCTCAAAATAAAAGACAAAAAAGGACTGGGTGTGTGACTCAGTTGTTAAGCCCTCCTGGGTTCAATCCTCAGTACCCCTACCCCCCAAAAACCAGAAATAACCGAAGGGTTGTATGAGCAACCCCAGGCAGAGGAACAACACATTCTAAAGCTGAGGGATGAGAGAAACATCTTGGGAAGAAGACTAAAAAGCAGTCTGCTTTCAGAAGCATAAGGAGGGCCTCTTTCTGAAGGTGTTGCCCTGGTAGGTGGGGTGAGGAGGGGCAGTGTATGTGTCAGTTTGCTATGTAAAGCAAGTGGGAACCATGGGCTGGCTCTTTACCAGGGGAGAGATCCAACACAAATGGCACCTGAGGGAGGTTGCTCTAAGGGGCATCTGTGGTTCACAGAAACTAATTATCATAATCCAGCCAGGGACGTGTGACAAACCCGTCAGTGGCATTAGAAAGGACATCACAATCTCAGTGACAAAATCGTTATTAGATTGTAAACTTTAATTTTTAACATTAAATATAACTTGGGAAAAATGCACATTTTTAAGATAAAAATGAATATTAATTAAATTTTGCAATTAATTAAATTTTGCTTTCTTACAGTCACCCTGGCTTGTGCAAGGTGAAGAAGATTATAACGCAGGTTTTAGAAAATGAGTCAACCAGGGGAAGTTTCAATTTTTGTGACCTGAGAAAGTGCCCTGTTTACCAATCATTCCCATTATGATAGTAGGGGTTTTTTCCTCCCTCTTTTAAATTCACTTTGGGAGAGGCAAAGAAAGGGTTTTTAGGGGACCTCCCAACAGTTAGTATTGCGTATGTAGACAATTTAAGAAATAAACTCTCTGACTAAGATAAGTTCCACCCAAGGCCTGAGCCCCCAACATACCTGAACGTCCAACGCTGAGCCACAAAAGAGGTCCCCACAACCAGAAGCTTCTCGCCCAGAGGTCCGGGGGCATCGCTGAGCCTGGAGTCTCAGTGCTAGTATGAAGCAGACCCCTAATGTCAGACAGAGCACATAGGCCGACCTACCACCAACACCCGCTTGGGGCTCACTAATCATTAACTGGCCTCAAAAGCCATAAAAGAAAAATAAACTCTTCCTATTTGTTTAACCTCCAGAGTTTTCCATTTTTTCTCCTCAATAACAATAAATACCCTTTAGTTCCCCCCCCCCAAAAAAAAACAAAGGGACATTGAAACACACTGTTCTTCCTCCCTGAGTCAAACACGATCAGGAAACCATTTCCTGAACCTCTCCCATTTCCCATTACAAAATGTCAGTAATGACCAGGGTTGAAGCCTTTCATCTCTAGGTGGTCACAATAGTCTTGCTATACTGAAATTGTCTGTGGTCATGTTTTTCTCCCCGGGAAGACTGAACAACTTGAAGGTGAAGACCTTCTCTTTCACTTTTGAATCCCCAGGGCCTAGCACAGAGTGGCATCAATGAGACGCATTAAGTGTGCATTTATTGGACAGAATGAAAGACAATGAAATTCGCTTCTGGAGAGTACAACCTTCCTAGCATCTTGGGGCTAGAAGTAAGATTCAACCTCAAACAAGAGATGTACAACTTCCTGGATTCACAAATACAGAAATAGAAGAATAGAAGGAGAAAAAGACTTCCACACTGTTGGTGAAAGTCACAGAGCGGGGGCCCGGAACCAGGGTGGGTCCAGTGTACCATGTGGCCGTTTCACCCAAAGGAGTGGCAGAAACCACAGGAAGCTATTTGTAGGCAGGTGAAAGGGAGGGCAGGGCACTTGCCTGGGCAGCACTCCCTCAATTGTAAGCCATCACTGCAAGGCAGACCTCCCTGCAGCAGGGCCAGGATGGTCCTTTCTGCCCAATAACTCTGTGGGATGAGTTCTGTCTACACACGTGTGTTCCACAGCCATCAGGCATGGAGAAGTTAAGTAACTTGTATGCGGTCACACAGAGCTGGGATTTCAAGCAGGACAAGTTAGCCTCAGAACCCCACACTCTGAAGCTCTGCTGGTACCACCGACCCCAAAGAGGCATTGGTGCTGCACCATCAGGGCTGAAGTCAGCCCTTGCTTTCCCTTGTGCACATAATCCCACTGTTTCAGCACTGCTGCCGTCAGGAAAGAGCACAGCAATAAGCAGGGCGTGTTGAAGGCAGCTCTGATGGCAGAGACCAGGCCAGATATATTAATTCAGGTCCTGGGAGAAGACTCTAGGGTGGGACTAGATGTGCAAGAAGTTTATGGAGCCAATACTGTGAAGAATAAGGGATGCTGAAGAAGGTGGTGACAGCCTTCAGATTGGAATGCCGTTCTGACACTTATGAAAGAAAGTGGGAAGAAGACAACCTAGAAACAGCCATGGACTGTAGCACAGTTCCTAGAACATGCTTCCCAGGCCAACGGGGAGTCCTTAAGTCAAAGTCTCCTGCTAAAGCAGTCTCGTGTCTTGTAGAAATGGGCCTGTATTGGCAGCCACACCCTGGTCAGCCATTAGTCAGGGTCAGCCCAGCAGAAAGTGACTCCGCCTCTAAACCTATCTCAGGAAATAATTTTAGGCCTCACCAGCTTTGACTGCAAAATGAGTTCACATCAATTTTTAAAGTGTTTTTCCTTAGAGTTCTACACACATATGCTTTTTAAAAAATCAGATAGTATGAAAACATATGGCAAAAAATAAATCTCCATGCACCTCCACTTGCCAGTTCCCTAGCGCTATAGAAGGCAGTCATTATCATTTTCTTGCACGTCCTTCTAGAATATTCTATCTCATCCTTTTTCTGAATTTCACACATTTTTGACCTATTATACAAACTTTTCTGAACCTTGTTTTTCACACTAAACAAGATATTTTGGAGCTGCCTCAGTCTTTAAGGTTACATAGAATCTCAGTACATAGAACGTGTCACGAAATTTTAGTGCTCAACTCACAATGGCTCAAGCTCCAATGCTGGGATTTTATATAATTTATTTTAGGATTAATTTATTAATCCTGGGATTTTTTTCATAGAGTCCAATCTTTTGCCAGATTCCTTCCCAATGGGAGGTGAATAGAATAAATTTGGAGCCTCCATTCCTGGTGTCCCATATATACTACATGTAAGCACATGCACATGTGCACATGCAGGCACACGTGTACTTACAAATGCATGCTCCGCTCAGAAAAAGTCATAATATACAAGCATAGTACAGGAAGTTCTCTAGTGGCCTTGAATCAACCCAGTTTCCCCCACTTCTTGTTTGTAGTTCTCAAGATTAACTGCAGAATGTGCTGGGAACGCAGCATCCTGAAATAGTGGAGAACTGGCTGGAACAACCTGAGCCCTCTTCCATTCCTCCCCCTTCTCAGAATCAGGATGTCCTTCAATGCTTTAGCCCAGCAAATCATGTGTCCCTAGGGTGTAAAACCAGGGCAGGCTGCTCTCTGGGGCTCCTCAGCTGTGGCGCAGTTGGAGCAGATGCAAATGAAACTCCATCTGCCTGGGTAGCATTCCTGAGCCTTGGGGAAGCGGTTGCCAATGAATCTCTGCTTCCTGGCCATGAGTAACAAGCCTGCTTCCTGTAACTGGTGTATACATGGGTGAGCTGTCTCACCAGACTCTGACAAGTTGGTAAACAGTAGGCAGTGAAACTGCTTCACATACAGAACAAGCTAAATTCTTATGGAGACAGAAAGCGTTTCCTGCCCCTTTTACTCCAGACTACATAATTCTACCTTTCTTTTTTTTCTACTGGGCATGGAATTCAGCAGCTCATACATGCTAAGCAAGAGCTCTACCATTGAGCTACAACCTCAGTCTCTAGCCTTTATTTTAAAACAGCTATATTTCTGTCTGTTTTCAGAAAGAATAGGTGGAGTCTTACATTTATTCAGACAAAAGGCCACTGTGGTTTTGCCCTAACAGAGAATTTTTGTGTCTCCAAGTATTGAAGAGAGATTGAAAATTGTTGACAGCTTTGAAATGAGAGAGTTGATGCTAAAATTCTACGGTTGAGGCTGGGGTTGTAGCTCAGTGATAGAGTGCTCACCTAGCATGTGCAAGGCACTAGGTTCGATCCTCAACACCACATAAAAATAAGTAAATTTTAAAAATGTATTTTGTCAAACTACTACTAAAAAATATTTTTTAAAAAAAATTCTGTGATTTAGTGTTTGTTCCTGGAGATTGCCTAACTTCAAAGAAAAATTATTTGTGAGACTTCTGGGTATATCACACATTCTGGGGCATGTGGGGCTGCAAGTCAGTGTCACAAAAAAATTGAAGGGAGAGAAAACCCTGTGGGTTGTGTCAGAAGTTTCCCAAATAGTGGAAGAAACTGGCTGGAAGTGATGTGTCTGGGGATTTCCCTGGGTCTCCCATTTCATGACAGGCTGGCAGAAAGAAGACTCTATATACATTTTTTTAAAGATATCAGTAATACGTAGGTAGTGTGTGCTGACATGTTCCATTTGTGAGTGTTTAGCATGGGCCAGATACTATTTGCAAAATATACAATCCCATAAAGTAGATGCTACTATTAGCCTCATTTTATACATGTGGGAAGAGGCAGAGCCAGGTTTGATAGCTTCCCAAGACTACAAAAAAATGACAGAGCAAGAATTTTATTCTAAAACTCTATACTATTCTCTTTTTTAGGACATTGTCAAGGGAAGCATCGTTAGCCCCAACTGAGGTTAGTCCTCGTAATCTGAGACTCAGTGGGGCCAATAGCATGTTTGGTAGCAAAACACATTTCAAAGAAGCTCTCTGAAAAGTATCACAGAGCAAGACTCAGCAGGCTTGTTACTCATGGCCAGGAAGCAGAGATTCATAGTCATCCCCATATTCCTGCAGTAGGGAGCAAATGTACATGTTTGGAGAGTGCCCCCTTTCCAAGTCCCCTGGATTTGGGCTTGGTGCAGTAGAAATGCCAGAAAGGCCACGCCATTTCAAATGTCACCTCTACTGAACAGTCTCCATGGACATCATCCTGCTGGGTATCTCAGTGGTAGAGTGCTTGCCTGCCATACATGAGGCCCTGGCTTTCATCCTCAGCACTGCACATTAAAATAAAATCATCTTTCTGGAAATTCCTTGTTTGCTCAAAGTCATGTTTTCCAATTTCATTTTTTCAGATCTCACCTTCCCTATTCCTGCCATACCTATCCACTTATCACCCATACTAATACAGACTAGATGTTTTATTGAAATATGTTTCAATAAATGTATCTCAGAAGGCAGATTTACAGGAAGACAACACAAGCAGCCTCGGAAGTGTGTGGGCAGGTGGAATGTGTCACCTTTGCCTTCTGGCATTGGCCATGAGGGAAGACTGATCATAGCCCAGACAAAATTATGGGAAACGCTGGTTTGAGGCATGATCTTTTATTAACAATACAAACTTCAGTGGGTAGAGGGGGAGACACCCAAGGATTCTTTCTTTGATTCTGTCTCCAGCTTCACACAAACCCATTTCAGACTCACATTCTTTGGGTATCAGAGTCTAAACCCAGAGACCCTGAAAGGTCACTCAGCTAGTGTACACGATGACAATAAGGCCTAGAAAGGGGAAGTGGGAGCTTTGGCAAGGGGGGGGTGGGCAGCTGTAACCAAACATGACACAAAGACAGAAGTGGGTATTACGGTCCAAGCATTGAGTAGGGGCTTCTCAATGGCCAGAGGATGGAATGAGGGCAGGGGCAGAGGAGGCCCTCTGAGGAGGGAAAGTGCTGGAGCGTGAGGACGCTGCCCATCTCACAACTGGACCTGAACTCTGCTCTGCCCTCTTCCTACCCTGCCACCAAATGTGGATCTCAAACCCACATGCTTTTTGTTCAGCACTTGGTGTGGGAATTGAAAAGGGCCCAGCCATCCCCATCACCAGCCTCTCCTGAGTTTCATTTGTCCCTAAGGAACGCTTTTCTAACTCTTGTAATTAACCATTAGAGTGTATTAGAGGGCAAAGGTAAAAGGCCTTAGAGACTGTAATGTTCCATAGAGTAAGAAATATAGATTTGGTGTCTGTCCCTACCCAGTTCCTGGCACAGAGCTCCTAAAACCTATAGATTAGAATGCAAGAGAGTCTTTTTTTTTTTTTTCCTAATATTTGGTCTTTGACTCTGGTTCTTTACATAGAGCTCCTATGACCTTTGCAATTTCCTGAAGGTTTTTGTTTTTGTATTGGGGGAGGGTTGTTTTGTTTTGTTCTAGTGAGGTGACTCTAGATGGGCTCCTGGATAGCCTCAGAATGGACACTGGTTGCCAGGGGAACCACTGATTATGTGATTAGAGGGTTGGAACTTTCATCCCCACCCCACTCCCCACCTCCAGGGAGGGGAGAGAGGCCAAAGGCTAAGTTGGCCTCCAACCATCACTGATGAAATCAATCATGCTCTATATAATGAAACCACCACAAAACCAAAATTTGATTTTGGTTGACCCTCCCTTTTCCAAGCTCTGGGGAGCTTTCAAATTGTTAAACACATAATAGTTTCTGGGAGGAACACCTTGCCCTATGCATCTCACGTCCATCTGACAGTTTATCTGTGACCTCTGTGAGCTCCTTTTTATAATAAACTGATAAGCCTAAATAAGTGTTTCCCTGAGTTCTTTGAACTGCTCCAGCAAATTAATTGAACGTAGAAGGGAGTCGTGGGAGCTCTGATCCACAGTTGGTTGGCATGAAGCACAGGTTGCCACCTTTGACTTATGATTGGCATCTCAGGTGGGGAGTCTTGTGGGAACAACCCCTCAACCTGTGGGATCTGATGCAAACTCAAGGTAGACAGTGTCATAATTGAATTATTTTAGAGGACAGCCAGCTGGTGTCTGCTGGAAACTTGCCTAGTATATGGGGAAATGACTCCCAAATATCTGCTGTCAGAAGTGTCGAGTAGTGTAGAAGAGTAGGGAAAACATTATGGCTTGATATTTTCCTCTCTTATAGAGACAAACCTGGGTTTGAAACCCAGCTCTATCTCACCCTAGCTGTGTGACTTTCAACAGATGGCCCAATTTCTTCATTCAATAATAGGTTGCTGTGAACTGCCTGACACACAACAACACTATTCCTCATTTTCCTTTTCCTTTCCCAAATAGAAGGGGTTTCACCACCTCCCTAGGTGTCACTCATCCCAAATGCCTCCTCCCCTGAAAAAAACAGTTATGAAGGCCGTCCCCAGTCCCTATATGAATGGCCCCAGATCCCAGGCAGTCATTCCTTGAGGAGCTGGTCCAGTAGGCTGGATGGATTGTGAAATCATCAGAGCCTCTGCTCCTTGCCTACAACAGCCCAGTAGCTTTGTAGCTGTTTAAAAAAAAAAAAAAGATGCAGATTTACTTACTCTGAAGAGGTAGAAAATGGAGAATAAATGGAGAATGTGGTTGGAGAAGGGTGGGTCAACCAATGCTAACTTGACAGATCTTGAAAGAAAGAGAATTATTGCCAAGTGTGTTAGCTTAGTGTCACTGTGACCAGAACACCTGACAAGACCAGCTCAGAGGAGGGAAAGTTTATTTCAGCTTACATTTGCAGAAGTTGGTCCATGGTGGGATGGCTCTATTGCTCTGGGCCAAAGGTGAGGTGGGACATCATGGCGGAAGGACATGGTGGAGGAACACTGCTCAGCTCATGGTGGCCAGGAAGCAGAGAGAGATGGAAAGGGCCTGAAGGGAAGACAAACACTTCCAGGGCACCACCTCCTCCATCCACGGCCCACCTGCCTAAGGTTTCCTCCCAGTTAGGATGGACTGGTTAGATTATAGCTCTCACAATCCATCACGTTACCTCTGAACATTCCTGTATTAACATAGGAGCTTCTGATGGACACCTCATATCCATATTTTTCCCCTATTTTCATATCCAAACTATGGCACCAAGACTTCTAGCATCAAGCCATCTTAGGTAAGGAAGAAAAACAAAGGAAGCACCATCCACAACAGGTCATGAAAGCATCCTCAGTCTGTAATGTTACATGTGGTTTATTCTGCTTTCAGTGCACAAATGTTAATGGGATGAACGTGAGAAACGTATTACTGTGTTTAAGATCATTTTTATTGGTTTACTCTAACATTATGCATAGAGTGAAGTTTATCTCATTCCCCCATTCATTCTCATCCTTCTTCCTCCTCACTCTCTTCCCCTCTCCCTCATCCCTCTCCCTCTCCCTCTCTCTCCCCCTCTCTTTCTGCAGCACTATGGTCAGGAAGGATGATGCAGGTGGATGGGCAGAGGTGATGATGGGAGGGTGTGATTTTTCTCTTCTCATCACTTCTATTTTCTTAGAGAAATAGGAAGCGAGGTCATCAGCCAAAAGTGAGGTTTGGGGAGGAATGTTGAGGTTCGAGAAAAAGGAGTCTAAAAGTCAACTTTTTGAGGTGTGCCTGTGATGAAGAGTGAGAATGAGTAACTAAATATAATAGAGTTTTTTTCCCCCTATTTTCTGGTTATCTCCAATTATGGTGAAGCACCACAGCACAGAACAGATGCCAAGACACCCCCAACCCTCCCTCCACTTCCTCTACCACACCCTAAAGAGGCTGAAGGACTTGGAAAGGCAAAGCCCTGTAAGAAATAGCTGAACTGCTGTTACCAGATCTCCCACCTCACTCCCAGCTGAAAACCAGAGATCTGTAGGAGAAACCACAGGAGTCATATTCTGGGGTTGTACTGTAAGGGGAAGCACAGGAGTGCTCATCCCCACCACCCAACAACACTCAACAAGGATGGGCCTTTACCTACTCTCCTGACAGACTGGAGGTGATCACAGAAAGATGACATGGCTTCTCATTTCCAAGCCAGCTGCTTGCTAGGCAGTGTGTGCCTGAGGTTGACCCAGAACACACCATCACTCCACAACAGGATCAGTGTGGTGACAGGGCTGGGACAGAAGGCGGTGGATGAAGTGAAATGACAGTGGCCAACTGCCTGACAATCAGAGATTTCACCTGGCAGGTTCTGTCTGAGCTGGCCCTTGGAGGATGAGTGAGAATTTAGCAGGCAGAAAAGGAGAAAGAATTGCGTCAAGAAATAAAGGGGATGATGTATTCACTGGAACCTGACTAGAAGCTTAGCATGATCAAACTATTTGTCCAGATAACTCCCAAGGGTTACGAAGGGACACCAGATAGGAGAGCAGGTAGCAGCATTCATTTAATATATACTGATGGGGTGTCTACTGGGTGCCCAGGCACTGGGCTATGTTCTGTCAGGGGAGAATACAGACAAGCAAACAGATACTAACAAAACTGGTAACATTTGAAAGGCCATGAGGAACTCCTGAGAGAAGCTAGAAGCAGCATCAGCCTAGGCCTGAGCTCCTTGGATTGCAGAATTCACTGAAAAATACTCAGTGCAACGAAGTAAAAGAATATAGATCTAAAGTATATTAAGAGGTACAACAGCCTAGCAGATGCTGTTAGGGCCTCACGTGCACCTCTCACTGTTCCCATATACCTTATAGCTCACTGTTGTAAGCATCTCTGAGTCCTTATCTAAAGACATTCATGTTTGGCTTGTGCAAAAGGCAAGCTGAGATATACCAGATGGAAGTTGGTGGATCGATATCCCAGGCTTGCTTGCTCTTTAGGTGGAGTAACTCTGCAAACTGCCTTAGGCAGAGGGCCCAGATGGACTGCAGCCCAACTGCCCACAGTGGAAACCTGCTCACTCACACACCCTGTTCGCTTCCCTTCCCTCCCAGTCTCACTTCCCCATTCTCCTACTCATGCTTCCTGGAACTGCCTTTTAAATAAACTCCTTCCACTCGAATAAATCCTTGTCTCAGAGTCCACTTGGAGCAGGGGTAACCCAACTGAAGAAGAAACAGAAAAATCTTTTAGAATGATTGGATGATGAAAATGAAGACTCATATGAGAGGCGATGAGATTTCTAGCTCAGGAGATGTGGACCCCATCAACAAAGATAAAAGACTCTTTATTACAATAGCTTCAGAAAGAACAGGGTGAGTCTAGAAAGCTTGACCTCAATGTGCTCAAGGGACTTGTCTCAAAACTCCCTGAGTACAAGGTTAAGACTCTTGACTTTAAGAAAAGTGAAAAGAAATTGAACAGAAGGAACCCCAGGAAATGAACCTCACATCTCCCTAAAGGCTCACTGCAGCGTCTTTCTCTGACGCAAGAGAATATAAAGCCCTAGCTGCCTCTTCCAGCCTGTGTCGGTATTCTAGCTTCTCGTAGTTGGAGGGACTCACTCCTTTAAAACCATGCATAACTCCCCACCAGCAGGCAGCAATGGCTGCTGTAGAATCGCTGTCTCCACCATGGAAAAAGGCTCGGTGGGCAAGCTCCTTCCAGGAGTCTCCCGCAGCAAGGATGGCATCATAGGCAATCATGGGGGCATCGTGTCCGCTGCTGCCACCCCAGCCAGAATAGCTCAGAAAGGTGTAGAACTGATCCCTCTCCTTCACATCGAAGGGCTGGGGGAAGGTAGGGGCTGACTTGCCATCAGAAATCCCTCTAAGTTTCAGGTAACTTTCCCATTGATTTTGGAAGTAGGACCTGTAGGAAGAAAAAGAAAATCTATAGTCAATTGAAAAACTAAAGTCTAAAGCTATAGGGAAAAGGTGCCAGGTGGGTGCGTGACGAGAAAAAATTCCAACTTCAACTTCTTGCATTAGTATCACCAACAACAAAGAAAATCAAAATCAGTTCTGAGTGTGATTCACGTAACAAATTTTCACTAAGCATCTACATCCAACAAGACTCTGACCAGGTTGCTAAATAAAGAATATAGATATATATCAAGTTAAAAGGTAAGAAATAAAGGTTTATTTTTCCTAGGTGGAGAGTAATACCAAATGTCACCTTTCCTGGGGAACTTTAGGACATCAAGACCGGGCGTGACTTCAGCAGAAAGTCTCTGAACCTTTTTATTCTAAGAAAGGGAATGTAAAGTGAACTTACAAAAAAGGGAAGAAGTGGCCTTACCACTTATTATTTAGCTAGTGGGAAAACCTAGCTCTTGAGCTTCTAAGAAAGGATTTAAAAATATTGTTTATATGTCGAGCCAATACTAAACAAGCAAGCTCCAAGTAAGATGAAAACAATTCTTGGAAAATAATGCAAGAGGGCCACAAAAATCATAGAAAACTTAACACAAAACAGAATCCCAACATAACATGGAGGCACTGCAGCTACACTGCTCATCAAGGTGCCCATTTGGCTGCTCTGGAGCAACTGTGGCTGGAAGGGAACTTAAAATCCTTAGCAGGGAGCTGAGTGGTGAAAACCATGTTGGCTGTGGGCATCTCTGAATCTTGGATATACGAACGCAGATTCACCCACGTTCCAGCCTGCGCAGGAATCTAAAGACTCACCAATGCCGAAGATTCTCCTCCACGAAGTAGCCTGATTGGACGACGTACTTTTTAGCTTCTGGCAGCACTTCCATCAGTCCTTTCCCCCACTGCTGTGGGGGTTTGCCATTCACAGCATAGGCTGTAAAAAGAGCTGATGCGAGGGCTCCCAGGTAGCCTGTTGGGTGGTGGTGGGTCATTCGACCGCTCTCAATGCTCACTTGGATCAGCATGTCCAGTTGACTGTGGTGAGGGAACCTGAGACCAATGCACATGGCCCGCATGGCAGCCCCACAACCACCTTCATGGCTGTTGAAAGGAATCCTCCAGCCATTGGGCTTGTCCGGCTCCAGCTGCATGGCGTTCTGCACCGAGGCACCACCTGGGGGAATCAGGCCGGCATGGCGGTCAGTGGAACCAAAGTCAAGCCCCAGGAGGAAGAAGGAACTTAATCTCTGTCTACAAGTTCCCTAATGGAAAGGGAAAGGCAAGAAATTATGACAACAGATGCCCCTGGACTCTAAGCCCCAACCCAACAAGGTACCATACTTCATATATAATCCTTCGCATGATAATATTAATTTAAAAAGAAGCAGATTCATATAAAGGCCTAGAATCTTTACCAATTATCATAGAGACATTACAAGAACTCAAAAAAGTCAGTATAACACATTATTCTCCATTTTAAATGAATAAGATAAAGTTCAGAATCCTGTTTAAAAACATATAACCAGCTAGTTAGTGGCCTAGTAAAATCCACCAGACTTCAAAACCCAAGTCCTTCAAGAGCTCAATAAGAACCTGCTAATTAGAGTCTGAAGATGTTGGAAAGAAGACACAAATTGTAGGGTGAAGCACTGGGCTCTGATAAGGAGTAGTGGACCTGGGCTGTCCCTTTGTGATAGTGGCATAAGCAGGCTTGTCCACTGACCTATTGTACTGAGGGCTGTGAATATACATGGAGCCAAGTGATGGCAAAGCATACTTTGGAGTGTAATATTATTGTTCCCTTATGAGTCAGTTAATTCAATCTATGTTCATGGATGGCACAGGTAGACAACGAAAATATTCTATGTGCTAAACTAAGGAGATATTAGCTGCAAAGAAAGGATGAAGAGGGATTGGCTTCTAAGGACCATCCTTAAGCTCACGAGAGGCCCCTGGGTATGGTGGAGAGGTGCTTTCATTAGGAGGTAATCTGGGCTGAACTTTATTCTCCCAAATTTATAGGCTAAAGCCCAAACATCCAGTACCTCAATTTGGAGACAGGGCCTCTCAAGAGGTGATGACGCTAAAATGAGGCATTAGGGTGAAGAGAAACCTGGATACACAGGTTGCACGCACCACATGAGGACACGGAAGATGGCCATCTGCAAGCCAAGAGAGGCTTCAGAAGAAGTCACACCTGCCAACTCGACTCTGACTTCTAACAACCAGAACTATGAGAAAATAAATGTTTAAGCCACCCAATTTATGGTATTTTGTTATGGTAGCCCTAACAGACTAATACAGGAAGAGGGGTCAATATGATAGGCAAGAAAAAGGTGACCCAAATCACCTCATGGCCTGAGGGACCCTAACAAGTTCCCAAAGTGGCCAAGACCATTTGTGAGAAGACCTAGGACTACATGAGGAGTCTCTACAGAATACTTTCCATTTTTCTTTAAGAGAAAAAAATATGTTTTCCTTTATGCTTGTTGGTTACAAAAAATTAGAAAATACCAGCTGTGGGAGACCAACTCAGTCATGTGCACAAGGTTGGTCTCCACAACCCAGCTATTTGGGAGGGCAAGGCAGAAGGATCACAAGCTAGAGGCCAGCCTGGGAAACTTAGTGAGACCTTGTCTCAAAATAAAGTTCTAAAAAAAGGATTGGGGATGTAGCTCAGTGGTAGAGCATCCCTGGGTTCAATTCTCATTGCCACAAAAACAAAAACAGGAATGACAAAAAAAAAAAAACCCACCAACAACAAAAACTTTAAAAATACAAATAAGTAAAAGGAAAATAAATAACTATTCCTTTTACTTAAATATAATTATTAGCATCTTTGCTTTTTTTCTTCCAGACTTCTCCCAACACAGAGCTACATGTCTACACTTTTAATGACAGTAGTTTCATAAAACATCTACTGTTTTAAAATCTACTTCTTTTCACTTAATGTATAATACCTTTCCATATCAGCAACTCTTCACCTGCATAATTTTACATGTGGAAATGCACAGCTATTATTAAGTAAATTACAAGACATTTGTTTCTATTTTTAGCACAACGACTATCAGCACTACTGTTTCCTTGATATTTATTTATTTCTATCTGTGGTACTGGGGATTGAACTCAGGAGCACTGTCACCAGGCTATATCCTCAGCTGTCTCCCTCCCCTTTTTTGAGACAAGGTCTCTCTACATTGAGGAGGCTGGCCTCGAACTTGTGATCCTTCTGCCTCAGCTTTCCAAGTAGCTGGAACTACAGGTGTGTGCAGCCACCATGCTGGCGTTCACTCAATGTTTAAATTTCCAGCAACATTTTTCTTTTTTGTTTTTGAGTTTGTACCAAACTTAAGGAAAACGTTCTTAAAGATTTCCTTGGGCCTGTGTTCTTTTCACTCTCCCCAGCCTTCACCTGGTGCCCGGCCATCCATGTCTTCCATGCAGTCTTGGTAATTCTTAGCAAGGAGAGAATACAGTCGAGTCAAGTTAGGGGCTTTCCCAGCTTCCAGGAGGGCCTCTGCTGTGGCCAGGTGCATCACAGTGTCATCGCTGACTCTCCAATGCCCCACGTCGATGGCTTCCAAGCCGCCCAGCTGGGCCAACTGTTTGTGTATCTTCTCCCCATCCCGGAGGAACTCCCACTTCCCGTTGAAGTACCCCAAGGCATCTCCAGCTGCACTTAGCACCATGGCAGCCATATACCTCTCCAGCAGTCCCCCACACATGCTGGACTCTGCAGGGGCTGTCTTAGGGGGCAATTTAGATACCTGAAGGAGAATGGAAAAGAATCAGAAAGAACAAGAGCTCCGTCTACATTTGATTGAGAATTTACTTCTTGTAGGCATCATATTAAGTACATCTCATTTATCCTCATAACTGCTCTATAAGGACTGTATCATTAGGCCCATCTAGTATCTGAGAAAACTGAGGATCATTGAGATGAAACAGTTTCAGAAATATTAAGAGACTTGTCTCAGGTCACAGAGCTAACATGAGGCAGGACTGGGATTCTGATGGAGGCCTATTAGACTACAAAGCCGAGGATTTTAACTATGACGATATCTTTGTCTCTTGGTGAACAGCAAGCCTATTAAATTATGCAAGTCAATCCAAGTGTTTCATTTTCTTTTTAGTTGAGACTTGACCTTGGACGTATCACAATGCAGTTTGCAAAGCACCGACATACTGTGTCTCACTAGCAGGGAAGGATTGCAATACACATTTCACAGATAAGGAACCTGGGTCTCATAGAAGCTAAATTCACACACTCAGAGGTGAAAACCCCTGGACTGGAATCTTCAGATTACGGGCCGGAAACTCCATTATGTCTCAGCCCTGGCCTACTTACCTTGGGCAACCCATTGGGGCCTCAGCCTACACATGTGTAAAATAGTAAGGATAATAATAGCAACATTCTAATGGATTTGTTGTGAGCAGTCAATGAGTTAATTTTCATAAAGCACTGAGAACACTACAGGTGCATAGTAGGCACTATTTTTGTAATTATTTTTATTATTCATGTGTAACCAGAGAAAAGGTTTTTCAGTTATTGAAACAGAATACTTTCTCCCCATAATCTTTGCTTCAATAGCAATATTTAAACTTTGTTTTTCTTTTAAATCATGGAATCCTAGAGTACTGAGATCTTGGTATGCCCAGCTCAGATTAAATCCTTGCTAAATTAAACCTAAATTATGGACCCAGTCTAGGTGCCCTTCAACAGATGAATAGATAAAGAAAATGTGGTATGTATACACGATAAAATATTACTCAGCCTTAAAGAAGAATGAAATTATGGCATGTGCCAGTAAATGGACGGAGCTGGAGATTATCAAGCTAAGCAAAATAAGCCAATCCCAAAAAACCAACGGCCAAAAGTTGGTTTTGATATGTGAATGCTAATTCAAAATAAGGGGGTGGGGCTGGGGAAGAATAGAGGTACTTCACATTAGACAGAGGAGAGTAAAAGGAGGGGAGGAGGGTGGGGGTGAAAAGGGCAGTAGAATGAATCAGACATTATTGCCCTATGTTCCTATATGATTACATAACCAGTGTGATCCTACATCATGTACAACCAGAAGAATAAGAAGTTATACTCCATTCATGTATGTGTCAAAATGCATTCTACTGTCATGTAGAACTAATTAGAACAAATAAAAAAAATTTCCTGCTAAATTGCTGGCTTCCCTGCAGGTGCATTTCCTAACAGCCCCCCTCCCCTTCTTTCCCAAGTTCTCCAGTGTGCCCCATTCCCTGGAGCATCAGGTTCAAATCCTTCCACCATCTTCCCACCCTATCCATCCACCCCCCTTGAACAAGCTGGCAAACACTTTTTAAGTTTGAGCTCTGCTCAAGCTCCTTCTTCACTTAATTGCTCTTCTTCCCCTCCACTCACCTAAATGGTATCTTCTCAGGGTTTAGATCAGGTCCTCCTTGGTCTTCTGGAGTCCTTCTCCAGCTGCACTGCCCCGGGCCAGGGAAGGCAGGTTGGCAAACCCCTGGAGAAGCAGTGAATGATGGAGATGAACTGAACATCCAAAGCGCAGTTCCTGAGTTGGCTGGAGCTTCTTGGCTCACAAATTATATTTTTAAAGTCTGATTTACATATTTTGTTATTTATAAATGAAGCCTAGGAACTCTGGCTCACATAAGAATTAGTTGTGTGACTGTAAACAAACCATCCCTCCTGGAGCTTGAGTTTTTCCCATCTGTAAAAGGGACCAAAGAAGGAGGGGGATGTGGCTGCTTCCCTGAGATCTGGTCTTGGGCTTAGCTGTCCTCTGAGGGCTAACTTTCAACATCCTTTACCTTCCCTCCCAAAGTCCTCGGCTTCTTTTGTGTAACTCTTTCCGGCTCCACCCTAACGTGTGTTTTGTGAGTCGCGGCAAGGTGGAGGAAGAGGACCCTCACCTTTTTCTGAAATTCGATTTCACTTTCGCACATTACCTAGTCTCCCACACGGGACGCTGCTTTTCCTTAAACTTTTCTAAAGCTTCACAGTTCACATTCTATACACTCAAAACTACGGTCCTCGGCTTTCTTTCTTTTTTGGGGTGGGGGGCGGGGGGACGGGCGGGGGAGGAAGAGGTCAGCATACAAACACATTGGATTTGCAAAGCGGCTGGCACCCACACTGGGAATCACGGAGGCCCCTCGACTTTCAGGATGCGCGTGGGGCTGGGACCTGCCAAGGGGAGGTGCGAGCAGGGGGCGCCGGAAACCGGTACCGGGTCACCAAAAGGAGAGCGGCGTCTGGTGGAGAAGGATGTACCTGGTCGCCTCCGAGAGAGGGGCGCTAGGCACGAGGGCGGATCCTCGGCCTGGAATTCTGGTTGCGGAAGAAGCCAGGCTATCCCGGAGTGCCAGGCTGGGGGTGGCCGCCTCGGGAGCCGGGAGCAAGCGGAACCAGGGCGGGGGCGGAGCCGCGGGGCCGAGGGCGGAGCCGCGGGGCCAAGACCCGGGCCGCGCCCTAGTTCAGCAGATGGCCAGCAAGCGCCGCCTCCTTGCGCTTGGCCACACCGGATCCCAGCGACTCTCCGGGCCCCCGGAAAGCGGCTTCCGTGTAGGCCGCGCCCTTTTGCGTCCCAGCCCCAGCATCGGGAACCGCTGTCACCGACCACCGATGCTCTGCAGGGCTCTGAGAAGCTCCTGGTGCTGGAGAACGTGGAGGCTCGGGGATCCTGACCCTGGTCTGGGTATCTCAGTGACTCACGTGTGGCCCTGGGCTGACACCTTGGCCTATATTCATGCCAGGCTTTCCTGGGCAAAAGTGACAGTATTTGCACAAATAATGTAAAAACAGTACTGATCATGCCCTGGCCTTGGTTCTATCCCCACTTCCCCAGTAAAATGGGATTCCACTACTCGGGTTGTATATACTTACAGTCTTTATCTTGAGCACATTTGGGATGGGATAGGGTCATTTTGTAAATACGATTTTTAAGTTAAAAAAAAAAAAAAAACCTCCTTCGGTTTATCAATTACTGTATCAACTCCAAAGGTTCACATAACGTGATGCTTGTAGGATAAAATCCCTTACAGACTGATACCAAAAGAGTAGGAGGTCCTGGCACACAATTCCTCTCCTACCACACCAAGGCCAAAATTGAAGAGAAGAAAAACAGAAGCACAGAAAATCAAAACAAATTTAACAAATCTCTAACACTTCCTGGGTCTGCATGTGTAAAATGACTGCCTAAATAAGGAGAGTTTAAAAAAATTGTAATGATAGAGAGTGAGCTAACAAGAAATGGTTAATAGGGCCCCACTCTCCAGTAAATAAAAAGCAACAAGGTTCAAAGGAAAATATATACCACAAGATATAAATGTGTCAAAAGGAATTAAAGTTGGGAAAATATGAAGACCAAAGAAAGTTAGTACAGGAGAAATAGGAACCCAAAAGCATCTTACATATCCTGTACAGTCAATTCAAAAAGACTCAGGGAACACTTAGCTAAGCTTATATGTCAATTTGCTGGGCCACAAAAACCTAGATATTCGCTTGTGTTATTCCATATGTCTTTGTGAAAATATTTTTAAAATGAGATTCACGTTTAAATCTGTAGTCCTTAAGTAAAGCATATTGCCCTCTATACTATGGATGAGCCTCAAACAATCAGTTGAAAACCCCAAAGGAAAATATTTGTCTCCCCAGGAAGAGGTTGATTGTGCCAGCAGATTGCTTTAGGATTAAGGATTAAGCAGCAAAATCAGCCCTAATTGGTCCAGTGACTCACAAGTTGGAGGCCAGCCTTAGCAACTGAGTGAGACCCTCAACAACTTAGTAACCCCTCTCAAAAAAATAAAAAGGATGGGGGATGTAGGTCAGTGGTAAAGCACCACTGGATCCAAATCCCAGTACAAAAATAAATAAATAAATACTTGCCTATATGCAGTATTTTAAACTTGCCAGCCTCACAATCTTAGAAACCAATTCCTTAAAGTAAATCAATCTGTCTCCATATACATATATAGATATGTATACAGTTTTAGTATATATTATTAGTTTATAGTATATTAGTACATATATATTATTAACATATTCTTAGTATGTACACAGCATATACACACTATTGGTTCTGCTTACCTAATACAGCATCTAAGTGTACCAAAAAATCCACTAAGTGCACTTAGAGCAGTCAGGCAATAATTGGATCAACAGAATAGACTTTATAGAATATATTGACATTAAGCTTTAAAGGACATAATGAGAGCTGATTTTTGAAGAATATCAAGAAAGCAAATAAAAATTTCCAGCTCAAAAATAATCCATGAAGGGAGCTGGGGTTATGGCTCAGTGGTAGAGCACTTGCTTAGCATGCGTGAGGCCCTGGGTTCGATCCTCAGCACCACATAAAAAAATAAAATAAAGGTTATTTGTCCACCTACAACTAAAAAAAATTTTTTTAAATAATTCACTAAGTATAGAATCATGTCGTCAGCAAATAATGATAGCTTGAGCTCTTCTTTTCCTATTCATATTCCTTTAATTTCTTTAATCTAATTGCTCTGTCTAGAGTTTCAAGGACTATGTTGAATGGAAGTGGTGAAAGAGGGCATCCCTGTTTTCTTCCAGTTTTTAGTGGGAATGCTTCCAATTTTTCTCCATTTAGAATGATGTTGGCCTTGGGTTTAGCATAGATAGCTTTTACAATGTTGAGGTATGCTCCTACTATCCGTAGTTTTTCTAGTGTTTTGAATATGACAGTGTTTTGAACATCAATTGATATAATCACAATTCTTATCCTTCAATCTATTGATGTGATGAATTACATTTATTGGTTTCTGTATGTTGAACCAACCTTGCATCCCTGGAATGTACCCCACTTGATCATTGTGCACAATTTTTAAAATATGTTTTTGTAGGCAATTGCTAGAATTTTGAGAAATTTTGCTTCTACATTCATCAGGGATATTGGTCTGTTCAACATCTCTAGTAATTAGAGAAATGCAAATTAAAACTACTTTAAGATTTCATCTCACTCCAGTCAGAACGGCAGTTGTCAAGAATACAAACAATAATAAGTGTTGGCAAGGATGTGGAGGGAAAGGCACACTCATACATTGCTGGTGGGACTGCAAATTGGTACAGCCATTCTGGAAAGCAGTATGGAGATTCCTTAGAAAACTTGGAATGGAATCACCATTTGACCCAGCTATCCCACTCCTGGGTCTATACCCAAAGGACTTAAAAACAGCATACTATAGTATTGCAGCCACATCAATGTTCATACCAGCACAATTCACAATAGCCAAACTGTGGAACCAACCTAGATACCCTTTAATAGATGAATGGATAAAGAAATTGTGGTGTATATATACAAAATGGAGTATTACTCAGCAATAAAAAAAGAATAAAATTATGGCATTCCAGGATGGAGTTAGATGATATCATGCTAAATGAACTAAGCCAATCCCAAAAAACCAAAGGCAAAATATTTTCTCTGGTAAGTGGATGCTAATCCATAATGGGGTAGTGGAGCATGGGAAAAATGGTGAAATAAGACCAACATCATTACCCCAGTTACATGTATGATTGCACGAATGGTGTAACCCTACTTTGGGTACAACCAGAGAAGTCAAAAATTGCGCTCCATATGTATGTGTAATGAATCAAAGAGCATTCTTCTGTCATGCATATCTGATTAGAACAAAAAAAATTTATCCAAACAGATAGGATGCAGGAGAAGAAATTTAAAAAGAAAAAGCTAAAAGCAAAGATGCAGGTTTAGGTTAGCCTTTCCTCCTTAAAAGATGGCACAGTTGATGGACCCAATGTTGAGGACCCAAGTGAGCCTGGTCCCTGAATTTTAGTCACCCTAAACACATCATCTGTAAGGCTGAATATTTTAAAGGAGACTAGGAAAAAAACTAGAAGATGAACTCAGCAAGGAAAACAGAACAGAAAGAAACCTGTGGGAAGTCCATGATGTCCCCCTTCTCTTCTTCCCCCAGTGCAGTAGTCTGCTTCCCCAACTTCGATCTGGATAACCAGCAGATTTTGAAATCTACGGTCACTTTCCTAGAAGATGGCCTCTACTGCTCTCTTTCTCCTAGTTTTGTTGGGATTTCACAGAAAGGGGATGCTCAGCTGGCCCTCTGACCACACGCTCTGCTTCTTGGGCTTTCGATGGGTCTTGGATGCTCCAGCCCACAACCCCACCCAGGGGTCTTCAGGGCCCACCGGGATGAAAATACAGCATCCAAGAAATGAAAGGTAACTAACTACTCCTTAAACCACAGATCTCAGGAAGCTTTGCTGAAGTTATTTCTCTTCCACACAGTCATAGCCCTACGATCGCACCATCTGGGTCAGCCTGGGTTAACCTACGAGTCTGCTCTCCTTTCTATTTCCAGAAGAGTCCTGGGGCCAAAGAGTAAAGAAAAAAATCTAGCCAGCCAGGGGATTTGATTGCTCTTGCCTCTCCAGCCCACTCCTCCTTCTGAGGAGGTGTCAGTCACTTATCCCTTGGTTTCTGGCACTCCTTCCTAAAATTGCTGTTTGGAGAGAACTCCTGAAGCTTAGGGGTATCTCAAGAAAGGACAGCCATTTTAGGCAGGTTTCCTGGTTGCATCTGGAGCCATAGAAGAAGTCACTCAACTCTCCTTAAGTGACCACCAGAGAAATCAACTCAAGGCTCAGAAGAGATTGAGTGTGCAGAGTGCGGGGAAGGCTTGTACTCCGTACAGCTCTGTTCTTCCTGGTTGGTGGTGAATAATTGGGCCCTTCTACAGAGCCTTCGTGTGGTCATATTCCTTCTCATATTTAAACAGACCATGCAAGCTATGCTTTCACCGTTGCCCTTTCTAGAAAGAGTGAAGGGGAAGTTCCCTTTTCCATTCAAGCCATGCAATTTCTCTTTATTTTTTTTATGAACAGAATTAAATTCCCCTTTTTTTGGAAACTGGAAACCATGACCTTTTATTAAAGATCATTTTTTATGTTACATTGTGAATAAGAAATGAATGACTACTGTCTGGTTTACTTTTCCGAAAAATATGCAAGAAGGAAGAAGGAGGAGTGAGAGAGAAGGGAGGGGGTGGGAAGGAAGAAGGAGGAGGCCGTGTACTTCATTTTTGGAATGAGTGAATAGCTCAGTGTGTGTAAGCAGTAAATAACACCCTACTGAACAGGCCACACCCGGCTCTCCAGGTGGCACTCAGCATGGCCGGCCACATTCTCTTGTTTTGAAAGCACCAAGTTAATCTCTGACTTTCTCCAAGTTCATCTGACATTCTCCTTCTGCCCACTCATTGTATCCTTACTGTTTCTCAAGAAACATGAAATAGAAAATGAAAAAAGAGTGACTTTTGAACTTTGTTAGTAATGGGGTGAAATGGGGTAGCCAATGGCTGTAGTAACTTTTCATCCAGAACCCTGGACTTGTTCGGGTTCCAGAGCAGGCAAGAAGTTCAGCTCTCCTGGACACAAGTTTGCTTCTTCTTTTCTTTTACTTTTTTTTTTTTCCTTCTTGTTTTGTAACGCTGGAGATTGAACCCAAGGTCTTATGCATGCTAAGCAAGTGCTCTATCACTGAGGACTCTATCAACCCGCTCTTCTTCTTCTTTTTAAACTCAGGAGGCATTTAACCACTGAGCAACATCCCCAGCCCTTTTAATTTTTTTTTATTTTGAGACAGAGTCCCACTAAATTGCTTAGGGCCTGGCTAAGTAGCTGAGGCTGCCTTTGAACTTGCCATCCTCCTGCCTCAGCCTCCGGAGCCACTGGGATTATAGAAGTGAACCACCATCTTCTTTTTTAAAAGCACCAAGGCAATAAAACTGCAACCTTCTTCTAAACATTGCCCTTTCCAGTTTCACTACAGAAAAAAAAAAAAAAAAAAAAGTCTTCCTTAAACTCAACGAAAATTTCTCCTGCTTGAATTTCGGCTGATTTTCTCCTGTTTGGTTGTCTGTTGCATTCTGAAAACAAAGCTCAAAAACAAACATCATCAGGCAATGGAGGCTCAATAGTAAACCATCTGGCAGGTCTAAAACATCTCAGCTCTCCTTTCCTCTATTCCCTGTCCGTTTTAGCATCCTCTTTGTTATTACTTGTTACTTTTCTCTGGAACCTCTCCATTTTCTACATATAGTTTGAAACTGGATGTAATATTTCATTAAGGATCTGGGCTCACACAGAAAGAACTGAACCCATAAAGATAATCCCTGGCCCTGCTAGGTCATATTTCCATTCATATTTCACGATGTTCTGTTGGCATTTTCGCCTTCACAGCAGACTCACATTCGGCTTATTGCCCTGGCCTTCATCTGCTGTTGCTCGGCCCCACAGCCCTTGGGATCCGTCCACCTGTGCTCATCTCTCCGGGTCTAGTCATCTTTGCATCAATACTGAGCACAGTTCCAGGCACACAGTAGGCACTCAACAGATTGGGGTGGAGGAGGAATGGATTGATATGCTAAATGAGTAGTAGTACAGACTTTAGGAGTTCAGAGAAGGGAAAGAGCACACAGGAAGGAGAGACTAGGAAAACTTCTTGAGGGTAGAGCATTTGGTCTGGTCCTTTAAGGAAGGAAGGTGTTTGGATGGGCAGAGAGCCAGGGAAAAGCCTGTCTAGAAAGTGGAAGGACAGTGTGTGGAGATTTACAGGCAGAGAGAGGGCAGATCCAAGTGGAGGAGGGGGAGTGAGCAGTGAGCCGTGTGAAGAGAGCCCTGATTTAAACAGGGTAGGCTCTGAATGTTCACTTCTTTTTTCACTTTAAGCATTTCGGTGATTTCCGTCTCAAAGAACCAGAAAGAGTGTGACAGTGTTTAAGAGGAAAAAGAGGTGACCAGTCTCACTGTCCACCAACTTCAGCCCACTGTGGCACTACTTGGAAGCACTGTGGACTTAAAGCCCAGGTCTGGCCGCCATGAGTTGGGTGAAGACTTTGTAGACATGGTTCTGAGAAGCTGAAGGTCATTGTGGTCATATTACACGGCAGAAATCAGGGTGCCGGTTGCCAGGCGTGTCTTGAAACAGTACCCAGAGAGCTTCTTGTGACTCTTCACCGCCAAGACTCTTCATACCCCCAAATGAACTTCTAGACCCCCTGGGAAGATCATGTTGAAAATGAAAAACAAAACTTCCCTGAAAATTTTTGTCACTGTAATAATGAGTTTTGTTTCCTTGGCAGCAGAGAACCTACAGTGGGAAAGGGGTTTTCCCCGGGCATCTAGTGGGACCCAGGATCTTAGACCCTGGGTAGTCAATATGCAAATAGTTGAAATTCACAGGAATTCCAAAGCCTCCCTGCCCCGGGAACTCTAGAAGGAAGAGTAAGAGGTCTGAGCTCAGCCTGGCATTATCAGTTGGAGGCAGTGAAACAGCTCTAAGGCCAAGAGAGGAAAGAGTGAATATCATTTCTAGAGAATTCATGTCATTCAGGGGACAGAGCCAGGATGAGGCTTGCCCACACATACCATCAGGTGTTTTCTAAATGGCAGGGCTGCATCTCCCTTCTAATTGTCCTTTCCTGGAGGGCTCTCTATCACACACCCAGTCTGTAACTGTCTTAATTTCTTTCTTTTTTTTTTTTTTTCCTTTTTTGGTATTAGGGATTGAACCCAGGAGTTATTAACAACTGAGCCACATCCCCAGCCCATTTTTATTTTTTATTTTAAGACAGAGGCTCACTAAGTTGCTGAAGCTGGCTTTGAACTTGTGATCCTCCTGCCCCAGCCTTTGGAAACCGTTGGGATTACAGGAGTGTGCCACCACATGCTGTGTAATTTCATTCTTGATATTTTTCATTGTATAAATATTTGTACTAGGATGAATTTTAATTTATATGCCTTTCTTTTTTCATGGCTTCTAGGTTTTGTGTCTTGCTCTTTCAACCCAGGATTATAAAAAAATACTTTCACAAATTTATACTTTAATTTTTTTCCTTAACAATTTAAAACATAATTTCTTTTGCTTTTTGCAAAGTAAAACTATGAATGGATTGAATATCAGTGGGGCTGAAGAACTTAACTGAGCAGCAACTGCAGGCCTGCTCCTAGAACAAACTCCTTTGAACTCTTTCAACTGATTTTTCCTTTTGATCATCCAGGAGCTCAGACTTTGGTTTTCTTTGTGTTGTCTCATACTCACCTCCATCCACTTTGCAGTCTCCAAAAATTTACTCTAGAAATCTTTGGTCCATAGATTATTCTATTCTCATTGTGATTATGGACATACTCTTTCTTGCTCAAATATTGTCAAATGAAATTTATAAAACTGTGAATTTCCTTACTCATTTAAAAGACATCTATAATTTTATATTATTTTAAATATCTACAAAAGATATAATTTCCCACGTGTTATGCCATTTTCCTTTTAGAGAAAAGTTTCATCGTTCTTAAACATAATGTGCAAAATCGAAAGTGGCACAAATTTGGCAAAAATCAGCAAAAAAAAAAAAAAGATCTGGATAAATGTTCAAGAGAATATAAAACACACACTTACCTCTGATATATACCCTTTACTTGAAAATGTACTGTTGCTCTCCTAGAGGTAAGGAAGAAGCTGTTACATCCTTCCTCCTGGTAATTATTCAAATATGCATCTGAGACACAGGCCAAGACCTGGGTGAATGAGAGTGCTCATCAGGCCCCGTCTTATAGAGAAGATGAATAATGCAGTGTGGTCCTTGCACCACAAGGTGTGCGGCCTTCTTTCCATAGCTTCAATATGCCAAACTGGAGGCAAATAGAGCAGTAGTCCTCAAAGTCCTGCCACACCCCCCCCTTTTTTTTTCTCTCTCCCTTCTCTCTGGGGGGTGGGGGGTGGGGGGTGGGGTGTTAGTTTCTGTGACTGTGCACAGGAAGTAGGAGAGATAAAGTTCATTGAATAAAAGCTGCCATTATCCTGCTATCCCAGTCTACAATACATCTATTTCCAATGCCATTTTCTACTTAGTAAAAATATGGACAAAACAGGAGGGACACAAAACCCTAACTTGGGCACATGCTATCTTGATTTAAGGAGACCAGATTGATTAAAACACTACATTTCAAATTGTGCCTTTACTTGACACACCCTGAAGTATTTTGTATTTTTTTCCCCCGAACATTTTACCACAATCAAATTCAAATTGGGTAAAGGATAAGCGTTTCTTTTTAAATAGGGAGAAGGCCAAAAAATCCTTCTTGCCGTAGGAAAATTTTAGGAAGGAATACATAAAGAAAGTGAAAATGTGGAAACTGGTTCTTTAAAAATTATTGAAACCCTATACCCTTTGAAAATGGTCAGGTGCCCCACAGGGTAGCAGTAACTCAGTTTGAAGACCCAGCCTTCCTTAACTCAAGTGAATGCCTCTTCTGGCAGGGAAGCACATGCACTGGTGGCTGCCAGCAGAAGGGATTCTTGGGAAGTGGACCTGTCAGATCACATCATATGAGCTGCCACTCATTCTGCAAAAGATTTGCCTTACATGCGGACAATGATTTGCAGAGGTGTGGGATGTATCCTTTTTAGAGAAGGTCCATGCTGGCCATCCCCAGGCCTGAACAGAGCCTAAGCCCAATCCCCATGTGGAAAAATCTTTATTCTTCCATCTTGAGGATATTTTCACATCTCCCTACCCTAGGCACATCTGTAGGCCTTACACCCCTGTTTTTTACTTAAAGAGATCTCAGTGCCTACGAAAATGCTGAAAACATAGAATGCATAACAGCTCAAACTGAATTTTTTTTTAAAAAAAGCTTGTTTTCTAATAGTTTTAAGTCAATAGTTCAGATGTTTCTGTATTATATTACCATGTTTGCCACATTTATGCACCATATCTACTATCATTTTCTTTTTTTCTTTCTCTAAATTCACCTTACTACATTTTTTTTTTTTTTTTTGGTACCAGGATTGAACCCAGGGGTGCTTAACCACTGAGCCACATCCCTGGCCATTTTTTAAATTCTTACATTTTTGAGATAGGGTCTCACTAAGTTGCTTCACTAAATTGCTTCACTCAGTTTTCTCACTAAATTCCTAAGGCTGGCTTTGAACTTTTTTTTTTAATAGTTTTCACTGTGGATGTGAAAACTATTAATTTATAGATTTCTTTTATTTATTTATATGTGGTGCAGAGAGTCGAATCCAATGCCTCACACACACTAGGCAATAGCTCTACCACTGAGCCACAACCCCAGCCTTGGCTTTGAACTTTTGATCCTCTTGCCTTAGCCTCCTGAGTCGCTGGGATCACAGATATGCACCACCACGCCCAGCTCACCAACACATCATACTACTTTTGCAATTTTACTTTAGAAGGAAAATTATGTTTCTCTAACATACCAAGTACCTGGTCTTAGCCTGGATTCTCTGGAAAGCAAAGCTAGAGAGAAAGTCCTGAGTAAAACAGTTTTTTTTTTTTTTTTTTTAAATTGAGCCCAGTGATGGAGGACAGAGAGCAAGACAGGGAAGGAGGGAAAGCCAGCAGAAGAAGCCTTGCCAGGTTGACCACCCTCAAAGCAACGGGTATTCAACCCACCTGGGCCTTCTGGGGAGTCTCATGAAACGTCTCTCAGATGCTCCACCTGGGAGCAGCTACTATCTGTTTCCAGCCCCCTTTGGTCAAGTGAAGGCCCTGGGCACTGACTTCCTCACGTTGGGTCCACATGCTTGAATGCAGAACCCCCAAGGGTCTCTCCATGCCAAGGCAACAGAGAAGGTCTTGGTGGAGCCAGAAATAGATTGAGAAAAAAGAACAGGCCCCTGCTGGGGGCTGTCAGGTTCTACCTGCAAAGAGGTTTGTGGTCCAGAATGATCAGCTGCTTGGTCCTGAATCCTCCAGAATCCTACATAGAGGGGCACAGGAGTAGTGGGCAGATGGAAATTGTGGTGGGGGCCGGGACGGGGGCTGGATAGGAACTGAAATCTTCCTCACCCCATCCCTTGGTGCTATCACTTTGCTCACCTGAGGCGCACTTAACCACGGTAAGAATAAATGGAAACACTGTCCAACTGGCTGCCAGGAGCCAACTCTGTGAAGATAGAAGGGACATGGGGGCAGAGGGCTGCAGTTAAGGGGGGGGTCTTGTGAGCTGAGCACTCTCCCCAAAGTGGCCACTGTGTATTGGGTAGATGACCATTCCTGCAGCGACCTAACACTAGTGACTAGGAAAGAGCAATTCTGACCATGGAAACAAAACTGGAGACCAGCACAGCCTTGTCCAGGCAAGTCTAGGCTGCTCCCTTCCTCAAAATGGTGCCTCTCCTCTCCTCATCCTCAAGCGCCCAGAACCTTTGGTGCTTAGGTTTGCTAGTTGGTGGTGGGGAGGGCAGCTGGGTGTCTTGCCCAGGCCACACCCTCCCAGGAGGCTGCTGAGAGAGCAGCAAAGCAGAGGAACCTTCCTAAAACACCCTCTCTAGCCCCAGCTTGACTTACGTAGTTATGAGTGAACTCAGTCCTCTTCAAATAAAGGGAAGTTGGGAGGGGGAAATGCCACCTCTGGTGACTTGCCATTACTTGTGAGACAGCAAGAAGAGAACTTCGCTGAAGCTGAGTGTCATCCTTTGACTTTTAACACAAAAGAGGATTTTTTTTCCTTCAGCAAGTAAGTACCTTTACTATTATCTTACTACAGGGTTAGCTTGGTAGAATAGGTTACCAACAACTTGACTGTTTCTGGAACAAACACACCACCATGACAGCCTCCAGGGCCCACGTTTGTCCCCAGAAGAGGCTTCTGGAGTCTCTCAGTCCCCAAAGAGTCTGTGGCTTCTCACCGCCTTTAGAGAATCACCTTCAGCAGTGTGGCCCATGACTCTTAAATTTCTTAGGTGGTAGCAAATATTTTTGTAAACTGGATTTGAGTTTTGCATATCAACAAAATCCTGGTGACTAAGTTCCTCCAGGCGGATCCTGGATAACATGGACTGTGGCTAATGAGACAATCTGGGATGGCGGGAATGCAAGAGGAAAGCCACATGCCCTCCGGTCCACAGGGGAGTGAGTTTCTGGGAAGAGACTGAGGGGTGACCGAGGAGCAGAGTAGACATTTTCATTTCTCAATTTTGATGCATTTACTGGGGGAAAAAAAAAAACCACCCCAGCCTGTTCAAGTTACACCACATGATACAAATAAGCAATGTTTGCACTGTGTCTCTTCTTTCCTCCCTTTTTACTGGTAGAGGTTTCTGTTGATGGCTTTTCTGCCCCTGCAGGAAACATTATCTGAGTGGTGTTCGAGAATCGAGACGCTCGCTTTTCTGTTAACATGTTGAGAAAGTAGTTTCAGGACTTATGACCGACCCCCTTGGATACACGCAGCCCTGCCGGTGGCTCTGTGTTCCTGGGTATGTCTGGAAGATGAGCTGAGCTTTCCAGGGTTGGTTAACAGCTTTTGAAGGTCCTTAGGGTGCTCTGGTGGGAACAAAGTTAACCACACCTAATAACTAGAAAGCCATTTCACAGAAGAGCTGTGGTTGGTTCTTAAAACCGTCAGGGTGACCGATTAAGGTCGCCTCCTCACAGAGTTCTCTCAACCTTTGTTTTCCCTTCATGCTCACGCCCAGGTTTTAGGGGTCACTCAAGTTAAGAGCTCTGACTTATTGTAGGTAGGCGACTGGAGGGTTTTCAAGCCACAGTAGACAGACTTTCTTCCCTGGGTGACTTGTACTATTTTCTGTTTCAGCTTCTGGAAATAAATCCACAATCTCTGGAGACTCAAGAGCACTATCCATCCTTGTCACTGTGTGTTAGAACCATCACCCTTGAACCCTCTAAGTGGAACAATTGAATCACCTTCTGCCTCTGCCTGGTGTGCACCACCCCGCCCGCTCTGCTGCCTTGTTTAACTCCCTTTTGTGTGCTAGGAGGTGCCCCAAACCTCTTGGTTCTGGATCACTGGCTTTGGTGGTCCATCCCGAGCCTCTGCAATCATGGATCCCATATTGATGTGGAAGACACTCCCCAAGCTCTCTTGGCTCATGGTGCTGCTGGCTGCTCTTTTCCACTTCTCTTCGGGTAAGCAACGTTCAGGAACTTAACTAAGTCTTCACTTAATACCTCTGGGGTTAAGAGAAAAGTAGAGCTCTTCTCTGTGCCACCGCTTCTGTCACCTTTGTGAGCTAAAATGGACACATTCAGGGTGTTCCACAATGATTTAGAGCTAAGAAACTGGTCCAGAGAGGTTGTTGGATTTATCTACGACCACACAGCAAGTGAGAGGCCAGATTAACTCAAGATTCCAGGCTTTCAAGAAAGAGGTGGGGAGTATGTGTTTTGTTGTTATTGTTGTTGTTTTTTAGGGGTTTTTTGGTGCCAGGAATTTAAACCAGGGGCACGTTCCACTGAGCCACATTTCACCGAGCCACATCCCCACCTCTTTTTTACACTTTATTTTGAGGTAGAGTCTCTCTAAGTTGCTTAGGGCCTCGCTAAATTGCAGAGGCTGGTTTTGAACCTGAGATCCTCCTGCCTCCCAAGATGTGTGGATTACAGGCATGCGCCACTGATTCCAAAGACTAGCTTAGAGCTGTGGCCTTTTCAATGAATACTAGGTATTCATTTGCATGTTGGGATGCTCCAAGGTGTTGGCCTTGACATTTGGTTTCCAAACTACATCTCTATGCTATAGCTCAGCTGATACGTTCTGCCTCAAAAATTGAACAATAATGATCCCTTCAACTGGCAGGGGGCAGGGAGAATGGTTGAGGAATATAATCTTCTTAAAATTCAATCTTTCTCTTAATATTTATTATTGTGCCTTGTGGGTTAATTGGCCTATGACATTAAGTAGTTTCTGAATTAGAACAAAATTATATTTTAGTTATTTTTATTTAAATTTTATTTTTATTTTGATACCAGAGATAGACCCCAGGACTCTTAACCAAGGAGCCACATCCCCAGCTTTTTTTAAATTTTTTTTATTTTGAAACAGGGTCTCACTAGGCTACTTTAGGCCTTGCTAAGTGGCTGAGGCTGAATTTGAACTTCTGATCCTCCAGCCTCAGCCTCCCAAGACGCTGGGATTAAAGGCATGGACCGCTGCATCTGGCTTTAGTTATTTTTAGTTGATGATATAAGTGCGGGGGAGGCTACGCCCTATTTCTCAAAAACAGAGAAGACCTGGGTGCCCTCATGGTTTGCCAGTCTGCAGAGCTCTATCAAAGGTCTTTGTCAGTTAAAGTCCTGCCAAGAATCCCTAAATTTGAAGGGTAGGGAGGGAAGAGGAGCCGGGCACACAGATGACCTGACTGCATTGGTGGTCATTTTAGGTTTTCTTCTCTGAGTTGCAAGTCTTGCTGTTTCATACCATCGCAAAACCAAGAAAACCATGTAAACATTTCACGGTTTACACATCAGATTTTGTATATATTTGATGGTTATATCATTTTTCCAAGAGGTGTAAAGTTACAGTTTTCTTCTGGGAAATTGGGGATGCATTCCCAATCTAGAATCTTAAACCCAGAAATAGGTGTGAGGAGGGAGAACATTAAAAAAGAGAAAGAGGATGGGAGTTCATAACCCACTGAATCAAATGTATGAAATATGATAAGTCAGGAGCTATGAAATGTTTTGAACAACTAATAAAAAAAAAAAAGAGAGAAAGAGGGTAGGGCTGGGACTCAGTGGTAGAGTTCTCGCCCAGCGCGTGTGAGGCCCTGGATTCAATCCTCAGCACCACATAAAAATAAATAAAATAAAACTATTGTGTCCAACTACAACTAAAAAATAATTTATTAAAAAGAGAGAGAGAAACACACAAGCAAAGCTATAAACCAAGTCTTTAGTAATTGTCTCAGAAAAATGAGTCAGAAGCAAACAAAAGAAGAGCTTTGAGTTTAAGAAGGTGCTCAGGAAAGTACCTTGTTCTCTACTTAACATCCAGATTTCGCGGTTGCCAAGTCAACAAACCAATCCGCTAGCATCTTAGGCCTGAACGCACACTTTGGGCCAGGTAGGCCATAAAAGATGAGCCTGGAATTCCTGTTCTCAAAGAGCTTTGCATATAATTGGGGAAAGCAAAACTAACCACAAAAAGCAAGCAAAGATCAGTGAGGTCCTGAGTCTTGACGGTGAAAATCTGGGAAGGAGGGTCCAGGGTGGCCTAGAGCAGCGGGAGCAGGCTTGTGTTGATGAAGGATGGTTGTTGGAGAGAGGATTCTGGGCAGCACAATAGCCTGATCAAAGCCATCAAGGTGAAGGGCACTGGTAGTACTATTCATTATTTTGTTTAATTATTTAATTCAGTAAACAGTGGGCATTTCCTATGTACAGGATTATTATCTTGGTCCTCCCAAGTCCTCCTCATATTGTGAGCAAAATGGTCATGACCCTTGCCATGACCATTTATGGCCATTGGGAAGAAGAAGAGGAGAAATGCACTGAATCACTGCACTCAATGTGTGACCACACAGAGATGAGTGCTTTGAAGGCAAGGTACAGGGCACTCTCAGAGGAAGTGCTGGTTTCCCCTGTGAAGGGAACTGCAGAGTGAGCAAGGACCTGCAAAGGGTTAGTGATGGAGCATGTCACAACTGGGAGGAGGTCAAGCCCAGGGCCCTTCAGGACTTGCAGACCACAATCAGGAATCAGAGTGTTATTTGCACAGCACCGGGAAACCATGGGAGAGTTTTAGGCAAGAGACTGGCATGGTCTATGTTGGTGCTGTTACTTGATTCATGCATATCAATCACCAGGGGGTCTTGTTAAAAGTGCAGTTTCTAGCACAGGGAATTTTTTAGAGAAGTGAAACTGATTTGCAAAATACTACAATGATGGTTATAAGTCGTTATACATTTTTTTTAAACCCATGACATAAATCACCAAGAATGAATTCTGAAATTAACTGTGGACTTTGGTGATAGTGATGGGTCAGCACAGCTTCTTTGACTCTACCTACTATTCCACTCTGGTCTAGGATGTCAATGGTAGGGGAGGCTATGAATGTATGGGGAGGGAGTCCATGGGAAACCTCTGTATTTTTCCACTCACTTTTTCTACGAACCTAAAACTGCTCTGAAATATGACATCCATTTTAAAATTTTATTCTAAGTGGTGTTTCTTTTTAGATGGATCTGGGAGGGGGGCCTGAGATTCTGTATTTCTGATAAGCACTCAGGTCATGCTACTGGATCATATATCTCTAATTCCAGTAGTAAGTCTGAAAATGACATTTTAAAAAAATAACCAGAATTTCTGAAGCATTAAAAAAAAAAAAAAGATGTGTCGGACAGCCAGAGTGATTGTGAAAACACGACTGGGCGGCTTTTTGAGTAGCACCCTTTAGTAGCTGACAGTACCTGATGATGATTTGGGGCATGGAGTCAGGGAAATGGATGGATGGATTGTGTACGATGTGAATTTGGTGAAGATTTACCCAACTGGAGCTTGGGTGTAAGTTGTCCACAGTCTGTGGCGATGAGATTAACTAGAGATGGTGTCAGTACAGGCCATGTCCACACTGGGCTTTCCTCTCCTGTCCTGGACAGAAGGCTACATTGTGGAAGGAGAGATCCCCCTCGAGACTGCCACCGTAGCCATCGACACTGAGGGCGAGTGAGCCTCTTTTCTGTACATGAGAGGACCTGGCTGGGCTCCTCTCCACCTCCAGGTTGTAGGCAAGCACTGTCTCTGGAGGCAGAAACATCTGACGGTGCACTCTGGAGACCGGGGGCTGTAAGGCAGAGGGTGCAGGATTAGGGCCACTATCAGAGGGGCCAACATGGGCAGCTTTCCCTTCAGAGCTGGGTCGCTTAGGGGAGGCTCAACTCCTTTAAGAGGTGGGGAAGGGCCTCCTCCAGGTGCAAGCCATGGATACAAGAAAAGCATTAGCCTGGAAATCAGTGCCATGAAGAACACTGTGCTACAGAAAAAGAGAATGACCCCAGGTGCCACCACTAATAGAATACCCTCACACCCATGTTGCTCTCACAGTGCTGCTGGCCAAGGGGTCCATGAGGAATGATTTTTGCCTTCTTTACCCTGATAATAATTGTTCAAGTTCCTGAGTATGTTAAGAAATATAAATATTATTTAGAGAGAGGAGGATTAAGGATTGGATTTTTACAGAGTGTATGAGCTGGGTCTAAGCAGGAGGGAAGGTCGGAGCAATGTAAAAATCAGGTGGAAAGTCTCAAATCTGCCAGGTTCTGGAGGCCAGATACAATTTGTCTTCCTTGTTGCTTGCACCCAGCCTAGGGATCACTCCAGCTCTGCTGATGCTCATTCACATAATCAGAAGCTTTGAAGTATCCAAAAATGTCATTTCCATAGGAAAGGGTCTACACAGAACCTCTTGAGTTGGTAGATAATGGGTTTCATCTATGTTTTCTGTTTCTTTCATTCTTTCTAAATTTAATGTGTGGCTTTTTTTTTAATAGACAGGGAAAATGTTTACTTAATAAGTACCCTTAAGTCTCAGTGAGATAATGTACATTACATCACTTGGTGAATTTAAAGATGCTATGTCGGGCTCTTGTTCCTCTTCTCTGTTAGGAGATGTGGTGAAATGGCACTCAGATCCCTGTCCAGGGGGTTGGCACTCAGACCCCTATCCAGAGGGTTGGGGCCAAGGCAGGCTTTCGATCTGCTGCTTTGCTTGAACTCCCAGAGGGGCACTGTGGTCCAGCCACAGAATCAGTCCTGTATTGAGGGGCTAAAGAAGACACAGATCTTTCTAGATTGGGTTCTTTATTCCTTCCTCTCTCTTTCGTTCTCTCTTTTTTTAAAGATATGCATTAATTATTTTATTATTATTATATCCCCTAATTTTCCCTGAAATTTTCTTGAGGACAAAATTCACCATTTTAAGATGAATGAGTCAGTGGATTTTAGCAATTCACAGTCTTATGACACCGTGACCACTATCTAATTCCAGAGCGTTTCTATTATCCTCAAAAGAAACCCTTTTCCCATCAGCAGCCATTCCCCATATCTGCCCTCCCTCATTTCCCGAAGATCACTAATCTACTTTCTATCTCAATGAATTTGCCTGTTCTGAATATTTCTTAGAAATGGAATCATATAGTATGTGGTGTCTGGCTTTTTTCACTTAACATTATGTCTTCAAATTTCATCCACGCTGTAGTCTATATCTGAACACTTGTTCTGATAGTTAATAATATTCTGTGGAAGACTAAATTTTAGAGGTGCATTATTTGTCTAAAACTGATGGTCTTTGAGTTTATTGGCCAACAGCTTTCTCACCTGGGGGATTAGAGGTCAGGAGTTGAAGTGTTCATCTCAGGAAGGTGACAAAAACAGGGACTGGAGGCTAACACTGTTGAGTGTCCCCAGGGTACCATACAGGAAGGCACTTTGCACACATTCACCAGGAAAGATGATCAGAGCTGCCTTCTATGTCTGCCTTCTCTCCCCTCACAGCCTCTGTTCCCATCTGACTGCTGCTGAGTACAAGTAATCAGATGGGTACCCCATGCCAGTCAGTTACCATGGGTCTGTCCTGGGTGTGGTTCAACAAAGCCAGCCCCTGTGCATGAGGAGAATGGACATCAATGCAGCATAGCTGGGCCTGTAATCCCAGCAGCTTGGGAGGCTGAGGCAGGAAGATCACAGGTTTGAAGCCGGCCTCAGCAACTTAGTGAGGACCTAGGCAACTTGGCAAGACCCTGTTTCAGAATAAAAAAATAAGAAGGGTTGGGCATGTGGTTCACTGGTTGAGCACCCTTGGGTTCAATTCCTGGTTCACAAAAACATAAACAAATAAACAAACAAACAAATGAATAAATAATAAGGTCTATGTAGCATCATCTTACAGCAGACAGAGTGCTTGCCATCTGGTGCCATGATCACTGTGATGATTATGTGAGGTGGGGAAGATAGTGTGCCCATTTTACAGAAAGAATACCCAAGACCCAAAGAGTTTAACAGCCTTGTTCATTGCCTAGCCATGCATTCGGGAAGTATTCTTGGAGCACATGGTAGGCCAGGCCCTGTTGTTAACATGACAGTTAATGACAATGAATGAAGCAAAGCCCCTGCTTTCATGGCCCATAGGTACTTACATGTCACATGTATATATACCTGTAAATAGATAGTCCTCATGCAAATAGACATCAGCTGGAGACAAACTTGAAAAGAAATCATTCAGAGCAGGAGACTAAAGAGTGGCAGGACTGATGGAGCCAGGGAGTACAGAGTTGTTAGGAAGACTCAGAGAAGGCCTCTCCCACAAGGGGACACCAGGGAAGATCTGAATACCGTCACCCCTGAGCCTTACGGATCTCAGGACAAGACTCTGTGTCCTAGAACATCTTGGGCACTATGAGAAGTTTTCCACCGAATGTTTCATTTAAATCCTCAGCCTGCTGTGTGGGGCGATGTTGAACACCTGATCGTGTACAATGACGTCCATGACATAGCGAGGTTTCAGTTACCTGACTTCCCTTCAGAGTCACCGATGCAAGCAAAACCCTTCGGAAACGTCTCAACCATTTTCTCATGACTCTGCGTGTATGTGGAGTGGAGCCCCTGAGCACAGGGTGCCAGGCTCCCGTGGGAATTTCCAAATTGCCCAGAAGATTTTCTTTGTTCCTCTTTTTAGTCTGGTTCTTCCTCAGACCGATGCTGGTGAGCAGAGGCCCTCGGCTGGGAATGTGGAGCTGCCCATTGAGGGTGCACCATGACCTTTTCATACCCACGCTTCTCCTCTGACGGCTGGACAAAAACTTCTTACAAACTATCATTGAAAGATGAAGGATTCACTTTCAGTTATGATTTCTCTTTTGCTCACGTTATCACATGAGAATTAGTTAGAAATACTGGATTCTTTGGGGGTGGGAACAAGAAGTTCAACGGGGAAAGATCCCATTATTGGGGGCCCAAATTGACTGAGCTGCTTTTCTGTTATGGTGTCAGTCTGACTCATAGCAAGACCAGAATCCTTTATATCTGACATGACCCCTGAGTGACAAAAAGAACCAGATGATTGAACTGGTTAAGAAGAGGGGGAGATTAAAAAAAAAAAAAAAAAAAGGAAACTCTTACAGAAGACCTTCTCTAAATGTCCTTGGGACTTTTCTATTTATAGCATTGAATCGAGTTAGATTTTACCATGATCCTGAGGGGTGGGTATCATGCCCACTTTCCACTTAAACAAGCAGATCAATCAGGAAGTGGCTGAGCTGGGACTAGTCAATGAGAATGCATAGCCCATACCCCTTCTACATGCTGTTTTGCTTCCCTTATGTCCCTAAGGGTGTCCGGGTATGTACCTTGACCTTTAACTATTACATCCTCATTATGAAATTGCTCCCCTTAAGTTTATCTCTTCATTTCCTCCCCTTTCAGTTATATTCCCTAAAGCAGGGACTGGCAGTGTTCAGGGAGTCACCAAAGTGGGGAGCCTTAGCTCCTTTTGAGTCACCTCACTTCCCTATGAAAATACCCACTGTCATAAAACCCTCTTCCTGTGATGGAGCCACATCCATCCAATCTGGTAGACGCCTGAGAGTGGCAGTGGTATGGAAAGGGGATAGGGCCCCACCGTCCTACTTCCTAAGGAAAAAGAAGAGCTGAAGATGCAGCCCCAAATGGCCTTCACACAAGCATCTGGGTGGCTCCGGGGCTCTAGGGCAAGGAAGGCCCCGAAAGACCCAAGACTATGTGACCGCTCTGGGTCAAGGGGGCTTGTTCCAAGAGCTTGGGCTCTAGAAGGACACTTTAGGTACTGCACAGTACAGGAAGAGTGATCATGTTTTCTGAACCAAAAATCAAAAACATAGACTGATAGGGAATTTTGTGCTATCCATGAGGGCCAGGAGCTAATGAGAGGATGGAGTTGGGACACTGGCATGTTGGTATTTCTAGCATATGCTAATGGGGAAGTGAGCAGAATATTTAAAATGGAGCCCTCAGAGCAAATGCAAGCTATAGGGTAACTGAATGCATGGATTGTAGACAGCCGAGAGCAGTAGCAACAGGAGAGGACCCGCTTAGGGTAGCTGAAGGGGGAAGAAACAGTCCCATGGGGGACTGGATCGTGTCTGGTGATGAGGACAGTCATCTCAGTCCAGAGCCATGGGGCCAACCTAAGCATGGAAAGAAAAGGGCTTTTTCTTAAAGCAAAACAGCTACAGCTAGGTGGCAGTGCCAGGGCAGGGTGGGGACAGTGTCAACTTACTCATTTTGAAACTCGGGCCTAAAACCGGGGAAATCAATAAAAAAGAGAGTGCCTTGAAAGGCTGGGGCCAGAAAGAAATAGATGTGTACATCCAGAGCCGTTTCATTTCCTGAGCTTCATTTTCTCATCTGTAAAACAGGGTCACCAGAATGAATAACTGTGGAAGTCCCTTCCAGATCTTGCATTGCTAATGGTGACTTCCCTGTCCCCTGGACAGAGCACGTTATTCAGTCCTTGTTGCACTTCTGTCCAGGTCTCCTAAAGTCTGTCTTCCTTCTAATAGGACCAGTAGACTACCTGCCTCACTGTGTGTTCCTGCTCCTGTCCCACACTCCTGCCATAGGTGGTCCTCTACGTACTTGAGAAGATGCCTTTCTATATTTCCGAATGCTCAAGATATGTCATCACATGGAGAGATAGGGAAAGGGAAGATTCTGGATAATTCTTTGCAGGTGACATCCCTGGAAAAGAGCTACCAGTTTGGTGGGATATTGGATTAGATGGCATGTACGGGTGGAAAAATAGGCAATTTATTTGTCCATATAGTCAATAGTATATCGAAGTTAGGAGGTGACTGCTAAAGTATTGAATTCAACTTTAAGCTGAATAAATAGGAGATAAGGGAGATGACAGCTCAGCTCTCCTAAACCAGTCACACAGCAGATGTCAGGTGCAGTCGCATTTCCTGTCTCAACCCCAACTGTATAAGGAGGAAAGTGAAAATACTCAACAACCAGGTCAGTATTGGACAGGTAGAGGAACTTGCAGGAGAACTGAGAGAGGAAATAACTATCCTCAGATATCTACAGTCTCATTACATAAGAAGAATGAGGTGTGTTTTGTAAACAGACTTCAACTCAGAGCAAAGCAAAGCCTCCTGGGTCCAACTGCCAAAGATGGAACTAGGATGAGAAGTTAGTAAATTCCCCTTGCCATGGAGAAAGGAAACAGGATTCATATTTGGTGATTGCCTAGGCACTGAATTGCTATTAAACCATCTCATCTAATCCTTGTGATTATGATTGAGAAAATTGAAATTCAGAGAGGTTAAGTAAATTGCTTAAGGTCACATAGCTACTGTAAAGTTTATTGAACACCAAAAAGCCCATGTCTTTTTCATACCTACTTACTTACGGACCTCTCTATGAGGATTATATTTATATCTACACTTAGGATTATATTTAAGCTCTTGCTCAGTCCTGAGAGCTTCAGATTCTAAATCAGGGTGACGTGTGGTGGTACACACTTGTAATGCCAGTGACTAGGGAGGCTGAAGCAGGAGGATCACAAGTTCAAAGCCAGCCTGAGCAACTTAGCAAGGCCCTAAGCAACTTAGTAAGACCCTTGTCTCAGCATAAAAAAATAAAATGGGCTGGGGGATGTAGTTCAGTGGTTAGGCACCCCCTAGGTTCAGTCCCTGGTATCATAAATAAATAAATAAATAAAACCAGTCAAGTGAAAAGAGGAAGAATCAAGGTGTGTGATAAGGTGACAGATGAAGGCTTTATTCCTAGATAAGACAATGAAGTCACATGAGACAGAGTCTTTAGCTCACCTAATCTGCATAAAAACTCTATCCTTGTTAGCTGGGTGACACACACCTGTAATCCCAGCAGCTCAGGAGGCTGAGACAGGAGCATCTTGAGTTCAAAGGCAGTTCTTAGCAAAAGGCGAGGCACTAAACAACCTCAGTGAGACCCTGTCTTTAAACAAAATACAAAATAGGGCTGGGGATGTGGCTCAGTGGTCAAGTGCCCCTCAGTTCAGTTCCAGGTACCCGCCCCCCCAAAAATCCTCCATCCTTGGATTCTCCCTTGGTTACAAGATTAAAAGATTGTGTGTTTATGTGTAAATGTGTGTGCAGCACTGTACCACATACAGTGGGAGGAGAGGGCGTGTAAAAGAAATGAGAGGGGAAAAGCAGGGACTCCAATGGTTCCGTTTTTAACAGAAAGAATATTCCTTGCTTCTCAGGGCAGTGGCATTTCAAAATTACCTAAGCAAGTGACCAGGGAACAGAGACAAGAAGAAGACCTTCTGCAAGTGGGCTTCTTGGTGTTTTATGTCTGGGTGCCGTGGCACACACCTGTAATCCCAGACACTTAGGAGCCTGAAACAGAAAGATCACAAGTTCAAGACTAGCCAGCCTCAGCAACTTAGTGAGACCCTGACTCATCAAAAAAAACTGAAAGGACAAAGGACTGGGAATACACCTCAGTGGTAAAGTTTCCCTGGGTTCAATCCCCAGTACCAAGAAGGAAAAGATAAAAGGATATCATTTATTCTAAAAAGATATGCTCCTTTGGCCCATAAAGAATGCTTTTTGTTATTATTTTCTGTGCTGGTGATTGAATCCAGGGCCTTTGCTTGATAATTGTGCATTCTACTACGAGTTATACCCCTAGCCCTCAAGAGTATACTTCTCTTCCTCCTCTCCCTCCTCCTCCTCCTCTCCCTCCTCCTCCTCCTCTCCCTCCTCCTCCTCCTCCTCCTCCTTCTCTTCCTCCTCCTCCTCCTTCTTCTTATTCAACTTAGGGTCTCACTATTTGGCCCATGCTGGCCTTAAACTCCTGGACTCAAGGGGGCCTCCTGGCTCAGCCTCATGAGTAGCTGGGACTGCAGGCACATGTCATCACACCTAGCAGATAGTATAAAGTAGGTAACGTGAATACCGTTGGTTCTCATTTTTTGCAGTAGTTATGTTCTACAAATTGCCATACCAGTGTGGGGATGTGGCTTAGTGGTAAGGTGTATTCCTAGCAAGCGCAAGGCCCTGGGTTCAATCTCTAGCACCAAAAAAAAAAAAAAAAAAAAAAAAAAAAAAAATTCCATGACCACTGCATTAGCAAATACTGACCTGAACCACTGCTCCCAGGGAAAATGCAGGGAGCCTATAGTAACAGCACAAGCATCAACTCATCAGCTCTTGTGTTATATGTGTTTCTTTGGAAGACCCCTTATTGAACAGATGCTGTTGGTTTACTAACACTGGACTCCCAGCCAACAGCGTTATTACCCAAGTCCAAGAGAAGCTTACTTCACATTTATTTTCTCTGTAAGGTGCAACACAGCCTCTTGGGCTTAGGAATACCAGATTGCACTTCCACACTGTTTTGGGACCATTTGGGGGAAAAGTGGAATTGGGGGTTGAACCCAGGGTGCTTTACCACTGAGCTACATCCCTAGCCCTTTTTGTTTTTTAATTTTGAGACAGAGTCTTGCTAAGTTACTGAGGGCCTGGCCAAGTATCTGAGGCTGATGACGGGGGATGTAGCTTTAGTGGTAAATCATCCCTGGGTTCAATCTCCAGTAAGGAAAAAAAAATAAAACTACTATATGATCCAGCAATTCTACTTTGGGTATGTATCCAAAAGAATTGGAAACAGGGTCTTGAAGAGACATTTGCACGCCCATTTTCATAATAGCACTATTCACAATAAATAGCCAAGAGGTGAAAGAAACTAGGTGTCCATTGACAGATAAATGGATTGAAAAAATGTGGTTTGTATATTTAGTGAGATATTATCTTCATTCCTTACAAGGGAATGAAGTCTTGTCATATGACATGACATGGATGAACCTTGAGGGCATTAGGCCAGCCAAAAGGACAAGCATTGTATGGTCCCACTTATATGAGCACATTAGTCAAATCCATAGAAACAACAGGAGAATGCTGGTTACCAGGGCCAAGGGAAAGGGGAAAGGATGATGGTGTTTAAGGGGGACAGAGATTACGATCTGCAAGATGAAACACTCTGCAAACAAACAACCAAACAAACAAACAAAAATCCCAAACTGGATTCTCTCATCATGTTTTCTCTTTAGATAACAATGATCTAAGTTCTGTTGCTGTCTGCCCCTGTAAGAATCTATATTTAGTAAAAATAAAACCTTGTTGTCTTTGTCTCTCCTTAGGCATTAGCCAGGTGACTAAGACAGTTCAAGGAATGGCAAAACTGTCCTGTAACTACAACATCTCTGTTGACGAGCTATCAAGAGTTCGCATTTACTGGCAAAAGGAAAACAAAATGGTGCTGAGTGTCATATCTGGGAGAGTACAGGTGTGGTCCCAGTACCAGAACCGGACCATCCCTGAAATCACTAACAACCTCTCCCTGGTGATCTTGGCCCTGCGCCTGTCAGACAGGGGCACATATACCTGTGTGGTTCAGAAGACTAAAAAAGGATCTTTCCAAGTGGAACACTTGACTTCTGTGATGCTGTCTATCAAAGGTAGGTGATTTGTTTTCTAATCTGATAGATCCTCCCCCGCCCCTGGTTTTTGTTTTGTTTTGTTTTTGTTTTTGTTTTTTAATTGGTACTCAACCAGATTCTTTTACAGTCTTTAAAAAAAAAAAAAAAAAGATTGATTGATTCTTAATGCCCTAAAAGACACTATGTCTATTGTTTCAATCGGAAATTTTACCCAAAAGGGATGTATCTTATTTCATTTTCTTCTTAGGGTCGGTCTGCAGTGTTCCAGTGCATCCTCACTGATTTCTCAAAATGGAAATATCTGTTAGTGTGCATTTCTTGTACTCTGACAACCCAAAGTCATGGCAATCATCCTGGGCAGTGTAATGGCTTGAGACGCCTTCTGAGTCTCAGGAGGGCGTCTTTGTTCTCCTGTAGCTGTGCTATTAACTCCACCTGAGCAGGCCATATGTGCCTGTAGTGCCTCATTGGAAAAGAGAAAAGAGCAATGCAGGCATGGTTTTCAGATTGTATCTGAACACCTCGTACAATGGCTATCTTACTATTATAATCTAACGTTTCCAGAATGATAACTTACTGAATATTTGAAACTCCCATCTAACAGCCCCTCCTGTGAAGTTAGAGAATTGGTTTGATGAGTCACTCCTGCCCCAGAAAGAAGCCCTATTTATACCCTTAGTGTGAAGGGCTAATATGGCTTATATTGGATAGGAAGGAATGTTCCTTGGTCACAGTTTCTACAAGACACTGATGCAGCCCACGTCCTTGTTGAGAAATGACAGCCTCAGCTATTTCCTCGCACTTGAAATTCAAACAATTCTTTTGCTTTCTGGGCACTTAAAGCTTTTGTGAAAACCAAACCTTATATTTACTAAAATGTAATGATGAATCTTGATCATAGATGACTTTGGCAGATTCTTAGTGAATTCCTCACTGTTCTTCCCCACTTCAGTCATTAGCTATGAATCTTTTTCTGTGGCAATCAGATTACACCTAAAGCTTAGGGGGTAAGCCAAAGGACATGGAATTATTTTACACCTCACTCTGTTTTTTCTGCTTGTTGTTGGAGTAAATGATTATATGATGATGTGGGCTGAGAAGGACTAAGAAGCTCTCCTCTTCCAAAATGCATTAATTCCTGAAATACTCATCTTTATAGTGCTCCTGAGAGTTTCACCATTTCTCCCAGAAAAGCTCAGTTAAAAGTGAAACTGTGTGACCTGTGGGAGGTGGCACCACAAACATATTAGCCTGCACTCTAGTTAATTACATTAGGCATAGGGTCCTCTAACAGAATGCTCAGAGAGAAGCAGAGTCGAAGAAAAGACAAAGAAGTCCGGGTGCAGTAGCTCACACCTGTAATCCCAGCTGCTCAGAAGGCAGAGGCATGAGGATCGTGAGTTCAAAGCCAGCCTCAGCAACTTAGCAAGACCCTCTTTCAAAAAAAAAAAAAAAAAAAGAACTAAGGATGTAGTGGATGTTGCACAGCAGTTAAGTGCCCATGGGTTCAATCTCTTGTACAAAAACAAAGACAAAAAAAAAAAAAAAAAAAGGAAAGAAAGCTGAGCATGGTGGTGCACACCTGTAATTCCAGCTACTGGGAGGCTGAGGCAGGAGGATGACAAGTTCCTGGCCAGCCTTGGCAACTTGAATTGGGACCCTGTCTCAAGATAAAATAAATTCTTGGAATGGAACCACCCTTTGACCCAGCTATCCCATTCCTCAGTTCATACCCAAAGGACTTAAAATCAGCATACTAGACCTGGTCGTGGTGGCGCACGTCTATAATCCCAGCAGCTCTGGAGACTGAGAGAAGAGGGTCATGAGTTCAAAGCCAGCTTTAGAAAAAAGTGAGGCACAAAACAATTCAGCAAGATCCTGTCTCTAAATAAAAAAATACAAAATTGAACTAGGGATGTGGCTCAGTGGTCGAGTATCCCTGAGTTCAGTCCCTGATACCAAAAGTAAAATAAAAAATCACCATACTACAGTGACTCAGCCACATCAATGTTTATAGCAGCTTAATTCACAATAGATAAATTATGGAACCAACCTAGATGCTCTTCAACAGATGAATGGATAAAGAAAATGTGATGTATATATATATACACACACACACACAATGGAATAGTATTTAGCTTTAAAGAAGAATGAAATTATGGCATTTGCAGGTAAATGGAGCTGGAGAATATTATGCTAAGTGAGATAAACCAAACTCCCAAAACCAAAGGCCAAATGTTCTCTCTGATAAGCAGATGCTGATCCATAATGTGGGGGCCGGGCAGAGTGGTGAAAGTAGGGAAGAATGGAGGAACTTTGGACTGGGGGAGGGGAGTGAGGGAAGGGGAAGACTGTGGGGGTGGGAAGGGTGGTGGAATGAGATGGACATTATTACCCTATACACATGTATGATTACACAACTGTTGTGACTCTGTACCATGTACAGCCAGAGGAATGAGAAGTTGTGCTCCATTCATGTATAATGTGTCAAAATGCATTCTACTGTCATGTACAACTAATTAGAACATTCTTTTTAAAGTAGAAAAAATAAAATTAAAAAGGCTGGGGATGTAGTTCAGTCCTTGCCTAGCATGTGAGAGGTCCTGGGTTCAATTACCAGCATCACATACACACATACAAAAAAAAAAAATCCAAGAAGAGGAAGAGAAAACCTTTTAGGGAGGGCTGGCTCTGGTGGCAGATTACAGTAGAAGACCAAGGACAGCTAAACATGAAATTAGTGGTGTCCTGGAATAGGGGATGGAGAGACATCAGTTAAAAGAAAACAAAAAGAGAAAAGTGACCTACTTCACCCAGAACCATTCTGAATTTTCTAAATTGTGTCCATTGAAGTGGTATTTCGCAAATGTTTATGTGTCTGTAAGCCATCTGACTTCGAATAATTTAGAATATGATTTATTTGATTTGTTATTCCAGGTTATAACCCATGTCATAATGATGTGAAAAGAAACAAATGTATGAAAGTAATGATTTGGTCTTATGGATAGATTAACAAGTAGGAAATAATAATAATGCCAACTAAAAATGGCTCAGGAGGGTGGTGGCTTTACCAAATAAACAGATCAAATAGAAGAGAGGTACTTTTTTACTTCAAGTGACAGCAAGGACAAAGCTCTGGTGTCAGGAAACCTGAATGCAGACCCCAGTTGTTACCTACCAGTTTTGATTTCTCCAGATCTCAGTTTATTATTTATAACATGGAAATTATATTAGGTTACATCTTATAAAGTTACTGACATTCAACCTTTTAATTATATATTTTTTAAGGGACAAGGTCTTGCTGCTTTGCCCAAGCTGGCTTCCAACTCCTGGGCTCAAGTGATCCCTCTGCCTCAGTTTCCAGGAACTGGGACTATAGGTGTGCACCACTGTGTATTTATTGCTTGATATCTGACCTTTTTTAATCTATATGTACCTTTTAGTGTTGCTGTGAAGACAAAATAAGATAATGTCCAGACCTAAGTGAATAGAGCTCAATAAATGTTTGCTATTTTTTCTGTTTGCCTCTAACAATCACAAGTACTCTGTCAACGTTTAGTCACATGAACCTATTTCTTTCTCTAAGTGCTTTCTGATCTCCATCAAAAGTGGTGAAAAAATGGATACAACCAATTCAAATTGAAGTCTTTGGATTATACACAGCTATTAATGACTTATGAGGAGTTGCAAATTATATCTCACTTTATCATTCTTAATAAAATGAAATAATTGACCAAGAATATAAAGCCATATGCCTAGATATCTGACTCTAGTTCTATCCTATTCTTTCTTTAGCTGACTTCCCTACCCCCAGCATAACAGACTCTGAACATCCATCTCCTGACCTTAGAAGGATAACATGCTCCACCTCTGGAGGATTTCCTAAGCCTTATCTCTTCTGGTTGGAAAATGGAGAAGAAGTAAAAGCTGTCAACACTACAGTTTACCAAGATCCTGAAACTGAGTTGTACACTGTTTACAGCAACCTGGATTTCAATGTCACCAGCAACCACAGCTTTGTGTGTCGCGTCAAGTATGGAGACTTATCAGTGTCACAGATATTCAACTGGGAAAAACGTAAGCCACCTTTTCCTGGGGATATTTTACTGCATGGAATCTGAAAAGAACTCAGCCAGATATGCTTTTAGATCAAACTTACTGATAGTAATTTTACAGTCATTTTGGACACACAAGTTAGGCTATTATGTCTTGTTAAGTTTATTGCACAAATGTGATGATAATGTTCCTAGAATAAATATTCTAAAATTTATATACTTAATAAGTGCTATTTATCAGGTAGTCATTGTAGGTGAGTTATTGTAATAATATTGTTTTTATTAAAAGCACTAAAATTTGCCTCAGCATGGTGGCACACACCTGTAATCCTATGACTGTGAGCCAAGAGGATCACAAGTTCAAGGCCAGCCTCAGCAACTTAGTGAGACCCTATGTCAAAATAAAAAAATAAAAAGGGCTGGGGAGTTAGCTTAGTGGTAAAGAGGCTTTGGGTTTAATACCCAGAACCAGAAATAAATAAATAAAGCAGTAACATTTGTATTTCTTTGGAATTTCCTTCAGGGTTCTGGCACTTTCTTTTAGAGCAGCCTACCTCAATGGGCCATGGTAAAAATCTTTGTCTTTTGTGACTGAATGTGCTTAATAGGAACTACTGGTTCATTCAGAACCAAGTCTGGTAAAAAAATGTGAATGATCAAAAATTTTGTGGGCAATACTATAGAATTCTCTTTCCCTAAGAAATGAGATCATCTGAAATTATAAAATGAAAAAATTGGGTTTAGAGGTATGTTAAACCCATGTAGGCTATCACAGGAGAACTCAGATACTTGAAATTCATTTTCTAACTCATATGGCTAACCATAACAGAGGACCATTGGGATCCTCCCCCAACCCCCAGCTCCACTCCCAAAGATACATTTTGTTGTCTGCTTAATAAGAAAGACTGTACCAAGCAAGATATTCAGTGGTTTGTAAATATGGAGCATAATACATGGTATGGCTTATGCCTTCTTGTTGTTGAGATATTTTAGATGGCATACTACTTCATTCTAGTGTATCTATTCTGGAGTTTTCAGTCTTGGGGTAGATTCTTAAACTATTTTCCTCAGTAGGTAATGAGATAAAATTTCCTGGGAAAATTAGTCCAATATAAACCAAAATTTGACATGGTTTCTTTCATCAATACTCCAAACTCCTCTTTCTCAATCATATTTATATATATTCTAAAAATTTATAAAAATAAGATTTGAATCATACAGTAATGAAGGTTTATTAATTCAGGGGTTTTTTTACTTTAGATATTTATCATTAGTCAGCCAATTTTAGATTATCCTGTATGTGGGAATTAGTAAGGGATTAATCAGTAACAATAGCTTGAATCCTGTTTTCCTTTGGACATTATTTATGTTTGGAAGATGGGTATATGTGACATTTTAGGACAAAGGTTGCCAAAAATTTTTATGAAAAGAGTCAGATAGTAAATATTTCAGACTTTACAGGTCACACAGTATCTTCTGCAATAGCTCAGTTCTGCTGCTGTACATGAAGCAGCATTGACATGTCAATGAGTGACATGTCTGCATTTGAATAAAACCTTTTTTAAAATAGGTGGTAGTCCAGATTTGGCCCAGGCACTGTTGCTAGCTAATGTGTAGGCTTTGTCTTTGAGGTTGGAGAACTGTAGAGTATAAACACTTCAAATCTCACTAACTGGGCTGCAGGCATCATTTAGAGTTGAGTCGAAAGTAAATAATGCATTTGTATGTGGTCAAGGGTGACCATATAAATATACATAGGTTAGGTGTGTATAGTTCATAAAAATGTTATGGGTTAATGTGAGTAAACCTTTGCTATAAGAATACCTGATCTGGCATACTGCATCGATGCAGCCAATTCAATGTTTATAGCAGCTCAATTCATAATAGCTAAACTGAGGAAACAGCCTAGATGCCCTTCACTAGATGGATGGATAAAGAAACTGTGGTATATATACACACCATGAAACACCACTCAGCCTTAAAGAAGAGTGAAATTATGGCATTTATGGGTAAATGGACAGAGTTGAAGAATATCATGCTAAGTGATATAAGCCAATCCCCAAAACCAAAGGCCAAATGTTTTATCTGATCAGTGGATGCTGATCAACAATGGGCAGGGGGCATGGAAAGAATGGAGGAACTTTGGATTGAGCAGAAGGGAGGGAAGGGAGGGAGAGGAGAGGAGAGGCGGAGTGTGTGGGGGAAGATGGTAGAATGAGATGAACATTATCGCCCCTATGAATGCGTATGATTGCAAGAATGGTATGACTCTATACCATGTACAATCAGAGAAATGAAAAGTTGTGCTCCATTTGGGTAAAAACATAATAATCAAAGTAATTAAAAAATATCTGATCTGGAAAAAAATCCAATAATTAATTAAACAGATTGGGTATATGATTTTTGTAGTCTAGACCTGCCAAATTTGTTAAACCTTGATAAATTGGAAAGAGGTAAACAGGGGACCCCCACTCATGGTGTCTAAGAAGCTTTAGGCTCAGGTGTCCCAGCTCAGTGTGCTCTGGCTTCTGAGTCTGCCCCTGTGGTGTGTCCTAGCATCCAGGCAGGGCCAGTAGACTGCTGGCAGGTATGGTTCCTTCTTTCCTTCACTCCCACAAGGTTCCTCAGGCTAAATGAAGCTCCCAGGTGGGTGTGAATGGCTTCTGAGAGGACTCCAGGTGTGAGCCAGAGGCTGTGAAATTCCAGAATCCCAGGATAACCGGATGGGCAGGTGAAGGCCTCTTTGTTATTTTGTGTGTCATTCTGGATGACGGAGGCCTACCTTGGTAATACCATGATGTCTCCTTGTAATGTGGTATTTAACCAAAAAAAAAAAAAAAAAAAAAGAGCCAACTTTCCCTAATCTGTCATTAGTAGGTACACTGTCATCAGAAACACATTCTAGAATAATGACTGTAGCAGCAATACGTAGGAATTGTTACAGCCTAACACACCTGAGGCAGAGACCAGTTTGGAGGATACTAAGTAGGAAATGAGAAAAGTCCAAACTAAAGCAGTCCCTGAGAAAGATTTGGGAAAAAGCAATCAGCACCAGAGGTACTGTGTATACAAAAGCCCATGGTAGGCTACTGGGAAGTGAATACCAAGAAAACATATCATGCATGGGGGTAACTAATGGTGGCACTCACTGCCCTGGTGAATACAGGTGGCAGATGTGCTTTTGGAAAGAATATAGTGAGTTCCGTTTTAATCAGGTGGAGAAGCCAACCTCCAACTATCTCGTCAGGCCCCAAAACTACAAAATCTGGAGCTTGGAAATCAGATCAGAAATATGATAACACATGGCATTTCAAGCCTTGGGAATGGATGAGATCATCCAGGAAGACTGCCATCCCAGACAGTAGTATGTGTGGGGAGAGAACATGCTAAGAGAAAGGTAGAAAGCAGGACAGAACTAGAGAAGGAAAAATAAAGTATATGTAGAATGGGACATCAGCTAAGTATTAGTAGGAAGACGTAGTGATGAAGACAAAATGCCTTTTACAGTATCTCCTCAGACTCTTTCCTTTTTTGTGGGGGATGGGGTACTAGGGATTGAAGCCAGGGGCACTTTATCACTGAGCTGCAAACTCAGCCCTTCTTACTTTTTATTTTTGAGACAGGATATCTCTAATGCCAAGGTTGGCTTCAAACTTGCCAACCTCCTGCCTCAGCCTCCCAAGTCGCTGGGATTACGGGAGTACGCCGCACCAGGCATTAGACTCTTTTGCTCAGCTCAGTAAATGCAAAAGTTCAAACGGTCCTTCTCATATTCAGTGACTGAGATCTGAAGATTAGTTGCCCTCAGTATGTGTCTGATTGAAGAATTATACAAGAAAGTTGTTAGCAGCTGTGTCTTGGTGAGGTGACGAGGCACAGAAGTGAATAATTCTCCTCATGTGTATATAGAAGAGGACAGGATGGAAATCAAGCTGTAGCTGACATTTTTCTTTTCCCTCCACAGCCAAGGAAGATCCTCCTGATGATCAGCTCTGGAAGAGAAAGATCCTAATCCCCGTGTGTGTAGGCATCGCTATAATACTTGGGACCTGTTTCATTTGCAGTAAGTACTACCTTTATATCATCGTGATGTCAATTCCTGGAAGCCCAAACTCTATTAGTGTGTTTCAGCATCTCTCTGTCATTTTAGCTTATTCTCTTCTTGTTATGGTTTGGATGTGAGGTTTCCCCCAGAAGCTCATATGTGAAAACATGCAAGAAGGTTCAGAGGAGAAATGATTGGGTTGTAAGAGTCTTAACTCAATCAGTCATTTAGTCCCTTGATAGGGATTAACTGAGTGGTAACTAAAGTGGTAGGGTGTGGCTGGAGGGGGTGGGAATTGGAGCGTGGCTTGGGGAGTCTGTCTCTGTTTCCTGAACATCACATGAGCTGCTTCCCTCTGCCACACTGTTCCTCCATGATGTTCTACTTCCTCTTGAGCCGCAAGGAATTGAGCCAGCCTTCTATGAACTAAGACCTCTGAAACCTTGAGCCCTCAAATAAACCTTTCCTCCTCTACAGTTGTTCTAGTCAGACCTTTTTAATCACAGCAGTGAAAAAGCTGACTAAAACACTTCTCATGTTTGAGCAAGTCTATGATAACTTCAATGTCTTTTTTAACTTGTCTCAATAAGTTCTTTTCATTCTCTGCACAAATATTTTTGATACCTACTATGTGCCTGGCACTTTCCTAGGTGCTGGAAGTTAACAAAGACAAGAAGTCAGTACCCTTAATATGCATTCTACCGTGGCCCTTTTATTTTCCCTAATTTTGTATTTTCTTGGAGATACTGAGGCTTGCTAACTAATTTGAAAACATCTCCAGTGCTAATTGATATTTTTAATGTTTGGTTTGGAGTTAGAGGAAAGGCAGAAAGAACATCAAGATTTCAAGGGCAAGAGTTATTTTCTTGAAGGACAACAAGATGCACTAATGAAGTTGAGAAACTACGTGGTCACAGTTGCTCACTGATGCTCAAGTCCTCAGAACACATTTTTGGATAAAAGATGAGGAAAAGTGGTTGATGAAAATACATTTAGGATATTTTACTCTAGGAATTTAAACTTGTGGCCTTTGACACATTCTGCCTTAGATCTCTGTGACTAAATGAAGAGGAACTGCTAGGCCAAAGCTATAGCTGTAATTACCAGGAAGGGTAATTCCTGGAGTTGAAATCACACACACTGAGGGCAGAAAATTAGAAGACCACCTTCTGCTGATTTTTCTAGCTTTCAGCACACTCACAAAAATGTCAGAGAAAGTCAAAAGTGACTGTTTTATGAGCAAATTACTCTATGGGTGGGACTCAAGAGTATTTCAAATACAAACTATTCAATCTTACCCTCTAATTCAGGGATCCTCATTCTGAGCACTATTAATATCCACATTTTGGGCCGAATAATTCTTTGTTTTAGAGTGCTGTTCTGTATCCTATAGGATGCTTAGAAACTTGCCTAGCCTCTACTCACTAGGTGCCAGGAGCACCTTTGCCCGGGGTTGTGACAACCAAATGTCTTTTTTGAAGTATTACCAAATGTCCTCTGGTGGGAGAGGATGGAAGTTCCCCCTGGTCTAAGAACCACTGCTCTAGATCTAAGGCAGTCTGAAGTCTTGCTGAAACACACAGCCATGATTTAAGGTAGACTTAATATCATTTTTATTGTTCATGTTTATCTCCAAGTTCTACACATGCGCATGCAGAGAAGGAATGAGGAAGGAGTAGAGATGAGGACGACCGCCCACATTTAAAGAGGACCTGCAGAAGCCTGAGGCTGAACATCATATGAAAAGGTAGCCTTCTCTAGCTCTTCTCTACCCCTGTGGGACATATGGGATGGTGCTGATCTGAGGCACTCTTTCTTCCTCTTAGGATCAAAAGTGAGCTCTTTTACTTACTACCTCACCTCAAAAACTTTATTCATATTACTCTAAACAGATTTCATTTAAAATGAAAAATAAAAGCCCCTCTCTCTTCCTTTGAAGGTGCTATTCTGCCATCTTGAATTTTTTTTTGTGTGTGTGTGTGGTGTTGAGGATTGAACCCAGGTGGGCCTTGTGCATGCAAGGAAAGCACCCTACCCACTGAGCTACATCTCCAGCCTGAAATCTTCTCCTCTTGTCAGCCAACTCAGTATCTTTATTTATAAAACTCCTGAGCTAACTTCTTATTCCAATCATTCATTTTCCCTATTTCTCTCACTTTTCGTGGACACAGATTGGGATCAGTTCATACTGACGTGATCACATCTTCCTTGATTTCTCTGCCTCTTCCTGACAGACTCATCCTTCTGAACAATCACTCAGCCAAATTACATCAAGAATTATTCTGCCATGTCCTTTGCTCACTTAAAAACTCAGAAGAGACCCCAATGCCTACAGGAAAAGTTTTGAAACTTTTAACTCTACATGCCAGCTGATCTCTTCAGTCTAAACATCCTCAGTCCTTACCAGTGTTCACATAGCCTCATTTCCAGGCACTAGATGCTAGTGAATGGAGTTCAAGACTTTTAGATCTGTCTTAGTGACTCTACACACAGGAGGAAATCACTGTCTAGGATCTGGAATATTTTTTTCTTTTAAAGGAAATTTAGCTTTTGTGAGAGTTACACTGTTGACTATCAATTTGCTATTCTCCTAAAAGACAATGGTCTTTATGTAAGAGAAACATTGGAACATTGAAATCTTTACTGATATCAGGTGTAAGGTATTTATAACACTCATGTTTAGCTTTAACTTATGAAGTTTCAGGTAACCCCTGCATGAGAAATGAGAACTTGTAGAATTTCCCTTAAAAATAAAGGAAAATGAAAAAAACCCTTAGGTTTTTCAAAAACACCATTTCTTTTTTTGGGGGGGCGGTGGGGCGGTAGTAGGGATTGAACCCAGAGGTGCTTTACCACTGAGCTACATCCCCACCTCTGCCCTGCACTTTTTTTTGAGAAGGGTCTTGCTAAGTTGCTCTGGGCCTCTCTAAATTGCTGAGGCTGACCTTGAACTTGCTATCCTCCTGCCTCAGCCTCTGGAGACATTGGGATTGCAGATGTGTGTTAACATGCCCAGCCTACCATGTCATCCTAGTCTTATAAAAATCTCTATGAGCTACTCAGGAGGCTGAGGCAGGAGGATCACAAGTTTGAGGCCAGCTTTAGCAACTTTGTGAGACTCTGTCTCAAAATGAAAAATAAAAATGACTAGGGATTCTTGTCCATGTCCCACATGGGCTGTGAAATTTGGGTTTTCTCTGTGTGGAGCAGGCTGGCTGCGAAATAATGCTAAGAAAAGAATTCGGCAAAAAAATCACCCTACACAGAAAGTAGTTTTGAAAAGTGAGGATATGATGGCTCTGCAACCCTAGGGGTCCTGCCTCCACACTGGAGAGAGAGAGAGAGAAGAGCCTACATTTGCTTTATTTATACAAGAGGGCTTCTTCAAAGGTTTTCCATGGAATGTTCTTTTGCCAAATAAGGTAGGAGGTGAGCTGTCCAAGCCCAGTGGGCATGCCAACTCCAGAGCTACAGAGCAACCTCCCTAGCCAACCAAAGACTGAGGTCACAAAGTGCTTTGCATGATCCATTAAGTGGGGGAAGCCTGTTGCAATGGGCAAAGGTGTGACATACGCAGTCGAGGGGAGAAATAAAGAATGTCTTTGTGCTAATGCCCTTTTCGATGCTTTTTTCACTCAAATTATTCAATACCATTTCACTCTATAGGTTCTTAATCAAGAAAACAACAATCCTTAATGCTGAGCCCTGCAATAGACATAATCAATCCAAAACAAATAATTCTAAGTCCATTCTAAGCACTGCAAACACTCTTAATCAGACAGACTCATGACACACATTCCCTCTGCATGCTAAGCTCAAGTGCCAGATCTAAAGTCTCAAGTCTTAGGCCTTAAGTCCAGCAGATGCACATTCGCTCAGAGCACTGTGATCAGGTCAGGAACCAATGGAGGCTCCTCCTGGGGTGGAGAGGATGACCCACTGAGGAGAGGGTTGTAAGGAGAAGTCTCTGTTCTCACCAGGGTCAAGATATGGCTGTAGAGTTTGAGAGTGGTGAGGATGATGCAGAGGATCAAGCAGATGATGAGAAGAGTTGGGATGTCAGTCCAGGTCCTCATCTGGCTCTCCAACATGTGGGCATCAGCGTTGGCTGACTAAATGTCTGTCCATTTGCTCCATCATTAATGCTAAATTTTGGGGCTTCTACCTGCCCTTTCATTCCATATCAGCCATTACCAGGTTTCTTAGTGATGTCTTTTATTCTAGGGTCAGGACATCTGATCTGGTGGTTTCTGCCCTGATCTCTCACCTCTCACTTTATCAGGGCGAAAGTAAATGACAGTGACTTCACTCTGAGTTTTATCAGGGTTGTGGAAGGTGACTTATCAGGCTATGCCTGATGACAACATTGGAGGGCTCTGAGGCTTGTGTAGTGGGGACTGCTGTTTTATTTTAAAATGGAGTTACTTAGGCTAAGGCCCTTCTTAGGTTAAGGTCATCCTTACAAAGCCACAAAATGACTTGCCATGCCAGACCAAAATCTCCTTGGTTCCAAGGCTGAGTGGAGGCTTTTCAAATAGCTCTGGGTGGCCCTACACAGGGGATTGTCACCAGCCGTTCTTATAGTCAGAGAAGTAGTTAGATTCAATCAAATCCATTTTATTAATGCTCATCACACTTCAACACACACATCCTAATTCTTAAGTCCTAACTGAGTCTATACCCAAGGGTCCCAGATGCTCACCTATGCTAGAACTCGACCCAGGCCAGAGGAATCTGGTGCAGGTGAGGTGGCGAAAGCAATGGAGGTATCTCAGTCCTGTCAGCCCCACCAGCTCACAGAATTCTAGGTTTTTAAAGCCCTCATTCAGCTGTGTCTCCAGATGTTAGCTGGGTGGCGTCTGGGGCGTACCTGGTTACACCCTGGGTGTATCCTCTTACATCACTAACTTAAGTCTAAGTTCTGCAGTTCACATTACATCATTGGCACACTGCTTACATCACTCAATATTTAATCAATAATCAGTATAGTTAATAATCAATTCTCATAATATTTCTGGTACTCATATCAGGGATAAAACTCAGTGGTAGAGCACTCCTGGGTTTTGTCTTCTGTATCACAAAATAAATAAATAAAATAAAATGTCTTTTAGCAATATCTTTCTATTTCTATTTTATGGGGAGAAACCCAAGACTCCCAGAGGTGAGTGATTTGGCTGAGATTATACAGAGAAGGAGCTAAAGCAGGGCTCAAACTGGACTTTAAGCTCCTTTCACTACACATTTCTTCAATCTTCCAAACACTTACCCTGTTTTCTTTTTATTTCAGTGTATTGCTCATTTCTTGATACTGAAATCTGTCCTTTCCCCCCAAGAAGACCCAATAACTACCACATGGTTTTGAGAATTTGGCCTCTGAAATTCTGTATAGCCCAGAATTTATTTTCATGTCTTATACCCTTTACAGACTTCTACCTATGGAAAAGGGCAACCATGTCTAATGCCTCTTTGCCCCCCACACAGGAGAGTCTTGATCAATAGCATTTGATTGTTTAGTGTAACTGCTTTAATAAACACTTGCTTGACCATATATTTCATGTGGAGAAAATTAGTCTAGTTATAAATTCTCTCATACTTCCAAACTTCCTTCATATTCTTTAGCTATTAAGATTTATATCTATAATATTACCTCAAGCTACCTTTGAGATTAAAATTAATAGTAATAATTACCTTGAGATTAAAAATGCACAATTTATTTTTTTTTCTCCCTTGCAAATTTAGGGCTTAGAAAACTCATTTATTTATTTTGTTTCCTCAGGTTCCACCTCCGTTTGGGTGAGGTAGCTCTGGTGATCTGGATGAGCTCAGCCTGAATTTTTTTTTTTTTTTTTTTTAATATTGAAGGCTGTACCACAAAACCTCGTCCCCAGAACACAGACATGTCATCTTTTTCTGTTTTCATTTTTGGGACAGAGTGCTGCTGAGTTGCCCAGGCTAAACTTGAACTTGTGATCTTCCTGTGTCAGCCTCCTGGGTAGCTGGGTACAGACAATAAGCCAATGAGGCTGGCTCATTTAATATTATTATTTTTTTTCCTTTTTGCTCTCCAACTTCCTCATCAGATTCAGAGAAAACAGAAATATCCAAAATTAATTTCCTCTGATGTATGAGTGCATATCTTTTGTACCTCAAAGCAATAACGAAGTTGGAGAGGGACAGTTTTAAGTCATAGTTTACTGGTTCATATTGGACTGATAAGGTTGGTAAATGACAATAGATGAGTTTGACCTCATTTATAAAATGTTTTTAGAAAGTTCTCATTTAAAATGAGATTTTTTAAAAAATAATAAGCTATCTTCTGAGGTAATAATAATAGCCTTAAAAGTTGTGTTCCTTCTTGGTGTTCCTGGAGCCTACAAACAATTGAAAAGAAGAAAGTAGTCAACTGTGTTCCTGTGTTACTTATAAGTCCTCTTTCCCTGAAACTGCCTTCCACTGGACCAGGAGTGGACCCAGCTAACACCGGGCCAGATATTCTCATCTGAAAACGGAACTGGAGAGCAAGATGACCAAGTTTCTCAAATGTGACTGGATTTAAGATGTTTCATCTTGGCAGCATTCTAATGGGGCCAGATTCTAGGAAACATGGGTACGCTTTTAAGTGGTTGCTTTCAGAACAATTCATTGAAAAAAATAAAGGTAGTGGGCTGACAAGAACTTAAGGTAAAGACTCAAACATCAAAAAATAAACAGTAAAACTAAAAACACCAGGAGCTGCTGCTGCATTTAAGGTTTATAATCCTTAAACAATACCTTAAGGAAACCTCAAGAAGAAATTTGTAATATTTCAAATATAAATAATATATAAGTTATATTAAATTATTATTGTTATACTTGATAACTGTATTAGCTCTGAAGGGTTATGGGAAATAATATGCCTACAAGACCAAGCTACACTGTCTTTCTGTTTTTCCCAGGGGCTGTCATGAAGGAATATTATTTTCCATAACTCTTCAAGCTCTAATTTTAAAAAGTTTTGCTTTACTTGTATTATTGTGATGTTTTTGTGATATGAATAAAAATATTTTTAAAAACAACTCTTTCCTTTTATAATTTCTACTTGAAAGATTTGATTTATATGTGACTGTGAATAAAACCACAACAGCTGGGAGCAGTGGTGCAGATCTATATTCCCAGCACCTCGGGAAGGCTGAGGCAGGAGAATCACAAATTCAAGGCCAGCTGCAGCAACTTAGCAGGACACTGCCTCAAAATAAAAAATAAAAAGGACTAGAATGTAGTTCAGTGATAAAACACCCCTGGGACCAATCCCCACGACTAAATAATAAGGATAATAATAAAATTAAACAATGAACAGATTGGCTAACTGCCCCTTTGTCAGCAATTTATAAATGGGATAATTAAGCATCAGATCCCACAGCTTAATGGCTGACCCTTCAAAACAAATAGGTTCCAGAACAGGGAATAAAATGGATAAACTGTCCGGCCTTAATTCATGATCTGTTACTAAATGTTTTCCTCCTCCTCCACTTTTTTTTTCTTTCTTTCTTTTCTCTTTTCTTTTTGCAATACAAAGTGTTTGAACCCGGGGGATCTCTACCACTGAGCTATATCCTCAACCTTTTGTATTTTTTTATTTTGAGACAGGGTCTCCCTAAATTGCTGAGGCTGGGATTGAAATGTTAATGCCTTTAGAGCTCTTCCTCCACCCTTATCAAAATAACCTGCCCCCTCCCAACCTGTTGCTAAGATAACCTGTCCTTGGAATTGTCCCTCTCCTACAGGGAGTTATGAAGTTGTTGATTAATACCTCCAGGGCTGCTTCCTGCCTGGATCACTCCATTTGGCTCTTACCACTGGGCCCATCTGCTTCTCACCCTTTGGCCATTCCACCTGGGCCATCTCCTGAGCCTAGTCTTATATGTAGAAAAAGAGAACTAAGAGGGAAGAGGCGGGAAGATAGGGATATAGCTCAGTTGCAGTGCTTGCAGTTGGTAGAGTGCTTGCACAAGGCTGTGGGCTCAATCCCCAGCACCACCACCAAAAAAAAAAAAAAAAAAAAAAAAGAAGGGAAGAAGGTAGGAGAACAAAGAAAGTCTAGGGTGTATAAAAGGGGCAGGACACCCTCATTTCTTGGTATACCAGGATACCAGCTCCCTCCTGGGAGAAACTGTGTTGCTCTCTTTTAAATAAACCCTGCTTTATATGCTTGCCTTGGTGTCTTCTCTAATATTCAAACTTCAACATGTGAGGAAGCAGTTTTGTCACCAATGCTGCGCCCCTCCCCTGACTCAGGCAATGGCAAGGCCCTACTGAGGTGGATGGCGCAAGGCGTCCATCCTCTGGAGGAGCGCAGTATGTTTCTGGGAATGGGCTGATTTGTTTTTGTATTCCTTTAATAAGAATAGTTTTGATTTCTCATATGACCATTAAGTATAAAGGAAAAATCATGACTTTCCCAATTAGTGTAACTACTTCTAAAGCATAGATCTGTTTGCTCTAAATGCAATGATTCAGCTGTGGAGTGTAAATTGTTAATGTCTAAAGAAAAACTCCCTGTATTCCTGTCAGGGAAGTTTTTGAGAAATTAAATTAAAATCTAGAGAAGAAAAATTAATGTTAAGAAGATAGATTAGTGCTTAGTACTGGGCAACTTGTTCTTGTTCCTGTGCACAATGGTTTGTGCTCTTACTTTTGTTTGATTAAAAGTAATAACAAGTCAACCCCTTGCCGTAACCATGGCACCGGTTCCAGTCAGTAAGTCAAGAAAGAATAGTCAAGGTATAGGCCAATAGTTTGGGACATTTGTAACTATTATTAAAAGTTAACTAAGCAGAAACTGCTCAAAGCAAAACGCGAACTGAAAGTACAAATGCTTGCTTATGCATAAGCCAAGATACATTCTTCTATTCTAATTGTAGCTATGTAATATTTTGTTTTGTTTGAATAATGATTCCTGTTTTGTAACCACAAAGTACTGTAAGCCTGCCAAAATTAAAAGTATATATGATCAACTTCACAAGTAAAGATTGGGATCAACACCTTCACTTTGGTGTCTGTGTTGTTTCTCCACCCCCTCTTTCGCCGACTCCTCACCATCCGTTCGTCTCCTGAGACCCCCTGTTGGAGCTGGTCTCCGACACACCAAAAACCGGCGCTATCAACATTACTATATCTGAGGTAATAATAGACTTCCATAGGGCTTCCTTAGATCCCTAAAGGTGGCTCTGCCTCCATGGTATTTCTGGACCCTTCTGAAATCAGCACAGAATTAAAAAGAAGGAAGTAGTCAACTTGTGTTCCTATGTTATTTATGACTCCTGTTCCACAAGTCTCTTCCACAAGAAAGAAACTTCTCAAGTAAGTTATCATAAAAGGATCAGACCCTAGTTGGGTGAGAGAGCACAAGCCTGTAATCCCAGCTATTTGGGAAGCTGAGGCAGGATGATTATGAGTTCAAGGCCAGCCTGGCCTCAAAATAAAAGGGCCAGGATGTAGATCAATGGAAGAAAGATTAACCCCCCACACTTCTCCCTCATTCAATCCACTGTACCACAAGACAAGAACAACAACAACAACAACAAAAAACCAAAAAACCCTGACTCTCCCAGCCCTAGTCACTCAATAAAAGGCTGGGCCATTCTTGTGTTCACAGGCAGTTTTGACTTCCCTTTCAATCTTGGCTGCGGGTTTCTGTTCTCGAGACTAAAAGGCTCAGGGGTCACTCTAGTTTAACTGGGCTGTATGAAATAACCACACAAGAGACACAAATACTTTTTTCTTTGGCCACACAAGAGACATAAATACCTTTTTCTTTGGGGTCGCTGTGACGGCTCCTCTGCCCTTAAGGGTCCACAGAAAGAGAGAGATCGAGAGCACGTGCTGACCCCTTTTATTGAGGAGAAGCTATTCAAATGAGGCAAGGGGTCAGGTTTCAGGGGGCTGAGTCTATCTTCATGATGTCCACTGTCAGCAGGTTGATTGACACCTGGGTAGGCCACACCCAAGGGCACAGTAAGAGGAGGGGACACACACAAGGCACTTCCATGGAAGATTCTATCCTAAACAGGCAAGGGGTTATATTACAAAGGAACAGGTGAGCACAGCTTCACCCATGAGGCTGTAGCAAGACACACCCATTTCTGTGACTGAGCGCCTCAGCACCCAGCTGGGGAGTGTAACTCAGTCACCCTTAAGGTTGGCCTCCCACACTTGGCTGTTCCCTTCAGCTGGAGGCAAAGGCCCTTCCTTCTCTGCCCCTGCCCCCAACGTTTTGCCTATATACTCCTGCTCACTTGAAATAATAAGATTGTGCCATTAATATAGACTGGACATATTTGTGACTTCCCACAGGGTCACAATTTATTGAATAACAACAAATTCACAAGCTGTATCACTTTTATAGGTTACAATTCTTCAAGTACTGAATGGGTCCCTTGGTAGGAACAAGTCAGGTTCCTTCATTCCAATCTTAATTACTAAGATCTAGAACATTCAAGTCACACATTGCACCTTACACACTGATAAGGTATATAGCTTGCAGAAAAGTGAAGAAGGGTTAAGGTGGTTAGAGTTCTAGGGGGCTGCTCTGAGAGTAAAGATAGACAGCAAATACAAATTCAAGAGATACTGCAAGTGGTCAGATTGGAATTACTAAACATCCCCAGAACTTCAGGATCCAGAGCAAGGAACTTATTCTAGGCCAGGGTCCAGACAGCAGGCAAGCAGTTTCAAAGTGGGCTGCATCAAACAGGAAGATCAAGCTGAGTGGAAACCTGGGGATTCTGATGGTCTGTTGGCAGGTTGGTAGGTGCCCCGTGGGCCCCCATAACCAGTCTTGGGATGCTTTTCCTTTTGTGAATTTCAGGTAAGGGGGTTGTATCTGGTGAGATAATAAGCTCATGGGTCTCAATTTCTTGATAAGCTCATGCATCCATGTGCTTCTGATTTAAATCAATACATTCACAGGTAGTCATTTTTATTAGCACTATTAATTTATCAGTTTGTGCCTTATGGTTATGCTGTGCAGATGGTGGGTTTTTTTTTTGTACACATCAGGTACGAACAAGGGATATTGTCATTCTATTTTAGCCCATTTACACTCAAAACAGAGCAATCCTGGCAAATTACTGCTTTCCAAAATGGAGTAGTTCAGAGGTAGGCAGGTCCTGAAAACTGCTGTTCTAGTCATCGTGGAGTAACTTAAGGCAGGGCACAGCCTGCTCTCCACATTACTTCACTCAGATTCCATTCTTACTAGCTGGCACTAAGACAAAAGTTCCCATCTCTGGTATCACCTTACAAGGGCTCCTACTTTAGATGCCAGTCGCCAGCCCTAGGTTGTTGCACCTGTGCTTCCTACTGACCAGCTATATAGTTGGGTTCCCATGACATCTCCTTAGGTTTAATTTACTAAAATAGCTTATAGAACACAAACACTTTACTGGTTTATTATAAATAGTATTACAAAGGAAACAGATGAAGAGATGCATAGAGTTCAGCAGGGAGAAGGGGCACAGACGTTCGGGCAGGCTACTCTCTAGGAACCTTCTCAGGTTCAGCTATCTGGAAGCTTTCCAATCCCTGTCCTTTGGGGATTTTATGGAGGATTTATTACATATGCCTGATTGATTAAATCCTTGGCCATTGGTGATCAACCTTAACCTTTGGTTCTTTTCCCCTTAACCAGAGTTTGTGGGGTGGGACTAAAAATGCTTGCCTCCACTTCTGCTTGGGTCTTTTGGGTGAACAGCCACATCCCCTCTGGAGATGGATGCTAGCCATCACTCAACTAATTCACATACAAAAAGACATGATCTCTTTGGAGATTCCAAGGATTTTAGGAGTTGTATGTCAAGGATAAAGACCAAATATATATTTCACAATATTATACTTGACCTAAATAATTTCACTTAGTATCCAATCTCAAGAAGATGCTATTTCTTGACAGGTTGAGAAATCTGAGAGGTAAAGTAAAATGGCTTTGCTGTGGTTCACATGGCTGAAATGGAGAGCCAGTGTTCTGCTTCTGGAGCCCATGACTGTAGCTACTATTTACCCAGCTCCGTAGACCTAACTCTTGGGGAACAACAGTATTCTTAAAGTAGGAGCAGAGAGGCCCAACACTAAAACAAAATACTAGCAGCTTTCCCCCCTTTATATAGTAGTTTCCCCCAGTTTGAGGGAGATACATTTCAAAACCCCCAATGGATGCTTGAAACTGTAGACAATTCAGAACTTTATATAGGTGTAGCTACTAGTGATGAATAAATGGGTAGAACATAGACATGCTGGAAAAAGGAATGATTCCTGTCCTGGGAGGCAAGGCATGAGAGTTTATCACTCTACTCAGGAAGGCACACAACTCAAAACTTATTGCTTATTTATTTCTGGAATTTTTCATTTAATATTTTCAGACCATAGTCTGAAAGTGGAACTTCCAAGGTGGGGAATGCTGAACACCTAGTCCAGTTTTGTTTCCTTCTCATTTACTAACTGCTGAAATCTGCAAGACAGCTTTCTTAGGCAGCAGCTCCAAGTGTAGGTATGGTGTCTCTCTTCTACACAGCTCCTGCAACAATACGCAACACTTTTTATCAGCAAGACTGAGAGGAAACAAAGTCAGACTGTTTCTTCAATAATGTGACTTACTTCCTTTTTAACTTTGTATTTTATTTCAAATGGCATAGAAGTCATCTTTGATTCTTATTAGAACAAAGCAAAACACTACTATACATTAGCCCACAATGGTTCAAGGGCCCAAGAGTTTTACAGACCACCTTCAATTACAGCCTGGTCCTGCTGGCTGGTTGTTTCTTTTCCTGCTGATACCTAGTTTTTGTTTGTTTGTTTGTTTGTTTTGTTTTGTTTTTTTGGTGGGAGGTGGTAACTGGGAATAGAATCTAGGAGTGCTTTACTATTGAGTTACATTCTAGCCACACACACCCCCACCCTCCCCCCCCTTTTTTTTTTTTTTAATTTTGAGACAGGATCTCAGTAAGTTGCTTAGGGCCTTGCTATGTTGCTGAGACTGGCCTCAAATTTGCAATCCTCCTGCCTTGGCCTCCCAAGTTGCTGGGATTATAGATGTGCACCAGCACACCAGGTTAAGGTACCCATCAAAGGACTACATGAGCAAATATACAGCCTATAGAATTCAACTTTAATATTTTGGGAATTTTTTTTTTTTACTTATATTTATAAAATCCAGGGTAAAGAAATATAAGCATACAAATGGGTCAAAAGATCAATACAGATATAAGTATGTATTTAAATTTAAGGATAAATAAAATGAGAATTGAGCAGCTCAATTCTTGATTTAAAAAAACAGAAAGAGAGGAGCAAGTCACTGCCACCACAGGAGCCAGTGGGTACATGTGTCAGCAGGCTGGTCCAATGCCAGAGGAGACGGGCACTGGCATTCATGGCTACAACAACATAGCTCCCATGAGTTTCAAGTCTGGAACATTCTCAATCCTTATCTTGTTTTTCTGGTGATGAAGGGTTTCTAGGAAGGTTTAGCAGGACTTCAATTTTCTTAGCATCCTCCTCAGACTGATTTTTCTGTAGGCTGTTTTCAATTTCCTGAGGGAGGAGCTCAGTAAGTTGCAGTCTGGCTTTCCTGTAATCAAAGAGTAAAAAGGATGTAAGTTATCCATTTCTTAGGTCTTACAGAGATTTAAAACAAAAATTATTTGTCTTACTTTCCTTGCTTTGGTAGGCAACTTATGAGCAAACACTATTCCTTGTGTTTCATATACAATGACTTTTCTCTCTCCTGACCTGAAACTCACAAGTCAATCACGCATGATTCCTACATTATCAAAACAGATGGTGTCATGGTGAAGGAAGCCATATGTACTCAGGAGTACTAGACAGCAGCTCATTATGCTCATCTTACATAGAATCTGCACAGAGTTTGCACTAAGTCTGAATACCCTACCTAGTAAATAGAGATTAGTGTACCCCAGGAAATGGCCAGGTGGGATACACAAAAATTTTCATGCTCCTTCCTCAGTGACATCCCATTCATTAACAGCCACTATATCTATTCAATTCCTCTGTGCCTACTGCAAGAAGGAAAAAAAAATTTTTTTTGGTACTGGAGATTGAACTCAGGGGCACTTGGCCAATGAGCCACATCCTTAGCCCTATTTTAGTATTTTATTTGGAGACAGGGTCTCACTGAATTGCTTAGTGCCTCGCTTTTGCTGAGGCTGGCTTTGAACTGGTGATCCTCCTGCCTCAGCTCCCAAGCTGCTTGGATTACAGGCATGCGTCACCATGCCTGGCTGATGTATAATTTTTCAATGTAGGAATTTAACATGTTTTGTATTCCTATAGATATAAACAACATAGGGGCTACCACTTTTTAAACAAGCCAAGTAAAGCCCCTTGATGTGTATTACTTTTAAGTAATTTCGTATGTAGTCAAGAACATAGGAAAAGAAAAATATGCAACCAAATGAAACTTTAGATTACAAAGTATCTAAAGAAAGATCCTCACCAAATTGAAATTAAAGTTAGTGCCTTTCATGTTTCTTTTCTTCTTAATTAAAGAGAATAAGACCAAGAAGAGTAAACTTTTCTTACCCGGGTATAATGACATGACATGCCTGTCATCCCAGCAACTTGGGAGGCTGAGGCAGGAGGACTGCAAGTTCAAAGCAAGCCTCAGCAAATTAGCAAGGCCCTAAGCAACTTAGTGAGACCCTGTTTTGAAATAAAAATAAAAATTGCTGGGGAAGTGGCTCAATAGTTAAGAGCCCCTGGGTTCAATCCCTAGTACCAACCCCACCCCCGCAAAAAACCAAAAAAAACCTTTTTTGTGTTGGGTGGCAAGTTAGAGTACTTGGGTCAGCAGAGCATCACCCACCAAACAGCTGCAATTGGAAAGCCAGATCCTCTAGTCTTAACATCTCCTTACCATTCTTCCTGTTTCAGCTCATAGAATGCCTTTCGATCCTTCTGTTTTCTCTCCTGAACAGTCTCACCATAGTACTTCTGAAGTGCCATCATCAGGCCTCCTACAGGAGTGCTGAGGGAAAGTGGAGAGAAAGCTTAGGGAAAGAGTCCTCAGACCCCATGACATGTGAGCAACTCTACTAAGTAATAGCACTGATCCACTTGTTCACTATCAGATAAAAGAACTTTGATAATTAAAGCATCTTTGTTAATGTACTTAACATCACTGAACAGTACACTTAAAAATGGTTAAGATTAGGCTGGGGTTGTGGCTCAGTGGTAGAGCATTTGCCTAGCACGCATGAGACACTGTGTTCGATTCCCAGCACCACATTAAAAAAAAAAAAAAAAAAAAAAACTAAATAAACAAAGGCATTGTGTCTATCTACAACTAAGAATATTTTTAGAAAATCGTTAAGATGGTAAAAACTATGTAATATGATTTTATAATAAAAAATTTGCAGTTAACTTCAATACTTTGCCCCTATAAGTCAAGCTGGTATATTACCACTACAACAAAAATAATGTCAACAGTGGATGTGGCATGTTGAATTTTTTTAATTAAAATTTTTAAAAAGAACTAAAAAATCTATAGTATTACCCTCCCTCCTGAAAAAGGGGTGGGAAAAGGAAGTAGATAGGAAGAGAAAAAGAGAGAAAGGAGAATGTTTTTTATTCATATGAATGTCAACTAATGAAAACAGAAGGATTAATAGAATTATCATAACAATAGTTTGTAAACATAGTCAATTACAGCATGGATCATTAATGGATCATAAAAGCCACTAGAGGAAAAAGTTGGACAGTAGGATATTAACATAGTCTTATTCTACAGACACTTAGTATTCATGACTGGAAGGGAATACCTTTGCAATGGATAAATTCAGTAGATACTGCCTTAGCAGAATTCTAAAATAGTCTCCCCAAATTTGCTTTCTTAATTCCTTCACTGTGAACAGGATGAGATATTATGCCTATAACTGCATTAAGTTACATGGCAAAATGGATTTTACAAATATAATTAAGGTGACTATTCAGTTAAATTTGAGTTCATCTGGCAGACAGAAGCAGAAGATTCAAAGTACAAGGAGTACAAGAAGGTTTCAAGGTGCTGCTGCTGTTTCAAACTGGAGGGGACCTGTGGAAGGAATGTGGGTGGCCTCAAGGAACAGAAAGCAGCATCTGCTTCATGGGAAGCAAGGAAACAGGGACCTTGGGCCTATCGACATGAAGAGCTGGATTCTTTCAACAGCTTGTATGAGCTTGAAAGCAGATTCTTCTCCAGAACCCTGAGATAAGAGCACAGCCTGGCTAACACCTTGATTTTTACCTTGTGAAACCCTAAGCAAATAAGCTCACCCAGGGCTGGGTTGTGGCTCAGTGATAGACCGCTTGCCTAGCATGCTTGAGGTATGATTCCCAGCACCACATTAAAAAACAAACAAACGAAAAACCTAAACAAAATAAAGGGTATTGTGTCCATCTACAACTAAAATAAATAAATAAATAAATAAATAAATAAGCAAGCTCACCGGGACTTCTGTTCTGTGGGATGATACGTGAGTATTGTTTTAAGGAGTTAGTTTGTGGTAATTTGTTACACAGCAATATAAAACCAATGCATCAAGTAATTAAAGTTAATATTACTTAAAGTGGGTGACATGTCTCTTGATGTGATACAAAGAGGGTACTGCTTTACCTATGCTGTATTCCCAAAAACATAACCTAAATCTAATCATAAGGGGACAATCAAATTTATTTGAGAAATAATCTGAGCATTATAGTGATAACTGAGGAATTTTGAATATGGATCCTATCTTAGTAGTATTAGAACAATGTTTATTGTAATAATTGTATTTTGATTTCATCCTAGGAGACACTGGTATATTTAGGGGTAAAGTATCATGAGGTCTCAAAAGCTTTATTCAAGGGAAAAAAAAAAGGAAATGAAAAAACATATCCCACACATATACAGAGATACAGAAAACAAATGTGGCAAGATGTTAAAAATTGGTGAAACTGGGTGAAAGGAATATACTAATTCATTCAACTTTTCTGCAGGTTTGAAATTGTTCAAAATTAAATGTTGGGAAAAAAATTAATCTATTAAGTTAAACCAAACCTAACCAAAAAAATTTCATAAAATGTGCTTATTAACTGTTTTATTCTTCCAGCTCCTTCTAACTACCTTCATTTAAGTTACAAATAATCTCAGGTATTAGTGATATATAAATAGTTTTTGTTCAGTGAAAAGGAATTTTGAATATAGACTCTATCTTAGATAGCTGTATTAAATCAATCTTAAATTATTTATTGTGATATGTAAAAACAATTAGGGTAGAATTAGAATTGGACAAAGTCACTGCCAATACAAAACTAACAATCCTTTATAGGCTCTCATTATTAAATATGTCCTTTGAAAATGAATGATAATTTTAATAGGCAAGGCATTAATAAAAGATGTACAAATTTAAAATACGATCATTTTAACACTTACCCCAACAAGCCTCCAATTATACCACCAGCCACCAGGCCTCGAATGCCTAAATTCATTCTGAAAAGACCTCCAGTGACAGCTATTTAAAAAGAATAAAGTTAACATTAAATAATCTTTGAATACAATAATTCCATTTTAAATTTTTCCTTCTATAATACAGTCCCCTAAGTGAGCTTCCTGAGCCTACTATTAACATACCACTATAAGAAAATATCCCATACATAACTTTCCATCTACTTTGCAGATTCAAAAGAAGAAATCTCTTTTACAAAAATAAACGCTAGGGACTAGGGTTGTGGCTCAGTGGAAGAGTGCTCGCCTGGCATGCATGAGGCACCGGGTTCGATCCTCAGAACCACATAAACGTAAAATAAAGATATTATGTCCACCTAAAATTAAAAAAATAAATATTTAAATAATAAATAAATAAATAAACGCTATTTTAATGGATCCAATCTCTTCTCATTTTGCTCGGTGTTGGTCTATTTACATTTTAAAATCTGCATTTTATTCACTTCCACCTCTTCTATTTCTTCCTTTTTCAGGGAAAGTTCACCCCCAATAAAAACAAAATCTTCAAGTAGCCCCAGTGGCTAATGCCTTTTCCCAGCCTCACCCAGTCTGCAGCTGCACTGCAGCTTAAATAGGCCTGCAAAGCAATGGCCTACAGTGCCCCCTGGTGGACGATGGAATGGTATGCACCTCTTTAATTTCCACTGGGATTGCATACATCTTATGTTCATTAATTTTCCTCTTTCAAGAAGCACAATGCAACTAATACCATTACGAATGGCAATATTTGAGGCTTATAATTTTATTTGAATATTCTATATTTATTCTTTACATTTCCTAAGTGAACAAGAACAAAAATCATCATTACCCAGAGATAGTAATTTGGTCTTATTTCCCTAGTCTCACAAACAAAATCTTTTTATAATGGGGCCACACTGTACATACTACACCTTTTATTTTCTTTGAACACATTATTAAATTTCATATCACTAAATTTTCTTCCACAATTCTATTCCATGGATGTACTACAAAGTATTGTCCATCATAGGTATTCTATTTATGGATGTTTTAAATAAAGGTGCAATAATTCCTGTACATAAATCTTTGTACATTAGAATAAACTCATAGAAATGGAATTCCTAGGACAAAAGACACAAATATTTTAAAGGCTCTTTTCTGGGGGAGGGTACCAGAGATTGAACTCAGGGGCACTCAACCACTGAGCCAGTCCTATTTTGTATTTTATTTAGAGACAGGGACTCACTGAATTGCTTAGCACCTTGCTGTTGCTGAGACTGGCTTTGAACTCTAGATCCTCCTGCTTCAGCCTCCCAAGCCACTGGGATTACAGGTGTGCACCACCATTCCCCACAAAGGCTTTTGACTTAAATTACTAGACTGCTATTCAAAAAAGTTGCACTGTTACTTCCCCATTAAAAATATGCAAATACCCTGTTTTGTGTTCTCTTATCTTTCCTACTTTAATAGACCAAAAGTGGTATCTAATTTAAGTCACATTTCCCAAGTAGCAGAGAAAGATAGTTGTTCTACCACAGGTTTACAAGTTATCTGTGTCATGTATTTGAAAGAACAAATTCATGTTCTTTTTCCTATTTCCAACTGAGATATCATTCTCTTTGATGTGTAAGAGATTTTACTGATTACCTGCTTACGTTATTTTGGGATTGTTTACATACTTTTGTAGTACTTGACATAGATAAGTTTAAAATTTTTATGTGGCTAAGTCTGCTAATAATTTCCTACTTAAATATGTATACATACACATATGTATATACATACATACATTAACATATATTCCCACTTAGAAATCAGACATACATCTACTTCTATTTGTCTCCAAATATTTTGTGCATTTTTTACATAACCATTTTAATGAATTTTAATTTGTTTTGTTGTAACGAATAGTTACAATTTTATTCCCTTCTAAACAGCTAATAATTGTTTCAGTCCATGATTCTTTCACCATCAGTCTGAACAATCACCTTTGCTCTAGTTTAGATGTTTGGGTGTGCTTCGTTTGTTCCTGATCTTTAAATTCTGTTTCACAGATCTGCCAATACTCCACTGTTTTTGTTGTAATTTTATTCACATTTTAATTTATGATAGTTGCAAGATCCCCTAATTATTCATGGAAATTTTTTGCTATGCTCACAGAATCTGAATTTTAAAGGCTTTAACACTGTATGAAGTTCTTTTTTAAAAAAAAATCTAATTTTGATTTAAATTATTTTCAATGAATACTGGGTTAACTGTATTAAATGTAACTCCATATTTATTATTATTTTATGATTTGTAATTTTCTTCATAGAGGTTGTACATTTATTAAATTTATTCCTTACGTTACACTTCTGTTACTATTATAAATATAATTATTTTTCAAAGCATCACTCTAGGAATCTATATTGTTTCTTCCTTTCTAAAGCATTGCCTTTGTCCCTTCGGTTAATATATTTTTGAATTTTACTGAGGCATAATTTGCATACCACAAAATTAATCTAAATGAACAATTCAATGATTTTTTAGTAAAAATATTTAATGGATTCAGTGTGCAAAGGTCAGCATATTTTAGAACATTTCCGTCCTCACAAAAAGATTTCTTGCGTCTGCTTGCAGTACTCCTGTTCCCAACTTCTTCTTAGGCAATCTATTCACTTGCTAGCTGATTGATTTTCCTGTTCTGGGCATGTCTCTTTTTCTTTTCTTTCCTTTTCTTTCCTTTTCTTCCCTTCCTTCCTTCCCTTCCTCCCCTTCCCCTTCCCTCCTTCCCTCCTTCCTTCCTTCCTTCCTTCCTTCCTTATTTATTTTTTAATGTGGTGTTGAGGATCGAACCCAGAGCCTCATGCGTGTAAGGCAAACGCTCTACCACTGAGCTACAACCCAGCCCCCTTTCTTTTTTTTGATACTGGGGATTAAACCCCGGTGTACCTATCCTCAGCCATATTTAATTTTTATTTTTGAAATAGGGTCTCATTAAGTTGCTCAGATTGGCCTCAAACTTGTGATCCTCCTGCCTCAACCTTCTGAATTGCTGGAATTATAAAGGTGTGCCTCCAGACCCAGTTCCATTTTCTTAATAATGCCTTCTTTTGAAATATAAAATTTTGATGAAATCCAATTTACATCAACTTTTTCTTAATTATGCTATCATATTTAAGTCTTTGCCTAATAAAATGTCACAAAGTTTTATTCTTGCATGTTCTTTCTAGTTTTATAGTTTTAGCTCCTACATTGAAGTCTTTGATCTCTTGAGTTAATTTTTGTGTATGGTATGAAGGAGCAAAGTTCACCCCTTGTACAAGGGACTATGCAATACTCCAACACTCCACATGCCTGCCACCATTGAATTAGTCTGGCATCTCTGGAAGCCAACTGACCAGAAATATAAGATACAGATTTCTGGACTCTCCATTCTGTTTCACTTACCTATCCTTAGGCCAATATAGTGCCTTGATTACTATAGTTTTATAGTAAGTTTTGAAATTGGAAAGTATACATCCTCCAGCTTTATTTTTTTCTTTTTCAAAATTGTTTTGCTTACTCTGTGTTCTTTGACTCTCCAAATAAATAAATAAATCAGCTTGTTAATTTCTGCAAAAGATATTTTAAGCTTATTGGGATTCTGACAGGGTTTTAACTTTAGATCAATCTGGGGAGAATCACCTTCTTAATAATCTTTAATCTTCACACCTAAAATCTGGATCAGATACCAAAATGCTAAAATTGCACTAATAGGATATTAAAAGGTTTATTACATACACAACGAAACTTAAGGAAGAAACCAAGGTAGGTTTCTAATTATAAAAATGATCCAAAAATGGCCTTAAAGAGGTAGCAGGGTGACTGGCCTGGGTTTTTATAGTGGTCGAAGGTAGGATTAGAGTGAAAGCTTTGTACAGACTGGAGCTTGCATGGTTTAAACCACCTGCTGGTACCAATAAAGGTGGCCCATAGTACTTGGGCTTTTTTATGGGAGGAGGAGGAGACAGTATTGGGATTTGAACCCAGTGGCACTCTATCACTGAGCTATAATCCCAATTCTTATTTATATTGAGACAGGGTCTCACTAAATTGCCCAGGCTGGCCTTGAACTTGTGATCCTCTTGCCTCATTCTCCAGAGATGCTGGGATTACCATGCCTGCTAGCACTTGGGCTTTCTTGTCTTTAATTTTTTTTTTTTTTTTTTTTTGGTCTTTTTTAAGAAGAGGAAAAGTTGGGCTGGGGCTGGGGTTCAGCAGTAGCACACTTGCCTGGCACTGGGTTTGATTCTCAGCACCACATATAAATAAATAAATAAAAAATAAAGATCTAGTGACAACCAAAAAAATTTTAAAAATTTTTAAAAAGAGGAAAAGTTTATTTTTGCTCATGGTTTTAGAAGTTTAGTCCGTGAATGGCCCAGTCCACTGCTTTGGGCCCAAGGTAAGGAAGAATAACATGGTGGAAGGTTGTAGTGGAAGAACTGTGTTCACTTCATGGTGGCCAGGAAGCAGAGAGCACTTGGGCTTTCTTATTGTCTTGTTAAGATGTGGGACACAAAGAAAGGGGACTTCCAGTTTTTGATGTGGTATAAGATTAGAATTTATCACTCCATTCTAATAAGTAAAAAGCTAAATAAATTGAAAACAACTACAACTCTTTTCTTAGATCTATCATAGATGTGAGGGGGGACCTCCAAGTATCCAAGAACTGTGGGAAAACTTCAAAAGGTTTAACATGAGTAGATGGAATGGAAGAAGAAAGAAAGAAACTCGGTAAATGTTTGAAACAAATGGAATCCCTCTACATTAATGTCAGAAAACAAACCAAATTTAGGAAGCTCAAGAAACACCAAGCAGGATAACTGGCCCCCAAATTACACATGGGCATACCATTTTCAAACTGTAGAAAATCCCAAGATAAAGAAAGGAATACTAGGCTGGAGATATAGTTCAATGGTAGGGTAACTTGCTTAGCATGTGTAAGACCCTGAGTTTAATCCTACACACATACTTTCTTAAGAAGCCAGAGAGGAATAGGGGGACACCTTCTTTACCTGCAAAGATATCTACATAAGACTTCTAGAAACCACACATGCAAAGTGAGAGTAGGGGGAAATATTTAGTGTTAAGAGAAAAAAAAAAATCACCGACAATGTTCAATCCATTCATGTAATATTATTACTGATATGGTTGGATTAAGGCCTGCCATTTTACAATTTCTTTTCTGTTTCTTCTTTAATTCCATTTTGATCTTTCTGATTTAAGCTTCACCCCCAGTCATTGTTATTTTCCGTTTTCAGACAGGGTCTTTTTTGAGTTGCCCAGGCTGGTCTCAAACTTGATGATCCTCCTGCTTCAGCTTCCTGGAGATTACAGGTGCTCAGGATGCCCATACTTCTAAAGTTACTGTCTTATTACTTTGTTCCAATGAAACACTACTCTTTTACCACTTTTGTGCTCTTGTTGTCCTATCTGTGGTGTATGTAGTTAAATTCAACAATACAATGTTACAATTATTGTTTCATACAACTTTATGTATTTTTAAGGTTAAGGATCAAATTAGTTTTACAATGTTTTATAATAACCTACCCATTTACCATTTCTAGTATTTCCATCTCCTCCTGTGGACTCAGGTGATAATTTGGTGTCATTCCCTTATTACAATATAACTGCACTCCTTCCCTCTCCTTTTTGCTACTATTGTTCCAGATATCATTAAATGTTATGTACCTGATGCTTTATTTTTATTAGTTTTGTCTGTTTTTTTTTAGAATCTCCATGTTGCCTTTAATAGTTACTTACATAACCACCTTTATCAATACTCTTAACTAACTCTTCATGTAAATTTAAGTTAATCTCTGATATCACTTCCATTTTTAAAGGCAGATTTGCAAGCAATGAATTGTCTTTATTTATCTGGCAATGTCTTTATTCTGCCTTTTTTGGGGGGCAGGGAGGGGTACTGTGGATTTAACCCAGGAGTGCTTAACCACTGAGTTATCAGCAGAACTTTTTCTGAGACAGGAGAGTCTTGCAAAGTTGCTCAGGGTGTCACTAAATTGCTGAGATTGGCCTCAAACTTGCAATTCTGCCTCAGTCTTCAGAGTTGCTGGCATTACGAGTGAGTGCCACCATTTCATTTTTTATTTTTTTACTTTTTAGTATTGGGGATTGAACTCAGGGGCGCTTAACAACTGAGCCACATCCCCATCCCTTTTTCTTTTTTGAGACAGGGTCTCATTAAATTGCTTAGGCCTCACTAAATTGCTGAGGCTGGCCTTGAGCTTGCCATCTTCCTGTCTTCAGAGTTGCTAGAATGCCTTGAGCCCAGGGAAGAATTGTTTTTCTTGCTGCTTTTAAGATTTTCCTTGTTTTTCAATAGTTTAAGTATGACATATCTAGGTACAAATCTGTTTTATGTTTTTCTTAGAGTTTGTTACATTTCTTGGATATGTAGATTAACGTTTCTCATCAAATTTGGGAGTCTGTGGCTATTATTTCTTCAAATACTTTTCCTATTTCCTTTCTCTCTTTCCATACTCCATCTGGTATTCCCATTCCGTATGTGTTGGAATGCTTGATGGCGTCCCATAGACCTCTGATGTTCCATTTGTCTATGTTCACTTTTTAAATCCTGTCCTTCAGAAGAGATCATCTATCTTCAAGTTCACTGAACTTTCTTCTGCTACCTCAAATCTATTGCTGAATTTTTCCTCTTCAGTAAATTTTAAATTTCTATTATTGTACTTATTACCTCCAGAATTTCTATTTAATTACTTTTATGATTTCTTTCTTTACCGATATCTATATGTTAACTCACTGTCCTCATACTTTTAAGAGCCATCATGTGAAGTCTTTTGTTAGTTATGTACACAGACAGGCCCCATCAGAGGAAATTCCCATTGCTTTTTTCCTAGTGTTTCAATGTGACTTTGTTGTGATTGTTGAAAACTGGGACATTTTAAGTTATATGCCATAGCAACTCTGGAGTTAGAACATGTCCCCTTTAGGGGCATGGCTGTGGTTCTTTATTTATGTGATAACTTGTCTAGACCAGATTTGTGGAGTCTATTTTGCTACAGAGTATAGCCACTGATTTCTGCTCTCAGTTTTTATTTTTATGTCTCCCATCCTAGGAATTGCACCAGCTTAGTTGTCAATGATTCATTAAAACAATAAGACTTGTATCCTATACAAGTGAATTTGTCTGTGGCTTAGGGAATACATTTAAAAGTTATTCAGTTTACATATCTTTTTTTTTTGGTTTTTACTTTTTGTGTTCACAAGGACTCGCATCTACCCAAAAAGTAGCTTGTTAGACCCCTAACCTGAGTATACTTGGAACCTTATCCATGTGCACAAGCTTCCAGGGCATATGGGGTAAATATGATCTCATTATGGCTCTTTTTGGCTTTCTCTCTTGAAGACAGGATCTCACTATATTTCCCAGGCTGGTCTTGAATTCCTGAGCTCAAGTGATCCCTCTGTCTCTGCCTCCCACACAAGGACTACAGGCATATCAATGCAACGCACCAAGCTGTTTCTTTGGTTTTACTGTTCCTAAGATCCTCATTAAAATTCTGCCTCATCCGCTGGTCTATGGCTTTTCCTGAAACAGTATCAAAATCTCAGGCTAGCTGTGTGATGTTTGAATTCCTTGATTGAAACTGCTTTCAGCAACCTCCCTACATTTTCTGTGCTCTGCTCCAAATGTCAGTAACAAAAACCCTCGAGTAACAAAACCCTCTCAGCCTACCCTTCCTTTGTGGGACTTTTGCACCACAGAGCTGGAGGCTCAGGATAAATCACCACAGACTCTTATTGCTCTTACCAAGATTCAGTAGACATTCTTGAATAAATGCTTCTCAATTTGTCAGGTGCCTTAGATCAATTTCCAGTATCTTTAAAAAGTTGTTTTTTTGATAATGTTGTTCAGTGTATTGGTTCTTTTTGGGAAGAGGGTTTTCCAAGATCCTCACTAAGATTTTGAGATAAGATCTTTTGAAGCTGCTGAGGCTAGGCTCAAAGATGGCAATGCCCCTGCCTTAGTCTCCAAGTCACTGAGATTACAGGCGTGTGCCACAATGCCCAGCTAATTTTGCAACTTTATGTAAGCTTGAAATTATTTCCAAATTAAAAAAGAAAATAGATCTATCTTTTAAAAAAAATTTTAGTTGCAGATGGACACAATACCTTTATTTTATTTACTTACTTTTATGTGGTGCTGAGGCTCACAGTGCTCTACCACTGAACTACAATCCCAGCCCCCAAATAAAAAAGTTTTAAATGTGGCATATGTATTTGTGTTTTTTTATGCGAGAGAATGTACGTGAGTTAGTGGACAATTGAGTGTATAAGACGTTTAGCTTCATTTATCATTCTGAAAACATTTTGATTTTTTTTCTTTTTTAATGTTTATTTTATACACACACACACACACACACACACACACATATACTTACACCTATGTATGTATAATATACATATATGTATTTTGAATTGACAAATAGAAATTATGTGTGTGTATGGTGTATGACATGATGTTCTGAAATATGAAGACACTAATAATGGCTAAATCAAGCTAATTAACATAAACATTGCCTCCCATATTCATTTTGTTTGCTAGTAAAAATACTTAAAAAAATCTTCTCTCTTATTAACTGTGAAATATACAATAGATCAATGTTAACTAGTCACTATGTTGTACAACAAATATCTTAAAACTTATTCCTCCTAACTGAAATTTTGTATCCTTTGACCAACATCTTTCCAATTCTCCCAAACTCCAATCCCTGGTAATCAACATTCTATTCTCCATTTTTAATGAACACTTAAAAGAGGTCTAGTAGAGGAAGAAGCTTTAAAAGAAAATCATAACTCTTACCACGAAAATATGGTTCTTGCTACTTCATATGACCAGTCTCATCCTAAGCTACTCTTCCCTTCACTATGTTTGAACCACATTAACCTGTTTCTAAGGAACTTTATTGCCATAGAGTCCTCCCCTTGATACTTCTGCTGCTCTTTTTTGCATTCTTCAGATGTCAGCTTAAATGTTAACTTTCTCAGAAAGGCATTCTCTGACCACCTACTTCACTTTAAATCCCCTTGTCCTATGTATTTGTTGCTTCCTATCACAGGAACCTGTTTTTTCCCATCCTCATGAGACTTTAAAATTCAATGAAAAAGAAAAGGATCTTATCTGTTTATTCATTAAGCATACCAAGGGCCAAACCCAAAGCTGTCCATAAACACGTTTGTATTGAATGTTGAATGAAGTACAATATGAAGCCAACCAAAGAACTCAGTACTTCTGATTTGAAAGTCCTTACATATTTTCTAAGCCATATTTAAGGTTGAAAAATGTAAGCAAGAACAAAAATGTCTTACCTCCTGCAATGACAAAATGGCTCATAGCATTTTTATTTCGGTACACAGTTAATCCAGTGTTCACTGAGCTGGGATGGAAGAAAAACATACAATTCAAAGCATATCCCATTTACCTTCTTGACTGCTGTTCTCATTAAAATGATAGGTATGACAAAACTGAATCTTTTTTTTTTTTTTTTTTTGAGGAAAAAAAAGCGTTCTGGTCTATTCAGCTAGAAATTAGCCATACTAAACTACTGTCACATCAAAAGAGATAAGGCCAAAAGGAAAAAGACAAAGAAATTTAAAACTTAAGCAGGTCAGAATAAATTATATTGAAATTCAAAAGAAAAATCACTGTCTTTCTTCAGTGATATTCTTCCTCCCTCAAACTCTTCCTGCCTCCAGAACAGATGTACCTATAGTTGTTAGATTAAGAAACATTTATTGCTGGGTGTGGTGGTGCACACCTATAATCTCAGTGGCTTGGGAGGCTGAGTTCAAAGTCAGCTCAGCAAAAGCAAGGAGCTAAGCAACTCAGTGAGACCCTTTCTCTAAGTAAAATACAAAATACGGCTGGGGATGTAGCTCAGTGGTAAAGTGCCTCTGAGTACAACATTAAAGGTGATTGTCTCATTTTTCAAACCATCCCTTTTTCTAAAAAATAAAATTCCATTTGATTTTAATAGTCTTATAGCCACCATCATCATCAATAAATGATGAAAATTTTTTCTTGAATATTCAGAAATAAAAACATAAAAAATTGAAACATAAAGGTTTTGAAATTTCTCTTTCTTAGGAACATTGTATTTTTTTTTAATATTCATTTTTTTAGTTTTCGGTGGACACAACATCTTTGTTTGTATGTGGTGCAGAGAATCGAACCTGGTCCTCACGCATGCCAGGTGAGCACGCTACCGCTTGAGCCACGTCCCCAGCCCCCTTGTATGTATTTTGATACTAGTTGGTAGACCTCTATCAGTTATACCCAAAACTACAATTAGTTAGACCAACCTCTTAGATAAACAAAAGTTCTTGAGAAAAAGGCATTATGAATCACTTCAACATGTTTTTATAATCTCAAAAGATGCACTACAAAAATATCAAGACTCTCTCTCAAAACTTAGATAACTTACTTGAATATAGTCACAAACACTGCAGTTCTCCAACTCCAGCGCCAGCCATATCGAATGAAGCCTCGTGTGGCAGCACGATGCGCACATTGCTAAAGTTTATAAAAAAGCTGTGAGATTCCAAAACACCTTGATGCTTTCCTTATTCTAAAAATTATGGGGCAGGAGGAATGCCAGCTATAAATTAGTCAGATAGAAATTGTTATGAGCCAGGCTATATGGGCAATGACCAAACAGACTCCATTTTACCCTGAGACTCCAAGACATATAAGAAATGCTTCTCCCATGGGAACACTCTGCCTCTAACAAGAGTTGCTTAGCAGAGCATGTTTGGCAACACAAAATGGCAATTCTCATACAATGTAAAATTGTTCTTTCTTTGGTTCCCATTTTTCTTGGGCAACGTACCCTGTCAGAGATTGATTGTCTAGATACCAGTAACCATTCTCTAACTCGTACTCAAGTAGGGTCATTTCGACCCATGTCCGTTGTGCTTGCTTGCTGCTATGCCAACCTAAAAGTCTCATGGGAAATACCAATGTACCCATTGCATTGTTATGCTAACTGCTGAATTCAGATTCTGTACCCCTGCTTGCTTGCAGTTTTTGCCTTTAAAGAATCTGAAATGCTCAGGCTTGATGCTGTTCCTTGAACAGATAGTTATGGGTCCTTCGGGGAGCAGTTGCAGGCCAGCCAGCTAAATAACGACTCTCCGATTCGGACAAAATGGACTTGATACATTTTCTGAGAGGTCTGTCCCATAACAGAAATAACATAAAAGTCTCTAGAATTATCATTCTTTAAGTACTAAGGTTTAAACAAGTCTCTTGTGCATCCTGTTTTATCAGGAGATGGAAAAGAAACAGAATTGCCAATGTCAATTGCAAGTAATCCATCAACTAAGAATCTAAAGCGAATCTATCTGGCAACCACCATGACAGACATAAATCAGTATTAGACATGTTCTTCATTAAAACAAAACAAAACAAAACAAATACTCCCAGTGGCACACACCAGTAATCCCAGCGGCTCGGGAAGCTGAGACAGGAGAATCTTGAGTTCAAAGCCAGCCTCAGCAAGAGCGAGGTGCTAAGCAACTCACTGAGATCCTAAAGTACAAAAAAAGGGCTGGGGATGTGGTTCAGTGGTCAAGTGCCCCTGAGTTCAATCCTTGGAACCAAAAAAAAAAAAAAAAAAAAAATCAACTAGGGGTTCATACACCCTTCACATCCTGAGTTCAAACCCCTAGCACCACACACACACACACACACACACACACACACACACACACAAAAAAAAGGATGATGAGATTAGAAAATGGTCATTTGGCAACCACCACAATAATAACTAGTTCAAGCAAGAATCATAATTGAATGCCAAAATTAGATTTAAAAAATTGGATATTTACTAATCTCAAAAAGTCTAACAAGTATCTATAAAATACTTTCTATTAGAGAGAGGAAAAAACAGTAATTTTATGGTGGCTAAACTTGGCAGATATCATCTTAAGCAAAGTAACTAAAGTAAAAATCACCAGTAAAAGGACAAATTGATATCATATGCTTCTGATCAACTGTGCTGAGAATACAGTATCAATTAATAATAAGTATCAATAGGGTAACCTGCCAAAAAAGTATAGCATGAGTCAAATTGAAGGGCATTCTACAAAATATATGGTCCACAGTCTTCAAAACTGTCAAGGTCAGAAAAGGCAAAGAGAGAGAAATAATTCCAGACTAAAAGAAACTAAAAAGTGGCATAAAAGACAAATTTAACATGTAATCTATAGCTCCTAGATCAAGTAAAAGTTTTTATTTATTTTTTAAATAAATGAGATAAGCTGAAGAGCTAGCAAAATTTACATAAGGTCCACATACAATAGTGGACCTTATGTAAATAGTGGTCCACCACAACAATATTAATTTCCTGAACTTGATCATTATAACTGTATTTGGTTTTATAAGAAATGGCCTTGGCTTTTGGAAATACACACTAAATTATTTATCATGTCTATAACTTACTTTCAAACAGTCTAGAAAAAAAATAGTATTTATTATACAGAGAGAATGACAAAACAAACATGGTAAAACATTAAATTTTACAGAATCTGGAAGAAAGGTATGTAGGGAATCTTGTGCTATTTTTTTGCAACTTTTCCTTAAGCCTGATGACTTCAAAATAAAAAGTTAAAAAAAGAAACTTTTCTTGGGACACAGTGATACATGCTTATGACAGCAACTATGGAGGCTGAGGCAGGAGGAATCAAGTCCAACGCCAGCCTCAGCAATCAAGCAATACCCTGTCTACAAATAAAAAATAAAAAGGGCTGGAGAAGTCAATCCCAGTCATAGTTGTGATCCTATATGCCTATTTTGAAGAAGTCTAATAAACAATGTATACACATTACACATCAGCATGAGGACTTCTGTTGTTATTTAGATTAATTTTTTAAAAACCCTCCTAAACTACAACCTAACAGAATGACTATGTGTAAATAGCTAAGTTTGTATGCCCCTAAATACTATTTAAATCACCAGTACTTACCACAGCATCAAACCGGTTATGATAAATTTCTGCTTGGCTCTGCTCAATGTAGCGTTGTTTAGCATGAACAAAAGCTGGTATTCCACCATATGCCCAGCCAATGATGCCTGCTGAAGCTGCTGCCCTATAGATATTCTCAAGTTCCTTTGAAATTCTCTGTTGTTCACTAAAACATCAAAAAGAAAACATGTTGAAACATTATCCAAAACACTATGAAGAACTATCCAAAATGCTACCAAGCCCAGTGGTGCATGCCTGTAATCCCAGCAACTCAGGGGGCTGAGGCAGGAGGATCACAAGTTGAGAGACAGCCTCAGCAACTCAGCAAGGCCCCAAGATGAAGCCTAAATAAAATAATTAAACACAAGTCTGTCAGTTCCCTTGCTACAACTATCTCAGCAATATTATAAAGCTTCAATTTTAATTTAACCCCTTGATAACAGCGTAGTGTAGTAAATTACTTCATGATAGGGTAATCTTTTCACAAGTGATTAATAAGTTAATGAATTAAGTGTTTTGAATTATTATAAATAAATTCAATCTAAAGGGTTATCTTCTATTTTAAAATCTAGTTATGATGAGAAATGGCAGAGGGTATAGCTAAACACTACGCTGGTATAGCTCAGTGTTACAATGCTTGCCTAGCAAGAATAAGGCTCTGAGCTCATTCCAAGCACAGAACAAAAACAACAACCCAATAGTTGATACTGTTTAATTCTTCCTTGGGCAAAATAAAAAACTGACAACCTTCTCTGGCCCTCTTCAATCTCCACTTGAGGGGCGGTGAAGGAACATTATTGGTCATGAAATACCAACAAGTCTGGGATCAAAAGAAATACAAAAAAGAATATTGGAGTAGATTTCTGCAGACATGGATGTCAGTGGTTTCTAGCTTGGCCCAAATTTTCTTACCTGTAAAATTAGGGCACTGATTTCAATAGGAATACATCCCTATGTACCTAAGTATCCATCCCTAGGAGCTCTTTCAGTGACCCTTAACATTAAAAACCTATCAATCAACTATCAAATGGCAAAATCAGGATACAACCTTCTTCCACAAATATTAGAACCTCTAACCTCACTTAAAAATAAACCACCACCCCTGGGTTCTTGGCCCCAGGCTAATTCTTTCGTGGCCCCTCCCCACAGACCCTGGGCATTTTTTACTCTCTGACAAACAGCTCCCGGAGGCGATCCCAACCGGATTCCGGGTAATAGGGTTCTTGGACTAAGGAAGGCAACTTCTGATTCTCCACCAGAGATTCCGAGTCGGCAGCCACAGCTCCGGCAGCAAAGACTCGGGAGGAAGGACGCCGTGCCCTGCAAAAGAAGCTCGGGGGAGCCGGTGGCGGCTCCTCCATGCCCTTTCTCCACCTGCGGACACACACTCTTGCGCACTCAGAACACCAAGGCCGCCTGAAAGCGCCTTTGGAGAGAGTGTGGATAACTGCACGAATCAGTGAGAACTACGGAAGCAGGCCCGAACTAATGCACTGCTTGATCCGCTGCCACAGGACGTAGACATTCTCCCTCTCAGCCCCAGTATCCCTTTGGAGGTCCCAGGGAACACGAAACAGGAAGTCCCGCCTCCGTCAGGACAGAGGCAAAAGACGGGGCTACTGCAGAGACTGCGCAGAAAATACTTCCTGTCGGGGCAGGACGGGCGGCCGAGGTGTTGGACCGCCCCGGAAGTGAGTTGGCAGTCAGTGGCTGCGTCCGCTTTCTGGGCTGCCTAGGCTTACGTACGTGGGTTTGGGGCAGGTTTTGGGTATTTGAAGGTGGTCACTTACTGAAGTAGGTTATCGTATTTAAAATACCAGAGCCGGGCACGGTGTCGCAGGCCTGGAATCCCAACCGCTCGGGAGGATAAGGCTGGAGAAACACAACTTTAAGACCAGCCTCTGCATCTGAGGTCCTAAGCAACTTAGTGACACCCTGTCTCAAAACATAAAAGGGGGCTGGGTTGATAGAGCGCTCGGCTAGCATGTGTGAGGCCCCGGGTTCGCTCCCCAGCACCACGTAAAAGTAAATATAAACAAAATAAAGGTGTAGTATCCATCTACAACTAAGATATTAAAAAATAAAAACATGAGTGTAGCTCAGTGGTTTTGGACCCCTGGGTTCAATCTCCAGTTTAAAAAAAAAAAAAAAAAGGTAAAAAATGCCAAAAATTCCATGTAAAAGAATCAAGTGCAATTTTGAGTGCAAGTGGAAAGGAGAGATTTGTTTAAAAACAAGTCATCTACACACACACCACCCCCGCATGGAGTCAAGAAACCACATGGACTGAGCATGATCCATTTCTACCCAGTCTGTTCTTTGTGTAAAGGATCCAGGAGCTGGGGGGTGGGTCCAATATTTGTTTGGAACTAGGAACTGAACTAACATCCCCAACCTTTTTTTTGAAAATTTGAGACAGGTCTCACTAAATTGCTGAGGCTGGCCTCAAACTTGCAATTTTGCCTCAAGGACCCGAGTTACAGGTGGGTGTGTGCTACTACTACCAGGGTCCAAGATTTTGAGATCGCTTTTTTTTTTTTTTCTTTCTTTCTTGAGTCAGCTTTGGGCATTTCTTCACAACGTGGATTTCATTCCCCTTAGTTCATAAGCTTCTCAGAGGGCAGGAGAATTTCTGGAACTTTTAGCAAGTGTTTTGAGAATCTGATTTCCTGTCACTATAGCCTCTGGGAACTTGTTCTTTTGAGGTATAGTTGTTATTAAAATGTATTAATTTTGTTGTGTGCCTGTAATCCCAGCTACTTGGAGGTTGAGGCAGGAGGACATAAGTGTGAGGCCATCCTGGCAACTGATCAAAATAAAAAGGGCTGAGGATAGGACTTGGTGATAAAGTACCCCTGGGTTAAAGTCCTATATTGCTAAATAAATAAAATTACTATACTTTTTAGTATGAATATGGTAAGTAGAATTCTAGGATTTGCTAGCTGGAATTCTATATATAAGACCCAGAGAAGTGTCTGGCTAGAGTGACTAGCTGAATTATGACAGTGCTATTAGGGGACAGACAGATGCAAATGGAACATGAAGTTATGGGAATAATTCTTTGAAACAAGCCCACTCTGTTGACTCCCCCACATCCTCCCATGCTTTCTTTTTACCTGACTTAAGCGGACAGGCACAACAAACTACCTGTTAACCGCAGGAGAAATGCAGACCCAAAATAATGTTGATGAGAGGAACCCAAGCTACTTGAAGGGGGAGACTTGTGTGCTTTTTCACAGACCAGATCCTGAAATTTAGGGAAATAAGGACAATTCCTCCTAATCATAAAATTTGTAAGAATTTAAAATTAAGAATCCAATTAGAATCAATCATCAGGGGCCAAAGTGACCTAGAGTTGTCATGGCAGTGGGGACTTGAAAGTGATGTCATTTTGCTGTCAGTCAAAAATCATGTTGGTGGGACTGCCTGGAAACTTCTCTGGGATCCCCAACAAAATTGGAATGCAGAAAGAGGCACACTGTCCCTTATCGTCTCTAAGAGGACCCACTCTCTCTCTTGACTGAGTGCTGCTTTCCCTTTTCCTATCTCTTCAATAAATTGATGCCTGTTACCCTGAAATCTTTCTGACTTGATTGTAAAGACAGTTTCCCAGAAGGCCCCAGCTCTATAACAGTGTTATGAAGATTCCTCTGGTGTTTTAAGAAAAAAAGTAGATTCATTGCTCATCATAGCACTTACTCCATTATGCCATTATTTTCTATTTGCTGATCTCTCTCAGTAAACTACTTTGGAGCTCAGAGACCATAGATACTTATCTCCATCTCCAGGACCTACCAGTATCTGACACGAAGTAGGTGTTCAGTAAATATTTGTTGAAGAATTCAGATTCCCTTACTCCTGGCACCAGGTTTCTGTTTATCCCTTGTTAAGTAGAGGTAGAAGTGGTACCAGCATAAGGTCCTGAGGTCTGAAAGTCCAAAAACAATGGCTGTGCAGCCTGTCTGCCTTCATGTAAAAAACAAAACTAAACTAAATGCTTAAAATAAACCCAGAATCATCCTGGAATGAAGATGGGGAATGGGGATAGGGTGGAGGTTGGGCAAATGCTGAAATCATTTACATATAACTCAAATATCCACAGGGGTCTCTAGCCTGTAACTACAAATGAGGTCATATTAACAGGCAAATTTCACTAATTCCATAGGTGCTTCCTTGCGTGGATAACTAGAGACCCTTGTAAGTCTCCCTTTGCCACCCAGTAACTTGCAAAAGTCCCCTGTCTATTGGCTACTGCTCACGCTAATGTTGTTCCACCTCAGCTCTCAGACTGTCACACTCCAGCATTTCCTATTTCCCCAAGCCCTTAGGGCTTACCTTCTTTTTAGTACTAGGGAAAATACTCTCCCTCCTCTGAGCTTATCTTTTTGAAAGGTCTCAGGGCAACTCTGTCCAAGCCAATAGATGTTAGAGGTTTAATTGGACCACACTGTAACACATAACTCTCTCATCAGAATATATATCTGCCAGCAGAAAAACTTATCAGGGAAGGATTTTAGTAGTCACCATTCTGTGTCTGGAACCATTGTCCTAATCCTCAGCCCTTGTTTCTGAGATCTGCTCATAGAACTCAGTAACTTCAGTGAATTTTCTCCCAGGGGTCAATAGGTTCCCTTTCTCAGCAAGGTTCATAGTCCTTGCCAGACACAGTAATCCCAGGAACTTGGGATGCTGAGGCAAGAGGATCACAAATCTGAGGCCAGCCCCAGAAATTTAGCAAGACTCTGTTTCAAAAAAAAGGATTGGGAATGAAACTCAATGGTAAAGTGCCCCTGGTTTCAATCCCAGTACTGCCCCTGAAATAAATAAATAAATAAACACACAGACACACACACACACACACACACACACACACACACACACACACACACACACACTCTCTCTCTCTCTCTCTCTCACACACACACACACACACATACACACACAATATATATATATATATATATATAATAAAATCCTTGCTACATATATTACATTTAGTTATATTACACACAACATAAGCCTTTTCCACAAATAGAGAAAATGAATTTTTGAAGAGGAAGAGGTAAGTTTGGGTCTGAGCTAGTATTAATGTCAACAAACTTTAAAAGTTGTGGGGATACAAATTATTTTCAAAACATACACTTTACACATTGTTATACATCATCCTTATACAATCAACACTGAGGTAAACAGATGAACAAGTATAAAATATGAGTAATTTGCTGTATGTAAAGACAAAGATGCCCTAGTTGACTCTTTGGAGGGCAAGTGAGGATTCATATGATCTAACTTTTAACAAATTTTATTCAATCCCCCTTGGAGCCAATGGCTGGGCAATCTATAAATAGAATCTAGTAAAGCCAAATGTCTCCATATCCACCATCCATCCATCCTTCAAACACTTCAGTATTTACTCTGTGTGAGGCACTGTGCTAGACAGTAGAGACATCAGGATGAGTAAAACATGATTTCCACCCATCAGTATCTCAGAACAAAAGGAGAAATAGTCAAGTAATTATAATACAATGTGATGTCATATAACACAGGCATAAGCAAAATATTATGGTAATCCTTGCCTAGAAGAATGAAAGGAAGGATTCAAAGAGAAGGTGTTTGAGCTGCAACTTGAAACAAAATGGAAGTGTTCCCAGAGAAATGAAGCTTTAGTTCCTATTCTAAAAGACAACAAGGCAGGTGTGGTGGCATACAACTGTAATTCCAACAAAACAGGAAGCTGAGACAGGTGTATCGTAAGTTCGAGGCCAGACTCAGCAACTTAGCAACTCTGTTTCAAAAATAAAATAAAAAGGGCTGGGGATATAGCTCAGAGGTAGACTGCCCCTGGGTTCAATCTCCAGTACCACAATAAATAAATAAAAACAGAAGAAAAATTTCTTCCTATTTTACTTATCTATTTTTGTGCGGTACTACAAATTGAAACCAGGCCACTCTACCACTGAGCTATATCCCTAACCCTTTAGTTTTTGAGACAGAGTCTCACAGAGTTGCTGATGCTGGCCTTGCATTTGTGTCCCTCCTGCTTTAGCCTACTGATTTGCTGGGATTATAGGCATTGTACCTGGCCCAAATGTCTTTTTCAAAAAAGGAAAAAAATAAGAATGGACTCCAACAATGATCTGCAGAACAAATATCTCCTATATAAGTAAATGTAAAAGGTGAATGCTCTGAATTACCAACATAATGATGTATTCCCATATGGAAACTCCTTGTAGTCTCTGCACAATGTTGATCAATAACCCTGATGCTGTCAATTTAAGAAGGAAAAACACTAAAGTGTGCAAAGGGTAAGATAAAAGTTGTTCAACTAAGCACATTTCCTTAAAGTGTGAGGACTACTTCCTAAATTTATTAGGAATTTTTTGTCTTTTTTTGTTCTTGTTGCTCTTTATTTTTTTTTTAATATTTATTTTTTAGTTTTCAGCAGACACAACATCTTTCTTTGTACGTGGTGCTGAGGATCGAACCTGGGCCGCACGCATGCCAGGCGAGCATGCTACCGCTTGAGCCACATCCCCAGCCCTCTTGTTGCTCTTTAAAGAGACAGTTAAGGGGGCTGGGGATGTGGCTCAAGCGGTAGCGCGCTCGCCTGGCATGCGTGTGGCCCGGGTTCGATCCTCAGCACCACATACCAACAAAGATGTTGTGTCTGCCGAGAACTAAAAAAAAATAAATAAATAAAAAAGAATTAAAAAAAAAAAAGAGACAGTTAAAAGGGATTAAAGGCACAAGATGGGAACTTAAAATCCAATTGCAATAATTACTCATGTGATTAGCCCCTTTTTATGTGGCATTATAGAAACCTCCTGAGTACCAGTTTATGCTTTTACAAAACAGAACTCCTATATCATTGCACAGCACAACTGCTGCTTCCTTGAACTTTCAGAAAATAATCCCCAGGTATTTCTCACAAATCCCATAGGGTTTCTACATTAAAATAAAGCAACAGTTATCAAGTCTAGAATAATATCAGAACTGCAGAAATGAGTTGTACTAGTTCCAAGTACTGAATTTTATGTTCCAAAAAAGTGGAACAAAGTGCATCTCTCCTGGACACAGTCATTTTCACAGTGATGAACATATACATGTAGATGATCTGAGGCACACGCTGTGATTGATCATAAGAAAATGAAAGTAGAATCAGATTCAAAATCCACATTCTGGGTCCTTATTCAGCCAGAGTTGAACTACTTCACATCTCTGTATTACACATATTTTAGATCTTTCTTAAGAGTAGCTCTGAGTGCAGCATGATAAGGAAAATCAGATGTTTGGCTTGATAAAAGGTGTTCAAGGTATAGGTGCCACACTCATAGTAAGCTTCTTACCACAGGATAGCAGATCTGCTGCCATAGGGAGGATTCTTGTCCTATGATGAGTACTACAGTTCAGTTTTCAAAATTTTGGGAACAATCTGGTCATAGCCTTTCCTTCTTGTTACATTATAGGACAGGAATTTAGAGTATTCAGTTAAGAGGTTTTCCCAGTAACAGGTGATGTCTTCCATCTGCAAGTGGTCCATAATAAACTGGCTTCCCCTAGAGGAAAGATTAACAAGAATATTTTGAAACACAGAACTTAACTTAATAATAGCCTACATGTTAATAAGCTATCTTATGCCAAAACTTATTCAGAGTACTTTACATGAATTTAATTAATTTGATCCTCAGAATCAACCCTTATAGCCATCATATCTATATATATTTGCATTTATCAATACAACATAACATTTCCCCCCCTAAAAACAAACACATTAATAGCTGGTGATCACAGCTAGGCAAAATGGTTCATGCCTATAATTCCAGCAACTCAGGAGGCCAAGGCAGGATCTAAAAGTTTGAGGCCAGCCTCAGCAGCTTGGTGAGACCCTGCCTCAAAAAAGAAAAAAAGAGCTGGGAATGTAGCTTGGTGATAAATTGTCCCTGGGTTCAATTTCCAGGACTGGGGAAAAAAAAGAAAGAAAAAGAAAAAGTCACTGGTCATAAAAAGTACTTATTGAAATATCTTAAAGATTCCAATCTATTTCTATAAAGTTTGGGGCATATTAGTGTGTGGATATGTTTTCCCCCTCCTCTGGAGAGTTTTAACTCTGCATTATCTCTGTACCATAGGGCTGACAGACAGACATCATATGGCGATAGTATTCGGATAACATTAGCTATGGCAAAATGGGGATGATAAAGTAAGAGAAGGGAAAATGAAAAGAATTTACCTTTCAGCAATTTCTTGAGCTATATCATCATTTGCTTTTACAAATTGCAACAGCTCCCTAAAAGGAAAATAATTATTTGAACTCAAAATGTACAGCAAACTTATTAGTACCCAGTCAGAAAAATCATAGCTTGATCTCTAGATATGTGGTTAGTGGAATATTTCTTTAAAGCAAGCCCACATACATATAAAAGGCAGCCTATTATAGATTTGGAACATAATAGAGAAAAAACAGAAATGTTCACAGATATAAATAAGAAATCAAAAGTGAAAACTTCCAACCTGTCTCCAAATTCTTCTTCTAGTCCCTAGGAGATAGAAGTGGGTCCACATTTCTGGCCCTTCTCCAATCTCATCCCATCAAGAGAAAATTTGCCTAAGCTTCACTGGGGTCAATTTTCATGCTATATCTGAAACAATGTTGATAATATAACAAGATCAAATATCCCTATCTTTAGCTTTTGAGAGATTAGAGCTTTTTTTACTTTGTACTGTCTACATGTTATACACTGGAACCAGGATTAAAGCACTTTTCAAATTTAAATCCCACTTACAGCATTCTTAGACACTATAACCACTATACAATATATGCAAACTAAATAAGAGGTGGGAAAAAGCTTTTACTGGAAAAATTCATCAAGGGTAAATTCCTTATGCCAAGCATAGTGATGCACACCTGTAATCCCAGTGACTCAGAAGGTTAAGACAGGAGGATTGCAAGTTTGAGATAGCCCCAGTAACTTAGTGACACCCTGTCTCAAAATAAATAAATTTTAAAAAGGGGCTAGGGATATAACTCAGTGGTGAAGTACCCCTGGGTTCAATTCCCAGCACCAAGAGATAAAAATAGAAGAGTAAATGCCTTGTAATCCCAGTGACTTGGGAGTCTGAGAGAGGAGGATCACAAGTTTGAGGCCAGCCTTGGCAACTTAGAAGCAAATGATAGGATAGCTGCTTACTGGACATTGGAGAGATCTGTTTTGACTGGGATATAGTGAACCCACGGCTTCAGTTGTGGATAGAAGAATTCTAGCCACTCATCACCAACATGGAAAACAAGTGAACCACAGAGGAAGAGGTGTTTGAACCGGAAACTTGCAGCTACGCCTCGAAAATTAAACAGATACCTACAGGGGAAAAAAAAAGCAAAATATATTTGATACTCTTTATGCTTGCTACCACAAATATGACCTTTTTCTTGTTCCCTCCTTCCCTTTTCTCCTTTTATGATTCTCTCCTTTCCCTTTTCATTTTCAGTTTTCAAGAACACATTATTAGTATGTTTCTGTAAGGTTTCCACAAACAGCCTGCTTTTCAGGCTTGGGACTACAGGTTGCTCTGAGAATATCAGGGTACAGGAAAAGGGAAAAATACCTTCTCCAGACAGAGCTAGATAGGTTCAGAAGCTTGGCTGATGGGTGGAAAGAATATAGGTTCAGAAGGAATTTTGAATACCTTTGAATGTAGATTTTGGACATATCTAAGAAAATACAGAAATGTTCAATGATACAATCAAAAATCAAGAGTGAAAAAAAAAAATCACATGCTTCTCTGTATGGGTATAATATCTCTATAGTCATGACCCCAAAGCCCTGTTTTTCCTTCAGTATACCCCCTCTGGTCAAAGGCACTCCCTGTTTCCTGGATGGTATCCTGAAGTTTAGGGAGAAGAACAAGTCTACCCTAATCCATCTTCAAAGAAACACTCCTTGGAAAACTGCTGTCACAGACTACAACACTTTTTTCTCAGCACTTTTCACATCTGCACTCCTGTCTCCAACCAGAGTTGCTCTTACACTATAGTTATCCTTGAGCATATAACCAGCATTTTTAACTTTGAGTACCCCAGTTATCCTCCTCTGAGCCTTTACTTGTTCAACTAATATCTAGTCCTAGAATTTCATTATATTAGTGATTGTTTAGTTGGTTGATTGTAGTGCTGGGAACCCAGGGCCTCACGCATGATAAGTACATACTCTATCACTGAGCTTCATCGCCAACCCCTCAATATTTATTACCCTGATAAATATTCAATCTAATGTCAACTATTGGGTCAGAGGGATATGGAGAGGTAAACCCATCACTTTAACTAACAGCAAGTTCTCTGGAAGCAGGAAACATGTTTCATTCCTCTCTACAGTCCCTGTAGAACTCAGGTCAGTGCACATAGGCCCTCAGGAAAAGGCAGCTAAATGAATCAATGCTAGATAGTAGTATTAAAATTCTTACCCAAAGTAAAGCTGTTTCAAAAGAAAAATGGAAACCAAGAGTCAGGAGTTTTAGAAGTCTTACTTGTATTTGCAGTGATCCACAAGATGGACATCCTTAGCAGCTGGCTTTCCCAAGGTATCCTTTATGTGAAAGGGAAGTTATTTGTATTAGTACGAATAGCATTTATGGGCAACCAATGTGCAGCAATCATTGTAAAACATTTCTTCAACATAATCTCACTTAAGCCTCATAATAAACATACTCAGGAGGTATTATTATCTCATTAAACAGATGAGGAAGCTAAGGTTTAAAGGAGTTGGGAGACTTGCTCAGGATCACTGGCCCTAAATAGAAATGCTAAGGTTTTAATCATGGCCTGTAGCACATTTCACTCTGTGTAAATTACACACACAGAAGATCACAAGCAATGGCTAGTAGACTTAGGGATATAGTCCATTCACAAATATTTTGGAGCATGGAATATATTTTTAAATAAATATTCAAACTGACTGGACATGGCAGTGCATGCCTATAATCTCAGCTATTCAGGAGGCAGAGGCAGAAACATCCCAAGTTTGAGCTCAGCCTGGGCAACTTTGTGATCATTTGTCTCAAAATAAAATTTTAAAAAGGCTTGAGGAATTAGCTCAGTGGCAGAGTGCCCCTAGAATCAATCCCAAATACCACAAAAATAATTTTTAAAAAATTGACACCATTTATAGTGGTAGGATACTTTTCACAAAAATCCAGATCTCCAACTTCTCTTAGAAAAAAATAAATAAAAAGGAGTATCTGGCAAACTGGACTCCCACTTCCACTTGGCAGCAATCAAATGGAGCTGTTAGTGCTCTCTCTGACTTCTTTACATCACCTGCTGGCCTTTCAGGGAATTTGATTTAGGACCCCCAATGTACATTCCATCCTTCTTAAAAGATAGTAAAATGAACGAGGGGAATAAGTCTGTGTGCTTTTGCTGCCCCCCACAGTAGATGCTAACAAACTGTGTTCGGAATACATTCTTTCATATTTTTATTATTTGACCAGATTTCTTAAATCTAATATTTCCTATTAATTGAAACTATATCAGATTGCCAGAGGTGGTAACCTATTCCTGTAATCCCAGCTATTAAGGAGATAGAAGCAAGAGGATTGCAAATTGGAGGCCATTATGGGTAATTTAGCAAGACTCAATACCAAAAAAAAAAAGGGGGGCAGGGGGTAGACTGGGGATGTAGTTCAATGGTACAACATTCCTGGGTTCAATTCCCAGTACTGAAAGAGAGAGAGAGAGAAAAAAACTGTGTCAAAAAATATATAACATCTTGAATACATTTGATTTTTTCTTAAGAAGTTTCAATTTTATTTATTTATTTTTGGTATTAGGGATTTAACCAGGAGGCAATTAACCTCTGAGCCACATCTCCAGCCTTTTTATTTTTTATTTTGAGACAGGGGTTCAAAAAGTTGCTGAGGCTGACTTCAAACTTGCAATCTTCCTGCCTTAGCCTCTGAGTCACTGGGATTACAGGTGTATGCCCATTCAATCTTTTTCTCAGAGCATCTTCATATAGTATGTGGAAATTTCAAGTGAGAAAATAATAGGATTTTCAGATCTTTAATTAAGGCAAGAAGTCATAGTTAAGAGGACACAGATGGACTCTAAACTAATAAAGTTCCAATGTCTGGCTTTGCCTTAGAATTATTTAAGAAATTTTAAAGAAATGAAGATTCCTAGACTCCCAAAGATTTTGATTCATTTGACTCATTGTTTAGGCCCTCTGGTTATACTATATAGTCACAGTAGCTAATCACTGGTTTAAACCAAGGGTTGGGAAACCTCAGCTGACAGCCCAAATCCAACCCACTACTTGGCTTTGTAGAACCCAGGGACAAAACATTTTTACATTTCAAGTGGTTGGAAAAAAACAAAAGAAAAATATTTTATGTGTCAGCTGTAGTGTTACACATCTATAATCCCAGCAATTTGGGAGGCTGAGGCAGAAGGATCATAATTTTGAGTTCAGTCTCAGCAATTTAGCAAGACTTTATCTCATTATAAAAAATAAAAAAGGTTGGGAATGTAGCTCAGTGGTAGAGAACAGAAACCATATGATCTATGAAGCTCAAAATATTTGCTATCTGGCCTTTTTCATAAGAAACTTCCAAACTCTGGTTTAAACCTTTAAAGTAGTGTAATATAATTATGCTATAATTTGGCCAGAAAAGCAAGGTGGGTTTGAAAAAGAAGAATTTATAGATATGCTAATATTGGTTCATGAAAGTTTCTCTACATTCATCTCACCACTGAGAGGAAACCTAATCTCAAATTCTACCCAGTTGACAATGTTCTTTAGGTGAGCACATTCACTGCTATAGTTTTATTCAGATGATTGCTGATTACTTTCATAGATTTCCAGGCCTGGTTTTTGGTATACTCTGCATCAACAAGTTTTGGATTTTTCCGAGATAGAAGGATAAGAGGATCCCGTTCTGGATTTGTCCTGTAAAAGAAACACAAGACATAAAACTATGTGCCATGGACCATAATACTGTCCCCAATATCTCAAAGGTAAGCAATATTAGAACCCATGCAAACAGTGTCTGCACAGATGGATAATTCACTGGTTTCTGTGACAGTAGGGAAGGGCATTCTGAGTACTGCAGCACCTATGTGGTCCAGGCTGTCCCCACTTTTTCCTTTAGGGATAGGAGGTATTTGGCCCTTCTTTGCTTACATCTGGTCTTTAAAGACATTCTGTTCTGGTCACTACAGCTACTTCCCAGGGAATGACTTCCCTTTCAGGAAGGTTCTCATAGCCTCTATAATTACTAGTATTCAGAGCTGTGTAACTAAGTAATCACCACTCACCAAAATAGCTACATGACTTTTGTTCTGTAGGCTCTATAAAGTCCAGGGCTTATGTAGTTTTTTGTATGTAGACTGTATGTAGAAAAAGTGTTAGTTGTGGTACAGGTAGCAGAGGGGCTTGACATATGAGGGGTCATGGATTCCCTGAGAATCTGAAAAATCACATATCTTTATATAATTTTAAGGAAGTCCTAAAATTCTTGGAGCCCAGATACAGTCTCCAAGTGAAGATTCTGTGTTCTTAAGAGCTGAGAACCAGAGAAATTGGTAAGAGACAGTAAGCAGTGAATAGTGGGCCCATCTGCGTACTGAAGTCCACTTCCAAAGCAAGGAGGAGAGTGGCTAAAGAACGATCTCTGATACACACCACATACACTACAAAACCTTTCTCCCTTCATGGTCTTCCCTATCGTCTGCATCACAGATATTTACTGTGTATCTATGAGCCAATTACTGTTCTTGGCACTGGAGATATGGAGCTGAACAAAGCTCCCTTTTCCATTTCTTTCTTCTCTCTACTTCCTTCTCCATTTTCTCCAGCCTCAGTCTATGATAGTAAACACTGTTTGGCAGCCACATGGTCTGACAAAAAGTAGGGAGACTTGACTCCTGCTCTTCATTAACCAGCAGAGTGATAGTGGCTACTCCCAGGAAACTGCAAACAAGAAGACATTCATCTTCTGTTCAATATCATATAATCAGTGTCCAACACAGCCTTAGCACTCTAAAAATATCTGTTGAATGACTACTGGAAGAACTTTACTTCTTTGAATTTCAGTTAAATGAAGAGTGATTTGGGCAAAAAATTCTCAATCTAAGATTCTAGGCTTGTACATTTATTTTTTAGTTATTTTAGCTTTCCCCTTTCCCTTGGGATCATGCCCTCAAGATTACTTAAATATCACACACTGCTAGGAGCAATTTTTATAAGAGATTAGAAAATATAATCACCTTGATCCTCGAAAATATGCTGTGGAATTTTTCTTTCTCCATGGCCACTGTGCTGCTGACCTAAAAACACAGTTTTTGATTAGTTTCTGTGCTTTTTTTCTCAACTCTATAAGAATATGTTTTAACCACGTCTAAAAATTAGTTCAGGGCTTTACATTTTTAAATAAATCTGATCAAGGGTACTCAAAAGAAAAATCTCACTGGACATGGTAGCACACATCTGTAATTCCAGCAGTTCAGGAGGCTAAGGCAGGGGGATCACAAGTTCAAGGACAGCCTCAGCAACTTATGGAGGCCCTAAGCAACTTAGCAAGACCCTGTCTCAAAATAAAAAATTTAAAAAAGGGCTGGAGATGTAGCTTAGGAGTTAAGCACCCTGAGTTCAATCCCTGGTAACAAAAATAAAACAAAAACAAAAAATAAAACAGAAGATAAAGAAAAAAGAAAAACTCCTGAATGATATTACCATCCCTTTTTTTATCATTTCACTCTTCTGGAGGGGCTCGCCAGGAATATCTACATGTCTACTGCCCTGTTAATAAGTAACAACATTAACTTGGTGGGAAAAAAAAGCTTCCAAACTCTGAATGGCATGTTGGGGGCTGTTTGACACAATGAGGATTTACTCTCTACTTTAACAATGCTATTGATAGAATTAACGTGAAGAAAACTGAGAAGAACATTCAAAACTGAATGAAAGGGAATTTACTCCCTGACTTCATGTTTTTTTTTTTTTAAATTGTTTTTTTTTTTTTAAGAGAGAGTGAGAGAGGACAGAGAGAGAGAGAGAGAGAGAGAGAATTTTTTAATATTTATTTTTTAGTTCTCGGTGGACACAACATCTTTGTTGGTATGTGGTGCTGAGGATCGAACCCGGGCCGCACGCATGCCAGGCGAGCGCGCTACCGCTTGAGCCACATCCCCAGCCCTGACTTCATGTTTTGGAGGTGTAGGTGTCAACAGATTTACTGACATTTGCAAAGCACCCTGGTATTATTACAGCTGTATGAAATGCTCTAGAAAGATAAAGTTCCTGAAACTCAGGTTTCAGTACACATTAGCATGACCAGCCTTCCTTGCTGAAATTGCTACTCAGCTGCATCATTTCTGACTTTGTTCATAGGAACTGTCCTTGCACAGAAGACTGCAGTACTTATCTCTGAAAAAGGAAAGGAAGGCTGAGTGAATGAGGGATTGGTGAACTATATTACTGGAATGGAGGAACACAGGATGTAGGTTCTTTTCTGATACCTAGTATCATGGAATTCACTTTTGCTCAGCTGAGAGCATTTCTCATTATTTCCCAGGTCCTCAGACCTCTAACCTCAGCTAATCTGGCTCATTTTCTAACCCTTTCTTTTTTCTTTTCTTCCTTTTCTTGGGGGGGGGAGTGGATGGGGGGGCATTAGCAGTTGAGCCCAGGGACACTCTACTACTAAGTAATATTCCCAAATCCCCAATCCTTTTCTTTTCTTTTGACACCAGGATTTAATCCAGGGGTGCTTAACCTCCCCAGTCCTTTTTTTCTTTCTTTTTATTTTGAGACAGGATCTTGCTAAATTGCTTAAGTTACTGTGGCTGGCCTCAAACCTGTGATGCTCCTGCTTCACCCTCCTGAGTCACATGGTGGTGTGTGCCACCATGTCCAGCTTCTCCTCTAGCTCTTTCTTGCTAGATCACCTTTATCTGATCCTCCAGTTCAATGCCAGAACTATCTCTTGTTTCTCCTCATACTTCTTCCCATCAAAATATGAACATCATAGCACTAGATTTTTTTTTATTGTGGAAAAATGACAGGTTCATTATATTAAATTCTAACTGAAAAAGATAAAAGTAAAAATTCATTTGGACTCTCTCTACCCACAGGTAAGAATATAAAGTTCTAGTGAAGAATTTCTTTTCAATCACACTTCTCTATATCAATGCTTTTCTTTCTCTTGCAGAGCTGCGGATTGAATCCAGGATCTTGTATGTTAGGTAAACCCTCAACCACTGAGCCACACCTGTTATTTGGAGTGATTTTATTTCTCCATCCTTACTCAGGGCCCACAGACATTTCTGATTATTACAACTGGAAGATTACTAGTGGCATTTAGTGAGTAGAGGCAAGAGATGCTGCTGAACATCCTATAAGGAATAGGACAGCTTCTCATAACAAAGAATTAAATTATCAAGTCCAAAATGTGAATAGTGACAAGACTGATAAACCTTACTTTGTATAACAAGTCATTTCATATATGATAAAATAATTATATAACCAAATTGCAGTTTTTTATTCTGTAATTTCTTTAGACATGTATATATATTTATATATAAAAATATATGATCAATAATTATATAACCAACACCTATTCTTCCTATGTCCTGGATACTGTTTTATGTATATGCTTTATGTATATCAAATCATTCCCACAACCTTATAACATGAGTTTAATTAACTAATTGTAGTACTGAGGATCCAACCCAGGGGCACTCTACCACTGTGCTACAACCTTTTTGTTTTTTATTTTGAAACAAGTTCTCCCTAAATTGCCCAAGCTGGCCTTGAATTAAACTGGGATTATAAACTGGGTGCAACTGCACCCAGTTAAAGTGGGTTTTATTACCCCTTTTTTACAGGCGAGCACCTTGAGAGGAACAACTTGACCAGAGTCACACAGCTAATCAGGACCAAGATTTGAATCCAGAGTCCTGGTTTTTAACTCCTTTTTCTACTCTGCCTTTCCATTCATTCATAGTATTCCATTTTAGAATCATGACATAATTCATGTCATCCCTTATTTATAGGTTTGAAAAGTTTCCAACTTTTTTTTTTTTTTTTGTATCAGGGATTGAATTCAGGAGTGCTTAATTACTGAGCCACATCCCCAGCCCTTTTTAATATTTTATTTAGAGACAGGGTCTCACTGAGTTGTTGAGGACCTCACTAAATTGCTGAGGCCGGCTTTGAACTTGCTATCCTCCTGCCTCAGCATCCCCAGCTGCTGGGATTATAGGCATGTGCAACCATACCCAGCGGTAGTTTCCAACTTTTTGCTCTAAGAAATATATGAGTAAACATCCTAGTATGTACATCTTTGCACACTTGTCATATTAGTTCCTCAGGAACTTATGCTAGCTGGGCATGGTGGTACACGCCCGTAATCCCTAGGACTTGAGAGGCTGAGGCAGAATGATTGCAAGTTCAAAGCCAGCCTGGGCAATTAAATGAGACCCTGTCTCAAAATTTTTAAAAAGGGCCAGGGATGTAGATTAGTGGTATAGTATCCCTTTGTTCAATCCTCAGTACTGCAAAAATAAATAAATAAAACATAATAAAATAAAAAACAAAGAAAAGGAAAAAAGCACCAACATTGAATCATTATTACTGTGAAATATAGCTGGGTAAGGAATAAAGGAATACCTATGGCTTGGATGATGAGATCATCTAAAAACCAAAACCATGGAAGGAAGATATCAACAGGCCAAAGTATGTTTAAGTCATGAACAGAGAGGATCTAGAATAAGCTTGCACTTGAGATACCTACAGGATAACTATGCTCCCACATACCTGCCTAAATTATCAAGTACATTTATACTCTTCCAAATATTTTCTGTGTTCTCCCATTACAATATGTTTATTCACTCTCTCTTATTATGAAAGTAATTTGCTCTTGAGATCTTTAAAGTACAGAAATATTTTAAAAGAAAATAAAAGGGTCCTGTAATCTCTCCCACAGAAGCACTGCTGACAGTTTAGGATAGATTCTTCTGAAATTTCTTTAGACATATATATTTTTATATGTACACAAAATTGCTTTTGCTATGAACAGTCTTATTTTTAACTTAAAAGTCAATCTTTTTAAAGTAAAAAACTTAGTTATACTATATTGTTTATAGCCATGTGCCACTACACTCTGCTCTACTGCTTATTTCAACAAAACCCACAAAGAGAAAAATACAAAACCTTTCTAAAGGACCTACCTTACTAGATCTTCTCTGAAGAGGTCCCACCGTCCAAGACCAGTAGGATAAATTGGCCAAACAGCAGGTCCCCCTTCCCAAAATGTCCAAGCGGGATACATGATATCATGGTACTCGGATGTCTTCAACAGAAACAGAAAGGCCATTCTAAGTAAGTCTTGGAACAGAGCAAGAAGAAGCAAACTGCATTCATGACATGAGATACAGACAAAGGCCCTGCTGTAGTGTCCACTTGCCAAAGATACATTTCCCCTAGTCTGCAAGGTCCACACTCTAGACATTACAAGGCAAAAGTGACCATGGGTTAAAATCCACAGGATCACCATAGCCCAGAATTTAGAATAATATTAAAGGTCAACTTCTTCAGTTCCCCAAACTTCTGTTTTTTGTAGAGGAGATATACATACTGTTAAGATTTTATTTTAAGGAAATAATCTACCCACTTCTGTCATCATTTTACTGCTATTACATTTGGAGTTTTCACGGCCTTACCAGTTCTTTGTTATTTTCCAGTGGGTCCTTTGAGAGTAAGAACCAGGAAATACAGTACAATGATTAAGAGTGTGGGCTCTTGGGACAGATTGTGAGAGTTTGCAGCCTCAACCGCTTTACAACTCTAGGCAAATTACTTAATCTCTCTCTGACTCAGTTTTATTTATCATTGTATTATGAAAATATTATCAATAATACTATTTTTAGGCTGATTTTGAATACAAAGTGTCTTAATACAAGCTTAGGGCAGTGTCCAGCACTTAGAAAGAATTTAATAAGTGTTGGCTAGTGGTTCCTGACACAGTTAAGCTCATATGGTTGGACAGTAAATCCTTAGCTATTTACTCACTGATCAGGGTGAGAAGTACCAATGGGCAGATAAGAGTATAATCACACATCTTTTGAAGAAAGTTTGAAACCACCTATTATTTTTCTTAACAATAATTTTTTTAGTTGTAGATGGACACATACCTTTATTTATTTATTTTTTATGTAATGTTGAGGATCAAAGCCAGTATTTCACACATGCTAGGCAAGTGGTCTACTACTTAGCTATAACTCCAGCCCTTCATTTGTTACTTCTTACGATTTCTCTGTTAATATCTGGTCACTGATAAACCTCTAATAACTATTTCTGCATTGGGATTACATGTGCAATATGCTGTTTAACTTCTCTTAAATACTTAAAAATATTAAGTAATTCATCAAGCATTTCCACATAACAGCTATTCAATGAAAGCTACATAATTAACTACAAAGTTAACATATTAAAATCCCTCCCTTTGAAACTACGAATCGGTTTTTAAAAAATAGAAGGGAGGAAAGATAAAAGGAAAGTTAGTATACTGATGGTCATACTTTATTATCCACAGAAATAACAGATAAAAATAATAGACACCAAGTCCTTACTGACTTACATGGGAGCCTCTATCTGTTCTTCTTGAAGAGTTTCACGACAAACAATGAGACCAAGCACTTTTGAGAAATGAGGCTAAACCATGGACAATGCAATACAAAATGTGGCCTCAGCCCACTTGCAACACAGGAAATAAATAAGTCTAGAGAGAAAGTAAACTGTGATAAAGAAAAAAAAGTGAGAATAAAAGGTCCTTCTGCTTTGGAAAAACCAAGTCAGAGATGATGTTCCTTTTTAAAAATCCATGGGGTTTTCCTAAATCCACTTTCCACTCTTCTCCCATACTATTATTTATTTATTTTGTACTGGGGATTCAACACAGGGGATACTTTACCTGTGAGCTACATCTGCAGTCCTTTTTTGTTTTTTATTTTGAGATAGAGTCTCACTAAATTGCTGAGGATCTCGCTACAGTGCTGAGGCTGGTCTCAAACCTATGGTTCTCCTACTTTAGCCTCCCAAGTGCTGGAATTATAAGCATGTGCCACTGTGCCCTGCTTTTTTTTTGGTGGGGGTGGGAGGTGGGGGCAGGAGGTGGTGGCACTAGAGATTGAACCCAAAGTCACTCTACCATTGAACTACATCCTCAACTCTTCTTTGCTTTTGAGACAGGATGTCACAAAGTTGCCAAGGCTGGCCTTGATCTTGAGATTCTCCTGCCTCAGCTTCCCATGTCACTGGGATTACAGGGTTGTGCCACCACGCCTGGCTCTCTGAGCCCTACTTCCAAAACCCTGTAGTTTCCTCAGGCCTCTTACTCCCTAGCCTCCATCCCTAGCACACAGACATGTAAGCAATCTTACATTATTTATGGATCCTCAACTCCATCTTCTCTGTCTTATTGCTCAACCACTGTGAACTTATGGGGACAGAGAACCCACTCCTGGACCTCAGAGGTCATCTTTACTATTACCCACTAGACTCTGCCACAAGACGATGATCTTTTCTCATATTCTAAAGGAACACCCTCCACCCTTCCCTTATGGCTCTTTTTGCGCTTACCTTACTGAAGGAGAAGACTGGGATGACAGGCTCCATCCATTTAGGAACCTGAGGATAGTCTCGTACATTGATTACCATCTCCATGTCAGGGAGGTGCCCAATAACTTCCAAAATAAAGTGCTCAACACCACTACATCTGTCAATGAGAAAAACTACAGTCACCAGAGTAGTGTCTGCAGAGTCTAGGATAAAGGGTCCCAGTCATACTTCAAAATGAGACAAGTCAGTGTTCAGATCATTAGCCTACTGCAAAGTGTCCTGAAAACAATGCTGCTGCTTCTTTTTTTTTTTTTTTAATATTTTTAAAGTTATTGACAGACTTTATTTTATTTATTTACATGCAGTACTGAGAATCAAACTCAGTGCCTCAAACATGCTAGGCAAGTGCTCTACCGCTGAGCAACAACCCCAGCCTGCTGAAAGCAATGCTTCTGAAGTACTTTACAAAGTTATATTGTGTAAATTATCATCCCTAGCTAAGCTATTCCAGCTTACAACATGTAATAAAATTTTCCAAATAAATAATATCTTTGAAGGGAATATGATTGCAACTTCTACTACTTTTACTCTATTTGTTCCCAGATTTTTCTTTATTTCCTTTTTATGGATTAGTTAAATATTAACTAAAGTTACAGATTCTGATAGGAACTAGAAGAGCTAATTTTCTAATTGTGTTCCTGAACTTTGCTTTTCACAAAGGCACTGCTATAGTTTGAATCTGGAAGGCCTCATGTGCTAAGCGCTTGGTCCTCAACTTGGCTCTATTGGGAGTTAGTGGAAAATTAAGAGAATTATAAGAAGTGGGGTACAGTGAGAGGTTTTAGGTCTTTGGGAGGTGTGCTCTTAAAAGAAACTGGAACACCATATCCATCTCTTTCTCTCTCTCTTTGCTTCCCAGACACATTAAGGCAAACTATTTGCTCCACTACACACTCTCTGCCATGATATACTGTCTTGCTACAGGCCCAAATGCATTGGGGCCAACTGATCATGGACTGAAATCTCTGAAATATAATATATTTAAGAGAGAGCAGCTTCCATTAAAGAAAGGGACACGCCATTCTTTCCTCTTTTTAAGTTAATTTTCTCAGGTATTCTATTACAGTCATGTAAAACTAACACGGACACCATGTTATTTCCACAATTGTCATAGTTTATGGGGAGAGAAAATCTCTCCTCATTATCTTCAACTTAAATACAGAACACTATTAAAATTAGTTTTTTAAATCAGAAAGATGTGTTTACATAATCACAAAGGCTGTAACATTACTTCCTGACTGAACTGTCTCAGGAAATCACAGAGGATTTCTTTAAAGAAAGAGAAGACACACAGACAGTTTAGTTTGTTTCCGCCCTATCCTTCAAGGTCCTGAACAGCACCACACTAGGGTAGCACTCCAAGCATTGGTCAAAATTTTCTGGCCACATGGAAATGACTGATTTAAGATAATTTTATATATAAGGAGATGACTACAAAAAAATACCAATAGTTCAAAAACAGAGGTAAAGATGCTCAATAGTACTAAAAATAAAATGCCATCCCCCCACTATGTACAACTATAATGCACCAATTTTAAAAAGTGAGGAAAGAAAATAAAATGTGACCTGGATGCAATGGCATATGCTTGTAATTCCAGTGAATTGTAAATTGAGGCAAGAGGATGACAAATTTGAGGCTAACCTCAGCAAGTTGGTGAGACCCTGTCCCAAAATAAAAAATAAAAAGGGTTGGGGATGTGACTCAGTAGTAGAGTGCCTCTGGGTTCAATACCTAGTACTGCAAAATAAAAGAAAGAAATGTCAAAAAATACATGCTGATTTTACCAATCAGATTGGCAAAGATCAAAAAGTCTAGTACACAATGTTGGTAAGGCTACAAGGTCTATTCAGAGCATGTGAAACAAGGACGGCAGAAATATGAACAGGTATCGCCATCTATCTATGCTGGCAACCTAACCCGGGTTCACAAAAATCTGACTATTCCAATAACTTAAGAAAATGGTGAAGGAAGCATGCAAACACACAGAAGCCCCTTTTCAAAATCCAGGGACGGCTCTGTGACCTTAGGAGTCCTGAAAGCAATGCTTCTAAAGTACTTTACAAAGTTAGGATAAAGTACTATCCTAACCTTTATATTGTGTAAATTATTATCCCTACAGAGCCAATGGAAGTCTTTATTCTTATAAATATATAAGATCAAAAATAAGATATGTATCTTATATAGGGTACATAAAAGGCGATGTTCCATGGAACATTCTATCCACAAAAGGGCAAAGAGGTAGGATTAGAAGGAACAGGTGGGTGTAATACAGTCCAATTGGATGACACCCACTCCTGGAGCAACATCTTCCTTATCTGAGTGGAGATAAAGCCCAATGTATTGCAGGATGCAATAACTGTTCAGTACCCCTTTACTCAGGACTTAAAGGTGTGCACATAGCTTCTGTTCAGAGTGACTCCTGACAATCAAGAACAACCTCTCTGAAGGACAATTTATTTTTTTATTTTTCATGATTTTAAAAACATATTAATTGACTTAGTTATTCCACTTCTAAAAACTTAGCTTACATATATATTTATAGAAATGCTCCAAGGTATAAGTACAAGAATATTCACTGCAGTGCTATTTCTGGTAGCCAAATATCACAGGGACAGGAGTATGATGAGAAATAATTTAAATGCTCTCTAGCAGAGGTCCCAATAAAGAAATCCATATATTAGATCATTATACAGCAGTGAAATGGTGAGCTGTTCTCTCTGTACCTGGTCCATAATAGACATTCAGTTAAATACCTATATTTTTCTTCCTCCTTCAGCCAAGCTCACCCCTGTTAGGTTCCATCAGCCTGTGTCCTGCAGCTACTCTAGCCAGGGACAGAAGAGACGAAAGGGCAAGGACAGTTTAGCCAATATATCCAGTGATGTGCCCAAACCTCATAAAGAGAAAGGAGATAGACTTCAATAGAGGAGCTGGAAGCTGAGCATGGTAATGTATGCCTGTAATCCCAATGATTCAGGAGGCTGAGGCAGGAGGATCCCAAGTTTGAGGCCAGCCTCAGCAACTTAGCAAGGCCCTAAGCATCTTAGCAAAGCTCTGTCTCAAAATAATATATAAATAAAAAAGGCTGGGGCTGGGATGTGGCTCAAGCGGTAGCGCACTCGCCTGGCATGTGTGCGGCTCGGGTTCGATCCTCAGCACCACATACAAATAAAGATGTTGTGTCCACCGAGAACTAAAAATAAATAAATAAATATTAAAATTCTCTCTCTCTCAAAAAAAAAGGCTGAGGATGTAGCTCAGTGGTAAAATACCCTGAGTTCAATCCCTAGTACAAATAAGGAAAAAAAAAAAAAAAAGGAGCTGGCAAGAAAAATTCCCAGACATGTGAAAGAGCTTATCAACTCACCCATGGTAGCAGTCTTCTGGAAATGTAAGGAGGGATTCACTTGTCAGGACCCTGAATGGGCTTCTAAAAGCAGTATCAAGTAGGCCTATGTGTAATAAGGTCAGAAGATGCATCTACCTCATAACTCTTACCTTGAGGGAAACATGCAGTCATATTCTCGGTATAATTTGTTCTTAATGATCTGATAATGGGTCCCTAGCTTTCGTCTGACTACTTCCGCCATCATCTTCTTGGAGATTCCTCCTCGGAAAGGAATCAGATCCTCTTCTATAACACTGGAAAGGAGTAAGAATTATGAAGGAAGGCAGGCTAGAAGCAGTACCATTCCATGAACTTCCCAAATGCATTTACATTTAGTACTAGAGAACACAGTAAACTGAGGCAAAGAGGGGTCAGGGACCGGAGAGTAGTTCAGAGGTAGTGCACTTGCTTAGCAAGTATGAGGCTCTGCATTTCATTCCTAAGCACCTTTAAAAAAAAAAAAAAAAAAAAAAGCAAAGAGCAAGAATGAGCAACTCTCTTCTCCAGAAGTACGATGGGTAATCAAAAAACATCAAACCTGCAGGGTATGGTGGCACAGCAATCTGGGAAGGCTGAGGCAGGAGGATCACAAGTTTAAGACCACCCTCAGCAACTTAATAAAACCCTGTCTCAAAATAAAACTTTTAAAAAGGCAGGGGGTGGGGGAAGGGCATTGGGGATGTAGAAGTAAATTGCTTCTGGATTCAATCGTCAGTTGAGGGCAGGCATCAAACACAACAAAAGTACAAAAAGTTAATAGTCAAGTAAATGTCTCTTCTTCTTTCCTCTATCTGGACTGCTTCTTCCTTGTTAAATTCACAGTCCTCTGTTTATGTCATGTCCAAGTCCAGACCTACTGACATATATCCCTTTGTCTGGACACCCACAAAAATTACAGTTCATGTTTCACAGTCTAGCAGTCTATCCCCCACTCTGCCCATACACATGCTCTAAAAACCTGACAGAAAATAAACTATTTTGTATCTCCCTGGAAGCTCAGTACATAGTAAATTTGCAATAAGTATCAGGTGAATATTTGAGGAGGTCAGAATAATACAATGAGAAGTCGCCCTGCTGATGACCAATCTGAGATCCAAAGAAATTAAATGTCTCTTTTAATGTAGTTATCTTTCTACCATACCAAGTTCCAGTCCTAATTTGCACACATTAAAGGTAACCAACAGGAAATTAATGATTGGATTCATTGATAAATATGTGCATTCTTTCAACAGTTTTTATCGAGTGTACTTACTGAGGTGCAACAAAAAATAAGACATAGACCCAGACATAAAGAAATTTTCAATCCATGGGATGAAATCATGATTCATGATTTCCACAGGATGTTCCACAGGATGAAGTAATGCTGAGACCACAGGGCCCATTCCAGAGCAAGGGCATTTGCATTCCTTAGAATTAAGAGAACCACCTCAGTCATCCTTTCTGCTCTGACTATAGGTTTGGCTCTCTGACTATTGCAACCAAAGTCTCTCAAGGATTATTCTTTTGTTCCTTACCAGGGATTGAACCCAGCGGTGCTCAACCACTAAGCTACATCCCCAGCCGTTTTTATTTTTTAAATTTTGAGACAAGAGTCTGGCTAAGTTGGTCTGGAATAAGTTCTCCTTCTGTCTCACCTACCAAGTCGCTGGGAATACAGGTATAAACCACTCCAGCTCAGCTCTCAGTAGGGTACAACCTTCGGACAAGAATTCAACTCAAAAGTCACATCAAAAAACTCACCCATGGTAGCAGCTGCAGTTTTGACTTGAACATGGTTCATAATTCTCCAAAGACCTGTTAATTTGGTCAATAAATATTTTCCACTTTGAACCTTCAAAAAGTGAAATGAGAGTCAACTAAATATCTCTGAGCTTTTTTTTTTTTTTTGCTTGCTGTATGCAGATAGGGCCAACAAAAGATCAACACTTTCAGAAATCCCCTTCCTATCCCACTCTTTGAAACAAAGCACCAGGAAGGATTCTGTAACTCGCCAGCGCTTTAGTCAGATCTGCTCCTTTATGGGGCCATTAGGAGTCCAAGAAATTGGAAAATCCACGAGGTTATAATGCTCAGCCTTCATTCAGAAGGCTATGGATAAACTGGATGGGACAGAGACTCTCATCTTCTAATCAAATTGAGTCCGATAAAAAAGGCTCAATCAAAAGTCATGGACATTAACCATCCCTTCTGACAACACACACACACACACACACACACACACACACACACACACACACACACACTCACACAGCCCACCCACCCGCTTCTCCCAGTGGGTTCTAAGGAGGTACAGAACAGCCGAGCGCGGGCGATACCTCCTGCGCGGGAAGAGGGGTTTCCCTCTCCTCGCTATCACCGAGCATTCCGGGGATGGGTTGCCCGCCAGGGTCCTGGGCAGAAGCAGAGCCCCAGACACCCTCTCTCTGCACTTCAAGACGCCGGTGGCCGCTGCCCAACTCTGCGCTACAGCGGCCATAGCATCCTCCAGGACGCCTGCCACGGGGGGGGGGGGGGGGGAGCGCCTCCAGGCCCGAGCCCAGCCGCAGACTCGGCCCTGCCGGGAGCCCACCTGACTCCTTCTGGCGGCCCTGCACTGGGAGCAGGAGTAGCAACAGCAGCCAGAGCCGAAGCCGAGCGCTGATCCGCCGCTCCATCGCCGGGCGACCCGCTGCTGACTCCCTGCCGCCCCGCCCCGCACAAAGATGGCGACCGGCTCCGCAACCCGGAGACGCGCGGGCTGCACCGCACAGAGGGGGCCCCCGCGCGCGCCCGGGCGCAGGCCTGCGGAGATGCCAGCTGGAAACCAGGAGCCCGCACCCCGGCGGGCAAGTACCTCCAACAACGTCAATTCCTTCCATTCTACAGCATATTACAAATATTCTTTACAGCCAGAAAGCTGAAGATCAGAGAGTACTTTGCTCCTACAGCTTCACAGTCAGTGGCACAACCAAGTCTTGTCGTTGAGCCTAGGCTTGATCTTTCCACAATATCAAACTGCTTCTTATTAAATAGCCTAGATTTGTTGAGCATGTGAATGTGCATAGCACAGTTTGCATGGCTGCAATCCCAGTGACCAGGGAGGCTGATGCAGGAGAATCCAAAGTTCAAGGCCAGCCTCAGCAATTTAGCAAGATCCTGTTTCAAAATAAAAAATAATAAAGGGCTGGGAAGGTAGCTCAGAGGCAGAATGCTCCTGGGTTCTAGTCCCCAAACTGCAAAAACAAAACAAGATCTCCAAATATTGCAAATAGTTTATTACGGGTCCCTTTGTAATAGGAATTTATAACAGGTGGGTGACTTAGGCATAGAAAAAAATCAGTGGTGTTAAATAAAATTCACAAAAAGCCATTATTTGAACTGACCTCCTGCAGTGTGCACTGACCAGACCAAATCAGAATGAAGTCACTTGACCTAGATGCCAGTAATCAAACTGGTCTTTAAATGGTCTCCTTTAAAAAACAAAACAAAACAAAACAGGAGATTCACAGCAACCAATCAGAAAGAGCTCAGTCTAGTGGGCCAGCATAATAAAGAAGTTCCTATTTTAACCCTCTAAGGAAAGTTAACTTTCATCCTGCTTTTCATTCTTTATTTCTTCATCCTTTTTCTGCCTATTTAGCTAACCACCTCTGCTCAGATCTTGGAACAACTATTTTCATAGATGAGATGCCACCAGAACAACTATTTTCATAGATAAGATGCCACCAGAACAACCATAGATGAGATGCTGCCAGATTCATAGCTCACTAATGAAAGCCAATTAGATCTTTATTTTTTGACAGGTGACAACATAAAACTGGATATTATACTTAATATTAACCAGATATAGGTTATGTATGCATGTATTAGTGATCATATAGTTCTTTATCCTTGTATAAATAACCTTAGGCTTTGCAGAACTACATGGAAGTACCAAAATCAAATTTGTGCCCTGGAATTTAGAACTATTAGAGAAAACAAATGCTTCCCTGGAGATAGTTTACCTTTATTTTTTGGTTGGGTCGGGGTGAGTACTGCAGATTGAGCCCATGGATGCTCTACCACTGAGCTACATGCTCAGACATTTTTTGAGACTGGTTCTCACTAAGTTGCCCAAGCTGGCCTCAAACGTGGGGATGTAGCTCAGTGGAATAGCGCTCCTGGGTTCAATTCCCAGTGCCCCCTTCTCCCCAAAAGCAAATACTGTGGTTTATTTACTTTTTTTCTTGAGTTAGGGTCTCACTAAGTTGTGGAGGCTGGCCTCAAATTTGTAATTCTCCTGCCTCACCCTCCCCAGTAGCTGGGATTGCAAGTTTGTATGTAATAGGGGTTCACTTGATGCTTTGACTATATATATTCCTTGTGGCTGTGAAACTTACATGTTTTCTTCTTTTCCCCCAATCTTCTTTTTCCTAAAACTTCTGCTCCCTGATCTTCTTTTCCTTAAACTTCTTGCTTATTTCTCCTTCCTAATCTCATTTTCTCTGAATCACCTCTATAAAAGCCCCCTTTCATACTTTTATGACAGAATCACAGCTGTTGGGATAGGAATCCCCTGCATTTCTCCTTTGCTAGCAAAGTAATAAATCTTCTTTTTCCTTTTTCACAAAACCATGTCCTCGCTATTGGATTGGCATCGGAGACAAGGAGCAAGCTTTCAGCAATATGTACTACAAGGTCAGGCTCAAATATTGTTGTTTAAAAATACTTGCCTGAGTCTTCAAATTCATTTCATGTTACATTGCCTTTGATTATCATGATTTAGTCATACAGTAGGTTGCTTTACAAAAGTGCTCAGATCTCTGCATAAATTTTGTTTCTATTTCTATTTGGACTGCTTTTCCTTTTCGTGTGTGTGTGTGTATGTGTGTGTGTGTGTGTGTGTGAGAGAGAGAGAGAGAGAGAGAGAGAGAGTGTGTTAGGGGGTATAGAGATGGTACCACTCACTACATTCTCAGTCTTTAATTTTTTTTTTTTTAATTTTGAGGTCGATTCTTACTAAGTTGCCCCAGCTGGCCTCAAACTTGTGATCTTTCTGCTTCCTCCTCCTGAGACACTGGGATTACAAATGTGTACCACCGCTCTGAGCTAGACAGCTTTCTCTTCCATTGTTGCATTACTGGTTCCTTCCAAACCTTCAGGTTTTTACTGAATATCTTTGCCTCAAAAAGACATCCCCCCTCAGCCCCTTGTTTGTCTCTTTCATAATACCTATAATTTCTAATTGTTTTATATATTAAATATTTTCCTCTTTAGAATATAAGCTACAGGAGGGAAGGGATGTACCTGTCTTGATCACTAACAGTGTCTGGTACACAGTAGGCACTAAATAACTAATTGCTGAATGAAGGAAGGATGCTGGTGAACCAACAGAAAAGATCAAAGGAGTTTCAATGTAGCAAGTTAGGAAGCAGTTAACAGCAAATGTACAAAATTCCTTATGGCAAGAAGTGAATATAATGAAAATATGTAATAATCTATGTTGGGTTTTATATATTCATGAATGAAGGCCCTGTGATACATTAGGATACTATAAATATTGGGGAATATTACTATCTTTAGTGGTTTTGATTAGTAGTCATTCTGGCTCTGTTAGCTGGGTTATTTTTAACAGAATACTTCTTTTCCTCTGAAATGGAAACCATGGTAGCAACTACCAAAGCTTTGTGAGACTTCTCTCTCTCACCTCCTCCCTACTGAAAGTTCAACCCACGGGTTCACAGATGCTAGGCAAGTATTGTACTGTTTAGCTACATCCCCAGCCCAGCCCTACGAGATTTAAATGAAACCTGTAAAGTTACTTGTCTAGTGTCTGACACAGCAACAACCTTCAATAAAAGTTAAGTAATTATATGATCAATATAAGGAGATCCCCACCCCACCCAGTGCTGAGAATTGAACACAGGGATGCTTTACCGCTCAGGTACATCTCCAGCCCTTTTTATTTTTTGAGACAGGGTCTCACTAAATTGCCTAGTCTGACCTAGAATTTGCGATCCTCCAAGTAGCTGGGATTACAGGCTTGTGCCACTGCGCCAGGCAGAGGCTTTCTCTTAAAAGATTATGTTTGTGGAGTAGGTAAGTCTTACATAAATGCTCCTTTTATTACTCTTACTCTTCTAATACCAAACTATTGGCTCATCAGGATTGAGCCTAAGGCCTGATGCAAGCTAAGCCCAACCTGTATCATTGAGTCTTTCTTACCTCTTTATCTGCCACTTCCTCCCCATTCTCCTGCAAAACTGCCTACTCATTCATGGAGTCTTGGCTTAAACCCCAAGTTCTCTACGAAGCTCTGTTTGGCACTCAGTCCACCACCATCTCCAAGTTCATTACTAGAGATAGTTCATTTTACTATATCTGGACCTTGAATATAATAACGTTGCATTTATTGTAATAAACCCAAATTATTGTGTTTTCTCGCTATCTGGTCCTTTCCTCTAGACTCGGAGCTTCTGTGGTATACACTTTTTAATCCTAGCATAATCTAGTCCTTTACAGTAAGCACGAGGTTGGCTGCTGAAGAGTTACTGAGCCCCTGAAATATTAAATAGGATAGTGATGACGTCTCCCAGTCCTTATTTGAATGGGACAACAACTCGTACAGAGCTAGTGGTTGTACAACGTGAGATAAGAACAACTAGGCGGCCGAAGCCAGAGTAGGAAATACACCCGCCAGCTCGCGCAGGGAAGGTGGGATGACTGCGCAAGCGCATACCGGAGGCTGGAGGTCCATTCCTCCTGCTGCGAGTGCAGTTCCGGGGCTCGCTGTAACTGGGGCGGGCAGCAGTCGCGGAGCTGACGTCATCACCGTGCGCTGCCACGTCTGCTCAGCTCCGCGGTAATGGAGGCTGAGGATGAGTGCTGACGGGGCTGGGTTCTGGTTCTAGTTTTAGCTCTGCCACTGACTCGGGGTCTAGGTCTGGGTCTGGGTCTAGCGGCCTGAAACCTGGACGCCCTGCTTCAGCCCTCCAGGCGGGGACAGCCTGCATACAGGCAGCTGGCTTGGAGAGCTTTAACGCCGGGAGCTAGTTATCTTGCCTGGGGTCCAGTCTTTAAAGCCACCTCCTCCGCCCAGGGATCCCGCCCCACTGGCCGGGCCTCCTCCATGCGTGAGTATTACCTCGCTGCCGTGTCTGACTGTCCCGGGTCTGCTTTCGTCCTCTCGGGTGGGCGACGGGGACCGCTTTGTCGTCTTCTTTTAGGGGCTGGTCTCTTGAAGTTTGTGGTTTCTCGCCATCTACCTCCCCACATCTCATATTCTCTCTTCTCTCCCAGTGTTCCCCTCATTTTTCTTTCCCTTTTTTTGGTGAGCAAGAACCAGCGACCCCTACACCCAACAGTTTGAATGCTGTTTCTCCCTTGGGTTTGTTAGTGTGCAGCCGAAGGCTGTTAGGAATAGGGAACATCAAATCAATCTGCAGTAGTGTTTTGAAGATCAGGGTTTTTCCAGCGTGTGATTCTTCAGTTTTTGGTTGTACTGTTTTAGGAAACATTTGGTGTTCATATTGGCGGAACTATGATTTTTGCCTTAGTTTGGTGAGGACACCAATTCTTTTCAGTGAGGATCTTTGTTACTTGCCTTATAATCTTGTAATTTCAAAATGACGTTACCCGTTTTCCTGAAGTAGGCATCCACTTGAGTTCATTTTGGTACTTTTGCTCTAACATGTGGAGGAGATACCACTTGAACAATTTACTTTTTTAAAGAGTTTAAGGGCCTATAGGTCCCCTTTTTCCCATCTTCAGCAGTCCTGACAAAACACCATAGAACAGGGAACCCTTTTTTTCCTGATGAAGAAACTAATTTAGACTTTAAATCAATCAAGGTCAGATTACATGTGGTACATGTTAACTCAGAACAGGATCACTTGATAACAAAATCTAATTTTGAGTATGGGTGCTGTGGTGGGGATTGAATATAGGACCTCTAGGACCGCTCACATGCTGGGCTAGCGTTCAACCACTGAACTTCATCCCCAGCCCCAATTATTTTAATTTTGAGATTGGCTTTTCTTAGGTTTCAGCTTCTTGTGATTCTTCTGCCTCAGCCTCCTGAGTATCTGGGATTACAGGGGCACACTGGCTAAAGCCTAACATTATGGACAGTGATGAACTTCCTGTATTTCAAGTTACTTAACCTGAAATATTAAATAGGAAATGTTTAAATTGTGGTCTTGTAAAATTTTACCTGACTGTACTATCTTTCATATGATACAAGTCAACTGACAAAAGAGACAAATTGCAGCTTGCCCAACACTGGACAAAATTTAGGATTCTGACCCATTAGAATCTGAATAGTCTTTTCATTAGAATAAAGTAGGTAATTGACACAGAGAGTGTTTGTTTGAAAATCTGGTTTTACAAGGCCTACTTACTCAGTTTTCTGGTTATTTTGTTACATTGCCAACTTTAAAGATAGTTAACTGATATTTACATTTTTTGTTGTTGTTCAGAGTTGAAACAGGTTGACAACCATTAACGTGGGTTGCAACTACAGGTGGCACTGGAAGCAGACTGGTTCCCGGACATGCCCGGTGGAAGGAGGGGCCCTAGTCGGCAGCAGCTAAGCCGTTCAGCTTTACCTTCTTTACAGACTTTGGTTGGTGGGGGCTGTGGCAATGGAACAGGCTTGAGAAACAGGTAAAGAAGAAATAAAGCTATGCATAATCTGTACTATCCCGTGATCAGTAAGACTAACATAAACATCATCATGGTGTTCAGATACTTGCCTATCAAGCTTTATTCTTTGACACTGAGGTAGAAATTCTGCCTTTTTAAGACGGAAAGCTTAGCATTTTAGCATACTTTGGAGAGAGAGATGATATGGACTCATGAAGTAAACAAAGCCCTATTCTTATGACTGATAATCCAAATTCTAGTCATTACTTGTGTGTGTGTGTGTGTGTGTGTGTGTGTGTGTGTGTGTGTGTGTGTGTTACTGAGAATCAAACCCAAGGCCTTGCATATAAGTAGGCAAGGGCTCTGCAACTGAGTTTCATTGCCAGCCCTAATCATCACCTTTTTAGCTATTAGAAGAAGGGACAAGTGGATGAAAGTACAGGGCAAATGCGATGGTTTGGAGTCCTTTCCTTTTAGTACTAGCGTTTGAACCCAGGGGCATTCTGCCACTGAGCCCAGCCCTTTTAAAATTATTTTTTTATTTTGAGATGCTGCTTACTAAGTTGCTGAGGCTGGCCTGGAATTTATCATCTTCTGCCTTGGCCTCCTGAGTCTCTGGGATTACAGGCATGTGCCACCACATCTGGCAAATGTGATGGTTTATCTGCTTATTGTCATTATTTTTATTTTTTGAGGGCAAATTAAAATTGACAGCTAACATGAAGTTCTAAAATTATAAGTCAGGGCTGGGGCTGTAGCTCAGCGGTAGAACACTTGCCTTGAACATATTAGGTACTGGGTTTGATTCTCAGCATCACATTAAAAATAAATAAATAATAAATATTTCACTCTCCACTCCAAAATACTTAAAATAAAATAAAATAAATTATAAGTCAGATTTCTTCAAGGGTTTCAAAAATTATTTTGTCAGAAAACTGCTTAATATTAATAAACTGTTAGCTGTAGCCTAAATAAACATCTCAAGATTTGTGTCATGTTATATGAGAATAAAAAATTTGGTCTTTTAATATAAATATATTACAAAGTTCCTAATTTTCAGAAATTAGGATGAACGATTTCTTTTTTGAAGGTATTGAGTATTGACCCCAGGGCTTTGCATTTGCTTAGTTATCACTGAGTTACACCCCAGTCTAAGATGAATTTTCTTTTTTTCTTTTATTTTTTAACAGTACTAAGGATAGAACCCAAGGGTACACTATCACTGAGCTATATCCCAAACCCTTTATATTTTTATTTTGAGATAGGGTCTAGCTAAGTTGATGGGACTAGCTAGCCTTTCACATTTGATCATCTTGCCTCAACCTCTCAAGTAGCTGGAATTAACAGGTATGTGCCACCACACCTGGCAGGATGAATTATTTCTAATCTTATGTGGGGTAACACATCATCATAAGGCTTGATCATGTAGCAGTGCAGCAGTGGGTTCAATCCTGAGTACCAAAAATAAATAAATAAAATTTCAAAATTTCTTTAAACTAGAATTTCAGGGAAAGTTCCACTGAAATAAAAATAAACTAATTTTTTTTTTTTTTTTGGTATGGTGATGGGAATTGCTTGCATGTAATAGGCAAGCACTTGTCACTGAGCCACACTACCAGCCCACCAGAACAAATTTCAAAGATTGTGTAGAACTAAGGTTATAAAGTCAGGAAGTGGGAGATCAGTCCAAGAAGAAGTATACAAATATGTCAGGAGGGCTTGAAAGATGAAATGATACTAACAGCTCTGAAAATTAAATTGAGATGAAAAAAACTCTGTTTAGGGAGGAAGTAGAAAATAGCTGGCAAAAATTTCTTGTTCATACAATTGATCAGTGCATTGCTGCACTATTATATGATCAAGGTCTTAGTGAGACTCTGCCTCAAAATAAAATGAGCAGGGGGTATAACTCAGTGGTAAAGCACCCCTGGGTTTAATCCCTGGTGCCCCTTCCCTCTTCTTTAACATATAGTGTTTTAAATTATTATTATTATTTTTGGTACTGGGGATTGAACTCCTGGGCATTTAAACACTGAGCCACATTCTCAGCCCTTTTTTGTATTTTATTTAGAGTCAGGGTTGAGACCCTGAGTTGCTTTGGGCCTTGCTAAGCTGAGAGTCTGCTTTGAACTTGGGATCCTCTTACCTCAGCCTCCTGAGCTGCTAAGATAACATAATTCTTTTGCAATTAATTTGAGATTGTGTGTGTGTGTGTGTGTGTGTGTGTGTGTGTAAGAACAAATATTTCAACTGATTAAAGTGTTCATAGTTTGAAAAATTGAGACTTTTATTGAATGATTATTTTGTAACATGTTTACCTTAAGAGATTATTTTGGAAAAAAGTTTCTGTGTGGTTTTTGTTTGTTTGTTTCTGGTACTGGAGATTGAACTCAGGGCCTTAAATATGCTAGGCAGGTACTGAGCTACATTCCCAGTTTTGTTTTGTTTTTAACTTTATTTTGAGACTAGATCTTGAAATTGCCTAATCTGGCGACAGATTTTCGATCCTTCTGCCTGAATCTCTTGAGTAGTTAGATTACAGGAGTGTGCCATGCCCAATTTCTATTTCTTTTCTTTTTTGTTCTTTTTAGAATATCTTTGTTTCTTTTTGTGGATGTGTGTGGAGAGATACTAGGGATTGAACTCAGGGGCACACAACATTGAGCCACATCCTCAGCCCTTTTTTTTTTTTTTTTTTTTGTATTTTATTTATAGACAAGATCTCACTGAGTTGTTTGTGTCTTGCTTTTTGCTGAGGCTAGCTTTGAACTCAATCCTCCTGTCTCAGCCTCCCAAGCTGTTGGGATTACAGGCATGCACCACCATGCCCAACATATCTTTGTTTTTTGATGAGATGGAATTGGCTGGATTGGTTGGAATAGGTTATTGTATAAAACCTGGGGTAGAGATATAAAAATATATAAATAAAGGAAATGTTAGATAGCTTAGAATATAGCTTTAGAAAAAACGTTTACAAAGAAAGTGTGTCCATATGAGAGAAATCACTTTTGGAGTATCTGTAGGGTAGTGAAGAAAGAAATTGAGTTTCTTAAAAATGGTATAATTTTGATATATTTGATTCTGCATGACATAGCCAATTGGAGAACAAAGCATTTGCCCCTGGTTGCCTGTTTGGTAGATTTTGTGGCCTAATTGGTAAAGTGGTGAAGTTAAACTTGAGAATGTTGAGGAGCTACTTTGAAAGATTGAATTCCAAAAGTTGCCTGTTGTATTTTCTACCTTTGGGGAATAGGGCATTGTTGTTCATTTGTTTTTTTCATTCTTTTTTTTTGGGGGGGGGGTTCTATAGATTAAAGCTGGTGGCTCTCTACTACTGAGTCATACCCCCAGATTTATTTATTTGGTACTGGAGATGGAACCACAGAACTTTACCACTGAGCTATATCCCAATCTTTTTTGAGACAGGGTCTCATTAAGTTTCTGAGGCTGGCATCGAATTGGGATACGTCTGCCTCAACTTCCCTAGTTGCTGGGATTACAGGTGTGTGTCATCATGCCCAGCCAGGATTTGTTTTTGCAAATGTTCTTAGATAACATGTCTTTTTAAAAAAGAAAGGTGTAGCTGATGGTACACAATTATAATCCCAGGTATTCTGGAGGCTGAGGCTGGAGGATCATAAGTTTTGAGACCAAACTAGGTAACTTAGTGAGACCCTGTCTCAAATTAAAATAACAAGTGCTGGTGATAATAGCTCAGTTATAGAGTGCTCTTGGTTTCACTCCCCAAAGCTTAAAAAAAAAAAAAAGTACTGTGTTTGTGAGTTTCATAGAGAGTTCCTACAGGGAGATTTTTACTTGTTTGAAGTTTTGTTTGTTTAGTCCTTGCATATATTTTCTGATAATATCACCAAACATGTCCAAATACCACTGTTTTCTCTGTCTCTTCTAATTTCTCTTTATCCCTTTGAATCTTTTTTTAAAAATATTTTTATAGTAGTTGAACATAATTCCTTTATTTTATTTTTATGTGGTGCTGAGGATCAAACCCATTGTCTCAAATGTGTTAGGCAAGTACTCTACCAACTGAGCTATCACCCGGGTAAATCTTTGAATCTTTCTTGCTTTATCCATTTGCATACTTAAATTGTGCTGCTCATGACTCCATAAGGACCAGTCTAAAGCCTGCTGCAAGGATAAAGCAGATGTCCAGTATAAACCACCATTTTTTATATAGTTCATCCACAGTGACCCATTCTTCTTTTTGGGTGTCTAGTACTGGAAATTGAACTAGGGTCACTCTACTACTGAGTAACATCCCCAGCCCTATTTTGTATTTTATTTAAAGACAGAGTCTCACTGCGTTGCTTAGCACCTTGCTATTGCTGCAGTTGGCTTTGAACTTGAGATCCTCCTGCCTAAGCCTCCTGAGCTGCTGGGATTATAGGTGTGCACCACCATGCCCTGTTGACCTGTTCTTATTTTAAGGAAAATTTTATATCAATGGAAGGAACTGTTCCCAGATGCAAGCCTTGTAAGCAGGGCTTTTTAAGGAAAGCTACACTGAATACCTTCCTTCTTTGGGGAGTCTAGAATTTGTATTGGTAGGAAAGGATGCCTATGTAATCAGCCTTCACAATAAAAACCTTCTAATGAGCTTTCCTGGTGGACAACATTTCAAATGTGTAGTCACAACTTGTTGCTGTTTGAATTAAGTGCATCCTGAATAGATTCTTGGATCTATTTTTATAACATGTTAGAAAAATAATATTTTTTCTAAATAATACTTCTGTAACTATTTTTTTGAGATATATATTGGTCAACTCTGTTTAAAAGTTTAATTTTTTATTGACTCAGTAATTATACCTAAATGGAATATAGTATGATATTTTAATACATGTAGGCATTGTGTATTTATTCACTTATTTGTTTATTTAAAGAACTTTGATATTTTCCCTCTCCAGCTTTGAACTTTATCAGTTAGATGGAGAACACTTAATCTCATCAGTTATCTTTACATAGGCATGATTTCTTTTTTTCCAACTGGTGCTTTGAATCACTTTGTTTGACCTATGTCTGTTTGGTCTTCTGGCTTCAAGTTTAATAGCCAAATTTATAGAGTGTATTACAAGTGTAGAGCTTTTGTACATTTGTTTTGATTATATTTTTTTAATTCCAGTATTTTGTTGAGTTTGTTAATGGCAGAAGCATGTATGTTCCAGAAAGCAAGTCTGCTTTACGTGGAAACATTTTTATAATCTTTTTTTAAACTCTTAAATCATAACAGAGAGCCAGGTATGCTGGCGTATGCCTATAATCCCAGCTACTCAGGAGGCTGAGGCAGGAGGATCACAAGTTTGAGGCCAACCTGGGCAACTTAAAGAGACCCTGTCTCAAAATTTTAAAGTGGGCTGGGGTGTTGCTCAGCGGCAGAGCTTGCCTAGCATATGCGAAGCCCTGAGTTCAAAAATTATGACAGTTTATCATACTTTCCTTATTTTTTCCCTATTTTTTTCCTTATTTTTTGACTGAAGTTGAATAAGATTTTTAGTTTGTTTAGATTGGAGGCTTTTAACATTGTAACATCTCATCAGAAATTTTTATTTCAGTATCTTACAGTTAACTGGAGTGAGGCAGTAGATTGGCTGCTGGCATTAATCCTGTGCATTCAAGTCATAGTATTCTTAACTATTCAGAATGAGCAGAGCTCATATTCCCATGAGTTGCTTAAAGTACTATAAGTCCCACATACCCACGCTAGAATTCTATATTTGGAAATTTTAGAGAAGAAAGTAATGCTACTATTGTTCCTTATCTTAAATATGTTTTTTTAGAGTCGGGTTTACTGGAGATTGAACCTCGGGGCACTTTACTACTGAGCTGCATCCCAAGTCCTTTTTATTTTTTTCTTTTGAGACAGGGTCTCAGTTGTTGAGACTGACTTTAAACTTACAATCTTATCTCAGCTTCCTGAGTCACTGGGAATTGAGTCTACTTTCCTTGTTGTATAAACAATAGTAGACCTTAGATCTCTGAAACTATCCTGTGCATATAAACAATAGAAAGTTTATTCTTTATCCCTATCTGTCACTTCAAATAGTCTAGCTGTTTCTGGCCTATAAGTGAGCTTAGAAGAAAGAACAAAATAGGGATTAATACTTCTATATGTTTGTTTTTGTGTTAAGAGTTGTCTGTTTTTCATGAGTGCATTGGTCTTTTGCTGTCTCAACCTAAAAGTATATATTTGCAGTGAACTAAGAAAAGTAGTTTCTGGCCTTAGGTTTATGGTCTGATAGCCAAGTTATAGATGTGTACAAAAATTATGTTATAGTATGAAAAGCGCAATAATAAAGACTTTACACATATATGATGGTGGCACAAAGGAGAGATGAATAAGTTTGAGGGAGTCGGAGTAAGCTTCACAGAGGATGTGTTTGAAGAGCTGAAGAGCCATTTATTTATTTAGTTTTTGTGTGTGTGCTCATGGTACTGGGAATTGAACCCAGAGCCTCATACATGCAAGCATTCTACCACTAAGCTGTACCCCCAAACCCCTTAAAAGTTTTGAATAATGAGTGAAAAAAGGTTTGGAGTGATTTTTTCAGTAAATGTGTGTGTGAGAAGTTAAGGAAAGTATAATTATGGGGGATATTTCATTTCAAGGGAATAAAAGTGCACAGTAAAATAGAACATATGTTCTAGACAGCACGTAGCATGAGTATCGTAGGTGCATGTGGAGGAGTGATATGTGGGGAGACTACTATGTTAAACAGAGGGCTTCATAGAACATACTCAAAAGTTTTTTGATATTATCCTAATTGCAGTAAAGAGAGGAGGAGAGTAACACTGTTATGCCAGGCGAGCACTCTACCACTGAGGCTCTGAGTTTAATCCCCAGCACAACAACAAAAAACAAACAAAAACAGTAAGAATAAGACAGTAACACTACCAGTTTCACTTTAGAAAGATCCCTAAGGGCAGCTTGGTGGGTTTGGTGAAGATAGAGTTGAATTTAGGAGGATTACTGCCAGTAATTTAGATGAAAATTGGTGAATGCTTGAACTGAAACAGTGGATTGAGAAGGGAGGATACAGTTGAAGAAAATTTTGTGAAATAGGATTCAATTCTTTATTTTTCTTTTTGCAGTAGTGAGGATTGAACTCAAGGGTAATTTACCACTGAGCTACATTCCCAGTTTTTGTTTGTTTTGTTTTTCATACCAGGGATTGAACCCAAGAGCCTTAACAACTGAACCACATCCCCAACCCTTTTTTATATTTTATTTAGAGGCAGGGTGTCACTGAGTTGCTAAGTGCCTCTCTAAATGGCTGAGCATGGCTTTGAACTTGCAATCATCCTGCCTTAGACTCCTGAGTAACTGGGATTTTAGGCAAATGCCACTACGCCTGAGTTGAATCCAGTTCTTTAGAAAGTGATTGGATATGGAGTGGAAGAAGAAATGTTCTAGGATCCTGATTTGGGCTGCTAACAGGGTGGGCCACGAACTAGGGTTAGGACTGTCGGAGGAGGAACACAGATGTCTCGAAGGTAGTTGCATAATAGGGGTCTAAAACTCTGCTGTGATATAAAGATAAATTTTATTTTTCAGTATGCCTAAGATAATGAAAATCATGGTTGCATCTTAGATCATTGAGACAATATGTAGAGGAAGGATCCCAGAGTAGAGTCTTGGAGAGGCCATCAGTTAAGGTTAGGTAGTGGAGATAGAAGGGGCTCTTTGCTCTGACATGAAGGATATCACCATTTGAGTTTACCATAGTTTTCTCTTTCAGGAATGGTAGCACTATTGGCCTTCCAGTTCCACCTATCACAGCCTTAATCACCCCAGGTCCTGTGCGTCATTGCCAAATTCCTGACTTGCCTGTGGATGGGAGCCTGCTTTTTGAATTTCTTTTCTTCATCTACCTTTTGGTTGCTCTGTTCATTCAGTACATCAACATCTATAAAACCGTGTGGTGGTATCCTTACAATCATCCTGCCTCTTGTACTTCACTGGTAAGTCGTCATAGGCCTCTAAATTTTTTATGTCACTCAGGTAAATTTTGTTCTTAATAATTTTTTTTCTAAAAACTGGTTTTCTAATAAACATCAGATTACTTTTTAGAAATAAAACTTCATGATAAGATTGTTGAAGTATAAATCAAAATGCAGAAAACATTTAAATAATTTATTGTAATAATATTGCAGAAAAGTTTCCATATCTAGCTTTCTCTATCCCATGTTAAATTTGAACTATATACTTTATCCATCCTTGGCTAGAAGTTAAATTTGTTTAACATGGGATAGAGAAAGTGTAACATGTAATGTTAACTTGTCATTATGATTAAATTCTAGCAGCTTTACCTTTTAAATGACTGAATTAGGATAATGGTAGCTTCTATAACAAATAAGCCAAAAATTGTATAATGTTTCTAACATATAACAGTCTAGACAGTTGTCCTGGTTGGTAGGAATTCTTCCATGTGGTCAGTCACGGGACCCAGGGTGGTAAAGACTGCTATTTTCTAACATATGGCCTTTAAGGTGGCTGTAGTTCATTACTATCAGCCATAAAGGTAAAAGAGCATAGGGCATTTATAAAGGAGAGTTTCTTACAGTTCAGGCTCCCATCATTTCCATATGTCCACTCATAACTATAAGAGAAGCAAGAAAATATTGTACTTTAACTGGGTGCATTGTTAACTTGAATGAAATTGAATTCTTTTACAAAATAAAATTGAGATGGAAACTAGCTATTTCTGAAGAACTTAAAAAACATGTTGTAGGTTTCTTCTGGTTTCTCTTCATTTATATAGGAGAGCCCTGGTAATCTTTTTTTTTTAAATATTTTTAATCAGTTTTTCTATAACTTTATTTTACTTATTTATTTTTTAATGTGGCACTGAGGATTGAATCCAGGGCCTCGCACGTGCTAGGCGAATGCTCTACCACTGAGCCACTACCTCAGCCCTGGCCCTGATTATCTTGATACAAAGAAGGTTCTCCATAGATGAGCATATAAAATATCTAAAAGGCTAGTCAGATGACTTACATGTATGTGATTGGCAATGGCAGATTTGGATGGGTGATAGAGATATTCTTTGGGGCAAAGAGTACTTTTGTTCTGAACATTTTGTATGTGTGTTTGGGACTCACAAAAAATCTGAAAACCTTTCTAATGTGATAGACATAGAAAAGGAAATGTGGTCCCAAATCTTCAAGATAATATGAGAAAGGAGTTGGGCATGGTGGTGCATTCCTGTAATTCTGGCAACTCAGGAGACCAAGGCAGAAGGATTGTAAATTCAAGGCCAGCCTCAGCAACTGTCTTAAAATAAGAAATAAAAAGGGCTGGAGATGTAGTTGTAGTAGAGCACTCCTGAGTTCAATACTTGTGTCACTTGATTGTTCCTAGGATTAGCTATTAAGACTTTTCTTTCTGCTGAAATACATAAAAATATGTTGTAGGTTTTTTTTTTTTTCTTTTAATGTACTTTAAAAAGAAAAGTGTTAAGTTAATTTCAGGAACAACCAAGTGATATTAAGTATTGATCACATATATACTTAATATGTGATTAGAGTCTCTGTTTCTTTAAGAATTGTAATGACTTAGTGCCAGATTTATTTTTATTTACATATATATATATATATATATTTATGTATTTTTCCCCCTACCTGGATTGTAAGTTTATTGAGTATAGAAACTATATACTTCATTCATCCTTGACTAGAAGTAGTTTTTTGCAAGGGAGTTTGGGCAAGGAACCCAAGGAGGCAGTGCCTTGTTAAATTCTACTATGATGGTAGAAGAAACAAGTAATAATCTCTACCATTTCCATTGCCAAGAGAAAAATAACCTTGATTTTTGTTTGAGACTAGTACCTGGCTGGGCCCATAATATCAGCAACTGGGGAGGCTGAGATAGGAGGATCATGAGTTCAAAGCCACCCTCAGCAAAAGGAAGGCACTAAGCAAGTTAGTGAGACCCTGTCTCTAAATACAATAGAAAATAGGGCTGGGAATGTGGCTCAGTGGCCAAGTGCCCCTGAGTTCAATCCCTGGTACCCCCCCACCCCCCCAAAAAAAAGAAGAGTACCTGGCATATTTAGTTTATTGAATTAATTAATTGAAAAATTCAGGTTTTCATTTGGGAAGAAAATGTAGAAACCTGCAAGCCCTTTGACCATCAAGAGGAAAATATATCTCGATTTCATTGGTTTCTAAGATATTATTACTAACGATTTTGTTTGCTATTATCACAGTTTTATATATATGTATGTGTATACATATATTTATATGTGTATATATATGTATATATGTATACACACACGTATGTATAACAAAGGAACTATATATGACATCTAAGTAATGGTTTAATTTTATAGAGGAGATCAAATGTAAGGCATATTTTTAAATAATTATAAAGATTAAATAAATATAATTGATGTACCAACTAGTAGTTTAGTTGATGCACAGTTAGACTAACATAAGTTTGAATAAAGAAACAACCACAGTAACTCCTAAAAACTATGAATCCTGACTGATTTAATTTGACACATAATAAATCAGTTAGTTTAGATGAATTATTATTGTCATAATACTTTGGGTTATGACTTGTTAACTCAAATCTATCTTTTTCTTTTAATATAGTAGAGTTTCAAAAAAAAGGATAGTAATACTTTCTAGATAGTCTAAAACAGTGTTTGGAAAGTCTAAGCAATAAGTCACAAAAGGAGAGGTGCAAGGTAGGCAGTCTCTTTATGATCTCTCAAATTTCTGTGTTCTGTAAGGGTAGGATGAACTAAGGAAGATCTTTTGAGGGAGCAAACCTCTGTTTGTGTAGTAGTTCAGCTTGATAAACATTGTATTTCTTTTTGATGACATTCTTTGTTTCTTTTATAGAATTTTCATCTCATTGATTATCACCTGGCAGCGTTCACTCCAGTGGGTTTTAACAGAACCAGAGTCTCATAGCATGTTATTCAAAATATCCATAATACAAACCAAAGTTATTCAACACATGAAGAACCAGGAAAATCAGATCAATTGTAAAGGAAAAAAAAGAATCAATACGTGCTAACCCCAAGATGGTTCAGAAGTAGGAATTATCAAAGAGTCTAACACAGCTATCATAATAAGAGAGAGTGAGAGAGGGAGAGAGAGAAAGAGAGAGAATTTTAATATTTATTTTTTAGTTATTGGCGGACACAACATCTTTGTATGTGGTGCTGAGAATCGAACCCGGGCCGCACGCATGCCAGGCGAACGCACTACCGCTTGAGCCACATCCCCAGCCCTGTGTGCCAATACTTTAAAAAAAATGGTTTCCTGCAATATATTTAAAATTCAAAGGTGCAATAACTCAAGAACTATTAGATATTGAATTTGTAGGAGTTTAATTTAAATTTCTGGATTTTGGGGCATAATTTTTTTAATTTTAATAGTTCTAGGGAAATAGGATAAATTCAATTTTAGATAACATTCACTTGAAATGGTTTAAATGTCATTTGTGAAATTTCCTAAAAAAAAAACATTTGTAGCCAAGTGAGGTGGTGCACACCTGTAATCCCAGCAACTTGGGAGGCTGAGGCAGGATGATCACAAGTTTGAGACCAGCCTCAACAATTTAGTGAAGCCCTAAGCAACTTGGTGAGATCTTGCCTGAAAATAAAAAATAAAATGGGCTGGGGATGTGGCTCAGTGAAAGTGCCCCAGGTTGATTGGTTTGTATTTATTAAAACTTAGAATTTAAATTTATTAAAAGTTAAAATTTTTAAAAGGCAATGTTAAAATTTGCCTAGGAGTAATCACAAGATTAGAAAATAAGTTTACTGGACAGAGGAGGAAAGATTTGGAACATTAAATTATTTTATTAATTTAAAAGTTGCTGGTAGATTTGGCTTTGGGTATCATTTTTCATATAAACTCCAGCGAGAGAGAAAAATGTACTTTCATAAGATTTTATATATTGTACCCTATAAGTGTTTATGAAAACAAAAATGTTAACTTAGCTAAAGCAGCTAATAATTTGAATCTTGGAAATTATATTTCAGTTTGAAATTTTTAAATGAATAGTTACTGTAATGAAAATCGAGAGTTTACTTTTTCTTCCAAAACATACACAGAAGCCTTTGTGAGTATAAGCTCTGATTCCTGTGATTACAGATAATTGAAGATGTTAAGTCATGATCTAAAAGCCATTAAGATAACTGGAAAATAGTGGTAGTATTGGTAGAGAACTGTTTCTCCTGGTAGGAAAGGATGTAACTCAGCCTTTCTCTCAGGTTCAGTATTTAGGTGATGAAAACAGGTACTTATTTTTGGATATATTGAGAAAGAACTTTCTTTAGAAGAATAGAATGGATTTGTTGTTTACATCTGTTAAAACAGGCAGGAAATTATTATGTTTCATCTCTTCAGTTGCTTAGAAATGGTATTGGCATAAGTCAGTTTAGTTGCTTCATGTTAATGTGTAAACCCTTCATAACTATAGTTTCTACCTTGTTGCTACAAAGTCTATAACTTGAAGCATTTTATTGCCTTTGAGTGTGTGTATGGTACTAAGGATTGAACCCAGGGCCTAGTGCATGCTAGGCAGGTACTCTACCATTGAGCTACATCCCCGGCCTTTTTTATTCTATTTTGAGATAAGATTTCATCAAGTCACTCGAGCTGGTCTCAAACTGTGAATTTCTTGACTCAGCCTCCCAAATTGCAGGAATTACAGGTGTGCATCACTGCACCTAGCTTCCTACTTTATTTTAAACACTGTTTAAAAAGCATTTTGTTTGCTGGATGTGGTGGTGTACACCTTTAATCCCAGCAGCTCAGGAGGCTGAGGCAGAAAGATAAATTTGCTAGCTTCAGCAACTTAGTGGTACTCTCAGTAACTTAGTGAGATCTTATCTCAAATTTAAAAATAAGAACTAGGTATGTAGCTTAATGGTAAAGTGTCCCTGGGTTCAATCCCCAGTACCCCCCCCTCCATAAAAAGGCAGATAGAGGGAGCAAAATGTATTTGTTTATATACAAATAACTTGTCCCTGGAAAGAGATATGGAGTAATAATGGACTGCTGGTGGCTGGGAGACAGGAGCAGCATGAATCACTACTAGCACTCTAGGATTTGTCTTTTGAGTGATGTGGTTATATTATCTATTTGAAAATTTAAAATCAGCTATATAGTGATTCTTTCCTAATATATCTAAATTAAATTATTAAACCCGTCATAATCTTTTTTTTCCTTCCATTAAAATATGTTTGCATTCTTATATCACAGAAAAGATTGTGACCCTGAGAAAGACCTTTTTTTGGGGGAGGGTACCAGGGATTGAACTTAGGGGCACTTGACCACTGAGCCACATCCCACCCCTATTTTGTAGTTTATTTAGAGACAGAGTCTCACTTTGTTGCTTATGCCTTGCTATTGTTGAGGCTGGCTTTGAACTCACAATTTTCCTTTCTTAGCCTCTAAAGCCGCTGGGATATTATAGGCATGTGCCACCATGCCTGATTGAGAAAGACCATGTTTTAAGGAGAGCTGGAGGTAATTAATTTGAAAGATAAATATTCAGCTGGAGAATTCAGCTGGACAACCACCTCTCTGCCTAGCTAGACTTTTGTTTATTCACCTCCTAGCTAACACTGCTTCTGTGTACTTTCTACACAAGACTAAAAATAAATCCAACTATTTTACCAACTTGAGGCAACTCTCTTAAAAAAAAAAGTTTTTATTTTATTTTATTTTTATTTGTTTGTTTGGTATGGGGTGCTTTACCCCAGCTACATTCCCAGTCCTTTTTTCTTTTGAGATAGTGCCTCACTAAGTTGCTGAGGCTGGCCTTGAACTTAAGAACCTTCTACCTTAGCCTCCTGAGTTGATGGGAATACAAGTGTTCCCTAGCACACCTTTTGTATTGTTTTTCTAATACAAAAACAGTATATTTTATTGAAAAGATTAAGATTGTTAGACACTAGAATGTAAAGCAGAAAATTGAAAATTACAACTTCATTACTGAGAATCACATTTTTGGTTTTATTTCCTTCTAATGTGTGTGTGTATATATATATATGTGTGTGTGTATATATATATATATATATATATATATATATATATATATATATATATATGATTTATGTACATATATATTTAAATGTATTTATTATAGTATTATGAATAATTTTCTAACCTGACTAGCTCTTATTTGTCTTTTAGGTTTCAAAACAAATATTGCTTTCTAAAGAAAGCCTTCCCAAGTAGGGTCTCCTATTACTTATTCTCCTGATAACTTACGCTTTTCCTGTAACACTCATCACATTATAAAAATAATTGTCCAAATTTAAGTTTAGTATGTGTTTTTCTTGGCTGGGTAGCTTCATAAAGATAAGTTCTTATTTGTCTTGGTTACCACTGTATCGCCAGGGTCTGTCACATATAGCACAGTGAGTGGTTAAAGAATGTAGGTTCTAGAATAAGACAAAATCAAACTCTGCTGCTCTGCTGGCATGGAGCAGAAACAGTCTTTTATTTCTAACCTTGTACTTTTGAGAATAGAAGTAATAGAATAACTCCAGGGCTTACGTAACTTCCCTAGACTTTAAAATACAAGGTACATTGGTATGAGGTACCTATCAGGGGAGTGATATAGAACTATTTGCCATGCTGTGACTGAGAACAGCTTGGGTCTTTTTCATAGTTTGAGGCTTAAGCAGTTTATTATGGTATTTGTTTAACTGCTTCACATTTTGAAGTACCCATATATACTATGTGTCTCTATAGTTTGTATTATCCCCCCCCACACACAAACAGTCATGTGTCACCTAACTATAGAGACAAGAAAGACATCACTAGGTGATATCCTCATTGTGCAAACATCATAGAGCATATTGACACAAACCTGGATATCATAACTTAATCATTCCTTGTGGCCTCTTGATGTGATCAAGAGCTGTGGTAAATGCAAGCTGTGTAAATTTGCTGCCAGAGTTACACAGTATGGTGTTTTATAGTAAACTTTTTTTTTTTTTTTTTAGTGTATTAAAAATATAGTAAGTACATAAACAAGTAATAGTAATAGGCAACTATAGTTGTTTGTTTCATTATCAAGTATTAAGTACTTACTATATAGGACTGGAAACACAGTAGGTTTGTTTACACCAGCATTACCACAAACACATCAGTAATAGTATGTGCTTTGATGTTATGGCAGCTGTGATGTCACTAGGCAAGAAGAATTTCCAGCTTTATTTAATCATTATTTATTTTTATTTATTTATTTATTTTTTTGAGATGTGGTGTTACTTATGTTGTCCAGGCTGGCCTCTGACTCCTGGGCTTGAATGATCCTCCTGCCTTAGCCTCTGAGTAGCTGGGATTGCAGGCATGTGCTGTGCAACAGGCTCTCCCTGTAGTTTTATGGGACCACAAGTTTTATGGTGGATTTTTTTTTAATATTTTTATTCTAATTTGTAAGTTTTATGTTTTGACAAATATATTTTCTTACTATATTTGGTCGGTTTTAAAGATTTAGGATTTAAGAAGAATATTTGAGAGATGATATAAAGAATTAGAAGTATTTATACATTATTTTATTTTTAATTTTTTTAGTTATAGATGGACACAATATTTTATTTTTATTTATTTATTTTCAATGTGGTGCCGAGGATTGAACCCAGGGCCTCACACATGCGAGGCAAGCACTTTACCACTGAGCTACAACCCCAGCCCTACACATTATTTTTGTATGTGCAAAAGTTAAACATATAGAGGTCTGTCAAAGAAGATGTGATTATTTTGTAAAATTTTTGTAATATTTTAAACGTCAACTCAGCAAGCAGATTAGAGGTGAGAATTCAAAGAAAAATAGAAGTACTCTTGCTGCTATTGAGGCCCTTGGCATTCTGGTAGGAAGTAAGGTAGATAAATTATTGGCTCTCCATCTGTATATACATACAAATGGCCTGAGAGATTGTTAAAATATAGATTCCTTGACTCAAATTTTTTTCCCCTCCATTCAAAGAGAAAAGTTGTTAGGGACTTACATGTTCATAAGCAACTCAAGTGATTCTGATGACTGGTCCATGGACCATACTTTGATGAGAAACCCTAGTGAAAACAAATTAGATGATAATGATGAAAAGTTAAAGCAGGTCTGTGTGGGTACAAGGAGGAGATGACTAATTGCCTGGAGAAAGTTGAATTTTCAAGAATTAGGAAGATAAGGTGGGATGAAACAGTTTTCTTTTTCTTTTCTTTCTTTTTTTTTTTTGATATAGTTTAGCTTCCATTTAAACCTACTACCCTTATTTATGTTACATTGCTTTTAAATAAGATAATTTATAAAATTTACCTTTGGTGCTTCTAAACTTTCAGGCCACCAAGGCGGGTGCAGCATCTATGATTCACTACATGGTTCTGATATCAGCTCGCTTGGTGCTTCTCACTTTGTGTGGATGGGTACTTTGTTGGACCCTAGTCAATCTCTTTCGAAGCCATTCAGTACTTAATCTCCTCTTCCTTGGCTATCCGTGAGTACTCCTGTTTTGCAATTAACAAAACTTTAGAAGTTATTTGGGTCATGCAAATAATACTATATAAAAAAAAGGGAAAATTAAATTCTTCAAATATAAATTAAGAGTTTAAAAAATTTGAAAACTAGTGGATATGATAGCCATATAATTTGTTTTCTAAACTAGATTAGTTGAGACAACAGACATAAACTAGAACTATCCTAGGGAAACTGAGAAGTATGGCTGTCCTACCAGTGGAGAGGTTGTGATACTGGGGATTGAACCCAATAGTGCTTTACCACCAAGATACATATCTGGCCCTTTTTTAATTTTAAATTTACAGGGGCTGGGGTTATGGCTCAGCGTAGAGCACTCACCTAGCACGTGCGCGGCCCTGGGTTCGATCCTCAGCACCACATAAAAATAAACAAAATAAAGGTATTGTGTACAACTAAGAAATAAATATTAAAAAAAATTAAAATTTACAGTGCCTCACTAAGTGGCCTAGGCTGACCTTGAATTTGTAATCCTCTTAGACTCCCGAGTCCTTGAGATTACAGGTGTGCTATAGGTGTGTACATTTGTGTCATCTAGTGGAAAGTATTTATTTATTTTATAGTACTGGGGATGGACTCAGGGCCTCATGCATGCTTGCCAAGCACTCTGCAGAGTTACATACCATGTCCTTTTGAAATTTTGAGACAAGGTCTTGCCAAATTGCCCACGTTGGCCTTGAATTTGGGATTGGACTGCCTCATCCTCCTGAGTAGTAGGATTATAGGTGGACACTAACACACCTATCGAGAATATTTTAATTGAGCTCTAATTAAGTTTAATAGGATTACCATCATCAAAATGGCTAGCAGTCTTTTTCAATTTAAGTATATAAAGAAATAAATTATTATTATTATTATTATTTGGTACTGGGGATTGAACCCAGGAATACTTAACCACTGAACCACATCCCTAGACTTTTTTATTTTTTACTTTGAGATATGGTTTCATTAAGTTGCTGAGACTGGTTTTGAACTTGGAATCCTCCTGCCTCAGCCTCCCAAGTTTCTGGGATTACAGGCATGCCTCACTGTGCCCAGCATTTATAGTTTAAATTGTAATGAGGGTCCAGGCACAGTGGTGCACACTTGTGTTTTCATTGACTTGGAAGGCTGAGGCAGGAGGATCACAAGTTCTGGGCCAGCATACATACCTTAGCAAGATCCTATCTCCAAAAATAGAGCTGATGATGTTGCTCCGTGGTAAAACACCCCTGAGTTAAATTCTTAATACCAAAATAATAATAATAAGGGAAGGTAGAACAAGAAAAAATAATAATCCCAGAATAAAAAACCTAATAAACATGTATGGAGTGGTAAAATCTGTGGAGAAAAATAACTGCAAAAGGAGAGTGCTTTGAGGAGTGGGGTAAGTGATACACAGTTTGCAGGCAGGAGAGCCCCTCACTATGGAGACATTTAAGTTGAAGGGCAAGCCATATCAAAAATTTCTAAAAATACACAAAGATCCACATTAGGAGAATACTTGTCATGTTATTTATGCTAGTGGAAAATAAGAAACAACTTTTTTTTTTCTGGGCTGAGATGTAGCTCAGTGATATAATACTTATCTAGCATGTGCAAGGCCTTGGGTTTGCTCTCCATAAAAAATGTCATGTGAAACCCACAGAAACAGAATGTTTCTATCAAGTGAGAAATGGATAAATTATGTATGTCAATATATGAATCCTATAATGTTTTTAAAAGTTCTTACAGAAAAATATTTAGACATAAGAAAATACCCATTGTATACACACAAGGTGAAATAGCAAGATGCAAAACAGTTTGTACTATATGAGATCAAATACATAAAAGACGAAAGCATACATGACTATATATAAAGTTTATATGTTGGACAAATGTGTACCCACTAATAAAAATGATTATTTCTAGGTAGTTTATATTTTGTAATTGAAACTTTTTTATTTTCCTCTTTTGCAATGAATATGTACTGCTTTTGTTGTAAGAAATGGAAGACTTTCCTTCTCAGACAAGGAATTTACCCTCGGAAAGTTCCTATTATGTTTACTCTGGTGCATCAAGACTATTATATTGACATAATTATACAGTGTTCTTAGGTGTTTTCTGTGGTATTATTTTCATATTTACCTTGTCTTACAGGTTTGGTGTTTATGTTCCTCTCTGTTGTTTCCACCAAGATAGTAGAGCTCATCTTCTTCTCACAGACTATAACTATGTGGTACAGCATCAGGCGGTAGAGGAAAGCGCCTCAACTGTGGGTGGCTTGGCCAAATCCAAAGACTTCCTCTCCTTATTGCTGGAGTCTTTAAAAGAACAGTTTAATAATGCGACACCCATCCCCACCCACAGCTGCCCCCTATCTCCAGATCTCATTCGAAATGAGGTAGAATGTCTGAAAGCCGATTTCAACCACAGAATCAAAGAAGTTCTCTTCAACTCCCTCTTCAGTGCCTACTATGTTGCATTTCTCCCTCTGTGTTTTGTGAAGGTAAGCAGATATTTTGCTTTGTGTGCTCCCTGGATTGTGTGTGAATTAAATAAACTGGGTATTTCTTGTTTAATCCCCCTTTTCTCTGTCTCCCCTTTGGCAGCCTGGATGGTGGAGTTCGGCTGCATCTGGAGTGCACTAAAACCGCTCCTGGTTGGCGGATAGGTATTTCCGTATATGTGATGCACCCCGTGGTGGTCCCCTCTTTCTTTTTTTCCTTTTTTTCCAATTTTTTTTCTTATTTTCTTTTCTTTCTTTCTTTCTTTTTTTTTCTTTTTAGTTTCCGGGGAGAGTAAAGATTATAATTATTATAGGAAAAAATATGTAGAAGCTTAAGAGAACCAAGGATTCAATAAAATCCAGGTTATTGTGATTGATCTAACAGGGTTATGAGGAATTTCTTGAATTTAATCTAACCTTTATTTATCTAAACTTCTATTTACTTCTGTGGAAAAGAAAAATGGTCTGGATGTCACTTGGGCCCATAATCTTTTGGGACATTTTAATGTCCTTCCTTCACCCATTCAGAAGCACTTCTGCAGCCGGAGTGGTCCTTCAGAAGCACTCAGTTCTTCTAGAAAGGAAACACTTAAAATATAATTGCCTCTCCCTCCCAGCCCTAATTCATACAGCCAGAAAGTCAGGTTGAAGGATTTTGGAGGACTCTGCTCTTGAACTTTCTGCACGGACATCAGGACAACCAGTGCATGTTGACTAAGTGTGGCATTTGTCTGCAGGGCATATATACACGTACCCATCCTGTGTCTGATGCTGGTGCATGGATCATTTCTGTCTCTTTTGATCTCTTTCAGAGTACCCAGTACTATGACATGCGCTGGTCATGTGAACACCTCATTATGGTGTGGATCAATGCTTTTGTCATGCTTACCACACAGTTGCTGCCATCAAAATACTGTGATTTGCTACATAAATCAGCTGCTCACCTCGGCAAATGGCAGAAGCTAGAACATGGGTCCTACAGCAATGCTCCACAGCACATGTGAGTAGCTAGAGGGTAAAACCATGTAACACGTTTCTACATGCTGCTGATCATGTTTATTTGCTTTGTATGTCATTCTGTTCTTGGCTTTGAACATTTTTTAGTTTTTGTCTACATGGATGCTTGTCATCATTGCTAAACTGAATACAGGATACATTAACTCATTTCTACCACCATACCCAGCCCCTTCTCAAATGCGTCCTACCTTTCAGCTGCCCAGTCACTCTAGAGTGTATAATTTGTGCCCCAAGCAGTACTTCAGAGTTGTCTTTCAGTCTTAACTGTTTGCCCAAATTCAAAGAGTCATGATATATTTTAAATTCTTTTTATAAGATTTTTAAGGTTTATCTTCTCATTTTCATTGCCACAGCTAAGTTTATAGCTACTCATCTCACACCTAAGACAGCTGGACTTTGCTTTTCTCATCTTTTCTAATACATGCAGATTTGGATTAGTAATTTTTCCTGCCTGTAATTTTTTCTGTTTCTTTTTCTTTTTTTTTTTTTTCCTTCCTAATCTCTCTACTATTTCCCTGTCTCTCCTGTATTTCAGTGAAAACTGTCCCTGGCTGTGAGTTCTAAGTATTATTCTTATTGTGTCCCCTTATCAGACATTTCTCTGCATGGCCCCTGTGATCCAAAGTGGCTAACTTCAGAACTTTTTTTCTTTCACTTTTGAGTCCATCATCATGCCTATCTCTCAGACCCGGACCATCTGCATCTTCCTCCCTTGTGTAATTTGAACATTTCACAAATTTCATCCCCTACCAGTTTTTTCCTAATTAAGTGGGACAGATTGAGGTGACCTTCCCTTCCCCTCTCCCCCTCAGAGTTCTCCCTTCAATTATCTGCCTTGATGTCTGATACAGATTAGCACAGGCCTTCAAGCCCAGGAACTGAAAGAGATTGGGCCAGGCTGAAAAGAAACCCGACTGTGGGCAAAGGACAGATTTCAATAAAAATTGAAAATACAATCCACAGTACTAGTACTGTACATCTTCAGGCTACTGATGGCACATGGCCATGAGGTGTATCATCACTTTAATGCTGGTAAGTGTGAGCAAGGCTGGCGGAACATTTTCTGAACTGGGGAAGCTTCAGGGTGCTAGAATATATTTTTTAACATATCTAAACTGCTGCCCCAGTTCCAGTTCTTACTCTAGGAAACTAACCTTTCGAAAATCAGGAAGAAATGAATTAACTTAGGTTTGTTTTTTGTTTTTTTTTTTAATAAAGCTTAACCTGAAGATCCCCATCCCCATCCCAACTCCATTACATTGATGCTGAAAAGACTGAAGCTTTTTCTTCCCTAACTTCTTTTCCCTAGAGAAACCTCTGTAAAAATGAGTCCAGAAAGCAGTAAAAAGAAAACTCTGTGTCAGTACCTTGTGTGTGTCTTTGTTCTACTGTATAGCTTCTCACATCTTTGAGGTATTTGAATTATCTGATGAGCAAACTGATTTTCAGTAAGTTTTAGGGATGTAATTCTGGAGTGAATATCACATTAGTTTGACAGTGTGTTAATTTCTTCTCTGTTCTTGTTGCCATTGGCTTTCTCCTCTTGTTTGTTCCCTCTATCATGTCAACCAGTAGACTGTTCACTTGGGATGGAGACAGAAGTCCGCCTGCTTACATTCTATTTTCTGGCCCATGGATGCCTTACTGAAACAATTTTATCTGCTCATTCTGCTAAGCCTCTTAAGTCCTTCAACACTGAGTTAACTGTATTACTTTACAGTCTCTCTGACTACATAGCAATGAAGTTTACCATAACAGATCCTTTCTAACTCCTTCAAGTTTGACCATGGAATTACTATATTTTCAGAATTCAGACAGATGAAGCCTTGAAAATTTAATTCCTTTCATAGAAATATAATTGGCCTTGCTAGACACAGTCTTATTTGTAATTGTCAATATGCTAACATTGCATTTCTTTCTCCTTTAGTTGGTCAGAAAATACAATATGGCCTCAAGGGGTGCTGGTGCGGCATAGCAGATGTTTATATAGAGCCATGGGGCCTTACAACGTGGCAGTGCCTTCAGATGTATCCCATGCCCGTTTTTATGCAAGTACCATTTATTTATTTTTAAGCATAAGTTTAGGAGTAAGTGTTAGAAGGCCATTCTGTATGTATGCACATAGCACAGTGAGTAACACATACTAGGAATTTGAGGCATGATAATTTTTGCTGTAACTATAACAATGGCCCTGGGCCCATGGAGGTGTCTTCTGAAAAGCAGTTTGGAGGTCATATATCATTATTGTAGTCTCAATAGCTTGGGTGGTTTCTCTAGTTACATTGGAATTTATTAAATGTAATTTTGTGTCAAATAAGCTGTCCATTATATAAGACTTCCTTTTTCATCTTACAATTTTATTTTGTAATAGTTGGGTTTAGTGATGTCCTTAAGATATATTGTATCTGTGTGTATCTTTAAGTAATATTTAATATAGTAATAATGTAGTTTTTATTAATTTTTTTATTTGTCAGATATTTGTGTGTGTTATTTTTACTTTTTCTTCTCTTTAAAATACCTTAACTTACCCCTGTGGAAGTCAGACAAATGTTATGATCTATAGCCTTTTATCTTTACATGGATTCAAAAGAGAAAAGCTTCAAAGTTAGAAAAGGAAAAAGCAATCTATATCCACTGAACCCTGCTTCTTTCTCACTTGCACTTATGCATTGGATTATGTTTTATGTGGTCTTTAGTTTTCCAGAAATTCTGACTCTAGGAAGCAGCACTTACTTTTAAAGGAAAGGCCAGCTGGTGGCCAGTGGGAGTAGGGAAAAGAAGAGACCTGCTCAGGACTATTCTTAGTAAAAATGTCCGTAGTGCAGTGCATTGCCTTTAAGTAGAGATCATATCCTAAAATAGAATTGGAGATTTAAAAAAAAAAATTATACTTTTCTCCCTCAGTTCCTTGTGAGGATACATGGACTTTTTAGTTCTGCAGGTGTTTGTTACCAAGGGACCTTTCAATTACATACTGAGAACTTGCATGAGGGCAGGATATCTGTAAATATATGATGGGGAAAGAGGGCAGGTTCTTAGTTGGGAGGAGCATGGGGAAGTTAAAGTTCCTTGGATGAGGAGACCACAGTGGCTCCTTCTGAACTCCCATGAGCTTGTCTTAAGATGGGAACAGACTCAAGTCACAACTACATAAGTATTTGATTTCTCCACAGGATACTTATTTAATTTAGATGGCTGAGTTCCTTGGGGCATTAATGGCTTCTGTTCATCCTTGTTGTCCTCTTGAAAACTATAACAACAAAATATTTTTGTTAGAATTTTCTGCTTGAAAAATAAGTATTTTTCTTGCTAGTGTTGGACAGCTGAAGAATCAAGTAGAATCTATGGAAGAAAGATTAGGCAAGTTAATTAATTGCTGATTTTGACCAAATAGTGCTTCTAAAAGCAGTTGTTGAGCCACCTGTATATAAATGACCTGGCCGCTCTTGTTCCCGTCTCCTTTTCCCCCCAATACTAGGGGTAAAATCCAGGGCCTCATGCATGCTAGGCAAACACTGTATCACCAAGCTAATCCACAGACCCCCTTTTTTATTGTATTTCGTGAGAGGGTCTCACAGATTTATCCAGGCTGGCCTTAAACTTGTGATCCTCCTGCCTCAGCCTCCCAAGTAGCTGAGATTACAGGCTTGTACCACTGTGCTTGGCACCTGACTCACTCTTTTAAAGTAGTATTCAGTGCCTGTATCCCAGTCTTCTAAAGGATCTTAGGAATCTATAGCATTTTCATATTTGGAAATGGTTCTTAAGCAGATTGAAGTTTAAGAACACTCACTTTAAATGTGTCTATTACCAATAGCCTTTACCCTTTAAAACCTGTCTACCTTTCTCCTTATTCAGTTTGTAGGTTACTGGCATGTTTAATGACACACTTTGCTATGGAATCTGAAAATGTTTTTCTGAATCCTTATAGAAAATTATTGAGCCAGTTTTACGTATGATACTACTGAAGTATCATGTAGTAAACCCCAAGCTAAAGATTTTCTTTTTCCTGAAGAAGGGCCCTGAGACACTATGTACCTTTCAGAGGAGTCATGATAGTTTGGTCTTCATTCTCAGGTTTAAGTTCTTGAGGTCCAACTTCCTTCTAAATTAATTCTTTTAGATCTGAAATTAACTACCATTAATACAGTCTCTCCTCATCTAATAGGACTTGACTGGCTGAGCTGAATTGTTAGATAATGTTCCTTTGCAACCTGTGACCTAATGCCTTTTTATTAGTAAACCTGGATTTAGCTCCTTAGAGTGAAGAATTTGATGAGAGTGAAAATAGTAAGCCCAATGTGTAATCTTAACTCTGGTTCCAACTCATTTTTCCTTCCTTCCTCTTTGCTTTGTCTTTTTGCACTCTATTTCTCAAAATTGAGAAAAAAATAAATAGTAGAAGCATATGTTTTATAAAAGATTTCAGTAAGTGACCATCGTGAGTAAAGAGTTTAAGGAAAAATAAAAAAACTATGGTGTTGATATTATAATACTTTCCTAAACTTATAATACTTCCCTCTTTCTAGGTACTTGTCTAGTGTGAGTATTTGGTCTTAGATTATCCCACAAGCTAAGAATAGCTTTTATATATTTATCTATTTTATTTAAAAATTTCTTGTAGTACTGAGGATTGAACCCAGGGCCTTACACATGCTAGGCAAGCACTCTACTACCAAGCTACATACATCCTTAACCCTAGTTTTCACATTTTTAAATGGTTACATTTTAATCAGTTATAATCCTACATTATATCCTCAATATCTTCATTACATATTGATTTTCAAAGTGTGAAATATTTCCCATTTGTTGCTTTATTCCACCCTGTCTTGGATAAATATACTTGTTCTTTTGGACATACATATCCCTCTTTTTATGTCCCAGGGCAAACAGATGTATTTTTTATTGTGTGTAAGAACTCATAAATACGAAATTACTTTGGAAAAATGAATTCAAGAATAACTTGAGTCTTTCCTATGAAATAACATTGTGTTTTTTAACTTCCTTACAGTTCCTGTTTCATCGTCCATTAAGGCTGTTAAATCTACTAATCCTTATTGAGGGCAGTGTTGTCTTCTACCAGCTCTATTCCTTGCTGCGGTCGGAGAAGTGGAATCACACACTTTCCATGGCTCTCATCCTCTTCTGCAACTACTATGTTTTATTTAAGCTCCTTCGGGACAGAATAGTATTAGGCAGGGCGTACTCCTACCCACTCAGCAGTTATGAACTTAAGGCAAACTAAGCTGTCTCTCAACAGCGAGGGAGAACTCAGATAAAAATATTTTCATACGTTCTATTTTTTTCTTGCGATTTTTATAAATATTTAAGATATTTTATATTTTGTATACTATTATGTTTTGAAAGTCGGGAAGGGTAAGGGATATTAAATGTATCCATAAACAAGGTGATGTGATCTTTCATGTGTTAGTACATTTGAATAATACACGTGTGAGAGGTATGCCTCTCTAGTAAAAAGATTGATTTGTTTGTATGACTCTTGAATAACTCTTTCATTTTGAACAATTTCATGTATCACTTGGTGTGATATGGTACCTTTGTGTGTCTGCTTTCCTTCCAGTCCTTTTCATTATCTTTAGTTCTCAGCTGGCCAGTAATTACTACAGAAAGGGGGATGAGTAGAGTTGCCTTCTAGCACCAATTTCTTTAAATTTAGATGGTTAATATTACTAGAAAAACTACAAAAGAGAGTAGGTTCAGGTCTTGGGTGGGGTTCTCTTTGTTGCCCTTCTGAGATGGGGTTTTAGCTGATTTATTCTAACCTGCGATATTTCAAGATATTTTTGAATCAGCTATTCCAAGACTCAGGGTTTTGCTGTCACTTTTCCTGTTTTTTCACTTCTTTTGCTTCCAAAGATTTTCCTTTTACTTGTTTGAAATAATACTTTTAAAATCTAGATTTTATAGAGTGTCCATATTCATGAAGGAGATGATAAATGTAAATGTCATGTATTCTAGAGTATGGGCAAATTGAAAATACCAGGTGATTGGAAGAATGGGCTAGTCCTCAGCTAAACAGTCTTGGATGTTTGGAGTTATGAAGGGAAGTGAAATACAAGAAGTTACTAATTTGTCCTCAGAGAATTTGATCTATATCCAAAATATATATTTTGAATTTCGTACTCCAAAGTTGGGGATGTAGCTCAGTGGTGGAGTTCTTGTCTAGCATGCATAAGGCCCTGGGTTCAATCCCACACTGCAAAATTAAAAAAAAAAAAAAAAAAAAAAAAAGAATGAATGAATAAATTAATAAATAAATGTACTGCAGAACTTTCATGTTTGTGCGCATTAACCCTTTAAGTTAATACCTCCCACATTTTTTGGCAGGTGATATGCTTAGTCCATTGATATTTTCACTAGACATTTAAACTTCTGAGGCCTTGTTTTGGAAACCTAAAATAGCATGTCATGTGTTTTCTGTGTTGGTTTTTTTTTTTTCCACACTGATGCTTTTTGTGATACAAAATAAGTCAAAGTAAAAATATCAATCATGAGTTCATAATCTGGCTCTAAAAACAATCCTTGCAGCGTTCTCAAAAGATTTTCAGCAAAGGAAATAATTTAAGGAGTAATTTATCTATATAACTACTCAAGGTAACTTTTATGTCTAACCATGTCTTCCTTAAACATTTTGGTCTGCTTTTTAAAGTTAAAATTATTTGGCATTTAGTCTGAGTCTGTTCAACCATTCAACAAATATTTATTAAACACCAGACACTCTTATTTGGCATTTGGGCTATAACAGTGAATAAGAAATACAAAGGCCCTACCCTCACAGAAGTCACAGGGTATGCGGAGTAGATCATTTGGTAAGTTTATGTGCAGTGTTTCCTGGTAGCAGTGATAAGTATAGTAAAGAGAAAACAATCAGGCAAGGAAATAGGAAGTGATAGGAATGGTACTATAAGAAAGCATCTTTGAGATGATTTTTGAGCAAATGTTGGACAAAGCAAGACATATAAATAGTTTCGGTGACAATTTCATGTTATAGTAGCAGTTAGGGCAGTGGCCTCAGGTAGGAATGTTAGTACATTGGAAGAATAAGAAGAAAACCATTGTATTAGGTTGTTTGCTGTTTAAATTGATTCAGCCTAAATGCGATTCAAGGGGCAGGAAAAGAAGGGCAGGAAAGCTACCATTTCAATGTGCTTTCCTTAGGATCTTGAGGATGTGTTTCTCTTGGTTTACAATTTGATGAAGTTAGTTCATAAAAGCAAAATGGGTGGTATGGGCAGATATATATCATGGAAAAGGCCCCATCTTGGTTCTAGCATTTACGATTTAGCCAGATAACACTAGTTAGAGACAGTAAACAAGTCTTGTAAATTAACATGATTGCCCCTCTGGCTTGATCTGTCTTTCTCAAATCCTAAAGGAGTAGCCCAAGAGGACCAGATGCTAGGCTGGCTGAGTGAGTAGATATAAGAAGTAAATTAGCTTTGGCTAATGGAATTGAAAAATCCACCTTGCTCTCACCTCCAGATATGTCAGCATCAGGGGAATAAAAATCCTTTAGTTCAGTGTGCTCTTACACATTCCAACTGTTCTTTGTAGGTATCTTATTACAATACAGATCACGTGAGACAAGGGACACCATTTTTTGCTCAGTGATGGTAGAAAATTAAATAATGCCTTTTAAAAATATATGTTTGTACATTAAAAGATGTATGGAAGGAAATGTGTGGCAAATAATCAGTTGGGTAAATTTGGGGTACGAGAATGGGAAAGAAAATGCTGGCCAGTTTTCTTTGTAGCCTAAGGTGGATAAACGTCTTGGGAGTAGAGGAGGGTAGTACACAGGAATGAGCATGATAGAAATGTTCCTGGATGTCCTCTTTGCTCTGATTCTGTTTATATTCCCTAAGCCACTTTCCCCTCCCTATTAGTTGCCTCCACCACTGCTGCCTTTCCCCCTCATTTCTATTTACTGGACAGTTTTGTGCCAGACTATACTGATTCTTAGTCACAGTGGTGTTCAAAGTTTATTAACTAATAGAAGGCAGGCATTAATCAGTTGTCACACAAGGGTGTTCCATAGTAGAAGTAACTATGAGATAATAGTGGTGCTACAGAGAAGGGAGTGAGTATCCTTTTCTTGTGCAGGTGAGAGCCATTTGCAGTTTCAGGCAGGGCTTTCAAAGTGGCACACAGGTGCTTTTTGGAAAAAGCATAAGGAGTGTACCACAGATGAAAAAGGGAGAGGTGAAAACAGTGAGCACAGAATATACAAAGGTCTAAGGTGTGGGCCAGAACTAGGTATTTAACTAGTTCAGTAATGCTAGGCACAAAATAAATTACAGAAGGACTTGAATTCCACATTAAAGAGTTTGAATTGTTATTATTTTGTAGGCTGCCAATTCTCAAAGAGATTCCCTGGACACTGCATCAGATCTGCTAAGTCAGAATCTTGAGAGTAAAGTCCAGTAATATTGACTTTTTACAAGCACTGCAAGTAATTCTTAGGCAGACAGAATCTGGTACCGTTTTTTAAAACTGTTTTTAAGTTATACATGGAAACAATATATTTATTTTTATGTGGTACTGAGGATCAAACCCAGTGCTTCACATGTGTGAAGCAAGCGCTCTGCCACTGAGCCACAACCCCAGCCCGCTGGTGAGCTTTATAGCCAGAAGACACCTAATGCAAGATTTTAAGTTAAGGAATAACATAAGGTCCAAATGGTTCTCAAATTAGGGGTCTCAAAGTGTAATCAATCTCCAAACCAGAAGTATCAGCATCACCTAATTGGGATTTGATTGGAATGGAAAATTTCAACCTCTAAATCAACTTGAGTTGGAATTTCTAGGTAGAGCCTAGTGGTCTTTCTAGGTGATTTTGAATTGTACTAAGGTTTGAAAATCACTATCTTTAGATGACTTTGGCATTAGTATATATGATAGATTTGGAGAATGGGGTCAATGTCACTGAGACTTAACTCAGGAAGAACAGTTAGCCAGCCATTTCAGAAGTCCATGAAAGAGAAAAGGACGAGAATGGCTCATCAGTGTGTTGAGTGGTGGAAGCAGCCTTAGGCCTAAATAAGATGGTCTAGAGAAAGAATATGAAGTGAAGAGAAGGAAGGACAGATTTCTGATGAATAATATTTAAGGATAGAAGAAGACTTCAAGTGAACAAGAATAAAAAATAGATGGCCAAGAAAGGAGGCAAATTAGGAAGAGCTTCAAAAAAGGAATGATCAACAATATCAAGTAACAGGGAAGTTGAGAACTTGAGAAGTGACTGTTGGATTTGGTTATTAGACTATTGGTGACTTTAGCAAGATAAACTTTAATAGAATAAGATGTGGATGCAGCTCAGTGGTAGAGCACTTGTCTAGCTAAGTGCAAGGCCCTGAGTTCAATCTTCAGTAGCACACACAGATTTAGTAGAGAAATGAATGTGAAAGTCATGTTTGTATTGGTCTAGAGGAATAAATGAGAATGAAGCAGATGCTGAAGGTTGAGGAAGTTTCAAGGAACATGGATACAGGTGATAAAATTGAGGAAGATATTTAAGATAGAAGAGACTTTAGTATGTGTATGTGTTGAAGGACATAAGTCCAAAGGAGAGGCTGAATATATAGGAGAGAATAATGGGAGGATACTGAGGCATAGGAGCTTTGGGAAGAGGGACAGCACTTCCTCTTAAGTAAAGAGAGCTTAGGTGCATACATATATGACTAAGGGGAAATAACAGTGGGAAATTGAAGAAAGACATCTGATATCATGAACTTGTGAAGGAATCCTTTGGAGGGACAAGTCATGTAGGAGAGGGTAAGAATAGAGGGTTTGGGGAATTAGGTCATTCCTGGGGTAGGGGACCATAAATATTGAAAGGCTTTCACACTGTGATTTCATTATTTTCTCTGCTCTAATCCACAGACACAGTAAAGAGCAGAGAAGGTGGGTGGTAAAATCCCAGATCCCTCATGGGAAGTTTTCCAAGCAGGTATAGCTAAAGGACTTTTTAAGAGAGTTGATGGTCTTGGCGGGAAGAGTTGAGATGATGCACCTGGAGATCTAGAAAGGTTAAGGGAAGAAATATGAAGTCTGATGAGTGTGCTGTCAGAGTAGGAGTGGGCAAGGCATTGGTAAGTTGTATAAATGGAAGGAATAAAGTAGCAAGATTTTTTTTTTTTTTGGTTTCTTGTTTGTTTTTGTGGTGCTGGGGATGGAACTCGGCCTCTCATGTGCTAGGTAAATGCTCTGCCGCTGAACTAAACCCTTGGTGGGAAGTGAGAATTTAGGATCACAAAGTTCTGGGCTGTGAAACAATCTGATGTAATTTTTGTGTTGGTCTAGAGGAATGAATGAGAATGAAGCAGATGCTGAAGGTTGAGGAATTTTCTCCCTGCTCCCTGAATACCACCTTTTCTGTGACAACATATGCCAGGAGATTATATTTGCTTCCTGTCCCCTAAGCATCATTAACATCATTCAAATAAAAGAATAGTCCTTCTTGACTTGTTCAAGTAATAGGAAGATTGAGTTCATGAAGCAAAAGGTCAAAACAGTAGATGTAAAAAGTTGTAAAAAAAAATTGTAGCAAGGGTATTAAGTAGGTTTTTTTTTAGTACATCAAAGTCATCCAGGATGATGGTGGGATACAAGGTAGAAGGAAAAGGGGAGCCTGGTATTAAAGATTGAGAAAGCTAGGGGGCTGGGTCGTGGCTCAGTGATAGAGCACTTGCCTGGCATACATGAGGCACTGGGTTCAATTCTCAGCACCACATACAAATAAATAAGATAAAGATTCATCAACAACTTTAAAATATTTTTTAAAAATTCGATTAAAAGGGGCTGGGGATGTGGCTCAAGCGGTGGCCCGGGTTCGATCCTCAGCACCACATACAAACAAAGATGTTGTGTCTGCCGAGAACTAAAACAAATATTTTTTTTAAAAATTCGATTAAAAAAAAAAAAGATTGAGAAAACTAGAACATGGACTGCATCATGGCCACAAAGAATGTAAAAGTGAAAATAGGTGGATCCATAAATTTGGTAACACGGGTTTGTTTTCGTTTGTATGAGATGGAAGAAGCAAAGGTGCAGAAGCAATAGTGAGAAATTGGGTAAACTTTCAAACGTTTGTATTAGTTTGTTGATGTGGAAAATGTAGCCTTTTGTGCAGGGAAAGAAGTGTCCTCAAAGAGTTTTATTGAAGACCAGGAAGTGACACTGACATTCAGTGAAGAAACTAGGTTGTGTGATTATTCTCCCTGCTCCCTGAATACCACCTTTTCTGTGATAACATATGCTAAGAGAACATACTTGCTTCCTGTCCCCTAAGCATCATTAACATCATTGAAATAAAAGAACAGTCCTCCTTGACTTATTCAAGTAATAGGAAAATTGAGTTCATGTCTGTGCCATGACCCATGTGACTCTTTAAACTCTGAAGTTTTGAGAAGCAATAAGCTTTTCTGCTTCTATCTTTCATTATATCATCAACTGTATTGGATATTTGGGTGATGTGACTGTGAACGCAAGAGTAAGAGTGTGAAATTGTAAACATTTGATAATTATTAAATTAAAATAGTAAAAACAAGAAAAATCTACTGAAGCAACTCATCAGGACTTTGGCTGTTAAGGCCAGACCTTGAAATAACAAAAAATGACATCAAACACAACAAACCGGAGCAATGAGTCTGATGGGTAGAATTTACTTTTCTGATTATTGATTTTTGGTGACTCAGGTCTTCCTCTAGCTCATAGTTCCATCATAAGCATTATATCATTTATTAGAGTACATTTTAAAGCATAACAAAACTCTTAATTACACTTAAAAGTCTATGAATAGGTTTAATATTTATACTTTTTAATGAATAGAAACACATTTTGATTATATCTTTGGAAACATTTGTAGAGCTCAAAAAACAGCTGCGCTCATGTAGCTTTCTAATGGACTCTTTTGGAAAAGTGCTTTACTTTGCAGAATTATAAGCCAGAAAGTACAATGGCATTAAGTTAATGCAAAGCAATGTGATTCGTCCAGTGAAACATGGCGATGGACTTGGTGAACTTCTTCCACTTAGCTGTGTTCTTCTTCACTGAGTTAGAAAAGTCAGCCCTGCATTGCTCACATACTTCAAGGCTACTAAAATGATCTACTGTGTGCCAGTTGACCAGTGTGGCTCCCAGGTTTGTTCTATCTGGCTTTTCCCCTCTCCCCTGCTCTCCATGCCTGCACAGGCATTTATTCCCTCTTCTGGCCTTATTTTGCTAAGAAAGGTATGGGTAAAAGAGGACACATTGTTTGTCATTCCATATTTTGAGCTGGCCTCCAAGTGCCTAAAATCATACTCTTGGCAGCATTTAAACTCCAAGATTCTTGTTATCATCAGATAGGACCCGCCATGATAGGATGTGGTTTTAATTAATTCTAGTGGGAATTGAACCTACTCTGAACTTCTCTCACTCCAATCCCAGACAAATGAATCTTATGAACAGTTTATCTTGAGCCTCTGACTTTGCCAGAAGGAGTTAACTTGCTTTGCAGTGAATTAAGTCTCTGAAATCTCTTAAAAAGTGTGGAATAAGGATCTCACCTTATTTGCAGAGATCCAACAGAACTTAACAACTAGACCAATCAGGACCAGAAGAAAACCTCAGTTGCTTGCCACTCAATTTCTCTCTCTCTCTCTCTTTCTCTCTCTCTCTCTCTCTCTCTCTCTCTCTCTCTTTTTTTTTTTTTTTGCAATACCCTAGGGGCACCCTACATCCCTGAGCTACACTGACCTCATCCCTTTTTATTTTTTGAAATAGGATCTTGCTAAATTGGCCAAGCTGGCCTCAAACTTGTGCTCTTCCTGCCTTAACCTCCTGAGTTGCTGGGATTGCAGGCACATGTCACTATGTCTAGGCCACTCTCTAATTTTTTTAAATCAAAGCAAAGTTGTCAACAGCTCATTGTCTCACTGGTATGGTCTACTGGATTTACAATTATGTTTAATTGTGTAACATCAGTAGGTCACTTGAATACGATTAACAATCCTATTGAAATATGCTAGTTGCTATATTTCCCCCCATTTTTGCCTTTGTTTGGCAGTTAATGGTTTTCAACCTTGCTCTTGGTTGTTTATGGGCTGTTTCATTTAATATCATCCTCCCTTCTTCATTTGACTCCTCAAAACTTTAGAAGTACCAAGGTACCCCCTGCACTGTTGTTAACTCTTAACAAATATTTGTTGAGGATGACACTATATTTTTAATGTCTGCAAAATCCTGAATTTTGACCTGGATAATAAAATTTTGAAGTTTAAGACTTAGATTAGGTTAAGAGTGTCTTGATGAGGTTCTTGGTCAAGTTGCTTCATATTCCAAGTGAAGCAGAGAATTAAAACCATATTCCTTCTCTCTAGTCCACTTTGGCAAAAAAAAAAAAAAAAAGAAGAAGAAGAAGAAGAAGAAACAGCAGCCGCCACCACCGCCTGGAAGGGCCATTTTGCAAATAAAAATGGGTCATTATTTTTTTAAGCAGTCATTAATACTGAAAAAAAACATGCATGCATTTCACTTCAAAATCAACATTTTAAAATCAGTCACCCCCATTTTGAGGATTGATATTTGAAGAGTTTGATTCTGTAGCCCTTTCCAGGGAATCAGGCAGATCTTCCTGAAAACAGCAGTACTTGCCCTGCCCCTCCCCTACTCGGAAACAGGCAATCTGATTCCCAACCAGCCATTTTTAGGGAGTTCATTTTTCAGAGCCCATGTGGGTGGTCCAATAGGCAATCCCAGGGCATTTTGGGAACCTTTGGGAGAAAATTATGAGTTTTCTTTGCCATGAAATGGAATTTCATCAACACTAGGCTAGCCCAGCCCACAGGAATTTATGAATATGTTTCTGACCTTGACAGGATGTGAGATAGTTAAGGAGGAGCAGCAGGACACAGAAAGTCCGCCTCCAAGCTCTTCTGGAATTAACTGATTAGACAAGCTTGCAGTAGGGAATATCTCCAGACAGCTGCCAGTTGTGTTGCATGGGTGACGTCCATATACCCATGCACCTGAAGGTGATCCAATAAATGAAATGCCAGTCAGAGGAACATGGCAGCCATTTTATAAATCTAACATAGGCATCTCAACCCTTACAATTAAAGACAATTGTTAATATGTAAAGGGTGGCTTCTCAGTCTATCCCCAAATAAAAATATATCCTGTAAATATTACAAACAAAAATTTAAAACAACCATAAAGTAGTTTAAATATTTCATTACTTGGCTCAGAGTTCTGATGGTTGGTGAAGTGCAATTCTTTCCCTCTCAATGCCTAGAATTTGGTCCTTATCAAAGTATAGACACCAGAAGTACACTGGAACAGATACAATTTATCTGCCATATTTCCTGATAAGGTAGGAATGTGCTTTTCTTATTTATGGGACATGGCCTCTCTCATCTTTCACCACCATGTTTCTTCACCTTGCTTGCCTAGAGTAAAATGCTATGTTCTAGGACGTTTCTTATAAGTTGATATCTCACTAACTATTGGTCCCATGTCTTGCTCACCCAGAGAGAAAGCAAAAGCACTCACTGAAGCCCCCTTTGATGGCTCTCTTTTCTCACTCATCTCAACATAAAAGCAGAGCTCATCAGCTGACTTAAAGTTACCCTTGCCACAGACCTGGCTTAAAAGGCACAGGAAAGATTTCAAAACTCTCAGATTTGTCAGGGAGAGAAGGGGTGAGAGAGAGAGAGAAAAGGGAGCGATCAGTGGCAAGGCATCAGCTTCCAGTTTCTCATTGGAGAAGGTGAATTCAACTCAGCCCCAGCCCAGACCAGCTGTAGCCTTGGCTATGGGTTCTGCCCAGAGGCACTGCTAGCCTTCAGAGAAATGTCTGCAATAACTGAGCTTCTGGATAGAATTCAGCGAGGCTTGAATCTGAGAAACGGTGCCCTGTGAAGCCTTTTTTTTTGGAGGGGAGAACCAAAATTCTGCCAGCATGTATATTAGTTCTCCTTCCTCCATCTGAAATGCAAAGAACCATGAAAAATTCCAAACAACTGAAAGAAAATCAGATTGGTTTATTGCTTCTGCTTGCATCCAGACAGAAGGAAGAGCAAGTTTGAGGGCCTTAGATGGTGGATAAAGAGAATTATGGAAGGGAGACACATGCCTCAAATCTGAAACAATATAGGAAGAGGGAAAAAGAAGGGACCCACTGTCTAAATTGAAATACATTTTCAAGGAGGGGAGTGAGTGGTAGTGATGTCCACTCTGCTAGGATTCCTCCTTACCTCCCTTCCTGTACTGCTGGGCCCAGCCCAGTGTGGAAGAAGAGTAAGGCTGAGCAGGAAGTGTTTCCTGCCCACCAACTTAAATACATTAAGTTCACAGTGTAGGCTTTGTGTGGGGCTTTTCTCTATGATGACATTGGGTGCTTACACCCTGATATTGTTAAGCAGGATGATACCTTCACTTCACAACTGCATACATGAAAATTTTGATTCATTTCATTAAGAATCCTCAGCTCAGTCCTCACTTGGCCAGCTACTGGATTTATAAATCAGAGTTCAGAACAGTGGCAAGTAGGGTCCCAAATGAAATGCACCAGAAAGTCTGTAGTTTGTGTCAGTCTCAGGGTTTGCTCCTGACATAGATTCTGATTTTCTATGCTGGTATATGGAGTCATCTTGGACAGATCTGCAGGGATTCCAGGGAAAGAGCATGGGTGAGTTTACCCACTTGGATATCTAAATGCACATTAGTTTGCATTTCCAAATCTGCTTCTATTTTGGATAGTTCACTTTTTCAAAGCTTATTAGAAAACTGATTTAAGAACATATGCTTTAAAGAGCAGTAAAAAGCATGAAATAAAGAGAAGGCCTTCAAATCTCAATAGCATTTTCCAAACCTGCAAAGGATTTTTCTTTTTTGCAAAAGACAATTACTATAGCCAGCTCTCAACAGTAATAGGTAATGGTAGTAGGGAAGTAATGCAGCTTACATATGAGACCCCAAATTTCATTGGAAGCAAGAATTCCCTCATTCCTTACCTAAGCTTTCCCACTTGATCATACAGACTTATCTAAATTTCACCTTTTGGTCATTTCCTTGACACTCTTCTGGTAAAAGGATTAATTAGTGAATAGTCAAAAGGCTGAAAAAAGAGAAGTCAGAGGCCAAAATAAGTACAAAGTTAGATAATCTGTGCTGGAAAATGGCAAGTCGGCCCTGTAATAATTTCCAGATGAATCATGATGTTTTTTTTCAGACACCAGCAACTGAACTGATCATTCTATTTGCCTCCCACTTCTTCCATCCAGAATTACTGATCTCCGCTGGGGCTGGTAAAAACAGCTGGTCGAGGTCTCTAGTCTTTGGCCATTCTTAGGGATGGTCATTTTATTCCTAAGTGTAACCCCTTCTGGTGTGACCCATGTGTTTTCTGCCAACTCCCCACAAAGAAGGCCAGGGGAAACTGTCTGAGTGGGACTTCTGATAGGAGACAGCAGGACCTTGGAATCTGTAACTGTGGATGAGGGAGGCAGGTGGTCCATGATGGGGAAAGGAGGACTGAATAAGATTAGGCTCTGAGGTCTTCCTGGCCTTGACCTGTGGAAAGGCTTAGAACCCCCAGATGATCGCTCTATTTTTGAGGAAAGAAGGTTGTCCCCAGATGGCTCTGTCTCTGATGTGCGCTTTCTGCATTGCACTACTGCGTCTTGGGTGGAGAGGAGATTAGATAAGTCTGATTCTGGAGAAAGGGTGGGTCCCTCACAAATGCAGGATGCAGTGGTATCCATCCGTGAGGATGCTATGGCTCCTGTATCTTGCTTTGGTTTCTCTTCCCTTGGGCTTTCCAGGGAGGAGGGAGAATCACCTTTGGCAGATTTCTGAGAGGTCCCACTAGTTGAGCTGGATTCCTCTTGGCTCCTCTCCAGAGGCTGAGCCACACTCTCCCCTGTGCTCTGAGAGGGCAGGGGCTGTGGGATCTGTGTATACTGAATCTTGGGTGGGATGACTGGCACTGCCCTGGCCTGACACATTTTGACCATGAAGGAGGTTCTCACAGCTGACACACTCACGGGAGCTGAGTTACGGCGGCCTGTCAGGGCATGAGCAACAAGGTCCAGGTCCTGGGTATCCTGGGAGTAATCTTTCCAGGAGTCTGCTTTACAGTGAGATGAGGTCATCCAGGTGAACTTGGGGTCTCCTGATTCACAGAGCTGCATTCCAGGTGAACTAAATGAAGCCCCATTCTCAAGCCGGAAGAGGTCAGTAATGGGAATGGCAGAGTCCAAGTTGAGGGAAGAAGGCCGGTTTTTCCCTTTTGAGGGGCTACACTCAGTGCTCTTTAGCTGTAACTTTGGGGGATCTTCTTCAGGTGAGGTGTTATCCTGAACCCTAAGTGAACTCTCCTTGCTATTTTCTAGCCCAGGAACACCAGCTTGCTTAATCTGGTTGCTCTGCCCAAGAAGCGGCCCCAGCTCCTTTCCCTCTACTGGGGTGACTGGGCTGATTGCTGCTGGCTTAGACTGAACACTACCTGGTCCCTTCTGGCTGGGAAGAACCTCTTCCCCTTTCAGGTCAGAGAACTCTCTGAAACTCTTCAGGGCTTTCTCATCCCATCTAGTAATCTCTCTCCTGGCTGCCTGAGGATCAAAATTTCTCTCTGTTTCAAGATTAGCACAGCTGCTGGATGGGGTGACCTCAAGAGTCCACGGACTCGTAATGGTAGTTTTGCTATCCAGAGAGTGGCTCTGGCGAAGGCTGGGCCTGTGAGAAAGCCTCTTCTCCAATCGGTGGCTCTGCGGGCCCTGCACCTGGGCCTCCTGAACTTCTTTCAGTGTGGGAGAGTGAAGAGGGCTTGTCACCCATTGGGGTTCCTCCCAGGGCTCCACCATCTCCAGGACGTGCTGAGCAATGTCTGTCACAGTGTCATCTTCATCACAGTCTGAAGGCTCCTGTACTGACTGGGCTACATCCCCCTCTCCATGTGGGGAGATCTCAACCTCCTTTGTTGGGCTTGGAAAACCAAGGACTTCCCCCTCTGGAGCAGCATTCTTTGAAGTTTGTTTTTCACTTTGTCTTGGAGTGACCTCCTCTCCCTGACAGAGACTAGAGATCCCAGGGCTATCTTTGGACCCCGGCTGCTCTATATAAGGATTTGTCCTCAAATTCCTGGATGGATCTTCTCTCTCAACACCTCCCTTTGACAGCAGGATTCCAGGCGCCTCCTCCAGAGGAGTTGGAGGGGGAGGAGCAGGAGGAAGCGGAGGAGAGAGATTCCCGGGACGTCCAGCCTCAGTCCTTGCCGGTGGAGACGCCTCCTCAAAAGGAATTATTTCTAGAGGAGCCAGAGTAGCACGGTCTGGACGCAGCCCAGACTCGGATCTGTGGACTCTGGTTGACTCTGGCTTATCTCTATTGGCTGCCGCGGCAGCATCCATTGTACTCTGATTGGTTGAGCCCTTAGTCCCCTCCTCCTGGGGGGCGGAGACTGGAGAGGGGGCGGGGGCAAGAGAGACACTCCCAGGAGGCTCTGGGGAAGCAAAGGGCCCTGGACTTGACTCAAAACTGGGCAGAATTAGGCTTATCTTCTGAACAGATGGTGGCAATGACGCAAGTTCCTCCTCAGATTCAATGATTTTAAGCTCCTGTTGAATCTCGGGCCATATCAGGGCATTAGCCAGATCATCTTCATCCTGAAAAACATAAAGAAACTTATTAGTTCCTTAGAATTAAGGACTCTGAGCATTGTCATCTGCCTTGTTTTCGGTGATAGTGAAGGACGGGACAGTTCCCTGCCTGAGCTACCCAGCACATAAGAGATGCATAATCAGTAATAATTGCGGATACTTGATTGCTTACCGTGTGCCATAAAATACTTTTATCTTCTTGTTTAATTTTCCCAGAACCATAGGAGATAAACACTGCTATATTCCCATTACATAAATGAGGAGGCCTATGTTCAAACAGATTAAGCAATTTCCCTAAATCACAGAGTAGCAGACCAGGGTTGAAATCCAGCCCTGCTTACACCAGAACAGAAGTGTTTAATCCCTGTGTACCGTTGCTTTAAAGGAAACAAAACAAAATAAAAACCTTAAACCTGGTCTCATTTAACCTTAGATTTACTAGAAGATAGAATGAAATTTTTCCAATAAAGTGAAAATATTAATTCTTACCCTGAAACCAGCTTTCCAAATACATAAGTATAATTCTTTTGCTTATTACTGAAGAAATACGTATTACACACGAAAAGACTTTTAAATACATATTAAAACAAAGAAGAATACAAAAATAGCAAAATGTCATATTCCTACTATTCACAGACACCCACTGTTAACATGATCGGGGTATTTCCTGTGGTGGTTGGACTGCCTCCTGTGCCATCTTGTTTACTGTCCTTGTTTCCCCTTAAGTCCAGCTTCCCTTTGTCCTTCTCAACTCCCTTTCCCTACATAAAGCCCAAAGCTGCAGAAAGAAAAAGGATGGAGGGAGGGCCAGGAAAACAAACTTCAGTGTCTTTAGTTTTTTGTCTCAGGGCCTAATTGTGTCCCAGAAAGAAGGAGCATCTCCATCCGGTGGGGGTGCAGGCCTTTCTGAGAAATCTGATCTCTGCCACCTCGCATACCTTCTCACCTGGCTCCAATCACATGCTGTTTTAGAGTCCAGTTCCTTTTATGCTTGTTTTATTTCCAATGGACTGTGAGCTCCTTGAGGTCAGGGATTGTGTTTATTGGTGTTTGATTCCTCAAGGTCAAATGGTCCTTATGTACTGTTGAGTGGATGCTCAATAAAGATTGTGTTGCATTGAAATTGATTCATTGTTTTGAGTTATTTCTTTCAGATAACTCTTATTTGGTCAAAAGTAATCTGACTCTACTGTTCTATATGATTTGTGCATAGTTCTATTTTCCCTACTAAACTGCATCTCTTCAGAGCAGGACGGGCCTTTTTCTTATCTCTTTACTTTCCTCAATACCTACATTAATTAATCTCTTACTAAGGAATCAATAAGTTTAGACTCCTCTGTACTCCACTTTCTGCTATTTCCGTACAAGGACCACAATGGAAAATTTTCCCCAGAGCAAAAACCTAGGTGATGTCTTTGTCTCTTCTTCCTCCTCACTCCATATCCAATCCTTCACCAATTCCTGGTCATTCTACCTCCCAAGTAGCTTTGGACTCCTTCCACTTCTATCCCCAGATACCACCCCCACCCCCATCACCAACACACACACAATGTAGCCACCTTCTAACCTTGCTTGGTTTGCGACACACATACTAGCTTCATAACTGACTTCCCTGTCTTCTCTCTTGCCTGTCTCCTCCTCACAGAATAGACTAACCCATTAAGAACAAAACTCGGAACATATCATATACTTTTCCATTGCCTTTACGCTGATCCCCAAGCCCTTCCACACAGTACTGCCCAATGTGGCTCCTGCTTCCACCTCAGCTTTACTTTCTCCAGCTATCCTGGCCTTGTTCCAATTCCATGAATGTTTCAGGCTCTCCCACCCTAGATCCACCACACATCTTGCTCTTTCTGCCTGGAAGTCTCTCCCTTCCTATTGTACTCTACCGTTTTCTTCTAGGTGAGGTTCTCGACCTACATATCTACTCTTCAGGGAAGCTCTCCCTCACCCTGGTGACATTCCCCCTATGACTAGCTTAGGTCTTTGTATCATATGTCCCACTGCACTTCAAACTTCCACTTCACCCTGGAAATTACCTTTCTCCACTAGGCTGTCAGCCCTAAGAAGGCAGTGACCGTTTGGTTCATGAAGTTATTCCGGTGCTCAGCAGAACACCTGTCACAAAGTGGGTGTTTACTACATCTTTACTCGTTCCCTTGAATTTACCCTAGTTCTTCCAGTACTAACTTTATCTGCTTCTTAAAGCAACTCACACTTGGGACCTCCTCATAAGAATTCAATCCCCATTCATCCTTCCCCTTCAACAAATGCCAACACCTCTTATAGGAACCCTCACTTAGGCTTCCTGAAGCCACCATAGCACTCAGCTCTGCCCTGACTTCTAGCACATAGTCCCCTTATGCATGTCCTAGAAACAAGTTAAAAGGCAATGAGCTTCCTTTTCTCCTTTGGCACACTGCTTTGCTCACAGAGATGCCTCCCAGATGCAGGACTCTTCCCTGGGCATTTCAGGAAGCCTTGCTCCTTCTTATGTAAGGACATCTTACAAAAACCTGCTTGGAAAATTTCACCTCTACCAAGTGAACAAGGTTCTGTCAATTCTGACATCATATTTTTACTTCTCCAGAAGCCACAGGAGGAAGGGATTGATCCTGGAAATCTTTCAGATTTTAGAAACAAGTCTAGAGAACAGCCCATGTAGGCTCTCTGGGAGATGAGGGCTGGATCATGTAAATGATCATTCTATTTGGGCCTGGGATATGACAAGCAAGTTTTGTGCTGCTTCTGGGATTGAGTGCTATTATATTTCAATGACAGGTCACTGGTTTATGTTAATCCCAGGTCAGAGATATTTAGAATTGAGTCTGTTCTAGGAAACCTGAGCTGGATGGTTCCTTTCCATTACTCCAGAATCTCTGAAAAGTCCACTGCGAAAAAATTCCAAGCCTGATTAGAAGTGGGTCTCTTAAAGTTCCTTTGGCAAAAAAACAAAAAACAAAAAACAAAAAAACAAAAAAAAACAAAAAAAATTAAAAATATATTTTTTTAAATCTCCTTTAAATTGTACCAAGAGTCCTCAGCAAAAAGAGGACTCTACATAGAGTAGTGAGGAGGCAGTGCGCCCACTTTACCATCTCATGGAGAAACATGGCTTCTGTTCTGATCCCGGGGCACTCCTGCAGAGCGTTGGTCTCCACATCCTCAGCCTCTCGCCTTTCCTCAACCGCCTTCTCCGGATTCATCCTCTTCTCTAATTCCCTTAAATTTTGAGAGCTCAGGGAGATTTCCGAGGTCTTTTTCTCCTCCGTCTGGGTACCTGGCTCCAGGGAAAGGCTTTGGTTGCATTCCACTGTCCCCAGGCCTTCAGGTCCTGGTGGGGCATCTTCCAGAGCTGCCTTCTTAGTGATAGAAGCTGCAATGAGGATGTGAGTGATTAGTTCAAGAACTTCAAGAGAGGCTGCTCCAAGCACAGCCACTGCCCTGCTTCCTGGCCTGCTTCACAAGATGGGGTGAGGGCAGGGAGAATCCACCCAGCTCACTGCCACTTACATTCTTTTTTCTCCTGACAATGTCCTGGCCTCAGGTCCCAGAGACACAGACTGTTAGGGATGGGAGGGACCCAAAAGATCATCTAGTCCAGCAGTTCTCAATCAGGAGCCGTTTTATCCCCCTCCCCGCCTCCCCTTGCTGCCTTCTACGGACACTGACAACATCTGGAGACATTTTTGGTTGTTACAATGTCGGGAGAGGTGAAGCCTCAAGGATGCTGTTAAATAAATATCCTCTGATGTATAGCCCCCTACAACAAAGACCACCCAGAGCAAATGTCAGTGGTGCTGAAGTTGAGGAACACTGCTCGAGCCTATTCTTCTACTGCACAAATAAATACTCAAGCCCTGAGAAGTCAAGCTGGGTGCCCAAGACCACAAAAATCTGCTGTTCACTCCAAGTAGCATAGAGATCTAATAGCTATGGTTGACAGCTACAGTTAATTCGAGTATGAAGCTCTGATCTCCTAAGACAAGGAGAAGGGAGACAGACCTCAAATTTGGCCCCTGTTGCCTTGCATGAAAGAGGGACCAATTTCACTGCAGAAGACTGTTTTTATTCCACTGGTGTGGAATAAAGACTAAGCAATGTACCTAGGGTGGCACTTAGCACACAGTAAGTCCTTAATAAGTGTTATCATTTACAGTAAAATTAAAGAAACCTGGTTTTAAATTCTGATTTCTCAATAAATTTTACAATCTTGGTCCAAGGGCTTTGTGATACACTGCTGAGCCAATGTGAGGGTTTAATAGATAACACAGTGTAGTGTCTGACATGCAGTATCTGTAGAAAAGTTGGTCAGTTAAGAGCAAACTCTGCTCATGACTATTTGTTAATTTGGTGACTTAACTCCAAAGTACCATTTTGCCATCTTTGCAGCTAAGCCAGACCTAGTGACAGCATCCATATGTGTACTAACAGTGCTTTCAATTGACCTTAGTGCTGTTTTCTTTTGTGCATCATTTAGAGGCATATTTCTTGAAATTTAGTCTAATCTCTAAGTATGTAAAACATTCAGAGTTCAAATATTAAAACTATATAAAATTTTTTCTTTCATTCCTGTTCCTTCCATCCTGTTCCACATTCCCACTATCCCTTCTGTTTATGGCCATTTTTATTCCTTTTTTTCTGCCATATTTATTTTTTACATTTGCACAGATATTTGTATCCATAAATATTTTCATTCCCCACCCTTATTACACAAAATATGAAATGTACTATTTTCCTTTGCATTTTTTCATGTAATGACTTATCTTGAAGTCCATGGCATATTAGTATACAGGGAGATTGACTGTTAGGATGTGATGTATAGCCCTTATACGTCAAGGGGAGCCCTAGTTTGGGCTCCCCTTGGCCAGTGGTAGCTTACTTGGAAGGTGGTGCCAGGAAAAAGGAGTGAAGAGATGAGACAGGGATGGAGAAAAAGTCAATAAAGATGATGTCATTGAGCTGGTTACCATTATGAACGATTGGGACTGAATTCCTGATACCCCTGTGAGGAGCTGTTTATCCCTCCAAAGGGTGCAAGTATTGGTCATTTATCCACTGATTTCTGGCTTGTATCAGTTGAGAGCTGCCCCAGTTGATTCTCCATACTCTAGACAGTCCCAAGTAAAGGCTGAGATCCTACCTTCAGAAAAAGTCCCAAAGCAGAAAACTAGAAACACAAAGCAGACACTTGAGGGGGACACTTTTGGTGTCCAGGACCTGTCCCCCACAGATGCACAGGACTTTGAAGAAATATGTTACAGGGTCCACAAACCTAGGGACTCTCCAGAACTCAATGCAACCAGTTATTCAATCCATCTCCTCATGATGAGCATCTAGCTCATTTCCAGTCTTTTGAGATCATGACAAATTATGCCATCACCCATACATTACTTTGTACTTGTGCGGCTATTTATTTAGGATAAACTCTTGAAAGTAAGTCTTTGGGGTAAAAGGGTAAATGCATCAGTAATTTTTTAAAAGATATTTTTAGCATTCTACTGAGGTCTATTAATTGAAAGAGTTTGTCAATATCTCTTTTTGTAAAGCTCAGTGTCTTCTGTTCATTGACTGTGTCCATTTTTATGGATTTGTGTATGAGGCGTGGAGGAAGGGCCTGTGCTAAATGTGAACTTGTTCATATCCCTCCCTTCCCTGCTGACAATGCACTGACAACCCTGGGCCTCCATTAGGACACACAATAACCTCTTTACTCTGGCCCAACCACAGGTCCACCCTTTTCCTATCACTGCCCCTGAGAGGCCTTGTAATCCTGTGCTCTGGTCCTCCCTAGGATTGGAACTTAAGCAATCCTTCAAGACACAGATCTAACACACCTCTTGTGAGGATTCCCAGGCAATCTCTTCTTCCTTCCACCTCCTCCAGTGCTGGGTGTTTTTACCTCTGTGGTACCCAGGCATCAGGCACCATTATCTTTGCACATGTTCTTGGCTTTCATCCCAGGGTAAGTTTCTCAGAAAAGAGGCAAGATTTATGCCTAGAAATTGCCTACTAAAGACCTATGAGTCCGACAAATTGTTGTTGACTGACAAATTTGGCAGATATTTCAAAGTTACAAAAGACTCTTCATAGCTCAAAAGGGTTTCCAGCAGGGGAAAAATTATGCACCAAATAGCGACAAGAGAGGCAGAGACTATGAACTGCTCCTTCCTCAATATCCATTCTCTTTTTTATTTAGAACTAGAACCTTCCCCACCGCCCACATTTCAGCTAGACACATGCTATGCAGATAGTAACAACATTCACCAGCTTCTCCTGACTATGTTGAGTGAGTATGGGCAGATGAGGTTGAGAGGAAGTGATGTGTGGAACTTCTGGGTTACACCCTTGAGGGGAAGTTACTAGGCTTCCTCTTCTCCTCCCCATCCCATGCTGGGAATGTGGATGTTGCTGTGATAGTCCCATCCTGACCAATACAGACAAGGACAGCATTCTTGGGCACTGGTGGAGAGCCTGAGACTCCCGCCCCCATGATCTCCAGGAGCACAGCCACCCACCTCTGGAACTGTGCATATGATAGAAACAAATTGCTTATCTTTTTTGAGCCATTGTTTCAGGTTTTCTATGTCTGGCTTCTACGTTAGCCTATCTTAACTGATAGAACCATGGGTTTATGATAGAAGCTTTCTCCTGGTTGAAAGAATACAGCAAAAACCAATGTTCATAGGTAGAATCATATTTCAGATGCACCAAAATATAACTATATAAAAAATTCTATTATAAGTTCTTCAGTAAAGGAATGAGGCAACTCCTAATAGCTCTTAGGAAAATTCCGGACTTTTGTTTATCAAGATTTCTTAAAGCCATATGGTTACTCTGACCTTCCACTAATGAGCATTTCTAGAAGAAGATGTAGAGAGTTTGTTGTACCTTTTAAGCCAGTCCATAGCTTCACATTTACTTCAGAAGGATAAGTTTGTTGTGGCTCCTGCCCCCAGCTGAGAATGAGGTTAACAGGACATAGCCTTGAATCATGTAAAAGTCAGATAATCAATTATTATGAAGACACTAATTAGTCCTTGAGTTTTTTCACTTGGAGTAATTAATTACTTAATTATCAACACTTTAGCTAAAGTGCAATACTTATTATATCTCTTACCTTTTGGGTATCATTAGAATTTCACTTATTTTGGCTCAGAATAGGAGAGGTAGCTTGACCAGAATGACTAAAATAACCTGGAAAATCATCTTTAATTTTTTTTCCTTTTTACCCACTGCTACTAATCAAAAGAAAGAAAAATATTTTACTAATGAAGTTGAAATTTTTCATTGGGAATAATCATGGAAGAAGATAGGAAATTTAAATTGACCTAACTCTATCACAGAGACGGGTGAGAGGATCTGTTGTCCCTGAACCTTCTAGCATCTTCCTGCAGACCTACCTGGCTGCCTCCTATAGGATCGCTCATTCCCAACTGCCACTGGTCACAGGCAGGGAAGCAGGCTGGAGTCCACATTACTGTCTCCCCCAGACCAAATCTAATGCTGATTTGATATTCTTACTTTCAGAAAGAGACGGGAAAAAAGATAGCAGACTGTGTCCAAAAGACCCATTGGACCCCAGTACCCTCTCTTTTGAAGATAATAACCAATTTCACAAAAGTTTTTGGAAACCCTGTCTTCCTCCCTTTCCCCCCTCATCCTGCTCAACCCACACCAGCCCATAGACCATTCTCCCGACAAGATATCACTTGATGCCTCTGAGTCTTTGCTCATCTGTGCGCCATTCTGAAGTGCAAGGGAGGAAAAGATGATTAATACTTATTGAGCATCTTCTATGAACTGGACCATGGACAGGTATTTTATGGACATCCTCTCATTCAGACCTTGCCGCAACCCTTGAGATTGGAGCCACCCTGCTTTGCAGATGGACAACAGGTTCAGAGATATCAACCAACTGCCATTGTCACACTGCCCAAATGCAGTAAATCTGGGATGTGAATCAGCCCAGTTAAGGTCCAAGTCCTACACAATCCCACAGTATTCAGTTGCCTCTCAGCCCCAAATGCCCTTTCTTATCTTTTCTGCATGGAGAAATTCTACCCATTTATGAACATCTAGCCCAAATGTCACCTCTTCTACATGTCCCTGGAGCCCTCCTGAGAGGACTGCATCTCCTTTGTACCCATGCAGTCCTTCCTGAACACTTATTTATATTTCAAGTACCTAAGCGCTCCCTCACTTCAAGAAGCTGGAGTAGACTCTTCTGGGGCTTCTACCGGCTGATCCTTCAGTGCATTTTGCTTCCCTTCCTAGTTTTCAGCTCATGAGGGAAAAGGGACCATGTTTCAATGATCTTTAACTCCACAACCCACAATAAACATGCATGGAGAGAGCATGGGAGAGTCCCAAAGAGCATGAAGTATTTGTTTGTTTTTAAAAATCTGGATTCAAATCCTAGTTTTACCACTTCCTTGCTATGAGTTTTTGGGAAAATCTCTTAATTCCTCTTTAAGCTATTGGGAATATTAACTCCCTGTACCTCAAATGGTTGTTGTGAGACTATGTGAGATGATACATATGGAACACCAGAGAAAACACCTGACCACACAGTAGGTGCTGAAAAAAGTTAGCTAATGTTAACTGAAATAGAATCATTCTTAAGTCACAGAACACATGATGGTTTGACTGTCTGCCATCCTTTCCTTTCTGGTTCTGTCTATTTCCATTTCAAGTGGCTCAAGTTGGGCTGTCCTTACTCCATTCAGCCTGGAGACTCAAATCTGGCCCATTTTACAACCTATTAACCTAGCAACAGTGATTGGTGCAAAGTTGGGCCCAGGACTCAACTAGACCCAATCAGAATCCTCCCTGCATTTGAGATAAGGATATTGAGGAAAAGATACTTTTTCTCCAGGCTGGGTTTGCTGGCCATGTTTTCTATAGATATGAGGGATGGATGGATGAGGAGAGGATGAGTCTGGGAGAGCTAAATCCCCAATTCCAGCTTTGTAGCTCAGCATTCTATACTGTGATCTTTTCCTGCTGCCTTCTCACTATGAGCAAATAAAATAATAAGTAACATTTATTGGGTAATTGCTGTTCTAAGAACTTTGCATGAATTAATTCACATTTACAACTCTTCTAGAGAAGGTAGAATTATTAACATCATCATTCTCATTTTACACATTAAGAATCCAAGGCACAGAGAAATGGCAGAGACTGGATTTGTATTTAGGCAGTCTGGCTTTAGAGCTCACAATCCCAACCACTTGACCTCATTGCCTTGCAAACTCTTTATATATATATCAAGGCTAATTTTTCTCTCTTGCCTGGGAAATCTCCCTCTCTCCCCTGTTTTACCTGTAGAAGTCTCGGCTCCCAGTGGTTTTTCCTCTTCTGGCCAACCTCCGCTCTCTGACCCCTGGAAAGAAAACTCTTCTAGGCTGGACAGAGACTGCAACTCCTTTGGGGGTGTTCTGCACGGGGTGCTGTTGGTGCTGATTACCGCGGACACTCGGAGCGGCACGGACACCGCAAAGGGCTCGGAGATGTTCAGCGCCTTGCGCTGGTGACGCGGCGAGTGCTCCATCTGGAAGAGGCTGCTGGTGAAGACGGACTTGCTAGGGCTGTCGCTCGAGGTATAAAACATACCCAGCATCTTCGGGGCTATTTGCTCGCTCTCTGGATCCTCGATGGGCCGGAACACCTTCAGTTGCTCCGGTGGGGGACGGATCTGAGTGCACTGAAGTTGGCTTCGGTCGCTGCTCACATCAAAGCCCCCCTCCGCGCCCGCGGGCATCCCCTGCTGGCCCCATTCACCCTCCTGCTTGCTGAGGTCACAGGAGCTGCCAGTGCTGGTGGAGTGCATTTTCGTGGCGGGAATGAAAAATCCACCGGTGGTGACTGTTCGGTTGAAATTTCCTTTGGTTTCTTTTCCTAGTGAAAAAGAACAGGCAGGTGGTCAGCAGCCTGGGTACACACACCGCTTCAGGCCTTCCAGTAAGAGCAGGCACATCACTGTTGAATTCTGGAAAGGTGTAGCAACCTAGTAAGGGCACACTATCTGGATGAAACTGAGTACTTGACATTCAGTTGGCAAAGGGAGCAAGCACTGCTCCCCTTCCCCTCCACGTGCTGGGGATTGAACCCAGGGGCGCTTAACCACTAAGCCACATCCCCTGCCACCACACCCCACCTTTTTTTTTTAGACAGGGTCTTGCTAAGTTGCTGAGGCTAGCCTTGAACTCACAGTCCTCCTGCCTCAGCCTCCCAAGCCGCTGGGATTATAGGCGTGCATTTTCTCATATGCACAGAATTTTGGCACCATCCTTTGAAAGGTCCATTTGCTGCTGTGCTATACTCTCAGTTCCAAACTCTGCAAGGAGAGCAGCTTCCATAAGCAGGCCATTTTTTAAGACTGCTACCCAGCACTAAATGTAGAATTTTTAAGACATACTAGCTCTTTTTATTATGCCATTAAAATTTTAACAGTTTTTTCTATTTGGTCTCTGATTTTAATAAGTCCATCCCTCAGTCTCCAAAGCAGCTGTTACATTAGATGTAGATTGTGGGGGGAAAAAAATAGATGGGGGTGGTAGAATGAAGTTTGCTCAAAAGGAAGAAGACAAAAAGGGCAAAATAACAATCTTGTTTTATTTTAAAACTTCCAAACTTATTATTGCATGTGTTCTCTGGCAGATGGACCCAGACAGGGGTTTGATTTCCCAGCAAGGAAACCAATGCTGTTCTCAGCTAGACCTTTCCCCTTTTCCCTGGGCTTCTTCCTGTTGATTCAGAGGCTGAGAAGCTAGAAATGTAAATTAACTAAATGTTAGAAAGCACAGTTGTGAGGAGCAAGTTCTTGACTGACTTAAGTAGTGAAGGCAAAGGAAAGTCCAAATGGGGACTAAATAAGCTGAGATGACATGTGAGTTTCCAGGGCTCTGGGACATGATTTCTAAATTGATAACAAGCACAATGCTGAGTATCTTGCATAATTTTATGTTTAAAATTCTTATGACCACACTGTAAAGGAAATGTAATCATCCCCTTTAACATGTGAGGAGACAGACTCAAAAGATAGATGACCTGTCCAGCACCCATGTACGTCATATGCAGCAGACGATGATATATTAAATCCTGCAAGAACTTTCCTAAGAGGTTTCAAAACCAAAGCAAATGGATGAATATAAACAAAAGAAAATGCTAAAAGTGTCAATACCATTTAAAAAGATCTCACCGAGAATTTTCAGGTTTAGATTTTTTTCTTTTTAAAGCTGTTTTGCGGGGCTGGGGTTTTGGCTCAGTGGTGGAGGGCTTGCTTGGCATGTGTGAGGCACTGGGTTTGATTCTCAGCACCGCATGTAAATAAATAAATAAAGTAAAGGTCCACTGACAACTAAAAAATATATTTTAAAAAAAGCTGTTTTGAGTATTTCCTGATTCTCATGTTGCCTCATTTATCAAAGAGAAAAATGTCTTTCATTAAAGGCACTGGAAAATCATGGGATAAATATACAGTAGGTTGAGCAGTCTGCTGCCAGGGAAACCCTTTGTCTTGTAGTTTGTAATTGGGCTTGTTGGTTTCCTTTAAAAAAAAAAAATAGAAGAGAAGGAGAGAGGCAAATCAGTCCTTAAGGCTAGAGCTGTGAGAACATGTATGGTTTCATGTCATTTTGGTGATGCATGTCACCTCACGTGTAACTGTACACATATCTACCCACAAAAAGGAAATCATGTGCAAACTGCACACACCTGATGCACAGCAGGTACTTGCTCCATGTTTACTGGTAAATAATAAATGAAAGAATGATTCTGCCAATTCAGAATCATGACTCGGCAAGCATTATGAAACTCATACCTACAGAAATACTCAAATTCAAGACAACCATCTAGGCGTAAAGCCATGAGGCATAAACCAATCAATACTGGCTCTTTTTTCTGCTTGAGCTACTTCTGCCTTACTTTTCAAGTGTTGACCTTTTATCTGGTTCAGGTTTGAATGAAAGGTGCCTGTGATCTCCCTTTTGGCTAGAGAAGTCTGGAGAAAAAGGAAGGCTCTTTAGGTCTAGCTGGATGATAGAGTAGAGGATGTTACAGCAAGAGCCAGGTGAAGCCCTTGAGTTTGAGGGACTGGGTGCTTCTGGGCGATCACGACCACGGAGGAACAGCCTGACAACTTAAGCCAATCTCCCATTTGTGATCCCCAGCTTAGAAACTAAGTGTACAAACTCACCTTCCACAGGCACTGAACACAGCGAGTCCATGCTTTTGGCTGGTCGGATGGTAGCCTTCTCCACTAAAGACAAAAGAAAAAATATTCCTGAGGAATGCATATTAAGAGGAAGCATTCACAACAGTAGGTCAGGTTATGGGCACACAAGAAAAAAATTCTTTTAGAAAAATTTTTCAAGCTTTTATGTTTATCTCCTCAGAAAACATTCTCCCGGTTCACTCTAGAAGTTCCTACTTTCTTAATCAAACTGGGCTTACAGATAAGGAACATTGATAAATCAAAATTTTATTAATATTTTACAGAGAAAAGAAAATTTTGCAATTTTGTCAAATAATTATTAGCAAATGAGGAGTCCTGAAACTAATTTAATTGTACAAAAAGTATCCATGAGTCCCAGGTAACCCCTCCTAATTGGCAGGCTAGCAGCAGAATTCTTGGCTGTAGTCAAGTCTATCAGCACCCAGGAATTTGGTACAACAGGTGAGAGGGCCAGGGTGGGAAGTGGGGAACGAGCATCACTTTTCTCCCCAGGTGCACATTTGTTCCTTGAAGTCTGTAGCGTGGTTGTTCCTCCAACAAACTCACCCACCAACTCATGCTGGGACAGATTTCAACCAAACCAAACTTGCTTTGAGCACCTGTTATATACCTGGTGTGTTCTACATATCTTTGTAAGCTCCCACAGCAGGGTTTTGGAAAAGTGTGGCTTAAATGAGTAAAAACTTATTCCAGGCACAGTAATAGTCATTGCTATGGTTTGAGTGCACCCCCTGCCCCAAGTTCATATGTTAGAATCTTAATTCCTCAGTACAGCAGTGTTGTGAGGTGGGACCTAGTGGGAGGTGTCCAGGTCATGGGGACAGTGCCCTCATGAATGAATCAATGCCTTTCTCCCAGGAAGGGATTAGCAATTTGCAAGAGTTTGGCCCCCTTTTAGTTCTTCTGCACTCACTTGCTTACATTCCACTTTCCACCATGAGTAAAGCAAAATGAAGCTTTCACCAGAAGTCAAGCAGATACCAGTACCATGCTTGGACTTTCTAACCTCTAAAACAGTGAGCCAAAATAAAGAACTGTGTTCTTTATAAATCACCCAGTCTCAGGTATTTTCCTATAGCAACAGAAAACAGACTAAGCTAGACATGTTCCCAAACATCAACTCTTTTTAGAGAGCTGAGCGGGATGGGAAAGTAGTTTCTCTGAGGTCAAATCTTGCTAAGAAAAAAAGGTGGGGCGTCAGAAGCTGAGCAGAGCCCCAGGACTATAGCCATTGAGGTCATTCTGCATTCAGACAGATCAGGGTTTGAATCTCAACTCTGCTGCTTTTGGGCTCCTCAGACAAGCAGCTTAGTGCTTGGCTTTGATAACTGTATTATATTTATGTAAGATGTTAGTACTGGAGGAAGCTGCATGGAGGATATATAGGTTCTTTGTGTGCAATTTATTTTAAGTCAGAAAAAAAAATTTTTTTAACAAAAGGTCTCCCTGATTCATTTATAAGTTTTTCTTTCAGGGCCTTTCTTACCTGAGAGCCTCTGTCCTCTCACAAATACACTCCCATTTCTACTCAGCTTTGATTTGGAGTCTGATCCAGAACGTCCCAGGTTAAATATAGATTTCCACTTCTTTGATTTACTGGAAAGCTTTCTCCTAAAAAAGTCAAGCCATAAGACGTTAATTTAACTTGTCATTTCAAAGAGACTGTCAAATTGAGAAAGATTTCAATCGTCTTAGTTGTGAATGTTTCTGATATTTTAGGAAATTCCCCTCTAAAATTCAAGTTGAGCCTGACTTTCACACTGTCTGGAGATGCCCTCGGTGACTGAGCTAAGCTTTCATGAGTCAGAGCAAAGACCCTTTTTTTCCAGGACCAGAGACAAAGCCATCAGTTCGAGGCAGGGTTGGTAGAAAACAGAGGCACAGATTGGGAGACTCAGGTCATCAGTAACCACACAGTTCTGAATTCTGATAGGAACTCAGGTAAGAGTGTAGCCCTGGATCTTCAAAGATACCAATTTCCATCCCATCCCTTCACCCCACCACCCCTGGTTCTGGGGATTGAACCCAGGAGTGCTCTAACACTGAGCTACATCCCCAACTCTTTTTATTTTGAAACCAGATCTTGCTAAATTGCTAAAGATGGCCTTAAACTAGAGATTCTCCTGCCTCAACCTCCCAAGTAGGTAGAATCACAGGCGAGCACCACCACACCCTTAGTATGTCTTTATAATAATCCAAGACAAGTCTGTAGTGCTTGGTGGGAAGTTCTGCACTTGGCTTATTTTTTTTTTTTTCCCAAGCACTTGGCCTTGAGGTGTGTTTTTATAGGTGCCATTCTTTGGAGTTTACCCCAGTTTCTCTGACTGAAAGACAGAGAAAATGTACTTAATGTTCCTTCCAAGGCATTCATCTTCCTGATCCCTGGGAGGGAGTCTCGTTCCCCACTGATTTAGGGAGAGGTGAGTGGGCTCAGTTCCAGGAGGGCATGATCCACTCACTGAAGGAAACAGGGGTTTTTCCCCCAGAAAAGCTCAGGCATGCTGTTCAGTTTACAGTGGCCCCCTTTGTCAACGTGGCCTCTGTCTTGGATTCTTCCTCTGTGCCTCCTATAATGTCATGTGGGTATGGAGACCAAGGTGAGGGGGTCAAGTTTTTCTTTTCGGTAAACTTCCTCTTGTAACCACAAGCCTATTTTGTCTAAGGAGTAAAGGATTTAGCTTGACACATGACAAGACTCTCCTCCTACGACCCCACTCCCATCGTGGTGCTTGGGGTCTTTGTGGGACACCGGGGATCTCAGTCATTGTCTGGGACAATGAGTGATGGACGGCATCACCAGTGGGAAGAGTGCACTGTGGAGACAGCTCCCTTCTCTTCTGCAAGTTTTCTTTACACACCCGCTAGACGGTATCCCCAACCCACACTTCCATCAAGACCCCGAGACTACCTCTCCTCCTCTGTCTCCCTCTGCTCTGCATCCCCCAGAATTTTAAAAGAATGCCACTTGCTTGTTGTCTGGTAGCTCCAGGACGGTGTGGAAGAGGGTGCCCATGGGAGGCACAATCTCAGGCAGGCTGTTCTCCCTCCTTTCCTTCCGGGCAGGATGGTCGGTAGCCAGGTTGCGGGCCTGAGCTTCCTCCAGGCTTACCAACTTCATGGGCAGGGACAGGGCTGGCAGCGTCAGGCTCTTCATGATGGGCCGATTTTCTATAAAGGAAAAAGAAGAGCTCAGTCTGGGAGGAGGCCCATGCATGGAGCCAGATTCACCATCCACAGCCCCTCAATTCTGACCTCACACCAAGGGGCTGAGTGCTAATTCTGGCTTCTCTTGGGCCTGATGGGACCTGAGGCTGAGGCTGCACACAGAAAACTTGCAAATCTTCTAGCCAGACTAGCTACAGGGCAAACAGGGCCCTCAGGAAACAGCTTCATTTTCTGTACTATTTGGAGGGACCACTCATTCATTCATTCAACAAATATATGTTGAGCGATGACTATGATCTAAGTATAAAGTGTGGGTCTTTACTCCTGAAACCTCTGCCTAGTGCTTTGGTGAGATGGATATGTCTGTCCAGCCACAGAGGTGGCCTGACTCAGCAAGGGTAAGACAGGAGCCTGCCTGCCCATCCTCCCTAGTGCTGGAGAACAACCACTCCAAGACAGTTGAAGGCTGGAGCCTCTAGTTCCCCTGGATCACCTAGGTGTTTATCTCCATAGGAAAAGCACATTTTACACACCACACTTCTAAGAGAGATATAGCTCTTTACGTACCTCCCAGTTATCTTCTAGTGTGTGTAGCTAACGCTTTCCTATTTTGTGGTATTCTTCTTAGGAATGGAATTGATGATGACAATCAATGATATCTAGGATTATCTCTTTTCTACATCAGTGGTTGTTGGGGTAGGGGGGTTGCATAACCCCAGCAAAGGGCATTAGTTAATGTCTGGAGACATTTTGATTGTCATGAATGTGTGCAGGACAGCTACAGGCATCTAGTAGGTAGATATCAGGGAAGCTACTGAACACCACAAATTGCACAGAACAGCAACCCACAATAAGAATTATCTGGCACCAGATATCAGTAAAACTGAAGTTGAGAAATCCTGATCTAAGTTAAAAAGAAGCCAAAGTTTGCTTCTATTTAGCCTTTGGTGACTTTGCCAGCTTTCTGTGACTTCTGAAGGTGTGAAGAGACTTGCGGACAAGTTGGATGATGACACCATTTCTCTCTGCAGAGCATGACTCACTCTAGTGGAAGGAAATGAAGACGCTGAAAAGGACTGGTAGAAAATGGGAACAGTAAGTGACAGTGGGGTGTTGCCGGGAAGATAAGCACAAGAGCCATTCTGCAGGGCTGTGGTTAAATACATCCTGTGATCCTGAACATATTTCAGAACGTGTCTGAGTTTAACCCAGTTTTCCAACTTAACCTAAAGGAGGGTGAAAATGTTTAAATTTAATTCACTTCTGGTATTTGTTGATAGATTCTAGATTATCATTTTCATTAATTATTTATTGACTTACATCACTTTGGGAACAACTGGGACAATGGGAAGAATGTGGACTGCAGAGTGGGAGGCTGAGATTCAGTAGCCACATCTGCCTCAGTTCCTGGCCTGCTCATCATCTCTGCTGAGATATGTAACAGCCATCTAACTTCATCATGCACAGCAGAGCTTGCGATTTGTGCTCCTTCCCCTCTCTGTTCTCGGTCTTTGGAACATTTATCCCCTAGATCCTCACTTGGTTGATTTCCCTGTATCCTCAGGTTTCAGTTCAAGGATCACTTTCTCAGAGGCTACGGCCAAAATAACACCCCAAAGTCACTAATCATTACATTACTGTGATCTATTTTCCTCTTGTTTTTTTTTTTGAAGTGATAATATATATTTTTTTATTTTTTTAAGGTGATAATATATTTATTTATAAGATATGTTGCTGTCTTGCTGCTCAGATCATAGTTATGTGCAAGGAAGCTACTTTGTTATTTTGTGCACTGACATGTCCCCAGAGTCTAGGACACTGCCTGCTATATAGGTGGTACTCAGTGCACACTATTTTTTAATAAATCTTGTAGCTATCACAATCTCTCTGACCTCAGTATTCTCATCTATAAAATAAAGGTATTGGATTCTGATCCACAAAACTGGAGCATTGCTAAATTTAACATCCTAGATGTCTCTGTTAGATGACATGTATGTATTGCCTGGTGAGGAGAATGCCCCTGTTTTTTCTTGGGATGTTATGCACATCATATTCTGTCTGCAGCCTTCGTAAGCTATTAAGTTAACAGTGAAGACTGAGGAGTAAAAGGAGCAGGAAAGGAACTAACATTTACTGAGGGTTCAAAACATGCCCTATACATACTAAAACAAGTTTTTGGAGCCAGGAAGACCTAGATTGGTACCCAAACTCTCTCAGTTGAGTCAATTGCAAGAGATTATTCTGGTTTCCTAAATATACTAACTGAATGGGGAAAATGTTTTAATCAGTTAACAAATATTTTGAAGACATGGGTCTCATACACCACTGACCAGTAGTGTCTGCATCACCTGGAAACTTGTTAGAAATGTACATTATCTGTTGCACTATAGGTGATTGGACTAGAAACTCTGGTCCAGTAATCCATGTTTTAACAAGTCCATCAGGGATCTCTGATGCACATCAATGCTGGAAAACCAGTTTCATTCACAAATGAGAAATCAAGAAAACCAGGCATCTTGATCAACTGAATTTACAGTTTTTACAAATTAGGTTTGCAGGAGTTTAAGCAGCATAAGCCAATTCTCTCCTAGCATTCATTGTATCATTATGAGATGCCCATAAGCTCTCATATTCAGTTTTGTATGCTTACTGCCTGGTACAAGGTAAAATGAATGAAGCACTCAGGAAATGCATTCTGAATATGCATGTGGGTATGAGCCTACTGCCTCTTAACTCATTCACTTAAGACTTCAAGGCAATGGCATATGGTTCTTCAGAAACATCACAGTGAAAGTAAATCATCAAGGAGAAAAATGTTGCCCTTGCCTTTTTTGATGACCAAGAGTTTAAGAACTCACTAAACCAATGGAACGTTTTTCTAGTTCTAGTCCACCACACCACATTCATGGGGTAGGTTATGTGTTCAACCAATCAAAAACGTGCTAAAGCCACAGGCAAACATACCATATTTTCACTGCACACCTATACATGTATATATGCAGGATTGCCAGACAATGACAGGCAGTGGCCGTGTGTGTGCGCGTGCACACACACACACACACACACACACACACACACACTGGCCAAAACCAAGCTCACCCTCACTTATTATTGGGCCCCATAACTAAGGCAAGAAAAGATAGGCTGGTGGGATAGATGGGGTAGATGCCAGGAGGAGTCATTACCATCATTCTCCAGAGACGCAGGAGCATCGTTGCTGAAGATTTGATCCACATGATTCAATATAAACTCAATCACCACTTGCTGGACCCGGACTGCAAGGAAAGCTGCATCTCCATTGCAACCAGTGGCCTCGATTTCTTTAGACCTGAACCATGGAAGAAACATATTTACTGAATGAGTCTGCCTTACAACCTGAAGCAGTCAGGAGAGCCAGTGGGCCTTTTACACAGGCATCATCTCCTAAATCACTTTTAGAATATTTTAACTCTTAAGACTGATCAAAGGGTGTTTCCAAAGGCTGTAAAGCCCAACCCACTGAAACTTAAAACAGTTATCTGGAATTATACACTACAAGACTATAAACACTATCCCAGAAACATATGGGATCCCTTCCCACCTCCACCCATTAGTCCCGTGGAGCAGGTCATCTTTTGCAAAGTCACGAGAAGCAGTTGGATTCAAGTTATAGCAAGTTGTACCCCCACCAAAGCCAAGAAAAAGCCAATGAACCTAGAGAAAACAAAGGCCTTTTCAAGAAACTGTAACATACAGATCTATAACTTTAGCCACACCTCGATCTAACAAATGCCTTTGGAACCCAGAGTTTCCAAGTTAGCAGCCAAACAGTTTAGGTGAATAAAATCACCCTTAGTTGACATGGGCTCTAACAGATTACTAAGCTACTAGTTTGTTTCAAAGAGATTCAATTTTGAAGAATCCAAGTTTCATTTGCTTTGGTAGGCTCTGAGCCCACCAGGGTGGGGTGAAGGTGAGGGAGTGGTGTTTACCTGAGGAGGTTTGGTGCCCACACCAGGGCCAGGTTCCTGGCATGCATGTTGGTCTTGCTGCTGAAGGAGGCAATGTGGGCCAGGTGTCGAATCAGGTATTCCAAGGTCCTGTAATTTATATATATATATATATATTTTTTTTTTTTTGACAAAGCACAAAACCACAGGGCCTGTGTGAAGCCTGAAATCTGGTGATAATTTCTAAGTTTGGATTTAAGAGACTCTACTTCTATCTTATGAGTTTTGAAGGCTCGTTGGAAGTAAATTTCTAGGCCATGGCACCTTGGCCTGGGGTGGGGACAGGGATCAGTCTTCTTAGAAGCCAGCTGAGTCCCACGGAGCACTAGCTGGAGACAGAACCAGGGAATCACAGATCTCATGGCTGAGGAGTCTTGATGACCATTTGCTCTTCTAAGACCCTTCAGGATAGCCTCCCCACAGTCTTCAAATAGGTTCCCACTTAAGAGCCCACTCTCTTTTAAAAATTCTTCCAGGTACAGATAAGTTGGTACTTGTTAGGAAACTCATCTCATGGATGAACAACATGTGACTGCTAGGAAATTCTTTCTTACCCTTGTAGGGGCGGGGAACCCTGGGAAAGGGGGTGAAATTAGGGCTAAGCTGTGACACTGAAGCCAAAGGAGGGAGATGATGTAAGGACCAGTACTGATGAGCAGTATAGAGCTCAGTCAGCCTAGGGCTCCAGAGCCACAGTCATCCCCGCTGAAGAGCCATCTGGGTTTCCATCTTCTGGTCATGCTATAAATCTAGGTGAGAACCAAAGATGTCACTGACTTTGTATCAGAATGCCTTCCCATGGGACTCTTGATGAGCGCCCTGCTAGTGACTTGGGAGACAGGCTGCCCTTTACTACAATGACCCTGGTCTGGTACCAACACAATTTGATAACAGTGACCTACCCACTCATTTCCTAATGCCCCCAGGAGAGCCATTGTCCACTGAATTTGCTCCCATTTATCATGCCACCCTACCATTATACCACACTAAGAGTCTACATATTTGTTTTTCCAAGGATTCTTACCTATAATGGGATGGGGGAAGCTCCTGGATAATATTTTGGATTCTGGCCAGTTGGCCTTCTTCTGGGCAATATGACACTGCCTCCTGTGGAGAGGAACATGAAGTCACCCAGTGAGTGCTCAGGAACATGAACACCTACTGGCCTGAGCTGTTATTACTCAATCCCCCGATTCCAGGGTCAAAACCATGCTTAGAGGGCAGATCCCCCTTCCTAAGGGCATGCTTTTCTATGAAACCAACCAACCAACTACAATTTCTGAGGGTTCCCATTATGAAGCATCTTATTGTGCATGCACTTGGCAATGGGTGGGCTGTTTGGGTCTCTGAGTGTCTTCGGATGGCTGTTGGTGTGTGGGTAAGGAAGTGTAAGGATCTGCAGGACTGGGTGTGCTCCTTGAGTCCAAGCAGACTCTCAGAGATTCACTCGCATTCAGAGAGATGAGAGACAGAGTGAGAAGTTGAGCCTGCTGTCTCCACAGGAGCACAGGCCTATCACTATTTCATGACCTTGAGTCCTCAGCTGCTGTCTATCCTGGAAGCCAAGAAGCAGAAGAGACGTGCCTTCCTCAGCAGGGATAAGAGCTTTGTCCCTGAGACCTGGTGGCCTTGCCCCAACCTGCTTTCTGGTTGCTTTTTGATGGGTATTCTGCTCCTCCATCAGCACAGGGGAGGGAAGACAGTAATAGCATGAAAACAGTGTGCTTACAGGCCGGCCCTTGCTCATCTCTTACCTGCCAGAGTTGCTGTACCAGGCCAGAAGTTCTGCCTAGAGTCCCCTATTCCCAGCCCTGTGACCCTGTCCTGAGAATCTGTCTAGTCTGTGCCCAGGCTCAAGGGCCTCTCCAGGGCAGAGTGTGAGTGCTCATGAACTGCAGGATCATGAGCACTCACTGAGTCCAAGGCAATGGCAATCACTTTTTTTTTTTAACTGATGTGTAACTTATGTATATTAAAAATGTACAACTCTTCAGCTACCATTCCATGTTTTTTTCCTCATATGTAAATGCCTGAGTAACCCTACCTAGACCAATATGTGCTTTAAAAGGGGCTCTTGATCTTTTATTTTCTATTTATTTTGTAGCACTGGGATTGAATCCAGGGTCTGGCTCATGCTTGGCAAGCACTGTACCACCAAACCACTCCCACCCCCACCTTGATTTTGAATTCACAGGCATCTATATGGCTGATGCAATCTAATATTTCCTTTTGGTGTCACACACTTGTTTTATGTTTGCATACTGTTGTGGTTTGGATGTGAGGTTACCCCAAAAGCTCATGTGTGACACAATGCAAGAAGGTTCAGAGGATAAATGATTGGGTTGTAAGTCTTAACCCAATCAGTGAATTAATCCCCTAAGAGGGATTAACAGTGGTCACTGAAGTGATGGGGTGTGGCTGGAGAAGGTGGGACTTGGGGGCGTGGTTTGGGGGTATATATTTTTTATCTAAAGAGTAGAAAAATCTCTCCTTGCCTCCTGATCATGATGTGAGCTGCTTCCTCCCACCACTCTCTCCCGCCATGATGTTCAGTCTTACCTTGAGCCTCAAAGAATGGAGCCGGCTTTCTGTGGACTAAGACCTCTGAAACTGTGAACCCCCAAATAAACTTTATCCTCCCCTACAATTATTCTGGTCAGGTCCTTTAGTCACAGCAGTGAAAAAGCTAAGACAAATATAATGCCTGGTATAATAATAAAATGCATTTTTTAATTTAATAAATGTTTGCTGCAATACAACCAAAACTGAGATTCTAACAAATGGTTTTCATGTATTATTTATCTCCATTCAGTCTTTGGCTATCATTTCCTGGCTGATATTCACACTCCTAACTGTAGATTTTAGGCACTCATTTCTCATTAAGTGTGGAAGGCACTAACTTTACTTACTTTGTTTGCCGGGCCCTATTCTGAGCCACACCTCTATGTTCTAGCCTGACTTAGAGGAGTCCTGTCCCAGCCAGGACACCCCCAACCCTCTCACTTTCTCCTACTAAGTCCAATGTACTTATCTAGTGGGGTTATCAGTAATTCATTCTCCTCTGATAGAAGGAAAGCTCTCTAAATGCAGGAATGTGGTAAGTCCCCATTTACAGAACAGTGCTTGGCACATTATAGGTGAACCTTACATGGGGACATCATGTCAGGGCTTTGTCCACCAAGGTTTTTCTAGTTTACCCTTTTTATTTAATTCAAGTCACACATATATACAGAAGCCCACCATTTTAAAAGGCAGTCAGAATTCTCTACAGGGAAAACTTGAGCTCTCTTTTCCTCAGCAGAGATGGGGAGAAATGTGGGGCCAGGAGCATTGACAGTCTCAGGGGTCCCAACCTCCTGCTGGGTCTGCCAGCACAGAGAGATCACAGCTGCAGGCCTTGCTGTGTAAGACCTGAAGTATGGAGGGCCAGAGGCAAGGATGGGCCTCCAGGAAGTTCCCTTTCTCTCCCTAGGAGTTGTTTCTCAGAAAATAGGATTGTGGAGTGGACCAACTCCACAGTTAGGGAGAACTTCACCAGCAGGGCAAAGGGGAGCGGCTGCAGGGAAGGGAGGGGCTGCCGAATGCCTGTGGACCTTCCTAGTTTTCTGGTGCCTGCAGGGAGGGCTGGGAGGCCTCCCTCCTTCCTCTGCACCGACAGGATGGAGCTCTGCAAAGCTTTGCACCACTCCCCTTTTAAAAAATGTGTCTGGGGAATAAAGGTGCAGGTCAAGTTATCAATCCTCATGGAAAGTTCCTTTAACCTTTAGGAAGCTGTTAGTCATCTTTAGTCTCCAAGATGGAGCGCAGGCTTGCCCTGATGCCTGCAGGTCCCACTTGGGATTGGTGTTTATTTCATCATTCTCAGCCTCTCCCCATTCCACCCGAATCCTATCTCGAAGCTCTCTAGATCCTTGTTTTTCTCCCGGAGGGGTCAGGTCACTGCACATTGATTTTTAGTTTCTTTACTTTCCCCTGTCAGGATGGCACAACTGTCACTGAAACTAGGGAAGAGGTGTTGAAATTCTGACCTTCTTTTTTTTTTTTTCTTTTTGCCTGTAGGAGAACTTCACTCAGGCCTGACAAGTAATCACTCAGGTACTGCCCATAATCCCAGCTACTGGGGAGGCTGAGGAAGGAAGACCAGAAGTTCTCCAGCCTCAGCAACTTAGTGAGACTCTGTCTCAAAATAAAAAGGGTTGGGAGGTAGTTCAGTGATAAAGCACCCCGGAGTTCAACCCCCTCAGTCTTCCAAAAGAGAGGACTTCACTCCACATTAGCCAGGCCAATCTGGCTAAAGGCTAAATCTTAACTGAATCTATTAGTTCTTTCCCAATCGGTTTTTAACAAGACCAGCTTCCTGCTCTTTGAGGACTTGGGAAAAGGCTGGGATCTGGTCCTGGTGGTAGGGCCCTTACTCAGGGTTCTCTTTCCCCAAAGCTACCACTGCTACCACACCTCTGCTGCCTGGAGAGCCCCACTGCTATCTATGGTGACTCAACACAACCAACCAGGAACTCTCCCGTCCTGCTGTACCTAGCTGCAACTTCAAGTTTAACTAATTATTTAAAAATTGTTACAAACCTCTTTATTGTTTTAAATTATTAGATTTTTTTTTTAAAAAAGGACATTCATGTGCAAGATAAAAACAAAACAAAATATCCGAAAAGATAAATAGAGGAAAGTTAGTTTTCCTTCCAACTGCAGACCCTCAGTCTCCAGAGGTAACTACTGTATGTCCTTCATGGGTCTTTTGCATGTGACTTTGGCATACCCATGGAAGCAAGCAAGTGATCTGGCCATCTGTGAGTTTCTCTTCCGAGTCTCCCATCACCTTCACTTTGCTGGCTAAGTGCTGGCCCACACTGGCTCTGCATGTTCCCTCAAGCTTGGCATGGACCAAGCCAAGGGCCTTTGCACCTGCTGATTCTTCTTGCCACCCTCTTCCCCCAGATACTTGCACAATCTGTTCTCTTGCTTCATTGTCTCTGTGCAAATGTCACCTCATAGACAGACCTCTGATTATCCTAAAACACTGACCTTTCCCCCACACCGTGTTATTTTTCTTCATAGTACTTATCAACAATTCTCATTATAACTCTACACCCTACATGTGTTTATCATCTTTCTTGGTCATTAAAATGTAAGTTTCACTAAAGCAAGAATAGTATCTGTCTTTCTCACCATTAAATCTCCAGCCCCTAGAACTATGCCTGCCAATTGTATATAGTAGGTGAGCAATAAACATTTTTTGAATAAAATAAGTGATTACATTAATATTTTGCATTGTGCTTGAAAGCACCAAGCAGCTACATTTGGGCCACACTTCCAGGACAATATCATCTTAGGACCACTTTCCACCAGGATGAATACCAGCCTTGTTGAGGTAGCTTCCCTGGACTTTGGGCTCCTGGCTGGGTGACCAATCATCCTGGTTTGCCTGTTGAAGGATTTCTGCTGATATGGGACTTTCAGTATAAAAAGTGGCCATTGGCCCCTTTGCAATCATTTTAAGCTCAGGCACTAGTTGTTTGCCTCTTCATTTAGATGATGTGTGTAGGTCAACAGCAACCTACCAGCAAACATTTACTAAGTAATAGTTATCACATTTTCTAGTAGCTGAAGAACAAGGAAAAGAAACACACTAACTAATAAAATAGTTTGTGTCCTCAGGAAGCTTACATTTAATGAGCGAAACTGATACATAAAGAAATGATTTCAATATAAATATGTAATTATAGTACCTTCCCTAAAAACTCCAAATCAGCAAAATTTTCTCTTTTGGGTGTAAGAATTTTAGCTTAATTGATCTGAACAAAACTGATTTTTTTTTCCTAAAATGAATGGTGTATTTTTTTTTCTGATAAAAATAAAGCGTAATGTGGTAGGTTGAATAATAACTCCCAAGGATACAAGGTCCTAATCCCTGGAGCATGGAAATGTTAAAGCATTTGGACAAAGAGTCCTTAAAGTGTGATTAAGGTAAGGACCTTGAGCAGGGAGATTATTCTAGACTATCTGAGTGATCCCTAAAAGCAGTTTAAGAATCCTATGAATGAGATGCAGAGGGAAATTGACACAGTGAGAAGAAAAGGCAATGTGACCCTGGAGGCAGAGATGGGAGTGATGTGGCCATCAGCCAAGGAATGTCAACCAACAGCTACCAGAAGCTGGGAAAAGCAAGGAGTGAATTTTTCTCTGGGTCCTCTGGAGGGAGCACCAGCCCTGCTCAAACTTCAGGTTCAGCCTGGTGAAATTTATTTCAGACATCTGGCCTCCAGAACTGTGAGAGAATGAATTTCTGTTCAGTCACTTGATTTGTGGTACTTCATTACAGCAACCACAGGACACTAATAATGTACTAAAAACTAAAATATGAAATTTGCAAAAAATAAAAATCACCCTTTATTGCACTACTCAGAAATAACCACTATCCACCTACTTATATAGGAAGCATAAAAGAAGTGGTCTGTTCCAGGCCTCTCAGCATCAAATATGAACACTGGAATCATTTCCTATTTAGTTTTACATACTGATTCCTGCCCCCATTTAACTTTCTGTTGTGACTAATAAACATTCATAAAAAATATAACTCTTCTTGGCTACACAGTTTAAAAAATAGATTTATTATTTATTATATCCAACTTCTATCTTGTAGATACAATAAAAAATTTGGATATTATATATACCATTGCAATAAAAATATTTAGAAACCAGTTATTTGTGTATATACCTGATTATTACCTTATTGCAGAGTCCTAATTGTAGATTTATTGGATTAAAGAATATGAACATTTTAGGAACTTTGACAGTAATTTCTGATGACTTTCTGGAGTGTTCATCAAGTTTATATTTCCGGTAAAAAAATGTAAAGAGTCAATCTTATTATGAGCTTACCAGCATGAAATGATAATGTTTAAAAAATTTTAAAAATAAGCAATATATTTTCCTAATAATCAACAATTTTAAAATATTTTCTTTTTCTCTGAATTATTAAAGTTCTTTGCTTCTTTGTTTAGAGGAGTGTTATGTGATTTTTCTCTTTACATTGATAAGTAGGAGTTATATATAAGGAATATTAATCTCTTTTGTCATTTTATTATAAATAGTTTTTATAGTTAGCCACTTGCTTTTTAATTTTATTAATGTATTTTTTCTTAAATAAAATTATTATTTTCTTAAATTAAATTAAATTATTATTATTATTATTATTATTTGCAGTACTGGGGATTGAACCCAGGGCCTCACACATGCTAGGGAAGTGATCTATCACTAAGTTACATGTCCTGATATTTACTGTGTTTTTTAATGTAGAAAAAATAATGTACAAATAGTTTAGTTGGTTAAATTTGTCTTTGTCATTTTTTCCTTTGCTTTAATTGTTATTCTTCTGTACCCTGAAATCTGCTAAATGGTAAGAATTCAATTTGATTTCCTCCTCTCTAACAGCAATTATCCTAACACTGTTTATGGAACTCTTCCTTTAGTATTTCTTTTATTATGTTATTTATGTTATAATACATAGGCATTGTGTTATTTACTACCTACTCAAGTGATCACTGCTTATAAGTGGCATGGGATTCATGAGACAATTTTAATCTTTACCTCCACTTACCATTTGTACCACCCAGACAAGTCTCACTGAGCCTCAGTTTACTCATCTATACAACAGACAATAAAATCTACTTCATAGAGTTATTTTAAGGATTAAATGAAATAATACTTATAATGAGTTTATGATATAGTAAGCACTCAACAAATATCAGCTATTATTGTTACTATTATTCCACCAATGTTTTTTTTCTAATTCTCTCATTCCATTCTCTTCTTTGACTTCAGCTGAGCAAGTAGATTTAAATAAATTATTGTGAGAATGCACAACAATGTAACACAGCTATTTTCATATCCCTGAAGGTTGTTTATATTATCTTCATTACTGTGATCAAAGAAATCTATTAAATGATAAATTCTGCAACATAGTTAACTTTGCTAGGTCCTACTTCTGTAGAATTTGTAACAAAACATTCCTATTTTATTTTTTAGTGTCAATACACTGCTTAAGTACAATGTCATTTTCTTCAAATTTGAAGACAAGTTGACAAAATGTTGCTTTTGTATATTTCAATTGCTGTGAGAGAACAACATGACCAGTCCTATCAGGGAAGGGAACAAGGAGAGAGAAATGTGCGTTTTGTTCTTAGCCTGTAGATAAGACCTACAAAGAAACATATTTCTAAAGTTTCTAGATAAGAATTCCTATCAACCTCTGACTACAATAGAATAGATAGCATTTAGGAGAAATTAGACTCACTTGATTCATTTTCATGATGATATTCTATCACATTCAAAGATGATACTATTATACCGACAAGAGGATCATGAATATGTAGAAAACAATGGAGTCTTACAATTAAAATAGCAATAAGGTATTGTTTTTAGTTAATTCGGATTGGCAAACAATTTAATAAATGGAAAATATCCAGTATTGGCAAAGCTGCAAGGAAAGCACATTCCTGTTTCTCTGGAGGACAGTTTGAAAATAGGGAACAGAATTTTAAGTAAGAACTTTTTACTCAGCTAGTCTGCTTCAATGATTTTTCTCCCCTAAGGGTACAAATAGACAAAAATGTAAATGTGCATAAATGTTTATTATAACAGTCTTAATAAAAGCAAGGTATTGAGAAACCAAAAACCTAAATGTCCATCAGTGGGAGACTGGTTTCAGAAATCATGTACCATCAGAAGGATCACAAGTTCAAAGCCAGCCTCATCGACATAGAGAGACCTAAGTAACTCAGTAAGACCCTGTCTCTAAATAAAATATAAAAAGGGGGCTCAGTGGTTAAGAAACCCTGGTTTCAAGCCCTAGTTCAAAAAAAAGAAAAAAAAAAAGAAAGAAAGAAACAAACAAACAAACCATGGCGCATGTGAAAGAACTCTCTGTGACAACAGTGTCTCTTTACATTTATTAACATGAAAAGATTGTCACATTGTTGAAATGAAAATGTCTCAAAACAGGAATATATTGTATTGAAAAGAAAAAGTGTGTGTGTGTGTGTGTGTGTGTGTGTGTGTGTGTGAGAGAGAGAGAGAGAGAGAGAGAGAGAGAGAGCACCCATACTAAAGAGTGAAAGAGAAGATGGCAGATACGCTTGAGTGTGGGATTTCCACAGGTGATTTATACCTTATCCTTTATACTTCCTTTATATTACCTTTTTTTTTTTTTTTTTTTTTTGTACTGAGGATTGAACTCAGGGGCACTCAAACACTGAACCACATCCCCAGCCCTATTTTGTATTTTATTTAGAGACAGGGCCTCACTGAGCTGCTTAGTGCCCTACCATTGATGAGGCTGGCTTCGAACTCGAGATCCTCTTATCTCATGCTCCCGAGCTGCTAGGATTATTACTTTTTTTAAAACACACTTTTTTTTTTTAAGAGAGAGTGAGAGAAGGGAGAGAGAGAGAGAGAGACAGAGAGAGACAGAGAGAGAGAGAGAGAGAGAGAGAGAGAATTTTTAATATTTATTTTTTAGTTCTCGGTGGACACAACATCTTTGTTGGTATGTGGTGCTGAGGATCGAACCCGGGCCGCACGCATGCCAGGCAAGCATGCTACCGCTTGAGCCACATCCCCAGCCCAACACACTTTTATTTTGATCTGGAAAAACTTAACACAACAAAAACACTATGCAAAGAACAAAATACTGAAGGAAACACTCAGAACATGTTAACACTGTAGTCTTTGGTCCTTAAGGAAAGACCAAGGGTTCCTTTTTACTTTCTTCCATTTCTCAAATTGTCTACTATGACAACTCTACAACCGAATGTATGTGTTGACTTCTGTAGTGGTCAATGTTTACCCCTAAGTTGGATTTTTTTTTTTGCATGTGTGAGTTGGTCTTTTTTTTTTTTTTCATCAAAACATTAATGTATTTTTAGTGGATAAAATTAGGAAAGTTAATGTGTAGAGAAGCAAGAAAAATGATGTATGATCCCATCACTAAAATAAATGGGTCAGTCTTTTAAGCATCCTTTCTTTTGATCCTTCTTAAAATTAAAGCTATGTATCTGGGTCTGTTTGAATTTATCATCATGAATATTTCCTAGTATCAATGAAAACTTTTAAGTACATATTTAAAGACCCAAGCCTGATTTTAAGAAATAGCATTATTCTTAAAATAAAAAGAGAATAAAATTATGGCATTTTCAGGTAAGTGGATGGAGTTGGAGAATATTGTGCTAAGCAAAGTCAGTCAATCCCCCCAAAACAAAGCCATATGTTTTCTCTGATTATGATGGGGCAGGGGGCATGGGAAGAATGGAGGAACTTTGGATTGGGCAGAGGGGAGAGTGGGGAGGGGTTATGAGGGTAGGAAAGATGGTGGAATGAGATGGTCAATTACCCTAGGTACGTGTATGATTGCGGGAATGCTGTGTACAACCAGAGAATTGAAATGTTGTGTTCCATTTGTGTACACTGAATTCAAATGCATTCTGCTGTCATGTACAACTAAGTAGAACAAATTTTTAAAAAAGAAGTAGCACTTTTTTATTCCTTTATCATTTAAAATGGAAGAACTTTTCATATGCTCAAAATAAGTAAACCACAGAACCTGATGGTGGCACACGCCTGTAATCCCAGCAATTAGGGAGGCTGAGGGAGGAGGATCACAAGCTCAAGGCCAGCCTGGCCACTTGGTGAGAACCTGTCTCAAAAATAAAAATAAAAATAAAAAGATACAAAGGACTGGTGGATGGCTCTGTGGTAGAGTGCTTTACCTAGTATGTATAAGGACCTGGTTTCAATCCCCAGTACCATGAAAAAAAAATATTTTAAAAAGATGTTAATTACAGGGCTATGAGCATGATCCTCTCTCACTATTAGAACCTAGATCTGGTCCTTACCAATAACCACAACTCCTCCAGATTCTCCATTTCAAACTTCTCCCTGTGACTCCCCTTCTCCATCACTCCATTGACCTACTGAGATGAAGAATCCTTTGATCTACTTCTTTAGTGTTACTCATCACCTTATACTCTTGTTCCTCTTCCTGTCCAGACTAAATCCCGTCGTCAGTTGTGTCAATGGTGCCCTGGTATATTCTCAAGTCTCCCTCTCCCCTCTTTTGCTAGCGGAACACCAACTTTGGGTAAATCCAATTCTGCCCACTCTATACTTCTACTCATGCAACACAATGTTCAAGCCCTATTTTTAATGATATTTCTGCAGACATCCTTTAAGCATTTATTCTCTTCTTAACTTGCCCATAGGTGTCCAATTTGGTGACCATATAGCTACTTGATAGGAATTTTGCTCTTGTCCATTCATCCTGCCCACCAACCCAATAAACTGACCATTCCTGTGCGTCCTCTGGATTGCTTTTCTCAGTTTCTGTTCTCTTCCCAGCTTTCTGACCTATCCTCTTGAGTTTTGTTTGTTCTCACTCCCTTCCCTACCTACCCACCTCTTTCTCCAACCCCCCAAAGAAACAGAAGGAATAGCCTGATGGAAATGAACCAGTAGTGCATGCCTAGCATCAGGGGTCTCAGGTTCCTGTCCTGCCTCTGCTGAGTGACCTTGGGCCAGCCACCTCTCTTCTCTGATTCTCAGTTTCCTCCCTATACAGTGAGTCCCATCAGTTGAATAAACATGGAGATAATTTAATTCAGCTCTTAAAACAAATAACATGATTCTGAAAATTCAAGAAAGAAACATTTAGCGGACAGTTCCACTACCTTACATTCCTTACCATACCATCCAACTTCCATCACCATGCTAAGATAATGTCAGCCAGCTGGTGAGTACTATTATTGTTATTTTAGTGCTGAAACTCTCCTTAGCCCTTTCATGCATCCCACCCGGCAACCATGATGGAAATCCAAACACTCACCGTGAATTTCCCATAGAGCTCGTAAGTCAGGAGGGGGTTGGGCAGCTCCCTGAAGTAGAGCTTGCAGAGGGAGCCCACACAGTGGATGTCCTGGAGGTACACTTCCCTTGTCAGATCTGGACATTGATCTGAGCCAAACTCTTGCCTGAAACAACACAGACGGAGACATAACAATCCCAGGGAACATGTGTTCCATGTCAGCAACTGCTTGGCAGCTGAGGGGTAAAAAGAGCCTACAATGTGATCCAACTGTATTTTTGACCTTGAATCTACTCCAGGCCCAAGGAAGTCATGGGAAGGCTTCAACTTCAGGTGTGACTCTTCCTTGCAAAATCTGCTGTGATTGGAAAGACGTAAAGCTCATTTACAAGTGGATTACCTGTGGCATTCTATCTGCAATCTCAGTTATTAGCATGGGGAAATATGAAAACAATTTGCCAAAAGGGCCTATTGAGATTTCAGTATTTTTCCAAAACATTGCTCAAATGAAATTCTCTTTCTTATAAAAGAGACCAAAACCAGGGTGGATCAGTCAGTTCATTATCACTCATCTCCATATACTGATGTCACAAACAACTTAATCAGCTGTCTCGTTGATGCTCAATGGAACCTTCGAGGCTGCCTGATGGTGATTCCCATGGTATAGATGAGCTTATAAATATCTTAAACACTCCACAGTGGGATGTCTGGGAACACCATCTGATTCTAGACCTGATTTACAATTAGAAAACATTTCCTGAAAAGGTTACGTGAATATACTGCCTCGAATAATATGTAGTTAGAAGTTAAAAATTGGTTGAAAAATGATGATGATTCATATAGAAGTTAGGCTTCTTAAGAGTATTCACTTGGTGAGTAAGGGAGTGACAAGGTCAACAGGAATCTCAGAACCAGCATTTTCAAAACAGCCCACAGCACATTCTGTATTGCAGTTCTGTCCCTTGAAAAGGGCAAGGGAATCTCTGATGCTGTCAGGAACTGAAAGCAAGCAATGGGGCCTTGAAAGGAGAGCTGCACCACGGCTTCATGGATTCTTAGGTGTATGTTCTAAGAGAACAGAGGGAGAATAATGTAGAGCTCATTTATTTAGCCCCCGAATTTCTCTCGTTAAAGCTAAGGCCAGTTCTTAAATGAAGAAGAATTTGTCACCACCAAAAGGTCTTTCCAGAACACCAATAGTGGGTAATGCACTTCAGAGCTAAGAGTAAACCATTAAGAACTACCTGCTGCTGGGTACGGTGGTACATGCCTGTAATCCCAGTGGCTTGGGAGGCTGAGGCAGGAGGATCTCGAGTTCAAAGCTAGCCTCATCAATCACAAGGTGTTAGGCAACTCAGTGAGACCCTGTCTCTAAATAAAATACAAGATAGGGCTGGGGATGTGGTTCAGTGGTTGAGTGCCCCTGAGTTCAATCCCTGGTACCAGGAAAGAAAAAAAAAAAAAAGAACTACCTGCTGTTAAAAGCTGGAGGTGTGGCTTAGTGGGAGAGCACTTACCCAGCATATGGGAATTCCTGGGTTCAATCTTTAGCACCATGAAGGAAAAAAAGTACTTGTTTTTTAAAATAAATCTTAAAAATGGCACATGAGTGGAATGATGTAAACAGGTATAGTCATTAAAATCCATGGCTGTAATCAACAAATTATTTTTCTTAAGAGTCATTGTTTCACCAGGAATAAAAAGGATGTTTTCTTCCTTTGATAAAATTTAATTTTAAGTGAGGTTTGAAAAGGAGGAACAGAAACCAAATAGGAGGAAGAAGAAGAGAGCTGAATTATCTGCATAACCTATTCATTTACACATTATTCTTACAATAAGAATGTTTTCATGGTTTTAAAAGTTGACATTTATAACTAAAGAACATATTATAAGTATTTAAAAATAACCACCAAATGAATTTGTTTTGGCATTAAAAATATTATGCAAAATACATAAACCTATTGCTTTAGTCATAGAAAATATATACTTTATATGTACTGCGTACATATGCTACATATAATCTACACGTATATCTCTGTTGTGTTAAAGGTTTTTGCCCTCTTAATGTGATAGAAATTTCTTTTAAATGTTTAGGATATACCCATAGAATTAGAAATGGTTTATCCATTAGTAATTTAAAAAATACCAGTATCAAAGAAATGAACAATCATGCAGACTTTTGATTTCTTGAACCAGTAAAATATCAAATGTGTGCTAACTGGAAAACACAGCCATCCCCCAGCTCTGAACACTACCTAAGGAGACCTGATCTACCCGAGCTTCTAGGTAGGCAAAGGAATGGTAGTACATCACCACGTTTTCCTAACTTGTCATTCAGGTCATTGGAGTTATCAAAACTGCCTAAGACTAAACCTTGTTCAAGACAAAGAAACAGATTAAAAATTCCAGAACCTATTGCTGAAAAGGATTTTCTCAGGCTGGGGAGCTTCTTCCTTAAGATTAAGAACACTGGGCATCTGAAAGCAGTCCCATTTGATCTCTAGCCACCACCACTGTTCCCACCATTCCTTCAGGTTTTTTGTACTCCCAAGACCTGCCAACAGAGGTATGGACAGAGGGAGGATCATGGGAGAATTCTGGTGCTTTCTTTTTGTTTACCTTAGCCGTTGTATGTTTGAGGTGACTCCTGAAAGCCGGTAGATTCCATCTACAATGCCGTGAGTCTCTATAAACTCTGCACAGCTCTTCAACACATATGGAACTATGTAAAAGAAAAGGAAAAAACAATAAAGTATTAGATGTCAATCTGACTGTCTTTTATGGATATCCTTTTAAAAATCCTTGTCTCTTCAAAGAGGAGTAAGTATGGAACTCACATAAGCTACAAATGGAAATGATTACTTACAAGTGGTAGGTAGTCCTTTTCTCTTTCAAAAAATCATAGAGTTTTGACAAAGCCTAGAACACTCATGCATATGAATATGAAAAATATGCAATAATTTAGATATCTGATGCCAGAGGTGATTTTGGAAATTCCACAACTCAATCTCCTCATTATACTGGTTCTCTACCAGTGACCACTGATGTGGTTTCCTGGCCACCATCATCATTATCCCCTGGGCACTTGTTGGATATACAAATCTCTGGCCCCACCCCAGAACTATTGATTCAAATTCTGAGGGTGGGGCCCGCAGTATAAGTTTTAATAAGCAGAGTTACTTGTGGGTAATTCTGATGCAACCTAAAATTGGAGAACCACTCCCTGATTTTATACACAAAGGAACCAAGACAGGTAAATTTACTTAACTCACTCACCATTACTAGTTGCTTATGAAAAGCAGTTCACACATGGGAAGAAAAATGCTTATATACTTATAAAATATAAAAGATAAATAAGACACAAAATTGAATATACGCTGAATTCAGTTATGTTTAAAAAAAAAAAGGAAAAGAAAAAATTGTGAAGGAAAAATGACTGGAAGAAAATCTGACCTAATGGCAAATGCTACTTAAAGATTAAAGTGCTAAAATGTCCTTTTAAAGGTGAGAACCTCTGCCTCTTCCTTCTAGTCATTGACTTAAGTGGACCACATGAAAGGGACTGACATGGCCTCTTGGATTCCTGCCACTCTTGAGGTTCAGAGCCCTAACAGATGAGCCTGGCATGCAGTTCTCTCCTCAAGGCTGACCTTGGGGAACTCAGCCAATTTGGTGACGCAGAAAGCAGACACAGTCCTTTCAGATGTACAGAGACAGCAGCCAGTCACTTGCCACCTGGGTCCCTGGACAGAACCATCTGAATTCCCCCTGTGAGAGAGCAGGGAATAGTGGTTTATTGGGGAACAATCCAAGCCTCAGGATAAGTCTTTAGTGATTCCTGGAGGCCTAGAGCTGATGCAGGCCCCGTAAGCTAAGGCCTGGGTAAACACTGTGCTTATATTCTCAACACATATCCAATCCATTATTTCCTTAAATTAAACTAATACTAATTCACTAATGAATAATTAGTTTAATTATTGCCCAGGTTCACACGTACCCACAATTCCAAAGTGGACTGGACCTTTGTGTGGGAGACACCAGGTGTTCAGATTCTGCATTCTACCTGAATTCCCTATTATAGCACTTTCCAAGCTCTCCCTCCCATGTGCTTCCAGGTGCTCAGTAATGTTCATCATACTTATTCAGTCCGTCCCTCAAAGGCTGTCTGTGCCCAGAGTCACTCCCTTTGGGGGACACACCCATGTTTTGATCCTAGCCTATCCTCCATGACTGAAACTGGGGAGAAGATTCTCAGTTAACCCAAGTGCAAAGTGGTCAGGGAGTGGACCTGGGATTGGAATTACTGGAAGAGCTACGATTGGATGTGTCTTAGAAAATAGGGTTCTTGGTAAGATTTTTGTCTCCTACTCTCATGCAAATAAAGAAAGAGTTCCCATGCTTAAAAGAACACACACACAAACACACAAACACACACACAAAACAACAACAACAACAACAACAAAAACCCTCCTGTGCACAATAATGACAACTCTCTCCCCATTCCACCATGCTCTTCCCTAACTGGCCTCATGTGGTCTACGGCTGGGAGGGCACAGTTGGAGGCCAAACTACCTTTCTAACCTTTGACAAAATGTATAATGATTCTGTTTCTTAATTCCCACATCTGCAGTATGCAGATAATAGTGATACTAACTCATAGCTAGGGCTGAAATAATACTTGTGGACATTTAGCACAGACCCTGGCATATAAGAAGCTAAAAATAAAATATATTTAAAAAGCTCATAAAAATAGTAGTGACAACTACTATTTCTATGTGTAGCTTATCTAGGGTACAAATTTATAATTTGGTTTTCTTGGTGAAAACAGAGCTTGCCTTCTTCCATCCAGTGGGCTTATACCAGTCAAAACTCATCTCAATTCTTTGGAATGGTGTCCTTTGGTAAATGTTTCTATGTGAGAACAATTTTGCTTCTTCAGGATTTCTTTTCTGCACACTTAGGCATATCTTTGTAGCACAAAGGCAGTAGGAATCAAGTACACATATTGTGAATTGGGGGTTTGGGTGTCAAGCTTGGCCTGGGGCATTTGAACTTACAGATTTGTTTCATTGGGATTTTTTCCTTTTTTGTCGTTGTTTTGTGGTGCTGAGAATCACAACCAGGACCTCATGTGCTAGGCAACCTCTTTGCCACTGAGCTAATCCCTAGCCTCTGCACTTGTAGTTTGTACTGAGGTGTATGGCTGTTGTGCTGTGCAGAGCACCAGCGAACTTAAGAACTCTGAGCATTCACAAGTAGGACTCAAACAAAAGCCTTGGACTTAAAGAGTCTTTATAAAGAACATCCTAGAAAAGGGGCAGTACAGTGTCATCAACTTGTCCTAGCCTGTCCTCAGAAAGGGACCTCCTGGTATTCTACCTCTCAGCACCAGCAACTCAGGCTCTGTTTGTTTTAAAGGTGGGGAAAAACACATTCCATTTACTCTGGCTTTGGTACAGAGGCCCTAGAACCTCTTGTCTACAGCTCTGTTTGAGCAGGTGGCAGCAGCAAAACAACCCAAGGGAAGAGGCCCTGTGGAGCGCTAGCTTTCCTGGATTCTCATTTGGGCTGAGTTGGAAGGTATAGGGATTCTCCTTCAGGCTCGCAATGGGAAAGGATTCATTTCATCTCTGTGCAATCAACTACAGCAGTGGTTCCCAGACTGTACTTGGTCCTGGGTTAGGTCTCCCCAGCCCAGCCAAGGCATCCTCTAGGGATCCTGACGCACTTGAAAGTTGAAGAATCACATCTAGATAGGAGCTTCTCATACTTTGATGTACATGCACAATCCCTAGGGGATCTTATTAACATGCATATGCCAATCCAGTAGGAAATTGGATGGAGGGAATGTTGAATATTTGCATTTCTAACATATTCCCAGGTGATGTGGGTACTGTCAATCTGCAGCCCACACTTCAGACTGCAAGAGTCTAAAGATAGTACTAGAGGAGGGTATTGCAGAGGCTACTAGAAGTTTTGTCTCAAAGTCTCAGAATCCTTTAGACTATTGTTTCCAATGTCCAACCAGATTGAGGACACCAGAGGATTCTGAAACAGGATAGAAGCTTGTTACAAAATAGCTGAGTAGTTATAGATGGAAAGAAAGCTCCATTGTCAATTTAGGCATGGGAAGGAGTGACACTGGAGGTTGGAGTCACAAAGTTACTTCTGTGGGATTTATCCTGGACCCAAAGAACTTTACGTCTCCTCCTACAGAGGTACGCACAGTTGCTGATTATAATATAATATTATAATCTCTTTGAATTTCTTCACTTATGGTTCTCTAACTACTCCCCACTTTTTGGTTTTGTTTAGTTTTTCCTGGATCAGTGATCTTAAAAGTTAAATTTTAATCTGAGCATAAAATACATCTTGAGGTGATTCCTGATGGAAAGGAAAAAATCTTACCCTTGATTTAGGCTTTACGGATTATGAAACATTATAAGCTCTTTTGTCTCATTTGATATAACCCTAAACTTATTAATAGTTTAGAACACTCTCCTCAATTCCTAACTTCTTCAAGGGTTTGGTGCAGAAAAGGCCAACAGTCAAATCATTTCTGAGTCCCCCTCTCCCCAGAAGTTATGTTGTCTCAGTTCCCTGTGTGGCTGGGAGTTGGTCAGAACTGGAGACAGAGATTAGAACAAGCATCATTTCATTTAGTCATTTATGTGGTCAGATGGCCACATTCTTTCATACTACATTAAACCGAATTTTTGTTTTAGGGAAATAGGCACCTTCCCCAACTGGCCTGGCCCCATTCTGGATTTTCTTCACATTCGTCAGATTTCCTCCCTTCTCTGGGTCTTATATTCCTGACCTTCAAAGTGAAGTCTATGGTGCACATATACAATGGAATACCATTCAGCAATTACAAGGCGTATCTCGAAGACATCAGGCTGAGTGACAGAAACCAGTCCGTAAAAGAACACAGGCTGTGTGATTCTGTTTATATAACACTGGAGAAAATGCAAACTACTTTGTGGTAAGAGAAAGCAGAGAAGAGGCAAGAGCTAGGGATGAGGAAGGGGTCTGAGGGGACTTTGAAGCATGATGAATGTGTTCATTAATTTGTTTGAGGTAATGGAAAGGACCAAGAGCCACTTGTGGGTGAAGAATAATGAAACCTAAGGGGAGAGGCCCTGGAGTGGGGAGAGGAGGCTCTTCACAGAGAAGAGATCTTTGAGAACCTATTGCAGTGTGTATGTGAGGGGGTGGGGATTTTAAGCAGTGTTGTTGAGTCCTCTCTTTGGCATTTTTCCAAGAGATGCAGAAAAGATTTAAAGACCTTCTCTTTTCCCTGTCCCTCTTCCTCTGTCTCATCATCCCATGCTCCTTCCCGGCTGGCTTTTCCTGCCTCCAGGTCATGGTCCAATTTCCCCTCTGAGTCTCCTTTAACTTCTTTCTATTCTTTCTCTCTTGGCCAAATAAAGAATTAAAGAGAATCTTGAAAATTTATGGTATTTATTTAACAAAGTACAGTATAATATTTTCTGTATGAATAACAAAAACAAAGAATCACTTTTTATTTTGTAAGGAAAAAAATTAAATACATTGGGGCTTTAGCCAGCCCTTCTTGGAGAAAAATTTTTCTTTAAATTGAGATGGCTGGGTGCCATGTTCCATGCCTGTAATCCCAGGGACTTGGGAGGCTGAGGCAGGAGGATTTCAAGTTTGAGGCCAGCTTGGGTAACTTAGCAGACTCTGTCTCAAAATAAAAAAAGGGGCTGGGATATAGCTCAGTGGAAGAATGTTTCTGGGTTTAATCCAGTAATGAAAAAAATTTTGAGATTTAAGTTCAATGCAATAAAATTCACCCTCTTAAAGAGTACCACTAAGTGGTTTTTAGTATATTTACAAGCTAAGCTACTGCCACACTAATTCCAGAACATTTTCTTCACTCCAAAAAGAAACCAAATACACATTACTAGTTCCTACCGATTCTTCCTTCTCTGGTGTCCCTGATCAACTTTTTGTTTCTGTGGATTTGCCTGTTCTAGACATTTCATATAAACAGAACCTTGAATATGTGGCCCTCCTGACGGGTTTCTTTTACTTGGCATAACGTTTTCTAAGGCTGTTCATGTGTCAAGGCCGTAGCATGTATCAGTACTTCACTCATTTTTGTAGCTGAATAATATTCCAAATAATATCCTCATTTTGGTACCCATTCATCAGTTGGTCCATTTGAGTTGTTTCCATGTTTAGACTGTTATTAATAATACTGTTATGAACCCTTCACATGCAAGTGGTTGTATGGACATATGTTTCCAATTTTCTTGGCCATATATCCAGAAGTACAATAGATGGGTCACATGATAACTCTGTATAACTTTTGAGGTCCTGCCAAATTGTTCTCTAAAGCATCTGTGCCATTTTACATTCCCACCAGCCAATATTTGAGGGTCCCAATTTCTCCATATCCTTGTCAACATTCCTTGTCTTTTTAAAAGACAAGGAGTGTTGACAATTATTATTTTTATAGTCATCCTGGTGGGTGTGAATTGGTATTTACTGTGGTTTTTGATTTGCATTTCTTTGATGACTAATGATGTTAAACATTTTTTCATGCGCTTATTGGCCATTTGTGTATCTTCTTTGGAGAATATCTGTTCAGATCCTTTGTCCATTTTTATTTGAGTTACTTATCTTTTTGTTGATTCATAAGAGTTCTTTATATATTCTGGATATGAGACCCTTATTAGATACATGATTGGCAAATATTTTCTCCTATGCTGTGGGTGGCTTTTATACTTTTTAAAAATTTTATTTCATTTTTCATTGACAAAAAAAAACTTTGTACATATTTCTGGTCTTCTTTGAGACACAGAGTTTTAAATTTTAGTGAGGACCCATTTATCCATTTTTGTTATTGTTGTTGCTTATGTTTTGGTATCAGGAGAAAAGTTGTTTGTGAGGTAGATAGTCTACATCCTTTGGTTCATTATTCACATACAGAAAATGATACTATATGTATTGCAACTGTTGTTTATTCTTATTGATCAAAACATATAAATTCAAGAGCATTATCCTTTAGTAATACTAAGCCATTATCCAGCTCAGAACATTTCTGGAACCACTCTGAAAATCGCTAGATAGAAGTCATCCAAAAAGAGCTCAATTATAACCTTCTCCCAGGAGAGAAAGGAAGAAAGGAGTGAGGAATGTTAATACTTCCCTCGTTTTCCCCATAGGGATCAAAGCAATTGGTTTACTCTTATTTCACTTTCAAATTCATTTTGGGGGGATGTTTCCTCTTGAGTTCCTACAGCAGAGACTATACTTTATCTTTTGAAACCAGAGGTTTGGTTTTGTTGTTCTCCTGCCTAAACACCTCCCATGGTTCACCACTGAAGAGAATCAAGTCTGACTGTAGCAGGAAGCTGAGGTCTTCCACTGTCTGGCCACTCTCCATCTTGCTGCTTAGCCCTGGCCACTGAGCTCTTTCTCCTTCTCACCCCACCCAGGAGGGCTGTGCTCTAGCCACACTCAGCAACTGCCACTTCCTGAACATACTCGGGGTTCCCACTTCCCTGGTTCCCAGGGGATTTTCCCCAGCCAGAGCCCTCTGCCTCTTCTCTGCTGGAAACCTCCTCCCACTGGTTTTCAGCTTCTCTCCAAAGCCTTCCTCAGGCACAACTAGCTTCTCCTTCCTCCATGTATGCATCTCTCTAGTGCCTTCTCCCTGTATGACATTCTCTAGAAATGTCTACATTCAATTCGACTGCAAATTAAAGCTACACAGATGTTATTTTTCACTTCTCAGACTGGCAGAAATACATGAGTTTGATAACAGAATGGGCTAACAAGCCTATGGGAAAACAAGCACTGCCATGCATCGCTGGTAGCAGGGGTGAGGATTACTATCTCTGGAGGGCAATTTGACAATATCTATCAAAGTGACACATTCATATAACCTTTGACCCACTGGTTCCTCCTCTAGGAATTTGTCCTACAGATGTTCTCATATATGTGTTAAGTAACATATATACAAGATTACTCATTGCAGCATTTATAATAGCACAAGATGTCTATTAATAGAAAATCACTAATATAAATGATGGGACATTAGTAGAGATGATAGACATTCATAATATGATGTAATAGTCATTAAAAAGAATGAGAGAACTTTCATGTATTGACATAGAACAGTTTTCAAAATATATTGTTAAGCATAAAGATATACTAAAAGATATTTGCGGAACAAATTCCTAGAAGAGAAACCACTGGACCAAAGGGTATGTATTTGTCATTGATAGACATTGTCAAATTGCTGTCCGGAGGTGATGCCAGTCTCCCCTGCAGACCAACACAAAGGTATGCTAGCATACCTTTGAGTTCAATCCCCGTTACCCCTTCCCCCTCCAAAAAAAAAAAAAAAGAATGTTCAACATCTCTAGCATATTTTTTTTTAAAAAAGAGAATAAAAGAATAGGTATAAACATTTGTTTGTATATGCATTCAATATCTGTGGAAGAATAAAAACGAAAGTAATAAATTCAGTTACCTCCAGGGTAATAGCCCCATTCCTCACTGTGTATTCTTTTGTACTTTTGAATTTTGACCTGTAAGAATGTTACTTTTTCTAAAAATTTTTCATAAATTCAATTCCAAAAAAATCTACTGCAAACCTACTCTGTGTTCAGTACTAGTTGCAAGATGTCACCTTTTTCTTGTTTTCTCTGTTACTGAGCTGTGAGCTCCTTGGACAGCTTTGTGTCTTACTCATCTAGAATAGCCTTGAAAACACAAGCACTCAAATTGTCTTGCCGAGAAGGAAAATCAAGAATCAATAAACGGGATGGAATCAAACTAAGAAGCTTCTTCACAGCAAAGGAAACAATCAATAATGTGAAGACTGAGTCTCCAGAATGGGAGAAAATCTTAACCACACACACATCAGATACAGCATTAATCTCCAGAATATATAAAGAACTCAAAAAACTGAACACCAAAACCCCAAAATAACCCAATTAATAAATGGGCTAAGGCACTGAACAGACACTTCATAGAGGAAGAAATATAATCAATCAACAAATATATGAAAAAAATGCTCAATATCTTAGCCAGGTACTATGGTGCACACCTGTAATCCCAGCGGCTCGGGAGGCAGTAGCAGGAGGATCACAAGTTCAAAGCCAGCCTCAGCACTTTAGTGAGCTGCTAAGCAACTCAATGAGATCCTGTCTCTAATAAAATACAAAACAGGTCTAGGGATGTGGCTTAGTGGTCCAGTGCCCCTGAGTTCAATCCCTATTACCTCTTCTCCCACCCCACCCCCCACACAAAAATGTTCAACATCTCTAGCAATTAGAGAAATGCAATCAAAACTACACTGAGATTTCATCTCACTCCAGTCAGAATAGCAATTATCAATAATACAAGCAATAATAAATATTGGTGACGATCTGGAGGAAAAGGGACATTTGTACATTGCTGGTGGGACTGCAAATTTGGTGCAACCATCATGGAAAGCAGTATGGAGATTCCTCAGAAAACTTGGAATGGAACCACCATTTGACCCAGCTATCCCGTTCCTAGGTTTATACCCCAAGTGATGCAGCCACATATGCACAATTCACAATAGCTAACCTAAGGAACCAACTTAGGTGCTCTTCAATAGATGAATGAATAAAGAAATGGTGATATAGATACACAGTGGAATATTATTCAGTCATAAAGAAGAATGAAATTATGGCATTTGCCAGTAAGTGGATGGAACTGGAGAATATCATGCTAAGTGAAATAAGCCAATACCAATGAACTAAAGGACAAATGTTTTTTTCTGGTATGTGGATGTCAATTCACAATAAGGGGGGAGACTAGGAAAGAAAAGGGGTACTCTGGATTAGGTAGAGGGGAGTGAAGAGAAGGGAGGGGAGTCTGGGGGTAAGAAGGATAGTAGTAAAATGAATCAGACATTATTACCCTCTGTGCATAAATGATTACACCACCTGTGTACCTCTACATCATGTACCACCAGAAGAATGAGAAGTTATACTCCATATATGTGTAGGGTGTCAAAATACATTCTGCTGTCATGAATAACTAATTAGAACACATTTTTAAAAAGATTTTTAAACAAATTGTCTTGCCGAACAGGAGACTGACCATTTTCTTCAGGCAGGTTTTCTCTGCTCCACTGACATCTGGTTTCTTCAAAGAAGAAACCACTTAGAACCATCAGGCACTGTTCAGGTGGCTCTGCTCGCTTGTTTGCTTGTTTCTCGGCTCTCTCTATTCTACAGTGATAGCCAACCACGAACCAGGTGAGACCAACTGCACTTTGAAAAGGGGAAAGTGGATTCTTAGAGAGTGTGGGTGAGTTGCCCCACATCACACAGCTGCCAGATGCAACCCAGCTCTGCCGGACTCCGGAGCCCAGGCTTCTCCAATGATACCACAGCGCTGGGGAATACAGCAAGCCTGCTCCACTTGCCCTGGCTCAAGCCCTCCTCCTCAGAGGGCAGCTCCTGTGAGTGGGAAGCCCAGCATGGAGGTGTGATCTGAGGACAGCTGGTAGGTCCCTTGCCTGGACTCCTAAAAGGCTTGATATTCTCCCACTGCAGGCCCTCCAGTAGGTGTTCAACACCTTGTGGTTACTATCCACCTTAAAGTGACTTTTGAAAAAGTTACAAAAGAATATATATGGATCAGAAATGAAGAAAGATACACACATAAAAAGAGTACATTGTGGTTATTTTAAATCATCTTCCTCCACACACACCCCCCCCCCCGCCCTCCGCACATTAAATGGGGAAAAGTAACATACACTGAAAGGTTAATAGTAGTCATTGCTGGGCGATGGCAAATAAATTATTTTTACTTTTCTGTAGTTTTCATTTTGGTTTTCTGAATATTCTGTGATAGGATATAGTAAGTATTTTTTTTCAAATCAGATATTTGAAAAACAGGCTTTATTAAAGAAGTCAGCGGGGTTTCTGAAATCAGTGAGGAAATTTCTAAATATTTGCATAAGTCCTTTCTAAGACCCTGTTGAGGTAATTACCCCTCACTAAACAGAAGTGTTTGCCTGACCTATTGGCCGGGGTGGCCAGCACTAGCTCTGTTGCACTGTAAGGCCCAGCTCCAGATGGCTGATTGCACCCTGAGCGTTATTCCCCAGGCTCAGGGGCCAGGGGCAACCTGGGTCCCCTTCTCTCCTCACTTCAGGTTCAGATGCCAGGTCAAGTCTCTGTCTAGGTCCTCATTTGGTCCACACTCTGTCTCTCATCCCTTCAGGGGCCCTTGGGTCTCTGCTCTCAAGGTGGCCTCTTTCTTTTTTCTTTTATTTTGTGATACCTGAGGTTAAACCAGGGGTCACTCTAACACTGAGATACATCCTCAGCCCTTTTCATTTTGAGATAGGGTCTTGCTAAGTTGCTGAGGCTGGCTTTGAACTTGCAATCTTCCTGCCTCAGCCTCCCAAGTCACTGGAGTTACAGGCGTGCATCACCACACCCAGTCAACGTGACCTCTTTCTGATAACAATGATTTTCCTTCTGCCAAAGCAGATATAGGAAGGACAAGAATGTAGAATAAGAGCTTTGTGCTCAAGGAGTGGAGCTGGGAACAGATGATTACTGGGTAGCTACTAGGTGCCCATCCCGGAGTTATCCACTTTGTATCCATTAGTTGTACCCAGTGCAATGCTCACAAGCAACTTAGGAGGGAAATATTTATCCCTGTTAGGCAAATGAGAAAACTAAAGCTCAGAGGTATTAAGTAAATTGGCCAGGATGAAAATATCAAGCAAAATATGTTAAGGGCCCTAGACGGGTGAAAGAATATAAAGAAAGTTCTTTGAAAAAGATTACAACATGGTGGGGGAAGTCAGGTGGAGTTTTTAGGAAATTGTGTGCATTTATAGAGCACTGACTGCACGAGAGGGACCATGTAAGAGTGTGGGGACAGGATCCTCACACTCGAGGGCTTGTAATATGGTGAGGTGATGCACAAGAACTCTGATTGTGGTGCACGGGGACAACTGGAGATGACAGGATGGGATGGGATGCAGCACACACTACCGTGCATGCAAATTGCTCCATTAGGCACTTGGCATAAAATAAGCACTAAGTGTCACTCACTTCCTCATGGTAGGAAGAGCAGAGAATGGTATAAAGAAGTTGGGATTATAAGAAATAATGTGGTGAATTCCTCTGGTGGGAGAAAAGTATAAATTGGGGGATTTTTCAAATGAAAAGATTGCATTTTATTTTGATGTCTACTGCCAGGACATCTTTCTCTGGCTTCAATGATGAGGTTCCCCTGCTCTAAAATACTCAATGGCTCTTCATTGCTCAAAGAGTAACATCCAATCCAGACCTTCAGCAACCTCATCAGGGTCAACTCCAGAGTTCTTCCCTTCAAGGAACAGGCCTTTGAAAAGGGGTGCAGGGGAGTAATCAGGAGGGAAAGATTTGCCACAAACACGTCTCTCAAAAAACAAGAAAGAAGATGACCCTCTAGCGCCAGTAGAGAGGACCTCTTAATGTTGAAAAGGAAAGTAAGGAGGCTGCCTCTTTTCTAGCTGCTGCCTAAAATTTCTTTAGGAAAGGTAAGTGCCTTTCTGATGGGTTGAGGGTGGTGGAAATTTCTTGGACCACATATGGGTTAATAAGCCTAGGGGAACAGCCAGGGAGGGACACTCACAGGGTGCATCTGGGTGTGTGTGTGGGGGGGTAGGGGTGGCTGGGGCTGTGAGGAAGGACCATGCAAAGTAGAGAGAAAGGGCAAGGTGTGATGAAGCTGCAGGCAAGGAAAACCAGTAAGGCACCTCCTCCTGTTCCCCCATGTGGCCTGGGGCACTGAGCGAGCCTAATTTACCATGCACACAAACTGGGCACACAGGATTCTTGTCCTGTTGCTGAAAATGAGGGCTGCCAGGCTTTGTGTAATGTATAAAGACTTTTTTGGTCCATCCATCCTTTGTTCTCAGAGGAATTTTAGGGTGGCCATCCTTCACTCCAGGGGCATCCTTGTGGAGGATGGAGAGATCTGTCAACTCCCCAGCACATTCCCAGGCTTATCCTGTGGGCAATAACAAATCATTTAAAGTCAACTGAATCCTAGATTGAGCTGCAGAACATAGAGCATAGTGAGTTTAAATCACTCCATCAAGAGCTTATTTACAGAATGACAGCTTTCTTGACACCTGCTCCTTGGGATGCCACTGGGTGGGGCCCTTTAGCAGTAATGGGTAGAAAAGATGGCTACATTCACCTCCAGAAAGAGTCCCAGAGGTACAGGGGTTGTCATCTGAGTGGGTTAACAAGACTCAAGCAAGAAAAATAAACCTGGTTCTGGAACTGTATGCTTCACCAACACCAGTCATCTTAGGAATGAGGACAATGTAAATTGTTTCTCCTCTGAGTATGTCCAGCCCACCTGTTATTTCCACATGCCTTGAGGGGATGGACTGTCTAACTGCTCTGTGGAAACCCATACTTAACCATCATTATTTTATTTAATTCTTACAACTCAAGGTGTACACATGACCATCCCTATTTTCTGAACAAGAAACCAAGATTCAGTGAGGTTAGATGATTCGCAGCTAGCAGCAGAGCTGGGGTATAATCACAAGTCTGTCTGAATCCCAAGTTCATGTACTTTCCAGTGTATTTTATAAGAATAACCCCCATGCAAGGGAAACCAACCAAGGATGGGGAAGACCTCAAAGCTGCAGAAAACAGAGGTGATTTCATGACTAAAAGCAATTTGATGAGGTAGAAGGACTTAGACAAGGCATGAAGAAACCTGGGTGCCGGTCCTGCTCAACAGGTATTAGATTTTAGACCTTTGAGGAGAGCATTTCTCCTCCTCTCTGAATTACACCGGGAATCTCTCAGGAACTAGGTGCTGGGTACGCATTAGTTACAGGAATATGAAACAGCTGGGTGTCCCGAGCCAATCAATGCCAGCCTGACTTTCATCAGAGCTAGGAGCAAGTTCTGGGTCTAAGTGATTGCTAATGTCCATTCTGGGTCTAACATCCCCGGATCTGTCTGGATGAAGCTGGGAGAAGATGGATTAGAAATGAAGAAGTCAGATTTGATTTTTACTTGCAAATGTTCAGATCCTTACTTAGACTGGTTCTGGTTTACATCTAGGTTTTTAGGACAAAACATTAGGGTGATTTTTTTTGCCCCCCCCCATTTGTATTATTTATGATTCCCCAACTTACACCATCCATATGAACAGACATATCAATTAAATAAAACATAACTTTCAGTCTCAGAAGGTTTTCACTTGTCTCCTTTGGTCTGGCTGGTTCCCATGAACCCCAACACTATTTTTATTTTTATGAAGGCTGGAGTCCTTCTGAGACTTAGCTGTACATGGTTCTTAGTTCCTCTGAAGCTCCTCCTTCCCCTCTCTGCACTGATATGACTGTGCCCTTCTCTTGTTTGTTGTACCTGCTGTTTCCTGGGTGGTATAGCTTCCTAATGATTTCCACATGACTTCTTCTCATTTCTATATTTTCTAAAATCAATTTTGCTGATGGGAAATGGGGAGCATTAAAAAAAAAAAAGACTCCACGACTCCATCGTTGGCTGACTAAATCTATGTGAAGAACAGCCAGGTAGTGCTTATCAGCTCCTCGCTGCACCCCCACCCCCACCCCAGCATCCTTTATTTCCTGCCCAATATTCCCCAGCCATGGGCAGCCATTGTTTCCAGAACGGCTTTGCTTGGAAGCCTTGGTACTGAGGCCTCCCAGAGCTTCCTGTTGTTACAAGGCCTCTTTTTCCTGCTGAAAACAACGGAGCTTCCCTGCAATATGTAACCCTTTTCAGGCAACTCATTTCTTTTGCAAAATCGTTCAGGGCTCATACAGACGGGGTGCTCATTACATTTATTTTAAACAATTTTTGTTCAAAAATTATTATTGTAGAAGGACTGCATGCTCTTTGTAGGAAAAAAAAACTGGACCAAAAGAAAAAAATAAATCATCAAATCTCACCCCACCCCCACCCCCATAACACTGAAACCTCTTAGGTGTTCCTGTTCAAGACCATGTATTTACAGCCACAGAATTCAGCAAGGGACGCGGAGCTTGCACAGGGGACCACTCCCAACAGTCAAAATTGCTGCCCAGAAATGAGCTCCTAGAAGATTTCTTCTATGGGTGTGTAAAAGGGCCCCCCAGAAGTTTACCAAAAGTGAAAATTTCAGAAGATTCCCCTGCAAATTCTCAGGAGTACCCTTGGAGGAACTCTGAGAGTGATCCTCTAAATAGTTGTTTTTTTTTTTTTTTAATTGGGAGGAGCTTATGGAGAATGAAGGTGAGGGGGTCAGGGAGGAGGGACAGCACCACTGTGTTGGGACTCTTCAACCCGTTGTCTCCACAGTAAGCTTTTGAAAATACAGATCTGGTTACATTTGATAGTAACAGGGAAAACTGAGTTCTTTATGATCTCTCTCCTCCCCCAACACCACCCTCTCTAGTCCCATCCAGCTCCTCATAGTTTCCTGAAGACTACCACCCTTCACTCCTTGGCATCCTCCTTCCCCACACTGAAATGGGCTCAGGAGATGTTTGTCTCCTATTCTTCAGGATCCAGCTAAGAGAAGCCTCCTTAGGATCTCTCCTGAAACTTCAAACAGAATAATCACCAAAAGACCTGACCCCATGCTCTGCTGCACTGTCTAGGTGTCTGTATACTCAGTTATAGTCCAAATCACTATATTCTAATTTCTAGTTTCTGTTTTGCAGCCCCAGGGAACTCAACGGAGGGAGAAGGCATAGAGTACCCTGGAGACTAACACTCACCTCCTCCCTTTCTCCCTCGATCTCGTGACATATTCCAACAAAAAGAGGCTTCTGCAGACTACATATCATCCCTCAAGTACAATCAGGCAAATGTTACTAGCTATCTGTGGTTTGTTAGAACAGCATGGGATGATGATATTCAAGCTTTCACCTTGAATTTTGCAGAGAATATTTAGTACTTTTGCAATGTCCTCTCGGATGACCTACATTCATTCAGAGGTTGGGCACTGCAATTACCCGAACCTGCAACCTCTGTGCCTCTTCCCCTGTTATTGAATTTGCTCTTAACACTGTCCTCAGAAGCAATTTTCACCAGATATTTTTAGAATTAAGGTCCAACTCTGAAGATTGCGCAGATTGTGACTTGGAAGGGACCCAGGGTTGACCATCTTGTTGAACCTGCTTGACTCAATGCCAGAATATAGAGGCCCCAGAAGCTCAGAGACCTCCACCAGCTTGATGGTGGCAAAGTCCTAGAGCTGGTGATGGAAAACATAGGACTGGAGTAATTTGAAAAGTGATTGAGATTTTCTTTCTGTCAAATTTGATTACTGTCCGATTTGTAGGCACTTCCTGAGAGGAGGAATGGAAAGCTTTCACAAGATGAGGCTCAGCTTCTGATCCCTTTTCTCTGTAAGGTAGCAGAAGGGGTCAGGGAAGGGGTCAGAGGTGCCTCAGGGCATTCTGGAAATTCAATAGGCTGTCCTGGAAGCTGTGCAGGGAGACTGCTCCAGCTTCTGCATAGGAGGCCACTGCAAAGCATCCATGCAGGAAAGGATGGCAAGGCAGTTGATTTTGAAAAGATCTGTCAGGATGGATTAGAAGCAGAGAGACCTTCTAGGAATAGGTCCCTTCCTCTGGGAAGCCTTCCTAGTGAGGCTATTTAGGGAGATGAGGGAATACCTGTTTTTAGTCTTAAAGCAACTTGTACACAGTTAAGGCTTAATGGAGGGTTTAAAAAAAAATATGCCTTTCCTCTATCCTGTAATCTTTGTTTACAGTCCAGTAATTTCCCCAGGCCTTGAGCAGTCCCAGGAACCACCCAGAGAACACAATTGGATGAATGAGTGAAAAGGAAAGGCTAGGCCTAACTCACTGGTATCACCCACCTGAACACTGTAGGAATGACAGTGTCATCATCTTAGCAAAGGTGGAATAAGCCTTGGGGGTGCCTATCTGGTTTTTCTTTATCTCCAGTGCTTTTTTTCCCTTCCTAAATCCATATTTATTTTCACCTTTCCAGCTATCCATCCCCACTCCCAAGCATCTAATCCGTGCTTATTCCTACTTTGCCAGAATCCTGGCATGTGAGACTTGGCAAGTGACCTCAGACCATCTTTTTGAACCTGCTTGACTCAGTGCCAGAAAATTGAGGCCCCACGAAGCTGAGAGACCTACCCAAGTTCACTGCTCAATAGTAGCAAAGCCTTAGAACTGCTGAGAGACTGAAAAGAAGGAGCAGGAGTAATTTGAAAAGTGACTCAGACATCCTTTCTTTCTCAATTTCAGGATTAGGGCTTAACTACCTGGTAGACTTCTTTTGCCCCAGACTAACTCTTTTATGTCAGAAGTAATTTAGGGTATTTAAGCTTAGACACACCCTTAGTGGTCAAAGCAAATTAATTATGTTTATTGTAACCCTACATGTAAAACACTGTGCCAGACTTTAAGGATTCAAAGAAGTATCTTCTATTTACAAGACACTGCCCATGACCTCAGCTTATAGGCTAGTTAGTTCAATTACATGTAGTTAAATTGCGGGTAGAGCAAAAACATCAGGGAGAGCCCTCTCTTGTTCGTTCTGCAGCCATGGGGCAGGAGTCATCAAGTTTAATGACATCTTCTAGAGAGAGGAGCCAGAAGGAGTCGGCTGCCAGGCTCTGTCTCTCCCTTGCTATAAATTTGCTCTCTTCTTAAAAAGCAAGTAGCTGATCCTCCGCAAGGGGGAGGGGCTTGTTTATTGTTTTAAGGATCTCATGATTCTTGTTTAAAGAGGGTGTAGGCTTGCAATGGATTGTCCAGGGCTTAAATTTACTGAAGGGAGATGAAAGTAGTGGGCCGTAGGGTGTGGTCCAAGCTGGGAAGGGGTGGCCTCAAGCTAGGGGCTGTCTTGGGAACACAGAGGCAAGCAGGCCTGAGCTGGCTGAGGAGATCTGAGGGACTTCCCTAGGGATCAGCTCTATAGGGAGAATGGACCACCCCTGGTGCTACAGGGCCCAACGGGAAGGCAGTCAACTGGTCATTCAGGCCCTAGGCGATGTGACCATTCTCAATATGCAGGATCTGGCACCTGAGTGTCCTTGTAGAAGAGCTGGGCAAGGGCTGACAGTCCTTTGTGACTTAGTTGGCATGCAGACTTCCCCTTGTTTATGTCCCAGCATTTAGCTTGGCAACCCCGAGCTACGTCCACTTGGTAGTGTCCTCTCACCTACCCTACCTCAGGCACGCAGGATGAGGAACAGATCAAGGGAGATGGGGATCCTGCCCAGATCCCCTTATATTAATCAAACCATGCTCATACAACCCCTCTCCTCAAAGGCTTCCCAGATTCATCTGTTTATCAGGTATTTTTGGCACCCATTGAACTGGGTGCTAGGGTACCAAGCACACAGCATCAAGCAAAACAGGTGGGCCATCTCCACGTAGCTTTGCATCTGATGGGAGGAAGTTTATGTAAACAAATCTCCTTTACTGTTCCTGGCTAGGGGGACTAATTCTGAGTCATCATGCCCAGATTCCAAGCTCTTCCCTCCAGTCTTCTGCAAATAGAATACTATCACCCCTTATGCCGCAGGTCCAGTTCACTGTGTTACTCTGTTACTATGGACAGAGGCTCCCTTTTACTTTAAAACATTCCTTATTTGGGGTGGAAAATTAAATAGTTACTTTCCCTATTTGTAAACTGGAGTTAATAATAAATTGGACCTTATAGGATCATTGTGAGATTTTTGTAAGGTGCTTGAAATAGTGTCTCAATGAGTTCCCAATAATATAGACAATTGGCACTGTTATTTTTATTGTGATTATTGTTCCATTAACCTTGGTCCTCTATTAAGGAGGAGGTCCTTATGTCCCGGCCAGTTTTATACCTCTTTGTGTTCCTAGCACCCAGCACCATGCCCTGCACATCTGTCTCCATGTCTACCCAAAGGGATTGGGCTACAGGCTCTTGTCATATAGAGGTGCACTTGTAGGACCACAGATTGGTGGACTGTCTGGAGATGCTGTGTCCCATCTAGACTCACAAGCACAAGGCAATGGAGGATGTTCCCTTCATTCATTGAGTAGGGCTGACCAATAAAATACAGGACACTCAGTTAAATCTGGATTTCAGATGAACAATGAATAATTTTTTTTGTACAAGTATATCCCCAGTATTGCATGGAACTTATGTTAAAATGGTTTGCTGTTCATCTGAAATTCAAATTTGGTTGAGCATTTTGCATCCCTATTTGTTATGGGTGGCAGCCCTGTTTTTGAGTCCCTCTGCCACTCTTGGCTGCAGTGTTTCCTCTAAGCCTCATCCTCACAGAGTCACAACCACCAAGCTTCCCTGACTCCTATTTGCCCTATAGGCCAACCCCAGGCCTATCCATGGGACACCTCTCACAATTTAGCTCCCTCAACAGCAGGAGGAACTGAGGATGGGGTGGGCAGCCCTAAGTGCAGACGTGTCAGGAAACCACACTGCTCACGGGGCCAGAGGTTTCGGGATGTCCAGATATGCCTGTGGGCTCCCCTTTTTCTGGAGATAGGGGAAACTGTTCCCCAACCCAGAGTCTAGGAGAAAAGTGAAAGCAAGAAATTAAGGCAGCCTTGACATCCTAACAAGACCTCCCCTTCCCATGGGTGTCCTGGGTTTCTAAGTCTGCTCCTGCATGTCACACACTCCTGGTGGCCCTTCTCCTTGGCAATTAGGCATATTTTTGATCATATGAATATGTGGATGGGTGGGGGTATCTTTAGAGCACTCTTTTAGACAAAGGAGCACTGAGATGTCAACCTATCTGTAAGTTCAAGGAATATAAGTTTTGGAGTACCATCTTCCCTTTTCCTTAGAATATTCATGGTGTGCCAGGTATGGGCTAAGTGTGTGTGTGTGTGTGTGTGTGTGTGTGTGTGTGTGTGTGTGTGTGTGCAACTTCATTAAATCCAGACAACTCTGCAAGACAATTATAACTATCCACATTCTACAGATGAGAAATCAGAGGCTGAGAGAGCTTTTCCTCCTTACTGAATATTATTCAATTGTAACTGGTGGAGCATTCTTTAAACTGAGTCTATCTTCCAACCCCACTCTGCCTACTCTTCTGCTCCTTTTTTTACAATCCATCCCAGCACCTACTATGTGCTCAATAAATATTTTTTAAATAAATGCATGATTAACTGTGTAAATATATAAATGAATATAGCTAGACCTAAAGAGCCACATTTACTTCTGTAGACTCACTTGACAATAATCAAGAGAATAATTTATTATGATGTACCTCAATGTTTTTTAATTTGAAAATTCACCAAAGTAATTTGTGATCAAGTATTTCCTGGCTACTAATTTCATTACAACATTTTGTGAATTTGTTTTTAAATGAAAATGTTTTGATTGTAGGTTCTGAGTTCAATAGACCTTGACACTCCTAGTTATTTTCTGCATTTCTTACAGCGATTTGGGGGAATGTATTCCCTGCGTAATTCAGGATTCAGCTGGCTTTGTGAGAATCATCCTTGTGGGATTCTCAAATCACTGCCTCTGGCTGGTCCTTGCCTTTTGAAGAACTTTCCTAAGACATGCTCTGACCTTTAGTTTTATGTGAAGTAGCAGTAACCAGTGGTCTCTGCATAGCTCCCAGTATTCCATTGAGAAATTTATTTCTTCTTTTGATCTTGCTGTACATTTGGTATTAATTTTTTTTCTTGGTGTGTTTCCATTTATACATGAATGACCTCAGTCTGTTTTTAGCCGAGCATTGCTAGAACTGGATGAAGACGCAGGGCTTATTAACAGAAATCCTCAAAGCCCAGTTTACAATTACTCTTTCAAAGCCCATAGAGTCATGGCACACATTCTGTCACGCCTACCCACACGCATGCACACACCGAGTCACAGGATGCCAAATGTGAAACAGAGAGAGACTTTACTTTGAGGAATGTGACAATGAATTTAAAAAAAGCAAAACAACCACTATCTTAAGAAAAAAGTGGTGGGGATCAGGTTGGGCACAAGCTGTGACATCAGTTCTGGGGGTAGTTTCAGTTAACATTCTGAGAGTGTTCAGAACTCCTGGTTTCATGTCAGAAAGTGAAAGGACCTCTGGGAGACCCCTGAGAGGCAACAGGAACATCTTGCCTACAGATTTCTGGTTGTTTCATAATATCAGTGATGGATCTTTTCCTCATGTAGCCCTACAAAATCCAGTTACTCATTGGAATATATTAAAAAGAGAGGAGTCATGCTGTTCTCAAAGCAGAGTCATGTTGTTCTCAGAGAAGACAGAACTCCCTGTCTTCCTTAGAACCACATTATCAGGATTAACAATGCCAAGTTTGAGGAGATTTTCTTCTTACCAGCTGTGTGACCTTGAGCAAGTTTCTTAATCTCTTAGTGCCCTAGTATCCTTGTCTGTCAAATGGGGAGTGTGTTAGTAGCCACTTCACACAGTTGCTTAGTCGATTGCACAGTAAGTGGAGCGCTAAGGACTGTGATCATGTATAAAAAGCGCTATGTACAGGTTTGCTATTATCACCATCAGCATCAGCAACAACAATGCAGCTTAAGAAAACCATGGATGTCTTCTCCTTGCAGCTTCTGCAGGATTCCAGAGTTGGATGCTGACTCTCTTTTCCATGTCTTATTCTGCCTTGATCTGAACTGACCCATATCCTTGCTATTTCTGTTCCTTTCCCCCAGTGAATCTTTACCAGCACAGCATACTGTTCACTGTGCCTAGTATACAGGAGCTTCTTGGTTAGTAATTGTCCAATTCCAGTCTTTTCAAATGCTATTTGAATGTATCCTGCTTCTCTGACTTCCTGAAACCCTTGATTCCAAATATCTTCCTGAAACATGTACATAGCCTTTTCACTCAAAACTCTGTACTCCTCTAAGTATCAAGACCCATGCCTTTTTTCATTCAACAGATATTTTTAGGCACCTGCTCTGCACAGGTTCTGCCAGGCTCTGGTGAGGAAAGAAATCCTGTGATATCTCCCATGCCAACCCATAAGGAAAGCTCATGCAGACATTTGAGCAGCTCTTCCGGCCAACTGAGCAACCAAGGAAAGAAACAGGGTATTGTAAAAGTGATCTTGTGCTTTGGAAAAAAAAAATGCTCCAAGAAGCATTAGCATACTTATGAGAAAAGCAAGGCAAAATAATAAATCTGGGATTGTCTCAGATATTCTTGGCCATATGGTCGACAAAATTAAACTGGTCCAGGAAGAGATTCATTTCAATTCCTCCTGGAGACTGCAGCCTTGGCTTGTGTGCGGAAAGAGCATCTACAACCACATTGATCAGTAGGCTGGGTATCTCATATCCATGGTGTCTGGTCTGATCCTCACAATGCCTTGTGAGGTAAGAATTATTCTCATTTTCAGAGGAGGAAACTGAATATCAAAGAAATAGTTTCTTTGTCACGTCACACAGCTGGGAAGTGGCCCAGGCTCTGTCTACCCTGTGTAGCTGACGTGACTGCTAACAGGGTCAAACTGCACCTGTTTTCAAGATCACTAAAGTTTCTCCTGCATCTAATTAGTCACTAAATCCTACTGGAAGTAGAGGTAGTGTTTGGAAGAGATATCTCTGAAGACATTCGTGAATCTCCAAATTTTGGAATCCCTCTAGGGCAGTTAATTTTCATAAAACAAGAAGAGAATAAATCACTTTGAGGGAAAGCCAGTGGGGTCAGTTAGGCTCTGTTAATGGATAAAGTATTAATTTCTATACACCAGACACTCGTTAGATGAACATACAGTTTAGCCAAACCAGAAATAAGACGTGTATCTCATTGTGTTTTTAATTTTGCATTTCCCTAGTGGCTAATGATGGTGAACATCTTTTCATGTGCTTTCCATCTGTATACTCTCTTTGATGAAATGTCTGCTTGTGTTTTTTGCTCACTTTCTAATTGGATTGTTTGATTTTTTTTTTTAACTGCTGAGGTTTGAAAGTTCTTTATGTATTCTGTATACTAGTCCTTTGCCGTATACTTGATTTGCACATATTTTCTCCCTCTCTGGCCGTTTGTCTTTTCATCTCTTATCAGAGTCTCTTGTAGAGCAAATTTTAGTTTTATGAGGTCCACTTTATCAATGTTTCTGTTTGTAGATCATGCTTTTGATGTCAAGTCTAAAATTCCAAGATTCCTAAGATTCTCTTTAATTTTTTTAAGAGTTTTGCATTTTATGTTTAAGTGTTTGACCATTTTTGAGTTAACTTTTTAAACAGGCATAGGGTCTATGCCAAATTTCGATTTTTTTGAACTGTGACTTTCTAGTTGCTCCAGTACCATTTCTTAGAAAGGAGATCCTTCCTCCTTGCATTGCTTACACCATTGTTAAAAGTCAACTGTCCGTACCTGAGTGGGAGCTATTTCTGGGTTTTCTATTCTATTCCATTGATTCATGTGTCCATCCTCTAATATTACATTGTTTTTATATTGAAGCTACATATGTATTAAGCTAGGCCTTAATAGTAGGAAGAGTGATTTTTCCCACTTTGTTTTTCTTTCCTAAGATTGTTCTAATTAGAGGCCTGTGCCTTTCCATATAAATTTTGGAATAAGCTTATCTATGTTTTCAAAAGTAACCTTGCTGGGACTTTGAGAGGAATTGCATTAAACCAGTAGGTAAATTTAGGGGAAAACTGATCTTTCCTATGTTGAGGTTATAAGATTTTTTTTTATTTGTTCCTTCTTCATTCCTGTAACTGTCACCCTGGAGGAAATATTTGTTAATGCCTAAATTTCCTGACCAATCTTATAACTCACCTTTTGGAGTGTGGTCTTCTATTGTCCCCATTCAGCCTGCCTAGGGTTGCCAAAAAAAAAAAAAAAAAAAAAAAAGGAAGTTCAAGCCCTCCTAAACCCTCTTGTTAGGCAATCTCAAATTGCTTTCTCCTCCAGATCCATGCCCAGATTTACCCTCTTGTTCAAATTCTCCAAACTTACACTTCTCATTCAGTCTTAATGTACCTAGATAATTCATGATTCTGGACCTTTCTTTCCCTAAACTTATAACCTAGCCAGGAATACCTCCCAAACTGTCCAACTATTTTGATCTTCTCCAAATTCAAGCTTACTCAATGCAAGAAATAATCCCCAGATAACCTAGCCATCTTGTACATGTTTATACACAGTAGCAGGCCTAGCATATCTGACATCCAGAGCAGGTCTTTTTTTGTTTGTTTGTTTTTTAGTTGTAGATGGACACAATACCTTTATTTTGTTTGTTTCTATTTTTATGTGGTGCTGGGGATAGAACCTAGTGCCTCATGCATGCTAGGCAAGCACTCTACCACTGAGCCACAACCCCAATCCCCTGAAGCAGGTCATTTTTAATGCTACCCTCCTCTACAGGACAGGACAGCATTTAGCCCAGTAATAAGTGCATAATATGTATAGTAAAAATTGACGTTGTTTTAAATTTTGTTTTTTAGTTTTAAAACAATTCATTTACAAAGAATAAAGTTATATTTAAAAGATAGGCAAATATGGAACAATATTCAGCATGAACTAAAATTTGTACTTATAACAATAAAAATATATATATTTCATTTGCTTTGTTTCATTGTTTTAAATTTTAAACATAAATAAAAACCTCAAGTGTTCACATAATGATATGCGTTCTGATTCTCCCTGATTGTGATCATTGTACTATTTTTGATAACTGTTTAAATGAAGACTATTAATACCAGAGATTGAAAATGCACCTGACATGAGGTCAAACAATTCAAACCAGTATAAGCATGTTGTTATGATAAATACTTATTGTTGAGTTTACATATGTCGGGAGCTGGCTTTCCAAGTAGGAATTCACCAAGTAATGTCCATATAGAAGACAATGTTTATTGAAGGATAAATAACTATATATATACTAATTTGTTATTAAAAGACAAATAAAAATATGCCAATATACTAGGTGTGTGTGTATATATATATATATATGTGAGTGTGTGTGTGTATTACAATTCATAGTATTTCAAAATGTTAACACAGAGTCACCATATGAATCAGCAATTCTACTTCTATTCAAGAGAAATAAAATCATGCGTTTGGGAATGGGGATATATAGCTCAGTGGTAGAACTTGCCTAGCATGTGTGAGGCCCTGGGTTTCATCCCCAGCATTGCAAAACAAAACAAAAATCTCATACTTCTACACACAAACTCATAACCAAATATTAATAGAAGTGTTTACTCATAATATTCACAAAATAGAAACAACTCAAATGTCCATCAAATGATGAATGGATAACTATATTCTAGTAGATTCATATAGTGAAATGTTATTCAGCAATTAAAGGACTTAAGTACTGATATATCTTCAAAAAGGTATTGTATGGTTCCATTCATATGAAATGTTCAGAACAGGCAAATCTACAAAGATAGAAAGTAGATTAGTGGTTGCCTAGGGCTAGGAAGTAAGTGGGGATGTAGAGGAACAGGAAGCAGATCGTTAGTTAGAGCCGGGCTTCTTTATAGGATGATAAAATATTCTCAAATGGTATTTATGGTTGTATTAGGGATTGAACCCAGGGCTTTGTGTATGCCAGGCAAGTGCTCTACCACTGAGCTACACCTTCAGCCCTTTTATTTATATTTTATTTACATTTGTACAGATTTTAAGATACCATATATTTAGGGTCATACTAAATTGCTCAGGCTAGCTTTGAACTTTCCATCCTCCTGCCACAACCCTCGCCACCACCCTTACCACCCCTCCAGAGTAGCTGGGATTACAGGCCTGCATCACCAGTTTAAAACTTGTTGTTTGTTTGTTTGATTGTTTCTGTTTTTAAATAATATCAGTAGGGACTGGGGTTGTGGCTCAGTGGTACAGCACTTGCCTAGCATGCGTGAGGCACTGGGTTCAATTCTCAGCACCACATATAAATAAGTGAATAAAGGTCTATCAACACTAAAGTAAAATATTTTTAAAAACCCAATAAGTGTAAACACTATAATTGTTTAGAACTTAGACCAACAAATGATTTTAGGGGAAGACGTGGAGTATGGCTCCACAGTAGAGCACTTTCCTAGCATGCATGAAGACCTGGGTTTGATCTCCAGCACCACACACACACAAAAACCAAAACACAAAATTAAAAAAAAAAATTGAGGGATTAGGAGTATTCTATCAAGGTTATTGTTAGATTACTGGTGCATGGTGATTAAGAAAACCAGACCTGCTCCTGGTTGGCTTCATTTTTAACTTCTCTGCAGGCGATGTGTCCCTTATTTCAGGTACGAAGGGTGACCCTTCCCAGATGCTGCATCTTGGTACACAACTGTTGACACATCCAGTGTGAGTCTACACCCCATCTTATCTAGTTGGCTGATAGAAATTGCTTATGTGCAGAGAAAAGTCTAATTTGAGACTTATAATAAATTGTACTTATTTATATTAGAGCTTAATAGTTATACATAGTACTTTGGTTCATCCTGAGACTTGACAATACATTTTAAATAAAAAAGAGGTGACACCCTACTATCGGGGGGGCCAGGAGCCATTAAAAATGAAATAAAACTTTTTAAATGGTTAAGTGATCATTGATAGATGCTTTAGTCAAAAATCCGTCTTTTTAAACTTCATTAAGTCAGGATCAGATTTCTTGTGCTCTGGGCCAGCTCCTGACGCCCATTTGCTGAGTGGCTGTCAGCAACACAGCCAGCCCTGTACTCATGAACTGGGAGCACCCCATACACAGACATGCCTGCCATTCTTCTCAACCGCAAAGCAATAAGAGTTCCTGTTGCTATGGCTGTGGAGACTTGGGGTTACCTCACCCTCCAGCCATAGGCCAATGCCTTTGCTCCTTGGAGTCCAGACCTCTACTGCAGCATGGCTGTCATGTTGCCCCTTCTCCTGACAGGGACCCCATCCCTGTGGGAGCCTATGAATTCTCCTCCCCAATACCCATCTCCTCCTCTCACCTGCTGTCCCAACCTGGGGAGAACACATTACCCCAAAGATTCCAACTCTGCCCTGTCGTGGTCACTCATCTTCTTATTACCCACTGAGCTTAGAGACCTGGCTTGTGTCCTATCAATGTCATTAATCTATATCCCATTATCCTCAGTGATAGTCCTTGTTTATTCCCAGTGTGTCAGTTCCCATAGTATGGACAAGTACTATTTTTAAAGGACTTTTATGTACATTGATCATCTTCTGTGATTCTTGCCAATTTTTCAGGGCTAGATATTATCTCCATTTTGATAAGACTGAGGTTTGGAGAGTTTAAGTAACTTGTCTGAAGTCACTCAGCCAGTAAGTGAGAGAACTAAGATAGAAACCTATGGTTTCTGCTTCCCATTCTAGTCTGGTATAACACAGAGCAGTTGACCACAATGAAATTATAGTCCACAAAGACTTCTGTTGGTTGGGCTTGAAACCTAACCACTATTTTAGACCTTTGTGTTTTTTTTTTCCACCATGGGAAAATGAATTTCAAATTCCAGGCAATCAACATACAAGTGTTCTTCTGAAGCAGAACTAATTTTTAATTTGAGGGCTGTCTCTATTGTCTCCCCACTGAGGGTTTTGTTTTCATCGGTTCCATTATCATTCTGGTCAGAGCTCAAAGAGAGGACAAAGTCTTTGGGGTTATACTTGGGCCCATTGCTTGTTAGATGTTACTTCAAGCAGATATACATTTTCTAATCTAGATGAAAAGTTTATTCGCAGAATGAGTTCCATTATCATTTATTTGGTTCACTTCAGTGCCTGGGAATTAGAAACTTCTCAATAAATATTAGTTGAATTCATTTTTTTATTGTTTGAAAATTGTTTTTTTTAATAGGCACATAGTATTTGTACATAATTATGGGATGTAATGTGGTGTTCCAATACATATATGTATTACATGAAGTGATCACATTAAGGTGCCTGGCATTATCTATCACCTCAGACATATATCATTTCTTTATGTTATGAACACTCAAAATCCATCCTATCATGCAAATTACTTAACCTCTCTGACCCTCAGTTTTCTCCTCTGTAAGATGCAGGCCACATTATTTAAAAAAATGAGGTTATTCTAAGAATTAAATGATGAACACGTTTATAAAGTGCCTAATGCAGTGATGGTGAGGATCCAGCCTGAGATATATGTGGAATGTTGCTATTGTTTAAATGGGGTGGGGGGAATCAGGCTGACTACAACCTGGAAATATATCCTTGTTGCCCAGGATAGTCCTTGTTTATTCCCAGTGTACAGGTGAAATTATTTGTAGTACTTCCTTCCACTTGTAAGGTGGCCCAAATGGATGATAAATTTCAGGGTCATCCCACCTGGCTGGCAGGGGCCAGGAGTTGTGACTTTAAGAGGACCACTATGCTCCAAGGCTGGAGCTCCCAAATCACAGGGAAATCTGGCCTTTGTCAGTACCATGGAGCTGAGAGCTACTGTCTGGATGTTTCCAGAAGCAGCATCTGGGTTCCCACTGAGGTTCTGAAGCCAGGAAAAGAGCTTACAGGGTTGAGGGAGCCCAGCCAAAGAAACCAGCAGTCACGCAAGTGTCTGGTCATCCAGGAGCCCTGCCAAGGAGCCTGGCCACAGGGCAGGGTGGGGGCTGAGAGGGGGCCAAGATGGCAAGCCAAACAGGAGGTGAGAGGGAGCTGGGAGACGAAGTGTCAGGGACACCGGCGAAGAGGTCAGCAGGAAGGGCGATGGGCCTCACAGCGCTGGGGCAGCAGTCTCCAGGCTCCATCCTTCCTCTTCTTTCAAGGCATTGAAGCTGTCCAGGTCTCACCCTCTCTGACGCTGTGCACAGGTGCCAGGATGGACCAGGGACTCTGACAAGACTGTTGGTGATAACAAGGACCAAGCAGGAGGGGGACAGCGCCATTTAAATCTCCCAGGCATTGCTTCCTCCACCCAATAGTGTGGATTTGTCACGTTCAATAAAGCAGAATTGGAAGCCTATTTCGATTTTACTCCGGGGTACTTGATTTCTCACAAAGTTAAGACACTCATCATGAATGACAATGGTCAAAAGTCCTCCTAAAACAAAAGGCAATGGGGCAGAGCTAGGTTCTATCCTGCTTCTGCCTCTTCTTGCTTTGAGTCATGAGAGAAGTCCCCTCACCTCCCAAACTCATTTTCTCACTTGTCAGTGCAGATGATCACATGTGAAGATAGAAAGGAGGATAGGACGCAAGCATGACAAAGACCATGGAGTGGCCGGCAATACAAGCTAGACGTAGCTCCAATACAATAAGAAAGTAGAAGTAGTTTCTAAAGTAAATATCTGTGGTTTTTATTAAGAAAACACTTAGAAAATGATGTTACATTTTAAAAAGAATATGGTTGGGGTAACGGAATGCACACATCCCAGTATATCAGACTCCAGATAACGTGAAACATAAAGAAATACTCTTTTATACTGTGGGAGATATGTCCACAGGAGTTGATAACTCTTCCTTCTTTCAGAAACTTCCAACAGCTAGAAAACATAAATATCTTCCCTAAAGGGGGGGATAGATACATCGATGACAGGCTCATAGTGATATAGTAATATTAATGGAAATTCACAGTCCCCTTTAGGGAAGGATGATTATTCTTTGTAAAAAAATACTCTTGGTTTGAACCAGAAAGACTGGGTTGGGCTATTTTGGTCTGGTATTTCCAACATGTGGACCAAAGAGTGCCTTTGATCAGGGCAGTGTAGTATTATAGAAAAAGCTCCGGCTCCTATCCAAGGCCCTGGCTGCTTCTATACAAATTTAGGCAAGTTAGCCTCACTGAGTCTTGGGGCTCTTACCTGGAAAGTGGAGGCAGCAGAATCTACCTAGTAGGTTGATATCTATTAGGCCACCAGATGTCAAGTACAGTGCTTAGCATGGGAGGGGGAGGGAAGGTTCTATTATCACTGTCTGTCTAGCATTGCCAGGAAGTCAGTGACAAAGACCATGGTAATTGCCTGCTACTTGTCAATGTGAGAGAGTAGTGGGGTCAAGGCTGCCAAAAAGACGGATGCAGTCACACCACATGAATAGAACAGAGGGCCTGGAAGTGTGTGTGTGCGTGTGTTGAGAGAGAGAGAGAGAGAGAGAGAGAGAGAGAGAGAGAGAGAGAGAGAGAGAGATCGAGAGATCTGTGTGTTCTATTTCAATTAGACAAATCTGGAGCATTGCCTGCAGCTCATAGAAGCTCATCTTAAAATACAGGGACTTCAAAGGAGGATCAAGAAGAGGCCAGAGAAGCTAAAGACTATCTCATTTGGAGAAGGATTGAAGGGCGGGGGGAATTAAATCTGGAAAAGAGAAAAGCTAAAGGCAAAGAGATAATTATTTTCAAATACTGAAGGGTTTCAAACAGAAGCAGGTGAAGATGTATTCTCAGTGACTCCAAAGACAGCAATGACAGGGGTACTGTTTAGCTCAATAATCAAAAGCACTCTCAATCAAATACAGCTCTTCCCCCTGAAGAACAAACTGTCTCAGGAGGTGATGAGCATATAGTCCCAGTCAATGGTGCAGAAAGCGGTGGAGTCCCCAGATCTAGGATTCCTGCACTGAATAGGATTAGCTGCCTTGTAAGGTTCCTTCTGAATCAATTAAACCTTAATAGAGCCCTGTTTTTCATAATCCTGTTAAAATTGTTTTGTCCTTATTGAATCATATTTTATAAATCTCAAGTTTTTCACAATGGTTATTCAAGGTGATTATTCCTGAAGACATAAAAAAAAATCAGAAGACATAGCTAATTTAGAGCATTAAAGGAGTTTTTGTTTGTTTGTTTTTCTTTGTGAGGTACTGGGGATTGAACCCAGGTGCTCTACCATTGGGCTACACCCCCAGCTCATTTTTAAAGTTTTGAGACAGGGTCTCACTAGGTTGTTTTGAACTTGCCATTCACCTGCCTCAGCCCTATATGCCATGGGTATATAGTTAAAGTTGTTTTCCTAATGTCATTTTATTCAGAATGCTTATGTATAGAATTAATGAATATTTATAAGTTTCCAGGTCAGTGAATATATACCTTCTCTGACTCTCCCTTAAAATTCAATATGGAATCAGGGTTCCATTTAATAGTTTTGTCCAAAATTTAAGGTACTTTAAAATTTAAACTCTAAAAAATGATAATATCATCTCACCTAACTCATTCCATTTTTTTTTCTTTTCTCTAAAATTGTTCTATAGTTCAGATCGTATTTGCGTAAAATTGCAGTACCCTACACTCACACAGAAGGAAACTGACTGAAGGACAGATTTTGATCCTCTTTTCCCTGCAAACACAACCGTGTGGATTACATTAGAGATCTCATCTCAAGCATGGAGCGCTAAAGCAATCTGATTCAGGGCAGAAACAATGTCCAATTATTCATCCTGGTGCCCCTGGGGCTAAAGACAGATTCGCAGACCCCATGGTCCTAGCCAAACATCCTTCGACTAGTTTGACCCTGGGCAGACCATCAGAAGAGGACATTTAAAACATGTCAGCAGTTTCAGAGGGGCACCCAATGACATTTTAATCTGAAAAATTATAAACAACCTCACTCCCACCAGCAGCCGTGCCACATCCTGAGGAATGTGCAGCGTGGTGGATCTGAAGGAGCCATTGAGGAGGAGGGCAGTTTTAAAGTGCCCTGGTCAGGCCAGAGTTTGACAGTTGAAATTATTTTTAATGCTTTCAAAGGCACATATTTTATAAATCTATTGCACACACAGAGCACAGAGATGTTTCTGTACATTATATTTGTACACAAAAACCTATTTAAAGCATTTCGGAGTCCATTCAGTAATGACTTCTAAGTGTTGTGGGTAAAAGACAAAAGAGAGAAAATCAAGAATCCTCCCTTCAGAACCACGGGATGCTCTCGCTATCAGACACCTGAAGACCATCTCCACCTTCCCCATTGTGTCCACGAGTAAGCTGGGATTCCAAGAGGGGTGATTTGCTCAAGGATCGTCATTAAATTAGGCCTAGAATCCAGTTTTCTGAATTCTGTGACTTAAGATCATATTTGATGATGAAAAGAAAACATCCACACTGTCAACAACCATAAAAACACCCTAAAAAGCCATAGGAGCAGGGGTGGGGAGTCCTGGGTCTCATGCCAGCAAAGGCAGGCACATCCTGCCCTATTTTCTGGCCGCTGCAACACAGACCACTGGGTGCTCACGCAGGGGTCATGGGATTATCATCCACTGGCATGGAAAGTGAGAGGCATAGTCATTCCTAGTAAGGCAGCAGGCTGAGAGCATCGCCCTCTTGGCAAAGATTAGAACTAGCCATACTACCCTCCAGGACTCTGCTGCTCTGGGTAGTCTGGAGTCCATGTCTTGATCCACTTAAGATTTGGAGAGGTACAAGGGTGAATCTGCAAATCCCACCTCCGACATTTTCCCAGTGTATACCTCCTCCCTTCTAATGTGGCTTGCTCCTTCCCTGAAGGCCCTCAGCACAGTACTGACCGAAGAGATGAGATCAGTTCTAACAATCAGACGGCTGCATGGAAATATCGACCACACCCCTGGTTTTATGAAGCGACTGGCTCACTGAGTCCTGAATGACAGCGGAAAAGCTACTCTGTATAGACACAGCCTCCTTCTCTTCTCCTCTTTGACTCCCTCAGTGTCTTCATCTGTTTACCCAGACAGGGTCTTCATTTACCCGCTTCCTCAGCACCACCGAGGACTCACACAATGAGGCTTGGATAGTGCTCCGGTGAGGACACTATGGACGCACCACTCAATATGCTCATGGTTCAGTCACAGAACAGTCTGTCCTTTCATGGGCACAGGGGAATGAGCGCCAGCTCTGTAAGCGGGCACGCAGGGCATCCTCTGTCTGAAGGCCAAGTCCTGTTCCCAAGTTCCCCATGGTAGCCTTGGATACAGTTGGATGGGGGTGGGAAAACACTGTGAGAAGCCTTTGTCCCCAGAGACCCTGGGGAAGGAGGGTGCAGATAGCTGCTGGGTTCTGGGCCTGGACAAGGAGGGGAAAGAACTGCAAAGAGACCAGAACTTCTGCAGACCTAAAAAGAAAGGACAGGCCCATTGCGAAAAATATTCTTAATTTTCTAGTTTTGCTTCAGTGACTCCAGAATGTCCCCTTTTTGGCTGCAAGGGCCCCCTATACAGAAGGTCTAGGAGGTGCCTGTGCACCTCATGCATGTGGTTCTGGTCATGCAGTGGCACATCAGGTAACCCCCAGTGAGTTGATGCAGGCTGTGGTGATATATGGCTAAACAGTGAAGAAACACAAACTTGGCAACCATCTGTCTCCATGATCTGAAAGGCACAAAGGTAGCAAGGACCCCAGAGCTTAGGGGAGCCTCTGCAGACTGGGCATGCTGGACTTGCTTATGTTCTCAGACAGACTGTCTTGCTGTAGGGTGTTTTAAATTTGTGTGTCTGTGTGTTTGTACTGGGAACTGAACCAACGGGTGCTTAATCACTGAATCACATTTTTTATTGTGAGACAAGATCTCAGGGCCTCACTAACTTCCTGAGGCTGGCTTCGAACTTGTGACCCTCCTGCCTCAGCCTCCCGAGTCGCTAGGATTACAGGCATGCACCACCACACTCGGCTGCTGTAGCGTTTTTAAGTTCTTTCCAGAGTATATGAGGTGCCTATATGATGTCCAAACATGGATGATTTAATTGATAGGTAGTTCTGGAATCATAATAATGATGATGATTTTTCTGGGACTTATAATTTAAATTATCTACAAATATCCTAGATACCTACTTATATGATTTCATTTCTTTTCTCTAACAATCCTGGAAAATGGGTATTATTATCCCCTTCAATAAATGAAATCAAAGCTGCAGAAAACATGGCTGCTTAACTAGAAAGGAGCAGAAATAATGTTCTCACCTAGCACTGTCTTTTCCCAAAACTTGTATCTTTATGATAATTAGTATAGATAAGAACATGCATTCAAATTTAAAATATCTTATTAATATTTTATATTTTCATTGCTATATAATGTGCATTGAGTTTTAAGTATCACTTTTTCATCTCTGAGGGTATAACTCATGCCCTAAAGCTCAGGAAGCACTGTATGCCTCAAATGTAATGTGGCTGACAAAGACAATGATGTATTTCAGGCTGCATTAACAGAAGTAAGGCATCTAGAAAGAGGAAGGCAAATACCATCCCACACTTCTTGGTTCATAATGAGCATTATGCTCATTCTTAGGGATACAGTTAAAGAGGGGCACAGGGAACCTGGCATGTCATAGGAGTCTGAAGTGATCAGGGGATCTAACTTTGAAGGTGAATAGACCCTAAACCAATGCAGAAAAAATATGCAGAAAATTTTCCTTTGCAGAAAAACTCAGGTACGGAGGTTATTTTGCTCTAAGAAGAGTCGGAGTTTTGGGCTATGAGCTTGGATTAGGATGGGCAGGCAGGAAGGAAAAGGTATATCTTCAAAATTTGAAATGGGTGGTGGGTAATAAATAACCCTAGAAGTAGTACTAATGATATTGTTCACTGCTCAATAGAAAGAAGAGCTCTCCAATACATGAGACTGTTCTCAGATAGAATATTCTGTTTTGTGAGGTAATGAGCTTCCCATCCCTGGAGCAGAGGCAGGACTGGGTGTTTGTGTGACAGAGGAGAGTCAGGCATTATGACTTCCAGCACCAAATTCCACAATCGACTAGTTAATTTACCATCATAAGTATCCTCTCAGAATTTGTTTTCTCCTTCTTATGATTTCATTTGCACCTAATCTGCTATACGCCATGAACTTTACTCTTTCCTGTCACTCCATTCATAATTATATTTAACAATACTTAAGCTAATCATCAATGGTTTTATGATTTATTGGAAGTAATTTATCTTATTTTTTATTTATTTTATTTGTAGTACTAGGAATTAATCCCAGGGGCACTTTACCACTCAGCTACATCCCCAGCCCTTGTTATTTTTTATTTTGAGACAAGGTCTTTATTTTGAGATAGGGTCTTGCTAAATTGCCAAAGCTGGCCTCAAACCTGCAACTCTCCTGCCTCAGCCTCCCAAGTAGCCAGGATTATAAGTGTGTGCCATTGATGCAGGCAGCAATTTTAGATACATGATCTCTTTGATTTCTCATGTTTTTCTTGGATTTCTAACATGAGGGCATTGAAAAGCAAATCTCTGGTCCATGGCGAGAGTAATTTACTTTTACAAATTTAGTTCAAATTTTTTCTACCTAATGACCAAATCCTGTTATATTTTCCACTTCTCCAATAGGACAGTAGCAAGATGGATTGTTTTTGTTTTTGTTTTTCTCCTGCCTCTAAATGGTGAATTCCCTTGTGCTGGCAACACTAGCTGTATATGCATTCAATTTCATTCACTTTTTCATTCAACAAATGTTTGTGGAGTGTCTGAAATTGTTCTAGGCACTGGGAAAATAGCAATGAACAGTATAAACAAATCCTCTCTTATTATGTGGGGTGCCTTTTAATGGAGGAGACAGGCAGTAACAAGATTTAAAAAATACATATGCATATGCATGTGTAAACCATACAGATAAGGGGATGGTACATTCCTATAATCCCAGCTACTAGGGAAGCTGAGGCAGGATGACAAATTTGAGGCCAGCCTGGGCAATTTAGCAAGATCCTGTCTCAAATTAAAAAATAATAATAATAAAAAAAGATGGGGAATGTGGCTCAGTGGTAGAGCAGCTCCTGGTTTAATCAAAACCCAATACAGGGCGGGGCGGGCAGGGAAGCAGTTCGTGTGCGGTGGTAAACACCTATACAACTATAATTCCAGCAATTTGGGAGGCAGGAGGATCACAAGTTCCCAAATCACCTGGGCAATTTAGGAAAACCCTTATTCAAAAGAAAATAATAATAAAGAGAAATATATACAAGATAAAAATATGAGATGGTGACGAGCTCTCAAGAGAAGATTATAGCAGGAATGAGTGTGTGGAAGAGGCAGGGGAAGAGAAAGAGGGTGTTGCTATTTAAATAGGGAGGTGAAGTCCCTTTAAATATTAAATAGTGGGAGCTTCACTAAGAAGGTGACAGGGGCTCTAAAGTGCCAGAACATAAAAGGCAGAGGGGACAGCAGATGCAAATTCAAACCCTCAGCTGTGTTCTGAATCCCTGCTGAGTGCTTAGCATCAAGTCAGATGCACTAAAACACAGGCCTCTGAACATCAGGATCTTGCAGAGGAAAGAACACATCTGAACCCCAAACAATAGGCAGTTAACTGCCAAGTGCTAAATTGGGCAGATCAGATCACTGAAAAGCTTCTCCCCTTTAGTTACACTGGAACAGCCATTGTCCTCTGAAACACTCCTGGCATGCCCCACGTCCTGGGCTCTGACTGTGCCACTACCCAGGCTAGAATGCTCTTCCCACATTTCTGCATTGGATTTTATACAACTTCAGGCAGGAGTGGTGGTCATGACTGTAATCCTAGTTACTTGGGAAGCTGAGGCAGGAATATCACAGCCTGGACAACTTAAAAAGACATGTCTCAAAATAAAATAAAAAGAGCTGTGGATGTAGCTTAGTGGCAGAACTCTCTAGATTTAATCCCTCGTATTGGGGGCAAATTTTTTTTATATGACCTTGAAGCCTACTCAAACTTGTCCTCTTTCGTAAAGCTTTTCCTGACCACCCAGCATCCAGTATTTTCTTTTTCTGATTCAACAAGTTAGCAGGCTTCCTCCCAACCGACAACACTAGATAGAACCTGAATTTCAACAAGATCCACAGGTGATTCGACGTGAACACTGAGAGCCGAGAAACTTTTTTTTTTTTCCCAAATGTGGTCATTTATTATAAAACCCAGGGGATCTTTTCAAAATTCCTTTACCTTGTTCCACTTTTGAGATTCCAATTTAATCCATGTGAGTATGAGATGGCATCAAGACTTTTTCAAAATTTCCCAGGTGATTCTAACGCGATAGAACAGTTTGAAAATTACTAGTAACTCCTCTCTCATTTCCTTCAAATCCTTCTCCCTGCCCTACCTGCCATAGCTGTCCAACAGCCTGTCTTTAAGCCAAGTCTTTTTTTTTCCCCTTGAGGTGAATTCTTAGGTCTATGGCACTAGGAGAAGCTGGTCTCCCTTCCACTCCACCCTCCTCTCCTGGCTCAAGGCTCTGGGCTCAGCCTTATCAAGGCCTTCACAGAATGAAGGATGGTAGCAGGGACAGAGGTAGGAGGTGAGCTCAGAGAAGACTCCCAACTCAGCATATGGCCCCTGGAAAGGCCTTGGGCAAGCTTTAAATACCTTCTCTGTAAAGGGGCAACAACAGTATCTTTCCAGTCTGCCTCGTGGAGTCACAGGGTCTTGAGAAGATGAACAGAGATCACATGTGAAAGCATTCTTAAAATAGTAGAGTATTCATGGGCCTGAAGGCTGGGATGGATTCCTGTCTAGTCGTCCTAAGATGCTCATTTCAAACTTAAAAATTTTAATTTCTCTTATTTTCCAAATCCAAGCAAAATTTTGTCTTAGCAACCAAAAGGAAGGACTAGAGCTTGTGTAGCATCTGTGCTGACATGTGACTCAAAAAAGTCACAACTTGCTGCACCCTCCATTACTAGATGGTAGTGATTCTGTGACTTCAGGATATTTTAATTTTATACTAACCAAGGAGGCCTCATTTAAGATGAAAGTCCACACTATGCTATTACCAAAGTGAGGAGTAGTAATTATCACCTACCCACATGGTCTAATTTTCATCTTTTAAGGAAAAGTATAGCATTCTCATTTAGCCATTCTGTTGATCTGCACACTAAAAAGACTGAATAATGCTGGCTTATTCAATATAAGTTCTTAATTTTACTAAAAAGAATAGTCCATTAAAAGTCACGCTCAAACTGGGCTTGGTGATACCCACCTGTAATCCCAGTGACTTGGGATGTTGAGGCAGGAGAACTGAAAGTTCCAAACCATCCTCAGCAACTTAGTGAGGGCCTATCTCAAAATAAAAAAAGGTTGGAGAAGTAGCTGAGTGGTAAAGCGCCCCTGGTTCAAACCCCAGTAACACAAAATAAATAAAGTCACGCTCAATGTTAAGTACCAGAAACTAAGAATAGATACAATTCTGTTGCCTTAATCTAGACCAAGAAATTGAGAAAATAAAGTATGTTTCCTCTGCCCAATCATTTTTTCCCTTCATCTATCCTTAAAATTTCTTTGAGGCTCTCTTCTGGCAGGTTTTTATTTATTTTTTAAGAAATAGATACAAATGTCCTTGGGAAGGGCAACAAGAACCAGATGTTGAGTGGAGCAACTGTACTCATCTTTTGGATTCCACAGATCAGGTTTAAAAGCTTTGGGGGATCCACATAGAATGGCTCATTTAATTTTTCTGAGAAAGGACATCAACCAATAGCAATGACAACTACCTTCATTTCATGAGAGAATGGACAGTTCAAAATAAATAAATAAATATATGAAGAACACGGTCTCAGCATGAAGGAGTGTCCTTTTCAGGAAAGGACAATTATAAACTTAAAATTGTGATAATATAACATGGCCCTACCTTTCCTATGGGTCTGCATTTGTGAGCCACTATGCTGGAGGACTGGGAGGGTTTAAAGTAAGCTGACAATGTTTGGGATCCTGGAGATCAGGTGGGGGCCAAAAATAAGAGTCTATTCTAAGAGGTGGAAAGAAAGAAGAGAGGACAGAGCTACAGTAGTAATTTTGCCTAGGACTGCAAACAGATACAGATAACTGAATGCTAGGCTACCAGACTTTAAGGAAATTTCATTCCTTGTCAGTAAGCAGGATGGCGGGAGCTCCACCTATCATAACTGAAGAAAGAAATCTCACAGTGGTGGAGTCCTCCAGCTAACTTTTCTCTTTCAGGCTGACTGTATCCTCTGTCTCTGAAGGGACTCTCCTCCCATTTCACAGGAGGGAAAGGGAAAGAGAAGGAGAGGAAATGTGGAAACAGTGTCAACAGCTTGAGCATAAACTAGAAATACAACTTAGATGCAAGGAGGGGAGACAGAAATCTTACTGTAGGTAAAGACTTTGACAATGAAAGGAATCCTTTCCTACTTTTTAAAGGACGTGAGCCACAAAAGTGACGCAAACATTTGTTTTTAAAGATGCTGTTCATTTTGCCTTGAGAACCTGAAGCTCAGAGGCGCTGCCCAAGGCTACTCAGCTGGTGAGCTCCAGGACCTAGCCCCCAGCCCCAGCTCCCAGGGCCCCCCCACCTCGGGCGATTCCTTTGGCCTCCCTCTTTCAGTTCACAGCTCTGTCCTGTGGAGCAATGAAAACAATATCCTTAGGTCATGAAGTGTCCCCCCCACCCCCCACCCCTTTCTTTCTTTACTGTTACTAGACAGGTTTCCCATCCTCCTGGATGGGGTAAACAGAAACGAAAGCAAAATAAAATAAAATTTAAGAACTATCACTTTTGCTGCACCTTCTTCCTTCTTGCTAAGACTGGGCCAGGCCTCTAACCCAGGTCCTGGGCTGGAGAGGCGCACGCGCGCTCCTGTGTCCTTGATGTGGGCGACAGGCAGGGCCTCTGGCGGCCCCAGGGCTTCCCCACTCCCCGGACCCCTGCGCTGTGCGGCGATGCCGGCTCCGCCAGGCTCGAGCACCTCTCCACAGGCGCCCAGTGACTCACACGTCCCAGAGGGCGTGCCGGGAAGCGGCCGCGACACCCGGGGGCGCGAGGGCTTTCCCACCACCTCAGCGTGTCTGTCCCCAACGCCGAGAAGGGGATCAGAAACCGGTGGGCGGAGTGGCACGAGAGGAAGTCGCGATGCGCGGGGCAGAAGTCCGGGTCCTTTTTCTTTGGAACGTGGCATTGACGTTGTCCAAGCTTAACGTGGCCTCCTTTGGGGACTGACGGGGCGAGCGCTCAACTAGACCCCAGGGCAGGGTAAGGAAGGGCACTTGTTGTCCCCACCCGGGAGACAGGCCACGGGAGCGCAGCGCGGGACTGGGAAGGGGACCTGGAGGAGGTTCGGGCATCGTTGGGCGCCAGCCCCCTTCTCCTCCCTCACCCCTGACTCGGAACCTCGCAGGGCCTGACTTGAAGCCAGGTCAACAAGCAAAGGACAGGAGGAGCTGGCTCAGGACGGCCTCTGAGCAAAGAGGGCTTTGGAAGGGAATGGAGTGAAAAGAGCCGTTGGCCAAAGAACCCCCGCCCACCTCCCCTTCCCAGACAGCCCTTTCTCCATCAGAGATTCCTTTGTCCTCATCGTTGGCCTCTCAACACCCGCCTGGGAGGCTGGGGTGGGAGGTCGCTGGGCAGAACTGCAGGAGTGGGAACAAAGACGGGCCGTGGGTGGGGGCCTGCTGGGGGTTCCCATGGACGGCTCACACACACCCACGGGGAGCACAGCTTGGCCCTCCGAGGAATGGGGCGAAAGCTCCTATCAGGCCAGGCAAGTTCATAAGCAAAATCTTGGCTCTTAAAGAGGAGATAAAGATGAAGAACACGGTACAGCAGTTGTCTCTGTAGATTAGGCGCTGTCTCTATTTTGCTCGCTAGTTTCATTTGTCTCCATGATAAATGCTATTTGTAGAGACAAAGAAAAGTCAAAGTTCCAGTCTCTGGTCCCAGCTCCCTAAACCCGACTCCCATCTTTGCTTTGTCAGCCTCATTATATTAATTAATAATCATCAACCCCTTTTCTTTTCAAGTTAGTTTGAGTTGCTTCACCCCAATCAATAGAGTCCTGACTAATAATACACCTTTTTATCCAGTAATTTTACTTCCTAGAAGCTACTCCAAAGAATTATTATAATAAAAGAGTCATATGCCTCAAAATATTCACTATGATCTTCCTTGTGATATTAGAGAAATTGTAAATATAAATGTCTCATATCAGAGGGGTCAATAAACTGATACATTTATATGATAAAACATTACAGGGCCTTAATGTTTTAATAAGATTTATATTTATATTTGTTATAAGATTTGATAACAAATATAGACTTAGGTTGTAATGGGAAATAAGTGAGGTGCAAAATTATATATTATATTAAATACACTGTGTAGAAAATACACATAGAAAAGAAAAAAACAAAACAAAAAACCCTGGAAGAAAATTTACCAAAACATTACATGTTTGAGTGATAGAATTACACCCGAATGTTTTTCCTCTCAATGACATATATATTCCAGTTTTTCTACACTAAGGATAAGCATGTATTATTAATTAAAATATTAAAACACCGATTTAAAAATTGTCCATAAAAATAAATAACTGCTGGAAGTCACCAGGCCTGCATAAAAGAAGAAAGAAAATGTAACTAAGCAATTTTTCCATTAACTGGACAATTTTTTATAATAAAAAAGGGTACCTGGAAGTTAAAGGGATGGGTAAAATTTTATGTTCACAAGATATTAATGAAAGGGAAGGGCAAGCCAGGAGTAGGCCAGAAGAGGAAAAGATATCTGCACTCTAGAATTCACAAAAAAGGAAATGATGAAATGGAAGCTGATTCCTGATTGGCAAGAACACACTGAATCATGGGTAGACATGAAGAAGACTGGAATGGAACTTTTAATGGCAAAGAACACATTAAGAAACATGAACTTAAGGAGATAAGGGTGTAAAGGGTAAGGTAACAGCATCATGAAAAAAAGTTTTTTTCTTTTTCTTTTTTCTTTTTTTTTTTTTTTTTTTTTTGTGTGTGGTACTGGTGTTAGAACCTGGGTCCTTGTACATGCTAAGCAAGCATTGTGCCACTATGACACATCTTTAGTCCTTTTCATTTTATTTTGAGACATGTTCTCCTTAAATTGCCCAGGATGGCTTCAGACTTATGATCCTCTTGCCTCTGTCTCCTAAGTTGCTAGGATTTATAGGCCTAAAAAAATCTTCACAATAAGTATATTGTAATTATCAGATTATTAATCTTAAAGGTAAGTGTGGAAAATGAATTGAACATGCTCACATTTGGCCTGACATTGTTGATACTAAGATTTTTTTGGGGGTGGGGTGGGGAGTGGGGGGTTACCAGAGATTGAACCCAGGGGCGCTTTACCACTGAGCTACATCCCCAGCCCTTTTAAATATTTTATCTAGAGACAGGGTCTTGCTGAGTTGCTTAGAGCCTCACTAAGTTGCTGAGGCTGGCTTTGAACTGGTGATCCTCCTGTCTCAGCCTCCTGAGCTGCCGGGATCACAGGCGTGCCCCACTGCATCTGGCTGATACTAAGATTTTTATCCCAACCCAATCAAGAATGATGATTATGTTTACTGGGGGTTGGAAGAGGCCTGACAATCATGTGGCCCCCATATCTTGGGCCTGTTCTTCCTTTGCAGAAGCATGCTGTGTGCCCCTGAAGATCCTTATGAGCCATAGAGAGCATATACTAATTAGCAAGGTTTTCCCCACTTGAGAATTTTCCAGTCTTGTATGAGGGTCCAGTAGAGTGGAGAACACTGCAGTGTTCTCTGAGTAACCTAACACTACAACTGTACTTTGAGAAATGGATGGAGTGTGAGTTCTGTTGAGGACCTGTGTTGTGTTAGAAGACAAAGATCTTGTTCTGGGAATGAAATCTAGGATTTTCTGGATGGTGGATATAAAATTTACCAAGCCATCTACAGAAAGTCCTGTCTGGGCTTATGGACATCTCTATAGCTCCAATTTCCCTCCTTTTTTTTCCCCCTGCCAAGGGAGATGCCTTGCTGACTCACCTCTTTTGCTGATCTCACCATATGTGGGCTTTTTATCACTTTCCCTCTCCCACTTATTGAAAGTTGTACCCTTTCATAGGGGATGAAATGGGAGACTTCGGACCTTCCTGGATTCATGGCCTTCTTCTATCAACACTCTAGATCTCTAACACCGTCTCCATCTCCCTCCAGTCTCCTCAACCTCATAACCTCTTTTCCAGTCACTGGAAGAGATTAGAGGGTGCAGGGCCACCTACACAGGTTTTTTTTTTTTAATTAACAATTTTTCTTATGATACTGTGGATTGAATCCAGGTTCATTTAACCACTGAGCCACATCTCAAGCCCTTTTTATATTTTATTTTGAGTCAGGGTCTCACTAAGTTGCTTAGGGCTTCACTAATTGCTGAGGCTGGCTTTGAACTTGCCATCCTCCTGCCTCAGCCTCATAAACTACTGGGGTTACAGGCGTGCACTACTGCACCTCGCCCACCCAAGGTTCTTTTCAAGCTTTTGAAAGAAAAGGCTACTACAGCTAGGAGACAGGATGTGTCAGCACTAGGAAAATGTTAGGCTTTTTCCTAATACTTATTGGTTAAGTGAAGATAAAGGAGCACAATATTTAGGTGAGGTATGACTTTGTGTTGGAGCCAAGATGGAGGATGAGAACTGTCTTACTTGATATTCCACAATTCATGGGATACAGAGAAAGGTTATCTTCTTAAGATGTCTTGTGCTACAATGTGATTCCTTAATACCTTGTTTCCACAATCAAATCAAAGAAGGTAGCAGACAAATCATCTTATTTAAAAATTATAATAGCAGAACAAAAAGCACAGCTATTTACTTTGCCTAAAATTATAACACCAACATAAGCATTTCTATGACACTTGGTCTCACAAAATAGAATTGTCTTACCTTGTCCTGAAAGAAAGAAAAGACACCACAACCAGCTCTTTAAAGACTACTTTTTAAAAATATGTGATGAAATCCAGAAGGGGCTTTTATCTCATAACACCCATACCAGAAGATTAATCTCTGTGGCTGGCGTCTCGTTCTGATTGGGAATATGTTTTAGCCCAGCTTTGGAATCCTCTCTCTTCAGAACATCTGCTCCACAGTTGTTAATGTTTGTTTGGTATTGCCCCAAAGAAGGCAGCAGAAGGGAAGAATTCTTAACAATGAGTCCCAAGATAGATTAGACCAGCAGCGGTGCTTATTTTGAAAAGGCATTTTTTGGGAGCAATCTGACCTGTACATGAAAAAAAAAATGCACAGGTCGTTGGACTAAGAGATGGATGTCCATCTAATGCTGGAATGTAGTTTAGCTTGTTTTTACCACTTCTCAAAAATTTCCCAGAAATATTTAAATTATTACTGCATTCCTCACTAGCAGAACTTAGTTTTTGAATTTTTACAGATTTGAATGTCTAAACTAAATATAAGAGAGACTTTTGCAGTATTCTAATAGAAGTATGCAAAGGTAAAAAAAAAAAAAAACTCCTAGCTATAAAGAGAAAGTCTAAGTAAAAACTTTGGTCTATCATTTGTAAATTTCTATACCAGTCAAGAGGAGAACTGTCAATCCTTTTTTCCATGAAACTGGGCTAAATTATTTGATAAGAAAATAAAATATCTCCTTAGTTTCCTAAAATGAGGACAAACTACTTCTTACTCCTGCATTTGTGGAGTAAAAAGTTATACAGAAGACAAAACTCAAGTTATTGTGTGATGTTTCCAGGAGAGATCAGAGTATAACTCTTCTGTCAACAATGTCATCTTGAAGTTATTCTTACCACACATTCAAGAGTTCTAAGGGGGACAATGTATTATGACTGAATTTTCACTTAGTGAAAAACCTTTGAGACCTAGCATTTGAAACCGTAGAAACAGCTGGGTTTAGGTTCAAAGCTCCAAAATTAAATTGAAAGAGGGAAAGACCCTAATCCTTCAGACCATCTGTTCAGAAAACAGTGAAGGAAATGACAACAGAGCCTTCAGCTAGGAACAGTAAGGCCCTCCCAACTGAAATCTGCAAGCCCCTTTCCCCTGCCCTCTTTCAACTGGTCCTCTCAATATCCCAATGAGGTCTATCAAGCTAGCGTTTTTATCCTCATGTTACAGATAAAGAAACTGAGGCTTAGAGAAGAATCTTACTCCATGTCACACCAAACGTCATTACAAAGGGCAGGACTTCCACCTAGCTGACCTCTTCCAAAATCATAACGTTATATTATATTCCTCTGTATCAGCTTCCGATCCCCATTCTTCCTTCCTAACCTCCTTCCTTTCTTTTCTTCTTTCCTTTCCTCCCGGGTTAATTAGGATACATCTGTAGTAGCAGATGTTGCTAGTGTTCACCTAAGAAACGTTTTTATCCATGATGGCGGGAGGGCTAACTATTCATAGAAATCTACAGCAGTGGCATTCATGACAGCTTTATAGTTCTGCCTTATTTCTTTACTGTTTCTATTGATAACAAAAACTTTATGTATCATGAAAAGCATACAACAACACATTACAGATCAGGGCTGACCAGTTTTTGCCAGATAACTGTGTGTGTATATGCTGCAGGGTTTTTGCAAAATGTCTTACCCAAAACAAACCACATGCACTGCCCAGAGGAAGGGTTCTGGTAAGCCCACAGGTGGCCAATCTGAGAAAGGAGGTATTGGTGAGGTCAGGCAGAGCAAAGGCATGAGGGAATGGGAGGTGCATGGTTAGGCAGGTGTAACTCTCAGACAAAAAAGTTTTGCTGATCTGAAGACTTAAGCAGCACAGGTTTTCAAACTTATCTTTTTGAGCATAAAATTCTTTGTTCAGATTAATGTCAACCAAAGCATTAAAACCAACAGCACTGAAGAAGCAGAGCTCTCCAGAAACAGGGGATAGAACCCTAGGCTCCAAGGCCTCTCTAAGACCCTAGGTATGGGAATAGCATAGCACAGATTTAAGGTTATTGGTACTTAAATATGCCTTAAAATAATCAGGCAAAACCAGTTTCTTAGTATTAAAGTCTGGGCCCCTTAGCAACCATTTTGCCAAGAGCTCCTAAATCAAGTCCACTCCAGCTCAGGGATTTCAGAGAGAAGAGACAGCCAGCAGGGATGCCTCTCCTTCCTAGAAACCCGATTACTTATCTTCAGAGCTGACTTTACCTTAAGTAGGACAGGGGCTTTGAAGATAGATTTGGCTTCCTAACCAAATTGCTGGGGCTTATTGGATTGCTGTGGGCCATGTTCAGTTTATTCTGACAGAAGATAACATTTTTAAATTATTCTCAAAAGCTTCCCTCTGTGCGGCACTGAAAAACTGATCATACTTGATATTCCTTTAACTAAGCACTATTTTCAAAGCCCAGTATTTTTGTGCTCATTATCTTTTCAGAGCCCCACCCCCTGAGACAGCTGGATAGATATCACTCTCCCATTTCAAAGATAAGGAAATGAAAGCTGAGAAATATGAAAAGACTCTCTCAAGGTCACTTATGACTAACATAAGTTTTCTGATTCCTGTCCAGAGCTTTAAATATGCATGATGTGTACACAGACCTTCCATCCTATGCGATGGTAAATAAAGGTCACAGATTTAGTGTTACCAGTTCTCTGTCCTTGGGGAACATCAGTGACCTCATTATATTGCAGATCTAATAATTACCTGCCTCATCTACTTCACAGGATACTGAAGAACAAATGAGATGGTCTGGTAAAGTACATGATAAGGGTCAGGTACACGTCTTTCTCTCCTACCCCAATATTTTGGCAGGTTCCCTATCCTATTAACTTGGACCTCACTTTTCAAACCAAATGAAATTCTTTTCACACTCTCTGTTGGTATAGTGCAAGTCTTACCAATGTCGGCAGCTGGCCATTGGCCAGAGCAGACAGCTGGCTATGCTTTTGCACAATCTCAAACCAAAGCTCTTTTTCTTTCCATGTCAGAGATCTGAGGATGCACTGCCAAAGGTTTCTAAGGCTTCTTTACCAAGGCTGTAAGCACTGAGGATCAGGCTGATGCTTAAGGATGACCTCAGGGGAGTGAGCAGGAGGGAAGTGGGCTCTTTGTGGGGTCATCACAAGCCATGGTTTTGTCTTCTCCTTGGCATAATTGGAACCCAAATTTGCTACATTCACTGAGGGGGAAGCTGTTTTCTCCAGCTAAATTTAAAGGGGATGATTTTGTGGAGTCAGATGGCAATTTAATAGTTTTTTAAAAATAGGAGTTCAAAATCAGGTCTGGGCTTTTTATAGATGGAGGCCTCATTGGAGAGAGCAAGCTGCAGACGATAAAATTTGTTTGATGAGAACAAAATCAGAGTAAAGAGAGTTGGACTAATTGAGAGAATATGCATGCTTTGATAAAATGAAAAATCTTTGTTTCCTCAAAGTATAACCATTATACATGTTCCTTATTACAAAAAGAATTTCAAACAACACAGAAACATATCAGTGTATGCAGAAGAAAGAAAGAAGCATCTATTCAGAGAAAGCTCTTGTTAATGCTTATGAATCAACCCTTCCAGGCCTCCTTTTATATGTAGTTAAAGTGGAATTATACTGTACAGGCAGTTCTGTGGACTCTTTTTACTTAATGTGTTCTTGGATATCTTTCTATGCCATAAATATATGTATTTATTTATTTTAAAATATGGAAAGCTTCACTAATTTGCATATTATCCTTGCACAGGGGCCGTGCTAATCTTTTCTGTATTGTTCCAATTTTAGTATATGAGCCGTAACAGTGACCACCATGTCATGCGTGTAACTAGCTGTATAAAAAGGATATTCTTCTCAAGCTGTGAGGTAGTCTTACAAATCCTCTTCCCTCCTTCCCTCTCGGGGATCCCTGATGCTACATGGTTCTGAGACACTTACCTATTTTTTCTGGCCAACATGAACAGGCAGCCAGAAAACACCACCAGCCAGCTGCATATTTTCAGGCAAATGACTTTACCCTCCAGGGCCTCAGGTTCACCATGGTTTAAATAAGAAGTTTGGATAGAGATTTTCTAATATTCTTTCATCTCTAAGATGTCATATCAGCTTCTAGTTCACTTATCTCTGTGTTTGCCTTGGCACTGGATAATCCTGGCCCTGTGTGAAAGGGGGCCGCGTGGGGAGCCCCAGCTGTGCACCTGGATGATGCACTTGAAGCCCAGAAGAAACTTTGCTGATAGCAGATGGCTGAAGCTGGCAGGGCTCGGGGGAGGGGGAACAAGGTTGTATACAGGAGTTGCGTTAGGGAGAGCAGCTCTCCTGACTTCCTGCCAATATGGCAGGGGGTGATGTCTATACGGAGGCATCAAATTCATAGCATACTTGACAGCCTTTGGGGCCTTTAATTTGCTTTTTGTTTTAAAGCCTCTTGCACACATTATCTTATCCAATTCTTGATCCTCATTTTTAGATGAAGAAAACACGATTCAAAATCAGTGTTGATTTGCCTAGGACCACATGACAATTATTTGCAGAATGAAGCCTCAAATCAGTGGGTTTTTCCTACATCTCTAGTTTCCACAGTGATGCACATAAATATGTGACAGATGAACACGTGTGCAAAATATCCACATAGAACGCACTCTTCCACTCTGTGTCATCACAGACCTGAGACCATATGACCCTTCCCTGGACTCAGTCTTTCATTCAACAGATATTTATAACCATTTTTCTAGACACTGTTACACAGTTCCTGAGCTCATGGAGCTGATCTGGATTACCTGCAGTCTAGGATAAGGTAGGGATGGAATGGAGGGATGGGTGTTGTATCCAGTCAGTGTGATAAGAGCAGGGCTGGACAAGTGCAGAGCAAAACACAGCACCCAGAAAGGGCACTTCACCCTTCCTCAGAGGGATGAGGGAAAATAGCTTGCAGGAAGGGGAGGTATCTGAGTGTGAAGCTGTATACCCTTCACATTCACTGTAAGAATCTACCAATATAACTATTTTTTATTGGTATGAATGGAGTACATTTGTCTTATGCATGCTGGGAAGTCATTGAAAGGTTTAATGAGTGACACTGATGACAAGTTCTTATTAAGACCTTCTCCTTTTGCTCAATGTAAGAATCTACCAATACAACTGTTTTCTGATTCTACTTTAAGGTAGATTCTAGCTGTTGTTTTTGCAAAGACAGAGATGTTCAGCTTTGTATAATTCTCTAGTTTAGGCCATTTCCATTCACTTGCTTTTCCACTCTGCCCGGATCCCTGTGGTCTGTGCCAGGTTAGTCTGGATAACCACTGTGATCAAGATGCCATGGATATGCCAGCATGTGGGCCAAACAACTTCTAACTGTACATTGCTCTCAGCCTCCACCTTAACCCAGGACCAATACCTCCGCTGACAGAATACTAATTGACCAGAAAACATCTCATCAATACTGGAACACAGGAACTGGGGTTGTGGCTCAGTGGTAGAATGCTTGCCTAGCATGTGTGAGGTATTGGGTTCAATTCTCAGCACCACATTAATAAAAAAAAAAAAAAGATATCGTCTCCATCTACAACTAAAAATATTTTTTAAAAATACTGGAACACAAATTTAAACTATAATTAGAAATATGTGAGCTAGCAAATTCTACTCTCATCATAGGTAAGGGGAAGCTCTATTAATATTCAGTAAGTTATAGATAATAGAAATTACCAATGAATGATGCATGGCTCATACAACATAGTCAATAAAAAGACAATTTATCAATATTTAGACAATAAGGGAAGTATGTCTATTTTCTTGCATATATCCAAAGTCTCTTTGGAAAGATTTCCAGGAAAATTAGCAGTAATTTCTTCTGGGGAGAGGACCAGAAAGGCTGGTGTCAGGAAGGTGAAGGAGATTTTTAAACTATACTTTTTAGCATCTCTTATATTTTCAACCACAGGAATGTGATAGTTGATTTAAGAGAGAAAAATAATACTTAAAAAATCATTCAGGCATGCAGTTAAAAGGAATAAGTTACAGTTATAATTACAAAAACAGCTAGTTCTTGGGGATCTATTGTTATTTGAAGAAAGTGTTGCAAACGTGTGATATGACTTTATTTATCCACTGTGTATTTTTTAATATATGAACAGAGGCAGATCTATGCTATCCAATGCAATAGCCCATAGCCAAATGTGACTATGTATATTCAACTTAATTAAAATGAAAAGTTCAGTTTCTCAGTGGCACTGCCACATCAAGGGCTCAAGAGTCACATGTGGCTAGTGACTGCTACCTTGGACGACACCTACAGAGCAGTGTAGGTGCTCTGAAAGTTTTGTTGGACAGAACTAGTCTAGATGAATCATCCCTGACAGATAATTGACCTGTGGAGCTATAATAATGTGGACAGGATTTCACAAATCTCCATATTATTTGGTATTTATTTTACAGTTACTTTTGTACTTTTACAAGAGAAAAAGGATGGCTTGCACCTGCAGCAGGTATTTACTCCTCATTAAAGCTGCATATTTTATTATTTTTTTCTTGATTCTTGACATTCCTCTCAGTAGCCACCAAGAGTGGCCAGGAGAGCTGCATTAGTTTTGTGTCACTGATGGCGCTGAGGCAGGCCAACCTTGTAAAGAAAAAAGTGAGCTGTACACTTTTGGAGGTTCAAGGGCATGGGGTAGACACAGGCTCAGGTCTGGTGGGGACCTTACAGCATAGAGGAAGAAGCTAGACTGGGAGCAGGAGACCAAATCACATAGAGAACCACGAAGCCAGAGCACCCAGGCAAATCCCAGCTGATATAAGGATTTGCTGTTAGACCCCACCTCTTAAGGGACCCATCCCATCACCTCCCAGTGTGACCTCCCTGGAGATCAAGCCTCTAGCAGACACTTAAACTATATCCAAAGGAGCTACTCTGGTAAGGGGGGTAATGGAGATGACCATTGTCCAGAATGGACACAAGCCTAAGAGCAGCCTGTTAGGCTGTGGTTTTCCTCATACCTTGGCTTGCTCCTTTCTAGACTGTTTTTCAGTCATATGAGGGACCACCCCCCCCCCAAAAAAAAAAACAGTTTAAGGGCCGTTTGGCTAGAGAAGTAAGGGCTGAATTATTTTTAGTTCTTGGCACTCTGGAATCTGGTGGAGACAGGGGAGGCGCTGGACTAGAAGGCCTACCTCCAAAGAACCCTGAGGTCTCCCAAGAGACAGGGACCCAGGAGGGTGGGAAATGACACTGCTCCAGGGTGGGGACAGTTATCCTGGTGGAATAGGAGGATAGAAGGCCAAGTTCAAATGCAACCTTGGAGTAGAACTGGGGCTATCTGCTCTGGGGCTTCTCAAATTGGAGGAGCGACAAAGATAAAGAGAAAGCTGGAAGAAAGAGATCGGATGCACTAGAAGCATGACCAGGAAGCAGGTGGAAAGGAACATGACAGTTTTTCACCTCAAATAAACCCTGGATTGGAAATGTTAAACATCCTCCTGGTTGTCATCCACAAAACAGAATGAGATGAAATTTCCTAAGATTATAAATAAATGAGACATACTTTGAAGCTCTGGTTTATAGTTGCTCTGGGCATGTCAATCTCCCTCCACCTGAAGAAATGTATTCCTTGACGCAGTTTCAGGTTTTTTTTTTTTTTCTCAACAGAAATAATTTAAAAAAAAGAAAAAAAAAAGGACATGATATTTTTAAATGTAGCTGTTTTGAGATTTCGCTTCCTTTATCAATCTGGAATTTCAATGGACACATTTGTCTTCACTCCTCTTTTCCCTGAAAGATTTTGTTTGTTTGTTTGTTTGTTGTTGTTGAGATAGCAGGGTCTCCATAAGTTGTTTAGGGCCTAGCTAAGTTGTTAATGCTGGCTTTGAACTCGCAATCCTCCTGCCTCAGCCTTCCTAGTCACTGGGATAATAGGCATGCCACCCTGTGCCTGGTTTCCCTGAAAGATTTTAAAGGGTCATTCAACAGCCACATATTCCCATAAACATAGTCCAGGCTGGTGGGCCCCTTCACCCTGTTCTCTTCTGAAAATGGCGATCCTGCCATACTGTTTTATACCTCTACACCTTTGTGTGTGCTGTTCCCTCTGTCTGGAGTATCTTCTCTTCAGGAAGAGACCACTTGCCTTCTACTCATAAGATTCAACTCCTCTGAATCAGAACTGATGTCATCTGCTTCCTATTGTGGTTGGTGTGAAAACTGGTTGAAGATGTATTCATCTCTTGCATGGAATTGTGATTTCCCCACAAGGTCAGAAAATGCCTGTTCATCCCTGAGTCCCAGTGGATCCAGTGTCCTCGTAGATGTTGGTGGCCTCTGATGTCCATCTCATGCTGCACTCCTACAATCACCATACCATTCCCTTTGCTCAAGTTAATGATATCATGAAGCCAGTCTCGTGCTACAGGAGAAAAAAATTGCGGTAGGTTGAGTAATGCTCTCCTCCCCCAAAGAGGTTTACATCCTTATTCCTGGAATCTGTGGATGCTGCCTTATATGGTAAGAGGATTTTGCAGATGTGATCAGTTAAAGATTTTGAGATGGATTACCTTGGATCATTTAAGTGGCCCTATGGAAACCACCGAGTCCTTCTCAGAGAGACAGGAGATCAGCAACCAAAGGGGAGAAAGCAATAAGAGAATAGAAGCCAAGGAAAGAAAGGTGGGTGGCCCCAAGTGGAGGCATAGGGCGACCTTTAGAAGCTGGTTCTGGAACCAGCCCTGCGGACACTTAGTGCAGTAAAAACAGAGAATGACCTCAGTCTTCAAGGAACGGATTTTCTTTCTATCAAGGGAGGAAACAACCTAGGAAACAGTAGTTAGAGGTGAGAGGTAATGAAGGTCCACATTTGGGTGGAAACACTGGGAATAGGGCTAAGTGACCAATGGAGGGGTTATACTGGCATTAAATGTATAGGAGTGTCTGGGAGCTGAAGGCAGAGGGTGGGGAGTCTAGGCTCCCTCTGAACCCTTGCATTTGATCACTTTCTGCCTTGTTGGATTCCGACATGCTACAAGCCCACCCACTTCATCTAAGTGTCTGTCTTTCCAAACTCTCTTTTCTGCTTTAAAAATCCAATTTCTTCAGTTAACTCCAATTTAGTGTTGGGAAGAAGAAGCTGATTAGACTAATTCCTTCTAAGATAAAACCAATGGAGAGTGCCTTTAATCTTCCCAAGTATGTGAGCATTTACAAGGCATTATCTAATTCAAAGGGCCCTCTCTCTCTCTCATTGGTAGATCTCTAAACCCTGTCACCAATACAAGAACTCCCTATGGGGTGAATCCCTTGGTTAAGAATGTTTTCTGGGATCCAGATCTTCTTTCTTGCATACCACTGGGTGACTCTGAAATGTTTTCACATCATCATGGATTACTCTTCTGGAAGCCCTTCAGGTTAAGTCAATCAGTCTGTTCTTTGACCACTTCGGACCAACGAGCCTGGGTTCCCTGTGCAGCAGGGTACTAAGTTACCCACTGTTATGGCTTGTTCTCTGTTAGCCTCTCAAGTGAGGGTCTCCTCTGCTTAACTACAGGGCAAGTTAGGAAGGGATCATGGAGTAAGGTGGAACAAGACAGGGCCTGGTGAACCTTGATTGTAAGCACAGTTATTGTGGTCTTAGGCATATCACTTTACCTCTCTAAGGCTCTATTTTCTCATCTGAAAAATAGAGGCAATAATAATACCTGCTTCCTAGCATAATCCTTGACTTCAAAACATACTACCAAGCTATTATAGCCCAAACAGCATGTTTGACATAAAACAGACACATAGACCAATGGAACAGAATATTGGTCCCAGAAATAAATCCACATATTTATAGCCAACTGATTTTCAATAAAGGCACTAAGAACATACATTGAAGCAAGGACAATCTCTTTACTAAATAGTGCTGGAAAAACTAGATATCCAAATGCAAAAGAATGAAACTAGATCCCCATCTCTCACCACATACATAAACCAACTCAAAATGGATCAAAGATGCTGGGCGTAGTGGTGCACGCCTGTAATCCCAGTGTCTGGGGAGGCTGAGGCAGGAGGATTGCAGGTTCAAAGCCAGCTTCAGCAATTTAGCAAGGCCCTAAGTAACTTAGAGAAGTCCTGTGTCAAAAGAAAAAATTGTAAAAAGGACTGGGAATGTTCTTGGTGGTAAAGTGCTCCTGGGTTCAATCCCTAGAACCAACAAAACAAAATAATGGATCAAAGACTTAATATAAAACCCCAAATTATGAAACAACTAGAAGAAAACATAGGGGAAGTGCTTCAGAACATTGATCTGAGTCAAAGTTTCTTGGATAGGACTCCAAAAGATAGGCAACAAAAGTAAAAATTGACAAAAGGAATTGCATCAAACTAAGAAGCTTCTGCTTAGCAAAGGAAACAATCAAGGTGGTGGATTGAGAACCTATAGAAACATTTACAAACTATTCAGCTGACAAGGGACTAATATTCAGATTGTACAAGGTGCTCCAAAAACTCAACAGCAAAGCAAAACAAATAATCTGATTAAAACATGGGCAAGCTGGAAGTTGCAGTGCACACTTATAATCCCAGCGACTCTGGAGGCTGATACAGGAGAATGGCAAGTCTACAGACAGCCTGGGCAGCTTAGCAGGACCCTATCTCAAGATAATATAATAAAATGTGCTGGTGGTGTAGCTCTCTTGGTGGTAAAGCACCTCTTGGTGGGAAAAGTCAAATGATCTGAATTGACATTTCTCAAAAGAAAATGTGCAAAGAGCCAAAAGTATGTGAAAAATGTTCAATATTACAAATCATTAGGGCAATGCAAATCAAAATCACAATGAGAATATCATCTCACTCTAGTTAGAATGGCTATTATCAAATAGAAAAAAATTTTAAAATGCTGGTGAGAATGCAGAGAAAGGGGAACTCAAACTGTTGGTGGGAACGTAAATTAGTACAGTCACGATGGAAAACAGTACAGAGTTTCCTCAAAGAACTAGAGATAAAATTATTTTATGACCCAGAAACTCCACTACTGGGGATAAACCCAAAGAAAAGCAAATCAGTATGTCACAGAGGTCATCTGCAGTGCCATGTTTATTGAAACACTATTCAAAATAGTTAAGATGTAGGGTTGACCTAGATGTCATCAAACAAATGAATGGATAAGAAAATGAGCTATATACATACCGGAATATCATTTACCCATAAAAAGAAGAAAATCCTGTCATTTGTGGCAACACGAATGAGCTTGAAGGATTATGTTAAGCGAAATATGTCAGGCATGGAAGACAGATGCTGTATAATCACATGTGGAAGATGTAAAAGGTGATCTCAGGGCAGTAGAGAGTACAGCAATGTTTACCAGAGGCTGCAAAGGGTTGGGGTTGGAGAGAGGATGTTTAAGGATACAGAGATGCAGTTGGTGAAGAGGAATAATTTCTGATGTTCAGTAGCACAGTAGGGTAACTATGGTTGATGACAATTAATTGCATATCTCAAAAAAAAAAAACCTAGTAGAGAGGATTTTGAATGTTTGTAACACAAAGAAATAAATGTTTGGGTGATGGATATGCCAGTGACCCTGATGTGATTGTTACACATTGTAGGCATGTGTTGAAATGTCACACTGTACCTCAAAAATATGTAAAATTATTATGTGGCAATTAAAAAAAAATAATACCTGCCTCCTAAGGCTGTTTTTAGAGACACATGAGTTAACATATGCACAAGGCTTGGCAGGAGGCAGATTCTCAATAAATAAGAGCATGGTTCCAGCTCTTCTGTGGCTCCCTCAGTAGCCAAGGGGCTGAACAAGTAATACTAATAGATGGCCCTTAACAGCTTGTAATCTATAAACTTTGCTCAGGACAATGACATGTTCTCCACAGACCTAGACTTTATAGGGCTTTTGTTTGTCTGTTTTGTTTCCAGGAGTCCAAAAGGGAATTTAAAGAATATTTCCAGTCTCCTTTTTTTGGTGGGGAGGGGCGTGTAGTACTGGGGATTGAACCCAGGGCCCTGCGTATGGTAGGCAAGTGCCCTACCACTGAGCTACACTAGAAGTATTTCTGATAGGGTGCCAAGTTGGATTAAAATAACGTACTCACCAACTCTCTGGATTGGGGAAGTCCTGAAAGATTACCAAGTACTGCAATCCACTCAGTACCATAACTTTCTGGAAGGTGGTAAGGAAAATAATGTCCTTCAAAGATGTCCACACCTTAATCCCCTGAGTCCTGTGACTTTGCAGGAAGATGTGATTTGATTAAGGACCTTGAGATGGGGCTAGTATATTGGTGGTGGGCCAAATCTAATCACACGTGTCCTTGAAAGTGGAGAGCCTTTCTCAGCTGTGCTAAGCAGGAGATGCGACTTGGGGAGAATAGTGGGAGGCATGCAGTGTTGCAGGCTTTGAAGTTAGAGGAAGGGAGCCTCCAGCCAAGGAATGCAGGTGGCTTCTAGAAGTTGGGAAAGGCATGGGAATTTCCCCCCTAGATCATCTAGAAAAGAACACTCCCCTGCTGACCTCTTAACTTTGATGAGATCTGTGTTGGACTCCTAATTCTACAGAACTGTAAGTTTGTGTTGTTTGAAGCTATGACATGTATGATGACTTGTTATGACAGCAAGAAGTAGCTAACACAATGGGCAACAAACACAAAAGCCCAGAGAGGGCAGCATGGTCAAGTCCCTACCTGCTAAACATTCTTAGTAACTGCACTTATCATCTGTAGCATTTTATAACCTGTCACGAGTTTGATCACCTTCATAAATGTATTTCTGGGTACAAACTTAAAATGTAGCACACAGAAAAATTATAACACTCCATGTCATATATATAATAGGACCCCCAGAAGAGTACAGAATGGATCCTTGATCTGTCTCCCACCCCCAGCTTCTGTCTGTACAGCCCAGGACTGAGCACGGTTTGCAGGTATTCACACTTAGGTTTCCTCTCAAGCCAGAGTGACCTCATTCAGTCCACTTCAGTCAAAGGGCAAATGGCCAGGCATATACGAAATGGCATCTGCCTAGGCCTCACACCTCTCGCTCAATGATGGAAATAGGCTCATTTTTTAGATTTATAATTTTCCTGAAATACAGATGGAAGCTAGAAGGCTGGACAGCCGTCACTACAGTTATAGCCTTTTATCATGACCCCTCCTCCTTTTTATTTTAGATTCTTTCCTTTTTCTGATGACTTAAAAAAAAGGTAAAATTTAGAAAGTTTGCCACAGTTCCACCCCAGACATATTTATCAACAGATAAGAATCTTGAAACTAGCTTTTTTTTAATCCATCCAATTAAAGAAAATAAATAATTTTGTGTATATAAGGGAGACGAAAGAAGAGGAAGAGGAGGAAACGGAAAAAAGGCCCGGGGAACACAGAGAGGCCTTGGGACACTTGCTCTCAGCTCTCACAACTTCCCCATCTGCGGCCCAGCTCAGGAACCACATTCTCAGTAACGAGGCTGAAGCAGGATAAGATTTCCAGTCACCAAGGAAAACACAACCACAGTTAACACTTACAGGAAGCTGTCGAAACCCTAGGGAGTGCAGTAGCTCCTGTGATCCTCACAATGACCCTAGGTCCCATTGACATCATAACCCCTTTACAGGTGAGAAAACTGAGGCACAGAGAGGTGTGGTAACTGGCGCATGGTCACAGACCTAGCACATGGGACTTGAACCCAGGCAGTCTATCAGCAAAAAGCCATATGCTTAACCACCTTGTTAACCTGCTTCTCAGAGACAGGTTAACTAACATCACTATACTGCATGTATTAATGCAGGAAAGCAAACTCACAGACTTGTTTATTATTTCCTCCCAAATAAGGAGGGAAAGAGAGGGGCTCTATCAAAAATTCAGCAAATTAAAACATCCTATTCCCACAATAAATACTAAAAGATTTCTTTTTCTGATTTAAAAAGTAAAAAATCCATGTTCACTGTTGACATTTGGGGCAATATAAAAAGTACAATGAGGAAAAGAAAGTCATGTGGCTTTACAGAATTTCTTTTTCTATGACCTAGGACTAGGTATCTCCCTGTGAGATCAGTAGCCCAAGGATGCCATTATTGAGCCTGGAGCATTATCTTTGAAAAATGTGGCCTTTCACCCAGACTTACGAAAGCTGAATCTTTGAGGGACTAGACGTCAGAATCCTGACAGGCAGCTGCACTTCACAGCTAACAGCCTCATAAACTCTAGCCCACTCAGTAGAGATACATGTTCCCCATGGACCCAGACACTGCAGGACCTATGCAAACACCCTTTGAAAAATTCTATTAGATGTTCATTTGGTTTTAAGGAGTCCAAAATGGAATTTAAGAAGTATTTCTAAGAGTGTAATAAATTTGACTAATATTTAATTTTAAAATTTAAATTTAAAAGTAAGAATTATATTGTAATTCTCAACCCTGGTTTTTGAAAGGAAAAGTTTGAGAATAATTGCCCAAAAGCTTAAGCGTGGTCTAGAATTCTTAGGTCCAGAATTCAAACCCACACTGTTCTCAGAGATTCCCCTCCCTTCCATTTTGAAACCAAATTGTCTTTAAGGAAAGCAATGACAAGGGATTGTGGAAACCAGGCTCCATTTGAAAGTCAAGGTTCAGATGGGGAAATACAGGCCTCTTGCAGATTACGCCATGGGTGTATTTTCCTGACCTCCAGGCACAGGCTCTATGCCCAGGCCAGCTATAGCATTCAGGGCTCCCCAGTAGGGATTACGTCCACAGTTCTGAGTGTGATTCAGAGACTTGCGTTTCACTTTGCTTTTCCAGAAAGCAAAATGGTTGCTCTCCATCAACCCCAGGCCCATGCTCTAGCTATTAGCCAAACGACAAAGGATTTCCCAAATATGGACCCAAAGAAGCATGTGCACTTTGAAGGCTACAGTGAAGCTTAAATAGCTAAAACTTATTAAAAAGAAAGCCAACTATTGACGCCAAAAGCGTGCATCCCTAACAGAACAGCAAGACAAAAGCCAGAAAGAGGAACAAAAATATGCATTGTAGGGGAGGGGCCGGCAGGGAGGTGTAGATTTATATGGAAGAGTTGACATCATTGTTTCCCAATAATACTCAGCATGCAGGAAACAGATGGGAAAGAAGTGGTGGAAGGGGCTACTTATGGTAATAGGACATGCTCTCTGTTTTGAATGCTGCCATTTGGAACCTAAATGTTTTCCTTTCAAAAACCAGGGTTGAGAATGCTATTGCCAGAGGTTTTATATTAAAGTTTACTAAATCCTACTGAACTTATCACCCTGGCAACTCACAACAAAATGGAGCTCTGCATATCAGACCTTGTTTTACGGGATGCATAGCCATGACTACTTTGGTCCAGAGCAGCCATGGAAAGGGAATAGACATTTGAGTCCTGCTTCTCCCACTTCCTGGCTGGCAGACATTTGGTAAGTTACTTAACCTCTCTGAGTTGGTCCTCATTTATAAAATAGGGGGAAAAAAAACAGAATTTTCCACATATGCAAAGAAAAGAAGTTGAGTTTGGACACTTATTCCATACAGCTTGATATAATTAAGAAACAAAATGAGGGTGATCAGTTAATTTATTTTAAAAGTTTTGCCTTTTAAGTGAATTTCTTATTCTTCTGTGCTGGGGCAGGACACAGACACTGACACAACCAGCCAAACCAGTGGCCATTCTTGTTATTATCAGCTGCTCTGCCCTCTCTCCTGAGGGTAGTTTTACTCCTGTCACTGAAAACAGGCTGCTTTCATTCCAGCCATGGTCTTCTGCACTCCCAGTCTGGCCACAGTCAATCACTCTCAGCAATCTTCCCATTTAAGGGTCCTCCCCAGGATGCAAGAAGGAGTGGCCAATTCCAAGTGTCAGGCAGAACCATGCGGCTTCTGGAAACCAACCACCTCTCTCTGCACACCTGTCACTCCTCACAGTCAGATGATGCTGGTTTTATCATTTTACTGATTTCCCCTACTACCATCAACCTGTTCTGATGGTTCTCTTTCACGCAGCAACCTCACATTCCCTCCTTATACCTCCGCCAGAACCCTTGTTTCATTCTTCTGGATACTTTTTAAGTTATTTTCTCATCTCATGAAACTTCTAGGCCAAGAGCAACTTCAGGACATCTCTATAAACCAAACTGGGTCTAATGCATTAGAGTCCATTACATGCCTACTGCCTTGAATTGAAGGTCTCATACCAGATAGTTTCTGATTAAGCCAGGGAAAGAAAGATGCACAATCACACACTGTATTTCAATGGCCTTTCACCAAAGCTATGAATTTTATTATGGTTTGCCAGAATCCTAGCTTACATGTTAAAATATTTTTTAGCTTCTGTAACAGAACCGTGCTCTACTTTTTAGGGGAAGGGAGACATTCAACCCTCTCCCTTTGGGAGGTGGTGGGGAAGGGGACCGCCAAAGTCGTTCTGGGCCAGCATCAGATCATGGGCGTGGTACCAGGGCCTGGCACGCATCAGTCAAGCATGAACTAGAACAAAGAGTGCCTGAGACTTGATCCCAAAGACTCAGTTGGTTCTGGGGACCAGCCAAGAATGTGGTTCATACCAAGGAATGACTATTGAGGCACCAGGAGAAAGCCATGTTTCTGGGGAGTTCCGGGCAGGTCCTGGGTTGATTTCTATTCAGGAGTAGCTGTCAACCCCATGGGACCACTAAATCTTGTATTCCTGATAACAAGGCACATTGGCAAGGTCCCTGTCCTGAGTTTCCTAGAAGGGCTCTGACACTGGTTTCCTGAAGGAGGAAAGAGGGTCAATCAATCAATTGCTGAGTGTCTGCCACGAGCTCACCCTGAAGGTACAATGAGCAACCAAATAGGTGGGGGCTGCCTAGTGCCATCTGCTTTCCATAGAGCTTGCCACCTACTCAGTACTCACATTGTCTATCAGCAAGAGAACAGCAATTAGAATAGAGATCAAACTGGGTGTTGCTAACCCTCAGGCCATGGGTGTTCCCAGAAGGAAGGAGGACTGTGCTGCAGTGGACAGAGAGGGACCTGGGAGGAAGAGGAGATCCAGACAGACTGGAAGGCTTATGGCACACATAGGTGTATATGTGCACAAAGCAACTTACAGAGGACAAAGTGCAATGCAAATGCCAATTGTCATTATGACTATGTCCTTGGCCTAAGCTAGGGAAAAACAAAGCAAAGGGAGAAAACGTCTTATAGGTTTTTTTTTTTTTTGGGGGGGGGTGCAAAACGGTAAGTTCCAAATTAAGAAAAATGCTATTCTGGGAGATATAATTTCTGCCTACAACTGTAGCCTTGGGAATCTGACATATCTAGGTTGAAATCCTGCCTCTCTTATCTCCATCATCTTGGTAAAGTATTTAATTTCTTGGACCTCAGTTTTCTCCTCTTTAAAAAGAGGATTAAAATCACTAATTATTAAAGATGTCAGAAATATTACTAAGTATAAAAAGGACTGGCACATGGAAAACAACACAGATAGTCACCCTTACTACCAATAAAAATACCACCAAGGTCTGATGTAGATCTCAGCCTTCACTTCTGGTTCCTTTCTGTACTCCAGGAGACCACCCCTTTCTCTCTTTCCCTTCAACCACTCAGCATCCTGATGGTCTCATCTTTCTCTATCAAAACTTGCTTATAGCGGGGGGAAGAAAAATCTAGCACCAGTATTTATTTTCCTCTAATTACAGACAGCCTTTTTCCTCCTAGGTTTGTTTTTTTTTTTTTTTTTTTTTAAATTTTAAGCCTTAGCTAAAATTGCAGCCTGGAGGGAAGATTAGAGGGACAGGGGGTGTAGTGCCAGCAGGCTGTGACCCTATCTCCACCGGTACCTGAGGTTAGCCCTTTGGGGGAGAAACACCCAGACCAGTTCAATCCAAGCATAGCACTTGCACTGGGGCATGGGGAGAAACAGCTTTGAGAACTTGGTGGGATTACAATTCTTATTACACAAATATACCACAATTTTTCATATCTGTTTATATATAAAGTATGTTGACACCCAAATTGAGTCTTCATACTTGTACATTAGATAATGATGTCCATCACATTCCACAAAGTACACGTACGGAGGCCTGAATTGGTGTGAACATATTCTATATACAAAGATATGAAAAATTGTCCTCTATATGTGTAATAAGAATTGTAATGCATTCTGCTGTCATGTATTTAAAAAAAAATCAATAAAACTTAAAGAGAGAGAGAGGGATGGGGGGAGAGAACTGGGTGGGATATGTACCTTTAAGCAAAAAGACAATTAATTTGAAGGATGGGGATAATTGAAGGACTGCTGCGTTTGGCTTAAATACATGACAAGCAATATATGGTGGTGTTGGGGGGCGGGGGCAGCTCCGTGTTCCTGGGCATCAAGTTTGGTCTGAAGGAAAGTGTTCTGGGAAGAACTGGAGTCCTGAGACTCAGAGGCCAGGATGGGTAGGCGGCTCAGACTGAGTAGTCTCTTCTGGAAGGAGTGAGCAATCAGAAGTCCCTGCCAGATGGTCGTATCACTATTTTGTAGCTACCATATCTAGAGGCGAAGTGTGTGTTGGTTAACGGTTCTCATGCCCACACTGAGTTTTGGAACTTTCAGCCCCACCCACTGCTGCAAAGCCACACACACAGCTGGAAAATCCCAGGAAATCTTTCTGTAGTGAGGGGATTCCTGAGAAGCGTCCCCAGCAAGTGCTTCAGAACTGTCTGGATCAATCAAATTCTGGAATTCAGAATGTTTCCCTTTCCCAACAGAAGATGTTCCCAGGCTAGCCTACAGATGAATTAAGGGGGGGATCATAAAAAGAATGCATCAACAACTACAGCTCTGATAACACTGGAGAGTTTGTCTGCCACTTCCAGCATCATCTATAGGGAAAGGACTTCTGTTTTCAATACATTTCCCTTTCTCTGCCCCAGTTTAAAAGCAGTGCTCCCTAACCCCGCCTCTCCCTTTCCCAGTACAAGGCTCTCTTGGATTTAGGGCAGGGCTGTGTGACAGGGGATTGAGCTTCTTTAGCAACACCTATGCTGGGGCCTCTGGAAGGTGGAAGGCGGCTGGGTGGCTGCCAGGGTGGGTGGGTCGGGGAGGAGGAAGGGCGAGGCTGTCCCTGTGGTCAAGGGCTCTTGGCAGAGGTCTAAAGAGTGGGCAGGAGGGAGGCATGTGGGTAGGTGGAAGTAGCCGTTTCTATTCTCTGTGTGGGCTGTGATCCAGTTTGCTCCAGGCTGAAAGCCTTACCCTTCTCTCTTGGAAATTCCTGTGCCACTCTGGGAGTCCAAAGGGAAGCCCAGGCCTCCTAAGTTGCTGCTCTGTCTTCTCAGCTTCCCACCCAGGACTTGACTTCTCCTTTGGTCCCCGCTAGCTGCAACTCTCAGGTTTCTGAGGGCGCTTTTGTTTCGGGTTGACGTTCTGCTTCTCCATTACCGTATACTGATGGTCCACCTCGCAGTTACTCTGGGAAATATCCTTGCAGGAACTGGCCTCTGCATTCAGTGGGGCAAGTAATCCTCCTTCCCTTCCCTCTTAGGGGATCTAACCAATTCCTTTCCTTCTGTCAGTGGAGCTTCAGTTATGATGAATGCGCTGGAGCAAGTCCAGGTGTTATGATAATAGCTTATCATGAATATGCCCTCTGATAAGTGCTTTTCCTATACTGACTCATTTATTTTCACATCCATGCTGTTATTGCCATTGCACAAGAGAGGAAACTGAGGCCAGAGGGGTAAGTCACTTGCCCCAGGGTGACTCAGCCGGGAACAAGGAAAGTTGGAATTCTATCCCAGATTGTAAGGTTCTAGCAGTCGTAATAGGAGCCCCCCAGAAAGGGTGGATCAGGGAAAGTTTCCAGAATCTTCTGAAGCTGAGACCCAAAGGATGTGGAATTAGCCAGGGAAGGTGTGATAATGATGTGCCAGCCAAGAAGCTGGGAAGGAAGCAACTAAGCCAAAGAGAATACCCTTGCCCTTGCTCTCTATTTAGCTTTAAATCTTATCTTGAACAGAAAAAATATTTACCTCCTGTTCTGAGACTTAGCTTCTGTTTATGTTTGAGTATCTCATTTATTTAATCAGAGATCAAAGCTTTCCCATTTTCTCCTCCAGGTTCCCCTTCAGTCAGTTAACTTCAAAGTTAACTGGGACATTAGTTTCTGAAGATTTGTTCACATCCCTGAAACTCAGTTTCTTAAATCTGGAGCCCATCTTTCTTTCTTTCCTGCTGAATCTAGCACAGTGTCTTCATAAATATTTGCAAAATAAAGGAGTAAACAAAGTGAGGGACTCGTTTACCATCAGAAATGGAGTAAGGCTACATCTTAAAAGTTCCCACTGGCTTTTAGCCTTGTTCTTTAAAATACTAGAGCTTACTTTCATCAAGTTTAAGATTACAATTGTACCGGTTACTTATTTACTTGTTATGGACCTTCTATCGTCCCTCAAATCAAATACATATGTACCCTATATAAATATATATACATTTTTCTTCAACCTGGTAAGAAGGAGAAAAAAAATTCTTAGAAATAAAAAGGTTCACAATTCTCATTAAATTCAGAGGGAGCATTTAAATGGCCAAGGCTACTTCTCCAAGAGAAAATGGTCTGTAAACCCACATACCGCAGGCAGCAGTACTCTACCCTGGCTACATATCAAAATTATGTGGGAGAGATTCTGATTTAATTGGTCTGAGAGGAAACCTGGGAATCAACATTTTTTTTAAAAGTCCTTCAGGTGACTGTAATCACAGAGATCCACTAGGCCAGAGTGGAGAGCCACTAAGCCAGAACAATATCACTTTCTACCTGAGTAAGATGAACGAAGATGGCGCAGAAGAGTAAGAAAGTCCTCAGCCTTTAAAGTGGAGCCAGCAAGGGGAAGAAGATACTTTCCCCCCTAATCTTCCTTTACTTGTCCCCAGGCTCTTGGCCCTTCATTTCTAAGCTCTGTTGGAAGACCCAGAACCCTGGGCTCATCAGGGAGAGGTAGGGAATGATTATGGACACACCTCGGCCTCTCCCACAACTTCTGGACCACAGGTGACAGCATGATGGGTTTTTATTATGAAGCTGCAAGCAAAGGTCTTCATAGTCAGTGGTCAAAAAGAAGAAAAAGCAATAGCAGCAAAGAGTGATCTCCCTCTATCCCAGACAGGAAGAGAAAGTTGTTAGCTGGTTCCCAGGGGAGAGCTGGGGGCCAGGGGCAGCAGCCACTGTGCTGGAGGGGAAGTGAAAGAGGCTCTGGCCCAGTCCGTCAGGAGCCACTGCATGCCATACTAGGGTATTTTTACTAGGCTGGAGAAAAGTAGTCAAAAGGGGAAACTAGACTGGGCTGGGGATGTGGTTCAGTGGTAGAGCACTTAGGTAGCACGTGCAAGGTGCTGGGTTTGATCCTTGGAACTGTTAAAAAAACAAAAAAAAACAAAAAAAAAGAAGGGAGTTATTGTCCCTTCACACGAGGCCTATAAGCTGCTGGAGATGATCAGAGTAGGGACTAAAACTGGCATCTCTGTGGATGCCTGCAGAAATTGTATACATGATATTGATGTGTGTGCGTGCACCACTAATGGAAGGAGTTTCTGTTCTTCATCAGTTTCACAAAGATTAAGGGTGACAACTGGCCCTGAGTAGCATCCATTCTAAGCTGAACACCTATTTGTCACCCATATACCCTGTTCTGTCAGATCTGTCCAATTGCAAGTAGCAGGGCAGGGCCTTGAGAAGTTCCAGGAGTGACTGACATTCATCTTTGTGCTCAGCCTATGTCTTCCTGGAGTTCCCACTCAGGGATGTAGCTTCCTCACATCGAGATGACCTGTGCACAGCTAATTGTCACCAGCTTCATCCCCCACTCCAGTGTGGCGCTTTCCTTCCCATGCAAGCACGGGGGCTGTCTATTTCCTCATCTCACTGTTCTTCCCGTCTGCCTTTGTGATCCCAAACTTGAATCCATTTTTCCCTGCCTCTAACCAGGTCTCTTGCCCTGCCCTTGACCTCCAAAGTTCAATGACAGTGATGTCAGTCTTAAAGGTCCTCTGCAGCTTCCTAGGTTTTGGTTATCACCCTCATTGTCACTACAACATTCTGAGATGCTCTTCTTCTCTGGTGGGGAGAGGGGCAGTGCTTAGCTCAGCTTTTCCTCCTGGGGAGCAGAGTTTTGGGGAAGTCCATGAGGAGGCTACATTACTTTAGAGAAAATAACTAGAACTGACTTTCTTGATGCTACACAATAGCCAAAAATAAAACTATCCAACTAGTGTTAACTGTGGGGTAGAGGAAATACTAATTACTCTCATTTATATAAACTGCTTTTATGCATGCTTAATTTCCATCTAGCACAATAATGTGGATCATTAAGTGGGTCAGTTGCCTTTCTTTTCAAAGATGAACTGTGTTCAGGTATGTTCAGTTTTGAAAGTTCGCTGATCCTGTGGCAGAGCTGTCTGCTTTCAATTTAGAGGGAAAAAATCATTAGAAGAGAATGTTGGCTTAGACATAGAAGGCAGGGAGGGGAAAGGCGCCTAACAGGTCAGGACCCTTTGCATCCCTCATGATTAACTGTGTGACCTTACCTCTCCAGGCTTCCTTTCCTCCCCACCATGGTGGGAAGCACTGGGTACTGACTTTGACTACCCCCCACCTCCCCACCATTAAGCAGTAGCTTGCTTGCTTGCTTTCCTTTCCTTTTTTTTTTTCCTAAATGAAACATGCAGATGCAGAAAATGTTTCCCAAAATATAAAGCAGGTGAAAGAAAAAAAAAAAAGAAAGCCACATAAGAGTATCTCTGAGGTATCTGCACAAAACACTGGGGTTCAGGGTCATCTGATGATCAATGACTTTGTAAGAAGTGGCCAGGCTGGCAAGGCCCCTTATGAACTCTTACAGCTTTGGAGGAAGGGTCAGAATAACACCCATATGATGGAAGGTGCTCCTAGCATAGCTGGAAGTTAACCTGAGGCCACTGCAAAAACAGGTGGAGGGAAACACTTCATTCTAAACTTCTGACCATAGTGGTTAAGATGCATGCTTGGCATTCCCTCACACTCAAAAAAGGCTCAATCCAAGTGATTGCTATTTCAAATTGACCTTTCCAAATTGTTGGTGAGATTTAAATGAATTGACTCAGTTATGCCTCAATTTCAAAAGAGGCAGTTTTGAAACCTGTGGTTCCCTGAGCTCTAAAATACTAAGCCATTTGTCCTAATGACACAGCAGACTCTGAACTCTGGAATACCACAGGAATATCACACCACTGCAAATTACTAGGGGTGCTGAGTCTTCAAAAAAAGGGGAAGTGAAACAAAAGCTCGGCTCTGTTTTTGAGATGCATATTTGATATGGACAGACTGAATAGTTTCTGAGATTATTTTCCTGGAGGCATTTATTCTGCACAGCTACACAGCCCTTAAGTTTTTCCTTTGTTATATCTATCTATGTATAAACACATCGCCTCTATAGTGGGCTATAATCTCTCTCACTGAAGCTTCCAAAGACAAGGCCTTTTTGTCATGGGTAAGTGCAGGGCCAGTCAACCTGACAAAAGGAGTCATTTAATGCTTAATTTCCCCAACTTTCCTATGATTAAAAAAAAAAAAAGGTCTAACTTCAAATGCTGTAATTGTATTACATCTAGATTGTTTTCTTTCTCCATCCCCCAACAAATGTTTAAATTGTCTCTAGTGGCAGGGACGTTCTCCCCCACCCCACACATTTTTTATCAAGCCAACCTTGAAAAATGAAACACTCTCCTTTTCTCTGGCTTACCCTATTTTAAAATTGAGGCCCTTTGACCTTTTCAACAACACACTTCTTGCCTGACACACCAAATGCTAATTTGAAAGCCAGAGGAGGTAAAGGGTCTGGGTAGCTGGGCAAAGGATGCGGGGAGGTTCTATATATTTGGCATCAGCTCAGAAATTCAGAAAATGTTTGTGCAACCACTCCCCCAGCCAGGATCCCAACCCCCACCCTCATCACAGGGCCTTCTAGCACATAAATAAAAAAGGACGTGAGAGGATGAAATCGGAGAGCCCAGGAGGACAGTTAAGGGGGTCACGATTGTGCACCCAGGGAAGCCCACTCTTCACTGGCACATGTCTACGCCTCATCCCTCCTTTCCTGCATCCAAAGTTTAGGATCAGGACCTCTTCGGCTCCCACCCCCACCCCCAGAGGTGGCCAGTTAAACTTTGAAGCAGCGCCGCCCATGAAAGGCTGGCTGGTATGAGACAAATTGACACTGCTTCTGCACGTCGAGGTGGCAGCGCTGTGCACCTTAAGAATCATGTATGTTCTTATTTTAAAAGGAAAAAAAAAAAGTTCAGCGAACGCACAAGCCTGGAACACATTAACTTGTAAACTGAATCGAACACACCTAAAGAGAATCCATCCCCCTCTCAAACAAAAAGAAGGGGTGGAGGGGAAAGGCGAAGGCACTTTACCATCTTGTCCTGAGCTTTCCAGATACTCCGTCAGGTCACAGCCAAATGCACTGGCGGCCCCCTTTCGTTTCAGCTTCTGCTTGGCACCCTTGTTCTTCATGAGTTAGTCCCAAAGAGGCTGCCCCTCCGTCTCTCCCTCTCTCTGCTAGGCACCGCGCGGACGATGGTCTCCGGGGTTAGATCACTGGCTGCAGCGCGGCGCCGGGGGTCCGCATGGGCGAACCGAAGGACGTGGGCCGCGGGCGCTGGGCATGGACCCCGAGGGGTTGCGAGCCCGGGTGCCGGCGCGCACGGGCCGGGGCGCGGCGGGGAGCGCGGCCGAGCCAGCAGAGCCTGAAATCCACCCCGCGCGCCTCCAGGGCCGCGGTGCCGGAGGCCGTGCAGAGCTGGCAGCTGCGGGCCGGCTCGCTTGGGAGTGTCACTTCCTCACTTGGAGTCGCAGGGACTTTCACAGGCGCCTGTGATGTCTTCAGCTGCTTTTCCTCGGCTTCAGAGGGAAGGCGAGCTCTCCTCTTCGCCTTCCTAAGTGTCCAGGAGAGATCGCGAGCGCGGTGGAGGCGGCTTTGGCGAGGGGCGAGGAGACCGCCCCGGAGCTGCTGTGTGTCTCTGCCCTGGGCCCGCTGTCTTGCCTTCAGACGGCTTCGGTAAAGCGAAAAACAAGCATCCTGTCTCCCTCGCCCGCCCTCACGCCTTCCTTTTTTTCCTGTCTTACAAATCCTAGGATCATCCAGCTCAGGAAACGCTGGAAGGAAGTTAGCTAGGGAGGGGGGCGGAGGGTGGAAATTTTTGGCAGCTCGGTGCTCAGCGTGTGTATGGAGCTGGAGGAAGTAGGTGGGTGGGTTGAGGAGTACCGGTTGGGGGAGAGAATGCGCTCTCCTGCGGGCCGTTCTGCGACTTTAGAGATAGCTCTGGGCGGCCCAGAGGAAATCACCGCTCTCCTAGGAGAACCCGCAGCCCGGCCGCCGCTTCCTGCCCCTCCAACACAGCTCTTTGAAGAGGACAGGAGGAGGTGCCCTGGCCTTCTCCAAGGAGGGTGCGGGATGGGGCTCTCAGAAAGTTCTGCTTTAGTGTACTCCTCACCGTCATCCTATCTCTGACACTTTCTATTTCGGTGCCTGCCTTTCTCCGCCTCAAACACCTAAAGAGCAATGACAGAAACAAAGACCAGGACTCCAGCAGAGAGACCTACCTACCTGACAGCCAGCTGGTCTGCGCTGGCCACTTCCATCCCTCCCGGTACCCTAAGCCTAGCAGACTCCCCAATCCACCCTGAAGTAAGGATACCCTTGGGCTAGAGTAGCTTCATCTTTGTTACCACTGCCCCCAGAAATCTGATTTCTGGTTACAGATTCACACACATACACACCCCACATGTGCAGGAGCAAATTTATTGCAAAGTGTGCTAAACGGAAGTGCTTTTTGGGGAAAGAATCTGGGATTTAAGGGGCCTCTGAGATTTTAGCAAATTGTAGAGAGAGCATTCTCCCAGATTGTTTCATAATTTGTCCCAAGTTGTTTTAGGAGGACATGTTTTTCCTTCTCCAGTTGGACTTGAAATTCCTTGACTTCTGTGTACTCAGCACACAGTAAGCACTCAAATTCTTGTGATTTAACTATTTGAGGATTAGATTAAACTTCCTGTATAAATACAAATCCATATATAGGCTTGAAGGGTAGAGACAATCTCGCAGCTCAGATTGCTGGCAAAAGCTTTATGTATAGTATTTTAGTTACTGAATCCCTTTACAGTCACTTATATATCACCATGACAGTTTGTGAACTTTAACCCCTGACCTTTTCTCTATGTCAGCTCACAACCTGATAGTTACCTACCAAATCTGGCTTACAGAAGTGTTTGTCTTGGTGCATCCCATGTTTAAATTTTTTTTAAAAAAATTGTCAACACTGAAGTAACAGTTAAGAGATTTTTGCATAAGTGATCTGGATTTTTGCCTTCTCTTCCAAAAATGGAAGATATGATTACACCACAAGTGCATTTCTATATGGCAAGGATTGGTGATGCCAGGTTGTTACAACTCCCTTGGGGCTACCCTCTTTAGAGAGATGAGCCTTCCAGTTTTGCAGCCTCTGCTGCCTGTCTTCCCCTCTTTACACCTGCCTGGCCTCTGCAGTCACTTGAGTTTGTGCCCCTCTGTATGGTCTCTTCTTCCTTCCATTTTTCTGTCTCAGTGATACCAGCATCATCCCAGTAATCATGGTGAGACATCTCCACGTAACCATTGACTCATTGCTTTCCTTCTGGCCCACCACCAAACTCGTCCTGCCTAGGCCCATGAGTCCTTCAAGATGCCTCTCAGCTGAGGTTCTTCTTTTCCAGGCCTACTCAGTGATGATCATTCACTCCTCAGTTACTAGAATAATTCCTAGTGGGTTTTGCTAAGCACTTCTGTCCGCTGTATTGAAGGCCTGACACATCCTCCTGGAGCACTGCTATTATATGACTGCTCACTGAAATCCTTCCATTTTCTTTCCTATTGCCAAGGCAGCAATGTTTAAGCAATTGGTGAGCTGTTTGGAGAATATCCAGTAGGGCATTTGATATAATGGCTTGTTCCTCCTTTTATTTATAGAGAATCATTTTGTAATGAGACTATAATTATCACTATTAACATCTGTTTAGGAGTTTACTTTAGCATGTATTACTTCATCTGATCCACAATGGATTTCATCACTTTGTCAGCAAGGGAGAGAGGCAGAATGGCACGTTTTTCCTGGGTCTAGACCCCCAGGGCACAAATTATGGATAAATTGTTAAGGCCTGTGAATTTCATTTTAAATCTTTAAAAATATTCTTTTACCTTTTCATTTTGAAATAATTTTAGTTTATAATTCTTTTTTTTTCTAAAAAATCGTCAAAGAATTCCCATCTACCCTTCACCCAGCTTCTTCAAATATTAATCTTACATAAGAAGTACAGTTACCAAAATTAGGAGGTTTACACTGAGAGAATAATACTAACAAATCAACAGATGCTATGAAATGTGAACCTACTTTTGATTCCATAAAGTTTTTATTAAATATGGCCTTTCTCATAACAAAGTCAATTAGCTAAATATGGGAATAATGACTTATAAGTAATTATCAAAACACTTCACAGTGTAACTTTAGCTATTTATAAGGTTCCCTTAACCACCACTGAATCTAGCAGATGTAGTTTGTGGGGAAATGGGGCTACCTGTGTGAACTAATAAGGCTAGTTACCAACCTTATCAGCTGTCAGATTCTTCCATGCTTTATTTAGAATTTCCCCAAAGGACTCCATCATCATAGGCTTTTTTAACTTGGAACACCCCCAGAGATCTTTTGGTCCCTGCTTCACAATAAGTTGGTTCAAGTTGTTAAGGGTTCGGGGTGGAGATAACATTGAGTCCCTGGCAAGGTGTTCATTGTGCCTATTCTGATTGAACAAATTTTATTAGAAATGTGCACTGGTGGTTTTTTTTTTTTAAAATCTCTGTTTGTTAACCCTTGATCATTATGATGTGATGAATTCACAGCCTATTAATTCAGATAATAAAATCACACAGTGACAACCTCACTTAGGGATCTGGAAAATGTGCTCCTTTCCACTTGTTCCCCGTCCCCTCTCAATGTTGAGCATGACCTGTGACAGATGCCAAATTTGAATTTCACCTTTCTCCTATAAACCTTTTTTCTACTTTTCATTCTCTTTCCTTCTTCCTCTTATTTTTTGCTTTTCTCATTTCTCTTTTTCCTTTCTTACTCTAAGGAGATTCTTCTATGGGACTGTGGAAAAAAATTCAGATTTGGGTTCCAAAGGGTTTTTCCACCAGGCTGCAGATTTCCTAGGGCTCAAGGTTATATGGAGATAGCGTAAGAATGTTAACTTAAGGAAAAATAAGCTATTTGGTGATACTGTAAATTATGCCCTCCGCCGATTGTCATGGTGCAGACTTGCTAGGAAAGCACTTTTCTCACAGGAAGAAACCACAGAAGAATTCTGTGGTTGCTTACAATCCCTCTTATTTCTACCTGTTGAGGACAGATGCCTATTGAAGTGTACCATCTGCTCCCTTCATCACTCAGAATGCTAGCTAGCAATCACCTTCGCTATAAATAAATAGATATAGGAGACACAAAGCAAGTATTGGGACGTTTTATTATCACTCATGATCTTAACTTTTCTTTTACCCTGTTTGCCCATAAAAATAGACTTGACTATGGACAATTTTAGAATTCTCCCCCATCTCCTAGTAATTTGTTTAAATGTTCATATATGATTCCTTGGCCATGGGCTGCCATGAGTGTGTTCTGAATATCAAGTTCTAGGATGCTGGAGTGTTACCTCATTTTCTTGCTGAATACATTTCTTCCCCCACTTCCTCTCCATTCCTACCTCCACAGCTGCCCCTGTTTTAAAGGTGTTTGTGTGGTATCTACTTTGATGTGGTGTGCCAGTGGTGTGTCTTTCAGACAGGCCTTGAGCCTGACCTCAGCCCAGCTATCAATACCCTGAGGTTCTGAAGCCAGTAGAAGATGAGGGTAACTAAAACAAAAAGGCTTCCAGAAAGTTTTGTACCCAAGACTTTGTTGTTGCATTTCCCTATATGTGTGTTTCTAATCCAGGTTATACTGCAAATTTTTGCTTCTAAATGTCCAAATGACATTGAACACTTTTTCTTAGTATGGGGAATGTGGAGCTCCACATTACCAATCCCTAATCAGATGTCAGAGAGATTGTAAATCCAAGTGGAGGAGAGGCCAACTTGATGGAAGAGAAGGATGGGAACTGTAATCAGTCTCCCACCCTGACCAACTGACTGACTTCCCATTGCTCCACCATCTCTGTGACTATGAAAGCCAGCATTGCTTCTAAACGAGCTTCCAAGGGCAGAGCAGTGCTGTGATAAGAATGGAGGAGAGGGGACTTTAAATGGCCACTCCCAGCCTGAATGTTGAAGAACAGACCAAGTCATTATTGCAATATCTATTCATCTCTCCCTCCCTGCTCTCTCCCTCACATTGTGTATTTCAGTTCATTTCAGCTCCTGGAAGCTGCAAAACTGCGTTAGTCAGGGGAAAAAAAAACTGGAGGCACTGCTTCACTCCCTGAGAACATAAATTAGTTACTTTACCACCAGTCTGTCATTTGGGGGTAACAGGGGTGGAGAGTAAGAGCATACTTAGAAAGGAAAGACTTGGTTACAAATGAAGTCTATAACAAACATCAACTGATTGATCTGCCATCTCCTAATTTAAAAGCTCAGACTTTTATTTGAAAGACTAGATGTCAAAGAGATTGTAAATCCAAGTCACCTCCAGCTTTATAAGTTTGGGAGCTGGTAAGGGTAAAAACTATCTTTTGGAGAAAGATAAAACATAGTTCTCTACACATCAAGGACCATATCAGACCTTCAGAAGGAAATGTCTTCATGATATAAAATACAGGGCCAAGTAGAAATTGAGAGGGTAGGACTAGAGATGAAATGAGACATCTGAACATAGTATTTGAAATTGAAAAATAAAAATTTCCCCACCAATATTTTAACTATACTCTAGTTTTTGTGTGTGTCCAATACTGTATTGTTCAAAACAACAACAACAAAAACAAACACCATAAAGACATTTGATTCATTTGCACAGTTGTGGCAATAAATGAGACTTTAGTGTTTCAGAAATGATGAACACACCAGGCTGCACAAGACTCCCTTGTCCCACTCCACCAGGGCTCTGGACACTGCCAAACAGCAGCAGGATCCTTCCTTCCTTGAGTCACATGGCCAGAGGGAGAACCATGTCCTGGGTTAGATTACTATTATACCCACATTTGAATCTCCACAGGGTCTAGCCTTTAGCTCTAAGTCTGAATTTGGCTTGAGGCCTCTATTTTTGTGGCCCAGAAGGAAAGATGTAGGGGCTGATCTCCTCCGCAGCAGCCCCAAGCAATTTGGCAGGGTCTGTTCTGAGGACCTAGCAATAGGTTCTGAGGTCCTTGTCAGCAGCTGGATTTGAGACAACCCCCCCACCATCACCCCCATGTATCTTGAAGTTCCCAAACTGGATAGAGCCTTTGGGTAAAAAAAATCCCTGATTCCTTGTAGAACACGGGAACCCCCAGGGTAGAAAATGACTTATTTCAATAATCTTGGGCCTCACTCCACCTCTGTTTCCCTTTGTATTCTGTTCTGCTCCGATTTGGGCACATTGCCCTTTTTCTGGCTTGGGGAAAGACAGGCATGGAAAGAGCAGAGCTGGGTTCGGAGCTCCATCTGTCTCCCTCCAGGGTCTCTGAAAGCTGTAGCAACCGATGTTCTTAGGTGGGTGGGGATCTGTCCCCGCCCCGTTCATTGTGTTCCATAGTTTCCTGTACACTGCCTGTAACCCTTTACCAATCTGCCAGGCGCCTTTTAACACAAAAGGGAGGAGATGGGGGGAGGGAGTGCTGAGGAAAAACATCCCTATAAATAGCCCTCTTGAGCAAAATTGTTTTCCCAATACACAGTTGTTGTTAGGCTTGATGCCCCTTAATCTGCCTCAGCATGCTCCTCCCCTTACATTCTGGTCTTCCCCTGCATACCTGGTTTTCCTATTCAGTCCTTTCGGTGACACTCAGGGGCTATAGAGGTACTTGTTGTAAGCTTGTGCATCCCCCACCTGCTCCTCCTGGCTCTAGGCACGTGGGCTGTGGGCTCAGACTGCCCTGGGTTCCACCTCTGGATCAGCCTATTATTTGCTCCATGACCTTGGTCAGGCAAATTACTTAACCTCTCTGAACTTCAGTTTCACCACCATCTGGGTGGGGGTGATAATATCTACCTCATAACATTGCTGTGAGGATTAAATAAGCTAATGAAAATGCCCAGTACTTGGCCTACACCTAGGTAAGTGCTGGATACGTAAACAAGAGTGATTTTTATTACTTTCTCACAGAGCAAACCTTCTGTTTCTTCCTGTCTTTATCCAACTTTCTGGTGTCTTCTTTTCCCCATCCTGGTTCCTTGTCCCACATAAAACACATTTACAGGACTTTAAGTTTATTTAATTTTCTTTTATTTATTTATAACTTGCCCAGTTCCAACATGGCTTGAGATGATTTGTTTTAACATTTAAGTGCTTGGAATCTGGAGAGAGGGTAAGACTGCCTCTTCTTAATCAGTTTCCTGACATGAAAGATACATTTCTTTCTGTGTTTCTTTGGGAACTAGTTTTAATCGTGGCTCACACTCTTCTTACATCTCTGCAATCCCAGGATCTGCTTTCATTCCTACCTTGGACACATAGTATACAGAAATTAATATGGGGATAAGAGTTATAACAGGTTACAGATAAAAGTTACCATTAATATTTGAATTCATCCCTAAAATTATGAACATTTGTTAGTGGGATAATGTAGTTTTATTTTTCATTATACTTCTGGGATGTATATTTACAAGGTTGAGGGGTTTGGGAATAGTGGGGAAGGGGTCCTAGTTTGTAATCAAAAATCACACTTGAAAAATCACACATATATTTTAGGGAACATTCTATTTTCTGCAATACTCAATGCATAAATATTTAATTCTTCATATTGATTCTAAAAGAAGCTCATTAAATACACAAAAAAGCTGATTTATGTGTATGCCTTTTCAAACTAAGGTGTGTGAATGTGTGTTGTGTGTGTAGTGTATATACATGTATACGTATGTCTATATCTATGTTGTTTGTCTAAGTTCATATTTGTATCCATGTGTTGCACATTAATTTGATTTCATGGGAGGGTCTCCCTGATTTCATGGAACTTGATAAGTTATAGTAGCCACAGGTTTTAGTTCTAATTCTATGTATTCAGCAGAACTTCTTCAATTGGTATCTACCGCGGGATGGTTTAAAACATTCTAGAAATCAGGAGCAAGCTTGTGTTAGAGTTTGGATGTGAGACATCCATCAAAAGCTCATGTGTGAGACAATGCAAGAAGGTTCAGAGGGGAAATGATTGGGTTGTAAGAGCCTTAACCCAATCAGTGAATTAATCAGCTGATGGGATTAGTTGAGTGGTAACTGAAGGCAGCTGGGGTGTGGCTGGAGGAGGTGGGGCATTGGGGCATGGCTTTGGGGTATATATATATTTGTATCTGGGAAGTGGACATCTTTCTCTCAGCTTTTTGATCATCATTTGAGTTACTTCCCTCCTCCACATTCTTCCACCTGATTTTCAGCCTCACTTTGAACCACAGGGAATGGAGCCAACTGTCAATGGACTAAAACCATGAAACCATAAGCCCCTAATAAACTTTTCCTCCTCTATAATTGCTTTGGTTGGGTCCTTTAGCCACAGCAGCCTAAAAGTTGACCAAAACACCTGTATTTACTCTTAAAATGATTTCCCACATTTCCCAGACAGTTCTGGTGCAAACATTCTGCTCCATCTTCAAAATATATGCCAAAGAATAGCCACCCCTCATTTTTTCTTTAGAAAAAATGGCCAATCTTATGGGTTGGATTGTGTTGCCCAAAAATTCATATGCTGTAGACCTAACCTCTATGTGTTAGTCAGAAAGAAAAAAGAAATGTTACATGTTAATATATGATGGCACAGAATAAGCATTCCAATTCCAAAAGAGAGAAATAGGAGCAAAGAAAGAAGGGATGAAACAAAAGCAAGACTGATACCCAGCCAGGCAAACATTAGATCCCATAACTCCATGCCCAGCCTCTAGGGCACATGGTGATGAGATGTGAGCTCCAAAGGGCTTGTGCAGCCCTACCTCATGGCCTAGCCAGTTGCAGTCCACATGACTTCTCTCTCATGTAGGTTTCTGAACCATGCAGCTTCTGAATCAGCAGCTTTCCTCAGCAGATGGTCCATGTTATTGACATCTCTTAATGGGGGGGAGGGTGTTAGTCCTCCATTCCAGCTTTGGCTTCACCTTTACAGCCTTATGCAGTACCCTCTTAGGGGCTGCATGTAAGGATTCTGACCCTGCCACACTTTTCCTGTATTCTTAGGCCTGTGAATTTTCAGTGGAGGCCTCCAACACAGCTCAACTTCAGCATCCTTCATTCCTACAGAACTGGCACCATGGTATGATGCCAAGGTCTGCCACCTGCTCAAGCAGTAGCCAGACTCCATTGGAACACAGATGTAGCAACCTCTGAGTGCTGGAGTCGCTGAGCACAGTGAATTGAATCCTTGGGGAAATAACTTCCCAGACACCCCTGTGTGATCAGGGTACCCACATAGTCTCAGAAATGAGTTTTCACTTTTACACCATTGAGCCTGCCACAGGTGTGGTCTTGCCAATTCCTGAGATACCCTGCCATTGTCTTGTACAAAGTGTTTAACTTCTGTAGTGGAGGTAATCTCTTCAGCAAACATGCTTTCCTTGGTCCCAATTTCACATGTGCTTATTCTCTGGTGAAACTGCAAGTTTCCCCAAATCTTTCCTTTCCACTCTTTGTTCCTGATTATCACAGTAAAACTAGCGAGAAGCTGCTAAAGGCTGCCATGCCAATTCTTGAACACTGTGCTGCCTTGAAATCTCCTTTGCCAAATTAATTAGTACATCACCTTTAAATTCAGCCTCAGAAAATGTAAACAAGTTCTTTGCCAGAATGTAACATGAATGGCCTGTAGACCAATATCCAATAGAGTGTCTGTTCCCTTCTGAAACCTCATGAGCACAGCCTTTACTGTCTACATTCCTCTCAGCACTCTGGTTATCTGACCTCCCACCAGAATTGCTCATTAAGCTCTACTTACAGCATTCTAAGTTTTCTCCAGCCTGCCTCTTCAAACTTTTCCAGATTCCTCCTGAAAACTAGTCCCCAAAGTTTCTGAATCCTGTAATCAGGTTAGTCACAGCAATGACCTCACTCCTGGTACCAATTTCTGTGTTAGTAAGCTTTGCTTTACTGTGACCAAACTATCAGCAAGAACAATTTAGAGGAGGAAAAGTTTACTTTAGGCTCACAGTTTCAGAGGTTCAATCCATAGTCTGCTGACTCCATTGCTCTGGGCCTAAGGTGAGGCAGAACAGTATGGATGAAAGGCATGGTTGAGGAAAGTTACTTAGCTCATGACAAATGGGAAGCAGAGAGGAAATACAAGGAACCAGGGACAAAATGTATAATCCTGAAGGCATACCTCCAGTAATCCACTTCCTCCAGTTACCACGTGCCTACAGTTACCACCCAATAATCCATTCAAATTATTCATCCATCAAATGTATCAATCCATTGATTAGATGGCTTGATAATCATTAATGATAATCTAATCATTTTGCCTCCTACATCAACACAGGAGCTTTTAGGGAATGCCTCATATCCAAACCACAACATCCTAACTCCTCAGAAAGTAGCCTTATTTGGGAACTAGAATGGTTGTGATGTAATTAGTTAAGATGCTGTCAAACCAGAATAGAAAAGGCCTCAAATATAATATGAATAGGCTTCTAATGTCATATAAAGTGGAGTATTATGTACACAGACACTTATACATGGAGAATATTATGTAAAGAGGAGGCAATTGGAGTGATTCTTCTACATGGTAAGAGCCACCAAAGATTGCCAGCAGCCCTAGAATCTTGGGAAGAGGCATGGAACACGTTTTTCTCACAGCCCCCCCTGTGGACACCTTGACTTTGAACTTCAAAAATCTAGAACTGTAAGTCAATAAATTGTCATTGTTTAAACCATCCAGTTTGTGGTGTTTTGTTATGGCAGCCCTACCAAGTTAGTACAACCAACATAATTAAGGAAAAGAATCACCCCTGGTCCTGCACTGGAACCTGCTTTTTTAATGATCAAATTGGAAACAGCCTAAGTTTTCTCAGAAGTCTCTTGGTATCTCCTTCCCCAAGGAAATACTTATATCTCCAGCTGGTATGGATGTTAAACAATTTTGTACACACACAAAAATGCTCATTTTAGCATGGAGTTCCAATGGAGGTCAAGGAGAATTGCTAAATAAACAGCCAGGGACTCACCTAATTGTAGAGAATGGTGAGATGTGGGAGGTCAAGGATTTCTTCCCACAGACAGTAGCCCCCCACCCTTATCCACAGGAGATATATTTCAAGCCCCCCAGTTGTTGCCTGAAATTGTGGAAAGTATCAAACCTTATATAAACCATGTTTTTTCCTATGCACACATACCTATGATAAAGTTTAATATATAAATTAAGAATAATAACAGATTAACAACACAAAATAGACCAACTATATAACATTACACAAAATTACTTAAACTTACAAATTGCTTTATTTCTGGGATTTCCCACTTAATATTTTAATACTGTAATTGACCATAGGTAACTGGATAAGTGAGGACTACTGTACTTTACCTTTTGAAGGACATCAAAACCTTTTTTGGGGGACACCAGAGAAAGAAAGTTCTGTGAAGCCACTGTAAGCCCCGAAGCCTCCCTGAATAGGTCTCTCTGGCTCTGGCCCCTATTCCTCCATCTCCTCCGACGAGAAAATAGAATTGTTGTGATGTAATTACTTAGGATGCAGTCAAACCAGAAACTTGGTTAGTTATCATCTCCCTTATCTTCCTTAAATATCCCAAGGCCTGAACACTGAGGCTTTTGAGTCTATGAAGTCTATTTACACGGAATTTTTTTTCGTTGACTTGGCCAGTCAATCAGTAAATTTACAGAGCATCCTCTTTGTGTCAGGCCGACAGAGGTTTGGTACCTTGGGTTTGGTGCCTTGGGGAAACAAAGTTGGAAAGACACCATCCATGTCCTCATGGAGCACTTGCTCCAGTGGCAAGAAAGCCAAGCACATGGTGAGATTAGGAGCATGGTGCATGTGTTCGAGTTAGAGTATCCTGTTGCTGGAAGAGTCAGGGAGGGCCTCTCAGAGGAAGTGATCCTCATGGAGACTTCAGTGGATCTGCTCCTACAGATCTAGGGGAGAAGGTTTTCCTCTAGAGACCCAGAGGAATGTGAGACTGGGACTTGCTCAGGGGAAAAAAAAAACCACAAGTTAGTGTGGCTGGGTGTGGGAGAGAGTGGTATCATATCTAGCTGGTGCTGAGAGAGGAGCCAAATACATGTGTGCTAGAGAGTGAAGTGCATGATGGGTCTTGTAGTGGGGAGCCACAGAGAATTTTCAGCATCTCAGTTTCAGCTAAATCTGTCAGTGATGTTGGTGGCAGGAAGGAAGGCGGGAAGCTTCAAGGAAGAGCACAACATTCTTCCTTGGCTCCTTCCCTCTCACTTTGCTGAGAAGTAGAAAACATCCTGGTTGGATGCCCAACTTCTAGAGTGACTTGGAGTCAGATCCTGGCCTTGTCACTCGTTTTAGTCCTATGATTAGTTTTGAATCCAAGACATGAAATCAGATAATATAGTAAGGGAATTTAACTTATCTGCATAAACTGCTATTTTACATGAAAAATACATCATGGCAGAGTCTAGATATGGAGCTATAAGTGTAGGCTTCTATTCCTATAAGTTGTTTGTAAGACCATCATCATAAAGTTAATTTGCATACTCCCTGAACTGTATACCTTGGCCTTTCAGGAATTTGGTTTGCATTATTGAAGTGTCCCAGGCTTCCAGAAGAGGGATCTCATTGACATTTGAGATGTAGGTTTGCCATCTAGTGGGCATTTTTTAATGTGCATGCATTACAAATACATATATGAAAGGGAGGGGAATCTCTTGAAAACAGAAGGAAGACCAATAGAGCAGGGAAAAGGGAGAGGGAAATGAGAGGTGAAGAGGGAAGGGGGAAATACTGGGGGAAGATATAGGCCAAGATAGGTTGTTACATTGTGTGCATGAACAAATATGTAACAATGAATCCTATCATTATGTATAATTGTAATGCACTAATAAAATATGGAAAAAAAACAAATACACATAGGTACTACACATACCTCCCCCACAGTTTTTATCAATTATTCTTAATTATTCTCCTTCATCATAACACTTCCCTCTTGGTAAAAGCATCTTAGTTTATACGTGTCAGGTGTATAAGAATGTTTTATGTTATGTGTGTTTGCACATACAGTAGAGAATAATAATATCACATGGCAGCCTTTTCAAATTTTATGTACTCTTCCACGTGTACCTATCTTGCTTTATTTAAGAATTATTGATAGAGAAAAGAAGGATCAGTGATATATCATCACAGTACAGGCACAATGCCTGTTCCATAGTAGAAACTCAGTCAACATTCATTTCCTTCCTCTTTTCTCCACATCCTCTCTCATAAAAACTGCGTTCAAAATGACAATTTCAATGTGCATGTGGTGTGTGAAGCATCACACCATATGTGTGAGCTTTGTTAGCTCAGTGAATGAGAAGACGAATAAAATCCAGTGCCTATCTTTAAGATGCTTAGAGTAGAAAACTTCTGGTTTTGCAACTAGATTCCAGCAGATAATGTCTTACCTATTTGGGAAAGACTTTCTTAAAATTCAAATTTGGCTTCTCTTTAGAAATACTATTATATTGATGCTAAATTTCCCAGAGTAAGAAGAAGAATCTTTGTAGTAAGGGATGGAATGGGCACCAGGAGCAGTTTGATTTATATTTAATGGGGCAAAAAGTGAAGAGAGTGAAGAAAATAAGCAGGGCGGGGGATGGGGGGTAGCAGGGGAAAGTAGAGGAGTAGAGACTGTGTGGGATATGTTTTGTAAAATTTTGGAGAAAAGGAGGAAAGATATTTGGGCCCAGCTACCATATGGTGTGAGATATTGAAAGAGGGTCAGAGAAAGAAGGTTTGAAGAGGTTTTGTTTTGTATTATGAATGGAATCCCCTTTTGATGTTTTCATGACATTGCAGAGAAGATTTAAATTGCCTTTTTGTTATTTTTGGATGTGGGTTAGTATTTCTTTGGAAAATAGCACCATGCGGAGACAGGCTGTGAAGTGGTTTAGCTTTATCTGGAAAACATAAATGTTCAGACCATAAAACTTTAAAAATAGACACATTATACTTTCCTCATGTGTCTCAAACCTAAAATTAAACAAAACTAAAATGATAAAATTAAAAAAGGAATATTTATTTTAAAAGTAATATATGTGTTTGGCTTAAAATTTTTTAAAGTACAAAATAACATTAAATGGAAAAAGAAAAAAGGTAGATTCCTGCTTCAGACTCTTTGTTTTTAATTCTTTTGATGGTTAGCACTAAAATTTTAGTTCCTATGCTTATACCACTGTTTCTTGGATTTATGTATTTAGTGTCTACTAACTCCATGCTATGAATGATGAGAAACATAGCTCATTTACACTACCTCTCCAGTTCCTTCCCCCTTTATGTGTTTGGTAAATTATATTTTTTCTCTACTTTCCTTTTGGTTATAATTATAAATTTAAATGCTGTGCTTAAACTTTGAATTCCTGCTCTATCAATACAGAGAGTGTCGTAGTCAACTTTCTGTTGCTATAATACAATACCTGAGTCTGGGTATAAAAAGAAGAGATTTATTTGGCTCTTAGTTCTGAAAGCTGAGAAGTCCAAGATGGGGTAGATGCATTCAGTGAGGGCCCCATGCTGCTTCAAATCCTGGCAGAAAAAAGAAAAGGCAAGGGAGTTCCTAAGAAAGAAGTAAAATGGGGGAGATTCAGCCTCCCTTTCTAACAATCCACACTCTCCGTAACTACTTCAGTCGCATGAGAATTAATCCAGTCCTGTGAGAACTCACTCAGAAAGGCATCAATCCATTCTTGAGGACTCTGTCTCCCATGACCCAGACTCCTCCCACTAGGCTACACCTTCCAACACTGCTGCACTGGGGACCAAGCCACAGTGTGAGATTGGCAGGGACACACTATACTCAAGCCGAAACAGATAGTCACCCTTTATTCCCTACAAGGCAGTATGAGAAAACAGCACACCCAAACTATTCTTCACCTTTTTCAGCCTGCTGACTTCCACCCCAGTCTCCTAATCAACCCACCAATTTCTCCTGTTTCTATATTTATGTTAGGGTTTATGACTTTTGCATTTTTTCCTGTATGTATAATTAGTTTTGTGCATTTTATCTGTTGATTGATTTGACAATTAAAATCAATAAATTAGTTTATGGCTTATAGTTCATGCTTATGCAAATATTATTTGCTACAGAATAGAGGGTGTTTGGCTCAGAAGATAGGATACCAATCCAATATCCTTAAATACAACATATGCTCTGATACACGCTATATATGTTCTATACATGCTCCTATACAAAGGAGCATGAAAGAAGCAAATGCATTTAACAAACTCCAGTATCTATTCCTGCTAAAAATTCTCAGCAAAACTAAGAATGTGAAAGAATTTCTTCAATCTGATAAAAAGCATCTATGAAAAATCTCCAACTAACCTCATGCTCATGATGAAAATCTGAATGCTTTCCCACTAAGACAAGAACAAGACAAGGATGCCTTTTGTCACTGCTTCTATCCAATATCCAATATTGTACATAGATGCAAATTTTCTAAATGCAATTTTAACAAATTAAAAGGGAAATTACATTATGACCAAGCAGGATTCATTCCAAAAATGAGAGTTTTAACATTTAAAAGTCAATCAGCGTAATGCATCATAATGTCAAACTAAAAAAAGATATATATTTTTTAAAAGGATAAAAGGAATCCAGATTGAGAAGAAAAAAAAACTGTCTTTATTAGTTTATTGTCTCTGTAGAAATTTCATTGAAATAAAGATAAAAAGCTATCAAAATAAGTGAGTTTGGCAACATTATAAGGCACAAGATCATTATATAAAAATGAATTGAATTTCTACATACTAATAATAAACAATTTGGAATTTAAATTTTAAAATGCCACTTATAATACCATGAATCCCATTAGGGAGATAGATAAACCAATAGTAGAATGGGCAAAATATAAGAAGGAATAATGATAGATAAGGAAATGCAAAGACATCTTTATTTTATGAAAATGCGTTCATCATTTTCACTGCTACTAAACGAAATTCAAATGACAATTCAAAATACGCTGAGTCAGTGACACAGATTTTTAAAAATTGTATGAACAAGATAATAATCCCCAAGGGCTGACCCCCAGTGACATGCTTCCTCCAGCCACACTCTGCCTGTCAACAGTTACCACGTAGTAATTCATACAAATTTATTAATACATCAAATGGGTAGGTCCACTGATCAGGTTACAACTTTCATAATCTGATCATTTCATCTTTGGACATTCCTGTATTGTCTATCAAATGAGTTTATTGGGGAGACCTCACATCCAATCTGTAATATTGACTATAATCATGGATTCGTCCATTTCTTTTCACAGTTCTAACAATTTTTACTTCATATATATTGAGGCTTTCTTATTATTAGGTTTATAAATGTTTGAATTATTTTCTATTTTTTTAAGAGAGAGTGAGAGAGAGAGAGGGAGAAAGAGAATTTTAATATTTATTTATTTATTTTTTAGTTTTTAGTGGACACAACATCTTTGTTTGTATGTGGTGCTGAGGATCGAACCTGGGCCGCACACATGCCAGGCGAGTGCCGTTTGAGCCACATCCCCAGCCCTGAATTATTTTCTCTTAATATATGATCCCTTCTTTTATTATTATAAAATGACCTTCTTTATACCTTTTTCTTTACTCTGAAATTTATTTAGTTGATTTTGAAGACGCTAATCTAGTTTCTTTTGTTGTCGTTGTTTTTGTTTATTTGTTTTTTGGGGACCAGGGATTGAACTTAGAGGCACTCAACCACTGAGCCACATCCTCAGCCCTATTTTGTATTTTATTTAAAGACAGTGTTTCTCTGAGTTGCTTAGTACCTCACTTTTGCTGAGGCTGGCTTTGAACTTGCCATCCACTTGCCTCAGCTCCTGAGCTATGTTTGTTTGTTTTTGATGCTAGAGATTGAACTCAGGGCCTTGCAGATGCTAAACATGTACCCTACCATTTAGTTTCATCTTCTAGTGTTAACATGGTATATATTTTCCCATTCTTTTACTTTAATCTTATTTGATATATAATCTTAATATTTGAAGTATAATTTTGTAAAAAGAATATAGTGGTGTTTTGCTTTTTTTTAAAACTCCAATATAATATTCTCTACCTTTTAATTTGGGGAGCTTATATCCTTTTAGATTAATGTAATTAGTGATATGGTTAGGTTTGAGTACATCATCTTGCTATTTGTCCTACCTACTATTTGTTCTCTGTTATTTTATCCTGGGAACTCTGTCTTGGTCTTTTGGAATCTAGGATTTGTCTCCTCAATCCAGGGAGCCTTTGAGCCTCTGCCTCAGTTTTTTCTCTCTCTGCTGCAGTTTGGAAACTCCCTCAAGGTAGTAAGCTGGAAAATTGTACTTAACCTTGTTTGCTTCCTGTCTCTCCAAGATCACCACCATCCTTTGTTACCTGATATCAAACGTCTTGTAAACTGATCTACATTGTGTGTGTGTGTGTGTGTGTGTGTGTGTGTGTGTTTGTGAGATGTGGTGTGTGTTTAAAGATGCCTTAGTGTGGTATGTGTGGTATGGTAAGTGTGGTTTCTGTTACTTAATCATAACCAGTAGGGGATGTCCATTTACTGTTTTTTTCCAACTTTTGAGATTTGGTCTTTTTTTCTCCTTTTCAATTTTTTTCTTTTGAAAAATTTCATTCCTTAGAAAAGTTGCAAAAATTACTCAATGAACAAACTATACATTTTAGCTCCACCAATTGTTAACATTTTCCTACATTTGTCCTTTCTATTTCTTTCATATTAATTAAAACATCAAGACACTTCATCATTAAATAACTGCTAAGAAAAAGACATTCTCTCATACAATCACAATACAATGATCAAATTTAAGACATTTAATGTGGCTAGACTATTATTATCTAATATGTGATGTGTTTTGATTAACTATTACAGTATATCAAATGACTGCCATACTTAGAGTCTTAAAATAATTTATTATTCTTGAATCTCTTGATTCTGTGGTCAGGATTCAGGTATGGCAGAGCAGGGGAGGCTCTTCTCTATACTCCATGATATCTGGAACTTCTGCTAGAATGACCCTTAGTGGGCGATTATTGAAATAGTTGGGAAGTGGCTGGGCATCTTCTTTTCTTTTTCACCTAGGTTCTCCACATGGCTAACATGGACTTTCTACTACTATATGGTAGTCTCAGAGTAGTCAGATGTTTACCTGGTGGTTCAGGTTTGGAAGCATGAATGCTTCTAGAGGTCACTGATAATGCAAACTGGCATCACACATGTTCTGAGGATATAACACCTTTTTTATCATAGTTAAATACATAACGGGAATTTAATTGTGAGAATAAGACAAGTCCAAATGGAACATTCTATGAAACAATCGGTCTGTAGTCTTAAAAAAACATCAGTGTCATGAAAGCCAAGAAAAGATGACAAACTGTTTCCGATTAAAGGAGACTACTTGAATGTTAGCGCTGTCATAATAAAATACCAAAATGACTTAAACATTTTCTGGCAATTCTGGAGGCTGGAAGTACAAGTTGAAGATGTCCAACAGCTTTGGTTTCTTCTAAGGCAACCTTGGCTTGTAGGCAGCCACCTTCTTGCTGTGCCCTCATATGGTCTTCCTCTGTCAGTGTTGTCTGTGTCCTAATCTTCTTATAAAGTCACCAGTCATATTGGAATAGGTCCCACATTGATGACTCTATTTATATTTTCTTACCTCTTTCAATGTCTTATCTCAAATATAGACACATCTGAGGTACTGGGGGTTATGACTTTGACCTATGAATTGGGGATGAGAGGGTACACTTTCACCCACGACAGAGACTTCTTTATGTGTGCTGTTGGATTGAGAAAAAGATGCTGTAATGATATTATGGAGAAAATTAGAAATAAATATCTGTAGCATAGATTCAGAACAACATCAAATACTTCTCCCTGAGCTATTAGGAGTATGTTTCCCTCTTCTTAAATCTGGCCTAGCCTGTGGCTGCTGGGACAAATGGAATAATGGGAAGGAAACTGTATTATTTCTAAGTCCAGTCTTTTTTTTTTTGGTTTATGGGAACAGGACCCAGGAGTGCTTTACCACTGAGTTACATCTTGGGTCCTTTTTATTTTTCATTTCGAGACAAGGTCTTGCTGAGCTGCTGAGGCTTGCCTTGAACTTGTGATCTTCCTACCTCAGTCACCCCAGTGGCTGGAATTACAAGAGTGTATCACCGCTCCCCCTACCCCCCACCCCCCCACCCCCCACCCCACCCCCCGCGCGCTCCCCTCTAAGCTGGATCACAAAAAGCCATTTCTGCCTCCTGTTGCACCATATTCCTTCAGTGTTGCCTGATTTGTCGATCGTTCTTTGCTCAAAAAAACTATGTTACATCCAGTTTGTCAAAAGTTTTTCTTCTCACTTTCTTTGGGGGATCTAAATCAGTTGGGTATAAATTCTGCTGTCAGTCATGTATGGCTTTTGGGGCTTATTTATTTATTAAAAAAAAAATTGGTTTGATTCTCTGAGAATGCGCCCTCTAGAGGGGGTTTATATTGTTTTGGCCCAGAATTTAGGGATTTGGGCTTAGGCTCTTCAGAGGTCTTGGCTTTATTGCAGTAGTCTCTTAATTCAAATCCAGGTCAAGTGCTACTATTGACACGAGGCCTCAGTATAGTCCCAGGGCTCCCGCTTAGGTACAATGACCGCAGCACTAATTTTTTCCAGTTTTCTTTTGTGGTGGGGTGCTTAGGAAGGATGCCCCGGAGAATCTAGCTGGCTTTTCTGTCTGTTTAAGCAGAACCCGCCATAATGTTTCATTCAAATCTTTAGTATAAACATAATTCTATTTTGGTTTTCTATAACAAAAGAAATTAGGATTTTAAAACACTTATTCATTTAATATTAATATTCCTACAAAAGGAGAAATTTGGTAGATTCGCAGGTGAGAAGGCCGAAACCAGTCAGGGTGATAGACGGCAAGTTTATTAGCCTCAAAAGGTCAGTTTTCTACTCTGTAAAGGGGGAAGGTTCCAATCCCCTTCCCTGGGCTTTGTGAACATTTGCGGAAATGCAATTTGGGGAGCCCAGCTCTTACTCCACTATGACACAAGTTCTACGATCACCCAGGGGCGAGATGGACATTTCCCTCCCCTTGCTCTCTCCAGCGCCCGGGTGGGGTCCGCGTGGCCGCGGGTGGAGCGCCAGACCCGCGAAACACTGGGCAGACCCGCCCCCAAGGCCGAGCGGGCGGGAGGCGGAGCGCGCACTCGGGAGCCGCCTCCCGCGAGGGAGGGCGGTCCCCGGGGCTGGTGCTTGCCACCTCCCCTTTCCCCTGGGCTGTGCTCGCTGTTTCTGCTACATTTGCGAGTACGCGCGGCCTCCGCTGACTCTGGGGCGCGCCATCCCGGGGAGGAGGGTGTAGAGCAGCGACTGCTGGGTGGCGGACTGGGTCTGTCCCCAGTCTCGGTCTGGGCGGGCGCGCGGCCTGGCTTCGCTGGAGCTGTCCTGCGCCTACCGCAGCAGCGGACCGGACCAGGGGCCTGCGGAGGCCAAGCCTGGCGCGAGGCTGAGGCTCAGGTAACGGCATTCCGCAGCGCATAGCCTTTGCTGCGGGCCCGGGAGGGTAGAAGGGATGCTGCCCGGTAGGGAAGGACCCAGGGCGCTGCCCCAGCGGCTCCGCATCACGATTCCAGCATCGCCTATCAGCACCTCTTGCCCCGCGGGCGTGTTCACCTGAGAACCCCCTCCTCACCGTTTTCCCTGGGAAACTGATCTCAGCCTGGGGGCCTGCGAGGCGCGCAGAAGTTCTGATCTTTCTCAGGAAGGGTTTGTCATGTGGATTTTAAAGGATTTCAGAGACCTCTGCCCTCAATCGGGCTCTATTCGGCATCTGTTGATTGGTGCCTCTAGCTGTTCTGTTTTCCTTTAGATAAGTTAGGTTGACTCTAGGCTTGGGGGTGGGGTAAGGCCCAGGGGGATGTATACCAAGGGAAGGCCTTTCGGTTGGTAGCCTTAAGGAGAGTGGGTGTGCACTCTGTTGCAAAGTGTTCTAGAGTGGGTGAGGGATGAGGACATCAAGGCTTGAGTGCACTGGTAGATCTGGCTGTTTGATGAATGGCAGCTGGAAGGAGGTGGAAATTTGAGAGCTGAGAAGACGTGGTTTTTCTCCTTTAAACATTAATCAGGTACTTTTATTTTTTTTAAGGAAAAGAACATGATGATACCAGAAGGTCAAGAAATCTTAGATTGGAATGAATAGGATTCAGGGTTCATGTTGAGAAATTGGTATTCAAAAGAGGGCGTGGAGGACTATTCTGGAACGTGGCCAGAAGTCCTGGAATGTCTCCCAAGGGGAAGGAGATAGTGCTTGTTTGGGTAGAGTTTTTGAATTTGAGCTTGTAGAGCAGGTTTAGACTTTGTGGACACTGGAAACTCCATAAAGTTGCAGAAACTCTGTGTCCCTGATATATGCATTTTTGAGAGGGGTCTGTAGCTTTGCTCTGATTGAAAACATCTCTTAAAGAGAAATTTTGAACTGCACTTCTGTAGCCTGAGGGGGAATGAGTAGGGAGGGCAATCAAACCAGCTCTGGGATTATATAAGTATTTAGTATCTACTTTAAGCTGAGCTATTAATATTATGTGCTTTATTCAGAGGTGCCTGCAAATAATTTGAGAACTGATTATTTCTTTGAAGATACTTATTCAGAATGGGAACATCCAAAACAAGTCAGTTGTTGTTTTCTAGACTTTTTAAAAAAGCCATTAATGAACAATGGTTTCTCAAAGTTGCCTTCATGTCTCAGACATGAATTGAGTTCCTTTTAAAAATATAGATTTCTTGGCCCCAACTTAGACTTTTGAAAAAAAAAGTAATAATAAAATAAAAAAATTCTAGAGCCTAAGAATAAGCATTTCAAGCCAAGACCACAGGGTTCTCTAGTATTGAAAGCCTTTGAGGTTTTTCTTTGAGATTGGGACTTGTTGGGCCCATTTAGAATAGGTTTTCTTAAAGGTTATATGAATGAATTGCTGTCAAACTTTTGTAACTAACAGTCATGATCCTTCTAATGTGTCATCTTTAAATACATTTTTAAAGAAAAACTATGTAGTCATTTTATCAGAAAAAAATTTGTTTTTGTCATAAAAACCATGGTAAATTAGAAGTTACAGAAGAAACAAGTTTCCCTAATTCATAACTGAGAGATGACTTACTAGTGATTCTTTCTGGCATTTTTTAATATAGAAGATATGTACCTACATAGATTACAGAATTGGGATTGTACTTTATATACATTTTTATATTCTTCCCGCCCCACTTAGCACTTTCCCCTATACTTAAGTACTTTCAAATGCCATTTTAATGAAAGTATGTATTCTATCATGTGGATATGCTATAATTAATCACATCAGATCCCCAATGTTAATATTCAGATTCTTTTCCATTTCTGGTTATTTTAGCAAGGTCAACCCCTCTGGTTATTTCCCAAATGACAGAATCAAAAGCTATTTCGATGAATTTTATCAATCTCATTTTCACCTGTCTTGGTTTTCTCACATATAGGAAAATTAATATTTCTGAAGGCTCTATTTCCAGGTCCTTTTTCTGATTTCAGTAGATGATTCACCTGAGGATTTCACTAGAGGATTCACCTGAGGAGCTTGTTAAAATTGCATTTTCCTGAGTCCCAGACCTAGCTATTTGAATACACAGTGGCAGAGGGTCAGAAGGTGGTGAGCAAGACAGAGAGTGCCATTTATCAGAGATGGGGTCCACTACCCTTTGAAAAGGGTTGGTGTTTGTAAACCAAAGTGAGCTAGTATTGGGGTGAAACTTTTTAATTTAAATTTTTTTTCTGAAGATGGAATTTTATATCCATTAATTTTTCTTTCTCTATTTAACTTTATCCTGCCTCCCTCTTTTTTTTTTAACTATATCATCTCTTTTAGTAGTTAGGCTGGAATTGTGGTGTGTCCTTAATATATTTCAACTAACATTTCCTAGAAAATCATTCATTATTTACCAAATTGAGCACCTGCTATGTATCATGTTGGTTTGAGGCATTAGGAATATAAAAAACAGTGATTCTCTTGGAGAATTAAGTTAATGTACTCCCTTATATTGACTTGGGATATACTCTGTCTCAGACTTTATTCTCCTTTAACTTTTTATTTTTAACACATTTAGACCTACTTAAAGGTTGGGAAAATGACACAGTGTTCACTTAGCTTCCTCTATTATTCTCTATTATTAACCTCTTACATAACCATGGTACATTTATCACTACCGTTAACTAAACAATAGACTTTATTTTAAGTTCAACAGTTTTGCTACAAGTGTCTTTTCTTTTTGTTTTGGTTTTTTTCCATAGTCCCTTGAGTATCCCACATCACATTTAGTTTTTAATTCTCCTTCATCTCCTCCAATCTGAAATAATTCCTGATTTTTTTCCTTGTCTTTCATAATTTTTCCTTTTTTGAAGAATGCCAGTTAGTTATTTTGTGGAATATTTGTTTGATGTTATGCTTGTTATGAAGCCATGTGTTTTGGCATAAATACTACAGAAGTGATGTTCTCTGCTTGGTGTGACATATTACCAATTCACAGGATTTTAACCTCAGTCACTTCCTTAAGGTGACATTGTTGGGTTTCTCCACTACAAAGTTACTGCCTTTCCCTTTGTAGTTAATAGCCAAGAGAGATACTTTATGAATAAGCAAATTCTGCTGATCCTCAAAATTTCTTCCTTTAACCTTAGTACACATTGGTGAGTCTTGTCTGCAGTTTGCCTAATCATGATTTTTTTTTTCCATTTCCCACTTCCTTATTAACTGAAAGTTTCCTGTAAGGGACAGCTGCCCTTTCTTTCCTGTTCATTTATTTTGTGATAATTTATATTAGTACTGACTCACGAATGGTCATTTTATTCTTGGGCTACAATACAGTGTCACCATTATTTTATTGCTTAAATGCTTCTAGTTAGGACCCTTTGGAGCTCAGTCTTTTGAGTATAGTGGACTTGTACATGTAAATAGCTGTCACCATATCCATCCTGTCCACCGCCCAAGGGGTGCATAAGGATCAGGCAGTGATCACTCAGAAGCCTTCTAAGGAGCTATAATTGGGACAGTGAACACCAGAGGCCTAAGGAAGGTAGGACAATGAGTGTGCAAATAATCAGCTCCCAGGAATTCTGCGAGGGTAAACTGAGTAGCACTTGTGCCCCAGGGAGTCTCAGGAGAATAGTACCGTGTGCCTGGGCCATCATGCCCACTCAGACACCCTGTATCTGCAGACTGATGAGATTGACATAGACATTGGAATGCTGGTTTCGGTGCTCTCAGTTGCTGAATGAAGACCACACCCTTTTGCATTGATGCATGAGTGCTTAGTAAATATTTGTGGAGTTGATGCTTGGTGTCCTTCCTGTCTCCTATGGTACCTTCAGTACTTCTCAATATTTTTCCAGTCTTGTTTCATGTATTCCCCGTGCTTTCAAGTGGGAGTGGGGCTGGCATAGTTAGAAAACAAATGGATTGATTTGGAAAAGATTGAAGTAAACTATTACCACAAAAAACTATGCTCTGCTTCCCTTTCTGTTCCCTTGGTTCCTACCCTGTGCTTAAAGACAGCAGGCACTCAGAAAAGACTGCCTGAATTAAGGGAAGGAAAGACAAAAAAAATGCAAAAGTAGGATGATTTCCAACTAACTCTAGGGCAGACTTCTAGAGAGGAAAAGGGTGGTGAGTGTTGCCCTAAAATAACTTACGTTGCCTGAATTTTTTTCTCTGCAGTCATGATTCCCCCTGACATTCGGGACAGTTTTTTTTTTTTTTTTTTAATTAGTTGCTCAAAACATTACAGTGATCTTGACATATCATATATCATACATTTGATTCAAATGGGGTATGAATTCTTATTTTTCCCACATGTACAAATTGCAGGATCCCATTGGTTATACAGCCACGTTTATAGAAAATAGCTCTGGGGCTTGTAGTGAGCGTTCATTTTATGGGTAGGGAAACATACTGAGTGGTAACCCCCAGTATGTTACCACTGGTTACCACTGGGAGTGGTAACTCCCAGTCGTTTAGCCCATAAGCAGGGGAGGAGGGTGGAGATCTCTCTGGGAAGACAGTGTCTTTGCACCTCTGTTTACTCACAGGAACCAAGGCAATCTCACTCTTGAACTTCCTTCATGCTGGCTTTTCGTACATTTAGTTTCGTGAAGGACACTTAGACTTATAAAAAGAGGTAGCTGATTATTCTTAACTGGGGTCAGATGTAGTCTCAAGAAGTAGGATCAGCAATTGCTCATAATGACTCCTTGCTTTTAGAATAAGTTTCTTGTTTTTGAACAAATTTAATTAGCAATATTAGTTTATGATTATTCATAGCTCTTTACTTTTAGGGTAGGCTTAAAAGTTTTTTTTTAAACAGTTTTTTAGTTCATAGCAAAATTGGGTAAAAGGTGTAGACATTTCTGATACACTCTTTGCCTAGGATAGGTTTTTCAATCTCTAAGCCATGCCTCCCCCTTTACAAAATGAGGGAGCTGGATATGTGTTCTTTATGGTCCTTCTTGCTTTTAACATGATAGTAACTGTTATGGTTTGGATGTGGTGTCCCCCAAAAGCTCCTGTGTGAGACAGTGCAAGGTTTGGAGGAGAAATGATTGGGTTATAGCCTTAACCCAGTGAATTAATCCCTGATGGGATGAACTGAGTGGTAACTGGATGCAGGTGGGGTATGGCTAGAGAAAAAATGGTTCATTGGGGGCGTGGCTATGGGATATATATTTTGTATCTGTTAAGTGGAGACCTCTCTATCTGCTTTCTAATCATCATGTGAGCTGGTTCCCTCTGCCACACTCTTCTGCCATAATGATCCTGCCTCATCTTGAGCCCCGAGGAATGGAGTCTGTTGTCTATGGATGGGGACCTCCAAAACTGTGAGCCCCTAAATAGACCTTTCCTCCTCTACAGTTGTCTGCTTGGGTTCTTTTATCACAGCAGTGAAAAAGCTGAATAAAACAGTAACAGTATGATCATAAATTCCTTCAACTCAATGATTCTTTCAGGGGACTGTGTCTCCATAAATAGCTCTTAGAAAAGCAATGTTCCTGGGGCCAAATCATTCAAGAGGTTTTTATTAAAAAAACAAAACAAAACACTGTATTTAGCTTCCTGTAATTAAGTGCATAAGAAGTTGTCTGATTTGTCCCAGGAACCTAATGACTTACTGTCATCTGCAGGGAAGAGAAACCTCTAGGAAGGCATCTGAACAGACAGGTCCAAGGAAAGGGACAGGAGGATGTGGAGAGGTAGGGGGAACCACTGCAGGAATTTGCATATTGTATGTATTGGGCCCACCTCGACATCAGGGGAGAATAGAGAAAGTGTCCGTGTGAACTCAGGATGTGGCAGAAGCATGGCCTTTGGAACTGAGCACCTGAGCTTTATCCCTTAATTAGTTTATGTGGTCTTCGGAAGTTATTCTCTCCAAACCTTTGTTTTCTCATCTCTAAAATAAGACAAACTTATGTCTCAAGGTTGAATTGAGAATTTATACAAGTGATTTAACCACAGTGTATGATGGTGCAAGTAAATGCACAAATCAGTGGCTCTTCTCATTAGCTGTTATTGCCTTCACCATTTACTTCTTGTGATGCCTTCATAGGGCCTAAACACAGGCCATACTTTTTAATTACTTCCTGGGTAAACATGCTCTTTCAAGGTCCATTTATAACCTTGTGTTTAGAGAAATGGGTCCCATGAGAACTACCTAATCCCTTCCAAGGGCAGTGCCCCCAGTGATCTCACCAACTCTTGTCTGGTTCTACTTCTTAAAGGTCCCATTGTCTCTCGAGATTGTCACCCTGGGGATTATGTTTCTAACACATGAACCCTGGGGAGCAAACCACATCCAAACCATGGGAATATATAATACAAATAGTTTTTCTAGATAGATTTCTTTATTTTGATCCCCATTTTACAGGTAAGGAAACTAAGGCTTGGTTAAGTGACTGACCCAAGATTATGTGGCTGATATGTGGTAGAGCTATAGTTTCTGTCTAAATCCAAACCCCTGATCTAAAATGCCACATTTCTACCTGTTTTTCTTATTGACCTCCTGTGTTGGGACTCCCTTAGGTTTCTTGCCTTAGATCCAACTCTACACTGGGGGGTGGGCCCTATTCCAGTGTCTCATTGAGAATATAACATTCATTTTCTATTGTTGAGGGCCATGCTTTTCTAGCTCACAAGGCAAAAGAACATTGGTATTTTTCTTTATTTTCTTATTGAGTTTGTGTTAGCTTTCTGTTTCTGTGACAAAACACCTGAGAAAATCAACTTAACAGAAGAAATATTCATTTTGGCTCACAATTTCAGAGGCTGCAGACTATCAGCCAGGCCTGAAGAAAGCTGCTCACCTCATGGCCGCTGGGAAGCAGGGGGTAGCTATGGCAAGGGGTGCGTTATTGAGAGGGGAAGGGGGCTGGGTACAAGATATAGCGTTTCAGGGCATGCCCCCAGTGACCCATCTCCTCCAACCTGACCCCACCTCCCAAGGTTTCTACCATCACCCAATAATGTCATCGAATATGAATCCATTGATCCATTTCATCTACCAAAGAGATTAGAGGTCCATTTATAACATAATGTTTAGAGAAATTCCCAGAGGTCACACCTCTGAACATTGGGGATCAAGCCTTCAACACACGAGACTTTGGGAGATCTAACAGGGTCCAAATATGTTTCCATACAAGTTTTTACATTTTGTGAACCCTAAAGGCTGTGCCAGGAAGGAGCAACTAAGGAAGAGAGCCACTTGGGCTGTAATTTAGGCTGTCCCCAGCTCAGAAAGGATGCCATTCCCCCTTCTGTCTTTTACCATTTTGTTCTGTGTAACATCTGGATGTGGCTTCTCTTCTTGGGTGACAGCCTGGGCAATAATCCAGTAATGTCTAGATGTTTGAAGCCTTCTATCTCTAAAATCTGATACTGTAGTCAAGGTCCATTGGGGATGGGTTTAGTTTGTGCTGAAGTGAATCATTTCAGGATAGGATTTCCATTCAAAGCAACATGTCTTTTGTGATTGCCTTTTAGAGATCACTGGAGCAGAACTAATGGGCAGAAGCAGCCATTGCATCTTTTGTTGTCCTTAGTTTGCCATCAGATTGGAAAAATTTCACTTGAAGCTTCCTCATCCGGATCAAAGCAGAAAGATACATATCACTCATAAAATTGAAGACATGGTCTTCAACCTGCATTTCCACCTTTCCTACAAGTTACGGTTACTGTTGCTTTTTACCTTATGCCTGACGGTGGTTGGATGGGCCACCAGTAACTACTTTGTGGGTGCTATTCAAGAGATTCCCAAAGCAAAGGATTTCATGGCTAACTTTAAGGCCATAGCTTTGGGGAAGGAAGAAACTCTGACTAATGAAGCCTCCATGAAAAAAGCAGAACTTGACAACTGTCCTTATATATCTCCAGACCTCAGTAAGTGTTTCCTTTTTTTTCGTTTTTACAAGTACTTTGTAAAATTTTAATTTTAGCTCCAAAGGATATATAGAAAAGTATAAAAACAGATGTGTACTTGGTTAAGTTTCACAAAATGAAGATACCTCTGTAACCTGCATGTAAGTTAATAAACTGAATCTTTTTAATTTCTTGATACTAATGTTACAGGTTTGAGCCTTCCAGGAAGTTGAGGCAGCGTGAAGACCACCCCCCACCCTCCAAACCCCAATCCTTGCAATCAAATCAGAAAGATTTCAGACATGTCACTCAGAGTAATAGGCATGAGTTTATTGAAGGGATAGGAAAAGGGAAAAGAGACACTTTTCAGAGAGGAGAGGGACAGTGGGCCTCCCCTGCACTCTAGTTTTATTGGGGATTCCAGAGAAGCTTCCTGCCCAGGTCTGCCTCTTGATTTTTGACTGTCAGCAGGATAATATCAGACTTTTTTTTTTTTTTTTTTTTTTTTTTTTTTTTTTTTTTTTTTAAAGAGAGAGTGAGAGAGAGGGGGACAGAGAGAGAGAGAGAATTTTAACATTTATTTATTCTTAGTTCTTGGCGGACACAACATCTTTGTTGGTATGTGGTGCTGCTGAGGATCGAACCCGGGCCGCACGCATGCTAGGCGAGCGCGCTACCGCTTGAGCCACATCCCCAGCCCCAATATCAGACTTTTAAGTTCCCACTGCCATGACAACTCTAGGTCACCTTGACCCATACTGATTAGTTCTAATTGGATTCTTAACCATAAATTTTTCTAAGAAAAGGGTCATAAAAATCTCCCCCTCCTGGGTAACTTGGATACCTCTTATCAACATTATTTCAGGCCTGCATTTCTCCTGCAGATACCAGGTAGTTTGCTGAGGAATGTGACATATCCTGTCTACTTAAGCCCGGCAGGGCTGCAGGTTTCTTGAAAAAGAAAGGATGTGGAGGTCAGCACAGTGGGCCCATTTTATAGAATTATTCCCTTAACCTCATGTTCCCATCAGTTGCACCTCTCTGTCCCCTATCACTGGTGAATGAACCCAGGGGTACTCTGCCACTGACCTACCCCCCAGCCCTTTTTACAAATCTTATTTTGTGACAGGACCTTGCTTAATTGTCCAGGCTGGCCTCAAACTTATAATTCTCCTGCCTCAGCTTCTTGAGTAGTTGGGATTATAGGCATACACTACCACTCCCAGTTGAAGAAATGGAATCTTCTTAGAATTCCCAAAAGTTTCCATGCTTCTTTTAGTCACTAAACTTGCTTCAAGATTCTAACACTATTCTTGATATTTTTCCTGTTTTTGAACTTTACGAATTGGAGGTGCTACGTTATGTGTACTCTTTTGTGCTTGACTTCTGTTGCTTAACATAATTTTTGTAAGATCTTTTTACATGGGTGTTTGTGGTTATAGTTTGTTCATTCTCGCTGATGTGTGGTATTCCATTATGTGAGCATACCCGATTTTCTTTTCCGACCACAAAAGTCTCTCTGTTGCATATAATAATACAGTTCGTTGATTTGGGCGGTGGCGTGGCTCCATGGGTCTTTCATCCATCTCCTGAGACCAGTGGGCTAGCCTGGGCATGTTCTTCTCACAGACGGGTAAGTAAGAAATTCAGGCACACTCGCGCCTCTATGGTGTCACATCTCTTTGACCCAAAAGTTATGGAGCCTAGGAGCAGGAAATAAGTTTTTCAATGTTATCTTTAGTGTTTATTCTTAAATGCAATGTGTGTTTTGATTTCCCTTTGATGTCTTGACTTTCAACTTAAATGCATAGTAAATTGGTTTTAGTGAACACAATAAATTTGAGAGGAAAAAACCTCACTCAGTGATATTTCTCACATATCTTCATCCTACAGACCTTCAAAGTGCTTCGAGTTCTCCAGACACTTCCTCTGAACCTTTACTTGTATTGTGTTCTTTTTTGAGAATGCCTTTCCTCCATCCTTGTCTGCCTGGTAGATTCCTATTTAGCCATCAGAAATCCAGTTTAGATTTCTCTTGTTCCACAAAGACTTCTGGGACTGTCCTAGCCAGAGTTACTCTTATGTCCCTGTGTGCCCCATTGTGCTTGTGCTTATTGTTCTGTGGTGAGCCAGCAGGATGTAGTCCCAGTGATCCTTTACATTTCTGCAGTCCAGTTCCCTCCCTGGCCTGTGGTGTGGTTCTGACTCTCTACATATGTTTAAAGAACTCTCTGTGGGATGGCCTAGGGCTCTTAGGGGCTCATTGTTCTTAGCTGCACATGAGGCTGCAGAGGACCCGTGGGCACCTGTAATCCCAGCAGCTTGGGGGGCTGAGGCAGAGGATCATGAGTTCAAAGCCAGCCTCCGAAACTTGTCGAGGCCCTAAGCAATTTAGTGAGAACCTCTCTCTAAATAAAATATACTTTAAAAAAGGGCTGAGAGCTGGGGTTGTAGCTCAGTGGTTAGAGTGTTTGCCTAGCACCTGTAAGGCCCTGGGTTTGATCCTCAGCACCATATAAAAAACAGATAAATAAATAAAATAAAGGTATCCTATCCATCTACAACTATAAAAAAAATATGGAAAAATAAATAAATAAATAGATAGGGCTGAGGAAATGGCTCAGTGGTAAAGTGACCCTGGGTTCAATCCCTGGTATTTTTAAAAAAAAAAAAAAAGTGGCAGACCCTCTGTCTTAGTCTGTGTGCTTGGGTTGCTGTAACAAAATCCGATGAATTTAATTTTCACAGTTCTGGAGGCTTTTTGGAAGTTCAGTATTAGGGTCTAGCGCAGTTGATTCTTGGTGAGGGTGGTCTTCTGATTATGTTCTTGCACAGCCTTTCCTTGGTCTGCAAATGCATGCACACACACACACACAAGTGGATGCACACACACACACTACACACAGATTGAGATCCAGATTTCCTGTTCTTTTCAGAACAGTATTAATTCCAAAAAGGAGGCCCCATTCTCAAGACCTCATCTTAACCTAGTTGCCTCTTAGAGGCTTCACCTCCAAATACCATCACATTGGGGATTAAGTCTTCAACACATGAACTTAAGAGGGGAGACAGGTATTCAGTCCCTCCATCTTCATTTCAATTGAATCACAGTCTTGTATTCAGATTGATTTGTTACTTCTTTTTAGTCATGGAAAAATCAACGTGTTGTTATTTTTTTTAATATATATTTTTTAGTTGTAGATGGACACAGTGCCTTTATTTTATTAATTAATTAATTTATTTTTGGTGATGGTGCTGGGGATTGAACCAGGGCCTTGTGCATGCTAGGCAAACAAACAACCAACTGAGCTATATCCCTAGCCCTTATTTATTTACTTATATATATATATTTAAATATATATATATTTATTTATTTTTAGAGAGAGAGAGAATTTTTTTATTTTTATTTTTTTTTGGTTTTTGGTGGACACAACATCTTTTTGTTTGTATGTGGTGCTGAGGATTGAACCCGGGCCACATGCATGCCAGGTGAGCCCGCTACCACTTGAGGCATATCCCCAGCCCCAATATTTATTTTTTAGTTGTAGTTTGGCATAATACTTTTATTTTTTTTAAATTTTTATGTGGTGCTGAAGATTGAACCCAGGGCCTTGCACATGCTAGGCAAGTGCTCTGCCACTGAGCCACAACCCCAGCCCCCTATTCATTTATCTTTATGTGGTGCTGAGGATCGAACCCAGGGCCTCATACATTCGAGGCAAGTGCTCTATCACTGAGCCGAGGCCCCAGCCCCCAAAGTGTTATTCTTGATGTATGTTCCATTTACAAATTACACATACTGAGATATGAAAATGAATTACTAAAATATGAATCTATTCAATGTATTTAAGCAGTAAAGTCTTACATAAAGAAGAGATGAGCATTGACACAAATGGAACAAGTACTGGATTAAGAGGGTGACATAAATAGCAATGTCTTAAAATGGTCCTTTTGCAACCTAGGAAAGGAGAGAACTGAAGAAGATGCTCTGGGGAACTGGTAGGGAAACCTAGAGGGACTAAGTGAAAGTGGATACTGAAAGGTTAGGGCACATGAAAGTTACACCGTGAGAAGGTGAGCAAGTGACATCAAGGGACCAGTGACATCAAGCCAGTCACAATAAGCTCTTTTAAGGTGCAAGAACAGAGGCATGGTGAGGTACTGATGGCGTTTATTAACAGGCCACATGGGAAGCCATTTCAGTGGCCACCCCTTCAACCCTGGGCAGCTCAGTAGCTGTGGGCAGTTCCTATAGTGTGTCTCCTGTAACTCTGCTGCTTATTATTTACTTTTAGGGTGTGACAACTGTTGACTCTTTGTCTCATATACAGACTCTTCAGGAAGGTTCTTGTGGGTCAGAAATTCTTTTGGTTGTCTTGAGGCTATTACTTATCTGAGTGCTGTTGGGTAGAACCCTAAGGCACTGTTAGATAGTGGAGCCTGGCCTAACCATCATGACCAACATCGGGAATAGTCAGAGCAGCAAGGCATGGTGACTGAGACATAGGAAGGGCCAGAGAGAGATAGTACAACTTTCAAATTTCTTGAGGTTTTACAGTCTGACCAGTATATGTGGATTGTTTTTGTTGTTGTTTTAAAGGTGGCTCTGCAAGTGGACCTTACCACAGTTCCCTAAGTAGAACTCTGCCTTCTCTCTTACCAGTCTGTATGTAGATCTTGTTAATTCAGGTCAAATGAGGAGAGTCGGCTGCTTCAGCCTGATATTTGAAAACTGGCACAGAATTGGTTATCATGGATGGCCTTAGGTTTCATCTGGTCAAGTCGTTTCTAGACCCACTGAATAAATGCTATGCTTGATTGGAAACGTCTGCTCTGGTGGCACAGAGGGAGGATTGTTGCAGTGTGGCATATACCAGTCACCACTGGGCCTGGAGGAGGGGCTGCTTTCTACTTCTTTCCAGTGCTCTGCCTTCAGGGGGTTTAGGCAAGAAGTGGACGTGAGGCTTTGTCCAGGAGCTTGATTTTGTGTAATGCTCTTGATTTTCAAGAGATTTCACCTTCCTTCTGGAATTTTGAAAAGGAGAAGATAGAGCATATTTGAAGAGTCACTTACTGTAGCTCAGCCCTTTGCTCATCACTTGGGTCACCAGCACAGTCTCCATTTCCTACTTCCAGTGGATCGTAGAGCAGAATTGATGAGCATTTGTTGCCAGTTCTCCTTGTCCCGTATTTCTGTGGTTATAGTTCTTGACTGAATGAGACTTTGAAAATGTATTAGTGCTCACTGGGCGCCAGGCAGCAGCAGCCTGAGCTCTTCTCCTGTGTTATCTCATGTAAGCCTTTCGGCACTTTGTGAGGTAGCTTCTGTTACGATCTGTGTCCTGTGTTTATTGTAGGAGGCCAGAGCAAGCTTATTTTCAAACCAGATCTCACTTTAGAAGAAGTACAGGCTAAAAACCCCAAGGTGCACAGAGGCCGGTATCGCCCTGAGGAGTGTAAAGCTCTTCAGCGGGTCGCCATCCTCATTCCCCACCGGAACCGAGAGAAGCACCTGATGTACCTGTTGGAACACCTTCATCCCTTCCTGCAGAGGCAGCAGCTGGAGTATGGCATCTACATCATCCACCAGGTGAGTGGGGTGGTATGTGTCTGCCCCAGGCCCTGCCCATGGGCTTCTCCCCCCTCTAAGGGCTTTGGCCATTTGATCCCATTGACTGTCTTGGGTAAACTGTCATCAAACTATTATCAAAGGAGAGTTCTCTTCACATCTTCTTGAAAGCAATAGAGGAAATTCTTATCCCAAGAATTGGAGACCACATTCTGGGATATTTTACTGCCCTAAAATGAACCTCCGGATGAAGCCTGTTCTTGTGAGCTCTTCCTATTTAGCCAACACCTACCCTAAAATTTCCCTGAGGCTCACTGGTCCTTCATGATGTTTCCTTCTGCATTTGTTATATACTACATGATGAGATGCTCGACTTTCCATTATTAAGTGTAGCTATTCAGTGGAGATCTAGACAGAGAACTTTGATGGAGTGCCACATGTAAATAGCCCTCAGTTCTGTGACTCTTCACATTTTTGTTTTTTTACTTTGCCACTATTTATTTTGTCAGACACATATGTTTAATTTCAAAATTCTTGACTTATTTGGCTTCAAGAAGCATCATTTAGCAGGAAAAACATGTAACTGTGGGCTACTTTAAAGAGTTTACCTCTGAGATCAGTGGAGTGATTGATTTAAGATGCCTGTTTGATATTAAAATTTCATAAAATAAAATATCAGTTTAAACATCCATGTTTATGCTTTTTAGAATCAATCCTGGGCTATCCAAATGATGCTCCTTCAAACCCTTACAAAATCTAAGAATGCGTGCAAAATCATTAGCAACTTAATTAATATTGGTTTTAGCTGGTGATATTTGTTTGAGGTAGAACTTTTGATAGCTCAGAGGATTAGCTGTGCACTGTATTCTTTGTGATACAACTGTAGCTCCAGAAAATTAGTGTGCTTCTTTAGTACATCCATGTACATATTTAAGGACTTTAACCAAACTTTTACAATTGTTTTCTTTTAAAATTATTTTTATTCTTAACATTGTTGGCCAAAACTAATTTATTTAATTCTGAGTTCTTACTCAGGATGGCAGCCTAGAGATGTAACATTATTTTTATGAATGAAAACACGTTTGATTTGTATAATTGTTTTCAGGAAAATGCTCTGGGAACTTCCGAGAATGGCTTTCACTTATATTGTGATAAACTATTAATCAAATTAGAACATATTTGATCCAGTTGGCTGTGAAAAATTAATACTACAAAAAAGTTAATAACTGAAACATATAATAACTGAAACATATAGTTTAATAGTTAATACCGGTAAACTATATTAAACAGCATTAACTGGTAATATTTCATACCATAGCTTTGGTGATCTTACCAAAGGTCAAACTTTTTACTCAGTGACAAATCTTGACTCTCTTTCTGTAAGGCCACTCACCATGAAGATTAGCCTCTGTCATTAATAATGAAACAGGATTTTCTTATAGTAATTCCAATAAACTTTTAAATAGATTAGAAATATTTGCAGTAACCTTTTCTGTTTATAGGTCCTGACTTCTTGATCCTTTCTGGCAAGGTATTAGCTAAATCTCTTGGAAGCTTAGTGTTGATTCTTCATAGTGGGTAAGATTGGGATCAGCCAAGAGTTAACAGTGAAGCAGTGACTAGGAGCTTTTTATGTTTTTATATCCTTTATCCTTTAATTAGCGTGACTAGTTTGTCTGAGGTTTTGTAGTTTTAAATGGAATAAATAAAAATATTTTTGAGAATTTTGAGTTTTTAAAAGTATTTTATTGTAATAAGAACACTTAACACAAGACTGTTCCTTTAATAAATTTTAGATGTACAATACATTATTGATTATTTGAATTATTTATATTTTGAAACTATATTAAAGAATTTTCCTTGTGACAAAACATATAAGATTCACCATGTCAGCCATTTCTTTTCACTTTTATTTATTCTTGCCCTCTCATCCATTTTAAGGAGCCTGTTCAGTGGTGTTAGGAATATTCACTATTGTGCAGGCAGCCCATCTCCAGAACTCTTCACTGCTAGACTGAAGCTCTGTGCCACCACGGACAACTTTCCAGAGTGTTTTTAAGCTACAGAATACGAGTATGTGTGAAACACAAAGAAAAAAAAAGAAAAAAAAACCCAGTAGTCCTTTATTGTCATCACATTTATTCTGTCAGATCTTAATGTCACAAGTACAGTTTTGTGTGTCAACAAGAAAAATACCAACTCCTGAATTGGAGCGGGAGAGGGGAACAATAGGAAACCTTATTCCAGGAGATTTTTATGTTTTAATATCCCTTATTTATAGGCTGGAACTAAAAAGTTTAATCGAGCCAAACTCTTGAATGTGGGCTATTTAGAAGCTCTCAAGGAAGAAAACTGGGACTGCTTTATCTTTCATGATGTGGACCTGGTGCCTGAGAATGACTATAACCTTTACATGTGTGAGGATCAGCCCAAGCATCTGGTGGTGGGCAGGAACAGCACTGGGTACAGGTAGGTGGCTCTGCCTGTGGATTGCTGAGGTTGAGTCTTGCCCTGTGGTAGTTAAGGTTGTGTGGAACACAGCATCAAAAGACAAGAAATAGGAAAAAATGGTCCATTTTCCCCTAAACTACAAAATGGGAATCAGAATAAGGAAAAAAATCCAATAACAACCTTGACAGAGGATCATAGAGACAAAAGGGAAAGTGCAGGAGAGAATATATTATAAGTGCTGCAAGTGGTGGCAGCTCACCCCAGTGGGACTTTATAAGCTGTTCCCCATGAGTTTATGTTCTCTGTCAGTTTATCCATTAATCCCTGACTTCTCCCTTTAGGAGGCAGCAGGATGGTGACCCTTAGGCCAGCTCTGAGGTCTCTTTGTGAGACAGGACATCTCTTTCCAAGCTGCTGCTACTTTCTAGACTTCTGAGGAAAAGTAGGAAAAGGCATATCCACTGAGGCGGAGCCCAGGACACCCAGAACAAGTTCCTTTCTCTCAAAGCCACTATGGGAAGATGTAGCGATGTGCTACATCTCTTCATCCCTCCCCAGAAGGGGTGGGGCTGCTTTTCAACCTTATTTTATACCAGTTCCTATTCAAGCCCAACCAAGGGGCAACAGTAACCAAGAAAATTTCTCTACAAATGAAACTCTGTGCTTACTTAATTGTATGCACACTGCTTCAGCCCTGATGGGAGTGAGTGTGAAGTGGAAATGGGACCTCCTGATGCCTCGCTTGGTCTTGGCTTCCATGTTATTTTTCCAGCCTAGCTCTCTTACTTTGGACCACTTAAGAGCAATCGTTAGTAACAGTGACCATAGCTGACCTTGCCCAATCCCCGTGTTAGCTAATCCCTGGGATAGAAACAACACCTAGAGCGAGAGCACAGTGTTTTTAAGAACCCAAGGAAGGGTCTTAAGCTTTTCCCAGGACTGTGGCCCATGAATCTGGTAGAATCAATAGGAGCTTCCAGCAGGGTTCCAGACATGCCAGAGAGCATGGTCCAGCATTGGAGGAAATGCCAGTAGTTTGCTAGTATTCTAGAATGAATGACTAGGAGGAGAGGCAAGAGATGTAGGCCTTGCTTAGTCTGATAAGAAATTTGGATTTCCTGTGGAAGCAGGGAGGGGAGCTGTTGAAACATAGTTACAGCTGAGGAATGACAGGAGGCTGCTCAGTTCAACTGGTCTTCAATGTTTTGGTTGGAGCAAAGCAGGAGGGAAGATACTAGGGAAGAGGTGCAATGTGCCATGTGTGGGTAGAGGCAGCAGGGCCAGAGTGCAGGGAGAGAATCACAAGATTTTTCTCTTTTGAGGAACTTGATCTTTATTTCTGAATCTTAGTATATAGAAGTTTTGTTTTGCTTTGAAGAAAAGCATTATGTCATAGCTGGGCCTCCCCCTCACCCCAGAATCATGTCACCATCTGTTCACTTATTATGTAGAATGAATGTGATATTGCTGCTTAAATACTGAAGATCTTACCCCAGACAATTGCCAGAGATGATAACCTTAAACTTTCCATCACCCAGTTTTTTCCTGAAGAATCACAGGATTGTTTAAGGATAGTTTTTTGATTAGTCTTTTTATCACTGTGACTAAAACACCTGCAAAGGACAACTTAAAGGAGAAAAAAATGTATTTGAGGCTTATGGTTTCAGTTCATAGACAATTGACTCCATTGCTCTGGTTCCAAGGCGAGGCAGCCCATCATATGGGAAGGGCCCAGTGGAGAAAGCTGCTGTGCTCATGGAGGATCAGGGGAATAGGGTCAGGAAGCAGAGAGCCAGAGAGGAGAGAAGGAGCCACAGGGAATCTGCACCCTTCCAGGACTTGGCTCTAGAGACCCACCTCCTCTAGCCATGTCCCACCTGCCTAGAGTTACCACCCAGACAGTCCATTCAAACTAGGTTATAGCTCTCACAATTTAATCATTTCACCTTTGAATATTCTTGCATTAACAGGAGCTTTTTGGGGACACCTCATATCCAAACCCTAACAGAGGAGCCTTGGGTTGGGATTCTAAATTGTGTTTTTGTATTAAGCTGAACATTAAAGAAGCTGAGTTCTTGAGCAATCCTGCTGGGAATTGAGGTTGACTTATCATGGATTCCATCAGATGCTACATACACAGTCCAGTGTGTGACTCTTGTTGTTTAATTTGCTATTGTACCTGGCCAGACTTTTTTTTTTTTTTTTAATAACTGGATATCAGAAAACCTTTGTTTCCCTGTAACTGACAGGTTTTCTTAATGTAAATCAGGTAATTGAATGTGTTCCCCATTTTGGTCTGGATGCAGGAAGCCCTGAGCCAAATCTTAGCCCTCTTTTAGAAAATAAAAATAATTTTATTTGCAGGTCAGAGTTCTGGTGTATTTCCTGTGGGTGTGGTGCTGGGCCTCTCATATGCTAGGCAAATTCTCTACCCTGAGCTATATCCTCAGTCCTGTGTTTCTTATCTTAATCTTCTATTCTGATTTAGTTTCTTCTCTGGTTCTAGTTTGTCATTTAGATTTTTTTCTTATTGTATCGTGTGAAGATGTGAAGTACTTCATTTCTGTGGTTAGGGAGAGGTATGGGAAGCAGTGTAGGAGGTCACTCCTTCCCCTCTACCTAACCTTTGCTATCCTGGGGAATAGCCCACTGATGCCTGGCAAGTCTGGCTGCAGGCAGCCAAGTGTCTGCCCCCTGTTGGCTAGTGTGTGTCACTGAACCACAGAGCTTAAATTACATACTTTACTGTTCTAGTAGCCTGGTGAGCATATAGAAATGGCTTCCCTTGCACCCATGCAAAGGGAAGAAGTTAAGGTAACTTGCCCCAAGTGTCTCAGAATCTGATCAAGCTAGAAAGAAACCCTGGACTAGCCTGAGGCAAATTTTACTGCCAAGTATTCCTTTGACACCTGCCTGCTATCTATAAGGACTCTACTGTTATTTTATGACTACATTTTCCTCACCCTTGGGCCTTTATAGCCCTTTAAAAATACATAAGCCTGTTCTAGCCTCAATTAAATATTTATACTTTTCCATATAAGAAGAAAAAACAAAGCAAAGATCAATAAACATGGAGACAGTTACCACTTTAACAGGAAACTGCAAAACCAAGAGGTCCTTACCTTTTCTCCCCTGTCTTCTTCTGCTGTTCCCCACTCCACCTAAGCTTGTCTCAGGTGATCCTCAGGCAACTGTGCTTCTCCCTCCTGTGCTTTTCTCATGGAGTTCTGGCCACCAGGACATCTCCCATTTTTTTCTGTCTGAACCCTTCCAGGCCCCACTTTTCCAATGTAGTAGTAACTCTTTCTCAAAACCCTTGTCATGCTCACCTCTCTTGCTGGATTATAAACTCTTGGAGGGCTAATGTATCACCATGCTTAACCAACCACCTTGCACATGGTGGACGGTGGTTGTGACAGATTCCTTCCAAAGCATCAATGCCGGTTCTCTCTTGGAGATTGCTTCTTGGTGCCTGGCAGGTTATGTATGCCTGGTGGTGGTTCTACTAACAGGGTCTTAATGAAGCTGCCGGCTACAAGTAGTTAAGAACCCCTTCTCAGCCAGACAGAGTCTGATAACCATGGCTATAGTCAATGCTAGTAGGTGTCAATAATAGCCACCTTCTTAGCCCTTTATTTCCTTTTGTTTATTTTAGGTTGCAAAAATGCCATTTCCCAGAATTTTAGGTTGGAGGTATATAGCTAAGTCTGTTTTTACCATGAGCCAAGTAGGGTACCAGTCTGTATGCAGAACATAGAAACAAACAAGTGAGCTGCAAACTAGCTTTCTGATACAAATCTTTAGATGGCAAGTGACTACATATTTATTGACTTTTTTTCCCCCTTTTGGCTTTTCTTCTTATCTGGAAAAACATTGATATTTAATTGATCCTGGAACTTTTGAGCTGAAGTGAATTAAAGTTAGAAATCCTCCATGTTTTATCTTTTTATTCAGGGATGGCCAAGTTACTGAGCTGCCTTCATTTGCCTCTCTGACTTGTTACAGTGTTATACTTAATGGTTATCTTTATTCTCAGTTTTGCTAATTTGTCCACTGATAAGACATGAGTCCTACATGACTGGAAGGTGCTCATTGACTATTGTCTTCTGGTCTCCTTCCTGGGTTTTCTCTCTTTGTCTTTTACTTGTCAGTATTCCCAATGGTTCTTCAGAGTTCACAGCCCACAGTTCCACCCTTCAAGCTCTTCTCAACACTGCTTTGTCTTGGGTGATCCTCTGTCTCAAGCACTACCTGCTGGTAGCTTATTTCTAAAACAAAACTGTAGCTACCTGCTCTCTTGTGAGCTTTTACCCTGTATCCTTGCCTGGCAGAAGCTCCAGGGCTATCTCAAATTCCGATTTTCTAATACATAGTTTTCTCTTTTTCTCTCAAAACCAAATTGTTTTTCTGTGTACTCTATTTTCATAAAAGGCAGTTATCTTCTACCTAGTTGCTCAAGCCAGAAACTTCAGGGATGGTAATGGGGTATGTTGGGTTCTCTAGGAAGCAGACTCTGAGTTGGAGATTTGCAGAATATGTACATACAGTGTGTGTGTATGCACTGTCTTTTGTTCTCCACCTGTCCCCTGAAAGAGTAAAAGTGACATATATTAAATCCTGACACTCATTCATGCTGAGCCTGGATGTAACATCAGAATCCTTCTTAACTGAGTTCCCTTAGCAGCCATTATTGTTTGCTGGGTTATTGCATGAGATGAAATCTGTTGTCTAGATCTGATGTTATGGTGCACATTTAGGTATCTCTACAGAGCTCTGTACACAAAGGTATGAATAACTGGTGGGTGGCACTTTGCTTGGTGAGCAGAGGTGAGCACATGTCTAGACAGAGGAATGAAGGCATGATAGGAGGCCAGGAGGCTGGGCGGTGGACATCAAGCAGGAGTGGGTGGGACCTGAGTGTTCCTAGAAGGCCTACCCTGAAATCAAAGACCTCTGAAGCATCTGTGGGAAATCAAAGGGCTTTGTACTAATGTTCTTACCTTTTCTCTTCTCTTTTACTCCAGGTTACGTTACAGTGGATATTTTGGGGGTGTTACTGCCCTAAGCAGACAGCAGTTTTTCAAGGTGAATGGATTCTCTAACAACTACTGGGGATGGGGAGGCGAAGACGATGACCTCAGACTCAGGTGAACAACAGAGAAAGGTCCCCTTCAAGGGGCTCTGCTATCAGTGGTGGCTCTGGAAGTCTGCATTTATGTTCAGTTCCTACAGATGCTGGTCCAGAAGGGCAAGAGGCTGCAGATTTGCACTTAAGGGTTGACAGAGCACGGAGGAAGGGCAGGATAACCCAAGCTCTTTGTCAGGGGCGTCTTGAAAGTGAAGGAAGATGGTTTATTCCTGTTTGGGCTGTAGAAATATTGGTGGAGGGCTTTGAGTCCTCATCAATGGTTGCAACAGTGAATGAGGGGTACCACATTTTCAGCCTGCAGTGTAGAGAAGGGCCTGTTATAAGCCTTGTGCTTTTTCTCAGACCTCAGGGGAGCCTGGCACAGTTCTCAGTGTGCAGAGCAGAGAGTATCAGTAGCCTCTGAGGAACCCTGCTCTCTGTAGTAGGCAGGAATGTCTTTCCTCTCCTGCACGCTGCAGGGACTGCTGATGGACTGGCTTGCAGGATTGATTCCAGGCTGTTGGAATTACCCTCAGATTCCCTCAGACCACTTTCTGCTCTAGGGGGCTCATAGGGAATATGCTCAGGGTGTCTAGTCTCCTCTCTCACCTTGGATTTTGTGGCCTGATGGTTAGAAGTTTCCCTGCCTCCTAGAAATCAGTAATTATTAAAGAGCCTGCAGCCAGTATGTTAGACTTAGAATCATGGGACCTTGCTGGCTGACAGGAGACCCCTTCCCTCCTGCTGTTGCCTCTTGGAAAGGAAATTTCTAAGCTGAGGTTCTGAATTAATAGGTGTGTGACTATCAGAAATTTTCCATTGCTTTGATATGAAAAAGCTGGAGTCTGCATGCTGGCCTTGTTCCCATGTCTAGGCTGAAGGCCTCTGGTATGTTTTTGGCAGGGGGGTGGTAGACTCCCTGACTGATGGCTCTGTGGCCTTACCCATGGGCAAGTGTGTGATCATGGCCTATGACCTGGACGGGGGTGCCTGCTAGATTTCAGGGCAAGAGAAGCAAGGGCTAGAGGTAACCAGTACCCATTTTTCCCCCAAATCCATTTCACTGCCCAGCTGGTTATATACCCTCACTGCCTCTTTTCCTGCTGTTCCTCAGCTTCAAGGTAGAGGGGAGCCCAAAGTTTTGGTTTCATTCAATAAGAAAAAAATATCATGGCTTTCAGTATGATTCTCAACTAATGCTGTGCATAAACCAAAATGACTCGAACATAAAACTTGGTTGAGTTTTTGTTTGTTCTGACACAAGGTCTCACTGTATTGCCCAGGCTGATTTCAAACTCCTGAGCTCATGACCCTGCAGCCCCAGGGTCTATAGACATATGCCACTGTGCCTGGTGCTTCGGGTTGAGAATTATTTACTAATTATTTAGCACCACCTTTTCTTGCTCTTACATGAACATTATAGTTTGCAGCTCATGTTCCATATGAATTACATTATGTGAGTCTTTCAAATCAACTCCATAGAGAGGCTATCATTTTACAGATGATGAAACTGAGACCTGGAACAGTGAACTGACTGGGGTTATACATAAAAGGGTCTAGATTTGAACCTAGGTTTGTGGCTTTAACAGTCATTCCTTTCTTGGTTAAAACAAGGTAACACTAATTAGGGATCCTAATAGACTTGATTCTATTCTTCAGGTTCCTATTTATTTAATAAATAGTTTTTGTTTGTTTGTTGTTTTTTTAATGATTAAGTGTAAATTGACATATTTCCTGTGTGCCCAGTAGTAAATGTTCCGTGTCATTATTTCATGGGCTTATTGCATGAGGGTCCACTATTATAAGAAACTCTGATATATTTTAAGTGTTGTGCCTTTTTTTTTTTTCTGATGCCCAATCAAGCTGTTCATGTGAATTTTCACAGGTGACTTTTTTTTTTTAAGTGCTCTATGGTTGATAAATGGGATAGATTTTTTTTTAAATTTCCTCTGTTATTTTTCTAGGGTTGAACTCCATAAAATGAAAATACTACGGCCAAAGCCTGAAGTGGGTAAATACACGATGATCTTCCACACTAGAGACCAGGGCAACGAGGTGAATGTGGAACGGTAAGCCCTAGATTCACGTGCCTGGCGACCTGCTGGCCCAGTCCCTGTCAGTAGGACTGTGCTGAATTGGATCAGATAAGCCAGTTAATTTTGTTAAAGGCCTTTTATTAATCAAAATTTCAGACAAAAACAAAAGTGAGGAGAAGAGTTCATGGTATCCTCAAACTTTGACAGTTGTCAATTCATGGCCTCAGCTCGTCCCCCTCTGTTTCCTCCTCCTTTGGGGTTCTTTAGAAACAAATTTACAGGTGTTATAGCCTCTTAGGTGTAAGTACTTCATTGTACATTCTCAAAATAAAAAGAGTTGTTTTTTGAAGAACTATAAGACCATTATCATACCTAAAATAAAATGAACAGTACTTCCTTAGTATCATCAAATGCCAATCTGTTCTCAGATTTCTCTGATAAATACTTAAAAAACAATTGATTTGTTCAGTTCAATATCTAAACAAGGTCCACATTGCATTTTGATGTTTTTTTTTTCTTTTATCCAGAGGTTCTCTCTCCCCCTCTTCTCCTCCCTCTCCTCCTCCTCCTCCTTCTCTTAATACCTTACAATTTATAATTTATTTGTTTATCATACAAGGTCATTTTTTTCTGGTAGAATTTTCTACATTGTGGGTTTTGCCAGTTGCATTCTGGTGATATAATTTAATATGTTCCTGTGACCTCTGTATATTTTCTTATAAGTGGGGAATTTTTCTAGGTTTTAGGAAACTTGAATTTATTCTGAATATTAGTTTGGGGGAAGAACACTTTATCCATGGTGTTACCTCCTTTTTTATGATGGGAGGATTGATCTGTGGGTACAGGTATCGTCAACCTGGTCCCCTAATTGTACATTCTCAAAATAAAAAGAGTTGTTTTTGCTCATCTGTTTGTCATCTAGTGAGCTTCAGCACCACTGATGCTTGTTTCCTAAATGTGTGACTTAATCAGGGGTTGTAACACTTTAATTCTGTTATTCCTTCAATTATTAAATTTTTTTTAGAGAAGGACTTGCCTTCTTCATCTGTTTGAGTATGCTGGAGTACAGTTTTATAGGGAAGGCAGAGTAAAGGGAAAGAACCAAGCATTGATTTATCATTTTTCAGAATAATGAGATGGTTCTCTGGCATCTTTCAGGATGTGATTATTGTTCTTTTTGATACTCAAGTTGTCTCATCTTTGTCCAGTGTGATCTTCTCCAAGCTGGCTCCTGACAGCTTGGAGAAGCTTGACAGAATCACCGTAGTCTTTGAGAGTTTTTTGCCCTGGATTCTGGGGAGGTGAAAGATTCTAACCTCATTTTTGTTCTTTCCTGCCCTAGGAATTAGCCCTTTCACCAAAGAATCCTGGCAAATAAGACAATTCCTTTTGTGGCTCTGATTGAGGAATTTTTATTTCTTTGTTGAGATTTTTTTCTCCTAGATTCTGGAATAGTATTAAAGGGCTTCTTGCCCATTTTTAAAATCTGTCATTCTAACAAATGTCACCTAGTGAGCTATTTTGACTTTCCTGTCTTTACAGTCTTTATCCATTGATGTGAATTTTTTCATTATAAAAATTAATTATTGAATAGTTACAAAATTAATTGAATAGTTACAAAATAATACCTATAAATTATTTGAAAAGTGTGCACATTCTTGATACTTGTATGCCCATGACCTGTGTGGCCTCCTTAAAACCATGTCGTCCCTCTTCATACCCACCCCTGCCCCAGGTGACACTTCTTTGAATATTTGTGTTCCTGATAATTATTTTGGCTTTTTTCTTTTCTTTTCTTTTCTTTTCTTTTCTTTTTGTTGTTGTTGTTTTGTTTGTTTTTGTTTTCTCTCATGTTCAGGAACAAATGGTTGTTCACTTTTGCATCTTCTTCAACTTTATGTAAATGAAATCACACTGTGTTTCTTCCCCCTTAGTTTCAATCCCTGTCCCTATTGTTGCTTTTCACTGCTAAACTCCTAGAGACCTATTATTCCATTCACTGCCCACTCCTCCCACATTCCTTAGCTCTTTTGAGCTTCTGTGCACCTTACCCAGGGTGGTCACTCTGCCTGGAGTGTCTTTTCCTTACCTTCTTAGTGAATCTCACCTCTTTTAAGCCTGACTGAAATTTGCAGTCTCTACACCCCTTCCCAGATTTCCATTTGAGGTTAGGAGCTCATTCATTCATCCTCCTGTACTCATATCCTTCCTTTTTTTGGAGACATAGGAAAGCTCTGTACCTTCTCCACCTACAGACACAAAACTTTCCCAACAATGTTGGAGGGTTCAGTGATCCTCTGAAGCTCATCCAAACACCTTTTAGGAGTGGGTGACCTACATCCTGTTGTATTAGTGGTCTTTGTAAATCCTTTTGTCCTGTAGACTGGGGCTCACTGAGGGCAGCAACTCTTTGATTCTCAGTGTCCTATGTGGGGTCTGACAAGTGAATACATAGCTATTATTGCTGTCTCCTATTTTGAACGGGAAAGACAAAGTTGTTTTGCAGTAGGAAACCCAACAAGTGCAGTAATTTGTAAGAATACTTTTGCCATATTTTGGGGTAAGGCAAAAAGCAATGGAGACATATGTTAAATTCTTTTTTTAATCATTCACATTTGTTCTTTAGGATGAAGCTCCTACACCAGGTGTCACGAGTTTGGAGAACAGATGGGTTGACGAGTTGTTCTTATAAGTTGCTCTCTGTGGAATACAATCCTTTATATATCAACATCACAGTGGATTTCTGGGCTGGTGCATGACCCTGCATCTTTTGGTGACATTTGAAAGAACTGATTATTTGATTGTAATGATTTTGGCCTAGAGACTTTTCTTAGTAGCACATAATAAGAATATGTTGCAGCTAAATATTGGGCTGAATTTTTTCCTTTTTGTATTTTCTTCACAGAGCTCCTAATGATGTGGAGTGTAAAACCACTGTAGCAAGACAGTTTTCTTAGTTGTTTGATCATGAAGGTTAAAAATTATAATACAGATACTTGAAGGATTAAGTACAAAAATCTCTCAGAGTATAGTGGAGGCTACCTGAGAACTTTGGTTGAAGATTTATTTAAGCTTAAAGTGTTGTATTATGAGATACAAGGCCATAGGAAATAAGATTTCTGATGTCTCGGAGATCTAGAATTGTTCTCATCCAATATAGAAAGGTACGGAGATGTGTTTCTGTTATTCATTTATTCTGCTTGGTCACCTGTGAAGTGGTAGATCCTAGGGGAGAAGAAGGCCACAGAGAAAAGGTGAAGAATCAAGAGGTGGTGAACTTGAAATTGAAGAAGTGGCAGGAGGACATAGTGTCAGATGAACTGTCAGCAACATCTGTGCTGGCTGACACCAATGCTCCACAGTGGATCCCACCCCCCAGATGCACCTTCCAGGAAGAGCCCAGGAGAACACATTATCTACTAGTTTTTAAAGCATTTTTGTAAAATGATTTTGTACATGTAGGGTATGAATTACCAGTTTATAAATTACATGTTAACTAATAATACATCTCTGAAGTAATTCTCTAGTAAAATACGAAAAAGCTCTGGGTGCTCAGTCTTGTTTTTTACTGTCATTTGAGGCCATACACATATCCATTTTAGTACCTGTAATTCTTAAAACAGAACAACTGGATTAAAACCCTCCACTGTCTTTCCTGCTCCTGTTCCTCTCCCCTGTTCTTGTGTACGACCTCCTGTGTAGCCTGCTCCATGGGGGTTTGTCTGTCTCATTCCTTGGGTCTCTCCAGGTTTTTGTTCTCATCCTCTTATGCGTCTTCCTTTCCCATAATCAGTATTGGGAACACAGGTCTGGCTTTGGGGGTGTGCCTGATTGGTTACATAGAGCAAGGGGTCCAGGGTGTGAGAAACTTTTAATTTGGAATTATGGTGGGGCCATGGCACTGACTTGGGCAACAGCAGTCTTTTGGGAGAGAAGCCACCCGTACTACTGAGCTTCCTGGGAAGGGAGTCAGGACTACGGGGGAGAAAATTAAAGGAAGGTAATAGAAACCGTTCTATTAGTGGGTGGGAACAGCTGTGAGAATATTTTGTTTGCTTAGGTGAATGAATGGACATATAAATAATGTAGGTATGTTCTGAAGCAAGTATTATGCAACTGTACTCCAGGGGCTTTCAATCCATCTTGATTACATAGCACCTTCACCGTTAAACTTTAACCTGAGTGGGTGCCAGCCAATATGTGTTCATAATATTTAAATCTTCCCAGCAGGGAAAGGGAATAGGAGGGTTTGGAGTGCCCAAGAAACACAGGGGGAGTCAACACCCAAGCGGGGAGGGGAATTTGAAAGGGCAATACATTTTATAGACATGACATTTATAGATAGCCTGGTTTACCTTTAACTCAGCCTAGGGAGTAAAAACTTTTTTTTTTTTTTTTTGTTAAATTTAGTAAAGTGCTCATGGTTTCCATATTTTCTACCCATCTTTATACGAGACTGTCATTCTTGGGAGATTTGCTAATGGGATACTCTGTAGTGAGTAAGCTTCTTCCTTTCCTTCCATCTGTTTTCTGCAGAAATGGCCTCTGTTCCAATTCTCACAATTATGAAAGCATTCACAGATTGCAATTTGGAGGCTGTGGGTCCCTGGACATGGTTGGGGAGGGTAATGGAGGACAGGGATGTCTGAGTGGAATTTTTTTTTTAAGTTTTCTTCTTTTTTTTTTTTAGCTGTAGATGGACATAATACCTTTATTTTATTTATTTATTTTTATGTGGTGCTTGGGATCAAACCCAGTGTGTCATACATGCTAGGCAAGCACTCTACCACTGAGCTACAAGCCCAGCCCTGTAAAGGGAACTTGAAGATTCATATTTGAGAACTCTTTTTACCAAATGGAAACAGAATGTAGTTAATAACATGTAGAAGTTCCCTGCTTTTTGTTTATTAATAAGGCATTTGCATTTAAAAAAATGTTGGAAGCCACCCAGTTATGCTTTGATCCAGTTAATTCAAGTCATTTCATTGACTTCTTAAAAAATTTATTGTAATGAGAAGTAATTTTTTAAGACTTCCATGACACCTCTGTGCCATTTGACTATTTCTGGCCATTCAAGGCCCAGTGGTTGGCTGGAGGCTTGTAGCCACCTGCTTGCCACTGGGTGTCATCCTCCTTGTTTTTACTTCACAGTTGGGCAGCGGAGTTTGACTTCTAAGAAAAGGAACATCTTCCCACCTCTAGCCTTGCATGTTTTCATTTTCAATTGCCATCCGGAGGTCAAACACTTTGAATACTGTAGAGATAGTTATGCCTGCTATGATTGCTAAGGATTATTTGGGCATCACAGCTACCTAACACAAGGAGTGTGTTACTTTATAATTTTTATTTCTCACTTACATTAGCCTTTATTTCTTTTATGGCAGTTTATAGATTGTAATGCTTTTACACACACTTTGTTAATTAATGCTGCTGACTCTTAAGAGGGGCAGATGAGAAAATGGAGGTCCACAACAGGTGGATCATTGCCAGAAATACCATGGCTTAAAAATGGCAGAGTCAAGGCCAGACTCAGGTCTTCTGGCTTCAAGACCATTACACCACATTGGCTCCATCTGGGTTGCTTCTTCACTTGAGATAGTTTTCCTGAATCTATATCCCTGTCCTACCCCCTACAGAGGTTTGGTACTTCTGGACTTTTAAACATACATGTAAGTTCTCATCTTTTAAGTTATTTCTAGACTTTCCCTAGTAATTCTGTCCTTAGCCTCCTCACTTCCATCCAAGCCCCAATTGGATAATTTTCCTGGGAGTCCCCAAATGCTCTGAATGGACACTTGAAGGAGCTTAAAAACATTTTTCTTCCAGACTCAAAACTTCCACTTCATTCAAATGTATTGAGTAGTATTATGTATTCTTATATATAATATAGTCCCTGTCAAGAGCCCTTAACATGCACAAGATGGAGCATTTGTGGATACATTCTTAAGTTCTTTTTTGCCAAGACATTTTAAACTGTTGCCTCTTTTATTCCCTTTTGATATATAGATAGCCATCTTACACCTGCTGAGAGGTTCTGCTAGGTCTCTAAGATATACACAAGGGAGCAGCTTACAAGTCCCACTCTCAGGGAGCACACCTGTACAGGTAAAGGCTTCATTGTTCCATTGGCAGTTGTTGAGAATTCAAATAAATATCAAACCTTGAATGTATATAGTGTGTGTGTGTGTGTGTGTGGTATGTGTGTAAGTGTGCAATTTGGGGGCTTGGAATAAAGGTAGATAAAGGGTGGAGTATAATAATTGCTTAGTACAGATCAGTTTCCCTATGTTTTTAAATGTTAACTTTCTAATAGCCACACAGGGTGTGTGTGTGTGTGTGTGTGTGTGTGTGTGTGTGTGTGTGTGTAATGTATGCACATATACATACCCCTATGTTTATGTGCTGCAAAGATAAAACAGATTTAAGTTAATTCCTCAAAATTGGTAAATTTTAAGGAGGTAAAGTTTGAGTTCAGGTTTCTCTTGACACTAATATTGCACCCCCTTCCCCAAGAATATCACCATGTAAAGAGATTATAGAATTTCCTTGTGAGGGGAGTGAGAGATAGATCTCATTCTGTTGCTAAGATTCTAGAAACAATACAGAGAACTTGAGAAGTATTCATTAAAATGCCTTATCTTGATGACCTTACTACATTCTTCCACTATGGAGTAGGAGCTTTACTGGAACATTATTACTCATAGCTATTGTTTGATGGCAAGTAAATTTGGACCAATGTATTTGGTCATTAAGCTTATCTCAATAAATTGAAGCAACAGCACTAATTGATGTGTTCCCATGGATTATGAGCCAAGCAGAATTCTTCAGGCCAGATTTATGTTATACCTTCCTGTTAGGCATATCTTCTGGGCTGTTAGCCTTTCTGATGCATACTTATGTATCTTACTGAATCCTCCCAGTGCACTGTGAGGGTAGGCCTGATTTCCTGAAGCAGGCCCCATGAAGTTAAGAAACGACTTGTCAAAGTCGTGCACCGCTGGGATTTAGAGCCAAGTCTTTGGCTCCAAAGCTCATGTTTTTAACCACTTCATAGTAGCAGATAGATAAATAAACCAACAAATACAGGAAATAAGGGCGGATGGAGTTATTTAGAGAAAGTCAGTACCCTTCAGCCAAAACTCCCTAGGAACCCAACTGTAGATAAATAGGATTAGATCTGGCCAAAGGACACACAATTTTGGATAGAAAGGAAGAATAAGTTCAAGAGTTCTATTGTGAAAACAAAATGGGACTTGACCCATTGCAGAAAGGACAACGCCCCATGGGAGAGCCATAGAGTGAGTCAATAAAAGGGGTGGAGAGAACCTATGGGGGCTTTCGGCTCCCGCTGGGTCACTGCGGGAGGGTCTTAGGAAGAAGGGTTTGCTTCATACCACATGCTGTCAGGACCTGCAATCTGGGGGAAGGGAATGGTGGGGGTGGAGTGGGGAGACAGCCCACAGGATGGTCTGTCTGGTGTTGCAATCAAGTAAACTCACTCCAGAGTTAGTCTATGAGTGTGTTTCTAACTAAGTTTTGCTTGTACAGAAAGAGGGACCCTGGCAGGAGAACATTGCTGAGCTTGGTAAGATTCAGCAGTCACTCATTTTAGTCAAGAAAGGAGGTAGTTGGTATTTGATATTAGACATACAATGAACTTGGGCAAATTTTGTGCTTGGGCAAAGCTTGACCTTCGCTTTGCCTCATCTTATGGTTGTCTCACATGACCTGGCTGAGGTTGGTTTTCTGTGAGATTGTTTATGTCTAGTAGGAGATTAGCAGAGTCTAGGCCTGCTTCAGAGGGATAGGGCTGCTCTCATTTCCTCCATGTTTTCCCTTCTCCTTCTTTTAGGTTGAATCAGTCAGGCATTCTACCACTGAGCTACATCCCCAGCCTATTAATTTTTTTATTTTGAGACAGGGTCTCGCTAAATAGCCCAGGCTGGCCTTGAACTTGTGATTCTCCTACCTCAGTCTTCTGAGTAGCTGGGATTAAAGGCATACCTGGTTCTTGTTTTCTCTCAAGAGGAGCTTAGGGTGGAGACTACTAGGCAGTAGGGCATGACTATGCTATTTCCCTTTAACCCCAGAACTTGACTATTTATCTCCTAAATGTGTGTGTGTGTGTGTAAGAGGGCTTGGGGTTGTGGGCTGAGGGAAGAAGGATCAGCAGCAATATGTGTGTTTAAGCAATGCTATCTTTCTCCAAGTTGTTTTTGGATCGCCTCCTTGGATGTGACCACTTGAGCCTTATGATAAAAATCTCACATATGAAAGCAAACTCCACAGCCTACCACTAGCCTTGGCTGGGTTTCTTTGATCCTGCCTAGTAGAAGTTGAAAAGGATTCAAGTGAGTTAAAACAGGGACGAGAAACTAGAGAAAAAATTAGATATAAAAGGAGAAAAGTGTTCAGTCTTAGTAGAAATGAGACACCAGGTGAGTTTCCAATTCCTCGGCCACAGCACAGCTTGTCAACCAGATTGATTGGGGTGGGGGGTTGGCGTGTGAGGTTGAGAGGAGATTAGATTTTCAAGTTTACATAATATTATTTCTTTCCTTTATGGGTAGCCAAAAACCATCTGATTGGCTGCTTCAAATAGAAACAGATTCTGTGTATTTTGGCTGATACAGGAAAAAAAAAAAAAAAAGTTATGGGCTGACTCAGGGCAGTGGGCTTTCTAGATGTAAACAGTCTGCCAGGAGCAGGACCTGCAATCTGGGGGAAGGGAATGGTGGGGGTGGGGAGACAGGCCACAGAATGGTCTGTCTGGTGTTGCAATCAAGTAAACTCACTCCAGAGTTAGCCTGACACATTTTTGGTGTTAAATAGTAATTGTTCTTTGCCCACCTGATAAGTAGGCTGATTGTCAGATAAGAGGAGGCTTCACAAAGTGATTTTGTCTGGGCTTGTCTCAAGCCTGCAAACTGCCAGCTCCCTACAGACAAGCACTCTGCTTTCCCTTGCCTCCCTGGTCTGGGAGACCTGGGCCGATGACCTCCTGAGCTGTGGCTTGGAGTCCAGGGCTTGTAGTGAGTCCCATTTTCAGTTCCAGGACTCAGAAGAAAGAGAGGGAAGGGTGGGTCTGCAGGTAAGGGGTGAAGCAGTGGCAGCAAGAACCAGGAGAATAGAATTGCCCTAAAGTTAAGCTGAAAATTCCTATGAGCTCAGCTCAGAAGTGACGATGGCTGGCCTCTGCAGTGGGGTCCTCGGGTCTACATTCTGTCTCAGCTGAAAAGTGTGTCCTTCTCAAGCTCCGGGGACCTGGTCATGGTGGGTCCGGGTTTCAGAGCTTCTTTTGGTTTTAGGAGGAACCAAGCCTGTGGAATTTGTACCTTCTCTGAAGGATGATGCTGAGGCTCTAGGCAGGAAGCTAACTGGAGAGGGGACCTGGGAGCCAAGGCTAACCCCTTTCTCTTCCTGGTTATCTCTTGGTAGGGAAGTCAAGTGATAAGATTTAAGGAGCAGCAAGTGCCTTATCTTGCCCCACAGTTGATCCTTCCTGCTCCTATTGCTGAATCTGTCTTCCATTATCAAGGAAAAATCTGAAGTGACTAAGAGACCTGGGACTAGTTGTCACTCACCCCTTAGTAGGAATGAGTTTTCTGAAAGTCTTTCCCCTGGCCTGTCTGAGATCCAGTCAACAAAGGAAAGGGAATTTTGTAGGCAGAGACCCTTTTGGAGCATAAAGCCTTGGAGTGGATTTGAAGCAGGAATGAGCCAGTGGCCTAAGGCACAGGAAAACCTATTTATTTTATAGATGTACAAACTTTTTGCAGAAGCAAAAAGCACAAGATGCAGGAGGGAGTATGGAAAGGAAGATAGGAGCTTTGCCCAAATAAGCCCCTTCCTTCTCCTTCCCTTTCCTAAGAGACCACAGAGAGAAACAGTCAGCCAAGTACAGGTGGATTTATTCCCATACCCCAAGATGTCTTTGTCCTGGAGAGACAAGATGGGTTGGGATGGGGAGAGCTGGCTTTGGTCTCCTAGCTGGGGAATCAGGGTCAGAAATCAGACTCTTGCCCTGGTTTGGCCCCCAGGTGCCCCCAACAGGTGTGCCCTCTGCTCCTCCCTCCTTTGCCCCAGCACAAAGCCTAACAAGAACCTGGTAAAGGTGCAGGAGGGGGTGCTCCGCGTATCTGAGTTAGCTGTCCCCAAATGACAAGTGCATTTTCTTCATAAGGGACACAGTTGTTTTGGCGTCAGACAATTGCACTCTCTCCAAGGGAAGAGGAAAAGGATCTGAAGGGCATCAGCGCCACCAGCACTTCTTGGGTAAGGAGAGCAGGAGTGAAAAGTCACAATAAACACAAAATTCCAACTGTTTCACTGTCCATCAGGGCCAGCCCATAGCAGGAAACCGCACCCTGTGTGCGCAGTTTCCATCTCCTCCACTTTAATTCCCAAGAAGTAGGCTCCTCTGTTGAGAAATCGATTTTGTTAGACTCATACAGGACCCGTTAGGGCGCCAGTATAAACAAAAGAAGTAAACAACTTTTAAAACCCTCTTTATTTATAAGATCAGGCAAACTGATGTTGAGTTATAGGAACTTCCTTTAGGACTGCAAATGAAACAATTCAGAAGAGAAATATTTTGACAGCAAACAAAAATCCCTATAAATCACCTTGTTCTACTAGCCAGCCTTCATCTCACCTATTGGAAAGGTGTTTCAAGTTGAGACTGTTCAGGTTAAAGACTGAGTCAACATATATCAGGCCCCTTCGATGTCCTCAAAGTCCACATACTTTTAATTAATGGAGAATTGATGTTACTAAGCGTATCACTCTAAAGGGCATGACAGGGAATTTCAACCATCATTAACTAAAGATCATGGATTGCTCTGGAAAATAAAAGGATCCCAAAGTTTTATCAAGAGACTCACAGGTCCGTGGATCAAAAGGCAAAAGACACAGTTCAGCAATCTTTTTCTTCCTTCTCTCATCCAGACAATACTGAGATAAATGGAAGCCTGAAAGCTTTTTTTTTTTTTTTTTAAGAAAACAAGGGGAAATAGAGGCAGATTTGTTAATCAAATACAGAGCTGGCTTACTGTGACAATATAGTTTCTTTGAATATTTTTATGCTCCAAATTAAAAATAAACAGGGATGAGAGAGGCTAGTCTCCACCTTCCAAATCCTCTCTGTCTTACAGTGCATAAAAATGTTGCATAATCTTAGACAAAGACTTAAAATACTAGCCCTGAGAACTGCAAGATCCTGAGAGTCCAAAGGCTCTTCATATCAGCTGACTTGGCAATGTGAGATTAGACGTGCACAGGTTATACTGAAGCTCGAATGTGGACTATTGGGAGAAAACGGGTTCCAGCACCAGGTCCAGAGTCACCCGAGGAAGGAGGTATGGTGGTGACACTTTATGCTCAATATTCAATTCGGCTCCAGTAGAACATGGTACCCAGGAGAACCCAAAACTAGAATAGAAAGGGGGAAAACAAAACAATTTATAGAAATATTTACTTGAGAAAAAAATAAAGTTAGATTCTTTCAGGCTTAGGTGACACTGATTTTAAGAGCAACTTTAAGCAACGCCACAACCTAGATATGACAGAGTCCATTCTGATCTAAAGCATCAGTTATTACCTGCCTCTCAGAGGCAGCCTTCCTGTTTCCTGCTTTCCAACCCCAAGTGCCATCCTGGACTCTGACTTCTGAGGTTGCTCTTCTTATATCTATGCTAAGTTAGCCTCCTAGGGAAATTCTTTCTTCTTGATATTGGGGCTAATTAGTCCCCAATGAGGTCTCATTTCTAGTAGCTACCATTTTGGAGTAAGAGTTTTTTCCTTCTAAGTATTGAACTCTTCTTCCAAGCGACTTCTCCTTTTTCCTCTGATGCCTATGATCTGGAATAGCTGCCTCTGATGAATGCTACAGAACCCCAAACCAAAGGAAACTGACTTAGTCAAGGTGTTGGAATATCTGAGTTCTGTTTTAGGTCTGGCAACTCCTCCCAGGGGACTTTAGCCAGGTCACTTAACTTTCCAGAGCCTCAATTTCTACAAATATAAAATAAATATAGCACCTTCTCTACCTACACCAGAGCTAGAGAAGTGAATGAAACAACAACAATGACAACAACAATAGTAAGAGTAATACTAATAATTGAAGCTAATGTTTACTAGGGGAACTTATATTCATCAGGCATTACTATTTCCAAAAACTTCTGAAGAAACTGAGGCACAGAGATGACAAGGAATTTAATCAAAGTCATAGAATTATGGATGCTGGGTTGTGAGCCAGGCAGTTGGCTTCGGAGTTTATCTGATTAAGCACTGTGGGAAAATCCTTTGTGGTCAGCAGTGAACTGGACATGCCCAAGAGCTCTCCTCAATTACTGTTCCTTGAAAGATGGAAGACTGATTACTTACCAAGCTACTGTTGTGGAGGTTTAATACCGAAAGTATTTGATGTGGCACCTTGTACAGAGCACACCCTCAATACCTTTAGGTCACTTCCTTCCATCTTCTGAATTGCAAAAATTTTACTATATCTAAAATCCACTTGATATCAAGAGGTGCAACTGGTCTGGAGATCTAAGGTACTCAAAAACCTTTAAACGTCATCCTACAGTTCCCACCAACTGACTTGAACAGAAATCTTACTATTGATACCTTTCATTCATTCAACAAATTATTGAACCCTTACTATGGGCTATGCTAGGTCCTTGACAGCAAAGAGCATCTGATCCCTAACCCTTGGGCAGTCAAATGCAACACAGCAGGGTAGTTCCACAACAGGTTATGCACAGGGTGTTGTAGGAACTCTGAAGGGGGCAGACCAAGGGATCACAAGACATCCTTGAAGGAGCTGACTTCCCTCTCCTTCCTGCCTCACTTAATTTACTTCCCCTGAATCCAGCACTTCTCAAATTATGGTACCTAAACACCCTTTCCGGGTTTCGAGATGCTTAAACAATTATTTCAAGACTGCTTAAACAATTATTAGGGTTCGTTGGCCTTTTCACTGTTTGACATTGGTACTAGTGCAAAAGCAGTGTAAGATAAAAAGTGGCTGTGGCCTTAGCAAGAATTGAGGTAGAGAAGCTAAAATATGTTAGTAGTCATTATATATTCTCTTCTGTCATGTACTTGCAGTAAAAAACAAATACCAGTTTTACTGGAAATTATCCTCAACGGAGTAGTAAGAACTAGAATTTTCTTTCATTTTGACCTTTGAGTACACATCTTTTAAATATTCTGTGTGACAAAAAGAGAAATATGCCTACAACAGTCCTGTGGCATAGTGAAATATGGTTGTCTGGAAGAAAAACACTTGAGTAACTTGTTTGTGAGCTGACCTAACCACATTTTTTATGAAGCACTATTTTTACTGGAAAAAAAATGACTAACAGATAGGCTATGGTTTTTCAGAGTTGGATGTTTGGTCAGATATTATCTCAAAGATTTACAAAGTGAGTCTGTCCCTTCAAGGAAAACAACTGATAATTTTTTTTTCAGCAATAAATTTGAGCTTTCAAACAAAAATCAGATCTTTGGAAAACTGATCTGTTACCCTGAGCTTGACAGTGTTCCATTGCCTGAGATCTTTTTCCAATGTGGTGATATCAATGAAGTGATCTTTTGGTGTTGCATAAAAACATCAATCAACATTTGGCAGACATGCCTAACACAATGAACCAATATTTCCCCAAATAGCCAATTCCTGATGTTATAGAATTATGCATAGTAAAAGATTTATGCAAAGGGTAGTACAGACCAATGTAATATATTCAATGAAATAACATGAAAAGTTTGTTAACACAGTTTCAGATTCTCTATGGCAATAGATATTTTAAAAAGTTGTGGAATTTGGTGAAATATCAAAAGAATATTCACAATTATCTTCAGATAAGGTTATTAAAGCATTCCTGCTGTTTTGACTATACATCTATGTGAAGGATGTATTTTCTTCACATCCTTCAACCCTGTCAACATATTACAACAGATTGAATGAAAGACCAAAAGAGAGACTCCAGCTGTCTTCTACTAAACCAGACATTAAAGAGATTTGAAGAATATAAAATGATGCAATTTTTCCCCATTTTCTTGTGTTGTAAAATAGTTACTTTTTCCCACCAAAATGCTCTTTATGTTAGCTACATTATGATTATTGTAACTGCATCTTCATCATCGTTGTTGTTATTATTTGACATGCTGGGATAAAACCCGGGGCCAGACAAGCACTCTGCCACTGAGTCTCATTTTTTGTTTTGTAAAATAGTCATTTTTTCCCCACCAAAATATGTCCTTTATGTTAATTGTGTCATTACTATTATAACTGTGTTGTTGTTATTGGACAATGCTGGGATTGAACCCAGGGCCGTGGGCATGCCAGGCAAGCACTCTACCACTGAACTACATCCCCAGCCTCCTACTAATTATTTTAAAGTGAATTAACAAATATTCAATTTTTTTCTATCTTAATTTCTGATGGGGGTAAATATGAGTAGATATAGGCTATATAGGTAATAGCTTTTTGAAGTCCTTAATACATTTTGGGAATGTCGAGGGGCTGTGAGACAAAAGTTTGGGACTGCTCCCTGAATGCAGTGTTTCTCAACTTCAAGAGCAAATTGGAATCATTTGAGGTGGGGAAAACAGCCTGGCCCAGGACAACTGAGTCAGAATCTCAGAGGCTGAGATCCAAGCTCTTTTTGTTATTGTTGTTGTTGTTGTTTGTTTGTTTGTTTATAGCTCTTCAGGAGTCTTTAATGTGCATCCAGGGCTGAGAACCACAGCTCTCATCTCCTGCTTGCATGTGCAGCTGATAGAGAGGGCAGTAGGAAATGATGAGACCAAAGGGGGCAGCCTTTTGGAAGGAACTAGGTGGATGAGGCTTGGGCAGGAGCCACCTAGATAACTGACAGTCTTTGGGGTCTAGTTGTAATGCATTACTGAGATCTGGAGCCCTGGAGCAGCAGGCTGGAGTTCAGTAAGAAGTCTAGGCAGGGGAAAGAGGCAATCGCACCCAAAGGCAAGTGCATCCCCGGAAGCCAAAGAAGGTCTGGTTGGTCATGCATATCCTTTCCCTGGCAGGGAAGTTAACTCCCTACACCTCAAGGGGGCCCACTGTCCTTGTTCTGCTGTCAGAAGCTTCCTGACTAGCTTTCAGCTTTGAGGTTTTGTTTCCTGATCTTCTAGTGTGGTTGAGAAAACCAGTGACAATTTTAAGGTTTTTCCTTATCATCACCCTTTCAGAAATAAAACATGTGCCAGAGGATACTCACAGTCCAGCAGAGAATGGCAAATCCAAACCAGGCAACCCCCCAGGCCTGTCGGTTCATTGGTCCAGAGATGAGTTCATAGCAACCCTGGAGGGGAGGGGATGATCCACATTGGTGTGAGAGCAACCAGGACAAAAGATGTAAGAGATCAGTGGGAAAGCAGATTACTACTTGGGTGGATGCCTTCCAAAGTCCAGTTTCACAACCAGGCTATTTCCACCTCCCTGTGGACAGTCAGCTACTAGAAGTCTTTTGCTAAAGGAATATAAGTAACACTGTTGAATTATTAGTCTACATCACATTTATTTGTATCTTTATCCCTCAGTCATATTAGCAAAACTGTTACTATATATATATAATATTTTCCCCATATTGAATATGTGGATAATACATGCTCAATAAAATTTGAATTTTTTTCTCCTCCCCAAAGGGCTGAATTACTTTTTGATTTGTTCATTCATTTTACTTAAAAGTAAAAATGATTCTGGTTATGAAAATCAGAGGTCTTCTGTAGTCATTTAAAAATAACTATTAAAGGAATCCCGCCCAACATTATGCTCCCTAATTCTCATTTGACATCATTATTTCAACATTATTGGATTCCAGTGAGCTCTCAAGGAGCCATGATACATTTGCAAAAGAGTGATTAACTTTTTTATTCATTTATTCATACATGCCACAATTCAGTGAGCATTTATACATGGCATACTCTGTTCTAGCCACCTGGAACAATATCCATATGTAAGGCTAGAACTGCCATCTGAGCAACCTTTACTAAAGCCCTAGGAATTATAAGGAATCCCTAGGAAATTCAGTAACAAGGGTCAATGGCACGGACCATGAGGTTCTGAGGCAAAAGTGCTAGATTTACCAGAAAATGTCAGCAGATTCCAGCAGATACCCTAGGCTTACCAAGTTCAGGCTCCATTCAGTGACCACACATGGCCACTTGAGCTTCTATCCTCATGACTCTGCCCCAGTCCCTTATTAATCTACATTTGTGTCCTTCCTTTGCTTTTCTTTGATTTCTTTACCATTTTACTCTTCTCCATTTATATTACAGGCATTTTCATTTTCTAAATGGCCTAGTGAAAAAATCTTCAAATTATCTTTAACTTTTTTTTTCTTTAGCCAACATGCAACACTTGAGCAAATCTTTTTAGTTTGGCTATAAAAATATATCCCATCCAAAAGCTTCCTCCCCCTGGTACCACCTTGGCCTCTCAGGCTCTCACTTCAGGATTGCAACAATGCCCTCCCAATTGTTCTCCCTGAGGCTTGAGTGAACTCATAAGATCTAGACCCATCCTTGCCTGATAGCCATCCTTCACCCATCATGACCCCATCAGACTGACCTCCTTGGTGTTCCTCCAGAAATCTAAGAAGCCTCCCACTGGAGGGCCTTAATGTTTTTTGTTTCCTTTATTTAGAATTCTGTCCCCCAATCTTCCAGTGTCTCATTTTCTCACTTAATTCAGAATTCTGCAAACATCATCCTGACCAAGCCTTCCCTGACAACTAGAGTGAAAACCTCCTTCCCCCATCATTCTTTGTATGGTTACCCTGCTTTGTTGCTGCTCATGGCATTTATCACCCCCTGGATTTCTACCACTTATTTGGTGCCATGTTTATTATTTGTCTCCCATACAAGAAGGCAAGTGCCACAAGGGCAAAGATTTTGTCTTGCTCATTGTTGAATCTCCAGAATGAAGAATAAGTGCCTGACACATAGAAGACACCTAGTAACATTTATAGAGCAAATGGAGCATGATATTAGGGAATGATTACAACAGCATCTTTTACAATACAATTGAAGGTTCACAAAACACTCCCATCCTCCTGAAGGTCCTGGGAGGTGATCGTTCATCTAATAATATATACAAGAATCCTTTAGGTGCCAGATGACAGGTGGGCATTTAACTGTGACAAGACAGAAATAGGTCTTGCCTTCATGGAGCTCACAGACTAAAGTCCCAGTTTTTCATCTCTTCTCTTTAGTATTTTCACAACTGTAATCATTTCAGTGGTGTTTACTTCCTTACATCATATTAATCTTAAGGTGTAGTGATCAGTATTTGCATTTAGCATTTCTGAAGCAGATAGAGCATGATATAGCATGATATATATATTTGCAACTGACCTGTGAAATTCTGATTGGTTTCTACCATTACCACACTTATGATGGCTTTGCTAATTATGTTAGTCTTCATGTCTGTAGCAGCACATTTGTGCACTATAAATCTTAAAAAGCTACAGTGTGAATGTAAAAAAGACAGCCCTTCGCTTCTTCATTCACTCACCCACCAAGCATTTATCCAGTGCCTGCTTTGTGCCAGGTATTATGCTAAGGATTGAAGACATAGAAATGAATAATATAAGTCTTTAAAGAGACTCAGAGAAAACAATAAGGAACAAACATGACAGATCAAGGTGCTGAATGCAATAGCAGGAATATAGTAGGCACTGAGTGGAACAGTTAGCTTTGTGGAAATGATTTCTAGGAGGAAATTAGCAGGACATATAAGTCAGGGAATGGGGTGTGGGTGAAGCTGGGGGAGCAAGATAGGGAGAATCAGAAAAATGACTAGTAGATCAGAGAGTATGTTGAGGGCAAAGAATGAATGAAGTTGAGGAAGTAGAAAGAAGCACAGAGAATCAGGGACCAGGAGAAATTTCAGAACTAAGGAATTTGGTGGAGGAGTAAGGCTGAGTGATGTCGATTTGTGGTTGTGGTTCACTGGAAGGTGGTGGAGGTGGAGATGTCAAAGACAGATGAGACCAAGGAACTGAAAGAGAAGGTGTAGAAGGGTTGTCACAGTTGATGTGGAGGTCCCAAGACAGAGAGAAGAGAAAGAGTTAAATCTTATTTAACCTCAAATTTTTATCTATGCAAACTTGAGAAAATGCACAGTTTTAGGCTTGTTTTCATAACTAGAATATCATATGTGCTAGAGAAAAAAAGTGTTGCTATGAAAGAAACCAATCATCTGAAGGTCGAACAGTCTTTTTTGGGTCTTATTTAAAGAGGTGACACAGTGTATAAATAATTACAACCCAATCAAGGTTGGTTTGCATGAGCCAGTTCCAATGTTGAAATATTAAGAGCATTTTTTAAGTTGTGAGAGTGATAGTTATATTTCATGCTGTGATTATAAGCAACAAATTTAATTTTTATAACTGAAAATAATTGGTTAAAACAATTCCAGAACAAAGCTGCCGTACAGCTAAATGTGGGTTGCTCTGAACACCGCTTCAAAATCATCTCCATCATTCTGATGTCGTTCCCGAACTAATGTATTCAATTCTAGTCTGAGCATTTGCCAGATGTGGTGTGATGATCAGCAGTACAGTGCCTGTCACTCTGACAGGCAGTTTGTATCATTCACTCCCAAATTAAAGAGCATGACATTTCCCAATTATTGAATAAACCAGCAACCAACCAGGTTTCCTCAAAGGGCTAACTCCCAAAGTAGTGCACAGCTTGAGTGTGCAATGTTGTGCACAGTGGCTACAGGTCTGTGGGAGCTCACCACAGGGCTTCTGGGGACAATTACCAAGTCTATTGGCTTACTGTCTGTTCCCTGAGCCAGACTGCTTGGGTTTGAATTCTGACTACCTTTTACTAGTTGTGTGACCTAGGGCAAGGTACTGCTTAACATCTCTGTTTCTTAGTTCCTCATCTGGAAAATAGAGATCACATAGGTACCTACTTTTGAGCATCAAAGGTGTTACTATATTTATGGCACTCAGAACAGCATCTGGCATCTAGTAAGAACTCAGTGAATGTTTCACAATCATCATCATATTATCCTCATCTGCTTGGAGATACTTTTTCATAAACCATCTGTGTGTAAACCATCTTTGACCCAAATTACCAATCAAACATTTTATTAAGATTGCCTCATATTACCAATGAATAAGAAATGTGGATACATAATTACCGCATGTACCCTCTGCAATTGCCATTGCTTTGAAACTAGCAAAACATTCTTTTTGGTATCATCCCTTCTAATATATACACTTTGCAAAAATAGAGCAAATCTTGGTTTTATGTAACTGTTTCTTGAAATACCAATTCTAGACATTATACAAATATTCATTTAAACAAAGTTGGATTTCATCCTTGCAATTCTCCTGTTTTGTTATTTTATTAAAATATAAATGTGTCCATATCAATTATAGATTAGCATTCATAATAATTTCACAAAAAAGGAACCAATTACTATGAGTTTAGGGAAAAAAAAAGACAGAATTCCTTACTGAGGAACTAGTACTTACTGTAACCATTATCTTTTTCTCATAAAGAGAGCCTTCTGGCAGTTCTTGGGAGGGGAGGGGACTCACCTGATCGTGATAATAACCAGGCACTCCTAGTTTGCAAGCCTCCAGGTTGAGAGGCTCTTTAAGGGTGTTCATGACACAGCACTGCCGAGGCCAGGGATAGTCAGCATCATTGTTTTCAGTCCGGAAGGCGGATGTGTATTTCTGCCAGTCTGATGGACCATTTATGCCACAGCAGTGATCCTGCCAGTGGATAAGAGATACACAATTCTTTTTCATGGTCTTTCCTGGAGCCATCAATGTAGCAATTGAGTTTTAGAGAGAGAAAGAAGATATGGAATGTATACCATATCTTACGTTTACTAAAATATTCCCAAACTAGAGTTGAAGGCAACAATAACTTACATTCAGAGTTTGCAAAGTATTTTTCACATTTTTTACTTTACTAGCCTTTAATGAGCCCTGTAGCTTTCGACATGGTTAAAACTCTCTAAGACTCATTTTTCTTAATTGCAAAACTGGGATAAATATAGTATCTACTTTACAGAGTTTTTGTGAGGATTGAATGAGGTAATGTACTTAGGAGGTTGGTACAGTGCTTGGCTCATAGTAAACCCTTAATATATCTTTATTATTAATACTAATATCTTGATACAACAATGTGAGAGAGATATCATTATTCTAATATTACACATGAGCAAATTTAAATGCAGAAAATTAAAAATTAGTGGTGTAGAAATTATAAGTAATTCTTGTTTTGCTTTTCTGCATTTTTACCATTTTTTCTGAATAATTATGTATTACATTTATAAGGGAAGAAAATAAACTGGAAAAAAAGTGTTAAAACCTGGTGTCATGTATCTGTGCCTCTTCACAGAAAAGGAAGATCAATTGGCACGTAACTGATATCCTTATGTTGGCTGGAATGCAAGATAGAGAGGATGAAGCAACCCATATCACTTTTCTTCTTTATCATAAATTCTGCTAAATGTTTCAAGGGAGGAAATTTAAGCTACCGGTATCTCTCAACTTTTAGAATAAATGTACCCTAGCAAACTTGATGATAAAAATCACGTTTACAGGGTATCCAATTTTGCCACTGGAGAATTGGAAATATTTGATCAAGAGAAATAATTCTTCTGTATTTGACTGGAGCATTCTGGGGAAAAAATGGTTAAGTTTGAACCATGCTTGTTTCAGACCAGGATTTAGGTAGGAACAGAGAAGAGTTAAGAGTCTAGAATTGAGCCCTGTAGTACCGTAACACTTAGTTGGGAAAGGGTGAAAACCCAGCAAAGGGGGTCAAGTAGGAGTAGCCCATGTGACAAATGCTGATGGGATGTCAATAAGATGAGGACAGAAACTTAGTCGTTGGGGTAGGCAGGATGGAGGTAACTGGTACCATGATAAAGGCTGATTTGGTGGAGTGGTGGGGTCAGAAGCCAATTATTGTTGGATGTAAGCAGATGAGAGGCATGAAAATACAAACAGCAAGTGTTGGCATCTCTTTCAAGATGTGCCATGAAATAAAAGAGTTGTGGACAGAATGGTGGGAGAATGTGGAGAAGAGTTTTTTGTTTATTTATTTATTTATTTTTTTTAAAAATATACAACTGAAGAGTTCTTGAAGGCTGATTTTTTGGGGAAACTAATGAAGCAGATGAGAGCAAGGAAGATTGTTGAAGTGAAGGAGAGATGTAGAGTAAAAAGCAAGGATTTGGATAATGGACAGTCCAATTGTCATCACTAGAGAGAAGGAAAAACACACGAGGGCAGAAACATGTTAACGGGCAGATTTGGTGATAGAGATGAGATGAGATGTTTTTGTCTGATTCCTTCTATATTCTTTATGTGTGTGGGGGGTGGGGACTGGCTATTGAACTCAGGGGCACTTGACCACTGAGCCACATCCCCAGCCCTATTTGGCATTATATTTAGAGACAGGGTCTCACTGAATTGCTTAGCACCTGACTTTTGCTAAGGCTGGCTTTGAACTTGAGATCCTCCTGCCTCAGCCTCCTGAGCTGCTGGGATTACAGGTGTGCACCACCATGGCCAGCTTCCTTCTAAATTCTTAATAAAATATGAAGTGAAATCAACAGCTGAAAGTAAGGGGGAGGAGAGAGTTTTCAGATGTAAAGAGAGGGGAGAATATATGAAATACTAGAAAACGAATTTTCACTAGAAAAAATACTAGGAAATATAGAGTGCCTATTTGAGCCTTACGGTCAAAAATTTAGATTTAAATTAGTCACCAGGGTTGTGTAATGTTTAGCTCTTAGGGTGTAGCTAAAGAGTGGGTGAAAATTGTATTCCCATTGTGGGGGTCAGTTAGTTCCCTGATGAACAGCAACAGGTAAGGGAGTAAAGGAGGCTGATGAGGGGCAGATAAGGAGGGAAGAGAACATGAAAAGGGTGATATAGCGTGAAAAGACGGCCAATTAATTAGAGATCCTGAAGGAAAAAAATTATTGGGATGGAAATATAAGAATAAATGAAGAGGGACTGGGGCTGAGGCTCAGTGATATAGTGCTTGCCTTTCATATGTGAGGCACTGGGTTTGATCCTCAGCACCACATAAAAATAAATAAACAAAAAAGGTGTTGTGTCCATCTACTATATATATATGAATGAAGATAAAATAGAAGACAGTGGACAGAATGGGGTTTTCTTAGCGTAATTATTGGTAATGACACACTAGCGATAGCCATGGAAGAAGGTGGCTGAGCTAAGGTGGAGGAGAACTTTGGAATGGTGTAGGACAGGGAATTGAGAGATCACGTGTTTCTGAGTCATCCATGTGGTTGTCAAAGTCTCACCCTAGACCCAGGACAGGAATATGAATGAAGAGTGGACAGTGAGTGAGATATCGAAGTCCCCAATGAAGGGAATGACTGATTGGAAGGTGATTGATAAATAATCATAATAAAGAAGGGTAATGGGCCATACAGATTGATGTCATGAAGGAGGAATGAAGGAAGGAAGGAAATAGTATGGCAGCCAAGTAGAACACGGAGGCACTTAGTTAATTTCCAGTTCCCCTGGTGCATATGGGGGGAGGGAAGTGAGAGGATGAAGGGAAAGTAGTCACTAGGAGGCAGTTGAGTTTCTAGTAAAGCAAGAGAGAAAAGGATGAGTTCAAAGAAGGAGTGGACATTATGAGGGGGTTTGCTGAAAAGTTGGTGGTGGGGTAGGGAGCAGGAGCAGGGTAGGGAGAGTTGGGTCACATTGTGGGTATGTAGAAGATAACAATTTATATGCATATGGCAATATGGGGGTCATATTCTGAAAGACTTGGACTTCTGATGGTATTTGAGATAAACTGGATGGTATGATTGCCAGTTAGAAAAAAAAATTGGGTGATTAAATCAAGTTATATCCCCTGTCCTTAGCAGAACTGACACATGGGAGGTATAGAAATGTATCAGAAAGGTAAGATAGGCAGAAATTGCCATTTGAGTAGACATTTTTCTTTTAATGTGAATAAGACCTGCCTTCTAAGAAGTACAGCACATGATTAATGTAAATTTCTTTCATCTACTTGCTATGAAGGTAAAGCGAATCCACATCATGACTTGAAATTAAACATATATTTAGGGATCCCATTGAGTCGTGTGTTCAACACTCTCCTCGTGCACCCCTGTCTCCACCAGTAAATAAGAGGCCTAGATGACCTTGCCTATCACAAGTTTCTTTCTGGAGGAAAGCCCCCTAGAGATGCTGACTTCACTCCCAACCATGTCCACCTGGCCACTGGTCTAGCTACAAAATGGCATCTCCCCAGGACCACCCACCTTACCTGGAGCATGAGCCTGTCCCAGGTTTTGGTGACTCCATTGTTTTTCCACTGGTCATCGTTGCTTGGAGGGCTGTTGTTTTGGTACCTCACCAGCATCTGCTTCAGGAAGAGGTTGGGTGTGAACTACAGGGACAGAGGCAAAAATAAGAGGGAGAGTTAGCATACTAGTGCCCAAAGAAGGGAAAGTATTCTTCTCACCTGTTGCTGAGGACTCTGAACATTATCTTAGAGCAAAACCATACTCAGAGATGCCAAGTGTAGTGGGCTAAGGCTGCCTGGTTGGCTTAAGTCCCTATGTGGGGAAGAAACCCCCATCTTCAAAGTAGTTACTGTGACCAGGGTGAACAGATATTATAGGGTGTCATAGGGTAGGGAAACAGCAAGAAAAGAAGAAAGAAAGATAAGTCTTAGCTGAGGTAGAATATGGGTCAGAGTGGAGATGAGCCTATGGTTACCAGGTTGGACCCTGGGAGTCAGGTTGCCTGGGGTCAGAATTCTGCTCTTTTTCACCTGTTTGCTGTGCAACTTCAGATGAGTTTTGTTACTTTATCTTCTTTTTTGGGGGGAGGGGCGTGTACTGGGGATTGAACTCAGGGGCACTGAGCCGCATCCCCAGCCCTATTTTGTATTTTATTTAGAGACAGCACCTCACTTTTGCTGAGGCTGGCTCTGAACTTGTGATCCTCCTGCCTCAGCCTCCCAAGCTGCTGGGATTGCAGGCATGCGCTACCGCACCCAGCTTACTTTACCTTCTTATGTCTCATTATTATTATTTTTCATTTATAAAATGACAGGAGATACTGCCTATCTCCTAGGTTTATGAGTATTAAGTAAAATTAACTATCTATTATTAGTGTGCCTATTAGCATGCCTGGCACACAGCAAGGGCTTAATGCACGCCGACTATTATGTTATTATGGTAATGGCGACTCATTATCATTTCTGCTCTGTGCTTTTGGGGAGCATACTCACAAAGTCTCGTTGCGTAGCTGCTGTGATGCAAGATGCGACTTCAAAACCATATACTATAAACATCAGAATGAAATACTGGAAAGGAAACATACGAGAAAAAAGAATTACATTTATCCCCCAAAAGAGACTTCCCCAAATGATGGCTATCATTTTCCAGCACTTTAACCTAAATATAGTCATCTGAACATTCATGCAGTTATCACACAAGGCTTCTTTGATCAGCTGGTTGGAATCGGGCTTCGTTCTAGGTGCTGGGTGCAAGGCTTTGTGCTGGTCAGCAAAACCCTCTGATTTTCTCAGGAGAACAAGTGGCCATTTGTTCAGGTTGGAATCCCCATTGGGGGAAGAGACCTCCATCTTCGAGGTCACTGTATGATCAGGGTGGATAGAGCTTTCTCATCCAGTTCCTGAATTTCTAGTTTAACTGAGAAAAACAAATGCAAGAGAGTGAATTGATATGTGTGTGTGTGTGTGTGTGTGTGTGTGTGTGTGTGCGCGCGCGCGTGCATGCGTGTGCACATGTGTGTGTAGGCTCAGGGGCAGGCAGAGTCTTAGTGTGTCTCACATGATGGAGAGCCTTAAAAAGCTCCTCTAATTAAGAGATTTTTCTTTATGCTTTTCAGAACATTTCAGAATCTCAGAGGTCAGAAGAAGATAAACCAGCATCTGTTGAACATCTGGTGTTCTTCGTAACCAGGACCTTGGTATATCAGAGAAGAGCCAGTAGCCAGGCACACAGTGTCTCAGTGGCATCCTCCTCCCACATCCTGTCACTCATGTGAATAAAGCAGAGCTCACCAGGTGTACTGGTGGGGTTTGTGTTGTGCGTGTGCATGGGGCACATGGGCTGCACACCCATGGTGGCACATAATGCTTCCCTGTGACACCATCTCTATTTCTAGCTGGAAAATAGCGGGCAGCAGATTTCCTTTAAGTCTAGGTGAGAGTTCTGCCTTTGCCTTCCTCGGCTTTACACGTGCACTTTTGGTCCTCGTGTCCTTTTTGAGAAGGGGGACTGTGGTCAGAGTCAGTGGGGGAGGGCAGGGAAAAACGTCCTCCTCCTTTGCTCCTGGGAAGCTTTCTGAACAGAATCCTCTACTGCCCACGCCACCTGGATGGTAAAAACCTCTGTCTGCTGTCAGGAGACCTTCAGAGGCCGGCCCTGAACTGTTTTTCCCTGTATTGGCTCCACCTTGATCCTTGTCAAGAGATATGCTGCTCCTCTCACAGAGCCTCAGGACATCTCTGTGGGACTCTGGAAGGGTGGCATGGGGTGCAGGTGAAGGCTGTCTTTAGGGACACGTGCCTCTCCTCTCCCTCTTCCTTGCATTCCTTTCCCCACCCTCCCAAAGTGGGTGCATTTGCCCTTGAACTAACTTACACTAAGGAAATAGAGAATGGCAAGGGTCTGCATTCCCTGAGTACCAGGACAGTGGTTTGCTTACAGGAAAAGTAAACCAACAGGTACCTAAAGTTGTGGGACTTGTTTTCTAAAAGTCAAACTCAGACCCTGAGCATTTGGGCAGGAAAGTTATTTCAGAGGTTGGGAGTTTGTGTGTGTGTGTGTGTGTGTGTGTGTGTGTGTGTGTGTGTGTGTGTTTTCCCATGGCAACACAAGAAACTTCTGTCCTGGTGCATGGGGGCAGGCAGTAGAGATCTAGGTGCAACTTAGAGGTTTCTTATCTCTGCTGGCCTCAAATTTGCTTCCATCTATTAAGGCAGGTCACAGTCTTGCTGTATGTGGTTTGGGGACAGGGTTAGAGCCTCCACAGGTGGGTGTGAGTGGAAGGGCACTTGCAGTGGGGCTTGTCAAGGTTTTCTTGATGTGGGAAGGGCAGGCCCTCATATAAATCCAGCAGCCTTGAGCTCAAAAATCTTCAAAAATCCTCCTGCTTTCTCTGAAATCTTCATGGCTACTTGGCATTTTATGTCCTTACATATTAATGATTAATATTAAAATAGTATTTAAAACTACTTCTTGTCAAGGGCAAAAAATCTAATAAACAAGTTCTCACAATTTTTTTTTGGTCCTATGTAATTTCTGGCTGCAGATATCAGTTAGAGAAGCACAGATCTAGAAAATAATCAGTAGAGTCAACCCCAGGTATCTCCCTTTGGGTTCCCTGTATGAGAACCTTCTGGACTTCTGGAGAATGTTCTTGCTCCAAGGGATGATGTCACTGCAAGGAACCTCCCTGCTTTTTCACCCTCATCTGGAACTCTCTACCCCTACATGTGTCATGGGAAGCCCAGGCATCGTGCTCAGTGATGAAGAAACAATCTGTTGAAATGGGTCCGTGAAAACAGTTATAGAGAGTTTTAAGGTCTTACTGCCAGAAGAATTTTTCTGTTGGACTTCACGATGCCCACAATGCCTAGGACGGAGAGGCAGAAGAGGCAGATGCCCACAAACATGCCGATCCAGGCAGCTCCATAGATGTCATCATTATTGGTGGCTTCCAGCAGGGGGTAGAGGCTGTGTTGATCAGATACAAAGAAGATGCACTCTGCAGTCAGGGCGATGCCACACATCTGGGAGCAAGCCAAGAGTGGGTGGTGTCAGGCAGGTGGCCAGGAGCACAGCATTGGAAAGGGAATGGAGGTGGGAGTGGGTGAGACAGACTGACTCCCTCCCCTGCACAGTTTTTATGCAACTGACTTCAACTCCTCATTACCAGGAAATCAAACAGCTAGTTCCATCCTGCTCCTTCCTTTCATATACAGTCTCCCTTGCATACTACTTTCTTTCACATGTCTCTTGGTCTTATTCCTATTTGGGAAAATACCTAGATAATTTTAGAAAAACAATCTGACACGGCTTCTATTTTTTTTTTTTTATTGTTAGGGATGAATCCAGGACTTCATGCATGCTAGGCAACTGCTCTACCACCAAGCAACATTCCAGCCCTAGATGGTGCCCTTTTTTAAAAAAAAAAATTTATTTATTTATTTTTAGTTAGACACAACACCTTTATTTAATTTATTTATCTATTTTTTTGTTTTTATGTGGTGCTGAGGATTGAACCCAGAGCCTTACACGTGGTAGGTGAACACTCTACCGCTGAGCCACAGCCTCAGCCCTAGATGGTGCCTTTTTTGTATGAAGGTTACCACTCACCCCCAGCCCTCCCACACTGCCTTATTGCCCACATTGCTGTATTGTAATATTTGAAGTGGTTCTGATCATACTTATCAGTGAGAGCTAGAATCTTGGCTAGAAGCTTATCCCATGGCCTGTATTTCATGGATGAGACATCTTGGCCCTGAAAGGTGATGACTTGTCCAGGGTTACACATTAAGTCAGAGGCAGAGCTGGTCCAAGAACCAGGTCTCTTGACTCCCAAACAAGTGCTCTCCCTTGTACCCACACAGCTTGACCTAGAAGACATTCCCACATCCCGATATTAGCCTCTGTGTAGGAGAACAAGAAGATGCAGATATTTGCCCTAATAGCCTTAGTAACAGATTCCCAAAATCAGACCAAGATGAAATCCGAAAGAAGCAATGAAATGCATGTGTGGTAGGTATGTTTGGATACTGGCTGTGGTGGTGGATGTGACTTCTTTTAGATTTTTACGCTTTAAAGTTGAAAGCAAAAGTCATTATTTTCATTTTAAATCTTTCTTTTGATTAATCTAAACTCATGCTTACAGGAAGAGCAGACTTTTCTGAAAATTCTGATTACTTACACCAACAATCACATTTCCAAAAATCAGCAGGCCCTGGAAGCAACGGACAGTGGAATCATCCTTGGCCATCTTCAGGATTTCTCACAAGCTGAAGACACAGTTGAGAATGTTATGCTTTAGTAGGAGCAGATAAATACTGCTGTAGTATCTATAACATGACTACATCATGACATTGTGTATTGCCTTTTTGTGTCCCAAGACATCCAAACTTGGGGCATGTATAATCTTAAAGTAATGGAGGATATTTGGTTAGTGAGCTTAGTAATCACAATAACTTTATAAACAAGAAAAAGAAAAATAAAGGCTTCCAGAGTCTGATGAGTGCCTTTGAGGTACAGGAGGCATACTTCTGAGAGATGAACTGAGGCCCTTCAAGAATAAACAGGAGACCTGAGATGGTGAGGACTGCAGGACTGACACACACCAAGAGTCCTGCATATCCTCTACCAGGGACCTACCAGGACAGAATGAAACCCAAAGAAAAACTCATAGTTAGTGATTGGTTTTCATATGAACTGTGGGTTTCTGTTAAAAACCATTATTTTATGAATATTTTGTTATTAAAAAATACTTGGCAAATAAAATGTCACAGAGAGTGTTACTAGATACACTAATAAGTAGACTGCTGAAAGAAGAAGTTCAGATAAGGGAAGTATCGAGAGAAAAGGGCATGCTTCACACTCATACACCTAATTCTCATAAGCCAACGAGGTAGAACAAGAAAAGAGAGGAGGCAGCTGCGTTTTGCAGATCAGAAAACTTAAAGCTTAAATTGGGTTATCCAAAAAGCAACAGCAGAGATGAATGTCTTCAGCTTTTGGGAAGTCCTTGTCTGTATGACTCTAGGACCCAAGCACTTCCCTGCAGCTAACACTGGCTCCCAGAAATGATGCAAAAGGTTCAGGTTCAGAGATAGCTGAACACGGACTTCTAGCCTCTCTGAGAATTACCTGGAAGGAACATAGGGGTGAGTGCTTAGGTCAATCATTTGGGCTTCTGAGCTTAGTACACCTTGAGAAAAGCCATCCCCATCTCTTAATAGTTTATTAATTAATCAATCAACTAGTCAATTCATGTATTCATGGTCTAAATCAAAAGGTATTAAATGTTACAATTTGCATTGTGAGGTATACACAGGAATGTAAGGGAGATTGTTTATTCTAGGCTTTTGTGTTTTAGTAGGGAAGTTATGGTCCATGTGGTTGTGCAGACACAAAATACTGAGGGTTCTGAGGAAAGGAGCTGTGGGTCTTGCAGAATGTCTCTGCTTTTGACCAGTGGAGTAGACCTGGGAATGTGTAGGAGGAAGTGGGGAACTGGGGATGAGCGACTTTCCAGGGAAAGAGAAAAGTTAGGAAGTAGAGACAGAAGAGCAAGCCCCCCAGGAGACAATAAGGTAGCCAGTTCAGGCTTAATTCCTGGTTTGTAGATCAGAATCAGTGGGAGGCAAGGCTTTTGTTTGATTGAGGACTTGCTAAATTTTAACTCCCCTGTTGTACTATAATATATGACTTAGTCACCTTCTGGGAAGTTGAAGCATCTATAAATATTTTCCTTTTGCTGTTTTCCTGGGAAACTAGGAACTTAAGGAGTTAAAATGTATGTGTATTCTTGGCTAGAATTTGGCACATAATGGGTACTCCATTAACGTTCACTGAGGAATGGAAGATTCTGTATCATTGTTGCACGATCCCTGTGTGAAGTTTCTGCTGAGAAATGTCATTCCTTTCTTTCCAGTGTTGTTGCACAGTAGATGGAGTGGAATCTTACTACATTAAAGAACTTAAAGCACAAAGTCCCCTAAAGGAGAATTTTTTTTTAAAGATAGAGTGAGAGAGAGAGAGAGAGAGAGAGAGAGAGAGAGAGAGAGAGAGAGAGAGAGAGAGAGAGAGAGAGAGAGAGAATTTTTAATATTTATTTTTTAGTTCTCGGTGGACACAACATCTTTGTTGGTATGTGGTGCTGAGGATCGAACCCGGGCCGCACGCATGCCAGGCGAGCGCGCTACCGCTTGAGCCACATCCCCAGCCCCCTAAAGGAGAATTTTACTCATGTACACAGATGAATTGCGTGTGAAGTTCATTCCTAGTATGTACAGACATTATCTCTGACCAGTTGGGTTACTCTCTAAACTAGACTATGAAAGATAGAAGTTCAGATAACAGAAGTATAGAGAGAAAAGGGCAAAAATCTGGAGAGGCAAAATTCAGCACCATTATTGCCCAGTATTATGCTGATTATGCATCCAGTTTTCAGGTAGCAGCCTATTTGTGGTGATTAATTTGACTTATGGAACAGAATGAAGAAGCATTATTTTTTTGGAGGAAATTCAAAGTAACATGCATTTAAACAAAATGAACTATATGAATAACAGGGGGAAAGCAGGAGGGATATGGAGAAAAAGGAAAGGGTTAGATAGATCACCTTCAAGCCTCCATTGGTCCAAAAAGGAGCTGACAGAACCCTGAGCTAGTCAATTATGAGTAAAATATATGCTTTTCCAAATATGACTCTGCTGCACAGTTTTTTTTCTTTTTACTTTCAGCCAACTGATTCTTTTTCCTTTTAAAAATTTGTTCTAATTAGTTATACATGACAACAAATGCATTTTGATTCATTGTACACAAATAAAACGAACACAATTTTTCATTTCTCTGGTTGTACTCAAGGTAGAGTCACACCATATGTGCAGTCAGACATGTGCCCAGGGTAATGATGTCCATCTCATTCCACCATCTTTCCTGCCCCCATGCCCCTTCCCCTTCCCACCCTCTGCTTTGCCCAATCACAGTTCCCTAATTCCCCCCTCCCCATTATGGATCAGCATCCACTTATCAGAGAGAACATTTGGCCTTTGGTCTTGTGGGATTGGCTTTCTTCACTTAGCATGATGTTCTCCAACTCCATCCATTTACCTTAAATGCCATAATTTTATTCTCTTTCAATGCTGAGTAATATTCCATTGTGTATATATACCAGTTTCTTTACCCATTCTTCTATTGAAGGGCATCTAGGTTGTTTCCACAGGTTAGCTATTGTGAATTGTGCTTCTATGAACATTGATGTGGCTGTGTTACTATAGTATGCTGATTTAACTTCTTTCAGTTTAGGCCAAGGAGTGGGATAGCTGGGTCAAATGGTGCCACACAGATTTTTTTTAAAGAGAGAAAAGGGCAAATGAATACACCAAGGGAGAATTCCAAGGGTCAAAGTTAGGGAGAGAAAATGCAGATGAGGGGAGAGTAAAGGAAGGAAGCAGATAGGAGCCTGGTTTGTGCAAAAAAAAAAAAAAAGCACAAAAGAAACCTCAACAGACATGGTAGGAATTGCCAGAGAGGCAGCCCAGCTGTGGGCTGGCTTATGGAAGGCAGGAACACATGATGGGCAGATATCCTGAATTTACTGGCTACTAGAAGTTTTTCTTTTCCTCTGTATGTTTTCTCCTTCTCCTGTAGGCCTTTGGCATCAGGGGCACTAATAACTTAGAAAGTTCACCTATATTCCAAAGTAACAAAAATAGTAACAGAAGCTGCCATTGAGTGGGCACTGAATTAGGATCTTTATGTTCATCTTCTCAACAGACTTGAGGGATGGGCATTTTAACCAAAATCTGTATTTGTTTCCTACCACTTCTATAACAAATTACCACTAACGTAGTGGCTTAAAACCCCACAAAGGTATTATCTTACAGTTCCAGAGGGCAGAAGTCTTCAATGAGTCTCATGGGGCTCAAATCACTGGTGTCGTGTCAGCACAGGGCACTTTCTTAAAAGATCTAGGGGGAGAATCTGTTTGCTTCCATTTTGAGGATGAAGAAAAGGAGGCTTGGAGGGATTAGTTTGCCTAAGGTCACACGGCTAGAAGGTGCAGAAGCTGAGATCTAAACCTGGATCTGCTCTGAGGCTGCAAATCTCTTACCTAGCACTGCAGTCTACAAGTGCTGCCACACTGACAATACTCTCAGTAGAAAAAGCAGCAGTGGGCTTGCTTCCTTGCGGATCCCAAGAACCAAGGGAACAAACATATTTTCCCTGCTTAGAAGACTCTGGTTTTGCAAATATCAGAAACACCAGAACTTTCTTCACCCACTTCTTTGGCTTTTTGTTTCCTCAGCCCTTTAACACTGCACTATATATTCACATTTCTCCCAAATCCAATGCTACAGCCACATTCTTTCCCTATACAGGTTTTCCACTACTCCCTGGGGTCAGAATTCTTGGAAGTTAAATGTGTAATGTGAAGTCAATGGGAGAGTCAGCATTTCATAACTTGTCCTCGGTCCTTGTAGTTTAGACTAGGTTGACATTTGCTTCGATCCCCCAAAGTGACAGATGTCAAGATGTAGGCTTCTGGGAGCTCAGTGTTGTCTGGAGGCTGTGGACTAATGGTGAGTACACTGGGCCTGCCCATCAGAATACCAAGGTTCAAGTCCTAGTCCTGCCTGTCATTATTGTGTGACCTTGGACAATGACCCCCTTGAGCCTCCTCCTCGTTTAAAATGGGCAGAACACAACTTGTTCCCCCTACAGGATGGTCGTGATCACCAAATGAGAATGAGAGCTGCAGAAGCCACTGGCAAACTCAGATTATTTACAAATATGAGAAATCATTAATAATAGCCAGGGGATATTTAGGAAGAGCAGAGTATTATTGAGTTAAGTTTCTGCTTTATGCACCAGAGACTTTTGGGGCATAGGAAGGAGGCTCTACTGGTGACATAGTTAAGGGTTCCCAGTTTGAAAAGCAACCTCCCATCCACTTTCCTTCTGCTCCCTGCTCAGGGACTGCTTCACTGGGGAGAAATGAATGCCTTTATACACAGTTATCTATCTTTGCTTCCCTTTATTTTCCATGGTTGGCTTCATAGGGGGAAAAAAATTCTCTGGGGTGTGGGGGGGGGAGTTTCCCAGTCATGCTGGGGTGTGGCGAGAGTCAGGTACCAGGCTGCACGTCCACGTGGGAGGGCCTTCTGTGCATTCCACCCGCATTCCTGAACAGTCAGCTCCCGCCCTTGGGCCTCAACCCTCTGGCTTTGGCCAGCTCTATGGCCTCTGCTCCAGACTGAGAGGGGGTGCAGAGATGACCTCTGAGGTTTACTATGGGCTGGAGGCTCCTTTCTTCCTGGAAGAGAAATTATTCAGAGATGATTCTGTTCTGTTCCACCTTTCACATTCTTTTTTTTTCTTAGTATCCATCTGCGAAGGGATTCCTACACTTGACTGGAAGACTCTCCAAAACAGAAGACACTGGAACTCTGTTACACTTACCTTTCTAGGTCCAAAGTGTAGTCACATAACAGGTACTCAATTGTTTAGTTAAATGAAAAATAAAGTCAGTAAGGGCTGGGGTTGTGGCTCTGTGGTAGAGCGCTTGCCTTGAGAGTGCGGGGCCCCGGGTTCGATCCTCAGCGCCACGTAAAAATAAATAAACAAAATAGAGGTATTGTGTCCAACTACAACTAAAACATTTAAAAAGTAGTAAATAAATGTTCACATGAATGAATGGAAGGATGGGTGAATATACAACTTAGTGATTTGCCTAGAGCTGACTGCAGAAGAAGTTCGGGAGTGAGGTGAAGTAGAAAGAACGTGAGCTTTGTACACCTGGCTTTGAATCTTCGCTTTCCCACTTTATAGTTCTGGACCCCCAGGAAGTTACTAGATCTTTTTGACTTTCATTTCTACATGGAAATAGTAATACCTGGTTTCATGGGGGTACTGTGAAAATTAAATGAGAATATATGTGGAATTTTAATATAATATTAATTATATTATAAGTAAAATATAATATTAATGATAGACAGTATTAATTTTCTTTACTCAGCTCCTTGAAGCAGACAGGCAAGAGCTGATAAACCAAGGAATGGCAAAGGCGCCCAATGTGGTGGTTTAATATTTTAAAACACAGAGCCATAGTTTCAATGGAAATATGGAAATATGATTTCAATACGGAACTCTAGTATTTAAAAACAGATCAAAATGGTGCCTCCTTGGATGGGACAAAAGTGCAGTAGGGAGCCTCGGATCACAGAGGATCCCCTCACCAGGTATACATTCTTAAACCACATGGCAAGTTCCACAGTGGAAACTGGGGATCTAGAACCAATAAAAAAGAAAGTTGCACTCAGAACTAATTACTGATCTTAAAAAGCAGTTACCCACAATAGCTAAGCTATAAAACCAATCTAAGTGCCCTTCAACAGATGAATGGATAAAGAAAATGTGGCATAGATACACAATGGGATATCACTCAGCCATAAAGAAGAATGAAATTATGGCATTTGCTGATAAATGGACAGAGAAGATGGTGCTAAGTGAAATAAGCCTATCCCAACACACAATAAAGGGGGAGGGGAGGAAAGAATAGAAGTTCATTGGATTAGACGAAGGAGAATGAAGAGAAGGAAGGGGAGATGGGAATAGGAAAGACAGTAGAATGAATTGGACATAACTTTCCTATGTTCATACATGAATGCACCACCAGTGAAACTCCACATCATGTACAACCTCAAGAATGGGATCCTCATCAGAATAAGTTACCCTCCGTGTATGTATAATATGTCAAAATACACTCTATGTCATATGTACCTAAAAAGAAGAAGAACAACAACAAAATAGCAATTATCCAAGGACTTCCAGGATACTTAAGAGTGAAGCTGGAAGGCCCTGGTCACAGTGTGGAAGCTGACATTATGTAGTCTCTGTGTCAAGAGACTCCCATTCAGTGGAGGACATCTTCCTGGAAAACTGCTTCCCTCACACACAAGATGGAGGACTGACTCTCTAGGAAGGGTTGCTGCTACACCAAAGGAAAGGTGACATGATTTCCGTTAGGGCCAATAATGCTTGTGCATGAGGGCAGACCAATGAACATTTTTAGGTTAAAAAATAAAAACTTCAGTGAACTTCCACATTGAAAGATATTTAAAAAAACAAAGACATTATGAGTTTGTTTGCCTTTCCAGAGAGGGACAAATATGAAGAAAGCACAAAAGGCAAGGACAACGGGGCCCTGCTCTCCATACACACAGAATGTAAATCTGTTCTCTAGGCCTGGGAGAAGTTGTGCCTCTTGAGTTTTGTCTTTGCTGGCCTGATCAGGAAATATTGTAAGGAATACCCTGGGAAGGTTCATTTTATGCATTAGCTGGGCTTGAATATGGTACCCAGGTTTTTGGTCAAAGAGCAGTCTAGGTATTGCTTTGAAGATATTTTTTTGAGAAGCAATTAACATTTAAGTCAGTAGACTTTGAATAAAGTAGATTACCCTCCATAATAGGGGGGCAGGGGTTTCTCTGGTCAAAGGAAGCCTTAAGACCAAACATTGATGTTTCCTAAAGAAGCAGCAGTTCTGGCTCATGAGTGCAACGTAGAAGGTCTGCATGAGTTGTCAATCTGCAGATTTCAGACATAGAGAGCAGCATCCACTCTTCCCGAATTTTCAGTCTGCCAGCCAGCTGTATAGATTTCAGATGCATTGGTCCCCAAAATCACATCAGCCAATCCTTCAGATAATTCTCTTTCTCTAGATACAGAGATAGATAGATGACAGATGATAGGATATATCTCTATATATCTATATACATATCCAGACATATCTAGGTGTATACACACACACACACACACACACACACACACTTCCTATATGTACATATATATGTATTTCCTATTGGTTCTGTTTCTGTGAAGAACCTTATCTAATGCACTCTCCTGATTTGGATTGATTATGGTTTTGATAGAAGCCAAAATTATCACTCTCTGGTGTCTCTGAGACCATTTTACCCCTTCCAGTTTCTACTGCCAGCTGATAGTTTCTGGTTCGAATGAACTCAACAACTTCCTTATCTATTCCATGCAATGTTTTTGGAGTGAACTTTCTAAAGCAGAGGTCCTCAAACAATCCTATAGAGAGCATGGAAGTTCCATTGACTGGGGCAACATGTTTTGGGGGGCAAATTGAATTATTGTAATCATTTCCTGATTTTAGAAAAAAATTATTGAGCAACATTTGTGATTTTAAGAATTTTCCTCTCATAAATTTTCTTAAATCTTGGGCGCTGTTACTACCTGTTTATTTATATTAGATCTAGTTTGAGGCACAAAGTAGGCTCGTGATCTGCTTCATTATTTTAAACTTAGTATATCAACACTTGGTGGTGTTCCGCAAAGATAAGCAAGAGTTTCACGTGCCAGTCCCTAAATCAACCTTGAGATCCACTGTCCTAATACACAGCTCTGGCTTTATTTCACTCCTTTGCTTAAAGACCTCCAAGGCTCATTGTACCCTAAATTCAAAGGACCGTCGTAGATAGCTCTTTACCTATACGCTCAGCCACTGGCTCCTTCACTTCCTACTACCAGCTGACTTCACTTGTCCACCCATTCTCTGTTATTGACCCATCTCTTCCAATTCAAACTTGCTTCTGTTCTATTCCAGTGCATTCAAATTTGAGAACTTCTTTTCTGCTCCTGGAGACAAACCAATGACCTCCCTTTCCTTGTTTCTACAGTATTTGGGCAGACCCAACCATTTCATTCTTCTAGTCAGTGGCAGAGAGGATGGACAACCTAGGAGATTAAATATGAACTTCTTAGCTGTGTTCAGAATGCACCACCCAGTTCCACGTAGCCTCCCTGCTCCCCTTGCATCCTGAGCATGCCTCCAGGGTGAACTTGGTTGTTCCTCCCTTTGGAATCCCTTCCTTTTCTTCCTCTTGGATTCTTTGCCATCTCTGAAGCCCAACTGAAAAACCTCTTCTACTACCCTTGTCCAGAGTTACCAATTCTTCCCTAGATACTCTCTCTGTCCTTGGCAAACAGATTTCCTGGGGAGTTAATCTAGGTCCTGTTTGTGGACGTGTGTGTTTGGCTTTTCTCCCCCCTATCCTCTTGCCACAGCAAGCTAGTCCAGTGCTTTGTTATCTCTCTTCCTTACCCAAGTTTGTTTAAAGAATTTTCCTCTCATAAATTTTCTTAAATCTTGGGCGCTGTTACTACGTGTCTATATTAGATCTAGTTTGAGGCACAAAAAAGGAGAACCCACAAAGGAGCAGATTTTTGTACATTAAAAAAATCCAATTTGATAAAGAATTATATTGAAAAAGCAAAAATATAAACCCTGTAAATAGGTTGAATGCCACACCTAAAAGTCAATAACTATATTCTTAGTTTATTTTGTCTTACTAAAGTTCGTAATTTAGGGAAAAATTAAAATGTCTTTTATTCCAGGGCCATTATTGGTCATGTGCCCATTCATTGCATAATAGACTATCTTCTTCTCCTTCTTCTTCCTCTACTGGGGATTAAACCCAGGTGAGCCACATTCCCATCCCTTTTTATTTTTTATTTAGAGACAGGGTCTCACTATGTTGCTTAGGACCTCACTAAAATGCTGAGGTTGGCTTTGAACTTGAGATCCTCCTGCCTCAGCCTGCCAAGCTGCTGGGATTCCAGGATTGCACTACTGTGCCTAGCTACTTTCTTCCTTTTAAGATAATAAGATTCCACCTCTATTTATGTCTCTTTAACATTAAGAGAAAGTCCCAATCCCCTGCCCTTGAGCTTGCTTTTTATCTTAGAAATTAAGTCAAAGGAAAAAGCCTTCTACCCTTTCCCTCTACTCAAAATCTTCCTTACTCTTCACCTTAATATGGAAATGCCACAATTACAGAATCACTGCTTTGCTGCTGATTAAAATACAAATACATTTAGAAGACACGCATGGAGTCTCATTAGCCACCAATGTCAACGCCTCTTTGGGAATGATTTTATCAGATCCCTCATATTTATGTTCAAAGGGAGAAGGAAGATACGCAGAAGGTAGCCGAGACCCTAAATTGAAGATTAAAGGCATGGGTGTGTCTCTGTGTGGTCAGAGACTGACTCCTGGTGATGCGAGGCACCCTCCCTTCTTGCCTTCCCTGTTAGTCCATGGTATGCTGGGGCTGTTTCAAATATGTGGTCTTCTGCCTCTTTTTCCTGTTATTCTAATACAACGCTTCTCTCACTTATATTAGGTTTTTTTTTTTTTTTTTAACCAGGCAGGCTAGAAAGGGACTAGTGACTTTTAAAATAATGGGAAGTGACCATGGTGGACAGAAAGCAGAGAAGTGACTGTCCACTTTAGAAATGATACGCCACAGACTGAAGTGAGCAACTCGCCCTAAATGTTTTCCCTGCCTAGGAATAGCCCCCGTGAACCCCACCCTGTGAAAAACTTCCCAGTGACCTGGCACCACGATGATTTACTGAAATTGCTCAACACCCTGGGAGTTCCTTTGCTTTGAGAAGGGTGGATTTTTAAAAGGCTATCTATGTATTTCTTTTTTTTTTCTTAGACTTTCATTCAGTTTGTTTTCTTATACAGATTATTCACATCCAAGGTGTTGAGGTTTCCAGACACATTGAATAGATCCAAAAACAATTGCTCACTAAACAAACCAATTCTTGAAGCAGAAGAAGAAGAAGAAGTGAGACTCACCCACCAAGCATGAGATCATTTTTTTTCAAGTTCATTACCTCTTTTCCTCACCCAAGTTTGTTGCAGCAGAGATCACGCAAACCACACCTCAAACTCTACTCATGCTAGAGAAATTTGGATTAACCAAAGAGTAAATAAATAAATGGGAAATAGGAGAGGGAGGAATAAAAAGAATCACAATATGCTGTTGTCTTATCCTTAACCCTGAAACCTAGGACAAGGGCAAATAATTGTATACAAAAGTGGGTGTGAAGATTTCAGATCAGAACAATTTACAAGTCTGCTTAAACCTGACAACGATGAAAAGGGAAGCTTATTTCCATGGTGTGATACCCACAGCTCACAGTATACGTGAGTTTTGTTTTGTTTTATTTTTCTTACTTTACAGCTCTCTCAACTTGCTTTGACCTATATGGTAGCTAGAAGCTACATGCGACTAAAGTCAAATAAATTCACCTCAATAGGGGAAAACAAATCAGTTCTTTAGTTCTCTGGCTACATTTCAAGCACTCCACAGGCACATGTGGTTAGTAGCTGTTGCCTACAGCATTTCCATCATCATGGAAAGTTCTACTGGCCATCCGTGCTCTGGATTTCTGGTGCTCCCTGTGATGGTTGTAGTCATCCACCCACCAGAAATCAAGAACTAAGATGTAAGCAATGGCTCCAGTGCCCAGAGGTGTGGGCAATGCCATTGGGATGCCCAGGTCCAGGGCAGGAATATAGTGGAGATCCTAGGGGGCCGTGAGATCAGGGCAATGTGGTCTCTGTCCCAGTTAAGCAATGGTGGCCTATCAGGTTTGTGCATGGGCTGCGTGGCCATCAGGCCCAGATTCCGGAGCAGGGTACTACAGATTCTAGGGCTGATTGGTATTTGGTCTGATTAAGAATGTAAGCAGGGGAGGTAAAAGGAAATGCTGGGTTTTTTTTTTTTTCTTTAACTAAATGGTATCTAAGTTCCTCTTTATTTCAAAAAGTCTAAACATCCTTCCCAGGTAGTTTAAACAAACAAACAAACAACAACAACAACAACAACAACAAAAATCTGGTTAGTTGATTTTTAAGCCTATTTTAGCAGAAAACAAAATAGTCTGTTGTCAGCAAAAAGCAAAATAAGAATTATTATTACTTTTTGATATCAAGTTTAATCAAAAGAAAAACTATTTCCTCACTATTTCCTTTTGTAGTTTGAAAACTACGAAACCGAAGTTTTATTTATAATACAAATATACATAAATACATATATACATAAAACTTGAGTTATTTTATGTTGTGTTTTTGAACTTCACTGAGTCAAGAAATGGTCAATAAACATTGTCTTCAATTAAAAAATATATTAAAATTAATACAAATTCTTAAATGTCTTAAAAATCTTAAAACTAGTTAGAAGTAGAATTTGAGACTTATAACAAACAAAATAGTACTAGCATTATTTGAAACTTGCATTTTGTGTAAGAATGTTAGGACAAAAATATATTTTGGATCGTGGATCCTAAATAAGATCAACGAATTGCTGAAGTGTAAAGAATAAATTACGCAAAAATAACATTGTTTAGATAAGCTTATCTGTTGAATTATGTCAACCAAAATGTATATTGAACAGAACTGTTTTCAGAGAAGCACCATGAATAATTTGCCCCACAAATCCCATTACTAGTTGGCAAGACCAAATGATTTCTAACAAGATCAGGAAACTCTCTCTCGCCTAGGCTAGGAGATATATTTTTAAGAAAGAACATGACCATTTCCTTAGATATTCTTTTGTTTTTCTGATTCCACAAGAAAGTTGTGGAGGAGGAGGTCTACAAAGGCTAGATCCATCAGAGAGTTAACCAGGAGCCCGAGAGTTCCTGGGGAAATTTGAAGTTGGAATCAGGAGAGCTGAAGAACATCCCTAGGACTTTGGTCTCAGTTCTGACAACAGGCCAAAGATATCAAAGGTTTCAGGAGAGCAATTTGTACAGTTCAAAATAAAAGAGATCAGAACAATTACAATATCCTAAATTATAAAAGTAGCAGGTTCTATTAATCAAGAATGTAACTTCTTCCCCTTTCTCTAGTAGACGGCTAACTTCGTTCCCAGGAAAGTTAATCAACCGTGGAGGGTGCAGACGCTTCCCACAGGGCAAGGGGGTACTCACAGAGCTGCCACCTCCTTCCGGCACTGCTGGGCTCTGCAGTCCTCACCAGCCCAGGGTGCTTTGCTAGCCTGCAGCGATTCTTTAAACCTCCGGTCCAGGGGAAGGATGGTCTGTGATTGGGAGGAGGCATCTCACATGGGCTGAACCTGATGCTGCCTGAACCTGCCTGGCAGAGAGGCAGGGAGTGACAGGAAGCTCACTTGGTAGATTTCTGCTGCCTTGGAATGTGTGATTGAGGGATCCCGGGAAGCATCTTGACACCTTGACAGGGTTTAGCTTATCACTTGGATTCCTCCTAAATCTGGACTTTATTCCTCAAATACAAACTCAGGGTTTTGTTTTTGTATTTGGTACTGGGGTTCAAACCCAGGGGCATTCCACCACTGAGCTGCATCCCAGCCCTTTTTATTTTTTTACTTTGAGACAAGGTCTTGCTAAATTGCTGAGGCTGGCCTCAGATTTGTAATCCTCTTGTCTCAGCCTTCCCAGTCACTGGGATTACAGGCATGTGTCACTGTACCTGGCTTGTTTTTTATTTGTATTTGATTTGTTTTTGTTAGTGTGGTTGATCATTACTTCTGTCTTCAGGTATTAAAAGACCTGTTAGTCCTTACTTGTCATAATGAGGCTGAGACTTTTTACCTGGACAGGGTTGTGTCCATTTTCAGTTTCTTCAAATGCTACAGTGGGGGGAGTGGAGATAGGTAGTATAGAGATAGTAATTGCCTAAATTATGCTTACACTGTGAGTGGTCCAAAGACTAAACAGGAGCAAGAGATGTACCTGAAAACAGATTCAGAGAAATTTAGCAAAGAGAAAGGCTCCAGTAAGTATCTGATGATGTCCAACTCCTCCCTTCTTTTCTCGCTGCTTCCCTTTCCCCCTTCTTTCTGGAGCTATCCTGTGTCAGAGCCAGCCCTAAGGATATTACTTTTTAATAGGCTTATAGCATATCACAATATACCACTGTGCTAATTTAACCTGGTGTTGGTAATAGGTAAGGGCTATCATGTAAGAATTATGAAATGCTTTAATTAACAGACTTGGGAGTTCCTTGAGGGTCAGAACCATCTGTCACACTTTAGGTTCTTCAGGAGAAGACTCTGAGACAATTTACTGTGCCATATATTTATTAGGGAGTGCCCTGAAATTAGCACCCTTGGAAGGGAGAAGGAAGAAATAGGACTGGGCAGAGAAAAGTCCAGGGACAATATATGTAGGGCAGCTTCAGGCAACCCCCACCTTTAACCTCTGGAGGAAGATGCCCTGTTGGAGTTCTGCCTTGGGCCTCTCCATGATCTGTCCTTCAAATAGGAGTCACCCTGGGAAGGAAGCTTTCTGTAGCTGAGACAATTCCTGATGGGGACTGACAACTGGGGGTACCAGTGATGCTAGTCATGAGGCAACAAGTTCCCCCTTGAAGGGGACGATGAGGACCATCTCTGTGTCCATCACAATGCCCAATTCTCCTTTAGCTCTCCAGGGCCTGTTTAGATAAATTATGGTAATTCACACAATAGAATTCTATGCAACAATTAAAAATGATGCTATAGCCAGGCGGCAGGAGGACCATGAGTTCAAAGCCAGTCTCAGCATCAGTGAGGCACTAAGCAACTCAGTGAGACCCTGTCTCTAAATAAAACACAAAATAGAGCTGGGGATGTGGCTCAGTGGTTGAGTGCCCCTAAGTTCATTCCCTGTACCCCCACAAAAAAAAGTGCCACAGAAAAATATTTAATGTTAAATAAATAATTGGTTATTTATTTAACAAATATTTGTTAAATATATAATAAAAATATAATAAATATTTATGATAATATATTATAAACTTATGATGTGCCAGGCACTATTTTAGTTGCTAAATTAAAAAAAAAACACTTTAAAAGTAGTTTCTGTGATTTAGGCTGGGGATATAGCTCAGTTGATAAAGTGCTTGCTTCACATGCACAAGGCCCTGGGTTCAATCCCCAGCATCCCCTAAAAAAAATTTCTGTGATTTGACAAATTTTAATTATAAAAAAAGAAACATAAGTTATTAAGAGCATGCTTTCTTGTGGAATCTTTGTGATGAAGTAGCAGAAAGTAAACAAGAGCAAGTTTCCATTCATGCTTGAGGCATTTTCTGTTCTATTTCTAGGATTGTGTAGGGAAAAAATTGAAAGTTTTGAAAATCTTTTCAAAATAGATTGGGTAAGCATAAAAGCCAGTAACCAGAGACAAGGGACTATCTGGGAAAGTAAAGTTAGTCTTCAGATAACTGCAACTGATGTGAAATTTCAAGGCCTTCATGTGGAGGTGTGACAGGTTTATTTTTTCAGTAATTGATTTCTAACTCTGTTCTGCAACACCCTCCATTTCCTCTGGCTGGTGACTCCCTCAATCACTTCTTACCTGAATTCCAGAACTCATCAGTGAATTATCGTTGTGAAAACTCTCAGTTCTGTTAGAAAGACTTGGGATATTTTCTGTCACCACAATTTAAACTGGAAACTCCAGTGGTTTGGCAGGAAAGGGGAGAACAGTTTTTCTCTCTAATAATCCCTTGCCATGTCCCTGAATGTGCTCCTCTGAGAGGTAAACACACCCTCGTCTTGTTCCGACAGGACCATAAGAGGCTGCTTTTTGTTCCTTCCTGTGGGTCCTTCACTTCGCAGCTCACTACTAGCGGCACTGTGGAGGGGTTCAGGACTGGTTAATGAGAGTTCTCACTGAACCCAACCAGCTCCCCTGGGCACCAGACGGGGTTCTGCCCCCTCCTTTGGTTTGTAGCCATTCTGTACCCTCCAGTCTCCCACCTACACTCCCATGCCCCTGTTCTCAGGCTTAATCCATTTTCTCCACACTGTAGGAACCTGGATCTAAAGAGGTATGCCTGCCCCATCTGCCTGGCTGTACCACCATCACCACCAGCCTCCAACATGTTCCTTCTGGGTTGTAGTTCTGAGGCAGGTTAGCAAACCTGGCGACTAATGTGGTATCTAACTGGGCTAAGAGAGGTTGGTCCTGTACACACCCTCAAACTTTTCGATCTTTTCTTTGAAGCAAGAAACCACTGGCCTGTTTCTCTTCACGAACACTGTTTTCCCTAACCAGATCCCTTGCTTCAGGTCTACTTTCTTATGGGGGAGGGAGGCCTCGGCAGTGCACACTGGGTGGCCGAATGTCTGGAAGGTCCTTCCTTTCTGGAAGCTCTCTGAATGAGGAATGTGGGTTAGTTAATGCCTTTGGTTCTCCCTAGTCACCACCTTCAGGAAGACTCCAAACCATAATGTTATCTAGCATGTTATCAGTACTTAAAGTCCCAGGGATGTCATCTTTCCTCTTCCCAACAGCCCTGTGAAGAATGTACTATTGTTCACTCCATTTTATAGATGATGGGATTGAAAATTGAGGATGTCAACTGCCCTTGGTTGCACAACTATTTAGAGGTAAGACCATTACTGACCTGTCCCCATAGCCTGTTGGAGTGTAATGAGTTGATCAGTTGTAACTCTTAAAATGGTATTAAAATTTTAAGTCACTAATGTGATTTTTCCCCACTATTAACTGCTTACTTAGATTATGGAAAATAGAATATTTTTCCTAGGACAGGTAAGAAGACATCTTTTGCAAAATTTGCTGAAGAGTAGGTAGCTCTGCCAGAGGACTCAGGCTGCCTGCAGCTTACTCACCTGAGCTCAGCTTCTCTTTTAAAAACAGCAATCAAACCTACCAACATTGCGCTTGATGTGCCCATGTCTACCCAATTCCTTAAGGCCTCCCCAAATCACTTTATCTCCTACTGGGTTTGCTTTCTTTGCAAATTTCCCCCAAATGTATAATCTTCTTTCATAACCTTTTTTTGTTTGTTTTTTAAATATTTTTTTTAGCTGTAGTTGGTACAATATTTTTATTTATTTATTTAGTTAGTTTGTGCTGAGGATCAAACCCAGTACCTCACACATGCAAGGCAAGTGCTCTACCACTGAGCTACAGCCCCAGCCCCTTTCATAACCTTTTAAAATAAACTTTTTAGAGGTATACCTGAGGATGTTGTATATGCCTTACATTTTGGATCTCAGAGGTTCCAAGCAAAACCAACACTGATCTCAGTATCTAGAGATACTGATCAACTAGTTTGTTTTCATCTACTGGGCACCATACGTCTTCAACCAAATTCATTCTTGCCTCATTCTCACCACTTCATTGAAACTTCTCCTCGAGTGCAAATAACCTCTCTTCTGCCAAATTCAGCAAAACTCCGTGATTGATCAGTTGCCTGCTCCATCCATGCACTTCTTCCATTTTTTGGTTTCCAAAATATCATATTCTCTTCTTAGTCCCTGCTCTTTTTGCCTCCTTGGCCTGATGTTGTAAGGCGCCAGGCCTTGGGTCTAGCTCTCAGTCCCTCCCACCCCCCACTTTGGTCATACTTTGTGTTGTTGGTGCCTTTTAATTATGCATAATAGTGAGATTTGTTGTTACACATCTGTACATGCCATAGTATGACAATACAGTTCTGTTAGTGTGGCTCCCCTGTATTTCCCCTTTCCTTTCCCTCGCCCCCTGCCCCCAGCCCCAGTCCCTTTTCTGTTCTCTGCTGGTCTCCTTTCCAGTTCTCAGTTCTGAGCCTCCCTCTGCACATCCATCAGGAGGAGGCAGCCCCATCTCTTCACTCTTTTCCACAGGGCTCCATTAGACATTCAGAAAGATAAAGCAACACTGTCAGACTGAAGGGGAATAGTAAGTTTACAAGTTCTTATAAACACCGTGGTGCTTCTGTGTGTCATCGTACCCTGACCCCGCAAACTTCTTTCCTTGACCATCCATTTTTTAAAAACACTGAATTAAATTGTGGCCTTTCTTAATTTGATTCTCTCTCTCACTATATGTATGTATGCATATATATATTTTAAAGCTTTTGTTTATTAGATATTGAGTGTGGAAGATTTTGTGATAGTTTAAATCCACTCTTTTCATCAAAAACATTGAGGATTTTTCAGAACGAAAGTCAGGCTTTGTTTCTTTCCTTAACAGTTCAGTGGCTTCCTCTGTACTCAGCATACGGTCCAAGAGCCTTGCCATGGCTTATAAGTTGCTTGAGTACGGACTCCATCTTCATTAAGCGCTATGTTCACCCGTCGTGTGCTCCAACTGCATAGCTTCGGCAATTGCTGTTGTTTGCAGTGGAAGCCCCTTCCTGCCAGCTGCTGCCCTGGCTGACTCTCCTGACCCCTCAGGAGCAGCACCTCTCTCACGCCCCCTGTCGGAGAAGCCTTTCCTGGTTGCCCCAAAGTACCTTTAAGCGTCTCAAGTACTCTCCTCTCCACTCCAGTTGCTTTTTGTCACAAAAAAAAAGTTTTATTTCCTTCTCCAAAGGAATCAAAATCTGCTCTTATTTATTTGTGGTCTTTTCTTCATTTCTTGTGAGGAATCACCCAAAGTAGAAGAGTTTTGAATGAAGAAATTCGGGAAGTTTGTGGTGAAATGAGTTCTACTCAGTCCTGGGGGTTGGAAAGGATCACGGCATTAAGTACTCCCTGAGAAGAGCCCAAAGTGTGTGATCAAAGAGCCAGGCATGTGACGATCGCTCCATTTCTGAAATACCGCCTCAATCCTTTTTTACTTTAAAAATAATGTTTATTCTGATAACAAAACAAATTATTATAGACAATAATCACCTTTATTTCCTTGTCCAGTGATGGAAATTTTTTTTTTTTTTTTGTGAAGGATCATCCATTCAGAAACTGATCCAGGGACTACTGTGTCATGAATTCTACATGAATAAAGTGAATAAAATGAACAAAAACTTACTCTCATGGCAGTTCCTATCTTTCTTTTTTTGCACTTCTCTTACATAACTGGAACCATATTTACAGTCTCCAAAACCAGTTATTTTCACTTGACAGTTTGGTACTGACATGCTCCCACGTGATTATTTGCAACATGATTTTAATGGAAGTGTTGTTATTTGACTGAATCCCTCTGGTAAAATTTGGGTTATTTGAAAATTTTTAATGTTGAATAATGGTGTAGAAAATATACTTGTATAAAAATTTGAAAACACATTCATTATTTCCTTAGTACAAATTTCTAGAATTAGAATTTCTTACTATAGGACATGTTCATTTTAGTTTTACTCCCCCACAACAGTGTAAGAATGTAAGAAAGTTCTCTGCACTTTTATGTACTTTTTTTTTTTAGTCCTAGGGATTAAAACCAGGGGAGCTTTGGCCACTTTTTTTTTTTTTTTTTTTTTTTTTAATTTTGAGACACGGTCTCACTATGTTGCTTAGGCCCTCACTAAGTTGCTGAGACTGGCCTTGAATTTGTGATCCTCCTGCCTCAGCCTCCTGAGCAACTAGTATTACAGGTAAGATTGATATACTATCTTAAAACAAAAAACAAAACTTTGCCTACAAAAGTCATTTAATTTGTATCTAATTAAAAAAAATTTCTATTTCTTTAGTTATTTACATGTTTTCTTCCATAAGTTTTCCATTCTTATTCCTGGCCCTCTTTAATTGGGAGTGTGTGTATAGTGTTAAAAAACTGATTTGTAGGAACTTGTTACATACTTGGTAATACACTGATATAACTTGTATTTTGTAACTGTCACTCTTAGCTAATCATTTCCTTTTTGATTTTTCCTATACTTTTTTCCCAAGTTAATTATATGCCTTCCTTAATGATTTCTGCCTTTGGCATTGTGCTAGAAAGGGATTTACAACTCAAGATTTCTTATTCTCCTAATTTTTCTCTTATTTTGTTCCTTTCAATCTGCCTGCCTATTTATTTGACTCTCTTTTTATGTAGACATATGATATCTATGTATATGTATATTGTTACACAATGTGGGGTAGATCCAATTATACCATCCAAATAATAATAATAGCAACATTAATTAGACGGACAGAATTTTATCGCATGGGTTTCCCACAAGTTATCTGACCAGTGTGTGGTTGGATAATTGTCACTATTTTTTTTTCCTCACAGAATTCTGCTGGGCATGGTGGTGCATGCTTGGAATCCTAGTGACTCGGGAGGCTGAGGCAAGAGGATAGAGAGTTCAAATCCAGCCTCAGCAATTTAGGGAGACCCTAAGCAACTTAGCAAAACCTTGTCTAAAAATAAAAAATGAAAAGGGCTGGGGATATAGTGCACCCCTCGTGCATATCCTGTACCAATTTTTTTTTTTAAGACACAAATCTTCCCTATAAAATTCTCCAGGTTCAACATCACTTCTGGAAGTGCAATTTGTCTACATGAGTGGTTTGTAGGTGGGGTAGTTTTGGTGATGACTAGGTGTGGCTCGTCATCTACCACAGTGACTAAATAGATGTAAAGGTCACTAGAAAAGAGAAGACCTTTATTTCCAGCTCAGCTCTTTCTATGTATCTGCTTACACAGAATCTGGAGCTCTCTGAGGCTCTACCTGGAAGAAACATTTTCTCCCTCGACTTAGCTGTCTTTGAGGGTTCTCAGCACAATCAGTAGATTGTGCCCTGATGTATCTATCAGTACTGTTCCAGAAACCATCAAATTCTCTGGTCTCTCTCTTGCTTTGAGTTTATAGATTCACTTCTTTTCATAAACTTTTACTGTAATTTTGATGGAATTTGAAGAGTTTTTTCTTAAAAAAATTTAAAACAGAGTTAGGCAGACAATGTCACTTTGCCTATTGGAATCCTAGCTGTTCCTAATAATAGGCCACATTGCCAATTTCCACCTGGTATTAGATTGTCACAAGTGATGTCAACATTGCAAGAAGAAAAAAAAATCTTTTGAGAGCCTAATAAGGCATTGGTCCACTAATATTGTTTGCCATTTATCAAAGCACAATTCTTTGTGAGTACTACCTTTAGAAGTCTTTACAATATTCTTAATTAAATACCCCCCTCCCCCCATACACACCTTTTCTGTAATCATGGGGATTGAACACAAGGCTTTGTGTGTGCTAGGCAAGTGTTCTACTACTGAGCTACAGCCCCAGCCTCCCAACTCCTCCTTCAGTTAAATAACTGAAATGAAAATTCAAGCATAGATATGTGCAGTCACCTGGAACCATAGTGCACAAAACCAGCAAAAGACATAATTATACTTTTATGCTTATATCTTAAAGACTCACAAAAATAGGTTGGAAAGAGTTAATACAGAGGTTAGTTTAATAAGAGCAATGGGAATAAGAGGAGTGATCATGGGTTACTAGTCAAGAAATAGTAGATGGTTAACTTTAAAAAAAATTGAACACGGAAACATGGGAATTTGTAAAGAATGAGGGGAATAGGAAGATAATTCTCCTGGAAGGTTCAGATATTCTTATTTTTGGATTTCACAGTGATTTTCCTTCCTCTTTTCTGTCATAAGGTGAATCTTAAAAATATTAAGCTCCATACATGTTTTTCATATAATAGCTTTATTGATATATAATTCACATACCACAAAATTCATCTTTTGGAAATGTATAATTCAGTAGTTTTCAGAACATTTAGAGTTGTGCATCCATTGTCACTACTTCATTCCAGAACATTTTCATCATCCTCCAAAGAAATGTCATGCCCATTAGCAGTCATCCCCGATTTCTCATTGTAACCCTGACAACCTTTAATCTATTTCTGTTTATATGGATGTTCCTATCCTGGACATTTAATATGAGTGAAATCATACAATATGTGGCTTTTTGTGACTGGCTTCTTTTAGAGAGCTTGTCCATGTTACAGTCATGTATCTATACTTCATTCTTTTTATGTGCTTTTTGCTACAATCAATCCTCAGTAGTGTTCCATTGTATGGATATATCACTCTACCATGATTTGTTTTTTTCAGAACTGTGCATTGAACCCAGGGCCTTGCATTTGCTAGACTAACTTTTTACCATGCAGCGACATCTATAGCCTCATAAAAACATTTAACACCAATAAAGCAAATGACCCAATCAATAAATGAACTAAGGAATTGAACAGACACTTCACAGAAGAAGAAATATAGTCGATCAACAAATATATGAAAAAATGTTCAACATCTCCAGCAATTAGAGAAATGCCAGTCAAAACCACTTAAGATTTCATCTCACTCCAGCCAGAATGGCAATCATCAAGAATATAGGCAACAATAAATGTTGGCGAGGATGTGGGGGAATGCTCATACATTGCTGGTGGGACTCAAATTGGTGCAATCATTATGGAAAGCAGTATGGAGATTCCTCAGAAAAAATGGAACCACTATTTGACCCACCAATTCCACTCCTTGGTTTATACCCAAAGGACTTAAAAGTTGCATACTACAGTGACACAGCCACATCATTGATTATAGCTGCTCAATTCACAATAGCTAAACTATGGAACCAACCTAGGTGCCCTTCAATACATGAATGAATAAAGAAACTGTGGTATATATATTCAATGGAATATTACTGAACTTTAAAGAAGAATGAAATTGTGACATTTGCTGGTAAATGGATGGAATTGGAGAATATCATGCTTAGTGAAATAGGCCAATCCCCCCAAAACCAAAGGCTTTCTCTTATATGTGGATGCTGATTCACAATAAGGAGTGGGGCACTAGGGAAGAATAGAGTTACTTTAGATTAGGTAGAAGGCAGTAAAGGGAGGGTAGGGGATATGGGGATAGGAAGGATAGTAGAATGAAACAGACATTGTTACCTTATGTACATAAATGACTGCATGACCAATATGAATCTACAACATGTACAATCAGAAAAATGAGAAATTATACCCCATTTGTGTATGATATGTTAAAGTACATAAATGCATTCTACTTTCATGTGTGACTAATTAGAACAAATAAAAACTTTATAAAGTTAAAAAAACATTTTTGATTGTAGTAAAAAGCACATAAAATTTACTTGGTAACTTCTTTTAAAATATATTTAGTCGTAGATGAACACAATACATTTATTTTATTTATTTAGTTTTTTTTTATGCAGTGCCAGGGATTGAACCCAGTGCTTCACGCATGCTAGGCAAGTGCTCTACCCAACCCTATTACCATAACTTTTGAAAGTTTTATTTGATGTTTTTAGATATATGTGACAATAGAGTGTATTTTGACATATTGTACATACATGGAGTACAACTTCCCATTCTTGTGATTGTACATGTTGTGGAGTTACACTGGTCGTGTATTCATGCACGAACATAGGAAAGTTATGTCCTATTCATTCTGCTGTCTTTCCTATTCCCACTAACCTCTCCATTCCCTTTGTTTCCCTTTGTCTAATCCAATGAACTTCTATTCTCAAATCCCATATTGTATGTTCGCATCCACATTTCAAAGAGATCACTCATTCTTTGTTTTTTGGGGGGATTATCTTATTTCACTTAGCATGATAGTCTCCAGTTCCATCCATTTACTGGCAAATGCCATAATTTCATTCTTGTTTATCCTGAGTAATATTCCATTGTGTATTTATTCCACATTTTCTTTACCCATTTATCTATCGAAGGGCACCTAGATTGGTTCTTTAGCTTAGATATTGTGAATCAAATTTCTATAAACATGATGTGGCTGTGTCACTATAGTATGCTGATTTTGAGTACTTTGGGTATATGCCAAGAAGTGGGATAGCTGGGTCAAATGGTGGTTCCATTCCCAGTTTTCTGAGGAATCTCCATACTGCTTTTCAAATGTGGCTTTGTCTAGTTTGGGGCCTCTTTTCTAGTTTTAGGCTTTGTCTAGTTTTGGGCCTCTTTTCTGCTTTTATAAAGAACATAACTGGAATTTTAGTAGGACTTGCATTAAATCTGCATGGCAGATTTGGTAGTATGGTCATTTTGACAGTATTGTTTTGGCTATCCAAGAACATGGAAAATTTTTCCTTCTTCTAAGGTTTTCAGTTGCTTTCTTTAGTGTTCTATATTTTTCATTGTAGAGGTCTTTCATCTCTTTTGTTAGATTGATTCCCAGATATTTTATTTTCTTTGGGGCTATTGTGAATGGGATAGTTTTCCTAATTTCTCAGTTGACTTATGATGCATAGGAATGCAATTGATTTATTTTATATCCTAACATCTTTTCTTCATAGTCAACTTTATTTTCAAGATTATATATTTTGTCTTTGTTGCCTAAAACTGTCTTCCAAGTGATCTAGTCTGTTGGTGATGCTTTCCATTGAATTTTTAGTTTGGCTTATTGATTCCATCATTGCAAGGATTTCTGCTTGATTTTTCTCAGAATCTCTCTTTATTGAAGTGATCATTCACTTCCTGCAGTTTCTGTCTGATTTCACTCCTTACATCATCATTTACTTTGCAGATCAATACATGTACATTCTAAACTCCTCTGACATTTCTTCCACTGTGTTGTCAATGGATTCTGTTATTGAGTATCTTCATTTGTTTGGGGTGATTTGTTCCCTTGCTTTTTCATGTTGTTTGTATGTCTACCCATTTAACAGTGTGGATTTGAGACAGTTGAGTTTCTATCCTGTGGACTTATAGCATCCCTGAAGGTTTCCAGTACCTCACTGTTTAGGGGGAGACAAATAATTACAACCACCAATGTAAACAATATCCAGCATTAAGCCAAATCATTAAGCCAAATGGTTCCTGCTATGATGTCTACAATGATAGTTGTCACAATAAACAGAAATGATATTATCAGTTCTTGCCTACAATTAAAACACTAAGTTTGCAAAAGGGCTTACAATTTTGAATGGTGGACATAGTAAGAAAAGAAGTCATGTAGGAGATGATGATTATGAAGGAGGAGAACAGAAGATAGAAGTAAACAATTAAAGGAAGCATGAAAGAGAGAAGAGTAGAAATTGCCTCTTAGCAGAAGAAAGAGAATCAAGGGAAACAGGTAAGTGTGAGAAAATATATATGTAAAGTAAAAAATTAAAAAAAAATAAAAGAATACAATACAAAACTGAAATATACTAATTAAATATCCTGGTCCTTAACAAATTGATCCATAAAAACTGGCTTTAAAAATGCTAGAAATGAGAAAAAAATATGTCTAAATGTCCATGAACATTAAGGTCACAATTTAACAGAGAAAAGAAGGGGGAAAAAATCATCTGAATGAAGAGCTAAAGAATTTTTTTTTTTCTGTTGACATTCAAATGATTCTCAGCTTTCCTTCTCAGCAGAGTTAGGTGGCTCTTCTGGAGTGTGATGCTTGCTCCACCCTCAGGGTGTGGTTGCTGGGGTGAGCGGTAATCCCATAGGCGGAACTCCTGGAGGTGGGGTTTAGGCTTAGGCAGGCTCCAGGCTCTTCAGGGAATGCCAGTTGTTCTGGAGATTTTGGATCAGCTCATCTCAAGGACCCAGCAGTTGCTGGTCCACATTGGAAGACTGCACCCCAGGATCTCCCCTTGGTTCCACTTGTGTGGTGGAGCAGCCAATTCTTAGTTCACTGTATCACCTGGGGACCCCACATTTCCTGGTCTCATATTCAGTCTCCAAACTGAATCTCTCCTTCCCATACCCATTGGAATTTATGGTCAGGTGCTTCTCTCCCAGCAGGTCCTGCAAGCTGCCGAATTGGAGGGGGACAGGGAGAGCCAGGTGGTTTCCACTGCCAATATGCCCCTGTGTAAACCTCTGTCCATGTTTGATTTTATTCTGGTCACCTAGGCACACTCTGTGTCATGCAGTGTGGGTTTGCCAGGCCTGTATTTCTGGCCAAACTTAGGTTTGCCAGAAATCAGCTTCTCCAGCTTCTGGGCCCCGGGCTGTGGCTACAGAATGATTCCTTCCTCTGTCCTCCACAGGCAGCCAGGAGAGATGCCACTTCTTACCCACACAAGGACATCATGCAGTGTTGTCTCGCAGTTTAGTGGGCATTGTCTTTGATCTCTAAATGCTCCATACACAGATATGCCTAAGGCCTCCTATAAATGCAGGTTCCTGTAATTCCCTTATCCCTCTACTTTGCTCATGGAAGGACCACTCTGGTGCCTCCAGCTGTGGCTGGTGATTTCTTCCTTATTTTATCACATCCAACCTCCTGAGTCACTCATCTCCTTTGAATATCCAGTATTAAATTCCAGTAAAGTACACCCCTGTTTTTCGGTTTTGTTTTGTTCACTCACCTTGTTGAAAAGCTGCCTACCTGCTTTCTTGGTTTCATGCCTTGGAGCATCCAAGAAAGTGACCTTCTCTATTCTGCCATCTTAAAAGCCCTCATAACATTTAAAGTGTATAATTTAGTAGTGTTATTTCATGTTGCTGTGCAACAGATCTCCACAATTTTTCCATCTTGCAAAACCCCAAAGTTCATATTCATGAATGAATTTCCCCTCTCCCTAAGTCCCTCAAAACCAGCATTCTACTTTCTGTTTTTATGAATTGGATTACTTCAGATACCTAAAGTACATGGAATCATATTATATTTATCTTTTCGTCATTGGCTTATTTTCTTTAGCATAATATTCACCTATGTTATAGAATGTGACAGGTTTTCCCTCTCTTTGAAGGATCATTTTAAGGATGACTAATGTTCCATTGTGCAGATATAGTAGATTTCTAAATTCTTTTCTCAGTTAATGAATATTTGGGTTGTTTCCACTTTTTATGAATGCAGTGGTAGGTACACTGGTATACAAATTTTCATGAGGAAATATGTTTTCAGTTTTCCACAACCTTAGTTGTGGACTTTCTGGATCATATGATAACACAATGTTTAGCATTTTGAGGAACTTAAAAATTATTTTCCAAAGTAGCTGCATCACTATCCATTCCCACCAGCAGCATATGAAGATTTGAATTTTTCCACACTCTCTCCAATACTTACCATTGAAGGTCTTTTTGATTCTAGTCATTGTAGTAAAATCTCATTGTGGTTTTGATTTATATTTCCCTACAGACCACCTGGTATATTTTGGATCTGAAATGTCCCCCCCCCAAAGCTTATGTGTTGAAAGTATGGTCCCTAATGCAACAGGTTCAGAGGTAGAGCTTTTTAGGCAATGATTGGATTATGAAGGCTCTGACCTCATCAGTGGATTAACCCATTTGATTAATCCAGTGATAGTTAAATGGACTACTGGGAGGTGGGACCTATTTAGAAGAAGTGGGTCATTGGGAGGATGTACTGGAAGGGTATATCTTGTCCTTGGCTTCTTCCTCTCTGCTTCCTAGCTACCATGAACTGAAAAGCTTTCCTCTGCCATGCTCTTCTGCCAGGATGTTTGTGCCTTGAATCCTCTGAAACTAGCAGCTCAAATAAACTTTCCTCCTCTAAGTTGTCTTGTTAAGTATCTTGGTCACATGGACAAAAAGCTGTTTCCTACATGAGTGATATCATATTTATTCTTTAAATGGAAGAGGTGAGGGACTAGGCTTTGGGAAAATAGTAACTTCACATTCTATTACTGCAAGGAAATGAGGGTGACTGGGGAATGGAGCAAAGGAGGTTTTCAGGATTGCTCAGGTACAACGAATATTACTCCTGTTGGTAATAACACTAATAAATAGGACTTACAATGCAATCACTGTTCTAAGGGCTTTTACATATGTTATCCTACTTGACAACACTGGAGACACTAACATCTCCTATCTTCGTGAATAATTCTGTCACAGCATCCTTGAAAGATTCCTTCAGAAGAGGTCATGTCTTTCAATCTCTGGCTACTCGGACATTGGAATTTTATTCCCCATTCTTTTTCTTGTGGTTGTCTATGTCCTCTGTCCTTCTTACTCTAAAAAGCCCTGTTCTGAGAATCCTCTCTCTTCTGTTTGATAGCTAGTTCCACTCAGATTCTCACCTATTAGTATTTACTCCTGGCCTAGAACTACTTCCTGCTGCTTAGGAACTGAGAACGGAACACTGTATACTTTTAGCTGATCTTCTCTATACTAGGCAATGCTTTGAGTAGAGAGCCTAAGTCACTGTGTGTGAAGGTTTGGCTCCATTTTCTTTCTTCTCTTCTCAGCTAAATATGTTCAGATGGAATCAGTGGATCACAGCAAGCCCATTTCCTCTGAGAAAGGTAAAAAAAAAAAAAGATAGTTCTGAAAGGCATAAAAGAGGGTCAATGGGAAGGTGTGAAGTGGCTGGTATGGTTGGACCTTTGATGTTTTGCTTTAAGAAACTTGTTAGAATATCTGATAGTAGGGTTGAACACAGTAAACTAAGTTAAATGCTTAATTTCAGATATTAATAACACCCACATTTCATATTACTAATAAATATATTGGCCCCTCAATCTTCGAGCTATTTTGTTTAAGCAACTGATTATTTATGACCTTAGTTATGTCACTCAAACTTCTCCCATAGATTTGCTGCAAATTTATTAGCTTTCACCCAGTTTTGTAGGCCCACAATCCATAGACAAGTACCTTATCTGTCTGTGTGGAGAAGCATTTATTGAGTATAAGCACATGCACATTTTGTGGACAACTGAAAGTAAAAGACAAATAAACATTAAAGTTATCAGAAGTTTTTATTTGGTATAATTAATGAGAAACGAAGGTCAGATGTTTAAAATAAATAGTGTTTGCGTATGACTGTTCAAACAGAAGCTTAATTCACTGTAATGCAACCATATAATCACACTAAGTCACCAAGTAAGCAATATAAAGAATCAAGTCTGGTTCAATGTTCAAATAGAAATTAAAAGAAAGGTTCAGCTCACAAAAGTAGTCTCAGATGATCATCTCAGCTATGATTTTTGGGCAGATAACTCTCATACCAGGCAGACCAAGTTAAAGCTTTTTGCTGTTAAATACCAGTTGGACTGGTTACACATTTCACATGATATAGATACTCTTCAGGGGATAAAGGTAATGAGGAAGTGACAGTCTGCCTCACCCACAGGTGTGTACAGAGTAGTATAACATGTTTGAATTCTGCTGTGGGTTAAAAATCAGAAGTGAGATACCCCTAGGAGAAGATTAAATCCCATTCATTTAATGGTAGAATATAATAGACAGTGATAAAAAAGGAAAAGAGTAAAAATATGTTGTAGTCCTTAAGAAATATGAGCTATTTCAATAAAAACTTCTATTAAAAGAACAAAAAGTACCATTATCACTTATTTTCTACACATTTTCTGATTGAAAATTTGTAAACAGTTTGGAGACATGATATGCCTTATAAAAAGGACATATGAATTGTAATAGTATTTTATTCGTGAACTTGCTATTATTCAGGTAAGTAGCTTTGGGAGGATAAGTATGGATAATTATAATGTGTAATTTTTGAATGATTACCCAGAGTTATCTATAACTGTTATACTAATTTTACAAAGTTAACCTACATATTTTTACTTAAAAATTAAGAACATGTTTAAGCAAAGTCACCATCGATGCCTATTGAAAAACCATTTTTTCAGAGTGGCTAAACAGAGCATAGTATTAACACTGATGACCTTAAACAGTACTGAAGAGAGATTCATTCTTTGTAGGGTTCACCTTTTGTCTCTCTTTCTCAGCATTTCCTGTACCTAAGAAGAATGAAAAAGATTTTTTTTCCATTTACAATTTTAGTTAACTTGGAATAACCATATCTTGGGGTTTATATATGTTGAGATTTAAAATATAGAAGAAGTCTTTGTGCACACATAATTTAGAAGTTAATAAATCAAGAATATACATTTTAATCTCTATGCAATATCTCTATTGCAAAATATTAAGAGGCTTATTAGGACAGTGACCATATTTTGAATGATTCTATAAATACATGTCACATACATTTGTTAAAACATATAGAATGTACAATACAAAGAGAGGACACCAATGTAAATTATAGAGGTTAGTTAAAAAACAGGCACTCATAGAACACATTCAAAGTAGTGCAGCAAAAGCTTGAAAACTGATCTATGACCTTTTAACTATAGAAAGCAAGACACAGCTTACAGTTTAAATCCAAACCATGTGAACAACCAGCTAAAACAAAATTATTAACAGTCATCAGCGGAATATAACAGAACTCAATCTATGCACTATAATGTTCACAATTTCCAAGATTGTCTACACAATTTATCTTATAGAAAACCTAGAAAATGCAAACCAAATGGAAAAGACAATCAGCAGATGCCAATTCCAGGATGATGCCATTATTGAGATTACCAGACACCACTATGGTACCTTTAAAGTAGTCATGATAACTTTGTTTGTGAAAAAAGGAGCGTACACTGAAAATGAATAAAATGCAGAAAATATCAGATGAGAAATAGAAAATGTAGGGGAAAACAAATAGAAATTTTGTCACTGCAAATAATTAAAAAAAATCATTGGATGAGCTTAATTGCAGCATATAGATGACAGAAGAGTCAGTGAATTTACAAATACAGCCAAGCAATTTGATCTGAAGAAGAGAGAGAAAAACAGCTGGATAAAAACATGAGCTTCAGAAATTGGTGGGACAATATTGAAAAGTTTAACATAAGGGTAATGTGAGTTGTCAAAAGGGAAGAGAGAAAGTGAGAAAGAGGGGCAAGGAAATATAATGAAGAAATTATGGCAGAAAACTTACAAAATTTGGTGAAAGACATACATGTGTAAATTTAAGAAGCTCAATTATCCCCCAAAATGTAAATTCCAATAAATTCCATAATCAAACCTCTGGAAACAAAAGATTAAAAAGATCATAAAAAGAACAAGACATTTCATACAGGGGAACAACAATCTGGATGACTATGAACTTCTCAGAAATGACAAAGGCTAGAAGAAAGCGAAGGCACATTTTTAAGGAGTTGGAGGTGGGGGATAAATTCTATATCTAGTAAAACTGTCCTACAAGAATGAAAGTTTATGAAAATAAACTTTTGGATGAAGGAAAATCATGAGTGCTTATTGCCAGAAGTCTGTCATAGCAGATATACTAAAAGAAAATATTTTCAGGCTGGAGGAAAATAATTTCAGAGAGAAAGTTGGAAATTCACCAAAAAAAGAAGAGGATTAGAGACACAAATTATCTAGGTAAATGTAAAAAACTATAGTTTTCCTCTTAAGTTCTTTAAAATGCATATGATTATTTAAAGAAAAATGCTATCAATGTCTTGTGGGTATTTTCATGTGTGTAGAAAGTGACACATAAGACAAAGGATGGTGGAAACAAAAGGACCTCTGTGGTTATAAGGTTTTCCCATTTGATGTGAAGTGGGACAATATTATCTCTAAGTGTACTATGAAAGGTTAGGAATATATAATGTGATCCCTAGAGCAATCACTAAAAACATGAGAAAAGGTATGGCTAAAAATCTAACAGATTAAGTGTAAGAGTAAAATTACATAATCCAATAGGAGACAATAAAAAGGGGATAAAGAAATAAAAGTAGAGGAAACAAATAAATAGTAAAATGAGATCTCTAAATTAAACCATATTGATAATTAGGCTACCAGGTCAAAACAAGGGATGGTGTTTTTTTTTTCTGAAAAAAGCTGAATAAAACATATTTCAGGCTTTGAAGGTCACATGCTATTTCTATTAACTACTGCTGATTCGTCTCTTTTGGAAGGTGGTGGAAGCTCTAAGAGGTAAAGATTAGAGAGAAGTCATTAGAGATTTCCCTTGAAGGGGACATTGGGACCCAGCCTTTTCCTCTCTTTCTCTGTCACTGCCCAGCCTTGAAGGAACAGATTTTGCTTTGCCACATGCTTCCATCATGAGGGGCTTCCTCAGGCCCAAAACAATGGGACCAATTGATCATGGACTGAAATCTTTGAAACTATGAACCCAAATAAGTCTTTTCCCTTTGTAAATCAATGATTTTTCAGCTATTTGCATAGTAACAGAAAATGGCTAATACACCTGTCAAAGTATTTAGTTATTTATTTATTTTTGGTACCAGAAATTGAACTCAAGGAGTGTGTAACCACTGAGCCACATCCCTCTACCTTTTTATTTTTGAGAAAAGGTCTTACTAAATTGTTTAGGACCTTGCTAAATTATTGAGGTTGGCCTCAAAGTTGTAATCCTCCTGCCTCAGCCTCCTGAGTTGCTGGGATTACAGGCATGTGCTTCTATGCCTGGCCAAACTTTCTTTTAAAAAATGAAAGAAATGCGTTGAGGATGCAGCTTTGTGATAGAGCCTTGTGATAGAGCTTTGTGATAGACTTGCCTTGCAAGTGCAGTGCAATTTCATGGTTTTGATCCTCAGCACAGGAAAAGAAGAAGGAAGAAAGAAGGAAGAAAGATTATAAACAACATTTTATTTACATAAAATATTCAATGGAGTTCTTTGAGTTGGAATGAAAAGATGATAAGTGAACAATATGAAAATATGTGAAAGCATAGAACTCACTGATAAAGGTAAATATATATCCAAATTCAGAAATATAGTAAAAACATAGTTGTCAACAATTATACAGTATAAATAGATGCAAAGTATACTATTGTTTGCACAAAATGTATGCAAGGAGAGAAGTTTAATTGTAGAATCTCTGTATGCCATTAAAACTAAGATACTCTCAGCTTAAATTAAGGTGTTATAAAATATATCACATAAGTCTCATGGAAACCACAAAGAAAAAACATAGATGCATAAAAGATAAAAAGAAAGAAATCAGAACATACTACTACAAAAATACAACATCACAAAGAAAAAGCAAGATTGGAAGTAAGGAACAAAAGAACTATGAAAAAGTCAATAAAATTAACAAAATGCCAGTACTAAGTTGTTACCTATCAATAATTGTCTTACTGTAAATGGATTAAATTCTCCAATCAAAATAAACATGTTAGGGCTGGGATTGTGGCTCAGAGGTGGAGCACTCCCCCCTAGGATGGGCGGGACCGGGATTCTATCCTCAGCACCACATAAAAATAAAGGCGTTGTGTTGTGTCCATCTACACCTAAAAAATAAATATTAAAAAAAAGACACATGTTAGGTGAATGGATTAAAAAACAAGGCCTAACAATATGTTGCCTACAAGAGACTCACTTTAGTCTTAAGGACACTCATACTGAGAATGAAGGGATAGAGCAAGAAATTCAAGGCAAAGTAACAAAAAGAGAGCAGGATAATTACACTTTTATCACACAAAATAATCTTTAAATAAAGAATGGTAAGAGAGCTGAGTGTGGTGGGGCATAACTGTAATCCCAGCAGCTGAAGCAGGAGGATCATGAGTTCAAAGCCAGCCTAAGAAACTTAGCAAGGCCCTAAGCAATTTAGCAAGACCCTGTTTCTAAATAAAATATAAAAAGGAGCTGGGATGTGGTCAGTGGTTAAGAGCCCTGGGTTCATTCTCTGGTACAAAAAAAAAAAAAAAAAGAAAAAAAAAAGAATGGTAAAAAAAACAAATAAGGTCATTATATAATAGTGAAATAATCCATCAGGGGGACATAACAATTTTAAGTGTATATGTTACCCAACACTGGAGTACCTAAATATATGAAGCAAATACTAATAGATGTGTAAGATAAGAGAGACTACAAAAATAAGTAGGGGACTTTAACATTCCATTTTAAACAATGGATAGATAAACCAGACAGAAAATCAATAAGAAACCAGTGGACTTCAACAAAGCATTAGCCATCCCATTCAACAGCATTAAAATATACATTCTTCTCAAGTCCATATGGAACATTTTCCAAGATATATCATACATTAGGTCACAAAACAAGTTTTAATTAATTTTATAAGGATAAAATCATATCACTTCATATTGATAAAGAGAAATCCAAGAAGATATAATAATCGTAAACATTTATGCCCCAAATATGGGTGAGCTTAATTATATAAAACAGACACTTCTTACCCTAAGGACTCAAATAGACTCCTATACAATAATACTACTGTATGATTTCAACACACCTCTCTCACCAACAGATAGGTCATCCAGACATAAATTCAATAAATACTCATCAGTCCTAAAAAATATTATAAATCAAATGAACTTAACAGACATTTTAAAAATATTTCACCTAACAACAGCATAATTCACTTTCTTCTCAGCTGCTCATGAAACTGTCTCCAAAATAGATCATTTTTTAGGCTACAAAGAATCTCTTATCAAATACAAAAAAAAAACAGATATAGTTCCTTACATCTTATCTGATCATACAGAAGGAAGTTAGAAATAAACACGAAAAAAAGAAAAGAAAATCACCAGAGTACAGAAACTATAAAAAACATACTATATAGAAACAACACACTTCTGGATGATGAATGGATTATAGAATCAGGGGTGAAAATAAAAATTACAAATGACAATAGTGATACAACATACTATAACCTGTGGGACACTCTGTAAGCAGTTTTAAGAGTATAGTGTATATCTGTGGGTAGCTATGCAAGAAAATCAGAAAGATTTCTTGTAAACAACCTAATGATGTATGTTATGACCCTACAAAAATAAGAACCAATCTAAAAACCAGTATGATAAAGGAAATACTTAAAATCATAGCCAAAATCAATAAAATAGAGAATAAAAACACAATACAAAGGATCAATGAAATAAATAATTGGTTCTTTGAAAAGACAAATCAGATAGATGATGCCTTAACTAAGCTAACAAAATGAAAAAGAGAGAAAGCCAAAATTGATAAAATTAGAGATGAAAAAGGAGAAATAACTATAGACATCAAAGAAATGGAGAGGATCACAAGAAACTATTTTGAGAACTTATACTGCAATAAATATAAAAACCTAAAAGAAATGGACATATTCTAGACACATATGACCTGTTAAAATTGAATCAAGAAGATATAGAAAAACTAAACAAACCAATAATAAGCAACGAGATAGAAGCAGTAATAAAAAGCCTTCTAATAAAGGAAAGCCCAGGACAAGGTGAATTCTCAGCTGAAGTCTACCGGACTTTTAATGAAGAACAAATGCCAATACTTCTCAAATTATTCTATGAAATATAAAGGGATGGTACACTTCCAAATTCATTTTATGAAGCCAATATCATCCTCATATCAAAAACAAGATAGGGGCACATCAAAGAAAGGAAACTACAGACTAATATCGCTGATGAACATAGATGCTAAAAGCCTTAATATATTAAGGCTTCAATGTAATCTCCATCAAAATACCAATCATATTAAAAAAAATATTAAGAAGATTTTGCATCATGACCAAGTTGGCTGCATTCCAGAGACACAAGGATGATTTAACAAATGCAAACCAATAGATGTAATTCACCATATAAATATAATTAAGAACAAAAATCATATAGTCATCTCAAAAGATGCAATGAAAGCCTTCAACAAAATTTTAGAATCTGTTCATAATAAAAACACTGAAGAAACTAGAGAAAGAAGAAACATACCTCAACATCATTAAGGCTATATTGGATAAATCCAAAGCCAACATCGTAGTGACTAGGGAAAAACTGAAATCATTTCTTTGCAAATATAGAACAAAACAAGGATGTCCATGCTTACTACTCCTACTGAATATAGTACTAGAAATTCTAGCCAGAGCAATTAGGCAAGAAAAGGAAATAAAAGGGATAAAAACAGGGAAGGAAGAAGTCAAATTATCACTCTTCCATGTGATATATATGACCCTACACTTAGAAGATCCAATCTAGAAATTCACCTTGTCCTGGGCTTTCCACCAGTAGACTACTAGAGTTTATAAAGAAATTAAGCAAAGTAGCAGGTTACAAAATCAACATACAAAAAGCAATAACTTTCCTATACAAATAATAAAACTGCTGAGAAAGAAATCAGGAAAACAATCCCATTCATAAACAAAACAAATGAAACCAAACAAATCAACCACCCACCCAAACAAACAAAAAACCCCCAAACTAGGAATATAATCAAAAAGGTGAATGACCTCTACAATGAAAACTATAGAACACTGAAAAAAGAAATTGAAGATATCAAAAGATGAAAAGATCTCCCATGTCCATGGGTAGGCAGAATTAATACTGATAAAATGTCCATATTATTCAAAGCAATATAGAGTTTCAATGTAATCTCCATCAAAATACCTATGACATTTTCCATAGAACTAGAAAAAAAAACAATCTAGAAATTCACTTGGAAGAAGAAAAGACAGAGTAGTCAAAGCAATCTTGAATCAAACAAAACAAAACAAAACAAGGCTGGAGGTATCACAATACTACAGAGCTATAGTGACAAAAACTGCATGTTACTGGAATGAAAAACAGACGCAAAAACCAATGGAACAGAATAGAAGACACAGAGACAAACTCAAAAAGAAACAGACATTTGATCCTTGACAAAAGTGACAAAGTAGATGTTGGAGAAAAGGCATCCCTTTTAACAAATGGTCCTAGGAAAACTGGTTGTGCACATGTGGAAAAATGGGACTAGATCCTTATCTCTCACACTGCACAAAAGTCAAATTGAAATGAATAAAAGACCTAGGATTTATATCAGAAACTATACAACTCCTAAGTGAAAATGTAGAGTCAACACTCCAACATATACGTACAGGTAACGACTTCCTCAACAGAACTCCTCCATTTCTAGAAATTAATAAATGGGATGACATCAAATTTCAAAGCTTCCGCACAGCAAAGGAAACAATGAAGAATGTGAAGAAAAACACAAAATGGAAGGAAATCTTCACCAGCTACTCTTCTGACAGAGGATTCAGACTATAAAAAGAACTCAAAATAACTTACCACCAAAACCTCCAAATAACCAATTAATAAAATGGGCAAATGAACTAAACAGACACTTTTCAAAAGAAGAAATATGAATGGCTAACAAATATATGAAGAAATGTTCAACATCTTTAGCAATTAAGGAAATACAAATCAAAACTACACAGATTTCATCTTATTCCAGTTAGAATAGCAGCTGTCAAGAATACCAACAATAATAAATGCTGGAGAGGATGAGGGCAAAAAGGAACACTTTGACATTGTTGGTGGGATTGTAAATTAATACAGCCAGAACTGAAATCAGTACAAAGATTTCTCAGAACACAAGGAACGGAACCACCATTTAATCCAGCTATACCACTCCTTGCATTTTACCCTAAAGAATTAAAGTCATCATACTATAGTGATAAAGGCATATCTATAGTTTATAGCAGCACAATTCACAATAGCCAAATTATGGAACAAGCCTAGGTGTCTGTTAGTGGATGAATGGATAAAGAAAAATGTGGTATAAATAAATATATATATTTATGTATATATACATATGTGTATATAAATACATATATATATATATACACACACACACACATACACAAATAGAATTTTATTTATCCATAAAAAAGAATAAAATTATGTCATTTTCAGGAAATGGATAGAACTTGAGAATACTATGTTAAACAAAATAAACCAAAGTCAGAAAGTCAAGGGTTGTATGTTTTCTCTCATATGTGGAAGCTAGAGAGTATAAAGGAAAAGAAGAGAGGGGGGAAATCTCATAGAAAGTGAAGGAAAACTAGTAGAGGAAAGAACCAGGGATAGGGAAGAGAAGAGGGAAACAATATTGATAAAAATTATATTGTTATATCATGTAAATGCATGAATGTGTAAAAACAAATCCCACCATGAAATATAATTATAGTGCCTCAATAAAAATTATGGAAAGAAAAGAAAAAGGAAAAGAAAATACATCTCAGGGACACCTTGGTTTGCAGCTTATGAGACTCTGAGCAGGGAAACTGGCTCTGCTATGCTTGGACTTCTGATCTAAGAATCTGTGCAATAATAAATGTGAATTGTTTTTTAAAAAGCATTAAATACCTATAAATAAGACTATTAAAAGTCATGAAAAACATTTATGTCAATAATTCATATACTGAGAGAATTTAAAGAAGACTCAAATAAATGAAAGGATCAAGGATTGTAAATACTCATTTTAAAGCTGTCACCTCTCCCCAAATAATCTGATTGAATGCAATCTCAATATAAAATTTCACTAGTGTGTGCTTGTGTTTATGTTTGTGTAACTTGGCAAATAATTCTAAAAACTGATAAGGAAATGCACAGGTCCAAGAATATCCAAGATATTTTTGAAGAAGAATAGGGTGATATTAAGACAGTTCCAGTGCACACTAATTAAGATAGTCTTGTTGTGAAACAGGAATATCAACAAATATACTATATATGATACAAATAAAGAACAGTGGGGAAGGAATGATTTTTTTTGGGGGGGTGCCAGGGATTGAACTCAGGGGCACTCGGCCACTGAGCCACATGCTCAGCTTTATTTTGTATTTTATTTAGAGACAGGGTCTCATTGAATTGCTTAGTGCTTTGCTTTTGCTGAGGTTGGCTTTGAACTGTGATCCTTTTGCCTCAGCCTCTGGAGCTACTGATATTACAGGTGTGTGCCACTGTGCCCAGCTGGAAGGTATAGTTTTTATACTAAAAGGCACTTGGGTCAACTGGACATCTGTTGGAAGAAAATGAAACTTGACCCCACCTCTGCCCTACCAAAAAAATCAATTCCAAATAGATGGTGAATATAAATGAGAAAGGCAACAAACAAGCAAATGAAAACAACCCTCTCCATTAAAAAAACACACAAATAAAATAAAGAATTAATAAATGGGATAAACGAAAACTAAAAAGCTTCTTCTCTGCGAAAGAAACTATGAGGTGAACAGAGAGCCTACATTTTTGAGAGCAAATTTTTGCCAGGCACACATCAAATAGAGCACTAATCTCCAAGATAAATAAAGAACTCAAAAAACTTAACAACAAAAAACAAACAATACAATTAATAAATGGGCTAAGGAGCTGAAAAGACACTTCTCAGAAGAAGATATACAGTCAATCAACAAATATATGAAAAAATGTTCAACATCTCTAGCAATTAAAGAAATGCAAATCAAAACTATTCTAAGATTTCATGTCATGCCAGTCAAAATGGCAGCTACCAAGAATACAGACAACAATAATGTTGGGGAAAAGGCAAACTCATAAATTGCTGGTGGGACTGCAAATTGGTGCAACCAATCTGGAAAGCATATGGAGATTCCTTAGAAAACTTGGAATGGAACTACCATTTGACCCAGCTATCTCACTCCTTGGTCTATACCCAAAGGACTTAAAATCAGCATACTACAGTGACACAGCTACATCAATGTTCATAGCAGCTCAATTCACAATAGCTAAACTGTAGAAGCAACCTAAATGCCCTTCAGTAGATGAATGGATAAAGAAACTGTGGTCCATATATATACAATGGAATATTACTCAGCAATACAAGAGAACAAAATTATGGCATTTGCAAGTAAATGGACGCAGTTGGAGAATATCATGCTAAGTAAAGTAAGCCAATTCCCCCAAACCAAAGGCCGAAATGTTCTCTCTGATAAGTGGATGCTGATCCATAATGGGGAGTGGGGAGGCATGGGAAAAATGGAGGAACTTTGATTGGGCAAAGGGGAGGGAAGGTAGGGAGTTTCCATGGGGGCAGGAAAGATGGAGGAATGAGATGGACATCATTACCCTAGGTACATGTATGACTGCACATATGGTGTGATGCTACATCGTGTACAACCATAGAAATGTAAAGTTATGATGCAGTTTTGTACATTCTGCTGTCATATATGCCTAATTAAAATAAATAAAATTTAAAAAGTTTACTTATATTCAAACACACACACACATTCTCTCCCTCCCTCCCTCCCTCCCTCCCTCTCTCTCTTTCACACACACATACACACACACACACACACAAATAACTTCTACAACCATATAGAAAACCATAGTCAGGAGTGGGGAGTGAATTCTCACAAGTCACCAGAAGTACTAATTGTAAAGACAAAGAATATTAAATTTGACTATATTAAAATTAAAGAGAATCTGTTCGTTAAAAGAGATATTTAAGAGCTAGAAAAGAAGATTGTGGGAAGATACATGCAACAAACAATCACAAGGAGCTCATAACCAGTAGATGTAGAAAACGGTCTCAAATAGTAAAAAAATAAGTATTTCCAAATGTCTAATAAACAAATTAAAAGGTATGCAATTAATTGCCTTAGTAATCAGGAAAAGGCAAAATGAAACTTACCAAAACAGCTAATGCTAAAAACACTGACAATAGTAGGCACTGGTAAGTAAACAACTGAAACTCTTATACACTGTTGGTGGAAGTGTAATCAGTCAGTTTAGAGAATTGTTTGAAACAATCTATTAAAGCTAAGCAAATACATATCTCACAATCTAGCAATTGCTCTTCAAGGTGAATGAATACTCAAGAGAATGTGTCACTGAGAGACATACAAGAATGTTCATAGCAAAAAAGTTTTTTTTTGTAATAGCTGCAAGTTGTAAACAATCTGCATGTCCATTAAAATATAATGGATAAATCATAATATTCCACACAATGAATACCATACAACAATGAAAATGAATGAAGGATAGCTACACATAAATGATGGATCAATCTCACAGACATGATTTTGAGCAAAAGGAACAAGATACAAATGAATATATGCTATATATGGTTCCCTTTATGTACAGTGAAAAACTGACAAATCTAAATAGAAGTGTTTCATGATTCATGGTTAGCCGTAAAAATATATAAAAAAGTGAGGAAGCTATTATTATAAATATCACATGAATAATTACTTTGTGGGGAGTAAGAATTGTGAGGGAAGGAAAAGGGGCTTCTGGGAGGGTGGCAATGTTCTATCTTTTAAATACTTGAATGTAAATAGAAGTATGTTTACTGCATGAAAATTCAGAGTTGTATATGTTTTGTTTTGTAAAAAAAATATATGTACTTTCACAGTAATGTAAATGAAAAGGTTATTCTTTTTCTCCTATTCCATACCTGAAACAGCATAAAACTCAGGGGGTCCTCTGGCTTTTCATAGACTAAATTTTCAGTGATCTGCTGAGAGAGCATAAGACATCACATTTTGGTTCTAAGAGGAAGTCATGCAGCTAGGTTATAATTGATCAATTATACCAATGAACCTAACATATACCATAGCATTTTGAAAAAAATTAAAGTACTTCTACAAAGTGACAACTTACTTTCTTACTACTGAAAAACTTAGGCAGATTAAAATAAAATCTGGAGAAATAAAAATTTAATAATAAATAGAAATGGATATTTCTAGTAGTTTCTAAGGAGATAGAGGTAGTGAGAAATTTTGGAGAAGTTTTTGGTTAGATAATTGTGATCTTGCTAGATTGATAAATTAATAAATTTTTATTTGCTTTGAAGAATAGTCAAAGAAAAGACTTTTAACTAAAAATTGAAAACACAATGTAACCTTATGTATAGCCTTTCTTCTGAGACATTTGATTCTAAAGGGTGAAAATTATGTTAATTATGTTGCAATATTAAAGGAGATAGGATATATCAAATTTCAAAGATTCACTTCCATACCTTTTTGTTGTTATTGAATAACAAAAGAAATTAAAATAAAGAAAATATACTTCTCATTTGCAGGGAATAACAATCAGGCAAGTTTTATGTGTAAAATATTCAGATATGTTTAATGTACTCACATCATTCAATTATATATTTTATATGTATTTTGATTGAACACATACTTAGCAACTACTTTTTTAAAAAAATATATTTTTGGTTTTAGGTGGACACAATACCTTTATTTTTATGTAGTGCTGAGGATCAAACCCAGTGCCTCACACGTGTCAGGTAAGTGCTCTACTGCTGAACCACAGCCCCAGCCCCCACAACTAATTTTAAACTCACAATTAAAGAGAAAGATTGAGAGATTTACCTGGAATATTTGCAGAATCTGGTGCTTCTCCATGTACTGAAGTGAAACTTGATAAGGATCTTCATAAACTACAGGAGGCAATCTCTTTTTATATATATCTTGTTTGGGCATATGAGAACTCTTTTCTTGTTCAGATTCTGAATAATCATCCTGAAATTGAAATATTCCCCCAAGGAATTTTTAATAAATTTAAAAAGCTCCAGCAATTTTTGCTGTTGTCACAACCAGTGAAATCTAATACCAACAGTATCTTAACAGCAGCAGTCAGAGAAATGTGACTGAGCTCATCCTCTGAGCAATATAATATACCTAAAGTCCTGGCGGACACCTTAGATATTTCCAATCTACTTCAAATACTGTCCCTTCACAGGGATCTCCAATCAAATCCAAATCTCTTCCCTTAGTAGAAACCTAAAGAGGGGAGGTAACTTAGTGCCACAGAGTTAATAACAGAACAGAATTTGAAACTTAGGTTTTCTAAATCCTAGTTCCTTGATCCTTCCTGAATGACCTTAAGAGTAGTAGAGGAAGAAATTCATCTCTTCCTATTCTTTTCCTGCCCTTCCTGAAACTTATGGCTCACATACAACATGTAGGTTTAATCCTCATTCTTGATCCAACATGTGTCCTCTCACCTCTTATCCCTACCCTCATTCCACAGGCTTTTCTTCCCCTCCACCCACTGTAGGTATCAAATGCCCCTTTAACCTACAGGACTGAATTCTGCGGATTCATATTTTTCTTGAGTGATGTCATCCGATTTAGTTGAGATGGAGGGCAATCTTTGGTAAAAACTTTGCTCTTTTGTTGGAAAATGCTCAGTGAATCTGGTATCAATTGGGTAGTGGGATTGCGTAGGGCTTATACCTCCTTTTTCTATTTCACTTGAAAGTGCGGATTTGAGGTATACTTCGCTATCCTCAAATGTGCAGGGCTGTGGTCTGTCTTGAGCCTCTTTGTCATCTCTGAACTGGGGTAATAATCCGTACTCAGACCCATAGGAATACTGGTAGTCTTTAGGGTAAGTCTCTTTGTCTACAAGGCGTTCAGCCTGGTCAGGTCTACTGTAGTCATCCTTGCCAACCTTAAGCTGATCAGCTTGGTCAAAAGTCTGCTGTTCAGCCTCTTCAGTGGCTTGGTCTTCAATATTGTAGAGGGTCTTTACATGGTCGACTTGATCAACTTTCTCAGAAGTTTTCTCAGCTAGGCTGTCCTCCTGTTTAGAGGTTCTTGGATCAAATGGTATGGACAATCTATCTCCAGTCCGCTCATAAGTTCTTTCCTCAGTCTGGCTGGACATTCTGTGGTCAGTCTGTATGGAAGCTCTTCCTTCAGCCTGGTCGGCCTGCTCAGAAGCTCTTTTCTCCTCCTGTCTAGACGAGCTTCTTTCGGTCTGTTTAGAAGTTCCTTCCTCGGCCAAGCCAGGCACCTGGCCATCAGTCTCCCCAGCTGCTACATTTTTAACTTGGTCGTATGCCTTGTCATCAGTCGGTTCAGATGATTGTAGGTCAGCCTGATCATATGAGCTATTCTCCAGGTGTTCAGAATCTTTTTGGTTAGTTTGGTCAGACACGAAGGGTTCAGGCGCTCCAGATCCTCTTTGGCCATTTTGGTCAGCTATTCTGTAATGAGTCTGTTCATATGCCTTCTCTTGATCCTGGTTCTCTTGGTTGTCTTCTTCCTGGTTATCAGTGTGGCCAGCAGCTGGGGGTGTGACTGGGCTTTCTTCTTCCAGGGATTCTCCTGGATCCTCTTCTTCAGGATCCTCCATTCTCTGAGGTCTCCCTGACTGGTCTCAGTTGCCAGGCGCCGTGGGCGGGGCCGCTCGGTTGTCCTGGAAACCCATGGAGTCAGGCTTCCGCGGGCTTTGTTCCCCCCTGGGCTCTTGCCTGGGTAGGCTGGTGAACGCCTGGCTGCAGGGCTCTCTGCAGTACTGCAGGGCTGCTGACTGCAGTGGGAAGTCCAGCAGCGCCTTCTACTGAGGAGCGAGACTGCCACTCCCAGGCAACCAGGGCTCCCCCACCATCTCCAGCACTCAGGCCTTGGGGCCCATGTGGATGCCTCCAGAGTACCCGCGGAGGGGCGCAGTGGTGTGAGAACTAGACCTTCACAGGTGCCACTCCTCTAATTCACACCCCCACACCGCATGGGGGCCACGTACCTGAACAGAGGTCACCATTACTATCAAACCAAAGTCCTGCTTCTCCTAATTCTGAATTCTGTCTTACTAGAGTTGTGTGGCACGGTGTGTTAGTGTTGGGCACCGTGCTAGTAAATCTAAAATGCTAGAATCTAAATGTTATTCTTTAGATTCTTATCGATATTGGAGTGATGTGGCCACATGTTCTTCTTTAAAAATGTTTTTTTTTTTTTAGCCTTGCCCTCTGGTGCATGCCTATAATCCCAGCTACTCCGAAGGTGGAGGGTCACAAGTTGGAGGCCAGCCTCAGAAATTTAGCCCTAAGCAACTAAGTGAGACCTGACTCAAAATGAAAAATAAAATGGACTGGGGATGTAGCTCCGTGGTAAAGTGACCTGGGTTTGATCCCCAGTAACCAAACAAAACAACCCCACCCCCCAAAACAACAACAACAAAAAACAAGAATTTATTTTTCTGTACTATCTTTACAAAACAGTGCCAGTGCTATTTTCAGTGGTACCAGGACGAGTTTAGATCTAACACTCATGTTACCAAAGCATTTGGATTTTTTCTTTACAGTAAAAGAATGTAGAAGGAGAGTTTTTGTCCTTCCACTCCTTCTCTGTCTCATGGGACAGGTTAGCAGCTATTTCCCATCCCCTTTGTAACAAGCATCCCCTTTGGAAACTCAGGCCCCGAGGTGTTTTCTTGCTGAATTGGATGGATAGTTTATGCCTGGACCACCAGGCAAAGGCGAGGAGATCCAGTGAGAATGGATTCTCGAATCACACATTCAGTGATCTTACAGCAGAAAGAAGGTTTAGGAGGAGGCCAAACCAGAGTTCCTGAAAGGAGGGAGTAAAGAAAGTAGAGGAAAGATACTAGAAGGAATATTTAACAAGTAGAGACTTTGCGCTCATGGTGGTGGCCACAGTGGGGTCCAGATTTTGAGATCTGGCTCCTTCAAAGTCAGCAGGCCCTCTGTAATCGTGAGCAGGATAGTAAAGAGGTGGTGATTGATGAGACATTTTGCTTTGATTTTCTAAAGCCTAGAATCACTGAGGCAGGCCATAGATGGTTAGGCATTCCATCAATAGGAGTTTAATTGCATCTAGCAACTAGAGATGAGGTTTAAAATCTAATCACAAATAGTTGTGATCAATCTATATGTGGTAACCTTGGTACTAAGGAACAGAAAGGGGTCACTAGGCACACTGAAATAAAATCATTTATGTAACCATGCCTAGAACATAATAGGTGCTCAAGAAGTGTTTGTTGAATACACATTTGTGAATTATCTGCCATTTTTATTTATTTGAGAATGTGTGGAGCATATGAACACTGTGTTTAGAGTAAGAGATATAAGCTGTGATTTGCAGCTTTAAACACATTGGTATTGTTATTGGCTTTGGTATAGCAGATCTGTTTTTTTTTCATTTTATAATTTAAGTATAATAATTGAAGAAAATCAAGAAAAATAAGTATAAAGGAAAAATGTTCTCAGCACTCAAGTAATTTTTATTAATATTTTGATGTATATCCTTCTGGAATTAGCCTGATGCAAATCCATATGCCTGTATCTTTAGATATGTTATATTTTTACAAAATTATTCTTCATTTATTTGAGATCTTTCTTCTTTTTTTAACATAGGTGTTTATTAATTTCACTATGAGCATTGCTTTTGCTGCATCCCATGTTTCTGGGTGTGATGTGTTTTCATTTTCATTCATCTTCAAGTATTTTCTCATTTCCCTTGTGATTTCTTTGACAAATTGTTTAACATTTTGTTGTTTAATTTCCAAATATTTATGAATTTTCCAGTTTTCTTTTTATTACTGATTTCTCCTTTATCCTACTAGGTTCAGAGAAGATAAATTGCATGATTTTAATCGTTTAAAATTTATTGTCTTGTTTTGTGACCTACTGAATGGTCTGTCCTAGAAAATATTCTAAGATAGGAATGTGTATGTACACCACATTTTCTTTATCCATTCATCTATTTAAGGTTTGTTCCCTAGATTTGCTATTGTGAATTGTGCATCTATAAAGAAGAATGACTTTATGGCATTTGCCCGTAAATGGGTGGAACTGGAGACTATCATGCTAAGTGGAATAAACCAGTCCACAAAGGTCAAAGGTCAAATGTTTTCTCTGATATGTGGAAGCTGATCCCAAATAAAGGGGGGAGGGGATAAAGAATAAAACATCAGTGGAGTACATGAAGGGGGAATGAAGAGAAGGGAGGAGGAGGGACAGGATATGGAGAGATAGTGGAATGAATCTGACCTAACTTTCCTACATAGATAGGAAATGAATATACCACAATAAGTCTCACCATCATGTATTTCCACAAGACATTAATTTTAAAAAAAGTGTAAATAAATAGCAGTAAGATCAGTAGAGCAGAGGGAAGGGAATGGGGGAGGGAGAAGGAGAGGGAAAGGAGAAGTACTGGGAACTGAGTGAGAATGAATTATATTCCATGCTTTTATAATCAGGTAAAAAATGAATCCTACTCTTAGGTATAACTAAAAATAACCAATGATTTAAAAAGGCATTTAAGTGTCCTTGTAAAAAAAAGTGTGCATTTTCTATCATTGGGTGGAATATTCTTTATGTGTTTTTTTGGTCTAGTTGGTTACAGTGTTTTTCAGCAAGTCTTATATTTGCTTATTGGTCTTTTTTCTAGATTTTTTATCCATTACTGAAAGTGAGGTATTGAAATTTCCAACTGTTTTTGTAGAATTGTTTCTCTTTCTCCCTTAAAGTCTGTCAGTGTTTGTTTTTCATATATGTTGGAGCTCTGCTGTTTGGTGCAATATGTTTATAATTACAATATCTTCTTGTGTAGTTGAACCTTTTCTGGAGCTCCCATTGTGTGTATATGGTATACTTGATCGTGTCTTGTAGGTCTCTGAGGCTGTGTTAATTTTTCTTCATTCTTTTTTTTTTCTGCTCCTTGGGTATAATATTTTTAACCTGTCTTTATTTTGTTGATTCTTTCTTCTTCCTCCTCACATCAGCTGTTAATATCCTCTACAGGACTTTTCATTTCAGTTATTGTACTTTTCAGCTCTGGTAATTTTATTTGGTTCCATTTTATAATTTCTGTCTCTTTGTTGCTATTCTTCATTTGTTAAGACATAATTTTCATGATTTCCATGAGACCTTCATCCATAGTTACATTAAACTCTTTGAACTATTTAAGACAATTGATTTAAAGTTTTTGTCTAGTATGTTCAATTTGTGTATTTCCTTAATGACAGTTTCTGTCATTTTCTCTTGGGAATGAGCCACACTTACTTACTTGTTTATTTGAATGTTTCATAATAAAAACCAAAGTTGAAAACTGAACATCTTGAATATTAAAATGTGATAGCATAATATAATAGCTCTGGAAATCATGTTATTCCCCTCCTTGTTTTTTTTTTTTTTTAAGTAGGTATGGATTTTGTTTGTTCAATGGTTTTTCTAAACTTTTTGTAAAGCCCATAGTTTTCATCATTTTTAGTTTCTGAAACCTTCCTTCCTTTAAAAAAAAATATATATTTTAGTTGTAGACACAATACCTTTATTTATTTTTATGTCGTGCTGAGGATCAAACTAGTGCAATGCATGTGTGAAGCAGGAGTGAGGCAGGCACTCTACCACTGAGCTACAGCCCAAGCCCTGAAACCTTCCTTCCTTTAATATGTAGTCAGCTAGTGTTTTGACATATTTTCTTGAATGCCTAGAATTAAATATAAAAAACAAAAGAATCTTTTCCAGTCATTGTAGATTGGCTTTGTTTTGGAGAAGTCCTTTAGTGCTTTGGCTATACCTATAACTCTGCTTTTTAGCTTTTGCTTTCTGCTTATTATAAGCCTAAAACCAACCAGAGGTAGAAAATTAGGGTTTCTTAGATCTTTTCTGAGCATGTATCCTTCTCTGAGCCACATGCAGGAAACTTGCAATTTTCTAATTATTCAAATGATCTCTCTCCTAGCTTTTCCTGCTAAGCTGTCAACATGTCTGTTGTTTACTTTGATCTTCATCTTTTGACCCAGATGTCAGCAGATTGCCTTTCAGTATTTTGGGGGAATACCCTTTTTATAGCTACTTCTGACTTGATGGAGATTTGGGCCTACTTTTTCTTCTGTTAGGAGTAGGGTCTCTAGTCTAATTTCTAGATCCTTGGTCCACTTTGAGTTGAGTTTGTGTTTGCTGAAAGATAGGGGTTGAATTTCATTTTGCTGCATATGAATTTTCAGTTTTCCCAACACCATTTGTTGATGAGGCTATCTTTTCTCCAATGTATGTTTTTGGTGGCATTGTCTAATACAAGGTAACTGTATTTATGTGGATTTGTCTCTGTGTCTTCTGTACCATTGATCTACATGTTTTTTTTTGGTGCCAATACCATGCCACTTTTGTTTCTAGAGTTATGGACTATAGTTTAAAGTCTGGTGTTGTGATGCTGCCTTCTGCTTCATTCTTCTTGCTAAAGATTGCTTTGGCTATTCTCGGTCTCTTATTTTTCCAAATGAATTACAGCACTAATCTCCAGGATATATAAAGAATTCAAGAAACTTAACACCAAAACAACAGCAATAACAAAACCCTCCCAAAACAAATAACTTCATCTATAAATGGGCTAATGAACTGAACAGACACTTTTCAGAAGAGGATATACAATCAATCAACAAATATATGAAAAAGTGTTCTGCCTCAGTCTGGCTGGGCACAATTCATAAGCCACTTGTCAAGCAGAAACGAACTTTATTTTTAGAACACACACGCAGCACCACACGAGCGCTTCAGGAATTCGCTCAGAGCCCAACTGCCACCACCGGCTTCTGGTGAGCCTCTCAACCGCCTCCCCCTCCCCTCTTCTCTTGAGGCCGATTGGCTGGGTCATGTGGCAGAGCCAAAAGAGTCCCCCAATGAACAGCTACGTGGTCTGAAAGGGTGGGGAAACAGCCCAATGAGCATCGCCACAGAGGAGCCAATCAGCTGGCAGCTGGAGGTTTGCTGGGGCCCCTTCGGCTGTGGCTCTCAACAGTGTTCAACATCTCTAGTAATTAAAGAAATCAAAACTATTCCAAGATTTCATCTCACTCCAGTCAAAATGGCAGTTATCAAGAATAAAACCAATAATTGTTGGCGAGGATGTGGGGGAAAGGGTACACTCATACATTGCTGGTGGGGCTGCAAATTGGTGCAACCACTCTGGAAGGCAGTATGGATATTCTTTAGAAAACTTGGAATGGAACCATCATTTTCATTATTGGTATGTAATAAAGTTATTGATTTGTCTATGTTGATTTTGTAACTTGCTACTCTTCTTAATTTATTTAAAAACTCTTGGAGCTTTTTGTATCTTCTAAGTATAGGGTCATATATATCATCTGAAAGAGTGATAATTTAACTTCTTCCTTATTTGTATTCCTTTTATTTCCTTTTCTTGCCTAATTGCTCTGGCTAGAATTTCTAGTACTATATTCAGTAGGAGTGGTGAGCATGGACATTCTTATTTTGTTCCAGATTTTAAAGGAAGTGATTTCAGTTTAGGGCCAATCACTATGATGTTGGCTTTATATTTATCCTATATAGTCTTAATGATGTTGAGGTAAGTTCCTTCTTTGTCTAGTTTCTTCAGTGTTTTTGTCGTGAACAGATTCTAAATTTTGTTGAAGGCTTTCTTCGCATCTTTTGAAATGACTATATGATTTTTGTTCTTAATTGTATTTATGTGGTGAATTGTATTTATTGTGGGGAATCTATTGATTTGCATTTGTTTAACTATCTTTGTGTCACTTTAATGCAACCAACTTGGTCATGATGCAAAATCTTCTTAATGTGTTTTTGAATATGACTTACTAATATCTTATTAAGGCTTTTTGCATTTATGTTCACCAGGGATATTGGTCTATAGTTTTCTTTCTTTGACGTGTCCCTATCTTGTTTGTGGTATAAGGGTGATACTGGCTTCATAGAATGAATTTGGAAGTGTGCCATCCCTCTCTATTTCATGGAATAATTTGAAGAGCATTGGCATTTGTTCTTCTTTAAAGGTCTGATAGGCTTCAGCTGAGAATTCACCTACTCCTGGGCTTTCCTTTATTAGAAGGTTTTTTATTACTGCTTCTATCACATAGTTAATTATTGTTCTTTTGGTTTTCTATTTCCTCTTAATTCATATTTGGCAAGCCTTATGAGTCTAGAAATATATCCATTTTTTCTTGATTTTTCTTCCACTTTACTGGATTATAAATTCTCAAAATAGTTCCTAATGATCCTATGGATTTAAGTGATGCTTCTGGTAATTTCTCCTTTTACATCTCTAATTTTATTAATTTGGGCCTTTTTGTTTTTGTGAGTTTAGGGAAAGGTTTGTCAATCTTATTTATTTTTTCAAAGGAGCAGTTCTTTGTTTTGTTGATCCTTTTTATTGTCTTTTAAATCTCTATTTCATTGATTTTTGCCTCTTCATAATTATTTCCTTCCTTCTACTGGTTTTGTGATTGGTTTGTTCTTCTTTTTCAAGGGCCTTGACATGCATTATTAGATTGTTTATTTGAGATCTTTTTGATTTTATTATGTAGTACACAAAATTATAAACTTTCCTCTTACAACTAACTTCAGAGTGTCCTATAGGTTCTGGTGTTGTATAACTATTTTTTTTTAATTCTGAGATTTTAAAAAATTTTCTTCCAATTTCTTCTGTTATCCATTCATCATCCCAAAACATATTGTTTAGTCTTTGTTTATATAGTTTCAGTAGATTTTTTGTTTTTGTGTTGATTTCTGATTTCATTCCCTTATAATCAGATAAGATGTATGGAATTATGTTGATGTTTTGTATTTGCTAAAAGTTGCTTTGGAACCTAAATTATGGTCTGTTTTAGAAAAGGTTTAATGAACAGCTGAAGAGAATGAATTAGACTGTTGTTAGATAAAATATTCTATAGATGTTTGTTTAGTCTATTTGATTTATAATATTTTTTAGATTTGAAGAATCTTTACTGAGTTTATATCTGGCTGATCTATCTTTTGGTGAGAGAGATGTGTTGAAGTCACTCAGTATTATTGTACAGGAGTCTATCTTCTCTGAGTCTTTAAATTGAAAAGTGTCCCTTTTGTGTAATTAGGTGTACTGATGTTTGGGAAATAAATATTTACTATTGTTATATCTTCTTGTTGGATTGTTTGTTCTCTTTACCAGTTTGAAGTGACTTTCTTTGGCTCTTTTGATTAATTCTTGCTTGACTCCTGCTTTGTTGGATGTGACAGTAGTCACTGCTGCTTGTTTTCAGGCTCCGTTTGCATGGTATAGCAATTTCCATCCTTTTACTTTCAGTCTGTGGCTGTCTTTGCCTGTAAAGTAAGTCTCTTGCAAACAACATATAGTTGAATATTATTTTTAATTCATCATTTTATCTTTTTATTAGACACATAATTGGGTTGCTATAACAGAATATCACAGACTCAGTAAATTACCATGAAAAGGAATTTATTTCTCACAGTTCTGGAGGCCAGGAGGTCCAATATCAAGATGCTGGCATTTGATGAGAGCCTTTTTGCTGTGTCATCCAATGGCAGAGGGTTATGGGGTGAGAGAAGAGGAGAGAGCATGAGAGAAAGGGAACAAGGGAACTGAATTTATTCTCATGAGGTATGTGCTGGTTCAGTAATCAAACATTCCCATGAAAATAGCATTAATGCATTCATGAGGGATATTCTCATGACCTAATCACTCTGTCTTCCCATGTTTCAACACTATTGCATTGGTGATTAAGTTTCAAACACATGGATTTTGGGGGCCACATTCCAACCACAGCATAACTCATTTATTGCTGTGCAGTTAGTCTGTTTCCATATCTTAGATATTATGAATAAGGCTGCCTTGAACATGGGAGCACAGCAGTTTTGGTGTGTTTGTCTTTCTAGGAACTTGTCCATTTCTTCTATAGTACCTAATTTATTTATTTTTTTTAAGAGATAGTGTCTTACTATGTTGCCCAAGTTGGTTTTGAACACCTAAGTTCAAGTGATTCTCTGTCTTCAGTCTCCTGAGTAGTGGGACTATAGATGCATGCTATCATACTCAGCCTACATTATTTAATTCATGAACTTCTACATAGTATTCTTTTATTATACTTTTATTTTTGAAAGACTGATAATAATAACCTTTCTTTCATTCCCAATTTGAGACTTGTTGATTTTTATGTGGTTAATATAGTTTAAAAAATTGTAATTTTGTGATCTTTCAAAAACTCAATTCAAAATTATTTTTTCTCTCATTTTTATATTCTCTGGTGCATTAACTTCTATTTAGTTTTTGTTATTATTATTTATTATTTCATTCTTTCTTCTTGGTGCTAGCATAGTTTGCTCTCCTTTTATAGTTTCTTAATGTGAAAGTTTAGGTTGTTGACTGGAAACCTTTGTTCTTTTAACATATTTACAGCTATTCAATTTTTCTCTAAGCATTGCTTTTCTGCATTTCATAAGTTTTGTTATGTTGTGGTTGCATTAAATTCATTTCAAGGTAATTTCTAATTTCTTCTTTGATCCATTGGTTTATTTAGGAATGTATTATTTAATTTTCACATATTTGTGAATTTCCTAATTTTTCTTTTGCCAATTTCTAACTCAATTTCACTATAATGAGAAAACATGCCTTGTATGCTTTTAAAAAAATTATGATGTACCTTGTTAAAATAAATATTCCCCAAATATAAACATCTTAGCAAGCAAGCATTTACTATTTAAAATTATTGAGATATTTGACATTCTTATTTTTATATTAAGATTTTATACTCTTTTGTGTTTAATTTATCTTCACAGCACATCTCATTCCATACAAGCCATATTTCCCATGTTCAAAGCCATATCGAGTTAGTGTCTGCTTTATGGGAAACAATTCTTTAAAATTTATTGATGCTTGTTTTATGGCTTAGCATGTGGTTTATCTTAGAGAATGTTCATGTGTACTTAAAATTCTACATGTTTCATGACTCTATATCTTGTAACTAAGGAGTTTTCCTAAAAGCAACTATTTATTATTATTATTATTTTTAAGACACAGGGTCTTGCTACGTGGCCCAGGCTGTCCTTAAATTCCTGGGCTGGGCTCACATGGTGTGGTGGTACACATCTGTAATCCCAATGGCTTGGGAGGCTGAGGCAGGAGAATCAACAAGTTCAAAAGCCAGCCTCAGCAAAACTGAGGTTCTTAGCCACTCAGTGAGACCCTGTCTCTAACTAAAAAAAAATACAAAATAGGGCTGGGGATCTGGCTAAGTGGTTAAGTGCCTCTGAGTTCAATCCCTGGTACCCTCCCACCCCCCACCCCCTAAAAAAAAGAAAGAAAAAGAAAAAACCTCCTGGGCATAAGTGCACAAGTGATCCTCCTGCTTCAGCCTCCCAAGTAGCTGGGACTACAAGCATATGCCATTGCAACCAGTTTTAATTTTTAAAATACAGAATTCGTATATTATGTTATTACAACATAGTCTTCCTCCACTTAAACTTCCTCATCTTTTTCAGATAAGAAGAGATGTCTCTGGTGGAACTTTTGCTCTGGTGGGACTATTTTTCTAGAACTGGTAAGTGATTTTAATTGATAAGGTTTTATTTACTATCATCAGTTATCTCTGATTCCCTAGCTGGTGTTTTTGGTGATGCTTCGCCTCTCAAATTCTTCAAATATTAAACATCTTTCATTTCTTAGTCCTGGAAAACACCATTTTCCGTTTCAAAAGGTATTCCACTTAAAGAAATCTGTAGTGTTGCTATACCACTAGGCAATTATTTGAAACAGAAATCAAGAGAAAAGCAATCCTTTTTATAATGGCTACAAAAAATACATAGGAAAAAATGTAACCAAAGAGGTGAAAGATCTCAACAATGAAAATGATAAAACATTGATGAAAGAAATTGAAGATAAAATAGGAAATGGAAAGACAATATATGTTTATGGATTGGAAAAAATTAATATCTTTAAAATGCCTATACTGGGCTGGGAGGTAGCTCAGTGATAGAATGCTTGCCTAGCATGCATGAGGCCCTGGGTTCAAGTCCAAATTAAAAAAAATGCCTATAATACACAAAGCAATCTATAGATTCAATGCAATCCCTATCAAAATACCAATGTCATTCTTCAGAGAATTAGAAAAAACAATCTTCAAATTTGTATGCATGCGTGTGCACACACACACACACACACATGCAAACCCAAATAACCAAAGCAATTTTAATAAAAGAACTAAGCAGGTGACATTATCTGACTTCAAATATACTACAAAGCTGTAGTAATCAAAATAGCATAAAAAAGACATTAGTATAAAAAAGACACACTGATCAGTGGCACAGAATAGAAAGCCCAGAAGTAAACCAGTACATGTGATTTTTTAACAAACATGCTAAGAACAGACAGTGGGGTGAGGACAGTCTTCAATAAGTGGTGCTGGGAAAATTAGATATACATATGCAAGAAAATGAAATTATCTGGGGCTGTGGCTCAGTGGTAGCACACTTGCCTGGCATGTGTGAGGCACTGGGTTTGATTCTCAGCACTGCATGTCAATAAATAAAAATAAATAAAGGTCTGTCAACAACTAAAAAAAAAAATTTAAAAAAAAGAAAATGAAATCAGACAGACCCCTATTTCATACCAGTTACAAAAGTCAGCTCAAAATTAATTGAAGATCTAAATGTAAGATGTGAAGCTGTGAAACTACTAGAAGAAAATGGTGGAAATGCTTGGGAACATTTGAACGGACAGGTTGTTTTGACAAGGCCCCATAGGCCCCTGAAGCAAAAGTGAAAATAGACAAAGGTGATTCCATCAGGCTAAAATCTTTCTGCATAGCAAAAATGGGAGAAAATATTTTAAAACTATATAGATGACAATGGGTAAATATCCAGAATATAAGAACTCAAAAAAACTCACTAGTCCAAAAAAAAAAAAATAACCAAATTAATAAATGAGCGATAGATCTAAATAGACATTTCTCAAAAGAAGACATACAAATGAGCAATGGGTATATGAAAAACTGTTCAGCATCACTAATCATTAGAGAAATCCAAATCAAAACCACAATAGGGTATCATCTCACTTAAGTAAGAATGGCAATTATCAAAAAGACAGAAGGTAAGAATGTGGAGAAAAGGGAACCCTTTGCACACTGTTGGTTAGAATGTAAGTTAGTGTAGCCATTATGGAAAATTGTATGGATGTTCCTCCGAAATTTAAGTAGTCACTACCATGTGACTCAGCAGTCCCACTTCCAGGTATATATCAAAAGGAAATGAAATCAGTATGTTGAAGAGACATTTGTGTTCTCACGTTTAATGCAGTATTATTCACAATAACAAGGAAATGGGAAAAAAACCCTAAGAATCTACTAACTGATGAATGGATAAATGTGGTTTAAAAAAAATAGAAAATGTGGTACATATGCACAATGGAATACTATTCATCCATAAAAAGATTGAAATCCTGTCGTTTGCAATGACATGGATGGAATTGGAGATCATTGTGTTAAGTGAAATCTGCCAGACACTGGAAGACAAATACTCATGGTCTCATTCCTATGTAAAGCTTATGAAAGTTGCTTTTGTAGAAGTTGAAGGTAGAATAGTGGCTACTAGAAGCTTGGAAAAGTGGGGGACAGCAATTGGGAGGGATGGAGAGAATTTGATGAATGAGTACTAAGTTATAGTTAGAAACATGAAATTCTGGTGTGTTGGGGTGACTATCAATAACAATAATTTATATTTCAAAAAGATAGAAGAAAAGATTTTGAGTGTTTTCACTGTAAAGAAAAGATAACCATTTGAGGAGATATGTTTAACCTGATTTCACCCTGCTTACATATTAAACAATGTGTTTATTGAAATATCACATGGTACCCCATAAATACGGACTCCACAATTTTTATGTATGAGTTAAAAATTTTAAAAATACTATTCATAAAAATATGTAGACTTAGAATGAAAACAGAAAAGGGAAGAGACGACAGCTGTCCATCTGTATTGGGAGTAGGTTATAATGCTCCCATACAGGACTGATTTAATGATCAGTCAAAGATGCTCCTTGTCTAGAAGAGCATCTCCAAAGCTTTATACCCAGTGATGTATGGAGGGAGAAGAAGGGCTTAGAAAACAAAGGTGTTGTTTTAACTAATTATCTCTGTTCTTGGGAAGCTAGTTCTAACATGTAAATTGGTTAAAAAGCTAATTTAAATTTAAAAAGTAGTTATTAATGTGTGGTGGCACATACCTGTAATCCCAGCATCTGAGGAGGCTGAGGTAAGAGGATCACAAGTTCACTCCTAGCCTCCACAATATAGGGAGGCCCTAAACAACTTAGCAAGATTCTTCCTTGAGAGAGGAAAAACAAACAAACAACAAACAAACAAACAAACCTACCCGAGGATGTGACTCAGTGGTTAAGTACCCTTGGTACAAAAAAAAAAAAAAAAAAAAAAGAAAAAAAAAGGCACTTGCTCTTGCTCTGTGTCAGGCAATGTAGGATACAATAATAAAGAAAAATAGTTTATGGTTTGTAACCTTATTATTACGGTTTGGATAGGAGATATCCCTGAAAAGCTCATCTATTAGATAATGCAAAAATCTTCAGAGGTGAAATGATTAGATTATGAGAGTTATAATCTCATCAGTGGATTGATCCATTTTATGGATTAATTTTAATGGATGATAGGTGATCACTATAAGCAGGTAGAGCATGGATGGAGGAAGTAAGTCATGAGGAGTGCACCCTTGTGGATTATATCTTGTCCCTGGTTCCTCGTGTTCTCTCTCTCTGTGTACTGGCTACCATAAGCTGAGTAGCTTTCCTCCTCCATTCTTTTGCCATGATGTTCTGCTTTATCTCAGGCCCAGAGCCATGGAGTCAGTCAACCATGAACTGAACCTCTGAAGCCATGATCCCCAAATAAACTTTTCCTCCTCTGTGTTGTTCTGGTCAGGTATTTCAGTCACAGCCATTAAAATGACCAACACACTCAAAGAATTTCATATTTTAGAAGATTTTGATAAAAAATAAGTATTTATAATACATTGGGCTAAAAGCTATGATGGGAGAAGTACAAACAACTATTTGCATATACTTTTGTGTGTACACACACACACACACACACACCCCTACACACTCTACCCAAATTTGAAAAGTGGGAAGAAGTGACATAAAAGTAATATGGCTAGGGAGTTTGTTGTTATAGGTCCTCTGGAGTGCTGAAGTCTGCCTGCAGCTCCTTTATCTACTGGCTCTATTGTCTGGGCAAAATTTTTTTAATATAAATTTTTAGTTGTGTATAGACTCAATGCCTTTATTTGTTTTTATGTGGTGCTAGGATCGAACCCGATGCTTCACACTTGTGAGGCAAGTACTCTACAACTGAGCCACAGTTCCAGCTTCTTGGCAAATATTTTAACCGTTCTAAGTTTTAGTCTCCTCATATTTAAAATGTGGACGATAATAGTATTCACCTTATTGATTTGCTGTGAAAATAAATAAGTTACTACATATAAATAGCTTAGCACAGTGCTTTAGTAAATAATAAAAAATGGTAGCTCATTATTATTATGCTGAGAGCTGAAGGGTTATTAATAGTTAAGAAGTGCATGGGGGTGTTCAGTGTCAGGAATATTTCAGGCAGAAAGAAGCACGTATCGAATGCTTGCAAGCAGACCAGATCATGGGGTGTTTGAATAACTAACAGAAATTCAATATGCTGTTATATTGAGTAAGGGACTGGATGATAATAGATGATGCAGAAGAGGTAGACAGGAGTCATATCACAGAGGCATTTGGCCTTTATCCAAACAGTATGCAGAGTCATCAAATGATATCTTGCAGGGTACTGACCTGATTAGACTTGCATTTTAGACCTTTCTGGTTGTAATTGGGAAAATGGATAGAAGGAGGAAAAAAAATGGAAGTAGGGAGGCTAAGACCTTATTATAGAAACTTCCATTTTGAAAATGGCCAAGTTAAAAAAAAATGGCACTATCCTCCTATTCCAGAAATCAGTCCAAGGTCAGAAGAAAGGAAACAGCTTGCATTTGCAAGCTCCATCTTTGAGCGATGGTAGATTAATTCTATAACCTTGAGCCACAAAACAGGAGAAAGCTTTACTGGGAGCAGTTATGGCTAAAGAAGAAAAGGGGAAACTGTGGAGAAATGCTGCATATATATCTATATATCTTTGTATATCTCTATATATCTATATCTCTCTATATATTTTTCAGGCAAAACTGGCAAAGAAAACTTTCCCTGAGGGAAAACCCCCAGCAATTCCTTATTTGGAATAATGGTACTGTGGCAGTGGGAACATCTCTATTCCTACTTATTGTGAGTGAAAAGCAGGATTGATGGGGATGAATGAAGAACCCCACTAATAAGCCATATTTACATTATGTATTTTACCTTCTTGGTGGGACAGGCTGGAGGACAGAGATTCTACATTGAGTGCAGCCCTAAAGCAATTGATCCTTATTGACTGGAGAGAAGTAAAAGGAGAGAAAGCTTATATACATAACACTGTGTCATAAGAAACAGCATCACTAATCAGGGGAATTTCTGCTAAGTCAGAACAGGCTCTTGATTCTGTCCTCTTACAATCCTCCTATCAGTAGTGAGAGTGATCGTAGGAATAATTCATTGCATTCAAACATGAGCAGTAATAAAAAAGGATCATCATAGGATCAATATAAATGAAATTTAAAAAGGAGAAAAAGAACAGTAAAGAAATTAGGGCAGAAACTCTCATCAGAAAAACAGCTACTATAAATCACAAGAATTTTGACAAACCATGTTGCCATGCATTAAAAGGTAAAACAGCAAAACTTGCTCAGGCACCACCCCTCCCCCCCATAAAGATTCTGAGACCACAGAAGGAATTGAAAAATGAGTTCAGGGAAGAAATGGGAGTGAAATAGGAAACTATTATCGAAATAAAGGTGTCCTTGAAGCAGCCCAAAAATAAGTAGATATAACTGAAAACATACTGGAGACAAGCAAGTCAAAATTAAGAAAAAAAATGAAAAAAGAAAAAGAAAGAAATGGAATTCCCAAAGAATTTAGAAGGATTAGGGACAAAAATAATATATATATATATATATATATATATATATATATATTATATACATATAATATATATATATATATATATATATATATGGCATTTTTTCCTAGATTGAGTGGAAGGGATGCAATACTTTATTATATAATTTAAGATTTTTTTCTAGAAATATAAATAGCCCTGGATTTATATATGAAAAAGGCATACTGTATCTCAGGAAAACTTGGCATAGATCGTCAACACTGACATCATATTCTTAACAAAATTACTATACCTCAAAGATTAAGACTCCAGGCTACTAGGCAGAAAGATGAAATTGCATGTAAGGAAAAAGTTCAGACGGGTTCATTTTTATTCAGAGCAGTAAACAATACTAGAAAATCATAGAATAATACTTAAAATTCTCAAGCAAAGAAAGTGTAGCCTCAGGAAATATATTTCCAACCAAATCATCTTTCCTAGTATAAAGAAACCAGTTAGCTTTGAATATTAAAAAACCCGAGAATATAATTTCCATGAGTCTTTACAGCAGAAAATGTCAGCAAAGAGATAAATGGAGAGACATTATGGCAAAAGGAGTGGTAATGAGGCACTCATAGTATGATTGAATGTGAAATTAGGAGTGGGAAGGGAGCTGAAGGGAGGAGGAGGAAGGGTCAAGGTTAGAAAGAAGGGTGGTTGGACATGATGTATGCATGTGTGAAAATATCACAGTGAATCCCATTAATTTATACACTTACTATGTGTTTATAATCAAAATAATTGTTAAAAAGATGGAGTTTACTTGAAATTAGAATGGAATCTAGTTTATAAACTCTGAAAATGGATATGATAAAATAGACAAAAGATAGTAAAGAGGAGGAAAAAATGGGATGTGGTGGGTGTAATAAGCTGATAAAGAAATAAACATAGATAACAGAAGATAAATATATTTAAAATTAAAGACAAGAAAAAATCTTTTAATTGGCTAAAATTTGTTTGGAATGAAGAGGAAGGTGGAAACTAAAAGTAAATATAATAATTTATTCAATCATCAATAGTCAGTCAATACCATCTAGTGCAATGGGGGATTACCCACAAGGCTACAGATATACTTATGAATGTGAGAAATATGGTATGTGTAAAGATGTTTATTGCAACATCATTTCTTTTTTTTAATTTTTATTTTTTATTAGTTGCTGAAGACAATACAATGATCTTGACATATCATACATTTGATTCAAATGGGGTATGAATTCTCATTTTTCCACGTGTACAGAGTGTACAGATTGCAGGATCACATTGGTTATACAGCCACACATATACATACAGTAATACTAGTGTCTGTTGTATTCTGCTGCCCCCCAAATTGGGAATAATATGTGTCCATCCATTGGAACTGGTGAGCTAGATTTTAGCACAATATATAAGAATGAGTATGTGCCAGAATAAGGTGCAGAAGAGTGTGAATAGGCCAGGGAAACAAAACCAACATTTACACATATATTTTTGCATTTGTAAACTATTTCCTGAAGAACACAGAACTTGGTTAGTTTGATTTTCTCTCATGAAGGGAACTATGGCTCTGGATGTCAGGGGTGGGAAGGAAATTTTTTTCTTTTTCATGTGGTACTGGGAATTGAACTCAGAGTCTAGCCCATGCTAGGTAAGTCTCCACTTCTGAGCTATATCTCCAGCCCTTTTTATTTGAGACACAGTCTTGCTAAGTTGCTGAGGCTAACTTTGAATTTGTGATCTTCTGACCTTAGCCTGTCAAGGAGCTTATATAACAGGTGTGTGCCACCACACCTGGTAGAAATATTTTATTGTATGGCTTTTGGTAATTTTAAAATTTTGTACCATGGATATAAGCATTTTCTTTAAAAAAGGCTATTTAAGCTGTTATGTAAGGAATGATGGAAATCAGTATGGAGGAGAGACATCTGCACTCCCATATTTATTGTAACTGTACTGACAATACCAAAGATACGGAATCAACTCTAAATGTTTACCAGTGGATGAATGGAGAAAGAAAATGTGATATACTCATAAAAAGATGAAATGACATCATTTGTAACAACATAGATAAACCTGGTGGACATTATTTTAAGTGAAAGAAGCCAAATACTCATATGTAGAATCTTAAGAAGTTGGTCTTATAGAAGTTCAGAGTAGAAGAGCGGTTACCAGCAGCTGGACTGGGTGGGGTGAAGTCAGGTAAGAAGTTGGTCAATAGGGTACAAAATTACAGTTGAGGAGGAATAAGTTCTGGTTTTCCCTTGCACAGTAGGGTGAATGTAGTAAACAATAAAGTATTTGAAAATAGCTAGAAGAGAGGATTTTGAATGTTTCACCATGAAGAAATGGTCCATATTTGTGATAATGGATATGCTAATTACCTTGATTCAATCACTACACAGTGTAAACATGTATAGAAATACCATGTTGTACCCCATTCTTTTGAACAATTATTATCAATTTAAAACAAAATAAAAACAAATAAATGGACTATAGGAACTTATTGATCAACAATTGTACCACAAAACACAGAGGTATTATGTGGCTTTTAGATTTTTGTTACAAATTTAAATAAGTTGGAGTGTGAAATTATGTAGTTTTGATCTCTCTCCTCTTCTTTGTTTAAATGATAATGATATTTCTAAGCAGTGGATACTAGAATAACTGTCATCTAACCACATGTGCCAAATAGGCAATGCACAGGGATCAGTGCCAAACTGTCTCCATCTCTGTGCTTTCTGCTTCTTTGGCTTCAATGTCTTTCTAGTTGCTTAGATTCAACACCACAGAGACCTTGTATTCTCCCTTATTTGAATTCTTTCCTCTTACTCAACACCCTGCATTAATCCACTGACCAGTGACTTGGGCTGTCCTTCTGAAGCACTTTGTATAACTGTCTTTTTCTCTATTGCCATTATTACACCTATATTTCAGATTCTTGTGTCTGGACCACATGATCTTCTAGCATTTTCTTTTTCAATTTATCTTCTTCTTCTTTTTTTTGGTGGTGCTGGGGATTGAACCAAGGGCCTTGTGCATGCAAGGCAAGTACTCTACCAACTGAGCTATATCCCCAACCCTTTTCAATTTATCTTCTGAATTACAACCAAATGTTCCTTTCTAAAATCATTGAGACCTCCTGTAAAATCTCAACAACTCTTCAGTGCAGATAGATCAAAGTCCAGGTTTCATGGTGGCATTCAGGGCCCTCCTTGATTTCTAAGTGGCCTTTGTTTCTGATTTCTTTTTCTGAATGCATCTGCCACTGTAGCTATTCCTGACTAGTCATCTTTTTCAACATATGAGCTGTACTTTTCCACTCCTATATATTTTTTCACTCCCTGAAATAACTTTTCTCTTATTTATTGTTGTTGAAGATTTACCCACCCTTAAAGAGCCCATTCATTTACCACCTACTTTAGGAAGCTTTCTTATTACACATCTTCCCCTTACTACCATGTCAGAATTTATATCACCAGCAGAGTAGGAATATTCTGACAGATTGCTTTCTATTTTATTTAGAGGCATTCGTGTCCATGAACCTTCCTCTTTACATATAGGGATTATGTTTTTTCATTTTAGTATATTCCACCAACTTTTCCTTATCAAATTTGGCATACACATAGCACTCAGAAAAATTTTGGATCGAACTGAGGACTTTTTTTAAAAATTTTTTTTTTAACATTTTGCAGAATTTCAGTGATCTAAAATTGTATTGAAATCTGAGGTTAGAAAACAGATGGATTAATTGCAAACATTTAAACAATAATGGAATGAGAGACCCTTGAGGCTTATACTTCTAAATGGTATTTTTCACCTGGAATTTCCCCCTCCCCAGTTTTTGCATCATATTTATTTTGCAATTTGTTACAGTTGGTGTCAATTTTAAAGTGAAACATTGTCCCTGATTTTCCAAAAGGACCAGATTATAAATGCAAACAAATTTGTTAACATGAGACGTTAATAAAATTTTGGAATTTTTTTCGGAAAATGTATAAGATAGGGTACTTAGAAAAATACTTGAGTAGAAAGTTGTTTTGATTTTTTTAAGAAGTTATTTCAGCCTATTGTGGCTATCAACTTTGTGTGCTTTACATTTTTCTTCCACTAGAGAGCAGCAAAGATTCACCAATTGATTGAGGCAATAGTTAGGCTTTGGAATTTTTTAAAAATATATTTTCCAATGCAAGATTGGACAGTATACTTTTGCCATTAATTTAAAAAACATAGTTTGATGGCTTTTTGGTGAAGTATAAATTAAGGCTTAGAATAGCTTTTATGTTTAGTAAAGGAAATTGTGTTATATTGCAGAACAGCTCTTACCTTAGCTTTTTACTCCATGTCTTGCTTCATTTATTCCCACAACATGATTAAGCTCTATGCTGTGCTAGACACTGTGCTATTATTAAGAATACAAAGCTGAATAATACATATTTCCTGTTTTAGAGAATCCTGTTTAGTGAAAAATAATTTTTAAATATTTTTATACTAAATAATTAGGGGATACAGATATGTGTAAGACATAATGATATATAGAGCACATGGGATGCTGACAGTGTGCCAGGTATTGTTATAAATGCTTTACTTTCATTAATATACTTATTACTTACAACAACTCTAATAAGTAGGAATTAGTTTTCCCATTTCATAGGTGGGAAAGGAGGCATAGAAAGGTTAAGTACCATACTACGCATACAGTGTATTAATGCATGCGAACTTGGGAAGTTCTAACACAACATGATAACATGATAACAGACTGTTTCCTATCCAAGCTTTCTTCTCAAAAAACAATCACGTATGGATAAATGACACATCCTGTGGAAATAAATAGCACTGTAGGTCTGAGTTCGAGTCTCAATAAAGGTACTCCTTTTTTTCCCACCTGAATTCTGAAGTTTTAGGAATAAAACAAAAGATTTTGTTGAGATGAAGCTCAGATAGCACCTTTCTACTGACTGAATCAGGCAAGGCTGCCCTATGACTGTTTCAGTGTTTTACTGAATCTGACCCATATAGATCTATGTGAATCACTGGATTTAATTCTTTTAAAAAATTAAGTGTGCTTTCTGTTTACACAGCTCTTTCATAGTCCATGGTTCTTAGGTTCTTAGTGTGAAGGAGGAATACAGCTAAAAGAAAGATTACACGTTCTCAGATTTGAGCATGAACCATGATTTGGTGTGTGTTTGTGTGTGTGTGTGTGTGTGTGTGTGTGTGTGTATGTGTGTGTGGAGAGAGAGAGAGAGAGAGAGAGAGAGAGAGAGAGAGAGAGAGAGAGAGAGAGAGAGAGATTTTCTTATTGTCATTTTAAAATAATCATTTTGTCTGTGTTTTTACTTTGGTACTCTCCTTTAGCTTATTTAAATGTGAAATTGATTTTCCTGAACTTGTAAAATGATGTGAGTTTGAGGAAAGTATTTTGTAACTTTCCAGGGCTCCTTTTATGTGGTGTTACAAACACAGCTGCTTTCTTTCTGAGATTTTTCTGCCTTTGTTCACTTACCCTACTTGGGTCCGGTAATTTTTGTTCCTTTCTTTCTCTTCTGCTGAGTTTCAACTGCACTCCCGTAGTTTACACTTCATTGTTCCTCTCTCTGGTAGCATTCCTGACTCTATGTCAGCATCTGCTTCCTGAAAGATATGACTGGGTAAAAATAAGAAGATTCTGTTGTCAAAGCCATCAGAAGATGCTTAATGGATTCTTTCTTTTTCCTACTAAGTGGATGCTGATGCCAACAAGTTTTGTACCTGTTGGTGGTTCACCTCTCCTCATTTGTATTTGGTGGTTTGTAGGAATACCTTGTTGTACAGTTTTAAAATAAATGTTATTCATGTGTTTTTGACTTTGTTATCTAATTGCTTTTCTTGCTGTATGTGGAGGTTTGAAAAGTGGGAAAACTATGCATCTACTATTCCATATTTCTGGGATTCAGATTAATTTTTGTTTGTGTGTGGTACTGGGTATCGACCTATGGCCTCAGCATGCTAGGCAAATGCTCTAACATGGAGTTATATCAGCTTCATATTAAAGTTAAAAAAATCTATTGTAACTATTTTTTTTGTACTGGGGATTGAACTCCAGGGCACTCAACCACTGAGCCACATCCCCAGCTCTGTTTTGTATTTTTTCTAGAGACAGAGTCTCACTGAGTTGCTTAGCACCTCATTTTGCTGAGGCTAGCTTAGAACTCTTGATACTCCCGCCTCAGCCTCCGAACCACTGGTTGATTATAACTATTAATATCATTAGCTTGGCCTATATATTCCTGGCACATGCCATACTTGATGAGGTAATTTACCAGGATGCTCCGGTTTTATTAAAATATCCTTTAAAATCTTTTAGGATCATTTTCCTGATTGAATCTAGGCTATCTTCTGATATTAATTTGATTTTGATTTCTCAGAAGTGATCATGTTGATTAGCTGAGATGAATAAATACCCTTGGACGTTCTATTTCTCATGATAAATTATTCATATATTCAATGCAGGTTAACCCTTTTGTGGGGCCTGCTATTTGTGCCCTGCACCATCGATTAGTTACAAGGTCACAGGGTCAAACAAGCCATAGAGCCACACTAAAGGAGCTAGCAGTTAGACAAACTTGTTTGCTGGTATTGAGATCTGTCCCCCCTACTGCAGAGGTCTGACCCCCAAAAACAACTCCAGATGCACAGAAGGGATTGGCGCTTTCTGACTCCCTAACCTTTATGAAGCTATGAAATAAACCTCTTAGATGTAAAAAGAAGTATACTAATTTTGAGTCCCAAATTAATGTGGAGGAAAGATAGAGAAAAAACACAGAAGGGAAAGAGATGGAAAAAGGAGACTGAAAATAAGCAACAGGGAAATGAATGAAAAAATGGAACTATGAGGATGAAAAGTAAATAATAAAGAAAAATGATAATAAAGAGAAAGACATGAAGGAGATGAAGAATGCGTTGTTGGCAGTCACATGTTCAACCAGGTGTTGTAAACAGCGGGTGGAAGAATACACTAAGTGATTAATGTTGAAATGGAGTATTCATTTCACCTTCTAAGTTGTTAAGAAGCACAAATATGTCACTTTCGTGAAAATTAATATGTATTTGTAAAAAACCAACAAGTAAGTCCCCAAACTTCCTGGGTAATAATTTAGTAGGAGGAAATTCATTAATGTATTAATAGATTTTTGGTCTGCAGGGAAGTAGTTAAACTGGGATAAAAAGCAACTGTCACCCTAGGTGTGGAGTCTCTTCCTTTTAAAGATGCAAATTAAGTATGGACTCGCAAATGTTACTTAGGATAGGAAAGTTACAATTAGCTGCAATAATAATTGTGCTCTTTGGTTCTTGCTTTGTTTTACAGTGGCTTTAATTAAAGGCCTAGTGATGTCGGAAAGTCACATTAATTATTCATCTGCAAACATTTACATAGACTACCCTGTTCCCCTTCAATAAATTATCAACTTCACATCTCCATAATTTAATCAAAATGACTAAAAATACACCATCTCAGGCTTCTTTCCCTACCCTCTGGTCTTTGTCTCTTCAATGTTATTTGTTACCAGAGAAGACTTCCCACTGTTAATAAGAAAGAAGAGAAGAAAATCTGTCTGCTGAAATTGTTTAGATAGTGCTTCCTTTTTCCCATACTGTCATATTGATTGGTTTAAAGCTGTGGTTTGCAAATGTGTGTAAATTTTTTGGAGCAAGATGAGAGTTACCATAGAATCGTGCTATTATTAAAAGCCACAGGATGCTGGATATATTAATAGAAACATAATATTCAAGAATACAGGGGTAATTTTTCCCATAATGCTCAGAATGTGAAGAATCAAAGCTTCAACTACTAACCATAGAAAACCGAAAAAAAAAATTCTAGGGGTTATAACTAAGAGATAAGAATAAGCAGGGTTAGAGAGCCATATGTAAAATTAGAAATGTAATTTAAGAAAAGTTGTTCAAGGAGGCAGATGGGCAGTTTGATGGTAAGTATTTACTTAGTAGGTATGTAATTTGGTATAATTAGTAAAGGTATATTGACAATCAGTTAAATTCAAGGACTCTCAAAGAACGATAATAGGGATGGGAAAAATATTAGAATTTGGAGCCATCTAGACCTGAGTTTAAATCTCAACTCTGCCATTTACAAGTGTTTTGATTTTTGAGAGTTTCTTTTTTTAAAATTTTTTTTTAAAGAGAGAGAGAAGAGAAAGAGAATTTTTTAGTATTTATTTTTCAATTTTTGGTGGACACAACATGAGAGTTTCTTTTTAAAGTCTTATTAATCTTGACAGATAATGCCCTGGCCCAGGACCATTTGGTTGCAAGATGCAGAAACCCACCCATGTCAGATTAAGGACAGTAGATTTACTGTAAGGAAATAGGAATCTCATGGAACATAAGTACACTAAAATAGTTGGGTTCTTTGGAAAATGGGAAAGTTTCAGGCCACTTTTCCTTTGAATGTTCTAGAGTCTCTTACTTCTGATTCCCAGGAACGATTTGTATTTCCTGAAAAAAATGAAAGAAGACCTAAATAAATAGAAAGCCATCCTATGTTTGTGAATCAAAAGACTTAATATTGTTAAGATGTCAGTCCTCCTCAAATTAGAGGTTCAATACAACCTCTACCAGAAGCCCAGATGTTTGATTTTTTTTTTTTTTGGCAAGAAATTGACAAACTCATCCTAGAATTTCATACTAGCTAATACAATTTTGAAAAAGAAAAGTTGGAAGACTCATACTTTCTGATGACAAAGCTACAGGAATTAAAGCAGCATGATTCTGGCAAAAAGACCACATATAGATCAATGGAATATTATTTGAGATTTTAGAAGTTGTACATGTGCTCATAGATATGGTTATTTTTTTTTTTTTGATAAGCATGCCCAAATGTTCAATGAGAAAATAATGGTCTTTTCATGAAATGGTTTTGGGGCGACTGGATATCCACATGCTAAACAGTGAAGTTGGATTCCTATCTCACCCCACACACAAAAATTAACTCAAAATGGATCAAAGGCATAAATGTTAAGCCTGAACATATAAGACTCTTAGAAGGAAAAAGAGGTTTAAATCTTTATAAACTTGGATTATAATTTCTTAAATATGACACCAAAAGCACAGGCAACAGAAGATGTAGAGACAAATTGGACTACTTCAAAACTAAAAATATTTGTGAGTTTTAATTTTTGTTCTGGGGATTGAACTCAGTGACTCATGCATGCTACCAAGCTACATTCCCAACCTCTAAAAATATTTGTATATCAAAGAGCAGTGCTGAGAAATTGAAAGGACAACCAACAGAAAGGGAGAAACTATTTGTAAATCACTTATCTTTTTAGGTGTCTAATATCTATAAAATATTAAGCATTGCTATAACTAAATAAGACAAAAACTTTCAAGAAGATGGACAAACCAATTAAAAAACTGGTCAAAGGACTTGATTGAATAGGCATTTCTCCAAAGAAGATGTATAAATAGCCAATAAGCATATGAAAAGATGCTTGATATTATTAGGAATCAGGGAAATGCAAATCAAAAACCCCAGAAAAATACCACTTATAACTAGTAGGACAGTATAGTCAAAGAGAGATAATAGCTAAGTATCGGGGTCGACAGCCAGCATTTCATTGGGGATTCTTCCTGCCAGGAGAATCTAAACCACCCTAAAACTTAAACTCTCAAATAATTAGTGAATAACAAAACACAAATATTTAGAAATATATTTATAAAAGGCAAAGCCCCTGATAGATCTAGTCCACATGGGTTCTGGAGCTAGGCAAAGAAAAACAAATGGCTCTGATGGTTTATTTAAGGGGGTACATCAAAGGCAGGAATACGGTTTCAAGGGTAGAGTCTTGCTTCATGATGTCTTGCAGTCAGCAGGTTGATTGATGTCTAGGCAGGTCACACCCATCTCAGGTCTTGAGGGGGAAATTCACTTGTATCAGGCAATCAATCCCTGTGAGGGTGCCACAGGAGTTTCCCAATGCCAGACCTATCCACTCATTAGGCTGCTATGCACAACATAGTCCACACACAGCCCATGAATGGCTCATGACATCTCTCCCATTCCTAATTTATAAATGCAGACAAGGGGTTATAACTTCGAGTCACTAGATCCTTGATCTGAGGGCATCACTATCTACTATTATGATATAAATAGAATTAATAGCAAACATATCATTTCAATAAACATACCATGTAGAATGTTTCAACATGTTTTCAGGCTTGGAGCCAATCAATTTACAAAGTATTCAACCAGCTAGAGATGCAGGGCCCATTGAGATTGGTCCTGCTTTTTTGATCATCTTTCCTGGGTGCTTTGATGTGTTTCCACAAGGTTTAAGCCCTTATTATTGTTATGCCAAACATCCATCAGATGATTTCTAATTTTTTCCAAATTTTATTGGAAAGCCGGAAATTTGGCTGCATTAATACAGGCATACTTATATTTAGCATGGCATTTAAGCCTTTGTTAGAATTTGAGAGCAGAAAGCTTATTATTGATATTTATAATAATGGCTTTTAAAATATTCAATCCAGTTGCAAACTCTTATCAATATTTACCTCAGTGTATAGGACTTTAGAAATATTTTGAGCCAAATTATTAAGAAAATGAGCTTAGTTAGATTACATTTTTTACAATTTGCAGGATATCTATTATGTCTCAAAAAAATTAAAACCTAAGAGGAATAAATATAGACTCACAGGCCACAGCAGGAACCCTCCTTGTGGTTCCTGCCTATAAAGTTAGATATGGGGTCATTTGTAAGATGGAGAAAATGAGGCAACAATTAAATCAGAGATCTTTTTTGATATCATCTTTCCTGAAAGTTAGAATATTACTAATGAAACTTTCAGAGGTCATAGCCATGAAAAAATGGATTATGTCCATAAACAAGGTAAAGATGGAGACAGATGTAAGCCTGAAAGAATACATTAAGATACATAGGACCCAAATTATCATCAAATAAGAAATGACTGTTATAAATTCAAATGTGAGTTATTGACCTTTCTAGTGTAACGTCAATCAGTTTGCCAGGCTTTAATTTGGCCTTCATTATATGGCTGTAAATAATATCCAAACAGTAGGGAGTAATTTAAATCATAAGGATTTTTAAAGAGTCAAATGATAGTATATCTAATCTTATTTTTTGTACCCTGAAAATAGTTTTATATAACTCCATTATATTTCTAGCTGCTTAGAACTTTCACTAAATTAAGAATCCAAACTAAACATGGTTGTTTGCAAATTTCTTTTAAGAAGTAGAAGTGAAACATTCAGTGACAGTACTTCCATGTTAAGCCTTCTTGGCTTTAGATTTTTTGTAGAAAGTGGCATCTTGATATAATTGTCTTTGATCAATTTTTTGAAGATCAATCCAAAACATATCTATTACCTCTAGATTTTATGTTGCACTGGCAAAGCATCTGTACATCATATTCATTTAGGAAAGGTGCCAAATTCTATTGTAGAATGATTAGGGCAATAAAATATTGGTGGATGTTCTGTGGAAATAGCAGGCTTGTTATGAGAAAATTCTATTTCAATAATCTTTCTATTTTATCAGCTGTCCAGATATAATCCTTAAGTCCTAAGGACCAGTATGATTTGCTGGTCTAGGTCCTTCCTATGTTGTCCTTTCCTCAGAAGTTGCTTCTAAATACCAGTATGTTCATTATAGGACCAACATGTAGTTAGGTTCCTACTGTAGCCAGTATGCTTAAATGTCGTCACAAGGATGGATGTAATATGAGTATCTGTAAGACCATCCATCATATGAGTATCATTGATAAATACTGGGATGGATTCTCCAGGCAACATTGCAAGTCACATTAAAGGTGTACTTAGGGAATAGGTAGGTCCATAGAAGTTTCTCACAGATTTTACTTACCTGATAGCTTGCAAGGCCTGCATAGCTGTAAATGCTGTGGTTGGAGATTTACCTTCCTGTGTCAGGATTTTCAGCCATTTCTATGATGACAGCTTTAGATTCTGTCCTTTGAAACCTGATTTATCCCATTGTTTCATGTGTTGCTCAGCAGCAGTAAGACTTTTAGTATCACAATTTAAAGAAATTTTTAAAATAATTTATGAGATTTAGTGGGGACCTATAGGATTCTGTTTTCCCCCTTTTTTAAATTGAAGTTGATAAAACTCAGAGTATCCCAGCCTTAAACTGTATACAGTGGCCTAGTATAATCCTATGAACCAACTTTAAATGAATTTGGATGGATATCTTGGAATGACATGAGAGGCAGAGTTTTAACTATAGGAGGTGGCCTCTATAAACGTATAGAAGGCATAAATAGGCATCTTTTTAGAATTTATATATATATATATATATATATATATATATGTTTAGGGAGCATAGGAAAATTTTTTTTCATTTATTACTAATAATAAGAAATGAAATAGAAGAATGAATAGCCTTTTACTTACCAATTTAGGAAAAAATTTATTATCATTAAATCTAATGATGATCTAAGTATGGGGAATCAGTACTTTAAATATTTATATGTAAAAGTGAGTCAGTAACATTGCTTAGGACAGTGTTTTAATGAATTATTTAGAAAAAATTAGAATTTTATATGGCATTGACCCAGCAATGACATCTCAAGGGACTTATACCAAAACAATCTTTATTTATATAGTTATATGAATATCTTTAATAACTCTGTATTTAAGGTTGTCAGTTCAACTCAAATGTTTAAAATAAGATTTTGGATAAAGGGACTATATGATAGAAAATTTGGCATTAAAAGTAACATTGCAAAAGAGCATCAATAATGTACAATTTAAAAAGATCCTACAAATCCTGAAAATATCAACATGATCCCACTTTTATATAAAATATATATATCCATGTGTATAGAAAATAGTCTAGAAGGCCATGTATTAGATGCCAACAGCAGTTAACTATGGACGGCAGAACCCTAAGAGATTCTTATCTAAACTTCTTAATTTTTGTAATAATGGGTCTCTTGGCAAAAGTTTGGTAAGGTGTTTTAATCTTGAAATTAATTTTAGTTTCTCATCTGAATATCAGTCTATAAATTTTGATATGTAATCCTTTGGGTCAATATAAACTAGTTGATCCATTTCAATGTTATATCTAGAATATGAAATGGACAAATTAAGAGAACCTTTAATCCCTTCTTGAGAGACGGTGTAAAAACATTATATCGTATAATGTTACCCTTTAAATAAGGTAGTGTATCTCCATTGTCTTTTTAAAATATAATTAAGTTTACTTCCCAGTGTAGAGAGTAACATATAAGCTCTATAATATGTCTTATTGATAATAGGTCCAATTATAGAACACTAAATAATATAAATAAATTTTTAATAAAATTTGTTATCCTTAGAGTCTAAAATTACCATGCAACTTTAGTTTGGAGAACACCAGCTTGATAAAATGTTCTCTTAAGTCTTATACTTTAAAGAAACATATTTAGGATACAGAGATAACAATAGATGTAAGAATTAGCAATAATTATCATATTGATGCTTTTAAATCAATTAATTTTACTTTCAAAGAGAAGTTTGAAACTTGGAACTCAAGGTGGTATTAGCAAACATTTGCCATTTAATTAAAAATGTATGAATCTTGATTCCTTAAAAATGAAATTTTTAAGTAATAAAATTTACTAGGCATAAGTAATTATTCTATTGGAATTAAAGTAGATTAATGTTTTGAGAAGTTCTTATCATCTCAATGTGTAGGTTAAAATTTTGGTTTATATTAGCACATTAATATTTGCTTTTAGGGAAAAGCCTCAAATATTTTAATGGACTGTTTCATATATTTTTAACCAATTTAGCCATATACAAATCTGTTATTTACTGAAACCTTCTACATCACCTATTTAGACCTTCAGTATATTATTAAATAAAGATTTCTCTATCTAGAAAAATATTTTTCTTTCTATCATTAAAGCTTTCAATACATAAAGACCTTTTTACCCAAAGATGTTTTCTTTCTTCTTTCTAGGACTCTCCAATTTTTCTTTTCTCTCTGTGGAAGCACTTCTTTCTTTACTTCTAGAATTCTTCTTTCTGGTTACATTTTGGAACAATTCCTGTAAATCTTTGAATCTAGATAAATTATTTTGCTTTAATAAGACGAAATATTTCAGTGGAAATGTAGCCAAAGTTTTTTGGACACCTTTGTACATAGAATTATATCTATTTACCAGTTTATGAAAACCTAAACAAGAGTTTGGAGATAAGATTACTTGATAATTGCATCTTAACTTTATAAGTTAATAAGTATCTCTTGAAAAGATATTTATATAATTAATTAAAATTTATTGTGGATTTATCCCTAACTGTAAAAAGCAGAGCATCAGGTAAATGTACATAATAATGAGTTATGCATTTCCTGTTGAAGAGAAATTGTTAGAAGCAAATAGACCTGTATGTTAATTATCCCATAAGTTAAAAATTATAAGATTATTTAACCAGCTGGAAAAATATGTATTAAGAACGAAGACATAGTTTATTCTTATTTAATTCCAATTTGAATTGAATTTTATTAAATCACGCGATTTAAAGTATTTGGATCCATTTTTATTTTACTTTAAATATTCTGAGTGTCCTCTTATCTATGTAAACTTGGACATTATGTAGTGTAGTTAAAATATAAGTTTTGTGTATATACATATTTAATCCTTGTGTTTATATATTTAGAAATCATAAAAATAAAAAATTTGGCCATCACGAGTATGTTGTAAGATTAAACAGTTTAGATTGCCAGCTTTTTGTTCAGTTAAGTGTAAAATTTACCTTTAGAATCCCTAGAAAGAAAGTTAATGTATGAGAAAACACAAATAGAACACCTTTTGTAAACGTAATAATTTTTTGCAACTCTTCCTTAGTAGCAGAGCTATAGAGTGAATAGAATAGCAAGTTCCTTGGAGAAACCTGTTAATGGGGTTAGAAATTAGTTTAACTCAGCATGGGTAAGAATTAAGTTTGTTGTGAAAGGGTAAAGTTTCTAAGCTGGAAAGCTTAAATGTAAAAGATTAGGTATTATTAAGTTCCTCTGTTACACCCAGATTCCTGAGATAGGTAAAACAACGCCCTACTGACCATTTAGCCTAGGGCCCTGTGCAGTTTGTCACAGGGCCCGAACCAATCAGTTTGAATGTGTACCCCCCCCTTAGGAATGACCAATCACCCCCGCCGACCAATGAATGTGCCAATCACGTCTCAGAGTTTTTGTTCAATTTTCCCGCGCTTCATGATGATTTGTTCTGATGTATGCAAAGCCTCCCGCCCTCCCCAAAAAGTGTACTTAAGCTCTGTTTGAACCTCTGCCCAGGGCTCTGGGCTGCTCTCCCTTCTTGAGTGAGCATGGAGCCCCAGCACGCTGGAATGGATCCCCAATAAATCCCCTTTTGCCAATTGCATGGAGTAAGTCTCTTGTGTGGTCTCTCCCTCTGTCGCTCTGCCAGACCCCTCTTACAGTTGGTTTGGATTTTGTCTGCAAAACAAATTCCTCGGCAGCGAGCATTCACTTGGAAAAAGGAAAGAAAATTTTGTAGCTGGGCGCGCATCTTTAAGGAACAGAGACTGCAAAGAGCAGGACTGGCAAAGCTGGAAGACCAGCGGAAGGCCCCCTGAGTGATGGTGTGGAGACCGAGAGGAAGCTTGGGAGGCGGGGCTTGGAAGAAGCCCATGCACAAAGGGTCTCTCTTGTCGTCCCAGCCGGGTGGCTAGAGCCATTTGTCTGTATTTTCCGTGTGACTCAAAATTCTGCTTGCAGTTCTGGGGTCCCCACCCTCTGCGCTGTCCCACCTTGAGTGCTTCGCATGTTGGCCATCTGAAGTTAGAATATGGGTAGTCCTGGCTGGTTCCCCAGGGCTAAAAGCTGTGACATTGGCCCTGAGTGCTGCTGGGCCAAGAGCCAGAGCGGCTATGGCCCTACGCTGTTTGCACTGGGCATCTGAATGGCCACTGCTGCCTCAGCAGCTGTTAAGCTTGGCCTTCCTCAGAGTGTCGTGCCCCCCCCCCCCCCAGTTGCTTGCACTCCACGTGCTCTTCGGGATGTCACTGCCTTGGGCTCTGCTGCGGGCACTCCCCCTGCTATTCGCCCCCAGGGCTTTCCCTGTTGGTTGCCCTTGTTCATCTTGTGCCATAGGCCTGCCTAGGCCCCCATATAAAGGTCTGTAAATACACAGAATGATGTGATTGTGAGTGATGTGGGGGAACTATTATTGATATAGTGATAAAGTGAGGCCTCTTGAAAGAGAACCATGTGTGAAGAGTAGAACAACATTTTAGCAGAAAAAATCAAATTTATATGATATTTAAAGTCACAAGAATGGAAGAGAGGAATTGGTGGTTATCTCTTATACAAAAATATCACATAGACCTCAAAATTGGGATGATTCAATTAGATAAGATGGAAAGTACTAAGAAAAGTAACTAACTAGTTATGCCTTTGCCATTTTAATTTTGCTTTTATCTTTTGTCAGATTAAAATCACTGTTATCAGATATATCATCTATTGAGATTCTTTGTGGCACAGTCCCCTAGAAGGTTCAGAGAAATGTGATAGTTTATGCAGCTTTGCAGTTGTCCATGTTAATGAAGTTTAGAATCTATCTTGATAAATCTGTGTCCTGGGCTCTTCAGAATCCCCTAAAACTTTTGGGCTTGATAACATATTGGGTTCATTCTTTCCAGTGTCTCTGGGCCTGAGGAAGGTTCCTAGCCAGAGGACTGTGAAATGGCATGGTGGTGAACTAGAAGGCACTGAGTAAATCTCAGTGGTTGTCAGTCTTTGGAGTATGCCAGAATCCTGGAGAAGCTGAAGTCTGAAGGATGGGGTTCTCCACACTGCCATCACCTCATTTCAGGATATCAAGTGATTCTCAAAAATAGGGAACTGTCTATAGCTGTCTGAATTATTTAATGCAGCCAATTCAAGTCTATGGAAAATTGACGAGTCAGCCTATGATAAATGGTGTGTAAATTCTGTATCCTTATTTTTGAACTTTTGATTGAGGGTAAACTATTGACTTTATGTAGTAGAATATGGAGTTTTGCATTTCTACTAAAGCTGTTTCCATGTGAGTGTGATTTTCCAGGGGAGAATTGTTCTTGACTACAGCCTTAGATTTTTTGTTAGCCTGTGACATTGTGCTGACCTTGAATATCAGTGCTCCTAATCATGTTTTCTTGTATGTTTCCTTCAAGAGAGTAGCCATCAGCAGGTATCAGGTCCCACATAATACTTTAGGGACTTCTGATTATGCAAATTAAGTCTCATAAGTATGAATTTCTATTTTGATCTCACTTTTCTTATAGCCCTGGAAATTATAAAGCAGATTAAGGTAGATCAGAACTTAATCTAATTTTTCAGTTTTGCTTGGTGCCATTGATGAAAGAGAACAGAACATGGAACCATTTGCTTTGGCAGAGCCAGATATGGCGGTATCTTTTAATGCTATATAATTTCTCAGAGTATAGAAAGTTGCTTGGTAGCTTTGGGATTAGGCTTTAGATGATATTAAGCACAGCAGATAAAGTAGGGAAGTAATGCCAGTGTTTCTGCATCTGCTGAATATATATGTATATATTTGGTACCAAGGATTAAACCCAGGGGCTCACAACCACTGAGCCATATCCCCAGCCCTTTTTATGTGTTGCGTTTTTTTATTTTTTTGAGACACGGTCTCACTAAGTTGCTTAGGGCCTTGCTAAGTTGAACTTATGGTCCTCCAGCCTCGGCCTCTCCAGCTTTAGCCTCTTGAGCCACGGAGATTACAGGTGTGTGTCATCACACCTGGCTGGGGTTTGCTTTTAATAGGCTGCTTTAAGACCTAAGACCACTTCATGTTGTAATAAGCTACATGAAAAAATGGAAAGGGGATGGAATTTGGACTCAAATAGACTTGTATCAGATATTTCTTCATTATTACTATAAACATCGTGTCTTTCAGATGTCACTTAACCTTTTTGTAATGAACATAAAAATTCTATGTACTTCTATTTCTACTTACATAATAAGGTGTAGTGAAGAATAAATTGTGTATTCAAGCACAATGCCTGGCACAAAGAAGGAAGACTGTCATTGAATAGTAATTTGAGTCTGAATACACCTTCTGGGGATCATTGCTTACTCCTTAAGGCTCAGCTCACATTGTTATATCTTCACTAAATTTTCCCTGAGTCTCTCCACAGGATAATTAGGATTTTGTGTTTCCTTGACTTTTTTGACCTGGGTCGTAGCAGCCTTCTCAAGGCTCAGATCATTACCAGAAGACTATGAGCATAGTCTATTAAAATCGTGACTTAGGCATAACCTCCTTCATACATTGTTCAGATTTGCAGAGATCACACGATAAAGGGAATATCATTGTCACCATGGGTATTGAGACCTGTTGACATAGCCTCACTACTGAGAGCTGAGTTTTTCTGCTGTTAAAGCACTCTGTGAAAACCAGACATTTTCACCCTGATTTGGGCCTTCATGTTGTTAGTTGGCTCCACTTCCATTATCTCCTCAATAGTTCTACAAGTTTTTATTTCTACTCTCAAGCCACAGCTAGTATCTCATCTCTCAGTCTGAGAATGTGACCTTGTCTCAAGATCAGGTTATAGTTTCTTCATCCTCTTTGCCAGTCTCCTTCTTTGGAACTTACAAATTGTATCTTTCCTGTGCTTCTTGCTTTCTATCTCTGTAGGGAACAAATCTGTCTTTTACTTTCCTTCACAGTCAACAAAACAAAACAAAACAAAAAACAAACAAACTGTGGGAAAACCAGTATGTCAAAGAGATATTTATGCTTTTCATGTTTATTGCAGCACTATTCACAATAGCCAAGGTGTGAAATCAACCCAGGTGTCCATGAACAGATGAGTGAATTAAGAAAATGTGGTATATATACACAAAGGAATATTATTAAGCTTCCAAAAGGAATGAAATCCTGTGGATGACAGTTATGTGAAGGGAAATAAGCTAGGCACAGAAAGATAAGTACCTCTTATCTTCACACATCCTCAGAAGTTAAAAAAAGTCAATCTCATAGAAGTTCAGTGTAGAATGCAGGTTATTAGAAGCTGAAGAGTCAGGGAGGGGCAGATAGGAGAGGTTGCTTAGGAGGAATAAGGTCTGGTGTTTCTTTGCACAGCAGTGTGACTCTAGTAAACAATAATGTATAAGTATTTCACATAGTTAGAAGACAGGATTTGAATCTTCTCATCACAAAATAATGATAAATGTTTGAGGTGATGAATAGGCTAATTATCCTGATTTGATCATTACACATTCTATATTTGTACTGAAATATCATACTGTACCATAGAAATATGTAAAATTATTATGTCAATTAAAAAAAACAAAAATGTGAAGAACTAGCTTATGTTTCTCTAGTTCCTTATGTCCCATCTGCTTTATAGCCCACTGCAATCTGGCCCGCCTCCATTATATTGGAATATCTTACTAATGTGACTAAATGACTTACTAAAATGACTAAGATTCATTGGGATATTTCCCCCATGCTCTTTCTTAGTCTTTAAAATTTTTATTAGTGCATTATTGTTATTATATCATAGTGGAGTTCATTATGACATATTCATAAATATATATAGCATTGTTTGCTCCATTTCAGTCTGCATCTTGGGCTTTTTATACATTGAATTTTTGGACAATTCAGTCCTTCCTTTATTTCTGTGGTGTTACTCTATCTTGGTTTTCTATTTTTTTTTTCTGATCTTTAAGAGGTATTCTTGCTCCATTTATTCATTCTTTAATTTATTGGTTGATTTGTTTTATGCATTTTTGAGCACGTATGGCAAGTACAACAAAATATTACATTTGCAAGGCCTCTGTCTTCCTGGACCTTAATTCTAATCAGGGAGATCTTCAGTGAACAAATACATAAACCAACAAAATAGTTAATAAATATCATTAGTCCTATAAAGGACTGCAAATACACAGAGTGATGTGATTGTGAATGATGTGAGTGGGGGACTATTATTGATATAGTGATAAAGTAAGGCCCCTTGAAGGAGAACCAAGTGTAAAGACAGAGAACAGGAGGGCTGTGGATATGGCTCAGTTTGTAGAGTGTTTGTCTCAAGGCCCTGGGTTCAAGCACCGCACACACACAAAAGAGAATAGAACAACATTTTAGCCAAAGAAATAGAATTTATATGATATTTAAAGTCACAAGAATGGATGAGGTCACTTGGAGGCAGAAAACAGAAGATGTATTAACGTTTTGAATTGAGTGGAGGAGAATGGGCCTGCAAAGGAAATAGCTAAGAAGATAAAAGGAACATGAGGCCTGGGCTTGTGGCTTAGTGGTGAGCGCTTGCATCGTGTGTGTGAGGCACTGGGTTTGATCCTGAGCATCACATAATAAATAAATAAATAAACAAACAAACAAACAAAGATATTGTGTCCATCTACAACTAAAAAAAAAAAAAAAACTTGAGGTAAGTAAGTTGGAAAGGTATGATAGGCAACCCCTGTCCAAATTGATATCCCAAGGATATCAACATTCTAATTTGTAGTCTGTATGTTGCGCTACATAACAAAGAGGACTTAAGGTTGCAGATGGAATTAAGGCTGCTACTCAGAGATTAGGAAGATCTAACATTCTGTATTAAATTACATAATCCATGTTGAAATTCAAGCTAAAAAATAGTGTACACCATTAATGATGTGAAATACTAGATCTGCCTTGGCATATTATAGAGGAGGGTATCCAAAGCATGGGAAGATTGGAAAATGAGAGTGAATTTATTATGTTAAAAACTTCTTCCACCTCAGGAAAGTCTTGAGGTCCAAAGAGTACATCTTTCATCACAACTGTGAAAAATAAATTTCTGAGGAGACCCTGAATATTCAGCCAGCTACTTAGTGGTAGATTAATTGATTATATTGGACAACTTCCATTAAGGAACAACTTCCATTATTCTTCACAGATTATGTATTTAATTTTCATCATGTATTTTCCTTTTCCTGTGCTTTGCCAAATCTAATTCTGTGGCCTTCCAGAATGCCTTATTCACTGTTATGGTATTCCACATCACATTGCTTCTGACGAAGGAAGAAATTTCAAAATAAATGAAGTGCAGCAAAAAAAAAAAAAAAGGGGCTCATGGTCACAGAATTCATTGATCTTGTCATATTCAACACCATCTCAAAGCATCTAGCTTGAAATAATGGTAGACTTTTTGCATAGACAGAGATGGTGGAAGGTAGGTAGCAATACTTTTGCAGAGCTGAAGAAATATCCTGTAACATATAGTATATATTGCAAGTCTAGTGTCTAATATATGGTGTTGTCTCCCCAGGATTCATGGTTCAGAAATCAAGGGTACAAAATAGCACTGCCTTCTCTCATTTTCCCTAGCGATCCACAATCCCAAATTTTTGCAGTCCAGATTTTCTATCTAAAAGCCTTCATTCCAAAGTGAAGAATGCTTTCTCTAAGGAGATGGAACAATTGTTTCATTGAAGTGGAAGTTGAGATGGCTGCTTGGCTATTTTGGCCTTCTTGTGCTTCTGAATCAATAAGAAAGTGGCTACTACACTGGCTGTAGCTGTGATGGATCATATTTGTTTTGAGGTTTGTAGGGAATAGGTCAGATATCAGAGATAACACTCCTTAGAAATAAAAGTCTATGTCCCTAGTTCTGGAACTTCAGCAAGAAATAAAATAAATAAATGTCACTGCTTGCATATTGATAGTTTTATTACAGAATTAGGTTACAAATCCCACAATATATAATAATTAAAAGGAAAAATACATACCTGGAGCATATACCACAGTCTCTCTGTCAAATGAATGTCCTCATTTACGAATCCTCCTCCTGGGTTTATCTTGACACTTTTAACCATTGCAGAATCAAATTTCATCAAAAGCAGTGGTCATAAATAATGTGAAGAAGATTGCAACTGCTACATTGACTCAGAAAACATGTATTCACTATTTCTAAAGAGTTGTTTACTTAATGTGGATTTTTTAAAAGCTGTACACATGTAACCTCACTGTGAGTAAAACTGTGGCTATGTAAGATTTATGTCCGTCTTATCTTCTAGCCCTCTGGGTTCTCACGGGATTTAGCTTTTCTCTCAACATTTTCTTCCAGTTGTTTCAAGGAATCTCCCTGACTCTGGTGTTTCACATGTGCTCATGAACAATTGTGTGTTCTTCCACTTTGTGTGAGCCTCCTGACTGGTGGGCATTGCTGTTCTCTATCTGCTGTGTGTCAAAGCTGTGTCCATGGTGGAGCTGGGGGAAGGGAGAATATCTGTCTGATTTTGTATTACATTCAATCACCTGGACAAAATGTGGAGCCTATTGTATTTAAATCCTCCTTTCATGAATATATTTCTTTTGGTGTTTTGTCCTAATATTGATCTCACAGGAACCTGGACCCATCCACCAGACATGGAGGAAATGGCATGCATCCTGATCATTGTCCCCAATTTTCTCTTTAACTCTACAGGTGTCTCTGTACTGCTTTGTTTCCTGTTAGAGGGGAAAAAAATCTGAAACCCCAAAACCAAACCAAACCAAACCAAATCAGCAACCAACAAAAAGAGGAAGGAAGGAAAGAACAATATATAAAAACGTGCATATAAAATCGAAACAGATATTGAATGCTAGCTACACACCAGAAGATTTGATTCTTAGCTGTCCAGGTGAAACACCTGGCACATGTTAAAAAAAATTGTCCCAAAGTAGTTAAATTTTGAGTCTGCATAAAATATCATCAGTCAGTTTTCATATGGGCTGCTTGCTTAATCAGTTCAGCTTCCATCACTTTGCATCTTTCCTCTCCATTAAATATTCCAGATTTATATATGTTTATAACTAGAACAATATTGTAGTATATTATTTCAGGCATGGGTATAAATACCAGAAAATGCTATACATAAGCTCCCAGGAAAGGAGGTGAGGCCTTCCTGTTGAGGATCAGTTTACTTTTTTTTTTTAAGTTTTCAAAAAAATAAGAAAAGTACATCTGAAATTCTTGCTAAGGGCCTGGGATTAAAAATTACATTATCTATTTTTTTTTTTTTGGTTTAGAAGAACTGTGACAAAGGGAATATAGCATGACCTCAGAAGTCAGAAACATCTAAATTCTAACTGCACTAACTTACTTATGTATTCTTTTTTATGTTGTTGTTTCTTTAAAAAAACTTATTGGTAAAGTAAAATTATACATAATAGTGGACCTAGTTGCTACATATTTGTTCATGAATGCAACATAATTTGGTCAGTTTCATTCCCTACTACCTCCCTTTACTTATGTATTCTTGGTCAAGGTGCTTGGTGAGGCTGTTTCCTCCTTTATGAATTGAATAGACTTCCTGGTTTTAATGGTAGGGTTAAATGAGATGATGCAAAGTGCCTGGCACCAGCCCCTGAGAGGGTCTCCCACAGATGTTCCTCCTCCTACCCATTGCCTTTTCTCTGAAGCATGAATTGTCTCATGCTTCAGTGAATCATTGCTATATGGAATTTTAGAGCTGGGAAGAAATAGGTCTCAATTTTCATTGCCATGACGACAGAATCAGAGAAGTGAAAAATTTCCTCCTGAAACAGTGAGCAACTGTTAACAAAGTAGCACCTTTTTAATTGGTGGCAAGTATGTGATTTCTTTCCTTCTTTTTTATCCTTTGCTAATTTTCTTAATCCTATTTATTTATCCTGAAAGAACCAAAAGGAGAAGTTGGTTATTGATTTTCTACTTACTATGAAAATGTTAATAATGGTATCTATCACTTTTATTTCTTCTACCCTGCTGCCTACAGAACATCATGGAAAAGACCTGTATTTTATATTATCTGAAATAAGCCATTTTCATCATAAATATATACATATTTGTCAGATATCTTTAGGTCATAATTATGTTTCATTATAAAATTTCAATGAATTGCGATGGCCATCTGGTCCTTCTTTTACCCTCTAAACAGGATCATTTCCAAGAGAGGTTATGTAAATGAAAATTTGCACACATAAGTGAAAAGGTATTGTTTTGAAATGCTTAAAGTTGATTCAACTAATTTTCATGGTAATACATTTCACTCCCTCAAAGTTTCTGTGGTCTTAATTATCACCCCAGCCTGAAGCTAAAGCCTGTTGTCCTCTTACCACGGGCAGAGAAATATTTAACCATTGTCACTAATAAATCATATCCTTACTTGCTCTAATTTCATGGTTTATTGAGGATTCTAAGTTGTGTGTACAATGAATCAAAAATGCATTCTACTGTCATTTATACCTCACTAAAATAAAGTAATAGAAAAGAAAAAATTCTAAGCTGTGATCTTTAAGATAAGCAGTTGTCCTTTTATCATGTCACACAGTACGAAGCCATTTTAAAATAATATTTTCAACTTAAAATTTATTTTTAAAAAGTTATGTTGAAAAACGAAATCCTCCAAAGCAGTTTGGCAGAGATCAGTAAAGAAATTGTTTACTGAAAATTTTTTATTGGAACTGAATGATGTAGAAACATGGTGCCAGTAAAATTATTTCCTTTTCATTGATAAAGAACCACTGTAGATAGGCAAGTCATGCTGCTTGCATGCAAATATGAAATGGCAGAATGATTTTTTTGACTTTTGATAAGGTACTTGGAGCAGAAAATAAATTTTCTCTTGTGCAATTATAGAGAAGAATTTATTAGTCAGATAAGAAACAAGCTGAAAGAAGTGCTAAAAATGGAATTGTCACAGAGATTGTTAGCTGCTCACCTAATATTAATTTTCTCCTTATCCTTAGTATGACAAGCCCAATTTTCATGAGCAACAGTGTACACAGATTAAAAAGTATTTAATTTCTCAACCTCCCTTACAAACAGAACTGGGTAAGTGATGCAGTTTGGGTCAATGATAAAAATAATGGAAGTTTCAGGTAAGAACTCTTGGGAATACTTCTTTAAAGTTAGTGATCCTTTGTTGGTATGCCTTTTCTGCTCTATGGACTTTCTCCTTTTTCCTCCATGAAACTTGATAGGCATGACAAATGGGAGTCCATTTATCCTGTAGTCCTGAGGGAAAACCAAGAGAATTACAGGTAGTTCAGCCCAGACCTCAACCTTGTAATTGTTTCTTTGATGAAGTCAATATTGCTTATATTGGCCTATCATGAGAATCTACTGAGGGTATTTAAAAAATTGAAATGATGAGACTTCTCCCAAGAAGTAGGATATATAGATTGTGGCACTCTAATGTTTCTATTGCAATAGCCAGGTGAATTGCAAATATATTTTAAAAAGTATCAGCTGTAAAAGCAAGTCTATAATACTAAAATTCCAGAAAAGGAAGAACCTCTCAGGTAAGCAGGTAAACAATGCTCCTTTCTTTCCCTGGGAGTAAGAGGGATTCTGCTTAGAGAAAGAGACAAAAATAATGTTTTTAGTGGTTACACAGGAAACCTGAAACACTTCAGATACATGCCTGACTTTCCACACAGGTCTTAGCCAAGCTTTGGTGCTGTACAGGTGGCTGAGGAGCTAAGCTTAAGATTTCTAAAAAGCAGAGCCAAAGCCCCTATATCTCACGATATTTAAAAAATTAAGACGACCAAGGAAGGGAACTTACCTTAAACATACATCTGGTCTCTCCTTCAAGACATTTGCTAGGTTTTAAAGTGTAGGAGACAGGAAGCTGAAAAGCTGAGATGAGAATCTTGGAAGGGCAGAGGTGTATCTTCCACAGTTTACCAGAGTGGAAGATTTGGAACTACATCAGCCTTTCAATAAAATTGAATAAAAATTCAATAAAAATTCCAAGAAGGACAAAGAAAAGGAAGACAGGAGAAACTCTTTTTGGTGACAATTAACATTATCTGAAGAACCATATCTTTTTTTTTAATACACAGAAGTTACCATACCATAAAAAATTCTAGACATACTGTGAGACATAACAAATGTGATTTATGGTGAAAAGAAAAAGCAGACAGTTGAGTTAGGGCCACACATGGTACAGATATTGAAATTGATAACAAGGAATTTAAAATAACTTTGATTAATATGGTTAGGAATATTAAGGAAGGCATGGAAAAATTGAAGAAATGATAGAAAAATTCATCAAAGAATTGGAATCTACAAAAAATGAAATGACATATACAACTAAAAACAAAATATTTGAAAACAAGAACTCACTAGATGGGGTTTATGAGATTCAATACAAAAGAACATAGATTTAGTCAACTGGAAGACAGAAGAATAGAAAATATCCTAGTTGAAGCATAATAAGACAAAAGGATTGAAAGAACAAAACATAGTATAACACAGGTGTACACTGTTATACTGATAATCCAGCTTGGGGGTAGGGGTGGGGGAAATATTAATTTGTAGTGTTTGCTGATTGCCACAATGTAAATATTCTCATAATGGATAATTCCAAGAAATCCATGGTACACAATCACAGAAATTTCCTATTAAATAATCAATTCTAGCAAACTGGTGCACATGAATCATATTTAGAAAGTCTAAATTATGTTTAAAACCCAGAAAGAGAAAAGAGAATAGGCAGAAGCAACATTTGACTAGAATATAAAAAGAATATTTTTTAAAAATTGAAATATATCAAGCCATAATTAAGGACTATGGTGAACTATAAGCATGATAAATAAAAGATGACACCTACACATATCAAGTGTAAAGTTGTTGCAAACCAAGTTGTAATGGGTAACATCCAAAAAGATAGGTCTGTCTTAAAATCCCTAGAATTTATGAATGTTGCATTGTTTGGAAAAGGATCTTTGTAAATATAATTCAATTAGTATTTCTTAGATGAGAAGATTGTCAGGATTATTTTATCCAGGTGGTCCCTTACAGTTATTCCATGTCTATTCCACCACTATAGAAAAAAAGAGAGAAATGCAAATTGCCTGCCTTAGTATCGAAAAAGAGGATAGATCTTATAAAAATCAAAACACACTAAGACAATTATGAACAATGTTTCTACCATAAATTTGGATGAAATTAATACATATTTTTTTTGAAAATACAACTAACCTGACAGAAGAAAAATGAAATGACATATACAACTAAAAATAAAATGAAATGACATATACAACTAAAAATAAAATATTTGAAATCAATTTTTCACAACACAGGTGTCATGAAAATCACCACTAAGTCAAAGCCAAAATAGGAAAGGAAAAGATTTGTCATTGGACATGTATTTTTGGGCAAGTCCATCACTACTGACCATCTAATCTACAAATGGGGTGGGAATGATAAAAGAACCATTGAAACATTTGAAAAGGGGGCTGCCGAGATGGGAATGGCTCTTTCAAGTATGCCTGGGTCTTGGATAAACTGAAAGCAGAACATGAGTGTGGTATCACTATTGACATCTCCCTGTGGAAATTTGAGACCAGCAAGTATTACACAACTATTGTTGATGCATCTTTATTTTATTAGTTTATATGTGGTGCTGAGAATTGAACCCAGTGCCTCTCACACATGCTGGGCAAATGCTTTACCACTGAGCCACAAATCCAGCCCAAGACTATTGTTGATGCCCCCATGATACAGATGTTATCAAAAACATGATTACAGGCATACCCAGGCTGACTGTGCTGTCTTGATTGTTGCAGCTGGTGTTGGTGAATTTTAAGTTGGTATCTCCAAGAATGGGCAAAACTGGGAGCATGCCCTTCTGGTTTACACACTGGGTGTGAAACAACTAATTGTTGGTATTAACCAAATGGATTCTACAACCAGAAGAGGTATAAGGAAATCAGCATCTACATTAAGAAAATTGGCTACCACCTTGACACAGTAGCATTTGTGCCGGTTTCTGGTTGGAATGGTGACAACATACTAGAGCCAAGTGCAGACATGTCTTGGTTCAAAGGATGGAAAGTCACCCATAAAGATGGCAGTGCCAGTGGAACCAAGCTGCTTGAAGTTTTGGATTGCATTCTGCCACCACCTTGTCCTACTGATAAGTCTTAAGATGTTTGAAAAATTGGTGGTAATGCGCTGCCTCTCTTCTCTAGTAGAAGCTGGAAGATGGTTCTAAATTCTTGAAATCTGGTGAAGCTGACATCTTCGATATTGTTCAGGCAAGCCCATGAGCATTGAGAGTTCTCTGACCATCCTCCTTGGGTTGTTTTGCTATTTGTGATATGAGGCCAACAGTTTCTGGGGGTGTCATCAAAGCCATAGACAAGAAGGCTGCTGGAGCTGCAAAGTCTCCAAGTCTGCTTAGAAAGCTCAGAGGCTAAACGAATATTACCCCTAACACTTGCCACCCCAGTCTTAGTGGTAGAAGAATTATCTCAGAACTGTTTGTCTCAATGGCCATTTAAGCTTAATAGTAAAGGAGCGGTTAATGATAACAACGCATCATAAAATCTTCAGAAGGAAAGGACAATGTTTTGTGGAATATTTTTTGGAGGGGGGGTAGCTTTAAGATAACTAGTTTTTAAAATCAATACTTTTGGGGGCGGTACCAAGGATTGAATTTAGGAGCCCTTGACCACTGAGCCACATCTCCAGTCCTATTTTGTACTTTATTTAGACAGGATCTCAGTGAGTTGCTTAGCACCTCACTTTTGCTAAGGGTGACTTTGAACTCTTGATTCTCCTGCCTCACCCTCCCAGGCTGCTGGGATTACAGGTGCATGTCACCATACCCCATTTTTTTTGCTTTTATTGGTGCATTACAGTTATACATAATATTTGGGTCCTTATGCCCCCTTATCCCTCCTCTCCTCTCTTTCTCTATTTCTTTTTCACTACTGGTCTTCCTTTCACGTATTATTTTTAATTTGTCCTTTATAGATACACATAATAGTGGAATTCACTGTGATATATATATATATACACCCACACACACATATGTGATATATATAATTATATATTATATAAAAATAAAATACATAAAATAAATACATATGAAATATATAAAATAAATATATAAAATGTATAAATTATATATATAATGTGTAAATAAAATATATATAAAATGTATAAATATAATTGTATTTTCTCCCCTTTACTGTTCCTCTTCTGTTCCTCTCAATCTCCTTCTTCTACTCCACTGATCTTCCATATATATTTATTATATCTGACTCTCCCTTTCCCTCTCCTGACTTTGCTCTAGTTCCACTTACATGAGAAAACATTCGACCCCTGATTTTGTGGATGATGTTCTCTAGTTCCATCCACTCACCAGCAAATGCTATAATTTCATCTTCTTTATGGCTGAGTAAAACTCCGTTGTGTATAAAACTCCTTTGTGTGTATATATATATATATATATATATATATATATATATATATATATCACACTTTCTTAATTCATTCATCTATTGATGGGCACCTGGGCTGATTCCATATCTTGTCTATAGTGAGTTGCACTGCTATAAAATCAATCTTTTTAAATGAAAACAACTTGATCAAAAATCTGAGAATTTTGAGACCCATTAAAAGAAAAGTTTCATGAGAAAATAAAATTTGAAATATTCTAATTTCTTGTTTCTCTAAGCAAGAAAGCTTAGAGATGAATGATTGGGTTATGAAAGTCTTAATCAGTGTGTTAATACTCTGATAGGGATTGACTGGAAAGTAACTGTAGGCAGGTAGAGCATGGCTGGAGGGGATGGGGTCTCTGGGGATTTGCTTTTGGGATATATATTTTGTCTTGCTGAGCAGAGCTTTGTCTCTGTTTACTGATTATCATGTCCTGAACCACTTTCCTCCACCACACAGGCCCGTAGCCAGCTGTCTATGGACTGAAACTCTGAAAAGAAACTTTTTTTTCTCCTTTAATTGTTCTTGTCAGGTCTTTGGTGACAGTGGTGAAAAAGATGACTAAAACACCATCATATGATGTAATATGTGTGAAAATGCCCATTATAGTGCCATGCAGATAGTCAACCTAGAAAGTACTATGAGCTGCTGTTACTATCATTGTTAGTAGAATTAGTTTTAACTTGAAAGTCTCATCATGGGAATAAAATGTCCATTTTGTAGACATGTAGGTTTTACACCTAAAACCTTTTCATTGCATTGTATTTTGCAGCCCTATGTAAATATTTGAATTCATTTGATGCTTGAAATCACCATTTCTGTAGCACCATAATGGATTATGTCCAGTTACAGTGAGGCTTGTTTTTTGACTTTGCAAATGTTGGGTATATAGAAAAATCATAACTCTGAACACTATTAGTGGGAATGTGAAATGATGTCCCTACTTTGGAAAGTGGTCTGGGAGTTCTCCAGTATGAAATATAAAATTACTATAGAACTCAGATACATATAGCAGCATTACTCATAAGAGCCAGAAGGTGAAAACAAAGCAAATGTCCATCAACTAATAAATAGATTGACAAAATGCAGTATATCCATGAAATAGAATATTACCAGGCCATAAAAAGAACAAAGTACTGATAACATTGTTACAACATAAAGCTAAGTGAAATAAACCAGTCACCGAAAAAAAAACACATACTATATGATTCCATTTATATGAAAGTTCAGAATACAGAAACCTTTTTGTGTGTGTCTCTATATAAATATATGTACATATTTATATGTGTATAAATATACTTATATGTGTAGTCTACTGCATGGGCTCTCTCCCGTCCAGCAAGGAGGTCCACAGAACAGGGTAGAAGAGAGTGTGGCTGTGGAGTAGCTAATCAAGACCTCCAGAGACCAAGCAGGAAGCAGGTCTGATTTTATTGTGCAGTTACCATGTATATACTCAAGCAGTAGCTAAGCAGATTACAGGCAGCCAGCAATGCAATTTCTGCTGACTGTCCTTGCAGCAACCAATCGAGGAGTGGGCCATGGAGCAAGCGTAGGGACTGCAACACGGGGCCTTAGGCCCAGGGCTGTGCCTTTGGGGTAAGGGGTTTGCTACTCACAAGCTTAGCATGGGGGAGTGGTTTGCCACTCAGAAGCCCTTAACATATGCCATATATGCAGTACACCATGCACTTGTCCCCACAGTCTACATATTTATATGCTTTATAAATACACTATTTATAATATATATTTATAAATATGTACATATATTTAAAAGTAGTAGATTATTCATTGATTAGGGCAAGGCAGTGGAGCGTCAAAAGTAAGGGAGGGAATAGCTATGAACAGGGAACTTCTTGGGATGATGAAAATGTTTTAGTGTTGATGGGGGTAATAATTACACATACCCAAAACCACTGAACTGTATACTTTAAAAGGTGAATTGTATGTTATATGAATTATATTTCAATAAAGTTGTTAGAAACAAGCAATAACAAAAGAGATTTTCCTGGCCACTGTTCTGTAGTAGTGCCTCCATGACACCACACACGGAAAGTAAATTCCACATTTGACCTCCCTGACCTTCTCTGTATTCTCTCACCTTCTTGCTGTTGGAACCCTATTTATGTAAGGTCCTCCAACTTATCTTCAGGGTCCTCTTACAATGTAATACTTTTGTGTAAATCTATCTGACTTGTCTCTTAATATTTAAGGGGAACTACTGAATTTAAAACAAAACTACAAACAGTAATAAGAACAACAGCAAAAGTAGGACTCTCCCTTCTCTTGAAATCTAACTAAAAGAAAGAAGTCTTACCATGAATTTAAAAATGTAACTTTTGTTCTTATAGCAGAGGAATGAGGTTTCTCCCGAGGTAGCTGTTCTATCCATGTCTGTGTACAACAAAACTCATGGTTTATCTTAAAGGAGAAAAGTCACAGGAAAACAGGATTTACAAAGAGGAATTAAAATGTAAAGATTTGGGGCTGGGATTGTGGCTCATCCATAAAGCCCTCACCTAGCATGGGCAGGGCCCAGGTTCAGTACTCATCACCACATTAAAAAAAATAATAATAAAGTTATTGTGTTGTGTCCATCTACACTTAAAAAATAAATATTTTTTTAAAAAAGAAAAGAAACATTATAAAAAAATGTACAGGTTTGCTGGGCTGGGATTGTGGCTTGGTGGTATAGCGCTTGACTAGTATGTGTGAGGCACTAGGTTTGATCCTCAGCACCGAATATTAAAAAAAAAAAAAAAGGTCCACTGACAATTAAAAAATATTCTAAAAATGTATAGCTTTGCTTTAAAATATCTCTATGGCCTGTGCTAGAAATTATTCACTTCCTCTTTGCCTAGTTAACTTTCAGCCTTTGTGTAGGCATCACATCCTAAGGGAACTCGTTCCAGAACACTTTGATTATCTCAGATTATAGGTCCCCTTAGAACCTGACCTCTCTCTTTCATAATATGTGTTACTTTGTTTTTAGGATGTTATGATGAATTTTTGTCTTTTCTACTAGACTGAAGTTTTCATAAGAGCAAAGATCTATCAGTTTTTGGTACTGAATGTATTACCAGTACCTTGGACAGAGCCCAGGAGATAGTATGGTTTCAACAAATATTATGAAAGCCTATTATAGGGTACTTTACCAATAATGCAAATTAAGATATAATTATATTGATAATCCAGGTTCTATGTTTGTCCCTTTTCTCATGGGTAGGACAGGCTGAAGTAATTACTTTCTAAGGGAGGATGTGGTGTAAAACAAAGTTAGTTTAAATAGCAGACAGTCTGCTTCAGAAAACAGAGTGGCTCCTTGTATATCATGACCCAGTATTCTTGAATTAAGGTGATAAAAAAATGCCCACTGATTATTCTTGGCATCACTAATTCTTCCCTGGAAGTACCAATCAATACTGGGTCCAAGAACATGCTCATCAATAAACTAAGCTTTAGTCTAAAATGCCAACAGGTGGTGTTATACTATAGCCTTGATAGGAATAGGTAGGGAACCATTGGCAGGATCCCTGGAATTTCTGGCCATTTATCCTAGTGCACTTGTTAATCAAGTCATTTTATAACCGCAATATGAGTGTGCATTTTTCATGATGTATTTTTTTTTTTAGTTTTCTCTTACATCATAGGATTTTTCTATCCCCGTTGAGTTGATGAAAGACTGCGCAAGAGTTGTGCAAATTCAGCGCTGGAGGAACTACAGGGTAGGGTTTGTTGTGAGGCAAAGCTATTTGTTAAAGAGAGAATGTCTTGAAGCTTCTCATTTCAAAGATTTATACAGAGGTTTTCTCAGTTTATTCTGTGGTGATACCTTGATTCTAAGCGTTAAATGAATTCAAATATTTATTTATGGCTACAAAATAGAATGCAGTGAGAGATTTTAGGTGGAAATACCAAGTCTACAAAATGGATATTTTATCCTCATGATGGCAGACTTTCAAGTAAAACCAATTCTAGTAATAGTGGTAATAACAGCAGCTAACAGTACTCTCCAGGTGGATTATCTGCCCGGCACTGTAATGGGCATTTCCACACATATTACCTCATTGAATTCTAATAACAACCTGTGAAGTAGGAATTATATTCCACTTTGATAAAGGTGGTAGTTGAGGCATAGGGAGGTTAAGTGTCTTTTCAAAGGGTAATAAAAACCCATAGCAGACTTGAAACTGAGCAAACCTGTTATCATTTAGAAATTCAAACACAAAAGCTCTGGTTTTTTTTATTCAATTCACTAAGGAAGATACATTATAGAGACCCACAAAATCTCTAGGGCAAGAAGAAGTATACTATTTCAATAATTATGATGTATAATTTAAAATAACTGGGCACTAAATTTAAAAAAATAACTGTAGTGAAATCTTAGTAAGAACCATACATATAGATATATAAATATACCCAAGGTTGACCTCTTAGCATGGGGTCCCCAAAAGCACATCTTGAGCCAAAGGCTTCTGTATAGTTAGTTTATTTACAAAGTAATTTCAGGGACAAGGGGTAACTGATGGAGGAGTGAAAAAGGGAAAGGAAAAGCCAACTAAAGATGTGTTTGTTGCTAGGTAGTTACTGTTGGTCATGCCAGAACCTTCTAAGGAGGCTGATAAAATATGGCTAAGAACTGACACAGGATGCAAGGGAAAAGGATTATCCATCGACTCCCATTCTACCTTGGTTCTGTACGTGTGGACATCCTTGTGCTTCTGAGTTGCACCCAACAGTGCCCCAGGGTTCCTGTCAGTGTCTCAGGTAGCAATGTGAGAGACTTTCCGGAGCAGAAGAGAGTTTACTGGGGTAGGCCAAGGCAAAGCAAGACACTGTCAGGTTATACCTGTTATATCTGTGAGAGGCTGATATAAACCTTCAGCAGAGGTACTGTGGTACACTTCCTTTGGGAATACATGGTATTAATATGTGAATTTTGGTAATAGTAATGACTAGATTTATACGGATTTTTCTAAAAATGATACTAAAACTGGAACCAATGGTTTGAAATTAAAATATCTTTTAGGCAGTCTAGTTTTTTCCCTCATTATGTTACCATAGAAACAGAGCAGAACACACTGTTTTTAATTTAGGTTCCAATTTTTACGGATTATTCCTGAGTTTATTATCAAGAGCACATACAATCTAGGCATTATTTATTTAGTTTTTCATGCTTTCTAAATATAAAAATTTTGATGAATTTTGAAGAGAGTGGTAGCTCTTTCTCTCTTTGGAAATCTCTCTCTTAAGGAAGACAGGCTAAGATCTGAACAAACAAAAATTTAGTATTAAAAGTACAGAAAAAATTATCAGTTCCAAATTAACAATGAGGTTTCTGACTTAAAGAAGAAATATCAACATATTGTAGAAAGAATGTTGACCTTAGAGTCAGAAAAGAGGTTTTCTTCTTTGGCCTTTACTACTTCAGCACTGTATGATCTTGAAAATTCCAATGATGATTCCCTGGATAGCTTCTGGCACCACTGCTGACACCAGGTACTGGATGCCTCTGGTCAGTGGAATGAATTCTTCCTTGTACCTTTCTTGTCTTTATGTCTTGTTATTCCCTTATACTTATGTTTTCCTTACCTTCAATTTTTTATGACACCTGATTGAGACTTAAGATTCCAGAGGTGAGCCTCTTCAATTGACTAAACCATAAGTGATGGGACTGCACTTTGGTAGACTCTGGAAAATTCTCTGAAAATTGGGAGAGGGTATTGATGCTTAGCAGTTAAAAACTGCTTAGCATTCAAACAATTTCATTGAGGTCTACCCTTTTGAATGGGCAATATCCACCAATACCATTTGACTTACAGTATACTTAAAAGTATGTAATATGTGTATCCTTTTTATAACTTAAAAAAATCACTCCATTCTTCCACATTAGGAGAAAACTCAAGTTTTAAGAATTTAGTCCAGGAGTGATAGCCATCCTTCTTCTATTTGGGTTGTTTTTCTGTCTTGATATTCATTAGTCTGTGGACTAACTGTAAAGTTGCTTGCCAGAATCACGCCCTAAATAAAATAGTGGGGGGTCAAGGGAAAGAAACAATAAGTTAGTTAAAATAATAAATATTTAAGTGACACAGCAAGAAATGAGAGAGATAGAGACTACAGATCTTATTTCTGAAACTAATTATGAGGTCTTAATTATTTCAACACTATATCTTCAAGAGATACAGTTCTCTTAAGTGTACTCTTAGAAAGTATGTGAATTTCAGTTCTGGCCATGAGCCTAGAATTTGGGGATTTAAGTGCGTTATCTTCTTTTCACAATTAAGTGCCATTAGAAGTAGTTACTCACCTCCTAGTTTTTCATTCTGGTTTTAATGTTCTCTGACAGTGGCAGCCAGGTTTCTCCTTGCCTTTAGTAGACACCTAATGAGATGATCATATAATTTCTTTTAATCTTAATAGCATGAATTACATTTATTGATTTCAAATGTTAAACCAATGTTATATTCTTAAAATAAATTCAATTGATGTGCTTTATTATTTTAGATATGTTTAAAATGTACTAATATGCATATGTTTTAACATAATCATACATATATATGTAAATATGTGTATGTGTATACATATAGGGTTTGGTTTGCTAATATTCATTTGCATCTGGAGACATGCTTGTTATTTTCCTTTCTATTATTATTCCTGTCAATATAATGCTAGCATCATAAAATGAGTTGAGGAGTGTTTATCTTTTTTATTTAGTTTTTGATAGTTTGCAAAAGATATATTTCTTTTCCCTGGACATTTGCTAAAATTTGATCAAGTTGTTTGGAGTTTTATTTGTAGAAAGATTTTAAGCTGTTTATTCAGTTACTTTTACTGTATGGGGCTATGCAGATTTTCTATTTATTTTTAAGCAAATTTGGGCAAGTTATAATTTTCTAGGATTTTGCTCATTTCTTCCAAAGTTTTCAAATTTGCTGACAAAATATATTACTATACTTTATGTTTTTATTGCCTGCAGCATCTGTAGTGATATATCCTTTTATTATGATATTTGAGGTAGTTCTAATTTTTAATCTTGATTAGTTTCACTAGAATTTGGTTAACTTAACCTTTTCAAGGTACCAACTTTTGACTTCTATATTGTATTTGTTAAATATTTTATTAGTTTCCTCTTTATTATTTTCCTTCTTTTACTTCCTTTGTACCTTTTTTTTTCATCAAAGTTCCAAGCTAGACATTAATTTATTGGTATTTAGGCTTTCATCTTTTCTAATATACACATTTAAGGCTTAAGTTTTCCTCAAAGTATACAGATTAGCTGCATTTCACAGGTTTTGATATGAATCACTTTATTTAAAGCTAGATTTGTTTCCTTTATGATTTCTTTGATTTTGAATTATTAATAAGTACAGTTATCAAAACATATGTCTGTTTTTGTTATTAATACCTACTTTTATACTTGAGGTCAGAGACTCTATTCTGAATGTTATCATTCCTGTGAAACTTCCTAGGCTTGCTTCATTCATCGTTTCATCTCTCCAAAATGTTTATTTAGTATTTACTATGCATTATACCCTGTTTAAAGTACTGAGATTCATCGACGAATAAAACAGATCAAAATTTCTGTCCTCATGGATTGTATTGAGTGAAGCAGACAATAAATGAGATTATTAGAGTATGTTATTGAAAATACAGTAGGGAAAGAGATCTTAAAATATCTTTTAAACTTTTTATTTCAGTTTAGGTGGTAGTTAAGACTTCACTTTAGGTGAAATGAGTGTTTCAGTCAACTTTTTAGTTGTGATGGAAACCTGGCAAGAACAATTAGAGGAGAAAAAGTTTATTTTGGCTTAGTTTCAGAGATTTAGTCCACGGTTGGCTGGCTCTGCCACTCTGGGACCAAGGGAGCCCGGAATATCATGGCTGAAGGGCACAGTGGAGGAAAACTGCTTAGATCATGATGCCAGGAAGTTGAGAGAGGAAGGGTATGGGGCCACAGGGAAGTTGTATCCTTCTTGGGCACAACCCCAGTGACATACTTCCTCCAACCACGTCACACCTGCTTATAGTTACCATCCAGTCAGTCCATTCAAACTAGGATGGACTGATTAGACCACAGCTCTCATAATCTTATCATTTCACCTCTGAACATTTCTGCATTAACAGAGGAGCTTTTGGAGGACACATTATATCCAAACAATGAGAAAAGATCCTAAGAAATAAAAAGAGAACTATGTAGAAATCTAGGGAAAGAATAATTGCAGTGCTCCTGAGGCAAACGTGTTCCTATTTGTTCGGGAAACATTGAGGAGGTTGTTATAGTGAGAGGAGAATGGGTGGAGGATAGAAGACACAATCAGAGAGATAATGGGGGATTATACTGTGGCAAGAAGAATAATGGCCTCCCAAAGATGACCACTTTTGAATGCCCAGAACCTGTATGTTAGTTTATATGGTGAATGGGAATTAGGGTTGCAGATGGTTGCTATTCAGTTGACCTGGAAATGAGGATTATCCTAGATTATCCAAGTGGGCCCAATATAGAATCACAAGGATCCTTCAACGTGGAAGAAAGAGGCAGAAGAAAAAGAGAGAGATAGCAGTGTGAGAAGGACTTGGCCCAACACTGCTGGCTTTAAACATGAAGAAAGGGGATCATCAGGAGCCAAGAAGAAAAGGTGGCCTCTAGAGAAGATTCTCCCTGAGAGCTTTCTGAAAGAAACACAAAAACACAGCCCTGCTAACACCTTGTTAATTGCACACTGAGAGCTATTTTAGACATCTGACCTCAAGCACTGTAAGATATTTGTGTTGTTTTATGCCATTGTTTGAAGTAATTGTTACATCAGCAATAGAAAACTAACACAGGCCCTGTCATACACGGCAAGGACTTCTACTTTCTCTCTGAGTGGACAGAGAAACCATTTGTTGGTCTTGGGTGAAGGAGTGACCTGATTTAACCTGATAAGATCACTTTGGATGCTGTACTGAGTATAGCTTTTGGCCTGACTTTTCTATATTTTATTGAGAGCTCATCAGTTCATTTACGATTTAAAGAGAATATAACTTTTGTTCAGTCAAGGTCTCTAGTTTGCTTTATTGCTGGAAAAGTAAGTTTGAACTACACTGTAAATTAAACTTCTATGAAAAATTCATAAGAATTTGAAAACACTGAGATAACGGATTGCCTACTCCTCAATATATAAAATGAAGTGATAAATTTGAAGCAGATCAGTTTAATGAAAAATGGTAAAGAGACTTTTGAGGAATATTTAAAGATGATTTGCCTTGGTCTGAGGATGTAGTTCATTTGTGGAACTTTTGTCTAGCATGTGCGAGGCTCTGGGTTGGATTCTCACCACCAAAAAAATTAAGAAAAAAATTCTTATAAGAAAGTGACTACATACAATTTTTAGATGCTACATAAAGTGCTTCTTAGGTTATCACTTTTGCCAAGTCCTGAAATTCATAGTAGTACTATTTAAATTTGCCAATAGAATGAATTCAGTAGCGTTTTGTTACAATGTGCCCTATAAGAGAGTGACTTTACCTAAAACTAAATGTGTTCGGAATGAAAGGATTTCAAGGAGAAGAGCTAACTTTTCCTGAAATGGATGAAGATGTTGTGAAATTTTCCTTCAATAATATTTACAACAGTGCTAAGAACTGAGCTATATGAGGAGGGGGATGGAGATGGCTGTTTACCCTTGTGGAAGTCCTATCTAGTAAGAGTTGCCAGAGGAGTGGGAAGAAACAGATGTAAGAGAGACTAAGCTATCAATATACCAAGACTATAAATTACTCCACATTTGAAAAGGATGTTTTAAAATATTAAATGGTCTATTTATGTCAATACATAATAAACACGGTTTGCTTGCTGCCTTCCTCTGATTCCTGTATTTTCTTTTTCACTCTTTTATTATTATTTTTGAGCTTTTCTTGACGTTTGACAATAGGAGCAGGATAAAGAATTCCTCTCAAAGTTTTCTTCTACAAGGACCAAGCTCTACCCTAGACAATAACCTGGCTCTAGCAGAAGAGTTAAAATAGTTACAGAATGAGTGACTGGCTCAAACAAGGGTCAAATAGGTCTTTCCTAACTTTAAGAATCAGGTTCTTATTTATAAAAAAAATTCCATAGACAATCTCTCAAACTTATATGCAATTACCTTTAATTTATGTATATGAAAAGAGAGGAAATTGAGGTATTAATAATTGAAAATAGCTAATTCAAAAGTAATTCATATTTAGCTTTGGAAAGCCTTTTAATGCCCTCTATCATTCTTCTTTCTTAATTCTCTTTCTCCTAAGTTAACAATAAAATTAATTTTCCATTCTTGAGTGCAAATTAACTGATTGTGGAAAGAGATGGTCCAACAGTTTGACTGACTGAAGAGAGAAGCTTTTATAAGATCAAAATTTTGAATTTGGGTAATCCATAATTAAATATTTAGAGGTGACTTGTATTCGCATTTTATCAATGTTTATGAGCCAAGACCACTATAACTATAGCAGGGTCTTTTACCAGTGTTCCTTCTCCCAGTCATTCACTTCTCCATTTACTTTTTCAGTAAGTTAGACCCATTATATCTCTTCCAGAGGTGGAAGTGGGACCAATGTCATCCAAAAGTTTAGTGCTACTAAGGTAGAGGGTGGGGTTATGGTGGGATGGTAGTGGGGTGGGGGAAAGATAAATGTTGAGGAGGTAACTGCAGTGTTCCCCAGAGATGGTTTTAAGATTCTCTGATGTCAAGGTGGTTTTGACTACTTAATTAGAGCTGTCCCCTTTACCTGGAGGTGAAGATTCTCTGCACCCCTGTCCCACTCCCTTTCTTTTCCTGATTATCTTAAAGCTTTACCTGGAAGCTTTACAGGCTACACATAGAGGGTTTCAAAAGTATACTCAGGAGAGAAAGGAAAAGTGTGATTTTTAAATTCACAGAGTTGATACCACTGGCATGTACTTTAAGACCATTTTCATTAGTAATGACGAGTTTCACCAGTCCTTTTATCCTAATCTTCCTTATGACTACAGTAAATTATGACCACTTTGAAATTTATAAAGTGTGATACAAGTGAACAATGTTATCTGTTGCCTTACCACTCAGAATTCTCAAGGGATTTAAACAACTCCTACTGTATTCATAGGTAGATTGGGATAAAAAAATGCAGTCAAAGTACATGTGGGTGGTATTATCTCTGTGAATTAAAAATTACACCTTTCCTTTGTTTCCAGTGATAGTTTACTTTTGAAAGCTTCTGTGTCTAGCACTTGAAGCTTCTAGTACTCCTGATCTGCTTCCTTGAGTCCACCATCTACCATCTGCCTCCTGAGATGGGATCATCCTCACTCTCCCTTCAAAAGCCACACTTCTTTTTCTCTTAAAAGAGTGTCTCTACAAAACTCTAAACACTCTATCCTCTTACTGAGTCACCAGCTTTTGTTGAGCAATGCAGAAGTGCACTGTGGTGACAAAGGGGCAGGAGAATTCTCTTTCTCTGCTCATTCATGATAGCACAGATATAGCCCAGATACAATTGGAATTGATTTGAGGCTTTTTGTTTAAACTTCCTCTCAGTGCTTTACAAAATGCAGGTAGTTAGTAAATATTTGATGGATTGATCTAATAAGTATATGGGATAACTTGCTTTATCAGGGCTTTTAAACCTAGAATATTAGGTTATTTATTTAATTAAAATATTTTACCTCTCCAATTGAATCTGAGATTACGATGAAGGAAAGTGAATGCTTTGCAGCTCCTTTTTTCTTCTTCTTGTATTACTTATATGCCTTGCTTGGAATTGGATCAGACAGAAGAAAATGTGCAAGAAAGGGTAAAAAATTGAATTGGGTGGAGAAAAGAAAATCTAGTCCTTGCCCTGGAGTTTAAAAGGATGAAAATGAGCCTGGTGATGATATCATAGTTAAAAATTTAAACTTCTGTTATTAATATGAAAGACAAATGAGCAGTAGTGAGTAAAATTGAGGCATCTCTAATTCATAATCAAAATTTATTTTTTTCAGGATATTCTTGTTAAAAGATATTGGAATTTGTTAACACATTCCCTTTTTAATTTAAAAATATAACACATTTTCAAAAAACATGCACCATCTTGATATTATTTTCATTTTCCATATATCTTTCAATCCGTGTTCAAAAGTATGTTTTTAAGAAACGTTTTATATATTTGCTTTTCTTCCGAGGATACTAATTTTGTTTCTGAGCTGCCTTTGGAGGATTGTACCTGTTAAATGGGGCCCTCCGAATTTCTGAGTGTCCCCAAGAATCCTAAACTATGCTTCTGAAAAAAATTGACCCAGATTGTTGGGCAGTCCCTAAGAAGATGTCCTTAAATTTAGGGGACTCAGTTAAGATGCAGTTGCAAAAAGTGGCTATGGGTTGTAAAACAGAGAACAGACTTAAATGGAAAAGGAATGAAGATTGGGTTTTATCAGAAAAGATGTAGGTAGAACCAGTAAACAATTTCAGATGCCATGAAGATCTTTCTCTCTAACCCAACCCAAAGCAAACCCCCAAAGTAATAGTCCTTCTAAAATAACTACTACAATGAAAGCACGGTCTGTGAGTTTAATATTTCAAATTAGTCATGAGAGCGCTAACGTTAGAAAAGAAAACTTAAAACACTCAAAGTTGATATAAATTTTATGACCAAGGCAAGAGAAGATGGCAGACTTTTTGACAGGAATGGGGAGCGAGAAGCATGGTACAGTGTCTATACTCTTTTCAGGAAAGGAAAAGGGTATCCAGGAAATAAAACGAGCTATAAGGGCAAATCTCCCGATTTCTAATTTTGCTAGTCTGATTCTTTCAGATTATTTAGGTTTTAAAAGAGAGGACTGAGGGAGAAAAGGCCAAACAGCATAAAAGAACTATCTGAAAACTGCAGCAGAGGACTTGCTAGCTCTGATGAAAGCTGTAAAGTCACCCTAAAGCTCTGTAGGGTTCGGGCAGACACCACCAATCCGCACATAAGTTTAGGGCAGGAGAGAGAAAGGCGTCCGCGCCTCGGGTCCCCCAGAGGGCGGAGGCGTGCGGGGGAGCGGGCGGCGCGGCGCACAGGTGGCGGGGTCGCGCCAGCTGCGCGCAGCGCTCGCTCAGCGGGTGGGCCGCCAGGCGTCGCGCTGGAGCCGCGGTTGCCCTGGAGACCAAGCGGGAGAGTGGGCGGCACGGCCGGGAGCCCGGCTGCTGCCGGAGTAGCTGGGCCGGAGTTGGGAGGAGTGGCTCCCCCGGCAGTACGAGTGGCCGACGGGTCCTGGGGCAGCTAGGTGGCGGTGGCGTTACTGGGCGGACGGCTAGCCTGGGAACCTCTGTTTGCAGCTCAGCCTCCGCGGAGGCAGGAGCTACTCTTGGCGTTTCCGCGCGTCGAAGAACCCAGCTCAGCCCGGCGGGTCCGGGAGGACCGGGCTGTCCCAAGGAGAACCAAGACCCGGTCGCGCCTCCGCTGCCGCGACCAGAAGCCTGACAGGCGTCGGGCGCGCTCTCTGCGGCCCCGGGATGACTTCTCGGAGCTCCCCGCTGGCGCCCTTGCTGCTTCTCTCCCTGCACGGTGAGTAGCTCGAGCCCTCCCCTCGCGGTAGGGCCAGGCCCGCGGCGAAGCAATTGAGGAGCGCAGCCTTTTTGTCTTTGCCAAGTGTTGGGAGCTCAGCTTCCCCCGGACCGTGAGCGTTCCTCGTTTGGGGATCGGGCTCGCGCCCACCTGCAGCAGCTGCCTCCCCGGCCACCCGCACCTCTCAGGTGTTCCCGTCAGAGGTAACTCTACCTGGGGCTCCTTTCCGCTGCTGCTGGCGCGCCTGACTCTAAGGCATGCTTCTGGGCAATGCAGGAGCTTTTTTAGATAAGGAATTTCTTACTGTTCCATCTGGAAACACTATTTAGAATCAGTTTCCGTTACTAGGTGGCTCCTGGAAAACTTTTAAATTGTAGCCTTATCATAACCTTTTAAAGAAGCATCTGCAGATTTAAAAAGGTGATATTTTAAAAACAACTGCGTAATGTGCTGTATTGCGTTTGAAAACAAGAATTTATTTTATATTCTAGCTTCATTTGAGAAGGGTTTAAGTTGTCTCACCAAAATACATAGATTGTAACAATATTTAGGACAAAAGAAAAAAGGCATCGTTGTTTTCTTGTTAACGGTTTTTTTTTAAAAAAATCTATTAAATTTAATTTTCTGCTCCGTGATCTTTGTCATATTTTATTTTCTTTGAATAGCCATTAGATGTTAGACTCTAGTTTTCATTTTGTACAATGTCCTTTGCTTTTGTGTGTGCATTGTCCTGTGGAATCAAGTTTTCTGTCCCATTTAATCGATTGCTGTGGTTTACTGAGATTTATTCTGAAGAGTTTTTTTTTTAAACCCTTTTATTTAACAAGCAAGTTCAATGATTTATGGAGTGTGGTTAACCACATGTCTTTCTGGAGATACTAGTATATACGTTTCCAGTTGTTTTGTAGACTTAAATGAACTTACAATGTACCTAACAGATCTCAAAGTAATCCAATTTTAGCAGATTTAAATTGTACACAATCATTTAGGAGAGGAGAAAAGAATATTAAAACTTTGTATGTATCTCCCCTTCAAAGACTAGGGTCGGTAAAACCATCAAAGTGATAGATAACATTTTTTTTGGAGTTCTGTAGATATGTTTTTAGTGATGATATGCAGACAATAGTCACATCAATGTATTCATTTTATGAGTTAGAGTTTCCAAATTAATTTCATCCTTTTCCAAATTAATTTTGAGCCAGCCTTTGTTTCTCTCTATCCTGCTTCTTTCAAGTGTGAAATAAGACTAAATGAGCTTTTTATACAATCCTGGAATATTACATAAAAATATTATAAATATTACTATAAGAACAGCTCAAGTTTTTGGTAGAAAAACTATCATTAAACTTTATGCATTACAATAATGCTACTTTTGTAAATAGAATTTATGTATAGTTTGTTTTTGAATTATTAGGCAATATTTACAAAGTTGATCTGACTTGCAGAATCAGCCTTATAAGGTCATCTGATTTATTCCTTGCTTTCAGCAGAACTATTCCTAAGCTATATACTAGATTGTTTTTAAAAACTATCACAAGGACATTTCAGTTTTAGTGATATTCTGTTCTGTAGAGGCACTTTTTCACCTTCAATAAAATGTGTTCATTTGTTCAGCAAATATTTACAAAGCTAGTGTTCTGTACTCTGGGTATCTATTGGGGAAAGATGGTGGTGGGATAAAGACAGTGCTGGGATGCAAATATGTGTAAGTTTGTTAGCAGTTCTTAAGGCATTTTCTTTCTGTCTTTTTTTTTTCTTTTATGGTACTAGGGATTGAACCCAGGGGTGCTTAACCACTGAACAAAATTCCGCAGTCTTTTAAAAATATTTTATTTAGAAACAAGGTCTATCTGAGTTGCTTAGAGCCTTGCTAACTTGCTGAGGCTGCCTTTGAATTCACAATCCTGCCTCAGTTTCCTGAGTCGCTGGGATTACAGATGGGTGCCACCTCGCCCAGCTAGGCATTTTCAATTTTAAAACAGGCTATAAGCATGCACAAATAATTGATGATGCAAGGAATATATGATGAGTGCCATTTATTAATGGAAGCATCAAGGAAAATTTTATGGAAAAATTTACTTTTGATCTGAATTTGATTAGAATTGAAATGGCTGATGGGGAGTGGATGGGCTTCCCTAACCAAAGGAACAGCCTGAAGGAAGGATGTGAAGGGGAAAGTGCAGAGGCATGTTCTTGAAAGGGCAGGCTTCTGGCTGCTAGAGCAGAAGATCTGTGCAGAAGAGAGAGGTCTGGAAGGGTAGTTTGGGGCAAGATAGTAGGTATCCTTGAATGCTGAGCTTGGACTTTATTCATTTTGTCCTGGAAAAGGCACTGATGTTCAATTTTCTTATGATGGGGGAGGCAAAGTGGATGAGCAGCTAAAGTGCCTATTTGCGCTAGCATACAAGTCTCCAGGAGAACACTGTGTCCTGACTGAATTAAGTTCTTTAATTGGGTAGTGTCAAAATTGTTTTGTTGAATTACTGTCCATCTTTAGAACTTCCATTATGGCATGAAGAAAAGGGATGGTTATCTGAACAAAATTTACATGGTGGAAAGAGATATGGGAGCTCGATAAATAACTAACAGCAACAACCACTGCAGAGAAATTATGCATCAAAGGCAGAAGGAAACAGAGGGTCATTTCAATAAAAGAAATAAGTGTCTAATTTCTGTCATTTTTGTTAAGTCTCTGTGGAGTAACTTTAAAGGGAATTAGAATTGAAAAGTTAACTTCTACATAGTTCTCCCATTGGGTTAGAAATGTGTTTCTTGTTTTCGTGATCCCTTGAAGTAGCAGTTAACTTTCTAGAATTCAAGAAAAATGTATAAAGAAAGAAAACACCATGTAAAATGAAAGGAAAAAATTTATGAACCTTGTAAATGTTGGCATGATGAAAAATTTATTGTAAATTTCAATTTCTCAGCTCAAGTCTAACTAGATAACTGTTTTGGAAGGATTCGCTTTTTAGTAAAAAAATATGTAGTTTGACCCACATGGAAGGTGACAGCTAGTATATGAAAATTTTAGGGAAGTTAGCTTAATACACTATATATTTGATGTGGACTGTTCAGAAAGCAATTTAAATATTAAATCATAAGCACTTTAAAAATTTTATGCTTAGAACTGTTGTCAGACCCAAGGTAATGATGCAATGGGGAAAGGTATTTGTTTTTGGTTCCCCCTACCCCCCCAGTAACAGTAAAAGGCGCATTTTCAAATGTGTTTTCACACTTTTATAGTGGAAACATTTATAATGAAAATTCTCATTTGAATCCTCATATGTAAGGCGTGTGACTTAGTGTCAAACAAGGTGATGTGCTGGTGTACAAGTTTCCTTAGGCACAGTGAGTAATATAGAACAAGGGACTGGCCAAGTTGGGAGAAAGCGGGGCAAGTTGTTTCCTTCCCACTCAAATTCTCAACTATAGCTAGTTTATTTAGAATAAGGATTTTAAATGTATTGATCTCTGGACTGATTATAACAAGTTATTTATAATCTTTCAGTCTTTGGGCAGTTTGAGATAGGATTGACAAATTTCTAGTATAGTCCCTTGCAGTGACTATAATCACTTATTGATCTCCTTTGTTTCATTGGACTACCTAGCACTAAGGCACTAACAGCTCCCAGGCCTGGGCTCAGAGAGAACTCTTCCCCCATCTAGAGGGCACAGCATTCTCTCTTGATCATACCTTTGTGAACAACTGATTTAAAAGAGGTTTCCAGTTCTTGGGTGGTATTCAAAGGCCATCTGATTTGAGCTGAGTTTGGTCTTGAAAGTGGAAAGTTAAATTAGTTTATTTGTTGGCTAAGCCTACCTTATTAAACCATGGAAGGATTTTTTTTCTGTGAAAGTTTGCTTTAATCAATTCCCTATGTGTCTGATTTCTTAGTATCTAAGAAAGAGACTATAGGAGTAGTTTGTTTGTCATGCTTTTAAGTTGTAGAACTGTGAAATCAGTCAGAGAGAAAATTTGTTTCCTAATTTGAAAATATGGACTTACACACTGACCTGCTACCAGTTTATCATTACCATTATCAGATACTGTATGCTGTCTAAGTGCTAAGTGGTGTAGTTCTGCCTCACTCATGTATTAGAGGAAGCCTCATATTTTAATAGCACTAGTTTTTTTTTGTTTCTTGAATAGGATTAATGAAATAGAAATTTACCAATGTGCACCAAGTTTTTCCATAAAAGTTCCTTTGTATAAGTCTACTCTTTGATTTTTCTTCATTTAGCAGTTAACTTTTTTGATCCAGGGGAAGACAGATAAGCTGACGTTATAAGAGGCAAACTTTTATTAAGAACAACCATTGCTGGTAAGGAGGTTAAATCCTAGAAGCTTTGAATTCAGGAAAAATTTGTACCACATTGAGTTCTTTGGGAGAATCTTTAGCAGCTATAAATTATCAAGATTTAGAGTGGGGTGTAGATGGTTAAAGCATACTAGGTTTATGGGATTGGAAAGTGCATGCTCTTTTTCACTTAGGGCCACCTAATATGTAATAACAAAATGTAACATTGTGGATGTAATTCTGATGTAATGGAGCCACTTATAGACCTGTCTGAAAAGACTCATTAGACCAATGTTTTAAAAAATTGAAGGAAATTTAAATCTTGATCACAGGTCCTTTTTTTTTTTACCTGTATCCTAAATCTCATTGTTTGTAGGAGTTGCTCATGTAAATTCTTTCTCTGCCTTCTTATTAATGTTGATTGTTTTCCCCTCTCCTTTTCCATCCTCATCCTCTCCCGTTTTGGAGAGTTTGGTAGCATCAAATTCCTCTAAGGTAATAAATCTAGTGAGTCTTGGCTGCTTCTACTTATTCAGCACTATTACAAGTATTGATGACAAACAAAAAAACACGTGGAACAACAAGGCAGATCCAGAAATCACCTTAGAAGCTGAGCATGGGGGGAGTATGTAGACATTGTTATCTGCCAGTGTTTCCTCTTGTTCCATGAAGGCAACTTTATGATATCATTATCTCAGTGTAGATTTGTATGTATGTTTCCCCACTTGTGAATCTCGCTAGTATAGTGGTACCTCCAGGTGCTTGTAGTGCCTGAAAGAATGTTTATGGGAATGTATTTTCTTCAGGTATCAGTGTGGCTTTGTCAGTTGCAATAATCTTAAATATTGATGTATATTTTGTTGAAGAGATGATAGAAATCTCTTTTCAGAGTTAAAAAAGTTCTGTGACTTGTTTGGAAGTTTATTTAACATTTTCATACTTAACAGTCCTTGGAAAATATGTTCTTAGTTAACCTGTAATCCTAGAACTTGAAAGTTGTTCATTTTGAAATGTCTTTTTCCTAAAGATTTTGCTCTCTCTAGTAAATAATGATCTTGGATTTTGGGCAATTCTTTGTGAACTGTGAAGTTTCCCATTTCCATGTCTAGTATGTTCTTATTTTTGAGGCCTATATCTTAGAACTATTCTTCCAAGAACAGAGATAGTTGAAATATAACACCTTTTGTATAAAACCTCCCTCTCCTTTCCTGCATCATTGTGTATTAAGCTCTGGAGATGCTTTTTTAGAAAAGGAGCATTAGTTCAATCAGCACATGTGGAGGGCATAAAAATCTACTCCAATGGAGATAGGCAGTTATCTTCCCCTCCCATGCTCCTCCCTTTTCTCAAAGTCCACGTTTCCACTCATAGTTTGTGCCACCTATGATTCATATCCTAATAGACTATCATCTTAGGCTGCAGAGTTGTTTATGTTCCCTCAAAATGTCCAAAGTTATGTACTATTCACAACTGAATTCTCAGTTTTGTGCTTAAGATGACTTAACAATAAACATCAAACATCGATCATAATACTTGACCTTTCTTTTTTTTAATATATATTTTTTGAGTTGTTGATAGACCTTTATTTTATTTATGCATTTATATGTGGTGCTGAGAATCAAACCCGGTGCCTCACACATGCCAGGCAAGTGTGCTACTGCTGAGCCCCAGCCCCAGCCCCATTGACCTTTGTTTCTTTGGGCCAGGTGCATCACTATCAGTTATACAACTCTTGTCATCTCCAAGGGTTAAGATCATCTGCCAGAACACAAAATACATGGCAAAAAACAGAGGCCGTAGTGTAGGAAACTTCATTTCTTGTGGTGTTAACATCTTCCTAACATGCTAGCATTTTAGATTTTCATTAGCTAAGAAAATTAGAGTACAGTTGACATAGGTGTATTGACCATATTTCAATACAGGTCACCATCCTAACTGTTGTTGGGGAAGACTTAAGATACCATACATAGAGAGCATCTGAAAGATGTGTTAACAGTGTACTGAAGAGATTCTCAAGCTTTGTGTTCTTAAAGATTTTAGGGTCTTAAAGATTGTTGAGTATCACAATGAGTATTTGTTTATGTGGATTATGTCTGTCAATATTTACCACATGAAAAGTTAAGAGTGAAAAAATAAAAAAAATGTTTGTTAATCCAATTAAAACCATTAGATGTTGACACAAATAATATATTTTTTTATGGCAAGTCAACTTTTTGTTTTCCAAAATCAGATAATATTAGTATTTCTGTTTTACATTTTTGAAAATCTTTTTAATGTCTGACTCACTACAACTGTATTTTCCTATCTGTATCTGCCATTCCATTTGTTATGATATATTATCTTGATTTTGTCAATATATGACCAATATCTATTCTTTACACAGATATGTAGTATTTTAATAGAATCTTAAAATAATGTGAATATTTTACTTTGCTATTCTACCAAAATATAATACATAATGGTTTCTTAAAGATTGGATGCAATGTGAAATCAAAAAACGTATCAATGAATATTTCTGATTATATTTAAATCCATTGGTTTATCTTGTACTTGGGTCTTTTATTCATGTGTGATTTTTATAATATTATACAATGATCACTGTAAAGTATTGGTTTACTCTGTTTTACAGATCTTACAACTATTGATATTACATTATGATATAAAAATTACATTTTAACATCACCACTGATCTCATCAGAACAGTTTTCTAGAATTGTGAATCCATTTAATTCACAAAGTAAGATAAACATTTTCCAAAATTTTAATAGTTTCCCTAATCCTATTATTGGCAACAAACAACTGAAAGTTATTTTACTTGCAGTAATGGTTTCACATTGTTCAGTTTTGAGAAAATGTCTGCAAGATCTGTTGTATTGTTTTGAAGTCAGGAGCCTGCTCTATGAAAAACAGCAATGAGGGAGCTGGGGCTGTAGCTCAGTGGTAGAGCACTTGCCTTGCACCTGTGAGGTACTGGGTTCGATCCTCAGCACCACATAAAAATGAATAAATAAAGATATCGTACCACTTACAACTAAAAAAATTACAACAACAACAAACAGTGATGAGTTCTTTCAGTTTTGAGTTCACCAGTTACACCTGTGCTTTTCCTTGGGACAACCATTTTGCTTCAGTATATAGTGTATGTGATTTATACTGTATGCTATCCATTTTGTATGGTTAATATATAACATAAAAGATCCAGATTTAGTGAATTTATTGTTATTACTTCATCAAAGACATTCTTTAGTGAAACTGGATTTTCTTTCTTAACTATGAGTGAAGACTATAGTAACCCCTAGTAATTTTTAGTACCAAGGCCTTGACCTGTGCTAAAGCACCAGCAGCTTCACCCACCACTGCTTCTTACCATCAGTGCAAGTGTCAACTCAGGGAAAAATACTAATAACATTATTATTAAGAAAAGTAGTTTTTATCCCACAGACTTTCTGAAAGGATCTTGGGACCCACACAGGTCATTGACTATACTTGAGATCAGTGTACTGTAATGGAATGTTAGATTTTTCTTCTTTTTTTCCCCCCCTTTGGAAATTGATTAGTGACAAATTGCATAGAATTAAGCTGTGCTATATGGGATGACATTAAATGGAATATGCATACATCATTTTAAGATAAATAATAAGTTCATTTGTAACTCTTACAACTTATGAAATCTCATTTTAAAATTGATTTCTTCTTACTTTGGTGTAGGCTGTATATGTATCTCTCTCTCTCTCTCTTTTTTTTCTCTTAAATCCTTTATATCATGGGCAGATCCTGTATATTAGGAAAGGGTTGTTCAAAGCAGGCTCTAAGTAAGATAAGAACCTTCTTTTTACCACTGCTTTGTATTTGATCCTTTCCCTTGATTTCTTTGATTTTTTTTTTTTTGCTTTTCTCTTTTTAAATTTTTTTTTAAAATTTGTTGATGGGCCTTTATTTTATTTATGTACATATGGTGCGAGAATTGAACCCAGTACTTCACACATACTAGATAAGCGCTAGAGCTGTAGACCACCAAGCTTTAACCCCAGACCCTTCTGCTTTTCTCTTATTTTTCTTGGTCTAAGCCAGAGATAGGTGTCTTAAGTTTTATCTCTTCTAGGTTACATGATGAATAGAGACATTTTTACTGGTGTGATTATTGATTAAAAATGAAAATCCCATAAGCTTAAAAAAATAGTGAGTTTTAGTCAGGGAAATGTTGATACTTAAACAGAGGAGGTCAGGATACATCTTAATTCTGATTTTATGTCACTGATGGGTTTGTGCCGGGTTTGTGCCATTCACAGTATTTTCCTGATTTCTTTTTGCATTTTCATGAAAGAAGATGTTTGTATATATAGCCAGGTATTTTCTTAAATAGAATAGTGCTGGCAAGACTAAAATAATTTTGATATTCCTAAACTTATTGTTTACTATGTTATCTTGTTAAGTAGAATCTTCTTTCAGATCATTCAAGTTTTCCTGAAACTCAGTTACACTGATAAGAGATGATTCTGGAGTTTTGTACTCTAAAATAGTTACAGGAACTTAAACAGGATTCATTTTCATGAAAATATTTTTTTTGGAATTGTGACTTTAATTCTTATGTGATTTCAGTATCCTTGGAACAAGACATGTTTTAGTCGCCTGTTGATCAATCTATATTTCTTGTTTCAGTTTTAACATATGTACTTCTTTGAAGGAATTAGTTGTGTTCTTGTTCCTCTCTCTCTTGTTTATTTCTAGTTTAGAGGGTTGAGTTGTCTTTCTCATTAATAAGAAAGTATAATGTTGTGAGCTTCAGGGAGCTGGACCAGTATGGTCTCTTAGAGCCCTTTAATTCCATAATGTCCTTGATCTGATGAAGCCGCTCAGCAAATCTCTTCACATTTTCTATGACCAAGCCATCTGCCTGCATTAAAATAAATCAAATCTGCTTACTCCTTCAATGTCTAACAAATATTCTATAAACTGATGATGATGAAGTCCATGAACACAAAAATAATTTGCAATTTTCAGCACTTCCTCTTGAGTTCTCTGCTCAGATTCTCTTGACAGTAGAAGTTGGCACACCAGCTTTCTCTTTGGAGTGGAGGATGCTGGAACCTGTTCCCTAGTTTCCCTAATCCTTTTCATTGTTTTTTCCCAACTGTGGCAAGTGTGCTAATTCTGCTTTCCATGTGTACATTAAACTTTGCAAAACCTTTACTTGTTCTTCTGTTTCATGTATGTTATCTAAATAGGTAAACATATATATTTATCTAATTCTTATGATATTTGTATATATGCTTTGTTTGTTTGTATTTAAATCTTAGTATGTTAGTCACCTTTTTATTTTTGTGACCAAAATATCTGACAAGAGCAACTTAGAAGAGGAAAAAAAAAGTTGAGTTTTAGTTCATGGTTTCAGACATTCAGTCCATGGATGACTAACTCCATTGCTCTGGGTCAGAGGCAAGGCAGAACATCATGGCAGAAGGGTGTGGTAGAGGAAAGAGGCTCACCTCATGTCAGCCATGAATCAGAGATAGTGGGAGGAGCCAGGGACAAAATATATAATCCTCAAGGCATATCCCCAGTGACTCACTTCTTCTAGCCATACTCTACCTTCCTACAATTATCACCCAGTAATCCATTCAAGTCATTAATTCATTCAAATTCTTAGTCACAAAATGGGTTAATCAACTGGGTAAGTTATAGATCTAATAATCTAATAATTTCACCTTCTGCATTAACATAGGGTCTTTTGGGGGAAGCATCATATTCAAACCGTAATATTCCACCCTTATTCCCCAAAGCTCCTGTTGATCTCACAATGCAAAATGCGGTTAGGCCATCTCCAAGCATCCTCATAGTCTCAATAGTCTAGCATAGCCTCAAAGTCCAGGTCCAAAGTCTCATCTGAGACTCAAGGTAAACTCTCACCTTTGAGTCTCTGTAAAGATCAAAAGCAAGTTATATACATATAATATATAACGGTACAGAGTCAACATTTCCATTCCAAAAGGGATAAGTAGGGGCAAAGAATAAAGGGATAGGGTCAAAGAAAAAGTAAAATGCTGGTGGACAAATATTAAATACTCTGACTTCATTTCTAGCTTCTGGAACACATGATGGTGAGATGTGGACTCCAGAGACTTTGAGCAGTCCTTTCCTGTGGCTTTGTGTTTGTAGCATATTGGCCGCTCTCTTAAACTTGCTCTGTCTGTAACCAGCAGCTTTCCTTGGCAGATGTTCCTTGGCATCTCTTAGTCCTGTACAGAGACAGTAGGAAAGAACCTACTGAAGCTTTCACTGATGCTTTGACTTTCTCCTCACAGCTTCATGTATCATCCTTTCAGGAACTGCCTGTGGAGGTTCTATCCCTGCTACACTTGCCTGGACTCCTAGGCCTTTCTTTAAAACCCTGGTGAAAGCCTCCATGAACCCTGAAATCCAGCATCCTGCATTCTTGCAGAACTAGCACCATGTGGATGATACCAAGGTCTCCCGTCAGCTTGAGCATAGTAGGCTCCTTGATCATGACTGCAGAAGCCTCTGAATGTTTGAGTGGTGAAGAATGATGAAATGAATTATAGGGAAATAGTTTTCTAGGCCACCCTTGCAAGAGGGTTGCCCCCAAGGTTTCTACTCAAAGAGTTTTTCCCTTTTATACCTTTCAGCCTATGGTGTTATGGTCTTGCTGATTTTGCATATATCCTTAAAGGGTTTTTCCTGCCATCTCTGTACAAAGTATTTAGCTTCTTGTTAGTGGTGGCAGTCTTTTCACTAATCACAACTTCCTTAGCCCCAATGTTACATGTGCTTTTTGTCCGGCCAAACTGCAAGTTTTTAAAAATCTTTCTGCTTTGTTTTTCCCTCCAATTCTTCCAGTAAAGCTGGCAGAAAGCTGCCAGCAACACTCATGCCACTTCCTGAATTCTGTGCTTTCCTTAGAGTTTTGAGTAGTCCATTACTTATAATTCAGCCTCACAGAAAATTTCAGGATGTGGAAAAAATGTAGACATATTCTTTGCCAGAATGTATCATAAATTGCTTCTAGTCCAGTTTCCAATAGAGCTGTGCCTGTTCCATTCTGAAACTTCATGAGCACCGTCTTTACTTTCCGCATTCCTATTTTCACTCCTGTCTTCTGAGCTCACACCAGTGTCTTCCATGAAGCTCAGCTTAAAGCATTCTGGGGCTTCTCTAGCCTGCATCTCCAAACTTTTTCAAACTGCTCCTGCAGATAAGTTCCAAAGCTTCTGAACCACATGGTCAGGTTAGTCAGAGCAACAACCCCTCTTCTTGGAACTAATTTCTGTGTTAATCAGCTTTTTTTGTGGCTGTTACCAAAATACCTGACAAGAACAACTTAGAAAAGGAAAAGTTTATTTTGGACTCATGGTTTCAAAGGTTCAGTTCACAGACAACTGTTTCCTTTGCCTGGGCCCAAGATGAGGAAGAACATCATGGCAGAAAGGCATGGTGGAGGAAAGGTGCTCATCACATGTCAGCTGGAAAGCAGAGAGAGTGGGAAGTACTACAGACAAAATATATAATTGCTAATGCATGCCCCTAGTGACCCACTTTCTCTAGCCACACCCCACCTTCCTTCAATTACCACCCAGTAATCCATCCAATGGATTAATTCACTGATTAATCCATTAATTAATTTACGGCTCATAATATAAGCTTTTTACCTTCTGCATGAACACAGCAGCTTTGGGGGGATATCTCATTCCAAATGTAATACTCAGGCAGGCTGATTTTGTATCTGGCCTAATGTCTGATATTGTCCAGACTTTGAGGACTATGTCAGTCATGACAGCCTTATGCCATACAAATCCTTGATCCGTGTAATTTTGTAGGCAAAATAGTTTTTTTTTTAATATGTGAAAACTGTGAAATATTTCAAGGCTTTTCAGTGATCTTCTTGCTATCTTTTACTCCCTTCTTAATTTATATCCTTACCATTTTAAGTTTATATTATTGCATACTCTAGCTGGTCTTTGTCCTTCTTCACTTCATTTTTTACTCTCTGCTAAATTGATTTTTTTGTCAAACATTGCTTTCATTATATTTCTTTCTTCTTTCAACAGCAGCAGCAAACTTCAGAAGTCTTAAGGGATAAATTCCAAAGCTTTTAGGGTATAATTAATTGTCTTCCATAGCATTTCACTATTTCCACTGCTCCTCTATTAACACTTTGGTCATATCTGCATCTTCAACTTTGTTGCTGTCATTTCTACTCTTTTCTGATATATCTTCTTTTGAACCCTGGGCTGTTCTCATGCTAGGCAAGTGCTGTACCACTGACTTACACCCCTGTCCCTTCACCCTCTTCTTGTTGGTCTGAAACACCTCAGTCTATAATACTTTATTTTCCACATTTTGAATTGGTGTATTATAGTTACACAAAATGATGGGATTTTTGTACATATATGAACACAGTGTAACAATATAATTTGGCCAATATCACTTCCCAGCACTTTCCCTCTCCTCCACTACCTCCTATCCCTTGGTCCCTTTCTTCTACTCATACCCTTTGACTTTTAGGAGATCCATCCCACCTTTCTTTTTTTTTTATTCTTCTCTAGCATCACATATAAGATAAAAACATAATCTTCTGAGTTTTACTTATTTTTCTCAACATGATGGTCTCTAGTTCCATCCATTTTCCTGCAGATGACATAATTTCAGTTTTCTTCATGGCTGAATAAAATTCCAATGTGTATATATAATACCACATTAAAGAAATCTGTTCATCCACTGATGCATACATAGGCTGGTTCCATAGTTTGGCTATTGTGAATTGTGCTGCTATAAATGTGAGCATACGTGTATAGCTATGGTATGATAACTTCAGTTCTTCAGGATAAATATTGAGGAGTGGTATAGCTGGATCATATGGTGTCTCCATGCCTAGTTTTTTGAGGAACATCCATACTTATTTCCATAGTGGTTTTACTAATTTATAATGCCACTAATAGTGTGAAAGTTTTCCTTTTTATTCACAGCCTCTCCAGCATTTATTATTATGTGTATTTTGATGACTACTATTCTGACTAGTGTGAGGTGAAATCTCAGTGTAGTTTTGATTTTCATTTCCCTAATTGCTAACGATGTTTTACATTTTTTTTTCATGTATTCGTTGGCAATTTGTAGTTCTTCTTTTGAGAAGTCTCTGTTTAATTCATTTGTGCATTTATTAATTGGGTGATTTGATTTTTTGGTGTCAAGTTTTTCAAGCTCTTTATATATTCTAGATATTAATCCTCTGTCAGAAAAGTAGCTAACAAAGATTTTCTCCCATTTTTAAAAAATTTTTGAAATTGATTTTTAAAAAACTAAATGACAGTGGCATGCATTACAATTCTTATTACACATATACAGCACAATTTTTCATATCTATGTTTACACAGTATGGGCACACCAATAATCTTCATACATGTACTTTGGATAATGATGTCCATCACATTCCACCATTCTTGCTAACTTCTGCCCCCTCCTTTCCCCTCCCACCCTTCTACCCTATCTAGAGTTCTTCTATTCCTCCCATGCTCCCCCTCCCTACCCCACTATGAATCAGCCTCCTTATATCAGAGAAAACATGCAGCATTTGTTGTTTTGGGGGTATTGGCTAACTTCATTTAGCATTATCTTCTCCAATACCATTCATTTACCTGCGAATGGCATGATTTTATTCTCTTTTAATGCTGAGTAATAAATATTCCATTGTGAATATATGCCACATTTTTTTTATCCATTCATCCATTGAAGGGCATCTAGATTGTCTCCACAGTTTAGCTATTGTGCTGCTATAAACTGGCTGTGTCTCTGTACTATGCTGTTTTTAAGTCCTTTGGGTATAGACTGAGGAGAAGAATAGCTGGGTCAAATTGTGGTTCCATTCTCAGATTTCCAAGGAATCTCCATGCTTTCCATATTGGCTGCACCAATCTGCAGTTCTACCAGCAATGTATGAGTGTGCCTTTTCGCCCACATCCTCTCCAACACTTATTGTTCTTTGTGTACTTAATATCTGCCATTCTGACTGGAGTGAGATGATATCATAGAGTAGTTTTGATTTGCATTTCTGGTTCTCTTTTTAAATTTCTTATTATTTCCTTTGCTGTGCAGAAGCTTTTTAATTTGATGCTGTCCCATTTATTAACTCTTGGCATTATTTCCTGAGCTTGAGGGCTCTTATTGAGAGTGTCACTGTCTGTCCCTAAAAGCTGGAGTGTTGATCCTACATTTTCTAAGACTTTCATTGTTTCTGGTCTAAATCTGAGGTCTTTGATCCATTTCAAGTTGATTTTGGTGCAGGGTGAGAGATAGGGTCTAGTTTCATTCTTCTACATATGGATCACCAGTTGTCCCAGCACCATTTGTTAAAAAGACTGTCTTTTCTTTAGTATATGTCTTTGTCACCTTTGTCAAGGATCAGATACTCTATGTGTAGCTTGTCTCTGTATCTTCCCTCCTGTACTATTGGTCAATGTGTCCTTTTGTATTCTGGTACCATGCAGGTTTTGTTACTATAGTTCTGTAAGTATAATTTGAAGTCAGGTGTTGTGATGCCTCCAACATTGTCTTTTGGCTTAAATTTGTTTTTGCTATTCTGGGTCTTTCATATGAACTTCAGGACTGTTTTCTTTTTTCTAGTTCTGTTAGAATGTCATTGGTATTTTGATGGGGATTAAATTGAATCTGTATTTTGCTTTTGGTACTTGGCCATTTTAGTAATGTTAATTCTGCCTAGTCATGAACTTCTTCTAAAGTCTTCTTCAGATTTCTTCACTGTTCTGTAGTTTCATTGTCGAGATCTTTCACTTCCTTGGACAGACTTATTTCTAGGTATTTTATTATTTTTTTGACAGCCTATAATCTTGATGTCTGTATTATCTATTCTTTCAGGACCAGCTGCTTAAGGCTGCCTGACTTTGCTGTAAGAATCTTTTCTTTTTATAGTTTCCTAAGCTCTTACAGTTTGTGCTGCTCCTTTGGTACCCATCGCTAAACTGCTGTGCTTTGTTCTGCCTGTTCTTGCAGGCTTCACAGGATGTGCACTTTGTGCTGTGCATATGAAAGGTGCTTAATTTATGGAGTAAATTAGATTTTTTCTCTTGCTTTATGTAATAGATAATCTAATTCCGTCATTTGCAGTCAAACATTGAAATTCTGTAATGAAATTGAAATTGTCACACAAATTTAAAAAATTTTACTGAAACTTAGACATTTTTTACTCTCAAAAAATGATTAGAAAGCATAGGTTCATTTATGCTGTGGATTGAATTTAAATTTTCTTTGTACTCCAGTTTTGAAAAGATTAATACAGTTTATGTGAACTAAGTTTACAGTAGCCTCCTACTATCTTCTTATATGTGCTACCTTTCTATTACCAGTATTTGTTTTTTCCATTGAAGGACATTTTTTCTTTATTGATGCCTTATTTTCTAGATAAGACAAGAGTGACCACAGACAAAAAATTTTTCACAAGTGTAATATACACAAAAATTAGCATGGAAACCTTGGGATTACTACTTAATGATTGATCATAGGGTTATACAAATGATGTATAACCCACATTTAGTTCAAAGATAGCATCACCAACACACAGTAACTCCCCAAAGGTAACCACTTTATATAGCTTCCAGTACTAGAAATTAGTTTTCATATTTTTGAAATTTATATAAACAGAATTCATATTCATGAAGCATTCTTTTGTGTCTAGCTTTTAAAATTCAACATTGTTTATGTGATTTACTCAAGACTTTGCATGTCATCATCATTGCACTATAGCATTTAATTATATTCCATGATATTGATTTATCTGTCCTCCAGCCAATAGTGATTTGGATTGTTTTAAGTTGGGCCTATCATAAATAATGCTGCTATCAATGTTATATGTATCTTTTTATACATATTTGAATGCATTCATAATTTTAACAGATTAAAAGACAGAAACACATCCTAATTTCAGTAGACTCAGAAGAAAATCCAACAACCTTAACTTCAACAACCTTAACTTCCAGCAAACTAGGTATAGAAGGGCATTTACTCAAACTGGTAAAAGCCATGTATGTAGACAACATATTGGTATTTAGTGTTTGTTATATTAATGATGAAAGAATGCTTTTACTTGAGATGAGGAGCAAGTCAAGGATGTCTGCTCTCACCACTTGTATTCAGCATCATTCTGAAGCATCCAGCAAAGCAAAGTCTTCATTTCTAGGGGGAGACCCAGATTACCATCTGGTAGCCTTATTCTTCTGCTTGAAGGATGTTCTTTATCATTTCTTATACATGTATCTGTTTGTGATGATTTGTTTCATGTTTTGTATATCTTTATTTTACATTCTTATTAGAAAATATTTTCCCTCTGTGAAGAATTCCAGGTTGACATATTTTTCTTTTTAAATTTTTAAGAATTTTCTCCACTGTCATGCAACTTGCACTTTTCAGCAAGAAATGTGCTTCATTCTTATTTTTGATTCTCTATATGCATGTATTATTTTCTTCTCTGGCTACTTGAAAGATTTTATCTTTACCACTGGTTTAAAGCAATGTGGGTACAATGAGTCTCGGCCTAGGGTTTGTTTGTTTCTTGTACGTGAGGTTCAGTGATCGTTTTATGTCTTAGAGAGCTGTATTCTGGGAGCTGTACTTTTTTTTATTTAACTCAAAAGTTTTGACTGTTATTTCTTCAAGAAATCTCTGGAACACCCCTCCCCCCTTTTTAAGGACTTCAGTTATAGGTATGGTTATTTTCTTGAAGATGTTTTACCCTTTGCTGATGCTCTGTTCATATTTTTTGTCTTCTCTTTCATGCTTTATTTTTTATAGTTCTTATTGTGGTCTTCAAGTTTGCTCAACTTGTCTTCTGAAATGTCTGATCTGCCCAACTTCTGTTCACTGCCTTATTCTTCTAAGACATTGTATTTCACATCTGATGAAGTTTGTGTTGTGGGTTTAGCTCTCTTCTGAATATTGGAAATACAGTTAATATAAAATTTTAATACTTTTGCTTACTAATATAATCATTTGTGTCTGCTGCTTAATAATGAAGATGAATGGCCTTAGTCCCTGGTTTCTGAGAGGGAGTCTCTGATACTTCAGAGCTTTTTTGGTGGCAGGACTATCTTTGTTGTTCATAAATCCTTTAATGTAAGCTTGGTGATAAGAGATGAAGTTTTTCTGAAAGAGATTTGTAACCAGAAAGACCAACAACTTCCTGTACTCCTTGCTATTGGGATTTCTTTGCTTTTAGGTCCTCTCTGCTGACAGAGAACTGAAATGTGTGTGTGTGCTAACCTGTGTATTTATACCATATATGTTTACACTATGATTATTTCTGCTTGTGAATAGCTGTACCTATATAAGATAAATAGAACTTTTTACTGGGATGTTGCTGACTCAAACCTATTACGTGGATCTTTCTAGCCCCTACCCCTTGCTTATCTATAGATTGTTGCTACGAGAAATCTGTATCATACTGTCTGCCAGCCATATCCTGAATTGTTCAATTCTCATATATGTTTTATAGCTATATCAGAACTGTTAATCTATACTCCTGTGGAAAACAACTTTATCAACTAGTGTATATACTTATATACAGCTCATTTGTTTTTAGTTTGTGAGATTGCACCCATTTCCAGAATTACTTAGGTTAGCAGCATTTTTCTCACTATGTCCTTCGGTGAAATAGTTTTCTATGTTTGGTAAGATGTTATATGTAATATGTTTGTAATGGTTAGGTTCTTTTGTCACATTCTTCATTCCATCCCTAGATTCCCTTGTATCCTAAATGATTTTCTGTAATTTGCACAATTCAGGTTTTACGGGTTTTGACAAATGTTATATATCCAGAATTATAGTGTCATACAGAACAGTTTCAGTGAAAATTCCCAGTGCTTTACCTACTCAACTATCCTTCCTCCTTATATCTCTAATAACCATCAATCTGCTTGGCATCTCTATAGTTTTATATGTTTTATTTAGAACATGCATTTAAGATTCTTCCATGTTTTTGTGTGTCTTGGCAGCTAAGATTCCTTTTTATCACTGAATAGTCCATTGTATGGATGTGACAAATTTTTCTATTTATGTATTGAAAACATCTTGATTCAGGTTAGTTCTTGGTGGCTGTAAGTAAAGTTGCTATCAATATTCACTGAAAGTTTTTGTTTGGATGTATATGCCTCTAACTGTATGGGGCTAAGCCAAAGAAAAATCATATTTTAATGACTTCTCTTCTTGGGAAAACCGAGATGTGTTTTCAAACTTTTAGAAAGGATAAACTATATTTCATTACTTTTTTCCCCCCAGAACACTAAAATCAACAACCTTGATGTACAGTTTGTCATTAGTGTCTTAATCCAGTGATAAAATTTCCCATTTTGCCGCAGGGCAACTGTATTATCTTTATTAATATTTGTATTGTATATTAGCAAATAGCACAAAATTTGTAATTCTAACTGTGTCTCCATGAAATGTCTGCATCATGGCTTTTCCTGGCTGATGTTTAATTTTTCACAGAGCCTTTGGCATCTTATAGAGAGTTGCTTGATTATATGAGTTGTCCTTAGTGTTGACCCCTCTTGCTTCTGCCTTGCACTTTACTGTCTCTTCTACTTCTTGAACTTTGTCTGCCCCATGATGCCTGCTGTCACAATTTACATGACCAGTCAGAATACATTTCTTTTGGGTATATACTTAGAAACAAATTGCATATTCAATTTTACTAGATATTGCTGTTTTCCCCAAAGTGATTGTGCTAATCTTTATTCCTCTAGCAGGTTATAAGAGTTCCATTTTCTCTATGTTCTTGCAGACACTAAGTAGCAACAGTCTAGTGTATTTTGCTTTAGTCATTCAAATGGGTGCACAGTGGTATCTCTTTGTGTGCAGGTTTATAGGGATTCTGTATTTCTGATTAGTTGTGAAGATACTCACCTTTACCCCTTTTTATTTGTCATTTAGGTATCCTTTTTTTTTGGTGCAAGGATTATGTGTTGAAATTTTTTTGCTAGTATTTTAAAAATAGCTTTATTGAGACAGAATTCACCAGTTTTTTTTTTTTAATATTAGGGAGCATCTGTCATTTGCCCCTCCCCTGATTTGTGCAGGGTTTTAAAAAAGTATGCTTGTTATAATACTGGCACAGTGTTGGTTATGTGTGTGGCAAAATCTCTTACTGTATAATGTGTTTTTTTGCTTTATTATTTTGGTGTCTGATTAGGAAAAAATTCTTAATTTTAATTGGCTCAGTTTTAACTTTTTTCTTTTCTTTCTAAGATTTTGTGTGTGTAAGAATCATGGCTGGGGATTCTTTGCCTATTCTTAGGCATGAAGATATTCTCTGTTATTTTTTAGGAGCTATACTTTTGTGTTTTGGCCTACAGTGCCCCCAGAGAAAGAGAGAGAGTGTATGTGTATGTGTATAGCATGCATACGTGTGTATGCAATAAGTGTTGAGGGTCAAAGACTCAAATTCCCTTTTTGTGGTGGTTTACCTATTTACATTTATGTCTACTCTTTTTGGTTCTCTGATGTAGTCATAAAGTTTGTTTTATCTTCAGGGTCCAGTACAGTGCCTTGCACATGGCAAGTGATAAATCCATACTTTGTAATGATCAATACTTGAAGACTCATCTCTCAAAAGACTCATAGGGTCCCAAAAAGAATATTATAAAATCTGACTTTTGCTCTTAAATAGTTTTCATTATTCATTTCCTCTTCACAGCTTCATTTTCTGTTATCTCCTTTCTCCTCCTCTGTTGCTACCACCATCTCTATCACCATCATCTCCTCATTCATTAACATTGTTGTCATCATCTGGAGCTGAGAATAAGTTTTCAATTTCATGATCTTAATTTTTCATTATATGATAATTTCCTTTAAAATAATAATTTTAGTTCTAAATAACTCCTATTATTGAGTTCCTTGCATCATAACACCATCACCTTCACTTATATTGTTCAAGGAGATAATTTTTTTCAGTGCTAGTGATTGAACCCAGGGCCTTATGCATGCCAGGCAAGAGCTCTCCCACTGAGCTATTCCCTGGACTGTATAAAGGATTTCAGCCTTTCAGCCCAAAGATGGTTTTCTGGGAGGTCACAGAAATTTTTAGTCAAATTTAGTGTGGACAACCTCCATCCCCCCAAAAGGAGAGCGTCTTTACCTGTTTAAATCTATTCTTATATTTTTCCAACACATGATTGAGAACTTACTCTATGTATACCACTGTTATCCAAAGATAGTTACTGGGGTAAATTGTTTTAAGGAATTTAATATATGTTTAACTATAGTTAGAATTTTAACCATAAATTTGGAGATTTACATGAATCAGAAAAGGAGCAACTGTGGAATATTTGTTAAGATCACACCCAAAAAATAGGAGTACAGATATGTTATAGTTAAATATCAGGTGGAAGAAGTTAAAGCTAGATAGTTAGTGACCTTGTGCAAAGCTTGTCTGGTCTTTATCTCAGCCAGTGAGGCATAATACCTTTGTTTCTTAAATATTCAGTGATTTTTAAAGGATTGAAAAAAGAAAAAAAAAATCTGAGAATTTATTATGCATTAGGCATCTGGAGATAGAAAGATGAAAAAGGTGTAGGGTTTAGTTCAATTTAGACTAATTTTCATTGTTTAGTATAAAAGACAAACATGGTTCAGCTCATTGTGATATAAAGTATTACATTAAAGGTGTAAATGAAGCGTTTCCTCCTGCTCAGTTCTCATTCTTGTTCTGACTATACCATTGCATTTCCTGAGTGTTGTGGTTCCTAGGTTCCACAGCTGGGTAGCTGGCAACTTTCAGCTTGTACACAAGCGATGGCATGGAGGCAGTGACAGAAAGCAGGTGGAGTCTGAGGCACACTCCATTTCTCAAGGCTTAACTGAAGTGTGAAAGAGGCCTATTAGTGCCTGTGTACCCTGGTGAGGGGACTGATAGAGGCCTGAGGTTACAAAGAGAGAGTCTATATGTGCAGGGTTTTTAAGATTAATGTCTTACTTTGTTTTTGCTGCTGTAACAGAATATCATAGACTGGGTGGTTTATACATAATAGAAATGTTTCTCATAGATCTGGAGGCTGAGAAATTCAAGTCAAGGTGCTAGTGTCTAGCGAGGGCCCCTTCCTGTTTCATAAATAGCTGCCTTGTTGCTGTGTCCTCATACTGTGCAAGGGGTAGAGGAATTCTCTGGGGCTTTTTAGCAGGACACTAATCCCATTTGTGAGAGCTCAGTTATCATGACCCAGTTACTCCCCAAAGGACCCACTTCCACATACAACCACACTGGGGATTTGGTCTCAACATATGAATTCTGGGGGAACAGAAACATTCAATATGTAGCAGTCAGAGACTAGTGGTCAGGACCACAGTACAAGGGTGGGACCTTGTACATGCCTATCACTATTCCCATTCAATAGCAACAATAATGCAAAGAATACCTTCATAGAGGACCAATTCTACCTTACTGGTTACCTGTCTGGGAGTAGCTTGTCAGTGTATTCTATAGTTAGGGTCGTGATGAACCTGAGAACTTTGTATGGGTATGAGGCCCAACTCTTCTTCTCCAAGTTGGAGTACTTAGAAGCTTTCTTCATGTAATAAGATACTTTTCTGAAGTAAATTAGGACAGAGGAAAGAAATCCGAATGACTGAGTATTTATCTGAACTATCTAAGTGAAACATTGGCGAAGTTACTTAAAGAGTCTGCTCAGATCAGTCTGAGATGACCATATTTGACTGAATTTAGTTATCTTCCTGACTCCTGCCACCTGTCTAGAATAGGGATGGATTGCAGGGAAGGGTGTGGGTGAGATATGCTAAGAAGATTCAATCAGTTTGAGAGAAAATAGGCTCTACTTTTTGCATGTTTATTTATTAACAAAGGAATGTAAATTTACATATTGCTGCCCTCTGCCTTCTTGATTAAATGTGTGGCCATCCCATAGAATCTAGATTCCTCGTCTGGCCAGATGCACCAGTCTTGAGCTCTGTCCTAGTTTTTAACTTAAGCTGATATACCAACATGGCAGCAAATGTGTAAGCAGTTGCAAGGACCATACTGAAATGCTTTATTGAATCACAATAAATGAACTTTTCTTTCAAGAAAAACCCCTTTATTTGCTTGATCGCTTCAAGTGCTTTTTTTTTTTTTTTTAAAAAAAATACTTGGACTTGGCAGGCTTTTTCTGATACTGAGGTGCCTGCAGTGAACTGAATGTGGTTAAACAGCTTGGAACACTGGAGTTGAATAGGCTCTGGGCACATGTGCCAAAGGGTGGCCAGCCAAGTCATCCTGCATCCAATGCCAGCCCTGATGAGCTTCAGTTCTGCTGCTGCCATCATCTCTGTGTGCCTCTCTATTTTTTCTTCTTCTAGTGCCTCAACTTTCCAGTCTGGATATCAAATTATTGGGTATTTACCACATGTCATGCATTGTTTAGGCAGTTTAGGTACATTTATTCATTAATCTTTGAAATAAGTCTGTGAAATATACAAGTGTTAGTCCTATTTCGAAGCAAGGAAATTGACGGTGCACTTCTAGAGTAAAGTGGATTTTAGTACCTGGAAATTAAGTGCCTGAAAGAGTAAGTAGGGTGACCCAGTATTGACACTGAGTCAGGTTCAGCCATCAGTAAGTGGATTACATTTTCTCTTTGAAGTCCTATTTGACTGTAGTGGTCTTGTCTGCATTCTTGGGCCTAACTAGAGAATTTGGAAAACATTTGTAGGAGCTGTGACTAGCCTTGTAAAGAAAGACCATCAGGACCCTAAGCATTGAAAAGTGTTAAACCTTAAGCACTGTGAAACTCACACACTAAACTGTACAGTGAGGGTAAGCAGGTCCAACACAGTGCTGAGTTTTTCCCGGCAAAGGACTGCTTTCTCTCTTCCGCCTCTATCCTTGCCTTGCCGATCCTGACGTATCTGTTGATTTTGCCCATTGGTATTATAGCACCAGCCATAAGATTATTTAAAAATTGATTTTCATGTGTATCAAATAAATAGGAGTGCCAGAAGATTGGTGTAATTTAGTTCAACCGGTAATTGTTATAAATTATTGTATGTTCTGGAGATTAATAGTGAACAAGAAATTTGGCTCAGCACTTGTGTTAGACACTATAGGTGATAGGAAAGAAGTCTAAAACTCAGTTTTGCCTTCACTGCATTTGTAATTTTAGAGAAGGGTAGGCAGGAAACATTTTTTTTTTTTAATGCCTACAAGGTACTTCTTTAGGAAATCAGCCAACAAAGTAGGATTACTTAAAATCCTTCTTCCTCTTATTTTTTGAGGGGCCTGGGTAATAATGCTTATGCTTCAGTACCCAGCTTAGATATCCCATCTTGTGTGAATTCTCTCTCATAGTTAGCTTTTCTTTCCCTCTCTCTATATAAATTCGTGCTTACTTCAGCCCTTACCAGTTTATTCTGAATTATATACTTACCTATTTAGATCTTCTCTTCCTTTCTTATCACTTAATTACTGTTTTTTAAAAATAAATAATAAGTTACAATTGTATATTTTAGGCAAGATGTAGAACAGGTGGGAAATGATGGAGTCTTGTGAGTGGGATTTAGATTAGCTCAAAAAAGGGAAGGGCAGGGGATGGGGGATGTCAAAAGTGGTCATGTGGAAAGGAGCATTGGTAGTTCCTGATGGAAGGTAATGTGAGTTAAATTTGGATGCCACATTTATTATTTCAGCCCTTTGAAAACTACCCCTAATGGTATCCCTTTTCTTTTGTTTCCTCAAAATTAATTATCTCTTGGTAGCTATGGTAACTCATTTGAGGTTCTATTATTCATGAAATCTGTACACATTGAACTATTTGCTTCAGCATTCTAAACATTTTTCTGCATTGTCAATAATTCTGAATTATAATGTTCTCTTCTGGTGAAAACTGGCTTTTCCCTTTAGATTTCTAAACAAGATTTTAAAAAAGATTTAAAAACATCTTGACCAATAAATGACCGTAGATGACCATCATCTTTGTCACTGTGTTTATGCCATTATTTGCTTGATTTGTTGTAGTTCTAGGCAGTTTGTACTTTGAAAAACTTTCAGCAACATGACATGCATCATCTTGGTTGCCCAGTTCTCAGGCCTCTATCCTCTCACTCTTGAGGGCTCCCACACCTCCTTCTTTCTCTTTTTCTGTGAATCCTGCTGTCCACCCTTTGTGCCTTTTGCCTGGCTACTGTCCAGTCAGTTACAATGCAGTGTCAGTAGCTGTTCTTTTCCTGTGTTGCTTCTCACTCGTCACTCAGCTTCCCAAATCAATCTTTCACCTGCTCTGGTTCAGGGTAGTTTCCATCTGTGTCCTCTGTCTCTCCCTCAGCAGAGTCTTGGACCTGCACCTAACTCAGCCAGGTGGACTAGCTGGTTCCAAGTTTTCTTTTCTTTTGGTCAGAGTATTGTTTAACTTCTGAATCTTTTTTATCTCATGGAAAATGCAACAGGTAACCTCCGCTTGGCTGAGTGATAAAGAAATGGACATAAAATAACTTGTGCATAGTGAGTGAAAGTCTGTATGTTCCTTTCTCACAGCCCTTGTATTGTAAAACTACTTAAAAAAACCCAGTCATTTATTAACTAAATATTTATTTAGTGCTTATTTTATTCTAGACTATGTTCTATATCCTGGGGATATATATCAGAGGCAAAAATAGAGAAAAACCAGATTAACAAAGGTGCTTGTTATGATTTGAATGTGTCCCCCCCAGAACTCCTGTGTTAATACAGGAATGTTGGAGGGGGAAATGGTTAGATTATAAGAGCTATAACTTATGTAGTCCATCCTAGTTTGAATAGACTAACTGGTTGTAACTGGAGGGAGATGGAGTGTGGCTGGAGGAGGTGGATCATGGGGGGGTATGCCTTGAAAAGGGTTCATCTTCCCTGTGGCCCCTTCCCCTTTCTCTGCTTCCTGGCCTCTGAGAGGTGAGCTGAGGAGCTGCTTCCTTCTACCATGCCCTCTGCCATGATGATCTGCTTCACTTTGGGCTCAAGTGATGGAACTGGCCAACCATGGACTGAACCTCTGAAACTAGAAGTCCCAAATAAACTTTTCTTCTAGGTTGTTGTTCTCAGGTATTTTGGTCACAGTGATAAAAAGCTAACAGCACTGTAATTGTTTTTTAAATTCTTCCTTCTTAAAATGTTTCTTCACTATAAAACAGAGAAATGTGAAGAACAACTAAGTGATATAGAATAAAAATCTTGTTAGATCCTTAAGTTCCTTAAGTCATAACAGACATGCTTTTTAATATTTTTTCATTTCTTTTTTGTGGTGTTGGGGATCGATCTCACAGCCTTGCTAATGCTTGTCAAGTGCTCTACCACTGAGCCACATCATGCTTTTTAAAGCTTTTATATCCTTAGGATGTTTTTCATGTCCTCCATGTATATCGTGGATTCCTTGGTGAAGTGGTAGGGTTGTGATGGTTACATGGTTTCTCTGATTCTGACACCCTTGCAGTTAGTTGTGTTACATAAGTTACAGCTTATTTAAGCAATTATTTTCATTTCTAGTTAAATGACTTCCATTGCTAAGAGCACTTATAAGAACTTTAATCATTTTCTTTGAGACTGTTCTTACTCAATATTATCGGTATCATAGTGCTTTACATAGGGAAGCTATTCAGGAAAGGTTTGGGGACCTAGAATAATGTTTATTTCTCTGTTCACATGTTTATATTTTGTGAGGGGATTTTACCAACATTTTTTTTTTCTTTTTTAATACTGAGGATTGAACTCGGGCACTCTATCAAGGAGCTATATCCCTAGCCTTTTATTTTTTATTTTATTTTATTATTTTTTTTAAAGAGAGAGTGAGAGAGAGGGGGGCACAGAGAGAGAGAGAGAGAATTTTAACATTTATTTATTTTTTCTTAATTCTCGGCGGACACAACATCTCTTTGTTGGTATGTGGTGCTGCTGAGGATCGAACCCGGGCCGCACGCATGCTAGGCGAGTGCGCTACCGCTTGAGCCACATCCCCAGCCCCTATCCCTAGCCTTTTAAAAAAATTTAAAATTTGAGGCAGGGCCTTGCTAAGTTGATGAGCCAGGCCTTGAACTTGTGATTCTCCTGCCTTAGACTCCTGAGTTACTGGAATTACAGGTGTGTCTGATCGCACCTGGCCTACATTTGATGTTTATCAGCAATAACACATATTATCCTAGATAATGTCTGTTTCCCTGTTTCTTTTAAGGTATTTTTGTATGTTAGAAATGTAATTTTTTCGTTTGATTTAGTTTAAAGTATTTTTGAGTTGTTTTAGTATTTACTGATAAATATTTAGCTTACAATATATGTGATTCATATACTTCAAGGGTCAAAAAAACATATAAATAACCATTTATTGATTTGACTCTGGTTTTAACGTTTATAATTTCAAACCAGTGGAGAAGTTTTCTTCCACATTTAGTAGCGTTCTTGTGAAATTTTATGTAGCTGTCATGTAATCCTAGATTTATAGATCTTGAAGATACCTTCAGTCTTTTGGTTTCTCTTCTTTGTTAAATTCCTTCCTCCTTCCCCTCCTGTCCCTGTTTTTGCATGTCATGCAATTAAAAAAAAACTAGAGAAGTAAAGTAACCTTTTTAAAACCACACAGCATGTAAGTGGCAAAGTTTGGTTAATGCTGTTTTTTTTTAAAAAAAAAAAAACACAACTAAGCAATATCTCAGTTACATTGTCCATCTTGTTAAAATTAATTTTAACCTCTTGAGAGTTAAACATCATATCTTCCTAGTGTCTTTCTGTCTCTATCACTACGTCAACAAAAAAATATATTGCACAAGAAAAATGTGCACATACGGTGTATGCACAAATGTTTGTGTAATTATAGCAGGATTAAGCACAATAAGTGTGTTGCATGCACCAAATAAAATACATATCAGATACCATGCCCTTAGCTAGTTTTATGCTTCTGTTATGTCCTCGTATTCCAGACAGGGTAAAATGAAACAGAGAAGAAAATACTCAAATTTCATTTCAGAATCTGTAGCAGCTGGAGTGAACGTCAAACAGATGGGCTTTTCCACCCTGATTATCCTAACTTCCTAAATTTAGAAATACATGCTTTAAAAAAATGTAAATTACCCAAGGGGGTGGTGTAGCACATGCCAGGCAGTGCTAACGAGTGCAAATAGATGTCATCTGCTGACTTAGATGAAGCTGAGCTCCCACTGCTGGGTCTCTGTTATTTTGTTCCTGTTCGGTTTGTTTTATGTCACTGTTTTCCTTTCTGAAAATGTAGTGTCAAGCCTCTTTTCACATATAGATTAATATTATTTTAAACTGTTGAGATGTATACAGTATTTTGAATCAAAATAGTGCTTAACCTGTCTTATTTTGTAGTTTCTTCAAACTGGTAGAATAGTATAGGAGAGAGAGATTGGATGAGAAACCTCTTGTATCTGACCTTTGCTTCTAACTAACTGGTAGAATTTTAGACAGGACACTTCCCCACTGTTAAATGGGTGGATTGGACTTAATGGTCTCTAATGTATTTTTCATTATAAATTGCAAGATTTATTGTTTTTTTAAATATTTATTTTTTAGTTGTAGTTGGACACAATACCTTTATTTTATTTATTTTTATGTGGTGCTGAGGATCGAACCCAGGGCCTTGCACGTGCTAGGCTAGTGCTCCACCACTGAGCTACAATCCCAGCCCAAGATCTATTGTTTTTATAAATTATCTATATCTATAAATTAGTTTGAACATTGTGTCTCTAGAATCTGGTACAGTGCCAAACACATAATAGATATTTAGACATCATCAAAAGAAATAATATTGTCTTATGTTTTATTAGCAGAATTCATTGAGAAGAGTGATTAGGAACTAAGCATTTAATTATCACTCTGTTCTCATTAAAATATATTACTTCTCTCCAGTATCTTATAGTTAAAGGGACCAGTAATCCAACAACATAAAAAGCATAGTTAAAACAATGAGGAGGTTGGTGTATGCATATCATCTTGCATTGGAGTATGAATTATTGGGGGGCATGTTTTATATAAATGAATACACTAATAGAACCATTCTTATCCCAGTATTCCAAGAAAATAGTCTGTGAGTCCATCCCCAGAAGAAGAGAACCAATCAAGTTTGCCAGATGAGGAGCAGAAGAAGAGAGTCCAAAAGGTTCATCTTGGAAGACCAGTAAAAGTTCAGGAAGCAAGGGGTGATGAGGAGTGGAAGGGTCATGGCATAGCTTCATGACTTGCAGGGAATACGTAAGCAGTTACAGAGGCATAAAATAGTCTGGGAGTTGAAAGTATTTCCACGTGACTAGAGGGTAGGGTTCAAGGGAAGTAGAGACTAGGGATGCCAGAGGGTAGGCAGACACCAGGTATTTGAACTTTATCCCATGAGCAGTGGGAAGCCTTCCAAGGTTTTAGTCAGAGGAATAACTTGCCCAAATTTGCTTTTATAGGAATTTGACTATTATTAATTTTGGGGGGTATTGGGGATTGAACCCAGAGACACTTTAACACTAAGCTACATCCTCAGCTATTTTTATATTTTGTTTTGAGACATGGTCTTGTTAAGTTGCCAAGGCTGGCCTTGATCTTGAGATCTTTCTGCCTCAGCCTCCTGAGCAACTGGATTATAGGTGTGCACCACCGAACCTGGCAGCAGTTTGACTTCAGCAGCAGTGTGGAGGATGGATTGAAAGTGGGCAAAGAATGGGGATAAGGAGGTCATCTAAGAGACTGTTGTGGTAGTTTAAGGTCATGTGAGGTTCTTGAAAAATGTTGATAAATTAAGTCTAAGGACAGAGGCATATTCTCAATGAACTTGTTAAAAACTTGACATGACAAATGTTCTCTCTGATATGTGGATGCTAACACACAATGAAGTGGGGAAGGAAGAATAGAAGTTTATAGGATTACATACAGGAGAATGAAGGGAAGGCAGGTGAATAGGAATAGGAAAGACAGTAAAATGAATTGGACATAATTTTCCTATGTTCATATATGAAGACACAACCAGTGTAACTCCACGTCATGTACAGCCACAAGAATGGGAAGCTTTACTCCATGTATGTGTGATATGTCAAAATATATTCTACTGTCATATATAACTAAGAAGAACAAATATAAAACTTGGCATGATTGCTGTTTCAAAGTCAAAAAGTAAAAAAGAAATAAAAAGATGTGTGTGAAAGACTTCAGAGACTATTTCCTTTTCAGAAGGGGGAAATGCATGAAGCAAAAAAAAAAGATGAATTGAGATATTATTAATGTTATATCGAGTGGCCAAAATTTAGCCATCATTATTTATTTTCTTATTACAGGATTAGTGACCAGGCCAAACCTCAGAAACCTCACAATCTAGATTGTGAGGTCAAAGAGGAAATTCTGTTTCATTTCATGAAGCAATATCCATCTAAACACAAACTAAACTGAGCCATCTCTTTTTGGTGGTAGCGGAGGAATGTAAATTACAAATACATTGAATACAGCGTGTGTAAATTCATAATTTAGAGCTTATTTGGGAATCTCATGGAAGGTTAGGGCAGTATCATAAAGAGTAATTTTGAGAATGACACACCTTTGCTGTATTTCTTTTCCTGAATTTGCCTTGAGAGACCAATCACTGATAGTTGCCTAGTTTCTGTATAGCTCTCAGAGGACTCCAAGAATCTCTCAAAGTCACTTGTTCTCCAAGCACTTTTCAGAGATCCTAAGTTGCTTGTATGTCACTTTTCTATCTTACTCTTCTAGGAATGGACACTCTCCCACTGTCCTGAGAGGGAGGCAGCTTGATTCTATTCACCTCTCCTGTCTTGCTCTTCTCCTGACACAATATGTTAAGCCAAGTCAGAAACTCTTTGTCAACTCTGACATCCTCCTACCAATTGAATTACCCATTCAGAATAATTTTAGATATAAATAAAACACAGTTTAATTTTTAGTTTGGTTGGTAGTGGCAGCTTTTGTGGATGCCATAATTTTGTGCAAAGTGGGAAGATAGTGAGTTGCCCTTACCTTCTTGCATTTCTGTATCCAGAAAATGCTCTTTGAGTCCCAACGCTCCTGATCTTGCATCAGAAGCTACACTTGAAGACTGTAGTTTTCTTTTGTGTGAATTGCTGATTATGAAAGAATCTACCTTGTAGGGTTAATGAGAGGTTTAAGTAAGCTAATTTATGTGCCTGGCATATGGGTACAATTAATTCTGTGTCATTAGCCAGACAAAATATGCCTATGTCTTTCTGAACTGTTTTCTGGTCCACACTGGTGCTCCTTATTACCATTCTAGTATGTACATAAAGAGTCTCCTCTTCTTTCATTGTCCATTCATATTTTCCAAGTACCCATGTATTTGACAAGAATATGTTTCTGTATTATTATTTTTGCACATTATATTGAATGTTGCTATTTGCAGAATACTGTTAGATCCTCTCAATTTTAGCTTTTTAATTTTCAACCATAATACAAGATAGCTGATTATCGTGATTTAAGAAATAAAGACATTGAAGCCCAGGGGTGTGAAGTAAGCTGTGCTTTGTTGTCAGTAAATGTTGGAACTAAAATGAGAATCCAAGTGACGTGGTTCTAAAATCCACTCTTCATGCTTCAGAAAAGGACCTTCCACTGAGCACTGATGATTTTTAAGAAATCAACTTTGATAAGGTACAGTTTGAGTATAAAAATCTGCTTTAGTTTTTCTATGTTAAATTTACCTTACATTCTGGGATAAACTCTAGTTGTAATCTGTCATATTCTTTATATTGCTGGATTCAATTTAATATTTCACTGGGAATTTTGTGCGATTTATTTTAATACTGTTATAGTAATGATCTGTAGTATTTCTTTTTTTTAATTTTTATTTCTTTTGATAGTGTCTTTGTTAAGTTTTAGCATTATGAAATTCTGACCTCATGATGAGTTGGCAAGTATTTCTACCTACTTTGTTTTCTGAAAGAGTTAGTGTGAAATGTGTTATATGAAACCATCTGGGTCTGGAGTTTTCTTAGTTGGAAGATTTTTGATAATAAATTCAATTAATCAACATGAATTATGTCATCAATGTAGGACTATTTAGATTTTTCATTTATCACTTTTGATTATTTGTACTGTTCAAGGAATTTTTTCATTTCAACTGAATTGGCATAAAGTTATTCTTAATATTCTCTTGTTTTTTTCATATTTATATAGGATCCATGGTGAAAATTTCTTTTATTTTCTTAAATTAATAATTGATTTCCCCCTTTTAAATCTCTTGATTAGTTTAGTTAGGTTATCAATTTTGTTGATGTTCTTACCAAATCAACTTTTTCTCCTTTTTAATTAATTTATTTATTTCATTACAATCCTTATTACACATATAGAGCACTATTTTTTGTATCTCTATACATACAGTATGTTCACACCAACTTATGCTATTATACATGTATTCTTTTTTGTATTACAATTCTTAATTGTATTACAATTCTTAATATACATATATACCACAATTTTTCATATCTCTGTATATAAGGTATGTTGGCCCCAATTTTCAACTTTTGGTTTTTTAAATTTTCTCTATTGTTTTCTATTTTGCTGATTTCTGGTCTTATCTTTATCACTTTGTTCCCTCTATTAATTTGACTTTTTTGTTTTTTTTTTCCCCTAGCTTCTTATGGTAGAAACTTAGATCACTGATTTTAAGCCTGCTTTATTTTCCAGGACAGTGGATAGAGTTCTAACTATCCCTATAAATACTGTTTAATTGCATCCCATAAATTTTGATATTCTGTATTTTTTCAGTGGATTTCAGTTAAAAATATTTTCTAATTTTCATTGACCCATGGATCAACATGTCCTGTTTAACTTCCACTTCAGGGTTTCCCTAGATACATTGTTATTGATCTTTTAGTTTAAGTCCTTTTTGGTAAGAACATTCTATGTATGATTTTATTCCTTTTAAATTTACTTGAAAAAATTTTTTTTCTGGTAAAACATTCCTTTGGTGAATATACCATGTGTACTTAGAAAGAAAGTATGATCTGTAGTTGTTGAGTTTTAAAGTGGTTGACAGTGTTCCGATCCTCTGTTCCTTTATTGATTTTTTGGGTCCATGCTTCTTGTCAATTGCTAAGAGGGTTATAATCTTCTGCTTTGATTGTGGAATTATGTCTTTCTTTAGTTCTGTCAATTATTGCTTCATGCGCATTGAAGATCTGTTGTTAGGCACCTACAAACTTAGGATTTTTATGTTTTCCTGATGAATTAACCTTTTTTATCATTATTTTATCCTTGGTCATACTCTTTAAGTATATTTTATACAATATTAATATAATACTTATAGACTTCACATACTTATTGTTTGCACAGTGTAAGTTTTAATTCATTTATTTTTCTGTTTCTCTATACATCCATCTCGACAACATGTATATAGGCCTTGATTTTTAATCTGTTTTGATGATCAGCTATTGACTTTTTTATTTTAATTTTTTACTTATTCTTTTTAGATATATATGACAATAGAGTGTATTTTGACATATTGTACATACATGTTGTACATACATTCTAATTAGGAATTTCTCTTGTGGTGTATTCATATATGAACACAGGAAGAAAGACCAATGGAACAGAATAAAAAGACACAGACACAAGCCCACATAAATACAGTTATCTCATATTAGACAAAGATGCCATAAACATACATTGAAGAGAGCCTTTTCAACAAATGGTGCTGGGAAAACTGGAAATCCATATGTAATAAAATGAAATTCCACCCCTATCTCTCACTTTGCACAAAACTCAATTCAAAGTGGATCAAGGATCTAGGAATTAGACCAGAGACCCTGCTCCTAATAGAAGAAAAGGTAGGCCCAATACTCCATCATGTCGGTTTAGGAACCAAATTTCTCAACAAGACTCCTCAAGTGCAAGAAGTAAAATCAAGAATGAATAAATGGGACAGTATCAAACTAATCAAACTAAAAAGCTTCTTCACAGCAAGGGAAAATAAATAATAAGAGCATGAAAAGAGAGCCTATAGAATGGGAGAAAATCTTGCCACCTGTACCTCAGATACAGCACTAATCTCTAGGAATTTTAAAAAATTTAAAAAACATAACACCAACCCCCCCCAACCCAATCAATAAATGGACAAATGAACTGAACAGGCATTTCACAGAAGAAGAAATATAAGAAATATTAATTATCAAAATATATGAAAAATTGATCAACATCTCTAGCAATTAGAGAAATGCAAATTAAAACTAAGATTTCATCTCACTCCTATCAGCATGGCAATTATCAAGAATACAGCAATAAATGTTGGTAAGGATGTGGGAAAAAAGGTATAGTCATACTTTGCTAGTGGGACTGCAAGGTGGTGCAACCACTCTGGAAAGCAGTGTGGAGATTCTTCAGAAAACTTGGAATGGAACCACCATTTCACCCAGTTATCTTACTCCTTGGTTTATAGCCAGAGTACTTAAAATTAGCAAACTACAGTGACACAGCCTTATCAATGTTTATAGCAGCTTAATTCACAATAATACGCTGTGGAACCAATCTAGGTGCCATTCAACAGATGAATGGATAAAGAAAATGTCGTATATATATACACAATGGAATATTACTCAGCCTTAAAGAAGAATGAAATTATAGCATTTTCTGGTAAATGGATGGATCTGGAGACTATCATGCTAAGTGAAATAAGCCAATCCCAAAATGTTGTCTCTGATATGTGGGTGCTGACACACAGTAAGCCGGGTAGAGGGAAGAATAGAAGTCCAATGGATTAGACAAAAAGAAATGAAGGGGAGACAAGAATAGGAAAGATAGTAGAATGAATCACCTTATTATTTTTAAGCTATTCCTCTTCACGTTTTTTTTTAGTGATTGCTCTAGGTTTTATAATATATATCTTTAATTTGTCACAGTATTCTTAGATTTAATATTTTTCCATTTCATAAAAAAGTAGAAAGCTTGCAAACAGTTCATTTACCAAAATTCCTAATGTCCCTTACAGTCTTATTCCCAAATACCTTACATTTATGTTTATTATCAACTCAAAAGTTCTGTGTATATGTGTGTACATGCATGTGTGTTGGGGGGGGGGAGAGAAAGAGAAAAAGAGAGAGAGAGATATCACTGTATTTAAGAGGAAAATAATTATACCCAATAACCATTTCTAATGTTTTTCCACCTATTCATGAAGATTCAAGTTTTCCCCTGACTTTCTTTCCCTTTTGCCTGAAGAACTGCCTTTGCCATTTCTTGTTGTGCAGATTTCTCACAATGAAGTATGCTCCATTTTCTGAAAATGCCAATGTTTGCTGAATATATTATTGTAGGTTGACAATATTTTTCTTTCTTTATTGCAAAGATCTTGTTGAACAGTCTCCTGATTTTTGTGGCCTTCGACAAAATATATGTAGTTATTGGAATAATGCCTCATTTTTTAAATGTAATGTTTCTTTTCTTTCCTGATTTTATATTTTTTTCTTAGTGATTCTTGTGTTTTGACTCTGATATTCTAGGCATGATTTTCATTGAGTTTATCCCATTAGTGATTTGTTGAGCTTCTTGAATCTTGTAAGCCTATGCCATTCACCAAATTTTGGGGCTTGTAGTCATTATTTCTCCAAATGTTTTTGTCTGTGCCCCATAAGTTTCCTCCTCTGTTTCTTAGACTTTGGTAACTATATGGTAATGTTTTGAAATTGTCACATATGTCCTTTAAAATACTGTTTTGGTTTTTAAATCTTTTTTCCTCTCTATTCTTCAGTATGGATTTCTGTTAATCTACCTTTAGTTCATTGATTTTTTAATCCATTTTTTTCTATTCTGCTTTTAAGCTTATCTAGTGAATTTTGAAATATACATATAGTATATTTCTAAACTCTTCATTTTATTCTTTATTATACCTTCTTTGTTGTTGTTGTTGTTACTAGAAATTGAATTAAGGGGTGCTTTACCACTGAGCTACTTCCCCATCCCTTTTTAGTTTTTATTTTGAGACAGGGTCTTGCCAAGTTGCTGAGACTGGTCTTTTTTTGTGGTGCTGGGGATTAGAACCCAAGGCCTTGTCCATGCAAGGCAAGCACTCTATCTACTGAGCTATATCTCTAAGGCTGGTCTTGAGTTTGTGATCCTCTTGCCTCAGCCTCCTGAGTCTCTGGGATTGCAGGTCTGTATCACTGTGCCCAGCTGTATCTTCTACTTTTTAACTGAGATTTCTGAGATTTCCTGTTTCTTCATTTGTTTACAGTGCATGTTGTTTTTTGCTATTGTTGAACGTAGTTCTTGTATCTAATTTAAAATCCATGTCTGATAATCCCAGTATCTGCCTTATCTTGTGGTTAGCATCTGTGATGGTTAATTTTATACGTCATACTTGACTGGACCATGAATACCCAGAAGACTAGTTAAACATTTCTGGGTGTGTCTGTGGGAGTGTTTCCAGACATGATTAGCATTTGAATTGGTGGATTGAGTAAAACAGAGGGCCCTCCTTTCTTTGGTTGAGGATCATTCTATCTGTTGAAGGCACAGAACAAAAGGATAAATGAAGGTTGAATTCTATCTGCTTCCCTGATTGAGCTGGAATATCAATTTATGCACTCTTGGTTGTCAGACCTTCAGAGCTGAACTGGAATCACACTACTACTGTGTGGATCTCAGACTTTGAACCACACCACCAGTTTTGTGTGTCTCCAGGCCTTAGGAGGTGATGGTAGGGCTTCTCAGCTTTCTTAATCATGAGAGTCATTACCTTTAATAAATATCTTTCAAAAAAAAAATATATATATATACATATACACATGCACACACACACATACATGTAGCAAACACATTAGAGTTGTCCAGAGACACAGAATCAGTAGGACACATACACATCATGCTGTCATTAACATAGACCATTGTCTTTCCACAGAATTTATTGAATAACAGTCAATTCACAGGCTACACTACTTGCAATATTGTGCAGCACTGGACAAGCATTCACTGAATACTTGTGAGTCACCTGATAGTCATAAGCCAGGCAATTACAGATTCCTTTATTCCAATCTTAATATTTATAATGCTTAAGTCACACATCACAAGTACTTACATATACAGATGTTATATATGTATAATGTACATACCTTGTATACATACACGTATATATTTATACATATTACATGTACATATACATGTGTACACACATATGCATGTATTATACCACACCATTATATATTTAGGTTATAAAAAGATGAGAAAGGCTTAAGGCAACCAAAGGGGTTCAGGAAACTGAGAGCTGCCAAGAATACAAAGAGTCACTGTCGGTGGTCAGATGAGAGTATGAGCCAGCCAAAGAATTTGTTCTCTAGGCAGGGTCCAGACAGGCAGTTTCAGAGTGTCATCTTGGTGTGTCAGTTTGAGAGATCAGTTTGTAGTAGGGTGTGTGTGATCATCACCGGCAGAAGAAACTCTCTGTTGAATCCTGAAGACAGAGATTCGGGGACTCAGCTTTGTGGTAATTTACTTGGGCAAAACTCATGATAAGTGATCAGTTGATAGGGTCAGGGTGCCACTACGTCCAATCTGGGTGCCCCTCTTTTTATGGGCCTTGGGGGGAGGACGTTGCATCATTTGGTGGTCTCAAAAGCTCATGGCCTCTTTTATTATGATATGAGTTTGATATGTCCATGCTTCTGTGTGCTTCAGTTTAATTTGATAAGTTCACAGGTGGTCATTTTTATTAGTGTTGGGAGTTGCCCTGACTCCAAAGACTAATTTCCCCATCCCCCAAGAAGAGCCATCCAATGGTGAGCCCTGCTGGCTCACATGATCCTTACCCACCAATCAGACTAACCCTGCTGGCTCACATGATCCTTACCCACCAATCAGACTAGCCCTGCTGGCTCACATGATCCTTACCCACCAATCAGAAAACACCCCATGCCAACTGTCAAACCGTTCAACCATTAAACTGTCATAACTGTCAAACCATTAAACTGTCATAACTGTCAAACCATCCCCGGCTCTATAAATATGCAGAGCTGCAGAGCATTTTCTCTGATGACGAGCCTTGATGGTTCTTTCAATTAGTATAAATAATTTATTTATGTTTGCACTTTATTGTGCTAGGCAGATGGTGATTGTTTATGTGCACAAACAAGATGTAGAGTCATTCTACCTCAGCACTTAAACTCAAAATGGAGTAACTCATGATCAAAGTATTGCTTTATAAAATGGAATAACCAGGGTTAGGCAAGTCTGAAAACTACCAGTCATCATGGTTTAACTCAGAGCAGACCTGCTCTTTACACACACACAGCAGTACCCACGTGTGTGTGTGCACACAAATTAATATTAATATAGCATCTGTTATAGCATCTGATTAATATAGCATCTGTTGTCTTTTTTTTTGAGAGGGAATCAGATTCTCTTAGTCTTTTTTATGAAGAGTAATTTTAGATTATATCCTTAATATTTTCCTTGCTCTGTTGAGACTCTGGTTTCTGTTATGTTGCTCTAAAGTATGTTGGCTATTCTGTTTTTTCCTTTGTAAGCAGGATTAAACTTGGTTAGACTCAAATTGGTGGACCACTACGCAAAGAAAAGACCACCACCTCCAATTTGAATCAAATTAAAGCAAAGCTTGTATTTGTATACATAGGAGCTGGCCAGGATTGTCTCTCCTGAAAACCCTGTGCTAGAGGTCAGTACCCCAGCTTTCCAGGAACATGGTTTTATAGCACAAAAAGTAGCAAAGGGGGGTGTCTTGAGAACTTACAGCTAACAGGGTTTTGACAAGCATAATACAAAGGCGGATAGCAGGTTAATTTAATTTGTAATTTGTATCGTATGATTCAAGGTTGATGTTAGTAAGTTCCTTATAGTTCCTTACGTTCTTCAATTTTGGTGGTTGAAAATAGTATAACAGAACAGTAATAAGTAAAGCAAAGATGTGTGAAACTTCCCCATTATTTGGCCATTGAAATACCTGGAGAGAATGAGTAAAGCAAAGTCATGTCTTTATTAATTCCTCTTAACATTACACAGATTATTTGCCCATTCCTCCTCCCCAATCTCTCTCCCTCTTTCTTTTTTTTATAATATGAATATCACAAAGGGCTTGGGCTTTATGGAAGGTGTTGAATAGGGAGAAAGCTGAGACAGTACAATTTCAGTTATTTTTCTTTGAGACTGTTGGTTGGCCTCTGAAAATTATAGTCCAAAAGGCTGCTCTATAGCAAATTGATTAAAGAGTGTCTACTCTTCACACTCTGATGGTTTGTTAGGATTCTACAGAGGAATGTGTATGTCACCAAATATTTGGGCACTCCTATAGCACAGTCAAGTTAACACAAAATTCACCCTCACAGATGGACATGTTTATTTGTAAAAGAAGTCAAACCCTAATTTAGGATTTATACAGAATGATCAAAAACGTCACTGGGGTCTGTGGTGGGGACGACAAGCACAATTAGAGTTTGGCACTTTTGAAGGCTTCCTCCTCCTAGAACCTCTTTCCTTCTCATTTCTTAGATTTTTTTCCTGCCACTCAGATGACTCCTTTGGCTTTCATGTGGGATCTTTTTAACACTCAAGATTTAATCCAGGTACTGTGTTGCATAACAGAGGAGGAAGCAGAGAAGAGGGAGAAGGAAACAGGCTTTCCTGAAAAGCTCTCAGAGAAGAACTTTGTTGTTACTTGGGTTTGAAGTTTTGGAATTCTTTAAAGTACAAGGCCACATTCCAAAGCCATCTGAAGTGGGTTTGGGGTTATCTGTTGCAGTGTTTATACTGTCCTCCATTTCAGATTGCGGCATTCCCTTTTTCTTTTGTGGTGATACCTGAAACAATCTTTAGTTTTTAACTGCTTTTTTGTTTTTGTTTTTGTTTTTAGCTAAGAAATGTCTGTTTTTGTGGATGGAAGGTGTTGCAGTTCCCACCTCCCTTGATTCATTGTGTAGTGTTCACAGGCCTCAACTTCCTTATCTATTGTAAAGAAGTTGTTGCCGGTCCCTTTGACTTTTGACTGAGCGATTAGAAGGACATTAGGGAACTTTAATAATGCTATTTCAGTGGCGCGTTTGAAGTGGAATGCAGAATTTCTGAAGGAGGAGGAGGAGGCAATGGATGTGAGTGACATATTTGGGTAGCTTGACTAGAAAAGGGAGAGGGGAGGACGTAGTTACTGGAGGCGGCGTGCTGAATATAGATTTTCAAAATAACGGAAGATCTTTGCTGTTTTGAAGGCACAGAGCAAGGGACTGAAGTGGGAAACGGAAATGTGAAATGGTGGGATGATGGAGCTACTAAGATCTTGGTGGGGGTTGGGAGGTGTGGATTAAGGTAAGGACAGGTGGACACTCCAGTGTGTACCAAGAGAATTACTTCAGTTCCTTCTGGTAAAACTAAAAAGTGAGGTGCTTGCCAGAGATTGGAAGGGTTAGATGGGAGCAGGAGTTTAAGAACAACAGATCTGTGTAACCACTAGGCTGTTAGGAACTCACGGAGGGATAAGCAGCAGTGGTACCCATTTGAAGTGAGTGAATTGAGGCTCAAAATTTTTATTCATTTTTTGTTTTAATTTTAGATTTTTTGTGTCCCAACAACTCTGGATATCACTTGGTCACTGGTGCTATAGACATTTTCTTTGTTCTCAGGTCTGTTTCAACCCAATACTTTACTTCTCTAGAAATTTCCTATGAATTAATTCTTAAAAAGCAATCTATTGGGCTGGGGTTGTAGCTCAGCTGTTGAGCACTCACCTAGCATGCTCAGGGCCCTGGGTTTGATCCTCAGCACCACATAAAAATAAATAAATTAAATAAAGGTATTGTGCCCAACTACAACTGAAAAATAAATATTAAAAAAAAGCGCAATCTGTCACTTTGGCTCTATAAAAGATAATGTGAGGTAAATATATTGTTAAGTACCATGTCATAAAGTTTATTTATCTTTATTTTTATATTTTGGGTACCAAGGTTTGAACTCAGGGGTACTCAGCCACTGAGCCACATCCTCAGCCCTATTTTGTATTTTATTTAAAGACAGGGTCTCACTAAGTTGCTTAGCACCTTGCTTTTGCTGAGGCTGGCTTTGAACTTGAGATCCTCCTGTCTCAGCCTCCCCAGCCGCTGGGATTAAGAGTGTGTGCCACTGTGCCCAGCTTATAAAGTGTATTTTTAATATATGATTTAATAGAGCATCATGATGAGACCTTTTCATTTTTTTAATTTAACAAATGATTTTCAGTGTGATTAGAAAATTTGAATATTTTCAAGACTTTTTTGCTTGTTCACTTCTTATGGGTATGTCAAGATCCTTATATCTGTACTACCTTTTTTCTAGTCCAGGGAAAACAAAGGGGTCCATTGAAACAGCCCACTGTTTCAGCCATTGATGGAACAGAGAGTTTGGGATGAAATTATTTCATAAGATTGCTATATGTTATGCAACTAAGTAGGTACATATTTCAAGGTATTTAAACATAGACAATCAAAAACATTTACATATTCCCTGCCCACCTTCATTTCCTGTGCAAATAGTAGCACATATTATATTCATTTCCTTATTATTATTTTTGCAGTTTCTGCATAATAGTTCATTGTATTGATGTACCTTAACTTGTCTCCTCTGTGATAGATATTTACAGAGTTCTGGTCTTTAATTATTGTAAACAGTGCTAAAGTAGATGATATTTTGCTTATGTAAAGGTTGCTTAATATACTTCAAATTAACCATGTAAATTAAAATGCCATTTGTCAAATTTTAAGTGGATACGCTTTTCTTATTGAGAATAGATTAAAGTTCAAATTGAAATTTAATGTTATGTTGAGACATCAAAATTAACAAAAACCTTACTGGTTTGTCAGTGGTTAGAAGTCTTGGATTTTTCCTCTCTTTCCGGTGCTAGGTATCCAACCCAGGGTCCTTGCATGCTAGGTAGGTGCTCTACCACTGAGCTATAACCTTGGCCTGAAATCTTGTTATTTTGTGCTTATTTTTGAAGAGACATTTTTAAGTACAATAAGGTAAAATATTCCAAACTTCTATTTGCAATTTGTTGCAAATAACACAGTATGGAGCAGATGATATTTATTCACTGTGAATGAAAATGTAGCTTCATGTTATATTTGCTATATTTTTCCTGTCCTCACTCACCCATTAGATTTTGAAGTATTAGAGATAATTTTATCTTAAGAGTATTTAACAAGATAATGCAGTATACAGAGCTGGTAAATTTCTTGAGTTGAAGTTGCAGGATTTAATGTTTATGTTCTTTATTGACTTGTACTTCAGCAATTCCAGTGTGTCCTGTATAAACTAGTGATCCTTTACTGGTACAAAACAAATTATGTACAACCAAGCATAAGTCAATTTAAAACCTTGGTATCAACAAAGTCACCAGACTGTTGCCTCTGATTATCAGAATAATAAACAAAACGATTAGGCCATAAGCTGATTCATCTTATATACTTATTAACTGTCATACATACTCCCTGATGTGGCTAGAGGGTCCCAGAAAGTCTGTTTTAAAAGAAAATATTTATGTAATTATTTTATATATTGACTTAAAAATGAAAATACATATAAATGTCATCACCAGCTTACTGCTGTTGAAGAGTGTGTCTATAGTAGTTAAGAAATGCTTATACTGGGGATAGTTAAGGAGCAAAAATGATTGGATATTGTAATCCCCATCTCTTACATTTGCCTTTGGAAAAGCAGTTTTTGCTTAGTAGGAATTCCCTGGAAACTCAGAATTTGTCATATACAGTACAATATTAAATGTTTTTGCACAGTACCATGAAAAGGCCATGGTAAGTTATAATTTTATTATTGTCTGAAAGTCCTTATAGCATCTACACGCTAAGGTAGTTCCTGGGGTTAGTAGAAGAAAGAAATGAAAATACCTTTGTATTAACTTTCCCCAGACTGAGAAATTATCTGGGGATTTGTCAGCATACAGACTGATAGGTACCACCCCTGATGTGCTGTTGAAGAGTGAGGTCAGATGAGGTGAGGTCTATGATTAGCTAGTAAAGAAGTCATTTGGAAATTTGTGAGGACATCAGGGAGCAGAGGGGCAGAGGTGTTGCAAACACAGTACCCAAATCACAGGCTTTGTTGTCAAATTGCTCCTTGTAAAAAGATCCTACCAGGAATCTAGTGCTGGATCAGTAGTTTCTATTGTCCTTGAAATACTGACCTATACCTAACCTCCAGATTAGAGAGACACTTTAATCTTTTCTAAGAAGCTGAGCTTGCTTCCAGCAAGTTAACTTAGTTCATGATTATCTAAAATAGTCTTAGTACTATTTACCATTGATAATGTTACTCACATTAGTCCTGAAATAGTGAAGTAAATGTCAGTTTGGAATTGGTGGTACTTGGTGTTGGATTGAACATAGGGAATGCAGGGGAGTGGATGTCAAATTTGATTCTCAGGTTTCTGTTATAAGCACCAAAATCAGTTTAGCACTGTGTACCGAGATGATGAAACTGCTCATAGTAGGAGCAGGTTTGAAGGAGAGGCAAGAATTCAATTTTGGGAATTATTTGGTTTAAAATATCTCAAGGAAAGTCCAGTATCCTAATATATTACCTTTTATCAACAAAGTCATTTTCCTCTTCACTCAAGCCATAAATCCTGAAGTCACTCTTGGTTCTTTCTTCTTTCTCACTCTCTACCTCTGGTCAATTATGAAGTTCTGTCAATTCTGTACTTCTCTAGAGCTATCTGGATTCTCTTCTCCTTCTCTTCATAATTTATGCTTATTTTAGGTCCTCATCATTTTCCTAGTGGACTATTATACTAGGTTCCTAACCTCCAGTCTTTCATTATTATCTGTCTTTAGTTCAGTTTCCCATACCGCCACCTGCAGAGGACTAGGGGTTCTTCAGTGGTGGGTGCTGAAGGGACATTGCCTAGACAGAGTTCCAGACCTTCCACTGCTGTTTTTATCCAGAAGGGCTTTTCTTTTTTCTTTTATACTTCTTGTATTTCTTTATAAAATTTCATTTGAAAGCATGTTAAAGTAGTTATATAGACAAATAAAAGCTGCAGAACCCTTGTCCTAATGACTCTTCATTCTGCAAAGATTGCTAGGATGATATTCTTCAAATAAATATGATCAATTCATTCAGCTGTCTAATGTCCTTCAGTGGTTCACTGTTGCCTTTAGGATAAGGATTAAAATTTGTAGCATACCTATGATCAGAGCTTAAAACCTCAAATTCACTGCTATGGTTAGGATATATGTCTCTCAACTTCTTGACTCTCAGTGTGATGTTATTGGGAGATGACGGAATCTTTAGAAGGTTGGGCCTAGTGGGAAATCCTTAGGTATTTGGGTTCGTGCCCTTTAAGGAGTTTGAGGGACCCTGGTCTCTTCTACTTCCTTTTTACTTCCTGGCCATGATGTGCGCAGTTGTTCCATCAGGTGCTCTCCACTATTGCTGTCTGGCATCTCTATAGAGGCCAAAATGTTCTATTACGCCTTTCCCTGAGCCATTCCTCTCTTATCAACCAATGCTTTACAGCCCTGCTCAGATGTTATTATTCTTATGAATCCACTATGACTCATTGCTGTGTTTTGGGTTTGGTTTGAGTCTGAGCTTCAAAGGTTTATGTACTAGAATCTTGATCTCTGGTATGGCTGTGTTGAGGTAGTGGGACATTTAGGAGGTGGAGCCTGATTAGAGGTCATTAAGTCATGGGGGCATAACCTTCACAAGGCATTAATGCTGGTCTTTGAGAATGATTCAGTTTTCTCAAAAGCATGTCATTTTCTCCAGTTAAATGAAGAAGGACATTGGTATGTTGATGGGTATCATATTGAATCTCTTCTCTCTCTATGTAATGGAATAATCTGAGGAGCTTTGGCATTAGTTCTCCTTTAAAGTTTTGGTAAACTCAGCTGAGAATTAATCTCTTCCCAGACTTTTCTTTGTTGGAAGGCTTTTAATCATGGCTTCAGTAATTTGCTTGATATTGCAACATCTGGTCTCAAATTATACTACAGAGCTATAGTAACAAAAACAGCATGTATTGGCATAAAAACAGACATGAAGACCAATAGAAGAGAAGACACAGAGACAGATCCACATAGATACAGTCATCAGATCCTTGACAAGCTTCCAAAAATATACATTGGAGAAAAGAAAGTGATTTTAACAAATGTTCCTGGAAAAGCTGGATATCCATATATAGAAGAATGAAACTAGAGCCCTCTCTTTCCCTACACAAAAATACTCAAAGTGAATCAAATACCGAGAAATGAGATTAGAATCACTGCAAGCTAGAAGAAAACTTGTGTCAAAACTCTAATATATTGGTGCAGACATTGCTTTCCTTAATAAGACTCCTAAAGCTTAAGAAATAAAACCAATAATCACTAAGTGGGATACTTCAGATTAAAAAGCTTTTGCACAGCAAAGAAAACAAAAACATGAAGAGAGGGAATACAAATGGGAGAAAACATTTGCTAGCTCTGCTTCCAACACGGGATTAATACACAGAATATCTAAACTCAAATAAGTAGTTCATTCTATAGTTCAATCAAAAAATGAGCAAATGAACTAAACAGACATTTATTGAAAGAAGAAATACAAGTGGCCAATAAATATGTATATGAGAAAAAATGTTCAATCTCCTTAGTAATCAGAGAATATAAATTAAAACCACCTTGAGATTTTATCTCACTCCAATTAGAATGGCAGTCATCAAGAAAACAAATAATAGTAATTGCTGGCAAGGATGTAGTGGAAAAGGTAGACTTACGCATTGTTGGTGGGACTGAAAATTGGGACAGTCACCTTGGAAAGCACTATGGAGATTTCTCAAATGACTAGAAATGGAACTATTTTATGATGCAGCTATCCCATTCCTTCATATTTATCTAAAAGAACAAAAATCAGTGTACTGTAGTGATACAGCCACATTGATGTTTATAGCCGTGCAAATTCATCATTGTCAACTTACGGAGCCAGCTGTGGTACCTGTTAGCAGACAAAGGGATAAAAAAATGTGGTATGTATACATAATGAACTTTTATTTGGCCAGTAAGAATGAAATTATATCACTTTCTGAGAGATGGAACTGGAGAACATCATGCTAAAAGAAACAAGCTAGACTCAGAAAGTTAAGGGAAAAATGTTTTTTTCTCACATACAGAAGCTAGGGAGAAATAAGGAATAAAAAAGGGGGGAGTCTCATGGAAGTAAAAGGAAGAACAGGGGAGTAGAGGAAGGGAATCAAGGAGAAGAGAGGAGAGATGGGAAAGGGGAGGAATTGCAAAATGAGATGGACCAAACTATGCTATGTGCGTGTATGACTGTATTCTAGCAAACTTCACTTTTAGGTATAACTATAAAAAACAATAGATAAATAGAAGAAAGATCAACAGAATAGAGGAAGGGAGTTGGGGAGGGAGGAGAGGAAAAAAGGGTAGGTACTAGAGATTGAAATAGAGTAAAGTATGTTATATGTATCTATGAATATGTCAAATTAACCCCACTATTATGGGTACCACAATGCACTAATATAAACATTAAAAAAGAGCACATTGTTTTAAATCTAGGCCACTCAATGTGCTTGGCCCCTTCTGCATGTGGCCAGTTTTCTTTCTGTTTTTATGCCAAGTTGTGACTTAGCCAGGGAGGTTCTTGCCGTGCAAATGAACCAACAGAACTATGAGGTAAATAAACCTCCCCCTTTTTTTTTTCTTTGTGGTGCTGGGGATTGAACTCAGGGCCTTGTGCATGCAGGGTAAGCATCTACCAACTGAGCTATATCCCCAGCCCTAAACGTCTTTTCTTTACAAAACATCCAGCCTCAGGTATTTTGTTATAGAAACAACAACAACATCAACAGACTAACACAGTCATTTCCAAACAAATTTATGATTCCCTTCTTTGTACTATTTCTTTGCTCCCATAATTATTTCTGTAATTTGCTGAAAGTACAGTTAACTGGAATCATATGCATTATATCTGTCTTAGACTTACTTAATAAGTTAAGAACTTCCTGGGTCTTAGGCCTACTGCATATTTTTGTCTTTGTATTTTAAACCTAGTACTTAAGCTGTTGTGGACCTCAGTCAATGATTATGAGGTGAATGGAATCAAACTTGGAAGTAGGTGCTGCTACCCTTTGATAATTCTTAGGAATTTATAATATTTGAAATGTATATATTGGTTCTTTGGCATTGACAGATCCAGTCCAATTTAAGACTAATGCTTAAAACATAGAGTCAGCTTGATATGAGAATAATTGCTCTACTTTGTATTTGCCTGGCCCTGTCTGGCATCAGGTAAATTGAGGGACTACTTTCAATATTACATAAGAGTTTGCAGTTTGGCACAATTTTTAGAAAATCCACTTTATTGATATATAATTTATATACCATAAATTTTGTTTAAAGTGGACATTTTGATGGATTTCAGGATATTTATGGATTTGTACTATCTTATCATAATTTTAAAGTATTTTTATTGATCCACAAAGAAACATTATACCTATTAGTAGTCACCCTCGACTTCCACCCACCCCTCTCATCTCTGGGAAACCTATCATATACTTTTTGTCTCTACAGAGTTGTAGGTTGTGAACATTTCCTATCAGTTGTGACATACCACATGTGCTCTTTCATGACTGGTTTGTTTCACTTAGTGTAATGTTTTTGAGGTTCATCTATGTTTTAGAATGTATTAGTACTTAATTTGTTTTTATTGCTAGATAATATCACATTCATGTATGTACAATGTTATTTATCATTCTTCAAGTGATGGATATTTAGATTGTTTCTACTTTTTGGCTACCATGAATATGGCTATGAACATATGTAAAAGTTTTCATGTGATATGTTTTTATTATGCTTATATTTCTACTCAGGAATAGAGTTGCCAGGTCTTGTAACTCTTTAGTGAACTGCCAAATTGTATTCCAAAGTAGCTGCACACATTCTGTGAGGGTTCCAATTTCTCCATATTCTTGACAGCACTTGTTGCTGTCAGTCTTTTTTACTGTAGAGAGATTTCACTTTCTAATGACTAACGATCACATCTTCTCATCTGCTTTTTGCCCATTCATTTGTTTACCTTGTCATTTACACATTTTTAGTTGGATTATTTGTCTTTGTATTGTTAAATTTTAAGATTTCTTTATATATGCTAGAGACAAATCCCTTATCAGATGTGTGTTTTGCAAATATTTTGTCCTGTTGTGTTGGGTGTCTTTCACTTTTTTGGTGGTGTTATTTGAAGTACAAAATTTTCAGTTTTGATGAAGTTTATCAGCTTTACATTTTATCAATGTTGCTTTTGTCACTATGTGTAAGAAATCATAGCATAAGTCGAGGGCAGTGGTACACATCTATAATCCCAGCAACTTGGGAGGCTGAGGCAGGAGGATCTCAAGTTCCAGGTCAGCTTCAGCAATTCAGTCAGACTCCCATGCCCAAGTAAAAAATAAAAAGAATTGGAGATGGTATTGGAACACCCCTTGATCCAATCTCCAGTACCAAAAAGAAAAACAAAACAAAACAAACAACAACAATAGCAGCAACAAAAATTGTTGCTTAACTCTGGCAAAAATTCTTGGGTCTGTTTTTTCCTTGAACTTTTTTTTTTCAATCCCAAGGGAACCATGAAATCATTGTAACTTATTTCGGTGCCTGTGGACTTGTATAATCCCAGGATCAGAGCAACAAAACAAAACGGATAAGTCAGGTAGGCCACAGTTGTGTGTGTGCTTGGAGATGGAGGTGAGGATGGTGCCTATTTGCCCTGCCAGAGTTGGAGAGGTATTTGCTAGAATCTGTTAATAAAGACTTAGCAGTCTCTTATCTGGTGAATAAAGACTTAAAATGTTGGTTCAAACAATATAAACAGACCTGTACTTTTTTGTTAATTACCATCTAAATTAACCTGTGCTGGTATCTTAGACTGCTGTTTAAACTTATATGCAATAAGAAATTTACAAAAGAAGAATATTTGGGTGAAAGCTAGCAGGGTAGATTGACAGCGAGGAGACCCATAATATCCAAACTATGTCTGCTATATAAAAATTTCAAAATGCTAACTATAGTAATTTATTTTGTTTATTCACTTCTTGGAAAATTGGATGTTTGAGGTGGTTTTTTGGTACATTTCCCTGCTCTTTCTCTTTGTGCCAGTTTAAGGAATTGCTAATTGTCCATTCTTGCTGGAAAGTACTGATTTCCATTTGAATATAACAGTCTTTTTGCTAAAACTTTCCTGTGGTTGTTTCTATCAAATACAGAAGCCTTCTGTTTGTGGACTGAATGTTCAGCCAGCCGTGACGTAGTCACTATTATCAATGAAACTTATTCATCATTTTCCGTGCTAGCACATTGTAGGGGCCTTGCAGAGGATCTTGGAGACTTTCAATGGAGCACTTCTCCTTGCTTACTTCCATACACTGTTGCTATTAAGTGATTCTGTTCTCTATCTTTTCCAGACCTTGTGGATAATTAGGTCTTTTTGTTTTCTGTTTATTCCTAAAAGTGTTTTGTAGGTATGAGGCACTGATTGAGAATTTGTTCATTTTCTAAATTAAAAAAAAAAGGACAATTAATGCTCTCAGCAGATAATTTCATTCTTTTTTATATATGTTAACCCCTTTTGCATCCGGTGTCATTTTACTAAGATATAAACAATGTTATGTTTTTATAAAATAAATGAAGTGGAAGTTTGGTGATCTCAGATTAAAAGCTTATTACTCTTTCAGTAATTAAACTTTTTGATATTTGATTTTGTATATTTGTGGAAGGCTTAGATTAATTCACAGGTAATTGCTAATTTTCACTTGTATAGATACAGCTGTAGAGATATAGAAGGATTTATTTGTCCTCATTCCTGAGTGGAATACAGTAGACGTTGTTATCAAACTAAACCTATCATACACTTTGGTAAAATCTTGCACACTGACATATAGCAGATACTTATATGAGAGCCATATGAAACACAATCAGCCTTCCTAGCATGGGTATTGAACCTGCCGTACAATAGTGTTATGATAAGTGGCTTTCCCTGTGTGTGTTGGTTGTGGAGAGCAGGGGCAGAATATCCATGATAGAACAATAATTGCATTTTCCTGACTCCTTCTAAAGGTCTTTTCTTTTTTCCAAAATATTCCATGAAAAATGGCATATGCTTGCCTTACATTCTCAACCCCTGGTCCTTTCTTCCAAGAGTCTGAGTTTCAGTGGCTCCTTCAGCCAGTGGCTTCTTATAGTATCCGTTGGGTTAAGAGGGCTACACTTGAATATAACAGTCTGGAAACTAAGGGATTCATTTAGAACTGATCAGTTCAGTAGTTTTCATTTGTAGGAATTCTGTTCCTGTGGGGACATTTTAGGAAAAATTTATTTCTGCCATACAAGGAACTCCCCCTTCCTACTTTATATATATATATATATGTACATACCCTGGCCCTGAACCATAGAAAATTTCTGAGTTGAAAATGAGTCTTCATTTGATACCTATTTAAGTAAGTACCTCAGGCCTGCTTAGGTCCAGAACCAAATTCTAGGGGTACTCAGGAGATACCAGAGTTGCCCTGAGGCTGGAAGCAGTGAAGGGATTATTCTTATTTCTCTTCGCATTTTCCAGAGTGTCTAAAATAATATGCTGTAGACTGAGTGAGCACAACAAATATGCTAGAACCCTTTATCTGTTGTTGTTCTTGATTTACATATGTGTCTATTTAAGATTATTAAAGCCCAAGATAATTGTAGAATTTCTCATTTTATCCCATATACCCCTCAAGTCTCTCAACCACAGATTTAAATACTTGTATTTACTGAACTTTGACATTTTCGTTGTAGAACTCCACATTTCACTTGCAGATATAACTTTTGTCTCTCTGTAGTGAACGGATCATTGTTATGGTACTCACTGATCTCTACCCTCTGTGAGCAGGACACTTGTATTAAATGAAAAATTACCTGATTACAGATTGTGATTTATATTGATAATGTAGAAATGTATAATATACATTTCATTTCTCTAGCCATTCTGTCTTGCCTATTTTTGATACAATATGGGTTTTCTTTATATCTAAGATTATTCTGCTATGTTCATAACTGATTGTGTCCTTCCCTGTATTTTCTCTCTCCCCCAAATCTATCACACCGATGCCAGAGTTACCTTAGTAAAAACATAAACACATCCTTCTCCTGCTTATAAAAATCTTCAGTGGTTCCAACCTGTTGGGTCCAAAGCCTACACTGTAAAGTCATGCCAGTCTCTTTGAATCTCTTTGTAACTAAATTTTCTGCACTTCTGTTCATAATTTTCCTCCATGCGCATTCTCTAAACATACCATTCATTTGCATGATCTCCAAGCCTTGGCAGATGCGCTTCCTCTGCCTGAAATGCTTCTCATCCACTCTGTCTTTAGAAACCCCTACTCATCCTCTGCAGCACAAAAGTTATGTCCTCTCTGGTCTCACAGGCTATTTCTTTTCATCTGTGCTGGTGTAGTGTAGCAGAGCAAATGATACTGCTGTTACATCACTTGATTGGATTGCTCCTCAAACTTTTGAGGACTGATTTTGTAAAATGTCATAAAATGAAATAATAGAAAAATGAAGTATAAAAAGATATACAAAGTAGAAGCCTCTTTTAAAAATCATTAGATTCAACAGACATGAAATTACTGCTAGATTGGTATAAAAGTTTATAAATATTCACAGTTAATTTCTGTACTTAGTCATCTTCTTTGGGCCAACAACAAATAATTCACAGATCAGCACTTGTCCCTGGCACACATTTTAATAGAACTGCTGTGTAACATTTATCAATTTTATGGTTCTTTGCTCTCCTCACTATACAGGGGTTGTATCTCAATGATCCTATGTTTTGTCTGGCTTCCTATCGCCCACCCCAACCCTGCAAAAAAATTTGGTCTTGGAATAGTGCATGAAACAGTTTAACAGTAAATGTTTGGGTGAATGAATCAGGAATAGCATGACCTTATATTTATAAGAAGCATTTTAGTTTGTAGAGGTCTTGGGTAGAGTTTTATTTTAGCTTGTACATGTAGTACTTTGAACTTCACGATGCCATGTGAAGTTTCCTATAGGGAAAGGGCTTGCAGATAGTCTGAAGTAGAACAGTGCTGTTGTAATATGCCTTTGTTTTCGTGGTCTCTAAGAAATCCCGAGTGCAGGAAGGAGACATCACCACATTCTTGGCACAAGCCATCAAATGGCTCTTTGCTCTAGGAGAGAGGAGGTTGGAACCAGTAGCACCATTGAAGCAACCTTTTATCAAATTGTTGCTTTGAGGAGAATACTTGCATCCAGCTGCAAATGAAATGCTTTTCATTTTTCTGGTTTTCCTGACAAACCATAGGCAGATGTCATTCCGTCCTCCAGGTTTCCCATCTTGGGGACAGACAGCCCCTCCAGGATCTTCCCCATCCTCATTCACAATTCATGAGTTTATATGTATTTAGAATCTTCATTTTGAAAGTTGTATTGCCAGTTTCAGAAGCCTAGAATTTGTCCCGCTTCCTCTAATTTTGGAGCAGTATTCTGCTATAGTGTGAAGCATTGGAAGCCAAAGTTCCAGGCTTCACTATTGACTGATTGTGTGACTCTGGGCGAGTCATTCTCCTTTTATAATTTGTGATATCTGTCCTCATTTGGAATACAGACTAAATTATTTCTAGTATTGATTTTTAACTTTCTATTTGGGCTTTGCATGGGTCCGTGTTTGTTTGCCTTGCTTTTTTCTTCTCCTTGTTCCCTGCCAACCTTCCCTCCCTTCCTTTTTGTCTTTTTTTTTAATAGTACTGGAGATTAAACCCAAGACCTCATACATTGTAGGCAAAGATTCTCTCACTGAGATACACCCACAAATCTTTTTTATTATTATTATTTTTTTTATTTTTGAGGCAGAGTGTTACTAAGTTGCTGAGGCTGGCCTTGAACTTGTGTCCTTCCTGCCTTAGCCTCCTAATTTGCTGAGATTACAGGATTTTGCCACTGCACCCACATTGCTTTTCTTTTAGTCATTATTTAACTCTGGTGATCTTCATGTAATACCATGCACATATTATGTCAGTAGTTACCATATTATATTGATATTCTCATTGCTTTTTTTCTCCCCAGCTGTACTGTGGCTTTCTCAAAGACATCATATTATTTTTGTATTGGCAGTTCTTGGCCCAGTGTCCGAATTAACATCCTTCAATGTTGGCTGACTTGATGTAGGCTGAACTCTGTCCTTGGTTTTTGCTTCAGATTTTAGTTTAGCAGTCTACCTATCAGCTGAGAAACCTTGTACTGCCTGCATAGTTGATGACCCATTAATATATTACAGAACTCTTTAAGGTTGTAAAAGCCCAGTTAAAGTAATGCTGATCAGTCATGTGCACATGTAAAACAGAAGGGAGTTGTGGTTATTCATTCATTGTTCTTAGGAAGGTCTCATTGCTTATTAGCTTGATGAAGGATAGATGCTGAGATTTCTCTGTCTGTGCCTTCTTGGCCTCTGGCAGCCGAGAAAAAGACATGAATTCTCTGCCCACAGACTGTCCGCCCCACAAGGCATACTGCCAAGAGTCTCAAGTCACATGCCTGGTGAGTTGCTGCTACATTTTTTTCCTTCTCTTGTGTTTTTCAGGGCTACTGTTGTTGGGCTCTCTGCCTGGTGTCCCTGAATTGTAGCTCTTTTAGTTGTCTGACTGATGAACTCCAAACATTGTTTAGCAACTGAAGCAATCTTTATGGTGACTGGATTACCTCCACTGAGTAAGCCAGACATGTGCTGGATTGTTCTAGTCTTTGCTTCTGAACCTCAAACTCGGCATCATACCAGCTTATAGTCCTGAAGCCCTAAGTGCCCCCAAACCTGGGATATGGGTGAAAGGCAGTCAAGTCAGTTCTCATTTCTTCCCCTGGGGAGAGGTGTCCTCATCCTCTGGGGTGAAGGCTTAGCTAGCCTTGCCTTTCTTCCCAGGCATTCCATTTTGCATTTCATTTGCAGAGTTGAGCCTCGTGCCTCTTTGTAATACCTTCCGTATACAAAATGTTAGTATACCTATGGGAAAGTTAATCCTTTGAGTTGTGTTTTTAATGATGATAGTGGATTTAAAGTGAGCCTCAGTGCATGTTTTTTTGGCCCAAGTGTTTGTGAGGTGATTTGCAAGGGTTTAGTGAATGGATGTCTAATGGAGTGAAACCTATTAATGCTTAAGTTTATTGACCCACTAACCTTAACTTTGTCTAACACTGTGTTCTATGTAACAACCTTGAGCTTGGAATGACCCCATTACCTTGAGTTAACTATTCTGCTGAGGACTGTTAAGAAAAAAAAGAAAAAGAAAAAACCAAAACCAACCAACCAACCAACCAACCAACCAACCAGACAATACTGAGAATTGAGAACTTGGAAACATTTCTCTTTTTTCTTGGTATTGCCTCTTCTTTCTATTTAATTTCTGAATTCTTTTCTCTCTCTCTTTTGAGATGCACAATAAGTTCATGGAAAACCTGTATTTCAGTATTGACCTATGCACTTTCCACATGTAACTTTGAGAGAATTTATCTTCCTTTGTAAGCTGTAGTTTTCTTCTTATAGCATATTGTCTGGATACTGTGATGAATGTGTTGAACTGCTAACATAAGAAAGCCTCAGGAAAGCCTTTTTTTCCATTTTCCTGTTAAAATTCACACAAAATATTATTTGCTATGAATGAGTCACTTGTGCTGGTATTTAAAATTAAGAGAAAATGTTATAAATAGCATTAAGTACAAGTTGAGGCACTTAATGAATAAAATTATTTAGTTCATCAAAAAACTTAACACCAAAAAAACAAATAACCTAAGGAATAATAATAAATGGGCTAAGGAACTGAACAGACATTTCATAGAAGAAGAAATGCAGTCGGTCTACAAATATATGAAAAAATGTTCAACATCTCTACAATTAGAGAAATGCAAATAAAAAATGCTCTGAGATTCCATCTCACTCCAATCAGAATGGCAATTATCAAGAATACAAGCATCAATAAATGTTGGCAAGGATGTGGGGGAAAAGGTACAGTCATACATTGCTGGTGGGATTGCAAATTGGTTCAACCACTGTGGAAAACAAGTATGAAGATTCCTCAGAAAACTTGAAATGGAACCACCATTTGACCCAGTTATCCCACTCCTTGGTTTATACTCAAAGGACTTGTAGACCAGTGGTACAGAATAGAGGACACAGAGACAAATCCACATAAATACAGTTACCTTATATTAGACAAAGCTGCCAAAAGCATATATTAGAGAAACGATAGCCTCTTCAACAAATGGTACTGGGAAAACTGGAAATCCATATGCAACAAAATGAAATTCCACCCCTATCTCTCACCATGCACAAAACTCAACTCAAAGTGGATCAAGGACCTAGGAATTAAACTAGAGACCCTGCACCTAACAGAAGAAAAAGTAGGCCCAAATCTCCATCATGTCGGATTAGACCCCAACTTCCTTAATAAGACTCCTATAGTGCAAGAATTAAAATAATCAATAAATGGGATGGATTCAAACTCAAAAGCCTCTTCTCAGTAAAAGAAACCATCAGTGAAGTGAATAGAGAGCCTATAGAATGGGAGCAAGTTTTTACCACATGCACATCAGCTAGAGCACTAATCTCTAGGCTACATAAGGAACTCAAAAATCTTAACACAAAAAAAAAAAACCTAAATAATCCAATCAATAAATGGACCAAGGAACTGAACAGGCATTTCTCAGAAGAATGATATACAATCAATCAACAAATATATGAGAAAAATGTTCAACATCTCTTGCAATTAGAGGAATGTATATCAAACTACTCTAAGATTTCATCTCACTCCAGTTAGAATGGCAGGTATTATACATATAAACAACAATAAGTGTTGTTGAGGATGTGGGGGGAAAGGGTACACTCATACGTTGTTGGTGGGACTGCAACCAATCTGGAAAGCAGTATGGAGATTGCTTGAAAAACTGGAATGGAACCACTATTTGACCCAGCTCTCCCACTCCTTGGTTTATACCCAAAGGACTTTAAAAAATCAGCATACTATAGGGTTGCAGCCAAATCAATGCTTATAGCAGCACAATTCACAATAGGTAAATTGTGGAGCCAACCTAGATACCCTTCAGTAGATCAATGGATAAGAAAATATGCTATATCTATACACAATAGAATATTACTCAGCATTAAAAGAGAATAAAATCATGGTATTTGCAGGCAAATGGATAGAGTTGGAGAATATAATGCTAAATGAAGTAAGCCAATTCCCCAAAACCAAAGACCAAATTTTTTCTCTGGTATAAGGATGCTGATTCATAATTGGGGTGGCGAGGGGAGCATGGGAGGAATAGACAAACTTTAGATAGGGCAGTGGGGAGGGAGGGAAAGAAAAGGAGATATGGGGGTAGGAAAGACAGTGGAATGAGATGGACATCATTACTCCAAGTACATGTATGAAAACATGAATGATGTGACTCTACTTTGTGTACAACCAGAGACATGAAAAATTGTGCTCTGTTTGTGTAATATGAGTTGAAATGCATTCTGCTGTCATATATAATAAATTAGAATAAATAAAATAAAAGAAATAAGCATACTACAGTGATGTAGCCATATCAATGTTTATAGCAGCTCAATTCACAGTAGCTAAGCTATGTGCCCTTCAACAGATGAAACGATAAAGAAATTGTGGTATATATGCAAAATAGAATATTACTCAGCCTTAAAAAAAGAGTAAAATTATGGCATTTGCTAGTAAATGGATGGAACTGGAGAATATCATGCTAAGGTGAAATAAGCCAATACCAAAGAACCAAAGGCAGAATGTTTTCTTAGATATGTGGATGCTAATTCACAATGAAAGTGTGGTGGTGCTAGGGAAGAATAGAGGTACTTTCGACTAGACAGAGACGAGTGAAGGAAAGAAAGGAGGTACAGGGATATATATGAAAATAGAATTATTTGGACTTTATTACCCTGTGTGTATATATGATTATACAACCAGTGTAATGCTACATTATGTACAACCAGAAAAATGAGAACTTATACTACCATCTAAGTATGATGTGTCAAAATGTGTCAAAATTCTACTGTCATGGATAACTAGAACAAATAAAAAAAATTACCACCTCTCCAAAATTATTTAGTTCAATGAGCAATTGTTGCACACCAACTTGCTGCCCAAGTTTGCAGCCTAATGAGAAATGCAGGTAAAGACGCAGACATTTGCATGGGGTGTGGTGGGTGCTGTGGAGGATGACTGGCTTGCTATGCAAATGCAATGGCAGGCACTGCTTTTTTGAGGTGGTAGAGGAGGTGAGTGAGGAATGGCAGAAAGCCAGGGACGAGCTCCTGAAGGAATGGATTTTTGAACTGTGGCTTGTTGAAGACAGGGAGCACATTCCAGGCAGAGGGAAGTTCATGAGGGAAGATAAAAATGAAATTCTGGAGTAGCATAGCTAGTGCAACTTCAGGTTGCTCAGGCTTAATTGTAGAGTGTGAGGTGGCAAGAGGTGGAAGGTGTAGCTGTTAATGGCCAGCCCATGGAAGGCTCTTTTGTCATGCTAAGAAACTCAGTTCTTGTCCAATAGAGAATGGGGGCCATTCATGCCAAAGCTGGCTCTATACTGGGTTGTGACATGATCAAATTTGCATTTTATAAGAATCATTGTGGTGTGCAGAGTGTATGGGAGAGATTCAAGCTGAGAAGAAGGGGGAGGCTTGTTCATAAGCTGGTGCAAAGGTTAAGAGGAGAGGTAATGAAGGCCTGAAGTGACAGAGTAAGTTGCAGAGCGATGAAGAGGAGGAAAGCAACTGGGAATAATAGAGGAGGTGAGATCTGTGGGAGCTTCATTGTCGAGGTGGAAGGTTCTTTGGGTGACTCTCTCATGTTCTTGTTTGGGGTGCTTCTAATGAGAATGGTAGATAAAAGAAGCAGATCAGATTTAGCGGGTAGACAACAAATTCAGTTTTAGATAAGTTGAATTTACCCTGCTTGTGGGATATGATCCAAGAGAAGGACTTTGCAACAGGTAATTTGATACATGATCTGGGGCTTAAGAGAGGTCAGGGCCAGAAATGCAGCTTTTACCTTAATCTTAATTGATAGTAATGATGTTAGAAACAAGTAAAATGGTCCCTTTGTCTTTACACTATGGTAGACACATTTGTATCATATTACAAATGAAGCTGTCATCAAAACTGAAGCAGGATCCCCTGCTTCCCTTCCACTTTGGTTCTCTCTTTAATGGGGATGAAATATTGTTCTCTTTCTTTTTTCTCTGTCAATTCCCATAGTGCCTTTTGGTTTGAAATACTACTTTGAAATGAAATAAAATTGAATTTTGAAGGGTGTTAAATTTTAATGTGATATTTTACATAATTCCAAGCTATATTTTACTGTGGTTCAGCATATCTTCTGATGACTGTGGGAGTGGTTCTGAGTAATTCTTCTTTATTGTCGTCATCGTCATCATCATCATCATCATTATTTTACCATTAGTTCTCAGATAAAAGTTTAGAGAAAATTATTAGAAGAATTAGGCTGTGAAGGGATAAATGTCAATACCTCCGCTGCAGTGGCTTCCAAGTCACCTGGCTTGTCTCGCTTTCTTTTTCCTGGAGTCTTTTTGATTTCAGATGAGAATACAGGTGTCCTTCAGAGTTATTGCAGCTCTGAAATTTTTGGAATTTTTGAATTTTTTTAACCTTCCATATGTTTTCTTTTTTTTTCCCCCAGTAAGGAGGGTAGAGTTCATCTTATTTCAGGGGACCTTAGGAAACCTTATGCTTGGATAGTCTTGCTTTATTCCTTTGTGACTTATACATGTCTTTTTAGAATTATCTTCTTGTCATGTTGAGTTTATAGCAGTCTGTTCCTGTTGTCTTCCTTTTGAATATACATGGAAAATCAGACATTCTGTTTTGGCTTTATTGAAATTATAAATTGGTTTTCCTTTCTCTCTTTTTCTCTCTCTGCTCTCTCTCTCTCTCTCTCTCTTTCCTTCCCCCCACCTATATTCATAAGGCCAAAAAAAATGAGGTCCAATATTCAAATGTCTTTGAGGTCTTTATTGTTTTAGCTACATTATTAACCAACCTTTTTTTAAGTACATTTTGTCAGTTCATTTCATTTTCAGCAGCTCTGTCAAAAGATTTTTATGTAACATGGTGATATTGTGATTTATTTACCAAGTTGATTTCTGTTCCTATTATTTCCTGCAACTTTCTGCAGGGTTCTCTCTCTCTCTCTCTCTCTCTCTCTCTCTCTCTGAAGGAAAGGGACACTTCATCAGGATGCAGAAAAGAGACAAATGTCTGTTTTTTGAATTTAGAAATGATAAACCCTTGACCTGGTTGTAATGCTGTATTTGGAAAAGTAAAAAAAAAATCAAGAAAAAAGATTTTGTCAACTAGGAGAGGAAGGAGATCAGATATGCAGTTGAAAGAGCCTAGTTATTGGTGTTACACTCAAAGGAAAGCCCAGGAAGGTTTAAGGAATTCTAGAGGATAAATGACTTCTTCCAACCATGACTTACCCTTGTTGGTTAAAAAAAAAAAAAAAAAAAAAAAAAAGACCTTAGCTAAAATGCAAAGATTAAGTTTGTGTATCTCAGCTAAATAGAGGCTCACAACCAAAATTAAGTTTAGTTATGGCAAAAAAAAAAAAAGAAAAAGAATAAAGTTAAATTTTCAACAGCAGACTTGTGGACAAGGATTTGTATCTATGTTAAATAGCAATGAAATATAGTAGAAAATTGCTCTGAAGCCAGATGGATTTGGGTTTAAATCCTGTCTATGTAATACCCTAGTTGAGTTCCTTAATCCCTTTGAGTCTGCCCTTTCATTTGTCTAACTAGAATAGTAAAACCCACCTTACTGGAGTGTCTTAATGCTTGGATATGATATATGCGCAGTATCTAGAAAGTTGCTTGGCTCATAATACTCAAAAATACTTTCTTTCACATGAAGTTTTCTCAGTCCCACCTTTTGCTTCTGAAGGCATAGAATTTAATCTAAATCCTCCTTTCATGTTGATAACCCTATAGCTAGTTGAAGGCCAGTGTTCTCAATTTGCCTAGCAAGCACTGTGTCTTGCATATTTGAAAAGCAATATGGCATAGTGTATTCAGGAACACATTGGTAAGCTTTGAATCCCAGCAAGGCCACTTACTTCCTCAGATAAGTTTCTTAACTCCTTTGCACCTCAGTTTCCTTATTTGTAAAATGAAGATCATAATAACCTATATCATGGAGTAGTTGTGAGAATTAAAGGTGTTAGTGAGGAATAGAATAAAGAATCTCATTGTGTCAGAGACAATGCTACGTGCTCACCTAATTTTGTTTATTTTCCTCTTTAGAGCTAGACAATGGCTGTATTTTCTTGCCTTCCTTGCAGTTATGTTGGGGCCATGTCCTTATTCCAATTGGCAGAAGATGATTTGTGTCATTTATGAGCCAAAACTCTGTTGTGTTGTTACCGCTGTTGACCGGTGACGAGTTCTTGCTTCCCCAATGTTGAAGAATAACACCAAAGAAGCATGCCGAGGCAAGGTCAGAGTAGAAATTAGAAGTTTATTAAAGGACAGCAGAAAAGACTTCTCCCGGAAGAAGAAGGGGACCCAAGAGGTGGAATCCGTGGAAGTGCGGTTGTCTCCCCTTTTTATAGTTTTGGTGATGGAATGTAGGTTGGAAGGCCCGAGGGATGGGACACAGGTGGGCCTAATTATCACCTTTGGGATGGGATTATCACTTCTCTGGGATGGGCTATCTCCAAATATGTTGGGGCTGTTGGTTAACACTTCTTTGAGGTGGACTTTGGCCTAGGGCCTTTTTGGGACTTCATTAACATTCTCTGAGTCATTCCCAGCATGGCCTCCATTTTAGATTTCACTCGGTATTAGATCCGATTTATCTAATTACATTGACTACCTAACTTTAAATCTGGCTTCAGTGTGAATTGTTGAGAGCATACATCGAATGAATGATGGATTCACCAGATATTAGATGGGGTTCCTAACTCACCATTTGGAGGATAACTTCTGGATCCACAGAGGACATTGTATGAGCAAGGAATAAACTGTGTGGGGGTTGCAGGTCACTGGGTCAAATCAAGTAGTTGTATCTGGCTGTCCCATTGGAAGGAGATAGTTGATCAAGGCAGATATCTGAATGGATCATACAGAGGAACAGGGAGGAGATGGAGACCGGGAAATTTTGTCAAGGAACCAAGCCTTGCTTTTGGTATGAGAAAGTCTAACTTATTAGTGTGGCTGCTGAAGCAACATAATATTATAAGAATTCATTACATTTGAGAAAGTAGACCAGTGATCCTTGAGGAGAAACAACATTTGTCAACCACTGTCCCGATAGTTTCTGCTTTTCCTGCATACCATTCAAAACGGTGATTGTTTTTTATTTTTAGGAATCAAGTTTTCAATTATCTTTAAACACTTAACAAGAAAATGTGACTTCTCAAAATGTTTTCTGTACCATTTTTCTTTTTTTAAATTTTTATTTCTTCATATATTTGTCAGATTGACTCATTGTAAAGATAAGTAAAAAAATACCATAATAAAGGAGAAGGAAAAATACAAATCAGGTAAAATGTGACTTACTTAGAGGTCTAAGCCAGTTCAGCCTCATTTCTTAGTGCAAATTGATAGGTGAAAAGTATTTAATACTAGCATTATTGAAGCATTGGTCACATATCTTATATGTTCACATCATGGGACCATAATGCCTGCTTTTGAGAAAATGTCATCATGAAATCAAATGTTGGCCATGTTTTTGTAATGATCAGTGCTGCAGTAAAATTCAGTATCTATTTCTTTCTCTTGTGGAGGAGGGTGACAGAAAGTTCACTTCTTACAGAACTCATCACTATTCCTGAAAGATAGGAAAAGTAATTTCTGATACTGAGTTAGAGTGTTACACTGGGGAGGAGGTAGAGGAAGAATAGGGCTTCTTTTCATCTCTCTCCCAGTCCACTGTTGAGTGCCACAGCAGTAGAAATTTTGATGCACCATAAATCTGAGTAAATATTATATTAGAAATGAAGTGAGAGGCCTATAACTTGGGGAAGAAGGGTTAACAATATCCATTATTTAGAATATTCTGTGTCTTAACATTTGAATGAAATGTTTGTTTCTCTCTGTAGTTTCTTAGGAATTTTGTTCCCCTTTCCTGCACTCATTTTTGAAGCGGCACAGGGATGTCTTTAGAGCTATAGATGGTGGCAGCAGTGGTAGATACTTGGTTTGCGGTGTCAAGAGGTAGGCAGGAGAGCCCTGGGTTCTTCAGTGATGATGACTTAGGGACTTTATCTGATTATATAATACATACACAACAATATAAGCAGAGTCAGAGAAGATCATTTCATGGTTTGAACCTCTTGCCATTAATGCACTGGTGCACGCACATGATTTAGGAAGGCAAACTATTTAATAGTGGAAGATACCAACTGCTCTTTAGAATGTTGAGTTTAAAGTGATGATTATTAAAGTGGTAGTTAGAGGTCTGCCACCTTCTTTTTTGAAAATCTGGAAGTAACAATGTTTTGAAGGCTTTCTGTTGTTAAGCTCAAATTATTTCCCCAATTATATATCCGATAGAGCACATCTTATATCTCCGAGATTTTAGTGCAGGTATGTAGAAATGTCTGATTCATTATATAAACTATCAACTTTTTTTCTATGCACATTTCCTTTTCCTTTTTAGGGGGGGAGGGGTTCAATAGGCTTACCAATTTATCTGCCACATATAGTAACAAGCCTATATGAAATGAGTGAATTTGTTAAAGGAGATAGAAAAGTGGGATAATATTTAAAAATACATTTGACTTTGAGAAAAGTGACTTTCTTTTCATGGCAATGTTCGTTCAATATGAGGCAATAAAGAAGAATTTCTTTTCTGTGGAACTTAATCTGTAGCCAGCTGCTGCTGTATCTCATTATGTTCTTCTTGTAATTAGAGCAATTAGGATGAGGCTTGTGCCATATATTGGTCTTGGAAGGAGGGTGAGCTATTTCCAGGCTTGTTTTGAGAGATTAGAGATTAATGGCCTAATCTTTTAGGTAAACTGATGGAAACTGAGAACTGTTTAAGCTAGGAAAAGGAGAAGGGCAATTTGTTTTTTATTACCTATAATGTTCTTTTCTTATCACCATGGTAGCTACATATCTTGATAAATTTGTTTTTGAATGAGGTTAACTCTAAAGGTAATTGATGAGAGATTGTAGACTAGAAGACAGAAGTTGGGCTTTGTGGTACAGTGATAATTGTGGAAATCTGGCTCCAAGGCTTTGACACGTACAGGTTGGAGAAAAATAGGAAGGAGAATTTAAAGGAGAAGTAAAAATTAGAAATATTCAAAATTCTCTTTGGAAAACCAATCTCATGAATGTTGTTTCTGTGGTGAAGAAACGCAGGAGATTAGGTGTAGAAACCACGGATGTGCTAAAGCACCACAGGATTCCTAGGGTAGTGCCACTGCACGTTCACCAAGGATTAGTGTGCTGTTCCACATCCTGGCTTTACGAGGCTTCTCATAGGGACTGATGGATGGTCTTTCCTTCCTCTCTGCTCCCTTTTCTTCACTGCCAGTACTAGTGGTGATTCTCATCGCAAATCCTGAACCTTTTTGTTCTTCCAGCCGGTCCTTCTCAGGTCATTATCTACACCAATTCAACTTACCTGTGGTCACCAAATGCATTTTTATGAACCGCTAATATATCCTTATATTTTATTAAAGGTAGATTAGTCCTCAGTGGCAGATTTCTTTTTTTTTTTTTTTATTTCTTTGGTACCAGGAATTGAACCCAGAGGAGCCCTTTTTGTTTTTTATATTGAGACAGAGTCTTGCCAAGTTGCTTGGGACCTCACTAAATTGCTGAGGCTGGCTTTGTGATCCTCCTGCCTCAGCCTCTGGAGTCTCTGGGATTATAGGCATGCACCACTGTGCTTGGCTCAATGCCAGACTTCTTAACTTGACATTTAAGGTGACCTGGAAGGGGACTAACTAAGCTACTTTGTCATTTATAGTTCTTCTGAATGAGCCCTATTTTGAGCTGGTCTAGTGTCTTCCCTGCCTTTAAAATGTATCATGTTCAGCTCTGCAGCTTCTTTGCTCTTGTCTAATCCCACTCTTGGTTTTCTTAAGTCTTAAAGCCGTCATTACCTAGTACTTATTACCTCTTAGGTTTTTATTTGATAGTCCTTACAGTGCTCGGCATAGTACTAGGTGGATGCTGAAAAATCAGTGGTAGTGACCAAAGCCTAGGATTTTGGAAGTAGAAGAAACTTAGAGGTCAAGATGGCCCACCTCATTTTGAATTTCAAGTTGCTGTGGTTCAGGGTCTCTGGGAACTGACAAGATAACTTAAAAAAATGAGTTGAATCTTTACTTTGTTTCTTTGTTTAATCTTCTTTCAGAGCCCTGGTGTCACCAAATTCCAAGGCACCAAATTCCCAACTCAGGCACTTGACAGAGAAAACCATTTTCTCCAGTTTTGACAGGCTTATCGTGAATTCAATGAATGCCTTTGGCTTCTGGGTGTGTGCCCAGTGCCTTATACATGGAACAGTTAATTCTAGGGCTGTCCATGCCCCACTCTATTCAGATCAGATTCATTGATGTGTGCCAGGTCACTGCTGGCTTGGCATATGCTGGTGGGCAGGAGAGGCCTGGTTTCTCTCTTACATATGACGAGCTCTGTTCCCTGCTGGGTGGGGCATGTGCCTGGGTGAGAGATTCTAGGTGACAGAGCAGCACAGAGAACAACACATTGGTAATGAGAGACTGAACATGAGCAATGAGCACAGACATGAACAGATACAATAAGAACAGGGAACCATTCCTGTACTGCTAGTGGGAACAGCCAGGTAGAGTAGGGTTGTGATGTCTTTCTCAGTGCTGTGCGTGCTCACCTAGGATTGACTGAGGCCTCTGTGTTACCCAAAGGTGACTCTTCATTCATTTATGATGTCACCTATATCTATCCCAATTCTACTTTAAGGAGATGTTAATTCTTTGTTAAAGATGTTCTCCAAATCCGACCCCACCTCCTTTTTAGCTCTCCAAAGGCTAATGAACTCTCAGTTTGTTGTTGTGCCAGTAAGACTCTGGGTTACATTATATGAAAATGTTTTATTTATCCTTAAATTGTATTTCCTAAGCATTAAACTGGAGCTTCCATAAATTTAGTAACAATTAACCATACTGCTCAGCAACTTTCTTGAACAGTATTTCCTAATGTAAAAAATATGAAGAACTTGCCTTTAGGGAATCCATATTTTAGCCAGAAAAAAAGACAATAAACATTAAGCATAACATAATAGTGTTTCTAATAAGTATATTGGAAAACAGAAAAAGCAGCGAGAGTGAGTCAGAAATGCAGAAATAAGATTAAATATAGTTTAATATTTTTACATGTTGAATATTTTAAACCTTTCATTAAATATGTGATTTGTGCCTTTTCTTGATTTTTTGCTAATATGACCTTGAAGAATCAGGCATTCATAAACCAAAATATTTAGTAGTGAGGGAAGGCTTAAAAAGCCAGGGAGTGGGGGCAGGGTAAGTTTCTTCTATCCCCCAGTTATACTTTTGTTTTCCCTTTTTACTTCCAGTCACTTCTACTAAAATGAGAGAATGTGTTGCAGCCACATGGCCCAGCATGATCTTGAATATTTGATGCTCTGTTTTTCACATGCACACACAAACCTAAAATGTTTTTCTTCAGGTATTTCTGTCACTGGATTTTCCGTCCTTGCAGTTTGTTAATCTGACTGAAGCTGACCTCATCATTTATAATGTGAAAAACGCATTAATTTAGTATTCTTAAAGTGCCCATTATATACTTTGGTTATTCCAGTGCTTCTTGAATACTTATATTTATTCAGGTTACCCTCTGATCAGAGGCCTAGGTAGCATTGGGCACATCTATGAGTTTCAAATCTCACCAGGATTTACCTTAGGCTTTAGGAGGGTGTAGACAGCTGGGACCCCACCTCATTATTATCAGTCCTATTGGTGCCCATTTGCTTCAGCTGTCAATACTACTGTGACACCACAATATTAATTTTGATATCTTTTTCATCTGGATTTTTTTTCAAATAATATATAACCCATATAACTATTTCTACAAAAGACAAGACTATTTGAAGAGAAATAGATTGGAAAGGCAAGATTTTAGTGTTTTAAGATTTTTAGAAATTTTAATAAGATTAGTTATGTTTTCTCTTTCATAAAACTGTATAGCTGTTTAATTGTGTTTGAAAACCACAGTAATGATTATTTACTCATAACTCATTGGTACTGATGCCTGAAATACTTGAAAATGTGGCTATTTAAAACCATTGTCTTCAACTAGAAAATTCTATATGAATGTAATTTAAAAACAAATTCAAAATCTTTCTGCTCCAAACTGACCTCTATTTTGATAATGCCTGAGTTTTGCTAATCTTAAATGTAGGATTTTATTTCTTCTTTTCATTCTCTATGTCCTATTTCTTGTCAGACATTTCTGCCAGATTTCCCTTTTAATATCTGTAAATTTATCTATTCCTCCTTCCTAAAGATCCTTTAGTTTATGTCTTCTTTACAATATACATTTTTAGATGAGATAGCAATTGGAGGTACCAATCAGTGCTCTCTTTCTTATTTTATTATACTTACCATTTGTTTGGAAATCTGACTTATAAGTCAAGTTCCAGGCACAAAGGGAGTCTACCCCAAAGAATCCAAAATGGTTCTTCCTAGCAGAGGAAAAAATTCAGAAAAGCAGAGCTAGGGGTGGTGGCATAGAAACCCATTATGCCCAGCGTGGCTGGAGAATAGTAGAGGCAGCTGCCAAATTAGAGGGACCAGAGTAGCTTGCAAATTCCCTGTGCAAGGATAACTTTGGAGACAATGAGGAGATATTAATATGCCCAAAAGGTCATGGACAATGAGGAGATGTTAGTATGCCAACAGACAGACACACTTGCAGAAGGTTTATGGTGGGGCTAAGGAGAATGAGGGAAGGGTCCAGGTGGACCAGATATTGGAAGATTTACATATGTTTGCAGCATAAAGGCTAATGATCTCTACCTATCCTTCACCTCCTATATCCCTACATCTAGCATTTTGTAATTCTCTGGAATTTAGATGTAACCCTTGAGCAAGAGGAAACCAGGCATTGAGATTACCTTGAGTTGACAAATTTACTTTTTATTGTTCAGCAGAATGGGATCCTCAAAACAAAAACGGAGTTATAAAAAAACAAATTCTGCTTCTTCTTGCACTGACTTTGTACTTTGCCAAAGACCAGCAGTGCTAGTTCCTTTGCACTACTGTTTCTAATCTTGCTGCTTTCAATGGGGGAGATTTTTTGCAGTACAGCACCTGAATGTAGATGCTTCATGGTCTAGACCCACCCCATTGTTTCCTAATGTTCTCCAATGTGAACCTCTTTTAGGTAGGCCAGACTGCTCATTAGCTTCATATCTACCAGATGACCCCTGATATAGTTTGAATCTAGAATGTCTCCCAAAGACCCATCTATTAGAGATGTGGCCTCAGTATGGCACTCTTGGGAGATAGTAGAACCCTTCCGGGGTGGGGCTTAGTGGGAGGTCTTCAAATCCCTGGGGCATGCCTGTGAAGGGAGGACTGTGAGGCCCGCCCCTCCCTCTTTCTTTTCTTTATGCTTCCTGGCTGTGAGGTGAGCAGGTCTGCTCTGCCACATGTTCCCACCATGACGCACTGCCACATGCCTACAGCAATGGAGCCAACCAACCATGGATTGAAACTTCCAAACTGTAAGCCAGAGTAACTCTTCCTCTTTGTAAGTTGAGCCTCAGGTATTTGTTAAACAGTGACAGAAAGCTGGCTAACACTTCTCAGCCTCCCTTCCAACCACTCTTTCTTTGCTCATATTTCTCTCCCTTATTTTCAGTCAAGAGCTGTCCTCTCCCTCTTTTTTAAAAGTATAAATCCTGCCCATTTTCAAGGTTCAGTCCAGATTTGATTGCCTTTCTTTATTTTCAAATCCACAACGGCCTTCATTAAAAAAATTATAATACCACTTAGCCCTTGGTTACATAGTACTATTTGTTCCTTGATTTTTGTTCCATGACCTTTAGTTCTTTTTCTCCATGTAGTTGATAAGCTTCTTTGGAACATGGACCAACCCCATTATTATTTTTCTTGTGTTCTCTCGAATGCTAGCATGTGGGAAGCACAGAGTAGATGCTGCAGAGTTACTTGTTAATTAATAGGATAGAAGCTGTCGCTATTTACGTTCTGTATATGAGATGAATTTTATCTCTGTTTTACGCTTTATGAATTTCTGTGTTTCTACCACTCTTGCAGTTAAAGAAGCAGGCAGTGGGTGGATGTACTGTGCACATCTCTGACAAGTAAAACAAAGCTGATTTGTTTTATTTTTAGAAAGCTTGATGGTGTTAATTTTTCAAGTGTCACTTAAAAATGGGTAGCTAAATAAGTACTCTGAGTGTTTTTAATACAATGATGTACTTTGGTAAAGGGACCTTTGAATACAAGCATCACAGTTTTAACATCTTTAGTCAGCACTTGCTTAGAGTGATTGAAGGGATAAAGGAGCTATTGCTGAATATTATGTATTTTTTTTAATTGTGAAAAATCATAGAGCATTAATTAGTGTACCTTTTTGACACAAGTTCAAATGAATTCCTTTGTTAAAGATTTTAGTTCTGTTTCATTTATGTGCTTGAAAAAGCATTGGTTTCCTGCCCTGTTCTGTGCTTTATTTTTTATTCAACACTAGAGACGTTTTCACAGATGGGTCTTTCTCCATTAGGTTTTGGAGAGATTGGATCTTCTTTTCCCATATTACTTCTCTGGCGGTTGTAATCCCCTAGGGGCCCAAAGCAGGCAGGAGAGCTAGGGAAGGAAGAGACAGAAACCTGAGAGGCTTTGGGCACATAAGAATCTTGTTCTGTTCTCCTTTACCACCTCCTCCACTCAGACACTCATTTTCCCCAGGCCCAAAGAAGAACACAAAACCTGCTTTTCAGAAGTAAGCCATGTGCCCCTCTTTAGGGATGACCTATAAAATTTGTACACATGTAAAAATATATAGTGCATTTATTATTTATTTAAAAAACCTCAAATGGCCCCTTATAAATAATGAGTTGTATAATATTCTGGTTGTAAGTCAACCTTATCTGGTTACTTTTTGGTTAAGGAGTACTCTGAAACAAAACAAATAGCACCCCCCCACACACACATGCACACTCACTTTTGTACTGATATAACCCTGAAACCGGCGTGCGTCACAGTAAGATTATCAGAGAGTGTCCTTGTTGTGAGAATAAGGAGGAACATGCAGCAATCTCTGCTTCATGCAGTAGCACTGCTTGCCAGTGCCTAATAAAAATACAATAGAAATGCTTCCATAAAGAAGCTTTATACAATTTATTCACTTTCTCATTCACATATTTACTTGAAATTTGAAGAAAAAGCACAGGGTACTATGAGAAGAATGGATAGGAGAGAGAGAAAGAGAGATGCTTATGAGAAAGGTTCTTTAAGAAGTTTTATTTAAGCTGAGTCTGAATAGCAGATAGGAATTAGAAAGGGAAGGAGTTTAAGAGGTTGTTACCTTGATGTGGGAAATAGCTCTGCATGTTGGAGGACCTGAAGGCTGGAAGTGTGGCACAGAGACGGGAGAGTGGCAGAAGCCAGAGACAGCTTCATTTAGAAATGCTTATGTTTAATTTTTAAAAGACGATTTTTGGTTCATGATTAGCAAATAGCTGCAGAAAGTGCAAGTAGTTTGTGTTAGAGAATCAATATGCTGAAACAGCAGATTCTTATTAAGTTGTATTTAAGTCTTCATAGAGAATGTACAGAAAGACTAGAGAAGAGAATAACACACATCATACTGTGATCAGTGGCTTTTATACACTTTCCCCCCCTTTACTCTCAAGTAATGAGTGAAATACCTGGGATTATCCATGAAAGTCTTCATATATGTTAATATGTCTTTCAATTGTGATTTTTAGCATCAATTCTTGGAACTCAGTTTCTTTGACATCCCTATATGTTTAAGAACCTCTCAGAACTTTTTATCTAATGGAGAATCTAACATTGTGGTTATGGTAGCAGCTTCCTTCAGAATCCTGATTCCACTTTGGAAGGTATGTCTGCCTTTCTCTCCTTTCCTTTCCCTTTCTTCTTAGCTTACCTTTCGGGTTGAATATCAGAAGCTTGTAGGAGCAGTTGCCTCTTGTAAATGTGGTGCTGTGTTACCACCTCCTGTGTGGTCCAAAGATGTCCCGGTAATGGAAATTTAGGAAAAAGGAGAGTAGGGTTGGGTTGGCTGGTTCAGTTGTGTGGACATCAGTTTATGAAAGGATAAACTGGAGATAAAGCATAGGAAGTGGTTTTTTGCTTGACACTCTGATTTTAATTCTAAATCTGACCCTTATTAATGTGATCTCACTTTTTATTTGGGTAAATATGTAATGCTTCCTTTTTACAAAATGTCTTTATTTATGTGTTATAATTAAACATAACAGTGGAGTTTAGACATAATCATACATGCATGGGAAGTAATTTGCCATTTTAGGCCCTTTTTTCCCTTTCCTCTTCTCTTCTGGTCTTCCTTCTTTCTATTTATTTATTGTTTTTTAAATCGGTGCTTTGTAGATACATAAAGGTGAAATTCACTGTGGTATATTCATATTTGTGTATGTATGTGTGTGTATATATAAGTGTATATATATATATATATGTATATATATAATGTATATAGCATAATTCGGATAATTTCATTCTGCAGTCCTTCCCTTTTCTCATCTCTCCTCCATCCCTTTTCTTTGTCCTACTAATCTCTCTCTTATTTTCATGGGAATTCTCCCCCTCCCCCATTTTACCCTTATTTTTCTCTAGCTTCCACACTTGCTATGTTTTGCTTCTTAATGCTGCCTTTGTACTATTGTGAACCTGGAAATCTTTATCTCTCCCACTGGAGATATATGGTATGCAGGTAAAAGTTGTACTTTTAATTCTGCTGCCTCGTAAGCACATTGTCAAATGCTTGATAATGGAAAAGAAATCAAAAAGGTTAGATAGATGCTTTTTGACAGACTCACCACACCAATCTGATTTTTGACTTGTGTAGAATCTAATTAAAATAATCCAAATAACCCTGTCACCTTGTAAAGGAGCTATGGTTTAGGGAGAAGCAAGGTAGGGTCAGGGACCTTGTAACACCCTCCTCTGCCACAAAACTGCCATATGACTTTAGAACAAAGATACTTGGCTTTTTCTGAGCTGTTTACTCATCTGTGAAATGGACATGATAATATGTACCACATTAGGGTCATTTTTGAGGATCATAATATTTGTGAAAATGGTCACCAGAGGCATTGATATGCTTCCTTTTTTTACACAATGTTTTTAATAATGCCTTATAGTTAAACATAATAGTTCCTTAACTTTGATTATTGAATAATTGTTGAGCATGTACTATGTGCAGGTTTAAATAGGTCAAACAAGGCGTCCCTGGCCTTGCCTTTAAGCAGTTTACAGTTCAGTAGCTGTGACACCTGAATCTTTCATCATTGTTTTACTTGCTTTTTGAAAACCATCATCAGTGCCATTGTTGCAGCATGCTTTAATATTTAATACAATGGCTAGACCAGTGGTCACTCACAGGGTCCTGTGGTAGACAGTGGGACCATCTGATGGGAAGCAAACTGTATCTCCCCACCGTTGGACAGTAGGTGATTAGGCAACAGAATAGACATCTGGTGTTGCTGGTGCCCAGATTGATGGAATGGGAGTGAGCCTACTAGAAATAGGATGGCTGGAAGAGGGCCTCCATGATTATAGGGAATGGTGCTAGGAATGCAGCAGTCAGAGTAGGCAAGGAAAGATCACTTGATGAAAACTGTGATGAATCCTGAGCATGACAGCTAGTGGGCATGTGGCCAGGTAAAATTTGCCAAGTGGGTATGCACCTGGTATTGGTTTTGTATTACTCTTTATGCATTTTATATTAAAATGTTGACAGTATTTTTGTGACCTGAGATGAGTTTTGATTATATTTGTATCACACTACTTTCTGTGATTTAGTACTTCTCTGGTTTCGTTCATGTAATTATTTTTTACTCTTTTATTTTTTTTCTCCTTAATCTTCTCTTTGGGACTTTTCTCAACCTAAAAACTACTCCACCCTAGACTTCAGCCTCCCAGCTGCTGCATACAAAACAAGTTGGTTTTTGTGCATCATTCTTTCATTCTCATATGATGCTTCTGTTGCTGTGCAGTAACCATGTTTTTGTAGATGCATCCTTGATCCCAACATTTTTTTGGTAAGAATTTTAGAAGAGCTAGAAAAGTGCAAAGAAAAAATAAAAATTATGTTTAATGCAAGCACAAAGAAGAAAATAAAAATTACCCTTAATGCTTAGCACATAGAGATCACATCTGTTAAAATTTTGACATATCTTTTCAGAATCTTCAAAGATTATTTAGGAAACATTTGAATTTCCAATGCAACCAACATAGACTTGTTACATTTACAAGACAATTGCACCATATTTATTTAAGATCTCTGATAAATGAGAGCTATTTTTTTTCCAAAAATCATATTCGCTTCTACAAGAAAGGTTTTTTTTTTTAAACCATATCTGGTATAAAATTACTATGTAACCTTGATTCATTTTTGAGCCAAAATAGAAGTACTGAAGTGGTGATTAGGAGAGAGAAGAGCTCTCTTCTTTAATAATTTTGACACAGATGCTCAAGAAATAATTAATTCTCTTTTTCTCCTTTTGTATTTCTTTTTATTATTTTATACTCATTTTAAGATCTCAAATTTAGCTAACAAAGAGAGCCTCACCAAATCTCTTTGGGGTGCCTTAATGTGACCCAGGCTACAACTCGAGTATGTACTCTTGGAAGATAATGCCGATTCATCTAAGTTGAAGCTTTACAATTTGGGAAATGTCTGTGCTTCCTAAAACTATATGTTGAGATATATTTACATGTGAAATTCTCTGGGAAGTTGATAAATCTATGAGTTACACCAGATTTTCAAATGATCTTGTGTCCAGGGAAAAGATTCAGGATCTGAATCTAAAATCTGGTGGTAGCTTAGCTCTTGAATTGTCTCAGCTCTTGGCAGGGCTCACAGCTTCTCTGAAGGAGGCACATAGTGTACAAGGAAGTGGTAAAAACTAAAATGGAAAAAATGTCTGACAAACTGGGTTTATTTGTCAGAAAAAATTACTAAGTTTCATTTTATTGCCAACCTCAAATATAAACTATTGTCACTGTATTCTAAGGCTAGTTATGAACTGTGGGATTTTGAGAACAAAATATAGGTTGGCTTTGAATTCTAGTGTGATAGTTTGGATGGATTTTAGGAAGTCTTTTCTTAACAAGAATAATGAGTTTGGTCATGCTCTTGTATATAAATCCATAAAGCTGGATAAGATTTTTCTTTGGGATAATTAGTGACTTAATTTTTTTTTAAATTTTTAAATTTGTTCTAATTAGTTATGCATGACAGTAGAATGAATTTTGACATATTGTACAGAAATGGAGCACAACTTCTCCTTCCTCTGGCTGTATGTGGTGCAGAGTCACACTAGTAGTGTAATCATACATGTATATAGGGTAATAATGTACTCTCATTCCACTGCCTTACCATCCCCACACCCCCCTCCTCTTCCCTCACTCCCTTCCACACAAGCCAAAGTTCCTTCATTGTTCCCTACCCCACCTGCCAATTAGGAATCAGCATCTGCTTATCAGAGAAAACATTCAGCCTTTGGTTTTTTGGGTTTGACTTAGCATGATATTCTCCAGCTCCATTCAGTTACCTGTAAATGATCTTACTTGAAGTTAAAATTGGTGGGCTTATTTTTATTTTAAATAGGCATTGGTTTAGATTGGCTTTGTAATACCTATGAAGTAGCCCATATGCTCTGACTTTAGAAAAAGAGCTCATTTATAGTAAAAGTAACATGTCTTCTCTTCTTTCTAGGTATATTTCCTCTCTCCCTGTTTTCCCTCCTGCAAGTAATTTGAATGTTTGCTCTAAAATGTGTACTTTCATAAGCTAGTATTCCCAGACTTGTTTCTCAACCTGTGACATACTGGTGAGAAGCCTTCTATCCTGACACCTTCCTTCACTCTTTAATTCTGTCCATTGTTCAACCCATCCCCTCACTTTCACTCCCTAGCCACCTGGATGTTAACTGTCTGTCAAACACTGTGATTAGTAAACATATAAAGATAGGACCCATCCAACTTTCTTGATTTCTTTTTGTGACTAGCTACAGTAACTAAAAGACCTGATCAGAACAATTGTAGAAGAAAAGTTTATTTATGGGCTCTCAGTTTCAAAGGAGTTTCAGAGGAGGCTCACATAGTGATCAGAAAGGAGAGAGAGAGAGAGAGAGAGAGAGAGAGAGAGAGAGAGAGAGAGAGAGAGACACTCCACTCTCCAGATACAAAATATGTACCCCAAAGGTAAGCCTCCAGGGACCCACCTCCTTCAGCCACACCCTACTCACCTTCACTTACTCACCTTTAGTTACCACTCAGATGATTAATTCACTAATTGGGTTAAGACTGTCATATAACCTAATCATTTTGCCTCTAAACCTTCTTGCATTGTCTCACATACAGGCTTTTGCGGGGGTGGGGGGACACACCTAATATCTAAACCATAGCAATAGTTCTTTTATCAAAATATCTGCAAAGCAAATATGCAAACTTAGATTGTAATGACACCCCAAGACCATCTTTTCCAAGGTAATCCCATGTATAGAATGTTTATGGATGAGTCAAGAGGGCATAACTGGAGGAATTCAAGTGAAATGGACAGATTACACAGACTGTGGAAGTTGGCATTTAGGAATTATGGTCATGATTTTAGAAAAAAAGGATATGGAAGATAGAACTAGACAGCCTCACAGGGATCTTTCTGGATCCAATATTCTGAAACCTAAAATATGTTATCTAGAGAGAGACCACTGAAAACAAAAGGATTTCCCTGAAAGATGGAGCTCACTGTGAGTCTCACCCATGAAGTTTGGCAGTCCTATGACTCTCACCAGTCAATTAAAGTCAATATCAATTAGGGAATATTAATTAAAGTTGTAGCCTCCCTACAGAAAAAAACATTGATCATCTGTCTCTCTATAGATACAAAATATCGACTCTCTATTTCTAAATATAGGTAAATAAAGACTTATATAAGTGTTTTTCCTCCAGCCAAAGAAAGACAATAACTGACTGTTTTTTGAATGTCTTATAATAACAATTTACTACTTTTAGGTTCCATAACTTCTTTTTCAGCATCTCAGTACCACCAAACACAACTTTTTCTATTATTGCTTTATACAGTTTACCTATCCCATAACCCCATCTCCTTGAGTCTCTCAGCTACCTATTAATGTAATTTTCCTTAGGCTTTATAGCATCTCAGCCCTTATCAGAATGAAGGTTCACATAATTGAAATAATGGATGAAAATGTAAATAGCAAATATTTCTCCCTTGAGTCTTTCAGATTATTTAGTGTTTATCAAGTAACTTCTGGCTTCTGGATGGATTTTAGTGATCATTATTTTTACATCTTATTTTCATGGGAGAGAGAGAATCTGTTGAAGTACAGAATGTCAGAGGTAGCATAGACCTTGAAGAGCACATAGTCAAGTGGTCCTCAAATTTTAGCATTACCAGGAGAGCTTATTAAAGATATGAAGACTTGAGTTTGACCTCCTTACTAAGGTGCCTTAGTAAAGTCTAGAGTGTCTGATAGGGTCCTTGATTCAGTATTTTAAACAAGTGCCTCAGCTAATCCTGATGAGTGTGTTTCAGGGACCTCATTCTATAAGTCACCAAATCTAGGGATTCCCACTGTGGCTCACAGAGACAATGTGGGCTCGAATTCTGCAGCATTTTTCAAAGTGTCAGCAGTGTGGCCAGTCTGCAACTCTTTGGGAACTGTTTTTTATAAAGACCAGCAAAGACCTCCTGGTTGCTAATTCCAATGTGGTTGGCATGCAAGCTTCTTAGTAAATTGACTTAAAAATACAAGTTGATTCTGTCCCTTCTGTAATTACCTTTTTTTTTTCTTAATTCTCCATTTTCCAGGACTTACCCCATCCCTCCAGTCATTCATTCCTCCTTATTCTCTTTCTCCAGTTCTCCTTCCTCTGCCTATTCCTCAAATGTGAGTGTATCTACAGAATTCTTTTACTTGAATGATCTCCTGTTCAGCTTCATGACCTCAGTGACTTACTTGCTTGTTTGTAACTTCTAGATTTTGTTCTTTACCTGAATTTCTGACTACTTTCTCATCTTCCTGTCCTGTAGAACCTTCAAGTTCAGGGTCTAATATTGAGCCGAAAGTTATCTCTCTCCCTGTATCTCCTCCATATATATTTCCTATTTTAGTAAATAGTCACCAGTAACCTATGTGGAATACTTGACAACTAGAGTAGATTATTTTTTACCACCCTCCTTTTCTATATGACAATTATTTCCAGTATTAATTATGAAATGAAATAAATAATAGTGAGCAAAAAGAATTTTTTGTTGAAATATAATCATGCCAGTAAAAAAATATAAACATTACAATGCAAAAAGGAAACAGTTATAAATTATAATAGTATAATTATACTGATATGTAATGCTTGAACAAAAAAAGATTGGTGGGGCCATACGGTAGGGGGACAATTGAAGACACATTTCCAGAGGAGTGAGCTCTGAGAGGTTCAGAGATCATTTTCAGGTAGAAGGACAGAATTGAAATAACTCAAGATGTGTTTCTTTCATTGTTCATCTAGAATCTACTTTTTAATCATAATAATGGGTAGTTGGAGACATTTGTGGGTTGGAGACAGGAAGGAACTTCACCTGAAGTAAGCTTCAATCCTGGTTTCCAACAAACATTTTTCAGAGGCCAAACCGCAATCCCGTATGCTTAGTAATCTTTTCTGGACTAAACATCATGAGGTATTTAATGTTTACTAAAAGTCAGATATTTCAGCCAGACAAGGTGCCACATGCCTGTAATTCCAGTGGCTTGGGAGGCTGAGGCAAGAAGTTTGCAAGTTCAAAACAAGCCTCAGCAGCTTAGCAAGGCCCTAAGCAACTTAGCAAGACCCTGTCTCTAAATAAAAAATAAGAAAAAGGGCTGGGGATGTGGCTCAGTGGTTGTGGCTCAGTGGTTAAGCACTTCTGGGTTCAATCCCTGGTGCCAAAAAAAGATATCTAATTTAACATTTACATATATTATATTACTGCAACTTATAACCATGGCAATTATTTCGAACTTAAATCAACACTTTTGTTTTTTCAGGGAGGAATTTATCAGTGGAATTATTTTGAATTGCTAGTTCATGGTAACAATGTGAGGAAACTTTGAGTCATTTGTATTTTGAATTGACTGCAAACAGTACACCCCATTGTTATCTGAACTCATTCCTTTCCCTTAGCATCCATTGGATCACATGCTTACCTCCAACTGGGAACCTGAGAATCATTTTTTAAATTCCCTTTTTTCTATGCTTTTGAAGTTTATTTTCCTGTTCAATTTCTAACTTCTTTGTTATGCGATTAATTCATTACTTTTGATACTTTCCTTTTTGTACTGTTGCTTCTTTGTGTTTGGTACAACACCTTGGGTTTTGAGAAATGAGTGTGGTGCTGATATATGAATCTGCAGATCTGCATTTGCCTAGTGTTGGGTAGAGAGAGTTGTGCAGGGCCTTCATGAGTAGTGCCAACTTCTAAGAACTCAGGCCCCAAAGTGAGTGCCAGCATATCTGTACAAAAACACTCAGGTCCAGTCACATCTCAGCAGGAAGCAGTCCAAGGAAGAGGGCCACTCTCTACCTGACAATAGCAGTGATATCTAGGGACATCATCTAGATCAAAGTCATCTCCTCCCTCTCACCAGAATATTCTAGTGAGTTCCCTTATATATTATCTTCTTAAGTAAGGCAAGGATTGGAGTAGAACTCTGAGAGACTGTCCTAAAGATACTGAGTCATCCAAAGGGAAATCTTTAGGCCAGCTTTTTTGACAAGTTAGATGTTGGATAGACGAATACTTAAATAGAAGGGGTTGTTTAAATTGCAAAACAGAAAAAAAAAGAAAAAGAAATATTGCTGATTAGCAAGTCTGTTTTCCCTCTACCTACTAGGATGGGGTTCCTAACAGGGATTACTAAATAAGCTATAGAAATGAAAGAGACTGTGTTTTTATGCAGCTGAGTATTCCAACAATAAATTTGGTAGGTTTCCTAAAAAAAAACAAAATCCCTGACAAAAAAACAGATGTGTAGCTTTTACTGTGTGATTATAAGAGTACTGCAATAAGATATTTACATCAGTAGTGTTTATCTCTGAGGAGCATTACAGGTAATTTTTATTTTGTTTTTCTACTTTTCTGTCTTCCCATCCTTAAATTGTCTGAAATGAATCATATACTTTGTAGTTTGGAGAAACAAATGTTGTTATTTTTTATTGTGTATGTTTGTATTTTTACATATCTATATAGTATACATTTCACATATACGTATTTAATATAATGCCTTTATAGAATTTTATATTCTGCTTTTTGCAACCCAATATTATAACATGATCACTTTCCCTTTTCCTTAATGTTTTTCAAAATCTTTATAGCTACATAATAATTGGTTGATGAACCAATTTTCTATTGCTGGCCATCTAGGTTGTCTTAAAAAAATCACCATTTTAAATAAGGCTGTAATATACATATTTCTTTGTAAATCTTGGCATATTTGAGTTTTATTAGGAAGGATTCTTTGAAAATGGAATTAATGGGTCAGATAATAGGAACATCTTCAGTGTTCTAGATATTAGAATAATCCTTTAAGGAGCTTGAATAAGAACCCAACCATATTATCTGGATTTAACCTTTTTATTCTACAAATTGTTATTTATTTAAAACAATAGCAACATTAGTTAACTGCACATGCATACACGTGTGCAGGTGTACAGGTACAAACTGATGCACACAGCTAATTTGTCTGTTTAATCAAGGGTTCTCAGACCATCCTCTCCAAAAATCTACACCACCTATTTTCCATTTGTTTTCTTTGAGAGAAACCTCTCTCTAGTCATAGGAGTTGCTGTCCTATGAATTCAGCAATGACAACGGGCTAAGAATGTTTTTGGTAGTCACATTTATTGGGTCATATTGACCCTGGATGTTATCACTCATCTATTGTTGCATCATGAATAACTCTTGACAACTCTCGAGTAATTTCTTTGTGAAGAAATTCATTGTTGGCTCCTCTGCCTGAAGCATGAGTCTACTTTCTTACCACTTAATTATTATTCTTCATTTCTCCAGGTCTTCTGCAAGTGGCAAGACTATGTACAGTCTTTCCCTTTTGAGCCGGCCCATGTCATTCTAACTTTTCTAACATCCAGCAGCATATATAATCTGAATTGGCCTCTTAAGTGCTTGTATCTTCTCTAAGCAAAGACTTGTGCCTTACAATTTAGATCAAAGTCATCATTTTAGATGCTTTCTATTAATGTAAGAAACATCATAATTGACTCTATTTAAAGAAAAATCTTGCATTCATATTGGAGGGTTAGTAGCCTATTTGCACTCCTGCCTAATCCAGACAGGACCTCCAAGATACATTCCTTAGCATGTAGTGAAATGTGGTGTGTTCAATTTTAAATATTAGGAAAACAGCCTTTGCTGTCCTACAAATATTTTATAGGTGTATCTGAGTCCATAGAATTCAGCAGAAATAACATTTATGCCAGCAGGAAGGAGAGAGTTAGTACTTTGGAGTGTATGAAATAAGATGATGCTTTCTATTAATGTAGAGAATCTCATTTGCTGCTTTTGTCTTCTCCACAATGCTTAACTCAATGCAAGGACAAGATTTGCCCTGAATAAATGTCTGTTCTCTGTTCATCTGCACATCTGTTTCATTTTATTATTATAATAAAGCCTTTAGTGATAATTAAATGTTGAAGAACATTTATTATAAAGTATACTTATTAATCCTTCACATCACAGGCTGGCCTTGTCCTTCTCTCAGCCTTTTATTCATTGCAGTTAAGTCTAGTGGTCTTATTTTTTAGTTCATTTCAGAAGCAGAAGCAGTGATAATGATCAAAAGTTTGTTCCCCAAAGTTTCTGTGGTGAATACACATACATCCCGTTGTCATAGTTTTCTTCATCTTGCTGTTTATAACATCATCCTCCCCCCACCCCATTGACTGGAGAAAGTTGAAGACTAATGAAAAACATGACTACAAGATTCTGGACATAGTCTTCATGCAAGTCATCTTTGAGTACAACACAATAAAGTAAGAAAAGGTCAAAATTAAACTATAAAATGTTGTGCCCAAATATGCCGACTTCCTCCTCACTTTCCCCCTACAACTCGAATGGTGGGCACAGTGATGATATCAATGGCTTATGGATTCTGGTTCACTGCCACATTTGTTAGCTTTCATATCTTTCTCTTCTTCCTTTATAAAAAGAACAATAACATCATTTATTATTGGCAAGGTTAACGGTGATCCTTAACCTTTTGTTTAGTGATGGTTTGTTTTTTCCCCCACCTCCTGTGAAATATTATAGAGAAATTGGAATCAGTCAGTATCTGTGATTCTGAAAAATATAAGAGGTGATTTGCAAGTGAAGTGTAGAATAAGCAGTGTTATGTTTAGGATTTCCTTTTTCTTCTGAATTTCCACTTTTATATTTTAGCACCTTTGATTTTAGGAGGAAGGTTGTTCACTGGTTATAAACCTAACTTATTTGGTCACAGTCTTCCTGAAAGAATTGGGGATGTGTAATAGGCTCAGTAGCCCAGAGTAAATAGAAATCTAGAGATTTGAAGAGTGGTGTTGTTTCTTGGAGGCTGGGAAGGGAATGCTGGTTCCTTTACCCTGAATGAAGTTGGTAACTAAACAGGTAAGTATCCCTTTAACTTAGTCTATAGACCAGGAACTTTCCACCGAAATTCTTCTGGCAGTTGGTTCCTGTTTCAAAGTAGAAACTACATTTCTTCATCCAAACAGGGATAAACTGGGGACTAATTGTGTTAAGAAAATTATGTTTAAGATATGTTGCTTATGAAATAAGTGATGGCTGAGGGAAGTAGTTAGTATGAGTAGGGAGTATGGTGGTTACGAAGGTGTGTGGACCCTGGAACCTGACTTTTTATATTCAGAATCTGACTCTGAAAATTATGAGAAACTCTGTATGCACAATTTGATAGCTTAGATGAAATGGTTAAGTTCTTGAATGAAACAACCTTCCAAAATTCAACACAAGAAGAAATAGACAATCTGATAAGTTATCTATTAATAATTGAATCAATAATTAATAGCTGCGGTGGTTAATTTTCTGTGTTAATTTGAATGGGATATGAATACCCAGGTTAAATGATTTTCTTGGATATGTCTGTGATGATTTTTCCAGATCATATTAGCATTTGAATCAGTATATTCGATAAAGTGGACTTCCTTCCCTTCTCAGTGTGGATGGGTATTATCCAAGCAGTTGAGGGCACAGTAGAACAAAAAGTGCAGTAAGAGGGAATTCTCTCTTTGTTCCTCCTTCCCTCCCTCCCCTGTTCTCTTTCTTTCTTTCTTTTCTTGCCTTATTGCTTGAGCTGGAACATCTTATCTTCTGCCTTTGGACTGAGTTCCAATTCTAATCAGATTTCCTGGCTTTAAGCTTTTGGACATGGACTGAATGATAACACAAGATTTTCCAGATCTTCTGCTTATTAACGTAGTAGGGAGGTAGGTAGAGAGGGAGGGAGGGAAGAATGAGGGGGGGATGAATATGAATCTTTTACTGGTATTGTACCTTTGGAGAATCCTAATACAATAACCTTCCAAAGCAAAAAAGTACCAGGCCCAGATGGGTTCACTGGTGAATCTCACCAAACATTAAAGAAGGACTTATACCAATTCTCCACAATATTTTTTCAGAAGATAAAAGCAGAGATAATACTCTTAACTCATTCTGTGAGGCCTCCATCACTCTAATACCCAAACTAGGCAAAGATACTATAAGGAAACAAAACTGCACAGCAGTGTCTCTCATGAATATAGATGTAGATGCAGTATTATGAAATTGAATCCATTAGTGTATAATAGAACTATATACCATGATCAAGTGGGATTTAGTTCAGTTATACAAAGCTGATTCAGCATTAAAAAATAAATATATCATATTAAAAGGTTTAAAAAGTTATATCATCATAGCAATAGATGGAAAAAGGCATTTGACAAAACTCAACACCTAGTCTTGATAAAAACTGTGTGTGAACTAGTAATAGAGGGAAACTTCCTTAATTTGACACAGAATATCTGTTATGGCTTAGATATGAAAGGTATTCCCCGCCAAGCTCATGTGTGTGACAGAGCAAGAACATTCAGAGGCGAAATGATTGGGTTATGAGAGCCTTTACCCAATCAGTGCATTATCCATTTGAATGGATTCAGTGCTGGTAACTCTAGGTAGGTAGGCTGTGGCTGGAGTAGGCTGGTCATTATGAATGTGCCTTTGGCTTATGTTTTGTCCTTGTTGAGCAGAGTTCTCTCTCTCTCTCTGCTTCCTGACTGTCATGTCCTGCTTCCCTCTGCCACACCCTTCCACCATGATGTTATGTCTCTCACTTCAATCACAGCACAATGAAGTCAACTGTGTATGGACTGAGACCTCTGAAACTGTGAGCCCTAAATAAATTTCTCCTCCTCTAAAATTGTTATTGTCAGGTCTTTTGGTCACAGCAGTGACAAAGTTGACTTAAAAATGTCTTAAAAAAACACCAACAAAAAAATCCTACCAGTATGATAGTACTTAATGGCAAGAAGCTAGAAAACTTTCATGCTAAAATTAGGAACAAGGCAAAGATATTGCCACTGAAATAAAAAATATTATTTAAATACTTGCTAAAAATAATTAGGCAAATTTTATTCCAGAGTGATCATGACAACAGTAGATATGGTGATTACCGCAGTGAGGCCTTGCAATGAAGGAGAGAGACTAGATATAACTCAGACAAGGACAATCAGAAATTTATAATCATGGAGCAGAGGTGAGCAGTGGGTGTATAGTTGCTGAGAGGAAACGTCAAGGATAAGAGTTTCTGCCTAAATTGATTCTATGTGGTTATTGCTGAAGGCAGGTTAGCAATAACCTGTATTAAATGTCTGTGCGTGTGTATATATGTGAATGTCTGTGCGTGTGTATATATGTGAACGTATGTGTGTGTGTATATAGAGAGAAGCAGGGGAGTGAACAGGGAATCAGAAAATGTTAGATACAGTGGCTAACTGGAGAACCCTGTCTATAAGTATTTAATTTAGTTTAAAAGCAAAAATACTGTAATCTCCAAACCATACTCATTTGTCAGCCAAGGTTTTGCCCGTGCATAACCAGTTGCAATTTATAGTATCAGGGATACATGCATAAGGGGAAGAGGAAGAGGAAGGGATAGTTTAGCTTTATAAAAGGATTTAAGTATCTATAGCTATGCTAGTCAATATGCTAAACATTAGCCACATGTGAATATTTAAATTTAAATTAATTAAAATGAAAATTGAGTTCTTCAGTCATACTAACTTCAACTCAGGTGCTAAAGGTTACCATATTAGATAGTATATGTATAGAACATTACCTCATTACAGATAGTTTCATTCGATAGAACCAATCTAATGGCTTATAAAACTGTTCATCATTACTATCTGTCCACTTACATGTATCCCAGTGGAGCTAGATATCATTATAACCAAGCTAGAGCCATTATGATAATATCACAGAGTGTTGTGGGATTGGTTCACATTACTGCAGTTAATCCACTCTCTAGCAGCAGTTTGTATTCTTCCTTCCTTCCTACCTCCCCTCCCCTGCCCTCCTGTCCCCCTCCTCTGCCCCTTCCCTCCCCTCCCTTTCCTCCTCTTCCCCCTTCCCCTTCCCCATTCCTTTCCTTTCAAAAAGAAATATTTTTGGTGAATGTGCCTCTGGCCTTAGGTCAATTCTCCAGTTTGAGGACAAAATTTCATATGAGAACAGGAAAGGTAATTTTCCTCCAAGGACTTCAGAAATTATATTATGGGAACCTTTCTAAGCATGAAGGAGGAAATTGAATTAGGGTATGTATGTGTTTATGTGTACTTTTTATCCACTAGGAAAATTACATTAGGAGCATACTTATCCTTTAGTATTGATATTACCTGTTTTAGTCATATTTTCATCTCTGTGACCAAAAGACCTGACAAGAACAACTTAGAGGAAGAAGAGTTTAGTTTTTTTTCATAGTTCAAAGGTTCAGTCCATGATTGCTGGTTCCAATGCTCTGGGCCCACCGTGGGACAAAACATCATGGTGGAAGGGCATGGTATAGGAAAGCTGCTCAGTTTATGACAGCCAGGAAGCACAGAGAAAAGAGAGTGGAGTGAGGTGCGAGAGACAAGATATAAACCCCAAAGTCATGTCCCAGTGACCTCCTACCTTCAGCCATATCCTGCCTGCCTACCGTTACCACCCAGTTAATCCATTCAAGTGGACTAATCTACTGATTAAATCTTATCATTTCACTTCTGATATTCTTGTGTTGTCTCCTACATGAACTTTAGGGGGCACCTCATATCTAAATAATTATATTACCTTACAGATTTCTTTATTGAGTTATAATGTTATATATTCTGTGGCAATCAAATGTTATTACTAGAGTAACATGTTATAGTTTATATTGGGAAATAACACAATTCTGATCATTTAATGGTGTTAAGAGTTTTTAATGTTAAAACTTAATAGGGTAAATATGAGCTGGAGATCCAGTGATATGACAGGTCAGATCTTGTGGGGCCTTTCGTTTTATCATATAGACAGGTTTGTGTCTACATTGCTATTCAGGATAGAGCCATACACTACTCCTTAAAAAGACAACATAGGGCACAGAGGGAGCATGTGGGTGCCAGTTTTTTTAGACAGAGTTGATAGCATCAAGTATTATATGTTTCAGGGGGAATGACTTTTTTCACCTTAACAAATTTATATTTCCAATTCTGACTGAAATGAAGGCCAACTTTTTATATTTACTCTTTATTGAGCTTTTGCATCGGTAATTGTCGATTCCTGTCTCCAACCTAAATTAATTTATTCTAGGCCTTGGGCTTAAGGATTAAGGCCAATTGTATTGTGAGTTAATTTCAGATATTACTCACATTAGAGTGAAACCATTCCTTCTCTCAGAGATGAAGTATGCATTTTGACCTACCTGGGACTGCTTTTTGCTTAATCCTTTCTCTTGGGGCTGTGTTTTATAGTGGGAAGAGAATGAACATCATGAAACTTGAATTTTACTTTTTGGCTTTGACAGATTTCTTGAATTACTGTATTCAAGCTACTCAATTGCTCTGTTCCTAACTTTCTCAATGTGTAAAATGAAGATAACGGTACCAGTGCCCATCTACCTCACAAGAATGAGTATTGGGGATAATATATGAGAAAGCGAAATGCTGAGTATCCTCAAAAGGAAGGATAATTGATCTCAGGCCCAGGTTTCATCACATTTTAGTTAGGCATGCATCATTATGAAAGCTTTCTAGAAGTTAGCACAAATATAGATTTGGCTTAATTTCAAGAGAATCTTTTTTATTCTTGAAATATGATGTTCATGTATTTTTGTGTCTGTGTGTCTGTGTGTTGGATTTTATCCAGTGATATCAATTCCAGGCTGCTCATGGGGCCTTTTCAGCTTCTGAGCAACACTGAGGCAGAGTATAACTTTAACTCCCTTCTACCCCACTACAACAAAAGCAACCATAGCAACCTCGTTGAAAGCACATGAATAATAGTAACAGAGGAGTTTGTGGCTTTTTGTTTCTATATAGGCTGGTAAATATCTATTTTTCTCTTCTTGGTTTCTTGGGATAGGTGCTCTTGGTAGCGTTGACATTTTCCCTTGACTTTGGTGCCCTTTGTGACCCATGTCTCTGATCTACCCTAGTTGGGCATGGGGGCCAGAGAGGGCCCTTTTCCTATCAGAGTTATTGTTATGAAGTTTACTATATTATTATTGCTTTATCTTTTTTAAAATTTGCAGTACTTTTAAGAGTAAGCCTTACTTTTAAAGGTTCTTAGTTTCCTTTTGAGGAAATCAGGATAATTCCCTAAGTTTGCACCAAGGAACAGGACCAGTGGCTCTACGTAGTGTGATGCACAGGGAGCCCTGGTCCTTCCCATTGACCATCAGTCTGTTTCCCGGACCAGAAATTTAGTACACAAAACTTCCTTCTCCCTTGAATTTCTGGTCACTAAAACACTGCCTAAAAGATATTAAAAGTACTTTCAGCTCCCATTTTCTGAAAGCCTCATTTCTAGTGTTTTAGGGGTCAGGGTGCTGCTTTAATACACACTCATTTCAGATATCTCAAGTCTTCACAAAAATAACTCTTTGAAACCTGTCCTGACCTGGCAGATTTCCTACAGATATATACTCCCCTGCTTTTCTCTTTCATGATCCTAGGATTTCTTAAATATTTTTTAAATTGTATGTATTTGTCCAGTATAATATGTTTTGTTATATACACATACATACACAATGAAATGCTTAAGTCTAGTTAATTAATAAATGCATTACCTCACATAGTTATTTCTTTTTGCATGAGGAGAATCCTTAATATCTATTCTTTTTATATTTTTAGTAAGACAATATGTCATCATTAACTATAGTCACTGTGCTGTACAATAGATCTCTTGAACTATTCCTCCTAACTATAATTATATGATCATCTCCCCAACCTCCTTTTTCCAGTAACCACCTCAGCTTCTGGTAGCCACCATTCTACTCTTTAATTCTTTTAGGAAAACCTTTTTAGATTTCACATATAAGTGAGATCATGTATATGTCCTTCTGTGTCTGGCTTATTTAATTTAACATAATAGTCTTGAGTTCCTAGAGTAACTTCAGAGGATAAAGATGTTAAAATATCCCTAGTACAGATTTTATCTGATTTGTTCTAGACCATGTATTGCAAAAAGGAAATAATCTCATATAACTCTGAGAAGATTCCTTACATTTAACATTTTATCATTTGCAGAGCACATTCACAGTATGTTTGTATGTTTCTATGTGTGAATGTGGATATGCGAATCCATGTGATGGGATTCCTGGTTGATAGAATTTACATATTCATCTGATTTAGTCAGAAAAATTTATGCTATACCCTAGAGTTGCTCAGACATTTAAATGCCTTATGGAGAATCTGACAATTCATACACTGAACAAAAATCTAGCACATAAACACACAGACTCCAAACTGTGAAACCGTCTTTTGAAGTCTTGTTCTATATTTGTGTGTATTCTTATAACGCAAATGCCCCTTAACAATAGAATGGATGAAGACATTATCGTACATTCTTCAGTAAAATTGTATACAATAGAAATAAGTGAACTTTAGCTTTATTTGGTAAATATAAATCTTACCAATTTGAACAAAAGCAGCCAAACATACAAAAATATTCAGTATGGTCCCATTTATATGAAGCTGAAAAATGGACAAAACTATAATATATCACTAGAAGCCATTACCTTGAATGATGGAAGGTAGTGATGAGAAGGGGCTTACAGAGGGGCTATGGGGGTTATAGTAATGCTTGGTTTCTATGCTTATGCTGTGTGCTGGTTACGTGTGTTCTTCATAAAAAAACTATTGAGACATTGAGACATATACTTGAGATGTGTGTTTATTTGATGTCTATTATACTTCAAAAATTTTGCATTAAAATGAAATTATAGCTACTTTTATATATAATGTATTAGACTTGTTTACTTTTGGTAACTAGTCTTTGGTATATCAGTTTAAAGAGCATTTATCTTTTAATTTTGCTTTTTGATTATACTGACTTAAAATTTTATTTTCTCTATTACATAATTTTCTAATGTAAACATTTAGAGCTGTACGTTTCTTTTTAAGAACCACTTTTAGCTGCATCTCAAATACTTCTGGGTCTTAGGGAAAAACACTAATGGTGCTCATTGGCACAGCCAAGGGATTAATTGCCAACTGACTCTAAGAGGCCATCACTACCATGGGGAAGACCTCTAACCCTGATAATACTGACTTGAGGCCTTTTGCAAGAAGGAAAGTAGAAGTATAAGCAGGTTAGAGGGGATCTTCTTAAGACATATCTGGTAATCACTAAACCAAATACAATAAAAACCCCAAAGCAACTGAAGAAAAATGTACTTGGATGTAAGGAGAGGAAACAGATTGAAAGAGAGGTTCATAATTTGACCTGATTGAAAATCCAAAATTTGCTAAAATAATTTATATAACAAAAAGGTAAGGTACTGATTGTCTTTTACATCTCTACCATATAGGCTCTAAATTAATACTATTTATTGAAACATACCTTCATGGCCTTAATCGATGCTAAGGTTCAAATTATAGGTCTCAGTAATAATTTAAAAAGGTGAACTTATATATAGAAATCTTACTGATTTTAATAAGGTATACACTAAATACTTAGGGAAATAACTAATAGGTGTGTCTCACCCTAACCATTAGAACTATTGCTTTGCCTAAATTCCCCATGATCATAGAATTCATTACCCATTAATACTGTATAGTCATTGCAGATGTTTTGACCAATGAGTAATACATTAAAATTATATCTTTTGTATTTAAAATTCACTTGACAAAATGAGACTCCCTTAATCCCCTCCCCACTCCTGATTAAACAAGTTATTATTGCCCATTGTAAATTAAAACAGACCTTCAAGAATTGATACTCTTAATACAAGACCTATTTAGAGAAGGGATAATATCCCCCATTTAATTGCTTGCTTTACCTGTCTTTAGATTGGAAAGAACAAAAAGAGTTCATAATTAATTATCATGATCTTAATGCTGTGATCCTATTCATTAAGGTCCTCATTCTCAATATTACTGAAATTACTGATGCCATCCAGTCAAAAATTATACAATACTATGCAGTTATAGATTTGGTTAGTGTGTTTTGTTCTATGCCAATTTCAGTAGCCTCACCTGCTGTTTTCCTTCATGTTTGACAGGTCAAACAATGCAGCTTTATCTGGTTGGTGTTCACCTTTATCCAGGTGTGTCTAGGGAGCCTTGTTCTCACACACAGATCTTTGCTGCAAGATCTTAATAGCATACCCAGCTTTTTCCAGAAGCATAGCTGTAACATCATACAATGTGTCCTCCTCCAGGCAGACTCAATTTGACACACCTATGCTGAATATAGTAATGTTTACAAAAGTGCTCTATTATCCCACAACACATTACACAGGGCTGGCTGCCTTGGTTAAATTACTGAAAATTACTTGGTAAGCTGCATCCCTGATATTGTTAAGAACTAATTAATGGCCCTTTAAGCATCCACACATGTTAAAACAGGCTCAATATCTTTCATATCTTTTTGAGTTTTGGAGGCACTATTTTTTATTTTTTGATAATGAATTTTACTTAAGCCAACTTATGCTATTAGTTGCAAACCAGCCTATCTTGAATGGGCCTTCTGACAACTAAAGGGTCTAGAATCTGTCCCCTTCCCACCCAAAGACTTACTTAGCACAGATTCCTATCATGCCTCCTAGGATCTCTAGACCACATGTAGTGGATAGAAGTTGCCTATAAGCTTTTGATGCAATAACCTGGTCTCCTTGTCCCCACAGTATTTGCCATCAGAGTGGTAATCCCAGCTATAGCATGGAATATCCTGGAAATAGAGGTACATAGAGGTGCTGAGGCTATAGCCTCCTATACCCAGCTGTCCATTATGCCTTGGGTCATGGAAGAAGCCCAAGCTTGGCATGGCTACTGAGACTTACTTGTTTAACAGAAATAATACCTGTAAAACACAGCCAAACCTGGGCTCTCTGATGAACACTATGTGTAGGAGGTGGTGGCTTCCCCTGCCCTCAGTCTCTTGCCACATGCCACAGTGCTACAGGGTGATCCTTCCTCTCCCACACTCTTTGACTACTTGTGGTTCCTTGGAATCCACTGAGTAAACAGCAGAGGGCATTCTCTATTGTGTGGATGGCAGTGCCACCTATACCTCAACAGCAGTTGCCATCATGTGATGTGGCTCACTGAAAATTGGTTATTTTTTACCCTTTCTTTGGGATGTCCCTGGCCAAGACTTTTACCCAAGGATAAATCAAAGCTGCTAATTTTGGAGAGTTTTCTCAGCTCTGAATGGCCTGGCTGACTTTTGGCTCCACCTGCACACTTTTACAGACTCTTGGGGGCTGTTGCCAATAGTCTAATTGTGTTTGGCCAGTGGCAGCAATAATTCCTTATTGAAGGTTGACTCATTTGTTGGTTCACAGCCTTTAGAAACTGAATAATTATAGACCACACTTTTGTTTTAAATGCTAACTCCCTGAAAACACCACCAGTAGGAGAGTGCTACCTCTGCTTCTGTCTAAACTCGTGGATATTACCTGAGTTTTGTTTTTTTTTCTAAGGCATATTTACAGATCTAGCACAGATACAGAGTTTTGTTTAATGGCACTTGCTACTAGATGTTGAAGTATGAGCATCTAGAGAAGACTATATTTTACCAGCTCTTATTTTAAAAAAATAGGAAAAGATTGTTTTCAGTGAAGTGATTGGTGAATTTTATTTCCTTTCCTGAGATTTAAATTTGAATACATCCCATTTTTAAAATTTGAATACATCCCATTTATTGATTTTTAAATTCACTTCTTGCACTTTAATCAGCTACTTACCTGATTCAGCTCACTTTCTTCAGGTATTTTCTTTTTTTAATTGATTTTTCATTTGTTTTAATTAGTTATACATGACAGTAGAACGCATTTATGCACTTTGATGTATCATCCAAAGATGGGATATAATTTCTCATTTTTCTGAGTGTCCATGCTGCAGAATCATATTGGTCATGTCGTCACATGTGTACACATAAAGTAATAATGTCTGTTTCACTGTATCTTTCCTATCCTCACATCCCCTCCCCTCCCCTTCCTTCAGTTCCCTCTACCTAGTCTAAGGTAATGCTATTCTTCTCTAGTGCCCCCTGCCTTGTTGTGAATTAGCATCCACATATTAGAGAAAACATTTGTCCTTTGATTTTTGGGGATTGGCTTATTTCATTTAGCATGATGTTCTCCAACTCCATTCATTTACTGGCAAATGCTATAATTTCACTCTTCTTTAAAGCTAAGTAACATTCCATTGAGTGTATGTATGTGTGTGTATATATATATCACATTTTCTTTATCCATTCATCTATTGAAGGACACCTAGGTTGTTCCATAGTTTAGCTATTGTGAACTGAGCTGCTATAAACATTTGATGTGGTTGCATTACTGTAGTATGCTGCTTTTAAGTCCTTTGGGTATAAATCAAGGAGTGGAATAGCTGGGTCAAATGGTGGTTCCATTCCCAGTTTTCCAAGGAATCTCCATACTACTTGCTATAGTGGTCGCACAAATTTGAAGTCCTACCAGCAATGTATGAGTGTACCTTTTCCCCTACATTGTCACCAACATTTATTGTTTCCAGTATTCTTGATGATTGCCATTCTGACAAGAGTGAGATGAAATCTTAGAGTAGTTTTGATTTGCATTTCTCTAATTGCTAGAGATGTTGAATACTTTTTCATATATTTGTTGATCAATTGTATTTCTTCTTCTGTGAAGTGTCTATTCAATTACTTAGCCCATTTATTGATTGGGCTATTTGCTTTTTTGATGTTAAGTGTTTTGAGTTCTTTATATATCCTAGAGATTAATGCTTTATCGGAGGTGGATGTGGTAAAGACTTTCTCCCAATCTGTAGGCTCTCTCTCATGTTATTGATTATTTCCTTTGCTGAGATTTAAATTTGAATACATCCCATTTCTTAAATTTGAATACATCCTATTTATTGATTCTTAAATTCAATTCTTGCGCTTTAGGGGTCTTGTTACGGAAGTCAGATCCTAGGCCGACATGGTGAAGATTTTGGACTATTTTTTCTTCTGTTAGGCACAGGATCTCTGTTCTACTGCCGAAGTCTTTGATCCACTTTGAGTTGATTTTTGTGCAGGGTGAGACATAGAGGTTTAATTTCATTTTGCTACATGTGGATTTCCAGTTTTGCCAGCACCATTTGTTGAATAGGCTATCTTTTCTCCAGTGAATGTTTTTGGCAACTTCGTCTAGTATTACATAAACATATTTATGTTGATTTTTTGTGTCTTCTATTTTGTACCATTGGTATACACGTTTATTTTGGGGCCAATACCTTGCCATTTTTGTTACTCTAGCTCTGTATAGTTTAAGGTCTGATATTGTGATGCCTCCTGCTTCACTTTTCTTTGCTTAGGATTGCTTTAGCTATTTTGGGTCTCTTATTTTTCCAAATAAATTTCATGATTGCTTTTTCTATTTCTATGAAGAATGTCATTCTGATTTTAATAGGAACTGTAATAAATCTTTATAACACTTGTGGGAGTATGGCCATTTTTACAATATTAATTCTGTTTATCCAGGAGCATGGGAGATCTTTTCATCATCTGAGGTTTTATTCAATTTCTTTCTTTAGGGTTCTATAGTTTTCATTGTAGAAATCTTTTCACCTCTTTTGTTAGATTAATTCCCAGGTTTTTTTTTTTTGAGGCTGTTGTGAATGGAGTAATTTTTCTAATTTCTCTTTCAGTGGATTCATCGTTGATGTGTAGGAATGCATTTGATTTATGGATGTTGATTTTATATACTGTTATTTTAATGAATTCATTTGCTAGTTCTAGATGTTTTCTGGTGGAATTTTTTGGATCTTCTAGAGATAGAATCATGTCATCAGCAAACAGTGATAGCTTAAGTTCTTCTTTACCTATTTATATTCCTTTTATTTCTTTCTTTTTTCTAATTGTTCTGGCTATAGAGTTTCAAGGATGATGTTGAATAGAAGTGGTGAAAGAGGACATCCTTTCCTTGCCCCAGTTTTTAGAGGGGATGCTTTCAATTTTTCTCCATTTAGAATGATGCTGGCCTTGGGTTTAGCGTAGATAGCTTTTACAATGTTGAGGTATTTTCTACTATCCCTAGTTTTTCTAGTGTTTTGAACGTGAAGGTGTGTTGTGTTTTGTCAAATGCTTTTTCTGCATCTTGATACGATCATATGATTCTTGTTTTTAAATATTTTATTATGATAAATTACATTTATTGATTTCCCTATGTTGAACCAACCCTGTATACCTGGAATGAACTCCACTTGATCATGGTGCACTATCTTTTTAATATTTTTTGTATGCAGTTTTCCAGAATTTTATTGAGAACTTTTGCATCTATGTTCGTCAGGGATATTGGTCTGGAGTTTTCTTTCCTTGTTGTATCTTTGTCTGGTTTTGGTATTAAGGTAATATTAGCCTCATAGAATGAGTTTGGAAAGGTTTCCTCCTTTTCTATTTCATGGAATACTTTGAGGAGGATTGGTGTTAGTTCTTCTTTGAAAGTCTTGTGGAACTCGGCTGAGAATCCATTTGGTCCTGGGCTTAGTGTGGTTGGTAGGCTTGTGATGGAATTTTCTGTTTCATTACTTGAAACTGATCTGTTTAAATTGTGTATAACCTTCTCATTCAGTTTAACTAGGTCATATGCCTCTAGAAATTTTTCAATGTCTTCCATATTTTCTATTTTATTGGAAAATAAATTTTCAAAATAGTTTCAAATTATCTTCTGTATTTCAGACATGTCCGTTGTGATATTTCCTTCTTCATCTTGTATTTTAGTAATTTGAGTTTTTTCTCTTTTTCTCTTCATTAGCATGGCTAGGGGTTTATTCTATTTTATTTACTTTTTCAAAGAACCAACTTTTTGTTTTGTCAATTTTTTTCAATTATTTCTTTTGTTTTGATTTCATTAATTTCAGTTCTGATTTTAATTATTTCCTGTCTTCTGCTTTTGGTGTTGATTGTTCTTCTTTTTCTAGGGCTTTGAGATGTAGTGTTAGGTCATTTATTTGTTGACTTTTTATTCTTTTAATTAATGCGCTCAGTACAATAAACTTTCCTCTTAGTACTGTCTTTATAGTGTCCCAGAGATATTGATATGTTGTATCAGTGTTCTCATTTACCTCTAAGGATATTTTTATTTCAACCCTGATTTCTTCTACTATCCATTCATCATTCAATTGTATATTATTTAGTCTCCATTTGTTACAGTAGATTGTATTTTTTATTTTATTGTTGATTTCAAATTTCATTCCATTGTGGTCTGATAGAATGCAGTGTATTATCTCTGTTTTTTTGTATTTACTAAGAGTTGCTTTGTGTTATAAGATATGGTCTATTTTAGAGAAGGAGCCATGTGCTGCTGAGAAGAAAGTATATTTGTTGATGGATGCAATATCTATATATGTCTGTTAAGTCTGAATTATTGATTGTATTATTTAGTTCTATAGTTTTCTTATTTAGTTTTTGTTTGGAAGATCTGTCCAGTAGTGAGAGGGGTGTGTTAAAGTCACCCAGTATTATTGTATTGTGGTCTATTTGACTCTTGAAAATTGAGAAGGGTTTGTTTGATGTACATAGATGCGCCATTGTTTGGGGCATAAATATGTGTAATTATTATGTCCTGCTTATATATACTTCCCTTAACAAGTATGAAATGTCCACCTTTATCTCTTCTGATTAACTTTGGTTTGAAATCTACTTTATCTGAGATGAGAATGGAAACCCCTGATTATTTACACAATCCATATGAGTAATAAGTTTTTTCACCTTTCACCTTCAGCCTGTGGCTGTCTTTGCCCATAATTGAGGTGAGTCTCTTGAAGACAGCATATAGTTGGGTCTTGCTTTTTAATCCAATCTACCAATATGTGTCTTGATTGATGAGTTTAGGTTGTTAACATTCAAGGTTATTATTGAGATGTGGTTTATATTCCCTCTCATTTTGATTTATTTCTGGTTTTTGATTTATCTTAATTTCTTATATATCCCTTTAGTGTAGATCCTCCCTTTGCTGGTTTTCACTTGTATTTTTTTTTCACTTTATCCTCATGGAATATTTTGTTGAAAATGCTCTGTAATGTAGGCTTTCTAGTTGTGAATTCTTTCAATTTTGGTTTTCATGAAAAGTTTTATTTTCATTCTTGAAATCTGAAACTTAATTTTGATGGATATAAAATTATTGGTTGGTATCCATTTTCTTTCAGAGCTTGAAATATATTATTCCGGGACCTCCTAGCTATGAGGGTCTGGTTGAGAAATCATTTGAGATCTCAATTGGTTTCCCTTTATCTTTAATTTGATTTTTTTCCCTCTCACAGCCTTTAAGATTTTATCTTTATTCTCTGTGTTAGCCATTCTTGTTAACAATATGTCTTGGTGTGGGTCTGCTGTAATTTTGTACATTTGGAGTCCTCTTGAATTTGATTTTCCATTCCATTCTTTAGGCTTGGGAAATTATCTGTTATTATATCATTGAAAAGATTGTGCATTGCTTTGGTTTGTATCTCTGATCCTTCATCTATTCCAATAACTCTTAAATTTGGTCTTTTCATATTATCCCATAATTCTTGGATGTTCTGTTCATGGTTTCTTACCATCTTCTCTGAATGGTCAACTGTACTTTCAAGATTATATATTTTGTCTTTATTCTCTGAGGTTCTGTCTTCCAAGTGGTCGAGTCTGTTGATGATGCTTTCTATTGAATTTATAATTTGGTTTTCTGATTTCTTCATTTTGAAGATTTCTGCTTGTTTTTTTTTTTCATGATCTCTAACTCTTTATTGAAGTGGTCTTTCACTTCCTGTATTTTTTTTTATTTCACTCCTTATTCTCTCCTTTACTTCACATATCGATGTAAGTGTGTACAATCTGAACTCTTTCTTGGATATTTCTTCTGTGTGTTATTAGTGCCTTCTGTTGTTGAAACATTTTGGTTTGTTTGGGGTGCTTTATTCCCTTGTTTTTTCATGTTGTAAGTGTTTTACCATCTAGAAGTATGAATCTAAAGCAGCCTAAATTCTACCCTGTATACCTGTAGTGTTCCTGAAAGTTTCCAGTGCTTTGCCTTTAATGGTGAGCCCAATATTAACAGCACCCAGTAAATACAATATATAACCTTAAACCTAATACCTCCTACTGAGGCATCTACTGCTTTCTTGCATTAAATCAAAATGATAAGTTCAATAACTCTGGTATAGTACAAACAGAAAATTTGTTAAAATGGTTTACAATTTCAAATGGTGGATGAGAGAACAGAGGTAGTGTTGTATGCAATATTCATGAGGGAGGAAGAGAGAAGCTAGAAGTAAAAATTCACTGGAAGAGTGGAAGAGGAGCCAGCAGAGATTGCTGTTAGTTGGAGAAAAGTTGAAAAGAAAATACAACAAAATAGATAAGAGAGAGGAAGAATACCAACAAAGAGAAAAAATTAAAGACATAAGAATACAACAAAAATGTAAAACACCATTCAGGAAGAGTGACAGCACACTAGGGCTGGTAGTGCCCAAAGAGAGGCTGTGTTCTTCTGTTGCTTTCCCTTGCATAGCATTCTTGTTGGTGGTGACCATTTCTAGTTTTACTCTGTGGAGAAGCACTCATAGTGGTGAGAAGTGCTCCAGCAGTACAGTGTGCAAAGGGCAGAAAGTCACAGTCCTCTAACATGAATGTTGCAATTATGTAGGTATTTAAGCCCATTCCTCTGGACCAAACATTGAAATCTGTTAGGCCTTGAGAAACTGTTTTTTTTTTTTCTTGTAGTAAAATATGCTCATCTTTGAAATTAAATCTGTTGTAAAATGCTATAATTGTTATAAATTTATGTGCTATAAGAAAATAAGAATTATACTAGCTGAATGTAGTGGTGCACACCTGTAACCCCAGCTACTCAGGATGCTGAGGCAAGAGGATCAGATGTTCAAGGCCAGCCTGGGAAACTTAGAGAGTTTAAAACAAACAAACAAAAAGCTCTGGGAATGTTGCTTAGGGGTATAGGGCCCTTGGGCTCAACCCCCATTGTTAAAAAACAGCAACAACAACAACAGAAAACACCCCACAATTATACTATGATAGCTTAGTTCTGTCTTTTAGTGGTTGGTCTTTTACAGTATTAGATTTCAGAGGGAATGTGTGATGTTTTTCTCCCTTGCCTGAATTCAGCAGTTATGCAAGATGTATAGACCACCACATACACAACTGTCCCTGTTCAGGCATCAATTCCTTGCCCACTCCTGGAAATAATTAAGTATATTTAAAAATAAAATACAAAGGCAAAACAGAGTAGCAACATTAGAAACATTAGTAGGGAATGAAAAGATCAGTCTGTATCTCTCATTTGTTGTGTGTTACATAAATTATGTATTTTTTATCTTCCCTTATATTTCTTGCCACTGTGCTTCTGTTTGCTGTGGAGAAGGTTATGATTAAAAAAAGCATAAAAAGATAAAAAATTCTTCTCTGTATCTGGATAAAAATAACAGACCCCATCACACCGTTTCTTTTTAGGCACCGCCCCCTGTGTGATTGGTATTCAGTCCTGCAGTGCCTGTTGCTGAAGGAAGGAGGACTCGATGCTGTACTTCAAAAATTATGCAGAAGAACTAATTCTCTTCTACTTCTTTTAAGCTTTATCATTGTCATCATTTTGGTGTGTACACAGAATAAAAGGACAGAAGGGTGAATCGTCAACCCAGAACATTTTTGTTTTGTGTGGGTGTTTTCTATTTTATTCATCTGTTTAAATTATTTATTTTTTATTTGTCTATATAAGGGAGGAAAAGCTTAGAGAAAGAACCTGATGTAGAACAGTTGGGATTTGGCTAATCTGCTTAGAAATAACATTAATCACTGGATTAGATGCTGTCAACAATACAGTGCTTCCATCTCCATTTCCTTCGCCCACTCTTGTCTTGCTTTTTCTTTCTTCATGACTTTTAGTTTCAGTTAGATTTATCTTTTTAGTTTCTAGCGTTTTTTGTTTTCTAGAGTTTCTTTTCTAATTTCCCTTTGCATTTCATTTCTGAATTTCACTGTTGCTTTGTCATGAAAAGTCTTTTCACATTTTGCTTGAAGGGTGGAGGGTATAGAAATGTGATATGCCGGAATAAGCTTTTTCTTAATGTGTGCTTATGAAGAACTTTATATTTTTTAGTGTATATTTTTTAGTTGTAGTTGGACATGATACCTTTATTCTATTTATTTATTTATTTATTTATTTATGTTTTATGTGGTGCTTAGGATTGAAACCAGGGCCTCACATGTGCTAGGCGAGCACTTACTGCTGAATCACAACCTCAGCTCTATATGTTTTTTAATAATAATAAAAATATCACAGCTGTGCATATCAAAATATGAGTTTAGTGCCACTGGGACAATTATATGAGTCTAGGTGCATTGTATTATTTTCTTATTACTTAAAAACCTCAGGTTATTTTTCTGAGATCAGATTCTATTACTATTTATTAAAAACCTCTTTTGTGCCAGGCAGTTTAATGTACTCTTTTTCAAAATGATTCTGGAGGTAGATATTTTTATTTCTTTGCTTAAAAAATGCCCATAAGCTAAGGCTCAAAGGGTTTTACGATGTCAAGAATATAGTAAGTTATTTCTCTATCTGAATTCCAAGTATCTTTCATTATTACTAGGAGGCTGTATGGGGTAGCAGTTAGGAAAAACCTGGAATGACATTACACATTGGTCTGAGGCTCAGCTGCATCCCTGGACCTTGGTGTCTTCATGTGTAAAGTAAAATTAATTATACCAGCTCCAAGTCTTGTTTCTTACTAAGCTTTATAATAAAGTGTTAAGAACAGCACATGGCCTAGAAGTTCTTGATGAATGTCATCAGATATATATTAGACATTTATCATATTATGATCTTTGTATGCTAGAACATGGGCATATAGTTTCTACCTGAGACTCTGAGACCTATTCTGTGAGAATTTGAAGTGTCATAATGGGTGGTTTCAAGTACAGACTGCCATGGAAACATTTCAAAGAGAAGCATAACCTGTCCTGGAGATCAGCAGGATTTTGAAATCTGAAGGATGGGTCACAGTTAGAAGGATTTGTGTGTGTGTGTGTGTGTGTGTGTATGTGTGTGTGCGTGTGTGTGTGTGTGTGTGTAAGAGAGAGAGAGAGAGAGAGAGAGAGAGAGAGAGAGAGATTGGTTGATTGAGTTCAAATTAAGGAAAGAGACTATAAATCTCGAGGTAGGAGTACCCAGTGGGTTGCTGAACCTGAGAAAAGTTCACTATGGGAGAAGTGCCATAAGACTGGCTGAAAAGATAGGCAAAGCTCAGATTCAGCATGGTTTATGAGGCTATGGGAAGTACTTGGATTCATTGTCAGGACTTGGTTATAATGCCATAGTGTCTATTTCTAGATTTCTAGATTTCAAAGAATCTCTGAAAGGAAAACAAACTCCACATTTCCACATTTCAAATCTCTTATTTTTTCATATTGTATACTCCTAAAAATTCTTTAAACTGGTTAAAAGTTAAACTTAGTACTGACACAAACATATCCAGAAAAACAAGAATTTTTTTTAAAAAAATAGCAATCAATTTAGGAGGCACTGTTATTGGTGAATAAGAGTAAAACATTTCAGTTGAGCCATTTTTAAAAAGAAATGGTTTCAGAATATAACATCCTTCCTGATGGTTTCAGATGGCTTTATTTGTTCATAAATAACTCTACTTGTTGATTTAGCCAGTTTTATCATATGAATGCTTCATTAAACAAATGGAGCCTGCTCATTATAGTCAAGTGGGGATGTATTCAAGCAAGTGGGGAAGTTGAGAGAACATGCTTCTATTTAACAGCACAGGCCATCTATCTGGCCTTTTGCCATCTGGAAGCCCTATATAGCGCTTCCCAATATAAATCTTCAATCTGGTAACCAGACCGACAGGGACATTCAGCTACAGTATCACAATGTCAGAAAGGCCTACCAAAATAAAAATTACTCTGTAAAGCAAAACTAAACCCGGAAAGCAGAATACATTCTGTTCAGTCTAGACATTATCCAAATTGAATGACTAGATTTTTCAGAAAACCACGTAATTTTGAATTTTTCCCTCTAAAAAAGACCAATCTCTTTTAAGTTCAGATTTGGCTAGAGGGAATAGTCGATAGATTCTGGAAGTTTTCTCTCCCCATACCTCCCATTACTGTAAACTACAATTTTTGAAGTTTTAAAGCACAGAGTTGGAAGTCCTTCATCTAATTCTGGAGGCTTAAGAATTATTTAAAAATTATATTTATCATTTCTAGCCCTCACAAAGGCTTACAAAAAATGCTTGTTCCTCTGTCTTCTTTTTTGGGGATGGGTATCGGGGATTAAACTCAGGGCACTGGACCATTAAGCCACATCCCCAGCCCTTTTTGTGTTTTAGAGACAGTGTCTCACTGAGTTGCTTAGTACCTTGCTTTTGCTGAGGCTGGCTTTGAACTTGAGATCCTCCTGCATCAGTCTCCCAAACTGCTGGGATTACAGGCGTGTGCCACCATACCCGTCTCCTCTGTCTTCTTTAAATCTAGTTAACTTTAAATCTAACTTCTTTATTTCCCATGTGGCAAGCAATTTTATGTCAGTCATTAGGGTTCCCTTTTCCACACTACAAGATCTCTTACAGAGCCAAGATTCTTGGGGATGCCTGTGATTTTCTGCTGGTGTTTCCCTTTTTCCAGTTTATGGGTCCCTTGAGGTCTGCAGCTTTTGTGGATCCTGGCATACGGGGAATCTTGCAGTGACAGAGCCACATTATCTAGGGACCACCATGTTTTATGAGGTGTGATTTCCTTTGTCTTCTGAGCAAAATGGAACATGAGTCCCTTCTCATCAGGGAACTTGGCCAACTTCCATTCCCCTTCTGAAGACCCTTTATTCTTCCTCGGGCTCAGAGGTGGCCCCTCCTGCTTCTCCTTAAAACTTCACAGTAGATAGGAACCTGTTAGTTTTCAGTCATATCAGCTTCCTATCTTGTAAATCCTGTGAGGTGAGGGAGTATGAGGACTGGGTAAGAATAGGCTCGGAGGAGGTAGGGGAAGCAACGAGAAAGACAGTTTTAATGTTTTCATCTACACCTTGCTGAAGTCAACATTTGTCCTATTCATGGCTGGCCATCCTTTGTGTTTTTATTTGTTCTTTTTAGTTATATATGACAGTAGAGTATATGTGGACATATTTATACAAACATGGAGTACATCTTACTCTAATTAGGATCCCAGTCTTGTTCTGTACATGATGGTGGGATTCACTGTGGTATATTCATTTATGTACACAGGAAAGTGAAGTCAGATTTATTCTACTGTCTTTCCTATTCTTGTCCCCACTTCCTTCCTTTTATTCCCCTTTGTCTAATCCACTCAACTTCCATTCTTCCCTCCACACCCCCTTGTTGAGTGCTAATAACATCCACAAGGCAGAGAGAACATTTGACCTTCTGGTTTTTGGGGGGATTGGCTTATTTCGCTTAGCATGATAGTCTCTAGTTCCATCCATTTACCAGAAAATGCCATAAAGTCATTCTTTTTTTGGACTGATTAATATTCCATTGTGTGTGTATACCACATTTTCTGTCTCCACTCATTTGTTGAAGGGCACTGAGGTTGGTTCCATAGCTTAGTTGTCATGAATTGAGCTGCTATAAACATTGATGTGGCTGTATCACTATAGTATGCTGATTTTAAGTCCTTTGTGAATATGCCAAGGAGTGAGATAACTGGGTCAAATAGAGGTCCCATTCCAAATTTTCTGAGGAATCTCCATCCTACTTTCTAGAGTGGATGTACAAATTTGCAGCCCCATCAAGAATGTGTGAGTATGCCCTTTTCCCTACATCCTTACCACCATTTATTGTTACTGTGTTCTTGATTGTTGCCATTCTGACAGGAGTGAAATCTCAGTATAGTTTTAATTTGTATTTCTCCAATTGCTAGAGATATTAAATATTTTTTGGTATATTTGTTGGTCATTCATATTTCTTCTTTGAAGTGTCTGTTCATTTCCTTAGTCCATTTATTGCTTGGGTTATTTGCTTTTTTGATGTTAAGTTTTCTGAGTTCTTTATATATCCTGGAGATTAATGCTGTATCTGAGGTGCAGATGGCAAGATTTTTCCCATTCTGTAGACTCTCTCTTCATGTTCTTGATTGTTTCCTTTGCTGTGAAAAAGCTTTTTAGTTTGATACAATCCCATTTATTGTTTCTTGATTTTACTTCTTGCTCTTTAGGAGTCTGTTGAGGAAGTCATTTAGTTCCTAAGCCAACATAATGTAGTGTTGGGCGTACATTTTCTTCTAGTAGGAGTTGGGTTTATGGTTTAATACCTAGGTCTTTGATCTACTTTGAGTTGAATTTTGTGCAGGGTGAGAGATAGGAGACTGCTACATATGGATCTCCAGTTTTCCCAGCACCATATTTTGAAGAGGCTATCTTTTCTCCAATGTATGTTTATGACACCTTTGTCTTATATGAAATAACTTTTTATTTGAGTTTGTTTCTGTGTGTTCTATTCTTTTCCATTGGCTTTCATTTCTGTTTTGGTGCCAATACCATGCCTTTTTGTTTCTATAGCTCTGTAGTATAATTTAAGATCACTTTTCTCACTATGGATTGCTTTGGTTTTTCTGGGCCTCTTATTTTTCCAAATGAATTTCATGATTGCTTTTTATGTACTATGACAACATCATTGGGATTTTGATAGGAATTGCATTAAATCTTTATAGTGATTTTGGTAGTATGGTTATTTTGATATTAATTCTGCATATCCAAGAACATGGAAGATCTTTACATCTTCTAAGGTCTTCTTCAATTTCTTTCTTTAATGTTCTATAGTTTTTATTGTAGAGGTCTTTCATCTATTTCATTAAATTGATTCCCAGGTAGTTTGTTTATTTATTATTTTTTTGAGGCTATTATCACAGACATAGACACACAATTGATTTATGGGTGTTAATTTTATATCATGCTACTTTTATGAATTTGTTTATGATTTCTAGAAGTTTTCTGGTTGAGTTTTTTGGGGTCTTCTAAATATAGGATCATGTCCTTGGCAAATAGGGATAGTTTGAGCTCTTTTCCTATTTATATCACTTTTATTTATTTCTTCTGTCTAATTGCTCTGGCTAGAGTTTCAAGAACTATGTTGAATAGAAAGTATTTATAGAGGACATACCTATCTTGTTCCAGGTTTTACAGGGAATGCTTTAAATTTTTCTCCATTTAGAATAATGTTGGCCTTGGTTTAATGTAGATAGCTTTTACAGTGTTGAGGTATGATCCTACTATCCCTAGTTTTTCTAGTGTTTTGAACATGAGTAAATGCTGTATTTTGTCAAATGCTTTTTTTTGCATTTATTGAGATAATCATGTGATTCTTGTCTTTATGTCTATTGATGTAGTGAATTACATTTACTGATTTGCATATGGTGAAGCAGCCTTGCATCCCTGGAATAAAACTCACCCGATTATGGTGCACTATCTTTTTAATGTGCTTTTGTATATGATTTGTCAGTATTTTATTAAGAATTTTTGCCTCTGTGTTCATCAGGGATATTGGTCTGAAGTTTTCTTTCTTTGATATGGCTTTGTTTGGTTTTGGTATCAGGATGATACTAGATTCATAGAATGAGTTTGGGAAGTGTTCCTCCAATTCTATTTCATGGAATAATTTGAGGAGAATTAGTATTAGTTTTTCTTTGAAGGTCTGGTAGAACTTGTCTGAGGGTCTGCGTGGTCCTGGGATTTTCATTATTGGTAGACTTTTGATGGTGTCTTCCATTTAATTGCTTGACATTGATTTATTTAAATTTTCTGTGTCTTCCTGGTTCACTTTGCACAGGTCCTATGTCTCTAGAAATCTGTTGATGTCCTCAAGATTTTCTATCTTATTGGAATATGAATTTTCAAAATAGTTTCTGATTATCCTCTATATTTCTGTGGTGGTATTTCCTTTTTTAATCACATATTTTAGAAATTTAAAGTTTTCCCCTCTTACTTTTAACTTGGCTAAGGGTTTATCAATTTTACTGATTTTCTTGAAAGAACCAATTTTTTGAAAATTTTTTTGGTTTGCATTTCATTGATTTTGCTATGATCTTCATTGTTTCCTGTCTTCTACTGCACTTAGTGTTGATTTGTTCTTCTTTTTCTAGGGCTTGAAGTGTAATGTTAGGTTATTTATTTCATGATTTTATATTCTTTTAATGAATGAGCTCAGTGCTGTGAACCTCCTTCTTGGAACTGCTTTCACAGTATTCCAGAGATTATGATATGTTGTATTGCTATTCTCATTTACCTATAAGTATTTTTTAAATTTCTTCCCTGATTTTTTCTGCTATCTATTGGTAATTCAATAGCATATTATTTAGTCTCCAGGTGATAGACTAGCTTCTATTTTTTATTTTATCATTGATTTCTCATTTCATTCGTTTATGATCGGATAGGATGCAAGGTATTATCTCTACTGCTTTGTATTTGTTAAGTGTTGTTTCATGACCTAAGATGTGGTCTGTTTTAGAAAACGATCTGTGTGCTGCTGAGAAGAAAGTGTATTCAGTCATTGATTCATGAAATATTTTATATATGTCTGTTAAGTCTGATTATTAATTGTATGTTTTTAATTCTGTAGCTTCCTTGTTTAGTTTATGTTAGGATTGTCTATCCAGCAATGAGAGGCATGTTAAAGTAACCCAGTATTGTATTTTGTTCTATTTGTTTCTTGAAATTGAGAAGGGTTTGTTTGATGCATGCTCCATAGTTAGGGGCATAAGTAATTATAATCATCGTTTCTTGTTGTATGATTGCCTTCAGCAGTATGAAATGGTCTTCTTTGTCCCTTCTGATTAACTTTGGCTGGAAGTTCACTTTATCTAGCATGAGGATCAAAGCCCCTGCTTATTTATGAGATCCATGTGAATGATATGTTTTTTCTCATCTTTTTACCTTTAGTCTTTGTCTTTGCCTATAAGTTGAATCTCTTATAGACAGTGTATTGTTGCATCCTGTTTTTTAATCCAATCTGCCAGTCTGTGTCTTTTGATTCATGAGTTTAGGTCACTTACATTCAATGCTATTGGTGAGAAATGATTTTTATTTCCTGTCATTTTGATTAATTTTTGGTTTTTAATTTGAATTAGTTCCTCCTTTGATTGACTATTCTTCTAGTGTAATTCCTCCTTTTGCTGGTTTCACTTTTATTTTTAATTTCTTCTTTATTGAGTATTTTTTTTAATAGTGCAAGCTTTGTAGTTTTGAATTCTTTTGACTTTTGTTTATCATGGAAGGTTTTTATTTCATCATCAAATTGGAAGCTTAGTTTTGTCAGGTATAACATTCTTGGTTGGCATCCATTTTCTTTCAAAGCTTGGTATATATTATTCTAAGATCTAGCTTTTAGGGTCTGGGTGGAGAAATCAGCTGATATCTGGATTGGTTTCCCTCTAAATGTGACATGTCATTTTTCTCAAGCAGCCTTTAAAATTTTATCCTCATTCTGTAAGTTGGGCATTTTCATAATGATGTGCCTTGGTGTGGGTCTGTTGTAATTTTGTATATTTGGAGTTCTATAAGCCTCCTGTATTTGTTTTTCTATTTTACTTTTAAGATTTGGGAAATTTTCTGATATTATTTCATTGAAAAGATCCTTTGGTTTATATTTCTGAACCTTCATCTATCCCAATATTTCTTAAATTTGGTCTTTTCATGTTATCCCATTTTTCTTCAAAGTTCTGTTCGTGGTCTCTTAACATCTTTTATCCATGATCAACTTTATTTTCTAGATTATATATTTTGTCTTCATTGCCTGAAACTCCATCTTCCAAATGGTCTTATCTGTTGGTGGTACTTTCAATTGAGTTTTTAATTTGGTTTATTGATTCATAAGAATTTCTAACCAGTTCTTCTTCAGGACTTATATCTCCTTGTTGAAGTGATCTTTCACTTCTTGGATTTTCTGATTTTATTCCTTTCATCTTTTATCTGCAGATTAACTTAGTATGAAATTTCTAAACTCCTTCTCTGACATTTCCTCCATTCTGATATCATTGAATTATATTAGTTAGGTATTTTGATTTGTTTGGGATGGCTTATTGCTAGTGTTTTTATGCTATTTGTTTGTCTACCTATTTATCAATAAGAATCCGAGGTGGTAGAGCTTCCCTACCCTTTGAATTTATAGTGGTCCTGAAGATTTCTATTACTTTAGGTTTTGTGGGGGCAAATTATAACAACCAATGCGATCGATATTCAGCATTTTTCTAACTACTTAGTTCTTATTTTGGCATCTACAATGTTAATTGGCACAGAAATGCTGTGGTAACCAATTGCCAAAAATAGAGATATGGCGTTTGCCAAAGGGTTTTCTATTTTAAAAGGGTGATGAGAGAGAAGTCAAAGGAGATATAAGGTGTAATAATTGAGAGGAGGATATGAGAGAGTAGTAAAGAGATAAAGGAAGAGTGAAAAAGAACAATACAATTTGGCTGTTAGCAAAAGGAGAGAAGAGAATCAGAGAAATAGACAGGAGAAAATATATAAAACATTCCAAGGTTTGTTAATCAAAACTCCTACTCTTAAAAAGACAAAATCAAGAAAATAACTACCTTCAACAAATGCTATAAATCAGAAGAGACAAATATATATATATATATACAAATGTCCATGGACCATTCAGCACACAAAAATTAAAAAAAAAAAAAAAGATCCTTGATGGAAGAATAAGGAATTGTTTCAGTTGCAATGGTCAAAGTATTGTTTATAATATTATATGTTGGTTGTCAGTTCCCAGTTGTCTTTCTTTCCATTTTTTCTTAAGGATGTATTGTTCACAAGGGTAGGAATCAGGGACTGTCAATTCCTTCTTCTTTTTGTGGAGCTAGATAGGTTGTTGGTTCTCAGCTTCCCTTCTCAGCATTATGGGGTAAAATCGGTTGGAGGGTGTTGTCTGCTCCACTCACAGTGAAAGGTCTCTATGGAGTTCTGTGAAAGGGGTTCCCAGAAGCCGAGCCTCCTAGAGGTAGAATTTCAGTCTAGCTAGACCCCCATAACATTTGGTCTCAAGCTTTTAAATCAGCACACCTCCAGAGCCCTGGGCTGGGAGTCTATACTGTTGGAATCTCCCCTGGGGGGCGTTGTAGCAGAGGAGAAGCCAGTCCTTTGTCCCCTCTGCCTCCCGCAGCTCCCATGTCTCAGTCTCTTGGGCTCAGTGCCAAAGTGAACATTCACCCCCACTATACACACATCCCTTCCCCTGCCCAATCAAGTGCCCAGTGTCTTTAGCTGGTCCTATGGACAGTGAGATTTAAAGAATGAGAGGCACCCAGGGTCTCTGGGGTTTGAGTGTCTCCAATTCCCCTGGGAAAGGCTCTCTCTATTCCTAAATTTCTCCTAGTTTTCTAGCCACACGGGGTTGTATGGCAGGCCTCTGCCAGGTCAAGTTTTCAGACCCAGCTGGAATTACACAGGTCTGGGTGCTGAGTTTGGACCCTGCCAGCCAGTTGCCATGGCAGCTTTCTTTCCTGGTTCCCTGTGGGAAATTGGGAGACTCACTGTGTGCTTCTCCCATGAAAATAAAGTGTAGCTCATCCACTGCATCTGATCAACAGTTCTTGATCACTGATTTCTCTGTTTCAAGACATTCCGTGCCACCTAAAATGTGGGTTTTCTTAGTCCCCCTCTCTGATTTGCCTGTGGTGGATCTGCATTGGCAGCCAACAGTGGTTTCTTTCTTTATTAAAATTTTCTTCTATCCAACCTTCTGAGTCCATAGGCTCTTCTCAGAGTCCATATTAAATTCCAGGAAGATTTCTTTTTTCACCCACCTCAAAAAGAAGGTATTTTCCTGCCTTCCTGGTTTGGCCATGGAGCAGCTTGGACAATCACCTCCCCTATTCCGCCATCTTACCCCTCCTCTCCTGGCCTTCCTATTTTGAATAATACTTCCTTTTGGAGAAATTCCCACCTTAGGAATAGCTCCCTGTTGTTAGAAGTGAGCACTCAAATTTCAAGCTTCTCATGCAGCTTGGGTTTTTAGCTCTCCAGTCAGAAGCCAACAACAGGAGGAAATGGGATCTGCACTGGTCTTCTGTCGTAGGCATGGACATCAGCCAAGAGTTTTCAGTGTGAGAGTGTTGTAGGGTGGATGCAGGGCTTGAGTAGGGATGGTGTCATTAGTAGTTGGGAGTAAGGTTCTGGCATTTGGGGTTTGGTGACAGACAGTTGCAGCTATTTCCTCATCAACTCGGTTCTACATCATAGATTTTGTATGTTTTCTGGAAGATTATCCTATTGCTTATTTCTTCAGTAATCTCAGTGATTTTATGAGTTTCTCAACATTCTCTTTTCAAAAAAAATCAGATTAATTGAAACATAATTTACATACAATAAACCCCCCATTTTTAGGTGTATAGTTTGTTGCATTTTGACAAATGTTAGAGTCTGTAAACAAGTCAGGATGGCGCCTGGCATTTTGCCAGGGGAATGTTAGAGTCTGTAAACAAGTCAGGATGGCGCCTGGCAAAATGCCAGAGGGAGTGGTTTGTGAGGTGGCTCCAGTGAGCCATTAAGTGTGGAGATTTCTTATTGGTTGACTGCTGTATCTAGTTTATGTTAATTAAGATAAGCTGTGTGGAATGTATAAATACCTCTGTTGTCCTACAATAAACGGCTCCCACTCCTGCTGTATCAATGTACACAAGTTGTTCGTCACCCCCCGGTTATTTTGCTGCAGCCAGACTTCGGCAGACAAATGCTTATAGAGTATTTCTCCATCATATCAGAGAATTCCCTATTACCCCTAAGTAGTCATTCTCTACTCCACTGTACTCCCCAGCCCCAGCTCCAGCACCACGCAATTGTTGATTTGTTTTGTACTTCCATAGTTTTTATTGTTCCACAATGTATATTTTTTTAAAAAAACTAGATGCATGCTTTTGATATTTATGCATGTTGTATATGTCATTAGTTTTTGTTATTGTTGTTGTTTGTTTGTTCATGAGTGATATTGCATTCAAGGGCTATGCCATGGTTTTATCCATTTGCAGATAGACTGATATTTGAGTTTCTGGGTTTTTGGCTATTGCGAATAAAGATACCGTGTATATTTACATATGGACCTTTTTGTGAATGTATGGTTTTGCTTTTCTTGGATAAATACCTAGTGTTGTAATTACTAGATTGTATGGTTAAGTGTATGTTGGATTTAGTGAGAAACTGAATATGTTTCCAAATGACTGTACTGCTTTGCATTTTCTCCAAAAGTGTATGAGAATCAGAGCTGCTCTACATTCTTGTCAATACTTGCCATTCACAGTCATTTTAATATAACTCATTCAGTTGATGTTTTGTAGTATCTCATTGTGGCTTAAGTTTTTTGTTGGCTAACAGTTGAGCATCTTTTCAGTGGATTTATTGCTCATTTTGTGTGTTTTCTATGGTGAACTGTCCAATTTTTTTGTGTATTTTGAAAGTTGAGTTTTGTTAAATTGTAAGAGGTATTAGAAATACAAGTGTTATGCATTATAAATTACTTAATGTGTTTTGAAAATCTTTTATCCCAAACTATAGCTTTTATTTTCCTATTACTGTCTTTTGGAGACAAGAAACTGTTAATTTTGATGGAGTCTAATTTATCAATTTTTGAATGTGCTTTTTGTGTCCTATCCCAGAAGCCTTTCAGGAGTGGTATAGCTGAATCATATGGTGTTGCTCTTTTCAGTCTTTTGAGGAACCTCCATACTGATTACTATTGTGGCTGTACTAGTTTATAGTCCCACCAACAGTGTATAAAGGTTCATTTTATCCCATATCCTCATTAGCATTTATTATTTTTTGTTTTCTTGATAATTGCATTCTGACTTGGCTGAGATAGAATCTCAATATGGTTTTGGTTTGCATTTCCCTGGTGGCTAAAGATATTGAACAATTTTTTTCATATAATTATTGATCATTTGTACTTCTTTTGAGCAGTGTTTGTTCAGCATATTGGCCACTTATTGATTGGATTACATCTTTTTGGATGTTAGATAATTTGAGTTCTTTATATATTCTGGTTAAGAAATGGTTTACAAACACAAATGCCCACAGGAATCAGACAGGTAACATGACTGAGTAATCTAAGTTATATATGGATAATAGGGAGTGGTGGGGATTGTGGCAGTATAGAGAGTCCATACTTTGTTTAAAAGTGCAACCACTTATTAATTGCCATGTGAAATGCAGGCCTGATGTAACTAATTTTTCTAGATAAATTGGTAACATAGATTTTTGTATTATGTGATAATAATAAATTCAAAGTTATTTACAAACACGGAGTGGGCCACACAATATGAACCAAACAAAATGTGTATATAAATTATCTGACACCTTTTTTTTGGTGCTCTAGTGTAATTATTAATTTTTAAAAAATTAATTAATTTATTCTAATTTGTTATACATGACAGCAGAATGCATTTCAATTCATAATACACAAATGGAGCACAATTTTTTATTTCTCTGGTTGTACACAAAGTAGAGTCACACCATTCATGTCTTCATTCATGTACCTAGGGTGATGATGTACATCTCATTCCACCATCTTTCCTACCCCTTTGCCCCCTCCCTATCCTTCTCTCCCCTTTGCCCTATCCAAATTCCTCCATTCTGCCCATGCTCCCCCCACTCTGCCCCCATTATGGATTAGCATCTACTTATCAGCAAAGCATTCAGCCTTTGTTTTTTGGGGGGATTGGCTTTCTTCATTTAGCATGATATTCTCCAACTCCATCCATTTGCCTGCAAATGCCATGATTTTATTCTCTTTTTGTGCTGAATAATATTCCATTGTGTATATATACCACAGTTTCTTTATCCATTCATCTATTGAAGGACATCTAGGTTGGTTCCACAATTTAGCTAATGTGAATTGTACTGCTATAAAGATTTATGTGGCTGTGTCAGTGTCGTATGCTGTTTTTAAGTACTTTGCTTGTAAACCAAGGAGTGGGATAGGATCACTGGGTCAATGGTGATTTCGTTCTAAGTTTTCTTAAGGACTCCGCTATTTATACCTTGAAGACTATGGTCACCCCTTCAAGGGGATTTCTAAATGAAATAGAACACTGAGACACATACCAGATATGAAATCAGGAAAGAGTGATAATAATGGGAAATTTGCTGAAGAGGACTCTGATAAAGTGCACACCAGGTATTAGGAGATATTGCTGAGTAAATGCCATCCACATATTATATATGCTGTAATATGAATCAAAGTGAAAAAGAAGAGTAATTCAATCTAGTGAGTGAGCATTGACTCAGTACAAGAGTTTGGGTCCCTGCCCCTATTGCTGGGTCTGCTCTTTGAAATTATACCCAAGGAAAACATTTCTGTGCTCAGGTTCCTTGGCATGCCCTTTTCCCCTAGGGTGGTCCCTGAGAACTGTTTAGGCTTAAAGGGGAGAAGTCAATAAGAAGACACTAAAATAAAATGTAAAGGGGAACTGTGGTACCATAGAAATATAATACAGGAAACAGACTATGTAATGAGCATTTAATGCTTTTGCTAGTAAATAAAAATATACACTTTTATGGTAGCCTGCCTAACAAGAAAATTGTTGTGTAATATGGCATAAAACAAAGTAGAAGTTTTTCAGTTGTCCTAAAGATTAATGTAGATGACTAGTGTGTAATAGAGCCATCTACATTGATAAAAGTAAGCAGATACTATCATTTAATTTACTCCTATGTTGATGCCCCAAACCTAATTTAATTTCAGTTAGCATAAGCATTATTTTTAGTTCAAATGGCAATGTTAAAAATGGTCCTATAAAAATATGTATATAGATATATTATACCATCTAAATAAAATTTGGTTAAAATGTGAAGAGAGAATTGTGCCATTCCTTAGTGTCCTTCAGAAAACATTATGGTATAGAATTTTACTATTTTGAAATGTATTCGTCTAATGGAACCATAAAACAATTGGAATAGGTTAAATAGATTTATATTATATATTTTAAATGCAAGATACATTACATGGGGATGATGTAAGCCAAGGAGTTTTTTTGTGACTGCTCATGTTAAAATTTGGGCAAAAGGAAAACATAAGTGTCCCAAAATGCCATAAGGTCCTTTTGATGCTTTGTTGGCTATATTCCCACATGGAAGCATACTGGCAGTTGGGCTAATTCTGAAACAGGAGCACATGTTCCATAGACATCAGAGAATACTCTATTAGGAAATCTCAGTTGGATTGCTTGGACCAGTCCCCATTCCTAGCTTTTGGTGTTCTAGCTTTGATGGGTTTTTAGGGGAGATTGCATGTCATTTGAGTCTAGCATTTGGCAGGATGCTGTAAAATGTCCTTGGTTTGTTCTCTTGGCTATGTGCTATGGATGATCCCTCTTAGGATTTTTAAGGCCTCTTTGCTGCCAGCTTCTTTCCCTCTGACATGTACTTCTTGGTCTGAGATAATATGCATTTCTTCCTGCCTTAAATTGTGAGGAGAAAGGTCTAAAGAAAGACTATAGACAACTCTAACTTATTATTTCAACTCCTCAGAGGAAACATGACCATGTACTTTTATTGTGTGGTTTTTTTTATTATTTAATTGCTAAGAGTCATTCAGAATTCATGAGTTGACTTAATTTTTCTTTGGTGAAAGTAGTAAGAAAAGACTGCAAAATGTTACCAATTCAGCTTTTAAATTATGCATTCTACATGTAAATATTGCAAATTGTAGGATGTTTTAAGTGAATTTTTAATTCAATATTTAGCATTAAACTTTAAATTCTTGCCTAGAATTTCAAACATGGAAGTACACTCTAAAAGGAAATGAGATTTTGGTTCTTTTTCTTTTCTTTTTTTTTTTTTTACAAATGAAAAAAAAATTTAGCATTTCAAACGTGAAAAACACCCACTTCCCTCCTTCTTATGCTCTCAAAAATTTTTAAATTATATTTAGTTAAATTGCTATGTTAAGGAAGAGTTCCTGAGACACAATCACAAAACAACATTATTTTATCTTCCACATATACTTAAATTTGAGCCAGTTCTTCTTCTAGATGAAAACTAAAGCAGATTACACAACTTTTCTGATTTCTCTTAGTTTAAAGATAAAACACACAATAAAATGTTAATTTATACATAGAAATTTACATGTAATTCTCAGAATGCCAAGGATACATCCTTTGGGGATCTAGAGGTCTCCATAGCTTCCTTCTGCTGAGATCCCATCAGAAGCGTTGATGACCCTTTAGAAGTGCAAATGATGAACATGCACCAGTATTTATATATGTTCACATCTGATCCATGGGATGCTTAGGCATCCTTTGCCCTAATACATATGAGGAGTATAGGCCCTTTTTTCATGGTGCGAATGGGATGGATCTTAAAGCATACAGCTCTAAACTAAAAGTTCTTTCCACAAAGCCTCCTTACAAGCTTTCACTCCTGGTCATTCACTCCCAGAATGGTAGTCAGTGTTGTATAACCAGTGTTTAGCCTTCTTTGTACAAATTCTCCAGGATAGGCTATCTTATAATTCTCTTTGGTATCTCATGTATGATATCTTAAAAGTCTTAAATGATTTTCTTTTAAAATTCTAGTATATAAAGAGAATAACAGTCATTTTAAATTATTGTGTTGAGACAGAGAAGAATAGATGTATTTACAGATAATTTGAGCTTTTGCATAATATCAATACTATTGTTAAAGAAATGTCCCCTTGATCACAATACAGCTGATGGTGTTGTCATTACTTGTTTTCTGAGACATGATTGGTGAAAGAACTTGGTATTGCAGAAAACACATTACTGAAAATCAGAAGATGCAGATCCTAACCATAAGACCTTAACAAATCTACTTTTTTGGTGCTTTCATGTGGAAATTGAAGGAATTGCATTACTTCTATTGAACATCATGTACTTATTGAGTTCCTATTGTGTGCTTCCTCAGACCTTACAATATACAGGTGAAGACATGTTAAATAATCACATCAAAGTTTAACTGCACACTTGAATAGTGTTCTGGCACTGGTTTTAGAGACCCTGGCTTAGACTGAGAAGTCAGGGGAGGCTTTTCTATAACAGGGTAACATTTGGTCTTATAAGAAGGATGAGTAAGCTACTGAGTAAAAAGGTTGGTGTTTGGAGCAAAGCAAATGAGACAGGAAATACAGAGGACAGAACAAAGGCCCTAGTTAAGAAGTCAAGAGGATCAGATCAGAAGTCAATGGATCAGATTAGGTCATGTTTGGTTGAGGAGATGATGAAAGAGTAGGGTTAAGAAATATTTCTGAATGTCTTGCTTGACTAAGTTTAATCCATTGTAACCATTCACTACATAGAGAAAATTAGAAAGGAGCCCAATGTCAAGGGGAGATGGGAAGGGAAGGTATTATAGTTTGGATATGAGGTGTTCCCCCAAAGCTTCTGTTAATACAGGGATATTTAGAGATAAATGGTTAATTTACCAGAGCTGTAACCTAATCTGTTCATCTAAGTTTGAATGGACTGACTGGGTTGTAACTGTAGGCAGGTGGTATGTAGCTAGAGGAGGTGGGTTAGTGGGGGCATGTCCTGGAAGTGTGCTTCATCCCTGCAGCCCCTCCCTCCCCAGGTGTGTATGATATCCCTGAAGCTAAGGGAAAGTGTGCTTCAAGGAGCGGAATGCTTATCTCTGTTAGGTGCTTCTGAGGGTGCAAGAATGATTACAAGTGTCATGCAACCACAAGCAGGTCTCTGGGAATCCTAGGGGGAATGACTTTAAGAAGTGCAGGGCTAGTGGTGGGGCAGGAATGTATTAAAGACTGAGTTGGCGAGGATTCTATGGAGAGAGGGAGTATAGACAGTTCTTTCAAAAGATTAATGTGAAGAATTAGAAAGAGCAGACCATGGGAGAGGCCTGTGGGGTGTAGGGAGGTAAGATTTGTTTTAAGTTGAAATAGGTGAGAATTTTTAAAAATTTAAGTGCACCGAGGAAGTTACAGTGTGCGAGGGGTTGAAGTGTCAAGGGAGAGAGCAGCCTATGGCAGGGTGACTAAGGGTGCCCCAGAGAAAGGCATTCAAAACCCATGTAAAAGGAGTTCCCTTGGAAAAAAAAACCATAATCTTACAGGAGAGAGGAAGACAACTGAAGCTGATCTGTAGGTTTAGAGCAGGAGGTAAAGGTTGTTTTCTCTAATGGTGTTATGTAAAGTTCATTCTAGTTCGTGTAAGCATGCTGCCTGGGTTTGAATCTGTATCATATCACTTTTTTACTATGTGATTGTGTGATATTGATCTAATTTTTAATTTTGGGGGGCCCTTAGTTTTCTCTGTAAAATGAGGATACTGACAGAAGACACCTTGTGGGATTAAATGAGCACATCTGTGTAGTGCTTAGTATAGGCTCCGTGTGTTCTAGATGTCAGGTTGCAGGAGTAGCAGTGATCATAGTCATCCTCAGTGTCTGGTACTACCCTCATCATACCCCGTGCAGGATGGGATCATGGTCTTTAGCCCTGTTGCACAGATGAAGTAACAGACTTGGAGATGAAGTGACTTGTCTGGAGCCACAGAGCTAATTAGATTTGAGAGTCAGATTTCCACAGTCAAGCTTCAAACCCATATCTTTACAACTTCCAAAAACAAATTATCTAGACTGTTTCTTCTGCAACTATCTCAAAACTTGAGATTTCAGGATTAAGCCTGTGAATCTTTCAGGATTAAGAAATGTAAAGTAGATAAAGTTGGTCTTTTTCTTTTGAAGTTTTTACATTTGTTCTAATTAGTTATACATGACAGTAGAATGCATTTTGACACATTGTACACAAATGGAGCACAACTTCTCATTCCTCTGGCTGTACATGGTGCAGAATCACACTGATAGTGTAATTATACATGTATGTAGGGTAATAATGTCTGTCTCATTCCACTGTCCTTCTCATCCTCACAGGCTCTCCCCTTCCCTCACTCTCCTCTGCATAATGCAAAATTCCTTCATTCCTCCCTCTCCCGCCCCATCCACTGTGGAGCAGCGTCCGCTTATCAGAGCAAACATTCAGCTTTTGTTTTTTGGGGGATTGGCTTATTTCACTTAGCATTATATTCTCTTGTTCCATCCGTTTATCAGCAAACATCATAATTTTATTCTTCTTTAAGGCTGAGTAATATTTCATTATGTATCTGTACCACATTTTCTTTATCCATTCATCTGTTGAAGGGCATCTACGTTGGTTCCATAGTTTAGATATTGTGAACTGAGCTGCTATAAACATTGATTTGGCTATGTCACTGTAGTGTGCTGATTTTAAGTCCTGGTTGGGTAAAATGGTGATTCCATTCTAAGTTTTCTGAGGAATCTCTGTACTGTTTTCCATAGCAGTTGCACCAATTTACAGTCCTACCAGCAATGTATACGTGTACTTTTTTCCCACATCCTGGTCAACATTTATTATCGCTTGTATTCTTGATAATTGCCATTCTGACAAGAGTAGTTTGAGCAATAGTAACAAAAAAGGCATGGTATTGGCATCAAAATAGACATGTAGACCAATGGTACAAAATAGAAGACACAGAGACAAACCCACCTAAATACAGTTATCTCATACTAGATAAAGGCACCAAAAACATACATTGGCGAAAAGATAGCCTATCAACAAATGGAGCTGGTGAAACTGGAAATCTATGTGGAGCAAAATGAAATTAAACCTCTGTCTCTCACCCTACACAAAAATCAACTCAAAATGGATCAAAGGTGTAGGCACTAGAATGGAGACCTTGTGCCTAATAGAAGAAAAGGAGGCCCAAATTTCCATCCTGTTGGCTAGGAACTGATTTCCTTAATAAGACTCCTAAAGCTCAAGAAGTAAAATTAAGAATTAATAAATGGGATAGATTCAAACTAAAAAGTTTCTTATCAGCAAAAGAAACAATGAAGATAGAGCCTACAGAATGGGAGAAAATATTTACCATAAGAACCTTAGATAGAGGACTAATCTCCGGGATATATAAAGAACTCAAAAAACTTAACATCAAAAAAAGCAAATATCCCAATCAGTAAATGGGCTAAGGATCTGAAGAAGAAGAAGAAATACAACCTATCAACAATTATAAGAAAAATGTTCAACACCTCTAGCAATTAGACTACTCTAAGATTTCATCTCACTCCAGTCAGAAGTTGATCTCTTACAGCTTCTGTTACCCCAGAGGCTCATTCCCTGCCAGCGGGGTCTGCACTGTTTCCCAGCTTTCAATCCTTTCCTGTGCATCTGCCCCTCCTCTGCTTACTCTATTTTGGTAGCTTTTTTTCTATCTCATCTTTGTCTTTTGTCTTTGTTTATATTTTTTAAAAATTTTGTCAAAAAGTGCATGGGTTCAGTTTGAAATCAGTGAGTTGAGGGTGGAGGCTGGGCATCCTTCTGTGCAGGCTGCTGAGCACATCCCCCCTCGAAGGCCTTGGGATTTTGTCTGGAGCATGCAGCAGTGCAGGTGCCAGTGCTAGTTTGGCTTCCACAGTCATCCTTAAAAATATCTCCACTAGCATTCACTACATCATTGCAACATATATACTCCCATGACCTATTTCTTCTCCCATGAAGTAGCTGCTGTTTCTATTAGTTGCCTGCTATATGATCAAATAACCTTGCCTTTCAAAGGTCTCTAACCCCTGAGGTTCTTTCAAATTTCTTTTTAAAACTCAGACACTCCTCCTAATGTTATTTAACTTAGAGACTTTTCCTGATGTTAGAAAGTGCTTGATATTCTATCACAAATGGCTTTATTTTATGAAACATTTTATTTTGCAAATTAACTCCTGAGAACATCATCAGACTATATGTGAAGAACATAAAGTTCTATGGAAGGAAGGTGTTATGTACACTTCTAAAACTAGTTGTAATCTTAACGGTATGTAATTGTAATCTTAACAGTATGTTATTGTGGTTTTTTTTTTTTTTTGAGTGGGGGAGAATTGGGATACTTTTGCTTTAAAATAAAAGTTTCAGATTCTGCCATAGACTTAATGTTTTTATATGATTTAGAACAGCTCTTTTGTAGGGTCTCCCTGACCTTTTTAATCTCCTGATGTTTCCATACTGTTCCATCATTCCAAGGAGGCAGTCATTCTTTGCAAAATAGATTTGCTGAGAATTTGTTCTGATGAATCACTGTTTTCTTTCTTTTTTTAAATTTTATCAGTGTTACCGAGGTATAATTTACATTCCACAAAATTCACCCATTTAAAGTGTAAACTCAGTAATTTCTCTAAACTTATGGAGTTGTACAACCATTAAAACAATCTAATTTTAGAAAGTTTTTCACCACCTTTTAAGAATTCCCATTTGAGCCTATTTGCATCAAGGCCTGTACTGCCTCCTCTCTAGCTCTAGGCAGCCAGTAATCTGCCTCCTGTCTCTGTGGATTTGCCTTTTCTAGATATTTTATATATGTAGAATCATATATTGTGCAGTATTTTAGATCTGGCTTCATTAATTTAGCAAACTGTTTTTGAGAGGCTTATTTATGTTGTAACATAAACTTTTACACAAAATTTTTTCTTGTCTTTTGAAGCACATAGTTTTTTAATTTTAAAATGACTACTGTGACACTGTTACTATTGCTACCTGACATCTAGAGTGCACCAAGCCTATACTAAGCACTAATTTGATGCTTTTTATTTCTGAATAGCATTCTATTGTATGGGTAGACTATATTTTGTTTATCCATTCATCAGTAGATGGATATTTGTATTATTTCCATTTGGGGGCATAATATGAACAAGCTGCTGTGACCTTCATATACAAGTCTCTGTGCAGACATATATTTTCATATTTGTACTTAGGTAGATTCCTAGGAAATGGCATTTCTGAGTTATATAGTATGTTTATGTCTAACTTAAGAAACTGAAACTATTTTCCAAAGTGAGTGTACTATGTTGCATTATCACCAGCAGTGCATGAGGCACTAGTTTTTCTACATGGTTAGCAGCTCTTGCTATGTCTTGATTGTAGCCATTCCAGTGGACATGCTGTGTGTCTTATTGGGGTTTTAATATGTATATCCCTTTAAAATTAATTTGCTTCTTAATTGAATTGTTATGTTCCTTGTATATTCTGTATATAAGTTGATATACTGTTTGTAAATATGTACTCTCAGTCCTGATTTTTAATTCTTTTCTAGTTTTTGGAAACAAAGTTTTTTAATTTTAATGAGATCTACTTTATTAATTTGTTTTCTTTTATGATCATTGTGTCAGTGATGTATGTAAGATCTCTAATTCAAGTAACTAAGATTTTCTTCTGTGTTTATTTGTAGAAGTTTTATAGATTAGTTCTTTTATTTAGGTCTATGAACATTTTACATTGATTTTTAGTATTCTGAGAGGTATGGGAACAAGTTTTCTCTCTCTCTTTATATATTATTTTCAAAATTTCATAGCTATTTGTTGAAAACACTATTCTTTCCTCTAGTTAATTGTCTTACTCCTTTGTTAAAAAAATTATGTATAAATATAATGGTTTATTTCAGTACTCTCAATCCTATGCCATTTGTCTGTATGTCTTATGTTAGTATTATGCTGTCTTGATTGCTATAGTTGTATAATATTTTTTTTAAATCAGACAGTTTGAATTCACCATCTTTGTTGTTATTTTTCATTGTTCTTCTGGCTAGTCAAGTTCTTTGCCTTTCAATATATTTTAGAATTAGTTTGTCAATATCTGAAAAAAGCCTAGTGGGATTTTAATTGGGAGTTTCTCTTAATCTATAGATTAATTTGTAGAGAATTAACCTCTTAACAATATTGAATCTTCCAATTCATGAAAATAGTATATCTTTATATTTACTCTTATTGATTTCTTCCATCAGTATTTTATATGTAGTTTTCAGCATATAGATGCTGAAAGAATTTACTGTGGTGTGCTGTTGTCAAGACACTTTTAAAATTTTCAATTTATTTCTCATCTTTCATCCCATTTATAGGTTCTGCTCAAACCCTATCAATGAAATTCTTCCATGTTGTATTTGACAATTGGATAATGTCTTATAGTTGTACTGGATAGTATCTTGTAAAAGTTATTTCTAATATTTTCCAGTTGCACTTTCCAAGAGATAAAGAAGGGGGTAAATCATTTTTTATCATATTGACTCGGTGATTTGTCTTGGTAGTTTAGTAAGGCCGTGATAATGGAGTGTTCATATAATTGATAATAATGTACTAATGTAAAAGATGCAGACCTTTCTGAAGGGGTTTGAACTCAGGAAAAGTGAGTGTATAACCTCTCTGTTCCTTCTTCTGTAGGTCTTGTGGTGTCCCTGGAAGTGTCAGAGAGCCCTGGGAGTATCCAGGTGGCCCGAGGTCAGACAGCAGTCCTACCCTGCACTTTCTCTACCAGTGCTGCCCTCATTAACCTCAATGTCATTTGGATGGTCATTCCTCTCTCCAATGCTAACCAACCTGAACAGGTACTTCTGGTCCATCCTGTGATGCATCTAAAATATTAATCTTTTCAGAAGAGGTGGGTAGAAAAGCATCCTGAGTATATATTTGACCTCTAAAATTAGGTGGCATTTTCAGTGTGCCTATACTGTTTTAGGTCCTAGTGCTCGAAATATTAGTCAACTATCAGAAGAGACTAGCCTGTTTTTAAAAGACCATTGTTGTAATCATTATCGTCGTCCTCCTCCTCCTTCTCCTCCTCATCATCATCACATGTTAAGTAGATCCTCTGAATGTTTTAGGCAGGAACTTGGAATTGTTTTTAGAACATTGGTGACAGGAAAGTACCAAGATATAAAAAGCAAAGTCTATTTTGACAGGAAGGGATGGGCACTAGTAGAAGTGAATGAGAGTATACTTTTAAAAGATGGTGATAACAGTAAGGAAGTAATGTTATATAATACTAATTGATTCTCTTAATTTCATAAGCATGTAAGTATAAGTAGACATACTAGCCAGCTCAGGGAGTCTCATATAAATTAGACTGTACCACACACAAAAAAATGTATACAAAAAGAAAAGTTACTCCACAAGAGGCTATATAACATCACAGAAAAGAAGGCTCATAATTTGTGATGACCACCGCATAAAATAATGCTCAGAAAATAATGAATTGTGATTATGGGCACACATTTATTTATAATGACAACTTCTTTATGAATCTTTTCTGTTTCAATAAGCTTACTACTGCCTAAAATATTCGATGAGATAAGCTTTCTGTTATGAAATTCAATAAAAATTCAATAAAAACTTTTCTTTCTTCAAACCAGGGGATTTTTGCAATTAGACTAAACCTTCAAGATTATTTGTTCAACTTCCTCATTTTAAGAGTCAAGGAAAGAACTTGACTACAGTTTTCTCAAAATTTACAGGTAGAGCCTAAGTAGAACCTTTCTGTATAACATACTGATTCCACCTCCATGAGTGTTTAGATTTGATAATAGAAAATGCCACTAAAGAAGTGTTAGAGACCATCTGAAAAGCAGAGGGAGTGGCTATAGAAATGGACATAAGAACAGCAATCACGGACTTCCAAGTCTTCCCTTGTACAGTGTTTATTTTATATTCATCCTGTCATTTTGTGTCTTAGTAAGCATAAGATAGGCAATGCTAATATTTTTTAAACTCTTTGTTTTGGAATTAACTTTTTGAAGGAGGGTTGATAGTAGAGTAGCATATTTTCTGTGTTCCAATGGGCTAGATAATAAAAAAAAAGTTATTCTGATTTGGTATGTGAGAATTTAGAACTCCAAGATAACTATGAACAGTTGTAGTAAGAAAAAGTTGGTGACAACTCTTAGAATAGAAATAAAATTCTCCAGCAGTTGGTGCAGGAACATATAGTCCTGTCTGTCAGTTATTGTTAGGTGTCTAGGAGGGAACGAAGTGGCCAGTTTATTTATTTTGCTTTCTTTTGCAGGTCATTCTGTATCAGGGTGGACAGATGTTTGATGGTGCCCCCCGGTTCCATGGTAGGGTAGGATTTATAGGCACCATGCCAGCCACCAATGTCTCCATCTTCATTAATAACACTCAGCTCTCAGATACAGGCACCTACCAGTGTTTGGTCAACAACCTTCCAGACAGAGGGGGCAGGAATATTGGGGTCACTGGCCTCACAGTGTTAGGTGAGTGACAGAGAACTTGCAGGTACCTTGCACTTTATTTTCAAATCTCCTGTCAAGAATATTTTCTTCTGCCCTTCTTCTCCACTCTGGGTCTGCTTATGTTCCTTTTCTGCCTTTCTTCTTTAAGGTCTGTCTCTTCTGTTCCCCTCTATGTTTCTTACACACAGGCTTTCTGCCCCCTTCTTCATTTCTGGTGGTCTCTAAAGCTTCTTTAATGGCACTTTCTGGGAGATGGATAAAGGTGGTATAAGACAACATCTGAAATGGTCCCACTCTTTTTTTAAGCTTCAATATAAGACAGAAGCCTCTGTTGAGAGCACATTAGATGATGGATTATTTATTGTGAGTACAAAGCAGAAGTGTCAGTGTGTGTGAGAGCAATACTTTTACTTCCTGTGTATATAACATGTAGCAGTTCCATGATAGTTTTTAGCTTGTACCTGTTGTCCTGGTATAATTTTAATAATACTTCCATTTACATGTTCAATTTCTCAGTTTTCCTGTCTCTAAAATAAAACACTTACTTCTAAATGTGTTCTTGTGGTAGAAGTGACTGAATTCAGTTCATTTGGGGGAGGTGGAGGAAGTACTCAGAGAAAGCCAGTTCTTTTAATTCTCCTCCCTTTCAGGTCTCAGAACCTACCTCCACAGTCCCTGTCAACCCCTGCTCCACTTGGTTTTTCCATTGGGCTGTCAATTCAGGATGCCAGTGTGGGGAATTCTTCTTGTTTTCTCCCTTTGGATGAGAATATGCTATAATCCTTAGTGCATTTTTCTCCTAGTCTTCAAATAGCATTAAAAACTAAGGACCAGATTGGAAATTTCTATTCTCAAAAGTATTATTCACTATAGTATATTAAAAACCATATGGATTTTTAAATACCCTGAGTACTGGGTACAGAGTACTAATGGAATTAAACATTCTGATGTTTATACCTCAAGTTATGTAACTAGCCTCAGACAATATCCATACTGACTTAATTTTTTAAGCATTCTAGGGCCTGAGTTTTCTTTATTTTACTTATATGTGGTGATGAGGATCAAACCCAGGGCCTCACACGTGCTAGGTGAGCACACTACCACTGAGCCACAACCCTAGCCCTTACTTAATTTTTTAAAGGAAGAAAAACAGTCTTTATTTTATAGTTGATGCTAGATTCAAGGAATTATTTTGGGTTTTCCAGAGAATTACAGTGACAATGTCAAAGCAAGCAAATTGAGGATATTGGTTTACCCTGTCACAGCAGTTAGGAGCCTGTGAGATTGATACTCTTCCTACCTGTATGCTTTCCATTATTATTCTCTCTTCCCCAGTCACTCTCGTTGCTGATTGCTCTGTCTTGCCTGATTCCTCTATATACTTTGTGCTCATTTTCCATTTGTATATTCTATCATTTATTGAAAAGTCATTAGCATTATAAGTATATCATTACTTGGACTTAAACACTGGTGCCTACATTCCCCAATATGTGACTTTAAGCTATGGGCTTAGTTTATATTTTTAGTGTGTAGTTTTGGCTTAAGTATTCTTTTCTTGTTGTTGTTGTTGTTGTTAATTTTTTGTTCCTTGTCCTCCTTTGTGCTCTTTTCTGTCTTCATGATCATAAAATATCCACGGTATTACTATCAAGTTCCTGTTACTTGGATCCTTACTCTAATTTTCCCCACCACAAAGCAGAATTTGGTATAAAATGGGTCTTTTGGTCTTTGTTTGTGAAATAACAAAGAACTTTATTGAAGTGGTCTTAGCCACAGAACAGCTTGCAGGGCAAGTGTTCTATTCCTTGAAATTTTCTTTTAACAGTGATGTTTTGACTATTTTTAAAGGTATAATGTTGACGTGATGATCTTAAGAATTCTCTTTGAAGAATGCAGAGTGAAACCAAGACCATAAGATACCTTGAAAACATAATAAAACAGCATAACCCCTTTTACATGTTTGCCCCCTGCCAAACTAAAGTTATAGGTTGTGCCATTTGTGCCCAAGCCCCGTGACTTAATGCATGATTGTCCTCTGGCTTCTGCCAGGAGGTTGTCTCCTAGTGTGTTCTGAAAACAGTGTTACCTGAGGTTCCAGTGTACTGAATGTTTATGTTGTCTCTGTTATTGTTTGGCTTACAGTAAATGTGTACTTTATTGTTTATTCTTCTTATTGTAGTTCCTCCTTCTGTCCCACACTGCCAAATTCAAGGATCCCAGGATATCGGCAGTGACGTCATCCTACTCTGTAGCTCAGAGGAAGGCATTCCTCGGCCAACTTACCTGTGGGAGAAGTTAGACAATACCCTCAAGCTACCTCCAACAGCCACTCAGGGTATGTACAGAGCTGCTTTAATCATTTTATTAGTTATGGGAAATTTGGAGATTCATTAAGTAATTTTAATGGATTTTGAGAAATAACCTTCTTTATTTGAAACTGCTGACAAAGCTTTCTGGGTCATTCTCTGTTTAAACTTTAAAGTGAATACAACATTTCCTTTATCTTCTCTTTGTTCATTTGGTGGTTACAATGCATTTCTGTTCCATCCGAGTAGAGATTTAAAATAGCTAAATGGTAGCTGCTCTGAGTTAGCTCTAAGACCACCCTTGAGGTTTATATCTGAGAACCCACTTCCTACTTGAGGCATAGATGCCAAAGTGTGAGAAGCATCTGCATAATCACTCACGAGGAGGTTAACCCTCCTGTTTCCAGTCTAAAGTTTCCTTAGAGAGGAAGATAAGAAAGAGAATAGGGAAAGGCCTCCCAACCTAAGAGATTGATGAATCAGTCACACCAGATAGGTGCAGGTGGAGAAGACACGAGTGTTATAAATGGTTTTTTATATGTAAACTCAGCTATTTAAATCTGGATTCAAAGGAAATATGCTTGAAAACTTGAAGAAATTTTATGAAATAAAACGAGGGAATATTATATGTAAAACCTTCTATTTGAAGACAGTAAAATGTAGTAGCCTTAGGTTTTATATTATCTCTTATACCTAAAATGTTCCTTGTAGCTTTCTCAGGGATGATTTATGAATCTCTCTCTTTTTCTGTACCCTTTTTGTACCAGGGAATAAACCCAGGAGTACTTACCCACTGAGCCACATCCCCAGCCATTTTATATTTTACTAGAGATAGAGTCTCTCTGAATTACTTAGGGCCTCACTAAGTTGCTGAGGCTGGCTTTGAACTCATGATCTGCCTGCCTCATTTATAAAATTTCTAATTAGTTACACATTACAGTAGAATGTGTAACTAATTAATAATAATCAGCCTCCCAAATCGCTGGGATTACAGGAGTGCACCACCATGCCTGACAAGAATTGGCCATTAATGGAGAGGCCTAATACATCCTTAATTGTGCCAAGTTTGAATCCTATCAACGATGGTCCTTGCCTGCCCTGGAAAAGGAAACTCCTAAGCTGTTTGGTGAATTTAGACACATTAAAGAAGCAGTTCCACCAGCCTCTGAGGTGCTTGCAAGGATCACAACACAATAGTAATGGCCCTTATCATTATCTTTTAATTTACCTAGTCCAAAATTAATTAAAAAAACTTTTTAACATAGTAACTTTTGGGTTACCTTGATAATAAGTACTGTAATTGATTGTTCATTGCTGAATGTGTCAGCCATATTGTGGACTAAATAATTTAGCACTTTTTGTGGACTGACTTGTTATTCTCACCATTGTAAGTGGTATGCTTAAAATAGCTCTTGTCTTGAAATGCTAAAAACTATCTTCAAATTCCAGATTTTCCAGTAGTTATTTCTGTAACAGTTCACCTCTTTGATCCTGTGATACATTTTTCCTGTAAAATAAAGTGGTTACACAGGGAAAGGTCCACACAGATATGGTCATCTGATCCTTGAAAAAGATGGCAAAAACATAAATTGGGGAAGAGATAGCCTTTTTAACAAATGGTGCTGGGACAACTGGTGATCTACATGTCGAAGAAGGAAAGTAGACCCTATCTCTCACCTTACACCAAAATCAACTCAAAATGGATCAAGACTATGGAATTAGGACAGAAACTATACAACTCCTAGAAGGAAAATGTAGGGTCAACACTCCAGCTTTTAGGCACATGTAACAACTTTCTCGATAGAAGCCCTAGAGCTCCAGAGATAAAGCCAAGAGTTTATGGCATCAAATTAAAAAGCTTCTGCAAAGCAAAGGAAATAATTAGGAATGTGAAGAGAGAACGCACAGAATGGGAGAAAAATCTTTGCTAGATACTTTTCTCACAGAAGAGTAGGATCTAGAATATATAATCTCAAAAAACTTTATACCAAAAAAAATCAAATAACTCAGTTAATAAGTGGGCAAATGAATTAAACAGATGCTTCTTAAAAGAAGAAATACAAATTGCTAACAAATACATGAAAAAATGCTCAGCATCATTAGCAATTAGGAAAATGAAAAGCAAAAGTATACTGAGATTTTATGTCACACCAATCAGAATGGCAGTTATTAAGAATACACACAATAATGCTGGAGAGGATGTGGAGAAAAAGGAACACTTTTACAGTGTTGGTAGGAATTAGTACAACTGCTATGGAAATCAGTATGGAGGCTCCTCAAAAGACTAGGAATAGAATCACCCAGTTATACCACTTTTACTCCTGAAAATTAAAGTCTTCATTATGTCATTTTCAGGAAAATGGATGGAAGTAGAGACCATCATTTTTTTTGCCCATTTGTAAAATTTCTAATTAGTTATATATTACAGTAGAATGCATTTTGACATATCATACATAAATGGAGTATAACTTCTCACTCTTCTGGTTTTACATGATGTAGAATTATACCAGTGGTGGAATCACATATGCACATCATTCCATTGTCCTTCCCACCCCACACCCCTTCCTCTCCCTTCACTCCCCACTGATTAATCAAAAGTACCTCTATTCTTCCCTAGCCGAGACCCCCCCCTTTATTGTGAATTAGCATCCACGAATTAGAGAAAACATTCAGCTTTTGGTTCTTTTTTGGTTCTTTGGGATCAGCTTATTTCATTTAGCATAATATTCTCCAGCTCCACTTAGCATAACATTTACCGGCAAAGGCCATAATTTCATTCTATGTTAAGGCTGAGTAATATTCCATTGTGTATATATACCACATTTTCTTTATCCGTTCATCCATTGAAGGGCACCTAGTTTAGCTATTTTCAATTGAGCTGCTATAAACATTGATATGGCTGCATCACTTGAGTATGCTGATTTTAAGTCCTTTTGGTATGGACAGAGAAGTAGGATAATTGAGTCAAATGGTGGTTCCATTCCATTCTGAGGAATAAAGACTATCATGTTAAGCAAAATAGTTCAAAGTCAGAAGGTTAAGGATTGAATGTTTTCTTTTATACGTTGAAGCTAGAGAAGAAAAAAGGAAAGGAAAGGTGGGGATAGATCTAAAAAGGCAAAGGGAGATCGGTAAACAAAAGGACTAAGGGGTGGAAGACAGGGATGGAGGGGGGAAGTGCTTGGGAGAGTGATATTGGCCAAATTGTATTGTTATATTGTGTGCATGTGCGAATATGTAACAACATATCCCATCAATATACGACTAGAATACATCAATTTAAAAAATGTGGAAATCAAGCAGAAAGGGGAAAAATAAACACAACAGGGTTAATAATATCTTCCTCAAAGTCTTCTGTAGTATCATTAAGATTCCATGATTGATATTTATTACATTTCTTTGGAATAGCGGATAAAGTTTAGAATTAAAATGAACATTTGACAATGACTATTTGTATTTAAACTGAGAAATACCTGTAGAGCAAACTTTCCGTACATCTTTGTTTTTGGATATGATATCTGTCAAATTTCTTAGTATCCACTTTACAACTTGAATATTCTTTGGTTCTTTAGGTATGAATGTGAATTTGAATGCCAAAGAAGAAAACCTTTGTCTTTTGTATTCAAACTCTGGATTAATTATCAGAATTACTTTGTATGACTTTAACTATCATAATAACATATGTTAAATGAGTTAGATTTTTAATTTAAATTCACCTTTTCATATCCTTGCTTATAAACTAGATCTCAAAATTACATATAATCTCAAAATAACTTAGACTTTTTTGTATAGGAGATTGTTTTCACTAATTATGTTTATAATTGTTTGATAAAAACTGGTGCGTTCTCTCAGAAAAGAATATTTGACACCAGGGGAGAGCATCCCAAGAGTCTAATGTTTTGTTATCAATAGAATGATATTTTGGGATTAGAAATGCCAAACGGCCCCTGTGTGTAAATGCTATCTTGATGGAGCTCCCTTTGGCAAAATCTGGGAGAATTTGAACATTAAAATAAATGTATAGCCCATAGAGGAGGAAGAACCAATAAACATACATAAGTGGGGGTAAAGGGAAAGCATTATCCTTCAGCAGAATGCTGACTAATGCATACAGAAGGAATGTGGAATTACAAAACCATGATTAATAGCATAATGACGAACACAGGTTTGACAAGGAACAGGCTTAATTTACATAATTCCCAAGTATGTCCCCACAAATTACTTATTAGTTACAAAGAATATAGTTAGTTTATAATGGGGAGACAACCTGGTAATAACACTGACGTGACCAGAGTAAACATCACCAGTATTGTGATAAACTGATAATCACATGCTTACTAATTTATGTACTGAGGAGGATGCAAAATCATTTCTGTGGCTTTCCTGTCAAAAACACATAACCTGAATCCAATAACAAGGAAACATCAGACCAAAAAAATGTAAAGACAAAATTGTTCCAGATTGAAAAAGACTGCTATGGTTTTGATATAGATTGTGTTTCTCAAAGGTTCATGTGTTGGAGGTTGGTCCTCAGTGTGGTGGTGGGACCTTTAAGAAGTAGGGTCTAGCAAGGATTTAGGTAGCTCTTGTGTGACCCCTGAACTCTTGTGTGAGTGAGTTGTAGAAGCAAACCTGACCCCTGACTTGCTCTCTGACTTTTTTCTAGTAATGTGATCTCTTGCTACCACATGAGCTCCTTCCATTGGGCCTCACTAGAGGCCAGTTTAATGTTGTTGTGTCCAACTACAACTAAAAAATAAATTAAAAAAAAAATCACACAGTAAACCAGGAACGTATTTGTAATCCTAGTTGTTTGGAAGAATGAGACAGGAAGATCACAGGTTCAAGGCCAGCTAGGGCAACTTTAGTGAGACCCTGTCTCAAAATTAAAAAAATAATAATAAAATTAAAAAGGGCTGAACATGTAATTCAATGGTAAAGTGCCCTGGGTTGAACTGCCAATACCAGAAGAAAAAAAAATCACCCAGTGGGAGTGATGCAGACTTGTAAATTTATTCTTGCAGTTATGCCACTTTTCCTTACCCAACTTGAGCTTATGTCATTAGATTACTTCAGGTTTATAATAGTTTATCATTTTTCCTCTATGTTTAATATGCTTTTTTGCATTATTTGTACTTTTCCAAATTAAATATTTAGCTTGGCACATGGTAAATTATGCTCAGTAAATATTAGATGTTTCAGTGATTACTATTACTTGAGCAAGTTGGAGGAATTCTAGTTCTCCTTTCACTGAAGGTGTACCCCATTCAAAATCTTGGCTCTAAATTGAGGCCTGAGTTTAGTCCAATCCATAGGGACCAAAGACCAAGTGGCTTTCTTTTGTTGCTGTGTGGCCATTGAAACCATAACCACTGTCTTTCTAGACCTATATCCACCCTTCATTTCTGACTTTGTTTCCGGCTCCTGTGGGATATCTCTTATCTTTCTTACAAAAGCTTGGATGAATATTTATAATTATTGTTAACTGCATTTGGGGGTGGGTTAGTTAGAAAGAACTACACATTAGCTAAGGCCACCACATTGTCTCAACTGGGAGTCAGAACTACCAGTTTGTGGTGATTTTTTATGAGTTAAAGTTATCCACAATCAAAAAATCTTAACATTACATTAAAAAAAAGTAGGTAGAGAAAAATCTGGTAATCAGCAGGTAGGTTAAAGAACACAGTAAACAGTGTCCTATGAGTTCCTTCTTGGTAATACAAACATGTTTTTCTTCTCTCTTTCTCAATGGTACTTGGGATTGAACCCAGAGGCTCTTTACCACCAAGCTAAATCCCCAGATTTTTTTTTTTTTTTTTTTGGTTTTGAGACAAGATCTCCCTAAGTTCTGAGGCTAGCTTCTGATTTAAGCTCCTCCTGTTTCAGCCTCTGAAGTTGCTGGTATTACAGGGGTGTTCTCAGCATGGTTTTACATTTTTACAAGTAATACTCATCACAAGATAGCTAAGCCAACATTGTGCTTTATTATTGCCAATCTTTTGTCTGTGTACCATTTTTTCTTTTAAGTGGTTTTATGTCAGTATTGTTTTATAATCTGATTCCTTTAATGAAAGAATATTATTAGGTACCATTTCCCACATAAAAATCTACGACTCATTTGTAGGAATATATTGTATATATCCTCCTCTTGTTGAATATTTAAGTTGTTTTATATTTGTAACTTTGATTTAATTTTAGCCCAATATATTTTAGGAGGTATAATTTCTATAAGTTATAAGAGGTATTTTTTTGATGTTGTGGCATTGTTTTCTTGGCAGTGCTGGGGATAGAGCCCAAGGTCTTGCTTGTGCTAGGCAAGTGCTGAGCAGTCTTAGTAAGAAGTATTTTAAAATTATTTCTTAATTTTTGGTCTAGGTTTTAATGTTACCATTATCATTTCAATTTCCACCTAGAGGTCCCAGGGGATCACTCACTCACTCATTACCTCCCTCAAGCAAACATGTACAAATTAGTTCTCTGAGTTGATACCATTAGTGTTCATTCAGATCACCACAACGGAAAACTGAATTAACTCTCTTTCCTGAGTTCCAACATTTAACTAGTCCTCACACACAGGCAATCTTCAGTCTCTCCTGAATTCTAACCCCTATCTCTTTTCTATCTCTATCACTAAAGATTTAGTGCAGGCCTTCTTCACTTCCTGATAGAGCTATTATCAAAACTTCCCATTTATGATCTGGCTGCCAATTCTTCACCCTGATTACTGATGTTGTTTGTAAAATGCACATCTGGATATCTTTTCTTGCTTTATGTCAAGAAACACCTACAGTTTCAAAGATAACACCTAAATTCCTTGCATGTTAAATAAGTTTAGAGAATAAGCAAAGATAAGGCTATTGATTAATATGTTTTATTGCAATATATTATTTTAAACTTTTCTTTCAGAGTGATGGAGTTTAAATATTAAGTATTTGTGGTATTTAAAGTTTTTAACTAGATTTTATTTGACATTTATTTTGTGTTACTGTTTCCTTTTTTATTTTTACAAATTTTTATCATCAAATGTCTGTTTCAAGTTGAGATCAGTTTTACATATTATTAAAATATGTAATTTTGTCATAATATGTTCAAATAATAATAAACCACATATTTAATATTGTGTCTTTTTAACAGAATGTTTTTGAGCTTTTTATATAAGAAAGAATTCACTGTTTATTATTATGGGTATTCATTATTATTTAAAATGCATAAATCATATGAAAATACAAAATAATTTATGAGTCAGTAATTCTTATCTCTCATCCTCAAATAATAAAGTTTAATATTTGTTGGGAATTTCAAGATACTAGATATTTTCCAAATTTCTTGACAAGATTTTTCTCATGATTCAAAAATATGCAAAAATTTCAAGGAATTCCCACATGGAAATATTACCAGATACTATATTAAGCCCATCAATATGCATTATCTCATTTAGTTATCATAGTGCCCTCTGATGTAAGGACACTTTGCTAGCTCCATGTTATAAGGATGAGGATGCTAAAATACTAGTTAGATGGTCTTTAGGCAAGACCCTAAAGACCACCTAACTAGTAGAAGGTAGAACAGATTTCAGGCCATCTAGCTCTGGAATACATGCTCTTAGCTGATGCATTATTGATTAGTAAGCCAGAGGTGGGGTTCTGGAATTAAGTAGAAATGGTAGAATTGGAAACGTACCCTTACATTTGTTTCTTTCTCTTTCTGAAGGGTGTTATGGCTTAGATGCTTTGTTTATATAAGATAAATACTAGTATGAAGTAAAACTGTAGGGCTTAATATCCTTTGAGCTTTCCAAACCAGTTCCACACAATTGAACTTTCCCCATTCTTAAAATAAAAAAAAAAAAAGATCATCAAAGAAGTAACTTGATTTTAGAGAATTACTTGTGTACCAGAGCAGGTCCAGATAAGTGACAGATTGAGGAATTAGCCTTGCTACTTTCGGAAAGGGCTGTGTGCTTTGTGGCTGCAGACAGTCTGGTATTTACTGAAGAGTCCTCCTGTGTCTGCTTTGCCTGGTATACATAAACAGGCCTGTTCTGATGCTGGTTAATCCTTTCTTCAAAGTGTATGTCTCATTCCCTGATAACACTATGAGTTAGCTTTACCATGGTATGTCAGACTCATTTAATAGCACTTTCTAGCAACACGTTCACATTGTCTGCATCTGTAGAGACAAAGGGAGAATAATGACTTCACCTTTTAAAAATAACTTTTTAAAGCAATAATCTTTAGAGTTTAGCTTTCTACATGCCAGAATGCTGGTTAGAGCAGCTGTTTAAAATTTCCCAATTTGTTTCTGGAAATGCCAACAAAATTACTGGTTTGGTGTGAGCTGATCAAATTTCTAGAATTTGAGGACTCAAGAGAAAATAAAGAAGAAAAAAGAACATTATGTGGAATTGTGGGGTTGGTTGCCCAGAGATTATGGTTTTCTTGCATGATGACGTTAGGACATGCGTAGAAGAGGGAGTTAGGCAGATGGCTTAATTTTAATACTAACAGCATTGGAATATTGCTTGGTTAGGAAATATCCTATAGCTGTACCTTAGAATGATGCACTTATAAATGTCTTACTGGAAAGCCAAGTGTACATATGGTGATTATGAGCTTTGGACTTGGACAGATCTGATTTTATAGACTGTTTCTACCTGTGTACTATTTAGTCTTGTACAAATTGAGTAGCTACTCTGGGATTTCTTATCTTTGAAAAGTAGGAAATATAGAACCTGAGCTTGTTATGGAGATTAAATGGGACATTTAAAGCTGTTAATACAGAGTATGTGGTATTTGTTAGATACTAGAAAGAAGGTTGGTTGAGACAGCTTTATTTATTGAGCACCTTTCTTCATGCTGGGTAATTTCTCAGTGTGGTGTTGTGATGATTAATAAGACAAACCCAGTTCTCACCTTAACAAGATATGAAAGCAAACAATTAAAATAAATGGATTAAAGTCTGTCAGGGCTGGAGAATATGGGGTACTAGGGGAGCACATAAAAGAGACAGCTAATGAAGTCCTTGGAAATTAACAGAATGTGTAGTTAACATCAGAAGAGAAAACCCTCTGATCCTGGCTTGGCCAAGTATATGAGCAAATTCACTGAACCCCACCTCCTGTGCCCACTCCCTGACACCAAAAATCCTCAGAAAGTTTTGTTTTTATTTTTAAGGAAAAGAAATTAACATACAAAGGCAAACCAGTTTACCCTAAATATATTGACTTTGGTGTGTGAAATACAACCCGAATGTCCCAAATTAGCAAGTATCCTGTCCTGGGTATCATATAATATGGATTCAAGATAATTAAAGTGGCCACATGATATTTTCTTGTGTGTTATATAACTTTTCCTAATGATAACACTCAGCACTTTCCCTTGGGTCAAGAAAGATCCAACAAATGCCAAACTAGGAGAAGAGAGATGAGAAGTTTCTCTGCTCTTCCATATCTCCAGGGTAGGTGGGGTTCAGTGACTTCAACACAAAAATTCACTTAATATGTGTGGTTAACATCAGGCTACATACAGTAGATGGGGACATAAAGCAAGAAGGAGAACCTTAAGAACATGCTAATTCCTTACACACTATTTTGGTGTAAATGACAGTATATTATTGCTCCTATTAAATAAAAGCCGAAAATAAAATCTCTTCTTTTCCTATACTGTATATTGATGCTAATTCAAGTGTGTGTTTGATAATTCAGTCATTCCTTAACACACACTCCGTTTTATTATGTTGGAAGGTATTATAGTTTGGAATAAGCTCCTCTTAATGCAAGAATATTCCCAGGTAAAATGGTTGCATTATGAAAGCTGTAACCTAATCAGTCCATCACCTTTTGAATGAATATACTGGAGTGTAACTGTAGGCCGGTGGGGTGTGACTGGAGGACATGGGTCACTGGGGGCATGCCATGGAAGGGTGCATCTTGCCTGTGGCTCTTCCCTGCTTCCTTTCTCTCTGCTTCCTTACTGACACGGGAGCATCTTTTCTCTGTCATGTGCTTTCCCCATGATGCTTTGCCTCACAGTGGGCCCAAAGCTATGGAATTATCTGCCTATGGGCTGAAACTTCTGAAACTTTGGGCTCTAAATACACTTTCCTGCTCTGAGTTGTTCTTGTTGGGTATTTTGGTCAGAGTGACCTAAAGCTGACTAAAGCAGGACAACCCTGTGACATTGACGTGTGGGGATTTTTCAGGGAATTTGCTCTTACTTGGGTCAGTCTGGGCCAGTGGTTTTTTCCTCCCCCATATTCTGTTAATTTCCCAGGCTCTCATTAGAGCCCCTCTTGTGTGTTCCCCCAAGTCCTGGCTGGCACTTAGCCCATTGATTGTAATTGCTTTCCTTCTTGTCTCATTTTGACCTTTTTGCTATTGCATCATCATCCTCGAAAATTACCCCACCCAAAGGAAACTGCTCGGCACACATTGCATGTATTAAATGAAGGAGCTGATACAGACATGCACATTGTGGTCAGATCTGCTTTTGCTGTCCCCCTCCTCTCTATCTGCTTTTGATCTAGATAAAGATGAGGGCTTCTCCAGAACCTAGATAACTGAGTCTTAGTTTCACCTAAAAATAAGTCAACCCTGTGGGGTTAGTCCACGTGTCACCCCAGGCATGTTTGGAATTTATGCCAGATTTGTTTTTAACTTATGCCATTAGGAGGCTTTTTGTACCTACTTCTAAATTTCCAGCTATTTTGAATGACTGAGATAACAGGATCTATTATCCTTCCTGTGGAAGGAGGCAGAGAAGCCTAGAGCTTAGAGGTAAGCCAGCCAGCCATCCAATTAAAATTTCTAATGAGCAACTTTGTAATCTTATTATTCATTTAAAGCATCAGTCACTTTATCTGTTCAATGGGATCAATAATAAAAATACTTCATAGAGTCATTGTAAAATTGAGATAATATATATAAAAGCTTACCTAATGCTTGGCACATATTTATTAACTTGGATTTTTATTATTATTTTGTTATTTTTATGATATTTAAGATATTTTAGTATTTATTATTAATATTTTATTATTACTAAATTATTATTTTATAGATCTAAATAATCAAATTATGGTGATATTAATGAATTGCAAAAATGGGAACTGTCAGAACATTCCTGGGAACTACCAGTGTGGTGACTTTGAAAATATACTGCTCAAACCTCCTGATGTGGGGAGCATGATTGAGTGATAGACAGCCCCTGCTGCTTCTCTCTCAGTGTACCTCTGCTTCCTATCAAGGCCAGGCTTCCCTCACAATGCTCTTAGCTGGTGGTGAGCAGAGTGGTGCTACCAATGCAGGCCTGTTCTTGCAAGGCATGGGATGCCTTTAATGGATGATTTTGGCTCAAGGATTCTCCATGTGTCCAATGGAATCTTCCATAAAGCTGTGCTGCAGGCTGACACACTTCCCTGCCCAGACTCTCCTTTTTCCCTTCACAGAGGTCAAACTCGTATTGTAGTCTAAGGTTCTCCCTGCTGTTTCCAGCTTCTTTTCTATTTCTTTTACTGATGTTTCCCTCAATAAACCTCATGTTCTTCTTAGTAACTGCTTTTTAGAAAATCTGAGCTAATCCAAGAATTGTAATAGTTGTTGGAAGAGAGTAACAATCTATACCTTAGAGAACAAGGTATAGATTTTCTCCATCAGTTATAAAGTAGATATTATTATGGAGTTTAAATTGATCTTTGTGTTGTTGCATTTTCTCAGAATTAAAATATGGTCCTAATGATCATAAATTCTCTAGAACAAGCATTAGTCACCCTTTCCTTAGGGAAGGCCACTAGAATTTAGGGTATAACATGCTAATATACAAACTGAATTTTAAAATTGCTACTATTGAGGATAGTTAGTTTCAGGTCTTTAACAAGTAGTTTTAATTGTTAATGTTCAAGAACCAAAAATTTCTTCCCCCAAAATTAACAAAATTGACAACTCTCTAGGGTATCTATTTATTTTTATAGTTTAATCTTTCGCCTATTTCTTTGGTTTTCTTATTCATTCTACCAAATCCTCACTTGATTACTATTTTTGTGACAGACCAGGTCCAGGGTACAGTCACTATCCGGAACATCAGTGCTCTCTCTTCAGGTTTGTATCAGTGCGTGGCTTCTAATGCCATTGGAACCAGCACCTGTCTTTTGGATCTGCAGGTTATCTCACGTAAGTATGTAGAATCATGATGCCAACTCTAGGTGTGAAACTTCATAACCTTTGTCAAACCAGTAAAAAAGGATTCTGGTTGTTTTGAGATTGTCTGAAGATTGAATAGAAATTCTTTCAATTTTAACAATAGTTGAAAATATTTTGTAAATATGAGTGTACTTTTTAAGTATATGATGATCTTTATGACAAAATGTCTTTCTCTTCAGGATTATTAGAATTAAACTAATTCTTATTTCATAGTGCTATAGACATATAAATTTACAATGAGCTTATATCTGTAGCAAGACCTTCTTGTGTTTTTTCCTAATTCTTTTTATATGCCTGATTTTGGGGTATCTGATTATAAATAAGCAGTGAAGGAAATTTCTTTTTAGTTGAGAATTCTGGGCTATTTGAATTCTAGTTGCAAAGGGAGGAATGTGGCTGGGATGAAATCATTAGGTATCCCATGAGTGCCAGGCTCACTTGGGGCACTCGGGCAAATTGGATAGGCACTGCCTGTTCCTGCTCTGCTCCAGCTGCTGCTCTCTTGAAGCTACGTGAGTTGCTTAATAATTTATTCATTCACCAGATGTTGAGAGCCTACTATGTGTTAGTCTTCACCCCTGGGGATATAGCTCAGTTGGTAGAGTGCTTGCCTTGCATGCACAGGCCTTGGGTTCAATCCCCAGAACTACACTCACAGACACACACACAGACACACAAAAAAATTTAACAGAGGTTTAGCTTTATATAGATGTGATACTTCAGACAGTTTTGTATGCTATAATTAAGCTTACATATGTTTATACTTTGTATGGGTATATGCAATTTCTCTCTCTTCCTCTTTCTGTTCTTTAAATCTACCTTAAATATATTTTGCAGCTCAGCCCAGGAGCATTGGACTAATAGCTGGAGCCATTGGCACTGGTGCAGTTATTATCATTTTTTGCATTGCACTGATTTTAGGGGCATTCTTTTATTGGAGAAGCAAACATAAAGAGGAGGAGGAAGAAGAAATTCCTAATGAAATAAGGTCTGTATGTCAGATGATTTGTCCTACATAGCCAATGTGTAATCTGTTCATTTTGGCAGTCAAGATTTCTTTGCTAATCTAATAACTCTGATGGCCAAGATAATTTAAGTGGCCACATGATATTTTCTTGTGTGTTATGTCACTTTTCCTAATGATAACACTCAGCGTTTTCCCTTGGGTCAAGAAAGATCCATCACACACCAAACTAGAAGGAGACAGATGAGAAGTTTTTCTGCTTCTCCATATCTCCGGATAGGTGGGGTTCAGTGACTTGCACAATTGAAAAATTCACTTCATATGTGTGGTTAACATCAGGCTATAATAGATGGAAACATAAAGTAAGAAGGAGAACCTTAAGAACATACTAATTCCTTACACACGATTTTGGTGTAAATGACAGTGTATTAGCTTGATTTTCATTACTATTACAAAATACCTGAGACAGGAATTTTGTTATAGAGGTTTCAAAAGAGTTTTATTTTGGCTCAGGGTTCTGGAAGGGGAAAATAGGCCATATCTGGTGGTGGCCTCCTTGCTGGCAGGCTTGAGGAGGTTGCACAGGAGTGTGTGTGAGTCTGTGTCTGTGTGGTCTCTCTCCATCTTCTTATAAAACTCTCAGGATCTAGTCATGGAGCCCCATCCTATGACCATATTTAATCCGAATCATGTCCCAAAGACCCCACTTCCAGATACCAAAGTGACTAAGTTTTTCACCCTCAAAAAAACCTCACAATGGGAATCAAATTTCAACACCTGAGCCCTTAGGAAGTGCTCAAACTGTAAACACTGTAGCAGACAGTTCAGATGAGATGTCTTTAAAAAAAAAATGTCAAGATGATCTTTAAAGAAAAGTGACTTTTGGCATCTTATGGAGATTTGATGTTACAGGCTCAGTCTCAGCTTTCATTATATCATATCCTGTTGAAAATGCTTTAATGGTTCCAGGCTCCTTAGCAGGACCTGCATTGCCTTCAGGATCTGATAGCTGCCCTGCTTACTCTGTGCTCCATACTACCCTTTATTTTCCCTGTATCAGGGTCTTTTCTCAAGCTTCTGCACTCTCCTGGTCCATGCACCTTCTTCTTTCATTATCTATTAAATAAATCTCTTGATTTAATTCAAGACTAGTCAGGTATCGCCTCCTCACATATAATGTCTTTTTAGCCTCTTGCTTAACTTTTTATACTTATAGATGTTTTTGCATTTATTGTCATCACCGTTTAACCATAGGCTTCTTGGGTGTCTTTTTTCTTTCTTTCTTTCTTTTTATGGTGCTTAGGTTGGAACCTGGGGCCTTGGAAAGCTAGACAAGCACTCTTACTCTAAGCCATATTCCCAGCCCCAGTTAGGTGTCATTTTTGCATGAAATATATAGAAGAATGTACTCTATAAATGTTAAATAGATGAATTAACATCTAAACTAGTGACATCTGTTTGCCTCTTATAATTCTTAGAGTTTGGGCTGTGTGTTGGAATAGGTTATTGAGGAACAAGAATTACTGAGAAACATCTCTCATAAGCACAATCTCAAATAGTAATTTGATTTCTAAAACTCCAAATGGTAATAAAATCAAGCCAACACTAATGATTTCTTGAAGTTCTTCATATATAGCTTGTTTTGTGTGTGTGTGTGTGTGTGTGTGTGTGTGTGTGTGTGTGTGTGGTGTTGGTGATTGAACCCAGGGCCTTGTGCATGCGAGGCAAACACTCTACCAACTAAGCTATATACCCAGCCCTGTAGCTTGTTTTTGTAGCTATTTGATGACAATTTACTCGGTGGATTTCTTTATGGACTATTTAGAGTCTCTCTCTCTCTCTCTCTCTCTCTCTCTCTCTCTCTCTCTCTCTCTCTCTCTGTATGTGTATATATACATATATATTATGTATTTATATAATTTACACACAAAACATATATATATATGTTATATATATATATGTTATATATATATGTATATATATATGTTATATTAGAAGAGATATTCTTTGAGAGATCTAATAGTTCTTTTTCTACTGAGAAACTGAGGAAAGAATTCCTTGACTATTGGGTGGGTACCAAAGCTGAGGCTAAGCATGGCTGCCATGTTTGCTTCATGATAGACCATTTGTTTCAGACATACTAATGTTAACATTAAAAAAAAAAAGATTCCTGGGTAGGATGCTAGATAAATCTGAAGTAAATCCTAATGACAACTTTTGTTCTTTCTCAGAGAGGATGATCTTCCACCTAAATGCTCTTCTGCCAAAGCATTTCACACAGAGATATCCTCCTCAGAGAACAACACGCTGACCTCTTCTAACACCTACAACAGTCGATACTGGAGCAACAATCCAAAAGTTCATAGAAACACGGAGTCATTCAACCACTTCAGTGACTTGCGCCAGTCTTTCTCCCTTCACTCAGGCAATGCCAACATCCCCACCATCTATGCTAATGGGAACCATCTGGTGCCGGGTTCACATAAGACTCTGGTAGTGACAGCCAACAGAGGGTCTTCACCGCAGATCATGTCCAGGAACAATGGTTCAGTCAGCAGGAAGCCTCGGCCTCAGCACACACACTCCTACACCATCAGCCAAGCAACACTGGAGCGAATTGGTGCAGTTCCTGTCATGGTGCCAGCCCAGAGTCGGGCAGGGTCCCTTGTATAGGACATGAAGAGAGGTTGTGTTCAGAAAAAAATAAATAGGATGCCTCCATACAAGGGGAAGGGTGGGTTGGGTGAGTGCTGGGAAATATAGACTTTCCTTATGATTATATTAGACAAAAGCACAAAGAGGAAGACAGTGCTGTTACTGGCCACTAAGATGTGTACAGTGGACTGGAACGCTCCATCTTGAAGCCTTGTCTCCCCACCACAGATGTCCTGGGATTCTTTTCAAAAAGCTGCATCTCAAAGATGTGCCAAGCCAAGGAGAAATATAAGAGCAGAATAGCACTTAAAAGTCAAACTACAGTCCAGATGGGCTTGTTCTTTAATTCATGCCTAACTTAATAATTTCAAGAGATTAAAGTGCCAGATGGAATTTAATAAGGAAATTATTTAAAAAATAGGTGTCTTTAGAAAAAATAATGAGCAACCCTGTGATGTGTTCTGCTTCTGCCTTTTCAGTCCCTCATTGTGTAGAGGGCTGGATGGCTAAGTGGTTAATATTGGTCTTAACAGTGATGGCTCTTCTGTCACATAGAATCAAAACTTTTTACACAAACAAAATTTAGCGAGAAATGGAGGAAAACAAAGGAGACTTCTTTGAGAAACCCCTCCATATTTATTTATTTATTTCTTCCTGAACCATGAATTTCATATTTGGAATTTTGCTATATTGACAGATTCTTGTCTGTCTGTGTTATTCTAGGATCTGTTACAGGTCCATGGCATAACTGTTCATTATTTCCTGGAAAAGTATTTTTTTTTAAAGAAAACTTTTTTTTTTTTTTTTTAAATACATGAGAGGCATTGGACTGGGCAGTGAAAAGACTTAACACCTTGTTTGGTTATTATAGTTAGTAAACCCAGCAGAAGGTCTGACACAAAAGGGCTAGGTTATTTGGGCAGCTCAGAAGCAGGAAGGCAGGTATATGGGACCTCAGCCTTCCTGGGCAGCTTCCCAGAGTCAATTTGACCAGGTCTCCCTTGCTGTGACACCAGGTTACTCTTAGTGAGGGCAGCACTTGATGCCTTTTGTCTCAAAAGGCATAATTCTTCCTTGTTTGACAGAGGTTGGATTATTGTAGGAAGGGCAAGATTATTGTTTGTTTGTTTCAAAATAATTCTTTTTGCAAAAGAGGTAAGACTGAGACAAACAGGGTAACTTGCAGCATGTTCCTGGGAGAGTTTGCACTCTGACAGCTCAGGTTTGCAATTTTGCCCAGATGCATTTTACACCATTGTAAAGAGACTCCTCTTGTGACTAATTACCTGGCTTAGTTGGTCCTATAGTTCACCAGATTAGTTTACAAACTCCCCATTCAGTTTTGTGCTATGAAGATCTGGCCATACTTGTATTGGTGGCTATCTCGCCTTAATCACACTTTAAGAAACCTACAGGTGATTTCTTCCCAGATGTTTCCCAAATTATTTATGATACCAACCCCATGATTCAGTAAGAACATCTTTCCTTCCCTCATGTGCTCTCACTTCCTCTTCCCACCATGCTTCTTGACTTCTTATTTCTGACTTTTCTGAGTGACTGGATGTGAACAGTTGTTGTATACATGATTTTCCCAAGTGGACTATACTCGGAACCTAACCTTTGCAACCATTTAATGTTGTCACAAAGCTGAATTTACCTTAGCATTACTTATTTTTTTCCATTTGATGGTTCTTGACTTTGTAAAAATTTAAATAAATGAATGTCTATACTTTTTTATAAATAAAAGTGAAATACCATGACACAGAAAAGATGATACTATCAGATGCTGTTTAGAAAAGCATTTATCTTGCATTTCTTTATTCTTTCTAATTATCTAAAATTCAATAAAATTTTATTCATATAAAATAAGTTGCCATTAATTATCATACTAATAAATATATGATTTTTATTTAACAATCCCCTTGATGTTAAATGCATTTTTCCATTCCATTAAATAATATGTATAACCAGGTTAATGAACGTGTAATATTTCAAAAACTACTTATCTTTCTTTTGTTGTTTGAAATTTAGGTTAGTTCTAGTTTTTACACATGATTGGATTTATAATTACCCTCTTCAGATTTGAGCTGTTTTCATATTTCTTAGTCTGAAATTTCATGAACATGGGGTCCACACCTGCTCTTTTTACCACTGAATCTCTATCACCTACTACAGTGCCTAACTTGAGTTTTCAAGTGATAAATGACTGATGATTTGTAAACTGAAATCGCCCAGTCAAGTTATGGGCATGACTATAGCTCTTGATATATACTGGATCATACTTCACTAGAAGAAATGTAAAAGTTTGCTTTAAATTTTTATTTTGAGACAATAATGCATTTATATGCAGCTATAAGAAATAATATACATCACAAATAACCCTTCACCTATTTCTCCCAGTGGTGACATCTTGTATAACTATTGCAACATACCAAAAATTGATGTGGATACAATCCATTAGCCTTATTTAGATTTCAGATTTCAGTACTTGTACTTGCATTCACGTGTGTGTGTATGTGTGTGTGTGTGTGTGTGTGTGTGTGCGCGCGTGCGTGCGCGCGCGCATGGGCACACAAGCATGCACATTTCATTGTGGGCATTTTATCACTATGTAGATTGATGTGACCCCAACAATTGAAATCCATGTGCTCTTCACAGTACCTCCCTCCTCTCCAATTCCCTGAAATGACTACTCTGTTCTCCATCATTATAAATTTGAGAATGCTATATCAATGGAATGTGTAGTATGTAAGCTTTGAGGATTCCCTCTTTTTTCCACTCAGGATAATTTTCTTGAGCTTTATCTAAGTTATTGCATTTATCAATAGTTTGTTCCTTTTTAGATAGATTATCATTGCATGATATGGACATACCACAGTTTAACTATCATTATTGAAAGGTACAAAGGACGTTCTACATAACTATTAAAAGATACAAAAGATGTTTGGATTGTTTCCAGTTTGGGACTATTATAAGTAAGCAGCTAGAACCATTTGTGTATAGGTTTCTGTGTGAGCATGTTTTTCATTTCTCTGCGGTAGGAGCCTAGGAGTACAGTTGCTGGGTTGCATGTGTTATGTGCATGTTTAGTTTTTTTAAAAAATGGCATACTCTCCCAAAGTGGCTGTACAGTTTTATATTTATTCCCACAAGTAAAAGTGATCCAGTTTCTCTACATCCTTAACAGTGTTAGATATTATCAATATTTTTAATTTTAGCCATTTTGATAGGCATGTAGTAATATCTCATTATGGTTTTAATTTGCATATTCTGGTAGCTAATGATGGAGAACATCTTTTTATGTATTTTTTTATATCTGTGGTCCTTTCAGCAATATGTCTGTTCATGCCTTTGGCCCATTTTCCAGTTGCTGGTTTTTTTTTTTTATTGTTGTTGTTTTTGTTTTGTTTCTGCTGTTGAGTTTTAAGAGTCCTTTGTGTATTCTAGATGAATGAAAGTTCTTTGTTGAATATGTTGTTTGCAAATATTTTCTCCAATTTATCTCTTGTCTTTTCATTCCTTTCATGGGGTCTTTTGTAGAGCAAAGTTTTAAATTTAATGAGGTCACTCCAGACATGGTGGCTGTGCCTGTAATCCCAGCTATTTGGGAAACTGGGGCAGGAGGATTGCAAGTTTGAGACTGGTCTGGGTAACATAACTAGATGCTTTCTCATTTTAATGGAGTTCAATTTTTCAGTTTTCCATTTTGTGGATTCTGCTTTTGGTGTCAAGTACCTAGACCCAGGTACTGAAGATTTTCATTGATTTTTTTTTTTTTACCATAAGTTTTATGGTTTAACTTCTGTGATCTAGTTGCTCTTTTTCAAAGCAGCTTTTTGTTTCACTAATTTTTTTCCCCACTTTTCAGTTTTTAGCTTCATTGGTTTCTGTCTTGATTTTTTTCTCTCTTCAGATTGTTTTGAGTTTATTTTGGTCTTAGTTTTTGTGTTTCTTGAAGTGAAAACATACTTTATTGGTTCTAATTAATGTAAACATTTAAGGCTATGATTTGACTCTCAGTACTGCTTTATCTGCATCCCATATGAAGTTTAGGTTGAGGTTTATTTATGTATTTATTTTTGTCTATATAGATCCAGTTGCTCTTTCCTTTCTCCAGTGAATTGCTTCTTTATAAAAGGTTCTGTAGGCATGGCTCTGTGAGTCTCTTTTCTGAGTTCTACAGCTTTTTCATTGATCTTTTTGTGATTTTCCTTCCATAAAATTATCTAATACCATGTTGATCACTGTAGTTATTCAATAAGCTTTAACACATGGTAAATGAGTTTCTTACACATGATCTTTCTTTTTCAAAGTTGTTTTAAGTATTTGAGGTCTTGTGACTTTCTATATAAATTTAGAAATAAGATAGTTTGTGTTCACAAAACACCTTGCTTTTTTCATAGGAATTACATTGACTTTACAGAATCAATTTGGAAGAATGACATATTCGCTGTGTTAAATCCTCCAATCTCTGAACATGATATGTTTCTCTATTCATTTAGAATAAATAAATTTATTCTGATTTATTCCACCAGTATTTATAATTTTCAGGATACAGATACTATAATGTGTTTTATACCTTATTGTTTCATTTTTGAAGCAACTGTAAATAACACTGTACTTTAAACTTTGGTTTCTCTATTATTAGCAAATTAAAGTGTGAATGGATTTTATGTGTTGGTTTTGTATCTGGCAACTTTGCTGAATTCATTTGTTCTGCATTTTTTTTTCTGTAGAATCCTTGACATTTTTTGACATACATAATATGTCATCTGCATATAGGAACAGTTTTATTTCTTCCTCTTCACTCTGTGTGCCTTTTCTGTCTGTCTTTCTTACCTTGTTGCAATGTCTAGAACTTACTGTATTATGTTAATAATAATAATTGAGTGTGATGTTCTTCCCTTGTTCCTGATCCTAGGAGGAAGGCTTTTACTTTTACAACCAAATATGATGTTAGCTGAAGGTTTTTAGAGATGTTCTGCATCAACTGAGGAAGTTTTACTCTATTACTAGTTTGTGGAGAATTTTTTTTAATATGAATGGGTGTTAAATTTTGTCAAATGCTTTATCTGCATCTCTTAATCTAATCATATGTTTTTTCTTCTTCAATTTATCGATATGCTATATATTACATTGATAGACTTTCAAATGTTGACCTAGCCTCACAAATATGGAATAAATTTTAGTTTGCCATGATGTATAATTATTGTGGAATTTGATTTGCTAATACTTTGTTGAGGAATATTTTAAGTTTATAGAATTCTCAAGTGAAATCTTGTGAGTCTAGAGATTTCTTTTTTAGCTATTCAGTTTCTTTAATGATTATATGATCATTCAAGTTGGATATTTCATCTTTATTGAGATTTAGTTGTTTGTGGTCTTGATGGTAATGATCTACTTTTTCTAGGTTGTCAATTTGATGAATGTAAAGTTATTTGCATTATTTCCTCATTATCCTTCTAATAGGAACAAAATCTGTATTGCTGTAACCAGTTAAATTCCTGATATTGGTGATTTGTATCTTCTAAATTTTTTATTTTTTGTATTTTACTAGAAGTTTGTTGACTTATTGACTTTTTTTTAAAGCAGCTTTTTGTTTCACTAATTTTTTCCCTACTTTTCAGGTTTAGCTTCATTGGTTTCTGTCTTGATTTTTTTCTCTCTTCAGATTGTTTTGAGTTTATTTTGGTCTTAGTTTTTGTGTTTCTTGAAGTGAGAACATACTTTATTGGTTCAAATTAATGTAAACATTTAAGGCTATGATTTGACTCAGTAGTGCTTTATCTTAATCCCATATAGTTTTAACATGTTATATTGTATTTTAATTTAGTTCTATGTATTTTTAAAATTTTATATGAAGCTTCTTTGATTCATGGGTTATTTAGAAATATGTTATTTAATTTCCCAATCATTGGAGTTTTTTGTTTTTGTCTGTTGATAAATTTTAGGTTGATGTCATTATGGTAAAAAAAAAATACTCTTAATGATTTTAATTGTTTAAAATTTGTTGAGATTTGTTATATGGCCTTTCCAGGGAAATGTCTATGTTAGTACAGTTTTCATTTCTTTTTTAAATGTTTATTCTGTCACTGTTAGTTCGTATGGTCTGTATGTATCATTTAGACCCTCTTGGATGATTTTTAGTAATTTTCTATCTGGTAATTCAGTTGCTGAAAGTAGAGTATAGAATTCTCAACTTTATTTGTGGATTTGTATATTTCTACCTTCACCTTCATCAGTTTTTGCTTCCTATAGTTTGAAGCTCTTTTTTGGAACATATATAATTAGGATCATTGTGTTTTCCTGGAAGGAGGATCCTTTTATCATTATGTAATGTTTCTCTTTGTTCTACACTGAACTCTGATATTAATTACATAATGATAAAAGGATCCTTTAAATTTTTAAAATTAATGTTTGTGAGTTTTATCTCTTTTCATCCTCTTACTTTCAGCATCACTGTGCCATTGTATTTGAAGTTCTTATAGACAGTGTATTGTTGGCTCGTATTTTTACATCCACTCTGCCAATATTTGTCTTCTGATCAGTGTATTTAAACCATTTATATCTAATACAGTTATTGAAATGTTAGGGTTTACATCTGCCATTTTATTTTTTGTATTCTGTATTTTCTCCTTTATCTCTCATTATCTATTTTCTTTCTCCTTGCCTTTTTTGGGTACTTGAAAAATTTTTAGAATTTCATTTTGATTTATTCATAGTGTTTTTCAGAATATTGCTTTGTACAGTTTTTTTTAGTGTTTGCGTTAAGTATTAAAATATGCATAATAACATCACATTATATTTGTATCAACATTTTATTACTTTGAAATAGAGAAACTTAATTCTATTTATGTTCATTTTCTATCCTCACTTTTAAATATCTTTTTCTTGAGTATAAGATGTCATATAATTTTTTTTCAGTAATCAAATATGATTTATAAAGTTCATGAAGAGACGTCCATCGTATATTGCTACACTTCTACATTTTTGTTATTATTTTGTTCCTGATGATCTGATTTCTTTTTTTTTTTCCTCATCATTTTCTTTTTGTTTGAAGAACTCTCTTTAGGCAGTTTGTAAGGGTAAACATTTTAGTAACGAATTCTGTTAGTTCTTTTTTGTTGGAAAATGTCTTTGTCTCCCATCCATTCCTCACTGGATTTCCAGTCACAGTCCACAATTCTTTTTATTCTGTGCTTGAAAATTGTTCATCCATTGTCTTCTAAAATACTCTTTCAGCCCTACTCCCTTTCTCATATCTCTCTGGGACTCTGATGATGGGTCTTTTGTTATTGTCCTTTTTTATTTTTTTTCAAACTGTTTTTCTCTTGGTTGTTCAGATTGAGTAAATTCTATTGATTTGTTTTCCATTTTATTGGCATTCAACTCTCCTCTCTCACTTCACTCCACTATTGAGCCTATCTAGCAAGGTTTTATTAAAGTTATTGTACTGTTTTAGTTTGATAGCTTCTTTGAAAATTAAATCAATTTAAATTTTAATTAATTTTTTGGTACATATATAATTAGGATCATTGTGTTTTCCTGGAAAATGGATTCTTTTATCATTATACTGAGATAGAATTTACACAAGTTTATTTTACATAAAAATTGTACTCCATTACTTTATAGTATGTCTATAGAATTGCACAAGCATCACCATTATCTAATTTTAGAACATTATCATTACCCTGAAAAGAAACTGTACTTATTGTCACTCCTCATTGCATATCACCTTTAGGCTCAGGAAACCAACTAATGTACTTTCCGTTTCTATAGATGAACTTCATATAAATGGTATCATTTATCAAGGGAGTTTTCATGTTTGAGTGGTTTATTTCACTTAACGTAGTGCTTTTTAGGTTTATTCATGTAGCATGTATTATTATTATTTGATTTCTATTTCTTTCCAGAGATTTTCTAATTTCTAAAGTAGTTTTCAAAGGATTAATAATTGCTTATTGAGGAATTTTTATTATGATTTCTTATCAGATAATTTCAACATCTAATTCATCTTATTGTTGTCATATATGTTGGTTGTCTTACTGAAGTTGTGATTTCCTGGTTCTTAGGATGATGTCCACATTATATTCTGAGACTCTGGACCTTTCTTAGTATTATTTTTTGTAGCAGACATCCCCTTGGTGATTTTTTTATGTAAATTTTTTTATTTATATATGACAGCAGAATGCATTACAATTCTTATTACACATATAGAGCACAATTGTTCATATCTCTGGTTGTATACATAGTATATTCACACCAATTCATGTCTTCATACATGTACTTTGGATAGCAATGATCATCACATTCCACCATCATTAATTACTCCATGCCCCCTCCCTTTCCCTTCCACCCCTCTGCCCTATCTAGAGTTCCTCTAGTCTATTCCTCCTATGCTCCCTCTACCTATCCCACTATGAATCAGCCTCCTTATATTAAAGAAAACATTTGGCATTTGGTTTAGGTAGTAATCCTCTTGGTGAAGTGAAACAGTAGAACTAGGTGAGTGTACATGGTTAGATTCCCAAGAGTCTCCTTAAAGGGCCTCTTTGTCATGCAGACGAGTGCAGCAGAAGGACAACCCTCCTTGGCTCTGCTTGTACCTTTTGGTTAGCCTGGGATATGAAGTTGCACCGTGTAGCTGTCTCCACATGAGGTATAAGCTGGGCCCTGATGACACCCAGGAAAACTACTTGTTGCTGCAGGTAGTGATACAAATTCAATTATGTGCTGCTCTGCTAATAACAGTGGAAGAAAGGGAGGGAAGTGGAATGTCACCTCTTTCAAGCTTATTGATTGTAGTTGGAGATGGAGGCTCATCTTCCCTTTGGCTAAAATTAGGGGGAGTGGGAAGCACAGTGTCAACTATGCTGCCTTTGTACCAACTCTTTCTACCAAGTTGGTGCTGGGTGTGATCTCAGGCTCAACTCCCCACTGAGTAATCCCAGATTTCCTAGTGAGTACATCCTTTGGTTTTTTTTTTTGAAGGTCTTTCTGTGTTTATTTGTTATGTTTTGTCTTTTTTTTTTTTTTAATAAGAAGGAAGACTATAGACTATTGTTTTAGTCAGTTTTTTTCACTGCTGTGACTGGAAGACCTGACAAGAACAATTTTGAGGAGAAAAAGTTTGTTTGGTGCCATGGTTTCAGAGGTCTCAGTCTAAGAGGGTTGACTCTATTGCTCTTGACCTGAGATGAGGAAGAGCATCCTGGTAGAAGGATGTGGAAAAGGAAAGCAGCTCAGGGCATGGCGAACAGGAAAGGGATAGAGAGCTCTGTTCACTAGGGACAAAATGCAAACCCCAAAGCCATGTGCCCAGTAAGTTATCCCCTCCAGCCACACCTGCCTGTGCTCACCATCCCTTTAATACATTTAAGTGGATTAGTGGACTGATTAGGTTAAAGCTCTCTTAACCCAATTAGTTCAACTCATTATTTTACACATGAGCTTTTAGGGGACACCACATCTAAACCATAACAACTAACTTATAATGGAACCTAATGTTACTGCATCTGGTCACAACCAGTTAAACAAATCTTACAGTATTCTACTGTTTGGAAGTTTTAAGTATTTTTAGTTGTGTATTAAAAAATTCTTACTCCTTAGTTTGATTCATTCAGTTCCTTCTACAAATGACCCCCTGTTTTTCCATTTTCAAATTCCACTTCTTCTATACAGTCAGCCTTTGTGCCAGGTCTCTTCGCTTTCCCTGGAAATGATTATTTCCTTCTTTGAAATGTTTTTTTTTCTCCTCCTCCTCCTCCTTCTCCCCCTTTTTTTCCCTACACCTTCCAACTATTGTCTCCATCCAAATCTTCCTGCACCACGAATCAAATCCAAATAATCTGTCCTTCATAAACCTCTTTTTTCAGACTAGTGAGAAGGGACTGCTCCCTCCCATGATGTATAACATTTATTACGTGTAAGGGAGTTGTTACAGCTTGTGTTCCTGTTATTCATGCTCTATGATTGAGCTCCCCTACTGGACCATAAATGGAGATATTCCACAGCCATTTTTTGATCCCTAATTATGTGCTAAACACTGTTCTAGGAAATAAAAGTAGATGATTAGCCTCGACCCATGTCCTCAAGGAACTTATACTTTAAAGGATATAGACCTGTAAGCAAATATGAGTAGTGTAAGTACGTAAGTGGATATTCAAACAGGTGGGTCCATGTCGCCTGTATCTTGGTCATGGTCACAACACATGGCACATTGCTTCATTTGAAGTGCTTGAAGTATGTGCTAAATTCATGAAACTGAAAATATGTGGTTGGTTCCTTAATCCCAATGTGAAAAGTAATAGGGGCTGGGGCTGTTGCTCAGTGGTAGAGCACTTGCCCAGCATGGGTGAGGCACTGGGTTCAATCCTTAGCATCACATAAAAATAAACAAATAAAATAAAATCATTCTGTCCATCTACAACTACAAAAAATTTTTTTTAAAAGTAATAGTCAAATATCAGAAAATTCCCAAAGCAAGTGAATTGTTGTTTACTCAGGTGGCCATGATTGTGCCAGTTTTTTGGGTGGAATTTAATGTTGTATTAGAGGTGCAGTATTCCTTGGAAAAGTTGTAGGGACAGCATAGTAAATGCAGTGGTTTTCAAGAATCCTACATGAAATGCTTATGAGATGCTTTATGTAAAAATCCTACCTATTGCTTTGTGCTTACTTTATGGCAGGAACTTTTAAAAATGTGCTTCAAGTATTAATCCATTTTATCTCATCACAATCCTACATGAAAGATGTCATCACTCATATTTTACAAGTCCAGAAACTGGTGATAGGAGCGGTTAAACAATTTTCCTATACTAGTAAGCAACCTGTCAGTCATTTTTTTTCTCAAAGCATATTCCTATCAGACTAAGCCAATGTTCTGAAAAGAAAGATTTTGAGTCCTAGTTGTTTTGATAGCCCTCTTTTGGACAAGTCATTTAGCTTGTATTAAGTAAAGTAATACTCAACTTCACAGAAAAATGTTGAGAAGATAAATGCAAAATGTTGAAAAGGTGACTTGTAAATCCTATGTTTGTGTAATTATTTTTAGCTTTCCTCACAGCTCCCTGTGGAGAAGGTATTATTTCCCTATTTTAGGTAAAGGCAAGGTACAAAATTTTGACTTAATCGTAAGACATCAAAATAGAAACAATTATTATTTTTTTCATTTTTTAAAAAAAATTTTAATTTGTTATATGTGACAGCAGAATGTATAGCAATTCGTATTACACATATAGAGCACAATTTTTCATATATCTGGTTGTGCACAAAATACAGTCACACACCATTCTTGTCTTCATACATGTACTTAAGGTTATGATGTCCATCTCATTCCACCGTCTTTCCTACCCCCATCCGCCCCGCCAGAGACAATTATTAGACAAATAAGTCTAGGTGCCTATTATGTATGTTAACACTGGATTTAGTGGATGTCTGATTATTTTTGGCAGGTTGGATAACAAAAGATAATGTAACCTATAAGAATTTACATTGAAAGCTGAATTCTTTTATCATTCATCACTTTCTTTCCAAGTTCATCAGTTTTATGATAGTTTTACATTTAAGGCTTGGACAAAAATGTATGTCCATTTATGAATATATGGAGTTTCATTGCCCATTACATTGGAAAAATTACAAAATTCTCTAAGGCTTCATTTCATCTACAAAATAAAGATATAGACTCAGAGCTGTCTTTGAATCTGTGAGGACTAACTGAAATGATGCGTGTGAATGACGAGCGTGGGGATCGGGCACAGTGAACACTGATACTTGCCATCATTAGTACCCTTCCCAGGCAAGAGCCAGGTCGTTTACACCTACTTTGCATTCCAGTTCTTCTTGCCAGACATGCTAGTCGAGTGCTACTGCATTGTAAAATAGCACTTTGGGACTCTTTGTTTAGGAGAAGGGAAAAGACTTGGTAATCATTGTCTGTCTCCCCAAGTAGTCCCGTGTTTCCTTTCCCTTCACATTTTATTCCAAAATAGCACATTTATGTTCTGATCACCATCAATTTTAATTCACTAAGGAGAATTAGAGGGTAGGAAAACATCAACATTTACCTAGCACCTACTGTATGCCAGATAGCATGCTAATCATTCATTTTATCCCCATAACACATCCAGCTTCAGTGTTTTGCTAATTTTACAGCTCAGGAAACTGAAGCCTATATAGGCTAAACTCAAGGAGTCAAACTAGTAATTTACAGAGCTAAGGGCTTTGTCATTTATTGTCATCCACCACCCTTCTGCTAAGATGGCTCATAGCTGTTGAGGTTCTGCCTCAAATTTGACTTGGCATAGACAGCCCTTGAATTCTTCCAGTCATTCTTTGCCATTTAAAAAAAACAAATAAAATGTCTGACTCTGGCCTCCAGAATATTAGAGTAATTTTTTCCATGCAGTCAAGCTTTTTGAGTCTTCCTTTTGAGTTCACACACATTAAGAAGACTCACAGCCTTTTAATTCCTTCTCATCAGTTTCCTAGGGCATTTGCAATTTGCATAAAACATGGGTCCCCTCACCATCTCCAGCTCTGCAGTCAAGAGTTCTGTCAGAGGAGGCCAAATTTGAGTTCATTTAGGCAAGAAGTTGTGAGGGAGACAAGACGTCTCTGAAGGCATGTGGTAATTTGGAAGAAGCTGCTAAGTGGAAGGATGCCCTGTCTTACCCCCTGGCCCTAACTGCCTGTCCCAGTCCCCTCACCACCTCACTGATATCAGGCAAGTGTCTCAGCCTCTGAAATGGGGGCCAGGATTCCTACATTGAAATATAGAAAAATATGTGAAATTGTGGTGTTCTTACAAATTGTAGTTGTTATTGATTCACTTTGTGTCATGTATTTGAATTTTATAAAATGAGGGGGGGGGGAGGGGGCAGGGGAGGGTTTCCATTGGAGAAACTAGAGAAGATCTGTCTCACACACAACCAGCCTGTTATCTCCTCCTTCTCCACATCCCTTTTCCCAGTCACCCAGAAGTGTAGGCCCAGGTTTACCTCCCAACACATCATTATGATGCAGGTGTAAGCTGTGATTTTTCTGAACACTAATTCCTTTTGTGTAGAGGTCACACCCTTGAATATCTGGAGAGTGTAAGTAAATGAGAAAACTGGGCCAGGGATGGTATGGTGACCTGGAAACTTAAGCCCACCTTCAAAAATGTAGCAGCTGATCAGTGCCCTTCCAAGAGCTATCAGTAGGACTCTGGGTCCAGCATGTCCAGGCCTCTTGACTCTTACAAGCCAAAGAGGCTGATTTGTATATCTCTTGGATGTGAGTAGGCAATTGGGGCTGGGGGAAGGTTAGGCCCTATTTGGGGTTAATGGTAACATCTGTGGGCTGTGCTGGGCCTGTGTATATAGTCTCAGTCATGGGATTCCCTGTTTTTAGCTATACAAGTTGATCCAGCAGGAAACACTCCTCTTCCGAAGAGCATCTGTTGACCAGTAATGATGTGCCCAGCTCTTTTCAAAGCACTTTACATCTCTATCAACTCATTCCATTGCCCACTACAGCTCTGTGAGGCAGGTACTGTTATCCCATTTTAGAGATGAGGACATGGAGTTTCAAGAGATTAAGCAACAAGCCCAAGGCTGTACAGTAGTGACAGAGCTAGAACCCAGATTCCAGATGTAGACAATCCGGCTCTTACCTGTTGTACTATAGCATTTTCTGATATTTATGTGTTCAGAAGAAGAAAAGGTGCATTTCTGATCATTTTCAAATTTAGAGGATCTGAATGATTTAGATCAGTAAACACTTCTCCCTAATTCTCTTTACAACAACGAGGACTTGCCTTTGGATAGAGGGAAAGGCTGGTTTGCTCATCAGGCTCTTTGGCGAGGCTCTTCTGAAGCAGACAGAGCTGAAAGCCCCCATTGTGCAAAAGCCCAGCTTGCCCTGCCCCCCCCCCCCCCCCCCCCCCCGCGAGAAGTCATGAGCAGGTCTCGAGCTCCACACAGCTCCAGAGGCCTGCGGAGGAAAACTCCTCATTAACAATGCACTGATTTGTGACTGCACTTTTATAAAAAGAACAGCTCTGATAGAGACCTCTGAAGCTGCTGCTGCTTTTTTTTTTTTTTTTTTTAAGTGTGGTATTTGGTTACTTGCAAGGCACTGAAGAGGAATTAACTTTTAGATGGGTACAAGGAATCTTCAAATGTGTGGCTGCTAGCACTTTTCCTTTTGAACACAAGAGTGAAAAGAATGTTAAATTTCAGGAAGTATTATCAGGAAAGAGAATTTCTTCTCAGTTGATAGAACACAGCCAGGAGGGGGAAAATCTTTCACCTAGCTCTGACTTTAATTATTCCACATGATGAAAAAAAAAAATCCCATTTTGTCTGGAACACAAAGTGAAAACCTGCCTTTTAATCTTGCACGAAAAACTTTATCAATATGTTTATGAGAGAAAGGCCCAGCTAGGCAGGAATTTGGCCTCAGATAAGGGGAGGGCTTAGGCTCTCCCTTCTGGAAAAAGGAAATGATTTACTGAGAGCCTATCACCTTCCAGACTGTCTGTACACTATCATACTTGTTCCTTCTTCACTTCCATGAGGTATTATTTCCCTTAAGGTATGTAATTAATTCCTCTCCAACTCTTAAGCACCCCCCTCTCTGCCCCTAGACATTCTCTATTGTGGTTTTAGAAAGCAGAGCTGCTTAGGGAGGCAATCTATTGGGAAGTGGGCAGGAAGGAGGAAACGGAAGATGAAGAACTGTTCCTATGGGTTTTTTTTTTTGGGGGGGGGGGTGGCATTGGGGATTGAATCCAAGGTGCTCTACCATTGAGCTACATCCCAACCCTTTTTATTTTTTATTTTGAGAGGGGTCTTGCTAAGTGCTGAAGCTGGCCTCAAACTTGCCATCCTCCTGCCTCAGTCTCCTGAGTCAATAGGATTCCAGGTATATGCCACTGCACTGGCTCCTAGGATTCCCTTAGAATAGAAGAGGCTCCCACCTGCCTTTTGCCACCATCACTGCCTGCATCTAGTCCAGGCTGTGCACCTGACATTCCCATCTCTCCCCTCCTCTCCATTCTAACTGTTCTTTTAGGCTTTGTTTTTCCCTAATTCACTTGGACTCTCATGATGGTCACTTTAGCTGGACTTCTGCCTTTAGTCTTGCCCACTTCCAGACCTCCTCTATACTATTGCTGATTTAAGATGTGATATTACACTTCTGCTTGCTCAATTTCTTAAATGAACCCTCATTGTCCAGAAAGAGGTTGAGTAAAAAATAAAATATGGCAGATTTCATGAAGTCAACTAATCAGTGTTACTGGGAGCAAGCAGGTACCTGCAGCTCCTGAAGCTACACAGGCGACGTGTGTTCTTGTTAAGAATCAGCGGCCCAGCAGGTCCAGGCTCCTCGACTTGTGCACCAGGCCCTCTACCATCTTGCCTATGCTTGGCTGTCAACTTCACTTCTCAGCCCCATCTTCACCTTCCCTTCTGTTGAATCCTACCGATATGTCTGCCGTGACCTAAATCCAACCTTCCCTCTGTGGGCACACTGCTGGCTTTTAAGTTTCTTATTGACTTACTGTGGTGAACTCATCTTTAACCTCAGCTACTAGCAGAAACTATTTTCTTAACATCTACCATCTACAACAGCAGTGCATTTATTTGTTGAAAATTCTGGCCTTCCATGATGGAGTTGTAGTATCTTTTTTTTTTTTTTTGGTGGGGGATATCTGGGAATGAACTCAGGGACACTCAACCACTGAGCCTCATCCCCAGTCCTATTTTGTATTTTATTTAGAGACAGAGTCTCACTGAGTTGCTTAGCACCTCACTTTTTTTTCTCTTTTAATTTTTTATTGGTTTTAATTAGTCATACATGACAGTGAATGCATTTATGCACTTTGATATATCATACATAGATGGGATATAATTTCTCATTTTTCTAAATGTACATGTTGCAGAATCATATCGGTCATGTAGTCACATATATACATACAGTAATAATGTCTGTTTCATTCTATTATCTTTCTATTCCCACATCCCCTCCCCTCCCCTTCCATTACTTCCCTTTACCTAATCTAAGGTAATGCTACTCTTCTCTAGTGCCCCCTGCCTTATTGTGAATTAGCATCCATATATTAGAGAAAACTTTCGGCCTTTCATTTTGTGGGATTGCCTTTTTTCGCTTAGCATGATATTCTCCAATTCCAACCATTTACTGGCAAATGCCATAATATCTCGCTTTTGCTGAGGCTGACTTTGAACTCAGAATCTTCCTATCTATCTGAGCCTCCTGAGCCACTGGGATTAGAGGCGTGCACCACCAGGCCCAGTGTATCTTTGCATTTTTAGAGCTGAGTACATAATGTTTATGGCTAATGAATGTTTATTGAGTAAGATGAATACATTTTACAATTAACTCAAGGGCATATAGGACTCCAGGGCTGTCTGGTCCCTTATTCTTCTGTTCCCTGCAGGAAACTATAACATAGAAATATTAGGCAGACTGTAGACACACTGAAACACCCTATTTCTTAGGGATGGCCCCAGAGAATCACCTCAATGTATACATACTTTAAAAAATATTAAAATTAGGCCATAGAGATAATTAGCATCTTGCTTTTTATCACTTAATGTTCTATATCATTATGTGATCACTATTAAATATTTATGTAGCTAAGGAATATTTTATTACATTGTTAGTATATTTTTAACCTAGTGTTTTCCTAACTCTGGCTCACAAGCCTACCTAGTAGAAGGCTTAGTGGATGGCAACTAACTTAAAAAAAATGAAATTGTATGTATGTGGTAAAGATATATTTTATATCACAAAGCTTCTCTCTCTCTCTCTCTCTCTCTCTCTCTCTCTCTGTATATTTAAACACAATCAAAGGTAAGGGTGGTGTGTGACAATAAATACATGGCTTGAGTTATAATATACTTTGTTTTTCCTATTGAGGACCATATTCAAACAGCTCAAAAGCTACTGTTTTAAATATTCTTCTATAGAAAGACATTTAGGTTATTTATAGTTTTCACTATTATAAACAACACAGCAGTGAATTTCTTGTGGATAATATTTTGTGTTTTATTTGCTATATCTATCTTTTCTGGGGAAACATTGAGTCAAAGAGTAAGTTTTTAGTCCCCTGATATCTTCTGCCATGTTATTGTCTAGAAGAATCATAGCAAACGAGATGGCCAGTAACATCACCCAGGGCACCCAGGTGTATTTCAGAATTACATCCTGACTTGTGAACACTCTCAGGCATTAAAGGAGGGAGGAAAGCACACACCAGGTAGAGAAAGCAACAGTAATCAAAGAAATTGAGATGGGTTTGCTGCAAGTGTCTATTAACTTTGAAGACCAGTAGGTAGTGTTGTGCACAGGTGGTTGTTGAAAAAGAGCAGGGATACAGTAAAATTGTCTGCAGTCAGGGTTCCAGGGTTTATACATGTACTACTAAAGTTTTGGCCTTCATTCTTTGAGTATTGGAGCACCATAGAGTTTGAAAGCAGAAAGTTTTGTGAAGACATGGGACCTATATTATAGATAGAGTAATGGATAAACCAAACTTTGGATGCCAATTGGGAAGCTATTTCAAAAATTCAGGTAACAAATGCTGAGAAACTGAACTTGTCAGGGGAGTGGGGATAGAAAACAGTACCAATTGGAGAGAGATCTCTTACATTGAATCAGAAGGAGTTGGTGACTCTTTAAGGGATAGGGAGTGAGGGAGGAAGCAATCAACGATGACTTTATTGTTAGATAATTTATGAATAATCCATAACGGAAATTGGGGTCTCATTTTATTGGCAGAGAGTGAATGGAAATAGTGACACTGTAGCTTACCAGGCAGATGCCATGGGACCTGGTCCTGCCTGCCAACGGAGAAATGATAGGGCAAACTCCCCCGTACATTCCATGAGGCACCAGAGTGCCTGCCCTCCAGTCTTTAGCCTTGGTGTGGTTTAAACTCCTTGATGGTTTGGTTTGGTTGTGTTTCTAGAACAATTTGATAATGAGATGATATGGAACACAATCCAAATAAGTAAAGGAACATTGAGAAACATGGTTTTTTTTTTCCCTCATACTATTTCATTTGCAAAACTCAGAAAGCCATTTCTGATGGTCAAAACTTGGAAATCAGTAACTTTGGCAGTGAATGGGAGGGTGGAAATCCCTTTGACTTTGGATAAAAGAATCTGACTTGGAGAAGGATCTGAACAACTTTAATATTTTAAAATGGTGCTATGAGTTCTTATGAGATATCAAGGTCTCAGGGAAAATGTAGGGTTGCTTCTTGGTAAATGTCTTCTTGTTTTTAATAGACAAAGGTGTAAAATGGAAGATGTTTATCTCCTTGTATTAAGTGAGGGAGGCAAACTTAGAAAGCTGAATCGTGCGATGGCACAGTGCACACACATTCACTCTTGCCCTTGCCCCTGGTTTGCTTTTCTCAGGATTTCACTCACCATTTTCCCAACAAATATCGTTGAGTAATTACTATGGGCTGAGTACTGTTCTGGGTGTTGGACATCTAGCATCAAATAACACAAAGTTTCTCAAAGAAACTTACATTCTAAAAACTCTAACATTAATCAGGATCAGGAAAGCCCAGCGGTGATGAATGGTAAGTATGTATGGCACTCTCGATTAACCAGAAAGTTCTGTTCCTTACCCTTCTTAGTTCTACATAACAGGAGGTTATGATTCCGTGGTCACCGAAACTATTGAGGTGGTTTATCCTCTTTCAGTCAAAATCTACCTAGGATGGAACATGCATAAGTTTGTTAGTATGTGTTTGACTCTAGTTCCTCTACAGGCAGGTAAGAGTACATTCCTGGCTTGGATTCAGGAGCCACAGTTCCTCCCTCAGCTGACTAGCTGTGTAACCTTGGCAGATGGATATAACCTCTCTAGCCTGGCCCCACTTTTTAAAAATAAGTGCATTTGCTTTACTTATTGTGCAAGGTTTCAAATGAGGTTACAGATAGGGAAAATATCTTAAAATGTCTAAGTGATAAATCCACATAAGATTATTATTATTCCCCATGTTCTTGTATAAGCCAGAAAAAGGCTTGTCCAGACCCGAGGACAGCCAGGCTCATCATGACTGTTGATTCTGGGGAGGGCAAAGCAGGCAGGGAGAGGAGAGTGTGTGGTTTGGGGCAGCTTTGCATCCACAGGGTGCTAATGCTAGGGAATGGTTGCTTGCACTCGGGAATGTTAGAACAGAACAAGGAACACTTTTGAAAATTCTCCATTAGCAGTCTGCCACCCCAGTAATTGACACAGAGCTGTTGTTCCAGAGACACTTCCTGATTGATGGGTAGTCAAGCGGGGTGTGGTGTTGTGGGGAAAAATACTCTGCTAAATGGCACTTGTCTGTAATGTGACATGAAACAGTGCAAGGGGTTTTCCTTCTCGTTTTTGCTTTGTATTGTTTTCATCAGATTAAAATGTACAAAATGTCCTGCATTTTGTAATGCATGTTATAGTGTTTCTTGATACTTTCAGATCTTGGGCATTGATGGTGTTCAGTAGCTCTAGGGTGACACTTGCTGCAAATTGTGGGAAACTACATCCCTAAAAACTCATCGTTTGGGTGAATTTTCCTCAGGCCTGTTTGGTGTGCAGGGTTAACACTGACACTGATCTCACAAGCATCTCATGAAAACCAGGGTCATTGTGCCACAGAATACTTATTCTTGTTGAACTGATGTATCCTTGTAAATTGAAAACCGGTGAATAATACCTGTGAGTGTCCACACTGTGCACTGTGCTGCCACCTTGTGGTGCAGGAGGGGAGGGAGCAAAGTTGGGTGCACCAGGGATAAACCAGGAAACCTGCAATCCAGTTGCAACCCTGCCTCGTATAGCTCTGTGGCTTTTAAGTGGGTCACAAGACCCACCTTGCCCACAAAACTGGTCGTTATGTAAGTTAAATTACAAGTATAGAACAACTCTGTAAACTCTGTGTATAGAGTGGTTTTACTAAGATTTCCTCAGGGACACGTTAGTGGTGTATAATATAAGCAATAAATAATGTGTCAGACCTATGCACATATTGATAGCAGTAATAATAATGATGATGATGATTTTATATTGTGAAAATGTTTTGATGGATTCCATTTTTGTCTGGTTCTGGGTGAGAGTTGGCCCAAGGTTCCCACAAGAGAAATTCATATGGAATTTGGAAAGCAGAAGTGAAAGGACAGCCCCTTAGCTCTGAAAGCTGGTGTGGGACTCCAGATCTACAGTACACACTACAGTTGCTCCTCTGCTTTGACTTTGTTGGGGGTCTAGCAACAACAGAGCCTGCTGTTCCTGCTCCCACCAGATCTCCTTCACCTTCTCCTTCAAGTTCCTAGCTGGGCATGGGTGCAGCTCCGTGAAGGGCCTTGGCTACTTTTTTAGGTCACCAGCCATGTGTGCGATACATGGTCTGAGAGGCCATCACGGGGTCCCATGTTCCTTTTGGTGCACTGTTGGATTCCCTGCTGACTGCTCTTCTAATCTGGGACTTCCAGCCACCAGCAGAGGTACAGAAAGTCCTCCTCATCAGCTCCTGATTAGCAAATGTCTTTCATTCTTTAACTCGCCTCTTGCAGACTTACTTATCCAGCTTTCCCCACACTTGCAGAAGGTCTAATCCCTAGAGTAAAACCCTGATCCACATCAGTCATAGATGATCAGTTTCCCTGATCCGCCCTTGCACGACATCATGTACACAAACTCTTCTAAGCATTTTATAGACTTTTATATATTTAATTTCCACCACACACCTGGTACAGAGATCTATTTTATCCACAGTTTGAAGATGAATAAATGAGGCATAGAAAGTTTGAACAACTTTCCCCCAAACCCAGAGACACTAAGTAGAAGAGCTGGGATTTTAATTTTAGCTTCAGTGTGGCTCCAGAATCTGTACTCTTATTCTCTGCACTATATAGTCTCTCCTGGTTAGTTTTTCACTGATATCATTATTGGAGTTCAGTGTCAGGAGAGAGCTACAAGTTCCAAGATTGCTCCTTGTAGGCAACTGATGTCAAATAAAAGGGCTAAGCCTGAGAATCCTGCTCCTTGTCCTGACGACAGATGTGAGCTCTAGATTGGGACTCCAATCCACAAGGAAGAAAGGGTAGGGCAGATGGTGAGAACTAAATCCAAAGTCCATGGGGATGGAGGTCCCTCAGTGGAATTCCATATTCCCCAAATACCACATTACATGGAGCCCTGAGACTAGGGACTATTTAAACCTACAGGTGGTAAGTGAATGGAAATGTGTGATTTGTGCCACATTCTTTCTTTGGGGTAACTTTCCTTGATTCTATAAGGCTCAAGTGGAGATGACTAGTCCCCTCTGGGAGGAGCATGTTAAGGAGGAGCAGGCCTGGGCAGTTGGAGCTTTGTTTGCCAGAATTATTGAAGACAAGGTTGATTGGAGTTGGTTCCATCCTCTTTGCCTCAGTGACTGAGTCATGGATGATCATGTGACATCAGCCCAATCAAAGCTGTCAGAATAACTTTCTGTCGTTTCCTCTGTGACTATGGAGCTGTAAGCACAGTGTAGGTTGCAACTACTCATGGGGTCATGTTCCTTGGCCAAATGAAGGTATCTCTGTTTTGGGAAAGGATAAATCCAATAAAGAAATGCAAAATAGAAAGAGCCTGAAACTCACTATATGAGTCCTATGTGGAAAACAAGCAAGCAAATAAAAAGCTAGAGCTTTAGATGTGTGCTAATACGACTGCCACTAGCACATGTGGCTATTGAGAACTAGAAATATTACTAGTTCAAACCGAGATAGCCTGGAAATGTAAAATGCATGCTCTATTTTGAAGACAGTGTAAAAAAAAAAACAAAAGTAAAATGTCACATTAATAATCTTCACTTTCTGATTACATATTGAGAGTAGGGTCATTTTGGATACATTGGATTAGATAAAATACATTATTAACATTAATTTCACCTCAATCTTTTAACTTTTAAAATAATATGTCTTCTAGCTGGGCTCAGTGGCACATGCCTATAATCCCAGCAGCTTGGGAGATTGAGGCAGGAGGACTGTAGGTTTGGAGCCAGCCTCAGCAATTTAACAAGGCCCTGAGCAACTTAGACCCCGTCTCAAAATAAAATATAAAAAAGGGCTAAGGATGTGGCTCAGTGGTTAAGTACCCTTGGGTTCAATCCCTGGTTACTCGCCACTGCCCCCCCAGCCCCCCACCCCCGCCCGCCAAAAGTGTCTTCTAACACTTTTTGAATTTCATATATGTCCCACACTGTATTTTTACAGATTAATGCTTCTCTGTACTTCAGACACAAGAGCCAGTAAGTTCCTTTTTTCACGGATTCTAATTTGAGTTCAGTCTCTGTCATTTGCAAATGACAGAGTTAATACAGGTTGGGTCCCAGCTTGGGAGGTTAGACAACAGGAATAAGAGCAGGACCCTGCTAAGGCATCTGGTGGAGGCCAGAAGACATCAAGCTCTCCAGGTATGTGGCTTCTGTGAACTCCCAAATTACATTTCTTTTTTTCTCATTTCCTCTCTGAGGAGAAATTTCTGGTCAGCTAGGCATTTCTCTTTAGCCATTTTACCATCACAAAGTCAGCATGCTCAAAACCAAAACCCCAGGTCTCTCTGCTCAACCATGCTCAAAGGTCCAGTCATCCTGACCTCACCGCCCTCCCCTACCTCTTGATTTTTAATAAAAACAACAGACTTTTGAGCTGGTATGAACTTTAAGGTCCCTCTGTTGGGTACAGTCGTTGCATAGATATGAAAACTGAGTAGTCAGAAATGGGTTGCAGTTATCATTTTCCATGCCTTTCCCCATCATGCAGGGAGGGCTCTTTCCTGTGACAGGAGCAAGCCATTTCTGTATTCTGCCTTGTTGTCTCACCTCCATGTACATCTGCTGGGGTTAGATCATCTGCTTGATTGCACTGTCCCCTAGTGTACCAACAAATGTTGGTTCCTAGTGCTGAGCTAAGAATCCCCCCCCAAAACAGAGTAGTCAAGAGAAGTCGTTTACATATGTTTTCACTTGCTTGTTTATTTTTATACAAGAAGAAGCATATGTCAGTTGATGCATTTACTTTAGAGAACAAGCCATGATCAATAAGTTAAAGATAATTCAAAGATATCCTTCAAGGTTAAGGTTGAAAGAGGAAAGTGTTTAGGAGTAAGAGACGAAGAACTTAAGTGAGGCAGAGAAAGAACAACTAAAGGATATTTAAAGAGAGAGACAAGGAAAGATACCGTGAGATGCACACAGGAAAGGAGACCTTTAAATGAAGGGCAATCAGTATTGAGTGAGGTCTCCGCAGAGACAGATGCCAACTTTCCAAGAAGTGCTCCTGGCAGGTCAAGAAAGGCCTAGGCTCCTTGTTGGGTGGTGACTAAATAGATGGACCTTCTGAGTAAAATAATGCAGAGGCCAAAGAAAAGTCACAGCTGAGACTCAGAGGAGGTTGGTCCGGGAAAATGGATGGTTTCAGGTGCAGCACCTCGTGCTCTTCCCACAGTCCCTCAGACTGAGCTCCTAGGAGATCTGCCAGCCACCAGCAGAAGGCCCTGTGAGAAACAGAGAGGGGCACAATAACAGCACAATAGGACCAAGTGACAAAGGAAGCCCATCCTCTAGTCAGACTGATATTTTACATTTTTTACATCTTTTACATTTTTTTAACATATTTTACATTTTCACATCTTTTCCCAAATGCATTCATATTAGAGGTTAGAGCATCAGCATATGGAATTTGGGGGGATGCAATTTAGTCCATAACAGGGACCAAGTTAAAATGTCAGGACACTTGTGGTGAGAAAGTCCTCTTTCCCCAGTTCTGGAGGCTGGAAGTTCAAGGTCAAAGTGCTGGCAGGGTTGGTTTCTGGTGAGGCCTCTCCTCCTAGCTTGGAGATGGTGGCCTTCTTCCCATTTCTCACATAGCCTTTCCTTTGTGTGTGCTGGGAGAGAGAGGACTCTGGTGTTTCTTCCTTTTCTTATAAGGCCACCAGTGCTGTCAGATTAGGGTCCCACCTTATGACCTCATTTAACCTTAATCTCCCCTTTTATGATTCTTTTCCCAAATGCATTCATATTGGGGGTTAGGGCTTCAGCATATGGAATTTGGGGGACCACAATTTAGTCCATAACAGGGACCAAGTTAAAATGTCAGGACACTTGTGGTGAGAAGGTTATCCTTCAAGGTTAAGGTTGAAAGAGGAAAGAAGCAGAAAAGTGTTTAGGAGTAAGAGACAAAGACCTTAAGTGAGGCAGAGAAAGAACAATAAAGGATAGTTGTTCCCCTCTTTCCCCAGTGTGGCTGCATGGGAAAGGGTAGCAAGGGACCAGGGGATGAGGGATAATGGCAATGTGGCCATGAGGCAATGATTGGATGAGAGGGATGGCTAGGGAGATGAGGTCAGCTCGCATCAGTGATGTTTAGGGTCTCACATCATCTGCCATGAAACAGATAGGAAGAAAATAGCAGCTCCAGTCCCGAGGGAATCGGGGGAAACTTGCTCATGACCATAAACGTGAACTTATAAAGACTCTCAAGCATAGTAGTCCACCCAAAAATGGGTTCTAGAAGTTTCACTGGCAGGCTTTGTTTACATTAAAAAAAATTAAAAGTCATCTGCACCTTTCTTAGGCTGTGAGCAAGAGGAAACTCAGGAGATGTGAAGAAGTGGAGCAGAGGGAGTCAGCAAGTGGCGTGGGCTGATGGTCATGTGAGGACTGACTGAGGGGTGGAGGAGAGAGAAATATACACACAGAGAGATGTAATGGTAAGCCCAGAGATACTTTCCATAGTGGAGAGTATCATCAGGACTTTTGGTTTATCACTGTTAAAGTCCTTATACCAGTAGAATTTTCCCAGTTACAGGTGTGAGGAGAAATGTGGCACTTGGTCATTGCCCTTGAGATGGGCAGCATTGAACTAAGGGTGGGATCTGGTTCTTAAGACTACCGGTTCCTTGTTTATTTTCCCATTCCCCTCACAACCTCTTATATGTAATTTTGTATAGCAATGAGGGTCTCCCTTCATTTCTATGCAATTTCCCTTTTCTCTCCCTTTCCCTCCCATCTCATGACTCTGTTAAATGTTAGTCTTTTCTTCCTGCTCTTCCTCCTTGCTCTGTTCATAGTTGCTCTCATTATATCAAAAAAGACATTTGGTATTTGTTTTTTAGGGATTGACTAGCTTCACTAAGCATAATCTGCTCTAGTGCCATCCATTTCCCTGCAAATTCTATGATTTTGTCATTTTTTATTGCTGCATAGTACTCCATTGTGTATAGATGCCACATTTTTTTTTATCCATTCATCTATTGAAGGGCATCTGGGTTGGTTCCAAAGTCTAGCTATTGTGAATTGTGCTGCTATGAACATCGATATGGCAGCATCCCTGTAGCATGCTCTTTTAAGGTCTTCAGGGAATAGTCCGAGAAGGGCAATAGCAGGGTCAAGTGGTGGTTCCATTCCCAGCTTTCCCAGGAATCTCCAAACTGCTTTCCAAATTGGCCGCACCAATTTGCAGTCCCACCAGCAATGTACAAGAGTACCCTTTTCTCCACATCCTCGCCAGCACTTGTTGTTTGACTTCATAGTGGCTGCCAATCTTACTGGAGTGAGATGGTATCTTAGGGTGGAGAGTAATGAATTACAGTAGATGGGGTAGAGAGAGAAGAAGGGAGGGAAGGGGAGGGGGGATAGTAGGGGATAGGAAAGGTAGCAGAATACAACAATTACTAATTGGGCATTATGTAAAATTGTGGATGTATAACCGACGTGATTCTGCAATCTGCATTTGGGGTAAAATTGGGAGTTCATAACCCACTTCAATCTAATGTATGAAATATGATATGTCAAGAGCTTTGTAATGTTGTGAACAACCAATAAAAAAAATAAAAAATTAAAAAAAAAAAAAAGACTACCGATTCCTCTGCTTTCACTCCTGTTACAGCGGACCTGGCAGAGAGCCACCTGGAAGACCCCTGCTTTTGCAATCTCACAAGGGGCCAGGCCTACTGAGAAATGATTAGTTCCAAGTTCACCCAGAAACCAGCCTCTCAAGCCAGTGATGCATGTAAGAATCAGAATTTTGGCCAGCATGTTTACACATCCATGAGCAATGCTAGGAGAGGGGAGCAGGTGACTAGGAGCTCACACTCAGAGCAGTTAAGAGTTCTTTTTGAAGTTTGTAGAGGAGAAACCACAAAGGGGCTGGGGACTAATGAAAATAAGCAAGTTGCCATGGAAGTTCAAGTACCTTGAAGGTTCTGCCTACACCATTCAGAAGCAAAGATACTCAGGCCGGTTTCACAGAGTTAGTTTTCCAGACGAGTTGCCACTTTTAGTAGGTAGGACAGCCACTTCATCAGAAGCAGGGCAAGGTACAGCAGGAAGTTAGGGGGAATCATAGCATGTCCACAGTGAAGAAACTCCTGGGCAGCCCTGAATTCTGGACTCTTCCTCCTCAAGGGCAGACTAGAGAACTAAAATGCAAGTGAGCTTCAGGAGAAGAATGAGCAACGAAGTCCAGGATCTTCCATGGGCTTGTGACCATGGGCTGAGAGTCATTGCAGGGCTGGGCCAGCAGGTACAAGAGATTTTGATGAGAGGGAGATGAGGGAATGTTACTGGGCATTTAGAAGAGCAATCCAGCCTGAATAAAATGGTATGCCTCAAAGAAACCAGGAGAAAGGACTTTTTTCTTAGTGGTGAGTGAGCTCAGAGAAAAGTTTGATGAGCTCTTCTGTCCCTGGCTATCTGCTTCTCAAGGTTCTCACCATCCCAAAGTCCCATGTCTGTATTTCTTGTTATTTACTCTATCTTAAATAGAGTTGAGAGCTCAGTACTTTGGAGAGAAGGGTATGTCTTTGCAAAGTTTATTAGAATTAGTTGTTGAGGTTCTTAAGATAACTGAGCATTCAGATTTCCAAGGTCATGAAGCCCTAGGATAACAGTCCCTATGCCACAATTCATCATGAGACTGGTAGCAAGGCCTGGGTCCTGAAATTGTGGCTGGTGCCTTGGAAGACACTTGACTCCTGGGATTCTGCAAGGCAGATAACTCTGTGTTTACCTTATAACCATAGCAATCTCAGAGTCTCAACTGACCTTTGGTTGCTTGCACAGGACAATCAATTCATCAGAACCTGCTCACAGAACTAAACTGGCTCAGAATTTTGCAGAGTTCAAATTCCTTTTAACACTAGGGTAGGTGTAACCATACTTTTTCTGAAAAAGACCAGAGGAAAAAAATGTTTGAGCTTTGCAGGCAAGTTTCTGTTGCAACTACCTAACCTGGACAATGTAGCAAAAAATATCCACACAGACTATGTAAATGAATAAGCATGGCTACATTCCAATAAAATTCTATTTATGAAAACAGGGAGCATGCTGGATTTGGCCTATAGGCTATAGTTGGCTGACTCCTTATATAAAACATCTTTTATAATCTTCCTTCATCTTAACCTCTTGTCACCACCAGAATGACCTATATTCCTTAGTTATCAGGAGAGATGGGAGGAGCTTAAAAATTCAAGGTATTTATTTTTATGGTTCTCACTAGGGTCTTGGCCCTTGATAAATGGAAGTGTGTACTCCCGAGCAATTAACATTTCAAAGCTCTCCTGGGCATGATTACTGAACTGAGCTCTGAAAGTCCTCCCCACTGTCCTATATCAACGGGCCAGTCAAACACCAAGATTTATGTCACTTCTTCCTAGTGAATATGGGGCTGGTGGAACAATCCAACTCCAAATGAGCCTCAGAAATGTTTCCAGGTAAAAACAGAATTATGAATAACGCTCAAGTTTTTTTGATTTTTTTAAAATACAGGATGGTCAAATACAAATGTATTTTACTTTTGCCATTTTGCCTTTCTTCCAGCTAGAACTAAGAACAAGTGTTCTGTAGCTTCACCAAAAGGCTAGGGATGGACTCATGGATTTTGCTGAGAATTGAAAAGTTAGAATCTCAGTGTTTTCTTAATTTGTGTTTTTTCTTATTGGAAGTGAGGTAAGCATCTGTTCCTACATTTATGAAACATTTCTCTTTCTGTGAACTCATCTGTTGCTGTTTGTGGCACCTTTATTTTATTGGATTTTGGCCTTTAGCTCTAGAATTTTTTAATGGGCCCTTGACACTGTGGAGACTTGTCATTTCATCTATATTTTTGTTTTTCCTTTTTTTAAATTTAAAAGTTTTCAGTTTCCTTTATTTTTGTATTCCACATAGCCAGAGAAATCAATCCCTCTCTTCATTGCTTCTGAAATTTAAGCCATGCAAGATTTTCCTTCTCTTCAAATTACATGGGGATATAGTTATTTACCTTTTAGCTCTTATACAGTATCACATTTTTATGCTGAAATATCTAATCTATTTGGAAATTGTCTTGGTGGATTGTGGAAGGGTAGATTCAATTTTATTTTATATTCCAATTGGCTATCTAGTTGTCTCAGCATGAATCATTAAAAAGTCATCTTTTCTCTGTGATTTGAGATGCCATTTTTTAATATATCAAATTGTCATAAGCACTTAAGTCTTTTTCTAGACTTTCTGTTCTATCTACTCATGTGTGAATATCATACTGCTTTAATTTTAAGGATTATGATGTACTTTAATATCTTACAGGCTAACATCTCCCCCTTTGCTCTTCTTTTATAGGGATTTTTTTTCTACCTAAGTTTTTCTTGTTTGTTCTTCCAAATGAACTTTATAATAAACTTGTCTATTTTATTTAATTTATTTATTTTTTATTTTTTTTTAGGTACTGGGGATTGAACACAGGGTCTTGCAAGTGCTAAATAAGGGCTCTACAGTGAGCTATATCCCCATCCTTCTTAACTTGTCTACCTATAGAAAACAATTCTGCTGGAATTTTTGTTAGGGTTGCATTAAATTTATGAATTAACACTGAACTAATAATGGCATAATATTGAGTTTTATTATTCAAGTATGTAGTATATCTTTCCATTGTTTTCATATTTACCTTAGTGTCTTTCATGCATATTTATAATTTTTATTTTACTTCAATTCAAAGAATATCTTATTGGGCAGGTCTGCTGGTGATGAGTTATTCTATTTTGCCTTAACTTATGAAGAATATTTTCACCATATTTAGAAATGCTAGGTTGACAATATTTATTTTTCATTTCAGCATCTTAAATATGTTATTCCATTAAGCTTCTAGTTTACATTGTTCTCAATTAGAAGTCAAAGATAATTCCTAGAATTTTGTATGTTTTCAATCATAGATCTCCAGATAGTGGACTGTGATGAGCTTAGGTATTGTTTATGTTTATTCCAGTTGCAGTATGTTGAGCTTCTTCGATCTATAATTTTCATCAAATTTGGAAAATTTTGAGGCAGGTTCTCTTGCTAAGTTACCAGGTTGCCACTGAAATTGTGATCCTCCTGCTTCAGTCTCCTAAGGCACTGGGATTATAGGTGTGTGTTACTACACCTGTCTCAAATATCTTTTATTTAAACTACAGTATCTCCCATCTTTCCTACTGGAAATCCAATCACATGTTTATCAGATTGTTTGATATTGTCCCAGAGTCATTGAGGTTCTATTTGATTTTCCAGGTGTTCACCCTATCCATTCCCATACTTCCCCGTGGACAGCGTGTGGTTTGGGTCTGGAATAACCCCCAGAGGCCCACATGTTAAAGACTGATTCCCAGCTGGTGGAACTCTTGGGAAGTCCTGGGAATAGGACCTTCCTGGAGGAAATAGGAGGTATATCCTTGAAGAACATATCTTGTTTGCAGTTCCTTCTATCTCTCTGCTTCCTGGCTGCCATGAGGTGAATAGTTTGGCTCTTCCACACCCTTCTTGCCATGATGTTCTGTCTCACCTCAGGCCCAAAGCAATGGAGCTGGCTGACTGCGGACTGAAATCTCTGAAACTGGAAGCCAAAATAAATCCTTCCTCCCTCTAAATTGTTCATGTCAGGTATTTGTGACAGTGAAGAAAAGTTGTCTAACACAACAAATTTTAAATCCTTAAAAAATATTTAAACTACATATTTAGAGTTATTTTCTAATTGCAACATCTCCGCCATCTCTGGATCTGTTTCTATGGATTTTGTCATTGCTATTGATCTTTTTTTTTTTTTAACTTCTCATGTCTAGTAATTTTTTATAGTGTTTTGGACAAAGTAGAAGCTATATTTTTAAAAATCCTGGATTTTGTTTTTTTTTAATTTTTAAAATTTTTAAACTATATATGACAGCAGAATGCATTACAATTATTATTACATATATAGAGCACAATTTTTCATATCTCTGGTTGTATTCATAGTATACTCACACTAATTCGTGTCTTCATACTTGTACTTTGGATGATAATGATCATCACATTCCACCATCATTAATTACCCCATGCCCTCTCCCTCCCCTCCAACACCTCTGCCCTATCTAGAGTTCGTTTATCCCTCCCATGCTCCCTCTCCCTATCCCACTATGAATCAGCCTCCTTATATCAAAGAAAACATTCAGCATTTGTTTTGGGGGATTGGCTAACTTTACTTAGAAGTATTTTCTCTAACTTCATCCATTTACCTGCAAATGCCATGATTTTATTCTCTTTTATTGCTGAGTAATATTCCATTGTGTATATATGCCACATTTTAAAATCCATTCATCAGTTATGCATACAAACAACAATAAGTGTTGGTGAGGATGTGGGGGAAAAGGTACACTCATATACTGCTGGTGGGACTGCAAATTGGTGCAGCCAATATTGAAAGCAGTATGGAGATTTCTTGGAACATTGGGAATGGAATCACCATTTGACTCAGCTATCCTTCTCCTTGGTCTATACCAAAAGGACTTAAAAACAGCATACTATAGGGACACAGTCACATCAATGTTTATAGCAGCACAATTCACAATAGCTAAACTGTGGAACCACCTTACATGCCCTTCAAAGATGTTTTTGTTTTTAGAGATTGTTAGATTTTGTTCTTTCTAGCATTAGTGAGGAATAATTTTCAATTATGTTAGGATAAATCTTTAACAGCTATCTATTATATGGCTAGAATAACACAACTTGTTTTTGACTTTTCTGAGATCTCTCTTGAGTTCTTGGAGTATACAGTGAGATTTCCTTTCACTGGCTGGTGGAACATCAGTATATCTCAGCAGTCTATGACCTCTGGAATGGTCACTCATTGTTCAGGTCCTCATCCCAAGTAGCTGTCCTCTGCTTTGCCTAGTCTTATCTCATCCCTTTTATATACAACTTAATGTTTGCTTTACGAGGCAAGCAGATCCTTTTGCAGATTTCTTGTTCTCCCCCTTTATGAAGCTCCCTTCTTCCTAGTTACTGAGATCTTGATCTCCAAACATTGCCAGCTAATAAACCCATTATTCTCTGCATCAACTTTTCTCCTTTATTCATGGTCCAGAAATTATCTCTATACAGAGAACCAGACAGATTGTAGGGTTTATCTCATTTGTTTCTCTTCTTTTATATCTGCTTCTACTTCAACATCTTAAAAAAAATTGTTCCATCTATTTTAACCGATTTTACAGTTAATTATTGTGGGAATATCAGTCTGGTATCAGTTACTGTGATGATTAGAAACACAAGTATAGTCTGTATGTTTTTCTGCCTTATTATTTGCATGGTATCCAGGAGGAAACCACATAAACCAAAACATTTAAAAAAATAAAAAAAACAATATAAACAAACAAAAATCCATCCTGTTTCCATTGCTGCAGGATCCTGAAGTCTTCATGCTTGGTGTTGACTTCAAATGTATCCATGTCTCTATAGCAACTCTCAACCATTTTAGCTATCACATTTTGCCTGGAGTTTAGTAGCTTGTTACCTCTGTTTCAGAGCTTGTTGCTATGTTGACCCTCAGTTCTTGGGGGCCTGACTGCCTTCTGTATTTGGAGGCTGTAATTCTAAGACTTGCACCGCAGCTGTGCCCTTGCCTAGTCCTTGTGTCTGGTTATGCCATCAGCAGAGAGATGATTCAGTTCTTCACAGAACAGAATAAAAGAAATAAGCATCACTAGTCTCTAGAGTTGTTATGGGTACAACCTACCCCCCTTCAACTCTTGTGGGCATGGCCTGAGAATTCAAGCTAGCAGTCTCCTAGGGCTCTTGCTACTGACAGCACACCCTTTGCAGCAAACCACATAGGGATTAATAGGGACTTTACCATTGAAGCTTGTACCCTTTGTGTCAGTGAGGCTGTCACTTCCCAGAATTACAGATTCGTATAGCTCAGCTGCCTAATTCCCATAGAGAACCAACATGGTTTCTCACCGTCATGCTGAGATGCTCTTTCCACAGGCTTTATACAAATGCAACATCCCCATTTCTAGCCTTTTCTTCTCTCTTACCAGTCAACCTAGTGAAAATGTGCAACTGTTCTAGCAAAGGGGCTTAGTAATGCTGATTTCCTTTTATTACTTTTTCCTGGGTCAAAACTGGGCTCATAGTGGTGTTCAGTCACAATTTTTATTTTGCCGTCTTTGGCTTATCGTCTCCCAATTTATTTATAGAAATCCACACATCAAAGGAGAGAATAAGGGTGATTTTTATATGATATGGCTCTTAGCAAGAATCTGAAAATGTTACATGATTTTCTTTCATTGCAGATAGCAGTCTCTTTTGGAAAGGGCACAAAGAGACACTGCCACACCTGTCTAACAGATAATGATGACTGTCTATTAGTTCTAGTTAGACCCATAAGGAGGAAAATTCCTATGTGATGGTGCCAAAAGATACAGGCCCCATTTAAGATATTTTCTGGAGAATATCCCAGACATCATTCCATATAAATGTGTTGTGACCTCATTCAAAGAACTTTCATAGGAAATTCCAAGGCCATTCATTTCATCTACCATGAATATTGTTGGTTTATCTCTTCCTTTTCAATACTCTAAGGATTAAGGCGATTTCTTATGAAAGAATTAGTTAATTAAAATTTTAATTTGGGAACAACACACAAAGAACATTGATTTCATATAAAAGCCAAAATATCTTGTGTGGCCAACTGTGATGTTCTTTACTTCATCTGTATGACTGAAGCCTTGGGGCATATTTCCCGGGCCTCTGTGAGGGGCATCACCTAATCCTTTGGAATCCATTCTTTTCCCTGGCTTTGCTGTCAAAGGCACATCTTTAGCTGTTGTTGGACCCCTTGGGTAATAAAGAAACCCACTACTTGCTTCACATGTCCATCAGGAAGGACTTAAAAGAGAAACTGCAGGTCTCTTTCTCTGTGTGAAGCTGTCTTTAATTCCTTATTGTTTTGCTTCAGCTATTTACTTGCACTCTTCTTCACTGACCAGTATCCCCTGCTGGTCTTTAACTGAGATTCTTTCCCAGTCAATTATTCAGCCTCTGTCCCTCTTTATGGTCAATCCTATATAGGAGCTATATCACATTATTAAATGTTTCTATGATAAACAATTCAGAGCAAGATTCGAAATTAAAAACATTAATCCTGAGGCATGTAGGAGCTTTAGTTTATCGGAATGTGCTCTAATAATAATTGGATGTTCCTCACAAGGAGGCCCTCAAATTCCAATCTGAGTTGCTGGGTGGTAGATCTCGGAGGATCCCAGAGCCACTTACTCTCAATGAAGTGCCCTTGGTTCTTAGCAATTTGGTTCTTGTGAAGCTGTGAACTTCTCAACAAGAGATGATTTTCTATTAGGAAGTTTTCTGAATTTCTCCCTCTGCTTACACCTTTCTGGGATAGAGTAGCCAGTTTGCTTCCTCCTAGGTGAACTAAGCTGTAGGAATTGAAGTAAAGATTTGGAGTAATGCACCAAGCTCAGCTTTGTGTAAGTGAACAGACCTTTAAAATTTTCACTATTTCTGGAAGACTTTTCCTATCCTACTCACCCTTGAGACGCTCTCTAGGATAACCTCAAATCCTTCCTCATATGCTTCTTAAGTAAATGGCATTGCCTTAAAAGAACTCTATTTCTCATCTTCTCAAATCTACTGTTAAAGAGAAAGAGCTATATAAATGGCAGATGTGCTGCTTCCAGGATTCTTGAAGACTTCTCAGCTCACATCTCATACGTCCATTTCTCAAGTGCAAAATCATCATCATCATCATCATCATCATCATCATCATCATCATTATCATCATCATCATCTGGCATTTAAAGTTGTAGAGAAAATACAGTCAACTAATAGATTGAAGCACTTAGAATAGTGACTGAAATACTCAAGACATGTTAGTCACTGTCACTATTATCTGAAAGGACTTATCGGTATAAATGCATATTTTAAGAAGTATACCAAAACAGCATTGTTTTTAAGACTTTCCATCCCCCAGTGTCCCAGTACCACCAATTTGATTTATGATTTAGGTCTTTCAAGGTCAACACTGAATGCAAGGCTCAGACTCTCCTTTACCACATTTCACTGGACTATCTAGGATTGGATTTCTGACCTGACTAGTATAGTCTCACTTATACTGTCTTCCTTTTCAATAGTCTCTGCCTATTCCCTGATTTTACCTTTGCTCCTCTTCCTCTGTCCCCAGCCATGGGTGAGTATGTACATGGACTGAGATTGGAGAATGTTATAAACCAGGAAACTCTGTTGTCATTTGTGGTTGAGTTCTCCAGTCCCTATAGTTGTACTGTTCTTTGGTTACAACCATTTGTAAGGGATGATCTATGAAAACATGATTCTAATCTCATGGTCTTAGTCTGTTTGTGCTACTCTAACAAAATGCCACGACTGGATCACTTATAAATAATAGAAATTTATTTCTCACAGCTCCAGAGGCTGGAAAGTCCAAGATCATTTGGTGTCTGATCAGGCCTTCTTGCTAAAGAAGGTGTGAATGCTGTGTCCTCACCTGATGAAAGGGACAGAAGGGCAAAAGGACCCTAGGCTAGTACCCTCAAGCACCTTTATAAATGGATACTATCTATTCATGAGGGTAGAACACTTTTGGTTTACTCAATTCCCTTGAGGTCCCCACCACAATGGGGATTAAGAATCCATGAACTTGGGGATCCAACATGGCGGCCGGCGAGGAAGCAGCGATTCTAACGTCTCCACTTTAACCGGATAAGAAAGACCCATCGGAACAGCCGCAGCCTACCTACGGAGGAACTTCTAGCATAATTCCCTGAAGAAGAGAGCTGCCGTGAACTGGTAGGTTTATTGGAAGTGACAGTTTGTCCCAGAGAAGTGGATCTTGGACGGCCACGCGGGCACAGAAATCTAGTCCCACAGACACCAGCCGCTCCCGCAAGCGGCCCCACCAGGAGGTTTAGCTCTCCCTCTGGGAGGAGCCGCATCACCCGCCCGGTTCCTAACCACGCAGCCACAGCTACCCAACTAGACAGGTGGACCTGCGGCGGGTGCAGAAATCATCTTCTGTAAACAGCAGCCGTTTTTGCAAGCGGCGGACACCCGGAGCGGCTTGGCCCGCCCCGCCCGAACCGGAATTCGGCCTCTGCCATCCGGGCTCCCCCTGGGAGGCCTAGGGCTCGCGGGGGGCTCGCTCTGGGAGCAGCCGCATCACCCACCCAGTCTCTAACTACGCGGTCACAGCCACACGGCTAGACAGGTGGCCCCGCGGCGGGTGCAGAAATCATCTTCTGTAAACAGCAGCCGTTTTTGCAAGCGGCAGACACCCAGAGCGACTTGGCCCACCCCGCCCGAACTGGAATTCGGCCTTCGCCATCCGGGCTCCCCTGGGAGGCCTAGTGCTCGCTCTGGGAGCAGCCGCATCACCCACCCGGTCCCTACCACGCGGTCGCAGCTTCCCGGCTCTACAGGTGGCCCCTCCGGCGGGCGCAGAGGTCCAATCCCGCAACCACCAGCAGCTTCTGAAAGCGGCGGTGGCCCGGAGCAGAGTGGCAGCCCAAACCAGCAGACGCCTCCGCCATATCGGCTCTCCCGGGAGGCCCTGCTCTCGCTCGGCGAACAGCCAAACCACCCGCTGGGATCTTAACCACGCAGACACAGCTACCCTGCTCTTCACGTGGCTCCCGGTGGCCCAACTCAGCTAGAAGGGTCCCCGCATGGCCCCGTACATGGCCATGCCCTCCAGGCTCTGCTAATAGCCCCGCACACCTGGCGAACAACCGGGAAACTTCAAAATCTCTCTGTGGGCGTGACCGCAAGGACCAAAGGACTCTCGACACCCAACTCCCCTTACTGCCAGAGTCAGGCAGACCTGAGACCCACCAACGGAACAGGCCTAGAGGCCTGCCAGCATGGTAGATACACCACTCCATTTGGAGTAGGGGGGCAGAGCAGAGCAGCCTCCCGCATCCGGATCAGGCCCAACGACCCGAGGGGGTGATAGTCATATCGCCACAATTCGAGGGGGGGCAGAGCAGAGCCGCCACCCGCTCCCGCAGGGTGGGCAGACCTGCAAACAACCGGCAGAGCAGGCCTAGCGGAATGCCAGCGCGGTATTGAGATCACCCCAACTAGAGAAGGAGCACAGCCACTACCCGCCCTGCAAGGGAGATTTTTCAACTATACAAGAGCAATATAAATAATTAGGGGGAAAAACTCAGAAACAACAGTTTCACCAAGCAGAAAGAAACGTGAGCAGCATGAAAAGACAAGGAAAGAAAGGACCACAAGCAATGCAGGTCAACTCAACTTTCGAAGAGGTAATAGCTGCAACAGATGGAATGTCAGATAAAGAGTTCAGGATTTATATGCTTCAGATGATCTGGAGTCTCAAGGAAGACATGAGACAGCAAAATCAGACAATGAAAGATCACATTGACAAACAAATCCAGGAAGTAAAAGATCAATTTCACAGGGAGATAGAGGTAATAAAAAACAAACAAATAGAAATCCTAGAAATGCAGGAAACAATAAACCAACTTAAAAACTCAATTGAGAATACTACCAGCAGAGTGGATTACTTAGAAGAGAGAACATCAGACAATGAAGACAAAGTATTTCAACTGGAAAAGAACATAGACAGCTCAACAAGTCTGCTAAGAAACCATGAGCAGAACATCCAAGAATTATGGGACAATATCAAAAGACCAAATTTAAGAGTCATTGGGATACAAGAAGGCACAGAGCTCCATACCAAAGGAATAAACAGTCTATTCAGTGAAATAATACGAGAAAACTTCCCAGACTTGAAGAATGAGACAGAATCCCAAATCCTAGAAGCCTACAGGACGCCGAATGTGCAAAATCATAAGAGATCCACACCTAGACACATTATAATGAAGATGTCCAACATACAGAATAAGGAGAGAATTTTAAAAGCTGCAAGAGAAAGAAAGCAGATTACATTTAGGGGCAAACCAATCAGGATAACAGCTGATCTCTCAACACAGACTCTGAAAGCTAGAAGATCCTGGAAAAACATATTTCAAACACTGAAAGAAAATGGGTTCCAACTAAGAATCGTGTATCCGGCGAAATTAAGCTTCAGGATAGAAGATGAAATTAAAACCTTCCACGATAAACAAAAGTTAAAAGAATTTGCAGCTAGAAAACCATCTCTTCAAAAAATCCTTTGCAAAACATTACAAAAAGAGGAAATGGACAATAACATTGAAAACCAACAATGGGAGGTAGGACAGTAAAGGGGGGAAAGTAGTCAAAGAGAATAACAAATCAGGTTTAGTAACATCAATAAACAAATATGGCTAGAAGAACAAACCAGATCTCAATAATAACCCTTAATGTTAATGGCTTAAACTCACCAATTAAGAGACACAAGCTCGTAGAATGGATCACAAAACAAGACCCAACAATATTCTGCCTACAGGAGACGCATCTGATAGAAAAAGATATTCATAGACTGAAGGTGAAAGGTTGGGAAAAATCATACCACTCATATGGACTGCAGAAACAAGCAGGAGTGTCCATACTCATATCTAATAAAATAGATTTCAAGCCAAAGTTAATTAAAAGGGATAAAGAAGGACACTTCATACTGCTCAAGGGAACCATACACCAACAAGACATAACAATCATAAATATATATGCCCCAAATAATGGTGCAGCTGTGTTCATCAAGCAAACTCTTCTCAAGTTCAAGAGTCTAATAGATCACCATACAATAATCATGGGAGACTTCAACACACCTCTCTCACCACTGGACAGATCTTACAAACAAAAGTTAAATAAGGAAACTATAGAACTCAATAACACAATTAACAACCTAGACTTAATTGACATATATAGACTATACCACCCAACATCAAGTAGTTATACCTTTTTCTCAGCAGCACATGGAACCTTCTCAAAAATAGACCACATATTATGTCACAGGGCAACTCTTAGACAATATAAAGGGGTAGAGATAATACCATGCATCTTATCTGATCATAATGGAATAAAACTGAAAATCAATGATAAAAGAAGGAAGGAATCATCAAGCATCAGTTGGAGAATGAACAATAGGATGCTGAATGATCAATGGGTTTTAGAAGACATCAAGGAGGAAATTAAAAACTTCCTAGAGTTAAATGAAAACACAGACACAACATATCGGAATCTATGGGACACATTGAAAGCAGTTCTAAGAGGAAAATTCATCGCTTGGAATTCATTCCTCAAAAAAAGAAAAAACCAACAAATAAATGATCTCTTACTTCATCTCAAAATCCTAGAAAAAGAAGAGCAAAACAACAGCAAAAGAAGTAGAAGTCAAGAAATAATTAAAATCAGAGCTGAAATTAATGAAATTGAAACAAAAGAAACAATTGAAAAAATTGACAAAACCAAAAGTTGGTTCTTTGAAAAAATAAATAAAATCGACAGGCCCTTAGCCAGGCTAACGAAGAGAAGAAGAGAGAGAACTCAAATTACTAACATACGGGATGAAAAAGGCAATATCACAACAGACACTTCAGAAATACAGAAGATAATCAGAAATTATTTTGAATCCTTATACTCCAATAAAATAGAAGATAGTGAAGGCATAGATAAATTCCTTAAGTCTTATGATCTGCCCAGATTGAGTCAGGAGGATATAGACAACCTAAACAGACCAATAACAATAGAGGAAATAGAAGAAACCATCAAAAGATTACCAACTAAGAAAAGCCCAGGACCGGATGGGTATACAGCAGAGTTTTACAAAACCTTTAAAGAGGAACTAACACCAATACTTTTCAAGCTATTTCAGGAAATAGAAAAAGAGGGAGAACTTCCAAATTCATTCTACGAGGCCAACATCACCCTGATTCCGAAACCAGACAAAGACACTTCAAAGAAAGAAAACTAAAGACCAATATCTCTAATGAACCTTGACGCAAAAATCCTCAATAAAATTCTGGCGAATCGGATTCAAATACATATCAAAAAAATTATACACCATGATCAAGTAGGATTCATCCCTGGGATGCAAGGCTGGTTCAATATACGGAAATCAAGAAATGTTATTCACCACATCAATAGACTTAAAAATAAGAACCATATGATCATCTCGATAGATGCAGAAAAAGCATTCGACAAAGTTCAGCATCCCTTTATGTTCAAAACTCTAGAAAAATTAGGGATAACCGGAACATACTTCAACATTGTAAAAGCAATCTATGATAAGCCATAGGCCAGCATCATTCTGAATGGAGAAAAATTGAAGGCATTCCCTCTAAGATCTGGTACAAGACAGGGATGCCCTCTCTCACCACTTCTGTTCAACATAGTCCTTGAAACACTGGCCAGAGCAATTAGACAGACGAAAGAAATTAAAGGCATAAAAATAGGAAAAGAAGAACTTAAATTATCACTATTTGCAGATGATATGATCCTATACCTAGCAGACCCAAAAGGGTCTACAAAGAAGCTACTAGAGCTAATAAATGAATTCAGCAAAGTGGCAGGATATAAGATCAACACGTATAAATCAAAGGCGTTCCTGTATATCAGCGACAAATCCTCTGAAACGGAAATGAGGACAACTACTCCATTCACAATATCCCCCCCAAAAATAAAATACTTGGGAATCAACCTAACAAGAGAGGTGAAAGATTCATATAATGAAAATTACAGAACCCTAAAGAAAGGCATAGAAGAAGACCTTAGAAGATGGAGAAATATACCCTGCTCATGGATAGGCAGAACTAACATCATCAAAATGGCGATATTACCAAAAGTTCTCTATAAGTTCAATGCAATACCAATCAAAATCCCAATGGCATTTCTTGTAGAAATAGATAAAAGAATCATGAAATTCATATGGAATAATAAAAGACCCAGAATAGCAAAAACAATGCTAAGCAGGAAGTGTGAATCAGGTGGTATAGCGATACCAGACTTCAAACTATACTACAGAGCAATAGTAACAAAAACAGCATGGTACTGGTATCAAAACAGGCGGGTGGACCAATGGTACAGAATAGAGGATACAGTAACCAATCCACAAAACTACAACTACCTTATATTTGATAAAGGGGCTAAAAGCATGCAATGGAGGAAGGATAGCATCTTCAACAAATGGTGCTGGGAAAACTGGAAATCCATCTGCATCAAAATGAATCTGAATCCCTATCTCTCACCATGCACAAAAGTTAACTCAAAATGGATCAAGGAGCTTGATATTAAATCAGAGACACGGCATCTGATAGAAGAAAAAGTTGGCTACGATCTACATACGGTGGGATCGGGCCCCAAATTCCTCAATAGGACACCCATAGCGCAAGAGTTAACAACTAGAATCAACAAATGGGACTTACTCAAACTAAAAAGTTTTTTCTCAGCAAAAGAAACAATAAGAGAGATAAATAGGGAGCCTACATCCTGGGAACAAATCTTTAATCCACACACTTCAGATAGAGCCCTAATAACCAGAATATACAAAGAACTCAAAAAATTAGACAATAAGATAACAAATAACCCAATCAATAAATGGGCCAAGGACCTGAACAGACAGTTCTCAGAGGAGGACATACAATCAATCAATAAGTACATGAAAAAATGCTCACCATCGCTAGTAGTCAGAGAAATGCAAATCAAAACTACCCTAAGATACCATCTCACTCCAGTAAGATTGGCAGCCATTAGGAAGTCAAACAACAATAAGTGCTGGAGAGGATGCGGAGAAAAGGGCACTCTTGTTCATTGCTGGTGGGACTGCAAATTGGTGCAGCCAATTTGGAAAGCAGTATGGAGATTTCTTGGAAAGCTGGGAATGGAACCACCATTTGACCCAGCTATTCCCCTTCTCGGTCTATTCCCTAAAGACTTAAAAAGAGCATGCTACAGGGACACTGCTGCATCAATGTTCATAGCAGCACAATTCACGATAGCAAGATTGTGGAACCAACCTAGATGCCCTTCAATAGATGAATGGATAAAAAAATGTGGCATTTATACACAATGGAGTATTACTCTGCATTAAGGAACGACAAAATCATAGAATTTGGAGGGAAATGGATGGCATTAGAGCAGATTATGCTAAGTGAAGCTAGTCAATCGTTAAAAAACAAATACCAAATGACCCCTTTGATATAAGGGGAGTAAACAAGGACAGGGTAAGGACGAAGAGCTTGAGAAGAAGATTTACATTAAACAGGGATGAGAGGTGGGAGGGAAAGGGAGTGAGAATGATATATAAGAGGAAAGGAGGGGTAAGACAAGATAATACAAATGGAAGAAATGATTTACGGTAGAAGGGGTAGAGAGAGAAAAGGGGAGGGGAGGGGAGGGGAGGGGGGATAGTAGAGAATAGGACTGACAGCAGAATACATCAGACACTAGAAAAGCAATATGTCAATCAATGGAAGGGTAACTGATGTGATATAGCAATTTGTATACGGGGTAAAGTTGGGAGTTCATAACCCACTTGAATCAAACTGTGAAAGATGATGTATTAAGAACTGTGTAATGTTTTGAACGACCAACAATAAAAAAAAAAAAGTAAAAAAAAAAAAAAAAAAGAATCCATGAACTTGGGGGATATTCAGACCATAGCACTCACTATAAAAAAGTTGCTTAACTTTAAGGTCAAAAATTAACTCCAAGTTTTACAGGGTATTATTCAAAATTCTTCACAAGCAGTCAGACCTCAACATGATGTAAGAAGACATGACAAGTTTTGTTGTTAGGGATATCTTCTGTTTACTAGATTACTACAAATGTGATCTTGTACTAGAGTGCCCTTTTACCAGTTTATCCAGGTTGGTCTCAGCTTATACATTAGTCAAGAATTAATAGTGTCCCTCCATCACTCTCAAAAGTGTCTTAATTTGGGCAATAAATTCACTCTAACTTGAACTTTGTCTTGTGACTAGCTTCCCAATCAATTTATACCATAAGTTCATAATCTAACATCAATTTTCCATAGATCTCCACCTCTACATTACAGCTGGTGGTCCCTTTAGATCCCTCTATTCTAACATGTCTGATACAAAACTGCAGGAGAGTTATGTTGCTTATGTCAGAAACCCAACATTTGTAGTGAAAAAAATATGATGAAAGTAAGATGCCAATTATAGTAGAATAGACGGGGTGATACCTCTTCCTATGCCTTCCTTGATTGCCCAAGACAGGCAAAGGAATCTTCTTCCATGCTTATTTAAGATGTTCTGTGCTTGTACCTATTTTAGGATTTGCCATATTCTATTCAAATTATTTTTTTCCTATAACTATATACCTGGAAGGCAGGGACTATTTTGTAATTATTGTTGTGTTCCCAAGGCCTTGCACAGCTCTAGGCCCAAAATAGATGCTGAAAAAATATATTTGTTGATCTGAATATTTGTAACATTCAATGGAAATATTTTTTTATTAATTCTTCTATTGATCAAAGCTGGTTAGTATGTACTAGAGGTTGCTGGTCACCTACATTAAAAATGAATTAATCTGGGGCTTGGGATGTAGCTCAAGTGGTAGTGCACTCGCCTGGCATGCGAGAGGCACTGGGTTCATTCCTCAGCACCACATAAAAATAAAAAAGATATTGTGCCCACCTAAAACTAAAAAATAAACATTTTAAAAAAATGAATTAATCTGGTCTAGGGCTGTAGCTCAGTAGCAGAATGCTTGCTTAGCGTATGTGAGGCACTGGATTTGATTCTCAGCACTACATAAAAATAAATAAAATAAAGGCATTCTGTCCATCTGCAATTACAATTTTTTTAAAGTGAATTATCTGATGTGTTATTAGTCATGCAGGCTACCCTCCCAGTCTGTGCTTCTAATTTTCCATATCTGAAATATTCTCTTGCTGCACTTCATATGGAACTAGGTGAAACTTTCCTTTCTCCCTATTTTCAGTAAGTCTGATGATATGACATGTTTCTGGTCACCCCAGCTCAAGGAAGCACCTGCTCTAGTCAGGAACTTTTCAGTAAATTCTATTTAGGTACTGTCACCAATCCCAGAGAGAATTTCCACAGAGCCTACAAACAGAGTTAATGACTTGGGTAATAGGTGGCTCTGACCATAGTCATGAGTTTAGATTATGACGCTGAAGTTGGTTTTGACAAAAGAGATGGAACATGTGAAGAGAAAAAAAATAGCACTTTGTTATGGTTTGTATGTGAGGTATCCTCCCAAAAGCTCATGTGTGAGACAGTGTAAGAAGGCTTGGAGGAGGAATAATCGGCCCACCATCTAAATCCAATCAGTGAATCATTCCCTGATGGGATTAACTGGGTGGTGGCTGGAGGCAGATGGGGTGTAGCTATGGAGTATATATTTTGTATCTGGAGAGTCTCTCTGCTTTCTGATCATCATATGAGCCGATTTCCTCAGCCACACTCTCCTGCCATGATGTTCAGCCTCACCTTGAGCCCCGAGGAATGGAGCCGGCCTTCTATGGACTAAGGCCTCTGAAACCAAGAGCCATCAAATAAACTTTTCCTCCTTTACAGTTGTTCTAGTTTGGTCTTTCAGTCCCAGCAGCAAAAAAGCTGAGTAAAACAAACTTGTTCTTAGAATTTTGATTTTCTGCCTGTAATTCTGATAAAATGTTTGAGAGCAAATGCCTCACATACCCAAGCTATTCTCGTTTTACTGTGTAATGAATAATTGAGGTTTAGGCATAGAGCAGTATGAAAAAGATTATTTCAAAGCCCAAACTGGCTATTGCAGTTTCTGCTTTTTAAGTGAGATAATGGTGACATATTTCATATCAGAAGAAAAATATATGTATATACTGCCTTCTTCTACTCATGAAGGGTGGAATAGGAGAAAGAAAGGAAAACATGAAACTTCAAAGTCTTTGCAAGTTTTTCTGGGGTGCTAAATGGTGAGAGCAAGATACCCCTTTGTTTTATCAAAAGACATGAATGTGATATATATATATATATATATCTCACTTTTTTTTTTGCAGTACTGGAATTGAACCCAGGAGTGGTCTACCACTGAGCTATATTCCAAGCCCTTTTTACTTTTTATTTTAAGACAGAGTCTCACTAGGTTGCCAAGGCTGTCCTTGAACATCCTGCCTCAACCTCCCAAGTCACTGGGATTACAGGAATGCACCACCACACCCAGCTCAATCCAAAGGCTTTTCAGTACATATAAGGGGTGGCAAATATTCAGTTATAAAATCTAGGCATTGCTTCTTTACAAAATCCTTCACCATCCCAAGTCCACAATTTCCACCATATGTTTTTTTGGGGAAACTAAGGTGTGACTGAGTTCTATATATTGTCTGTATTAAGTATAGCTGAGTTTTTCACACTTCGAATACACATCCCTGAGGATCTTGGAAAACTCCCATATTTGATCCAGTAGGCCTGAGGTTGGCCAGAATTCTGCTTTACTGACAGGCCTGGGTGTCATTGGTACCTCTAGACCACACAAGGAAGGAGGCAAACCTACTCTAGGCAAGAAATACAGGTAAAGCAGTATGTTCCCAGGCTGAGGAACTTAGAATCAGAAAAAACGTAGGGAATGCAAACCTTGGAGATTCCTAATATTTGGGGGGAAAAGATTAGGCTGTGTGAAGAGAAAAGGAAATACAGGAGGAGCTGGTTTTATCGAATCTCAAGTGACATGGAGAGGACAGCTGGAATTATAGGCATCTGAACTACTTTTTGTGTTTTAGGATTGAAATCTTCCTGATTTGTTTTCATGGCCCCCATTTCCTCAATTTTTCTTCATTTTTTCAGTCCTTCACTGTTTTTTTTTTTCCCTAATTCGGATCTGCATTTTGCTCACATCCAACGCGCAGACTCAACTGGAATCCCAGGAAGAAAAGTCAAACTTGCCCTAAAAGTGTCACCCCTAATTAATATCTGAGAAGGCCACCCTTTCATTAGTATTCAGACCTGGTTTCAGCCCAGATCATTAATGGACTCTTTTCTCCGAGGATGATAATTACGTGTGATGCTGATGTTCCCTGCCAGCATCGGGATTTGAAGAGCTTTATCACTGTGGTAGCTCATTGGAGAGTTAAATGGCCTGGCTGAAAGCTGTTGCACCAAGAAAACATCTTCCGGCATTGCAAATTTTACCCATCACCAAACCTGATGTTGCTGTACAATCTCGTGTGAGGTTCATGTAATTCCTGACAACATGTGACTGTGGATCTGCCATTTGCTCACATAGTTTCTGATATCAGTAAATGCCATTTATTGTTCCCAGCGGCTCCACAGAATCAATCATGGATGGGTTAAATGCAACCACGACAAAAATTCCTCCTCTGAAAGCAGTTCTCATATAGCAAGATCCACATTCTGACAAGACTGTTAAGATGGGCTCTGAAATTATAGATTACAAGATGCTACACTATGAATGTTTGTGTCCTTCCCCAAAATTTAGAAGTCAAAATCCAAAATAGATAGATCCTTGAGCTAGCTCATCTTGTACGAACACCTATTAAGGCATCACTTATGAGCCTAGGAGTGAGGCCTCACCAACAAGAAACCAGACAGCAAACCTTGATCCCCGGCTTCTCAGACTACAGAAATGTGAGAAATAAGTTTTGGTTATTTATAAGCAACTTAGTCTATGGTGTTTTGTGATAGTAGTCAGATATGCTCAGACAAAGGACTGAGACAAAACCTCATTTATTCCTCAGCTTTTTAGTCTGTTGACCATTCTTCATTCTAGAGTTTTATAGCTTTGTGTACACATGCAGATGTACAAAAATATCTGCATGTATTTCTATTTGATGCATATGCCATTATCTCTTTCTAATTCTCTTTTATTGCTTCATCACCTTCCCAGTGGAAAATTACTTGTCACTTGCCCTAGCTTATGTTCACAGGACAGTGTGTTTCATAATATTATGTAAGCACTTCCCTCCCTTTTGCTATTTCTCATCACTGTTGCTAAACCTGACACATTGTGATATGGGCAGCAGCGCTTCTTATTCAGTACGTGAATGAGTAAAGCAAAGCTTGCTGAGGAGAGCTGGGACCAAGAACCAGGCCACAGGCCAGGTCAGGAACTAGGCAGGCAGACCCGTGGCCACAGCTTCCTAAAAACAAAGCAATGTAGGTGGTCTACCATCCACTGAAAGGAAACCAACAAGAAATACAAGGCTTATAAGAGCTGCAAATGATGCTGTTTACTGATGCTGTCTTCAATCTCAGAAATTTATAGATGTTTCTTGTTAAGGTCAAATTACTCACTGGCATAGATGCTCTGAACCTGCAGATAGAAGCACAGGAAGAAATATGTGGAGAAGATGTTGGTATGGGAATCAAAGGCACAAAAAGAAGTCCAGTTCCTGATGTAGACACTATTGTTCATTGTGTCGAGCCAGACATGGGCTGTGTGTGTGAGCTGTGAGCATCTTGAGTGCAAAGAGCAGACTGGACTGACCATGCAGCTCTGTCTGGGCAGTGCACGAATGTGTCCCTCTCTCTCGCTCTGCCTTTGATCATCACACAGCACATAAGATGGGCGTGGCCTTCCAAGATGTCAATCAACCTGCTGACAGCAAGACATCAGGAAGCTAGACTCAACCCCCTGAAACCTAACCCCTTGCCTCATTTGAATGGCTTCTCCCCAATAAAATCAGGGTTCAAGGCATGCTCCCTCTCTTTCTTGCCTGCCTTGCCCCCCTTGTGGGAGCTGAACCCCCTTGTGGTCACTGAACCCAAAGAAAAGGTACTTTCTGTGTCTGTGTCTTTTTTTTTAAATTTAGTCCCCAAATTCACTCCAGTGACCCTGACCGGTTTAGTCACATGCAACAACAGTTCATTTTGGCTACATCCCATAGTTGAAATTTATAGGATGACCCAGGAGCTCTGCTATCTGGGACAGCACCATTCTTATGGCAATGTAAATTTTAGAAACATTTATATGAAGCTGATATGAACTTTACTACCAGCACAAATCCTAGTACACACAGTGAATACCAAATTAATGTTTGTTGAATTGAGCTGGACTAAGAACGAGAAGGCTGAGATTTGACCATGTTGAAAGTCCTGGATGTGTGAATTAGGTAGAAAGGAAATTAATAAGAGTTTAAAAGGTCAGAAATATTGAGAAGATATAAGGCAGCAATGAAAGGAAGGTTGCATGTTGAGAGGGGAAGGACTATAAAAAACAAACAAACATACAAATAAACAGCATTAGAAATCAGAGATAGGGGGTCCCCAGGATAGATTCTTCAGTGGCTTGCTAATATTGGGAACGACCGTCTTCTTTCATTCTTTTGATCTCTATCCTTAGTGGGGTGCTATATCCTCAAGATTGTCACTCCCAGATTCTAGAATGGCATCAAGATGCATCTCAAACAGAGGATTACAAAGATCTCTCCTTCAGAGAGAGGTCCTGAGTAGTCCTCTCTTCTTTCTTTGGCAAAAACTAGATTTCTATTTACTCCTAAATCCATCACTGACACATGAAAGGAGATTTTGTGACTAGCATATAAGGTACGGAATTCAGTGTTTTGCTTGGGCTGGAGGTAGACTGGGATAGAACTAGAATCTTTTTAAATACTAGGTAGAAAATGGTGGATGAGTAAGGAGTTTGAGTATTACTAATAGAAATTTAAGGAGTTTTGAAAGTTCTTGGAACCGGTTCTTGTGCAGGCCAACCTCTCGTGTCTTGTGTGCATGCCACATTGATCTCACCTCTGAATCGCCGATCTGGTGTAGTGCTTAAGACCTGGCATACAAGAGGGCAATGAAGAGATGGAAGGAAGGCTGCATCCAGAGTCATGGTCTTTGGAAGTGGAACCCCACCTGCTCCCTTTGATTTGGTAGGTGTGGATCCAAGGAGACTTTGCCCTTAGCCTGGTCCATCACAGAACTCTACTGAGATCCATCCACAAGAGACGTTGTTATTGCTCCAGTGACTATTCTGTACGGTCTTAGCTTAAAAATTTACAATGTGGATACCTATTCTGCAGACCCCAAATTTATTAGCTAGCTGTCTTGCTGCAGCTCTCTCTGCCCTGCTGGCCCCGCTTTCCTTGTTATAAGCTGAGGCTCATGTACTTCCAAGGTCAGCTTCAAACTAATGGGAAAGTGCATTTCTCCCTGGGACTTTCAGCCAGCCTGCTGCAAGGTCAGGAATAAGTTGTCTTTCATGGCACCACCTGTCTAAGGAGGCGTTTCTTCTGTCTAGTGTGAATCCTTCTAGTGCTTCCTCTTCTAGGTGTATTTCAAGTTCAAAGAGGGCAAAGAGAATGGTGCTTTCTTCCTAACCAAACTTCAGGCATGTTTTCCACTAACCGTGGAGGTGGCTGCAACATTCACGAGGTTAAGTAGTTTTCGATTGGAAGAGTGCCTCATTCCCATTCTGTCCTTTACTCCTGAGCAGCTCTGGGTTACAACTTTCTTGGTTAAATTCAATTGAAAAATGAGATTCCCCTTATCTCATTCTCAATTTCTTTATATGAGAAAGTCACAAAAGGCACTCTTTATATTCTGTCTCCTGAGATTTAAATGCCAGTCTAACCTCTTGTACCCTTGGCACATTGTCCCAAGACGATTTGACGATGGAGACATTTTAGATGCCATTGGATATTTCATAATTTTAAATATTTTATAACAAATTAAATGTTAATTATATGCTGGTCAGGGAAGAAAATCACTGAAGTATTTAATTAACATTTAATTTATTAGTCATCAAATATTTAAGTATCTCCTATCTGAGGGAATTTTATTCTTCATTAGTTGTAAGTTAGTAACAAGTTATTATTGTTAGTTGCTACATTTCCTAGTATTCCAAGTAGGTATGGATTTTGTAGATTTCTTTAAAAAGATCTCTGCATACAGGTACAGATGGAACCCAATATAGTAAGACTGTGTCTCTAAAGCCTTTTGTTTTTCCCAGTTGTTTTCTGAAAACAACTTGATTGACACTTGGGTATGTTTTCTCATAGAAACCCTATATTTGCATAGTACTTTATAATTTGAAAAGTACTGTATTCTCCATGATCTCATCATTTTATGAAACTTTTGTGAAATTTGTAGGGTGGATAGAATCATGGCTATTTTATAGGAATTGAAATCTCAGGGATTATGTGACTGTCTCAATGCCTTACAGGAACTGAAATTTTCTTCCTATGAATTCCACATTGTGCCATGATCCATGTCAAGGGGTTATTTCAACCTCAGAAAAGTCCTGATAGTGTCTTACTTAGCAAGTCATTTTTAACTTTTGTTCCCAATTTGTCATGAATGGAAGATTTAATCTTTAATCTATTTTCTTGAATAAACTTATTTAAGCAAAAATATTAGATCAATTTTTTTTAAAAATGTTTCATGGACACAAGGCAAAAATTTAGATGCATATTCTTTATTTGGAGCAATGTGATTCTCCATAGGTCCATTACAGTTATTTGTTGTGTTAATTAATTTATTATTAAATTAATTATTATTAACAATTATAACAATTATTGTTAGTTCCTTTAGGCATCTGCTTTTTTTTTTTTTTTTTGGTCTGGTAGATCTATCATTTCTGAAGGAGGTATATAGAAACTTTGTACTACATTTATGTTTTTATTAAGTCCTTCTTGCATTTTCAGTACTATTTGATTGACATATTTATCATCTGTGCTATTTGGTGACTAATGTTTCTTCTTTATAAGCAAACATTCTTGTTATTGCAAAATATCTCTTTGTCCTATGTTAATGACTTTATCTGTTTTTGAAATACTTTTATAATGCTTCATTCAAATTTCTTTTTCTTTTCCCAATATCTCTTTGTATATTTATTTATTTTAGTCTTTTATTATCACTTTGTTTGTTGTAAGCTTATTTTTAAGAAAAAACTAGAAGTCAGCCTCCATAGTGTAAGGCGGGGCATAGTTGATGTCTGCCATATCTCTTGTTTTAGAGTTTGTATTGATTACATGGTGGAGTCCTCTTTTTATGGTGTGTGTGTGTGTGTGTGTGTGTGTGTGTGTGTGTTTGTGTGTGTGTGTGTATGTGTGCATGTGTGTGTGTAATCAAAGTACACAAAATGAAATACTTATAGTATCTAATTTGATCAGTTTTGACATGTGCATATGTTTGTAATACCATATTCCTACTACCATCAAAAGGTCTTTATCTTTTCTATTCCTCTTTTTTACCTTTTACTTTACGCAAACACTGTTCTTGTTTTTGCCAATATAAATAGTTTGGATTTTCTAGAATTTTATATAAATAGAATCATAAAATATGTGCTCTTTTTTATCTGAATTCTTTCAAATGATATAATGATTTGGAGGTGCATTTACCTCATGTATGTAGTAGTAGTTCATTTCTTTTATATTCCATTGTATGGATGTACCACAATTTGTTTATACAATGACATTAATTGGGTTTTTCCAATTTTTGAAATTTATGAAGAAAGCTGCTATGAACAATGATAAAGAAATCTTTGTAAGGACATGTGCTTTCAAATCTCTTGGGTAAATAGGTAGGAGTAAAATGATTGGATTATATAGTAGGCATTTTATAAAATTATAAAATGCTTAAATTTATTGTATAAAATTTAAATTTATAAAAAGCTTAAATTTATTAAAAAAATTTACAAAAAACTGCAAAGCTGTTTTACAAAATATTTAAACCATTTTATGCTCTGCGGACTTAGGAGAAATCAGTTATGTACACATTCTTATCAATACAGATTAGAATAGGATAAGGATATTCTGAATGTCCTGTAACTTGATATGGAAAGAATCAGAATAATGTGGTCTATTCTCAAAAGAAACAAACATCAACAGAGGCCAATCCTAAGATCACCAGATGTTGGAATTATTAGACAAAACCTTGAAATTATTGATCATATATGTATGCTCCATGCGGTCAAATTAAATACAATTGAAACAGGAGCTCTCTGAAGAGAAAGGAAACTTATAATAAAGAACAAAGTGAAAATTTTTGAACTAAAAATATATGATATCCAAAACCAGAAAAGTTTACTAGATTAGCACAATCGTACAGCAGAGGAGATAGATTAATGGAAATTGAAGATAGATTAATGGAACTTGTCCAGTCTGAGTAACAAAGAAAGAAAAGATTGAAAAATTAACTTTTCTATGTACATATATGAATACATTGCAGTGAATCTCACCATTGTGTACATCCACAAAAATAATTTTAAAAAATAAATAACAACTATGGGTAAATGGCAGAAAAAAATTAAGAAAAATTAACAGAGACTCAGAGATCTGTGAGACAGTATCAAAATGTATACCTTTCATGTCATTAGTCCTAGAATGAGAGGTGAGAGACCAATACAGAAAAACAGATTTTAAGAAACAAAGCCTTAAACTTTCCAAATCTGGAAAACAAAGCAAAACCAAAACAAAACCAACCAACCAAACAAAGAACCTATGGATTTATATTCAGGAAGTATAGTGAAACTTTAAATAAGACAAACTCAAAGAAAGCTGCACCTCGATATATCATAGTCAAACTGATGAAACTTAAAGGGGAAAAACAAATCAAAACAAAATAAAAAACAGCTTGAGAAAGCGACATGTTTTATACAGGGAAGCAATGATTAGAATAACCTTAGATTTTTCATCAAAAACCATGGAGACCTGAAGAGTGAAACAAAAACTGTTACGTATTGAAAGAAATGAACTGTCAGCCCCAAATTCTATGTCCCTCGAAAATATCCATTGGGAATGAAGGCAAAACAAAGATGCCTTTCTCAGATGAAGGAAGCTGAGAGAATCAAGTGCAATCTGCTCCATAAGAAATGCCAAAGGAAGTTTATCAGGATGAAAGCATCTTCAGAAATGCAGGAAGAATAATGAAAATGGCAAAACTTTACGTGATATCAAAGACTATTTTTTTTTCTTTTAATGTCTTAAAAATATGACAAAAAAGCAAAAAAAAAAAAAAAACAAAACAAAACCGTACAGGACTTTTAATGTATGAAGATGTGATATATAAGACATTTATAACAAAGGTTTTATAGGGGATTACATCCTTAGGAGACTTCTGCCTTTTATATAAGGTGGTACCAAATTAGCCCTAACTAGAGAAGAAAAAGTTAGGTATGTGTCTCATAAGCCCTAGTGTAGCCTCTAAAAATAAGATAGTGGGTTGATTAAAATGGAATATTAATACTAAAATATTTAAATAATGTAAATTAGTCTTTTGACATGCAGTTTTCTCTTCTCTGTGTTTTTGTGTCTGTGTGCCTTTCATTCTCTGTCTCTCTCTCTCTCTCTCTCTCACACACACACACACACACACACACACACACACACACACATACACACACACACACACACACACACACACTGCAAAGCTTGATGGTCACCACTGTTTCTTCTTCTCGATGTTAGATATTGAGTGCTCAGAGTTGCTTATTATTTGACTGGAGTCCTTTCTTGAACATCATCTTCTAGGAAGGTATGAGCAATGTATATATTTTTAATTTTTTTTCCTTCTGATAGTCACAAAAAAATTAAGTTGGATGTGTAATGCATGGGTTGCAATCGGTTCCACTCAGGTTTCTGGATAATACTTCCAGATCTAGCTTCTAGATGGTACATAAGAATTTTTGTATTGTTTTATAGTAGGTAACTTATTCTCTTGGAAACTCAAAATATTTTTGTTACCCTTAAAGTTTAGAAATTAATTAGATGTCTTTGGTAGTATATCTTTTAAAGTTACATTTTCCTAGTCTTACTGTATACTTTTGAAAACTTGGATTTCCCTTCATCTTAGGAAATTCTTTTATTATTTATTTTTAATTATTTACTTTTATCCTGGAGTTCCATTTGTGGTTTCCAGAACTTCTATGATTGCCATTTTGCTCCTCCTAAATCTGCCCTCCAAGTCCCTTATTTTCCTCTTCAAAATTTCCTTTTTTTCCATACTTTGAGATTATTCTGGTAATGGTGTTCCAGGAAACTAATTTGAGCCTCATTGTTCATCACTTCTCTGTCAATTAATTTACTAGATATTTTGCTTGAAAAATCAAAGTTCTCAATTCTTGATCATCCTTTGTGTGTTCAAGTGTATTATGCTTGAATTTCATAGAGTGCTACTGTTATGATTTTGGTCAGATTTCATCTGCCTCCTCTCAAAGTACCACTTCACCGGGTATCTATTTTGTCTGGTCTTGCTCTCTCTGGAACCATTAAGTGTGTTTTTATTTTCCTTTGTGTCACTGAGTCTTAGATGTGGTTACTGGAGTCTCTTCAGTGGCAACAGTCCTGATGGTAGTAAGAGCTGATGTCATCTCCACCTTGTGGAGTGGAAACAGCAGTCTAGAGAGTCTCTCTCTTCCCATGTTCCATACACCTTCCTCCTTAGGTGCAGAGAAACCTCAGGACCTATATTTCCAAACTTCTCAGCTTCTTGGGAACTTGGGAGACCTTGAACAAGGTACCAATGTAGTAGACCTTACCCCTAGAGGAGACCAAGTTCCTTCATTGTCTTCAATCATTTCCCCAGCTCAGGTATTCCAGAGCTCTCCCTATTAGACATGGATTGGAGCCCAACACTCTCAGCAGCCTAACAGTAACTGATAGGGGCAGAAAAATCAGACTCTTGCTTTTGTGGAAGCTTACAAAAGCCCTAGCTGATTCTGCACAAAATAGTAGGGTAATGAGAATAGAATTTTAAGCAAAGCAAAAGGAAAGAAAATGTATGCATACATTACAGATGTTAACGTACCCATGGTAACAAAGGGAAGACCTTCATCTTAGAGAATGATGGCAAGATCCAGACATATATTTCTAGTGTTGCACTGAAGGGACTATTACCTAGTGTTCATTGATTAATGACTTCTAGTAATTTAGTATGGGAAATATGGCTGATAAAATGAGGAATGACCTTAGCCTTTCTAATTGAGTTCCCCTAAAAAGCATGTGTCTAATGGGAGGTGATTAGGCCATTAGGCTCAGACTTCATGAATGGATGAATGCTACCATTGTGGGAGCGGGTTCCTTATTAAAGGGTCCCCCCCTTTTACTCTTTTCCATACTTTTTGCCTTTCTACAATAGGATGATGCATCAAGAAGACCCTTACCAGATGCTGGCCCCTTGATCTTTAATTTCCCTGCTTTCAGAAACATGAGCCAATAAATTTCTGTCTATTATAAATTACCCAGTCTGTGGTATGTATGTGTGTGTCAATATAGGTGTATATTTATATCTCTGTGGCCAACTTCATGTCTTGTTTTGACCTATCTGAGATGTTCCTGCAGGCAACACTGTTTGGAGGAGCTAGCCTGCTCATCTTTCAGATTTTTAAATGGATTTACAGGATCAGGAACAAGGATGGGAAAGGGCGATATGAAGGCTTGCCCTGCATTTTTCAGATATGTTATTGGAATACTCTGTTGAGAAGGAACAGCCACACTGGGGGCAGGAAGAATAGTCAGGAGGCTCTCAACTCATCTGTCATCTAGGAACAATTTCCCTTCCCTTACTGTGTGTCCAAGCATCAGGAGACAGTCAGGTCTAAGTCACTGGTTCCCACTCCATGGATTTGAGCCTTGGTGGGAGGCAGAAATGTAGGCCTGTTCCATTGCTTCTGCTTTCCTCCTGGGAGGAGCTGCCCTGTCTCCTAAGCTTCCTTACACTGGCAGCAGCATTCCTTCCTAGAGGAAGAAGGTGGGACTTGACTCTTTTCTGTTTGCTTTTTGTTCCTTTGAGGGTCCCCTAGTTTTATAATTATTTTTATTGAATTCTCTCTATTCAAATTTCTTCTGCGCTTACTGATATAAGCTCTTGCATACCTGAGCTTGCACCTGGAACTATAGTAAGGATGTTCAGACAAGGTCAATATAGGAGCCCTTGAGTCTTATAGTCTTTGTAGAATACAGAGAAAAGACACGAACTGTCTTATTTTTGCTGTTCTCTAGAACTTCAGCAAAAAAGGATCCTAGAGATCCTGCCACAGACTATAGTTCCACCTGAGAGCTATCCCTTCCTCAGAATGCTGGTTTGTGTACTTTTAAGGCAGGCAAGTCTGAGCTAAGAAAACCTGGGTGAGTGCTCAGCAACCCAGAAAACAGGGCAGTGATATAGAGGCAGGACCTTTATCCCTATTGATAATCTGTAAAGCCAACTAAGAAGGATTGGGCCAGGAGGATAGGGGTTAACATCAAAGAATGCTCTGAAGTCTGTAATCAGAACATTTAGGAGAATCTCCTGGGAATTCCTGCTCCAGTAGCTGTTCTATGTCAAATTTTCAGGGTTTATAAGAAGACAGGGAAGACTTCACTTACAATTAGTAATTTGGCACAGTTCTGAAGGATGATTGGTATATGGCCAATAATAGTGTCTTCAATTTATTGGTCACTTCCTATATCTTAACTATTTTGCATGTGTTATCTGATTTAATTATTACAACATCCCCTTTGTAGATAAGGAAGTTTAGTAATTTTTCCTGTCACATGGTCATGTAGTTAGTGAACTTTGGGAATGGGTTTTGGACCCAGATCTGTCTGTCTTGAATCTAGCATCTTTAGCAGTATTTTTGACTTAGCAATATTTTTGATTTTCTTTATATGCAGATATTTTGATAGATGAGGAGTCAACATTGTAGGTTCGAGGAAGAGCGTAAACTCTTGTTTGACTGTAATACCCTAGTTCTTACTCCTTCCTATCAGTCTGAAATTAGTTTTAAAAATTAATGTTAATTTAAAATAATAATTGACATTTGTTTTATCTCTAGGTAATTGGAATTTTTATCCTTTGCATTTCCTCTTCAGTAACCTGAAATATTGCTTCAGACCACAAATCACTTTTTTTTTCTTCTAATTGACTTTTCTCTTCTTCCTGCCTAGACCAACTTCCTTATATAGTCATCCCTTGGTTTTCTCAGGGCATTGGGTCCAGGCTCCCCCCACATAGATATCAAAGTGAGGGTGTTCAAGTTCTTTATATAAACCTTTGTTGTGGTTTGAATGTGAGGTATCCCCCAAAAGCTCACATGTGAGACAATGCAAGAAGGTACAGAGAAGAAATGATTGGGTTGTAAGAGTCTTAACCCAATCAGTGATTTAATCCTCTGACACAGATTAGCTGAATGGTAACTGAAGTGGTAGGGGATGGTTGGAGGATATGGGAATTAGGGTGTGGCTTTGGGGTATATGGTTGTATCTGGCGAGTGGAGTCTCTCTCTGCTTTCTGATTACCATGATATGAGCTGCTTCCCTCTGCCACATACTCTGCCATGATATTCTTCCACACCTCAAGCCCCGAAGACTGGAGCTGGCCTTTTCTAGATTAAGATCTCTGAAACTGTGAGCCTTCAAATAAACCTTTCCTCCTCTACAATTGTGCTGGTTGGATCTTTAAGTCACAGCAGTGAAAAAGCTGATTAAAACATCCTTGTTTTTGGATATAACCTATGTACATCCTGTTTAAATGCTTTGAATCATCTCAGATTACTTATAATACCAAATACAATGTAAATACTATATAAGTAGTTCTTTTACTGTATTGTTCAGGGATGAGGGAAAAGAGGAAAAAAATATGTATATGTTCAGTGTGATTTTTTTCTCCCAAATACTTTTGATCTGAAGTTTCTTGAATCTATATATGTGAAACCCACAAATATTGAGGGTTAACTACAATTGATTGATCTTTAAGCAAAGTAGGTACTTTCTTCAGTGACTACGGAAAGATTCCTGATCCACTCTTGATGATTGAGTACATACATATATACATAAATACCAGTCATATCACACCAGGGGTGTAGGGGATGAGCATAGTTGGGAGGCAGAAGGAGCAGAAGGAGGGAGGATCAGTATCTTTTCTTCTCCTGTTAGGGTGCACACTCTTCCAATACAGAGGCTACGTTTAAGATTCCATAGGACCTAACCAATGCTGCTAATGGTGTTTAACCCATTTTGTTCCACTGTTCCAGAAGTGGAACACCTATAACAACTTAAATGTCGTATGTGATATATAATTTAAGAAGAATATAATTATATTATGATCAAATAATTATCATCAAATGATATTCATTAATATAACATATATAAGCTTTATATTAAGATTTCTAGCCTTTTTTTAATACACCTGTCTCCATTTTGTTGAAATATTCACAAAATTCCCAGCCTGAGACTTAACTGGCACAGGGATTTTGGCTTTAATATATTTTATAGCCTGTCCAGTAGGAACAACATACCTAGCCACCCACATGCAGTTTTGCTAGTCTGTCTCACGCCTGAGATTGTTGGTGGTGATATGAATAGAACTGTTTGATGGGTTTACTGCCCAGTAAGTGTATAGGTGGCCCTTGGCTATTGAAAAAGAAAAAAAGAAAATAAAACTCAACCAACAACATTGATACTCTTTAACAGGCATTTTTGTTGTTGTTGTTGAGCCAACACTCAGATTCTTATTTCAATAGCATCATGAAAGAATCTTTAAATTTAAGTTTGGTTGCCATTATAAATCTGAAAAAGGGGTTTACCAGGTCCACATTAGGAAGATGACATTTGACAATGGAAAAAACACTGGACTTGAAGTCAGAGGACTTCAATTTGAGTCTTGGTTTCATCATTTATTAGCTTTGAGCTCTTGTATCATATAAGATCTTAGCACTTCAAACTCCTTTCTGAAATGGAGATAGACTACCTAACCAAATCAACTCACATGCTAATTCTGTCAATCAGGGTCAGAGAAGTTACAAGTAACAGAAAATTTAAGTCAGATCAGCTTAAGTTACAAAAAGAATTGATTAACTCATGTAAGTTAAGGTCCAGAACTAAGGCTGGCTTTCAGGTTGGGTGTGATTGAGCAGACCACAATGTCATTATGAGTCTTTCCTCTTTGTCCTCTTTTGCCTGCCTGATGCCAGCCTTGCAAACATTGCCACATTGCTTTCCAACTCAAGGCCCACATACTTCTCAGTCCAGTTTTAGAGGAGGTTTATATGGGAACCTTCTGAGAATCTATCAGCAGAAACAGGCAACTGCTTTCTTAACATACCCTTAGAAAACTCCAGGGTATAATTCCATTGGCTCAAATTGTGTCACGTTCCTAACCTTGAGCCAATAACACTAGCCTGGGGTAAGAATAACACCTCTTTTCCTGTACATAATCCAAATCTAGAATCAGGTGCACCCTGCATTTCTACACCAAAGTATGTGGCTATAGTGCACAGAGTGTGGATTCCACTATGATAGTCTCAGTGATCCCTAAGAGAAGGGGGGGTAGGAGAGAAGGGGACAACCGTGATACCCGTTATATTCATACTGAGTATAAAATCAGGCAATATATGACTGTGATTATTAAAATTCTGTGTCCTCTTGAGCCTCAAGGATATGAGGGGTGGGACATTCAGCCTCAGACTGCTACAAACACACACACACCTTCAACCAAAGCAGCTCTACCAATGAACTATGGGAAATTATTAGAAATTTAAAGAGCACTGTATATAGTATTATTATTAACAACAACAGCAACAAAACTTATGGAGTTTCAATTGGTTTAGGTTTGGATTTCGCTGTACACTTTCTCTTTTGGTAGTCGAAGAAACAGATCATTTTGTATCTCACCAGGATCTACAGACACTTGAGTAATGCTGATCCTTATAAGCTTATGGCATCCTCTGCTTATAATATATTTGAAAGCACCTTTTCTGCACCTGCAAATGCAGATTGGTTTCTGTTTACTGTTGCAAGAGACACCTTTTATTAAGATGTAAGCAGCATGGAAATAAAATTATAGAAGGAGTCTTCAGTTTTGACCTTCTTGACTTTGTTGCTAATAAACTGTCAAGATAACACATTGCCTTATACAGAACACCTTAAAATATTCAAGACTCCACTGGTCAGATTCCTTAACCAAAGGAAAGATAAATCTGTGTATAAACAGGTAGATTACCAATTTATATTGTCTGCTTCTTGTTTATCAGTCATTGAAGTTCAAGGCCACAGTAACTTGACTTTTTCCTGTCTGAAAGGTTAACTTGGTGTTTTGGATGAAGACTCTTAGCTCTTCAGTCTCCGACCTTGGGATGTCATTCAAACTACATAGTATCCCTCTAATGTAGCCTCAATTATTCAAAAGGCCTTTAATCTTCTGAATTAACCAAATCCCTTCCACTGCCCTTGCCCAAGGCTCAGGATAGACCTTTATCAGTTAATGAAATTTGACTGGAAAATTTTGAGGATTTTATCATTTACGTTTAATTTTAAACTCTTTTTTTTCATTATTATAAGAATGAAAGCTATAGTGAAGAAAAGACTTGCCTGAAAATTTGGCAGTATTATTTTAAAACAATAGATTTTATTCAAATTCTAACCAATAGAATAAGATGGTCCTATCACATATGGGCCAGCCTTGGATATAAAATTTCTTCATCTTGTGTTTGACCTTAATTTAGGAGCATCCATCTCTTCTCTCCCTCTTTCCTTCCCCCCTCCTTTCTTTTCTATTTCTGCACATTTTCCTTTTCCTTGACTCACCTCCTTCCCTCTCCAAGTGCATTAATACAGATTTTTGTCTCTGTCCTCCAATACTGATTGGTTTTGGGGCTGCTCTGTAGGTTTCTGGATAACGTATAATTTCACTTATGAGATATGCTTTTCTAGCCTGAATTTCACAACCCAGATAAGATTGAGAGCACGAATATGATCCTCCCTCCCATTCCCTGCACCAGGGTCTCAGAGCCACTTCAACCCCTGCCCCACCTCTCTGACTGAGTCCAGGGCTGTAATTCATCTCTGGGGTTCTCTTCAAGCCCCTCTTCCTGTGTCTGCCACCTCCAGCTACTGGGGCACTGATGAGTGGAACAGTTTTTTCACTTGAGCTCTTCTGTTCAGCTGGACTTAGAGGACTGCCCGGCAAGGCCAGTGCAGGCTAATGCTGTAAAGGTCACTTCCACCGCTCTCTGTGAAAGCCCTCCCTCCTTATGGTCTCCACCAGACTTCTTCCAAAGGCCACTCAGGGCTGGCTGGTTTTGCCCATCAAATCACAACTGGGAAAAATCTCTTTCCTGATTTAATCTCCACCTAGGAGCTTTTGCTTCTGTGTTGCCAGGATCTGTTGTTCTAACCTGGGTCAAGGCATTTCCATGAGGGTGACATGGTCATCTGATGTGGCCTCCCGCTGTAGGGCTGGCATGTACTGTGCATTCTCTCTGCCTTGTGGGGTTCAGCCTGAAGATCTGGAAGGAGGCACATGTTCCACCTCTGGTGCTGACACACATCCCCTCTGGCCACTGTCACCCTGCTAGACTATTCTACCAAAACCAGTGAAGACGGGTTGGGTCCTCTGACAGGATTTCTAGTTCTTTGTGGGTCTCAGGCAGAGAGCAAATTGAACTCGAAGGATTATGCTTGTTAAATTGACCCCAGGGGGAATGTTGACTGTTACCACACACACAGTCTATCCTCCAGCGAGCTTGGCCGTTTTTCCATTAATGTGCCTCTCTGTTACTTCTTGGCATCCGTGTTTGTAGAATAGGAAACATTTTCTGCATGAAAAGACTATCTTCATTCAGATCCTCGTTCCACTGCCCTCTGTCTACCTTTGGGCAAATAACTTAGCTTTCCTGAGCTTTGATTTTTTTTTTTCCATTGTAAAATTAGGGCTATAACAGTTTCTACGTCAGAGGGGCTCCTAGAATAACCTAATGTCTATTGAAATACTCATCTCAGTGTCTGGCACATTGTAAATGCTCAATAAACATCTGTAATAATTATTGCAATGATGTCTATATTTGGCTGCACTTCTGTTATCTTGCAAGTATTTTCACACTCATTATCTGATTTAAATCAACCCATTAAATCTGAGAGGCAGAAATAATTGGGCTTTTTTTTTTTTTTTACATATGCAGAAACCAGAGCTTAGAAGAAATGAGCAGTTTTCTTAAAGTCATGAATCTAAAACATGAGAAGCTTGCTGGATTGGACATGGGGTCTCTGTGAATGCTAGAATGCTTGCTCTTCTGTCTGTTTCCTTCCTCACTGTTTGGAAAAAGTCTAAAATCCCTAAAGTCTAAAATGCCAATAGATTGAAATTCTAAATGTTGAAATGATGAAAGCTAAAATCCTGTAAACTGTAATTCCCATGGTTGGGGGGGCTACATAAGAGGGATTAAAAGCCCAAATTCTGGGTAAGGAATTCATGCATTTTAGTTGTACATAGGTTAGTTGCATCATATTAGGTGAAAAAATATTGAAAAACCTGGTAAATCTTAATTTTGAGTGGATGGGTAGGAGTGGAATCCTTTTGGAAAAATGGACTTCAATTGAATCCCCAAACCATAATTACTGATTTAGAATTAGGTGCAATCAAAGCTTCTAAAAGGTGAATTTGAAGGTGTAATAAATGAACTTTGTATATACCACTCAACCCAAAAGCATTTGGCGGAAAATTCAAATGAGTGGATTGGCCACGCAATGTGGCAACGGCGTACACTTCAATTTAAAAATGCATCATTTGTCTGCATTGGCATTCCTTCCAGCTGATGACATTCCAGGAGATTTTAATGAATTAAAACTGTGTTTGCCTGAAGAAGCCAGCAAGGTTACTGACTGGTTCAAAAATAATTACGCTCACAGTAGGATAAGAAGACATGCAAAGGTAGTGCAGTTTGATTCCCTAGCATTGTTTTCACCAAACTTGTGGTCTGTATACAAGTGCATATGGAATGGACTTCTGTGTATCCAAAACAGGAAGCATAACACAGAAGAGAAGGGAACTTAATTGCGAATGCTTATGTTGGTGTGTGTGTCAAATTGTAGAAGAATTTCAAAAAGGAGCAGCACTACACAGAAAATGAATGTGAACATGTTTTCTGAAGAGAGTCAAGCCCTAGAAGAAAAAAAATCAGCTACTTATCATCATGCAAGTCTTCGAAATGGAGTTAATGATCATGAAAATCAGCCAGTTTTTATGGACCTCCTCTGTACAAGGCTCATCATCTATCCTTGTAATATATTTTTCCATTGGTCATATTTTATTTTAGTTATTCCCCATTATTCTAAATTGTTATCATTATATTTACAATTCACTCTTCTGTATCTTTCATCTTTACATCATTTCCAGTGCTGGAGGTAAGTATTAAGTAGACAGAGTTCTATTTCATTTTATGCATTTTTTGGCAAATATGACTCCATAAAAATGCATTATTACAACTAGCGTGCAAGGTGTGTGTGTGTGTGTGTGTGTGTGTGTGTGTGTGTATAAAAACATTGAAATTTCCTAAGGTGAGATGTCCTTTTTTTAATGTCTATATTTGTAAAAAGTAAAAGTTCTTTGAGATCTCAGCTCTTTGGGTAACTTTGGCATATGTGGTGGTGACCCATTACAGTCAACAAAGACTCTTTAAATGTATGTATTTTAACTGATCTATAATTCTTGTACATATATATGGGGACAGTGTGACTCTTCAATACATACATACAATGTGTAATGATCAAATTAGAATAATTGGTATATGTATTACTTCAAAACTTCCTTTGTGTGGGGAATGTTAAAAATCCTCTCTATTGGCTGCTTCAAAATGTTAAATTAATTGTTGTCAGCCATAGTTACTGTATCTTGCTATAGTATATTAGAGGTTATTCCTTCTAACCAACTACACCTGAGCACCTATTAAGCACTCTCTTTCTATTCCCACTGTTTTAATCTATACTTCTCTGAAGTACTCTTTCTGTGACTACTTTTTTCATTTACATAACAACTTCCAGTTCCATCTATGTTACCACATATGATAGGAATGCCTTCTTTTTAACAGGCGAATAATACTCCTAGTGCACATATGCCACATTTTCATTATCCATTTATCTGTCAATGGTTGATTCCATTTCTTGGCTCTTGTGCATAGTGCTGCAGTGAACGTGGGGCTGCAAGTCTATCTTTGGAATGCTGATTTCCTTTCTTATGGATATACACTTCATAGTGGAATTGCTGAATCATATGATTGTTCTACTTCTAGTTTTTTTGAGGATTTTCCACACTGGTTTCCATTATGATTGTAACAAATTATATTCCCACGGACAGTGTATAGGAGTTTCCCTTGCTCCCTATTGTCATTTTTTATCACACTTGTCAAAAGACATATGTTGTCTACAATGGCATTTCAGATGACTGCTGTTTTAAAGCAGGCTGCTTGACCCATTTCTTTATGAATATAGCTTGTCTGCTCATAACTCTTACACTGTGCCATTTTGTTGTATACCTGAATGTTTATGCTTATAGAAGTAGGTACACAATTATTGCCTATTTTATTGTGTTCAGTGTCCTACAATATGTTTGGTGATATTTTTATATCTTTCTCAAATAAATCCCCTTTAAACTATAAACAATGTCTTTTAAATAATTTGTAGAATTATTTTTTTCTAGAATTATATTTTTCAGGATTTAGATCTTTTGGGATTTTAGACGTTATGGATCTTGATCTTTTGGGATTTCAATATTTGGGATTATGTCATTCAGGATTGTGTCTTTTGGAATTATGGCCCAAACCTACTATTTCAAATGAGTTTTCTGGGTGATGGAGAGGTGATGGGTTAAGAAGGGAAAGAGGTGACCATTTCTAGGTAAGGGAAATCTGTTTCTTTTCTTTCATTGCTCTATTTCCCTTACTTGGAATTTGTCTACTGTGTGGTCCCAATTTTACCTCTGATACTCACAGAGGTAAAAATGGGTTTTTTTTTTTTTACCTTTCCTGACTTCTCAGTTACTCTGCCTTATATGGGTCATCATCAAATCCTGGGGGCTCAGCCTCTACAACCCATCCTTAAATTTCCCTCCTTCTCTCCATTTCTGCCATTGCACAAGTTCCCACCATCATCTTCTCCCTGCTGGACCACTGCTACAACCTCCTAGCAGTATTCCAACGTCTCCTTTACCCCTTAAAAAATCTATTTTGTAGTCTAAAACCAGTTTATAACTCCATTGAAAGCCAAGTTCATGTGAGCTTCCTTTTTCCAACAGAGTTTTGAATGTAGTGACTCTAGGATACTGGTTGGCTGATGGGACTCATTTACCTATTTATTAAAAAAAAACAAAAAACTTTACCAAGTGTGTACTATCTGCACTACTGTAGGTGCTGGGCAGAGTATGAACAAGCTAAAAGCAATTTTCAGTCTATAGAAGTTACTGTCTAATGTAGTAGTTCTTAAACTTCAGCCTGCACTTATTCATGGGGGCAGCTTGCTAAGAACAGAGGCTGGGCTTAACCCTCAGGGTTTACCAGGTGATGCTGAACCTGCTTGTCTGGGGTCATATTTTGAGAACTAATGATATAATGGAAGAAAGAAAAGAAAACATGAGTAAACAAGTAAGATGATTGCTCATTTTAATACATGCTATGAAAAAGAACAGGAGGCCTAGAGGGTCCTACTCTAGGTTAGGTGGGCAGAATTCTCTCTGAGAAGGTGGTACTTGGACTTGAATCTAAAGGAAGAATCAGGGTAAGTTCTGTGGCAAAGACCATGCAACAGAAACATGAGCATGTCAGAGTTTGAGGTGGAGAAATGCTTGGAAAAACTGATGTAACTGGAGGAGAGAGAGAGAGAGAGAGAGAGAGAGAGAGAGAGGAGATTTAAAAAGAGATGGAGGACTAAAGATCATGTAAGGCTTTCAAGTCCTCAGTGAAGATTTTATTCTAAATGCAATGGGATGCTTCTGAAGGAGTTGAAGGTGCATAGGGGAATAGAGAATGGACATTTGGACATTTTGGGGCAAGACAGAAATTGGTACACCAGCTAGGACATGGTCCAGGTGACAGAAGCTGGTGGCTGTGAAAAGGATGGTGGAAATGGAAGAAGGAGAGGATGGATCTTGGAGGCTGAGCCCATGGGACGAGGCAACAGGTTGCAGTCAGGATGTGAGGAAAGTGCAGACTCAGAGCTGGCTCACAAAATGATTTCATGAATAAGCCAAGGTATGGCACTTAAGCATCTTCTTAGGAAAGTACAGCTTTAAGTAGCTGGACCTGCCCCAAAGCAGGTACCAGATGCCTCAAAGGGAGGGCTCCTGGTCCCATTTTCTGCCCATAGACTCACTTCAGAGCTCTTTGAGAAAAGCTGCTCCTGTGTCCGCTTCCATCTCAGTTCTGCCCATCTACTTGCTGCTCATTTTCCTAATTGTTTATGTTGTCAACTCCCTGTCACAAATTCTCAAGAATTTGCTTGTCATATGGAAGAGTTGGCATAAAAACCAACAGTGGGGTTTGATCAACTTCAGCTTCCCAAGTGCCCTCTACAGAGATGCGAATCTGGGTGGGGATCCAGTGCCCGAGTCTTGGCTAGGTACTGAGTGGTGGTTGGTGGTGATGTGGGTGGGGAAAATGCTGCCTTGCCTTTGCCACTCGGCTGCATCTGTGTTGCTTGGGAGCTTGCTAGAATTGCGAATTCTTGGGCTCACCCCAGACCTCATAAATCAGAATCTGCAGTTGAGGAAGACGGCCTGGTATCAGTGCATGATAAATTTGAGAGGCCCTGCTGTGGGTGAAATGAGAGACAACTATTGTCTTTCATAGTAGATTGAGGAGAAAACAAGGGACTACCTGTCTTGGGTCCTTTGGTGGGAGGTGGGGGGTTCTGACTATTCCTTTTTATTATCTTGCTTAGTTTTTTTTTTGGGGGGGGTACCAGGTTTTGAACCCAGACACACGTTGTAACTACTGGATCACATCTCCAGCCCTTAAAGTTTTTTATTTTTTAAATTTTGAGACAAGGTCTAAGTTATTAGGACTTCCCTAAGTTACTGAGGCTAGCTTTGAACTTGTGATTCTCCTGCCTCAGCCTCCAGAGTTGCTGGGATTACAGGCGGGTGCTACCCTGTCCGCCTTGTTCAGTTTTAACCAGTCCTGGCTCTGCCTCTCTTTTCTGTGATGCCCCAGGTGGGATGGGTCCCTCTCTGGGGGAAGATTAAGGTAGTTTAAGGTGAGTGTGGTCCTATGCTGGACTTGCTGGGTTTCTGTTTCTCTGGGTGATAGTGAGTGCCTCAGTGTACCTACTTCTTCTTACCCCCAAAGAGACCCCGCTACCTGCTACAGTTTTATTGCTTTTAAAATCTATTTTATATTCCATTATGTGACTCCATTGTCCTCCTCACTAAGCTGTTGTACACACTACATTCTAATCTAGGTTCGAGGAACATTTCATTAGATGGTCTCAATTAAAATCCAATAAAATTTAAAGCAGGGAAAATTCCAGAATAAAGAAGATGCCATATAATTCATGGGGTTTGAATAAAATGCTGTTTCAAGCTTTCTGCACACATTTTGGGGACTGTCCCTAAGGCCTGTGTTAAAAATGGGACAAGACAATAATAAAAACCATCTCCTCCTGTATCTTGCCACCACCCACTTCTTTTGTGTCTTTTACCTTAAGAATTAAATTTTGTCCCTTAGGACTGTAAGAACTTACTATACATACTAGGCATTTATGTACTAGATGTGTATTCCAGTCTTATGTGCTACATGTCCCTCTGCATGAAGCTTCCTGCTCGGATGGCACCTTCTCTGTTTCCTCTTGGAGACAGTATTGCTGCTGCCCCTCACAGTCAGGGCAAAACCTGGCGTGACAAAATGAGAACTCTATTCTGTTTATCCCACAAAATGCTTATTATGGAATATAGGTAGTCAACCTGTTTTGAATATATGTTTTCTTGTCACATTTTTCAACATATGTAATTAAACGCATTCAGCTTTTATTTACTCTCTGCCCCTTCATACTGATGCTCCCTCCCAGTCTGTGCAGGAAGATGTATCCTCCAAGGAACCCCTTCCTCAAAAATTGCAAACAAAGCTGCAGCCAGGCACACTGTCATGTGCACTGACACTATCACTCAGAATCTCCATTATAGTTCTTAGCATAAAGAATTTTTGCTTTATGCAGCATTTCTTTTTCTAGGAACTTAAGGAATTGTCATAATTGTCAGGGACAAAGCATGGACGATGTGGTAGGAGAGAAAGAGTGCAATCAATTTTGTCATTGATTTGGGGATGGATGGCCCCTGTTCCCTGGTAAGGTAGCTTACACGTCCTCTAGCTTGCCCTAACATACATTAAAATGAGAGGATGGGGACGTGGTGCTGGGAAGGAGAGGACGTATGTGCAGGAATACAATTGTGCTGTTTACGAGCAATTATTTTCTGTGCAGGCTACCAGAGTGGGAGTGAGAGAAGGGAGCCGAGCTAAAACTCAAGTCGGTTGCTTTTGTTGTTCGTTAAACTGGAGGAGGAGGAGAACTGCAGGGAGGTTGTCTATTATCTGTTATTCAGTTTTAAATATTTCAATTATGCTTCTCCATTGGTATGGAAAATTGAGAGTTGGCTATAAAATGCTTATAAAAATAACTATACTTGGAGCAGTTTAATTACTTTAATGAAATGGAGACAAATATTTGTAAGTGAAGAGCATGCTCATAGATAATGCAAGTAGAATGCATGTATTATTCAGCAAATGACTTAATTAGTTTTTAATTAGTAGAAATTGCAATAATTTTTCAGCATATCTTTTATTAGAATGGTTTTTAATAATAAAAAAGTATGTGGGTATCCTTTGTAGAAAGCCATTTACTGTAAAGTGGGATAACAGATTTGTTGTTTCAACTAGAAGAATTTCAATTCTATTATAAGCTAATTATAGTTTAACTTATCTTAGCAATGCTCAATGTAGGGCTTCCCATATGTCATCTGTAGTATGTACACATCCAAATACGTGTAACAACTTGAAGATGACTTGGTTTCTGGATTCTATTAGCCTTTGAAAACCTACATGTTTCCATCATCCATCCATCCACCCACCCATCCATCCATCCATCCATCCACCCATCCATCCATCCATCCATCCATCTACTCACCTTTCTTTCCATTCATTTAACATTCATTATGCACACATTTAATATTTACAGCTACCAGATATTAGAGCTATAAAGGTTTCAAAGACCCAGGACCTTTCAAAAGTTTAAAGTCCAATAGAAGAAGAGCTAGATTAAAAAGTGAATGATTATAGCTAATATTTAAATGGGACTCTATAATCAAGTATCAAATAGCTTTACAATAAAGATGAGGAAACAATCTGTTTTTACTAAGAGGGCCTCAGACAATGCTACCTAGAAGAACTGACTTTCTAGTTCTTGTAACACCTTCCAAACAGTTGGATCATTAAGAAGAAAAATATGGAGGTAAAGGCCTTAACTGTCTGGTGTGCTTAGGAAACAATGAGAGCTGGATGGCACCGATGGGAGCAGAAGGTCTCCAGGGCCATGAACGCCACACTGTGGGGTGTAGTTTCAGTTAATAGTGCTCTAATTATTCAAGTAATTTGTGCTAATTATAGAAAATTTGGAAAAACAAAGGAGATTATTATATTTCTTGCATACAGAACTTATTTAAAAAACAGTGATGAGACTGTTTTATATAAAAAGCTTTATACACTGCTTCTTTCACATAGTGCATTGTAAGCATTTCCCCATGCCATTCAAAATTGCTGGTTAATGTAAAGCTTAATGACTGTGTAAAAGTTCACAATATGCATGTATGTATGCCCTGTAACTTATTTTATTAAAGCAGTCCTCTGCTGTGGGACATTTTTTATTATTTCCTCTTATTATGATAATAAATAATGCTATAACAAATGTATTGGAACATAAATTTGCCTGCATTTCTGATGATTTCTTTAGGGTAGTTATTTAGAATTGGGATTACTGGTCTATAGGATATAAAATTTTAAAGATTTCAATGCATATTACCTTACTGTTTTTACAACGGAGGATATTAGATAAAAGATGTAACTACTACTGGACAATGAGAAATTTTAATATTTTCATGTTTTTAATATTTGACAGCTTGATAGAAAATAGCATATTACTGCTGGGGTAGCTTACATTTTCTTTATTATGATGTGTATTTGTCACATATTTTAAGTAGATACTAGTGATGGTCTATTTTAATTTTTTCTTGGAATTTTCTAAGTCCTTTCTCTATTTTCTATAATGTTTTAGTGTTTTCATTATTGACTTAAAATTTAATCAACAAGTAAAATATAGTCCAATGTAAAAATTATCCTTTGATTTTTCTTCTAATCCTTGACATATTTTAATATTGGTTGACCTAATGTTCTCAAGCAATCCTGCTGCCATACACGTTTCTCAGCCTTTGCAGTGTGAATATGCATCCTTCATCTCTGAATAGTGCAGTCCGTTATTTCCAAGAGAATGTGTGTGTGTGTGTAAATACCTATGTATCTATTTATGTATCTATGTGTGTATATATGTATGCATCTATCTATCTATCTATCTATCTATCTATCTATCTATCTATCTATCTATCTATCTAAATGAACGCTTCAGATGTCCATCAGCCTTATATTGCGTTAGGGCCACAAAACAAAATGCTTGCATGTTTGACACTTTATATTATCTTCATAAAGAAGAAGCTACTTCTTGGAGCCCCAGATGAAAAGAGGAAATTGTGATTGGATGTCATTACGGTCAATCATCTGGAGTATAATATATGCTGGACTGAGGGGGAGGGGAGGGGGAGAGAGAGAAGGACCAGGTCATGACCTAGGGACTTGACTATGGTTACCTATGGTTACATTTAAGCCAGTGTATGATGTGTGTGTGTGTGTATGTGTGTGTGTGTGTGCGCACACTTGCATGTGTTTCCTATTTGGCTCACTCCCTGTAACAGGTCAAGGAGAACTCATATCTGATGACTTCTTCATGTTATCTTGAATAGAAAATAAAGGGAAAAAAATGTCTGATTGATATCTGAGCCTTTCAGTCACCACCTTTAAAAAGAACCTATTAATTAATTTGGGGCCAAGCAAGGAGAAAAGAATATTGATTTTCAGTCAAAAATTCTCCTAAATCTTCCAATTCTGGTCATCCATATCAAATAGCCTTATCATCAAATTAAAAAAGGAAACATTTTAAGTAAGTATAGTATTCTGAAAGAGAAAGTTATATGTTCTGTTTTAAGGTATTTTAAAAATATGTTCTTGTCTGTTAATTTTTCTGAAAAGATTTTGAATAACTTGTCAGGATCTATGCTTTTCCCTTCACAAATATGCAATAAGAAATAATTAGAAATGTAGGTAAAGATAAATATAAGAATTTTTGATAGTATATTTATTATAGGTTTGATGAATTGTCATTTGAGATCTCAACCTCAGATTTCACTTCAATGAGATTAATGCTGAACATATATATGACCTTCTAAATGTCTCATACCATCATTAAAAAAAAGGAAAAAAGCCCTTTCCCAAAAGATGCAGGTGAGCACCTTGTCTCTGACAAAGACCCGCTAAAAGCATAGTCTGAGAAAGCTAAGTAGGTCACAGGCCTAGGAGGAAGGGTACATATAGGACTACTTTCTGTTAAGTTGAAAATAAGATATCAAAGGTGTGGGTTTTTTAAATTGTTTTTGTTTTTGTTAGGTACCAGAAGCACCTAACCACTGAGCCCTTTTTTATTATTTTGAGACAGGGTCTTGGTAAATTGCTTGTGTCCTCACTAAGTTGCCAAAGCTGGCTTTGAACTTGAGATCCTCCTGTCTCACCCTCTCAAGCCTATGGGAATTACAGGCATGTGCCACCATGCTGGGCAAGATCTCAAATGATTTGTGGACAGGAGATGGCATGAAAAATAACAGATGGTGGACAACTCCAAGTTGGAGTGGGGGGAGGGAGTATGATGTAGTTACTTCCCAGCAGTGTGAAGAAGCCAGCTTGGTGGAAATATTCTGCTACTGAAGCACGTTGGCCCTGAAGGACCCCTGTGATGGATCAGCACATGGAATGGGTTCTGGTGCTGCCCAGTGGTCCATCTGATTGTGGCTACCCATTTCAGGGGCATCTGTTGCTGTGGTTCTTTTCATTTCAAACCCATGGAAAGTATATCTTTGATGACGTTAAGGGTGTTTTGATGAATCAACACATGGGAGGAGGATGTGAACTCTACCAACTGAGCTATATCCCCAGCCCTTATGGGACTCTTAATCTTCATCTTTGGCCTTTTCAACATGCTCATCTTCACGATACTTGTGGTTCCTGAGGAGACTTTTAATGACATCTTTTTTCTTTTTGCAGTACTGAAGTTTGAGCCCAGGTATTCGTGCATGCCAGATAAGTGCTGTAGCCCTGAACTACATTCCCAGACCTTTTGTACTTATTTTGGGACAAGCTCTCGCTAATTGCTCAGATCGGCCTCAAACTTTTGTTCTTCATGCCTCAGCTTCTGGAGTAGCTTGGGTTACAGATGTGTACCACCTTGCCTGACACGCTTAATGACTTCTTAGCTACCTCTGGAAGCTTCACAATTCACTTCATAATTAATACAAGCCAACCTTAGTTTCCTTGCCTGTACCATGGGATAAATATGTTTTCTGGGTGACTCACAGTGTTGTTTGATAATAAAATAAAAATGATGTATGTGAACATGCATCAAATGTGAGATATTATCATAGCTCAATATTAGGCTTGAGGATTCATAAATAAAGAAACCCCTGATTTGTGCCCACAAATGCCAGGTCTGGCCTTGTTTTGCGTTTTTCCTTCTCTGTAATAAAATAAACTCTTCCAAAAGCAGGGCATTTGATTAGAAGAACTGTTGCCTCTTATTAAGTGAAATTCTAGAGCTTCTCTATTGTGTTCAGCGTGGTTTTTCCTCCAGAGCTCAGACCCATTTCAGTAGTAGGAGAGGACGACCTGGTGAGTTTTTCCTTTTACCACAAGGTGGTGCTAGTGTATCCATTAAGACTTTCAAAGATTCTCTTTGCATCAATCTAATTTATGATCAGGATTTACAACTCCTTGTCATAACTTTACCTCTCATAAGCCATCAATCCTATGTTTCCTTTTTAAAAAATTCTCTTCCTATAAAATTTTACTTTGCCTTTTTCCCTTTCTTTTTTTTAAAATAGATTTTTAATTGTAGATGGACACAATACCTTTATTTATTTATTTATTTTTATGTGGTGCTGAAGATGGAACTCAGGGCCTCACACATATGAGGCAAGCGCTCTACCACTGAGCCACACCCCAACCCCAAGCCTTCCTTCCTTTCTTCCTTCCTTCCTTCCTTTCTTCCTTCCTTCCTTCCTCCTTCCTTCCTTCCTTCCTTTTTTTTTTTTTTTTAATTAAGCTTACTTTGTGACAAATCCGTGTCTACACTGTGAAGTAGAGACTACATTTATAAGTTTTCCTCAGGGGTCAAGGCTTGCCTTTCTTTGGTGGGATTCTACAAGATCTAGTCATGGGCTTGTTTGCAAAATATCACCATCAAGGATTGATGATGTTAAGGGTGTTTTGATGAATCAACAAATGGGAGGAGGATGTGATGGTGGGTTTTTTTTGTTTGTTTGTTTTGTTTTGTTTTTGTTTTTTTCCTGCATTGCAGAGATACCACTCTGTGAAAGGGGCTTTGGGTTTCATTTGTGGCTGTGCCTAGCTTGCTTGACCTCTCTGAGCCTCTGTTTGCCATCTGAAATATGGCAAACATGTTTGGATTGTTCCAAAAATTAAAGGCCAGTGATAATGTAGTTTTTATTAATCTGCAAAGTAGGATGGTGATAATAGTTACCTCTTAAGGGAGAACATGCAAGTCTTGTAAGCGACTCTGAGAGCGCTCAACAAACACTAGGCAGTGTTGTCAATATTGTCAAGGATACCAGAGGGTTTGCATGTGGGGCCAAGGGTCAGGCTGAAGGATCACAGAGACACTTGTTTTAGATTCCTTGGCTCTGTATGACTATAGAAAACTGTTCCCCTGTCTAGGCTCGGAACTGTGCATAGAACTGCGTTTGAGTTTTTGTGCCTTTTTCTATCCCTTCCTCTTCCTCCCCCTTTCTACTTATTGGAAGAATAAAATTATTTCTATTTAAACTACTCCCCTTTTTAGGATATAAATTTGTATTTCTGTAAAAACACTTGAAGAAGAAGACAGGGGACCTAGTTTTCCTCCTAGCAATGTTATCAAGGAGCCTCGTGAGGTTAGGGAAATCTGGCTTGGAAGCCAAGGAATTCCAGATCTAGAGACTTGGAAATAAAACTTACAAATTTAATGGCTGACATTTTCTGATTTGATGACTCTTTAAAATGTTAAGGGTAATATTTTTTTCTTTCTATCAGACCAGTTGGTTATAAAGGTTAAAATGAACATGCAAGATGTGAATGATAATATTGGGGTTCCAGATGTCAGTATTAAAAATAGAAGTTATTAGGTATCTGATAGTATGTGGATATGTTGGGTAGAAGAGGTCATATTCTGGACTGGGCAAAATAAGGTCAACATAGAAATTTCACTCTAAAATCAGGAAGAAAGAGCATCGCATAGTAAACATAGTAAGTCTTGATTTTAGCAAAATATGACATTCTCCCATTCTATTTCTTTATTTCTCACTCAAATACACACATACACACCCCCACACCCTAGTCCCAGTTTAAAATATAGGACAATTATTTGTCTCAATGGAGTTGAAAATGGGACAAACATTAAAATATGGGTCATTCCTAACTGTGTTTGGGATATCTAGTCATTTTGCCCTTGGGGGAACATGAACATTATTTTCTAGGACAGGATCAGCCCCTGGCCTTTCCTCAAGAACCTTGATGGGACAAAGTTTGCCTAGGTGAGAATAGGCACAGGACATTGGTGGGGGTTGGGTAGCTAAGGGACAGATAAGAGAAAAGGAAGAGAGGCAGAAATGGAGGAAAAAGGAAGGCAGAGAAAGGGTAAAGAAAGAGTAGTAAGTGTATTGTTGGGAGCGAAGACAATTACTAGCTGAGCGTTCCCATATTGTGCTGCTTGCGGACCCTGTCACCCCGAGGCACCATGATCCTCAGTTTCCTTGCTTCTGAAGTGGAGTTAATACTATCTATCTTTGCACAGTTGCAGGTACTCTAGTAGGACACAATGTCCCAGTATTGGGGTGTGTGTGTGTGTGTGTGTGTGTGTGTGTGTGTTAGAGAGAGAGAGAGAGAGAGAGAGAGAGAGAGAGAGAGAGAGAGAGAGAGAGAGAGAGAGAGAGAGAGAGAAGCACCCATTTTTTGAAGAAAGCAGCAACCATTTCCCATCCCTCCTCCAGGTGTTCATCTTATTCCCACCCAGGGAAGTGGATCCTGGAGCCATTCCAAGGAAAATGTTCAGGTCAGGCGGACCAAGTTAGAGGTGCATGCCTGCCTCACCCTTCTGGAGAGTGCCTTTCAAAGCCCTTCTCTATTGACATCTAGGTGAACTGCTCTGCGTTGCTACACACAAAGACTCCCCTTGCAGGCACCTGTCCTTGTCAAAAAGTGCAGCGGGACTCCAAGGACAGTTTTCTCCAGACCTCTTCTCAGCTAATTTTGAACACAAAATCAAAAGACATGAATGTAGCTAATCATAACATTAGTTCCCATTTCTCCATGCTAAACATAAGGGTATACTGGGAGAATGTCATATTTTGCTAAAATCAAGACTTATTGTGTTTGGGATATTCCAAAATTTAATTGGCTTTGTAAATAATTCTAATAGATTTTGTTTTGAAGATTTTTAAATGGTTTCTTACAAAGTATGCTCTAAATTTTCTAAGAATTGGTAAGTACTGTGTTGGTCTACAGTTCCTGAAGGGATTTTTTCTCCTTTTCTTTTAAAACCTCAAGAATTATTCAATCTTCCATCTTCTTGTTCATTGTTTATTCTTCTCAATTTCATCATGCCAATATAGAGTAACTCTGAGGCACAGATGCAGAAATTTTTTTAGCACCTGAATTATAATTTGACTGGATTCTGCTTCATGTTTTCTTTTTACAAAAATAAAATAGTGATTGTTTATTAGAGTAGAAATAACAATGACTAAATTTGGATGTTGTTTTAACAATTTGAAAGTTCTTCGCATGATTGTTTCTTGTGAGGTTTTGTTGGACTGATGTTATCAATACAGGTTGATTATCCCTTAACTGAAATGCTTGGGACTAGAAGTGTTGTGGAATTTGGATTGTCTTTTTGGAATATTTGCATATGTTTAATAAGATATCTCGGGGATAGAACTCAAGTCTTGAACACAAAATTTATTTATGCTTTATATATAAAGTTATATACATAGCCTGAAAGTAATTTTATTCAATATGTTAAATAATTTTGTGGCTGAAAACAGTTTCATGGTATGGAATTCCCCACCTTACCCCAGTGTGTCATATTGTGTACTTAAAGAGCCATAGATTTTGGAGCATTTGGATTTTGGACTTTTGCATTAGGGATACCCAACCTATATCTCCACTTTAAAGCCAAGGAGACCGAAACTCAGGAGGCTAAGTAACTTACTCAAAATTCTAGTGCTACTAATTGGCAGACTGTGGTTCTATAAAGCATGGATCTCTGACTTGAATTTTGAAGGTTTATTATGTGTGGATTTTATTGTATGTGTGTTATTTTTGGAAGAAAGGAAGTTACAAATAAACACATACACACACACACACACACACATGCTGCTTTTCAATAGGATAGTCTGTGATGATGGATATATTCTGTGTACTATTCAGTTTCGGTAGTCATTAGCCCATGTGGCTATGGAACACTTAAGATGTGGCTATTATAACTGAGGAACGGAATTTTTATTTATTTGATCTTAATTAAATAGCCTCATACTAAAGTGGTCCAGGCCCAGGAGCAAGTAGGAAAGAACTCCTAATCTGTAGTCCCTTCCCCAGAGTTAAGACAATAGGAAAGTTCAGCCTCTCAGGGAAGGGCAGGAGAATCAGAAGAACTGAATACCCTGAATACCTACTCCAAGGAGACTGTGTTTTAAGCCACATGCAGTTACTTGGTGGCTTTGCAGGGGCAGGCAGATGGAAACAGGGGCTCACACGTGTGGGGAATTAAGCTCCATTTCTGCTCATCTCATTCATAATGTGCCAACTTTAAATTCACTGCATGAGCAAACCTCAGGCCCTTTGGGGCTTTTTCCCTACTGAATTATTCTTATAGGGTCACACGGTCCTGTGTATGAGTCTTTGGTTATGTGCTCCGCTTTCTAATTGTGCACATTTCAAAGTGTGAATCTCATCAGGGAGCGCTCCACATAGGTAATTGGTTTCACCGGTTTTGCTTAGAAAGAACATGAAGCTTCCTGAACCCTCCCTCTCAGTTCCATAGCCAGGGGCCCTAAAGGGCAGCCGAGGCAGAGTCTAGAGCCAGAGTTCAGAGGAGCCACGCTTCCGGCTAGCTGCCTGAACTTGGGCCAGCATGCAAGTGCTCTACCTCCTTGTCTCCATCTGTGAAGTGGATGTGAAGAAACTGCCTCATAATAAGATTGTGATGAAGATTAAGTGAGTGGATACTATTAACAGTGCCCAGCAAAGCAAATGCCACGTTGGTACTCATTGTTGATATTTTTGCAGGGTCAGCCTCACTCTGGTCTCCATGGTCAATTGTGTTTTCTCCTTCTAGGAGAGAAGAGAAATTTAGGGAACACCTGTTTTGTTTCCCGCCCCCCCCCCCCAGTAACTGTATGAGACAGTTTTACTGCTAATCCTGGCCTGAACACCTAGGTGCTCACCTAGTTCCTGGAGTCTGGTCCCCAGTGCTCAGACCTTGGCAGGCAATCTCCAGTTGCAGTGGGATTTTCTGAGGTCTGACTCTGTCAGTCTGCTGGTGGCTCATTATCAAACCGTTACTTAAAATGCTCAAACAACCTGACTACGCTTCTGCTGTGGAATACTGGATGGTCCACCTGCCTTGATGGGATGGGTTTGACCATTTTTTAAGTTGGTTGTGGAGCCCCTTCATTATATCTCCTTTTGATTTCCAAATAGGCATGATTTTTGGAGTCAAATTAGACAGTTTTATTTTTATTTTTTATAAATTTCAGAGAGGGGGTAATTTCCCATTTGTAATGAGATGTATTTCTTTGGGCAATAGGATCAAAACCTATCCATTTTCTCATATTTTGAGACCTACTGGTGTAAATTTTAGCCTTGACTTCTTGTTTTGGCAGTCTAGGCCAAGAACTTTATTCATTAATTCAGTCATACACTTGGAACACTTTATTTAGGGCTGGGGTTGTGGCTCAGTGGTAGAGCACTTGCCTAGCATGTGAGGGGCACTGGGTTCAATTCTCAGCACTGCATATAAATAAATAAATAAAAATAAAGGTCCATCGAAAACTAAACAAATATTTTAAAAAGAAGAAAACCTTATTTACTGAGAGTCTCTAATGCACTAGATATCCTAGTTAGACTCAAAGGAGCGTCTTAAAAACTCTTGCTAAATTGCACTCTGAAGGATTAAACAGAGGGCCGCCACTACCTTGAGCAGCTTCTTTACCTTTAGAAAGAAACACCTCAATGTCCGTGCACAGGAAGGAGGAAGGAAGCTAAAATAAAAAGAATGGGAGACCATTGCTGGGTCTTCTGTATATTAGCTCACAGCTGACCTGCTCCCTGACTTCCTCTCCCTGCCCATTGTAAAGGTTGCTGTGGGGTCAGAATGAGATGCTGCAATCCCCAGTGGGTATCTGGCCATCATGTTCCATGAAATAGGAATGGCTAGACATATCAGAACTTCCCAGTCTTGGACATGTGCATATCACATTAAACTTGAATTTGCCTGGCTAATCTTGTTTCATATCTAATGTTGTCCCTGGTTTAATCAGTTATTTAGTAGGAATTTACAGAGCAAAGCATTGAGACATAGACCCACGAACATGCCTTTTTGGTTTATTTGCCTTTTCAAATACAAGCAGTTTAATCAGGGTGCTATTTACCAGGTACTGTCTTAGAGGAAAGAGATGTAAGTACTATGTCACATTTATTGGCTCAGGAAGTTCGGTTGCTGCTGGAAGAACCCAGGAGGGCTCCCCTGGCAGTGCTGAGGCCTCAATGTCGGGAAGTGACAGCAGGTGAAGGAACTTAAATTCCGCTTGATATTATACTGAGCTGTACTCAGAGCTTGGAGCAGAGCAGAGAAACAGAAAGGGGGAATAAGAAAAAGATTGAAAAAAAAAGCCAAACCCTGCTTGTTAATATGTATATTTTACATGGCATCTTTGAAGATGAAGCTGCTGTGCACACTACTTTACTCCAATTCAGTGAGTTTTACAAGACCACAGGGGGACTTGTTCCAGTTTGAACAAGCTGAAAATGTCTTAAAGCTGACAGAATAATGAGTATTTTTTCTTTGTTTAATATTTTTGATCCAAATCGGCGAACTGTGGTTTCTGTCATTTCTACCCAATCCACCTTTTGTTGTTTTTCAGCCATGTTTCCTTGACTTCTTAGAAGATTTAATTTCCTATAGGTGTAACAGGAAAGTGAAATTAAAGTAGTTATTTCAAGTTATTAATAATAAATTTCCAAAATCATGTATTGACTACTTGAGTCGCTGCTTAGCTGATTTTAAAACTGATGATTTAAACAGGATATTTTTTTTTCTCTCTTCAATTTTTTTTTAAACTTTGTTTTGATTGCATTTTTGTTCTTGACCTGAAGATTAAACTGTGGCTGGAGTCTGGCCTTCTATACTTGGACAACCAGAAAGGGACAGGGGAAGAAGCTTTTAGAATAAATGTGTAACCAGATAAGCCCGGCTGGGATCGGATTAGAAACAGATAAGAGAGCGAACACACAGAAGCATCATTTTGCCTAGCTATGCAACCAGTCCAGGTGCCCGTCAACAGATGAATGGATAAAGAAAATGCAGTACATACACACAATGGGAGTTTTACTCAGCCATAAAGAAGAATGAAATTATGGTATTTGCTGGTAAGTGGATGGAATTGGAGAACATCATATGAAGTGAAATAAGGCAGATTCAGAAAGTCAGGGTTGAATGTTTTTTCTCATATGTGGAAGCAAGACCAAAATAAGGAAAAAAAAGTGGGTAGATACCATAAACATAGAAGGGAGATCAGTGGAACAGAGGAAAAGGATGGGTGGGGGGGGGAGAGGGGCAGAAAACAGGAAGACTGATGGGATGAAATTGACCTGAGATTATGCTAAGTACATATGTAAATATACCACAGTGAATTTCACCTGCATGTATACCTATAACCCAATAATTTTAAAAACTGCAAATAAATAGAAGAAAGACAAGTAGAATAGAGGAAGGGGAACAGGAGGAGGGATAAAAAGGAGGGAAAAGGGAAATACTGGGGTCTAAAGTGCAGCAAATTATATTCCAAGCATATGATCATGTTAGAATGAACCCCAATATTATGTATAACCATAATGCACCAACAAAAACTTAAAAATTTAAGGAAATTTGAAAATAGTATGGATATCAGTTAATGTTTCAATATTGGTCATTAATTGTGATAAATGTACCATATTAATGTAAGAGGTTAATAAGAAAAACATATATAGGATTTAGGGGAATTCTCTGTACTATCTTTGTAATTTTTTCTGTAAATTTAAAACTATTAAAAAATTTAAAAAATTATTATTATTTTAAAAAACTGACCAGAACTTGACATTAAAAAAAAAAAAAGAATGACTTTGTACTGGCCCTGAGATTGGTTTTCAGAGACAGTTTTTATTAGCACATTTGTCATTATTATTGCTATTCTGTGCTACACTTTTACAATTTCTTAATATGTGCCACAGAACTGAGGTTCAGAGAATTTGGATAATTTACCTAAGGTTACTCAGCTGCTGCAGAAACCCAACTCCGTTTCCAGTATCTGTTCTTGTTTCACAATATGTTTTCTTCATCTTTAAATCTAGAGACTTTATATCAGAAGTTCCCTTAAGGCCTATTTTTTTTTTTTTTTGGCCCCAGAGGTAGTATTGATTGTGATGGCAGAAGAAATAGTACTGTTACAAAATGCATTTTCTTGTCCTCACAAATTTGTATGTTGAAATCCTGACCTCCATTGTGATGGTATTAGGAGATGGGGCTTTTGGGATATGACTGGTCATGAGAGTTGGAACCCCAGTAAGTGGGATTGGTGGCTTTAGAAAAGAGACCCCAGCCAGCTCAATATTGAATTCTTCCTACTAAGTGAGGATACTATGAGAATTGAGCAGCCTGCAATTGGAAGAGGGCCCTCTCAGAGGCCAGCCATGATCTTGGCTGCTCCAGCCTTGTGGACCATGAGAAATAAGTTTTTGCTGTTTTTAAGGAATCCCGTCTATGGTACTTGGTTATAGCAGCACTGACTGCAACAAGTGTTTTCTTACGCTCCTTCGTAACTTACCAATTCACATGCCTCACTTCATTTTTACAGGGAAGGGGTATTCAATGCCTTTTTACAGATAAGGACACAGAAGCTAGGATCTCTTTTCTGGAATTTATTATACTCTCCACCTCTCTGGAGGCAAGAACACATGAGCCAGATCTTGTATCTAGTGCTCATCCTGGAGTATTAGACCAGGAGATGAAGAAGTGGGGTTCCACCCAGGCCAGGATCACAGCCACATCCCTTGGAGCTCCCTGCATCTTGCCTGACCTCTGCTCCTGCTGCTGTCATTTCCTTGGGAACCAGAGGCTTACTGCAGCTCTGTGCCTGTGTGTGCATCACCTGTCCGCACTTACCAGGTGTCAGATCTCCACTCACCAGGTGTCAGGTCTCTATTCACTTCCTTCCCATCTCATTAGGTTTTATCGCTTCCCTTATCATTGTTTGCTGGTTGCAACAACAGTTCACAGCGTCCTCATGCTCTGTGGACTGATGAGAAAGGGGAACGACAGTAACCCCCACTTTTATCCGTCCTTATCCATGATACATTCTAGGACCTCTAGAGGATTCCTGAAACCATGAATAGTACCAAACCCTAGATCTACTGTTTTTTTTTTTTCCCTTTGGGTACATATGTATGATAAAGCTTAATTGCTAAATCAGGCACAGTGAGAGATGAACAAGAGTAACAAAATAGAATGCTCATAGCAATAGATCGTCATAAATCTTATTTAAAACTTATGAATTGCTTATTTCTGGAATTTTCCACTTAATATATTTGGACCATGGTCAACCATGGGTCACCACAACCAGGGAAAGGGAAACCATGGATAAGTGATTTTACTTCAGGGACTGGAATTCTGGCCTCGTTGGCCGTGTGGCCCTGAGGGTTCATCTTCCCTCTCTGTGCCTCATTTTCTCCTTGCTAGAACAGGGCTAATTTTCTCCTTGGTACTAATATGTGATGGTGTAGAATACAGTGTTTGTGGAATGGCACAGGCTCATTTCCTCAGTTTCCTGGGAATTGAATATGCCTTTTGTTGCTTAAAACAGATTAGTACCTAACATATTTAGAAGTTTTATATATATATATATATTTTTTTTTTTCTGACAGAAACGAGAAAAATTGCATTTCTCCAAAATATTGACAAACCCAAGGGATGCCGCACTTACCCGTGCTGCCATCTGCACTCAGAGGAAGTGAGAAGACCTCAAAATGCAGTGCAGTGTGCCAGTGCCTAAAGCAAAAGTTAAATGAAAAAATACCTCCAATTCCAAGCTCAAACTTGGTTAGGGAGAAGGAGATGCTGGGAGACAGGGCCGACTCTATGGGGAATTTGATTACCATTTTCTGTAAAAGCTCTGAAGAGCAGAGCTCCAGTTTTCACCTAGAGTATAGCAAAAAGACTGAACAGAAAATCCTTTGGGTGTTATAAATGTGTAAATTTGTCACCAAAATTCTATATAAAATGTACACAATATCTCCTTGAGGTTACAATCTTGATTTGGATTTTTGTCATTCATTTTCCTCTCTACTCTTTTTCTTCTGGGAGTAGGCAGGAAAATTTTCTTTCTTTATTTTTTCAAGCTTTTGTCATATAGTTTTTTTTATTGCAACTTTTTGTCTTGAATTAGAATTTCAACACTTTATCTCCTTTCAGCTTCTGACTGGTCCCCTTGAAGTCCTGACTCCCACTATGGACATTCTCACCTAGAACTAGTCCCAAAGTCAGTTTTTATTTAGAAAGTTAAGAGAATGATGTCATTATTACTTCAATGCTACCCTGAATGCCTACCATATTGGAATCTTACATATCAATCATATCAAGTGGGGAACTGCTTCCTTCTCTTTATTGACTATTGGTTTCTGGAAAAATACAAAGAATAGACAGTGGCTGAAGAAGACGAGAGATACTAATGACTACTTTTGACTAAATATCAAAGAGATCTCAAGGGGAAATTTCTTATTTGTTTTTATATTTTGCCTTCATCCAAAATAATTTCAAGCCATTTTCAATAAAGCTCATAAATGCTATGCAATGTATGTGTCTTTCCAACCATATAGGTCAAGTGTTTTTTATGGCAGAGGAGAAGATATGAACACCATTCTCAGGAAGACTGCACGAAGAACTCAGAATGATCAAATTTTGCTTTCCAGTTCATAATATATCTATGTTTGCCCTAATACTAAGATGCTTTAAATGACCTAACTTCAAGTAAACTGGAGTCTCTAGACACACAAGCCAGCTGTGACCCAGGGCTTCCTGAGTCCCCCAGTACATCAGTGCATACCCTGGAGATACCTGTCATTCAGGGTGAGGAGCATGTCAACAGGACTTTCAAATGGGTGTGGAAGGGCAGGCATTGAAGGAGATAAAATTCCTAAATAAAAACCCCTGAGTTTCCTTTCAGTGCAGACAAACAGGAAATCTCAAATAGACATTTAAATAAATCAAGCAAGCATAAGACTCTGGAGCAAACTCATTTGCTCTTTGGTTGAAATATGGTCAAGGAAAAGCGTTATTAAGTCTATCAGCATAGATAACTTATCATAATTGTTGGTTGTGACTATCTGTTGACTAGATAAGAAAGATAAAAAAAGCTAGTTGACCACTTTCATTCTCTGAGTATGTTCTAATGGTTTTTACACTTTCTTGAACATTGGAATCAACTGGGGAGTTAAAGAAACACTCCAAACATCTAGGGTGCACCTGATGCCAATTAAATCAGAATCTCTGGAGGAAGAGGAGCAGTTGGAACCATCCATCAGGCATCAGCATTGTGTTTTAAAGTTTCATAGGTGATTCCAATGTGCAGCCAAGGTTGAGAACCAATGTAATAGACCAGTGGTTCTTAAACTTGAGTGCGTGTCAGAATCACCTGGAGAGCTTGTTAAGACACAGATTTCAGGTTCCACCACTGAGATTTTCTGAGTAAGTAGGTTTAAGGAGGGGCTCAAGAATTTGTGTTTCTTACATATTCCCAGATGATGCCGCTGGCCCTGGGATTACATGAAGAGTCATTGTTCTAGAGTTTCAGATGTGTTAATTTTATGGGAATGGATGGGGTAGGAATATTTATGCTAAAAAGTTGAATTGGGATAGATTGGTAAAACAAGTTGATATCCTAGGGCTTGGGAAATATTTGTACATGCATGCTCTTTTCTGCTACCATGACCATATTGAATTTGATTGACAGCACATTTTGTTTCAGGTGGATTTAGCTCAGGTCTTGGATATTCAGCCACACTTTATTTCCTGTGGGTTAAAACCATTTCATAAATTCAAATGAAGAAAAACCTCTGCTGGTTACTTAACACAGGTGTCACATGAGATGTCATGGTGCATTCGCAATGTTGTCTCATCACTCTCTCAGTGTTTGCCTGTTAGAGGAAGCCTTCAGAGGCGTGATAAATATCCTTTCTCTAGGAAGACTTCTTTATTGGGCTTAACAATTTCCAGCCTGGCCACCTCTTGTTTCAGCTTAGTGCAGTATTTTTTTTTTCTTCTATTATAAATATTATCTGCACAACTCTCTTAGCTTTACTAGTCCCATTAAAGTGTCATTAGGTTTCCCATTAGCAGCTACTGTTGATGGTTTCCTGCAGAGGCCTCAGCGTGAGCCTCCTTTCTGTGAATTTGAGCTGGGGGGAGAACAAGAGAAAAGAAGCAAACGCCTAGACAGACTCTGCTATGGGCTTCCCAACCTCAAAACACAAAAGCTAGGCTGGAACTAAAGTTGTTCTTCTCCAGGCAAAGTTGGCAGCAGGTAAAAAGAAATTTATGTATTCATTCCCCTAGCCCCCAAACAGCAACTTCCATCTAATTTTTTCTTTTCTTTTCCTTTTTTTTTTTTTTTGCTGCTTTTTGTATTTTTAAAATTTAAAAACAAACAATACCCAGCTCAGTTGGAATCACTTTTTATATCTCCTTCATTCTGCCAGTTGCTAGTCAGCTTTCCATTTGTTGTCTACCTAGATGTTTGATTCATGGAGTTGCCTTGGGCGTGGGATACCAGATGACCCACAGATAAAGTTGAGTTCCAAAAGTGCATCTTTTGTTTCGTTCCCTTTCTTAGAAAAACAATCTTTTGTACTACAGTCATCAGCATGGGTATTTATTTCTATTTATGAAATAGAATTTCATAAATAGAAATTTATTTCTATTTATATAATCAGTCAAATTGAAGATGAGACCTACGTATCATCTGAAATCATCATGTTAACTGCTTATAGTGATTAATATAAGTCTTTTAAAGAAATCTTTTGCTTTAAAGAAATATCCCTTTGGAATTTCTGACATCAGAAGTCCCTTAAAATTCATGTATATCCCTAGGCTTCCTGTGCCCTCAGGCTTAACCACTACAATTATCAGGCTTAACCTGTCTTCAATTAACTGAATGATGTCATCTTCCAGAAGTTTTTAACTTTCTTCTCAGATGCCCACCTTTCTTTTCTTGAAGTTGGGAGGAAAAGAAAAAAGAGCCTAATTACACACACTAGTTCCGTTTACCGGCTCCACTTCAACATGATTGTGCTTTTCTGATTAGGAGAAAATTTGCTTTCTCTGACTGCCGTTTAGATTTAGCTCTCTGCCCTTTCCAGCCGAAAAAGAGAGTCCTAATTTACACTGAATACCTACGTTTAGTCATTACTGCTAAATGTTACAACTTCCTGTTAAGAATCTCCTGGAACTCTTTAGTCTGGCTTTATAGTGCAGCCTGGCCTCTTATAAGGGGCTTCAGTGGTTCAAGTCTAAGTCAAAGCCTGTCCCAAGGTATGATTCTTCGTTAGGAATGTGTGTTAGCTATCTATCACCATAACCAAAATACTTGACAAGAACAACTTAGAGGAGGAGAGCTTTATTTTGGATTCAGGATTTCAGAGGATTTCAATCTACTCAGAGGTTTTAATCTTGTGGTCAGCTGGCTCCATGGAAGAGACATCATGGTGGAAGGCACGGTGGACGGAAAGCTGCTCAGCTCATGGCAGCTGGAAAGGGGAGGGTGGGGAGAAGAGAGGGATGAAGGTGTTGAGAGAAGATAAATCCTTCCAGAGCAGTCCTCCAGTGACCTTTCTTCCAGTTAGGTGCCCCCTCCAGTAGCACATTCAGCTATCAATGGATTAATTCATCAAATGCATGGGTAAGGTCAGAGTGCTGATCCAGTCATTACCTAAAAAGCTCCACCTATAAACTTTGTTGCTTTGGGAATTATGCATTCAACACAAGATTTTGAAGGACATTGAAGACTCAAGCCACAACAAAATGGCAATGAGTTTTTTTTTTTTTTGTTGTTGTTGTTGTTTTGTTCTATGAGGGGAGGATGTTCTCTGCCCTTTGGGCAAAGTCCATACCTGAATGGAGGAAATCTCTAGGAGTACCATGTGAGTGTCTAGGAATTTGAAAGTGAGGCACTCACTGGAGGGTGCAAGGCATAACCATAGTTAGAATGTGCTTTGCACTAACAAGCCCAATTGTTCGGTAAAATTATGTAAAAACCCAATGGAATCTCTTAAAACTAATCTCTCCCAAGCTCTCTGGAATAACAGAGCTCACTCTTTCCTCCATAAAGCATGAGGCATTGCCTGGTGTAGTGACAATACACCTGGTACTTCCTCTTCTGCAAATGGCATTTCTACTTCTCCAGAGCTGAGTGAATTTGTAGCAACTTTGATTATAACAATGCTATTTTCTATCATAATTATAATTTTATTAAATACTACATAAATAGATGGGGAATTAATGCAAGGAAAAAAGTGTTTCAATGAAAGCCAAGCTTCCTTGGGAATATTTTATAAAACAAGTTGCTAAGAATTTTCAAATTAGGGATGGGCAAAACATCTGCCAAAAAAATTTTTAAAAAGTAAAATCTAGCAGAGTTCTGCATTTAGATTATTTTTGTCTCATTTACTGAAATTAGAGACTGCATTATAAAAGTGGTTTAGGCAAGAAAGATAGTAGAGGTCTTCCATCAACAGGCTCATGGTAGAAGAAGCAGTCTCAACTCTACATTAATACATTGATGAATAATGTGAATTTATAGGTCTGTTTGAATCAAGGGCTGAAGGAACTTTGCCTTTTCTATCACCAATCTACTGCCAATCCCTCTGCATTTACTATTTATGCAATCCAAGTGTGAGTTCAGTTGTAGTCCTGTGGATTTTGAGAATTCCCAGAGGGGCTTACATGTTCATGATCACATCTGGCTTTAAACTTCTGGTTTCCTGTATTTCCGTTTTTGCATAATCAGTTTCCTCTGTGCATTCTCTTTGTTCTGTGCCTCTAAATCCTAACTGTGAAGCTCAGTTTTCCTTACTTTCTCTATAGAAAATACTGCATAAAGTATTTTAAAGTATAATAGACTTGACTGAGTTGGGGGATGGGAGGACCAGACAAGGTTTTACATTGTAGAAATAAAAAGACTGAAAAAATTGGTGATCAGATATCTTTGCTCATAGATGTTTTTTGGGCACCTTGCTACAGGAAAGGGGATTTGACTATGAACCTCTTACAGTACCCCAGGCACATATCAACCACCCAGTTTCTTCTAATACCACTCATTTCTTCTCTCTTTGGACTTTTCTCCCCATTCTTATTTAGGTCAAAAGCAGAATAGAGTTTGGTTAACCCTTTGCTATCTCATTTCCTGCTAACCCTTACTTTTGAATAGGGTCTCACCTCCCGACCTGTCTCCACTCTGGTATCTTATATGTGAGGATTATATGCATGATGTATGTATAATTCTATACACACACACACACACACACACACACACATCACATTCTAAGAACTGGAACACCTTTAAAAGTGAGTGATATTAATAATTTTACTGGTATAAAAGACAAAACTGTGGATTATTCTAGGTAAACCAGAATCTTCTATTTATTAAAGTCTTTTTAAAAACATGGACAATTTTCTCCTTAATAATCCTGGTGTCAGCTGATAAAACTTTTTTCACTCCATTACACATACTTCCAAAGTTGGTCAAATTCAAATAGTCAGTTCTTTGCCTCATTGAAGGAGTGAGTTATTAAATGAAAGTAAGCATGCCTCTCCCCTGGCTATCACCATTAACTGTCCTAATCCTCTCCAAGCTTGGTGTTTCCATTTATGAAATGGAGAATATTATTACCTGCTCAGGTAGTCAAGTAAAAAAAAATGGCAATAATACATTTTGGAGGACATTGTTTTTGAGATGATATATTGAACATCAAAAGTCACAGAGGAGCTGTGAGCTACATGGAGATACAACACTCCTGATCTTTTTTTCTGGATTTGAACCTCTCAGTATCTTATTTGGTGCCTTTTTATTCTTGTTCCCTGACTCTAAACCTGGTGCTTTGAAATAACTCTACCAGTAATCCTGGATCCTGACCTTCAGCCTCCTTATTATTTCTGTCTTGGACCTCTACTCAGCAAATTCATCCAATCACCCTGAATTGTATGTAGTATAGTCAGGTTATTGTGATGCTGATAAATGAGAACTAAATTGAAGCCATCAGACTCATTTTCCTTACTCACCTTATTTCCAGATGTGGAAGTTAATGGGCTTGGATTGGCTGCTAACACTGAGTCTCATCAAAGACCATTTTCCCTAAGGGCATTAACTGCAATTTATTGATTGGGTGGAGGCCTGAGGCATTTTGGGTGTGGAATTGTATTATGGTCTATGAAATCGGTTGGAGCTGAAATCCATGCCTGCCACCAAGTTTGTTAAATTGAACAGGAGCATTGAGACTTTAGATTCAGAAGCCAGGTAGACTGACAAGATGAGCGGTGAAAAAAATGTCTCACCTTGTTAAAAAGAGGTAAGCAGCTCTTTCCTTCCTCTGAAAGTAGGGACACAGGCCAGTTTTATGTGTGCTGAGTTCTGCTTAAATGGGAGATGAATCTTTAGTTCTTCCTTAGCAATCCATGGAGGCTACTTGTGTGATGTACACTCACAATCTTTTTCTTCTCCTGTTTGGATCTATTCCACTCAGGCTTTTTACTTCCTTTACTCAAACCCAACTACCCTTGTAATGACCACCAAGGCCTTAACCATTGCTAAAGACAAATCCATTTTCAGCTCCCATTCTTACAGCTGGAGCTCAGCATTTCACATGCTTCCACTTGAAACAGTTTCTTTACCTGATTTCTAGGACATCACATCTTCTGGTTTCCTTACACCTTGGTGGCTGCTCCTCTCATTTCCTTAGGCTGATTGATACATCCTGGGATTCCCGATATCTAAATATCGGTTCTCCAGGATTCTTCTTCACATGCCTTCCATTTTCTGTCCACATTCATGATCATCTAATACCATTTTATAAACTTAAGACTCCCAAATGTGTACCTGTGAACTAGACCCTTCTCGTGGACTTGATATTAACATAGCCAGGTCCTTACTTGACTCTCCTTGAGTTTATAATAGGCATGCTGAAAATTTAACATGTCTCATAGTGAATTTATGTTCTTATCCTTGTAAGTACAACTCTTTCTTTCTAGTTTCTTGGGCCCCAAGCCTTGAAGTTACCCTTAACTTTTCTATTAACTCATATTTTAATTTTAGTAATCAGCATAGTTTATGGTTTTATCCTTACTATAGGGCTGGGGATGTGGCTCAAGCGGTAGCGCGCTCCCCTGGCATGCGTGCGGCCCGGGTTCGATCCTCAGCACCACATACCAACAAAGATGTTGTGTCCGCCGAGAACTAAAAAATAAATATTTAAAAAAAAAAAAAAAGAAAAATATCCTTACTATATCTGCATACCCAGAATGTGACCATGTCTTATCACTTCTACTATACCTTGATCCCAGCCCCCATTCTCTTTTACTTGGTTTGTTGCTGTATCTTTCCTGTATGTTCCTGCTTTGACTCTGGTCCCCTACAAGTGGAGTTTCAATATGGCAGCCAGATTCATGGATCTTTTAAAAACCTAAGTCAGATTACGTTACTCCTCTGCTCAAAATATTTATGCCTTTCACTCAGCCTAATAGTCTGGGTCCTTTCAAGGCCTACAGGGCTCTGAATACCTATGTCTGAGCTAGTGTAATGATATCCTCTTGTCTTGATATCTTTGTTAGTAACAACACTGGCTTCCAATACTCCAGCCATAATTTTGCCTCTGCCTGGAAACTTCTTTCTCCAAATAAGTGCCTGCATATTTCCGTCACCTCTTTAGGATCTTTGCTCAAATGTCATCTTCTCATTGAGGTCTTTCCTTATCCTCTTATTTAAGATAAAAAAAAGCCTATGCAGCCTAGACTCTTCTACTTCCCTTGCTGCTAAATTTTAGAACTAATTATAAATGAAATAAACAAAAACAATAAAAATCAATGGTTTTATAAGTAAAATTATTTGGCTATGTGTCTTATTAAAAATTATCAAGTGGGATTTTCTTGGGGGTAATAATGTTTTCAATTTCTGAAGATTTTTTTTAACCAAGATATAGCAATTCTGTTTAAATATATTTTCTGATGGATAATATCTCGTACCTGATTTTGTTTGAAGAGCTGAACTTTGCTCACTGCACTTGTATTGTCTTTGAACACTTATCATGGACATGACATGAAGGCTTACTATCCAACTTTTGTATTTTTGTCTCAATATGTTTTAAGACCTCTGCTTCTAAGTAATATTGTAAATGTATTCTAGAATTATTGCCTATTCTAAAGATGCAGATGTAAAGTAGCTGAGTCCTCAATCATTGGGAGCCACAGATTATGGCAAGTAAGTTCTGAACAGTCTCAGTTAACCTAATTAGGATCTTGGAGAGCAAGTCAATAGAAACTTGAAATTAGAGAAGTTATCAAATGGAACTTGCCTCTAGTTATTGGATGGAAGGAAAGGATTCGTGACCCATCCTGTCTCCAGCTTCTTCCTTTTAGAGCAACACCCCACACCACTTCTCAACCTATTAAAAAGTAATAAATTATTTAAATATAGCTTAGCCTGCTTTCAATTATGACACATTTAAAATACATTTGAAATATAAGTGAATTATTCATTTACCAAAGAGCAGACTTCTACTAAAATAGTTCAGAATAAAAAGCAGCATATGCAATTATCTAATTGTCACCTACTTGCATTCTAACAACCATATGTACTCTCCCATTCACTTTCGATATTTTCAGTCTTCAGGCTGAAAGGTCTCAAACAGAATTTGAGAATTCTCTGGTCTTTGATTAAATCCACGCCTACTGGTGATCCAACTGCTGATAGATCCATATCAGGAAACTTCATGAGAGGAACTTTGCATGTTTGGACAGCCAACGCTTTCTGAAATTTTGATTAAGTACAAATCTAATTATTTAAAAATTGCAGACTAAAAATTCAAGTATGGATTTTAATACAGCTCTTCTCTCTCTCTCTCTCTCTCCCATTTTCAACACTTCTGTTTGGAATATGGTCTTAAATGCCCTATTTTTTAAATTGGTCAAATAAATGTTAGAGAAAAATCTAATGACTTAGTCAAAATTGGGGTGCTTTGAATTGAAACTCCCATTCCTTTAGATGTAGAATTATAGGGTCTTAAGATTGGAAGAATCTTAAAGTTTCTATTAAATTAGTGTTTCTCAGCTCCAGTTGTACATTAGAATTACCTGGAAAGTTTTAAAAATAACTGATGTCCTAGACCAAGTGAAAACAAGTTTCTAAGGGTTGTGCCTAGTGATCTCATTAAAAATAATAACAAACAGATTCTAGTCATTTTACTGTGCAGCCAGGACTGAGAACCATGATCTAGGTAAATGTATTTGGGTTTTTATTTTTATTTTTTTGGGGGGGTCACTGCTCAAAATTTGGCTGGTCTTTATTAGATACCTTCAAGAACTATTTACACTCTCTAGAGTGTGGAAGAGCTCTATAAGAAGCTTTTCTTTATATTGACACAATCGTTATTTCCTGATATTTACTACCAATTGTTCCTCAACCTGCCATTTGGGATCACAAAACTTGAATCTAATCTCCCCACATGGAAATTCTTTGAATATTTGAAAGGAATTTTTATACATTTCTTTAAAACCAAATATTTGTAGAGTGCCTATGATATGCCCAGTGAATATCCAACACAAACAAAAATGGTCATCACACTCCTAATGTTCATAGTCCATTAAAATATATAATGTTCTTTTAAGTCTTCAGGGAATAGTCCAAGAAGGGCAATAGCAGGGTCAAATGGTTGTTCCATTCCCAGCTTTCCCAGGAATCTCCATACTGCTTTCCAAATTGGCCGCACCAATTTGCAGTCCCATGCTACAGGGATACTGCTACATCGATGTTCATAGTAGCACAATTCACAATAGCTAGACTGTGGAACCAACCCAGATGCCCTTCAATAGATGAATGGATAAAAAAAATTTGGCATTTATACACCATGAAATATTACGCAGCACTAAAAAATGACAAAATCATGGAATTTGCAGGGAAATGGATGGCACTAGAGCAGATTATGCTTAGTGATGCTAGCCAATCCCTAAAAAACAAATACCAAATGTCTTCTTTGATATAATGAGAGCAACTATGAACAGAATAGGGAGGAAGAGCAGGAAGAAAAGATTAACTTTAAACAGAGACATGAGATGGGAGGGAAAGGGAGAGAAAAGGGAAATTGCATGGAAATGAAGGGAGACCCTCATTGCTATACAAAATTACATATAAGAGGTTGTGAGGGGAATGGGAAAATAAACAAGGAGAGAAATGAATTCCAGTAGATGGGGTAGAGAGAGAAGATGGGAGGGGAGGGGAGGGGGGATAGTAGGGGATAGGAAAGGTAGCAGAATACAACAGTTACTAATAGGGCATTATGTAAAAATGTGGATGTGTAACTGATGTAATTCTGCAATCTGCATTTGGGGTAAAAATTGGGAGTTCATAACCCACTTCAATCTAATGTATGAAATATGATATGTCAAGAGCTTTGTAATGTTGTGAACAACCAATAAAAAAATTAAAAAAATATATAATGTTCACATTTATGAGGAAAATGGAACAATCAGTGATATTGCTTGATGATATCAGGTTGATGAGAACTGAATAGACCACTGGTATTGGCTCAAGTTTGCCCCTCGAAGAGTTCAATTGGTCTAGAGCATCTGAATCTTTAAGAGGGACATTTCAGTGAAGATTGGGAGCAACAGTTTGGTAGAACTATTTTCTGTAAACAGATTTTCATCTATCTGCTTATCAATGCTGGACAAAAGTAGCTGTTCTGGCTGTCACTTTTGGGCCAATTCCATTTTTCTTGCTCCTTTGTCTTTTCTTTAAGCTGGCTGGTGGAGGACATGTGTTGATTTCTGGTACTACATTATGACTTATGGGAACTCCTAAATGTGATCTCTTTGACCTTCACTAACCTGGGTGTCACTGTTATTTTAGACCAGCAGAAACCCCCACTAACTGACTTTTTCAGTGTTTGTCCCAGGCCACTCTCTGGGTTTGCCAGTTAACCTCTCAATAAGGAATGCTACTATGCATTTGGATTTTTGCTTTTGCATTTAATGAAACATTTCACAAATATTTTAAACAAAACAAATTTTGCTTTGATGAAATAAAAATGGGCACACAGAGAATAGACCAGGGGTCATAATAACATTGGCATTGGATTCAGTAAAGATTCATTGAGGATGTATGAAATACTGGTTTCAGATGACAGCCAATTTGGGTTCAACCTGGGGGAGATTTAGGCAAGGCTCCTTCATTGTTAGTGGCTTCCCAGTTCCTGTCCAATAAGAACAAGGAGGTGAGTAACCACACCTGAACACATGATGCGTGTTCTAGTTCAATAATCACTCAGGAGAGCAGGAGAGGCTGTTGAATAAAGCCAAGTGGGACTCAAGCATCTGAGTGGAGGCGGAAGAACAATAATGGAGGAATTTTATGTTTTTTTATGCTGTCTTAAGAGTCTTGAATCTACCTGCTGCTGGACACACTGACCTATTCAAGAGGTTGAGATTACATCCGCAGATACACACGTGGATGTGTTTGAAAATGGACTTTTATCTGTTTGCCCAATTCTCTCAACTCATGCTTCATAATAGAATTTCAAATGGTCAGCTCTTCAAGAGGTAAACTTGTGCCAATACCAGTGTTCTGTTCCATTCTCATCAACCTTATCTTCTCTCTGTGGCATTTGACTTCATTGGCAATTCCAATAAGGGAATCCCTCCTTTGTGCTGTCTTTTGGTATGTCATCCTGCGTGGCTTCATATCCTTCCAGTTAATCTTTCTCTCATTTAGTCCTCCCACTCCCTAACCAGACTCAATATTTGGCTCTCTGACATTATTGTCTATGTGTACCTTTTCATTTGGAGGCCTCAGGATTTAACTACTGTTTAAATGATTAGATGGGTTCTAATTCATTATTTCAGCCCTGGAATACAACATAAATTATCAATTATCCATGAAAATCAAATGTCATTGTAATTATTATTATTATTATTCTTTTTTTATTAATTCACCTGCACTTGATGCTGTCAACTTATTGTTCATCCTAGAATCAAACACTTTTTCTTTTTTCCTTCCTGGTTTTTTCATTTCTCCAGTGGTATTCTTATTCTCCCACCTATCCAAAGTGTATTTGTTTTTTTTTCCTCCCCCAACAAATACAAGTGCATATATTTCAGACATTGTACTCAGTACTGAGTCGACTATACATTGAAAGATATGGTCTCTACTTGCATAGAGTTTACATTCCAATAGGAGAGTTAGATATTAATTATATAATCACAAAGGTATAGCTTACTACATGTATGAGAGAAAAGTAGCAAGGAGCTTGAAAATGTATACCTTGGGGCCTGATATAGACCGAAGGTGAGGGAAAGCTTCTTGCAGATGTGATGTTTATGAGTCGGGGATGGAGAATATTCCAGGAACAAAAATAGAGTATTCCTGAGAATCTTGGAATAGGGGTAATGGTGGAAAAACGCAAATCAAAGCAACAAAGAGAACAATGTAAGTAGAAGAGGGAAAGGGAACAGGTGCGAGTGAACCCAGGGATACTGATCTGAAGGTTGCAGAGGGCCATGTAAGGGTAAGGGTGGTGGTTATGCAGGTGGAGAGAAGATTCTGGCTCTAGGACACAAATCAAGCCTAAATATCATTATTTCTGCTCATACTTCACATTCAACTAGTCAACACATCCCATTAATTTATCACATATGATATTTGCATTTATATATAAAATTTCCAGGCCTGGCCTCATCACAATTCTAGAGCTATGGATTTATGTTTAAATTGTAACCCTTGTTAAGGTCTGCACACTGAGAGCTACTATTCCTCCACTCCTCAACTCCCCAACTTAATCAGGGGTTCTGGGGTCCTAGTGACTGATCCTTGCCTCAGGATCTGCATTAGCATTGTTGAAACCCACTTCTACTAGGTTGAAACAGCCTGGATTTGTGTGTCCTATAAGGTCATAATTCCAAACATAAATAAACTCAATCACTGGGTATATTTTGAACACATATAGATTTCTAGGCTCAATACCCAGAGGTTTTAATTCAACAATTTTTGGATGGAACCAGTGTGTTGGTCAACTTTCCATGACTGTGACACATACCCAAGGTAATCAACTTATAACGGGAAAAGGGTTATTCTGATTTCCAGTGTTGGATATTCCTGTCCATGCTCTGTTGGCTCCGTTGCTTTGAGCCTGTGGTGAGGCAGCATATCATGGCAGGAGAGTGTGGTGAACAAAAACCACTCACCACATGACCAGGAAGCAAAAGACGTGGTGCTGGGGTACCACAACCACCTTTAGGGGCTTGGCCGCCATGACCTAATTATTCCCCTACTAGGCCCCACTTCTCAAACTTTCCATCATCTCCCAATAGCACTGCCCTGGGGACCAAGTCTTTAATACATGGACCTTTGGGGAACACTTAAGATCCAAAGTAGAGCACCCCGAGATCTGCACTTGATGTAGCTCAAGTTTCTATAGACCAGGCAGATCTGGTTTGCTTTAAGGCATCAATTATCTGCCTTTCATTTTGTTCTAAAGAGCACAATTATTTTCTAGGTCTAGTCCCTCTGTCTTGTCTGTGCTACCTTCCCCAATCTCCTTCCTCCCCTAACTAAAACAACCCTTCTCACTTAAATCTTTCTTTGACTTTAAAGCCTTCTGGGTTTTTTGTTTTTCTTCTCCCTGGGGATTCTCTGATGTGTTCTCTGCAAGTGTAGCCACCTGTGAAGGGACGTGCCATGCCATTGAAGACTGCAACTGGCTGGTTGAGTGACAGGGAGGAGGATTTCCTGAGATTTATTATAAAGCAAACCCTATATTTGCAAAGATGAGGTGTTGGATAGAGCACGAGAGGAAAGCTAGGAGCAAGAAAATAGTCTATTTGAAAATGTGGCCCTGATTCATGTATCTACCAATTAGATTTGCTTCCTTTTGGTCTTTAGATTTTGAAAAATCTCAAATAAACATGACTTGTGGTGCATCTGTTTTAATGCTTCTAATCTTCTGACTACTAGAGCAAAAAATTAATATCTTTCTTCCTCAGCAAGAGCGAAAAGTTAGATACCAATGGAAGGAGGGAAATAAAGAATGGTTTATCTCTGGGTAGGGGACTGTGTGTGTGTGTGTGTGTGTGTGTGTGTGTGTGTGTGTGTGTGTATTCACGTATCTATATGATTAGCATCAATTTAATATTTTTTATGGAGCTGTAGCAAATGATAATGCTAGATATGTGAAAAATATCAAAATTGGATCCCTGACCTAATATACTTTATAGGCATAAGTGCATTATCAGATATCCAGGAGCCACGGAAATAACGTGAAGGAAGTTTACTTGAATCCAAATATGGATGCGCAACTTGTTAATATTCTCTGACGTCTATTCTTGGAATCATAAGTCTTTTCAAATGTCCTTTAATTTCACCAATTGTCAGCATGCTGACAAGTGATTGTTGAGCTAGGGTAGGTAGCGAGAGAACACATATTTGCATTCTTTAATACTGAGTCACTGAAATCCAAATGAAAAGGAACACAGACGAATTATAAATTTAAATTGTAGAGGTTGTGTGTGTGTTAAAATGGAGGAGGAGGTGAGACTGGGAGGAGGAGGGAAAATGACTTGCTTCCACTCATAGCACAGGAGATAAATCAACACAGAAGATTAAAAAATGTAAAAAGGCTTTTTTCATTCGCCTGGCTTCCTTGTGGTGCCTTTGAATGTGCTTGGCAGCAGCGGGCCATGTCAGGCCACCTGTGCAGTTAGCAAATTGCTCATGGTATTTAAAGGGCTCCTTTATTAATCTCCTCAAGCAGTCCTTTGGGAAATTGGATGCTTGCTTTGGAATGTCTTCTGTGTTTTTACTTTTCTTGAGGCATTATAATATTTTGTTTTGTTTGGTTAATAGGTATTATTTTAATCTTCCAGACAGACCATAGGATTCTTGAAGGAGAAGACTGTCTTCGTTTCTTTAGAATCATTAAAAGTTACTTGTGCAAAAGTAGACAGGGTCTGTATTCAGTCACATTGTTTCAGTAGTGAAGGGATTAATATGGGATACACTGAGAATGGCATCTCCTGAAGTTGTACCACATGGTAATGCTTAACAAGTAAAGAAAATTTATGAATAAGCAACTGAGTGATTGAGTGAATGCCTTTCTTTTTGTCTTTTTTTCAGAGACAGTGTAGTGTAGTTTATGTTTAGCTCAAATGAAATAGAAATATACAGACTCTGGAGTAAGGGAAAGTTGGGTTCAATCCTGGTTCCCTCGTTTATTTACTGTGTTATTTGGGCAAATCACTATATTTTTTTTGACCTCAATTAGTTGATCTGTAATATAGATAGTACAATATCTGCTGTGTAGAGTTGTAAAGAGAATTATATATTATACTCAGATAACATGTACAGAGATCTACAGAGAGAATATATATGTTTATATGAATATGTATATTTTATATGACTACATAAACATACAGTCTCTAGAAATTCTCTCTCCACACACACACACACATGTATACTGTATATAAACACATACCACCTAATAGTCCCTGATATAGAATATTAATAATGATATCTGTAGTTCTGTTTTATTAATTCAAATTTAGTTATATTCCTAGCAGAGTGGAGAAAGCAGAGCATGAACATAGGACCAGCTAAAACCTATATCGATTAAAGGCAGGAATTGGTCTCTTAGTCATAGGCATAGCTCCCAGTCTGTCCCTATATATCATAGGGATAAAACATTGTTTTGGATGCATAAATTAGCATATAAATTTCTAGTTAAAGTCTGTAATATATTTTCTTTTTGTCAAAAGCATAAAAAATTAGTAGAGAGTTACTGATTATTTTGTGCAATGTGAAGGATTTATCTTTAACATTTATCCTGTATCAGCCTTGGCCCTTGGTTACATATCAACTAAAAGAAATGCATGATGGGGTTCTGATATTAGCTTCTGCATGCTCCCCACAATGTGGCAGAGAAAACAGGACCTGCTCTGGCTGGTGCAGAGTCCTTTTCTAGGTTCTGTGGATCCTCACTCTCCTTTTCTATAGCAATAAATTACTTCTCAAGCCTACAGCCTGTCCTGAGAATTTATCCCTTGTTATTAGCATTGCCTCCTCCTTACTACTTTTTTTCATTATTTGTGCGTCTGCTCTTTCTATGCATTTATTAACTGAATTAGCACATTTCCAATGTTTGTTCACATTTAATGGGGTATTGGTATTTTCATGGCAGAAATGAAAAATTGAGACCCAGGGGTGAGAATTTTATTGAACTTCAATGTATTTTGGTTTCAAAGATGTGTAATTCACAAAGTCATATCTATAGCACAACACAAACTGATACATGTCTCTATGGTTCCTGATATTTTTATGGTTGAAAATATGCCAATGTTAAGGAAAATTCCTTATACAAACTTGCTACATCCTAAAGTGTTCAAAGTTATTTAATAGTAAGAGAAAGGAAAATCTCATCATCCACAAAACACTTCAGATGTATTTTTAATGTAATTTTTAAATTTATATATGACAGTAGAATGTATTACAATTCTTACTACATATATAGAGCTCAATTTTTCATATCTCTGGTTGTATACATAGTATATTCACACCAATTTGTGTCTTCATACATGTACTTTGGATAGTAATGATCATCACATTCCACCATCATTAATTACCCCATGCCCCTTCCCTTCCCCTCCCACCCCTCTGCCCTATCTAGAATTTGTCTATTCTTCCCATGCTCCCACTCCCTATCCCACTATGAATCAGCCTCCTCGTATCAAAGAAAACATTCGGCATTTGTGTTTTTTTTTTGGGGGGGGGGATTGGCTAATTTCACTTAGCATTATCTTCTCTAATTCTATCCACTTACCTGCAAATGCCATGACTTTATTCTCTTTTATTGCTGAGTAATATTCCATTGTATATATATGCCACATTTTTTAACACTTTGGGTGTATTTTTAAAATGTAAGAAATAACAAAATTAAATCGGAAATGCCTCTGTATTAGTTGAATTAAATAGTTTTAGTCAAGGTTCTTTTGGTGGAAAATGATAGAAACCTTCTCCAACTGGCTGGAGCAGAGATGGGGAGCTTATTTTAACGACTTGTGGGTGTCTCAGAGTTCCTAAGGGCAGAAAATGAAGCAGAAGCCTAGAACTAGCACCCCATCAGAACCTAGGCATAGGCATGTTTTAAGCCTCAAGCTCTCTCTCCTTACTTTGTTTGTTCCTCTCTGCAGTCATTAATTTCTTTTGTGTGTCTTTCTGTCCAGCTGAAGATGGCTGCCTTCTAAGGGCTAACTGGGTTCGGAAGAGCTCAAACTGCACAAATGTGTCTGAACCCCAAGTCCAGTTGCCTAGGAGAAAGAAATCAGTTTCTTTAGGGTGTAGGAGTTCAGAGTGAAGACATGCTGCTGGGAGACCTGAGTCGAGGTGGGCTGCAGTGGGGCAGGGAAGAGATGATCTCAAGGAAGTGGGTTTGTAGGATGAGCATTGTCTGCTGCACACTTCGTCTTGCTTTATCCTTTGGTGGTACTGCTGCAGAAAGCCAGAAGAGGGTGGGTATAAAACAGGTGTAGCTATTTTATGACATTTGCCTATTGCCAAAAGGTTGAATCCACACATTTATACCAAAGTATGTGGACAAAGGATACTCTCTGAAGAATTTATACTCAATAATTTTTATCTGAAACCAAATTATGGAGATGTTGCATAGGTTTGATCTCATTATTTATTTTGCTTTCGCAGGAGCAGGGAGTGATTAGATTGTACCAAATCATTTTTACAGGATCATGTCAATGGTATTTGATAGCTTAATTACGTTTATTTATTTTACTTTTCTCATTTTGATCCCTCCTTTGTTCCATTTTCTTCTTTATTCCACTCTGACCTTATTCTTTTGCTCTCTGTCTCTCTTCCTCCTGAGGAATGAAAAGATTGTGTGGGTGTTGTCGCAAGGGGGAGAGAGGAAAAATTGAGCAATGACAAGTTTGAAAGTAGCAAAATTATTTTAGTAACTCACTCTCTTGGGAAGATACATATTGATGTATAATTTATACACAAATGCAAATAGTCATGTAAATTGGGTGCGTATTTTAGTTCTTAGAAAATGACTGCCCACACGTGGCTGTGCAGTCCTTCCCCAGGCTTCAGCTGTTTTGGAGTCACTAAGAGGCAAAATCAAAGAGGCTCTGGTATAATTCAAGATGCAATGTAAAATGACCAAGGCATGAGAGAAGTGAAAAATGGAAGACAAGAGCAGACGTGAAGCCAGCTGGATGATGTGGGGCGGGCACATGAAGGGAAGGAGAAGGGGCTGATGGAGGTGAATGGAGAGAGTTGAGTGGAGTGCATTTAGGTGGTTAGAAGGGGAGGCAGAGTTGGTACATCTGGTGTCTCCGTGTGATTTAGGAAAAGACATTCCTTGCAGTTTCATGGTCACAGAGGAGAGCTTTCCTTCAGTGGGCTGGGCATATACTGTGCAGGACAAACTTAAATTCCTGAGGAGTGAGAGAGAAAAGAGAACTGGAAAGTCAGAATGCAAACTTGAGGTTTGCAAAGAGCCCCTCCCTCAGACAAGTACTGACTAGATGCTGAGGCTGTGTGGGTCAGAATCACACTTTGGAAGATGATTGCTTGGAGTCCCCAGGGCAGGGAGAGCCTGCAGAAGAGAAGAGGGTTAGAGTGTGGGTCATGCCTCCAAATGGAGTGTGTTTAGCTGTTAGTTGGAAGAGGCCTTGGGGTTGAGGAAGGCCAAGGGTACTTATTTTGTTGCTGCATTAAGTACTGATGGGTGACAATCTGCTAAAGTGAGGAGACCTCCTGTCTCTATTTCACCCTCAGATCGTGGAGCAGGAGCACTTAGATGAGCCAAGACCAGCTGCAGTGCGAGGTAGTTCCTCAGCTAGTAAGTGGTAAAGATGGAATTTGAATTTAGGTCTGTGTGGCTGCAAAACCCAGTTGCTTTATGTCCTGCTCATTGCCTCTATTACTGCTCCTGCCCTCCCTAAGGGCAATGTAGATAGCTTCCAGTTTTCAGCTAATACGCTGTACAACTGTGACAAACACGTAGCTCCCGTTCCTGCAGCAGCCCTGGAGAAGGGAAGTTGTTGCAGCAAATGTTAGGACATACAAATTGTCATAGGAGACAAGACCTATGAATCTGGGCTTCAAATTTTCTGAAACAAAAATTGAGACACGTTGGTTGAACAAAGGAATATTGTGTCGTTCACACTGTGAGAGGAGCCTGGGAGACATCGATAGAAGATGAAATATTCAAACTTCAGGGACTTTGAAGGCTTAAAGAGCAGCAGAATAGAGTGTTTGAAATAAAAATTATCTTGGAAAATCCTAGATGTCAGCCTGTGCTACCTATGGAAACCCATCAAGTCAGTGTACCATTTGTAAGAGGTCCCACAGGGGCAAACTAGGAAGTTTGGAAAGGATAGCATATTTTTGCCTTAACATACATATTAGGGAAGTACCTAGAAAAGTTGTGATAAAGTTCAGTAACTTCGAGGTATAAGAAAGAGAGGTTGGCAGTTGGAAGAATTAGTAGACAGACTCTCACGGGGCCAATTAGGACAAAAAGGTGTGAGAGGGAGGGTAGCAACCGGATGATGAGTGCAAGGAAAACCTTAAAGAAAAAAAGCAAGAGGGTGAGCTACACGATTGGAGTTAGTTTTTCTTTCCTCTTGGTGCAAGAGAGGGCTTTGGTGAATGATTGTGGCTGACCATGTGGTGGGCCTGAGCGGCTTGCAGTTCTGAAGCATGCAGCCCTTCCTTCTCACCTTCACACCTTTCACCTGCAGCTGCTTCTTCCTGGAACGCCTTTTCATCCACTCTTACAACAGATCATCTGTTTTCCTGGAAGAACCAGTTTAAGCATCTTCTCCTCACCGAGCCCTCATTGATTTGGTCTTTCTAACTCCCACCACAGCGGAGTGGACCACTTGACAGTTCAATAACAAATATTTGTTGTGCCTGGGATGTAAGTGGGGCTCCGTGCTAAACACTGGAGATAAAACAACAAACAAAACAGACTCAGTTTCTGCTCTTTTGTAGATTTTCCCACTTGGTGCCACTGCTGAGCTTTTTTTTTTTTTAATTTTAAAAAATACATTCTACTCTTATTCATGATATTACATATTGTTTTGAGATTATTTATTTATGTGTTTGTGTGCCCTATTAGACTGTAAATCCTGGAGGGCCAGCACTATGTCTTAATCAAGATTTTATCATCAGCCCCTAGCAAAATGCCTGGAATATAATACCAAATAAACTTGCATATCTATGTGTGTGTGTGTGTGTGTGTGTGTGTGTGTAATGAATAAATGTTCTTTGCATTTTTTTACATTTAAAAATTTTCAGACTTTGTGCATATTTTCATTCATCCATCATTTTCCAACACTTTCATTTTCATATAGGAGAGCTCCAAGGGGAATCATTTAGTCCCATCTACAGACTGTTTTCACGTCTACTATCTGTCTTAAGGTGATCAACCAAAACTGTGGCAGAGTAATTGTGGTAGGTGATATTAGCATGAGTTTGATTTATTTTGCATGGCCGGTATCTGAAACTTTAGATATTCAAGAATACACATTATTTGGAATTGTTTTAATTTTTCATCATAGGACTCTTATCTAGCAAGCTCCTGTAGTATATTTGAAATATGATTCAGTTTACAGAACATTGATTTACAAATAGCTTTATCAGCGTTGTATCTATTGTTTGAATTGCACAACAGTCGTATATGGGAGCAGGATGAATGATAAGTTAATTAAGAACAGGGCTCATAAAACTTTAATCAATAGACATAACAAATAAAATGTGCATCAGACTAATATTATGGCCAGGTAAGTGATGGGGAAAGGGACAGAGGAAAACAGATGGGCATGTGTGGTGAGGCAGTGGGAAGAAGAGGTACAGGGGAAGAAAGAAAAGGTGAAGGCAAGGATATCAGGGAGTGAAAGACAGAAGGATGGGAGGGCTGCCAGCAGCAAGGAAGGACATCCAGAGGTCAGGAATCACAGCCATTGCACTTCAGAGCAAGCAGTGGCAAGTCTGTGGCAAGACCCACCATTGCCAGGCAAGGGCCAGTGACAGGCGGCAAGTTTAGGAATGCAGTCAAGAACCAGGGAGCCATAGGGAGGAGAAAGCCCAGACAGGCAGCAGATGGCACAGATGACCTTGATCCCTTGCCAAAATCCGTCCTACTAGATACTGCATTGTGAAGCAATCGATGGAATTAGAAATGAGTAAGAAACAGTGATAGTTGTGCCTGTTTGTATTTCTTCAAAAATATTTTAAAAACTATTTTAATTGCATATAAGAAATAAAGTAGGGTTAATTACTATAGGAAACACATGAACAAGCTTCCAAAGAGTTTATGGGGTAGGATAGATATATAAAGAATCATATTAAAGATGATATATAATGGTCAAGAACTCTCCATCTTTCAAATGTTATTTAATTCTTATTTAATATGCAACATATTATTAAAGTAATTATAATGAAAATGTTCAGACCACACAGAAAGGCCACCCACCTATTTTATTCAGGTAACCACACACACACTCTCTCTTTCTAATTAATAGACCTTAGTTTTCAGAGAAGTTTTAGGAATACAGAAAAATTGAGCACAAAGTGTAGTGCTTCCTGAAAACCCCTAGTAACTATTTTAAGTGTATCTGATGTTTAAATGTTCTGATGTTCATTTTATAACCTCCAACGATCACTTCTCTTGATTTAATAATGCTAGACTATATTTGTTGATTTCCTGATATGAAGGATGAGCTACTTATTTTGCTTATATTTTCCCATGACCTTTCTTCCCCTTTTCTTCTTCAACTTTTGTTACAATTGTACTTTTCATTTGCATGTACATTTTATTCTGTAATGACAATTTTAGTTGTTTTGACTATAGATTTACTAAAACAATTAAACCTCCAGATAGCATTTTCAAGTATTAGGATTATGTGAATTATCCATTGTTGCATCAGGCTTAGTGCCTGGCCATACAGAAAGAACATCTTGTATCACTAAATTATTGATGCTCAAAAGGGAATTCCCCAAGTGTCATGGTTCACTGGATCATTGTTTAATTTTTTTTCTTTTTTACTTTCTTAATTTCATATTTAGCTACTATAGTTTCTTATAGCCTATATTGTCTTTTGTATCTTTTTTTTTAACCATGTTGTATTAGCTTCTAATGTATATGTTTCCTCATGGGGACATGCAAAATTTTCAAATCTTAAGTAACAAAATAAATCCCTAAATTTTGCCTGCACATTGACTAATGGTTTAAACATGTATTAGTCTTAAGGATTAATAATTAAAAAAAATTTTTTCAGTTGTAGATGGACACAATATTTTTATTTATTTATTTTTATGTGTTACTGAGGATTGAACCTGGTGCCTCACAAATGCAAGGCAATGGTCTACCACTAAGCCCAAGCCCCAGCCCGTAATTTTATTTTTTTACAAACATTCACTAGATAAAATTGTTCCTCACCCCCTCCCCTAGGATTTAAACCATGGCTTTACCACTGAGCTATAGCCACAGTCCTTTCTGTTTTTTATTTCAAGAAAAGGCCTAAGTTGCTGAGGCTAGCCTCAAACTTGCTCTTGCAATCCTGCCACATCCTCCCAAATTAAAAAAAAAAGAAATTTAGTTGTAGATGAACACAATATCTTTATTTATTTATTTTTATGTGGTACTGAGGATTGAACCTGGTGTCTCACAAATGCAAGGCAACTGGTCTCCCAATTAGCTGGGATTATAGATATGCACTGTTGTGCCCAGCATAAAGTGTCATTTTTAAAAGTGCTCAAAAAAGGGTTTGGCTTGCAACATGTGCATATACATGGTTGATAAATAAAATTGGAAAATGCTGTCTGAATCTTCTTTTGTAGGCATTTATTTTCTCTGCAAATTTTTAGATTTTTTCTTCATTTCTTGAAATTTAAAAATTTTATCAAGCTGTATTGCAAATCCTACTTGGCACCTGGTGGAAACTTAATCTGAAGATTCTTCTCTGTCTCAAACTTTGGGACATTTTGTTTCCCACATCTGATATCTCTGTTTTATTTTACTTCTGGAGCTTTTATGATAGATGTTAGATTTCTTGATTCTATCCTCAATATCATCTAATTTTTTCCTGTTACATTTTCAATTTCTTGGTTCTTTTGCTTTTACTTTTGGATCAACATGTCTTATTTTATAAAAGTGAAGCTTTTTCTGATTTCTCAGGGTATATTAATTCAATTTTTTAGAAGTTTATATGAGATCCCTATAATACCTGTTATTTTGTTGTTGTTGTTTGTTTGTTTTTTTCAAGTCAGTTTTGGTTCAGTCACGGGTTTGGCCTTCTTTCTAGTTTTTGCTGAATGTCTAGTGAGCCCTGATTACTGATGAATGAGGCGACATTGGCTAGCATATTGCCCTGATGTGGTTTCCTTTGAGGTGCTGGTGTGTATGCACAAGACTTTTTCTTATTGGAGACTCATATGAAGGCACCTTGAGGTGAAGCAGGCCTTCCATCTGTGGGCCCACAGTGACTAAAGTTAGAAGGGTCTTGTTCCCGGGAAGGAAAATCTGAAGGATAGTCCCTCTTACTCCTCTTCTAGCATCTCCTTCTCCTTTTCTCATTCCTCCTTTTCTTCCTCCTTCTTCTCCTTTTATTTTCCTTTGGGATTTGAGGTGGAGTATAAAAAAATGCACTCAATTTTGTTCTCCTCCCCTCTCTGCTCTCTGAACCCACACACTGATCCTTGTCCAGACAATTTTCCATCTTGTTTGGGGAGTGGTTGTAAAGCTCATCCCAGCAGAGGAAAGTTTTTCCATTTGTGTTCTGTGTACCTGAAAGAGGAGTCAAGGCTTTTCTGGCTCATTTGGTCTAAAAAGTATTCTTCAGTGAGCTCAGCCCGTGGCCTCCCAGCCTATTCCTGCTCTGTGAATTGGTTGGCACTGAGTTGCCTGGCTCATCTCCAAATATTTCTGGGAACACCTCTTGCCTCTAGTGCTTGGGGTGGGGATATCCTCTACCATTCTTCCTTCCTTCTCTTTTCCAGGCTTTCTTCAAACTTCTCATGCCCTGATCTCTGTCTTTCTTATGTGCTATCCCTGTTCTTATTTCATCCTTTAATCAACATCCTTTCGGTTACTTCCCTGGGAACTTGGTTAAAAAAGAGGTACCTGGTTAAGCTCATTATTCCTTCTTGAAACGCAAAGTTTCTTTAAAAAGAACTGCACTAATAGGAAAATCATGATGGAGGTCCATATGCTAATTGCTTGCTCCTCCCTTGACTGTGCTGTACTGATGGGAAACAGGGTTAATTGAATACCTTAAGGGAGGTATTACCTGGGGATACATTTGAATCGTGGCCAAATGAGTGAGGAAGAGGGAGGCTTCATTTTCAGCAGCCCTGCAAACCCAAATATCTATAAAGGCATAGTGAACATTGTCCCTTGCTATCACTGATAGTTTCCTCACCTTGCTAGAAATTACATCTACTATCTCTTCTCTCAGTTTGCTGCTGCCCTGGGAATACAGGAGACCCAGAGGACTAAAGAGCTTCATCTTTAAGGCACGAATGGCTCTTGAAGAAGTGAGGAGAAAGCATTCTTTATGAGGCCTTTTGAAAGCACCCTCCTTCCTCTTGATTGAGAGTAACTCATGTCTCTTTTAACGTATTCAACTAGTGGGTGATGGAGAACAGGGATGCTCTTAAAATTCGGAGAAACTTCCACACAGCAAACAGTATTTCCAGTGTTTCAGAAAACCTTTTGATTACCAACTTGTGCTTGGAGCCATCCCTGAAAAAAAAAAATCCAATTTGGTATATTTTATGGATTTTATTATAGTGCTATTTATTCTCCATCCCAGATAGCTAAAGCCAGTGTTAAATAATGCAGGCTTTGTAGCTCTGAAGCGCCAATACAGACTGGGTCTGTGTGCTCTGCTGCAGAGAACTGGAGGCTGGGGGAGGAGGAGACAGCTGTAGGAGCCCACTCACAGCCCTCTGCTGTGCTGCAGACAGTGTGGCCTGCATGGACACTGGAAAGAGCCAGCCTGGGAGTCAGGACACCTGGGGTTTCTGACTCAGTTCTGAGGCTATAATTAGCTTGTGTCCCTGGGCAAGTTACTGAACCCCTCTAGACCTCAGTTTCTTCCTTAGACCTCAGTTTCTTCCTTCATAAAATAGTTAGGATTTGCTACCACCTCCTTGGGCAACTTTGTGCTAGATGATCTCCAAGTTTATTCCAAATATTCTGAGTCTCCTGTGATAAGACTGCCTTTAACAACACAACAAGCACTCTAAGCAAGCGCAGTGAATGGACATAGAAGGCAACTTTAGTCTATTTTGGAAACAGTATTTGCCTTGTCATAGGTCTGTTCAGCCTGAAAAGGAGGAAAACATCCTTCAATGGTAAATGATTTAAATGAGGTATTATCAGTATAATAGGATTTCAACTAAAGACACTATTAATGGATAAACTCTTGTGAAATTCTAGGATGGTAAACTCCTGAAAAATAAGTCCTGTGTATTGTGTTGTTTTAATGGGTAGGATAAAGTTCCTCTTTCAGTTTAATAAGGGATGCAGACAGCTGGGCACAGTGGTGCATGCCTGTAATCTCAGAGGCTCAGAAGGCTGAACCAGGAGATGGTGGGTTCAAAGCCAGCCCCAGCGAAAGCGAGGTGCTAAGCAAGTCAGTGAGACCCTGTCTCTAGATAAAATACAAAATAGGGCTGGGGATGTGGCTCAGCAGTTGAGTGCTCCGGAGTTCAATCCCTGGTACCAAAAAAAAAAAAAAAAAAAAAGGAAAAGAAAAGAAAAAAAGGGACACTGATAAAGAGGGAGAGGGGTGTGTATAAAACAATGGAAATTAATAAGACTGGGGCAGGAGAAGGCATGCAGAAACCATAGCACAGAAGAAAAAAATAGAGGACATGGAATTATTCAGCTTGATAAATGAAAGATTTGAGTGGGATGTGAAATATATTTGTAGCGTGTAAAGATTAAGCTGTGGATGAGATAAGACTTATTCTGGATAGCACCTGAGGGTGGATATGGCACCATCTATTCTGTAATCTGAGGAGTAGGTTTTGGTTCAATACAAAACATCTTTTCTATGTTAGTGAAACTTTACAAAGTAGGGCAGTTAGACGTATTTAGGAGAGAGCAATGTGTAAGTGACCTCTTTATTGGTCATATTTATGTATAAAATGTCTAAGGTCCGTTTCGTGGCTAAGATTGTACATTTTGGGACACAAATACAACAACCTCCAATTAACTCTGAAGCAGATAGGAAAGAGGTTCAGTGTGGTTCTGGGTGGGGGTAGGGGGAGGGTAAACCAGCTGATTAACCTCTAGAGCTTCTCCAACCTGATACTAGCTTGGTGGACATGCCTCTGTCTAACACTGATTGATTTATCAGAACAGCTATTTTCAAATTTAAACATGTATACAAATCACTATGGGCAACTTATTTTTCAAATGCATTATCCCCAAGTGATGGTGATCTGGGGATTTGGAGTGGGGCTGGAAATTGTTCAGGTTTTCGTAAGCACTTAGGTGATTCATATGCAGGTATTGTTCTTGCAGTAAGCTTTAAGAAATTTTGTATTAGGCCAGATGCTATAGGCAGAAGTTGGTTCTTAAAAGAGGGTTTTGATTCTTGAGCTCTGGTGGTATTCTAACCCTGGGCTCCTGAGTTCTCTGCTAACAGTTTGTGAGATCACTGGCTCCTCCCTTTCTTCCTTTGGCCACGGTGGGTCTTGGAATCCTTGCTTCTGTGGTCTCCTTGATTGTTACAAATAGCTCCTCTGTCTCTTAACATGGTCATCTGACAAGAGTTCCAGAATGAAGACTAGTGGATATCATTAGTCCTGAAGATAAAAATGTTGATTTAGTACAGATATAAATATTTAGTATAGAGTTCTTGCTTTGGGGCTGCTAATGGTTCTTTGATACACTTTATAGAGTTTTATCAACAAAATATACACCAGTGATCCTGAGTACAGATTGCATTTTTTTTCCACATTTGGAGCTGGCTGATTAAATTGGCTTTAGACGTGAAATTGGTTCCTTGAAATCCCACATCTTTTGTTTGCTTGCTTACTAGTCACTTCTTCCTAACCTGTGTACATAGAAGCCCTGCAGGAAGTCCTTTGAACAGGTACACATGCAGGTGGAAAGCAGGATTCCCAAATCCATGAGCATCACCCAGAAGTATTTTCAAACAGTGGTTCACAAGTGGTTTGAAGCTCTGATGTCTGAGTCCTAACTCCAGCAATGACAATTCAATTGTTCTAAGATGTGGCCCAGGTATTGGGATTTTAAAAGAGCTTTCCTGGCTGTGCTACTGTGCACCCAAGTTTTAGAACCTCTGTTTTTAGATATGCAGATTTTCAAGACCCAACTTAGAGATTTGACTTTCTGTGTTTGTGGTGGAGCACAAGAATCTGCATTTAACAAACCCTCCAGTTGTTTCTGATGTCCATTCTTATTTGGAAACTATTGGAGTCAACAAAACACCCTAGATGTGGAACCAGACAGATTTGTTTCTAAATCTGATCTTATGGCTCTTTAGTTGGTAACTTATTACCTTGGATGAGTCCATTGATCACTCCATGCTGTTTCTACATCCATAAATTAACTTCATAGTCCCACAACGAAGAGTGGTAGTTACTCACATCTACTGGAATCAGACTGCTGGGGTATGGATCCCAATTCCTCTTTTGGATATCTGTGAATTATTGAGCAGATTCTCTAACCCTGTGCTTCTCAAACTTGAATGTGCACATAAATCACCAAACAATCAAGTTAAAATGCAGATTCTAACTGAATGAATCCAGGGAGTATCCTGGGATTCTGAATTTCTAAGAGGCTCCCAGGTCATCTGATGCTACAGGAAGGATGGGTACTGCAGGGTCCAGTGCAAAATGAAAATGTCAGGCCCCTTGTTCAAGAAGCAGGAACAAAGTACAGTTAAAGGCACTAAAACAAACTTCTTTCTCCCTTGGTCACATTCTCAGCTCCTCATGGTGTTTGTTATTTAATATTGGAATAAGTTTTAAAGTGCTATTATGCAATAGCACTTTTAAATGCAAATTTAAGAACATTTAACTCATATGTGGAATCACCAAAATTATACAATTCGTATTTCAAAGCTGGTGCATCCATATGTATTTCACTCTTAATGTGTATAGCAGTAGTAGCATTACTGTACAAAACTAACTCAACTACTTTTACTTCATCTCTTGATGTTCCCATCGTCTACGATAGTCTCTATTTTTGGGTTCAGTTGCACAAGTGAGTAAGGAAGGAATGGAAGGAAAAGGGGCTGTGGGCTGCACTGCCTTTCATTTTCTCCATTTTCAGTATGTAGCTAACATAGGGATGACAGAGTTCCTTGGTCGTTTCCTATTGTGCCATTTCCCTCTTTCTGTGTTCAAAGCACGTGTTGGCTTCTAGAGGCTGCCAGCACTCTTGCTTACCTTGGACTTCCTTTGGGTCTCCCTGAACTCACCATCGTGGGGCCAGCAGAGCATTGTGTTTATGGGCATCACAAACACTAGATGGGAATGGGTTGTGAATATATTGCTGCCCATAGCTGCACTGGGCATGTTCTCTGTCCCACTGGACTACAAATACAAATCGCAAGTTAAAGATAAAATTATTAAGAATTTCAAGACAACAGAGCAGTAAAGCAAGTACGGCCGGCCTGAGTAAAGGCCCCTTTGAGACTGTACATGTTGCACACACAAAACCAACACTGGCCATGCTTTAAGAAGCAGGGGTCCAGTGTCTCTGGGACTACTATAAGATGAGAGGAAAAGAGTACCTACCTTGCAGGGAGAGACTGGCATATAACTTGACTTTTCAAATGTTTATTCCTTTATTTTCTTATTTTCCCATTTCTGCCATCTGAAGAAATAGCAGCTCAATGAAAAAAAATCCTTTGGGGTGCTCAAGTGAGGCTGACTAAACCATGGGGGAAAACAGGAAGGATCATTCCCTTTGATGAAAGGGAAGAGCCATGGGAATCATGGTGGCCAAGGAGGGTCACCAGTGGCCTGGGATCTCCAGTCTGAATTCCAGGGCAGGGCCAGAAGACCAGTTTCTCAGTTGCTGAGTGGGAGGACTGTGCTATTTGCCTGTGTTTGTATTCCTGCTGCGTTTGTTCTCTGAGCTAATTCCTGTTTGAAGAGCTGATATTTAATTCAACAGCCCCCCATGGAGCCTTGTGCCTGTGATAGAAGTTTCTAAAAATCTCTCAGTCAACAAAATGATAACAGCTGGTCTTTGAAACTCTGGGAGCTCTAGACTAGGGAGGTGCTGGGGGAGGGAGAACTAAGGGACCCAGGGATTGGGACTGGGGAATGCACTATTTGTTAAGGATAATGAGGCAAAAATGTGACAGAGGTTTTTATTACAAATAATAGACAGAAGTCTTCAAACAACAGCAGAGAGTCATTAAAAAAAGAAACAGAGTTAAATAATTGTCTAATTAGCAGGCACCAAGAAAGCAAAATTTATTCCATTAGAACTTCTTAAGGGAGAGTCAATAAATTCACAGCTGGGTGTTCACTTTTCTCAGGAATGCAGAGAATGTGGGTTTTCCTAGTGCCAAGTTGTGCTTTGATCCCTTTGCCAAGCTTCCTTTCTGATTAACTCAAGGTGAGCCTTGCTGCAGAGAACTGCTAGGCTCAGTTGCTTTCCTCAACCATGTCATTAAGCTCTGGCCCAAGTAGTGAGCCTTTAAGAAGTCAGGAACTGCAGGGACTGCTGCTATGAACAATACTGCCAGCCGACGTTGACCCAGTGCTTCACAGCTCATAAGGCATGTTGATATACATTATTTTGTCAAATTCTTGCAGCCAGTCAGTTTGGGAAGCTAAACCTATGGTGTGTTTATGAGTATGGGCAGCAACCACCTGCTGAGGACCCAACCCATCTGCAGACCCACAGATCACTGTCTGCAGTGGCATGCCCAATTCCAGGAAGCTCTTGCCCAGGATTATGATGTTGCAAATAATTATTTGTTTAGGCAATTTTCTGACCATCCATTTATCTAATAAAAGTTTATTCAGCGATTCCTTATTAGAGCAAATAAGCCTCGTCCAGGTCAGTAGATTTTTTTAGACTCAACTCACTGTATCCTTTGAGACTTGCGTGGGACCTTTTCATTGCGGTGTCCATTCATCCTAAACCACTAGGTCAGGAGTTTGGTTCAATTTGAGTCAGGCCCCTGCATTTAAATTTAAATACATGCCTTGAATCAGATCCTCAAGTCTCATAAATATCTCTTCTAGAAAATAAGACTCTATCAAAAGAATGTTCTTCCTTACTTCAATAAATAGTTGGACTTGATTTTGATGAGTGGTTTTATGAGGAAGTCGCTGTCAACATTACTTTGGACCCTGAATGGCTTCAACATTGGCAAGCTGTGTGATATTGGGGACAATTGAGTAACCTCTCTGTGCCTCATTTTCCTCATCTGTAAAATGACCACCAACCACAGAGGGTTATTATAAAGCTTAAATGAATTAATACAATTGAAGCCTTAGGTACCTGGCATAGCAGGATCTCAATAAATACTGAGAGATACTGGTCAAAGAGTAGAAACTTCTGTTATACAATAAGTAAGTTCTAGGGATCTAATGTACAACAACATGGCAAATGTTGTTTTGTTGTCTTGAAATTTGATAAGAGATTTCAAGTGCCCTTACTACCTGTGCACGTTGTGTGTGTTTGTGCACAGACATAAGATGGTAACCGTGGATGGGAATGCATGTTTTAGTTTCATTGTATATATCAAAGTATCATGCTGTATACCCTGTATATCTATAATTTAATTTGTCAATTAAGTATTTTAAAATAAAATCATCAAGGTAAAGGTAAAAATTCATCCACGAAATTGACCAAGCCCTCATCTATTTTTCTGATGGAAACAAGTCTTCTTTAGAACAAGGCTGCCAAAGGGAAATGAAATATCACATGCTTTTGATTTACAAGGGAATTACATACCTAAGTTCCTCCATCTAAAAATGTCATCAACTAGAAAATATCAGTTTAAACACAATTGAGGCCCCAAAATGGAACATTGCCATGCAGAGCATACATAGTGGTTGTACATGAATACCATTTTCAGAAAAGATAAAAACCGTTAAAATATAAGAAAAACTATCCCAAGGATTAAGGGAATTTAAGGTTTTCTTCTGATACCTTCAGGGCACTTTTGTGGGGAAAGTGGTGGTTTCTCTGAGATGCTGCTTTCATATGCATAATTATAATAGCTGAGTGGTTTCTGACTCTTTCCTGGGGGCAGGGCAGGCCAGGCCAGCTTGGAGAAAATACGTTGAGCCTAAAATCATTTCACAGCCTGACTTCCTCATGGATGTGGTCATGGGGCCCTGTTTGCAGACACTTGGAGTGCTTTTGCTGCAGCCCAGAGCTGGTTGTTGGCTTGAGGCAGGTTTGGGAGAGTTGGTGACCTGTTTGTGCTGACAGATTCAGCCATGTCCTCTCCTGTGGAGGACCTTTGCTGTTTCTCCTCTTGTTGGTCTGTTCTTCCTTAGTCACATCACATGGCCTACGTGTGGCTGTGAGAGTGATTCAGACCCTCAAAGCCCATCTTCTATGTGGTGCTTTCCAGATTGCTTCAGTAGGTGAATTGTTCCCAGCCTCCGATGAGATGAGTGAAGAACTGAGTGTGTAGATGTTTTATAGTGATTTGATGTAGCTATGAAATCCAAGGAGATGATCAGTGACCCCAGCTCATTGACTAGGGTGTAGACCATTCAGGCATTGCACGCCTTCCTTGGTGAGTTGTAAGGTGGTATAAGTTATAGACTGATCATGTGCAGTAGGACCACAAACTGCTTTGTCATGGGCTGAACACTAAACATAACTAAAAAGACTGATCTATCACACAGATAAATTGAGAAATATGATTCAGAAAGCTAGTTATTTTTATATAAAAGCTATATCTGGTCTTTCAGCAGCTGCTACCATGCCATGGAAGGCCTTGGACCACTTACCTGAGTTTCCAGTCCAGCTGATAGAAAAATGATTGAAGTTCTCAGTTTATTTGACCTTTGATATTATTCTGTATGCCAAAATATGATGCTGTATTAAAACCTATCTAGCTGTGAGGATAAGCATGGATCACATATTTTTCTAACATAGCACCTACAATCTGAAGCCTATTTTGAAGAAACTATAGACTTTGGACATAGAGGAACATATTCTCTGTGGTATTCAGTACTAATCAAAGCCTGATCTGGATTGTGGCAGCACTGAGTTTGCTTCCGGAGTGCAAAGCCTTCTGGGTTGTCCTCCCTAGAGTACAGTGGTTCTTTTGGAAGAAACAAAATAAGTATTTTCCTCTTGAGGCTTTTCTCTAGCTGTTGTTCTTTATCATACTAAGGGTGATAAGGTATTCTCTTAACTACTTGTCCCTTCTATTCACCATCTAATGGTTAAAATTCAACTAAAGAAAAACAGAACATGACAGTGTCCCTTTAATGAAAACAAAGGCTTCCTTGATTTAGATGGAGCATTGATATTTTTTTCTTCACTGATCTTCTGGCATACTTTGTGTTTAGCTGTATCTGGCAAAATTATTTCTTATGTAAGATCTGTGCATTTTCCTTGAGGAATAATTTAAATGAAGTTTGAATAGAATCAAACTCTTTTGTTAATATATTTTTTTAGTTGTAGTTGGACACAATATCTTTATTTATTATTTATGTAGTGCTGAGGATTAAACCCAGTGCCTCACATGGATGAGGCAGGTGCTCTGCCACTGAGCTATAGTCCCAGCCCAGAATCAAACTCTTTTGAAAAATTATTTTACAGTGTCATTTTCTTATACCCAACTCCTAATATCTGTTTTTCCTTCCACCCCTTCCTGTTGCCTTATTTATGGTAGAAGTTACCACTGATCCTTAAAAACTCTTGCTAGGTTATAAAGTGTAATGGTTAAGAGTTCAGATCTGTCAGATTCCCACACTTACATTCTGAGGGACTTTGGCAACTTAGCTTCCCTAAGGTTTTGTTTACTAATATATAAAGTGAGAAAACAACAGCACTTACCTAATGGGAGTTATTTGGATTAAGTGAGATAGTTCTAATTCTAGAAATACCATTCTTTTGGGAAACATCTACGATGGGTAGACTCTCCAGTGCTTCCTCCCTTCTAAAGCCCTACTTGTCAGCCTCTCTTGGTTCCTTCCCCGTGATTCCTTTTAATTCTCTGCCCAGGTGTCCACCTCTCCCAGTAGATTTTGGATTCATTCATAGAAAACTTGTCTTTTCATCTTTGGCTCCACAGTATTTTGTCACATACTCAATGAACATCTGCTGAGCTAAACTCAAATGAACTTCTGTCTTTTTCTGTCTTCCTAGTGTATTGGCATTTATTTCCCAGTACAGGGCCTATAGGAATGCTTATTTAAGTACAGATTCCTTGGTCTTTACAGAATCGGAATTTAGGAGGGTTGTTGGGAATCAGCTTCTTTAACAAGCTTCTTAGGGATTCTTAAACTTACTAAGCCACTGACTACACCTCCTCAGCTTGTCCATGTTTGGCAACTTCAATATATCCTTCCCTGTGTCTCAGACTCTGCCTATAGGCTCTGTAGTCATATGTGTCCTATCAGTCATTATTTAATTTCCATTGCCTTTGCCCAAGTCTTATTATTTCTTGGCTACAGTCTTGCAGTAGCATTATATGGTAGTCTGTACTCTTAAGGTGGTCCCCATGATTCCTGCTTCTTGGTATCTAAAACTTATGTACTATATCTTCACCTTGTTTGTGGGCAGGACTTATGTCTTGCTTCTAACTAAAGGAACACAGAACAGGTGATAGAATGTGTGTGATTCCATGCATTACATGGAAGATTCTGTCTCCTCTGCTGACTTAAGGAAGCAAGTGACCAAGCTGGAAAGATTCATGTGTCAAAGAACCTGGGGCAGCCTCAGAAAACAGGACAGATGGTAGCCATTAAGAAATGGAAGCCCTCAATTCTATTTCTGTAAGAACCTGAGTTCTGCCAACGACCTGGGTGAGCTTGAATGCAGATTATTCACAAGTTGTGCCTCAGATAAGACCATATTCCTAGCTGACACATTGATTACAGACTAGTGAAACCCCAAGCAGAGAGCATGTCTCAACCTGGATTCCTGACCCACAGAAACTGAGATGATTAAAGTATGTTATTTTAAGCTATTAGGTTTATGATCATGTATTTCACAGCAATAGAAATGAATGTACACTCTAGTTGGTATTCTAGGTTTCTTTCTCACTTGTTTTTCTTGCTCTTCCAGTTAATTCCACATAGTTCCAGGTACGTAGAGTTTCTTTCCTAAAAACTGAAAGACTGAGTAACCAATTTCCTGTTATTCCCTATCTGCTACACCTCCATTAGCTCCTCACTCCTTACAGAAGAAACTTCACATTTATCAGAAATTAAATGGCCTTTCTAATTTTTAACAAAATTCTCCCAGTCCTATATTCTATTCACAGAGATAATTTTTATATGCCTTCCTCTGACTTCCTAGGCCTTTCATTATATTCACACCTCACCCTAGAATGCCTTTTCCTTTATTCTCACCCCTCAGGGCTCCGATTCTGCGGTTGTCTTACACCTTTCTTGGCTTTTCCGTTGCAGCCTCAGTTCTCCATTTGTGAGGCTTCCATAGACAGTCTTTGTACCTTGGGCTAACAGTGTTGTACCTACCGTGATTTCTGGTTAGTCATATGTGAGACTCTCCCAACAAAATTATGCACTTTTGAGAGCAGGAACAATGCTATATTTATTTCACTTCTTCTCTAACACAAGCATAGATGGTGTCTCCCTGGTATCTGGTTTTCAGTATCTGGTGGAATGGTTGGATGTGTGTGATAGGGGAGAGCAGAAAGAGGTACAGTCCAAGCAGGGTCTGTTGTTCCCTCCATCTTTGCCACCTGGGTGTTTATTGCTGGTGGCTCAATGATGGGGACTTGGAACTTTTTGAGAATATCAACAACCTAAACTTTTGAAAATCTTGATGAATAGCCTGCTCTTTCTCATGTTAGGGTCACAACAGAATTTTAATTAGATCTATTTCTGATGTCTCTTTATAGTTCAGTTTTAGGAAATGTTGGGTTTTTCAAAATATTTGAAGAGAGTTTTGTAGAACTGAATAAATGTAAGCCAAATAGCACAAAAGAATTCTACATTGAGGTCAGAGAAGGCATGGGGTGCTTTTCTTTATCCATATATTACTGTGGCATGAGTCCAAGATATTTTGTAAATGAGACCCGGGATCCATATAGTCCAGTAGGTGGACTGAGGAACCATGTGCCAAGACCTTTTAAAGGAAGTTACAAAATGCAGTGGTGACAGATATAGGCCGACCTTTCCCTGTTCCTATTATGGGCAGTTATGATATTAATACATTTTTAATATGGTGGCATTTCCTCAGAGTGTATGATTTAGAATGAACACATTCAAAAACTTCATATTAGTACTTTTGAAATATTTTTGCAGGTGTAGTGTAAACTGAGACACTAAGTTGTTTTTTTTTCCTTTGAACACTTTGATTTCTTTGTGTGAGATTTGCTTTATCTACCATATTTTTCACTTTTATGTTTGTATTTATTTCATACTATGCTTTTTCTTTATAGAACTTGTCATAGAATTATAAGATTATTTGTTTAATATTTGTCACCCTGCTAGACCATAAGTTCCAAGAGGATAGTGTGTGTTTTGTTCATCTGACAATCAATAAATATTTATTAATTCAACAAATGAATATTTACACATTATATTTTTCCTACTTTTTATCATTTTCTCCATGTAATTTTTAGAAGAAAACTGGCCACTCGTCTATGTAAATTTTGCATTACTACTGTTTTGCTTGGCATCTGTAATGCAAAAGTGTTTCAGTCAATTTCAGTCTTGGGGGCAGAGCTGTTGTGGAGAGAGGAAACTGTTTTATTAGAGTGACCCAGCACAGGTGAAGGGTTAAATCGAAATTATTGGGGAGAAAAGCATTCAGCTATATGTTACAGAATTGGGTGAGGAGATGAAGAAACATGAGTTCATATTCAGTCTTTAAATTCCCTCTTTGCTATAACTCTGTTTTCCTTGATCTGTTTGCCTCCTGACTCTCTGTGTTGTTATTTCAGCTTTATCCTAGACTGGGACTAGGAAAGCAACCTTATTCTGCTAGATGTAAAGAGTGCTCATGGAAGCTGCCTTACCAGGATAGTGACTGTGAATGTAGGTTGGGTCTCTTTCCTTAATTTGACTCAGGTCACTGTAAGTCACACCATAAAGTCAATAAAACGATGTAATGCAAGTAAAATTATTCTGGAAAAAAATGCTTTTAGGGTATTTTATGTATTCAGTAATTATAAAATTACTATTATAGAAAGCCCTCCATTGATTCAACCAAGTGCAGGTGGGAAGTATTTGGGAAAAAATTGTGAAGTAATGAAGGTGTACAGACTTTTTTTCTGATCATTATTCCTAAACAGTACAATGTAACAACCATTTGCATCCCATTTACATTGTATTAGGTAATACAAACAATCTAGAAATGATTTAAAGTATGTAGCAGGAGTTATGTGCAGAATATATGCAAACACTATGCCATTTTATGTAAGGCACTTGAGCATTCAAAGATTTGGGTGTTTGTAGGAGGTCTGGGACCATTCCACTGTGGATAACAAGGGGTGATAGTATGTGCCAGGCATTATTCTAAATGTATATAGTTTTTGTTCTCAATTTACTTAAGATAGAAAAGAAATTAAAAAAATACCCAAAAGCACAGACACAGTGGGTTTGGTATCAATTTCTAACCTCTCTCCTAGTGGACACTGAAACCAAGACTGGTGGTTCATTTTCTCTCCTGGCTATGCTACCTGTTGTTTTCTTCCTCCAAATTCTCTCCCCAGAGGTGGAAACTGCTGGTCCATGCCAAATTGGGAAATTGTAGGTAGCACAACTGATGGTGCTCCTTGCAGGAATCTCTTGTTCCTTATGGTTCTGCTCCAGTCCAGTTCCTCATGTGCCTGGAGCTCAAGCCCAGTGAAGCTCATTTTTCTCTGTTGTTCTATTGCTCTGTGTAGTAGGGTCACACTAGAAATTAAGGCTGCTTTCTATGCCCTTTCTCCTCCTAGGAATAAAAATGCCATATTCTCCCTTTGTAATTTTTAAAAATTTTAAAAATATATATTTTTTTCTCTAGTTTTAAGAAAAACCCTGTCTGAGAGTTGTGTGGAAACTATTTCTCTAAAACGTTTTCCTATGGGATATTTCTAAACTTTCACTACCATGATTTCCTGTTGAACAATGTCTCATCTTGGGGACTATATATGATTGGTGTAGGCAGATATTTGCTTTTGCGCTCCCCCCCCCCTCCATGTAAATGTCAACGTTCTATCACTCTGTAAATCAGGTTCCTTCTCTGTCTACGTGATATATAAATGTATACATGATATATAAATAAATCTTTAAGCCTTTTGCATTTCAAGTCATATTCAATCCTGGGTTTGCTACCCTTCTCTCCTGTGCTTGAGAATAAAGCAATAAGCAAATAGGGTTTACAAGAGAAGGAGACACCACTTTTAGAGTCACAGTAGACAAAATTTCTACCTAGGTCTTCATCTGCATCATGAGGAAGTGTGATGGTTAATTTTCATGCCAACCAAGTGGGCCATGGAGTGCCCATACATTTGATTAACCTTATTCTGATGTGTCTAAGTAGGTATTTCTAGATGAGATTCACATTTGAATTATGTACTGAGTAAAGAAGACTGCCCTCTACAGTTGGGCCTCATCCATTGAAGGCCTCCACAGGAAAAAAGGCTGAATGTAACAAAAGGCTCTCTGCTAGTCTTAGAGTTGGGACTTGGGTCTTGTTTTAGTTTCAGACTTAAGCCAGGACTGGACTGGAACCCATACTGTCAGCTCTCTGGGTTCTCAAGGCTTTAGACTCAGACTGGAATTGTACTATTGACTCTCCTGCATATTCAGCTTTTAACTGCAGTTCTTGGGATCACTCAATCCTCATAATCATGTGACTCGATTCCTTACAGTAATTCTATCTATTTCTGTGTCTGGATCTACATCAATATCTATCTCTGGCCTATTGGTTCTGTTTCTCTGGAGAGCCCTGATGAATAGAGGGTGCATAGTTTAGAAAGTTTCAAAAACTATTGCTTTGATGAATCAATTAATTGCATCAGCTATTTGTTAAGCATCTGTTAAATTCAAAACAATAAAATGTACTAAGTGCTATGAGGACAATAAAGATAAAGAAGTAGCCAGGTCTGCAGCAGGTTCTTAAACTCACTCTTAAATTATCATAAGGCAAGAGATTTTAAAAGCCTTGAAGGCAAGAGATTTTAAAAGCCTTGAGAGAAATGCAATCCAAATGCTTTGATATTTCAGAAATGGAAGGGAAGGTGACTTTGGCCATGTGCTTTGGAAATGGCTTTATCAAAAGGCAACACTAAGTCAAGCTCAGTTCTCTATTATTACTTTATTTCTTAACTATTGATGTTCTTTATTTTACTCGCAAACAATCTTGAACTCCTCTGGTGGTGTTGTAGGATATGTTAAAACCATGAAGGAACTATTATTATTTTTTTTTAATTTATTTTTACTTGTTGATGGACCTTTATTTTGTTTATATATGGTGCTGAGAATCAAACCCAGTGACTCACACATGGTAGGTAAGCATTCACCACTGAGTCACAACCCCAGCCCTCAAAGGCACTATTTTTAATGAAGTGTTCATACTCATTCAATCAAATAAGGGCATCAAAATAAATAGGGCAAAAACTATCAATAAGAAATAGGCTGAAACACATTGGTACAAGTAGACTATAACAACTTTTTCCTGTCTTGACAAACTAGTAAGTAAAATATAGAATATCTAGAAAATAATTAACAAGGTAGGTCTAACTTACTTAATTACATCAAACTATGGTGCACCATATCCCAAGATGACACCTACCAGAGAAAACATCTTAAAAAATGAAACATTTACAAAACCAGAATTATATTAAGCCTAAAGAAGGCCTAAAGAAGGCTCCCAAACACTTTCAGAGTCATTGACAGCATTCTTAGCATCTAACACAATAGCATTAAAAATTAATTACCAAAATGGAAAAAAAAAAAAAACTCTTGCCATCTGTAAAGTAAAACTTCTTTTTTAACCCATTCTTGAGTTAAAAGTACAATCAAAACTGGAACTGAAGAATATCTACAAAATGTGAGTAATAAAGATATTGCCTATTATAATATGAGGGATATAAGCTTACCAAATAAAAAAATATAAAAGTGTGATCTTAATATTAATAAAGAAGAGAGAGCAAAAGACTAGCAAATACTATGAGAGTAGAAGAAGAACAAAAGCAGTAAAAACTCCGAAGTGAAATAAAAGGAGCTTATAGAAATAAATTCAGATTAATAAAATCATAAACAAGAAAATGATAGATCTAATAAATTCAAGAACCGCATTATAAATAAACACATTCAAATAAACCATCAGCTAACCTGGACAGATAGGCAATAAAGAAAATACCATTTGCAAACATTTCTTTAAAACATAAAGGCAGATCCTACAAAGAGTGATGCTGCAGGCGCAGTCTCTGGGATCTGGTGGTTGGGATGTCTGTCACTGTTCCTTTTTTGACTTGCAGCACTTGGCAGGACTTTCTTTCCAGTAGTTGGCACCATTTCTCTTGTGAGTGAAGACACTGGCTGCCCCTTCACCACAGGGATTGGATTGTGGGCCTCAGTTCCAGGGGCATCAGGAGCCATTGTCTGACTTTCTTCCTTGCCTTTCGCTCTTCTTTGAAGGCCCTTGTTTGGGGATCAGGTTGCCTGAATTCTGCTACCTAAAATTTCTGCTACTGACTTTGGTGTTTCATGCTAGAGTCTCAGTTAGAACTTTACTATCCTCTTCTTCAAAATGATAGGGTTGGATTTGAACATTTCTTATCTTTTTCTTGGTTCTTGGCGTCCTGCTCTTTGTCACTTCAGCAGTGACCCACCACTCGGTTGCATTCTCCTCTCTCCTCCACCTCAAGGTAGTATCCAGTCATCCATGAGCCAGAGCACATGGTGACCTCAGATTTCTTTGGAGACCTTGCAAAAATCAGTGCAAAAGATGTCAGTAAAAGGTTTCTTTTCCTTGACATTTGTATGAAAATGTTTTTTGTTTTGTTTTGTAGTTCTGATTGACAGTGAGTTCAACAGAAATGGGGTCAAACTTTCTTTCTCAAACCAGGAAGTGTGTATGATCATTTTCTTTTATTAAATTCTGTTTTATTCTACATATATATATATATATATATATATATATATATTTTTTTTTTTTTACCAAGTGCAGAGCTACTAGGATTGATCACAATGGCCATCAAATCCAGATGTATTTCTGCCATCTCTAAAGAAAAATGTTACTTATTTTTATATTTGAGTTTTTTTCAGTTAGCCCACACACAATAGATCTGCTATCAAAAAGTTTAAAACAACAACAACAACAACAAATGCCTTATCTTTTATGCCCACAGAAAGTATGAGTAACTCTTGGTGGCAGCAAATTTTGCAGACATTGATCTACAAAGGAAGTAGTTCTTTATGAGAACAGAATATGAGGTAACGCGCATAACAGCCCCTTCATCCTAGATCAGGTCTGCTTACCCAAGATACTTATCAGTCTGTCCAGGCTAAGCAGCCTGCATCGTGCCCTATTATTATTACAGATGCTAATCGCCTTCTCCTGAGCACAGGTCAGCACCAGAAGAGAATGCCAGTTCCAATCTGCAAGCCATCACCTTTTGTGAGGCCTTAATGAGTGCTCCTGAAAAGAAAGCAGAAAGAAAGGGAAACTCGATTTGCAAGAGGAGGCTTGATAGTGGATAGAGGATAGAAAGAGAATTCACTTACATAAGAAAGGAAATTATAAAATTCATTCAAACTTACATGCGGAAACTTTTCTTTCCTGTTCTTTCTGACTGGAGTGAGCCACCAGGCGGTGGCGAAGGTGTGGCTTTCTAGGTGGTGGGATTGCATTTTCCCTTTTCTTCTGCACTTAGTAAGCGCAGTAACATAGCTCCTTAGTGTGGGCGGGAGGGGTGGGGAGGCTCTTCAAATCAGTGAAGTCTGTGAGATTGTTGGTATTGATTTTTCCTCTTGAGTGACACAATTTAAGTGACTCTTGACAGGAATTTTCTTCTTGATGAGAATTGACTTCTGATTGCCTGGACATCTCACAGCACTGGCAGGAGAGAGAAGACACCTGCAAAGGGGAACTCAGAGCATCCTCAGCTCTCTTGCAGGGTTTTCCTACTATGCTGCCCCTATGAGGGGCCGGGTTGCAGCAAGCATGACAAAGGAGAAGGGCTTGTCTTCTGGGGACCCCTGTTCTAATTAGCTTAGCTATTCTGGGAATTCGTGATATGTCTATACCAGTTTATCATCATCACCATCATCACCAACATCACCATCATCACCTTTTTTCAGGATGAGTCAGCACAGACCCAAAGACACACAGATGGAAGGTGAAACTATTTTCAGTCTGCAGGTTGCTACACATGAGAAGAACTGATGACTCTTGCTTCATTCTCCCATTTTCATTCAAGTTTAGAGCTACCATGTTTAATAAATAAGTGTGAGAATAACAGATTCCAGTGTCTGGGTGTTATGCAAAGTGGAGATTATATACAGATTTCTGGGCTGGTCAGTACATAGAAGACTGGTTTATGACAGTTCTTGGTTGGAATCAAAAAGTAGGAATTAAACCATTGGGGACATTGGACTCTTTTTCATTTTTTTTTTTTTTGGACAAGACAATGAAGATACTTGCTTTTACTGTTTACTTCCAAAGAGAACCTGAGGCAGCCCAAGTAGTACCATGCAAAAATAGAAGGATCAACAATGAGAATCCAGAAATCTATATGAGGACAGAAGAAATATTGTTGAAAGCAGTTGAATACCAAACTTACTCCTGTTTGAAAGTCAATAATAACTTGATCGTTACAAGGATAATAATAACAGTTTCAAAGACTTTGTACCAAGTTTTTTTCCTATGTTATTTCTAATTTTTGCAACAACTTCACAAACAATAATAACAAACCCAGAACTCAGGAAAGACAAATGATTTCACAAGACTCATCAACACAGTAAGTGATGGAGCCAAGATTCTGATTCGGAACTGAGTTCAAAGCTCACAGTTGATGGTCTGAATATGACCTGCAGGGCACGTTCCTAGACCACAGGGAAGTGACTCAGATCTAAGATGCCTGACAGCCCTCCTAAAAGCTCAGTGTGGAAAGAATTGCCTGGTCCTACATCTGTTCACCAGGGAGTTGCCTTGGAATGTTGATTGTTCATGGGGGAGAGGAGAATTCCTGGAATCTATACTGCTTCAATTTTTGGAAGGGTCTTTGGAAAACTGCCTCCCAGGGTCCCTGTAGCCTTGGTAGGGACTTTTACTTTTTTCCAAAAATAGTCTTTATTTTACTAACTATAAAGATAGCCTCAGTTGCTCTTACTAAGATCGGAGGAAAGGCTCCCCGCTTGGCTCTGACACAAAAGTCTGAGCAAAAAGAAGCTGACCTGGCCCTGGCCACCTGATGCCGCTATCCAGATGGCACCACAGACTCAAGCTCTTCATGCCAGAAGCCAAGATTATGGTTTACTAGGTGTCTGGGGCTCTTGGCGGCAACATTTTTTTTTTTGGACCAAAATATATATAAATAGTAAGTATATTTGTAGCCATAAGAGTCTCTGCTCTGTAATAACCATGTTAATGTTCTCATAAAAAGATATGGGGCAAGAGCAAAGTGACAGAAAGGCTGATTAGCATTTTATGACAGAATTAAGCTGCATGACAAATAACTCACTGGTTTTATAGCCCAGCAAATTCTGCTTTCAGATTCTAGAGGAACTGAGATGTTTTTGTTCATTTATTTGTTTTTTATATTTAACCATGAAGGTGTCCAGAACAATTTGTAGAAAAATGTAATACAATTATAATAGTAAATATAATGGTTAGTATTAATATTTATTAATACTCTGATCCATTTACTCCAAAATTTCTGCAAAACTTAATTGTATTTTTTTTAACCTGGATTTTCAGGTAGATATTGGTTTAGGGTAAAAGGAAAAATTCAACCCACTACTCATCATTGTTCCAACTGTGTGATGGATTTTACACAATTTGATACTGCCACTAGTGTGCCCCAACTTTAGGAAAAGCTCTTTGAGGCTATTAATTCTGAGTGTTAAAGGGGAAATGACTTCCAGTTTGTTCAAGGTATTGGATTCTCTATTAAGAACACCCTCTACACTTGCAGTTTTGTTACAGGTAAAGAATGGGAACAGGTGGAAAGAGGCAAGGAAGACACCTCACTTAATTAGACAAAGGATAAGTTATTGTTGCTGAGAAATGATTCAACAGCTGTTTTTCTCATCTACAGACACAGGAATCACCCCAGGTTTCCTTAGTTGTTGGTGGTAGATGAGGCTATTAGTTCTCGTTTACTTCAATTAGAGTGTAATATTAATGTCAAAAATTCCAGCATTAAAAAAAAAGAATGAAAAAAAGCTCATGATTTTATCCTGATAATGAACACTGATGATATGCTATGCCATATATTTAAATAAAATGCAAATGGTACAAAAATTCACCTCTTTTTAATTGACCAATGCATTAGGCAACTGCTGAAAGCACCCCCTATGTCTAGCACCCTACCAGGCAGCTGGAGATACAAGAAGACAATCTAGTTCCTGACCTCCAAAAATGTAACCCGTTTGGGAAGCTAAAATGATTGAATGAAATAATTAATGAGCAATGCAGGATGATACAATGAAAGACTATAGGATGTGGATAAAAATGTCATCACTGTCATCTTGAGTGCATCTGTAATTAGATTGATAACCCTTTATACATTCTAACAGCTGACACACATTGACTGGATTGAGAGTCAGGAGATGCCAGTCTGGTTGCCACTTGGAAAAGGCCATTTAACATATGTTTTTCCAGATAAAACAAAGCAGATTGTGTTAGATGACCTTCAAAGAAACTTTCTATTGTGAAACTTTAAGAAGTTAGACTCTGGCTACTATCACTGGAAGGATTTCAAGTCTTTCCATAAAGTCTGGGAGGTGGAAACACTTGGAAAGACACTTAGAAAGCACTTCTCCTATGAGGTAACACTATCTATTACTCTTTATTGAGAAATAAGATACTGGGGTTCTAGTCCTAAGGAGATCCAGAGTCTAGGTGGGACAAGGGTGGAACTAGAGTGACCTTTGGCTGCAGAGTATGAAACAAAAATAGATCTGAAGTCATCTTCCAAGGGGAACATTATAATGAAGTCTAAGAGTCTGGTCAACCAAAGTATCAGTTTGTAGAGTCCACACAAAGTTAGAAAATAAATGAAGGGCAAATGGGCAGAGATCAGAGACAGTAGAACTGAGCAGAAGGTCAGGAGCAGAGTCTGAAGATGATCTGGGCTCAGGAGCATAACCACAGGGTAAGGAGAAACATTTGATTTGGGGGACCTATGGCTGAGATTGCTTCTAGACTGTCAGCATAGCAACCATCATCATATGCTGCTTTATATGTATTTGTCTTTTTTTGCAAGAGTTAGATTTGAGGTTTGGTTATGTTCTCTTGCCTTATCCTTTCCATGGGCAAAGGCAGGTCTTTAAAATGATAGTTGGTTAGAGTTGATAGTTGGTTAGATGTGAAGATTTCTCAGTTCCTTTCTTCACATCTCTTTTCTTACCCAATTCATCCTTCTTCCTGTTATTAATATAGAGATTGTTCTACAGCATATTGTCTCTGCTACAATATGGCTTCAACTTATTTTTTCAACTATTATCAACCATTTCTACTATACAAACATTTTACTTTCTAGCCAAATTATGTCTTCTGAGGTCTCAATGTACGTTGTCCTCTATCACTACTGTGCCTTTATTTGTGCTGACCCTCTTTCCTAGAATGCCATTATTTCATCCTTTCTAGGATCCAGTCCAATCTCAGTTTCCCACTGGACACCTCTTCAGAGCCTTCCCATCAGATATAACCTTTCTCTGTAATGAATTTCTTCAGCCCATCTCTCATTTTATTATTTCTACCTTCTATATTATTTATGTCTACCCTTGTCTTTTCTGTGCTGAGAGATTGAATCCTCATCTGGAGAAGGAATTGTGTGTCCCCAGCACCTTATATAGTGCTTGATAGGTGGAGAACTCTTAGTTGTCCATTGAGATCCTGATATAGGCTGGGAGAAGAGTGTAGACATTTAGGAAAGACAAAACAAAACAAAACAAACAAACAAAATACACACCAAGACAATTGTATGAAGTTAAGAATTGTTTTTCACAATCACTAAGCATCTGCAAACAGGTATAAGCCTACCTTGATTGTTAATCCTTTAATTGGAACAACTCATTCAGACTGCCAAGCAATTGTGTCAAAATCCATGTACTTCTTTTGTTATGGTTTGTATATGGTGTTCCCCAAAAGCTCACATGTGAAAATGGAAGAAGGTTCAGAGAAAAAAATATGATTGCCTGGGGTTGTGGCTCAGTGCTAGAGTGCTCGTCTAGCATGCACAAGGTACTGTGTTCGATCCTCAGCACCACATAAATGTAAAATAAAGATATTGTGTCCATTTAAAACTAAAAAATAAATGTTTAAAAAAATGATTGGATTACACTAGCCTTAACCCAATCAGTGAATTATCACCTGGTGCGATTGAATGGTAACTGTAGGCAGGTAGAGTGTGGCTGGAGAAGGTAGGGCTTTGGGGGTGTGGCTTTGGGGTTGATATTTGTATCTGGAAAGTGAAGATCTCTCTCTCTCTCTCTCTCTCTCTCTGCTTTCTGATCATCATGTGAACCGCTTCTCTCTACCACACTCTTCTGCAGTGACATTCAACCTCACCTGGAGCCCAGAGGCATGGTATTGGACTTCTATGGACTGAGACCTCTGAAAACATGAGCCCTCAAAGAAACTTTTCCTCCTCTACAATTGCACTGGTTGGCAAGTCACAGTGGCAAAAAAGCTGACTAAAATACTTCTCAAGAACATTTCTGCAATATAAGCTTTCAAATGTAAAACAACTACACTCCATTCTTTCTTCCTTCTCTTCTCCAGGAAGTACACCACTTTATTTCATTTTATTTTTTTTAGCATTCATAAGTTGACATTAAAAGTCAATTTTGTAGCCCTTATTTTGTACACTTCTTTCATTCATCTTTGTGACTCTTCTTTGTGGCCCCCATGTTGTACCTAAATGCTTCAAGAAGTGTGATAAAATTGTTCAGACTTTCTCTAGCAAACTTCTACAACAGTACTAGATATCTGACTCTCCACTAGCTTGTCAATTTCTCTTTGCTGCCTTTCTTCATCTCTAAAATGGGGATAACAATGATCATTTTGTAGTTGAATCATTAAGTGAGTTAATGTCTGCAAGGCACTTAGTATAGTGTCTGGTGGATAATAAGTATTAGCTATATGAACTCTTATTTATTGCTAAGCTTAGAAGTGAATTAGTCCCTTGGAACTGTTTAACTCTAGTACCATGTGGCTATTTCTTGGTCAAATTGTGATCCACACTGATCTCTAGACTTTTTACCAGATGTTCCTATGGAAAGCCACTTCTTCTCCATCTTAAATCTATGCAGAGTCCCCCCCCCCACTTTCCCTCAAGTACTACTATCCTCTTTTTCATATGGAGATTTCATTAGACTCTGACGGGTAGCTCCCTTCATTGTCTTAGATTGAGCATAGTTATGAGTAATATCCCATGTTGTACTTTGGGTAGAGGCTGAGAGGAACATTTCCACTATAAATGGCACTGTGCTATTGGTTGGAGGCATACTGAAACTTTTTACCTTTCCCAATAGCATTCAGGGAGAAGAGGCAGGGCCTGGTGGAGGAGCAGTGTGATTTGAAAGAGCAAATTCTAACAACAGCAGAGAGACTGGGGGAAGAGCTGTTAGGCAGCTTTCCAAACATACCATACTGTTGATTCTAACAGTAAAGGGGCTCTCTTTCTAATCACTCACTTTATATTTCTGAACCCTCTCAACAAAGGCAGTGGAGATGAAGGCTGCTGCTGCAGATGTGGCTTGTGTGCTAGAGCTAGCCAACTGGGAAACTCCTGGGAATAAAAGCAAATTAGGAATACATGTATGATGTGTGCTTCCTGGAAAGGTTTCTACTCCTGTCAAGAGGTAAAATTATTAAAGTTAATGCCCTTTCCTTTGATTTGACTCAAGAGTGAAGCTTTATACTATTGGCCTAGCACAGAGCTGGGTCCACAGTAGACACTGAATAGACATCAGCTGCTTCTGAGATGCCTTCAGATTGTCCTATGCAGAACAATTTTCATTCTTTTATATATTAATAGTTCCCAAGTTGTCTCCAATGTACTGTGAATTCTAGGTACTGTTTAATCAGTTTTTAAAAGATAAATGATCATTTGCTTTTTCTGGGACATGGTCCCTTTTCTTATGTAATAAAAAAAAAGCAATTGCCTTTTTTTGTTGGAAGATCACATTGAGATTTCATATCTTATTCATATTCCCCACCAACATTCATTCTTATCTATCACTTACTAGTCTCTTTCAGCATGTTTTTCATTCCCAATGAATATCTGTGTTTGGGAATAATTTTTCTTAAGATAGTATATCTTGGTTTATATATAGTTTGCATTTTTTTCAAGTTCAATCTCTTCTTCTCTTTATATTTTTAAAGCCTTAGGGCTTTGTTTTCCATTTCTAAGTTTTCATCCTGTATAATGTCTTCCCATTCAGTATCAGCACCACTTGCTTTCCTTTTGTCTCAGATTCTTCGACTGTGGGCACAATGGTAGGATCTGAAAAAGCCACTTTGGCAAATACTTATTAATTTATTGCTTAATTAGTTGGAGACATTATTAAATTATTTTCACAGTGAGGACAGTGCAGATTTTCAGACTCAGACTACAGGAAGGTGGCACTCTGAGGATGTTCCCGTCTGCCTTTGTCCACTAAACATCATGGTATTCATTCTTTTTACAAAAGCCATAACACCTGCTTCTGATTTCTAGGATTAGGAAGAATGAAGAATGAGTGAAACCAAGTGGAAAGAATGAATCAAGGTGTGCTCACAGAGATGAGGGCAGAAGACTGGGGTCTGCCCTTCTGCACTGGACAAAATATTCAAATGGATAAAATCTGTTCATTGAGAGTAACCATAACAGATTTTAGAAGGGAAGAGCAATGGGTTTGGGAGTCCCTATTAGGCACATGCTATTTTCCTCCTCCTTTCCTCTTCCTTCTCTCTTTCTTGCTCCCTTCTCCTGTCATCTTCTCATTTTTTTCTTCTTAGTAGAGATTGTTAGGACATAGTTCATTCATAAGCAGACTCTATCTAACTTGTGTATATTTTTAAATATGAAATAGTTTAACCATAAAGAAAGTACAAAGACTTATATAGTGAAACCCAGGGACACGTCACCTACTTGGTCTAATTTTAACATTTTGTATTTCTGCTTCATATGATTTTATTTAAAGACTGTGTACTCCTGCCTGATCTTATTTCCTCTCTCCTCTCTGACCTTTGTATTTATCACTTCTACGAATGTTTATACTTTAAATCTGTGAATCTATAAATATATATGGTATTCTTTTGTAAGTTTTTAAGCTTTATATAATTGATTTAATGTACACATCTCCTAGAACTTGACTTTGGTTGTTCAACATTATTTCTAAATTTAATCCTTATGCATGTAGTTGTCATTCATTCACATTACTGATTGCGTGTTATTCTGTTGTACCTTAGTATGTCACTGAATGTTCCTTGTGGCCTTGTAGTCTTTTTTTATCTGTAAAAATTTGGAATGTCATAAGTATACCTGAAAACAAATTCATGCCTGGTTATTTAACAGTTTCTCCAGGATATACATCTAGGCATAGTTGTTAGGCTAAAGGTATGTATGTTTTTAACTTTGCTAAGATTTTCAAATATTGTTTTCACAGTGATTATGTTGATTTATATTTCTCCTGATCATGTAAAAAGGTTGCTATTGTTTCACAGCAGTTGGTAATAGAATTTTAAGGTTTTGTCACTCTGAGAGCTATGGAATGGGATATCATTGTTTTGACCCTCATTTCCCTAGGTAGTAGTCAGGTTGAGCATCTTTTCTTTAGATGTCTTTTGATTTGGCTTCCTATGAGTTATCTGGTCATATAAACAGCATGGTATTGGATATTTTTATTATAATCTCTGTGTCTTTTAACTGGCATGTATAACTCATATAGGTTTATTGTGATTAATAAAACTGATTTTACTTCTCTCATCTTATTTTTGTGATTTTTCTCAATCTTGCTTTTTCTGCTTTTCTCCTCTTTTAACTGCCGTATGTTGATTGTTATTTTTATTCATTTTCCCTTTTCTACTATTTGAAATTCATGCCTTCTGTTTTCATCTTTTAAAGGTTACCCTTAACATTTTAACATGCATGTTTGGCTTAACAAAATCTCAATTGCATTCTTCTGAAGTCCTCCTGTGTTCTCCTGAATAACATGAGAAGTTCAGAATCTATTTTTTCCTTTATCTTTTTACATTTTACTGTTTACTTAAAATTTATCTTATGTTATATGCACTGATTATCATTGTTATAGCTGATTTTACAAGTAATGCTTATCTACATAAACCACATTATTAAACAATTTTATTTGGTCATCATTCTCTTATGTATTTTAGTCTCTTCTTTTAGGCTGAGAATCTTTCTTCCTAAAATACATTCTTTATTGGTTCTTTAGCAAGTGTCTATTTGTGTGAAGCTCTCTGACTTAATTTGCCTGAAATAGTCTTTATTTCATTCTGACTCATGAATGATGGTCCAGATTCATAAAGAATTCATCAGCTTTTATTCCCCCAAGTACTTCAAAGATAAAGTTTTTTTGTCTTGTTTTTGTTGTTGCTGTTGAGAACTGGGTTCTAGGTATAGATTTATGTTTGTTTATTCTGTCAATAAAAATGTGTGTCCTGAATTACAGCTTTCTTCAATACTGGGAAATCCTCTGCTATTATTTTTTTCAGTTAATGAATTCCCTTTCTATTATTATTATTATTATTATTATTTTGCATCACTGGGGATCAACTCCAGGGCATGTGTGTGCTGGGTAAGTGCTCTACTACTAAGCTACACACTCAACCTCTATTTTCTCTTTCTGGAACTCCCATTAGACATATGTTGGTCCTTCTTCCCAGTCTGTCTTTTGTATTCTCCAACATTTTTTTTATATTTTCATCTCTTAAGTTCCCCAAACTTAATTATGACTGATTCACTCATAAATACTTTCATATTCATTAATTCTCTCTTCAATTATATCTAATCTATTTACCTACTTCACTGTGTTTGTTCATTTCCTATTTAGGGAAACAAACTATATAAAGAATCCTATAATGAATGCCTCAGAATTCACCATCAAGCTTCATAAATAAAAAACAATATCTTTTATTGGTTTTTAAATTTAATTCACTGAATTTATTTAGTGATGCCATACTCCATTCTTTGGATTTTCTGTCATGTATTTGTAGCATTTGTTTCTTTTTGTAGTTTTCTATTTCTTTTGTAACTAACCATTTAAAATATTGATTTTGCATTTTTTTCTAATAGTTCCATCATTGCAAGATTTCAGAAGTTTAATTTTGCTATATGCTTTATATGCCTACTCTTATTCGATGACATTTTCCTTCTTTGTATTATAATTGAATGATAAGCTAATTCAGTGATGCTTTTTCTATTTGATTCCTAGGCAGCCTGAGTTGAATCCATACCACACTAGAAAGTTTTGCTTATTATTTTCTTCTAAGTGTCACAGGGACATTAATAGGCAAGAAACTATTTTTATGGTTTCTAGAGGTTGATAGTGGTAAATTCACAATCTACAGACTAACACTGACACATTCTTGGTTACAAGTTCTTAGGGTATTCTTTTTTTTAAGTTTACCTTGTCATCGAATTTATAGCCCATTAAGCTTCCTGGTTTCATATGAGGTATCTTAATTCTCACTCTATGCTTTAATGCATCTCCTAATCTTGTCTGGTGGCATAAAATCCAAAGAACCTTGGTTACAAAGACCAGAAATCCTCCCCACTTCCCTGGCAGCCATCTCTTTGGCTTATGGGCTTCTCCAGATACTTAGTCCTGTGGATTCAGATTGCTCTTTGTTTTTGGTCCTTAGTGTTATTCCTCTGTTACATGCTCAGCTGTTTAACAGATTATTATATTATTTTAGCTCATCTTTAGGTGTCATTTTTGGTGGGGAGGTTTATTTGATTTTCTGGTTCCCACACAACTTCCACTTAACTTTTCCAAGGTTTTCCTTTCTTATTTAAAATTTTAGTAATAATACATACTTTGAAGCTTCTTCTAAGAATTGGAAGTAATATATGCAAAGTATTTCTCTATGTCTGGCAATGTCTAGCACATAGATATTTGACAAAGTAGTTGTTACTAATTTTATTTTGTTAACACATGAATAAAACATGAAAAGTAAATCATGAAAATATGTTTTGGATTATTTATTATCATTAAGAAAACCCTTTGGGAAATGTTTCTATGGAGTAATAATTTGGATTGGGGCCCAAATCTTGATCATATTTTTAAAAAAATGTTGAAGTCCTACTGTGGGCTTGGGATTCTATTATATTCTATAGTTTCTTAGTTCCCAATATAAGCGATAGTGCCACCTCTAAATTAGGTGCTGCATGTCTTGAAAAAAAAATGTCTTGAAGTTTTTGCATTAAGTCACAAAGCTAATACTAAGGAAACCAAAGGGTATAACTTCATCATCTCTCTATTCTTTTATAATTTGGCCATCTGGCAGCTGTTCTACCCCCTCCCCTTGTACTTCCTTTTAGCCAACTCAATAAAAGCATTGGGTATTTATAACATGTGCTCTGTACAAATTGTTCAGGGCATTGAGAGGAATATGGATGTAATATGTTCACATCCTCAGATATCTTAGAGTCTATTTGGGAAGATTAGGTATCCAAAATTATAAATAAGAACAACAACAGCAAAAGTCTATGTACTTATGTACCAGGATTAGTTAAATAAATAATAATGCTATGGAAGTTTAGAGAAGAGTAAAGTCTGAACTCAGGTTTGTCAGTGGAACATGAGTGAATTTACTTGGGTAGGAATGGAGAGATCGTGCAAGCTGAGATGTTACATGAATAGAGGCACAGAGGAAAGCATCCTGATGTCAGAGAAAGGAGTGCACACCCAACCATGGGGTACTTGAATTGGAGTTCTGGCTATGTGGACTTTTATGTTCTAATCTCCTATTGAATCATCCTTTTTTGGCTTGGAGAATATTTTGGAGCAGCATATAGGCTAAGCATTGAGAGATATATTAGTCAAGACAAGTGAGGAAAAAAATCAAATTAGTGTAAGAAAAAAGAAAAGAAAAAGAAAGAAATGTGTTTTATTAGACTGAGAAACAGAGGGTCACCCTTCATACGTAGTTTGACACTGAGACTCATAAATTGCTGTCTGGACTATCTGTCCTTCATCCTTCAGCCCTTCTCTTCTTTACAGATGTTTTCAATATCAGGTCCATAATAGAGTGGTTAGGAGCACTAGGTCTCCATCTTGTGTGGTTCAAGTCTGGTTGAGAAGAGATAGCTTCTTTCTTTCAGCAGAGCCCATCAAATCGCTAGTCTTAATTGGTTATTCACTCATCCAAAGAGAATGTGATGCTTAATAGACAGGCCTGTACCTCAAGATGGATTTAACCATACTTGGAGCTCACAGATTGAAGAATAATAGAGGAACAAGATAAAACATTGCACTGATAAAATGTTGTGTTTGATTGCTTTAAAAGATGTAGATGAATTCTGGCAACTAAAATAATGGAGTTCACCATGGGACAGGGGTGAGGTGACTATATAATAAACAGATATTATAGCCAAACAGACCTTTCTCACATTTTGAGCAAAATTCCCAGTCTTTGTGAGATGTGGTGTTCCTATCTAGTGTCCTGGTAGGATTGCTTGGAGAGTCAGGAGTGGGAAAGCACTTTATGAGTCATAAAAATACTGTAGTACTACACAATGTCTGTATGTTACATGGATGTGAATAGACATGAAGGCAATAAGGAGAGATGGATGGACTTTGGACATGCTAAATAAATGTTTGTGACTGTTGATCCTGGGGAGTTGTCAAAGATTTACTATATAAGGGACAACGTTGTGTTTGTGTCACATGGCTGCCGTCCTAAACCTTGACCTGTTCTCTTTTCCAGAATCTTGATGCATGCTCCCCTCTTTCCTTGTGCAGAAATTTTTGGCTCATGTGCCACCCTAAAAGCAAATATTAGCATCTAGACAATATTTACTAATGTCACCCAGCTTTTCACAGCATCCTGAAATGAGTGAAAGACAAGAAAGGGAATGAAAAGAGATTTATAGGCCCTCTCTTTCCAAATTCCTTTATAGGCAGTCCCCATTTACAAGGGTTTGGTCTAAGATTTTTTTTACTTACGATGGTGTGAAAAGTGATACACATTTGGTAAAAACCATACTTTGAATTTTGAATTTTGTTCTTTGCCTGAGTTAGTAATACCTGCTAGGAGCAGGAGCAAGCTGCGGCTCCCAGTTAGTCCTGTGATCAGAAGGGAACAACCAGTATTCAACAGTGCACTATGCTGCTAAGCTATCAGGTGAAGCCAATTGGGTGTATTAGATATATTTACAGTTATTTTCAGTTTATGATGGGTTTATCAGGAATGTAACCCCATCATAAGTTGTATTCTCTATTTCCTTTCTCTGAAAGTGCTGACCGTTTCTCCTACATTGTTTTACCGAAAGAGGTTTTTGTTTCTACTGCCCTGATTTCCCAAACCTCTTTCTCTCCTTTATATTCAATGGATGATAAAGTATTGCTAGATATTCAGGGGCTGAAACTGGTTCTCTGATTGGCAACCTTGAATAAAAATACAAAATCAAATTATTTTCTTGAACAGTTTTCATAAGGAAACAAGCCTGTGAGCCAGGTACTTCAGGCATTGAACTCTTTATGTTGGAGATATTCCTATATCTACCTATGTAATCTATATCTATACTGGAGGTTTATTTATACTGGAGATGTATCTCTATCTATCTAATCTACCTCTTTAAACATAAGATAAATGTTGAAATGATTTCACAAAATGGTATCGTTTCTTTCCAGACAGTTAATGTTTTGCATGAACATTCAGCTCTGCCTATGACCCTTATGATTCTTTTTCCTCAACCCATAGGGGTGCCACTTTCATTTTGTATCTAGTGCCCTCCACTCTTTCCAACCGCCCCTCCCCTCTCCCATCTAGACTGGCAATTTATGCCAGTGTGTGTGGGGGAAGAATTCCACTATTTCACTCAGGGTTAAGGATAAATAAAATGGATGGCTGTGGGTTGGCTCTGAGTGTTGAACAGGTTTAAATTGCAGCATGAGTTTGTAGACTGATTCTGGGTCCTTGGTTTGGAAAACAAGCATAACACCACAAAATAATTGAACTCTTCATAATTCAAACAACATGTGGACTTTTAAAATTGAAAATTTTTGTTTTCAGTTTTTCTTTATAATGCTAAATATTTGCTCACAACGATATTATGAAATATTGCTGGTGTCCACTAACTCCCCAAACATCAGCAGTCATTGGTTCCATCAAGACTGGACATGGCTTCTCACTCATAGCTGACATAGGCTGGTGAAATATTAGGCACTTATCAATGGGTCTTAACACTGAAGTGAAGGTCAGATGCAATCAGACTTTTGTGACTACTGAGGTAGTGGCTGAAGTCACATGGACTAACAAATTGAAGCAGTGATTATTTTTTATTTGTAAAATTTCTATCCTAAGACCTTCCACTTGTCTACTACCTAGAAGGCTTTCCTATTTGCCGACGACCACCAAGATTTTCCTCTGGGATTCTTATATCCCTCATTGGGCTTAGTGTTCTTAAAGAGAAGGCAGAAACTATACCCATCTACAGCTTAGACCATAGACTAGAAAGTTATATTCTTTGAGTTCAAATCCTGACTCTGCTTCTTCTTCACTGGATGACATTGAAAGTTAGTTAACTCTGTCTTCATGTTTTTGTTTAGAAAATAGCATGACAATGGCATTTATCTTGAAGAGTTATTAGGATTAAATGAACACATGCAAATGATGTGCTTAGAAGCCAGCACCTAGGAAGAACTCAGCTGTTAGTTTAGTATTAATTGGCATTATTTCTGATGATTATGACTGGTTTAGGATCAGGGGATTACCTCTGCCTCCAAATGGGAGATGTATTTTCCTTCCAACTTCTTAGTTATTTTAGGCCGAATATTTTTCTTCTTATCATCTCACCAGAATGTTTTCACCTGACTTGCTTCATGTAGACAAGAAAGCACACACGTGCCCACAGGTATCATGCACATGTGTGTGTGCTGATTTAGATAGGGAAACTTTTAAAGTCTACTTTTATCACCAATTCTGTGTGTGTGTGTGTGTGTGTGTGTGGCAAAATATACAAAACATAAAATTGTCCATTTATTTTTATAAAAGATTACATAAAAATATAAAAATTGTAGTTATCAATGGGGAATCATGTGCCATCTTAACAATTTTCAAGTGTGCAATTCAGTGCTATTAAATGTACTTGTAATCTGCAATTATCACCCCCATCCATCTCCAGAACTCTTTTCATCTTACAAAACTGAAATGCCTTGCCTAATACATATTAACCCCCTCCCTTGCCTTCCCCTTACCCCTTGAAGCCACAGTTCTACTCTCTGTCTCTATGACTTTGACAACTTCAGGTACCAGATCTAAGTGGAATCCTATGTCAAGTGTCCTTTGGTGACTGGCTTATTTCACTTAGTGTAATGTCCTCGAGTTTCATTCATGTAGTATATGTCAGATTTACTTTTCTTTTTATGGCTGAATAATTCTTGTTCGTAACAGGCAAATTTTGACTTCAAGAAAGCAGAAACTCCCTTGAGCTAGACTAAGAAAAGGGAAATCTATTTTGAGTCTGACATAATAGTCATTTCAGGAGAGGAAGCAGAGGTCATGAAAACACTGATTCTAGAACTGTTTATTGTGTATCATGGAGGCTAGCTTCTCTGTCTCTCATCAAATCGGACTCATCCTGTCTTGTGGTTTCAATACTCCAAAGATAGGTTAAAGAAATCTGTGCATCAGGGCCCATTCAGCATTGCTTCCTCTTGAGTTTGGTACCTGCTGGTTCAGGCTATAGACATGAAGAGGGACAGATTGCCCTGAAGTTAGTTTCCAGAAGACCAAGACATTACTAGCATTGATGGTGTAACTGGTAATCAGACAAAACTCATTGGTAAGTATCCACTCTACAGAGTTAAGATTATATGGGTACATAGAAGTATGTACCACATGGTAAGAGCTCAGGACTGCTCCTCAGTTTCCTTTTGCTTGGGACAAGTTACTCAGTTTTCTATTATCTATCAATGAGGATTTTAGACTAGGTCCTTTTGAGTTCTGTCATACAGCATGATCTCACCTAATGGTCAATGGCTGGACTAAGTGAACTCGGATTTCCATGATTCTTTCTCATTCAACTTTCTAGAGTAGGCTCCATTGCTGGGTTGCTCATTAAGTTTCTTCCTTTTATGGGTGTGAATAATTAATTGCAACTATCATTAAGACTCCTAGCAACCAAGTTCTGTCCCACAGCTCCTGTGGTGCAGCATGTACTTCCTGGGCAGATGAAGAAATAACAGTGTGTGAAAAATCTGTTAGCAATTAGCATGGCCAACTGGACTTTCTCAGGAGGATACACAGCATCCCCCTCCAGGAACAAGGACTCTGCTCCTTCACACCAAAGAGAACCATCTGATGTGTTCAATATTTAATAAGTGAACTGAAGCTCTAATGAGGTGGGGACATAGTACATGGGCAGTTTTGTCCTGAGGGATTAGTGGGGCAAGCCTCCTCCTGTGATTGCATCAATTGTGCCATTATGATTTAACCAGAGGCCTTGCCTTCTCCAGCAGGGGCAAGTTCACAGCTCATTTTTCACCCATCTGGCATTGCCTGAGATTTGCTCACTCCTCCAGTTTCAGTTCTAGAGTCTGGGCATGAAAGATGTAGCCGAAACCATTAGCCTTTCCAGTGGTTGTTAACCTCTCTGTGTGAACTTGGTAATTCCATCTCGGTGGGGAGTGCTCCCTACATAGTGATAAATTCCATGTGGGTCACTGAGCACAGGGAACAATGAGCCCAAGGAAGTGAAGTTATTTAAAAAATGCTAAGCTCTAGAGGTGGTCTGAGGATGGGAACAACACAGGATCATGGATAACTGATGAGGTTTCAGTAATTAGAATTTGAAGGGCAGCATCCAATCAGATAGTTTTGGTCGCTTGATTCTTTTCCTATAGGAATTGCTGTGAACACCAGGGACACATTACCTGCTACTTTCTATCCATGTGTAAATCCACTGGAAGGCAGGTAGACGTGATGACCCTGGAACATTACATTTTAGAGGAAACTGAGAAGAGATTGTGTAGCTCTTTCCAGTTCTTTCCCTTGATCCTGTTCCATGTCCTTTTCTGCCCCCTTGCCTTGCTCAGTTCTCTCCACTGCCCTGTCCTCTTATAATTTCAACCTAGAACCCGATCACCAAAATCTCGGGACATGTTTCACTATTGTGGGAGAGATTACATATACAAGAACCCATGAACTATTTTTTTGAGGATTGTATTAAAAAATAGATTCTCTTGACATTAGGAATGGTGGGTGTTAAAAAGAGAATATTTTCCAGGGAAGTTTGAGGATCACTTTTCTATGACTGACAGCTTCTTTCCAACTCTCGATGATTTTCTATGAAACATTTCATGCCAGGAATAGGAGTTGTAATGAGAAATATTTATGTGTGTGTTATTGGGGGCAGGAGGAGAGTAGTTCATGGAGTGTATAGAAATACAGGGGCAGTGGAAAGTAATGGTTGCTTTTAAGCCTAGGAATTTACTTAAGATAATAAGCCTCTGTTATTGAAAGTTTGAGATTGGAAAGAGAATAATAAAGGAGTAATTGAAAATATGCTAAAATGAATGTAATGCAAATGAGATGCAGAAAGTGGCCCGGATGTGTTGGAAGAGGATGTCAGATAATTGGAAAGCATACTTTGTGGCCTACGCATGGCCAATGCCAATCTCTTCAAGAATTCTGTGGAGCCTCTTACTGCAAAACCATTTTAAGCTGAACAGGGACTTTTATTTTCTTCTTCCTGTCAGTTAAAGAGTTGTGAAATTCTATCTATTTTGGTGTTTGTTCTATTGGGAAATGGACAAGTTCTGGAGATGAGTCAAGAATAAGCCTTGGCAGGCACTCCATGCTCACCCTGAATTCGGCCAAGTCCCCTTATTCCAGCAACTGCCTGGCTTGAGAGAAGATGTGGGTGGTTTACGTAGAGAGGAGAAGGCAGCTATGTCTAGCAAAACTCAGGGCTTCCAGTTCACTCTGTGACCTGTGACCTATGACCTTTGCCATGTGGGTAAGAAGATGACTTCTTCAAAATAAGAGAACAATAGGTGTACAGAGGCAAAATGCACATCCTCCTTCCCTAGGAGACCTCTCTTTCCACAACTCTTCTGGTGCAGCTCAGTGAATTTAAGGAAGAAGAGCGGCTAATCAGACTGGTGCTGCAAGCAGTAGGTGGGGCTCAAGCCAAGCAGTCTTGCACTGTCTTCTCTTCTAGCCCCTCCTGCCATGAAGCTGCTTGGTAAGTTCAGGCTGAGACTTTCCAGGGATACTTGTGTCACTCTCTGTCTCTGCACATATGCCTTTTAGACAAGATAATCCATGCATCTGGGTAGAAGTAAGTGTTTAACTTTAGATATGGGGACAAAATAAGAGACTCAGTGGGCCCTGATGCTAAGCCACAAGGCACACCTCTGTTACTTTCCAGAGGATTTGGCATTGCAGCATCATGGTCTGTCCATTATTAGTTTCTCATCCTTCTGTTGCTCCTTAGACTCCTTTCAACCCTCCCAAGGGCTGGTGGGGACAGGTGCTTGGCAAAGCAAGATTTAACATAGCCTTCCTATTCTACCTGGAGGCCTGGCAAAATTACAATCCTGCTCTTATCACTAAAGGACAGAAATGTTGCCAAATTTTCCCTCCAAAAGGATTAAGTCACCCTAATCTGAAACCAGGAAAATTGAAGTGTGATTGAGTTTTAGATATGATAATAGGCTATGCTAATGTTTATCTGGGCAGGGATAAACCCGAATGGTGAAGCTGTGGGAACAGATTTGTGAAGCAAACATAAAAGGGATTTGAAACTCAAAGAAAGGTTTGCTGTGCTTACTGGGGTAGTTGTAGACTAGGGGAAAAGAAGCCAAGATTAGGGAGATGATATGGGCAGAATCTGGGGCAGTTGTAGACTTATGATCTATTTGTGTAGATATTTACTTTTTAGGAGATAATGTTCTTTTCTGATGACTGAAGGATCTGAGGCTAAAAGGGAGAAGAAATAAAGAAGGGGAACTAGAAAAGAAGAGCTGCTTGGGTGTCTCAGTCTTTCATAAACCAAGACCCTCCCCTATTGAAAGTAAAGTGCTCTGGGTGCTTCTGTCCTCAGGGTGCAGTTTGTTAATGCACACAGGGTGGAGAGGGCTTGTTATTTGGAGCAGATGAGCAACCCAAGAGCATGGTGTTTGGGAGAGAACCATTAGGCTCTCGGTGAGACATTAGAGAGTGATTCAGGCTTCGACCACTGAGTGATAGAAAGAATGTTTTAGGGGTTTATGGGTTCTAATCTTGACTCTGCCAATAATTAAGAGTATGACCTTAGGAAGTTTCATCCCCATTCTGGGCCTTCATTCCTCATTGCAAATGAGGAGATGGTCACATGACTAAGGACTTGTTCCTCTAGTTTTCTATGCTTAGGAGCTACTGTGGGCTGTGCTTTGTCCCAGGGGTCCTATGTCTTCAGAAGCACACTCCAGGCTCTGGTTCTATACAGTCAACTCAGCAGTATTCATTGCCCCTTCTCAACACTTATGTGAAATAAGTGGGAAGCCACTGGTATGAGCCCCTATATAAGGAACTGTAAGCTAACAATTCATAAATAAACTGAAAACCTAATTTAGAAGTAACAAACAGCTAGTCCCAGCCAAATGTAAGCAGCCAAGCTTCAGCCAATCACGAACCTCCAGGTGTTCAGAACATGTCCAAATAAGGCACACCTCAAGCTGCAGCCATTCGGGCTATTTCTGGACTTTATTTCTACCTAATGTCTGCAAATATTAATTTCCTACATTGCAGGTGAAGCACTGAATTTCTTCTGGTTCTAAGTGCTGCCCAATTCATGAATTGTTCTTTGCTCAAATAAACATTGTTAAATTTAATTTGCCAAAATATTTTCTTTTAACAACAACAACAACAACTGCTCACTCCCCTACTCTCAACCCGTGGATCGTCTTCTCTGCAGGCTGTGTGTAAGATTGGGCGAAGGGGAGGTACCTTGATAAGATTTGGGAACCAAGAAGGAAAGAGAAGCCATGAATTTCTGAGGCAGCTGTGGATGGGTATGTGGGTCTTAACAGATGGTAGGCATCAGCTGTACCAGTGGTTCGTTCCACAATCATTGTCTTTAGTACTTCAGGCCACTGATCATTAGCAGTGACTTCCCTAGGATTCTTGTATTTTTAGTTTTTCTGAAAATTAGCACCTACTTTCCTGGGGGGGGGGGACAGGAAGAGCTCTGTGAAAGAGGTATGTGGATGCACCTTCCTGGCAGAGAGTTCCTGTGGAACTGGTCACCAAAGGATATCTTCTGCAGAGAAGACAGGGACTAGATGACCTATTCTGTGAGTGGCTTTCAACTTCTTCTCCGAGCTACTCCACAACTTGCTCATCAACAAAGAGGCCATGTTAACAGGAATAGATGTTATTCATGAGCTCAACAGCATGGATCCATCACCAAGCCTGATCCGGCTGCTATTGCTGAGTGCCCAACATGTCAACATGTCAACAGCAGAGACCAAAGCTGAGTTCCCAATAAGGCAACATTCCCCAGGAGGACCAGCCAGCCACCTGGTGGCAAGTTGATTACATTGGACTCTTTCCATCATTGAGGGGGCAGCATTTTTTTTTTCTTCCTGGAATAGTTGCAAACTATGGATATGGTTCTGCCTTCCCTGTCAGAGTGCTTCTGCCAGCACCACCATCTGTGGACTGATTGAATGCATTATTCACTGTCTTGGTATCACACAAAATATTTTTATTCTGACCAAAGAATTTTATTTTGTAGCTTGAAAAATAAAAAAAAATTAAAAAAGAAGGCAAGGAAAGCTATCATACTTATGGGAATCACTGGTCTTATGGTGTTCTTTATTTACTCAGAAGCAAGATGCATTAAAAACTCAACCAGCAATCCATAAACGATGCTCATCGTCCCATTGCTAGAATGTAGGGGTCTAGAAGACTAATGTTTGCTCCCCAACTCTACAGTCTGGACTCTGTGTTTAGAGGTCTTGGTTCCCACATGAGGAACCCTCATCAGGGGATATCACATTAGTTCCTACTGATAGTTGAGACAAGAATTTGACCATTCAGGGACTTCTAGGACGACTGAATCAAGATTTTATGGATTTAAATTGAGAAAAGGGGCATATTATGCTAAATTATCTATTAACAAATTGGCATCAACAGAGAAGGGATAAAAGGTATCACTGGTGATTGATTCAGATTATGGGAGGACAAATAGAGTTGCCATAACATAAGGGAGGCGAGGTGGAGGGTACAAAGCCTAGGGGATTTGCAGGTGTGCATTCCATATCCAGTGGCAGAAATTAGTGAAAGTCCACAACAAGCCAATAGAAGCACCTTTGGGAATAAACATTTGAAACATTTCGGCAGATAAATATAGTTATGACTGGTTTAGAGGCTAACTGGTTATAAAGAGAACATAGAATGGGTGGTATGAGAAGGAACTTTTAAGTCTAACTATAGCCCATAGGCTTGTGACTGCTTGCAAAACTGAGGACCATGTTAGTCATGTGTTTTTTTTTCTTTCTTGCTTTATTGCAGATACCAATTTCTTCTTTTAATCTTCTCTGTCTACAGTTTTATACAAGATGTTAGTTGTGATTAACTTTGCAATTTAATCTTCAGTTTACTGGCTATCAAAGAAAGATTGTGTCTAAATTAGAAGAAGAATCAATATCACACAGAGATGGCTACAGTTTCTGAAGGGACTTTGAAGCTCCACTTTTCTAAAAGTAGATGAGAGAGTGGATCTATATTCAGATGAGAGGTAGATGCCTCATATTAGGTAGACCCATGAGGTTGGTTAGAAGATAAGTATGGGTATAAAGGATCTTATGGATTTAAATTGAGAAAAGGGGGATATTGTGCTAGATTTTCTATTAACAAATCAGCATCAACCTGCCCCATTACACAGTCACAGGAGAGAAGATTTAGAGCTGCATTTCCCAGTATCTCCTGCCAGCCTAATGCCTGGTTTCAATCTGCCAATAAGAAGCTTTCCCATGAGATTCAGCAGAGGAAGCCATATTCCTTGGCTGCAGGCAGGCACATGGCACCAGAGTTGTGGGTATAAGGTTAACAGTGCTACGGGGCATCCTCCTGGAATCACCTGTGTGGTGCTGCAGGCAGCTGCGGCTGCTGGCCATGGCCTTCCTGTGCACATGCACTCTCACTTTTCTAAAATATTGCAGTGGCCTCCTTAACCTTCGCTCTTCTACTCCCAATGAAAATGGTATAGACCTTTTTTCAGCACTGGGGGTTGAACTCGGCATTGAGCATGCAACAACTAAGCCACATCCCTAGCCCCAAATTGTATGCTTTTCATTCACTTACAAAGTCCCTTCCTCTACAGACCTTGGGTGGCTTCTGTTTCCTGGCCAAACCCTAGTGCACTAAATCTAAGGTTCCTTTCTCTCCTTTCAAGAAAATCCTGAAACCAAGGATGAGCTAGGTATAGCAAGGCTATGTCCAGACCGTTTTTACTGAATGAAACTATACTGAGAGTTTAAAAGTAACCTTTTACAAATGTCTAAAATTAGTTTGATTCCATCCCATGTATTGATTCTTGACTTTACTTCCTGCACTTTAGAGTCTTGTTAAGGAAGTTGGTTCCTAAGCCAACAATATGTAGATTTGGGCCTATTTTTTTTTTCTATTAGGCATAGGGTCTCTGGTCTAATTCTTAAGTCCTTGATCCATTTTGAGTTGAATTTTGTGCAGGTTGAGAGACAGAGGTTCAATTTCTTTTTGCTACATATGGATTTCCAGTTTTCTCAGCACCATTTATTGAAGAGGCTATTTTTTTTTCTCCAGTGTATGTTTTTGGTACCTTTGTCTAGTATGTGGTAATTGTATTTATGTGGGTTTGTCTGTGTATCTTCTATTCTGTATCTTTGATCTATATGCCTGTTTTGGTGCCCATATCATGCCGTTTTTGTTGTTAGAGCTCTGTAGTATAATTTAAGGTCTGGGATTGCAATGCCTCCTTCTTTACTTTTCCTGCTAAAGATTGCTTTGGCTATTCTGAGTCTCTTATTTTCCAAATAAATTTTATGATTGCTTTTTATGGAATCAAACTAAAACGCTTCTTCATAGCAAAGGAAACAATCATTAACATGGAGAGATAGCCTAGGAAATAGGAGAAAAGTCTTTGCCACCTGCATATAAATAGAGCATTAATCTCTATCTATATCTCAGATACAGCATTAATCTCTAGGATATATAAAGAACTAAAAAAAACTTTACACCAAAAAAATCCAAATAATCAAATTAATAAATGGGCAAAGGAACTGAACAGGCACTTTACAGAAGAAATACAATCGGTCAACAAATATATGAAAAAATGTTCAACATCTCTAGAAATTCAAAAAATGTAAATTAAAACTACACTGATGGGCTGGGATTGTGGCTCAGCAGTAGAGCGTTTGCTTAGCATGGGTGGGACCTGGGTTCGATTCTCAGCACCATATAAAAATAAAGGCATTGTGTTGTGTCCATCTACAAAAAAGATTAATTCATTCCCTCTCTCTCTCTCTCTCTCTCTCTCTCTCTCAAAAAAAAAAAAACTACACTGAGATTTCATCTTACTCTAATCAGAATGGCAATTATCAAGAATACAAGTAACAATTAATGTTGGTGAGGATGTGTGAAAAAGGTACACTCAAACATTGCTGGTGGGACTTCAAATTGATATAAGCACTATGGAAAGTAGTATGGAGATTCCTCAGAAAACTTGGAATGGAACCACCATTTGGCTCAGTTATCCTACTCCTCGGTTTATACTCAAAGTATTTAGAAGCAGCATCCTTCAGTGAAATAGCCAGATCAATGTTTATAGCAGCTCAATTCACAATAGTTAAACTATAGAATCAGCCAACGTGCCCTTCAACAGATGAATGGATAAAGAAAATGTGGTGTGTGTGTGTGTGTGTGTGTGTGTGTGTGTGTGTATAATGAAATATTACTCAGCCATAAAGAAGAAGGAAACCATGGCATTTGCTTGTAAGTGGATGGAACTGGAGAATATCATTCTAGGTAGAATTAAGCCAATCACCAAAAACTCAAGTCCAAATGTTCTCTCTAATATGTGGATGTCAACTCACAATAAGGGGTGGGTAGGGAAGAATAGAAGTTCAATAGGTTAGACAAAGGAAAATGAAGGGAATAGAAAAGATAATAGAATAAATTGGATAGAACTTTTACTTTCCTACATGCATATATAAATATACAATCAATGTAATTCCACATCACATACAACCAGAAAAATGGGAAGTTATACTCTATATATGTATAATATATTCTAGTGTCACGTATAAGGATAAATTTAAAAATTCCATTATTTAACCAAGCCTCAAATGTTAAAAATTTAAGTTATCAATTTTGCCATTACTATATAAATGTTATGTCAGACCAAAAAAAAAAAATAAGAAAAAAGAAAAGAACAAGAAAAATGTCTACAATTAGAAGAAATTGTTCTCTTTGGAGTAGTTTTTATCTTGGAGATCTTGGTTTATGCTTGGGATTCCAACTTCTTAAGTATACCAACCACTATATTTAGAATAAATGAAAAATACAGCAGTTTATGTGGTGTTTCTTCCCATTTCTTTTACTCTCTCTTTCTTATAAACACACAACATTTTCTATTTGCTATATTGGCTAATAATATAGATATATTTGAAAAGATTATTGACATTATTGTGATTTTTCTCATTAATTTTTTCCTTAGTGAACATAAAAAGTATATCTACTCCGAAGTACAGATTTTTAAAATCTTTTTACTCCAAAAAAGTTCCTCTTCCTAAGATGGTAGAGGTCCTTCTAGTGCAACATACCCATGTGGCTCCCTCTCTACCCTGAGGTTGGACTGGCAAGAGTATGGCACGTGAAGCCACTGAGGCTGGCCGTGCTCCATTTCTTCTTGCTGACCATGAAATCTTGAATAAGTCATTTTCCTCTCTTAGGCTCAGTGACCTCTTCTGTACAGTAGTAAGGGAAATGGTTGTTAGAAGTAGTAATATGAAATAAAATATAAAAAGCCAGATAATACAAGTGAAAGCATTATAACAAAGTCAGGGGCTTTTAGGAAATTCCTGAGCTTTTTACACAAATACAACCAGCATGTATATATCTTCTATCATCAACCTAAGCTGACTTTCAGCCCAACACATAAACTAAGAAATGGAGCACAGGAAAAGACTGTTTACCTTTTCCTGATTGTTTTAGTGATTCCTTCTCTCTTCCCTGATGTATTAAGATTATTGTGCTTATATCCCAAACTATATCACAAACGATAATCTATCATAAGGGTATGGAAAACATCTCTTGAATCCCAAAGGCAAGGAGGCAGATAGACTTGAATTAGGACCTCGGAGTAGGAATGAAACACCTTCTCTTTCTGAAAGCTCATATGATTTCATGACAGCTCCATGCATGTTATTGTTCTGGCAAACAACCTGGAAAGAGCTAGACTCTTCATCCTAATTCCAAACTCTGAGCTGGGAAATATCTGATTGGATCTTCTTGGGTTAAATGCCCATATTTTATCCTCTCTCTTCTCCAAAAGCGGTCAAGATGACAAACTCCTGGGGTACAAATAAAGCAGCTGGAGACCTGATGCAGTGGGTGAACCCTAGTAAAGGTAACAGTGTGAGCTGGAACAAGACCCCCCCCCCCTCTATGGTTCTGCGTGAATACCTGAGGGCCAAGTCAAGGGCTAGGTAGGGTAGAGTTCCCTCCTGCAGTGCTGAGTCCTGACACTTCATGTGCTACGCTCTGTATTATGTGCTCAAATAAAATTCCTTCCTCTACTTATGAGTGCATGATAGGTACAGAGCCCTGTGCTGGGCATGGGGTTCCATTGTGACCAGATGCGTATGAACCCTGTTTCATGGGGTTTGCAGTTTCCTCCTCTCTCTAAACATGGGATTCACAGCAAACTCATTTCAATGGGAATGAAAATGCCCATTATGTAGATAAAATAATGGGGAAGTCAACTTTTCTAGCTCAAGACCAGGGTCCTGTCTGTCCTACCATAGATGATGGTGCTTAACCTAATATTTTGCATACTAACATTTGATATACTAATTATAAATAATTTTGGTCATTGTGTCACATCACAGTTTCTCCCAGGCAATTCTTTTCAGAATTATTTCAGCTACTGAATAGGTTTGAAAGTAATTAAAGTGTACTTTAAAAAAGTATCCCATAATTGGGCTGGGCCTTTTCCCAAGTTATTTTAAATTGGTGAGGTCACTATTAATACAACCAACTACATTAATAAATGCATGAACATTTCCTGTATATCCATCACATCCAACAGGCTCTAAGCTAAAATCAGATTTTAATAATTTATAGATGGGATAGGATTTTTTCTTCTAATTACTCATTTTGCCAAGTTTCTGTGCCAAGATAAAGAGGGTTGGTGCTGTAGTGCTGAGTTGTCAAGAAAGGAGAGGAGCAACAGAAATGGCAGACTGTGATGCTCTGTGTAAGCTGGGGGTCTGTATGTACCATTCCAGATGCTTTGATCTGTTTCGTGCATTATTTCATTTACTTCTCACCAAGACCAAAGAGGGACTATTATTCCAATGTTATGAATGAGAACACTATGGTCCGGAAAGTTTAAGGCACTTGGTCAAGGCCAACGAGTCACACCTCAGAGCCAGATCTTTTCTTCTACAGAGCTCACACTCTCCACTATCCAGTCTTGATTTTAAGATCTACAGCGTAGCCCACATAGGAGATAAAAATTCCTGCAGCCAAGCCAAGAATTTTTAAATCCTGGCCTCTAATCCAGAATTGTTCCCATTCTGTATCTGATTATTCTCCTCATGGACACCTCTTTATTTCAGGAGTTTCTGGACTTAATCAATTAGAAGGCAGAATGCTGGGATCTCTTAGAACCCACTTTGAACTACCAAGAGCAATAACAGATGTCTGGAAAGACCAAGTGCATGAATGCTCAGAAACCAGGCCTGTGTTGAAGACCTACTGACTGGGGCTGGGGACTACACGCGATTTCTTTTTACGTTGCTCATCTTTGCAACCTCACAACCAAAGAAGAAGGATGTTGGGTATGATATGGGCTTCTCTCTCTCCTTCTTAGTATTTTTAAGTTTTTCAGAGGCTTTGGTGGACCACTTTAAGACTCAAGTCTTCTTTGGGTCTCAAGTACTGTATTAGGGCTTGGGACTGGGGGTTTGGGTGCAGGGCATTGTCTAGATCTTGTGTCCAAACCTGTGGCTCTCAGAGGGGAGTTTGAAGGGGAAGGAGGAGAGGGTGCTGTTTAGAAAAAATACACATTCAGTCTAAGAGTTAAACAGAGAGAGCTGTGTGAATGTCTTCTAGCTTCCAGGAACGTATTTTCTGTTTAAAGAGCATATAATTAACAAGAAGTATCCATCAAGGTCTCCTTGTAGCCGTAACGTCCACACATCCTGTGCCTAACCCCTAGCAGGGTGAACAATTCGCAGCATTTTTTTTTTTTTTTTTAATAATATCCAGCCAGGGATCAGAGCTTCAGCGTTCACCCGAATCCCTACTTCCTTGATTTCAGGACTCCCCTTCCCCCTCTTCACGTTTTCTCTCCAAAGACTTCCAAATGTTCTTAAATTCTTTCTTAAAAACGACAATTAAAACAAATCTGTTTATCTTCAAAGCTTGTTGGTTCATTATGGATTCAGAGAATAGTTTTCTGATTTATTTTCTCTGTTTGGGCTTCTTCTGCCCTGCTGGTAGAATTTGAATCTAATCTTTGTGATCAATTATAATTAATTAGGCCGTATTCTTTCGCAGTAATGGTGACTATAGACTGTTTATGGCGATCTGTGTGTTTCTCTCACTCTAAGCTGTAAGTAGAGATCTGTTTGCTAGATTGCTGTTAATTAATCGTTTAGTTTGTCAAAACAGCACAATGGGCTTAAAAATACATTTTGATAGTGCTGTTGCTGACTGCTACTTGTGAATCTCTGCTGGCACCAAGAAAAAAAAAATTGATGAGAAAGATAAGGTTTCCTTACAAAGATGCTGATGTTGGTGTGTAAATCTGTGTCACTTGCTGGGAATTTGTGCAGTTCTTGGACTATACACTTTATTTTTAGGACATACATGAACATGAGTAGTGACATAACTCATGAGGACAAATGTATCATCTGTAATTTATTTCAGGTGGATGCAAACTGGCAGGTTACAAAATGGCTGTTCTTCAAAGCCATGGATAATATTCACAGATAATACCAACATTTCATTTTAACCAGTAGTGTCAATCTTTTCCCCAAATCAAACTTGTAACTAGAGCACTAAAGAAGACCCCAATATACTCCATTTTATGTCTTTCTTTCCAGTCACACTCTGCTCTGGGGATGGAAGTGCAATAAATAGCCCTCTTACGGGCCACAGTGAGGAGAGTTGAGGAAGGAGCTCAAGTTGAGGAAGGGCTGGTTTGCATCCCAAGCCGGATTATTGGATCAGAGAGTCACGGCTCCATGTGGATCGCTTCCACTGTTCCGCAAAAGAGGAAAAAATGGCTGCTCCTGATGTCAAGTGCCCCGTTTGCTTAATCAGGTGTCTCCTCAATGACAGAGAGGACGTTTTCATGGGTTGTTTTCCAAGCAGTATGAGTCTGGGGGTGCAGGGCTGGGAACATGGGGCTGGTTATGACACAACTCCTGTCATTTGATTTTGAGGACACAGGACATGAAAGACTGTGGGAGGCCAAGCTTACGGGTGACCCGGCAAAAGACCACCAGGCAGGGGAGGAAAATGGGCTCATTAGATGGTTTTTGACCCAATATGGCTAATCAGTTCTTAACATGTAGAACGGACATGTTCTGATGAGGATTTCAGGGTATATTCGAAGTTTGATGTTTGAAGAATCAAATATCCTTCCTACCCCATTTCAAGATCCTCTGACATTGTCCTATGACCCTGTACCCTTGCAGGGTAAAAGGTTGTTCTTGTTTTTACCTATTTGTATAATTTTGTTTTACTTCAATTTTTTGAGTATTTTAGTCTTAGCTTTATCTCTAATGGAATAACGTAAACCGTGTCTCTGGTGCCAGGAATTCTGTCCACTGCTGAGTGAGTGTGGTGTAGTGGTTAAGACCCTGCACTCCAGGTTAAGTCACTTTGGTACAGATTGAATTGCTCTGGCTTTGAAACTTGTGTATTGAATAAATTTTGGGCAGAGTATAGTTGGCTCTCTGTACTTATTTTCTGCTACTCTAAAAGACTTTTCCTAATAAATACCTATTTGATTATCCAGCTATGCATATATATTTTATATGTTGTGTCTATAACATAAATATTGTGTGTATGCTTTATGTATATTGTATGTATAACATTATACACATATATATTAGATTAGCTTATATGACCAGAAGCTGGATAGCGACACAATGGCCATCTGCAGGCTGGAGACCTGGAGAAACCATTAGCTGCTCAATCCAAGAAGCTAGAGCCTCAGAACAAGAGGTACATGATAACCCCAGTTCAGGACCAAAGGTCTGGAAACACCCTGGAGAGTCACCAAAGTTCACTTCTGAAGGAGCTGGAGTCTCATATCCACAGGTGATTGCAGCAGCAATGAAGGGCACCCACTCAACAGGGTTGAGGTTTCATCTGCTACTGCTTTCTCATCCTTCTACTTTTCTGTTTCATCCAGGCCCCCAACCTTTGAAGGGTGCTGTCCACGTGTAGGCTGAGTCTCCCCTTCAGTTTGCTGTCCCATAGGCCAATCCTTCCTAGAAATATACTCATTGACACACCCAGAAGCTTCTTAATCTCAGGCATCTCTTAATCCAATAAAGTTGACTGTGTTGTCCTTAAGATTTAGAAGACAGTGGGATGAATCTGACATACTTTTCCTATGTACATATCTGAATACGCCACAGTGAATTTCAACATCAGCTTCAGGTATATCCATAAGACTGAGATCCTAATTAGAATAAGATATACTCCATGTTTGTATAAATATGTCAAAATAGACTCTACTGTCATGTATAACTAAAAAGAACAAACAAAAATTAAATAAAAAAGATTTAAAACAATATTTATGCAGGAAGCTGAGATCAGTTTTTGTTGGGTTGTCAGCACTACGTGAGTCAGCAAGAAAAGCAATACATCAGAGTGATTAAGAGGGAACATTCTAGCTGGGCGCAGTGGGTGTGCCTGTAATCTCAATTACTTGAGAAGCTGAGGCAAGACGTTTGCAAGTTCAAGGCCAACTTGGGCAACTTAGTGAGGCACTGACTCAAAATAAAATAAAAAGGGCTGGGATATAATATAATAGAATACCTAGCCTGGTATACATGAGGCTCTGGGTTCAATCCCTAGTACTGAAGAAAAGAAAAGGGGCGGGGGGCATTCTCCTAGTAAGACTACATGATGGATTCAAATCAGCTCTGCCACCTACCTTCTGCTGTGTGGTTAGGGGCATGTCACATAACTTCTCTGTGACTCATTTACGTCATCTACAAAGAGAGATAATGATGGTGGTTACCTCTGAGTTGTGAGAATTGTGTTCATTAATACACATAAAACACCTAGAGTGCTGCTTCAAGTGTAATAAGCCTCATGTGTTATGTCTTATTGTGATGATTATTAAGTAAATATGGGAAGAATTTCTTGGTCCCAAGATTGTGTGCGAGGTGACATGGTTGTGATGAAGAGCATTGTTTCTGGAGATGACTCTTCTCTACCTTAGTTTCCTTGTCTGTAATAACACAGAGACTGGTGAGGATTAAATGAGATAATATGTGGAGTAAGACTGGTACCTGGCTTGGAATGCATGCTAGGTAGTTTAACTTATTGCTTCATAAGTATGGTGGAGCTGTACCTGCTGCTTGTACAAAGGCAGTACTTAGGGTCTGCAAATAGCAAATAGCTCTGGAGCTTATCATAGCTAAGTGTCCCCCAGATACCAAGGCATAGATATTGCTTTGTTTTGACTAGTGATGGTCTTTTCAGGTCTTCCTCTCCAATTCTCTATGCTGTTTCTTGAATATGGCTTTTTGTAAACATATATATATTTTTAAACTGGAAAAATATCTCAATTGTTCCCCCAAATTTAGGCATGCCAGAAGGCATGTAGGTTACTAAAAAGACTCAAAATAACAGTAGCTCGTGAGCACCTACTGTGTGTCAAGTTTTATGGGTGTGTTCTTTTTAAAATGACAGCTCATTGAGATATAATGTATATAACAGAAGTTACACTTTTAAGATCTATAATTAAGTGGATTTTATATATTCATAGAATCAGGCAAACATCCCCACATCTAACTAAAACATTTCATTTCCCCAAAATAAACTGTACTACTTGGCAGTTACTTTTCATTCTTTCTTTCCCCAAGTCCCTGACAACCAGTAATCTATTTTCATTCATATGAATCTATCCATTCTGAACATTTAATATGAATGAAATCACATAACATCTGGCCTTTTGGGTCTGGCCATTTCTCAGAATAATGTCCTCAAAGTTCATAGGATAGGATGAATCAGAACTTCTTTTCTTTTTATTGCTGGATAATATTCCATTGCATGGGTAGACAACAATTTGTCTCTCCATCCATCGGTTGGTGGGCATTTGGGCTCTTTCTGCTTCTGGGTTATTGTGTATAATGTTGCTATGAACATTCATGTGCAAACTTTGCGCAGACACGTCTTCATTTCTCTTGGGTTTCCACCTAGGAATGGACTCACCAAGTCATAACGTAACTCGAACGAACAGAAGCTTTTGAGGCACTCCCAGGATGTGCAGCTTTATCATCCTCTTACCCAATTCCACATTTAAATTGTATCTAAAGTATTTGTTGGCCTGTTTGCGGACAGAACCTCTCTCACTTTTGTTGGTCTTTGGCCAAGGAGACTTTTTATCACTTTGTGTTGTTTTTCTAAATTTTGAGCTTTAAATTTTTCTTGGGACTTTCACTGTAGGAATTTGTTAAGGCGTTGATATTGCGTTACCCCAGAGAGAACTGCCATTCCTTCATCCAAGAACTTGGATGTCTACTGACTTGGGAAAACTTGATGTAAAATTCTTTGTGTAAGGTCTCATAGATGATGTGTGATGGTTCGAGTATGGTTTATCTCCCAGAGGTTCACGTGTTGGACTCTTGGTCCTAAATGTGGTGGGTATTGAGAGGTGGAGCCTGGTAGAAGGCGATTAGATCTTGGGAGCGCCAATCCCAGAAGGTTTCAACGCCTTCTTGCAGGCTTGCGTCAGGTCAGAAGTAGTTTCCATTGACTTAAGCTGGCTGCCTTGACTCGTATCTTCCTTTCTTGCCATGTGAACCTTGCTCCATGGCACTGGCTCCTTTTCTACTTCCCTGCCATGCTGTGCCAGGAAGCCCTCATCAGGATGCTGGCGCCATGCTGTTTGGACCTTCCAGCCAAATGAACCTCTTTTTAATAATCACCCAGCATCAGGTATTGCTGCAGTGAGACAAAATGCAGTAAATCAATGTGAATGTGAACCTAAACCCCCTGAGAGCTGGTTTGTTGTGACAGGCTATCAGGTCACATTTCTTCACCTCTCTTCAGCCCAGGAATTGAGAGCAGTGTAGTCCTTGCTCTCACTTTGGTGTGGCAGTGTTGATTTCACATTCATCCTCTCCTTGAAGGGAAGCCCCTGTGGGATTGAGGCCTTATCCTCTTTCCCACACCCAGAGTTTATGTAGACAGTGGCACAGAAGGTTCCTTTAGGGTCTGAAGGAAGCTCTTAGGAAAAAAATCTAGTTCTAGTGCTTGCTCATTTTCCAGGGATTCTTCATTTCACTTCAGTTTGGAGGTTCTAATTTCCTTTTGTGCCAGTTCAGCCTTGGGCTTTAAAAATGCCTTTCTATATATTTTTATCCAGTGTTTTGGTTGCTCCTATCAGGAGTATTATTCAGGTATCTAATTTGCAACACTACCAGAGACAGATGCCTTTCATCCTTTCTTCTCTCTTTATACCCTCTTTTCCTCTCTCCCCCTTCTCTTCTTTCTTGTCTCTTCTCCTTCCTTTTCCCTTTTCCATCTCTTCCCTCTTGGATTTGCTTATAATGGGTCTGCAAAAACCAGCCTTATCCTAGAAAGAGTAGGTATAAAGAATAAAGGCCTTCTATGTAAGGTTATAGGTTTTAGTTATCCTAGCACTGATTTTTTTTTCAGATATTGTATTTATTTAATTATGTATAAATAATGCTTTAATTTCTCTTTGCAAAGTGTGGTGCTTTATTCATTATTATATCTACAGAAAACTGGAGAATTATCATAAGCTAATATACACAAACTTTCATTCTGGGTGTTTACAAGATAAACCACATTGGCAGGCATATGAGCTGTGTGAGTCAACCCTGTTGCTATGTGCAAGCCTTTTGACTGTATTCAGTTGGGCCAGGCTTTCATCTATCTAATCTTTGGACATTCCAAAGTTTCTTAGGTAATTCCAAAGACTGTTTTCTTAGGATTATTATAAATCTGTTATTTAAAATTTTAACCAGTTTTCTTCTCAAATCTCTAAATTGTCTTCTATCTGGGGACCTATCTTCTCTCCTTTGGAGATCAGAGATGGTCATGATGGCTAGGGTGGTTTGAACTGCAGTTATTGAATGATAATTTTTGCAGCCCTGTGTTATAGGTTTCTCTTAGACGCTCTTGCTAGAGTTGAGATTTTGTCATCCAGAAAGAATGGACTGATCTGAGTTTCAGAAACCATTTAGATAAATTTAGCCTAGAGCTAGCTCTAGACGTTCACGTGTCATTCATTCACCAAACACTTATGAAACATCCACTGTGTGTCAGAGATTGATTCTCTGTAATAGGGACTGGAAATGTAATCATGAATAATACAGATTCCTTGACCTCAAGGAGTTATTGCTTTAATAGGAGTGGCATGTAGGCCTCCCTAGTCCTCTGTCTTCCAAGACAGATACCATCTCACCATCTCCCTCTCCCTCCCCCATCACCACCAAACTCTGGAGGCATGTTTGGCTTAATGAATATGCAATATTTATAAAGTTGTGATCTCCAGTAGTGCAGCTCTAGTCCCTGAGTAGTTTTGCATTTTTAAAACTCAAGACCTAGAGGTACATTGTGATATTTATTCAATATCTCTCTTAAACATTAAATACAGTTCTTGGCAACTTCTATTAGCATATTTTGTTCTATCTGATATTCTGCCTTTCCGAACATGAATTCCTTACTCTTTCATACTCCAAGCTCTCTGTACCCCAGGCTTACCATGCTACCTTGTTTATTTCGTCCTTCCTGTTCTCCTTTTGTAGACACAATGACCTGGTAATTATACTCATTCTCCTGATTGCTCTTCTTGTGAAAATGCTCTATGCAGCTTTGACTCTTTTCATAGAATGAGGATGAGAGAAAAAGCAAAGTAGCAAAGGGGAAATTTGTGAATATTTGCATGTTAATTTCTATTTCTTCATGTCTACTTGTATAAAAATCTTATCTTTACACATATATGTTTTGAATTCTTCTTCTTTTTTTCTGAGTGGTAAAAGCATATTGTGGTCCATGTATGCAAATCTGAAGCCTCAAAAATGTCAGTTTCAAGGAGCTGGTAAGCAAGCCATTCCATCCTGGGACTACAGTCATCATGTTGGCCAAGAGGAGATTTGCCCTGAGGAGGAGGATTGGAATGACTGGAAGGAGATCTGGGAGAGTTAAAGAAGGCAAGGACTAGGAGGAACAATTTATAAACAGAAGGAGGACATGGCAGGCCCAGGGAAAGGGGCAAGACAAAGGAATTGTCTGCCTGTAGAACTCACAGAGTTATGGACTCTGAGTATCTTCTTGTTTCCAGAGCACATCTGCTGTTTTCTAAGGCATGGCTTATGTCATCTAAAATGCATCTTAGTTCCTGCCCCTGGCTTCTTGAGTCATATAGCAGATACATTTTGCCATTCTGTTCACATAGTGGAGATCTGATGGGGTTGGCTCCAAATAGAGGGTTTATGATGTAGAATGTACTTTATAGCAATGGATCTAGTCTCTGATTGCTCATGTTTTTGGTGTGGTGGGCTATAAACTTAAAGCCATTCTTTCCTATATTCAATCAAAAAATTCTATATTTTAATATTTTATCTATCTTAGAATTATATGGATCAGACAGAATGCATGAAACTACTTCAGAATCTTTTGAGGGGTAAGGGTTTACTCAGAGTTCATAAGGAGGACACCCCACAGGCTGTCATCACCGACATGGATTGGATCCTGGAGGATTCACTTCAGCTTTGCCATTGTTGTTTCAACTCCATGAGAATATGCAGAAATCACATAGTTTCTGTGGTCTATGGTCATCAGTCAAATGATATCAACCTTTCTGTCAGCACCAAAATCGGAGGACATTGTTGGGCACAGTGGCACTTGCCTATAATCCTAGTAGCTCAAGAGGCTGAGGCTGGAGTATCATGAGTTCAAAGCCAGGTCCAGTAACTTAGTGAGGCCCTAAGCAACTCAGTGAGACCTTGTCTCTAAAGAAAACATTTTAAAAAGGGCTGAGGATATGATTTAGTAGTTAAGCACCTCTGGGTTCAATCTACAGTACAAAAAAAAAAAAAAAAAAAAAGATTGGAGGACATTGCTTGTCAGCCCCTGTGGTAAGCACGTGGCTAGAATCATATGAGAATTTCTTTCGTGTTAAGTGTTTGAAAAGCATAATTAACCTTACCACTTTAAAAATAATAATGAAGGAAAATATCAATGATTTAAAGAGATACAAAGTTAAAATGTGTGTATAACAAAATGTATAGAAAAGAGCAATAAAAGGCTCACTATAAACTTTAGTAAATATACCAGATAAAAGTATATTTTATCTAGTATAAAATATATATAAAACTAATGAAAATATAAAAGAAGTACAACAGAGAATAAAAAACTATATATGAACAAAATAGTATGAGAGAAACTAGGATTGAGTATTAAAATTTTGGAGGTTAAAGTTTACCAGTAATAATTACCCAAAGCCAGAAGAATTATTAAATACTATATTTCACCTATTAAATTAGGAGGAATTAAAAAAACAATAATAATAATACTGCCAGATAGAACAAGGTATAACAGAAATTATACCATATTATGTATAAATTTAATAATTGATAAAACTTTTGATAAATGGTTTGGAAAATATATCAAGAGCCTTTCAATATTTTACCCTTTGCTCCAATAATTTTATGAATTTTATTCTATAGAAATAGTAGTTTTTAAAAGAAAATAGTAAGCTTTTAGAAGATAGAGTAGATGTATATTTTCTATTTTCCCACTAAGTGTAACTAAAAGCCCTGGACCTTTTTAGATACAAAATATGAGAGGATTGTAAGGTAGAGAGAAGAATGTAGACCAGCTAGGGACTTTTGGACTAAAAAAATGATATAGAACCAAGGACCCTGGATTTCATTTTGCTCCCCATTTCTTACAGTTAAATATGTCAATAACTAGAAAGCCCAACAGGCACTGGGGAAAAAAAAATCCTAATGCACACTTGCTTTTACTAGCCTAATGACAAAAAGGGTCAGCCTAGCAAGACAGAAAAACTTTAGGCAATAACCACTCTACTCCAAACACTCCCCCCACCGAAATATAAACCCAACTAATGCCCCAGCCTCATTTATGCCAGCAAAGATCAAACAGGAAACACAATTTTCTGCGCTTTCCAGGAAGGCACCCCAGCTTACCTTCTTATCTCTTGTTAGATGGTTTCAGAGAAGGTGGAATGGGGAGTCAGGTTGGTGCTAACCCTTTTCTCGTCTTTGTGGTGTCAGTGGAGACCAGATGTGGAGTCTCAAGAATTCCATCTCCACTTGACATTCACAAAGCACCCTCTCACTCCCAACTACGGTGGTGCAATGAGACGTGTAGTGGAGAGTTATCTTTCACCATGATCCAGAGCTAACAAGGTCACCCCTGTGATGTCAGTGAAGGCCTCATGGGGAGAACTTATAAGGTAATATTTCTCCTCCCAGGCAGGGTCATAGCAGCAGTGGGGACCAAAACTTCTAGCCCTGGACCAGAGGTAATGAGGAACCCATCTATTTGTGTATCAAGTGGGTTACCTCAAATCCTAGCCCCACCTGGAAGTAACAAGTGGAACTTACCACCTTCTCTTGCCAGAGAGAGTGGGACAAAAGAGAAGTGTTCAATATGATCCAGAATCTCAGAATATCAGGCTTTAACAAAAGAATCACTTATCATACCAAGAATTAGGGAAATCTAAACTTAATGAAAAAATAATGAACATAGATAATTGCCGAGATGGCCAAGATATTAGAATTATCTGACAAAGATTTTAAGGCATCTATCATGAAAATTTTTTTTTGTGTTTCTGAACACATTTGAAGAAAAATATAGAAAGTGTCAGAAATAAAACATAAAGTCTCAGCAAAGAAATGGGGAAAATATCAAGAAGTATATAGAAATTTTGAAGTGAAAAATATACTAACTGAAATTTGAATCTCAATGGATAGACTCCACAGAAGAATGGTGAAAATAAAGGAAGTAATCAGTGAATTTGAATATGGAGCTATTCAGTATAATTAATAATAAAATAGCCAAAAAAATGAATAGAGTCTCAGGGACCTGCAAAATTTAATAAAAATTTATAACAAAATATTCAATATAATGATATTAAAGTCTTGGAAAGAGAAGAGAAAGAGGGTGGAGCTGAAAAAACACCTCAAGAAATAATGACTGAAGTTCCTCCAATCTGGTTCAGTATAGATCCAAGAAGCCGAGTGCTCTCAAGCAGGATAAATCCAAAGACATCTACACCAAGAAACATTAGAGGGAAATTTCTAAAAACCAAAACAAAAATCTTGAAAACACTAAGAGAAAAATGCTATTTACTGTGGTGAAAAACAGTTTGAAAGACAGCAGGTGTCTAATGAGAAAACACGAAGGCCAGAAGGAAAGTGGCATATTTTCAAGTACTTGGGAAAAAAAAAAAAAAAAGAAAAAGAAAAAAAGAGAAACTCCTTCAGGAAATGAATAAGAAAAATCAAGCCATTCTCAAATTAAGGGAATAAAGAGAATTCATTACCAGAAAATCTACCTTACAAAAAAAAGGACTACTGGAAGTTGTCTACAGAAAATGATAAAAGAAGACATTTTGGAAAATGAGAATCGAAGAAAGAACAATGGTATGGGCAAATATATGGGTACATACTTCAGTGAAGGAATTGAATCTCTCGCCCACTGTTGATGCGAATGTAAAATGATACAACCATCCTGGAAAAACAGTTTGACAATTTCTTAAAAACAAGAAAAAACCATATTATCTGCAGCTATTCCCTAAGGCATTTGTCTAAGATTAATGAAAATTTATGTACATAAAAAGTCTGAACATGAATATTTATAGCAGCTTTATTTAAAATGGCTCGAAACTGGAAACATTCTAGATCTATATCAATGTTAAATTATTAAAATGTGGTACATCCATATCATGGAATACTACTCAGCAATAAAAAGGAGCGAACCACTAATACAAAGTAAAAAGGCAGTATACAAAATTGTTCATACTTTATGATCTCAATTACATTTAAAAATTGCATTAACAAAATTGAAGAATGGAGTATTACAGTATGAATACAAAAATAGACAAGTGTAATAAAATAGAAAGTTCAGGAGCAACTTTACATACATAACTTAAGTTTAGAATGTGATAAAAATGCTACCTCAAATCACTGGGGCAAAAGTAGATTTTTAATGAATGGTCCTGGACTAACTGTAGCCATTCTGAAGAAGATAAAATTAGGCTCATTATGTAAGGATAAAATCCAAAAGAATTAGGAATCTTCAATGGTTGATTTGGGGAGTCAGTTTAACTGGATTAAAACATGCCAAGATAGCTGGTAAAGTATTAATTATCCTCAGTGATTCAGTGGGCACTGAGCTCATTCCTCTTTCACTAAAACAGAAACCCAAGTGGACTGGCATTTGATTAGAAGTTTTGGGTTGCCTCACATGTCTCTAAGGGTATTTATGAAGGAATCTGGCAGTGGACTATGAGCAAGTTCTGTCCTTAATGTGAGAAGGTACCATCTAATCACCTGGAGACCTGGGTACGGGGAAAAAAAAGCAGAGGAAGAAAAAATTCTTGTTCTTTCTTCTAGAACCACGGTACCATTTGTTTTAGTCACTTTTCACTATGATCAAAAGACCTGACAAGAATATTTTTAGAGGAGGAAAATTTATTTGGGGCTCACAGTCTCAGAGGTTCTATGCATAGATGACTGACTCCATTGCTCTGAGCCTGAGATGAGGCAGAACATCATGGAGGAAAGATCTGGAGGAGGAAAACAGCTCACACATGGCACCAGGAAGCAGAGAGATAGAGAGAGGGAACTCTCCTCTCCCCAAGGACAAAATATACACCCCAAAGGCACACTCCAATGACCCACCTCCTCCAGCCATACCCTACTTGCCTACAATTAACAGTTAATCCCTATCAGGGGATGAATGCACTGATTATGTTTAAACTTTTACAACCCAATCATTTCAGCTCTAAATTTCCTTGCACTTTCTTACACATGAACTTTTGGGGGATACCTAATATCTAAACCAAAAAAATTCCTCTCTTGGTCCCTAAAAATCTAATGCCCATCTCATAATATAAAATACATTTAGTCCATTTTCAAGAGTCCCCATAGTTTCAGGATTACCCAAAAGTCCATGTCCAGGTCTTCTCTGAGACTCAAGGCAAACTCTCTGCATGAGACCCTGCAAAAATTCAAAGCCAATTACATATATCCAATATATCAAGGCACAGAGTTTAACCAACAAAATAGATGATGATAGTATTAGATCATAACTCATAAGATAAAACAAATGTGACGGAGACATACTGATACTGATTTCTATGTTTGATTATATAAATAAATATAAGAGCAGTGATATCCCTTACAGAAGAATTTTAACTAATAAATATAGAGAGAATGAAGAAAATGTACAGTAAAATCATTAGGCAAATACCACACCAATAATTGTACCACAATATTACTGATGAATGTTACCATAAGTTGGTGAAAGTTTGGGAGTCAACTCTCCCAAAGTATCTCATCCAAGATATTTACCAATTTCAAAGGGGGTAATTTCAAAGTGGGGAATAGTAATTTTCTGGTGAGGGAACCTAACAGATACCACTTTAACTGAGGGATCAAGATTGATATCAGTGGCAACATCATATACCCCTCACCCCCGGAAATAGTCTACTGAGCAGGATACAAGTGTCACCTCTGTGCTTTACCATGGGAAAATGCACATTGCAGTCTGATAATTAGCACTACAGAAATCCAAAGCAAGAGACGTTCTGATAAAAAATTCTAAGGCCATGAAAGAGAAGATGGAGGAACTGTCCTGGAATGAAGAAACCTAAAGAAAACCCAAAACCAAAGGCAGTGTAGCATCCCGGAACTGCATCTGATAGGAAGAGGGCAATAGAGAAAAGACTGGTGGCATTCAAATGAGAACTCTAGGTATGTCGATGGTATTGCACCATATTAATTTCCTAATTTTGATACTTATACAAAGGTTATGTAAATGATGACTAGAAGAGGTGTGGAATGAAGGACATAAATGAAAACTCTACTAGTTTTGCAGTTCTTGTGTAAGCTTAATATATTATAACATAGAATGGTAAAAAGCCCAGATTAAAACAAACCTAAAATATTGACAATGTTATTTTTGAGTAATGATATTATTATAGTTTTTTTACCTACACTTATGTTTTTTTTTTATCACTTCCAAATTTTATTTTGAGAAATGTTTTTAAACATACTGAAAAGTAGAAAGAATACAACAGACAACCACATGCCATCAAAATTCAATCATGTTAATATTTTGCCATATTTATTTCAGTGTTTTTTAAAAAAGTATAAAATGGTCCAGAGACATGAGGAGACTTCCTTTTCCATCTTGATCTTGTTCTACTTCCTCCTTCTCCTTTATAGAAGCAGACGATCCTCTCATGTCAGATGTATTTTCTGCCCACATTTCAACACTGAAATAATTTGTCTGTAAGCCATGCTTAAGATAGCTTTGTGTGTTTTAAAAATGCATAAATAATATTATAATACAAATATCCTTCTACAACTTTTTAAAGTTCAACATTTTGTTTTCAGTCTTTATCCATGTTCCATTCATTTAAAATGCTACCTGGTATTCCTTTGCATAGTTATCACCCAATATGTTTCACTGTTTTTCTTCTAAAATAGTTTAACTATTTTATTTTTTTTTCTTTTTGTTATTACAAACAATGCTGCAGTTACAGCACAGGAAAAACTTCTGGTGAACATGTTTCTATAATAAACTTCTTAGAAATGGAGATTCTGGGTAGTGAGGTGTTTGCATCATTACTATGCATTGCCAAATTTCTCTCCAAAGTGGTTAAACCAATTTGTACTCCCAGCAGCAGTGTACAATTTCCTGTTTTCCCACATCTTTGCTAACACTTCTATCACCAGACTTTTAAAATTTGCCAATCTGACGAGTGTGAAGTGATATTTCATTTTTTTTGTTTTAATTTGCATTTTCTTGCTTGGTAATGAGACTGAATATCTTTTTATCTGATTCTTGGTCATTTGTTTTTCTTGTTCTGAAAATTGTTTTTCTACAACCCGATAAATTTCTATGATAACTTTAGAGGCACAAGTAATAAGGAAGTGGAATTAAACTTAGAAAATGAAGTGTGTCACAAACAATGCTGTTTGATCACATGGACTGAGATATAATGTCCATAGTCTTGGAATATTGTATTTTATTCCAGGCGTCTTTCTAGGGAATGATAATTTAGATGAGGAAGAGTCTGGAGATCATGAAATAGGAGAAATAATTGCAGCCACAAGGGATAATCTTCAGACATGTCTTAAGAGGGATAATATACCTGTTTCCGAACAAATGGACAAGCTCTCAGGCAGTAAAGGATGTATGTTGTAATATTGTTTTGTATTTTATTAATATATGTATATTGTTACAGAAAAGCCAAAGCCAGGGGTAGCAATTTTGAGGAAGAATATTTGAACTCAAGATCAGAGATTTTTTTTTTTTTTAACAGCTGCATTTATTCTGAGGTAGAATTGGGTGCTGGTTCATGAGAGTGTTCAACCTGAGGTTTCTGGGTCCGTGAGGTGGGAAGGAAGTTAGATTCTTTTGAAAGAAAGAACCCTAAATAAAACAATCTCTAACCTGAATTAAAATTCTATGCCTCTCTCTATATAGAAAACAATTCATAGAATGAAGTTCCAGGAAATTCAGAAGTGAGTCATTTTTACTGTTTATAATGATGGTTGCTCAGTTAAGATGTTGGGGGTAATGGTGAGTCAGTCTTTAATTTTTCTAAAATTCCTCAGCAAAACAAATAAGTCAAAACTGGTTAAACCAAAGAGGAGCATCAGCTCCAAATCCAAACTTGATTTTCATAATAGCATTCTGACCTCCCCTCACTCCACTTTCTCTGCCTCTTGGGGTCCTTTGATTCCTGTAGCTAGGTAACATATATACCCAGCTGTAGCATTTTATCTCTTCTACCAAGGGATGTGGAAGCCCAGGAGATAAATGGTAAATAAAAGACTTTAGAAAAAAGGGAACATTGTATCATTACACTGTGATGGAGTTGTTTCTGAGTACCTAAGGAAACTTTATAAATGGATTTGGAGTGCAACATGAAGAATTTCAGTTAAAGGAAATTTTTTTGATAGGTTTTCAAAAGTCTTCATGAGTGTTATTTTCAAGTCTTTAGAGAGACTGACTGCATGAATAGATGATGGCTTAGATATTCTCCCTGAAACTTACTCTTTGGTTGATATGATCCCCCCGAGAGGCCCTACCAAGGCCCCTCTAATTCTTGTAGGTCTTGTATGTTCTAAGGATTAACTAAAGGGTTCAAGTCACAGACTCTCTTCTTTTGGCATGATATGTGAGTTTGCCCACAGAATCCCATATGCCCCCGAATGCTTGCTGCACCGTTGGATCATCTATTGTTTTCACTTCTAGACTAGATGGAACCTGGTCCAAGTCGTTATTTCATCTGCTAGGTTTCTCTTCTGCATTGGGCATTGGCAATGATGTTGCTATTCTTTTCTCAGACAGAAAGTTTAAACTCCTTGCTTACTTATTTTCCCTTTGTGGAAGGAATCCTGTAGAAAAAAAAAATCAGATGGTGCAAGTTGATTTCTACCTTTCGGCAATTGTGACACTCCTTCCATTAGAAAAATCTTGTCTATAAAATCTGGAGGGGAGGCTCCACATTTCCTCGCCTTCCATGTAGGCTCAGATAAACCAGATGTTGGTGAGAGCGTGCTCTCATCCCCCAAAGTGAGTCCGCTTCCTAGGGCTTCCTTACATGAGAACGTGTTAAAGGATTTGTTGACATGTTATTTTGGCCCAGGATACATAATAATTGAAGGGAGAAACCCAAAGAGGGGAAAGGAAATAGGAACCAGCTGGTTAGCAATGTAGACGATCAGGAATGCCAACACCAGGAGGATTGGGAAATTAAAGGATTGAGTGAGGGAGAAAAAAAAAAAGTTGAAAATTTATGTAAATACAGGGAATCAAAAGACGGCTTTGAGAAAAAGATTAACATAATTATGATTCTGAGAGTGTAAGATTTTGGCTAGATCATTAATTTGGATTCACTGGCATCAGTGAGTGAAGAAGCTAGGAGGAAGTTTGCTGAATAAATGTGCCTGGAGTTGACTGCAACGTCTGTGTCTGCCCTGCATTGTTCCATCGCACACTTCCTGTAGGGTGCATTAGTGTGGCAGGATCTGTGAGCTCAGAGTAGGCACCAAGATTTGAGTGAGCATCTGCCTGTTGTCTCCTAAAAAAACTCAGAAGACCTTCTCACCATTTATAAAATTCCAAATGTTTGAAGACAGCAGTTTATAAATATAAAAGGATACACAGAAAGGAGACCAGGAAACTGGGGAATCAGAAAGATAATTGCAGAGAAAAATGCTAACCTCCTTTAAGCAGCAGCAGCAACACAGATTTGGAAAAGTATTGTCTTCTGTATTTCTGAGCTGGTTGTGACCTGGGTATATATTAGACCAGAGTCTGATTTAACATGTTTTAAAATCCTGGTTTGGGGCTGGGGATGTGGCTCAAGCGGTAGCGTGCTTGCCTGGCACGTGCGGGGCGCTGGGTTAGATCCTCAGCACCACATAAAAATAAAATAAAGATGTTGTGTCCACTGAAAACTAAAAAAAATAAATATTAAAAAATTCTGTCTTTCTTAAAAAAAAAATCCTGGTTTTAAATCACAACAGATAAATAAAACACCTTAACTTTTGGATACCAAATGTTAAGATTGGAAAAGAAGCCGAGAAAAGCATTGCTATCAATGGTCCTTCTCCTGTCAATTAGTAGAATGTCAGAACAAAAAAAAAAAAAAAGAATTAAAGAGGTCACAGACCAGTGTTCCTCAACAGAGGCCTTGGGCATTGGAGGCAGGATAGTTTCTTCCTAGTAATTGTGACAACCAAAAATATCCCAGCCTTCATGTTACTGTATGTCTGGACAGCAAGTACATTTGATTAAAACCTACACAATTCTTGTCCAACCTCTTTATTTTATGGCTGAGGAAATGGCAGTCCCAAGAATTAGGTGACTTGCTCAAGGCCACACAGTACAATATAACAGCAGAGTCAAAGCTAGAACTATGACCCACACCTCCCACCACCACTACATTCATCATTTCACTAGTACCAAGTCAGTCTTTTAGGATTAGGTTTTGCATTTCCAGTAATCTCCATCAGTGTCAAATAGTGCTAGGAAGTTTGACGTATTAGGGAATGCTTGAATTTAGAAAAATGAAAATATCAGGACAAAGGAATGTTGAAAGGAAAGTAGGGAGTGAAGAAAAAAAAAAACCACATCATTTGAATGCAAGGGGAACTGCTCTCAGATAGCGAAGCTGATAATGGAAGGCCCTGAGCGGTGTGGGTGGGTGGCTGTACTCAGATCCCAGCTGTCTCCATAAGTGATGTGACCACAGCTAGGTGGACCTGTGGCTATAAAACACTGAGACTGGCTTATCAGGTGGGACATGTGAAGTCAACCTCTTGACTTGAGTTTGTAGTCACACCTCATAGAATTTATCTCATGAATTCTTCTGGGGGCCAGTTCTTTTCTAGTATGCTTGTTCAGACTGAATTTATTTCTAGCTTTTCAGAGTGAGCCCACTTTAGGTCCAGGATTCCAACCTGACTCTTCAATAAATCCCTTTTTGACCTGAGACATCTGAAGCAGGTGCTTGGAGGAGCACAGGGTTGGCATTTAGCCAGATCTGTGATTGAGTCTCAGCCCTGTCACTTCCCAAGTTTCTATGACTTTGGGCACATTTAAACCCCTCCAAGGCTCTCTTCCCTTCTCTATAAATTGAGATGGCCAGGAGGTTCACAAGAGGGAGTGTTTATAATAGAGCTGATGCCCTGCTCAGTACTCAGTGTTGGCATCCACCCTCCCTGTCTCATCATGAGGGATCTTCTTGAATAAAATTCCTTTGCCATTCCAAAATTCCTATGGCTTTTCCAGTCTTCTCTGCCAGTTTTCCTGTTCTTTGAGTGCACGTGTGAAGAGCCACCTTGTTTTGTATTACAGAATCTTCCACAGCTAACATACATATTCAAGTGATTCGAAGGAGCTCAATTTGTCACCAGGCTCCCTGGTTTCCCCATTGCCGCTAATTCTACAAGATGCATTTGCACAGGGTGCTCAGAGACCACTAAAGCTCCTTAAAGCCCCACAATCACACGTAATAACCATTCAGTGATACCTTCCCAAATTTATAGGACACGCAACCAAATTACTCAGCTTGTTCAGGATGAATTCCTTATGAGACTCCGCTCTGCATAAAACAGAGCCCAAGTCCTCCCTTTATGCCTCTTCATCCTCACAGAAGTCATAGTCTATTATGGGGTGGCCTAAAGGGATCCATTACTTTAAGTGAAAGGGAGCTCTTTCAGAAAGTTTTCCTTAAGGGCTTGGGTTGTAGATGTGCCCCTTTGCTTGTGAGACGGGCCACTGATTAGCATCTGTGTTGTGACAGAGTGATTATGCATGTTGTGAATAAACACGCTTGTGTACGCATGTGTGCTGTCACAGCAATGAGTAGCATCCAATAAATACCGGGTTAAGAGCATGCCAGCATCTTCCTAACAGCTGGCACAGCTGAAAAGCTCGCCTGCCTTATTAACACTCCACTTATCTGGAATCTGCTCACTGAGCAGAAACAACTTCATAAATTTTTGCAATTTGCATTCCGTTTCACCATTGCTCATTACCATTGACCTCATCCTTCCTGTACTGGAGAGCATGGGCCTCCCACGGTCCTACCTGCTAAATGCCCCTTACCTCTTCCTGTCAATATCAGAGGCAGAGTCAGGATTAAAGATCGTTGCTGCTGCCGGGCTGAGAAAGAATCATGGCCCTCCCCCCCTCCCCACTTTCATTCTGGAGAAAATGACATTTCTAAAGTCCTTTCTTTCTCCAGTCCATTTGTAACTTCTTCTTTCTGTGGAAGATTAAAATGGAGAGGTCCAAACCTTTTTTTAATTTTTTTTTTTTTTCAAATAGGAGGGAAAGAAAGAGGCAGGCAGCAATTTGGTTGTCCAAGAAAATATTCTAATCCCCTTTCGGTGTCTTTCAGAGATTAGTCAATTGTGTTCATGAAGTATGTCAGTTTCTCACTTAATCATTCTAATCTAGTTCCCCAGCCTTTTAACCTTTCTCTCCTTTGCCCTGGTTCTTTTATTCCGTGCTGTGTTTTCAGCCGTTTCATTAGGCACAGTTCACATCTCATGGCATCCAGCTAAGTGCATTTTCAGGCCAGGTGCCTTTTCTTATTGGTCTGTGTTGCAGAGGGGGCTGCTTCCTTCCCTCCCTTGTATATGCACTCCTCTTCCCACCAATGCATTATCCTCATTATCCTTGATTGAAAATGGTGTCCTCCCTGCTGTCTGAGGTCCCTCTCACACTGCTCCCCCCACCAGAGACCCAGATGCTTGGACCCCTGTGGACCAGAGAGGCTGTTCCTAAATGCAGGAGAACCTCCTAGCAGCAGCTTCATTAAAAATCACATCACGGACTTGGTTTTATTTTTTTTTCCCCCCTCCCTGACTTGATGAAAACAAAACAAGAAGAGGTGGGGAGAGAAGAGGGAGGAGAGGTAGAAGTGAATTGCTTAATGGAGACACTCAGTCTGAATATTTAATATGCTGATTTTATTGAATAAAAGGTGAAAAAGTGGTTCTTGTTTGTTGCTTGCCTGTCAAACCATGGCAAACAAGCATTCTTTTCCCTGACTGGAGCTTTTTATTACTATATGGATTCTGGAGTGTAATTATGCCCTATATCTGAGCTGCATTATACACACAATTACAATTCCCCAGCTGAACTATTTATTTATTACCAGGGGAGATATTTGTTCAGTTTCCTTGGAGGGTTTTTTTTTTTTTTTTTGGATGTTTCTGCTTGTCTTGCCCTTCCTCAAGATGGAATGTCCAGAAGCAGCCCCTTGATCTGAGCCCCTAGCTTGTCTGTTGACAGTTTGCATGAACTTCCTAGACACATTTATTCCTGCTGTTGGAGAAAGATGCTCGGCCAAAGAAATTGTAGGGCTATAAATGTTTAAGAATGTTTGTACTGTTTTCAGAGCTTCCATGAGAAGGACTTTTTATTCTAGCTATTATCATCTTATGAAATCTGATTTGGAATCATTTTAGAAAATTGCTTTCTTGAGGTATAGCTGGACTGCCTAGCAGTTCATAAAGAAGATCCCACACTGAATAGAATTCATGTCAATAAATATTTGTTGAAGACCTTATATGAGGACTGTATCACTGTGGTTGGCATGAGGACACAAAGATGAGGAAGAGTCGCAAGATTTCCAAAGACCTTACCTTGGAAGTTCTTATAATTCATCATGAGAAACAAATGCATAATTAATTATGAGAAATATAGTAAGGGCTGCCACATCATTTCATTCATGCATTATTATTATTTTGGTATGAGGGACTGAATTCAGGGACACTGGACCACTGATCACACCCCCAGCCCTATTTTGTATTTTATTTAGAGACATGGTCTCACTGAGTTGCCTAGTGCTTCAGTTTTGCTGAGGGTGGCTTTGAACTTGAGATCATCCTGCCTCAGCCTCCTGAGCTGCTGGATTACAGGTATACACCACCACATCCAACTTCATTATTTTTTTTTTTCATACTTCAGATCTTAAGTCTGGGCGGAGCATATAGATGTAATGGAGAAAATAGATAGTAGAGCTCTCATAATAAATGTGTCAAGGGGGAGTAGACAGAAAATAATAAAGTAAGGAAATAATTAAGATAAATTATTTTATTTTAGGTATTCATTTTAGGTATTGATGATTGCTATAAAAGTAAACCAGAAAAATGCAGTTGAAAATTTGTGGAGGTGAAAAGGAGGAGAAGGAGTAGTTAAGGTGAGTCTCTCTGATCAGATGCGAAGTGAGTGGAAACTTAGTTGATGGGAGAAGGTTGGTCATGGGATGTGTGAGGGGATGTCCTTGGGATAGAGAATTCTACACAGAGAGAACAGGAAGTGATGCCTTCTGAATCAGGAACTGAGAAGGATGTATGATGGGTTCGTAGGGAAAGAGACAGAGAGAAGGGAAATGAGGATGGGGAGGTGGTGGGAACTGCTCTTTCATTCCATATAGGCTGTGGGAGGAGTTTTGTGCTTTATTCTCATTTCAATGTCAAGTCTTTGGAAACCAGCTGATGGGATTGCAGTCAGGAGCTCCACTCTTCCTTAGCTCAGATACAAGCACAACTTTCAGATTAGGCCAAGCAAATGTTCTCTTCCTGGAGCAGAGGAGGAGGAACTGAATGGAAACGCCTGGAATCTGTCACTCTCCTTCCCCAAAGCTACAGACATTCCTACTTATCCTTTGATATCTTCTTTATTATCAGGCACTATCTTGGACAGGTCCATTTTCAAGGCTGGTTTTTCAATCTGTCATTGATCCTATGAACATCAAAAATTTTTCTAATAGATTCCTTTTGGATTATTTGAATAAACTTTTTTTTTTTTTTCAAACCAAGGACTCAACCTGAGACAAGGAGATGTTTTATGCCTTTTTTGTTCTTAAGGGGACCAGTAAGGTAAGACTCTGTCTCTCTCCACCAGCCTTGCAAATAGGGACAACATATCCCAGATTCTGACTGCAGCATGTCCAATGGCATTGTTTTCTGGTGTTTTATGTTTTAGTCTTTGTCTGTGTCTTTATTAATATTTGATAGAAAATCACAAAAGTCTAAATCAGGAAATCATTTTAAACTTTTAAGTTTAAATTTTAGTTGCATTTAGGGATCAAAATAGCCAGGATCTTTTTAAGTTTTACTTTTGTCTGTACTCTATTGTCCAAGTTGTCCTATAAAAAAAAATTGGTTTACCTTCCCAAGCTTGCCTTCCATTATACAGTTAGGCTGTTACACTGAATATTTGAGGAGTTTTTCAAATCCCCAACTAAAGGCAATTTTGAAGAAGCTAAAGAAGAAGAGAAACTTCTTCAGGCTTTCTTTTTTCTGTCTTGTTGCTAAACAACTTTTATGTAGGCCTTATTCCTTCTCTAGATGTCAGGACAAGCTTTGATGGCTGCTTCCTTATAATCCTCTAATTCTTTTATATCTTTTTTTTATTTTTGTTAAAATGTGTCCAGATGGTGCCAGAATAATTATTTTATTACTGTAGCCAAAAATGTTCAATATTTAATTGTGAAGAATTTGTTATTGCAATCTTTGTAGATATCTAATCTTTTCTTTCTTGCAGTATCTCAAATATTCCCTTATTCTTAGTTTTTATCTCTCAAATTAATAATAACCTTTTGGAAATATGATTACTTTAACAGAAATCAGCCCCTTTAATCAGAATTTAAATACTTTTTTTCCCCATTTGTCTGTTTATCCCCAACATATTGCTTTAATTAAGATGACACACATTTGCAAATGGATTCTCATCATTTCTCTTGTTAATTTCCATTTTTAGTTTGGGTTGTCAATAAACATAGACCATGAAGTACAAAGACAAATGATCGAAGAATCCTTGGTACTTCCAAATATCTTTTCTCTAAGAGATTATAATTTTAATCAAATTTAATAATAGACAAGAAGGAGGAAATATATCTAATGAGCCCGGGTGTGTGCCTACTATGAAGGTCATGGCATTAATGAGGATTTTTGATTATTGTAGGTACAAGCATAGGTTTTGCTGCCATTTTGTATTCCTTTAGCACTTTTATTTGAGCACTGAATTTTCATTTATTTATTCATTTATCTTCAATCAAATCAATCAAATCAACTTCTTCAGAAATTCTAAACCACAATAATGTCTAGAAAAGCAATGGAACAGTATGTCAGCGGCTAGGGATGGACAAGCAGATGGGAATTATAACACTGGATTATAAGCAATATTGTAATGAATTAAGTAAAGATGCAGGAGGGTCTCCAGTCTTGGGATGGGGAGCGACTTTCAAAGGAAGGAGTTTTAAATGAGAGCTGAAGGAGAAGATATGCCAAGCAGAAGCATAGTGGAAGTTTCTAGGCAGAAGGAACTGTTTACCTATAAATGTATGCAGGTGAATGTCCGATGCATCTGAGCACCTTAAGTATGGCTAGAGCATGGCCCAAAGTAGGATGATGTTAGAGAGGTAACTACTGTTGTGTTATCATGAAACTACCATCATGTGGAATGTAAAGTTTTTGCTGTTTCTTCTCTAGTGATCAGCCTGGTTATAAGTCCTGATTTTCTCATTGTTCTAGAATAAAAACTATGTTCTTGACAAGGCGAATGTTGTAGAAAGAATGGAATAAAAGAACATAAACAAGGCAAATGTTGTAGACAGAATGGAATAAAAGAACATAATCATGGTACAGAGGAGAGTATGGGTGTGTTGGGGAGAAGGCCCAGTTTTCCTCCTTTGTCTGCCCCCAGATTTTTGCCTTTTCTTCTGAACTGTAAATATGATGAGGTGTCACACCCATAACTATTTTACATTATACCACAAAGGGATTTTGTAGATGTAATTAAGGTTGCTGTCAGTTAATTTTGAGTTTATCAAGTAGAAGATTTTTCTGAGTAGGCCTTGAATAATCACATGAATCATTTAAAAGCAAAGAGTTTTTGTGAACCGGTAGTAGAAGGAGAATTCAAAGACATTCCAAATGTGGAAGGGTTCAATGCACCATTGCAGCCTGGAAGATGGAGGTTCCTATGTGACATGAAATGGAGGAAAGTCTCTAGAAACTGAGAACAGAACTGGCCGACAGCCAGCAAAGAAATGGAAGTCCTTGTCTTACAACCACAAGGAACTGAGCTCTATCAACAACCTGAATCAGTGGGTTCTTCCTGAGTTTTCCTAATAGCCCGGTATGGCTAATATCTTGAATTTAGCATCTTGAGATCCCAGGAAGAAAATCTAGATGAGCCCACTGAGACTTCTGACTTAGAGAACTGTGAGATAATGAGTCAGTGTAAGTTTGTGGTAATTTGTTATGCAGTCGTAGAAAGCTAATACAAAGTGTATTAAATTTGGGGGGCTTAGGTCTTAGACAGACCTGAATTCAAGTCCTGAGTTTTCCGTTGACTGTTTTTATGATTCTGGGAAAGTTCCTTAACCTCTCTGAATTTCAAACTTCTAATCCATACAATAATAATGAAAATACCAATTGCTTTATAGAGGAATAGGGGAATCAATGGAGGAAATGTATGGAAAGTGCTTACCTCGGAGTAAGTGTGCAGTAAATATTAGCTGTTTCTTTTATGGCTTTTGGTAGTGCCACATTGTATAAAATATCTATCACACTGTGCAGTGCGTAGTAGGAGCTTATTAATACTACAGACTTTCTGGTCCCCTTCATCTTCCCTTGAATTCTTGGCAGACTCCATTTCTACTCACTGTGTTCTTCCCACCTATCTCCTACACTTTGTGAATATTGATTTTGAGACTAGAAGGGAAACATTTATCATTCTTAATTGCAATAAAATCATTACAATGGTGTTAAACATTCAAATAGAAATTAAGTTCCACTGCATAATGCAAAGACAACTATTAATCTGTGCCGGTAGCCAAACACAGGAAAAGTGATAGGGATAAAATGGATGTGATGTATTAATAACATCATGATGCTAGGCAAGGAACTTTGATCCAAACAAAATAGTCAGTCTTTCTCTTTCAAAATGGAGGATCAGCAGATAAATTCCTGCAGCAAAATGGCAAAGTAGAAAGAAAACTCTCTCTCTCTCTCTCAAAAAAAAAAAAAAAAGAAAGAAAGAAAGAAAGGAAACTTAATTCCCAAGTAATTATCAACACTGCCTGTGTGCCTGTGGAAGATAAAGTCACAGCACTGATATATAAATTCATGTTTATTCTCATACAAATTAGCATGAAAACTGATTAGTTGACATCTTCTCTGTTCCTCTGTTTCTGACAAATATGATCTTGTCCCTTGAGTTTGGCAGGCAAGACTCACCACCAGGGTCTGAAGAAGGTTTTACAGGCAAGTGTCTGAGATAATTTTCAGAGTCTTCTTTAAAAAGAATATGAAACTATAAGCCAGGTGTGATGGTGCACACCTGTAATCTCAGCGGCTTGGGAGGCTGAGGCAGGAGGATTGAGTTCAAAGCCAGCCTCAGCAATTTAGCCAGGCCCTAAGCAACTCAGAGAGACCCTGTGTTTAATAAAAATATACACAAAAAAGGGGGTGGAGATGTGGCTCAGTGGTTAATTCCCCTTGGGTTCAATTCCCACTATCAAAAAAAAAAAGAATATGAAATTATAAATTCAAAATTTAGGTTTAAGATAAGACATTTTACATGAGAAAGGAAATAACACTGATTATAATTTGTAAAATAATAATAAATATCAAAATCATCACAAAATCTAAAATAATGGCTTATTATTATCAACATTATTATTAATTTCCTGCCTGTTATACCTCTATAATACTCATTCTCTATATACTTGATTGCATATTCTTTGATCATCTCTTCATGACAACTATTTGGTAATATAATTTCCTGTAGAGAAAATTTAGTTTTCCTCCAACTTAGTTGGTAGAACTCTCTAATGGTTCAAAAAAAGAATGATCTGATTCAGTACTTTGTTCTGGGAAGCCACTTCTGTTTCTGCCTCTGCAAGGTCTTGTTGGAGAGGTTGCCATCCCTAGGGCAAACCTTGGAGAATCCCATTCTTCTACTCTTTCTTGCTTGTCTGCTAAGGTTGGTCTCACTCCCCAGGTGCTCAATGCCTCATCCTTTCACCAACACTTCCCTTCTGGGCTTCAAAGACCAGTATCTCCTTTAGGTCCATCTTATTGGATTCAAAGATGGCGTCTAGTTGCTTATTAAGTCAAATCATAGATGATTTTTGCTGAGGGCTGGGTGGATTTGGAGGTACTGCTGAAGTAATGTTTCAGAAGACCATAAAGTTTGGTCTCTGGGCTGGAGCAGAGCTTCAGATCTCTATGTGCTACTAGGGTTGCTGCATTTTTCTTGCATCTCTGGAGCATGACATCACTAGCCTAAGAAGACATCTGGCAATGAAGGGTTCTGAATCTTAAACTTAAATATGTTATGAATCTCTTCTCTCAGTCTACCCCCGATCAACCTTTTCAACTCGCCAAACTTTCCTAACAGATGTTCTTCTGGCTCTACTCCAGTACCTTTTCTGAATTGCCTTTCCTCAACATTTACCTACTGAGATTCTTCAAACTCTAGTTCAAAATCTACATTCCCATGAAACCTTTCCTGATTCCCTTTATCAGATTAGGGCTTGCCTAAATCAGAACCTTTAGCACCTATTGTCCTGAGTTTTCACGGGGACTTTTCCAAAACTGCTTTGCATATGATTCATACTTGCTCTCATGTATTGATGGAAATTGTGCAGAGAATTCTCCAGTTACATAGAAAAAGAAACATGAAAGGATTTAATTTCCAAGTTTTGATATATTCACTTATTCGACATATTCTTGCCAGGTTAAAACTGGAGCAGCAATAGTGAACAAGCCAAAGTTACATCCTTATTGAGCTTATAGCTTTGGGGGTGCCAACATTAATTTCAGTTATTGTGGGATAAGGGCTTTGAAGGAAAAGAGTTGTGTTCATTATAAGCTGGTAGCAGGGCTCCTTTGTGTGTCCCTATGAAAATGAGATCAAAGCAGTTGAATGATGAGTACTAGTTAGCATAAAGGAAAGGACTCACTCCTGGCAGAAGGAATAGCAAATACAAAGACTCTGAAATAGGAAGGATCGAATGAATTACATTTCAACTCTTTAAAGAATGTTTATTAGATTGTTTCTATTGCAATTGTTTTTTTTCTGTGTCTATCTCCTCTAATCTTGTAAATTTGTAGAAGACAGAGATAGTCCCTAAGCATTTCTGCATGCCCTGTGCCCATCACAGTGCTCATCATATGGTCATTAAGTGTTTGCTTAACTGACTCAAACCTCATTTGTTTAATGAAGGACGATAGAGAGCCTATGTCAGAGAATAGCAAATGATCAAACTAATTTTTTATATCTCATTGATTCTAAGATACACATATCTTCACAATTTAATGTCTCTGTAATTTTTACAGTTGATCACATAGTACAACCACATTTGTCATGTTTTTTTTTTTTTAGTACATAAAACAGTGTTGTGTTTTATAACCAGTGGGATGCTATATGCAATGGAATGTTGTAGATTTCTTCATATGGCTAAGTCCTTCATTGTTAATTTGAAGAAAGAAAGGATTTTCATAATTTTAAGTGTTTCAGACTGATTTTTCAAACTATTAATTTAGACCCATTGGTAGATAAAGTGTTACTGTTCATTAATAGAATTGTAAGGGTACAAGAAACTTAGAGGGAACTGGTTCCACTTTTCATCCATTCTGAAGTGTCATGAAGACCAATTATTTTATGTGACCAGAAGTACCCTGGACCCTTCTTCCCAATTCTGGGAACTTCTACCTTCTTCTGGGGCTCTCTTTCCCCTCCCTCCATTTTCTTCAGTGGATACTAAAGGATGATATTCATGTAGTAGGATCCTCCTCCTGAAATGCTCCAGATTGCCGTTGACCCAAGCATGTTCCTTCCAGAGGAATTTGGATTCATGACAATCTGAAAACATTGTACCAGTTATCATTTTGAGCACCTGGCTTGTCAGGCTTGGAATTTGTGACATTTTGGCATTCACATTCTGCCATGGAAACTGAAAGGTAAGCAGATTCCTCTGCGTGCTTCTCTGTGACCAAAGAGAACAGAGAAGAGGACATGTAGGAATGGAAGAAACAAACACACACGATGGTATTGGGGACTTATCTACAGTCTTTGTAGGTGTAGAAAAAGAGGATGTTCCCTTTGCTACACATTATAAATGAGCCTGGCCAACACCCCTAAATAAAAGACTAGTTAACAAGAGAAGAGCATGACAAATTTATTTGATCATAGTTTTGTGTCACATGGGTGCTTTCAGATGAAAGACCCAAAGACCCAAAGACACAGGATCAACTATTTCATGCTTAGATTTGATGAAGTATGAATAGCCATGTAGACATAGTATTAGACCAAAATGATAATAAACTTAATAGGAAAATTTAGCAAGGATTGTGTACAGATTCTTTGCAGCATCTCTTATTATTTTTTTTTCTTCTTGGTATGGGGCATGATCCTTTTAGAATGGGGACCTTATGATCTCCTATCAGACAAGGTAGGTCAGAGAATTTCCTGAAGGCCAGCTCAAGACAAAAAGGCAGGGGAAGATTAGAATAGTATTTTTAGGCTTTATGGCTTATTTGTCGGAAAAGAGTTCTCGTTTCTTTGACTACCTTGGGGAAGGAAAAATTCTTATTTCTATAGCCTGTCTTTTGGGGCTAAAAGGGAAGCAGAAGACAGGAGAACCTATGCTTCTGAGCTTTTCTGAGATCTTTACCATGAGGCATCATTTATGAGCCTCAACAAATTCTTAAGAAAACTGGTAGCCTTATAGTAAATTCATCTTGACTTAAGTTCCTTGTAATTGCAACCAAATGAAACCCAAAGAGATTCAACCAATATATGCAACCTTCCCATATAGTGAAATGTCTCCAGGGATCAGGAATTTATCATCTCTTAAGGACTTCATTCCAAGATGGGAAAATGATGAGTATTTGGCAATTCTGTTCAGATTGAGATGAAATATCTTCATGTCAGCTTCACAGGTTGTTACTAGTTCTATGTGCCAATCCAAATAAAAGGAGTCTACTCTATCTCCTAATGGATTACCACTCAGCTTTGATAATGACTACTCCTTCAAGCCAGGTGAGGTATCCTACGCTTATCAGATTAGGTTTGTGTATATATATATATATATATATATATATATATATATATATATATATATATATATTGTTATTGTTCATTTGTAAGAACAGAAGAAAGAAACTGTTAAAATAAGAAGAAAAACAACCATAGCCATGTCAATGTCTCACTTTGGGAGTGCATTTAGTTTGTGCCAGGCACTGTGCTACATGCCTTATTTATGTTCATTAAATCCTCACGACCACCTTATGAGATAAAGAATGGCCACATTATCCAATTTGTTGATAAGGAAACTGAGCATTAGGAAGATTAATCTACTCAATATTACCCACCTTGTCAGGAGTACAGTCTGCATCTAAACTTGAGAAATGGCATGTCACAGTTAAGGGATATACCATTGCCTAGGCTTGCTTTGGTGAACGAAAAAAAAAATCTTCAAAGAGCTCAGTAGTTGTTTTTTGAAATTCTATAACATGAGACTGAAAAGTGGTCTCAGCAAAATGGCACAGTAAGAAATAAATTTACCCCTCAGAATCACCATTTCCCTGGGGAAAATATCCTCAAGATGTGATAGAATCTGCCAGTCCCAGAATAGAGCCATCTGTTATCTTGGGTCCCTTGGACAAGATTTTCATGGAAGACATCCTTCTCATCCTTGTGAGACATTGCCGAGCAGCATTTTTAGATTTGTTAATCACTCTCAAGATGCTAAGTGTTGAGCAAACCAGCTATAAAGAGGCAGCTACCCAGTTAAGAACATGAACACACATATGTTTTATCAAAAAAAAAAATTCTTCTGGTTCTTCTCTCCGCCTTGGATGAACATATTGAGGAGGTAAAGTGTAGTGAGGGCAAGGCAGGAAAAGTAGAGGGTAATAACAAGGAGATAATTTTAGGGTGGCAATTAAAAAAATTCTCTTTAGATGTTTCTGGGTTATAAGAAGAGTTTATATTTTGGAGGGGCTAATGTTCTAGGTCAGGTTCCCAGAAACAGATCTTGAGGCAAGGATTCATGTCAATTATTTTATTGTCAGCAAACCTAGGCAACACAAAGAGAATAGAGAAAGAGAGGAGGGCTGGGAGCTTTATATAGTTTGTCTCACTCACAAGCAGGTAGGGCAGACTCCACTCATACCATTCAGTAGCTGGAGCATCCTCCATAAGGGTTAGCTTCCAGACCCTCTGTGCTTAGGCCAAGGGAAGCCAAGGTGTTCATCTGAGAGAGATGGTGGTACCAACTATTAGAATTGAAGCACCCAGAAACTAAAAGTTGAGGGGATAAACAGAACAAGGGCATCTGGGTGTTAAAACTACCATGTTCACAAAAACTCATTATCTATCATGCACTGTGTATGATCCTAAATTTACGGTACAGTCCAGTGCGATGGGGACAATTGTCTTCATTTTGTAGGGAGAAACAATTTCTAAAAGATTAAGTAACATTGTGTAAGTTTGGCACTAGTCAGTGGCAGATTTGTTGACTTGGAGATTTCTCTGATGGCAAAAGCTAGACCCTTCCCTCTGGAGTCTGCACGATCTGTCTGTAGGTAGTTTCTGCTACGCACAGGGCCAACCCTCAACTAAATTCCAGTTCAACCAGCAACATGTCTTGAGTACCTACAGTGTGGCCAATACTTTGTTTGGCATCATAGATATAAAGATGAACAAGATTTAATCCTGCCTTCAAGAGATTGTTCCTTTGTAGGAAACAGGATTCAATAATGTTATGTGAAAAATGCCAAAGTAAATTTATGAATTAGGCACTTTAAGATTGTGGAAGAAGCAATGATTAACATTTCCCAGGGGTAGGTGTAGGGGAGAAGGAAGGCTCCAAAGAGGAATTGTTCTTAGAGTGAAGATTTTACACGTGAGAAGGATTTAAGCAAATCAAATTGCTGTTTTTAGGACCTTCCAGGAAGCAGCTTAGAACAGGAATAGGAAGGGGCACTTCAGTTCCAGATAATTATGCCACTTATGTAGGTCCAAACTACCTGATTCTGACCTTTCCCAATGCATAAACATAGACACTCAGGAAATAGTTGTTTTTTTTTTTAATCTCTAGTTATAGGTTTACCTGATTAGAGCCCAGGTCAGGGTCAAGGTCAAGATAATTGTGTTTCAGGAAGTCAAGTGTAAGTGGTAATGAAATTGACTAAAGAATAAATGGAGGAGGTGGGCAATAAAGAAGAACAGATGATGAAGAACTCTTCAGATCCCTCTTTCTCCTGCTTTGAGACCTGGATTTGACAAGTCGTTTGGGAGGATCCTCAGGTTACAGACACCAGCTTAGCTCTTCCTTCAACAGATTGGTCAACCAGCCAAATTTCTTATCCATCCTTTCTTCAGTCAACACCTATGAAAGAGAAATATGAACAGCTTCAGATTCATCAAAATTGTATAGTGTTCAATGCTTATTTCTTTCTGGGATTTTTGAGAACGGGGAGCTGGAATTTTTAGGAGTCCTTATAATAATAATTTTAATGGCTAAGGAGAAGAGACGATGCTGAGTAGTAAAAAGATGAAAAAAAAAGCTAGAAATACAAGGATGAAAAAGAACAGTAAGAAAACTTTCATTCCTTTTCTTTTGCCTTCAGGCAGTATCATGCTGAAATGCCATGGTAAATGTTGTTTTTGAGAATTCGAACTTGAAGTCTTTTAGGTTTACTGGAAATCCATGTAAGAAAGTGTGGCTTTCTCGCAGTGGTAGGTAAGCAGGTCCACAACACACTCTGTCCTTTGCAGTTGGAGGATGGGGTATATCCACATGGGTATTTCAATTCGATCTGTAGCTACTTCAGAGGCATACATTTCTTTATCTTTACCAAGCCTATTAAAGTTCACATCATGGAAAATAATTAATACATTTCTAACTGGTGCTTTAGCCATGAAATCTATGCTTTCTATTCTGAAATTAAGTATTGGGGTTAAGGAGGCCTTTGCCTTTATTAAAGGCCCTGTTTCAGGGTATATTTGAGGATGTAGGTTTCTGGTGGGAAGTGGAAAATATGTAAAATTCACACATGCAGATTTCCAACCCAACTTCATTCAAACCCTAACTTTAATATGATGTTAATTTTTGGAGTAGACATACAAGAAAAAAACCCAATTAATTTGATTATCGTTTTACCATGTTAAGGACTTTAGGCTTAAACATCATAAATAAACCCAGATGAGTTAAAATTTAAGACTTCCTAATAGAAGGAAAGCTGGTGATTATAAAACACCAAAGACTGGTTCTAAGTATCCAATCCAGATCACTATTTATAATAATGTCTGCAGATTTTTTATTTATTCTAGAAGCAGTTTGGCATTATATGGTAAGAATCATGCAATTTACTGTATACAGTCGTCTTGAGGGTACTGTGGTAGATTATCTGACTCATATGCAGGATTGTATATTCCCCCTTTGTGGAACGCAGGCATGACCATATGACTTGCCTGGGCTGTTACAATGAGTGGTGCATGACACTTTGGAGCAGAAGCTGGCAGTTGGCTTGCCATGCTCTTTTCCCTCCTGACCTGACTCCCAGCAATGTTGCAAGATGGAGGCTATTCTATCACCTTGAGACTGGGAGCAGCAGTATGGATGATCAACCTATGACGGACAGATAGCACCAGAAAGAAAGAAACCCTTCTTGTAGGTCTTTGAAATAATTTTATTATCACAACATAACTTAGACTGTCTTTACTAATACAGAAGTAAAACAAAGTATATATACATGTACCCCATCATAGAATCTGAATTTCCTAAAACTTCCACACCAAAAAAATAAAACCAAATAAAAAACAAATAAACAAAACAAAACAACAAGAAGCCCTTAACCCATTATGGCTAAGAAAAATGTTTCTGTCATGGACTTAGCATATTTTTTTGTTTCTAATTTATTGGCCCTTTTCTTTTATGTCCTCTGCTGTTATTCGCCAAGCAATGGTTTGACCACTTGAGGGATCACTTGAGAGACTTGTTTTTCTTTGCATATAATTTCTCTGCATCCATTTTTAATTTTCTTGTCTCAAAAGACACTATAAACTGGTTGACCTCCATGATGTAATGTGGTGTTATAGCTTTCTTCTTTACCTTCTTATATTTTGCCACATAAAGCCACAGTATTGAGGGTGGAAATCACCCTTCTCTTTTGGAATAGAAGAAAGATTTCTAAGTTGCATTTAACTCACAGAAGCATTCTGCACTGGTCAGAGGCGTGCACGTCATATTGTTTCCAGTATAAACTGTCTCCCCAGCTTTTAGCCTTTTGGTGCTCCTAACTATCTGACCTTCTCATGTTCACAGATAGAGCAAAACAACTTGTCAAACAGAAGTACTTCTCAAGTAATTAAAAGGAAACAGAGTCACTTAGCAAATAGTAGCACCCCTGCTACTTCTCAGATTTTTCTATCTTCAACTTTATTTTTTTCTTTAAAGTTTAAAATTTTATTAAGATTTTGTAAAATTAATGTCCCCATTTCTCGAAAACATCAGCTCAAAGAGGTGTGATTTGTGAAAGAGAGACTTTCCAAATTTTGAATTGGTTCTTTCACTTCATTTCACAAGCATGTTTGAGAGTAGGCTATGATGAGTGACTGCAAGAAAATCTTTACAAAAATGACTTTTGATTAAGTGTTGAATGGCGTCGAGTTGAGGATATTATTATTCAACAAAAATGCACCCTAGAAAACATCAAAAGAAGGCATGAGCTTCAGGTTTTAGTACTAATTAGAGGCATCTGTTTCCCAGGTGTGAGATGTTTATCTGTGAATAGAGGGAGATGATAAAGCAGAGAAGAAGCATATCATGTGGCATCAAGGATCCAATAAATGATTGAGTGGATTTGGGAAGGAGAACAAAATAAGGGAGATAAAATGGGACAGTGTGGTGAATATGAGGAGCTCAGAATATAGCTCCAGCTTATTTCTGTATACGGTGCAAGAAATAATACAGAGGTGTGCATGGTGTTTGTTGCCTGAGTTGTTATTCAAAATTCTTTTGGGCTTTTTCTTCTTCTTCTTCCCTCCCCCCCCCATCCAGAGCTATATGGATTTCTTTCCTTTGAAAAATGTACTTTTCTCTGCAGTTTATGAGCCCCAGGAGGGCTGATGAATCTCTGCGCTTATCTGAGCATTGCTAAGTCTATATCTTCATTATTCATACTCAGCACTTACAAGGAACCTTGAAAACAGGAAGCACAAAATCTTATGCTTTCCCCAAAAGTTGAAGTAAATAAGAGTGACTTTATTTGATGTATAGCAAGACAGTGTCTGATTTGGGAGAGAGCACCCACATCTATATATTTCCTCAGGTTTTCCTGAAGTGTTTGCCCTGTGGTCTGTGAAGTGAATATGATAGCGATTAAAGGTGATTTGGGATCTAGAGACCTGAATTCCAATCCTTGTTCTGCCTCTTTCTAGCTGCTTGACTTTAGGAAGTTCAGTTAGTCTCGATACTTGATTTCTTTATCTGTAAAATAAAGATTCTTCAAGTTTCCTACAATATCAGTGGTATTATTACAAACTCACGGTTCAGTCCAATTCTCTAAAGCTTATTTGGTATTAACTGTGTTCGGCAATAGAGATAAGACAAATATATCATGTTCTCAAATAGCTCACAGTGGGAGAAGGGCATCAAGAGATGAATGTTCCAGATACTGTGTTACTGTAGGAGAGGAGCTGATTAATCCTATCCAGGAGGGTTAGGGAAGATCTGTCAACAAAGATGACACGGAAGCACAATATTGAAGGATAGCTAAGAGTCACTCTGCAGGCCAGGGAGAGGACATTTGATATTAATATGCAAGTCAGTTGTCTTCCCTCTGGACATTTCCTGTCTTCCATACTCTGGAATTCCCATTTCTATGACACTGAGTCACATTCTCTGCAGAGGTCTATCAGGCCTTCTCCTTGTCTCTCCTCATGTGAGTGTGTGTATGTGTGTATGTGTGTGTGTCTGTGTGTGTGTGAGAGAGAGAGAGAGAGAGAGAGAGAGAGAGAGAGAGAGAGAGGAGAGAGAGTGGCATTTATTCTCTTCCAAGGCATTTCACACTGAGGTATGCTTCAATGTTTTTACCCTCAGTAACCTTAGCCTTAGCTCTCAACTTCTGAAGACACCACCTTTGCCTACTCATCCCCATCTTTCCTCTTCTTTATCTACCCACCCCCATCACTAATATATGGTTAATAAGCAAAGACAACATGATTGACAGTTTGGGGACAGTGGAGGGTAAATTTAGAGTCACTGTCCTCATAGACATATAGATAGATCATAGGGCATTTTTCATAGGCTGATGCTTCCCACCACAAGAACTTCTCATTTCCATTCATGTCTCTATCATTCTCCTTCAGAATCTCCCTCATGAATTCCCAAATTTCTAACCCTGAATTTGGAACAGCAATTAAACTTCTTTTCTCATTCTAACCTTCTGGCTATTCCTGGGTAACCTCACTTTCTTTACCCAAAATACCTATTAAGACTTGGTAACTATTTTCTTAATTAAGAAGCAGAAACAAGTATATGTGTGAGGGGCCACATTTACTTCTATAAATTATTAGTCAGAATTAAGATTTGAAGAAAGATTCACTTAAGCTAGTAGATATTTTCCCTGTCATGTTAAAATGTTGCCATGAGGTTCTGCATGGTTGCCATACTGGCCCTGTTCCACATTGACTTAGGCTCTTTCTACTTTACTGCTTCACTGACCATGATCTGTATTTCCCAAGATCATCTCATGGGCCCAAAGTCCACCTGAACTCCTGCTGTTACATCGGCATTCCAAGATGAAAGATTGAAAGATGAAGAATGAGTAAGACACAGCTTTCTCTTAAGGAAGGTTGTGGGAACCTACAGGCTATTGGCTGGAATTAGGTCCTCAGATTTCATTAGTCAGAGTTCACCCTCATGGTCATGTGACCACACATAGCTTACAATGGAGAGACTAATGGATCTAAGAGATCTTTTAGTCCTGACACATGCCCAACTAAAGCGTGAGTCTTCTTTTGAGGCAGAAGAAGGAAAGAATGAAATCAGGGGATATTCAAACATCTTAGTCACAGCACAGTTTCTTTTCTGTGATGTGGAAGAAGAAAAATGTGGAGCCTCTAAGTAGATTTTAGTTTCCCTACAGTGACTCCTTAATCCTGTTAGTGTGATATTTTGTAGATCCTTCAGAATTTATCTAGTTTCCTCTCAAAAGATAGATATCAAAAGTAGGAGCAGAGTTCACCAAAGCCTTACTTTCTGTTTAATCAGTTGCCAAATAAGATCCTTTAATGCTACTGTCTTTCAAATTAGAGTCCAGTTTTCTTTTCTTTTTTTCTTTAAAAGAGTATATTCTTTTTTCTTTATATATTTTATTTATTTATTTATTTTTATATGGTGCTGAGGATCAAACCCAGAGCCTCGCATGTGCAAAGCACTCTACCACTGAGCCATAACCCTAGCTCTGAATCTGGTTTTCTTAAGAGCATAGATGAATTGTGTTTATGTCATTTGGATAGCCTAATTTTTTCCTTTATTGTTACTTTTATGTTATATGACTCTAATAATCTATTCTTTAATATTTTCTTTTAAAATTTAATTTTGTATTATTTCCCTTCAATCTGTTTTTAATGAGAGTATTTAATCTGACCAAGAGCTAGATGGTAAGGGGCTTCACTGAGTATCATAACAGCATCAAAAAGGTCATTCTGGCTGGGTGTGGTGACATACTCTTGTAATCCCAGCAGTTTGAGAGGCTGAGGCAGGAGGATCACAAATTCAAAAATTCAAAGCCAACCTCAGCAACTTAGCGAGGCCCTAAGCAACTCAGTGAGACCCTGTCTCTAAATAAAATACAAAAAAGGGTCTGCGGGTGTGGCTCAGTGGTCCAGGGCCCCTGAGTTCAATCCCTAGTACCAAAAAATAAAAATAAAAAAAGAAAGAAAGTCATTCTGTGAGAACTCACTGGATATATTTAAAGGCCCAGATTTTGTATTTGCACTGAGCACAAGAAATTCAAGGGTCTGAAAATTAAAAAGTATTAAGAAAGCCTTATCTACTGTTCTCATAGAGCTTGCTTTCTAGTAGAATTAGAAGAACAAGGAAAATAATCATTTACCTCTTTTAAGAGAACTTGCAAAGAAATTGAGCAAAAAAGAATTCTAAAATAGAGTAACGAATGGGGTAAAGGCTAAGTTAGAGAGTGAGATCTCAGGATAGGACATCCTGATAGGATGGTGTTTAAACAACTTGAAGGGTGAGACAAAGCCAGTCCCAGGAAGAGCTTGAGAAACAGCCGTTCAGGCAGGAGGAGCATCAAGCTTAGGCCCAGATGTGGGCAAGAACTTAGCATGGTGGAAGTGCTTAACACAGTACAGGGTAGGTTGTGTGTCAGAAAGTCAGTTGCCTCGGCTCTAATACTTGCTTTCAAAATGGAAACTTATTCTAATAGGATTGATGGTGAACAATTTTAGCACAACATGGACTTAGCGTGTGATTATGTTTTCTTCTGTCAGAGCAGAGTACTATGCAAATGCAGAAAACTGCGCAGCCCAACCAAACAGTATAGGAATATAGTAAACACATACAGACCTCTACCCACTACCTCAGTTTACTGTGGATATGAATCACATACATTTGCCCATCTGGTGTTACAATTTTCATTCTCATTTCAGATAACCTTCTTTTCACCACTCAGTAATTCACCCTGTTGGCAAAAGTGACCTTCAAATTTTTATAAGGTGAGGTGTCATATTTATTGTAATGTTTTTATATTTTTTAACCATTTAGAATGTGTAAAGCTGTACATATATTTTTATTAGGTTCCTATCTTTTTAAACTATGCTACTGATGAAGCTTTTGAGTGTTTTCCCCTAGTTTCCTTCTTCCCATAAGCTTTGTGGGTTTTATTGCATGATTCTGCACAGTGTGATGATTTTGCATTATGTTGCATTATGGCTGAACTGACTGTATGACTGTATCAGGGGAGGTTGAAATGTAGAGGGGACAGATTCTTACACATAGCCTCACATGCTATGTAAAAATCTTATATCTATTTTTGTTTTCTAGCTATAATTGGAAGTCCCCCAAAATTTAGGCAGGGTAGTAACATGTTCTGATCTGATGGTGGTATGCTTTATACTAAGAGTTAAAGGCTAAAGCAGTGAGACTAGTTAGGTGACTACTGTAATAGTCCAGGTGAAAGGCTATGTTGGTTTGGACTAGGGTGGGAACCTTTAAGTTGGAAAGGGGTATTGGAATGAAGCTGTTCTTTGACTTGTCTGGATGCTTGTCAGAATTTGCTTATAGGCCTGCATAGATTTCTCACAGCTGGACCGTCTCTGGCTAAAACCCCTATAGTTCCTGGTTAATGTGGCCCCATCTAAAAAAGAGGCACTCACTGTCCATTTATGAGGAAATACAGGTCATTCTGCTATCTTCCTGCTCCAGGATTGCAATGCTACATCACTTTCAAGAAACGAGTGTGCCCTTGAAGGTATCTTTTTGTAATCAAAAATGCTAATTTATTTTCATTAATTTCCATTCCTTTCTTTTAAGATCCACTTAGGATTAATAAAATAAATTACAAGATACAATGACTTGAATCCTGGCATGCTTAAGGAATTAACTAAAACAAAACCCTCTGAAAACTCTGAGAGGCTTGCTGAGGGGCCCATGATACCAGATGCCATAAACCAGGCAGCATAATGTTCATATCTAGAAATACAGGAATAATAGGAGGATTAATTTTCAAAGTCTGAGAGGGATTACAGGGTAGTGGGGGGAAAATAAAAATGACTCTTAAAAGAACTAATCTTGTCAAACTAATCTAACTTTTTTCTACAACAGCATGGAAGTTATAATGTGGCCTGGTGCTAATGGTGCTTTTGATTAGACATTTGAATGGCATTTTCCTCAACGGTCTGGGCAAAGTGATTTTGAGCATTTTCTCCCTCGGGGGTACCTGGATCAGAGGGAGGCCTAGCCTCACAGAGTTACTGATGAGCGCAATCACCAGGCGGGAGGATTGGCTCTGAATAAATGGAGAGTATAATGTTCGTACTGAGGATCCATTTTGTGAGTAAGAGCAGGACAGGCCAATCTGAATTGGGAACATCAACAATTAATGTCATTAAGGTTAGGCTGCAGGTCATGATTGGTTCTGTAGCACACCAGTCAGTCAATCTACTTGTTTTATTGAGTGTTGAAGGCTGGGCTTGGGGTGTTAGGATTGCCTACACTAGGAAGCAGAGGCTGATAACTCACTATTTCTCAGGTTTGGTCTATTATCTTTTGTCCAAAGAAGAGCGTCTAGACAATCAGATGCATAGAATGTAGGTTGGAACTTGGGATGATCTTGATAGATTTATGAAGTATCTTAGTCCATTGGATCTGTTATAAAACAGTGCCTGAGGATGGGCAATGTATAAGTAATAGAAATTTATTGTTTACAGATCCAGAAGATCAAATTGCTGGTAGCTGGCGAGCAGTGCTGGTTGCTCATCAATGGAGACTTCTATGTATCCTCACATGACAGAAGGGCAAGGTAGCTCTCTGGAGCCTCCTTTATGAGGATACTCACTAAAGTCATTAACAAATGTGGAACTGTCATGACCTAATCACCTCCCCCAAATCCTACCTTCTATTGCTATTTGCCTTGGCAACTAAATTTCAATATATGAATTTTAGGGAGTCAGAGATCAATCAGACCAGAGCCTAAGGTGAACTATTTTTCCCCCAATGTAGTTGAAATTAATTAATCACTAACAAAGGCAGAAAAACAAATACTTTAATGAATAAGTAAGGGCCATTTGTAATTAAATTCACAACATCTACTTGTATACAAAGAATGAAAGAACAAACTATTTTTAACACTTTGTATCCCACAGCAGGGTAAAGGAGGGGAAAGTGCTACTTACTTTGTTTCTTAATCTTACCTCCATGCTTTAAGTTTAAATGTGTATTTATGATTACAATATATGATGTAAATCATCCTTAGCAGCAATATTATATAATATGTAAGATAGTATGTTGTTCACAAGAGATAAAAGCCTTTTTTGTGAAAACAAAATAATAATGACTATAATTTATTGAACACCTATTAAGTGTCAGGCTATGTTATAAGTCTTATTCTTTACCTAATTTAATCTTTATTCCTTTGATTTACAAACCTGGAAACTGAGGCTCAGAGAGGGTCTATAACATACCTAAAGTCCCACAATTAGGAAATGACTATTGCTGAATAAATGCTACCATGTGTTTATACAAACACTAAAAGCAACAAAGAGAAGTCCCCCTTGTTGAATATTGTGAACACTTTGGCAAATGGTGCTGGTCTCTCCCATTCTTTTGAGTACAAGATTCTTCCAAGGTCTTGGTTTTGTTGTTGTTTTTTCTTTGTTTTGATTTTCCTTGAGGACAGAGACAGTTTATGGCAGACGAGATATTTTCACCTGTTTTAAAAATATAGTTTGGCCATTCTGGTTCCAAATTTTTAGGGGCTACTGGAGATGTAGCTTAATGGTAAAGAACTAATCTAGCATGTATGAAGCCCTGGGTTGAAACCCTAGCACTACAAAAACAAACAAATAAACACAAGTTTTCAGAGGAAGTCAGAGGCTTACTGCTGGGTTATCAGATCCGTGGAGTCCATCTGAATTGTGAAAACGTGTATAAGTGATCCTTCAGGACAGTTCACTAGGTAGTCTTGGAACAACTCAGTTCCTACTCCATTCTTGCTTGAGTGTGCTGAGAATGAAGCATACCTAGATAAGGAGGAGCTGGCATGAATAGCCTGGGTTGTGTTCTAGAACCCATAGAAACAGGATGCCTTTCAAAGCTGTAGCCTAGCAAATCATATCCCTAGATATTACAAACACCAGGATCCCTTAGCCACAGTGCAAGTGAGGTGTGTGCAGGGAAGGTTCCACCTGCCCTATGTAGCTTTCCTAAGCCTTGGGGTCTCGCTTGTCCTGAATCCTAGGCTTCTGTTTTCCCTTGCTACCTCTCTGTGGGTAACACTCACCTCATGCAGCTTTTGAATAGGTGCTTTATTCCACTGCACTCAGGCAAGTGGATAATCAGTGCACAATGAGACTGTTTCAGAAACGCTGCAGGCTGAGTCTTGATCAGGTTCAGACCAGTCATAGTAGATAACTCACTGTTTTTCCATTACCTGCCACCAATTCCTGTCAATCCTACCAAACCTGCATTGGTCCCTCTCCCACAAGTCTGTTATAAGGAAACATGAGTTGCTTATTGGTCTAGATTATTATTTTTTTCTTACCAAGATGCAGTAGAAAAAAATAAGGACAATCATTCTTATCTTTCCATCTGTTTTATCTTTTTGCTAGACATAGAGTTGTTAGCTTTTAGGAATCCAAATATTCTTTCATGTAGTTTTTGCAAAATTATCTTTTACTTTAAGCAATATTCTATTTTTTATCTTCATTATTTATCTTCAACTAACTTATTCTTAATTTCAAATATACCAACTCCAAATATTAGCTCTAAATATGATCTCTATCATTTTACTTTCTGTAGCACATGCCCACACACCCAGTACCCTCAAACTGGGGAAAATAAATGATTCTAACAATTTTTTTTTTCCAAACACAGGAACCTCCCTGCTGGTTTTTTTTTTTTAACCATTCTTCCTTTATTAAGTGGTTATGGTTACAAAGAGAGCTTGAAGAATTCTCTTTCAAGTAGCAGAGCTGTTTGAACTTGGGTGTAGCTAATGTCAAAGCCCATGTTCTTAACCATTATCCTCCCAGTGTGATGCCTGTTCTTTATGTTCCTGAGATTTTAGAACTAGAAATTACAGCTTTTACTCTTTCAATATAAGTAAAAACAAAATATTAATGTATATGCTTATAAAAACCTTTATATAAACTTATAATCATATTCACATGTATACACATGCATATATAGCCAAATACAGAGATTCTCTCCCTCTCTCTCTGCCTCCCACCAAGAATAATTGTGTGTATGTGTATGTATGTGTGACTTAATTAGTAAATAACAAAATATTTTGTAAAAGTATTGTTAGAAAGATTTGTTTAATAAATGAGATAAATTCAAAATTGATAATATATTTCTACCCTCCCCACATATTTTTTATTGGTGCATTATAGTTGTAAATACTGATGGTATTTGTTGTTCCATATTCATATATGCACACAATGCATGATATAATAATATAATTTGGCCTATCATTCCCCAGCACTTTCCCCCTTTCTCCCACCTCCTCCTGGTCCTTTTCCTCTACTAATCTCCCTTTGATTTTCATGAGATCTTTCCTGACCTTTATTTTATTTTTTCTCTGTAGCTTCCACATGAGAGAGAAAACATGACCCTTAATCTTTTGAGTTTATGTCACTTAACATAATTTCATTTTTATTTATGGTTGAATAAAACTTCATTGTGTGTGTATGTATATAATGTATACATACATATACATATATATGTGTATATATATATATATCACATTTTTTGTATCCATTCATCTCTTGATGAATACATAGGACTGGATTTATATTTTGGCTATTGTGAATTGTACTGCTATAAACATGGCTCTGCATGTATCACTGTAGTATGATGACTTCAATTCTTCAGACTAAATACTGAGGAGTGGTATGGTTCCGTGTCTAGTTTTTTGAGAAATCTCCATACTGGTTTCCACAGTGGTTGTACTAATTTACAATGCCACCAACAGTGTAAAAGTGTTCCTTCTTCTCCATAACCTCTTAGTATTTATTATTATGTTTATTCTTGATGACTTTCATTTTGACTGGTGTGAGATGAAATCTCAGTGTAATTTTGATTTGCATTTCCCTAATTGCTAATGATGTTGAACATTTTCTCATATATTTGTTGGCCATTTGTATTTCTTCTTTTTAAAAGTTTAAGATTGGCAATATGTTTCTAACATTTTTCTAAGTGTCCTTGATGTGAAAGTTAATGTGTATTTTTTTTGTGAAATTTGGGTTTCCCCTGGCTAAACCACTAACTAGCTGGATGATTTTAGGTGAACAATTTTACTTGAGAGTAGTATTGCAATGTTTTCAAGATGACTTCGATCTTTAGAGATCAATAGATCTGTGAAAATAATTATCTCTACAATAAAACATATAAAGACCTCTCTTTAAGAAAATCTATCACAATAGAAGTACAGTGAGATTTAATGTCACTACAACAAAGGATGACAACACACTGATGACTCTGAAATGATGATATTAGGGAAATAATTTTTTGTTGCTTACAGGGTTGGACTCAGAAGGTAGGATATCAGGAGTGAGTCTATGAATTGCTTGATTTCTGAAGACAGTGATCTGCATCACTGAGGTTAAGTTCTGGACAGAAAAGAGCTAGGTGAATTGCAGGCTCTTTTGGGGTTGTAATTGTAAAACTCATGAGTGAAGTGATTCTCTTTTTCACCAATCACACTGCATTCTGAGTTCCCCAGAGTTATACAGCCAATAGAAAGCACGTGCACACACACGCGCACGCACACACACACACACACACACACACACACACACACACAATTTTGTATCATGATATATAGAGATATATTCTAGTCCAAGTTCAAAGTTAGGGGAGATTGCTGTCTTTGCTTGAAGAAAGAGAATTCTTCTTCTTTTTTTAAATTTAAAATTTGTTTTTTAAATTAGTTAATTGTGACAGTAGAAAGTATTTATGCACTTTGATATATCATATATAAATGGGATTAATTTCTCATTTTTCTGAGTGTACATATTGCAGAATCATCTTGGTCATGTAGTCACATATATACATACAGTAATAATGTCTGTTTCATTCTACTATCTTTCCTATCCCTACTTCCCCTCCTGTCCCCTCCCATCACTTCCCTCTACATAATCTAAGGTAAAGCCATTCTTCCCTAGTGCCCCACACCTTATTGTGAATTAGCTTCTGTATATTAGAGAAAACATTTGGCCTTTGTTTTTGTGGGATTGGCTTATTTCACTTTGCATGATATTCTCCAACTCTAACCATTACTGGCAAATGCCATAATTTCACTTTTCTTTAAAGCTGGGTAATATTCCATTGAGTATATATACCACATTTTCTTTGTCCATTCATCTATTGAGGGACACCTACATTGGTTACATAGTCTAAATATTGTGAATTGAGCTGCTATAAACATTTATGTGGCTGCATCACTATAGTATGCTGATTTTAAGCCTTTGGGGTATAAACCAAGGAGTGGGATAGCTGGGTCAAATGATGGTTCCATTCCCAATTTTTTGAGGAATCTCCATGCTGCTTTCCATAGTGGTTGCACCAATTTGTAGTTCCACCAGCAGTGTATGAGTGTACATTTTTTACCACATTCTTGCCAACATTTATTGGTGCCTATATTCTTTTTTAAAAATTTATATATGATAGCCAAATGCATTACAATTCTTATTACACATATAGAGCGCAGCTTTTCATATCTCCGGTTGTATACAAAGTATATTCACACCAATTTGTGTCTTCATACTTGTACTTTGGATAATAATGTCCATCACATTCCACCATGATTAATAACCACATGCCCTCTCCCTTCCACTCCTACCCCTCTTCCCTATCTAGAGTTCATCTATTCCTCCAATGTTCCCTCTCCCTACCCCACTAGGAATCAGCTTCCTTATATCAAAGAAAACACTCAGTATTTGTTTTTTGGGGATTGACTAACATCACTCAGCATTATCTTCTCTAACTCCATCCATTGTGCCTGTATTCTTGATGATTGCCATTCTGACCGGAGTGAGATGAAATCTTAGAGTAGTTTTAATTTGCATTTCTCTAATTGCTAGAGATGTTGAACATTTTTTTCATATATTTCTTGATCAATTTTTTGTATTTAAGAGAGAGAATTCTTACTGTGCTTTTCTTCTATTGGAGCCTATCAATAGATTGGATGAGGCCCACCCATATTGGGGATTGCAATCTACTTTACTCAGTCTATAGATTTGAATCTTAATCTCCCCCAGGAACACCCTCTTGGATATACTCTGAAAGTTTAATCAATTATCTGGGAACTCCACCTAGTCAAGTTGATTCATAAAATTAACCATCACACATGGCATTTTGTAATTAATTGCTCATTTCTTTGTGAGTTCTTTAAGACAGGAATTGTAACTTACTAATAAGTGTGATTTTAAAACAGAGCAAAGGACCTGGCCTAATGTAGTGGATGCTTAATACATGTTTATTAAAGAGTGAATGAGCAAACACAAATGAGTGAAGAAAATGGAAATAAATAGTCTAGTATAGATTAGTAAAGGTGGGTAGTGGTTGGTTTTTCTGCTTCATAGCACTTTGATTTCATTATCTTTGAAGGGAAAGAAAACCTTTCACAATCACTCCATTTACTGCTGCTTATTTGAATAGATGTGACATTCCAAAGTTGATATTTCTTAATAGCTGTGATTAACATATCTAAATACTTCTCCAGTGACTTCTGAAGCATTTGTCTTTTGTTTGAAGTTTTATTACAATTTAGACTGGTAGTTTTGAGGGGCAAGGCTGGTATTTTTATTCATTTTTATTATTCTTCTCTCACTGATTGAAACACCTTGTGTAAATAGATGGCCCAGGGATGGGGGTATCTGCTCCCCCAAGGAAAAGAATCAATTTAAAATTCCTAACATTAAGAAAACACAATTTGAAATAGAATTTATGACTTTAAAAATCTTGGTAGACCCATAAGAAAATAAAATCTATTTAAGATCTCCTCTTAAGCATAAATTGAGTTTAATTTCCTTGGCTGAGGTTTTACTTCTACATCCTGCAGAAGGAGACTTCAGATCAGCACAGACCTTTTCACCAGTGCTCAATTAAAAGTCTGAGTTAATAAAGTTGCCATTATTGGTCTGACAGAACTAGTAATATGACCTTATCATCAGCTATACCTCTCTGATCTTGGATTTAAATTCCTATAAATGACAGCTAGTAACTAGCAAACTCCTGTTTTCTTAATAACATACCACATTCACAGTTACAACATGCAGTGCCCCAGCTCACAACTTTATCCACCAATCTAGAGTATGTTCTGGAGCTAGTTAAATTAACTTAGCTATCAAAATGCTAAGCTTGATAGCTCATTTATCTTTCTGTCTCACAACTCGACATTACAATACGGTGGTGATTGATCTTGCATCTTCCAGGTACCATATAGTATAAAAACTAAGAGAAGATTAATTAAAAGCTGTCTTATCCAGACAGGTTTTTAAATAAGTTTTAGATTTACACTATATATCAGCTGAAGCAGAAAGAGATTCTAAGACCAGGAGCTCTGTAACACCAATTGGATTTTTCTTTTATGTAGAATATGTATGCAGTGGTCTTGATGACCATTATTATTCTTTCACAGGTGTTGAATACCAAAATGAGGCAAAAGGACCCCAAGACAAATGTCCTTTAGTTGTCTCCATTCCAATACAGTGTAACACACAACACACAGGGTACAATTTGCTGCAGGTATATCCCTTATGCACAGTAATCACTACTTAAAAGTAATCTCTCTTATTATTTTTTTAATTTGGAAGTTTGGGAGATTTCAGGTGAATATGGGGGAAAATGATGTCTAACCTCAGGACTGACAAAGAGAAAAACTCAATATTGTATTATATTTCACATCTAAGGGAGAGTTTGACAATTCAGTGAGAGGTATCTGCAAAATATCATAATTGTAGCAACCATTTAGTTGATTACTGTATCTCATTATTTATTTAAACTTGCTCTAATCTTTACAACAATTTTCAAAATCTAAGTATTAATCTGATCATTTTACCAACAGAAAAACCTAGATTTGAATTAGTTATCAGCAGTTGGGCTTTGCATTGCAGGCTGGATTCCTTGGTTCCAAGGCCACTGCTCTATATTGCTTTGTACCTTCCTGTCAAGCAGCAAGTGCACCCTTATATACGCTGCAGAGAACTTTTTAATACCAGCAAAATATCAGATTCATTGTAGGCTTCATAAGCTTAAGTGCTCTGTTTATGAGAATTTATTTCTCCATGGGACATGTCGCATCTTTAAATGAGTGTCCCTTTCTAGGAATGAAGTTTTTTCTTTTTTTTTTTTAAACAGTCTTACTGAATGTGATTCTTTGGTTTTCATCTAAATATTTAAAGTTCCTTGAAAAGAAAATTGCCAAATCCTATTTTTTTCCTACTTTTAAAACAAGTACTCAAGCTGTCTTTGTAAATCTGTGTTTATAATCCCAAAAGATACTTATAGATCAACTATAAAGAAAATCATTATATAGCCATCTCTCTCCATTATAATCATAGAGCACCATATACCATGAACAATATACTTACAATATCTGTAAGTTTTGATTTTTACAAGAAAAGAAGTCTTCTTTAGATTTTATCCAAAATACAAGGGAAAAAATTAAATAATTGAATTTCTAATGAGTAATACGCCATGTTGTCTATAATCTAATCAATACCAAACAACAAACTCTATTCACCAAACACTATTCTGTGTTAGTCAATCATACTGTAGCCTGCGTACTGTGATGAAGGGATTCTGCAGATATGATTATAGTCTCCAGTCAGTTGACCTTAAGGTACAGAGATTATCTTGGTGTGTTAGTTAGCTTTGCATTGCTGTGACCAGTATATGCAATGAGAACAACTTAGAGGAGGAAAAAGCTTATTTTGGCTCATGGATTCAGAGGTCGAGTCCATGGTTGGTCAATTTTATTGCTCTGGGCCCAAGTGGAGCTGTACATCATGTCAGAAGGGCATTGTGGAGGAAAGTGGCTTAGGACATGGCAGCTAGGAAGTAGAGAAAGCTTGTATACAAGGAGCCAGGGCTAATATAATTCCCAGGGGTACAATCCTAGTAACCTACTTCCTCCAGCCATGCCCTTCCTATCTGTGGTTACCAAACATAAATCTGTTCAAATTATTAATAAATCAACCCAGTGATTATAGTATACCTCTCATAATCTAATTATTTCACCTCTGAACATCCTACATTCTCTCATACATGAGCTTTTGGGGGACGCCTCATGACCGAACAATAACACTAGATCAACTTACCCAATCGAGTGAGGCCTTTTAAAATGGGTAGTTTTCTGTGGTTAGCAGCAAATGAGGAAGTCAGAGAGATATCTACAGATGAAGAATTTGAGGAATCCTTGCTGGAGAGAAGATGGGAGAGAGACAGGTGTTTTAGATAGCTTTTTTTGCTGCTGTGACTAAAATATCCAACTAGAACAATTTTAGGGGAGGAAAAGTTTACTTGGGGGCTCACAGTTTCAGAGGTCTTAGTCCATAGAAAGCCAACACCATTCTTCAGAGCTTGAGGTAAGGCAGAACAACATAGCAGAAAAGTGTGGCCGAGAGAAGCAGCTCACATGATGATTAGGAAGGAGAGAGAAAGAGAGAGAGAGGGAGGGAGAGAGAGAGAGAGAGAGAGAGAGAGAGAGAGAGATCGATCTCCACTTGCCAGGTACCCAAAGCCACACCCCAATTTCCACCTCTTCCAGCCACATCTTGCCACTTCAGTTACCACTCAGTTAATACCTATCAGGGGATTAAGCCTCTGATTGGATTGAAACTCTCACAACAATCATCTTTTTTCTGAACTGTCTTGCATTGTTTCACATGTGAGCTTTTGGGGGACACTTCACATCCAAACCATAACACAGGTGACAGAAAATGTAGAAGCTCTAGAAGCTCTAAGTGGACCCCAGTAGATAACCAGCAAGGAAATGAGAAGCTTAGTACTAAAACTCCAAGGAACTGGATTCTGCCAAGAGTGTGTATATCAGTCAGCTTTCTGTTATATGACAAATACTCTGATAACCAACTTATTACAAAAAAGATTTAGTCACAGTTCTAGAAGTTCCAGTCTGCGATCAAGAAGACCCTTTGCTTTTAGGCATCTGGTGGGCAGAAAATACATTATCATTGTGGAATAAACCATTCACTTCATGGCTGAAGGGTGGAGGGCAGGAAAGAAGAATAGAAAAGGAACCATGGTCCTACAATCCCCTTTAAGGGCACTCTCCCAATGACCTAAGTAAATCTCCCATTAGACCCCCTTCTTAAAGGCTTTACAACGTACCAATAGTGCCCTAGGCTGGGGACCAAGTCTTGGCACATTGCCTTTGTTAAACACTTACCCAAACCAGAGCAACACAAATGAGTCCAAATAAAAGCCTAGCCCAGCTGATACTGTGATTTCAGTCTTGCAGTACCAGAGAACAAGGTGGAGCCTGTCTGAATTTCTGGTATATAGAGCAGTGAAATAATAAATGGATATTTAAGTAACTGAATTTGTGAGCATTTGTTATGCAGCAATAGAAAAATGATCCACCATCAATGTCCAATGTCTCACATCCAAACCATAGCACAGGTAACAGAAAATGTAGATGGCTCTAGAGCTCTATATGGACCCCAGTAGATAACCAGCAAGAAAATGAGGAGCTTAGTACTAAAACTCCAAGGAACTGGAGTTTTAGTACTAAGTACTAAAGAAGGAGTCCTTTCTGCCTCAAAATTCAGGACTATTCGTTCTTTGGTTAAAGGGAGTATTAAAAACTCTATTTTCTGTGCCAGTCAACATGGAGTAAAAAGGAATTCCTGAACTTTGGGGTCTCACAACCTGGATTCATGTACTGGCTCTGCCATTTATCAACAATTCTACCTGGGACAACCCCTTCCAATGTTTTTGACTGCATTTGCAAGACAGGCTTAAACTTACTTATGGAGCAAGGGTATCATGCAGATAATATGAGATAATAATATACGCAATATAATAAGTACTCAATAAAAGGTATACTTATTTGGTTTATTTAATAACTGATTTTCAATATTTCTTTTAAAATTGGATAGCTTTCTGAAAAGTTGATGACTAAAGTAGTGACCTCAACTTCTTAACATTCTTAGACTTAGTGCAAATAGGTGTCTCAAGATAACCTTTTAGAAATTTCCCCAAACACCAGGGAAGGACCTTCATTTCCCTGTTATTGAGAGACTTGTAACTATTTAGTCTTGGTATTGACTTGGGGGCTGGGTGGTGAGGATTTGCCTTTGCTTCTGAATTCTTGTCTGACTTAGTATCCTGGTGGGCTGTGATAAGTGTTTATAAAATGTGTAGTTGAGGAAAGATCTATTTCTTGATCATTAAAATCAGCAGGTGTCAGTAGAATATATCAACACAGTTTGAAAACTGAGGAAGAATATTACAGGAAAGTTTTTGTTCATCTCTACCCTGGGAATTCCCTAAGCAGTGGTCCTCAAAGTGTGGTCCTTAGAATTTGTTTGAAACATCAATCCTTGGACTCCTGCCTATACATGCCGAGTTAGAAATCTTTGGGAATAGGATACAGCGAGATGTATTTTGACAAAATCTCTTTGAGATGCATCTCAGGCTTTAGAACCACTGCCCTAAGAGACTGGGGTGACTCTTGGAATATCCTAGAATTTTGAAGTGGAATTTCCATTTTTGGAAAATGATGCAAACCAACACGGAGAATCACTGAGAAAGATTATGAATGATCCAGTTCTGTAAGAGACTAAACACAATTTCAGATGATATGCCTTCTAAATTTTGCATGTATATTAAAACATTGTAAAATGAATCACTGTGCAAAGGTATCAGCAAACTCTTTTGTTTCTTTCCTTTTTTTAAAAAGAAAGAAATTGGGTGGCAAATCCTTTTGCAAAGTTAAAACTCTGATTTATCTGTTTTGTAAGCAGAATTTTATGTATTGAATTTCCTTAGGAGAAGGCAGATTGTATCTGGTCGTTTTATGCATTGGAAATGCTTCTGAAGAAATATTTGATTAGTTGATATGGGAATCAAAATATGCTAGGTTGTAGAAAACTGAGAAAATTGCCATTTTTACTAAAAATGCTTTTAAAATGGAACATGATACTCCTTCCACAATTTAATTTTCAAAGCCTTTTCCTTTCTTGCCTTTTGAAGATGGTGCAAAGTAGGGAGAAGCAGCATGGAGTACTGGTAATGCCATGCCAGCGCACTTGGCTGTGTCACCAGCTGTGTGACCTTGGGCATGTTCCTTATTCCTGTAGATTAAGCATCAGGCTGTGGTCTAGCTTCTTTAGACTGCTGTTTCTCAAACTTGAATATACATCAATATCATTTAGAGAGCTGGGGTGGGGCTTGAGAATGGATGCAGTGGCCCTTTCCTAGTTTTCTTGCTGTAGTAATAGACTAGCTTTAGTTGGGCTGGGGAAAAAAGAGTGATTGCAGTGATCCAAGATCCCCTTATGGGAATATGGTAGGATGCTGAGTCAAAAACTTCAGTAAGGGGTCACTTACTAAGGATATCTCTGAGGTCAAGGAAGAGTCGGCTTCTTCTTTCTGAAGAACAGCAAATCATACAAAAAAGAGATCCTCTGGAATACTTTGTCCTTCTAGATCCCATTGATTAAATGTAGGCACCCTAAATCTGGTTCACCTTATTGCAGGGCAAAAGGTTTGTGTCTTTAAAACAGATATGTAATTGTTCAACAAATCAAGTGACGATAATGTGTAATATAACACTTTATAAAAGATAAATTACAAATTGTAATTTAACATTTAAAAGTTGGCTTGAATTGAGAGGCTATAATTTACGGAAATTAAATTACCAAGGAAAAAATAGGGAAGTGGTGTAAGTATAACAGACAGAAAGGAAACAGAGTCATTAAGCACTGTAATGTACAAATTTAGCTCCTGTGGCTAGGGTTCTACTTCTTTTCCCTTTCTTTCTTCTCACAATATCAAGTGTATTAATAAGAAATTGTAATTGCCAACATTGATTGAGTGCTAACTATGTAGCAGGCATTGTTCTAAGCACTTTATATTTATCGATTTATTTAAACTTTTCGTTTTATTTATTTGTTTTTAATTCATAACTAAAATTTGTTGTTTTGAAATATGTGTATAGTTTGGAATGACTACATCAGCATAATTGACATGCGTTATCTCACACACTTATCATTTTTTGTAGAATTCATTTAATCATCATGAGAACCCATCTCTGTAGATGCTAGTCATATTTCTAAGGCAAGGAGGCCTGTATTATTTGATCAAGATCTCAGAGTCGGTGGCTGTTGGAGCCAGGGTTCAAATTCAGGAGTCTACCTCTAGAGATCCCATTCTTAACCCTGGCTACATTGACTCTCAGCAAAGAGTGGTTTCTCCTCTGGTGTTCAGTGCTGAGCCACCCTGAGACTTGCCAGAAGAAGATCCTCCCTTTCAGGGAACCAGGACACACACAGAGCCCTTTTCTCCCCTTTAGTGCCCACATGTCAGATCTTGCCACTGTACCACACCTGTCAACTAACATACATAGTCTCTGTCCTCTAATCATCACCTTATTAACTGATTTCTCTCTTTGTCTTAGAACATTGCCATTGAGAGAAGCTTCACCTCAAATCTGTGTGTATACCAGAATGCTGATCCAAGGGGTCAAGAAGCCATTCTCTGTGACTCCTGGAGCCTTCTGACTGTACCTCACCCTTGCTCCTGCCTTCTCCATTGTTCCACTGTCTACCAACTTCTCTTTGGGTTCTAACTTCCGGTTTCAATCTTTATGCAGGCCTTCAAAGATAAAAATGAGCTCCTCTCCTTTGCCTCTTCTTCCATGGTAAAAACTGTAGTTATCTGCTGAGTCTTCTCCTTTGGGGCTCCTTCAGGGAAAAATCTGGCCTATTGTGGTCCCACGCAGGGGAGAGAATGAGATGGAAATTTAGAGCCTTATTCAAACAAAGTTGTTAATAACTTAACATCACCTCCTTCCTGCCCACGTACACGAGCATTTTAATAGTGGCTTTCTCATGGTCCATTTGTTTATTTTAGTCAGAAAACACTCTAGGAAGGTCAAATTAGAGGTACGTTTCCTGGTGCCCTTCAATTCACACCTATTCTAACATGCGTGAGACATTCTGAGGCGCTCTCTCTCTCTCTCTCTCTCTCTCTCTCTCTCTCTCTCTATATATATATATATATATATATATATTTCTATTTAATTAATAGAAAGTGGAAACAACCTAACAGCAAAATTTATGTGGCATTCTATTAAATTTTTCCTGTAGGGATTCTCTGACAGGTGGAACAAAACTGGTCTAACAGGGACACAGCAGCCTTTTCTAAAACCCTTCAAGTCAGGTGCTCACAAAACTTGGAAGAGGAAATGATTCACAAATTACATCCAAAGTTCCAATCTCCTTTGTTTGTTCAGGTCATTCAGGATATCATTATCACGTTAATGGAATTTTCTTATTTCTATTTGCAGGTCCTTTTGTATGCACATTGTAATCTGATTTAAAAGGAAAGGGGAAGAAACTCTCCCTCATTTTCATTTTTTTTCTGAGAGCTGAGCTTGGTGCCAGATGTACTGAACCAGCGGATTTATTGGCGATCATGAAAGAGATGCCCTTCACCTTTTTCTTTCTCTTGCCCCTAATTTTCCGACTTCCTTTGCTTTTATTCTTATTCTGTTCATTGGCTGTAATTTGTCAGTGCTCTGGTGTGAGTTTAGGTTATCAGACCTTTTGGGTCCCTGTCATCTAAGGGGAAAAGAAAGTGAAAGCTAAACCCTAGTTGTTGACTATTTGGGGATAACTCAGGCAAGAGATATCTTTAATTTGAACTGTATTTAAGTGTATGCCTTCTCACTCCATCAAAGTAGTTAAATTGACTGTAAGGATAGTCCCAGGTTCATAGCAACAGAACTTAATTCCCCATTTGATTTTACCCAGCAAGAACATTTTTATAGCGTTGTGATTCAGGGATGATAATTTCATTCGCAAATGGTGTGTTTTAAGCAGTAAACAAATATTACTTTCCAGACCCCAAAGATAAGTTTAGGCGAGACTCAAATCATCTGGCGCTAAATCTGGAGCCCAATTTCAAACAAGTTGAGTGTGTTTCTTTATGGTGCTATATGGCTGTGTCAGGAGGTGGAAATTTTATCCCGTGCTAGCAATGATAAGAAGGAGCAACAATCTTAACAAGAGTTGATCAAAGGTCCCAATCAAATAGTATGTCTGTGATCGTGGAGAATTACTGCTCATATAACAGATCTTATAGAAAATCTTTTCATTTCTATGAATTTCTCTAAATCAGAGAATTTCCTTGCTGTTTTATTTGGTTTCCTTCCTCCCTTAAGTAATTACTCTTTATTTTAAGTGACAGAATCACTTTAATTTTGCATTTTTTCATCTTTTTATAGGCCTTGGCAAAGATTAATCTGTCCAGAACATTTTGGGTACTTGGCTCTTGTGTATTAGGACTGTAAATGGGATACAGCAGGCCGAGTGTCTTTCTCCTATCTTCTAGGTCGATTTGAATATAAATTTTATTTTTTAAGTAGGTGGGAATTCTTTCTTCTTTTTCCATTCATATGGAAGACCATGAGAGCTATGCTTAGAACTGCTATGTATCCATCAATAAACTCATAACTGACAATTGTCATATTGGGTTTTAGGCAATCTGATGCTGTGAAAAAAAAGGTGCAATAGAAAATTCATTCATCAATAATTCCATTTTCTCCAATCTCCTCATATCTCTCCTCTTGAACCTTGTATCTCTTCCCATTTCCCATTCCTTCTTTATTTGTTGTCTTCATCCCTTTTAGGTTAGAACTTTTCTTTGCTCTCCAATTCCCATCCCCCCTCCCATCCCCTATTTATTTTCCTGGAGATGGTGTTACTTCTGTGGTCCAGAATAAACTGGATAGAATTAAAGTTTCACCTGAAATCAGCTCTGAAGTCCTACCCCTCCCCAATAAGCATATAAATTACTATCATTGACAAACTTGCTTTTCTTTCTGTGTACCCATGAGCTTAAGATGTGCATGTGCATTTGTGTGTGTGTGTATATATGTGTGAATATTAGGGGAATAGAAAGTGGGGAAAGAAAGTAGCATGAGATTGGTCGCACCCTCTCCTGCCTCTTGGGACACCAAAGAAAATGGGGTCAGTTACTTATCCCAGTCTAACACATTTATTTTGCTCTTGCGGTAAATGTCAAAAGGAAGGTACTTGAGCCTCTTCATAGTTTCTGTACTTTCCATTTCTGGTCTTCTTATTCCCAATTAAGCACTAAGATGCCTCACTTTAAAGCAGGGGCTTAATCTTTTGGTAATGTTGTAGTGTATGTGCTTCTGAGGGTGCTAGAGGCAGAGAGGACTGACTAACTGCCTTCCTGGGACCTCACATTTCCCAGCATCACCTACTGAGGGATTGCTTTTTAGAGGTGCCCAACCCTGCAGGAACATCACTCTCCCTTTTCCACTGTTCCCAAATCTCTCAGAAATAACACACAAATGCATTCTTATGTCCTTATAGAATTTTAAGGCAAAATAATGAATGATTTAGAATTTAATTTTAGTGCTGAAGAAACTGACTTTTATGAGGGGCAGGGAATGTATTTAAGATCACTGGAGAAATTGGTAATGATTACAGGGACTTTACACTCTAATCCTAAACTGAGACACCTAATCCAACAAAAGTAATCATAATAACAGAGCAATAAAACAGCAATAACAATAATCACTGATATTAATTGAACATCTATATTGCTTGGCATCGTACAAGGTACATTACATCTTATTTGGTCCTCTCAGTACCCTCTTATGTGGAAGGTTATTATTTTTTATTCTAACTTTGTAGATAATGGAGCTCAGACTGGTATGCACTTCATAAATAATAATGGGGCAAAAGAAGGTGTAAACTAAATCCAATTCCAAACCTTGTACCCTACACAGTGAATACTAGAGCCTCCTTATACTGGCTCATGAGAGCTGATTGTTAGCATCTGTTCCCAATTCAGTGTTCAGCAATACCAGGTGAGTAGCTTGAAATCAGCTGTGGTAGAAATATTTGCACAATAGAAATTGGCAATGGTTACTTGTCAAGGCATGGTTTTCTTTGCCAGCGAGCTGATTCATTAAATACCAACACACCACTTTCTATATGTGTCTTCACCCTACTGTCCTTTTAACAATGGAATGAGTTTTTTGTTTTGTTTTGTTTTGGTTCCAGGGATTGAACCCATGGATGTTTAATCACTGAGTCATATTTCTAGTCCTTTTTTTTAAAATAAAAATTACTTTTGAAACTGAGTTTTGCTAAGTTGCTGAGGCTGGCTTTGAACTTGTGATCCTCCTGCCTTAGCCTCCCAAGCTGCTGGGGAAATGAGTTTTTTTTTTTTTAAACATTAAGACTTTCCTAGAAAAATGTGGATTGTCTGATCTGGATTGTGGTGATAGTGGAAAAAGCTCAACTAAAATTAAGATTACTGGAGAATAGGCCCAACGGCCCCACCTGTGTGGTAGACACATCACCCTAATTGGAGGAGGGGCAGAGCTGCTGCCCTCGCCCACAAGGTAGGCAGACCACGCGACCCGGAGAAGAGGCCCAGCAGCCCAACGACATGATAGACAGATCACTCCAATTGGAGGAGGAGCACAGCTGCCGCCTGCGCCTGCAAGGTAGGCAGACCTGCGACCTGGAGAACAGGCCCCCCCCCGTTTGGTAGAGAGATCACCCCTATTGGACAAGGGGCCCAGGCGCCGCCTGCAAGGTAGGCAGACCGCTTGTCTCGGAGAAGACCCGAGCCTGCACGGTAGGGAGACCTGCGACCTGGAGAACAGGCCCAGCAGCCTGCTGGAGTGGTAGACAGATCACCCCTCTTGGAGGAGGGGCCCAGCGGCCGCCTGCGCCTGCATGGTAGGCATACCTACAACTTGGAGAACAGGCTCAGCGACTTGCCTGAGCGGTAGACAGACCTCCCCAGTTGGAGGAGCCCAGCCTCCCGACGGTGAGGTAGACAGACCATTCCAACTGGAAGAGGGGCCCTGCCGCTTGCCTGTGCGGTCACCTGACTGAGCTCTTGACAAACATGAGGTTTCTCCAACACCCACACCTCATCAAACACCTTATAAGAAAAACTGATGGAACTCATCTTGGAAAATCCCACCAACCTTTAAAACCCACCAACCAGTTGAATGGCATGGCTACCAGTGCGGTTCTACAGCAGATCAGGCACCTGGTTTACATCTCGGAGAATAAGAGTAGAGAGCCCACAGGTGGAAGCTCAAGTCCTCTCACACTGACTACCCCCACCATCCTGAACCCAGAGACTCAAGCTAGGAATAGACAACGCCACCAACTGGAAGAAATGAAAACAGAGTTCTGAGAGATATTTTTTTTCTTTTTTTCTTTCTTTTTCTCTCTTCTCTCTCTCTTTTCAGCCATTCACTCAGTCTCCTCTACCCTTCCCCCTCGGGTCTTCACAACCTCAACATATGTGAAACCAAAAATTATACACGAAAAAGGTCTTTAACAACTGAATCACCAGAATAATATACTATAGAAGAATTGCATATGCCCCACCACCCTTCCCCCTTCTTATTCCTTTTCTTTTTCTCGTATTTTCTTTTTCCTGCTCTCTTTCTTCTCTCCCTTTCCTTGTTATCTGTTTTCCTCCCTCTTACTCCATCTATCCCACTTGCAACCCCCTAAATTTTACTATTCATAAGTAGGGTAATCTTATAAATACAGATAGAAATTTGAATCTATACATTCTTCCATTAATTACCCAGCTATTGGTTAGAGCTCTCCAAAGTTACTAAGTTCGATTAACCGCATACCCTCAATCCTTTCCCCATAAACATAACATCATACACCTGAAATCCAGTTTTCTACAAGCTACCAGAAATGGTATGCCTTTCATGAAACTAATGACTATATTTGTAAAGGATAATCATAACCAACATTTGTAGACAGAGTCTAGCCATAAATGTAGTAATAAGGAAAACGTGTACTATTGATATTGAGAACTGTTAACATCGTCTTTCTCCACAAAAGGGAGACTTTGCAACTATACAAGAGCAATATAAGTATATAGGGGGAAAAATTCAATAACACAACAGTTTCACCAAGCAGAAAGAAACACGAGCAGTATGAAAAGACAAGGAAAGAAAGGACCACAAGCAATGCAGGTCAACTCAACTTTAGAAGAGGTAATATCTGCAGCAGATGGAATGTCAGATAAAGAATTCAGGATATACATGCTTCAGATGGTCTAGAGTCTCAAGGAAGACATTAGACAGCAAAATCAGACAATGAAAGATCACTTCGACAATGAATTACATAAACAAATCCAAGAAGCAAAAGATCAATTATACAGGGAGATAGAGATTATAAAAAACAAACAGAAATCCTAGAAATGCAGGAAGCAATAAACCAAATTAAAAACTCAAATGAGTATACTACCAGCAGAGTAGAACACTTAGAAGATAGAACATCAGACAATGAAGACAAAGTATTTCAACTTGAAAAGAACATAGATCAGCAAGACTGTTAAAAAACCATGAGCAGAACATTCAAGAAATATGGGATAACATAAAGAGACCAAACTTAAGAGTCATTGGGATACAGGAAGGTATAGAGGTCCAAACCAAAGGAATGAGCAATCTGTTCAACGAAATAATAAGAGAAAACTTCCCAGACTTGAAGAATGAGACAGAATCCCAAATCCTAGAAGCCTACAGGATGCTGAATGTGCAAAATCATAAGAGATCCACACCTAGATACATTATAATGAAGATGCCCAACATACAGAATAAGGAGAGAATTTTAAAAGCTACAAGAGAAAGGAAGCAGATTACATTTAGGGGTAAACCAATCAGGATAACAGCTGATCTTTCAACACAGACTCTGAAAGCTAGAAGACCCTGGAACAACATATTTCAAACACTGAAAGAAAATGGGTTCCAACCAAGAAGTGTGTATCCAGCGAAATTAAGCTTCAGGATGGAAGATGAAATTGAAACCTTCCTTGATAAACAAAAGTTAAAAGAATTTGCAGCTAGAAAACCATCTCTTCAAAACATCCTTGGCAAAACATTACAGGAAGAGGAAATGGAAAATAACAATGAAAACCAACAGTGGGAGGTAGTACAGTAAAGGGAAAAAATAATCAAAGAGGAAAAACAAACCATGTTAAGTAACACAAATAAACAAATATGGCTGGAAGAACAATCCATATCTCAATTATAACCCAAAATGTTAATGGCTTAAACTCACCAATTAAGAGACACAGGCTAGTAGAATGGATCAACAACAACAACAACAAAAAAGATCTAACAATATGCTGCCTACAGGAGACGCATTTGATAGGAAAAGACATACATAGAAAGAAGGTAAAAGGTTGGGAAAAATCATATCACTCATATGGACTTCGGAAACAAGCAGGAGTGTCAATACTCATATCAAATAAAGTAGATTTCAAGCCAAAGTTAATCAAAAGGGATAAAGAGGGACACTACATACTGCTCAAGGGAACCATACACCAACAAGACATAAGAATCATAAATATATATGCCCCAAACAATGGTGCAGCTATGTTCATCAAACAAACTCTTCTCAAGTTCAAGAGTCTAGTAGACCACCATACAATAATTATGGGAGACTTCAATACACCTCTCTTACCACTGGACAGATCTTCCAAACAAAAGTTGAATAAAGAAACTATAGAACTCAATAATACAATTAATAACCTAGACTTAATTGACATATATAGAATATACCACCCAACAACACGCAGTTACACTTTTTTCTCAGCAGCACATGTATCCTTCTCAAATATAGATCATATATTATGTCATAGGGCAACTCTTAGACAGTATAAAGGAGTAGAGATAATACCATGCATCTTATCTGATCATAATGGAATGAAACTAAAATTCAACGATAAAAGAAGGAAGGAAAAATCATGCATCACTTAGAGAATGAACAATAGGTTACTGAATGATCAATGGGTTATAGAAGACACCAAGGAGGAAATTAAAAAATTCTTAGAGATAAATGAAAACACAGACACAACATATCGGAATCTATGGGACACAATGAAAGCAGTTCTAAGAGGAAAATTCATTGCTTGGAGTTCATTCCTTAAAAAACGAAAAAAACCAACAAATAAATGATCTCACACTTCATCTCAAAATCCTAGAAAAAGAAGAGCAAAACAACAGCAAAAGAAGTAGAAGGCAAGAAATAATTAAAACCAGAGCTGAAATTAATGAAATCGAAACAAAAGAAACAATTGAAAAATTGACAAAATTAAAAGTTGGTCCTTTGAAAAAATAAATAAGATCAACAGACCCTTAGCCATGCTAATGAAGAGAAGAGAGAGAACTCAAATTACTAGCATATGGGATAAAAAAGGCAATATCACAACAGACACTTCAGAAATACAGAAGATCATTAGAAATTATTTTGAATCCTTATACTCCAATAAAATAGAAGATAGTGAAGGCATCGATAAATTTCTTAAGTCATATGGTCTGCCCAGATTGAGTCAGGAGGATATAGACAACCTAAACAGACCAATATCAATTGAGGAAATAGAAGAAGCCATCAAAAGACTACCAACTAAGAAAAGCCCAGGACCGGATGGATATACAGCAGAGTTTTACAAATCCTTTAAAGAAGAACTAATACCAATACTTTTCAAGCTATTTCAGGAAATAGAAAAAGAGGGAGAACTTCCAAATTCATTCTATGAGGCCAACGTCACCCTGATTCCTAAACCAGACAAAGACACTTCAAAGAAAGAAAACTACAGACCAATATCTCTAATGAACCTAGATGCAAAAATCCTCAATAAAATTCTGGCAAATCGAATACAAAAACATATCAAAAAAATTGTGCACCATGATCAAGTAGGATTCCTCCCTGGGATGCAAGGCTGGTTCAATATACGAAAATCAATAAATGTTATTTACCACATCAATAGACTTAAAGATAAGAACCATATGATCATCTCAATAGATGTAGAAAAAACATTCAACAAAGTACAGCATCCCTTTATGTTCAAAACTCTCGAAAAACTAGGGATGACAGGAACATACCTCTATATTGTAAAAGCTATCTATGCTAAGCCTCGGGCTAGCATCATTCTGAATGGAGAAAAATTGAAGGCATTCCCTCTAAAATCTGGAACAAGACAGGGATGCCCTCTCTCACCACTTCTGTTCAATATAGTTCTCGAAACACTGGCCAGAGCAATTAGACAGACGAAAGAAATTAAAGGCATAAAAATAGGAAAAGAAGAATTTAAATCATCACTATTTGCAGGTGACATGATTCTATACCTAGCAGACCCAAAAGGGTCTACAAAGAAACTAATAATTCAGCAAATTTGCAGGATATAAAATCAACATGCATAAATCAAAGGCATTCCTTATCAGCGACAAATCTTCTGAAATGGAAATGAGGACAATCACTCCATTCACAATATCCTCAAAAAATAAAATACTTGAGAATCAACCTAACAAAAGAGGTGAAAGACTTATACAATGGAAACTACAGAACCCTAAAGAGAGAAATAGAAGAAGATCTTAGAAGATGGAAAAATATACCCTGTTCATGGATAGACAGAACTAACATCATCAAATTGGCGATATTACCAAAATTTCTCTATAGGTTTAATGCAATGCCAATCAAAATCCCAATGGCATTTCTTGTAGAAATAGATAAAGCAATCATGAAATTCATATGGAAAAATAAAAGACCCAAAATAGCAAAAGCAATTCTAAGCAGGAAGTGTGAATCAGGCGGTATAGCGATACTAGACTTCAAACTATACTACAGAGCAATAGTAACAAAAACAGCATGGTACTGGTACCAAAACAGGCGGATGGACCAATGGTACAGAATAGAGGACACAGAAACCAATCCACAAAATTACAACTATCTTATATTTGATAAAGGGGCTAAAAGCATGCAATGGAGGAAGGATAGCATCTTCAACAAATGGTGCTGGGAAAACTGGAAATCCATATGCAACAAAATGAAACTGAATCCCTTTCTCTCGCCATGCACAAAAGTTAACTCAAAATGGATCAAGGAGCTTGATATCAAATCAGAGACACGGCATCTGATAGAAGAGAAAGTTGGCTACGACCTACATGCTGTGGGGTCGGGCTCCAAATTTCTTAATAGGACACCCATAGCACAAGAGTTAACATCTAGAATCAACAAATAGGACTTACTCAAACTAAAAAGTTTTTTCTCAGCAAAAGAAACAATAAGAGAGGTAAATAGGGAGCCTACATCCTGGGAACAAATCTTTACTCCTCACACTTCAGATAGAGCCCTAATATCCAGAGTATACAAAGAACTTAAAAAAATTAAACAATAAGAAAACGAATAACCCAATCAACAAATGGGCCAAGGACCTGAACAGACACTTCTCAGAGGAGGACATACAATCAATCAACAAGTACATGAAAAAATTCTCACCATCTCTAGCAGTCAGAGAAATGCAAATCAAAACCATCCTAAGATACTATCTCACTCCAGTAAGATTGGCAGCCATTATGAAGTCAAACAACAATGAGTGCTGGCGAGGATGTGGGGAAAAGGGTACACTTGTACATTGCTGGTGGGACTGTAAATTGGTGCAGCCAATTTGGAAAGCAGTATGGAGATTTCTTGGAAAGCTGGGAATGGAACCACTATTTGACCCAGCTATTCCCATTATAGGCCTATTCCCTAAAGACCTAAAAAGTGCGTACTACAGGGACACTGCTACATCGATGTTCGTAGCAGCACAATTCACAATAGCAAGACTGTGGAACCAACCTAGATGCCTTTCAATAGAAGAATGGATAAAAAAAATGTGGCATTTATACACAATGGAGTACTACTCTGCATTATAAAATGACAAAAATCATGGAATTTTCAGGGAAATGGATGGCATTAGAGCAGATTATGCTAAGTGAAGCTAGCCAATCCCTAAAAACAAATGCCAAATGTTTTCTTTGATATAAGGAGAGTAACTGAGAACATAGTAGGGAGGAAGAGCATGATAAGAAGATTAACATTAACCAGGGACGAGAGTTGGGAGGGAAAGGGAGAGAGAAGGGAAATTGCATGGAAATGGAAGGAGACCCTCATGGTTATATAAAATTACATACAAGAGGAAGTGAGGGGAAAGGGGGAAAAAAACAATGGGGAGAAATGAATTACAGTAGATGGGGTAGAGAGAGAAGATGGGAGGGGAGGGGAGGGGAGGGGGGATAGTAGAGGATAGGAAAGGCAGCAGAATACAACAGATACTAGTATGGCAATATGTAAATCAGTGGATGTGTAATCGATGTGATTCTGCAATCTGTTTTCAGGGTAAAAATGGGAGTTCATAACCCACTTGAATCAAAGTATGAAATATGATATGTCAAGAACTATGTAATGTTTTGAACAACCAAAAATAAAAATTAAAGGAATATAAATAAATAAAGTTAAGATTATTGGACTCTTCTGGTTTACTCCTCTTTTTGCCACTCCTTGCAGAAATTTATTTTCAGTTATAATCTTAAGTTCACCAGCTATGTGTTAGATAAGGACACTTTAGATGAGCTGTAGAAACCTTCCTACCTAATGTAAACCAGTAGGAGAAAATATACTGAGAAAATCCAGGGGTACTGTGGATATTCATCCCACAGAGTCTCATACCATGAAGGGTGGCCTGTAGACCTGAAAGTCATCCTGAGCTTCTTCACCTCATCACTCCTGAACATCCAGGTTTCATCCAAGGCATCTTTCTGTATGTCTGTGTGTTAAGAGCAGACTTTTCTGCTTTGAGGTGACATAGAAAACATCCCGATTCATCTATATTATCATTCCAAGCAAGCACCAGAGGAGAAACACCTTTCAGTCCGATACAGGCCATGTCTATTGGTTGGTGGTAAAGACAGAACATCTGATAAGCAAAGCTGGAGAAATAGGTTTCTCTAAGAAGGAGTGGGTCAAACTGATCCTAGTATGTTGACTTGGGAGGGGGAAGGTACAAAGAGAGAGGAAGGCAGGCTTGAGTAGAGGATAACATCTAAGTTTTACTCATTTCTGAGTATCTGTTGCCTCAGTGTATACCTGGCATTCAAAAGGAACAGAAAGGAAAGTGGAGTCTCTTGTGGCCAAGGAGACATTTCTCCAAATACTAAATAATAGGTCTAGCAACAAGAGAAAAGAGAAAGCTAGGAAATATGCTATTAACAAAATCATATTGGTGGTTGATTGTTACCAATGAGATCTGCATGGATCCATGTCACTCATTAAAGGGATGATGTCATTTCCAATATCCAGATGTGAGCCTTGGTTGGAAGTTGGGTTCAACATAAAAATTTACCCTTTTTAAATTCCCTCCCACATTTCTTTACCCCCTTAGAGGGTAATGACTAAAAGTAAAACCATCTACAATAATCATTTATAAAATTACATGCAAATAGAAGAAATCATGTCCAAATTGAGGAAAATGACCATGTTTTTCATATTCAATCTTTAGAAAATTGCTTTTAAAATAAGTGCTTTCCCATCCTCACTTTTTTTATGGTTAATGAGGAGCAAAATTTGTGCCCTCTGGATCAGGAGCCTTAGAGTTCAAATGATCAATGCAATTGGGAAAAAATTCTTACCCTGCATATTGAACTTAAAATCTCATAAGAAAAGATTTTATTTGTACTGTTAGAATGTTACTGCCTAAAGCCTTCACTTGTCCTAGAAAGTATTGTTAAGATAAAAAATAATTGCAATAAAAGCCAGTCTAAGGTTTAAATTTATTTTTACCCTTTTCAGTATCTGACTTTATCATTTATACTTTACCTTTGAAATACCATTAATATAATAGAACTCAACTTAATTTTGCAAGAGCTAATTATCTACACTAAGATTTACTCACTGAACATCTTGCTTTTAACTTCCATGTAACATAACCTTTCTGCTTAAGCAGCTCCTCTAGTAACATTATCACCATCTCACTACGTTCATTCTTATGTGGAATTGCAGCCTGCTAGGAACTGGAGGAGGTAAGTCTGGTTGACTTGTTTTAAGATAACATAAAACAATCAATTATTCTTGTCTTTCTTACTTATTTTCCCCTTTTTCTTCCCATTTTCCCTTTCCAGGTGTGAGACAGATGGTCATGAGGCAGAGAATAAATAAGAGCCCCTTTAATCCAGCTGGTGCTTTTCTTGTCTCACCTGTGGTGTTGCATTTTCTTGGCTACCAGAGGGGATCAAGGAGCTGCGTAATTGGGATAGGTGGGGACATATGCCAGACTATTTCCCCCTCACTATACACTGCAACACCCATGCAAGTTGTTAGAATACAGAAATACTTTTGCACAGGTTGATAGTTACTGGTCATAGTCTCTTTACACATAACTGCTGCCTTCGTCAACCACCCTGGATCTCCCTCACCACAATCAGTAGGCTTGATAGCTGACATAATGCAGGATACTAGGGCTTATTTTGTGCTTTTAAAACCCATATTTTTTTGTTTGTTTTTCTCTTCTGTGAAATCTAATAGAATTTTTATATATATTTTGAAGAGTAACTAAAAGCAAACCTACTAGTGTTATTGCTGTTTTAGTATTATGCAATCTCTTTCTCTCTATATGTGTGTGTATGTGTCTGTGTGTATATACACACACACATATGTATATGTAGATACATGTACAAATTACCTGTGGACCCTCCTTAATATTCTTGAGCCTCAATGTCCTCAACTATAAGATGGGGAACACAATAGTATTTAACTTGTAGAGCTGGTGAGATGATTGAGTGAAATCTTATATGTAATGTGATAAGCAATGTTAATTATGACCATAATTTTTTCTGTACTACTTTCTTTTATGCTTGGAGGTAGTCCTGTAAAATGTGCTCTTTCTTATCCAGCTGCCCAGATACTAGGGTTGAGATGGTAAACATAAAGCATATTTCCCTCCTCTGAACTCTCATTCAATTCCCATTAGTGGAGCCTGGTCCAATATCTACTACAGTTTACTCATTCAAAATGTTTTCATATTTTATTTTATATAGGTTTCATCACAACAATTCCTGGAATTTCACCTTTTCAGTACTTAACTATACAGCTCCCTGCACGTATTGCAATTCTCCTTTATCCTTATTGTGACCTGTTATTGTTAATACCTCTTATTGTTAATTCATTTCCTTCCTTCTGGAATTCTCTCCTCTCGATTAGTTCTAATATCATACTTTAAAGACACTGTAAATTCCTGTCTCCTCTGCAAAACTTCCCCAGCTATCCACACTCAATAATCTCTTTTCTTTAGGCACCTAGCAGAATTTATAGTCTCTGATCTTCATTTTAGGACCAATCTTCTCCATTGTTTCTTGTGAGTCTTTTCTGTACATGTCTTGAAGGCATGGACTGGATTTTAGATGGTCATGGGAAGTGTCATAAAGGGCTTTTAATGGCCAAGCATTTTTCTGAAAGACCATAAGGAATATGGGCTTTTCAAAATATGAAAACATTTTAGAAAGAGAAAGGAAGGATTTTTCTTGAAAATCAATAAGTGAAGTGGAGAGCATTAGACAAATTGAGAACGGGTGCTTTTAGAAATCCTGCTTTATTTTGTAGCTTAGGCTTATATGAAATATTTAGTGAGATTTTGGTATTAATAATTTAATATAACACTTTAACAAAAATTTCAAAATTCATAGCCAAAACAGATGGGTGGATTGTCTACTAACTTTTGGCATGGCACCTAGAAATAGATGTAATATTTCGTAAGGATCTGTTCTTGGGGTCTGTCTGCTATGAGCATCAGAATTTGAATTGCACCTGACTGTAGGGACTATCTATTTTCAGTTAAATAGTAACTGAAGAGAATTTTTTAACATTCTGTTATAATGACAGTAAGCAGTAGGGGTTGTTGTTTGGGAATAGTAAACTTACACAGTATTGACTCAGAAAGTTTCTAAAAAGTTAATTTACACTCGTGAATATATTCCATGAACTCCAATAACATAGTGGGTTGTTTTAGTATTAAGTCCAATCTCTTTAAAAAACAAACAAAACTGAAGAAACCCTTGACCAAGAGTGAGAGAATTACCTTGGCCTGGACGTCGTCCAGATCATCTTTTCCTTTCTGGGCTCTGATTCTGAGTTGTCCATGTTTCAATCATCAAGGTGATTTTCATTGCAAGTGTCAGAACACCTGGTTCAAATTCACCTGCTTTGTGTATTTTGAACACCTAAAAGAAACTGGCTCTCAGCGTGCCCTGGTCCTGGGCTCACATGTTGTCCCTGGAACTGGGATGCTTGCTCTGTTTTTGTGTCTCTTCCTCAAGACTAGATTTGTTATGAGACCCGCTCCTGTTCTCAAGTTCAGCTCCCTCTCAGTCATTTCCAGAGGGAACAAGGCCAGAAACATTCCTTGAATGTTTCCATATGTATATCTTAGAATTAATGGAATCGTCTTGGCCTTGATGGATTGGATATGAGCCTAGTGAACATCCCTGAACCGATCACTGTGGTCACAGTAACGTAATGGAGTGCACCCATTGGTTTATCCTATGCCACATGTTCCTCTCTGATTTCTGGGTCACATACTCCTCTCTGATAGGCTGATAGTCAGCCTCACTGACAAAACACGCTCTCAGGTGGTGGGGTGAGAACAGATGCTCAAATGAAGGAGATCTCATTTATTATCATATCATTCCTTGAAGGGAATATGTGCTGATGGGAATGTGTCCTGTAGCCATTGATTCACTTTTTTATTTTATTTATTTATATCTAATCTCAAAATGGACAATTCTTTGTATGATAATTTCACGCTAGCAGTCAAGAATTTTTAATCTTTCATGACCACTTAAAATTCAGATTTTCAATGCAGTATATCAGAAATGATGGTTCTATGTTCTTTATTTGCTACCATACAGATAGTACAGTGTCAGACCTGAGGGAGCTAGAATTCAGGATGCAGAGGGCAGAGGCTTTTGCCATCTGCCTTTCTGTTTTTCCCCAGTAATTAGTAAATGCTCAAATGGAAATTTTCTAGTCCGCAGAGCACTTTCTGCAAAAGTGTGCCTCCTGTTACTCTGGACTTACGATGCTGGGTGACCTTTGTCTCTGAGGGTGGTAGAAGGATGAGTTTTATAGGTAGATTTGATCGTTGGAGGGAATAACACATTTCTAGGGAGAGTTACTTGATAAGTGGCTACTTTAAGTGGAGGTCACTAACTCCATGTTACTTTCTGTGTCTCAGATATAACAGATATTTCCCTTTCTGTTAGCACCTCTAGGGATTCACTATTTAACTTGCTCATACCCATTAACTGTGAGCTACTGTCAGCTGGGTTCTAATATCCATTTGTAGAAAGAATAGCTTTGTAGTGGCACTGATAGGTTTTCTAGACTTGAGGGCAGGGAATAAATGAGACTTTGTGCTTCTGAACCTATTATCTATAGATACCATTATTTATATAGTGTGTATCTATTTTATTGTTTAATGTAATTTTCTTCCATGTAACAATTATAGTGCAATAAAGGAGTACAGAAAGAGGCTGGTGTTATACAAAGTCCCTAAGTCTTGATTGTGTAGACCTCCCAACTGGAAACTCCAAAGTAAGCTACAAAATGATCTATTTTACTGATGAGCAGCCCTTTTAACCTGTACACAGCACATCATGGTTTATGGGATGCTCATACACAGGTGCACACACCTGTTCCTTCCCTTATTAATAGCACCGTGTAGTATCTGGGGCAGAGATTGTTATGCTCATTACACTCAATGAAGAACTGAAATTCAGACAAGATTGGGTGTGTTCAGGGTGGTATGGCTATAGACAAAAGTTGTATGATTTGCTGAAACTCCAGAATTAAAAGTATACAGAACTGCAGACTGGCACAATGGTGCACACCTGTAATCCCAGTGACTCGGGAGGTTGAGGCAGGAGGATCATGAGTTCAAGACCAGCCTCAGCAACTTGATGAGACCCTAATCAATCTGGGGAGATCCTTTCTCCAAATAAAACATAAAAAAAAAAGTTCTGGGAGGTAGTTCAGTAGTAAAGTGCCCCTGGGTTCAATCTCTAGTACTGCTCTACAAAAAAAAAAAAGGGGGCTTAACAGTGAACTTGGTGGTGTAATTCAAGCAACTTGGGAGGCTGAGGGAGGAGGATCACAAATTTGAATCCACTTGGGGTAACTTAGCAAAGCCCTGACTCAAAATAGAAAAATATAAAGTCTGAGGATGTAGGTCCATGGTAAATTCCCGCCCCCCTCCAGCCCCCATGTCCCCTTGTACCACTGGATTCAATTCCCAGCACAAAATTTATATATATATACATACATACATATGACATGCCAAAACTGGAAGGAACTCAAGTGTCTAAACTCCCAGTCTGGGGTCTTTTCTGTAGCACCAAACTTGGGTGTCTTATCTAAGTTCTAAAGGAAGGGTCCATTGACACTCTGCAGTGTTGACAGCATCATCCCTGCCGGGCATCTGCAATGGGTCTCAGCTTCCCAACTTACGGGTTAGCAGCTGGAAGGTCCACCAGGAGGTTCTACTTGGTCGCAGAGAGGACCCACTCACTGCTTCTTCACTCTACCTGCAGTGCAAAACTTTTCCACTCTCCATCTTCTAGGTCTATCCCTAAGCCCTATGCTCTTCCTTCTTCTCTTTGTGTGACTTTTAAGTCTCCTCATTTTTTATCATGAGACTGGATTGAATGGGAAATGCATGGCAATACATTCTTTCACCATATGGTCTAGAGATACCCAGCTTAACGACATCCAGGGAGGTGAATGGGTTCATTTACACACACACACACACACACACACACACACACACACACACACTGTGAAAACATTATGTTATTGAAAATTTAGAAAATTGACTTTCATTTTTCTAATACATATTTTTCAGCCTCAATAAGCACATATGCATGTTTGTATGAGATATTTCATTTTAATTTATTCTTAGGCATTTTTATATATTTCTACATAGTTGGTATTGAGCACCTACTATGTGTCAAGTGCTGATCTAAACTGTTTTTAATGGTCTTTTTCAGTTGATGGACCATGATTTATGTAGCCATTCATCTATAGATGTACATTTCCCTCAACTTTTCTACTTGGATAAATCGAAGTGCAATGAATATATTAGGAGATACAGCTTTTTAAATGTTTTTCTTAGGATAGGTTTCAATAAGTGAAATTACTGGGTCAAAGAGCATGAATTTTTTTAATAGCCATTAGTATTTATTGCTAAATTGCTTTCCAGAAAGTTTGTACAAATTTACGATGCTAGCTAGCCTCATGGGTAAAAAATATCAATTTCACTGGGTCCTCATGTATTAAAAAAAAAATCTGGACTTTATTGCTTAACATGGGAAGGCTGAACATTTTTGCATATTGTATTTTCCATTTTATTTGTGAATCATCTGCTTTTGTGTAGGACACTGGATTTATAAATTGTGACACTGCAGGTGAAAAAGCTATAGCAGCCAAGTTCCTGGGAGTGACCAACACTTTCATGCTAGGATTTTGGTTCCTTTCCTTGTTCTCACCCTTTGCAGGCTGATAGAACAGTGGCCTTGTTGCATCTATTTCCACAAAGATGTTAATGGTCTCCTTTCCTTCTGCTTTGACAAGACAGCTGTGAAGGAGCCAGATGCCAGCATGTAGGAACTGCTGCAGGAAAAAAAAACCCCACAGTGGCAGGAAATTACCCTAATAGGGTGAAAATTAAGAAACGACCCATGGCACAGTCTGTTTCCAGGATACAGGAGGTAACTTTATTCCTTAGCAATTATTCTCTTAAAATCAATTTGGTGAATTTAAAAAAAAAATTAGATTTGAACTCGATGGGGGTTCAAGAGAAAAGGATAAAACCTTGGAAAATATTTAATTTTGCTCAATAAAGAATTCATTCTTACCTTCCTCATTGAATAGAAAATGTAGTTCTTCTGAGGATTTTCTTGGTCTTTCCTGTTTTGTACAAAAACTACTAGTATTATTTTAGGTTATACATTTTTGTTCTCAGATGCATGGTAGACACTTGCAGACGGGAAAGATCATGGGCCATTTTTATTCTTCCTTTGAGGACAAAATACAAAAGTCGTCAGGCCACTGATAATTGGGGCTCACTGGGTAGCTGTACTGGAGCTGGGGACGTGCAGTGTGGGGTCACAAATGGCCTCTGCTTCAGTGATTGAGGACAGGTGTGTGTGCCTGCTTCTGCTTCTGTGTTGGGGGTGCAGAGACTGAGTCTCTTGGTGCTTTCTGTCTTCATTCCTCACCACTTTATCATTTATCTATCCTAAGGCTTCAGGACAATGGGCCATACAGCTGTCTCTATTTCAAATATTCTTTTTTTGTTGGGGAGGGGGGGCAGGGGGTGTGGTTCTAAGTCTTGGATTAAGTCAGTTTTCTCTTTATTCCCTGAAGCTTTTCTCCAAGGACAAGTGGGTGGTTGTTAGTGTATTCAATATTTCCAATTTGATTTTAATAAATCTTTATAGAAATTCTCCCACTCTTGGCATCACCAATTTCAGAGTCTGAAGAGATCTTAGAATCCGGATCCTCTAAACTTGCCCTTTGTGCTCATCAGAAGTGAGCTATGAAGTGTCTCAAAGTCTAGAAACAAGGGGGAAAACAAACAAGATAATATTTCATAAATATTCTGTCAACCTTCTGTAAACATAGGGAAAGTTAGTGGAGAAAGGGGTTACAAAAATATATGAGATCCAGCCCTTGATCTCAGTTTCTTAATCAAAAATAATAGCAGTAGATTCAAAGTCTGACTTCAATATTATATAAGAAAAAATATCAATTATATATATTCATCCATTTACTCATGCACTCAATTATATATATACACTCCTTGGTAATGCCAGTGGGCACAGTAGATGTTGGAAAGATCTGCCAAAGGGAAAATGTAGCAGGGGATTTAGCAGCCAGTGAGACTTGAATGCTTCCTGTCGTGGGTTGCTCTGTCCCTCTCAGAGTAGGCCATGCATTTTAAAACAGCTCCTAAAATAACCTTATTAAATGTAAACTTGAAAACACTGCTCCTAGTCCTGCCGTATGAAAAGCTAGAGACAAAAATTAAAAATCTTTTCTACATTACAACCCAAGAATCACTGTTTGAAGTCCCAGCTTATCTTTAAAATCTTAGTTTAAATATCATCTCCTCTCTAGGCTCCCCAGAATTGTTTCTTTTTCTGTTATTAGTATGAGCTCGGAATCCTAAATCTTACTGTATATTAGAACATCCTGGGGAACAATTAAAAACAAAGATTCTGGAGCCACATTGTAATATATTAATAAAAGTTCCCCAGAAAATCGCAAGGCAGTCGGTTCACAGGGGGGGCATTTGTTAACCACCGTACAGAGCAGATGAACGCCCATCCATCAAGTGCTCACTGAGTGCTTCAGTGTCTCCTTGCTTAGTTATTACACCTGTGCATTTTTATCCTCGAGAATATCTCCATTACCACTTATTGAATTGGCATTTAATTATTTAACCATCTATCTTTAGTCCCCACCATTATTGAAAGGTTTAATCACTTTTGACATTTCTGAGTCCTTACTACAGTACAAGGCATGTGATAGGATCCCTATAAGCGATTGTGCAAAGACTGAGCAGATAAAACAATATGAAAGTGCTTGAGTGTCAGGGAGAAGCTTAACACGTGCAGCACAGAGAGGTAGTTAAACCAAAGCACAGAAAAGCTCCAAGGCATGTCTAGGCTTGGGGGTCAAGGGTAACAGAACACTATACTAGGAGTTGGGAAATTAAGCCCATAGCTTGGCCACCAAATGACCACTGCTGAATCTCAAACCTCCTCATCTGGAAAGATAAAGTGTTGGCCTATATATGATCTGATAATTTGTTGGCTTATTTCTAATACCAAAATTTATTTAAGGTCCCTGATATTAGCCTCTGAATACACACACACACACACACACACACACACACACACACACGTATCTATCCGTGATGTAGGGCTCTTGTCAAGGAATTAATGCATTAAAAAGATATTGGTCAATGTGTCTAAAGGTCTTATGTCATATCTAGAGAAGTGAAGGATATTCAAAACTCTTCTCCTTCCTCTTTTTCAAGTTGAGGTAAAAAGTGGATTGGTTAACTAAGTTAAGTCCTTTTGAATTCTTTAGGTCCTCTGATAAAGATTCACCAAAACAATTTTACTGAAGGGACAGTGAAGTCCTTATTTTCTGGCTTGCAACAGTTCCTCCTCCTGGCCCTGCTGTACTCCTAGAGCCTTGAGCAGCTGTTTAACATTCAGGTGGTGTAGAGCCAGTGAGAGCTCCCAACAGAAAAGGGAATTAACTGTTTGGTGTGTTTTAATAAGTGAGTGAGCAAAGATCATGTGAATCGATTATCAATTTGGCTAACTTTCTTGCAGGGCTTGTGTGGAAGAATTAAATGCAAACAGACTGCATGTTTACCAAAGAGGAATGCACCTTGAAGTGGATATTAGCATTCTCAAATGTGATTTTTGTAACACGCTGGAGTCTTTTCTCCGGCTTTCCTTGCTTTTGTCACGAACATGTGTAGGAAATGAAAAAAAAAAAAAAAAAAAGATCAGATGCAGGACGGGCACACAGAGGACTTCTTCCTTTAATAAGGGCATTTGCGACCTTGAGACAGGCCCACTATCTTTGTTAGTCCAAAGGTCATGGCTAGAGCCTCAGGCTCCAAGGGCGCTGGAGGATGACACTGAGTTTGTTCTGATGCTGGATGTGTGGCTGTACCTGAGTGGCTCTATTTATTCCATCATGCTTACTTGCCAAAGAGTAGAAAAGACAAAGCACCAAAAAATGCTGAACTGATCTTGTCTTACCTCCAGGATGTTCCCGATAAAAGCAGGAAAAGACAATCTAGAGTGAGCTTTGATTCCACTTCTTCCCTCCTTCTTCCTTCTTTGTCTCCTCTTCAGGGAGGCACAACTGTTCACATATTTGTGACAGGCAATCATTGTTTCTCAAAAAGGTAGAGTGGAGACAGAGAGAGACCCCTGGACCTGTAAGAAAGAGCAAGACCCAGCCCCTGGCCATCCACATGGCCTCAACTAACACTTTCCCCTGTTGTTCTTCTTTACCTGGGGAACAGCTCTGTGATGGCATCGAATGCAGGTGTGTGTTATCATGTCTATCATTTACTGTTATTCTCTGGGCACAGGGTCCATATATAGTGGCAATTCAATCATTGCTATTGAGTGACTGAATAAATAACCTCTCATGAGCTCTGAAGATTGACATCCATTTTAAAAAAAATTTTCCCCCTCAACTTTGGGACCTTTCCTAGCAATTCATAAATTTCTGGGCTTTGTTATCAAGCACTGGCTTTCAAACAACAGTCTGGTTGAATTTTAAAAGTCCAAAGAGCTAGTGGTTTATTTCTTTATTAATGGGTCAAGTAAACTGGAAGGCCAGAAGTTTACTGGGCCCAAAGAAGAAAAGCTGATTCTAATAAACCATGAGAATTGAAGTGACATGACATGTCACATTCTTTTTAACTCCAAGAAGTAAGTACAGATAACTCAAACCAGCAAATTCATAGGAAAGTGATCAAAGTTCAAGTAGGAGCCTGCAAAAAGAATGAGTATTTCCTTCCTGGCTAGGCAACAGTGGAGATCCTGGGTCAGGCTGGCTGTGGACAGTGAAAATGCTTAGGCTTTGGCAATCTCTGTTCTGTGCACAGGAGACCCTTCACTCCAGGTTTCCCAGGTCACTACTTTAATGATTAGATGATTGGGTATCCTATTTTCCAGATATTTCCCTCCACACATTAGAACTTGTACAGTCTTCTTAGGACTAGCTGAGTTGATCAACTGCTCATATTTGATAAATTAAAATGTAAGATTTGAAGATTTGGTATTTTATTTTCTAGTGTTATTTGTATCTTTACAGAGTATGCATGGATTCTTGATTAGCTCATACAAGTAGATCACTAATGCTTACATTTTCAAGTAGGCAGAGAGTAAAATAGATATTTTTCTCAGTTTCATGTTCCAATGTCATCCCTCAAATCATGTGACTGTCTCCTACCTAGATAGCACATTTTTCCCTTCCTTTTTTATCCTTCCATCTCCTCTTTTTGTCTTTTTTCTTCCAATTTTTCTTCTCAAAGGTGTAAGTATACTTTATAGTCAGAATTTGTACTTGATAATCTCTTTATATTTACAGGAAAGCATCCCCAGTATCTGTGGACTTGGAACTATGGGGGTGCGGGGTAGGAAATAGGTGCAAGGGCATGGGTGGAAGAAAACCCTGAGATGAAACACTTTGGTACATGGATTTGGCCCTTGTAGACCACCACCTTTACACCTGGGTAAACTGAGAGTGTTACTAGTGCTCTCTGCTTCCTAACATGGAGGGTTATTATGCAGAGGATTGACATCACTGTGTCTCTCCTTTGTGGAAGTCGAAACAAGAAGAATAGGGTTAAATCCAGTAGCAGACCTAAGATTAATTAAAAAAAAAGAACCTTGGATAGGAAGATTTAAATGAATGATTGTGAGTGGTAGGTATTTACAAATTGTCACCTTCATATTTTATGGCTTAAGTTGTGATGTGAAGTTAGGAATCTTGGTTTTGCCTGAGAAATTTTAGAGGCTCAAAGCATTTGAGTGGTATTTTTTCTTCTTTGTAAATCAGTAGTTCTTTTCATTTTGTTTTTCCTTTTTTTGTGATGCTGGGGATTGAACCCAGGTCCTTGTATTTGCTACACAAGCCCCTGTGTTATTATTTCTAATAACCAATGACTGACATAATCCAGATCTGTACTATCAATATGGTAGTCACTAGTCACCATGGTTGCTGACCATCTATCTGAAATGTGGCTAGTCCAAACTGAAGCATACTGTTAATATAAAATACACACTGAGTTTTAAAGTCTTCATACATTCAAAAAAGGTAAAACACATTGATATTTTTATGTGGATCATATTACTACATAAAGTTTATAATATTTTTAATGTATTGGTCTAAGTAAAATATTTTATTGAAATTGATTTTATTTTTCTTTTTGAAATATAGTTAATAGAAAATTTAGAATCAGTGGCTTACATTTGTGGCCGGACTTACACGGGACAGGGCTGGTACAGATCACACAAATTTTTAATGCACAAATTTCCTTTAAACACTGAAAAGACATTAAATCATATCTTATACTCATTCATTTTACTAGATGAGTTTCATCCTGACCCCAGTGAGTTTTATTATCCCTACAGGGAAGCAGTGACAAAGCCAATTTTTGCTTTTGGTGTCTATTTGGGTGTGTGCTCTCAAAGAGCTGGTGAGACTGTCCTCTTGGGAGAAGCCCTTAAGGGATAGGTTTTTGGCTGCAAATAAAATAATATTTTTGGAAGAAAACATTCCCTTTGCTGTGAGAAAGATCATATCTTTAATGAAAATGACAAGGGTCCCTTTGACTATCAGTGAGGGATGGTAGGGTCTCATTAGAACAATTCAGATGCTCATTTCAATTCAGGATTTCTTCTCTGGTACAGGTCATTCAAATTATTGCTTGCATGTAAGAGCTATGATATAATCTCCATGTATTACTTAAGATTGGATTTGGCCGTACGTATTTTAAAGCCAACAAATAAGGGCTTTAAAAAGATAGTAGCCTACTTCTCTCCTATATAAAATGTGTTGGTGCCGAGTCCTGAGTTGGGATGGTGGCTTTGCCCTACCATGTCCTCAGGGAACTAGGCTCACTCCTTTGCTTGCTTACGGTTTTCGGTTTTCTTTCTCACCATCAGAGGTGATGTACTCTCTTTTGCAGTACAGGAGGAAAGGAAGAAATAAAAGAAGGAGAGTAAAGTTTATGCAATGTATGTTTCTTAAAGAGTTTGAAAAACTGCCCCACGACAATTCTACAGACATCTTATTGGTCAATATTTAGTGTCAACAGCTTTGTGGTTAGCTAAAATTTTCAGGGCTCTAAAAGATGGATATTGTGGTGCAAATAGCCCTTGAACATTGCATTGTTACACATTATACACATTATTTTACATGTAATCTATTATTTTCAGGCGGTCAATATGGCAACATAGTTTCATCACATAACTCTGGGTAAAAAACTCTGGGTAAAAAAGCCTGTTTCAAGTTCCTATTCTGGTTTATGCTCTATGTAGGGAGGCATTTGGCCCTGTTCCTTAAGCCAAGTTATTTCTGGAGAATAGATATTACATTTGTTGATACAGTAATACAACACTTTACGTTTGGGAAGGGATAGAGCTATTAACCTATTAACTTGCTTTTTCGTACTCTGGACACCAGGATCTTGACACATAGTCATATAGGGTCTCTCTGATCCCCTATTAAAATATAGAGGTAGTCACTTACCTTAGGAGTTAATGAATATGACAAAAATATTTGCTGAACATGCCTGAAATCACCCTTTAGAATGAGAAATGGACATATTTGGTAAGGTTCCTGCTATGAACCCTAGGTCAGGCAAACATGGGCACATCTGCCTGATGTCTGAAACTGGTGTGTCATACCTGGAAATCTGAGGATAGAAAGCTGAACATATGAGGACGCATCCCTGTGGCAGGATGTCCTTTTGTGGTCAGTGAACCAATGGCTTTGTGCTGCCACTTGGAAAGAGTCCAGTATTAGAAGTCACCAAGGTTTTGAAGAGACCCGATATTTTTCTTCTATATGACTTTACTTGAGCAATCCCTTTTCTGCACTTACCTGTTGCTTCACACAGTTTCCTTTCATTCCATAAGCATTTTCCAAAATTTGATCTTTCTTTTCAATGGGAGTAACCCTGGAGTTTCTTTCTGCCACTCCATCAAAAGGTCCATAAACTCTTTTTTTTTTTTTACTAAATACTTTGTTACAGGATCAGCTTTTCATTTCCCACTTGGCAAAATGATTCTTTTCATAAATTATTACAGTAAAGCTTCGAAGAAAAAGCCATTCCTTTAATGTTATATAAAGCATATTTATAGCTCCTTTAAAATGTCCCCAATTTAACAAATTTGCATGATTTCACAGGTTTCACACATAGTTTCCCAGATATTTATCATAGTGCATGTCAAGAAAGCATGTGGAATTTTAAGTCAGACTAATTTTTGTTTGAATACTACCTGTTTTGACGGGCTTTGCTGGGTTTACTAACTGTGTGGCCTTGGTCAAGTCACTTAACCTATTCTAAGTCCTAGCTACAAAATCACTTTCCTAAGATCTATCTTTCAGGGTTATCGTGAAAACGGAAATAATCTATGTAAATACTTAATGTAATGCCTGGTATTAAAAAGAAGCTGGATAAGCTCTAGGGTTATTATTTTAGGCATCAGATCCTAGTCTACATAATGTTACAGATGTTTCCAGTTTACACACTCACACTCCAAGGGGATATGATTTATTGAGTCAAAAGCCTGCCTTCTCTTTCTTGCTCTTCCTTCCCCCACCTTTTCTTTCTTTAACTTCTCTCACCTCCTTCATTCTCTTTCTTCTTTAGCCTTCATCTTCTGTTGTCTCATTCTCAATGTAAAAGCCTTCTTTAATTTAGCCTCAGAGGTTCAATATTTTCCTCATCAGCACATCCCTTTGATTGAAATCCAGAACTGGATTTCAAATACTAAGGATGTCAAATCATCATTTCATTCCCATTCAGCTGTAATTGTCAGTTTACATTTTATAACTTCATGGCACAGGGGTTAAGCCAAGTGAAGCCAGGCTTGGGTTTTCTCCTCATGTTGACAATAAGCTATTGACAACATCAGATCCCGAGCCTCCTGCACTCTCCTGCCTCTTGTTTCTTTGTCTTGGGGGTGGGGAAAGCAATGAGCAAGTCAAGGCAATGGATAGAGCAGGGTAGGTGTGAAGAGTGCAAGCCCAGGCTCTGCTGAGTCCTGTTGCTAGGCAACAGCATGCAGGGAGCAGACACATGCATATGCCTGCTAGCATCCTGTTGTCTTAGCAACAGAATATTTGGATGGAGGGATGGGGGAGGAGGGGAACTGGGTTCAAAATATTCAAATTTTCCAGGATCCTAGGGTACCCCTTATCCTGAACCCCATGTATTCATTGTCTTAATCTTCCAGTGTTCACTGAAGCTGAAGTTTCCAGCTTTTTCTGTTTCTTTAGTTCATCACTCAACATTTGTATGAGGTCTTTCCTGGGGGCTCTCATTCGCCCCAGTCACATTGCAATTCATTAGAGCCTCTCCACCTCCTAGTCCTCTGGTGCCCCGCATGGCAGGGCCTAGTCTGTGGAATTTAAACATGATTCCTTGCTTGCTCTAAGTGCATTCATGTGGGACAGAAATGAAGTGTTCACTTGTATGGAAATTTAAATTTCAGGTTTTTGGTATGTGAAAAATGATGCTAAGTCATTATTGTTAGGTCCAAGGCTGTCACCTGTGAGCTTTTCAATCAGGTCTAAAGACTAAAGAAAAAGACACAGGATGGCCTCCTTTCTCCAATTGGAGTCTGTGTAGAGTTCAGAAGTTACTTCATCAGTCCTTCACACTTAACCATTTGCCCATAAATGTCAGGTCCATGAAGTCTTCATCTCTGAGTTCATTTCTGCCACGGTTCCTGGCACATGGTAGGTGAATTTATTTGGATGGCTTGGGAACTCATACAATATGCAAATACTTTGAAACTATACAATGTGATGTGTTAATAAATATTAACTACTATTTTTGCACCCCTGGCAATACTCTTGGGTCTTTTGGTCAGCAGACTCTCTTGTTTCTGAGACAATTCCTGCCTTTGGACTCCTGTATTGGTGACTATATTCCTATCTTATTTTCCAAAATCACATGCCCTTTTTTTTTTGAAAACCTGTCATGCTCAATTTCTTATGATTGAAACTTCAGCATTTACCTGTATTCCCCAGAGATCTTGTGTCTTAATCTGTTTTGTGCTGCTATAACAGATTATCTGAAACTGAGTAACTTAAAAAGAGAACAGAAATTTATTCCCACAGTCCTGGAAGCTAGGGAGTCTGTGATTAAGGTCCAAGAGCTGACAAGGGCCTTCTTGCTGGGTCCTTCCATGGAGGAAAGCAGGAAGGTAAGAGCAAATCCACACCCACAAACCCTTTTGGTAAGAGGCATTAATCTATTCATGGGTATAAAGCCCTTATTACATGAACACTTTCCAAAGGGGCTTACCTCCCAGAACTGTGACATTGAGGATTAAATTCCCAGCACATGAATTTGGGGGAATATTCAGACTATAGCACCTTATAAACTAGCCCTGTGATTGAGTGTCTGCCTTCAGCCTTCAGATTTTCCTAATGCTGGCTATTTTACCACAGGGTATCTTCTATGTTGTTCTACTGTCCCACTATGGATCTGTAATCACAGGAACTTTTTGAGACTATATACTTTCTTGGCTCCCACATTATTGTAACTTCTATGGATTCATTTACCCACCTAGGGAAGTACTTAATTTTAGATCTTTTCCAGTGCAGCCAGTTCTTCTATTTTGAGGAGTGTTGGTAGAACCAGAGTCATTTTTAGTCATCTTCTTTTATATTATGATAGTAAACTTGGCCCATTTACTCCCACTTTATTTATATTTCTCTTCACAAGGGATCTTAATCTATGTATTTTTTCTATAATGTGGTATAATTGAGAACCTAATTAAGACATAAGCTATTATTTAATTTTTTTTCATGGCAAATATATATGCTATTAGATACACGAAGAAAACTGTTTTATAAAACCTTGCTCAATATCTAGTGCAAGGCTAAGCACATAGTATCAAATTAAGAAATCCTTTTTGAATTAAATTGAATCAAATTAATCTTTACCTATGAGATAGGACTTTTCTTTTGCTAAGCTTTTGAATTTCTTCCAATGTGGAAGTTGCCAATGTATGGCCTGGTATCTCAATGAAATAATTAGGATCCTATATCGCAGCCAGAGACTGGTTCGCTTTAAGTGGTGCATTGTTTACTTTGTACTAGCTTTACATTTTGACTCTATATGCCCTGAATTAGTGAATATCTTCTGATGTTTGCAATAGAACCTTACTGAAATTCTAGTCTGCTGCAACAGATTTCTGCTAGAAGGATAAGATGATGTGACTGGTGGGGTAGAAATAACAATGGCCTAGTCAAGGGAAATTTTCATCTAGGAAATGTAAAAGTTGCATAAATCACAATCAAACCAAGTTAAGGGACAAAGATCTTCTGAGTCTCTCTCTGTTTCTCTGTGTCTCTGCTCTGTCTCTCTTTCTCTCTCTCTCTCTCTCTCTCTCTCTCTCTCTCTCTCTCTCTCTCTCTCTCTCTCACACACACACACACACACACACACACACACACACATACCCTCATGTAAGATATTTATTTTTTTATAGGATCAATCAAGGAAAGATATACTTATTCCAGCATGCCACTAACCCACTAATAACTCAAGACCCTATAGCCGGAAGTGAAGTGTGCCACAGGCTTGACTAGATATTCCTTTCCTTATCCCTCACCTTTACACCTTTATCTCTCCTATTGATCTTCTTATTCTGCAAAAGAGATTCTTGCTGCAGATTCTCTTCATTCTTCTTCAGAGGATCCAGCCACTACCCCACCCCTTGTTTGCACATGCCCATTAGTTCACAGGTAAGTCTAAGGATTGCATATTGTATCGGATTAGATCACTGAAAGGAGGCACTGAGTTGAGCAATCAGATGGAGTAGGTGAAATCATGGGGGTTGCTTTGGTGAGGATTGCAGTGTTACTGGTCCAGCAAGGAGGCAGGGGAAGAGTTTTCTCCATTCAAACAATGTGTTAACCTTAAGGCTCTGCATGGAGGGCTCTGTTTCACAGAAGAGTATTTGGGAAAAGTAGATAGAATAGCTCTCTGACATTGCTGGTCATGAACTTCACTTGATTGAAACATAACAAGCCTCTTTCTCCTCTGGATACTCAGGTACATACAAAGCTGGTTTCTTCAAAGAATTAGGCCTGTTGCTAAAGGTCTGTTCTGTCCATTCACGGGAATGTCTGGTTCAAGGCTACAGTTGATGACTGAAAATCACCTATATATTTTCATTGAAAAACTTGCCCTGCTCCACCCTTCTTGTCTTTCAAATGATGAAGAGAAGAGAAGCTGATGGACATCGTCCATAATATCTCCTTTCTCTATTTGGAATTTGATTAAAAATAATTTCCACAATTCCTTTCAGCAACAGTTATAAAATAAAACAGAATTATCTCTTGTACTCCTGAATTACATGGAGGGATCAGGGACCAATCCCAAGGCACTCTGGGGAGTTGTACAGAATGATGGAGAACCCCATTCCATCTCCGTAACTTGGGAGCACACTGGAAGCTTTGTAGTATAGGTATAGGAGGCGCCTTTCCAGAGCATGGCTTGGTGTTGCCTGAGTGGCAGTGGGGCCTCCCAAGTTCCTTGTCTTGCTCACCTCTTCCAGTTTCACAGGGCTCTAGAGCTGTAGACAGGATCTTCAATATTCACCTCCAAAACAATACCATGAGGAGAAATTGGTAGAATGGTTCACTTGTAAATACTTCCCTGATTTGAAGATTCTGTCAAATGCCTATGTCCTCAAAGCTGAGATTTTATATTTGGCCTGTGTCATGCTCTTCTTATGCTGCATGTATGATATGGAACAACTGCTGCTGTGGGATCACTCAGAATAAATAAATCACCTTCGTGGAAATGCCTCCATGTACATGTGGGTGAGTGATAAGTTGTGACCTATTCTCTGCTCTCTGTGCAGAATCCAGGAAATGTGTCCATCTTGCTCCTTGTCACAATCCGACTGTGACTGTAGTACGCGCCGGTGATCATTGTCCATTGTGCAGAAACTCTTTTCTGATTCTTATATGAAGAAATCCCCAGTTCATTCATCACTCATCAATCATTTTCCTTAGTGACTCATCATCTGAAAGTTTCACTCCTTAGTCCTCCTTTCTGAGGCTGGTAAATAGCATGTCATTCTAGCAAAAGGCAGAGGGGGCGGCAGCCCATCTGGACCCTCGAGTTTGATTTCATATTTATGAAACAGCTTAAATGTCAGTTTGAGTGAAAAACGACACCTTCTCCTGCTTCTCACATTAATGCCTGTAGCTGCCACTGAGTATTTCTTTCTGTCTTTCTTTTCTTTTCTTTTTAAAGGCAGATTGTAGTTTCCCTACTAGGCTCTGCTAAAGCAGGAATGAAAAGAGATTGGAGGATGAATGGATGGATAGATGGACAGACAGATGGATAGACGGACAAACAGATGGATAAGATCATGGTTAGACATCATCACCAAAGAGAATAAGGGCATGAATTGAAGCAAATGAAACAAAGATAAAATAGAAGAAATATTCTGGTGTTGTTGGGAGTTAAGGATCTTGATACATTCTGTTATTATTTTAGGTTGAAAAAGGTAAATATAAACATTTGGGAAATAAAACTTCAGAAAAATAAGTCACCTATGATTCTACCACTCTAACAATTGTTATGATCATTTGGATATATTTCTTCCAGCTTATTTTTAATGCACTCATAGTTTCTAAGATTCAAAATAAAATGGGCATATATGGAACTTGGGACTCTGAAACAGCTTAGAACTTCAGGAAAATCTTAGCTCTGATCCAAAGAAAGCTGTCTGCCCTGGGGAAAAGGCAAGCAAGGTCACGAATGATTGCCTTCAAGGCAGTCTCTCTCTCTGTGCCCTGGAGGTTTAGGATAGATTCATTAATGAGAATTTTTCCTTCTTGCTAAAAGGCTGGAGAATTTGTGCAGCAGAGAAAAATAACTTAATGAAGATACTCACGAGTTTGCCCATCCAGGTACACACTACTTACACTAATCTTTTGTGTTCCCTGAACACACTGAAAGAATGGGGTTGAGAGAGCGCTCAGCCTACTGGTGTGTGGACATGGTAGGTTGATTTCTACCAGGGTGAGTGAACTGCCTTTCTTCAGCCATCCACTTGGGGGAAGCTCAACAGAGAAGAGAAGTACTCTTGTCTTTCCTAGGTATACACAGCTTGAGAAACAGAAGAAGTGTTATCTGCCTTAATGAGAGCTTTTAAGACCTTTCTAATGGAAGGGAGAAAAGAGTGAAAGTAAGGAGTGAGTAGAGAACAGAGGAGGAAGTAGGTCTTGCCATAGAGACAAGAATGAAGATATCCCTCAAGCAGAGGAGAGGATGTGACCTTGGTTTAAGTGAGTTTAATCTTCCTCAAACCTTTCCAGTGGAGGCCTCTGTCAGTGCCTGATGAGCCATGCCAGGCAAGAGAGGTAGCCACCTGACTGGAACTCAGAGGTCCTTGCAGACTTGCTAATTGCCACTATACCAGTCACAGCTATGGTGGGTAGAACAGTTCCAGCATGGTAGGTGGACTAAGTGAGACACAGGTCAGATCAGACCACAAATGGCCTATGGGACAGTGTTATATTTTTGATCTTCAGTTTGTTTTGTCCAAAGTAGAAGTATTTGGATGGGAAAGAAGGAGATGCTTCATCAGGTTTGCATGTGGAATTATCTTTGCCCTCCCTGGAAGGAAGTCATTGTTGACTTATTGGGATAAAATAAGGGAAATGCCACTAGGTGAGTATCTGAGGAGGTCCCCAGAAGAGTAAAGGGACCTTAACTAGGCCATAGCAAGTCCTTCACTTCTACTATGGAAAAGAATTTCAGGATGTGTCCAAGGCACAAGCAGCGATTTATTTAGAAAGTAAAATGATTTATTTAGAAAATAAAATAAAAAAACAAACAAACAAACAAAAAAACAAGCAAGCTGCTGAGGGCCATTACCAAGTAGGAATGACGCATCGAAATTTCCTTGCCAAGCGTACCCCATGCTGTTTAGAGGACATTCGATGGGACATTGCATGCATGCTTTAATAAGGTGACCTTGCTCAAGGACCAAGGCAGATCCGGGTTTAGAGCTGATCAGGTTTGAGGAAGTAACCGCCTCCTTGAGTTTAAGGCGTTGCCAGTTTAAGATAATGGGTTTTAGGGAAGTTGGCGGTTGAAGATTATTGCTGGGATTAGGGTGTTCCTGCTGCTTGTTCCCGTTGAGTTCTCGTGAGATTAAAATGGGATTTGGAGAGAGCCTCATGGAGTAGGTGAATTGTGCGGGCAGACGGCAGAACGCGATTGCCCCTGGACCTGTGTGGAGGCGGTGTGAGCGGGAATAAAGAATTGCTGTTTGAACCTACAAAGCTGTGTGGTGGCTCGTGATTCTGGTGCCAAGCCGAGACATTGGCCTTGGCAGCAAGCAATGGAGCAGGGTGTGCACTCAAAGGGAAAGGAAATGTGGGTGCCCAAGAGTCCGATGTGCTTCTGGAGTTCTGAACTTTTCTTAAAGGAAACTTTGCAAATGGTGTGCATTGAGGGGTACATGTGAGTGGTGTCAGCTTAGTGAGCCTGGGAGACTGAGGCAGGAGGATTCCAAGTTCAAAGTCAGCCTCAGCAAATGAGCAAGGCCCTGTCTCAAAATAAAAATAAAAAGGGCTGGAGTTGTGGATCAGCAGTTAAACACCCCTGGGTTTAATCTCTAGTAAAACAACCAAAACAAAACAAAACAAAACAAAACCTCACAATTCCAGAATTTTCTGAACATTTAATATGCACCTTTAGATTGAAATTTGAACACATTCCAAGCTAAATAAAGTAACTAAACTTAACTGGAGGAAAGAATGAAGTTTTTCTTATAATCTCTGCTTGTCTTTTCAGTCTTTATTTTTTCTTCTTTTTAATTGATTCTTTTTAGTTATACATGACAGTAGAATCCATCTTGACATAATTATAAAAGCATAAAATATATCTTTGTTCTAATTCAGTATCTCTCCTTCCCCTTCCCTTTCCCCACCTCCTCCTCCTTTCCCTCTATTGATTTTTTTTTCAGTTTTTCTTGTACCCATTTACTTAGGATGGAAGTTATTTAAACATCGGTCTTATCTTCATTAAAATGATACTTTAAAATTTACCCATTGCTACCTATTCTCAGTCATTAATTTTAATGGCTATAATTTTCAAAAATTTAATTTTATGGATATAAGTTATTTTATTTAATTGCTTCCCAATTTTAGTCACTTGAGTTTCTTCTAAGTCTTGCTATTAAAATTATGCTTTGTTGAATATGTCGTAGCACATCCCCCACCCCTGCAAGTGTTAGATTTTCTTCTTTGGGCTATATTCCCGGAAATGGAATATCTGGGTCAAAGAGTGTGAATGTTCTTGGCCTCTTGAATCATGAGATAAAGGGACCAAAATAAGACTTGCCTCAGTTTTGTTGAGGATCTTTGCATAAAAGCATTGAAGAGGATCAACACAAAAAGTATAATCAGCATCAAGCTTTAGAGTTCTGGCAGCGTCTTTTCTTAATTAATTGTGGTGGCCCACAAGTTGTTGAATATGAACAAAGGAAGAAAATTGGCTCTTAGATGTTTCATAGTGACAAGAAAAAAGAAAAATAAGAATATTATTAAAGCTAGTGTGTTTGCAACAGCCAGGCCTGGACAAAAGAGGGAAAGAGAAAGTGATCTAGGTTTCATGAGGCCCAAGGAAAAGCAGGAAGCAGAGGGTAGAAGCACTGAGGGAAGCTAGTGGCACACAGATCTGCCGCTGCGAATGTTGCAAGAGAGAGCTCTGGCCAGGACTGCCGGAGGATAAAACAGCAGAAGCTGTTAGCAAGATGGCACCACACTCCCCAACAGAAACTAGTAGATCTAGGGTCAATTATCTGAAATAATTCAGAGACTTATATATTTTGATTGATTTATAAGGACTTCGCTAGACAACTTGTCTATGGCATCATTCCGTATTTTTTTTTCTGATTTTGAGAATAAAATTTGCAGAAAATTTTTTTAAAAGTATGGAGAAAATAGAAGTATCACAAGTCTCATACGAGTTGTAATGGTTATTGGAGTTCTATTTATTTCCTTTCTAGTCTGAATGCATGTGGGTGTGCATGTACACACACACACACACACATACACACACACAAATGGGCTGAGGCTGCACATAGAGGTTTGTGTACTATTATAACAAATGGATATACTAAAATGTATTTAGATGTCTTATGCTGTTGGTGTTTATATTATTAGAAATTCTGCTGTATCTAGCATTAAGATGAATATTCTTTTAGATTTTTTAATGTGTTTAAAAAATTGTTCAGACCACATTCCTTGAATGGAAATAATTGAGTCAAAGGACAAGAGCAGTTTTAGAGTTCTGTCACATTGAGACCAATAGTGGTAGAAAATACAGGTCTTAGCTCACCTTGCCAGCCAAGGGTTCTGTTTTGTTTTTAAAATATATGATAGGTGCTTTCTTTGAAGCAGGGAGGACCTGATCCCTCCCTTTTCCCATCTGTCTCCTTGTCTTGATGATAAAATTGGTTTTTCTTCAGGTAAAAGAAAAAAGAGCCTTCTAGGAAAGGCACAGTTAGAAAATAGCTACAGCAAGAGCAGAACTGAAGAGAAGTTGATGGTGAAACTCAGAGGAGGTGGGTTTCGTCAGTACCTTACATTATTCAAAAGCATATTCAAAAGGGCAATAAAGAAAAGGGGCCACTGAGAACTCTTGATGTGATTATATCATGAGAGAGAGAGAGAGAGAGAGAACACACAGACCAACAGAGAGGGAACTGAGTTTGGTCCAGAAAAGGGTTGCAGCCTCAAATCAAAACTGTTTTGGAATATGAACCACAGAAATTATTGATAAGTCATTATCCTTCTATTTTATATTAACTCACAGTTTTTTGGCTAACATACACTTTTACTAGGAGGTCTTAATATTGGAAAATTGAACCATCGCAATTTTTGGTATCAGAGTAATTTTATTTTGGTCTTTAACATTATTCGGAGTTATGCCTTTTATTTTCATTTTATATACATTTTTTGTAAGTCTAATATTGAGGGTAATTCTTTTTTCTGGAATTGGTTGACTTTTTTGCTTATAGTCTTGTTAGGGAGTACTCTTCCAGGTCTTTGATGGAAAGTGTGCATGCGTACACACACACCCCCACTTTCTGAGAAACCAGGATTATTGGCTGGGTATATAGCTCAGTTGATAGAATCCTTGCCTTGTGTATGCAAGGCCCTGGGTTCAATCCCCAGGACCACATACAAAATAAAAGAAGAAAAGGAGAAAACTAGGATTTAATTGTTCTCAGTCCTTCTGGTTTCCTCCCTAGACTTTTGTTTGTAATTTTCATTTTGTACTTATACAAGTTAATCTTGTCATTGCATATCTCTTTGGACTTCCATATGGTTCTGTGTCTTCAGGCTAAAATTGTCTTAGAAAATCGTCTGGGTTCTCTCGGCTGCCTTCAGGCTGGGGTGGAACCATTCTGAAGTAAGAATGGTTACCATTGCTGTGGTGGGGGCAGGGCAGCTGTTCAGAGCAGGGATAGTGCAAAGTGAAATTTCTCACCCTGTTAAAAAATATCCCCTCTTATGTTCCACTAATGACAGCTTCATTTAAGCTAGTGCTTCTCAATCTTGTTCAGTTGGCAAAACACCTGGAGGAAGTAGTGTTCTGAGAAGGACTCTATGAAATATTGATATACTTAATTCCATTTACAAACTAAGAACACTTAACTAGCAGAAAATATGCTGCAACGTGAAATCACTTCCATAATCACATAGGCCAAGGAACTCGGGATGATTCGAAGTTTTCCCTGTTAACATTAATGTAGTACTTAGTAATTTGTCTTGTCATTTGTTGAGACCAACAACCACAGCAGTCATGAAAGACTGAAGAACACTTTTGGTTTCTCATGGAATAAAATTTTAAATTGAAAAGAAATGTCTTTTTGTTGTAATTCAGATATGAGCAAATATCATTTATTTAATTTCAGAAACAAAATACCTCAGATTAGCATTTCTTGCAAACTACTGCTTTGTTCTGTTAACCTTTTCTTTTAAAGTGCAAACAATCTCTTTAGAGGTTAAGCAGAGCTCCAGTGACATCATCCATCGTGTGAATTTACTTAATCAGATCATCACCTGCTGCCTTATGAATATCAGCTGCTCTGTTATCTATTTACTTTTCTTCAGTCTATAATTGGGGTTTTCCAACTTAAAAATTTCAGCTATAGATTCCTAGCCTTTAGATATATGACTGCTGTTCTAATCTTTCAGACAACTCCAGGTTTATTTTGGAGTCTTCCTCTTCTTTATTATCTCTTAAAAAATAATTATTATTTCATGTTTTATTACAAAGTATTGCAATGCTTGGTAGCTATGACAACAGCTATTTTTTTCCTCATTCATAAGCCTGAAATTTGGTCAGTGCTTAAAGGGGAAGGTATACCTCTGCTCCATGTGGAGTCCATTGGGACAGTTTAGTTGAGAGCAGAGGATCCACTTCTCCTGTGATTTACTTATGGCTGGAGGTCAGTGCAGGTCAATAGATGTGAGCAGTGGTGTACTAGAGCCAATTTGTGTTGATTTGCAAAGCCAATTGTGTGCATCTATTTTTCTAAACCGTATCCAGGGGCATCATGTTTGTAGTTTTAAATCAACTATAGTCTGATTATTTACACCAGGTGAAATGGCAAGTACCTCAAATCAGAGCTTTCTCCTACCACCATATACCTCAACAGGATATCACTAGCTTAACTCTTGGCTGGGGTTGAGGGCCAGTCTCAGGAGCTTTCCCACGGACCTTCCTCATGGCTGGGATGGCTTTAGAGCATGGTGACTGGGTTCTAAGGCTAAGCATTCTAGAAAAGGAGAGAGTGTTAGGCAGAAACTCTTGTCTGCTTTCGTGGCTTAGCCTCTGAAGTCATACAGCATTATTTATGCTGTGACACATTAGTCCAGGTAGTCACAGAAACCATCCTCAGGTCAAGGGAGGGAACATAGCCTTGACCTCCTGGTGAGATAATGGTAAACTATGGATAAGCATATGAAACCAAAATCATCATGGTGGCCATTTTTGGAAAATACAATCTCCTGAGTCATTATATCCATAAATCTTTTTGAGCAACATACTTTGGATATCTGTAAGAATAATTTGGATATATAAAGAAAGCACATGGGGTCGTAAAATTTGTGATGATCTGTGTGAGTAGAGTGGAGAAGGTAGCAAGAGACAAATATGCTCAGCAAACAGGGGAGAGATTGCCCTGTTTCTGGGCAAAAATCTAGGTAACATGTGTATTCCTTTCTTCAGGCTGTGTGAGAAGTTACCATAAACTTAGTGCCTTAAAAAAACAGAAATTTATTATTTCATAGTGCCTGTAGGTCAAGGTCCAGCACGTTTTTACCAGGTCCTCTGATCAGGTTCTCCCAAGGGTGAAGTTGGAATTCTTTGCTGCGCACATGGCTGTTCTCAAGCTGTTGACAGAATTCCTTTCCTTGTGGTCTTAAGACTGGGGTTCCCTTGTCTTGCTAGCTGTTGATGGAAGAGGGCTGTTCTCAGCTTTTGAGTCTGCTCTCAGATCCTTGTCACTTTTGCCTCCATCTCAGCATGGAGAATCTCTCTCAAATTGACTCGGACTTCTCAGACCACCTGGAGAAACCTCCCAGTCTTTAAAGGCTCATGTGATTAGGTCGGATTCTCCAACATAATCTGCCCCTTTTAAAATTCAACTAACATAACCGATTCATGGAGTAAAACCTATTAAGTCCATAGTCCTGGGGATTATTGTGGAAGAATCAACTGGAAATCTTGGAGACCATTGTAGAATTCTGCCTACCCCATTTGAAATGACAGATCCTGCCTTCCTGAGCAGTTAATAAAACTTTTCCAGCAATTTGCTTTGGTGTGTCATTTAAATTATCCAAGACTCAGTTTCATCATTTGGGAAAAAAAAAAAAAAAAACCTAACAGTATTACTAACCTCTATCCCACAGGGCTATCACAAAATCTTGAGTGAGTGAGTGAGTGAATGAATGTTATGGTGCTTTGTGTAGCTTCACCTCAGCTCATTTTGCTTTGTAGAAGCTCTGCTCCTCACAATCCAGCTCTTCCATCAAGCCTAAATTAAAATTCTCTGTGTTCAAGTTTTCTTGATCTTAGCATCTCATCATCCCTAGATTTCACCTTACATTTTATGTTTGTTTTGATGCTTTTTTGTAACTTTTCAATTTCGTGTAGTCTGTTTCCTTTTTAATCTGGGAGCTCATTGAAAGCCTTTGTGTTGCTCACAGAATTTATAAAAACCTAGCATAATGTCTCCCACACAAGAGGGGCTCCATAAATATTTGTTTGGAGAATGAATGTAGTTGCTGGGATAGCAAATAGCATTAGAGTAGTTATTAAAGGACCAGTTGAGCTACAGCTGGAATTTTTGCTTCTATATTTTTAACATAGAAGACACTTGGCTGAACTCTCCTGGAATAAATACCTTAGTTCAATAGAAACATGGACTCTGACCTAACACATTTTGTCAAATTGCTACTACAGTATGGCAGAATTCTTTCCCTTTTGGTCTTAAGACTGAGGTCCCTTTTGTCTGGCTAGCTGTTGGCTTGGGGCTACTCTCAGCTCCTTGAGGCTGCCTTCAGATCCTTGTCACTGGTGTCTCCATCTAGCAATGGAGAATCTCCTTCAGGTTGACACATCTGTGAAACCAACAAACATACCTATCTCTAGTCTTGTTACTGTATCTGTGTAGTATACCTAATATGTATTGAATGGATGGATGAGTGGACAAGTTTGGGTGTGGAATGACTCTAATGGGGGAAAAACTACTCTCAGATACAATTCTGTGGCCTCACCTTGCCTTATCCAGTTCACTGTCAGCCAAGTGAATAGGAATTGGAACTCATATATGAAAGATCCTGAATGGGCTGTAGGGGCTGACCACACCTACACATATTTCAATGCTCTAAAGATCAAAAATCCTGAGTTCTGGTGACAATGCCATTAATTCCATAACACCAGATTCCTGAATGCCAAGATCTTCCTTCACAGGAGCTCAGACTCTCAGCAGGTGGCAACCTAAAACAGCTTTCCAGGCAGGCTCCCCTCCCACAGATTCTGGGCTAGCATCCTCCCCACCCCCACCCCCACCCCCACCCCGCAGGGCCAACCAGATAAAAATGCCACAAGGAGACGGTGTCAAAAAGGAAACTCAGAAATCACAGTCTGCATTGTCTGTAATAAAGTGTAAATCCAGCAAAGGTGGTGGTGAAGTGATTAAAAATAGCAGGGTTATTATGCTCAACTCTAATGCATTTAATGTAACAATAGATTATTTCATTGTCATTAAATGAAGGGAAGGTAGGAGGATCTAATTCTATCTCTAGATTCCTTAATAAGTACTTCATTGTCAGTGAAATCATTTACATTGTTCAATCTCCAAATACAGGGAAAGAATGTACTGTGGCATGTGCACGGCGCAGAGAACTGAGAGCGGAGAAGGAACTCAGGCCCCTGCGCAGAGGTATGCAGCACCTAGGAAGGAGACTGGCTATGAACTGCTGCTCGTTCTGAGATGAAGTGCTTCGCTGTGGTGGAATCAGGGAGGTAGTGTTTTGGTGAGATGGGATTGACAAATGCTTCACTTTATCCACCTCCTCACACTCCCATGAACGTGTGATTTTGTGGCAGGATTTGGAGATGAGGTTTTCTACTGTATAGGCTTCCTGTCAGGATGAATGAAGACCAGGTTAGCGGGACTGCATTACCAATCGTGGCCTGTAGGCGGAGCTTTTGCTCTAGATTGAATAACCTGCAGATTCCAGGCAGGAGCTGCTTTCCCTGCTGACATCTGCTCTGGCCATGGCAGAGTGCAGTCCTGTGAAATCTGCACTCAGGGACACTTAATCGAAGAGTCCGACACAGCTCTCCTCATGCCAAATCAACAAATCCTCACTATCTGCTAATCAGCCACTAATGTTCTATTGATAGGCAGGGCCAAAACAGACTCACAGGAAAGGGTTCATGGATTTACTTGCTGCTCAAGTTTATAGCTGGAATTTTTTTTTCTTTTTCCTGCTCCCCACCTTACTTTTCTTCTTTGAAGTCTGTAGAGATTGTGAGCTTAAGGACTTCAAACAATTATTAGGGACCATGAGTTTGTCAAGGGGTTGAAATCATTATATATATATACACACACATACACACACACATATGTGTGCGTGTTTGTGTGTGTCTGTGCATGTATATAGAAACACTATATTAATTCTGAGGAACAGAATTCTATACTGTCCAATATGGTACTGCTAGCCATATATGCATATTTAAAATTAAATTTAAATACGTTAAAATTAAAAAAAATTAAAAATTCCTTGTTGTATATTTCAAAGGTTCAATAACTACATATGACTAATGGCTACTATATGGGAAAGGTTGGAAAAGGCAGATCTATAATATTAGTATCATCACAAAAATTTTGATTGTACAGCACTGGCATAGAATTATTAAAAGTAAATGGGAAATATGAGGAAAAGGAGGGAAAATTGAATATTGAGGGGTAAGAGAGAATAGTATAGATCAAACTGAGAGAGAAAGAGAGACAGAAAGATAGAGAGAAGCTGATGGACACAAAAACACATGAAGAGTGAAAATCAGAGACCGGAGGATCTAGGGATTGTTGTACATAGACAAAGGGCAGGCTTTCAGAAAGACATTCTAATTTTTATTGAGCCCCATAACTCCCGACACAAGGGTTTTTAAAGCTATGCAGCATTTTTGCAACTATAAGCAAAATTATGTCAGGGTGATATTACCTCTTGGTACTTTTCATGTTGTCAGGATGAAAATAAATTGAGACTTCCTCTTGGTTCATAGACCACAGTTTATCTATACCTAATCAATCAATGCCAAGTCAATTTGTTGGAAAGTTAAAAAGTCTTTCAGGTAGTTATTTTGTCTGTACAAGATGAAATGATTGGTTTGGCTTATTTCCACTGAGTTAACAAATGATTTTGATGCCATATAAGTCCATTTGAAGAGTCATGGTGCTAGATGACACTAAGGGCATAGATTTGAAGTAAACTAAAGTAGATCAGCAGTGAAAAAGCCTAGAAATTTGGATTTTGCAAGTACATTTTATAACAATCCTAATAGTAATAGCCCTTGGACATAATATGTACCTATTACCTTTTGATGTTTTGTTTGGTGTCTATGTGGAAGAAGGAAATTCTTTTTGCTGTTGTATTCCATTCAGTATTGTTTCTCTGAAGGACTGCAAGGAGAATCATGACATTGAGGGTCTGGGCTACCTCTCAGCCCTGAGCTTTTCCTTAGAATCTTTGCTGAACTCACTGAAGTAATATGACAGGTAAGGCCAGCAGACCTGAACCTTCTAACTTCTACCTCCTTCTTTTTAACACTCAGCCCACAGTTTTATAGCACTAGCAATTTGATTTTATCGTTATTTTTCCTGGCATGATTAGGCACTGAATAATTGGTTCAAGACAACATTCCTCCCCACTATCTGATTCTGACACTCGAGGCGGAATGCAGGTTTATTAATTTACAGCTGGAGAAAAAGTTGGCCTGAGACTGTGAGTTCACTTAGAAAAACTCATGACAGTTCAGAAGGTTTCTTGGTGAATATAGAATCAGAGCTGGATGTCCTCAAGGGACAGTCCTGTCAAGCCAGGGTAGCTTGATGAATTGTCTCTCTCCTCCCGAGAGATGTTTCTGTCTGAAGAGCTAGAACATTTCCAGTCTGAGCACCCTCATGCCTGAGGAGAGCAGCAAGAGACAACTCCTGCTCCTCCGTCTCCTCTCTGATGACCCTTGTCACTTCTCTTTGTTGTTCTTCAGTCCTTCCCTTTTTCATTGAGCATCCTTTTGTAACAGTTTACAGTTGACAAGTTTACAGATTACTTTTAATTAATTATAGCTGAGGTTGGCTACCTTCTGGTGACATTTAGGGAAGCATTATAAACTCATTTGGTAGTACATTTTCCAAATCAACTTTCAGGATAAATTTCTTCTGGGGACGTTTTTGTTTTTGTGTTTGTAGGATGGTTTTTCATTCATTCATACATCTACTCATTCATCCAGTATTTATTAAGTCCTGCTCTTGCTAGACATCAACTGAAGTTGTTAGATTGTGGAGATGAATAAAACTTTTGATTTTGAGAGCTCGCACTGTAGTTCAGAGACAGATTCATAAGCAAATAATTTTGCTGATATAAGTTTTATATAGAGATAGACAAATGGTTTTGGGAGCATGAAGGAGGAATTGGAATTGTTTTGTTTTAAAACTTCCTTTGCTATGAAAGGTCTTCTGTGATCTCTAGTTTTCTAATTTTTGTTTCCTCTTTTGAGATTCATAGCAAGAATGGCAATCATAGTGATGTTAGCTAGTATATCTTGAGCAACCACCATGTGTGGGACACTCTCTCTAGCACGCCATATATTATTATATAACTTAATCTTTCCAAAAATCCTTGGAAGAAGATATTTCCATTTTATGCAGGAGAAAACCAGGACTCAGAGTGGTTCGATACTAGCCTAAGATCATCCAGCTAGAAATGGGTAGAACAGGGCTTGCATCCCATTCTGATGTGTATGCCCGTGTTTATCTCACCATATCGCACTCCTCCAGGCTTCAGCCCTCTGACTGTGAACTCTGCCAAGTGGATTGTAGGACAAGGAGTACGTAGATCTGTGAAGGATCCCCATCCACTCTGTTCAAATGAGCAGATCGTCTACAGCTGAACCCCTCCATTCTGTGATCCTGTGCAGGGAGGCAGGTACAGTAAAACCATGCTATGAAAATCCAAGGATGACAATTGAAGTCCATACACTGAAGCCAGGAGGAATAGCAATTTTAGAGACAGTGGAAACATGGGATGGGTTTAATGGACTTTGTAAGCATCTGTGACATCCTCAGAAGGTGAGTAGAAGCACCGCTGGGAACCAAGTTACCTGCTTGTCCTGGCTGAGATCATCAGGGCCCTACTTCTCTCATCTCAATTGGAGCAGCTCTTTTCTTTCTCAGTTTTCTCCTAATCTACTTGGTGGCTAAAACAATGGGGTTGGGCTTCCTTTGAAGCAACTGAGAGGCACAGTGTGGGGAGTCTTCAGGTGTGCTTCAAGGACCTACCTTGGTAGAGCCTTGTGGGTTTGCGGTGGACTTGCCAATCACTTATTTTCTGAGCCTCAGTTTCTTTATTAGTAAACATTTGTTGCCAGCTTTATTTCTTCCAAAGTAATTCCTTTTTTTTCCCCACACCCCAGCCGTTTGACTGTTTTCTTGTTTTTTTCCTTTAATTTTTATTGTTGGTTGTTCAAAACATTACATAGTTCTTGACATATCATATTTCACACTTTGATTCAAGTGGGTTATGAACTCCCATTTTTACCCCGTATACAGATTGCAGCATCACATCAGTTACACATCCACTGTTTTACATATTGCCATACTAGTGTCTGTTGTATTCTGCTGCCTTTCCTATCCTCTACTATCCCCCCTCCCCTCCCCTCCCCTTCCATCTTCTCTCTCTACCCCATCTACTGTAATTCATTTCTCCCCCTTGTTTTTTTTCCCCTTTCCCCTCACTTCCTCTTGTATGTAATTTTGTATAACCCTGAGGGTCACCTTCCATTTCCATGCAATTTCCCTTCTCTTTCCTTTTCCCTCCCACCTCTCACCCTGTTTAATGTTAATCTTCTTCTCATGCTCTTCCTCCCAACTCTGTTCTTAGTTACTCTCCTTATATCAAAGAAAACATTTGGCATTTGTTTTTTAGGGATTGGCTAGCTTCACTTAGCATAATCTGCTCTAATGCCATCCATTTCCCTGAAAATTCTATGATTTTGTCATTTTTTAATACAGAGTAGTACTCCATTGTGTATAAATGCCACATTTTTTTTAATCCATTCGTCTATTGAAGGGCATTTAGGTTGGTTCCACAGTCTTGCTATTGTGAATTGTGCTGCTATGAACATCGATGTAGCCGTGTCCCTGTAGCATGCTCATTTTAGGTCTTTAGGGAATAGACCGAGAAGGGGAATAGCTGGGTCAAATGGTGGTTCCATTCCCAGCTTTCCAAGAAATTTCCATACTGCTTTCCAAATTGGCTGCACCAATTTACAGTCCCACCAGCAATGTACAAGTGTACCCTTTTCCCCACATCCTCGCCAGCACTTGTTGTTGTTTGACTTCATAATGGCTGCCAATCTTACTGGAGTGAGATGGTATCTTAGGGTGGTTTTGATTTGCATTTCTCTGACTGCTAGAGATGGTGAGCATTTTTTCATGTACTTATTGATTGATTGTATGTCCTCCTCTGAGAAATATCTGTTCAGGTCCTTGGCCCATTTGTTGATTGGGTTATTCGTTTTCTTATTGTTTAATTTTTTGAGTTCTTTGTATACTCTGGATATTAGGGCTCTATCTGAAGTGTGAGGAGTAAAGATTTGTTCCCAGGATGTAGGCTCCCTATTTACCTCTCTTATTAAATTCTTCATTGCTGCTTCCAAAAGTTAAGAATTTGTGCTCTTCTCCTCTTTGACCTTCTTTACTGCCTCTGCTGTCCTTTCTAGTCACTGACTCCCCTTGGCCATCTCCTGCCACTATTGGGAAGTAAAGCACAGGGGTAAAGACTACCTGATGCTAACTGCAGGTAAAGAGTCTGCCATTGACAAGGCAAGACTTAAAAACACCAGATGGTACCCAGAGTTCCTTTCCCTTCCACCTGCACCCGAGGGAAAGGGAAGAAACCCCACTCACAGGTGCACCTGTGAGTGTGCTGCAGCAGCAGCACAGAACAGGACATCCCAGTCCTTGGTGATCAAATGTACATGCCTTGCTGTCCCTAACGGACACACATAGGCCTTGGAGGCCCCACATCTATATTCTCTGGGAAACCCAGCGCTCTGTGCTTGACACATCATGACATTCTTTGGGTCCTGCCATGCCCTCTGCTCTTCCACAAAGAAAAATGTAAATGTAGAGACCAAAAAATTCATGCTATTCCCTTTCCACGCTGTATCTTAGTGATTGTTTGATGCAAACCTGGATAGGTTTAGTGAATGAAGCTCAAGGGCTTAGATTCAGGAAAATGTGAGCTCTAGTCCTAACTTTGTGTTTTACTCAGCCATTTCTATTTTCTTTCCACCTTAACTTCCTCCTTGGTCAAATGAAAATTGTGATCTTTTTCTTGCTCTTGTGGATTTAGAGGTAGATAATGAGCATGGAAGCATATCACAAATTCTCACACTGTAAAAAAAGAAAAAAATGCAGTGTGGTGAACTAGAGAATAATGAGTCTTCTCTCTATTTGGGTTTAGTAGGAGCCAATCCTGTAGGAAGAAAGCAAAGAAAGAGGTCTCTCCTTTTGTGGGCCTGAACCGATGTTGGCAAACAAAATAGGAAAGTGTGTTTGAAAGAAATTTGAATTTGGGTCTCTGGGGGTATTAATGTTAATAGTTCCCTACATTTGAGAGGCCACTTAGTGGTTAAAGGCATGGACCTTTGAGCCAACCAGCTGTGGTTCAAACCTGGCACTTCTGTGGCCTTTGGTGTATCCCAAGACTTGCAAACTATGAGGGTTATGACAATAATAGCCCCTCACATTGCCTGGTACATAGTAACTTTCATTATTATTACTGTTAACATCACTTGACTCTTTTCCAAGAATGTTTGCCTGTTATCTTTCTTTGTCATCATGGCAGCCTTGAGCTGTAGCAGCCACATTTTACAGGTACTGAAACTGCCACATCCTCAGGCTCACACAACTGAGTGGCAGCATGGCAACGAGTGTCCAGGGCTCGTTCCAATGTGTTTGCACAATTGTCCTTTCAGTTCCTGAAACTAGAAAACAAAGCTGAAGACTCAAGTGACAGTTAACCTATTTAACTAGTAGTCATGACAAACTCATTGCTGAGTTGAGAATCAGGACTTCTGATTTGCAATCAGAACTTTTAAGTGGATTTAAGAACCTCCTTAAGTCCTTAAATATGTGAAATTAATTTTTATACTATCATTTGATGGCAATAATCCCATTTTTTACTAAAACAGTATTCTTTTTCCTGTTTTTAATTTGTACCCCACCTATTTCCATGATGCAGATTCTAACTGAAACAAGCTCAACAAAACATTTAGAGACTAATAAAAGAGCAAAGCTCCTAACTCAGTGCTAAGCAACCCTCCTTTTCTCGTCTCCTGTGAAATCTAATCCAGGACAAATATACATATTTACATGTAATTTTTATTTCATTTGGAATGAAAATAGGTTTATTACGTCCCTCGGGGGAGAACGAAGGTTTTGTAACTTGGATTACCAACGTTATTGAATATGAAAATGTCAATGAAATAAATGGCACCAAGTTTTAGCCATTAAGATGTTAATTAGAGGGCATAAATAAATTCATTCTGAAATTGGCTAAAGGGTGGAAACTTGAACCTATATGGACTGCATGTAGCTGAGGGATGGTGGTCACTCATTAGAGTGAAATAAAAGATGAGGGGTAGAACCTTCCGGGGCAGCAGAGACCAGCTGACAAATCTCAAGGGACAGTCAAGTCTGACTAAAAGAGGCCTTTTTTTCTTACTGGAAGAATAGAAGTTTGTGCATTATTTTAGTTCAAATTTCTGACAAGAGAGACTATGCATTTACTCAAAGAGATTTTTTTTTCTTGAATTAAATACAAGCAGACATTTATGGAATGAGAATTTATATAAAGAACTTTGAGTAACACAGTGGACAGTATCTTTAATGACAGCCCTCTGAAGGACACTAGCATCCTTAAATAGACATTTCTCATTACAATTTTCTATAGAGGCAGAAGGCATAACATTAAATTCTTAGTAAAGGGGCTGGGGATGTGGCTCAAGCGGTAGCGCGCTCGCCTGGCATGCGTGCGGCCCGGGTTCAATCCTCACCACCACATACCAACAAAGATGTTGTGTCCACCGAGAACTAAAAAAAAAAAAAAAAAATATATAAATTCTTAGTAAAGACTGTCTTGCTTTGCTTGCCCCCCCCCCTCTCTCTCTCTCTCTCTCTCTCTCTCTCTCTCTCTCTCTCTCTCCTCTCTCTCAAACTGGGAAACAGTTTCCCTTCCTTTGTTTCTTCCCTTCTTTGTTTCTCTCTGTCTTTTTCTCTTTCTCTCTTCCTCCTTCCCTGCCATCCTTTCTTCTTTCTATTTCTTCTTTGTTTGAGAAAGCTTTAAAAATAAGGTAAGCTATTACATAATTACTATTGTTTATGTAATTTACATTTAGGTACAGCAAAACTAGAGAATCTCAAGCAGGGTCAAAACCTCCTTGGTCTGTTGGTGATTGATAGATAAACTTGGTGCATGAGCAAGGCTGGGTGGTGGCAGTGACAAGCAGGAGAACATGTGCCCATCTGATAGGGCATTAAATCCTGGTTTCAGTGCCAGGAGAGAATATGGACTGGTATCATCAGAGCTCCTGATCTTTCAAGAAAAATAAAACATTCAGGTTATGCACAAAAGCTCCCTACTGTTAAATATTGACAACCAATGCATATAAAAAAAACCTGTGTGATAAGTGAAAAAACACTTAAACATGAGTGTTATTTACTGCAGCAGTGTTTGTGCTGGTGAGTTTGAAACAAGTTAAATGTTAAGAAAGTACAAACAAAATAAATTATGCAATATTCATTCAATAAAATGTTATGTTGGTGATAACAAAAGGTGTTAAAAAACAAAATATAAAGAATGAGGTCTGAATATGTTGATGTGGAAATCTCATTTGTTTTGTTTCTATTTTTTAATGATACAGAGTCATATGTATTTATGGGGTACAGTGCAATATTTTGATTCATGCATATATTGTGTAATGATAAAATTAGGGTAATTAACATATTGATGTCCTTAAACACATAATATTTTGTGGTGAGAACATTCAAGCTGTTTGCTATTCTTCCAGATATTTTGAAATATATGATGTGCTATTGTTAACCACGGATGTACTACTCTGAATGTATTACTCCAATCTATAAATTATCCTTCCTGACCCTTATTTCTCCATTATCTTTCTCTTACTCTCTCCAGGACCTGGTGACCACTAGTGTACTCTATGAGCTCATGCTTTATGCTCTACATACACGTGATATGTATATTTGTCTTTCTGTGCCTGACTTATCAACCGACTAAGGAGATAATTTTCAGAATGGGGAAAGATATTTGCAAAAAAAATATTTTGCAAACTATTCATCTGACAAGGATTTAATATCCAGGGTTTATAAGGAACTCAAACAATTCAACAGCAAACAAAAATCAACCAACCAAACAAATCAACCAAATAATCCAATTGAAAAGTAGGCTAAAATCCTGAATAGACATTTCTCAAAAGAAGACAACATACAAATAGCCAACAGATATATGAGAAAAATTCTCAACATAACTAATGATCAGGGAAATTTCTGTCAAAACCACAAGGAGATACCATTTCACCGTAGCTAGAATGGTTATTTTCAAAAAGTCAAAAAAAAACCAGATACTGGTGGGGATGTGGATGATTCTACCATCTCACTACTGGATATATCTGAAGGAAATGAACTCAGAATGTTTAGGAGACATCTGCACTTCCATGTTTTTTTTTTTTTAAAGAGAGAGTGAGAGAGGAGAGAGAGAGATAGAGAGAGAGTTTTTAATATTTTATTTTATTTTATTTTTTAGTTCTCGGCGGACACAACATCTTTGTTGGTATGTGGTGCTGAGGATCGAACCCAGGCCGCACACATGCCAGGCAAGCGCGCTACCGCTTGAGCCACATCCCCAGCCCCTGCACTTCCATGTTAATTGCAACTCTATTCACAATAGCTAAATATGGGATCAATCTAAATTTTCATCAACAGGTAATGGATAAAGAAAATAAAGAAAAGATAGTATGTTTACTGATTGAACGCTATAGCTATAAAAAGGAAATCCTGTCATTTGTGACACCATAGATAAATCTGGAGAGTTTGATGCCCAGTAAAAGGCATTGTTAATTGGAAAACTCAATGTGCACAAATATATATGGTGTGAGAAAAAAATTAAATATATACTTAAATAGAAAATAGTTACACATGTAAATAGGGATTAAATCTATATATTTAAATTTTGTACACTAGGTATGATTTAGCTTTTTTCATTAAAATATTATTGTTGAAGAAAATCAATGTGCAGGGCTGTGTGTATTATGATTCATCGTTTTAAAAAAATGAAACAAAAGAGAATGTGTGTGTGTGTGTGTGTGTGTGTGTGTGTGTGTGTGTATGCATGCATGTTCGAGTATCTTACATCTGCTCAGGTACCATGATGCAATACCACAGTTACCAGCCTATTCCATCTCTGGTTAGAGCTCTTTTCTTACCTTGTAGGTGGATGTCTTTCCCCTGTGTCTTCACATGGCCTTTCCTCTGTTCTCCTGTGTGTGCAGGAGAGTGCTCTGGTGTTTCTTTCTGTCTTCTTGGATCAAGACCCCACCCTTATTACCTCATTTAACTTTGCCTCTCTGAAGGCCCCATTTCAAAATATTATCATATTGTGGCTTGGGGCATCAATACATGAATTGGGGAGAGACCCATCAGTTCATAACTGTAAATATTTATTTTTATTTGTTTGTAAATGCATAGAATATTTTTAGAATGGCAAACTAAAATTAAATAACATTAGTTGTCTAGGCACGGGGAACTGGAATATGCTATATGCTGAACAATGCATTTCTTTTTGTACTCCTCTCAAAGAGGCCAGCCTCATCCTTACATCTGAGTTTAACTGGATTGTTATCTTACTCAGAGAAGGCCAACTCTTTCCTTTACATGCAGTTGTAGTTTCTACAGGCAGTATTATTTTTCTGGAAAAAAATTGCTTTGGATCTTTATGTGCTTATGTAACTGGTTGCTTGAGACCCTGAAGTTCTACCTCATATAATATGGAACAGAAAAGAATACCAAACACTAAAAGCAAAGGAATTGTGACTTACTGAATTAATCATCCAGGTTTGAAAATTCCATTTCATTTATCAATGAATAAGCATGCATATTTGTACAGCATAATAAATGTTCAGTTTGAGTATCTCCTTCTCTATAGGCAGAAAACTCATTCCCTGATTGTCAGGAATCCCATTTTCTCCTCCGCCTCTTCCTCCCACCCCTCCCCTGTCCACCAAAATACCCACATATTCAAGCGAATGTTAGGTATGTTTACTAACATCTTCAGCATATGGTTTTCTGATTCATAGGTTGGGAAATCCAACTTGTTAAGCATCTTCTCCCCCAGGAGAGGAGTGGGTGAGGAAGAGGAGGAGGTGGCAATAGCCACTATTAATGTGCTTCCTGCAAAACACTGTGATGCTCCTTTAGGTGCTGCTGTCTAGATTTGATGGAAGCCTGGGAAGTGTCAATGACAGTTGCTCCTCTGTCCACAAGCCTAGGTGCAGGTATGAAGAGAGAGAGAGTTAACTTCTCAGTGTCAATTAAGAAATCTGTTTTCTGATTAGCATCAGCCAGGTTAATCTGTTGCAAGTTTAGCTTCTCTCTTTTTCTCTTTACCTCCCTTCTTCTCCAAAATGCTCCTTGTTGCCTCCCCAAAGCTGTTAAGCATGGAAAATACCACACTGGTTCCAGGACTGGGTCCCACCCTCTGCAATTGTAGTTTTTGGGGACTAGCAAACAAGACATGCCATTTATGATGACTCTCACATAAACTGTACTGAGCATCACATAATACACTCTGCAGCCACAATTGCCACCATCTAAAGAAGCTACATTCAGATCCCCAGGGCTAGATAGGCCTAGTGAGAGTGAGCAAGGGCCTTGATTCCTTGATTCTCAAATAAAGGTTAACTCTGGCTGTTTCTTCCACTGTCTCTATCTTGTGAAAACTCAAGGCTCTCTTTCATGCTGGAGAAGGTGAGTGGCTATCCCCCTCCTCTGCACCTTATCTAGTCAAATATGAAGTATGTGTTTCCCCTCTCCTCTACTCTCTATAGAAATTTACTTCTCTTGGGCCATCCTTGTGCCCAGCTTGGTACTGTCCACCCTAACTCTCATCTTGGGTGGCAGGGAGTGGGGGGTTATATTAAAACAGTTTTATCTGGGGACCTGTGAGAAAATTGGAGAAATCAGAAGAATGCTTTTAGTTTAGAGTATCTTAATTTCTTAGTTCTGATCATCCTACCATCTTAGTTTAAAATAATCACATTAAGCTTTAAGCTACATGAGTTAGGAATTAAGTCTTTCCTGTTTACTATTTATTCCCAGTAAGCCAGACACACATTAGATAGTTAATACAAACTATTGAATGTTAAATAAATTGTTGTGAGACAAAAACTGAGATTCAAAATCTCATTAAACTTCAGTTTTCTTAGGTATAAATAAGGTCAGTAATACATGCCTTAAAAGGCTATTAAGAATATGAGTAAAATAACCTCAGAGCAGAGGGTCATGTGTTATAATACCTAGACCACCCAGCCTTTATTGAATAGAGATTAGTTGACTTTGGATCTTTATGAAGAGTTCTGAACAGCCTCTTTGGTGTATACCATGATTCATGTGGATTCTAACCTTTCGGTTTGTGCCTCTCTGGCTGCATAGGATGGAAAGCCCAAACCTACGTTGCCAGCCTTCTTAGCAGCTACGATGTATGATTCAGTCCCACCAACCTGACACCCTTGTTAGAGACTTGAACTTTTCTTTTTCTTTTTTGTGCTTGGGAATGAACCCAGGGCCTTGTAGCATACGAAGCATTTACTCTACCACTGAGCTATACTCCCAGACCTACCAGAGCATAGATTTGTTAGAAACTGAATTAAGTAAGGAGAGAGGCAGGATATAATGCTGTGGTGGTTCCCCCTCCACCCCCCGCCTCAATGTCCATAGCAGCAGACAGCATGATTCTAGATCTGGCAGCTATAGTGGCACCTTTCGGTGTCCTCTTCTGTGAGTCAGGAGCAACAACTCCTTTGGCTAATTGCTTCCACAGTGTGGTTTTACAATGATTCTCAGGAACTAAACCTATGGCCATTTTTTCAGGAGCCTCTCCATAATTCTCTGAGCCATTTAATATACATATATATGGTTTATGGGATTGCCATAACAGATTACCACAGACCGTATGGCTTAAAACCACAAAAATTTTCCCTCTCACAGTTTCAGAAGCTAGATGTTAAAAATTAAGACGTCGTTAGATCCATGTTCCCTTTGAAGCTACCAGTATGAATTTTTCCAAGCATCTTCCTGGCCTTGGCCGGTTGCCAGCAGCACTTCATATTCCTTGGCTTGGAGCTGCCTTACTCCAAGCTTTGCCTCTGTGGTGACGAGGACTTCTTCCCTATATGTGTCTCTGTGCCTTCACGTGGCCTTCTGTTAAGGATTCCAGCCACTGGAATTAAAGTCCACTTTAAACCAGTGTGACCTCTTTGAAGTGTTAATTACATCTAAGAAGACACTGTTTCCAAATCGAGTCACATCCTAAGGTTCCAGGTGGACATGGATTTTGGAGGGACTTTTTTCAACCCAGGACATAGTGCACAATATTTTTGTTATTGGAATTAGCTGCAGTGCATTCTGGTCTCTAAACTGAGCTCCACTCATTCGGGTGACTTCTGAGGCACCCAGCCACCTCTGACACTGTAGGATTTTCCCCTTTAATGTGAAGTATTTGATCTGGATAGTGATTCACAACTTCAGACTTGGGTACCAGCAACCATGCAGCAGAAAACTTCAGGAAGGAGAATGTGACTTACTCATAGTCATCCATGATCATTCACTTCCACTTGAGGGAAGCAACAACCCCCTTCTCTCTTTTTTGGGGGGAAGAAGAGACATTTTTTCAGGTTTTCACTTTAATTTGTCCTTTCTTCTCAGCTTTCCTTATGTACAATGGGCATAGTCTGTTCTGGTAGACTAAGTCTTTTCACACACAAACAGTCTTTTACTGTTGGTTCTATTCTAAGTAAGATAAACTTGCCTAAAGAATTAATTCAAAATTAGATCCTCAACAGAATTAATGAAGTGATTAGAGCTAAGAGGAAGTAACCAGGAAACGGTAGAGGAGTACTATGGTTTGGATGTGTTTGAGTGTGTCCCCTACAGGCTCATGTGCTGGAAACTTGGTTCCCAGTGTGGTGGTGTTGAGGTGATGGAACCGGTAAGAGGTCAAATGGTAAAATGTGATAGGGTCACTGGGGGCATTGCCCTGGAGAGGAATTAATGTAGTTCCTGAGAGACCCGAGTTATTTTCTATGAGACTAAGTTTTAATAAAAAGAATGAGCTTGGCCCCTGAATTTCTTTTTTTTTCCTTATTATTTATTTATTTATTTTTATGTGGTGCTAAGGATTGAACCCAGGGCCTTGAACATGCTAGGTGAGCTCTCAACTGCTGAGCCACAACCCCAGCCCCCCTGCCCCTGAATTTCTCTGGCTTCCTGTCTTGCCATGTGATTTCCTCTGCATGCCGTCTCACTATTGTGATACGATTCTGATGTTTCATCACTGGCCAAACCAATGGAATTTCAGCTTCCAAAAATATGAGCTAAATAAACTTTTTGTACTTATATATCACCTAACTTAAAGTATTTTTGTTATGGCAATAGAAGAGACTAATACAAGGATGAATTCAGAAATTCAGTTGTAAGCCAGAAGATTAGGCTAACATTTTTAATACTTAGAGTTTGTCAGGTGATGTATATATGTATATGCATGTAAAGAATATTCTCTGAGATAAATATAATTCATAGTCATTTATGATAATTCATATCTGCATGGAGGAAGCAGAAACCTCTTTCTCCTTTTCTTAGAAGCATGCTGAGCCATTTATTCAGTTTATGTATATAAATATATGTACACACACATATATTCATGTCTATAAATATATGCATGCATATATATATATCAGCTTTGTGTATATCCATATATTGAAAAAAATACTGTGTGCATATGTGTGTATATACCCATATGTGTGCATATATGGATGTACACACACATGCACCCAGAGTATTTTTTTTCAATTCTTCAACTGCTGTCATAGCAAATTAGCCAAAAATTAATAGCTTAAAACATACCCATTTATTTTTCTATACTTATGTAGGTCAGTCTGGGCTTGGAGTAGTTTGACTAGATTCTTTGCTCAGACTCAAAAGGGACAAATCAAGTTGTGGGTGAGATTCCACTTTCATGCTCCTTCAAGTTGCTAGTGAAATTCAGTTCTCTGTGGTACTTCTAGGATCGAGATCATATTTCCTTGATATATAGCCCCTTTCATCTTTGAACCAACAATGACATAACAAATCCTTCCTGTATCTTAGAACTTCTGACTTCTTCTTTTGCTATGAACTCAAGAAAGATCTCAGCTCATGAATGGATTAGGTTCACTCAGGTGATCCAAGATAATCTCTTCCTGGGAGCGGTGGTGCACTCCAGTAATCCCAGTGGCTCTGGAGGCTAAGGGAGGAGGATTGTGAGTTCAAAGCCAGCCTCATAAAAGTGAGGTGCTAAATAACTCAGTGAGACCCAGTTTCTAAATAAAATACAAAACAGTGCTGAGGATGTGGCTCAGAGGTTGAGTGCCCCCGAGTTCAATCCCTGATACCCTGTCCCTCACAAACAAGGAAATGGTGACCTCAATTCTAGAAGTACCACTGAGAACTGAATTCTGCTAACAACTTGAATGAGCATGAAAGTGGAATCTCATCCTTAAAAACAAAAGAAAAGATAATCTCCCGGGCTTATAGTCAATGTATTAGTTACCTTACTACATCAGCAAAGTCCTTTATTGCCTTGTCACATAACATGTTCATGGGAGTACCACCTGGAGGTGAAGGTCATTGGGGCCAAAATTCTACTAAACAATGCATAATACTGGGAAAAAAAATACCCTAAAAAACTTGAAGCTAAGTATTTGCTCCAAGCTTACAGAGATGCCCAAAGGCAAAACTGTGATTTCATTCACTCTTTCCAGTAGGCTGAGGAGTCTAAGACCTCCAAGCAACAAGTTAGATACCTAGAAGATGATGTATTTCTAGTCTGAGTTCAAAGACTCAAGAAGCAGGTAAACCACTGGTATAAGTTCCAATCTGTGTCTGATTCCAATGGCAGAAGACCAAAGTCCCTGCTTGAAAACAGCCAGGCAGAGAGAGCATTTTCTCTTACTCAGCCTTTTATGGTTTGGATGAGGTCCACCCTTGTTGGGGAGAGCCATCTGCTTTACTGAGTCTGTGATCCAAATATTCACCTTATCTAGACACACCCAGAAATAATATGTAACCAAGTATCTGGGCACCTCATGGACCTGTCAAATTGAAACATACAACAAATCATCACACCCTGAATGGACTGAGATCACACCAACCAACTGAAGCTAGGCACCTTCCTCCATGTTGAGAGGGAGCTCGAAACAGAAATTGAGTGAAAGCTTCAGAAAATTAAGCTGCATTTCTGGCAGATCTGTCTATGGCCTGAGTTCAATTCCCTGCTCTTCTACTCAGTCTTCAAAGGCCCACTTGAGAGCTGCGTCCTTCCTGAAGTCTTTCTTGATTCTCATAAAAGGAAATCTTCTCTGGTTCCTCTTCTAGGAGGCTGCCCCTCTCCACAGGTACCATGGCCATTTCTATATCCCACAAGGCAACCAACTAGAGCCACATGCAGGGCAGAAGCTCAATACATGCTTTTGAATGAATGAATGTTCTGATGATCTCTCATTTTAGGGTGTATCACAGAGGTCAAGAAAAAAATAGAAGGCGTGTGTGTATGAGGAAAGAACAGGAGGATATGGTTATTGGAAAGAGCACTGGAGACACAGAGGTTACTCTGAGCACCTGTGTGGCCTCGGCAGTTTTCTCAGCATTTCTGGGCATCAGTTTCTTCAGCTTTATGTTGCCATACTAATAACCTCCGAGCTTGGGAGCTTTGAAAGAGATAGAACTGTGCTTGATATAAAAGCACAAAGCAAAATATGAAAATGTCATAAAGTGCATGGTGGATCCCCCTGTCTTCCCCAGTTTCATAAGTGTATATGCTGTGGTCACAGATCATAAAGTCCTGGGGAACAGGAGCCCTGGGTCTTGCATGTCCCTCTCAGTTCCAAGGACAGAGAAAATTGTGAGTAGGGACTTGACACCTTCCCTGCCAACCTGCATATGCATTGCTGTGAGAGCTTATTGAGTCTGAAAGGAACTAATGATCTCCGAATGTTAGGAACTATGTATTGTCATTAGATAAGTAAGAAAATTGAAAAACTGATTTAAAGAAGTAAATGCAGAAATCACTCCTAGATCCCCTGATAACAGGTCAAGTGTAAGACACTTCCTATGGATAAGGTTCTATCTGGATATAAGTGAGAGAAAAAGAGACATTAAGAATCCCAGCCTTGGGCTGGGGATATGGCTCAAGTGGTAGCACGCTCGCCTAGCATGCGTGAGGCACTGGGTTCGTTTCTCAGCACCACATAAAAATAAAATAAAGTTATTGTGTCCACCTAAAACTAAAACAAAAATAAATATTTTTTTAAAAAAATATCCCAACCTTGGTGCTGGGGTTGTAGCTCAGTGGTAGAAGTGCTTGCTTAGCACATGTGAGGCACTGGATTGGATCCTCAGCACCACGTAAAAATAAATAAATACAACAAAATTATTGTGTCCATCTACAACTAAAAAGAAAGAATCCCAACCGTGACATTTCTTGAGCAGTCAAGCATCTGCAGTGTGCCAGGCAATGGGCTTTTCCAGCACTGGGACAAGTAACTCTCACAACACCTCTGTGCTGTAGGGCTGCAACCCCCATCAGCAGGTAAGGGATACAGCTGGCATAACTTATGCAGCAATGCCTTATAGATCTGGATTTCAAAATGTTGTTTCAGTTCAAAGCCCTTTTTTCCCCCCATTATATTATATGGAGTTCAAAATCTGGCTTGTAATTTAAAATGTTGCACAAGTTTCATTTTTTTAGTAAAGAGAGAGGAATAAAAAGAAAAAAAAAGGAAGGCATTCTGATAGGTGAATTCTTTTAAGCGGCACTCTTAGAAATTATCATCAGAGAGTACTAGTCCATTGTCAGGCTCTAGTTTTTAATTTTCTGTGAAGATTGCTTTCATTTGTAACCAATTTAGCCTAACATACATTCCTCCGTCTTTAGTGAATATTGCTAAAATATTTGAAACATTCCCCCAGGTGTTTTGCACTAACCAAGAACTTGATTGTCCTTATTGTTTTAAATGATTAAATTAAAATTTACCCACGAAGGGTTAGGATTCTGCAAATATACCATTTTGTTAGTGTCAAACATGGAAACAAACCTATAAGGAATGAAAGAGGTCAGATTAATATAATTGTGGTGACCCCTACATCTCCATGGCCCTAAGCTGCCTGAAATAGGCTCCCTGCCTTTGGGTAAGCAAAAGGAGTAGGGCCTGGGGAAAGAAAGTAACACTAAAAGATGAGTTGTAGGATAGAAGGGAAGGTTCATTAGGAGCCACATGTTCAAGGAAGAAAATACTCATATGTCACATGAATATGTTTCTAAATTTATGAGTAATTTATGACCCTCTTGTTACCTTAAAAATCAGAGGCTTAAAAAAAAAAAACCCAAACCATCATTTTACCTTCTTATGATTTCAAGTTGGTTGGGCATCAGTTGGGTTGGGTGGCTCTTCTGTAGGTCTCACCTGGGTTCTTTCATATGGCTGTGATCATCAGATTGTGGCTTAGTGGTCATGCTCAAATTGACTTCACTTATGTATCTTATGCTTAGCACGGATGGCAGGGAGGCTGTGAGATCTCCCTCTGTCTCTCAACATGATTCTTTTCCAAGTGACTAGTTTAGATGCTTCAAGTAGTGGTTGAACCCGAAGAGCAAAAATTCCAATAGAATAAGCCTCAGTGTTGGAATGAGTATCAAGTGGCAGCCTTCACCATGCTTGCTAAAGTTGCATAGGCGAAGCCTAGAGCCAGGGGTGGAGGAGACTATGAAAGAGTATAAATACTAAGAGATGTGGCTCGTTGGGGGTCATCATAGCAACCCAACTGCTTACTATACCATAGAATGAGATCAGTTCTTTTTCCCTCAGTAAGTAATGGGGAGCTACTGAAAGTTTTGGAGAGAAAAGTAAGAGTACAGCCTAGGTGTTAAATGAGTAAAAGTGATTGTTAAAGTAACAAAAGCTTATGAAATTGCCTGGAGACGAATAGGGGAGAATCTGTTTCTTTGCTCCCTGGAAATGTTGAGAGAATTCACTTCCTTGTGGTTGTAAGATGAGATCTTGTTTATTTATTTTATTGGTTCTTTTTATTTATATATGACAGTAGAATTCATTTGATTTAATTATGCAAGTGGAATATATCTTATTCTAATTAGGACTTCCTTCTTGTGGTTATACACAATGGTGGGATTCACTGTGGTATATTCATATACGAACATAGGAAAGTTATTCCAGATTCATTCCACTGACTTTCCTTCACCTATCCCTCCTCCCTTCTGTCATTCCCCTTTGTCTGATCTACTGAACTTCTATCCCCCACTCCGCCCCCCCGAAAAAATACACACTTATTTTCTTTGCTGGCTATTGCCAGAAGGCCTCTCTCAGGTTGAAAAGGTGCCTGCATTTCTGGGCTCCTGCTTTCTTTTCATTTTGAATGTAACGATGGTGGATTGAATTTGTCTCACTCTTCTAATCTTCTATCACATGTCTCTGGTTGTTTTGTTTGTGGTACTGGGAAGTGAACCCAGGGCCTTGAACATGCTAGGCCAATGCCTTTTTTCTATCACATGTCTGTGGCTGACCTTGGCTTCAAGGGACTCATGTGATTAGATTGTAACCTGGGGATAACCCAAGAGACTTTCCTGTACATGGTCTTGATTCTATCTGTCCAGGCTTCCTTGTCATGAAATGTAACATATTCCCATAACCCCCAAATTAAAATATGGACATATTTGGGGTGGGGCAGGGTCATTATTATTCCTGTCACAGAGTAAACCATTATCTTATTAAATATAAAGGCCAACTTTATATTACAATTAGAAGTATTTAGAAAATTCTTTGATTTAGAAAATAAGAAAGAATTTAGGATTTGGTGCTTTGGAAGATGTCCAGGAGTGTGCTTTGGGATAAATATTTCTGTGAAGTGGTGAGGATGGTGGGGTGGTGCTGGGCTTAATGAGCATGAAGCGGGCAAGAAGAAGAATAAGTGGTGTAGCATGCAGAGGAGTGGGTTTGTTGTTGAGTGAGGCAATAGATGCATATAAAATGCTTAGCACAGTGACTTGAAAATGGCCAGAGCTTAGTCCTTAATTACAAAGTGTGACCTTTTCTCTTGGGGAGTTTGGTGACTCTGTGAGTCCATATTTTGTTTCTATAATGGAATACATGAAGATGGGTTCTTATAAAGAACAGGAATTGATTAAGCTCAGAGTTTTGGAGGTTGGAGGGTGTGGCACAGTCTCTGGTAAGGACTTCGTAGTAGATGGCATCACAATGGTAGGAGCACACACAGCAGGAATCTTGTGAGCAGGCAGGAAGCTGGAGGGTGACTCAGTGGTCAGCCTCTACTTTCATAATAAAGAGAGAACTAACATAATTCCTTCCAGGGGCACGTTCATAATGACCTAACAGGAGGCTCCACTTCTTACAAATTCCACTACCCCTACACTGCCACACTGAAGACCAAGGCTTCAACGCACGAAACTCAAATCTCTCTCCCACCATAGCAGTGACAAAGAGAAGAAAAACACACTTGAAGACTAAAGGGAATCCCCAGGAAAAATGGCCAAAAATGATTGTGTGGTTAGAGAGGGAGGTAGTTGAAGAATAGGTATTTGGACTATACAGCCATTCAGGAGGTAAAAATGTATGGGACCAAGGCAAGTGTAATAATTAATCCTAAACAATAAGAAAGATCTTTGTATTTAGTGCAAGAAGGAAGAAAGGGACATATAGAAGTTACCATTTTAAAGTAAAAATGAGAGGAGGTTTGGCTGGGCATGTAGCTCAGATAGAGAACTGGCCTACTATCTTTAAAGCCCTGGGTTCAATTCCCAGCACTGCAGACAGACAAAGCAAAAGAAGGCAAGTAGGATTACATCAGAGGTGTTTCAACCTTCTTTCAAGGAGGATTGTCGTTATTTATACATGTCCAGGAGAGGGGTGATTTGGGGGATGGGGAAGAATAGTAGCCATCTCTTGAAAAGCTGAAAAATGGCCAGAACTTCATTCATTTTTTTTCCAAGCAAATTGTCTTCATTTTCTTTTTTAAGCTCTTCTATCACATGGCTGGCAGAAGGTAGTCAGCTCATACCTCCCAAGTTTTCAACTGTCATTAAAAAACCAGGTCAGACTAACTCAATTTGATTTCTGACTTTTTATAAGTAATTTGACTAGCTCATCTTGGTTTTAACATCCTTTCTTAATCCAATTAGTCATGCCAGAGAGGAGCCTCCAAGCTAGGAGCAATTCAGGACAGTCATTTCCCAAAGGAGGTGGCAGGTACCCCAATGGGATAAGGTGCTGACAGAATAGCTCTCATCGATACAATGAAACCAAAACCATGGAAATAATCATAGAGGCAATACTGATCATGATTATATCATTACTGAACTGGGGTTTGGAGATTTACACTGAGGACTACTGTGAATTAGTGAATGGAAGAAATGACAAAAGGCTATTTATAAAAGGAATGTTTATGGTTATATAAATTTTTTTTTAAAGAAAGAAAAAAGAAAAACAGAGAAAGAAGGAGTTTGAGTGAGAAAAGTGCGATAGGAACCATAGTCATTTGGAACTAGGTACCATGCTAGTCTCTTGACCAACCTTCATGATCAGCACAGATGACCCCTAAGGTGAATGGTGCTCAGCCAGGATGCTCCTGTCAGACTTAGGATGCAGCATTCTAGAAGCAGAGATGTAGCTTGCTAAGTTCAAATTCTGAACAGATTAAGATAGTGTTGGCTCTAAGCGTGGCTTTGCTCAGTAAATTTCCTTCCTTTAATTAACATGATTATTATCATTATTATTAAATTTAATTGCATCATATATGAAAAAAGCCAACTTTTAGAAATTAAATTTTCTTGTGAGTTTTCCAGGCCTAAATCACTGAAGGCCAGACTTCTGAAGATGGCAACAAAATGGTAACTGCAAATATGTAAATCCTTAATTCAAGTATGTAAATGTGTATTCAGCAAAAGTGATGCATTCCATTTTTGTGGGGAGTGTATCAGATCTATGTGAATATTGAGAGACCAGCATTGTGGGTATACCTGTTACCCTCCTGTTTGGAAATGCTCACAAATGGGTTGAAGCCCTGTCATGAATGAAGGGCAAGGAAGAAGCTCTCATTTTAGAAGTAATACCACTTAAATATTTATGATGAGTTTCAAATCACTGAGAATATTAGTTCTTAATGAGAACATCAATAGGCCCACAGCTAGAATGAGATGAAGCCACTGCTAGTCTTCTAATGCATCAGCTTAAATGGTCCCACTGATACAAGCCCACACTCGACTTTCTTTGTTATGCATTACCAAGAAGAAGAAATAAATCTCAGCATGAGGTCTGCTGGAGCAAAATAATTCACCTCAATGGTATCTCTGCTATCCTAAATTTCATTTTTTTCCCTGAGAGTCCGCTATATCAACCCATAGTGATTGTCTTTGACTACAAAGTCAGGAATTTAATGGATTTAACTTCCCTTCATAGAAAATTTCTCAAGTGGAAACTTTTTTTGCCTACCACTTTACCCTCCGTTGCAAAGGACATTGCTTTACAGGGTTGTGATCACATATGAATTCAAAGCCAATTTAAGATCAAGTATCTATCTGGATGTAGGTATATTGTTAGATGTATGTGGTATATCTTCAGTTGATAAGATTCCATGAATAGAATCTTGTTCATTTTTTTTTTCTTTTCATGACTAAGATTTCATATAAGGATGCTCATGCAATTAACAGGTCTTCAAAATAAGGGCATTTCCTGTTTAGAAACCCCATTTACAATACCTGGGATTTTGTTTTTAAGTGTGTTTGTTTCTCCTTTTTATGATTGCTGTATTGACCTATGTCTTTAGGGGAGGGTTGAAAAAGAGATTTGAAATAAAAATGTTCAGAAACTTTAATGAATAAGAACGTTATACTTTTCTCCTCCTTTGGCATTTTCTAGAGCAGTAGAGTTCAATAGATCTTTCTATGATGAGGGGAACATTCTCTATTTGTGCAGTCTTCCATGGTAGCCATGAGCTACCAGTGGCTTCTAAGCACGTGACATGTGATTAATATGCTTGAGGGATGGAATATTGAATTTTGTTTCATTGTTTAATTTTATTTTAAATTTTGGCTATTGAGTTCTTGAAACGTGGCTAGTATAACAGAAGAACTGAGTTTCTAATTTTATTTAATTTTAACTAGATTAAATTTAAGTCACTACATGTTACTCATATCTGCCAAATTGGACAGGACAGGCATAAAACATATCCATAATTACAGAAAATTCTGTTGGCCATTTAAATTCAAAAGATTATAGATTTCTTCTGTAGTAGAGAGCTGGTAGTCTTCTCTGGAACCTCAAGTGATACGAAGAATGAAATCACATTTGATAAACAGTTATAGCTTATCTTCTTCATAGGAAATCCTAGTTATAGAAGGGCCTGTTTTTAAATTTCTGGTCTTCCAGTCATTATAAAATGTACCACCAGCTCTTGCAGTTACTTGCTGCTTTAGAATTGATGTATTTCTCTTTCTCCATTCTTGGTGAATATGTAGTTAAACCACCCTGTAGGGTGCCTTTGCTAATTTGCTCTGTCACACTCCTGGTAGACAGGTAACAGGAGCAACATCCCAAAAGATTTTACTTGTCTGTTGTATGATCAAAACAAGTTGTTTTAGTTAGATTTTTAGCTGCCATGACCAAAAAGACCTGATAAGAACAATGTAGAAGAGGAAGAGATTATTTGGGGATCACAGTTTCAGAGGTCTCCACCCACAGTCAGCCAGTTCCATTGCTGTGGGCTGAGGTAAGGTAGAACATCATGGTGGAATGGTGTGGAGGAGAAAGGCAGCTCAGGACATGGCACCAGGAAGCAGAAAGACACTAAGCTCTGCTCACCAGGGCTAAAAATAAATAGGGCCCCAGAGACCCACCTTCTCCAGTCACTCCCTACCTGCCTATAATCACCACCCAGTTAAAGTGTATTAATGCACTAATTAAGTTAAGGCTCTCATAACCCAATCATTTCACCTCTAAACTTTCTGGTATTGTCTCTCACATGAGATTTTTGGGGCCATCTCCTATCTAAACCATAACACAGGTATAGCATTTTAATCAGAGTACATAATTGAGAGTAAGAGTTGAAGAAAACCTAATATTTAGATAAAGTGGAATACTTCTCAGTAAACTTTATTTGCCATGGATCACTTTATAATTAAATTTTTCCAGTGTTTCATATTTAGAATGACCCCCCCCCCGTGCCCTCCCATACTGGCATGGCTTTTACAATGCCCAGGTGCTTCAGGCATTTGGGAAAAACGTGTATTCAAAGCCCTTGTAGATAGACTGACAAGCCTGTCATTGCTTTTCTCTCTGAAGATGGTTGGAATGTGTTTTTTCTCCACATGGAGCAGCAGCATTTGAATGAAATGAGAGGAAACCATGGTCCTCTGATAGGGCTAGATAGATCTACACATCTGAGTCAGTCATTGTTCTCCTTTATAACTGGTGTGTATTGTAAAGCTGTACCGAAAAATTTACATTCATGTTTTCTGCACACATTTTTAAAGGATGTGGGTCTTTTGGAAAGTGGTTATGCTAGATTAGAGATCATGTTCAGAAACTGAAAGTTTATCAAAGGCAAGATGGAAGTTAATGATAGCAGCTCAATATATTGAGTACAACAAGAGCTCTAAAGTGGGAAATTCTGAATTTCAACCCTGGATTACTAGGAGTGTGGCCACAATTACTCATTGTGTCTCAACAAAATGAGGATGTTTATAATACCTAATAACAAAATCATGTGGCAAACAAAAGGCTTATAAGTAGTTGTCCCTAAATTGTTATTTATTATTACTACTATATATTATTACCTTCTGGTCTATACTGAAATCATTTTCATGGAAGGAATATTTCTGTGCATCCAGCTCATGTCTTTCAAGTGTTCAGTCAGTGCAATTCTTTGTAGTAGAAAACTTTTCCATTGTGTATTCCTTCCAAGGATGCCTAGTTCTGCCTTTTCTCCCCACTTGATTTCCCTAATTGAGATCGAGCTGAAGATCTATACTACGAGTCTGAAGTGGAAGCACAGACATATCCTGTGGTGTTGAGGGAGAACGAAGACCAAGACGAGGATACAGGTTATTGTGATTCCTGTCCTCCAATTTCTGAGTCCCTTTGTTCTTTTTAACTGGGGTTACAGAAGCACATCAGGTATTTTAGATTCATTCCTAATTCCAGGAATAGGAGAATTATAAATCTCTCTGAGTCAACCTGCAGGACTTGGTAGCAGGTGTTAGCCATCCTGCTAACCCACTCTCCACTTAGAAATGATGTGTTTCCACTTAGAAATGTAGATTTCTGTTGTGTTATTTTTATTCTGTGTTCTAGCCTTTGTCCTCTATTCTCTTAATTGGAGTTTGGTCTTGATTTCTTTCTTTTTTTTTTTTTTCATCATACACAAATAGAGCACACCTTTTTATTTCTCTGGTTGTATACGATGTAGAATTGTACCACAGATGCAGTCATACATGTACCTAGGGTAATGATGTTCATTTCATTCCACCATCATTGGTCTTGATTTATTGACTACCTTCCTGTCACAAATTTAGTGGCATTTGCCTGTCTGGGCTTCTAAATTTAGCTCATCTAAATTCCATTTCACTTTCTTCCCATTCAATAATGCAACCTCCCATTGCCTCATGTTGGACCAATGACTTATTGCCTCAGCTCTGAAATTCCTACAGTCCCCAAACATTATGCTTTATCAGAAGTATTTATCTCAAGTCCACTCCACCTGGCTGGGAGGAAATTTGGTCTGGTTCCCTTCCATTGGCTCATCTAAACCCATTGTAAGTGACTGGCTGTGTCCTACTCAGGCACTCCTCAAGTTGTCTGATTAGAGATCCCTAACGAAAACTACACACTTTTTTTTTCCTTTTTTTTTTCCCCATTCAACTAATACTATGCACTCATTCAGTGCTATTTTAGTTAGACACAGGAGATACTGCAAAAAGCAAGATAAAGTGCTTACCATCATGAAGTTCAGAGGAAACCTGGTGCTAACGTCCTTTGTGTCTTATTTGATTTTAAGTGGTTTTACTTTGTTGAATGCTTGCAGATTATGGAGATTTTTATAATGGATATAATCCACCTAAAAATAGGATGCATAATAGCCACATTTGTCTCCTTATTCACAAGAAATATGTGTTCCACAATCCCCAATGGATGCCTGAAACTGCATATATAAAATCCTATATATTCTATGTTTATTTGCTCTACATATATACATGTGATAAAGTTTAGTTTATAAATTAGGCACAGTAAGAGATTAACAATAATAACATATAAATATAAAATGGAACAATTATGATGACATGCTGTAATAAAAGTTATATGAATGTGGTCTCAAAATATCTTAGATGACCATTCTTCTTATAATGTCTTCTAATGAGGTAAGATGATACAATTGCTACATGATAAGATTAAGTGAAGTGAGTAACATAGACATTATGGTGTGGATTTAGGTTACTGCATAAGGGTTACTTGAACACAAACACTGCAGTACCACAAGAGTCAGATCTGATAACTGAACAAGTGGGTAGTGTATATAAAGAAGCTGGACAAAGGAATCATTCTGTGTCCTGGGAAGGATAAAGTGGCACAAGGCAACTTTTATCATGCTACTGAGAATGACACACAATGTAAAATTATAAATTATTTATTTCTGGAATAGCCTATTTAATATATTTGGAAGGTTGTTGATTATGAATAACTGAAACCATGAAAAAGGAAACTGAATGAAGGGGAATACTGTATAGGAATTCACTTTTGCAACTTGTCCTATATTACTTATAATAAAGCACTTCATTCTTTAAAGTAAATAGTGAAATTATTTCAGCTAGTTAGTGTATGTGATAGCAATGGAGAGTTCTGCACGTTTAACTAAAAAAATGGAAAATTGTTCTCTTATGGTGAAGTGTCATTTAAAAAAATAAAACATTACATATTAGTTGCTATTTGTTTTAGCTAATAATCAGTTTAGCAAATTCTGTATATTAAATGCACCAAAATAATGCTTTACCCCACTCAAAAAAGTGCACCTTCATGTAGTACATTATATGCAAACCACTAATGCATTAACTTCATCACAGTGCAGCATGGTGTTCTGCCACAAACACTTGCTTTGTTCAATCTGAACAGACAGAAATCTCAGCGAATGGTTATATTTGGACAATATCTCAATTATTTGGCTTGAAATTCAGCGAGTTAACTTGTATTCCATAGCATCAATAAACTACATCATCTTCATTTGCTGGTTTATCTTCATCAGGAAGTGTCAAATCAGTTGGCCCATAATAGTCTCACTCATGTACTCACTATTATTATTAGGGTGGCTAATTTGAATACAATATGAGCATAATACTGCTTTGTAAAGTGTGATAAATTACACATAACATAAAATTTACCATTGCAACCATTCTTGGATGTATAGTTCAGTGGCATTTAAGTACATTCACATTGTTGTGCTACCATTACTACTATCCATGCTTTTCATCATGCAAATTGAGACTCTGGATCCATTAAACAATAACTATCCATCCACCCCTGATTGTAGGCTCTGGCAACTACCATTCTACTTTTTGTCTTTATGAATTTGAGTAGTTATTTCATAAAAGTGGAATCATATCATATTTCTCTTTTTGCAATTGGCTTATTTTGTTTACCACAAAGTTCTCAAGGCTCATTCATGGTACAGAACGATAAATTAATGTCAGAATTTCCTTCCTTTTTAAGATTGAAGAATAATATTTCATTGCACATAGATAGCACATTTTATTTTTTTTTCTGTCAACAAACACTTGTGTTGCTTCCACCTTTGGTTGTTAGGAATAAGGATGCTATGAAAATGAATGTACAAATATCTCTTCAGATACCTGCCTTCAATTCTTTTGAGGATGTACCCTGAAGCGTAACTTTACATTTAATTTATTTTAGGAACTCCCATACTGTTTTCTATAGAACACCCTATTTTACATTCCCACCACACATTATATGCAGAGGTTTCCAATTTCTTGATACCCTCATCAACCCTTTTATTTTCTATTCTTTTGATAGCCATCCATTGTGTGTGAAGTGGTACCTCATTGTGACTTTGATTTGCATTTTCCTAATTATTGGTGATGTTGAATACTTTATGTTTATTGGCTGTCTGTGTATCTTCCTCGAAGAAATATCTGTCCAAGCCAAAGTTTTATAGTTTCAACTCTTACATTTACGTATTGTTTGATCCATTTGAGTTAGTTTTTATACATGGTATAAGGTAAGGGTATGATTTTATTTTATTTATTTATTTTTTGCATAAGGATATACAGGTTTGTTAACACCAATTTTTGAAAAAAGCTGTCTCTGTTGAACGGTCTTGGCACTCTTGTCAGAAGATCATTTGACAATATATGTGAAGGTTTATTTCTAGATTGTATTCTATTTTGATTGATTTATATATATATATATATATATATATATATATATATATATATATATATATCTTGATTCCAGTACCACACTCTTTAATGGAACTTTGTAGTAAGTTTTGAAATTAGAAAGATATGAGACCTCCAAATCTGTTTTTTTCTATTTCAAGAATATTTTGACTATTTGATGGCCCCTTGAAATTTCTTATAAATTTTTAGAATAGAGTTGTTTATTTCTGCAGAATATTGCAATAAATCTGCAGATCACTTTGGTTAGTGGTGGTATCATAACAATATAAAGTCTCTGAAATCACAAAATGATATATCTTTCCATTTATTTGTGTGCTTTAATTTCTTTACCAACATTTGATAGTTTATGTGTGTGAAGTTTTGTTGGTGAAATTTAATCCTGATTATTTTATTTTCATGTTATTGTAAATGGCACTTTTTAAAAAAATCGTTTTTATAGTGTTCATTGTTAGTATACAGAAATACAACAGAGTTTTGCATGTTGAGTTTTGTATTCTCAACTTTGCCAAATTTGCTTATTAGTTCTAACAGTATTTTTTGTGTGTGTGCATGGAAATTTTAGTTTTTCAGTAAATAAGATTATGTCATCTGTGAAAAATAATAATTTTACTTCTTTATTTCCAATTTGGATTTTTTAATTTCTTTTTTCTTGCCTATTATGCTGACTAGGACTTCCAGTACTATAATGAATGAAAATGGTGAAAGTGGTCATTCTTGTCATAGTTCTCATCTTAAAGGAAAAGCTTTTACTCTTACCACTGTATATGATGGTTTCTGTGGGCTTTTCATATTATGCCATGATAGTTTCCTTCTGTTTCTAGTTTACTGAGTGTTTTTTAAAATCATGAAACGTTGTTGAATTTTGTGAAATGCTTTTTCACAAAATTCAACAACTGAGATGAACATTTTTTAAAATTCTGCATTCTTCATTTTTCATACTGTAATGTATATTATGTTGATTGATTTTCATGTGTTGAACCATCCTTGCCTTGCAAGAGTAAATCCCCTTGGGTCATGCTGTATAATCCTCTTTTTTAAAATTTTTTTTAATTTTTAATTTTTTATTGGTTGTTCACAACATTACAAAGCTCTTGACATATCATATTTCATACATTAGATTGAAGTGGGTTATGAACTCCCAATTTTTACCCCAAATGCAGATTGCAGAATCACATCGGTTACATATCCACAATTTTACATAATGCCCTATTAGTAACTGTTGTATTCTGCTACCTTTCCTATCCCCTACTATCCCCCCCTCCCCTTCCCTCACATCTTCTCTCTCTACCCCATCTACTGTAATTCATTTCTCTCCTAGTTTATTTTCCCATTCCTCTCACAACCTCTTATATGTAATTTTGTATAACAATGAGGGTCTCCCTCCATTTCCATGCAATTTCCCTTTTCTCTGCCTTTCCCTCCCATCTCATGTCTCTGTTTAATGTTAATCTTTTCTTCCTGCTCTTCCTCCCTGCTCTGTTCATAGTTGCTCTCATTATATCAAAGAAGACATTTGGTATTTGTTTTTTAGTGATTGGCTAGCTTCACTAAGCATAATCTGCTCTAGTGCCATCCATTTCCCTGCAAATTCTATGATTTTGTTATTTTTTATTGCTGCATAGTACTCCTGTATAATCCTCTTAATGTGCTATTAAATTCTCTTTGCTAATATTTTGTTGCAGAACAATATTATTTTTGATATGGGAGAGATGAATTTCATATACACGAAGAAACAGAGTTGAGAGGGGAGGGGATGTTCTCTCCAAAGTCATGCATATGTTTGTTAAGGTAAAATCTAGAACCCAAGACTTCTGATTCTGCTCTGGTAATTTTAATTGGTTTGAGTTTTGGAAGATTCAACTGGCTGCTTTTTTATATGCAGAATCAGTAGCTTTCAGCATGATGGTGTACAGAAATCCCTGAGAAGCTTTAAAAAATATTGAGGCTTTCATCTTACTGTCAGAGATTCTGATTTTCTGCTTTAATTGACTTTGTGGTGGGGAGGAGCACCAAGTCAATGAGATTTTTAATGTATAGGTAGGGTTAAGCACATTGGACATAGACATAGTGACTGGAAAAAGATCTGATGTGCTTGTAAGTCAGAGGTCTGTCTATAATAAGCCGACAGACACACTACCCTCAGTTATGAAGTGCAGCCTTGAAACTCAGCACCTTGGAGGAATAGGATGGAGATGGCTGTGAGCATCAAAAGATATTTAGACTGTCAAATTGGAAGGAGCCTAGATCAGGTTTTTATTAGATGAGAAAACAAGACACCATCATGAGGGAATAAATGGATGGATCCATTTTAACCATAGGGCAGTCTTTATGGCCGAGTTATAATCAAGTAATGGGAAAATTGCTAGTGCTGATGAGAGACCACTCGAAAGGCAGCACACTTTCTGCCTTCATGTTGAGAGAAATCCAACTTTGCTGGCTAGCTAATAGCTGTGCTCACTGCAGGGAAATTGTCAGGGAGAAATAGGGGCAACCAAACCTTCATTCCTGCATTATTTTCTCCAACAATCACTGCAGTCTTCAATCTCCTACCATGTTTTCCTAAAATGCCTGATAAAATTTCCTCAAAGAATTCTTTCTGAAACTCTGATGACCCTATCAAAGAAGTATCTTCACCTGCTGATTTATTTTAGCAGGCATTTTAAAGAAGATGAAAACTTTATACTGTAAACCTTTATGATGGGTCGTATTAAATAAAATTTTACTTTACAGGCTGCTGTGTTGCCTTGTTTAATTGATTTATATACACTGTAGGAAGTTTTATGTATTATAGTGTACAGGTGTAACATTTATAATTGATTAAATACAGTGCTTGTGACCATTTATATGAAGAAGTTGGGCACTAGGCCTTGGTTAAGAATAGAAGCCAATTTTATAAGATTGCTTTTATGGGAAAATAAGATTCAACTTACTTCTCTTAGGCTTACAGCATCTGATTCAGTAAACAACCTGGTAATCAACTTAGTAAAACTGCTGTAAAATGTTTCTCCTACTTTCTACAAGGGACAGGGAAAATACACATTTTTTTTCCTATTTCCACCCTTAATATTTCCCAGCTATATTTTAGATACTTAGGAAAGCAAATTAATTCTTTTAAGCACCAAGGCTTGCATTATCTCCATTAATTCATGAGCAACCATTAACTGAGCATCTATTATGAATTGTATTTTGGGAGAAGGAAGACAGCAAAGAGACAAATGTGCTCCCTATGTAAGAAAGCAGAAAACACATGCAATTATAATCAAGAGACAACATGATTCACATAAATAAGATAAATATAATTCAGTCCAGAGTTTAAAGCAATTTGAAGTAGCACTTTTAATTATATTTCTAGAAGAAATGGTATATAAATTAGGCATTGGAATACTTCAGTAAACAGAGATGGGCTAGGACATTTCAGGCTGAGCAAAAGGCATGAGGAAAGAAGGGTTTGGGAAACGGTGAGTTCCAGCAACAGTCCCATCTGTTGGAACATAGAATACACGTAGGTCAGTGAAGAATATTAGTGTAGAAATTTGAGTAACTAAAATCAAAGTGTAGGAAGGTTAAAGAAGGGCTAGCATGAGGAATAGAAAGTTTGGTGACAGGGAAGGAGCACTCAGAAAGTCAGGAACTAGAGAAAACAGACAATACAGGAGATACCTTGCAAAGCCAGAGCCAGGCTGCTTCAGTCATCTGGGATGTGTATTGTGAAGGTGAGGAAGACCTGGTTTTTTACCCTGGATAAATGAATGCTCCACCCCGGGTTCTAGCTTCCTCAGCGCATCCACATTCTCAGGTGCGCACAGGAAAGGGAATCTTCCCTTTCAACATTAACTCTTTGAACCTGGTATGTACTACAAGGGATTGCTTCTCAGAGAAACCTTTTCAAACTGGGGCATCTGCCAACTATAAATGGAGCTCAGATGTTAAAAAGCTCCAGGTTACTGCAAGGGCCGTACCCACCGTGCCTGCATTGAGTTTAACATACCCTGGGAGCATTTCCAGCTCTATGGATGAGATGGCACAAAATCAATACAGGGTCGTGCCTGCTTTCTAAACTACATACCAAGTAGGAAGATACAAGCTTCGTGGCCCAAAATGTCCTTATTACCTGCACTGACTCTCTAGGCAGCTTCAAGTAATTTACTTATTATCGAAACCCTCCTTTTAGTTGGAGAAGACCATTCCAGGACAATGAAATCTTTCACAATAGGCACTTTTAGGGCTCCTGAGTCAGCTTGTCAGCTATGGAAAGTTCTGGGCATTTGACTTCTAGTAAAACAAATCCCCTGCATCAGCCCCTGGAGTCTTCTCACTGGCCATTTTCCCTTTCAAAGTGTATTATTCAGAATGCCTAATGAAAAGTTCGGGTAAAAACCATAGGATTGTGTGACTCTTTTAGATCTTCCCCCCTGCTTATTCTCTATTTATTGTCACCTTCAAGGTTAAGTCTACTGGTTTTGCTGGGTTTAGATGTGAGAAGTCTTCCCTCTCTACTTGTCTCCCGAGAGTGTTGGCTGGAGCCAGGCTTATACCTGATTGTAATGAAGAATAGCTCTCAGCTGTCAGTGCTGTCCCCTCTGGCTGACAGGGAATGAAATCTCAAGGACAATTCTGAAAACAGCAAGGAGGGTTGTAGAAAGTTCTCCGAGGCATCAGCTACTTCCTCAGGAAAAATAAAGGGACCACTCCCTTAAAAGGCTCTGGAAATAACTGATGTGAAACAGCAATCTGTATACGGGGTAAAGTTGGGAGTTCATAACCCACTTGAATCAAACTGTGAAAGATGATGTATTAAGAACTGTGTAATGTTTTGAACGACCAACAATAAAAAAAAAAAAAAAAAAAAAAGGCTCTGGAAAAATATGTCCAAGACCAACACTGTTACTCTTCTTGCTGTCTCTGTATAAAGGGATTGCATAGGAACTGGGAGCAAAGAAGGAGAAAGCCGGTGATCTTCCAATGCACCAGGGAAAATGGAGAAAGTTTTCTTTATCTTCTCCTATGTGGGCAGTAACAAAATAGCTTAGCTTTGTGGTGTACCTATAATTTACAAAGAATCCTGTATGTAACTAACTATTGCCCATGATGAACAAGAGAACCTAGGCTTAAAGTGTAGAGTGAGGAACTTTGATCATATGACAAGTCTTTTAATGGTAAGGCTGTTAAAACGTACCATGAATTAATGAAGTTAATGAATGGTACAGAATCTCCTAAAGGCATCTTCACCAAGCACCTCAGAAAAGCCATCCTAATATCCATTTCCTAAAATTCATGGACATACATCAAGATTGATAAACTATGGCCCTTATCCCATGTGCCTCCTGGCGAGGATGCAAAAGAGAAAGCATAAAGTGCTGAGGTCCCATTATTCCCTTTAAGGCATGTGCTCAATGACCAGAAGACCTCCTTTTATGCCCTACTTTTAAAAATTTCATCACCCCCCAATAGCACCAAGCTGGGGATTAAGTTTTTAACCCACAGGCCTCTGGGGGACATTCCACATGCAAAGTATAGCAGAAACACAGGAATGCCCATTATTTATATGTTGTCCATATTTGTTTTTGTGCTACATTAACAGAACTGAGCTGTTGGGACGAAGAACGTCTGGATCACAAGCCCAATATGCAAAGAATGTGATCTTCTAGTAATAATTGTGATAGTAGTGTGTACTGTATACTACTTTATAGTTTTCTAAGAAATTTTATATCCATTATCTCATTTGGTCTCTACATCAACCCTGTAAAATAAGTAGATAAACTATCATTCCTATAAGACATTTCTAATGCTATTTGACTACTAACTGGTGAAGAATCCGTGATCTAGAGAAGATCTTTCGAGGTCCTTTATGATTGGCAGAACTATTGACATTAATTCTTCACCTCTTCCTTTATCCACACCTTTTGTCATGTAAACTTTGCATTTTGTCTCTTGAATGGCTGAGTATATTTTCTGTTCCTTGAGCTTGAACTCAGCCCTTTGAACTGCTTTGTCCAATGACATCTTAGTAGACAACATTCTATCTGGGACTTGGAATTGACGCCTTCACTGGTGCTTCTGACAATGACAAGAGAAGAGCATACTTGAGTCACCCTAATGGTCCAAGAAAGAGAAAAGATAAGGGTAGCAGAGCCACTTGGTTCTCTTCAGTGCTGCTGTATGAAGCAGAGCTTCTCCCACCACTCAAGCCTGAAGCAGGGCTGCTGGGCTGAGTGTAGTCTAGTTGAGGTATTGACCAACTGATCTCTGTATACTGAGTTTTGGGATGGTTTGTTACAGAGTATTTTCTTTTCTTTGTTTTTCATTTTCTTTCTTTTTTGCAAGGTTAACTGATCCAGAGCATATAGCGTTCCTGCACAAGAAGCTTTATTTTTGTTTCTGTAAAGCATGCTTTACTGTGTACTGATTACTAACTTGTTTGAGTCCAGTGAAACTGAGCACATTCATATGCAGCAAGTTACATGAAGGGAATTTATTTCTTCCAGATAGGCAGCATGGGATGACAGAAGCCTAGAATTCATTGTGAGCCAGTCCTCCAAGGCTCAGAAACCAGCCCATAGCTGATGAAGTATGTATGTATCCCAGTGGCACTATACATAGGCATCCCAGAAAAGTAGCCTGCCCCAGGTCATATACTATGGGGTCACAGGATTTACTGGACTAAATCAACAAAGGACACCCTGTTCTAAGAGGGAGACTGAAACAGAGCTGAGGTTGATCTGAGCAGCATCTCCCACCCCTTATCTGAAGATACTGCATCCCCAGTACAAGTAAATGCGGAAGAACTGGGTCATTCCAAGGCCACCTGGAGAAATATCCTGCAGTTTCCCATGCTGAATCTTTTAAAATATGACAAATATTACATTCTATAAAAAACATCCTTTTTGGTATTCCCTGTTTTGCTGGGTACCTTGCTGGTCCCTAAAGTCTGCCAGTTAGGTCATATAGTATTTTTCCATTGTCTGCTCTATTGGCGCGGATGAGAGATTTAAAAGCTCTGATTGCATAGTCATGAGGAAAGGCTCCAAGGGGACCCACATATCCCTAGAAAGCACTGTGTGGCTGCTCCATCCACATGATTTTCAGGACAAACACAGTCATTTGTTCCCTTGATGTATCCCAGCAGTCTCCCTGCTATTTTCCTGATCATAGGCTGGGAGACTTCCCATCCAAGAGGAGATCTGTTTCTGGATTGGACATTTTGTATTAGTGCTGTCCCTTTTACATCTAAATCTCATTGGTGCCCAGCAGGCTAGAGGATGCAGGAATTCCTCACCTTGCAAATATACTCATTTCCTCAGCTTTTTCTTTCCCTCCCTGCCTTTCATACCTTTCCGCTTTTGTTTACTTTTATCCCACAGCTTGGAACTCTCCAAGGCTTGAAAGAAGGTTTTTCTTGGCATGGAGTCAATTCAGACAGTAAGTGCAGCATCTCAGAGAGTAATAGGAAAGGACTGGAGGCTTGGGAGACTTTGCAAAACAGAAGGAGAAGCCACCCACCCCTCCCTCTCCCACAAGCCCCTCCTTCCTCTCCTGGGATCCTGTAGAGGCCTAGACTCATTCATCAACATGTCTTTCTCTCTTTAAAAAAATAAATCAACAAAACAGGAGAGAGCTTCAGAAAGCCTTTGTAAAAGCTACTTAAAGGAGCAGGCTCTTTTATTCCAGGCACAATGCTCTTGAAACCAAGAAGCCATCTATACACTTAATTATCCAGATAATTGAGATTCAAACCACATTTTGACCTGGGGTATTCAAATAATTTTAGATCAAAATATTTGGGATTGAGGGCATCTTAGATGATTCACATGGTCTATATAAGCATATTCTAGACTCACTATGTTTTCTTTCTTTCTTGTTGTTGTTTTTTTTGGTATGGGGGATTGAACTTAGGGGTGCTCAACCACCAAGCAAGATCCCCAGCCCTTTTCATTTTTTATCTTGAGACACAGTCTCACTAAGTTGATTAGGGCCTTGCTATGTGACTGAGCCTGGATTTGAACTTGAGCTCCTCCTGTCTCAGACGCCTGAGCTGCTGGGATTACAGGCGTGCAGTTATCATGCCCAGCTAGACTCACTATGTTTAAAAAAAAAAAAAAAAAAAGAGCAGTCCATTTACACAAACAGAGAAGAAATGTTTTTTAAAAAAATCTTATTTTCTTTTGAGGGGCAATACTAGGCTACTGGGGCTGCCTTCAAGACTAAGTTGTGGAAGCCTGCCTGGCTTTAGTACCTAAGGTGAGAGTGCCACTGTTACTCTTGAATGAAGCCATGTGGTTAATGAGAAAAAGCTCTCTCTCTCTGCTGTCAGCAGATCTATGCCAACTGAGTAGATATGGACAAGTGATTCCTATCAGTCCAGGCTCTCAGGCATGTATTATCAGGTAGCCTGTGTATAAAACCTCAGGATTTAGTGGCAGGGCAACAATCCTGATTGTCAGGGCTATACCTGATTGTCAGCTCTTCCTGTGAAAGTGGGGAGTTATTCAGGCTCTTTTCACATGTCCTTAGATTTATCTATGTTGACTCCTCTTGAAATGTGACCTCTGAAGCCATATGCATTGTGGAAACAGGAATTTCCCTACTGTTGACAGCCTTATCAATTGTGTGACTGCTGCTGCCACTGCTAAGGTAGGGGCAGGTTTCTCATTGTTGAGTCAGGAGAGTTTTGCAGGTCACACTGGAAAGGCTTGGCTGTGGCTAATAGGTACTGTATGTGATCACCACATCTTCTTCAGCTATGGACCTGCTCAAGGAAAATGTAGCTTGAGATTATTCCCCACAGAAGTGCTCAGGATGGATTACAACAAGAGACTGAAGGCAGAGAGGATAGCTGGGAGCAGTTATTGCAATTTAGGCCAATGTTTCCCAGGGTGAATTTCAGGTAGTGCTGCAACCACAGGGGTTCCATGATCAAACATTTTCCCTCACCCTTGGAGATTCACAATGTGTGGGCACACATTAAAATCTCAGAGGTTTTGCAGATAAGATTTGGTACTATTTAGCACAATGTTTTCCAACTACATATGCCTGTAGAACTATTTTCATGCATGCTACCTATTAACTGTGTGGCCAATGGACAAAGGAGGACAGTTCTGAGGTCTAAATATGTCCATGGTCTCAAGTCTGGGACGGAAGAGAATGGGGGAAAATATTGGCAGTAATAGGGGAAATCAAGATGGTGAAGGTGATGTCAATTTTTGACATATTAGAATTTTGAGCAGGATGTGAGCAACTGAATAAGCTCCAAATTTTAGTCTTTTATATCTCCTCCATTAGTCCAAATTAAAAATAACAAACCAGGGCCCAGACCCAATTTATTCAGAGGTTCATAATGTTGCTTGGACAGGAAAGACTCTCTGTGGAATATTTTAATTGGCTCAGCCAAAATTTCTATCTACTATATTTTATTCCATTTCCAATTTAGTAGTCTGACAGAATCATAGTAAGTCAAATATTATAATTAAAAAAGGGAGAGAGAATTGCCAGTTTTCCCCTCAGCTGGGACAGATGAGATATTAGATATATATATTTTTTTACTTCAACTAAGACGGCTTTTCTTACCCATTCCCAGAGGTCTCTGGGTCATTCCTGCATGGGACAGATTTACACACTCGCTCCTCAGCTATGCCCGCCATTACTATCATCACTGCTCTTCTTAGTCTGCAGAACCTGCCAAAAAAAGTGGCAGAGTCTTGTACACTGTGTCTCAGAGAAGGACTTGTTGCTGTGCAGCAATTTTTGTTGTATTTCAGCTTGGAATGATTCCAGATTTCCCCCTCAGACTCTTGTCCCACTCAAGAAGGTGACCCCACATTTACTCCATTGAGAAGAAAAAGCAAATCAACTGCAAAGCTCCCATATGGATGGGATCCCTTTCTTCACACATATATGTTCTATAAACTTCCTTTAAGTCTTCCCTCAGTATCAGATGATGGCCATCATTGCCCCTGGAACTTCAGTTTTTTCTTTCCCATTGAATCCTGTTCTGTCTCAGGGCTCAGCTTCTTTTGTGTGACTTTGGACCAGTTGCTTCATTGCTCTTGACCTCTGTTTGCAAAATAACTCTTACCTTGAAAGATCCTGTGAGAATGAAGTAATAATACATATGAACACCCTACACAGTGACTGACATACAAGATGCTTGCTAAAAGGAGCTATTGCTTTTTATTTCAAGAGATAAATTTTATTGGGGCATAATTTACATGGAATAAAATGAACAAATTTCAAGCATACAATCTGATGAGATTTTTAAAGTATATACACTTATGTAGGTACCATCCCAATTAAAATATAAATTTCTATCACTCCAAAGAACTATTTCATGCCAAGAGCTTATAATCAATTTCCTCCATTCCCTGCTCTAGTTAAACACTGATCTTATGTCCATCACTTGAGATTTGTTGTACATGTTCTAGAACTTCATATAATTGGAATTATTCAGTATATACTTTTGGTGTCTAGTTTCTTTTGCTCAATATGCTGAAAAATAATTCTTTCATGTTGTTGACTATTGACTGTACAGTTCACTTTTTTGTATTGCCAAATAGTACTTCATTGTATAATAAACATACTTTGTTTTTGTTTGAGTAAAAAAGTCTTGGCAATTGTCATTAAAGCTGGTATGAACTTTCATCTACAAGAGTTTTAATGGACATATATACTATACATTTTTCTTTTTGAGGAAATACTGAAAATAGAATTATTGGATCATATGATTAGTATGTTTCATTTTTTTAGGAAATTGCCAAACTGTTTTTCAAAGTGGCAGTGGCATTTTATGTTCCCCACAATGATGTCTGGACATTGCATTTATTCTGCAACAAAGTTACATTTAGGGTTTTAGGTTGTTAAACACCATTCATATGACTGGTATTTTAATTAGGGTTCCTCTTGCTCCTCACCACTGTGATCAAAATACCTGATAAGAACAACTTAAAAGAGGAAAAGTCTATTTGGGTCTCATGACTTCAGAGGTCTCAGTCCATAGATAGATGTGGTATCTCACTGGACTCATAAGATGCTGCCTGTTTCTAAAGGTGTTGAATCTCTCTTCGTGTGCTCACTGGCCATTTTCGTATATTCTATTGCGAGGTGTCTGATAACTTTCCGCAAATAAATTGGCTTGATTATCAACTTATTGAGTTAATACCCTTTCCTTTAATAATGTTAGATATAAATATTGCGAATATTTTTTCTCAGTGTATGGCTTGTCTTTTCATTTCCTTTTTTTCAGCTTTGCTGGGGTATAATTGACCTAACTGTACATATTTAAATGCATAACTTGATGTTTTGGTATATGTATATTGTGAAATAATCACCACAATCAAGCTAATGAACATATCCATTACCTCACATAATTCCGTGTGTGTGTGTGTGTGTGTGTGTGTGTGTGTGTGTGTTGGGAACACTTACCCTCTTAGCATATTTCACATACTGCAGTTACTAATCTGTGTTTCACTTTCCAAGGTTTCAGTCTTCTATCAACAATACAAAAAATATCAGAAAATTCCAGAAATAAACAATTCATAAGTTTTAAATTGTGCATCAGTCAGAGTGGTAAGATATTTTGTGCCATCTTCTTCCATTCTGTCTGGGATTAAATCATACTTTTGTCCAGTGTAGTGCTTGTATTCAAGCAATGTTGATTCAACTTAATAATGGCCCCAGTACCACTGTAATGTTGTGTGTGTGTGTGTGTGTGTGTGTGTGTGTGTGTGTGTGTGTGTATGATTTCAGTATACACTGGGCACCTTGAAACATATCCCTCAGGAATAAAGGTTCACTACTGTATAAAATATAGTATTGTTAATTATAGTCACCGTTGTTTACATGCCTTTTCATTTCTTAATGGTATCTTTGGAGAAACAGAAGTTGTTAATTTTAGTAGAATCCAATTTATCTTTTTCTTTATTATTTTTCCAAGATGATAATTTTAGTATCCTAGCTAAGAAATCTTTGCCTACCCCCAAAATGTGAAGATTTGCTCATTGATTTGTTTCTAGAAATGTTATAGTTTTTTATTTTGATTGAAACTGAATTTGAATGTATAGATCAATTTGGAAAGAGCAAACATCTCAGTAATGAGTCCTCTAATCCACAGATGTGATGCATCTTTTTATTTAAATTTTATTTAATTTTTTTCTCAGAAATATTTTGTTTTCAACTTTATTGTCTTATATATATTTTATAAATTTATTCCTAGAAAATTCATGTTTCATAATACTATTATAAATAATATCTTGGGTTTTTTGTTTGTTTTTTGAGGTTGGGTCTTACTATGTTGGCCCAGGTTGGGCTTGAATTCCAGAGCTCAAGTCTCCATTCGGCTTCATGCTCCAGAGGGCTACGATTACAAGTGTATACCACCATGTCCAGCTCATAAGCAATCTTTTCAAAATTTCAGTTTCCAATTGCTTTTACTAGTATATATAAATGTAATCGGTATTCGTATATTGACCTTGTATCTTGTGACCAAACAAATTTTATTCATTAAAAATACAACAGACACTCGTATGGCAGTATGTATAAACGTGGATGTGTAACCAATGTGATTCTGCAATCTGTACATGGGTAAAAATGGAAGTTTATAACCCACTTTGAATCAAATGTATGAAATATGATATGTCAAGAGCATTGTAATGTTTTGAACAACCAATAAAAAAAATAGGTTGTTTTGGAGAGAGGGAGTAGAAGGATATATTGGGGAACAAAATCAATCAAATTATAGATTGAATACATGTATAAACATTAACCATGAATAACACAACAATCTAATTATGCACTAATAAAAACAAAACACAGAAAGACCTACTATGAAAAGAAAAATATGATATTTGGGGTCTATTTTTTTTTTAAGAATTTTCCGTGTATACAATCATGCTGTCTACAAATAAAAACAGGTTTATTTCTTTCCCAATATTTAAGACTTCTTATTTCTTTTTATATTTTACTGCTTTAGACCCTAGAGTGTTAAATAAAAGTAGTTGAAATGAATAGTTATCCTTTGTCTAATATTTTACTTACAGATATATTAGAAAGTCACCTTTCAATATTGTTGCTTTTGCTATAATCAGTAAGTTGTTTTTAAAGGAAATTAAGACAAGAAGAATGTTTTCATATTTACTCACATATTTACTACTATTTCCATTGCTTAATTTTCTGAGGATACGAGTCTTAATCTAGCATCACTTCAATTCAACTGAAGAATATGTTATTTAGCACTTCTTGAAATGCTAGTTTGGGGCAATAGATTTTTTTCAGAGTTTTTTGTTTTCAAGATATCTTCATTTCTGAACTGACTGATCTTTTTTTCTTTTAGTGTGTTTTGAAGACATTATTCCTTACTGTTAATACGTGACCTTTCTGAAACGTCATCTGAACATTAAATGCTAATTAGTTATAGAAGAGGTGTTAAGGAGGTCTCTTCCTTCTGGCTGGTCTAGAACTAGTTCAGTTTTTAGTCTATGTTTGACTTCTAATATCTCTGTTCTACTTTGAGCCCCATAACAATTACTTCCTTGTAAACCCCCTATGGTATTTTTTTTTTTGCATAAACACAGTCTAACCCTCTGTTAAAGACTCATGGGGGTACCCCCACATAGTCGCTTCTACAGAGGTTCCTTCTGTTTTCTACAGTGTCCCGTGGATTCCAGTCCCTCTGCATGTCCAAATTCATCTGAGGCTCTTCCACTAGACTGCTGCACTCTCTTTTGACCTTAAGCACAGCTCCATTCATTTTGGGAAAAATTGTTCCCAGGTGTAAAGCCACACAGGATAGAAGTGGGTACATTCACTTGCTTCCCTCCTCCACCCCAATTCCTAAAAATACTTCCCCAGTTTTATAGCAACCTACAATGTGTTGGAGCCAGTTCATCCCAGCTTGTGAAAGGCAAATTTGAAATTTTAGGAGAATTGTCAGGTGGTTTCAAAACATTGGTAGCTTGAAATCAATCAAATGAGGTGTGGAAGAATGTAAGCCAGGAAAACAGGTAAATGTTATGAGTCAAAACTTGATTTGTCCTTATTGGAAAACTGGTGATTAAACATTTACTAGCACACTGCTGTTTAATGGTAGTAGGGCTAGTCAGGTACTAATTGCTCCATCATAGCTGGAAGATGAAGTTCTATTTTCTCTTAATTCACTTATTTCTTAATCCCCTTTCAATTTGACTTTAATTGCCTCCAATCTACTTTAAAAGACTATTTCATCCCTGAACTTTTCTGTATTCTTTTCCTTTTTGATGCCTCTGATAACTTGACTATATTTGACGATCTTTCTTCTGACCTTGGCTACTGTAAGTATACATTAAAATTGGTATTTTTTTTCCTATCTCACTAATTGCTTTTTCTGTGTTATATTTAGTGACTTCTTTCTACTGCTTCTTAACTGCAGGACCTGCCTATCATTTAGTTTCTCCTTCAGAGAGCTGGATGGTGGAGAAAGCAGGAGCTGCCACTTAATAAAAATTGAGGTACATGTGAAATAATACATTGTCTTTTCCTGCCTGTACACATATTTTACTTGTTCTGGTGACCCTTTTGTGATTTCCTATTTTAATATCCTCCAGCTTACCTTTGTTCTACTCCACGTCCATCACCTGAAAATACTGATATCAATATTTCGTCCTCTGACCTTCCAGCAAAGGTGAATTATAAGACTTGAACTTTGTCCAGCATGGTGACAGATGCCTGTGACCCTACCTACTCAGGAGTCTGAGGCAGGAGGATTGCTTGAGTCCAGGAGTTTGAGACTAGCCTTGACAACACAGCAAAACTCTGTCTGGGCATGAGGGTGGGGGAGAGACTGAATTTTAGAAAACCAGAGAAGAGAAGCATTGAGAAAGAGGGAAGAAGTAAATGGTACCTGATGACTTAACTGTTTAATTGAATGCTTTGATCATCACTCCATCTTTTACAATTTCTAGTTTGTCCCTATTATAGTTTCTATTGGATTTTTCCAGTTAAAAGCAAATATGTTCTAATTTTCAGTTCTACTTTTAATGTGGTTGAAATTCACATCCTCCATGCGTTTTCTCTATATTTGCACTGTGTTATCCCATTTCTTTTGTATATATATATATATATATATATAAGTCTTTCTTCTAATTAGCCATGGAACTGTGTTATTTAATATATTCATTATTATCTTCTACATCTTCAATCCCTTTAGAAGTCTCTTAATGTCAGGGTTCATTTTTCTATTTCTTGTTTTCAGCCAGTGTCTAGTAATTTTTAGAAACTCAACACATCCATGGTGATGGCTTCATTTCCAAATAGATTTAAATATATGTATTCTTTCAGAAAACTCTGTTTAATTTTTTTCCTCTTCAAAGCAACTCCTCCTGTTTACTTGACACTGTGTCTTCAACACGATTAATCCCTTCTTTTAGAAGAAATGAGTTTTAATTAGTTAAATATCAATCCATGGATTTAGTAAAACGGCTAATCCAATACATTTATCTTAACAAACAAGATAATTTGATGTGGTCTGGTTATTTTAGTGACTGGTTATTATAGTTGATCAAATGTGCTTCATCTACCATGATATGATTGGATGATTATGATTAACCTTAAAATGCCCTTAAACATCTCTCTTCCCACTTGCTGTGGAGACGATAAGAGATCTAAAAAAGCATCTGTGGCTATATTTCTTTGGTGCAGGCAATTCTCCTGACTGTACCCACTCTTTCTCTGGAACTTTCTAATGCTGGCCTGGTTTCTTCTCTTTAAATGGAATTCTCACTCCTTGTATGGCTTCTTTTGTAGAGTAATTAACTACATTTGGCCTTTCATTTCAGTCCTAGGTATATAATGTGAATAAGCCAAACAGTTAAGAGACACAGTCACTAAAACAAATTAGCATAAATTTTAAAATGTAAAACTGACAACTTAGTGACTGGTAAGAAAAGCCATAGAAGTTGAGGAATATTTAAACTACATATTTTTTTCATATTGACCTCCAAAGAAATCAATGTACAGATGAAAAATCTGAAATGCAGAGAAAGGGAGATGACCTGTTCCAGGTCATGTAATTGGTTATCTTTTAGTGTGGAAAGAGAACCGTGGTCTGATCCTTGTCCACAGCTGTCTCCATTATCAAAATATTTTAAGCTGAAATTCTCCGCCCTCTGTTTTTTTTTTTCTTCCTGACCTTGAAAGTTGGAAAATAAATATATTCTTTTCCCATTGCTTCTTGACTTCTCATGCTCTACGGCTATTGCCCTGTGTATTTGCAGAAAAGCATCCTGTACCAAGTTGATTATCCTTGCCTTTTCCTTCCCCTCCCTTCCTATCTTCTTTTATGGACTTTGACTTGGCCCTACCTCCATTCCTTGAAATGATTCATGTCTGTGTGTCCTTGATTGCCTCCATGCTGTCTAATTCGTTGTTCTGCATCTGTCCACACCTTATTGAAACATCAGTAGCATTCAATATGAAACACTCCTCCCTTCTGAATTCCATGATTTTTCCTCCTTCCTTTCCAACATCTCTTTCTGTATTTGATTATCTCCTTTCCCCATCTCTAAGTGTCAAAGTATTTCAGAGTATCTTAGCCTTTTTTTGCAATGTGTGCTCTTATAGATAGATAGCTTCATGTATTTCTATCGTTCGAAACATCATATAGACACTGATGACTCTTGTGTTAGCTCCTCTTTGGATATTGGATGGGATCTCAACTAAATAAGTTTAAAATGAAACTCTTGATTCTCACTTTCCCCAGGCATATTCTCATATTCTTGCCAGTCTTTCCCCTCTTAAAAGTCCATTTCCAAAAACAAACAAAAAAAAAAACAAAACAAAAAAAAACCCTCAAAAACAACAACAAAAACAAAACTATTTCTATCTCTGATAGAAAACCCAACAAAGATATTACACAAAATAAAATTGTAATCCAATGTACTTCATTATTATAGATGCAAAATCCTTAACAAAATATTAACCAATTAAAAACAATACCACATAAAATGGATAATACCAAGTGGAATTTATTCCTGTAATATAAGATTGATTTAATAGTGAAAGCCTATCAATGTTGTTCACCATGATAATAGAATGAAGAAATAGTAAGCCGGATTAAGTCCTCCAACTTTATTATTCAATATTTTATTTTGAGACAGGATCCCACTATATTGTGCAGGCTGGTCTTGACCTTGAAATCCTCCTGCCTCAGCCTCTCTAGTTTCAGGATTACAGGTTTGTGCCACCGTGACAAGCTGATTCTAATATTTATAAGGTAATGAAAAGGAATAAGTATATTCAAAAGAATTTTGAAGAAGAATAAAGAATTACTATTGAGTTAGAATAATCAAGAAAGTGTGATGGGGCTGAGGATGTGGCTCAAGCGGTAGCTCGCTCGCCTGGCATGCGTGCGACCTTGGTTCCATTCTCAGCACCACATACAAACAAAGATGTTGTGTCCACCAAAAATTCTCTCTCTCCTCTCTAAAAAAAAAAGAAAGTGTGGTACTGACAAAAGGGTTTACAAATAGGTCAATGGAACAGATTAGGAAGTCCAGAATTAGACCCATACTGATAAAATTATCTGGTTTTATACAAATTCACCCAAAACATGTAATAGAGAAAGGAATTTCTTTCAACAAAGTTCTCAAACAACTGTATATCCACATATAATAAAAAATGAACCTTAAACCATAACTCACACTATAAAAAACTTTTAAGTTTTAGACTGAAATATAAAGACTGAAACAATAACGATTCTAGGACAGAACAAAGGAGAATGCCCATGGGAATTGCAGTTTCTTAAAACAAAGGAAATAGTACCCGTGGAATAAAGAATTGGAAAATTTGATATCATCAAACTGAAATACTTTTGCTCACCAAAAGACACTACAGTTTGAGCATCCCTTATTCAACGATTCAAAATCTTGGAGCATTTCAGAGTTTGGATTTTTGTATTAGAGATGTTCAAAGGGAAAAGTCTATGCAAACATTCCAAAATCCATATAACTCCAAAATCTGAAATACTTTTGGTCCAAAGCATTTCAGATAAGGGATAGTCCACCTGTATTAGTAAATTAGTAGGCAATTCACAGACTTGCATAAAATATTCTCAGAACCTCCATATTACAAAGGACCAATAACAAGTAGGTATAAAGAAATCATGTTACTCAATTACACAACAACCCAATTTTAAAACTGAGCAATTTAAGCAAATACATTGCAAAAAAACTATAAGAAATAACTAATAAACATAAAAATCATGAGAGTCATCAAAGAAATACAGTCACAAGCACAATGAAATAGGCTAACAATGTATCAGAATGGCTAAAGTTAAAATCACTATAATACCAGTGTTGGAAAAGATATGAAACAACTGGAACGGTTATTCTTTATGGAAATGTAGAAAATGGCATAACTAATTGTAAAAAAGCTCTAGCAGTTTTTAAACAACATATGTTTATTCTATGACTCAGTAATTCTGCTTCTACCCAAAGAAATTAAAACACATCCATAAAATAACTGTGAGAATATTGGTATCAAGTTTGTTCATAATATATAAAAGTGGAACTCACTAATTATCTGTCAATAGTCAAATGATTAAACAAACTCAGGTACAGTCACATAATGGACTACTACTTAACCTTGAAAAGTTAAGTACAGACATACACAACATGGATGAATAGTAGACACATTAAGCTTAGTGAAAAGAGTCTTCCACAAAAGAGCACATACAGTGTACATACATATCTATAAAGTTCTAGAACAGGCAAAACTTATCTATGTGGCAAAGAATAAATGAGAATATGGTATCTCTAGAGAGATGTGAATTTTGCTAATAAGGCACATGAGAGAAATTTCTGCATGATGGTAATGCTCTGTATCTTGATAAGAACAGAGACAGGGTTTATAAATTGGGGATAGTTTTGCCCTCCTGCAGCTTATATTTTTGCAAAATATAGAGACATTTTTGGTTACTGTAACTGGAGCAGAGGTATGTGGTCTAATTGTGTAGGGTCTGATAAATATTCTATAATACCCAAGAACAGCTCCACACAACAATTACCAAAGGATCAAAGTTTTAAAACCCTGAGTTAAGGGCACATGTATATATACTTCTTAAAGCTCATTAAATGGTATACTGCAGATTTTTCTACTTCACTGTATGCAAATTTTCCTGCATAAATAATAGAAACAAAACCAAGCACTGATCCTAGTTAATAATATGCATACTGTAGTACAAGGATGAGGGTGAAGTATACTGATGTTCTCAACTTTCTTTCACCCCACAAACATCAGGAATAAACATGATTGATGCATGGGTAATAGGGTGGACAAATAGATAGCTCCGTGACCAAATATATATAGAAAAATGTGAATTGTACAATCTGCACAGTGAGTATGTAGGTATTCAGTGTTCGATTCTTTCAACCTTTTCGCTAGTTTGAGAATTTTCATAGTGAAATGTTTTCATCCTTAATATCTTTATTTAACTTACCCATACAAGTTAACTTTATCAGTATTCCCTGACCATTCTTTTATATATTTTGAACTCATTTTATATATTTTGAACTCATATACTGGTTTCTAATTCTACAATTTCTATAGCCATCGACTTAGTCTCAGCTACCAATGATTTTTAAAATGAGACTGCAGCCGTAGTCTGCTAACTGTTCTGTTTCATCTCATGTTTTCCTTCCATCCAAGCTTTCAACAGTCATCTTGAAACAGAGCTGATATCTAACACACCCCCCCCATTAAAACTTTACAAACTGACAGTTTGCTGCACATAAAATGAAGTTCTATTGTCTTTCTACGTCCTGAGAGGGTCCATGAGACCCTGCTCTTGGCAGCTTGTCTGCACCTTCTGTTCCGCTCTATCCAGCCACTCTGGCCAAATTTTATTTTTTGAATGTATCACAGTTTCTCCCATTGCCTGCCTCTACCTGTTTCCTCTGCAAGGAATCCTTTTCCCCCGACTCTTGTTTGATATGGGTAGCTTTTTTTTCTTTTTTTCTTTTTCAGGTCTTAGTTAATGTGCTACCTACCTCTCTTTCCCTTCTATCTAATTCTTCTCTATCAATTCCTTTCACTTCATCTGCTATACTTTCTTCATGGCAGCTCCTTGAATTAGAATTTCTCTTTTATCTGTGTGCTTCACTTAAGATTTTGAAGTCCAGGAAAGCAGAGACCATATCTGTCTTATTCATTTCTGTACCAGGTGCAGAAGAGTGTCTGGCATTTTAAGAACAAAATAAGCAATTGTTTAATGGATGCATGGATGGATAATATGTTCAGAAACTTGGGAGAGTGACAGATTTTTTTTTTCAGTGTCCTAGAAATATCCACAAATGAGAGAAAGACATGCCATGAGACACCGAAGTAGACAAAGAAAGCACCATATACAGACTTACAGGAGAATAGGAGAGCTGGTCCCTCAGGCATACACACCTCTGAGCTCAACAGCTATCTTGATGTTTTCTTGACTTGGCTCAGGAAGACAGAGTTAGTTAAATAAATTATGTAATATGCTTCCTGAAGATGGGGTCTGTATAGATATTAAAAACCATGTTGTAGAGGAATATTTATTGACTGAGAAAAATTCATGATATAGAGCCACATAAAAAAGCAGGCTTCAGAAGAGTGTGTTCAATATTATCTCCAGGCCACAGAACACCCTGAGAAACTTCATTTCTTTCTTAAAAACACTATTCTAAGATGGTTAACAGATTGTTTTCCTTGCCTTAGAGCTTCTTTTTTAAAAACTATGCTATAAGTTTTATTGCAATTATTAGTTCATAATAATGATATAGTTTCACTGTGACATATTTTCATAAGATCATGCCTTACCCTCCCTCCCATTCTCCGACTCTCCCTTCTCTATCCCTTCCCATTGGTCCCTTCTGCTTCCCTAATATTCCATATCCCACTTCTACTTTCAAATCTTTTTTTTTAAAGTTTTCACATATGAAAGAAGACATGTGATTTGTGTGTGTATGTGTGTGTGTGTGTGTGTGTGTGTGTGTGTATCTGATTTTGCTTAACATGATTACCTCTAGCTCTATCCACATAGGACATAATTCTTCATTCTTCCTTATGGCCGAATAATACCCCATCATGTATGTATGCCCTATTTTCTTTATACATTCATATGTTAACCTGCACCCAGGCTGATTCCATATGCTGGCTGCTGTGAGTAGTGCCACAGTGAACATGGGTAGGCAGGAATCTCTTTTGTATGCTCACTTCATTTCCTTTGGATCAATACCCAGGAGTGGTATAGCTGGATCATATGTTAGTTGTATTTTTAGTTTTTTTATGGAACCCCCATACTATTTTCTATAGTGGATGTCCTAATTTACATTCTCACCAACAGTGTATAGTGTTCCTTTTTCTCTAGATCCTCTATAGCAGGTATTATGTTTTTACTCTTTCGGAGTGGGGGATAATACCTATTGTAACCAGGGTGAGATGGAATCTCACTGTAGTTTTGATTCATATTTCCCTGATAGCTAGGGATGTTGAGCATTTTTTTTCACACTTTTATTGGTTATTTATATTTCTTCTTTAAAAAAAATGTCTGTAAGGTCATTTGCCCATTTTTTATTGGAATATTTGTTCTTTTTTGTTAAGTGTTCATTTATTCTGGATATTAATCTTATCAGATGAACAACTTTAGACTATAATTTCTGAGGAAAGGTACTTTTGGTCCTTTTGGTAATCAGAGGGACTGGGTATTTTTGGAAGACTCAAATATAGAAAAACCTTGAAGTAGTTCATAGGATTGTCATTTATTATTAAGTGCTCATAGCCCATGAAACACCAAGGAGAGAGTAGAAATGACCAAGAAGGAATTTATACTATTTTTTATGGTATTCTAGGTCATGGACAAATTTTATTCCAGCTGGGTCACAGAATGGACTCTCATGGTATAATGAGGGAGCTAGAGTGCTCCACTTTAAAGCAATAAGGAAGGAGTCAGCTCTTATCTGAATGTCCCTAAGTTTTTCTCCCTTACCTTTAATATATAAATTGCAAGAATCTGAGAATCCCTACTGTGACTGTTAAGAAGCCAATCCTGTGTCGAGGTACATCTGAAGTTTGCTAGAGAAATCCTGTGTTAGTTTCCAGAGGGTGTCATAACAAGGCACAAAAACTGTGTGCCTTAAAGCAGTAAAAATCTATTGTTTTACAATGCTGCAAGCTGGAAGTCCAAAATAAAGCAGTTGGCCACCTTGGTTCTCTCTGACAGATATGAGGGTCTGTTCTGTGCTTCTCTTCCAGCTTCTAGCAGGCTCCAGTATTCCTTGACTTTTACATGGCAGTCTCCCTGAACTTTACCTCATTTTCCCTTTATGGTATGGGTCTCAATGTCCAAATTTCCCTCCTTATGGGGACATCACTAGCATTACTTTAGGACCTTACTTTAACTTGCTCATCTGAAAACAAACCAACAAACAAAAAATCCTATTTTCATATAGGTCATATTCACAGGTACTGGGATCAGGCCTTAACATCATTTTGAGTGACACGATTCAACTCATCATGTGTAACATACTGGGCCTGGCTGTGCTCTGCTCACACCACCCTGTATTCTGGCCCTGTCCCCAGTGGCTGCATCTTTATGCTGTCATAGCTCACTCCTATCTAACAATAAAAGGCTGTAATTTAAAGTAATCTTGACTAAGATAGAGGAAGAAAAGAGATAAGTAAAATTCATTGCAGAGAGGGGAACTTGAAACTGAATATTAGATACACAGGCTCTTCCAGTCCAATGTCCACATGTTCTTCCTGGGGTTCTGCCCATCCCTGTCTTGACCCTTGGTCTACTGCCAGATTCTGGGATCTAATTTTCCTTCTTTGGGGAGTTTTGTTTTCTCATCCTGGTATAGAGTTCTCCCCAGAGGAAACAAAAACTCAATCGATATTAAATGAATACTCCAAAGTAACACATTTTCACAATTAAAACAGTGTAATATTATAAAGGCAGTTTAATATCAGACCTGCAGCATCTGGGTTTGGGTTCTGGCTTTGATAATTAGGTACTTGCTTTAAAGCTTCATGATACAAAACTATCACCAAAGTGGTCCTGCTGCTATAAAGAGAAAACATCTGATGTAGAAAGATGTTGATATTTTACAAATATTATTTAGATATTTTGGTATGACAGGGGTTTGTTTTATTTTTATTAGTGGATATTGATTATACGCAATAATAGGCTTCATTGTGGTTTATTAAAAAATCACCTCCGTAAAATGTTTACAAACTAAAATTAAATAATTTTATTTTGCTCTTAAAAATTAAAAACAAAGATTTTTGAGTAGAAACTGCTATAGTGGTTTTGTATTATAGCAGTGTCATTTTTCTTACTATTGCTGTGTCATTGATAGGGTATGGTCTTCTAGAAAACTTAGGACAAGAATTGCCCTTAAAAGATGATGCTTATTATTTATTTATCATCTATTTAAAATATTTTTTTCTTTAAATATTTCTTTATAAATAGGGCAACAGGTGCATAAGTGACTAGAGACAGAATTGTCCAACCAAAGGATAGGTAGTTGAGGGCATTTCTCCATTTGCTGTGGGAGCTGTGCCTTCACACAGTGAGCAGCTCTGTACACAAAAGCTCCAAGGCAGAAAAGCAGATGTCATGGGGTTCCACATAAGGTGAAGCTGACATTATACACTGACTTCTCATCAGAGCTTCGCTGAAATAAGGTGGGTTCAGGAGATTGGGCACAGCGCATATAGCATAGGTTGCAGTGCAGCCATTGTCCCGCCTGTGTATGATTGTGCTCCACATAAGTCCGCCTGGCACTGGTGCTTCAAGACAGTGCTGTGTTACACCCTCCTAACCAACTTACAAATGAGGAGGGAGCACTGTACTGGTCAGGAGAGTAAAAGAAGATGTCACAGAGAACACAATATTTGAACAAAAAGGGTCATGAAGTTGAGATTTATGAATTTGTGCTCTTGGGCTGGATACAGACAAGATGTTGATCCAGTCTTCTCAGAAGATTTCATGTAACAATAAAAAGATCATTGAACAGCAGTAATCTAGATCTGAGAGTTCTCTTCCCATTTGAGAAATGATGGGTGATCTTTAGTTCTTTACATTTCCCATCAATCCCTATTGTATCCTTAACATGCAGGCACACTTAATTACTTCTTATTATCTATTAATTGTGACCCGATTTGTTTTAGATACAGAAATATCAGAAGTAGGAAGACAAAAATAGGTTGGGATAGTATTATGACTTTTCTTATATTAACCAGTTTTACTTAGTCATGCTGTTGTCAGAGAACAATTGGCATTTCAATTCTTAAGATCTCTATTATAAAGAAAAAAAAGAATAGGATTTTTGTAGGCAGAGAAGGGAAATGGGGTAGATTAGCAGAGAGGTTGTTCTCAAAAGAAATTAAATGAGCTTAGTTACAGAAGTATAAATGTAAAGTATATAAAAGTAAAGGTATAAATGTAAAGTAAATCCAGGAACACTGTGGCTGGCTGCTCCCTCTTGTGTCCAGGAATTCCAAGATGGTTAGGATATTGACCTTCTATCTGCAACAGAGAAGAGATGGTAACAGCTGTGGCAGAGAATGCAAAGACTCTAAAGTGACTTGAATGACTTGCAAAGTAGTTGGGGATCTGTGAGATTCCCAGTAATAGAATTGATGGGACTAGGCAATCAATTGCAGGGGAAGGTTGTTTAGACAGAGAGTGCACAAATTGGTAAGTTGGGTTTGATGACATGATATATATTTAGGATTGAGAACTGAAGCAAAACTTTGTCATTTCATTGCAGGTCAACCAAATTTTTAATTCCATGCAAGCCACCACAGCAACCAGCTGAAATATGATAATGTTTTTAACAACTTGGAAGGCCAAGTAAATTATATTGGTTTTATTTTGTTTATTAGCTTAGCTTTGGGACCTTTGGGGGGTCAAAGTACACACTAGACATAGCTTTCTAGCATTTTCATTCTTTGTCCAAATGACTGCCAACATAATTCCAATTAACATGAACCATGTTACCATGGGCACAGCACGTTTTAAAGCTTAGCTGGATCCTGACCTGAGGTAATGCTGACTTTCATTTAGCTTCTAGGAACCTAATGCTTTACAGCATATGCTGGCTAGGTATCAACATCTTTAGACCTATTTCATACACCTGGGAACAGATTCCTAATGCAAAACTAACATCTTTGAGGGCTTATAAAAATATTAATACCTCAGTGGCCATTTCTCTCATTTAGCTTTTTGGATTTGACAAGTTACTTTTTCATAATTTTATTTAATTTCCAGCATAAGCATGACTGTGATATGGAGAGGGGGTTAAAATCATTGTCTGTATTTTATATTCAGAGAACTTAAGGCTCAAACAAATGAAATAACTTGCCCAAAACTGCATGACTAGTCATTGGAAAATCCAACCTGGAATATAGTTTTTATGAATCCTGTTCCATTACTCTGTATCTATTCAATATTCAGCATATTCTTTCCCTTTAGACACTATGGCATGGAATTAGTTTTCTATAATGCTTCCCATTTTTTAAAGAGGCAATTTTTGAAAAACAATTTTAGCATTATATCATGAAAGATATTTGCTCAGTATCAAATAACAGAAAATCCAACTTAAACTGTCTTTAATAAAATGGGAGTTTTGTTGACATACATTTCTAGGGTAGTCTGGATTTTGGTTGTGGTCTGATCCAGGGGGTTCTAAACATATAAGAAGGAGTTTTAGTTTACTTCCTCTCCTGAGTCTACTTTGGATTGGGTTGATTTCCTTCTTGAGTTTACCAATACAGCAAGATAGCTGGCAGTAACTCCAGATCTTAAGTCTTCCAATCTTTGGGTCCAGGGAACAAGAGAGAACAAATTTTCCTAGGAGGTATGGAGTAAGCCCAGGTTTTGTTGTGACTAGGTCATTGTAGGCCATGTACATCTACCTAGAGCTAGTGACCAGCTGCTTTGGTATGCCGATATGGAAATAATAATATACTATCTATTATATATGCTGATATAACATACTATATATGTTATATATAATAGAGTAAACAGAGTCGTAGATCCCATCTCTGGAAGGAGGGAGGGAACTGACTGGAAGTGGGCACAGGGCTGGTGTTCCAAAGAAAACGTGGGCTAATATTACCAGCAAAGAGGAGACTGGATTCTGGGTGACCAAAACAATGGTGTGTGCCCTAAGGAGTCACTTAAATTTCTGTGTTGATTCTCTAGTCCTGTAAATGGGAAGTAGTGTTGAAAACAAATCCTACCGTCTACCACGAAGGAACCCTCTTCACGCTCTTTCTCACTGCAGGGCAGTGAGCACCACAGGAAAACTGACAAAGACAAAGTCTGATTTATCACACCATCATTCCCCTTCTGAACACAAACCCCTAAACAAAGGCTACTGAGGTACGGACTGAGGAAGCTTGGGCTTGGGTGATTGTTTGCTGATTCTTATTTAGCTTTTGGTGTAGCCCTAACGCCTCCTGGCCTTTCTGTCTACAGCTTCATGCCTGCCACACTGCTTCTGCACCCACAGGTTTCTCACCTCCTGGTCTTCTTGGGTGCTCTCACATGCTCCTGTTCCAGGGCCTGGGTTCCTGCCTTATTCCAGTGTGTCCCTCCCTTCTTTGAGTACTTAGTGGAGTCACTCCTAATTATCCTTCATGGCTCTGTTTAAAGGTTATCTACTGCATAAGCTTTTCTGTTCCTAAGCCTCCAGGCAAAAATAGTGTTACCATGGAACTCTATATGTTATAAAAGAATATACATATTCCATTGCATTGTGATTATGTTTTTTAAATTTACTTTTAATTACCAAATAATAATGTTTCACATTTATGTGGCATAATATAATGTTATGATTTATGTAAACATTAAAAAAAATTTTAGTCAATCTAACATTTCCATCACCTCATCAATTCTAAACTTCCCTGTCTTCTCTCACTAGAGCCATTTTTGGCCACAACTTGATCTATTTGCCTAACTAGTAGCTGTCCTGAATTTGACCCACAGTAGGTTCTCAATATATATTTACCAAATTATCATGGATGAATAGTGGAGTGAATCCTCAATCTCACTTAAAAGTCTGTATCATTACTCCCTGTTTTGATATGAAAATGCAGGCATAGAAAATGCTCAGAGGATATTCACACAAAGCCAGTGTAGAAAAAGGGAGCAGAGATGAAGCCTTGGGGACTGACTTCCCAGGATCAGGTTTGTGGGAGACAGTACTCTGCAGGAAACTTGCCACTTGCCATCTTTGTGATGACACAGGAGCTGAAGTTAGACTTGGAATACTCAGAGATCTGGGGCCCAATTAATGGCCGTGGCTGCTCATTATGGTGGGAAGCCTGTGCCCACGCAGCAGCAGAAGCTGCCCACATCAGAGGGTCTTCATTAACTACCTTTCTCCCTGGATAGGGAGAAAGGATAAGGCTGCCAAGGGAGATGGTATTGTCATTTAACAGGAGATCACCAGTGAAGCAGCTGGTACCTCTCAAGCCATTATCAGAATATTTTGACCAGCTCAGAATCACAGGATGAGCAAAAAGAATATATCTGGAAATCAAACACCAAAAATAATTGCACAGCATTGAGAAAAAATGGCCTATTAAAGAAAGTTACAATAATTAGCTTATTTCACCTGGAGGAAAAAAAATACAGGAAGAATTTACTGAATTAACAGTCTTCGTATCCATGAAAGGTAATTTTAGAGGATGGTGAATTTATGGTTTTACATGTTGAAGGATTTTTTTTCTTTTGTCCTCTATCAAGTTCCTGCTTTATTTCCCTTCTGCAATATGCTGATAAAAGATAATAATGTGGCGACTTCAGAAAATATATGAGAATAGGACTTTGGAAGTTGGCAACATGATTACATTGTCTTGCAACTATCTCCCACCCTCCCTTCTCCAAAAAGAAAAACACAGAAAGGAGTAAGCTTACCATCTGCAAGAGCTTTTTCCTCTTTTACAGCCATCCTGTTGCCATCTGCTAAAGTCTTTTGCCCACCTGCATAGTACAAAACATTAATTGTCTTCCAGAAATGCCTAAAAGAACCACAGTCTCCCCCAAGACTGAGGGTAGGAGGAAGAAGACATTTACAGTGCTTTCAAGTGAGATTTACACCCTGAAACCCACCCGTATCCCTTTGTGTTCAACCAAGCTTATTATCTGAGCAGGGGATAGTTCTTGGATAAAACAGAATGTTAGCGTTTGTTTCTTTTGAAAGTTTTGAAGCCTGCAGGGTTTCAGTGGTACTGTCCCCAATGTTGAGAAGAGTTTTGAAGTTATTGTTGGAAGCTGCCATAAGGATTTTTTTTTTTTTGTCAGATCAGGACATTTTTTCATCCAAATCTTGGCATGTTTTCTATATGTAATTATGGCTGGAGTTTAGCTCTCCTTGTTGATATTGAGCAAGTACCCTATGAAGTTCTAAAAGAGATTTGGCTAGTATTTCTCAATGATATTGTTATCTTGGGCAGGAAAATTCTTTCCTTTGGACAGTTGATATGTATGTTGCAGAACGTTTTCCTTCTCTGTCATTCATTAAATGCCATGAGTGCTCCCTGCACTGTGGTTCCTGGTGGGCCCCCAACTAATACCCAGTACCCCCAAGAGGGCTCTGACACTCCCTGTTGAGAACTATTGAGTATTCAGCTTGTCTTCCCTTTTTACCTTTTTCCACTTTAGGAAGAAGGTCAGATATAGCTGCTGCTTCCTGCAAGGGTGAGAAGACTCTGGTTTGTATAGCTCCAGACTATATTATGAGAGCCATAAACCACCAGAGAGGAGCTAAGCTTATGAAAAACTGTGAATGCCTCTGTGGAAGCACTTCTTCAGGCCAGTATCTCTCTCTGTATCTCCTACACACACACACACACACACACACACACACACACACACACACACACACCATGGTTTTAATCTGAATCTAAACTTTATAGCAACCCATGGGAAGCAAGAAGCTGGAAAAAGAAAGCATAATTCAAACAACCAGTTATCATTAACCAATTAGAAATATTAATAGTCTTTCTATGTATTTGGCTTATGTGCATATGCTCTCTGCATAAGTTCCTTTTGTAATTATATTATTGGACATTAGTTGTCAGTGCCCGTGACTAGTTTAAGCTACTATTTTCAGTATTTATTTGTATATAATTCACTCACTCAACCTTTGTGGGTATTATTGTGCTAATAATAATCCATGATTCAAGTGAGATTGTTTTTTAACCAGCCTTATACATTCAGCATATTCTATGCATAGACTGATCAGATTCAGCCTGTTTCTCTCAACCAGTTTATCACTTTCTTTATGAGAAAGAGTTTATGCTAACTTCTGTTTCCCCTTTCTAAAACAACACTGCCTCCATAAAAAGGGAAATAATGACTTAGTACTGCAGGCCCTTTTAAGGCTGTATCTACATAAGAGATGGGTCTGCCATTCAGTGGCTGATTGCTAGGCAATCAGTCGTACTGCACAGAGTCAAGCTGATTCTGTTGGCTTAGCATATAGAATAATCACTTATTTGGTAACTTGTCTATTGTGTGGCAATCAACAAACATGGATTGACCATCATAATGATACACCCAATAGATACATTGTTTCTTTTCCAAACAGAACTATTGCATTTGTGATTCAAAGCTATTTTAAATCAATAACTACAGACTTGTTTGAATATCTATATACTACATAGTGTGTTGACTAGTGAGGACACAAAGATAAAGGGAGCCAGTGTTGAACAAAGACAATAGGCTTAGGAGTCAGAGAGATAAGGTTCCAATCGCATCAGCTCTTTGGGGAAGTCATTTAACCTCCCTGAACTCCAGTTGCTGGACTATTATGAGGATTAACAGCACAGCACACACTGCAAAGGTCCAGAAGTAAGCAGTGAATTTGTTACTGTTGTCATTATTCTACATGAGACGTAACTTTCATCTTTGATGAGTTGACATTACTCATTGTAATTATGTAAAGTTATAAGTTCTAGTTATACATTTGGTCATGTCTTAATTTTAAATTCTTTTAAAAAATCTAAATTTTAGAATTTAGCATACATATTTTACATGGAGACCCTGCATATACACATTTATATACAGACTTTTCCCTTGATATATGAAGATAAATTATAAGTGTCATGATGACCAAACATGATCCTGCTACAGCTCTCTTCAGAACATTATCTCACAATTGTTCAACTACTCTGGGACTGAGTCATCTAATGCAGCTTCCAGGAAAACATGCTGTGTGTTACTGTAGGTGACCTTAATGATGTAGAGTTGTTTAAGAATCTGGTGTTTACCACTTCCAGTTGAAAGTGCATGAGAAAACTGGGAAGATGGTATAATTACATATACTAAAATCAGGTCATTGTGGTACTCTGAGAGCCCAGTATGACCACAGACCAAGACTTCAGAGTGCTGTCCCTCTTTGTAAACACACACACACACACACACACACACACACACACACAATCTTTCTCAACATAAACACATACTCAAGGTGTTTCTCACAAGTAGAACTTTATAGTAAATGTTATAAATATCTATTGTAGAGTAATGATTATTTGGATGCATAGTTTTTTTTTTTTTTACCTAGAAGGGAAAAACTGTTCCCTTGAAGTCAGACACTCATCTTATTTTCTAATGTTTTGCAATAAGCCATCTTAGTGGCTCAGAACGGCAGCATTCACTCGACTTGCTGTTCTCCAAGTTGGGCAGGGCTTAGTGAGGGTAGCTTGCCTTTGCTCCACTTGGACTTAGTTAGGGCATCTCAAAGATTGGGTGCTGCAATTATCTGTAGCAGTGGTCTTCATCTGGGACTATTCTGTCTTCTCCTCAGGGGATATTTGGATGCATCTGGAAACATTTTTGGTTGTTAAAACTTGGAGGAGGGGTTCTGTTGGCAGTTAGTAGGCAGTGGCTAGGAACACTGCTAAATGCTCTATAGCATACCAAACTCCCCTCACCACCCCCCACACACACACAACAAAGAATTACCCTTCCAATATGTCAATTGTGTCAAGGTTGAGAAACTCTGATATCAAGACTTGTTCATTAAAGGTCTGGGGGTTGATTTTGCCCATTCTTTGGAAGCCTCAATTCCTCTTCATATAGACCTCCCTAATGTGGTCTCCCCACTCTCCATGAAGACTGGTTGGGCATTTTTATAGCATGGTGGCTGGCTTGCACATAAAGAAGTCTCCTGAGTTAGAGAGGGCAGAATCTCAATCCTTTATGTGACCTAGTCTCAGAGGTCACACAGCATGTTCTGTTGGCTGAAGTAGTCACAAAATCCCCTTATATTCTCACGAGAGGTGTCTTAGTCTGTTTTGTGTTGCTATGAGAGAATGTCACAGACTGGGTAAGTTATAAAGAAAACAAATTTTAAAAGTCCTCAAAAAGTTTTTCTCATATTTGCAATCTACATTTCCTCAGAATAATTCCCAATCTTCTAATCGTGCATCAACTTTTTGAGAAGTTTAATTAGGAGAAATGAGAAGAGAAAATGAATTGCTAGGGTTTGGACTCTTTTGGAGTGAGTAAAAATGATTCCATGAAAAAGTGAGGAAATGTAGATTTAAGTACATAAGTTATCTGTCAACTGGTAGGAAAAGAGAGGAAAATAATTACTGGGAGGTGGTTTTGGGCTCTAGGAAATTATATATATATATATATATATATATATATATATATATATAGAGAGAGAGAGAGAGAGAGAGAGAGAGAGAGAGAGATAGATAGATAGATAGATAGATAGATAGATAGATAGATAGATATAGACTACTTTAAAAAAAAAAGAAAACAAATTTATTCCTCACAATTCAGGAGGCTGGGGTGTCCACATCAAAGTGCCAGCCTTAAGTGAGGGCCTTTGTGTTGCCTCACCTCATGGTAGAAGATGAAAGGGGGAAAAAGAGTATGAGAGAGGAAGAGGAGGTGCACTCGTTTTTACAACAAGCCCACTCTCATGACAATTAACTTGCTCCCTCAATAAGGACATTCCTCCATTCATGCGGAAAGAGCATGACACCTCTTAAATGTCTCTTTTCTCAATACTGTTGCATTGGGGATTAAGTTTCTAACACAGGAACGTTGGAAGAAGCATTGAAACCATAGCAGGGGTGAGGGCACATGGACCCTGCTATTCCATGGGAAGAGTATCTGTAAATTGCATTATAAGAAGAGCAGAAAATACAAAGTTCCAGAGGGACTATGTCTTAGTCTTCTTTGTATCTCAGCACCTTCGCAGTCAATAGAAGGCAACAGATGCTCAATCTGTGCATTTCTGAATTGTATTAAATTAAGTAAACTTAATATATGAAATATATGATAAACAAAGAGGAGATTTGGCGTTTCACACAATAATTTTCCACAGAGTATCTTTAAATAGTGACTTGCTCCATTTAATTATAAAGTATGATTTAATTATGAAAATTTCAATGGCATATTTATTCATCTGGTTGTTCATTAATTCAGTATTCACTGAGCATATACTGTAGGCAAGAGAGTGTGCTAGGTGCTGGAATACAAAGATGGATCAGACACAGAATTGCCTTCAAGTCGCTCACAGTCTAGTGGGGAAGGTAAGCAGCCCTATATAAATCACTCTAATACAGGGCAGAGCTCATTAGAGGTACAAATAAAGTGCCTTGGTGCCATAAGAAAACATGCAGCTTTTCCAAGAGAGAAAGTGAAGACTTTATTAAAGATGCTCATTCTAATGAATACTAAATCTTTTCACTTCCTCATCCACACTTCTATAATTGCAAGAAGAAATTGGCAGAATTTCATCCAGTTTTATAATATTCAATCGAAGCAGTCACCTAAAACACGACTGAGGGCCATCTGCTGTGCAGCTGTTAAGTCTGTCTGTCTCCGTCACAGTCATTTATTGCTGTGGGAAGCCATATCTCTTTCCGAGGATATGGTGAATCTTCTTGCTGCAATGCTAGGACATTCCAACATGAGTGGCAGAGAAAAGTTGGAAAGTCACAGACATTCAGAGGCTAACCCCTCCCCAAAATAGACCTTTATAACTCGTAGCAGTATTGCATACCTAGCTTATGTAATTGTGGGGATCCTCAGGAACATTCTTGGAAATCTGTGTGCAGTGGTGCCTCTCTGTCTTAAAATTCCAAAAGGCAGAACTGTGGGCTAGCTCTTGGCATTCAGAGAATATAAATTTGTTAATCAGGTTTATCCCATCTAAAACATGGATATACTTAAAATGCAATAACAATTTATACACTTTAGAAAATGCTTATGGCATTCATAAGATTTTTAAGACTCATAATTTGGAGAGAGAAGGAAGATTAGCAGCAAAGTAACTGATTAGAAAGCTGTGATAAAATCAAGGAAAGAGATGGTGATCTGGCTTAGAGCTGAAAGAATCATAATAGCTAATATTTATTGATGTTTATCATGTGACAAGGACTGTATATAATTTCATAGGAATTGTCTATATTAACACACACAATAATCATTTGAGGTAGGTACTGATATTTTCCCATTTCACAGATGAGGACACTCAGACTTTAAGAGTAATTGGCAAAACTAGAATTCAAGTCTACCTGGGCATATCTCTGGAGTTAGTGGTTCTAACCATTATGCCCTTTTTTAACAAGGAAAAACAATGGATAAACTCAAGGAGGACCAATCTAGATGATTCAATATTAGGACTGGATTTAAGGAGGAAGGAAAAGTGAAGCTTCTAGAAGAACACCCCAGTCATGTTTTGTGTTGGCCAGTGGGATAGATGGAGATGCAATTCTCTTAGGTCAAAAATAATGAACACTTGGAATTGTCTATCTGACAAGTTCACTTTTGGACATATTGAATGAAAATGAGGTGCTTGAGAAGTATTCACATGGAGATGGGCAGAGGCAAATGGATATGCAGCTTGGAGTTTAGGAGGGAGAACAATATTTGAATGTGATCAAACCAGAATGAAACACCGGGAGTAAAGGAGAGCGTCCAGGAAGCATGGGAAGGCTGGGGAGAGAAGGTGGCTCACAGAAAGCATGTTAAGTAAGATTTGTTTTACTGGATGCTGGGGTGGCATACAAAGAAGCACAGGATTGCTGGCCAAAAGCTGCTCACAGTCTAGATGTGGAGACATAACAGGGACATGTGAAACAGCTTGAGAACAATTAGCAGACAGAATGTGAAGGAGGGCAACATGCTTTTCTGAATTAGAAAAGAAAGAACAGAATTGGAATAGGATTAATCTGAAAGGCCTCCTGGATCTCAGATTCAAGCTGAGTTTCCACCAGTATACAAGGGTCTGGAGGAGACATTGGGGATGGAGTGAGGGTTGGGGACTGTGGTGGGGGCACAGCAAGCACTCCCTGACCCCCTGCTTTTCATGCACTGTCCTGGAGGAGAATCTACCTCAGTACAGTGCACACACTGTAAAGCTTTCATCTTTGCATCTGATGTGGAGATTGGTATCCATAGTACACACCACGGGGAGGAGAAGATGGGCATGTTGTAGAGATAGTAAAGCAAGTTTGGGGTGAGTAAACTAAGTTCCGGGGTTCTTACCACCTCTGACCTTGATGGCATGAATGTCCATAGCAGAAGGTGGGTCTTTTGTATTGGAGCTAGATCGTCATCTGGCTCAGGAATCAGAAGGTGAAGGAAGATGTAGGGGAAGGTGACACAGTTGTAGACCCACCTGCTGTTCCACACCCATGAAGTGAGCCCACCTGTAGGTGGCAACCTAAGTGACTGTGACTGGACTTCTTATCCTCCCAAGCCTGCTCTGGAATCTCTCATGGCCAGTCTGAGCCAGAAACATCCAGGAAAGCAAATTCTGGGAAAGTTGGTTCATCCCCCAGTGCACACATCACAAGCCCCTATAACATGAAGAAAGGGAGCCCGGTGTGATGGACAAGCATGGTTTGAAGAAATCCAAAAGGCCATTAGCTCAGTCCTTCTCAAAGTCTAACACATACAAGAAACAGATGGCTTTTTAAACCACAATGTTTAAAATTGGGTACCTCTACAGTGAGACTCAAGAATGGGCATTTCTACAATAAGAGAGGTAAATAGGGAGCTTACATCCTGGAGACAAATTTTTACTCCTCACACTTCAGATAGAGCCCTAATTTCCAGAGTATACAAAGAACTCAAAAAATTAGACAATAAGATAACAAATAACCCAATCAACAAATGGGCCAAGGATCTGAACAGACACTTCTCAGAGGAGGACATACAATCAATCAACAAGTACATGAAAAAATGCTCACCATCTCTAGCAGTCAGAGGAATGCAAATCAAAACCACCCTGAGATACCATCTCACTCCAGTAAGATTGGCAGCCACTATGAAGTCAAACAACAAGTGCTGGCGAGGATGTGGAGAAAAGGGTACTCTTGTACATTGCTGGTGGGACTGCAAGTTGGTGCAGCCAATTTGGAAAGCAGTTTGGAGATTCCTGGGAAAGCTGGGAATGGAACCACCATTTGACCCTGCTATTGCCCTTCTCGGACTATTCCCTGAAGACCTTAAAAGAGCATGCTACAGGGATGCTGCCATATCGATGTTCATAGCAGCACAATTCACAATAGCTAGACTGTGGAACCAACCCAGATGCCCTTCAATAGATGAATGGATAAAAAAAAATGTGGCATCTATACACAATGGAGTACTATGCATCAATAAAAAATGACAAAATCATAGAATTTGCAGGGAAATGGATGGCACTAGAGCAGATTATACTTAGTGAAGCTAGTCAATCCCTAAAAAACAAATACCAAATGTCTTCTTTGATATAATGAGAGCAACTATGAACAGAGCAAGGAGGAAGAGCAGGAAGAAAAGACTAACATTTAACAGAGTCATGAGATGGGAGGGAAAGGGAGAGAAAAGGGAAATTGCATGGAAATGAAGGGAGACCCTCATTGCTATACAAAATTACATATAAGAGGTTGTGAGGGGAATGGGAAAATAAACAAGGAGAGTAATGAATTACAATAGATGGGGTAGAGAGAGAAGAAGGAAGGGGAAGGGAGGGGGGATAGTAGGGGATAGGAAAGGTAGCAGAATACAACAATTACTAATTGGGCATTATGTAAAATTGTGGATGTGTAACCGACGTGATTCTGCAATCTGCATTTGGAGTAAAATTGGAAGTTCATAACCCACTTCAATCTAATGTATGAAATATGATATGTCAAGAGCTTTGTAATGTTGTGAACAACCAATAAAAAAAATAAAAAAAAAAAGAATGGGCATTTCTAAAAAGTTCCCAACGGATGCCAGTGCTGATTGGGGACCACACTTTGACAATCATTGGTTTAGTTAAAACACAGAGGCCTCATTAAGCTTTAGTGAGAAACAGCAGTGGAGAAAAAAATATAGCAAAGGAATAGCTAAGAAATATTATTGAATAGTGAAATCTGAAATGTCAGGATGTCATTTAAGGGATAGTAAAGGTAGTTAACAGGTAAAGATGGTGTTTGCAGCAGGATGTTGTGTGAGAAAGATTATCTCAAGTAAGGCTTATAAGTGAGAAAATAAACCACAAGGTAGTTTTATAACAATTCAGTGATACAGATCCAGAATGTGGAGGTTAACGTGACTCTGGAAGCAGGAGGAATGAAGAAAAACTACTTTGCATGCAGCTTCAAATTCCCACCCAATTTCCCCTTTCTGCAAACAATATCAACTTATGACTCTATGTCATCAGAGTCAAATCAGAGGGACCCTAGCCTCAAATTTTTGTCATTTATAGCTTTGTTTCCCCCATTACCTTACCAATAGCTAGGCATTGCAGAACATTTGGAAATCAGAAAAGATAAAAATAAAATAAAAGCCTTCTAAAAGTTAGGTATAGTCATTGCCAAAATGAAGTATAATTCTCCTTCCCCTTTCCTATGTGTGTGAGCACATATATTTTATCTTGCTTAAAATTTGCAGACTTTCCCCTTGGCCACACTGGAATCGATCTCAGCTGGGTGATTAGGAGGAAGTGTTACTGGCTCCTGAGCAAGGGAGCCCCTGTGGCCCTTGGTGTTCTTATCACTTTCATCTGTCTTGAATAAGCATCAATTTTCCTTTGCAGATGATTCTTTGCAGGTGACATCGGTTTGGGGTTGCCATCAACTTGTTATTTAGCTTCAGACTGATGTTTCCTCTGACATCAAGTGAGGGGTTAGGGTGATGGAAGAGATGATAGAATTTATAAAGATGAGACAGCATCAGTCCAGTCAAGCCCTGCCTAACTGTGATCTGAAGTATATGATCTCGTCAGATTGGGCTGCATGGAATTCCTATGAGTTAGAATACTAAGAGTGACCACAGGAATATCAGGTAATGTTTATTGAATGCTTGCTGTGTACTAGGGACTCTCTCACAATTTAGTTATCAAAAAATTCCATTGAAAAAGATTCCATTATTTTACTCATTTTTATTAATGAAGACATTCTGGCCTGGAGAGGTAATAACTTGGTGAAAGGAAAAAAAAAAAATTAAAAAGGATTCAGGAGATTCTACTTAAAAACTAAGTGACTTCGTTCAAGAACATCATGTAGTGCATGATAGAACCTAGCTTAGCACCAGGTCTTTACATTCCCAGTTTATTACATTTTCTATACTAGTGCTTTCCTGAACAGGTGCCACCACCCTTTCTGATGTTGACCATGGCTTGGAAACTCTCTCTCTCTTCCCTGCCTGTGTTCCTAATTTGGGGATTTTCAATCTCTTCTGATCTCTCTGCTTGCTGTGTCTGCTTTGATTCTGATTTTAAATGTTGGCACCTCTGATCCCACCAGTCTGGTAACTTGACCCTCCAGTATGTTAGCTCAGGCTAAGTGCTCCCCTGGGAATCAGCAGGATGACCTCAAACCTCTGCACCTGACATTGCCCAGCTAATAAAAATTTTGAAGGGCGATGAGAACTTTTTCTGAAGCCACTGCCTACATGCTCAGCAGGATGTGACAAGAACAGTTTACCTCCAGTTCACTCACTTAGAACCCACCCAGTGCCATCTGTCTCCTCCACACCCCATCTCCTTCTGGCTCCTTCTGTTTGAGCCTCCCACCTTCCACTACCATGAAGCACAGTGTAAGGATCTGGTTCCCCTTTGATAAAGCATAGAGGACACAAAAGGCCTCATCCCATGTGGCCCATAACCTATTCTCTGCAGGGAGCTGTGAGCTCTTTTTACATCTATTTCCCAGGAAAAAATATACTGTGAAGGCAGTATAAAAAAAAAAACAAACAACTTAGCTTCAGTTATTTTTTTATAATGAATTTAGATTCAGTTATTTTTTATAATGAATTTAGATTCTAGTGGTGAAAATCTGACATTTGTGACTTGAACTCTTTTTTTTTTCACAAGCTTCTATTTTTCAGCTTCAACTTTTAAATCTGCCATTTACTTCATACTCTTTTCTAAATTATACTTGTAAGGCAAATGCTTTTATATTACTTTGAATTTATTATTTTTCTGTTTTAAAATTCATGCTCTTCTAATTATTCATCATTTGTAGAATACTCTACCAAAGGTTGGACCTTTTCCTCACAGGCAGCCCTACAATCTCTGAGTCAGTTCATCAAACTGGATGTGAAATGTGCGAGGATCCTCAGAGTTGTTCACAGCTACTTAGGTGTTAAAGCAGGACTCTTTTTTTTTTTTCTGATGATTTGTGTTCATGTCAAGGCATATTTCATTATATATATATATAGATAGATAGATAGATAGATAGATAGATAGATAGATAGACAGACAGATAGATATTACCAAGAGGAAATGCTCTCAGTTTGGGCAATGTTTTATGACTTCTCAGAAAGAAGCAAACACTTGGTGGTAGGCAAGGAAAAGGTGAGAGTAATGAGAACACAGATATGGAAAACACACTTGAGAAGGCAGGCAATGTGAGAGGAGGAAAGAAGAGCAGAAAGAGAGAGACTAGTGGAAGAGAGGAGAAAAATAGGGAGAGAAAGAGAAGCACAGATAAAGAGACAGATGGACAGAAGGGAGATACATACAGAAGAGTGTAGGGGGCGGATAGAGGCAGAGAGGGGGAGCATCTGGTTGAGATATTTTCAGGATTCAGAGGCTGTATGTAGAGTTAAAAGGTAAGACACAATGGGGAGTGAAACATAAAGGGTAGATAATTTAGGGATCCAAGTCCCAGAAGAAGGGTGTTTTTATTAGAAAATACCACCCGGTGGAGAGGGTGGTATTTTCCCAGAACGTGGTGAGAGTTCAGGAATAAAGAATTGCTGTTTGAATCTACAAGGCTGTGAGTGGCTCGTGATTTTGTGCCCAGACATTCTGCGGCATCAGGCCTGAGGTCCTTCATCTCAGGTCTCTTTTTGACTCCCCTCTGCTTTTCCAAGGGGACTCTGCTTCAGCTTTCTTGGCTGAGTCTCTCCTTGTTCCTGTACCTTTGTGCCTACTTGTTCCCTTACCTACAATATCCTGTTTTTCTCTTCACAATTTAAATTCTACTCTTCTTTCAAGTTCACTTCCTTCGATGACAATTTCCTTGGCTTGTACAATTCTCAGCAGCCTGTTTGTCCCATAATGCAGCACTTTTCTTTTTGTATTTAAAATTTTTTACCTCTGTGGCAAGGAGAGAAAAGTTATATCCCAAATTATTTAGTAACACAGGCAAAAGAATCAGCATAGTCATATTCAGAACTCTTCCCAGAAACAATCCATCTTATGATTTGGAGATAATTTCCTGATAAGTTCAACGTGCCAGGAAGTGATCATTCTAAAGTATAATTTATTTAAATATAATTGCAGACTACATTTTTGAAAACTGAACAACATCATGAAGTAATATTCTAATTGACAAGAATACTTAATGACTGAAAATAAATACAGGAAAAGATAAATTGCAAAGAAAAATCCTGGTAGTCTGTTTTCTGGGCAGTCTAGACCCTAATCCTATACTCCTTATATAAAATTATTCCTTTGTAAGGAGAATGAAATGGCTTTGGCTATGAGGACCACAGTGATTCTGTAAGACCATTTATATCTTTTTCATATAATGTCTGAGGAAGTTCCTAAAACATCATAATTACTGGACAAAGCCTGACAAGAAAATTGTCTTCAATGGGCAAAAATATGCTATCATAATATTAATAATAATGACTGATGTTTAGTTATTATTATTCAGGCCTTGTACTTGGCTGTATTTTCTCCTGTAATCCTCAAACTAAACCTCTGAGCTGTATACATACTATTATTATTCTCATTTTATATAACTTGACTGTATTAGTTCAGATTAGGTTTGAATGCAAATATAAGAAATCCTTAAAATAACAATTAAGTTAGAAGCTTATTTCTTCATCTTGTAAATAAGTATGCAGAGATGTCAGTCCAGGCTTTGGACAACATAATGTATGATTCTCCTCCAAGTCATCAGACACTAAGATTCCTACCAGTTCACCTGTCTGCCATTTGTTGGGTGTGACTTTCAGCCTCATCATTTAGGGTTGGATGGATGTTTCTGGCAAAAGGATTGAAGAAAAGATGAATAACAGGACTCAAGAGTATATCAACTTTCTTTTTAGACTCAGAAATTGCTCATAGGACATTTTTATTGAAACTGCAGAGAACTGGTCAGGTGAGGCATATAAAGGAATTCATTTCAAGGAAGCCTAGGGAATGTAGGCTGTATTCTGGGTGGCAATGTCCCCAACTATAAACTCTATTATTGGACAAAATGTTGAGAACAGTTACTGGAAATGACCTGATGTTCCATTGAGATCATGGACAACTAATATAAGGGGGAACCCAGAATCAAATCTTATGCCTCCTTTCATAGCCCATGTATCTAAAGGTGCCTTCTACACACCTATACTCTTCCTAATGACATGTTTCATTTGAGAGGGGAGGCCCAGATGAGAGTCTCAGCTAAATATACCTAGTAATCCATGGGATGCTTTTATTTTGGCAAAGACTTTAGACTACTCATGAACTTGAAGGTTTGAAATCCCTTTGTTCTTCTGCATGAGAGAGAATGAAGCTCATCATGACTTGTTTATTTCTCCTGATCTTAATCAGATTTGGGGCTAGAGACTGGATAATGGTCATACATTTTTCATGTCCCATTATCATTTATAGTGAGTCACATAACAATTGGGTTTTTAATCATTAATAGTAAACACAATTGCACTGCTCAATTTCATGCTAAACAAGCTGTATTTCACAGACACAAACAACATGATTTCTTATTTATATCTGAAGATATATATGTATATTAAGTCTCACAACCTTAGCTTTATAGAACTTTAGAAAGTGCTTCAGGGTTCTTTGAGGCTGGTCTTTAATAATGATTTCTCTTTAAGTAAAAGGTATAGATTTTAATGTGGTGTTCACTTTGTCCAGTTGGCTGGTGCTTTCTTTTCTGTTTTTTTTTTTTTTCCATTTTAGGTGATTTTTCATCCCCTGAGTTAAAAAAGTGGGCTCAGAAATAAGACTATTTCCTAAAGGAGTAACTGTGAGAAAAATCACACCTATAAACCTTCAACTCCTTATTCATTAAGTGCAATAAAATTAGTTCAGTCTTCCTATTGCTGTTGTAACAATTGAACAATACATTTTGTAAAGTATGTGGAATAGTATTTGGTACAAGTGATCTATTTAAATTATTATTATTTTTTTCTGATGCTCTTTGTCTGTTTTTATACCTCTGCCCTATTTACCATTGAGTGGTTTTCTAAATGTGAATAGTTCTGGATGTCAATGAAGAATCTTCTTCCTGTCCAGTAAACTAGAGTGCTCACTGAACAGCTTGTTCATTGTATGTACTGGATAGAGAGATGTTTCCTGTAGCTTGTTAGTCTCTTGGCACTATGTGGGAAGAACAAAGGCTTTGGCATCCCTGGTCCATAGGATTGATGTCTGGCTCTAAATCTTATTTAAACTTTTAAATCGATGTGTTCTTATACATTCTGAGCTGCTATTACTTTATCTATTAAGTAAGGGTAATAATCATACCTAATTTACACAGTCATAGGGAACATGATGAACATAAGTACTGCAACCTAACAATAAATGTTATCAGTGCATGGTATCCTTGGGTTAGAAGCAACCAGTTGGGAAAAAAAAAAGTTGCATAATATAGCAATAGGTTGCCATAGAGAAATATTCCAAATTAGAACCAACCCAAGCTAAAGAGAATGTCTTAGGTTCTTTAGAAATACTGTGGAAATTTTGCTTTCATTGAAACTGTCTGTAAGGCTTGCAGGAAGAAACATGCTTGAACTTTGCTCTCAACAATTTCCGGACTCCTATTTTACTGCTCTTTCCTATTTAGGACTATTCAGTTCTTTTCTCTAGATTTAGAAGACATTGATCCTGCCTGCGCAGCAGATCCCTTTTTAGTCTACATATCATATGATGTGTGAGATTATCTGTGGCTGGATATACATAGAGACTGCATATTGTAGAGGACAGATGTTGGACAGGGAAATAATGTATCTGAATCTCTGTTGACAAAAACTGTTACGTCACACAGGACAGTCATTTCTGAGGTTTCATTTCTTTGCATTGAAATTGAAAAAGCAAAATCAAATTTTTCTTTAGCATTCAAAATTCTAAAGGCACTTAAATATAATGGTAAAGTTTAGTTAGGTTTAGTTAGGTAATCCATATTTTTAATTTGCAGAAACTGTTTCCTAAAATTTTGGGGGTTTTCTGTGCATATGCACATTTACAGTACTTTTGAGTGGTTATAACTGGTTTTCAGGGTTCACTAGACTGTTCATTAACTGGTACCACATGATTTCATTTCTGCATGAACAACTTCTTTGAAAAATTCCTTAAAGTCCAGGCTTAACTTTTGTAAGTCATTACAAAAGATCACAAAAAGCCTCACAGGCAAATACATCACCATTGACCAAATCAAAATCCTACATACAACTCAGTGGTAACTCTGATCTCCCTCTTTCCTCATGCATCCATTCAATTATTCAAACATTCACTCACTGTCTTTCAAAACAAATGTGTTGAATGCTTGCTATAAAATTATATTCTAGCTGTAGGGGACCTGGTATTTCCCATTTTTGTAGGGGGTGGGGGAATTGTAGACTGATAAAGGGCAGAAAAGGCATTGAAACAATTACCTAAATGAATTTCTAGTGCCCCAGAGATAGTCCAATTTAGTGGTCAAAGAGTCACATTTCAAGTCGAATCAAGGATGTGTGATTATGGACAAGTCATATCATATATCTAAGTCTAAATGTCTTAATCTTTTAAACAGAAAGGAATCATAGTACCTTTCTTACTGGTTGTGAGGATTAAGTGGAAAAAATATAGATAAAGGATTGGCACCACCCCTAGCAAACAGTATTTCCTCAGTAAATAGAAGTCATTATTATAATCTGTAATAATTTATAAACCTTGCAAAACACTCATTTGAATTCTGTTCAGAACATGATGAATATATGCAAGCCTTAGATTAAGTTTGATCACACTTCAATAAGGTAGTAGTTTTTTCCCCATCACTATACAGTAACTTTCATTAAGCATCTTAAATAGCCACTGGTAAAAAATATTTGTACATCATACATGTGATAAAAGAATTATACCCAGAATCCATAATCTTTAACCTCTCAAAACATTAATAATATATAAAAATCAATTTTAAAAATGTGAACAGATAAAGGAATGACAAATAAACACATAAATAAAATTTCAACATCCTTATCATTAGAGAAACTAAAACTACCACATACCTAATAGATAAGCTAAAGTAGAAAATAATGAAAATATCCATGTTTGATAAAGATATGGAGGAAATGAAATTCTTACATATTGCTGTTAGGAATGGAAAAAGGTAGAACAAACTTTAGAAAATCAGTTTGGCAACCTTAAAAAGTTACACATTTCCTACCACAAGACCAGCATTCCACTCTTTAGTATATACACAGGGGGAAGTGAAAGTATTTATTTGTACAAAGACTTGCACACAAGTGTTCATAGCAGGGCTATTTGTAATAACCCTGAACTGGAAACACTCTAAATATGTATCAACAGATGAATACACAAATGCATTTTGCTCTATCTATGCAATAAAATACTACTCAGCAATGAAAGGAATAAATTGGCTGTATATATATATATACATATAGATAGATAGATAGATATGTATGTTTGTGTGTGTGCATGTGTGTGTGTGTTTGTGTATTTTATATCCCTCTGAAGAACTCAAACTAATAAAATTCTCATACTTGTTCTCTAATTTGTTAGCTCTTGGTGTCAAAGAAATTGTTTTATTATTTTGTATAATTTTTTTTGCTCATTGCAATTTCTTATTCTCTTGGAAATGTTCTATCTTAGTTACCTAGACCATCTTACTAGAGACAGAAGTTTTTATTCAACTGTTTTTTTTTTTCTTAGACATTGATCATCCTGTTCCTGTTACTGTCTCCCCACTACTTTCCCTGGCCTCTAGGGCCACCATTCTGTAAAGGTAAAATTTCTAAGCTGATTCTAAACTGCAAAACCTGAATTAAAAAGTAAAAGACTAGGTATTGTTAAAATTCCTCTGCTACCCCCAGAACCTGTAATCCCTGTAGCTGTTAGGACAATACTGGAACTGCCCAGTAAATATTTCCACTGATTCTCTGGTTGTTTAATAGCTAAGGGCTCTGAGTAGCTCGGCACATAGGCATGCAGGCCCCAAAACCAATCAGTTTGAATGTGTACCCTGCTTAGGAGTGACCAATCACCCCTGCCCAGACTGTTCCTGCCAATGAATGTATTAATCATGTCTCAGAGTTGTTGATCAACTTTCCCGTGCCTCATGATGATTTGTTCTGATGTATGCAAAGCCCCCCGCCCTCTCCAAAAAGTGTACTTAAGCTCTGCTTGACCTCTGCTCTGGGCTCTGGGCTGCTCTCCTTTCTTGAGTGGGCACAGAGCCCCAGCATGCTGGTTCAATAAAACTCCCCCCTGCTTATTGCATGAAGCTGGTCTCTTGTGGTCTCTTCCTCCGACGCTCCGCCAGACCCTTACAATTCTAGTCCCAACTTCTTGAGATCAACTTTTGTTAGATTCCACACTTAATGAGATCATGCCGCATTTGTGCTGTGCCTGCTTCATTTCCTTCTTTCTTGAGATTTGTGAGGATGGACCACTAGGGTTGTTGCAGCCAGCTTGTGATAATGATGGGGAAATCACCAACCCATGAATGTCTATAGAGCAGAAAAGCAGCTTAACTGGAAGTTCTTGTTGACACTGTAAAGTAGATGTACCAACTCTTGAATCCTTCAACCATGGATTTCTTGTTGTTTTGAAATGATGAGTTCTTATTATTTTCACTTCTAATCATAAATTCTGTTACTTGCAGCAGAACTTATCCCAGTGGAGACAGTAAACTTTAAATTTGAATGTAGTATTTTTACGATGTACATTCGGCCTCTTTGACTGGGCCAATCACCCACATTCTGCGCGGACATCCAGTGGCAGTGCTTAGATGGCTTCTATTCTCAAGTAAGTCTACCTTTGTTCCTTAGCACTTTCCGAACTTTCTTTTTTCTCGTGTTCACTCCATTTCTGCTTCCAAGGTTGAAACTGTCAACTTAGATCTCTGCTGGGTTGAGTACTATTACACCTCTGCCAAACCCTGAGCAATGTCTTCTTTGAATGTCAGGGAGGTTTTATTTTTTTCCCCGTCGCAGAAGAGTACACCATCCTTCATCAAATATTTCACAGACATCCAATCTTTCGCCTGAAACTGAGCCTCCCCAGAGGACTAACCAGCCAGAACTCCTCTAGAATGAAGGCCTGAGAGGCAGGACAGGATTCTGCATGTAGGACCATTCTCCACTGACATTTCTGCTCCCCTTCTGTGAGAAATGTTGAAGAGATGCATGTCTGTGTTTAAAATTGCACCATAAGGTGAAATTAGGTGTGCATTCTTTTATTTATACATACTAGGGAGAAATTTGCTTTTGCTTAGAACGTTACTGGGGGTGGGGTGGGGAAGGGGGAGCAGGTCATGTCTACAATCAAGTATGAGCCAAGGAAAGCAGCTTTCTCCTCTTGTGATTTTTACCTGGGGCTGGAGGGAGCACAGCTGGAGTGTCGCTATTCTTCCACTTTCAGAGTGAGCCACCCTTCCATTCTCTGAGTAAGCTTTGTACACTGATTTTTAAACAGTGCAAGAGGACTCCCCAGCTGACCCTGTGAAGGAGCCTGGGGGAGAATTCAAGTGGTGGTCAGTGACTGCTGGAACCAGCCCAGATACAAGAGGGATAATTTCGTTCAATATGTTTAGAAAATGTTCCTCAAATTATCTTGTTAAAAATCTGTCGTTCTCCCTCCTGGGCTGAGAGTTGATAAAGAGTTTAATGAATATGCATTTTGATGGGCAGACAGCCTCTTCTTCATTTGCTGGATTTGCCCTTCATCAGATGAAGTCTGGACAAAAGACCCTTGTCACCATTCTGTATCTATCTGGTTAGAGAAGCAATCTGAATTAATGTTCTAGTTGACCCATCTACAGAGGCCATGGCTGGACTCTGCAAATGGGAGGGAAGGACGCTGGCTATTAGCATTTGGAGTTTCCTGATACATACTGTTGGGCTGCAGGGCTGGCCTTAGGCAGCTTTGTTAAGTAGGCAGCTTGTTATCAGCGATGCATTTATGGAGTATCTTCTTAACATTCTGAAGCAGAACTCCTCATTCGTCCCCAAAACTGATCCTTTTCTGTGTCCTGATTTCAGTTAATGGCAACTCCATCCTTCCAGAAGCTCAGGTCAAAATTTTTTCTCCGGTCCTTGACACTGCTACTTCTCTCCCACACCACATCCAAACCCCAGCAAATCCTATCAGCTCTATTTTTCCAAGTTTGTCCTGAACACAGCTGCCATTGTTCTAGTCTGAGCAATAATCTCTGCCTTGATTATTTTAAAGTCATCCTGAATCATCTTCTTGCTTCTGCCCTTACCCTGTTTTAAACTCTTCTCAAAGCATTAGATTTACCTTTAATAATTCAAGTTAGTACTGGTTGTCCCATTGTTTAATTCTCCACTTTGCCTTCTCTGGTCCACCTGCTCCTTCTTGCCCTGCCAACACTACTGTCTCCTGGCTATTCCTAGAACATGCTGGAATCACTGTCTTCCCAAGGTATTTTCATTCCTTCTCTTTGATTGCAGTGATCTTCTCCTAGATATTAGTACTTCTGCTGGTCTTTTATGCCACCTTCTTAGGAATGTCTTCCCTCACCCCTTATCTAAAATTTTATTTGCTTCAGAATCTTTCTTCTTTCCCCTTGATTGTTCCTCCAGAGCGTTTAATATGTTTTACTTATGTGTTATTTGTTGCTGTGTTCCTTTCTAAAATATATAGTAGATAACAGCAGGAAAGCTCATGTTCTATTTACTGAGCTCTCACCTGTGTCTATGAAAGTGTGTGGCACTGCTCTGGTTTGGATATGAGGCATCCCACAGAAGCTCAGAATTCGATTCTGAGAACTGTGTCCTAATCAGTGGATTGAGTTACCTGATGGACTAATAATTAGAAAGGACCACTGTACTAAGTGATAAACTGTAGGCAGACAGGGTGTGGCTGGAGGAAGCAGGTCGCTGGGGGTGTGTCTTTGGTGTTTATATTTTGACCCTGGCATTTCCTTGTTATCTTGATTTCCTGGCTGCCTGAGCTGAGCAGTTTTTCTCTATCACACCCTTCTTTATCTCAAGGCCAGAGCAATGGAGTTAGCTGGTCATGTACTAAGACCTTTGAAACTGTGATCTCAAAATAAACTTTTCTTTCCTCAAGTTGTTCTTGTCAGGTACTTTGGTCAGAGTGACAAAAACTGAGCTACACAGGCACATTGATATATTCAATGGCCAAGCAGAGGGCAGTACGCACTGGCCCATGGGCCAGCCACTCGACTCTGTAAATAAAGTTTTATTGGAATGTATTCATATTATTCTTTTACAAATTGCCTATGGCTGCTCTTGGGCTAAAGTGGCAGAAGTTGTGTCACCTTAAGGCATGAAACATACTATTTGGCCCTTTAATAAAACATTTGCCAAACCTTGTTCTAAGGATTTTACAGTGTAGTTAGGGAAAAAGACCAAGGAATATTGCGAAACGTTTCTCCAGGGGACTCTCAAGTTTCAGCACTTTTGCGCAGTGATACTGACTATCTTCTTCTTGTTGTTGTTTTCAGATATATTGTTTCAAAGAATTTTGCGCAGGTAACAGCCTTTGCAAGTAGACATGATATCTGGCTCCATAGGGAAAGGCAGGGAGCTTACCAAGTACTATAAAAGATTGACATTCGCCACACATAGGATTTCTCTCCTGTAATGTAACCTGCATGTGCATGCAGGCATCAAGTGGCCCCCATAGGAATTGAGCCTCAGGGAACCAGCACAATAAAACACTCGAGTTCTGGTTGTGGTTTGCTGTGAATAACAAAGCACTTGATTCTGACCTGAGTCCATGCCTTCTGCCAATATCTTTGAGAATATTATAGATATCTATGAGGCACTAACCACTCACTTTCAAATGGGGGTAAAATTGTTGATCCTTTACAATTCTTGAAATACCTAAAAATTATGCTGAGAATACAAAATAGTAGATGTCAATCCTATAGGTTTGACTGGGTGGGAAGACTTGATAAAGCAGGTATTGAGGTAGATACTCGAAGACATATTAAGTTAAAAGATAAGGGGAAAATTGATGGAACATATACCAGAGGACATGGGAGAAAAAGGGTCAAAGAGTATATAAAGAGGAGTAACCCTCCACAAAACAAAGGGCCATCTTGTCTACCCTCTAGGGCAATAAATTCAGACCAGATATTGAGAAGCTGAGAACTGACTAAACAGGCAGGAAGCGGGAGGACATTTCAAACAAAAAAGTAAGCAAGTAGAGACAGGGATGGCTCCAATTTCTAAGAAGCACGGAATGGCAGGTAATGAGTGTGGAGATTATTTATAGATGCTACAGAATTTGTAGAGACTTGAAAATAGAAGATGGAACAGAATGGTATTTTAGAAAGATTATTCTCACAAACATGCAGAATGTTTTGAGATGGGTAGAGCCTAAAATGGCAAGATTAATTAGGAGACATTTAAAAAAGATTATATTATGTATTTATGACAGGTTAAAATTCTGAAGAATAAAAAATAAACCAACAAAAGTTTCTGTGTACCCACAATTCACCTTAAGAAATAAAACAGTATAAAAACAGTTGAAATCTGTCCCTTTTCTTGGTACAGTCCCCTTCTTACCTTTATTTCATATCCCCTGATGAGCAATCATTTTCATAATTTTGGAATTTATGAATTCCATGCTTTGTAAAAATACTTTCACTGAATTATTTTATTAAACAATGACTTTATTTTTTTCAAGTCTTAAAATATTTATCCAAAGAATGTTTAATATCTAATGGTAATGCTGCTAGTTTAGCTAACTTTTTTATTGTGAAAAACATCCATGTCAAAATATGTAGCTTTAGTTTGTTTTCATTGATGTATACTATTACATAATATACAAATATCAGAATTTGTTTTCTGTTCTCTTGTGGATTGAACATATATATATTTTCCAGATTTTGCTATTTCAATAAATTCTGAAGTGAAGATCCTGTAACTTCTCTGTTCATGTGTGTTTGAATTCTTAAGGGCAGACACTTTGGATGAAATTTCTGTGGTTTAAGTTATGCCAATAGGAAGAATATTATATAAGCCCAGGAGGAGACTATATAGATCAGAGTAACTACAGACAATGGAAAGATACAAAGCATTAGTTCTGTTATTAACGATAATAGACAATGCTTGGAAATTTAGCAGATGTGGAAGAGAAAAAGAATTAAAATTTAAGAATGACACTGAGTATATATGGCATAGAATGGGTCAGGAAAATAGTGTACCTCAGACAAAAAATGAATTATATTTTAGGGGCAAAAGGTTTCCCTATCCATCACAAGGGTCATGACTGACACTTCTATAACAGAAGATGGGTTAGCAAGAACAAAGCATATCAGATTTATTTACCCCATAAACCTCAGTGTCCTAATTAACAAAGTTTTATCTGATCATGTGAACCCTTAGAAATGAAGACGCAAAGAACCAGGTAAAACTGGTTTTTATCCTAAATATGAGAGAAGAAATGGGTAGTTTTATGGAAACATGATTGGATAAAAATGATATTATCTAATGGTAATAAAACTGTGAAGAGGGGCGAGGGTTGGGGCTCAGTGGTAGAGCACATGCCTGGCATGTGCGAGACATTGGGTTCCATCCTCAGCACCACATAAACTTAAATAACTACATAGAGGCTTTGTGTCTATCTACAGCAACAAAACAAAACATAAATGGGAAGAACTTACTAAAGCCTGTTGGTTCAGATTCTTCTTGACTTCTCTACGCAGCCTTCCTGTACCTCCATACCTTATATATGGGGAAGACCTTTCTACTTTTGACCTACTAGAGTAGGTATGATACAGAATGACCTCTCTAGGCTTTATGGCTTGCTTTAGAGGAAAGAAGTTCTCCAGGACCCATCTTGAAAGAGGCATCCTTGTGTATATGAGTCACATCAGGCGAGGAGGAAGAGGAGGAGTGGGAGGAAGTAGGGCAAGAGAAAGTCAAAGAGACCTTCCTTGTGAGACCCTTTCATTCTCTTCAGTTCAAAGTACTCAGGGTGCCAAGGTAACATATTCTAGGGTATTGTGTTCTGAGCCCCAATATTGGGGAATAGTATTTTCCTAAGGAGTACATTTGAGGCTTTTCTCATGAGGTGGTAATGAGAATTGAAATTCAGGTAATTCTAATTTCTAACAGAGTATTTGATATTTTAAATGAACAGAGAAATAGATGAGATTTATATGAAATCTGTATAGATGTCCTGGTTGAAATCATTAAGAGAAAGGGTCCTACATAAGAAAGTGTGAGAAGAACAAGAAAGGAACCAAGAGCAGGGCCGGAGGAATGGTAGGACTGCATTATTGCTCACAATTATCTAAATCTACTTCTTTGTGGGAAAGTCCTCAGTCATGACTGTGTGATCTTTTATGTCTCTGATGGAAAGAGATAATAACTTTGGCTAATGAACGGCAGGTGAGCAAATATGAAGCATGTCATGTCTAAGTATGGGAGATGCCCCTTTCACCTAGGTCTTAAAAAGAAGATACAAAGAGCAGAACTCCATCTTGCAGCAGAACTATATCCAATGTGTAGACTGCAAGTGAAGCAAATTTACTAGGAGTTAGAGATTGAGTGTTTATGAAAAAATTAACATTGGTTATGGCCTGATGTTCTGAGAATGCTAGTGTTAAAACAAAAGAGAGAGATGTGGTAGAAACATCTGCTACTCACCCATATACAATTATCTTCCTCCCCAAAGAGAATCCTTAAGTTAGCCACGACATAACAGTTGCTGTGGCCTATAAATGTCTGCAAACGTGACATGTATCAATGTTGAGCTGAAGGAATTGTGCAATTCTTCATCCTTCTCTTCCCCGTCTGATGCTAACAGTGGGGGTGATATACACTAAATGTACAATTACAATATAGTGGAATATTCTTTGTTTGGGACATTGAGTTGCCACATTTATTCTGGGAGAGTCAACCTGTTCCTATAGGACACTCAGTATTAGAGTATGAGCCAGAAATCAACCTTTGTTGTTTCCTCTGAGATACTGATTTTTTTCTTTGTTTGCAGCTTAGCCTATCACATCCTGACATGGAATATCAATGCATCAACAAAGTAATGTAAAAGAAAGGTCTTTCTTTTTGGATTAGATGAAATAAAGTTTGAGGATTAAGATGTAAACACCTAAGGAAAGGAAGAGGTGACAGATAGGGTAAATCATTGAAGTAAGATTGCAGAAAAAATGTGAGGGGATGGAAAAATAGATTGGTAAGAAAGGATAGAGTTCATCTCTCCCTCAGGGTTATGAGTAGATTCCTATGGTGTGGACCAGTCTGTTTATTTTGGTGGGAGGGATTGATTCTTCTTAAAGAGCTGAGAGAAGATGTTGAAAATTTTACTAATGAGAGTTAAAAAAAAAAAAAAAAAGAAAAGCTCTTTCAAGTAAAAACTTGTAAGTAATGAAATTCTCAAAGCAAAGAAAATGTTATTGCTCATGGAACATATCACAGAAAAGTCGGCATGGGTCTCAAAAACAACTAGATCCATCATCTGTGATGCTGTAAAGCCTCTGTCTCTCCGCCTCTGTGTTACTTCTCTTCTTCTTTCACCTTTTAATCTCTCTCTCTCTCTCTCTCTCTCTCTCTCTCTCTTTTTTTTCCTAATAAGGACAAGTTTTCTCCATATGAAAAGGAACACATTACTCCGAACTCACTTCCCAGTTGTTCAGTCATAGGAGAAGAAAAGATGATATCTGTTTCTTTTATTCAGCAATATCCTGGAGCAGTGCATGAGGAATGTGTCTATCCTATGCCAGACTCTAGTCCCCAGATAGTTGGGCAATGTAGTAAAGAAAGGTTCTCGTACCTGTTAAAAGGTTCATGTCTGAGACCTTTATAACAAAAGGTAGAGGAGGATGAGAAGAACATACACATTACTTAATGTAATAATGTACACATTACTTCATGAGTTTTACATGACATGAAGACCCAAAGAAAGAGGGACAACTAGATTTTCAGTGGAGGAAAAAAAGTATGATCTAGCAATAATAACTTATGGGGAATTACCAAGGCCTTGTTGCTTAGGGTCTTGGCATCTCTGTGTCCTCAGAGATAAAGATATTCTGCTCCTCCAGGTGTAGTGTAGGTATATATCATATAAAAATTTTCAGGGGAGAGAGAAGTAAGAAATCAGAGCATCCTTCTAGGGTTTTATGGTCTGCTTCAGGAAAGAAGGGCAAGGGAAAATGAGATATCCTTCCTTCAGCTTTTTTCTCAATTTTCAAGGCATTGTACTTTGGGGTAGTATTTCCTACGTTTTAATATTAATATTATGGGCTTAGCTTCGTTCATGGACCCATTTGTGTGGTCAAGACCACAGAATCTATTGCCAGAAGATATGGAGTAGGCTCTGGGCAGAGAATTACAACTATCACTACTGGAATCTTAAAGTAATCAGAGTAACAGCATCTTCTACATTTGGAGAGTTAGCTTGATTGTTGAATGAGTTAATATCGTCAATTTCACAAAAAGCCTCAAATTCAAAATTTTGAAATACTTATTTCAAATATCTTATAATCAGAAACATAGATTTCAGTAAGTAAAACTGCCAAAACTTATTTAACAATGACAGGAAATGATATGGATGGGAAAGAGTAGCTACTGAGGTCCTTAATAGCAGCGCTATCTGCATTAATTAGTTAGAAAGGGGTTATCTATATGGGATCATGTCAGAAACATGTGGCAATGCCTTTTTCCAAAGTTCACCTCCAAATTGTAGCCTTCTTAAATTTTTGTATAGTCAATGCTTTGAGTATGTCACTTATTCCTCTTTAAAATAACACAAAAACCCTGGATAAAAGATGGTACCTCATAACATTTATTAATTTTCTACTGGATACCTTATTGATGTTATTACTATGATTTCCTGAGAAATAAGAAATAAGTGTCTCTCTCCTTTTCACATGAATCTGAAGATTTGAAGGGTTCCTGACTACCCTAAGTTTAAACCAAGCCTAAACCAAGTTTAGCTAAATAAAGACTAAAAGCCAGGTAGGTCTGAATGTAAATATCTTTCTAACCTCTTTGCAGTTATTAACAGTTTACAGTGCCTCAGTTCATCATAAATTTAAAGCAGATCATACAAACTTCCCTTGAAATGATTTAGTAAGGTAAACAAAGGCCAAATGTTTCCAAAGCCATTTAGTTCCCCCATCACCTCCTCCACCTTGGGGCAGTTGAGATAAAAGGACTTGCCAGGGAAAGGCAATATTAGGAAAGGTGTGCAGATGTAATTGGGCTTTACTATGCTAATGCTTGTGGTATTTCTAAGCTAAGAAGAATGCAAGTGGACTACGGATGCTGGCTGGGTAATTGTGAAGAAACAGTGGGGATTTGAGAGACCATGAGACTACTGAAAGGAAAGTGAAGTTCTGAGAGGTCAATTAAGATGGCAGCACCTTATTAGCCAGGCTCATGAAAGGGACATCTGGTGAAAAACAACAACAACAACAACAAAAAAAAAAACCAATAGGAGAGATAGCTCATCAAAGCAAGTTTAGGGGAAACACAAAGACTGGAGGCTGAGCTTTGTAGTATGTATGATGCTGCATCTCAGGCAGAGAGAAAAACCTATTCAAATTTTTCTGGGTAGATTCTGAGAAGTGCCAGCTGAGTGAAAGAATTTAGGAACTTGTGAATAACTTTGATCTGGAGCAGCAAGGAGACATCTGTGGGCTCAGAGAAGAAAGATCATTGCTTTCTTTGGCTCAAGAGGGAAGTCACTTAGTTAGTTACTGTAAATGAATGTGACAGATTGGGTAATTTATAACAATAAAGGTTGATTCTGCTCATGGTTCTAAGGACTGAAAATTCCATGTATGGTGAAAGACTTCTAGTTAATGGTAAGCTTCTGCAGAGGCCCAAAGTGGCACAGGACATCATATGCTGAGCTAGAACAAGTATGCCAGCTCAGGTCTCTTGCACCCTTTTCTTACAAAGCCAGTAATTATCATGAAGGTCCCACTCTTATGACCATATCTTATGTTCTTCACCTGCCAAAGGGCCTATCTCCAAACAGCATTAATATTTGATGTTGGGGGTTGAATTTCATCACAAGATTTTTGTGGGGCTATTCAAACCACAACAGGAGCTAAAGAAACCAGCTTGACTGTGAGCATAAAAGCCTGAGAAAGTATAGTGTCCTTGAGAGCCAACTGGGAGCCTACTGCCTGGAAGAAAACATTATAGAGTAGAAAGCCTGGTTCAGGTTTAAATGAATGCCAAGATAAATTAGAAACATGAGACTGTCTAAGACATATAATCTCAATACGGTTAACATGGAGATCCTAACGCAATGCAATAAAGACAATTTATGCACCTGAGCTGATTAGACTGTCAAACACTGCTGAAGAGAAAAGAAGCCGTGAATCTCATGGGTATTGTCTTCAGAGGAATAATTTGCACACCATGACTTCAATATTTCTAGGATCTAAAATGCCAACAGATCCAATGTTAAGGGAGACCTCTGTTGACTTTGTTATATAACAAATAAATTTTTTAGGAAAGGAAATGGGGAGATCTGTATAGATCCCAGATACTGCCCTGAAAAGGAACGCGAACCTCCCTGATACCCTACACTGAAGCATCCTGCTCAATTCTGTACAGGAGGAGGGTTTGGTGTTGCAAGGAGAGAAGGGAAAATGCAAAGAGAGAGGAAGAAACTTAAAGGAAAGTCAAAGAGTATAATTTCCCCTGGGATTGGACTTGGTAAAAAGTTATATAGGGTCAGCACATGTCAGGGAACTATGATTATTTTCTGGCCATGGCTTTAAGAAAATATTTTAGATACTATAGTTCAATAGACCAATCAGAGCATAGGCAGGACTATTGAAATGAGGAGAGAAAGGTGAATAGAGGGAGGAATTTAAAAGGAAAAAAAAAAACAGGTACAGCATTGGCCAGGGTCAGACTATTTCCTCAGAGCAGACAAAGAAACTTATGCAAAATTTATGATGGACTTAGATCTAGGACAGTGCATGCTTTGAAACTCCAGTCAATTTAAATGATGATAAATGTCACTGCTGTCCTCCTTTATGGAGTGATTTGCCCAGTTGAAGAGAAAGATTTCAAACTGTCTTTTTCAAAGAGCAGATAAAAATCACTTAAAATTGGTCATTCAGATTGTCTCATAAGTCTCTCAAGCCATAGAAAGTCATACTTCTTTAAAGAGAACCTACAAATAAGTGATCATATAAGAATAAATTAATGGTCCCTCTAGTCTAGGGCTTGAGTATGATGAAGGTAGTATATTCTTGCAAGATGTTAATCATAAGAGTTTAGAAGAAAAATCTCTATTGTCTTTAATAACCCATCATTGAATTGTCCTTTTGTTAATTTAGTAAGATGTCTTGGAACCTAGCAGCCATAACTATTTCTATTTTACATGGTACTGAAATTCATAGCTCACTTGTATGAAGACAGAGTTGTCTCTATGGTCTTGATTCTCTCGAGTAAAGTTCCAAATCTACTACCTGGTGAACAGCTAAACATTTACCTCATCTTCAAAGTTCAATGCTGTATTATTACATACTTGAGCTTCTTCCCTAGGTGGACTACGGTTGGCGTTAAGGGGAAACCAAGGGGGTGTTTCTAATAGAAACATCAGGCAGTGTTCTTCCTGTTCAGCTGTGCCTTGCTCCCAGGCAGATGTGACCAGAAGGTTCAGTTGTTCAGCTGACATGTCTTATTCCAAGTTATGAGAATAGTCATGTAGCTGCATGGCAAAAGCAAGGAGCAAAAGAGGACATGGTAGCATTGGCACAAAACCATGTATGTACATATGTGGTTGTGAATGCACAGCAGATTGTTAGGGTCTGTAAACAAGTCTAAATGGTGCCTGGCAAAATGCCAAAGGGAGTGGTTTGTGAAGTAACGCCAGTGAGCCATTAAGTGTGGAGATGTCTTATTGGTTGAGTGCTGTATCTAGTTTATGCTAATTAAGATAAGCTGTGTGTAGTGTATAAATACCTCTGCCCCCACCCCTGGTTGTTTTGCTGCAGCCCACTCAGGCAGCAGATCTTTGGAAACACAGTCAACGATAAGAGCTGTTGCCATTAAGAACAACTGGTGACTAGGGGACAAGGGTGGTATAGCTTGGATGTAGAATGTACCCCGAAAGCCCATTTCTTACAGGGTTGTCCCCAGTCCATGGGTATTTGGAGAAGTGGTGTAACCTTTAGGTAGTAAGGCCTGGTGGGAGATTTAAGGTCATTGGGGGTGTGCCACTGGAGGAAATAGAGGAACCCTAGTCCCAGTTTCTTGCTCTTTTGCTTCTGGCCATGAGAGCAAATCCCTCATGATGTGTTTGATAACAGAACTGAAATGTTGGGATTGAGTTTTCTAGGACCTTGGGTTTTCTAGAGTTGGCTAACATAGAATGTGATCTTTGAAACTTGGACTATTGATGCTTCTTCCCTGTCCTTTGGTGACATGGATGACTTGACATATGCTATTTTGCAGTCTTTTATATCTTAAGGCCATTGAGGAGGGGTGCAGATTAAATTTTTTCTTGCAAACCTAAAGTTTATAGATGAAGGATTTTGTCAATCCAAAAAAGTGCTCACATTACAGAAACCCTATTATCATGTAGACATAACACAGGTTAGGGGAGATACATGCCGTGCATTGGCAAAGAGTTCAACCTGCCTCATTCAGCAGTAGGATTTGGGATAGTCCTAGAGAAGAGAAGAAGAAATGAGCTTAATGATATGAGATAAAAAGTTCAGATCTGGGGGAAAAGAAAAAGAGTGACACTTGTACAGGCTTCTTTTCTTTTTCTTTTCTTGGTGGTGCTAAGAATTGAATTCAAGGGTCCTCTACCACTACGATACAGCCCTGAACCCCTTTCCCTCCCGCCTTCTTCTTCTTTTGTGACAGAGTCTTACTAAGTTGCTGAAGCTGGTCTTGAATTTGTGACCCTCCTGCTTTAGCCTCCTGAGTTGCTGGGATTACAGGCATGTGCCCTTACACCCAGCCAGTACTGTAACTACTTGAACTAGCCTGATCTAGTTTATATACTTTATCTTTCTGTTAAACTCCCCATTTTACCCTAGTCCAAGGGGCTTTCTCACAACCCTAGAGGAGTAAGGTGCTGCAGGCCCTAGGGAGCCACACTATGGTTAAGAATATATCCTCAAACTCTTTCTTCTCTAAGTTTCTATTGCATGCTGCCTTTATTCCCTCAGACCCTCTTCTAGTACATGGTAGGGTACATGAATGGTGATGGAGAGTTCATGTTGCCATTTTCCCACCAGAGAGACATGCTATTTTTTTTTTTTTTACCAGACTTTGGGTTTGAAATATTTGAGGCAAGAACTGTGATTGGCCTGGCTGGGGTCACATGATTGGGTTGATCAGCTATTATAAGTGCACTCTCCATAGTCACTCCCACTTTAGATTTGATGTGGCAGAAAGACCTAAAACCAAAACCAAAACAAACAAATAAACAAAAAGCTAGAATGTTATTTTTTTTCAAGGAGGTAAACACTATCAAGGGAAAACAAGTAGCAAAGAATTTATGAGATATAATTTCAAAAGCACTCCCTTATCTCCTCATAGTCCTTGGACTACCTCCAATAGTTAAGAATCTTTAATAAAAACATGTATGAGAAAGGCAACTCATTAAATTGACTTTAAGTTTAAATGACTGATATGCCATGTCTTTCCTGAGATTGGAACCTTTTCCTGGTGTCGAGGAGAAGTAGGTTGGAGAGGGCAGGTTCAGAGCTGCTGAAGGAAGTAGGAAATTGAAATTCAATTCCACTTATGTTCTTTTTAAAGATTCTTCTTTTATTCCTTGCTATTAAATTTCTTCCTTGTAGGCTGTAGAGTTGCTAAGGTATCAATACCACCAATAGGGCCATGTCAGATGCCTTTCTGCATCATAAACATTGTATTGCATGGACTTCTAGAATGTTCCTTAAGTCATTATAAACGGTGGTCCCTGGAGTTGTGCAATGCAGCAGTCTATATCAATGATTAAGTGTGTTTACTTGTTTCTTTTCAAAAGCTTTTATTGCATTCTTAGTGTGTATAATACATACACATATGGAAATTAATAAAAGATTACATTAAATGTCATAAAATCCATTTTCCATACTTGAAATAAAGTATTTTTGGAACACAGCCACACTCATTTGTTTACCTGCTATCTATGGCTGCTTACACATTACTGTGGAGGTAGAAAAGGGGGTGATTGCTTTCCTCCCCATCATAAAGGGTCATGGCAACAATAACAAAGGATGGGGTAACAAGAGGAAAACATCAATTTCATTGATCATAATTTTAAATGAATGGGAACCTTCAGTTTGAAGACCCTCAAAGACTCGGGATGAACCATCCATTTTTATGCTCAGGTTTAATGAAGCATGGACAGCTATGCAAAAATATAACTGGACAAAAAGGGTATGATAATAGATTGAATTGGGGGGAACCCAGCCAGACCTGCCTGTTAACATTTCTCTTGACTTCTCTGTGTAGCATTTTTTCCTCCTGGGTTGGGCATAGGGCCCCTTCTGATATGGGAATTTTATGCCTTACAATCAAGCACGGATGTCTTTATGGTCAACTTTTATACAGAGAGGTGGGGGAAAGTTAGAGTAATATTTTAAATTTAATGGCTGGCTTTGGAGAAAAGGAGTTCTGATTTCTGTGTCCTATTATGGGGAAGAAGAACTCTAGTTTCTGTAGTTTGCCTCGGGGAAGAAAAATGGGTAACAGACAGGAAGGTAGGAAGTCAGAGATAAACTTCACTCCTGAGACCTTCTCTGGGGTATTATTTTCTGACCCCAGCACAACCATGGCAAAGATGGATGGTTATGAGAGAGACTATATGATCCACAATACCTAAAATGTTTACTTTTTGACCCTCTACAGAAAAAGTGTACTTCTGAACCAGAATCTACTCTAAATAGAAATTTCCCATTGATCTAGCAAACTCAGACCTCCACATTATTAGGTATTATATCATAAATAAAATTCTCTGCAACAAAGAATGGTAAAAGTTAAACAGGAATCATGAAAAATTAAAGCTAGAAATGGTATTGTATGCCATAGAGCTTGATTCTTGTGTTTGTCAATAGGGAAACTGAGGCTCAGGGAAGATAGATAACTTGCTCAAAATCACATACCGGGTTAGATTTAAGACTTGAGTGTTGCTCTTCAGTTACACCATTTGGTAGAGCTCCTCATTTCCTCTGTCTGTGCTCTTTTAAAGTTGCCTTCCCTTCATTTCCAAGCTTTTAACCTGCATGAGTCCTTCAGTCAGTAGGATTGTCATGTTCACCTTAATTTTAAGCACTTCATCATTGTGACTGCATCACAGTATCCACAATATGATCATACTAATTATTCTCAACTTACCCACTCTGTCTGTCCTTTTTTCTTAATAACTCCATATGCCCCATCCCTATGTGATGAGTTCTTTATGAATGGCACTTTCAGATTGGCTGCTGAGTATTCCCTGTACTTTTTCATTATTGAACCATCCCCTACCAGATGTTCTCATATTTCTCTTTTATTCCAGAAAGTCACCTTGGATGATGTTGCTACCAGGAAGCCTGCGGTTTTGAGGTATGGAGTTCAGCATATAGTGATTAAGAAATACTGCCCAGTGATTATGTCCCTTTTGCACCATCAGCCTTGATGAAGGCATTGACTGTCTCCTCCCTCATCTTGCTTCACAAACACTCAGCCCAAGTATACAGGCTAAATTTTCCCCAGGCACCCTGCCATATAGGACATCAGAGACTCCTTATAAATTGAAAATGGAAGGACTCCTGTTGGGTTATTGCATCCAGCAGTGTATCCCAGCCTTGAAAACTTTCCATAATGTGGGCAAGGTATCTGTTCAATTGTAAACAAAAAGTTTATGTTCACTTGCAATATAAAATAGTTCAAAACAAAAACAAAAGCCAAAAACAAAATACAATAGGTTAGCAGTCTGAAGGACTAGAGTTTGTATTATTAGGTTTCCTGTATGACTTTAGGTAAGCTGGTTAACCTCTGCGGATCTCAGTTTCCTCATCTGTAAAATGAGGAGATTAAACACAAATAAATCAAACACACCTTCTAGTTAGTGATCATATATTCTGAGCTCCAAATTAGGACATATGCTCTGACTAGTGGAATTATACTTAAGGGGACAATGAGACAAGAGAGATGAAGTATGGAGTATCCTTGAAAATCTGGAACATATGGCTGCCATACTTCCAGTTATAAAATTCTTTGAAATTTAAGGCCCTTTTATTGCTTTTGTGTATTTAAGATCTTTCTAAAATTTATGAGTCATTAATGATCCTGACCACAAATGCTCTTAATTTTTATGCTTCCTAGTTTCTCAGCCTTTACACTGTCACTATATTCTTTGCATCTCAAAGCACATTCCTTCATGCTCTATTCACTCATTGAAAAATAAGAGTTCCTCCTCTGTGCTCCTCCAAGGTTGCTGCACACCTTTCTCCAAATTGTGTCCTGCACCAAGTGTCCAGACAGTAGGAAAAGGAGATCTTAAATATGGGTTCACACTCTGCTCACCAAGGACAGGCCAAATCCACCTCGAGGAAATGTTACAAAGACACCATAGGTACTAGTGGCTTTCCTATGTTAGTTATAGATATATAGGGCTACAAGATAAACACAATCCCCGCCTTCTTAAAAATGATAATTTTTAAGTGGTAAAGTTAAATACTTAGTAAATAATTATAGAAAATGGTAAAGAAGGATGAACAAATTACTAAGAAAATACAGATAAAGCAGTAACTCACTCTCGTGGGTCAGAGAGTGGGGGAAGAAACCTCAGGGCACTCCCTATTGCCTATTACTTCTTCCCAAGGAGGAGAGCTACTATAGATTTGTCATATGCAGGCATACTTGGTGGGTCAGGCTCTTTAGAGGATGGGGCCTTAGTGTCAAGTGTAAATGTGAAACCCTCAGTGGCGTAAATAGCTCTATTTCTCTTCTTCCACAAGATCATAGGGTCAGAATCCATGGCATTCCTGCTCAAGGAAAGAGATCCTGTAACCCAACTACCACTCTCCAACTCCCTCTTCTCTCACACTCTTAGGAGAGGCATCTACAAACTAGAATGAAGTCTCATCAAAAAGTCAGTCGCTATGTCCAAGGGAAATAATTAAGTTCAGGATGGACTTGTTCAAAGGCTTTACTTTAGGTTTGAGATCAAAGCCAAGTAATAAACCTTTCTTTTGACCTACATAGTAATAGTTCCCTTAGCAAACTCTCAAGGTAATTAGTGGTTAATGAAGGGCAGAACCCTAGGATTCAGGGAACTGTTCTCAGCCTCTTCCTATTACTTACTGTTAAGTTTAAGCTGAGTTTTAAAGATGAGCAGGACTTTGCCTGACAAATAAGTTTAAAAGGGATTTATTTTTGAGGAGAAGAATATATGCATTGACTTTAGTTAGCAAATAACTCCATATTTGGGAAACTGGAACAAAGGGTAGGCTGGATAGTTAAGAGCCTTGATGCTCAACTGAAAACATGTATATTTTATCCTCTGGGCAACAGACAGAGCTAATGGAAGTTAGTAAGTGACAGAATGCCATAATTGTATTTCTTTTATAGTGTGAAGGGCAGATTGGAACAGAGAGTAGACTAAAAATCAAAAGTACAGAGTCTTGAATAGGACACTGGATGAGAATGGAGAGAAAGAGCCTGGTTTGAGAGATAGACCTCTTTAGATGTGGGCATGAGGAAGAGGGTCACCACGGAGACTACATGCTGCATACTGATACCCAGAATGTGGTGGAGGGGAGGTAAATTTGTTTTGTGAAAGTGGGGGTCAGGGATTATAGATAATGGTTAATATATATAAGGATTTATTATATATAAAGATTTAGAAATAATACAGTGGGAGGTTGATTTGATTATCGGAGGGAGAACAGGGTGAGATTTGACAGACAATTGTTATTTGATGTGAAAACAAAGACCCATTCAGCTCTGCCACTCAGTCTGACTATTCCCATCTAGTCCTCTAATGAAAACTGTGTGAGCATGCATTTGTACTATGGAGTTATTGCTAGGTGGACAGGGTCAGGGACTAGCACTATAGAGAATGTATTATAATCAGAACAACAATTCTCTGTTATAAGAGACCATTTGCCAGGATGTGCATATAGTTAACTCATTTAGAAACTTAGTAATAAAATTTGACTCTGATCAGGGAAAGAGGTGTTAGACTAACACATTTTTAAAAATATGATAATAGCTGTATTGTTCCAGGCAGTTTATGCACATTCATTTTATTTAATCCTCACAATAATAGTGTAGTAAATATTATTTCTTCATTTTATAGCAAAAGAAACTGAGACTCAGAGATATTAAGTAACTTGCCCAAGGAATATTACTACTAAGTGGCAGAATAATTACAAATCTAGATCCTCCTGGTTCCTTGCTCTTTCCAGGGTAAGATGCCTCTTCTTCTGCCTACTTAAGAAGGAAGGCAATTAGCAGCATCATTTGCATTTAAATAATACATTTGCTAAGCACAACTGATTCTTATCTATTTGTTAATGAAGTGTTGGATTTTATGAAACCTTCCTGGCTTCTAGGTGTTGTGTTTGGTTTTGTTTTGTCCTCCTCATTCTCTGCACTTATTTTGTCTTTCACAGTCTCTGGTGGTTTCAATTCTTGTGAAATCAATTTACCTAGATATTTTACAACAATTTCTGCTCAATTTAAGCTTACTCTTCCTTTTTTGGCTACTGAAATTTTATCATCTACATTTTAGGGACATGCTTCATCCCATTTTAGGGATGTGCTACATGGCATGTAGTAGGTGCTCATTATTATCTGCTCAATGAAGGGGAAGATACAAATTTTAGCTCCTGGACTTAATGATTTTATTCCACACTGTCTTCAAGTGGTCTCTCATCTTCTGTTCTTTCTCCCCACTCACTATTGCTTCTATATTCACTAATATCCCAAGCTCAATATGAACAAAAATGAATCTATTAGCTTCTCTTCTAAGAAGTTCTCCTCCTGTCTTTCCTTACTGGTTATTGGCATTATACCGGGCTAGCTATTTCATTTCTAACTCCTCCTTCCCTGTTTCCCCAATTCTCTTCTATCCACTACCGTCATGCTTATTATAAAAAATCCTCATCAGCACTTGCTGAATTATTTCGATTGCCTCCCTATTGGTCTTTCTGTATACAACATGCCCCTTCTTCAATATGCCTGTCACAGATTTGGTTCTACCTTCCCCTGCTCAACAATCATAAATGCTTGACTCCTCCACATGGTGTTCATGACCCTCCATAACACATACTTGTAGACCTGTCTAGTCTCACCTGGACGACATCCTACCACCTGCCTGACAGCTTCACTAGCGACTCACTTCCGTCTTCATATCCCCATCACTTCCTTCCTTCTCAGCCTTTGCTTATGTAATGCTTTCTCCTTCACAAAGGAAGTGGCATGGGGTTTATACATGATCGACTTTCCCTGCTGGGTTGCCAGGGAGAGAGTGCTTTTCAATCATAGCTTAATGTTTCAGCAGGCATGGACTCAGAATCCTCATCCAGGCACTTCCATTCTCACAAGGAACTGATGTAGGAATTCAGGTAAACCCTCTCTTCCCTGGGGCCCTTGCATGACTTGGTGCCCTTTATCAACTACCAAGTCCAAGTCATCTGTCAAGATCCAGATCAAAGGGCACCACTGCTGTAACACTGTCCCCACCTCCCCTCTGAACTTCTCATTGACCTTTCCCTTATGGGTTTTGTTTGTTTGTGATTGTTTTTTGCTTTACATGGTAAAAATATAGTGGAGGATCAATCTTCCACTAGAGTCCAAAGCACCCTGGGGGTGAAGATGGTCTTTCTGTATACAACATGCCCCCTCTTCAATACGCCTGTCACAGGTTTGGTTCTACCTTTGAAGTGCTAGATTTCACTTTCAAGTTTTCCACTGCTCTAATCACAGTGTAGAGATTAATGTTCATCAATTACTTTCTCACACATTCTGCTTTTATTAAGGACATAATAAGTTTGCTGCTTTTTTTGTACTGTATTTTACTCTCCTGGAGGGCAGGAACCAAGCCTTGTTCATCTCTGAATCTCCCACAGCCCTGAGACTCAGTAAATTGTTATTGGTAGTTCACTGAATAGCTGTCTTCATTCTCTGTCAATGGTCAGTATTGTGTCCAGTTAATATCTTTCAACTGGGATATTTTTGTAAAATATTCTGTTTTTCAGGCTTATTATTTTGGATTGACCTTCTTTCCTAATTAGGTCGAATGATCAAGGATTTACTGAATTTCAAAACCTTGAATGAAGCAATTCAGCAGAAAATCTGCAGAAAAAAGCAGTAACAGGGTAGAGTTTGGAGAGAAAGGGAAGAGGGTGATTCAGAGACAAAGGAGATAAAAGCAAAGAGAGTCAGATGAAAAGAGAGGGTAAGGGAGAAGGGCACATCCTGAGAGTAAGAGCAGAGGAGACAGACAGGGAGAGGCAGGGACCATGGCAGGCAGTGGACAAACAGCCAAGGGAAAACAAAGCTGGAACATTAGAACTTATGCCACCATTAAAAACAAATGATGCTGCTGAAAATAAGAACATCTATGAGGTCTAAGGAAATTTCCTATATGATTTTCATTTCCCTTTTAAGTGTGAGGAAGATAAATGAGAGTAAAAGCAATTTTATTTATTTATTTATTTATTTTGGCCCACAATAAAATATAAATGGGTTGAAACGTGAGATCTTTAAGAGAAATGAAAATAAAGAGGTTATAAAAAGAGAGGAGGAAAATGTATAAATAGAGGGAGGGGTGAAATGAATATAAGGAAAATGGTAGGAGAGAGTAAGGGAAGGGAACTGCAGGCAAGATGACAATAAATTAACATGTTTGTTTGAATACAGAGGCTGCTTGGTGAAGATGAGAGCTCACATCTGCCTTTGATCAGCCACATGGCAGCCTAGTATCAGATCGGAAAGTAAATGAGATGATAAAGTGAAACCACAGTAAGTTTAATATCTTGGGCTGGGGGAAAGCTGGAACGTGGAAGATGGCTGCTTCATCCAGCAAAAAACCCTGCTGGAGGTTTTAGGGCCTATCAGGGCAGGGCCTGGCAGTGGTCCTGATGCCCTCTGTGGCCTTCAGAAGTACAGCAGGGCAGTGAGGACAGAGGGGAGAGTGCTCCGGGGAGACTCCCGGGCTCCAGTTTCCTGAAAGCAGACCTCACTTTGCTGACACAGCCAGGATCTGATGGTAGAGAATTTGCTTAGCTCCAGGGACTTTCTGAATTGGCATTTCTTTACCCCGAGAGGCCAGAACAAAAGATGAAATCATTATTTCAAAGGGATTTTTTTTTTCTTTTCATATCCCCCCTCTTCATAGAGCACTTTCTTTTATTGCTGAATTGCTAGAAAGACTGCTTAATATGTAAATGGGACCACGTTCTACTCACAAGTTTCTTTGCAGATTTCTAGATTGTTTGGAACAAGAACTTTATAATCATAAAGCAACTGCTTGGAAGATTTCTTAACTATATTTAGGACATTAGAGAGTGGCAAAATGACCCATAAACTCCCATATACATAAATTATAAGTATTGCTAACATGATTTGAGATTCTAGCGTGAGCCATGCACTGGCTTATATTACGTTATTTAGCTCATGAGGAAATTGAGGCTCAGAGATATTGAATAACTTGCTTATGGTTATAGGGCTAGGACATGGGAGAAGAAGATGGAGCCTTATTGTTTGCCTTACCATTGCTGTTGCTATTCTGCCTATGATTCTAGTGAATATTTTATCAACTGTGAGAAGAGAGATTTTTTTTCCAAGTTAGGTGTCATTTTTTTTGTTGTTGTTGTTGTTCCAGGGATTGAACCCAGGGGCATTTCACAGCTGAGTCACATTCCCAGCCCTTTTTTATTTTTTATTTTGAGAAAGAAATTCACTGAGTTGCTCAGGGCCTCACTAAATTGCTGAGGCTGGCCTCAAACTTGCAATATTTCTTCATCAGCCTCTTAAGCCATTGGGATTACAGGTGTGAGCCACTATATTCAGCCAGTGTAAGGTTCTTTAATCTGAGAGAACCCAGTAGCTCAAATCATTCCTCTTTCCAAAGAGGATGCATGACTTTGGATGGGACCGTTCCATTTAGTTGGATGCACATTCTAGAGGTGAGCCTCGCCATTTTGTCTGTTTTTAAAGTCAATTGGACAAGAGAAGTTTGAAGAGCTTAGCATACAGAAAACCAAGTCTTGAAAATGGAAGAAGAGCTTCAACAGAAACCAGATACTGTCCCTATCCTCAGCAATTATATAATTTAATAGGGTATTTAGAATGCACATGAACAAAAAGATATAAAAGCATAGAGAAGTCAAGATAGAAGCACAAATTAATATCAAAGAGAACTTCTCCCTCCTGTACATTTCAATGAAGTTAGGGTATGGGGAGGGAGAAGTCCAGGGTGGGGTGTTTTTCTACACTTTTGCCATATTGGGGGAAGTTTATGTATGAATGTGTGATGAGGGAGGTAGTAGAGAAAGGAGAGACTAGAAAAATTAAAGAGCTTATTGTTGAGTCTCAGTGTAACAGTCATAAATTGCTCATCTGGAGATAAGTGAGCTTTAAGATCTAAAAGAAAATCACAAATAGACAAAAGAATGGGAGCTAGGCATGGGTACTGAAGCAGCTCTGTAGTGATCCATGCTAAACTGCTTGAAGGATAGATAGCTCAGGATATCCTTCTGTGGGACAGCACATGAGGCGTTTGTCTTAGAGGGGTTTTCTTTAGAGGAAAGGCAGTTAGCAGTAGAAGATATGACTGTCTACAATCATGAAGCTTTATTGTAACTTAAAAGGACTCTGGCTAATTCCACTATACAAGATAATATAAAATCCAACTCAATACATCAGACCTCTAAAATATCAACACTAAAGAAAAATACTTTTTAAAAAAATTTATTTATTTATTTCAATTAGGTATATGTGACAGCAGAATGCATTTTGATCCATTGTACACAATTGCAGCACAACTTTAGATGTCTACGTTTGTACTTGTTGTCGCGTTACACCATACGTGCAGTCCTAAACATATACGTGGGGTAATGATATCCATCTCATTCCACCATCTTTTCTGCCCCCATTCACCCTCCTTACCTTCCCTCCCTTTTGCCCAAAGTTTCTCCACTTTTCCCAGGCCTCCCCTTTCCCCATTTTGTATCAGCATCCATTTATCAGAGAGAACATTCAGGCTTTGGTTTTATGGGATTGGCTTACTTTGCTTAGCATGATATTCTCCAACTCCATCCTTTTGTCTGCAAATTTTATAATTTTGTTCTCTTTTCATGCTGAGTAATATTCCATTGTATATATATACCACAGTTTCTTTATCCATTCATCCATATTCAAGAGCATCTACGTTGCTTCTACCGTTTAGCTATGGTGAATTGAGTTGCTATGAAGATTGAAGTGGCTGCGTTATTATAGTATGCTAATTTTAAGTCCTTTAGGTATAGACCTAGGATTGGGATAGCTGGGTCAAATGGTGGTTGCAGTACAAGTTTTCCAAGGAGACTCCATACTGCTTTCCAGATTCATTGCACTAATTTGCAGTTCCACCAGCAATGCATGAGTATGCCTTTCCCCTCCACATCCTTACCAACATTTATTGTTGTCTGTATTCTTGATATCTCCCATTCTGACAGACGTGAGATGAAATCTTAAAGTAATTTTGATTTGCATTTTTCTATTTACCAAAGATGTTGAACTTTTTTTTCATATATTTGTTAATCGATGTATATCTTCTTCTGGGAAGTGTCTGTTCAGCTCCTTAGCTCATTTATTGATTGGGTTGTTTATTTTTTTGGTATTAAGTGTTTTGAATTCATTATATGTCCTGGAGATTAATACTCTATCTGATGTATGAGTGGCAAAAATTTGTTCTCAAAATGTTGGCTTTCTGTTCACCTCATTGATTGTTTCTTTTGCTGAGAAGAAGCTTTTTAGTTTTGAGTCTATCACATTTATTAATTCTTGATTTTAAGGAAAAGTTCCTTTTAAAATAAAATAATTAACATTAGGCAAATATGTTGTTCTTTGTTTTGAAAGGTTAATCTGATAGATTTTATTGAACACTCCACCTCAATGAAAGAGAACACAGCTTATTTTAAATTGCTTGTGAAATATTTACTGATTATGTATAAATCCCCAAATAAAACTTCAAGAATAATTCTGGGGGCCGGAGATGTGATTCAAGTGGTAGCGTGTTCGCCTATCATGCGTGAGGCACTGGATTCGATTCTCAGCACCAAATAAAAATTAAAAAAAAAAAGATATTGTGTCCACCTAAAACTAAAAAAATATATAAAAAAGGACTTCTTCTGTGATTTAGAGATAGTTCAGGTGAAATTGTCTGATCACATTGTACTCAACAGAAATAGAAAATTAGCAACAAAAAACCCAGCATCCAAAAATGTTGAATTCTCTATTATACAATAAACAGATCTTGTCCCAAAGAAATCTTGCTCAAAGTTAAAATTGCACAATATCTTTAAAAAACATGTTTTTTAAATGAACATATCAAAACTCACAGAATTTGGCTAAAATTTCACTCAATGGAAAATTCTGGGCCTCAAACATTTCTATTACTAAATAAAAAAAGTGGAAACCAGAGAAGAGGGGAAGATTATATTTTACATCATTTGCTTTTTAAATTTTGCACCATCTCCACACTACTGAGGTTAGTGGGAATGTCTTCATGTGTTTGTATGCTATTTATTACTTTTCATTCTTCTTCTATTCATGTGTTTAACTTATTTATATTTAGGCTGTTTGATAGGCTTTTAAAAGTTACTCATATAGTTTTCCCTTCCTTAATGTCACGACATTAAAAAGAGGCAAAAATGTTTTTCTGGTGTCAGTGTCATTGTGTCATTGAAGACTGGAAATCTAAAAGGAGCCAACCTTTTAGATTAATTGAAACACTAACACATCCTCTGTTCTGGGTAGCAGCATATGGTGTGAGACTTGTGAAAGCTAACAAAATGAAATGAACAAGGGAAACTAGGAATGGGTGATTCTCAGAGAGCTCTCTAGAGGTAAATTTTTAAAGGGGTCTTATTTTTCTTTGATTGGTGCATGTAAGTCATACAGAATCATGGGTTTCAGAATGGTTGTGAGAATAGTTGTGACACACATACCCTTCTCCTCCCATTTCCTCACTCTATCCTACTGGTCACCCTTCTACTTTCCCTATTTTCCCCCCTCTAGTTTCCACATATGAGGGTCCTTTTTTTCCTGAGTCAGGCTTATTTCACTCAGATTTAAAGTTTCCAGTTCCATTCATTTTCCTGCAGATGACATGATTTTATTCTTCTTTGTGGTTGAATAAAACTCCATTGTGTATATCTGCTGCACTTTTCTTTATTTATTTTATTGACGGACACCTAGGCCTATTCTGTAACTTGGCTATGGTGAGTTGTGCTGCGATAAACATGGGTATGCATGTATCTCTGAAGTATTCGGACTTCAATTCCTTTGGGTAATTGAAAGGAATTTCAAAGGGAAGAGAGAAGTAACTCAAAGGGCAATGACTACAGAGGAAGGAACGGCCAGAATGTATGTCAGGGAAAGTACTACTCCAAGTAGGAAAGCAAGATACATGAGATTATCAGGAGAGGGCCACAGCCCACCATTCTGGAGGCTTAGCAGGGCCAAAGACTCAGCAGTGAGGTTCCAGATGTCAAGGAGCAGGAATCAAGTCCTGATTGTTGAAGATAAATAAGAAATACAAGATGTGCAGAGTGAGGCGATCGATTGAATGTAAAGGTTCAAATGCCAATAAAGACTCAGTAAATGACCAGGCTTAAAAATTCTATTGTACAATGAATATCTTGTTTTCTCATATATTTTTTTTAATAAAGGGAAAATTATTTTGTCATAAAGAAATAAAAACAAGTTCTCTAAAAGTTATAAAATACAACAGTACATAAGGACTTGAAAGTTGTAACACTAAAGAAAAGTACTTTTTAAAATAAAAATGATAAACATTAGGCCAATATACTGTTCTATTGTCAATATAAATAATTTCCTTCAATTTCCAGGGTGGCCCAGTGGTTAGCAGAATGAGTTCTGAATTTAGAAAGCCTGAATGAAATTCAGATTCCCTTTCTAATTAGCTGATGACTGGACAATTACTCAACCACTTTAAATCCACATGTGGCTAGTAGTTACTTACCTCACAGTATTATTGTGATGATTGTATAAAATAACTAATTTAAAAGCATGTAATAGAATTATTTCATCCCATAGAAAGAACACTAAAAGTATTAACTATTTTCATCATTATTCTAACCTAGTACTGTCTTAATATGTAGGTCTATAATTACTTTTATATTTAGATGTTTCATGGAAAAGAATGTTCTAAAAAAATAGATACTTGAACATATTTACATTTTGTAATTCAATGATCAACCACAGGGAAATGTGTGGCAGTCCCATATGCAAACCTACTAAGTAATTAAATATTAACAAGATCAAACCATCTACTTCACCTAATTGGGTCATACTTGATATATTTAAAAGTGGGTGCTTGCCATAAATTCATACACTTTTTAGAATGAACTTGAAAACATGGAACCTTGAACTGAATATGCTTTTGAAAATAACTGGACTCAAAGTTGGCGGTTGGCATCTTTTCCACTGTACTTTACGGATCAACACATTAGCCAATCAATTGATCCTTTACCGCCTTTTACTTTTGATCCTTCTACCATTATTCAAATCTGGCCAGAACTCCTCTCCAGTTTAAAATATTTACTCTCAGCAGCAAATTACCCTTTCAGAACTAGGTCCATTATATTCTTTGTGACTGCTTTGGGATTTTCAGGGATAAAGTTTTTAATCCCAGTAACATCACATGTTTGTTCTTTCAGAGAGCTTTATTTTGTGCTGAAGTTTGTGGGTTTCCTGCTGATGTCAGTTGAACATTCATACATATTCAGCACTTCGCCCCTGTTTGAGTTGGTAGCAAGAGTCCTCGGTGTTTGCACTTTCCATTATGATGACCATTGTGATCAGGATCACTGACATCAGCACATTGTCCATTACTGTTTCATGGTCATTCATTCAGAACCAGGCACATGCTAATGCTGATGAGGAGGCCTAGACACACAGGCTATGGTCCCTGGCTTAGAAAAAAGCCACCATGGCTCTAACGAGCAAATAGACACATAAATATCAAGATTCAGACAATAACTCCAGATAACTACAAGTATTCTGGGGCTGAGTTTCCAAGGCCAGGTACCTGGGAAACCTTTTCTCAGGCTCTTTTAACATGCCTGCCATAGATGGATAATAGAGTTAGCTCTATAAACTAGGCAAGAGGCAGGATCAAGTGATTATGTTGTCTCTCCTTCTGACTGAGAAATATGAAATTAGTCCTTTACTTTTGTGGATAATATTTTCTGAGAATATGATGGAAGTTCAACAACAGACTTAACATGTTTGATGGCTGATTTTGTTTCTCAAAAGAGTTGAAAAATTTTATAAGATTGGTTATTTCATCTAGTCTTTTAGGTGTAATTTTCATTGAAAATATTTCAGTATTTTGTATGTATATGTGTATATATATACATTCCTATGTGCATATATATTCTTCTTTCATTAGATTTACTCCCAACTGATCAATTTAATTAAATGAGCATCCAGTTGAAACTTAAAGATTCACTGCTTTCAGTCTCATGATTTCTGCATTTGTCTAAATGTTATAATTAGTTTTATGAGCATAAATATTCTGCTTGTGTGCATTTTGTTATGTTTTCCACTCATTTTTTGTAAAGCATGTGTCAAAAAAATTTTTTTTCACCCCTTTTCAAGTAACATCAGGAAGCATAGTAAGTAAGACAGATGCAAAGTGGAGCTGCAGTGAAAGATGAGTGTTGATGGGGGTCTGGAACTCTGACTCTGGGATGCCCTCTCTGTGCTTTACCTTGTCATTTCCTGCAGTAGTTATGGAGTAGCCCCGTTCAGTCTTTAAATATATCATTATGTTTGTGTTCACACTTCATTGTGTAGAACCAGTTGTGACAGTCAAAATGAGACCGCTGGGGGACAAGTATCCCTTCTATGCTGATGCTTTGAAATGCACATTCCTCAACCAATTTAAGAAAATCCATTTTTTGGTATATAAAATATGGTGTCAACATATCGTACACCTGATCGATATGATTTCCTTTTTTCCTGTTAGAATAAAAGTCTAAATTCTAGTAAGCACTGCTCATCTCCATCTGCATATCTGTATTGGAGAAGGCAGGATATGCAAGGCAAGTAACAGAAATGCCTCCCATAGGCTCATCTGGTTGTCTTTTTCACCTTTGAAATGCTCTTTATTTTCATTTTCACTCTACTTTTCAATATATTTTTTTAGGCTCACATTGGCTCTTAGATGGATTTCTTAATCTTGGTTCTTCTTGGACTTTGCATGGACTGAATCATGGTTATGCTAGGAAGAAGAAGCATAAAAACATGCTGTTTATATCGGTTCCAACAATACAGGCTCAAGTGCCTGACAGAATTTCTCTTACCGTTCACCATGGAGAGAAAAGACTAGTTAACACTTCGCCCTCTCATTTCTTTCATCTACCTGGCAGATCTCTGCATGGCTCTGCTCCTTTTACAGCTCAATTAGAAATAGAAACATCAGAAGGAAAACAGTACATTTCCTCATCGCTGTTCATACGTGACCAATGTCCTTTCCTGACAGTCTGGAAAATGATACCAGGCACACATTCCTCTAAGATAATGCTGTTACATTTACCTTGTAGGTGCCCTCATCATCGTTAGACTCCCTTTCAAATTAACTGCCAAAGTCACAAAGAATCTCTTTGATGACCTGTTTCCCCTTCAATGGATACTTCTCTTTTGTTTTTGTTTTTCATTTTTTTTAAATTGAGATGAAATTCACAGAACAATTAATTATTTTCAAGTGAATCATTCACTGACATTTAGTACATTGACAATGTTGTGAAATCAGGATCTCTATCTAGTTTCAAAAATATTTTCATAACCTCAAAAAAAAAATCTTGAACCCATTAAGCAGTTGCTCCCCATGTCCCGTTCCCCCAGTCCCTGACAACCACCAGTCTGTTTTCTGTTTCTGTGCATTTGCTTATTTGGGATATTTCTTACAAATCAATCATAATATGAGGTCTTTTGTAACTGACTTCTTTCACTTAGCATGTCTTTAAAATTTGTCTATGATGTAACATGCACCAGTAGTTCATCTTAAAAGACTGAGTAAGTCTGTTTTGTGTGTGCTGGTGTGTGTATGTATACAGCACAATTTATTCATACATTCAACTGTTGAGGAACATTTGGGCTGTCTTCACCTTTTGGCTACTATGACTGCTGTGAATGTGGGTATATTTTATATGAGTACTGATTTTTAATTCTTCTGAGTGTATACCCAAGAGTAGAGTCACTGAAGCATAAAGTAATTCCATGTTTAACTTCTTGAGGAACTTCCATACTGTTTTCATTTACCACAGTGTTTGAACCACTTTACATTCCCATCTGTGTATATAAGGGTTCCATTTTTCCCATATGCTCACCAACATTTATTTTCCATTTTTTAAAAATCATATCCATTATAATGGGCATGAAATAGCATCCAATTCTGCATATCAGCTTATCTTCTTTTGTCTTTCCTTCCAATATCCTATATTTTCTTTAAACATAATTTTACTGAAGTTTCCTTAAAACATGTGCCAAGTGTCACTCTTGTGTCTGTGAGAAGACCAGCTTGAGTTGGCTAGAAAGAGATTGGGAATAGAAGCCTAGCTAAGCTTGGGTGGTTTGGAAGATCCTACAAGCCCAAGCAAGCAAAGAATCAAGCAATCAGTTTACTAGAGGGTGTGGTGGGCAGAATTTTTAAATGTTCTTCAAGATTCTCTTTCCCTCTTGATTTTGCCTTGTCTAATCACCTCCCCACATTTGATGATGTCACCTTGAATAAGACTACCTGGAGGTTCTACAGATAGCCCTCCTACTAGAGAGTATCTGTTGGCTTTGTAAAAGCAAGTTCCCTGTTGTGAGAGGTCTGCCTGGCTAGGACCTAGGAGCAACCCCCATCAGGCAGGAAGTGGGAATCACTGTCCTAAGCTGAAAGGAACTGAATTCTGCCAACTATCTGCATGAGGTTGGCAGAGAACCATGAGCTCCAGATGAGAACTGAGTCTGGCTAATACTTTAATTTAAATCTATGAGACCCTAAGCAGAAAACTCATCTAGGTTCAACTGCACTTCTTACTTGCAGAACTATGGTAAATTTAATTGATGCATAATATTTGTCAATCTTTATGGAACACATTAAAATAATTTGGTACATATGTACAATGTATAATAAATCAGAGTAATAAGCCTTTCCATCATTTCAAACATTAGTGTTTTTTAATTTTTTTTTTGTAGTTGTAGATGGACAGCATGCTTTTAATTTTATTTGTTTCATTTTTATGTGGTGCTAAGATTCGAACCCAGTGCCTCACACATGCTAGGCAAGTGCTTTGCCACTGAGCTACAGCCTCAGCCTCCAAACATTAATCATTTTATGTGTTGGGAACCTTATACTCTTCAGTCATTCTGAAAGATAAATATTTTTAACTAAAGCTACCCTTCTATGCTATTAAAAAAAGAAGTAATTTTTCCTCTGTTGTCATCCCTTACTGAACTTGTTATCACACACCCCAGTCCTACCCAGTTTCCAGTGACCATTATTCCATTCCATTCTTCTACAGAATTCATTTATGAGTTTTCATAAATGAGTGAGAACAGGGGTATTTGTTTTTCTGTGTTTGATTTATTTCACTTAACACAATGTAAATGGATATTATTTTAAATTGTTTTTATTACAGCAGTAGAAAATTAATACAGGGGCTATCTAAAACACTTAATAATTAATAATTAGAATAGCATGGACACTGTTCACTCACAAAGATACTATACTGGTCATGAATGATGCCCCTGTTATCCCAGGACATATAGTATTGGTTTCACTGACAGCCCACCAGACTTGAGGGCTTTGCAGTCATCCTGGCACAGGGATGATCTGTTTCTAGTATCTGATCTAGTATAATCTGGTACTAGGGCCTCTTGGTACTTGCTTGGTATACTTTTTGCAGGAACCATGAAGTCCCTCAAAGTTGGTGATCAGAATATAGTAGGCATGGATACAAAGTGTTCAGAAAAGAGACCACATAGGTGACTCAATCATTATCCGGAGTTTTACCTCCACCAAATTTTGCAATACCTACAAACCCAGTGACAAAGCTATTAGATTTAAAGTTTATGTTTTAAACCACATCTTGTTTCAGAGCCATGTAAATGAAATATAGCAAAATATTCAAAAATGACAAAACATGGGAAACAACAATAACAGCAAAATAGAGTTTGTAGAAGTGGTTAATTCTACCATTTACTCCTTGAGGTAAGCTGTCTTCCAAACTGGGTTTTTCATCTGTCTTTTTTCATTTACTCCTTTCACTTTTATTATGTAACATATTTGAATAGTTTCCATGCAAATTATTTTCATCTTGTTCATGCTTATCATGAAAAGCTCTGTTCACACATTGTATTTTCTCTAACATAGTGTCCATCAATTCTCATAGATCTTTGATGATAAAAAAAAAAGTTCCTCAGGCATAAAGATTAAAAGAAGGCAAGTTATGTATAAGGCTCACACTTCTGTTCAGTAACATTAAATGCAAAGAAAGAAAGGAAGAAAGAAAAAAATGAGGGGCAAAGTAAGGAAGACAGGAAGGAAGGATGCGAGGGAGTAGCCAGGCAAGGAAGAAAGATTCTGAGGAGGTGAGGTGATCTATACATTTTATAAACATTCAAATTTTTGTTGAGGTATGAAAATAATAAGCAGATACCCTTAAACATGGAGGAACTCATGGACTTTTAAAAAATACTTGATGAAATACAGACAATTGAAATATAAATTTTTTAAAAAGCTGAGAAATGGAAGGGTTTGGTAAAGTATTGGTATGAATACTGAATCCAGATTAATACAGAACTATGAGAAAGCTGGTAATATATTTCAGAACAGAAGGCAAATGATATAGAACTTGATGTTATTAAAAATGCATAATAAAAATCTGGATATGGGGCAGAGGAGGTGAGTGGGAGTGCTAATTTCCTCATTTTTCAGAACAAGCAATCAATCAATATTGACTAAATTTGACACATTTAGTTTAAAAAGAACCATAATTACTCTAACTTCTTAGTATTTCTCTCATCATTTCTTAAATAAATCTTTATCTTTTTTAGAAAAATATCTAAAAATTATGTATTTAAATTCCACCAATTACTCCAGCTTTACTCATATCTTCTCTTTGCTTATATTTTGACACAAATTAAGAAGGGGCAAGATATGGTGTGATGTCATTTATAAGGAATCATTCCTGCCTCATAATTTTTTTCCTCTTATTTCCATCGATTCTCTTTATTTCCATCATTCTCATTTTTAATATTAAAAACAAGTAATATTAGATGCTATGACATGGACAATTTTTAAGATTTTCTTATCTGAACTTTGCTTAACTTCTTTAAAAGAGATATATCATTTAGGGGAAAAAATATAAAAGAAGAGGAAGAAGAAACTTTGAGCATGGTATCTCAGTTGTGATCCAGATATTTACTCAGGGATGGAAAACAATTTTTCAGAAAATTGCAGAGAGTAGGCTTTATTTTTTTAATTTCATTTTTCGTGTGTCTGCCGGAAATGGAACTCAGGGCTTCACACATGTTGGTAAGTGCTCCATCACTGAGTAACACCCCAACCTCTCAAGAATTATTTTTTTAAGGAGTGAAAGTATAAATAGAATTCCTAAAACCTAACAAATTTTAATTGGCTCTACACAATCTATATTGCAGATGTTGTCTCTGTCCCTAGAATTTGACACTTTCAGTTCCTACAACAGACACCCATAAGATACTTGAATGCATGGGAATTTGATAGAGTTTGGCTTTCATGAGCTCTGGAAAGGAGAATCACAGCCTCTGAGACAAGTTCCCCTGTGTTTCTCCTTTGCTAGGAAAGCAGTAAACCTTCTTTTTCCTTTTTCTCAACACTGTGTCCTTGTTATTGGATTGGCATTGGGGACAATGACTGAAATTTTGGCAGCAAACTGCTACTTCATGTGGGACCTGAGAGCAGCCCCCACTCCAGCTTTCTTGGGCAGGCCTGCCTCTCTAAGGAGCCCCACTTCCATTCTGAAGATGCAAAGTTGCTGTTGAACCAGATGAGAGCCAACTGCAGCAGAGTTAGTAAATGGGTTAGTTTACCTCAGGTCAAACCAGAGGAGCTATTCCTATGAATAAAGGGAGGGACTGTGGGACCATTCTGGCAGCTGCTAAAGCTCCTTTTGTTTGGGGGAACTCCCACCTTCTGTTTCTTTTTCTTTTTTCTTTTTAAAATATTTTTTAGTTGGACACAATACCTTTATTTTTTAATTTATTTTTTTTATGTGGTGCTGAGGATCGAATGCAGGGCCTGGCATGTGTGAGGTGAGCACTCTACTGCTGAGCCACAACCCCAGCCCCCCAGCCCCTCCCCCCCCACCACCACCTTCTGTTTCTAACCGATACAGGTTACTCCATCATGGTCCACTTTGAGAAAAAGGAAACTGCACTCAGTAAAATTGCTACACCCTTGGCTATTTGGTAAGTCCCCCAGTGTGCATGCCTAGACCCTGATTCCACACATCTGGTTCCTCTTCTTGGGAATATCTGGTTCCTCTTTTTGGGGACAACTGTGGTACCATTGGTGTAGGAGTCATAAGCATGACTTGAGAACCTAGGGATAGTTCTATTCTAGGTTCTCATCTGTTTGTTGACTTGGGTTTAGGAATTCCCTCTAGTTTTCTGACTGTGTTTTTGATTTGTTTGTATCTGTTATTGCCCCTTTTGAAGACATAGGCAATATGCAGTGATCCTATAGGTAGTCTCCTGGGAAAGAGCTTGGCTGGTCAATTTAAAGATTCCTATCTATTATAGCCATGCTTTTGAGGCTCATCTCTGGTTGTCTCTCTCTGTGTTTCTTTTTTGGTACAATCTTGCAATGGGAATTAGTTTGTCAAAGGTAAAGTAAGTTAAAAGGTTACCTATAGGTACAAGCCTGTCTAAGATAATGTTTTACTATAATGATCTGGCTTTTGAATAGCTTTCTGGATTATTATACAACCTTGCACTTGGAGGTGATCTGTCAAAGGCAAAGTAAGTGTAAGCTTGTCTAAGAAAAAGAGTTCATTGTAACACAATATGGCCTTTGAATGGTTTTTCTGGATAATTTTACAATCTTGACATTGAAGTTGGTCTGTCAGAGATTCTTCATGTATAGGCATTTATGCAATTGCATGATAAGAGGCCTGAACCATCAGGAATTAAGTTGAAGGTGTCAAAAGATACTGCCTCTGGTGTGCAAGCATAGCAGAAGAAAGGGTTAAAAAGATTTAAATCTATTAAACTTAGTGCTGGCACTCCCAGTTCTGTTCCTCAGCCTAGCCCCAGGCAGCCACAGGTCATCTCATTGTGGATCAAGGACACTAGCCCTAAACTGGGGGGAAAAAAGTATCAGAAAAGCTGCCATGGTTGTACAAAAATGGCCAAAGAGAACCTGGCCTCTGCCCTGCCTTCCAGCCAATTTTTCCCATGGAGGGTGGAGACTGCTGGCCACAAAGGATGTGGTAGTAGGTTTCAGCACTGATAGTCTCCCCTTTTTAAGATCTGACAGGACACCTTATTTGGCCAGGTAGCTATCACTGGGCACAGTAGTTCTTATATCCCATCAAACTAAATGCTTGGGTAGACTGGCAGGATAAATAACTGCACCCAGAAAAGAAAAGATTAGAAACAAAGGCCAAGCCATATTTTGAAGGCAGCTTCTGCAAAGGGATCTTCAAGGAAGCCTAAAGGAAAGGATGTCATTATGCTTAGTACAAGAAAAAAAGCCCCAAAGGAGCCTCTGGGTACAATTGACAGTGGGGAACTCCCTTAAAGTTGATGAAATCATGATAATGATCAGGTAGACAGGTCAGGCTCAAAAATATCCTGTGCTCCAATCCCTTGAAAGCTACGTGGGGGAGAAAAGATTAAGTTATAGTTTTTGTATATGCCAGATTGTCTGATCCTTCTCCTGGAGTGAAATTTGTGGTGAAAATTACATACACAGATAAAATTCTTAAGGGTTGTTTCAGAATATGAATTTAAGAAAGTATCTGAAACAATAAAAGATAAAGAGTAATAGGTATAAAAATATTTTAGTATGGAAAATTAGAAGTTAAAAAAGAAATGTTTCTGGATGAGAAAGTATTTTTGTCTGGTAAAGTAATACTCTTGTGCTAAAATCCAAGATGAAAAAGAACAATACTAAGGACATAAATGAATAAGTAAGTCACAGAAGGTTTGTGGAAGGTAGATTTCAAAAAGTTGATCCTCAGTACTACTCCCCCACCCCCACAAAGTTTATGTTTGTGGTTAAATTGGCTGTAATTAGCCCAGTCAAGGTTATTTGAACTTTAATGTACTGATATGAAGCAAAGTCTGAAATATTGATTTGCTCTGATATATCAAGATTATTTTCTTGTATGTTAGATTTTATTACTTAGGGAAACTAAGTCTTAAAGGAATTAGGGTTTGTACCTGTTTTTGAGTCTTCAATAATTACTTTGTAACTGGTTAAACAAAAAAATTTTATTTAGGTTATAACAATATAGTTGACACCCTAAATATATATGACTAGGTATATGTATGCATCTGAGAACTATATCTGTCTAAACCTCATATGTTATGTATAAGTTTATAAAATGAAAATTTATGTGAGTTTACTGGCAAGATAAGCACTAAGTGCTCTCTTTTATACATTGTATCTGATATAGAAGGGCCACACTGTCATTTGAAGACCTGTCTTATATCTGTTTACTTTGACTAAGTCTATTTATGATCACTAACACTGTTTCCTAAATATATAAGAGATTTAAGGCAATCCTTTGATATTTTTTGCTAGTACTGCTAACCCATGTACATCTGTGATTGTTGTTACTGTACAACAGGGGTTCTAAATTGTACTTCAAAAGTTAAACTTCGTTAAATGTAAAGCTTAGGAGAGAACACTTCACCAAGGTGGTGCTCTCCAAACCAAAATTATCTGTAGCAATAGTCTCAAATTTGTATATAAATAACAAATTTGGTTCATATTTATTCATGTCATTTGATGTTTTAGAGCTGGGTAAAGTAACCTGTTGTCAATAAGTTATATATATATAATTTTGTGTTACTCTTTACATTGAAATAGGAATTTTAATGTACTTTTGGAAGATAATAAGGACAGCCTGATATCTTTAAAAGTGACATTGTAAAACATGGAAGAATTTTGCTACTTTTTCCACAAAAAGAAAGTTAAAAGTTCTCTTTGCCTTTGTTTGGTTCATATTTTCAGATGTAATATGTTATTTGTCAAGAGCCCTGCCTTACCTGAGATAAGTCTCTGCCTCCTATCCTATTCCATGTTATAATGGCACCAAAATAGGCTAGACTTCAGCTCATTTAAAGTTGTGTTCAAAAGATCAATTTTTGTTATAAAGATTACTGTGATATCAAAATAAATAGGGGATATAATATATGAATAAGTAGAGATTTGAGATTATAGAAATCATTTTTCTTGGTTCATAGCTATTACACAAATTGAATTTTTTTTCTTCTGTTAATTTCATTTTGAACTTTCCTTATAATCTTTATAATTTTTGCCTGTTAGTGGTTTGCAGAGGTACTACTTCAATAAAACAATGAGTCAATTGGAGATAATAAGCCATCACCTATAGGACAGATAGTCTTAATACTGGAAGTCAGAATTATATACTAACTCTCATTAAATGAAAGGAGTAACTCTAAAATTATAGATATTGAAGTTATAATCTGGTATCACTTTAAGACTGGTGAAACTGGCATGCTGGGTATTTAAAACCAAAAACTTGGATATCACAGTCAAGGAAATAAAAGGCCCAAGGAAAAAGCAGCCAACATTTTGACCCTTTGCCATCTAAGATCATCCAGCACTCTAAGAATGATGGGACTCCTCTTTGGGCCCTGCAACTCTGGTGAGTCATCTGACCACCTGGAGATCAAGAGGATCCCAGAGAATAGAAAGCTAACCAGTGCACATTCTGCAAAAAAAGGAGGGTTGTTAGAGAGGAAAATGTCCCTGACACTTCCAGGAGAAGCTACATGTGGTCATCAGGACCCTGACCCATCCTGGCAGATGGCACCACTGCTAGAGGAAAGCTAAAGGAAACTAGAGGCTTCATACAGGTCCCCAGGGATAACGTCTGAGGAATCTCAGCTGACTCTAGGGAGTAGATAGGAACAAAGTCAGTTTTGACCAGGTTGACCAGGTTGGTCCTAAACACCTGACAGGACAGTATAGCCTAAGCACAGTATAGCCTAAGTATAGCCTACATGGACATTTAAAAGGAAAACAAATGTATTTTTTCTTAAAATGTAACTTAATATTCAACCCTGTCAAAACTAAGTAAAGCTGGAGGATATAAAGGAAAGGTTCTTGTGTGGGAGTACCTAATAATAATGATCATAAAGAACTCTAGAGTTGCATATTTGTCCTGAGTTAATTTGAGGCTAATCTCATAGGCCTACAAATCTTCCTGACTTCCTAAATTTGATAAACTTGATCTGTTTTCCACTCATATGATTATGAGTTACTGTCTTCATGGTTTTCTGAGACTGGCTTAAATACTAATTGCTTTTGTGCTAATTGTTTAAAAAAAACATAATGCTTTGCTTTCTTGTTTGTTATTGTCTTAGCATGATCCCTCCCTATGTATGCCTTGTCCAGTCACCTGCCATCTGCCACTGGAGACCTCTTGACTGCTCTGATGGACTTTGGGTTACTTTCCCCAACTTTGCCCTCTTTTAGCAGGAAGGAGTTTGGAGATATCGTCACCCATTTCCCCACAGAAATGGAAAGTAGACATCGACAGTGGGGAATGTGACAGTGGTCTACTTTTTGCTTTGAATATATCCCTTGCTGCTCTGCCACTGCAAGTTAGTTTTAAAATGGACATGTTTCTTTCTCTTCCTCTCTCCCTGCTTCTCTCTAATCTCTCCCCTTCCCTAATCTCAGGGGAAACAGGATTACCCTTCTTCTCCATCTTAGGCAGATTTATCTGTCCTTGAATACACACCCACCATAGGAACAAAGTAATACAGATTTGAAGGATGGTACCAGAAGATCTCAGAAATAACTATCTCCCAAATTAACAAGTGAATTACAACTGCAACAGAGAAGACATGGGATCTAGCCTTTGAATAACCTCTTTAAAAGCCACCTGTTCCTGCTGATTGGCAGAATCACAGCCTCTGGGACAGGAGTCACCTGTGTTTCTTCTTTGCTAGCAAAGCAATAAAGATTCTTTTTCCTGGGAAGGGGGGATAAGAAGGGCAGCACAATACAATAGACACTAGTATGGCTCTATGTATAAACGTGACTGTATAACCAATGTGATCCTGCAATCTATACATGTGGAAAAATAAGATTATGTACCCCATTTGAATAAAATATTTGATATGTCAAGATCATTGTAATGTTTTGAGCAACTATTAAAAAATTTAAAAAAACAAATTTAAATAGAAAAAAAAGATTCTTTTTCCTTTTTCTTAAAATAAATTAAAAATAAATAAATAAATGCAGCCCTAGGAAGTTTTGTAATGCAAAAATGCCTGAGATATTTTGTGTGGTCTAAAAGTTTTCTTCTTGCAAAGGAGATGAATTAAGGAGTAGGCAAAAGTCTTTCATATTTAAAAAATGCAAACATATTAACTCTTTTACTCTAAAATTATGTTCTATTTTCTTTTACCTTTATTTTTTATGAATATACCATATATTAGTTTTTAATTGCTGAGTGACCAATTTTCTCCAAATATAGCAGCTTAAAACAACAAAACTTTATCATTGCACACATTTTATGTGAGTCAGTAATCTGAGAGTGACAGCTATATATATGGTCGTGGCATTGCAGTTGGATTGTCTGGCAGGGCTTTAGTCTCTGAAAGGCCACTGTCTCCTTTGAGCTCACTCAGAAACTTAGTTCTGTTCCCCATAGGTCTCTCTGTGGACACATCAAGAGATGGTGTTCCTCAGAGTAAGTGAAGAAAGATAAAGAGAGAGTTGAGAATGAGAATAAGCAAGGAATTGGGAAGCTGCAGTCCTTTTTTAACCTACTCTTAGATTTGACCTCATACCCCTTCCTCCATGCTCTATTTGCTAGAAGAGGGTCACCATATTTAAGGGGTGGAGGTGAGACTAAGATGCACCTTTTGAGGGGAAGACTATCAGAGAGGTTGTGGACCTATCTTTAAAATGACTATATGTACCTAATCCTTCCCCATTCTTGCCCTACTTTTTCATTTCTTGCAATCTTGGCTTTGGTCCTTTCTCCCCTACTGAAAACATTCTGGAAGATTACCATTAGCCTCCTTTATACTGGCTCAAATGAGTTTACTTGGGATTGTAAACTTTAATCTTTTTGCAGCATTGACGGCTTTTTAAATGTTTGGTCTGTCTCCTTCAGGAGATTGCAAACTCCTTAGAAAAGTAGATACTTTGCTTATTCAATTTTTTTTTCACACGGTATCTGGTACAAAGAAGATTCTAAACATTTTTCATCACATATAAATATACTCATTTTACCTTGAAAATATTCTAAGTTTATATTAACTCTTCAAAGAGAGGTCAAATTGTGTCAATTTTCTTCTCAAGACATGGAATTATTTCCAGCTCAGGGTAAAAGCCAGAGTCTTAGAGTGGTCCAAGGGCTCTATACTCTGTACCCTCAGAACCCTCACTTCACAACTCATATTGTACTGCATTGCAGATTCTTAACTCCATTCTTATTGAGTCTTTTGTAATTCCTTGAATAACTTAGACATATTCTTGGCTCAAGACCTTTACACAATCTATTCCCTCTGCCTGGGACACACTTCCCCTACATATCCACGGACTCACTCTGTCACCTGCTTGAAATCATTGCTCAAATGGTGTCTTCTCAAAGAGACAGCCCCAACCACTGTGTTTATGAAGTTGCCCTTCCCATTCCACTAGTGTCTACTCACTTTCTAGGTTTAGTTTTATAGGGAGCTCATCACTGAAGATCACACTATATATTTAGATTTTTCATCCTACTTTTATTTATTCCCTCACTAGAATATAATCTGTTTTATTGGCTGTTATATCCTTACTGCCTAGCATATGGTAAACATTTGATAAATATTTGCTGAATTAGAGAATTAATTAATCTTACAGACATAATTAGAGCCGCTTTTCAGTCAATGAGAATAATGGCAGCATGCCACCAAATCCTTTCCCACCCTTCTAATTCCGCTGGTGTTTTGTGGGAGAGAATGGGAAGGTTTAGGTGGGACAGGGAATGGCTCCTATTCTCTTCAAAGAAAAAACTACTCCTTTCCCACATTCACATATCTGATAAATAATTTTAAAAAGCCTCTCATATAGATTAAAAGAGATAAAAAGAGAAGCAGGGAATGAGACTAACCACAGCTGGGATCCCCAGTGAAAAAAAGTATATAGCATAAAAAGGGAGTGTGGAGAGATTTCCTATTTCTAGTCATGCATCACCATCTCCTTGCTCTTTGGCAGGCACCAAGCCTTCCAGATCACCCCAATTAAACTGGAGGTTCCATGATCCCCCTTGGAAGTGGTTCCTCATAAATTATATTAAATACAAATCCTCTAGAGCATGATTATACTTGAGCCTTGATGAAAATATATTATTGCCTCTCTGTGCCCTACCTCTGACTAGGGAAGGGTGAACTAGTCAGGCAGGCTTGATTTCCTCAGGAGAAAATGGAGAGAGAAAGCCCCACTCTCTTCTTACTTGCCTGGTAATTGCTGCAGAGATAATCAGGCTTTCAGATATTTTACCCAGGAAGGGCCGATGGGAATTCAGGGCTCTATTGAGACAGCCAGAGGAGAAAGAGGAAGGGATGTTCAGTGAGGAAATAAAAATGTAAACACATTTTTAAGTGAAGCAGACTTTGAAGATTATCTGCTGGAAGCATTAGAACTTGTTTTAATTTTAATTCTTTTTTTTTTTCATGTGACCCAAAACAACCATATTTGAATATCAAGAGATTCTTTTGAGTGAGATTTTAGGAAAGGAATTCAGAGGTATTTGTTTAAAAACTTCTAAAATTTCCCAAAATTACTATAAAAGTTGATTACAAATTAGTTTAAAACTAAACACCTCCCATGTGTTTATTAAATAATGTCAATGTATTTACTCATTTGTAGTCTGTAATTCCCAGTCTGCTTCCTTGTGCCCAAATCTGACCTCTTCCCATCTCCTAATTGCAAATTTTTAAAAACTAGTAAGTTAGAAAATTTTCCACGTTCCCAGATTCCTCCTTCATAGTTCTATAAATCTTTGAAGTTAATTTCTACTTCTGTATCTTCCATGAACCCCATGTTTTGTGTACTGGTTTTATTGGATGGAACTTCTCAATGTAGTATTTGAGAAGTCATGTAGCACTGACTTCTCATATAGGGGCCCAAAGAAGATATTTATCCTAGATTTGGGGGACAGGTCTTTTTAAACTTTTCTTCTTTTCTAATGCCAATTTTTATTTTACTTTCATTATTATTATTAATTAGATTTTCTAGGAGGTTTTCTATTCGTTTTTTCCCCCCAAAATGATCACATTTCAATTATTCTGTCCAGACACCCTCATAAATACTTCTTTACTTGTCAGAATGAATGTCTTCTTTTAGATAAGCAGTGTGTTTTCACCAGATCCATGAAATCTTTTATTGGTTCATTTCTACTCATACCTTCAACAGCTTCCTGCAAAGTTCTTCTGCCTCCGTCTCTAAGTATTTCATAAATCTCTCTTAAAATAACTTATTTTGGTCATTCTACATCTTGCTCAAAAGTTTTAAGTGGCACTCCATTAGCACCATAGAAAATGCCGGCTCCTGACCACGTTTCATAACAACACTTGCCTTTCCCCAGCCGGACCTCTATTCCTCCAGAGGGGCAGGGAGAAAGGCCTGCCATCTGCCCTCCGCACTCAGAATGAGGTCAGCCCCTTGAGGCTGCATTGTGCAGTTGTTAGACTTTTGTCTTCCTATGTACACATGTCCTCCATTAAAGAGGTCCTCAACCATTACCCAAAGAATCTTTGAAATCCTCTCCCTAAGAAAATGTCATCATTTGAAAATAAACAAAGAATAAATAATTCAAAAGTAAAACAAAACAAAATTTGACATGAGAAGTTTAAAAAGACACTTTTTAAATCACACATAATACTATGTCTAGGATAAGGCAAATACATTTAAGAATATTAATGCTATGATCAATACTTCAAAATGTTAATTATTAATATTACCCCAGAGCCAGGTGCATGCCTACAATTCCAGCAGCTTAGGAGGCTGAAACAGGAGGATGGCAAGTTCAAAGTCAGCCTCAGCAATTTAGTGAGAACCTGTCTCAAAATAAAATACATAAATAAATTAAAAAATGACTGGGGATGTGGATCAGTGGTTAAGCATGCCTGGATTCAATAACTGGTACAAAGAAAAAAAAGTTATCCAGGAGAAAGCTTTGACCCATTACAATTTCAACTAACATGTTGAACTTTTGTCATATAAATATATTTTTTAAATTCTAGGTTTCAATGTTTAGGTACACACAAATGTTTTTCAAAGATTTAGGAAACTGAATTTAGAAAATGTGTAATATTACAAATTTTATGTAGTAATATTGTCAGATTCACGTTGCAAAACTTGACAATGGCAGAAGTAAAATAAGAAATACATAAACAAAATAGCTTTTGGGTTTTTGCCTTTATCTAAATAAAATATCATTTACATAAAAGGAGAATCATAAACACCTATGTGTAATTTAATCCAAATATACCTTGAATATAATATGAAAATACAATGTAGAATTATCTACCATTACAATATAATGGTAAATAATTATTAGGAATTTTATTAATTGATAAAAGGGAAAAAATGATTGTCTCAAGAAATGTTAAATATACCTCATATTCTATTCAACATTCACTCCATTACAACTCAGAGATCATTTCTAATAAGTTGAATGAGCCCCAATACTACACTCAATCACCACGGTAGATATAGTCCCACTTTCCTCAAGAACAAGATAAAGTTATTTAGTCTAAAAGTTCCTTCCAATAAATATGATGAAAATTTAGGAGAAAGGGGCTAAACTATTGGAATAGCAAACACATTTATCAGTTTTTAAATATTTTATTTTATTCTGAGGAAAAATATGAACTTAAAAATTTTTATGAGAATTGATAAGTTCTGCAGAGTCACTGGATACAAAATAACAAATAGCTTTATGAAAACAAATAGCTCTTCTATAAACCAGCACTTGTTCCCTAAAAGATATGAGAAATATAATTCCATTAACAATTGCAAGTAAGAATATTTCAATGTTAGGGGTTGGGGACATAGCTCAGTGGTAGAGTGCTTCTCTAGCATGTACGAGGTCCTGGGTTCAAATTGCAGCCCTACTACTTACTACTACTACTACTACTACTACTACTACTACTACTACTACTACTGCAACTAACATGACTGGGAATGAGTATGATAAAGTGAGTAGGATGTTATGAAAATAAATTATGAAATAATATATTTCTGAATAAGAGGACTTCTTTTTGAAGAACTTAACTTTTCTCAAATTAATACATTGATTTAAAGGAATATTTAGTAAAACAGGTGATTCTAATTATTTGCAGTTAATGTGTTTTACAAAGTTGCTATGAACACTGGATTAGCCAATGCTGAACCATTCCTCTTAGGAGACATGCAGGATTAAATTCCTAGGAGCCTCACATAATAATATTTGACTCAACTTATCCGTGATAACTATTTAATGCATGTTAATGTGTAAAGACACCTTAATTTTACATATAATTGGTTTGTCAACGTTGTCCCACAGCCAATGGTTCTACAATTTATGCCTGGACTAAGGTTATCTAATATATGTCTTTCTTCCATAAGGGTAATATCACACCTTAATGCACTAAGGAACTTCACAATGCAACCCAGTATCACACCCAAGGGACATTTGAAACAGCAAATTCACTGAAAAGTGCTGAAAATCTAGAAAATGTGTTGTCCCTCACCCAAAGACACTTGTTTATAGTGTATAAGTTTAGACAAGAAAGAGTTACAACATGTTTTTTGACATGTGTTTTGGGTGACTCAGTTTTTTTGCTTCTTTGCTCATGTCTGAAAATGACCAAGAAAGTATTGAGTTGGGGGATATAAATGAATATTAGGGAATAGGCAAATTTGGGATTCCAGGTAAAGAAGATAATCTGTATTATATCTATATCTGTCTGTATCTATTTGGAAATGAAACATTTATTGAGCTTGGGATTAAGTGATCAGTTCTTTGGGCATTAAAGCCATCATATTGTTTTCTCTCTCTCTCTCTCTCTTTCTTTTTCTTCTTCTTCTTTTTAACTTTTTAGCTTGTCTATTGAAAATTTAAAGCAGAAAATAAAAATCAAAAATATTATGCAAGATGAATTTCATACTGTAAGGACTAACGTACCTTTGTATAAAACTATTTGTTTTATTTATATACCAACCAATCATACTTTTATTCCAAATATTTTTAAAAGGAAGAGTAATCACCTTTTAAATAGTTACAAAGAACTATAAAAAAACTCTCAAGTCTAGAAAGAATCAACCTTTCATCATAAAAATTAAAATATGAAAGCACTTGCAAATCTATAATCACTTAAATAGTAACACAAACACACACACGCACACACACACACTCCTATACAATGGACTGCCTTTATCAACATGTTGGCATCACAAACATGAATCTTCTGATGTGCTATAAACACTATGTTTACATGAAAGTCTGAAGTTTAGCTAAGATTCAACCTAAAAAGTAGTAAATGAGTATGAACAGAAATCAAGAGAAGGTCTTAAATAGGAAAAAAAAATGCTTAAAGTCTCTTAAGCATCAAGGTACTATCCCAATTTTGTTTTAAGATGGGAACCATCCTCCATTCATCCTTATGTTTCCAAGGACCAGGCATGAACTTAAAAATTTTCATGAGAATTGATATGTTTTGAAGAGTCACTGGATACAAAATAACAAATAGTAGCCTATCCTGCTGCTTATTTGGAGCCTGCTGCAGTGAGTACATGGCTGTCCAGTTGTTGAAGAAGTCCTATATTAATCAACTTTCATACCGCTTGTTCTTTACAAGTACCTGGAACCTCTTTCTTTGATCCTTTGTCAAAGGGGTCTCCTTTACAGGTTTTTCCCCCAGATCTGTGTCTTCTGTTCTCTTTCACCCAGTGCTTTCTGATATGCAGATGGAAGACCCCCAGGTATCTCTGTTATTTCCCCTTCCATTTAGAAGGGAATAATAAATATAGAGGATTCAGAAGGTGGTGAGAGCTGGAACACACTTGTATTGCTATTCTTTCTTCACACAATTATTGGATTATTTCAATAATTAAGCATCATAGCAAGGCCTGTCCAGGCCAAATAGTCTTCTAGCTTCAGGTAGTGGGTATGAAAAGTGGCAAAAATTGCTCTCTGATTCCCAGAGAGAATAGTGGGCAAGTAGGCATCAGAATATAAAAAATGTAACCTGTGGTTGAAGAGATAGACAAATGATGGCAAACAGCAATGACTTCAACGTTGTCACAACTATAGGAAGTGAAGAGCAGTCTCTATGGGCCCAAGACAAAGGTGCTATTTCTGCACTTCCCAATTGTCACAGATTTCAAGGGACAGAGAAGACATAAAAGATTTCATTGCAGTGATGAATCTTGACATGCGCCCCCGCCAGGCCAGAGGATCTGAGCTTTTGGCCAGTTTCTGCTTGTAAATCTGACTCCTCACCACCAGGGGTGCATTCCAGGGGCCATGTGACTACTGCAGGCAATCTTAGCTCTTTTGGTTGTACCTTCAACTTGATGAGCCCAAGACAATTTTTTTTTTTTTTCCTGACTTGAGGCAAGCAGATGTATCAAATGGAGTCCCAGTTAAACAGGCTCTCAACCAAGCTTCCAGTTCGTAGAAAGAGAAAGTCTTGGCAATCTTTGAGAAGTCATTCTCTGCATGCAGTGGTTGTCACAGTTCATGAAGTGGACAGATCTCCCTGGCTGTACTCACTGTGCCTTCAGTAAGAAAGTGTACTCACTGGGCACCGCAGCAGCTTGCTGAGTGATGAGACTATTATGAGTTGAGTGAAATGATGCAGTGAGTTCTTCTGGATCTAAAAGCAGCTCAAGGAGATCTGACAGATGATCAGAGACAAAAGCCTAGTGACTATAATCTTTCCAGTTTTTATTATGACAATTGGATTTTTCTGTCAGTTCAGGAGACTGAGATCTGCTTCTGGGACTAGGCCACTCTTCTTCAACCAAAGATATCCTCAGGGAAATCTTTCATTTAACTGTTGTATGTATATAAAAAAAAAAAAACAGCAGAAATTGTAGAGTGTTCACTGAAAACTGATTTCTCTGCTTTTCAACTTCATCTTCAAACATGCAGTTGGAGAGAACTTTAGACCACTCCAGGATCTCCTCAGGTGTCCTCCTAGAAAGACTTATCAAATATTACAAAGGAAATCCATGCCAGATCTTTAGCTAACTTCTGCTTCCCACATGTAGTATGCCTCCACACAGACTAGTAGAACCATGGGTAAGCACCCTCTGTGGCTGGGGTTTGCACATAGGTGACTATTTTCCTGAGATAATGAAGACTGAACTAGAATGGAGGAGGGACCTGCAAGGCACCTACTATAAAGGGTTCTGCTTTTACCCAGAGAACTCCTGACTGATTCATATCCTTTCTAAGAACATCTGGATGAAAAGACTTCTTTGTATACCTGCAAAAACAGGAATAGGTCCCCCACACCTCTCCTCACGCCCTTCTCACCCTTCACCTTTAGCCCTGTACTTCATGATATAATTTTAATCAGAAAACCATAAAGTCAGATGGACAATCATCAATTTAGTGCACTTTTGAATCCTTGAAGTAGTATGAATACTTAAGGAAAAAACCTCAATGTATGTAAATGTACTCTAAAAAAGACAATAATCTAATATCAAATATCAGGTAGGATTGAAGGACAAGTACTATATATTCAATGTGCAAAAACCTTTCAGAAATAAATAAGAGCACTGATACTCAACTGAAGAGAGAAATAAGAGGTATGAAATTCTTGGAACAACTAAAATGAAAAAGTTATGATATTTAACTCTCCCAATAAGTATATGTACAAACTTGAAAAAAAAGCATGACATCATTTGTTTTCAAAATAATAGAGATAAAAAGGACATTAAATGAGAATGTAGATGAGAGTATCAGAACTGGTAATGCTCAATTATAGGGAGTTTTTTTGGAGCTGGACTGCCTGACTTCTAGTCTTAGTATTGTTACTTCCTAGCTGTGAAAACTTGGCTAAACTTGTTAATGCCTCTATGTCTCACAATCTTCATCGATAAATAGGGTTAGTAATATGCATGCTTTATAAGAGAGAAATAAGTTAGTTATACATTTAAAGCACTTATAGCAGGATCTGGGGCATACAGTCAGCTAATATTAAATGTTAGATGTTACCTGGAGATTGATACTTTCATACACTGATGGGAGCCCATGTTAGTGTTGAGCTCAGAAACCATACCCCACAATGTGGTGCTTTGATGTGCTGAGCACCTTCAATGAAAGGATTTTGGAAGGCATTAGAAGCTATCTTAGTCAAGAGCTCTCTGGGCTGGAGACAGAGCTCAGTGGTAGAGCACTTGGCTAGCATGTCTGAGGCTCTGAATTTAATCTCTAGCACTGCAAAGGAAAACCAACCAACAAACAAAAAGACTAGCTTTTCCTATGTCACCTCCTCTATGGACCCCATTGGATTGCTGGAAGAGGAGTCTCAAGTCCCCTTATCTGACTAAAGTAAGTTATTCCAAAAGCAATGTAATTATCTTGGACTTTCTCTCTAAAATCTCATTAACCAGGGAAGATTAACTTAGAAGACTAAACTATCTCCACCTATTTACACTAAAACCACCATGTGTGCATCTGAGAGATTTTATCACCTGAGAGATTCTATCAGCATAAGACAACCTTCCTTCCTAGTGGAATTCCACCCTCTCCTTTCCCCAGTTTATCCTCATCTCCCCCAGAACTCAGAGGATCTTCATCCCGGAGTATTGTCTAAAAATTCTTCAGACCCATTAATTTCTCCTAAAAATAATTTACTACTGCACTACAATTGCCTATACCTCTTCATTTCCTTCTCCCCTAGGAAGAGGGTATTTAAGTTTCAACCACCTGGCCTTTCTTTGAGTTTCATATTCAGCTTGGCTCCTGTGTACATGTGTACATTAATAGATTTTATCATTTTCTCCTGTTAATCTGTCTGTCGTCAGTTTAGTTTAGCAGACTTGAATTTTCAGAAAGGGAGTTGAAACTTCTTTCTCCCTTACATTACTTCATTTTGGGGGAAATCAATTTGCCTCAAGAGCCCTTGAACTGTTTAGACCTTTCAACATAGTGATTTCACTTCCGGGAACCTATTTTCTTTAGAAATGCCAGCATTTTTTTTTTTTTTTTGGTACTAGTATCCTTGTATCATTTATAAATGTGAACAATTAGAAATAATTCATATATCCCAAAATAAAGACAGTTAAATATAGAAATCATGGATTGATAAATTAAATTTCACAAAAACGACAGACTTTCCAGTCATTAAAAATGTTTTCCAGGAATGTTTAATGGCCTAAGACCCTTTACACCACTGTTGAGAGAACAAAGCAAGGTGCAGAATCACTATACAGTGTAATCCTGATTTCTCTGCTGACTTTGTAAAGTTGGTCCTCTGTTACAATCTGTCACAACACTTTGTTTCCTAGCATGCACCACAAATTGCAAGCGTTGGTTTATTTCTTGTTTCTCCTAGAAGAATATACACTGCAGGAGGGTATTCACCCTATCATGTCAAAAGATGTCTTCATTTCATGTTGAGTGAAATGGTTCTCATTGCACAATAGATACCCAATGAATAATTGTTTAATGGATGAATATATAAATACATGATTTTGTTAATACACTAGACAGAATTATTTTTAAAAGATTGAAATAACTAAAACAATAACAGATTTTTTTATACATATGTGAAATTTGTGAATTTTATCCAAGGAGTTCAAATTATATTGACAAGTATACACACACACACACACACACACACACACACACACACAATCATGAAACCCACATGTACACTTAATTCTTTAGTATGTATCTTCCCCAACCAAAATTGGTTTAAAATTCTCTATAATTCCCTGTATCTTTTCTGTGTATGTTGCCATGTTCCATGTGGTCCCTTTTATTTTAGGCTTACGCTGTCATTTTGATTAGAGGAAAGTTAGACCAACCATGTGTAGTATTTATTTTAGTTTCTGCACCCATTCCTCCTTGATTGAATAAGAGCCACTGCTCGCTGACTGTATTTTTTTTTTAACTGAACAAAGTTAAGCTATTGGATGCATAAGGCGCCACATCTTCATTCTTCTTACTATACTTCATCAGCTTAACACCTGCAAACCGCCAATCTTCCAAGCACAGATCATTGGCAGGTGGTGGTTGTGCATTTTGCCACTTCCTCTTTTTAAAAGAATCAATCATGCCAAACAAACAAAAATCTATATGGGCTCCTCCCTCATTAAAAAAAAAAAAAAGTAAACTGGAAACTATTATTGGCCAATCCCATTGTAAGTGGTAGGAGGGAGAGTTTGGGAAGATTTGTGTGGGGAAAGCCACCCTCCAATTTACAACTGAAAATATTCATAACACGGTCATTAAGCCAACACATATTTTCTTCTTTAGCAGCTAACAGGTAACCTGAATAAAAGGTTTGAATTACAAAGCAGCCTAATCCTACACATTGTCTGAGCAATGACTGCTATTTGTGTCAAGAAAATAAAGAGGTAGAAAAAAGGAGAAAAAGGGGATGGGAGGGAGAATGGAAGCACAGGTAAGACCCACTCTTCTCACAGAAAAGGGGGGGGAACTCACTGGAAATTAGATTTTTAAAATTTTTATTAAAAAAATCAGTGCTTTACATCACTGGTAAGATGATTATTTGCAGAAAAAAAATCCAAACATTTCCAAGGTTTTAATAGAACATTTTTTTCCCTCTTTTCTAAGTGTAGAGAACAAACTCCAGTACCCAACATACCTGTAACCCCTTCCCTTCCTCGCCTTCCCCTCTGCTCCTCCGCACGTGGTGTTGCTAATGTGCAGTAATGGTGCAGCTGAGAAGCATTTATGTTCCATTTTCCCCCAATATTATTAAAACTGCTCCATCACCGCCTGTAATGGGGGCGTCCATATTTTCTCGCGCCTGTATCCCTGACATGACATAATGCCTGCCCTCACCAGTATGCTATAATATAGAGGTAATTGAAACATAACTCACCCTAAATTACAGGCAATGTGCAGACAGCCCCAGCGAACGTTCTGAGGCTCATTACAAATATAAGCTAAGTATTTTCTTTAAGGGGAATGGGAGGAGACCTGGGCTTCCACAGAAAAGGCAGTGAAAGAAAGAGGGAGAGTGGGAGAGAGGCAGAGATAGAGAGAGGGAGACAGAGTCAGCCAGCCAGCCAGCCAGCAAGCACACTTAAGAGCAAGTGAGGATGATGCAGTTTCTAAACAGGGAGACTTTTTCTCCCTGCCACTGTTTCCAGTGAGCCTCCTGTTTGGCTGAGATCAGTAGCAACCTGTTATCATTGCTGACGACCTGGGTTGTTTCCAGGACTACTTGAAATTGTGGATTTCCATTCAGTTCCTAGGCAGCTTAGGACCACACAATTGTATTTCCTGGTCTGGTGACTTCTGGGTTGGCAGTATTCATTCCTAGAGGAGACCCGGGGAAAAATCAAACAGTGACTTTCTGAGACTGGAAGTCACCATAAGAGAGGCAAGTGTTTTTTCTATAGTTGTTTTGTTATCAAAACCTGTCATCAGCCATTGTCTTTCTTAGATTGTCTATTTGGGGAAAAAGTACAAGTAGGAATACCCCTAACTTCCAGTCACCTTCTTGTTGTTAATGTGGTCTACTCTAGTCTCCTCAGGAAAACAGGAAGGACTGTGTTTATCAGATGTGGAGTTCATCTGCCTCAGAGGTGAATGGCTCCATTTGGAGGCCAAGTTCCATTTTCCCTCTCTCACATGGGAGGGTGTCTATGAACCCCATCCACTTTGCTTTGTCTTCCCTCTCTTGTTTTTCCCTCCAACATGACATCCAGGGGGTTGCTTGATTTTTCTCATTTGAACAGTTGTTTTATCACTGAATTCCTAGAGGCGCATATCCAACAGCACAACCTTTCCAGAGGCTATGTGAAATGCCCGGCTTCACCCTGCCAGGCCCAGTCTCAGGATGACTCCTGGAGGGATCAGCACAGCTGGACAGGGAGGGGAGGAAAGCTGGAGCATGTTGTCCATCAAGATACAGCGTTTCTGAGGTTGGTCAGCTGATTTTGTCCTCTGTGTGTTTGTAGTGGTTTATAGATACATCCTGTATCAATTGTCCCAAGGAACAGAGCCAGTGTGTTCCTCTTTCCTGAGACAGACACTCTGTGCAGCGCATACACACAGAATATTGTAATTGACATTTGTCCCTGCTCTTAACCCAGGGCTCAAACTGGCTTTATAGAAAAGCAAATAACCAAACCAGAACAAACCAGCAGACTGAAATCATCAGCCACCTGCCCCTGTCCTTAGTTTTTATGGCTCTTTTCCTTCAAATTTACAGAATACCAATGTAACTTCAGAGCTCAGAATGATCTTTTTTGTTTCCCATATCTGGATCTAAGAATATTCACAGTTATATAGTACTGGTGACTCCTAAGAGGTTATAGCCTATTCAGAGACACACAGATAATGAGTGAGGTAATGTTGGAGGGGAAAACAAGAGGGAAAACAAAACAGGTGCGGTTCATAGAAGCCTTCCATGCATTGAGTAGAAAAAAAATCCTTTTGCTTGCTTCCATATTCTTCCCATTATACACCAAACCACCTTTGCTTCTATCTCTTCTTCTTAAAGGATAGAGTTTTAGTAACTATCATGTTGAAAATAATCTGGGGTCTGATCCCTAATGAAGTAATAATTATTGATAATAGCTTACTGTGCTCACATCCCTTAAGAATTTGCCATTCAACCAGCACCTAAATATGATATGGAAGGTTGAATTTCTTAAGATAGTATGTAGAGCATACTTAGAGTGAAAGAACTTTTAGGTAACAATAATCAAAATTATGTTACTCAACCATTTTCCTCCCTTGGGTTCGAATATTGGTCCGGCATGTGTGTGTGTGTGTGTGTGTGTGTGTGTGTGTGTGTGTGCGCACATGCTTATTTCTTTGATGTGCTTATTTCTTTGATTATATAAATAGGTTCATCCACTAACTACTTTTTTGTATCTGAATGGTTTCCCTCATTAGTATGATCCATACATGTTATTTTTTTGGTATCACTATTTTGCATTGCTATGGAATATTCCATTATGTGATGTGTTATAATGTATTCATTTGTTCTACTTTTCATGAACTTTTATTTGACTGAGGTACAGGTTTCAGTTACTATGAATACAGCTGCTATGAGCATGTTTGTATATATTTTTGATGAACATAGTACTATATCTATTTGATATTGGTTTATCATTAGGTTATATATGTATGTTGATTTTGCAAAATTACTGCAGAACAATTTTTCCAAGTGATTCTAGCATTTTAACACTCCCATTAAAAGTGTTGTATAGTATCACTAACCCTTGGTATTTGAGAATGTTTTTGACACCTAATAATTGTACATACTTATAAAGTACAGTGTGACATTTTGATACACGTATTTCATATATAGTGATCAAAGCAGGGTGATTTAAATATCCATTATATCCAACTTTTAGTGTTTCTTTGTGGTAGCAACCTTCAAAAATCCTCTCTTATAACATCAAAATATACAATGAATTATTGTTGGCTATAGTGTCCCCACTGTGCTATGAGTCACTCATATGTAGTCCTCCAATTTATTTTGTACTTCTAACCAACCTTTAACCTTTTCCTGCTTCTCAGCATCTGGTACCACTATTCTACTATCTGTTATACAGATTTTTTTTTTTTTTAGCTTGCACATGTGAGTGATATTTGCAGTATTTCTGTTTCTGTTGCTGGATATGTTATTTAATATAATGCCCTCTGGTTCAATCCATATTGCATCAAATGACAGAATTTCAAATTTTAATTGCTGAATAATATTCTACTCTCTATATATGACATGTTTTCTTTTTCCACTCCTCCATAGATGTCTTGGATAATCATGAATAGTGCTGTAATAAACGTGGGTGCAAGTATCCCTGTAGTCATATAGTCAAAATAGAACTAGTAATTCTATTTTTAGTTTTCTGAGGAATATCCATATTATTTTCCATATATGTGAATTAAACTATTTATTAAGAAGTGGTTAAGCAAGTATTTATAGAATGCCTCCAACATCTGCATAAAATATATGTACAGTATTATATATAAATTAATTTTATTCTAAAAGCAATCATATGTATTTTTTTAAAGAGAGAGAGAGAGACTGAGAATTTTTTAATATTTATTTTTTAGTTTTCAGCAGACACAACATCTTTGTTTGTATGTGATGCTGAGGATCAAACCCAGGCCGCTCGCATACCAGGCGAGCACGCTACTGCTTGAGCCACATCCCCAGCCCCAATCATATGTATTTTGGAGGGGGCAGTTATCAGGGATTGAACTCAGGGGCACTTGACCACTGAGCCATATACCCAGCCCTATTTTGTTTTTTATTCAGAGTCAGGGTTTCGTTGAGTTGCTTAGTGCCTCACTTTTGCTTAGGTTGGCTTTGAACTTGCCATCCACCTGTCTCAGTCTCAAGACCTGCTGGGATTTCAGGTATGCAACACTATACCCAGCAAGAAAGTTCTATTCTTATTCACTTACTTTTGAAAATTGGATTGCTTGCTTGTTTTTTTTTTATTTGTTTTTTGTTTTAGTGTTGAGTAGTTTGAGCTCCTTATATTTTCTGAATGCCAATCCTTTATTTGATTAATAGTTTGCTAATATTTTCTTCATTTTGTAGGTTGGCTTTTCATTGTTGATTATTTCCGTCGCAGTGCAGAAACTTAAAAAAAAAAAAAAATGTCCCATTCATCTGCTTTTGCTTTTGTTGCTTAGGCTGAAGAACATACTTGTCCATACCAGTGTCCTGAAATATTCCCTTTTTGTTTCTTTAAGTAGTTTTTTTTTTCTTTTTTTACAGTTAAGTGTTTGATCCATTTTTAGTTGCATTTTGTAACAGGGAATAGGGATCTAGTTTCATTCTTATGCACATGGATTCCAATGTTCTCAGCATCATTTATTGAATATGCTGTTCATTTTCAATGTATTTCATTAGTGCCTTTGTTTAGGATCAAACAATTATAAATACATGGATTATTTCTGAGTTCTCGATTTTGTTCCATTAGTATCATTCTGCTCTAATTACTATAGCCTTGTGGTATGTTTGGTAGGTCAGATAATCTGATGCATTGTCTTTTCCATCAGGATTTGCTCTTATTATTTGGCATCCTTTAGGGGTTTCATACAACTGTTAGGAGTTTTTTTTTTTTTTTTAATCATGTGGAGATTGACATTGGAATGTTCTTAGGAATTTCATTGAATTGATAGATTACTTTGGGTAACATTTAGTAATATTAATTCTTCTGGTCCATGAGCTTGTGGTGTCTTTCCATTTTTTGTGTGTTTTATTTTTCCATCAGTGGTTTATAGTTTTCATTGTAAAGATCTTTAACCCCCTTGATTAAATTGATTTCTAATTATTTTTGTAGCTATTGCAAAAGGGATTTCTTTCTTCAATTTTCTTTCAACTAGTTCATTACTGATGCATTGCTAATGACCTTTGGATGTTGGTATTTTTTTAATTCTGTAACTTCATAAAATTCACTTGTCATTTCTAACAGTTTTATGGTGGATTTTTAGGTTTTTCTATATATCAGAGTATAATATCTCAAAACAGGGACAAATTGAATTTCTCCTTTCCAATTTAGTTACCATTTAATTCTTTCTGTTGTTTAATTACTGTAGCCAGAAATTCCAGTATCATGCTGAATAAGAATAGTGAAAATGGGCATCCTTATCCTTTTCTAGATCTTAGAGAAAAAGCTTACATCTTTTTCCCTTTACCGTATGATTTTAGCTGTGGGTTTGTCATATATGGCTTTTACCATAATGAGTCATATTTCTTCCATACCTCACATGTTGCAGGGATGTTGGATTTTACAAAATTCTTTTTCCACATCTATTGAGATGATTATACAATTTATCATGTGCTTTGTTGATATATCATGTTGATTTATCTATGTTGAAACATTCTCTCATTCTTGGAACATTTTTCACTTAATTATGGTGGCTAATCTTTTAGATGTGCTATTGATTTCAGTTTGCTAATATTTAGATCAGGAGTTTTGCATCTATATTCATGAGGGATATTGGCCTTTAGCCTCATTTTTTTTTTGTGTGTGTGTGTTTGTGTGTGTGTGTATTCTTGTCTTTTTTGGATTAAGTCAATGGGTTTGTAAATTTTCTCCTTTTCAATATGTTGCAATAGTTTGTAAAGAATTGACAGTGGTCCTTTTAAAAATGCCTGGCTCCACAGGTTTCCTAGAAGAAACCCTATAGGCCAGGAGAGAATGGGATGATATATTAAAAATGTTGAAAGGTTAAAGAAAATTCCATCCAAACATACTATGCTCAGAATAGCTATCCTTCAGAATTGACAGAAAAATAAAGTTCTATCTCAGGCTTACAAGAAATGTTTAAGAGAGTTCTACTGAAAAATACAATAATATTAAACTCATTGATTAAAGTAGATGGACACAAGAGAAGGAAAAAATGAACCAAACCCAATCATTACAAAAAAAACCACTTATCCACAAAGATAAACAATAAGAAAGGGGAATAAAAAGGTTGGTGATATAACTCAGTGATACAGCAGTAGCTAGTCTTGGGTTCAGTCCTCAATACAGGCATGGTGGCACACACTTGTAATCCTAATAGCTCAGAAGGTGAGTCAGGAGGATTGCAAGTTCAAGGCCAGCCTCAGCAATTTAGCAAGGACCTAAGCAACTTAGTGAGACCCTGTCTCAAAATAAGAAATAAAAAGGGCTTGGGAATGTGGCTCAGTTGTTAAGCGCCCATGGGTTCAATCTCTAGTACAACAAACAAACAAAACAATAACAAAAACAAAAACAAAAAATTCCATGGATAGTCTATGCAAATTCCTTTGTGTGTGACTTGATGCTTTTCCCTTGATATTTTTTCAGTCTTTTTTCTTTTTTTTTTTTTTTTTTTACTTTTGACAGTACAATTATATGGTGCCTTGGTGAAGATCTCTTTGAGTTCAATCTGTTTGGGATATTTTGAAGTTTTATCTGGATGTCCATATTTCTTCTAAGACTAGGGAACTTTCTAGCAACTATTTCATTAAATAAGTTTTATATTCCTATCTTTGCTCATTTCTTTCTGGAACTACCATGTATATTTCTTTGCTTAATATTATCCCATAAGTGTTATATGCTGTCTTAATTCTTTTTTTTCCCTTCCCTCTGACTAGGCAATTCAAAATACCTACATTAAAGTTCAAATATTCTTTCTTCTGCTTTATCTATTGTGATGCCAAAGCTCTCTATTGTATATTTTATTCCATTCTTGGAATTGTTTAGTTCCAAGATTTCTATTTCTCTCTAATAATATCTACCTTTTTGTTAAATTCTCATTCAGACCATGAATTGTTTTCTTACTTTTGTTAAATTATCTATTAAATTATGTATTTGTATTACCTTGTATCTCACTGAATTTCCTTAAGATCATTATTTGAATTCCTTTTCAAGCAATTCATATTCATATATATATATATATATATATATATATATATATATATATATATATATATCTTGTTTGGAATTACTAGAGGGTTATTATATTCCTTTCACAGTGTCATATTTCCTTGACTTTTAGTATTTCTTATATCTCTGCCTTGGTTTCTGTACATATAGTGAAACAATTGTCTTTTCTAAACTTCACAGAATGACTTCCATAGGAAAAACCTCTCATTTGCAAGTAAGTCTTAGTGTGTTAGCTAGGAAGGTTGTGGTGATTCTGGTTCCTAGGATATGTGGTTATATAGCTTATATGCTCCTCTGCTTCTTCAGGATCCTGGGGATAAAACACTATGTATAGATAACTCTGGATCCTAATATGGTGATAAACAGCAATATTCCATACTCTGTACATCAACTGAAGCAACTGCAAATATTCTGGACTGATGGAGGGTGCTGCAGTCCGGCTGCAGCAAAATAACAGGGGGGTGACAAGCAACTTGTGTACATTGATTCAGCAGGAGTGGGAGCCCTTTATATATATATTCCACATACGGGTATATATACATTCCACACAGCTTATCTTAATTAGCATAAACTAGATACAGCACTCAACCAATAAGGAATCTCCACACTTAATGGCTCGCTGGTGTTACTTCACAAACCACTCCCTCTGGCAAAATGCCAGGCGCCATCTTGACTTGTTTACAGACCCTAACAGGAGGGCATATGTATCTTGAGCCTTTAGGGCAAAGAGAACTCTGGAAATTACTCCATTTCTTTGAGAGGGGTTGTCTCATCAGCTTAATCTCTAAGGAGTTAATCCAGTTCTAGGGAGGTGGGTTATTACAATTGTTTGACTTATATGGCAGTATGTCTAAGCTCAGCCAATACTCTATTTTCTTGGGATAAAGGACAGTTCAGCTCTGGGATTTACAACTGCTTGGCTCAACCAAGGCATCAGTTCCCTTAGGGACAGTATTTTACTTCAGTTTAGACTTGTGTGCCATGACTACTTTGAGTGGCCAAGTACCATTTCCATGGGAGTCAATTAGCAATATCAGCCAAGGTCTTAAGAGTCAGAATACAGGGGTAGTAAAGCAATAGTACCATTTCAATGGTGCCATTTCTCTCCATAGGGAGAGAATGCACAGCTTCATTTAAAGCCCAGTACAACTGGTTGAGAGTAGTAGAAGTGGGATACCCTCACCAATTCACCATTTCTCAGGAGTGCAGGGATATAGTACACAACTTCAGCTCAGACCCCTAGGAGCTGCCACAGCTGAGAGTGTAGTTGGAACAGATTAGAAGTAGTTTAACCCTATAGAGTAATGTGTTGCACCAGCTCTTGTATGGATACATTAGGTCAAGGGTATGGGTAGTTCTAAGATAAAGAAGCTTAGTAGGTGCACTGGCCATAGCAAGTGGGGCACAGTGTTGGCTTCTTCTTTGAGGGAACTTAGCTATGTGAATTCCAGGAAGCTCCTTCTGATAGGCTTACTGCCTGTGTGGACAAAGGTGAAATCTCAGTGGTGAAGACTGTAGGTGGCTTGTCAAAACTGCTCATTGGGGATTCTGGGGCCTTCTCACTTTTTCCTCAGAGGGAACACTCCTTTTTTATCCCATGCTGATTCTGGCTGCAAGATGGGATAGACATGACAAGGATTTTCCTTCCATTCTCTAAGTGTCTACTGTAGGTTTAGCTCTCCAAGTTTCTGCTAGTCCTTTGATGTACTCTGGCAGTGTCCTTAAGTTAATTTCACCAAGATGTCATTGGTTATTTCTTATTTTTGCTGTCTTTGAGAAGGGGATAGGCACTCAGGACTTTTAGTTGTCATTTTGTTGATGTAAGTCTGCTGGAATTTAATTTTAGCCTTTCTGGTAGGTGTGTAGTAGCTTTAATTTGCTACTCTCTGAAGATTAAAGTTGAACCCCTTCTAAAATGCTTATTGTCTGGATCCAACATACACACACACACACACACACACACACACACATACACACATACATATAAAGCATTGTATGTTTTATATATATATATATATATATATATATATATATATATATATATATATTAGCAATATCAGCCAAGGTCTTAAGAGTCAGGTCTTAAGAGTGTATATATATATATATGGAGAGAGAGAGAGAGAGAGAGAGAGAGAGAGAGAGAGAGAATACAAAGACAGACAGGGGGTGGGGCAGATATCAGCAGGGCAGAATTAAGATATTAAGATCTTGGGCATAATAACCAAAATACCTCCAAGGCCTATACTGCATTGATTTTCATCACTTGCATAGTTTATGACCTGTTCTTTTCTTGTCTAAAGAAGATACTATAGATAATCTGTCCATTAAGGTCAACATGTGAAATGAGCATATTAAAGTCAACATATTAAAGTCCCACACTGTCTCCTTATTTTATCCAAACTATCTTGCCACCTGATATATAACCTCTCTCTGAAACTTGGGAGGCAATTTCTTTGGGTTGCTTGATTGTAATGACTCATATCACACATGCATTTCTTGCTTAACTTCACAGTTTGCGTCAGCCTCAGAGCTTGCCTTTAGCTTCTGGCCTTGTATGTCCAAATCCATAGGGGATATTGGGGAGCCAGCACACTTCTTACCTTTCCAGACCTCTGGTTAAACTCAAGAGGGTGTTCACACAGTCAAGCTCTACTCTACTTTTGGACCAGAACATTTAATCTACATATTAAGCAAATTGCTACACATCTTATGCAGAGATTAATGGGACTAGAATTTTTAAATTGACCAAGATATTTCTTTGGTTTTGCCTCAGTGGGAATATGCAGAAAATTTACCAGTTCCACATTCAGATAAAATTGCCTCAAAGTGAGAATTCATTAACATTAGAGGTGGGTGATTATTTTATATATATATATAATTTTTTTTTCATACTTCCAGGATGCTTCTCTTTTCCTTGATTCTCTTGAGACTGCCACCACTATGCCACCACTATGCCACCACTATGCACTCCTCTATGGGAGTTAAATCCTAGTCCATCAGGTTCTCTGCAAGGAACTGGTTTTAAGGCAAAGCAATTTCTGGAAATATATCCATTTCCCACAAAAAGGTGCCAGATTACTGAGCAATGACTCAGACAAGAGCAAGAAATAAGAGGAATGCTAAGGTTTGAATTTGTTTCCTTCAAAATCCAGATGTTGACAATGGAATAGTATTAATAAGTGGAGACTTTGAGAAGTGATGAGGTTATATATCATCCTCCCTTATGAATGGAGTTGAGTCTTTTACACAGGAGAATTTGTTCAATGTTGCCCTTGTGTTCTGCTCACATGAGGACAAAGCATTTCTGTCTTCCAGAGGATGCAGCCCTCACCAGGAAACCCACTGGCACCTTCATATTGGATTTTTACCTTACAGGTCTGTGAGAAAATAAGTTTCTTGGTTTGGTTCTTGAAGTGGGACACTTGAAATAGGCATGGTCCTCTTTATAAACTGCAAAGTCTTGGGTATTGAGTTCTAGCAATACAAATGAAATAAGATAATGAGAAGGCAGTAAACAAGTTTTGGTACAAAGACAACACATTTTTATTACATAATACTGAAGCTATCCCAAGAAATGGCAGAAGAAGCTGCTATCTCAGTGGTTCTTGAATTAGAACAAATTTAGCTGATAAAGGAGAATAGTAAATTAACTGAAGAAAGTAAAGATGAAGATACCCTAATAAGGAAATCATCTAAACTCCACAATATTGGTATCTGTTTTGCATGGTATGTTTTTGTTTTGTGCTCGTATGTGACTTTGCTCAACAGCACCACGAGTTTCATTCAACAAGCCCATACCATTTGAGCCATAGTAGTACTCCAAGCCAGTTGATCACTGGGTTCAACATGAGCCATTCTTTCCTGGAATTTGAGAGCTGATGATGCACAGGTTTCAGATAATACAGTCCTAACCCCTCAAACAGCTTCACTGTATAGGCAAGGAGAGCCAATCAGTGAAGTGTACAGATTTATGATGGAAGAAATGTACAGATGAGATCAGTAGAGGAGGGAACCTTGATGAGATAGAGTAATGCTTAGTCACAAGACTAAAATCTCTGAATGTTAGAAGGGAATTTGGGGATGATCCATTTTAATCATTTTATTTTACAAATAAGGAGAAAGGCATATTGGTCAGCATGAAATAATGTGTTAATCAAATATAAAATTAGAACCAAAGAGTCCAATCTGAGCTTAGTGTGTTGTCATACAAATTCAATGATCAACAAGGAATTTGGGTAAGTACTGGGAGCAGTGGTGTAAACCTATAATCCTAGCAGTTGGGGAGGCTGAGATAGGAAGATTCCAAATTCAAGGCCAGCCTTGGCATCTCAGCAAGGCCCTAAGTAACTTAGTGAGACCCTGCCTCAAAATAAAAAAATAAAAAGGACTGAGGATGTGGCTCAGTGGTAAAGCATCCTTAAGTTCAATCCTCAGTACCAAAAAGAAAAAGAATTTGGGTAAATGAATGCTAGGGGAAAAAATAAATAAAATAAAGTGATAATAAAAAGATAAATAATCAGAAACCTTCTCATCCTTCACAGAAATATTGTTTAGCTAGAGGAGAAGAAAATCCACATTAAGAAATATTTGCTAATAAATGGAGTAGGATATAAAATTTAAAGTCAATTAAAATACATTATTAGGCTGAACTCATTTTTAAATCTGTCCTCAAGAAGAAAACCCAAAGCCTATAAATCTAAACATTGGGAAATAATAAAGCAACTATTGACCTAAAGAATGCAAAAGAGCATGTAGAAAATTTGAACATGTGCACATCATCAAGTCAAGCATTATTTATCTGCAACTACTGTAATTAGCAAATATGTATCAGCAACACAGCTATTTCTGAGGAATGAATGAATAAATTGAATAAATACCTCAAGGTTGGAAAGGACAATATTAAATTCAGCTGACATAAAATCTCTGGATTGAACATTATGCACCAATCTTGTTTATATCTAATATGGTATAAACAAGAGGAGAAATGCCTTCATGTAGAATAAAGAAAATGGTACTTTCTAGATGAAAAAAAAAAGTGCTTAGTGAAGTTCATATGGCTCCATAATGTGTTGTTCACCTAATGTGTCCAATCACCTCTTTCTTCTGCCCTATACTCTAGCCCATAGTGAATCCCCATCTGGTTTTATTTTTACTCCCATTTCCAGCTTGGGCTCAGGTTGATTAAATTCTCCTTTCAATTTATCTTCCTTTTATTATTTATCCCATTGCCAATCTTTGACTTGTCCTGAAGTACTCAACTCTATTTCTCCTCTTTTTTTCACCCTGTCCTGCCTCCACCTTTGATTTAATTTTCCTTTATTTTTGCTCCATGACTTGTCTCATTCTAATTTTAATGTTGATCTGTAAATTCCCTGGTGACTCTTTGGTTTCATCAACTTTGAGAAAGAGTTTCTCTGTGTATCCTAGACTGGTCTTGAACTCATGAGCTCAAGTGATCCTCCCATTTTAGCCTCCTGAGTAGCAGGGAGTAAAGGCATCTGTCACTGGTCTGGACTTGGACTGTCCACTGTTAAAGGTAGAGACTTCTTTTTATTCTTCTTGGCATCACCAGGTTTCGGGCACTTAACGGCATTCAATAAAATTTTGTTGAACAGTCAGATACGCCCATCTCTGTGCCCAAAGAGGAGATTGTGATGGCTTTGGTAGTTCTATGAAAGTGGATGGATATAATCAAAAACCCAAATTATCTGACACCAAAGTAGAGAGGCTAAGTGTCCAGGTTTATTTATTTCTCCGAACTAAGTGGCCTTTGTTACAATTGGGCTTAATAACAAAGTGATCAGAATGGAAAAAATAGAGACAACAGCATTCTAATCAGAGGATTGAAGTGGAGTATATCCCCACATGCCCAAGGGCCTGTTCTTTTTATCATCTGAAATGAAGAGCAGCAATTCTCTTTCCCCATCATCAAGCTTATTACTAAATCATGTGGAGAGTGATCTCTCAGGCACCTGCCTTGGGACCTGTCATAAACTCTGGAGAGCTCACTGTAATGCACAGGATTCAGGCAGCTTTTGATAATATCATGTTATATGGTCTTCATTATCCATCTGATGGTATTGATGACACTTCAGAGATGAAAAGGAACAGGATAAAATGGAAAATAAAGCTAAGAGAAAAGCAGAACTGAGCTCCCTTCGTCAGAGGCAGCATGTAAGTGTTGAACTACTGGCATGCGGCTGCACACCAAATCTAAACGTGGACAGGCAAAACCTAGGGGGAGAAGCCCGTTCCAATCTACCAAGCTAGAATCTTTACTAAAAACCATAAAACCTGAAAAGAACAATACTACTGGCCAGCTGGGAGCTTATGGAAAAGGGCTTGATGGAGCATGAAGAAGGCTCAGTATTTTTATATAGAACTTGGAAAGATTGTCCGAAACTAAAAATGTTCCAGGATTTCAAATGCCTTTGATAATTCTTATTGCTTTTGTACATTGTCACAAGTTGCCTTAATGACATGCAGAGAGTTTTAAGTTATTGCCTAAGTACTTGTTAATTAGTAATATATCTTCTTTTGTAAAGTTTCCATTCTTTCATTCTGGAATTTGTGTTTTCTTCATGATTTAAAGAAGTTCCTTATTTAATAACAGTTATTACTCATTTGCTTACAATTTTCCATTTGAGAAAATTAAATGGGTATCAAAAGAACTAATTTTTAAAATAAGTTTATTTATCTAGAAAATATTAATTGAAAACATCCATCATGTTCTGGGCACTATACCAGGAACCTAGGGTATATCAGTAAATTTAACAGACTGAATCCCTGTGTTGGTGGATCTCATATTCCAGAGAGAGAGAGAGAGAGAGAGAGAGAGAGAGTGTGTGTGTGTGTGTGTGTGTGTGTGTGTGTGTGTGTGTGCGCGTATGCATGCATATGTGTGTTTGTGTAGCAAATAAACAGCAAACAGAATAAGCAAGTAAATCATTTAGTACGGTTAGAAAGTGGTATAGTTATATAAAATAGAAAAATAGAGCAAAAGCAGAGTGCTAGGAGTAGGTAGTGGCTCAGATTGCTGGGGTGGCTGGAATAGCTTTGTTGATGGATGACATTTGAACAAAGGCATGAAGATGACAGGTGTGTTAGTCAGCTTTTCCTTGCTGTGACTAAAATGCCTGACACAAACAACTTAGAGGAGGAGAGATTTATTTTGGTTCAGATTTTCTTTCAGTCCATGGTCAGCTGGCTCCATTGTGTAGGGCTGGAGGGGAGGCAGAATATCATAGCAAAAGAGCATGGTGAAAGAAAGCTGCTCAGCCTAGGGCAGCCAGGAAGCAGAGAGAGAGAGAAAAAGGGTAGAGAAATAGATCAACCCTCCTAGGGCATGCCCCCAGTGACCCAGTTCCTCTGAGTTCTACCTCCTACAGTTTCTACCACCTCCCAATAATCCAGATTATTAATCCATCAAATGGATTAATCTATTGATGATGTTAGAGCCACAATGATCCAATAATTAATTTAAAGCTCCACCTTTGTAGCTTGATGCCCTGGGGAACATGCTTTCAAGTACATGAGTGTTTGGGGCGCATTTCATATCTAGCCATCAGATAAGAAGAGTCATGTGAGTGACTGAAGATAGGATGGTCTAGAAATACCCAAATCCTGCACAGAGCTACCCATACAAAGGCTCTATGGCAGGGGTATGCCTGGTCATTTTAAGGAATACCAAGGAGGTCAGTATATCTGGAACAGAATAAGTGAGAATCTTTAAGAGATGAGATAAAAGAGAAAAAGTTTTTAGTAGAGTCACTTTGGCTTTTAGATTGAGAAAAGACCATAGAGGAGACTGGGTAATATCAGTTCTGATTAGAATGAGCCAACTCACGTAATCCAAATATTATGATTAAAAACATGTGTGAGATAGTATAAGAAAGTTTAGAGATGAAATGGTCAGATTATACAAGGCATAACCTAATTATTGTATTGGTCCCCTGATCGGAATTAACTTGGAGATAACTGTGGGCAGGTAAGGTGTGGCTGGAGGAGGTAGCTCTTGGAGGATATGCCTTTGGGGTGTATATTTTGTCCTTGTTGAGTTCTTTCTTCCTATTTCCTAATGCCATGTTCTGAGCTGCTTTCCTACCCATGATGTTCTGCCTCACATCATCACCTCAGGCCCCAAGGAATGTGGCTCACCGTCCATGGACTAAGACATCTGAAACTGTCAGCCCCAAATAACTTTTCCTCCTCTAATTGTTCTTGTCAGTTATTTTGGTCACAGCAGTCAAAAAGCAGACTCAAACACCAAAATAATCTCCTTATCTCAAGAACCCTAATTTAAACACATCCAAAAAGTTCCTTTTGCCATGTCTGTTCCCAGAGTCACAGGTTCAGAGGATGAGGGAGGATGAGGGCATGACCATCTTTGGGCATGATTCTATCATAAAGCCGCATGGGAACCTGGGACGGTGATGATGGTGGCCTGAACGGGCATGTTACAATGACAGTAATGGGGACTGGTTGAATTTTAGGTATTATTTTGAAAGTAAAGCCAACAATACTTTCTAAGAATTAGATTTGGGGTAAAAAAGAAATGAATCCAGAAGGATTCCAAGTATCTAAATCCTAAAGATCCTGTGCTCTGTGAGGGTGCCAGCCATGTGTATCTTCCTTATTTCTGTAATTCCAAGGTTAGCACAATGCCCAGTACACAGCAAGTGCCCAATAAATATTCACCAACTTAAAATTTTGAAAATAGGCATGATTAAAGAAAGCTAAAAAAATTTAGAGATTAAAAAAAAAAGCAAAATTACTTTAGGTTTTTTATTATTTGTTTCAAAAATTCATTTTATGAGCAGATTTTTCTTTTGTGGTAGCACTAAATTTGCTGTATTATATTCTTAAACTGTATTTTAAATTGACATTTACCCATGTTGTAGTCTTCATTGACATCAATTTTGAACATTTTTTATATTATTTCTTTCAATAGATGCCTTATAATTTACATAACTATTCCCTTATTGTTGGGTAGTCAGGTACTTTTAGCATTTTCCCTAATATAAGCAAAGTTTAATTAGAATGTTATTTGAATATTTTTCTCATTTTATATTCTTAGTCTCAGAAGTAGAATCAATGACAAAGGTAGGACATTTTTCATAAATTTTGATGCAGATATTAAGTTGTTTATAAAACAGTTGTTTTAATTTCTATTGTCAAAACAAATATCTGAGTATATAAGCATCTATGGGTTTTTTCCCAGTAATAATTATAGTCACTGAAAGATATCCTGCACTATTAAGTGGAAAACAGCTTCTCATATTTTTAAAGCTGTTGATACCTTTTCATTTGTCAGTCTGCTGTAATTCTTTTGTGAGTTATCTTTCCACTGATCTATTATGTTGTTATCTTTTCTTGTTGGTATGTCTGAAGTCATCAGTTAATGTAATTATGAAGTCTCAATGCTTAGAATGTCTTTTTAATAAAAACTAATTATAAATTCAGGAAACATCTATGAATATCTAAGAGAAAATAAAGTTAAATACAGTAAGAAGGATGGACACAGACCCGTGTTACATTCATCAACACTAAGCAGGCCTATGGTTTCCCCAGTTGGCAAGCTTGTCCTGGGGAGACAATCTGCTGCATGCCACTTGAGACAACTAAAAGGAACAGTAAAGGACATGCAAGTGAGAACAGTTCTGAAGGACAGCTTTTATAGTAGAATTTCCAAATTAAAAAAAAAATAAAAATTAGAACCTTATTTTTAAATAAATACAAACCTTTTCCTCCTAGTTTTCTTGGAGATTAAGTTCAAATGAAACCGAATCACAAAAAGTCATAAATAATAAAAGTCATGCACAAAACAGTGAACTAAATACTTGATAAATTGCAAAGGGGCAGAGGGCATTTTGGATGCCATGGGACAAAGATACTATTTCTACTTTTTTTCAACACTTCAATTAATATCTGCAGGAATAAGCAGCACACTAATATATCTTGAAATGATGCTATATTAGGCAATGTTGTAAACATGGATAATGACTTAGAAACTACTTATCTGGAACTTGAAAAGGTTACAAATATGGACTCAAATCAAAATGAGATTAAACTGGGAGAATGTAAACTAGTACATCTGGGAAGAAATTGAATCAGATTCATAGTCCTCCTGAGAAATCTGGTAAGCAAGAAGACACAGAGAAAGTGGGTAGCTAAATAAAAATAAATTTATAATACAATGTCGGGACAAGAAAGTCAATGTGATTTGAGCTGCAGAAAGAAAAAAATTTAAAAAGCAAAGAAGAAGATGAAACAGGAAGCACTAATCATATCTATTCTTAAAATTCTGGAGGTTGATAATCAAGCCAACTAGTCAGAAAATGGAGGAAGTTCTTTGGAAGGAAAAGTCTTAAATAAAAAAGATTTAGGGAGCAACTGGAAGTACCCACAGACAGCACTGCTAAACTATGTTGCTGTTCTCTGCAGCTTGGCCTATTTTGCAATTGTTTGGTTTAAAGTCTATTCTTCCAGCCTCCTTGCTTTGCATCCTCATTTCCATTGCTTCTCTGTCTGTCCTGTCTTTTCTTACATAGATTATCGCCACTTGGCTGATTTATCAGCTTTTGCTCACCCTATTGCTTCAGACTAGAAATCCCAGGCTACTGTCTTAATCTAAACAAACAAACAAAACCCTAGTTAGCCCTGGCCACCAAAACCCAGGCTCATCCTTCAAACTTAGGTCAAATGCGGTCTCTTTGCTAGCTTTTGAGGGTGGCTGCCACTCCCCAGGTTAGAAGGAACTGATTCTTACTTGTAGTTTTACTATGTGTATTTGTTGTGTTCGTTAGCAAATTACGTCCTTTTTTCCTTCCAGGTAAATTTGAAGCTTCTTTATGGTAGAAAACAATTTTCATGTATTCATTTCTTCCATTTTCTATAATAACTAGCCACAGTACCTTGTATACAGAGGCACGTAATACACAGTTATTGAATTAAATTGAATGTCCCTAAAACTGCATTATTATTTCTAGGAATGAGGTTTCAGCCTCACTACAAAGTGACTTGGCAGTGAGCTAATCTCTAGGCTGTCATAAGAACCACAAGCCAGTGAAAAGTGCAGCCTCCTAGAAGGCCCAGCAGTGGAGGAGACAGGAGATCAAGAGGGAGGAAGGAGGAGAGGAAATAGGGAAGTACTAGGGAAGCAAATCTATCAAAATAGGCTATGTCCATGTATGAATATAACACGATAAATTTCCCTTACGTACATAATCCATAATTCACCAATAATAATAATAATAATAACAATAATAATAATAACAACAACAAGATAATAACAGAAGGGAGATGAGTATAGTAGAGAAAGTGAATCGGGGAGAGAGAGAGAGGGAGGAAGGAAGGGAAAGGTAAAGTAAGGGGAATGAGCATCATCAAATTATGTTATGCACATGTACAAATCAGGCAAGATGAATCCCCCTTTTGTATTTAATTGTAATGCACCAATACAAATAATAATGAAAAGTTTAAAAAAACAACCATCGGCTAGGCACACCCACTTGCAGAAGGGAGAATTCACTTTCACAGTGAAGGATACTTGATCTTTTCCAGGTCCTTCAGTGGTTCCTTTACTAATGTTAACCTATTGAATTCTGACAACTACCCTGTGATGTGGGCACTATTATCCCCAGTTGCAGAGGGGAAAGCTCAAGTAAGAACTGTAACCAGAAAGTGATGAACAGGCCTTAGACTTTGAGCTGACTGACTCTAATGCCCATGGCTTAATTTTTGCTTGCTTGTCTGTTTGCATATTCATTGTTTGCTCTTATGCAGAGTTACCCTTCTGGTGTCACCACTTTTAAAAATGGAAATTACTAATGAATATGAAAATGTTTAACTTCCTGTGGCATCACAGTATTATAAACTCTATGAAGCTTTCCTATTATCTCTTATGTTTCTCCTGAATTTCCTGTGCTGTTTTATAGTTGTGTGTGTATGGGAGGGGGGGTGCTCATCAAAGAGCAATAAAATAAAGCCCAGTAATTCTTCCATGAGCTATATATTTCCAAGTTTACCTGCTATATGAAGCTCTTAAGTGAAGCTAAAAGATTAAACTGAACTTCACTGAACTGTTAAATTTTAAAATTTATTAAATTTAACAATTCTCTTTATCTTACTCATCTTCAGGGAAGTGTCCAATTATAGATAACATGACATGTCTATAATACAAAATATGATGATTTACATAGAAAGAAAAGTTTAAATTAAGGATGACAATAAAAATCTTAAGAATTTCCCATTTCTCCAAGAAAAGCACAAATTACTGACCTGGGCAAGATTTTGGAAGTCCTGTTTAAAACTGGTGCTCAATTCTACTGGGATAAGTGCTGAGGGCCATTACCAAGTAGGATTGACGCATAGAAATTTCCTTGCCAAGCGTACCCCATGCTGCTTAGAGGACATTCGATGGGACATTGTATGCATGCTTTAATAAGGTGACCTTGCTCAAGGACCAAGGCGGATCCGGGTTTAGAGCTGATCAGGTTTGAGGAAGTAACCGGCTCCTTGAGTTTATTTAAGGTGTTGCCAGTTTAAGATAATGGGTTTTAGGGAAGTTGGAAGTTGAAGATTATTGCTGGGATTAGGGTGTTCCTGCTGCTTGTTCCCGTTGAGTTCTCGTGAGATTAAAAGGGGATTTGGAGATAGCCTCGTGGAGTAGGTGGATTGTGCGGGCAGAGGGCAGAACGTTTTGCCCCTGGACCTGTGTGGAGGCGGTGTGAGAGCAGGAATAAAGAATTGCTGTTTGAACCTACAAAGGTGTGTGGTGGCTCGTGATTCTGGTGCCAAGCCGAGACCTTGGCAGATAAGTTTCTGTGAAGCTTTTTGTGTTAATGATTTTTCTAGGGCTTTTCCTAAGAATCAGATCAAACAATGAATAGAAAGGATTTTGTTTTTCACAGCTTCACATATCAACACTATAGAAGTAGAAATAGATTCTTCTTATGAATCTCTACAAAGGGATAAAATTTTCCAACACATAAATGAGCACCTATTATGTTTTATTTCAAGTTGCATAAACAAAATCAAATAAGTGCAGTGACTTCCTTCATGAAATTCATATTCTAATAGAGAGTTTTAAAACTCTGCTTATGCGGACTGTGAAATCAATTTGATGATTTTCATTCATCCTTAAAAAAACAAAATAGCATAGATAAGAGCATATTGGAATGCATTAATATAATAATCATAACTATTATTTTATGAACCTTTTATTTAAGTTATATAAATAAGCATATATATTTCTGTTAGTTATAGTGAAAAAAATAAAAGCTTTTCTTTCTGGTGAGATTTACAGCTTAAAATTGTTAGTTATGGTATCTGGCATTTTTGTGGTACTTTCAATAAGAGATACATTCTATTTGCATTATATGAAAAAACAATCCTCATTACAATTCATTGCAGTAGATTCTATTATTCTAAAATTTAAAATTACTTTTATATATTTTAATAACATAAAAATTGCATACATTAATGTGGCTTCGTGTGATATTTCTACACATGAATACAGGGTACACTGATCAAATCTGACTTCCCTTATCCTACTTCCTAGCCCCAACATCTATGTTTTCTACATTTATTTAATTTAATTAATTTATTTTTTGATGTGGTATTACTGACTTCAAATTCTTGGGTTCAAGTGACCCTCTGGCCTTGGCAATCCTGAGTAGCTGAGATTATAGGCACAGGTCATTGTACCTAGCTTCCAACCTCTGTCAATCAGTATTCTACACATGAGTTGACTATTTTTTAGCTTCCACATAGGAGAAAAACACATGTAGTTTTGGTCTACCTGTTCCTGGCTTATTTCACTTATAGTCACATCCTCTGGTTCATCCATTTTGCTACAAATGACATAATTTCATTCTTCTTTATGGCCAAATAATATTCCATTGTGTATATATATCACATTTTCTTTATCTGTTTTTCTGATGATAGCTACCTAGGTTTGTTCCAACTTTAAAGTTGAGGAGCAGAGAGTCAAGGAAGACTAAGTCCCTTGTCCCATAGTTAGATGGTGGGAGAAATGTGATTTGAATGCAGACACTGTCTCCGCAGACCACCCTCTTAATTATTCCATTGTCCCACATGCTTATATAACAAGGCTCTTCAGTGCAATAGTAAGAAGTATGACCTGTCTTAGGGGGAGTAAATTTTTCTTTGTAGGACAAATGTGGGAGTTAACCTGACTGTTCTCTTTGTGTTTGTGAGCATGTTGGGGGTATTATGTGATGATGGTGTACTGGCTGGTGTGCAGACAGACAGTGAAGCAAGATAGGAGTATTCAGCTTGAACCTGAACTGTGAGCACCCCCGGGGTACAGAATGGGCTGGCCTGTGTACAGGGTGGAGGGAAGGTCACAGAAGTCAGGAGGGAAGACTTACACACAAGAACAGAGACGCTAGAATCCAAGCCTTTTAAAATGTTCTGTCCTGGAAGAGGAGTAGTTATAAGTGGCACTTGGTATCAGTTTACTTAGGCTGACCCTCCTAACTAGGCCAGGGCTTACAGTTGGTTCTAATCTTTGTATTGCCCATTCCTAGCCATGTAGCTTCATGCAGCATTCTTAATCTCTAGTGTCATTACTATCTCATCGCCATCATCCTCATCATTAGCATCAGAGCCTGAAGGAAAGAGTCCTATAAATAAAGATGAAAAAATGACTTGGAAAACTCTGTGAGGGTGAGGAGCAGGAGTTCTCAAACTTAAATTCACATAACCATCATTTGGGAAGCATGAGAAAATGCAGACCTGTCCATAGCCCCAGAGTCTTTGGATCAGTTGGTGTGAAATAAGGTAGGAGTAATAAATGAACATTTTCTATTTTGGAAAACTAGTATGGTATGATGCAACATAATGCAGAACTGGGGAAAATTCATTCTTGAAGGAGACCCCACCTCAGCCTCATCACAGAGGCCTGAGTCACCACATCCTCATGGTGGCAGGGTCAGGAATGGTCTGTTAGAGCGTGGCAGCTCTGTCACAGGGGAGGTGCTCTGAAGGGCGTGCCCTTGGCTTAGTGTAACGCCAGGAGGCTAGAAAGAGTGAACATATGCTCAGATGGGATTCTCTGGGAGCCACAGTCATTGGAAGTCACTCAGAGCAGTTGACATTCACACTAGCAGTCTGGGAATAGAACATTTGCACTTCTCATGACTTTGATCATTATTTACCTTGGTGTAATCTGCAGAGAGTCTTGGCCTGGAGAACATGAGTCATATTTACTTCCAGTTTGTAGGCAAAATAACTAAATAACTAAATAAATTCAATAAACAAATAAATAATAAAAGAAGTAAAATAAGAAGAAAATGTAAATTTAAAGATAAATCTCACAACTGTCATCATTTTAAGTTCTTAAATATCTCGAACTGTTTGAAGTGATTGTAACTTCTTAAAACTTGATCAATAATTCCCACATCAGGGTGGGGTTGTGGCCAGCCATAAAGTGCTCACCTAGCACATGTGAGGCCCTGGGTTCTATCCATATGAAAATAAATAAACAAAATAAAGGTATTATGTCCAACTACAACTAAAACATAAATATTAAAAAAAATAATAATAATTCCCACATCAGACAGGCTCTCTCCTGCCCATGATTGGAATGGCCACAATGACCTCAGAATGTCCTCAGATATCCATTGAGGTTTCCCTCCTGCAAAGCATTCTAAAAAATACCTCAGGCTGATCTTCTGTGGTCTTACAGGTTGGTGGGAGGAGAGGAGGGGGAGGGGTTGAGCGAAGGAAGTGGTAACATCAGAGAACATAAAACTAAAGGCTTTAGAGCAAAGAAATACACTAACTAAAGGTCATTGGGAAATACAGTGTTTCTTTATCATCTATTGACTTTCTTCCTAGTCTTAATATATTGGAAAATGTCCTCTTTTCTTTCTCAAAAGATGACTTTGGTTAGAGCAGATTATCATTGCCTGGGTGTTGTCTTTCCCTAAGATGAAGCAGATGGAATACTGGGTTGCTTTTCTCTCTTGAGTAGGCTTCTAAGAGAGGATGTCTTGACTTCTGCACTACTGCCATTTGGGGCTAATTACTCCTTTTTTTGTGACAGGGGTGGGGGGTGGGGGACATACCCAGTAGGGTGTTTAGTAATATCCCTAGTCAATACCCATTAGAAGTAATTAACATCCTTGTCCCCAGCTGTGACAACCAAAAATGTTTTCAGACTTTGCCAAATGTTCCTCCAGGGATAGAATCCCCCGGATCCCCATGAAGAACTATGGCATTATAGGGTCACCAGATCTGGCTGCCTGTCTCCTTGCCATTGTGTGGCATCATGCCAATTGTCTCCCAGGAAGCCTACCACCATCATTTTGGAAACATTTCCATGACACATCACAGCTGAGGTTTATGGATCTCAGCACTCTGCTACTTTATGTTGTTGGTTTATCTTTGACCTCTGGCAAAGTTTCCAAGCAATTAAAAAAACAATAACAAACCTCTTGCACTCCCCTCTCCACCCCCCGCCCCCCCCCCAAATCCTACAGTTTCTGTGTTGCTGAAAATGTTGCTCCCAGATCTGAGAGTTATTGATTATCCTACTAAGATCCAACACTTGCTGATAGTTTCTCATTTTTCATGTATGCATTTAACTGATCTTACAGCAATTTTAGGATTATGAAATTAAAAGTCAAATAAGCTTAGCAACATCTGGAAGCTGCTTCTCCCATGGAAATGCTTCTCTTTTTATCAGAAATGGGTTATTGTTCTCCAGGTCTTACCCCTCTTGTTTTACCAACAGTATACCTTTGTGTGGATCAGCTGTCTGCTTTCAGAAATGTTATCTCGATGCTGCTAAATCTGAATCGGATAAATTATTTCTTTCCTCCCTTTTATAGATGATAAGGGCTTGCATTAGCTGACACATTTCTTGTTTGTTTATAGGTGTTACTTTGACTTTCTTAGTTTGACTGCTGCTAAAGTAATGAGGTTACAGAATGGGGCAATAATTTATATATGAGTTCATCTAAAGTGTCTTAATGAATGCATTCTAAGCTCATGTAGATAAGGGTACACCTGTTCAGGCAGTTCCTGGGAGAGTCTCAGTACTATCTTGACCAAATTTGAGACAGGCTACACTGAGCCCCGCCCCCCCACACCGTTTTTTTAGACCCTATCCTTGAGCCTTTTTCTCAAAAGCCCAGTTGTAGCAAAAAATCACATTAAATTAATTTAAACAGAATCCCCCACCCTCCATTATCTGATCAAATATTCTCACCATCCGTCAAGTGAAATCTGGGTTTCTTTTAGCAAGAATCTTATTAGGTCAGTTTAACAAGACCCCCCACCCACCCTGCTGTGGCTTCCTCATTATTTTTCCATCTACCGACCCCCATAATCTGCACCTTGGTTGTAAATCCCCACTTGTTCTTGTTATATTTGGAATTGAGTCTGGTGCAGGTCTCTTTTCCTCTATTACAACAATTCCTGAATAAAATCTGTTTTTACACTTCAGCTACTGCCCAACTCTAGTTTTTGTTGACTCCTCTTCATGTATTAAAAACTTGTTGCAATTACCAGCTGGGGCCTGTATTTGCCTGTAAAATTCCTCGAGGAATTCTTTAGCTCAAGATTTTATATAGTACGAAAGGTTGAGAAGGGTGAGAAGAGCTAACTGTGAGAATAAGTCATGCTCATTAATGTGCATGGGTAAGGGAGGGAAGGAAAGCCTACCAAAACCTTGTGTATGAAGTCAAGCAACTTCCAGGGAAGGTGCTCATTCTGAGGCCAGGGAAGGAAATAGAAGCAGGAAGGCTTAACCTGAGCCTGAGTCCTAATAAGTGGGGGAATGTTGAGAAGCGAAAGATGCTCAGATGATCTCATTCCCAACTTTCTGCCTTCAGACTTGTGCCAGGTGATATGAAAAATTAAATATACATATAAATACCTATATGTTAATATAAATACATGCATTTCTAATCTCTATCAGATATTAAAATCTCAGGATAGAATAGCTTTTTGCCTTCTAAATAAATTTTCGTTAAAGCAATATGTATGGGTTGAAATTGGGTCTGGAGCTCATCCATTTGAGGGGAGTTTCTTTAAGAATACAAAAATTGCTATGAGGTCTTAGAAGGGATAGTGCCAGTGAAGGAAACTAAACCTCAAGCTTCATCAGGGTCCATTATATGTTCAACTCTAGTTGGTGAAGGATCTTGCTTTAGCTCGGTGTTGAAGGATATGAAATCAAAGATGCTGGGGTTGTGTTTTAGTGGGGGAGCCTGTGCTTAGAGGTGTGAGGTCCTGGGTTTAATCCCCAGCATGTGCATATGCCATCAGGTGGGCAGTCTTGCTAGTGTGACAAGTGCCTGAGGTATACCAGACTGCCTCCTGACTGTTCTGGCACTTTCCCAGCTATTGTTGGAAGTAGAAGATGAGAAAGATTCCATGCAGGATCCAGGAGGGCGATATTGATGGGTAAGGACACTTTCATAAGCCAGGAATTTCCTGAGTTGAAGAATTCAGTAGGACCCATCATTCAATAATTTGGTCAGTGGGATGAAGCCAGAGCACCACCATTTTGTCATTTATAGTGTGATCTTTTGGTAGGTGATGAGGCCCAGGAAGGTATGCATGGATAAGGGTATAATTTCACCAAAAATAAGAGAAGATGTAAAAATTTACCAGGAAATTAGCCAAAGAAAATTTTATTTCAAGGACAGTACTTGTACTGTCCTTGAAACTTGTACTCACTTGCCTCCAAATTAATCGAGTTCTTCATTACTTTGGTCAAACACACTGAATAATGCTCATGGTAGACTCGATGTAATATTATGTGGTTTAAGTTCAGACAAGCCTGCTCCCCCATACATTTTTGTGCTAATCAAGGGTCTAATTTCTTAGCTTATTTATTGTTTTAATTTTTCCTGTTTTTGTGATTTAATTCAATAATGCATAAATTAATGAAATATAAATGTGAAAAGAGATTGTTGATTCTATAAAACCTAAATTAAATGTTTAGGTAATACTTGATAGAGGAGAGACACTAGAAACACATAGACATGGAATGAGAGGGACAAAAAAAAATACAAAACTGAAGAAATACTTTGCATTGAAATGATTTTATAAGAACCCCTAAGTAGGTTCTTGTTTCAACTTAAGGTTACTGAAATAGGAAAAAAATAAATAATACCCACGGCTGTGATTTATGAAGTTGCTATGACTTGAACACACTCAGCAGATCCTTAATGAAAGATCTAGCCCTAGGTCAAAATATTTTACTTTTTCAAATAAATTTTTATATTTTAAATGAAAATAGTGGGTATAAGATCCAAATGCATCATTGTTCAATACTTGCGGTTTTAAGTGACTTTTTCAAATAGCTGACCAACACTGGTTCCAAATTCAAAATAATATAAAACATAATTCTGGCATTAATTCTAAATTCTTGCTCATTAGGATTTGACAAGACCCTTAACTAGGTAACCAAGTGTATCTTTCCTTTTGGGGACCTTATGAATTTCCTCTCTTGCACTCATGTCCTCATGCTTGGCTAGTCTCTTCTTCTGCCCCATTAATATTCTATGTAGAAATGGCCACTTCTTTGTATCAGGGCTTTAATAACAATGGCACAGGAATCTCCATGACTGCCTGAGTTTGCATATGAAATAGCAATATTCTTGTTAATTGATTTCTAATGACTTTTTGCTTTCTGTTAATGCCTACTGCAAAATGCCTGCTGCAGTCACTTGTTATTCAGGATTAGCTTCTGTGTCTGCTTGCTGGTCCCTTGAGCAGTCTGCCTCTTTCTGAGCACTTTTGCCTACTGGCTATGTGGGGTGGCCTGACTTCTCTACTCTAATAGGGAGAAGAAAGATTTAAACCCTTTAAAGTTTGAGGGAAGAGTTATACTCAGAATAAATTCAGTTTTCAAAATGGACTTCTCATGGGCAGAAACATGAGAACCAGAAAATTAAAAAATGTTAATTAAAAAATCTATTTTGTATATGAAAAACTGAGAAATGGGAAAATGGGTGTCTGTTCCATGGAATTGATTTTTTAAAATATTATGTGGTTGTTGAAGATGACATATTTAAGAACCATATAGAAAGTCATCCCAGAATGATTTAAGGTCTTTTAGAAAGAAAAGATAAAATTATATAAAAGTGCCCCCAAAGAGGAAACTACTTTAGAGAAACTAAGCAGAAAGGAATGAAGTAATTAGAGAAGAAGGAGGCTAACTGGCATGGGCAGAGACCTGCCTTGGGCAAGAAGGTGGGTGGAATGGTTATTTTTTGACTAGGGACATGAAGAGTGATTTAAGGAGAGTTTTATAGGAGCCAACTTGAGAGTTGCATGTCCAGAAAAAAAAGACTCATTTATGGAAATCACCACTCTTACTGTGGGGTATGTAAATGCCTTGATTTGCAGTGGAGAATAGTGTGGGAATTTTTTTTTTTTTTTTTTTTGATCTGGAATTGAGTTCACCTGCACACATTTTCTGTCTTTTGTCATCACTGGACCTGAGAGATGACTGTTAAAGCCCAAATATTTCTGAGAGAACTTGGCTAAGTCACACAAAATATAGAAATAGGAAGGACAAACTGGCCCAAGGATTATGACTACAGGAATGAAATAATTGGGGAATGGAATCCCAACACAAAAACCTGTGGTCTCCATCATCAGCATCACTACTATGGTTGTCATCAGTGTCCTCGTCATCCTCCTTGACATGGTGGTTTCTCCAAGTGCCTGCAATGTTGTGATTTTTCTGAAGACTGGTTCCTCATTCTCATGTACTGTTCTGAAAAACTATTTTAGCCAATAAAACATGGACAAATTATAAACAATTTTTAGCCCAGATAATAAAGACCTGTCCATCTCTGATGTTGTTAATGAAATAAGCACAAGGAATTCAAATTTACCTCTAAGGCAAGGAGGCAAAGAATCTGCTTTTTCTCTTTCCCTATATCATTGACTACAAGTGTTCTAAAATGTGACAAGATATAGGTTCTGAGTGGACAGACCCTGATCTCATCATCAGCATTCTAAATCTTAACACTGTTTATCAATTAGAGAACCAGATTGTAGGACACAGATTCTATCACGTTCATGTTTGAGGATCAAAGCTCTTTGCTATTCTGGCTACAGTGCCGTTATTTGGGTAGAAATGAAAGTGTGCTAGCCACATGATCTTCGTCAATGTCATAAATGTTTTTGAGTTATTTCTGAAAATTTATTTCTTTTGACTTTGATTCAGCTACTGAGAAAGCCTGACCTTTTATGTCTTTATGTTTATATTCCTGCAGCTAAGGGCATGCAGATTCTTTACATGTCTGGTTTCAACTTGACAGTCTCTTGAACTTTGCTGTCTCTGCTCCCATTATCTGACACAATAATTTGATGAGATCCAAATGCTATGACTGGCTATGGTACTAACATTTTCACCTCTAGGACATCTAGATTTGCAAGATTATTTTTTATGAGCCCACTCTTAGAGGGATAGCTATCTGATTAAAAAGGAGAGGAGAACATACCTCATCTGATTGGTTCATTTGCTTGCATTCTCTAACAGAATTAAAAAGCAACTTAGACAAAAATGCAAGGTAAAACTCCCCTTCTTTTGTAACAAGAGGTCAAGGATACCTATTATACCTTTTATTCATTAACTAAATGATCTCATTTTGCTCTCATGTGTGCAGAGTGGTATCTCTGTTTTATTATGAACTTTAATATTTTTCCTTTTGCCTATTTTCTCATATTTAAAATAGTGAGATGAAAATGCTAATGATATGGAGCTGGAATCAAGACTTTTCTATTCTATAAATAACATTGCTTTTTAATTTTTGTTTTCCACAGGCAATCATTCTTGAGCTACATCACCCAGTCCTTTTTCCTACCAATGGGGATTAATCAGTAAAAAATGGCTTCCCCAAAATGATTTAAATTTTGGCATGATTGCTATTGATCATCAGTGGATCATAGCATATTCTGTTTATCTATCTATATATCTACCCACATACATATATAGACCTATATATGTACACATACATGTCTGTATATGTCTATGTACTACATATGTATACATACTATATACTATATATGTGCATGTAGGGTATATACTATATTTATATGTATATGATATGTACATGTTATATTATATGCATGTTTATATATACTGTAGTGTGTGTGTTTTGTTTTAAAGTATGTTGTTTTGTAAGTAGTTTGTTTTGAAGTATGTTGTAGATGCTGATCAATGGTGAACTCATCATTAGTTTGAGATAGAATAAAGATGCTGTCCCTTGATCTGGTTCTTGATATGTTACCTTGAGATAGCTATACTCTTCTTGTATACATGCATTTTTTTAAAATGAAAATCAAAATCAGGGGAATTCTTACCAATGAGTTACACCCCCAGTCCTTTTTATTTATTTATTTTATCTTGAGATAGTATCTCACTAAGTTGCTAAGGTTGACTTCAAACTTGTAGTCCTCCTACCTCAGCCTCCTGATTTGCTAGTGATGCAGACCAGGCAACACCCCCACCCCCACACACACCATAATTGTAACATATAAGCTTTCTAAGGATCCCCCCCTCCACACCATTATTAAGCTTCTTGTCAGCAAGATTTTACAAAGAGTGTCAACAGGATTTCACAGAAGTTCTGCAGAGAGCTCAATGTGGTTTGAAGCTTCTTCTTTCTTATAAATGCCAGGTTTGCAGACAAAACTTGTGAAACCTGAGTGACAAAAAATATGAGGCAAAAATTAATTGTCATGTACCCACCCACTGTCATGTACCTACCCACTAAGTATAAATCTAAAAGAATTTTCAGACCCAGGGTCCAGATTCTTTTAGGCATCAGCCCATGTGGATCACTGCAGCTTAACGAAGCCTGCTTCCTGAAAATTCCTCTGGTGTCCAACTTTACCTGTCCTACATCACTAGGATTACAGGTATGTGCTACCATGCCTGGTTTGGGTACATGATATACCCCTATGGGAATAGCAGGCTTCAGCTTAGCACTTTAGGAGAAATCATTATTATGTGACAACTTTCCTGGTCCTTCATGTTCATCTTGGGAGGTGGGGTTGGGGAAAATAGAAACATGTGTTTTTATTAAGTTTTATGGAATTTCTTCACTCTCCTATAACAGACAAAAATTCTACATGCTGATATGATTTTCTTAATACACCCATTTTAAACTAACATTGGATTCACTAAACAGTTGTTACTGTCTACATTGACTTGGAATCCAGGCAGAATTAGAAGCTCTGGATTCAGCAGGATTATTCTTAAGAGTCCTTACAAAACAAGAAAGGTTGTAATAAAGTATACACACCTATGTAATCATCTGTCATTATTTGCTACATAATTATTGCTTCTCAAACTTACAAAATTACCCCTCCCACCTCCAGAAATGTGAAATGTGTATATTTCTACTTTGGTCTAGCTTTCCCCTTACAGCAAGTTTTCCATTCAGTCCTGTATCGGAGCCTCCATGAACTCAGATGAGAAGGACTGCTAAGACACTACCACATGGCACAACAAGTCTCTTTAAGCATTGAATTCTGAAGGTAGAAAGAGAAGCTGCTCTGATCATTGAAGTTTAACAACCCAGTTGTTAAAAAAGAGGGACCATTCTGACTATAACAAACCTCTTAGTTGGCTTGTAGTTGATCTGGTTCTCATGGCTGAGAATGCTGCCAAAAATAAAAGATTAAAAACCTGTTTTTTTTTTTTTTTTCCACTGTGGTTTCTGAAGCTCAATGGCATGGCATTCTAAAGCAGGTGTGCTAGGGCCATCTGCAGTAGTTACAGGCACTGGTAATGCCTGTAGAAGTGGCAGGTGCCAGCGCCCTCATGCAGGCAGCATACCCTCCATCACTCCAATGGCTGCTGCAGGCTTTCCTATAGCAAGCAGAACTGGGCAGTGGCATCTGTGGTCTCTATGCATGCTTCTCCATCAGCCACAGCACTGTCTTCACCAGGCATTCCATCAATGGGCCTGAAATAAAGAGGAATCTAGGGATCCAGGCCATATTACAGCTTGGAGGATTTGTCCATAAAGGACGGGAAAGTATTTGCTGAGGATTCCACAATTATTTGGTTTCTTGCAGAATGAGTGGGTGTAAGCCCAGAGTTATTGAGCTTTGAGATTGTTGTGCTGATTAATTTCTCCTTGGTTTATTATAATCATTTATAAATGCATAGCATTCAAATCATATTTATCAATTATTATTCATTTTGTATTTAATTATCATATGGTAAGAACTACTCCTGTGCTTTCTGTTCCGAACCAATTTATCTTTTTTTTTCCCCATATCTTCATTACATTTGAAATTATTTTGGCTTGAAAATATGAATTTTCACCTCACAGATCTAATTTTGTACACTAGTCCTCAACCTCACCTTTGACATTTTTTCCTTCTTATTATTTCAGATGATATAGATTTCTGTTCTTACAAACCTCAGATCCTTTGCTGAGATAAGATAGGGAATAAATGAATCATTAATGAATGTATTCACATGCATGCCTACATGCATTCATGAACAAACACGGAGGCTTGCACTTCCTTTACGACTTGGTTGCTTTACCATGACTAGCAGAATAAAGTCTGAATTCTTGAAAATTGATATCTACAGGCTTCCAGAATCTGAGCGGAATTTTTCTTTCCACCATTACCTTGACTCTCTTCAAACCAGGCTGGTCTACTCCTTCCAAGGCTAGTCCTATTTTCTTGAAGTGTCTTTGCTTATTCTGTGAGCTCTTTCCAGTAGCTCATCATCTCCAAATGTATCTATTAAAACATCTATTTTCTCAGTCCACCACAGAAGCAGAATTACTGGGCCCTTGATGAGCTCTTTCTCCTTTGAACTCAGATCCAACTCACCTGCCCTGTCATTTAACATGTACCACTTGGTGTCTAGCTTCTTTGGGTCCTTTAATGTTTATGCCTTGTGTCCTCAACAAGGATGTAAGTTCTTTGGTATCAGGGAGAGTGTCTTGTCTATCTTTATGCCCCCAGGCCTTGCACAATTCCTGGAGCACAATGGGGCCTGAGTAGTTGCTTATTATTTGCTTGATTGATTGAAGTATATAAACCAGGCAAAAGATGCTAGTAAGGACCTGCAATAGCTTTAAAAAAAAAGAGTGAGAGAGAATAGAGAGAAATGACAGGAGGGCTAGAATTTCTTTAGTTTTAACTTCAAGGTTTACTGCCAGCCACAGATAAGCTGCTATTACAGATAAGCCTCTCTGGTCCCAGAACTCTCCCTCTGTGCTGCTGTTCTACCAATGATAACACTGGAAGGGAGGGGGAAGAGTGAGTGCGGGAAGGAATTGGGACTTAGCATCTGCCTCCCTCCCCAAAGCTTGGCAGGAAACTTCCCTAATCCAGTGCTCAGTCAAAATGTAAGCACCTTTGAAATGCTTCCCTGACCCCCATCATCAGATAGCCACAGCTACTGGGATTCACTGAGCATTATTTTTCTAGAGTCACTTCATTACTTCAACGACTCGCACGCATATACTTCTTTGCTTCATTTTCTGTTTAGTTTTTCCAACTTCTGCACTACTTTCTAATCTTTTCTCCACTGACTCTTCTTTAAATTTACAAAATTGCATATAAGGGACCTGCTTAGTTCTTATGGTGGCACATGCATTTAAAGGACTGCTTGGCCTAGATTATCCAGTAGAGTCTCCAGGAGTTAGAAAATGTGACTTTACAGTAGACCCCTGTGTTGGGAAGTAAAGGAGGTCAAGTTTGCAAAGTGATGTGGAGTTTTGGACACTACCTTGTGGAACTAGGCTGGTGGAGAGAGCTGAATCACACCACTCAGAGGATCACAGGTCCTTTTCTCCCTCTTAACAATTATATAATGCAACTGTCTACACAGCTTGAATTTATCAGATATTAGCTGCTTCACAGGATTGAACAGATTTAATACCATACCTATTCCAATCGGGTCCTTGGCCTTGAACAAGACTTCTGGGCACCCTGGAGTTAAGCCACCAAGGGCTTAATTGCTTCAGATATCTCTGCCTGTTTGTAATTTGGATTTTGTTTTCTCCTGAGTCCCTTGGGAGTGCTTTATGCTGTTCACTTAATTGAAAGTGGCTAAAGCTGAATGAGGCGGTCACATTGCAGGGGGCATCTCCAGGATCAGGTTGAGAAGACAATTGAAATCCTCTTGCTTAGTTTAATAATTATCTCTGATTGAGGTAGGATTTTAGTCTTGAGACTGAAAGGAGATTCCAAAAGTTTCCCTTTGGCTTGAGGGAATAACAATTTCCCAAGCAATTAGCTTTTCCTAGAGGGCGTTTCTATTAAATAGTGCTGTTGGTGGTGTTAGAAAGTGTAGTAGGAATTACATGGGTGGGGGGATACATGCAAAAAAAAAATAGGAGAATGAAAGGGCATTTTTGAAATAATTGGCATGAAAGATAAAAGGGCTACAAGAGATATTTCAAATAACTCCTCAAGCAAAAGAACTGAAGGAATGTATGTGGGGAAAATTGAAATATTCTTCAGAATTATTTAAGAAAATTATATTTGTAATATAGAAGAAAGTATCCAAGATAAAAAGCATTGCTAGTGTTTTAAATGAATCTGAAAAGAAATATTAGAACTACCATGGATAGAAAAAATAAAGGGGGATTTTTTTTTAAAATAAAAAGCAGATTTTGAGTAAACAATATAGAATACTGGTTGTATGTTTTATTTAATTTTGTGGGGCCACTGTATTCAGGGCAGGTGTGTCACCTTAGAGTTTCTATAAACTCTAAGGCTGTATATTCAATTTAAGGCTATATATTCAATTCTTGTATTCTGTAATCTAAGGTGATGTTTGCCTTTTCTGACCTATATGTTTTCGACCAGATATTCATTAGGTATCTTAGGGCTGAAAAATATTGCAATAGAATATAATCTTGCTTCTTGGTTAAAATCAGTTATTGTCATTTAGTGGAACCACTGAGTTTCACAGCAGTCAAGTGAGTTTTTCAAAGTCGTTGGCAAAGAAGTTAGTCCTTAGAAACTTCTTGTATGTCAGGCACTCTGCTATTTATTTACACAGAGCTCTGAGTTAGGTGTTGAGAAGGTGTGAGATAGTCATTATATCAAAGGCTGTGCATGCAAAAATTGTTCCCATCCTCACAGAGACCCTGTGCTTTGGATTCTAAGAAAAGTACAAAATTATGAATGCACCATATGTGTGAAAGTAAATACACATTTAGAAAAAAGAAAAAAAATTACAAATTATTAAAAGGGGATAAATGCCAAAAACAAAACAAAGCTAAAATAATGCAGAGCGTCTTTTTAAAGTAACTATATACTGCCTCACACATTTCTGTAATAATTTGTCTGATTTTTTGTATGATCAATAAATATAAAAATACAAAATTAATCTGAAGTCAAGGCGTACACAAAAGCAAATCAAATGCATTTATAAATTGTGACTATATTGTATTGAGCTACTTGTTAATCAAATTATTTTTAAATTGCATACATTGACTCCCTGATCAATATATAAGGAGGTTTTGTCACTAGAACACTTTTTTCTCCAGGTACTTTTGTAACTTTAATAACAATTGGCTCACTGATTTGTCTGGACATGCAAGACAGGATCAGGACAAATTGCATCAGATCTGTTAGGATATAGTCCTATAAGGATGCACTTTTCAGACAACTTCACATTCTAATGTCCTGTCTGTTCATAGCACTGTTACAGGTATGTGCCCTATTAAAAGAAAGAATTCTGGGAAGCTCAATTTTTGTGTATAATTCCATTAAAAATGCACTATAGGTTTATAATTGTATATGATGAATTATTGGGCCTATTTCTGACAGGTAGTAACTTTTGTTTTGACTAGGCTTCATAAGAATTGAAAGCACTGCTTATAATTTTACACCACTGATGACTGAAAGGAATTTCCACAGGCTGCCTCCTGGCTGTGCACATTTCAAACCTTATTTCTCCTCAATCATCCTGACTTCCAGTGCTGAGTGCTGTAGGGCATGTTTATATACTAGGACCGCTGCATCATTTGTGCCATGGCACAGAGTAAGCTCACATAGTGAGAGGTGCGGATATTCAAATTTCTTCCTATACCAAGATGGCTAACAATAAATTCCCTATACTCAGAACTGATTGTGAAGCACTTAAGACATATCCTGCTGAACCCAAACAAATTGCTTCCTCCACTGAAATTCTCTTTTGCAGGATTCCCCAAATGCTCAGCCACTCCAATACCATTTACCACAAAGAGAATATAAGGAAATGAAAATATAAGTGTAAAGATACAATGGATACTGAATAGAATTTAATTATCTTTCTTTTCCAAATTTTACACAAATATGTGACCATCTGAACATATCTTTGGAGCCCTTTCTAGGTCCTTGTAACAAGTAAAAGTTCCTGAATCCCAAGTTCTGTTCATCTCAAGAAAAAAATCCATCCCTGGCATGGAGTGATTTATTCAAATAATTCAGGAAAGATTTCAATAGAAATATTGTGACTCGATTTTCCAATTAGATTTCAACATTTCTAATTTTCCTTTGACTGTCTCTTCTATTTTTACCCATGAACTTACATCTTTTATGAATTATAATTTTCCACCTATTGTGCTATCATTCCATTTATGCTCTTAGAGAAAAACCAAGATTATAAGCCCTTCCATCCTCCAACATACCTAACTCAGAGCTTTGCATAGTTCACAAATAAATATTGAATTGAATAGGATGAATTTAACTAAATAAATACCCAATTGACTATCTTTTCCCTGTAGCAATAAACGTATCACAATTGCTATGAGAAAATCAGGCATTAAATTAAAGTAGGTGAGTTGGCTTTGAGGATTTAAAACATCACGACCAAATGACAATGAACCTCAAGGCACTGTCTGGGGTTCCTACTGCAGGGCTGAAGACATGACAGCTGTTCTTTTGGCTTTAGGGTAGGAATGGTAAAAACAAATACTATTTTTAAAATAATAAACTTTATTGTATATATTGAGATTTACAATGTGGTTGTGAGGTATGTATAGATAGTAGTGTGTTGCTATAGGGAAGCAGACAAACATATCTATTATCTCACATAATTACTTTTTTTTCATGACAAGAGCAGCTAAAATGCAATTATTTAACAAAACCCCTACAGTAATACAATTTTATTAACCTTGGTCCTCATGTTTTATATTAGAGCTCTATTCTTGTTCACCCTACATATCTGCTGTGTTATATCCTTTGGCCTATACCTCTCCATCCCCCTCACATTAACCACTGTTTCACTGCATATCCCTGTGCATCTGAGCCCTTTTAAAATATATTTCACATATATGAGATCATTTAATATTTTTCTTTCTGTCAGGCTTATTTAATAAGGTTCTGCAATCTATTCATGTCAAATCTCCTTCTCTGCTTAAATTTGAGTGATATTCCATTGTTGTATGGGTGTGTACACATACAACATACATACCACATTTTCTTTATCCATTTATGTATTTATCCTAAATGTTCCTGGACATTTAGGTTGTTACCATATCTTTTCTATCACAAATAATGCTGTGAAAGAATATGGAAAGGCAGATATATTTATGGGATGGTGATTTAACCTTTTTAGTTTTATATCCAGAAAAGGATTGCTGGATCACATGGTAGTTCTGCTTTTATTTAGGTACCTCCATGCTGTTTTATACATTGGCTGCCCCAATCTACATTCCTATCAACAAAGTCCTAGTGTTTCCATTTTCTTTTCCTAGCTGCCTCAGCACTTGTTATCTCCTCTTTTGGATAATAGCCACCCTAACAGGGGTAAAGATGTAAATCTCATAGTGATTTTAATTTTTATTTTCATTATTATTGGTGCTGTTGATCACCTTTTCATATGTGTATTGGCAATTTTTATGTCTCTTTGGAGACATGTTTATTCAGATCATTTGCCTATTTTTACTTGTTTTTCTGTTATTGAGTTTTAGGTATTCTTTATAAATTTTGGAAACTACTGCCTTATTGGATGTGTAGTTACAATTTTCTTTTACAATTTTAAATAGACTTTTAATTTTACTGATTTCTCCCTTTGTTGGGCAGAAGTTTTTTAGTTTAATGTAATCCCATTTATTTATTTTTGCTTTTGTAGCCTGGGATTTTGGTGTGATATCTAAGAAATCAGTGTCATGACCCACTTCTACAAATTTCCCCCTTTGCTTTCCTCTAAAAGTTTTATGGTTTCAGGTCTTACATTTAGTCATTTTATCCATTTTGAGTTGATGTTTCTGTGTAGTCTAAGATACAATCCAGTTTCATCCTTTTTTTTTTTTAAATATGGAAACCCAGTTTATTAGAGCTTCTTTTATTGAAAAGACTATCATTTCCCATTGTGAGTTCTTGATGCCCCTGTCAAAAATTAATTGAGTATATGTTTGCATTTATTTATGGGATCTCTATTTTATGTCATTGGTCTGTTTTTCTATTTTTTATTTGTAGTACTCTACTGTTTTGATTTTTATAGATTTGTAATATAATTTTAAATCAGTAAAGTGTGATGTCTCCAACTTTCTTTTGTTTTTTGGTATTAATTGTGTTTTGGGGGTTTGTTTTTGTGCTTTCACATGAATTTTAATTTTCCTGCTATTTCTGTTAAGAATGCCACTAGAATTTTGATAGAGATTAGATTAAATTACTATTTTTCTATAGATGGTATAGATATTTTAACAAAATTGAATAGTCTGATCCATGAACATGGGATATCTTTCCATTTATTTTTGTCTTCCCTTCCTTTTATCAATGTTTTATAGTTTTCAATGTGTACATCTTTCACCTCCTTGTTTAAATTTATTCATTGGTGTTGTGGTTTAGATTTGGAATATCTCTCCAAAATCACTTGTTCAAAGCATGGTCCCCAAAGCAGGGAAGTTTGGAGGTGGGCTCTTTAGGCGATGATTGAATCATGAGGGCTCTGACCTCATTGCTGGATTAAGCTGGACAGACCACTGAAAGGCAGAACCTAGTTGGAAGAAGTAAGTCACTGGGAACATGCTCTGGAAGAGTTTATACTTCTTTTGGCCCCTCCCTTCCACCTCTTTCTGCTTCTCCGCTGCCATGAGTTCAGTAGTTTTCCTCCACCATGCCCTTTCATCATGATGTTTTGGTGATGTAGAGATCTGACCATGGACTAAAACCTCTTGAACTATGAGCCAGAATAAATCTTTTCTCCTTTAAGTTGTTTTTGTTAGGTATTTTGTTCACAGCAATGCAAAGCTGATTATCCCAATTTGTATTTGTTTATTTTTTGATACTATCAAAATGGGATATTTTTCTGGATTTCTTTTTCAGGCATGTCATTATTAAAAACTAATATATATTGATAATGATTATTTTGAGGTTGGCATTGTGCTAAGTGTTTTCACAGGTATTAAGTCATTTAACCCTCAAGAAACCTTCATAGTTAGATATCATTTTAAAAATAATTTTACTTCTGAGCCATCTTAGGCACAGAGGATACACAGTTATTAAGTTAGGAAAGACATTCTCTGAAACACTAAGCTTACTTCTTCACAACAGTAATACAAAATTCAAGAAACCAATGAAACTCCTTTAACTCAGCATCCCTTCCATTGGTCACTTAGTTAAAATGCTCTCATGGCTTATGAAGATGTGGAAAAAAAAATACCAAATTTAAATTTATCTTTACTGCTTCTAAAGCTCCACTAAAGTCAGGCTGAGGAATAAGAAAATCAAAACCTCACATGAATAGAAAATACAGAAGAGGAGACAAATTTTAGAAGCTAGGAAACAGGTGGGCATAGCAAAGAAAAGAAAATCAAAACCCAAATTATCAGGGAGGAAGCAGAGAAGCTGAATAATTTGTACTAAAGACACTTAGAAAGTCACAAGAGCTGGGGGTATTACATGTCTCTGAAGGTAAGTGGGTAAGAGGTTAAATATAGAACTGTATGGAATTCTGTATGAGAATCAGATATATAAACAGATCCTTTATCTGTCTGGTTTGGGAAGTTAATACAATATATAATAAAAATCAGCTCTTCCAGCGAGGTAAACTACAATAAGAAATGGATAAAATTAAAAATTTACTTCTTTAGACACACTGAAGAGCTAAGAATCAATGATGAGTTAGTTGGGCTCAAACGCTCAAATCTAGCAGAAAGTATATTCACAGTAAAGTCATTCCCCCACTGGGCTTCCAATCCTGGCTACATCATTTGCATTTTTCAAGTTTTTCCATCCTGTTTCTATCCATTCTCTGTAGGGTAACTTATATATGCTATAAGTAGTAGACTTATGTACTAAGTAGTAGACTATGGAGGTCAGAAATACTCCCTGGTCTCCACAGTGATGGTATAAATCAGTAGGACTTGACCAAGCACAAGTGATCAGATTGGATTTTGGCTCTGATGGTTTTCTAATTTATCCTTTCTATGTCTGGTTTACACAAATTTCTAAATATTTTGTTATGCTCCATTATTTTTTATATAAGTAATAGAATATACTAAAGGTGATCTTTTATATGTTGCTTTGTTCACTTAATTATATATTATGGAAATCATTATGTATAAGTTCATAGAGATTCGCCTCATCATTTTATAGCTGTATAGTATTCTACTGTGTGTGTACTGTAGTTTTTTTTTAACCCATTCTCCATATATCTAGACACTTTAAAAAATTTTTCTTATAATTGGAGATGAACAGAATGCCTTTATTTTATTTGTTTGTTTTATGCGGTACTAAGGATGGAATCCTGTGCCTCACACATGATAGGCAAATGCTCTGCCACTGAGCTACAGCCCCAGCCTATCTATCTAGATACTTTGATTGTTTTTCAACTGTAACTAAAACAATAACATATATATTTTTCATATTTTTCTATGTGCAGTATAATTTTGAATCAAAGACAAATGCATATGTAGTTTTATTAGATATTGCCAAATCCTCCTCTAAAAAGTTCCTCTAGTTTGCATTCCTCTCAACAATGTATGATGGTATCCATTCCTCTACAACCTTACCAAACAAGCAGATTTTCATAGTTGTATGATTTTCACTAATCTGATAGGTTAAAAAAATGTATTTAAGTGTTTCTTTGCTTAACTTTTCTTTCACTCTGAGTTTGAATATCTTTCTGCATGTTTAAGGGCCACTTATATCTTTTACTTGTAATGTTTTCCTTTCTTTTCTGCATTTTTTTCCATCAGATTTTTTTGGTTCTTTATTGTTTGAATTTAATGATCCCTTACTTATTAGGGACATTATCAATTTTTGATATCTTGCAAAGATATCGAATTTGTCAGTTGTTTTTTGACATTGCTTATGGTATTTATTTTGTCAAATATTTTGTAAAAAGTTAATACCATTAAATTTATCAATTCTTCTTCCACCCCTTGGATTTTTTTACCCTAACTACAAGGATTTTTCCTACACCAAAGTGAGGAGGACTTTAACTATGAGTTCTTCCGTTATGCAAATAGTTTAATTTATTTCATTTGTGTCCTTGATCAATTTGGAATTTTAATGAACTTATAGTGTAAAGCAAAGATACAATTTTGTGTTTTTCTAATCAGGTAACCAGTTGTTGAAGGACAATTTCTTATACAGTCTATCTTTGTCCCAATGGTTTGAGGTGCTACCCATCTTTATGATATCATGAATTTTCATCTGTACTTGGGCTTATTTCTGGGCCTTCTATAAGACTCCACTGGTCTATCTGTTTATTTATACTTAAGTAACACATTAATTTGATTTCATTAGTTTTATAGTTTTTAAAAAATCTCTACCCTTGTAATTTTCTTTCTCTAGTGTTTTCCTTTCTATTTTTGTGTGCTCAATTTTCTATAATGAACATTATCATAGATGTGAATTATTCTTTTTTCTTTTTCTTTTTGGTATTAGGGATTGAACCCAGGGGTGTTTAACCACTGAGCTACATCCCCATTTTCTGTTGTTGTTTTGAGGCAGGGTCTCACTAAGTTGCTGAGGGCCTCTCTAAGTTGCCATGGCTGGCTTTGAACTTGTGATCCTCTTGCCTTGCCACCTCAGCCGCTGGGATGATAGGCATGGACCAACTCACCTGGCCACAGATGTGGATTTGACACAATAATTCATTTAGTTCAGCCAATATAAAACACTATCAAAACAACAACAAAAAATGTTCACCCAGTACAAGAGTATCATGTTCTCCATGAAGAAGGAGACCTAGAATCTTACAAGGCAATAACTGAGTACCAATCATTTGTACAAGTGTGTACAAGTGTGAAAAGCTTAGGCTATAGTCTCACATTTTCCCACTGTATTGCCTACTAAGTAACACCCTTCGTCTACCATTTTAAAAGAGTATTACTGTTAATACAAATATCATGAAACCTATAAACAACAATGTCAGCAAAAATGTTTCGACCTAACAGTGTGGAGCATGTCACTGGATTTGTTTGCTGGTACATGTCCCTTGTTTATTTCATCATCATATTGTCATATCCTTCCTCCCCTTTCCTGGTGTCCCAGCAGGAGCTCACTGTTATGAGCAGGGTGATGACTCAATGTGAGACACTGGCTGTATTCATCAGCACTCACCTCCTTTTTTCTGAATCCTCAGCATTTAGACTTTTTAAACCAATGGTTTTGGAAGGACTATGGCTTTATTTTCTTGCTTCCTGACACTGAAACTTATTTAGAGAGCCTTTCATTTGAGGGAAAACTATTTAGTTTGGTCTGTTTTATTTTATGTGTATGAAATAACCAGTTTTCTTCTGACTTGTACCAATCCAGAGCTGGGACTTCTAAAGAAAGTCAAGTGGACAATGCTGAAGGTAAAGATCTTTTAAAGCATCCTACTTTTCTCCATCTTTGGGCTTCCTGACTCTTTCACTCTCATCTGTTCAGGTATTTCGACTTGTAGACAGTGAGTGGTCACAATTAGAAAAGAAAATAGTTCTTGGAACTAATTTATCAAAAGATGACTTTTTTTTCCTTTTTAATTACACACACAAAAAATCCTCACCTATATTTATTACATTATGGGAAAGGAAGTTGATTGAAAGAGATCTTGCTAAATTTGGACTCAAAGTATATAGTGATGACAGGCTGATCCATTATGATCAATGTCAGAATCTAATTCTATATTTTCCACCATGATTTTAATTTCAGAAAGAAAAGGCTGTTAATAATAAACTTCCATGAAAAATTAAAGAGATACAGTCTATGTACTTGAAACAGATGGAAAATTTGAAAGAGCACTCCAAAATTGCAGGCTCTTTTCATTTTCCTAAAAACTTACATATCAAATATTCACACCAGAATTTTTCTTGTACATCTTACATTATGAATGAAAAATGTGAACCAGTCGCATTCAGTTGCAAATTCAGTCTGCTTCTTACTTTTTAAAAGATATTCCTTTTATCTCCTTATGCAGTTTCTCCTTTAGTGACTCTTTTATTTAACAATGTAGTTTTTCATAGAATTATTTAAAAATATTATTTACATACTATAAAATGTATCCTTTTAAAATGGGCACTTTGGTAGTTTACATGTTTTTAAAGTTCAACCACCATCACCACCATCACCACCACCATGGTTTAGTCAGCTTTTTCATTGCTGTGATGAAAAAATATGACCAGAACTTAGAGGAGGAAAAGTTTATTTTGGCTCGTGGTTTCAGAGGTTCAGTCTATGGTTGGCCAACTCCATAGATCTGGGCCCAAGGTGAGGCAGAACATTGTGGTAGAAGACAAGGCAGCAGTAAGCAGAGAGAAAGTTCTGATCACTAGGGGAAAATTGGAAACCTTAAATTCATGCTCCCAGTGACCCACCTCCTCCACCCACCTCCTGCCTTTGCAGTTACCACTCAGTTAATACATATCAGTGGATCAATCCCCTGATTAGGTTACAACTCTTACAGTTCAACCATTCTACCCCTGAACATTCCTGGGTTAGCTCATTCCATGAGCTTTAGGGGGACGCCTCATATATAAACCATAATAACCACTATCTAACTTTAGAACATTTATCACTCCAAAAGAAACTCTGTATCTATTAACAGTCTAATCCCACCTCCCTCTACCCCACAGAAGCCAGTAATCTACTCTCCGCCACTACATAGTTGCCTATTCTGAATATTTCACATGTATATAATCACAATATGTGATCTTTACAACTGGCTCGTTTTTATCTAACATAATGTTGAATAATTTTTGTTCATTTAACATGTTTTGAAGTTATATCATGTTGGAAAATGGATCTGAACTTCTTCCTTTTTATTTCCAAATAATATGGCAGTGTGTAAATATACAACAACTTGTTTAGTCATTGTTCAGTTAATGGCATTTGGGTTGATCTCACATTCTGGTTATTATAAATCATGATGCAATGAACATTCAAGCACAAATTTCAGCTTTGCAATTTCTATTTTTAAAAAGCAGCTGGGTTTTTGCCAGGGATTACAGTGAATTGGTAGATGAATTTGAGGCACATTCTATCCCCAAATTGATAAGTCTTCCAATTCATGAACATGTCACATCTTTCCATTTATTTACATTTTTAATTTCTTACAGTGAATTTATTCCTGAATATTTTGTTTGACGCTCTTGAAAATGGAATGATGTTCTTAATTTCTCTTACACATTCTTCTTCATTGCTAATTGCAATGATTTATGACACCAACTACTCATTATGGGGTGTACTTCATAGGTTAAAAGCAGAGTTATCCACCAAACTGCTCTCACTTCAGACTGTAGCCGTAAGTTTCAGTGAGCACTAGGCTTTCCTCGGTGCTAACCAGGTGGCTACAAATTCTGGGATTTCTACTTTATCCATTAGGCATGATAACTTGATAGAATGAAGAACTGATGAGGGAACTATACATATTATTTCACCTTTATTCTGGATAGATGCAAATCAACACAAGCCAACACATGACTCAGACTGGGTAAGGTTTAGAAGGTCTCAAAAGCAAAGCTTCACTGTGTTCTCCCCATGTATTCTGCACACATCACACTCCCAGCACATGGATGTGACACAAGATGTGGAGTACTGCCAACCAGGGCAGCTGAGTGTGCAGCCCAGGGGTTCTGATGAAGTTGGTGCTGCAGGCTGGACGGCGGGGCCCGCGTGAGCCTTGGCTCCGCTTCTGCCCGCTGCTGTTTTCACCTGCTGCCTTCCTGCTGGGCGCTTTCGCGGGTCGCTGTCAGTGCACGCTGGCTTGCGATGCTGCAATCCGGCTGAGCACAAAAACACAAGCCAGATGGAACTGAAACAAAGTTTTATTTTGTGAGAGGCCGTGTGCGTCCCCCTAACAAGCCGGTCCACACACCCACACACGTGTGTCCCTACCGGACCCGGGGGGCTCCACTTCCCCCGGAACACCCTCCTACCATCCTTCCCCAACCAATGGGAACTCTCCAGGAGTCTTGTAACTTGAGTCCCCAAATGGGCCTAAGTGAACAGTAGGAGCCCAATATCCATATGAATGTAATACTTTGCAGTGGCTCCTAGCATCTGCCCCCTTCTGTTTAATTAAGCAATGGCAATGTGGCTAGGGACCGTGCCTGGTAGGTTGTCCAATTTAACATGTGGTTCTTACCCGTCATGGGAGAACTGACTTTTACACGTCAGTTTCCTGTCTTAGGTTGAATCCACTGTAATCAGATCAACCCGTCACTGACTACCGGTCTAGCATAGCCATGCTTGTGGATAGGCCTAAGCACCAGTGGGGGGGTGAGGTTCTTGCCTCACCTCTGTTGGCCCCCAAATTTAACTTTGGTGCCAGTGGGGGGGTGAGGTTCTTGCCTCACCTCTGTTGGCCCCCAAGTTTTAGACCATCACTAGTAGAAGGGAGGAAGATACAGAAATGCCACGACACCAAGCCAATTGACGGCTCCTTAGGAAGAACAGTAACACTGGTGACACAGCAGCTAAGATATTTCAGCACTACCATAATTCACTGTATCAACAAATAGAGCACAATGCATACAGGTGATACATAGTCCAGGCAAGTTGTGTAAGCAGTTCAAAGTGGAGGAGTCTATCAATATGTCCATTTCCTCCCAAAGTAAATTAAGTCCTTGATTGAGCAGTTCAAAGTGGAGGAGTCTGTCAATATGTCCATTTTCTCCCAAAGTAAATTAAGTCCTTGATTGAGGATACTTATTGAGTTATATTGATTGATGTATCAGTTTATATAGTTTACTGTGATAGCTATCATAGAAGTTGTAGTTTGGTTTTATCTTAGTCTTCACCGGCATTGGGATGGAGATGGGAATTCTGGCCATGGTGCTAAAGAGACATTATCTTGAACAGAATTGTTAAATATAATGAAAAGGAAAGGTGAAAGTAAACAAACAGATCTGTTAACCACCTTTAAAAGCAAAATTTATAACAGCTGTTTACCTAATTTAAATTAAACCATATAAGTCACGTGATTTTTTTTTTTTTTTTTTTTTTTTTTTTTGGATCCATTTATATCTATTTATACATGAGCGCTCCTTATAAATGAAATATGGACATACACACATACAGACATACAACACAAAACAGTGCATACATAACATAGAACATATAGGACAATAGTAAATAAAGGCCTTGTAGCTATACCTAGGTGAAATCTCCATTGCAATGTTTAAAAACTTTACAGTTAAAAAAAAATAAAACACAGTCAAAAAATAAAACTGATCAGAAAAACATTAACCTAGGTTTGTATGAGCTCAAAAAGAAAGAGAAAATAAATAAATAAATAAAATAGAACCTTATGATGTGGGAAAAATGTAATAATAAAATAGATATTGAAAAAGGCACCGTGGTAAATCACTGTTGTAGATGTAAGAATAGCCAAGCTGGAGCTCTGGATATCAGCTGTTATGGATTTGAGTCAAATCATCTTCTTTTTCTGTAGAAATTGTTTTAGTTAATCTCTCTGGAATCCAAATTGGTTGCTGTTCCTCCTGTGGAAAAACACAGACGGAGCCCCGACTCCAGACTATTACTGGGTCCGGACCTTTCCATTGTCCTGTTAGAATATCTTTCCAAAGTACCTTAGGCTTATGTACATTTTTCGGATACATATGTCTTTCCGCAGCACTAAGTCCTGATGAATCCAAATTTAGAAAGTTTAGAGTAAAAAGGGTTATTTTAAGTTTATCTTTGGGGGATATATACCCTTTTCCAATTCCTTCCTTTTGTTTTAATAAGTACATTTTAATAGTTTGATGAGCTCTTTCAACTATGCCTTGACCCTGTGGATTGTATGGGATTCCTGTTATATGAGTAATGCCAAATGATGAGCAAAATTGTTTAAAAGAGTTAGACGTATAACCAGGAGCGTTATCAGTTTTTAACTGTTTAGGAACACCCACAGTGGCAAAATTTTGTAAGCAATGAGCTATAACATCTTTAGTTTTTTCTCCGGCATGAAGGGAGCCCATTAAAAATCCAGAAGAAGTATCAACTGTAACATGTAAATATTTTAATTTTCCAAATTCTGGCAAGTGTGTAACGTCCATCTGCCAAATATGGTTAGGTATCAGTCCTCTAGGATTGACTCCAAGATTAACTTGTGGTAAAAATGTCACACAATTTTGACATTGTTTTATTATATGTCTGGCTTGTTCCTTAGTTATTTTAAAACGTTTTTGTAAGGTATTAGCATTGACATGGAACCTTTTATGAAAATTTATAGCTTCTTCTATTGTGGAGAAAATATGTATGTCATGTGTAGATTTATCTGCTAGTTCATTACCCAAACTAAGGGCTCCAGGCAACCCTGTATGTGCCCTGATATGTCCAATAAAGAATGGATCTTTTCTGTCCCAGATTAGAGTTTGTATAGCAGAAAACAAAGAGAAAACAGTAGAGGAAGGAGAAATCCTACCAGCATCTTCAAGGGATGCTATAGCATTAACTACATACTGGCTATCAGAGAATAAATTAAATACAGAATCTTTGAACATCATAAAAGCTTGTAATACTGCATTGAGCTCTACCTTTTGAGCTGATTGTTTGGGTACTAAAAATGTAAAGGTTTGATCAGGGGTAACTACCGCTGCTGTACCATTGTTTGACCCATCAGTGAATATATTTGGAGCATTCATGATAGGGTTTTTTTTTGTCATTTTAGGAAAAACTACAGGATGCTTAGACCAAAAGGACAACAAGGGATTAGATGGCAAGTGATTATCAAATGAGACACTAGATTTACACATGATTATTGCCCAAGTATTTAACTCATTAGCTAACTCATCAATTTGATCCATAGTATATGGAGTAATAATTTTATTGGGAGAAATCCCAAACACTCCCTTCGCTGCTTTTATCCCTTTGAGTATTAATTGTCCTACAGCCTCAGGATATCTAGTAAGAATAGTATTAGGGGAATACGATAAATGTATCCACAATAATGGACCTTCTTGCCAAAATACTCCTGTAGGAATATTTTTTGTTGGTAGTACAATAAATAATAAAGGCAAACTTATATCAATTCTATCCAAATGCATATTTTCCATATATGTTTCAATGATTTTTAATGCCTTTCTTGCTTCAGGCGTTAACATGCGGGGTGAATTTGGATCTGATGGACCTTTTAGGATATCAAATAAGGGTCCTAATTCTCCTGTTGGTATGCCTAGGTAAGGCCTTATCCAGTTTATGTCTCCCAATAATTTTTGAAAGTCATTAAGTGATTTGAGTTGATCTACTCGTATTTGAATTTTTGGTGGACGGACCATGGTTGAGGATAATAAAACTCCTAAATAATTAATTGGAAAATTTAATTGTACTTTATCTATTGCTATGTCTAGATTATAATTTTTTAGTAAGTTTGTAAGTGTGGCATAACATTCTAGCAATGTGTTCTTATCTTTATGTGCTAATAACACATCATCCATATAGTGAAATATTTGTAGTTCAGGATTTTGATTTCTAAGTGGCTGGATTGCTTTATTAACATAAATTTGACACATAGTCGGGCTGTTCGCCATCCCCTGGGGTAAAACTTTCCACTCATATCTCTGATCAGGACCTTCATGATTTAGTGCAGGGATAGTAAATGCAAAATGTGGACTATCCTCGGGATGAATTGGAATTGAAAAGAAACAATCCTTAATATCTATAGTTAACACATGCCAGGTTTTTGGTAAAGCAGACAATTGGGGAATCCCTGATTGAGCAGGTCCCATAATAACCATCTCATTATTAATGGCTCTTAAATCTTGTAATAATCTCCATTTACCAGATTTCTTTTTAATGACAAAAATGGGAGTATTATGGGGAGATACGGAAGGTTGTAAATGTCCTTCCGCTAATTGTTGTTTGACCAGATCGTGGGCTACTTGTATCTTTTCTTTAGTCAGGGGCCACTGAGGAACCCACACTGGTCTTTCTGATTTCCATGTAATTTTGATTGTCTCAGTGGCCCTTTTTGAAAACCCAATCCATGTTTATTTATTTCTTGATCTATTTGAATTGGTGCTATCATATCTTGATCTTGTTTCCTTAATCCTTTTTCTTTTCTAAAGCCTTGTTTAGCCCTACTAGTGGGCGCGTTAGAATTGACGTTATTTGTTAATGTCAATCCTAATTGATCTAGGACATCCCGTCCCCATAAATTTATGGGAAGATGGTCCAATACATAAGGCTGTATAGTTCCTTCACATCCTTCAGGATCCCTCCAATCTAATACCATAGCACTTCTATGGGGGTTAGTTGCCACTCCTAGGCCTCGAAGCGTTTGAGTGGCTTGTTGCAATGGCCAGTGCTTTGGCCATTCCTGACGAGATATGATGCTGAGGTCAGCACCTGTGTCCAGCAGCCCATTAAAATCATGTCCTTGAATATTTAATTTTAGCATTGGGCGAGAATCTAAATTTAAAGAAAGCATAGCCCAATCTACACCTGTGGAGCCTAATCCCTTGGAACCTCTTTCTACATTACAACTGGAAAATTCATCATGTAGGCTGGGTATTATTAATAACTGTGCTATTCTATCTCCTGATGAAATTACGGATATACCTCTTGGAGAACTGGCTATAATTTTTATTTCACCCTCATAATCGGGATCAATTACCCCAGGACTTATCATAAGTCCTTTTAGTGTAGAAGAACTGCGTCCTAATAATAAGCCTACTGTTCCTTGGGGAAGAGGTCCTTTTATTCCTGTGGGAATGATTTGAACTCCCATCTCTGGAGTTAATACTGCTCTGGCAGAGGCACAGATGTCCAACCCTGCGCTCCCTCTAGTTTGTCTGATGAGGGATCTGATGGATAGTGCGTCCTGGGCACTACCTTGATGGTGCTGCTGGGTTCCTCCATTGCCCCGTATATTTGTGGCTTTGGGCCCCGGGGCATTGGGCCCTCCAATTCGTTTTTTGACAACGGGGCCTGATACCTTTCTCCACGATATTGTGGGTAGACACTTGGTCTTTGTCCATTTTTTGATAACGGAATACCCTCTATGGTGGTTTGAGAACGGCATTCATTAGCCCAATGTCTCCCTCTATGGCATCGTGGGCAAATACCCGGGATTCTACTCCTTTGATACCTAGCTTTGTTAAACCCTCCTCCTATGGGGCAATTTCTTTTAAAATGTCCTTTCTGATTGCAATTATAGCATGTTTTTGGTTTGGTATCTAAAGCCTGTTTTACTTCAGCTGCCATGACTTGTCCTTGTTCATCAATGTCGCTACATAATTTAATATATGTGTTTAAATCTCCATGTTTCCACGGTCTAATGACCTCTTTGCAGCAACGATTTGCTTGGTCATAAGCCAGTTGTTTTATAAATGGCATTGCCTGTTCTGTATTTTCAAATGTCTTAGAGGCTGTTTCAATAAGTCTAGCTACAAAGTCAGCGTAGGGCTCATTAACTCCTTGTGTTATCTTAGATAGTTGACCTTGTAAATCCCCTTGTCCCTTCAAAGTTTTCCATGCCTTAATTGCATTCATAGTGATCTGAGCGTATACGCCAGGATCATATCTAATCTGTTGCCTCTGACCCTCATAAGGTCCTTTCCCCAATAGCATTTGAGAATCTCTTTCAGGATAACCTGCTGCTGCATTTCGCCTAGCTGTCTCCCTGCAAAATTCCTCATTGGCAATTTTCCATAATAAATATTGTCCTCCATTTAGCACAGAGTGACACACGCTAGCCCAATCTTCTGGTGTTAAGTCCCAGCTGGTAATAGATTCGACCATTCTGACAGTAAAGGGAGCCGCAGGCCCGTAGGTTTGTACAGCTTCCTTTAATTGCTTTACTATTTTGAAATCTAAGGCACGGTAAACTCGTTCCCTTTCTTCTCCCCGCTCAACTACAGGGCATGCTAACTTTTGGGGTCCTGCCTCAGGATTCTGTTCATCACCTATGGAAACTGAGGGCTGCTCAGCTACAGGTGAAGCTGTTGGTTGAATTACGCCCTCTGGTGATGGAACGGAGTTAGTACTAGCCTCCCTATCTGAGGGTCGTTTTTTCCCTAAGCTTGCCTTCTTCAATTTTTCTTCTGTCTGACTAGCTTGAGGGACCTTTTGTTTTGCTTGACCTAATAAGTTTTCTGCCATAGCCTGGACCTCTAACAATTTACTTAACAGTCTTTCGGTTTGTTTTTTACTAGATTCTAATCTACTATAAAGGTAACGTAACCCAATAAGGTAGGATAGAAGAAAGCCAAAACAGAATGAAACAGAAACGGAGAGGAGAAAAATGATTATATCAATTTTTTCTTTCTCAGGGCCGAATAACTTAAAACCTTGAGCCAACCATTTTTCCCAATTCGCCTGAAAAAATTGTAAGGCTAGAGAGCCTGAAATAAAAGCAGAATAAATCAAAACAAAAATACCCATTCTGTCGCCTTTCCTTAGGGGCGAGCGATATCACTCACCTATAAATTTTGGGCGTTCCCCGTACAAGGGCCACCAAAATGCTGCAGGCTGGACGGCGGGGCCCGCGTGAGCCTTGGCTCCGCTTCTGCCCGCTGCTGTTTTCACCTGCTGCCTTCCTGCTGGGCGCTTTCGCGGGTCGCTGTCAGTGCACGCTGGCTTGCGATGCTGCAATCCGGCTGAGCACAAAAACACAAGCCAGATGGAACTGAAACAAAGTTTTATTTTGTGAGAGGCCGTGTGCGTCCCCCTAACAAGCCGGTCCACACACCCACACACGTGTGTCCCTACCGGACCCGGGGGGCTCCACTTCCCCCGGAACACCCTCCTACCATCCTTCCCCAACCAATGGGAACTCTCCAGGAGTCTTGTAACTTGAGTCCCCAAATGGGCCTAAGTGAACAGTAGGAGCCCAATATCCATATGAATGTAATACTTTGCAGTGGCTCCTAGCAGTTGGAGTAAGTGGGTGTGTTTGATTGAATCATTTGCCATGTATTGAGCACCTGCAGTGTAACGGCTAATATGCTCATCAATGATGATACCAAATAAAGGAATAATTCACAGCTGATGTTCTCAAAGATATTTTGGTCATGAACATGCTTAAAGAAATCATCTACTCACAACTATAGTACTTAACAAAAATATTAACTCAAACTACTACTATTTGAACATGCCTACATGCTCAAAAGAGTGAAGGGAAAACTGAAGTTTAAAGATAATATATGACCTTCTCCAAAAACAATAGAGGCTAAGGTAGTAATAGAAATAAGCAGCCATGATTATTATAAGAATAGCGATCCCAGAAACTAATATCAAATTGATTCAGAAAAGGCAGAAAAAAAATGAACATATTTAGATAAATTTTTTTAAAAAAGGAAGCCCAGCTCTATCCACACTCTAAGCACTTCTTAATCTGAACTGACTTTCATTTATTAAAAATTTAACTTTGAGACATCATCATACACAAAAATAGCAACAGCACCTTGTCTTCTATAGACCAGTAGGAATTACACTCAGTGCTTAGGCCAAGAGCCCAGTTAAGTAGCTTGGGTATAGTTCTGATATACTCTTCTAGAGTGCTTATTTATATCCTAGCCTTGCCTTTTCCTTGGCAAATAGCCTTTGACAGTTACTGAACCTCTGTTTCTCAGTTTTTAAAAAAAATCTGTAAAAGGGAAATAATATCCTTTATAGAGTATTTGTGAGAATTAAATGGGATAATGTTTGTGAAGGATTCAGAACCATGCCTTGCATAGAATAATCTCCTATAAGTGTTAGTTCTTATTATGGTTACTTTAACTTTGAGGTATGTTTATTCTTTGAGTTTCATAAATTAAGGTAGATATTTGCATTAGATGGTAGGATGTGTGGAATTATACTCAATTAAAAATCTACCAAAACACACACAGACACACAGACACACACACACACACAAAAACCCTGTTACAACTAATACATTCAGCAAAGTTTAGGTTATAAGATCAATATTCAAAAATCAGTTTTCTTTACACTAACAAAGAGTAAACCAAGAAAACAATATACAGAGTAACATAAGAGGAAATTAAGAAAACAATACACAGAGTATCACCAAGAAGAATAAACCTGAAATATCACCAGAAATAAACCTAGCATATATGGTAAAATTATTTTCAGCAAAGGTGCTAAGGCTATTCAATGGGAAAAAGAATTTCTTCAAGAATTTTGGGAAAATTGGATATGGACATGCAAAAGAATGAAGTTGGACTCTATCGTAAAAACAAATACAAGAATTACCTACAAATGAATTGAACACCCAGATCAAAGAACCCAAACTATACACATCTTTCAGAAAATAAAAGAGAAAATCTACATAGCATTGAATCTGTCAGTGATTTTTTTTGGATATGACACACAGAAGCATAGACCACAAAAGCACAAATAAACAAATGGAACTGAATCAAGCTTAAGCATTTTTGTTTATCAAAGGACATAATCAACAGACTGAAAATATCTTGAAGTCACGTCTTTGATAACAGATTAATATCTAGGCTATATAAAGAGCTCCTACAACTAAACAAAAAATTAAATAACTTGATTAAAATGTGGGTAAAAGATTTCCATAGACATTTCTTCAAGAAGCAAAAATGACCAACAAGCACATGAGAAGATGCTGAGAAATGCATCTAATCAGAGAAATGCAAGTGAAAAACAATATGATGCCAGGTGCAGTGCACACACTCTGTCATCTCAGCTGCTCAGGAGGTTGAGGCAGAAGGATCACAAGTTCGAGGGCAGCCTCAGCAACTTAGCAAAGCCTTTAGCTACTTAGTCAGACCCTTCCCAAAGTAAAAATAACAAGGGTTGGGGATGTGGCTCAGAGGTAAAATACCTCTAGGTTAACCCTCCATACCAAAACAGTAAACCTCCAAAACAAAACCAGTATGAGATCTCACTTCATATGTATTAGGATTTTATTTTATATATAAAAACAACCAGAAAATAAAAAGTGTTGGGGTGATGTGAGGAAGTTGAAACACTTGGGCACCACTGATGGGACTTTAAAATGATGCCACTGCGATAGAAGACAGGGTGGCAGTTCCTCAACAAATTCAAAGCAAAACTGACATATGACCCAGCAATGCCACTTGCAAGTGTCTGTCTAAAATAATCGAAAGTGGAGTCTCAAAAAGACAGTTGCATGCCCACATTTATAGCAGTATATTTCACAATAGTCAGGAAATGGAATTGACTCAAAAGTCCTTCAACAGATGTGTGGATGAGCGAACTGTGGGATGCACATATGAACAGTGAACACCATGAACAAGGAAGTGAATCCTGTCATGAGATACAGCATGTACAAATGTCAAGGAGATTATGGTTAGTGAAATAAGACTCCACTTAAAGGAGACCCTGAAGTAGTCAGGTTTACATAAAAAGAAAGTAGATTGGTGGTTACCAGGAGGATGAAACTGTTTCATGCCGATAGAGTTTCAGATCTGCAAGATATAAAAAGTTCTGGGGATCCATTTCCTATCACTGCAACTACACTTATGGCTACTAAACTGTATGCTTACAAATGATTAAGATGACATGTCTTATATGTGCTGTTTTAACCACGGTTTTCTTTAAAATCATCTCTTGTCTAGTATAAGGGATTCTAAGTAGGAATAAAAGGAAGCAAGGAAAGAGCAAAGAGCGTGGCGCTTTGTTCAGTGGGTGTGGCAACTCTGCTGGAATAGAGACCAAGGCTGGACCATTAGCAGAGGTTTCTTAGATGCAGATAGCTTTTTAGTTGTCAGTTCTAATTTTAGTGTTGTTTTGAGTATTTCCTTTCTTTTATGATTTAATAAATAATCTCTTTCTTTTATCTCTCTCTCTCTCTCTCTTTTTTTTTTTTTTTTTGCACCAGGGATTGAACACTGAGCCACATCTCTAGCCCTTTTTAATTTTTTATTTAGAGACAGAAGCTCACTAAGTTGCTGAGGCTGACTTTGAACTTGCCATCCTCCTGCCTCAGCCTCCTGAGCCTCTGGGATTACAGGTGTGCACCATCATGCTTGGCTGTTTGCCTAGGTCTTCTTGTGGGGCTTGGTAGAAGTTTCCCCAGGATTATTATCAAGATTTTGTACCAGATGTCTCAAGATAGTTTTTTTTCTCCCCTTCTTAAACCTAAGTGAAAACTACTAAACAGCACATAGGAATTTCACATGAGAATGTGACCATGACTCTTCTCTACTTCCCACCCCCAACTCCTCAGATTCATCAGATATTGCCATATTTGAAGAAAGTGAAAGCCATGAAGTAATCACCTGGTAGCATCAAGTGACAAAGACAATTTTAAAACAATAAAACTACTTTATGATCTATAAAGGCATCGATGAAAATTATAAATGTTAGTTTGGCAGTGACTGAAAGCCTTGAAGACTTCTCAGCTTCACAGTGGCTGGGATTCTCTTTCTTTGTGAATGCCAGGTCTCCCTGGGCCTGGCAGAGTGCCTGACACACAATGACTGTTCAATTAATCACTGAATGAATGTGGAGCTTCAAGGATAAAAAAATCTGGCAATAGTAGGATGATTAATAGGATAAGGGAAGAAGGCTGTACTGTGTATAAGCTTGACCAGCAAACCTTACCCAACACAGTGACAAAAAATGCAGAATCAACACACCATACACTTCATATTTAAGATAGAAACTGGCAAATATTAACTGAGCCCTGTCAGATTAGATGGAATGAAAATGTTGGGAAATTTCAAGTACCCACCCTTTGGAGGCCAAACCAGGACAAACAACTTAGTTAAAACAAAACATGTACAAGAATTTTGTCTACTTTGTAGAATAGACCATCATGAAACACACACACACATAAAATTATATTGGCTTTATTTTTAGCATCGAAAAAAATGTGTACCTTATTTGTATGTTGAAATACCTAAATTTAGTGACATGATCATTTGGGAAATGAGAAGCAAATGAGCAAACAGATATTTATCACAAAATTTGGAAATTGAAAAATGACAAAATAAGATGTTAGAGACACCCCAAAATACAAAGAGAAAGAGAAGGAGAGAGAGAGAAAGAGCAAAGATCTTACAGTAACCCTGAATATCAAGTCTTTAAAAATAAGCCCTGAAAACAGGGAAATGATAGAAAGTGAAAGAAGAGTTACAAGATAAAGACTGGGTAGCTTAGAACCATGAGGTCAAGGGCACAGTAAACATTAGGCAGAACAAAACATATAACTCAAAGAAAGCCTACAAGAGACTCTAATGCTAATAATAACTTCTTTGAGCACATCCAAGGCAGAAAACCATAGGAAAAACACCACTTGGCAACAGCAGTGTGCAGAGTGCACTTGGCGATGAAAGCAAAGAGAAGGGTAAATAAAGAAACTCATTGCTTGCGAGTTTTCTGCGGAAGACCTTAAAGAAACCTCCACACCCAAATTATCTTTTAACAAAGATGGATCAGACATACTAGATCAAATGCCAGTGAATATTACATATTTTCTATATGTAATTGAAAAACTAGATGAAGATAAATAACTTGGACTGCTATCATCTATCCCTGTTTTTTTTTTTTTAAATTTCCAAGAAAATGCCTTTGTTCAACCTATTGTTATGCTCCCTGCTCAGCAGGCAGGTGTTTGCTCTAAGTATCTGTCCCTGACCAGGTGAGTGCAGCCTGGGTCACAGGTAGATGAAAGGAGCAGAAAGTGACTAACTGATCAGCTGCTTCAGCATTCCAGACCTGGACCTGCTTTCTTCTCTTGCTCTCTCTCTCTCTCTCTCTCTCTCTCTCTCTCCTGCTATTTTCTCTCTACTTTCCAAAATCTTACTTGTAGACAGTATCCCATGCACATTACACTTGGCTAAAATCATCAGAATCTCTCTTACTCTGCTCTCCACAGCTCTATGCACTTGAAACCTATTGCCTATCAGGCTTATGACTTTGTTTGCCCAGGACCTGGTGCTTGGTGAGGGTTGTTTGCTCCTCCTTCTTTCCTGTTCTGTGGTTCCAGCATCTCTCGGGTCCCTTAGGTCCTCTTCTGTTAATGACTTGTCAAGAGAGTTTTAAAGGAACTCAGGAGTGAAATTGTGGAGTCATTGGCATAAATATGCAAGCTGCCATAAACAGGCCAAGCCGCTGTGTGATTGTTAAGGGGACTCCCAACCATGAGCGAGAAGAGGTCCTTGGGGACCCAGGAGTTACAGACCAGTGAGTCTCATTCTTTGTTGGGCAGCCTGGTGGGATTTGTAACAAAGGATCATTCCACTGATCACTGAAGCTAGTGCTTCTGAGAGTTTCCCAAAGTGAACTTACACTGGCAGAGTATATTAAACAGGTATACTCAGGAAGTTGAGGGGCCTGATTTGAAGAAGTCTGCTGTAAGCACAAACTGTGTTTTAATTTTTGTATTTATTTGATATGCTCCTGTGGAACTTACCTTTCAATCCATAATAATATTGGCTTTAGCACCCAAAGTGCCTTTTGGATTCTGGTTCCTGAATAAATGATGTGGCATGAGCTGCCAGCTCTTCGCCTGAAATGAACCATATAAAGGTTAGGAGGAAGCTCAAATATGAAAAACAAAGACAGAAATAATAAGAAACCTTGAACTGATATATATGGGTAAAAGATGGGGGTTTTTGTAGCTTGGAATAGGGGTCAGAAGTGGAAGATGAATACAGTGGTTTTAAAATTCTGCACTTGTTTTTCTTTTACGTTGAGTAGGACAGTAGTTTTCGACTCAATCATCTCAGCAACAGCTCAGCCTACCTGGTGTTGTAAAATAGATTAAGTAGTATAGAAGTTCTGCTTTGGGTATGTAGCAGAAGACCAATGGCACTGTTTACGTATTTACTCCTCCATCTCATTTTTTCCCCAAATTCTCAGGACTAGTAGAAAATTTCTAGAGAGGAGACCTCATCTTATTACTACTTTTGTAATAGTTAAAAATTGTATACCTAATTAGTAAAAATAGCAAATGGAATCTGTAAATGGAAGGTACCTATGATGGTAAACTAGAAATATTAAGACTATATCTTGAACATCAAGTTTGGTAAAATATATTGTAGTATAATTTATAAATAGATATGTAGATTCAATGGATTAACAAAATATGTCATTTTTATTCCATTTAATGTAGCAAGATTTAAATTTTAATCATATAAGATGCTCTGAATCTAGGTAAGCTTAAGTTGGTTTCTACTGTGAAAAGGTTATGTGGCTTCAGATTATACTTAGTAGAATATATTCATATATCTATTATGAAGTTTTGCTAGGCAATCAGTAGAGAAAGGAAGAGGCAACTTAAATCACTTAGAGAACTGCTGATTCACAAAACATAAAGAGTTTAATGGACACTTTGGCCAGTGCATGAAATGTTTCTACATACATAATAGTGGTGTGCTCAGTGGATAGGCTTAGTTAAATTGGAAAATAGGAAGGGGGAAAATATGAGTCAAGCAAGAACAAATACATATAAGAAGCTGAGAATTTTGTTGTTTTCAGATGGTTTAATGATTTTTTATTGATAAAAACAAATATATGTTATTATGGATAAGGTTTATAAATGCCTGATAATAAATCTGGTATATTTGATTATTAGTATAATTAGTAATGAAATATAAAACCCTAAAGGGACTGTAAATGTCATTTATCTCAACTTTCTACTTTCCATTGATGGGAAAGATACTAATAATTTTAAGAGGCAATTCTCATGAACAGTTGTAACGATCAATATGCTCACTGTTTCCATGAGAATCTTTTATTTCAAACAACTCTGTTCCCTAGAATATCACCATCTCTGTAATTTCCATTCTTGGATCTAAGTTCTGACCTACATAGAGTATGTTTAGTTTTTTCTGCAGGTGTTCACCTTGTCCAGTAAATAAGAAAATTGCCACAGACTCATTTTCTTTAGAAGAAACAGTGATCATTAAATGCTTTCTTGATAATTGTCTTTTCCCTTTTATAACATTCTAGACTTTAAAAGTTTCTTTCTTAACAAGAACTGAAAGTAAGACCTGTATGTTCTGGAAAGGGCTATATACAATTGAATAATTACCTTTTCTCATCAGAAGATTGTACTCCTGTTAAAACTGTTTATATTTGTGTGTTTTTTTCCCCTTGAAGATAGATATTAGTTGAGCTTGCTCCCAATTGAGATCCCATGTTTTTTCCCATAATTTTCTGTTAGACCCTTTTTCTTTCTCTGTGCTATGCAGTCAACTCTGATTTTTAATGTTAAGCTGTTAATTTATTCATGTAAAACGAAATCTCATCAATAGCAGCTCATTTATATAGATATTATGATATCTCCAAATCTTCATTTATATTTATATAATTTATGAATAACTCCTAGATATATATGTATGAAAATTTTTTTTTCTTTTGTATGAAAATTTATAAGCATACTATTTGTATCAAATAGTAATCCAAAATTGTTGTAAAATTCTAATTACAGCAGAACAAGACAATTGGAGGTCAAATCCTCCTCTCAGGCCCACAGCCATAATTTAGGCACCTTTCATGTGGAACTGTCCATGCAGGTGGGAATCTATGTAACTAACATCTTTCAATTTCCATTTTGTCATGATTTCTCCATCAGACTTTAATCAAAATCTGCTGCTATTTCATGATACAGATTATTTTTAAAAAATATGTTTTGAGGGGCTGGGATTGTGGCTCAGTGGTGGAGCACTTCCCTGGCATGTGTGAGGCACTGGGTTTGATACCCAGTACCACATATAAATAAATAAAATAAAAGTCCATTGATTATATATATATAATTATATATAAACATTATATACAAATGTTTTGAAGTACAAGGGACCCAGGCACAGTTATGGGATAGTTATGAGACTGGGATTATAGGGCATCATTAGGACCTGGCCTATCTCTGCCTTTAGGTTGCCCTAACTCTCAAGAAGGTTGTCTACACATGGTGATCTTTGGCAGATGATTAATTTATTTTGAAGTAATGATCATAAAGTATAACTTTTGATTATTCCTTTCCCCTCCCCTTTCTCATTATTTTTTAAAAATGTTTTTATTAGTGGGGCTGGGGTTGTGGCTCAGTGGTAGAGCGCTTACCTAACATGCATGAGGCACTGGGTTCGATCCTCAGCATCACATAAATGTAAAATCAAAATATAAAAAATGTTTTTATTAGTGCACTATGGATATATATAATAGTGGGGTTCACTGTGACATATTCATAAATACAAATAGCATAATTTGTTCCATTTTAATCCTTAGTACCTCCCCTTTTGCTCCTCTCCTTCCTCTGCTGGATGACTATTCTATTAGTCTTTCTTTTATTTATTTTTTTAATTGGTGCATTATAATTATATGTAAAATTGGAATTTATTGTGATATATTCATATATGCACATAGTCAATTTTATTCTACAATTTCTCCTTTTCTCATCTCTCCACCCTTATCTTCAATCCCCTTCCTTTGCTCAGGTTTTCCCTTTTAGTTTCATGACATCCTGCCTCTAAAAAAATATTCATATTTTTCTCTAGCTTCTGTATATGAGAGAAAACATTTGACTCTTGATTTCTGAGTATGGCTGATTTTGTTTAGCATGATGTTCTCCAGTTACACCCATTTACTAGAAAACAACACAATTTCATTCTTCTTTATGGCTGAGTAAAACTCCCTTGCGTATATACATAAAACACATTTTCTTTATCCATTCATCTATTGACAGGCACCTAAGCAGGTTCCATAACTTGACTATTGTGAATTGTGCTTCTGTAAACATTGGAATGTGTTTATCACTATAGTATGCTGATTTCTGTTCTTTTGGATAAATATCAAGGTGTGGGATAGCTGGTTAATATGGTGATTCCATTCCCAGTCTTTTGAGGAATCTCCAAACTGCTTTCCAAAGTGATTGTACTAATTTGTATTCCCACCAACAATGTGTGAGGGTACCATTTTCTCCACTGACATATATTATTATTTATATCCTTGAGATTGTGATTCTATATTCTAGAAAGAGAGATGACATGTCAGTGTAGTTTTGATTTTCATTTCCTTGATTGCTAAGGATGTTAAACATGCTTTTATATATTTGTCGACCATTTGTACATCTTTTTTTGATAAATGTATGTTTACTTCATTTGCTCATTTATTGATTGGCTTATTTGTTCTTTTGATGTGAACTTTTTGAGTTCTTTATATATTCTGGATACTAATCTCCTTTTGTTAAGAATATCTGGAAGATTTTTCTCACATTCTGTAGGCTCTGTCTTCATGCTCTTATTGTCTCATTTGCTGTGCAGAAATTCTTTTTTTTTTTAAATTTGAAGTCATTGATTCTTGGTTTCATTTCTTGAGCTTTTGGAGTGTTATTAAGGAAGTCTATACCTGTGCTAACTCGTTGGAGTGTTGGTGCTATATTTTCTCATACGATTTGCAGTATTTCTGGACTACTTCCTAGATCTTTGATCCATTTTGAGTTGATTTTTGTGCAGGGTGAGATAAAGGCATCTAGTTTAATTCTTCTAGACATTGTTATATATTTTTCCCAGTATCATTTATTAAAAAGGCTATCTTGCTGGTCACAGTGGTGCATGCCTTAATCCCAGTGGCTCGGAAGGCTGTGGCAGGAGGATTGAGAGTTCAAAGCTAACCTCAGCCACTCGAGGCCCTAAGCAACTTAGTGAGAACCTGTTTCTAAATAAAATATAAAAAGGGCTGGGGATGTTGTTCAGTGGTTAAGTGCCCCTGAGTTTCAATCCCTGGTACCAAAAAAGAGAGCTATCTTTTCTCCAAGTTAATTTTTGGCACCTGTGTCGAAGAAGATCAGATAACTACATCTATTTGAATTTGTCTCTGTGTCTTCTATTCTATTATACTGGTCTTCATATTGTTTTTGATGCCCAATATCACGCTGTTTTTGTTACTATGATTTTGTAGTATAATTTGATATCAGGCATTGTGATGCTTCCAGCATTGCTCTTCTTGATCTCAGTATTGCTTAGACTATTCTGGATCTTTTATTCTTCTACAGGAATTTAGTACTATTTTTTTCTACTTTTGTGAAATAATGTCATTGGTATTTTGATGGGGATTACATTGAATCAGTAGAACACTTTCAGTAGTATGGTCATTTTGACAATATTAATTCTGCCTATTCAAGAGCATGGGAGTTTATTCCATATTTTGAGGTCTTCTTCAATTTCTTCAGTTTTCTACAATTTCAGTGTAGAGCTCTTTCATCTCCTTGGTTAGATTTATTCCCCGGCTTGTTTTTTGTTTGTTTATATTTCGAGGCTATTGTGAATGAAATTGTTTTCCTGATTTCTTTCACAACAGATTCATTATTGTAATATAGGAAACATACTAATTTTTGTATGTTAATATTGTACCCTGCTACTTTGCTGAAATTGCTTACTAGTTCTAGAAGTCTTTGGTGCCATTTTCTGGATCTTCTAATTATAGGATCATGTCATCGATGAACAGAGATAATTTGATTTTTTTTCGTTTCATATTTGTATGCCTTTAATTTCCTTCTCTTGCCCAATTAGTCTGGCTAGTATTTCAAGAACTTTATTGAGTAGGGGTACTGAGAATGGGCATCCTTGTCTTGTTTTTGATTTTAGGAGAAATACTTTCAGTTTTTTTCTGTTCAATATGATGTTGGCTTTGGGTTTGTCATATATAGCTTTTATAATATAAAGGTTAGTTCCTTCAACCTTTAGTTACTTTTTTTGTTTGTTTTTAACATGAATGAGTGCTATTTTGTTGATGGTTTTTTTGTGTCTACTAAGAATCATATGATTTTTTTGCCCTTAATTCTATTTATGTGGTAAATTATATTTATTGATCTGAGTACAGTGAACTTGCATCCCTGGAAGGAAACCAACTCGATCATGATGTACAATGTTCTTAATGTGTTTTAGAATGTGACTTGCTAATGTTTTATTAAGGATTTTTGCCTTATGTGTCTAAAAAATTATCAATATCTTTTATATATTCAAATCTATTGGAATATAAGACTTCAGAATAGTCACTGTGATCATATGGATTTCAGATATATCTATAGTAATTTCTCCTTTTTCATCGCATATTTGTTGATTTTGGGTCTTCTCTCTGTTTTGATTAGTTTGACTAAGGGTTTGTCAAACTTGTTTATATTTTCAAAGGATCAATTAAAAAAAATGGTCAAGTTTTTATTATTAAAAATTTCAAATATACAACAGTAGTAGAATATTATGAATCACAATGAACAAACACTCAAATTGAAAAATTATCAATTATAGCCATTCTAGTTTCATTCTCATTGTTTTACTCCTTTTATATTGTTTCAAAGTTAATCTTGGACATACTATTTCTTAATTAGTAAAAATATAAGTATCTATCTCCTTTAAAAGTTAACTTTTAAGTTATGATCACTAAAATATTTTCTTAATATCATTGAATATCCATTAGTATTTATCAAATTTTTAACCTCAAAAAGTTTAATTTGTTTTAATGATATATATTTTCAGAATCCAAGTAAGATTCAAATTTTATGACTGAGTTATAGTTTTGAAATCTCTTAATCTCTAGACTTATTCCACCCTTCCCTTAATTTTACATTTCTACTCTCCTTCCTCTCCCCCCTCATTTATTTATTTACCTATTTATTTATTTTGCAATTTAATTTCCTTGGTGGTATTTAACATTTCTTACTTTCTTGAAATTGGTAGTTTGACCTACAGGCTTGATCATGATATTAATGTTCTCAATATGTCTATTTTATAATTCATGGTATATTCTTTCTTTAGAAGCACACAGCCATCATTGATATCAATGTCCAGATCAGTTATTGATCCATTTAGATATTTTATTTCCATCATTCTTTCTTCATTTTTAACCAGAATATTTCTTCAGGAAAAAACTTCCTTTTATCTTGATTTTGTTATTGTGGCACAAGTGTATAGGAAACCTATCATAAATGCTTAATTCTATCCTTTTATTTTCTTAATTCTTCCCCACTATTTCTAATTCAAGTAATAAATTGAATTTCTAGCACAGTGATCAACTGGGTTTTTACAGTAAATTTTGGTATTATTTGAATTAATAGTTGAAAAAATATTTTACATGTTTTAATTCATTGCAGTTTTTATTCGTGCTTTATTAATTCTGAAATTTTCCCATTTTTGATAGTGGTAAAATTTTCAAATTTGTTCCTGGATTAGTCTGATTCCTAGTAAATGGGTCTTTGATAGTTTTCTTGGGAATGCTAAAATATTCTAGATGCATACAGAAATGAATCAGCCAATTCTCTATGAATTCCTGGTCCTTGCAGTGTGAAATGGTATACAGAGACTACAATTTGTGCAGTAGGAATGCATACTGCCATTGTTTTGAACATTGTTTCTAAGATTTTTCAGTTAATAGAGCTAGGCCATATTTAAAAGACAAAATATATTACAAGTTTGTTCTGATACTTACATGGGTTTCAAAGTAAGGATTAGAGAATTTTTACTTTTTCATCTGTGTATGCTTCTTTTTTTTTTACTTCTTTTTTTTTTTTTTTTTTTACTTCTTTCACATGTGTATTTTTACTTCTTTCATCTGTGTATCCCTTGGCAAGAATTAGGTTTTCAATGATGCAAGAAATAACAGGATGTCTCACAACTACACATTTGTTCTATCATTTAACACATACATGCAATATCTCAATCACAGCACTACCACAAATAATGATGATAAGTGGAAATAAAAGGCCTTATTAGCAGGTCTTATTTTTGTTTATATTCCTCTAGTCATGTGTATTTAAATTAGTGTTTCTAAAGTCTCTTGTAATAGCTCACCCAACTGAATGCATATTTAGGTGCATTTATTTTCTGTTATTTTTATTTGAAGGAACTTATTGAAAATTTCAATGTTGTTAATGTTGTTTGAGGAAAATATTAACTTAGTTAACATTTTAATTAACTTTATTTCCAAACTAACATCTTACAAAGATATATATAAAGACATTATGCTTCTTTCCTTGTTCCCTTTATTCTGCCTTTTCTGTATAAATGTTTTTTAAAAGGTGAGGATGTATTCTTCTATTATTTAGTTTTGTCCTCATGAAGGTTATATTTTTGTACAGTTTACTTTTATACTAGACTCTCTGAATAATGTTCTAGCTTATTTTTTCACTTATTTATCAACTTTTGGTTGTTTACTATTAGTAATATTGGAATTAACTAGTAACCACTTCTTTCTAGTCTATTTTCTAGCATCTAATCTGAAGTAATATTCTTTTATCCTAGATTAAAGCTATAAGGCAATCAATAAATCTACTCTTTCATCTTTTTCCCTTTTATCTTACCTTTTTTTGATTGTTATATTGACCTACACTTTCAGACCCCAAAGCCATTATATTCCATATTCTTTCTCCTGTGGCAATTATATAGTCTTAATTCTATAGGTAAATAAGTGCTTAGTGCTTAGTACCATTCTTTCACCTTCATAGAGTTTGCCTGCTATATGGTTACTAGTTTGAATAGATATAAAGCCTTAGTTAACATACACCTTCTTTCCTCAAGTATTTCAAATATATTTCTATGCTATCTTTTGTTATAAAACACTGCTGTCAAAAGTTTAATAAAAATTTGATTTTCAAAGTCTCATAAATAACTTGATATTTTTATCTTGAATGTCCAAAGATATATTTTTCATTTTTTTGAAATATTACATATTTATTAGAATATGTTTGCCTTTTTGGGTATTCATCATGATCTCTATCTCTGCGTGTTGGTATGTCTTCAGATTTTTTATTTTTTATTTTAAAAAGTCTTGTAGGTTTAATATGATATGTCTTAAAGTTGGGTATTTTGATTGATCTTTCCAGGAATATGGTACCTTTATAGCATGTCTGTCCAGTATGCATTTTTAAATAAACTTTCAAAAATAAATTATTCTTGATTAATACTTTTGATGCACATTGTCTTTCATTGTTTCAAATTTCCTCTTTCAGTAATATCTATTACATATCCTTTGTATCTATTTCTATATTTTTTATTGTTGTTTGTTTGTTTGTTTTAAGAGTTCGAAAATCCAGGCTGCTACAGTCTCTTCAGCTCTTTTGGCAGTAACCTTACACTCCCTTTAAACTGAAGTCAGGAAAATCCCTTCTTGAGCTCTGCTGTGCTTCTCAGATTGACTTGGCCATCTCCACGCAGAAGGGGTTCTCCCCATTGCTTTCTCCATTTTTCTCCTTATAATTGGAAATGGATGTTGTAGCAACAATTGGTTTGTCACCATCTGCTTGTGTATTGGCATCCCAGAGATATTTGAACATAGTTTTATGTGGACATTTTCCATAAGCTTTGGATTTCACTAATCTAATTACTGTATTTATTTTTATGAAGGGATTTTGGAGATCTAGCAATTTGGCTGCTCCTTTATCACTTCTTCCTTCCTACAGTATTATTGTGGTAAAAACATAGCATTAGTGAATAGAATACATTCGAGTTTGATTATACTTATGTAGCTGAGTAAGCCTAGAGGCCTAGTTTTAAAACATTTATTTAACAAAGTTTTCAAGAAGAGGTCAAACTTTGTATACAAAATTTTCCTCCAGTGGCTTGTTTATGTACCAAAAATATTTTCGTGTTTCTACAAAGTCTGTAGAGTTAAACAAACAAATATGACCTAATAAAAGAACCAGCTGAAAGATAAAATCACCTTATCAATTTGTGTCTTAATTTAGGAATTTTAATCATATTTCAAATTTCTAGTCAACATATTTATACATAAATATATTTATGTAATAACTATTATTTAAGATTTTTAATAGTTGATAAATAAGGTTTTAAATTTTGAAAAATTAAAGGGTGGGTAATTTTAATACTGCTTAAGAGAAGATATAAAGTGTCATTAATTGTCAATGACTGAAATATAATACACAATAATGTTATGATTAAGAGATCAAGATGAAATAACCTCATCTACAGTATCTTTGCTGAAATCACTGAGAGAATTCTTTAATAACTTAAAAAATTTGAAATAAGATTGTGATACTTTTAACTTATGAAATCATTCCATCATTCAGAAGAAACAGGAAGAAAAACGCAAATTATCTCTATCTTCAGTAAATTTACTTGACATGTACAACAGCCAAATCTCAACTTTTAATGAGAGGCTGACAAATACATGAAAGATCAAACAGGAACATGGGAACATCCATTGAAGTTCATGTGCCTGCAGATCTTATAGCTAAGAAATCACATTTCCTCAAAGCAGAGTTCAGATCCTGCACTAAATCAACAGTTAGCTGACTTGAAGTACTGGGAACTTATGCATGACTAGGTAGCAGCAGCTTTCCTAGTTTTCATTAAGCGCCAGGGAAATATGTTGAAGACAGGGGTGAATGATGACATATAGACATGTGCTATTCTCACAGGGCCAGTTTTTGACCCAACTTGGACAGAAAAGAGAGATTTAAAATTCGGATCATTCTGCAGCAAGTTCTCTGCACATCTTTAAAGGGTAAAATGGCTTATGCACACAACGATGTAACACAGATGTCATTGTCCCAGAACACTTTCTTGATCCATAACCCAAATGAACTTCTACTTAAATATTTCATCAAAACAATCTTAACTACTTCTAAGATGATTAATAATATAAAACATGTTCAGTATAAAGTATATTAGAAATATTCCAAGACAAAGGAGAACAAAAGTAGAAGTAGTGTATATGAATAATAATATAGGAAATAGGAATAATAAATGGCATAACAAGAATACCAAGGAGAAACATGTTGCCATAAAATATAACTGTTACATTAGAAATAATAACATGGATCAAAAATAAATATTTAATGAAATGATTTTATTTTTTAAAAAGATCTAATGTTGAAACATAAGCATTTTGAAAAGAAACAACAAGCAGATGATATACAACTTTCAGAGTATATGTAAATATTAACGAAAGGAATAAAGTTATCACAGAAATGACAGTCATATTGAAAAAAGTAACTGGATTACAATGAAAGCATGATACAAGTCATGAAAGATTGATTTGAGAAAAATTTAAAAATAGAAAATAGAGATTACAAAAAATAAGAAAACATAGTTGCTATGGGAAAGAAACTGAGATATCTAACATATAGATATTTTCTAATTACAGAAATGGACCTGAGGGAACAAAAAATATAAGACTTCATGAACTTTAGAGTAATAGTAAGAGATTTACAATTTCTAGATCCTATGGACATTTTCCAAAATCTAACAAACCGGTTTTCAGAGTGTCTGCCCCATTCTGCACTCCCATATTCTTTGCATCCTCACCAGCATTTGGTTGTTGCTGAGTTTTAATGCTGTGACTTTATTTTACATTGTTTTAGGTGATAATATTTTATTCTGATTTTAATGTGAATTTCTCTACTGCATAATCATGTTGAACCTTCTTCATGAGCATATTTTTCAAGGGTCTGCCTTTTTAAGTGAAGTGTATCTTCATGTTCTTTGTTTTCTAATTATATTGTTTTTATACTGTTGAATTTTATCCTGTTTTTATACTGTTCATTATATGTTCTAAATGCTAGTATCTGTTAGTTATGAAATTTGCAGATAGTGCTCCAACAATGTGTATTTTCATTCTTTATTAAGGTCTCTCGAAGAGCAGAAGTTTTCAATTGGAAGAAGTTTTGTTTTTTCATATATTTTCCTTTCTCCCTTCCTCCCTCCTCACCCTCTCTCTCTATCTCACTGGCTCTGTCCTTCCTTCCTTCCTTCCTCTGTCCGTCCCTCCCTCCCTCTCTCTTTCTTTCTTTTTTCTTTCCCATTGTACTAGCTAGCAATCAAACACAGATGCACTTTATCCCTGAACTACATCAATATCCCTTTTGATTATTTAATTAATTATTTGTTTCTTGCTTTTAAAACAGGGTCTTGCTATCTTAGCTGCTCAGGTGATTTTGAACTTGTGATCCTCCTGCCTCGACCTCCTTGGTTACTAGAATCATAGACACCATACCTAGCCAATTTTTCCAGGCATATTTTGGTATCAAGTCTATAAACACTTTTTCTGGCTTTAGATCTTGAATACTTTCCCCTGTTTTTTTCCTAAAAACTTTATCATTTTAAATTGTATAATGTAGTCCATGATCTATTTTAGTTAATTCTTATTTAAGGTGTTAAAGTCTAGGTTAATTTTGTTGCCTATGTGTATTCAGTTGTTTCAGTACTTTTTGTTGAAGTTTTCCCATTGAATTGATTTTGTAACTTGTCAAACTGGAAACTTTGCCCAGGTCTATTTCTTGGTTCTTTATCTTGTCTCATCTTGTGTGTAGTAACATCCTATACCTCACTGTCTTGACTACTGTTTAAGTCTTAACAACAGATGGAGTGATTCCTCCTACTTTATTTTTTCTTTTCCAATCTGTTTTTATCTATTTTGCCTTGTGTCTACACATAATATTAAGTGTGCTATGTGTGTCTACAAAATACTTTCTGCCGATTTTGACTAGAATTAACAACTGTAATATTTTGAGTCTTCCAATTTATAAGCAAGACATTTTTTCCATTCTTGTAGTTTATATTTTAGTTTTTAACATAAAACTCATGTATATATTTTGTTAGCTTTTCAACTATTTCATTATTTGAGTGATCATAAATGGTATTGTATTTTTAATTTTGGTGCTGAGATGTTTATTGCTAATACATAGAAATAAAAATGGTTTAAATATGTTTATTTGTATCCTGATACCTTATTAAACTCACTTATTAGTTCCAGGAGTTTATTTGTATAGATTTCTTGGGCTTCTCTACACATACTATTTTTTCATGTTTAAATAATAAAAATTTTATTTCTCCCTTTCTGATATGCATGCATGCATGTTTCTTCTTGCTTCTGAGTTACAAATCTAGCTAAAACTTCTTTCACTATACTGAGTAAGAACTGTGAGCATGGGTATCCTTGCCTGTTCCCAGTCACAGAGGGAAAGCTTTCAGTTTTTCACCATTTAAGTATAATCTTAGCTTTGATTCTTTTTTTTTTCTTTTTGGTGGGTACTCTTTATTGAGTTGATGAAATTCCTTTGTATCCCTAATTTTCTGTTGATATGATTATATAATTTTTGCTTATTAGCCCATTAATATGTGGATTTCATTGATTATTATTTTTGAAAATATTGAACTAAGCTTGCATTCTTGGAATAAATAGCTTTTGTTCATGGTGAAGAATTATTTTTACATTGTTAAATGCAACATGCTAATATTTTAAATATATGGGAAGAATATTAGTAGTTTTATATTTTTTTACTGTCTTTGTTATGTTTTGCTAGTAAGATAGCACTAGAATCCTACCACACAGGAAGATTTCTTCCTCTTTTATTTTACACTTTTTAAAAAGAAAGTATAGAATTGGTGTTGATTCTTTCCTAAATATTTCATAGAATTCTCCAAGGTCCATATGAGGTTCAGTTTTGAAATAAATTTCCTTAATAGTTACAATGATATTCAAATTATCTCTTTCATATTTGGTGACTTTATAGCACTTTGTGCTTTTTCATGAATTATTGTATATTGTCTAAGATTTAAAATACAAGTTTGTAATATTCTTTTATTATCATTTTGATATTTACAGTTTCTGTAAAGATCTCTTGTTTAATTCTGGTTATGGATAACATGTTATTCTTCCTAGCAGTTTGCCAATTTTATCGATCTTTCCAATGAATGGATTCCTTGTTTCATTGTTTTATTCCTATTTTGTTTACAATTTTTTTTGACTTTTTTTCTGACCTTTATTATTTTTTTCTATTTGCTTTGGGTTTATTCTTTTCTTTTTTCAAATTCTCAACATGAGATCCTTGATTATAGATTAGAATTTTTTTTCTAATATGTCCATTAACTGCTGTAATTTACTTCTCAGCATTGCCTTAGCTGTGTCCCACATACATTTGTACATTATTCTGTTAGTTTGCTGAGACTTCCATAACAAAGGACACTGTATGGGTGGCTTCAGCAACAGATATGTATTTTGTCACAATTCTTGAGACCCAAAGTCCAAATTCAAAGTATTATCAGAATAATGTTTTATGAAAATATTAATTAAAATTAAATAAGACATTCTCCAAGTTCAAGGTATTATCAGAGTTGATTTTTTCTGAGTCCTTTCCTCCTTGGTTTATAGATGGCAGATAGCTATCTTCAGATTCTCTTGTTGTTCTCCCTCTTGTGTGTTGCTATCCAAATTTCATCTTCTTTATAAGGACACTAATCACATTTGATGGGACCCACCCTGCTAGTATCATTTTAATTTACATACTTAGCTTACATGCCATTTTAACTTACATGTTTAAAAACCCATCTCTAAATGTAGCCACAATCTCAGGTCCAAGGGGTTAAAACGCCAACATATGAATTTTTTAAAAAATTTCCTTTGATTATTTCTCTTTGATCCATGAATACTTTTTAGAAGTTTGTTTTCTAGTTTAAAAATATTTGGAAATTTTCCTATCATATTTTTTTCTGTTGTTGATTTATAGTCTGATTTTAGTGTGGTCAAAGAAGATGTTCTGTATGATTTTAATTCTAGTAAATTACTTGAGGTTTGTGTTAGAGCTTTGGGTCTGACCATTTTGTAATATATTTTGAGGGTACTTGAAAATATTTTGCTATTGTTGGTAGAGTGTTCCATAAATGTTGATTATATCTTGTTGGCTGATGGTGGTGTTGAATCCTTCTATACCTTTGGTGATTTTATGTGTAATCATTCTATCAGTTGATAGGAAGGGCATGGAATGCTCCATCTATCAATGTGTTTTTAAAAAATTTCTCCTTTTATTTCTCAGTTTTTGTAATACAAACTTTGAAGCTCTGTAATTTGGTGTATACACATTTAGGATTGTCACAATATACAGAAATGGTGAGTTCAATTATTATCTACACTATAAACAGTAGGTTTGCAAAAGGGTCTACTGTTTCTGATGGTGGACAAAGAGAGAACTGGAGATGAGGTGTAAGATCTTAAGGAGGTAGGAGGTGAGGATATGCAGTTATTAGATCTTAGGAAGCATGATAGAGAAATCTAAAGAAGTTGGCTAGTAACCAGAGAAAATAAAGAATGTGATTTTGGAGAGACAAGTAAGTGGGAAGATAATAGAGAGAGTACAAAAAACCAAAAATATAAAAATTAAGAAAAATTAAAAATGTAAAAATAGGAGATAAAAGAATATACAACACAATTGCAATATACTATCCAGATATCCCAGTCCTCAGTAGCCTAATCTACAAAAAGTACTTGGTTTCACAAATATTGGGGATGTAAGGGCAGGAGAAGAGAGAGAGAGAGAGAGAGAGAGAGAGAGAGAGAGAGAGAGAGAGAGAGAGAGAGAGAGAGAGAGAAAAGAACAAAAAGAAGAAAAAAAAATCTCAAAGTAAAATACAAGGATTGTTTTTGTTGGAGTTCAGTATCTTTCCTGCTTCTCTTTTCATTCAATATGTGGGGTAGTCTGTTTTTTGCTGGTATCTCCACCTTTTAGGATGGTGAAGGTTATTAGGGTGGAGGGTTGGTCTTGAGGACAGAACTCATGAATGTGGGGTATAGCACTTGCCAGTCCCGATGGGAGACTGTACCCTCCTTTGGGGCCTGCTCATGTGATCTGGGTGCCAGCTCTTATCTCTTTATATCACCTATAGAACTCACAATTCCTAGTCTTTAATTTAGTCTCTAAACTGTATCTCACTCATACCCTCCCTTTCCACTTCCCAATCAGGAACCTCTCTCTACTGAGATCTTATATGCTGTGCTCTGGGGGCTGCACACTTGTCATGGAGAGCTGTTTTGTATTGGGCAGTTCAGGACCAGGCTTTGTAAGGGATGGACTGGCCATGTAGCCACAAGCACTGTGCTGGGATAGTGGCTGCTGGGTTGAGGGGGGAGTTGGGGATTATAGTTACCTTGATATTGCTTCTAGGCCCTAGCTGGTGTCCCAAGCTGAGAGTTGTCTCAACTAAAGATGGTGACAAAAGTGTCCCAAAATGCAGGCAGCTGCTTTCAGAGATGGGGTGTCAGGTCATGTCAGGCTGGTGGTGGTGTTCGGCAGTGTGTTCAGAGATGCATCTCTGTCGTGTGCAGTGTTGTGGCTGAAAGCTGTCTCCAGACCCTGTGCAGTGTCCCCAGAAACAAAAGTCATTCTAAATGTTTTCATCCTGTAGATAATTCATCATTTTCTCCGACTGCTTCCAAGACTTTTTCTCTGTATTTACCTTTTAGAAGTTTGACTATAAGGTATCATGTCATAGAGTTCTTTAAATTTATCTTGTTTATGATTTGCTCAGCATGTTGAATCTATAGGTTTATGTCTTTTACCAATTTTGAGATACTTTCAGTCTTCATTTATTTAATTTTTCAGTCCCATTTCTTTCTCTTCTTTTGGGAGTCAGTGACATGAACGTTAGGTCTTTTGTTATAACCCCATACATCCCTGAGTCTGCTCTTTTTTTTTTTTCCTTTCAGTCTGTTTTCTCTCTGATCATTTTCCAGATCACTGACTCCTCCAAGTCTTCCTCCATACTATATTCCAGTATTGAGCCTATCCAATGAACTTCTTTTTCTATTATTATACTTTTCATATCTAAAATTTCCATTTGGATATTACCTATTCTTTTTACTTATTGAGATTTTGTATTTTTTTTTTGCTTGGCCTCTCTATTTTTCCTTTTTATAAAAAAAAATCATATTCACCCTTGTTTGTGCAGCAATTTAGTCATGGTTGCTTTAAAATCTTTTCCAGATAATTTCAATAAATTTGTCATTTTGAGTTAGGTATTTATTTATTTAGAGCAAAAAAAAAAAAAAAGAGTAGAATATATTTAAGGGAGACAAAAAGAGCCAGAGCTCCTGCAGAATGAAAGGGGACCCAATAGGAGTTGCAATATAATGTACTCATCTAGGGGTTCATATGGCTACTGGGTAGGGTCATTGTTGCTAATCTGGTCTTGGAAAAGTACCAAGGCTATTGCTTAAAATCTCTGTTAACTAGGTATTTGAAAACTGATGAAACTGTTCACTAACCTGTGATTCTGTAGGTTTCACTCAGGTCTATCTTGCTTCCCTTTTCCTGCCACCCTGGGAGAAAGATGTTGAGTGGAATATTTGGAATGTTTCTATAGGTTAACTTCATGGAGTGTCCTTTACATTTAAAATTCCTTAATTGGGGCCCATTATCTATTCTATCTTAATCATTCTCACTTCTGAAGAAGTGCCCCAACTGCTTTTAGGGGAATAAGGTGATGACTGTTCTGGCTACTTAAGGCTGAAAAGGGTGTTGAAAGGGAATGGAAGCCACATTCTTTCTACAATGGTGTATTTAAGGGCCCCCAGTAGAAGGGGAGTTTGGTTTTGGATTCCATCTATAAGGCCACTTGCATATCAGGGCAGTCCAGATGTCCATGGCATTGACTGGTGGGTGACTGGATGAGGTATACATAGGGCAATGATCATGTTAAGACAACAGTAAACAAGACATGAAAGCATTATATTCTGTAAATAATTGGCATTAAAACAATCAGTATTATCAGCCTGTCCCTGAAAACCATGAAAATAATGACTCATATGCCACTGATTTATGAGTGGAGACCAATTAAGACTTTGGAAACATTACCAGAGTTGTTAGAAAAGAGCATATAATATTCATTTTTTTAATAATGGTTTAGGCATCATCTTGAGCTGTAGTTAAGATATATAATTCCATCTGATTTTTTAAAAAACAGTTATTTAATTAGTGTCATCTCTGGTAGAGGGATTGTCTTTAGCTGCATCATGTAGGGCTCTCTTTAAAAAAATTAGGGCTTTTGTGTGTCACATTACATCTTTTAGAGAAATATATATTGGTGCTAAAGAATCATATCAGTGAAAAACAGATTGAGTTTATTATGCAGGAGATTAGGAAGATTTGGATGTCTTGAATTGACTTAGAACAAACTTGTGATTTTGATAGAGCTTGTTGTGATAGTCATCAGACCTCTCATATAACCTCCCAGTCTTAACCTCCCAGTCTTACTTTTCACGGGGCTTACACAAATATATGTCTCAAGTTATATTAAAATGTTGTCTCTCCTTCTAAAAGCCCATGTATGACTGTGCTTTGGTTACTTGAGTTAGGTAATTATTGATTTTATTTGCAACTTCATCTTAGACTTCATAGTTCTTGATATTATGAGTAATTTTTTTAAATTGAAACCTGGAAATTTTCATACTATGCTGTGAAATTCTAGATTTTAAGCTTTTTGTTATAGCTGACTTATTTCTAACACTTCTTTGTCTTGGCAAGTTGGGAGGGAACGTCTTTACTATTGCCAAGTGGTGGTATAAGTCCAGGTTTTCTACTTGGTTTCCATTGACACTCTATAAAAAGTGGATTCATTATCACTGTTGGGTAGCAGAGGGAGAGCTGGCCTTCCACAGGGTCTCCATGTCACCCTGGTAGAAAGCCTCAGTACTGTTGGTTGATGAGAAAGTCCAGACTCTCCATGAGGCTTCCTCTTATCCAACCCAGGTATATAAGGAGAGAGGTTTGAGTGGGAAGGAAGTCCAGGTCTTCCCTGTGGTTTCCACTGACATCATATGTCATGGGAGGATTGTTAGTGCCTAGCAGGAATGAATGTCTAAATTCCCTATCCTGCCTTTTTTGGAGTAGGTGTGGTCAAGTTTCTTCTGTTTTGTTTGCCTGGAGTAGTGAGGTTATTGTCTAAAAATTTCATTATCCCAGATAGTTCCTTTCTTTGTCATTTGGCTCCATTGGGCTCTTGTTGGGGCTTTTGAAATATCTACTACTGTTGGTGTCTCTAAGTTGCCAGCTTCTTCAGGTTCGGGAATATATGGGGCCAAAAAAAATTCTAGAGAATCTTTGTCATGTCCTTTCTCAGGTCATGCATTCTCTTGTCTTTGTATCCCTTCTCCGCCTTTCAGAATCTTAGTTTGTTTTCCATATGGTCTTAGGTTTATAATTGTACTTAGCAGGAAGAATAGCCGAAACAAGTCTATCTACTTTCATTTTCCCAGAAGTACAAAGTTTAGGTCTTCCAAAAAAATAAGCAAAACCAAAGACATAAAATTTTATATTTAAATATTAAAACTTCATGATCTTATAGAAGATTTCAAGTATATTAAAAATATCTTTTTTTTTTTTGACTAGCACAATGGTATATGTCTATAACCCCAGTTGCTTGGGAGGCTACAGCAGGAGTTTTACAAGTTCAAGACCAGCTTCAGAAATTTAGCAAGACTCTGTCTCAAAGTAAAAAAAGGTTGGGGGTGTAGGTAATTGGTAGAATACTTGCCTATACCATGTGCAAGGCCCTGAGTTCAACCCCCGGTTCAGTCCCCGAAAATCTTTTACAAACTCTGAACTATTGGCTGATATTATTCCTATTACTGCCAGATAATTTAGTGTCTATTTCTCATGAGCAAAGGCATTGATGTAATTACTCTTCAGATTCAACTCAGGTTTTATTAATTATTCTAATTAGCATACTTATAAAAGTCTGGATCAAAAGCCACATGTTTTATTTAGCCTTTTTTTTTTTTAACAGTCTACTTCACTCTAATTTTTTGTTTTGCTTTTTGACCATACTGGGAATTGCACCAGGGGCACTTTACCACTGAACTACTTTTACAATCCTATTTATTTTATTTTGATACAGGCTCTTGCTAAGTTTCCTAGGCTGCCTTTGAACTTGTGATCCTCCTGTCTTAGCCTCCCAGGTAGCTGGGGCTACAGGCCTGCGGCAGTGCTCAGCTAGTCTTTTCAATGTTCAAAGGTTTCTCAAAGATTTTTCTGACTTTTCCTGAGTTTCATAGCACTGAGTCTTAAAAGACTATAACATTTTGTAGAATGATCCTCAGTATGGGTTTATCTAATGCTCACTCACTAGCAAACACAGCTGAATTGTTTTGCTCCTGTGACCAAAAGACCTTCTAAGAACAATTTTAGAGGAGGAAAAGTTTATTTGGTGCTTACGGTTTTAGAGGTGTCAGTCCGGAGAGCCAGCTTCATTGCTCTGAACACAAAGTGAAGCCATCAGGGCAGAAGGGTGTGATACAGGAAAGTAGCTCAGAACACAACAAAGGAGAAACAGAGAGCTCTCCTCACCAGGGACAAAATATAAACCCCAAGGACACGCCATCAGTGACTCACCTCTTTCAGCCATACAGTTACCACCTGCCTACAGTGACCACCCAGTTAATCCCTATCTGTGAATTAATGCACAGATAATGTTTCTCATAACCCAATATTTTTACCTTTAAACATTTTTTGCATTGTCTCACACATGAGCCTTTGAGGGACATCTTATAAAATGTTATAACTTATAGTTAAAACTAAGCCATAATATGTATATTTTAGAAAAGGATATTACATATGTGATATTGTGGTGTTCTCTTTATATCCTGTCAGGTAATCCATGATTTCAATTATCCCCAAACTGACAGGCTTATCTTTGATTATTTGATAAAGTTGATATATTCAAGACTTTTCTACTCTAAATTACCCTTCTCCCTTTGTAATTAATAGTACTTTTGGGTGGGTTGTACTTTGAAACTATGTAATTTTTCTGATTTTCATCAAGATTTCAACCTATTATTTAAATCAGTATAAACTAATGGTTTCTTAATTTGGATAATGGGTCATAATTTGATAGTAGTTAAATTTTGGTGCTAAAATTTTCTCATAACTTTAAAGTAGTAAGACTCCTTCAAACTTGCTCTGACAAGTCTTTATCAAAATTTAGGCACTTGTCTTACCTGTTGGCACTAGTTGTTCCTGGCTTAATGCGTATTGTCATTACTCCAGTCTTGGAATCTGTTATTTCTCCAAGGTTACTTGGTTTATTTTTAGTGAAGACTGGTATTTAGAAACCTAGATCTGAGGGATCAATATGCTTATTACTTTTGGAAGTGTTTCCAGTCCCAGGTTATCTCAATTAACAGAGCTAGGAAGATCAGACATACATGTATACATTTTCATATCAATTTTTATTTTCACAGATATCTAGCTATTTGTACTGAAAACCATAGATTTGCTTTGGTACCTCCATTTCCAATCTAATGCACAGGATTTATTTTAGTTTTCTCTCAATACTTATAACTCTTTTTTTCTGATAGTGAAAAATTGGACACCCCTATGCTTATTTACATATATTTTAATTTTTTTCTTGAATGTATATGTAATATTCCATTGCATCTGCTATTTCCTCTACACATATGGCTGTTTTCATTATTGTTCTCCACATGGGGCCATTTCTCTGTGAGGAAGCCCTTCTCACCTTGCCTAGGCTCCAGTTGTTCATCCTGAGCTACCTGCATATCTTTTTATCCATTCTACTCAACACAGTTAGGCTCTGAAGCCCCATGCAGGTCATATCCCTTTTCTCTCCCATGTAGATATCCTCTTCACTCTTCTCAGAACTATGTCACCTCTCTCTGGGCTACTATTTTTTTTTTCTTTTCTCACCATTGTACAGGTTCCTCTTTGACTTAGCTCCACCCAATGTCTTTTGGAACAAATGTGTCAGGTAGGCAATAAAAGTGAAAAGACAGATAAAGAGAAAGTAGAAAAAGGAACAGTAGAAAACTGACATTAAAGTATTTTTAAGAAACACGTTTCTTGTCACATTGCTTTCATAGATATTCTCCTTTATTAACGTTAGGTATAGTAGTACCAATTTTGCATAGAATATAATTTGAGGATTTTCTTAGGATAATTTTGTTAGAAATGATGCATTGAATTTTGAGGCTGAAAACATATTTTCCCCATAAAATGTCAGCTATCTCTGAGATATCTATATGTCTATATGGATGTATAGATTAGTGCAGTGTGTATGTATGTGTGTAGCTGGAGAATTAAAGACCAAGTGGCATTTTGTTAGGGAAGTCTACTTGTAGAGATTTTCTATAGTTGTCTTATTAGTAAAGAAGTTAAATTACTTATTAAAATAATATTTCTTGACCAAATGGAACCTGTTTATTAATCGCCATTTTAATAAATCTTAAAAGAAAACTCATGCCATCTCAGATGGAAAAACATTTGATAATATTAATTTTTGGCTGAAAACAACTTAAAAATAAGTTATATATTTATCTCAAACCAAAACCAGCAGTGTGATTATTTAGAAATACTAGAAAAATTTCTATTAACATTAGAAATAAGGCAAGGATGCTTATTAACCCCCAGATTATAAAACTTTGTCCCTTGAGTACTAGACATGAAACTAGACAAGAAAAAAAAACATGTACACAAATACGTAAGAATATAATTAGCTGAAGATGTTATAATTTGTCTGCTTGATAAATGCAAGATAATTAAACAAAAAGGACTATGAATAAAAATAATCCAATAAAGTATCAGAATATAAAGTTAATATACCCAAATCTGTTGCCTTATTGAAGATAAACAAAACCAGTAGGTGAAATAATATTAGTTCAAAAGATCCCATTTATAATAACAATAACAAAAATAATAAAATCCTAGTAATAAACTTAATGAGAAACTTTCAATAAGAAAAAATATAAACATATTGACAGTTGCAAAGGATAATTGAAACATAGAAAACTTACCCTCTCTTTGCATAGGAACACTATGCAGGAGGATGCCATTTGTCGCCTAAATTATTATGTAAATAAAATATTTTCCACCCAAAATATCAACAGATCTCATTTGAAACCTAAGCAGGATAATCCTGAAATTTATATGAAAATAATTAATAGGGAAATATATTTTTAAATACCCTGAAACAGTAACAAGGGGGCAATTTTCAAATTGCTCTAATTAAGAAACGACGTTACTATGCATGAATGGACAGACCAATGGGAAAGAGAAGAGATATCAGAAATGGATCCAAACATTTAGAGATTTAGTCTATGATAGAGAATAAACACACTCAGAAGAAGAGAAAACATAAGTTATTTAATAAATGGTAGTGGGATGACCGAGTAAATTTGCAGGAAAAGTACTTTTCTCCTGAAATCCAAAAAGATTCTAAGTCAAACACTAAATAATGAAAAAATGAAACCATGAAAATTATAGAGGACAATATGAAAGAAAGAAATTTTATTACTGGAATAGAGGACTGTGTTCTAACTCACAAAATCATGTAACTACTAAAATCAAAAGAGTGATAAACTACATTTCATAAAATTATGAAGCAAACTCAACAAAAACAAAAAAGTTGAAAGACAATTTATCAGCTGAGGTATTTCACATATATATTATACACAAATTTTCATAATATAAAAAGAGTGCTTTTAAATAATAGATAATGACTAATAACAAGGAAATTCCAAAGGAGCCATTCATGCAGATGTGAATCTTACACATCCATTTATGGCAGCCCCAGTGGGTAGTCCAATGGTAATACAGTTAAAGAACTTACAAAACGATGTGTAAGGTACTCACTGAAAATTTTAAAAAGATTGAATCTCTAATGTGTTAGATTTTCTTTTGGCTTATTTTCCTGGCAAAGTGAAACGTCATAAAACATTGGTGTTCTGATGGAATTACTTTCATTTATTGTTGAAGGAATACAACTTGTTCAATGTTCAAGAGGCCAATTTAACAGATATTTATCAAAAATTACAATTATCCTTTCATTCATCAATTCTATTTATAGAAAATTATTCCACAATTATACATATTCTAAGTGACACCCATACAAAGATGTACAGTATAACATTATTATTATATTATTTTATCATGTATAATAGTATGTGAACAATTTAAATATTTATGAATGGGGGAGTTATCTAGAAATGAATGATCATCTATTAAATGAAATTTGATATTTGCACTAAAAACAACGAGGTAGCACTGTATGTTATAAAATGAAATTATTTTCTAGATCTATATTTAGGTGAAGAAAAGGCTTAAGGCATGCAAATCACAATTCATGTATGTGTGTTTCTATATTTATATCTTCACAGTCTTGCCTATGCATTGAATATCATTAGCAGGGTATGCTAAAAATTGGAAACACAATTGCTTCTAGAAAAGCTAACCAAATGGCTGAAACAGTAGTAGGAGGGACACTTCTATTTATCTCGTGCTATACATTTGTGTCTTTTTTGTGTTTTTCTCATGTACATTTAAATATCTGTTTAAATTTATTAAATAACTACATACCACAAAACTATGCTTAATAAATACTCCCTAAATAACAATATAATTTATTTCAATTATCTAGTTTAAACATAAAGATATAGGATGGGTAGCTGCTAGATGACAAATATGAATCAGTTTGGAGCTACATTTATCAAGAATTTCCAAAATAAAAGGAGCAAGGTGCTATAGAAAAAATGTATCTAAATCCAGATGTGATGACTTATACATATTAAACAAAAGAAAATATTTTCAGTTCACAATAGAAATTTGCAAATAGTTATGGCTCTTTGCATAGGAAAGTAACAGATTGATTTGGAAATGAATTTAAACAAGGACAATCAAAATTTCCCCCACTTATAACTAACTGTGAGAGTCCTATGAAACAGATACCTGGCATGGTGGCATATTTCTGTAATCCCATTGGCTAGGGAGGCTGAGGCAGGAGTATTACAAGTTCAAAGCCAGCCTCAGAACTTATGGACACCCTAAGCAACTTGGTGAGACCCTGTCAAAATAAAGTATAAAAAGTACTGGTGGTGTTGCTCAGTGGTTAAGCACCCCTGGGTTCAATCCCTGGTATAATCAGTCAATCAATAAAAAATAAACAGACAAATAAAAGAATCCTAGGAAACAGATTGTTCCCTCCTCTTGCTTTCAGACCATCTATTAGAGCACGAGCTTTTCATTTGATTGTATTGTAGTTTATATTAGAATTATCTTTTGTGGATTTGATTTTCTGTTCCACCATTTGTCAGATGTGAGAACTTAAGTTTGTCAGTTTTCTAAAATCTCATTTTCCTTACATATACAATACTGCATATTTCCTTACATATACAATTATGATACAACACTGCATACACATACCATGGATTTATATAAATTGTAGTATAAAGTATAAGAAATATAATAAACTCTCAACCTGTTCTTTCTTCATACCTTTCTCCTTTTTTCTGTTTGTTTGTCTTTATGTATTTTCCCCTTTGTATTCCTGTTTTCTATATTATTTTCTTCCTTTCCCCTTTTCATCTTCCCCGCTTTGAGTTTTCTTGATTTCTTTCCTCTTTCAGTCAAGTTTATTTCAACCATGCATTTTCCAAAATTTTTTATTTGTTCCAGAAATCACATAGCATTACCATTTTAGACTAATTAATCCACTGCCATCTCCCATAAGCTTAATGTGGGGCTGAGGTTGTGGCTCAGCAGTAGAGCACTTGCCTCACATGTGTGAGACCTTGGGTTTGATCCCCAGCACCACATAAAAATAAAAAAGTGAAATAAAGGTATTGTGTCCAACTACAACTAAAATGTAAATATTTTTAATAAAGAAATACAATTGCCCTAAAAAAAAAAGAAGCATAATGTGGGTAGGATCAGGTGTAAAGCTATTCCATAACTACTGTCTTGGGTTCTAGAGCCTTGTGGTCTCATTGCTTCTGTCATCTAGGCCTCCTAACATATTGTGGCTCTTTGATCACTTGCTGACCTGCCTTCTCACTTAACAGTTCTCTGATCACTTTGTCCACCAGGGACATCAGGCTGACAACTAGACTGCCATTTCATCCCACTTAGATTTCAGGAATGATTTTTTCTGAATCTACATAGAGCGCATTCGTGTGACAAAGGTCACTGCAGGTTGAGGACATGCAAGTACTACAGAGAATTGTTAATGCATAAGAAAATAAGACATATTCTAATTGCCTCCTTTACACTCCAGAGAGTAATTACGTATCGAATAATCAATTGAAACCTTCAATTCTTTCCCTATCTATCTTTTGGCATTAATACTTCTTTCAAGACTTTCACTTATCCCAAAATATGTTCAAGATGGGCTACCTTCCTCCTTACTACTAGACCAAATATTACTAGACCAAATATTACTACTAGGGGCTACATTTCTTCTATCTTAATCAGGACCAGCCACATAATTTGCATTAACTGACAGAATATCTGAACCACTCAGTTCAGAAGTTTCTCGGGATAACTGATACCTCTGGAAATACCAGTCTATCTGGCTTGTGAGATTTTTCAGGGAGACTTTAGGATGCATGCATGGAAAACACAGTGAATGAAGAAGTGCATAGGAGCACAGAGGTGCTGTCTATCCAGACCTGCCTGGGGAGGGACTCAAGCTCTTGCCCTCTCTAGTCTTGGACTAAGAGAATGCACAAAATCACAGGTAATGAGGAAATTAGTTTCCTAGCTCCGGTGATGAGATTTGGAAGATATTAAAATGTGAAATTGACTGTATTTTCACACAAAATGTATTTAGCTAAGCTTTTCTAAGAGGTAAAAAAAAAAAAAAACCAGATACCATTTTGTGAGTTTTTTTTAAGCTTTCTTATTTAAAATGAAGTAATGTGGAACTAAAAATTAATTAGAAGTGTAAACTTAATATGATGAAAATCATGCAATGAGTTTCTAGACCAAATATTAAAAAATAAATGGAATTATCTGGAACTTTTACTTTTTTCAGTTTTCTTATTATATGAGAATAATAGGTTATAAAGAAATGATTTATCAAAGAGGGGCAAGAATTCAAGGGCATTGTAAGCAACACCTGGTCATACTTTTAATTTCCTTCTTAAGAGTTGCTCATCATTGCTAGGCCCTGCCATTGGGTGAAAGGCTGTGTAATCATCCCGGCTTCTTCAAACGTGTTAACTGTCTGCATTGTTGTCCCTGTCAGCATTCTGACTAGCATTTATTTATTTTTAAATATTTTGTTTTATTAATGTTTGTATCACGATTAACTACTCTAGTAAATAATTTAATAATACACTCTCAAATACACAAAATCACAACCTTCTAATAATTAAATCATGTATTTACTTACTTATTTTAATTTGTGATGTTTAATTCTCTGACATATCTGTCAGAAATATGTCAAATCTTTTATGTTCCTCAGACTCTCTGTTTAGATAGCTCTACTTGTCTTCAATACTGTACATTTTTTTTAATCTCTGAAAAGACTGCTCTTTATCTGAGAGCTATATTCTTTCAGACCATACTTATGTCTGCCAGTTTTGTCTGACTCTCAGCTGTCACATGCCTTCAGTGCTCTGACAGGCTACCTGCTGGCTCTCTTAGAAATGGAGAAACATTCTATCATGATTTAACATTTAAATGAGCCGTGAGCATCCTATCCTTCCCCTTCATGTATTAAAGGGATGGCCAACTGCACCGGCACCTGATTTAGAGAGCATCCTGTTAGTGTATTTGGATATGCTCACTACTGTTCCTTCTCCCATCAATATCAACACCAGGCAATTTCACATAATGTGGCTGGCGCACTGAAATGTGCCACCGATGTGTATTTCATGCCACCTCATTCCATGACTAACTAAATTACACTTCTAAGTAATTGTGTTATAGTGTATATGTACCACTTCTCAAATTACCCTTTAAAAATTATTTTTCTGTAACTACAGGAAATGTCTATTCCTCTCTTATTCCCACATTCCTCTTTTTTTCTTTCTTTTTTCTATTTGTTAGCCAGTGACATTAGCAAGAGACTCTGGGACACAGTAAAATAAGTCTTAGTTTGGGATTAAAAAAAAAGATTTGTTTTCTAATTCTAGATATTCCACTTGTTAGTAATGTAAGTTGCATAGCCTTTAGTCTGCCCATATGGTAATTAGGAATATCAATACCTGGGTGCATTTGGCTACATTTTTAAAATTAGCATATAGGTGGATCTAACTGATATGTAGTCTAAGAGTGGCATTACTATCTAAGGCAAGGAATTCATGGGTTTTGAAATAAGTTTAACAAAAAATAAAGTTTTAATCTGAAAAACCAGTTGGAAAGTGTCTTCCATTGTCCCTAAGACAGATGAAAAGAAACTTAACCAAGGCAATAGTAATAAAAGAAAGGATACGATGAATATGAATCATCATGTAAGGTAACAAACTTAATAGCACTTGGTTAATTGGTTAAGCTTTATGAAGGATTAGTGATAACCTCCTTTATTTTATCAAATCATCAGAGCAGAAGATATAGAAAGCTGGCTATTTTCTAAAAACAGTATGTTGAATTAGTTCTGCTTGTGTTGATTTTGATTTGCCTATAGGACTTAATAGAATCTCATAAAGTGTTTATAAGTGAATGAGTAAAATGTCTAATAGAGAAGAGGACACAGGTCTCTGAATCTCAGAAGAGATTTCTGATCTGCAGAGCCATGATTTGGTAATCATTATCCTCAAGTGGGAAGTGAAACCACGAGAATCAGTGAGGCCACCAAAGAGAACATAAAGTGGGAAAAACGAGATTGTGATTATTGGACTTGCTAATTTTAAACTTGGTAGCTCAAACACTACTGCCACAAATTTTAGAAAATAATGTTGTTCATTGAGTTTAGTTATTTTTCTGTAATGAATAGGACTCCCAATTATTAACAAGTTTTTTTAAGGCAGAATTCTATCAAGTGTAATCAGATATAACACATTGATAGAGGTCTGCTGACAATATTGTGACTCTTACCATAACAATTTCCTATGCTCCATTTAACTCCATATAAATGCTTCCTTGCAAGATGCCATTGACTATAAGAGAAACCACTGAATTGATAACAGCTTTTCCAAAAAAAAAATAATGTTTTAAAACCAGGAAGAAGATTACCATTATAATGTTGAAATAAGAAAAATTTGCATATCTTAGAGCTAAAGAAATACACTATATATCTATAGTGATACTACAGAAATTGTTTAACTTATAACTTTACAGAGGACCACTCCATAAAATGAAAACTCCATGTATTTTACTACACAGATAATTCAATAAATTGTGAATAATTTATTGCAGAAAGCTATCATCAATTTTTACTCTTTCTTGGCTACAATGATAACCCTTAATGAGAAAATTCTAGAGAACTATTTTTGGTTCAGTGGGCCTCCTTTTCTTCTTTCATTCTGAACTAAGACAATTCTTCCTGCATGTATGATGGAGTTTGGTCCTATGTGGTTCTGAACACAAGGGTCTTTATCATTACTTCCATTCAGGTTTTTCCATCTAATAATGGTTTGCTTGCCTTTGAAGTTATTAAGCCTTTATCAACTTGTATTTTAAAGAGAAGATCTATTAGATTTCAAATTTCACTTTCCTGTATGAGTTCCCACAAAATGGGAGCACTTACATTCTTTTTGATGACTTCTAAATTTGTCTATTATAGTCATTTAAATATCTGAGGTAAAGTCAGAAGTAAATAAGTTAGAAAATATTAATACATGTTTTGAGTCTATTTCTTCCTTAAATTAATTAATAATTACATAATATATTATTGTATCTGTTTATAGCCTAGTTTTCTGTTTCTGTTTCGCTTTTGGTGGGGGAGAAGTGCTGGTATTAAACCCAGGGTTACTCTATCATTGAGCACCCCGACCCCAGCATGTTTTAATTTTTGAGACAGGGTCTCACTAAGTTGCTGAATCTGGCCTCAAACTTGTGATCCTCCTACCTCAGCTTCCAGACTAGCTGGGATTATAAGTGTGCATGACTGATCCTGGTCCAAAGCATTTTAACTAGCCAAGTTTTATCTATCCCCAGTTTTATCTCAAATTGAGGTCCCTGCTCAGAAAGGTGTATGTTTCTCCCAAATATTTAATAGGAATCTAGGAAATGTGAGAACACTTATCTCCCATTAACAGTGTGAACTAAGGATATTTTTAAGTCGGATTTTTTTAAGTCAGATATTTACAGGAAAATCTATAAAACTTTTTGATGGGCTGTTTCTGTATACTAATTTCAATGTTTGACAACCTGAACATTTTCCCTATAGAGTTTTTCCAACTATGAAGTTAGAGGGAACACAGGTCACAAGATCAACTTCTGTCACCAAAGTTGGAAGGCGTGTCCCCAAACCATATTCTGTATCTAGAGTAATTCTCTAGAGGTATTCAACTCGCTTAAAACTATTATAGTTTATTCCAGGGAAAGGATGCAAATTAAGATCAGCCAGGTAAAGAGAAGCATAAGGCTGAATCAGGGAAAAGTACCAAGCACCAATCTTCCAATGACTCTCTCCCTGTGGCATCAAGACAGAGTTATTGACTGGTATCACAGTGTGGCAATATGCATGGAGGTGTATTGATAACCAGGGAAGCTCACCTGATCCTGGAAGCCTAGCCTTTATCAGGCCTCCATCCCATAGAAATAAATAATTGGATGCCCTTATGGCTGAGCTTTTTTCAGTGTATTTGCAGATCAAAAGTACCGATCCCTTATCACATTATTCGTGTGGTTTAGATTTTCCACCCTCAATCACATTATTACTTTTTTGTGGGCCAAGATTAAATTCTTTACTATATATGCTTCTGTTTCTTGGTCAGATCCTGTGTAAAAGGGCTAATGATCCTGTGTGTTTTCCTCTAGCTACTGGCAAGAGTACTGTGACCTAGGCAGAGTCCGAGGCCTCTATGAGGTTTTCCTGTGGGATGTAAGGGTATAGTTTGGGGTATCCTTCAGTCACCTTTCTGCCATATGGAGAAAATCTATGTGCAACAGGAAGCAGAGACAAAAAGCAAGGGAAAGAGGCAGGAGCAGAAATGTAAGCAGAGCTCACTTGATGCTTTGGTTCAGTGTGAGGCCAGCCTGAATCAGTTAGGCCTGAATTTCCTTGCATATATACTATTTAATTTCTTTATTTGACTTAAATATTTTGAAATAAAGTTTCTCACTTGCTATAGAATGAACTAATACAGAAGTTTAAAGCATTAACATCTGTTGTTAGAATAGTTTGAAATGGAGAACTCACTAATGGTTGGTGCCCTTAGGTCCAAGAAAAGGGACAAATAACTCAATCCTTTCTATTAAATTCCACTGACCTAAACACAGCATTAGTCTCTAGGGCTTGAGACTCTTCCAAGCTAAACTGAATCTTTTGCATTACTTCTCAGCTATATTCTATATCCTCCACAAGAGACTCTGCCTGTGTACTTATTAAGTTTCTTTAATAAGGACTTAAAGGAGAGATTGCATCAAATACTCCAGAAAGTCTGCATATGTCTACCTTACCATTATTAGACAGTGCTATATCCACTCTTTTATTAAAAGGTGCCTCATAGAGAAGAAATTTTTCTAAAACAGATTTGGGAAACAGAAGTGAAGCTTAAAATAATAATGTTTAATATAAAATGTGTTAAAAGTTAGCAATGGTTCTGAAGTTCAGTCCATGCCTCTCTGGTGTTTCAGTTTTTTTTTAAAAAAAATTTCAGTTTTTATGCATGCAGGCTAGGAATGCTCATTTTAGGATTATAATGTCATATGGTATAACCCTAACAGGACTCCTAGGAGTATTTTCTCTTTCTAACAAATAGTACCAAAATTCACATATCTAGCGCAGCAAATGTTCTGAAGGATGATGTACTCAGACACATATACTTCACACAGAGTTCCAATATTTAACCCTCCATATCTGGATTTAGAAATACAGACAAAAGTTCTTTGATAGCTGAAGATAAACTTGCAGCCTATGTGTTCCTTCTTACAAAACTAACCAAAAGGATGTCTGAATGTTCATTAGGAATGAAATGAATAAGCTCTAATATGACATGCAATGAAATACCAAGCTGAAATGAGCACAGTGAGTTATAGGTACATCCAGAGTCCCTCATAGGGCACAATATTGAGTTAAAGAAATGATATAGTACAATAAATAGTTTTGGCTCACCTATATTAAGTTTAAAAATCAGGTAGAATTAAGTATTTTTAGGGGTACACAATTAAATACTATAAATAATAAAGCTAAAATAATTTCCATAAAATTCAGTATAGTAGCAACTCCAGGGAGCAGGAAAGGGATTTGTTTGGGAAGGGACTTGCAGAGGCTTCTGAAGATCTGCCAATGTTCAATTTATTTAACAAGAGTTTAACAGGTGTTTATTCTATAGTTCATTAAAGTATACTTTTAAGCTTCATGAAATATTTGTATATTTGCAATATATCAGATAAAAGAGGTTTATAAAAATTATTAACAACATGATCCAGAAAATCAAAGAAGAAAGGAGAAGTCTGTTACAACTTATCTCCACTCAAGTTCCTGCTCTGGACTCTGCTTCCAGGGTTTGATGGAGCTACCTCTAGCTTTACAGATTGCTAACATGTTTGCTGAATGCTTTCCTTTTGGTGGCCTATCATAAGGATGCATACTGGGTTCTCCCATGAAATGGAGGACCTCACCCTGAACTTTCTTCCTTATAGTCCCTTCCTGACCTTCTCTGATGTCTACTACACCAGCCCATCCTGGATATTCAGCAGGTGGGAAGAAACCTGTCCGAGAGTAGTATCTATTTAAAGATCAAAAAAGTACAAAAAGGAGCATTGAAAGGGTGACATAATATGGATTGATCAGAGACCACAGACTCAGGGTGATTGGCGTCTCAGACAGGAAGAAAGATGAGAGCAGTTTTTGCAAAGAAGCACACAGAATCCTGTAGTCTTCTTTCGATCCTTTTTATGCTCTCCAGAGGATGCATCCTTGGTCTCTGCCCAATACCACTACCCTGTTGTGCCATGGTCTACTCTGCTTACAAGGGCCTTGCACTCTCTCCCACCATCCCACCATCAATTCTTTCAACATAAAAATAAGACACACTCAGTTAAAGGCCCTTGGCTGGCATCTCAACCACTTTCTAAATATTCTGCTCCCAATTCCCCTTCTGCCCCTAAGAAAGTACAGGAACTCTGTACTTTCTCAGAATTACAGGAACTCTGTACTTTCTCAGAAGTACAGAGGAAAATCCCCTCAGTTAGGATCTTACATTCTTCCCTTTTCAGTTCTTCTCTTCTCAGATCAAAAGAATATAATACTTGCTGTGGCTATTGTAAGTTATCAACAAATACCCACTAGCCCACTGGGCCCTTCTGGACTCAATTTGCTAGCAATTCCCTTAGCAACAGACTTAGTAACTCCCACCAGAATTTGCTGGGGATACAACTGTGCTCACTTAAATGATAATATGATCTTCCCTTGCCCAAACTTCTGATCAAGAAAATCTGACCATTTTGGAGGGATTCTATAGTAGAAATATTTGTTACTTTGTAATTTGTTAAACTTATAATTCTTGTCATTTAATTAAATTATTCTACAAATCTATAGAAAGAATACCTTAAATAATAAAATAATATTTATCCCTCTAGGTATAAAGATGAATAGGTAAGGCTTCCCTCCTCTCTCTAAAGAGTACAATTATTATTGGGTGGAAATACACAGGATACAAACAGCAAGATCAGAAGTTAGAACATGAAAGAGATGGAAAGTTCACAGGATGGAGAGATGTAATTAATTCAGAAAAAAAGTGAACAGACATTAGAGGAGAGGGGTTGTGCAATGGAGACTTGAACAGGTGGTTTCTTGATCAGCAAGATATTTCCAGGTGGAAGGAAAGGTGCAAATAAGGACACAAAGGCAAAAGATACGAGACACAGTCTGGGGTGTGTGGGTGCAGTTCATGTGCAAGAAGGACTTAGATCATTACTATGAAAATACTGGAACTAGATTGTAAAATATATTAAATGTCCAGCTAAGGAATGTGATCTTCCATTAAAAGGCAACAGGTTCACTGAAGCTTTGGGATTAGAAAATGGTAAATAAATCCCTTTGTTCTGATGTGATACATTTCTTCATTTATGACTACTCTTCTGGGAAGTAAGTTATGAATTGACCCTTTTTGTTTAAGAATATCTATTTTATCTTCTGTGTTAACCAGAATTTTGTCACTGTGACCAAGGCACCTGACAAAAACAACTTAAAAGAGAAATTTATTTTGGCTCATATCTCAGAGATTCAATCCATAATTGGCAGACTCCATTGTTTTGAGCCTGAGGTAATGGTGGAACATCATGGTAGAACAGGACATCATGGTGTAGTGCAGAAAAGCTACTCACTGTGTGGCAACCATGAAGCAGAAATAGAGGTAAAGGAGCCAGGGACAAAATATCCTCAAGGAAAATCCCCAGTGATCCACTTTTTTCATCTCCCCCACCTGCCTACAGTGATCACCCAGTTATCCATTCCCATTATTGATCCATCAAGTGGATTAATCCACTGATTAGGTTACAACTTGCATAACCTAAACACTTCATCTCTTACATTAATACAGGAGTTTTTTCAATGATACACATATACAGTATCCTCCCATTATATTTTTTCTTTTTGTAATTTTTAGAAAACAAATATATATATAAAATATACATGTGTGTGTATTTTTTTTTCATATTTCTATGCTACTTCTGTTTGGCCAATGGCGAAAAAACACCCTAGCATTCATCTTTAGACTCTTGATTGGAGAAAATATCTTCTTATTCCATGGTTACTTCCATGTTAGGAAGTCAACATTTAAAAGATGTATTTCCTAGTTTCATCTGCTGAAAGCAATGATACCCCAGTAGCAATAAGCACACCTTACATCTAGAGCCTGGTTTATAATACCATTCTCCAATAAGAGGACCCCAGCCTTCAGGAAGTGAATGATCCTAGCATATGTAAAGACCACTATTCCTGGAATTAATGAACTCCAATTCACATTCCTCAGGATTCAGGATTCAGGAATCCCTGGATATTCTAGAGGATGGATGTTGTGCTTAGGGCTTTACTCATAATAGTTTTTCTTCCCTAATCTACCTAGAATTCTGTTTCATCTGATTAAAAAAATATTTATTTTAAACTAATTTAGGTCTTACCAATTAGATACAAAACTGGTATAAAGTTTCTGTTAACACTTCACCCAGTTTTTCTTAAGGTTAACTTTTCATGAAAACATAGCAAAAGTATAAGTAGTGTCTTAAATTAATTTGTTTTTCCTAGCTTTTAATATCCATTTTTAACATCCCAGTAACTAATCAAGGACCTCTTATTGTATTTATTAGTCCAATCTCTTCAGGTCCTTTTAATTCCTAAGAGTTCTTTAGTTTTTCTTCAATTTTATGGACTTAACAGTTTTGAAGGCAGTGGTCAGTTGTTTTATCGACCTTCCCTCAATTTGAATTTGCTTCATTATTTTTCATAATTAGTTTGCGTCCCCGCATCTTAAGGAAGAGTTCACAGGGGCCATGTGCTTTCTTAGTGCATACTATCAGGCCTTTCATCATGTTGGTAAGACTTTATTACCAGTTATGTGAACCTTGACCATTTAGTTAAATTGGTGTCTGACAGTTTTCCCTATTGTAATGTTACTATTTTTCCTCTTCATAATTAGTACATGTTGGGAGGAAATGCTTTGAGACTATGCAAATATCTTACTTTTTAAATATCCACCCATTATTTTAGCATTTGTTGGTAGATCTTGCCTGCAGGAATTTTTAATGTGGTGCTCTAATGTTAATGTCCTATTTCCCCAATTCCATCTACACTTATAAACTATAGTGTTTCTATAAGAAAGAGCTATTCCTACTTCCTCTTTAATACTTCAGTCATTATTTATATCAATATGGACTCATGGATATTTATTTCATTCTTGGATCACATTCCAAAGCCTTTGTTCCTATATTATTGCTCATTTTTGACCCTCCATGCCTCTCATAGTTTGGGTCCTATGTCATACACATGCTCTCATTCTCTTCTGCTTTTCTGAGAACTTCTTTGCTTTCTGGGCCACTAGGTGCTCCAGGCTTATTTTGGATTACTCCTGTTTTATCTCTGAAATCAACCACTTCTCTAAGAAGTCTGCTGCCTTTTATTGAAGAATAGTATTTGATATAGATACTTAGTGCTACAAACATCTTAGAACCTCTTTTGTAGTATCCCATAAGTTTGACATGTTGTGTTTCCAGTTTTGTCAGAAGATCTGAGGAATATTTTATTTCTTATTTGAACCGATGGTTATTTAGGAGCATATTTCTTCATTTTTAAATATTTGTGAAATTTTCTCAATTTTTAGTTTTATACTATTATGGTCAGAAAAGATACTGCATATCATATAAATCTTAAATGTGCTAAGGCTTTTTATGGCCTAGCATTTGATCTACCCTAAAAAATGTTTCATGTATGCCTGTGTGTTTTCTGTTGCTGTTGGGTAGAATGGTCTGTATGTCTCTGTTAGGTGAATTTGTTTTTAAGTGTAATTCAAATCCAGTGTTTCCTTATTGATATTCTGTCCAGATGATCGATCGTTGAAAGCAGGTTTTGAAATTCCCTATATTATTATGTTGCAGTCTATATCTCCCTTCAGATATCTTAATGTTTGCTTCATATATTTATGTACCCCAGTGTTGAATGCATATATACTTATGATTATTATATTCTCTTGATTAATTGACCCCTCTATCACAATATAGTACCTATCTTTGTGTCTTTGTGCAGTTTTTGAGCAAAAGTCTTTTTTATCTTATATATGTATTGCTACCTCTGTTCTCTTTTTGGTTTCCATTTGCATAAATATCTTTTCCCTTCCCTTTCATTTCTGTACATGAATGTTCTTTAGGATAAAATGATTCTCTTATAGGCAGCAAAAAGATAGTTTTTGATTGTTACTCATGCAGCCACTCTATAAAATTTTATTAGAGAATTTAATCCATTTATATTCAAAATACTTGCTGATAAAGACTGGGCAGTGCCATTTGTTAATTGTTTTCTGGATCCTTTGCTCTATTCTTTCTCCCTTGCTTCCGTATTATGTGAATTCATGGTTTTCTATAGCTGTCTATGTTGGATCTTTTCTATTTATCTTTTATATATTTGTTATAACCTTAGTTTTTGGGTTGCCTAGAGGTTTAAATAAAACATAACAGGCAGGGTGATCCAAGATGATGGGTCAGAGGGAGGCAGCATTCTGTGTTGCTCTGTGACTGGTCTCAACTAGTTGGAATAATGCTTTGCTGACAGTGTGACAGTGATAGAGGACCTCCTCCACAACTGATCCCATGCAGGAATCTTGGCCGGTAGGCTGGGCAGGGTCTCAGGCATCAGCATTAGAAAAGGACTCCCCATTCCCGATTACTCACCCATGCAAGTATGGCGGGTGCCTTAGTGGGACCACTGGCATCAGCACTGGTGCAGAATTCCCAGATGCTGCTCCTATGAAAGACATTCAGCTTGTGGACGCCCATCTATCAACGTGGGGCTCTCCCAGTTATCTCCATCTTGGGACTCGGCAGCTACTGCCATAATTTCCTACTCACAGTGGCCTGCCTGCACCAGGGGACATGGCAGGCTCTGAAGAAAGCTGACACTGCATGCCGCAGAGTTCATCTCTGAACGCATCGCACAATGCTATCACTGGCTCCCCCCAACTGACTAGACACCCCATTGTTGAAAGCAGCTGCCTCCATTTTGGGTCACCTTCATCACCATCTTCAGTCAGGGCAACTACAAGTTTGGAACACTGGATAGCCAGGTACCCATGGTTTTCTTATTCTCCCCAATCCCCAGCAGCTGCTAACTCTGCAGAGTGACTGCTTAATACAAAACAGCCCTTCATGACAGATGTGCAGTTATCAGAGGGCAACAAAGACCCCGAGAGAAAAGTTCCTGATTAGGAAGTAGAAAGGGAGAGGGTGAGGGAGATACACTTTAGAGGCTAATTTAGAGGGCAGGAACTGTGAGGTCTACAGGCGAGATGAGATGATAAGACCCTGCGCCCACATCACAGAAGCAGACCCCAAAGGAAATCTTTAAGGTGAAGTCTCCCAACAGGACTGGTGGGTGCCTTACCTCACTTCCAGGTGCCCTGCAACCAAGACCAACTTACACCCTGTTAAGTCCCACCATCCTGAGGGCAGAGATACCAACTAAGAGTAGACAACCCCACCTATTGGATTAGAAGAGAAGTAGGAAAGATACTGACCTCCAACCAAAACAATCCTTGTTTCTTCCTTCAATATTTTTTTTCTTTCATCTCCCTCTTTATTCTCCTGCCCTCACACCCCCAACATACGTCAAACCAAGTACTTTGTATGAATTAGGATATTCAGGACTGAGACGACTGAATAGTATATTACAGTTGTGTTGTACATTCTTTTTTTTTTCTTTTTCGTTATTTTTTCTCTTCAATTTTTACTATTTTAACATTTAAAAATTTTTTTTTAATATATATGTGTGTTTGTTTTAGGTACTCTGCTGTCTTCCCTCTTACTTGTCTACTCAAAATTACTACATCTCTATTCTCCTGATACTAAACTCCTTCTTTAGATTTCTGTTTCATACTTCCTAAAATATAATAACTTTATCTCCTCATCTCCTACTTCCTCAGCATATCTTCCTTCACCTCACCCCTAGTTCTTTGTTTGCCATCAGAAACTGTAAGCCCTTGTACAAACCTACTGATTATATTGTAGATAATAATTAAATTCACCATTTCTGTATATTGTGACCAAACTGTAAATATCTTAATAATAACTATTTGTTTTTAGGTGGTATTTTATTTACATTGGGATCTATTAACATTGTCCTTCCCTCAAAGGAGAGGTATTGTAATCCTACAGGGACACTAAAAGCCTATAGGGTAAAAACAGTAAGACTTCAGATCCACAGAGCTAGATAGGAAGACACACAAGCAACATGACAAGACAAGGGAAGAAAATGCCCCAAATAAATCAAGATACCACATTATTAGAATCCATGACCAGCACAACAGATTAAATGACAAACAAGGAGTTCAGGATGTACAAAATTTAAAAAATGATATAATGGAGCAAATACAGGCAGCAAAAGATAATTTCAACAAAGATCATTTCAAAAAATCATTTCAACAAAGAGCTACATAAGCAAATACAGGAAGCAAAAGTTTACTTCAATAGGGAGATAGAAGTTCTAAAGAAAAACCAAATAGAAATTCTTGAAATGAAAGAAGCAATAAACCAAACTCAAAGTTCAATTGAAAGCATCACCAACAGATTAGACAGGCCTCAGACAATGAAGACAAAATATAATCTTGAAAAGAATGTAGACAACACAGTGAGAATGGTAAAAAAAATGAGCAGAGCATTCAAGAAATATTGAATAACATAAAAAGACCAAATTTAAGAGTTATTGGGATAGAGGAAGGCATAGAGTTCCAATCCAAAGGAATGAAAAATCTCTCCAACAAAATAATGCTGAGGGCCATTACCAAGTAGGAATGACGCATCGAAATTTCCTTGCCAAGCGTACCCCATGCTGCTTAGAGGACATTTGATGGAACATTGCATGCATGCTTTAATAAGGTGACCTTGCTCAAGGACCAAGGCGGATTCAGGTTTAGAGCTGATCAGGTTTGAGGAAGTAACCGGCTCCTTGAGTTTAAGGCGTTGCCAGTTTAAGATAATGGGTTTTAGGGAAGTTGGCGGTTGAAGATTATTGCCGGGATTAGGGTGTTCCTGCTGCTTGTTCCCGTTGAGTTCTCCTGAGATTAAAATGGGATTTGGAGAGAGCCTCGTGGAGTAGGTGGTTGGTGCGGGAGACAGCAGAACGCGTTTGCCCCTGGACCTGCATGGAGGCTATGTGAGAGCTGGAATAAAGAATTGCTGTTTGAACCTACAAAGCTGTGAGTGCCTCGTGATTCTGGTGCCAAGCCGAGACATTGGCCCTTGGCATTATGGTGGCCCGTACTTGGGATGTCTGAAGCTTGGGGGTAAGTGAATTTGCTCGATCCTGAAGGAGAGCAAAAAAATGGGTGACCATTTCAAAAAACAACGTGTTCTTGTTTTGATTTATTTTGTTTTTATTTCAAGTTGCCTGTTCCTAGAACTTTCTCAGGCAAACTGGGGAAAATGGTTGACTCAAGGTTTGAAGTTTTTTGCCTCCGAGGAAGAGAGATTGTTAGAGGAAGGAGGCACCCCAGTAAGACCAAGAAAAATTAGGGCATATGTTGATACAGTACAAAAATGTAGCCCATGGCTTTTTAAAGATGAGTTATTAAGTATATCAATAGGACCATCATGGTATCCTGTAGAAGGATTTTTCTTGAACAAGAAAGAGATGGCTAATTCTGTTTACTATACTTGTCTAAGATCTTGGTTTTTACAGACAGCTGATTAATTTACAAAGCTAAAGTGTTAAAATATCAACCACTAAATATGAAATCAAGTACTCTTTACTTATTAAGTTCCATAAGGTAATATATTTAAACATTATGTGTGTTTTCATAAATCGGTAAATGGAAAAGGTTTAATATTGCTTTGGTCTGTGTCTTTGCTAAACAAGGTTACTAAGAGTTAAGATTCTATCATGTGTAATTTATATACAGAGAGTATAAGAAGTTTCAGTTGGGTTTCAATTACAGTATAATAGTACCTTAGAAAACATAAAAGTATTTCATCTTATTAAAGTGGAGTAATTTTATAAGGGTTGTTTCAGAATGTGAATTTATAAAAAGCATTAACGGTTAAAAAAGGGATATAAAAAGGTTCTAGATGTGGAAATATATTTTAATATAAAAGGTTAAAGGTTAAATAAATGTTTCTAGATGAGATAATCTCTGTATGGTAAAGTAAAAAGTTGTAAAATGCCATTTAAAAAGATTTTGAGGAAACTAGACTTACTTTAAAAGCTTGAGAAAGGGAGAAAAAAGAAAAAGGTATTTGTACATGGCAGATTGAGACAAAGCTTCTTAATGGAGTTTAAAATAAAGCCTTGGTTGAAGGGCAGCCATGTAAACTAATATTAAAGCGATTTATACAGAATCTAAGCCTCGTTTAAAAGAGTGAAGCTGTAGATGGAGAAAAAGTACATTTAAAAGTACAGTATAGATGATAATTGAAAGGCTTTAAAAGGTTAAATTGAAGGTGGTCGAGATACCTTCATGGTGGATAAAAGATTGCTTTACTTATCAAACTATTAACTATTAAAATATACTTATTAAACTAAAAAGAGGGAGATGAGATAATCTTTGTGTGGTAAAGTAAAAGGTTGTAAGTGTCTAAATAAGTTGTAAAAGACTTTAAAAGGTTAAATTGAAGGTGGTTAAGATGCCTTCATGATGGAGAAAAAAAACATGAAAATGGGAAGATAATAAGATAAAAGATATTTAGATAAAGAAGATTAAAAATTTGAAGTGGAAAACTTCAAAAACAGAAGTACAGGAAGGTAAAAGAGAGAGAGAGAAGATGTAGAAAGATAAAAAAGATATAGGAAGATAAAAAAGATGTAGAAAGACAAGAATTTTAAACCCACAAAATAGGAAACAAAAGAAAACTAGGAGAAAAGAAAGCAACTAAGGGTAAATATAAAAGCCTTAGAAGAAAACTAGAAGATAGAAATAAGATAGGTATTTCAAATAGGAAATGCAAAAGGCTAAGACAACTATGGTTTAAAACCACATCTAAAAATTAAAAGGACTAAAGTAATTCTAAAAAACTAAAGCAAAATGCTTTTGAAAGACTTAAATTTAAAAGGATCTTTAAGGGGTATATATCCCCCAAAAATAAACTTAAAATAACTCTTTTTACTCTAAACTTTCTAAATTTGGATTCATCAGGACTTAGTGCTACGGAAAGACATATGTATCCGAAAAATGTACATAAGCCTAAGGTACTTTGAAAAGATATTCTAACAGGACAATGGAAAGGTCCCGATCCAGTTATTGTCTGGAGTCGGGGTTCCGTTTGTGTGTTCCCACAGGGAGAACAGCAGCCGATTTGGATTCCAGAGAGGTTAACCAAAACAATTTCTACAGAAAAAGAAGATGATTTGACTGAAATCCATAACAGCTGATATCCAGAGCGCCAGCTTGGCTATTCTTACATCTGCGACAGTGATTAACCACGGTGCCTTTTTTCAATATCTATTTTATTATTGCATTTTTCCCACATCGTAAAGTTCTATTTTATTTTTTGAGCTCATACAAACCTAGGTTAATGTTTTTCTGATCAGTTTTGTTTTTTGACTGTTTTATTTTTTGACTGTGGAGTTTTCAAACATTGCAATGGAGATTTTACCTAGGTAAAGGTACAAGGCCGTTATTATTGTCTTATGTGTTGTATGTTATGTCTGCACTGTTTTGTGTTGCATGTCAGTATGTGTGTATGTCCATATTTTTATATGAGGAGCGCTCATGAAAAAATGGATCTGAATTTTTTTTTTATTCACGTGATTTAAGTGGTTTAATCTAATTAGGTAAACAGCTGTTAATGATTGTTTTCAAGGGTGGTTAATAGATCTGTTTGCTTACTATTGTTTTTAAAGGTGATTAACAGATCTGTTTGTTTACTTTCACTTTTCCTTTTCATCATATTTAATAATTCTGTTCAGGATAATGTCTCTTTAACATCATTGCCAGAATTCCCATCTCCATCCCAGTGCCGGTGAAGACAAAGAAAACCAAACTACAGCTTCTATGATAGCTACCACAGTAAACTGTATAAACTGATGCATCAATGAATATAACTCAACAAGTAATGCTCAATCAAGGACTTGATTTACTTTGGGAGGAAATGGACATATTGATAGACTCCTCCGATTTGAACCGCCTGCAGAACTTGCCTGGACTATATATCAGTTGCATGCATTGTGAACTATCGTCTGGTGCAGCGAATTGTGGTACTGCTGGCATATTTTTGCTGATGGTGTCACCAGTGATGCAATTTTTCCAAAGGAGCCGTCAATTGGCTTGGTGTCGTGGCATTTCTGTATCTTCCTCCCTTCTACTAGTGATGGTCTAAAATTTGGGGGCCAACAGAGGTGAGGCAAGAACCTCACCCCCCCACTGGCACCAAGGTTAAATTTGGGGGCCAACAGAGGTGAGGCAAGAACCTCACCCCCCCACTGGTGCTTAGGCCTATCCACAAGCATGGCTGAATGCTGGACCGGTAGTCAGCGACGGGTTGATCTGATTGCAGTGGATTCAACCTAAGACAGGGGACTAACGCCTAGAGGTCAGTTCATCCGATGACGGGTAAGAACCATATGTTGAATTGGACAACCTACCAGGCACGGTCCTAAGCCGCATTGCTTGTTGTTTAATTAATCAGAAGGGGGGAGATGCTGAGGGCCATTACCAAGTAGGAATGACGCATCGAAATTTCCTTGCCAAGCGTACCCCATGCTGCTTAGAGGACATTTGATGGAACATTGCATGCATGCTTTAATAAGGTGACCTTGCTCAAGGACCAAGGCGGATTCAGGTTTAGAGCTGATCAGGTTTGAGGAAGTAACCGGCTCCTTGAGTTTAAGGCGTTGCCAGTTTAAGATAATGGGTTTTAGGGAAGTTGGCGGTTGAAGATTATTGCCGGGATTAGGGTGTTCCTGCTGCTTGTTCCCGTTGAGTTCTCCTGAGATTAAAATGGGATTTGGAGAGAGCCTCGTGGAGTAGGTGGTTGGTGCGGGAGACAGCAGAACGCGTTTGCCCCTGGACCTGCATGGAGGCTATGTGAGAGCTGGAATAAAGAATTGCTGTTTGAACCTACAAAGCTGTGAGTGCCTCGTGATTCTGGTGCCAAGCCGAGACATTGGCCCTTGGCAAAATAATATCAGAAAATTTTCCAAACATGAAGAATAAAATGGAAAACCAAATTCAAGAGTGTACAGGACACTAAATACACAAAAATCACAACATATCCATACCAAGGCACATTATAATGAAAATGTTTAACCTACAGAATAAAGAGATAATATTGAAAGCTATGAGAGAAAGGAATCAGATTACATATAGTGGGAACCAAATCGATTATGTGCAGATTTTTCAACCCAGACTCTGAAAGCTAGGAGATCCTGGAATAACATGTGTCAAGCTCTGAAAGAAGATATATACAAACCAAGAATCTTATATCTGGCAAAATTAAGCTTTAGATTTGATGATGAAATAAAACCTTCCATGATAAACAAACATTAATAGAACTTACAGATAGAAAACCTTCACTAAAGAACATCCTAGAAAAATATTCTATGAAGAGGAAATGAAAAACAACAATGAAAATCAGCAGAGGGAAGTATTACACTAAAGGAAAAGCTAATCAAGAAAGAAACCAAGTCAAGCTAAATAATAAACATAAACAAAAATGGCTGGGAATACAAATCATTTGTCAATAATAACCATAAATGTTAATGGCCTAAACTCACCAATCAAAAGACATAGGCTAACTTATTAGATTTGAAAAAAGACCCATCAATATGCTACCTCCAAGAGATTCATCTCATAAAAAAAGACATACACAGACTGAAGGTGAAAGGTTGGGAAATATCATACCACTTACATGGATTGCAGAAGTAAGCAGGGGTTTCCATCATCATATTAAATAGAGTTTATACTAAAGTTAATCAAAAAGGACAAAAAATGACATTTCATACTGCTCAAGGGAACCATATACCAACAAGATGTAACAATTATAATTATATATGCCCCAAACAATGGAGCATCTATGTTTATCAACCAAAATCTTCTCAAGTTCAAGAGTAAAATTGACCACAAGACAATAAATCTGGGCAACTTTAGCATACTTCTTTCAACACTGGATAGAATTTCCAAAACAAAGCCAAAAAAAGATACTATGGGACTCAATAATACAATCAATAACTTAGACTTCACTGACGTATATAGAATATTTCATCCTTCAATGAGTGAATACACTTTCTTCTCAGACCATATATTATGCCACAAAGCAACTCTTAGCAAATATAAAAAAGTATAGATACTACCCCACATTCTATCAGATCATAATGGAATGAAATTAGAAATCAATGATAAAATAAAAAATAAAAACTATTCTGACACCTGGAGACTAAATAATATGCTACTGAATGAACAATGGATTGCAAAAGACATCAAGGAGGAGATTAAAAAATTCTTAGAGATAAATGAAAACACAGATACAACATATTAAAATCTCTGGGATACTATGAAGGCAGTACTAAGAGGAAAGTTCATTGCATGAAGTTCATCCCTTAAAAGAAGAAAAAAAATCAACAAATAAATGACTTAACACTACATCTCAAAGCCATAGAAAAAGAAGAACAAGTCAAGACCAAAAGTAGTAGAATACAGCAAATAATTAAAATGAGAGCTGAAATCAATGAAATTGAAGCAAAAGAAACAATTGAAAAAATTGACAAAACAAAAAGTTGGTTTTTCAAAAAATAAATAAAATTGACAAACTCTTAGACATGCTATTGATGAGAATTAGAGAGAAAATTCAAATTAAAAGACATACACAATGAAAAAGGAAATATCACAACAGATACTATAGAAATAAAGATAATTAGAATTATGTTGAAAACTTGTACTCTAATAAAATAGAGAATATAGAAGGCATCAAAAAATTTCTAGAGGCATCTGAGTTTCCAAAATTGAGTCAGATGATATAAACCGATCAACTTCAAGCAAGAAAAGTGAAGATGCCTTCAGAAGCCTACCAACCAAGAAAAGCCCAGAACCACATGGATACAGAGCTGAGTTCTATAAGACCTATAAAGAATAACTAAAACCTATACTCTCCAATTTATTTCAGGAAATAGAAAAAGAGAGAGCACTTCCAAACTCATTCTATTAGGTCAATATCACCCTGGTTCCAAAAACAGATAAAGGCATATCAAATAAAGAAAATTTCAGACCAATATTTCTAATGAACATAGATGAAAAAAATTCTCAATAAAATTCTGGCAAATTAAATAAAAAACATATCAAAAGGATTGTGCACCATGATGAAGGGGTGTTCATCCCAGGGATGCAAGGTTAGTTCAATATACAGAAGTCAATAAACATAATTCATCACATCAATAGTCTTAAATATAAGAATTATATGATCATCTCAATTGATGCAGGAAAATCATTTGACAAAATATAGTACTCATAGATGTTCAAAACACTAGAAAAACTAGGGATAACAGGAACATATCTCAACATCATAAAAGCTATCTATGCTAAGCCTCAGGCCAACATTATTCTAAATGGATAAAAATTGAAAGCATTCCCTCTAAAAACTGGAACAAGACAGGGATGCCCTCTTTTACCACTTCTACTTATATAGTTCTTGAAACACTGGCCAGAGCAATTAGACACATGAAAGAAATTAAAGGGATACGGATAGGAAAAAAAGAACTCAGATTAGCACTATTTGCCAATGATATGATTCTATACCTAGAAGACCCCAAAAATTCTGCCAGAAAACTTCTAGAATTAGTAGATAAATTAGTAGCAAAGTAGCAGGATACAAAATCAACACCCACAAATCAAAGGCATTCCTGTATATCAATGACAAATCCTCTGAAGGGGAAATGAGGAAAACTACCCCATTTATAATAGCCTAAAAACAATATTTGGGAATCAACCTAGTGAAAGAGGTAAAAGATCTATACAATAAAAACTACAGAACCCTAAAGAAAGAAATCAAAGAAGATCTTAGAAGATGGAAAGATCTACCTTGCTCATGAATAGGCAGAATTAATATTGTCAGTGACCATACTAATAAAAGCACTACAGGATTTAATGCAATTCCAATCAAAATCCCAATGATATTCCTCATAAAAATACAAAAAGAAGCCATGAAATTCACCTGGAAAAATTGTGGCCCAGAATAGCTAAAGCAATCCTTAGCAAGAGGAGTAAAGCAGGTGCATCACTATACCAGACATTAAACTATACTGCACAGCAATAGTAACAAAAGCAGCATGGTATTGGGACCAAAATAAACTGATAGACCTGTAAAGAATATAGGACACAGAGACTAATTCACATAATTACAGTAATCTTATATTAGAAAAAGGCACCAAAAATGTACATTGGAGAAAAGATAGCCTCTTCAACAAATGGTGCTGGGAAAACTGGACATCCATATGCAACAAAATGAAACTAAACCCCTATCTCTCACCATGCACAAAACTCAAAGTGGATCAAAGACCTAGGAATTAAACCAGAGACACTGTGCATATTAGAAGAAAAAGGACCAAATCTTTATCATTTCAGATTAGGCCTCAACTTCCTTAATCAGACTAGTATAGTACAAGAATTAAAATCAAGAATCAATAAATGGGATAGATTCAAACTAAAAAGCTTCTTCTCAGCAAAAGAAATAATCAATGAGGTGAATAGAGAACCTACAGTGTAGTAGTAAATTTTTACCACATGCACATAATATAGAGCATTAATCTACAGAATATATAAAGAACTCAAAAAACTAAACACCAAAAAAAAAAGAAAAAGAAAAACCAAATAGCCCAATCAATAAATGGGCCAAGGACCTGAACAGATACCTCTCAGAAGACAATATACAATTAATCAACAAATATATGAAAATGTTCAACATGTCTAGCAGTTAGAGAAATGCAAATGAAAACTACTCTAAGATTTCATCTCACAACTAGTCAGAATGGCAGCTATAAAGAACACAAAGAACAATAAGTGTGGAGAGGATGTGGGGGAAAAGGCACACATAACAATTGCAAATTGGTGCAGCCAATATGGGAAGCAATGTGGATTCCTTGGAAAGCTGAGAATGAAACCCCCATTTGACTCAGCTATCCCTCTCCTCGGTCTATACACAAAGGACTTAAAAACAGCATACTACAGGGCCATAGCTACATCAATGTTTATACCAGCACAATTCACAATAGCTAAACTGTGGAACCAACCTAGAGGCCCGTTAGTAGATGGGTGGATAAAGAAAATGTGGTATATATAAACAATGAAATATTACTCAGCAATAAAAGGGAATAAAATTATTGCATTTGCAGGTAAATAAATGGAGTTGGAAAATATAATGCTAAGTGAAGTTAACCAATACCCCCCCCAAACAAACAAACAAACAAAACAAAAATGCTGAATGTTTATTGTGATATAAGGAGGCTGATTCATGGTGGGGTTGGAAGGGGGAGAATGGGAGGATTGATGAACTCTATGGGCAAAAGGGTGGGAGGGGTAGGGATGGGGCATGGAGGTAAAAAAAAGATGGTGGAATGAGATGGACATCATTACCCTATATACATGTAGGAAGACATGAAGGACGTGAATATATTTTATATACAACCAGATAAAAAATAAAAGCATAACAGTTAATTTTACAATGATGACAACTTGATTTTGGTCATATATAGAAACTACACCTTCACTGCCCATCCTCCATATTTTTATGTTTTTGATGTCAGAACATCACCAGATAAGGTCCAAGGAGATTGCAGAAGGGAGAAGGGAACCTCAACTCAGTTCTGGCAGTTTCTTGATGTATGCTGCAGGAAAGAGTTTTAGGGTGTACACCAGTGGCAGAATTAGAGACTTAGGAAAGCAAGAAAATTTATACAGGAAAGCAAACAATAGAGCAGGATATGCACTCAAAGGGAGAGAGAGCAAGGGCATTCTCAAGTGGGATGTATTTCTTGGGGGGGGCGGTGATGGGGGAGTGATAGGGGTGGGAGTGGGGGTGGGAGGTGGTAGGGTGGAGGGTGGGGGAGGTGTCTTTTTTTAAAGGAAGCCTTGTAAATGATGAATATAAGAAGCATCAGGGGGTAGTGTCAGGCTAAGGAGCCTGATTTTTCTAATTGTGGAGCACAGAGTGGGCCACAGTGATGTGGATCTGCTCAGAATCTTCAGGTTGATCTTATCTAGTTTATATGTAGCACTTGGACTGTACCCTATTCAGGGTCCCTTTAAGCTTTTTTTAATCAGTCTAACGATATATCTTTAAACCAAAGTATGTAGGCAATATTTAACAGGATTTATAGGACAAAGATTTATTATATCTTTTAAGAATTTAGACCTGGAGGAAAACAAGTGTCCGGGGTGAAGATGAGGGTGTTTCTGGAGCTTTTAGATTTAAGGTTATAGTCTTCTTCCTTACTTGTCTCTTTCTACCTATCCTTATTTCTTCTATCCTAACTTAATACGTTGTATCTTTATAATTTCAATCCCTTAACAAATTATTGTACCTTTAGTTATTTGAAATAGTTTTGCCTTTCAACCATTATACTAGACAAAGACTTGCTTTTTTCCACCACCATTACAGTATTGGAGTATTTTGGAACTGATGCTGTACTCTTATCAATGAGTTTTATCTTTTTATATCTTTTCATGTTACTAAATATTGTGCTCTTTTTTCAATGTCTCCCTTAAGCATTTCTTCTAAGATACATCTAGCGGTGATGATAATCTTTCTAATCCTGATTGCTCAAAAGAGGGTGTTTTTTTTTTTTAAATCACCCTTTCATTTATGCAATATATTCTTGGTTGACAGTGGATTTCTTTTAGGATTTGAATGATAATTCCATCCCTTCTGTCTTGCAAACCTTCTTCAGAGAAATCCACCAGTAGTTTTATGGGGGTTCACTTATATATATTGATTTGCTTTTCCCTTATTGTTTTTATGTGTTCTTTGATTAAGTGTCTTTAGTGAAATGTGCCCTAGTTAGTCAGTTTTTCATCTCTCTGACCAAAGAGCCAATTAGAACAATTTACAGGATGAAAAGTTCACTTTGGCTTATAGTTCCAGAGGTTCAGTCCAAGATTGGCTGAGTTCATTGCTCTGGGCACATGACTAGGCAACACAGCATGGTGGAAAGGGTAGCAGAGGTGTGATGCTCTGTTCATGGTGGCCAGGAAGCAGAGAAAGAGAAAGAGGAAGGAACTACAGGGAAGATGAACCCTTTCAGGGCACATGCCCAGTGACCTACTTTCTCTAGCCTTGTCCCATCTACCTAGAGTTACCACCTGGTCAGTCCACTCAAACTAGGATGCAAGTAAGTGACAGTTCTTACAACCCAGTCATTCACCTCCAAATGTCCCTGCATTAACACAGGAGCCTATGTTAATATGGGTGACATCTATATTATTAACACAGGAGCCTATGTTAATATGGGTGACACCTCACGTGTAGTATAATGACCTTTTACTAAATATTATCAATTCCTACAATCTTTCTTTTTTTTAAGTGTATAATAACTATACAGAGCAGTGAGCTTCATTGTGGTATATTTGTTCATACACATCATATAATTGGAATTTAAATTCCCAATACCTCCCTTTACCTCCACTAATCCCTCTGCAGACCCCATCTCCCTACTATCTGTACCACAAAGGAAACTTTGTCAGAACCCTAAACATTTTCTGTTAACTTGATGTGTTAAGGGTATGTCTATCTAGCATCTGTGTATAACTCTCCTCTCCTCTCAGTTTTCTGTGGTATTTGTGGTCAGGGTTTTAACACATGGTAGTTATAATTCATTGTGCAACTAGATTTTGAGATTTTACAAGTGGTATTGTTAATAGACAACGCAAAATATTTAATATATGAAGTTTTGCATAACTAAACAAAAGGAATCTAGACACTAAGGAATAAGTATATTAGTGTGAAATGAGAAATTTCAACAATTGCTGCAGAATTACAGAATCCATAGCCCACAATATGTGGTCTGATTATACATTGCCAACTTGTTTTTAAAATAATTTTATGTATGTTTTCCAACACTGATGACATGTTTTCAATTTTTGCTATTTTTAGTTTTTTGTTGTTCAGATTTCCTCAAAACTACCTGTATGCTATTTTATCTTGTACATATACCAGGTGTTATGTATTTCACTTAGCTAACAAGTTTATTTTTGCAAAATACATTTCACATTTATTTTTAAAATACAACTTTGAATTGTATGCACATAAAATTTCTTTCTAGAAATGTACCTAAACTGTAGAATAAGTATCAGAATTTTGGATTTTTAATGTACTTATATTCTTCATATCACACTTGAAAATAATACAAATATTGGATGCAAAAGAAATCTATGTTATGAGGTTAAGTCAATTGGGGATAGGCTTTTATTTTCACAAGAGAAGGAAGAGAAGTTTTTTCTATTTTTACTTAATATTTCCTAATAAGGGGCCTGTCTGATTCATATTTGTCTTTTAAAAAATTTATTAGTGAATAATAGTTAACAGTGGGGTTCATCTTGACATTTGTGAATGTGTTTAACATTATTTGCCTCATTTCAATCCTTGGTACTGCCTCTTTCCCTCCTGTTGATCCTTTCCTTCTACTCTACTGGTCTTTTTTTCTATTTTTTTAATTTTCTTTTTAAATTGGTACAATATAGTTATTCATAAAAGGGGGAATTCATTGTTATATATTCTGGTTTGAACATAGCATAGTTTGGTCAATTTCATTTTTCAGGACTTTCTCTCTTCTACATCTCCTTTCTCTCCCTCCTTTCTCTCTACTCAATTGTTCTTCTTTTCATTTTCATGGAAACTTCCCTTTTAATTCCTTATTTCTCTCTCTCTCTCTCTCTCTCTCTCTCTCTCTCTCTCTCTCTCTCTTTTAGTTTAATTTTGTTTTTTTTCCCTGTATTTTTATTGGTGCATAATAGTTGTACATAATGGTGGATTTATTGTTACCTCTTAGTCCATGAACAAAATATAACCACAGAATTTGACTTAATATTATTCCTTAGTATTTCTCCTCTGTCCTCCTCCTTCTTTCCCTGGTCCCTTTCCTCTTCTCTACCTATTTTTTTTTAGCCTTCATGTATGAGAGAAAACATTTAATCTTGACTCTGTGTCTGATTATTTAAATTAGCATTATGTTCTTCAGTTTCATCCATTTACCAGCAAATGAAATAATTTAATTATTCTTTATAGCTAAGTAGAACTCCATTGTGCATATATCTCACATTTCATTTTCTTTACCCATTAGTCTACTGACAAGTACCCACACTGGTTTCAGAGCTTGATTATTGTAGATTCCTGAGGAACGACAGCAAGATTGGAGGCATCTGATCTCAAATTATTCTTCAAAGTTATAGTAACAAAATCAGTATGATATCTGAGTAAACACATACATGGATAACAATGGGATAGATTAGAAGACACAGAAACAACACAAATACAGTCATATTATCTGTTCCTTAACAAAGGTGCCAAAAGCATATGTTGGAGAAAAGACAATCTTTTTAACAAATAATACCGAGAAACCTAGATGTCCATTTGTAGAAGAATGAAACTACATTTCTATCTTTCATCTTGCATAAAAATCAACTGAAAGTGAATCAAAGACCTAGTAATTAAACTAGAAACACTGCAACTGCTAGAAGAAAATGTAGAGGGCACATTCTAACAGGTTGGCACATGCACTGTCTTCCTTAATAAGACTCCTAAAGCTCAAGATGTAAAGCCAGAAATCAACACATGGGATGGAATTAAATTAAAAAGCTTCTGCACAGCAAAGGAAATGTTTAAGAGCATGAAGAGTCTACAGAGTGGGAGAAAATATTTGTCAGCTACTCTTCCAACAAGAGATTAATTACCAGAATGTATGAAGAACTAAAAAAAAAAAAAACCCTCAACACCAAAAATACTAATAATCCACTCAAAAAATGAACAAAAGAGTTCAACATGGTGACGCATGCCTGTAATCCCAGCAACTCCAGAAGCTGAAGCAGAAGGATTCCAAGTTTAATCTTTGCAGTCTTGCTGCCAGCCTCAGCAATTTAGCAAGGCCCTACGTAACTTAGCAAGATTATGTATGTCTCAACATGAAAAAAAAATAAAAAGGGCTGGGTGTGTAGCTTAGTGGTAAAGCATCCCTCAGTTCTATCCCTGGTACCAATAAACAAATAAACACAAGTACTAAATAGACACTTCTCAAAATAAGAAATGCAAAAGGCCAACAAATATATGAAAATGTTCAACATCCTTAGCAAGTAGGGAAATGTAAATCAAAAGTACATTGAGTCATCTCATCCGAGTTAGAATGGCAATCATTAAAAAACAAATTATAATTTCTGGCCAGGATGTAGGGAAAAGATACACTTACACATTTTTGGTGGGACTTACTAATTAGTAACACTTTGGAAAACATACGAGATTCCTTAAAAGTTTAGGAATGTAACCACCTATTGCCTAGCTATCCTATTCCTTGACATTTATCCCAAAGAACTAAAATCAGCATACTAAAATTATACATACATACCAAAGTTTTCTGGGCAAAATCTTATTTATTTTTCTATTAGGCCATAATGGACTAGGAATAAGATTGGGCTTTGATAGTAGTGATCATTTATTATGATATTAAATTTAGAATATTTTTCTGTTTTCTCACATGAAAAAACAAACAAAAATCACTAGTGAGCAAATAAGCAACTAGATACAGAAATACAGAAACTAAATGAAGAAAAATTGAAGGAAATACAATAATCTAGAGCCAGAGGAGAGTTAGAAGTTGGTTTGCTTTATAACTTGCTTCCTTATAGTAGTATAAACATGAGAGGTTCACAAAAATTTTGAAAGGTGAATTTACATTTATCTAAATTATGTATACATAGGTTTTCACAATGATATATATGATAATATATCTGAAATTTTATGATCAGAGAAAATGGGCAAAACAATGCTTCTTGAGTAAAGACCTATATTACTCTTCAAGACTATATAACTAAACAACATTTTTCTTGTGTATGCAAATAAAGATATTGGCTACAGAAAACCAAAATAGGAAGTATAAACTCAAAAAATTGTGCCACAACACTCGTTAGCATAATAATACTATTAACACTCATACATAATTTAATCCTATCAATTTCTAGTTTTGTGGCAAGATTTCTTCCCAGCTTTAAAAGTTAGTGAAGACTGCAGGACCAGGAATTCTTAGGACAGACAACCACTAAATCAATACTACCTAAAACTATTTTTCTTATAAGCCAAATTATATTTTTATATGCAAAAAATTGTGTGACCACTTTTTAACACTTGGACATCTTCCACAAGTTATTTTGAGGTGATAAAAGGGTTTTTAAAATGCTGTCAAATGAAATATGCATTTCCAACTGCTACTGGGATGACCAAATATATTCTTCTATGCTTGTATATAAAATGTGTCTTATAATCATTTAAAATTGTTAATTTTCTCAAACCAAACTTTAGTGATTATGGGGTAATTTTTTACTTGGTCTAAAACAAATAAACAAACAAAAAATATCCAACTGTTATTGCTTTAGTATAAATAGTACCAACCATCTAGGTTACTTATGCTCCATATTACCCATTAAAAGTAGTCACACACAAGCTCTCTTGATGGTATAATTCATGCTTAAAATACATCTGAAGACCATAAAAAATTTGTTGTATTTATCAGTTGAAGCTCAATATAGGTAAGGTATAGTCCTCAGATAACTTAAAGGAACAAAGTTAAGTAAATAGCAGCAAGATCTAGAATGAGTGTATATAGAAAAAAATTCTTACATAACTTACTGGCCATGGGAGCCACTTCCTTTGAGACTACAACTGGAATTTTTAATTTTAAAAACATTTACTTGAACTTATGATACCAGGTGTAGCAAGTCATGGCTGTAAATTCCTGTCAATACTAACAAACTGACTGAACAAAGAAGTGTGATGATGTCTACACAACAGTTCTTGCTAGCTGAAACCAGATAAAACTGCCAGGAAGGTGGCTTTTATGGGTCAAATTTTGACTCTCAGAAAAAATATGTTAAAGTCTTTAACCATAGTACTCAGGATACTACCTTAATTAGAAATAGGGTCTTTGTAGATACAGTTATGATTAGGTCATAAGGATGGTCACTAATCCAAAATGACTGCTGTATTAACTAAAGGAACATTTGGACAGAAACAAATATGCATAGGAGAAAGATATCATGAAGATACAAGTAGAACACTGTCTTAAGGTGGAGGCAGAGTTGGAATTATAATGTCACAAACCACAGGACACTAAGCACTGTTAGTCCCCACAGGGGTTAGAAGAAGCAAAGAAAATTCTCCCCTCCAGACTTTAGAAGAAGCATGGTCTGCCAACACTTGAGTTTGGACTGGAAGATACCCAGAACTGTGAGACAATAAATTTTTGTAGCTTTAAGAGATCAAGTTTTGGGTATTAAGTTAATTTTCCTGGGAACTAATAAAATGGCCTATACCTATCTTATGTTTTCATATATTGAAAGATTGCATTTGATGGATGGAATCTGGTTTATATCCAGAGTTGTAGCTGCAATCATGTCTCTGAAACAGGATTTTGGATTTCCTACTTGTACAGTATATTTAGACATTGGAGAAGGAGCCTGGAAAGGAAATTGGGTGATCTAATTCATAAGGTTCATCCTGACATTTTTTTCCCAGTATGATTAGCAAATGAAAATGTGGAGGAGCAAAATGTTTTATTTTACTAATTTCATCACACATTTTTTTTCTTGATAGATAGGTTTTGTATGTTTGGACACACAGAATATCATTGAATCATTGACAGAATTGTTATGGGAGTAAGAATCAAAAGTGTGAGGAAAATATATTTTAGTAATACTTTCCTAACATCCTGTTTTGAAGATTTAAGTATTGAAGAAGACATATTCTTAGCCTGAATAAGTCACTCTTAGGTGACTTATCAGTTCATTGGTCTAGGATGTGTGTTTTAGCTGGATATGTGACAATTGAAAATCTCTTAATGTACAAAAACAAGAAAGAAATGTAGGCTACTTTAATTTCTGTAATATGGAATTTAGAAAATCCATTTATTCATTTGCCACTTAAGGAAAAAAGATATTTAAAGAAGAAAGTCTGTCTAGATATGCAAAAAAGCAAATTGAGAATAGCAGGCTAGAGAGGGCATTTATCAAATAATTATTTTATGAGCAGTACTATACAGCTTTGGAAAGGCTCAAGATAGTAGGAGGTTATAAATAAATATTAATATCCACATATTTATATTTATAAAGAATTGAGTGAAGAATAAATAGATAATAGAATGACTATCATGAAATGCAAAACCGGGGAACCTGAGATGATAGGGATTTATCTGAACTGATGTGTATGCGGGGTGGAATGAGGCTTTGTCCTGGAAAATGAGACAATAAGGAATGACTATGATAGAACACCATAAGAGAATAAACACTGGAGTTCTCATATTTATTCTACCTTCAGAAGAACAATGACTCTCTCAAGTCTAGGATGATAGGGTCATTCCTAAAAAGACTATTCTCCAGAAGCAAAGTATATCTTTTCTCATAAGAAAACATAAGGGGTTTTATTAATAAATAAAAGAAAATGCTCTATGCTAATTCATGCTTATAAAATTGTCTTGAATCTTAGATTTAAATATAATATTATAAATGGCAATATCATTATACTACATTTTATTAGATTTATTATCTACCCCCAAAGCCTTCTGAAAGTTAGTTTATATTTTGTTACTATAATGAAATATTTGAGGAAGACTATTACAGTTTGGATCTTAAATGTCCTGAAAGACCCTTATGCTAAAAGATTGGTGGTAACCTTGTAACCCAATTGGCAGCCAATAAAACTTTGAAGAGTTAAGGATAGTGGAAAGAAGTGAGGTCATTGGAGGTTTGCCATTGAGGGGATATGGAGGCTCCTGGCCCCCTTTTCTCTCTTGTTTTGCTTTCCAGCTGCCATAATTTTTTTTTTTTTGTGATCTCCATTAGGGCAAGGAAATGGCAGGAGATAGTAACTGAAGTCCCCAAAGAATACACAAAAAAAAATAACAAATGATAAAATTCAAACTAATAAATTCTGTAAATGCATGCTGCTTTCCTTTCTTCTCTAAGTCTTTTAAAAGAGATACAATTATATGAAGTAACAATTTAAACAACAGATAGTTGATATTATATTATATATAGTGGTGATATGTATAACATCAATCCTACAAACAAGGAGGGAGGAAATGAAACTACATAGGAGTAATTTTTTCCTGAATTTTACCAGAAGGATTTAGTATAACTTTAGTTGCTCTTTTGTTTGTTTTCAGTATTAGTGATCAAAGCCCCAGGCCTCCCACATACTAGGCAAATGTTCTACCAGTGAGCTACATGCCCAGCCCTAAAGTACTAAAACTTCTTTAAAAATATAATAAAATATTATTCATGAAGTTAAAATATCACACCAGAAAATCTCCACTTAGGGCAAATAAGACAGAAAAGGATGAATGGAGGGGTACAGTATAAATGAGACATATGAAAAGCATAAAGGAGCATGAAGGAGAGTGCCAATTCTGTTTCAAAGCATCTCTGAGCCTGCTGAGTAGACAGCATGAGCAAAGCTCACCCTCCTGAACTGAAAAAATTTATGGACAAGAAGTTATCATTGAAATTAAATGGTGGCAGACATGTCCAAGGAATATGGCAGGGATTTGACCCCTTATGAATCTTATGATAGATGAATGTGTAGAGACCGCAACTAGGGGGCAACAGAACCATACTAGGAGGGTGTGCCATTGAGGGGATATGGAGGCTTCTGGCCCCTTCTGCTCTCTTGTTTTGCTTTCCAGCTGCCGTGATTTATTTCCATGATGAATAGTATCATCATGTTAGGAGCCTCGGAACGAGTATAAATAATGGCTGTTCAGCTGAGAAATCCATGTTGCCTCTCCAAAGGACTTTTTTAACTTTGACTTAAAAATCAGGTTATGTACATTTTCATATTAAACTTTTTGTTAAATAAACTTTTTAATAGAAAAAAGGGCAAAAATGAAAATGTCTGATGTAAATGCAACTATATAAAAACAATAACAAATATGTTAGACTGAGCCACCAAAAGTCAGAGAGTATCAGATAAAAACAAGCAAGAGCCAACTGTATGCTGTCAACAGCAGAGACATTTTAGATTTGAAGATGCAAATAATATGAAAGTGAAAGTATGTAAAAATAAACAATGCTAACAGTAGTCATATGTAATTGACTGTAGTGTATCTCATATAGCATACTTTAACAACAACAACAAAAAAAGTTACCAGAGAAACAGGTGGACATTTGAGAATAATAAAAGGCTCAGTCCATCAAAAAGATCTGGTAAATGTAAATATATAGGCACCTCACACTAGAGTCCAAAAATAATATGAAGCAAAAACTAACAGAACTGAAGCAAGAAATGGGCAATTCAGTAATTAAAATGGAATATTTAACTAACTTACTTTCAATGATGGATTGGACAACTGGTACAAGATGAACAAGAAAATAAAATTTCATCCTTTATCTAGATTGACCAAGTGAAATAGAAATGGAAATATTTTTGAGGAAATACTATTACAACCAATTATTTGCTACTTAGGTGAGATGAATAAATTCCCATAAAGACACAGTAATGACACTGGCTCAAAAACAAATACCATATTTTGCTACATAATCATCATCATTGCATTAAATGCATATTTGCAAGTATTCCATAGCCCTAATCTTGCAAAATTTTGTAAAATCAGGTTCACATAATGGCTGTACCTCACTTTTGCAAAAAAATGTTGACATAAAACCTACAAAATTTGTTCAGTAAGATATGATATATAATATGAATAGACTTACAACAATGAAAGATAATTATTATTTAAATAAGTTTCCTTCAATAAAAACACAGACCCAAGTATCATTTCAAATCATTTTAGGAGGCCAGTATTACCTAGATACTAAAATATAAATAAATAAAGTAAACACAACTGCTGAGGGCCATTACCAAGTAGGAATGACGCATCGAAATTTCCTTGCCAAGCGTACCCCATGCTGCTTAGAGGACATTCGATGGGACATTGCATGCATGCTTTAATAAGGTGACCTTGCTCAAGGACTAAGGCGGATCCGGGTTTAGAGCTGATCAGGTTTGAGGAAGTAACCGGCTCCTTGAGTTTAAGGCGTTGCCAGTTTAAGACAATGGGTTTTAGGGAAGTTGGAGATTGAAGATTATTGCTGGGATTAGGGTGTTCCTGCTGCTTGTTCCCGTTGAGTTCTCGTGAGATTAAAATGGGATTTGGAGATAGCCTCGTGGAGTAGGTGAATTGTGCGGGCTGATGGCAGAACGAGACTGCCCCTGGACCTGTGTGGAGGCGGTATGAGAGCGGGAATAAAGAATTGCTGTTTGAACCTACAAAGGTGTGTGGTGGCTCGTGATTCTGGTGCCAAGCCGAGACTTTGGCACACAACAAAAGAGTTTTACAATGGAATATCTCTTATGAAAAAAGATACAAAATTTTAAAAGAAAAAAATCCTTTTTGTATAAAAATAGATTAAATACCATGGCCAAGGGGGATTTATTTCAGGAATAAAAAGTTTATTTAACATTCGCAAATCAACCAACTAGTATACCACATTAATCAAATAAACATAAAAAGATCATATTGGAGCGGGCTGGGGCTGTAGCTCAGTGGCAGAGTATTTGACTAGCATGTGTGAGGTACTGGGTTTGAACCTCAGCATCATATAAAATTAACTTGGGTAACTTCCCAATTTCAAGATCCACTGCAAAGCTATAGTATTCAAGGCAGTGTAATATTTACATATGATCAATGGGAAAAAAATACCTGGAGTCCAAAAATAAGCCCATATACTTATAGCCATTTGTTTTTTTACTAAGTTGAAAAGACAACAAAATGGAAGACAAAGAGTTCTTTTAACTGATGGTAGTGTGACAATCAGATATCCAGATGCAAAAGAATGAAATTGGATCCCTCTCACATGCTACACTTACAAGTTAAGTCAAAGGAAACCATATATCTAAATATAAGAACTAAAACTAAAAATAACTTAGAAATTGACCAACATGACATTTGATTAGGCCTTTGATTTTTATATATGGTAGCAAATATGCTAGCAACAAAAGAAAAAAATTGCTAAGTTAGGCCATGCCAATGTCAAAAACATTTATAATGCAAAAGACACCATTAAGAAAAGGAAAAGGACATTTACATAATGGGAGAAAACATTTCCAAACTGTTATTTGATAAAGGTGGTATATATATAGACTATGTGAAGTACTATTAGAACAAAATAATCAAAATGATGACTTCATTGAAAAATTAGTAGAAAGGAGTGATATCATCAAAATGGTGAGGTAGGAGATACTGCCTTTCATCTCCCCACAAAAATAGAAAAAATACAGACAGCTGTCCATAAAGAAAAATAGCCTTGGGAAGACTCAAGAATTTAAGAATCTGCAACAACGTGGTGAAGGGAAAAACAAGGAAAAGTAACCACACAGAAAGGAGTTCTAGGGAGTTCAGCATAGCTGAGACATCTGGAGATGGCTACAGCTGAAATTATGAGAGTCTGCCCTATGCTAGGTATACCAGGTTCCCCAGTGGCCTGCTCTGAAGAGTATACTGGTGTCTTTGATACTGAGGAAGATGGAACTGCATGACTGCTCCCTTCTAGAAGCAGCTGCTGTTGTGTTGATCTACCACCACTGACAATCACATGCATCACCCTGACCTCTTCACACATGCCTACACTCTAATTTTGCAGCACACTGTGTTAATCTGCACCTCAAACAAGAGAGCTACTACAGCTATGTGCTAGCCTAGAGCTCTCCTTACTCTGCCCATGTTTGAGCTGAGGGTCCTGGCACTGTAGCCACTCCATGACAACCACAGCTGCTAGAAACTGGTCCATTCATTGGCTTCCAGAGCTGCTGCAACTCCTTATGTGCTCACACTCCAGATGCACCTCATGCATCTGTACCTCAGACCTAGACTGCTGTTTGGGTTAGTGTTCAACACAGAAGCTATAGCTACTATCACTTTATGCATGCCTGCACTCTGGAGCCTGACTCCCTGGCTATAACATAAACACCCACACCTAATCTACCATTTCTAACATGGCAGATGGGATGTCACTGCTGCTCTGGACCCTGGAGACTTGCCCTTCTCTGTATGTTCATGCTTCTGACTGTGACCCTTTTGTTACTCCATGGGCATTGCACATCAGACACTGATGCCATTGCCACTGAAAGTGTGCCCTTAATCTGGGCTTGGACCCCAGAGGTATCCCATTGGCCAAAACTTCTTGATGGGAAAAAAAACCCCAATAGCCTTTACTATTAAAGACTCCAACAGCTGTCACCACTATTGGAGACATCTATAGCCTTGGCCACTAAAAATTCCTTCAATCTTTGCCAGCACAGATCTTACTGCAAGTGCTTCATGGTGACCATTGTGCTGTGCCCTCACTGGATTCAGAACCACTGCATACCATATTGCTAGTGATCTTAATTCACTCATAGGGAAACATGTTTAGTCATCAAAATCAATCTATAAAGTCTAGAAGAGGAGACAGCTTCATCAAATATATAGATGTCAACCAAAGGCACAAGACACAGGAACAACAAAGGCAACATCACTAAGAGAACACAATACTTTTCTAGTTACTTACCCCTCTAAATAGAAACCCACAAACTACTAGATAAAAAATTTAAAAAACCCAATGATCTTAAGGGTGTTCATTGAACTTCTAACAACAACTAAACAGAACAAAATTAGGAAAACCATATATGAATAAAACAAGAAGTTTAGGAGGTATTGAAATAAAATAATGACAACAACAACATAAATTCTGGAGCTGAAAAACACAAAGAACAAAGTGAAATATGCACAGGGAATGTGAACCACAGACCTGACCAACAGGATAAAGAAACTGTGAACTCACAGAAGAAATTCTATGAGATAGCCTTGAAAGAGCTAATTTTAGCAATTTTGGAATTTAAGAAAGCAAGATAAAGAAAGAGAAAGCTTATATAAAGAAATTATAGCTCAAAACTTCCAAATCTGAGGAAAAATATAAATATTTAAGTAGGAGAAGTTCAAAGGTGTCTAATTTCACTCTCTGAAAGACCACATCAAAGTATATTATAATAAAACATAAAATTAAGAAAAATGAGAGATTCTTGATAATAGAAAGATAAAAAAAGATCCTCATGTGAAAAAGAATCTCAAAAAATCTATCAGGGAATTTCACAGCAGAAAGAACACAAGCCAGAATAGAGTATGACAATGTATTCAGAGGGATGACAGAGAAAAATTGCTAAGTTAGCAAAGCTGTGTATATATATATATATATATATATATATATATATATATATTATATGTGTGTGTGTGTGTGTTTATAAACATCTATGAATTTAATTGTATATATGCATATCTACATATGATTATTAAAAATGGATATATTAGATTGACTTACTGGATCAGAATCCACATAGTCCTATAATGGCCATCTGAAGGCTGGGGAGATGGAGGAACTAATAGCTGTTTAGTCCAAGAGGCTGGAGCATCAGAAAATGATTCAGCTCCAGAGCAGGACTAAAGGCCTAGAAAGTCCCTAGAGAATCACTTATCAGAGGCCTCTTTGAAAGAGTGAAGGAGATGGACTCAGGTGTCCTCAGGCAATGTCAGCATCAAGCAGCCACTCAAGAAGAATTGAACTTGTATCTACACCAGCTTTCTCCTTCTTTCACTTTTTTGTTCCACCCAGGACCCTAGGCTATTGAACTGTTTTGCCCACATTCAAGGTGTGTCTCCCGGCTTACTTAATGTGCTGTTCTAGATGCAAAAATTTCTGTAAACACCCACATTGACATACCCAGAAATCTCTTCATTTTAGGTATCTCTTTTAATGCAACCAATTCAGAAAATTTAATGCAACCAAATCTGAAAATTCAGATTAACTATTACAATGGAGGAGTAAAAGAATAGTTGTTTTCATGCAACTAAAGTTTAGTTGTTAGCAACTTAGGAAAACCTGCTTTAATTATAGGATGTTTATGAAAGTAAAACAGTAACCATAAAGTAAAAGCCTATAATAGATACACATAAAAAAAGAGATATCAACCAAAGCATACATTATTGAAATTCATCATATCACAAAGAATCTATAAAACAACCAGAAAAAAATGAACGGAATGACATAAGTAAGTTTCTACTTATTAATGATCATCTTGAAGGTAAATGGATCAAATTCTCTAATCAAATGGCATATAATGGCTGAATGGACAAAAGAGAAATAATAAAGAAAGAAAAAGGAGCCAACTACACACTTTCACCAAGAGACTTATTTGACTTTAAAGAACATTCATGGACTGAAAGTAAGGGATACAAAAGACATCCCATACAAATGGAACCCAAATTGACCAGAGGTGGTTACATCAGACCAAACAGAATTTTTATCAAAGCTGCAGAAAGGGGAAAGAAGGTTAGTATATTGGGATAAAAGGATCAATTAATCAGGAGTATAAAAAAATTTAAAAAATATATATATACCCAATTTTGGACATAGGAATAAATCTAACAAGGAAATTAACGATCTGTACAATGAACACTAAAAGACATACATGAATAAAACTGAAGAAGACACAAATAAATGGAAATATATCCCATATTCACAAATTAGAAGAATTATTATTGTTAAAATGTCCATACTACCCTGAGCAAAGTACAGATTTCATGTAATCCCAGTAAAAATTTAAAGAATATTTTTCACAGAAATGGGAAAAAATTATAAAATTGTGTGGAACCTCAATATAAATAGATAAAACAATCTTGAGTGAAAGGAACATAGCTAGAAGCATCATACTACCTGATCTCAAAATCTACTATGAATGTATTTATCAAAACCAGCAAGGTACTGGCACAATAACAGATATACAGACCAATGAAACAGGAATAAAGCCAAACATTTATGGTCAGCTCATCTTTGACAAATGTGTCAAGAGAACTCAATGAGGAAAAGACAGTCTCTTCAATAAATAAGAGTCTTTTGGAAACTGGATATTCACACGCAGAAGAATGAAATTAGAGACTTGTCCAATTCAATTCAAAATAGATTAAAGATGTAAACGAAAGAACTGAAATTATAAAATCAGTGGTAGAAAATGTGGTGGAAACATTTCCTGACATGAGTCTTTGCAAAGATTTTTGAATATTACCCCAAAAGCACAAAAAACAAAAGCAAAAAATTAGGTAAATGAGATTGCATCAAACTAAAAAATTTCTGCATAGCAAGGAAAGAATAGTACAAAGAGACACACTACAGAATAGAAGAACATATTTGCAAAACATATATCCAATAGGGGTTAATAATCAAATAATGTAAGGATGTCAAATAACTCAATAGCAAAAAGACAACTTGATTAAAACATGAGCAAAGGACCTGAATAAACATTTCTCAAAAGAAGATATCCAAAAGAATAACAGGCATATGAAAAACTATTGAAATATTGCTAAGATAATAGATTTTGAATGTTCTTATCACAATAAGTATGTGAGGTGCTAGATATGTTAATTACCTTGATTTCATCATTCCACAATACATACATATCAAATCATCATGTTGTATAGCATAAATATATTTAATTTTATTTGGAAATTGCCACAGTCTGGCTGGGCACAAATCACAAGCCACTGAAGCAAGAACAAACTTTATTTTTGAACTGCAAGAAAAAACCTCACACACACTCCTGGAGAATTCTCCTGAAAGCCACGCGGCTCCTGCAGGAACCCCCAGCCGTAAATACCTCTCTCGGAAATCCCTCCTCCTGCACTTCCCCAACCAATGGGAACTCTCGGGGAATCCCCATGAGAACTCCAAAATAGCGCGAGAACTCAAAAGTAGTGGCAGAGGTGGATATTAATGCCTCGCCTGTCAATCAATACTGTTGGCAAAATGCCCAGGGGCCATACAGACTGGCTGTGGCTCTCAGCATCTCCCCCTTTCTGTTTAATTAAACAACAAGTAATGTGGCTTAGGGACCGTGCCTGTTAGGTAGTCCAATTCAACATATGGTCCTTACCCATCATCGGATGAACTGACCTCTAGGCGTCAGCCTCCTGTCTTAGGTTGGTACCACTATAATCGGATCATACCCGTCACTGACTACCGGTCCAGCATACAGCCATACTTGTGGATAGGCCTTTGCACCAGTGGGGGGGTGAGGTTCTTTGCCTCACCTCTCTTGGCCCCCAAATATGGCCTTGGTGCCAGTGGGGGGGTGAGGTTCTTTGCCTCACCTCTGTTGGTCCCCAAATTTTAGACCATCACTAGTAGAAGGGAGGAGGATGAAAAATGCCATGACACCAAGCCAATAGTAAAGGCCTTATAGCTTTACCTAGGTGAAATCTCCATTGCAATGTTTAAAAACTCCACAGTCAAAAAATAAAACTGATCAGAAAAACATTAACCTAGGTCTGTATGAGCTCAAAAATAAAATAGAGCTTTATGATGTGGGAAAAGGCAATAATAAAATAAATATTGAAAAAAGCATCCTGGTTAATCACTGTCGCAGATGTAAGAATAGCCAAACTGGAGCTCTGGATATCAGCTGTTATGGATTTGAGTCAAATCACCTTTTTTTGTTTTTGTTTTTGTTTTGGTCCATAGAATTCGCTTTGGTTAGTTTCTCTGGAATCCAAATCGTCTGTCTGTTGTTCTCCCTGTGGAAACACACAAACAGAACCCCGACTCCAGACAATCACTGGGTCAGGACCTTAGTTAATCTCTCTGGAATCCAAATCGGCTGCTGTTCTCCCTGTGGAAATACACAAACAGACCCCCGATTCCAGACAATCACTGGGTCAGGACCTTTCCATTGTCCCGTTAGAATATCCTTCCTAAGTACCTTAGGCTTATGTACATTTTTTGGACACATATGCCTTTCTGCAGCACTAAGCCCTGATGAATCCAAATTTAAAAAGTTTAGAGTAAAAAGGGTTATTTAAAGTTTATCTTTGGGGGATATATACACCTTTCCAATTCCGTCTTTTTGCTTTAATAAGTACATTTTAATAGTTTGATGAGCTCTTTCAACTATGCCTTGTCCCTGTGGATTATATGGGATTCCTGTTATATGAATAATGCCAAATGATGAGCAATATTGTTTAAAAGAGGTAGAAGTATAACCAGGACCATTATCTGTTTTTACCTGTTTTGGAACGCCCATAGTGGCAAAATTTTGTAAGCAATGAGCTATAACATCTTTAGTTTTTTCTCCGGCATAAAGGGAGCCCATCAAAAATCTGGAAGAAGTATCAACTGTAACATGCAAATATTTTAATTTTCCAAATTCTGGCAAGTGTGTGACGTCCATCTGCCAAATATGGTTAGGTATCAGTCCTCTAGGATTGACTCCAAGATTAACTTGTGGTAAAAAGGTCACAAAATTTTGACATTGTTTTATTATTTGTCTAGCTTGTTCCTTAGTTATTTTAAAATGCTTTTGTAAAGTGTTAGCATTGACATGGAACCTTTTATGAAAATGTGTAGCTTCTTCTAGTGTAGAGAAAATATGTATGTCATGTGTAGTTTTGTCTGCTAAATCATTGCCCAAACCTAAGGGCTCCAGGCAATCCTGTATGTGCTCTGATATGTCCTATAAAGAATGAATTTTTTCTGTCCCAGATTAGACTTTGTATAGCAGAAAACAAAGAGAAAACAGTAGAGGAAGGGGAAATCCTACCAGCATCTTCAAGGGATACTATAGCATTAACTATATACTGACTATCAGAAAATAAATTAAATACAGAATCTTTAAACATCACAAAAGTTTGTAAAACTGCATTAAGCTCTACCTTTTGAGCTGATTGTTTGGGTACTAAAAATGTAAAAGTTTGATCAGGGGTAACTACTGCTGCTATACCATTATTTTACCCATCAGTGAATATATTTGGATCATTCATGATAGGGGTTTTTCTTGTCATTTTTGGAAAAACTACAGGATGCTTAGACCAAAAAGACAACAAAGGATTAGATGGTAAGTGATTATCAAATGAAACATTAGATTTACACGATTATTGCCCAAGTATTTAACTCATTAGCTAACTCATCAATTTGATCCATAGTATATGGTGTAATAATTTTATTGGGAGAAATTCCTCCCTTTGCTGTTTTTATTCCTTTGAGTATTAATTGTCCTACAGCCTCAGGATACCTAGTAAGAATAGTGTTAGGAGAATAAGATAAATGTATCCACAATAATGGACCTTCTTGCCAAAATACTTCTGTAGGAATTTTTTTTGTTGGTATTACAATAAATAATAAAGGCAAACTTATATCAATTCTATCCAAATGCATATTTTCCATATATGTTTCAATAATTTTTAATGCCTTTCTTGCTTCAGGAGTTAACATGCGGGGTGAATTTGGATCTGATGGACCTTTTAGGATATCAAATAAAGGTCCCAACTCTCCTGTTGGTATGCCTAGATAAGGCCTTGTCCAATTTATGTCTCTAATAACTTTTGAAAGTCATTAAGTGATCTGAGTTGATCTACTCGTATTTGAATTTTTGGTGGACAGACCATGGTTGAGGATAATAGAACTCCTAAATAATTAATTGGAAAATTTAATTGTACTTTATCTATTGCTATCTCTAGATTATAATTTTTTAATAAATTTGTAAGTGTGGCATAACATTCCAGCAATGTGTTTTTTCTTTGTGTGCTAACAATATATCATCCATATAGTGAAATATTTGTAGTTCAGGATTTTGATTTCTAAGTGGCTGGATTGCTTTATTAACATAAATTTGACACATAGTTGGGCTGTTAGCCATCCCTTGAGGGAGCACTTTCCATTCATATCTCTGATTGGGACCTTCATGATTCGGTGCAGGGATAGTAAATGCAAAATGTGGACTATCCTCAGGATGAATTGGAATTGAAAAGAAACAATCTTTAATATCTATAGCTAAAACATACCAGGTTTTTGGTAAAGCAGACAATAGGGGAATCCCTGATTGAGCAGGTCCCATAATAACCATCTCATTATTAATGGTTCTTAAATCTTGTAATAATCTCCATTTACCAGATTTCTTTTTGATGACAAAAATGGGAGTATTATGGGGAGATACAGAAGGTTGTATATGTCCTTCCACTAATTGTTGTTTGACTAGGTCATGGGCTGCTTGTATCTTTTCTTTAGTCTGAGGCCACTGAGGAACCCATACTGGTCTATTTGATTTCCAAGTAATTTTTATTACCTCAGTGACCCCTTCTGAAAACATAGTCCATGTCTATTGATCTATTTGAATCGGTGCTGCTATACCTTGTTCTTCTAATCTTTTTTCTTCCCTGAAACCTTGTCTAGCCCTAATAGTGGGCACATTTGGATTGATGTTATTTGTTAATGTCAAACCTAATTGATCTAGGACATCTCATCCCCATAAATTTATAGGAAGATGATCCAATACATATGGCTGTATAGTTCCTTCACATCCTTCAGAATCCTTCCAATCTAATACCATTGCACTTCTATGGGGATTAGTTGCCACTCCTAGGCCTCGAAGCATTTGAGTGGCTTGTTGTAATGGCCAATGATTTGGCCATTCTTGACGAGATACGATGCTAAGGTCTGCACCTGTATCCAGTAGCCCATTAAATTCATGTCCTTGAATATTTAGTTTTAGCATTGGGCGAGAATCTAAATTCAAAGACAGCATAGCCCAATCTACACCTGTGGAGCCTAAACCCCTGGAACCTCTTTCCATAGTACTACTGGAAAATTTATCATGTAGGCTGGATATTATTAATAACTGTGCTATTCTATCTCCTGGTGAAATTACTGATATACTCTTTGGAGAACTAGCTATAATTTTTATTTCACCTTCATAGTCGGGATCAATTACCCCGGGACTTAACATAAGTCCTTTTAGCATAGAAGAACTGCGTCCTAACAATAAGCCTACTGTTCCTTGGGGAAGAGGTCCTTTTACTCCTGTGGGAATGATTTGAACTCCCATCTCTGGAGTTAGTACTGCTCTGGCGGGGGCGCAGATGTCCAACCCTGTACTCCCTCTGTTTTGTCTGATGAGAGATCTGATGGATAATGTGTCCTGGGCACTACCCTGATGGTGTTGCTGGGTTCCTCCATGGTGTTTCTGGGTTCCTCCACTGCCTCGTACATTTGTGGTCATGGGCCCCGGAGCATTGGGCCCCCCTGTCCATTTTTTGGCAATGGAGCCCGATGCCTTTCTCCATGATATCGTGGGTAAACACCTGGTCCTTGTCCATTTTTTGATAACGGAGTACCCTCTATGGTGGTTTGAGAACTGCATTCATTAGCCCAATGTCTCCTTCTACGGCATTGTGGGCAAATACCTGGTGTTCTATTCCTTTGATACCTAGCTTTGTTAAACCCTCCTCCTATGGGGAAACTCCTTTTAAAATGTCCTGTTTGTTCACAATTGTAGCATGTTTTTGGCCTGGCATCTAAAGCCTTTTGTACTGCTGCCAAGACTTGTCCTTGTTCATTAATGTCTCTACATAATTTAATATATGTGTTTAAATCTTCATGTCTCCATGGTCTAATGACCTCTCTGCAGCAACAATTTGCTTGGTCATAAGCCAGTTGTTTTATAAATGACATTGCTTGTCCTGTATCCCCCAAAATTCTGGAAGCTGCTTGAATAAGCCTATCTACAAATTCGGCGTAAGGTTCATTAGTTCCTTATATTACCTTAGATAATTGACCTTGTAAATCTCCATGCCCCTGTAAAGTTTTCCATGCCCTAACTGCATCTACAGCAATTTGTGCGTATACGCCAGGATCATATTCAATTTGTTGCCGTTGACCCTCATAAGGTCCTTTTCCTAACAACATATCTAGATTTCTTTGAGGGAAACCGGCTGCTGCATTTCGCCTAGCTGTCTCCCTGCAAAATTCCTCATTGGCAACCTTCCATAACAAATATTGTCCTCCATTTAGCACAGATTTACACATACTAGCCCAATCTGCTGGAGTCATGTCCAAGTTGGTAATGGATTCGACCATGCTTATAGTGAAGGGTGCTTGAGGACCATAGGTTGTTACAGCCTCTTTTAACTGCTTCATTGTTTTGAAATCCAACCCACGGTGAATTTGCTGCCCTCCTGCCTGCTCAAGTACAGGGCATGCAAATCTTTGAGGTCCTGTCTCAGGATCCCATCTATCAACTACAGGGGTTGAGGGGGTTGAGGGCCTCTCAGCTATCTCCATAGGTGGAGCTGTTGGTTGAATTACGCCCTCTGGTGATAGAACGGTGTTAGTAATAGCCTCCTGTTGTAGCTTTTTCCCTAATAGCTGTTTCTCCTATAAGCTTTCTTCCTTTAAATTTTCTTCCTCTGTCTGACTAGCTTGAGAGACCTTCTCTTTTGCTTGATCTAAAATGTCTTTCTCCATGGTTTGAACCTCTAACAATTTATTTAACACTCTTTCAGTTTGTTTTTTACTAATTTCTAATCTGTTATAAAGATAACGCAACCCAATAAGATAACATAAAACAAAACTGAAACAGAATGAAACAAAAATGGAACAAAAAATCGTTGTATCAATTTTCCCATTTTCTTGACATGTACATTTGTGGTCAATTTCTATCTCTTCCTCAGGGGCAAACAACTTCAAACCTTGAGCCGACCATTTTTCCCAGTCTGCCTGAGAAAATTCTAGGGATAGGCAGCTTGAAACAAACACAAAACAAATCAAACACAAAACAAGAACATATTGTTTTTTAAAATGGTCACTCATTCTCTCGCCTTCCCTTAGGGGCAAGCAATTTCACTTACCCCGAAGCTTCAGACGTTCCCCGCATGGGCTGCCAAATGCCGCAGTCTGGCTGGGCACAAATCACGAGCCACTGAAGCAAGAACAAACTTTATTTTTGAACTGCAAGAAAAAACCTCACACACGCTCCTGGAGATTTCTCCTGAAAGCCACGTGGCTCCTGCAGGAACCCTCAGCCAGAAATATCTCTCCTGGAAATCCCTCCTCCTGCACTTCTCCAACCAATGGGAACTCTCGGGGAATCCCTGGAAATCCCCATGCGAACTCCAAAATAGCCCAAGAACTCAAAAGTAGTGGCAGAGGCGGATATTAATGCCTCGCCTGTCAATCAATACTGTTGGCAAAATGCCCAGGGGCCATACAGACTGGCTGTGGCTCTCAGCAGGAAATTTAAAAATAATAATTAAATAAAAATTAAGACAACAAAAATGAACAAATGATTTATATTTTTTTTCAAAGAGAGAATTGGCCAGGTGTGGTGGCTCTTATCTGTAATTCCAGCAGCTCAGGAGACTGAGGCAGGAGGATTGTAAGTTCTAGGCCAACTTCAGAAACTAAGCAAGGGCCTAAGCAATTTAGCAAGACCCTGTATCACAATAAATAAATAAATAAATAAAAAGCCTGGGGAATGTGGCTAAATGTTTAAGCACCCCTGGGTTCAATCTTTAGTACCAAAAATAAAAAGTAAAACAAGAGAAAATTGGCCAGTTAACCAAGGAGGAAAAGATGCACAACTTCATTGTTGCTTAAATAATAGAAACATAAGCCACAATAATTTACTATATACCCTCTTCAATGATTATTATAAAAAATACAGATAATAACAGCAATAACAGAACATATTATTGATAACATATCCTTATACATTGATGGTAAGAATATAAAATCGTAAGGCTTTGGAAATAATTGTGAAAGTTCCTCAAAATATTAAACATCGTTACAGTATGTCCCAGCAGTTCCATTCTTAGGCATATAACCAAGAGCAATGAAAACATATACACATGCTGAAACTTGTATGTAAGTGCTTCATAGAAGCAGTTTTTATAATAAATGATAAATTTGAAACAATCTAGAACATATGTCATCCGATAAATGGATAAACAAAATGTTATGTATCCATGCAATGGAACATTATTCAGTAATAAAAAATGAATGAATTACTATTATATGCTATTACTTGGATGACTCTTACACACATAATGCTAAGTGAAAGAAATCAGTACCTAAAGACTATCTATTGCATGACTCCATTTATTTGAAATGTCTAGAAAAAGAAAATTCATAGACACAGAAAGCATGTTAGTGATTGCCTAAGATAGGAGATGCATGTTGACTAAAATATATGTTGTTTTTGTTTTTGCTTTGTTTGTTGGTGGCATTGGTCTGGGAGTACATCAAGAGTCTGGCAGGTGTTAGGCACATGAACTCTATGAAATGAAAGGGCTGATGAAAATGTTCTAAGCTTACATTGTGGTGACAGTCACATAATTTAAAATATACATTGCATTGCATATTTTAAATGCAAGAATTTTAGAACATTTTAATCCTATCTTAATAAAGATGCTAAAAATGAAACGAAGACTTGTCATTTGCCACAAGGATTGCCAGGAGTTTTCTTATAAGTTAGAGGAAACAATCTGTTTTAGTCAGCTTTTCATCTCTGTGACCAGAAGTCCTGATGAGAACAGCTTGGAGAATGAAGAGTTTATTTTGGCTCACGATTTCAGAGTCCAGGGACAGCTGACTCCACAGCTCTGAGCAGAGGTCATGGCAGAAGGGCGTGGCAGGGAAGTGCATGACAATCTGGAGGCAGGGAGAGCTCTGCTCACCAGACACAAAATATAAACCCCAAAGTCAAGACACCCGGTGGCCTACTTCTTCCAGCCATAGCCAATCTGCCTATTGTTACCACCCATAGGGAAGGATTAATCCACTAATTCTAGGGTTATAACTTCTACAATCTAATCATTTCATCTCTGAACATTCTTGTACCCTCTTACACGTGAGCTTTTGGGAGAAACTTCATATCTAAGCCATAACGCAATCCAAACAAGACCACCTTGACTTCTGACCTCACAAGTTTAGAGGACTCTCCTGATCATTTGCTACAAGACTTAAAAACCACACTGAAAGCCATTACGGTTATATTTTTCTACTGGGAAAAGATAAATTCAATTTAGCCAAGGGAAGAAATGTGGAGTTTCCAATTGTCCTCTTCCCACGGAGTTAGAAAACATTACTCTACTTGCATCAGTGTGTGTCAATTTATGGCAAAGCAGGGAAATTCACTCAAATCCTAGTGTTTAGAGTTTTATGGGGGATTCATCACAAGAGCAAGATTGCTTGGTTGACCAGACATTTCAGGTGTTACCTAAATCCCTTATCCTAAATCACATGGTTGGTCTTTCTGGAGTGGTCCCCAGGCAAACAAAGATCCTTGTATTAGGTGTGACATTTTAGAAATTGCTACTTTGATCTAGAAAACAAAGGCCAGACCACTTTGGGGGCAAGATTACATTCTTTAGAACTCAAGGACCCTTTCTACATCGTGTTGGCAAGAATATGTTCCATTCCATCTCTGCTTTACTCTGTCTCAAATACTTTTTCTTTTTGTAGTCATTTAATAAAAATACTCCTTTCCTGGAGAGGTACTCTAATAAGCACAAAGTGGAAATTGTAATGATGTCCAGTCCTGGGACTCTTCATTGCTGTTGGAGAGACATTCCAACACAGAAGACTCTTGTGTTTGTCCAGCTTTATTTAGTTTATGTTACCTGTGGAAACAGCCACCATTGCACCAAAACACATGACAGTGTTTTAAATTGCATTATTCATGCATGTTGAAGAGTAATATTATTTTCAAAAATATTTAAAAACTAAATCAACATTGATTTAGAATTGATAGATGATGAAGATGTCAATTCCAATTTTTATACTGCTCACTTTTCTTATTGAAATTGGTTAGTTTCTTTACTTGGGCATTATTAGCCTCATGTCATATTATTGTAACTCTAAAATCTTAAATCCAAGGTGACTCGCCACTGTATTCAGTGCTCTCCTAATTCTTAGGTGGACAGATAACAAATAAAGTGCTGGTATGGTTCCTAAGTAGAAAAGAACTTTTGCTCTATTCTTATTACTAACATTTAAAAAAACTCATCCACAACTCTTCTATCCACCTTCATTCTCTATAAGCAAGTGTTTATTCCTGTGTCTTGGGAGGTATTTTATCTCTGATCTACCTCATCCAGTAATTTCTTCCCAATCCTACCTTTCTCACACTTGCACATGTAGTCTTGTGGGGTCAAACCTATTTATGGGCACACTCCACATTATATCACAGAACTGGAAAGAACTTTTTAATGATGTTGTATCCCCAGATAAATGAAATGACCAGCTATAGTTCATATGGCTTTAGAACTCAGATTTCTGTCCTGAAAATTTTTATTTTTCCTGAAATAGGGATTTATTCAGTTGTCAAAATAAAGCATCAGATGAAGTAAAAATTGCTGAGTGTGATGGATGGTTCAGAGATGGATAATAACCAGGCAATTTCTGACATGGCAAAAATATTCAATTGATATTTTTATTTCCTTTGTTTCTAAGTTCTTTTACTAAAAAGGATTTTTTTTTGTCTGTGGTTGACATTGTACTGGAAGACACTCATTCAAAAAAATACAATAGCTTTCTTTGTCATAATATAATATTGATGATTTCTTCTATCTTCCCAGTTTTCCCTATTTCTTATTAATTGGCAGAGATTAGAATATATTTCTTACAGTTTAGCAGCTTGTAGTTTAATCTGCCACACTTTCAGGAGTTGCTTCTAGTAAATTTGTAATTGTCTGGGAAAAGTATACTTTAAAATTTAATATAAAATACATGAACATTTTATGAACAAACCAATTAGGCCTAATACATTTCTGTGCTTGTAAATTAACAAAATTACTTTAGAAATACATGAGATGCTCAAAAGTAAACATGGCATTTATTCTATATTCCTTGAAATATCTTTATTTTTTTTTATCTGCAATAACAAAAGAAGGAAAGAATTTTGGAGGCTGTAGTCTCGGTAAATTAAATCTCTATCAGATGGGATGGATCCTAGTTCCTATCTTGGAAATTCTAAAACAAGTTAACATGCTTTTTTATATTAAAAACATGTAATAGATGATGAAAGAAACTAGTACTTGAGCTCTCGAAATCTGTTGGAGGCCATGACCAAGTTAAGATGGCGCCTGGCAGTTTGCCAAGAGGAGTGGTTTGTGAGGCAATGCCACCCAGCCATTAAGATGGTGGGGACTCCTTAATTGCTGATTGCTGTATCTGTAGGAGAGCAATGCTATGATTGGATGATGCTAATTGACTCAAGCTGTGTGTAATCAGTTAGGTATATATACCTCTGCTGTTCTGCAATAAAGCAGTTCCCGCTTCAACCTTCAAGTTGCTTGTCACCTCCCGGTTATTTTGCCCAGCTGGACTGTAGGAGAAATCTTTCCTTCTGCTTTTAGGATCAAATCTTCATGCTTTATGATAGCTCACAAAGCCCAGTGTCATTTGGCCACTGACCTCTGTTCTGTTGTCAAACCAACACATGCTCTGTTTTGTCTCATGGCCAGGCTTTTCACATGAGACTTCCTTTGTCTGGAACATTCTTTAAGACTCTCCACTTGGCTCTCCATTCCTCATTCTCCTAGATGGCTCAGTTTAGATGTTGCTTCTTTCATGTCACAGAGCCAGATATACAGTAAAAATCTCATCAAATATCTGTTGGAATGATGAATGAATGAATGAGTAATAAAGACAGAGCTTGATAATGAGAGTAACCCACATTCTGTCTTCTTGGGAGGTATTTTATCTCTGATCTACCTCATCCAGTGACCAGAGTTACTGAGGATGATGCAGGGAAGGGTATGGAGAAGACAGAATGCAGGATTAGAAGATTGCAGTCTGCAGCAGTCTGGCTGGGCACAAAATAACTGAGCCACCACACAGCCTTGTAGGTTTAAACAGCAACTCTTTATTCCCGAACTCTCACCAACACTCTACCCACACTTCCCAGGAACACACTGCCTCTACCCGGCTCTGCGCTCCAATTCTGTCAGAACCCTGTGAGAACTCCACAGGAACTCCAAAGAGTGGGCACCTGAGGCAGCAGGATATGCCCTAATCCTAGAGCCGCCCTATTCCCAGCAGGATCCACCCTAAACCTGGAGCCGCCCTAATCCCTGAGCAGGGTCACCTTTCAATCCCAAAATGCCATGCGTCATTCCTACTTGGCTATGGCTCTCAGCATCTCCCTCCTTCTGTTTAAATAAACAACAAGCAATGTGGCTCAGGGACCGTGCTGTTAGGTTGTCCAATTCAACATATGGTCTTTACCCGTCATCGGATGAGCTGACCTCTAGGCGTCAGCCTCCTGTCTTAGGTTGGTACCACTGCAATTGGATCATACCCAGTCACTGACAGCCATACTTGTGGATAGGCCTATGCACCAGTGGGGTGTGAGGTTCTTTGTCTCACATCTGTTGGCCCCTAAATTTGGCCTTGGTGCCAGTGGGGGGGCGGTGAGGTTCTTTGCCTCACCTCTGTTGGTCCCCAAATTTTAGACCATCACTAGCAGAAGGGAGGAGGATACAGAAATGCCACAACACCAAGCCAATTGATGGCTCCTTTGGAAAAATTGTATCACTGGTGACACCATCAGCAAAGATACGCCAGCACTACCATAATTCGCTGCACCAACAGATAGTTCACAATGCACACAAGTGATACATAGTCCAGGCAAGTTTGCAAGTAGTTCAAAGCAGAGGAATCTAACAATATGTCCATTTCCTCCCAAAGTAAATTAACTCCTTGATTGAGCATTACTTGTTATTATTCATTGATGCATCAGTTTATACAGTTTACTGTGATAGCTATCGAAGAAGCTATATTTTGGTTTCATCTTTGTCTTCACCAGCACTGGGATGAAGATAGGAATTCTGAAAATGATGGCTAAAAAAAAATATGTAACATTACAACAGGTACTAAGAAAACAATTTTCTGAACAATTTACATTATCCTGAATAGAATTATTAAATATAATGAAAAGGAAAGGTGAAAGTAAACAAACAGATCTGTTAACTTCCTTATTTGTTCACATATTAAAACAATCCTCTATAGCTGTTTACCCAATTTAAATTAAACCATTAAAATCACGTGAATAAAAAAAAATTTGGATCCATTTTTTCATGAGTGCTCCTCATATATGATATATGGACATACACACACACACAGACATACAATACAAAACACAAGTGTGCTCACAAACGTACAACACATAAGTCAATAGTAAAGGCTTTGTAGCTTTACACAGGTGAAATTTCCATTGCAATGTTTAAAAACTCCACAGTCAAAAAATAAAACTGATCAGAAAAACATTAACATATGTCTGTATGAGCTCAAAAAATAAAATAGAACTTTATGATGTGGGAAAAGGCAATAATAAAATAGATATTGAAAAAAGCATCCTGATTAATCACTGTCACGGATGAAAGAATAGCCAAGATGGAGCTCTGGGTATCAGCTGTTATGGATTTGAGTCAAATCATCTTCTTTTTGGTCTGTAGAAATTGCTTTGGTTAGTCTCTCTGGAATCCAAATTGGCTGCTGTTCTCCCTGTGAAAACAACCAAACAGAACCCCGACTCCAGACAATCACTGGGTCCGAACCTTTCCATTGTCCTGTTAGAATATCTTTCCAAAGTACCTTAGGCTTATGTACATTTTTTGGACACATATGCCTTTCTGCAGCACTTAGCCCTGATGAATCCAAATTTAAAAAGTTTAGAGTAAAAAGGGTTATTTTAAGTTTATCTTTGGGGGATATGTACCCCTTTCCAATTCCTTCTTTTTGCTTTAATAAGTACATTTTAATAGTTTGATGAGTTTTTTTTTTTTAAACTATGTTTTGTCCCTGTGGATTGTATGGGACTTTTGTTATGTGAGTAAAGCAATCTCTTTTTCTGCCATGAAGGTATCTCAACCACCTTCAATTTAACCTTTTAAAGCCTTCCAATTATCATCTATACTGTACTTTTAAATGTACCTTTTCACCACCTACAGCTTCACTCTTTTAAATGAGGCTTAGATTTTGTTTAAATAGCTTTAACGTTAATTTACATGGCTGCCCTTCAACTAAAGGCTTTTTTTTTTTTACTCCATTAAGAAGCTTTGTCTCAATCTGTCATGTACAAATACCTTTTTCTTCTTTCTTCCTTTCTCAATCTTTTAAAGTAAGTCTAGTTTCCTCAAAATCTTTTTAAATGGCATTTTACAACTTTTTACTTTACCACACAGAGATTATCTCATCTAGAAACATTTCTTTTTTTTAACCTTTATATTAAAATATATTTCCACATCTTGAATCTTTTTATCTCTTTTGTAGCCGTTAACCCTTTTTAAAAAAATTACATTGTGAAAAAACCCTTATAAAATTTCTGAATTTAGATAAGTTACTCCACTTTAATAAGATGAAATATTTTTTATGTTTTTATGGTACTATAATAATATAATTGAAACCCAACTGAAACTTCTTATATTCTTTGTATATGAATTACACCTGATAGAATCTTAACTCTTAGTAACCTTGTTTCAGCAAAGACACAGACTCAAAGCAATATTAAACTTTTTTCCATTTACCAATTTATGAAAACACACATAATGTTTAAATATATTACCTTATCTAACTTAATAAGTAAAGAGTACTTGATTTTATATATAATGGTTCATATTTTAACACTTTAGCTTTGTAAATTAATCAGATGTCTGTAAAAACCAAGATCTTAGACAAGTGTAATAAATAGAACTAGCCATCTCTTTCTTGTTGAAGAAAAATCCTTCTATTGATATACTTAATAACTCATCTTTAAAAAGCCATGGGCTACATTTTTGTATTGTATCAACATATGTTCTAACTGTTCTTGGTCTTACTGGAGTGCCTCCTTCCTCTAACAATTTCTCTTCCTCAGGGGCAAACAACTTCAAACCTTGAGTCAACCATTTTCCCCAGTTTGCCTGAGAAAGTTCTAGGAACAGGCAATTTGAAATAAAGAAAAAATAAATCAAAACAAGAACACATTGTTTTTTGAAATGATCACCCATTCTTTCGCTCTCCTTCAGGAGTGAGCAATTTCACTTACCTCCAGGCTTTAGGCATTCCCCATATGGGCCACCAAATGCCGCAGTCTGGCTGGTCACAAAATAACTGAGCCACAACACAGCCTTGTAGATTCAAACAGCAACTCTTTATTCCTGACCTCTCACTGACAATCTACCCACAATTCCCAGGAACACACTGCCTCTACCCGGCTCCACATACGAATTCTCTCAGAACCCTGTGAGAACTCCACGGGAACTCCAAAGAGCGGGCGCCTGAGGCAGCAGGATATGCCCTAATCCTGGAGCCTCCCTATTCCCAGCAGGATCCACCCTAAACCTGGAGCCGCCCTGTTCCCAGAAGGATCCACCCTAATCCCTGAGCAGGGTCACCTTTCAACCCCAAAATGCCATGCGTCATTCCTACTTGGCTATGGCTCTCAGTAGCAGTCATGAGTGGGGGACAAGAGGAAGAGAGTAAATACCTTGAAGGTGTTATGTGGGTCAGGACTTATTGAACAGTTTGCAACAACCTCTAGTGTTCTCTCTTTAGATTTTTAATTTATTGAGATATGCCAGATTATGGCATTTTCCTTTCTAGACTTTGTATTGATTCTCTTTCAAGTGTGGTTTAGCATTCAATCTCCTGAAAATCACAGGTTCTGTGAACAACACTACCTGAAACACAAATTGTCACACCCACTTCTCAACTCTCCACCACACCTCCTAATGCATCACTTTCTGGATTAGAACATGGCTAAGCCATCTATGATACATCCTTCTATTATTATCACTATATTTTGTTTTTGTTAATTTGTCTCCAGTCTCTATTCAAGAACATCAAAGTCTAAGAAAGATTTCCCCTTGTTTCTGGACTTTATTTAAAATACATTTTTTCTATATCCACAGATGAAATTGAATTCTGCTTACCCTGGTTTTCTTGAGCAAGTAACGTTCTTATATCTCCATTTGTTTTCCAAAATGCTTAACTGTCTTGCTAAATTGTATTTTAGTTAACTTGTTGAATAGCCAGTAGGAAGCTAGAGCCATGGAAAGGGTATGTGCCGGCCAGAATACTTGGGTGAAGCCAAGTGGGTGCTAGTGAAAGCCATAAAGAATTTGAGTGTTAAGGAGCAGCAGTGTGTCTGGGCTACTTTCATGGCACTGAGAATGTGTTCACCTTGGGCCAGGACTTTGGGTCAGAGCTTTCTACTTTGGAGTAAATTCTCCCTTCTCTAAACTCCTAAAGAAGTGAAGACTATGCAACTGAAGTTATAGTTTGCATCTTAATTAATATTCTCCAAAATAGTCCATCCTTCATGGATCAGGTCATTGCTAATATGTATTCTGTATCTTTAACACGATCTAATTTTAGATACAAGCAAAAATGTTCCAAGATGTAAGATAGAAGAGGACTTAAATTGGTAGAAATGTACACATTTATTGAGCACTTATTATGTGCCAAGTATTTTTCTGAAATGAAGACAAACCATACCCTTAAAAAACTGACCCATATTTGGGAGAAAGATGAAGTTTGCAGTTTAAAAGGAGTACAAAGATGTGCTATCAGGACTTAGAAAGTGAGTTCCAAGTCGAGGTGTTTGTTATCAAGAAAGCTTTATCTAAAATCTTTTAGAGATTTTGAAAGATAAGTACTATTTGATGGAATAGGAAGAGATAGGACATATTGTAGGCTTAGGAAACAGAGAGAGCTTCTTATTTTTCTTTACAAAATATATCCCATAGAAACTTAGTTTCAACAAATCCAGTTAAAAGAAATGATTTTGTGTGTAAATATTTCTAGAGAGTGCTGAACTAAAAGAGTGTTTTTATTGTTTTTATTATGCGATTTCATACAGTATTTCTTATTGTGATATGCAATATGAATGTTTACGATCAGCATAGAGAAAGCAGCATTTTCATAATTTATTTGATCATGAAACTATTATTTCCAAAAGTATTTCCTGGGACCAGTGTTGCCTAGAACACATTTTGGGAAATGCTGATCTTGGTGAAAAACTCAGAGACATAAACATGTTTGGAACGTTTTGTGGACTCTCTAGTTTTGACAAAGTAACATAGTAAACTTCTGTGGTGTTAATGATGAAAAAGAGTTTTGATATAATTATAGTTTGGAAGATAATTAATTGCTCAATTTTAATCTTCTTTCCCAGGTCATATTGAGTCACTAACGGGTTTTGAGAGCTAGAATGAGATTATACAGGGGGGAAGAGAATTCAGTTTTAGTGTGAAGAATACATTATGGAAGCCAAACATTCATGACAGGAAAGCCAATTAGGAGTTTGCTTCAGGAGAACAGGTGAAAGGTAAGGGGAATAAGACCTAATACAGGGCAGCAAGCATGGCATGGAAGGGGCAGATAGGAAGCATCATAAAAATGGAATAGACAGGAGTATATAATGGCTCACCATCAAAAAAACTATTAGTGAAACACACTGCATTAAATAGCTTACGGAGAAAAAATATGTAGTAATCTAAACTGTACAGAAAATTATTAGGTAAGATTCAACATGCATTCTTATTTTCTAAACAAAGGAAAACCAATGTTATAGTAAATGTGGAATAGAAGGTAATATTCATAACTCTATAGAGAGAATTTACCAGAAGCCTATATCAAACAGGCTTTTTTTTTTAAACATAAATGTGGTTTCAATTATGGTCAGGATTTATTGGGGGATGTAGTCTATGAGCAAGATAAGAGGGGTGATAAAGAGAACAAGGCTGCTGGAACAAAGTGTGCTTATTTGTGGATGGTGTGTTCTTCAACATAGAAGTCTTCCAAAATATATACATCATGAGAACTAAATATAATGTTTAAATTGTGGTTTCTAAACATGATCCCAAACATTTATAGCATGACTTATTAAATTCTAGAAGCTGTAAATCCTGTAATTCCCTTTGCCAAACTCCCTTTCTGCTCGTGCCCCACATGTGCTCTAGCTCTTCAGCTGACACTCATAGAAGTTTCTAACTGAACTGAGTCCAAGGATGTGCTTCAACTGTTGCTGGCAATGAGAGCTAGAGAAGCATTTGCTTCTCTGGCTTAGCCATAACGGTCCCAGTGGTGGGCTCCTCTCTGATTTGTGGCTATTAGTAATTAACCTATGCAGAGACTCTACCAGGAGGCTGAGGAGTGAAAGCCTGGAGTCAACAGCTGAGGAGGGGCCTCCTGGTGCCTGGGTATGGTGGAAGTATACTCTTGAGCCATTGCTTAGTGACTTTTTGATAATCTAGCCTGAAATTTCTGGCACAGGTATTTTCTCTCAGAAGGTTTGTCATAGTTTAAGAAAAAGGAGGCAGTAAAACACCATGCCCCTGAAAGTTCCCTTCTGTTTCCAAAACCTACCCAGGTAAAGGGAACAATGAAAGTGGGTCTGGGTTAGAATGCCCAGGTTTGGATTATCTTGAAGGACACTGGCTCTCTCACATGTATGCTGATGTTAAGGCAAATTACTGTTATCTATACAAAGCCACTTTCTTGCATGTGATCTAGGTGAAAGGAAAATGACCACAACACTCGGAGCAACCAAGAAATCTTTATTGCAGCAGTGCAACAGAGGAGAAAAGAGAGAAAGAGAAGGAGAGAGAGAGAGCTCAAGAGAGAGCTCAAGAGAGAGAGTAAGAGAGAGAGAGAGAGAGAGAGCAAGAGCAAGAGAGAGGAGCCCTCAGGAGAGAGTTTTTATAGCCCAAATCTAATAGGGTCTCTGGGTTTGCAAGCTGCCTTGTTGGCACACAAGGGGGTTAAGTGCTTGGCCTTGAGTGGCGGGCTGAGTGTTCAGCCTTGAGCGGGGGCTTGAGCGTTTGGGCTTGAAGCAAACAGTGATAAAGAACCAGACAGAGGGTTTGAGTGGCCAGGTCATCCTGCAGCTAACTTTGTTTGGCATGCCCTGCAGACAGCTTACTCAGCCTGTCCTGCCCCTAAAACTAGGACAGATACTTCTTGGAGTGCTGTTCCTATAGCAGGACAAAGCAAGCTAAGATGCTGCTGCTTTTGTAACCTAATCTACTTAACCATTTTTTGTGGTACCTAGCATGTATCAGAGCAATAGGGAGAAGGAAGCGTTCATCCAGGTGACTACCCCTGGACAAAGCATGGAGAATTAGGAGGTGCCACTTTCTAATGAGGTGCCAGAACCACTGTGTGCAGCAGAGATAAAGCTCATTGCTCCTGGCCTTTGGCAAAGCACCTGTAGAGCCTGTCACCACTGGATCTCCCTATCATAAGCATTTCTCAATAAACTATATCTCATATCCTATCTCCAGGTGTTTTCCTTCTACTCTTAGCAACATATCCCACGGCCCTAGCACAACTGGGTGTAGATGGTACTATGGGTCATTTCTCAGATATTATTTTGGATGTCCCTCCTAGAAGCTCTGTCTCCAGTTACTCCTCAGGCCAATTCTACTATTTTGTCAGCACCCATACCCTGTATTAATTTTGTTCCTGGAGTGGGGAGGGTGGAACTATTATCTGCCAGACTCTTACTTAACAGAAACATTATTGAGGATTAATACAGTCCAATTTTCATTTCTATAAAACAACAAATAGTTTATGTTAATCTTAAAATGCCATTACTGCAGCTACAGAAAATGGTGCATGATCTTTACAAAGAAAATTATAAAACATTATTTAAACATACCATAGGAAACATCAAACAGAAAAACACTGTATCCATAGATAGAAATATTAATTTTCAAATTGATCTAAATACTCCATGAAATATGCTATGTATAAATTATAAAATTATTTACCCCCCCCCCCCGCAATTTTTGTATTAGGTTGTTTGCTTACAAATACATAGAAAAATACAATGGTCTATAAACTTTGTGAAAAATATTAAGTCATGCAAAAAATTACTGAATTGTAAAATAAAGTAACATTCTTTTTTTGTTCATAGACTGGGAAAAATTGTTTGAAAGATGGAAAAATTTCTGCTTTGACATATTTGTGAGGAAACTCATATGCCAATATTGGGAGGAAATGTATTTTGGCAAAAGTATATTTGAGAGGCAATTTTCTAGATTCTGTAAGAATGTAAAACATTCATAACTTTGACCAAGCAACTTCATGTTTAGACTCTATGCTAGAGGAATATTCACATATGGGTACAAAATTATATGCAAGAATATCCATTTTGTCACTGTTGTAAGCGGCAAAAAATGGCTGTGACTAAATGTTCATTAATAAGGGTAGAGTTAAATAATTTATGGAACATAGAAATTATGGTAATACTAAGTAGATGTTACAAAGAAGGTGATGTATGTATTCATAGTGCCATGGAATATCTCCAAGATTTACTGTTTGGTGAGAAAAACAGTCCATAGAAATATATCTATAATAGGATATTATTTAGTAAAGTAAGACTGTGTATATATATATATATATATGGGTGAATGTGTAAATGCATTATAAATACTCTGGAAGGAAATCATCCAGAAGGTAAGCTTTTAGTGACAGTTCCCTTTAATGAGGGAGATAGAAATGGAATGACAAAAGGCCAAAATGAACTGCTATAAAACCATTTCACCACTGTACTCTTTATCACAGTTTAAAAAATAAAAGTAAAAAATTGAAAAATATTGACATGATTTGGTATGATTAAAATGTAAACATGGGTGAATTTAAATAAATTGACAATATCACTAAAATATCTAGAAATTGTATGAATGATATTCAATGAAAGATATAAAAATTTGACATTAAAAAGAAAATAACTAATATTATTATTTTGTAATTGCTGAATTTTAAGTTCTTTTGGGTTGATAGGGTGGTATTCCATGTAGTGATATAAAATGTGGTACTCAATATCATGGGTATCAGTATCAGAACAACTTCTTCACTGAAATTGTATTGGAGTCTGTAAGAAGTAAATGAAGACATAGTCAATCCTATGTGTATAAAAATATGAAATTCTTTACTACAAAATGGTTTTGTATTGGATTATGTATGATATCATTACTTCAGTTTTCATTCCATTGCTTATACTCATTCTTTTACCTTTTCCTCTTTCTCAGAGATATATTAGTAAGCTAACAATACAGCTTTAAAGATGAATAGTTAAATTGAGGTGAAAGGTTATTACAAGCAGAAAGAGCAAGGGGGATAAAAGGAAAATCAGAAGAGTATGGTACAAATAGTAGTCTACAACTTCTCACCAATGTTTGAAGAGGAGGGGTTTTTGAAAGAGATGATACTGAGTACGAGCTATAATTTTTCAAGAAGTAATTCATTAAAAGATTGGCTAATAGATTTCAACCAACTATGATCCTCCTGCCTCAGTCGATGACCAGATTGCTATAAACTGAGCAGATTTCCTCTGACATTGCCATTTTGATATGATGGTTTTGGCTTGGAGCCCACAAACCACAGACTGAAATTCTAAAAACATGAGCCAAAATAAATCTTTCCTCTTCTGATAAATGATGAGTACAGGATCATGTCTACAAGATTCTAAAGAAGATTTTATGCAGAATGACAGGATATATGTCTGTGCCAAGGGAAGACAATACACTAGGTTTATCTGAAGATATCATTTCTGATATTCTTACAGATCAACTTAAATTAGAACTTTTGATGCCAACTAAGACCTCTAACAACTTGAGCATATGGAGAGAGGTCAAATTGTGATAAAATTGGGGGGAATTTTCTTCAATCTGTGTTTTGTTTGCTACGTATACTAATATGTACATAGTATAAGCAGAAAGTAAAGTTTTAAACTCAGAAAGTAACATGTCTTCTGAACCAGATTTTAAAGGGTCAGAGATATTTTCCACTAGATGAAAAATCAAGTTATTAGCAAACAGTATGTTTATAAAGCCCTGGAAAGCAAATGTGGAAGAAATGCAGTGCTACATCACCTTACACTTGTTAACAGCCAATTTAGTAAGCAAATAAGCAAATGGAAAGTAAATTTACGTTATTTACAATAGCCAAAGATTGCATTAAGGAAATAATGAAAAGGATGATGATTCTGAAACATCTGATTACCATTTACATATCTTCATTTGAAAGAGAGGAGAAAATTATCCTTTAAAGCAGGATGACCAGGGCTATAGGACCTGGCAAAACAGAAACAAGATTCTAAGCTTAGTTTCTGAGACCTCTCTCTAATGGGCTACATCCAATGCCATTTTCTTTCTTGCCACTCTTTTTACTTTGCTAACTGCCTCTCTTCTGTAGTCTTCATCAAGGTCTCTATTTTTTCTTCCAACATCCTCCATGTCATCTTTATGTATAGATTTACCTTTTCTTAGTAAGAAACTTGAAAACTGCATGTTTTCTAATGACCTCAGCTAATGTCTTCATTGCTGATCCTTGCTCTGAGATTCAAAGGAGTTTAGCAGTACTCAGAAATCTTTAATTCATCAATCTTCATGAATGTTTGGCACTGTGACAGGTGCAAGGGCTTTCAAGATGAATAAAACCTAGTGCCCCAGCCCAAGAATTTCAGTGATAAAATCACACATCTCCATAAACTGCCATGATGCAATATTATGAATGTCAAAAATTATCACTACAAAGGAATACAAATTTTAATCTGACAACTCAGTTTCAGTCAGCTTTTTGACTGTTATGACTAAACAATGAACAAGTAGAGGAGGAAAAGTTTATTTGGAGCTCAGAGTTTCAAAGGTTCAGTCCATGGCTGGCAGACTCCATTGCTCTCACTCTGAGTGAGGCAGAACATCATAGCCAAAGGACATAGCAGAGGAATGGAGCTCAGGAAAGGGCCACAAGAAAGAAGAGAAGCTGTGTTTTCCAGGGACACTTATATACAGCAAAGGCACACCTCCAGTAACCTGTTTCCTCCAGCCACTCCCAATGTGCCCACAGTTACCACCCAGTTAATTCATTCAAGTGGATTAATGTACTGATTATGTTAAGGCTCTCATAACCCACTATTTTCACCTTTAAGCTCTCCTGCATTGTCTCACAGATAAGCTTTTGGGGGACACTGCATATCTAAACCATAACAGACTAAGAGAGGATTAGAAGGAAAAGTAAAGTTTAATCCAGGTATTGAGGATTAAGTAAGAATTAAAGAGGTAAATAAGAATAAAAGGGAAACTTTTATTGTTTCAGCACCCTCAATATAGCATGTGAGCATTGAAGTGCCTGAGGTGTCTTTGAGGGTCACTGAATAATCCAACATGGTCAGTCCTCTGAGTTGTTGCTACAAGTGTATGACAAAATAACTTGGAGTAAATTTTAAAAATTTGAGTCATGATTTGGGACTTTTCAGAAAGTAATAAACTGACTGCATGATAGGGTGTCATTATAAAGAAAATGCTTTGGAGAAAAAACAGAACAAAGGTAGATTTTTTTTTTAAAAAAATATACCTACTTCAAAATTGCAGGAAAAAATATAAGGATAGCAATTAGCAGATATGTGGAAGTAGATATGTGGAAGCTAGAATATAATTTTAAGAGACCATTTTAATGATATCTACAAGATCTTGAAATCTAAGGAGAATTTTTCAGAAATTTCAAAGACACAAAATTTTTGCTAAGAAATAGAAAATGTCAAGAATGACTTAGATGTTCAGTTTGGACACCATAGGTAGTGATTGGATGAACAGATAAAATTCAATTTTGAATGTCTCTATTTTGGTTATCCACCTGGGAGTATTCACTAGTAGTTAGCACAATTAGTCTGGAGCTTAGGAGAGAGAGTTGGAGGATAGGGATTAAACTTTGGAAGCACTAACATAAATATGGTATGGAAGCCTTAAGACTGGATGAATTTTGCAGACAAAGAATAAAGAATGAGAGCAGCAAGGATGTAACACTGGTGAAATCTTCAGTTACAGGAAAGGAAAAATGAAAGATCTGATAGGAGACACTTTCATTTGAAGAATTTTCTGGCATTTCAAATTAGCTTTGCTTAGAGACCTTGAGTGCTTTTCCTAAAACCAGTTTCCCTTTTGCTCTTTTTTTTTTTTTTTTTTTTCTGATACTTGTTTTGGTATTGCTCCTATTACTCAGCATAGAAACCTTGGTGCTCCGGACTTCACAGTCCGCTCTTCATGTTCTCTTTATATTTTTTTCTAGTAAACACTCCTTGTACTTTTATCTTCCCCACCCTGCCCTTCTTCCCCATGATGCACCTGCCTCCTGCCTCTAGCAAGGCAATGACCTACCTTCTCTTTTCTCTTCTGGTGCTCTTGCCTTCTCATCACAGATACATTGATCTTCTTAAAACTTGTCTTTTATCATTTCAAGGTCAAGAGCTTTCAATATTTTCACATTACTTACAGAATTGAATTCAAACTGCTTTATTGTCACTCAAAGTCTTTCATGGTTTGAGTCGGTCTTCTTTGTGAAGTCTTTCATTGTTCCCTGGCATCTTTATTTTCTTCAGAATAGTTATTGTAACTCTGGGATTAACACCAGTTCTCTTCTTTTGGTTTTCTTTAATCCATTCTTTTCTGTATTCTTCCCATCATTTTTTCTGTATATTTCATGACCAAATATTTTCCTCTTATTGTTATAAATTTGAAAATGACTTATTTGGATCCTACTATTAAACAGTATTGTTCATTGTGAGTGTGTTCTTGTGCCTTGAAAGCAGGGATAATCTTAATTTCCCCTGTTCCAACACCATGCTCTTACATTCATATGATCAAAGTATCATTTACACAATTCTGGAAAACATGTTGGGTCAAATAAAATAAACATGAGATATTATTTCTGAAATTGAAGAGAATCTTTTCAAACTGCCCAGAGATTTGGGGCAACAAAGACTTTACAAAAAAAATTAAAAAATACTTTATACAAAAAGTGCATTATATTTCCCACCTCTTGTCACAAAGATCTTTTTGAAGTGAACTTTCTAATATTTCTAACTAAAATTACAATGTCTGAAGAATTCTGTTGTTTTTAATTATTTTTGTTCTATGTGAATGTCAGCAAAGCATTTCAGCAAATACCTCAGGGGAACATCTCTCCTAGTTTTTCTGTCTTGGTGCAGCAGATCAACCGCTCTGAATTCATAGGAAAGTTGATGCTGTTTTAAATTATTATTTTTGTCAAATCAAAAGAACACATCTAGTTATACAATACACCTTAATACTATAGGAGAACAACTTGAGGCTAACCTGAGGGACTCAGATGACTAGTAGATCCTGAATCATATTTAGAATTGACTATGTTGTATGCATGTGAAATATACTTCTTCTTACAGAGAAACGTCCTTTAGGACTATTTTGTTTTTATAATCCCCTCCGTGTTTCACATTTGGCATATATTTTAAGGACACACTAGAGTCTGCATTCTCCTTGCATGCACAGCCTATAGCCCATATTGTGGGCACTGTGCTGATATTCACCTCTGCACAACTTGTTAATTCATGCTCTACATGGTTAGTAATACTTTCTGTTACCCGTAACTATTGATTCCTTACTTGAGATGGATACAACTTTCCCTTTTTAAAAAGAACCCTTGCCTCATACTTATTAAAGTCCATTGTGTTCATTGCCATCATTTTGAATTTTTGTCCCAACCTGAATGTTGCTAAATATCTCTACTAACCTACAGCACTTTTATACTATTACCGAGGACACTGATGAACTTTAAAAAAAATTGGTCCCAGTATTCACCGTGACAGAACACTGCTTGCTATGTCCCCTCTGGGTAACATTACTCTTATGAAGGAAATTTATTCTGAATGACCCTCCAACTAGCAATTAGGCAGTCTGGGCCATAATTTTCTCATTGAATTGATAATGGCATAATGAAGTAAAGAATGTAAAGCTTTGCTAAAGTCAAAAGGGGCTCTGTTGTCTCTCTTCTGTCTACCTATACTGTCATTTCTTCATAGAAGATTAATCTTATAATTTCATAAAATGCTGACACAAGCTTTATGGCTTCATCGTCAAGTAGTTGATGTTCTCATTACGGCCTTCTCCTGGCTAGGCTAATTCTTCCTACAACACATTCAAACTCAAACTAAAGATGGAATTTCAGAGGGTAACTAGGAGTACACTTTCTGTATCAAAATATTCCTGATATTTCTCCATAACCTGAGAAATTGCCTACCAAGACCTCTGCAGTACAAAACTTGACTTATATCTCCTTTCTAATGATAATGGAATAGTGTTCTGTTGTCCTCAAGCTAGTAGGACAAGGCAGGGTTTCTGTGGTCTGACAGTGTCTACTTTGACAGAAGAGAATACAGTAAAAGCAGATTTTATCTTTTAGAATTTGTTTTTTGAGAGATAACTGTTTTAAAATTTTTAAAACAATTCTAAGCACATTATACATTATGAGCATGAAGCAAAAGGAGCAAGGGTTTCAAAGTAAATGTATGACAAAGAATGGCTTCAATGTCAGAAAATAACCTTCTACAAATGCAGGCAAAGGTAATCAAAAACACTGGTATTTAATTTGATCTGGCCTTGCCATGAATTATCCATGATACCCAGTCTATAAACTTGCATGTTTTTAATTCTGTAAGTACTGACTCTACATCTTATGATCAGAGGAATTCATGTGTGTGTGTTCAACACAGCCATTCTCAGAGCTATTCCAGTTGTAATGTGCCTTTAGGAGGGTATTATATTGCCCTTCAGAACAACTGACTGAGAGGCCAGGTATGTGGTAGAGTGCTGGCCTCACTTCATTCCCTAGCACCACAAAACCACTTACTGAAATAGAGATTCTTGAGCAGAAACACTGAATTTGTAGCTCTGTGGGGGCTTCAAAAAGAAAGGATATCACTCCTCCTAGGAAAAACTCCCATTTGAGTTGAGTTTAATTTGCATCTTACTGCATCCATTATCTCCTCTCAATTTTTCTCAACACATACTTGTTTTATTCTTTAATTTTTTTTCATGTAACTCTCCTGATAGGAGCTCTGGTGACTCCACATTAATTTGATTTGTGGTAAGTGTGTCTGCTTTTTAAAAAGTCAACTTTTGTATCTGATTACCATTTCTATGGCTTCTCTTTCTGTTCATTAGTTTTTTCTTTATCTTCTTCTAGCTATTCTATTAATAGGTTGTGTTGTATTTCTAATTTCTTTTTTTATTTATATATGACAGCAGAATACATTACAATTCTTATTACACACATAGAGCACAATTTTTCATATCTCTGGTTGAATACATAGCATATTCATACCAATTCATGCCTTCATATGTGTACTTTGGATAATAATGATCATCACATTCCACCATCATTAATTACCCCATGCCCCCTCTCTTCCCCTCCAATCCCTCTTCCCTATCTGAGTTCATCTATTCCTCCCATGCTCCCTCTCCCTATCCCACTATGAATTAGCCTCCTTATATCAAAGAAAACATCCGGCATTTGGTTTTTTAGGATTGGCTAACTTCACTTAGCATTATCTTCTCTAACTCCATCCATTTACCTGCAAATGCCATGATTTTATTTTTTTTTATTGCTGAGTAATATTCCATTGTGTATATATGCCACATTTCTAATTTCTTTTATTGTTTACTTATTTCCATGTTTACTTTATTTTTAATAAATAAATTTATACCTATAAAACCATAGGAGTATATTGACTATATGCTTTGCTAATAAGGGGGCATGTTAAGCTACTCTTACAAACAAATCATAAAGTGCAATGTATAAAACAGGATAATAATGCATTTCTCTTCAATATAACAGTCCAGGTAAGTTACCATTGAGTGGTATTCTTTATATCATGGTTCATGAGCCTAAGTTTCTTTCATTTTCCTATTCTGAAATTTCAGTAGTATTGTCTTCATCTACACAGTCAGAATGTAGACAACACATTCTCAGATCCAGTTCACAGTATTAGTGACTGTCTCAGATGATGCCTGAATATTGCACCAATAATATCTCAAAATCCCATTGTTACATGCTCAAACTTAATTAGAAAAGAAGTTGGAGAAAGTATTCTGTAGCTTCTGTGATCAACTAAATCATTTCATGAATGGAAGAATCAATACCAGAGAATAGTCTGTCCCATGCCTATTTAAGTAAATAAAATTCTCATTTTTACCATTTACAATATAGTTTATGGTTTAATTTTTCTCTTTGACTCAACAGTAATTTTAAAATTCCAATCTCCCAAGAGATTTTTTTCTGAATTATTTCCCTTTAACTGCTCATACAAACACTGAAAAATATTTTTAAAACCTTTAGACAGGCTGGGGATATAGCTCAGTGGTAGAGTGTTTGCTTACCATGAGCAAGGCCCTGGGTTAGATCCCCAGCACTGAAAACAAAAGCAAAGAAATTTTGAAAGCTTTGTATATTGATGCTTATAAAATTTGAAAATAAAATAATGAATTTTCATATGTATCTCACACTTAAATGATTACTAACAGTCTACCTTTCTTGCTTTGGATGACTTTCTAAATATTCTTACTTGAGATGCTATTGGGTATCTACCCATCTCCCATCCTCCCATCTGTTTGCTTGTAATTAACTAAACATATCACAGATGTCATCATAGTTATCATATAAATATGTCAATGTATATTTATAACAGGTATGAACTTTAAATATCACAACCATAATATCAGTGTCATACTAACCAACATTTTTCAAAGATTACTTAATAATATCGAGTATTTAACATTTAACTCTCCCAAATCATCTTTAAAATGCTGGTATAACTGGTTTGTGTGAAATAGTATTAAAACATGGTTCAAATTTTGCATTTTATTGATGTGTCTATATTTATTTTTTATGCACAGACTAGAACATTTTCTTTAATTTTAATAATTTTATTGGCTTATAATTAACATAAAAAACAAATATTTAAGGTCTACAAAAATGATATTCTACTATATGTATACATTAAAAATTATTACCACATTTAAGCTAATTAATACACCCAGGAATTCTCATATTTACTATTTTTTTTGAGTGTGTACTAAAAGTGCCTTTTCAGCAAATTTAAAGTACATAATATAAGTAGTTTTAATTATAACTACCATGCTATTCCAGACCACATGTACTTCATAACTGAAAGTTCATACCCCTTGACCAACATTTTTCCATTTGTCCTAAACCACAGCCTTTGGTAACAACCTTTCCACTCTGTGTGAGTTAGACATTTTTAGATTCCACATGCCAAATATGGAGCCAGAGGATTTAATGTTTTCCATGATGGACTTTAGATTCCTTCCTTTTGGAATAAGAATATTTGCCTTGTGTCATTGTACCTTGGAAGTACATAGTTTTGTTACTGTAACAGTTTATTTGTTATAGTGCCTCACAGCTGAATTTGCTGAGTCTCAGAGGAAAATATGGATTTGGAATTTTAAGTAATAGGGAAAATGTCAGGGTGAATTTTCAGCATACAGAGACTGTTAAGACTTTGTATATTGTTTTTTTTCCCCAATTCACTTTTTTTCCAATTCCAATTTTCCAAACCACTCTATATCTTTTGATAGAATATTTAATCCATTTATACTTAAAATAATTACTGATGGATAATGGCTTTCTGTTGTCATTTGTTCATTATATTCTAACTTGTGTGTAGTTCCTTTCATTTTTTGCTGTTTTCCTTTGTGATTTTTAAAATTCTTTTGTAGCAGAATACTTTGATATCTTTCTCTTTATCTTCTGTCGACTAATGATATTTTTGCTGTTATAATGAGGTTTACACAAAAATCAGAAAATAGTCTATTTTAAGCTGATAATAACTTTAATTATATACAAAAACTCTTTAATTATATTTCTCTCCAGACACATTTTATGCTATGGAGGTCACATTTGAAATCTTTTACAATTGTGTACCCCTTGACAGCTTGTTGCAAGTAACATTTTTTTTTAATACTTTGGTCTTTTAACTTTAATAATATAATTAAAATTTATTTATTTGCCTCCATTGGAGAACCATGTATTTTTCATTTGATTATATATTTACCTTTGCCATAGAGCTTTATATTTTCATTAGAGTATCATTTCAACTTGAACTTCCTTTACATTTCTTTAAGGCAACTTTAATGGTAATGAACTCTCTTAGCATTTGTTTGTCTCAGGCTAATTTTGTCTTCTTTCCTGAAAGACAGTTTTGCCAAGTATGGCATTTTTCATTGGCATTTTTGTAACCATTTTGATTATGTCATTTCATTCCCTCCTGGCTTGCAAATTTGTGGCTGAGAAATCTGTTGAGAACCTTATAAAGTTCTCCTCTCGTGTGACAAGTTGCTTATATCTTGGTGCGTTCAAAGTTCTCTGTGACTTTTGACAATTTGGTTATAATGTGTATCTGAGCATTCCTTTGGCTGATGTTGCTTGAAATTCTTTAAGTTCCATTAATCTGGATGCCTATATCCCAAGATTTGTGAAGCTAATAGCCATTAAAAAAGGTTTTTGAGTCTATGTTTCTATCTTCTGTATGTTTCTATCTTCTATGTTTCTTCTTCTGTAAGAACACCAATATGTGCATATATATTCTCTTTATGGTGTTCAAAGCTCCATTCATTCACTCTAGAATGCATGTTTTCTTTATTCCTTTTCGTTTTTATTTCTCTGGTTAGCTATGTTGAAATGAACCATCTTTGAGGTCACTGATTTCTTCTTTATCATAATAAATATGCTATTAAAGCTGTCCATACTTTTTTTTTATTTTCCTTTTTTACAAAGCTGTCATTTTATTTTTTCAGCTTCAGGATTTTTGTTTGTTTGTTTGTTTATAATTTCTTTATTAAACTTCCCATTTGGTTCATGCACATCTTCCTGATTTCATATAGCTGTTTATTTGTCTTCTCTTGCATCTTAGTGGATTTTTTATGATTATTTTGATTTATTTGTTACACAACTTGTAGACCATTTATTCTTGGGGTTGGCTACTAGAGACTTATTAATTTTCTTTGACAATGTTTTATTTATTTGATTTTCATGATCTGTTTAGTCTTTTGTTGGTCTGAATTTGAAGGTGCAAATATTTCTTCCTGTCTTTATAGACTTGTTTGAGTTGGTGAAGAACATCTTTTGGGCTCCTCAGATGCTTCTGGAATGAAGTTCAGTGGAGATAAAGCCAGATCAAAGAGTTGCTACTGGTTGACAGTGGAAATCAAAGATGTGGGCCTATTGATAAGAGCTCAGGTGTCTATGCTTTCTGTCTGGTGTCTGGGCAGGTGAGACCACCTCCAGAATCTTGGCAAATAGGGCTGGTTCTATAATAAAGGATTAACTCATGTTCTACACTTAGCTGTGCACAGGTTGGCCTGTACACAGACAGGTGTTACTACCAGTGGGTCTTTGTGGCATCTTCTGCCTATTATTGGATGAATGTATTCCTGGGAAGGCAAGACTATTCACGGAACATGACTGAACACACTGCAATCAATTCACAATGCTGCTTCAGGATTTAAAGTCATGACTAAGGTCCACAGAATGACACAGATGGACATGTCTTGTTCTAAGTCCCTGCATATGCACGACTATCCTGGACCAGGGCTTATAATACCTGGAGTTACTGCACCACTTCAAGACCCAAATTGGACCAAGGTCAGCAGGCCTCTCTCTGTGGTTAATGGATAAGCATGTCCTTCTGAATCCATGGGAGGGCAGATCCACTCCTGGACTACAGTTGGGAGAGGGGCAAAAGAGCCAGGTGATAGAGCCACCTGAAAATGTAGGTCTCCAGGTGAATGGAAGCGTGTCTCCTGGTGGTCCCTGGGTAAGCAGGGATTCTTGAAGGAGGTTAGAGCTCAGTTACAAAGCTGCTTCAAGATCTAAAGTGTGACTCCCAATTTAATTACTACATGGCTCATTAAAGCTTCCTCCTCATGCTTATTGTATACTACCTGTTTTGGTTTGGATCTGGAGTGTTCTCCAAAGTCTCATGTTTTCGGAATAGGGAAGTGTTATATCATGAGGCCTCTGACCTCACTAGTAGATTAATCTAGTAAGAGCAGGATGGACGATGGAGAGCAGGATGGACGATGGGTAGGTGGTACTTAGTGGTAGTAGGTCTCTGAGGGTGTGTCCTAAAAGGGTTTATCTTCTCTCTCTCTCTCTCATTTCTCCCTGCTTCTTGGCTGCCATGTGCTGAACACTTTTTTTTTCTGCTACTTCCTTCTGCAATTATGATTCTGCATTAGAGCCTACCAATCAAGGATTGAATCTTCTTAAGCCATAAGCCAAAAAAAAAAAATTCCTTCTCTAAGTTATTGTTATCAGGTATTTTGGTCACAGTAATGTAACACTGAGTAGTACACACCCAAATGACAAATATGTTAATCCAATGAAATAAAATATATTTATTTAACAAGAGTATAATGGTTATAGGCCATGGTTTTTATTGCTGTTGAGTTCCATTTTATTTGACAGACCATAGTCATAAGTCACTTGTTCAGCACCTCTTTCTCCAGTCCCTATGTATGATACTGTTCCATGCATGTGTAATACATTTAGTATATTTTTATCAGTATACATTTTATACCAGGTTCCCCAGATGTCCTAAATGATTTGCTATATTTGTTTTTCTCAGTTAAAATTCACTCAGTGTTTTGTAAATTCTATGGATAGAAATACACACATACACACACACACAACTATTACAATATCAGACAGAATACATTTACATATGTAAAAAAAATTGTTCCATTTATATAACCCATCACCCAAATTCCTGGTAATCACCAATATTTTTAGTATTTCTATAGTTTTGCCATTTCTAGAATGTGATACAGTTGGAATCTTACAATATAAGGCCATTTTGGACTCACTATCAGTAATATAAATTCAATGTTTATCCATGTTGTATGAATTGACATTTTATTTTTGAAATCACTGAACATTTTTCTATTGTATTGATGTACCATAATTTTTTAATCCATCTACCTATTATAAGAAATGTTGATTGCTTACAGGTTTTGGCAATTATGAATAAGCTGCCAGCAACATATGTGTGCAGATTCTTTATGGACATAAGTTTCAATTCAGTTGTATAAATCTTCTGGATCACAATTGTTGAATCATATAGTAAGAATGAAAGTGGTGAAATTAATCAGTAATATATTTAGTACAAGACATTCAAAATAACTCAGTTTTCAATATAAAATTAATATACAAACTACAAATAAGATATTTTACATTATGTTTTGCATAAGGTCTCTGAAATTCAGTATAGTTTTTGTAGCCCCAGCAGATCTCAATTTGTACTAGGCTACCTTTCAAGGACTTAGAACTGACACATGGCTAGTGACTACTCTCCTGTGAATCAGATATAAAGAGAATAATTTGTTTTCTTTTTTTTTTTATTTATTTTTTTTATTGGTTATTCACAACATTACAAAGCTCTTGACATATCATATTTTCATACATTAGATTGAAGTGGGTTATGAACTCCCAATTTTACCCCAAATGCAGAATCACATCGGTTATACATCCACAGTTTTACATAATGCCCAATTAGTAATTGTTGTATTCTGCTACCTTTCCTATCCCCTACTATCCCCCCTCCCCTCCCCTCCCTTCTTCTCTCTCTACCCCATCTACTGTAATTCATTATACTTCTATAGCATGTTGGGTTTTAGAGATACTATTTTTATTATACCAATGATGGTATAATAAAAATATTATAACAAATATTTTAATCTGAGTTCTTAAATCATTAATATAAAAACAAGTTGTGAATATCCTTACACATCAGGAGTTAATACGTTTACATTGAACCCAACTCTAATTTTTCAATTTTTATTAATTTAATCTAGACTTATAATTCCAATATATTATTGATGATTTTTAGTTTTATAATTGCATGTTTCACTACTAGGTTTGGCTTTTATTTTTAGTTTTAAATAATCTCTACTTTGTTTACCTTTTCTCTCTTTGGAATAACAATATTACTTTCATAATTATTAAGTGTATCATAGTGAGGCATTTATGCTACAAGTTGATAATAAGAGGATGTGGAATATTAATCCTTAACAGTCATCCTACGTTAAGCTTATTGATGTTTATTCTATTTTCATTTTGTGCCACTCTTCCAATTCTTAATCAGGTGCATGAGTTTAACCCAATAAAGCACAATTTTTTTTTGTCTTTAATTTTCTCATTGTACTGAATAACATTATACACCTCTCAGAAAAATTTCTTGGTTATGATCATAATTGCTTGTTGCTAGAAAACACTTTGGTGTTAAAAATTTATTTTCTAAATTGCATTTCAAATTTGAATTTCATTGTGAAATGTATACAATGGTTTAGGTCTGTCTCAAAGTCCTATTTCTTATAAGTAAAATGTTTTTTTTTTTCTTTGAAAAGCTGTTTTTTAATTTGGAAGCCATTTTCTTTCATAAATTCACAACTTTGCTTTGTATTAACAGCAAAACTTATTAATCCAATATTGGTTTATTTAGGATAGCAAAAGGACTGCTAGTCCCTAGATATCTAGATGTTCTGTTACTTTAATAAAAAAAAATTTAGATAATCTCAAGCAAGTTAATTGCAATTCTGTTTTTTTCCCCTTCTCTGGTCCCCTGTGTCAAGAATTAATAAGATTTTTACTGCATTATGTTAGCATTTTCCTGATACTAAAATTAAGCTTTTAGAACTGTCGTTTCTAGGGTAATTCCTTTTCACTTTTAAAAATTATAATAGTTCTTTGATTTTTATCAAATATTCTACTTGTACTTTTTGATGTCTCAAATTATGAGCAATATCTATGTACATAATTTTATGGGTTTATATCTGTCTTTGTTTAATTAAATCTATTTTTATAATTTTACTAAAAAAAGTTAGGAGGTGCTTATTTTCTTTCATGAGTATTGTTCTCATTATAGAAAGAGTTGCTATAGATTTCCTTTAAGAAGCACACTCCCCTCTTGCCAGAGTGCTGAAGTAGGGTTATCTGTGTGTTTTTGTATCCTGAGAAGATAGAGTGTAGGTAAAGGAGAAGATAAAATATAAGTGAGGTACCTGGTAAATGGTGAAGCAGGTGGGGAGGGTTCAAAAGCACAGCAAAGAGGGTCTTATTTTAGCAATTGGGAGGTCCATTTCTTCCATAATTACCTTTATGCTTTCAGTAATTAATGTTCTATGAGGCAGGCCTAAAACCAATTTAGGAAACTTAGAGACTCCCATATTTATAGCTAGAAGCATACAAATCCACAGGCATTAACCCTTTCTCCACATCACCTGTGATCACTGTGAAACATTAAAATGGTGAAGAAATATCTGGGCATTGAAAATAGAAAAAGGCAACACTCCTGGAGTATTCTTGAGCTTGCACCCCACCAAAACATATTGTGTGTTAAAAATAAATAATAATAAAGAGAGTAATACCTAGACACAGGCAGAACATATTTGTGAGCATTTAAAAAATGGTAGAAATATGCAGGTCAAAATAGAGTAATAAACATTTGAGCGGATAAGACAAGGAACAAAAACAACTTACCTATTGGTGTGCTTTGAATATGGTTTATGTTCATCCAGAGGTTCATGTGGTGGAGATATGGTCCTCAGGGTGGCAGTATTAGGAGGTAGTGTGTACTCTTAGGAAGTGGGGCCTAATGGTAGATCCTTGGGTCAACTGAGAACATGCCCTAAAAAAGCAATGTGTAATCCCAGTCTCTCTTTTCTTCCTGGTTCCCAAAGTGACTGCTTGCCCTGACACATCCCTGCCATTGCCATCTACCATCTACCAAGGGCCCTCGCGAAAACTGAGCCAATGCAGGACCATTCTCTGAACCCTCAGAACTGTGAGCTAAAGAAAGCTCTTTTTCCTTATAAATACCTTGTGTCAGGTATTTTATTATGTGATGAGAAGGTGAGTAATGTACCTATAAGTTAAAAAGTATTTATTTGATCTCAAATATACTCCCAAAAATTATCCCTAAGATAAAATGCATGTAGGTTTTTCAAGCTAATTTGTTCACTTTTGAACAAATTCTTTTATATATATATATATTGCTTATATATAAAAGCATAAATACAGAATATTCACATGGCTTATTGAAAATATTCTTGACATATTTTAGTATTACAGCAATGAAACACAATTAAAAAAACTCAGCAAACTAATATTGGGATAGTTACTAACTGTTAAATATAGAATTTATGTTACTTCCAATTACTTTTTATTTTTACTAACTATTTTAAACATATTATGGGAAAAATTAATTAATGCAAAACAATTCAGAACGTAAAGTGACAATCTTTACCCAAATCCAGTTACTGAGGAAGGGGGAAATTCTTGAGAATGTGTACATGTGTATGTCCTAAGTACAAGCAATCCTAAACAGAACCAAGAGAACAAAATTGTTTCTATCTCTGTACTGTCAATTCTTGATTAAAAGATGACCCAAGGGGTTTCAAAATGCCAGAGAAAGGTGGCTAAAGATGCTTAAGGGTAGCACTCTAACAGTTAAGTTGCTGTATCTATGGGTATAAAGATTAAATGAGTTTACTATCATATTAGAAATGGCACAATATTGTATACAGGAAGCTGTCAGTAGAATATATTCAAATGGAAACAAATAAATATAAAATAATAGCAACAAGGAGAAAATAATATAGAATGTGATGACCATGTCTGATAGCTGAGTTTCTTCACTATTCACACAAGACATTAAGGCAGAGATGCAAAATATCCCAAGAAATCCAAGCAGGATATATACAAGGAAGAATACATTTATGATCCTGATAGAACACCTTTTTAGAAATGATGGCAAAAGATCATCTTAACATTCAGATACAGGTGAGACTGGGCATGTTGTATGGCCATAGACTTAATATCCAGATTCAACAGGAAGCAATACCCTCAAAGGAAAAGCAATCAAATGAATATACGACGCCAAAATGGAAGTGGAAGCTAAAGGCAGAATAAAAGCTCAAAAGAGCTGAAACTAAATAGATGTCAACTTAGAAATTTTTACCTAGTAAAATTAGCCTTCAAAATTTCTAATATGAATAAAAATACTTCCAAGTAAAAAGGGAAAATACATGAGAGAATTTGCCATCAATTCACCTGCTTTAAAGAAATATAAAAAGTGGTTCTTCGAGCAGCAAATATTTGACACAAGGAAAAAAAACAACACTGAGGCAGGAAGAAATGATGAACTAAAATTAAATGTCAAATATGTGGGCAAATATAACTGAATAACAATGAGGCATAATAGTTATGATATTTATGAATTGCAATAAACACATAAAAAAGCAGGATGAGTGTAAATTTTTAAGGTTCTATCATTTTTTTTGGAAAATAGTAAATGCATTATATATATTAGATTGTGATAAATCAAAGATGTATTTTGAAATGTCTAAGTTGTACATTAGCCACTAGCTATATATGACTGTTGAGCATACATTATTAAATGCCACAGTCTGGCTGGGCACAATTCAGGAGCCACTTGTCAAAAGAAACTAACTTTATTTTTAGAACCACACACACCAAACAAAACAGCTCCTCAGGAAAAATCCCTCAGAGCCCAACTGCCACCACCGGCTTCCCACAAGCCTCTCACCCCAACACCAGCCTCTCTACCTCCCACCATCCTCCTGCTCTTGAGGCCGATTGGCTGGGTCGTGTGAGCGGAGCCAAAGAAGTGCCCCAATGAGCAGCTCCGTGGTCTGAAAGGGCAGGGAAACAGCCCAATGAGCATCACCGCAGAGGAGCCAATCAGCTAGATGTTGCTGGGGCCGCTGTGAGCCAATCATCAGCTGGCAGCTGGAAGTTTGCTGGCAGCTGGAAGTTTGCTGGGGACCCTTTGGCTGTAGCTCTCAACATCTCCCGCTCTCTGTTTAAACAACAAGCATGTGGCTTAGGGACCGTGCCTGCCTTAGGTTGTCCAATACTACATATTGTCCTTACCCTTCATCGGATGAGCTGACCTCAGGGCCTCAGCCTCCTGTCTTAGGTTGGTACCATTGTAATTGGATCTTACTTGTCATTGACTACCGGTCCAGTATACAGCCACACCTGTGGAGAGGTACCATCAGGGGTGGGGGGGTGGGGGGGAAGGGTGAGATTCTTTACCTCACCTCTGTTGGCCCCCAAATTTTAGCTGAACGATCATGACAAGCAGAAGGGAGGAAGATACACCAAGCCAACTGACGGCTCCTTTTGGAAAAATTGTACCACCGATGACATTTTCAGCAAAAATACCCCAACACTACCACAAGTCCCTGCACCAACAGATAGTTCACAATGCATACAGGTGAGTTCACAATACATACAAGTGATACATAGTCCAGGCAAGTTCTGCAAGCAGTTCAGTGATGGCTATTGCAGAAGCTGTAGATTGGTTTTATCTTTGTCTTCACCGGCACTGGGATGAAGATAGGAATTTTGGCAATAATGGCTAAAGAAAAAATTATGTAACATTCCAGAAGGCACTAAAAGAAAACAATTTTCTTAACAATTTACATTGTCTTCACTGACACTGGGATGAAGATAGGAATTCTGGCAATAATGGCTAAAGAAAAAATTATGTAACATTCCAGAAGGCACTAAAAGAAAACAATTTTATTAACAATTTACATTGTCTTGAAGAGAATTATTAAATATAATGAAAAGGAAAGGTGAAAGTAAACAAACAGATCTGTTAACCTCCTTTTTTGTTCACATATTAAAACAATCCTCAACAGTTGTTTACCCAATTTAAATTAAACCATTTAGATCATGTGAATAAAAAAAAAATACTTGGATCCATTTTTTCATGAGCACTCATCATATATGATATATGGACATATGTACATTCAAACATATAACACAAAACACAAGTTTGCACACATAATATAATACATACAACACATAACATAATAGTAAAGGCCTTATAACTTTTTACAGGTGAAATCTCCATTGCAATGTTTAAAAACTCTATAGTCAAAAAAAGAAAAAAATAGAACTGATCAGCAAAACATTAACCTAGGTCTGTATGAGCTCAAAAAACAAAATAGAACTTCATGATATGGGAAAGGGCAATAATAAAATAGATATTGAAAAAAGCATCCTGGTTCTGTCGCAGATGTAAGGATAACCAAATTGGAGTTTTGGATATCAGCTGTTATGGATTTGAGCCAAATCATCTTCTTTTTGGTCTGTAGAAATTGCTTTAGTTGATCTCTCTGGAATCCAAATCGGCTGCTGTTTTCCCTGTGGAAGCACACAAACAGGCCCCCAATTCCAGACAATCACTGGGTCAGAACTTTAGTTAATCTCTCTGGAATCCAAATTGGCTGCTGTTCTTCCTGTGGAAACACACAAACAGACCCCCGACTCCAGACAATTACTGGGTCAGGACCTTTCCATTGTCCTGTTAGAATATCCTTCCAAAGTACCTTGGGCTTATGCACATTTTTTGGACACATATGCCTTTCCGCAGCACTAAGTCCTGATGAATTCAAATTTAAAAAGTTTAGAGTAAAAAGGGTTATTTTAAGTTTATCTTTGGGGAATATATACCCCTTCCCAATTCCATCTTTTTGCTTTAATAAGTACATTTTAATAGTTTGATGAGCTCTTTCAACTATGCCTTGTCCCTGTAGATTGTATGGGATTCCTGTTATATGAGTAATGCCAAATGATGAGCTTGGTGCTGATAATGCCAAGGTCACGGTTTTGTTCCCCGTACAGGCCACCAAATGCCGCAGTCTGGCTGGGCACAATTCAGGAGCCACTTGTCAAAAGAAACTAACATTATTTTTAGAACCACACATGCCAAACAAAACAGCTCCTTTGGCTGTGGCTCTCAATATTAGACAAATCTAAAATGTGTTTAAGTGTAAAAGAATAAAAATATTTGATTCAAACTTTTATACTGGGGCTGGAGTTGTGGCTCAGTGGTAGAGTGCTCACCTAGCATGCACAAGGCACTGGGTTCGATCCATAGCACCACATAAATGTAAAATAAAGATATTGTGTCCACCTAAAACTTAAAAACAAACATTTTTAAAAAACCTTTCATACTGATTGCATGTTGATATGATAGTTATTCAGTATTATTGTGTTAAATAAAATGTGTCATTAAAGTACATTTCTTTTCTTTTTTTACCATTTTAGTGGGGCTACTAAGAAATTAAAAGTTACATACTTCATTACTTTGTACTTTCATTTAACAGTGCTGTCTTGGATTGAGTATTAAATACATGATTGCAATGTATGATTAATATTTTAAATGTAAATTAGAATAGTAATTCATCTAAAATATGTAAATACAAAAGAATGGACAAATTTGAGGAAAGGAAAAAAAAGTGGTAGTTGAATAAAAAACAAATGGTAATATGAAAAATATATACATAAATATATCTGTAGTTATACAAAGTGTAAATGAATTAATTTTAAAAGAGTGGAATTAAATGTGGATAATAGTGAATAACCCAAGCCTAAGGTTCATATCTTACATATATAAACACAAAATAAAAAACAGGTTTTTATCCAGTTGAAAAAAGATGAAAATTCTCTCCAATACAAAGAGTAAGTGAAAGAAGGTAAGTGCCATCATATTAATACTAGATAATAAAACACCAAATATTATTAGTGATAAGAAGCAACTTCAAATTAAGCAGAAAAGTTACAAATCAATCAGCAAAAGATATGAGCGTTCTAAATTGTATATGCTAATTACATAACAAAAATATATTAAAAATAATGATTGATCAAAGAAGAAATAGACAAATCCACCATGGGGAATATAATATAAATACCTCAAAAACTGATAGGAAAGGAAATAAGTAAATGAAAGTCAGTAAGCCTGTAGATCTGAAAAATAATAATAAATGTTACAAATGACATGTGTAAAGGAATACAAACCCATCACAGTATCCCATGGTCATGTGTCTACTCGAGTACCTTTTCATAGAAAAAGTAAGTCTCTTGGCTGACCTGATATTAAGTGGGATTCAATGACAGATCTTTCAGATTGGTGCTGACTGAGATCCAAACTCATACCAGAGTATATATCTATTCTTAGTAAACAGAATCATCACTGCTAGGTTTAGATATGGTTTGAGTGTATCCCTTCAAGGTTCCTGTGCTGGAGGCTTGGTCCCAGGTGTGGTGATATCGAAAAGCAGTGGGATCTTTAGAGGTGAGTCCTGGTGGAATATTTTAGAGGGTAGGTCCTAAGAAAAGCACTACCCTGGAAAAGGATGACTTTTGATCTTGCAGAGTAATATTATTTCATTCAGAATGGATTATTAAAAAGTAAGGTCACTCCACATGATTGACCCCTTATACATGGGACTGGTTTCCTTTTTGGTATTTGCATAGTGTGACAAAGATAGCACCAGGATAATGATGTCACACTGTTTGGAACTTCAAACCTCTAGGACTGTGTGAGCAATAGTCCCCATTAATTTCCAAAGTATTCAGCTTAAGATATTTGTTATGCACCCACAATGGATAAATATACTTCTCTTAAGATTGAAGAAGCCCTATGAAGTCAATTTCTCATAAAAGAGCTGGTTGATTTCTCCATGAAGAATGATCATAATGATGACTCAACATAAGTCTAGGTTGCTGGCAAGCAGAAAAAAAAAGAACTATGGCAGTAACTAGACTACCCTTGATAATCCAGGAAGTATGGTTATTGGGATAATTTATAACCTCCAGATATAATTTGCATGGCTACAGTGGCTGTATGTATTGTGACAATTTATATTTTGAGCAATAACAGAGACTTGCTAAGATCCATTTGTCAAATTATTTTTTCTACCTGTGTTTATTGCACCTTCTTTTTGTGGATTATATTTCCAATTGAGGGTTACGTTAACATGCTCATTTTGCATACACACATATATTTAATACATATATATAATTATATATAGTGCTGATTTTATTTTATTATCATACAAAGTGAATAGACAGGTGCACTATACAAAGATCTGCTTATAAGAAAGCTTTCTGCTAAATGAGATTTTCCAAAGCTACTGCTAAGGTAGACCATAGTATAGATGCTATCCATTTTTGACTACCAAAACACCAAAATAACTCATACATAAACCAAGCTCAGAATTTTCTCTCTGTAACCTGACCATGAGGCATCTTCTATATACAATAATTATAAGCTGAGGGAGAGATGGTGGTCCAATAGTGGGTAGATGGCATGGAGACCTAGGAAATCTGCTCATTCAGCTTGTTTGTGTCTTCTCATGCTATTCATGTTTAATCATACATGTAACATTTCTGTTCTACAATGGATCATTGCTGAACTTATCCAAGTTATAACTTCATGATTCTTTCAAACCTTGATTTATTATAAGCAAAACTGTTGTTCTATATTTATGTGTTCCAACTGAACCATGGTCCAGTGTAAGTTCTGAGTTAGCTTTTAAAATGTATCGTGTTTCTCCATGTTAAGCAGCAAAGCTTTGTTTCAGAACAGTAAACATCTGCATTATGATTCTCCCTTTGAAGTTACCACAAGTTCCACAAGGCATCTTTTCCCAGTATTCTGCGATGTCTCCAAAGGGTACCCCTGGTGGGTATATTAGTTTTCTATTGCTGTGCAAGAAATTACCACCAATTATGCAGATGGTGCTCCGTGTTGAGCATCACAAAGTTAATATTTCATAGTTTCCATAGATTAGAAGTTTGGGTTTACTGTAGCTGTGTTCTCTGTTCTGGGTTTCACAAAGTTGAAATCAAGACATAGGTTAAGGCTGTGATTCATTTGGAGCTTAGGATTCTCTTCCAAGCTCATTTGGATTATTGGCAGAATTCAGTTCCTTTCACTTTCAGGACTGAACTTTATGGTAGTCAGAGAAAATAAGTAAATATTGTTAGTTAATTTGTTTTGTGCTTATACCATAGCCTGAAACTGCCAAGGAGCACGTTTCTGCTTCATATCTTACTGTAATGGACAACTTTTAATGTCACCCTATACAACATATTCCTAGGCATAGAATATTCTCCCTCAAAAATCGAGAGGCCTGGATGGCTTCTGTTCAAGGTAGAGTTATTTGTAGAGCACTTCGAAGAAGTATTCTAGCATGCCCTCCACCAATGGACACCTAGAACTTTTACTGATATGATGGGACTGTGATTATTTGTAGGGTTATCTCCTAGCCTCTAGGGTTCATGAATTATATCAAATCCTAAAATGAAGTAGCAAATTTTTGACTATCCTCTCTGATTAGCATGACATCATCAATTTTATGAAGTGTTGTTTTCTGCCTGATTTCTAGTTAGCCCGGGACTCTATAACTACATTATAGCATGCAGTTTTTTTTAATTATTCCAAGTGAATTGAATCTATGTCTGTTTTTTAAAAATGTACATATAAAACAATTTACCAAGTCAATGACTGCATTTTTGTGTACCAGAGGCTGTGTTAATCTTCTGTAGCAAAGATAGGACAATGGACCCAGCAGTTGCACATAGGATTAGACAAGTTAGTAGTAATTCATTATCATTTTCCCTGATAAACCTATGTTTTTTTTGGTGTCAGATTGATAAATTCAGAGAAAATATCACCCATTTATTCTAGGTTTAAAATTTAGGTATTTATTGCTATTTTGTTTTACTCCCAGCGTTAAAGTACTGCTTATCTAAGTAAATGGCCTTAGGTCCCTTTGGGGGAAGAGTGGAGAAGAATTCTATAGTTTTGCTAAAAAAGAGAATACAATGTATTCTTTCTCTTTGGCATCTGATATTTCTATCAGTCATTGTATAATAGGTCTGCAAACTTGTTCACATCTGAAACTGGATGAGGAATCAAAAATTGTCATTAGTTGACTACCCTCAGAAACTTTTTTGTTTGTTTCATGGCGTTCAAGATTGAACCCAGAGCTTTATGGCCTGGTGCAGTATTATCTCTTGTTAGCTTTCCACATGTTTGGCTTTTCCTGATGATGTAACCTATTAAAAATCTCCATAACTCTCTATGGGTCAGGTCTCCATAACTCTCTCAGAGTCAGGTCCCATAGAACATTCATCAAGCTTCTGATAGCTAAGGCCTATCATGTGTTTTCTGTTGTTTGGGGGCCCTATAAGTACCCTTCACATCAGTAAGCCCAAATCTCTAGTAACAACTCTAGTCACTGGTCTTGTTCTACAGATGAGAGACAATATTGAACACCGGTGTCCTCCTTAACAGCACATTTTTATTGCTTTTCTAAATGCTGTAGACACTGGCTATCCTATAGAACATAGGCCTATGGAGGGTTTCTTAGTCTTAAATATTCTACCCACTTTAGCAGAATTACTTCTCCATGCTTGTAATCCCTCCTTCCTTCTACCCTATGCCAGTTTTTGCATTTCTACCCCATTTTATGTTGGCTGTCACTATTCTCAAGTTTTTAGTAGTCATTATAGCCACATGTTTACTCCGTCTTCTGGGATATTTGCCAGTGTGTTCCACACCCTGACATACTTTGAGTGTTCTCAAAATGATTGGCTCTTTTATTATCTAATTTTATGTTCTACCTATATATACTCTCTCTACTTTTGCCTGCACATGCTGGTTAATTCCTGGAGATTCGTTTGTGTATACCTTCTTTCCTCCATTATCAAACCTACTCCTTCTCTGGTCAGGTTACATTAAGACTTCACCCTAGCCAAGCATGGTGGCACACAACTGTAACCTCAGTGGCTCAGGGGGCTGAGACAGAAGATTGCAGATTTCAAAGCCAGCCTCAGGAAAAGCAAGGTGCTAAGCAACTCAGTGAGACCCTGTCTCTAAACAAAATACAAAATAGGGCTGGGGGTGTGGCTCAGTGATTGAGTTTCCCTGAGTTCAATCCCTGATACCCCAGCCCCCTCCAAAAAAAGACTACTACCCTAATTATTGGCCTGGGAGATGAGCTGGGGTTAATCCTGCAGTGGGGTATATGTTGTCTGATTGAGGAAAGGTCTTTCCATTATTTTCAAGCAAAGTGAGTAGAATAGTCCTTAAGACTGAAGAACAGGCAGTTTCTGCAGGCCCACCAAGGACAAAGGAATCCAAGGAATCAAAAATTTTTTATGTAACAAGATGTCCCCAACCCATGTTATCAATCTCCTAATATTATCCATCCAGAATCCTAATATTGGCACACCAGGCTTGCTTTGGCTGGGAATTTAGCCTTTAAGCCTCTGTTATTCATAAGATTAAGTTATGGATATGACTCTTATCTCCAGTATTTTATATATTTATTTAAATTTTAATTGTATAAATTTTTGTTATAATTTGATAAATGCATACAATGTGTAATGATCAAATCAGGGTAGTTAATGTTTCCCTCTCCTTAAACATTTTTATGATTTTTTAATTAATGCATAATAATTGTACTTCTTTATACAATACTATATAAATTCACAATCATAATACTGTGTGATATTCTCATACATGTAGCAACAGATATTGAGCAGATCAAGGTAATTAATATTTTAACCACCTTATCATTATTTTGTTTTGTGACTTTAAGCTCCTTTTGTGATTTATAAAATATAATAATTGCCTCCTGTGTTACAGAACACTAGATTTTATTACTTCTGTGTTTTGCTACTTATTATTCAATCTACCTCTATAAAAAGATTAAAGAACAACAATCCTGGTGAGGATATGGAAGAAAAAGTCAACTCTTGTACACTCTTGGTGGAAGTATAAATTACTACATCCATTATGGAGAATAGTATCAAGATTCCTAAGAAAACTGCCATATGTCCAGGAATTCCTCTTGTGGGTACTATAGCCAAAGGAACTGATATCAAAAGAAATAATATCAAAGAGGTACTCATGCATATCTAGGCTGATTACTGCACTATTCAAAATATCTAAGATATAAAATCAACCTAGATGCCCATTAACATATGCATTATTCGAGGGAAAGTAATATATTTTTCCACCCAAAATGAATGATATCTTGTCATTTTCAGCAAAATGAATGGCTCTGGAGATCATTATGTTAAGTGAAATGTATCCCATGTTTTATACTACCAAGGATGCATACACTTCAACTTTCTCGCTTAACTTTTAATTGTGATTAATTACTCTCAGCCTTTCATTGTCTTCAGCTGTGCATAGCAATAGTCACTCCCATTGTCTTATAATTACTAAATCCACAGTTATCTCAAAGACCTGATGCATTGGACTGCTAGAGCATTCACTTCCACCAGGAGATCATCCCAATCATCACTGGCAAAGGTTTTAACAACTGCATTGCTGCCTTGTAGTGGGGCTCTCAGTACTCCACCTAAAGAGATTTGGATTTCTCATTATTGGCAGCATGATGGATGATCCAGCTCCAGAATCCCATTCCAGAATCCACTTTCTTGGACCACTCCTGACACCAATTGTAACAGGAGGGACTTCCAAGGAAGACCATTCTGACAGGCAGATTAGCACACAAAGGTTTTTAGGAGTGTGTGTGTGTGTGTGTGTGTGTGTGTGTGTGTGTGTAACAAGTAATATTTGTGAAAGGTAAGGGTTGGAAGCACAACAGGAGAAAGAGAAAAGCTTAACTTAAATGTCTAACAGAAAACTCAGATGGTTCTATGAGGACAACTCAGGTATTTTTATGAGGATTCCTCTTTCCTTCCTTCCTTCCTTCCTTCCTTCCTTCCTTCCTTCCTTCCTTCCTTCCTTCCTTCCTTCCTTCCTTCCTTCCTTCCTTCCTTCCTTCCTTTTCTATGAGGGATTGAAACCATGGATACTTAACCACTGAGACACACCCTTTTTTGTATTTTATTTAGATACAGGGTCTCACTGAGTTGCTTAGGACTTCACCGAGTTGCTGAGACTGGCTTGAACTCGCAATTTTCCTGCCTCAGCCTCCTGAGTCGCTGGAATTACACGTGTGCACCAATGCATTAGGCTCTATGAAGATTTCATACATAGAATTTCATACTGAGCTGACCCTTCAGTTTGCCCTGGGTTTGAGCAAGGAAGTCAAACACTCATTCCTCTGGGCTGGTCAGTCATTAGCTGTGAACTACACTTATGAAGAAGCATGACTTTGTGTGAGATATGCTTTTCAAATTAAGGCAAGTACCAAAGGGAAATAAGAAAAGAAATGGTTTTTGCCCTTATTTAATTGTGCTAACCTGTTAGAAAATTTAAAAAAATTAAATATTGATAATAACTATAGGATTCACTTTATGCCTCTTATCCTAGAGTAATTATTAATAGTTACAAGTCTCCTGACTTGAGTAGCAAACATTACTAATAAGCAACATATACATATAAAATATGTACAAATAAATCTAATAAAAATTTTAATATTAGTGTGAAAAAATTAATGAGTATATAGAGGACACTATATCAAGACTTAATACTAAAAATATTAATCTTTTATATGTAACAATTTAAAATAGGGTCAAATTATAGTCAAAATATCAATGAAAGTTTTTGAACAGTTTGAAAATGTTTCTAAAGGTCATCTTGAAAACTTAATGATTAGAATATCCTAAAAATACTGAAAATAAAAGAATAATGAGAAGTGGTTTGTACTGGTTAATACTGAGATGTTATTAGAACACCAAAGTCATTAAAATAAGTAGTTTGGTATGCATAAGTACTGACTGATGAGCAGTACTTGAAAAAAAAAGTAGATAGATCCAACTACATTTGTATACACAATATGGTGTAGTTCACAAGAAGTCAGTGTGGAAAGTAAGATGTACTGGGGGAAATAACGCATTCTAAATGATTAAAAAATTAAAACAAAAAGGAAGATGGCCATAACATGCCTAGAAGAAAATAAAGTGCAGGGAAATACTACAGTAAAAAAAATCATAGTCACATCTCTATTTTGCATAAAAATAAAAATTGATATATACATAGTTATTATCAATATTAAATAAAATTTTTCTAATGAAAGAATACACATAATATTTCATATTAGTATATTAAAATTTTAACAATTAGAACAAAATAGATGAACACTTGGATTAAAATAGACAAAATATATGAACAGGTGATTCATAATGACATTAATAATTAGTCACTAATAATGACACGAACACCTAATTAAATAGTTCCTCACAAAGATTAAAGAGATACATATTAAGAAATTGAGTGTCTCCAATCAATCCTCTTTAATTTAGCTCTTAATATCTTATCCCAGGAACTTATGCAGTTATCTAGAATTTTTAGTTTTTGAAAAAGATTTAAAAAATTATTTTAGCATATAAATTACCCCATCTGTTCCCAGTTTTTATTATTATTACCAATAAGGAGTGATGGTTTAGTCAGCTTTTTTGCTGCTGTGACTAAAAAAAATCTGACCAGAACAATATTATAGAGGAGGAAAAGTTTAATTGAGGACTTACAGTTTCAGAGGTCTTAGTCTGTAGAACGCTGACTCCATTCCTCGGTGCTGGAGATGAGGCAGAACATCATGGAGGAAGAGTGTGGCAGAGGAAATCAGCTTACATGATGATCAGGCAGCAGAGAGAGAGATATCCACTCTCCATATACAAATATATACCCCAAAGTGGTGCCCCACAATGTTCCACCTCCCCAAGCCACACCTCACCTGCTTTCAGGTACCTCTCAATTAATCCCATCGGGGGATTAATCCACTGATTGTGTTAAGGCTTTTGTAATCCAATCATTTCTTCTCTGAATTTTCTTGCGTTGTCTCACACGTGAGCTTTTGGTGGACACCTCACATCTAAACCATAACAAGTGGATTTATGATTTTGAGAATTAAAAAAGAGGAATACATTTAGAACCAATGATATCTAGAAAATCTAGTATTGATAGAGTAATTTTATCCTTATAAAAGCACTTTAATAGCCATAATTAGATTTTATTCTCATATGCAATTTATTGTAATCTTATTTATGAATTTATACTTCTCTTTCTACAACAAAATAAAACTAAGTGAAAATGCACTATGATTGGTGTCTTCATGTTTAAACATCAGTTTATATGTAAAAATGCTCTATTTAAAGAGATATTTAGATTTATTCATGTCAAGAAGTTACATATGCTGACAAAATAATTATGTTATTGACAAATGGAATAATTTGTCAGAATACATAAATCACAAATTCCATATCTCTACAATTATAAATTTGAAACATATGAAGAAAACAAAGAATTCAAAGAAAGATTGATAAATTTGTTATAATTAACATTTAACATGTTTTCCTAAGAATAATGATGCATCATGAAGAGAAAATTAGTGAAGATACAGGAAGTTTTAACAATTAACAAGTTAAATACAATCAATTTTTATATGAACCTGCATATGATAAGTAGTGGATAAATAGTTTAAAGAACATGTAAGATTCACCATTTAATAGGCTATAAAGAAAGTTTTATTAACTGAAAAATACACAAAATCATGCAAACCATATTCCATTTAGAAATAAAGCATTATAATTATAAATCGTAGCCAAAGTTAGTCAATAAAATCTGATGTTTGAAACCTAAAGGCATGCTTTTAAATAATTTATGAATTAAACAATAAATTCTAATAAAAATCACAAAATATTTAGCAGTGAACAACACACATGCAGGATTAAGCTTCACTTTAGAGTAAATGCATAGTTTTAAACCCATTTGACAGAAAAGTAATTACAAAAGGAAATAAAAAAAAACTTGAGCCTTCTGCTTCAGGACATAGAATATAAACTGGATTTAATTTCTCACCTTAAATAATTATAAAACTAAATAAAATATGTGAAATAATGAATTTTAAAACTTGAACTACAGACAGATTCAAACAGGGAAATATGAAAAAATATGCATATAAATAAATGACCTGTACACTGCCTTAACTTAATGCTTAAAGAGACATTCCAGGGTGCAGTGCAGGGAAAGGGAAGTAAATTTGACCCCAGTGGTGGATGGGATTTGGATATTGCAAGTACAAAGTGCTAAACATTCACAGAAAAGAATAAGAGGGAAAGAGAGATAAAAAGAAAGCAGGGAAGGAAAGGAAAGGAAAGGAAAGGAAAGGAAAGGAAAGGAAAGGAAAGGAAAGGAAAGGAAAGGAAAGGAAAGGAAGGAAGGAAGGAAGGAAGGAAGGAAGGAAGGAAGGAAGGAAATTGTGTGGTGAAAGAGGGCTACAAAGATCTGCAAAGATCAGCTTAATACTAATTGGTTCATGAAGGTGAGAAAACTGATAAGGTTGGGGAAAGTCCTGTTAGAAAGGAAGCATGTGAACCAATCATCACATGTGGTCAGAAATAGTTGTTTTTCTTACTTGTCAGACTTCCCACTGTCAGTCTAGTAGACGGCCTGTCTGGACTCAACCAACAAATCTTCAAAACAGGACTCCAGAGGATCAAATTGTTTTCAAGAAATTTTACTGTAAAACAGAACAAAGTTCCAAAAGCATTTTTACTGAAAAAAGAAGTCAGTATTCAGATTGTAAAACTAACAAAGTCTGACATCAGATGAAAAATTATCGGGCATGAAAAAAAGTAGAAAAATATATGACGAGTTGACAATACAAACAGCAGTAGAACTAGAAATAACAAACGTAGCATAAATAGCATACAAAAACATTCAATGCAGATTGCAAATATATACCATATGCTCAAAATGAAGAAGAAAGCATGGACTTATTAAATAGATAGAAGATATTAAAAGGACTCAAATCAAGCTAACAGGAATAAAACAAACAAACAAAATCAACACACTCAATGGATTTAATGGCAGATTAGACACTGTAGAAGAAAATATCAGTGATCCTGAAAATATAGCACAAAAGGGTAGTATGACAGTGAACTGTGGGAAACCATAGTTAATACTGACTGGTTCATATAATATGTGTTTGTTATGGTTTGGATTGGATGTGTCATTGAAAGGCCATGTGCTAAAGAGAGGCTGGGTTGCCAGCCCATAATGCTGGAGGTGGTGCAAACTTTAGGAGTTGGGGGCTAGTGGAAGAAAATAAGTCACTGGGAGCATGTCTGGGATATCTTGTCTTTGGCCTCTTGCTTTCTCTCTTTCTCTGGTTTCTGGCTGCCATGAGATGAGTAGCTCTGTTCTTCCACAAGCTCTCTGCCATGATGTTCTGCCTCATCACAGCCCCATAATTGTGGGAGCAAGTGATCATGGCCTAAAACCTGAAATGATGGGCCCAAATAACACTTTCCTCCTTTATTTTTTCACAAGAGTTTTGTTATAGCAGCATAAAGAATTCCAAAAATATAGAAAAGAAGGAAATGATAAAGATGGTTGACAAAATAGCGGCCAAATTTTTCTGAATTAGCTAAAACTCTAGAGACCCAGATCAAAGAAGCTCAATGAACCATAATTAGAAACAATCTACACTAAAGGACATCATGATAAAGTTGTCTTAAACTGATACAGAAAATTTTCAAAAAAGCCAGAGTTGGGAAAAAATAAATTAATAATGATATCAGACTACTCAGAAACACTATAAGGAAGAAAAGAATGGAGGGATACCTTCCAAATACAGAAAAATGTGGCAAGTTGGAATTATCTACCTCATACCTCATAAAATTATCTTTCAAAAACACAGATTAAAAATTTCTAGGTTTTGAGAAACTGAGAGTTATCACCATTAGTGGACTAATAATATATTATTCACTATCATAAGTATGGTAAATGTCAGAGAACTCTTAGTGAGGGAAAAATAATGCCAGACATAAATGTGGGTATACCCCAAAGAATGAAAAGCAGAAATGGTACGTTAATATGATATGCTTTCTTCTTTATAAATTCCTTTAAAATATGACTGATCTATTACAAAAACAATAAAAATGTATTGTGGGTTTTTAGCATCTGTAAAAGTAAACTATATAACAATAGTAGTACAAAGTTCAGAAAAAGTAAAATGAAATTTTGTTTTAAAGTTATTTAATTGAAGGTAAAGTGGCATAGTTTGACATAAAAGTAGATGTGTACAGGTTAAATCTTAATGCAATCACCAAAAAGTAACATATCTAATAAACCAATGAAAGAAATAAAATTGAAACATAAAAGACAATTCAAAGATAATCCAGAAAACAAAATAGACTAGATAGTACAATAGGAAGATGAAAGGTTCAACCCCAACCATATCAATAGTAATATTTAGTATAAACATTGTATTAGAGGGTGTGTTAGTGGTTGAAGCCATGTTGGTAAGAAGTAAAATAAATTCAGATTTTATACTAGAATGTAAAACTCTGCAGTAAACATAATATTCCACGTAAAACATCATAGAAAATGAATGATTTCTAGAATTAATAATGTGCAAGACATAGGTCATAATATAAACAATGTCTCTCTCTATACTAGCAATAAATGATATAAATAAAATTTTAAGATTACTATTTAAATTAGCATAAAATATGAAGTAGAAATTACTTTAACAAAATACAGGTAAAATCCATAAACTGAAAATTATAGAATGTTGCTAAGAAAAAGTAAAATGTTTTACTTTCATAAATATATCATGATCATGGTTTGAAACAATTAATATTGTCAAAACATCAATTTTCTCCAACTTGATTTATATATTCAATGTAAACTCATTAAAAATCTTAGAAACTATTTTATTTTGTAGAAATTGAAAAGCTTATACTAAAAGCTCTGTGGAAAAGCCAAGGATATAAAATATTAAAATATTAAAAACAAATTTGAAAGAATTGCAGTAGGTTATTCAAAACAATGTGGTGATACAGTTATCTAGACATCACAGATTAGGCATAAAGACATATTTAGGTCCCTGGAGCAGAACAGAGAGCCACAAAATAGATTCTCACATATATAGCTATTTGCTTTTGATAATTGCACTAAGATATTTTAATGGAAAAAGGCAATCTTTCAAGAAATGGTATTATATATATAAATGAAAGAAGAAGAAACTTGACTTTATAGTAAATGCCAATATTTAATGTGGATCATAGATCTAAGTGTAAGATAAAAATTCTTAAGAAAAGATATGGATAGAATATAAATACAAGAAAAAATGCTTAACATCACTGGTCATGGGGCTATGCAAATTAAAACCACAATAATGTAAATCTACATAATATACAGATTAACTTAAAAAGCTCCTACCAGGTGTTGTAAGGAATTTTAACAATTCTCATAAACCATGGAAATGTAAAATAGTAAAACTACTTTGGAAAACAGTTTTTATTTTCTTAAAAATTTTAAATATAGAGCTACCTTATGAAATAGCCATTCCATTCCTAAGTACTTCACCAAGAGAAAAACTTACATACCCAAATCTGTATGGCAGCTTTATTGTAATGCACAGAAAATAGAGGCAAGCTAAAAACCTGCAATGTTGAATTGATGAACAAAGTGAGGTATATAAACTGTATAATAAAAATAATACTTGGTTCTCACAAGAACCAACTATTGACAAACGTGTCACCATAGATGCATTGCAGAAGAAATATACTTGTGAAATAAGGTAGGTCAAAGTGTAAAGACTCAATTTTTGCTTATATAAAATTTTAGAAAAATATCTGTAATGTTGGGGTACAAACCAGTAGTTGTCTGAAAGATCATGCAATTCAGAGAGGCAGTGATGAATGCATTATAATAGGGCATAAGGACCCTTTTAGGATAACAGAAATGCTTAATATCTAGATTATGCTGACCATTTCACTGATGTAAGCATATGTCAAAACACATCAAATTATAAATTTAAGATATGTTTATTTTGTGCCAAGTATACCTCAATAAATCTATAAAATATAATAACAAAATCCAAGCAAGCATCACACACACACACACACACACACACACACACACACACACACACACTCAAATAGAAATGAGCCAGAATTGTTTGACTATTGCCAAATCATTGTTGAAACATTACCTCCCCACACACCAAAAAAATCAGCTAAAAACCAATCAACTAAAATTAAAGTATGGCTATATTAAAAGACAGATGAAATAAATAGTCATCTGGCAATTGGCAATAAAGGTGAAAAAACAGAGAAACTACTACAATAGTAAGATTTGAAAGATAGTTACGGATAATTAGAGGGATTAAAAGTCATAAGAAAATGATGCATATTCTTTAATAATAATATTTGAAGCACAGATAACATGGACAATTCTCCAAAGAGTAAAACTTACTAATTTAAAAAGTAATAGGAATCTTTAATAAACTCATTATCATTATTCATTTGTCAAAGTGTATTAACAATTTGGCCAGAGACTAACACAATTTGTGAAACTTTCACTGAAATTATCACCTTTCTTATATTCACTTTTACAAACAAAAGTTAGGTAGATAATTGTTTCCAATGTATCAGGTAACTCAGCAAAATTGTGTGAGAGAGTACCAAAGAGTATTTTTCTAAAAAAATATGAGTTTCACAGGCGAGCACTGATTAAAAGAGAAAAAATATTTCATCAGTAGATTAAGAGAAAAGCATTCAACCTCATTTAAGACTCATTTGTATTATAACATTTAAGACAAAAGAATTGGAGGAAATTTTCTTACCTTTATGAAAAGTCTCTATCAACACCCTACAGGGAATACATGCAACACAAAATGCAGAAGTGTTTCTAATAAAGTAAAAAACAAAACAAAACATAAAGATGATTGATATTACTTTTCTTATTAACACAGTATTACAAGACCTAGTCTGTTTTGAGGCAAGTAAACACATAGGAAAGAAAAGGTTTCAAAAGAAAGAATTTAATTCTTATTATTCACATACAATGTGAGTAAGTGCATAGACCATCCAAGGAGGATCTATTTCAGTCTTTTAGGAGGAATTAGATATTTCAGTAAAGCTGCTAGAAATTAATCAATAGGCAAAAATCAATAGCATTCCTGTATACAGCATGAGTGTGTTTCAAAAGATGGCTGAAGAGTTCAAGTTCATAGAACCTGAATCTTTTAATATAAGCTGCAAGAAAGCACGAGTTTTGAGCCAAAGAAAGACATCACTCATATGAAATAGTATATTAAGCAAATTTGTCCTTTGTTCAGCAGGTAGACGCCATCTTTATCTTCTAAGGAAATTTGCTATACAAACATCCTTGAAAAGATGGGCTGGAACAAAAAGCCAGTTGGTGCCTTAATTGTAAGATGTGCAAAAATGTGCGAGACAAATAGAGAATTATTTGGCAGCAACATCCTATTGGCAAAGAGGTCACATGGATAAGACAAACCAACATGGGAGGATTTGGATCTCTTTCCTTTTCCTGTCCTCCCTCCCTTCCCTTCATTCTCCTTTGTCTAACCTTCTGAATGTCTATTTTTCCCCTCTCTTCCCTTATTGTGGGTTAGCTTCTACATATGGGAGGAGACAATATGCATGGATAAAGGGAGAATTTGTTGAGAATCATGACTATAATGATCTATCACATTTTTCTTTTTTTATTGGTTCTTTTTAGTTATATATGACAGTAGAATTTATTTTGGTAAAATTATATGAGCATGTAATACATCTTGTTCTAATTAGGACCCAATTCTTGTGGATGTACATGATAGTGGGATTCACTAGGTATATTCATATACATAGGAAAATGACTTTGGATTTATTCTGCTCTCTTTTCTTTTCCTATCCTCCCTCCCTTCCCTTCATCTTCCTTTGTCTAACCTACTGAATACCTATTCTTCCCCTCTCCTCCCTTGTTGTGGATAAGCTTATGCATATCAATGAAAACATTCTACCTTTGGCTTTTTTGGGACTGGCTTTTTTCAATGAGCACAGTAGTCTCCATTTACTGGCAAATATTATAAAGTCATTCTTCTTAATGGTGAGTAATACTCTATTGTGTATATATCCCACATTTTCTTTATCCATTCATCTGTTGAAGGGCACCTAGGTTGATTACATAGCTTAGTTTTATGAATTGAGCTGCTACATATATTGACATGGCTATACAAACATCCTTGAAAAGGATATATACCAAAAGGGTGGGATTGCTGGGTCAAATGCTGGTTCCATTCCTAGATTTTGAAGAATTTCCATAGTGCTTTCCAGAGTGGTTGCACCAATTTGCAGTCCCACCAACAATGTGTGAACGTTCCCTTTTCCTCACATCCTTGCCAACATTTATTGTTGCCTGTATTCTTGGTAATTACCATTCTGACTGGAGTGAGATGAAATCTCAGGGTAGTTTCATTTGCATTTTTCTAATTGCTAGTGATGACATATATTTGTTGACCATTCATATTTCTTCTTCTATGAATTGCCTGTTCAATTCCTTTGACCATTTATTTATTGAGTGGGGTATTATTATTTTTTTGGTGTTATTTTAGTTCTTTATATTTCCTGGAAATTAACATCCTATCTGAGGTTCACGGCAAAGATTTTCTCCCATTTTGTAGACTCTCTCTTCTTGTTCTTGATTATTTTCTTTATTATGAAGAAGCTTTTTAGTTTTATGCCATCCCATCTATTGATTTTACTTCTTGCACATCAGGAGAATTGTTAAGGAAGTCAGTTCCTGAATCAAAATATTAGGGTGTTAGGCCTACATCTTTTTCTAGTATATGCAGGATTTCTGGTATAATTTTATGTCTTTGATCCACTTTAAGTTTTGCTATCATATTTTTCAATCTAACTCAATGACAAACATATAATATTCATAAGAAAACATGTACAAATATGTCCATTATAATATTTTTTATAAGAAAAATATTGGCTATCACAGAAATTTATCAGAAGAAGAATAGATAATAAATTGTTGTATATTCATATAAATGATTGATTGATAGTAATGGTAAAATAATAATAATAGGTAATCTTTATTGACTATTAACCATGAGTGAGGCACTGTTGTAAACATTTTTCAGCAGCCTTTATCCCAATATATATATATATATATATATATATATATATATATATATATATATATATTTATTTATTTTTTATTAGTTACACATGACAGTTCAATGATCTTGACAATTCATACATTTGAATCAAATGAGTATAATTTCTCATTTTTCTGATTGTACAGTTTGCAGAATCACATTGTTCATACAGTCACCTATATATATATACAGCAATAATAATGTCTGTTTTATTCTGCTGCCCTTTCTATCCCCTCTTCCCCTCCCCTCCCCTCCCATCATATCTCTCTCCCCAATCTAATGTGACACACTTCTTTTTTTTTTCTCCTCACAGCATCATACTGTATTCTGTATAACAATGAGGGTCTCCTTCCATCTTCTGTGCAAATCCCCTTCTCCTTCCTTTTCTCTCCCACCTCTCTTCATATTTTATTCTATTAGTTCAAAAAATTTAAGATGTTTCAGAGGCAGATACATTGACCAAGATTTGAGATCTAGTAAATTAATGACAGTTTATTGGTCTGAAAGATTCATTATCACAATGAACATTTAGAACAAAAACTGAGTGGAAAAGTCAAATCGTGGATGGATACAATATAAATTCACTTATACAAACATCAAAGATATACAAACAATAGTATGTATTTATTTTTCACTTTTTGTGTTTTTAGCACTATTTTTTAGTAGTATATCTATGTAGGACTCTCAAATTTATTTTGAGCTTTGCTTTGCTTCTCTTGCTAGATTCTATCCTCTTCATCCACTATAAAAAATGAATATTTTATTTAGATCTGGGGATCCAATGCTGTGGCCAAGACAAGATTAGTGAAGTAAAAGCCTACAGATGGTGGAGTTCCTCAGGGCCTAGGAAGAATGACATATATCTCAGTTTCTATTCTCTCCTGGGTCTGTTTTCTCTAACTTCAAGATTCAAATCATGTTGTATCTTTCAAAAAGATACAACAAATCTAACAATTGTTTGCATTCCTCCTTTACAGCATTGGATTTTTCTTTTCTTTTGTATGCTTTCCTTTTTTCTTATTTGGTGGGATTTTTCAAGGAAAAGAGGTAAAATTATGTGCTCTGTCCATTACCTAGGATGAAAACTGGAAAACACAGCTCCATGCTGTGTCTTTATAGTTGTCCCTTTTCACTTGTTGGATGGACTACATGACTGACCTTGTATTATTCCCTTAGCATCCTTATTTATTTTTCTCACCCATCCATACAAGGGACATGCAGATTCATGTTCTTGTAGATTCATGTTCCTGTATAATGTCCTGCATATGTTAGATACTGCATGACTCCACCATAAGGTGTGGTCTGATGGACACAGAAAAGAATTTCTTTCTTTCATAACACAGATATTTATGTTTGATGAAAATGCAATGAATATTCTTTTCACATTTCTCTTTTGGTCTTTTCTGTTATTTTTATTACATTCAGCAAATTTTAGATTTATTTCACCCTCAAATGAAAACTATTGCAACAAATATTTGATCCCTATCCTCTACTATTCTTACCAGTCATTTAGCAAAGAATTTTACAAAACTGTTATGTTTTAAACATGTTGCTGTCTTTAAATTTCTAAAGAATTTCAACAATATTTGTTGAGCAATTTGGATATTCTTGGTATAGGTAACACAGGAATGAATAAGATATAGTGGCTGCCTTTGAGTAACGCATAGACTAAGTGGAGAGAAAGAGCCATATGCATATTAACCAAACTGTGGTGTGACATACACTAAGACAGAGGTTTTTATAAACTGCTTCAGGCTCACAGATAAGAGAGTGATTAATTCTGCTTTCAAGGCTGAGGGAAAACTGTAGAAATTAAATGACATTGAGTTGAAACTTGATAGATAAGTATAGGTTTCCATAAGACAAAAAGTAAGTGAGGATAATATTCTGAGCTGTATAAGAGTACTCACAAGTGATTGTGGTGTAGCAGAATTTGGGGAATGTGGGTATTGCTTCTGAGAAGTGAATGATATTAAGGAACAAAATCAGGGAAAAATCTGGATGTTGAGTTGAGGTGTTGGGGATCAGGATGAGGAGTTTAGTTTAGTAGGCAGGCATTAGGGGCTTTCAAAAGATTTTGGATAGGGAAAGTCATAACCAGATTTTTGTCTTAAAAAAAAAAATTCAGTCCCCTAGAATGTAGGTTTAGTGAAAGTAGTGACCTTGTTTGTTTTATTACTATGTCTTCAGTATCAAGAAAAATCCACACATACAATAGGTTTTTAGTAATATTTATTATGTAAATCAATGGCAGCTGAGAGTGGAGGCAGTTCATTTCAGGTAGGTGGCTTGTATAATAGTCCAGGGAAGTGAGGTTTATAAGGGCCATTTTTATTCTAACTTGGTGGCCAGTTAAACTGGGAGCAGAGCTCACCATCACAATGTATGAGCAGCAGTGCTGTCCAGAGATCCTCGACACATACTAGCAAAAATGTGTGTGTGTGTGTGTGTGTGTTTTAAGGAATATTTCCAATTCTTGGGCTGGGGATGTGGCTCAAGCGGTAGCGTGCTCCTCTGGCATGCATGCGGCCCGGGTTCGATCCTCAGCACCACATACAAAAAAAAAAACAAAGAAAAAAAAATAAATATTAAAAAAATTCTCTCTCCTCCTCTCTCACTCTCTCTTTAAAAAAAAATATTTCCAATTCTTAAAAGCAAAGGAATTTTTCTCCCCTATTGTTTACTTTTCATTGCTTGAATGGTCAAGAAAAACAACAAAAGTTTCCTAGGCCCATTTGTTGATTGGGTTATTTGTTTGTTTGTTTGTTTTTTTTTTTGGTGTATAGCTTTTTGAGTTCTTTGTATACCCTAGAGATTAGAGCTCTATCTGATATGTGAGGGGTAAAAATTTGTTCCCAGGATGTAGGCTCCCTATTTACCTCACATATTATTTCTCTTGCTGAGAAAAAAAAAAAAAAACTATTTAGTTTGAATTCATCCCATTTGTTGATTTTTGGTTTTAATTCTTGTGCTATAGGTGTCTTATTAAGGAAATTGGGGCCTAACCCCACATGATGGACATTAGGGCCTACTTTTTCTTCTATTAGACGCAGAGTTTCTGGTTTAATTCCTAGATCCTTGATCCATTTTGAGTTAACTTTTGTGCATGGTGAGAGATAGGGATTCAATTTCATTTTGTTGCATGGATTTCCAGTTTTCGCAGCACCATTTGTTGAAGATGCTATCTTTTCTCCAGTGCATGCTTTTAGCACCTTTGTCTAATATAAGTGGTCACATTCTTGTTTCTTCTTTTGTACTTCACTTTTCCAACTTATTTCCCCTTATTTCCTTACCGAATATCTTTAGTTGTTTTGATTTTCTTTTCTTCATTTCTCTATCCTCATTTACAGTCTCCACTTAACTGACACTGATGGTGGTTCTGAATTGAGAGAAAAGAAAAACTCTGGTCTTAATATACTCTGCTCCCACCAGTCTTCTTTCTGCTATTGTTTTTGTAGGTTTTGCCCCTTTTCCAGCTTTGTGAGGCTGGCATGCTGTGTTCTCTGAGGCCTCCTCTCGATTTACTCCTCCCCTTCTTGTGAGAGCTGTGTAATATGTCTTATGGACTCACTCCCCTCTTCCTCACACCAAGGTCATGTCCGCTGTGCCCACTGATAACTCACTGGCAGGTCCCTCATTGACCTCATTCACCTTCTCCCTCCCTGCCTCCTTCTCTCCCTCACCTTCTTACCTACTCACTCACTCACTCACTCACTCACTCACATACACACACTACTTGTTTTTCTGGCCTTTACTGGCAAGATACAGAAGCAAAAGAGTGTTTACTATTTTACCAATAAAGAAACGGAAGTTCAGAAAGATCTTGATGAAAGAAAGCTAGTCATTAACAAATGACAGGATCACAAAGGTTAAGTCAATTACAGAAAAGTTGACTTCTCTGTGTTAAAAACCAACATAGCTGGAGAGCTTTCAGTGGCATCCAGCACAATGACACTCAAGGCAGGGAGTTTACCCCGAAAACTAGTTGAAACAATATGAAATACGAGTTCATGGTCAGTACTGAAAACCGCCTAAGCAGGATGTTCCTCCAGGTCTTCTAGGTAGACTGGGCACATGGCGGCAGTGTCACTGTCATTAAGAACCACTGGGATGGTGAGCTCTGCTGCCAGTTTAACCAGCTGCCAAGTTAGAACAAACATCAAGGTTATATAAACGGTTAGAACTGATACTATTTATAAAGCAAGGAAACAGAATATAAAGTGAGATTTGTATCGATTTTAAACAACATTAGCTTAATTTGTGAGAAATGTAAGTATGATCCTCTGGAAATGTCAGGTGCCCACCTTAGTGACCCCAGCATTTGTGTAAGACAGAACACACAGAAGCCTGGTGCTTAAGTTTTAGAATTTAAGGACCATGACTCTGTGGCACATTTACAGATGTCTCATTAACAGTGTTTCCATATCATGAAGCCAGATGGGAAAGGCTTTTATTTCACAGCCTCAAAATAAAATTCTTTTATCTCTGAGGTCTGAAAAGAGCTGGGGTGGCTTCGACTGTCTTCCTCATCCCTCATCATACCACTTCTACCCCCCCCCCCCGCCCACCCTGCAACTTTTTTCTGTTGTTCTGAATTCCTCAGCTCCAGTGGGAAAGGCAGTTAATTAAGCTGGTGCTGTGACCCAGCTCATTCAAACTGTTTCTATACTTGATGGAGCCTCAGTTTTTTCTGGGGAGTGTGTTTAAAGCACAGTTTCTTGGGCTCCATTCAGGTCTCAAATCACATTTACTCGGTGACATGGCAATCTAAATTTTAAGAAGTTCTACAATGATTCTTGTGTAGATGTGTTGAGAACTATTGAAATTTGGAACTTCCCAATCCAATCAATGTCTGAGCTGTCCTTATTGATAACTTTGAGGTTGCCAGTGCAAAAGAGTGACAAAGTGTCGTGGTAAAAGTGTGCCTCTTCCTCAACAGAGCCTAGGTCAAATTCAGAATCCTATGGAACGTATGTGTGGTTGCAGATCTGGAGAACAGATTTGTCTGGAATCACTCTGGGAAGCCTGCCTCTTTTGTTGGCTGCCTTCACTGACCTGGTCAATATTGTAAAGTATGTTCAGGGACTTATAAGTATTCCTGATTGGTGAAACCAAAATAAGTTGTGTTAAGGGTGTGTATTTTAAAATGTGGTTACAAAGTATTTAGGAGCCATATAAAATGCCTGGTAAGTAACTCAATCAGTTTCAAATAAATTAACACTTATAAGTGTTAATTTATTTTATGGTTCATAGTGTGATAAATGAGAAGTTTTCAAGTAAAGGGGTGACATCATCAGGTACACATTTTAGAATAAGTTTCAATTAGTTATAAGTAGAATGGGATAGATTGGAATGGTAAAAAATAGAAATGGGAAGATTAGTACTATGTTAGTTCACTTCTGCTGCTGTAACAAATACCTGAGAAAATGAACTTATAAGAGAAAAGGTTTATATTGGTTCATAGTTTTGGAGGTTCCAGTCCATGTGGTTTGATTGGTCTTATGCTTTTGAGCCTATGGTGAGGTATGAGGTACCATATAATGATGGGGAACATGTAATGGAGCAAACAACTGACCTGGGAAAGAGAGAGCAAGTGGATAGGGGAGAACACACAATCCCCTTTGAAACCATGCTCCAAGTGATCAAAATACTCCCACTGGGTTCCATATCTTACAGGCTCTACAACCTCCCAATAGTGCCACAGTTTGCAGACCAAAACTTGAACATATGGGCCTTTGGTGGACCTCCCACAACTAGAGCATTACAAGTACCAGGGCTTGAACTCAGGCAGTGATAGTTAGAACATCAAATTAGGAGATTTCAAAGTCAGTTCCCAGGATTGGGAGATCTTTTCTAACTAACTATGTAAGGAGACTGATTAGAGAGAAAAAGAAATTCAGGATGACTAAGCTATGTGGAAAGAGGATCATACTCTAACAGAGACAGAAGGTACATTAGGAAAAGTAGGCTTCCCCCCTTAAGCCCCATATGGAATAAGGCCTGGTCAATTGGTGGTTCATAAAGGTCCTTAGGACTGGAATTCAGAAGGAGAGGAAAGGAGATGGAGGATCCAGAAAATTTTGTAATTATTTGGGGGGTTGGTAATTAAATTCTTGGGGGAGAGGATAAGATTCTTAGAGGGAGAATTCTAAGTGCAGAGACAAGGGCATATAAGAAAAAGGGGTGGCCCGTGGGATGCTGGCATTGGGGCTGTGTGTGATGGTAATGAGAAGAGGTGTGTGGAGAGCTCAAGTGAGAACTCTCACACAAGTCTCCAGCTATAGGAGATGCAAGAGGTAAACCAAAAGTTGAGTGGAAAATTAAGGTTCAATAAGTCATAAGAGAAGCCACACCAATTTTGTAAACCTCAGTGTTGGTACAAGTGCTATGCACCAGAGCACAGAATGAAGATATGAGAGACAACAGAATGACAATCAGCATGGACTGGGAACTGATTAAGAGTGGTTTGAGAGATCTGACCAAATATTGTGTCTTGTGACTTTCTGTAAACAGCCCAGCTACAGCATATGGACAAACCATCCATATGCAAAGATTAAGGAATAGATACCAAATAAATAGGTAAATATTTCAAAGACTTCCTAACATCAATTTCTGAAACTCTAGTACTAGTGTTGGCACATAGTAGGTTCTCATTGAAGGTCTTATAGAGGCATTAAAGAGTTAACCAGAGTAGCAAATAATTCCTGTAAGTAAATTAAATTCAGCATGATCCTAAACATGAATTCTGGCTTGAAACATCTCTGTTGAGGATTTCGGGGGATGTCACTCTTTCTGGCTAAAATATCAAAGCAAAGTGCATTCACCATAGAAAATATTTGGGTCACTTTTGCTATCCTTGATGAAATAGGGAAGCTCCACTTCTAATACCCCTGGAGAGCAGAATGGGTATTTCCCTTAAAGAGCTCTTTCCTTACTTATGAGATTGCAGAGCTGATAAAGAATAATGAACCCTGTAAGAATCCATAATTATCTCACACAATTTTAGTTTCATAAACCTGTAGTACTATGGTTCCCTGTCTTTTCTTTGAACCTTTGTTTTCAAAGACTGCAGCATGCTCTTTATTTTCCCTGCACCAGGTCTGCTGTCACCGGGCATATCATATCCACTATATCACATTAATGGCTGCCAGCTCAACAATGTGATACTCAATCCCATATATCAACCACTGATATAATCCATTGCCATACAGTATATTTCATTTGCATTTATCTTTTCCATACACAGTGCTCTCCTTTATCACTCTTTCAGTGGTCCCTCTTCTCCCCCCTGTTTATTCTCAGTGGCACACATCTATACTTTCCTCCTGGCTATGTTATTAATAATCCCTACAAAGACCTTTCTCCCCCTTTTACCTTTCCCCCCTCTCTGTAACTGACAGCTCCTTACAATTTGGCCTTTTAATGCGGTAGAGTCAGGCCTGAATGAGGATGTTTCTTTGTTATTTTCATAGGCATTAGCATAGCTGCCTGAGCTGGGGCTCAGGCACTTTCTTTAGATATGATTTATGACATCAATCCAATTTATGGCCATTTAAAGGAATGCTGAACTGGCTGTAAATCAGCAGAAGCACATAAAATACTCATGAGAACTGCTGGAATCCATCTGCATCAGCCTCTATCACCTGTAACGGCAACCAATCAGCAGCAAAGAGATGGAGCTATCATGTGGGCAGAGAGAAGTGATGGCAATGATAGGCTTGCATCAAGGAGAAACAACTCACCTGATGATAGCAGATAGCACACACAAGAACTGCAGGTGGATTAGAAAAGTTTACAGGGGTAGAGGAGTGGGTTAAAAATAGGAGTTGATACCTTATAGGTGCACATTAAGGATATATTGCAAAATAACACATGACAATAACTCACATAATTTGTAAATGTTTATGGTTTACAAAATTTGTGCATATTTTCTAATTTAAGCCTTTTGATAACTTTGATAATTGGGTTGTAGTTTGCCCATTTTATGAGAAAGATGAAGGCTATAATTGCCACAGGTCCAAATGAAGTCCGTAATCTCTGGAGCAGATAGCAAAAATCAAAAAATGGTGAATCATTATGAATTGTGGGAGTCAATTAATTAATTGAGGAAAGACATTATGATGCCTTAAATATATATTAGCAGGCACTGAGTGTCATGTTGGGCACAAATGATTTATCCTCTCTTTGGAAATGAGGGTTAATACACCCTTGAGAATTTGTGGCTCTTCTAAGGTGTTTGTCTCCCAGTATGTTGTTGAAAAGAAAAAAAAAAATCCTTCAAATAAGGCTTCCTTGCTCAATCCTTTGTTCCTTTGCTTATGGCATGGATCCCACAATTTTCTCTTTCATTGTCCCTTATATTGTGGTAATGCATGTGTGTGGATGAATATTTTATTTATTTATTTTTATTTCCTGCTCTCTCTCTCCTTTTCCTATCTCCTCTTTCCACTCAAAAAGATCATGGAGTCTCTGACCATTGCCTCAGGAAAGTTATGATAGAAAATAAACTAGACATAGATTTAAAATACTTTGTAAGCTTTTTAAAATATATTTTTAGTTGTAGATGGACACAATACCTTTATTTTATTTATTTTTATGTGGTGCTGAGGATTGAACCCAGTGCCTCATACATGCCAGACAAGCACTCTGCCACTGCCCTTAAGGTTTTATTTCCCAAAGTTGAAGGCTCAGAATGGCAGAAAACTTTTGGATAGAGTAGAGTGTCCAGGAGAAGCAGAAGCAAGGGAAGGATCAAGCCCCTGCTAATCCCTCTTTCATCTGTAAAGAGATTCTCTGGGCTTGGAGGAAGAGAAAATGAAAATCTGGAGTTATTGAGCTCTATAGATCTGGACACTGATCCTAGTCCCTATCACTTTGTAGTCACAAAACTCCACGTGCTTTTATTACTTTAATTAAAAATGTTTCAGTTAATAATTTCTAAAGTCTTTTCATTTGTGTGTGTGGATGTGTGTGCATGCATCTTGATCCCCTTTTTCCCTCATGGGTTTTCTCCAAGTCCATTTATAGCGTATTTTCCATCACATGCTAGTTCCAATATCCCATCTTTCAGGGAGTTGTATATTTCCTAATGATTTTTTACTGTTTTCCCACCTGCTTCCCTCACCTCCCATAAATTATATCCCTTGGACAAACTTTTCCCCATCTGTGCATAAGTTGAACCTTTCAGAGGAAAGTGCTATAAAACATCTAATCGATAAATAACCTTGTTCTCTTCATGGAGTAAAAGAGTCAATCAATCTTTACTCCTCCACATAACTGTGCATATCTTATCATACCTCAAATCCCATTACAACTATTTCTATGGAGAATTTCTTTTTGGTTGTAAGGGAGATTTTGCAATAGGTAAAGAGTAAAAAGGGTGCCTTACTTATCCAGAATATTTAGACTCCTTTTCAAAATGGGGTGGTGAACAGAAAAGCAAAATAGGCTTTGCAAAATGTTGTTGTTTGATACCTGTGTAAGACAAAATTTGCATTCTGACCTTGGATGTGATAACCACAAACAGGACTATTTTAATTTTTGAGCAACATTCAGCGCATGAGCAGTAAACTCTAGGGAATTCGAGAGCCTTCCTCAGCAAGACTTAAATGCATTCAAAAAAATGTAGATGAACTATTCCAGGGATTATGTAGTCATTACCCTTGATTAAATTTAATCACTACAATTTATGGAGGACATGAGTTGTTTGGTTCTGAATTTGTAAAGACTGGTTGTTTATGTTTAATGAGTTTGATGGAAATTTATCATCATCCTACCTTGTTTTGGGTATACTTGTGTGACTTACAGTTTTCATCATCTCATCCTACTTTCCATGGGACTGAATTCCCCCTTTGAAGTAGGCTGGAGATATCAGAACAGATAAGCCATGTTGGAAAGAAGAGACTCAAGGATGATGGTAGGGCACAAGGCTGAGGGTCAGAGACATGACACAAGTACACAGGCGGGTAGAATTTAAGGCAGAATTTCAAATCCCATATAATTTACTTATGGACCCAATTGCCTCAGTCACTTATAAGCTGTTTGACTTAATTGAATTTGTTAGCCTCCTTTGTCTCAGTTTCTTTATCTTTGAAGTAGGAATATTAATTTTAATTTATTCCAAAATTAATTTAGATATGTTATGTGGAGCTCTTAGAAGAGTTTGTGACACATAATAAGTGATGCACAATGTTTAGCTGTTTGTATTTTTGTTCCCATATTGTTACACACTTCATTTCTTTTATTTCATGTTACTAAAGCCAACCTAACTAAATTATATTACCATGATTTATCTGTCCCCTAGCTTCCTTATATTATTTCTAAATTGTTATGTTATCACCACTTCCTTCTTTGACAACTTCTATAATCCACATATGCTGTAATTTAACTTGCATATGTTCTCACTCATCGCCTATACATTGAACCAATTCCATCCCAGCTCCATAAATCCTCATCCGTGAACACAGTGATCAACAACAAAGATTCCTATGCCTTGCCCATGTGGTTTTCCCATACAGCTTTCCAACCTAGATTTTCAGTAATTTACCTACTGGAATTTATATTCCATCTACTAAAAAAAGGATCTGAGGCAATAAACATCAAAGCAGAAAGCTAGCAATACCCTCAAAAGGAGGTAAATTGCTATTTTAAACATTGAGATGATAAACAAAATTATTTTCCTGAAAGCAAAGTTGATTATTTCAGATTATTTCAACTAAAATATTTTTAGCACTCTAGGCTCACATACCTGTATCTAAGTGGTTTGTGAGCACAGGGTAGGAAGTTCAGACCTATATTGGGAGAGGATACTTATAGACCACATCATATCAAAACATCTCTCTAATATCAGATAATTAAAAAAATAACAATGATTGATATATATCTGTATAAAGGATGCCTGGACATACCTTGAATTAAAGAAAAAGGTACTAGATATATTTAAATGACATATATTTTCATTTAATTATGATACCAATCTTGATTGATAAGTTAAAAATCAATCCTTGTTCATCTTCTCTAACGAAAAGAAAAAAGTGGCTTACATGGTGATAATGGACCACATTTTTGTGTCTTCCTAAAATTCATTTATTGAAATCCCAACCTCTAATGATTTGGTATTATGAGGTGGGGTCTTTGGGAAGGAATTAGGTCATGAGAATGGAACCACAGTGATGGGATCAGTGCCATTATTGGAAGAAACACGAGAAAGCTCTCTTCCTCTCTCTTTGTTCTCTACCATGTAAGGACACAGAAAGAGGATGACTTTCAGCAAACTGGAAAGTAAGCTCTCACCTGATGCTGGATCTGCTGGCATGGCATCTTGAACTTGGATTTCCCAGCCTCCAGGACTGCAAGAAATAAACATGTATTATTGATATCACACTTTGATACTACATTATTGTTGTAGCCTGAATGTAATAAGATGATGCACAACAATGTAAGTTCCCAGATCCATCCATGATACTTAAAACCAGGGTCTTCAGGAGCAGTGCCTGAAAAAATCAAGTGTTTAACAGGTACTTGTTCAATTTTTATTTTCTACTGACATTTGAAAAACACTGAGTTGGAGAATCACTTGGTAACCTGACCTGCCTCCTTCTTTCTCCTTCTGTGGGTCTTCAGAAGGATTTTTCTTAGATTAGGGTGAATCATCAAAGCCCTATAACAATGGGGAGCATTTAGCATCTTTGGAGCACATAAGAATACTTCCAAGATAATTTTTGTGGAATTTAAAGTCATAAAATGCTTTTACTTTTTTTGTTCTGATATTCCTGATCTGTGTGACTTTAAAACATTGACCCTTGATGCTTCATACTTTTCTTTTTCTTTTTCTTTTCTTTTCTTTTCTTTTTTTTTTTTTTTTTGGTGTGAGGGGGGTGTACTCTGGATCAAACCCAAGGGTGCTTTACCAGGGAGTCACATCCCCAGCCTTTTAGTTTTTTTTTTTTTTTATATTGAGACAGGGACTCTCTAAGTCAATTATAGGTCTGTGCCACCATACCCAGCTACCTCAGGCTTTTCTATCTGTAAAATGGCATAATCATGTATTAGTTCCTTCATAAACCTTTGTGATCAGATGAGATAAAAAGCAAAGTACTGTATACTTTAGTATGACTGTCGTTCCTTTTTGGGACTTTAGTTATTCAGGGAGGACTTTCCCAATAATCCTCAATTATTTCCTTCCTCTTTTGTCATTTCAGGGACACAGCTACAGTGCCTTTGTGTGCTGCACAGACTCTATTCTTTCTTTTTTTTTTTTCCATCCATGCTGTTTTTTTTTTTTTTAACATCTAGAGAAGAATGCTTAGAATTTCTTTACTCCATTCCATCCTTTTCTCCAAAACTGAAGTCTGATGCCAAGCCAGCCATTTTTATCCCACAGAGTAACAGGGAAAATGCGAATTTGGCTGTTGGCACTGTTGCTTTCTATGACTTCTCTTTTTTTAAAGGCAAAGTTATTCTACAACTTGACTAGTTGGAGCTGAGATAAACAAGCTTTCCAAAGTCACAGAATCTAGAATAGTACTTGGATTTCTGACTCATGAGAGGCAGTTTAAAATTTTTCTCCATCTGTTCTGAGAGCATAAAAAGAGTGTTGGTTCTTGTGTTTCAGTCATTAGTAGAATTAAGAAAGAATATTCATCTCATCTTAATGCGTCTGCCTCTTCTATGGGAGCATCCACCTATTATCTCATTCCCTGAGAAGACTGTTCTTCTAAAATTGTAGAAATCATAGTATTCGGTGGTGTACCACAAAGGGACTACAAATATTTAAGATCTAGAGCGAATGGAAAGGAGAGTGGTATGGTGTACAAACCAGGGCAAAATATAAACAGCAATAGACCAGGAATAGAAGGACTTGGAGAAAGCGGCACTTGTGTGAGGGTTGATCAACATCTGTACACCCAACACATATGTCAGATACATTCAAAGGCCTACAGAGGATTAATAGAGGACTACCATGCAGAGCTCAGAAATCCTGAAGAACAGCACTTTCTATCTGACACTAAGTGGTGAGTCTGGGATTATGCTGATTTTTTTCCCCAGTGGATTTTATATCTTTAGTGCCTTCAAATTCTTAAAGATAATGTGCTAAAGAATCATCTAAGGGTCTTGTTAAAAAGCAAAGGTGTGAGGTGGAACTAGAGGTCTATGTTACAGTAGATATCCACGCTACTGCTCTACAGACTACAATTGATGAGCAAGGGACCCACTCTAATATTTAATTAATAATGTGTACCTTCAGTTTGAGAAGCACTGAATGAGAGTGATTCTCAAATTTGGATTATATACTGGAATATCTGAGGAACTTTAAAAAACATGAATCTATACCTAGACATTCTGATTAAATGTCCTGGACTATAGCCGGGATATTGAATTATTAGATGATTCAAATATGGAATCAACTCTAGATTTATATCTAAAATCGATATCAATGGTTCTCAAATTATGGTGTTTATGCCAGTAGCATTAATAAAATATTGGAACATGTTAGAAATGTAAATTCTCAGGCCCCTTCCAGAACTTCTGAATCAGAAACACTCAGGGTGAAGTCAGGAATCCCTGCCTTAACAACTTCTCAGATTACACTTAGTTTGAGAACCAGGACTCCTTTGGAATACTTGTTAAAACACATTGTTGCTTCCACTTTGCTGGTTTCTGATTTGATATGTCCCAGATGGGACATGAACATTCATTTATTCAACAAATGTTTGTTGACTTTATGCAAGATCCTGAGGAAATTAGGATGGATAGCCACAGTCCTTATTTTAAGAAACTTATAGTTCCTTTGACCTTTATTTAATTATTCCTGCATTTATTCTTTCATCTCATGTTCACTTATTTTTAAGTTCTCTTGTTATGTAACAAGCACTTTATGAGACACTGGTTAGAAGTTAACAATAAGACAAATTTAACCCTATTTTTGAGGGAATAACAATCTATTTGGGGAGGAGGGAGGAAACAAACAAAACAGATACATGAATGGGTATGTAAGTACAAAGTAGGATGAAGGATGTGGTTATCAGAAAAACAGAGGAGGCTACTTTAATGGGCAGGAGAGAACACTTTAGAGGTAGCAAGACACAAGCTCAAAAGAGACGGGACATGGTTAAAGTGGCAAATAGTTTGGGGATTGGAATCTGATAATCTGGTCTTGGTTGGAAAATTTAATAGCTGCACAAATGACTTGAATTTCTCACCCTCAGTTTTCCCATCTGTTAAACGGCAATGGTGATAGTTAGTTCATAGTGATCTCATAGTCATACTTAGTTCATAGTGATCTCATGATCACTATGTATTTAGTATGTGTAAGGCTTATTTTCAGTGATATTATGAGAGAAATTCACCCAGCCATATGAACATCCACTAGGTGTTGGCTTTGTTGTAAGCTGAAAATATAATCAAATGTGAAGTTGTTTTTTTTTGTCCTCAAAGTGCTTACAGTATTATGATTACTCTGCTATGGTTTACACGTGGTTTAAGTGTGTGCCCCAAGGATTTGTATGTTGGAAGCTGGGTCCCCAGTATGGTGATGTTAAGAGTTAGTAGAAGCTTCAGGGGTGGGACTAGTGGAAGTCTTCAGGTCATTGGGGACATTGCTTTTAGGACTTGATGTAGTATTCATGAGATCCTGGTTATTTCCTGTGAGAGGGTCTTTACAAAAGAGCAAGAACGTCTCCTCCCCAGATTTTCTTTCTTCCTGTTCTGCCATCTAATATGTCTCTTTCTCATGGACTATTACCGTTGAGATGATATGGGGCTTTCACCAGAGCTGAGCAGAGCCTGGCATCATGATCTTGGATCTCCATATATATGAGGTAAACCAAAATTTTATCTTTATAAATATCCAGCTTCAAGTATTTTGTTATTGAATTGGAAAACAGACTAATACATACTCAATAAAAATCTTGCACAACATGAAGAAGATGACTATGGTGCACTCTGCATTAAATGTTATGAAGGATATTATTTCAGGCAGAATAAAAGAGCAAAATCCCATATACTCCACTGGAATCTTAGTAGGTAAGATCTCTCTGATTTTCTTTTGACTCATAACTATCAAACCTTTTCTCAGTAAGCAAATCTGGATTACTTGCCTTCTCTTTAAGAGCTTTAACTATACATGGAGTCAATACCATAAATCCTTCCTTACTATATGCTAACTCTGGGAACCACTGGCAAAAATATTGACTTGTTCAACAATTCATTAATCATGGAGCATTTCTTTAGCACATTACAGTCCATGAACTGTACAATTTGAAAGTATCAAGAGGCTAAAAGCAATGTTGTGTGGCCTTTGAGACCTCAACAACATGTATTAACAATGGTAATGATAACATTATAATAGTAAAAGCTACCATTTATTGAGTGTCTACTATGTATAGAGACTGTTATAAACCTGTGTATACATTACCCATTATCACATTTGAATCTTAACAAACTTCATGAGGCACATAATATTTTTCAAATATGGTACCTGAGGCAGGAGTTAAGGGACGTGTCAAGGGCTATGTTTTGAAAAGCATTGAGTGTGAAGCAAACTTTTTTCTTTTTCTTTCCACTCCTGTCTCTGCTTTTGTTCTGCAGTACTTGAGTGAATTCTTCATCTTTCATCTTGGTTTTCATGTTTTTTTTCCTAATCATTATAACTGGAGGTAAGAAAAGGAGCGATTATTTTATTCTTTTTCCTTTGTGTGTTTCTTTGTGTTTATCACATTTGTCTGGCAAAAACCAGATGTAGAGTTTGAGTCACTATTACCTTTCTCATATAAGCCTGAGAGCTTATCTACAAATATCTCCATATCCTTCTTCTTTTTTTTTCAATCTGTAGTTCCAAGTGTTTTACTAATTAGGGTCAATTGTCCTTATATACTTCTTGTCTCTTCTCATATAGGCTATAATAGAAAAGTAAGGTGATTGTGAAAATGCAGAATAGAAAATGGGTTTGCCTAAATTTTCGGACTGCTTTCAGATCCCAAAATAGGCCCTTGGATGAATGGGCTAGGTGATACGGTTACAATTATGATCAATCCTAGACTGATCACATTACTTGGGTTTTAATTTCTATGGTGTACAAAGAATATAGAATACCAAGATGTAGTCAAAATTCAATATGACTTTAGTGATCATGAAACAATCATAATTTGTACTCATCATTATTGAGTTGCAACACATTTTCTGTGGTTTTGAACAATTCATAAAATATTATATGCAAATGAGAGTAGGTAGCATCATTTTAGAAGGGGCAGAGGTCAGTTGCTCGTCCTATTTTAGAGCAGTCAAGAAGAGAGAGAGAGAAAAAAACTTTGGTGATAGATACCATGATGATCCCAGCATTTTCGCTGGGAAAGATCAAAATTGTTACTTCTTTCTCATCAGAAATCCTATTTGTGACATTTGCACATATCTGTGAATCTTACTGATTATAGCATTGAATTAAGAAAATGCCTATTTCTGTCCCCTTTATTTGTCTTTATAGGCCTCCATTTTGTCAGCTGACCATTGATCCAGTTCCCTTCAGTTCTGTTATTATGCCTTTCCATTGAAGATTGCCAGAATGATTACCAACCTTTATTTCTACTTTGTGTTTTCCAGATATGGTTGTTGGCTGATTTCTGAGCAATGATGTCAGTGAAAAGTTATGACTTTTGCCAGTGGAAACGATGCGTTGGAGCGTGACATTAATTTTCTCAATGTCTCTTAGCTTATTGGACTATGTAATTCATGAGAACCTATAACAATTTGAAAATTTTAAGACATTGCTTTTAAAAAGAAAGCATGGTTGTATTATTCATTTAAATACATGCAGAAATACCAGCTTTGCTAATACTGAATTTGCAACTTCACATAAGTTGTTTGATTTAATTTTGTATCACTTCAGTGAGTTTTTTCCTTTATACCTAATTTAGAGATGAATTAGGTAGCATAGCACATCATGGGGTTTCAAGATTGCCTGAGTTCAAAACCTGATTTCACCAATTAGTCATATGGCATCAGTGAGTTAATAAACATTTTAAGTCTCAGTTTTGTCATATGTGCTAAAGTGGAGATAGTATGTTTCACCTAAATCCATAGAGTTGTTCTGAGGATTCAATGAGATGAATATAAAAATTCTTAGCATAATGTCTGATAATATAATAAGAATTAAGTAAATGTTGCCTATTATTATCATTTCCTAAGATTACAGAACTAATATGTAGTGGAGCTGAAATTTGAATTCAATGTTCTTTATCTCAAAGGTCTCTACTCTTATCAAGGTACTATGCCTCCAGAGACCAGTTATTAGCCCAAGATGATTTGTGAGAAATTATACCTAATACTTGTATGAGTTTTGGTGGTTTGAAACTGTTATCTTGAAGGTCTTGTCCCTGTCAGATCAATTCTCTACCTCGCAGTCAAAGTAATCTTCAAAATACATAAATCGGATCACCACATGTTCCTTCCTAAACTACTTCAATGGCTTTACATGGTTCCCAGGATAAAATTCAAATTTCTTATCATAGCCTAAAAGTCCCCATTTGATCTAGCATCTTCCCTGTGTCTTTCGACTTTCACTTTTTCACTCTGCTCATCAATACAATGTCTTTTCAGTTTCTTGAATTTGATCATGGATTTTACAAACAATGTTCCCTATAACTAGAAGAATCTTTCCCTCACTTTATTCTTGGTTAATTTTTATTCATCCTTTGGGCTTCAGCTTAAATGCCTCATTCTCAGAATGGACAAACTTGATTACACCACTTCCTTAGCCTTTCAGCATCAACAAATGCTGCTCACATTTTTTTAGCACTTAATAAAGGTGCTAATTATGTATTTATTTATGTTTATTTGCCTTGTATGTCTTTCTTAATATACAACTAACTTGTGAGAGTGGAGAGTATATCTGGCACAACACTGTATGGGCAGAAGTCTTATTCTTTCGGAGCTTCCTTCCTTAGACAATCTGCTGTATGAATAAGTTTAAATTTTCATGAGGTATGCCCCTGTGTGTGTGTGTGTGTGTGTGTGTGTGTGTGTGTGTGTGTGTATGTACATATAGAAAGTTTTATGAAAAAATGTCATACCTATGTACTTATTACATAATTTTATCAATTTTAATCATGCTCAATTTACATTTTTAATTACAAAGCATTTGAGATACAGCAGAAGACCGCTCTCTATTTAGGGACAGCAATTGACTTGAATTTGGCATATATGTACATCTATAATAATATAAAAATACTTATACATATTTTTATATTATTATAGATGTACATATCTTAAATGACATGCGACCTATTTATAATATTTATGAATATCATCAAAAGGACTTATAGTGATCATATCATACTTCACATGTTCTCATGGCAATTAAAGGAAGCAAGAAAGGGAAGGGAAATCTAAAATGTATTTTCAGGTTTCTGCTTGCATTAACTCTGCTAAGAAACCAGTGGCCAAAAGCAAGTCACATGTTTAAGCTCATTCAGAGTGGGAGAAGACTGCAAATTTTGGGGCCAGAAGGCTTGGACACAGGGGCACCCCTTCACTGAGGCCATGAGTGTCATCAGTTCACTCCATACCCCCTCAGAACACTGAGCTAGAATCACAAACAGAGCTCTATTCCCCCCTCATATAGGCTTTGGCATAAGCAATTGTTAAAATGTTTATGCTCCCTCTACTCGTTTTTGATTATGATGTTATGTTTAGTGGATCTTATTGCTATTTCCTTTATGACTTTAACCTGTGTTGTGATTTATTGACTTTAGGCAGTTTCTATCTATTTCCTCATATGAAAATGAGAGTATTAGAGCAATGACCTTTTTTTCCGTCATTATTCTCTTAACTGTGATTTTTTTCTATTATGTTATTCTATTTACATTAAGATTTATCTTAATATTTATTGGTCTTATACCTATGTGTCTTTTATATTTAATCAATTGATTTCTAGAGACTGAAATTCATTGCATATAATTCACAGTTTTTTAAATGTGTACAATTATTCATTGTAAAATCAGAAAATGTGTTTATCTTAGGAAAGGAATTGTTACCCAGTGTCATTTAAACTCTGTGGTAAGGTAATAGTCTCAGCATCCAATTTTAATGAAATCCTTTTTCAAAGCTTTTAAGCTTTTTTCCCCTTCTTCTGGGTCACACTTAAATATATATTCCACGTTGTCCTCTTTCTTGGGTTATTTTTTTTTCATTTGGTAGAGTACCTTCTTGAATAAATTCTTTTATTCATAAAGTATGTGTGGGTTTTAAACTACCTAGTTCTTGCCTGTCATTAAGTGTTTTCATTTTTTTCTCCCATTCAATTGATATTTTTCAGGCATATAGTTTTGGTCTAGACTCTTTTTTCTCCTCGAGAAGGAGAAAAAACTTGAGGAGAATACTGTATTATCCTCTGATATCCAGGTTGTTGAGTATGTATAATTATCCTTAAAATTATGAAATTTCTCCTAGTGGCAGGTGTTTCCATTTTTATTTGAGTATTCAATTTGTCCTTCAACATAACAGAATTCTGATTTTCTTCAATATGAGGAAATAATCTCTCATTATTTGTTTGAACTTTAATCTTTATTATCATACTTTCTACCCAATTGATATTTTATTAGATCACTATTGACTATCAAATATTTGACCACAATGTAACATAAGAATTACATTATGCATACTATTCAATATGTACATGTGTATTACTACTATATATGCTACATTCTGATTGTCTTAATCAGCTTTCTGTTGCTATAATAGAACACCTGAGACTAAATAACTCACAAACATTAGAATAGTTGATTTTATTTCATGATTCTGGAGGCTACAAAGTACAAATGGTGCTGGCATCTGTTCAGATTTTGAGGGTCTCATGCCGCACCATAATACGGCAGAAAAGGAAAAGGGTAAGCAAGTTTATGTAGAAGGTGCAAAACACATGATTTTACAAAAACCAACTCTTGTAGTAACGAATTCAGTTTAAGGAAAGTGAGATCACATTCCCAGGGGATGGTATTCATTCCTTTATAAGAGAGGATTTCTTATGATCCACATGCCTTTTAAAGATCTTATCACCTCTCAATAGATGAAGAATTAAGCTGCAACATAAATTTTGGTGGGAACATACCTATTTAAATCATAGCACCATAGCTGGGCATTGTGGTGTGTGCCTATGTCCTCACTACTCAGGAGGCCGAGCATGTTCAAGGCCTACCTGGGTAGCATAGCAAACAAACAAACTATAGCACTGATCTATTAGCTAGCTAGCATTCTTGTTTTTCTTTCTTTTTAATGCTGATTATTAAAGTCTAGATTGATATCTTGGCCATATTAGTATGCTTATGGTGCTTTAATAAGATATCAGACTGGGTGACTTGAACAACAGAAATTTATTTCTCAGAATTCTGGAAGCTGGAAATCCCAGGATCTGAGTGATAGCATGCCAGTTTCTGGGAAGGGCGCCTTTTTGGCACATGAATGGTGACCTCTGTGCTATAGCCTCACATAACTGAGAGAGAAAGAGACATCTCTTGCATCTTTTCTTCTGTGTGTGGTACTGGGGTTGAACCCAGGTCTGCTCTACCACTGAGTTAAATCCCATCATTTAATTGTTTTTTTTTTTTTTTGAGATAAGATTTCGCTAAGTTGATAAAGCTGGCTATTTGCAATTCCTTTGCCTCAGCCTCTCAATTCACTGGGATTACAGATATGCAGCACCACACACAGATTCCTGTCTCCTTTTTTAAGGGCACTAATCCCCACATAAGGGCTCATGATCTAATTATCTTCTAAAGTCTCCCTCTCTGAATATTATCACCTTGGGCATTAGGAGTCCATGTATAGATTTTGAGGAATACAATTCAGTTCACAACAAAGATCCACTAATAGGCTACTTCCACAGCTTGAACATTAATGTTTTTGGTAAATTTGTTCTTTTGAACTATTTATCACCTCTTAAATATTACCTCTTAAATATTCCTTCACATTCCTTTTGTTATATATGTCATATTTTTAACTCTGTCCATTGTTTTAATAAATCAGTCTTAAGATGGAGTCAACTTATTGATTTGCCAATGAGTTGATTTTTAGTTTTCTTTCTTCAAATTTTGAATTTCTAGAACAAGTTTCCTACTTTTTGCATACTATTTTCATAGCAGCCTATTCTTTTTTTTAATGACTGCATTGCCTCTCTTCCTCCTTTTTAAGTCCATATGCAATTTATATAACTTGAAATCCACCATTTGAAATTGTATTGTCAATGGGCTTTTGAAAATACATTCACTCTGTTGAGCAATGATCACCCCTAGATAATTCCAGAGCATTTCAATTATGCCCCACCCTGGAAAAAAAAAAAGTTTGCCTATTAGTCTCAGTTCTATTCTCCCTTAATCCCTTGGAAAACAATAATCTATTTTCTCTGTGTATTTACTTAATTTTAATGTGTCAGAAGCTTCCCTCCCATTATGAAATTTAAAGATCAGTTAAGATGCAGAAAATCACACTAACCTTGACCAAGGAGGTGCTGCCTCCAGACACTTTGAATCTCAAGGAAGTAAAATAAAGATTGGGACATGCCTGGAGGCTGTGCTGCGACAGCTATGGAACCTGAACTGTGGTGTAGCAGGGAGCCTGCACCTTCGGAGGACTCTGGGGATGTTGTAAGGAGGTTCTTGGATGCATCTTACTTCCTTTTTTCCTCTTCCTTTTCTTAACTGGGCTCTGTGGCATTCCTGATGATATTGTGAGCTCTCCAATATCCTTCAAATAAATTAGTTTCTAATCAAAACAGTATAATTTGGTTTCTGTGGTTTTCCATAACTGCTGGTACAAAATAATAATAATAAGGAAAGCTAGTTCTCTAAATAAAAGTAAAATTAATTGCATTAAAAATCTTAAATTATGAACAGTGCATTTTTTCTTAATTCCTATTTATGGTCCTTTCTTCCTACACATATTTCTGGATCACTTTCCCCAATAAATATCATTCATATACATAATATAGTAAGCAAGACTTTTCCTCGTTCTTTCTGGTTCTGCAATCATATATTCAAGAGCTACTTGACTGTGTGATTTGAAACTACAAAATCTGTGTCTTCTCACTGAACTTCTATACATACCTTTTACATAGTCCTCAGCCCTCTGCCTCCTTACAAACCACCAGAGCACAGATCTGACATAGAGATATTTTCCTCTTCTATATTCCCTTATGTTTCCTAGCACATCACTGCAAAACAAATTTTCTTTCATCCATTTGTCTCCTTTATCTATACTCATTCTCCAGTTCCTTCTTTTCATAATTCTCTTTGACAGAAACAACTCAAAACTCATAGGGTGTATATATCTGAGGATAGCAATTTCATTGTTGAAAATTCACTAGTAATATCCCCAATGTTCTAGTACAAGCTCCTATAATTTATTGGATGAAATTATTAGTTTCCGGTGCAGTCATCAAATGACCCAAACTTTTAGAACCATATGACATTAGTCATCTTGCAAAGATTTTCTGTGCATCTCTTCTATAGGAATCCTGGAAGGCTTATTTAGTCACCAGATAGGGGAGAAGGAAACCTCTGCCTTTCAATGCCCATGGGTATTGTTTCAGCTGTTGCTTCCTGTTCCAGAAAAGAGGTTTGTGTTCCCAAATAGCAACAGGCAGATGGAACCTAGTGGCATCAATACCCTTTAGGCATGGAATAAACTCTCCAGTTTGCCCAGACTCTCCTATTTCCCACCGTCTCCCAGAAAGCCAGGGGCCAGCTACAATTTTCTGACCTGGTCAGCATTGGGTATTTCTGTGGTCTTCCTCTTCCCCCAAAGACTTCAAGTTTGTGAACTGTTAATCTAGACCATAATACACAGAAGCCTCTCATCTCAGTGATTCAGATTTACTTAGAAACTTCTTTGTCTAAAAAAAAGCTGGGTATTGCTCTAAGTCTAGATCTTAGAGCAAAAAATGCTTGACTGTTTTCTAGTAGGAAATGTACAATGCTTCCATGTTTTGTTTTGTTTTTCCAGCCATGCTAAAAATCAGAGTATGAGACACTTTCTCAAGAAGGCTCTCCAGCTACCTTGACTTCACAGCAAGCCACCTTTCACTGGAGGGAAGCTCATGCTTTCAGAGGGCTTACTCAACCACATACATTTCCTGCCTGAAGCCTCCACTGGTCACTGGGTAATTACAAACAGCAGCAAGCTTCAGAGCACAGAAAATAGAATTCTAAGAAGTTCTCAGGAAAGGTTGCCAGCTGTCTAGGTGCCAGAGTGGGCACCGTATCACGGAAAAGCCCTGCGGGAGAGAAACCAGCTGCAGCCGCTGTCCCTCTGAGGGTGACCAGATGCAGTTGCTGTCTGGTTTATTTTACTTCGGGTAGAGAAATTGTAGTGACAAGGATTGGAGGGGGTCTCTCAGGATTTCCTCATGCCACCAACACGGGCGGCCAACTTGGGCTTCTGAGGAAACTTTTCTTCCCCAACTCTTTCCAGGCTGCTGCTAGCAATCCAGTGTTTGGTCCCTGCTGGTCGATAACAGAACCAAAGATGTGTCTGTTTCCCAGGTGGGTGCCTGCCACAATGGTAAGGAGCCAGGGGTGTTAAGAGTTTTTTATTGCATGCCCTTAAGTACATCCAGGATCTGGGCTAAATAGAGGAGATGGTTATGTTGGTGCCAAGGTGCACTTCTCAGTTTTAGAGAAGACAGCAACTTCAGTTTCCTTGAAAGTCCTCAACTGCCCTTTTCTGGAAGCCAAGTAATGTGGTGAAATTATTTATGATTATAGTACCTCAAGTCCCCATAGCATCTTTCTTTAAAGTTTCCTTACAGTTTCTGAAAAAATCTACCAGGTCTGGGTACTTCAGTTGTGTTCACCAATTAGGACAGAAGAACCACATTTAATAGGAAAGAGATGCATGAGTCTAAAAGTTATAGCAGTTGAACTAGCAGGAGTGAACAAATCCTGGGTAATGGTCTCCTTCCTAAGGCCGACCTCCATTTCCCATTGTGATTGTTCCTAGAAGAAACCCTAGAATTTCAAGATATTTCACGAATCCCTCTGAAATTACCACAGTTATAAAGGCCATTTGCCTTTACCAAGTTACCTATCAGCTTTTATGACCACTAATCCCAACCATGAATGCCCTGAAGTAGGCACAGGTCCCCTATGCAAATTGAATTACTCAGGTATTGCCACTATCATGCTGTGAATCAAATTATCCCCAAAGATGAATAGTGTATAAATAAGCTATAAGTTCTTTGGGGATGGATGCTGGAGCAATCCTGCTCAGGGTGAGGGACACCTGGATTTAGATTCAGGCTCCAGGTTAATCACAGGCCTTTTTCATTTGTTGCTTTGGCTGAGTGACTGTGTAGGAGTAGTTTCTTGATGGGTGACTGGAGCATAAGAGAGCAAAAGGAAACACGAAGCCTCTTGAAGACCCACTTAGAACTCCAATGCTTTTACTTTCACCTACATTTCCTTGGTAAAAATCATACATGTGGCTAAATTTATCAGCACTGGGGAGGGAAAATGTACTCTGCCCACTATGGGGGGATACCAGGAAGTCACATAAAAAAGGACATGTGTAAGTAATTCTTATGCAAAAAAAGGGCATGAAGAGTTGTAAATAACAACCTATCAGTGAAGAACACAGGAAGAAAATCTCCCTGAAATGGTGGAAGAGAGGAAAGTTTTCATTATTAAACAATGAAATTATAGATGTAAGGAATTTAAGTAGTTCAGTCTTGGAAAGGTGAATGTAATTAAAAGGAGCATGTCTTGAATGGAAGACAGCCAATTAGAGGATTTGAATGTTATTACAAGTAAGTTATTAACCATCCAAGTTTTACAAGTTATTAAAAAAAAATTTCCCCCAAAAGGTTTATCAGTTAAGAAAACTCTGATGCGGAAAGAAAGAAGAGAGGTCGAGTGAATAAGCACAGGAAGGAGAGAAGAAAAAAATAATTCTAGCCAAGAAAAAGACAAAGTGTACTAGTGAGAGACATCCTGGGAGGGTTAGGAGGTCAACATTCCAGAACCATTCTTCCTCAAGCAGGCTAACTGGTCTCTAAATTGCAGGAATTCTCTTCAACTTAAAAAAAAATATTCTCAACATTTTAAAAAGATTCATTGTGTAAAGGCAGTAAAATGATAAGAAATACAGAATCTTAAAAAAATTACAGCATATTCTGCTCAGATTGACTACCCAGTGTCTCTTCTTCCCTTCATATTAAGAGAATCCATTGTTCATGTGGGTGGCTATGAACCCAATTTAACGTGTAAATTTTTCAACCTTTCTTGCTGCTATGGATGAGTCTGTGACATAATTATGACTAATTAGATATAAGTTTTAGGGTGAAACTTTAAGGTAAGCTTTTACCAAGCGGGTATGTTCATCTGAAATCTGCCTTTTGACCTTTCTGCCTAGACGCAATTGTTACAGACAGAGCAACTATCTGGAAATCACAGGTGAAAATCATGAAACCACAGTCGGTCACTGAGCAGAAATATTGGAGCATTACTCCTTGCTGGCATCGGGGAGCTTCTGTGCCAGCATCACTACCTAACTCCCATGTTTCTTATTATGTGAGAAAAAAATAACCCTCTACATGTGGGTTAGCCAGTGTGGTTGCTTTTCTGCTACTGGAACCAAATAAGTTCCCTCAGAGAGTGGTGGAGAGTTACTATAAGTCACGCTAATCAAACTATTTCCCTTATTTTACCATGAATGCAATAGCCATTCTGAAATTAAAGTGGTGTCCTCAAGGTCAGGTAGCTAGATATCTCTACAATCCTTTTAGCACTGTTATCCTTACTATTGGGACTAGAGAAGTATAAGTGAATTAACCCCAAACAGTGTCCAATCAAAAGGATCCACAGCGTAGCCACATGATGCTCCAACTCCCTGAATTTAAAGCATGTTTCTGCCCATGTTAAGATGAACTTGAGCATGCCAGGCCAGAGTCAGTTGACCTACAATTCTATTGACATTCCCTGTGCTCTCCTAAAAGAACCAAACAGGAGACATGCATAATTGTAAACAGCCATGCCAAGAGGCAAGCCTGGCATTCTGGAGACTCCCCGATGTATGTTAACAACTAGAAATCGGTAGTGGTTCAGGGAAGCCAGAACATCTCCCTCCATTTCCCAGAAGGAGAAGCAGATGAAAGACCAGCTGGCTTCACTTGTAGGAGATGTTCTTTGAAGCCACAGGTGGGTTTTAGCTGCCAGGAGCACAAACACCAAAACAGCATTAGGAGATCAACATCACGGTGTGAGGGCTAGAAGTTCATCGGCTGACTGGAGATTAGGGAACCCCATTCAAGTATTTCATTCCCTCCTTTGAAACTATTGATTAAGGATCTTTACATAGGAATCTGTCACCCCTATCTTTGGGATTTTAGTGAAGTAAATTTTATGCTTCCAATTACCTAAAGGAGTCTAATGCCATGGCCTGAACCCCAACCTTATGTGTGCACATGTGCACACACACTTGGGGGGCCCATTGTTCACATTTACATTATGAGACTTGGAGCATATTTAACATTTTCCTTTTGCCAAACAGAGGCAACTATCCCCCATTTGGGGGAAAAGTGAGCAAGGGAGCTTTCAAACTGCCTCACTCAAATTCTTTTTACAAATAGCTGTAGTTTTCTTACTGACATCAGTTAAAAGGCCTTTCAATTGAAATTGTCGAAGTGACAAGATAAACGGGTACATTTATCTTAAAGCTTTAGAAATACACAAGGGAATGAGTCTGGAAGAATTAGAAAGAAGCCATGAAAATCCTTAGATTGAGCTAAATATGCAAATGCAGTGAGTTTACTCAATTTTAATTTACTCACAGGAAAATCGAAACACCATAATGGTCAGATCCAAACACTTACTATTTTCTTCTTTTTTTAATTACCAATTTTTTTTCTTTCTTCCTGTCTTCCCTTGTATATCTGGTCAGTTATCATCTAGTATTTTTTTCCCTTTGTACATTAACTCTTTTAAATGTGCTTGAAGCTACTATTTGTAAGAACTTGATGAATTTAAGTTCTGGCAGTGATTCTCATATTAAAATACTGATGAGAGAGCACATGATAATCTCACAAATGAAAGGACATTTCAGAATAGATTAAGAATATTTTATCAATTTAGAGGGGAGAAAAAAACCCTTGCTCTTGCAGGACAAATCAAATTTTATAATGATAGTTAAGAAGTGAAGTTGGAAGTATTCAAAGTAATGAAAATATTTTATTTGGGAGAATAATGAGAACTCCAAGCTACTTGAGGTCTCCCTGTCTCTGAAAGCTTCCTGAATAGCATTTCCAGATTTAGCAAATAAAAAATGCAGAGTGCCAAGTTAAATTTGAATTTCAGATGAACCATGAATTGCACAGAATATAATCATACTAATAATTATTTATTGTTATTTGAAATTCAAATTTAACCTAATGTCCTGCATTTTATTTCACAACCCTATGCCCCATTGGCTGTCCTTTTTGACCATTGAAAGTCTCCTAAAGACTTTGGTCTTTCTTTCTCCATCAACATCTCTTATGGAGATAGAAGGGCATTATATTAGCAACACTGATATGGTTCTAATTAGGCTCCCAGAAAGGGGGCCAGGGAGCTAGTTGTACACATTTCAATTTCAAAAATTTCAGTATTTCTACAATTACAATTTTACTTAAATTTAAGTTAATGATACTCTCTGAGTTTTTCCTGCCCTCCCACCCCGCCCGCCACCAGGGCATATTGAAATAATCCCCTAGGTGTTGATTCATTGATAGTAATACATAAAATCATGGAAAATGTATCCTTTTCTGATAAAATTCACCTGTGTTCCTATGTGCTAAGATTTTATTTCACAATCTATTTTTTTCTCCATCCCAAGTGCAACAATTCTTTAGTGGATCAGGATGAAGTCTCTTTATTAGAAAGTCCTTTCCACTAGTCAGAATCTTGAGAAATGTCTTCTTTTTTTTTTCCCTATAAGAAGGAGTCTAAGTTATTCATTCCTAGCAAATACTAGAAAAGCTTTGAATACCATAAAGATGGTGAAATAGACAGTCAAGATTGAGGATTGGATAAAACTTGTAGGGTAATCAGAATACTTACCACAATTAAGTGAATTAAGAAATACAGTGAGGGGCTGGGGATGTGGCTCAAGCAGTAGCGCGCTAGCCTGGCACACGCATGGCACTGGGTTCTATCCTCAGCACCACATATAAATAAAGATGTTGTGTCCGCTGAAAACTAAAAAATAAATATTAAAAAACTCTCTCTCAAAAAAAAAAAAAGAATAAAGAAAGAAATACAGTGCACAACTATAATACCTGCAATATATTAACTGAAGCATTATTGTTAACCTAGAATGGTTTGTGGGGAAGTTCTTATTGTTGTTGTTTGTATGTTTGCTTTTTATTGCCTATGGTTTTGGCCCAGATCAATGTCTTATATTTGTCTTGGTCAATATTATTCTCACTTACTTGGATTTATATTGTGTTTACCTGAAAATTAACTAGGGGGTGCCAAAAATGGTATACAAAGAATAGACATGTATGTACATATATGATTCAAGTTATTACCTATGAGTTGCATCATATAGGGGTTGCTAATTATTTATTACAGATAGATGCACATCAAATGAATTTCTCGGATAATGACTATGAAAGTATTATATTCTATCAATATTATTCATGCAGCAAGATTTACCTTTGAGTTGTTTCACTAACTTTTGAATGATGAGCATTTCTAGGTGGTGCAGGGAGATGTAATGGAAGTATAACATGGGGCAGCTGTCACTCTGTGCTTATATCCTCATGCAGTAAATAATAATCTATATCTTTTCAAAATTGATATGTGTATGTGGCTTAATAATCACTGTTGTTGAACGCTTGCACAAAGCCTATGCACCTTTGCTTTAACCAGAGAAGCAAATTTCTTGTCTTAGCAGGCATCTAGGATATGGTAAAAAAATTGTCATAGAGGAATTGTCATTATGATGGTATCTATTAGACTAAGCTGGAGAGCCTTCCTAATTTAGCATATATTAAACTAAAGGATGTGGCACAGGTCAGGTTATCACTGGGTAAACAGAAGGAACGAGTGATCTGAAGTCTAAGGAGTAAATCTGAATTATTTCATGATAGTAATTATAGAAAAATGTGTGTGTACACTCAGGCATGCACATGTTTGTGTTTTTACTCAATGTGTCGGTTGAATTTAAAAACAAGTTGAAGGCAACCCAACTTACAAAAAAAGAAAAAAAACAAACAGCAACATAGAACCTGCACAGTAACAAAAAAGCTTCTAAAAGATTCTCAATTATGCTTAAAACACACACACACACACACACACACACACACACACACACATAAACACACCAAAAAACTCTGCTACTTAGAAGAGATGCACTTAAAACACAATGGCACCAAAGAGATGAAAACACAGATTAGTATCCGGCAAACTCAAAAACAGAAGAGAAGATCTTAAAAGTTCAAACAAAGACAAAGGAAAATTGTGCATTTCTTTGATAATAGTAAAATCTGTATCAAGAGGTTCTCAAAGAATATCAACCCAAACAAGACAGTGAAGGGCACAAAACACCATTTCATTCTGATAAATGATACAGTCCAAAATAAAGGTATGAATGAAAAAGATTTGTGCCTAACAATAACTATAGAGAAATATTTAAACCAAAAATTATTATAAAGATGAAGAGATCAGGAACACAAATCTCTGTAAGTCCTTTATATAACAAATAACAAAAGAGATGATCTTTTAAATAATATATTTAATATAAATTACCTATTGAGTAAAAACATAAATACATAGTTAGTTAACTTGTTAGTCATTATACAGAAGATTTGAACTTTTTAGCCTTTATTCTATTTTTTAAGTAAATATTTAAAAATTTTAAAATACAGAAGATATAGGCTACATTTTCTGCATAAAATTGGCAAAAAAACTAAAAATTAAAAAAAAATCTGCCTATGTAATCTTATCACATAACATTAAAACAAACACACTGACAAAATATTCCCGAGAATAACTTCAGAGTTTAAGAGGAAAGTTAAATTGCAATTCATAATTCCTAACATTTGTTAAGTATTCATTATATGTCAGGCACTGGACAAAGTACTTTAGATACATTATATATTATAACCCATAATCATTTATTTAGAATATCTGCCCAGGGCTATACATACATCCTTACCATGATTTATGTTTTCTTCTAAGCACTAACTCACTTCCTGACATTAGGTGACATATTTGTGTGTTTATTTGTTCATTTCCAGGCCCCACTAGAATGTAAGCTCCACGAGGGCAGGGGTGTGGCTTGTCTTCCAGCCAAGCATCCAGGTCAGTGCCTTGACAGGGTAGATTCTTCTAAATATTTGCACATTCTATGGGGTAGATACTATCATTGCTATTTATTTTGTATGATAAAAGCAAGGTATAGAAGGGTTAAGAAACTAGTACTGAGAGACAGCTCCTAAGAGACCAGAGTTTGAATTATGGGACTTATGAAACTCTAGCTCTTAATGTCTGCGTTGCATATATTTTGAGAATATAATGATAATAAAATAACAGTAAATTATATTAAAAAAACAAAAATTAACTTAATAGGAAGGCTGTAGCTTAAATGTTTTTATTATCAAAGAAGAATAAAATGAAATACAATAACTTGTGTATTGATTTATGATGTCAGAAAAATAGAAACTATGAAAACAGAAGGAACAACATGGAAATAAAAATATAAATGAATGTCAACAATTTCTATGAATAATAAGTAAAAGGTAAATGTCAAACAAAATATTTTTTGAAACATAAAACAGAGATGATGATATTAATTCATAAAACATGTTACAATTCAGTAGTAATATACTGCCCAAAGGAGGAGAAACAAAGATTTCACTCCAGCCACTGAATATAGCACAACATATCATTTTAAAAGAAAAATGACAATTAAAACAGCAAATTAATTTACAAGATATAGCCAAAATTGTCCCACATGTAAAGCCATGGCCTAAATATTTTCATTACAAATTAAAAGTAACAGGAAAATCAATAAACCATCTTATACTGGACAGAGGACATGATTTCAGGCATTTAACAAAGGTAACTCAGATAATATACAAGCCCATCTTTCTGTATTTCATGAAGTAATTGCAAATTAATTATTCATGCAATAATTATCAAATGTATGGATAATCCAACTGTGCTGAGGATGTTAAGAATCAGGCACTTTCAAGTCTTTGCTAGGTAAAGTGAAATTGGAATATCCTTTTTTTCAGTGCCTTGTATTGTAAGCCTTAAAAATATTTATGCTGTTAAACAATATACCATTGCTGAGTTTCTATATGTGAATAAATGAAAATGTTGTTGAAGGTTTAAATCAAGAATGCTCATTTCAACATTATTATAAAATAGTCAAGAAATTAGAAAGAACTATCCAGTAATAGAAAATTTCTTAAATTATGGTAAATAAAATTCTCACTGGACATGTAATTTCTCAAAAGTTATCCAATCAAATCTGTATCCAGTGCCCCGCTATTAGCAACCACCTTGGCTGTTGTAATATGATAAAAAACACAACATTCCTACCACTCAGGTATTGTTGTCTGATAGTGATTTAAATTTCTGTTTAGATAGCTGGCATATCCAGAGACTCACCGTGTTCTTCCATTAGAAGGTGGTCAGGATGATATTGTTAAACCTCAAGGCCTGTCCATGTCCCAATTCTTTAATATTATGGCTGAGCCCTTAGTGATATGGTTCCTACTTACCTCTCCCACTTGGAAAATTACAACCTCCAATTATCCTCAGAAGGCTTGTATGAGTCAGTTTAATGAACTTCAAAGAATCCCTGGCACATATTAAGCATTGAGTAAATGCTAACTCCTAGTTGCAAAACAAATAAGCAAATATTAATAATAAAAAGAAATTGAAGTACAAAATACTTAAGTAACTTCTTTAAGATTACACAAACATTAAGTGGTTGGAGCCAACCCATCTCTGTCTGATTGCAAATGCTGGTCCCTTAATCACTGGAAAATAAAGCTGAACCCTAGTTTTACCCAGAAGCCTAGTCATAGATAGTGCTAGGAGTAGCAGAGGAAGATGATGATGAGCAGTGATTATAGCCTGGTAGACATGGAACGTCAAAGATCATCAAGGCACACAGCAAATAAAGTTTTAAGCATCAATATATCTGGGTTCCACTTATGTTTTAAGATGATGTTCTTAACACCAGTACTGTTTGGTTGGGCTAATTTCTGTTTCTGGTTATGGATAACAAGCTGTTTGAAGTTTGGCAGTATTTATTGCTAAAGGGACATGAATCACTAAAAACTGTCTGCAAAGTATATAGGAACTAGCAAGTTGGAACACAACTGTAATCCCAGACACTCTGGAGGCCAAGGTGGAGAATTACACATTCAAGACCAGCCTGCAATTTAATGAGACCCTGTTTCAATATGAAACAGGCCTAGGGATATAGCTCAGTGATAGAGTGTGTTCCTGGTACCCACAAGGCCATGGGTTCAATCTTCAGTACAGTGAGGGGGAGAAGGAGATATGTAAAAAAGGATTAGTGGTTCCTGATTTTTCTTTGTAGATAGTGAGAGATTTGGAAAAGATTATAAAATAATTTTATGTATTCAAAAGCAAACTCGTTAATTCAGACTTAAATGACTTTCAGGTACAGATACTACATACTGCTGGCTTATTATCCAAATCATTAGTCTAACATTGTGTGGTAAACACAAAAATACCCCTTGTAGGGTTAATAGTTCATGACCTCTTATAGCACTGTAAATTTTGCATAAAACTTTGTGAACACTTACCTCGACCTGTGTTTGTGGGTGCATTAGGACTGAAATGCCAGAGGTTTTGCCTTCATTAGTGGTGGGAGCTGAGGTATTGTACAGGGAAGCAGCTCCACCACTTTGGAAAAGGGCCAGAAACATGTGTGGGTGCAGAGATGCTACTACATTAAATCAGGCATATAAACAACTCCAAAAATGTTCAACCCAAAATGCGAATAGACTGCTCTTCATAACCCACCCACCTGGATCTATATAGTAGCAGACACATTATCAGCAATGCAAGAAAAAAAAAAAGACAACAGGTACAAACAATTCTGTAAGTGTCCTGATATTTGCACTTTCTGTTGTCCCTGCAAATGATCCTTACTCAGATTTTGGGAAGTTTAAATGACACACTCATTTAAAAAAAAAAAAATGACACATCTTCTATCAATCCTCATGGAATTTAGACTTCCAAAACCTAAAAAAAAACCTTACAAAATTATATTCTGTATCAAATTAGATAAAAGTTGAGTTGTTTCAGACAAAGAGTTTTTCTTTTCTTCTTTTTAAAAAATTCTTGACAGACCACCATTATATCAGGTGAGCATTGCAGCAAGTAATGATATTTAAAATTAAGGAAAATTTTCCATTTCACTGATGCCAATTTTAACATTTCACAATGGGTCTTTTTGGCAGTCTAATTATTATTCTAATTCTATCAACATTTTTTTATAGAATTTTCTTCTAATGATTAGTAAAATTTTTCATTTGGACTTGTATCACTTCATTAATCTTGATTAGTTATAAATTAATCAAAAAACACTTTGTCTCACATTTAGTTCTCAGAAATGTTTTTCTATATGTATTTTGTGAGTACCTTACTAAGTCTATGTTAGCATTTTTTTAATGAAAAAAATTCTTCATCTGGGAAATGATATAGTTGAGCAGATAAAATCATGGACTCTGAAGTCAGTCTATTTACATTCAAGGCCAGTTCTTCCTTATTTTAGCTGAATATGAGGGGGCAAGTTATTTAACCTTTCTATTCTGTTTTATTTTAAAACTGGAATTATATTAATACTATTTAGCTCAGATAGTAATTATAAGGACTTAAAAAAAATAACTGCAAAATGCTATACACCTGATCAGAGGCAGGTGTATAGTAAATATTTAATAAGGTTAGAATTTGTATTATTTTTTCCACTTTAAAAAAATGTTTTCTTAGTGAATTATAGTTGTACATAATGGTTGGGTTCAATTCACCATAATCATACATGTATGGAATATGATTTTCCCCATTTCTGTCCCCATTACTTCTTCTTTACTTCCCCTCCCTCTTCTTCTCCCCTACCTGTACTCTTCCTACTTTATATTTATTGTTTTTTTTTAATTGATGCTTTATAGACATACATAAAGGTGGAATTCACTGTGGTATACTCATACAGGTTTCATAGCTTAATTTGGCCAATTTCATCCTGCAGTTCCTCTCTTTTCTCAAACTTCTTCCCTCCCACTCAATCCCCTCCCTCTATTTCATTGATCTTCTATTTCCATGAGATTTATTTCCCGTTTCCTCCTTATTTTGCTCTGGCTTCCACATATGAGAGAAAGCACTTGATCCTTGACTTTCTGAGCCTGGCTTATTTCATTTAGTATGATGCTGTTCAGTTCCCTCCATTCCAGCACATGCCATTATTTTGTTCTTCTTTATGGCTGAGTAAAACATCATTTTGTATATAAAGAATTTACATCATTTTGAAATTAGAAGCAATTAGTAAACGGTGGGGGAAGATTAGGGTGCAGCCTGAGGAGGTCAGGCAAAGAACCATGGAACAGGAAAACTGATACACCAAAGGTCCAAAGAGCAAAGAGGATTTGACCCTTTGTGGGATAGAAAGAGTTCAGGGTGTCTAAACATGGAGGAGGGGAAAGTATAAAGGTCCCCATATCACTAAAATGCATTCTGAGGTCAGGCTATTATATCTTCACTTTACTACCTCCTCTAATTGCTGATTATAATACTGTTTTTAGAGAGTGAATGAATGAAAGAATTTATTTGTAATTCACATGCAAAATGCCTAAAATAGTTCCTGGGACTTAGTCCTTACTAAGTCACGTGATTATTTATGTGCCTCAATTTCTTTTTTTTTTAAGAGAGAGAGAGAGAGAGAGAGAGAGAGAGAGAGAGAGAGAGAACTTTTTAATATTTATTTTTCAGTTTTTGGTGGACACAACATCTTCATTTTATTTTTATGTGGTGCTGAGGATCGAACCCAGCATGCCAGGCGAGCGCGTTACCACTTTAGCCATATCCCCAGCCCCATCAATTTCTTAATTCACATTTTACATTCCTTTCTTTATTTGGGGGGAATATCTGAGCATCAAATTTCTCCCTGGAGTTCTGACAATTTCTAATCTCCCTAATTCTCTTCAGCCTCATTTTTCCAAGATCCAAGCCCTGCCTTTTTCTTCTGTGATACTGCATTAAAGTTATGGGTGCTCCCAACACTTGGGTTTATGTATACAACTTATTCAAAATATTACCACTTTCTGCATATTATTGGCTTATTTCCATGTGTCACCAGCACATCAGAGTTGATCAACCCTCAATTAGACCACCCAGTACCTTGGACACTGGGAAGCTGCTTAATCCCCTTAAGGTCAAAACCCCAAGAGCTTAGCACCCCAGCCCTGGCCCTTCTGGTTTTTGTCAGTTCTTTCCCAGGAGATCTTGCATTCAAGGTCCTACAATTCACCACATCTGTGGCAGTACAGCTAATTATTTAATTAAAAGAAAGAATATGTAAGAAGGTATGGTAAAAATCACTGCTAAAATGAGGCTTAATTTTGCTCATTTCAACCATGCCAGCAGAAAGAACTTCATGTTTCTGCAGACTTAGATAATACCGAGGACTGTCAAATCTAGAAGCTTTTTCTTACAGCGATTTTTTTTTCCTTATATATCTCTGTCATACAAATCTGATGCAAGGCTTTTTACAGTGTCCTATTGTAGGAACAGGGATTTAATCACATTAATATCTTAAGAGGACTTCTTAAGAAGGTGAGTCACTTAATCTTTCTGAACCTCAGTTTCCTCATTTATGAAACGAGGATAATATGAGGATCTAATATAATGAAGATAATTATGCAGTGATCAAGGACAGAATTATCGGCTTAAAAGCTGTAGGAAGCAGGAAGCAGAGTGGTAGCATCTCCTTTGTCAAAGCATTGTCCTTGTCTCATTTGAAACCAGAGAGACAGCTGTAGAAAACGGTTCTACTCTCCATTAAGAGGCAAGAAGAATAAAATTGAAAGGCAGATAATAGATGGCAGCAAGACCTCCCTAACTTCCCTCTGAATTTCTTTCAAAACACAAGAAACCTTCCTTTGACTCATCTTCTGATACTTTAATGTAAGCCTTTGTTACTTTTGGCCTTCACAATAGGATTACTAAAGAGCCCTTTACTTTTCAAATCTTTTGTTATTTTTTTTAATCACCACAAAGAAATGCTTCAACCTTCTAGCTATGTTTCCCTTCTTCCTATATTTGATCCTATTTAATTTATTGTTGAGGTCACTTCAAATGCACTACCACCCATTGCCCAAGTTCATTGAGTGCCTGCTCTGTGCTCAATTCTCTGCTAGCCATTGTAGAGTTAAGAGAGGAATAGAAGGCCCTCATCACTTGGTTGTGATATGGCTATAAGGTAAATCTTATCATTTTCATTATGCAAATGAGCAATCCAAGACTCAAAAAGGTAAATGACTTAGCAAGGTAATTACCTAGTATGGGGAAAAGCCAAGATGTGAATCTAAGGCCTTGTAACTCTAAAAGCCCTGAGATATGTATTGGATGTAGCCTGGGAGTCAATCAGTTTAACCCAAAGAAGAGCGTATACTGAAGTTTACTGGTGAACTCAATGCCTTAGTGAGAGTAGGAGGCAGGCTGCTCAAGTTCATGATGAAGTTAGAGAAGAGGAAGTTTGGGCCACACAGAGGCCTGGTCATGATGGAATAAAGTGGAATGAATATTAACCAGAGTTTTACCATCAAGAGCCTGTGGTAAAAAAAGAGAGAGTGAATGAAAGCCAGAAGTTCTCTGGCTAGAGAAGGAGGTGGGGTTAAGCAGGAATGAAATGTGGTAGAGGTTACGTTTAAGTTTAAAAGGGATAAAGGGGCATTTCTTCCTGTGCGTGGGGAACAAAGGACATATAATTAGGCAGAGGGAATATTGAGACAATTTTTTGAATGCCTATGGCATTGTCTTGTTTTTGTCACCTTAGTAGGAGGAACAACTGTCATCATTTGAGGTCCGGGGCACAAAGAAATCCAGGACATCTCTTTAGAGCTGAGGGTTTGAGAAAAACTACTTGAAGCATAATAGTGAGCAATGTGGGATAAAAGGTTTTCTGAGAAGTGGCAGTTGAAATAAGCACAGAAAATGTCCTTCCAAACCAGTTCTCTGGGGTTTATTATATTCCCCTGGCAGCACTCAGAACCTGGGGAGGATGGGAGAGAGTAGGGGATATGAACTGTTTAAGGTGATGCAGTACTAAAGACAGTCCGGGGCCTTGGGAGCTCAGCTGGGGCAGTGTCAGCATCTGAGGCTCTGAGGCTGGGCATATGGGACCTGTTACAGCAGTCATGCAAGTGCCCTGAAAATCGGTTGCTTACTTACAGGGATGGGGTTGGGTGGAGGATGGGACTGGTGAGGAGAGTGTGAACAAGAAACACACCCATTTGTTGGATGACTCAAAAATCCTCACTGCCCAGGCCCTTAAGATCAAATCCTCTGATCTTTGTCATGTTGATAAATGGGGAAAAGATTGTCAGGATCACAGGATCACGGCATACAGTTGAAAAAGGAGGCGGTCTTTCTTTCTCTGTACTTTTTTTTTTTTATTTTTATTATTTCTCTTGTCAGTATTTAATTGCCACCTTTATTTCCTTTGAGCATCCAAGACATCTGCTTTCCCAGTTGAGAGGTACAGTGCATGGAGAAGACAAAGAAAAGATGAATACATTCTGCTCCCCCATGAGTCAGTTTCTTGATCCTCCTCCTCTCTCCCCCTCCTTTTAATTATTCACCACCATCCTTTTTCTTTATTCACTTATCCTCTCATCTCAATGTTCTTGTCACATTGTTATTCTTAAATCATAGTCACTGGAGGAGAGAGACTGTTGCCTAAGACCTAAAATATGGAGGTTACCGATTTATAATGCACATATGTAAAACGGAGCTCTGCAGTGTTCCTCTGGCCTCTTCAATACCACTCTCGGATTCTGCACCAGAGCTGAGCACAAGGACATGAAGTTTTCCATTAGCCTCCCAGTCTTTCTTTCTCTCTCTACCCCTCCCACGGATGAGGACCTTTGAGCACAGGCGTTCATAAATTAAAGTGTGTTGTTAATTATTCTCAGACACCAGTAGCAGTTCTTTCAAATAGAACATATATTAGACTTCAAAACGAAGTTCTTTTCCTAGCTCTTTAACACGATCTCATCAGTGGATTTCTAAAGAAGAAATAAAAGGGATTTAAGAAAAAAATAAATAAACTATCAATATAAACATGTAGAAGTATTTCTTCATGATACACATCAAATGTCCCATTTTTGTTGCCAACTGTTTGGAGGGTGCTTATGTCACTAGAAACAACTGAAGAGTAAAACAATGAAGCACATAGTCTGGGGTAAATCAGGGTGGGGTGGAAGATGAGGTCACTTCTTCCTAAAGCACTTGCATTCCTTCCTCTCTCCCACTGTCTCTCTATCATTGTCTTCTCTGTGTTTTCATTTCTTTACCCAATCATTTATTTATTTATTTGACACTTATTGAAAATTGTGCTAGGTTTTCAGGACAAAAAGATGGATGAGACCTGGTCCCTGCCTTTGAAAGTTCTCAGATGAAAAAACAACCAGTAATTCAATTAATATTTTAAAAAGCAATTGGAGAAGTTGAAAACTGGCTCCAGGATATCAATGTAGCAGAAAGCCCCATGCCCCGCCCATGGGGCAGTTCTCTGCCATTCCAGAGTCCCAGGAGGGTGGCCATTTATTACCTTGATTTGTTCCTTGTTTTCCAGGCTTTACTCCTTCTCAGCATACTCAAGGCCAGGTATCACCGATCACCCCACCACAATCAACTTCATCTCTACAGAGCAGGTGCACATGGCATGACCTCACAGAGATTGGCTACAACCAAGAATGTCAATAGGAAACATAACTGTCAAGAGGAACAAATACTCCCACTCCCTGGTCAGTATATCTCTCTGAGTGGAGACACGTGGGACACTGAAGAAACATCAGAATACTGTTTGAGGACATTGACTATTTATGCTCTGCTACATTGGATTTTGGAATCATATACACATTCCATGACTGTGTTTATCTTCCTCCAACTATTAAGTGAGTCTTCATTTTTATCCTTTCTAATTCTGTTTGAATAACATGTAGACATTTTATTAAAACATAAATTTGTGATACCATTTCATATGGGGAGACTGAGGCCCCATGTTACCTGTCATCCATTCCAGCTTATTCACCCCGCTCTAAAATGAAAATTGCACTCTGCATATGCCAGCATAAGAACATGGTGGGAAATGGTGGAGCTATAGATTTTCTAGAGAATTACCCTAGAAGTAATTTAAAAAATATTTTTTTCCTAGGTAATTCTTATACACACTAAAGAATGAGAGCCATTGTTCTATAAGAAGAGATGGCATTAATAATTCATTTTCTAGGTCTTGTTCTAGAACAATTGCAGATTGAAAATTATCCAATTACTCTTGGCTACATATTACAGGAATGTATTCTCTTGATCCTGAATAGAGACCTTAAAGTCTTTACCTTTATGAGAGACTGCCTCTGGCTGACTATGTCACAATGTCAGTAATTCAAAAAGTAAGGTAGAGTTCAAAGGTTTCAAAGTCCACCTTTTGGACAACAAACTTGAAGTTGGAATTGGGACATAATTAATATCTAAATGATAGTGAAAGGGAAATTTGGGCTGATGGGGCATATCAAACAAACTATAAGGACAAACCAAATATTAAAGCTATAGGATCTAATCTAGTAGATAAAGCAAAGTAATAAATAGCCCTGTCATGCAGGTAGATTATCGAGGATATGATTTGAATGTGTCAGAGCTACTTCAGCAGCAAGGCTTTTGGGCTGATCTTTCCCAACACCAAAAGTACCACATTAAAAAACCAAAATTTGGCACTTGTGTCACCAGATCCATTCCTCCACCTGATCTTTTTTTTAGTATTCTTTTAGTTGTAAATAGTCACAATACCTTTATTGATTTTATGTGGTGCTGAGGATCAAATCCAGTGCCTCACAAATGCAAGGCAAGTGCTCTACCACTGAGCTACAACCCCAGCCCCACCCCACATTGATCTTTGACTTTGGATTTTTCTCTTTTCTATTCATAGACATCATTTGCAGTCTTGCTTTTTGCTCCAAATTTCAAAGTCAGGTATGTCTCTGCAGCCTGTTGCTGACCAAACTAATCCATGGGTAGCTTAAGCTTGAGTCTCCAATTTGTAGCCTGTGATTAACAGACTATCTCCAATTTTTGGCAATACATTTTAATGAGAGTTTGATTTCTGTGCTATGCTTGCCACTCCTGAAAATGTAACCAGAAAAAATAAAAACTACATGACAATCTTACTCCCACAATTCTTGTGGATCAGCTTTCCTAAGGACAGACTAGGGACAATCTAATCCTCTGATCCTTTATCTCTTTTATTCTGAGTCAGTAGCAAGTGGCCTGTCATACCTAAAAGTATTCAGCCTCTGAAAACCTTTTTCTCCAATTGCAGGCTTGCAGGAATGCTAACTTTTCCCTTCTGAGAAACACAGCACTATTCAGACCAAAGGAGAATGACTGCCTTCTTGGCAAAATTCAGAAAAAATGGAGCAATGACAGTAATAACCTTTGGTAATGACGTATGTCAATGTTCCTCACTTAAAGCAACGTCTCGATATTAACAAAACATGAAGGCATGGGATGGGGCTTGGAATTGTGCTTAACTGCCTTGGCAGGGATTTATTGTTCTAAGAAAAAGATGATAGTAGAGATCCTTTTGAAATGTTTTTGACATAGAAAATGCATGAGGTACACATGTAATTTTTCTTTTACTCTTAAAGGGCTCTAGCGATATCTTCCAATTCAGTATAGAGTAACCCACATCCAGGCTGAGGAAAGGATCTTGCTTCATTTGTTTGATTTTTCCCTCATTGGAGGAGTCCACTGAGGTTGCTTCAAGAGATATGGTGATGTAAGTGCCTTGGAACACTATATGGCAGCCTGAGACAACTCCAAAGAACCTGAAGTGCAACCTGTCTCAGAGGTTTTTACATTTGGATGCAGAGAATCAAGGTACAGGGAAAAACAAACAAATAAAGAAACAAAAACACCTGACAATCTTTATACTGAAGTTTGGAGAAAGAAAGCCTTTAAATGGTGTGTGTGTGTATGTGTGTGTGTGTGTGTGTGTGTGTGTGTATATATATTACAAAGGTTTCTGTGAACCTGAAAAATAGGGGAAGTACTGGGGAAGGGTATTGGCCGAATTATATTGTTATACTGTGTGCATGTACTAATATGTAACAACAAATCCGCCATTATGTACAACTATAATGCATGAATGAAAAATGTGGAGGGAAAAATCTCCTTCAATTATATTCTGTGATGGATCTGCTAATAAGCAATGAAATGTCCTCAGTTCTCCCTAGCCCTGTCTCAGGATACCATATGTGCTTCTGTGGTTAATTCATAATAAGCAGTGTGATACTCTTTGGATTATTGTATTATTGTGTGTGTGTGTGTGTGTGTGTGTGTTTGTATAGGGGGAAAAGTTATTTCATAGGATAAATTTTGCATGGTATCATTCTTTTAAATTTAAGATAGCATTTTTTTTTAAATTATGATATTTTATAAAATGTGATAACACAGAAAATGGAAAGAAAAATATAATATCATTGCCCAGAGATTGTGATGCCCATATTCTCATATGTTTAGTATATAAAGATATTATATATGCCATGTAAATCATACATACATACAGATATATTTATGCTTGTGTATATATTATATAAATATGTGAAAATACAAAAGCATAAATATGTGTACATATATGTGTATCTTTAGATAGACATGAAAATGGATTTTGCAGTATACCTAGTTTGGGGATGTTTTTTGTTTTTGCTTGCTTAAATTACATTTTGTTATATTACTGATTAATAAAATACACTTTAATGACACCATCTTTTATGACTGTATAATATTCTGTAGTTTATATATGCCATTATTTATTATTCATGTGTGTGTGTGTGTGTGTGTGTGTGTGCGTGTGTGTGAAAGAAAGAGAGAGAGAACTTTTCCCTTCCGAGAAGTACAGCACTATTAGAGAGAAAGAGACCCTTTCCATAGATTTGTTATTTTGTAATTTTGCATTTCTTTTTTTATTTTTAGTGGGTGTAACAATTTAAAGAATAGTCCCCAAAGATATCCATGTATTAATCCCTGAAGTCTGTGAATATCTTATATTACATGGCCAACAGGAAGTTTGCAAATGAAATTGTTATCAAACTCAAGATTTGTTATCCTGAATTATCTGGGTAGACACAATATAATCACAGGAACTCTTAAAAGCTGAACACTTTGTCTGGCTGCAGTAACAGATTTGGCAGAGGGAAAGTCAGAGATACTATAGTCATGAGAAGAATTCAGCATGCTGTTTTTGGCCTTGAGAATCAGGGGCCCATATACCAAGACTGGGGTAGGAAGGGCCCCAACTGACAGGCATCAATGAAAGGGTGACTTCAGTCATTAGCTACAAGGAACTGTATATTCTTCCCAGAGCCTCCTGATAAGAGACAGCTCACAACTTGATTTGGGTCTTTTTTTTTTTTTTTTTTTTGAGAGAGAGAGAGATTTTTTTTTTAATATTTATTTTTTAGTTTTCAGCGGACACAACATCTTTGTTTGTATGTGGTGCTGAGGATCGAACCTGCACCGCACGCATGCCAGGCGAGCGCGCTACTGCTTGAGCCACATCCCCAGCCCTATTTGGGTCTTATGAAAGCCAGAGCAGGGAAACCAACTCAGCCAAACTACTACAAAAACATGAGATAATAAATTTGTGTCATTTTAAGTAATTAGGGTTATAGAAACTTATCAGGGCAGTAATAGCAAACTACTATAATAGCCTAGAATATATTTGTTTATTAATTACCAATTGGTTTTTAATATTCAATTGAAAATCATTAATTTTTTATTGTCTTCAAAAATCCATTATTTTTTATACATGAAGGTAAGTTTGGCATATGCAATGAATGGAATAAAAACAAATATTGCATCATTACTATTTTTTTCCAGAGCAATGCATGTTATATTCAACCACATAATTCATTAGAGAATGCTGAGAGTTATATACTGTCCTCCTAATTTGGGTGAAGCTGTTTTTGATAGACCTTTCAGATGAACTGCATAATACTGCAGAAGTGACATTATTGTGCCTAAAAATAAAGATGATGTAAAACCAATTAATCATTTGACTTCTAAATTATATGTTGAAAAGGATGCTAGTTTATAATGATTTTTAAATTATATTTACGTATCTATTTCACTGTCACTTAGAAAGGTTCTGGCAGAATAAATTCAAAAGAATAATATTCTTTTTATGATCTTGATTTCTGGAATTCATGTGACTATTCCTATGAAATGATTGGAAAAAAAATGAATTACTCTTTTATATTTTGTGAAAGTCTGTGGAAGGAGGGAAATCTACTTCTTGCAACATTAGATAAATAGAATCAGCACTTAATGTTTTCAGAAAACACTACTCTGAATTCTCTAAGAAATCTTAATAAAAAAAAGTCATTCAGGCTGGGCCTTGCTCTCAAATAACAGCACTGTCACACCTAGAAAGGAAGACTAGCTATGAGAACAATAATAATAATTCACAAAACTTATTTTTCCTAAAAAAGATTTTAACTCTAATATAATAAAGGTATTGAATTCTAATTAGTGCAATGTTACTATCAGACACTTTTCTCTGAAGATAACACTGTGTTACTGCCTGCAAAAGTAAAGTTTTTTTAAAAAAAGGCAAAATCTTTCTCATCAACAAAACCTAAAATTCTGACACTAAGAGCTCTGCATTGGTTTTATACATGGAAGACATTTTTGAAAAATAAAGAAATAATGAACAACAGGAGAGGCCCCAGTACTAATGCTCCTGGTTAGGAATGAGATGGTAAGGAACTACAGTGAAAGAAGTTTGAAAAGGGGTCTTAAATGTCTTAGGATTTGGGGCAGAATATGATAATCCAAAAAGAAAAAGAAAAAAAGAATAGATGTTTGTATCTGCTCATTTGGAGTGGCTATCACAAGATGAATGGTCTTATTTTTAGTGTCTGAATGCCCAGAGGGACTCAGTGAGCCTTCCTAAACTTCCTTATAATAAATATACAATTGAAGTAAAATTAATGTTGTTTCTTTGCCAATGCAGACTTAAGTCCTGTACTCAAGGTTTCATCTTTTTATGAAATTAATTCCAAATCTCTCTACATAAAAATATGGACTCTCTTAACTGGTAAAATAAGTTACATAGACTACAAGGGGGTAGCTCCCAGCATCTCTTAAAAGAAGTCCAATTGTGGAATATGCCCCACCAGCATATTACAACTCTTGAGGCCCACACTTTGTAAAGGGACACTAATTGTATGTTTAGCCTCTTGCTTCTTCCTATTGCAGCTGCCTGTCTTACTATATAATTACAAGCTTACCATTTACTACTGCCTAGCATAGATGTCACCTGGCCAGTGACTCTCTAAAGCCACCAAGCCTCTGCTAATACTTAATGGAATTTGATGAGGTCAGAGGGTACATAAAGCTTAAGAATTCTTAAGCTGGGTTAGAGTCAACTTGCTCAAATTCCTGTTTTTTTTCTTTTTTGTTTTTTACTGGTTCCATAATCTAGAAAATCAGATTTTCTTTTTGCAGTTATATTTTCAGTATTTTTTGTTATTGTTTCTCATTTCCGACAAAATGTTCCACTCTTCACTTTTCTCAGGGATCTTTTGAATTTTAGAAATTATTACAAGATCCATTGTCCCCAATATAGCTTTCATCTTGCCATATATTTCCTCCACCTAAGTGCCTTAATTAAACCAGGGTTACCCTGCACATGCCATATTTACTCAACTTATATCAAATGGAAATTATTTTTCCTCCAATTCACAGATTTGCAGGTAAGAACACAGGTGACTTTGTCTCTCACCAGTTTTCTGAAAGACCATTATACATCCAGTTTGATATTAAAAAATAAGCATAAAATTCAATTATGCATAGTTTCTTGCTATTTTAAATACACCACTATTTTTCTTTCCTCATCCTGTCATACAACAGCTCTTCATTGTCCTACTTCATTCACTGAAACATCTTTCTCCTGATTCCAAGTCTTTCTCTTCAAGCCAAGCTTTTTTCATACACCTAAGAACTTCAAGGTCACAATAGGGCATCTGTCAGGGCATCTCGGTTCTTTGCTTTTCTCATATCTTATTCCTTGCCCTTACAACATTTTAGCAACATTAGATTGCATTGTTATTAGGAACTATCAGTATTTCTTACTTAACATTGATAGAATAGCTTTTTAAACTCATCTTCGTGTTTCCATAGCGGATATCCTCCAATCTGCTTTGTATACTAGAGTAATCTTTTAAAAAGCAAAATTAGAATTATACCATTTCTGTTTTTGAAACCCTTTGAAAAACTTCAGGTCTTCGGTCAATATGAAGAGAGTTGAAAGTGCTCATTGTTGTCTTATAACAAGTAAAAGTGTAGACTAACTGAAAATCAATTACTTTTCTTGTTCCACTTAGAGAATGGAGGTCACAAGGCAAACCGATAAGCATATCCATAGAGAATGAGCCTGCATATCTGCAGCAGAAGTTGAAGGTCTCTATTTAACTATTATGAATATGTTTAAGTCTAGATTCAGTATTTGAGCAAGACTGGCATAAATATAAGTAATTGTGTAAATAAAAATATATGCCAATAATTCTATGGTTTTCACATATTTCTTCAGCTTAGCTTTTTGTAAATTCCCCAAATATTCTCTTGTCTTTACATGGTGCTCTTAGGTACTAGAAAGTCCAAGCATCTTGGCTCACCCTTGGTTTACTAGTAAGAAACCTACATTTTAAGCTCTTAACTGCGCTTTTTTTTTTAATTGCAGAATCACATCAGTTACACTTCCATTAATTTACATATTGCCATACTAGTGTCTGTTGTATTCTGCTGCTTTTCCTATCCTCTACTATCCCCCCTCCCCTCCCCTCTCCTCCCCTCTTCTCTCTCTACCCCCTCTACTGTAATTCATTTCTCCCCCTTGTATTATTTTCCCCTTTCCCCTCACTTCCTCTTGTATGTAATTTTGTATAACCCTGAGGGTCTCCTTCCATTTCCATGCAATTTCCCTTCTCTCTCCCTTTCTCTCCCACCTCTCATCCCTGATTAATGTTAATCTTCTTCTCATGCTCTTCGTCCCTACTCTGTTCTTAGTTACTCTCCTTATATCAAAGAAGACATTTGGCATTTGTTTTTTAGGGATAGGCTGGCTTCACTTAGCATAATCTGCTCTAATGCCAGCCATTTCCCTCCAAATTCTATGATTTTGTCATTTTTTAATGCAGAGTAATACTCCATTGTGTATAAATGCCACATTTTTTTTATCCATTTGTCTATTGAAGGGCATCTAGGTTGTTTCCACAGTCTTGCTATTGTGAATTGTGCTGCTATGAACATCAATGTAGCAGTGTCCCTGTAGCATGCTCTTTTTAGGTCTTTAGAGAATAGACCAAGAAGGGGAATAGCTGGGTCAAATGGTGGTTTCATTCCCAGCTTTCCAAGAAATCTCCATACTGCTTTCCAAATTGGCTGCACCAATTTGCAGTCCCACCAGCAATGTACAAGAGTACCCTTTTCCCCACATCCTCGCCAGCACTTGTTGTTGTTTGACTTCATAATGGTTGCCAATCTTACTGGAGTGAGATGGTATCTTAGGGTGGTTTTGATTTGCATTTCTCTGACTGCTAGCGATGGTGAGCATTTTTTCATGTACTTGTTGATTGATTGTATGTCCTCCTCAGAGAAGTGTCTGTTCAGGTCCTTGGCCCATTTGTTGATTGAGTTATTTGTTATCTTATTGTCTAATTATTTGAGTTCTTTGTATACTCTGGATATTAGGGCTCTATCTGAAGTTAACTGTGCTTTTTATTGCTGTCAAAGTTAATTAAAAATTATCCATGGCACAGCTTTTTCAAGTCTTTTTCAAGTCTTTGTTCTGCTTCACCAGATAGGAAATCCCAGTCTCATAAAAAAAAGTTCTAAGGAGTTTCAGAGAAGTCCTGAAGTAAATTCATTAGACTTCATATGAATTTTTAACAAATATATATTTGGCTGAAAGAAAAAAGTTCAAATCTGGAGATTTTATTTGAGGACTTCTCTGAGTCTCATTATATATATATCTTTTTTTTTTTTTTTGAGAGAGGTAGTGCCTTTCTGGTGAAGCAGAACAAAGACTTCAAGGAAAAAAAAATATATATGTATGTATATATCTATCTATCTATCTATCTATCTATCTATCTATCTATCTATCTATCTATATATATATATAGAGAGAGAGAGAGAGAGAGAGAGAAAATACACATGTACCCATATATATTTACGTATATATAAATATATATATTTTTATACATGTACACACACGTAAATATACATATTTATATGTACATAGGTATATAAATATATATAAGACTTTGTGTCTCTTTCGTTCATTTCCTTAAGCCCATGATCTTCTACCATAAAAAACAAAAAATAAAAACAAAAATAAAGCAAAGCACAAAAAGAACTGTGTGATTAAATTGCTCATTCATCCAACTCCCTTTATCCTGTATCAATGCTCAATTGAGATTATTTCCCCTACTTCTTACAGTTTTGCAACCTTCTTAGACCAACTCCATTTCCTTTGACTACTATGAATGTATCTGGCCATGGAAAGGTAATTACAATAATTGGCTCACGATGGTTATTTTAGTAACTATGCCTGTCATGTTGCCGGCATATAATGTCATGCAATAATTCACAGTGACAATACTTCTAAGTATTACTTCCACCTTTCCAAAAACTTAGTTACTACACAGATTTTTCCAATATTAAGTTGCTTAGTGCAATGTTTCCAGGAAAAAAATGTATGTTACTGAATACCTTATCATAAATTTCACAATTGTGCAACTTTTAACCCTTGAAAAAGGAACCATCCCTAACTTCATTTATAGTGCTTATAGTGCTCATCACATAGTTTATTGACTAGTTGCTTATCTGGTTCCCATAATAACTTATGGATTATTGTGAATAGAGATTTACTTTTATGTATGCCTTAAGCATTTATCACAACTCTTTGAGTGGGATTTGGTAAATATTTGTTGAATGAATAGATAAATGGATGAATCATTAAGTGAATGGATTGATGAATAAACGAATAGAAATAATTAATATATTAAATATAGTTAGTGTATTGATAGGTAGGCTTAGTTTGAAGGAAATCTAGACTTTTTTTTTTTTTAACTTTAGAAAGAAATTCAAGCCAAAAAGCTTCTGGGATTAGTAGTGCCTGGAATGTACGACTTCTGTCTATCAGTAATACTTCTATCCTTTGTTGCCTGGTACAACACTATAAATTAAGTACTCTTCAACAGCAACTGCTTTTGTTATCTCCTTCAGTTTCCTATCCAATTACATGTAAGTTGGAAATATATGAGTAAAAAAGAGATCTCTTAAATAAAACAGGCTAAAAGTGGATAAAAAGCAGCTAGCAAAGCTTTTTTTTTTCTGCTTTCCCTTTTTGAAAACAACTGATACTATGTGCCTCCCTAGACACTTTATTCAATGTCCAGGGTTTTTAAACAGTTTCATACATATATTTATGAAGATCCAGAAGAAAGGTCTTGGGTATACTAAGTGACACCATGAATTAACATATCCTAAGAAAAATAATATTAAGAGGCATGGAGATTGGTATTCTGAAACACATTTTATTCCTTACTTTATATTATAGAAGTAAGGAGGGGAAGATCATTGTCAAAACAGAATTTTGCTGCAGCCCTATGATAAGCTCTCTAATTAGAATAAGCAGAATATCCAAGAACAAAGATTTTTAAAATTGGCTTGCAGTGAGTGCAGGTGATGAAGCAGCTGGCAGAGTTAATAACATACCTTCTATAATTGCCAAATATCTAGTTCCAAACAGAGCAGGTAATGCCATATTGGAAAGAGATGAAGAAAAAAATTAGATAGGGATGAGGGGGCAGAATACTTAGGTGTGTAAAAAAAAAACCTGCATGAGTGTGCAAAGCCTTTTTGATGGTAAGTGCACAAGTTGCTTCATATTAATAAAATGCAAAGAGAAATTTTGGGGGAAAGAACAATGAGTGTTAGGTAGGAAAGCTAAAGACACATAGGATTTTTGCAAAGTGAGTTTGATGAAGGAGCAGAGTTCTGGTTGCTGATGCCGAGGCTGATCTTGGCTCTGCATAGTTTGAATTGGAAGAAGTATGTTTGCAGAACCCTTGAGATGGAATTTCAGTGTTTATTTGCATATTTAGGGGTAAATATATGACTAAATGTTTAGATTGGGAAAGAAAAGGATGGGAAAACATTAGAATGAATTAATTGCTGATTATTGAAATGTGCTAGGACAAAGAGAAACCTTAGGCTGTCATGTTTAAATTCATTAACCAAGACTCAGCTTCAATTGGTAAAAATCTATCATGCAGAAATTTACCTATGTCTCTATTCTATGACTGTCACGTCACCATCACCTGGAATCAATTTTTAATATCCCATTATATACTGCTCTAATGTTTTTTTCCTAAATAATGCACCAATATTCTTAGTTTTGCAGTTGGAAAGGGCATATGATTTGTTAAAGAACATAACAAAATATAAAGGTAATACTAACTAGAATGTCCAGAAGGGCAATTTAGGGTATCGACATAGTCCTTGTATGAAAAGAAAACTCAGTATATGCGAATAGTCAGCAAAACCTGGAGTGTAAAGGAAGTAGAAGGAGAGAAAACTAAACTATTTTTTACTGTGCCCCGAAAAAAAAAATTAGAAAGGAAAACAAGATTTGGAGAAATTTCTTATTCTGTTTGGGTAATTCTGTTCCTGAATTCCCTGTCACTGTGTTCTGCTTGTCTGCCAGGGACCTTCATGTAAAAGCTGTTCATCTAAGCATCTGTGTTCCCCTGGATTCCTTTACCCTTTCCAACTGTACTATCTGCCTTCCTGAGTATCCCTGAGGTCCACTGCCACCTTTCCAGATCAAAGTTCCAATTACCAGACAAGATGACCCCCAGAGCATGCAACTGTATCAGCTCCAGTAGTGCCTGTTCTTCCCAGGAGGCAATACCTGTGTTTGCTCCTTTTCCACCATGTTCATGGCCATGACTGGTGTGTTCATGATGAGACCATCTATGCTTAATGGCTTGTTTAATTTTTAGATGTTAGAATTTCAGCATGCTGTTCAGTAATGATTTCTTTTTTGCTTAAACATTTGCTCATTTCTGGAGTTTACCCAAATGCATACAGTAAGAAAACTAAGCATCATCAAGATGGCAGGCATAATAATATCAGTTCTCCAATTTTTTTTATTTTGAAATTTCCTGGCCCATAGGCTGAGTTTGCTGCTAAATTAAATAATCCTTCATATTTAGAATTGTTTTAAGTGAATTGCAGTTAAGCAAGGTTCACATAGAAGAGTTTTGAATTTCTGTGACAAGCGACAGATGGCAAAGCCAAATGCTGACAGCTATGGCAGCTATATATCTGAAACAGGAAACATTTTTCAAGAAGTGGTACATTCATCCCATTTTCCAATTTGAATGTAAAATGCAAGTTAGGAAGTAGAAGTAAAGGATTCCTAAATAAAAAATACATCTTACTCACCTGTATTCTCCTTTGTTTTTGTTGTTGTTGTTATGCCTTCACCATCAATATTGTTAAAAAAGAAAAAAAGCGGGTATCATCATTCAACTTCTGTGTTCTACTCATGGCACCTTGGAGACACATGCACCTTATACACAAGAAGTGGGAAAAGGATTATGCTGTGCATCGCTTGGCTCTGTTGTAATCTCACTCTGATACTCTCTTCAGTCCCTGTGACACTGTGGAGAGATGCTGCTATTTCTAGATAAGTAAAAAATGTAAGCAATCAGGTTGCTTTGATTTGGGGGGAATTTCTCAGTATTGTGAAAATAAAGCAGGTTTTCTTTTTTCTTTTTCTTTTTTTTAAATAGCTGGGAATTAAACCCAAGAGAGCTTTACTACTGAACAATATCCCCAGTCCTTTTTACTTTTTATTTTGCAATGGGGTCTCCCTAAGTTTCTGAGGCTGTCCAGGAACTTGGGAACAACCTGCCTCAAGTTCCCAAATTGTAATATATAATGAGATACATGTTGCCACTGAACCCTCATTTGGGCCATCTTTGTTGGGTCTAAAAAAAAAAAAAGCCATAAATTGGATGAGGCATGGAATTCCTATCTACAGGTTGGTTCTTACTCTTCATAGCTGTCCTAAGAAGTTGATACATTGGACATCAGGGGCTGAGACAACCTCTGCTTGTCACATCCCATTTGCATCACCCCTTAGCTGCTAGCACTAAAAATTTTGTGACAAAACGAGTTGGAATAAATACTTGGCAACAACTAGTCTTCATTCCACTCCTCTCCTAGGCTTACTGCACAGTCTCAATCACAAGAAATTTGTTTTGTTTTATTTTGCTTTACCCCAACTAGTAATATTTTGCATTTAGTTGAGAAAACACTAATTAATTCCCCAGCAGGAAGGGTGTTTTTGGGACTGAGTTCCTAGAAGCCACGAGGTCTGCATCTTTGAGAGTCTGGATCTTTGAGAATATGTGGATAGTAATCATCAGGTCAGGGCTGCTTTAAGGTCTCACTGAAACTTTCATCTACATTGTCAAAGACAACCAGTTACCTCTTCTCTATCCTCTATGTTCATCTTCACCTCCCCCCACATACACATGCACATCTAAATATTCACAAGGACTTTGAGGGTACTTTTAAATGCCTTTTGAGCCTGTCTTCTTCTTCTCACACCTCGCCCCCCGCCCACTTAGGGAAGCATTGCAATGGTCTTCAAGCAAATGACCTCCTTGCAGCCAGTTTTCCTTCTTTGAATCCATCCTTTTCCCACTCTGCCTCCACAGACATCTCCAAATACATAAGTCATGACTGTCATTCTTTTGTTCATGCTCTAGTATTTTCAAAAATCTAAAGGATTGTATCTAGAATCTTTAGCAGGGGCTACATGGCCTTATTGTTCCACTCAGTGGGACAGTAATTCCCGGTGTGGTCCTGCCATACCACCTGCTAGAAAATAAGCTGGGACCTTTGCTAACAATGATATTACAGGACCCCACTCTAAGGTGACAAATTAAAGTGTGGGGGGGAGGATCTACTAAATATGCATTTTAAACAATAGTTTGAGGTGACTTTTATGCTTAGCAAACTAAGGAATGTTACACTAGTTCTAGACCAGGGATGACCATTTAGTGATAAGAAAGCAATTGAGCCTATTCCTTTTGGGTCTATACTCATGCTTTTTTCTGGCACTATTGTTTGCTTAGTAAATATTCATTTAATAAACGAGAGATATAAAATTGCCCTAACTCAAAATTCAGTGGGAGGGATGAATGACTGTTAAATGGAAACAGACATGTATGTAGAAACTTTGTGAAATGCTGGAAAGATTTTAGTGACCTGGATTATATTTCAAGTATGTGTATAAATGTGAAAATCACTTAATATTAATGTACTTCATTATTTAAGTATGTATGCTATACTTCAACATGAATTAATAATGAATTTGTTAATTAACCTTGCCCAGCATTTTCTTTCTCTTCTTTTCTGTACCCCAAGTAGATTTTCTCTCCAATCTTCCTTATCTTGGATAACTGTCCACCTTTCCCTATTACCAATGCTTAACACCTCAGTCATTTTATAAAAACAGATTTCTCTTCTTAATCCTCACAAAAGTACTTTGTAAGTCCAATGTTCCCTCCACATTGGTTCTAAGTCTGACCTCCTTGTCCATCTCAATGACATTGCACTCAGTGACATTGTTACTTAAGTTCAGGTTGTAATTAGACCATCTCAACCCAATTTAAACCTCTGTATTTCACAGAAAATACTCTGTATATTTGACCTTTACTACTTGATTTTTTTATCTACTTTCCTTATTGTGAAAAAATTATCATAAAAAATTTACCCTAACAATTTCCAAGTGTATAGGATTTTCAACCACATGCATGGTGTTGTACAACACATCCCAAGAACTTCCCCCATCCTGTATGACTGAAAATCTACATGCACAAAATAGCAACTCTCCATTTTCTCCCTTTTCTAGCCTCTGAAACCACTATTCTACTTTCAATGAGTTTGATTATATTTGATGCCTCATATAAATGGAATTAAACTGTATTTGTCTTTATATAACTGGCTTATTTCAATTAACATAATGTCATAAAGATTTGCTCATGTTGTAACATATGATACATCTTTCTTTTTATGTTTATTTATTAGTGTATTATACTTTCACATAGTAGTGGGGATCATTTTGACACTTTCAAAAATGCATATAACATAATTGGTTCCATAGAAATATGCAGTACTTGATGTATCCTTTGCTTCCCCTCATTCCTTTACTTCTCCTTCATTGACTTTATTGATCATTCTTCTATTTATTTTTTAATTTGTGCATTATATTTATATATTGAAGTGGATTTCACTGGGATATATGCATACATGTACATAACACAACTTGGTCAGATTCATTGTTCAATTCCTCCCTTTTCCCATCCCTTCTTTCTAACATACAACCCCTTCTTTTACTCCACTGTACACCCTTACATTTTCATGAAATTCCCCACCCCTTGCAAATTCCTTATTTCTTCATAGATTCTGCATATGAGAGAAAACATTCAACCTTGGAATTTCTGAGTCTGACTTAATTGACTTAGAATGATGTCCCCATTCCCATCCTTTTACCAGAAAACAACACAATTTTATTCTTCTTTGTGACTGAGTAGAATTCCATTGTGTGTATATACACCATAGTTTGTTTATTCATTCATCTGTTGACAGGCACATATGTATGTTTCATTACTTGACTATTGTGAATTGTGGTAATATAAACATTGGTATGCATGTCCCTATAGTATGTTGATTTTAGTTCTTTTGGATAAGTACCAAGTGGGATAGCTGGATTATAGGAATGTTCCATTCCTAGGTTTTAAGGAATCTTCAAACTGCCTCCCAAAGTGGTTTTACTAAATTGCAGTCCCATCAAGAATGCATGAGTGTACATTTTTCCTCAAATCCTCACCATCAATTATGATGATTTGTGTTCTTGAATATTGCCATTCTAACTGGGATGAAATTATATCTCAGTATAGTTTTGATTTGCATCTCCCTGTTTGTTAAGGTTGTTGAGTAGTATTTTTATATATTTCTTGGCCATATGTATTTCTTATTTTAAGAAATGTCTATTTAGATTGTTTGCCCATTTATTGATTGGGATATTTGATGTTAAGTTTTTTGAGTTCTTTTTTATTCTAGATACTAATCCCTTGTTGGTAAAATAGCTGGCAAAGATTTCATCTCATTCTGTAGGCTTTCCCTTTCTATTTCTAATTGTTTTCTTCACTGTGAAGATTTTTAATTTTATTACATCTCATTTATTGAATTTTGGTTTTACTTTATGAGCTTTAGAAGTCTTCTTGATGAATTTAGTGTTTGTGCTTATATATTAATGTTCGCCTTCTATTTTCTTATAGCATTTTCTGGTCTAATTCCTATGTCTTTGATTTACATTGAATTGATTTTTGTCCAGGGTGAATGATGGGATCTAGTTTCATTATTCTGTATTTGTCTCTCTTTCTTCTAATCTACTCCAATGATCTTTATTTCTATTTTTATGCCATTACTATGCCATTTTTATTACTAGTTCTGTAGCATAATTTGAGATAGGGTGCTATGATGCCTTCAATCTTGCTCCTGTTCTTCAGGATTTCTTTGTCTATTCTTGGTCTTATATTCCTCCACATGAATTTTAGGACTCTATTAAATCTAGTTCTGTGAAAAATGTCATTGGTATTTTACTGAGATTGCAATGATTCTTTAGATTGTATTTGTTAACATGGCCATTTTGATGATGTTGATTCTGCTAATTCATAAACATTATAGGTCTCTCCATCGTCAAAAGTCTTCTTCAATTATTTTCTTCAGTGTTTTATATTTTCATTGTAGACTTCTTTTATCTTCTTGGTTAGATATATTCCTAAGTCTTTTATTCATTTACTTTGAGGCTAATCTGAATGGAGTTACTTCCTTGATTAATTTCTCAGCAGATGTGTTATTGAAGTATAGGAAAGCTATTGAATTTTGTGTGATGATTTTTTTTTATCCTGCAACTTTGCTGCTGAATTTGTCTACCAGATCCAGAAATTTTCTCCTGGAGCTGTGGGTGTGTGTGTGGGTGTGTGTGTTGAGAGGATTTTGATGTATAGAATCATGTCATTGGCAATAGAGATAATTTAACTTACTTTCTTTTCCTATTTGTCTAACTTAATATCCTTCTATTAAATAATTGCTCTGGCTAGAGTTTCAAAAACTATATTGAATAGGAATGATGAATATGGACATATTTGTATTGTTCCTGATTTTAGAGAAAATGCTTTCAGTTTTTTTTTTCTGTTTATTATGATGTTGACTTTGGGTCTGTTATATATAGCCTTCATTACATTGAGGATTAGTTTCTTCAGTGTTTTTTTTTTAACATGACTCCTGTGCTGAATTTTGTTGAAGACTTTCTTTGCATCTATTGAGATAAACATGTGATTTTTGTTATTGATTCTATTTATTCTATGAATTACATTTAGTAATTATGTATATTAAATTAATCTTGTATATCTGAAATAAATTCAACTTTTCATGGTGTACCTTCTTTCTGTATTTTTGAATGTGGTTTGCTAACATTTTATTAAGGATTTTAACATCTATGTCCATTAGGAATATTGGTCTGCAGTTTTATTTTCCTGATGTGTCTCTACCTTCCTTGGTATTTTTCTTGATATTAGTGGTATATGGGCTTTTTAGAATAAGTTTGAGAGTGTTTCCTCCCTTTCTAATCCATAGAATAATTTGAAGGGGATTAGTGTTAATTCTTCTTTAAAGGTCTTGTAGAACTCTGCTGAGAAAATATTTGGCCCTGGTTCTTGTTGAAAGACTTTTTATTAGGGCTTCGATCTAATTGCTTGATATTTGTATGTTTAGGTTTTTTTATACTCTTGGTACAACTGGGAACATCATATGTGTGGAGAAATTTATCAGTGTCTTCTAGATTTTCCAATTTGTTGGAATATAACTTTTCAAAATACTCCTTACCATCCTCAGAATTTCAGAAATGTCTATAGTGATATCTCTTTTTTCCCCTTTTTTTAGATTCTAATTTATTATACATGACAGCAGAATGCATTACAGTTCATATTACACATATAAAGGACAATTTTTCATATCTCTGGTTGTATACAAAGTATATTCACACCATTCGTATCTTCATACATGTACTTAGGGTAATGATCTTCATCACATTCCACTGTCTTTCTTACCCCATGCCTCCTTCTTTCTCCCCCCACCCCTTTTCCCTATATAGAGTTTGTCTAATCCTCCCTTGCTCCCAATCCCAACCCCACTATGATTCAGTCCCCTTATATCAGAGAAAGCATTCAGCATTTGGTTTTCTGGGATTGGCTAACTTCACTTAGAATTATATTCTCCAACTCTATCCATTTAACAGCAAATGCCATAGTTTTTTCAGTTTTATTTCTGAACAATGTTCCATTGTGTACATATACCACATTTTCTTTGTTCATTCATCTACTGAAGGGCATCTAGGTTGGTTCCACAGTTTAACTATTGTGAATTGTGCTGCAATAAACATTGATGTGGCTGTGTCCCTGTAGTATACTCTTTTTAAGTCATTTGGGTATACCCTGAGGAGTAGAATAGCAGGGTCAAATGGCAGTTTCATTCCCAGTTTTCCAAGGAATCTCCATACTGCTTTCCATATAAACTGCACCAATTTGCAGTCCTACCAGCAGTGTATAAGTGTCCCTTTTCCTCCCACATCTTCACTAACACTTATTGTTGTTTGTATTCCTAATAGCTGCCATTCTGACTGGAGTGAGATGAAATCTTAGAGTAGTGTTGATTTGCTTTTCTCTAACTGTTAGAGATGTTGAACATTTTTTCATATATTTGTTGATTGATTGTGTATCCTCTTCTGAGAAGAGTCTGTTCAGTTCCTTGGCCAATTTATTGATTGGGTTATTTATTTATTTATTTTTTTGGTGTTTAGCTTTTTGAGTTCTTTATATACCCTAGATGTTAGTGACCTATCTTATGTGCAAGTGGTAAAAATTTGCTCCCAATCTGTAGGCTCTCTATTCATGTCACTGACCATTTCTTTTGCTCAGAAGAAGCTTTTTAGTTTGAATCCACTCCATTAATTAATTTTTTCATCTTAATTTTTGTGCTATAGGAGTCTTATTAAGTAAGTAGGAACCTAAATGATATGATGGAGATTTGGACCTACTTTTTCTTCTGTTAGATGCAGGGTCTCCAGTTTAATTAATTCCTATGTCTTTGATCTACTTTGAGTTGAGTTTGGTCCATGGTGAGAGATAGGAGTTTAGTTTTATTTTATTGCATATGGATTTCCTGTTTTCCCAGCACCATTTGTTGAAGAGGCTATCTTTTCTCTAATGTATGTTTTTTGGCACCTTTGCCTAATATAAGATAACTGTAATTATGTGAGTTAGTCTTTGTGTCCTCTATTCTCTAGAGGTATACCAGTCTATTTTGGTCCCAATACCATGCTGTTTTTGTTACTATTGCTCTGTAGTGTAGTTTAAGGTCTGGTATAGTGATGCAACTTGCTTCACTCTTCTTACTAAGGAATGCTTTAGCTATTTTGGTCTCTTATTTTTCCAGATAAGTTTAATAACTGCTTTTTCTATTTCTATGAGTAATGTCATTGGAATTTTGATTGGAATTACATTAAGTTTTTATAGTGCTTTTGCTAATATGGTCATTTTAACAATATTAATTCTGCCTATCCAAGAACAAGGGAGATCTTTTCATCTACTAAGGTCTTCTTAATTTCTTTCTTTAGTGCTCTGTAGTTTTCATTGTGGAGGACTTACACCTCTATTGTTAAGTTGATTCCCAAGTATTTTATTTTATTATTTTTTTGAGGCTATTATAAACGGAGTAGTTTTCTTCATTTCCCTTTCAGAGGATGTATCACTGATATACAGAAATGCCTTTGATTTATGGGTGTTGACTTTATATCCTGCTATTTTGCTAAATTCATTTACTAGTTCTAGAAGTTTTCTGGTGGAATTTTTTGGGGTCTTCTAGGTATAGAATTATATTGTCAGCAAATAGTGCTAATTTCAGTTCTTCTTTTCCTACCTGTATCCCTTTAATTTCTTTCGTCTAATTGCTCTGGCCAGTGTTCCAAAAACTATATTAAATAGAAGTAGTGAAAGAGGGCATCCCTTTCTTGTTCTAGTTTTTAGAGGGAATGCTTTCAATTTTTCTCCATTTTGAATGATGTTGGCCTGGGGCTTAGCACAGAAAACTTTTACAATGTTGAAATATGTTCCTGCTATCCCTAGTTTTTCTAGTGCTTTGAACATAAAGGGATGCTGCATTTTGTTAAATTCTTTTTCTGCATCTATTGAGATAATCATATGATTATTATCTTTAAGTCTGTTGATGCAATGGATTACATTTATTGATTTCTATATGTTGAACCAACCTTGCATCCCTGGGATGAATGCCACTTGATCATCTCTTTTTTATATGTTTTTGTATTCAATTTGCTAGAATTTTATTGAGAATTTTTGCGTCTATGTTTATTAGAGATATTGGTCTGAAATTGTCTTTCTTTGATGTGTCTTGGCATGGTTTTGGAATCAGGGTGATATTGGCCTCATCGAATGAGCTTGGAAATGCTCCCTCTTTTTCTATTTCCTGAAATAAATTGAAGAGTATTGGCATTAGTTCTTCCTTAAATATCTTGTAGATCTTTGCTGTGTATCCATTCAGTCCTGGGCTTCTCTTGGTTTGTAGATTTCTGATGGTGTCTTCTATTTCATAGCTTGAAATTGAACTGTTTAAATTATGTGTATCATCCTGATTCAATTTGGGCAAACCATATGACCCTAGAAATTGTCAATGCCTTTGACATTTTCTATTTTATTGGAGTAAAGATTTCAAAATAATTTATAATTATCTTCTGTATTTCTGTAGTGTCTGTCGTGATATTTCCTTTTTCATCACATATATTAGTAATTTGAGTTTTCTCTCTCTTTATCTTCATTAGCATGGCTGATGGTTTGACAATTTTATTTATTGTTTCAAAGAACCAACTGTTTGTTTTGTTGATTTTTAAAAATTGTTTCTTTTGTTCAAATTTCATTGATTTCAGCTCTGATTTTAATTATTTCCTGTCTTATATTGCTTTTGGTGTTGATTTGTTGTTTTTCATCTAGAAATTGAGATGTAATGTTAAGTCACTTATTTGTTGACTTTTTCTTCTTTTAAGGAATGAACTCCATGCAATAAACTTTCCCCTTAGTATTGCCTTCAGAGTGTCCCAGAGATTTCAATATGCTGTGTGTGTGTTCTCATTCATCTTTAAGAATTTTTTACTCTTCTCCTTGATGTCCTTTTCAACTCATTGTTTATTCAGTAATATATAATTTAGTCTCCAGGTGTTGGAGTTGCTTTATTTTTTATTTTATAATTGATTTCTAATTTTATTCCATTATGATCTGATAGAATGCAAAGTAGTATCTCTACTTTTTCATATTTACTAAGAGTTTCTTTGTGGCATAATATATGGTCTATTTTAGGGATGGATCCATGTGCTGCTGAGAAAATGTATTCACTTGTTGATGGATGAAATATCTATATATGTCAGTTAAGTCTAAGTTATTGATTGTATTATTGAGTTCTACAGTTTCTTTGTTCAGCTTTTGCTTGGAAGAACTATACAGTGATAAAAGAGGTGTGTTAAATTCACTTAGAATTATTGTGTTGTGGTCTATTTGACTCTTAAACTTGAGAAGAGTTTGTTTGATGAATGTAGATGCTCCATTATTTGGGGCATATAAATTTATTATTCTTATGTCTTGTTATGAATGATTCCCTTAAGAATTATTAAATATTCTTTTTTATCCTTTTTGATTAACTTTTGCTTGATGTCTACTTTATTTGATATGAGGATGGTAACCCCTGCTTATTTCTGCAGACCATGTGAGTGGGATTTTTCTCAACATTTCACCTTCAGTCTGTGTATATTTTCTCCTATGAGATTAGTCTCTTGAAGGTAGCATATTGTTGGGTCTTTTTTTAAATCCAATCTGCCAGTCTATGTCTTTTGTGAATTTAGGGCATTAACATTCAGTATTATTATTGAGACATGATTTGTATTCCCAGCTCTTTTTGTTTATTTTGGAATTTAACTTTACTTGTTTCTCCCTTGATGAGTTTTTTTCTCTAGTGTAATACCTCCTTTGCTTATTTACATTATTGTTTTTCAATTCCTCTTCATGTAATATTTTGCCAAGGATGTTCTGTAGTGCAGGCTTTTGAGTTGTAAATTCTTATAACTTCTGTTTATCATGGAATGTTTTTATTTCATCATCAACTCTAAAGCTTAATTTTGCTAGATATAAGATTCTTGATTGGTATCTATTTTATTTCTGAGTTTGATGTATGTTGTTCCAAGGTCTTCTAGCTTTCAGGATCTGGGTTGAAAAATCTGCACATAATCTAATTAGTTTTCCCTATATGTAATCTGATTTCTTTTTCTCATGGCTTTTAATATTCTCTCCTTATTCTGTACATTATGCATTTTCATTATAATATGCCTTGGTGTGGATCTGTTGTGATTTTGTACATTTGGTGTTCTGTAAGACTTCTGAATTTGGTTTTCCAATTCATTCTTCATATTTTGAAAATTTTCTGATATTATTTGATTGAATAGATTGCTTATTACTTTGGTTTGGAACTCTATGCCTTCCTCTATCCCATTAACTCTTAAATTTGGTATTTCTATGCTATCCCATATTTTGTGAATGTTCTGATCATAGTTTCTTACCATTTTCACTGTGTTGTCTACATTCTTTTTAAGATTATATATTTTGTCTTCTTTGTCTGAGGTCCTGTCTTCTAAGTGGTTTAATCTGTTGGTGATGCTTTAAATTGAACTTTGAATTTGGTTTATTGTTTCTTTCATTTCAAGGATTTCTGTTTGGTTTTATTTTAGAACCTCTATCTCCCTATTGAAGTAATCTTTTGCTTCCTGTATTTGCTTATGTAGCTCTTTTTCAAAATGATCTTTTGCTACCTATACTTGGTCTCATATCATTCTTTAATTTGTAGAACCATTTTAATTGTGTACATCCTAAACTCCTTCTCTGTCATTTTTTTCTGCTGTGTTGCTCATGGATTCTAATAGTATGGTATCTTGATTTGTTTGGGGCACTTTCTTCCCTTGTGTTTTCATATTGCTTGTGTGTCTTCCCTTACAGCACTGTGGATCTGAGGCATTATACCGTTTTTACCTTCAGGCTTATAGTACCCCTGTAGGTATCTAATACCTCTCCTTTGAGGTGAAGGACAGTGTTAACAAATCCCAATATAAACATATACACCCTAAAAAAACAAATGTTTGCTGTTAAGATGTTTACAGTTTAGTCACAATATTCAGAAATGGTGAATTCAAATATTATCTACAATATACTCATTAGGTTTGTAAAAGGGTTTACAGTTTCTGATGGTGGACATAGAACCAGTGATGATGACATGCTGAGGATATAAGAAGTGAGGATATAGAGTTATTATATTGTAGGAAATGTGAAAGGGAAATCTAAAGAGGAAGATTAGTAGCAGTAGCAGGAGAAGGGAGAGAAAATAATCTTGGGTAAACAAGTAAATGGGAAGATAGTAGAGTACATAAAACAAATGCACACATATATTAAGAAAATAAAAAATATTAAAACAATAGAAATTGGTGGAAAAAAGAAAAAAAAGAAAAAAGAATATACAACACAACTGAAATGTAATATTCAGACTTCCCAGTCCTCAAAATACTAATTCATGTATATGTTGGGGATGTGAGGGCGGGAGAATAGAGAGGGAGAGGGAAACAAATCTTGAAGGAAGAAACAGGTGTTGTTTTTTTTGAAGCTCAGTAACTTTTCTGCTTCCCTTCTCATCCACTAGGTGGGGTTGTCTGTTGTTAGTTGGTATCTTCGCGCTCAGTATGGTGAAGGTAACCAGGATATCACTATGCTGGGGAGTGACTACTGGGAAGAGAGGGCAATTAGAAATGGGAACCTGGCCAACCTGAGTTCCAAACTGGAAGATGCCCCCACTGAAGATGGCGATGAACATGGGCCAAGATGGAGGTGCCTGTTTTCAGTGGTAAGGTGTCAGGTCGGGTAGAGGGAGCCGGGCATTGGAATTGGATGATGAGTTAAGAGATGAGCTCTGTAGCTTGCAGTTAGTGGTTTTCAGCTGGCTTCATAGCCTGCGTGAGGTTCTCAGGTGTAGGCTCTCTACTGAACTTAGGGTTCTATCTCCGCTACTGCAGAGTCCCAAGATGGCAGTGACTGGGGCAGCCCCATGTTTGTAGATGGAGGTCCATGCAGCAGTGTCCGCTGGAGTTCCTACTTGTGGGAAGCTTCTGGGTGTTCTGCGTAGGAGCGGCATCCATGATTTCTGTTCAGGAGGGTGGCCAAAATTTCTGTGTGGGTACTGCTGTCTCAGATGGTCTCACTCAGATACCTGCTAGTCCTGTGTAGGCGAGTAGCTGGGAGACCTACTCTGATGCTGAGCCCTGAAGCCCTGGATGGCACGGACCATGATTCCTGAATGGGAGCAGAAATGTTGCTTGCAGAAAAGCATATTCTTACTACTTGAATCCCAGGTCAGAATGCAGCTTTCGTTTGGCCCACCATCTTGGATCCCCAGTGACATCTCTTTTTCATCTCTAATTTTGTTGATTTGGATCTTCTTTCTTTTTCTTTTAGTTAGTTTAGCTAAGATTTTATCAACCTTATTTATCTTTACAAAGATACATCTCTTTTGTACTGATTCTTTTTTTAAAGTTTATTTGATTAATTTTGGCACTGATCTTAATTATTACCGTCTTCTATTGGTTTTGAAATAAGTGTTTTTATACTTTTATAGGGCACTGAGATATTAGAATGTCTACTTTGACTTATCCTTTTTCTTCTCTTTCTTTTTTTAGGCACTTAATGCTATAATCTTTCCTCTTTGAACCTCTATCATAGTGTCCTAGAGATTTTGGTGCATTGGAACACCAATCTCAGTTGATTCTAGAAATTTTTTAAATTTCTCTTCTCAATTTTTTCTGTGATTCATTTGTTCTTTAAAAGAGTGTTGTTCAAGCTCCATGAGTTTATGTGGTTTCTATAATTTCTTTTACAGTTTATTTCTAATTTCTTTCCATTATGAACTGATAAGATGCATAGGATAATATTGACTTTTTTTAGATTTGCTAAGACTTGCTTTTGTGACCAAAATATACATAAAAATTGATTATTTTGGAAAATATTCTATGTGCTACTGAAAGTGTATTCAGCTATTGTTGGATGAAATATACGATATATGTCCCCTAGTACCATTTTATTTATATTATTATTTAGGTAAAATATTTGGTGTCTGGATGACCTGTGTATTGATGAGAGGGGTATGTTGCAATCACCAATATTATTACAGTTAGGTCCATCTGGGGGACTTAATGTCGAGAAATGTTTATTTTATATAATTGAGTGCATCAGTATTTAGAGCACAAATATTTACTATCATTATATCTTATTGAATTGTTCACTGTAACAGTATGTAGGATATTTTTTGTTTCTACTGATTAGTTGTTGCTTGAAATCTGCTTTGCTAGATACAAGAATATCTACTTCCGCTTGTTTTTAGACTCCATATGCATGGAATAGTTTTTCTATCCTCTTACATTCCACTTTGAATATCTTTGCCTCTAAGATAAGTCTCTTGCAAATATCATATAATTGAGTCTTGTTTTTTAATCCATTCTGCCAACCTATGTCTTTAAAGGGAGTATTGAGACATTTATGTTCACAATTATTATGGAGAGAGATTTATTAATTCTAGCCATTTGCTTTGTTTCATATATTTAATTCATCCTTAATTTTCTTTTACCTTATTGGTCTTCTGAAGAAGTTTATCTGTTTGAGAGCTCTGGGATTTGATTTGAGTTCTTCTGTGCGTAGTATTTCTTTTAGTATTGTTATATAGTGCTAGTTTAGTGGTCACAAATTCTTTAAATTTATCTTTATCATGGGAAGTTTTTATTTTTCCTTCAATGTGAATAATATCTTTGCAGGATATATGAATCTTGGTTGGCAACTATTTTCTTTCAGATGCTGGATTATCTCATTTCCAAGCTCTCTTGAATTTTAGAGTCCTGGAATTGAGAAGTCATAAACGAACCTCACTGGTTTACATCTAAATGTGACCCGATGTACTCTGTAAGTTTTAATATTCTCTTCTTATTCTTTATGTTAGGCATTTTAGTTTTGATGTTTCTTTCTTAAAAAAATTTTTAAATATCTTTATTTTATTTATTTATTTTATGTGGTTTCTGAGGATCGAACCCAGGGCCTCACATGCATGAGGCAAGTGCTCTAGTGCTGTATCCCGTGCCTGAATCACCTTGGATTCAATCCTTTTTGTTCCCACCTCAGTCATGAGTCATTTGCACTTTCAACCTCATGGCAGGCACTTGCTGGGACAGTTTAATGATGCTTGTTATGATCTCCTGTGTTCCTGTAGCAAAAAGTCATCCCATGGACTGCTTCAAGATGGCTTACAACATCAGATCTTAGCTCACCAACCACGAAGCACAAAGTGCTCTTCAAACCCTGGCTCACCATGCACCTTCTTCATTAATTAAGTTCAGAACCTGTTCTGTACATTCTCCCATGCCAAATTTTTTTGTGTGTGATTTTTCTCTCTCTTTCTGCCTGTGTTACTCCTCCCTGCTGTGTTGAACTGGCAGTGCAGACACTAAGGTTAGACTCAGTGGTATTCTTTTCCATACTGTGTTCAAAGCATCTCAATGATTCTGATATTGAATTTTGGTGAATTCCCTCTGTCACCCACCTGATATTTTCAAGGCTTATACTACTCAATATATATACTTTTAAGAATTTAAGCTGTTGAAAATTTCAGCTGCATGGAGGTCTTCTAAAATGTATGTAGAGAGTGGGACACCATTAAAACACCCAGCATTACATGTAGCTTTACATATTGAAGAAGAAAACACAAGCCAAAACAGTGAGAGTTCCTTGATCTTATTTTCATGTCAGATTATCTTTTTTAAGCACTACTGGATTTTCTCTAAATAAGCTATAAGCCTTTGATTCTGTGATCCAAGGAAAGTTTAATAATAAGAAGAAAAATAACAAAAGTCATTAATCTTGATTTTATATTATGTGCCAGTCACTACTCTTTCTCTTAATCATTATAACTATCATGGGCCATTAGTATTACTATCACATAGGTCAGACAGGTGAGACAAGGAGAATGTAAGTAAGATTCTCACCATCACACATGAGATGGTTTCAGGGATGGAATTTGTCTCTATTTAGTATCCTCTAGGAAAAGCAGATTTAAGGGTGGTAATTGCAGGGATCACGAATAAAGCACTGTAGAAGATAAAAGGGGATGGATAAAATGTCAGTTCTTGAGCTTTGTTATCAAAAATACCTGAGTGAAATCCACCATCATGTGTATCTACAAGACTGGGGTCCTAGTCAGAATAAGATATACTCTGCCTTATCTTTACACTCCTCATCTTTGATTCCAAAATATTTTTTTTAATTTTAAAAGTAATAATAATTCTGGCTGGATGCCAGAACAAGATATACTCCCTGCTTGTATAATTAAATCAAAATGGATTCTACTGTTATGTATAACTATAGAAACATGAATAATAACAATAATAAAAAGATCACTGCTGTGTAAGTCGTCAATCCCTTCTAAGAGAAGAGAGACAGTCAAATGATTCTCAAAATTGCCCATCAAAGGTTGAATAGAGATGGTCATTTACCCATTGACTACAATCTTTTTTCATTGAGTATAACCTCTGGGGCATTATTCTCACTGTGCTTTCTCTCTCTCTCTCTTTCTCTCTCTCTCTCTCTCTCTCTCTCTCTCTCTCTCTCTCATACACACACACATACACACACCTTGCCCTTCTGGGCCCTTCAGAACTGTATGGGCCTCCTATTAGTGAGTTCCAATTGCAACCCTACACTTTAGCATTAGAGAATCCTTGGGTTGCAAAATAAATAAATAAATAAATAAATAAATAAATAAATAAATAAATGTACAGGAACAAGTCAAAGCCTATTGCATTTTTGTTTTTTTGTGTTGTTGTTTTTTGTTTGTTTTGGTACTGGGAACTGAACCTAGGCACTTGAGTAGGCAAGACAATTGCTCTAACACTGACCTACACTCCCATTTTATTTTGAGACAGGGTCTTGATAAGTTACTGAAACTGGCTTTGAATTTGTGATCCTTCTGACTTAGTCTCCTGAGTAGCTGGCATTACAGGTGTGTGTCACTGCATCCAGCCAGAATTATTATTACTTTTAAAATTAGAAAATATACATTTTGGAATCAAAGATGAGGTTGAGGGTGTGAGACTGGACATAAGATACATTTAATATAGTTCACATCTTAAAAACTGCTGGTGCCTTACAGGAAGACCTAAATTCTCACTTCATCAAGATATTGAGCAAATGAAATTTATGAAAGATTTAATATCCAGTATTTAGTGGAACAAGATGCCTGCTTGGTCCTTAATTGCAATTTATCTTTTCTTTCACATGACAATGCTATACACACTGCCACTGCAGGGCCCACATTTGGCACTGGACAAATCATTGCACAGTAAGAAAAGATGTTTGCCATGTCTTGGAGGAAATGCTACAAGTGCAAGGTAAATCAAGTACAGTTGGAAAAAGTCTATTATGGTTGTGGCTAGAAGACTAGTGGGGTCATAAGATATAAAGTGGCACAAGAAGTATCTGATACAGGATTCACAGACTTTCTGACTCCACAATCCAGATACTAGATTATTATATATAAAATCTCCAGTGAACCAAGATAAATATTCAACCCCAAGAAGCCTTGTGTTCCCAAATCTCTTCATTAGTTTGGGTGAATTTAAAACCATAATATTTATAACATCACCAAATGTGTGATAGATTAACAAGGCTTTGTAGACAGAAATCCAGGATATTTTCCAAGAATCTTTCTTTAAGCTTCTGTGTGGTGAAATTCAGCATAAAGCAACTTTAAAACTAACTGATAATTAGCACACAGTAAGGGTCATACAAATATACTGACACAAAACCCATGCTTTCTAAGGCTTTTATGAGAACATAATTCTTTCAAAACCTTTCACAGCCAGAGTTAATTTATAAGCATTATTCCCTTAGGCTTTGAGACATGGCCTATGGACCTGAAGAATAATGTGGCAGAACTAATGTTTGTGTTTTGGCAAGACTTTATTTATTTATTTTTTAGAAATGCTAAAAGTGAATCACCCCTTTCAAGCTCAGAGGGATGTAATTAATGAGTGTGGAGAAGATGGAAAAACCTTCTCCAGCATTGGAAACAAGTAATTTAAGCATAGAGAGAAGCACACTCTTAAATAGCAGGAAAATGCCAGAACTACACTAAAACCAAGGTCTCCATATCTTGCTTTGGCTTTGTTCTGATGGTCTGGGGATTAAGTACCAGAACACAAGCCTCTACCTCTAACTCAATACATAAAGTTATGTGTCCAATTGACTTTTGAAGTTTCAGTATATTCATTGGCAATGTGGGAAGTAATTAAGGCATTCCTTCTTGCTTGCTGAGGCTGCTGTAAGGGTTAAAGTCTCCGGTATTTATAAAACCCTGTGCAAATGTTTGCTGTTGTGGTTGTAGTGGTTATTAGATCAAGCCCTAGATTAACTGTGGTTTGACTTCTTGGCTTCCTGGTCATTGTGTTTTCCTCCCTCTATAATTTTCCTGTCCAGCTGACTTCCAGCTTACCAGGGTTGTGCCCTCCTTACCCAGTGCACTCTTATTATTACATGCTCTGCTATACAGCTGCCTTTTATAAATGGAGCTGATGAACAAATTCAGGCTAAAATGCAATAACTGATCCTTATTTTTCAATGTTAATCTTCCTCCTTGAAGAAGTCTTTAGCCACAAAAACTTTGAAGGTCAGAACCAAAAGAACTGTATAAAAATCAAGTAATTCCCCATTTTTATAAATGAGAAAAATAAGCCCAGAGTTCAAGGGACCTACATAAGTTCACAGAACGAAGAAGTAGGAAAGACATAATTTCAAACTAATTCTTCCTACCCACTCTCAAAGCACTGATTGAACAAATACATATTTACCTGAAGCAAAGGAGCATTTGGAAAGAATGGTCTGGGATAAATATTTCCAAAGTTGACTGTCTTTTAAAAGCCCAACACTTCCAGCAGTATACAGAAGGTAAAGCTAAAACTGCAAAATCCATAAGAATTTTTACTAAATCCTCCAAGAGAGGGCTTTTCAAGGTGGCACTTTTGATATTTAGAGCTGAATACTTATTTGTTGAGAGGAGCTCTCCTATGAATTTGGGGATTTATCAGCATACCTGGCCACTGCTTTCTACATGAAATGGCACTTTCCCCAGTTTGGGCAACAGAATTATCTTTAGAGATTGCCAAATATCCTCTGGGGACTTAGCGGTCTCTTTCAGTCAGTTTATCTAGATAAGCAGAGTTTTTAACATCTATGTTGGTTCCACAGTTTAGCTATTGTGAATTGAGCTGCTATAAACATTGATGTGGCTGCATTATCATAGTATGCTGGCCCATCTCAGGTAAATTTTCATTTTTAGTTATTCATAATTTTACCTTATTATTCTTCCTTTTCTAAAGCATATCTATGTTAACATTTTTCATTCTTTATATTTGATACTTGTGCATTTCTGTGTTGCTAGGGTTACATAAAATTCAATAATAGTTTTAAAGAAGAAACAATGGACCTTTCTTTTTCTTTTTTTTTAGTATTTTTTGGCTACTCTTTTTTTTTAAATCCTTAAGATGGATATTTAGCTTACTAATTTTCATGCTTTCCTTTTTTTTCTAATATATGATTTTTCTCAGACTGATAGGTTATTTAAAGGTAAATTTATTAGTTTCAAACATTGAAGAAATTATTAGCATAACTAAATCTTTGTGAGAAATACTATGGCTTAATTCTATTGTGATCAGATAAAATAAGCTATATTGCTCCAGTGCTTTGACATTTATTTTATTTTCTTAGATGTGTTGAGTTATGGCCAAGTATATACCAAATTTGAGTAAAATTTTCATGCACACTTTAGAATAATGTGTATTCTATAGTTGATTAGCCTATAAGGTCAAATGAGACACAGATCTTTAAACAAATTTGCTATGCATTATCAGAACTTCATCTCTCCTAATCCTTTGTCTGCTGCCAGTTATCCAGGGTCATTTTGGACTTGGATATTTATCATTTCAGTTTCGTGAGTTTGAGGTTGTATGTCTGAATATGTATTTCAGGTGTATTTACAGTTATATAATTTTAAATATTCCTATTTAGTAGATTTTAACCTTTAATCCTACTCTATAGAATACTTCTACATTTACACACTTATGGTGTTTTACCTTAATTGATATGTGCACATTATATGATTAAACAAATTAAAGATAGTATAATGAAAAAGAGAAAACTTTTTGACTAATAAATGCAGAGGTAATAATAGAAATAGAAATATTGTAAACACCCAACAATATTGAAAAAAAAAGCAAGAAACATCAGTGGTTTGTAAAACTACTGGATGGAATATATTTAGAGCTTCTATTACCCTCAGATTATTATTAATTTGGAAGTGGGCAGGTACTCCCTCAGTATAAAAATCTGGTGAGCAACATTTCAGCCAAATGACCAAAATTTGCATCACTGATAATGAAAAAAGATTGAAATCTTGTCTCTATTTATGTTATATACTAGGTGTAACACAGCATCACCCATGTAGTATTTCTCACAAAGGTTTTCAACCTAACTTAATTATGAGAAGTCATTAACCAAATCAGAATTGTGAGGCAGTCTCCAAAGGGCTGGGGAATTGTTCTAGATTAAAGAGACTAAACTTAAGTGACAGCTCCTTGTAATTTTTGCTAGAATCCGTGAACTATAAATCTACTTTCAAGAATTGATTTTTCTGTGTCCAAAACTTTTAGTATGGAGTAACAGGAGTAAGTGCATGTGAATGTGGAAAATGTTTAAATACATGGTTATTTTAGGTAAAGTGTATATGGTGTTTTTCTTTCAAATTTTTGGAAGGTTTGACATATTATTAAAATTAAGAAGGGGTAGGAAAAATTAGATTTTAGAAAATGGTAACAACTCAAATATCTGTTAATAACAGAGTGGATTAATAAATTGTGTCATGTCATTCAATGATTTAATATATAGTAATAAAAATAAAGTACAAGTGTAAGCTTCAACTTGGATGAACCATTTCATGTGAACATGAAACAAAGTCACAAACAATGCACATAGAATTAGTCTACTAATATAAAATTCAAGAACAAGTAAGCTACATAATATATTTTACATTATACAGCTAAAAAAAAAGAAAGAAAGAAAAAGAAAAGAAAAGCCTGTCAATGCAGAGGGGATGGAATGCAAAGCAATCCTGCAGCAACCCAGGAATTACCTAAGGTGTAGGTAGTATTCTAGTTCTTAACCAAGTGGTGAGTGCAGAAGTTGTCATACCACTTTTATTTTAATTGTTTTATATACTTTCATATGTAGGATATACTTTGTAATAATTTATTAAAGTTCAGGAATTTCAGAACATTCTGAAGAAGGTAACCATTTCTATAAAACTTGGGTTTTATTTATTAAGAGTCTTTTTTTTTTTTTAAAGATTACTCACTTTCTTCACTTTCCCTGGTCCCTAGCTATAGTGACAGTTATTTGGATAGAGTCTGTCTAGGACAGGGAGAAGTATGAAACAGGGTCTAGGAGTCACTTTTGTTTCAAATAAACTCTTAGTAGCAATGTCCACTCTAGATAAATATTCCTTTGAAATGCCTGTTTGTCCCACCCATGCACTTAACAGTCATTTCTTCCCTGTCACACTCATGCAGCACTGATTTATTTAGCAGCTTTTGCATGATCTGTATATGACCCTTAGGGAGAAATGCAATTTGATTCACATGCAACTGTCCTTGAGTTTCACTTGAAAATGTCACTAAAGCTCTTCTTACTTTTTATTGATTAATGTTTTCCCCACTTAAATTATTCACTGTAGAAAAGATTAGTTAATCTGAGAACTATCCTAAATTCTGCATGAAGGAAATATTACAGAATATTTTTCTTTTGGTGATCTGTATTTAGACTAGAAAATTTAAAATAATGTTAATAAAGTTAAATCATTTCTTATTAATGCATACAGGTTTTAATATGCAGTTGAAAAGATCTGGGGTAGATTAAATATTGGAATTAGTTTGAATCTTAAGATAGTCTGTATCATCAAAGAATGTTTTTTTTTCTCTTATCTACGGAAGGACTTCAGTTTGCTTTCAAATTTGAAAAAAAAAAGAAAGGAATAATAAACTTAAGTAGTTACAGTGCTAGCAAATTCTACCAGAGCTGTATTGAAGAGTATTTTAGGAAAAGGTATATATTGATTCTTCAGAACAAAAAGACCTGCCCGAAACAGTAGTTCTCAGCTTCAGTATCAGCACTGCAGTTTCTAAGAAAGAATTCTCTGGCACACATTGTTCCTGCATTCAGACATATACTTACACATGGTTCCACCATACTTGCAATGAAAAGGCTTCTCTCATTTTAATCGAGAAAGCTTATCTTGTACTTTTTAAAAGCATATCACACGTTAAGGAATAATCATTAAGCCTTTTATTTTTTCTGAAGTCTTCAGAGATTTGTGGGGAAAGGCAACATGCACACTCTGTAAATGTCAAATCTCTTTACAGAAATGCGAAGGAGGTATTGCAGGCTGTCATCTGTTCTTCATGCTGCCTACTGACCCTCATTGGGAGCTACCAATTCCCAAAGATTCTGTGCCCACTGAAATAAATAGCTCTCTCAAGCACAAAGTAAAATGTTAGACAACATACAGCAGAACAGCACCCACTTTAATTATACTATGCAATGTGTTTTATAAAGAACTCGGGATCTGAAGGGTTAGACATTGAAGGACAGTTCCAGCTGGCAGGCAATGAAGGAGAATGCTTCAACGGTGGCAAATGACATAAAAAGACTAGGGGGGAAAGTGGGAGTGTTTCAGGCATGTGATGATAGAAAAAGGATGATGCAGATTTTAGTATGGAAAAGAACAAACATATGTGAATGTTAAAAATAAAAATCATATTGCCTTGAGTCCAGGTATATTTAAGTGGCTTTGAGAATGGGCCTCAAAATAGAGTGATATGGCAGAGGTGTTTCCATCAGCATCAAATTAATCTAAAGGGAAATGGACTTAACCAAAAGTTTCTTGTATATTTCCCCAGATTTATTATCAATAATATTCTATTTCACTAACAAAAGTTTCTACTTGAAAGCAAGTACATAGGGTCACTTGAAGTGTAGATAGAACTACTCATTAAGATAATGTGGCATAGTGAAAGGGTAGTTGTAGTCCCACAAGACCCAATCATATCCATGATGATGACTTGATATATAGATATTAGGCAAGGTATTTAAGTTCAATAAACACTATTTTTGCCATCTCTAGATACTCAAATATTTTAATCTTGGAGGGGAGATTGTAATCAGCAGCACAAAGCTTGCATTAAGCTATCTTTGAAGGTCATTGTGTCTTTTTGTCATATTACTTGGTTTTGTACTTGCTAATTGAACTATTGGATATGTAAAATAGATGTCATTTTGACCTTCAGCCTTCTTCCTTGACTTAGATCTTGATTGAATTATTTTATTATCAACAGTTGTTTTTCAATTCTAGCACCCCCAAAGCCTTGTGTGACTACAACTATTTAAATCCCTCTTGATAGACTCAAAGCCCACTGGACAGACTATCCTTTTTCATGTATTGTGTTCATTAATTTTAATCTCCTTTGCAGTCTTAGATCTGTTAGGATTTAAATCTTAAAAGTAGTTCTGCTATCAACCAGTTCAATGTGTAGAATTCCTCAATTACCTCTTCTGATCAGTTCTGCTATCCCATGAACTCACTGTCCTTTCTACCTTTAATAGATATAATTGCTAGAGTGACCATTCTTACATAGATCTAAAGATATTCTGAAGTGATTGGGTCATTACCTTTCTATGAGTCAGAAAATGTTGATCTATCATTTTTAGATGTATAATGGGAAGATGTCCTGAACCTTTAAGTCTGAACCTTGCTCTGAGAGTTTATTTTAATTTTTATGATATTTTTCAGACTGGGTTTTGAATCTTTATATTACTAATTTTCAAAGTGAGGCCTATGGACCAGTCAATCAACATAACCTGGGAACTAGTAAGTAATCCTAATAATTTGCCTCCACAGCTACTAACACATAAATTGTAGGAGTGCAGTGTGGCAATCTGTGTTTTAGAAAGTCTTCCAGGTTATTTTAAAACACACTGAACTCAGGTTATTTTAAAACATACTGAATTTTGAGAATCACTGCCTTAATCGTTGTTAAGTGAGTTCAGAGGATTAAAACTTCCATTAAAAAATACTATCATATAGTTAAAAAGGACCCAAAACTTAACTACTGTGAGATTACGAATTGGGCCTCAAATAATCCATGTATGAAAAAGCAATACAAAACAAAATCTTAGAGACTTTAAAATGAAACAAATTGTTTATATTTATGTATATAAAGCTACCTATTAAAGTTTTCCTAAACAAATACAATAAATAAAAGATAATGAAAAGTATTTTTATCCATCTGAATGATAAAGTCCAATATATAAAGAATTCTTAGAAGTAATATTTCCTTGCAAAAAATAGGCAAAAGATATGATAAAAAAAAGTTCACAAATATAAAATTTAAGTGTGCACAAAAATACATTAAAGGGTCAATCTCTGTGACATGGGGGCTATACACCTGAATACTCTCTTGAGGTACCACTTCATACTCATGACAACAAACTTTTATAAAGTATCATAAATTCTTTATTTTGATATTTATTTATTTTTTCTTAGTTGTAGATAGACACAATACCTATACTTTATTTATTTATTTATTTTTGTGTGGTACGGAGGATTGAACCCAAGGCCTTGCACATGCTAGGTGAGCGCTCTACTGCTGAGCCACAACCCCAGCCCCAAAAGTATGATAAATTCTATTGCTCATAGCCATAGCTAAAAAACATCCTTTTTCTAGTTAACTCTCTGTTGCCATAACAAAGTGTCCAAAATAATCAGCTTAAAATGGGGCAGATTTATTTTGGATCCATGATGAGTCAGCCCTGTGGCTTTTGGGCCTGTGGTAAAGCAGTACATCATGGTGGGGAACACATAGTAGGGAAAAGCTGCTAACCTCATGGTAGCCAGGAGGTGAAAAGCAGAGCTCAGAGGAGGGCTAGTGGTCCCAATGTCTCATTTAAGGACATGTGTCCAATAACCTGTCTGCCACTAGGCCCTACCTCCTAAAATTTCCACCACATTTCAGTAGTGCAACAGACTGGTGACCAATCTTTCAACAAAGGCTATTAGGGGACATTTAAGATACAACTATAGCAATGCATTATCATATATTTCTGTTAAAATATTAATTATTACAACAATTTTTGAATGATCTTAAAGTTCATTAAAAATGAAAATATATATACTTTAAATCAGCAATGCTACTGCAGTAAATCTATTCCTTACATGTAAATTACCAAGTTAAAAGGAATTGTATTAATAAATATGTTAATTACAGTACTGTGGGGATGAAAAAATTAAAGAATACAAATTCCCAGCAGTAGGAAAATAACTGAATAAAATGAAATTTATATTTCTAACATGGAATTTTATAGAGTTCTACCTACATGCATTGATTACAAAGACTAAGGGATTTTTATCTGCTGTTTTTAGTTGAAAAATAGTGACAATGAATCAGCAAGGCCTAATGTTTATGAATCTTTACTTCTTTTAAATTCTTTAGCCAATTAATCTCTTTGTCCATTAAAAATTTTGGTTATACTTTTTTTAAAGTTAAGAAATCTGAAATGTAGAGAATTTAATTCAAGATCACTCAAATAATTAACTTGACAATCCACAATAGTCTTTTTCTGCCTTCAGAGTTTATATTCTTAACAACTGAACTCTACTGCCTCTCTAAGATAGACATAGAGAAGTATATAATGCGGTCCATTGGGGAAAATTACACATAAGACTTTATTTAAATATATAGGAATACACAATCCACAAAAGGATGTACAATATGTTGTATTACTGTTCAGGACGAAAGTAGTGGCTTTGAGCATAATCTCTTCAGAGGTCGTGATAGTAAAGATAGGAGAATGTACATGAAAGAAAGTCCAAAAAAGGAGGGAAGGAGAGAAAAAAGAAGGAAGGAAAGAAGAAATAAAGAAAGGAATTAAGGATTCTGTATTCAGAAAGTATGTAAAAAATTTTTTTAAATGTTAGTGTAGTATGATCCCATACATTAGCATTATATGCTTGAATAAGTTTATGGGAACATATGTATATATGGATACCTAAATATAAATATAAAAATCATAAAAAAATCTCTTCCAAAATGTTTATTGTTATAATGGTTACTTTTACTTTCTCCTTTATATTTTGTGCATTCAAAAAGTGTTGAAATGAGAAAACTTAAAAAAAAAAATAAAACCAGAGTTGCAAACAACACCATTTCTTAAGTGTGGGCTATGCATAGTCACTTTCTTTGAAAAAAATAGTACCTTACGAAAAGGGAGAAAACACAAATTTACAGTGGAGAAACTTGACAAACACTACCTTAGACGTGACAATCAAGGTAAACAACCATGATAAATCCTATTGATATAATTCATCTTTGATATAATGTGATAAAAATGGCACTCACTTCTATGTACTCCCTCACCAAAACATATAACCCTACTTTAATCAGGAGAAAACACAGGGCAAATCCCATTTCAGAGACATTCTAGGAAGCACCTGACCAGCTCCTCAAAGCTGTTATGATTATTAGATCATCAGAAAAAAAGAAAGTTGTGAGACATTGTCATAGCCAAGAGGTGACTACTAAATTTAGTTGGTATCCTAGATGGGAAAAAAATTAAGGGAAAACTGAAGAATTTTTAACAAAGCATGGACTTCAATAAATAATAACAGGTCAATATTCATTCATACTCATGACAAATGTCTCATATTAATGTAAATGGTTAACAGTGGAACTGGGTATGGGATTATATGGACACCCTTTGCATTATCTATGCAATAGTCCTGCAAGTCAAAATGTTTATAAATTTAAAAGTTTATCCAATACAGAGATATAAAAAAATTGTGCTCTATATGTGTAACAAGAATTATAATGCATTCCACTGCTGTTGTGTATTAAAAAATATAAATCAATAAAAGATTAAAAATAAATAAATAAATAAAATAAGTTTATCCAAAAATCAAATAAGAAACCACAAACCTACAGTGATTATAAGTAATAAACAAACAATATGCTAGGTATTCTTTTTGGTCATAGAGTTACTACAGAATACCAACAAAACAAAACAAATCAAACAAACTAACAAAACAGTTCCTGTTTGGAGCTTATACACTAATAAATTATCAATAGTTCTATATTTCATCCCAAGAAGTAAGTGATTTCATATATTCAAGATATAAACTCTAAGCTCTGCTATATTAACCATGTTTCTGTTGAGTAATTTAGTTCAAGTTTTGGGAAAAAACAAAATTAGTTTTTTCTTACCATAGTCAATAATTATTTAGATTTATCAAGTTAATTACTAATTTGTGTGTCCTCCATCGCTTTTCATATCCCACTTTTGATTCAGGTTCCAATTTTCCTTTTGCTAAAATAAACCTCTTAGTGATATTTTATTAGTAGCTAACGTTTATATTTTTCAAAATGTTTTTATTTTTAAATATCTGCTCATATTTTTATTCGATCCATAATAATTGTATGCATTTATGGGATATAGTGTGACATTTCAGTATGTTTATATTGTATTAGTCACCTTTTTGTCACTATGATCAAGATACCTGACAATATTAATGTATAGGAGGAAAAGTTTATTTTGGCTCATGGCTTCAGAGATCTATGTCAATGGTCTGCTATCTCCATTGTTCTGGACCCTAGGTGAGGCAGAACTTGAAGGTAGAAGGGTATGGCAAAGGAATGCTGCTTAGCACTTGGTAGTGAGAAAGCAGAGAGGAGCCAGGGACAAGACATAGTCCCAAAGACATGCTCACAGTGATCTATTTCTTCTAGCCATCCACCTGTCTACAGTTACTATTCAGTAATAAATTCAGTTTTTTAAGCCATCAAATGAATTGATACACTGATGTGGTTGCAGTATTCATAATCCAATGTTTTCATCTTTGTACATTGTTGCGTTGCCTCATATGTAAGCTTTTGGTGGGGCATTAAACATCCAAATCACAACATATACCATGTAATGATCACATTAGGATAACTGACATATCCATCAGTGCAGTCTCTGGATTCCAGAAAATTGAATACATTTTCTCTCACATTCCTCAAGATTTTTCTCTATAATATCACCTAGTTGTTTCATTATAAAATTACCAAGTTAATTATTTGCTTTTATTTTTCTTTTTTAGTATGAAGATTTTGGATTTTGTAGGACTTTTCAATCATTTTTTTCATTAAATATTTCCTATTTGCCATTAGCTCTTTTTCCCCTTTAGATTTATATTACACATTTCTATTTCTATTCTGACTTACCTACTGTATGTTTCATCACTAAGTCTTTACCACTTTCTGTCTTCTGGTTCTCTAATTCTGTCTTTAGTTGTGTTTAATCTAACTAGTGCTCTATTTTCTTATGGGTGCCTCTTTTGTTCATCTATTACTTATAACAAACTATCCTATGTGATATTCCCAGGCCAGTGGGTGCAAATTTAATAGTTTCAATTTACTATTGATGCTGTGTTCATACTTAGAGTGTCAGGGCAGATGACTCAAGCGAGATAGGTGGAGAAAATGCTTCATATTGCCTTTCTACACATCATCTTCAAAGAAATATTGCTGGCCTTGTTCTAACCTATCTTTTCATGAGAGTGGTATCTTTTGTTTGTTTTTAGTTAGGTAGTTTGTTTATTTAACAAACAAACTGATTTGAATAATAAATAAAATATCTCTCTTGGGAAAAGAACAGATACTCTCGGGAATGAATAATTAAGATAATATCTTTCTTTAGGGAACTGTCTAGGCAAGTATGCTAGAAGCCCCTATATTCAGGGTTCCTTATGTTCAGTGTTTCTTAACTGGGACTCAAACTCACTGTGTGCAGAGCATTTTCTTGACCCTACCTACACATTACACTCATGGTACTTTGGATATAAGAAAAATTAATAAAAACATGAATCATGTTACTTGCTGGGCCATGTCTCCTACCCAGGCGGTTCTGACTCAGGAGATTTTGTCTTCTACCAAAATCTATGAAAATTGTCTCAGATCCTGCTCCTATGTACAGAGCTACCACAACCAACTTCTCCCGGTAGTCATTAAAAATATTAGAACTTAGAGACAAATATGTGGTTCTGGGTTTGGCTACCATCATGAATTCTTGCACTCCTTAATTTGGCTTTGAATTCTTTCCTTTTTCTGCCACTTTGGTTTCTTTCTCCTTCCTTATTCTCTTCATCCTTTTATCTCACTCTCTACTAATTCTTTCCTCTATTCTCTCCTCTCTCTCTTTCTCTATTTGTCATCAATAGTTTTTTAAAAATCTGCTATTTTAATGAGTTTGAGAAGAAATCTATGTTCCCTTTACCCATTGATCTCTTATAGTGTCTAGGCATTCATAGATCTTTTTTCATGCTGATTTAATTGTTTTATTTCAGTTTCATTATAGTTATTATCAAATTTGTTTATGAGGTCCACCATATCATCTAAAAAATTTCATCCTTTAAAGTCTCTGGCTCTAAGATTATACATAAATTATATACATAATATTTTCTCTTCTAAATCAAGGACAGACATGTCAACAGTCCTTTGCGTTCCTTTCTGTGCTTATCAGAATTCTTACTGGCAAGTCATGAAAACCATTTTTTAATATAAGTTGAAAATAACTTTACCATATGAGGTATGTCTACAGGTTTCATGAGTTTAATGATTTTTCCCAAAGATCAGATTTTTTGGCTTTACTTTAGGCCAAAATTTTTCACTTTATGGGTGTTTTTAAGATTCCCTCAGTTAACTTAATTAGCACAGAGTAGAAACTCTCTTTACTAGACAAACTAATTTTAAAATTTTTCTCCCATCAGTTTTTTGACATTTTCTTATATATGAGCTGGAGGTTACGGCATAAAGTTCACAGATCCTGTTTTAATGTCTAATAGCAAATCCTACAGCTATGTCCGGTACTGAGGTTGTTAAATATTGTCACTTATGAGATTTCAGTAGAAAGAAAAATTCTCACTTAACACATCCTATTATATGAAAGATGTTCAACATGTTTGGGCAGAGAAAAACATTCAGTCCTGACATGAACATCCTTATCTATGAAGCACACTGCTTCTAGTTTGCCAATCACATTTCTATATTTTAATTAAGTTCAGATATCATTATCCTTCCTAAAAATTGTATATTTTGAGATAATAATTATTTATGAATTAAGTTAAAATTTATTTCATGTTCTACCATTGGTAAAATAACACTATTACCTAATATCTGGATAGTTGGGCTTTTTCGACCTTTTCTATTGTGTCTATGAGTCCTATTAGATTATTTATTATAAGACCTTTATCTCTACTCTGCAAATTTTATACTTTCATTTAACAAGCATTACTCATTCTAGTGATAATGGCATAAATAGTAGACATGGTCCCTACTGTTATGGAACTTCTGATATAGGAAGGAATATAGACATTAAACAGATCGTAATTCCTTATTTCTAATTGCGATAGTTACCTTAAAGAAAAAATGTAAAGAGTAAAAGGAAAGCATATAATAGGAAGACCTGATGAACTAGAGATTCTGGAAAAGTTTTATTTCATTTTCAATTTATTTATTTGTTTACTCACATATTTATTATGTACAACATTCCATACAATGGGATTCCCTAAGGAAGTCACATCTAGTTGAGCCTGAAAGATACCGTGAGTTAGATTTATAAAGATGGGTGGAAGAGAAAACATTAGAGATACAAGCCACAGAATATTATCTCTAACCTGAAGTATTGGGGGTAGAGGGATCCTATATTTTTGAAGGGTGGAGACCAAGTATAAGGTTATGTGATAAACACTGTAAAATATCAAGTATTAGATTATTTTTGGCATTGCAGTTCAAACTACTGATTTTTGGAATTGTGTTAAAATTATTGAAAAACTCTTAGTAAGGAAAAAAATCATGTTCCAGATTGAATTTTAAAATGATTATAGGTGTGACCCAAGTGAGATGGCAGAATGGGAGAATATATCCCTCATTCCTCCCATAGAAACACCAATTTAGCATCCATCCATGAATGAAAATACCTTCAGGAGAGTTATAGAATCCAGATAAGAGACTTCAACACTCCAATAGAGTACAGAAAGGAAAAATAACACAAAGAAAAGGTTAAGAAAATTTAACTTCACCCACATCACTCTTCCAATGTGTAGACAGCATGAAAGTTTCATAAGGATCACAAATAACCACAGAAATGGTTACCACTAAAGGAGAAAAAAACCTTCAGTAACTTAACCTAAGTAATGAAAATCTATGAATTTTGTTACAAGTAATTTAAACTAATTCTCTTAAAGAAGCTCAGTGAGACACAACAGAACAGAGAACTATAAGAAATATGGAAAATAATAATGAAAAAAATATGGATATTGAGTCCAATAAATATCACCAACAAACAGAAATTCTGGAATTGAAAAATACAATAATTAGACTAAAAAAAGTAAATAGAGAGCTTCAATTTGCTGAGTTGATGCAGTGAACTTGAAGATATTTCATTTGAAATTATCAAGACATAGGAACAAGAAGAATAAAGAATGAAAAAGAGTAAAGTCTATGGGAAAAAAATCATGTTCCAGATTGAATTTTAAAATGATTATTTTAAAATGATGATATTTCATCAAGTGCATGTATACACCATTGGGGAGTTTCAGGAGGAGAGTAGACAAAGAAGAATGCAAATTTAAAGAAATAAAGCCTAAAATATTTGGCAAATCTAGAGAGAGAAACAGACATCCAGATTAATGAAGCTCAAAGGAATCCAAATAGATTTAACATAAAGAGATCTACATAAGACTTAGGATCAAACTTTCAAAAGTCAAAGAAAGAATTTTGAACGTAGCAAAACAGTAGCAACTTTTCACATATAAGGGAGGTTTTATGAGTCTATCAGTGTTTTTCTCAGCTGTAGTCTTGCAGACTAGTAGGAAGTAGGGCAGTATATTCAATGTGTTGAGAGAAAAAGAAAAAAAATACTGTCAGTCAAGAATACTATTATTTGAGGAACTTCCTTTAAAATAAAGGAGAGAGAAAGTCATTCCCAGAGAAAAACCCAGGCCATTCATTATCACTGGATCTGCCTGTTCAGAAGTGCTAAAAACAATACTTCAAGCTAAATTAGAGAATTTAAAACAGCAAAATGACAGCATATGAAAGTGTATGTATCACTAGTAAAGGGAAATATAGACAGCTTTATATATAGAATGATGTAATACTGTAATTATTCCTGTAATGTTAGGTATCAAGACCCGACTACTCTGGTAAAAGGAGGGGGGAAACCTACTTTCTGAAGACCACATAGAAAGCATTTTCCATGTATATTATAGCTATAATTATTGAAGAAATCTCCCAGTACGTTACTTGCCTTTTTATTTAACTAATGGTGCCTTTAAAGGAACAGACATTTTCAATTATGGTAAGATCAAATTTTGTCATTTTTCTTTTGTGCTTTATCATTTTTTTTGGTCCTCTGTATGAAATTCTTGTTTAACAAAGCTTTGAAGCATTGTGATGACAGTTTGTATCACAATATTTTTTCCTTGTTTTCTCAAGGTTGTGAAAATAAGTCTAAATTTTCTTCTTGTAGAAGTTTCATGGCTTTAACCTTTTTTAAAATGATGTGACTTTTGTGTTGATGTTAAAAAATCATCACAAAGCAGTTCATAAATAACTAAAAATAAATACAATTCCTATTAACCTTTGCAAACTAATCAGTGCTAAGTGTGTCTTTAATCCAAATTATGACGTATATATACATAAAATAAACATAAGTAAATATGCCTTCAGCATATCAAAATATTTAAAAAATAAAGTAGCTTTAGTTTTATATTTTGGACCATGCTTCAGTTCAATTACAGTTTTAAAATATAATGTGAAGTTCATTTTCTCCATATAGATAATCAATTGTTTGAATAACAATTGTTGAAAAGACTACTTTTTATTCATTGAATGAATGTAGTACCTTTCCAATATATATATATATATATATATATATATATATATATATATATATATATATATTGGGTATGAGTGTGCCTATATGTGTAGTCTGTAGTCTGTCCCATTGATTTATATGTCTGGTTTTTGTCAATAACGCACTTTCTTAATTACTATAGTTTTTAGAAACTGTTGAAAACAGGTAATATAAATCCTTCAAATACTTTGTTTTTTAAAATAATTATTTTTACTATGGTGGATCTTTGTATTTCCCAACAAATCTTAGATATGATTTATTAAGTTCCAAAAAAATCATTTTGGGAATCTGAGAAATGCAAATCAAAACTACACTAATATTTCACTCCAGCCAAAATGGCAATGATCAATAATATGAACAGCAATAACTGCTGGCAAGTTTGTGGAGAAAAAGGCACACTTTGGTTGGACTGTAGACCATTACAACCACTCTGGAAAGCAGTATGAAGTTCCTCAAAAACTAGGGATGGAACCATATGACCCAGATATCCCACTCTTTGGCATTTATCAAAAAGATGTAAAATCAGTATACGACAGCAATGCAGTCACCTCAATGCTTATAGCAGCACAATTCACGATTTTTTTTTGCTGAGTTATGTAACCCAGATGCTTGTCAATAGATGAATCAATTAAGAAATTGTAATACACACACACACACACACACACACACACACACACAGTGGAGTCCTACTGAGCCATAAAAAAAGAATGAAATTGACATTTGCTGGTAAATGGATAGAAATGAAGAATACCATGCTAAAAGAAATAAGCCATACTCAGAAACACAAAGGTTGAATATTTTCTCTTATATGCAAAATAAAGAAAAGAGGGAGGGAAGGATAGGATAATATAAAGAACCAATAAGTTAATTGAGCAAAAGAAAGTCAGGTAGAGTAGAGGAAGAAGACTGGGAGAGGGGAGGGAAATAGAGAGGGGAAGAGGAAGGAATAGGGGGTGGGTCATTAACTGAGATTGATGTCCATTCATGTATGAATTGTTAGAATGAACCCAACTACTATACATAACTATAAAACTCTAATATAATTCTGCTGGGAATTTGATTTGCATTGTAGTAGATCTAAGTATCAACTAGAAAGGAACTGACATCTTAACAATATTTAGTTTTCTAACCCAAGGACATGGTATATCTATTTTCTCGTTAATCATGGTTCTTAATTTCTTTTGGGAACATTATATATATTTAATGTATTTATTTAAAATATTTAATACACAGTGATAATATATAATATTTATCACTGTGTATTAAATATTTTGGGACATTATTTATAATGTCCCAAAATATTTAATTATTTATAATTTATAATATATAATATTTATCACTGTGTATTAAATATTTTGGGAACTGACATCTTAACAATATTTAGTTTTCTAACCCAAGGACATGGTATATCTATTTTCTCGTTAATCATGGTTCTTAATTTCTTTTGGGAACATTATATATATTTAATATATTTATTTAAAATATTTAATACACAGTGATAATATATAATATTTATCACTGTGTATTAAATATTTTGGGACATTATAATAAGTGATCAATTTAAAATCATTCTCTAATTATTTGTGACGTTTTCTAATTCTGCCTAAGCAAATTTCTAGTTCCATACTTTTGAGTGAGTTATTTAAATCCCCCCAAGTGCAGTTAAACAGAGAAAACTGTTTGTCTCATACCATGTTCTAGCCATGACTCCTTCAGATTCAAATTACAAAAATTCAACTCAGCTAGTTTAAATTAAAAACAAAATAAATGTAATTTATTTGCTGCTGAAAAAACCTAGCAGTGCATCTGGCTTCAGGCCAAATGCTGTTTTCAGGCCTCACTCTTTCCTCACTTCTCAAATTTGCTCAGCAGGCTTACTCCATATGGCATCCTATCTGACACTCAGAGGCTCCAGGATAACATGTTCCTTAAAGAAAGAGTGCTCCTTTCCTTCCTGACAGTACTAGCAAAAGTTCCAAGAATGATTTATGTAGCCAAGGGATGTCATGCTCTTATTGCTCATGTCTAGGCTGTCTTTGCATCCTTGAAACCAGAGGGGAAAGTTAGTCTCACTTGAAATACATGACCCAACAGATAAAAAGGGGTGGTTCAAAGAAACAACATAGTTCATATTATCAAAAGAAAGGAGAAGCATTTCTGAGAAAGCAAATAAACAGGGAAACAGCAACAAAAATAGATCAGTATGGCATGACTGAACAAATTTGTTCTAACAGCTCAGGGTACCATTTACAACCACCCTAACAAATATCTGATTCTTAATATCTACATTTGGGTTTTAAATACTTGTTTATAATACCTGTGTCTTTTTCTTGCCTGGTCCATGAAATGTGATATATTGTAGTTTCTTCATAAGAATTTAATTTAACTTTTTGAGAAAGAAGCAGAAATGCTCCAGGATTTCTTATCTTTCTCTTTCACATCTACGTCATTTTCTGATGATCTCTGAACATTTGACATTCCTTTGATTCCCTTTTGCCTTTATAGAGTGTGTTTTCCAACTTTCTGTAGCATAATTTGTGTATCCTGCTACTGATAAAGAGGCCAGAGTCCTCCTTGATCTACTTCTGCCAAAGGGTTGGCAAATGGTATTGCTGACTATGTATTACAGCTTGTTTTAGGTTAATGAGGAGATACTTTTCAATTCCTAACTCTAAGCAGCAGGGACTCTTCCTCCAAAATGGATACAACACATATATCTTGTTACCACATATTACAAAAACATTACCAATTGGGACAAAAAGGAACATAGTTTTAAATTTTTAGTATATCCTTACATCCTGTGTTTTGGAGAACATATTGAAATGGAGCAAAAAAAAGATAATTTAATCAATATTTAGCTCTAAATGTCTATATCTTAAACATTCAAGAGATAAGTGATAATTGGGGTTACAAATTAAGGATCCGACCACTACAGACTGTCATCCTATGAAGCATTCCAGCTGGACCAGGCAGTATTCTTATCCATACTATTTAAGTGTCATTTCAAATTTCTTACAGCAGAGAGTAGAAAGAGCTGACAGAAACACTGTACATTCTTACACATGGAGAAAATAAGGGACTGAACAGTTCTCATTTCAGATTATCGGTCCAGGCACTTTCTGTAAATCTTGTTGTCTCGCTGAAGCTTTGTATTTAAAAATGCTTAATATATATATATATATATATATATATATATATATATAAAGAGAGAGAGAGAGAGAATATATATATATTCTCATATATATATATATATCACATTTGTTATTCAAAGAAAAATTCTAGTGTTCATAGTAGACAAAACCAGGAAAACAGCATTATTTACAGCTTTCTTCAGGGATTATTTCTTCTGAGTTACCTCTGAATGCTTCCTTCAAATAAAGAACTCTGGATTTAGGGAGGAATTACTCTAACCTTTTTTCCTCCTTAGGCAGAAATATTATTTGCATTCAAGCCAGAAACAGTGGTTATGGTAAGACATATTCCTTAGCTTTGTTCTCCCAGAATTTGCTTCACATTATAGTCGAATCCACTTCATTCTCACATAAGTCATGTAAAGCAGAAAATAAATAAGTAAAAATAAAGATGACTACACAGCTAGTGCTCAGAAATTTTGGTCAATTCAAATCTGGATCCCTCAGCTAGAGAGCTGACCTCATTTCTGAGAGTAGTTGCAGATGAATTCATGAATTTTAACCTATCAAACATACCTTTACTTTCAAAAATCATTTTATTGGTGCATTATAATTATGTATATAATTGTAGGACTCATTGTGACATATTCATACATGTATATAACATACTTTGATCTATTTTATTTCCTGTACTTCTCCTTTCCCTTCCCTCCTCCTTCCCCATGAGCTCTTGCCACTTCTCTACTGGTCTCCCTTCTATTTATATTTTTACTTGGTACATTATAATGATACATGGAAGTGGGATTCACTGTGATATATTCATACATGCACATAGCATAATTTGATCAGTTTCATTTCCCATTACCTCTCTTTTACCTTTTCTCCCTCTCTCCCTGGATCCTCTTTCTCTATTTTACTTTTCTCCCTTCTTTTTGTTGTGAGACCCAGTTTATATTCCTGTTTTCTTACTAGCTTCCACATATGAGGGAAAACATTTGACCCTTGTTTTCTGGAGTCTTATTTCACTTAGATGTTCTCCAGTTTCATACATTTTACTAGCAAGTGACATAATTTTATTCTTCTTTATGGATGAGTAGAACTCCATTGTGTGTATATACACCATATTTTCTTTATCCCTTCATCTGTTGATGGACACCTTTGTTGGTTCCATAACTTGGTTATTGTGAATTTCACTGCTATAAACATTTTTATGCAGGTTTTAGTATAGCGTGCTGATTTTGGTTCTTTTGGATAAACACCAAGGTGTTGAATAGCTAAGTCATATGCAAGTTCCATGTCTAGTATTTTGAGGAATCTCCATACCAATCTCCATAGTGGTCCTAGTAATTTGAAGTCCCACCAACAATGCATAAGTGTTTCTTTTTCCCCTGTGTCTTTTCCAGCACTTATTATTTGTATGCGTGATGACTGCCATTCTAACTGAAATGAGATGAAATATCAGTGTAGCTTTGCTTTGCATTTTCCTAACAATGTGGAATATTTTTTTTGCTTTGAATCCCACAGTAACAGATTGAGTTACTTATTTTGACTTTAATAGATTCCTAAATCTAGATTAGATTTTAAAAAAAGAAAAACGAAAAACTGAAAGGAGCCAAAGCTTTCCCAACTGTGACCCTGGCTGAGAAATAGCTTGAAGAATAGTTGGTAAATTTTATTAGAAGCAATCTTTCCTACAGGACTGTGACTATATGATCTCTTTTTAAATGATCTAATCTTTTATGGTACCCAAAGTCTTCTTCTTTTTTATTTTGTACTCAGTTTATAACTGCTTAAATTTTCCTATAACATGAATAAGATTTTCAGGGATTGAAGTGTTTTAACCATGAGAATATAATGAGTTATGAACTATGAAATAATCTTTTCTCTAGCCACCTTTAGGTAATTGATGACACACATTTTCTTTTTATTCTTTTTTCATGTATTTCATTTTTACCCAGTCACTTTTATAAGCTAAATAAATTATTTTAAGAAAGATATATGAGATATCTAAAGTCCTTGATAATTGTGGTAAGTTTTCTCAATATGTAAAACTAAGATACATGAGTAGGTGAGTTACAGCAAGTTGGTATAATATTAGTGCATTAAAAGTCATTTGCTTGGAGCTTGAAATGACTTTATTTTATGCATACTGGTGCTTTAGTTTCAAAACCAGTATCCAAAATCATCTTAACCTTTTATTCATCAGAAATAATAATTAAAAACCTAGATTTATATGTACAAATATTTCTCTGGAAAAATATTTCAGTAAGTTCCATTTTAAGACGGCAGAAACACAATTCATGTACAGTGCAGAGGAAATGACTCATTCCTTAATCATTATGATTCCTAATCATTTATTTCTTGTTCAGCAGGATTGAAGAATTCTACCATGAAGAAATAATGAGTTGTGTCTATGACCTGAACAAATATACAAACAATAAAAATCAATAATTTTTCTGAAAAGCTCTGGGGGGTGTTTCCAAGAACAAAGTCACCTGAGTCTGGCTCTTATTTTTAAATGCCTGATGGAAGGAGGGATAGGAAACTTTGCATTTAACCTAATACTAGTACTTAAAATACTACAAATAATTGTTTACTTCTCTCTCTGGTCTTTTAGTGAGGTGAGCAATACTATTTACAATAGAGTCCACAGTTTCCACAACGGTGGTTAGTATGTAGGATTACAAACTAAGTATTGGTTAGCTAGGAATGGAGAGAAACATAAAGTGAATGATGGAAATGAAAAGGATAAAGGCTTAAATCAGAAAGGCTCATGAATTATTGCAAAGGTATGGGGGGTCCTACAGAACTCAAATTTGTTTTTAGATATCTACTAAGTTGCCACTTCTCAATTCTGTGACCACTCTTGTTCCTCTTTAGAGCATATCAAAATTTCCTTCCCAGCAGAATAGAATTAGAGTTTCCATGCCTGAGGCTATCACAGATATTTTGAGATTTTAAAAGTGATTTTGCTGATAGTGACAATGGGGAAATGTATACCACAACTAGAGCTCCCTCACATCTGTTCATTCTTCCGGGTTTATGTGTAGATTAGGAAGGGTAAGACTATTTGGGGCATCCATGCTGAATCTTTTTATAGAAAACAAAAGAAAACAAAACCTCACGGAAGTTTTAATTGCATTTGAATTGAAAACTCTTGACCAGCCTTTTGGATCACTTTAGTGCTTATACTGAAATGGGGGCTAGTGACTCAAAAATAAAAGTTAACATAAAATCTGGAGGGAACTGAAAAGTGAGATGAGAATCCTGGTACAATAAAATAGCATTCCTTAGTTACAGTAGTGCGTTCCCTATCTCCCCACTCCATGTGTATGTGTGTGTGTGTGTGTGTGTAGGCAAGGACTATGGAATAATAAATAAATAACATGTGTGTGTGTACACACACACACACACACACACACACACACACACACACACACACATATATATAGAGAGAGGGAGAGACTTTTTTTTTTTTTTTTACTGTCTGTTACTTCTTACTTCCTAAACATCCTGTCTTGGGATCTGATAAACCATCTTGGACTTACCTTTGTCCTGGGAGAAAGCCAAAGAAAATTCTAAGTGTCAGAGAGGAGGGAAGAGTAATGTCCATGGTCTTCATGAAATAAAGCACGTGTAAAGGACACAGGTACAAACCACAAGGAAAATCGCCATTGAAGGAGAACATCCTTCTAGAATATTGTTACAAGGGTTTGCATCAAAATCTTTATAAATATGAGCAGTCCCTGAAAAGATCCTGTTAATGCAGGATTATTCAGACGTGAAATGATTGGATTATGAGAGCTGTAAGTTCATTAGTCCATCCTAGAATAAATGGACTGATTGGCTGGTAGCTGTAGTGGAAGGTTCATGCCTAGAGGTAGGTCACTAGGGGCATGTCCTGGAAGGGAGCATCTTTCATGTGACCCCTTCTCTCCCTCTCTGTCCTTCCTGACCCTGACATGAGGGGAGCGATTTCCCTCCTCCACACCCTGTCACCATATGTGCTGCCTCCTCTTAGGCCCACAGCCATGGAGTCAGCTGTCTATGGATTGAGACCTCTGAAACCATGAGACACAAATAAACTTTTCTACCTCTGAGTTGTTCTTGTTGAGTATTTTGGTCACGGTGGCAAAGAAGCTGACTAAAACAGGAAGCATATATATTTCTTTACTCTTTTATTTTAATGTTTCCTCATAGCACCACATAAGTCTGTGTGGATATATTCAGTACTTTCTAAAAAGTTGAATACAAAGAGATGAAAAAGTTGAGTTTCTATCACTACACTGCCACAAACAAAAATAAGAAACACAAGCCTCCAACACATTAAAATTGGGATTTTGACAAGCATATTTATTAAAATGCCTACCACCAAACTTTTGGCATTTCTCTGATGACTTAACTCCCCAGGTTCCACACTTTAATCACCTAACACATACATTTAGCTAGCTTTGCTCTACTCTAAATTCCTCAATTCTCCTGTTCATGATATCTTCAAATTCTTATTACCATCCTTGAAGAGTAATTAAATTATCTTTTCCTTGCATACTAAAACATGTTCTTAACACTTTATTCCCTGTACCCAATACAATTGAGCAAAGCAAGTTTTAAAAAATAATAAAAGCAGAGGAACTCTCTTAGCAGTTATTCTAATAATTAAGGGAAAGACCCATGCATTCTTACATATGTTAGATATTACCAATCTCTGTGGGATGAGTATTCTGCTGAAAACTTAGCATGCAAAATGAAGGAGACTTCAAGACTAACCTAAGTTATATTCTAAGAAACAGAAACAAAGACAAATAATTTATTGGTGTAAGTTGGGCTCCATTTGTGTACAATGGGTCAAATTGCTTGCTACTATCATTTGTAATTAATTAGAACAAATAAAAAATAAATACATTAAAAAAAGAAATACCACTGGGTATTAGATATATATTAGGAACTTGCCAGCAAACATCACATTTGGCTTTATGACAATCACAACTGAGTTGATAGTAAAAGGGAATCAAGAGAGCCAGAGGAAGAAGAGGGAGTTTATGATATAAATTGGGGAAAATATTCTAAGTAGACTTCTCCCTACATGCATGGGAGAAGAAGCATAGTAAGCACAAGAGGCAGAGTAATTAATTGTCAGTGGAATACAATTCTGGAGAAAGGGTTCACCAGTAAAGAAAACACAATGATAGGCAGAGCTCATCACATGGAAGAATGTCCCTTTCACATTGAATAGCTTGAATTTAGCTTTGAGATATTTTAAGGAGGAGGGTAACTAGATTAGTTAGAGAACAGTATTTGATCTGAACCTAAATGGAAAAGGAACAGAAATCAGCAAGCACATCCAACTCTTAAGCTTGGAAAGTGATAGCAAGGGAGTAGAGTGGCAGGAGTTGAATTAGGGTATAATTTAACAGATCAAATCTATGGAGTTTAATGAGTTGGTTTGTTAAACTATTGGAGTCATTGAATGCTTGTTGTAGTGACTGACAGTGGGTATTATAATGGTGGAAAAGATCACTTCCTTTCAGATGCTTGGAAGAAATTGCACTGTTATCCCCCATATGATAGAGGTTCCGTTGTTGTTATTGTTTTTTATGGAGAAAAGTTGGCAAATGTCCTTTTAAAATATGTTTTTATGGGTTGTTCTTGGAATCTGCCCAGGGCAAAATCGTGTACTTGATATATTGGCCAGTATTTAGCATAGAGTACATCAATATTTTCAATCACAATAAATATGCTATAAAGACAAGTTCAGTGCTTATCTTAATTGGCTAATAGACAGTCAGGCTTGTGGTGTGGTTTAATCTATTAGCATTAACAAGCTAGAGGTAGGTTTTATCAATACTGATACTTGTTCAGCCCCTGGAAAATAAGAATTTACAATCACAACCAACACTTCTTCATTAAAAGCAGTGTGTTAATCCTAGTGGTTTTAAACTCAAATTCTGTTACATCATACTCAAAAATTTACAGCTACAACTTCCCAATATTGCCAGCCTGGAGACTCACCACTCAAAGTATGGGCTGTAGACAGAAACATCTGTACCACCAGGGACTTATTAAAAATACAAAATCCCAGGTCTCCCCACAAACTTGCTGAATCAGTACCTGAAAGTTATCATGATTCCTGGATGACTTGTGAGTTTAAAATTCGAGAAGAACTTACCTAGGATGTGGATTGGCTGAATAAGCATTACAGAGGTGATTTCCAGCTACTGGTAATAGTAGAGAAGCTGAATGTGAATAACATTCCTCTTAAAAACAAAGACACTTTTAAAAAATGATTTAAGATACTGGAGAGCAATGCTGAGCCAGAAGATACTGGAGCACTACAAAGTGAATAAAGAGAACCACACAGAGACCTTCACTTTAGACAGTTTTGCTCTGAGGATACTGTCCGGTCAACAAAATGTCCTGGTAAGTAAAGCTCAAGCAGAAAGTCAAAATCAGAAGTTGAAGTATGAGTATGCCAAAATGGTTGGAAATTGAGAAAATACAAGAAATAAAAGAATAGAAAGACTGTCCAAAATCTCCACATAAATCATCTTAATGTTCTTGGCTAACTTTTAAAATATACTCGCAGGGGTTAAAACTCAAAATAGCCAAAGGGAAAAGAGTGAAACACTACAGAAATTTACTTAGGGCTTATTTAAGTTGCAGACATGAAATACACACACACACACACACATACATATATATTTATAAACTTATTATATGTATATAATTTTATGTTGTTGTTGATATTATTCTCTGGACTTTATTATTGTTACTTCCTTCTTTACTTTAGAAATACTTTGCTCTACTTTTCTAGCTCTTAAGGTAGAAACTTAGGACATTGATTTTATATCTTTTTTTTCCTAATCATGTAGTCAATATATAATCATGAAAGATTAATAAATCACTCTTTGAAAAGTCTTTCAGGATCCCACAAATGTTGATATACTCTAATTTAATTATCATTCAGTTTGAAATATTTTCTAATTTGCCTTATTATTTATTATTAGGACTGCCAATTATTTAGTTGTTAAGTCATTCAATTTCTGATGGAATTTTCCTAGACTGAATCTTATTGTTATTGATTTCTAATTTGATTCCATGCTAGTAGAACTTTCTCTGTATGATATTGGTTCATTTAAATTTATAGAGAGCTGTGGTGTGACCCAATATATGATCAATTTTGGTAAATGTACCATGTCCACTAGAAAAGAATATATATTCTGAGGTTGTTAATTATACATTTGTATAATGATTATTTTAGTCTAAAGTGTTTCTAATGCTTTCCTTATCTTCTATGATGTTATGATTTAGATCTAGAATGTTCCCCAAAAGCTCATGTGTTAAAGGCTTGGTCTTCAATGCAGCAATGTTCCGAATTTGCATCATTCTTGCTTTACAAACTACATTGATTCCATCGCAGTGGCACAGATAGTCTTAACTGATGCTAGTACCAACTCAAAAGTCTGAAGTCCAAAGTCTCATCTTAACATCATCTAAATCAAGATATGAGTACGACTAAAAGTATGATTCATCCTGAGGCAAGTTCTTCTCCAAAGTATGATTGCCTTTGCAATCAAATTGGTTATGTGATTCCAATATATGTTGTTATCAAAAACACAGGACATATATTTCCATCATAAAAGGGAGAGAGGATTAATTATGAAATGGAAGGTCTGAAGAAACTGTAAAACCCGAAGCCTTAAGAATATTGTCTTTTAGTCCAGTTTTCAGAGCTCCAAGACACTGGGTTGTGAGTCCTGCCTTCTAGACGTACATGGAGAGCAGTCCTAACCTCACAGTTTTGATAGCCCCATCTCTATAGTGACTCTGAGCCTAGACCCTGCCCTCTCCATGCCTGTTCCATGACTGCTTCACATACCTGTAGCTAACATGGGCTAGAATCACATGCATATGGCTCTGCTGATATGGCTGTGTAAGGAAAGCCCTTCCTTCCATTCTTTGAGGCATTGCTCTGATGAGTATTCTCTGTAGTGGCTCCACCCCTGTGAAAGCTCTCTGCCTTCTCCCCTGGCTCAAAAAGGTACTCTTTCAATAGGAGGTGTAGGTATGCGCAGTCCCAGAGTTTTGTTGAGGCGAGATGACAGAATGTGGGAAGCAGAATCCACAATGTGAGGTGATTCAGGGTAGCAGAGACCTACCTATTGATATTGTTCTGCCCTTTAGCCATGGTACTCTGACCTGAGATGGGAGGAGCAGCCCTAATGATCATCAAAATATCCTTAAGGTCAGTATTCCATTGTCTTTTACAATGACTTCTGCTGATGTGGCTGACTAATTTCACTATTTCTTGATGAATAACACCTTGCTTCCACTGATAACCAGTCCATTTGGTCACATGCTCTTTTCCCAGTATGGATTGGTTGATAGTTTGCTCTTTCTCATATTTTACCATAAGTAGTCAAGATGAACCAGGTCAATCTTTTAACACCTTGCTTAGAAATTCCCTCAGCCAGATATCTGATTTCATTCCTCACAAGTTCTACCTTTCTCGAAACACTATGAAGAGACCATAATTCAGTAAAATTCTTTCTACAATGGTGACCTTTCCCTCATTGTCCAATAACATGGTTCTCATGTTCAGTTGATATTTTATCAAAATAGTCATTAGCATTCACAAGCTCTTCATGAATACTTAGATATTCTTTAACAAATTTAAGGCTTTCTCTTTAGTTCTCAGCCTATCTTTCTGGGCCTTCGCTAGATTCATGGATTTTTATTTTATTTTATTTTTTTTGGTCTGTTCATGGATTTGTAGGCTTTTTAAAGCATGCAACTCAAAATTCTTCCAGCTTATAACAGTTACTACCAAATTCACTTTTACATTTTTACTTTTTTGTTACAACTCCCACATATTTTAGTCCTAATTTTCCCTCTCTGAGTCTGTTAAAGTTCCTAAAACAAACACCATAAACTGGCTTATTTATATAAAAAGCAAATTTATTTTGTAGAAGTTAGTAAATCCAAGATTAAAGAAGATTTTGTATTTGGTGAACCAAATTTCTTTGCTCTGTGCTCATGTGGAGAAAGGGATGTAGGTCTCTCTTATAAAACCCCACATGCCATTCATTTTGAATGAACAAAATGGAAAATTCAATAAAAACGAAACCTAGAAACAAATCAAAAAGTAATTCTGGGTCTGAAATAATACTATATGGAGTCAAAGGGAGATTTGAGTGGGCAGAAGAAAGACTCAAGAGAATTTGAAAATTGAACAATGGATAGTATTAAGTCCAGGAATAGGAAGAAAAAAGATGGAAGAAAAGTGAGAGAAGCCTAAAAGATCTATAGGACATGATCAAGGGCATTAGCAACACATTATGGGCCTCCTGAGAAGAGAGGGGGGAGAGAGATAGAGAGAGAATATATTTGAGAAAAATTAAGGCATTTCTAGACCAAAAAAAAAAAAAAAGAAAAAAGAAAGAAAAACAAACCTCAAAAAACTGCAGGAATCTGTTAACACAAGATCTGCAATGCAAGAAATGTTCAAAGAATCCTGCAGAGTAAAGGGAAATGGTGGGAGGTTGTAACTGAAAGCTATATGAAGGAATGAAGACCTCAATAAAGATAAATACATGGGCAACTATAGTAGCTAGTTATTATTGTAACAATAGTTTATAGCTATACTTTTTGTTTACCACATGACTTAAGGAGTTAATAATTTTTTTAAAAAAGTGTCCATCTAAAAGCTATTATTATTGTAATGTTGTTTTGTAATTTCACATTTTTTTCTACAAAACTTGAGATACTAATGCATGCAAACAAAAATTATTTTATGGTTTGGGATACATAATATATAAAGATGTAATTTTGCACACCTGTAATTTAAAAGGATAAAAAAAACAGAGTAGTAAAGGAGGAGATAAAGACAGAGTAGTAGATATTTTATATTATTGAAATTAAGTGTCTGTAAATTCAACAATGTTATAATTTTAGTATGTTAAATGTATTCTCCCATAGGAATAGCAAAGCCTATATAATCTACCCCAAAAGAGAGATGAAAGGAATGTAGAATTTCCACTATGAAAAGTAATCCAGATTTTTAAAAAACATGCAGAAAATGAGGGACCATATAAAGGTTTAAGGAATATAGAAGACAATTAGCAGAATGACTGAAATAAGTTCTTCTCCATTGGAAATTACTTTAAATATAAATGGAATAAACTTTTCAACCAAAAGACAAAATTGACAGAATTAATTTCTTAAAAAGTGATTCCTCTCTATGCTATATATAAGAGATTCAAGTTAGATCCCCTGGTTTTAAAGTTAAAAGATAGAAAAATGACAAGTTTTTTTGCAAATAATAACCAAGAGCAGGCATCAGACAATGTATTATAAAAAATTTATAAGCGACTGGCATTATGTAAGTATAAAAAGGTACAATATAGCAAGAGAGAATTGTTATAAACATTTACACATGTAATAACAGGCTATCAAAATACATGAAGCAAAAACTGACAGGATTGAAGGAAAATATATTTTCACAATTATAGTCAATGACTTCAATGCCTCACTCTCAATAATGGACAGAAAAACCAGACATAACATGAATAAGGAAATAGAGGACTTAAAAAACACAACTATTGTACTAGACATGTACAGAAAAATGTACCCCAAAACAGCACATACACATTTCTCTCAAGTGTACCTGGGACATTTTACATGACAGACTATTGTGTCTCAATGTATTTTTCAAAAATACATATCATGCAAACTATTTTCTCCAACCATAAAGTCAGAAATCAGTAATGATGGTAAAAGTAGAAAAATCACAAAATTGTTAAAATTTAATAATAATTAAACTATCAATGAATTAAAAATAAATCAAAAGGAAAATTAGAAAATACTTAGAAATGAATAAGAAACACAACAGCAAAATATCAAATGTAGTAAAAGCTGTTTTAAAGGGGAAATTATAGCTGTAAATATTTATATAAAAAGTAAGAAAGGGGGTGGGGTTATGTTTCAGTGGTAGTGTGCTTGCCTAGCACATGTGAGGCACTGGGTTTGATCCTCAGCACCACATAAAAAAATGTATTGTGTTTATCTACAACTAAAAAGTTTATTTTTTAAAAAAAGTAAGGTCTTGAATAACAATTTAACTCTGTAACTTAAGAAACTAGAAAAACAACAAACTAGCCCTGAAATGGGCAGAAGGAAGGAAATAATAAAGATTAGAGCAGAGACAAATTAAATAGAAAATGAGCAGAGACAAATTAAATAGAAAATAGAAAAATAATAGAGAAAACCAATAAGCCAAATGATGTGTCTTTAGAAGGACCAACAAAATTGACAAATTGTCAGACGGAAAGACAAGAAAAAAGTGAGAAGACTCAAATTATTTAAAATGAGAAATAAAATTGAGGGCATTTCTACAAAACCTATAGAACCAAAAGAGAATACTATAAAAAATTGCTAACAAATTAGAAAACACAGATGAGATGGAAAAACTTCTAGAAAGAGAAAACTTATCAAGACTAAACCAGGAAGAAATTAAAAATTCCGAGTATACCCATAACTAGTACAGATAATCACCCCATCGTAAAATAGGTCATTTTATCTGTCAATTCAAAATAATTTTAAATATTACTAGTAAGAAAATTGGATCAGTAATAAAAATCTCCTGACAAAGAAAAGCCTTCTACTTGATGGTTTCATTCATGAATTATACCAATATTTTAAAGAAAGATAATACCGATCTTTCTCAAATTTTCACCAAAAATTGGAAGAGGAGGGAATAATTTCTACTTGGTCTACAAGACCAGCAATACATTGATATCAAAATTCCTGAAGAACAGTCATGAAAAAAAATTAATGAACAAAATTGTAACGTACTAGCAGCATACTAAAAGGATTCTATGTCATGCCCAGATGGGATTTATTCAATGTAAAGATTTTTTTAATTTTAAAATAATTCAATGTAGTAAACTATATTAGCAGACTGCAATAGAAAAACACATAACACCTCACTTTGTGAAGAAGTGGCATTTGGCAAAATCCAATGCCCTTTTATGATTAGAATAAAAGACCCTCAATAACTAGCAATAGAGGAAAACTGCCTTAACATTCTAAGAGTCATATATAAAAACCCACAGGAAATATGCCAATAAATGAGAAAACTGAATGCCTATCCTCTACGATGGGGAATAAGGCAGAGATGCTTATGTCCATCACTTGTTTACAACATGTAAGATAATAAGGAATTATGGGGGGAAAGCATTTAATTGGAAAAAAGTAAAATCATCTTTATTCACATATAATATGATCTTACATAAAGAAGACCCTAAATATTTCACATACCCCCAAAATAACTTTCTTAGAATTCATAAATGAATTCATCAAAGTATAAACATACAAAGACTGAACACAAAAATAAGTTGAATTTTTATGCATTAACAATGAACCATCTAAAGAAGAAACTACAAAACAATGCCTTTTACAATAGCATAGAAAAGAATTTAAAATGTGGGAGGGAAATAATTTATGGAGGATGTGAAAGACATGACCACTAAAAATTACTGCTAAGAGAAATTACAACAAATAGAAAACCATCCCAAGTTAATATAACAGAAGACAATGTTGTTTGGAAGTAAATATTACTCAAAGTGATTTAAAGACTCAATGCAATCTCTATAAAAATCCCAATGGTATTTTTTGAAAAATAGAAAGGAATCCTGAAGTTCAGATGGAATCTCACGGAAGCCAAAATATTTTTTAAAAATACATGAAAAATTTTTCATCATCACTAGCAATTAGAGAAATGCAAATTAAAACCACTCTAAGATTTCATCTCACTCCAGTCAGAATGACAGCTATTATGCAAAGAAACAACAGTAAGTGTTGGTAAGGCTGTGGGGGAAAAGGTACATACACTGCTGGTGGGACTACAAATGGTGCAGGCAATATAGAAAGCGGTACGGAGATTTCTTGGAAAATTGAGAATAGAACCATCATTGGACCCAGCTGTCCTTCTCCTTGGTCTATACCCAAAGGACATAGAAACAGCATACTGCAGAGTCACAGCCACATCGATGTTTATAGCAGCACAATTCACAATAGCTGAACTGTGGAACCAACCTAGATGCTCTTCAATAGATGAATGGATTAAAAATATGGCATATACACACAATAGAATATTACTCGGCACTAAAAGAAAATAAAATCATGGCATTTGCAGGTAAAATGGATGGAGTTAAAAAAGATAATGCTAAGTGAAGTTAGCCAACCCCCCAAAAACAGAACGCTGAATGTTTTCTTTGATATAAGGAGGCTGATTCATAGTGGTATACAGAGTGGGAGCATGGAAGAAATCGACAAACACTAGATAGGGCAGAGGGGTTGGAGGGGAAGAGAGGGGGCATGGAGTAATTAATGATGGTAGATTTGATGATCATTACTATCCAAAGTCATGTATGAAGACACGAATTGGTGTGAATATACTATGAATGCAACCAGAGATATGAAAAATTGTGCTGTATATATGTAATAAAAATTGTAGTGTATTCTGCTGTCATATATAAATAAAAAATTATATAAAAAAAGAAAAAAATCTTGAGTAAGAAGAACAATTCTAATTCCTGATTTCAAAACTCACTAGAGACACAATAATCAAAATAGTGTGATACTAGTATAAATACAGATACATAATAGACTACACAGTCCATAAATAAACCTTCACATATATGGTCAAATAATTTTTTATATATTTTTAAGTTTGTTTATTTTTATGTGGTGCTGAGTATCAAACCCAGTACCTCATGCTGCAGTCCAGCTGGGCAAAATAACTGGGAGGTGACAAGCAACTTGAAGGTTGAAGTGAGAACTGCTTTATTATGGAACAGCAGAGGTATATATACCTAACTGACCACACACAGTTTGACTCAATTAGCATCATCCAGATACAGTAATCAGCCAATAAGGAATCCTCATCATCTTAATGGCTCCGTGGTGTTGCCTCACAAACCACTCCTCCTGGCAAACTGCCAGGCACCATCTTGACTTGATCGTAGCCCCCAACAGCCTCTCACCTGTTGGCAAGCATTCTGCCACTAAGTCACACCTACAGCCCTAGTCAAATAAATTTTTATATGGGTGACATGACCATTTAATGGGAAAAAAGATAAAAGATAATCTTTTCAACAAATTTTGTTGGGAAAACTGCATATCCATATATGAAATAATAAAATTGGACCCTTACCTAATTCCACATGCAAAAATTAATTAAAAATGGAAAAAAGACTTAAATATAACTTAAATATGACTTCATATTACAGAACTCTGAAAATAAAAATAGGTTAAAATTTCATGACCTCAGATTTGGCAGTGCTTACTAGAATGTTACATCAAAAATCACAGATAATAAAAAAACATTTTTTTCATGAAATTAAAAAATTCTGCACATCAAAATACAATATAAATGGAGTAAGAAGGTAAACTTCAGAATGGAATAAATTATTTGAAAATCATTTATCTAATGAGGGATTAATATCCAGAACACATAGATATGTCCTAAAACTCCACAAAAAAAAACAAAAAATAATGACAATCTGATTAAAAAATAGGCAAATAACTTGGAAGTTATTTCTCCAGAAAACATTACATATGGCAAATAAGCACATCACCATATGCATATAAAACTAACCATATCACTCATCATTAGGGAAAGCCAAATCAAAACTAAAGTGAAATACAACCTCACACCCATTAGGAAGGCTGTTATTAAAGCTGATTGATTCTCTCTGTGATGAAACTTCAAGTGAGACTTCAAAAATCAGTGTAACCAAAAAAATTCATTCTTTAAGATAGTACATACCAGCAAGGAAGAAAAATCTTCAGCAATAATGATGAGAATGTAAAACGAGGGAGAACATTCCCATAGGACCCAGCTGTATTATGAGAGCCATTCAACCCAAATCACCTAACTTTGAAATTCCGGCATTCTGGACCCACAGACATTGTAAGATAGTAAATATGTATTATCTTAAAGTGGCTTTATTTTCTGATAATTTATTTATTTATTTATTTATATTATTGGTTGTTCAAAACATTACAAAGCTCTTGACATATCATATTTCATACATTTGATTCAAGCAGATTATGAACTCCCATTTTTACCCCGTATACATATTGCAGATTCACATCGGTTTCACATCCACTTTTTTACATTTGTTTTTTAGGGATTAATTTATTATACAGCATTAGAGACTTAATAAAAGTACTTAGATTAGAGAGCTAGAAATGCCTCATATCAATAACCTGTACAACCATCATTAGAAACTAGAAAATGATGGTAAGTGAAATGGAAAGGAAGCAGAAGAAATTAAATAAAAAAGAATACAAATTACTTAAAGCATATGCAGAAACATAATAAACAAAAATTGGTGGAACCAAAAATTTGTTCTTTGATATAGTACATACCAGCAAGGAAGAAAAATCTTCAGTGATAATGATGAGAATGTAAAACGAGGGGGAACATTCCCATAAGAGGAATGAGAAATTACCTTCTTTTAGCTCTTTTTGTCATTAAAAGGATAGTTAAGGAGCATTACAATTTAGCCAATAAGCCCAACAACTTAGATAAATTGAACAAGAATATTAAAAGAAACTACCAAAGATCATGAAGGAAGGGAGAGAAAAACTGAATGTTCCCCTATTTATTAAAAACATTTAATTTGTAATTGAAAACTTTCCAAAATGGAAAACTCCAGTCCACACAGCTGCACTGGTTCTATAAATATTTAAGAAAGAAATAGATTGAATCTGGCATAAAACTCTTCCAGAGAATCAAACACAGAAAAACATTTCACTTATTTTATGAGGCCAACATCAACCTGATATCAAGATATTACTGGTAAACAAAATTACAAACCCAAATTCCTCATGTACATAGCCACACAAATTCTTAACAAGATTTTAGCAAAAATAAACAAAAGCAAACAATATTTAAAACAGATAATACATTATGAGCAAATGGAATACATTGAAGAGATGCAAAGTTCATTCATTATTTAAAAGTCAATCAACAAAATTCATCACATTAAAAAGCAAAAACACGATTATCTTAATTAATACAAAGAATTTGAAAGTATTCAACGTGTGTTGAATCAAGCTAGACATAAAAGAGATTCCTTCACCATGGTAAACAGAATCTGTAAGAAATGTAGAGGTACCAACATACTTGATGTGAAAAACTACATAGTTTCCTCCTAAAATGTAGAGGGAAAAAATGACTCTTCTATCCTTTTCTATTTGACATCCTGATGAAGGTTCTATTTAGAATAATAAGAAAAATAAAAAGGCAACTGATATCCATGTTGAAAAGAAAGGGATGTAGCCTTTTTTGTGTGTGTGTGTGGCATGTTCATATGTGTAGGAAGTCCTAAATAATTATTTAATGAAAAGATACTTTCAATTATAGAAAACTTTAAAAATTTGAGTTGTATTTCTATACACTAGCAATGAACAATGAAGAGCAAAACACCATTTACAATAACTCCCAAAATATGGCATAAACATCGGAATACATCTTTTTTTTTAGTTAGATTCAAATTTAATTTATTTTTTTATTTTATGTGTTCTTTTTAGATATACATGGCGGTAGAATAATTTTTTGCATATTACATATACATGGAGTATACCTTATTCTAATTAGGATCCTATTCTTGTGGTTGTTCACAATGCAGTTACCTTGGTTGTGTATTCAAATACAAAGATAGGAAAGTTATGTTGGATAATTCTACTGTCCTTCCTACTCCCCTTCCCTTCTCTTCCTTTCATTCCTCTGTGTCTAATCCAATAGGCTTCCAATCTTTCCCCCACCCTTCCTTGTTGTAAGTCAGCATCCATACATCAGAGAGAACACTTGGCCTTTGTTTTTTGGGACCAGTTTATTTCACTTAGCATATTCTCCAGTTCCATCCATTTAATGGCAAATGCTATAATTTCATTCCTCTTTATGCTAAGTAATATTCCATTGTATATATATAGTACATGTTCTTTATTCAATCTTTTGTTGAAGGACACCTAGGTTGGTGCCATAGCTTGTTAATTTGAGTTGTTAAAACATTGATGTGGCTGTGTCACAGTAGTATGCTGATTTTGAGTCCTTTGGGTATATGCCATGTTGTGGGATAACTGGGTCAAATGGTGGTACCATTCCAAGTTTCTAAGGAATCTCCATACTGCTTCACATAATGGTTGTACTGATTTACAGTCCCACCAGCAGTGTATGAGAGTACCTTTCTCCTCACATCCTCATCAACATTTATTGTTACTTGCATTATTGATAATTGCCATTCTGACTAGAGTGAAATGTAATATCAGTGTAGTTTTAAATTGCATTTCTTTAATTGCTAGAGATATTGAACATTCTTCATTTATTTTTTGATCATTCATATGTCTTCTTCTATGAAGTGCCTGTTCAGTTACTTTGCCCATGTATTGATTTGGTTATGTATTTTTTTGGTGTTCAGTTTTTTGAGATCTTTATATATCCTGGAGACTAATGCTCTGTCATAAGAATGACATTAAAAGCCATAAAATATTTCTGAGATAAATTAAAGAAGACTAAATAAATGGAGATGTGTACAGTGTTCAGATAGTATTCACATATTTCCCTTAAGATTGATATATAGACCCATGAGGACCATTATTAAAATCCAAGCAGATTTTCATATATTCTAAAACCATAAAATTCATGTAATTAAAGTGTAATACTCTGAAGTTTGCAGTCTGTTCACAGAATTGTACAACTCACACTAAGGTGAGTTTTAGGGCATTTTCATCACCACAGAAACTTTCTATTTATTGTATTTGTTCACCATTCCTCCCATCCCAAATTCTATGAAAACAGAACTATATGCTTCCTGTTCCTATAATTTGACTATTATGGACACTTCATATAAGTGAATTATATAATATATGGTCTCTGGTGACTGACGTTTTTAACATAGGAATATGTTTTCAGTTCCTTTCATGTTATAGCATGTATTAATATATCATTCTTTTCATTACCTAATGATATTCTGTCATATGGATATATCACATTTTATTCATCCATTCATCACTTGATGAACATTTGGGTTATTTATACTTTTGGGCTATAATGCATAATGTTGCCATGAGCATTCATGCACAAATTTTAACACAGACATAGAGTTTCATTTCTCTTGGATGAATGTATTGGAGTGAATCACTGGATCTTGCTATAACAATATATTTAATATGAAACTTTTCCAAAGGGACTCTGTGATTTTACATTCCCAACCATAGTAGATATTGGTTCTAGTTTCCATATCCCCCTCAATATTTATTATTTTCTGAATTTTTGATTCTAGTTATTCTACTGGGTATGAAGTAATATCTCATCATGGTTTTGATTTACATTTCCTTAGTGACTAAATGTATTGAGCATATTTTTACATTTTTATTGGATATTTGTATAATTATTTTGAGAAATGTTTATTCAGGTACTTTACCTATTTTTAAAGCTGGGTTGTCCTTTATTGTTGAGTAATATGATTTTTTTATATACTCTGGATATAATCTATCAGATATAGGATTTTAAAAATATTATCTTCCATTCTATCAGATGTCTTTTAACTTGATATATTTTAAGCAAATCTCAGGATTGCCTGACTCAAGATCACAAAGGTTTACTGCTGGGCTTCATTTACTTCAGTAAAGTCTTTTATACTTTATTTTCAGTAAATATTTATATATTGTTTAAGAAAGAGTCTAATTTCATTTCTTTACATGTGGATGTACTGTTCCTCAGCAGAAAATTAGAAACTATTTCCATCATTGACTTGCCTTAATAGTCTTCTGAAGTAGGAAAACATTCCCTCCTCTTTTGATTTTGGAAGTGTTTGGTAAGGGTTAGTGTTAATTCCTCTTTAAAATTTGGGAAAATTTACCACTGTCACTGTATGACCTTTGATGTTCCTTTGAAAGACATTTAGAAGTTATTAATTCAAATTCCTTACTTATTTGAAGTGTCTTTTTTTTCTTGAGTCAGTTTTGATAGTTTTTGACTTTCTAGAAATTACCCCTTTATTTAAGTGTTATGCATTAGATACGAGGTATCCTCCAAATGCTCATGTGTGAGACATTACAAAAATGTTCAGAGGTAAAATGTTTAGATTATGAGAAGTGTAACATAGTCAGTGGATTAATCCATTTTAATGAAGTATCTGGGTGGTAAGTGCAGTGCATGCAGGTAGGTTGTGGCTGGAGGAAGTAGGTAACTAGGGGACATGCCCTTGGAGCTTATAGTTTATCCTTGTTTAGTGGTATGCTCTCTCTCTCTCTCTGCTTCTTGGTACTTTACCTAAGCAGCCATGTCCTGAGCTGCTTACCTATACCTTGCCCTTTAGCCATGATGTTTTGCCTCAACTTGGGCACAGAGCTACAGAGTGGGGGCCACCTGAATGGAACCTCTAAAATTGTGAGCCAAATAAACATTTCTTCCTCTTAATTATTTTTGTCAGATTTTTTTTTTTGTCACAGTGAAGAAAAGCTATCTAAAACACTAAGTTATTGCTGTTTATAGTAATCCCTGATAAATCCATTTTTATTTCTCTAGGGTCAGTTACAATCTTCACTTAGTCATTCTTGACTTCAATAATTGACTCTATATCCTTTCAATAAAAATTTGTCAGGTTTGTTGATCTTCTCAAAACCCAATTTCATTGGCTTTTATTATTATTTCATTTAACTCTATTCTAATCTCTTTGTCCCTAGGTCGGCTTCCTTTAGGTTTAGTTTGCTCTTCTTTATCTAGTTTCTTGAGGTGGAATATTGGTTATTGATTAAAGAATCTTTTCCTTTTTAATATAGGTATTTACAGATAAAAATTTTCCCCTGATAACTGCCTTAGGTACATTCAAAAATTGTGGTTAGTTTGACTCAACTCCATACTTTTCAAAAATATTTTCTTATTTCCCATATGATTTTTCTTTTACCTTTTACTTACTTAAGAGCATATTATTTAATTTCAAACAGTTTAGCATTCCAAATTTCATTTAGTTTTGATTTTCAATTTAATTTTATTATGGTTACTAAACAAAATATGATTTAATTTCTTCTAATTTTACCAATACTTGTGATAAGGCAGAGAATATGTCTATCCTGAATAATGTTTACGTATGCCAGAGAAAAATGGGTATCTACTTTGATTGAGTAGAGTGTTCTGCATGTGTCTATTAAGTCTAATTTCTTTATGGTATTATATGATCTTATATTTTTTATCAATTAAATATCAGATTTTTTCATTATTAAAAGTACAATATTAAAACTATCAAGTATTACTCCTTAATTATCTACTTCTCTTTTCAGTTATGTCAGCTTTGCTTCATATATTTTGGGGCTCTGCTTTTATGTACATGTATCTTTATTTTATCTTCCTGATGATTTTTTTATTATAGTAGCATTTGCCTCTTTGTAGTCACGTTTTTTCTCATAATATCTACTTTGTCTAATACAATTATGTTTTTATAACTTTTAAAAAACATTTTAGTTGTAGATGAACACATACCTTAATTTATTTTTATGTGGTGCTAGGATGAAATCTGGTGCCTCACATGTGCAAGCCAAGCACTTTAGCATAAAGCACAATCCCAGTCCCACTTTTATACCTTTAATTTGGTACTTTTGTCATACTTTTTCTTTTAACCTATTAGTGTCTTTTAAACTAAGGTGTGTTTCTAATAGTTAATATGGAGCTGGATCATTTCTGAAAATTCATTTTGCTATTCTCCACCATTTATTGGAGAATTTGATCCATTTTCATTTGGTTTAATTGCTTATATAATAGGATTTACATTTGCTCTTTTGATACTTGTTTCTTTATATGTCCTATGTCTCTTAGGTCCTTGGTTACTACCTTCTTTTGTGTTAATAGAAAATTTAAAACATGCCATTTAATTCTTCTTATTGTTTGTTTGTTGTCACTGTTGTTGTTAGCTGTTTTCTATTGGTTTTCCTAAAAAGTGCTATTATCTCTTAACTTAAAACAATCTAGTCTGTATCAATAGTCTATTTAACTAGGGTACAAGAATTTTTACTTCAATATGCATTTAATCTCTAAATCTTCCTTTGTTACTATAATTCAAATTACAAATGCCCACACTATATGACCACCAACAGTTTTATGATCATTCCTTTAAGCAGTTGTCTTAAACAAAATAGCAAAAGTTTTAAAAAGTATTGATTTATGCTTTATATTTACCTCTGTAGTTACCTCTGTAGTTATCTTTACCGGTGTATGTAGTTATCTTTAGTTCGTCATTTAGATTTGAGTTACTGTCCAGTGTCCTTCCATGTCAGCATGAAAAATCCTATACTGTTACCTGTAGAATATATCTGGTAGCTAAATATACCTTAGGTTCTTGTTTATCTGGGAACGTCTTGTTTTTTCCTTGACTGACTTTTGAAGGGCGCTTTTGCTAGATATTGGATTCTTGGTTGATAGTCTTTTTATTTCAGTACTTTGAATACATCATTCTACTGTCTCCAGTAGAATCACTGTTTCTGATAAAAGGCAAGTTAATTTTTATTGAAGATTCTTATACATAGGAAGTCATTTTTCTCATGATACTGTCGTGATTCTATCTTCATATTTGACTTTTTACAGTTTGACAGTTTTATTATTTGACTTATTACAGCTTGTAATCCATATGTTACCAAAAGGATAACAATTTTTTAAAACTTTTTATAGTTTTACAGTTTCACTGCAGGTTATTTTATTCTCCCAAATTCACATTTATTCACTGACCAAGGAAAGGACTGTGCTGAGAATCCCCAGGATCGGGCAATTCAAATGCAGGAATTAATGTCTCATATGCATATTTGTATAGGGTATCACAAAAGCAAAGGAGCCTCCCCTCTCTCCATATCCATTTTCGCTCTGCCTTCTTCTCCAAGTCATCCTACCTTAAGGGACATGTTGGGGTGAGAAGTTCCTAACTCACATCACGGGGGCTGGGGTAGCAGATGCGGAGGGAATGGCAGACCAGGCTTTTTCCATGTGTACCCTTTTTGTATTTGCCCTACCTGAAGTGCATAGAACATCCTGGATGTGTGAGTTAATGTATTTCCTCAAGTTTGGGAAGTTTGTTTCTGTTAATCAAATCTTACTCCTTGTCATCAAGCTTGTGAAGGTTTTAGATTTTTTTTTCCCAAAAAATATTATTTCTGCCTCTTTTTCTCTTTATTCTTTTTCTGACATCCCCCATGTTTTGTTGCTTGTTTTGTTTGACCCACAGGTAAGGTCTCAGTGACTGCTCTTTTTTTCTTCATCTTTTTTTCTGTTCCATAATAGGGACAGTTGTTTTGTCTCTCTTCATGTTTGCTGCATCTTTTTTTCTTTCAGCTCAAGTCTACCATTGAACTTCTCTAATAAAGTTTTCATTTTAGTTATTTTACTTTTTAATTCCAAAATTTCCATCTCATCCTATTTTTATTTTATCTACTTCTTTATTGTTATTCTGTCTTATTGCTAGTGAGAATCACTGCCTTTTGAAAATTCTTTAGACCTGCTTTCCTTTATTTGACCATATATGCTAGCTCATGCAAGTCTATGTCTAGTAGATGTACATCTGCTTCCTCAGGGATGCAATTTCTATTTAGTGTATTTCTTCCTGTGTATGGGCTATGCTTTAAAATTTTACATGACTTTTGTTAAAAGCTAAATATCTGGAATACTGTAATGTGGTAACTTTGGAATATTTCATTATCCCTCTCTACCATGTTTGTTGTTGTTGCTATTTATTTGGTGATGACTTTCCTGGACTAATTCCATAAAGTCTATATTTCCTATAATGGACAGCCACTGAAGTATTTGCTCTACTCAGAAGTGAGCTACCAGCTAGTCAGAGATTTCTTTAAATGCCTCAAGTCAGTACATCTGTTTTTTACCAAGGGTCTCTGAATACAGATTAAGTCATGCCTTCAAAGCACAGTGTTATTCACAATTCTGCCTTATCCTTCACTTCCTGTTTGTGTAATAATTCAATCTCAGCCAGCCCAAAGAAATTGAGGACTTCTACATGCATGTACTTATTAATACATAGATCTATAGGAATGTGGAAGAACTTTCCAAAGTTTCATATGGAAATTTATTTCCCCAAATATTTTTTTTTATTTTCCATTTTATTTTGGGGGATGAGGCTCTTGTTATATCTCAACTGGTGTTATAATCTTAAGCAGGTGCACTGATTAGCAGTTGCTATTTTTTTTAAATCAACCAACCCTAAAGCTAGAGATTTTCCAATTCAGTGAGCTAAAAAATTAGGATTAAATGATAAAAAATATTTTGTAGATCATGGTTCTCTAGATAGATTTGATACACATCTAATAGTGGCAATAATCTGGGGAAGAAATTTCAATAGCCAATATCCTAACATGTTTCTAAGAGTTGTTCAAGTTGTGTTTTTTCACAGCTGTTGGGTTTTGAGGCTGAACATTTTGAAGGATACCATGAAGGCTTTAAATTAAATTAATAACCAATATTTGTGGAGATGGGATTGATAATAAGCTTATTGTAATATTAAAGATTTTTGTTTTTTTCTTTCTGAAATAGTTTTGTTTTGTTTCCTTTGCAATAAAAACTTCAGTCATGGGCTGGGGTTATGGCTCAGTGGTAGAGCACTTGCTTATCTCGTGTGAGGCACAGGGTTCTATTCTCAGCACCACATATAAATAAATTAATTAAATAAATAAAACAATTAAACAAAACAAAACAAAAAAGCTTCGGTTATGGTAGTATGTCTATGGTTAATTGCCAGAGTCTTGAGAAAGTTTATTTTAATATTTTTTTTCCCCCAGAAATTTCACTGTTTTAATGGAGGAAGAGATTCACAGAATTTTTAATGAGTCATTGGGGAAATCCCATCCCTTCGCTCAAATTGTTTTGAACAGTAATTAAATCAACTGATCCTAAAAAAAATTTGAGGAAGAAAGACAAAACTGAAGAATTAAACACAACTGAATGTAAGATATTTAATAAAATAATAGTAATAATAAAGACTAAGTGGTATTGGCATCAGAACAGACAGATTGATAAAAGAGAATAGAGAATGAAGAAACAAGCCCAATCATTTATGTATAGCTGTTTTTTGACAGTTAGATGTCAATTTAGTCAATAAGGGAAGTTTTTCAACAATGATTATCCATATACAAAAAGCAAATAAGAAAACAAAAAACTCCAGTCAATATCTCAACTCATATATTAAAAAATGCAAGAAATACTGTTTATGCAACTGTAAATCCTGAAACAATATAACATCTAAGAAAAATATATAGGAAAAAAATTTATAACTGGAAACATTTCTTACATATGATATTAAAACCACAATTCATATAACGGTAGATTGATAAATTCAACTTCACAGATATTATAAAATTTTGCTTATAAATAAATATACTATTAAAATAATAAAAACATAATTCACAGGCTAGAACATATAATCCATAAGGCTATATATAATATGCAGAATCTACAATGAATTCTGAAAAGTAAGTAACATGATTAAAAAACTATCCAGTAAAATCAACTTGAACATATAATTCATTATTAGATAAATGAAAATTAAAAATACAATGTGACACCACTATATACCTATAGAACTGCTAAGAGTAAAACTGCAGACCATTGCAGTTATCAGTATTTGGAAAACCTGGAATTCTTACCCACTGCTGGTCAGAATGTATAAGAATACAACCACTTTAGAAAACAGTTTGACAGTTAAAAAAATGAAACTTTCATCTGTCATATGATATAGCCATTCTACTCTGAGGTATTTATACAAGAGAAATCAACCATATGTCCATACTCAGTCTTGCAGAGTAGTTTTATTTTTAATAGACTCCAACAGGAATCTAGATAATGTCCATCACCAGATGAAGAGATAAAATGTGATAATACTCAGCAATAAAAAGAACTATCTATATAGGCTACAAAATGGATGGACCAAAATAATTACTTTTAATAAAAGGTGCTAGCTAGACCAAAATATAAACTACATGGTAGTGTTAATATTAAATTCTAGGAAATGCAAACTACTCTATCTTGGTGGAAAGTAAATCATTGCTTAATTAACATAATGTAGGTGGAAAGTGGGTGAACAGAGGCAGGAGAATGAATTACAAGAAGATATGAGAAATGTTTGGTCAGGGATGTGTCTGTTCATTACTTAATTGTGATGATGGTTTCATTGGTGTACACACGCATCACCACTTATCTGTTTGTGTGTATACAACTTTTTATGAGTCAATTTTACTTTTAATAAGATTAAAAATCATTGTGATCATTGGATTAATGAATTTTATTGCTGAGCTAAGTGATAAACCAGTATCACTTTATTTTAAAAAGTGGACACTGTTGTTAGTTATAATGAAAATGAAATTGAAAAGTACAATTGGATAAAGACAACACCAGAGCTGGAATTGGAGTGGAGGAAACTCCAAAGACATCCAGTGAAACTGGGAAAAGGTTATGAGAAAGAATAGATGATAAATTGTTTATAAAACAACAAAATGATTTAAACCTTCTGGAAATGGTTTTAAAGGCAGAGAGCACAAAAGGCATAGAAGAAATACTTATTTCAGAAAACCTACCAAATTTTAGTAAATACAGTGAGGGTCTTTAACATTTGAGCCACCAACAGCTGCTTCTACTTTTAACTAAGCAAAATGAAAGCAGAGAATAAATTAGAGGTAAAAACAGCCTAGAAGGTAGGCCTTCCCTCCTCCACTCAGTCTCTATTCACAGGACAGAGATTCTAGGCGTGTATTGCAATCCCAAAAGCTCTTGCCCTAGCTTGTTCCTAGGGTGGAAATTTCATGAAGCAGAGATATGCCAAGAAGAACAGAGAGTATAACACTCATAGTTCTGTGTTCGTAAAACAGAAATATCACTCCAAGGCAAGTGGGTCAATGTCTCTGCCTTGCACTGGAGCAGTACCTCATTGTTAAGGTCCAGGGAGAGAACATTCACAACTACAGTGATTCCTGAAGCTCCTCCAAAAGGAAATGTCACTGTACAGGACATAACTCAAAGATGAGTAAGCTTAAAGGGACTCTCAAAAACAATGGAGATTTTGTGGTAAGCAATTTCAAGTAGGCTGGTTAACTCCATAACATCCACAACTAACTCAATGGTTTAGTCAACTGGTGTACTAGAAAGAATCAAGGAAAGAGATAACTAAGAATATCCCTGCTAGGGGCAGAACAAACTCCAAAGACTGGCTTCAAAAACTGATACTGTAAAGGGGCCCAAATTTAATTGGATCAAACTGTGGAACATTTTCTGCCCTAAGACATTGTTAAAAATAGAGCAAACAGCTGGAGAGTAGTAGAGACTAACAGTTGGGTGTGATATCAGCAGAAGCAGATATTATAATCAAGAGATAGGTAAAAGAGACAGAGAGCCCAGGTGAAACCACCACCGTACAGGTCGATTGTTTGTGTCTGAGTTATCCCCTTTGAAGTGTGACATCAGAGCTCTACTATGCAGGAGAATTAGGGAATACTAAGATAGAACAGCAAGTCACCAAACACAAAAATCAAACAGAAAAAAAAAAAAAATAAGAGACTTATGTCCAAGGCTGATATAACATTATCTAAAACGTCCAGATTTCAATAAAAAATTTAGAAACTTGCAAATAAATAAGAAAGAGTGACTATAAACAGAAAAATAAAAGTGAGCAATGAAAATTGCCAAGGAAAGGGACCAGATGTGTTATAGTTTGGATCCTGAATGCCCCCCAAAGGCCATATGTTGAAGATTAGTCACCATCTATTGGAGGTAACTGGACAAACTTTAAGAGGTGGAGACTAATGGAAGGAAGTTTGGTCATTGTGGGTGTGCCTTAGACATATATACATACATACATACATACATACTACATACATGCATACATATGCCTCCTGGTCTCTAGGATGAGTAGCCTTTGCTCCACCACATGCTCTCCACCATGATGTTCTGTCTCACCATAGGTCCAAAGTAATGGAGTCAACCAAACAAGGATTGAAGCCTCTGAAACCTACTGTTGTGTGCCTCAAATATTTTTCATAGTGATGGAAAACTTTCTAACACACTTAAAGAGTAAAGGAATATATGATGAGATGTCTCATTAAATCAACAAATCAATAAAGAAAAGTATTTAAAAATATAATTATGCATGAAAAATATGGAATTGAATAGCATAGTAATTAAAATGAAGAATTCATTAGGAGAGGTAAAAAAGTTTTCAACTGGCATAAGAAAGAATGGGGATATTTAAAGATAGGTCAATAGAGATTACATACTTGAAACACCAAGCAAAAAAGGTGTAAACAATAATGAACATAGCCTCAGAGAAATATGGGAACCATTAACCACACTAATGCATGTGAAACAAAAGTATCGGGAAGAAAAGACAGAAATAAATGAAAAAATTACTTTAAAAAAATCTCTGATAAGGAAAGGGAAGATACTGGAGAATGAGATTGACCAGATTATGTTATGTGGCATAGTGAATCTCAAATTCACAAATATGGCATAGTGAATCTCATTATTATGAATAATTACACTGCACCAAAAATTAATAATGTCTGAAAACTTTCTGATTTAGATGATTAATAATATTTTATCCATCTCAGGAGCTCAACAAATTTGGACTAGAAAAGCAAAAAGATCCACATGCAGACACTTTAGCAAAAATATTGAAAGACAGAGATGAAAAGGAAATTGTGAAAGCAGTGAAGAGGCAACTTGTCATGTGCAGGGAAAGCCTAATAAGCATAACAGATTCCTTATCTGGAACAAAGGAGACAAGTGGGATGAAATATTCAAAGCATTGGAAGAGAAAAATATCAATGCCAGCAACAAAAATCCCTTTCAACCAAGGATCTTATATCCAGCACAACACTCAACAATAAAAGTAAATATAAAATACTCCTACATAAAAACAGCCTGAAAAACAAAATGGGTTTCTAGCAGACCTACTCCTATAAGAAATACTAAAGGAAGTTCTTCAAACTGAAGGTAGGTAGTGACTCCAAATTTTAATCCAAAGTCTCTCTCTCTCTCTCTCTCTCTCACACACACACACACACACACACACACATACACACACAATTACCAAAGCAACTGTGTAATTATAAAATATTGTAAATGCATATTTATATTCTTTAAAAATTAGTTAGTAAAACAATTACATAAGACTACATACACGTGCATGTGCATACACGCACACTCTACCTGTGAATTCTGCATTCGTGGATTCAACCAACAGCAGATTGCAAATATTTTTAAATTGTACCTGTACTGAATATGTATAGAACTTTTTCTTGTCATTATCCCCTAATTAACACAGTATTGCAGCTATCTACATAGCATTTACATGTATTCCTTATTATATTAATTTTGAGGTAATTCCAAGTATAAAGGAGGACATGCATAAATTATATGCAAATACTACATAATTTTATATAGCAGAATTTGAACGTCCATGGATTGCAATATCTGCAGTGTCTCCTGGATCCATTTCCCCATTGATTCTGATTGACAGCTGTACTTGTATTTTTGATTTTATAACATGTAACAATACTACATTTTACCATCATAGAACAAAAGAAGTGGGTGGGAGCAATGCTGCATTGGAATAAAGAAACAAAAGCATATATTCGGTAGAATCCACCTCAGAAACAAAAGAAGTTAACCAGAAGTAACAGAGATTAATGTAATAAACAATATATATGTATATATTGTTTATTAAATTACACAAATGTAATAAAATACTTGCCTTTTTTCATAACAGCTTTAAAATGTACAAGCATGAAAGTGACAATTAAAACATTATATTGTTGTGTTAGGAAAATACAATTAAGGGGACAAAGAAGGAAGACAGATATGTAGCAGTATCCTTTTGTCTATAATGAATTATAGAAATTGAAAGTCTTTAAGTTGATAGTTTAGTTCATATTTGAAGTTTATTGGAAAGAATTTATCTAAATGATTATAGATTTTTTCCCTATGTACATAAAAACTACACACTTCATTAGCTATTACTGAAGAAATTACATAAAAGAGGCAGAATATATTCTAGTATATTTCCTGATTGGAAGGTTCCATATCATAATTAATGTTTTACACTTTCCCTTGGGGTGGGGGTGATATCAGAAACTGAAGGTGGAGAGATAATGTCATGATTTTGAATTCTTTTTTTTTATTTTTGCTTTGGCACTTTATGTTCCTAACTAACTGAAAGAGAATGAAGCATAAAGAAAATGCTATATGTCAGGAGCAAAACTGGAGGAACTTTTTATTTTAAGCTAGCTTAAAACAGGAATGCTTCAAAGCAGATTGCTTTAGGTACTCTAAACTCAAAGTCAAGTGGGAGTAAAGAAGTCCTTGAATTTCAGTTTGAAAGTAAATATATGCTGTGTTTAAAAGAGGAAGATTAGGATAGGTCCAATAGGTAAGATCAATTTAGAAAAATACATAGTTTTAGCTCTAAAATATTTCTCCAAATGCATTGTCTGTTTTAAGGTTTATTAAACATATCTCAATGTTTGACTATTTTTATAGAGGAAGTTATATTTGAACCTTGAGTGTATTGACAATCCATAACCATAAATACTTCAGTATTTGTGCAATGTCTGGAAAGAGGCTTTGTTCTTAAGGAAAACTACACCATATTGAACATGCTGCTTCCTAGTAACAGAATGTGGAAAGGTTTCGCAAAGTCAAATGACCACCTTAGCCCTTGACATTGAAGCAGGTATAAGCAGCATGCCTTCCTTTTTCTAGATCTTAAGATATCATTTTTTTATTTGCATCTGCATTTTGATATCAGTATTTTTCAAATATTTTTGAATAGATGTACACTTTTTGAAATCAGATATTTTCATGCAGTTAATATTTAGATTTTCTATGTCTGAGATAACAACTAATCCACACGCAGGTGACAGTAGGCTGCACTAGAGTGGAGTGGCCATGGGAGAAGGCAGTGTAAAATGGATGGGAAATTTGACCTCTAGTTTCATACAATCACCTCGTTACTCCTTTCTATTGTTGCTGTTTTGGGCATAAAGTTAATACTGGTAATTCGCATTCCTTTTGCAATTCATTAAGAGTTAGTTTAATAACTCATTTATTGGTAGTACAATGAAATTAAATAAATTTGAAGTGGGTTTTTCAGTATGAATATCTGATGTTTGGGTTTCATGAAACGTTAACAAGTGATATCTCTTTTGGATGTTTCCCATTTCAAACTAGTTGATAATTTCCACCCACAAAACAGAGGCATAAAATTTTCAAGAAAGTGTTTTTTTTTTATTTTGTTTTGTTTTTGGCTGAATTGGCACAGCTTAGGCTGTGTCATTTATAGCTTATTTTTAGTCTATGAGTTGACTGGTAGCAGAGTTTGTAAGTGAATCAATTCTATAGATAAAGGGTAATGATTGAAAATTGATTTACTCACCTGAAAACATTTGGTTTTAAGGCACAATATTTTTTTTCTCTTTCTTTATGCCAGGGGGCATGGAAGCAGGTATTCTTCTCTTGTCCTGGGCAGATAAGGAGTATCCCTGAAAAGATTTATATTTTACTCATGTCTGTAGATAGAAATGGAGCTGCCACATAATGTTGCAATGTAGTATTCTACAAAGAGGCTTATATTCTGGGTCTACATATTCCCTTAAAAGAGGAAGATGGGTATAGATTCAAAAATAGCTGGGTGTGATTCTTGATTCTATCATTTGTGAACTGTGAGTTTGAGCAAATTACTTAGCATTTTAAGTCTGTTTACACTTCTGTTTAATGGTGATAATATGATCTCACAGGGTAATTTTAAGGAATAAATGAAACAGTGTATACCAAATACTGGCCACATACATGTTCATAAGAAGTTTGCTAATGCTATTTTCCTTTAACCAGAAATTATATGCAATTGTTCACATTATTAACTTGGGACATTATAATAACATGTCAGATACTCAGTTTTCTCATATATAAACTTGGCATAATATTAATAAACCATTCTGAAAACTCTTAATTAAGTAGTTTTAATAAAATTTCTAAATAAGAAAGAATTATGCTAACTTTAGAGATGCTCTAAAGTTGTGTCATTAGAATGATAATGGTAATAGCCAATTTTATTAAGTGCTTATGTATTCTTATTAGTTAAGTGTTTAATATTCTTTGCACCATTATTTTATATAAATTAATTCATTTAATCCTTGAAACAATTATAAATTAGTTGAGTTTAAAATTAATCTACCTATAGATATTCACAATATGCTAATTCTACATATCTGGAAACTGAGCCACAGAAAGATATCACAACTAATGAGAGTAGGAATCGGGTGTCTATACGAGTGCAGGTATCTCATCTGGTCTCAGGAGAAAATCTTGGTAATGCAGTGAGAAAAAAAAATGAAAACTTTACCTTCAAAGGGGAGGAAAAATGGAAGAAAAAAATATTTAATGGAAGATATGAGTAACAAGGAGAGAAAATGCTGCCAAATCATGACAAAAGGGGGAGGAAAGCTAATACAGCATAGTTTGTGCCCATTGTCTTCCAAATTCTTATTGAAGGTAAAAAGAATGAAATATACTCCTATTTTTACTCCCTAGCTGAAAAGACAAGCTGAAAGCTAATGAAACAATTAGAAAGATAACAAAATCACATATTCAAGTGTGACATTAGATATATTTATGTGTGTAGGGAGAAAGACATTTTTCTTCATTTTTTAAAGATTCCTTTTGTAATGAGCTAAAAGGAAAGTTCTGTAGTAAAAGTCCCAAGGAAAGTTTCAAAACCCTGTTCCTAATTGAAAATGAAGGTCGTGGTAATTGTAGGAGAGGGGATCAAGTTGACTGATGTTTCCTCAGACATTCTCAGGCTTGTCCCAGTGACAGTATGTGCTGAACCACAAAGTTTAAGGGAAAAAAATAAATCTTTTTCTCTAAAGTCTTTTGGAAAAGATGAAAGAGGAGGACAATCTATTTTTTTTCTCTTTATTTCCTTGAACTAGGCTTTTTTCTTACTTTCTTTGCTTTTTTCTTACACATTGGATGATGAATTAAATGCAAGCTAATTTAGTATCTGAGCATGTCTATAGCAGTGTTTTTCAAAGGTGGAAACATGTTATCAAAATTATCTATGGTGCTTGTTTAAATGTGGATTATTGCTCACACTCCACATTTCCTGCATCATCTAAATTTCTGATAGTTAGTCACACTTAGGAATCATAATCAAGATTCCCTGGAATCCTTGCTAGCAATAGATTTGAATACTATTCTATGTCTATGGGCAAATCAAATCACTTTCAATATCTTTAACAGACCTAGCTGAGATTGTTACAGGGGCTTATTGCCAAAGACTAAGAGGGGGGAAAAATAAAAAGTTTACACCATTTCACTTCATTCAGAGAAACAACTGCTATGATGGAGCAGGGCAAGAAGCACATCAACACTTTTGGTATTTCTGATGTATGAAATGAGTCACAAAATGGTAGACTGATTGGAATTGGACTACTAAGTTTTGGGCATCCATGTGCCTATGAATGGCAACATTTTCCCAACAATTTCTCAGCCTGCCCGAGTTTCTTTCATTCTCCATATTTTTTGGAATGCATCTCTGCCCTAAAGAGCAGGAGCCTAAATTGGCTGAACTAAAGATCTTATTCCTTAACTGATTCTTAGAGTTAACCTGTTCCCTCATGTAAGAAACCTCTAAAACCTCACTATAATCACGAATTAATTATAGAAGTACATGGAAAAAAGTACAGGAAATGATAATAACATACATTCACTATGTGATCAGCATAGTTCTGAGCTTGCACACGCTCGCGATCTCTCTCTCTCTCTCTCTCTCTCTCTCTCTCTCTCTCTCTCTCTCTTTTTCTCTCTCTCTCTCCCTCTCTCTCATAGTCCTCACAGAAAACTCCATAGAGTTTTGTTTTTTATTTTCTCTATCTTTTCAGTATTGAGAATTGACACAGGGTGCTCTACCACGGAGTTACATTCCAAATATTTTCTATTTTACTTATATATTTTTTTTATTTTGAGGGTCTTACTAAGTTGCAAAGGCTTTCCTCGAACTTGCTATCCTCCTACTTCAACTTCTTGAGTCACTGGGATTATAGTGCTGACTTATTAAGTGTACTTACCTTGCAAATGGGAAATTGAGGTAAGGGAAGGTCAGCAACTTGTCTGAGGTTACTTGATTTGTTGGGCAATGCAGATTTCAAAATTCAAATAGCACTTTGGATCAACATGGCATATTGTCTTTTCAATGAAATATAAGTAAATACAGGTAAAATATACTTAACCTTAGTATAAAGGAGGCTCTCTAGGTATACCAGGCATGACTGAGTGAGAAGCAGAATGAAGGGATAGATGATAGATAGGTAGCGTGCAGATAAATGAAGACCAACATTTATGAATGAACAAATAGCATGGGCTATTTGTCGTCTCCTTGATAGAGCAAGAGAGTGAACTATCGTTACTTGCACTTTGGCAAAGACTCAAAACAGGGAGAAGAGAGACAGTTTCACAATGGGAAACAGATGGCTTCGGTGGTCCCTGATTAGAGGCTGGTGGCAGGAGGAAGCTGTAGGAAGGCTAACTAGAAATGGAAACTTCAATGTGATTGATTAGAGAAATGTATTTGTCTTTATTTGATTGGTTCTAAGATGAAAGTGAGGATAAAAAATTGGGAAGCCACCATTTATTAATCAAGTCCTGGCCTTTTGGGGCCAATTGTCACAGAAGTTATTGTTTAGCATCCTAAATCCTCAGTAGAGATAACAATCTCCATCCTTGAAAATCTGATTTATAGTAGACTGGCATTCTGAGTGGTTTATTGTAGATAAGAAGGTGTTTGGGACAGGAACTACAGATTATGAAGTCAAAGTTTTATTTTTATATGTGTATAAATGTTGTTGATTTTTACAGTCTTGTCTCTCAGTAGAATTGAAATCAAAGTGTAAATCTTCTCTTTGGAAAATAACACCATTAAAAAGTTGTAATAGTAAATTGGAGAAGATAATTTCAAAATATGTTTAAAAATATATGTATTAATATACTTATACAAAGAGCTGTAACAAATTATGAAGAATTTGTTAAACATCCCAGTGGAAAAAATAATGAGAGCAATAGAGAGTAATTCACAAAAGAAAACATATTTAACTCCAAAGAAATGCAAATATAATGAGATTTAATTTTTAGCCTATTACATTGACAAATATTAAAATGGCTGACAAAAGTGAATGACAGCATGGGTTGGAAGAAACAGAGATTCTGATGCACTGCTAATGGAAGTCTAAATTGGTCCAGCTTTCCTGAAAGGCAATTTGGCAACTGTATCAAATGCCTTAAACATATGTCTTCCCTTTGGGCCAGCAATGCTTTTCTATGGTTTTATCCTAAGAAATAGTGAAGCAAATGCATAAATGTAACGGGAAAGATTGAATTTAAAATAATCAATGATTTCAGCAAAAGTGGATATTAAGTAAATTATCACATATGACATTGTCCTTCAAATGGTGATCTAGGAATATAAGTGATGTTGAAAATTATATATTATGTTGAGGTAACATAGTCTACTGAAAAACTATTTGGAAGAATAAACATCTGAACACTAACAGTTATTGTCTTTGATATATCATGGGGTTTGGAAAATATTTTAATGTTATTATTTTTATTGGTAATTTCTAATTTTCAATAGTGAACATTTCTCAAAAATAGCTGAGTACTTTAGTACTGAAAAAAATTAACAACCTATATAGTTCACAATTGCTCCATCCAGAAAATATCTATTGACATTTTTTTAAAAAAAGTAATCCTTGCAAATTATTAGAATAGTCAAATAATTGTCTAAAAAGTTCATAATGAAAGTCAGAACTTTCCTTTTTTCCCTCCCCAACCGCTCCTCAGAAGGTAATTATTGTTTCTAGAATTTCATGTATTGTTTTGGCAAGCTTTTAAGGGGCAAAAACATCCATCCATCAAAAAAAGAAAAGAAAATTAACAAGCAATTCCAGCCTGATGTTCCTTGGCTCAAGAAATAAATTCAGTAAATCCTACCTTCTGTTTCTCTTTAGCTCTTGTCTGAATTCCCAGGTTTCTATCTCACTGAATTCATACTTGGATAATCTACATTATACCTTACAATCTGTGTTAGAATATAGAGCTTTCGGTAAGTCTGTAAGTTCAAATACCCTTCTTTTCCTTCCATTCAGATTAAAGGTACAGTTAAGGAAGACATATCTTACAGACTGTACATACATTTGTTGTAATCTTATTGAACAGTTGCATCGTTCCACAGATTATCTATGAGGCTAAAAATTCTTCCTGTGCTTTCATTTAAACAGGAATTGAAATAGAAAACTGAACCCATTTAAATAAATTTAGAGCTGCATTTTCTGTGCTAAAAACAAGTTCTGATTTTCCTAGTGTTGTTTCCTCAAGAGACGTGATCATCTCATGTCCAAAGTACAGACTTTCTCAAAAAGAAAATTTGGAGTGGGCTCTTATTTTCATAATGAAAACATTCAGATTTGAATTACTTCATCAAAAGAAGAAGATGATTCATAATCAGCCAAACACAAAGCACCCAGAGCAATATAGGGTGAATTCTGAAAAAAAAAAAAGAAATTATCTCTGTATACGGGAGCTCTTGCATTCACATTTAATTCTTCACAGGTAAATTTCCTGACTTCACAAATGGGTAAATAGTTATTTTTTTTTAATGTGATTAAAGCTCCTGCTGAAAACCTTAACATTGATTTTTTTTCCTTCTGAGCATCTTGGGACTAAATTAAAGAAAATATTCTTGACTTATGGAAAATTTTGTTCAATAAAGTTTCCTGAAACTCCTTATCTTAAAAGAGGATTGCAAATATCAGAGCTAAGCAAAGATTCAAGAACTGCAGGTTTACAAGGGGGATATTATATAGAAGCACTGCACAGTTGCATATGACCTTAGGGTATGGATTCAGACTGGGAAGTTTGACTCCCTGTGATGCAATATAAAAAGGCACCCTTGCATTGATTAAATGCTCAGAGACTCATGGCTAATCAGCTCAGTTGCAAAAGTGCCCTTGAGTTTGACCGAAAGATCTGAACTTCAGCTTAACAACAGAGTCTGTAACTTTGCCCATATACTGCCATGCCTGTCACTCCTATTCCCTAGATTCTGGAAACAGTGAGGTATTTTCAGTGAAAGAAGAGGTGCTTTCCCTAGAATAAAGATATCTTGCACAACAGACAGACAACACATTAAAGCAAGGCATATTAAGGACTTCTTTCAATACAGTGTCTCAGGTTTCATTAGATATATCCTCTGACAGAACAGTTTGGTCTCAAAGATATTACCTCCTGTGATGAAGTTGATATTGAGTCTAATTTATGAAAACCAGTCCTCTGAAGCCTATCACTTCATGCAAACCCAGAAGATATTTAATTTACCACCACTAAAACTTACCTACCTGTATAATTAAGTCCCCATAATTCTGCACCAGGTTATGTCTTGATTTTGGCAGTACTGTCTAAGGATTTCGAAGTTCTAGAACCATTTATTATTCTTATATGGATATGGTAGTTATCTACCAAAGCCTGGGATACTATTTCTCCTATGCTTTCTACAGACTAAACATATTTCCATAATTTAGTTCAATTATAAATAATAACTGACTATCCTATCATTGATAGGATAGGATATGCCTTTTCAATATAACCATAGATACTTTTACCTTTATGGTAGCTGGGTTGCATGGAGTACATGCTGAACAATCAGGAGACACTCCTAGACACTCCTACCATAGTAACATGTATGTTACACTTGCAGCTAAGCAACATGATTTTCATGCTGAACACTTAGGAATGTCATATTTAACCAAGACTTAGATGGTTGAAGGCAGTATCCTGAAAGCAGTATGTTAATTTACTTGTTCTATTACTCGGTCATTAAAGTGTATGGTGTTTACCTTCATATCCCAGGCATTTACTAGGTTGAAACATGCAATGTGAGTAAAATGGGAATGTTCCTACCCACATAGAACATATGGTCCAGCAAACCAGTATGTTGAGCAAATAAACCTATAGTTATAATTAAATATGTAGTTAAAAATGTTAGACAATATGAAGAAAAATAATAGAATATTATGTACAATTGCAAGCCTAGAATTCTAAATGTAATAAAATAATGTTGAATTAAAAGTGCAAAATAAGGCCATTGTTTTACTAAAACAAATACTGGAAAAATGTATCAGAAGACTATTCGTTATTGAAAATCTAGAAAACATTTCAGGTCAATAGAAAGTGATCTGGTGATGGGGTTGTGTCTCAGTGGTAGAATGCTTGCCTGGCATATGTGAGGCACTGGGTTTGATCCTCAGCATCACATAAAACCCAATAAATCAAATAAACGTATTGTGTACATCTACAGCTAAAAAATATTTTTAAAAAAGAAAGAAACTGATCTCTGACCTAAGAAACATGAAGATCTAAGTAGGCAATATAAATGTATGCTGAATGTATTAAATAAAGATATTATAATATCTATTGGGCTAAAAACATAACAAAAAATATAGAATATCATATAACCAAAGAAAAACTCAGATAATCATGATTAGTAAATTGAAATGATTGGTATAAATGAGGCAAAAGTACTAAGATCCTAGTATTTTCAATAAGGGTAAAATGATTGATTACTTACAAATTTTAGCAAGTTAATTATGCAATTTATAATTTCTATATTACCACTAAAAGGATGGAAATGTGGTCTTAATGGAATAAGATATCATTAAGAACATTTAATCATCTGAAATAAATAAGAATAGAGATATTAAACCAGAGACCACAAATGAAAACTACAATACAAGATGGTATAAATAAATCCAAATACATCAGAGATTGCACTGAATACAATTGGACTAAATTTACTAGTTAAAAATAAGATAACCAGAATGTATAAAAATAGTCTATACTGTTTGTAAGGAACATATGTAGAGTACATGAGTATGGAAAATGTTGATAGTCAGCAGATGGAAGAAGACATGCCATTAAATCCTAATGAAGATAAAGCTGATATAACTATATTAATAAGCAATTAAAAAGACTTTAAGTTAAATATAAGCAGAATTTAAAAAATCACTTTGCAATTATAAAAGATTCAATGAGAAGAATGATGTAGCCATTTTAAAACTGTTCATGAATATTAGCAAAGCCTCAAATTATTCAAAACAAAAATTGACTAAAAATACAAAGAAATTGATAAAGCTCCAATGTTAGAAAGTTCGACATTTGTCTCTCATGAATCAATAGTTAAGTATTCAAAAATATCAGAATATGAAATATTTGACAAGCATAATTAAAAAATTGACTCATTGACTGCAGAATATACATTAATTTACATCATTATTTATAAATATTTAACACATACCAGATTGTAAAATATGTCTACCTGCAAACTCTCTAGAAAATTGAAGAAACTACATCTTAAAATATTTTATGAGAACACTATTACTCTGATAGCAAAAACCAGACCAAGACATTATTAGAAAACTATAGAATAATATCTCTCATTAACATTGAAAATCTTTTCAAAAAGTTTTAGGAAAACACATCCAGCAGTTTATAAAACTGATCATACATCATGACTAATTTCAATTTATTCCAATAGTGAAGTTTGTTTGATATTTAAATAAAAATCCATGTAACTCATCTTATTAACAGAGTAAAAGCATACACCCACTTTTCAAAATGTGGTCATCTCAATAGATGCTGGATATTTGATGAACCTAACATCCATTACTGATAAAAATAGATTCCCAGAAAACAGAAAGTAGATATATTCTCAATCTGAAAAATGAAAAAATTTCAGTTAACGTCTGTTTTCTTTCTTTCCTACTTTCTTCCTTAGTTCCTCCTTCCCTTCTACCTTCCTTCCTTTTCTTTTTTCTCTCTTCTGATACTGAGAATTGAATCCAGGAGGGCTTTACCACTCAACCCTTTATATTTTAAAAAATTAATTAATTAATTAACTTTACAGGAGAATGTATTTTGACATATTGTACACAAATGAAGCACAAATTCTGATTACTCTGGCTGTACATGGTTCAAAGTCATTCCACTTGTATAATCATACATGTATATAGAGTAATAATGTCTGTCTCATTCTACAATTATTTCCATCCCCACAACCCTGTCCCTCCCCTCTACACAAACCAAAGTTTCTTCATTCGTTCCTACCCCCCCCAACACACACACACTATGGATCTGTATTCACTTATCAGAGGAGACATTCAGCTTTTGGTTTGGGTGGATTTACTTATTTCACTTAGCTTGATATTCTTTAGTGCTATCCATTTACCTGCAAATGCCATAATTTCATTCTTATAAGGCTGAGTAATGTTCCATTGTATATATGTACCACATTGTCTTTATCCATTCATCTGTTGAAGGGCATCTAGTTTGGTTCCATAGTTAGCTATTGTGAATTGAGCTGCTATAAACATTGATGTGACCACATCACAGTAGTGTGCTGATTTTAAGTCTTTTGGGTATAAACTGAGGAGTCGGTTCATTTGGTGGTTATATCTCAGTTTTCTGAAGTATCTCCATACAGCTTTCCAGAGTGATTGCACCAATTTGCCATCCCACCAACAATGTATCAATGTACCTTTTTCCCCACATCCTTGCCAACATTTATCGTTGTTTGTATTCTTAATATCTGTCATTCTGACTGTAGTGAGATGGAATCTTAGAGTAGTTTTGATTTGTATTTCTCTAATTGCTAGAGATGTTGAACATTTTTTCATATGTTTGTTGATTGATTGCATTTCTTCTTCTTTGAAGTGTCTGTTCAGTTCCTTAGCCCATTTATTGATTATGTTATTTGCTTTTTTTGTTGTTCAGTTTTTTGAGTTCTTCATTTATCCTGGAGATTAGTGTTCTATCTGATGTGCATGTGGTAAAGAATTGATTCCCATTCTGTAGGCTCTCTCTTCACATTATTGATTGTTTCCTTTGCTAAGAAGAAGCTTTTAGTTTGAATCTATCCTATTTATTTAGTTTTTATTTTAAAACAGGGTCTCACTAAGTCGCTGAGGTTGGTTTAGAGCTAGCCACCCTCCTGCCTCAGCCTCCAGATTTCCTGGGATTACAGGCATGCACCACCATGCCTGGCAACATCATTCTTAATGGTTAAAAAATTTAAGTCATCTAAGATCAAGAACAAGGAAAGGATATTTCTTCTTACCACTTCTATTTAATACTGTGCTGGATATTCCAGTCAATGCAATAAGGTATGAAAAATACAAATGACACATTATTAGAAAGGAAGAACTAAGACTGTCTTTATATATAGATAATACAAATACCATGTTCATGTATATTTTTACCAAGTCAATTCTAATTTGAATTATAAACTCAATGTATATCAACAAAAAAAATCCCAACAAGAGTTTATGCAGACTTGTATTTGACATGTTTATTTTAAATGTTGATATTGATTTTAAATATTGATATTGAATATAAAAAAGAATATATCCTAGATACAGGTATGATTGCATGAATGGTGTGTCTCTACACCATGTACAACCATGGAATTGAAATATTGTGCTCCATTTGTGTACAATGAATTGAAATGTATTCTCCTGTCATGTACAACTAAGTAAAACAAATAATAATAATAAAAAAAGAAAAAAAATCTGGTAACATGTCAGGGAAGACTGTTTTCCCTCTCTAAGTCAAAGGGAACAGGGATATTTTCTAATAAAGCCTGAATTCTATCTTGGTAAATGACCTGGCACCCCCCACTCTAACTGGATTACAACTGGTAGTTGTAAGATAATAGTATCCAGATAACAGTGGTCTTTTTTTAAAACAAAAATCTATCACATTTAAAACTTGTTGTGGCGTTTTATAGGTGTTTGAATAACATAAAAATCTAGTACATATTTTTAATATGTACACTGTCACACTAAATGTGAAATTGAACTTTAATAAATATAATTTTAGAATTATCAAAAGACTCTAGAATAGCTAAAGCAATATTAAAAATTAAAGAATAAATTGAGGAATTTATATTACCTGATACCAAGATTTTCTATAAGGTACAGTAATCAAGATAGTCTATTGGCATGAAAATCAACAAAAATATCTCAATTTGCTTAATTTTTTTTTCAGTTCATTCCCTACAAATGATACCGGTATCACCCATAAGTGAGATTATATTTTGTGTAGAGAAATGTACAAATAAACAATTTTAATTTATGAAAGAGTCTAGCAAGTTCAGTATAATATAAATATAAAATATCTAGGGTAAATGTACATACCATCAAAAGAGTCTATGAGATTTTTAAATTCTCTCACTATCTATCCATATAAAAGCTCTAAAACCCATTAATAAATCTAGTAAAATATATTCAAGACCTCTGTAGGTAAATTTTCTAAGCACTCAGAAAGATTAAAGAAGATATAAAGATAATGTAAAGATATACATGAATTCTTCACAAAATGATTTATACATTCAATGCAATTGTAGTCTTGATTTCAATAAGTTGATTTATAAATTTAGATAGAATTATAAACATCTAAAAAGAGCCAATACATTTCTGAATGAAAATAAGGTGGGGAAACTTGCTCTGTATCATAATATATTTTAATCCTATAGTAATAAAGACAATGTTGTATTGGCAAATATAGATCAGTGAGACAGTTCAGAAAGCTTAGCACTAAGACTAAGCATACGTGAATGTTTGATTTATTAAGATGTCACTGCAGAGAAGTGACATGGTAAACCATGCTGGAGTAATTGACTAGCAGCATTTTTTAAGTGAACTTCTAACTCCCAACATATTGAGAAAAACAATTATTGAAGATGTAAGTTAATCTTCAAGATCTAAAATTTAAAGGTAAATGCTACAAAGCTTTTAAGAGAGAGAGTATAGGAGAATATCTTTAGATCTCAGGGTAGGAAATAATTTCTTACACAAGGTAAAAAACATACAGCCCTAAAGACTTACAAAGAAGAACATATTTAATGAATGATTCCATTTATCAAAAGACATTTATTATAAAGACAAGATCAGTTTCAGATTGGGAAAACACATATGCAATATCTATAATGAAAAGGAACTAGTATCTGTTGTATGTAAGAAACTGCTAATAATCAAAGTGAAACAGGCAGATATTTCAACAGAAAAACTGGCTAAAAATCTGAAGAGTTCTTTCAATCAGGATATCTAAATCACCAAAAATGAGTTAAAAGTTAACATGAAAACTCATTATTAATCAAGGAAATGCATATTATAATTATAATGAGATACAATACACATATGCATATTGTCAGTTACTAAAACATACTTTTCCAAGTATTAGCAAAGAAATGTGACACAGGAACTACTAGCACATCATTTTGGAAAATACATTATCTTGAAATGCTAAAGATGCCGGGGTGGAGGGACACCCCTGTCCTATGTAAAATTTGTATATTTATCTGCAACAAGAAATAAGAAGCAAAAAAATATGTATCTCAAAGCTGTGTTTAGGGGCAGGGGTTCTTGCTCAGTGGTAGAGCACTTGCCTAGCATGCATGAGGCACTGGGTTCGATCCTCAGCACCATGTAAAAATAAAATAAAGTGTCCACCTAAAACTAAAAAATAAATATTTTTTTAAAAAAATCTGTGTTGGGGCTGGGATTGTGGCTCACCTATAGACTGCTCACCTAGCATGTGGGAGGCCCTGGGTTCTATCCTCAGCACCCCATAAAAATAAATAAATAAAATAAAGATATTGTGTCTAGTTACAACCAAAAAATAAATATTAAAAAAATTAAATATTATATGTTTACCAAAATTTTTTTAAAAATTACAAACAGTACTCTAATAGTATAATGAATAAACAAATTATGTTAGCAATAAATCATAGAATACTATATAGAAAAAATATTATGATTTATGTGCAACAATATGTCTAAAATTTGTAATCTTAATATTGAGTGAAAAGTAGCAAATTTTAGAAAATGCATTTATTATGTTTTTATTTATACAGTGTTCAAAGAAGGCAACAAACAACATTGTGATTGTTGGCCCATAAATTAAAAATAAACTAAAGGAAACAAGGAATTATTACTAGTGGCAGGTTAGTGTTTTCTTCAAAAGAATGAGACAGTCAATGGGAAGAGACACAAGGAGGTTCTGGAAATGTTAATCACATTCTTATGCTTTACCTATGAAATGTTTGTATGTGTGTTATAGATACTTAGCAAATAAACTTAATTTTATATACTTTTGTATATATAACTTCTACTTAATAATGAAAGGGTTAAAAATCAAAACCTACAAGTCCTTGGAAAACTTGAGATGTTTGGGCTCTTCCTGGCTGTGCCCCTCTCTTGGTCTTAAAGCCCAGAAATCAGTCTCTTTAGAGGCATCAAAGGGACTGTCAGCAGAAGGATTGAGCTGGGGCATGGTGTATTCATCTTTAAGCCCACTCCAGCACTATCCAGGAGTTAAAAAGGAGGCCTCTGGAAATCTTCATTCCTGCTTCTTACACTCACCTATATCCACAATCTAAAAACTAAGGTCTCTAGACTGTGACTCACGAGCTTTAACAGAAAATACAGGGCTGCTTGGAGCTGAAGATAAAGACTCATGACTTGAGTGTAACCAGTCATGATGGAGCACTTCACCTACTCAGTGGAGGCTGCAAATTGTCCTTTCATGTGAACCGACAGCACCTCAGAGCATTGGATTGGTTTGGCAGTGAAGCAGGGAAAACTGTGTCGAAGTGAAAATAATCTGATACACAAAAATGTTCTAAATCGTTATAATGGTAGAGAAATGTTATGGTTGGTGCAAAAGCAAGTCATTACTGGAGGCAAATGACTGAACTAAAGAAATTTGATTTCCCCTGGATTTTCACTTCATGGGTGGCTGCCTACAAGAAAACTCAATATATCTCCGAGACTTTTGCCTCTCTGTCAATTTGACTGAAATCGGCCTATAAAATCCAAATGATTTCATTCCACATGAAACTAGGAAAATATTTGAAGGCTATATTTTTAATCAGACTTCAGAATTCCTTCAAGACTATAGTTTCTTTGTCAGATGGGTTTGTTGAATCAGAAAAAATGTCCAATTCTTGTATGTAGGAAGGGGAGAATTTGATTCCCAGTGGAAAGAGGTCAGTCTGAGGCGAAGTTTAAGACAGTGAAATGTTATTAGACAATGGTGCACAGGGGAAGTTTGCCTGGTCAATTGAAAAGTACTGGTTTCTAGAATTTAGCAAAATTAGTATGTAAGATACAAGGGAAATTCTGAGAGAACGATTCCTGTACCATTTCTGGTTTTAATTTCAGTTCCAGGCCAGCAGAAGCATGGGTTTATCTGTGTAGTAAAAATAACTTTCCTATGTTCCTATATGAATACACCACCAGTGAAACTCTGCAGCATGTACAAACACAAGAATGGATTCCTAATTAGAATCAGTTATACTCCCTGTATATATAATATATCAAAATATACTCTCTTGTCTTATATATCTAAAAAGAACAAATACAAAAATTTAAAAGAAAAGATTACACCTAGGGAGGATCATGGATTGACAGTATCACAAGTTATCTGCTTTGGTGGGCTCTGGCTCCATGTTCTACAGACAGACATTAGGTAAGACATAGACATGATCCCTGAGCTCTCTTCCCATAGAGAAGCACAATACAGTTACAACTTGGAAACAAAATACATGGAGAACCGATCAATTAAAATAGCATAGTCCCCAAAATATATTTCTAGTGTTTTCACCACCAAAAAAAAAAAAATGATAAATCAGATAGATACATTAATTAGCTTGATTGAATCTTTCTATGATGTATACATAAATCAAAACATCACATTGTACTCCATAAATATACATAATTATAATTTGTAAATTAAAAACAAATAAAATAGTAAACCAATTGAGGCCATGAGTCACACATTTGTTTTATTTCTCTGTATTCCACAAACAAACCTCACACTTCCTAACAGAGTGTTCCTGTGAACCATGCACTCAACACCTATTGATTTGCTTGCAGATGGGTGACTCGCTTGTTATGGAGCCACTGAGAAAGCAACCATATAGATATTAGTACTCTTTATTGCAGTTATCACATCCATTAACCCCACACAGATCCTGAAAGCTAGCACTTCCAGTTCATACCACAAAAAGGATATCTTCCTTACCTAAGGATCTACCTTATTCTAGGAGGTGATCAGAAAGAATGATTACCAACACTGCTTCAGGCTCCTGTGAATACCAAATGAGGATCTTGACATCTTCCTTTAACACCTGGTCCAGAGAGAGGAAAACAAATGGCACAAGGGGGTAAATTAGGGTATTTTAGCTACATCAAATTTCAACTGACATAAATTAAAAGGCCCTTCATTGATATCTAGCTGGAATCCCAGAAGGAGTGTGGTTTGAGGATAATCTTAAGCTCCTCACTCCGTCTCTTTCTCTCTGCAATTTCCCTTGGCTATCCTCCCTCACTCTGTTTTCCTCTTGGAGAAAAATTCTGGTAGAGGTTCCCAACTTCACATCCATATAATACAATGTCCTGAGGAAGGGAGAAAATGTTCTTAGCTCAGTCATAAGCAAGCATCCTGTGTTCCAGCTGAATGGGACTGCTTATAATACTCACTCATCCCTGCACCAGTGATTATGGAGAGCACAATAGAATGGGTTGATTAATCCAAGTCCAGAAGGTTTGCCCTTGAAGTTGGGAGAAGGTAATTTCCATCACAATTTCCCAAAGAAGGTTGAAGTAGACCCCGAATCAAAATTTGGATGTGACAGGAAAGAAGAGAAAAATTATTCTGGTAGGCAAACCAAAAAAGTGTGCACTATGAGAGGGGAAAAGAGAAGAAGAAAAAAGAAGAAAGAAAACTGTTGATGTTTCTCAATTTTGGTTGCATATTAAATCACCTAGGAGCATTTATAAGTCCTGATGGCCAGGCAATATCCTAGGATAAATAAATCAGAATCTCTGGAGGGAAAGGGAAAGCCGGTCATGCTTAAGTCTCGCCGGGTGATTTTAATGTGCACTTCAATGAGATTACAGCATTGCATGGGAAGGGTTTATTCCAGGAAGATAAAACTCCCATGTGTCAGCTTCTCTCCTCATGTGGGGATGTTGAGGAGAGATGAGTCAGTTTTATTCACCAAGCTCTGACAGCTTAAAGCCACCTGAGCTGACAGTTGCATTTCCCCTTACAAAGTGGCTTAAATGTAGTGGAATTGTACTTTTCTAGCTGCACAATGAACAACACAAGGTTACAACAGTGGCTAAATCCCATGTGGGAGGCACAGAGAAAGCCATTGTAAATACTGCTTTTCCAGAGCAACAGAAAATAGAGGGGGATTACAGTTGGGTTTAAAATACCATTTCTTTCCCTCCACCATTAATGGTATTTTTACAGTGTGCAACCATCAGTCCAGCACGGCCTGCTGTAGCCCAGCTTTGTATTGTTTTGTTCTCTGAGTCCTATCCTTCTCCTTTCATCCATGTACTACTCATTTTCTCACTCACTGTTTGCTACTCTGGAGTCTGTAGTCACCCTCCAGAGAATTTAACAGATGAATCTGAATCTGGCCCAAGAACAAATTACAAGAGAGAGAAACCAAATCACCCTTCAGATTTGTAATTTCCTGCTTTTCTTTCCTCCTCCTCCACCACTTTCTCCTCCTCCTTCATCCTTCTTCTTTGTGGTCTTTGTATAAAAGGAATAAAAAAAATAGAAAACAGCTTTTCTCTCTAACTTCATGTTTAAACTGCTTCGGCTTTTTTTTTTTTTTTTTTTTGGAAAGTCTTATCTTCTCTTTGGATTCACTCCTTTTTTTTATGTTCAAAAAATGCTTTCTAGAAAAATATCAGCTACCATTGGCCATCATTTTGTCATGAATTCATTCTTTCATCCTTCAATTTATTTATAAAAAAAATGATTCAGTGCCTAAATAGATGCCAGGAAGCATACCAGGATCAGGGGATAAAGCCATCCTGAAAATAAATAAACTCCCTGATTTGTATTTTTACATTTTAATACAGGAATACAATCTATAAGCAAATACATAATAAACCAGGTAATCATCAATTTGATATAGAACAATAAAACAAGTTAAGAAGGAGGGAGAATCTTGGAGACAAGGTGCAATGAAAGGAATCAGGATTTTCAGATACTTTTTTAAATGTCATGTTGAGGGAAGGCCTCCAAGTGTCTGAGTAGAGACCTGAAGGTGCTACTGCTAGAGCTACCACCTGGACAGTGGGGGAGCTTTCCAGAAGGTGAATAGCAAGTAGATACCACCTGGACAAATAGGAGGAGGGACGATGAAAGTGAGGCTAGCAGAGCAGGAGTAGGGTAGAAAAGGAAAGGTGGTTGAGCATACATAGCAGGGTTCCGATTATATAATACCTCATGCACCATTTGGCCTTCATCTTAATGAAATGGAAAGCATTGGAGGATTTAAACTTTAAAAAAATGATGACATGTGGCATATTTTAAAGGGATTCTCTGTTGGCAAAAGGCTTAAGGAGGTAAGGGTGAATTCCAAGACAGTTTACTATTTATGCTTTAATAATTTTATATTTGAGAAGGGGTTATGGTATGAGATAAGGTTTTACCTTTATTGGTTGAACATATTCCTTTATGGTATATGAGACTGTCATATATTAAATTTTCATATAAAACTATAAACTGCTTCAGAGGTCTTTTTTTCAGTTCATTGAACTATTGATTATTGCACCAATATCTTAATTATTGCAGTTCTATTGCTTTTATTATGCTGTAATAAATGTCTCATGTTTTCAGTGAGTATATGATCAATCAAAAAAAGGCCCATAATATAATACTAAATCACTAGCAGAAAATGTACAAGATTACAAATAATCATGCTCCTGAAATGGTAAAATTGAGATGATTTTTTTCTCTTTATTGTCATCTCTTTTTTATATGATAAATCATATTTTGATTATAATAAAGTTAGGCAAAATGTATACACATTCCAATAAGGAAAATATTACTCTCTTCCTTACCAAAAAATAGTTGTCATTAACATACTCATAGTACTTTTTCAAATAAAAAATCTCAAATAACCCCCATTCCTTATTTTTTCCCCGTGCTTGATTAATATATTGGCAAAACCTACTGGTTCTACCGTAAACACTTCACCATATTCTTGTTATTCTCATCAGTTCAAAGACCATCATCTCCTAATTCATTTCCCCTGCTTTATTCAAATTTCTATGTGGGAGCCAGTAATGCTTAAAATACCAAGTCAGATCATGTTAGTCAATCACCCCCACAATACATGTCAGTGTTACACGGAAAATAAAAGCCAAAATTTTTGCAACGGCCAACTAAGTCCTTGCATGACTACAGATATTACCAACCCATTGCCCATTGTCACCAGGCTGCATTCATACCGTCCTTCTAGCTATTTTTAACATTGCCAAAGCTTTCCTCCAAGACATTTTGAATTCTCTGTTCTTTCTTCCCAGGGTAGTCTTCCTCCAGATACTTGCATGGCTTTCTCCCTTACTTCATTTGGTTCCTGCTTAAACTACCATCTCTTCAGGGAGGACTTCCATGACCAGCCTGTTTAGAATAGTGTCCCAAATGATGTTCCACTCTTCTCTGAGTGTATTTTTCTTCAAAGTACTTATTATTAACCATACATGCATTTTGTGTTGGTTTTAATATTTACTGTCTCTTACTCTGCTTTAATAAGAGCACTACATTCTAAAAGAATGGGCTTATAAAACAAGAGGGGGCAATATATTTCACCTGAAACACAATAACAAGAAACAGCCAGAGGAAAAATATTGATTAAAAAAATCTGTTCCTAGCTACATGACTACTAGGCTACTAGGAAACACACAGTTTCTTGCATATATTTAAATATCTAATTGCATTCTATTCCTCTTGTTGTTTTTATAAAAATCAAATTCAAGATTGTAGAAGTTTATTCTTTAAAACTCTCAATCATAGGGGCTGGAGCTGTATCTCAGTGGTAGAATGCTTGCCCAGCATGGGTGAGGTACAGGGTTTGATCCTCAGCATCACATTTTTTTTAAATAAATAAATAAAACAAAGTTATAAAAATATTTTTTAAAAAGTCTCAATCGTCTTCTTAAAAACACAAAAAGGCACCCAGCCCTTTGTCCATAATTTATGGTCATCCTTCCCATTTCAGTCTTCATCTCTCACTCCCAAATATCATTGTACTGAAGGGTTTGCAGATGTCCTGGAGTGGGAGCACACCGTCGCTGGGCCAAATCCTGGATGTAATCCTGAAGTCCAAACTGCTGCCATCATTGCCATGGAGACACTGGAAGAGAACAATCTAAAACCCTGTATTAGATACAATCAGAGAGATGAGAGAAGACATGGCACTCACAAAAAGCAGAAGCAAGAGTTTTTAAGAAATAAAGAAAAAAGAGGAAAGAAGGGAGAGAGAAAGGAAGGGGGAAGAAAGAAAAAAAGGAAAGAAGATCAGAGACCAAAAGAAAACACTTGGAATTTTACACTACTACAGAATTAGAGGATAGAAGGATAGATAGACAAAAGCAAAGAAGTTCCTCAATTTATGAAGAGGTTTACACCCTGATAACCCATTGTTATGTTGAAATTTTTATACACCTAACCTATTAACCATCATAGCTTAGCAACACAGCACATGGAAGAATATTGGTTGTTTACTCTTGCAATCCTGCAGATGACTGGCTTTGCTGAGAGCCATTGCCAAGCAGGAATGAGGCATCGAAATTTCCTTGCCAGCGTACCCCATGTTGCTTAGAGGAAGGACTCGTGGAAATGGACATTTGAAGTGACATTGCATGTATGTTTGAGAAAGGTGACCCTGCTCAAGGACCAGGGTGGATCTGGGCTTAAGGAGGATCCTACTGGATTAGGGCGGATCAGGTTTTAGGGAGTATCCCGCTCCTTGGGTTTAGGGCGGTTCCAGGTTTAAGGTTATTCCTGCTGGGAATAGGGCGTATCCTGCTGCCTGAGTTCCCGTTGAGTTCGGTGGAATTCAGAAAGTATTTGGGATTCAAAGCCTGGTGGAGTACGTAAATTTTGCGGGCAGAACTTGGATTTCCCCAGAAAGTGTTTGTAGAGGGCCGGTGTGAGTTCAGGAATAAAGAATTGCTGTTTGAATCTACAAAGCTGTGAGTGGCTCCTGATCTTGTGCCCAGCCAGACTGCCGAGTGGCTTCCTCTGACCAGCAAGACAAGCAACTATAATTCCATATATTGTTAGCCTGAGGAAAGATCAAAATGTTAAATTCAAAGTATGATTTCTACTGAGTGCTCATCACTTTTTCATCATCATAAAGATGAAAAATCAGGTTGAACCACCATCAGTTGGTGACTATTTATCTATCTACACACACACGTATATTTGTACATACACACACACACACACACACACGCTTACACATGTGTGCATACATAAAAAGAAAGTCTAGGGCAGGGGTTGTAGCTCAGTGGCAGAGTGCTTGCCACAAGTGTGAGGCACTGGGTTTGGTCCTCAGCACCAAATAAAAATAAACAAATAATCAAGGCATGCTGTCCATCTACAACTATAAATACATAAATAAATAAACAAATAAATAAATATGAAAGTCTAAAAGATAAAATTAAGAAAATATTCCAGGATATAGAATTAGAGAACAAACATTGAAAATGGAAGACAACGGAGAAAAATAGGAATCAGTCTAGCAAGTCTTACATTTGGAAAGAGATTTGTAAATAAAAATCAAAAACCAGAGAACAAAAAAATACTTAATGAAAACTTATGAATAACAAATGAACAAAATCCATGATGATATGATGAAAGGACACCATTTTCCAAATTAAAGAGGCCATAGTGTAGCAAAACAACAATTTTTAAGACCCATATTCATCCAGATCATCTTGAAGTATTAGAGCACTAGGGAAAATAGCAAAATTCTTAAAACTTCCACTTGGGTAAAAAGTTAAGTTACAAGCAAAAAAAAGTATAAAATAAAATAAAAAGGGAATATGTGACAATGGACTTTTTAACAGTAACTCTGGAAGCCGGAAAATATTGTCATCCAAAATGTTGTGTTAGGTGACTTTCATTTCTATAGCCTCAGAATCAATCAATAAGTATGGTATATGAAAAGTGATAAACTCAACCTGATCTTTTATTAAAATTGGAAGCCATCTTGCCACAAAGCCATGAAAAGCTAATTTCGGCTTTACTATAAATTACTGCAAATTCTGAACCTGCTTGGAATGCCTGCCTGTGCCTTGAACTCACCCATGCCTGGCTCTCTGACCAGATAGCAGCCCTCTTTGAAACTTTAGTGACACCTCATAAATATTGGCCTTCCCTGGCCAGACAATGACCCTCTCTGAGGCTCTAATGGTCCTTATAAATTCTGATGTTGGGGCCAGCAAAAAATGTAAACTACCATTAGTGTGATGCTTGTCAGCGTTCTGTTATCTGTAACCCCCCCCCCCTTTGTGTAACTTTCTGGGCTATAAAGCTGGGCTGTAGGAAAGGTGGGGCTGCTGTTTTGTTCCTGCCATTTTGGGAGGGAAAGGCAGCCCGGCTGGTCGAAATAATAAGCTTGCTTTAATTTGATTTTAATTGGAGTCAGTGGTCTTTTCTTGCGTCCTGGTCTAACAAAAGGAGCACCAGAATAGTCAAATAATAAGGAAGCAAGACAACCAAAAACTTTAGTAGAATCATCCTAATGAATAAGGGAACCAGATTCAAGGCAGCCCCAGGAATTCTAGCAAAAGTTTAAGGACCTTTAATGTGCAACCATCAATCCAACTCAGCAACTTCCTTTGTTTTTTCTATATTCTGTCTTATTTTCTGACTATCTACCATTTATCTTTTTTTCTCTTTTCTTTACACTTGTTGGGTTTTGAGTTCTGTTTCTTGTACTAATTACCTGTCTTTGAAATATAAACTGGATCAAATTCTTAAGGATAAAACTTATTTTTTCTTGTCTTTTCATGTCAAGGCACTGTACAAATCATTTAACAGCCTGTGGATTGGTTTTGAGGATTTTTACCACTAATTATAACCAAAGGTGATGGGTTGGTTTCATGCATTAAAAAATAGGACCACCTTGTGTCTTTTTGTTTTCTTTAGCAAAGGCTATGAATAATGCATTTTTAATCAAAGCAATGGTTTATTTTCAGTACCACTTGAGAAGTTGTTAGACATGCGAATTCTGGGGCTTCCACTCAAGGTCTACTCATTTAGAAACCCAGGGTTGACCTGCAGCCAACCACTATAAGTAATTCTGAAACAGAGTAAAGTTTTTAAAACTACTGCCTTGGAAGGGGCTATCCTAGTACTAGTACTGAATATTTAGTTTAAAATGTAATATCTCTGTATCTAAGGTTTTATTATAAAAGGTGATTATATTTTTATAAAAGGTTATCCTCCCTCCCAAAATGTTACAGCCTTTTGAATTTTGGATCTTTTAGCTAAGGGATGGGCATGGATGGAGAGCAGGTATAAAATAAGATCAATGTGTGTATGCTCTCCAAGTAAGAAAACACTAAGACACACAACACTTCTAGAATGTCCCAGAAACATTCTATGTAACAATCTTTAATATCCTTAGCTATATCTAAACACAGGGAACTCGTTTTTCAAAGCTTTTAATAGGTTCATATTTTTCCTATTGAGAACAACAAACAATTAATATACTTAACTGTCACTTGCCGAGTATCTAGTATATGCTGTATTACCTTGTTTAGGTCTTCAATTGTTCTGTGGTTGGACATTTTTATATGTTTGGTCTCTGGAAGCCCTTGAAACATTTGTAGACAGCTTGAACTCTTAAGTCTTCTCTCTATAAGCAAAAATGACCCTGGCTCTGTCAACTACCTTTCATATGACATGGATTTAGGCTTTTTAAAGATTCTCATTGCCTTCCCTAGGCCATATTCCAGATTTCTAACATGGTATTCATTTCCTCATATTTCAATATTTACATACTACATGTGTCAGTAAAGGTCTGATGCACACATCAGTTTACCTCCTTTGCTTTGGACTTACTATTCCTACAACTCCCAGCAATCTAACTCTGCCTTATATAAACTGATGCCATAACTGGTGTCTTCTGACATGTTTTTTTTTTTTAACCAAAGTGTGTTATTTTACATCTGTTCATATTATATATCATTTTAGTAGTTTTAGTCATCATTCCAATCTGTCACAATTTCTTTGAACTTTGATTCTCTCTTCTTTCTTTTTTATTAGCTATTCCTCCCATATGTCTGTCATCTGTAAAGCTTATAATCTTGCTTTTATGTCTTTCTACAAGCTGATAAAAATGTTGGGTAAAACAAGATACCCATAATAATGCACATAATACTAATATTTTATATTTGCATGATGCTAAAATAGTCACAAAGCACATTCACACGTGTGATCTCATTTGATACTATAATCTTAGGTGGTAGGATGGCAGCCTTTTTGTTCTTACTCCTCTATTATTGACAAAGACTTTGATGCTAAGAGAATATGTGTCACACCATCACTGGTAGAAAGAACTTAAGTATTTTAAAGAGGTTTTCGTTTATAATTCTAATCGACCATGGATTTGAATCCACCTAACTATATTACCATTCAGGACCCTCCTTGCATATCTGTAATCATTTTCATAGATCAGGATAGACTAACTCCTTTTTCTCTGGAAGAAATGGAGTCAAAAACAGAAAAAACAGACCAAAAGGGAAAGTAATGAGAGAGGAAAATCCAAACGAAGCATCTTCTGACTCTCTAAATGCAACATGGGCCACAGAAGGCTAGAAGAGGAAAGTCAGGAAAGTTGATGGGGAAATCTGCTTAGGGTAGCCAAAGAACCATCTGGAATGTCCTTTGTTGAAATGTAAGGTGCTATATGCTCTTTGCTTTGAAGACTAAACTGCAGGTCTGGGGATGCATTTGATGACAAGTCCAATTGAAGATGTCAACTCTGAGAGAGTGTTGGATCCTCCCATGGGAGGCCTGTCTCAGTCCACTCCCATTCATGTGAGGCTTCATCCCCAAGGAGCTGCTTTAGTTTAACCCAGAGCACAGCTACCCTGCTCTCCAGTAGAAAGGAGGACAGAAATGTTCTGGGTGCTGAAGGACAGCCCCTTGCTTAAGCAGTTAAAATCATGGTAGTAACCCAGGCAATGGAGACAGTAGGCATCTATTAGCTTGAATCATGAAAATTCTGAATACTTATGATTTTTACACAATGTAAATTTCTGGGGTTTACCAAAAACCTAGTTATGTTCTGAGGGGTTTTAAGAGGACCAGAATAAGGAAACATACCTAAAATATTCATCATAACTTCTTCCTTCCTTTGAAGGCCTTTGAGAAAAACATGACTTTAGCTAAATCTTACTTTTTAGATATTTTTGTATTTGGGATAAAGTATATATATATAATATATGAGAGAGAGAGAGAAAGAGAAGCTTTTTCTACATGCTGGGCACTATAGTAAGTGATAGGAAGGTATTAGTAACACAAAATCATGAATTTCAAGAGTTCCTAACCCAACTGAGGGATTAGGCAAAAAAAAAAAAAGCCAATAAATTCTAGGTAAAAATATGTAAAGATAACCCTTTTCTTGGCCAAATAGGGTAGGGGAGTCTTTCCAGATAATAGTTCTGGGTATTGAAGAATAAATGTGAGTTAGCCATGTGAACAAGAGGAAGAAAGGGCATTCCAAGGCTAGAGGAATCACTGATTGGATAAAGGTCAGAGGTATGGGGATAGGGTACATTTGTAAAGATGATGAAGAGTTAAGAGACAAAAAATTTGAGAGTGTTTTCTTTTACTGTTAGTATTGCCTACTGGTAATGTTAATTAGATTTCTCCTGATGAAAATCTTAAATATCTTTGACTTTTATTGAAGAGGTTGCATCAACACTTTAATATTTCCTTGTGCTTTATATTGGATTTAATTTCCTTACATTTTAGATTTAAGGAAGTATGATGCTAATTTTTTATAAAAAGAAAAGTTATGCCTCAATTGAGTTACCTAACTTTATTTGCATAGCTATGTACATTTCAAAACAGAGCACAATATCAAAACAAACAATAATATCCCTGCCATGTTATGCAGAGGTATGATTACACACTTTAAAACTCAATTTTATTGTGCGTATATGAAGACTGTTTTTTTGATTGCTTAGGTTCTTTTTTTCTAAGCGCATAACAATTTCATTCTTCATCTTCAAGTTCTAAGGTTCAACTATATTTGAATTATCCATAAAAAATGATAAGTATTTTCTCTTTATGAAATTTTCCCCATACTTCATAATTTGAAAATGACTAAAGCAATTTGTGCACTAAGAGGCAGCGGGTGGGGGGCTTCCTTTGTTCTCAGACAAGAGCAAGGGAGTTTGAGAATCAAAGGATAATTTCTTGAAAGAAAAGGGTGAACAGGTCAAAACAGAAGGTGATATTGGATGTTGTTTTGAAACACTAACAATAGCATCCTTTCCTCCTTGCTTTCTGGCGAGATAGTCTGAAATAAAGCTGGCAAGGCAAGCACGCCAGGATCTCTCTGTGGACCCTCTTTTAAATACCATAAAGACCCAGTGTTCTCCATCTATTCTCTTCTACTTTAGAGTGAGAGAAACACCTAAGATTGAAAGCAAGGTTAAAATCTAAGCCAGACAACAAGGAGATGGCTGAAAGGGCTTGTTCACCTGCAGTGTAATGAAAGCTGTTGGTTCTGAGGTGGAAGTTGTGCTTTGTTGGAGACTTCTGGTTGCCTAGAAGTTTGCAATCAAAGAGGAGTTGAGAGTCTGATGTGGTTGAGAGCAAGTGGAAGTGGCTCTGTTGCATTGCTCAGCTGCGATGCAGGCATGTGTATTGAAATGGGAATCCCTGGGAAGTCCCCTACGGAAGGCTTCCAGTTGTGTTCTGCCAAAGAAGAACAAATCCAAAAGGATCCGGAGTTCTGACTTCAAAGACAGTGTGACAGACTCATGGCCTTTCCTGCCACTTCTGTTGTTCCTACCCGTTGAATCCTTTGCTAGACAGCACACTGGCAAGCCCTCTCTGTGCATGCAGGATGTTGTACTACCCTGTTAGGAAGCTCAAAGTCTAAACTACTTATGAAGGGGGTTTAGTTAAGGATATGTGGGTTGCCTAATAATAATATAGAAATCAATTTCTTTTTAGAAAAGGAGCATGGGTTCTAACAGGGCCTTCCTTAGATATTAATAAGTGTATATATATTGAAGACCACTAACACATTTTAAAATGTAAATACACACTGACTTTCCAAGGGAGTAATGCGGTAAGAAAATAAAGTGTTTTGAAGATATGGACAGAATTACCATTAGCTACTATGCACTAAAATGCTGACAGACTCAAAGTTAAGGAGGTAATAGGTATAATACAATGAAAGCTGGAAATGAGGACAGAAGAGGACTTGGCAAAGAAGAATCAGAGCTTATACAATCATTGGGTCAAGGCTTGGCATAGCTTACTTGGAGAATTGCTGCAGATTCAGCATAAAGACAGGATCCAGGGAAATGAAATGGTACTTGAGTGAGGTGACTTATATTTTGTAAATGCGATGATTTATTGCTAGTAAGCTGACTGACTTATGTTAAATTACCACAGATAATCCAGGGGTGCCCGACATTGTAATGTGAGTCTATAGGGCATCAAAAGCCATCTATCTATGTTAAGCTTGGGGGTTGAAGTTGTCCTAGGAATGAGGGGGAAGATAAGAATATTAGATCATTTAAATAGACTGAGAAAAAGTTGCGAGCAGGGAGTGCCGATTGGAGCAGATTTCTTAAGTGAGAAACTCTCCTGTCACTTCACGCCTGGCTTGCTCATTGAATTGAGACGCCAGAGGAAGAAGCCTAACATTTACAGAGATGGGTTAACGGTGCCAAATGAAACTGAGTAGTGATTCCTTGTGCAGCAGGCCCCTGCGTGGCAGAACGACAGTCAAGGATACCAAAGGGACATCACAGTGCAGCCTTTCACCACATGAAGCCCATAGCTAACATTTTGCTCCGTTTTCTTTATTTCTAACAATATTTTGAATAGAAGAAAATCAGAAGCTCCAGGAGGCTGGAATGTTTTCTACAATGACTTCCTGAAAATGCAAAAGAGATGCAGCTCCACCCCTTCCCATTTCTTTCCTTCCTCTCATTCCTCTCTAACCTTCTAATGGATGCTACTCTATCCTCGGAACCCTCAGGATTCCAGCTTTATCCCAGGCCATTTCCTGAGCTGGTCTCTCTCTTTTTAGGCCCAGAGAACTCTGTTTATCATTATTAAGCTCCCTGCTCTGTGAGTCCCGCTACCACACCTCCTGCCTTCCTAGAACCTTTTTTTTTTTTTCTTTTCCTAACAGCTCCATATGTTTGCACAATTTTCACCCTCAGCCCCCACAAACTTCCCTCTGCAGGCTACCCCTCCCATCTGGAAGCAATCCTCCCCAGTTACATTAATATTAAAAAATATCCTCATTCAGCCCCCACTTCTGACCTAGTACTGTAGCATTCTCTCTCCCACTGGAAGCTGCAAATTTGCATTTTATCACATCCACCCCAGCCCATATGGGGTCACCCTTCAATCCTTCGATATTTTTAGAGAAGGAGGATTTTGCTCCAAGCGTTAGTCTGATATTCGTGGCTTTTCAACTGTGAGTTACTTTGGCTTTCTGGTGACAAGCTGCAGCAGAGATTGAGAGGGGAATTATAACCATTGTCAAAGACAGAAAGTATTCCTCAGGACTCCAGAATCCTATGGACTCCTCTCTCCTCCTGTGTGTTGAAATGCCAGGTACAGTGTGAATTAGACATGAGCATGGCTGAGACCATGTTGTGCACCAAGAAGAGGGGACCAGGTGATAGCTGTTAAAACCTGCTAAGAACTACTAACGTCCAGATCAGTTAAAATTCTGGGGGGCAATCATTTCTCTCATAGTGATGTTAACGTTCTTTGACAGGACATTTTGGATGTTTTTGAATTTTCTTTGGCAGGAATACTGACCCGGGTACTTAAGTGGTACTTTGAAAACATGGAGCAGGATGCCCACAAGTTATTGTCTATTCCTGCCTTAAATAACTATGTAAATCTCTGTGCTGTTCTTCTTCTTTTTGTGCATGACCATTGTTAAATGTGTCTTCTTTGGTGGAGGAAACTGTAAAAATAGGGCTAGAAAGAGTAGTGAACATTTCTAGCCTATACATGGAATTGCTCAATTAAAATAGAGATGAAAAGTCATTACTTAACATTCAAGATGATGACAGGTGATTCTGCCTTTTTAGGAAAATTGAATAACATTATCTGTATGCACTGTTCCTTTAATCTTATGGAGAATGGTGGAGATGATATAAAATAAGAGCTTCTCAAAGCCTTCTGCAGTTCATTTGTGTTCTCTTGAGGGCCTAGAGGAGTTGATTGGTTGACAGGTCCCTAATAGTTATTTGTGTGTGCAGTAGTGAACTCTAATCTGAGTTGTGTATAGAGAGCTAAATTGCTTTGTGTAAAAAAAAAAAAATCAAGAGGAATGCTATGGTTTGAATATGGATAGTTTCCCCAGAGACCCATGTATTAAAAGGCATTGTTCCCAGAGTGGCACTCTTGGGAGACAGTAGTAATTTTGAGAGGTGGGGCCCAATGAGAGGATCTCAGGTCCTTGGAATCATGCCCTTGAATAGGATTGTGTGACCTTGGTCTCTTAATTTCTTTCTGCTTTCTATTTTAAGTCCTGAATAATTTGTCCCATCATATGCTCCTGGCAGGAAAAACTGCTCTCATTTCTAATCTAAACTGATGTAATTATCTAATCATAGACTGGAACTTACAGAACTGAGAGCTAAATAAAATGTTTCTCTTTAAAAACTAATTGCCTCAGGTATTTTGTTATAGTAATGTAAAGCCAACACTAACACAGGGAGTATACTCTCTGGAGGCTAAGGCAAGAAGCTTCAGAAAATGGTGAAGTTTCTTGGGAGTTTTTAAGAGGCGCTACAGCAGACTTATGCCAAAACTTGACATGTTGACTCTTAGGATAGTCTTTTCCATGAGAATGTCTTAATAAAGTTTGAAAGAAGAAAACAATAGCTAGAGAAGGTGAGACTAGAAGTCATTGTAAGACAGCTCAATAAGAAGGTTCTATTTTCCAAAATTTAAGATGAGCACTTTGAGATAGTGAAATCAAGACAAATATGTAAGTTGTCTTATTTACTTAATTGTTATCAGCCATGGAGCACATTTTATGTCTGAAAATTGTAGAAAATACTACATTTTTTAGTATGTTTTCCCTTTAAATGTAGCAATATCAACTGCAAGGGCTTTATGCACCAATTTATAAATCATGAAGACTAATTAGATATGATCAATATCATATGGCATAATTCAAATGGAGCCATTTAAGTGTCATAATTTTTATTTATAATATAGATTTAATCCTAATTTACCATGGTACATTTATCCAAGTATAATATTCAAGTTACTGTTAATGGTCTAATCTATTAGCACTCCATCAAATATTAATCAATTTGTTAGAACCTTGGGAAATGTTTTGGATGATCATAGATACTAAATGGGACTGTTGAACTATTTGATAGCACAGCTTTTGAAAAAAAAATACTAATATTTGTTGAAAACATTTTCACAGTCTAATATGGAGTCTGGCACATAGTAATTGTGCAATAAATATTAGTTATTGCCATTGTTGTTATATTTGCAGTTATTATTAAGTACCAAATATGATTCTTTCTATGATTATTATCTCATTGTAGCCAAAAAAGTACTGCAAGTTGAATATATAATCTCAATTTCATAGAAACAGAGTCTAAGTTTTAAATAGATCAATATTGCAAACTTCCTTATATTTTAATAAATAGTAAATGATAAAGTCACTGTTCAAGCCCAAAGTACATGTTCCTCCGTGATATGAATTTTTACAAATTCAATCTGCCTACCACTGAAGATGAGGTGATTATAGGTAGTACATAGTCAAACACTGAAAATATTTAATAGGCATACATTAATTTTAGTGCACATAAAAATATTAATGACCAGTAATAGTAGATTTCTGGTCATACCAGTGATTATAAAAATATATTTTTAAAAATATTAAAGTAAAATTGCACATTAAATTTTAAAATTATTAACTAGTAATAATACAGCTTTGGGAAGCATCAGAAAAACATTTGAATAACTACTGTTTAGAAAACAGTAAAATGAATCACACTGGACTTCTCAAACTTCTCTCTTCAGTAACTTACTGTCATCTTAGGGACCAGAAAGATACATACACACATATACACAAAACAGCTCATATCAAAATATCACTTAAAATGTTGTCTACAATATGTTAATGCAAAGCAATATTTTAAGAGCAGCTGAAACTTTCTGTTCAACATTACCATTCACTATTTCTGGCACTGACTACTTCTTTCTGTATTACAAATTCAAGATTTCCCTTTGTTGGAAAGCTTCCTGCTTCTGTGATGTGTCATCTCCTTCTCATACAAAGAAAGTTCTGCATTCATAACCTGCAGAAGTGATAGTCCCTACCTCACTAATAACTCTAAGCATTGGGGTGCAGTTGTTCTCTGAGTACCTAAGGGGCTGAACTACACTGAGTGTCAAATTTTATTTAGGCCATCTGTTAAGTCAGTTTTTTCATCACTGTCACCAAAAGACCTGATGGGAACAATTAGAGGAGGAAAAGTTTATTTGGAGCTCCTGGTTTGAGAGGTCTCAGTCCATGGAGGGTCAACTCCATTGCTCTGGGCCTGAGTGGAACAGAGCATCATGGTGGAAGGGTGTGGAGGAGGAAAGCAGCTCAGAACTTGGTAATTAGAAGAAGGATCCATTCACCAGGGACAAAATATAAACTGCAAAGACTTTCACCCAGTAAACCATCTCCTCCAGTTACTCTCCACCTTCCTACAGTTACTTCCCAGTTAATCCAAATAGGAGGAATAAAGCACTGATTAGGTCAAAGTTCTCATAGCACAATCATTTCACCTGTAAACTTTCTTACATTGTCTTATGCATAATCTTTTGGGGGACACCCCTTATCTAAATCATAACACCATCCAGGAACACTTACTGGCTTCCAACAGATAGAATCTGACAAGAGATAAGATGTTACTTCCTTAATTAGTTATGCAAGATTTTGCCTTCCAAATCGATGGTGTCTCCCTTTTGACTTCTCCACTTTGAGGAAGCACAATGCCATGTTAAGGAACAACACCTAGTGAAATCCCACAAGGAACCAAGGCCCTCAGTGCAATATCACATGAATGGAGTCCTGAGAATAATATATAATTGATCTTGGAGTGGATCACTCCCCATTTGAGAATCATATTGGAAGCCTAGCCTGCATCTTGATTATAGTTAGTGGGAGATCTTGAAGCCAAAGACTCAACTGTGCAGATTCCTGACCTCCAGAGACTGTTAGAAAATAAATGTTCCAAGCCACTAAGATTGATGCAGAGGAGGGGGATAGAGGAAGTAGCTTGTTATGCAGCAGTAGATAACTGATACACTGTTTAACTAAATTATACTTTAAAAAAAAAAAAAACGACTACAGTCTACTACCTTCTCTATACACATGCTATATTTTACTCACTTAGAATTTGATATCATATATACTTCATTGATCTTTAAATTCCTGCAAGTTACTCTTCACCTCTTACCCTAACCTGTTCTCTGTTATTTTGGTAAAACACATGTGTGTTTTTTCCTATTATTTACTCATAAGCAAATTCTATCAGCTATATTGAGGTTGCTGTCTCTCCTCTCCTATCACTAGATTCATTTATGCTAAGTGGTCTGCTGCTGAGCTGTCTTTTGTTGTGAAACTGCAGGGGACTTTCTCAACTCTTCTTTTGTAAAGACATTATTACTTTTGCTCCACTCAAGATTCACTGCCCTCTCTAGACCCTGATAAAGAGATTCTAGATCCCTTAGTGTTAGTGTAACTTAGGAATGTCTCTAGAGTTCTTGGTAAATCAAAATGATTCCAAGTTCTGGGTTGAAGAAGGAAGAAAAAAGCTTCCTTTCCCAGTTTATATGTTACAATTTTCTTCTTTTATGATGTAACTATTTGAAGTTATAAATGTTTTTCTAAGCACTGCCTTAGCTGCATCTTGCAAATTGTGATATATAAATATTTTATTATGTTTCAATTTAACAATGTTTTCTAATATTTCTTATGATTCTTCTTTCATCATTGGGTTACTTAGATGTGTGGTGTTTAAGTTTCAATTATTTGGTTACTTTCTAAATATATTTTATTGGTTCATAATTTAATATTATAATTGCCAGAAAACCACTCAGTATGATTTCAATTTTCTTTACATTCATTGATTATTCAAACTATAGTACAAAGTGATAACAATTAAAATACTATGCTACCTAAATAAAAATAGGATAGAAGCCAAGAAAATAACCCATATGTATGGTCAACTGATTTCCCACAAATGTGCTAATGATACACAGTGGAAAAGAACTTAGTTAATAGTAAGTTGTGTTGGGAAACTGAGTATCCACACTCAGAGGAATGAAACTAAATCATATTTTATTTCATATACAATAATCAACTCAAAATGGATTAAATATTTAATAAGATTTGCAAGTATAAAACTATTAGAAGAAAAGGGGGGGGGAACTACATGGAATTGGTCCAAAAAAATTATTTCTTAGATTTGATTCCAAAACTATTGGTACAAAAGCAAGAATAGACAAATGGGATTATGTCAAACTAAAGAGCTGTACAATAAATGAAACAACATAGTGAAGAGAAAACCTAAGGATTAGGAGAAAATATTTTGAAGCCATTTATTTTATTAGGGGTCAATATCCAAAATACATCAGAAACTCAAACAATACTAAAACAAAACCATCTGATTTTAAATAAACAATAGTTTTAAATAAACATTTCTCAGAAAAAAAAATTCACAAATGGTCAACAGATACAGGGAAAAATGTCCAATGTCAATAATCAATAGGAAAATTCAAAGCAAAACTATAAGTAGATATCACTTTATACCAGTCAGAATGTCTATTATTGAAATATCAAAAGATAACATTTGTTGGTGGGGATTTGGTAACATTTACATACAGTTCTTGGGAATATAAAGTAGCACAGCCATTATGGAAAACTATATGGGATTCTTTTAAAAACTAAAAAAGAATTACCATATAATCCAGCAATCCTACTTCTGAATATTTAACCAAAACTATGCCAAAGAGATGTGAAATTGGTATATAAATGAGATTTCTGCATTTCCACAATCATTGCAGTAACAATCACAAAATCAACCAAAGCATCTGTCAACCATTAAATGGATAAAGCCAATTATGAAATGTATTCACAGTGTAATACTATTTAGCCTCAAAAGGAAAGAAATTCTGTTACTTGCAACAACATAGACGGATGGATTGAATTAAGTGAAATAACCCAGGAAAACAAAGAAAAACAGTTATTCATTTATATGTGAAAGCTATGACAGTTGAGTTGGTGAAACAAAGAATAGAATGGGGATTACCAGAAGCTTGGAAGTTGGAAAGAATGAGGAAATATGAAAATTAAAGTGTACAAATTGTTGAGTGTCTGAGTTTTGTTATCTTCTTTTGAAGAGTGATTTTAATTATAGCAAGCTGTTCAAATTGCTATTTCAGTGTGCTTTTTGCAGCTGTAACCAAAAGACTTGATAAGGACAATATTAGAAGAGAAAAAGTTTATTTGGGGGCTCACAGTTTTACAGGTCTCAGTCCATAGATGGCTAACTCCATTGCTCTGGGTCTCAGGTAAGGAAGAAAATCATGACAGAAGAGTGTGGTGAAGAAAAGCAACTGTATTTAACTCCCAAGAATCAGAGAGAGAGCGTTGTTCACCTCTCATTAAGGAAAAAAATATATGCCTGCCCCAAATGGGTATCCCAAGGACCTACCTCTTCTAGCCACATCCTACCTCCCTACAGTTACCACCCAATTAATTCCTATCTGGTGATTAATGCACTGATTAGGTTAAAACTCTGAAAATTCAATCATTTCATCTCTAAACTTTCTTGCATTGTGTTACATTTGAGCTTTTGGTGGACACCTTATATCTAAACCACAATAATTGCAAAATAGGGTTCTGTTTTAAAGACTGCTTTTTAATTTTAAGCCTTGTTTATTAATTAAGACGTAAATTGTCAGTTTTTGGAGGACTTGTTTATCTCTGCTACTTAGAAATGAACATTCTGGTGTGTCCACCTAATGATCCAGTGAAGACTCTCCCCTTTGGTTGGTCAAAACTTAAATGTGTCCCAAGCTCAAGAGTACAGCTCTTTAGTAATTGTTGAACACAAATGGGTTTCTGATTTTTTCTCTTCTCCATAGAATAAGAAAGAGCTTGTTGGTAATTAGCTGGAAGGCAATTTCAGGTTATTTTTCGTCATGTTATATTCAGAATCAGTTCTACCTTTAACAACCATTCTGCCTGGTACTTCTTTCTTTTAGAATAAGTTTATACCCAATAGAATTCTTGAATCCTCATGCAAATAAACTGCCAGCAATCCAATGCCACCAAATTGCCAATCAAGCCCAAATGTGCCTGCATGGCAGAGTGGATATGGTTACTCTCAATCCTTTATATGGTTAGGAGACTTTTTTTTTTTTTTTTTACTCTTGATCATATTAGACACATAATTACACTCAGACTCAAACCTTTTTCCAATTGCCTTGCCCAGTTGCTAACAGTTTCTGTTCCTCATGGATAAATATATCAGATACTGTAGAGGCTCAGTTGCAAAAAAAAACTAACAAATAAAATAATTGTTTAAAACAGGTGGATTCCTCATCTGCCTAATCACTTGACCCATTTGATGTTAGATGGTTTGGTTCATGGGGACCTTGGCTAAGAATGTTCTAAAATCTTGATGTTATCCTTCTGACAGTCATAATAATATTCTCCTTGGCATGCTGTAGTCTTTCAAAAGCTTCAAATGCCTGCATGCAGCCATCTGCCAAACACCAAATGGTCTCTGTCTGCCTAGAATGACAAAAACTTTTTTAAAAAAATTTAAAAATCATACGATAACAAGAACATCAAGGTGAGAGCCTGCCCCAAAGAAGATAATTGTTAAAATTCATAAGAGGCTATTGTTCAGGAATGAGCTTCTGTGCATGGACCCAATAGACCAAACTAACATGAAATCACATGGATTAAAATTACAAGTCATTAAATTGAAACTGAGTTGTCTATCTAAACTTCTGAAGGATCAGGAGAAAGAGAAAAATAGTCAAATCATCAAACAGGCCAGATTTAAATGGCATAATGAAATAAAAAGAAAACTTTCCCTTCTTTTACCCTACAAGAGAAGTAAATTTTCAGTGACCAGTTGTTCCTTATTTCTTCTTTTCTGGACCCTTTTCTGACTACCCACCTACTCAGCTCAGTTCATTAGAGCACTTATTCTATTTTATAAAATGAGAAACTGCCGAATTCTAGACTTTCTTATAATAGCCAATTAGACCTTGAAACTCCATTTGTTGAAGTTTTGTGTTGTGACAGCAGTAGACAAAAGTATTCCTTGTTTTCTTTTCTCTAGAAATTTGCCTACAAATGATGGCCAACTTTTATGTTTACCCCTAGTCTGTATCATATGGAAAATATTCTGCCTAAAGCAATGGTTCTTAAACATTAGCAGATTGAAGAATCATGTAGGTAGCGACTAAAGCTTCACATGGAGGTTGTCTTTATTTTTTCTAATATCAAATCAAATCTGACACCAAATCCCTCTATTTCCTAAAGCTAATGAGAAATTGATTTCCTGTCATTAATTGAGATTCTTCCCTTTAAAAACATGACATGATTTGAGGGCTTTTACTCAAATTATACCACCTTTTGGGGAGAGCTCTCTGAATTTTGTTACATATGTTTTCATTTTCTAAGCCTTTCTTGTGCCTGAAGGGAAGCAGCCTGTTGCTTTGTGCTATACTTTGGCACAAGGGTCATTGTCCCACCTGGAAGACCTTCATCATAACTATGATCTACCCCTGGGGATTTACTGTGCACCAGTCCTCTTCCAATATTTTCTATCTTGAGAAAACCACCCCCCAGATTTCACAAAGGCCCTTTCTTCTTCTGACTTTGAAAGCATCTCTGCCTCTATCCTCTTTTTCTTTCCCAAGAACTTGTCTTTCTTCTCATTACATCATTTCCCACGTTCCACTGGGATAAGTGTTGAGCTGCTTCTGCCCATCTCCTTGCACTGTCATTAGTCCTGATCTAAGGTATAGCTATCTGGCTGTTTCCTTATAATAGAGACATGCAACCACAAGAAACAAAATCCCGTGCACACAAACAAATGTCTTAATAATCTATCCAGTCACATATACTTTCTTGTCTAACTTCAGCTGGCTTCTGGGTGATCTCACACATAGTTGCTATCCTATCTTATCTAAATATTTTTAAATATTAATTACTCCTAATATCTACTATTTTGAAGTCTATATTATTTTAACTCACATGTGTTTATAGTTTGTCACACTTCTCAATAAGAGTGAATTCCATTTGCTCTATAGGAACAGAGCCTGAAGGAGAGACAGACGGGGTAATTTTGTGAGAAATTGAAAAATGTATCCCTCTGATGATTTTGGCAAAAGAGTTGAAAGATCTCCTAATGTGGTAAGTTTTATTTTTTAAATTTTTCAGCAAATATGAATTGAGTGTCTACTATGGGTGCAATACATAGCACACTATTTTTAGTGTTGTAGGTGGATTTAAACATGGTCTCTCCCCTTTAGAAGCTTGCTTTCTGACAGACGGTTACACCACCTTATGTGAACCTCCTACTCTCCAACTTCGTATTCTTCTCTTTTTCTCCTTTTTGTTTCTTCCTGTCCCCTGATCTCAGATCCACTTGGACCTTCTCCCAGAACAGACCCTCTCTTGCATTTCTGCTTCATTCTGTCTGTGTGCTCAATACATTTCTCTAAAGTCAGTGCCTCATCCTAATCAGAGTTATTTCCCTTACAACTTGGTACACAGCTATCATGATGGCTGCCTGGCCCCTTTATAACGGCTTTTCATTTTCATTCCCATTCCTACCTTCCTCCCTCATTCAGATCTATTATTTATTATTAACATCAAAGTGCATGAACTCCTGTGTTCTTTACAATAGAAGTAAATCGGAAGTAGTCTCGGCAACCATTATTATTCACATATTATATATAAGATAATTCAGGCAAAATGGAAATGTTTATGGTCATAGTAGGGGAGAGTGAAGAATGTAACCAATACTCTCTAACACTCACTATGAAGTTCTTTTCAATCCCACCCATTCTTTCCAGATTCATTTTGTGCTTGCAGTGTGACCTTTCACCATATGCAAGGTGATGTTCAGGGCCACCCATATTTACCCATTCCTCCTCGCGGGGTCAAGGACTCAACTCTCTCCTGTCAGTGTGAAACATTCTAGGCACTTCATAGTTGCTCCATAAATATCTGAAGATAATGACCACTGAATAATTACTGGGGAAAAGGAATGCTCTGAGGTTTGGCAGGCAAGGAGAGTAGGGTTGGGTGGCACCACAGAGGAAGTGTAGGTTCTTTTGGCAATCTGCAAGTTGGGCTTACACACTTTGTACATTTTAACACTTCTGAAATATGATGCATATTGCAAATGATAAGCCAATATTGCTTTTCTCTTCTTACCTGAATTGTGGACTTCATACAATGAAGATAGAACTAAAGTTGTGGGAGGGAAAACTGTCACTTCCTCCAGACACACAGATTGATTTACCCTTTAACATAGAGAATCCTCCCCAGCATGCATAGCTGCTTTTTGTTTGATTCTGGAAAGGTACTCCAGTTTTTCTTCAGTACCTCTTCCCTCCCTCTCTGCTTTATCTCTGTTGCTCCTAAGTGAGCTACAGAAAACCCTGGCTAGAAGGCAATGCTCTTGCTCCTCATGTAAATAATGTGGCCACAGATTTTTTTTGCCTACAAAACAATTCTTAGTTTGCCTAGACTACTTTTTCACCTCAGAAAGAATTCATGTATTAAGTCTCCTGGTGCAGTCTCATAAAAATTAACACTTGCCTTTCCTTGCTGCAAAGAGAAGAAATGAAGATTGATGTGCATAAAAAATATTGAACTCCTTTGAGATAATTGCTTCTAATGGCAATAGTTTTATTATATTCCATTTATGCATGGGACAGAGAGGGAGATATTTTAAAATATTGTTTTTACTTGTAGATGCACACAATACTTTAATTTTTTTATTTATTTTTATATGGTGCTGAGGATCGAACTCAGTGCCTCAGACTTGCTAGGCACGTGCTCTACCACTGAACTACAAACCTTAACCAAGATGTATTGCATGATTTGTACAAGGTTATGTATTTAACAAATATAAAGCTATCAAAACAAGAGGGAAAGAATGGGTGCAGGGATACTGTTTTCAACCAAACAGGTGTTTTTTATTACTCAAAAACAATTTGAAGAAACAAAAAAATTAAAAATAGCTCCTGGACTGTGTGGAAGGATTCTGGTTTGTTTATTCATTTGCTTATTTGTTTGTTTATCTTGGCTTAAGATTAATAGTACACTGGAACATTCTTTCCACTAGTCTCTGCCATTATGCATAATTTCACTTTCCATTAAGTCCTATTCCAAACTCACATACTCCCTAGATTAATTTCACCGCCTGTGATTCCAAAGGTAACATGTTACAGAGGAAATAGTGAGGGCCCAGAGGCCCAGTGTGGCCACAATAGTGACAAACTCTACTCCCCAGTTTCTACATCAACAAAATGGGGATAATAAAACATTAGACCTTTATTTGACTGGGTTGTAACCAATTAGATCAGGAAAGGGAATATTTATAAATTATAAAAGACTGTATAATTCTAGTTACTATATTTATTATCCTTCCTTTGCTCTGTAAATTCTAGCTAGTCTTAATATAGTACTCTGTTTACACTATATTAATGTGTCTATTTGCAAATTGCTTTCTACGCCTTTCCAAGCCTTTTTTTTCATGACTTATAAACTCTCCAAGGACAGGACTATATCTCCTGTTTCTTTTATATCCAAGACCTTCTGCTCCTATGCTAGTACACTCAACAAAGGATACTACCTTGAATCTAAAGTGCCCTGGGAAACAAGTGAAGGAAAATGACTTCGGATCATCTACACACTATGACAACAGCAACCTCAATAGCATCCTTCAGTCAGAGGAATAAGAGCAGGGACTGGACAATGGAGTTGTAAACTATAGTGACCTCGAGATGAAGTCTCAGGGCAAATGGTTATTAACATCAGCCATAGGCTCTAGGGAGTAAAAGGCTGGGGAGATGAAAAAAAATTTATTGCCTTATGGATAAAAGCACAACTCCCTTATTGAGTCAAAGCATGTGAATCTCAAGGCCTTACACCTGGAGAGCTGTGGCTCCAGCAAGGACCCCAGCTCTCTTCTCTGGGAGGTTTATCTGTCTCTAGGGCACTTCACAGGGAATCCAGTGCCTTTGGCTTTTCCCTAAAGACACTGCTCTCTCCCTGAAAAGCTCAGGCCCAAATGCAAACAGAATTCCCCTAGTAGAGTTAAGAATAGCAAAATATCAAAAAGTAAATTAAAAGCAAGAAAAGACAAATGGGAAAAATACAAAAAATTTCAAACTAGTACATTACGGAAAATTAGGTTAGAAACCTGTAAGAGATACCAATTTGCTTCCAAAGTTCATGAGTTGGTCCAGTTCTAAGCCCATACCTTTACTTACACAGAACGCTGCTACAACTTTAGAAGCATGTTGCCTTGCTTTCTCAGTTCCAAAATCTTCCCTGACTTCATATGTAGGTTACTCTGTGCTGTTGCTTGTTTCTTGGTTATAAACTTTGGTGTAAAGACTAACTGAAACACTAATATAACTAACCTTCTCACTATCTGCCTCTAATGTGACCTAACTAATTTTTTTCTTCTCTAACAACTCCTCAGGAATTTCTTTTTTTACTGGACTTTTAATTTTATGAGACAAATCTTTTTTCTCTGGCCATTGTGGTAGTTTTTGTGTGATATTTACAAAAACAAACAAAAACATTGGCTGGCTCTTTTGCATGAGAGTATGACTTTGTCTCTCTCTTCAACAAAAGTTGCATCAACATATCACTAATTATACACATGCAGAAAGAAGGACTACCATTTTCACACTGAGAGAAAATTGATTCTTATCTTTTGAAGATTGCTACATTACTTTTTAGGAAGACTCATAGATTTGAGGATTTGGATTTCTTTTTCCAATTTCAATCCCTATAGCCTGCAATAAGGTTGGTGCTAGTTACTGCTTTATTATAGTTCTAGCTAAGGCCTGCCGATGCTGTTACTGCTAGCACATTAAGTGAGAAATCATTTGCTTCTTTCATGGAGTCTATAGAAGTTTCACCGTGTAAAAATTAGTGTCTGATTGAAATTTTCTGATGTATCCAAGAACTGAAAGAAAACTGAGCCAAAGAAAGCTCTTGAAAAAACTTGATACAGTTTCCCATTGCATAGGTTAGATCTAGAGTCACATGCTAAGGCAAAGGCTCATGTGCTGAAGGCTTGATCCCAAGGTGTCCTTATAAACTATATCTTGTCCCCATCCCCTTCTCTCTCTCTTTCTCAACACCCCCCCCTTCTTCATGGTTACCATGGACTGAGCAGCTTTGCTCTCCCATATCCTCCCTGTCATGATGGTCTACCTCACCACAAGCCCACAGCAATGAAATCAGTTGATGAAGAACTGAAACCTCTGAAACCACAGCCTAAATAAACCTTTCCTCCTCAAGGTGATTTTCTCAGTTATTTTATCACAGCACTAAAACACTGACTAACATACCAATAATGGTAACAGTTTAAAAAATGTTAGGCAGAGCCCAGTGGTCCACACCTATTGTTCCAGCTACTTGGGAGGCTAACACAGGAGGATTGCTTGAGCACAGAAGTTGAAACAAACATGGCCAACAGAGTGAGACCCTAACCTCAAAAAAATTATAATATTACAAGCTATGTTCAAACTCATTCAGTTTATCTAACTTTACCTGTACCCTTTTGCATGTGTGAACACCTGACATGTGCACTCTCTCTCTCTCTCTCTCTCTCTCTCTCTCTCTCTGTGTGTGTGTGTATGTATGTATGTATGTATTAAGTACTATAAGATTTTGTCATCTATGAATGCTTGGGTATACGTCTACCACCAAGGTCAAGATACCCAACAGTTTCAACACCACAAAGATCCTGTGTTGTTCCCCTTATGATCACACCTCCCTCACTTCTGATCATTGTCTTCTCTTTCCTAAACCTTGGCAATTATTCTTTTATATTTGCTTTTCTCCTTTTATCTTTTTGTAGTTGTTGATAGTGGTTCTTTTTGTTATATGTTGCATTAGAATCCCTTTTGACATAATTATAAAAACATGGAATATATCATGTTCTAGTTCAGACCCAGTATATTTCCTCCCCCTTTCCTGTACCCACCCTAGTTACTTTCCCTCTATGGATCTTTATACTATTTACCCATAGTTACTTGTTGAATCAATTTCTTGTGGATATAAATGACAGTAAGATTCACTGTGGTATATTCATACATGTACATAGGAAAGTTATGTCAGATTCATTCCACTGTCTTTTCTTTTCCTATACCCCTCCCTTTCCTTCTTCCCCCTTTGTCTACTCGATTGAACTTCTATTCTTCCTGCCACACTTATTCTTCATTAGCTTCCACATATCAGAGAGAACATTTGACCTCTGGTTTTCAGGGTTTGGCTTATTTCACTGAGCATGATAGTCTATAGATCCATCCATTTGTCAGCAAATGTCATAAAGTCATTCTTTATGGCTGAGTGATATTCCATTATGTGTATATACCACATTTTCTTTATCCATTCATCTGTTGAAAGGCGCCCAGTTTATCATCATATCTTAGCTATTATAAATTGTGCTGCTATAAACACTGATATGGATGCATCCCTGTAGCATGCTAATTTTAAATCCTTTGGATATATACTGAGGAGTAGGTTAACGGGGTGAAATAATAGTTTCATTCCTAGTTTTTTGAAGAAACTCCATACTGCTTTCTGGAGTGATTACACCAATTTGCAGTCCCACCAACAAAGTGCAAGTGTACCCCTTTTTCCACATCCTCACTTGTCAACCATTAAATGTGTCCTCCATTTCTAATATCTTATCATTTAAAAATGTTACAAAATGGAATCATAGTGTGAAACTGTTTGAGATTGGCTTTTTTCACTTAACATAAATACCTAGAGCTCCACCTCATCTTGGTACTTTTTTTTCAGATATGAAAATATATTCTTCCAATCTGTAGTTTGCCTTTTAATTCTCTTACATCTTTTCATAAATTATTACAGAGTAAAAGTTTTTATTTTGATAGGATATGATTTATTATTTTTTTCATTAATGGACTCTGCTTTTGGTGTCAAGTATAATGATCTTTGGTTAGTCCTAGATTCCAGATTTTTTCCTACATTTTGGCCAAAAAAAAAAAGATGGTTTAATGTTTTAATCTTAAATCCATGACTAATATAGATGAATTTTTGTATAAGGTATGAGATTTAGATGGAGGTTAATTTTTTTTCTGTGGGTTTTTCTTTACTCCAGTTCCCTCTGTTTAAAAGACTATCCTTCCTCCACTGAATGGCGTTTGCATCTTTATGAAACATCATGTGAGCATGTTGGTATGAGTCTGCTTCTGTGCTTATCATGGGTTCAGTTGATCTGAGGCTTATTCCTCTGCTAATACCACAATGTCTTGATTATAATAGGTATATAGTAAGCCTTGATACTGGTAGAGTAATTCATCATTTTATTCTTCTTTGTCAAGCATATTTTAGCTATTGTATGACCTTTGTCTTATAATAAACTTTTGTTGTATGTCAAAAATGTTTTGCTGTGCTCTTGATAGAATTTCCACTGAATTTATGGATCAGGGTAGAGAATGGATATTTGCATCTTAGCAATTCTTCCAGTTCATTAAATTGTTATATCTCTTCATTTATTCGTTTTCTTTGACTTTTTAAAATTTTAAACCCATTTTATTGTTTTGCATTTTTAATTTATTAAAATTTGTTCTTTTTAGATATATGTGACAGTAGAGACTATTTTGACATATTGTACACACATGGAGTATAGCTTATTCTACTTAGGATCCCATTCTTGTGGTTGTACATGATATAGAGTTTCACTGGTTAGTTTATTCATATATAAACATAGGAAAGTTATGTCCAATTCATTCCACAGTCTTTTCTATTCCCATCCAACCTACTTTCTCTTTATTTCCTTTTGTATACTCCAGTGAACTTTTCTATTCTTCCATCCCCCTCCCTCATTCTCCCTTATTATGTAATAACATTCACATATTAGAAAGAATATTATGCCTTTGGTTTTTGGGATTGGCTTATTTCATTAGCATGATAGACTCCAGTTCCATTCATTTATTGGAAAATGCCATAATTACATTATTTTTTATGCTTGAGTTATATATATATATATATATATATATATATATATATATATATATATAACTTTCCTATGTACATGTATGAATATACCACAGTGAATCTTACTGTCATGTATATCCACAAGAAATTGATTCAACAAGTAACTATGGGTAAATGGTATAAAGATCCATAGAGGGAAAGTAGCTAGGGTGGGTACAGGAAAGAAGGAGGAAATATACTGGGTCATTCTACTACGTATTGATTTCCAGTTTTCCAACCACCAATTTTATATATATATATATATATATATATATATATATATATATATATATATAATTTTCTTTATCTGCTGAATGGCACTTAGGTTGATTTCACAGTTTAACTATTGTGAGTTGAGCTTGTAAAAACATTAATGTGTCTTTGTCATTGTAGTATGCTGATTTTAAGTCCTTTGGGTATAAACTGAGGAGTGACATAACTGGATCAAATGGTATTTTCTTTCCAAGTTTTCTGAGGAACCTCCATACTGCTTTCCAGAGTGGTTGCACCAATTTGCAGTTCCTTCAGCAACATATGAGTGTTTGAGTGGGCCTTTCCTCCCTCATCCTCACCCACATTTATTGTTCCTTGTATTCTTGATAACTGTCATTCTGACTGGAGTGAGATGGGATTTCAGGATAGTTTTTATTTGCATATCTAATTGCTAGATACGTTGATACTTTTTCATATAGTTGTTTACCATCTGTCTTTCTTCTACTGTGAAGTTCTCCTCAGTTTGTTTGCCCATTTATTGATTGGTTTATTTGTTTGTATTGTTTTTTGTTTGTTTTTGGTGTTAAGTTTTTTGAGTTCATTGTATATTCTGGAGATTAATGCTCTATCTGAGATAAGGTACAGGTGGCAAAGATTTTCTCCTATTCTATAGGCTCTCTTTTTATGTTCTTGTTTCCTTTCCATAAAGAAGCATTTTATTTGATAATATACCATTTACTGATTCTTGATTTTACTTCTTGTGTTTTAGGCGTCTTGTGGAAGTCAGTTCCTAAGTTGCCAAGATGGAGAGTTGGGCCTATTTTACTTCTAGTAGTCATGTGGTCTCTGGGCTCATCCCTATGTCCTTAATATAATTTAGGTTGAGTTTTGTGCAGGAGGAGAGATAGGAGTTCAATTTCATTCTACTACATATTGATTTCCAGTTTTCCAACCACCAATTTTTTAAGAGGCATTCTTTTCTCCAATGTGTTTATAATGCCTTTCTTTAGTATGAGATAATTGTTTTTATGTGGGTATGTTTCTGCCTTCTATTCTTTTTCATTGGTTTTCATGTCTGTTTTTGTGCCAATACTGTGCCATTTTTGTTATTATGGTTCTGTAGTATAATTTAAGTTCTGGTATTGTGATGCCTCTTGTGTCACTTTTCTTGCTAAGAGCTGCTTTGTTTATTCTGAGCCTTTTATTTTTCCAAATAATATATACCGAGCTCTGAAAGAAAATATGTCAGCCAAGAATATTACCTGCAAAATTCAGCTTCAGAATTGACTATGAAATAAAACCTTCGATGATAAACAAAATGTTAAAAGAATTCACAAATAGAAAGCCTTCACTACAAAACATACTCAATATATTTCATGTAGAAATGAAAAATAAAAATGAAAACCAGCAAAGGGAGGAACTACACTAGAAGAATAGTCCATCAAAGAAGAAACCAATCCAAATTAAAAATGATAAATAAATCAAAATTACAGGGAATAAAAATCATTTCTCTATAATAACATTGAATGTTAATGGCCTAAATTCATGAATCAAAAGACAGGGACTGAGAGATTGAATTAAAAAACAAGAGTCAACAATATGCTGTTTCCAGGAGACTCACCTCATAGGCAACCAGTTGCACTCTTATACATCAGTAAAGAATCATCTAAAAGAGAAATCAGGAAAACTATCTCTTACACCAGCCCCCCCAAAACCAAACAAACAAACAAAAACTTGGGAATCAATCTAATAAAATAGAAAAAGGACCTCTACAATGAAAACTACAGAACACTAAAGAAAGAAATTGAAGAAGATCTTAGAAGATGGAAAAATCTCCCATATTCTTTGATAGGCAGAATTAATATTGTCAAAATAGCCGTACCACCAAAATTGCTATACAGCTTTAGTACAATTCCCATTAAAATTACAACGACATCCTCATAGAAATAGGAAAAATAGTCATGAAATTTGCTTTCTTTCAACAATATTTTGTAACTTTTAGCATGCAAATTTTATGCATATTTTGTTAAGTGCATACCAAAGTATTTCATTTTCTTTGAAGCACTTGTAAATTTTAGTCAGATTTATGCATGTAAGTTTATTGCCAGTATATCAAAATGTGATTGATTTTTGTGTGTCAAACATATATCCAATGACCAAAGTGAATTCACTTATTAGTACAAATGGTTTTTGTGAATTCTTTTTGATTACCTATATAGAGAGTCTCAGTCTTTGCAAACAGAGATAGTTGTATTCCTTCATTTCGAATTAGTATATCTGCCAGATGTTTGAGTATTATTTTTAATACAGGTGGGGATGGATAATGTTATCTAACTTAAGTGTGGAAAATATAACTGTAAAAATGGGTTACTTTCAGAGAAAAAGCATTCTCTGAATGCTTGAGTAATTTGGAAGAGCTTGGGTTGTTTGATGTGGGTAATAATTATAACATTAAAAGCCTATCTGTTAATATTCAAGAACTCATTTAAGGGAAAAAAGCATAGCAGTTTATGTTGCCATATGACACTGAGCAAGCTTTGAAAAGATCTCTAAAAAGGATTATTTTGAGAGACTGCTGGGTTTATGTTCTGGATATTGGTGGGTCACCTCTTTCCCAGAGACCTTAGATCAAACTAAGACTTGGTCTCAGAATCCAAGATGCATAGGTGAGTGCACCCTCTACCATAAGGCCTAGTCAGTCTGAAAGTGAAAGAAAAAAGTGAACACTGCTTCTGGTCTGTCAACACATTCCATGGAGAAAAGCTGAAACAGATCTTGACCAACACTCCTCTGTTGGGGACAAAAGGGATTGAGCAACTCTCTTCCAGTAAGGCTGTCTCTGGTGCCTTTAGACTGGAAGCTATGCTATCCACTTTTAACTATCCAACAGATGCCTGTTTTTTTTTTTTGTTTGTTTGTTTGTTTTGTTTTGTTTTGTTTGTGTTTTTTTTTCTTTCATTTAGAGAGAGAGGCATTTTTCTAAAAGTAGTATAGAACTCTGAAAAAAGTGATAGTTTAATTGGACCATTTCACTCACCCTTCCAAAGAAGTCCCTTCATGGTTGTCAAAAGATTAAACCCCAATCACAGCTTTGCCTGGCAGGTGGGGTCTGCACAAGCTGCAGGCCTCTGCAGCCAAGAAGTGTTGCAGCTCTTAATGGTGCATCATGCACTTCAGTGTCACAGCAGATCCCAGCAGCTCACAATCAATTTCTTCTGTCTTGGTTGTTACCTACTGGGTTTGATGAATGAAATCCGGAGACTAGGATGAGTGAGTTTAAGAGTAGGATTTATTGAAGAATAGAGGAACAGAACTAGTGCTGTGCAAGAGAAATGGAAAACAAGTTTTTTTTCTGAGGGACTATGCTAATTTAGGGGCTTATATAGCACTTGGATTACTGCTATTGGTCCAAATTTATGCTAATTAGGATTTGAAAAAAGTACCAATGCTATTGGTCAAGACTTTTTAAAATTTAATTTTTTTTTCTTTTTAGATATACATGACAGTAGAATGTATTTTGACTATTGTATATACATGGAGTATAATTTATTCTAATTAAGATTACATTCTTGTGATTGTACATGATGTAGAGTTACACTGGTCATATATTCATACATAAGAATAGGAAAGTTGCATCCAATTCACTCTACTGTCTTTCTTATTCCCATTTCACCTCCCTTCCCTTCATTTCCTTTTGTCTACTCCAATGAACTTCTAACATTCTCCTCCCTACCCTCCCTTGTTGTGGGTTAGCATATACATATCAGAAAGAACATTCTACCCTTGATTTTTGGGGATTGGCTTACTTCACTGCCGCAGTCTGGCTGCAGCAAATTAACCGGAGGGGTGACGAGCAACTTGTGTACATTGATACAGCAGGAGTGGGAGCCGTTTATTGTAGGACAGGAGGAGTATATATACCTTCCACACAGCTTATCTTAATTAACATAAACTAGATACAGCAGTCAACCAATAAGGAATCTCCACACTTAATGGCTCGCTGGCATTACTTCACAAACCACTCCCTCTGGCAGAATGCCAGGCACCATCTTGACTTGTTTACAGACCCTAACATTCCCTAATACTTCACTTAGTATGATAATCTCTAATTCCATACATTTACTGGCAAATGCCATAATTATTTTCTTCTTCTTCTTCTATATGGCTGAGTAATATTCCTTTTCTCTCTCTGTGTGTGTGTGTGTGCACGCGTGCGTGCGTGCGTGCGTGTGTATGGCTTTTTTTTATCCATTAATCTGTTGAAGGGCTAGAGGGCACTTAGGTAGGTTCTATAGCTTAGCTATTATGAATTGAGCTGCTAAAAACATTAATGTGGCTGTGTCACTATAGTATGTTGATTTTAAGTCTTTTTGGTATAGAATGAGGAGAGGGATAATTGGGTCAAATGGTGTTTCTATTCCTAAGGAATCTCCACACTGCTTTCCAAAGTGGTTGCACCAATTTGTAGACCTATCAGCAATGTATGAGTGTGCCTATTTCCCTAATCCTTGCCAACAATTTATTGTTACTTGTATTATTGATAATTGTGATTCTGAGTGGAGTGAGATGGAATCTTGGCATAGTTTTAATTTGCAGTTCTAGAGTAATTGCTAGAGATGTTGCACCTTTTTTAAATACATTTTTTGACCATTCATATTTCTTCTTCTGTGAAGTGTCTGTTCACTTCCTTTGCCCATTTGTTGATTGGTTATTTGTTTTTTTTTTTGGTGTTAATTTTTTTTTTGTATAATATGGAGTTTAATGCTCTATCTGAGGTCAGGTGCAGGTGGCAAAGATTCTTTACCCTTCTGTAGGATCTCTGCTCACATTCTTGATTGTTTCCTTTGCTGTGAAGGTTTTTAGTTTGAAACTATCCTATTTATTGATTCTTGATGTTACTTCTAGCTCTTTAGGAGCCTTATTGAGGAAGTCAGTTCCTACACGGACATGTTGGAGAGTTGGGCCTACTTTTTTTCTAGTAGGAGCAGGGTCTCTTGTCTAAAGCCAAGGTTGTTGATCTACTTTGAGATGAGTCTTGTGCAGTGTGAGAGACAAGGGTTTAATTTCATTCTAATACATATGGATTTCCAGTTTTCACAGAAAAATGTGTTGATGAGGCAATCTTTTCTCTAATGTATGTTTATGGCAACTTTGTGTAGTGTGAGATGATTCTATTATGTGGGTTTGTCTCTATATCTTCTATTCTGTTCCATTCATCTTCATGTCTGTGTTTGTACCAATGCCATGCTGGTTTTTGTTACTATAGCTCTGTAGCATAATTTGAGTTCTTGTATCTTGATGCTGCCGCATCACATTTCTCACTAAGTATTCCTTTGGCTATTCTGGGCCTCTTGTTATTCCAAATAAATTTCACGACTGCTTTTTCTAGTTCCATGAAGAATGTCATTGAAATTTTAATGGGAAGCATATTAGATCTGTACAGCAGTCTTGGTAGTATGGACATTTTGACAATACTAATTCTACTTATCCAAGAACATAGAAGATCTTTACATCCTCCAACTGTTCTTCAATTTCTTTCTTTAGTGTTCTGTAGTTTTCATTGTAGAGATCTCACATCTTTTGTTAGATTGATTCCCAAATTTTCCTGGTTTATTTTTAATCTGATTCATCATTTATGTATAGGAACACAATTGATTTATGGGTGTTAATTTTATATCCTGCTGCTTCTTTGATGAATTGATTTATGAGTTCTAGAAGTTGTCTGGTTGAGTTTTATTTTTCGGGGTCTTCTAAATATAGGATCATATCATCCACAAATAGGGATAGTTTGAGTTCTTCTTTTCCCCTTTGTATCCCTTTAATTTCATTCTTTTGTCTAAATTCTGTGGCTGAGTTTTCAAAGACTATGTTGAATAGGAGGGTAAAAGAGGTCATCCCAACTTGTTACAGTTTTTAAGATTAATGCTTTCAATTTTTCTCCATTTACAATGATGCTTGGGTTTACAGATATAGCTTTTACAATGTGGAGGTATGTTCTAAGTATCCCTAGTTTTTCTAGTGTTTTGAACATGAATGAATGTTTTATTTTGCTAAATGCCTTTTCTGCCTCTACTGAGATATTCATGTGATTATTATCTTTAAGTTTATTGATGTGATGAATTATGTTCACTGATTTTCATATGTTCAATCAATGTTGTATCCTTGGGATGAACCCCACTTGATCATGGTGTGGTATCTTTTAAATATGTTTTTGTATGCAAGTTGCCAGTATTTTATTAAGAATTTTTACATCTATTTTCATCAGGGATATTGGTCTGAAGTTCTTCTTTCCTTGATGTGTCTTTTGTTTTGGAATCAGGGTGATACTAGCTTCATAGAATAAGTTTGAAAGGGTTACCTAATTTTCTGTTTCATGGAATAATTTCAGGAGTATTGGTGTAAGCTCTTGTTTAATGGTTTGGTAGAACTCAGGTGACGATTCATCTGGTCCTGGGCTTTTCTTAGTTGATAGGCTTTTGTTCATTCAATTTCATTGCTTAAAATTAATCTGTTTAAACTTTCTATGTCCTCCTGAATCAGTTTGTGTAGGTTATGTCTTTAGAAATTTTTCAAAATCTTCATGATTTTCTATTTTATTGGAGTATAGATATTCAAACTACTTTCTGATTATCATCTGTATTTCAGTAGTGTCTGTGGTGATATGTTTCTTTTCATCACAAATTTTAGTGATTTGTGTTTTTTCATTCTTAGTCTTCATTAGCATGGCTAAGTGTTTATTGATTTTATTTATTTTTTCTAAGAACCAACTGTTTGTTTCATTGATTTTTTTGAATAGTTTTGTTTGTTTGTTTGTTTCAATTTCATTGATTTAGGTTCTGATTTTAATTATTTTGTCTTCAATTGCTTTTGGTGTTGATTTATTCCTTTTTTTTCTAGGGCTTTGATATGTAAAGTTAGGTTATTTATTTGGCATCTTTCTATTCTTTTAATGAATGTGCTCAGTGCAATGAACGTTCTTCTTAGACATGACTTCATGATGTCCCCAAAATTTTGATAAGTTGTGTTGCTATCCCCATTTACCTCCAAGTATGTTTTATTTTCATCCCTGATTTTTTCTACAATCCATAGCATATTATTTAGTCTCTAGGTAGTAGAGTAGGTTTTATTTTTTATTTAATAATTGATTTCCAATATCATTCCATTATGATCTGATAAAATATAAGTTATTATCTCTATTTTTTTTAATTTGGTAAGAGTTCAGAGAAGGAAATGCATGTAGTTATTGATGGATAAAATATTCTATATATATCAGTTAAATCTAAATTATCAATTTTCATTTTTTAGTTCTTTATCTTCCTTATTTAGTTTTTGTTTGGAGTTTCCAACCACTGATGAGAGAAGTATGTTACAGTCACCCAATATTATTGTTTTGTGGTCTGTTTGATTCTTGAAATTGGGAAGGGTTTGTTTGATATACATAAATATAAATTATCCACTGTTTGGGGCATAAATATTTGCAATTGTTATATTTTCTTGATTATATAGTCCCCTTTTGCAGTATGAACTGTACTTCTTGGTCCCTTCTGATTAACTTTGGCTTGAAGTCCATTTTATCTGATATGCTTGTTTAAGAGATCATTTTTCCTATCCTTTTACCTTAGTCTTAGGGTGTCTGTGCTTATGAGGTGAGTCTTTTGGAGACAGCATATTGTTGGATCTTGTTTATTAATATCTACCAATCTATGTCTTTTCATTAATTTAGGCCATTTTCATTGAATGTTTTATTGAAAAATGATATTTATTCCCTGTCATTTTAATTTATTGCTTTTTTTAAAATTAGGATTGCTTTCTTATTTGATTGATTAGTCTTTTAGTAGTTCCTTCCTTTTCTAGTTTTTACTTTTTCATTTCTTCATGGAATATTTCATTGAGAGTGTTTTGTAGTACAGTCTTTCTAGTTGTGAATGTTTATCATGGAAGGTTTTCAATTCTGAAGCTTAATTTTGCAGAGTATAATATTCTTGGCTGGCATCTGTTTTCTTTCAGAGTTTGGTATATATTATTCCAAGACCTCCTAGCTTCAAGGGCCTGGTCTGAGAAATCAGCTAAGATCCACATTGGTTTCCCTCTAAATGTTACCTGCCATTTTTTTTCTCTGTCAGACTTTGAAATTTTTTCCTTGTTCTGTATATTAGGCATTTACATAATAATGTTCCTTGGTGTGGGTCTGTTGTATTTTGTATATTTGGGGTTCTGTACACCCTCTATATTTGTTTTTTATTTTATTCTTAAGGTTTTGGAAATTTTCTGATATAATGTCATTGAAAAGTTTGTGCATTCCTTTGGTTTGTATCTCTGAACCTTCATCTATCATGAAAAATCTTAAGTTTCATCTTTTTATATTATCCCATACTTCTTGGAAGTTCTGTCCATGGTCTCTTAACATCTTTTCTCTATGGTTAACTTTATTTTCAAGATTATATATTTTGTTTTCATTGCCTGAAACTCTGTTTTCCAAGTAGTATAGGCTCTCCAAAGAATTTTTGATTGGTTTAATGATTCCTTTATTCCTAGAATTTCCAACTGATTGTTCTTCAGTATCTCTATCCCCTTATTGGAATGATTTTTCACTTCTTGAATTTTCTATGTGAATTCATTTCTTACATCATCTTTTATCTTTATGAAGTTTTTGAATTCCATTGCTGACAGTTCCTCCACTGTGAAGTCATTGAAAGCTATTGATGAGGTATTCAATGTTGTTTGGGATGGTTTGTTCTCTTGATTTTTCACATTCTTTGTGTGTCTACCCATCTTTCTGGATGGATCTGTTGCTGTAGAATTTCTACTTTATGAGTTTATAGTGCACCTCTTATATTACTAGTGCCTCACAAATGGGGATAGGGGGTAATGATAGCAATAATCTATGCAAACAATATTTAGCAGTAGACTAGGTCCTTAGTTCTTGTTTTGATATCTAGTGTTAATTGGTACAATATGTAGGAATAGTAGGATTAGCAATTTCCATCAGTAAAAATAGTACATAATCATATATTATGTCTGGTTTAGAATTAGCCAATATGGGTTTATGATTTCCACCATATTAAGTATTGCTGTGACATTGGTGGTAGGGATAGACATTAGTATTAGCAAGTGTTAAGGAGAGTTGAATATGAGGAAAGAAAAAGAGATAGGAGGGTAGAAAAGTGTTTGCAATATCAAAGGGTGAATAGGGAAGTACAGTGGTAACTTAGGGTATGTTGCTAATGTGAAAGAGTGAGCAAAAATAAAACAATATAAAGAAGGAAAGAGAAAATATAATTTAGGTGTCAACAATAGTAAAATGAGAGAGGGAGATAAGGGAAGTAGAGTACTGGCAAATATGATCCAAAACAAAATCAAAACATGCTAATAAAAAACCCTAATCCACAATATACACTGTATGGGATAATAGCACCTTCAAAATAAAAAGACAACACCTTCAAAATAAAAACAAAAGAAGTAAAAAAATAAGGCTAGAAATGAAGTGTGAGAAACAAATATGTATATGTGTAGGAGTCCTTGAATAAATCAGTACATGTGCAGATAAAACAAAAACTCAATACAAGAAACCAAAAGCAAAAAAGCAAAACAAAACAAACAAAAAATCTTGGTGAAATGTTAAGAAATTTAAGGAGTTGTTTCCACTATGTTGGACAAAACAGTGAATATATATGTTCATTGTCTGTGTGCCCAACTGATTTTCTTTTCATTTCTTCTTGAGGTATAAACTAAATGTGAGAGTATGGGCTATGGGTTGTTGAACCCTTCCTTTTTATTATGCTGCTCACTGAGTTAAAGGTTGAAGTTTAAGACTTCCCAATTTTCCTTCTTAGGAGATTAGTGTGGGCAGGCCGGGCTGTGGGCTGGTTGTGAAGTGGCTTGTTGAGTCAGGAGGGCCTGGTGGCAAAGTGATGTGCCAGGCAAGGTGAGTTATGGGTAGTAGGGAAGCTACTGACCACATCTAAGGTACCTGTCTGGCCATATTGGTGTCCCAGCTGGATCAGGGCCAGTATTGAGTCCCATGGGCCTGCTGGTGTGGCTGGACTGATCTGTCGGTGAAGTAGACGCCTGGCATGTGACCAGGTGGTGAAGCTGTGGGCCTAGTAGAAAAAGCAGTGGGCCAGGCTGGGCAGGGGACTAAGGTTTGGGAAACTGATGACTCTGGGACAGAATGCCCTGGAAGGTGCCAGACTGTGCAGGGAGCTCGGGACCAAGCTGGTGCCAAGACCAGGTGAGTGCTGGCCCAGGTTGGCCCTGGATACCCAGTGGGTGCATGGCAGGTTTGCAGCTGAGAGTCAAATGTCCTCACACCCACCCTTCCAACCTCCCCACACCATAGCTGGCCTGTCAGCCCCCTGGGAGCTTCAGGACTCACGGGGCTGGTGAGAGATGGTCTCTCTCCAGCTTCTTTAATCTGTGTTCCTGGGGCAAAATGCTCCCCGTTTTTGACCTTCAGTGGGTTTTCAAGGCCCTGCGAAGTCTTTGCTAAGTTCAAACAGGCCCATGCAGTCCTAGCTGCAAACTGATGGGTCAGGTCTCCAGTTTCTGTTGGCTCCAAAGGGCTGCAGTTCCAAGATAGCGCTTATTGGTCCGAATTTATGCTAATTAGGCTTTAGAAAGTATTAATGCCATTGGCCAATTCTGGAGTCCCAACTTTCACTCAGGACTTTCCCATTTTCATTTTCTCATTGGACATCAAGAAGTAGGTTGAAGTCATTGACAAGCGCATGCTCCGTGCAATGCAGGGGGTGGGGTGTGTGTGTCTCAAGTTAAAGTGAAGGATGGAACATGTACATGTGCTGGGCTGGCAGAGCCATGGTGAGAACACTGGTCAATTAACCTTGCACCTTGGCTCTCCAGCGGCCATATTTCCATGCACCTCAGTCCAGCTGCGCCTCAGGCCTGGGCTGGCCCGACAGACTCCATAAAAAACCATGGCCCATGCTTGCCCCTTGGGCTCCAGCCCACTGGGGCCTCAGCTCTGCTGCTCTGCAGCTCCACCTTTCCCCTGCCGCTTTTTAGCAGGGGCCGGTAAGCTGGCTGCATAGTTTGAACTATGTCAATTATTTCTATTATTGTCAATTTCAGTGGACTTAAAGAAAAATATTAATTTGTAAAACATAATGCTCATAATGCTTTATTTCTTCATAGCAATTCCTGGCACAGTACTTTGTCTCCTTCCTTCAGAGCTTTTATATAAATCATACATTTTGTAAGTTAAAAAAAACAACAACTAAATACTGGCTATTTTATGAGGCTGGTTCAACCTATCACTACACAGTATAGAGGGACAAATAAAAATGAGCCAGCAAGTCGTATCTATGTTCAAATTTTAGTTATTTCAGTTCTCCTTTCTGGAAAGTTAGTGTTTTTGCTTTCTGATTTATATGTGATTTCTATGCAATCACAGTAATCATTCAGTTTGTTCTGATTATTAAGTGGGAAAAGATAGCTTTAGCACTGCTAACAGTTGTCATTATCTGCCACACCTGATTATTGAAGAAACTCCAGGGCAGAAGACCAAAGCACATATGGAAATGTAAGTAAAGGGAAGAAGATTGTCACTCCACGTTGTTCTAGGTCAGAGATTCCCAAACCTGTCTGTGTATCACATTTGGAGAGTCTGGAGTAGAGCCTGATAACTGTATTTTTAATATCTCCCTTGGATGAATGAGATGGGCTGCCACATTTGGGAAGCTTCCCTAAATGGTAACAAAGTCCCTTTCTGATTTTAAGTTTTATAAGTGCTTAATGGATTCTGTTTTGAGTATTTTTCTTTTTCTAATAAACACTCAAGATTTATTTTTTCTGTATTTTCTTCCCAGAGAAGGCCCCGGGCTAACTCCATGTGTGCCTGGCTGGTGTACACAAGGCAAACCTTTTGTTCTAGCAACATCCTGTGAATCTGCCAGTTTCCCTGTGCATTTCAAGGGGAACAACTTTTAATTAAAAAGAAGTCAAAAGAGATTATTTAGTTTTCTTCTTTGAAAGGCATCACTGTCACTTTCTTTGGAATCCTTTTTCTCTTTACCTTTCTTTCTTTAAGGTATTTGAGTTCAGCAACATCCTCTGTGTCAACTTCTGGATAAAAAAGATGTTCCTTGGCCTGCTTCTATTGTCTGTGACTGCCATGGTAAGACAATCCATGCCAATAATCCAACCTGCTGGGCTGCTGCTGATAAGACCCCCCTTTTCTGGGTTTGGCATCTTGTTCAGATACTATAGCAAAAGCTCTATTACTCTTAGGGGAACAACTTGAGTGTCATCCCAGTGGCTTGCAGCCAGAATTCTGCCCCGTGGGACAGATCCTTCAGCACAATCTGGAGTGTACTCAGGGCAGAGTTCTCCAGGAGATTTCTTCTCCCTGTAGAGTTCAAACCTATGTCTTTGACCTTCCTTCTGACAGATTCCTGCACATCTGTTCATCTGGACTAAATCTAACTCATTCTAGAAAACAATTGTTGGTATTTGAGAACTAGGTGCTAGAGATGAAATACAGCTTCCATAGAAGTGACAACAGAAATATAACTTTCAAATACCTGAGGTTGTTAGTTTATTAATTAATGTAACATTGTCAATCAAGCAACAAAATTTCAGTCACAGAGAAGTGGAGGAATCCTAGAGGCTATTAATTCTAACATCCATCCCATCAGACATCCCTGACAAAATTTCTGTGATAGGTTGTCATCAAAGTCTGTGATGCAAGCCACCCATTGACAGGAAGCTCACTGTGTTATAGGCAACTCATTTAACTTCTGAGTTCCTTATTTTTTTTTTTTACAAAGTATTTCTAAGTATTAATCAGCAGCCACTCCAATATTCGGTCATTTATCTTCTTTATACTCTGGAAAAGGTACACAGAATAAATTTAGTTTCTCTTTTCTGTGGAAGCTCGTAACATGTTTGGTGGTGGTTATATCTGCCCATGTTGTCTCTTCAGTTATCATAACCTCATACTGCTATCCTTTTTAGGTCATAGCATTAAAACCCATATAATTCTGGCCATCTTCTTTATAACTTACATGGAATCTTTTAGATATTCAAATACATAAATATGGTCTGGCCAGGCAAGGCTACAGTGGGATTATAATTTTCCCAGTACTAGACACTACTCTTTATTTATAGAGTTTTTATCACATTAGTATGTTTGAAGGCCTTATTACCTCTTGAGTGCTAGTAAATTTGAAGTCAATTGAAACTCCCTATGGTTGTTCATATAGATTGATAATAAGTCAAGAGATAAGAAGGTATGAAGAGAAAGTAAGTTAAGCGAGATTATATTTTTGTCCCAAAATTATATTTTTGTACCATGACTTTATTTTGTGGTCTTAAGAGAATATCCAGTCCTTTGGTTCTTTAAATGCAATACAGGATCAGAATAAATGATTCCTAGGGTCTCTACCAATTTTACTATTCTATTACCCTAGGAAATCTATGTGTTTCTTTCTCATGCAAACTTTTTTTTTTTTAACCAAAATGTAGGACTTTTCATTTATCCCCACAATACCATCCTGTGAGGCAAATGATGTTTCAGTCAACAACAGACTACATACCTAATTGGGGTCCTATAAGATTATACTAGAGCTTAAAATTTCCTGCTGATGTTGTCATAGCAAAGTCACAGTGCAGTGCAGTACTTGTATATTCAGGGTGATTACATGCATATAAAAGCCTAGTACACAATCATGCATACTACCTAATACTACACACTTTATGATTATTTTAGAGCATAATTCTTCTATTTATATGTGAAAATAGTTTACTGTGAAACAGTATGTCATATTGCTGGCAGCAGCCCTCATACATGTTGTGTTACTGTTTGTTGACTGCATCCAGAGAGCACATGGACTGACCTATTCCATCTAGGTTTGAGTGAATATAGTCAGTGATGTTCACATCATGATGAAATCACCCAACAATACATGTCTCAGAGCGAATTCTCAATGTTAAGTGATACATAACTGTATTCTCTGTTGTATTAGTGTGTTTTATTTTTGTTGACGTTCACATTTTAAAATTTGGATCCATAGCTACACAGATATAGAATTCAATTATTCTGTAAAAAGTTTCTAAGTGTGGAGAGGAGTAAAACATCTCTGATTCCAACATAGAGTTGGGAGGAAACACTTGTACCAGTTAGAGATCAGTCAGGAAAGCATTTTACTTCTATGAGTGACATGAAGCAATGAATTAGAGTGGACATAACTGTGGATGTTGTTGAAAATGTGTATTGAAGACTATCCCCTGTGAATATGGCAATGAATCTATTGTTTCTGCATTTGATAGGGCCAGCAGTTGGGGGAAAATACTGGTCTGGCACTCGGAGAGTCTTCAGAAGAGATGTGATGGAATATAAAAGAGCTGAGGTCTAGCTGCTACCACCACACAAGAGGACCTGCATCTTAACAACATATGGAAACATACTGTGGTGGCACTGAAGCCTACAGCAACATTCACCTTGGCCTTACATAACTCCTGTGAATTTCCTTGTAGGCAGTGCTAATTCAGAATAACTATAGGGAAGGAAACTCAAAGAAATGTGCTTCCAGTGAACAGGGTATAAAACTACAGCAACAATAGCACTTCCTGACTAACGTGGCACTTGAAGTTCTAGATAAAGAAATTATAAGTGGTTCATAAAACAAATATAAAAAGAAAGCATTCCGACATCAATTGCTTTGATTACATAATGAAATATAGTAGTGTAATGATTGCAAAGTCTGAAATAGCAGTTTTAATATTGAGGCACATAAAGGAACTTTGATAAGTTCTCCATTAAGTATAATAAAGTGTACAAAGATCTAAAAGATTCTATTTTAGTGTTTGGCTTTGAAATTATGCAAGTGGGACCCATCAGTTGGTACACTAAGGATGTTCATGCATGTGGGTGAGTGTGGGAATCTTATGTGATGAGCAAGGAACCTAACACTCTTCATTGCCTGAGATTTCTATCTTGATCCTTCCTTCCTTTCTCTGAGTGACTCCTTTCCTCAATTCCTGCCTTAACTTAATGCTTCTCCATGAGGTGTTAATTCCACAAAACCTCTCAATTCATAGTTCCCAATCACGTTTATGGATGACAATATTTAGTTTATATTTAATATCACTTTCTAATCGTGGAAAACAGGTTTTGATCAGCTAAATTTTCATTGTGGTTTCAAACAAAGACTATACAGTTGAAGGCATCTTTAAATTGAATAGAGATAAGTATATTTAGTGTCAAAGCAACTCTAGTGTTTGGGATATTATAAGTGCATTTTAGGCATTAAGGAGTAGGTCTAAATATTTAAGTATTCCTCAAAAGACATAGCACATCAAGATATTCTGTTCTCATTTTTATTACTTAGGCTTCTTCAAAGAAGAAGAACCAATAATTTTGGGTAAGAGAGAGAGAACGACAGGGTTAGTCAGCAATTTGGAGACCCAGGAAAGCCAGGAGTGTGCATACGGTGTCATCCAAGTCTGAAGGTCCAGAGGCCCAAGACTCAGAAAGGGACAATGTTTCAGCTCAAATCTGAGACACCAGAATTCTCTCCTACAAGGGAGGGTCAGTCTTTTGGTTAAATTCAGGCCTCCAACTAATTGAATGAGACACACCCACATTAAGGAAGGCAAACTGCTTTACTCAAACACACATATAAATCTTAAATTTATCCAAAATCATCTTCACAGAAATATCCTGAATAATGTTTAATCAATTAAACAAAGTGACAGACAAAATTAAGCATTTAAGATCAATGAGAAGCTTAAAATAGTTTTTACTACTGTGTGTGTGTGTGTGTGTATACGGCATATTTATGTGGTATTAGTTATTCTTCACTTGCCTTCAAACAGCCTAATGAACCCACCCCCACCCCCAAATATTTTGAAACTTTACAAAATGATTTGGGGTATCGTGGAGAAAGAATAGCTAATGACTTTACTTGATCTTCTAGAGATAAAGCACATCTTTCACTTTTCAGAAACTGACATTAATGCATGTGTGTACCCTGAAATCTTATCTTTGTTCCTTCCCATTTTAAGCCACTGCCTGGGCTTTCTGTGACTTGTTACACCTCCTGTCATGCCTGGAATACTGAACTACTCCAGATGCCCCAGTTTATAGTAAAGGAAGGTGCTAAATAAGAGAGGGACTTTCTATGCTCTTTTGCCAAATAAGGATAATTGAAAGGAAATTAGAAGGTCCAAGAGGTTATTAAGATCTACTTGGTCTTGGAAGATAGTGATAAATGAGATTTAGATTCTGGTGACCTATTTAAGGTCAGGAAGGGATTTCCCTTATGTAAATGTCAAGAACTGCTGGTATTTGACTATTCATCTGCTTAGAATAGTAGGCTTGTGCTTTAGCAGACTAAAACAATAAAATAACAAAATTGAGTAATTCTTTTGTTTTTGTGTTTTGCATTTTAGCCAGCTTTTTCACTGCTGTGACCAAAAGACCTGACAAGAACAATCAGAGAAGTAAAAGTTTATTTGATGCTCACAGTTTCAGAGGTCTTATTCCATAGATGGTTGACTCCATTTATTGGGGCCTGAGATAAGGAAGAACATCCTAGTGGAAGTGTGTGGTGGAGTAAAGAGCTGGGTACATAGCACTAGGAAGCAGGGAGAGAACTCTGCTCAATAAGGATAAAATATAATCCCCAAAGGCATGGCTCAGGGACCCATCTCCTCCAACCACATCCTACTTGCTTACATGTATCACTCAGTTAATCCCTATCAGGGGATTAACTCACTAATTGGGTTAAGGCTGTCATAACCCAATCATTTCACCTGTAAAACTTTTTTCATTGTCTCACACGTGAGCTTGTAGGGGACTCCTCACATCTAAATCATAACTGTTTGTTTGTGGTACTGAGGATTCTAGTAGCTTTCAATAACCATATGTGTTACATAGCATTTCTATTTTTATTTAAATTTCTGGATTCTAAATATGCTTTTGGAAGAAGGAAAATTCTTCTTTGCCCAATTAAGATCACTTAAATTTCTCCTATTAATTAAACATTGGAGTTTCCCTATAGTACTATTAATTAATCCTTGAAATAGGAAAATCACCATGAAGAAGATGACTTATCATAACCATTTACATAAATATGAGCCTGTGCCATGGTGATCAAGATAGGGAATACATGAAAATTAAACCCCGGTAGGAGGAGAGACAGAATGCACATTTCCACATACCCCTTAGCACAAACTAATGGACCATCTACTGATTTTCTTTTTACCTCTTCACTGATAAGATCTTTAACTTAAATGTGTTAACTTGATTATTTAAACTTTCAGATTTGCTGATTGTGTAAGAAGTAATGAGCTGGATTCTTAAAGAACATTATATCCAAGACACGATATATCAGGGGATGTTTAGGACAAGTATATTGTAGTTTGTGCTCCTCTTTACCTTAAAAACTGGTGCCATACAGGGAGAATCAGCCTAACACAAACCTCATGGGTAGTTTTTGAGGAGCAAATACTTTACAAAGTAGATTGAGTGTTATCCTACCCCTACTATGTCTTGGGAATCGTGCATAGGTTGCTAACCCAACACCTCTCCTTTTTTACTCTACAGCACCTGTCAGGGAAAGGAGATGATGAGACTACTGGCCCATGCTCATCCACTGAAGTAGGATTTCTGGTTATAGAAAAGACTAGGAAGTGGAATCATTGCTGTGATTTAGCATCAGCAAGCCTACTGCAGATTTGAGGAATAGATGTGGAAGAATGTGCAATCTGCTAGGTTAGAGCTATGAGCCAAATTGTGGAGAATAGCATTGATAAGGTTATGATAGAAAGCAACATCAATTATTTTTCACACTCAGGTTTATACTGGCCAGCAACAGCATCCTTTATGTATTCTACTAAGGATGGAGTGAATTAAACAAAATATTGTTAGTACTTAGGGAAGGTGTCAAAGAGGAGAAAAAAGCATATGCCTGAAGATTTCCAGTGAATTTTTAGCCATGGTTAGGTATTTGGACCATTTTTAGATGTTATGTGCCTGCCAGCTTATGAAGCAGACTAGAATTAGAATTAGTCCTATTGTTTGAATATAATTGGTTCATGAGAAATCTGAGAAGTGTGGACTAATTTTTCCTTTAATATATGTACAGGAAAAATGCTGCATCTATCCCTTCCCTGTTCCACAGTGTGGTTATAAACAGAGGGACCTCACGGGTCAAGTAGGCAGGTAAAAGAAGAAATTGGGAAGGAAATGTTAAAACTTAGTTGGGAATCAGAAGATCTGGGCTAAGGAGTCTTTGACAATTATAGTCAAAGCAAGGGGGCAAGAAAGAGACATAAAAGGAGTGGCACCTGGGAATCATGTGGAAGAGCTGAAGGCTATTCCATCCTTTGGACTGGAATGATGAAGACAGAGAGGCAAGAGGACAAAAGTAGATACAATAGTTGATCATAGAAATAGCTTTAAGGTGATGCCATTGAGGCATGGAGAGACAAATTTAAAATAGTGAACATGCTCTTTTATTTGGTCTCAACTAATCCAAGAAGTTTTTACTGCTTCATATGTGAAAAGACTCTGAAAGATTATAGATGAAATGATAAATAATAGATTCTCAAGGTGCTGTTCTTGCTGATAATGCTAACTCACACTTGCATAGTGCTTAATGGCTTTCAGAGTACTTTCTTAAGGCATTGGTTTAAATGATTTTCAACAACTACTTCAGGATGTGTGGAACAGGTATCACTTTACTGACCTTATAGGGAAGGAAATAGAAATGAAATTTAGAAAGACTTGTCTTATTTGCTATCACCGCAATCTGTAAACAGGAGGACAGGCACAGGCACTCAGACCCTGGTTTTCTGATTAGGAATCTAGACTCATTGGAAATCATACCAAAAATATTATATATTACATAATTTCTGAAAGCTAAATATTTTTAATGATATTTTTGGATTTTCAAAATACTGTAAGAGACGGTGGCTGTTTGGGATTCATTCAGTTAGAATCAGAATCTTGGCCTAGAGAAAGCATTGGTCTAATCAATGTGGTTTCTGGTTTTCCTATGAAGAGGTCAGAAAGAGAACTAAAAGGCTTATAGATCAGCCTGGGAAAGTGGTAAAGAAATATATAGTCACACCAGAGGATGGGAGCACTAGGGTAAGTTCCCTGCCGCTTTGATCCCTTTGAAACCACATCCTAGTGTGGAATCACACTCTGATTCTTGGTCTCTTGGGAACTGAAATCCAAAAATTGAGTAAGCTCTCTTTTAGGAAGTAGAGCACTGGAGTCTCTGTAAAACTTCCGAGCTAACTTCTAAAGTGAGGCACTATGGTATTTTCCAAGCATGGCCAGAAGCAAAGCTGGACACTGGGTAACAGGGCAGGGCAGCACTCGCGTCCTAGCTGGGCTACTTACTGAATGTCATTTGATCTTATTAATGCTTGGATTCACTTGTCCATATGAAGGCACTGATGATATGTGCTCCATGGTGTGTTCAGAAGATAAAATGAGTCAAACTTAGTATGAGTATTTTGCCATTACCTGTCAATTGTTGTTATCAATAACATCTTTACTGAGAAGACACCCTTTTAGAACATTGTTCTTTACAGACTTCTGAAATCATTTCCAGAATTTCTAGAACTGCATCACATTGAGTCAAGGACAGACACTTTAGACAAGTTTGTGTGGGGCTGGACGTGATGACTGCCACCAGCGAGGAGAGGGAGGTAGAAGCAGCAGCTGCTCCTGCAGCTGTGGAAGTTGCTGACACAGGACTCAGTTGGGAAAGCACTGAATGGAGCGCAGTAATTTGGTGGAGAAAGGCAAAGAGAAAGCAGAGCAGCAGGCCCTGAAGAATGACTCAGAGAGTTTTCTCTACCCAGGACTTTGTTCTGCTGGAGTCCTCTTCAGCAGTTTTGTCATTGTAAATTGGAGGCTTGGATCAGCAACAGAGAGAAAAGAGTCTCTGATGAACTCCCAGATGGAGGTGCTTTGTTTAAAAAAAAAAAAAAGAAAGAAAGAAAGAAAAGGAAAGAGAACTAGAGGTATACTTGCATACAGAAGAGAGACAAAAAGAGTGGATGGACATCTGGAGAGAATAGAGGCTGTTAAGTGATTGCAGAGGGAGCAGCGCCACTTGGTAGTTCTCTGGGGGATCTTGAGAAGATTTCATTTTGTCTTGTTCCTCCTTTGAGGAAGAAGGTGGAATTTATCCTGAATAGTACAAAAAACAAAAAAACACATCCTTCAACATTGAAGCTCATTTCTACAAGATAACAAAGGATCTGCAACTGATTTGTGAACAGTTCTCACTGTTCTCCCGGTATTGTGAATAAATGGTGGAGGTAAAAAAGAAATATTTAGAGGACTGAGTGCTAAAAATTTTCATGCTTTTTTTCCTAAACTGCTTTATTGATATGTAATATACATAAGATGAAATTTGCCATTAAATTTTCTAATTTCCAGAGTTTCTCAAATATGGAGAGCGACAGAAACACTACTTTAGTCACAAAATAGAACCTTCCCAGGGCAACAAAAGTGTCCCCTGATTACCTTGGCTGTCAAGCCACTTCCTATACCAGGTCCCTGGGTGGTAATGGTGACCTGTTTTTACTACTGTAATTTAACAATTTCTAGAATTTCATATACATGGTATCATGCAGGACAGTGTCTTATTTTGAGATTTCTCTGTTCTGTTTCCCATATCAGTAGTTTCTTTATATTATTGAATAAGACTTTTTTTTCTCTGAATATAGTACAATGTTTTTAATCTCTTGACTGTATGCTGAACATTTGTGTTGTTTTCATTTTTTTTCCCCATCAGGATTAAATCCTCTATGAACTAGTGTAAGTTTTGGTCTATGTACGTTTTAGTTTCTTTGGGTCAGTATCTGGAAATGAATTTTGTGGATTTTATTTCACTTAGCATGGGAGTCTCCAGATCTACTCATTTACAGGTAAAAGTCATAAAGTCATTCTTTTTTGGGGAGTAGGAATTAGAGATTGAACTCAGGGGCACTCGACCATTGAGCCACCTCCCCGGGCCTATTGTAATCTACTTAGAGATAGGATCTCCTTGAGTTGCTTATTGCCTCACTTTTGCTGAGGCTGCCTTTGAACTTGCAATCCTCCTGCCCCAGTCTCCTGAGCCATTGAGATTACAGGTGTGAGCCACCACTCCCAGCAAGTCAATCTTCATCATGTCAAAATTGACTCTAACAAATAGAAAAAAATCTAGAAATAAGATTGTAGATCATCAGGAAATGTTCATAAGAATTATGATTTTTTTTTCAAAATGGATGTATGGCTAGGCATGGTGGCACATGCCTATAATTCTAAGTGCTCCAGGTTTTTTGGAAGTGGGAGGATCATGAGTTCAAAACCAGCCTCAGCAATTTAGCAAGACCCTGTCTCTGGATTCTATCTCTTGCACCAAAAAAAAAAAAAAAAAAAGTCTCTACCGATAAACTTAATGAAGTCCAATTTATCAGTTATTATTTGATGTTTCATGATTTTACTATCCTAGCTATGAAATATTTTCCTATCCCCAGGTCACAAAGATTTACTCATACTTTCATCTGTGAATTTGATAGCCTTTAACTCTAGCTTTCATGTTAAGATCTACTTTGAATTACTTTTTGTGCATTGTGTAAGAATAGAGCCATAGTTTATTTACTTATTTAATTGTATCCCATATAAATATTCAATTGTTGCAACATTATTTGTGGAAAATACAATTATTTTAATATTGAAACAACTTGACTCCTATCTTGAAAATAAATTGATAATGTATGTTGTCTATTTCTAGATGGCATTTTCTCTATTGCTCACTTATATGTCTGAATTTATGAAAATACCATGCTTCCTTCATTACTGTGACTTATACTAAACCTAAAATCAATTTTATATGTTTCCAATTTTGTTCTTCTTTGCAAAATTGTTTTGATTATTTTAGGTCCTATGTATTTCTACATATAGTTAAAAATGTGCTGATAAGTTTCTTCAAATAATATACTAGAATTTTATCTGACATTGTTTTGGGTTTGTAGGTAATGCTGGGAAAATTATATTATTATTGAATCTTTTATTTTGGTCCTCTTAAATTTCAGCATTTTTTTTTGTAGTTCAAAGCACATTTATCTTGCACACATCTTATTAAATTTATCTCTAAATATTTCATCTTTTATGCTATTACAAATGGTATGGTTTTTAAAATAATTTGCACTCATAGGTATATAATATTTAATTAATATACTAACTTTACCACTGAAAATTTTATGAATTCATATATTCTATAAGTTTGGGAGATTCTTAATTAAGTTTGTCTACATTTATCTGAGACAAAATAATTTTACTTCTTTCTTTCCTATCTCTACTTATCTATTTCTATCTCTTGTAATTTTTGTATTGGCTAGGATTTTATAATACAATATTAGAAAGAAGTTTTCTTATTACCAATTGTCGGAAAAACAGCATTCAGTTTTATAGTATTAAGAATGTTTCCAATTGTAAGTATTTTATTGATGTTCATTATTTGATGCTATTATGATGATAAGTTATTTTTTTATAAAGAAGGGTACAACTGTTGAAAACATAATATTTTTTTTTACTTTTCAATTTGAAAAATACACTGATTTTTAAATAAAGCAACTTGGCATTTGTGGAATATACTTCCCTTTGTCAAGTATTGTTCTTCATATTAATTGCTAAATTATATTTGCTAATTTTGTTAATTGTTTCATTCTTTGTTGATGAGAGACTTTAGTCTGTAGTGTTATTTTTGTATCTTATCTTTGTTTTTTTATTGTTGAAATCAAGATGATTCCAGCTTCATAAATGTGTTGGGAAATAACCTGTGCTCTTTTCTAGAAGTATTTGTATAGAATTAACATTTTACCTACCTTCAAAGTTTTGAAATGAAACTATCTGGAACTGGAGTTTTCTTTGTGGCATAGTTTTGTACTATATACTTAACTATATTTTAATATTATCTTATTACTTTTACTACTATATAATACATATTATCATAGTTTGTGATCTTATTCATTTATTCTATTATGATTTTATTGACATGTTGTTTTTCAATATTTTTTCTTATTTTTTTATCATGTCTGTGGGATCTATAATGATGTCCCTTTTTTATTCTTCATTTTCATAATTTAAATCTTTTGACATTTTTACCTGATAAGTCTGATTAGCAATATATTATATTGATCTTAATTAAGAATCAGATTTTAGTTACATGCATTTTCTATTTTTTTGTTGTTGTTGTTTCATTTCTTTATTTTTGCCATCATGGTTGTGATTTCTTTCCTTATACTTACTTTGCATTTATATTACTCCTACTTTTCTATTTTTAAAGTACAAGCATAGGTCATTCACTTAAGATATTTCTTCTTTTTAAACTTTACACTTTTAATGCTATAAATTTCTTTCTTAGATGCAATGCAATTCCTGATTTAGTTCCATTTTGGTAAAAAAAAATGTTTAAGATTATTTCCATTCTTTCAACTATATTGAAACTTGTCTTTTAGCTAGACTGTGGCCTATATCGATGAATTTCCCACGTGCCCTTGAAAAGCAGGTGTATTCTCCTGTCATGGTTCAGATGTTCTTTTAATGTCAGTTCAGTCGGACAAGAGTGATGATCAAGCACTCTACACTTCACCAATATTTTCATGTATTTTCTCTAGGTGCAGTAAGGAGAGTTGTGAATTTGATATTTCTCTTTTCAGTTTTATTATTACTATGTGTCTTTGTCTCAGGTACTTTGAAGTTTTATTTGACACATATGCCTTTAGAATTATAATCACTTATTGATAAAATGGCATTCTATCCTCCATGAATGACTTCCTATTTGACTACCTATTTCTATAAGTTTTCATGTTCCAGATTGCAATAAAAATGGAATTGAACAGTATATGACCTTTTGTTACCATTTATACTGGTGATTTTTTCCTTTTCTTGCTAAATAATATTTCATTATTTTGAGCAGTAGTCCTTTGTTTTATCCATTATCCTGCAGTTGGAGATTTGGGATTTTCTAATTTAGCTATATGAAGTGAGCTCTGTAAATATTCATATATAAGACATTTTATGAACTTGTGTTTTCATAAAGTTCTAGGCCTTAGTAGGTAAGCAGTAGGAGTGTTGGCAAGACATAGAAGAATAAAAATGGCAAGAAAATTTGAAAGCATGGCATAAGTAAGCCAAAGACTGTTTTGATGCATCTGACCCCAGGTAGAATAGGTTCTACCTTCTGTGAACACAATCCAAGAGTGTCTGGCTTAACTAAAAATATAGTATAATAAACCAATAGGCAGCAACCAAGATTTTGGAAGAGCTAAATAAAGAATTGCCAGATAGTTGTCAAGGAATATAAATGCCTCAAACCAATTGAAGAATGGGCTTAGCATAAAATATTTAGGGCATGCCTGTTGTTTCATCAAACTTTTAAGAAATTACTGCCATAGTCATACCAATGCCATTTTTTTTTAACTCCAGGAACTGAATATTGCAAAGATTGCCAAGTCTAAGTCAGATATCTCTGCCATATATTGTAGCAAAATGGAATCCCCACAGAGTTTACTTCCTCAAGCTGTTCATTTCTGTTTTAATGCCTATTTAAGCATGTTGGGTAGAGCCCAGATTAACTGTCTGTTTTTTAACTGCAAAGGAGGCTGGTGAGATAATTTTGTGTCCAGGTTTATTTAAGAGAAGGAGAAATTTCAATATTGAATTTCCCAAATACATTAATGTTTCATAAAATATTTAGATCAGTTAGTCAATATGGAAAGGATGTACTATTCTTTGATACTTCTTATTTAAAAAAACATATGGACTCAAAAGTAGAGTACAAGCTTGTGGCAAAAGGAAGAGGAAAAGGTACAGAGTGTAGTAGCCTTACATATGACTTTAAATGCAATGGATTTGATGGACATAAATCAAAGGAAAAAGGACCATGAAACAGGAATTGAAGATAGGGATTGGGTTTGATTATTGCTGTTGTTGATTTTGTTTTGTTTTGTTTTTACCATTATATTCTTAACTAAATAAACTATGAACCTAGTACATAATAATTACTCATTTAATATTTTTTTTCAAAATGAACAAACTATATTGGTACACTGAAAGGAGAATACAACTAACTGCAACTTCTGATGATGAAAAAGTACTGCAGTTGGAGACCTTTTACTCTATAAAGGAGTTCCTACTTGTAAAATAAGTTCTATTTAAATAAAAAGGTTTCTCAGTCAAGTGATAATTAAAATGTGTTTTAATTTAAAACTGTTGTTTTCATGTAACTTTTCCTGGTACATAGATTTGCTTGCAAAGATCAGTTTATATATTATCTTATTACTACCACCACTGGGGCACGTTATAGTTGATTTCGCCAGATGAGTATTAGAAAGCTAACAGTCATAGATGCTTGAGAGAAACACATGATTTAGCTTCTAATAAAGCTTGGCAGAAAGGTGGGATGAAGTTAAAAAGTAGAAAGGAAAATTGAAGATCATTGAAAAGGTTGATAATGACTAAAATGGCATGCCTTTATATTTCTTTAATTGCATTTCTTGCAAATGCTATTTGGGATTTTTGGCTGAGTTAAGCATCAATTTGCCCTGCTGTGACGTCTTTTGAAGTGAACCTGCTATGAGTTGCATGGCTAATTGACAGCCCCTAGCTGCTGGACTTTCTGATCCACCAGCAATCACAGACACTTTGACTAACATGTTCCCAGCCAATCACTAAGCATAGCTTAGGGAAAGGAATCAGGCTATTTCTGCCCATGTTGAATTCCTCTAACAAGAAATTTTGGCTTCAGGATTTCCTGTCACCCAGGCATTGTGGTGGTCCTCCCTTCATGACACTTTCTTCCTTCTCTTTTATGTACAGGTGTCAGACCTCCATCAGACCTGTCAAACTGGAACTCTCTTCCAACTTAATCCTTTTTCTCTTCCTTTTTACCTTTTTAAGACATTGTTTGCTTCAATACGTCTCTTGCTTGCTTCATCCTGTCTTGTTGCCTATCATCTACATCTCAAAACACATAAAATAGTACAGCTACATTAACAAGCACCCAATCTTTTTGACTAAAAAGTACACAATAAAAACAATTGCAGGTAACCTGAAGATGGCAGATTAGAGGAAGAGGGCATGTTCCAGATGCTCCACAGCTACAGTTCAAGCAGCACATGTATTGCTTTTCTGTGAGGCAAATGACTGAGGAAATTCATGCAAATTTGACATTGGACAGTAAAATACTCATAAATACACAAAAATTCAGAAGCTTTGAACTTAGAACAACAAATAACATGTTAGAGTACCTAGAACAACAAAAAACACATTATTTGCCTGTGGCTGTGGTTTCTCAGTACTGCCAGTTCACTACAGAAGGGAGGGCTCACATAGGCAGAGAAAAAAGCACTGCAAATAAATTTACTTTGAGAGAACTTGCAGAATGAAAAGGGAGACTGATCTTAACTGACCCAGAGATGGCAGGGAACGCTGATGATTGAAAAGTGCTCAGAATCTCTTAGTGGGTAAGTGGAGCCATTTGAAAGGGTCCAGGCAGCATCTTGCAGTAGCAGAAGCTCGTTCATAAAATGCTTTGCCAGCAACTACCAGCAAACACCTGCTCTGTGGTTAAGAACGTCCCTAGTCCAGCATGAGTCAAACAGCCAAGAGAGAGGACTGTGCTCAAGGGAAGCCAGGCTGGGGATTGAGAGGAGAGAAGCTTGTGTTCCCATTGTCTCTGGTGGTCCTGGTACCCAGCTAGGGAAAGGCAAGAAACTGGTCAGACAGGTGCTTCTGTCCTCCAGGTATGATCCTAGGAAGTTCACATATATTTGGGTGAAATATGTGAGACCGGAAGAGGGTTAGATCCCTCACTCTACTAGTGGAGTTTTCAGGGGGTTTCTGAGATTCAGACATCCAGTAGAGATCAGCATCTGCATAACAATAGGGTGTGTGGATCTAGTCTCTCTTGAGTAAATACCCCATGACAAACTTCCAAAGGATAGTTAGAGCTATGCCTCAGCCCCTGGGATTTCCCATTTATAACTCTGCTCCAGCCTCATTCTGGGTGTACATTGACCCAATCTGTCCAGATCATTACAGTTTGTCCTCTCCTCTACATTGAGAAAGCTAGAAGTTCCTACAACCAGGGTCAGTTCCAGGTTGTGCCAGCTGGCAGCTTGGTGGAAAACACAGAGAAGTCAGATTTAAAACCCCCACCCCAGCCCTTGATCCAAGATTTACATAACCCAAAAGAAGAAGTGCAAAGAAGGCAAGCGCATAGTCAGTGAACATCCATCATTGTCCACAGGTTGGACTACTTCAGCGGAAACAAGCTCTTCATTTTTTTATTAATAAAGTTTTTTTCCTATTTTAAATTTTTTTTCCTTCCTTCCTTCCTTTACACTTTTTCCACCGTTTGTGTGTGTGTGTGTGTGTGTGTGTATACTCTTTCTAGACTGGTTGACTTCAAAGTATATATGTGTGTATGTGTGTATATATGTATATATAGAATATGTATAGAATATATGTGTATATACACACATATGTATATTTATAAAATGTTTCTTTCATTTAAATTGTATTTTTCTTCACCCACTTATTATTTAGACTTATTTTGAATTTGGAGCGGTAGAATGCTTTGAAGGTTTGTTTTGGTTTGATTTCTTATTTGTTACTACCTTTGCTTTTGTTCCTTTTTTATTCCATCTTCACTTCATTCCCTCTCTAACACCAAAACTCTCTTTTTCTCCTTTCCTCCCTTTCTCCCTCTTTTTTCATTTTATTACCTTATTTTTAGTTCTTCTTTATAGTCATCACCTAATATTTTCCCCAGTTCTTCTCTATTGATTTTTTAAATATTTCAAAATTTCTCTTGACTTCTTATACTTAAAGAATTTTACTATCATTTGAACTATTTATATAATTCCTGTCCCTCCCCACCATTTATATTTTTTGTGGTTATTATTAGGGTGGATGGTGTAGTTACCACCTGATGTATAATGCATTCCTAGTTTGTGGATGTTTATTGTTCTTGTTGATGTTAAATGCTGACCCAACCATTCTTCTTTATGTGGCCATTAGTGTTATAGATGTAATATTAGACACAAGGCATTAATTTTTTTAGGCTCTATATCAGTCATTACAATTATAAATGTCCTGTCTTCACATATTGGGAAAGTTAATATTGTAAAAATGTATATACTACTCATAGCAATCTATGTATTCAATGCAATCCATATCAAAATTTTGATTGCATTTTTGACAAATACTTTTCTGAAATATTTCCATTTCAGACATAGAAGAACCAATTTTAAAATTCATCTATAACCCAATATAGCCAAATTAATCTTGACTAAAAGACTCCAAATAGTCAAAGCAATCTATAACAAAAAGAACAAAGCTAAAAACATCATAGTTTCTAATGTCAAAATATACTACCAATTTATAATAACCAAACAACATAGTACTGGCCTAAAAATGGACATGAAAAAAAAAAAAACAGAATAGAGGGCTAATAAATGAATTTCTGCACCTAAAGTCAATCAATCTTCAACAACAGTGCTAAGATTACATAATGGAGAAAGAATAACTGGATATCAATATGCAGGAATGGCTATGCACAGTCTTTATCAGATGATTCTATGAGCTAGATTTATTTTAAGAATACAGAGTAAGGATTGATCTGGATAGCCTAGGCCAGGATTGAGAAACTAACTGAAAGCTGAGGGCTCAAGTGGGCCAGCAGATAAAATGGAATATATAGAAACTTTTTGTATTTCTTTTCAATTTTTCTATAATATTACAACTGCTTTAAAAATAAATTTTGTTAATTTAAAAGAAAAAAGATCATGATTATGGATATCCTTAGAAAGAAGCAGGTCAATTAGCAAGACAGAATCCATGCTCTGTTCGTCCCTTTCATAAGCTTTCACATATTGACACCTGCCCTGAAGAAATTAGAATGTCTCATAAAAATGGGCCTTCAGTGAATGAAGCACACTGATGGTTGCAGATTTTGCAGAATGATGGTTCCTTCAAACCTGGTTATGCAAACTGGGTACAAATATTGAGAGTCCATGAAGGCTAGACCAGGGAGGAAATTTTCTGTTTCCTTTTTTTCTGTTCAAGGAAAGTAATTTAGCCAGAGAATGATTTCTAACTATCAGCAACAAACAAAATATAAAAAAGTACTAGAATCAAGTCCAGAAGTGTAAAGCATTTTCAAATAGCTTTTACATTTTTATATAAAAACTGGTAGGAAAAATAATAGAAGAAAAGATGGGTTTTGAAATATATTTAGATGTCTCTGGATCATAATTTTCTTTAAATTTTTGACTATGGGATGGACCAAGAGTCAATTTAACCATTTCAAATGATAAAGGAGGACTGGATGTGTTAGTCTGAAGCTGTCTAGAGTGGTATTTTTCCTCTACTGAAAACCAAACTTCTTATTTAAAAAGGAATATGCAAAGATTTCATGTTTCAGTTCCGTGATCAGTCTTCTGTCTACAGGTGTTGGAAGCTGTCATTAAACCTTAGCTTTAGTGACTATTAAGTAGGTAAGGGTTGTCCTGATACTGTCAGGAGAGACAGGAAGACTTTTTCATAGACTTTGGTCCTCTTGGCCCTATCCACACAGACTGATGTTGAATTTCTGAGGGATAACTTAGACCCAGAGAAGAACAATGCTATAGCTGTTGGTGCTGGTTCTTGCCTTGTTTCTGTAAACGTGGCTAAAGGGTGAGGTAAAATTCACCAGTGGAAGATAGAAAGGCAGTGCAAAATCTTTTGGAAAGGGGCACATTGGAGAACCTCTCAAGGATGAATTTATTATAAGAATCAAATTTATGGGTGTCAGGAAAGGCCCACAAGGGGAATATGTAGGGAGAACATTGATAATAAAACTCATTAGACTGTCTGTGAAGAATGTCTGAGAAGGAATTCAAATTGTAAGTATGTGTCCATATGCTATTGGCTTCAGGTGTGGGGCAATATGCAAGACATTTGGAGAGTTACCAAAGGAAATAACAAGACAACTTTGGGAAGGAAACTGCTGTATGTAAACCCAGGATTGAGAAGATGCACATGCAGTTTTGGGATTAAAATTAAGGATGTGTTTCATCATATCTGGTATGAGGCAGTCTCTATATAGCAGGTTCCTTTAGCTCAATACCTAAACCCACAACTATTATCTAAGGGACTCATAAACCCTTGCCAGTCACAAGTTTGCAAAATACCGCGGGACTTAAACATCTCCATTAATGGTGCATTTTACTGATGAGAGAATTAATCACACAGAGGAGACGGAAGCTGGAGCAAGAAAAGCATATTAGCCAATACCAGGATATAATTATCATTTTTCTAGTCTTCTTGGACATTTTTAATGACCTAACAGTAAGAAAGGGAAAAATAATTTTTTGGTGATAAAGAAATCTTCAGTCTTTTCAGTTTATAATTGCTCTTGTTTCTGCCTTAACCTTTTGTTTACCTCACTTTCTTTTCTCATCATCTATTTCACTGGTTTTTGCTCCTATTTTCAAATCTATTTTCTTAAATTCTTTCTTGGAATTCCTATTCCATTCTACCTACATCCTACCCCTGACTTTACTTGCTTATTTCTCAGTGCAACTTCCCTTCCAGTTAGGGAATGTTCATTTTATTTGAAAATATCAATAATAATAATCAGAAAAAAATAGTGAAAATTCAAATCCAGGGCCATATATTTTCTTCCCATATTAATTGGCTTCACTTAATATGATTCTCTTTTCTTAGGATCTTTGTTGCACCTGCTCTAAAATATGGTAATTGTTCTTATAACACTTCCTTGAAGCCAAACTACTGGAGGCAACTTGCCAGAAACTTACCTTAAATCATTTGAATAATGAATGCAAATGCATACTTTCACTTTCAAACACGCTAAAACATCAACTTTGTGTGTGCTAGTAATTATAACCAATGTTTACAGTGTGTCAGGTCTCTACCAAGCCAAGCATTTTGAGTAGTTTTGTTTGTTTGTTTGTTTGTTTGTTTACGTATTTTCTTTTCTTAGAACTGGTAGACAGAATTCCAAAGGTGTGCCTCTAACATTTCCAACCCGTGGTGATTCAAACAAACATTATTTTAGGTACTACTGGAAGGTGTTTGGAGATGGAATTGAGGTTACTAATTAGCTGACAAGAAGAAGATTATCCTGGACTATGTTGCTACATAGAGTACAATTGCATAGGTCTTAAAAGCAGAAGAGAAAGGTAAAAATAGAGAAATGGGGCCAAACAGGAAAACAGGATACATGAAACATGAGAGGCCAGAAAGATTCAAAGTGTGAGGATTCTATTTACTGTTGTTCTCTCTGAAGACCAAGGAAGGGAGCCAGCTAAGGAATGCAGGCAGCCTCTATAAGCTTAAAATGACATCCAACCAAGAAACCAAAGGACATGGGGACTTTCACTTTACAACCCCTTGGAGCTGCATTCTGCAACAATTGAGTGGGCTTATAAGGAAGGGATTTATCCCCAAAGTCTTAGGAAAAGAATGTAACCTGCATCTGGGAAACAGCTATGACACTTTGTGCCTAGATTTCTGTCCAAAAGAAACTGGGAAATAATAAAGTTGTGTTGTTTGAATTAATAAATAATAATAAAAAAGTTGTGTTGTTTTGTGATGATTTCTTTACAAAAGCAAGACAAAATGTTGATTTAGGCATGCAGAACATTTTCATTTAACACCTATTATATCCAACTTTTTGTGTTAGCATCACACTAGACAGAATAGGACAACAAAGGGACAAAGACAACTTGGCACTTTATGTGCTTTTATTCTAATGGGAATTATATACATGTATGTACATATATGTTCATGAACACACACACATATACTTAGCTTATATAGAAATAAGGTATGAAAAAAGTAACTCAAGCAATTGTCCTTTATGGGTGACTAGTGTGGGCCCTCAAAAGACTGTCTTACATGGTGCTGTGTACATTTTTACAAAAAAAAGTGATAAATTTATTGTTATGTCTAAGATGTCTTAACTTTGTAAATGTATGCACATATTTTATAATGTTCATGAAAGATCAGAAAAGGGTAAGCTCTTTTTTATTTCCCAAAGAGCAAGCCACACTGAGATTTCCTGGTCAAGCAGAATATTAAAGGGCTGAGTTTGGCCTTCATTAGGGCATTTGTAAAAGGATTAAATGTAAGGTTATATTTCACTTTTAAATACTGAATTCCTTTCTGCCTATAGTAACCTATTTTGGAATTCTGGAATAAACCAACTCAAAATCATTTTTGTTGTAGATCAAAGTGTACATATATACACACTCATTTAATTTTCATATTTCTGATGAATTTTTATTTTTAGCTAAATTCTTTCCTCAGACCAAGAAGAGGAAATGTCTACTCTCTGCCTACTCTTCCTTTTTCCAAATGGAAAACAAAAGGAATGGTCTAGATTTCTATTCTAGACTGACTGTGTGTGTGTGTGTGTGTGTGTGCGCGCGCACGCGCGTGCACCTACACCCACATGCACATAAGAGTATTCTGCCCTTAATTTTATCCTAAAGAAAAGGGATTCATAGTGTAATTGTTGTTTCTTTCGTGGAGTGAGATGAAGCAGGAAATGGGAAAGAAGAGTTATGACTGTGGAAGGTGGGGATGTGGTTGTGAATGGTCACCAGCACTCCTGTACCTTTATCACCCTGGGTCAAACCTGGTTCATGTGTTCCCACCCTGAGGAACTTCAGATTATCCAAAATCCTTTTGAATTAGACCTCTTTTGTCCCCAGGCCCATCTTACTCATTACCAGAATCTTTAAAACAATATCCCACTCTCCTTACTCTTCATTCTTCTTGAACATGAGGAAGAATGAAAACACGGAGGTATTGCGAAGCACAGTGTAAAAATTCTCCAAATTTACCCTGGGAATCTCACATTCTGTGGATCCTTTCCTCACTTAACCATTGTATGTAAAGTTGAATCTAGATAAGCACTTTGAGATACTATAGACTCCGATAAAACTAAATACAAGAAAATAAAGCATAAGAAGTACATGCTATGAAACATGGAAAATTTTCAAAAGTGTTATAAATAATCTCTAGTTTTCAGCCTGAAAATAGAACCATCTCTTGTTGTATATGCTAATTGTTTAATTTGTGTGTGTGTATATGATCCCTAAGATTTATAGTAAATTTTCCATAGGTGTTATGTTCTGGTTTGTATATCATTGTACCTGACATAGTATGTTCCATGAAGGTTCTTATTAATTTGCTTGTTAACTTGACTTAGTCAAGAGTGCATCTTTAGAATATAAGAGTCTTTCTAAAATTGAAGTTTTCAGTATGACTTTCACAAAATCTTAGGTGGTTCATTAATGGACCCTAAGTGCTCAATGAATATACCACTAATTTTATGAAAAATTATGCCTCAGCAAATATGCATGTCTTTTGGAGAGAGAAGGTCAATAGTTTTCTTCACCTCCAGAAATGAACCTCTTCTTTCAAAAACTATACCATTTTCTTGCCTGATATCTGTTAGTCTCACTCTTCTGATGTAAATTTCATTGGGCAAACTTTCATCAACTTTATTTTTCTTGAAATTATCTCTTCCCAGCAACCTCTTGCATTCTATATCTACTCACCTCTACTGCCTTTGCAAGCAATGTGAGCTTCATGTACTTCAGTATTTCAATGCCCTGAATCAGATAGAATATTCGGGAAAGGATCATCACATGATTGGGAACATGCAAAAATGAACATCTCAAAACATAAATCTCTCAACCAACTATCGGCACTTGAATTTTTAAACTTCAGCATCAATCTCTGTGTGTGGTTTGGGGTAAAGTTGATAGTATTGATTAAAATGAAGATGTGTTATATAGCTAGGATGAACTTAACTCACTATAAACAGTGGTTCATTACCTTTGATTAATTTATAGGGTTCATTACTATGCATAGATAAGTTTTTTAAAAAATTAATTCCAGTGTAATTACATATGCACAAATCTTAGGTGGAGAGTCCCACTAATTATTACATTTATATGCACCAATTTAGTCACAACTATTAAAGATGAAGAATATTTCCAAATTCCAGGAAGCTTCCTCATGTCCCTCCCAGTCAGGACTCACTGTGAAGTTAACCAATGTTCTTATTTCAATAATGGAAAGTTACTTTTGCGTCAGAAGATGTTTAAGTTTAAATTAGGGTAAGGTAATTAAGATAAATGAGGAAGGCGGGATTGGGAAGTGTTTCTGAGTACTCAGGTGTGAATCTTGGAAGGAAAAAGAAGAAATAAATAACAATTATTGCCTACTTACCCACACCAGAGTGCTATGGCTCAATTAACAATGGAGGAAACATTTTATAAGGAGGACATAGTGTGCCACTGAAAGGTACAAGATATCTCCAACTTTCAAACAAATTGTACTCCACCAAAGCTCATTTATAAACTCATCATTAAGAACTTAGAACATACTTTCCCACAGAAGCAACATCATAAATGTCATAAATGATGGTTATGATCCCAGGTTACTCATATAAGCCTATATAAAGCACAGTGTATATGAAACATTGCACATTTAAAATGAAAAATAGGTTCAAATCCACAACACATGTAATTAAGCAAAACAGAAAAAATGAATAATTATTCCTATTTATCTTGATGTTGGTACTTTAGAAAAGTCAGGTTTAATTAGAGAAGATACATGATACTAATTTATTAGGGGTTCAAAAGGATCTTAGCGACATTTTCAAGTAGCTTAGATGGTGTTTTCTTTTGTTATTTTTCTAATTTTACTCTGAAAATAATATTAGTTCTCTTTATCTGATACCTCTCAGTCACTAATCCTAGGCCTGTATTCATTAGTGATTTATGTCCATAACAAGGGGGCTGAGGCTGAGGTGTGGCCTTGAAAGATAAGGGACAGTGCTGCTCTGATGGCTGACCTAGGCTATGAGACTCCACAAGAATACTGCTGAAGGCACTCTCAGTGTCAGGACAGACTGCACCCAGGGCTCTCGAAGTATCTCTTCCACTACACTGTAGCCTCACAGTGAAGTCTCCTCTAATATGATCATTTTGTGTTTCATCTCATCTTAGTATCTACTTCTTAAAAAAGAGATCTTTATTTTGGAATTATGATAGGACTGGGAGGTCAACATGAGAACAACTAGAGAGTAAAGAAACAGATTTATAAATTCTATGGGGACAGGGGGAAACTAAACTAAAAAAAAATACACCAGTTTAAAGAATCCTTGGGTCAATCCAACAGCATTCTAAATGGTGAAAAATTGGAAGCATTCCCTCTAAAAACTGCAATAAGACAGGGATGCCCTCTTTCATCACTTATATTCACCATAGTCCTGGAAACTCTAGCCAGAGCAATTAAACAAGAGAAAGAAATTAAAGGAATACAAAAGGGAAAAGAAGAACTCAAACTATACTTATTTGCTAATAACAGGATTCTACATTTAGAAGAACAAAAAAAACTCCACCCAGACAACTTCTAGAACTCATAAATGAATTCAGCAAATTAGCAGGATATAAAATTTATACCCATAAATCAGTTGTGTTCCTATACATTAGTGATGAGTCAACTGAAAGAGAAATTAGGACTATCCTATTCACAATAGCCTCAAAGAAAGTAAAAATATTTTGGAATCAATCTAACAAAAGAAGTGAAAGACCTCTACAATGAAAACTACAGAACACTAAAGAAAGAAACTAAAGAAAATCTTAGAAGATGGAAAGATCTCCCATGTTCTTAGATAGGCAGAATTAAGATTGTCAAAATGGCCATACTACCAAAAGCACTAAAAGATTAAATGTGCTGGGTGCAATAGCACTTGTCTGTAATCCCAGTGGCTTAGGAGGCAGAGGCAAGAGGATCACAAATTCAAAACTAGCTTCAGCAAAAGCAAGGCACTAAAAAACTCAGTGAGACACTGTATGTAAATAAAATATAAAATAGGGCTTGGGATGTGGCACAGTGGTTGAGTGCTCCTGAGTTCAATCCCATGGTACCCCTCCCCTCACCAAAAACAAAAAAGATTTAATGTAATTCCTATTAATGTTCCAATTATGTTCTTCATAGAAATAGATAAAGCAGTCATGAAAGTCATTTGGAAAAATAAGAGGCCCAGAATAGGCAAAGCGATCTTCAGCAAGAAAAGTGACACAGGAGGCATCATGATAGCAGATTTTAAATTGTGCTACAAAGCTAGAGTAATAAAAATTGCACGGTGTTGGCATAAAAACAGACCTGAAGACCCATGGTACAGAATAGAACACACAGAGACAAACCCACATAAATACAGTTATCTTATACTGGAAAAAGGTGCCGTTAACATCCATTGGAGAAAATATAGCCTCTTCAACAAATTCTGCTAGAAAAACTGAAAATCCATATGTAATAAAATGAAATTAGACCCCTGTCTCTCACTCTGCACAAAACTCAACTCTAAGTGGATCAAGGACTCAGGTATTATACCAGAGACCCTGCACCTGCTAAAAGAAAAAGTAGGCCTAAATCTCCATAATGTCACTTAAGGAACTGAATTCCTCAACAAGATTTCTAAAGTGCAAGAAATAAAATAAAAAATCAATAAATGGGATTGTATTAAATGAAAAAGTTTCTTCACAGCAAAGGAATCAATCATGAACAGGAAGAGAGATCCTATAGATTGGGAGAAAATCTTTGCCACCTTCACCTCAGATAAAGCATTAATCTCCAGGATATATAAAGAATTCAAAAAACTGAACACCAAACCAAACAAAACAAAACCAAATAACCAAATCAATAAATGGGCAAAGGGACTGAACAGGCACTTCACAGGAGAAATATGTATGGTCAAAAAATCTATGAAAAAATGTTCACCATCTCTAGCAATCAGAGAAATACAAATTGAAAGTACATTGAGATTTCATTTCACTCCAGTCAGAATGGCAATTATGAAGACTACAAGTAATAATAAATGTTGGCAAGGATATTGGGGAAAAAGGTACACTCATACATTGCTGGTGGGACTGCAAATTGGTGTAACCACTCTGGAAAGCAGTATGGAGATTCTTCAGAAAACCTGGAATGGAATCACCATTTGACCCAGTTATCCCACTTCTCAGCATACTATAGTGAACCAGCCACGTCAATTTCTGTCTTAGTCAGGTTTTTCACTGCTGCAACTCAGAGACCCAACTAGAGCAACTGTAGAGGAGAAAAGTTTATTTGAATGCTCACACTTTCAGAGATCTTAGTACATAGAAAGCGGGCTCCCTTCGTTGGGGCTCAAAGTTAGGCCAAACATCATGGCAGGAGAGTGTGGCAGAGGGAAGCAGCTCACATTGTGATCAAGAAGCAAAGAGAGAGGTCTTCACTAGCCAGATACAAATATATACCCAAAGGCAAATTCCCAATTCCCACCTCCTCCAGCCACACCCTATCACTTAGATGCCACTCAGTTAATCCCTATGAAGGGATTAATTCACTGATTGACTTAGGCTATGACCCAATCATTTCTCTTCCAAGCCTTTTTGCATTGTCTCACACATGAGCTTTTGAGGGACACCTTATATCCAAACCATAACAATGTGCATAGCAGCTTAATTCACAATAGCTAAGCAATGGGACCAATGTAGGTGCCCTTGAATAGATGACTGGTTAAAGAAAATAGTACATTTACACAATGGAATATTACTCACCTGTAAATAAGAATGAAAGTATGGCATTCGTTGGTAAATGGATAGAACCGAGGAGAATAATAAGCCAATCCCCAAAATCCAAAGATGGAATGTTCTCTCTGTTGTACAGATGCTGACTTACAACAGGCGGGTATGGGGTGAGAGAGAAGTGGAGGTTCAACGAACTGGATGGGGAAAATTGGGGAATGGGAGGGCAGATGGGAATGGAAAAGACAGTAGAATGTATAAGACATAACTTTCCCATATTCATATATGAATATACAACCAGAGTAACTCCACATCATGTACAATCAGAAGAATGGGAAGTTATAATTCATGTATGTATGTCAAAATGCATTCTACTGTCATGTATAACTAAAAAGAACAAATACATTTTTTAAAAGTAAGCTACAAAAATAAATTAATAAAATATCTTTTTATCAAAAAAAAAAAAAAGAATCCTTGGGTCTTCTTTTACCCATTCTAGGGAGTAAGGAAGTTGGCAAAGATATGAGCAGAGTAACAACAAATCAGAAATAAAGAGTGTGAATTCCATGGGCATATGTCCATTGTTTTGTCTGCCAAGAAATTAAGCAAGACAGCAGGTGGGTGGAATGTAGTTTGAGCAGAAAAGATCATAATTCTGAGATGTATGTATGAAAGATGGGATTTTTTTTCAAAAAATCATAATAGATTACATTTGGAACGTAGGGATAGTAGAGAACTTCATGAAGCAGATTTTTATTTTTGTATTTTGAGTCTCAAATTAAAGAAAAAAATTTCACATTCTGGAAAAGGATCGTAGTGGATGTGTTCTGTGCCAGTGGGGAATGTATGTTTATCTTCTAGAGGGCATTTTCTTTTAACAGGAATTCTTCTAGGGCATAAAGTAACTAACCAAAAAGTAATCTTCAGGAGGATGAGTTTAAAATTTTAAAAAAATCTAATGCTAGAAATGAAATTTGTGTCACTTTCTGTGTTCTAATGTCACAGTTCTGAACTGCACATGAGATTTGGTCAAGGTGACACCCTACACTTCCTGTGTGTGAACTGTACACCCAAATTATAAATTCAGTGTTCAGCAGTTTTACCTACTCACTCCTTAACTTCCACAAGATGGAAACCTAATGATTTTGTGTTCTTTACTTTCATGCTCTGGCTCTTTAGCTCAGAAACAGTCATTGGGGATACAAATGGTAAGCTTCATTGAAATATAGTTGGAAGCTGTGATGGAGATATATCAGTAACAATTTCCAGAGAAAATAAAACTTTCTTTTTTTTGTCTACATTAATTTCAACTGAAAGCTAATCCCTCCATTTTGACAGAGTTATCATTGAGGAGAACTTGTTCTCCCTTAAAATTATGTTTCTTCAGCTTAAATTCCCAGACCTTGGGTAAGATTCCCAATTCTAATGAGATCAAATGTTTCTAGGCACTATGATCTTCTTTTATACTACCGTAAGAATCTATCTTGTAAAAAATAACAAAGAGGTGCAGCTAATAAGCCAATATGGAAAATGTGGAATCCTAAAAACCATTAATCCAAACGAAGACAGGAAAAGAGGTAAGAAGGAACAAAAGAGAAATGGAATGAAAACGAGGCAAATGACATGATAGAGGTGAACTCATGAAAGGTCAATAGATTAAACCCCTCACTCAAAAACCAAGATTACCTGAGTTAATAAAAATTAAGACCTGAAAAAAACTGTCTATACAAAACAAAATTTAACATTATGAGCATAGATAAATTCCAATATTATGAAAAATATATGCCATTGAAAATAGCAGTCATTAGATAGTCAGGGTGGTTCTATACAGTTTATTTCAGGATCAGAAACATTAACAGAGTTAAAGAAAAAATTTGATAAAATGAAAAACATATTAAGAATACTTGTCTGTCTCTCCCTCTGCAGATGGTCTGTGTCTCCTTTGAAATCATGTTCCTTGTTTAACCCCCAAAGACATCTCTCTCTCTTAAAAGTGGCCTTATTTCCTGCTTTCTTAAATAAATCTGGGTCTTTGAAATAAAAAGACTATACATAACTCAAAGTGTTTATGCACCTAATTACAGTGCCTCAAATAGATAAAATAGACCAAACCTAAGAATTCTAAAAGGACAAATGAACAAATCCATAATTATGCTTGGAGGTTTCTATATTCACTTTTCAGCAATTGATAGTATATTGAAAATTATTAAGGGTATAGAAAGTTTGAATAACTCTATCAAACTACTTGAATCAGTTGACATTTTTAGAGCTTACATTCAGTAATTACATGATAAATATTCTGTTCAAGGAGATATGTCTCATAAAGATAAGATTATATGGTATATTATAATAAAACCTCCATAAGTTAAAAAAATAAAATTTTACATGATATGTTCTCTGATCATGATGAACATGAAACATGAATAAATTACCTGGAAAATACAGCAATATTTGAAAAAACAATCTGTAAACTTCTTACAAAATTGATGGGTCTAAAATTACAAGGGAAATAGAACTTGTAAATGGCAATGAAAATACAGATTAGATTTGTGAGATGCAGCTAATGCAGTGTTTCAGAGAAAGGTCAAATTTTAAATGCATACATTAGAAAGATGGAAAGTCAAAACTCAGTTACAATTACAACTTAGGAAGTTACACAATAAAGAGAAGAGTAAATGAAAAATTATTAAAAGAAAGACCTTAATAAAAAAAGAGCAGAAACTAATTAAACAAAAATCAGAATAATAGTAGGAAAAAAAATCAGTAAAACCAAAAGTTCATCCTGTGTAGATATCAATAGAATTTATGAACCTATGTTAAGTAAGATCAAAAAAGTAATTAATTAATTATATTTAATCTCAATTAACAAAATTCTAAGAGCGAGTACATCAGTACAGATATTATAATACTGAATGATAATACAGGACCATTATAAACAAACATATAGTGAACAATTTGATTATCAAGGTGAAATGAAAATTTCTTACAGGACTTGAATGATTGAATCTGGTCCTAGAAAATGTAGAAAAATTTAAATAGACCTATTACTACTAAAGCAATTGAATTCACTATCAAAAACATTCTGCATTAGAACTTTTAAGTTGACAGTGCTTTAATGGTGAATTCTATCAGATATTTAAGGACATAATAATCATCATCATACACAGACTCTTACAGAAAGTCATGGAATTGGGAGGCAATTATTTCCCAGCTTCTATCATGAGACCCATCTTATGCTGACACCAAATTCAAAGATTCCACAGCAAAATAGCACTACAAACATAAATACCCCCATTATCTCAGGTGTGAAGTTTTAGTAAATTATGTGCAAAAGTACATTGTTATGGTTTAGAAGTTAGGTGTTCCCCAAAATCTCACATGTGAGACAATTCAAGAAGGTTCAGAAGAGAAATGATTGGGTTGTGAGAGCCTTAACCCAATCAGAGAATTAATCCCTATCAGGGGAATTAATTGAGTGGTACCTAAAAGTCAGTGGCTGAAGGAGCGGGGGAATTGTGGGGCATGGCTTTGGGGTGTATATTTGTATCTGGCAAGCAGAACCTCTCTTTCTCTCTGCTTTCTGATCATCATGTGAGCTGCTTCTCTCTGCCACATTCTTCTACCATGTTGTTCTGCCTCACCTGGGGACCTGAGGAATAGAACCAGATGTCTATGGATTGAGACCTCTGAAATCATGAACCCCCAAATAAACCTTTCCTCCTCTATGGTTGTTATGGTCAGGTCCTTTCATCACAGTGGTGAAAAAGCCTACTAACACATACATTAAAAAATATAACACCTCAAGACTGAATAGGGTTTTCATGGGAAGGCAAGGTTCACTCAATATGCAAAAGTAAATCATTATAATTCTGCATATTAATAGAGTAAAACAATAAAACTATATGATAATTTCAATAGATGCAGAAAACATTTCAGATAATTAATATCCATTTATTAAAAAAATAAAACTCTTACCAAACAAATACAGAAAAAAATCGGCTTCAACTTGATTATGATCATCTCTGAACAAGTTACAACTAATATACCCAACAATGAAAGGCTTAATGAAATCCAAGGTCAGGAACCAGGCAAAGATTTATTCAGCACCAACACTTACCATCAATTCTATTCTGTGAACTTTGGTAAGGCTAACAAGGAAAAAATCATAAATATTAAAAAGTAAGAAATAGAACTCTCTGAAAGAAGACATGATTATATACATAAAAGTGCATTAAACTACAAACAGTAGAATGAAATGAATATATCAAAGTTACATATAAAATATTAGTATAGATAAGCCAAGTGCATTTTATATACTTGCTAAGAATATTAGCAAAAGAAATTTCAATTTCAATCCCATTATGGCATCAAGAAAAATAAAATACCGAGGAATGAATTTAGAAATTCTGTGTATGGCTTATACTGTGGTAACTACAGAACTTGACAGGTAAATAAACACTACACAAAGCCATGAATTTTAAAAGAATAAATTGACTTAAACAAAAGAGGAAAAATTTATTTTAAAAGCAGTTAAGAAAATAAAACTGGCAAGCTATTGACTGAGAAAAATATTCACAAAACTTATATCTGACAAAGGACTTCTAAATATATAGAAAATGTTTACATCTCCAAAAGAAGATAAACAATACTGTTAAAAATGAGCAAGCTATTTGAGCAGATATTCCCCCCCCCCCAAAAAAAAGATATATAAGAAGATAAGCAAATGGCAAATAAGCATATGAAAAAGTGTTTAAGTCTTGTCATTATGGAAATGCAAACTTAATCCACAATGAGATATATTCACTAGGCTAAGTCAAAAAGACTGACCATATCAAGTGTTGACAAGGGTATACATAGAAAAAAAGGAACTTTCATGGCTTGCTGGTGGGAATGCAAAATATTAGTGCCACTGTGAAAAACAGCATAGTGGTTCCTTATGAAGGTTAAACAAAATTTACCAGGTAAGACAGCATTTCTTCTCCTAGATATTTACCTAAGAAAAATGAGAGGGCGTGTTCAAATAAATATTTCTATTCAAATCTTCATAGCAGAATTATTTGTAATAGAACAGACAAAACATTAGTGTAAAATGGGAGTAAATATTTATAATATACATATCTTACTAATACATATTGAGAACATGTAAATAACTCCACAACACAATAACAAAAAGACAAACACTCAATAAAAATGGCCAAATGATTTTATAGCCAGCATGAAAGTAAATATTTTATGGCCATGAAATATATAAAGTGCTCAACTTGTCTAGCCAAATAGGGAAGTGCAATTTGAAATCACAATAATTAATGTATTATTCCAAACTTCATAAAAGGACAAAAAAGAAACAGACAATAACAAAGCAACACTGACAATGCTTATGTTGGCAAATATGTGAAATGGCACAACAGGTTTGGAAATCACACTTAATAAATATCCAGGTATTCTATTCCAGGTATTCTACTCCATATCTAAGTAAGCAAAGAAAAATATTCATTGAAACACAAAGACATGCATATAGCATCTTTCTTCATAATAGCATCAAAATGGAAACAACTCAGATATTCCTTAATAGGAAATTGATAAAATAATTGAACTATATTTATATAATAGTATTCAGCATGGTTGGATTTGAAGTACATTGAGAAAAAGTGTCAGAAACAAAATAATGTGTGTCTATTTTATTCTTACAAAGTTCATGAATAGGCAAAATCATTCTTTGATGACAGATCAGAATAATATATTACTATGAAGGCAGAGATTCAGAGAGTAAGATAGAAGGGAACTTCTTGCAGTTATGAAAATGCTCTATATCTTAATTAGGAGTTGTGCTGTATGCATTTATAAAATTAATCAAAATGTTCTACTTATATCTGAATATTTTACTGTATACAAACTTTTCTTCTAAAAGGATTTTTTTAAAGAAGGAATAATAATGATAATAATAATAGCAGCTAACATTTATTGAGTCTTCACAGTATACCTTTCACAGTGTATTAAACTTTTAATATATTAACTAATATCATTCTAACTTCAACTTTATGAGGTTTACTTCAACTTTATGAGGTTTTTATTATGAGTATTTATTATTATCATTTTCAGGTGATCAAACTGAAGATTGAAAAAATTAAATGATTAATTTATGATTAAGCCATACAATCAGTAAATGTTAAAAATCACAAATAGAACCCATATGGCCCAGTTTCTGAATGCAAATTTCAAACTGTGATGCTCTATTGCCTCTAAAATGTAATAAAGATTAATATAAATATAAAAATAAGATTCAATAGTAGATAAGAATAAAAAAATATTAATGGCTCATCTCTCCATCTATTCCATCCATCCTACTTATTAACTATGAGTAGTTTCTTCTGATTTTGTGAAGAAAAGTTTCTTTGTGCGTGTTATGTATATTTTTAATTTATTTTTATTTCTTCCCAGCTTTACTGAGGTATAATTCACAAATAAAATAAATATATACATTTACAACATAATATTTTCATATATATTTACACTGTGAAATGATTAAATCAAACTAATTAACCTATCCATCACTTTATATAGTTATCATTTTGGGGAGAGAGAACTTTTAAGATTTACTCTTTTAGCAATTTTCTAGACACAATACATTATAGTTAAGGACAATCACCAGACTATAAATAGATCTCCAGAATTTATTCTTCCTATCTAACTTTTGTGTCCTTTGACCTATATCTCCCCGCCTCCTCCATCTTTTAGCTTCTGGAAATCACCATTATACTCTCTGCCTCTATGGAATTTAATTTCTTCTTTGAATTTGACTTGCTTCTATGATATTCTATAAATAATTAAGATAATGAAATATGTATTTTCTGTATGACTGGTTTATTTCATGTAAAATAATGCTTTCCAAATTCATCCATGTTGTCACAAATGATAGAACTTCCTTCTTCTATATTGTCAAAGGATATTTCATACACACAACCTCACACATGTGTGTATATATATGTCACATTTTATTATTGGTGCATTATAATTATACATAATAGTGGAATTCATTATGCCAAATTCACAAAATCACACAACAGAATTTAATCTTAACCATTTTCCAGTACCTTACTTACTCCTCTCCTACCTTCCCCATGATTCCTTTGCTCTACTCTACTGGTCTTTCTTCCATTGGGTTTTCCCTCTGTTGTTATTATTTTAATTATTGCATCATAATTTTATATAAAGGATGGATTCATATGACATTTTCTTTATTTACTTACCTGTTGATAAACACTTCGTTTGGTTCCACATATCGGTTATTGTGAATAATTTTTGAGAACTATTACTGTCCATATGATTGTCCATATTGAGTGTATCAATTTACATTCCCACCAACAGTGTACAAATTTTACCTTTTCTCCAATCTTTTGTGAACATATATCTCATGTCTTTTTGTAAATAGCCATTCTGACAGTTGTGAGGTGATATTTCACTGCTGTTTTGATCTGCATGTTCCTGATGATTAAAGATGTTGAGCTTTTTTTCATGTACTTATATTTAGATTTTAAACCATATTCAGTAGATTTCTTGTATATGGTATAATATAGTGGTCTAATTTCAATCTACTGAATGTAGATAATCAGTTTTTTTCCAGCAGCATTTATTGAAGAATTTATTCTTTTCCCATAGTGTGTTCTTGGTATCATTGTAGAAGATTCATTAACCTTAAATTTGTGAATTTATTTCTGAACTTTCTATTCTGTTCTATTAGTTAGTTAGTCTGTTTTATGCCAATATCATGCTGGTTTGATTAGATAGCCTACTAGCATATTTTGAAATCTGATGCTGCATTGTCTCCTTTTTGTTCTTTTTGTTCAAATTCAATTTGACTATTTGGATTCTTTTGTGATTCCATATATATTTTAAGAGTATTTTTCTATTTCCACGAAAAATGCCATTGTTATTTTTACAGATTGCATTTAGCCTGTAGATAGCTTTGGATTATCTATATAGTTAGTAGTAATAATTCTTCCAAGTAATAAAAATAGGATAATTTTTAATTTATTTGTGTCTTCAATTTCTTTCATCAATGTTTCAAAGTTTTTAATCTCTCTTAGGTGTTCTGCTTTAAATGAGATTGTATCCTTCATTTCTCTTGTTAGATGGCTCCTTGTTAATTTATAGAAAATTGCTAAATTCTATATATTGATTTACATCTTATAATTTTATTAAATTCATTTATTATTTCTAATGATTTAGGTGAATTCTTCACATTTTTCTATATCTTAGAGCACACCATATGCAGAGGCAATTTTATCTCTTCCTTTACAATTTAGATGCCTTTTAAAAATTTTTCTTGCTTAATTGCTCTGGATAATATTTCCAATACATGTTGATATAACAGGCAAGTGTAAGCTCTTTGACTTATTCCAGATCTTAGAGGGAAGACCACTTTTCATTAGTGAGTATGTTAGCTGTCATATGTACCATGTGATCATTGAACTACATTGAATGTATGCATAGTTTGTTGAAATTTCTTATCATGAAATCATGTTGAATTATGTCAAATGATTTTTATTTATCTAATGAAAAAATCGTATGATTTTTATTGTTAGTCTTGTTAGTGTGGTATATCACATTTTTATTTTGATTTGCATATGTTGTGCCCTCCCTGCACCACAGGGATCAACCCCACTTGATCATGTTGAATTATCTTTTTAATGTCCTATTTAAGTTAGCTTGCTACTATTTTGTTGAGGATATTTATATCCATGCTCATCAAGAATATTGCTTTCTTTCCATGGTTTTGCTATCAGGGTGATAGTGACTCATAAAAAAAAGTTTGGAAGTGATTTCTATTTTTTTTTGGAAGAATTTAAGAGGAATTCATATTAATTCTTCTTTAAATGTTTGGTATAATTAACATTTGAAGCCTTCTGGCCCAGGGCTTTATACTGTTAGAAAATACTTGATTACTGATTTAGTCGACTTATTTTTTCATTTCTTTTCATGCTTTCCCTTTATTTTTTTATCCAGTCTTGGTAGATTGTATGTTCCTAGAGATTTATTCCCTTTTCCTAGATTATGTAATTTGTTCACATACAAGTATTCACAATAATTAAAATTTTAGTGGTATTAATTATAATGTTTCTCATTAATTTTTTATTTTATTTGAACCTTTCTCCTGTTTTCTTGGTCTAGCTATGGGTTCATTCTTTTATTTTATCATTTCAAAAAAAAAAAAACCTCTCAGTTTCACTAATTTTCTAATGTTTTTCCAGTTTCTGTTTTATTCATATCTCCTTATATATTTATATTTTCTCGTCCTTCTGCTGACTTTGAACTTAGTTTATTCTTTTCCTGGGTCCTTGTGTTATAAAGTTTCACGGTTTGAAATCTCTTTTCTTTGTGTTTATTGCTAAAAAAAGTTTCCTCTTATAATTGATTTTATTAAATGAGTTTTGCAAGCTTTTACTTCCATTTTCATTTGTCTTAATATATTTTTTATTTCTCTTTAGTCTCTTCTTTGATCCATTGGGTAGTTCAAAAACATGTTTTTTAAAAAATTTCCATGTATTTATGAATTTCTTAATTTCTTTCTGTTAGTTTTTTCTAGTTTTATACCATAGTGATCATAAAAAATGGCTTTTGTGATTGAGAAAGGCTCAAATAAAATAAAAAAATTAATGAGAAACATTGTAATTAATACCACAAAATTAAAAAAATATATAAAGATTATTGTGAATACTTGTATGCGAACAAATTATATAATCTAGTAAAAGAGAATAAATCTCTAGGAGCATATAATCTACCAAGACTGTATTAAAAAAATAAATAGAAAGCATGAAAAAAAATAAAAAATAAGTCGACTAAATCAATAATCAAGTATTTTCTAACAGTATAAAGCCCTGGGCCAGAAGGCTTCAAATGTTAATTATACCAAACATTTAAAGAAGAATTAATATTAATTCTTCTTAAATTTGATGTGATTTAAATCTTCTTGAACTAGGCTTTTTTTGTATATTTACACAAAATATTATCTGTCCTGTGGATTGTTTCATGTGTGCTTGAAAATAATGTGTATTTTACTAATGTAGAATGGAAAGTTCTGGTTGTGTCTATTAAATCCATTGAGTCTACAGTGTTATTCAACTCTGCTATTTCCCTCAGATAACCTATCTGGGTAATCTGTCTACTCTCTGGCTTTCCTGAGGAATTCACTTATAGCAGTTTCCATTATGTGATGATTTAGTTGCTTTCCTCTTGTTGCTTTAAAAATTCTATATCTTTGACTTTTGGGAATTTGATTACATTACATTTAACCTATTTGGAGTTCTTTGACTTCATGAATCCCAATATTCATTTCCTTCTATGAAGTTGCGAATTTTTTGTCATTATTTCTTTACATAATCTTGCTAGCCCCTCCCCTTTATTTGTTCCTTCTGAGAATTCAATAATACATTTCTTGGTCAAACTGGTAATCATCTTAAGTCTATATTTTTTTCTTTACTCTTTATTATTATTTATTTTTTTCTTTTTGATACTCTGGGTAATTCAAAAGGCCTGTCTTCTAATTCACTGATTCATTTTTCTATTTGGTTGATTCTGCTGTTGAAGCTCTCTATGGAAATTTTTTCAGTTTTTAGGTTCTTTGGCTACAGAATTTATTTCATTCTTTTTTATAGTTTCTGTCTTTGTTGAACTTTTAATTTTGTTTGTTTTGTTGCATTCCTGGTTTTAATTAGTTGTCTGGTTGTTTTTTCTCGTTGTTCACTGAGCTTCCATTAGATAATTACTTAGAATTCTTTGTCAGGCAGTTTGTAGATCACTATTTCTCAGTTACTGGTGACTTATTGTGTGTCTTTGTAGTGTCACATTCCCTGATTATTTATCGCTCTGGCTATTTGTTGGTGTCTTTATCTTTAAAGAATCATATACCTATTCTAGTCTACAGAATGGCTATACCAGAAAAGGCCCTTCACTAGGCTGCCCATTGAAAGTTTCTTTGTGGGATATCTGGTAGAGTTTCTGGGCAAACTAGCTTCAGGAGGGTTTTTTTTCTTTTTCTTTTTTTTTTGTTTTTGAGAGAGAGAGAGAGAATTTTTTTTAATATTTATATTTTAATTTTCGGCGGACACAACATCTTTGTTTGTATGTGGTGCTGAGGATCAAACCCGGGCCGCACGCATGCCAGGCGAGAGCACTACCGCTTGAGCCACATCCCCAGCCCCTTCTGGAATTTTTGAAAAGACTGGCCAGGTCACTGGAACAACATGTGTACATGGCTGGCTTGTAGGTCCAAACAGTCAGGCCTGTTTTCTGAGTCTGTGGTGTCAGGCCTGGAGCCTTGGCTTACTTGGGTGGACTTGGAGCTTGGGTCTGCCGGCTAGGTCTGTAGCTTTTGTCAGTGGGGCATGCCTAAAGCCAGGGTCTGCTGGATCAGGCCTTGTGACAAACTGTTGCTGAGAACGGGCCTGCATTTGGGTACATGAAGACTGGGCTGGAGTGCTAGGGCAGGCCTGGGTCATAGTTCCACTAAAATGTGGAGTTTTAGGGACCATACTTGTACCTGGGATGAAGAGATTAACCTAGTACTGGAATACAAAAATGCCAACAAGGTATTGTGGTAGAACTTGGGGTCTCTCATTTAGGAGAAGTGGCCTAATTTTGAGGTATACCTGAAAGCCAGGGCTACAGGGTTTGACCTGGCACCGGAGGATATGGGTTGTCAACTTGGAAGCTGATCCATGAAGTATGGTATATTAGTTAGCATTCACTGCTCAGACTAAGTGGGGTAACAAGAACAACTCAGAAAGGGAAAAGTTAATTTTGATTTACTCTTTTAAAGATTCAGTCCATGGTCAAGCAACTCCACAACTCTAGGTCCACATCATGGAAGAAGGACACGGTGAAGGAAAGCTTCTTAGTTCATAACAGCCAGAAAACAGAGAGAGATCTGCTAGTCAGGGACAAATAGAAACTCCAAGGACAAGCATCCAGTGACCTACTTTCTCTAACCACACCCTACTGCATATAGTTACCACTAAGTAGTACATTCAAATTATTAGTCCATCAAGTGGATTAATCCACTAATTAGGTCACAATTCTCATAATCTAATCATTTTACTTGCATTGTCTTGCACATGAGCTTTTGGGGGATACCTCATACCCAAACCATAACATATGGTGCACCTCAAGGCAGGGTCTTGAGGTACTGGCCTGGACTGTGAGGCTACATGGATGGCTTGGTACTCAGGCAGGTCTGCTATCTGAGTATGCTAGGATCTATGGCTTTCAGAGCCTGCGGCCTCTGTAGCTGTACTGGTGCCAGATTTCTTGGGGCATTCCTAGTGTTGAAGTTCTTAGACCAGTTGAGTGCTCATTTTTTCCCCCATTCTTTCCTCAGCTTCTTGGGCTTGGGGGAAGATTGACATGGGTATAAAACTGTCCATTCTACCTTCTTTAATGCATATTTTCTTATTTCTGTTCTAAATCCAAGTGCTATACTCTCTCACCTGAATTCCTTGACTCCTGTTAAGGTTTATTTACATATGAATATTTGAATTAATGTTTCTGCAAGGAGATTTATACTGGAAAGTTCTATTCTACCATTTTGCTAATGTCACAGGCTATTAAAGATTTTTTTTTTTCTTTTTTGTACCAGGGATTGAACCCAAGGGCACTTAACCACCAAGCTACATATCCAGCCCATTTTTATTTTTTATTTTGAGATAGCTTAGGGTTCTATGATGAAGAATCCCCTCCTGGATGAATTTGGCCAACTGTATTTTAAAATTTTCAGGGCTGGACTTGAATTTGGGATCCTCCTGCCTCAGCCTCTCTAGTCTCTGGGATTACAGGCATGCACCAACATGCCTGGCTGGAAAATTTTTTGTGTACATTTTTTGGTATATATTTGTGTTATATCTCATTACATAGTTTTATATTACATAAAATGTTATATGTTGCTATAATTTTATATACATTAAATAGAGTATACATTAAGTTCATTAAATAGATTTAAGGCTGGATTGCTCTTATTTCTCTATGTTTGAAAATACTCTTGTTTATTTCGGTATTTTTTTTAAATTAAGTTTGGTATAGATCTTTTCCAGTGCTAGTAAATAAAACATTCTTTAATATTTTGATTAAGACTACATTGGCTTTCTAGACAAATTTGAAATGAATGAATAGTTTAAAATATTAGCCTTTCAATGATAGTGCTGGTAGTTTGGTCTAATCCATTACAGTTGTATTATTGTTTTACATAGCATACCTTTCCTCAGTGTCTGTTATTTGCCTTTTTTTCCCCTTTAAAATATATCTTACATATTCATTTTACTATTACACAATAACTTCATGATTTGGGGATGTTCAGTTTTTAATTGTAATTATTTTATATTATGATAGCTTTGTTTCCATGTTCTTCATTTTGATTCAATATTTGTTTAATTAAATTTCTTCATCACATTGATTTTTAGGATTTATGTTTTCTTTATTTTCTGAGTTATTTCATGTTTCAAATATCGATTTATATTTTTTCCCTTATTCACTCAAAACTCAAAACTTGTAGATTTGTTCTTATATCTACTTGGAAGTAAATGTTATTAGCATAAAAAATTCTGAGAACATTTTTTAACTCTTGATAAGTGCACTGCTTTTTTTTTTTTTCTCCTCTCTCAGAATGGTGTAGGAGTTTTTTCTTTATGTTGAATTCCAAAGCATTAATCAGGAAAATTTCAACGAATATGACAGAAACTAAACTGAACTGAATTGAGTAAATAAAAGGGGATTTGAAAGCTCACCCATACCACTACCCTCTGGAAGCAAGCACTCAAATGCTGTCAGATTTTGCTATTTGATTCCTTCCCATGTTTGTGCCTTGTGCTAACTACAATCTTTCAACTAAAGACTTATGGGAAACAGGACTTTGGAAAATCATGAAAATGATTTTAAGCATCCAGAAACATACTCTCAAAATTTAGCAATGAAAAAGAAAGAGCTATTCCCTCCTAGCTCTACCTTGCAAAATAGATGATCTCTGATTGGTCTGAATTTCACTTGCCATAATTTGATCTGTCAGTAGAGGCAGATGGTTTGCGTACTCTATCAAGTTAGCTATGTCCTCTCCCCTCCACTGAGTAGTGAGGGTTCTATGACGGAAAATTGCCCCCCTGATGAAATTGGCCAACTGTATTTTAAAACTTTCAGCACTATTTTAGTCAGAAGAAATAATTGTGTATGTCACTCAATAAGCTCAATAGGACAACATTTATTGTTTGAGATTTTGAATTAGTTTTAACTAGAAAATTAGTAAGTGTGGAAACTGCAGATTTAGATGTTATTTAATTTCAGGATAAATTTCTTCTGTTATTTTTCTCTATGTTTGCTTGAGTTTTGTAATCTTGTTCTTTGTGGTCTTCCTTGCAAATTTCTTAGGTCATTAATTCAATCTTGTTTTCCCATTTATTCCCCATCTTCCTTCTGACAATGAAATTGGCATTTGTCATTACTAATGTTTCATTAAAGTTCTTACTTAAATAAATAAAACAATATGAGATTTAGATGTTACCATAACAATGAGTTAAAACCTCAAAACATAGTTCCATACAAAAATCATTATTTATTTCTTACTTATGCATCTGAGGTTGGCTGTTCCTCTTTTTGCTTGCTAGATTTGTTTGAGCTTGGCTCCAAAATGAAAGTTGGGCTCAGATCATCTCCATGTTTCTCTCTCTAATCCTTCTTGGACCCCATCACTAGCAGTCATATTCTTCACAAGTGAATTTAAAAAAACATAAGAATACTAAGAATACAAGGTAAAGTGCAAAAAAATTTTTTAAATCTTTACTGGTACCATATGACTTTTGATCAAAACAAGTCACATAATTAAGTAAGAGAAGGGGAGTACAGTGCTTCTACCCTGACAGGAGTGTGAATATATAATATTAGTTAAAAATTAAAGAAAATTATTTCTTTTTAGCAGGTTATTTGTTGGTTACAATTACATGTAAAATATCCTCATTTTTATTCACAGAATCCTCCAAAGCCTCATCTAGCTGACTTAGATTTCAGGATCAGATAACCAATATTATGTCTAGATATAATTTATAATCCAAAAACTTATGAACTGATAAAAGAGGCCACTATCATTCAAAGTACAATGGATGGGGAAAATCATAACAAATGTTCCCATTAAAAAGGCATAATAATAAACTGCACATATTAGTAATTAATCTGTAGGAATCTTGCACCACATCTGGACAAATATTGCCAAGTCTACCTATCCTCGTGGCATGCAATGTTCTTTGATTAGTCCCTGTGTTTGCTTTCTGAGAATGATTAACTGGTCCATTACTTCCCACATCTCTATTCTGCCATGTAGTCTTTCTTTTTCTAAAAAATCTCTATGGCCACTTCTGAAAAACAAATTAAAGAAGAGTTTTTTCTATGAAGTTTACCCCAATTAAGATCATATTCAAAAGCCAGCCACAAAATAAATTATTTCTGGAATATACTTCTCATTTTAATTTCAATTATAGCCTCCCAGAGTAGATAAAAAATTGGGGGGACTTTAAATTTAGAGTTTTCTTTAAGGCACTCATTTAATCCTTTAGGAGTTCTTTAAAATGGCATATGGACACATCCTTATTTTGTCATATTTTGGGGCCATATTTTATTGCTGTACCAGAGAATCATTCCATCACCTTGTTGTGGGGCAGGTCACTCAGAAAACCCACAAAGCCCCAGTTTTGTCCAAATTGAAGGCTTTATTTAGCCAACCAGCCAACGACTGCTCCCCACAGGACCCATAACTGTCTGTAAGGAATAGCCTGAGCATTTTGGGATACTTAAAGGCAAAAACTGCAAAAACCACATCTGGGTTGACATAGCTGCAAGCAAGCAGGTACAGAAGCTGAATTGGGCAGTTAGCAAGACAATGAATGGGTACATTGGTGTTTCCTGAGGGACTTTCCAGGTTGGCATAACAACAAGCAAGCAGAAGGGAAGTGGGTCAAAATGACCCTAATTCAGTACAAGTTAGAGAATGGTTACTAACAACTAGACAATCAATCTCTGACAAGATACACTGCCCAAGAAAAATGGCAACCAAAAAAGCACAATTTTACATTGTATAAGAATTTCTATTGTGGGTTGCCAAGTATGTTATGCTAGGTAACTATTAATAGGTACAGAGGCGGGGCTTTCCCATGAGAGAAGCATTTCTTACATGATATGGAGTCTCGGGGTAAAATGGAGTCTGTTTGGTCATTGCCAATAGAGCCTGACCCGTCGTAACAACCCAAGGCTAAATATGAGCAACTATACATTTGATATGGTTAAAAAGCTGTTTAACTTTACCATTTTCCAACTCCTAGCATTTAAAAGTTATTCATTTTTGCTCTCAATTCTATTTTTACCCTGGCTAGTTTCCTCCTATCTTAGAGAACTTTATCAAATGTAACTTTCAGCATCCATCTCAGGATTTCAACAATCGACCTCAAAATCTCTTCAATCAACATGACAGGTTTATTAGATATATTTTCTGTTCTCCCTGTTATCATGGGTGACAGTTTTACCAAATATTTAGCTACTACATAACATAGGTTGATATTTCCCCTACTTCTCATCCCTTTACTCAGAATTTTTCTAACATCCTATAATAGTTTCCTTGCTACCTCCTGCCCAGTTCCACAATCACTGCCACCAAGATTTAGATTTTTATTTCAACACCTCTCCTAATAAAAATTGTCACACTGCCTTAATTGGTTTTACAACACTGTGCAAAATATCTAAGATAAAAAAAAAAAAAAAAACTTAAAAGAGGAAAGATGTGTTGTTGGTCATAGTTTCAGATCTTTCAGTCCATGATAATTGCCCCATCAATTTGGGCCTATGGTGACAGAAGTCATCATGGCAGGGAGCAGGTAGTGAAGCAAAGCTTCTCACCTCTGAGCATCCAGGAAGCAGAGAAAGAGCAAGAGGTAGGGCATGTCCTATTGACCAAACTTCCTCCCACTGAGCTCTGCTTTTCACCACCTCCCAATAGCGCCACAGGCTGGCCACCAATGCATTCACTCATGGAACATGACTTTAAGAGACATTTAAGCACACTGTAAAAGAGGTCGAGAAAAGTCACAGGGATGGGGAACCATGATTGTTTGAACACCAAATTATCACCAGTAAAAGAGAGTTCTACACTTAGTACGAAAATATTGTCAATAATTTTGTTACCACCATTTCAGAGCACTACATATGACAGAGTGGAAAACAATTCTGTGGGCAGGGCTCAAGATGGCAGGCTCAAGAAATCACTGTAGCTGGGCAAAGGAAAGCACTTGGACAGGGTGACCAAGAATGGTTTTGAAACTCTGTAGCAACAATGAAAAAGTAAGTAAGAAGCTGATGTTAAGAAGAATTATAAAGAAACTTAAGAAAGTATATACCAAGAATAATTAGCCAAGGTGCCTTTTAATATTGATGGTATAGAATAATAATTTAACTCTGAAAACCAAACAAACAGGCAGAAGAATCACAAAATTACAAATACAATTACCACCTCTTAATGTACTTCACTAGATTTAAGAAAAAATATTCTCAAACTACAAAATTTAGTATTCTATCTAAAGACCTCCAGCCATGTATACATACAATTTACTTTCCAGTCCAATTATAGTATTACAGGATGAACAAGTGATTTTCCATGTCCACACAAACAAATATAGAAAGAAAACAACATAAGAACCAAAATTTTCATCTTATAAAAATTTCTCAAATAGTCCTGAAGCAGAAGGAAACTATAACATAGCATCCAAACATGAATCAAATATCATTAAATTAGCATTTGGATGTGTATAAAAAGAACTTAAATTGAAAATTCAAAAATGCAGAAAAAATTGCAAAAATATAATAAATTTAATTGGAGTTAACTATAGTTAGAAACAAAACTGAAGAAAAACAATCAGCAAAAAGTGAAAACAGAGAAGAAGATACCCAGAAGAGATAGGTTAAGTTGATTACACAAAAGTGAATATTGAGAAAAATCATGAAAATACTCAAGAGCCCATAAAGGCAATAAACAAAGTGGTAAAAAAGTATGAGAGTAAACATGATTAATAAATAAGATAAGCAAATGGTGACATTTATATAGTTACAGTCTCAGAAAAATAAGATGATAACAATAGAAAAGAATTATTTTTCAATTATTTTTTAGGAAAAATTTGAGATAAAATACATAAATTTGAGGCTGGGGCTGTAGCTCATTGGTAGAGCGCTTAACCTCGCACATGTGAGGAACTGGGTTCAATCCTCAGCACCACATAAAAATAAATAAAGATATTGTGTCTGACTACAACTAAAAATATATATAAAAAATAAAATAAAGTAAAATACATAAATTTACTTAGAAAGGCACACTAATTCTGAGAAAAAAAATGAGCAGAAACAGATCACTCCAAACTTATAATTTTTAGAAGTTTATATAAAGAGAAACAAAAAGCAAAATAAAACTACAGGACTGTAGACAAAAAGACTCGGTCCTATACTAATGGAAGAAAATTCACATTGGCATCAGGTTGTAGAAAACAACTGCAGAGCAGCATTTTTTTAGGAGCTCTAGGAAATAAAGTGTAAGCTAAAAGATTTTTATATCCATCCAAGTTGTCATATAATATTAAATTGATAATAAATCAGATTTAACCTGCAAGAATCAGAGGATACTATATTTAAAAGCCCTTCCTGAGGAATCTACTAGGGGACAATTTCCAACCTAACCAAATAATTTCTGGGGAGACTTTTAGCTAAAGAACAAATCATGTCTCATGCAATAATGTCATATGACAGATGTGCTTCATTCCAATTGTTTATCATTTTATTCATACTTACTATATGATATGTCATATTTAATATGTTTCTTGTTACTTTTTTCTTAAATAGCAAAAATGGTGACAATAATAATAAATATTAAATAGCAGATGTTCTGCCAATGCAAGTGCAATATCACTAAAAAAAATGGGAAGAGAAGGATAAGAAGATGAAAAAGAATATAATGAGCCTTTTAATCATCTCATAGCAATAGTTACAAATAAAGTTACATAACTAAAGGTGAAAGCCAATAGTTGAATGCTTAGTCAGAAATTATAGACAAAGTATCTTATAAGTATTTTGTGAAAGGTATAACTGTCACACCAACCATGAACAAAACTGAAGAGAGTGAAAAATAAAACCATGCCAGAAAAGCAACAGTATAAATATAAAATATCATGCCAAATAAATATAATTAAGATCATATTACAGAATTGAAACCAAGTATATCAATTATACCATTAAATTGCCAATGAGCTCAAATCACAGAAATTATTAAAAAAGGTTTTTAAATTTCCTCCAAAAGAAAGAGCAAAACTATACTCATATGCTTGGAGTGGGAGGTTGCGGAGGACAGCTCTTTGAAAGCTCTGTAGAACTGGCAAGAGCAGATCAAAACTGGAGGGAGTCAACACTTGAATAATAAAACATTGAGTCAATGAATGCCCCCCCCCCCTTTCTTTTGCCTGTAGGCAGAACACAGTAGGCAACCTTGGCTAGCAACCTGAAGAGGTACTAGCCTGAAACATGAGAGGGTAAGAGTAAGAGGTTGTCACCTCAGCTGAAAATGAAGGATCCCCTGATGGCAAGACCCAAAGACTTTTACAAATTCTGCCCAAATCTCTGGCTGACCCCAGCACTCAGAGCACACAAGGTACACTCCAAAAAGCCCCAGAAGGCTAAAAGTACTGAACAGAAATTGCAGCTGCCACTTATTATGGGGAAGACAATTTACAATTTGAGTTATGTCAAGTTAACTGCTAAAACAAAAACAAATTGTCATTCTTTAGACAGTAACAGAATATGATGTTTTAATAATGTCTCAGTCACCATATCCAATAAAAATACATTCAAATGTTCCAGATACATGAAGAAACAGAAATTGTGACTCATATTTAGGAGAAAAGAAAATCAATATAAACTGAATCTGGGATGACTAAGATATTAGAACTAGCAGTCAAGAATTTCAAAGCAGCCAATATTACTATGCTCAATGGTGTAAAAAAAGAATGTACTCTCATAATCATGAACAGAGTGGGGACCTCCGCATAAGGATAAAATGGTAAGAGAGAAATAACTTATAAATTATAGAACTGAAAAATAAAGGTGAAATGAAAATTCACTAAATTGGCGTACCAGTTCAATGACGATGACAGAAAAAAGAACAGGGAAACTTGAAAGAGAAAACAAAAGTGATCTACTCTGAAGAGTAAAGTGAAAATAATTAAAGCATAATGTGAAGAGAGCATCAGTGACTTATGATTGAACATCACCAAGTTCCACAGACATATAATTGGAGTTCCGGAAGGAAGAGTGATAAAAAGGAAATGAGTCAGAAATAGATTTGGAAACATGATGCCCGGAATTCCTTGAAATGTGATAAAAGACATAAATTTGGAAAAAAGAAAAACAAGAATTTTAGAAAACCCCAGCAAGATAAATAGAAACCAGACGTATAGGTATATGATGGTCAAATTATTGGAAATACAAAGGAAAAACCAAGTCTTAAATATACTTGTAGAAAAAAAAAAGATGATAATGATGCTCATGCTGGCTGACTTTTCTTCATAAAATGGAGGCCAGGAGACAGTGGGATATGTTTTTAAAGTGCCAGAAGAAAAAAAAATATTCAGTCAATTCTGGAATTCCATACCTAGCAAAAGTTTGCTAAAGGTAAAATAAAAGTGTTTATTAAAAACTAAACAAATAAAACACCTAGGAGACTTCATCACTGGCAGAGTAGCACTAAAGTAAATATCAAATAAAGTACTTCATGTTGATGGAAAATAAGATGAAGCCAGATTTTGGGGAATGACTGAAAAGTATGGGAAATATGGGTCAATAAAGTATATTTTTTTCTTGATTTCTTTAAAATGAATCTGATATTATGAAATACATACCTGGTCTTTGCCTCCATTTCCAGGCATACAACCTCTAAGTATCTTTGAAATCTCCTAAGTGATAATGTACTTTTCTGTGCTAATGAGTTGTGCTTCAGAATAGACACGGGTCACTAGAAATACTAATTTCTGAGATGTGAATATGGCTTAATATTTGGAGATCTATTTTATGTGTCTTTATGTGAATGATTCCAGGTAGAAATCATAGTTTCTCAGGAGATCTTTGACCAAATTTGATACCTGTTTTATCTGAGAACACTTAATGAAATAAGAATACACACATACACACTAGGAAAGAACTTGGAATAGGATAGAGACAAGCACTCAGACTAGGTCAGGAACAAAGCAAGGATTCTTCTTTTTTACCCATTACTACTTATTACCACATGAGAGAGTCCATTAAATTGAAGAAAAAAATTAAAATATCTCTATTTGAATAATATTTTCTGAAATGTAATATAATAAATTATAAGATAAACTCAAATAATAAATATTATATAATGTAATAAGATATAAAACTTAACATAAAAGCCAATTATGGTCAACTATACAAACAATAACCAGAAAAATATGGAAGAAACACTTAGTGCAAACTTTAAAACACTAAGACTCAAAAATAAATTTGGACAAGAGAAAAGCATTCCCTGCTTTTGAATTTAATAACACATGCATGCCAAACTTCTATAAGTTGATACACAATCTAATGCAATTTAAATAAATGTATATAACATGATTTTTGTAAAAAATTAACTTTTGAAAAAAATTAACTTGCAAAAATGTTTATGAAATCTTGAAGAAGAGACCTGGGTGAGGGAGCATATACTTATCAGATACTAGAACGTACTATACCACTTCTGTAACCAAAACAATGGAGTATCGGTACATGAATGAATAGAAAGAGCAATGGAATAGAAAAGTAAATTCAGAAAAAGACCCATCTGCATACAGAAATTTAGTATAGGATAAAAGTGACACTTCTATCATTGTAGAAAATATAGACTCAACAATAAATGTGATTGGCCAACTGTATAGCCACTTAAGAAAAATTATTGAGGCTATGTTTCATAGATTCACAAACGAACTCTCAAAGAATCAGAAATCTAGTAGTTAAAAACACGAAATCATATTTGAATGGAAGAAACCAGATTAATTTCCACATAATCTGGATGCGGGCAAAGGCTTTCTTCTGTGTCACAAAATCTTGGTGTAATAAAAGAAAATACTGGTAAATTCAACAATATAAAATTAGCAATTCTTTGTTTAGTAAAGAAAATAAAGTCAAAATATAAGCTATGAAGTGGGGAGAAACATTTGTCTAACATGTATGCATTAACTTCTGAAAAATATAAAGAATCTTAAAGAATCAAGAAATAACAAGATCAAAATGGGTTGGGGTACTAGTGCAGTGGTAGAGCATTTACCTAGCATGTGTGAGGCACTGTGTTCTGTTCTCAACTCACATATAAATAAATAATATAAAGTTCTGTTGACAACTAAAAAAAATATTTAACAAATAAATAATAAGACCAAAATAAAATGATAGTAACAAAATAAAATAGTTGCATGCGTTGTGTGCATGGAGGTGTGTCTGTCTCCTTACTTTTGCAAAAGAAACATAGAAATATAAACCAGAAAAGAATAAATTTGTTACCTCCATAAGATATGTGTTAACATTAGAAAGGTAAGAATAGGAAAAAAACTTAATCATTTTATTTGATTTGACATTATTTTTTTCATTGGACTTTTGGAATAATGTTAATATAATTTATGCAAGAAAAACTAACTCAACAAAGAATTGCAAAAAACTGAAATTAAATGCAAATATTATCAAATAACTGCATATACAATTGAAGAAAATAATTAATCTAAACAACTTTTGTATAAAGTAGTCTTCCTATATTCCCAGTAGGATATATTATATGGACAAAAAAATCTTACCTTTAACTACTATATGTTTTTATAGTAGTTTTAAATGTGTAATATGTTTGAAACAGCTTCATGTGTATTGCATGATTAACCATTTTAGGACACATATTGATGGAATGACACTTGTATCCATCCATAGAATAAGGGAATTATAAAGGGAGTGAGTTAAGAAGAGAAAGAACACTGTCATGTTGGATTTGCAGTGGAGATACGGATAGGAGTTAATGATTTAAAAATATACTTTCTAGTTTTGTTCCTGGTAAAGCTAGTAGAAATAGTACACTAGTAGCAATAATCATCCATAGTGCTGAGATCTTGATTCTATATATGCCATTTTTCCCCAAAAGGTGCTGGAGTTCCTTGAACAATCGTTTAATCTAGGACTGTGTGATAGAAACAAGTTAAGGCTGAGACATATTGTTATACCAGAGAGTAGAAAGCTCTCAAAAGTTCATGGGAACATGTCAATAAGGCATGAAAACATGTTTGAAGAGTTTTCCTACTGGCCAATTTTGGGATGATTTGATTTTACAAAAAACAAACAAACAAAAACCATGATGGAAATGTTTTACATCACATTGAAGAAAAAACAATCTATGGTTCATAGTGATACTAATTTTCAAAAGGCAGGGTTGGAAGTGAGGAAGTCAAATCAGTTTTTTCTCCCCAGAAAAATGCCAAGTAATGAATGAGAAATGAGAAATGGTAAGATTAGAAAAAAATCTCCATTTTATCTTAAGAATTAATTTAAACATAAATTATAAATGTATGTTTATAATCTTAAGATTATAAATATCTTAAGAATTAATTTAAGCATAAATTAGAAATGTATGTTGAAACCATGGAGCTAAAGATTTTGGGGGAACATGGCTTCAATACATAAACTCAGGTTAGTTATTAATTATAACAGGAAGGAGGTACTCTCACAGAGATGATATGTAATGATTACCACCTTTACCAAATAAATGAGTTTAATATTGCCAATTGCACGGTAAACTAACATCATTATCTTTTTCTATGATGCACCAAGAATGATACAAAATCATCTCTGTAGTATGCTGGTACTCTTGGTAGAAATGTTTAACCTGGGTCTAATGAGAGACATTCTGAAAAATGAATGGCTTGCACTCCTCAAAAATATCAGCATCATTAAGGCCAAAAAAAGTAAAGGGGACTATTTTTTTTTTTATTAAAGTAGAACAGAGAGTGATGGAAATTGAATAAATGCATTGATTGGGAACAGAAATCAGGATGGGAAAGAAATTAAAATATGGACCACATGTGGTAACAATAATGATATCAAGACTAAATTCATTTAATGTAAAGATTTTATTACATTCTTTACGTTTGCATATAAGAGAACATACCTCTTCTTATGAGCTACGTACTCAATCATTAAGTATTGGTAAAATGTTAAAAATTGGCAAATGTAAAGGAAGTATGACAAAAAGATAGTCATTGTTCCTTCTTGGAAACTTTTCTAAGGGTGTTTGAGAAAAAGAGAACTGCAGAACCCACAGAAAATTTCTAATCTAACATATTTTGTCTGTTTTTTTTTTCCATAAATCAGGTAATATATATTACTCTGCCCTTGAAATTTGGAGAGGTGAATTTGTGACCTATAACACTCTTGTTGCTCAGTGTAATTGAAAACCAGGATCAAGGTAAGAAGCAGATTTGAGACCCAACAAGCACAGGAAGTCTAAGCAAAAAATAAAAATAAACAAATGGGATAACATCAAACTAAAATGCTTCTGGGTCGCAAAAGAAAGTGTAGCTCTAACCTACAGAATGGGAGATAATACTTATAAACTATACATCTTAAGGGGGTTGATATCCAGAATGTATAAGGAATTCCAAAATGCAATAGCCAAAAGCAAATTTAAAATTCTGGTTAAAAAACCCCAGGTTTTGGTCTGCGGTTGTGGTTCAGTGGTAGCACACTTGCCTAGCACATGTGAGGCCCTGGTTTTCGATCCTCAGCACCATATAAAAAATAAACAAATTTAAAAAAGGTATTATGTCCATTTATAACTAAAAATATAAAAAATAAACCCAGTTTATTAAAATCAGATCAAGCTACTCAATAAAACAATACATCTAAATAGGTATTTCTCAAAAAAATAAAAGCATATAAATGGTCAACAGATGTATGGAAAAATGTTCAATATCACTAATCATCAGGGAAATGAAAATCAAAACCACAATGAGATATCACTTTACCCAGGTAGAAATGGCTAGCATCAAATAGACAAGATAATACATGCTGGTTTGGAAGAAAGCTAACCCTGGCACACTGTTAATGCGAAGGTAAATTAATCCAGTTATTATGGAGAACAGCATGGAGGCTCCTCAAAAAAATTAACAATACAATGATCATGTGATGCAGCATTATCAGCACTGGGTAGATATCCCAAGGAGGGGAAATTAGTGTGTTGAAGATATATCTGCATACATATGTTCATTGTGTCACTATTCAAGAAATGGAAACAACTGAAATGCCTATACACTAATGAATGGATAATGAAAACGTGATACACATACACAATAGAATACTATTCAGCTTTGCAAAGAGTGAAATGGTACCATCCAAACAACATGAATGAACTTGAAGATCCTATGTCAAGTGAAATAAGCCAGGCACCTAAAGACAAGCACCGCATGATTTTACTCATGTGGAATCTAAAAAAAGTTTATCTTTTAGAAGTTGATAGTAGAATGAGTGTGGGGAAAAGTTGATTGATGTACGCTAAGTTACTGATGGAGAGGAACCAGAAATTCTGGTTTGCTCTTCCACAATAGAATGGCTGAAGATTCAAAAATATATATATATATATAGCTAGGCATGGTGGCACATTCTTGTAATCCCAGCAGCTCAGGAGGCTGAGGCAGGAGGATCGCAAATTCAAAGCCAGCCTCAGCAATGGCGAGGAGCTAAGCAACTCAGTGAGACCCTATCTCTAAATAAAATACAAAATAGGGCTGGGAATATGGCTCAGTGGTCCAGTGCCCTTGAGTTTTAATCCCTGGTACAAAAAAAAGTGTAGTATGCATTTCAAAAGGCAGGAAGAAAGATTCTGGACGTTTTCACCATAAGGAAATGATAAATGTTTGAGGGGATAGATATGTTTACCCTGATTTAAACATTACATTGAAACCTCAAGTTACCCTATCAAAAAGGTTGATTTTATATTTTTATGTATTCATTACAAATAGATTTAGTTCTAATAAGTAGATTTGATGAAAATATTCTTATGCAATGCTCTAGAATTTACATTCTTTAAGCTGCAAATCCACCATTCAAAATACAGTTTTCATGTGAGATTTCCCTACTTCCAAAGTGAATTCTCCTTTTCAGAAATGAGAAAATTGAATATATTAATAATCAAATGAAATTATCAAGGATAAAATATGTTTCTATGGTACTTGATAGTGGTGGGCTTTGTAGGAAAAATGAAGTAGCAAATATACCCACTCTATTTTGTTTGAATTATTCTTCTTGTGACTGGGTTGGTAAAGTAAGGATGTCGTATTTCAGAAAGTTCTTCAGTTTGGGGGTATTAAGTACTAAGTAAAGTATTAGAGTGGGAACTTTAACCCAAGGTCTTCTAGGAGAGTAATAAAGGAGTGTGATAAAATTGTGAATTGGTAAGAAAACACCCTGTTAGGGTGACCATGTGCCAGATTGTTGGCTAACAAGTAGCAAGTGCTGGTGCTGCTTCTACTGTCTTATTCTTCTAGGCTGAATATGATCTGATGGCAAGAACCTGTTCAACTATCTTGCAATCATGAGGAGAAGGCCAAAGGACATCTACCCCAATGGCTGAGTCATTAAATTCATCCTGCTTCTGACAACTTTTGCAATTCTTATGTTCTTCTTTGTCCTGTTTAAGCCAGTCGCCTTGGTATACAATGTAGTCCAACCAATTGAACCAGGAATTTGTGGCAAAGGCCTAACATAAAATATGTATAATTTGATACTTCTTAGGCACCCCTTGTATCAGCTCCCTCAGGACTCTATGGGATCAAATAGGATAGACGATCAGCAGAGATAAATCATGCTCCCAATGGATGTAAAATAAAAGCTGCCCAATGCGGCACTGATTGATCAACATTGAATGAAAGGAAGAAGCAAAGTAGAGACCCCAAATAGAGAAAAAGGAGATAGCATGGAAAGCAACTTGCACCTGAGTTTCTCATGTTGATCTCCTGTAATTATTAAAGACCACGATGCATGCTGTGAGGCAGAACTGGTGAGGAGGTGGCCTCCTGAGCAAGGCTGAAGACAGGAGGTTTCCAGCAGTCACAGTCAGAATGGAACTGTTGAGGTATTATCCCCAATTATGCCATTTTCATTTGAGAATTTGAAGGACATGGGCTTTCTTCAGGCTAGTTAATAAATTATTTAAAAGTTATTTTATGATAACCAAAAAAAAAAAAATGATCTGATGAGGACAGTTGATCCTGAGACCCAGCCAATATTAAGTTCTTGCCAAAGCAGCCCTGGCATTTGGCTTCATTACAAAGGCAATCCCGTAGATGCGGAAGCATCTGCTCTCCCACTTACTGCTCATGTTAAAATGAAAGCTACTCAATAAAATATTTATAAGTATTGCTTCCACTGGTGACTGGATGGAAATAAAGTGGCGAAAAACCAAATTTCTAATAAATATATGAATAGCCACTCAGATGACCACTCTTTGACATGAACATCATTCATAATTCCTGACTCTGTCTCAGTGTGGTCCTTCTTGACAGAAAATTAAAATACAAGTGTTCCAAGGCTCCACTTCCAAGTGTCCAAATGTAGACAATAGCAATCCATTTTGATGTTTTTCCCATTTAAAAATTAAATTGCTAAATACTAATAAGTAAATAAAAATGAGATTGTTCACTCAATCATGTGTAAATTCACCCATTAAACATATATTTTTGTGCCAGATATTGTCATAGAGTCTGTGAAAGAAGCAGTTCTGACCTTCTTAAAACTTCCCTGTAACTGATTAGTTCCAAAGGGGGTGATAAAGAGAAAGTACATTACATTCATTTCTTTGTAACAAAGGTATGCACAAAGTTAGATGTATCTTACCTTGAAGCCTGTCTCAGCAGACTCATTTAAGAAAAAAGTAATTTGAAAACAATTTGGACATTTAATACAGTCTCTTTCAAAAAAAATTGTCAACAGACAGATCTCAATTTTAACACAGTGCAACATTTCTAAAATTCTACTTTTGTTGGCTTTCTTGTCAAAACCTTTCATCTGGATTTCCTTTCGTTCTGTGAGCTCTGAAAATACAAACCTCCATTTGCTCTCTACAGACAGGTTCGGAACCCCCTTTTCCTCCCTCCTTGCCTCAGTTCTTGATTGCTTGGATCGTCTTAGTTACTCTGGCTTCTTTATTTATTGAGTGTTGAATTGAATGCTGAGGTATTACACAGAATTTTTTTGTCAGCATTTTGTAGGCCTCTACAAAGGATATGTTTTTCTAGTACTTTTTTTTTTTCTCTTTACAAACCAATCTCTTTAATTCTCTTTCTTGTTCAAGTGGGATTTATATACGTATCTGCAGGAGTCCTTCCAAATTCAGGTTTGTATTGCCCATCCAGGTTCCATCTAGAAATTCTAAGAACTTAAAGAATTTGAGTTTCTCAGGGGAGAGGGCTTGGTCTTAGTTTAAAGTTGACCTCAGAAAAGAATTATAGGAAACAAACAAAACAAAATGAAATGAAATGCAGCAACAAAAGTTTATTCATGGGCACTTTGAATCTTGACTATAAGCTTTCTTGAAAATTTCACAAAAGGGTATTACAATTACAAGTTTTCTCAAATTTTTAGAAGGCTATTCCTCCACTTTTGTTATTTATTTCACTTGTCTGGCAACATTTCCTTGCCTATGCTCCCAAGTATCATCTCTTCATCTCCCAGCTCTGGAAATTTCTCCTTTTACACACCCTCCATAAGCGGCGTTCAGCTCTCCTTATCCCCACTGCACCTTAGCCTTTATTATTATTATGACCAACTTATCATATAGATTACATTAGGTTTTTGTCTGTATTTTTTCCCCTCTACTTATCACTTGGATTCTTTCCAATAAAGAAGGGCACATTTGGGAAATAATGAAGAAATAAGAGGGAGGGCACATAGCAAATACTTAGAACTTATTAACATTTCTTCTACCCCTGTCACAGCTGTAAAAATTAGAATAGGAGTGAGGGAAAGAGAAATAACATTTCTGAATGTCCACTGTGCACTAAGAAAGCATATTAGGTGATTTTTATATAAGTTGTGTCACAACTTTCATATACTAAACATGCAAATAGGTGTATAGCATACATCAGGTAGTAAAAAATTGCCTTAGGGGAAAAAAAACAGGAAAAGTAAAGAATGTGAGTGGGCCATTTTGCTATTTTAGATCAGGTATTTAGATTAGGTGGATCTCACAGATGGAGTAAGAGTCGGGCATATTCTTTACTGTTATGTGTAACTTTATTGTTATGAGCATGATTCAATAGCAGTTCAGTAGATGTTGTGGAGGGGAAGAGTCAATGGAAGGTAGCCCCATAAGACTAATTTTGCATATTTTCAATACTTTTCTCTGTAATCCCTCTGTTACCTTGTTCATTTTGAACATTTTCTGTTAATTGACCATAACTCATTCTTTCACAATCGATTCTTTTCTTTTTAACCTTTATTTTATTTCTTTATTTATATGTGGTGCTGAGGCTCAAACCCAGCATCTTGCACATGCAAGGCGAGCGGTCTACCACTGAGCAGCAACCCCAGTTCTCACAATTGATTCTTGGTGTTTGCACTAAGAAGCAATGGGGTTCAGCAGACTCATGAGTATTGTTACACTATAACAGGACTTATTCCTTTAAATAAGGCAGAAAGAAAAACGTTGGAAGATCAAGAGAGGCAAGCATTTGGCTAAATTATTGCAAAGGGAGGCCATATATTTTGTAGAAAATTCTGTTGCCTCAGTCTGCACAGGGCTATAAGTATTTAACAAATATAACAACTTCTAGGGGTGGGAGGGGAAGGGAAGGAGCAGGGGGTTAGCAATGATGGTGGAATGTGGTGGACATCATTATCCAAAGTACATGTATAAAGACATGAATTAGTATGAACATATTTTATATACAGGGATATGAAAAATTGTGTTCTATACCTGTAATAAGAATTGTAATGCATTCTGCTGTCATGTATTTTAAAAAAAAGAAAAAAGAAAAGAAATACAACAACTTCTACCCAAGAATGTAGTTAGTATTTCTAAGTCTTATCACTCTATAGACAAGAAGTGTTGTCATCTGTGTGCCACCAAATCAAAACTTTAACATTAGATGTAAGCAAGATACAATATTAAACAAAGTGGCAAACTGGATTTTCTTCTTGAATAAGAGCAACATTCCTGGTACTAATGGGTAAACACAAAAATTGTGACTTCTCAAAGTCTTGCTTTCCTGATCTGAAAAAGGGAGAAAACCCAATGATCATAACTCATTCTTTCTGACTCTTGCATTCTGTCTTTTGGTTAAATAGAATCTTGTGACAGGTTTCCATCTCATGCATCTTATTTTCATCCTGAGTTTTCACCCCTTTCTTTTACTTTAAAAACCTATTTTGTTTTTTGGTCTCTCATCCCCCACCAAAGTTGAACAAGGAAATAGAAGAGAAAGTATGTTGAGGTTTCTAGTCTATACTTTCCTCTCCAAGAAAGTGGGTAAAATTGCGTATGGGTGAAGGATAGAAAGAAAAAAGGAGTTGCAGATTGGATGAGAGAAGGACAAATGAGATGAATGAATGGAAATTGGCATGTGGTGTGCAGGATTAGAGAAAATGGAGAATTATCTAACCTAGGCTAGGAATTAGAGTATGAAGAACTAAATGTGAGATGTCTTCCAGGGTGGAATCCTCCTCCTCCTACGGGTTCATCCATCCCTTGTGGAAGTCTGCCATTCTACAATCCTGAGCACACAAAATTCTCCCTTAGGATGGGGGCTTGGACATCTTGTCTGGAGGAAAGAGGATGAAGAAGGGTATTGTCTCTAGCCCAAATTGAAGTCAAGCAGGAGAGTTGGGATTTTCTGTCTTGTCAGGACAGCAGAGGATAAAGTGCAGGTTACAATTCCTTTTTATGTGAGGAAAAACAGAAACTAGTAGAAAGAGAAGAAGCAAAGGAAAGGGAATAGGTGAGAGGTGAGAAAGGGGAAGTATTGTGGAATTAAATAGACCGAATTGTGTTCTATGCAGGTAGAAATGTATCATAATGATTCCCGCTTTTGTGTATAATTATAATTCATTGAATTTTTTTTCAAAATAATGAAGGAAAATTGTAAAAAGGGGGACCAGTAAAAGAATAAACTGATGTAAGATATTTATATCATTTATAAATAATTTGAGGATCATTTTAATAGGTAAAGCCATAAGTAAATGTGTGGCACTTGGCTATTTTGAAAATGTTGATGAGTCTAGATTAACCACTTGATAACTACATGATTTATTTGAATATCAGTTTCCTCATTTATAAAAAAAAAAAGGCAGTTGCAATTGACAATCTCTGGTATCCTTTCTGCAATAAATGGAATCTGATAAGATGTGGTCCATAGAGACAGGGATAATTTCAATGTACAACATCTGAATTCAATATTCCCTTCTGAGTACTGCTTTCATTCCAGGTTAAATTAAGGGTGGATCAAATGTTTAGTAAATGCAAATATTGTTGCTTAAATATATTCAAAGTGTTAATACAGACATAAAATGTGCCAAAATTGCATGAATGTTGCCTTTTAGAGGCAGGTCTGTAGAATAATCCTTTTTATTCTTTCTCTTTGGTGTTTTTCATTTTTATGTTTATTAAACTCATAATTCTTTAAGAAATACTTAAACTAAAGGGAAAGTTGCTGATATTCTCTCTCTGTGTGTATGTGTTTCTGTCTCTGTCTATATCTCCCTATTCCCTGTTATGAACAGTAGCTAAAATATTTTCTGCAACAATCCAGTTTTTAATTTAGAAGTCAGGGAACCTGCTGTGAAGGCTCAGTTTCTCTTTCAGACTTATCCTTGAGCTTAATGTTGTTCGTGTTGAATTTTCTAGCCTCCAATGTGAAAAAAAAAATTTTCTGTAATTTTTAATTTTGGTCCTAGGTGAATTTTTAAGAATCTGATAATAGATTAGCTTTCTTTTTGATCTGCTCATAGTTTATCCATATTTCACAAGACTTTTTTTGTACAATAGCAAAGTACTGAATCCTCATTTGGATGCCTTTACCTGTACAATGACTTCCTTCTTATATCAGAGTAGATGCCAAAAGTCCTTCTAGCAATTATTTCCTTCCCTTTGAAGAGTCTAAATGTTATTGGACAGCATTCTGTAATTCCTTGCCTTACTTTTTTACATTAGACAGTCCCCTCTTGGTGCCAAGACCTCTACAAGATATAATGGAAACCCAGGGATATTGTTTCCATAGTAGCATGCCTCTCGAGTGTACTCATTTCAACAGTTGCAGCCACTCATGCCAACTTAAGCTTGATACCCTCAGATAAGAACAGCTGGCTAAGTAGTCTACTTCAACTCTCAGAATGATCTAGTCAAATCGCCTTTCTTCCCTCCTTAAAAACTATCCTTGAATTCCAACTCTACCAAGGCATTTTGATCAAGTGGGAATGAGATGTGTTTAAATAGCTTATCCTCGCACAAGCATACAAATAGCTGTCTGACTTTTATCCTTGCCACAGATGTGAAAAACACTAGAGAATGAATGAAGCAGAAAGAGATGTGGCATTAATAAACATTCTTAAACAGTCTCTGTCTTGCTTCCTCTTTTCAAATGCTGCCATGGCCAGAGTGGGAGCAAGATTCTGACCAGTTATGTCGAATATATAAAAATGTTTAAAAACACTCATTTAGATATGCTACTTTCAAGTCAATTACTTGTCTAGTCTATATTTGTGTATTACAAATCCGTGCTGAGTCCCTTCATGACCAGTGTCCATCTGATGTCTTCCGAAACTGGGTATATTAAGTGCCAGCATTTGCGTGGCTAATGCCACGAGTGTTTACACTTTGGGACCTGTTTTGCACGGGAGTGAAAACTAGTTAATTTGTATTTATTCACTATTATGACCAACTGCTTTTCTTTATTCTGGGTCACTTTAGAAGGACCAGGCCTAAATGTTATTAGTGTGGAAATGAACAGCCATGAAATCATTACTATCTTGGACTGTTATGATGAGTTTGCTTATGATATGTCCATGGACCACACAGTTAAAGAAGCTTTATCTGAGCAAAATGTGACAGGTTTTCTGACAAAGGAAAACTCTTACATTTGAAACTTGTCCCCAGTTCCACATGTGGTCCTCTTGAATTCTATAAATAATGAAGAAGTAAGAAATAACACTATGCCAATATTATATTGCTTATGTAATGTCTAATTTTTGCTCTTTATGAGGTCTATAGTTCATATAGATTCAGATGACAGGTACTCCACGTGAAAAGTCATAAAAAAGTATGACTTGTTCATTTTCCTATCTTATTATACCTACAATAATATCAGATCCAGAACTTGAGAGTTCCTACTTAAGTAATAAATATAAAAATGGAAAGGATATGGTATTTCAAAAAGGATAGTGTGAGGCAATAAATGATTATGAGGCAAAAGAATTATATAGACAATGTGAATTGGCAGGAAGGAGGGAAGTGGAATTAGTGATGAGAAAATAAATATTGGTGTAAGTTTGGCCTTGAATGGTTAATACACAGTGAGGGGGGAAAAGAATGGGGAAAAAGACATATGGAGCAGGATAACAACTCTGTCATGTGGTGTCCCCTTTCCATGTCAACATGTTCTGTCACATTTTTGCGTTTTTATCGTATTTTATTTCTTTTTTTATTTATTTCTTACATACATGACAATAGTGGAGTGTATTACATTAATAATTATCGATTCACATCACAATTTTTGTAACTGTATATAAAGTATGTTCTTTTGAAAAAATGATGGAGAGAAAAATAAGCAAGTAAATGTTTAGGTAATAAAAAATTACAAATATGTAAAGGAGTCATCACTTCTACCTTTACACTACCAAAAGAAAACTAAGGAAGAACTGGCCATTCTATATTGCATATTTGTGCAAAATAAAAATGTATCCTAATCTTTAGAGATCACATTCCCATACACACCACAAGTAGCAAAGAGAGTGAGCGAGAGTCACAGAAAACTGTTCAACAAGAGGGTAATGAAGAACATGAGTGCAGGGCAGGGGAGGTCAAAAAAAAATCTGGCGAAATTGATCTGAAAAATAATGGCAGCCCTAAAACAATTGGAAAAACCTGCTAAGCAAAGACCAGAAACCAAACTGATAGTAGATCTGCCAATCACCAAGTAACGGGTGCATAAGGAATTTGAATCCAGTTTGCTCAGTCTATCTGAGCCTGGCCAGGTGTGAGAACATTCATCAAGGTCTTGATGGACTATAGCACCCATCCATGAGAAATCTCATTTCTGGACATTCGGCAGTCCTTGACCTTGAAAGCAGTTACAGACTGATAGTCACTCTAACTTGATAAATGATAATTTCTCAAAAGAGAAATGTAATTCTCCCACTCTACTATGATCCAAACACATACAGATTCACACATATACACATGGCATAAAAATGTATAGCTAGGTACATGGAAAGGTCCAGGAATGTGTGACATACTCATTCTACCAGCAAGTCACTGATAATACTGCTGTATTTGATGCATTCAACATAATTACACCTACAAACCCTATGTCTGCCTTGCTCAAAAAGCTCCCAGACAAATCTTGGCTATCTGACAGCAAGGTGCACAAGTGAGTCTTTGCCACAAGTAAGAAAACAAATGCTTGTTGCAAATAATGCCTGGGTTGTAGCCATGTTCTGTCCAGAACTACAGTGTCCTCTTCTGAGAACCTGGCCAAGGAATATTAAAATGTGCTGGAATCTTATCTGCATATGTATTTTTTAGATTAAACAGACATACTGATGTTTTCTGTCTTTATCTTACAGATTCTTATTCCTCCACTAAATTGTAAACATTTATGAGGTCACTAATAGATTATATGCCACTTATTTCTATTTCTTGTTCATCTATCACAATTCTTTAGTTTTATCCTCTTTATCTATCTGTCTATGACATGTAATCAATGACTGTTTGTATCAATATTCACAGGCTTCCTCCATTCTGAAAATGATAAAAATAAATTACTATATGATAAAATATCAATGAGAATTAGTGCTGCCTTTCCATGAGGATAAGATTAGGTATATTTTTATAGATGGGTAAATTTTGTTATGTATTTGTTAACAAAAATCCATATGGAGCAGGATAATGTAATCTCAAATCCAAGTTTGAGATTGTATAATCTGAGGCCAATACATAGATTCCTTTTGTTTTTGTAGACAATCCTTTCCTTGAGATTACGAATATACAAGTAGCATTATCTCTTGATTTATTGGTAATGCAGGACAAGATCTATTACCCAGTTCACTCATTAACCAACACTCTGTCCCCACAATCCTGGCAGAAGCTCTCTGAGATGTGGACCTCAGCACCTATACTCTTCTTTACCCGTCAGCTAAATTACATGTTTAACAAATGCCAAGTACTTTTTTCCAAACATATTTATGCTAGCTTTACATGCTATTGTAATCATATCTTTTAACTAATTACTGCTTAAAAAAAAACAATGAAAGCAAAAAAAAAAAAAGTTGGTGGTTTAACTTGGCATTGCATCAAGATAGTGGTAAGTAAATGTATATTTATAAGATTGAAGTTAAAATAAAATGTTAAAGATATAGAGTTTTAGAAGAGAAATGATCTTCCTTAGTAGACTTTTAAAAATATGCTTAACGTTCATCTGGCTAGGTACAGAACTTCTACTTATCACCTTTGAACTGGATCATCTTCCACTAGTGCATATTTCTGGTTCATACAATTTAGGCAATCCCCTTGAAACCTCAAGTTGAAGGTTTTCATGGATTCATTCATTTATTCATTTTACTGCAACAACATGCTCAAAATAATACTAAATGATGCAGGACTATGGTCTTTCCATTCACAGAACTTGCCCTTTAATGAAAGAAATGTTAAAAATACAAACAACAAACCTATCATATGAGTTGTATAAACCATAGCAGGAGCTCACTTTCAGAAGGGTAGATGAAAAGACTTATTTATTTATTCAACAGAGATGTCTAGAAATATGTGTTAGGTAGTGGAAACTATGCTTAATTCCAAGGACACGGTAGTGAATAAGACACACAATTCCTTTCCTCATGGACATACCTGCCTGAAAAGATACTTCTTTTATGTAAGGTAGGAAGGATTCTGATAGGTAGAATATTTGAAAAAAATAGTGAGATTAGTGTTGTCTTAAGCAAAATCAGGAAGAAGCTCAAGATATGTTGGGGAATTAGTAAAAAAAAAAAGAAGAGGATACATCTGTAGAAGTATAGTGAGAGATAAGGTTTAAAGGTACAAAACCTCCTAGATTTATATAAGGACAATTCTTTGAACATTGGGAGTGTGCCTTCTGAGTCTATTTCCTCATCAAAAAGGAAATGAAGCTCAGATTCCATGACCAAAAAGGTCCTATACAAATCTAGCATGTTAGCTTCCTGACACTATAACAAAATAGTTGAGATAAATCAACTTACAAGGAGGAAATATTTACTTTGGCTCATAGGATCAGACGTTTCTGCCCATGGTCATTTTGTCTGTCGCTTTTGGACCTGTGGTGAGACAGTACCTTTTGGCAGGGAGTGTTGTGTAGAGCAAGGTGCTTGCCTCTTGGTGACAGGAATGCAAAGAGAGAGAGAAAAGAAGGAGATAAGGTCCTAATATCCCCTTCAAGAACACATCCTCAGTGATTAGACCTCCTCCAACTTCCACAACCTCCCTGTAGCTGGAGACAAAGCCTATTAAAGGGGCTTTTACAGGGAAATTTGTCATCCAAACTATAGCATCTAGATTTTTTTCCTATTTGAATTTGAATCCTCATTTGTGGTTTTTGGAACACAGACAACATCCCAAATCCTTTCTTGTAAGTTTGGTTTGTTGATAAGCCCTTGTCTTGAGCAAGATTTCACACAGAGTCTGCCATGAAGGAACAGAGTTTGTCTCCACATTGTTCAGTGCAGGTCCCCATTTTTTGCTATGGCACTCCACTGATTGCTTATAGCACAATATAATCAGAAGGAACAAGAGGAAGGAAACAGAAGCCTTTATAACCATTTCTGGGTCCTGAGATTTCTTATTCTTCAGAGGTTGTTCTGTCCCTCTGAGCCTATGTATGGAAGTGTCATATAGACTTGGAATTTAAAGCTTCTCCTTTTTTTATGCGGTTTGATTTTATAGCTTAGGCTTTACAAATTCTAAGACTATGTCTATATAATACCCAAAAAGATTTATTGGGCAACAAATTTGCTTGGCCATTTGCATCCTAATGGCAAAAGCAATTTCTTTAGCCAGAATAGTTTATTTTCTTTTCAGTTGCAAATGGGGATATTCTAAGGGGAAGTAAGTTATTTTGGTTCAAAGGGGGGTATTACAGCTGTTTATTTCTGACACCTGTCAACCTCCCACCTCCGCAAAAATTCTTCATTGGCAAATATTGTATGTCTTGACTCAGGTGACTTCAGGCTGTAGTAGAATTAACTGGTCCTTATATATTTTAAACTTTGGAGTTTTTCTCTAGGTTTAGTTAAACAATTACAACATGTAAAGGAGACAAAGTTTTATTTGATAAAAGAGAGTTGATGGGAAATTTTACCTTTAGCTGTGTACTAAGATAAAGCTATACGTAGGAATCAGAAGTTCTGAATTTCAGAATTTTGATTTGTATATCTTTAGGACACATTGCTTAAGTTTTTTCTTTCTTCTAGAATTGGAACAGGGGCATAAGATTGGGAAAAGGCAATGGATGGGTGGTTGTATTTGAGGTAGGCATGAACCAATTTTTCACTGAATACTTAATGTGTATTTAGGAACTGTATATATCTTGCTTCAATTGATCCTCCCAATACCCTGAGGAAAGAACTTGGGTTATTTACTTAAGGTCACATGGCTGGTGAGTGGAAAACCCCACATCTGTCTGATGTTACAGCTAGATTTTTCTTCTACATCTCAATGCCTCACAGAAAGTCCCTGCAAGCACTGAACTTCTTTCACTTGAAGCTCTACTTTTAGTTTCTTGACCCATCGAATTCCAGTATTTCCTTTTTTAGCTGTAAACTTCCTGGGTAAAATAATCCAACAGAAAAAGGATAAATTCCTACCTTCAGAAAATTTCTCCATTGCTGTATTAATGTGATCATTCACATGAAGTCACTTTACAAACACAGTTATTATTAAATGAACACAATTAGCCACTTTAGGACTTTTACCCAGAGTTTGATTTATTTCAATTCATACATAAACAGAAATCTGCATTCTTCTTTTTCATTTCTTGATTCCACATAAATTATGTAGCCATTTCTGGAGCAGTGAAAACTGTTCCAGAAAAGCTTTGGGACAGTCAACAGAAATCCACAGGCCTGATTTCAAAGTCTGTTATGGGAGATAACTATGTGTATCACATTTTCTTGCCTAGAGCCAAGCAGTCAGAATATGACATAGACAGAAATGAGTGGCAGTTGTATACTGCTACTGGACAATAGTTTTCTAGTTTAAAGGGGGAAAGGGAGCTTAATGTAGGAAAGACAAAAATAGGCAATCTATCTGTTAATAATCTTTTCTTTTTTGGGTTGAGTATAGCATCCTTAGGGGGCTCTGGACAGAAGGCGCTTCTACAGATACAAATCTAATTGTACTTACAATAAAAGGTGTGTGTGTGTGTGTGTGTGTGTGTGTGTGTGTGTGTTTTGATGTCTGCCATTCAGAAGAAGAAAATTTAACTAAAGTAAAAGGGGTACTTCTAGGAATTCCTGGACCCATCAGAACACAGATCATTTGATAGAATGCAAATGACTTAACTGTAATATAGGAAAGCTTCCCAGAGCAAATTACAATCCCATCACTGAGAATTAGCAATGAAAGTTGACAGGCTTTATAAACTTAGAGGTTTTGTTGGATTGGAAGGCAGCTACAGCTACAGTTAGGGAATAAAATGCCCTTAGGTAAAAAGCTAGAAAGGGTTTCTATGCCTATGATTTATTTTTTATGCCATATGTGGCTCTGTAACCAAAATAGTTATGATGGAGAATTACATAACTTCTACCTATTTATACAAACATATCTATATCTACATATGTATATCTATATCTACATATGTATATCTATATGTGTGTATATCTGTATATAGATACATATATATATATACATGTTTATATATATATATATATGTGTGTGTATATATCCATACACATATGTGTATATATATATGTGTGTGTGTGTGTGTGTGTGTGTGTGTGTGTGTGGTGTGTATGTATATATATATGTGTATATATATGTATATACATCTTCCACCATGATATGTGGGCAATTTTTACATTCATAAAATATCAACATAACATACTTACATACATGCAACAATCATTTTTAGATTTCATGACCTCCTGCAATGTGTCAAACTGACCTGAAGCCTCTTTCACACCCAAATTAAAGCATCTAGGAACAGGACCTGGATGTCTCCTACTTATATAATTTCTACAAATGACTTACCCAGCCAATTTCAAGACCACTATTTTTGTTGTAAGCAATATTCCAGAACTAAAATAAAGGATATGAGCAAAAATATAATATGACATATTATTGTCCCTAGGAAAATATATTTATGAAAAAAGAGCCTAAGCATATATTATATTTAATAAGCCCTTGATAAAGATATTTGGACAATTTATATATGCGTACGCTCTTTTTTCACACAAATATGTAATTATTCAATTGTTAGATATATTTAAAAAATGTCTGCTCTGCACCTAGCACTTTGCTAGGCTCTATAAATAAAATAATTGTAAGGGATGTTTATAGTCAATTTGAAAAACATGGCACAGACATTAATTAGAAACTGATTTATCAAAGTAATATATAAAAATAGTTCTTATAGTTAATATGTTGCAGGCAAATGTCTAATGTGTGCACCAAGTACAGTTTTGAGATACCTTAATTGTTGGAAGTCATTTTTTGCCTAATGTAGAGAGATCACAAAGTCTGATGTAATCCACTCCTTGGTTCTGGCAAATCCAAATCCAATCTGGCATGTCTAATGTAAAATTCCAGATCAAGTGAATTCCCTGGAACTTGGGTTCTTTAATAATGAGATTTGGTCTAGAAAAGTAGTTCCCAACTATCTGGTAAGTAGCTGAGGTGCAGGAATTAGTTCCCAGGGGACATGTGCAATTTCTGGAGTTCTTTTTGGTTGTCACAAATTGAGATATGAGAGTGTGCTTATGGTATCTAATGAGTAGAGGTCAAGTATGCTGCCAAACACCCTACAATGTAAAGAAGAGTCCAATTAATTATCTGGCCAATGTGTCAATGGCACTGAGGCTGAGAAAATAAAGTAAATGAGTTTAACAATTTCTCATAACTTATAACACTTTGTGGTTCTTAGATAAAGTCTCTATCATAAGAGAGCACAGAAATCACCTAGAGAGAGTAGAAAATACCTAGACTTCAGCATCCAAATATGTTAATATAGCTTCTAATTAAGTTGTTTGGAATTTTAATACGAACACTAAGAGATTGTCTTTCATCTGAGTTCCCAGAGCCTCATAAGTCAGACCTGTAAAAGCCCTGTGAGACTCATACAAGGTCTCATGGTTTATTAGAAGCAAGCCTGATCTACCTAGTTCTAGCTCCAAAGTCCCTCCTCTGGCCACTGCGCAGTTTGCCTACTGAGAGTAATGAAATCTTGGCAAGAGAAACAAGGAGCAGTTGAAGAATGTGCATAGGACAAAAAAGAAGATTGGTTAATCTGGAAGAGAAGATCTCCATTGGGGATACAAGAGACTGTGAATTTTTAAAGGTAAGATGAAACATTTCAGAGGACCTTGAGTTAAAAAATGAATACTGAATTCAATATATTAGGTTACTGTTTCTCAGCCCTGACCGCAGATAAGAATGTTCTGGGTTCTTTAAAAAAAAGTACTAATGGGAGAGCTCTGCTTCAGAAATTCAGATCTAATTGGTCTGTGGTGAGGTCATGCATATATATGTTTTGAAAGTCCCTTCGTATTTCTAATATGTATACAGAAGCCCACAGGCATCTGCTATAAATCAGAAGCTGGGTAGCATCTTAAAGTGTTAAAGTGGATTCAACTGGTAAAAAAGTATAGCTTAATTAGAGCAGAAATTGGGAAAAAGGGGGGATGGACTATGAGGCTATCGTAGACCTATGGAGATGGGTTAGAAATAGTATTAGAGTCAGAAGACTTACTTTAGCTCTGCTGATGTTGCTTTCATTAGCCTGCTGTATGCCAAAAGAAGTCATCTTACAAGTCAATCTGCTGTGTTTCTGCATTTCTGACTAATAACTAATATTGTGCTTGAATATACTAGAGCAGTGTAAGGAGATTCAAAACAGATATTTTAAAAAATATTTTGGGAAGTAATATTTAAGATACGAAAATAGTGGCAGTGAAGCTGTGAAAACAGAGGCATCTTAGTCCTATTCACATTGATGAGATTGATGACCAACTAAAATCAGACAAGAGAGGAATGGAAGACACTTCTAAAGGCATAAGCCTGTGGAACTGGGTGATCCCTTAACAGAAACAGACATTTGGAACAAGGACTAATTCTTGAAGGAAAATAACAGTAGGTTGAGAATAGAGATTCTCAACTGGGTATAAATTTGGTAATGCCTAGAGATGATTTTGGTTTTGCAGTTAATGGGTAGAGGCAAATCCTTTGATGCAGCTGAACATACTGTTGTGCACAAGACAGTGTCCCACAGGAAAGAATTACCTAGTACAATGTTAATAGTGCTGAGATAAAAAACCTGGTATAGAATTACAAGTGGAATTGGAAGGGGCCAAAGATGTCATGATCCTATAATTCAATTCTTTAATTTCACCAAGGAATAAAATAAAATTCAGAGATTGAATGACTTGGTTAGGGTCTCCAGAAGTGTAGACACCTTGGCAGAAGTAAAATACAACTGTCCTGATTTCCAGTCAGCTAGAGGGGTTCCATATGGCCTCTGACCCAGCTTGCACCTGGCCTGGAGTCATTCCGTTGCTGCATTCATGCTGCATGAGACCCAGCTGGGAATTTGATCTGAGGTCCAAGTAGGAGGTGAATGGGGAAGTTTTCATCTTGAAGTAATCATAACAGATGATTATTTCATTTCTAAATAACTTAAATTTAGGAGAATGAAAATATAACACAAGATATAAATAAAGAAGAAGTGGAGGATTCAGAGGGCTCTTGGAGAGAAGGTCAGAAATTGTTTAACTATTTTGACCCAATGATTTTTAAACTGAGTAAAAAGAATGGTAGATACTGTGAAATAGAGCTTAAAAGTAAGGTAGGAGGAGGCTTCAGGAAGCTGAAGACTTTTGAGGTGGAGGTCATGGTGACATTTGTAGGAACATTTCAGAATGGTTGGGAGAAAGAAGAGAGATTTCAGAGAGAAAGGGAACAATGTGGTAATGAAGATGCCCGTGTAGTTTCAACTGTTCCCTCGTGAAAAGGAGACAATCATGACCTCTCGGACAAGGTCAAGTCAAGGACTTAAGGCAACAGCTTCACCTGTGTTTTCTGAGAGTAAAGGGTACTTTGGCTGCCTTGGATGGACCTCGCGCAGACACACAAGCAAATGCAGGGCTGTGGCGATGTAGGGATGTGCGCACTAGATGGCAGTAGCGGGGTCCTTTCGGCTTGGTTCCCGGTCCTATAAGGCGCTGCTTGTTTAAGTACAGTCTCATTTAGTTGGAGCTGCAGGGAGTGAGGGAGAGGAGGATAGGAAAGAGGAGAGCGGGAGAGCTTGAGGGAGAAGGGGGCTCGCTGTGTTTACACCAGACACAGGCTTCGAGCGTCCATCCCGGACTCTGATTCGCGCTCTCCAAGTGGAGAGCTAAGCTGTTCTGGGATCCGTCCGTCGTGTGGCAGGAGCCTCATCTGTCCTGGTTGCGGGAGCTGGGAGAGCCCAGAGGGAAACCGAGGGAAGCAAGCGGCGCGTTTTACTAGAGAGCGCGAGCAGAAGGGTTCGAGAGCCAAGCGTGTGAGGGAGCATCAAGCGCGGCGAAGACATGAGGACCTACTGGCTGCACAGCGTCTGGGTGCTGGGCTTCTTCCTGTCCCTCTTCTCATTGCAAGGTAAGGGGGGATTCCCTAACCCCTCGCGTCCCCTCCTTCGCGCCGCGGGCTCTGGAATGGTAAGGGGTGCTCAGATTCTGGACAGAACCCGGCTTATTTACAAGTCCTGCGGTGCGCTCCCTGCCCTTCCTGCGCTGCGTCCAGGCTGAGTCCTGAGGCGTGCAGGACTGTGCGGACACACTTGCTGCAATATCCGTGTTGGCAGTGTTGATGTGGAGATCTTGAACCCGTGTGTGTGTGTGTGTGTGTGCGCGCGCGCGCGCGTGTTTGTGTGTGTGTGTGTGTGTGTGTAGTGTTGCCAGCGGCGGCGGGGACTGGTGGGAGGGGGGTGGCAGAGGACCTGGGGTTGTTCCCCTGTAAACTCCTTGTGCGCTGCTGTGGTATTCGCTGTCCCCGCGTCCCTGGTACTGATACCACTGCATTCCTCCTCTTTCAGGAGGAAATTGGCATTAAGTTTAGGAGGAGGTTGGGTATTCCCTTGGCACCTGGTACTTGCATTTCTAGGCAAAATAACCCGTACATATTCTTCTACCCTGAGAAGTGGAAGGGATGCTGGTGGAGGAGAGCGGGGCGGGGGCAGGGAGGGAGAGAGTGAGCCAGCAAGAGAGAGAATTTGAGAATCCATGGTTAATAGCTGTGCTGGCTCAGAATGGTCAATGTGTTTCATGCTTGGAGGACTAAATAGCTAGTGCTGGGTGTTTACTTTGAAGAGATTTTTAGGTCTCTGTGTTTGGGGGAGACTGTGAAGTGAATTCACGAAGGTTAAAAATGAAAACACATACATATTGTTTGCATTTCACTTACAAGCTGGCATCCAGAGCTCTCATCAATGTTAAACATACCTACAATACATTAAGTCTTTCCAACATAAAGATACATTATCTTTTAATCTACCTATCTCATACTTCCCACCACAAGAGAAGCCTTGCACAATTAGCCTTAGAGGGTCTGTGCTATATGGCTCTACCATTGAGGTTCTACTACATCTTCATGTTAGGCATTCTGCCATCATTAGGACCTGCACCCGCTCACATTTCTCCTGCTATTGAACATGCAAGTCTCTTCATTTGCACACGCAAGTGCATACACATACACAGTCCTTCTCATGAACACTCACCAGGAAATGACCAGACTGGCAGTCCTTCTCTTGATTTTCTTCTGACAGCTGGTTGCTAATGTTACATTTGTGGGTTTCATTTTTCATTGCTGGGGGATATTTTGTGTAGCTATAGAACCTTCTTGCCAAATGAAAAGAGAATAGACTTCTGGCTGTTTACTACTTGAAGCGTTACAAGTAAATAAATACTGTGTTGGAGTTACATTTTGAAAAACATTTATAGGAATCACTGGGACTCACCCATAGCACAATTACAAGTTACAGGTTCTTAAAACTTCCTCATCTCAGAACTCACTGACCCACTCCTTACTTATCTAAATTATAAGTTCATGTAATGCACAGTTCTACTAAGCATGCCTGCATAAAAATTAGAATCTGAAACTAGCTTTGGCATTTTACTTTTTTTTTTAATTCAAAGCTCTCAGGACTGTCTCTGTGATTTCAGATATTGCTGCAATTCAGTTTTTTTTTCATACTGAGACATTAGCATCATGACTGTACTATGCTAGCAGCAGAGGTTAATCCCTTTCCTTCCTCTTCCATTTAACTCTAGGAACTTAGCTCTTCAGATAAAATGCTAAAAACGAAGTCACTAGTACATGCTTCTCTTAAGTTTGAGTAAAATTGTGGAATATTCATTACATAGCCATGGGGTCACATAAGTGAAGGGCAGATCAGAGTGCTGAGCTTATGTTAGATGGCACTTCTAAAGGATGGGGAAGGTCTAATAGAGCACCAAATCAGATGATTATATTTCAGAGGATCTTCCATTACAAAAGAAAAGCCCTACAGTCTTCTTCAGTAAGGCCAAAGTAAACTATAGTGACAATTCTTTGAAATAGAGTATCTGATATCATTTGGGCAAAATAATTTTCCTTCTAGGAATTGTTATTTCCAAAGAAGAGTTTTCAATGTGTACTACATAGAGTTCAGTAAATCATGAGATGTGGCCTCAGTTATCAAGCTTTGGGATCCCCTCATATGCGGCACAGACCAGATAGGAATAACTTTGAGAAACAGGGTAGGAGGATGAGACAGTGCAGCCAGATGGGGCTAAGAAATGTGGGATCACTACAAACAGTTGCAATACACACTCTTCTTTTCTGCCATAGTCATGGAAAGTCTGGGACAGGCTGCCTGCTAACTGCTCTCCTCCCCCTTGCATATAATGCATGTGCTGGAACACACACACACACACACACACACACACACACACACACACACTTACACACACACACACACACACTCACACACTTCTCAGTGTCACAGTGTGTGGCCCTTTGGAATCAGCCCCATCTGCAGCACAATAACTTCTGCTGTTTCTCATGATTACCTTCATGGATTCACAGATGAATGCTATTATTGATGTTCATTTTTTTATTAGATTCCACTTGTTCAAAAATGTTTAATGTATTTTGGGCTATGTGCTGTTGAAGTGGAGGGATATTTATTGCATAATTTGAGCTGTCCCCATGAGATACACTACGAACTCTGAGTCATTACTTTGTAGCCATGGGCAAGTAAGACATGCTTTGGTGACGTCTCTGTAATAATTATGCTCTGTTTCTTGGTGATGATGTAATGAACATAATCATTATTTTGAAATGGATTATCTAAGGTATGTTTATCAAGACATACATAAATTTATAATTTTTCTTTTACTTTCTCCAAATAGTCTAGAAATCTTCGACATAATTTTTAATTCATCTGTGCAACATCCTTGTGATATTAGTAACCACTTCTAACATTTAAGCAATGAAGATTTGGTGAGAAGGTTAAATAGTGGCTCAGCCTGTTTTCATCCTTGATATCTTGGTAACTGTACTTTATATTAATGACAACCTTGTTGATGAAAGGTCTGAGGTTCCAAGAAGAATGTTTGCTAGACATTTATAATTTGTAGTATTATCTTTGCACTTACCTATAACCTTGAGCAAGCAAAGAGAGAACAGTTTAATTGTGATTTATTTTTTTCAAAATAGTAAAGGAAAACAAACACAAAAAACAAAGACAACCTATTCAGGACTCTCCATTTTCTGTTTGGTTTATTTTGAGCCCCCTGTTCCATTGGCTCAGATCTGGCTGGGACTCCTTGACATCTGGCACCTGTCCCTCCTTTCTCATGCTCCAGAGCCAGAGAGCGGTCACTGCTTTGCTCTGAGGTTGGCTCTATTCTCTCCCTTTGGCATCTGGGATGGCAGTAGCTGTGTGCCCTTTGGGGACTGCAGAGGAGATGAACTCCACTTGGCCAACCCCAACCCCATCTCTGGTTCATCTGGGCATGAAGGTCGCCTTGGCTTCTGTGTGCAACCAGATTTGGACTGCTTAGTGGCCAGGAGAAGAGTGTTCTTGTTCTGCATCCTAGACAGCAGGGCCAGCCCCCAAGGAGGAGCCCCAAAGCAGCTGCTCAGTGAGGCAGCCGCAAAAAGGCCTAGGATGTAAGCTTTCTGTCCAACCACTGAGAGGCTTTCTATAAAGAACATCTTTCCAGAGCAATGCCTACCAGCTCACAGGAGCGCCCACTGACCCCCTTCCTAAACAGTCCCAATGCAAATGATTGAGTGAAACCCCTTCAGAGGTTTCAAACATCTTCCTCTGACAAGAGCTAGAAAATACGACCTTTCAAGAAATATTGTTAAGAATTGAAGTTAGGCAAAATATCAAGTAATTAAGGAAAAATTTAGAAGTGTCTAATTTACTCAAGTAACTTAAAAAGATTTAAAACACCATCCATAAAGTCTAATTTTATGCCAGGTATGAATGTTGATTGTTACTACCGCATCGGTAACATAGACCTACTTTGCATTGACCTCACTGTTCTGAAGTCCCTCTGTTTAAGCTGTAGAGAAACAGAGTCTCCACCCCTATTTTTCCTATGGCATTTGCATTCCAAGGAAATATTTGATAACACTTGCTTCAGAATAATGAAATTAACATTCTGAAAAGTCTGGGCTTTTGACTTCGAGCATAGTCTTCTCTACAGATTTTATAGGTAGTTGAACAGAAGTTGTTACAAATTTGGGGGATTATTATTAATTATACTACAAACCCCCATCTCAAAATACCACTAAACTAAAACATAAAGAATATCTTTATTTTTATGGGTTTTGTGGGAATTATTTACAAGTGCTTTATTCATGTAGAAAGTCACAGTACAGTCTAGAAGTAAAACAATTGACCAAAATGCCTTAGGATTTCCTTTCTTTTTTCATTTGATAACTGTCAACCATAGAAGACTGTGATTGATTTCACACAATCCTGGTCAGCTCCTGAAGCCACCATGTCTTCTAGCACATAACAGGGTTGTACCATCAAAATCTTTTTCATTACCTTTGCCTACATAATACATTTTCTTCATTGTATACATTTTTCTTCTGCCTGGTATATTTAAAATAATAAATACTTTTCTTTATCATTATCCTTCTTCCATGAAAGTATTTCTTGTATTTGTATCATTTTTTTTTTTTTTTTACAATTTGAAGGTATCTATGCTGGAAATATAGGCAATGCTGGTCTTGACACTAAATAGGAAAGATATTTAAGTGGAAAGGACACAGGAGTACATCTTAGAAAACCTAGATACTAGTTTTGAATTTATTAACAATTTCCTGATAAACAGATGATGATCTAATGTGAATCTCACTTTTCTTGTTTACTGGGTTAGGCTAATGGTGCTTGTCACATCATGAGACAAGCTTTTTAAAAGTTATAAAGCATTAAGCAAGCGCAGTATTTGCTTCTGCTGGAGAAAAGAAAGAGTTAAATTAAAAGGAATGATCTGGCTTCTTTCCATGAATTGAACAGAATTTGCCAGTGTTCACATCTATCTCTTTTTCCCTTCCTCCCTCCTTTCTTTCTGCCTTTCTCTGGACTTGGGTGAGAGCCACATTGAGCTCCCAGTGCTAATTTAATGCTGAAGGGAGATGCTGGTATTGATATAAGGTTGCATAATCTGTGTCTGCCTTCTCACTTTGCTCAAGGGCTGAAGCCAAAGCACGCAAGCATGTGTGTGTGTGCGCGCACACACACACACACACACACATATATACACACACACACACATTGGAAAGAAAACACATGTCCACTTTAATTCCATGCTAACTATTCTCTGGTTTTCTTTTTCATAAACTTACAATAATCTCACTTAATATTTCAGCTTGCAGTACTGAGGAATTGCTGAAGAAAGGAAGAAATAGGGGATCTAGATTCCAATTAACTTTGCCACTGTGGCCGTGTAACTCTGTGTGAATCACTGTTGTTTAGTAAATGAGAGTGAGAATCTCCAAGATTAATGAATCTTGCTGAGGTGTCAGCAGACCGGAACTCTGCTACTAAAATAACCTCCATTCCTTCCTTCTTCTGTGTTCCTCCTTTCTCATTTCAGTATGAAAAAAGGTCAGAAAAATCAGGAGTTATGCAAAGAAATATGCTGGCATTGTTGACACGTATAATTAGTGTTTGACTCCCATTGAAATATCAACAATATTAAGGGGTTCTTTTAGGAATCACTTATAGGCCCATTTGTGTAGCCATTTCAAGTGTAGGATTGAGCACGTTTAAACTATCTTATTCCCAGGAGAGGAGATTTGTGATTCTATCTCCTAAGGAGAAAGCAGCAAGCTGCTAGGAGGAAACCTAGATTAGCTGTATGTGAATGAATTCTAGGGGGATTCTGGCTGGGCCAGTCTGGTCCAGGCAGGCAGCCATGACCAGGCCAGCTTTCCACTGCGTACCCTCTGTATGCCCAGGAATGGAAAGATACTGCCTAGTGATTTCTGCCTCATGTAGCAGAGATAAGACTAATCCCACTGACCTGACCAAAACCTCTGCTGGCATAGCAGATGCAGGTTTGAAACTGTTCCTAGTAACAACTATGGTTTTGTTACTGAAATTTTAATTTCCTATCTTTCCCATTAGGCAAATAATGTGGTTTGTGCTAAGGAGGAAGAAGAGTGGGCATTCTGTGGGTTTAAAGTTATTTTTGTTTGTATGATATGAGCAGTATGAAGAATGGGTAGTTATGTCACTTAATTTGGGTATAAAAAAAACTACAGTGTATAGGAAAGTGGATGAATGTGCAAGAATAGCAAGTAGTATTTTTTCCTTTTCTTTCTTATTCTTGTCTTCCCTTCCCTTCATAAATATTTATTAAGACAGAAGCAAACACGCTCATAAACTTTATAGCAAGGGAGATGGACACTTAAGAGATAATAAATGAATTACTGTTGTAATAAAATATAATGAAGAAGAATTTAAGGTACCATAAGTATATATCTTAGGGAGACCTATCTTGTCCTGGAGAGTTAAGAAAGTCTTTCCTTGAGGAACTGACCTGTCATGAGAGTTTGAATGATGAGCAGGAGTTAACTATGCACAGAGGACTTGGAGAGATCTTTACCAGTACAGAGATGATTTGCCAGCACTTGGAGGTATGAAGGAGGCCAACACATACCAGGAAGTTAAGGAGTGGAGGAAAGCAAAGGCCAAAGAGGAAATGACAAAATCAGAGCTTGGAGGGGTTCCCTAAGCCTAACATTGTGGGGTCTGGAGGAGCATTGCAAAGACAAGGAATTTCATCTAAGCTGGAGAAAGAGGTAAGGCATGGATGAGTTGTAAGGTCACATGACCTGTGAATTTTTAAGAGAGGACTCTGGATGCTGTGTGAGAAAAATATAAGAGTGATTTGGAAGAGGCCTGTTCAGGAGCTTTGATTACATAAGAGATCTTGGTACTTGATTTAAGGTTGTAGTACTGGTAAGAGAGAGACTGGATGCCTTGTAGAAAGATTCAGGGTCAGAATGCTCAGGTCTTGGTTGAAGGAAAATCTCTGTCCTATTAGGTATGTAAATGATTGCAGGTTATACAGAGGATACAGCATGTAGTTTACAATTTAAAATAGCTATGTGTAGATATTACCTATCACCTATCACGTACCTATTTCCAACCACTCTGTAAGGTCATGTGCTATTTTTTTCCACTCTACATATGAGAAACGAGGTTTAAAGCAAGTAAAGTAGGGCTTGGATCTGAAGCCCAAGCTTCTGTCTTCAAATTCACTGTACTCCCTACTCTAAGTTATAGTATAAATGAGAATGTGGGATAGAATTAAACAAAAAAGATCACATTTGACTAACCACCTATGTGGCCTTGGGCAAGTTACTCTCTGATTCTGAAAATAATCTCTAAGGTGTCTTTGAGCTCAAAAAATTAGACAAGTCTATGATTTTATTCTGATTGGGGAGAAGTCTAGTCTTAATTAGCAAAGCATTTGAATTAAATACTATTTTTAAAGAAATGCAGTTTTATTCCATTCAAGTACATACAGTGAAAAGCTGACTCTTAATAATATAATTCAATGGGAAGATCTTGTTGACCTAATTTTTTGGCCAGATCAAAAAGAAGCCAAACCTTTTTGTAATTGGTGGCAACAACATTTATTTATAATAGAGTCACTAAAAGCATAATATCAGCTTCTTGTGGTATATAGTATACTTTATTTCTACAATATTCATACAACTTGGCATTTTAGCTTCATTCAGCATAATTTTTATGTGATCATTATTCCCAAACAATTTTTTTAAAGACCATTAAGTAAAATATGATTAAGTATCAAGCAGATTGATTTGGAAAATAAATAGAAACCAGAGGATGGGGCTGTATGGTAGACATGGAATTAAACCTGGTGTTGAAAGATAGGAGGATTTATGGAGAGAAAAAAAAAAGATGAGGGATATTTCCATTAGGGAAAATAATAGAAACAGAGAAAAGAGTGTTCATTGTGTTCAAGTTGTAGTTCAGACTCTGGCCTGAGTGGAGTTAAGGGTTCATGTTGGGAAGTATTGCCAAAGAAGCCTGGAGACACGGGGTGAGCCTTGGATGCCAGGCTGAACCATTTGTACTTGATCCTGAAAGAAATAAAGGGCCATTGATTAGTCCAGGAAGGAAGTGACATAAAGGAAATGCTGCTTTTGGAAGACTAATTTGATGCTGAGATACCATTTGCATACATAATACAGATTCAAATTCAAACCTTGCTTATGTTTAATAGAAATTTCAAGTTATTCTTTTTTATTATTATTATTTTTGGATAAGATTGGCAGATATATAAGGGAAAATATATAGCTTTTAAATATATAGGGTCACAAGGTAAATGTGACCATATCATGTTATCTTTTGAAGACACATGTGTGTTTGACCTGTAGGATGACTTTGACATATGGGATCTGTGTAAGATTTGGGCATGTGTGTTATTAACGCAATACAGTTATGAATGTGTCTCTGTGTGTGTGTGCAATATATAGTACATAGTGTCTGATGAGTAGGTAGAGTAAGGATAGCTTTTCCTAGATTGCTGGGTTTCCGATGTAGACCATCTGTTTAGTTCTGTTCTTGTATAATATATGGTGAGAAAATATTGTTAAATAAACCTTGGCAACACTGAAGAAACTTTGAAGAACTTCCCATTGCATTCAGAAGCAAAGCTCGATTTTTTATATTCTTAGAATGAGTGAAGCTGCAGTTTTCCCTGGTCTGGTTTAAAGAATCATTTGTCTTTAAAATTGTGTCATTACAAATTAACAAGTCCATTGTAGAAAAAGGAGAAAACACAGAAAAGCACAAGGAAGAAAATGAAAAATTGATCAGATTCTCAATACCAGAGAAGTCCTTATTAGTTATTTTGTTGTATAAGTTTATATAGAATCCCTCTCACCCCTAGACATATATATTCATAAGTTACTAAATTAGTATTATGTTTAACGTATACCTTGTAATTTACTCCTCTCTTTTAATAACATAACATGAAAAGTTTTTCTCTATTATTAAATATTCACCTACAAGATCTCTGTTCATGGTAGTGTAGGGTCCCATACATAATTTATTCATCAGTGTCTTACTCTTGGAAATACTTTTCAGTGAGTGCTTTTATTTTTAAAATAGAAGATATTACATGGTATCATCCACAATTAATCTGTTCTTGCTTTGTGACCATTGTGATTTTTTCAACCTTAGAAATTGACTAACAAGATAATCCATTGTTATTTCATCTTACAGAAACCATGTTGGTTTTCCTATAGTAGCTTATGTTAGGTTGCCTATTACAGTGATATACCCTTAGTAGACCCTACCGTCTCTTCACAAATACCTGTGAGCTTACAATCACTTATACTTCGTGAAATGCTTTGAGGTGCATTAATTTATCTCAGCCCTGAGAATACTCTGAGAGGGTAAGGCAAGCTGAGTGTTGAGCTCCTGCTGTGTCAAGATGGCATTATAAAACCTCTAGTACAGTGCGTGGTAATGTAGAGTTCTGAAAATAAGAGCCATTTCTATTGTTTGACAGTCATGGTCATGTTCTTTCCTTGAATTCTTTTTTTTTTTTTTAAGTGGGGGATAATTACAACCTTTTAGGGTGAGAAAACAAACTTCAGAATGTTTGGCAATTTAAGTGAGATAAAATGTTAATGGAATAAGTGGAATAGCAGGCCAGGATCTCCCTCCCTACCCCATGTTTGTTCCTCCCAATTTCTGCATCTAGCTGGGCTGAGCACTCTTTGTCTAATGCTTTTCACTGGGATTGGACTTCATTATGAAAGGGAGTTGCATCTAGCTCCTCTTTGATGACTGGTTGTGGGGAAATCTCTCTGGGAAAATTTCACATTGTTTAGAATTGTGGCAGTTTAAAAGCACATCTGCATTGATCTACAGTCTCAAGGTCTCACCCTTGCTTTACTTTTAGAATTTGTGGATGGATGCCATCCAGCGAGTGTGACTCATCTGCATTTGGTTCAGTTCGTCAATTTGTTTTCAAAGATCACCTGTCTCTGGCGTACTTTGATCTGACTGTCCCTTTAAGATATGAAACAGGTAATGTCCTTGAGAAGGGCTGGAGCAGAACAATCTATTTTTCTGGCTTTTGCCATTTTACTTTGTATCTGTGGCAGAAGGGTTGGCTGATTCTCAACCCTTTACTACACTGAAGAAAACCTCTAGTAGGTTCTTTAGACTGTCTTGCATACCAGTCCTTAGTGTCTTTTTTTAAAAAAAAGTCTATGTATAATCTGTATATATTTTTATGTTTTCCATCTCTCTTTGAGTATTTCTTATATTTGCCAGTTGGCAATAAAAGACTTTTTCAAGGTTAGTCTTTATTTTTCCTGGACCCACATTCCCTGAAGGCTTTAAGGTGTTTCTAAAGAGCCTTAAGACTTTTTATGGATTATTTATATTTCTTTGCAGCTTTTCTTTACTAATGATGTCATTTTGTCACTGTTTCCTTTTCTAAAATTAAATATCAGTGTAATTGATTTCTTTGGATTTCCCTCTACCACCAGGATGTGGGGTTGGGTTTTGTTACACACAGCTTAGCCTCAGCTAATTTCTGCAGCTTCTTTATATAGACTCCTGCCCTTCTCAGCCCCTACTTTCTTATTCATTCTGCAGCTGTCATCAGGAGCTGTTATACAGTCTTATCTATTATACTCATCTTTCTTACTTTTAAAATACTGAGCTTTATTTTTTCCTTTTAATTTATGTTAAAAAATCAAAAGGATTTTTGATTATTAATATATGCCTTTTTTCAGTTTTAATGAAAATTAGTTATTATCATAATAAGACAGATTATTGCACCTACCAGTTGCTACATTTTCATTATTTAAATATAGGATTCCTAACCACAAGCATTCTGTAAAATTAATGTGTCCATATTTTTAATACTAGTATACTTTATCTCATGTCTTATTTCAAAAGCTATTATTCTCTGTTCATTAGTTCTTCTTCCTCAAATATTCACAGACACTTTTAGAATATATCTCATTCTCTTCATATCTATTTTTGATACTTTTATTGTGGATAGAAATATCTCCTGTTCAGAGTAATTGTGGACCTCCAACAGGTCTCATACTATATGGTTTCCTACTTTCGGAAAGAGTGACCCTTAAGGTCCTTTCACTAACCCATGAGTTGGTATGGTATTCAAAAACAATGAAAAACAGATTCCAACTTGGGCTCTGACTCATATGCTATTTAGAAAAGTCATTTAATGTCTCCTGGGCTTAATTTCCTCATATATAGTGATGTGATTGGAGGAAATTATATCCAGTCTTTGTCAATGCTCCATATTTTAGGTATATTTGAAGTATATACCCAAGTGTTTGCCTCTTTGTTTTAATAATACTTGTAAATACAGAAAGGAAGGTAAATTTTAATTCATAATTCACAGTAGGATAATTTCAAAGAACCTACCAATTGGTAAGGAACATAAGAAAATTGATTTAAAAAATGACATTTACATATGAGGGTGATATAGTTCTGAAGAGAAAAATAAAGCTCCATCGCTAGTGATTTCTTTATTCTTTGAGTCGAATATCCTACAATAGGTAAGGCTTTCCACAAAAGGATTGAGCAGGTGAGATATATGACTGTTCTAATGGGATCCATTGCCCCTTCATGGCTTTTTTCAAGAGATAGTCATGATAACAGGTGGAATCTTCTCTGGTTCTAGCCCCACCTTTAGGATATCTCCCTCAAATCCCTCTCCTATAGCACAGGAAGTCCCTCAAGCAAATATAGCTAATATATTTGAAATTAATCATTATGACTCAAAGACAGTCTTATTCCTAAGTATTCTGTGGCTTAGTTTGGGCTCCATAAGGAATAGTTCAGTGACTGGTTTGTGAGCATGCACAAGGAAAAAGTTACAGAGCATGGTCTGTGTAGCTCTCTCTTTTTAGATAGTATGTGCATTCCGATGACTGGTTCAGGTCAATGTGCCCTACCCAATGTACTACTGTTTAGAGTTCTTCTTTGCTCCTTGCTATTCATGTTGGATCCATTTGTCTTCCTATAATTGATAATTCTTATTGAAATAGGCCAAGAGCCTTTCACTGTCATTTGAACCATGCTTTGTGGTTAGACCAAATGCTCTCTTGACCTCTCAGGTCCTATGTTCAAGTTGTTTGTAGGAGTTTACTCCTCATTAAGCTCTCTCCCCTCAAAAACTACCAACAACTTCCAGGTACCCAAAAGGGTACCTGGAAGAACATTTTATTCCTCATCCAAATCATAGCTCTTTTCCCCAACCATTCTGCACCCCAAATTCTCATCCTTATAGGTAGGTTTTCATCTTGAAATTTCTCCTCTGTAGCTTTTTAGTTGCTCATGCAAATTGATCTCTCCAGAAAGTCTCATTACAAAGCACCAGGCTCCCTTGTAGGGCATGGTAATGTAGAGGGATATCTCAGAAATGATATCTAATACAATACAAGAGCTTGGGAGCAGGCTTTTCATAGATGAAAGGACATAGTGCTGTTTTTCGATCACCTTTGATTTCTGTTTAGAAATTCACTCTTCATCCCCATATGAGAAAGTTTAGGAATCGTCTCATCATATTGGCCTTCCAAAACCAGCAAGGAATTCTAATAGAACAATAGCAGTGTACCTAGAATACAGTTGCTAGGAATAGAATAACAGATTATGGACAGATGCTTCATGGCATATGAAAATCATGGAGGCGGAGCTCCAGTGGACTTGCAAGCCAGGCCTGCAGCCTTTTTAAAGTAATGCTAATATGACCAATAAATATGTAAATGTTTAAACTTATGAACTCATTTAATCCTATATTACTATTATTGTTAGCATGTAACAGGTGAAGAAAGTGAAGAATGGAGAATTTTAATTGTTGCATAGATAAAAGGTGACTGAGCTGTGTTTTAATTCTGGCTAGTCTGGCTCTGAAGTCAGAATGTTTAACCATTATGCTACACTGCTTTAGGATGGAGAGCAGTATTCATATGGGTATAATTTTGTATATAATGATGCATTGCCTATCCCTCTTTTCAAGAATTCCCACACATGTAATTATTATCTGCTAATGAGGTTTTCAAACAGCCTTCAGCATTTCTGGTTTTTTATTCATGCCTAAGGGGCCTTTGTGTAGTTGTCCATTACACCTGTGGTGGTGATTCTGGTTTAAAGGAACTCCAGTAGATGTGAAGCTGTTTGCAGAGATAGGTAACGGGGGATGACGATGACCACGATGATGGTGGTGGCCACATTGCTGCTGCTAGTGCAATGTGTTTGTGTAGCTCCTGTGAGACAAGCCAGGCAGCATTTACTGAGCAAAACTCTGGAGAGGTAGCTTTTTAATACAAGGGCTCAGCTTTTAATACCAGCTGCTGTAGCAGAGAGAATATTTGACATTGTGTGTGTGAGAGAGAGGAAAAAAAACATATATATCTTTTGAGTAAATAGGGTCAGTCTTCCAGGCAGCAGTCAGCCCAGCAAATATTCTTTTCTCCGATAGAACCAAGGAATTGTCTAAAATTTTCCATCCATAGTAAGAAGGCAGACTCAGATGATATTGTGAACAAAGTATCCCTTTTTATTTGCTATATTATGGAATGCAGTAGCAAAATACACATTTCTTGGGTAATATTAAGTTCAGATTAGATTTAATGTATTATTTGGACTAGGATAAAATATTTTATAGGTGAGAAGAAATTAGTAAAGTTGGGAATTTTGGATAATAATGCTCAGATATTCTTATATGTAAAATAGGGCTAAAATCACCAACCTGACAGAATTATTTAGAATATTGAATAACATATTATTTGAAACACTTCAGAGCATCATATGAATTCAGGAGCTCTTTATCATTAAATATATGTATCATTTTTGTACAATATCCATTTAGTAGTATTTTTTTCTTTTCAGTTTACAGTTTGTGATCCTCTTACCTTGAGGGTATTGCTACAAGATTTCTTCTCTGTTAATTCAGCTAAAAAGACTGACTGATGTGTAACCTTTACTTGCTTTCCCAAATAAAGATGTGCTTGGTTGTTTACAGCACTGTCAATGTTTATTCAACTCTGCTTCTTAGATTCCGTGTCTTACCAAGCCTTTGCCTTAAAAAGGCTTTCCTTCCCTAGATCCTTGTAAACAAGGCTTGCCTGTCAGTGTTTTTTTTTTTTTCCCCCCCAGCAATCCACAGCTCTGCTGCTATATTTGAAGTTTGGCTTCAGTAGATCTTTGAAGGCTGACTTCATTCTCCTGTTCGCATGGGTCCCACTCGACCTCCTCATGCCCTGCTGCATGGCAATCTTCCTGTCAGTTAGTCTCTGCATGGCCTGAGCAGTTTGTCTGGGAGCATCCCTTCTAGGCTGATACCATGACTTGCAAAGTACCAACAAATTGGAGTAGTCACAAAGTAGCTGCATGTGGAGTAAGCAAGCTTAGTGACACCTGTAAGGTGAAGTTGCACCATGGGACAGAGATGTCTTTCCCTTTTGGCTGAAGTTTATTTTCCTTAACAACTTCTGATGGAATTCTGCTTGAGAATTGGCCGGCTGTTTCCCTCATGCCAGGCTGAGATTCTATTTATTCCTCTGTTAAATTTTTAACAGTTATGTTTTATTCTCCAGTCATCCTCCTAGGATGGTAACCTACACATTTTCCCCTTTCAACATCTCATCTCTTCTACTCATCTTCAAATGAGGTTTTACCTTAACTTCCATTTCATATGGAAGACATGATTTACCTGTATACATGGAATACATGGAACTTATTGTCTTGGACATGATAATCTTTTCCCATACCTGTAAGCTAATTTTTCCTACTTCAAACAGGCTGCACTCTATCAGAACATGAGCATGGTTTTTGACAATTTTGATAGCGAAAAGTACCCTATTATTAGCTCTGCAGTTTCTATTAGATCCTGTTGTTTCCCTTTAAGTATTGCATTAGTTCTATCACCACACAAAGTACAACTTTAACAGGGTGCTATTTGGATATATCTGACCAGCTATGAAAATACACGATGAAATATTTTTAAGAGTAATCTAGGAAATCTAGATTCTCAAAGGGTAGATTCTAGATCATCTGCGAATTGTTACAAAATCAATTAACCATACCCTATCCAAGACTTAGTAAAATCAGAGACTCTGGAAAAAAGGCTCAGTAATCTGGCTCACTGGGTCTTTAAGGTGTTTCTAATAAACACTGACATTTGAGAACTGCTCTCCTCTGGGACTGGGCAGAATGAAACCTCAACAAACACCTTGACTGGCAAGGCAAGGGTAGTGTTAAATGAAGAATCTCTTTGCTAGATTTTTATATATCCACAGAAAATGTGAAAGAAAGTCAATAGAGTTGTATTCCCTTTTTTTTCACTCCATAGTTCATAAATTGGACATTTTTTAGGTGATAGGGATGATGTATTTTTTCCATCATAGAAATCTGACATGAGAGTAACACTCATTGCTATAGCAAATAATTCTCAAATATGCAAGGAGTTGAAAAAATAGGAATACATATCTCATAGTCCCAGTGAAGTTCAGGTCCATAGGCAGTTTCTGATCCTCAGTCACTCAGGATCCAGGCTGCTGATAGTCCTGACAACCTTAGCAAATGACATAAAACTGTGTCCTAGGCATTGTGTCTGTCAAGAAGGATGTGCAAATAAAAGACTGTTTTATGGTGAATCATGGAACTGCTATATGTCATTGCTGATCACATTCCATTGGGTAGAAGTAAATCATGTGATCACATCTCAAAGTCATGAGCATTAGTAAGTGCGGTCCTGTGTGTTTCAGGAAGAAGAGGAAGCATTTTTTTTTGGTAAGTGGCAGTCTTTGTTACAGTAATACCTGTTTTCCACATAAGCCCTTTGATATTCTTATTAGAAAATTTTATTTACAAGTTAGTGTTGTATAGGAAGTCTGTGCTATATCAGAAGTCTACAAAACTTGTTCTCATACTCTTACCACCCAAATGGCCATATTTCACAAGTGAATTAGAGGTCAGGGTGTTGTGTAGAAAGACTGGTGACTGTCATAAGCAGGGCATGTGCCACTGAATTGGTGGTTTACTCTATATACCTGTTAATTTGTAGCCCTTAAAACTGGTCCTTGATACCTACACAGTGAATTTAATCAATATGTGTATGGTACACCTTGAAACTTGTTTCTTGTTATCAAGGATAAATATCAAATTTTCCAAATGATAAAAATTGGAATAGGAGTTGGGAGACCTGTGGAGTTTTGTGATCATCAAAAGGGTATCACCTCTGTTAATAGGAACTCCTCTTTTAGTAAAATGGTATGGAGTTAGACCAGGTGATTTTGATGTTCTCTGTCTGTGCTACAATGGTATAATACAGTGAGAATAATTGCATATTATGTGCTTAAAATCATTTGTCAATAAACAGTTTATTGAGTGCTAAGTCCAAGACATTGTCCTAAGTGCTAGAAAAAACACTCGACAAAACCTTAAGGATTCATGGTCTATGTATGAAGGATAAAATACATTAGTGGATAATTATTAAGTAATGCAATACCTAAATAATGCATTTTTTAAAAACTTAGCAAAATGATATTAAAGAAGTTGTTGATGTTCATTAATGAAAATCTCGGAGGTAATTATTTGTGTTTTCCTCCACATTTCACATATCTGTTTCTGATTAAAAGTGATTGGCACCTACAAGTGACTAGTACTTAGGAAACAGAAATCATCCAATTTGCTCAAAACAATATTGTATTAAATAATTCTTGAACAAACTCTTAAATCCTGTTTTAAAAATTCTACTCTAATCTAATTTAAAATAAAACTACTCCATTTGGGTTGATTTTTTAACTGACTATATGAGAAAAAAAGAAAAAAAATTGGAAGATACCCAGATACTGGATTTATAGAGGTTCATATTGTGTCAGATTTTTCTGCTTTATATGGAAGTTGATATGTTATCAGAAGAAATTTATAACTGCAATAGAAAACTGAATGACTATTGATTATTTTTTAGTTACCCAAACTAATTGACTTATAAAGCTTTGTAAATCTTTTTAGATGAGAATGGGTATAAATTAAAAACTAATTTAAACAGAGGCTTATACAGACACCATCTCCAATTCAATGGGTTATGTATTTTTGTTGTGTATTAGAAAGATATCCTTTGGTCTCCTTACCCCAAACTGCCAGACAAATAAGTCCTAGACATAAAAATTATTTCACCTGCTAATAGCTAGTTACATAAGCTGTCTTTTTTATCAAAAGTAAATACAGTTATTTTAACAACAGTAAGATTTTAAAAATCAAATGATTAAAAGTGCCATGCGAAAAGAACAGGACTAATCATCCCATTATCTGTAACCTCTGTTCTTACAGTTAACAAGCTTTTTATCTTTGAAGACACTAAACATCTGGATCCAAACACTGACACCTATTAGTTACAGTAGTTTCCTCTTACCTTTCTGAACAATCTGATAGATAAACCTCCAGGAATCCTACAAAATTGGGTCCTTAATTGACCAAATGAATGGCTGTCTCTCTTTTTCAATCTGAATTGAAAAGTGAGTTTACTCCTGTGAGGTGAGATAACTTACAGTGGGAAAGAGTCTGGTAGTAGCTGATTGGTTACATCAGTATGACCCTATAAACTGTCCCCAACACATTCCTCAAATAGCTAGGACCTGATCCTTCTAAAACCCATATCCATTTATCTCACCTTCTCTTTTAAAAAGTCCCTGAAAGGATAAGAAGAAGAAAAAAAAACACTCTCAGGTTTGACGTGATAGGCTCCTCCTTCTCCAGCTTCTGTTTCCCCCACTCTTTTCTACACCCCTTGAATTCAGAATTCTGAGTAATGAAAATGCTCCAACTCTGGCTCTTATGACTTCAGTCTTGAAGTCTTTATAACCCCATCTTGTTCCAATAGTAAGTTTATTCAGTCTTTAAGACTGACCTTAATAGTACAACTGAAACCATGTAGCTTCTAGGCTCAGCCAGTCCCTTCATTCATTAATTCAGCAAACATTCACTGGGCTGTTATTGTTCACGGGGATGTTGTACACACTGGGTGTTCAGTAGTCGGCAAGGCTCTTATCTATTTTCTCTGGGCAGCTCACCATCAGACAGAGAGAAACAACAAACAAGTAAGCCAATGAGTAAAACCATTTTCAGATAGACACAGATATGATGAAGAAAATCCAACAGCATAATGATGAGTGTTTTATTGAGCTTTGTATGTGGCTATACTACCATCACCATGCTGAAGACTGGAATTCAGCTGTCCCTGGGCTGTTCCCACATCCACCCTGCTTCAGGTGTGTTATATAGGGGGCACAATGAGTACATTTGAATGAATGAGTAAATGGATAATATATAGTTATATATACCACAATTGCATCATCATAAAAAAACTGAAAGGATTTAAAAAATGAATACTAAGGTCCCACAACCTCTGAGATTTTTAGAAGTAAGTATTCTAATATTCTAAGGTTTTATTCAATTATAGTATTCAAATATATAAAACATGTCAGTATTGCTTTGACATTTATTATACAGAGTGCTAAGTCACAACTAAAGTTCACATGATCTTTAAAATACTTTTTCAAAAAGATGGAAGTGGAAAAGATATTTGAGGATTATAATTTCTGGGATGTCGGCCTATAGATTGTCTTTTAAAACTATTTTTGAAACATTTTGATGCTGTGTGACTGTATTTTTTTCAAGTCCTAAATGAACTAGAAATTATAATTCATATTCAATGGAAATATTGGAATTTAACATATTTGAAATTAAAACAATTTATATTCATTTAGAAAACCAAATTCAATTAAAATTAAATAACTTGTTAATGTTTTTATAAAATGCATCAAATCATATTCTTTCATTAAAATATTTTATACATTTTGAATACAAAGCCAACAACAGAAGGGAAGAGATAATAAAATAGCAGCAGAAATTAATTAACTGAAAACAGAAAAAGAATATAGAAAATCTTTGGATAAAAATCAACATAATAGGCAAATGTCTGGCAATTTCAATATCATATAGGAATAAAATATGCAAAAATATGAATGATAAAGAGGCTATAACAACTGATGGGAAGATTTAAAACTAAAGTTTTACTTTGGGAAGCCCATTTTGATATATTTAATATTCCTAATAAATTGAATGGATTTTTTTTGGAAATTGTAATTATAAAAAATTAAAGTGTCTAAATATTGACAAAAATAGAAGACAAATGGCCAAAGAATTATCTCTTAAAAGGCCCTTGCCTGCATCAGTTTATAGAGAGATTATTTGCAAATGTTAAGGTAAACCTAATTGTCATACTAACTTTTTAAAAAAATCTAGAAAATAAGAGTATAGGAGAACTAATATCCCCACCAACTGTTATGAAGCTATATAAACACAATACTTAACTATAATACAAAAGTAGCAAAATATTGCATGATCTCACTTATGTGTGATATCTACAGGACTTAAAGAAGCTAATAATAGAAGAGTGGCTGCAATTGGCTAGGGTGGGGGAAGTGATGGTTGTTGTACTCATCTTTTTCACTGCTGTGACTAAAAGACCTGACAAGAACTATTTAGAGGAGGAAAAATTTATTTGGGGGCTCATGGTATCAGATGTCTCAGTCCCTAAACAGCTGACTCCATTTTTCAGGGCTGAAGGTGAACTTGAACATCATGGCAGAAGGGTGTTGTGGAGGGAAGCAGCTCGTATGATAATCAGAAAACAAAGAGATACTCCACTAGACAGATACAGAATATATACCCAAAGACACCCCCCCCCAATGACCTACCTTCTCTCCTCACACCTTACCTGTCTTCAGTTACCACCTAGATAATACTATCAGGGGATTAATTCACTGATTGACTTAAGGCACTCATAACCATCCTTTCACCTCTGAATAATCTTGCATTGTCTTACACATGAGCTTTTGGGGGGCACCTAATATCTAAAGCATAACAGTTGGTGAAATGTTGGACAAAGGACTCACAATTTTCAGTTAGATAAAAGGAATAAATGAAAGGGACATTCCAACATAGTGACTTTAGTTTATAATAATGTATTGTATTCTTGACAGTCACTAAAAATAAAATTTAGATGTTCCTACCACACAAAAAATAACACATATGTAAAGTAATTATATATCTGAATTAGCTCTATTGAGCCTCTCTCTCTCTCTCTCTCTCTATATATATATATATATATATATATATATATATATATATATATATATCCAAACATCATGTACACAAGACATATATGCAATTTGTATTTGTCAATATAAATAAAATAGCAAATAAAAGGACTGTGAAAATATAAAATTCCTAACTAAAACAATATTAAGTCAAACTCACCAGCATGTAAGTAGGATATAAACTATTACAAAGAAGAATGTGTTCCAGGAATGTACCATTTTATACAGAGAATTTTCTTCTTAATTGGAAATAGAGTAAGAACAATGTGTGAATCTCAATAAATCATGAACACAAAGGTTAGGGCTACTGGAAAGAGAGAAAACCTTTTCCATTTCTATAAAAGATGAAGTCTATATAGAAATCCCATGAGAGTCAACAATGACATGATAATTACCTTCTAGAAGAAATAATTTTAAAAAGATACCTGGCTGTTTATAAAGATTTAAAAATCAGTACTTTCAATTGTACCTGACAGAAAGGTAGAGAGATGGATATTAATGATGGTTAATAACATATTTAATAACATTGAACTGCTCATTGAAAATGTTTGAAAAGGCAAATTTTATAGTATGTCCATTTGATCACAATAATAATAAATAAGGCATAAAGTATAAGAAAAAATAAATTATTGAACATTAACAGACTCTAAAGAGACTTATATATGTGAAAGTCATATCACATAGAAATCATCAGTCCCTGTTTTCTAGGTGGAGATATTTCATTGTTCAATTAATATTGTAAATATGTCATTTTTCCTTTGATTTACAAAGCTTCCATTTTAAGACAAATTCACAAATAATAATTCTAGAACATTTCACAATTATTCTCAAATTAATTAAATAGAATATTGGGAATAATAAAGGACAATGATTGCTAAGTACATAGCACTTATGTCACAGACAGTCTTCCTATTTTAATTGTGTTAACTACATAAGCTCCATAAAATACTCGGGTTAATGCTATTGCTATTTGTAATTGAGGAAACAGTAGTCTATGATTTACACAAGATTACATAACTAATAAAGTAATAAATGTTATTGCCTGTATTGAACACAGGCATTCTTGATTCTAAGGATCTTGTTCTTTACCACATTGAATATTTTTATTTATTATTATTATTATCATCATCATCATCATCAGTTTGTAAGATAATATATTCAATGGCAAAGAACATTAGTAAAGAATATTGAATACTCTGTCTCACAACCTAATAATAATAATGGTGATGGTAACATTAGTAGCAAAAGTAGTATGTAACAATGTAGTCCCAGTATAAAAACCCATGAATAGTCCAATGAGAAAGAAATACAGCTTTGCCAGAAACAAATTCTGTGTTATTCATCTCATTGTCTAAAGTTTTCAGTTCTGCAAATATTTTAATGAAATTGATACATGTGCATTAACATAGATTAGAAATAATAATCTAGAGTTTACATATTATATTAACAATAATACTTTGATTATTACATCATTGTCCTTATTTTACATAATTATGTCATTTCATGTAATTATGTTAATATTGTATGCATATTTAAGTTTTATAGGACAATATGGGACACAAATGAATTATTTGATACAGATAAATTTATGAATCAGTAGGGAAAGGAAAAATTATTTAAGTCGAGTAAGACATGTAAGGATTGTTGGGTCACTACTTGAATAAAGTTTAGTTTCCTTTTGGAATAAATTTCAAATATAATAGGAATTTAAACATTAGAAAATAAATTATGGGAAAATATTGTCTTAAATGACATGGAAATAGTTCCAGAGTATCAAAAACTTTTCCAAAAGGTCACAATAAAAAATTCATTTATTATGATCATAAAAATGTTAAATGTCTCAGAATAAAAAAGAATAAAATATTTGAACATTAAATGTATATGTTCAAGCCTCATTGTAAAAATATAAGAAAAGATGAATAGATAGCATAAAAATATGAAGTATAGCTGGACAATAGCAATCTTAAAATTTTAAGTTTTACTATTAATAAAAATTTAAATTATCAAATTACTGAGGATTAAACTAAATATTTAATTTAGTGCTCACAGTTAAGTGTAGTTGCTCAAGGATGGACTTCAGAGTTGTCAATTTCTCTCCCCTCAATTTATTCACTGCATAAACTTAGACAAATTTCTGAAATTTTTCATCCCTTTGTCCTTCTATGTAGGATAATATATAAAATCAAAGCTGCCACTTTCTCTACTTCTAGGTCCTGCCTCACATACCACCTATAGACTACATCTAGCAATACTTGGTTCTGATCCTGTATTTACAGTGAGGTGTAGAAAGACCATTGTGCCAATCACTTGGAGATATCACTCTGAGTTCTAGCCCTCTGCTTAGTAACTGATTATATGGACAGATCATGTCTCTTTGTTAGTTGAGTTAGATTGGACTGGATTGGATTGCATTAAATTAAGCCAATGATTTTCTAAGGTATTTCTGAAGATCCCAAGTGTTTATTGGTGGTGGCTTGGTGGCAGCTGTAAGAAGGTGGGACAGGGGACAAGAAGAAATCCTAGAAAAGGAGTTGCAGGCCTGAACACTTGCCACTCACTTTGATCTGCCCATGACATTGCTCTTAGGAATTGTTGCTGGTGGAAATAGGAGGGAATGTATGAAAGTTGATTTCAAAAGCTGTCTTCTGTGATAAACTATTTTCAAAGTGTGGGCTTTAACCAAGACACTTAAATTGTAAAATGCTGTTTCATAAGAAGGTATTTCTCATATCTTACCTATGGAATTTCTCCAGCATTGTCTTGTGGATGAAGGAATGTAACATATCTTGGACGAATGTTCCTTTGAGCTTGCTTTATTTTTTCTTTCACATATCCTACTTTAGCTAAACAACTAACCAAAAAAGGAAGAAAGCCTACCAAAATCAGTTGTTTCTGAAGGAATTAATCTGTGTTATTTTTTCAAGAGACAAGGAACTCGTTCTCCTTGCTTTGTAGATATTCTCTGTTCCCCTTGTTATTGTTTGCTTCCTTCCTCTCCTACCAACTACCACCACCACTACCATATGCAGACCAAAGTGGAACTATTTGTAGGTTTCCTTTTGTCCCTTGTTTAGATCCTGCATTAAAGTTTAGGAATAAGAACTTTGATATTTTTGGAATTTCTGTGCTGAGAAATCATTACTGTTGGTCTCAGTTCTCTAAGTGATGATGATAAGTATGTGCAAGACTTGGGATGTGATCTAGTTGCTATAGAGTTAGAGTACCATTACAAATTATGAAGTAAATTGTAAACCTTGCCAAACTGCATATTTGTAAATTAGTTACCCATAGTGCCCAGTTACATCCTTAAAATATGGGCAAACTATATTTGATTTTCTAATATAACACTGGCAGACTGAAGCTGAATTCATGATTGTCTTCAATATGGTGCCTCCACAAAGTTTCTCTGTTGCTAAATTTCCTACAGATCCGAGTGCCTTCAGGCTGACTGTCAGTCCAGATTATTGTGCAGGTTGTGGCCATGTTCCATGATCTCCTGCATATCTTAACAGTGTGATTGCTCCTGGAGCAGAATGATTGGCATACAGTAATCCCTCAATGACTACAACTAGGACCTCTGAACACATTTGCCATCTGTTGAACAGAGATAGTATTTCAGGACACCAGAATGCATTTAATAACTTCTTCAAGGTTCTTTCTTGATTTCCCAAGATGATCACTGAAAATATTGAATAAAATTGGTCCCTAGCTAGGGCTTTATCGATTCTGCAAGAATGAGCCATGTTTTCCTTAAAAATGGACATCATGTAGAAGTCTATAGTACCCATTTAGGAATTGATGAATCTGGTTTCAACAGAAAAATGAGGGTCTTCAGATATTTTTCTTACTTGTTTCTACCACTAAAATGAAAGAATTAATTTGTAATACCTGTAGTATTAAATGGGGTAGCATTATTTTTATAATATTTTGTTAAATTTTATAATACCCGCAATGCATCTATGTCAGTTTTAGCAAAGACCATAGGAATTTACTGAGACTCGATTTCTTTGCTTTCTTTTTGAAAACATTAAATACTGAAGGAGAAAAAAAAAAGACATGTTGAAATTGCAGTAAGTACTAACTTTTTCTGATTGAAGAATCCCAAGAGATAGAGCAATTTCAACCAGTCTTTCTCACTCTGATCTCCACAGTGACTTCTGCAAATTTGAGGTACTGGGCAATACTTTTGCCACAAAGCTGTCCAGACTCCATAATATTAATCCAGTGGGAGGAGTACTTAAACATTGTTAGTGTCTCTCTTACGTATCACCTGAATCTAAAGATTGTATAAATATGTCAATCTGTAGTGAACTGTGGAATTTGTGTTAAAATTCAGAATACAACATGACTGAAGAGATGGTGCTTTGGTGGATTGCTATACACATTAACACTGAGTGAATGAATTGTTATTTTCTTGACATTTTTGAAAATTTTAAGCAGCTGCTTTTCAATTTTATTTAGCTTTAAGGATATACTTGCGTTGTAGGCAATTCAGACATAACTGCCTGGGGGAGGTACAGAAAGTTCCCGTGATCATTAAACAAAGAGCAAAGTAGGAAAATGGAATTAACATCTGCTCTAAAAGAGTGCTGTCAGGTGACTTGCTAGATTTTGGATGTAGGGGGCCAACTTGACTATTTGGATTCACCAGGCATTTGTGTAAGTACACAATCATGAATACTAATGGTATTATTAAAATTAAAAAAATTAAATATTTTTATTGATTTTTTTTCAAAAACACATTAATTATCCAATCTTCCCGTTCAATTACAATGTTTCCTTTATCATATCCAACACAAAACTATTTTGTTTTAAGTCAACCACAAGGTTTCTCTCCATGTTAGAAATGTGATAGCAATGTGATAGCAATTCTATTTCTATAGAGTAAATTTTTGAAGGAAAAATTTTCAGCCTTTCCAAAGAAATAGATCAAGGTTCTAATTTTTTATTTTCCAACACATTAGGACAAAAAAGAATGTTATATAGTGACTTGTAGGAGGCTAAAGGAAATAGGAGCAAAGGGAGGATGGAAAATATTCTGTTTTTCGTCCTAGCTACCCCCTATGTCAAAGGTCATAGTTGATCAGATTTTCTATAAAGGTTCTTTCCAACCCAGAACCAGGTAAGAATGTATTTCTTTCTGCTTCAGTTAAACATATGATAAAAGCAGAAAAGAAGTGGGGGCTTTCAGATGAGACTCTGAGAGTTTATTCTCCACCCACATTTTCTGAATGAAGCCATCATTAGGCAGGAGATTCTTAGGTTTTCAATCAACTGCACTTTCCTCCTGACTTTCCTATGTGGGTGAGAGATTGCACTAGGGGGAGATAACTGGCCTCAGGAAATAGAGGGCCTCTTTTCATGTAAACACTTCTTGTAAAGAAGCCTAGTGGTGTTTGATTGGAGTCACCTCCTGCATACTTGTAGTTTATGAGACAAATTCTCCTCTGTGAGTTTTCTTCACTGCATTGCATTATGAGAATAGGAATTAGCCCTGCGTTCTCTCTCTCAACACTGAAGTGTCCCCACAATGGTAGTTACGAAAACAGCACTACTTAATATTTTCTTTGATCGAATATTCCAAGGGGAGCCCTGGGTGCATATTGCTTGCCTTTGTTATTTTCAAACCCTTAGGCAAGAAGCCATTTGCTTCAACATTTAGGCAAGACCATGCTAAATGTGGAATACAGAGTAGAAATCCCAGTCTGTCAATTCAGATGGCATTCACCTAGAGAAAATATTGGAATACTTTAATCTATCTAAAGGCATTTAAGCAGGGTACATATACTCTAGTGACACTTCATATTCCTTTTTCCTCAGGAGAAATTTGGGGTCCATTAAATAGATCCTGAAGAGTGATCTGTATCTCTTTTAAAGAGATACAAATGCACTTAGGAAGGTGAAGGAATTGTGCACGGAAGAGTGCAGGGCCTGGGAAGTATTGTCTTTCTGTATTTCCTGAGCAAGCTGGTTCAGCCCCTTTCTTCTCTTGGAACCTTGTCATCCTCTTGATTTGCACATGCTCTTCCTTTTGCTTAGAGGGCACTCACCTCCTCATTTAATGACTTCTGGACTTCTGTGGATGCCTTCCCTGACCCCATACCATTTAAATTGCATCATTCCCTTTTATAATCTTCCGTTCCTTGGAAACACGTTGGGATTTTGCATTTACTGATGCACCTGTTGGCTTGACACCTATCTTTTAAGTCAGATGGTCAGCATTATGAAGAGGAGGAACACTCCCCTTCCTCCTTAATACTGTTATCAATAGTACCTAACACTTGCTCCTGACTTTTTCGTGGTGACATAATATCCTTTAGAGCAAATAATGAATAATATTGCTTATAACATATTATTTATAACATATATATCTTTACTATCCTGAGTTGAAATTAATATGCCTACATACATCAGGTAGGTGCCTACACATAATGAATGTACTTACACACAGAATTAAAAAAAAAACACACACAATATTCCAGGTGCAGTGGCCCACACCTGTAATCCCTGCGGCTTGGGAGGCTGAGGCAGGAGGATGGTAAATTCAAAGCCAGCCTCAGCAAAATGAGGTACTAAGCAATTCTGTCAGACTCTGTCTCTAAATAAAATACAAAATAGGGCTGGGGATATGGCTCAGTGGTCGAGTGCCCCTGAACTTAATTGCTGGTGCCAAAACAACAACAACAATAACAAAAACAATATAATGATAGCCTATAATAGAAATAAGAATAAAAATCATGTAAAGCATGACTTCATGAGAAGATGTGATAAATTGGGCAGTGTATGCATGTATTAATGGCATCTCTTGGATGTGGCTTCTGTACATGCAGAAATATATAGCATGTTCTTTGTTGACTCAAGGGCTATGGCATAGTCATTGATGATGAGATTCTTCTAAAACAATGACCATGTATTGGTGAACTTCTGAACCAAACCATGTAAAATATTGCTTTGATGAATCTATTTTAACTCAAGAATTTAGTTCCTATTGAAACTATATAAATCATCTTTGTATAATGTCAAATATAGAGAGAAGTTCTAAAATCAAAGAATTACAAACTAATCTTTCACCTACGTGAATATATAGCTGGATATTTGAAAAGTCATGAAGAATTGAAACAGTTATTTACTCTTGAGGCCATCTTGAAATTACAGTACATCTACTCCTCCTGGATCCTGCCCCATGCATGCCAAGAGTTCCCTCAGTTCTTTTGACAACCCCAAACCACCGAATTCCAAAGTTCTCCATCATACCTTCCACAGCAACATTGCTTTTGAGAATTTCTTTCCATGCATATCATACATGATCCAAATTTATTCATTCTTGAAAAAAAATACAATCTCATACCCCTCTTACTATGTCTCAGGTACACTCTGCAACTGAGCTATATCCCCTAACTTTTTTATTTTTCGACAGGGTCTAAGTTGCTGGGGTTGGTCTCCAACTTGTGATCATCTTCCCTCAGGCTCCTGAGTGGCTGGGTTTGCAGTCATGGGCAACTGTACTCACCTGTCTTTCCTTTTTGCATAGTTCTATCTCTCCACCCAGTATTTTAGCATGCTTATGGCAAATACTCAATATTTATTTATTTAATTAAACAAAAATCATGCTAGAATTGTGAAGATGATGATGACAGTTATCTGAGTACTTTTCTGTTTCTGCTTTGTAGACTTACCCTTTTTTGTCTGCTTTGGGATATCCTAATTTTTAATTCCTTTGGCCTATAACAGTAACACTGATGTGGAGGATGGCTATTACCCATTTTGTGTTTATCTGACCCAGTGGAATGATTTCTTTTCTAATCCCATTTTCATTAAGAATCCCATTTTCATTAAGAAGCTGGAGGATAGACCTTCATGAAGTCTATCTGTGAAGTGCTCAGAGCATCCTCATGTTTTCTCTCATCTTGTCATTATACATTTTTCACATTTGAACATTATTCTCTCCATTATAATGATTTTCATATCAGGAGATCCAGATTTTACCAGGGCTGTGAAGGATAGCAATAACAAAGACTCATATAAGAAAGGGTTATCTTGATTATTTTTTTTCTGTATCTATATTAATTTCATGTCATAACTTATTATGATAGTGTATCAGTTGGCATTTGAAAGCACAGTTTTAAAAGAAATTGAAGTGGTTTCTGCTTGTGCCCACTCACTGGGTGAGGGTAGTAAGAATGCCTGTGCTTTGTATTGACTTTAGGAACTGTGCTATCTCAAACCAACGGCTAACCTATTTCTTGCAAATTATCTTTCCCTTGTGAGGCTAAATTAATGCTTGTAAACAGTGCTGAGAATGAGCTATTTCAATAGAAGATGGTTCAGAAATGCAAAGTGTTATTGTTACAGTTTGTGCTTATATAGATACATCTTAACTATCAGTGCTGGGCCATGATTGTTCAGGGATGGCTAAGCCTCAGACTGAAAGTTTAGATAATGAGAGGAGGTATTTTCACAGTTTCTTGAATCTGAGAGCTTCAAAATATTCAGCCCCAATGCAAATACAAATTGGATAACAAATATATATATCCATATATGCTGTTGCCTGATTTGCAGTGGGAGTTATTGGCAGATGGTAGGGACAGAGCTGCTGGTTCCATTTTCTCTCTGGCTACCTGGTGAGCAAGCTGGAAAGACGAAAGAAAGTGTCCCAGATCTATAATGGCTTGAACATGCAAAATCAAAATGACAAGATAAATCCACTTAGATCAAGTTGATTTTGTAATTTAGGATGCTTTATATCCATGGAAATTGTGAAACTTGATTTCTTCTTCTCTAATCCTCTTATAGCACCTGCTGCTTTCATGGCTCTTCATTTATCATGGCACTTAATCATCTCTCCCTCGTGTTGTTACCTGTTTTATAGGCATATATCTTGTCTTTCTAATTAGATTACTAACTCCCATGAGATAATAATCTATTCTTAAAAAAAAAAGAAATTCTTCCCACTATCCAGCTTATTTTTGATGCATGGTAAGTAATCCACATGTAATCATTACATAATATAGAACAATAAAATAAAGATGTTATGTCAAATAATATTATAGCTGGATTTCCATATCAAATTCACTGAGTTATTTCCATTTGACTAAAACCTTCATATATATCATCTTCCTTTTTCACGTCTCATTCTGCAAAATATCAGATGAAAACATAAATTTCAAAGAATAATTGATATCCCACCTAGTCACTTCAGCTAATGCTAATGTTTCCATCTCGGTGCTCTTTATTCATTTGAGAGGGTGTTACATTTCAGGAGAAATGTGTTGTTTGAAGAAATTGTTTTTCACCACCTTGTTCTTCCACATCCGACTTTGAAACACCAAAGCTGTAAGACCTATTCTTTCATCAACAGAATGCCTTACAGAAAAAAGGTTTTCATATATTGATATATGTATGCTCACATTCCCCCCTAAGGCACATAGTAAAAACAATAATGTACAAATCTAGGGCTGCAAGAAACCATTCTGTTAGTCTTTCTCCTTTTAATCTGACTGCATGTAAGCCATCTATCTTGGTTAATTATCTATTTAACTGCATGGACACACTGACTTGAAAACTCACATTACTTTGCTCTTACAGGCATCATTGTATTATGACCACCACATTGTGTACCAGAGATCCGCAATTTCTGAAGGGTGTTTCGAACAACACTCTTTGTGTAGGAGGCTAATAGGTATTTCTAGATGCATAACTTTTTATGATCAAAGATATTTGGAATAATTCTGGGCTTTGGGCTAAGCTAAATGTTAAATAGCTTCTTTAACTGTAGGTGTTTCAGAGCTCATGATGTATTAATGTGTTATTGAAATCTTCATGAGGATCGTCTCCTATACAGAGATTTCCCAAACTCATTTAACCACAAGAAAAATTTTCAAAGCATTCATGGGACTGATGTTTCTTAGAACATACTTGAAGAAATACTTTAATAAACTCATTGCTGATTATTCCTTTCCATTTACATTTTGGTAAGTCTAGCCATATTAATAAATAAACAAAGTCTAACTCATAATTCTTATTTGCAAAGTAACCAGAAAATGTGTAATTTTATTTGGAAAAAACCCCAGAAACTTCAACCTTAAATAATTCTAGGATTTGTCCTTTTGAAATGTTGAATGATTATTCCTCCATTTATTTATTTATTTATTTTTACAAATCCATGTTATAATACATAAAAAAAACAAAAAGCTAACATTTGTTATAAGGTTGGTTCTAGATAGCAAAGAAGTCACAATTTTCTGCTAATTTATTTTATTTATTTATTATAATTTTCTTATTATTTATTTATTTATTTATTTCCTCATTTTTAAGTATAAGAGAGTGAACCTAATTTAATTCTCTGGACTAAGTCTTACAGAATCTCATGATCTTCCATGTTGAGCATCAGTTTTCAGTTTGAGATGAATTGGAGTTTGCCCCCTTTCAACTCCTGAAATGTAGAGTTTAGATTTAAAAAGTTCTTTATTGGCTTATTTTCCTGTTTCCCATAAAAATAGAATTGCCAAATTGTAGTGCATTATTTTCTGAGATGCATCCCCAAAATTGCCTTTTATACCTCTCTCTCTCTCTTTCTCTCTCTTTCTCTCTCTTTCTCTCTCTCTCTCTCTCTCTATATATATATATATATAGTATTTCTAATTAGATTATATATATAGATGTGTGTGTATATATATATACATATATATAGATGTATATATATATGTATATATATATATAAATTAACTAACATGTATTGATTACCTATTGTGTGATCATCACATATACTAATCAAAAACACATAAGATCTTGTTGATTATGTTTGAATTATAGATGAGAAAATCAAACTCTCCTTCCTAGTCCAATAGCTAGGAAACAAGAGAAGTGGGATGTTAATTGTAGGTTGGATTCCAAAGTTCAGCCTTTATCTCTTTTCATTATATTGTTTTCCAACCAAAAGCTATAAGCAGTCTTTTATAATCTACTTCCCTCATCAAAACCTTGAAAAAAAACCCCACAAAAACTAAGTCCATTGGCTTTTAATTTTAAAAATAGCTTTACCATATTTACATTGTTAACATATGCATAGTTAGGGATGTACAGCTTCAAGTACCAAGATAACATAGAAGTTTAAATAAACAGGAGCTGTAGATTTTTAAGTCACACAAAAGAAGCCTATTTTGGAGAATACTGGAGTTAGCCTATCCTTGTTCTCCAAGTCCCCACGGCCCCCCTTATTTTCAAGCTATTTGTCTTCAAGTTCACAAAAATGTCCACAGTGTTTTCAGGTATCATATCCACTTTAAAAGCAGATGATTATAGTGTCATAGGCAGGAGGTGGGGTGGGTATGGTCAGTGAAGTGATTTCTGTCCCTTCTATCAGCAAAAGCCACAATCTTTTGAGAGTCTGTGACACAATCTATTTACTTCTCAGAGCCTCAAATATATCATATGTCCACCCAAGAAAGTTGGAAAGGAGAAACTTATCTGGGCAGGGAAACGGCTCCCTCATTAAAAAAAAAAAAGTTCTTCTTAGGAGGAATGGGGAATAGATACTGTGTAGATACTTCTAGTGTGTGCTCTGGTATGCCACATGTTACCTTATCAGCTTCTATCCACATTTCTAAGCTATTGATTGTTTGTGATGAATCAGCCTTCACCCTTTCAAGGTGTGTGCAGATAGGTTATTTTTAAGTACAATAGGAAGGTAGGACTTTTGCACTAATATTCACTTTAAACAGAATTCTAGATACCGAAAACATTTAAATTATGTTTTCTATTATAAGAGAGTGAAATGTCCTGGATACATTTTCAAAATGTTTCAACACTTTCTTTTAAAATTATGTGAGTAGTAGCATTTCTTATTTTGTTTTGGGTGGAATCTATTAGGTGGTACTTGGGGCTGAGCAGAAGGAAGATAATAAAATGAAAGTTAGCTTCAGAAGTTTTAGAAGACAAATTGACATGCATACAGTTTTCTTACACACATTTAAAGTATCTGTAGTTGCACAAAATTTGAAATAATACAAATAAATATATTTGTGATTTATTTGAATAGTGAAAACCAAAGAACACTCAAAGTGAATTTCTATTAACATTTTGCACATTTTTATTGTTCTCATTTCTACATTACCTGTGTTTGCATAGTGAACATGACACAATGAAACAAAACAATAGCACTGTGGATTTGAGAAACACATTTAACCTCTCTGGCACAGTTTCCTCATCAGTTTTGACATGAAAAAACTTCTCTCACAAGAAACCTGACTATATTAGTTTACCAGAGACAGTGTGGTTTAAATAACAGAAAATTATTTTCTCACAGTTCTAGAAGCCAGCAGTCCAACATCAAGGTGCTAACAGGTTTGGCATCTTCTGCAGCTGCTTTCTGTAGCTTATAGATGACCACTTTCTCACTGGACCCTCATGTGAGCTTTCCTCTGTGCACAAACATCCTTGATGTTTCCTTACCCTTAGGATTTTCTTTAAATTTTACAGATTCTACCCCAAAATACATTCACATTAGGAGTTAGGACATCAACACATGAGTTTTAGAAAAGGGGACACAATTCCCTCTATGATAATGAGGTTGTTTCCTAGAAACTGAGTTCATCCTTTCTCTTCATGTCTGTCTTTCAAAGGTAAAACACAGGATTTTATTATAATCTTAATACAAAGCTAGAATAGGTAAATCAGATTCATTTATAGGTATGCTGTTATTTAAAGTATTCATGGTTGTCAATAAATTGCAGGTGATTTGAATTCACTTCCATTAAATTGGAAAAAGTATTGAATTAGCAAGAATTATGAACTGGACAACAGTGTGGTCCAAAAGTATTTCTTAAACTGTCTGAGTTGGATTCAAGAATTTTTTTCCTGGAACAATATGGATTTAATGCCCCTTTTAAAACTTTGCAGCATCTGTGTCTACTCTCTGAAACAAGGACAGATGGGATCTCAGGCCCTTATTCTGTGCTTCAATCAAAATTCCTATAGCAGAAGTTGAGAATACTTTTTGGCCTGACCAAAACATGTTTTTTAACCCGTAAAGCTTGGTCACAGACTTCCTTCTCATCCTAAGCTTTCCTTTTGCTTTTTCATAAATATCTGCATTGTCTTAGTCAAGTTTCTTCCAATTTTTCTGTGTAGGTTCTCTAGAAACTTTGTGTTTTGGGGAGCTGTGTATCTTTTAGTAGCACTATTTGTAGTCATGCATTTCCACGCTTAAATCTAGGTACTCCATGAAACAGAACTTAGCCTGTGTTCCTTTACCCAGGGGTCCATGGACCATGGACAGATGATATTCTTGACTTCTCTAGGCCCTGCCATCCATGGTTCCTCCCCTGAGTCTCTTCCAGGATTGAAGAACTTGGGATCAAACTCAACTATTTTCTTTTTTTAATTTCTTTTCTTTAATTCTTTTTTTTCTTTAAACTCAATTGAGAAAATAAATGCATATTTGGATAATTCCCCCAAATACCCTAGTTTATAAGACTATGATTTATTCAATTCTATACCTTCTCTTCAATTCTACAACAGACATTTCTCCTGGGTTGCTTACTAAGAAATAATGAACTCCACCACACCTAGTGGGACATACCTCTAATCCCAGCAACTCAGGAGGCTGAGGCAAGAGGTCACAAGTTCTAGGCCGGCCTTATACCAACTTAGTGAGGCCCTAAAAGACTTAGTTAAGATCCTGTCTCAAAATAAAAATTTAAAAAGCTAGGGATATGGCTCAGTGGTTAAGTACCACTGGGTTCAATCCCCAGTACCAAGGAGAAGAAAAACAAGAAATAGTAAAGTCCATTATTACACTCTTCACATTCTTAATTCTCATCATCTCTCCTATTTGATCTAATAGTCGAAGGACTTCACTATGCTCTCTTCCTCATTGTGCCAGTTGCATTCTGATGTTTCTAGTTTCCCATCTCAGCTCGTGATTTGAATATCTGAGCTATGAGTTCTGTAATAGTTCTGGTTCCCTTGCATCATGTCAGGTATTCATTTAAAGAACTTTTAAGGAAACAAATTCTTTAAAAATGGTACAATCTACTTTTACATATATTATATCACTTCATCCTTATTACCTCTACAAGAGAGACAAGGCAGGGGCTATTTTCTTGGCTTTCAGTTTAGGAATCAGAATCTCATAAAGGTCTAAGCATACCCTGGTGGTACAAGATAATACAGAGCAAAGCACAAAACTTGGAATTCTGATTCCAAAGCCTTTTCTCTGAACTAGTGATTCTAACACCATAATTTTTTACAGATTTATTCGCACAAGTTGATGTCTCAAAATATAAAATATTAAAACAGAAATGCTTCTTGCAAATTGAGTCCAAAGAGCCCCAAGTCCTGTCTGTTCAGCTTCCTTATTTCTGCTCAAGTTCACTTGTCCCTGAACTACTTTAAAGTTTCACGGAAGAAACATGTTTTGGGTAATTTTGAATCCTAACCTCCAGTAACTTTAGTGACCCAAAGAAATATATATGTATATCAATGCACAGTGATTAAACAAAGTTTATTTTAACAGGGAAAAAGAAAAACATAATCTAGAGATAAATGAGAGTGCCTCTGAATGGAGAAGTAAAAGCAGTTTGGTTTCTTAGGGATTGGCCCTGGAACCTGTCTTATTTAACATTTTCATAAATGATTTGGAAGAGGGAAAGCATGCGAATTATCCAAGTTTGCAGATGACACTAAGCTCTTCCAGGTAGTAAAATGCCAAACAGATGGAGATAAACTACAGGGAGAACTTGCCAGCTTGTGTGTGTGGGCAGAAAAGTGGTATATGATATTCAGTGTGGGTAATGAAAGGTAATTCACTTAGGAAAAAATAATAAAAGCTATGCTTATAGAAAAATAAATTGAGTTACCCCTTAGTCCAATAAAAGGTAGACATTTTTATGGACCATTCTTTGATATACTTCTTGAGTGTATTGACAAATCAAGAAGGGAATTAATAAGAAGCTCACATGAACATTAATCTTGAATTAAATGCTGTATCACAACATGGGATATTTAGTCCATTTGTCAAATAATGCTAAGTGAGTGCCTCATGTCAGGCTGCCTTCTGGATGTTGAGGTCTCTTTGGTAGTTGCATCTCAAAAGAAAAAGAAATCAATAAAATATTTAAAGATGGCTAATGTATATAGTACAAATTTCTTTCAAAGTTTGAAAGAAAAAAATATTTATAAAAATTGTACATTCAAGGTTGTTTTCCCCATTTAGAAATTACTTATGAGGTAGAATTGCAAGAATTTTTCTTTTTTAAATCATTTTTGGCACTGGGGATTGAATCCATGGGTACTTTACCATTGAGTTACATACATCTGCGGCACTTTTTAAGTTTTATTTTGAGATAGGGTCTAGTTAAGTTGCTAGGGTATTGATACATTGATGAGGCTGGCCTTGAATTTTCAATCCCCCTGCCTTAGCCTCCCAGGCTGCTGAGATTACAGGTGTGTGCCATGTGTCCAAAAGAAGTTTGTGGGTTTTTTTCCCAAATAGTTTTACGGATGAGAAATTGCAGGAAAGGATGATTTCAATGACTCTCCTAAATTCATAAGAGTGGAATATGAAGAGTCAAGCATGGGTTCTCAGACTATGAGTTTGATCCCTTTCCCCAGAATCTCAGAGGTTTACTTATCAAGAGGTAAGCAGAAGTAACTTGTTAAGTCCAAAAGGAGAATGAAAGAAATATAAATAGATCCTAAGGAATAGATAATGAATAGTTATCTAAACTATGGTTGAAATCAATGCTAATGAAGATGTTCATAACCCTGCAGTATCTCCAGAATTCCTTTTAATGTCTATCTTTTTCCTTCTCTCCTAAATAGTATGTGGCTTTGAAGAATTATGACTAGGTTCTAGGCAGATAATGGCAAAAGAAAAAACAATTAACATACAGCTTAGGATAAACAATAAAGGAGAAACACATGCCTAATTTCTGCATGAATGTTGCACAGTGGAACTGTTGAAACTGTGCATTTGGGTCATAAATAAGAAAAGGGTCTACAAATCAGAGGGAAATCTCAGTAGATAAGGTTGGCAATTGTTAAAGGAGAAGAGTTCAAGGAGAACCTTGGAGGTAAAACAGTCAGTGATCCAAAGATTAACTTATTATTACAATAGCATAAGTTTTTACTCAGGATTTCTTCTTTTTAAGAGTAAATAAATAATTATAAAAATGTTCTTTTGTTTTTCACACATTCAGAAGTTTGCTCTGCTTGAGCTTGTTTCCTTTATAACTACTTGTGGAACCTCCTGTCCCCATGTTCATTCCTGCTTGTGGCCTCTGCTCTGAGAATTCCTTGAATATGGAATATGCTCCTCCATCAGTGCTAATTCGCCACACGCTCTACAGCCAACTATCCTTTATGATCAAACCCAATCAACATGATCTGCTTTTTATTCCTTTATTCATTCATCCATCTTACAAATATTTAGTAAATAACTAATATATTAAGGGAATTACATTTATTCACTCTCAGCTATAGTACCTTTAGTTCAAAAACTTTAACATTAAGGTTTTTTTTTGTGCATGGATCTCACCATGGCAAGATTATGGAATGTGTGTAAATTAGTGGAGGGAGGGGACCATGCTTTTAAATTTTTTAACCTATCTTGTCCTTAGGGCTGAATTGTAGTAAACCCTAGCTTTGTTGATTTCCTCACAAATTAAAATTTCTTTCAAAAGAAATTACATGTATGTATATAGATATATATAGGTATAGATATGCATACATACATATATATGTACCATGTTATATATACCATGAATATGTTTAAATATCCATGTATATACACACACAGACATATATCAGCTATTTTGAAGTTGAGAATAATTATGCATTTTGTTTTTCTAAAGAATTATCTTTTATTTGCAAATGGGATTTCTTAAATTCAAAGAACAATCAAAAAAGACTTCAAGCATAGCCTAATGGTGGTTTTTTTCTGTTCTGGAAGAGTTTTATATCTATTACACTACTATTCAAATTTTTTCCACTTAGAACTATCATTTAATTTTAGCTATTTTTATTACTTTACCATGCAAAGCTTCCTTCTTAAATAGTCACTTTGACATCTTGTTCATCTTTCATATTCAGAGCTTCTTTTTTGTCATTTATGAATAAACTTGGACTTTTTCCTAGAAAACTCCTGTTGTCACAAGTGGGTGTCATAGCACCTGGTGTTGGTCATTTAAAATGTGAAACCAAGAAACTTGTATTACTGTCAGTACTCTTTTACCCAAGACCATTACATAATCGTAGATGATAAACAACAACAGACAGACAGATAGTGGGAGTGCAGTATAAGGATTCATAAATAAAGGAGCATTTGGGAAGATCTGTGAACAAAAGAAGAGTAGGAAACAGAAGCAATGATTTGAGTACCACATCTTGGACCACGAACAAACAAACAAACAAACTAACAAAACCCCTCAGCACTCCCTAGAATGCACTTCAATAATGTAGGCATTTGGAAAAGTATTGGTAATCTGAAACATGAACAGGAATTATGGCGGGAGAATTTAAATCACATTCTCAGAGGAGGGAGCTCAGTGTTAGCACGTTTCCTGTCCCCACCCTGAGGTGACCAAGCTTTTAATACATCCAACTCTGCATTTCCCACAGTGCTTAGCATGTAGTGGCCATTAAATAGAAATTATTGAATGAAACTAGGTTAACTTTCATGGATTAGTTTAATGGAATGCCTAGATTTTATCTTAGCAGAAAGCCAAGCTATGTGGAAAGAACTATAAGCATTAAGGAGAAGTTAGACAGGGTGACACAGTAAGCTTGGACAAGAGACAAGCTCTGGTCAGGGTTTTGGAACTGTGGATAAGGAATGACAGTGGAAAGAATTTGTTGGGGGTCTTATACTTGAATTTTTATGACTTAATAATTTTATTCAGGGCTAGTACTCATTTACTATGTCTTTGGTAGACAAGCTCAGTAATTCTCTTTCTAGAATGCGATAACGTTCTGATTTCCCTTTGCCCTCAAATTTTACTTTCAAAAATCCATGCAATTATCCCCCCTAGTTTATTCCATTGTACTGTGCTCAATAATTCTAGCAGGGGACTCCTAATTTGTAAATGTTCCGTTGTTCCAAGTGTTTTCTTATCAGCCTTTCATCAATAGCTATTTTAGCAGTGTCTTCATTACTTCCTAATTGTCTGCTGTTCTTTGATGTTCTGCTAAAAAAAAAAAAAAAAGCAGTATTTTAGTTATTGTTGAGTAGTCATTGATTTCATGCCTGCCCCATTTATTTAGAGACTATTTTCTCTTACTATGTTTTTGATTCAAAAATTTTACATATACTTAGTTAGTTTTCTTATTATTTTTAATCTCTTGGCTAGTATGAATGCTTCTATTTTTTGGTGACCATTATCTTCTTTCAGCTGTGGGAAACTGATTCATTCTCTTCTATAATAAACTATTGTCTCTCATTAAGTGCTAAATAATAATACATAATGATAGTAGTACAAGAAAATAGAAGATAGTTTCCTGCCCTTGCACTGATTGCAATCTAAAAGAGGAAAGAGAAGACAGACTCACATAACTAAAACATGCCCAACATCAATTAATTATTACTATCTGGAAAACCCTAAGTGTTCAATGGTCTGGTGAACAGGGGTTGGCAGCTATGTACATTGAGTGATTTTAATGACAACAGGGAGATAGGTTTACTTGGGAATGTCCTCATGGAACAAGTGAATCTTAATGAAAGCAAGTGAGAGAGAAAAAAACAAGGGGTTGATGGGACAACCTTTACACATATCACAATGTCTAAGCACTTGAATCTGGAGTTACTATCTGGACTCATGATGTTGGGCAGTGAGAAAGAAGGAAGTGGAAGGGTTAAGCCCAGACTCAGTACATTGCTTTCTTTGGTTATTCAAAGAAACCAAAGGAATGCTTTTCAAATATTTTAATCACAAACAAATGCTTTATCAAATGATGTGATTTTTGTGTACTAAGGCCATTCTTTAGGATTGAAAGTGAAAAGTGTTTGAATATTTTTCCTATGTACCATCTTACATTTTAACTACATGGATCTGGAGTGCAATATATATACACACAACACACATACAGATATATACACATGTGTATGTATATATACATACACATGTATATATATATGTGTGTATACACACACACACACACACACACACACACACACGCGCGCGCACGCATGCACATAAATAGTACTCTCTCTATATATATCTTCCCTAAAATGGAGATGACAGATATTAGATGATTGTTTAATGTTGATACCATATGTTACATCAAGTCTAAACCCCCATTGAATTTTTTAAAATATATGGAACATGGCTTCATCATGCCTATCCAAGTCTATTTTTTATTTTCTTTAGAAATGAACCTCACTTTAGTTACCAGTTGCTGAACATATATTTATCGCTACAATTATATATATTTTCCTTTTGCTGTTTCTCTTTCCTTTGAAATATTCTGCATACTTTAGGCCTAAGTCTAAGCCTTTTATTCTTTAGTAGCCTTTAATATTCTAACTTGGCCCTTAAAATTATTTGTGAGTTTTATTGCCATATAGTTAAATACTTAGTAATTGTGATTGCTTTGGACTTGAATCACCAGTTATGAAATAGATTTTTTTAAAAATTTTAGTACCAGAAATTGAACCCAGGGGTGCTTAACCACTGAGCCACATTCCAATCCCTTTTTATGTTTTATCTTTTTAAGTAGAGTCTTGCTAAGTTGCTGAGGCTGGCTCAATCCTCCTGCCTTAGCCTCCTGAGCTGCCAGTGTTTACAAATGTGTGCCACTGCTCCTGGCACATTTTGAACTATTTAAAGGCAAATACTATGGTTTCTTTTGTATCCCATAGTGACAAGCTTGGGCCAAAATGTACATTTTTTTTTTTTTAAGAGAGAGTGAGAGAGGAGAGAGAGAGAGAGAGAGAGAGAGAGAGAGAGAGAGAGAGAGAGAGAGAGAGAGAGAGATATTTTTATTTTAATATTTATTTTTCAGTTCTCGGCGGACACAACATCTTTGTTGGTATGTGGTGCTGAGGATCGAACCCGGGTCGCACGCATGCCAGGAGAGCGCGCTACTGCTTGAGCCACATCCCCAGCCCCGTACATTTCTAATAGAAAATTTATGGGTTGAACAGTTGAAAAGTAAAAACAAACAAACAAAAAATCCTTCATCTTGAGGAGGAATACACAATCAGGGCAGAGACATGCACTTTTCATTGCCTTTATGGATCCTGTAGATAAATATTTTACTTTCTAGCTGAACACTAAACCAAAGCCACTGTATTTCCATGGAGCATGGACAATCAGCTGTGTCTTAGTAAACATAAAATGATACACCCTTCTAAAATCCTCTCCTTACAATGTGGTTCTGTTCTCTCTCCTGAAGGCTTATAGCATTGCCTTTTATTGATTTCTGCCTGTAATAACCCAATGCTGTTTTCTTGGTATTAAATAATATCAATGACAGCAACAGATAACAAAGTGATCCATTCCTTTTAATGTCAGAATACTCTGAGGGAATTCAGTCATTTGTCTGATGGCTTACTGGTAGAGTGACCATATAATTTATTGTTCAAGCTGGGACACTTCTGAGAATGAAAGTGAAGTTTATTAGTAATTACACTAGGACCCAGGAAATAAACTGGGGCTGTTCACAACAAACTCAAACATATGGTTATCCTATGTTAGAATTCCATGATTTGCTTTTGGAATACTAAGAAGGATGAATAGGATGAAGAGAGTTCGTTGTGGCTGCTTAGTTTCTCCTCCTTCTCATTTTATAATGCATTCTTTAGTGGCCTCATGGTTGTCATTAGGAATTCTGTATAAGAATTCCACTCAATGGAATGGGAGCACAAACATTTATTCCATTTATCTAGCTACACAATTCATGCTTTTACACGGTATATGTAAGACTACATGCCTCTTTCCATTATAAACTTTTACTTAACCACTTTTTATGAAATATTCCAATGTTGTCATTTTCTTTATCCTTATTTCAGGGATTCAACATTTGCCTTTTATACATACCTGGTATTTAGTCCCAGGACACATTACTGTCAGGGCTTACAGAGCCAATGGTTCAATGTTAGTATTAATAGAGCTATACATATATCCAAAATTATTATAATGATTATTGTTCAAAAAGTGTTTATACCAGAAAAATTTTGCTGACTCAAATTTTTCTTTTTCTTTTTTTAGTCATTGCACCTTTTAGGGAGTCATGTTTAGACACATATCTTGAACCAAGTAGAGTTTTGACATAAACAGAAGGCATGATTTTTGTGAGCATTTAGGTTTAACACCTGATAATAACAGTGATTCAAACCTGCCCCCTTCAATATTATAAGAATTATAGTAAGTGCCAGAATTTTCTTTAATAGTAGTTTAAATCTGTTCTTTGGCTATTACATGAATTACAGAAAAATCAAGGGAGCCTTGAATTTATACAAATAAAAAGCATTATTTGAAAAGTTCCCAGAAATAGCAAATATTCTCCATTGAGATGAAATTATAATGGGGCTATTGTTTTACAAAAATAATGTTTTAATAGCGTGTATGGGAAGTGTTTTAATTTGAAGTCATGTCCATATTGGGTATAAAAGGCATCATGAAGTCATGCATTAAAAGAGAAACAATGTCTGAAGGTGTCAAGAGCATGTGGACTCACCGCTACACAGGGATATTAGATACTTTTTATTTCAGTGGCTTATCACATAATACAGAATATTGTATGTAGTGTACAGAGAAGACTCAATTAGTATTTGCTTGTGGGCTCAGATGTCCTTTTTCCTCCAGGAAAGACTTCTTTTTACTCTAATGTAAGAGGACCCTGGACCTGTAGCTTGTCACTCAACCTGGGTACCCTATCACTTCCCCCCCACTCTGTGAGGGACCTTGCCAGTACCCTCTGATCTGCGCCCTTTTCTACCACTGTGTCACTCTCTACCCAGCCTCTTCTATCTTCTTTCAAATGATACATAACACTGACTCATACCGTTTTCATGAAGAATTGACTCATTTTCACAAACTCATCATTGTCTTTACCTAGTTTGCTTAATTAAGTAATTTGTTGACATAAACAGGATCTTTAGCCCAGAAGAAGCTATAACAGATGGCACTAAAACCAAAATAATCATTAACCTGTCCCATGGAAGGTATGAAACACCATATTTAGAAATAAGTGTAGCTATAAGATATTTTTTTATGAATGACTGGGAAATGCATTCTTCAGATGGGGAGGATGAATAGTGGGACAAAAAAAAGGGCATCTATACCTTTATACTGTGAGTGAAGTACTATGAGTTCTGAAGATGTTATGTGCCTAATTTAATATTTTACAAATAACATTATAATATCACAGATAGAGAACACACATTTACAATATGATGGAGATTATTTTAATATAATATTCCAAAGATTATTTCATATAGATTTTATATTAATTTATACCATTTAACATTACAATATAAACTATTTTGGCAAAAGTATACAAAGCCAGGTGTAAATTGACTTTTGACCACCTGGGATAGTATTTCCCTCAGGGTGGTAGTAAACATTTTTCATCATTTAATTTTGTTTCTTATTTTTATTTGTAACACAAATTATTTGGTTTTCTAAAAGATGCCATAAAAGGTGTCTAATATTTGGATAAATACACATAATAAATTAAGAAAAGTGTCAACTCCAGGTCAACTCTTATTGTGACAAATACTGTGTTACTACAAATTATTTTATTTTGATTTTGTCATTTTGCCCCAGAGTTAAATTCTTACTGTAACATTCTCTTTATTAGGTGTTACATAGACAGAATTTGTTGTTTTCTCCCTCTCTGCAAAAACAAACAAACAAACAAACATTCCTCCAGAAAAGAGTTGTTAAGCATCTCTCTAAAGAGAGAAAAGCATTTCAAGTCTTATTTTGGAGTTGATTTTTGTATAGGGTGAGAGATAAGGGTCAAGTTTCAGTCCTCTACATATCAAAACACAATTCTCCCAGCAACTTTTATTGAGGAGTCTCTTCTCTTTCCAGTAAATGTTTTTGGCACCTTTATGGAGAATTAGTTGACTTATGGATATTTGAATTTATTTCTGGAATGGTACTCTGTACCATTGGCCTGTGTGCTGGTCTTTATGCCAGTATTATGCTATTTGGGTCACTGTAGCCCTATAGTATGTCTTGGGATCCAATATTGTGATCCAGCATTGTTCTTTTTGCTGAATATTGCTTTAGCTATTTGGTATCTTTTATTCCTTCATATGAATTTTATAATTGTTGTTTTCTAGTTACATGAAGAATGTTATTGGCATTTGTATGGAAATTGTACTGAAACTATAAATCCTTTGGGGGTAGTGTGGACATTTGAACAATAATAACTCTTCCAATTTATGAACATGGGAAATCTTTCCATTTCTGGCATCCTCTTAAGTTTCTTTCATCAATGTTTTGTAATTATTTTGTAGAGGTCTCCCACCTCCTTGGATATATTTTCTCATAGGTATATTTGTAACCATTGTGAATTAATAGCTATCTATGTCTTTTATTATATTGAATTATATCCCATCTATATCTAATTGGTTAAATTCTTTATTGTATTTCTTCTTTGTTATATTGAGTTATATTCCTTCCAGACATAATTGGTTCAGAGTTTTATTAAGAGATGTTGAATTTTATCTAAAATCATAAAGCTACTTGAAGAAAACATAGCAAAACACAATACATAGATATTGATATAGGTAATTATTTTTTGATAGAACTCCAAAGGCATAGACAATAGAAACAAAAAAAAGCAGGGGGGATTATACCACACCAAGATGCTTCCACACAGCAAAGGAGACCACATATGGATGGAAGAGACAGCTTACAGAATGGGAAAAAAATATTTAGCAACTATTGACCAGACAAAGGATTAATATCCAGAACATATAGGCTGGCTTTGATCCTCTTGCCTCAGCCTCCCAAGCTGTTGAGATTACAGGTGTGTGCCAATGTGCCTGGCCAAATAATCTTAATAGACATTTCTACAAAGAAGAAATTCAACCAACAGGTATATGAAAAATCATCAACATCATTAATTATCAGGTAAATACAAATTAAAACTGTGATGAGATACCATCTCACCCCAGAGTGGCTGGTGGCTGTGTAGAGAAAAGGAACATTTACATACTATTGATGGGAATGTAAATTAGTATAGCTATTATGGAGAACAGTATGGAAGTTCCTCAAAAAACTAAAAATGGATCTGCCTTAAGATCCATCTATCTCACTTCTGGATATATATGCAAAGAAAATGAAATCAGCATATCAACGAGACCCCATACTGTTCTCTCATATTTATCCTGGTAATATTGACAATAGCTAAGATCTGGAATCAACAACCTAGGTGCCCATCAACAGATAATGGATAAAGAAAATGTGGTATACATGCACAATGGAGTATTATTTAGCCACGAAATAGGCTGAAATCCTATCATATGTGGCAAAATGGATAGAAGGGAGGATTTTTTTTTGTACCAGTGATTGAACTCAGCAGCACTCAACCACTAAAGTATATTCTCAGCCCTTTTAATTTTTTATTTTGTGATAGGGTCTTGCTAAGTTTCTTAAGGTCCTAGCTAAGTTGTTGAGGTTGAACTTGTGATCCTCCTTCCTCAGCCTCCTGAGTTGCCAGGATTAGAGGCATGCACCACCATGCCCTGCTTGGAATTGAGGATGTTAAGTTATAGAAATTAGATGCAGAAAACAAAAGCTTCATCTTCTTTCTCATATATGGAAGGTAAAAATGTCTATATGAATGTGGTGTCATAATTCAGGAGGCAGGAAAGGGAAGAGAAGGGGAGAGTGGAGGGAGATTGGATAATGCATACCAAAGCACAGTTAGGTAGAAGCAATAAGCTCTAATGTTCTACTCTATACAGCATCATGGAGTAACTTGTTCATAATCATCTATTTCATGTTCATTAGCTAGAAAAGAAATGATGAGATGGAAATGCTACTTACCCTCATTTGTGTGCGTGTGTGTGTGTGTGCGTGTGTGTGTGTGTTACATACCATTGATGGGAATGTAAATTAGCATAGCTAATTCACACACACACATATACATATATCACATTACCCCATAAATATGCACAATTATTAATTGGTAATCAAATATCCAAATATTTAAAATATATTTATAAAGATAAAAATGCTAACTACCCTGCTTTGATCACTGTACACTTCATATAGATATTAAATTATCACACTGTACCCTGTAAGCATGTACAACTTAAATTATATAATAATAAAGAGCACACTGATAATGATGTGTGATTCTGGAAATTTCTGAGCACTAAATATCATGGTTACTCACAGAGGTATTTGAACCATCAACTTTAGCACACTCCTTCCTGACCAGCTTTGTCTGTGCTAAGGTACAAATACTAGTGCTGTGGTACAAAGTCATATGTTCACTTGTAAAAACAGGCTTCCCAAATGAAGACAATTCAAACAATATATGCAAACTGAAATGTTGATCAACTGCATATTCTCATGTCAAGCTCCTTCAGTATTTACTCAGTCTATCCACACTACTTTAATAAAATATCTTAAAGTGGTTAGCTTATCAATAATGGAAAATATTTTTCACAGTTCTAGAGGCAGGGATCAAGGCACTAGCAGATTTGGGATCAGGCGAAGTCCCTATTCTTCATAGATAGTAACTTCTGAATGTGTCCTTACATGATAGAAAGCAGCCAGGCAGTTCTCTGGGCATTTGGTATAAAGGTTCTAATTCCACTCAGGAGAGACACACCTTCCAGTGGCCCCACCTCCTAGAGCCGTCACCTTGGAAGTTAGAATTTTAACATATAAAATTGGAATAAACATAAAACATCCACACCATAGCATTCTACCCCAGGATCCTCAAAATTCATGTTCTTCTCACATATAAAATATGTTTATCCCATCCCAGGAGCTCACAGAGTATTAAATAAAATTATCATTTAACTCAAAAGTTTAAAGACCAGAGTCTCATCTAAACTGGCTATCAGATATTCCCTAAATCAGATATGGGTACGACTCGAGATTCATTCTGAGGAAAATTGCTTTCCAGATGTGAATCTGTGAAATGAAAGAAATAATGTGCTTCCAAATGCAATGGTGGGACAGAATAGGCATTTTCATTCTAAAAGGAAGAAAGAAAGAAGGAATGAGTGACAAGTCCCAAGTAAGTCCCAAACCCAACAAGGAAAACAACATTAAATCTTAAAGCAGCAGAATCATCATCTTTGATTGGGGGTTTTGTCCTTCAATCCCACTGAGGTGAAGGTAGCCCCTCCATAGCTTTGCCAAGCATGATTAAGGTCCCTCAGACTTTGGACAATACTGCCTTGATGACATTGAGTAGCTCTATCTCTGTGGCTTTGCTAGGTGCAGCCCATGCTATTGCTCTCAAGGGTTAAGTATAAGTGTGTGCCTTCAAATCTCCAAGCTTATACCATATGCCCCTGACTCTATTGTTAGGAGTGGTAGGAGCAGCAATTCTGCAGTGGATCCAGCCTTATGGTAGTCCTCTGTATGAAGAGCCAGTGGCTCTGGGAAGCTCCATCCTTTGGAATCTAAGTAGAGGTAGCCATCCTTCCCACTCCTGCCCATAGCACATGCAATTAATATTCTGGTAGAGATTGCACTGTGCAAATGCCACCAGGCCATACCACCTTTGCACCCCCCCAATGGTGGTCACCTACACTGCATACTCAGAATTCAGGAGAGAAGAGTCTTGAAATCTTTCTGCCTTCAAGGCCTTGTATTATGGTCCTGTGATGAGAGAGGCAGCAGCCCCTAGGATCTCCAAATTGCCTCCAGGTCATTCTTTCATTGTCTTGATGAGTAGCACCTGACTTCCACACAACCATACTAAGTGTTCATCTTGAAAAAGCTTTCTTTTAATTCACACTATGACCAGGCTGAGGATATTTGAAATCTTCAAGGTCCGATTCACTTTTGGTTAAAAATTCTATCTTTAAATCTTTTCCTTTTCTTTCTTCTTATATTTTGCTATAAGTGGTTAAGAAGAAAAGCCATGCTCCACCTTCAACACTTTGTTTAGAAAGCGCTCTGCTCCTGACTCCTACCATCCACAAAACACTGGGACATAAACAAAATTCAGTGACGTTCTTTACCATTTATAACAAGGATTGCTTTCCCTCTAGTTTTCATTAATACATGCCTCATTCCCAGGTAATTCCTTAAGAGAATAGCCTTCAACATCCCTATTTTTTTTCCAACATTCTATTCACAACTATTACATATTCACTAAGAAGTTTGAGGGTTTTTCCTTGGCTTTTCTCTTGCCCTTCTTAGGTTTCATAGGAATTATTCTTAATAGTTCATTCACTACAGTGCAGTTTTTTTATCAAATACTTTATAATTTTTTAGCTTCTATCACTTACCCAGTTCTAATGCCACATTCACATTTTTAGGTATTTGTTAAAGTAAGCAACCCTACTTCTCAGTGCCAATTTTGTTTTGCCAAGACACGTCTCCCCTTAGTGGTGGTGAAGTGATAGTGCCACTAATGAGACTTTTTTTTTTTTTAATGTAATATGTCATATTATCAAGACAGAAATCCATAGTCACAAAGTATCCAGGTATGGGTTTGTGTATACTGTGGACAGGCCTCAGCCAGTGTCTCTCAGAGCCTCCACTTCAGTGGCATAATCCTTGGCAATAGTAGCCTCTAGACTTGATTTGCTTTCTTGGATCTTTATTTGGAATGGCTTTGGAACTTCAGAAACAATCTGATCTTTTTATTCAAAAGAGATATCATAGATTCTCAGCTATGAATTTTGAAAATGAAACCCCAGGAATAATTGTTGACATCTCCTATATGTCCAAACAGAGGGCAAGACCTTCCTGATGTTTGTTAATGAGACTTGTTTAAAGAATGAACATCCATAATACTGACTCGTCCTTTCTTCAAAAATTGCAGTTGAGCTAGACGCAGGAACACTTACCTTAATCCCAGCAGTTCAGGAGATTGAGGCAGGAGGATGGCATATTCAAGGCCCATCTGATTAGCTTAGTGAGGCCCTAAGCAACTTTTTGAATTTCTGTCTCAAAATTTTTTTAAAAAGGGGGGGGGCGGGCTGGAAATGTAGCTCAGTGGTAAAGCATTCCTGGGTTAAATCCTCAGTACCAAGACAAAACCCAAAATTATTGACCTTCTCAAACCTTCTGCAATGAGATCTCCATGTTTGTATATGGAGAAAATGGGGTTTAGAAGTTATATCATCCACTTATTAAAAGGGGTGAAAGACCCATTGGCTTCCAAATTTCTGATTTCAAAAACCCCATGATGTACATTTGTTCCCTTGTACCATCCCATTAAAATGTTGTTTGTAGAAAATTATTGGAATCTCATATATGTGAACAGCAGGGATTTGCTGTAAGCATTGTCAGCACAGAAGGATTCACACCATCATGACTGTACCCATAAATTGAGAAAGAATCCAGGTAACCAGGAAAAGAGTATTACAGGTAGAGGAAAGGAATTTTATTTCCAAATTAAGGACTTGGGTGACAATGTTTCTACTTCAGAACTGAGCTCAGCAACTTTTCACTTTATTTAGAGTCCTAAAGTGATAACTCAGTTGTCAGTGGTAATAAAGGAGTGAGGAGAATCTGTTTTCATCCTGCATTCATCAATCCATCTATTCATTTATTATTTTTGTACTGAATATTCTTGCCAGGCATTTTTCTAAATGCCTTTAATAAAACAGTGAATAAACAGCCACAGTCACACAGTTAATTAATTAAAATTACATTCTATTAAGTGCAACAAAGGATATGATATACAGGATGGAATTTTTCAGTGTGATATGATGAAGAATTTGAAATATTAAAATACATAAAAATCATATAATATGATACTGAATATGGAACAGGTGATCATTGATTTAATTCTTGTTTGCCAAATTCATTTTTGACTTAAAGATCGGACCTTCCTTAGGACTCAGGTAGGTATTTGAACACAACTATGCAATTAACTAGACACATTCAAGAGTTAAGCAATTTTTTATTTATCTCACTATCCGAAATCTATTTCAACATATTTTGTTTTTGAGCTAGATTAAAAGTTCTTTAAATATTGGAGCAAAGAACCTGTCCAAACTTAAATCAAGGAGCAGGGGAAGAATACCTTGCAACATTATTCCAGGTCTATTTTTATCCCAAAAGATCTAGAGTGACTTTCCCAGATTTTCTTAAAATGATGATTTTTTTCTCATCTGCCCTATCTTTGATATACTTACTTAGGGTAAATCTGGAAATGAGTTTGAGTGATGACTACTAATGTCTCTCAAGAGTAGACAACCAATTCTGTTTGAATACTGAAATCTTTAAACCAAAAGGTCTGTGCAAATGTAAGTCTGCCAGTGGACTTGGTGGCTACCAAAATAAGAGGTGGACTCTTCTATTTGTTTTTTAAGACTGTATCTTCATATCCTCAAGATGATTTGCATTGAGTCAAAAGATACTGTATTTGATTGTTTAAAAATTCAAGTGTGCCTTCTTTGCCTTGTCAATGAGATAATGACAATTTTTTTAAAAAATTTCACCTGTGAACTCTGATTGAGAAAGTATTTTGAATTTTATTACTGTTATTATTTGTTTATTAGTCTGCAAGTAGTTTGACTTTGAAGGCTTTACCCTCATGATCTGAACACTACCCTAAGACCCCATCTCCTACTATCATATTGGGGGATAAAATTTCATCATATACTATTTGAAGGGCACAACTATTCGGTCCATTAAGGACAGGGTAATTTGGGGGTATGGCCTCTAAATCCCCAATATATATTTGTCAGTTTAGCAGAAGGTATGGCATAGTGGATAACATATGAATTCTGGGTCCATGAAATGGTGAGGCTGGTGGCTGACCTTGGGTAATTCACTTCTTCCCTCTGGGTTTCATCAACATTTCTTTGTAAATTGCAAAATGAAGACTCATAATGCTTATGATGCATTCCTCTGGTATTATCATGGCCAAAGGGTTGCTGTGACCCTTATACAGGAAAGTTCAATAGAAGCTTAACAACAACAGCAGAAACAACAAAAAAGACCTCTTTTGCAATATTGCCCTCATTCATACACTAGCACTATAGAACTTTGCTAGTGAGGAGGAATTAGGGTCATTGTCTAGTAAACTAAATCAAGGCAGACAACCAAACAGGGTAATTCAATTTCTGAAATCTACTTTGGTATCTATATTATCAACTTTGGCCATCTGCCTTGATCAGATTAAAATGATGACTGCTAGGTCTCCTTTTCTTTGTGTGTTGAGTATATATAACTAGCATTGTTCTTTAGAGAATATCTGGAATTAAAAATATGCTGCTATGCTTAAACAAATAGGCCCTCTCTACATTTGGAATGACAAATTTTATATTGTGATATAATTGTCCCTGAGCGCCCCATATTTTGTGATGGAACATTATCCAGCTGTAAATCAGGTTTTGTCACAGATTTGTGTCACTACCATCCTATCATATTAAAGGTATCGGTTACTATATTAACTCATCTATTTGACTATAGAAAGTTAATTATAAGACAAATGAAGTACTAACATGCCTTAGTTTAACTGTATGCCTATGAGTATTCTACATATTTGTGGTTGCTGCTGTTATTTTGGAAAGTCCCAATTGTATTGTGTGTTTTGGGTTGGAGACTTCCTGTGAAGCTACTGGTTGAGCTGTGTGGGCTTACGGGGAGAGAAAGATATAAAATCTTTGTGAGTTCTGCAGTGCTATTAAGCTCCAAATTTCTCCATTGCTCTGATGCTGACATTCGAAGCACACAAGCAGTTATGCAAGAATCGATTTTTTGCCATAGATGGGGAGGGGGTGGGCTGAGCAAGCACCTTGGTCAACAACCAGCTCTGGAGGGGATGTGAAACCCATTATTGATCCAGGGCTAAGAAATCAGTGACTGTTGTATTATATAATTATTGATGGAGCCAGAAAATGCCATGGGCAAAGCACAACTTACTATTTGTTATGCTGGATTGTCTCTCTCCTCTGTGTCAGGCTGCTGTGTTCTGCTCTCGTGTTCCCATACCATGTTTATTTATACTATGTGCAGTTAGCTTTCATATTTCTCTTGTGATTCCAGCTTGGAAAATGAACACTGGTTTACTTCAGGGGTTGTAAAAGAAATAAATTTTTCCAGATACTTTGATGGGCCCAAGCTGAATACCAAAGTCTGGACGCTGGAAGATGGAATGCCAAGGAAGACAATCAGAAGAGGAAGAAGGGAGACCTCCCCCCTCCAAACCCTAGTATAGTGTTCACCCCTTTCCTGATACTCACCATGAGTCCCAAGCCAAAAATTTTATAGGATGTCCAGTGGCCTACAGGCATGAAAACTGACTGATCCATACTCTGTAAGGTCACATAATAGGCCCTTAAGGTGGAGTAAGAGGGTTTTGAGAATTAAAAGACATTGGCTGGAGTCAGATGCTGGGTGAATTGCTTCTGTATGGGGTTCCATAATGCTTTGTTCCATTCATTCAGTGCTAGCTCTTTCTCTTTTTTTCTTCTGCCTTCTCCTGGGTGTGCTGCTCTTTTTTTTTTCTCCCTCTTTTCAGCAAACTTACAGCTCCTAGATAAAAATACTACCTATTTTTGTAATGACTGTGTGTGCTATCATTTGAATTTGTCCCCCAGAGTTCCTGTGCTGGAAATATAACTCCCACTGCTCCATATTGGTAAGAGGTGGGACCTTTAATACTGTTATTGAAAGAGTGAATGACTTATCTTAGGAATGGGTTCCTGATGAAAAGATGAGTTTATCCCCCTGTTCCTACCTCTTGTGCTTTCTTTCCCTTTACCCTTCTGCCATGGGATGACCCAGCAAGAAAGCCTGTACAGATGCAAACTCTTCATCCTTGGTCTTCCCAGTTGCTAGAACTCTAAGAAATAAATCTCTGTTCTTTCTAAAGTATCCAATCTTGGGTATACTTTTATAGTAGTACAAATTTAAGTAGGATGATGTATCCCCAATTCTATAGCCAAATATCCAGTTCATGAACTCAGAATAAGTGTCTACTAGAGACAAGATGAATTTTAAAAAATTTTGAGCCACTAGTTGTTTCAAAATTCATATCTCTGGGATACAGAAATGTGGGAAAGCTATGGACAGTGAAAGGCCACCCGCACTTAGAAATGTTACAGTTAGCATTCATTCATCAGCTGGCTTCAGTTAACAGGTGGTTAGGGAAAAATTATTAAATAACCTTTAAGGTCTTGATCAAATGGTTAAGCTATTTAACTATAACTGCCAGTAAAATTAGGGAGACTTAATGTGCCAAAAGTTTCTTTTCAAAAATTAAAGGAGAAATAAATTTGAGGTGAAAGTTAATTTTTGAGCAACTAAATAGCCTTGGAGATCCCTATGCTAAAGGAACGGAAGTCAAAATTAGATATAGGGAAAGTATTTTCTTTGTCTTTGGATAATGGTGCTGGTGACAATAAAAATGCTTCTTTGTCCATGAAAACACTGAAAACCTTTAGTCTTATCAAATGCATATGTAGAGATTTAAAATTACTTACAATAGTGAATTCGAAATATATTTGACATGAAATTTCAAAAGTGTGGTTACCTCAATGTCAAGTTCAATATTTTAATGTTGAGCTGTTAAACAAGTTGCAGCTGCTGCCCTGTTGCTTATGTATGGATAGCATAACACCTCTGTGTGAGTCCTCAAAACACCTCCTTCATTAAAATGTGCACTGTACATTTATGAATACTTTTGTGTTCTTTTGAGAATTTTTCTGCCAATCAGTTCAGAATATGCATATTATGTGCATTTAACTATTCACCTGATGCCTTAAAACAGATCAAGCATTGGCCTTATCTTTAGTTCCTTGATTTGTTTTTTGTTATGCTGTCTTGAATCATTAAATATTATTATAATACTGCTTTTAAATAAACAAGATTAATTTTATTCCCAGAGACTAATTTAGTTTTCTCTATTAATCTTATATTAGACAGTGATATACAATGAAATGATGCCAAATAACTAAAACCTATATATAAATAAGGCAAAATTTTTCCTTCCTTTCTTCTCACATATTATCTTTAGGAAGCTAGTAAATATAAAGGAAAAGATGTGTCAAATTGAATTGATAGGAAATTCAAAACTTTTGGTAAGAAAATTCTCTCAGTATAGCAGACACAGTTGTTTAGAACTGAAGACTTGAACAAAATATTCCATTGTATATTCACTCAAACTCATGACCAAAGACATGTTATTTCATTTCTAAACCATCTCTCCCTTCTAGTTATAATATCAACTACCTCAACCACTGAAATGTTAAATATATGACAGGTGAATATAATCAAACAAGTTGTTTATATTTTTCTTGGTTTCCTGAGCATTTCATAAACTGTGTGTGTGTGTGTGTGTATATATGTATATATATATATATATATATATATATATATATATATATATATATATATACCCAAAGATAAATCTCCTAGAAATGTTTAAAACTCTCAAAGTTGATTTATTCTTAAGACAAACCTAACACTATTCCAAGAAAGGAATTTCCTCCCTATTTCTAAGCTTTGGTAAATGTAAAAAGTAAAAATAATCAACATCTTGCAAATGTAATTGGTCAAAGTTATTAATGAGGCAATTCTTTTTGCATAGACCATCAGAGAAAAAGTAATGAGAGAAAATGTGACAATAAATTGCAGTCTACTTTAGATTGTGTGATATTTTTTATTAATAAAAGAGTCAACTTCAATGGAAGAGATCGACATTCTGTGCATTGCAAATACTAATTTCCTATTCCATGCATTATATACCACTGTGCTTTTTGTCTTGAATGAGAGTCAGAGCCCATTTTCTTGAATCCCAAGACTTATAATTTGGTGACTCTATGCATAAGGAAAAGAATCCAAAAAATATTCTTAAAGTATCTGTAAACTCTGAATATGTTATTTAGCTTTTTTTTTTTTTTTTGCAGGATCTTGGAAGGATCTGCTTAATACCTCACTGAAGCTTAACCTGCATCATGATACATCTGATACTGTATTCATTCATTTACTTAAATAATCAAAAATCAATCATTAACATCTGATATTAATGTTATTTAATCATCCATTCATTAATTGGATAATTTATTGTGTTATATACTCATTGTAGTTGGGTTTTACTCTAGGAGCTGTAGCAAATAAACACTGTGAAGTGAATTAACCCTATAGAGGATTATTAGAGATACTTGGGAATGTTGCACCTGATTGGCAGCCATTCCCTAATGATAGCTCTATACCATGGATGAGTAAACACAAATCTCATTAACATTGAGAATCTCTGCCATATATATATATATATATATATATATATATATATATATATATATATATATAGATTGCCTTTTAAGCCTCCTATATATCAGATACTGTGACAAGTTCTGTGAAAAAAAGAATGTCTCAAATGGAGTCTACTCCAAGAGTTGACAGCCTAATAAGTGAGATATGATTATATATGAAACTAATGGCAAGCAAGGTAGAGGTTATATATAACATAAAAGAATAAGTATATTGGAAGATAGAACCCCATCCTCTTCCTTCACATTTCTTCCCTAAATTTCCAACAGATTTTTGCATACTTCCTGTGGGATTTTAGAAGCACTTATGTTGAGCAACAGCAAATTACATCAACTTATAAAGGAACTTCCTGGAATGAAGTTTTGAAATATGCTTCTTAGAGAAAACATGCACATTTTTGAAGCAAATATTTTTCATATCCCATTTCAGATTCACCGCAGAAAATAGACTCTTTGACAAATAACAGTGCTCTTACATAAAACTTAGATCAGTTAAAGTCCAAACTCAGCAGTTCTTTCTCTCCTTGTGTCTCAGTTCTCACTCCAGTCCGATGTATTCAGCAGCCTGGGCCTGCACTGATTTTGGAGTGGGTACCTGTCTTGACCCAGTGTGAGAAAGCTCCTTGGCTAAGGCACAGCTATTCATATCCCTTGGGTTAAAAAAGTCATAAATTTAGTTTCTTGTTCTCTTTGAATTCACTTTCCATAGGTGACAGACAGCTCCTGACAGATCACTGTGCACCTTGGGAAGGCACTGGCAGGATGCATGCTGAGCAAGAGAACAGCATAGCCAGCGGAGAGGGAAAAGGCATAGAGATGACTATTCACCCAGAGTGGCACCATCCAAATTGCTTGGCATGCTGATTTAGACATAATGGGCATGCTTCATATAGCCACTGCCATCTGAGCATTAAGTCTGACCTGTGTGGGAGCCCCAGAAACAGTCCATCTGTGCTTTTTTTTGGAGGGGGGCACTTTCCTAGTGATGGCCAGACTCTGACAAAAGCCTGAGAGTTGCTGGTATGCTCCCCATGCGTTGTTTTTGGCATTGGAGGAGAGTAATGATAAATAGCAGCAACTAAGTAGATTATATAGAGCCAGGAGGAATGTACTAGTAGGCAGGGAAAGTCTCTAAACCAAGTAACAGTTGAGTCAGATGTTCTAGTCTCTTGACTAGAAGTTACAGTAGGCAAGTGCTAGGAGCAGCCTTGGAACATAACCTTTAAAATATAATGAGGGCAACAATTTCCAAATATTGAGGTTGAATTGTTCTACACAACTATGCCCCAGACAGCAGCTGATAGCTTAGAGCAGATCTTCATAAATAGAGGAAGCTATAAGTGGAAAACAGTATGGATTTATGGAAAGAGCAGAGGTTCTGGAGTCAGAAAGACCCAGATTCAAATTTTTTTTCCACCATTTAAAAACTATGTGATGATTGCCACACCTCTAACTTCTCGAGACTTTAGTTTCCTTGTCTGCAAAATGGATTTAATGATTCCCTTTTGCAGGTTAAAATTTGAGCTAATATATTTGCACTTGAATACCAGTGACAACAAAAAAGATAGTAAGAGACAATTTTTTAGACAGCTGAATACTATTCTAAGCAATTTGAATACTTTTTTAAAGGGAGACTATTTTGGTATCACATAACTGATTACAATTGAGGTTCAGAGGATATGAATAATATACTATGTCATACTATAAAGAAAAGGCTGAACAAACATTCCAAATCAAGAGTGACTGACCCCTATATTCTAGTTTTATCCCACTACACAATGTTGGTTATGAAAACACCAGCAAGGTGGTTAAGTTTTTAAATCTTCATGTTAGGTAAAATTTAAACTCCTATATAACTCCTTTAAAAATTAAAAATAATAATAATAGTAGTAACAAGTTGATGGAGATTTGGCTCTTGGATACTCTTGACAGCTTTTTGAATTTTCCAGGGGGAATATTTTCTAGGATTCAGGGTCTTGGGTAGCAGGGAGCTGAATAGAAAAATTGTTGAGGAAATTAATTCTGACATGGCTGTGTGCATGGTGAGTCGGACAGGTCCTTGGCTGACAGGAGAGTGTTGTATTCAGATAAGGCTCCACTGAGAGTCTCTCTTTGTGTGGCTATGAAAGGCCTTCCCCTTAATGGTGAGGTTGTGTGAGAAATAAGATCGGGTAATCAGGAGCACATGTGAGTTTCCATCCCTTGTGCACTTGAATATTAAGACATATTTGTAATTTTAGAGTCTGAGCCAATTTTATAACTACTAATTTCGATATAGATTTTCAACTTCAACATAAATTGTGCTCCTCAAGAAGATTAAAGTTGTATGTGTTATGCTGCTTATATAGGTTTTCTTTTTCCAATTTTATAGAGATTTAACAACTTTTCCTGTTCATCTATTATTAATACATTGATTCATTCTCCTTTCTTAGGTAAGGGAGGGCTTCTCCTTGACCCTGAAACTGAGGAACTGTCCAGTTTTTAACATGGTTTTAGTCATCACCACCAATCCTAACAATATTTAGAAAAGTCGACAGATGATGTCCCTATCAGTTGACAGAGGATATGCATTGAAGTTATGGTGAAAGATGAGTATATCCACAATTGCCAGAATGATTATAAAAGCACCATGGTATAGCATTGCAAAAACAAATTACTCACATGGCCTTGGATAGAGAATTGGTGGAAATCCATCCTGTGAAACAAGTATAATACATTAAAAGATGAGATTTGGGTTTGAAGTGATACCCACTTGCTCTCTTGTGTTAAAAACACTATCAATGGCTTAGAACATGGGTCAGCAAACTTTTTCTTTAAGGGACAGGTAGTGAATATTATAGTTTTGCAGACTAAATATTCTCTCTCTCTGCTGCTATAGCATGAAATTTGCCATAGACAGTGCATAAATGAATGAATTTTGCTATGTTCCATTTAAACTTTATAACAACAGCTGGTGGTCTATGTTCGGCCCATGAGCCTTAGTTTGCTGATCCTTGGCCTAAATTGATAGAGAGGGAAACTCATTAATTTCAACCTTCTCATTTTAGACATAAGAGAAGTGAAGTACAGAGAGAAGATGAATTGTCTACTGTAACTTATCAGAATCATTCCAAAAAAGAGAATTAAAACATAATTTTGTGATTTCCAGACTAGCAGGGTTTCCACTATATGAAACCACATTATACTTTTTGATTCATCTTTCTTCATATCTGTCTTCTCAAGTTCCAATCATTATGCATAGTTGTTTGTGTTGCTGATGTTGGCAAAATAGTTCTGAACCTACTATTATTTTATTTAAATCATAAGAAGCTTATTTTTTTAAATTATATTTTTCTTGTTGAAACATTGAACAAATGAACCACTCAACAAATGAAACATATTTAAGTGGCAGAATGCTTACTTTGAAATGAAATCTTGAAAGTTTTTGGAAGGATTGCTTAAAACCTCTTTCTATTAATGATTCCCATTCATGACCAAATAGTATTAGTGTGATGTTTATCTTAAGTTAAAAACCAAGACCCACATCCCATTTAGAACAAAGGAAAGATCGATCCTTATTTACAGAAGCTTTTGGCATTAGTCCTTTGTAATCTTTATGTATTACAACATGGACCTAATTATAGTTTTCATTTTGAAAAATAATAGTCTTAGTGAAAAAAGGATATAGGCAGACGTAGCCTGATTACTATCTTCAGAGAATTTCTGTAACAAGTGTGCATTTAGTTCATACAGCATTTTCACTCTTTCTAATACACAAGAGGTATTTGGGGGTAACATTCAAATCTCTTTCCTTGATGGAAGATGCATCTATTGAGATTTTGGATTTGTACTTCAAAAGCATCTCAGTAGTATGGGTGTTCCCATTAATCACAAAAGCATAATGAAGTGCTTCTCAGGCTATGGGTGCACAACGGAATGTAGAGTGCATTTTTGGCCATTATCCAGTTTATTTGGTCAATGTAGATAGTCAATCTAGGTAATTGAGGACCTAAATTGGATTTTCTGACCATAATTATTCCTGTTTGTCTATATACATCCATCAAATTTATCAGATAATTGCCATATAGCTTTATTTTGTACTCTCCTGACTCAGGTTGGCTAAAATGGAAAGAGGATTGGCCTGAGAATGAATCTTGAGTTTAGTTTTGATGTGATCACTAAGTGTTTGTGTCACCTTTGAGCAAATATTGCTTAACATCTTTGGATCTTTGTCTCTAACTATATTGAGTCATATAAATGCTTCTTTGTACCTAGGATTACCTTAAACTTTAATGAACCAAAACTGTATACTTCCATTTTAAATTTGTATTATAAAAATATTTAATTGAACTGTATCCTTAAAAAAAGTAGGGTAAATTTTATGTGATGTGTTTTTTATTATTTGTTTTTAAGTTGACTTTAGGAATTATAGAACCCGTCTATCACTTCCATAATGAATGATCTAATTTCATGACCTTAATGGTTGAAATAACTAAATGACCATTGTTTTAGTCATTAAGATAAATTTGTGAAATTGACCATTGGATATTTGATCTATTGTTGTGATTTAACAATTCTGACTGAGGCTTGAGCAGTTGAGGGTTAATGGCCACTTACCCTGGTGCCCAGGATGAATGGAAATAAGATGGATAGATTCCATTAAGATGCCTCACTTTTGCAATATATAACCAGGTTAAAAGCAAACTTTGTAACTTCCTCAGAAAGCCCTGAGTTGTGAGCTAACATCTTGGTTTTCCTACTTGGGTAAGAGGAGGAAAAAGTGATCTGAGCAAAATGAGCTACTTCAAGATAAACATCAGTATTCTAAATATGATATAAAATACCTAGGCACTGCATTCCAGATAGTATAGTGAATCATAAAGTCTGGTGCATGAATGAAAGTGTATATTCATTCACTTGCCAGTGTCTTATAAATGACCTCAACTTGAAGTCTTGAGAGCAGATCTTGCAATGGGATTTAAAAGAAGGGACATGTTTTTCTCCCTCTCTAATCAATCCTAGTCCCTCTTATTTTTCATTTCCTTTGGCTTCTGACCCCACCAACTCTGACTACCTTGTCATTTCATGCCTTTTCTCTACTTCTTTGCTCCTAAAGCTGACTATCTTGTCCCTGATTGCCTCATCTCTGCTTTTTACCGGGCTGTCAGCCTCTGAATGAGACTGTTTCATTCTGCACTTTCTACCTTCTGCAATTTTCTGCTCCAGCACTGTAAAATTCAGAAATAGTTATCTATGACTGGGAAATGATTCAGGCTTTGAGGGGGTGGGATTTTTTTTTATGCCCCAGTGATCATTCATTTGACCAAGGGCAATTAGAAGAGAAAGATGGAGGGAAGGGGAAAATGTCAGGAGGGTCCTACTCTGGTGTCCAGCTGCTCTGAAGAATTAAAACCCCCAAGAGAAGTGAGAATATTATCTTGTCTTGCAGTTCTCCACCTCAACTCCACTGGAGACTTATAAAAACAATGACTCCCTATTTCATTCTTAGGTCACACCTTGCCTTCCATATTCCTAGATAGTTAATCTGATATTGCAAATTTTTGACATTATCTTTTTTTATATAAAATCTCAGATATGTAAAAACCAAGCATACTAGTCATGACTTAGCTACAAAGCAGCTTAAATTATCTGCCTTATATTCTCATTATTTAAAGTATCTGCTACCTTTGAAATTAACATTAAGCTCTTTAATTATACCACAGCTGATATCCTAAATGTTAATATCAATAAAGTATTTAAATGTTGTAGTACAGAAAATACATGAAATGTTTTATTAATCAACAGGTATGATCAAGGACTAAAATAGTTAGTTCTATCATAGTAACACAATTTTCCAGTGAACTACAGGTTAAACTAATTTTAATATGGAAATAGCCTGGAATATATATGCCTCTGTTTAGAATTTAGGGATATAATTTCCTCAGTAATGTTTCTTGACAAAGTATAGGTTCATGGGCTCCACCCCTAGTGTTTTGGATTAAATAAGTATTAGGTGGATAAGCATTTGCATTTCAAACAATTTTCCAGATGATGCTGATGCTGTGGGTTTGAGAACCATACTTAGAGAACAACTACCCATTAGCTATACTGGTATTTTTTTTCTAGTGTATGTTATTTTAATAAAATAACATATTTAGAAAGCCACTAAAATCTTTATAGTAATTTATTTACAGGATCATATTCGCTTTCTAATAATGTTCTAAGTTAAGCTAACAGGACTTTCAGAAAAATAAGATTTTATTAAATATGGGAAGTGAATGACTTGGACTATAGAGAGGAAGACTTAACATTTATATATGCATGTATGTGTATATATATGTATGTATATAAATATATTTATTTATATAATGCATAATATAGATGCAGATGTATATATACATGTAATATATAAATAAATATAAATATATTTTATGTACATATTTATACATATATAAATATGTACATTTTTAAACATATATAAACATCTTATATATATAAGTATATATATACATATATTTGTGTATATAACTGATATGTATATATCACTTGTCACATCTGCTTGAAGCCCTCCTTTGGTTCCTATCTCACCCACAATATATATATGTGTGTGTGTGTGTGTGTGTGTGTGTGTATGTATGAGTGTGTGTGCATATCTTCAGGCAAGTACCCGAAGTATGTGCTTTCCAGATTTAACAACAACAACAACAATAACAAAATGGTATATATTTATAGCAATGAGATGTTTTGTAATATATACACTTTGTGAAATACTTATTACAATTAAGCTTCTAAATATATCTGTCACCTCATATGTTTACCTTTTGATTGGGTGGGTAGGGTGAGAACAGTTAAGATCTATCTCATGGCGAATTTCAAACATACAATGAAGTTTTAATAGCCATAGTCACATTACTATGTATTATATTAGATCTGCAGAATGTGTTCATCCTGCAGACTGAAACATTGCACCCTTTAACATCCATATCCCATTTACCCTGCTGTTCTCCTCAATCCTGACAACCACTATTGAAGCATCTGTCTTATTTTCTTGTATTTTAAAATATTTTTCTACCATTGTAATTATAATTAAAACCACTAACCCAACTCAACTGATATTCTAAATGATAATTTAATCCTCTGCTACTATCAGTTCAACATTTTGAGGATTCAAATCCAAATTCATCCATGTTACCACAAACAAGATTCCTTCTTTTTTTAAGGATGAATAATATTCCATGATATGCATGTACATGCATACACTCAACATACATACCACATTTTGAACAGAGATCTAATATTTCCTAAGTTTGATCAATCATAATAAATTTTCAGGTTGGTTCTGGTGATGAATAAAAGTTTTGAAAAGCAACTTACACACAGGTCAACACACAGATCATCTGATGTCTTGTGCAGTCCAGATTGCTCTATTTTCTGCCTCTTGAACTTGATTTGTGCCTGTTTTCATCAGTCATGTTGCCTGGGTATGAGTTAACCAGGAATCTGGTGTGCTTAGATTGTGCCTTTATCCTCAATTTGAGTGCTGTGGAACACAAGTAAGCTGATTAGAAATAACTCTTGTGTTCTGAATAAGATCAGAAATATATACAGGGGCTAAAATTGCTTAGAAAAATATTGCATTGACCTGAACCATATTTCCCAGAAACGGCAGAAAGCATAAGTGATTAATAAATACACTACAGTTATCATTTGTTGCTTGGACAAGCTTTTACAAATCATTTACATTAAGAAATAATATTTATTTTCATGTTCTGGTAACATATAATTTTTTTGAAGTTAGCTCTGGTGCAATACAGTAAGAACAGATGCTTCAGCAAACTTGGGGCACTCTGTTTCCCTGAGGACAAATAAAGGTTTGAAAAGGCTGCTTGCACCTTAGGGAAGCCTGGGGTGAAGGACCCAGATCTGCCTCCTGTGCCCACAACATCTGTGCATGTCATTATACAGCCACCTGTCACCCAGGCAAACTTCTGAAAAGTTCACACCGTCTGGCTTACTTTGTGTCAAAGAAAAAGAAGAAGAAAAAGAAAAAAAAAAAAGCAAGCCTGACTATTGAGGCTAAGACTTCCGAATCTAGTTTTGTGATTTCAGCTTATCTGATGGTATTCCATTTTTAACAAATCCATTGGGACTAGGTTAATGAATTATGAGTTCTATTGACAATAAATTTGCCCATAGGAAACAGTGATAGTGTGTTAGAAATAGGCTTGTTTAAAACAGAAATCAAATTGTTCAAGGTAATCAATTAGAAATTCAGAAGGTTATACTACTCAAGACTCCTATTTATTCATATACAAGCATAGAAAGAAAAGAGCTTTCTTGCCTTTTCAGTTCCTGAACCATTATCCTTTAACTTGGAATAAATTAATCCAAAAGAAAAAACAACTTGCTATGCCTACTGAAGACGCTATTGTGATTTAATACTGTATCATCACTTCAGCAGTCTCTTATGAATCTATTTGCTTAAGTGACTTCCATCAGTTCACTGATGTAATTTCTTTAAAACCTCATTAGCAAACATATGTTTCTTGAATGGTTCATATCTTAGCCTTAAAACGTATTATAGTTTGTAGTTTGGGGGAGGGGGGAGAATTGCTTTGCATTTATATCAAAACCAAGTCCTTGGTTGTTGTAAAGGATTGACCTAGTTATTGAAAATGATGGCAAGAGAATGAGCTAATATGCATATCATTTCTATCTCTCACATTCCTCAGCTAGGCAGTGGCCGACCAAATTCCAAGCTGGGTCTTCTACCTTCAAATTCTGGTTCTTTACAGTCTGTTATATGGATGCATATCCTTATCTTATGCACCTGAAGGGGTCAGGGGAAAAGAAAACATGCTGAAGTCAGAAATCAAAAGAGTGGCACTAAAGAGACACTGTGGTATAAATAATGTAAATGTATATGAACCAGAAGCTATATGCACATGATGAATACTGTGTAGATTTATGGTAACCCACAGGGTTTAATTTATTTCTGGGTCTTAATAGCAGTTTATATTCCTTCCCTTTGAAAGTCTAGTGGGTCTATTTTGCATATTTTCTAAAAATCCAACATATGGACATTTTTTCTTTGGTCTTTTTCCTGGTCTTTACTCTTCTTGCAGTTCTTAAATGATTTAGCCAAGTACCTCAGGCTTACTGATAAAATAACTTCTATGTCCTTACCCCCACCATAACAGGTAACTGAAATATTTAGCAAGTTATTAGTATGTACCAAAAATATTATATATCTAAAACTCCTTTGTACAAAATTGATTATGGGAATTAATATTTATTATTTGCACATGCAGAAAGATATACATATTTATTTCTCTTTAATCCTATCACTGTTTTATAAATATTATACTTAATCCATCAATAATACAACATACTTTCATTAATCCCAAGAAATAATTAGAAAGCATTTATGATAATGACAATATTACTTTGTACAAATATTACACAAACCCAATAAACCCTTAGGGAAAATCACAGCTGTGAAGAATGTCAGATGCCCTGTCTGCTCTGTAATAGATAGTAGACCACTGATTTGATATTTAATGGAAAATTAAGCTAATTAAACAATGGTTAAAAAACAGATATTTCCTACTTTGTCCTTAAATCTTAGCTAAGATAGATTGTCTTTAATAATGAATCCTACCTAATAAATTTTCTATTTTCTACTGGTTCTTCTAATACATTGCAGTTTCATATCCTTTAAACATTGTGTTCTGTGACATTTAGTTGTTGACAATGGTTTTCAGTGATGGGTCACAATTTTTCATCGAGCCTTTTCTGCTGGCCTTTATTGTTGGCTTATGTCTGCTGCTGTACTAAACTGCTTGTTTTGATATGTCATAGAAAATAGTGACCCTGTTTCATGTCGCACTATTCTTTGAACAAGTTTCCAAGTGACCATTTAGTGATCATGCAACTACTGGCATGGATTGACATAATGCTGACAATGTAAAGGTATTCTTACTAATATACTCAAAGATTTATTCACTCTCTGGTAGTTTATATAATGTGGCAGTTCTTGCAGAGTTATGAGTAGAAAGTAATCTGTTTCAAAGTACCTATAGGACCCTGGATTTTATTTCGTGAATGTTTGTCAGAGTTGTTCCAAATTTCAACTTAATTGCCTCATTCTCAAGGCCTCTTGACCTTCTGCTGTGCCATTGACACTGACAATGTGGCAAAGTTCTTACTTTTTGGATTCCCAGACTTAGCACTTATATAAATGGAAAAATACTACTACCCATAAGGGAACTGGAAAGTTTAAATTAGGTAAATTATATGGAAGCATTTAATATCCTGATGGGAATATCCCAATCCCTGTATAGATGTAAAGTTTTATCTGCTTGTCTTTTTTTTTATATCCTTTTTTTCCATTTATTTTCTCTTTCCTTACATCTCTTTTAAAGCATCATGTCTCTGCTTACCTTATGGTTACTCAGTTGCTTATTCTCCTAAGCCTTTGAGGCAAAGGGCCAGGCTTGTTACCTGTACTGCACAATGGTTAGCATAGCGCTTTTCAGGAAATCTGCATGCTAAATATTTATTTTCATTATCTTAATTTTTTGAATTGACCCTAATTAGTAAGTATTTCATACTTGTTGATTATAGGATCTACTGACCAGAAAAGGTATTTCCTCCCCTCTCATAGTATCCAGTCCATTATTAAATTCTTTGTATGTTCAGGGCTGGGGAGTATGGGTGGGAAAGAAGCAGCAGCAATGGTTGCCCTTTACAGGATGAGGAATATGATTGGAGAATTCTTTCTATGATAGGAAGAACTTTTCTCCACTGAGACAATTGGAAAGAGAAATATCAATGTGAAAAAGATGGAATCAAAAGCTAGCAACTGAGATGAGCCAAACTACAGAGAAACGGCAGGTGCAGATGGAAGCACAGGGAAGCACATGATGGTGTGAGCCTCTGAGGAGAGACTTGCCTGGGTGTGGGATTTGGGTAGATTTCTATGCTGAGGATACAAAGAAGGCTGTGTTGACCTGAACGCTCAAAGGGAGGGGTGGTGGGGCCCTGAGCCTGCAGCAAGGCTGCCCAGTGCTCCAGAGGCCTTGCTTTTATTACTTTCTAACCAAGTAGCTTCATACCATGCTTCGTGTTTGCAGTGGGCTTAACAATCATGTTTTATTAATTAATCCTACAGCTTAGCTCTGGGCTACATCTGTATTATTAGCCTCATTTCACAGACAAGAAGGCTGATGCACAGTGGCATTCAATATCCATATATAGGCAGAAAATTAAGGGCCTTCATCAGACAAGGCAATAGGAAAACCCTGTACTTTTGACAATCAAAAAAATATTAAAGCTGATTTAGACTTTTCTGCCTTTCCCCTTCTCAAGATAAGTTTCATTCTTGTCTTTTTTTTTTTTTTTTTTTTTTTTACTTGACTAACTCTTCAGACCCAGCATGATGAGAATGAGAATGGGTAATCCCGTTTTTATTAAAGTGAAAGGAAAAAAAGAAGACACATGCAACAAACCTGTCATGAGAATCCATTAATCATCTAAGCAACCAAATTGTAGGGCATTGAAATCAGTATTAGCAACTGATGTCCAAAACATTCCACTTAGGCTTGTCATAGGTGACATCTCCACCATCCTTTCTGTCACCCAGGGAACGAACAACTAATTCCAGTCCAATGTGGAAGAGGTGGAGTGGGAGGGAAAAGTCAGTGTCGGCATGCTCTAGTGGAAAGGACTTTGCAATGACTTATTTCTAGGTAAGAGTGGTGAGAATTTAATCTTCTTTCTTTCTTTTTTATTATTATTATTTTAATCAGCAAATCAACCTATGTAAAATTCCCAGTCTATTTTTTTAAATGACCTCAAATGTGACCATTTAGATTTTCTTCACTATAGTCAACTCACCCTAAATGCGCTTCACTTATTCATTACTTAATCTGTCCTTACCTCTCCCTGAAAGTCCAGCTTAGTATCCTAAAGCCTTCAAGGTACTTCAGTGTCCCCATGAATGGCTACCACACTGTTTCTACCAATGTTGTTTGCGTCTGGTAGGTGTCGTGCTTTCTTAATTTGATTTTGAAATTTCACTTCACTTTATTTTTTATAAATGCTTATATTTTGTCGTCTTTCTTAAAAACATTTTCTTTGAAGGAAAACAACACCACGTATTTAGTTAGAGTCTCAATGGAATCTAGCACGAGATACTCTTAGTCGCATACTTTTGCTTCTGAGTCTTTGAATTACGGATGAGAAGGAAAAAAAGGAGGCCCACCCAGCCCACCCCATTCCATGTGTGAGCTTTTAGTGAAGACAGTTAGTCCTAAGGTTGGTGACGAGGAAATAGGTTAAAAGAAAAAGTAAGAGTTTGAATCTGTAGAGGGGCCTTCTGCAATATTCGGTCAATTCATTTCCTTGACCAATGAGAGGATCTTGGATTAATAAAATTTGCAGATAAAGATCAAAATGCTATGAAAATGTGCCTCCATGGTGTGTTACTGGAGTCTCAGTCATTCCCTCTAACTCATACACAGAGTACAACCTGGATATCTGCCAGAGCCTCTCAGGAGTGTCATTTGTCACACCTGAAGAAGAAAGAACTGCCAAGATGACCAGAAGATGTGATGGTGGTCAGACTGCTGTCAGCCTGCCCATCCTTGGGCCTTTGGCCTCCATGCAAATGAGTGCATGTTGATGGGAGCTGCATATCAGAATATAAATAGGACCCATAAACTGGGCTGCTTCCTGATGCACTTTACCCCAGGTGACTCCCCAGTCCCAGCAGGGGGTGGTCAGTGGTCCAGAGTCAACCTCTCACAGTATTTAAAAAAGTCTATATTGTGTCTTTTCTGTCAGAGTTTCTGCCAGATTTCTGAGCTAATTAAAAGGAGCACAGACAGGTCATGCATTTTTTTTCCTCCTTAGTAAGTTATTGGCAGGATTCTAGTCTTTCAGGTCAGAGAATGTGAAAACAAGTCAGAAAACACCGAATGACTGGCAGGTCAAATCACCACAGCAGCAGTCAGAAGGCCAGGGTGTGAACTCTACTGGAACTGTGGCTACTCAGGTGACACTGCCTCTGAAGCCCCTGGGATGGGCCACCGCTTCTGGTTATACAGTATTGTATGAGGAGATCACCTGTGTTTCAGAGGCAAAGACTGTGATGTGTTCAACGCTCTGTCCTCTTTGCTCTCTTTGAATTTTGGCACAGAGTAGTTGCTTCAAAAATACTTTAATTGTTTTAATAGTTTATCCCCAGAAAATGTAAATGACTTCAGGAACATGTAAATTTTCCCTGGGAAATTGAAGATAAGGATGAGCACCTGAAGGTTACTTTTATCTTGAGCTCAGTGCTGATATAATGCCATTTGAGCTTATTGGGTGGAATCCCCTTTGGTGGTTTTTGCTATGTTTGGCTGTTGGTAATATTCCAGGCCATCTGTCTGCCTAGGCTAGTCTGTATAGTGGCATCAGAGATATTCCTGCATGTAGAGGTCATAGTCACAGAAAGAATAAGGTCAGCTATTATAGGACAAGTTCTGAGGAACTGTTACAAGTGATCTGTGTAGGATAGTTCCCAGAGTATAGGTTGCAGAAGAGGAAGTTGGAAAAAGACATAGAAAATGATCAAAAGGAGAGTGAAGACAAACAACTAAATGTCTATCAGCAAAGGATCACAGTATTTTTGCACCCAATAATAGGCAGATGTTACTTTGTCAGACTCTTTCCAGACTCTCTAGCAGTGCACGTCTTTGGTGTTTTATTTTAATAAGAAGTGGCTCTTCCTCTATGCTTCTCATTTTCAGCCAGACTCACATACCTAGTGCAATTTTTGGCAACTTCTTTTTAAGGTAACTCATTTTAAAAATTATCCAACAATGCCATCATCAAGAACACCATCATTGTGGTAGCCTTTATTTCCAAAAGTGAAGATCCCTTTTGTCAGTAAACAAGGTTTTGAATTTTATTTACACACATCTAGGTGTGAGTGACCTAAAGTGATGCTTCCCTTAGGCATATTTTTGTCTTTTAAGATGAAACACAGCAGTGATTAAACTCAAGATATAGACAGCGAGTGTCTGGATTCAAAGTGTCAACTATTGATCAATGAGAAGATAATTTTGTAGCCTGGGTCCTTTCATGGTACTCATCAACTCTCACTACTGAAACTTACCCTCTAACATATGAAAATAGTCTAGCCCATCCACAAAACAAAAGATAATTCATGGTTACTTTTTCTGTGTTTGAACTTTCCTACCTCAGTGATAACTCTGTAGGTAGAGTGTGAGTCTAAGTCGGTTGAGTTATACCAGACCTGTGTTATGTGTGTGACTTTATCTCTATTCATAGGAAAGTGTCATATTCTATGTTAATGCGTTTTCCAGGTAACTGATTTGTTTATTTTATATGGGGAGTTTTAATTTGTAAATAAGAACTGTTCTTTCTTACACTTTTAGTACCAACTTTATGAACTATACAATACATTTTGTGTATTCTTGGTGTACAATGATTGCTGTTCAACTTTTTTTCTTTTCTTTTTTTTTTGGGGGGGGGTGTACCAGGAATTGAACTCAGGGGCACTCATCCACTGAGCCAATATCCCCAGCCCTGATTTGTATTTTATTTAGAGACAGGGTCTCACTAAGTTGTTTAGCACCTCACCATTACTGAGGTTGGCTTTGAACTTGTGATCCTCCTGTCTCTTCCACCTGAGTTGCTGGGATTACAGATATATACCACTGCACCTGACTACTATTCAACTTTTTAATGACCATGATCATCAGCATAATTAGGAATCATCTATGCTACTTTACTACTGGTTTAAGGTCTTATCAGGCTATTTAAGCCTGATTTTTCTTATTCTAAATTCTTTATAAGTTATTGTATCTGGTAGTTTTTCTTCCTTTTTCCTCAGTGTTTCTACCACGTTTTAGCATTCATTTATGGCAGTAAAATGTGTGAGCTTTATTACATGGAATTTGCAACTTTTGTTTTATGTATGCTTTGTACGTGTGTGTGTGTATGTGTGTGAGTGTGTGTGTGTGTGTGTGTGTGACAGAGAGAGAGAGAGAGAGAGAGAGAGAGAGAGAGAGAGAGAGAGCACTTAATTTCCTATTTGTGGCAGTTTTGAATAGGCATATCTGACGTTGAATTCCCTATGAAGCAGATTTGAAAGGAGAATTTGCATGTCATGTAAATGGGAAATAATCTCATCAAATATGGGCAAGAGAGTAAGGAAATATGAACAGGAATAGAAAGATATAAATAAAGGGTGTGTTATATACCACTGGGAAACACTGGGACATGGAGCAGCCAGTTCCAGAGTCTTCCCTTTGTCCTCCAGCTTGTGTTTGTCATTGTCTGAGAGCTGTTCCCCTGGGCATTAACACCTCAGCACTTCTAGTCTGCCACATGGAGGCCACAAGGAAACACTCAAATGGAGAATCATGTGCCTCTCAGGAAGACACAGTGGGCATCTTCTTAAGTGGAGAGCCCCAGGTAAATATGATACTTTACCAACAGCAGCTGCTAAAATCCAATTACCATTGAATAACTCTGCCTACATTAGATGCCACAGCATTCACTGACTGATTTTGAATCCCAACATTTCTTTCCCTTATTTAAAATGTTCAGAACATTTATTCTTACATCAGCCAAAGCTCTGTGTGGTCACTTTATTAATCACAGTTCAGCTTAAAATTTTTCATAATGTCTTAATGATTTTTCTTTTCTAGGTTCAACGTGTATATATTGAGTCAATACCATGATAAATCTGGTTTGCTTATAAAAATTACTCAACATGAGTTAGCCAGTTCCCATCATGGTGCCCTATATGTAGAAGACACTGTTAAGGGCTCATTTACATCTGACAGGTGAATTGCACATGCCCTATTACATTTAGTTTCTCACAGCAATGTTCTGGATGTCACTTTGCATAGTCTTTGCTTAAGAAGCAGAAATATTTTGTTTGGTTGTACTCTGCCCCATTATGATTACCTACGGTAACTTTCCACTAAGCCTCTTTGCCCTCTACCTTCCAAGTACATATTATGTGTCTTATGCAGACAGATCATCTTTTTTTCATACACAGGCAGCAGATGTGATTAGAGGGAAATCTAATTTATCTGGAGTACTCTAGAAATGGAAGGAAATTACTTCACAGCAATATTTGCAAATGCATTCATCACAGACACCCAGACATTCCAGCACTAGCAGATGATGGTTTTGTGATCTCTATGTGGTCTGTTTAGAACTGCTTTCTAATGGTCTATATAAATTCACTCCCTTTTATGTGTCTGTGTTGTGCTTAGCGTACATGACAAATGTGTCGGACATGGAAGGCTGATGCAGCATGGATAGACTTCTATTTTTTGTTTCTAATAGTCTTCCTAATCTGTGTAGCAGAGGTCTCTGGAGTATTTATTAAGTTTGTCTAAGCATGACTGTGCTTGGATTAGATAAAATGAATAACTTCTTACCTCTTTTCACTTGTTGGGAAACATTTTTAGATCCCATGTCACCCTGAATTTATTAATTTGTATATTTATTCAGATTTTATGACATACCTGATTGCACACTATATCAGGCATGATGCATGTATCTGTGCTCTCTGGACCCTCAGTCACTTCTGTCTATCTTATTTGTGACATATGTGTCTTTGAGTAAGTATGTAGGAAAATACAAAAGGAGAAAACAGAAAAAGATATTCTGATGGGAACTTAAGAAGTCTGATGGGTGCTTTTCTAGGGGTGAGAAGAGGAGAAAATAGGATATGAATTTAGAGTTTAAGTGCAAAAGAGAATAGTGGAACCAAAACAAAAAGAACTGTTGAAAGGAGTTCTAACCTAGGTGGTTGGAGTCAATAGCATGAAATGACACTGGCTTGTTACTTTCAGGTACAAAAAATTTGTACTTTCAGGTATACAAATGTACCTAGATTTCAATGCTTCCCATGTCTCTACTGACATGAGGCTACCCAATTTTTAAATGCAGTATATTTTTATTTTGCTTATTTTCAATTTGTGCATGTATTCTCTTTCTTTTCTTAGCTCTACCTAATTTATGGGAGATCATATAAACAAATATAATATGCTAGGAAGAAGAAAAATACCTGTGTTTCAGGGATAATATAATTATGCATACCAAAAAAAAAATTCAGAAGAACCCTATCTCCATTTAAAACATCAAGGTCCAGGAAGTAAATGTCAGTGGTAGAGATCTACTCATACACCTCAGACCACCACCTGGCACTATGTATTCATTTTTGCATTATGCCTTTCTCATATAAGTTTCTCAGAATGTTGTGGAAATTGGAAATAAATGAATGCCCATAAAAATAATATCTCCAGGCAATTGCAATATCTGATGTAAAGAGTTTCTACAGGTTTTGAAGTTTAACCACAGTTGGCTTCTTTTGCAAATGCTTCTACCAAAACCCAGAGGCACTGAAATCTGATACATTCAATGGTTTGGGGACCAAGTGGGTAGATGCTCTCAACTTATATTTAATTAATACATAATAGATTTAGCTGTAGTCAATTTTATTTTGGTTAAGATGGAGCAAATCCAATTTTGCTAAGCCCTTTCAACAGTTTGGAAAACTAGCTTTGGGGAAGGAGTCAGAGAAGCAAAAGATGAAAATACTAAATGGGCATAGAAGACTTCCTGTGAATTCCAGTAGATTCAGTTTTCTGATATCTGCAGACAACATCAGGGTGTGTTTTCTATATTTTTAGATCCATTTAATTATTTTAATTAAAACATTTTTATGTTTTAAAACCAGAAAATGTGACTATCTGTGTATTAAACACAACTGGGATCTAAGTGTAAGAAACAACTCATAGAAACAGATAAAATTAAAAATTAAAAAAAAAACTAAAAAAATCACCATTGTTTATTTTTTACAAAATGATTATCTTATGCTTTGCTTTCATAACATTGGATATTTAACTCAATGAAACTAATAGCAAAAGCAGGCACTAGGAACTCTGTTATATATTTATTTACTAAAAACGTAATTTTTCAGAGGGCAGTCAGGGAAGACAAAGCTGTGTTTTAAATATGAGCTTGCTGTCCAAAGAGAATATACACTGGCTCCGTTTAGCAGGGCTCCCCTGGGCTGCAGATGAAGAGCTGGGACCTTACTCACATGCAATTATTAACACTCCCAATAAATCCTCAAGATCCCGATCCCGTTGATATATGTCATGGCCGAAATAGCTCAGTACAAGAAGCCGCAAGAAATGCTGTTCCTGTCAGTGGAGAGATACTGCCATCCACATTAAATCAGGGGCAGATGGAGACACCGAGAGCCTGAGTTCATAATCCCTGGACTTCGTGTCTACCACCATTCTGACTCTATCTTAGACACTCAAACTCCCCAGGGATTTGACAGAAGACACTGCATCTGAGCTCATGGTTGCCAGTGGTCCTGTGCCAGACTGGGCATCTGGAAACTGTTTTTCTTTTCTTTTTTTTTTTTTTTCCTTGTTTAGTTTTGTTGTTTATGTAAACCTCTGACACATTTTTGTGACCTTGAATAAGATATTTCAACTTTATACTTTGCAGTTTTATCATTAGGAAGACAAAGAATAAAATATATATACTCTGCTCTATACTAGTGCTAGGAAAATTATATAACCTCCTTCCTCCCAGTCACTAGGGAATATAAGTTCATTTGTCAGAAGAAAAAATATCACCTTCAATACCACTGTTCTTGGACCAGGCTTATTTCTCACCTAAAATAGAATCACTGAGCTCTTAAGAGAGAACTCTGGTCAAGGCATTTCAGTACCTATGTTCCAATGAGTGTAAAGTGATATGAGCAGAAGGCAAGTGGTGGGGGGCTGGTGGACATCCTAAGGAAGAAAGGTGATTATCTGCAGTTACCCAGTGGTGGGGGCTCTCTCCTACTTTGTTTCCAGGAGCAAGGAGTGGTATGTTCAGCTAGTAAAGTTAATTTTCTTTCTCTGATCCCTATACATGACCAGCCAAGGTGAAAGATGCAACCTGAACAGAAAATATTCTGCCAAGAATAGAGTGCCATGCTGAAGGGGAAGAAGACACAGGAGAAGCTGTGGGCAGGCAAAGCATGATATAGTTCAGTTAGCTTTCCCCTGCAGAGAGAGGGAAACCACAGCTCAAGGATTATCAACCACGTGCTGAGTGCTGAGCAGAACATGTGATTTGCAATCAAAATCAGACCTATCAGGCAACATGCTGTTCTCAAATGTCCAAGGCAGGGTTTCAGTTATTTTATTGAAGCTAAATCTGGAAATGTCATGGAAAAAGACAGACTCCCTCCATGAGAACCATGGGACTTCCTCACTTCAGACTGTGGGGAAAAAAAAATTATGAAAATGACCTTTCCCTGCTGGCCTGGCCCTGGCCTTTCTGATCTTTCCAGGGCCATGAGCAGGCACACAATTTGCAGATGGAAAAAAGGAAAAATAAGGAGGTGGAGATTAAGGTGAGTATTTTCAATAGCAAGTGAAAGTGTATTAGAAAGATTTGAAGGTGGACCTGATTCCAGGTTAACAAAGGGATGAAACAAACAAAAGGAAAGGAAAAAAAAAAGGCCATAGTCTAGAGAAGGGACAGCCAAGGGAGGTGCAGCTGAGATGCTGATGTGGGATGTGCTTGCACGGCATGTGTAAGCAGCCACTAAGCACCATTGAGATTGCACTCCAATCGTTTTTACGGCTCCGCTAGGGAGGATGCCATTTTCTATTCTTCATCACTACCCTTTTTATTTTTTATTTCAATTTTTTGCCAGTCAGGTATGAAAGCCCAAGGTGCTTTGGTACTAACTTAAGTGGTTTTGATTTATTGTCTGAAGCCAGGTTTTCAAGTTCCAGAGGCACTTGCTCTCTCCCAGCCATTTACTGTTTGGAATAGTAAGCTCACTGTTTTGTGACTTTTTTTCCTCCTGTTCCAGATGAATGACTTTGACCTCTTCTCTGCATTGCCAGAAAATTGGAAAATATAACCTAAATGAAATGGAAAAAAAAAAGCACAAGGTATTTGGAATAAAAGCTGATGAGAGGGAAAGTACAGACTGGCATTTTGTCCTGTATAAAGACAGGACAATACAATAGGCTTAGATAAAGTGGCAGCACCAGCAGTTGTGTGAGGATGCAGAACAGCCCCGTAGTTCTGCTGCAAGCCAGTCAGGAACATGCACTTGTAACTTGAACCTTCAGATTTGTGAGATGTGATATTTCTGTTTTAAGACCATTAATGTATCATTATTGCAAACATCATTGGAACTGTGTTGATTCTGCTCCTGCATCACACAGTCCTGCCTTTGTGAGGACCCATGTGGTAACTTGTCAATCCTTGGAACTATGGAAAAGGGATTTGCTTTAATCTTATGGGCACCATGAAACTTAAAATTAACCATATTATCCCATTCACTTGGGCTTTTAGGGAGTTCAGAGCCACACAGCTGCCCAACTGAAAAAAATGGATAGCAAGGTATGGCATACTACCTTTTTAAAAAATTCTAATATTTTTATCATGATTGACCTATTTCTTTTTTCCATGTGTATATATTTTTGAAAGCTGACACTTTTTTAATGAAGCATATATAAATAAATCAGTTATATCAGCAAACATAATAAGCATAAGAATGGCATGATAATGATATTCCTGAGAAAATATACTGAGCACTCATCTAGGTATGTAATATTACTACATTCCATATACTAAATATTTTAGTTTTATCAGATCAAAATATAACATTTTTAGTTCTCACTATGTGTAAGATGTAACACTAAGCCCTCTATACTGATAAGTATTTTTACAATTTCATCTGTGTTTTATTACAGTTCTGTGTGTGAGAGAAAAAACAGATACAAAAGGATCAGATCTTTTATCCAAGGACAAAAATGTAATAAGTGCTGGAGCTGGTTTTCCAGCTAGGGCAACTCTTAGTCTAGAGCACATTCTCTTAACTTTAGGGTAATAGGTCTGAATTCAAATCACTGTTCCATCATTTAGTAATGGTGAAAACTTGCAAATGGCATAATTTTTAAATTATTTTCTCTATTTTCAGTCCCTAAAATGGAAATAATAATAGTACTCAAAATAATATTTAAAATGCTTACTCCAGTTTTTTGCACTCAGAAAGTGCTCAGTATAGCAAAGATATTAGCTATTGTTATCATATTTAAAAAGTATGTCCATAGTATACATAATTAAAATTCTCTTCCCACAGAAGAGACATTTCTTCAATATTCAATTAATCACATCTTACAACTCCCTGCACATATGCCCCAGCAGTGACTGTTCCCAAGAGAGCTAGTGTTGGAATGCACATGTCGACATTTCAAATATAAGGTACTGCAAGGTCATTGTGTCCCAGGAGAAGGCCAGCTGCCAAGAGACCTTGTGGGGCAGCATTTCCAGGGTGAATTCATCACAGCTGGAGTCCAGACCTCAGCATTGCAGGTCCCTGCACTTGGTCTGGTTAATGCCCAGAGCTGATTATTCAGGGGGGGATGACTTGTAAAATCTCACAAAAGACCAAAGCATATAAATTAGAAAGTCACTGTATTAATTTACAATGAAAAATATTACTGTTAACTAGACCAGACATTTGCATCAGTCTGACCAGTGAATTCTTGCCCTGTAGGCAAGCTACATAGGGAGCCACATTAACAGAAGGTTGCTTGGTGAGCAGGATGCTTGTTTCAAATGCTTAGTCTCATCAGGTTTTAATGGCAGTATGCATCCATCTCCGTCTACCTGCCAGAATGAGCAGACGTTCTCAGCAGCCCGACAATGCTGGGATGGCCCTTCCCTAGATAGAAGAATAGACCTCTTTGACTTTTCTATTTCTATGGTGCTATGGCTGACCAAACTCTGCCTCTGATTGTCATTCTCTTTTTTTGGACATGTTAATTCTCACTGGAGCACTTACTATGGTCTAGAAGCCATCCTGCCCCTTAATAGGAATGTGTCATGATCTTAGCTCATCTAACAGTTTAACTTTTAGAGGGCATCTTCATTGCTTATCTTTTCAAATCTTTGTAGGTGCTTCATAAACCAGGTCTCTGGTACACATTCTGTTCAATGTCACCACACATCATTTGCCTCAAACTATCTGTGATTTTCTTAATTTATCCATGTAAATTTCTACTAGGTGAACCTCCTACTCTACAAAAATCCAATAAGCACCTGTACTTCAGCTGTCATGACTGTCAGTATTATCAAAATGTAGTCCCACAGGTTACTAGCCTCTTCCAGTATCTTTAAAACAAAATGCTATAAAGACTTGGTACTTTAAAATGATAAAAATGTTATAGGATTAATTGGATTATAACATTTCACCAATCATCACAATGTTAAAAGGCCCCATTACAGTTTCTGAACCTCTTCCTACAGCTTAATACATGTTAGAAATCTTCTAACCAACTCTTTGACAATAGCATCCACTCACACTCTACTCCTTTGCCCTACTTTGTTTTTCATCTTTTAAGTCACTGCTTCCTAATATATTTTTTGCCTTGTCTTTCTGAACAGGATATATCTTGGGAGACAATTTGTTTATCTTGAAGGGCACATAGTGAGCACTTTGATAATATTTTGTGAATGGAAAGATGAGTTTGGTAATAATGTTTGGTGATCATTAGATATTATTATCTGCTATATTGTGCCGAATGTTCAGGCTTGCCTAGAGAATCACTCAGGTGCTAACTCTGCCATTACTATAATATTATGTTATGGCTACATCACAGGAAGACAGTTCAATGGTTAGAACTTCCCAGAAGCTTATCTCTGGAAATCTTAGTCACTGCTAGGCAGCTTCCTTGAGTTCTATTCAATTCTACCTACTACAAATCTTTCACAGTCTTCATACTTTCTCACCATTGAATGAATCTCTTTTACATCATCCATCTGTGATCGTCAGATCTTCTCTGCATTTATTCCCATGAATTTTAAAATGGTGAGGAGGCACTACAAATAATCTTCAAGCAATCGCAGCACACATCTCTGCATTCTCCAGCAGCCATCTCCTGCTCTTCCCTCTCTGTCTTCCTGTCTCTTTACTACTCTCCTCACCTTTTAAGTGAGAAACTGCAGCATTTTCTCTCATCAGACTTTGAAAGCACTTGTTATGAGGACCTATTGAGTATCACAGTGGGTGGGACCATGTGGTTGTCCTGCTATTAAAGTGATTCTCAACTTTAGCAATTATTTGTACTTAAAATGTTTTTCTTAGTAATGTTAATATTGAGATAGTTAACTAGAAACCTAAAAATTCCAGTTTTCATTTTATTTTTCTTTCTAGAACAAGTTAGGGAACTTGACAACTATCATCATATATAAGGGGTGTGTGTGTGTGTGTGCGCGCGCACGTGTCTGTTTGTGGTTGGGATGGGAAATTCTAGTTCACTTTTGTTATGAGGGAATTTTAGAATCAAAAGCATCTTTGATAATAATTTTTTTGGAAGGAGAGGATTTATTGGCCTATGAAAACACCACAGATCATCTCACTGAGTCTCAAACCAGGACAATTTTGCTCTTCAGGTACGTTCATAGTGTGTGGCATGACATTTTTCTTATAGCAAGTGCTAAAAGTTATACCCATCCTTCCAATTCATTCATCCTCAGAATACTAAGGACATGCCCTTGGATGTTTTCAAGCAGATTCACAGACACTGCTTAGGTTGGCGTACAACATTAAATTCAGAAAGGAGATATTCAGATCCCTCGAAAGTGCCATGAACTGGGAGAGTAATATGAACTTGCCATTTTAAAGACTCATGTTTATAAATTAGCTGAGACTTAAAAGGAAAACAAGGAATTTCATCTTTACTCTTTAGCCCTTTGTATTAAAAACAGCCTGTTTTCTGTCTCTCTCATGTTTCTTAGTACTTATAATTGAACCCAGAATGATGGATTTGTGGCTGTATTATGTAACATGTGAGTAGGCTGCTAGACTGTTCCTCGTGACCATAGCTTCTATCTGGAAGATCTTCACTGTTACTATTTGTGCTGCTGGGATCACCAGAGGTATTTATAGAAAGAGATACATTCTCTCTGGAATTGATTTAAGCCAACCAATTCTGTATCTTGTTGCTGCAACTTCCCAGCCTTTTGTAGATGCAATATCATTGTAGTTATGTTTTTATATGTGACCAGAGGGATATATTAGACTCTGTCTAGCATTTGTCACACATCTACCACCCATGCTTGGCTTGTCCAGTTGAGTGGGGCTGGGTTGCAGCAGGAATCACTTCTGGCCTGGCAGATTTTATCAGCTCTTCATTGATGATCCTGTCTTTCTGCAAGGTAGTTTTCAGACAGAGAGATGATGATCACCTATATGGACTAATTTGGGAAATTGCAGGAAAGCTATTTTATCTCTATATGATTTCTAACTACTATCAATGGACCTGAGACCTTATTTCCAAAAGCATTTCTTTTTATGCAAACTTCATTCAGTCTCCTCTTGGAAAGAGCTTAACATTAATGAGCCAGTGTATTAGAATGAGTGATATCATTTGTGTCATTTGGAAGGATCTCTGCCTCAGTTCTCAGGCCTGAAGATGACATAATTATAGAGAACCATTTTCCTCTCATAAATTTTAGCCAGAAATTTTTCTGTGTTGCAATTTTCCTATCAGGTAAGAATCTCATGAAGATGGCAGGAACTCCTTCACAATATAAACCATGCACTTTTTCCTTTTAAGTACATGAGATTAGATGAAGCACACAAAACTCTTAGCTCAGATGAGATAATAGCATTATCAATTTTGCATACATTAAAGACATAACTACCACTATATCCCTATCTGTTGATGTCTTAAAGTGGGAGGGGAAGGATAAAATAGTTTAAGTCTCTGTATTTCCTCAATATATGGAGTCTGGGCAAAGAAGCCAGTTAGAGCATGTTCTTGTTTTTATCATCATTATCAAAAAGTAAAGTGAGACATTGACTATGATGTATTAGTTGCTCTTCAAAATTGACACTATCTTAGCCAGAGTACCCTGCATACCCAGATAATCAAAATGCAAGCAGATGTTTGTTGAGAAATTACTGTCTGCCATGAGGAATATTACATACATTATTTCAAGATCTTCCCAAATAATTATGATAATTATTAATAATAATAATAATATTGTTATCCTAGTTTTGTTTACTTTAGACAATTTTCCCCAAATTTTACATTTACTGTCTGGTGGCCCAGGGTCTTGTGACTCAATTCTGATTCATTTGGAGTCATGTATTTTCAAATAACACAGTGTGCTGTCTCCCTCAACCTATTTAAACTAATTGCAAAAGTATATTGTTCATTAAAAATGGTGTTGGGTATGGTCCAGTAAGAAGAGGAATAGGGATGCTATTTATCCAATATAAAATTTCAGTTATATAAGATTATTTAGTTCTAATGATCTGGTATATGATTTTGTGTATCTAGTTAATAATACCGTACCAAACATATAACATTTTATTCGGGGAGTAAATCTCACATTGAATATATTTGCAACATTGAAAAAGCTAAGAAATGTATGTGTGTGTGTGTATGTGTGTGTGTGTGTGTGCACGTGCACATGTACATATTTATATATTCATACTGACAATGAAAAATAAGATCAATAAATCATAGATGCTATGATGGAAATATGTATTCGAATCATGAGAGATTGAGAGAGCTTTTTACCTATTGGGATACAAAAGGGAATGATGAAGGACTTTATTAGAGAAGGATACTCAGCTATTTTAAAAGATGCACAGGAATTTACCAGGTTGACCAACTGTAAGGTGGAACTTTCTGCACAGGAGAATTTGAAAAGGGCTTACATAGTGTGGTTTATTTGAAAGCTGAAAAACAATTTATGTGAGACAGTACAAAAGATAGGGATATACTCCTAGGTAGAGATATGGTCAGGGAAGCTATACACATCATACAAAGGAATTTGCATTTCATTTTCTGAGTACGCAGAGTCAGAGATGAATTTTAAGCAGAAAATTGATAAGATACTATTTACATTTTTGAAACTTTACTCTGACAGAGGTGCATTGGGCAGATTGAGGGGTGAGATTTTTGGCAACAAGGACATCATTTGGAAGAATTTTCAGTAGTTTAGGCAGGAGATGATGAGCAAGATGAATTCAGGAAGATGAGATGAGTATGGGACAAAAGGTAACAAGCCCATTTTTAGACAGGTTTAGATTGAGGTACCACTATTGGGCTTCTAAGAAAACACATAGCACTGAAATCAAGAGAAGGCTAGAGCTTTAGCATATGAATGCTAACTGAAGCCACACACACACAATCTAGTAAGAGTGAGAAGAGAAAAGAGAACAGAACATTGTGAAATGTAACATTTAAGTTGTAAATAGATAAAAGGAACTCTAAAATGAATAATATGAAAAAGACAAGAATAAAAGAAAAATAGACTTAGAAAAGTGAAGGTAGGAATAAGCAGTCAATGTGATAAATTCAGTATAGTGTAAAATAGGGCAAAAATCAACAGGATCCCATAGAATTTGACAATTTGGAAATAACTATAAGTCTTTCCAGAGACATTTATATGGAGGGAATAGGGAATAGAAAAGTGATAAGGAAGAAGCCTGGTGGTTGAAGTTTAAGGAAAGAATAAGAAGTGAAGAGAAAGAGATAAATAGGTAACTAGTGTTTCTTTCAAAGACTTTGTCTATGAATGAAAGAAAAAGCAGAAATAATCAGTTCCTGACACTGTATGTTAATATAAATATGTGAAAATAAGTTTACCAAATAATAGTTTGTCATCTCTACAATATTAGTTGCAGATATAAATATGTATTATGTACACAACCCCAGAAACATTTATGGTCTATACTGGTTGTGATTCTCAATCTTGGGACACATACCAATATAATCAGGTGGGATACTGAGGATGTAGTTTGGTCAAAGATTTAAATTCATGGCTTTGTGAGGGGAAACAGAGGGCAACCTTTGGCTCTACCCAAGGAGATCTCTTTGAGCTTTCCAGATAGATGGGGGTTTTCCTTGTCACCCACAGTTTGAAACTACAGGTTGGAATGAGTGAGTTCATGGACTTTCTAAATTTTGGCCAAGAAAGCAAATGTCAGCAACATGGCAGGATAGAACTTTCTAGCTTATCCTCCCTGTAGAAACATTAATGTGAACAACCATCTACACATAAAGATATATAAAACATGTCAGAACATATAAATATTAGCTGAAAGTAAGAGAAACTAATAACTCAAAATATGAAGCTAAAAGAATCTTCAGAGATCATTTGGGATTAAGTATTTCAAAACTTTGTTTTTGTCATATTAATAGAAACTTTTACCTCAATAAATTTGAATATGCAATCCCTCAAAACAAATAATGTGTGTGCACACATATACCAAGAAACATGTATAGCCAAAAGATTTTAAACTCTGCACCAGTGAAGGAGAGAAATTAATAGACAAAACAACCCCCCAAATATAAATAAATAAATAAATAAATAAATCCTTAAATAAGCTGATACTAAATTTGCTTGTTAGGGTGGGGTTTCTCCCAGATACAAACTAAGAGGTATAAATCTGGGCATATGGCACTCCTAACTCAACAAGAGAATTACCAAATTGACTAGATTCTCAGCATAGCTGGGAAATGTTCTAATAGGTGAACATTTGGCCTCATTTATGATTCTTAGAAGTAGATCTTCTGTACTTAACGCTTCTCCTTTAATCTAAGTCATCATCAGGGAAAACCAAAGGTGGCTTGACTCTTTCAGTTTGTTTTGCCTAGCACCTGCAAATCTCACGCTTTCTTTGAGCCATAACTTATTACCAGGTTTGTTAAACTCATTTAAAATCCGTCAATTCGGCACATATACACAACACATGGTGTCCTGTTTGTACTTTTCTTTGAAAATATTTTCCCCCAAGTAGAATGAGCACATACTGTAGGAAAATTAGAAATAGAATAAATGAAACAGCAGCCTTGTACAAAATTAATTATTGCTAATACATCCGTGTATGACTTTTTAGTATTTGAATGTGTATTTTCCATAAATGAAATCATATTGTAATACAATTTTGTTTCCTAACTTTCTTTCACATTAACACATTTAAGTCCTATTTACAAACAACATACTGATGGCTGCATGAATCTGCATCTAGCAGTATTATTATTTTATTAACACTTTATTATTGAATATCAGTATTGAGACATCAAATGTGAATGTTCTTTGATCAACTAACCCTTACTGTAGGCATTCGGTGTGTGTGTGTATGTGTGTGCATGACACAAGTGCAAATTGGTAGCAGGGTTTGAGTTGAAGGAAAATATGCTTTATCTCTCTGCATCTCAGTTTAGGTAGGATTTAAATTAGTCCTTGGCTCATTCCCTGACCTGAGCACTGATGCCAGGCAAGGAGGAAATAGAGACAAGAAGCAACACAGATTCAGGGGAAAAATAGAGACCCAGGAAAAGATGAGGAGAAAAAAAGGGAGGCAATCTGGAGGAAGTGAAGTAAAAGAGGGAGAATGAAGGAAAGATGGTACAAAGTGAAATCAGTCTGCCAATTATGTGTTATGACTTACTGAGTTGGTCAAGATGAACTTAGTCTGGATTAAATACCCAATTTCATCATTACTTTTTCCCAAACCCAACTCAACTTTTTTTTTTTTACAGAAGTATGTGAATTTATATGTGACATAGTTCCTCTTCTGATATGGGTAATTATAATATTTCAGAAGCCATCCTTGTTTCCAGGAATCTATATTACGTTTGCAAAGCTGTGGAATTAGATTTCCTCCTGCCCTTTCACCTCCTCCATTGCCTGTATTACCACAGCTGTCTTTGTGATGGAGGCCCTGCATCCTTGGCCTAGAACCAGCCCTGGTCCCCTGGGGCTGCACACAACAGTACTCTGAAATTCCTACTTACTAGTTCCTTCAACAAGACTGATGCTGAAAGGGTTTTGCTTCTGCTTTCAGCATTCATTACATTCCTTATAAATGAAACATGAATGTAATTCATATTTCTTCTAGGGAGAGAAGTTTTAGAAGCTTCATTTATTCATTCATTCAACAAATATTTATCGTGTCCCTTCTGCACTAAAATACCATTGCAGCACTGTGAGGGATACACAGGCACATGAGTACAGTCCCTGTACTTAGTCTATTCTACCAGCAAGTCCTGTTAATTTTACCTCCTCTGTATCTTCTGCATGCATTTACTTTTGTGTAACCTAACTCCAAGAGCTATAATTCAATCAACCAGTATTTTCTTCCTGGATTAACGTGTTTTAAGAATTTGATTGAATTATTCCTATGTTTGAAATATCCATTGTCAGGCCAAATTTATAAAGTCCTTATAATGATCTATAAGGTCCTATGATATCTCATCCCAGTTAAGCCTCTGATGATATCTCTGGGTCCCCCCAAACTGTAACCATATTTGAATATTTGGTGGCCTGTTTTATTACTAGGATTTGGTGTGTGCTGTTTCTTCTGCCTCCCAGATTCTCTCCGCCTCATATTCCTAATCTCCTCCTTTATTTATCTACCAAATTGCCACTTATTATTTAGCTCTGAAATTAGATATAGCTTCAGTCAATCTATAATCGTCTGCCTATTCATCTACCTTTCCCATCATATTTGGTGCCCCTTCCTTTGCCCCACAACATGCTACCTTCTTCGTGTCACTTATCAGACCTCTTTGTTGTTTACTTGCATGTACTTCTACTAGTTTAAAATTTCTATGAGGCAGATACTGTGTGTACCAAGTTCTCTGTTGTGTACCCATCATACAGTATAGTGCCTGATTTGCCGTGATCTCAATTGGGAATTGAATTAGGAAACATCTTAAATGTTTCAGGAGTCTTTATGTATCCAGTGAAGCTCCATATATCATGTACTGATATATATATATATATATATATATATATATATATATATATATATATATCACATTGGATAAGATTATATCTGAATAAGTAGTAGGTCCATAGGGAATATAATAGGTATTACGAGCCAAAACAAATCCCTGTTAATGGCAGAATCCCAGAAGACTACACGGAAGAGGATGAAGTTGAATTGAATCATGAACAAAAGGCAGAATTAAAGGGGAAAAGAAGATAATGGAGTGTTTCATACTGGAATCTAAATGTTTTTGTAGTATGATGCATAAATTATACTCACATGCTGTCAGAATTTTGACTTTGTATTTTTATCGGAGAGAAAAAAACATTATACTGAGAAAAAGCAGGTGAGAAGATTGAAATGAAAAGTGAAATTATGGATGGACATAAATGCTGGGCTCCAGAGTCTGAATATTTCTGAGATGGCAGTGATTTTTGAGGAAGAGAGTGACATGTGAACACAATATTCTTGGAATATCATATTGAAAGTTGTGTATCTGTTGGACTGGAGAGAGAGAAGGAGAGGACACAACTCATGATAACGAACATCAGACTGAGGTACTGGGGTGGAAACATTATGAAAATGTGACATAATATTCAATTCAAGTTGGAAGATGAATGTCTAATTAGGTAATGGCGAATCAAAAGGAATGATATACTTCCAAGCATTATTTTCTCAAAAATACGAAACTAGTGAACAGTTGACAAATATTGACATATTCCAGTAGATGGGGAGCTGAGAGTTTGGTAATACAAATTATCTTGGGGTAATAAAAAAAAAAGTCATAGACTGGCAGGCTGGAAAGGTCATTAAAATATTTAGATTAAAAAATATTATAATTGAGCTACAAGAGGTTCATAATAAATTTGAGATCATGGTACATATCATGACAGGAACTTTTAGATGCTCTTAAAAATTCAGAGTAAATGTTGAGACAGAAGTCAGGGTCGGAGCTGCACACTTTGGAAACATCATTACGGGGCTGGTGGTAGAACCTTGAGTGGGTATTCCCTAAGGGAAAAAGTCTATATTTCCAAGTGCTAAATTTATTCACAATATTTGCAAATATGTAATATTATAGATAGGTAATTGCTCAATTTATCTCTAGTGGATTGTTAAATATATAGTTTTGATTTGGCAGTGTAGAATGTGGTTTGAGGAAGAAACAAGAAATGGAAAGCGTAAATATTAAGCTTCTGAATTGGGTTACTCAGGGTGTATGGAATACTGCATGTCTCTAAGAGGCGGTAGGATGAGAAGTTGACTAAATCTTGGAGCACACCTCAAGAATCAGTTCACTATAGCATCAGTGCATTTGTGCTAGCATGTGAAGATAATGTGAACTAACTTTCACATACTAAATGAAATTTGAAAAATTTCATGTTGAAGTTGATCACTCCTTGACTAAAGAGATGAAGAGGAAATAAAAGATGGGAAAACAAGGGGACTCTATGGGTCTGAGTGAGTTAAATGGAAGCTCATGTCGACTGAACAATTTCTGACCTTTAACCCTTGTTTTACGTACATTATTATGGCAATCTTTACCACAATATGGTATTATACTATTCTCTTAGACAATGAGAAAATCAAAATCCAAAGAGGTTTAGGAACTTTAATGGTTTCATGTGTAGGATCTGGCAAAGATGGGGTGCACAGTAAGAAACCTGAAGTCTCTACTGAATGGAGGGATTAAATAAGATGTACAAGAGGTGAGGGAGGGGCATGAAGATAAAGGAATGGTACACTGTCAGGTGGGAGTTTGAATCAGAAGAGAGTAGACTAGAAAGATCCTGATAAGATAGATGAGAGAGGATTGTCAATGGCAATCAAGTTCCTTTTTCTCAGAACTTCTTCCTCACTTGCCAAAAACTTTGAAAGCTGGCACACAGGAAAGGTTAGAAGCCTGGTAAATGAGTCAGAGGTTTTTCAAGTTGGGAATCAGAAGCCCACTGCTGACATATGTCGTGTGTTCATAGCTGGTGTTTTAGGGTGCCTTCAAGATCAGCATCTCATTACCTGCCCCTAATGCATGAGGATTGAAAATGAGTAGGAAAAAAATCAAATGCACTTGTAAAATCACATATAAAAAGATATCACAGCAAATATATCAGTAGTCATTGCTGCAACGAGAGTGAGAATATCTTGAAAACACAGTTTATAATGTCCTCAGCCTGTTGGTCTCCTATAATCCACAGGTGAAACTATGCAGAATTCTCTGCCACAGAGAAAACCATAGGAAGGGGACAAGAAACCTTCTAATTCCCCAGTGACCTAATAACGTGAAAAGTGAATTCAACCCATGGTCAGTAAATCTCTAGCTAAAAGGATGAGCACCAAATGATTTTTTTTTTTTTTGCTTGACAACAGAATATAGCAAAAACCTTTAATATGTGTGAGGTCAATTCTGAGTAACCCTCACCTTCCTTGACATGCCACTATTGGATGCTGGTGATCCATGTTGCCACTGTGCAGCATAAGGGCTGGCCCAGACTGGTTTTTAATTAAATCCCTCTAAAGGATGGTCAGATCGACCTGTCTTTGCTGAAAGAGTAGTTGTGATCCAGTGTCCTGAGAATACATACTCCCCAAGGCCTGCCTCTCTCCCCAGAGGCTGTCTCATTGTATCACTGATCAATGTCTCCCTTTCCCTGGCTTCCAAGCACAAGCATGACAGAGACAGAGAATGAAAACTCAGTGCAGTTTCTATAGCAACAGTTTTAGAAAGAAAGGAATGAAAGAGGGGAAAAAAAGGGGGGGTCTCTACTACGATTCGGGTCTGAATATCAGTGAATGAGCTGACTGTTTTAAGCTCTCAGTGCCAAGTTAAGAACAGGAGAGTATCAGAATTCTTTCAATTCCAGTTTCTTCCAGCAGGGGGTGAAAACCTGAATAGTTTGGGGTCAAGATGAAGGAAAATAGTCACCCATGTATCTTCTTGTTCTGATAATAGTTAAATGGTGTAGTCTATGACTGTTTATCCTGATATCCAGCACCTTCAGTAATTTGGGGGAAGACAGCTATGTTAGCCTCTGTCACTGTGAAAAATTATCTTAGATAATCAATTTATTTTAACTCTGGATTCTAGTCGGTAGTCACTTGACCCTGTTGTATTAGGCCTGTAATGGTGCAGTACACACATCTTGGTGGGGGAATGTGTGGTGTAGCCATAGCATATGGGAATCAAAGAGATGGATAGGAAGATGCCCAGGTCCCAATATCCTCTTCAAGGGCATGTTCCCTATGTCCTGAATTCCTTCGGTGAGGTCCCATCACTTAAGGTCCACCACCTTCTGCTACTGCCATGGGCTGAGGACCAAGTTTCAACACATGGACCTTTGAGGCAAACTCTCCAACCATAGCAATAGCCTGTGAAATATATGCTATAAATGGTGAAGGGTACTCCAAAGAGCTTATTAGCATCAACAGTAAACAAACATTGAAAAAATGTTCCCGGGCAAAGCAATGTGCAATGCACCACTAAAATGCAAACCTGATGTGAATACTTTTATTACCTATGGATTGAAACACACCAAAACTGAATGGTGTTAATTTGGAAAACTTCAAGACAAAGGTGGAAGGCCTTATAAAAGAAGACAAGCATGAACAGATAGAAACAAAACAGAATTTTCTTTTTCCCTGAGTTGTGTGAAAAACAGAATTTTCTTTTTCCCTGGGTTGGGTGAATCAGATTGAAAAATTAAACTTGCAGATGAGATAGGCAAATTATGACTGGAATAGTGGAGTAACTTGGCTCTCCTGCAATAAAGTGCCTATTTAATATAAGAAAATGGTCTGATAGGACAAGCAGTACAGGGGAGTTAGTGAAGAGCAGATAAATTTATGTTTAGTTTGAAAGGCCAGAGGGAATGTTCTTGAGTCACTCAGGGGACTTAAGAAAAATTTTATGTAACAACATACAGAACAAATGCCATGGCTAGAAGATAGATGTTACTGAGGACAGAAGAATGCAAAGTACATTGGATATGCATTGCCTTTTGTGAGGAAGGTGAATCTAGTCATTCTAATAATGGCAAGGTAGGAATTAATTATCTTCCATAATTTGGGATTCACATGTGATGATAATTCCTGCTATAATTTGTTAAGAGCTCATGAGGTACCAGGCAGTGTGCTAAGTATATTTCATGCATTATCACATTCATAATTTTCACGATAACACTAAGAGGCTTTGTTATGATGCCCATTTTATCTGGGAAACCGAAAATCAAGGAGGTTAAATATACACACTAATTAGCATGAGACTTGCACTGGACTAGATTTCAAAACTCAGAATATATGTTATTCATATATGCAATAGGTCTGTGACACATGAAAATCAGCACGATTGCCATGGCCTGACAGTAGACTTCGATGGTGAAAGGGAAAACCCCAAGGCATGAGGCAACTGCGGTGCCATCAGGAGTGAGGGAGATGTTAGGAGATGGGACTTCTGCATGTCATTTTCAGTATGGGGAAAAGTTGTCCCTGTAGTTTTCATTGATTACATTTTAATTGATAGCAGCAGGGGTAGCAATGTGTACCTTTTGATAAGCTTTCTGTAGTTTGAAATTTTCAGATGTCACGTGGGGACGGAACACCCAAGTTAATGTACTTTCTGGACATGCTAATATATCCCCCAGGAGGCAGAAGAGGGCCAGCCTGAAAAGAGAACCACTGGCAGCTGTGGTTAGCATGATTCTATCAGCCTTCAGCAAAAATGTTCTTTTAACTGTTTCTAACCCTTATCTTGAAAAGTTGAAACCTTTTGGTTTAAGAGTTTAATAGAACTTCCATCTCTCAATGTTCAATCCATAAATCTTAATATATGTGACTAAAATTCATGCAAGCTCCTATATGAAGTCATTTGAAGGAAGAAAGCATTTCCTATTCCTTTGCATATTTTCCTCAATTCTTTTACATTTATGTATAAAATGATAACCCTGTGGATCTAATAGCATGCCTTCTCCTCTACCTAATTTGCATGGTGGATATTTTATAATATCCCTTGATGAATAAGAAGAGGAAAAAAAATGACCATTTAAAGTCAACAACAGGAGAATGTGGCTTTGGGTTTATTTTAATGCTGAACCACTGATAAGGTGAATTATCACTAAAATGCAACAATGCTGACATTGGCAGCCTCTCTACCCCTTAAGGCCAAACAGACCTTTATTAGCACAGTGTTTAGAATTTGGATTCTAGAGGCAGACACCTACCTTCCCATCCTGGATGCATGACTTCCTAGCTCTGGAATGTTGGTAAAAGTTACTTAACATATTTTAGCCTTTGTTTCCTTATCTGAGCAATGTAAATAATAATAGCACCAATTCATAATAATTTATAACCAATAATTATTGCTAATTATGATAAATGAGCTTGCATGTAAAGTGTTTGTAACACACCTTGGATCATTATGTGGTTAAAGATTGCTATTGCTATCAAGAGCAAAGATGGCTAGGTGGTCAGTGATGTTAATACAGCAGAAGAGGAAAGTGCTCTGTTTCAGAGCCATAATAATGGCTTCAAATTGAAAAGACATGTTGTGGAGCTCAAACACTGCTGAAGAATGGATATTCTCAGATACACAGTACTGTGCATATATGTTCCATATATGGAACATATATGGAATCATAGAGTCTAGCAAGCAGAGACTTGTATTGGTATATATAGGCATTTGTGAGGGTGGATGCACACACATGTGTGCACATGCTGGCACACAACACTAATACTTTCAGAGATAAGGGTATTCTCTTTCTTATGTGTTTAGTCTTGAGCACACAGATATATGTATATATATATTTATATATGTATAATACACACATATATATGTGTATATGCTTATATATACATATACATAATCATACATATGCACACACACAAATATATCCGCTCAGAGGGAAGCATAGAAGGCTTTAATGTGTCTGCGAGCACACACGTGAACAGGGTTTCCCAATGTTAAGCATAGCTGACAACAGCCACTATTGTCAGAATAATTCCCCGTTTCTTTGTAAGGAATCATTGTCATCCTTACTGAGATGCACTTCATCATCTGGCCTGTCACTTAACAGTGGCAGAATATGTTACAGAATATATCTTTGACAACTAATTTCTCTAATTACTCTGGTTTTTATGAGACTGCATCCTAGGCTAGATTTGTTTAAATACTATGATGTTGACATAGAATGGAGTCAACCTTCTGTCTGGAGGGTCTATTATTTTAGAGGTAAGCAGTATTTAAATACACTTTAAATTCTTGCATTTAGGTTATCAAAACCAAATTATCAATGACCTCAGGCTGTTCAGATACCTAAAATTTTGTCCAATGTACAATCTGCAACCTTTTCTCTCTTATTCCTACATCTTTAAATTTGTAAAGAGTGTCCCTTTGGTACATTATACTTTAGTTTTTCCAGCTAGTAGCCACCTAGGGGAATTTCAATCTATTCTTTATATAGGCTATAGGTTTGATACAGTACACAATATAGTCCCTTCAATAGCTTCTAAATAATTAATTAAATGCAAATATTGCTTTTCTTCTTAACAATTGTTCTTAAGTGTTAAATCAATCACAGATTAATTGAAATTTCCTCACCATTTTCTCTTTTCTCTCCATAAATTAGCTTTTACTTTCATTTTCTTCCAGGGACCTTTTTTCCCCTTCTCTTCAGGCATTCTCAGAGGGCATCTAAAGTTCTTTGGCTCTGTAGTTTTGAAGTGTGCAATTTGGAAGGAATGTGGGTCTGGAGGGAATTAAATTAACTAGAAGCTCTCTGATTTTTGATTAAATTGCTTCTTTCAAAGATATTATAGAACATTTCAGGTATTCATTTTTAAATTTCTTCAAAAAAAGAGAAAAAGCATTAAAGTTCAGACAATTTGGATTCCTTTTTTGCTTTCCTTTTAAGGTCTGTACTCAAAATACCTTCATCATGTTTCTAGTGCAAAATTCCAAACATTAAGAAAATGCTTTTATGCGATTTAATTTTGTAAAAATGAGAGGCAAGAAACGAGGAGTACAGAACAACCGCAAAACAAAAAGAATCCAGCACAGTAAAGTATGGATGAGCTGTGTCTGAAAGCGAAAAAAAAAAAAAAATTCCAAATGATGGAGAATTTAGACAGTGATCAGATATCAGCAGAATAATGTTCAGAAAGAACAAAGTGCACATTCTGATGGAGGAAACTCTGAGTACAACATTATAAGACAGAGCAAGACTATCAAGTTTTGTTCTGTTGGGGTAGAAAAATCTATAAGGGTCTTTGTGGGTAACAACTAGGGCACTCATCAGCATTTCTTTTCTCCTTTGGCCTGATGAAAGGTAAATGTGTAATTGTGAAAAATGATTTAAGCAGCCCTTTAGAAATAGTCAAGGTGATGCAGGACATAGCTGCAGTAACCTGTCTAGTCCTGGGATTCTTAACTGGAGCTTATGCCTCACCAGACACCTTAGTAGAGATGCAAAAGCAAAATGAGATAAACCTTGGTCACTGGACATCTGCAATTTGACTATGTAAATTGTATCATGTGGATGATGAGTTTCAGTCTTCTATTATTCCCACCACTTTTAGTTTGTTTTCTCATCAGCACTCAGAGTAGGAATGATACAGAAAACTAAAACAACAACAACAACAAATTTTTAGAAAATGTCAGAATTGTTCCTGCTGAAACAAAAATGCATCATGCCATTCCCATTTTCTTCTTAACTCATTTTGTCCCATCATCCCAGACCTGGGAGACATAAAAACCTAAATATAGTACACAATATATAATTGTACAATAAGCAATATAATTATAAGAAAGACCCTCTTTTAGGGAGAGATACCCTAGTGGGTAGTTACTTTCATTGTTTCCTCCCACCCGAGTTTCCTCCAATATTCACCAAACAACTTGAATTTCCTTAATGAAATTCAAGCACTCTATTCACAATAGCAAAACTATGGAACCAACCTAGATGCCTTTCAATAGATGAATGGATAAAGAAAATGTGGTTTATATTCCAAATGGAATATTACACAGCCTTAATGGAGAATGAAGTAATATCATCTGCTGGCAAATGGATAGAGCTGGAGAATATCATGCTAAGTGAAATAAGCCAACCCCCCCAAAAAACCCCAAAGGCCTAATGTTTTCTCTGGTATGTGAATGCTAATTCATAATGAGAGGCACAGGGCAAGGGAAGATTAGAGGTACTTGGGATTAGGTAGAGGGGAGTTAAGGGAGAGGAGAGGGTATAGAGGTAGGAAGGATAGTAGAATGAATCAGACATTATTACCCTGTGTGCATATATGACTACATGACCAGTGTGATTCTATATCATGTACAACCAGAAGAATAGGAAGTTATACTCCATTTATATACGATGTGTCAAAATGCATTCTGCTGTTATGTATAACTAATTAGAACAAATTAAAAAAAACTTAATAAAACAAGTGTTCTATCATGATTTGAGATTATTCACATGCTATTCACTCTGTTCCATGCCAAACTTGTTCTTTTAACTTAAGATTAGTCTCAAGTACTAGAGCACCCATAGAAACCTTACCATGTCTGACCCAGAGCCCCTATCACTTGATTTAGCGCTATGGCGTCATAGCATCAATGGATTTCCATTTTTATATCTCTTCCCTTAGAGTGTAAATAGCTTTGGGGAGAAGCTTTGTCAACTGATCCAATCTTGCTTCCTATGACTAGTAAAAGTGGCTGTCATCTAAGTGTGCTCATTAGATCTTAGCTGAGTGAAATGTCAGAGGGATTGGGATAATTTTATTAGTGGTATTTGTGTCCCCACAATGTTCATATATTGAAATCTAACCACCAATGTAATGATATTAGCAGGGGGTCCTGTGGGAGGTGATTGGATCATGAGAGCAGAGCTTTCATGAATGTGATGAGTGCCCTCACAAAGGAGGCCCCAGAGAGCTGACTTTTCTGTTCCACTATGTGAGGACACAGCTAGAAGATTACCTAAGAGAAACAGCAAAATGGAATCTGCTACTGCCTTGGTCTCGTACTTCCCAGTTTCCAGAACTGTGAGAAATGTTTGCCATTTGTAGGTCACATGCTTATGGTATTTTGTTATAGCAGTCCAAACAAACTAAGAAGGGAAAGATAAAGATGACCTAATGCACTGAATAGAATGAAGACCAGCAGATTGTATTCATAGGATCAATATCTGATCAATTGCTGGAGATGACTGCTATTCTATGAAACAAGAAAAAAGGGTAAGCTACCCCAATGAACTTGTTTCATGCTGCTATCTATTGCATCTTTAATTGTTTTGTAAAGTTTTATCTTTTATTATATGTTGTGATGTATGTAAGGGTATGTGTATCAATATATGAGTTTCTGAGTTAGAGACTTTGCTATTTCTTTATTTTTAATTGCACAGAGGGACTGACAGAGTCTCATTGCACACAGTAGGTAGGCATTTTACAATTTACCATTGATAAAATATTTATTGGATGAAATAGGCTTGGGAAGAAGGCTCTGTGAAACTCTTGGAGTTAAAAACCAAATTATGTCAAATCTATAATCTATTCTTTCTACACACTGGTCATAATATTTCTTCAATGTATAAAGAAACTGACATTACAAAGAATGAGGCTATGCCCGATATTTTCTTTTATCTGTCAGTGGAATTAAATGTTCTTCAGCAGAAGTCCATAGCCATCTCTAGTTGTGGGTATCCATACGAATGAATTTTAATAGTTTAAAAATATGTGAATGTTTGATATCAAGCAGAGAAAAGTTAACTCATTCAGTGTTTCATTTTTAATTTCAGACCGTGGTGGAATTATATTTTAAACACAAAGGCAGCATTTGATTATTACAGAGCCCAGAATGAGATTATTGTGGAAGTCTGTTCATAATTGAATGGCAGAGTGATTTACAAAATGTAGTTCTTGGACAGCAAGCATGATCATTACCCAAGAACTTGTTAGAAATGCAAACTCTCAGGCCACTCAACACTACCCAAATAAGAAGCTCTGAATGTGTGTTCCAACAATCTGAGTTTTAACAAGTCTTCCAGGTGATTGTGGTGTAGGAAAAACTTTGAAACATATTAAAATAAACCTTTCACAGCATGACTGGTTTTGTCATAGAGTTGACGTGGTAGCACTTGAAAACTTTAGGATTTTTCTAGCCTGAAGCATTCTCTGGGAACTGGGCACTCTCCAACACTGCTGGAATGTTTCTATGCTCTCTCAAGTGCTTATCACTGACTTGATCTGATGTATAGAAAGCCAAGTCCACATCCTCAAACCAGTCGGAAACACCAGGAACTGATACTCCAAAGTGCCAGAAGGCAAATCCTACCTCACCCTTTTGACTTAGCAAGTGTTAGTGTAACTTTGAAAACTTGTAAGCTTCTAAATCAAGTTGAGTATGATCATAAGTGCATTTTTCATTCTTCCATGCTATCTCACAGCAAATGGAATAATAAAACAACTGGATAGTTGGCAAATTTACATGTTTGAGCATAATAGCAACCAGACAATCGGATGGATTCTTCTGTGCTTTTCAGATAATAGATACCTACCTTTAACAAACATGAAGTATTTCCTTTTCCATTTCCTCCTCCTTCTTATACTATGTCGTTTCATCATTTTCCTTTTCCCCATTTCTTGGATAACCTCCTGTACAGCAAGAAAATTTAGCTGATTATTAGAGATATGCTTGGGAATCATATCCAAGTGAGTGTCTACATACTCTTTCAAAATCTCTCAAAAAAGGAGGAGGGATGGGAAATGGAAAGAACTGTGAAATGAAAGGATCAAGTGATGTTATGTGCACATATGCATATATAACAATGAATTCCAATTTATATAGAACTATAATACACCAATTAAAAACAATAAGTAGAAGTGACACAAATGAAATAGAAGAAGGTGATCAGGGGCTGGGGGAGGAGAGGAAAGGGGGAAGTACTAGGGATCGCAGTGAAGCAACTTATGTTGTACACAGATATGAATATGTCAAAATGAACCGTACTATTATGTATAACAATAATGCATTAAAAATAAGTTGACTGCTCATGCTTTGATTATTTGAATATTAGCTCTGCTGTCTGTAACATTGCTTGCTCTTACTTTTAGACTCCCCTGTTTGGAGGAGTCAATGACAAAAGCCACTCAAGAAACAATATACCATTAGTGAATAGCTTTATGTTGGTGGCCATTTTTGATGGTAACCACTTTCCTATTCCTTTAAATGTCTGTGAAATGAAAATGGCTATTTTGAATAAAATTGCATAGGCAATAATCTCTACTCTCCAGATCAAAGAGTTGAAGTAAAAGAACATTTTTGATTACATATGCATATTCTTATATCCATCACACATGATAGAGAGAAAATGAAAAGTTATAGCTCCATTTTCTTGTATTTGAGGAAGCTATAAAGTACATATGTGACTCAGGTCATCTCATAAAGAAAAAAATAATCTGCAACATATAAAATACAGAGATATTTAATAGGGTTATAAAATCTCAGCTATCTACTTATTTTCTAGGAGTAAATTTATTCGTTATTGTTGCAGTTAATAATAGTAATGCCATTATGGACCTATGCATATATTTAAGAAGCCACTATTTGCATTCTCCACAGAAAATAATTTTCCCTCTGGGATTTAATTGTGGCTCTTGAAGAGGGAGAGAAGTGAGATCGTTATGAAATGCTGAGAGATTCATACCTTGCTGCTCATAGGTTTAACTCTTATTAATATTTATATATGTAGTTTATTTTGTGTGGAAACAAAGGGGGTTAAATAAAAGACTCTGTAATTGGTATAAAGTGTGTGGGTGTGCAAATGTGGTATGTGGCTCATTACTATGACACAGGGGTCAGAAGCCAGGTTGTGAAGAGGAAAACCTTCTCACTTAGTAAGAAAATATAGCACCTCCATGATTTTCTCCAGATGTGGGGAATCCAGGAATGGATGCTTTTTCTTCATTGACTTGGGAGGCTCCTGATGCCCTATGTGCAGAAAAGTCTGGAGACTGAGGATAACTGTGTCAAAACAGCAAGTGTATTCTTGACTTGCGTATCTGTTAGCACAGAGGGCACCTCGCCTTCATCTTAGACCAGTGTGGTATTCCCTTCTGTTTGGTTTCTCTCAGCTGAGCATAAGCTATTGCAGAATCATCAACACATAATTCCTTTCTAAGTGAAGCATTTTAAGCACTTTGGTCTATCTTGCTGGAGCACATATCCACCAGCATTGTGAGAATTTACACTGTTAAGAACTAGCTTTGTGAGGATACTTGAACTCACAATAGTCAGTGACAGAAGTGGGTGAACTCGGTCAGCCAAAGGAAGCAGGCACCTTCGTTTACACAGAGAACACAACTTGGATTGAATTTTTAAAATTTGAAAATTACAACTAATTAAAGAATCTTGTACCACTTCAGAGATGACAAGGACTAGGACAAGAGTTGCTAAGAAAGAAAATTCAGGATTTGTCTTTCAGTCATAACCTGAGGTTCTGACATGACACCTTGGACACCTTTTTGCGTTGGTATTGAACCACTGCCCCATTCCAGTAGTAACATGGGGATAAAATAAAGCACCCTCCAAGGAGGCATTTAGTGGTGAGCTAAGGCTGAGAGCCTTCAAGGACATTTATCTCCATAGTAGCAACGCTTGACTCTTTGTGGTCTCCACAAATCTCAGTAAAAGGCATTGATCGCCACTGTCAGTATGATTAGAGGAAGCACTGATGCATAGCATGTTTATGATTTTTGAAAAGAAAAAAAAAGTTACATACATCACCCGTGTCCAGAGGAGGCTTTTATTCTCCTGGGAAAAGATATATTTTACTTTTTAAAGAGAAATTTTCTATTTTTGTTCCCTTCCTTATATCGTTGGGCTTCTGTTTAAGATGTAACCTAGTCTAAGGGACCATAAGTTGGCACTTGTGCTGTGATCTTAATCAATTAACTTAATTTCTCTGATCTTCAGCATCCATGTTTTAGAAATGAGATGATTGTCCCTCTTAATACGTTCTTCACCTTGAAAATTTATGGTATTCTGTGATGCAGACATTGTTTCACACGTTGTTCCAGCGTGCACTTGGGGTTTACCATACAGAGTCAAACATAAGTAAAGTGATTCCCATTCATTCAGTCCCCAACAGTTGTTGAAAACCAATTAGTCACTCTTGGGGAAAGGAGATTGAATATAGCATTGTGCAAAACATCGTCTGATCTCTGGAAATATTCAGTACAATATGTAATGCAAGGAAGAAGTGTTAAATACCATAAGAAAGTTACAAACACTGTTATCATTGACCTTACATTACTCTCCACCTTATCCTATTGACATTTTAAGACAAATGGGTAATTTTTTTTTTTGTCACGTGAAGCTTTCCTGTGCACTGTAATCCCTTTAGCATGATTTGTAGCCTCTTCTGTATTGCGGTTGAGAAGCTCTGCATTAAAGGAGGACAATGCCGGGTTTCTGTTCTCTCAACTAAAAGGCTCAGGGGTCACTCCAGTTAAACTGGGCTAACTTGGCTGCACGAAATAACCACACAAGAGACACAAATACCTTTTTCTTTGGGGTTGCTGTGATGGCTCCTCTGACCTTAAGAGTCTGCAGAAAGAGAGATCGAGAGCATGTGCTGACCCCTTTTATTGAGGAGAAGTTATTCAAATGAGGCAAGGGGTCAGGTTTCAGGGGGCTGAGTCTATCTTCATGATGTCCACTGTCAGCAGGTTGACTGACACCTGGGTAGGCCACACCCAAGGGCACAGTAAGAGGAAGGGACACACACAAGGCACTTCCATGGAAGATTCTATCCTAAACAGGACAAGGGGTTATATTACAAAGGAACAGGTGAGCATAGCTTCACCCATGGGGCTGTAGCAAGACACACCCATTTCTGTGACTGAGCGCCTCAGCATCCAGCTGGGGAATGTAATTCAGTCACCTGTAAGGTTGGCCTCCCACAGGACAAGAATCTCTGATTTTCAAAAAGGACTCATCAAAGAGGATTCATTTGACTTCTGTTTTAAAATATGGGGAGTTAGAAGGTTAGTGATATATTTGCAATCCAACTTTGAAGGACTTTGATCTTGCCAAAGCCAGGAGGAGATGATTGAGATGGGGAATTGTTACAGATAGGATAGTAGTTGAACATGGTCTTTGGAGAAGACCAAAACTGGGATTCAAATTCTAAACCCCAAATTTACTAGTTGTGTGATCTGAGACAGGTAATCTAAGAGTTCTGCTTGCAATTATGAGGAATATAATATGTAAATAGGAAGCACATGCTGTGATTGTCTTGGTGAATCAGGTACAGAGTCTTGATACCCCAAAATATGCCCATGGGTTGAGAATTTTCTTGCAAGTTTCTTGTTATTGATAATGAAATACTAACATGTATGAATGTTTTAATTTTATATTCAGTGGGGAGCATCAACAATATTTCTGATAAAGACACTCTAACTCACTGATATGCTTTCTTGATTATTTGAAAGATGGAACAAAAACATGTATATGAAAATTGAGAATTCTGCACGTGTTCATAGAGGGGTATCATTAGCAAATGTCAATCTTAATGTGGGTTAGAATTGAAAATTGCTGTTCAAGCAATTGCTCAGTCTGAATTAATAACTGCACTTTGCTAGCTGACCAAATCTAACAGTTTTCAATGGTAGAGGAGGGGTAGCAATTGAAACTGGAATCTTGGTATAATATATAAATGTGGATTGATTATAGAGACCTAGATTTTAATAGTTTTCAATAAACTAGTTAATTATTCAGATATTTTGTTAGCACGGCCTTGATTTGGGTAATTGTGGAGATTAAAACCTGAGGTTTCCAGTACTGAAACTTCTGCTTCTGCAATTTCAATGTATTCAAGTCTTAAAATAAATGGTCACGTTAGAGCTAAATTAACATAGATTTATATAATACTTAAAACTGATGGCAACCAACTCCCCAAGGACAGGATCTCTTCCAAGCACTGAATGTTTTATTCCTGTGGGGTAAGACATTACTATATGACCTATTAAGTTTGAGCCTTTTTCAAGGCTCACTACTTCGTGGCACTGCTGCTTCAAGTAGGGTGTTGCATTAGTGCCAAACCCTGCATCACATATATGTGACTATTGCTGATAGGTGGCAGCTCCAGAGTGGCTACTTAACCATCTCTAGGAGAGGCCTGCCTGAGGAGAAAGGTGATAAATGTCACAATGGGAGATTAATTGCATATGTTCTGTGTGACATGACATCCCATAGGACTTAGGAAGATGTTTGTGGTTTTATAAAGCATACTGTAAATATCAGGCTCGGCTCTGGCTGTGACCCTGCCAAACACAGGGCTAATGTCATTTGTCATATTCAGACATTGCCTTTTAAAAAACATCCTTGTACAGGCTGCTACCAAGGTGTGATGTGCTTGATGGCTCTGAGGAAATTGTTCTCCTTATAATAAGGGGATAGAAAGACAGAAAAGCAGCAGGGAAGAGGAGAGGTAGTGAACCCTAGGATGGAACAAAAACATGTCACTCAGGGGAATGGGTAAATTATGTTCTGATTTTTGATTAATGAAAGTTACCAGATAGATTTTCTTATGTCTACTGGCCTATTTTTAATGGGAATCTGTGAGAAGAGAGGCTCAGATCCTGCCTGTGTTTAGTGAGAGTTCTTTGGAATCCCTCTTGGAGGAGAAGATTACAAAGTAAAGGGGCAAGGGAAAAAGGATTTACTGTTGTCCAATTATAGCATAGTTGACAGTTTCAGAACTGTGCATCATGCAATTTCAGATTTGAGCCAAGAATCCATATTTGAGTTAAATATGTATCTTCTTTCCATCACTTGAGTTATTTTTTTTTTAACTTGTACCCTTCATTGCAAAGCCTAAATGGTTGACTTGTCTTACAGATTTCTTCCTCTGGTTAGACCTGTGCATATCCCCACTTCTCAGGCTGAGTGGAACCAGAACATATTTTTGCTTGCACTAGACAGATGTTCAGAGCATGAAACCCCACCCGAAAAAGGGCCATGATGCATTACCATCCATCTGGCCACTGAAATGGCCAGCCACTGACTCCCGTCCATTAAATAATTAGCTTTATTTTGGATAATACCTCTTCCACCTGAGACCTGGAAGGCTTAATTCCATTATTGCCTTTGCCTGTTTTTCCTTCAGTGATTTAACACAATGTGCAGCTTCTCATGACTGGTTGTTTAAATCCCTGGTGGCAGTAGGGAAGGCATGATGTGAAACCAAAGCACTTCTGAGGGGAAATGAGGCTTAATCTTCCATTGCTTGAGTTATTGTGATCACGTGTATCCTGAGCTGAAGCTGAGTATGAGGATCCTATGTATGGAAATAAATTATGCTGTTTCTATAATGAGCCTTCTCAGATCTAGAAGGCAAGCATTGATGAGGCTGTCACATGCTGTGTCCTCTGTTTCTCTCTCTTCCCTGTCTCAGTTTTACCCACTGTCCCCTCCAACTCCTCCTTCCTTCTGTTTCTTCATTTGTAACCCCAGTTTCTTCTTTTCCATTTCTCATTTCCAGATTTGAAAGCGAGAAGTAAGTTGTTAGGAAGGAAAATTTTCTAAGCCTCAGTCACATTGTGATCGAGAAATCATTTTGGGCTCTGTGATTGTCTTCATCTGGACCAACCACTAGTTATGCTTTTCATTAATTTACTCACCCAGTTATACATTCACAATGATTCTTCCTCGAGTGTTTACTGTGTATCAGATATTAAGCTAAGCTGAGAGAAACAGCCCATAAGGCACTTATAAATAATTACAAGGCAATGTAGTGAGTGTTATGAAGGAAATGTTTTCCAAATGCCAAGAGACACCATTAGAAGAAATTGCTAGCAGGTAGGGAGGGAAAGGGGTTGGAGAATGTACTATGCAGCAGTGATGTCTGAGATAAAACTTGATGGATTAGTAGATGGACAGATCCATTCCAGTCACAGGCATGTACAAATGCACAGAAGCATAAAGAGGCTTGCAGTATGGCATTGAGTGAAAAAAGTAATTTAATTTGATATGACTTGAACAGAAGGTCAGAGTGGAGTGACTGGAGAAGGGGTTAGATAGGGACTTTGCCTGGGGTTGTAATTCACCCTTTTGTAAAAATTAACATTGGAAGAATTATGTCATTTGGATTCAAAAGGGGAAGAAAGTCAAGGCATGGAGATCTGTAGAGAGGCATTTGCAATATTTTAGATGTAAACAGGAAATTATATCCTGATGGAAATAGAAAAACAATATAGAGATAATATGAGAAAACACGTAGAACATAGGCTAGATAGCTTTTTTTTTTTTTTTTTGGATAGAGGAGGAAGGAAGTCTTTCTGCATAGGATAGGAGAGAAGTAAGATGTGGTTATCCAAAATGATGGAATAGGATAGGGATACCAGGGTGAGGTACCAATTCAGTTGGTATTACTGGAATAAAACTGAGAGGTAGAAAAATTGAAAGTAGAAGCATAGATGTGTCTCAAGAGAGGGGGGAGCTGAATCTCTGAACCTCAGTTATTGTATTCTGATGAAAGAAAATTTAGAGTTAGACACCAATAGCCATGCAAGGGAACTTTATTATAAGTGAAGGTAAAGTGGAAGCAAAGTGAGAACATGGAGAAAGTAGAGTAAAGCTCAAGCACAGAGGAGTCTCAAGGGAGAATGTGGGCTGTGTCTGGTCTGAGAATAGCAAAGAAGACAATGCTGTTTCCAAATTTATTACGATTTGATGTTTGCCTTGAGAACTGGGGACCAACTTCTGCAGAATATGCCAGTCAAGTGTGCAATTCCTGCTTCCTCTTGGGTAGTAGAGTTTTTGACCCTGAATTGGTCCTTTTCAGAAATGTCATGGTGACCATCTTATTCAGGGGAGCTTCATCTATAAGTCAGTCCTATGTTAATATGGGTACTTGGGTCAGTGGAAGGTCAGAAGGTAACTTAGTGTGCCTGAGTTTCTAAAGAAACCTCACTTGCAAGATATATGGAGGCATCTGTGGCCATAACTCTTAGCTTTACTCTGACCTCAGTGGACTCTGTCAAGATTTAGTCCCATTAATCCTTCTTTCTTGATGCATTTTCCCAATTAGATCCCCAGTTAGCTCCTTTGTTTTCTATTTGCTTACTCTCAAGGTCTCTTTACTGACGTTTTTCTACAAGTTATCTGCTACAATTTATTTACTTATCTGCCTTGGATTAGTTTAAAGAAGACTTTTAAAGTAACTTTAAGAAAACCTGGGACCTTGCCATGCATTTCACTGTTGATTACTACTACGCAACAGGTGGAACCAGACCACAATAGAGATTAAACTCTGTATTTGGAAGCTTAGGTTTTGCTTTGTAGATGATATAAAGCCCAAAAGACTTTGGCTAAGTAACACAAGAAGGATCTGCTATATTGAAACCTTACATCACACTGCATACATATTACAATTGTTATATGTCGATCAAAAATGAAGAAAATAACATTAAAAAGATTTTAGTCTTCCAGCAGTGTGGAGGTTGGATTTGAGTTAGGCAGGCTTAAAAACAAAGCCATGAATAGGGAGGAATAGCCCTGGAAAGACATGTGGAAAATGTAAAACAGGGTAGAACCAATATGGATAGAGATCTGGACATAGTTTCCAACACAAATCAAGTGTTTGATTCTATATTCAGATAAAATCTGGTGTCTTGGTTTATAGTTCATGTTTTTTTCTGAAGCAGACCCTGAGATAAGAATTCAAGTGGTAGCAGTTTATTTTGGAAAGCAAGAAAATGCCAGCAGGAAAATAAGGAAGTAAAATTGGAAAGAAATTTCAATGAATAAAAGGCATATTTTCAAGCAGATTAGCACCATGGGCAACTGGCACTTAATCCTGCTGAGGAATTTTGGACTACAGTATAGAATATATACTTTAAAGGTATCTTAAAAGATATCCATAAATATACACTACAAAAGGGGAATGGAGGTAGAATATTTATAAACCAACTCTCAATAGTTATTGGTCAAAATCATAGGATGTCAGTTCCCTGGTACATCTACCTGCTATGTAGAGAGATGTGAATTCTGAAGTAGCACGTCAGGACAGCATCCACTGAAATGGTAAGGTCTCAGGAGTAAAAGCAGGTCATCCTCATATTCTGTCAAACTTGATGAAATAATGAGATAACTCCCAGATTTGTGTCAATGGTTAGATGGTCATTCCATTAATGGAGAGAATAAAGGAAGAGAAATGGGCTTTGCAACAAAAACTGAATTAAATGTCGGACCTATTGGGTTTGAGGTCTCTTCAAGTGACTATGGGTTGCCAGGAGACTTAGGGAAATAGGAAAACTTAGGTTTGGAAGTCAGCAGCATGTGGGTAATGTTTAATTAAGGCAGACATGCATACAAATGAGATCATGAGGTTGATTGTGCAGTGAGAAGAATAGTGAACCAAAGAAAGAACCCTAGAGATCACCCCGATTCGAAGGGTATTGGTAAGGAGATATATGACAGAGACAGAATGAAATGAAGAGAAGTGAGGAGTCATAGAGACACCAAGCGAGTTTAAGAAAAAAGTCAGTTACTTATTGTACCAAGAATAACATAGAGGTTTAACTATGTACATCTAAAAAAATTGGTGATTATTAGGTCTTCAGTAATCCTAGTAAGAACAGTTTGCAGTAGAATGATGGATATAAGATTGTAGCAAGTTTAGCACTGAGCCTACCCTATCTGTGACTGAGAGGAAGATTAGGTGAGAACAATGGGGAGATTTAACTTCAAGGCAGATTGTATGCATTTTCATAGACCAAAAGAAGAAAGAACTAGTAAAGAGTAAGTTGAATGCAATGGGAAGAGAAGGACTACATAGTGAGGCAAAGTCCCAGAAGAAGCAGTACTGAAGGTATTTTGTGAAGGTAACCCCTAACCGGAGGTAAGGATACCCCATCCTATGAGACTGTATAAAATGGTGAGAATGAGCACAGGCAAATTTAGGTTGATGGAGGGGGAAGTGGGGATACACATACAGGTATCCTCATACTCTTAGTAACCTTAAAGATCTAATGGGGCAGATGCTCTTATAAGACCCCATAGAACAGAGCTCATCAGGAGACTAGGGTAAAATGACTAAGGTTTGGATTTATTGTGGACATGAGAGAAGAAACCCAGTTCAGATAAGAAGGATTGCTGGGATTCTGAGGATTTTGCAGATTAAGTATTCATGGCAGAGGGTCTATCTGATGTTTCCCAACTCTGCTTAATCACCTGAGTGTAGGAACAGAAAAGACTGAATTATATTGCCATTTTTGCTTTTGGGGACAGGTGATTTCCATAAGAAAGGGGTGCAAGGGACCTTTTCCCTCTAACTACCAATCTTCCTTTATTTACCAGATTTATCGTATGAATAGTCTATAGTTTCTTTCTTTGCCTTCTCCATACTAACTCTCCTCAAATCCTGACACCTGTATTTCATCCCCTATACTTATCTCTTAACTGTTTCCTTTAAGATCAATATGAATATCTTATTCACAAAGTCAGTGTCCTTTTCTCCCATTCTTATTATAGTTGTTTTAGATTTATCTGTATGTAACATATGCTGGTAAACTTTCCACTGTGTTTGGAAGAATCCCTGTAATAGTCAAGTTAGCCTGGATTATACCATGGAGGCAAACAAACCTGCCTCCACAATTTCATTTTGGCTTTACACAACAAAAATTCTATCTTGCACCCAAGCTACATGTTCACCATAGGTTGAAGACTTGGGTACTCTGTGCATTGCAAATCCTTCAGAAGCTAGCCTGATGGAGCATCTCTCTATTTTCACAGTCTCTCTCAATCTCCACTTCCACTAATGCAGGAGGAGAGAATTTTGACAAGTCTTTTCTGCTTCCTATGATTTCCATTCAGAAGCAGTATGCTAAAGTTCGCATTTCATTGGACAAATCAAATCACATGGACACATAAAAGTAATAAGGGAAGTACAATATAGTTCAAAAGGAAAGACAAAATATTTATGAACAGTTCCAGAGTTTACTTACCCTTCAGCTTCTACGATAAAGTGTTTTACTTTACTGTTCAGGTTTTCAGACTACCTTTTGGCCTCCTTCAGCCCTAGCCCCTTTTACCTCCTACCTGTGCATATGTACCATTTTGGTTCTTTGCCAGATATTTCTATGTTCTGGCCCTAAGTACTCATTCTCTCTTCTCTTCATATGATTTTCAGGCTCTTGACCCTTGTCTCACACTACACTCCTTTCCTAGGCCCATACTATTTATTACATGTATCCTGAATATGTCCATTTACAAGTTTTGTTTTAACCTCAGTGGGAAGTTATCCAAAACAGTGTTTACAAACTGACCATTGTTCATATTTCCTGTGTCTGAATTCTTTTTTCTTTTAGGGGTCCTGCTCAGAATCTCAGAAGCCTCAATAGATCATCTTTTCTTTGAGGTCAAACATCTGTTTTTATGTCAGTTTTCAGGATGCACACACTGTAGATTCTCCAAAAACTCTGGCAGGTGATTTTATTTTCCATGACTCACACAAAGTCACCCACCTGTGGTCACCAAAATATGTTGGATTTTTACCCCAAATACCAAGGTATAAATTCTGTAGCACAAACCAGCTGGATGTCTTATCATTTAACTCAATTTGATACTATCTACTTGTAGTTAGCATCCAATTCTACAGGTTAATACCTCAGTCCTACAAAACTGCCCTCCATTTCAAATGCCAGTTGCAATCTTTAGGTTGTGACCTGTGCTTGTGACTGGTATGCTATAAATCAGGGATCCCACAGTGCCCTCCTAAGGTTTGTTTAATTCCCCAGAGCAGATCACAAAACTTGACCCATTTGTTATAAAAATATTACAATGAATCCAGATAATAATCAGATGGAAGAGAGGCTAGGGTAAGGTATGTTGGAGGGATCACAGAGCATCCATACTCTCTCTGGACATACACCCTGCAGGAACCTCCAAATGTTAAACTAAGTGAAAGCTCTAAACCCTATAGTTTTGGGGGGATTGGGGGGCTTCATTACATAGGCATAAATGATTATATTATTGGTCATTGGTCATTGGTGATCAACTCAACCTTCAATTTCTCTTTCATCTCTGGAGTTTGGAGAGTGAATTTTAATGTCCCAATCTTTTAATCACAGCCTGGTTCCCCTGGCAGTGAAGTCCCTTCCCAATACTATACAGGGAACCTCAGTCACAGGTCTTCTCATTTAAATACAAAAGAACACTTCAGAAATTTCAAATGTTTGAGGTACTAAGTGTCAAGAAATGAGGATGAGATCTAAGATATACAATATACAATAATATATGCATGCTTATTATATATAGATATATGTATTATATGCATTTACTTATAATAGATATATGCATGCATATATTATTGATATATAAGAAATATGTGTATAAATATACACAAATATACATTATATATACACATATACATATGACATATTATGCTTTATATATTATATATAAATACTATATAATCACAATAGTACACCTTCGATTTCTTTTTTTAAATTTAATCTTTAAAGAATAATAATAGAGCCATGTTTTTATGAAATGTTTTATTTCTATCCATATTTTTTACTAATTCAAGTATAGAATCTTTATTTCATTATTATTTTTAGTTTTAGCATACAATAGATATTTTAGGAGCCAAAAATATAATTTCTTCTTGACTCATAAATCCAAGGTTGGGACAGACCCTTTTAACAAAAGAGAGATTACCAAGAGGAAAATAAGCAAATTAATTAACACATGCAAGTTCATATCACAGGAAAGAAACCTCAATAAAAGGTAATTCTGAGCAGTGGCTTCAAACTCTTGCTTATATGGAATCTAGAACAGAGAGTTTTAGATAAGGGATAGAACAAAGGAAAGCAGTTTTGGACTTCCAGAGGTCTAAACTATGAAAAGGTAAATATGTGGGACACTAATGGTAGACAAAGCCTAGTTTTCAGATTCCTGTGATGCTGTCTCTGGGCTAAAGGAATTGTCACCAGTTAAGGAGAATTAATATTCTGTCTGAGCAAGAAGTGGGTTGGGGGAAAGTAGATCTATTCCTCCATTTGCTACTTCTTAATTGCCTAAAGCTTAAACATAACTACATCAAAGAGGCATGTTTAGGGTACCCATGTTTTGGTTTCTTTCAATATTAAAGGTACCTGGTGTTTCTGCCCCTCAGACCAGCGTCCACAACTACCCCAAGGAAAAGCATTCCCCAACACCATATATTTAGCTGGCCTGCTTCTGAAATTTATACAGATATGGTCAGATTATATCCAACCTTTGTTATTTTGTTAAATATTATGATTGTAGGATTAATAGATGTCATTGCATGTATCATCACTCTAAAATTTTTCCATATATAAATATACTGTTATTTTTCCATTCTACAATGGATATGTTTGTGTTGTTTCTAGTCATATATTATTAGTAGATTTGGTATATATTTTATTGAATCTTTGTATGTATTTCCATTGAGCAAAGTGTGGCATTTCTGGGTTTATAGTTGAAATTTAATAGTCACTACCAGTTTTTCAATGTTTTTATACCGATTTATACTACCACCAGCCTGTATAAGAATATTAGCTGCTCTATTTTCTAGCCAATGTTTGAAATATCTTTTATTTTAGCCTTTTGGTAGAGTTTAGTGGCATAATCTTATGTTTGAATTCAAAATTCTCTGATTATAAAATAATTTGATTACTTTTTTGTGTGTTATCACTATTTGAATACCTTTTTTGATGAAGTTTTTTTTTAAGTCTATCTTTCTATTGAGTGTTGTATCATCTTGTTTCTTTTAGAAATCATTTACATGTTATAGCTATGAGTTCTTTATCTGATATATCTCATAACTAAAGTCAGGTCCAGGTTGACTAAAGATTAAATGTGAATGGCAAAAATTAGAGTATCTTTAAGGCAAAAATTCCTGAAAAAGGACATAAAAAATCACCAAGAATTTAAAAAAGACAAATTGAGCAACATTAAAAGGAAGTATCTCACTTATTGTCAACAATCCACACTTATTTATTCTAGGAAGATTAATTTGGGTCTTTTTCTTCCCTGGAAATTTCAGTTACCTGCATATGCTTCACTGTGTCCAGAAAAAAAATTATAATTATGAAGACTATTTTATTTTTAGCTTTCTCCAGTTTCTCCAGTTTGAAGAAGTCTCAATTTTAGAAAAATTATTGGTAAGTTTAAAAAATATCAACATACAAACTTATAACTGAATCATATTCTAAGTGAAATATTAAGAAACATAAAAATATAAAAAAACTCTGTAGTTATTCCTCTGCTTTTTTAATTTCATCTAAAGTTAAAGGTGATTTTATTTTTGGAGTTACATAGATTCTGGAACCAGACAGGAATATTAGGTTGATCACATTAGCTAGGTTTTGGGTGTCGTTAGATTAGCAAAACAGTTTTAAAACATATTTTTATATGTTTTATTTAATAATAATAACATATTTTTATTTGCTTAAAATTTTCACTGGTAGAGAGAACTGAGCTCTTTTGTTATTTTAAATATCCTAAATGAGATTCTGTTTGGTAACTTACAAAGAATGGAGAAACTAAGTATTGACATGAGTGAGTCTCTAGGATCAGTTAATCTTATCCAGATAGTAGAATCCTAGAACATAATTAAAAATCCTTGATATAAGTAGGATTCAAGAGAATGTGATTGAAGTCTTATCTATATTCACTTAAAAAACATGTGACTTTAGATTGGATACACTATGTTTTTTGGTCTCTGTTTTCTTATTCTTATAATGAGATAATTGTACTGAGTCATTTTCTGAATTTTAGATAGATTATTATGGTGAGAGACAATGGTATTGTTTTTTTAGCTTGACAATAGAGAGAAGTAGACGAGCAATACAGTGCTTCCCATTTATCCACAGTTACAAACTGTAGTTTTTGTTCTGCATGGTCAACCATGGTCAGTACAATTCAATAAGATATACTGAGAGAGAAACACATTCATGTTAACTTTTATTACAGTATGTGGTTATGATTGTTTTATTAGTAGTTATTGTTGGTAATCTCTTACTTTAATTTATAAATTAGGTATATATAGGAAAACACATAGTGAATATATAGGATTGGTCCTATCCACAGTTTGGGAAATTCACTGGGGGTCTTGAAGTGTATCCTCCATGGATCAGAGTAGACAATTGTATTTAGCCTTTTCTATCAACTCTAAGTATTATTGTTTCAGTTCTGAGAGCATCTGGAAAAAGGAAGTAGGAAATATTATTCCAGTTTAATTTTGATCAGGCTTCTGCTTGAAGTCATTCCATCTTCAGAGTTAGAACCCTGGGGCAATGACCAGCTGGAGGAGTCCACTCATGTTGGAGCAGGCAGCTTAGCTTCAGAGAGTACCCTCCATACATGACCCCTCTATCCAGGAGAAGACATTAGACATGCAAATTGCTAAAACAGAATTAAACAAAAAAAAATTTGGAAAAGATTTTTAAAGAAAGAGAGAGCATTACCAAAAAGCTAAATGCATTCTACAAATAGCTGAGAAAAACAACTGCAAAACCTCAAGACCCTTCAACTGGAAAGAATAGAAGATGCTGTATCCATGGATTGAAAGGAATAGGAAAATGAAATGAATACTTGCAAATATGTGAGCAGAAGGAACTGGCAAATAAATGAAAAACAGCCCAAAGGTGAATAAAAATAAGGGGAATAGTCATGAGACTGTGAATCAGGAAGGTGGAAAGAGTAGCGGAAGATAGTGGGGTTTTGAGTCACTCGCCATGAAGAGAGTTGAGTCCCTGTCTTTAGGTGAGTGATGATGGATAACTGGCAGAACTCTGGCATTGCTGGTATGTTAATTCTGCTTCAAACTGTCAGGAGGAGCTCTTCTTCCTGTTGGGATCATTTCAAAAGCCCCAAGGCCACTGTAGGAAGGAAAAGGAGAAGAAGGCATTATACAGTAGGAGTGAGGATTAGGGATGAAAACAGATTGGGGGAGGGGTGCTGTAAATAGAGTCTCATTAGCACAGGCAGGCTTGGTGCCTGATTAATTATGGAGCACTTGATAACGTCCTGAAGTCATGGAAATCAGGAGAAAAGGCACAGATAATTGAATGGATTTGAAGAACTGGCAGGGTTGAGAGTGTCATTAACATATTTTTGCTGTTGTTGTTCTTCTTGGCATCTGCCCTTGTCACAATTGACTCTGGGCTTTGATAGCTGCACATTTTGGTGGAAGGCAGGAAGAAGAGATAGGAAAGGAAAATGGCAAGGGGAAGTTGTTGTCCTTTATAGAAGCCCAGGTCCACGGGTTTTGCACCTAGTCTTGTTCTTTGGAGTAATCCCTATCTTTGTCTCTTTCCATTACAAAGAATTAACTTTTCCTTCAAGCATGTTAGTGTCAGTTTCTTATAGAGGAGGCCTCAGGATGGGTGTGTGTGACAATGATTTTGGTTCTCAAGATGAGTCTTTTGGGACTGTACTTAGGAAGCTAAGAAAAACTATAAGTCTCCTCTGAAACTCTCCCTACCGGTGGTCATTTGACCTCCACTTTGGATCAGACAAGCCAAGTTTCCCTTTTAGACATTGTAATGAAACATTAACAATATGCAAAGTGTCAATAGATACCCCTTTGCATGCCACTGTACACACACCTTTAAAAATGTAAATTCTTTAGTTGCTGAACTTTTTCATTCTCCCTATAGATAGCTGAGCTTTAGAAAAATCTCTGTGGTTGTTTATTAGAATGCTAGAGATAAAATTCTGAGGGAAAATTTTGCAATATAAGCATTTACAGATTAGTCCAGGAGCAAATTTGATAAAGCAAACCAGGAAGCAATAGCAATTTCTCAATTCTCCCTGGAGGAGGAAAGTGGGTGTACATCCAGGGACTGTGTTGCAATTGTGCATGGAGATTGAGCTGCCTTCTGAGACTCTGAATATGTTCCAGGTCAGCGGGATATTGCTTGACATGTTCGGTTCTGCCTGTGGCCTGCAGCAGGGTGGTGTGGAGATGGGAGGCTTAACAGAGAATGCCAGGGTCTGAGGAGCAGCAGCTGCCTTTGCTGGCTTTTTAGTGCAGATAATAAAATAGCTTGGAGAGTATCACATGAGATAGAATTGTTCTATAGAAAATACTGCCACTTGGGATACTGCCAAGCTTTATCTATCCCAAGTGTTTTCCCACTCAGTTCATTTTTTTTTCCTCTTCCCTATTTAAATTTTTTTTTGTTGTTGTTAAAGAAATAGAAAAACCAGACCAGATTGAATAAAAATTGACCTAAATGCTCATTAGAACACAAGCTTACTAGTACCTCTTTAGATTTATTTTATTTGCATAGAAATAACAATAAATCCTCTCTGAACAATAGCTCCAGGGCATGGATAAACTTGGGGCTGGGCTACAGACAGTGCTCCCAGGCAAACAGAGAGGGAAACATGAGTAGCCATTAATAGCACTGTTTCTCTCTCTCTCTCTCTCTCTCTCTCTCTCTCTCTCTCTCTCTCTGTATGTTTGTGTTTTTTCTTTGAAAATTATACTATGTCTCGTTTGGTTCAGTCAGGAATTCTTTTATTTATAGTTGTTTCCCAACTTAGTAGAATATATATCTAGGTTATATTGTCAAAGCACTCAAATATTTCCTTTGGTATTCAAAATTAACAATTCGTGGAAAAGCCTTCATATATGTGAATCACATATTCCTTCCCTATTAGTAACTTGTAGGATCAACCAGAAGAGTATTGATGTGAACATACTTTATATACAGAGTTATGAAAAATTGTGCTGTAAATGGGTAATAATGAGTGTAATGCATTTCACTATGGTCATGTATGTTTTAAAAAAAAGAGTATTATATGAAAACTGGTTGGTCGCCTCATGTGCAATACAAATTATGAACAGGGAGCATGCTATATCCACTGGCCTAGTAGTCTGGATCTGGTTTAAATGGATATGCAAAATGTCACAGAATACTTAACAACATAGAAAACTTTAGATGAGCTTTATTGAAAGAAGTCTTACAATTCATCTTAAACTTTTTGATTGCTCACACATTTGGGTCTACTTAAATTCTTTTTTTGTTTGTTTGTTTGTTTTGTATTTATTTAGTTCTAGCATTTCAAGAGAAGCAGTTTTAAAAGAGGCTCTGAAATGTAGTTTCTAGATTAGTTGAATTCATTCTTCACTGAGCACCATGCTTAATTCACTAATTGGTTCTAGATTGCCTGTGGGACAGTGCAAACTCAGCTCACAACCACCTTGAACCACCATAGGGGAAAAACATGAAAAATGTACCCCAAAGCCTGAACACAGCAGTTGTTCTCTCATAGAAACACTCTTCAGAAATTATTTATAATGCCTAAATTCATAAACTAGAAATTCAATAAATTACATGCCAATATCATGGGAATTAGGAAGAAAAGAAGCTTTTGGTTTAATGTTGCTCCAAATTTTGTTAGGAATTATATTGGTAAGTATCTATCAAATCTGAAAGATGGTTTTTCCAGAATATTTTTCCCTTTAGTAGCCTGCTTATTTGTGGAAATTATTATATTCTTAAAGTTAAGTTTTCGAACAGCAAAATAGTTCTCCACTAGTGATTATTGTTAGTAATGAAGCTACTTAGGTGACTTTGTGTTACAGAAGTTTGAAGCAACTTGTGGATTGGCATGTTCATCTAAATCGATATGGGATGGATTAAAACTGCTATGGTAAGAATAACTGATACTGATTTCTTCTGTGTGAATTTGCATTGCACACCAGAGCATAACTATATCCTCTTGAGAATGAATTTAACTGTATACTCAATATATAAAAATATACTTGTGTATATTTGTAATTCCTCTTTGACTTTAACAAACTTATTTAAAATTGTTTTCTTTGGGCTGGAGATGTGGCTCAAGTGGTAGTGGGCTTGCCTGGCATGCACAGGGCTCTGGGTTCGATTCTCAGCGCCACATAAAAATAAAAATAAAGATGTTGTGTCCACTGAAAACTAAAAAATAAATATTAAAAATTCTCTCTCTCTCTCTCTCTCTCTCTCTCTCTCTCTCTCTTTAAAATTTTTTTTTCTTTTAATCTTGTGTGTTAAATTATTTTATTCCCAGGAAGAGAATACCTTAGTAGTTTAGTAGATTTGATGAGCCTACTTGGTAATTTGAGTGTAAATAAAACTGTTGCTAAGATTGACACCTCTGATTCACAACTCATGACTATGTTTTATTTCAACATCTACAAGGGGAGGGGAATAGAAAATCAGACTTTCAGATATTTTGTCCACATTCTGTTAAGTGTCCAGATGTGTTAGAAACATCTGGCATTTGATGATTTTGTTTTTTCCCCTGGTTGTTTAGTATTACATAGTCTCAGATATGTCCCCTTAATTTGAAGACCCTGATGTTCTCTTAGAGCAGTGGATTTCAGATCGACTACTGGAATCTATAGTGCCACGTGCCTATCTGTATCGTCACCCACTGTTTCTGTGCATATCTACCTCTTCGTGTATATTGCCCCTGTTGTAGTTCATTTGCTGCCACTATGAAAGAATACCTGGAGCTGGATAATTCATGAAGAATGGATTTATTTCTTACAGGTCAGGAGTCTGAGAAGTCCAGTGTCAATTTGCTGTCATCTGGCAAGGGCCTTGTTCCATCATTTCTGGTGGAATGTACTAAGACAAGAGATTAAGAGGCTAAGAGAACACAGGGACCTAATTCACTTTACAACAAGTCCATTCGCAGGATAACTAGCCAGTTCCCATGATGTTGCCATTAATGTGTTTGTAAGTGCAGAACCCTTATGATCTGTTTGCCTCTTATCAGGCCCCACCTCCCAGTACTGTCACATTGGAGATTGATGTACCAATACATGAAATTTAGAGGACACAGTCAAACCATTGTGTTCCTCATAGACATAACAGAAACAACAGTTTCCTAGAGTAATAAATAAGATATATAATGTAATAAATAAATAAATATATAAGTAATAAATATGTACGTAATAAATAAATATTTAATGATTTTTATTGTTTTCTATGTATTCCATTCCATTATTTAAAAATAAAAATAACTATATTAATTCCATTGTCCATGGAATTAATGGGTTGTAATTTCCATTTTTTTAAATTTTAGTCAGCAAGTATCCTCAACTTGGTGTATTCCCTTGATAGAATAGTATGGGCATGTTTTGATGGAGTACAACCTTCTGATAAAGTTCAGAAAGCTAACGTGGTTTATGCCACAATGTTGACAAGTATGTTATGTTTATTTAGTCTACTCCTTGAGTAATGCAAGGATCTTTTAAATTCCTATAGGGTTTCCATGGAAGGTAGAGGTAGGGGATAGGGTCTCACATGTTTGTTTTCAGTTTCAATTATCAACCTTAGTCAAGAATCCTTGGGGAGAGTATCAGCTGTCAGTCACAGCACTCAAGATGTTAATTTACTCAGGAGCTGTCCTTACTTGGAGCCATCCTTTTCCAATGTCATCCTTTGTGTAACAGGAGGGAGGAGCCTCAGCATATTACATTCAGCTCTGCAGGCACAGAATAATTTACTGCACTGCTATGATTTGATTTGTGTACCTCACCAAATTCATATATGGAAACCCCAACCCATCAATGATGGTATTAGAAGATGAAGCCTTTGCAGTGAGTACGTCTTAAGAACAGAATCCTCATGAATGGGTATCAGTAACCTTATAAAAGCGGCCTGAGAGAGCTCCCTTTTCCCTTTTGCCAAGTGAAGTTAGCAGGGGAAGAGACCTCTCAATGAGATTGTGAGCTTTCATTGGCACTGAAGCTGCAGAACCTTGATCTTGGACTTTCTGATCAGTAGAAATGTGAAAAGTAAATTTCTATTGTTTCTAAATTACCCAGTCAATGATATTTTGTTATAGCACCCAGAATGGACCAAGGCTGTGCCACTGAGAGAAAACTCTATAATCTTGTCCTTTTGAATATTTAGCACTTACAGATTACAGAAGGTCATCATCTGCCTGATGTGCTTGGTGTACCTCGAGGTGAACATGGCAAGAGGACATCTGGTTTCTCTGGAAGCTCCCTCTCCAAAGTGGTTAAGGTTCTTATTCAGCTTTTGACCATTCACTTGACACTAATTTTACATACCTTTAGTGTCCTCATTACTTGGAGAGATTTACAAACATTGAGATCTTTAAACAAGTTTGCTCTTCACAATCCCAGAGAGATGAAAATCTCTCCTGTCTGTAACAATTTTTATGAAAGAATAAACCTTAGGTTTCCATGATAAATACCAATATTTTTTTCTGCAAGGTATTATTATTTGCTTCTGTATTAAATTGTTCTTACATAAAATTGCACATATTTTCAGTTTCTCTTTATGGAAATGGAAAATAATTACTCCTTACCATTTTTATAAAACAAATTAAAACCCTACATATTTATGTATTTAATTGCAGAATAAACAATACAGTTGTCTAATGTGTTTCCTCAAATATATCTAATAGATATTATTCTTATAGGTCTGTGCTTTCCTAAATTTTAATGCCCTCACTTCTGTCCTTTGTTGTAGAGGTCAGTAACCCAGCAAGGATTGTAATCAAGGTTCCTAAACTTCAGCCTTCCAATTACTCATCTCAAGTTTTTCTGGATTTGTGATTTAAATTGAGTGGATGCCAAGTACATATTTCTCCAATGAACACTTTGCATGCATTGCTATTTGCCAATGTATCTTCACTTCTAGATTTGTATAGTTATTTTTTTAGTTTTATGTTTTCTTCTATAACTGTAGCATTATTACTATCTATTTCTTAGAACTTTTCATTTGTGTGGGGTGCCTCCAACTTTTCAAGGTAACTTTCAATTCTAATTTAATTAATTATTCCTAAATTTTTTATTATCTGAAGAATTCATAATCATCTCTATCTCATTATTCAGCTCACCAGTGAAATGGTCTTATTCCCAAGACTGACTCATACTAAACAACAGTTATCAAGTATAAGATAATAATATCAATTGATGAATTCTTGGTATTCCCACAGCCAATTGTGCTTATATAATGCAGTAAAGTAGTGGTTTTGTGATCGTGATATTTCCCAGAATGTGGAATTCCCAAAACAGCTGCAGATCTACCAAAATTCATTGAGATATGTTAAGAATTACACAAAGCTATGCCCATATGGAAAAATGCATTGGCTGCCATTTGGTTTTCAGATGGCACACTGTAGTCAAAATTGGATTTAAGTTGTTTCTTGTTCCTTTTATAGAGTTTCACATTTGGTCAGAGTTAGCTCATTTAAATGTTATTGTGAAGTTATCTAACACACTGCAGGTACTAGCTGTACATGCTAACTGAACTCTTGGATAGCAGTGTTGGTTGGGAGGAATACTTGATTATGGGTTGTGGTTATGTTGGAGTCCAGGTGATGGAAACATCTGGTAATGAGAGGAAGCTGGGAAGAAAATTTCTCCAAGTTTGAAAATGTTATTTTAGTTCTTCACCTGCTTTCCAGATGAAATGTACAAGATGCAAATGGGAAGATCACTAGGAAATCAAACATAATCATTTGGTGTAGAGGATCATTAGAGGAAGTTAATGGTCTCTAGACCGTGTGGACAATAGGGAGAGAAGCCTTCAGGGAAGGCAGTGCTCTATCAGTCATAAGTGTTGGAGAGTAATAAACTTAGAAAGTGCACAATGTGCTCAATCTTCACATGTATGATGGAAATTTTCACAAATTATATCCCAAACATTTCTCCAAGTTCCTCAAAAAGGAATCTTGCTTATTCATGGTGTTTATTGATATATACTAGGCTTCAACATACTTCGTGTCCTTAAGTATTTTTTCTTCTCTATGAATGATTCATTTTCAAATATATTGTGATACTATGAGAAGGAATCCATTAGTTCATAGACAAAATGATGTGGGGATTCATCTAAATGGGACCAAGCAGAGTGATATTGAGAGTTGTTCATTCTGTCAGTCCAGGTTATTCATCACTCTCTAGGTGTCTATTTAGTTCATACTGTGTACAGATGGAGAAGGAGAGAGGGAAAAAGCACTAAGTACACAGTTTGCATGCCAGAAGTTTACAATTTTTATAGGAATACTAGTCATATTTATAGGCAGCAGTGCATAGTGGTAAGAGAGGGTCTGAATTTAAGGTCAAAGTTAGCAATAATGAGAGAGGTGGGAGTGTTCTGTAAACTGGAGGGATTAGGTAATAAAGAAAGCTTCAGAATTACCCACCTCAAACTGTGTCCTGTCCAGGTTCCAGGACAATTTTCTCTTTAGGGAAGAAAAATTTATGAAGCATAAGTCCATTCATCCAGGTGACTCAGAATTATCCTGTGCCATGGTTCTGAGGCTCGAGCCCTTGTGCTCTACCTGAGGCAAAGTCATAATCATCTACCCTGTTTCCAGTTATTTCATCTTGTTCTTCTATGCCTTTGTGCTATTGGTATTCAAACAAGGAGTATATAATAGAATTGTCAAAACAAGGAATGAATTCCAGCATTTCAAATCAGCATGATTTTACAGAATTTTTCACTAACACAGATATAACAGTTCCATGAAGATAAGATAAACCAGATTAGTAGATTAGCAGATAAATATGTTTGTGAGCCTTTGCTTGTGGTATTGTTTATTTCTGAAATGTTTGATCAGAGCTAAAATCAACTAAGGCAGGATGATGCCAAAGGACTGGGAGAAAAAAGAAGGTGAATATATTAGAGGATAAGATGATGTTGGGTACATACATTGTACAAAGGAAGAAAAGCATGATCAATGGGAAGAACAGAGATCAGGCCATAGTTTTCATTGTTTCCTAAAAGCCTAATATCTGGGAAACAGTAGGTACAGAATAAAATCTACTGAATGACTGATTGAAAGAGAATATCAGATTTGAGATTTTGGGAGAGGAGCAGCTTCAAAAGGTAGCAAAAGATAAGGGATGGTACCAGTAGAGGGTCTCTGTTGAGGAAATGAGACAACAGAGTATCACCTGGACATTGAGGGATTGTGAAGCCAGAGTCTTCCTGAGGCAGGGGATCCCCTCCACACACTTATACATACATACAGAAAGCTTAGAAATGATAAAAAGAGAGAAGTGGACTTAAATCACAATAAGGAGTAAGAAAGAAAAAGTAGATGTTTCATCCTAACTCCTCAAGTTTGTGGAGATGGTGGGGGCAAAGTGGAGAGAGTTAGAAAAGATAGGATGTTGCGTGGTAATTTTGGTTAACTGTATTTCCAAGAGAAAGAAATGGTTCTAATAAAAAAAATGTCAGGGAGAGGCTGGCGATATATCTCGGTTGGTAAAGTGCTTGCCTCACATGCATAGGCCCTGGGCTTTATCCCCAGCAACACACACACACCACACACACACACACACACACACACACACACACACACACACACACATGTGTCACAAAATGTTTAAAACAGAATAGAATTTCCAAATAAAAGAGGCACACAGAGAGGCACTCTTGGGAAAAAAATAGTAGCCTGGGAGGAATGGAGCTGACGTGAATAACATTGAGAATTCAGAAATGTAAAGTAAAGTTAAAGGAAATTAGGGAAAATGCTTCAGGAGGGATTGAGAAAATAATATATATTTTAATCCTAAAGATATTTATTTGCTATAATTACTGGGAATCCAAGTGGGAACAATCAGTGAATAGAAGAATATGTCGAAATGTAATTAGTTATTATGTATTTTATATTGCCTATAATTTTTATTACTTTCTTTCAGTTTTAATATTTTCACAGGAAATTTGTATACAATGAGTGAGTTTAAGATTGTTTCAGATGGTAAAGATAGCATTAAGTGAACACTTTAACTATGTTTCTGGCAGGGTTTGAAGAACTTTAAAAACAACAATTCATTATCCCCAAAAGGGTAGAATGGGGTAATACAAGTATTGTTCTTAAGCCATGGGGCCTAAGAATGGCAAATAAATTACCCTACATTTATACAGAATTCAATCATGGAGCTGGAATTGGACCCCATCAAAGTTTTTGACCACTACACTATTTTGTTTCTGATATTAACATGCTTTTTAATACTAAATTTTTCTTACAACTATCAACCTTTTCCTATGATAGTGGCACATTCCTTTGGGCTGAAAGTGTTCGTTTTGCTACATTCAGCAAAAACAGGTGAAATAGGTTAAACAACGGCAGGAGTAAACACTGGCAGAATGATGTGAGCCAATGTGCAGGCATTACCCAAAGATGAGGGATGACACATCATAACTCAGTGGGATGATAACAGGTGATGGATTTCCTGACCACCCAATCTTTCACTGACAGGCTTGTCCCTTTCTTTATGATGTAGCTTGATTACACTGGTCTGATAGATCCTGAATGGCCCTCGCGTTAGAAGCTACTGTGATATACTGTCAATCACTCACTCAGAGAGGAAATGAACTGGGTTATAGATAATCCCTAAACTTTTTCTAAAATTATCTTAGTTGACTATGCTTTCCTGAATTCTCCCAATATCTGCAAAATATTATTGATTAGAAAGCTTGGGCAATGATTTATTTTCAATAAGGTTGGAAATTGGAAAACTCTAGATTGTAAACTATTAGCTACAAAATCAGATAATTTCTTTTCGATGCCATGACTAACAAGCAGGTTCTCTGTGTTTATTGAATTAAATTTAATTAATGGATCTCCAACAAAATATTTTATATGATATGTATAAAATTATAGACTCTTACTATCATAAGTTTAAAATGTTAAATTTGATCTATATTTATTGACTTGAGTGATGTTCATAGTATATTATTGAATGAAAGAAGAAAGTTCCAAAATATAATATTTATTATATCTAATTAGAAGATTGCATATGGAGAGCTGTCTATAACCCAACAACCTGGAAGCCATGTAGCACAGTGGTTGAATAGGTGGGCTTTGGAGCCAGATGTCAGGATTTAAGTCCTAGATACCTCTCCTGGTAGTTGTATAACTATGAGTAAACTACTTAATTTCCTGTTCTTTGATTTCCTGATTTGTAAAAGAGAGTGATAATGGAATATGCCTCATATTCATGAACTTTAGAGGTATAAAATAAAAATTTAGTATAATACATATTGTATAATAAGCAGAAAAATAATTTGAGTATTACTCTTATTATAATAAGAAAATATAAAGGAACATTTACCAAAATGTTAATCATCTTCTTTATCTTTTTTTCATGTATTAGTACTTTAAATGGGAATGTCATTTTATACTAACAGCACAGCATTCTTTAAATTTCGGGGATGAAAATGATGTATGGAATCTTTGTATTGGTAGAGAGTTAGTTGCTATTTATCCCAGTGGCCCAAGTTCAATGAACTTCAATGTAAGTTTACTCTGCAGAAAATCCTCACAGTTCATCCTAACTAGATTGTAAGTTCTCCGAAGACAGTTCCTATATCTTATTGCCCTTTAGATTGTGCTCCGTCATCACTTTGCTGTCAGTGCATTGCTGGGGTAATTTCTCTTTCCCAGGAGGGGATAAGGTACTTGAAAGAATACAGTCTGAAATAATCAGTAAAGAAATAAGACAAAGTCAGAATTATAGTTTTAAGAAGCAAGGAGCACCTGATAGGTCCAGCCCACACAGGAGCTGCAGCTGAACAATTAAAAAATGGCTTTGGTGGTTTATTTAAGAGGCAGAGATAAGGTTTCAGGGGTGGAGTCTTGCTTCATGATGTTTTGCAGTCAACAGGTTGATTGGCATCTTGACAGGCTATACTCATTTCAGAGAGGCTATGTGGCTATATGGCTACAGTGCTGCATGGGACCTTTTTGGCAGAGTTGAATAGAAATTCACATGTATCTGGATGGCCTTAACCAGTGGGATTACCACTTCAAGTTCCCAAATACCAGATTTTTCTATTCAATGGGCTTCTGTGATGATTTGTTCCACATATATTCCATGGATGGCTCTTTTGAAACTATGTAATAGTCACTGCTTAAATACTACTTGAATGAGGTAAGTTGAAAGAGGACAGGAGCCTTTGTCATTTCCATCTTGGTACAGCCACCCTCCCATGAGATGTGCTTCGATTTTTCATACAGTTCTTGTTCTCCCTTCACACGCAGAGGGTTTCGGTAACATGGCCTTTTTAGGAGCAAGGAAAAAATACCCAATCCCTAGCCTTCTCTAGGGTCTTTTTGACAAGAAGAGTTTAGACACAGAAAAGTTTAACTTTCCTTGGCATAATCAGCTTTAACATTCGAATCCCAAGCAGCTTCCCAAGTTCTTAAACTGATTAGAAAGATTTCAGCAGGAAAGATAACACACAAGGCACTACCCATGAGGGAATATCTGCTGGGATTTCCTGCTCTGCTCTCTTACAAGTTGCCGCACATAAATATTTCATGAAGTAGTTCCCAGAATCCGAGAGATGGGAAGAAAATAAAAAATATGTGCTTTAGAATGCATAATCCAGGTTACCTGGATATAAACATGGACTTCCTTCCTTTATTTATTTATTTATTTATTTATTATTTTTAAAAATTTATTTGGTACTGGGGATTGAACTCAGGGACACTTGACCACTGAGGCACATCCCCAGGCCTATTTTGTATTTTATTTATTGAGTTGCTTAGTGCCTCACCATTGCTGAGGCTGGCTTTGAACTCACGTTCCTTGTGCCTCTCCCCCCTGAGCTACTGGAATTACAGGCCGGTGCCACCATGCCCAGCTAGACATGGGCTTCTTAACCTGTAGTTACCTTTGCCCAGACTTAAATTACCTGTGGCCCTAGCCACATTCAAGGCTATTCGGGTTGAACATTGTAGCATAAATACTGAGAAGAGGAAAGCTGGAATATTTGTAGTAAAATTTAAGACAGAGAAAACATAGCATTCCACTCTCAGAAAACTAGAAGTTAGAAATAGAATGTAAAAGTACACAACTAAATATATACCTTTTCCATTTTGATAGACATTAAACTTATTGTTTGATTTTCCCTACCATAGATTTTAAAAAATATTTCTTTTTTTATTAATCCATACTTAAAAATACAGCAATAATGAAATAATTACCCAGAATCTTACTTTGATCATAAATATTTTTCCTTATATACATTATGTAGAATACTAGGGTTTAAGAGACTTATTCATACTTTTTGTTGTTGGTTCTGTTTCTTTCTTGCAAGAACACATATATATTCATATATATGAAATACATGTCAGTTATGCTTTATATATATTCAGATTCATATAATTGTATGTTTATGTGTGTCTACATACATGTTCATACACACTCACACACATATATTCACTCTGTCTCTGTGAAATAAGTCCTGATCTTCAGGTAACCATCAACACATATTCATACAGCATTGCTCACCTAAGGCCAGAGAATAAGAACAAATTTCAACTCAGGCACCTGGTCTATTTGTTCTATGCCTCCCTTCTTTTGGTGGCATCTAGAATTCTTGGCTCTGCTTGTCTCTCCAGATTTATGTCAACCCTAAACTCTCTAAGTTGACTTTTCTTGTCTTGCCCTGTAAACACTCATGGTTTTTCAGCTGAGAGTGAGTTCTGAAAAATAGTAATGTTGATAAATATGTTGAATGACCAGGAAGATGACATTAAGACATAATATATTTAAAATATTTATATTTTGCATTGATATTTACTATATAAATTATATTTATATTTATATTTACTATATAAACATTTAATATATATGTATATTTAATATAAACAGAGTTATATAAATCTGTTCTCATTCTCAAATACAGCAAATATTTTAGTTCCAAGTAAAAAATAGTGTTGTGTCATATCTATCTAGTTCCCTTCTGAAGAAAATTATTTTAATAACAACCAAATGTTTTTACTTTCAATATATCAATATAACAAGTATTTTCTTAAAAAATGCACTTTCAAATCATGGTAGCACAAGCTTCTCCACTGTTGTTGTGGATTAATTTAATTACTGTTGTACTTCAAATCATACAAATGGCGATATTAGCATTCTTTGAGTTTATATGAGGCCTCAGAATATTGTGTGCTAGAATACTGTGAAAACAGAAGTCAATGATTTGAAACTCTTCTATCTGGTAGTAACCTGCCTTTTGAAAAAAACATGAATAATCAAACAACAATACATGGGGCCATATTAAAAGTATAAGTGTCTGAAAAGACTTAAGGATACTCCATGTTTTTCATTTTCGCTGTTTTAAGCGATTTACACAGCATAACAAAACTGAACTTTCAGATGCGTTTTACATTTAGAAGATTATCTGATAATATGGACATGTAGGGATTAGCATTTATGCATATCTTTTTTATATTCATAGTAAATTTTCATGAAAATGTGTTTTTACCCTACTTATTCTTATATAGATTAACTGATTTAAATGTTTCTGGTTTTATTAAGATGATGACTATCTTGTGAGTAGATATTCTTTTATATCTATTGAATTTATTGTCTATCTCTTGAAATGTAACCATCTAACTTGAGAAGATATAAATTGTTCAGAGTTCACTTATTTATTCAGAGGATTTTTGAGCATCCAGTGCATGCCAAATCCTCTCACATACTCCTGAGATCCAGAGGCAAGAGAAACATAATCTACCTCTTCCATGAGTCTTTAGTGTAGTGAAAGTCATAAGCTAACAAAAAATGTGCCAAAATATTTAAGTGCCCTGATGGAAGTGTAAAGAGAGGCAAAGTAATGGATTTAAGGAAGGAGCTGTGAATTATACATAGAAGTATTGTTCAAAGGAGTGATTCTTAAATTTAGCTGTCAAAGTCAAGATTGTCTAACTAGGAGCAGAAGAAAAGGTAGAAGGAAATTATTCTAGCAAAAAAAAGTTTCAAAGATATAAAAGATTATAGGAATAGGAAAATCAGGCTGAAGTAGATGTGCAGGACATAAGGTATAAACAAGCAGCCTTCAAACATATGAGGCACCATCAAAGGGTCTGACTTCAGAGAAGGTGACCTGATGTATGTACTTAAAGATCAGACTTAAAAGGGTGAAGGCGAAATATGAGATGTTGAGATAGTAAGAAAGAGAATAAATAAAGGAAAACAAGTTTTGGAGGAAAGTTTATTTCATGGAACGACATGCCCAAATTTATCAGTTAAAGTAACAAGCACATGTTATCTCATTGATGGGTATTGGGGGTCAGGACTTTGGAAATGGATTAAATGAGTGATAATGGCTCAGGCCCTTCATGAGGTTTTGGTCAAGATGGTGGCCAGAGTTGCAGCCATCTGAAGATTTAACTGAGGCTAGGGTATCTGTTTCTAAGGTGGCTTACTCACATGGTTGTTGACAGAAGGTGAGTTTTGATCACATTAGTTTCTCCAGAGATTTGCTTGAGTATCCTCATGATACAGTAGTTGACTTTTCCTGGAGCAAGTGATCCAAGAGCATCAAGGAAAAACTGCAGTGTCCTTTATGATATAGTCTGGGAAGTCATATGTGTCACTTCTGAAACACTGCCACCTTATGGATCCATAGTTCAGCCCATTTTAATGTAGAGAGGACTTCAAAGGGGCAAGAATATCAGTGGGTGACAACCATGAAAATCTTGGAGTCTGGCTACTGCAAAACATATTGAGTTTAAGGGTCAGGAACCAGTACGTTCTAAAAGTAGTAAACAGTTGGCTCTATGGTCAGGAACCAGAGGAGAGTTCCATATTGAAAAACAATGTCTAGAAGGATGACTAATAAAGGCAAAACCTTAATATCTGGGTATACCTTCATTCAAAAATTGATCAGAGGGAAACACTGTACTAAAAAGTCTGAGAAGGGACTTCAGAGAGTGAGGATGGTAGCCAGAAGTAAATTGTAATCCTGAATCCAAAAGTGGTGAATTTCATAAGGTGTAAATAAACATTAGGGAGAATAAATCAAATGTGATAATTATAAAATAATTAGGTACTTACCAGTGAATTATGTAGAATATTTAATGAAAGTAAATAAATAAATGCAATAAATAGTAATTATACTTTCAGTGACTTGGCTAAGAAGAAGAAAGAGGGGCCCCCAATGGAAAAAGAAATATGTGAAAGGATCATGAATACAATAGAGAAAACTAAGCTTACAGGAGAAGATAGATTAAACATTTAGAAAATTGAAAGAATACAGGAAAAAGGAGGAACCCAGAGAAGAAGGGATTTTCACAGTGTATCCAGGTAGAGAGAGGGATTGCTCTAAATTTAGATAAAAAGTTTCCTCTTCTGAGTTTCTGGAGGGATATAAAATAGGGTATGTTTGTTATTAGTGGGTATTTGAAGATGCTCATGCTTCAGAGAATCTATTTTCTTTCAAAAGTCTAAGAATTCTTGTGACCTTATGGTTCATAGCAATGGAGTTGAGGACCTAAGACAATGGGTAGTTTAAATAGCCTTGGGAATGGAAATGTGACCACAGCACGATGACCAAGTAAGTGTTCCAGGGGCTCCACAGAGACTGATGATCACAAATGTATAATGGCACCGATGGGAGCTTTTTTATTTAAAAAATATGGAGTTCAGAAAACTGTGTAAGGGAGAGGCCATATTGTTTAGTGGCTCATGCAAACTCTGGAAGTGGGTTGCTTCTGTTTGAATGTAGTTCTGCCATTTGAAGCTGTGCAAATGAATACAAATTAATCTCCCCATAACTATATCCTTAGCTATAAATTTGAGGTAATAATAATACCTACCTCATGAAGACATTATAAAGATTAAATAAGTTAACATGTTAAACCTTTAGATAAACAGATGATATTTGGTACACATTTAATTAAAAGTACCTATTATTTTAAGGGTTACCTTTTGTCTATGTAAAGAGATAGACTGAAATATTTGTTATTTTTGTAAACTGTATAATTTAGCTTCAAGCATTTTTTAGAAACAAGTTTGAAATCCAATAAATAAATTCTCTTAGAAGATTTCTAACCTGATTTTAGAGATCAAGGAGTTTCATGTAAGTGCTGAAAGGAAATTCAGTGATAAATCAATAAGTCAACAACTAAACCCATCACATGATAGAAGATAGCATAGATAACCAATATACAAACACTGCTATTGGCCCCTGCTTCTTGTAATGAATTGTGTAGACACCAGACCCAAAATCATTATGGCTCTTATATACCTCCTCATTTTTCTGAAGTCTATGAAAATTGTTACTTTTTTAAAATTAGTTTTCTTTATAGAAATTCTTCTTTTAGTTCTAGGAGGCTCAGTGTTATGACTCTAAGCATAAATATGCATATCAATTTAATGCTCAGGAAAATTACTTCTTGAAATCGTCTTTCAATCCACCAGGAAGTTCTAACAAAACCTGGGTGGAGTATAAGAATTATATGAACCGAAGCCAAGCTTTAGGCCCTTATGTCAATGCTTTCTTACATGGTTATGGTCAGAGGGAATTTATTAACATTTATTTATTCTAATGGAAAAGAGAGGTTTTATAGTTTTAGATACTTTCATAAAATTCATCAGTTGGTACAGATGCAGTTTAGAACATTCTGGAAAGGCAAGTATAGTCTTGGAATGTATCATGAATAGACTAGGTGATTCAACAGCCTATTATTTGTAAGAACATGCTCATATCTTCTCTGTGCAGTAGATAATAGCATTGTACTTTATTTCAGTCTTATCTGACCTCAGATTTTTTGCTCTGATAATGAATTTTCTACTCAACTTCTCAAGCATAGAAAATTAAGACATTAACAACTGCCTCATAGGGTTATAAGAACCTACTTTACAGAATGGTAGCAAGTGTTAAATAAGAAACTATATGTAAAACCTTCAGGGACTGATTTTGAAGACCTACCACTTAAAACTATTTCTACAAAATAAATCATGGACATTAAAAAGAATCACTAACATGTGGTAACAGTTTTTATATGTGAAACAAATAGATTAGTAGTTATTTTATATGTGTATCTGTTGTAACCCTAGAGCATAGTAGAGATCAGTTCAGTCTTAAAAATGACAGAGTAACTCCAGGATGGTACAGTGATTGAAAACAGGCAATCATTGACTTCGTGCAGCTTTATTATCATATTGTGTACATTTATGTCAAATAACATGCATATGTTGAAGTGTTATAGACAGTCTTTTTATTTATAATTATTTTTTAAAGCTTGGTGCCAAGACCACTCTGCTATTGAATAGCTCAATTAGTCAGATGTGTGCTCCTAGCTTGATGAGCATGTTGGTGCACACTCTGCATTTTTGGGTGAGCTCTGTGGATTTACCTGTTTTCCCACATGTGCTACACTTGGTGCAGTGCTGCGCTTGTAATGGCTCACATTGATCTCTTGATTCTGTGGTTAATTAAGATGTATTTTGCAGCACAGCCCACGGATTCCAAGGCTCAGAGGATTAGTCGATAGTTTTCTGCAGCTCTTCCATTAGCAGGGCAAACTATCTTAAAGACACAGTCTGTTTTTGTTAGAGTGTGTATTTTCTTATATTTCAAGAGACTATGCACCTAGTAGTCTGAGAAAGAGAGAGGTGGGCAGGATTGGCAACACAGAAACATTAATGTTTGCAATTCCAGATCACAGTATTGCACACTGAGAAAACTGGGGCAGAATCAGCCTGTCTGAACCTAGAAACTCATCTGTCAAAAGAAGACATCTCATGTTGCCAGCATCATAGTATTGTTGTATTCTTTAGAGTAAGAGAAAGTGCTCTGAAATCTATGAAGCATTATATATGAGTTTTGGAATAGGTTATAAATCAGTGAAAAAAATCAGAGTATTACTTTAAAATACACATAGAAGGAGAATGAGGCAAATAATGAGAAGTGAAAGGAAGAAGTGAGAAGCCAGCAATTGGAGTTGAAGGCTTGGGAGGAGGGCGAGGCAGGGGAATTAGAGAAAAAAGCTGAGTTATTAACTGGAAAATGAAAGAGGGTTATATGTAGGGGAATAGAAACAAAGAGGCAGGACACAAAGTGCATGATGTAAAACAATCAGGAGTGCTTACTTTGAATAAGTCCAATATATTTGGACAATTGTGCTTCGGACATTTCAGCTATTTCTGTGCCAAAGAACTACTAATGTCTGTCCTTGCTCATGCAGGTTCACAAAGATCATGTTGATGTCATAGCAGAATGAATACCCCTTATTTTTCCAAAATCCCTGGGTGATTGAATATAACACTGTTACTTCAGTGGACAGTTCAGGTCTCATGGCTATAATGCTCTTATGGTAGCATTTATTTAGCCAATGGTTTTATCACCATAAACCTTCAAAGGATCTGGCAGATGGTGCTTGCCATTGCCATGTTGTTCTAAAATGTGTTTATGTTTCTGGAAAGAAAGAAAGTCCTGTGCTCAGCAGCTGAGCTACTGCATCTAGATGAAAGAAATAAGATAATGGCGTTTGGAAAATTTGTCAAGGAAATATTTGGTTACTTAAGAGCTGACCTATGCAAAAAAATTACAAACATTCTATCTGTTCAGTATGTAGACATGAAGAAAAGAAAAGAATGATTGACTTATTTCACTGACCACATTTAAAAGAATGTATTTCAGAGAGGTAAGGAAAATACACATGTATCTAACTGTATAGCTGAGACCCAAATATATAGGAAGATGGATTTCCTATGTTGTTCAATACATGTATTTAATTTCCTACCATTAAAATTAAAACACATAGTGAACTTATAAGAAACTGGACTCTAGTTTCGGATAACTATCAGGTAAATTTGCCCACCATTTCCTAAAATTAAAATGATTAAGTATCATGTTATTGCTGTTAATGAGTAACTAGGGAGTTGCATAATCTTTTTCTTACTTTAGTCTTCAAGTAAATGAATAAATCAGGGGACTTTATAAAGAATAATTTCTTCACTATGATATCACACCCAGTGTGGGTACAGAAGAAATAGGTTAATGATGACATTAGGATCCCTTATAGATATAACACATCTACTGTTGGGATTACTGCATTGGCTGGTAAAATCTAAATTAACTGTTCAGAATCACGTAGGGAAAATCTGAAATGTCTGTCAGCAAAATGAATGGTGAGTGGTTTACTCTTCCATAAGGACTCACTTGCCCTTTTCCCCAAATCATTTTTCCCAAAGGGCAGTAAGTCTTTGTTGCCTACATCTCAACAGAATGCAATTCAAGGATAGTTTCATAACAGGACAACAGAGAAAATAATCTCTAACATTGTGTATTGCTCCTGAACTTTACTAGATACTTAGAATTTTAGAATTTAACTTTACAAGTTTTAAATATTTGTTAAAATCTCAAAAGCCCATTTCAAGGGACAGTTTAAGCTTTTGCCTCCATGAGGGACTTGAAGCACATGGAAGGATGTAGGCATATGGAAGTCAGTCACTGGTCCACCACCCAGCAACTGCCATTCAGCATGAATTCACAGTTTTTCATTTATTTCCCTGAATTTCAAAACCCTTGCTGAGAGTTGGAAAGGATAAAATAACATAATAACATATTCAAGAAATTGGGAATTAAAGAAGGTCTCAAAAATAAATTCTGAGAATATCAAGTGTAACTTTTTAAAGTGTAATTATCCTTAACTCTTCCTTCTTCCCCAACCCTCAGAAATTTCTGCATAGGATTTAAATCAAAGTGACAAGTGGATATAATATATTAACATCATTAGTAAGTAGAAAAGCTGTGATTTAAATCTATATTTAACTTCCAAACGTATCCCTTCCTCTGTATGTGCCACACTCTGTGACACATGTCTTGCTCAGGAGTTTGTACCTCTTCCAATTTCAGGTCCTAATACTCAGTTTACCTCTGTATGTATGAGCTCCAGAGGCCTTAGTTGAAGGGTATTTTGTTGCCTACTCGGAGTTTCTGTTCCTTTTTCTCCCTGAAAACATTTTGCCCTTTTGGGGTGGGACTTCCTGAGCCTCTGGGATACTGGTCTACTTTCATTTTCTGGAGATCAGACAGTTTTGTAAACCGATGACTCTTGCTCTTGGGGAGTTCAGTGTTAGCTTTCTGGAGGATTCTGAATCTTACTTTTGTGGAAGCAGAGCACTGGGTCACTCTTAAAAACATACTTCCTAGAGAGAAGTTGTATGTCTCTCAAATCCCACAGGCATCTCTACACTTAGACTGAGAAAGAAGCTGCTAATGGAGTTTAAAAGGTTACCTTCATTAACTGAAAATAAATTCAAGCGAATGGCCTTCCTTCAAAGAAGGCATATTCAGAATGGGCATTGTTAAATGAAATGAAAGACAGCTTAGTCTCTGAAATGTTTTCCTAGTGTGTTTTTTCCACTCCTGTTCATAAATGTCTGCCACCTCCAAGTCCTCCCTGGAACCTGGTTAGTCTTCAGAGCCCTCGTAATGTTCGAAGGTGAGCTCAGATCAATTTCCTGCATCTTTCCTGCCATGGTAAATCATTTATTGGGATGAATGTTTTACAAAGCCAGGCAAGAGGAAAACTCATGAAAAATAAATATGATAAAATACCCTATGCTGTCTTGCAGCAGTCTTAGTAGAGGCTCCATCAAGTTTCAGCTCTGTGGTACTAAAGCACAGGAGCATTTCTTTCCTCTCATTTGGTCTCTCTGTGGCCAGTTGAACTCAATTAACATGTGGTGCCACTGAGGTCAAGAGGGTGCATTTTATTTCCTCACATATCCTGTGATTCACTCTATTCTGTTCCTTTTGGTCTGATCCAACATGCCACAGGGGCAGTAAGTTGTCACAATAGGAAGTGGACCAGGCAAGGTGAATGGATTCATGTTTACTTATTCTTACAGAAAACAAAACAAACAAGCAAACAGCAAATAAACAAAAGAAGCAAGGAAAGTACTTAACTAGATGGGTCATGCAAGCCTTATTTCTGAGAATTGGCAGAATAATATGCATGTTTTGCACATTCACATTAAAACATTTTTAAAAAATAACTTTATTTCAACCAGTGGGCAAAGGTACAAGAATTGGTTTTCTAATAATAAAGCCATTTTGCAACTGAATATTTGAGTTATATCCCTTGGGCTTATAATGTGGCATAATAGACATTAAAATAAAGCAAGCAAAAGGCTCTTGTGAATAGCAGCAGTGATAACAGGGGTCCCTGATTATGTTAGCTCTGGCCACTTTTGCTCTTGCCTTTGCTATACACTCTCATGCTTCTGTTGCCAGAAGATAAAATGATGATGAAGGTACTAAATTATACACTTCTATTATGTGCCTAACATATCTCGTCATCTGACTTATTTTAATCCTCATGGTTACCTGTGAAAATTGTTAGAATTATTCTGGTTTTACTGATGAAGATACTGAGACTAAGGGGATGATGAACTTGGTTACAGAGTGTTTGGGTAACATGAGAGGGGTCCTTGGTTGGATTCTAAACATTGCAAACACACACACACACACACACACACACACACACACACACCACACCATTCTTAATAATGTGCTGAAAATTATATAATTAATGAGAGTGAAATCTTCTTCAGATTGGGTCAGTCTGAAATTTAGATGATGCCTTGTAGACATTCCAAGTCTGGACAGGTAAAGGTAGAAAATATGTCTAACTAAGGGAGAGAAAAGCACATCAGTCATTTGAGGGGACAAATAGGATTAGAGACAACCAGAGTGAACGACAGAGTGGAGAAGCAAGCACACTGATCCCTGGGTGTTATGCCAAAGGAGAGTTAATCACAGAAACACCTCCTAAATATCTTGTGTAGACATCACCTTTAGGTGGTTGTACCATCTTGACTGGTTTTTGATTAAATCTCTCCAGAGTCCTCCTTTGGGAATTGGTGAAGATTCTCTGATGATGGCTTTTGTCAAGAGAAGGAACTCAGAATAATTCTGATTATCATTTCATTCCCAGAAGCATTTAGTAGATTTGAATTAATAACTCTTTTCTATACCTCTACTCCTTCACTCCACCCAGTCCATCTGCTGCACTGCCATTTATTAATCTAAGGAGAACTTTGCATTCATCAAATAATTACCCCTTTCAAGAATATCAATGGTTCACACTGATTTTCAAGGCTGTCTGAAAATCCTTTCATGTTTTATCTGTCTCATCACAATTCCATCTTCTGCCACAGCACATATACTCTTTGCAGAGACTGTGTTCTTGGCATTTACATCAGGCATACCTCTACCTGTTCACCTCTGCTTACATGTTCTGTTGTTCTGGAATTTTTTTCAGCCTTGATCTGTAATTGTGAATCCAATCATTTAAATATATTTTGATTCTTAGAAAATGGAGAGCTACAAATCACTATTAAAAATACTTCTCATAGTCTCCAAAATCAAATAAACTATTGTTAGCTTTTTTAATAAAAATTTTAATGTATTTTGTTCAGTTATGCACATACAGTCTTACAAATGTAAGCCATGTTGTATAAAAGCTTTCCACGTTTTTATTGATGCGATAGGCATTTTTCCTTATCATTATTTTAAAAAATTGAGTGGTTCAGTAATATTCCATAATATTTAATTTATGAAAGCAATACTGTAATTTGAGTATTTCTTTAATTTTCTTGTAATTAATAATCTTATAATAAATATATTTAAATGTAGATAAATATTTTTGTGTATCTTTGCCTTTTTTTTTCTTGTCATATTCTGAGTCCTGTTAGGCAAGTGCTCTACCACTGTGTTACACTTTCAGCCCCTGTATCTTTGATTCTGTTCTTGAGCTAGAATTTTAGGTGTGAAAATATTGCTTCTAATATGAAGATTAGAATATTTTCATTCTTTTTTTTTGGAGGGGGTGTATCAGGGATCGAACTCAGGGGCACTTCACCACCAAGCCACATTCCTATCCTTATTTTGTATTTTATGAGACAGTGTCTCACGGAGTTGTGTAGTGCCTCAAAGTTGCTGAGGCTGGAACTCATAATCCTCTTACCTCAGCCTACTGAGCCGCTGGGGTTATAGGCATGTGCCACCACACCCAGCCTTAGCATGTTTAATTAGAATATTCCCAAAACTCTTAATAGAAATATTTTTGACAGACTTTATTTCCAGAAAAATAATTTCACTTTCTATTCACATCAAGAAACTTAAAATGTTATTTAAATTCATCCTAAAGATGAGTATTTTCTTTCTAACATTTGTCAGTCTTATAATCTTATCATTTTTAATTGATTTGATAGTAAGTTTAAAGTTTTAAGCCCATATCTATGAGTTGTCCTCATTTTTTCTGCAGTTTCATTTTATGACCTTTATCTATTGTCTTGCTTTTAAGAAAGAAAATATTTAAAAAGAGTAAAAGAGCAAATCAAAATTATCTAGTTTTTGTGCTTCCCAAATTTTCTAAAGTTATATTTTGAAATTTAAAAAAAATGATAAACCTAATTAAAAACTTGATTTTAATCAGTCAGTTTTCTGGCTGCTTTATAAAAGAAAATGGAAAGAAGCTGTGCCATACATGGGGGAATTGTTGCCACTTTTCTGTTTGCCAAAGAGCTTGGATCTCTGAGCCAGAGACTTGGACATGAAGGGGTAGTGAATTAAACTTTTTTTATGTTTCCTTTTTTCCTTTAGGTAGGAAGATGGGTTTAATATAAAACGTGGTTAGGCTTTCATCTTTTTGTTTAATCTCATTTTAGACCCTGGCAAGAAAGATTTTCTTCCAATTTTAGTTGTCTCTAAGAATACAGGACTGATATTTTTCATTGGAAGTCCGACCAAATGCTAGTTATCCACTGAAGTGATTCCCAGAAAAGCTAGATCAGGGAAAAGTTGTTCATTTTAATGTTTGAGTATATCCAATTCAACAGTAGGCATTCCTGTGTTTTTATAAACAGATTCTGTTTTTTCTTTAGCAAGATGTAAAATGACAATTGCCTCAAGGACTTTCAACTTGGATATTTATGGTTGAGAACATAGAGTCTAAATATCAGCTAAAACTATTACAGACCTATTGGAATTGAAAAGGATTATGTTTTAACCTTTCTGAGCCTCAGTTTTCTCAACTGTAAACCTTCATAGGGTTTTAATAGAATGAAATTATGTGCATTCAACTCAGAATTTTGGATTCTTCCACATCTTTCATTTTTTGTGCATTTTAATTATATAGAATAATGCATTCCATGGTGGCATATCTTTCTTTAGTATCCAATGTTATCCTTGAAATATGGATTTAAGTACTTGTCCAATTTTGTGAATGGGAATCCTTCTTCTATGAACTCTTTCCTTTTCTACATGCATGTTATCTTTAGACCCAGGAAGTGATTGGCATCAGAACTTCATAGAACATATATTAAATAATTTCTTGTAGTGCCGGTGGAAAAATAAATTTTTTATCTTGAAGTCTAGAGCAGATTCTAAGTTTGATCATGATAAGTAAAAAGTAGAAAATCAGTAAAGTTGTTGAACATAGCCAGTGACCCAGAGGAACACCCAGTGATATATGGCATTTCTCTTCCAACAGGCTGTACCTGCTTCAATCTCATGTGTAGCTTTACCTTAGACAGAAGGGTTTTGAGTCAGTCTGTGACAGATCTGGCTCAGTGTTTCCCATACTTGCAGAGGCAATGTGCAAAACTAATGCTCAGGCACCCAGCCATTGCACATCTCCTTCAGGCAGCTGTTAAGAGTGATGTTGCAAGACACATTGTGAGAAATGAAGGCTTCACAGCTGTTTGGGAAGATTTCCTCTAATTTTCAAATGGTAATATAATTTTCAAATTTTCCGACTTTCAGGAAAGTTTCCCAAGCATATTATATATTGATCCAAGGTGAAAAGGGTATCCACTTCATCCCTAGTTAATTTTACAAAATGCATTTGGTAACTAGCTAGCATTTCTTCATCCAGTGAGAAAGGCTTAATATCTTTCCATGTGATTTTTGCTGAGTTTCCATATGTTACCCTTTAACTTGAAAAACTTATTTGTCTATATTATGTTGTTAAACATATCCTGATAGTATATGGTTTTTTTTATACATTAATTCATATGTTTTGGAAATAGCCAAGTCATGGTACTTATGTGAGACCTATGCTGTACCCTTATGCTTCATTTTAATTAACCAGTACCTGGAAGCATCAAATTCAAAACAAAATAGTTATCAAACAATGAATTGGCCACTCTATGTATCACTTTCCTATTGGATGGAAACTTCCAAAATTGTTTTCTATTTTATGTGAATGTTTTCATAGGATCATAAGTAGAAATTCTGAAGATGGTTTCTTCAGTCAATTACCAGGGAATTTGCACAAAGTTTACTGATGCCCAAGGCATGTTCTTAGAATTGAATGGTACCAAATAAGTTAATTCACAATAAATACTTCATGAGATTTCAAAAATTGAGTTCCTTTTGCTTTCCTTTACTTTAAAAACAGAGTGTTGAGAACATTGACTGGGGTATAGAAGTTGAAAACTTGATTGATGACACAAACTAATTATCCTCCCTTGCGCTATCCCTATTAATGAGATGTTTACAGCAGATATCCAGAAGTTTGTCTCAGAGAGAAAACACAATCTATTAATGAGGGGTTTTATCTAATACTTCACTCATCAATTGTTGGTAAATCATGGCAACTAAAAGCACAGTCTTGCTCAGCATATTTTGAATGTGTCAATATGCACAATGGTGCCTGAAGGACTCTGAGCATCACCTTTGCCTATAACATTTGGTGAGACTAATTAACTGTACCATTTTGCATAGTAGCATCCTGAAAATATCTTATTCTGAGGCTCATATTTGTCATATTCTGTGTAAACAGTGTGCACTCATCTATATTATCCCAAATAAAAGATTTCTTTAAATTTTTTAATAATTGGGCATTATTAAACTGTAGCAATGATGCCTTAGGCATATTATAGTTATAGTATATATTATAGTAGTAGGTGATATTCTCATAAGAAAATACTTCTTCCCTCACTGATTCATTCACTGAAGAATCTCATGTTTATCTCATACAGACTTAAAAATGAGAATGACTTTTGAACTGTGTGTCTGGCAAATTCATAGAAAAATCTATGTCCATACTTAAAAAGTAATTTTCTAGCAAATTAATGAAAAACAAATAAGACTACTAATTAAAAAGCTTCTTAAATCTTCAAAGACATTTTTTTTTTGCTTCAGTGTGCTTTTTTTTAACTAGTTGTAGATGAACATAATATCTTTATTTTGTTTATGTGGTACTGGGGATTGAACCCAGCTCCTCACACTACTAAGCAAGTACTCTACCACTGAACCACAATCCCAGCTCCTTCAGTGTGCATTTTAACTTCTCACAATGAACAAAGGCAGAGAAATGTTTATTATTCTCATTATTAAGAGAAAACCAAGACAAACAATGGACTAGGTGAATTGAATGAAATAACAATTCTTAATATTTTCTGGATCATAGACTCTTTTATTAATTTTATAATATCTATACCACATTCCCTTAGAAAATGTATATAGAAGAATGTATAAACATGTTGACATATTAATTTTAGGTGATAACCTCTTGCCTGGGTAATAAGTCTCAGTTCACACAGTGAGACAGTGCAGTTCATTGGAAAATCAAATCTGAGTTTAAAATGTTTTGTTTTTTCCTTCTTCACCTTGTATCCTATTTATTAACTGTGACAGAGATATGTGCTTATTCTATTTCTCTTACTGTTGTGTTAAGACTAAGTATTTTTTTTTTAGGAAAATCACTTCACGTTTCCTGTTCCTATACAATATGCTTCTGAGCTATATAAAACTCCTGTAAATTAATTCTGCTCATTTCCTCTTCTACACAATTTCTACTAAGGTTTCTTTTCATCGTTTTACTTTCCTTGTCCCTATGGGATGTGGAGACAGCATATGCTGGTATTATGGTTTCAGACTGTACAACTTGTGCTTCATACATCAAAGAACAGGAACTTGGTAAGCTGTGCCTTATTTTCCTGTTCTGCCACCAAAAAGCAATAAACTAATTAAATTTCTAAGTATTATTCTCATGATGCCAATGTTAACTGAGAGAGTAGAGTCCATATAGTTTATGGGTTTTATTTAATTTTTCCATCAATTGTCTTTGAGCTTTGGAAAAAGAACAGAGAGAGGTAAAACTTGAATGAGAGTATATGAATCTCTTTAAACAAAATATTACACCAATGCATATGTCTCTTGACACTTCATTGCCTTTTTTCTTGTTTCTGTATACTTTTTTTTTCCTGTTTGCATATAGTACTCTGAAACTTAGAATAGCATATTTTTCTATGTCATTCTTCTCTAAAATAAAACTTCATTAAAAATTAATCTAGGGCTTTTATATTTTAATCATTTACTCTATCATTTTTATCACTAGATTTCAAATGAAGGAGAGTCTGTGAATTAGAAAAGCTGCAAACCCTTTCATATGAGTACTTAAACACAATCATTGTAATTAATTTCAATACAGAGTTTGAGTATTCTGCCATCCCTCTTAGCAATTCTAGTTAAAAGATGCACAGGCCAGATTTGAGTTTATGTTTATTTTATTGGATAATTGATTCTCTGTTCTACTTTTCTTTTGAGGAAGGCTAGGAATGTAGAAGATCTCTGCTCCCTGTATTCTCATGCCATGTGAGGAGAGCCACTCTTCAATATCACAGTTTGAACTGTGCTCAGTCCCAAGTTTCTTGTTTCACCCTCTCAGTAAGGACAACAGGGCGATCATTTCAATGGTGCCCTTGACATTTTTCTTCTCATACTTACTGTATTCTTGCTGATTCCTTTTGACATCTGGAGGAATCATCAAAGCAATATAAGGGATCCAAGGTTGCAAATGAATCCAGCAGAAAGAAGAATCTTAAAAGGAATTGAGGGATGAGGGCAGAAGATAGGAGTCAGCCATGAGCAATCAGAAGTTAGAAGACAGGAATAGCATGGAAGTAGAATCCATGGCACTTTCCTTAACCAGTGGGTTTGGAAAGACATTCAGGTTGGAATTCAGCCTTTTTTCTTGTTTTCCATTCATCTTTTAACTAAGTTTTAATTTTGTATTTTTCTTTTCTCTCTCCCATTTATCTCATTTTCTTTTCTCTTGGGTTTTTATTCCTTTTCCGCTTACTTTCTCCACTAATATGTGTATTTAAATAGCTCACCCCTATTCAGTAATTCCCTATGATTTGTTGATATTTTGCCTCATTGATAATTCTTATGGCCTTCACAAGAAGGCCCAGTGAAACATAGCAAATAATCATATATATATGATTATCATATATATATGATTATTTATAATCATATATATATATATACTAATCATTCATATATATATGAATGATTAGTCCACTTTATACAAATTATTTCTCTTAGCAAAAATATATCAGAGTATGACCAGAAAGCAAGGAAGTATGCACAGTGATCAAAATCAGTGTGTATGAGTAGTAATATAGTCACAACAATTAGCATAAAATCTGTTAAAAGTCTTAAGTTGGAGGCTTTTGTTTCTTATATAATGAGATTAATGTTGACATCTTTTGTCATTGTCATCAGCTCAATTCTACCAAAGTCAATAACTACTTTTGTAATTCTTTTGGCTCTTTGCTAATGAATGTTGTTGCTTCTTAATCTCATAACGGTTGCTTCAGCTCCAGGTATGGTATTCATAATAAAGGCAAAAAGGAGTAGGAAGAAGTGAAATGTGTTATGGCATTCATCTATGCCTTTTATGAGGAAAACTACAAGCCTTCCCTAAAGTCCCCAGTAAATGGTGCATCACAGTGGCCATATCTCTGGCCATTCCTTCCTCTCACTTAACATAGTAACATAGTGACAAAAAAAAAAAAAAAAGATTGTTTAGCTTTCCCCGTATCTATATTGAGATACATGGGTATGATCATGGGAAAAATGAGTAAGTCAACTTGTGAACAGGGTCAGTTATCTGCCTTTTGTGGAAAGTAATACACAAAACTTGCATACATACATGCACATACACTAACAGGGAAAATAGCACCATAAACTAAACAAGTCACAATCCCAAAGAAGAAATGATAATGGTACAATATTCATGCCCAGTATGGTACCTGTAGAAAATTTTTTCTGTTTCTCATTTCTAAAATATGAATTTGAATTGTCATTGAATTTGGCTATTATTAAATGCTCAAAGGTGGAGAAAAGCTAATTATGGCTTGATCAACAGGATTTCTGAGCTCAACTATCAGAAAATTATTCTAGAAATCTTGGCTCTTGTCTGATTTCCCTGGACAACCTACCTAAAAATGACTTTATAATGAGTCTAATTGTCTTATTAACCTTTCTCCTGCTACCACTGAAGGTCATTTGGGGGCTTTCTTCTCAGTTGAGAAGGTGAAGAGTATGTTAGCCTCCACATGTGGTCTTTCCCATTCTCTTACTCTAGAGCCTGAGTTCTGACATATTAAGGGACACTAGAGAAGCTGTGTCCCCTGTGACTGTTAGGAAAGACACTCTTGTATGATACCCTAAACAGGTAATGGGAAATCTGGGTAGGCATGAGGTAATGAGGAGACCCTGAAGTAGCTGATTATGGAGCTATGTGTCTCTCTGAGAGCCACTGAGGAAGCATCTGAGGAGAGTTTTCTGGGTCCTTATGTCCTTAATTGCTTTAGTTTGTGCCTTCTCTGATTCTGTAAGGAACAAATTGATGAATTATAGGTCTGCAGTGAAGGTAATCATTTGTTAGTTGAAGTAAGGTGCCTTACCTTGATTGCAGCGTTCAGCATTGAATATATTCAGTTCACCTCAAATCCGGGTGTTGAGATGTAAATTATGTGAAATGTTTGGAATTTTTAAAAGTCAAACTTACTATTGAAATTCACAGGTTATAAACTAAAAGAGGTGGATCTTAGTTTAAAAGAACACATTATTTGACTTGTCAGCTAAGAACAGAACATAGATTTGTGTGTGTGTGTATATGTGTGTGTGTGTGACTACTATGTGCCAAGCAAAATAATCCTGAAATTATTTTCTATCTTCATTTAAGAATATGAAACAATTAAAGATCACAGGGCCAAGTACTTGGCCAGAGTTCTCACAAGTAGGGATGACAAGGAGCACAGTACGTTTTTTCCTATTGTTCCTTATTGTGTTCCATAATTGAAAAGTATTCAAGCTTATTTCTCTAGCTATATGTGGATTATATAACTACTTATAAAAAGAAATATCATGGACATTTTACATGTTCTATAATAGTAGCTCATAAACATATAGCAGGGCCTGCATATTTCTACCAGGACCTTCTGAGGTATTTTTTTTTTCTCCTAAAGTAATTGAATATCTAAGACTCCTGCTGAAACAACCCCTGGCTTATGATGACACTTAAGTGAAAAGCTATACAAGATTCTTTTTGACTTCCTAACATACAATCTATAAACACACTTACTCTTCACTGATTATGAATTAACTTACGTAACAGCTTTGCTGTCACAGCTGATGAGGACCTAAAATTAGTGCTCCCAGGTGTGTTTTGGTAGGTACAGAGGGCAGGTACATTCTGAGCCCTTTCCTTTTCCTGGATGCATCTTCTTGGGATTAGAAAATTGGCAACTTGTACATTCTGCAGAAATGTCAGGGAATCTCATACAGCTAGAAAGAGGGAAGGCTAAGTATCCATTTTGGCCTGGGTAGTCCTTGGCTCAAAAGACTCAGGTCCTATGTGTCACCAGGCTATTCTTTCTAGGAATTCATTGTCTAGCATCTAGGGCTAGACTTAGTCTCATTCAGTGCATTACCATCTAAGTGCACTGGACCCACTCTGACATCTTGTGCACAGAGGAAATACTCTCTGGGTTTGGAAGTTTCTCAGCAAATATGAAATATGACATCCAATTTTATGCAGTATATTATCTTCATAAGCTTAGTATAGATGTCAGAGGATGGCAATCCTTTCTTTGTTCAGAGCTACTCTCATGTCCCAGTGAAGTGAGAGCATTACTCTTGTCTGCCTCATTTGTCTCAGCCTTTACATAGGGGATTAAGTGGATTTCCCAAGATCTGGAGAACAAGTAGAGGGAAATGCTGTTTTAAAGAGATTGGATATGCTGCTTGTCCTCACTGACAGTGTTCTTCTTGCTTTGTTGAAGGAATGGGATTGTTCTGGAAAGCTTCCATGACGAATTTTCCCTTGCTTGAAGTTCCCAGGAATACAAGTGAATATGTATTTACCCAAATTATATGAATTGTTATTATTTCATCAACACAGTTGTTCCTCTTGACATTTGCAGAGTGCCATTTAGTAGGTTTTTTTAAGAGGCAGTGCTTATAACTTCCTAGTAAACAAGGGGAGTTTGTACACCCTCTTCACAGGTAAGATCTTTGAAGTACAGGGTGATTAAATATGCATAGGTGGGTAATGAGGCACCTGGTGAGTATCATCCATGTGGATGTGAAACTATTTAGAAGATCGAGTCATTCTTTCCTTGAACCTACATTTATTAAGGGTCCAATATATGCCAGACACTGTTCAAGGTGCTGTGGATAAAAGATAAGTAAGATCATAAGATACCCTACCCTCATAGAGCTCAAAGATTAATAGGAAGAATCATTTAAACAATTAAGAAGAGTATAGTGTTCCAAGTATTGTAATAAATTATTGTATAAGTACAGTGATGGCTCCTCACTGTAGATGTGCTTAGGGATTAATCCCTAAACTCTGTAACACCATGCAAAAACACATGTGTGCATGTGCACATATATGTTATATGTAAGTATACACATTTTTTTTTTCTTGAGAGAAAGTCTAAGTACTCTTAGTATAAGGTATTATTAGCAATCAAGGTGTGGTGTTAAAAAGTCATAAGGGAAGAGACCCAGAGACTTATAAATGCTTCCTTGTTCCAATAGCTTTGATTTCATAAAGTTTCCAAGAGAGCCTTGTACATGAAGGAAAAATTATCTATGGACCCTAAGGAAGAGCTAAAACTGCCTGAATGTTGATTTAGGATCAAATTCAAGCCAGGACCGGTTACCCCATAAGACCCAATCTACCACCAACTATCCCATGAGTAAAGAAGACCAAACAGTGTCTTAAATTCTGTTACATCAAATGAGCCAGTCCTCCTCCCTCGTACTTGGAGAGAAAATTACATGGGAAATGGTGAGAGACAGTTGCCCCTTTGCTTCTTGGTGATGGGGTATAGGCCAGGGGCTGGTGTTTGGGAAACATTTGAACAAGCTGAGATTTAAATCATAAATAGGTTTGATGAGAAACAGTGGCTGAGGATATTTTTGGAAAAAACTAGTGGTAAAAGCTCCTCTGACACCAAGTGACTCTTCTTCAATTTGTGTCTTAAATTTATATATATATATACACACACATACATACACACACACACATACATACATACATACATATGTACCTTATATAGTTTTAATCCTAGAATATGAGATTGGTAGATGACTTATTTTTAAGTCATTAGTCCTTCTAGTTGAACTTGGTTATTAGGTTAAGAAGACAATCATTGGGCTGGGGATCTAGCTCAGTTGGTAGAGTTCTTGCCTCATATACATGTACAAGGTCCTGGGTTCAATCCCTGGCACCACAAAAAGAAGAGAGAGAGAGAGAGAGAGAGAGAGAGAGAGAGAGAGAGAGAGAGAGAGAGAGAGAGAAGAAGAAAAAGGAGGAGGAGGAGAAGAAGACAATCATCACAGTGGGTACATGAAATAAACAAGATGGGCTTAAGTATAAGGAGTGGACAAACCCAGTGCTGGTGAGTTAGGGGAAGAATAGTTTAAAGGGAAATGATGAATTAATATATTAAGTTGCAAGCGAAAGAAAAGAAGACTAGCTAATTTCAGTGGAGTCAGCAGATTCACAGCTAGGAATAAAGGAGGTTGTGCAGCAGACAACCCAGCTAAGGTCTTGCTAGAAGAAGTCTGCTTCAAATGGTACCAAGAATACATGACCCCTGAGCACTCTCTAGCTCTGCCTCCCTTTACCATGTCAGGTCCACTACCAGCACGATGAATTCTTGTGTTTTAAAATTCTTGTGTCATTGTTTCCCCATCTTCAGATTCAAAGTTACCTCCTCCAAGGTAATCTCTAGCTAATGGAGTAACTTGTATTCCAACAAAAAACAGGAGGCAATGGCTAAAGCCTTTTGGATTTTCCAGCAAGTGGAAAGGTCCTGTCTTGAATAAATGAGTCCATCAAGGCATGTCCTTGAAGAAGAACCAGAATATAGATACTAAGCAGTTAGAGAAAACTTCATAGGCATCTCCTACAGTGGGGAAGCCTTTTGTTTATTCTAAAATCTCAAATGCAGTTTTCTGCTTTGTGTTGACTAAACCCAGGAGCATGTAAGTGTTGGAACAGAATAGCTGTTTATCAGGCCCAGTGAGTCTCAAAGACATTTGGACACATTTAAAGAATGTAAACAAGTGGAAATGATAGTTACTGGAACTGCTTGGTAACAGTTAAGAGTGGGTCAGCCAACTCTACCGCTGATAGAATGTGACTTTAGAAAATTCTCTCCATTTCATTCATCCTTAGTATTTTCATCAATAAAATACAGGAGTGTTTCTGTTTGCTAGTTATCATTATATAAGCATTCATATAAGCATTAGATATTCTCTGTACCTTCTTCATGCTAGTCAGTGTTCTGGGTGTTATGTAACAACAGCAAGCAGCCCTAATCAGTTCCCTGCTTTAATAGAGCTGAAATTAGATAGTATATTTGTTAAACTTGGGGAGAACCAGATGAGGAGAGTGAGAATTAATAATTCTATCTGGGATATACTGAAATTCAAATGACCATTAGGCAACTGCATAGAAATGTCAGAACAAAGATGAGGACAGAAAATACAGTTTTGAGTCTTATAAATGTATTATGTGGTCCTTACAGCCATATAATGGACTGTGGTTGTCCAAATTGTGAGTGCAAATTGAGGGTTGAGGAGTTAAAATGGGGGTGCGCTAATATTTATATTTTTTAACTTATTGAAATATGTTGAGAATAAAACTCCTATGCTATAAGAGACACTATAAGAGGGAATATGAACATGAGGAAGAATGTGATTCAAGCCTATCAAATGAAACATTGTCTTTGGAAAGGCTCTTTAAGTCAAGTGATAATTATGGGACCCCAGCCCATGGGGACTGAGGAGATAATAAAGATGATATTGTGAAAACAAAGCCTACTCAACTCCCTTCAGGAAATATTGCTAGATGGCTAGTGCTAGATGCTATTTTCACCATTGCATTTCTTCTCATTATTGTGTACACATAATAGGGTCAAGATTCAAACTCATCAGAGAAAACAATTCATTAGTTCAGTCCATATCCCTTGCTTTTACTTTGGACCAGGGACAGAAAAGGATGAAGTTTCATAATGGTAGATAGTGTCTTTGCTCTCAACAGGACTTACATCATAGGAAATGATCCAGATTATGGAAGGGCATTCATATGTGATTTCCACAAAATTGAATTCATGGTTCTCTCCTCTTTTTCTCTTGCATCCATGATGGTCTTCCATTCCAAATACTCCACAATCATTTTAACTATCATTCTTTCTCATCTTCTTTGTTTTTTTTTTCTCCCCCAGCTTCTATCTCTTATGAACTATTACTGTTAAATGGACTCTTATTTACAATGATGATCTTATCACCTTTGGCCCCTTTTCCTTATGGTCTATAGAATAAAGTACAAAATACATTGTGTCGAATCCAAGGCTTGTCATGATTAAGTTGTAGCCATTTCTTATTAGGCTTATTTTCCAATATATGTTAAAGTATCTCTTGATTCAAAAACACTACATTACTATTAAATGTGTATTTTCATTTTGCATGCTATTCTTTCTTGTCCCTGAAATGGCCTCCATCCCTGTGTACTCTTCTAATAAACCTTCCAGAATTCTACTTTAGAAGGAATTAGTTTATTATTTTCTTAATATATGTAGAATGTAAGCTAGCAATTTTATATGTATGTGTGTACGACACAGAGGGACTACATTCTACGTTTTTAAGTTGGGGTTGATATTTGTGTTATCTAGAAAACAAAGCCTCCTGCTGTGAAATTTCTGTTGCCTATAGTCCTATAGTCCAAAGAACACAGATTACAGTGAATTTCCAGGGAGCTTACATGTCTTCGTCACTATTCCTCTGGAGTCCTGAAAGCTGTCTTCCTCCCAAATGACATTGAATTCAAATTTGAAAGTTGGCTCCTTCTCATTTTTCACCAAAAAAAAAAAAAAATTAATCAATCACAACAAATGAGTCAAAAACAAAACCCCCTGAAGATGTGATGTGTCACTGGCAGAGTTCTGGTTTCCCCAGCACAGAGACATTATTCAAGATCATATATCAGCCATTTCTATGCTTAAATAGTTCCCTGTTGTTCCATCAGTGGAAGGGTTCCTCATTTCTCCTGTATGCAGGAACCACCTTTCCACTGCTTTCTGAGTGAATGACTTTCTCTCATTATATTACTTTTTGGCACAGTTTAACTTTTTTAGTTACCAATGTTTCTAAAACACCTATACTTTGGGACTCATCCTCTGTACAGAGTACTCTATCAAGTCAAAATACTTCTCTTCTTGCTGGGCTTGGTGGTGTACCCCTGTAATCCTAGCAGCTCAGGAGGCTGAGCCAGGAGGATCTAGAATTCAAAGCCAGCCTCAGCAAAAATAAGGTATTAAGCAACTCAGTATCTCTAAATAAAATACAAAATAGAGATGGGGATGTGGCACAGTGGTCAAGTACTCCTGAGTTCAACCTGGTCCCCCCGCCCCACCAAAAAACAAAAAACAAAAACAAAACAACTTCTCTTCCAAAAGAGAACTATTAAATATAAGCTGTTAGAACACGACTTCTTACATCATTATGTTTTTGTAACACTCTCCTTTTTCCACTAGACAGCAGATTTCTCATCAAGTAGATATAGAATCATAACCACGTGTTCTGTGGGGTAAAGTACAGTGCTTGATGCATAGTAGGTACTGGATAAATATGTGTTGAATGAGTGGTTGATACAGAGTCTTCCAGATAATTATTTCTGTTTTTCCAATTATTTTTTTTTACTAAATTCATCAAAAATGCTTCTGAATGTGACTTTTAGTTATTAATAAGTACAGGCACATAATAAAATATAATAGTCTAAAAAATATTGTCTTAACAAGAATTAGCACAGACTCCTGATTCTAATGGACAGGCCATTGGATTGTAATGAGGTCAGAGTCAGGGGCATTTCTGTTTGCCACCAACATGGTGACTGATGTTTGTGTTAGTTTCTATTTTTTGCATTTAAATCAAAGATAATAAGAAATCTTTGGGTTTCAGGACAAATAGGTGTGCAGCCTGCCCACTGCTCTCCCATAGCGTTCATGCAGTAGCCGCCTCCTCATCTCTGTTTGCTTCCCCTGGGCATACCAGGCCTCCCCTGTGGGAAAGCACAGCCTCCTTCAAACAGGCACAGTCATGAGTTCCATATATAACTCCACAGCACTTAGGTGTTCAATACATTTTTGTTAAAGTGAATTGATTAGAATTGGGAAAGTTTCTCTGAACCTCTTGGTATTGACTCTCATCTTTGTTCCATTTCAGAAATGGCTAAATCTTTCATGTTCTCCAGAGACCAAAATATATATCCACCGTTTCAAAACATTTTTTTTCCAAACTTCAATATTGAAAACTAGAAATAAACAAATGAAGATGAACCAAATCTATAAAGATGAAATAGTGAAATATCCCTTTTTAGATGAATCAACAGAAACAATACTCTAAAGACCAAGATATTTAATCAAATGAATAAATCAAATGCTAAGTTAAATGAAAGGCCATCAAAGAAAAGTAGTTTTTCAGATCTTTAACAAGAATGAAAAATTGAACCATATGTCAAAAATAGGGTTTTATTTTTTATCTTTTCATAACAGAAATGTTTCTCAAAATGTGGTCTGCATGAGGAAGAGCCAGCCAGCAGAAGCAGAGGGTCTGCCCAGCTAGAGCAGTGCCTAGATGGAGAGGCAGATGCTCAAGAGTGAACACAGGTGCACTGTTCTTAAATGTGCCAGTTAGAGCCATGCAAATAGAAGATGGACCAATTTATAAAATAGAGTTTACTTTGTTTATGCAAACAGATAACATATTTTTAAAATGTATTAAATTCTCTCTTCAAAAGATTTAATGTACTTTGTACCATTATAATGCCTGAAGTAGGGAAGAGAGCTCATGAAATTCATTGTTGACCAAGTGGATTTGCATACCATGTATTTACTATTTACTGCCTCGGAAACAAAGGCAAATCACTTATCCCTCTAGGCTAAAATTTTACTTCATAATCTATGAAATAATTAGAGCAGTATCAAAATTTTGTTATAGGATTATGACTTAACATATAGATTGTCTAGGACAGAGGTCAGGAAACTTTTCTCTTAAGGGCCAGTTAGTAAATATTTTGGGTTTTACTGGCCAGATCGGCTGTTGCAAATACTCAACTCTGCCATAGTAGTGAAAAAACACAATCACAAGCGATACATAAATAAGCTTTTTACAAAATTAAGTGATGGCCAAGTTTGCCCTGTGGGTCATAGTTAATCCACCCATAATCTCAAACAATGGCTAGTATGTTGACAATGCTCATAAATAAACTAAATAAAGGAAATCACACAGCACAATGCCTACCTCATAGGTAATTTTGAATAACTGTGGTAAGTCAATCAGTCATTCAAGAAATCAAGGAATGAATACAACCTCATGAGTATAATTACAATTCCCAACTTTTATACTTAATATTTTACTACTTATATGTCATCTTTTGCTTTTCTAATGAAATCGTTTGACATTTCCTACTATTGTCCCAGATACAAGAAGGAAATGGTACTTAGTGTCAGAAATGTTCTTAACTACTTTTTTTTTTGTTAAAACATTCTTAAAATAATTTGCTTTAGATACATTATTTAGGAAAGTTCGTGCTTAAAATTGTAGGAAACCCCCTATAGAATTCTTTGCTAAATTCTATAAATGACTATGTATTAGGAGGTTTTAAAATGGTTTAGTAGTAAGATATTTTTTAGCAATACTATGTTAAACAAAATTGAACAGGTTTCTTTATATCAGAGAGTCTCATGACTATTTATATTAAACAGTGGTGGAAGAATACATTCTGCAGTTTCCTAAGTATTATTTAACAAGGAAATTTTTGCTCCACAAAGCTATTCGAAACTTGCAGAATATGGTTTTTGGAAAAGAGTATTTGAGAAAATATTACTGTGTAACATACAGCAAATTTTTACATTTGAAATAAATGACATGAATGGACTACTAAGTTGAGGAATTTAGCAAACCAAAGGAAAAAACTTCTAACAAATTTTTGTTAAAAATCACTTAATTTTTTTCATTCAATCTTTTTTTCATTTACTCAATAATGATTTATTGTTTATTCTATTCAAGGCAAACCCTTATACTGCTTAAAATGTCAGGGGTGGCTTTATGAATAGAACATTTAAATATTCTAAAGTAAATGGCTAAAATCTCAAGTTCATTGTCTCATATCTATAAAAATCTTTGTGAGTTTCATGGGAAGATAAACTTTTATTTCCAAAAGGAACTTCAAAGTTATATGAAGATAAAAGAAGAGCTACAGTCAGTGAACTGGAGTAATATTTAGCAATAACCTGCCAGAGAGCTCATCTGAATTAGAAAGAACTCTAATAACTGATCTCTTATAGTTTAGGTCCATAGAACCTTGAAATAGAGTTGAAGCAGGCTAGTTGAAACTAATACTCATGCATTAGAATCATTTGAAAAGTTTGATAATGAATTTTGTTTAAGCAGAAATTAGGAAGACGGATCATTTTCAAGCAACCCTCTGTGTATCTAAGAGCATGATGCTCTTTTGACTGGTCTCAGAGAAATATCAGAAAACACAAAGAAACAGTTTTAACTATACTTTTGCTATAAACCTAACATCACAAATCACCAATAGTTCTAATCTAGGACTTTCCTATGATATTGGTGCCAGAAGGAGCACAGATTATTTTATGAGCATTGTGAGACAACTACTTTTTTTGTATTTCCTCCTGCCCTTCAACACATATACACACACCGCCACCACGTGTACACACAGACCCATATACACACAGAGGTTTACTTTTCAGAATTTGTTTTAGAATAAAGATTTCTTGCATAGAATTATTCTGATAGTATACTTTTTTATAAGACCAGTGAGACAAGAAGTTGGATCTATGGAGTCTTGTATAAATCATATATGTTTAGTGACTTCATTATATATTATTATATGTTTATATTTAGTAGTCTGAGTTTGTATAGTGTTTGGTCCTGAGTCTACCTGAGGCATTCAATTACAGCTTTTCAAGGTGAACTGGAATTGGTGAATAAGATAACCCTACTCATACTTAAATACCTTGGGTTATTTGTTGATTAATGTGAGTTATAGAAGAAGAATATTGAAATATACCTGCTCCAAAATACAAATGGATGATCTGTTAATTAAGTAATTGCAAGTATGAATGGTGAACCTGTGTAATTGCCTTATGTTGTATAATATAATTTCTCAAAGATTGAGGCAATATGTAGACCTCTCTTAATTCCAGATATTAGAAAATTCAAATATAACTGAATAGGACTGGTGAAGAGTGGAACTTGACATTAACACTTGAAAAATTCTGGGCTTTGTGGTCTGGCCTTTGTGGGGTTTGGGGAGGACCTTCCTATCCAACTCATTTGGACTACTTCAAGATGATTTAAATGAAGGCAAGAGACAGGTTATATCTGAAAGAACAAGTGACTGAATCTGGACAGGCTGTTTTCACTCCTTTATAGTTTTTTAAATAAGTAGTATTATTCCAGAATGTATCATCATCAATATTAGTCCCAGATATTAAATATAGATGCTGAAGTCAGAGAACATAGTTCTCATTACTTTTCTAGTCTATAAGCTTTGAAAAGTGAATATCTTCAGTGATCACATTTTGATTTTTTTTTAAATGGGATATGGAGAAACAAAGGAGAATAAACATTGAGAAATATCTAGGAAATGAATTGATGAAATTCATGACAGAAATACAAAATGAATTGTGAAAAAGAAAAGTAACTTAATCTTAGTAAGCCCAGCAAAGCCAGTATAATTAAGCGGTAGCCATGATATCATTTAATTATTTTTTCCAAATAGCCTTATCAGTATGTATAACCAAGAAATAACTTTGCTATATTTATTTGGCAAAGTAGCAAAAAATGAATTGAAACTTACATTATCAGTTGCAAAAACAGCATGGCTATCAATTGGAAATAATTTGAAATTACATGTAATAGAACAAAGCACTCTCCAAATTAATGTATAGTGCTACCAGGAAATAAATGAATTCTTTACTCTTAAGTCTTTTGTCTTAAAGAAAACCTTTAGTAATGAAAGCCAAATAATTGTCCTTAAGACCATTAAATGAATCAAAACAGCCATAAATGGCATTCATTATTACAAAAAAAGGTTTTCTTCTCTTTGAATCACTCCACTTTTATGCAATGTAGGCAGTCCTATTGTATGAATAGAGCCTTTTAGATTGTTTTCTCACATAACTCTGACATAACTATTTGCCTGTTATGTTTAATCTTTTCCACAGCTGCCTCTTCTTTTGACTTCCACTTCCCAAGGCTGCTCCTTGAAGGAGTGCTTCCTACTGTAGAAAGATGTGCATGTGCTACGACTTGTAAACCAAGAACTAGTATTAGCCAATTCATTAAAAAGTTCCTGTCTGAAGTTCCCCTATAAAGGATAGTAATTTGTTAGCTTAATGAAGACCCTCTTCCTTCCTGAGAAATGTGATTCTATAAAATATTGATTGAAGGTGAACCCCTGCTAGGTAATATATGTGCAATTTACACATACTTGGGTATATTCAAGTGTGCTATCTCTTTTGATAGTCAGTAATTAGTGTAATAAACAACAACAAAAAGAATCCCAGTCATTTTAAATAAACAGATGTTTTTTACTTGGCAATGGAGGCATAATTGACGAGTGTGCTAATAATTATTTCTGAGTTAGGGGATATTATCCTAAACTAGAACAGAATATGTGCATTTATATTCTGTATTACTTAGCTGTTCCAAAACAGAGTCTTTGTCCATGTGGTCCCCTACATATGAAATGCTATTTATGCTTTCCACGTATTCAAACTGAAATCATAATTCAAAGCAATCACAGATTCTGTGTTCTGGTTAAAATTTCTAGGAGATACATTTCTTGCCTTTCTTGATCATTTTATTCATGGCTAGTAAGTAGAAAATATCTCATTTTTCAACTGCATCTATTTAGAACTGTTGCCTTTTTTATGGGAGGGCCTAACATGGCTTATACTTTGGTACACTGAAGTAGAATGGTTAGCTCACCTTTCAGGGATGCCACAAACTGTTAATCCCTGGTCCTGTCTTCCTCTTTAGGTGCTATGTTTTAAGTTCCAGTAGTGTGTATTGTAGTCTTCTGATCTACGTTTCTGCACTTTTCCTTTGCTTTCAATTTACTCTTTGCTTATTACATTGTTTTCCATTGGTAAGCTTTTGCTTTTTCTAATCTAGGGTCATTAACCAAACAAATTGAACTCCATAACATGGTCCAGGAGAGGTGAGCCAGCCTACTTCTCTTGGTCAATATTGTGTGGCAGCTATAGTGGTGCAAAAGACACCAGAATTTAGAGTTAGAAAATAAGGGTTGGATTATCAGTTTTAATTTCTATTGTGTGTGCAACCTTTGAAAAGTCATCTTCTGTATGACCCTGTGTTGTTCTCTAAGCCTGTGTCTCACCTCAGTGTTCTATGTATAGGATCCCTTTGTAAACAGCATTTACTGAAAATTATATGCTGATATGTTTTCAAGATATTCTAGGTACATTTTACATCTTGTGTAAATCTAGTTCAGAGTGGCAGTATCTCACAGGTGCACCTGGCCCAGAGGAGGGAAGTTACTGAGAGCATATGGAATCAGATAGGGATCTAAATAGAATATGGAGATGTTTCCTAGTGTGAAGGTCAGAGTGGATAGTCAGCTCTTTGACCAAACAAAATATAGAATTTACAAAATAGATAATGAACTCAATGCAAGTTTCAGCCAGTGTGTGTAGCTTTGAGTCAGCAACTATACATATATCTAAGAAATCTAGTTGATAGGCCTTGGGAGCAACACTAAACACATTCTGATAATACTTCAACTAATATTGACAACAACTTGATAGTGTTTTTTTTTTTTTTTCAAAGAAACTCAAAAGGTCACTATCTGTATGGAAGCACCAAATCAGGAACTGAAGAATAAAGTCGGACTCAGGGCCAAGAAATGTATGAGGGAGAAATATAATTCATCTGAGCTCAATTTGTATGTTCAGTTTCCTAGAAAGCCAAAGCAGAACTATAATCATATGGATTAGGCCAACATGAGAAGTTGTTCTAATATTTTCACTAGATGAGATTACTGTTTCCTGAGCATATAGGCCAGAGTTTCTAGATCTGAATCCAACACTGTCTCTCCATGAAAATATGAAAATATGAAGTGACTTACAAGGAAGTTCGTTTTGCTTCTGTGCCTTCTCATCACCATTTAAAATACCAAAAAAGAACCTAACTTCCTATTATTTTCATTTTTCAAGAGCTTGTCTTCTCCTTAAATCCTGGATTCTTAAGGCAAGGCATAAATTTGCATTCAGGTCTTTATCTTTGGTGCTTAAGACAATCCTTGCACAGGTACACAAGAAATAGTTATTAAATGAATGAGTGAATGTATGAACTACTGAAGCTCTCTCCCAGGTCCATAAGATATACCTCTTAAAACTAAATCTTCTAAAAATATTGCTTTTGTCATAGTTAGCCAGGGTTAAAGATAGACTGATTTGATGTCTGTGACAGGTTGGGATAAGTATAGGGTAAAGGTCTATTCATCTTCTCCACCCTCCTCAGCTTCATTCTAAAACAGGAAAACCAAAATCTCCATCTCAATGAAGGGCACAGTGCCACACACTGGAATGCCTGTGGTTGTCACTTCTTGGTGCCAGGATAGTGACGACAAACATATGACAATCTACCCATGGAAGGTCTTTCTTGCCCTGTAATGTCTTTTGAATGTAAATATTTCCACTGTAGCATCCCTCACTTCACCCCCACCACCCCCAAAAAAGAAAGAGAAACCCTGACCAGAAAGAAAAAAAAAAAAAAAAGCTATGTAAATTATTTTCCCTAGCATCAGAATTTTGCACTGAGAACCTTAATGAGTAAGAAAGACTGAAAAGACTTACTTCTCATGGATTTCGCGTGTTCGGGAATCACATTGGTTTATAGTGATTCTGTCAGTTTTCTAAACAATTAGAGAACACTTCCTTGAAGGAAGTGTTAGTGGCTGCTTTTGTGCAGAGGCAATTTGGATTAGTCATACAGTTGATGACCCTGAACTGTCCAGGAGCCTGGGACTGCATTGCCAGACACACAGAGAAGTATTTTCCCTCAAATAACTTGCAACAATGAATAAGTTTCTGAGACTTTTTTTTCCTTTAAATCCAAAGTTAGGGACTTTGCTCAAGTAGGACTTTTTTTTTTTTTTTTTGCTTAATCTTCACACCCTCCTATTTCAGAGTGCTGAATTACCAAGTAAGCCAAGAGAAGATTATACTAAAAATGGGACTTTCAGAATTGTGAACTTATTCAGCAGAGATTTTACAGGAACCTCAGGGGATTTTATTCAAAACTTAACTTGAATAATTTTCAATAATACTTTCTGGTTTTGGAAAACTACCTCTCAAAGCTCCTTTTTTCTTCTTCATTAACATGTATAAAGATTGCTTAACTTCTATAATAGAAAACAAATAGTAGAGTTAAAAGGGAATCTTGGAGATCTAAATCCATAACTGCTCTTTGTTTGAGTTTATGAAAAGATTCAGGATAATGGTTGTTTTGGGGAAAGTATGTTGAAGCATAGGATTCTACAAAATTCACTCATTCAGCAAAAATGTGTTGAGTGCCAATACTTACAGGGCTTATTGGACTTTGCAGACACCCTGGTAGTAATTTGAAGTAGGGCTGATCAGTTCAGCATTGTGATTTTTCTCTAGAAGAGTTCAAAATCTTGTGTGTAGAGAGAGGCAACTACAGCATTACCTAAGGTTGATGAAACGGAACACGTGGGAGAATGAGAAAGTGATGGCTTCCAAAATGGGAGTGTGCATAATGATGGTGATCACTGCTAGTTATAGAATGTTCTTCTTCAAGACATATGCATGGCTCTTCCTCCCTTAATTCATGTCTCCCCTTAAAGAGACTTTGCAGGTAACCCAGTATAAAACAGTACCACCTCCACGTTTTCTATCTCCATATACAACACAACTGTTTATGTGACTCCTTAGAAACATATTTACAATTGTTTATCTTTCACCACTGAAACATAAACAAAGCTTCTTGAGGTCAGAATCTTGATCAGTTTTGTTCATCTTTACATTTCTTATGTGTGGATCAATGATTGGTAGGTAATAGAGCAAAGTAAATTTGCTGAATGCAAATATTTATATCAAGCTCAGAAGTAAGCAATCCTAAGGTACCTTCTTCCCGAGAGAGTGGGTAAGAGTTGAATTCTGACCAGAGGTAACAGGTTTTTTTTTTTTTTTAAGTTTTTTAAAAAAAAGTTATTCCAAGCCACTTTTATCCCTTTCCCTTTACTTTGGAGGGAAGATTTAAAAAAGCTAAAAGGACTTCAAGGTTAACTACTTTCCAGAATCAGCAGGGTATTTAGCTGGTATTTTCTGTGCACAAAGGGAAAGAAAGCATCTGAGAACAAATCACAATAATAAAGGGAAAATGGTGTCAACATTTGTTTGGAAAAATAAATGCATTATAACTTAAATTTCTAGAATTTAGCCAAGGAAAATTACCTCTCCATTAACTTAAAATACCCTGCTTCCTAAAGATTTAGCTACTGCCTGCAAAATGCCTCATGTGACACATTTAGGAGTTATGGGGATAATGGCTGTTAAGAAAATCTCTAGGAGGTTCCAAAAGGATTGAAATGATTTAGGCATAAAATAAAATTTCAGCTGAGTTTGTAGCAACAGTATAATATGTATTTATAGTTTTTTTTGGACTGGCTAGAGGACAAAATGAGAGGATTTCAGAAAATATGGAGCCCATTTGTTACAAAGGCAAAATGAAGAAGTATCTGTTATACTGATGATCATAGGTTTGAAATAATGGTGTTGTATTTCAGCTGACATCTGGGGATTTACCAAAGGTTAATATAATGTGGCTTTTATATAGCTATGCTTATATATGCCTAATTACTTTGGGGGCTCATAAATTAGATCATGTGTGATGGAAACATAGTCATGACTTTTCCATACCTTTACGATACCCTTTATTTTATTTTATTTTACATTCTTAAAGTAAACTTTATGTTTCTATTGTTTCTAGTTATAGTTCTGCATGACACAATGGCAACTTTCAGTTAGAAATTTTCAAACTATTATGTTTGTTCTCCATGGCAATGTGAAGTGGAACAACAACCAGAAAAATTTACCTACCCATTGAAAAAAACACGCGCTGATCAATAAGTATTTGGTACCCCTCAGTGTGTAAGGATACAGAAATGCATAGAGGCAGAAAAGTCCTTTCTATTATGGAACTTACATTTGATGGGCGAGGCAAACAATAAATATGCACAAATAGGACATGAATGCATATGCATACACATACAGATATACATACACAGAGAGCAACTCAGATTATATAGGTGCTAAGAAGAAAATAAAAGGGGCTATGGAATGAAAGAATACCAGAGTAGGGAAGAGTCAGAGGAGTGATAATTTAGGGAATTCAGTCAGAACTGTCCCTCCGAAAAGATGACTTTTGAGCAAAATTAATTTGACAGCTCATAGAAAATAAGAGAAAATAAGTTACAGGGTTTACTAAGAAAAAAAAATTAGTAGACCACAAGCATTTTGCAAAACTGTTCTTTATGTGCTATTTCAAGCAATATTTTTCTTTGCACAGTACTACAAAGATTATCACATTCATTTTAAAGCTGAGGAATTTGATATCCAGAAGTATGGACTAATTTTCCCAAGATTATGGCAATTTCTAATTGAGTTAAGATTAAAACTCAGATCTGCCTGATTTTTTAGAAACTGTGTTTTTTTTTTCCTGTTTTACTGAGCTGTCTCTTGGTTCAAATAAATTCATCCTTTAATACTGTTTTTATTCTCAAAAATAGCTTTGTGTAGAATGAAATTTTCTAGACAATTGTCCCTACTGTCTCTTTATAGAAGCTATATCAGCATCTATTGAATTTCCTCCTGTGTGCTAGGAATTGCTGGACACTGGAGACATAGAGATAACACAGAGCTGCTATGCTCAAGGGACTCCCAGACTGAGAAAGGAGGAAAGACAGACAAAGGGACAATTTCAAGGTCTATGATAGATGTTGAAATGGAGCATTGTGAGAACAGATAGGAATTACAATTTAAAGGTGAAAGGGAGGAGAGGAGGGAAGAGTACTCCCAGCAGAGGTGATAATTGTCTGGGTCTTCAAAGAGTTAACAGGAGTCAGAAAGCTCTGGGGAGTACTGGATTGTGGGTTTTATTAGTTTACTATACTTGTTACTAACCACACACTAGGTGCTCCAAAACATCAGAAGTTTCTACTTTCATTGTTCTGCAGACTAGAGATATAAAATCAGCATTACTAGGCTGAAATCAACCTGTTGACAGGGGCATATTTCTCCTGGGGCCACTGAGGAGAATCTGTGTTTTCCCTCTTCCAGTCTCTGATGGCTGCTGTTGTTCACTGGTTTATGGCTTCATCAGTTTAAGCTCTAACTCCTCTTCAAGTGGTGTCTCCTCTCTGTCAGTATAAAATTATCCTCTACCTTCCTCTTATGAGGATACACAAAAGACACATTTAGGGGCCATCTGGATAAAATAGAATGTCCCTCATCTCAAAATCTTTAACATCTGCAAAAACACTCCCATCTCTGTCCCTCCTTTCTTTCAGTCACATAAGGTGACATTAACAGGTTCTAGGTGTTCAGGTGTGGTTGACTCCTGTCAGGACATTTTGGTTTTTTTAGCCTGCAATAAAGGATAAAGTTAATAGCCGAAGAAATATTAGCAAGAATTGACAAATGGGGTTACATCTAATAAAAAAAAAACTTCTGCACAGCAAAGGAAACAATATAGAGAGTGAAGATTTCCTAGAAGATGAGAGAAAACCTTTGCCAGCTCTTCATCTGACAGAGAATTAATATCCAGAATATGTAAAGAACTCATAAAAATTAAAAAATATAAGTAATCCAATTAATAATTAGACAAAGGAGCTGAACAGATACTTCTACAAATAAGTAGTACAAATGACCAAAAAGTATGTTGAAAAAACGGTCAACATCTTTAGCCATCAAGGAAATGCTAATCAAACACTACATTGAAATTTCATCTTATCAATCAGAATGGTCTTTATCAAGAAAACAAAAAATAACAAATGCTATTGAGGAGACAAAGTGAAAAGAACTCTTATCCACTGTTGGTGGGAATGTAAACTGGTACAGTCACCGTGGGAAACAGTATGGGTGAATCCTCAAAAAACTGAAAAGAGATTCATCATACTTTCTGGTTATCTCACTCTTGGGAATATATCTAAAGGAATCAAAGTCAATCTACTGTAGAGATACCTGCATATACATGTTTATGTGGCACTGTTCATAATAGTCAAATTATGGATTCAACCTGGATGCCTTTCAGCAAGTGAGAAAGTATGATAATAATACCATAAATATTACTCAGCCATAAAGAAGAACACAATCATGACATTTGCAGGAAAATGGATGAAACTAAAGATCATCATGAGACACAGACAAGCATTTTGGGTTCTCAATCATATGTCGAATATAAAAAGAAAAAAAAAAAGCATGACATAAAAGTGGAAGGAGGACCATTGGGGAAGGGGAAGGAGATAGGGCAGGAGTGAAAAAAGGAAACAGGGAGGGTGGAAAAGATGGAAGTGCATTGTGTGCACATTTGAAATGGTCACAATGAAATCCATTATTTTGTACAATTAATGTGCACTAACAATTATAATAATATGTGCCATTCGGAAAGAAAAACAAGGCAGGTGATTTTGGAGGTTTTAGGTCACTAAGCATAGGGTTCAAATTAAGAAGCTGAAGGAGTTTGAGAGAAGTCATTGAATAGTGCAGGTTTTGCACTGTTTTTTTTTTTTTGAATATCATTCACCATTCATTCACTCCATTACTCACAATGTATTTGGTTGGTTAAGCTCTGTGTGATTGAAAATGAGAGGACATAAATGTGGGACAATAAGATGAGTGGGTCAAGTTAACTAACCAAAATATAGAAGGAAGCAAAGAAGAGCATAATGGGCAGTCACAGAAGTTGGAAGATAAGGACAGTGACTTGAAGGTACAGAATGAAGGCACTTGGAGCTGCTGGGCAGAAGGGAGTTGGGAAGAGACTGGCATGAGGTGAGGTGCACCAGCATACATCAGCAGAAGCCATATGACAAAGAGCTCTCTACGCTCCCTCAGATGTTGTTCTTTATTTATAAATATTGGGAAGTAAGAGAAAGGAATTCTATTGTTTTGTTCTTATAGCTTTAAAACATTTGTTGATAGTGAAATTAATTTTTTATTAACAAATATGCACAGTTACCGTAACTATGTCTATAATTATGATACTAATCAGGTCTAATACCATCCAGCATTTCCTCAGGCTACCCAGGTTTGGTTAACTCTCCCCCTCTTCCAGGACTCTGCAAATATGCACAGTGGCCTTACTTCTATGGAAGGGATCAGTTGAAGGGACAAGAGTGAAATTCAAGTAAGAAAATAGATGGTGTAACTTTGTGGTAGATAGGCACAAATTCAAGAGGTATTTGGGATCTAGAATCAAGAGAACTTAGTTATGTTAAACATTTTAATTGGAAAGGGAAAAATAATAGTCCAGGAGATTTTCAGGATTCTGGCTTGAGTAATTAGAAGCTTAGAGGGGGTTCTTCAAGTAGTTGGAAGAATGACTCTTGTGATTATGGGGAGTCAGGGCTTGAGTTCAGTTTGTGGTGCCATGAGACATCCAGGAATGACAGGTGGCTGGGAAGATCTGGGGACTCAAAAATTCATTAGTGGAAATGGGGGAGGAGGTAAATGAAAGGTTTATATTTGAGAGTTGGAAGATTTTGAAAGAAACTTTATCCCTTTTCTTACTACGTAATAAATGTTCTGTAAGATTAAAAATAAGAACAACATTTGTGGTGTACAAACTGTTCTAGGCATTGTTCTGTTTATACTTAATATGCATATATTTAATCCTGGAAATAATTCAAAAGCTAAAGAAAAACACTTTTATTTTACAAATGAAAAGACAACAAGAAACCAAGACATGTAGATATTAAAATATATGGCCAATGTTTCACAAGTAGTAAGATTCAGTATTGGAAATACAAGTACAATACCTAGAAACTCAGGTACCCAAGACTTGCTCAGATGCATTTTAATAGATGGTTAAGGCAGCTGTACTATTGTAGAAAAGTAATTATATTTTTATAAAGCTTATATTTATGTAAACATAATGTGTATTTCTGACCCCTTTTTAAATCTAGCCTGCCTTATCAAAGCAGGGAACAGAAGCAGAAAAATTTTTTGAATGTTGTAGCTGATTCTGATGTGTGTCTCCTTTAACATCTCACCACTACTCACACACCTTTGAATGTTGACAGCCACAGAGTTTGTGGTTACTGTTCTCAAATTATTAATTTATATGGTTATTCATTATCATGTATGGTGCAAATAGGTGTGAACACACACCTTCTATTCTAGAGAATATCCTGGTGTATTCTTCAAGTACGGACCAAATCACTAATGACAGAAAAAGGCATTCCTGCATAAAGCTGCTGTAAGAACCATGTGTTGGGCACTAATATCACACATGGAATTTGTAGAAATATTCTTGAATGCAGATATAAAATAAGGATTGTTTTCAGTACAGACATAGGTCATATGGTTGTAAGTTCTTCGAACTTATCCAGGCTGTAACAGATTATGTAGTTTGTATGTGTATCCTGCTTTTTCCTTTTGGCATATTCTTAAAATCCATATTGTACATTTTCATGTATTCCACATTTTAATTAAACATACCTCATTTAAATTTTAATTTAAGTGTATATAAAGAAATAGTCTCTTTAATAAAAGGATAGACCTTCACAGAATTAGTATTTCTAAACCATCCACCTTGTAAATCTGCCTGTTGATGTAATGCATTTGAATACAGTGACACATTCTTCCATATTCATGTTTCAGGTGATGAAAATATCAGTTCATAGAAAACTCATATTTTTATTCTATTTTTTGTTCATAATTTAAGAAGCTGTGTCTCTCTCATATCCTAAAGATATGTCACCTCCAAAAGGTAAAACAAAAACAAACAATAACATCGCTAATGTTGACTTCTGTTGTAAGACAGATGCTAAATTTAAAATGAAACTTTCATTTTAGCTTCTGAGTTTTGCCTCTTTTTCAGTATTGAAGTCAGCTTTTCCAGTGCATCAGAGGCAATGCAGTCCTTACTCTGGTATTAAACCTATTTTTTTGATCAGTATTCACCTATGATGGGAAACATGGTTGAGTTGGTAAGTAGATCACTGGAGGTGATGTTTGAAACACTCCTATTATTAAAATGGATTTTAATATCTCTTGTTCCAAATATTAAATAATAATTTCATAAGAAAAATAACAACAACCAACCATTCATATCCTGGGTACTGTGGCTCAGACATAGTTTTAATAAAAAGGGTAATGGACCTTTTCCCTACAGAGAATTAAATGCAATATACCAGAGGTATGATAGGAGGTATTTTAATTTTAAGTTATTCTTCCTTTTGATCTATCCTCTTTTTATCCTTTAGAAGAACAAGGTAAACAAAACTTGATAGTCAGTCCATGTGACCTCTTGTACAAAAAAAAAAATAGTGATGGGTTATGAGATTGTGGCCCAACTCCCAGATCCATGTGATGTAATGTTTGTTTTTTCAATCATTTATATATCACAATTGCTCCAATGGAGAGAGAGAGAGTAAACCAAAACCAATGAAAAATGAGTAAAAAAAGAGAAATTCATCTTATATCAGGAAGAAAATAGTTGGCAATGATTTCATACTGTTAAAGTCTACAGTGAAATAGCATGGGAAATACTTGTAATGTAACATAAAACAAGATTCAAATGTGTTCAAGTTTTATCATTTCAACTGTTTCTCAAAATTCCCAAATCAAAAGCACAGGGGGAGAAAAGCTGGAAGGAAATAGACCAAAATGTTAACAGTTGTCATAGTTTGGCAGAGAATATATATTTTTTTCTTCATGTTTTTCTAAATGTTGCATTTTCTAGATTTTTAAATAAGTTTGGCCAACTTTTTTAATATAAAAAGACACAATTAAGTGACAGTAGGGATGATCTCGTTGGTGATACAGGAGTCTAATCAGAGTTTAGCCTAAAAAATATGGAAATAAGCAACAGTTGAAGCTCTGTTCAAGATCCATTGCAATCATCCCATCAATTCCTAAATTGTCATTCTCATCACCATCACTTTCCTTTCCTTACCCTCCTACTCCCAGTAATCCACCCCCAAAACCCCAAGATCTTCTTCACAAAAGCCTTCCTAATCTCTTAATCTTCCTAATCTCATGCATCTAGGTCCTTCAGAACTCTACTCAGGAACAGTGTTCATCTGTTCCCACAGGTGCTCTTGGGGGTGTTTGTAGCTACCATGTTGAGCTAATATTAACATTAATACAATATTAGTATTATAGTGTCCATTTATCATATTTGTGGGTTTAAGACATTAGAAAACTTTTGGGCAATAATTTTTTTTTCAATAATGAAAGATTTAAACTTATATCTAAATTCATAGGGACCATGATCTGAATTCTACTTCTATCACTCCATATCTTTATAAGCTAAGGCAAGTGGCTTAACATTTTTTTTTGTTTGTTTTGTTTTTGTTTTTGGAAATGTCAATTTTCTTATAATTACAGTAGAGAAAATAATATTAAATTTAACAGTTTGTTGGCACTATTCATAGGGATATTTTATATGACCTAGACATAGTATACCTTTTGTTCTTACAACAGACTGAGGAGAAAGGTCTTGTGGAAAAGGTGAGAGAGATGGTTGCATCATTACAACCCAATCCTAGCTAATGACCCTCTCCCTCTCCAATTCAAGTTTAATTTAAATGTGCTTAAATTAACACACACACCACCTGTATTGTAAGTTTGGATATACTCACATATGTATACTTGTTAGAGGTCATACTATGCCTGATAAGCAACCAATATCTGCAAATCAATGTCCTAAATTTGATTTACAAATTACAGAGCTGTGATAAGGCCCTGGTACCCTTTAAAAACATTTTAAATTATTCAAATCACTACTTTTTGACTTCTTGTCCCCTCCCATAATGTACCACACAGGCCATGGGGCAAAGATTTGAAATCATAATTTTATTTCAAGTTACCAATCATTGAAATGGTTAAGGTTTAAAAACAATGAGAGGAATTAAAAAATAGAAATAAATTAATGTAGATATTCACTGGACCCTAAATGTAGTCCTGGAACGCTCCATAGCTGTGAGATTACGAAGAGATGAGAAGGGAGAGCAGTTAAGTATTGGTTTTCATTTTTAAATGAGTTTTTCTGAGGATCAGAGGATTTCTTATTACATCTATTTCACCTTCAAAATGGCATCACTGAGTTCCCAGTAAAGGTTATTCATGAATCCGAGGATTTGCCTTTCTGACTCAGAGTTTACTGGCATTTGCTAAGTGTTTGGCTTTGTATTCATCTTTGCCTCTGACTATTATTAAAGTAAGGCATTGTCTCAGTTATTAGATAGCCATTGCTAGGCTGAATTAGGTTGAATCATTTGACATTGGTCCCCAGGGTGGTTCTGAAATGTTTTGCAGCCATAAACTGTTTCTACCAGACTTTGATTCTACCTGTCTCCTCTCTAATCTCAGAATTGTCTAAAGCCATACAGTAGCTATTACAACAGAGTAATCAACCTTGCTTTTCTCCAAACCAACCCTTAAAATGTAGCCTGAGGAATTCTCTGAGTAAGAGGATTCCTGAAATGTCTACCATCCCCTAGTTCCTTCTTCCTGTCTCTATTTCTAAATACTACATTTGGGAAACAGTGTTAGTGGAGCTGCTCCCCCAGTTATGAGCACTAAAATATTCCTTCCTAGGCCCTTATGGAAAAGGTCAAGAAATTAATTTTGGATGAACATCTTCACCTTCTTAGTCAGTTGCTGTATTAATGATCTTATGACGGATTGCTCCTTAAACTGGCCCAAGCACAGGTCAGCACAGGAGCAAGAATATTCTCTATTTAATGAGGCAGGGATCAAAGCCCTTAATATTTTATCATTGGCATATAGATGGAAAGAGCCATCAAGGAATAAAGAATGGCTGGAGAAGCCTAGTGCCATATATGGAACTATGTGTTCTGCAGAGGAGATAATGGGCTTCCATAAGCCTGAACAGTTTTCTTTGTGTTTGATGCTTTTCATGCAATTTAAAAAGCTAACTTTATATTATCTTATGGTTTGTTTTAGGTTTTCTTTTCTTACATTTTTTAGATCGTTTTTCAAAAATATAGAAAACTTCAAAGAATTGCATAATTGTCACCAAATGTACTTACTCATCACCAAAATTCAGTAAATATTTTTAACATAATTACTACTAATATCATATCTAAGAAAATAAATACAATATTAATTGCTATAACATCTGTATTGTGTATTTCTATCATGTCTCCCAATTTTCCAATCGATATATTTCATAACCATTATTTTTCAACTAGTATTCAAGCAACTTCTCTTTATTGTATTGTTTCTTTTAATCTAGGAAAATCCTAGATTTTTTTTAATTTTTGACATTTTTTTTTACGAGACTAGATAAATTTTCTTGTGACATGCCATATCATTTGTCTCTTTTCTGGTGGCCTATTTTCACATATCTTCTGTACTTCTTTAAACTATTTCCTCTCAAAGCTTAGTTAAATTCATGTTAACCTTGTTTGAGGCAAGAATACTTTCTATACAATGCTACGTACTTCATTTTACATCCAAATGAAAGGTAGGTAATATCAGGTTTACCTACTGATAGTGGTAGTGAATATGCTCATTCGATTAAGGTGGTAACTATTAATTCTTTCTATTATATAGGTATCTTTGCCTTCTAATATTTAATAAGGAAACTTTGGTGATACTTGCATTGCCATTTCCACAGGACATTTCCCAACAAACTTTGATGTAGTGGTTTTAATACCCATGGATGAATCCAGTTTTCTGAATTAATTATTAATTAATTGTTGCTGAGTGGTCACTTTGTAGTTCAGTCTTCCCTTCGAAGTTTATATTCTAGTATTGTTTTGTAATATTCTTTTTTCCTCAACTTGTAACCAAGAACTCTGATTCTTCCATAAAAAGAAAGGTAACTACTTGATTCTTTACATTCAAATATCAATTTTTGGAGCATGAAATCGGCATAAAAGTCATATCTAATTACAGTAAGTGTATTTTATTTTTCATCTATCTTCTGTATCAAAGTGAACCTATAATTTTTATTTATTCTTTATTCTATAATCTGTTACAGTTATTACTCTTTTTGATGCTAAATTATGTGAAATTTGGACAGCAAGAACCTCTTAAAACTGTCTCTTCTCTCTTTTCCATGTGCGTTGTTCACCATTGAGAGATCCCTTGCTTTCCAGTGCTGGATTCTTGGCTTGCCTTGTACTTCCCCCAGCCTGGATCCCTTTCTTTTGATAGAGGTATAGCATTTGAACTAAGACCTTGGTGCTAGGTGTGTTCACTGCTACCTATATACCATTGCTTCCAGAAATGTTCAGTTGACAGAAAATACATAGTTTAAAAATAATTAACCCATACTTAATACATATGATATTTGCTAAAATTCTTTGATATTTATATCTGCCTTCTCTATTTTCACATTTCTCTTTGAGTGCATTGAACGTAGGGTCCATATTGTATAAAAATACATTCTTTAGTTGATGCACAGAATAGAATGATCTAAGAAATGTGTTCCATTCTTGCTTCTAACACCTGCTCTCCAACCAGGATTTACTCTCATCTAAACATTTATAAAGAAATCTTTAAAATGCCAATACTTCTGAGTGAAAAAAAAAAATTGCTACTCAAGATGGCTTTTCGTGTTGATAATGCCATTTGGCCTTTGGATCAATGTTCTTGATTTATATATTTACATAAAACTGGTCATCTTATGTTGGAGACCCAGTGGAAGCCCAGCAGAAGCAGAGAGGAATTCTGTCCTTCATGAGAACTAAAACTCATTTTCTCTGTCCTTGGAGTCAGCCTCTGAATTTTTCTCAGCTTAGCTATTCAAGCAGTTACCACCTACGGACATGCTAAGTCCAACCTATTTGTCACCCCTTGCCTAGTTTAATGGACTCTGGTCTATCTGAATTCTTGGTGAGCTGCATTAGACCTATAGTTAGTAATTATGGCCTTTGTAGTATTGGGGAAAATTTTCACAGGAGTGAGTAGCAGAAGAGAATCTAATGTGGTTAGGGAATATTAAGCCACTCTGAAGATTAGGAACCCTACATGCCATGTGAGAATGCTGAGATACCAGAGCAGAGACAGACATGAGTCATCTCCAAGTCTCACTCCTCTGTTGTGCTTTCTTAAAACTTAGAAGAGTGTAAGAGTGAAAAAGACTTGAAAAGAATTTGTGGTGACTCAGTGTTGCACTCGAAGAACTTATAGAGAAAATCATGTCCTAAATATGTATATGAAAGATGCCCAATTACCAAGTTATGAGTAAAAATAGCAGCTGAGGTTGATTCTGTCTGTGCTATGGATTTCCTTTCCTGAGGTACTATTTTCAGTTTCTCAGTTGTTTTGAATGTTGGCCAAGAAGACAGAGGTTCTCTGAAAATAACAAGTAGTTATCTTCTTAACAGAGACTCTTTTCTATGAGCCCAGACAGTACCCTGAATTCCCACCAGGTGCTTTGTAATGTGCATGACAATGAGGCTAAAGGCAATGATGTCCCCAGAGTGGAGTCACTGACTCACTCTCACACATTAACTCTTGATAAAGTGATCCATAGAACACATTGTCATTGAAAACAGGCCATATTTGGAGCCAAGAGGAAAATTTTCCTCAAAACTCAAAAATAGACTGAACTTGACCTACCCTCTTGAGTGGAGAGGACCTGCTGGGCTGTGCCATGCACAATTGCAAGGGCACTACTCAACTGTTTAGCAGAAATCTTCCAAGGCAAGAAGAAGGAGTACAAAACTGGGCTCATTCTCTACCTGAAGGGTAGAGGAGAAGTGGGCCGTTGGACAGGTTGAACATAGTAGATTTGTCCCTGCTCTGCCTACAGGGCTGCTGGCCAACCACTCTCCTCCCTCTAGATGCCTTCAGAAAGTGTTTTCTTTTGTCAAAGACCCCTCCACTTTGCCTTAAATGATTCTCACCATGTTCTATCCTCAGCAGTTAAGCTTAGCTGGGTCTATCTAGCAATGGGGGGTGGGGGGTACCATACCTAGGGATGCAGAAAGTGTTTCATCCAGTCACTGGGGCATTTTCTAGTCTTGGTAGAGCAGGCTGTGGGCAACCATGGAGAATCAGAAAAACAGACATTAGCCAAGCTTTCAAAGACATGAGTTGACTGTAAATGATATTTTGTGCTTGGAGTATTTAACCACTTACTAATGTTAGAGAAAGGTACATTGTGATGTAATTCTGCTAAGAATGGACAGTGATTTTTGTAGGCATTTAATTATGTGCAACATTCTGTTATCCCCTAATTGTTTTAGTTTCCCCATGTTATTTTTTTAACCCTTGTTATTTACTCCCTAAAATATCTTGCATAGGCCAGAACACAGGGTAGGTAAATGCTGAACCTTTGAGAAGACTCTCTGTGTGTGTGTGTGTGTGTGTGTATGTGTGTGTGTGTGTGTGTGTGTGTGTGTGTGTGTGTAGAAAGGAATGGCATGAACAGAAAATTGTTAGAATGATTACTGGAATAATGCAAGAAAAGCAAATTCTAAATATGCTTAGCATAGGGATTTCAAACATAGAAAGAGAATTATAAGGGGCTAGGGTTGTGGCTCATTGGTAGAGTGCTTGCCTGGCATGCATGAGGCACTGGGTTCAATACTCAGCACCATATAAAAATAAAATAAAGGTATTGTGTTTGCCTACAAATATATATATATATATATATATATATATATATATATATATAAAAATATATATATATATATAAAAATATAAAACATTATAAGACATGCAAAGATAGAAGGAAAATTTAAAAAGACATTTTAAGAATGCAATTCCAGGGAGAAAAAGGTACTCAAATCAGGAAAATTTAGCAAAATTATAGAAAGAAAAATATAAGAATTTATAAGATAAATGAAAGCTCAGCCACATCTCTGGATGTTATCCAGGGAAAAGGATAGTGCAAGAACATTAGATCATTGAAGATTTGGTATTAGTAAAATGATCTGAGAAGGAAAAGTATCAGAGTTGATTGCATAGGCCAAGCTATATCTAAATTGTGGGGGAAAATGCATTTTTGACTAAAGTTTTAATAAAATATGTATTTATGTACCTACTATTGTGTTTGATGAAGCAAATTGTATCATTCTGAGGGAAAGGTCACAGCTCTCTGGGTCTATTTTTCTGCATATATAAGAGATGGGTAGTTTGGGCTGGGGAATCAGCTCAGTGGTAGAGTATTTGCCTAACATGCAAAAGGCCCTGAATTTAATCCCCCAAACTGAAAAAACTAAAATAAATATATAAATAAACAAAAAAGGTAGTTTATTGAAGATTCTTGAAAGTGTGGGAAGTAGGATCACATTGTTCCTATGTTAGGATTCCAGGAAAATAGGATAATTGGGTCAAGGAAACAAGCTTCATGGGAATTGAGAGCCACAGGCAGAGAAAACAGAAAGGGAAGAAGAGCAGGAGCAATGCTAGAGTGTCTTTCCTATTGTCCCAGCATAAGAAGCAGAAGCACTGCCTTCCAAAGTCCATCCAGATCAGCACATTCTCAAAATGAGCGGCTTTTCCTCCCATGTTTATGGGTGGTACTGCAGATGAAAGAGAGAAATGAAAACAAGAAAGTGAGTGCCAAATAAAGTTTCGTTGTAGAAACATGTAGATTCATTATTATTTAGAATGTGCTAAGTATGTCATTCACAAGAACTTTCAAAACCACAGACGACAAGGGCCATATGATTATAACCAGTTATAGTAGGGAAAATTATACCAAAGCACTCATTCTAAGGTGTATAGGAGAAATCGTGTATTAACTCTAGCAAGGGGTAGTTATTTCACAAAGTACAGGAAAACCAATCGTCTGGAATGGAAGGACAAAGAACTAAGATATATCCTGTCATCCTAAGCCTCTGATTTGCAAAGCTTGCTCATAGTACGGATTAATTTGGAAGGCAGTTTAGAACTTGGAGCATATTTTCCCAGAGGAATAATGTTTCAAATTAAGTTCTCATGCTGGTTCACAGAATGATTTTTATGCAAATATGAATCTGTAACATGATATCAACAGTAGTATCAGTTCAAGCTTGATTCTTTTTGAACTTGGTAGGTCTAGAGCCCAAATGACTCTTTACTTCTAATATATATTTAGGAGAGTTTTTCCCCAAGGTTGGTGAGTCAGGCCACCTCAGTTCTCTACTTCCTATGTCCTTCCTAGGAAGCAGTGATTTTTAAGTCATTTGGAGGTAATGCATATTGAGCAGTTATGAAATGCTGCAGTATTTATTCATCTCTGGCTCTCCAAACAAGATGAGAAGAAGGTTATTCATACATAAAAGCAGCCAGATAGGTCAAGATCAAAACAATGGGGTTTAAAAGTCTACTTTGACTAGTGTATAATGATGTATCAGCAGCAAACAATGAGAAATACATTGCTTCTTATGGAGTAGCCTGACTTGAAAGTAGCAGATGGCCTAAGCCAATCCTTTGGTAGTCTACTTAAGGCTGCATTTGAATATATCCAACCAATATGAAAACACATATAAAATGAGAAAATAAGGTAATACTACATGAAGAGAGAGAGCATAATGAATTTCTACACAGGTAGAATTCAGTTTTCACAAATGTCATTTTAACATCTGTTCTGTATAACAACACTGTTTCCAAATCCTCCTGACAGCCCTTAAATATTGTATTTTGCTGATATAGGTAAAATCATCTTTCAAAAAGAAAAAAAAAATACTATAAAACAAATGTATTCAAAAGTTCTTCATCATGGAAGTAGTAAGCCTTTATGACCAACAAGTTTGGGCTGCGCAGGAACAGGCTTGGAGAGAAGAGAAAGTTAGAGCAGGGCAAGAGAATTAAAGAGCCAAAAAAGTGGTAGATGAAAAACTAACCATGCAGGTAGCAAACCGAGGGGTCACCAAGAGGATGGGTCTGAGCTAACTGCAATCAAAGAGGAGAGCTCTGTGTCTCTGCAGAGCAGCCAAAGGTTTCCTCCTGTTGTTTCCTAAGTACTTGATGTTTGTTCTTGTTAGCTATAGTGCTATAGTTTCAAAACTGCCCCATGTCCTTATTTTATCTATATCTCTTTGAATTTAATCAGTCTTTTGGAGGGAAATCAGAATCATCTAGTGGTGGGAAGGAAGAAACCATTAGATTGTTTATATGTTTTGTTTAAATTTTTTCTAAAATTTACAAGACAGAGAGTTATGGAATACATAGTTCATGCAGGTTGGATTTGTCTATTTTTGTATACAGGATTTTCTGAGGACCCCTGGTTTAGCTGGTTTTGTCTGGATGCCAAGGTCAATTCTACCAAGGAGTCTTGTACTTAGACTTACATGTTCTCTGCATCCTCTTTCTTTTTTGAAATATTTTTTTCTGCCTTGAATCTCTACCTGGATCTTCCTATGACTGATGCTTTTTTTTTTTCATTTTATTTCAACCCAAGTACCACCTTCCCAAAGAAGTCTTTTCCAACCAGCTAATCTAAAGAGCACTAGCACTTTTTATGCTATCATTCTTGTTTTTTTTTTTATATAAGCTTATTACCATCTGGAATTGTTTTGTTGTCTAATTCTTCTTATAGAAACACAAGTTCCAGGAGAGTAAGCCCTAGACAATTCTATGCAACAGTGAATCCTTGTCACCTAGAAAAATGGTGAACATGTAACAGATCCTTAAGCATATTAGATGAATGAATAAATGGCTGTTTCTCTGCACCTTTCCTCCAACTTATGTAGTTACCTCCATTGGATGTCTCAAAATATAATTTCTGAATCTCTTATCTTTTTCCCTTAAATGTTTCTTCTCATTCTTATCCTGATACCAGCAAATGTATTTTCTCAAACCAAAAGTATTTATCTTGTTTTGTGGGGGAATGAAGGTCACTCTTGTTCACTATTTGGCAATTAGTAATTTAACATGTGATTAACAACATTGAAAAGGTCATTCACTAAGAATAATAAGATTAAGAGGTTCCTACTCTCATGGAAGGTTTATAAGTAAAGCCATAATTGGAGGAGACTCTTTGGAGGCCAATCAGGTCCCAAAGCAAGAAGATGTGGGAAAGGACAAGAATTAGATAGAGTTGTAGAGTCTAATAGAAGTAACAGGTGTCTGATACCTGGAGGGAAATCTTGACCCTCTGTACTGTGATAAAAGATAAGTCAGGAGTGTGACTATGCATAGCTCCTTGGGATAAACCAATGGTTTTGTAGAATTCCCTTTTCAACTACTTTCATGAGAGTTTTACAGGAGCTTGTCTGAATCATTAGGTATAAGGCTATGCTTTGGTTTACTTTTTTGTTTCTTCCCACTTTTGATTTTTTATAATAAGAGATATAGATTGCTTTTTGCCTGCTTTCAAATTTAAAGTATTTCTTTACTTTTTCTAACTTCCCCTGTATTAAGTAAAGATGGCTAAAAAAATACTATGAGCTGAAATTTAAAGGCTTTTCTTCTACTTTGAATATTTTTAAATAACATAGAAATAACCAAACCTAGGTGTATTACCCAGAAAATGTAAATATAAACATATGTGTATATGTGTGTATGAAAATTAATTATATTTAATACTATGTTTTTTAAAGGCAGATGTGTTTGGAAGTAGAGTACTAAGTTCAAAACAGGGCAGAGAAAGAACAGAATAGCTAAGCTGTCAATTGTTTTGGTTTCATCCCATGCCAAGTCTTCTCTGTGACCCTCTTTCTCCGTGTTGCATATTCCTTAATTGCTGGGGAGTTGTGGAGAAACTGAGGTGAGAACATCTGGGGTGAGATAAGAGAGTATGAAAACCAGGAGTGAAGGTGGGAAGAGAATTCTTTGGTTAAAGGTGAAGATATGGGAAGTCTGAGACATTTCCTCAAGAAACACTCATTTTTTAGAATAGGAGCATGGAGGGATATATAGTTACCAAATAAACACTTGTACCTTACTTAAAAAATTAAACTCTGAGGAACCATGGTGGGTCCAAGATGGAAAAGATAAGTGGTATTATTTTAAGAACTTGAGAAAATGCTTTACCTGTCACTTACCCTAAACTAACATCTTCAATCCTCATATAGATATGCCTGTCTTCCCTAGGCAAGTGAATTAAGCTTTATCAACCACTCAACCATGGTGTGGACAAAGTCATCAAAAAAATCTTTCTTTATCTTGATTGAGTTTTAGAAGTTCATAGATCCTAAATCAGAGGCTTCAGAGGTGTGTGTGTGTGTGTGTGTGTGTGTGTGTGTGTGTGTATGAGTTAAGATAACTCAGAGATTAAAAAGCCAAAAAGGAGCCATAGGCCACTTCACTTTTGGAGTACAGTGTTGTGTCCTAGCGCTGATTCTGTTTTTAACAACAGGATTCTACTAATGACTTCTACCTTTTTGTTACTGTGGATTTCTAGGACTTTAATTTTTATGGCCCAATCAATTTAACAAAAAAATGTAAATTTTACAGTTCTTTTTACAAGTTTGCCTAAGATGAGAGAGTAAAAAGTAAAAACAAACAAAAAATACCCGAGAAGATTAAACAGTGCCTGTTAGCATCCTTTGACTTCCCAAATAAAGAAAATACTAGATAAACACCAAATCATTATCATAGGTTTCTTCTGCTAATGTAAAGTGAGCTGTAAAATCCATATGGTTGCATTTTAGTCTCACCAAAAAGTTATACTTCAAAACCTGGCCTCAGTCTGCAAGATATTTCAGACATATGTTTTTGACTTAATATGTCTAGATGTCGTTTTCTTCATCCATTTCATTTTACGTAGAAGAGACTCAGCCAACATGTGTTTCAAGGGAACCTGCCTCTCCTTTGATATGCACTGAGCACCTGGCACAGAATTAAACTTTTAACGTTATGTAGTTCCACCTTAAATCAGTGACGGAGCAGAAAGGAGAACAGAGGGTCTATTGTACATTTCTCTGTGGGGGGACCTAGAAAAAAAAATGAATGGCTTGAGAAGCTATGGTAACTAAAGCTGCTGGCAGAGAAATCTGACAGTCACAGAGTGTTCCTGAAGCACTGGGCTAGAAGAACAGATTTCTGATTTATGCTCAGAGTCTGAAGATCATGAAAATCCATTTGAGAGTTTAATGTGAGAAAGGCATACACTCTGAAAAATTAAGTTTATAGAAATCACACTGCATATAAAATCGTCATTTACACATGAATTGTGTTTAATTACCTAATGGGTTAGAAAATACAGGCTTATGTCTGTTTATATAGTCTATAAAAAACACCAGTTTATTAAACATTCCATGTAAGTTATATAATCCCATTACTTTTGTGACATGGGCTAGGTAAGCTTCTTTGCACTCATGGTGGTTCTTACATCCACACTTGAAAGAGAAAACACCCAAGTGTAGATTTCTGTGGAGGGTCAAAATTGTTTCCTCCTCTGGCTACATCATCTTCTACCTCGCTTCCTGCTAAAGAAAAGGGAGAATCATCCCCATGGATCTCAGCAATGAGGAGAGCAGAGTGTGATGACTTTCTGCTGTTTTGTCCTTCCCAATCTCACAATAAAGTTATAGGAAGAAAAAAAATTGATTTCTGGGAATTTTTCCAAAGAGAAAGGGACTATACAATATAGTCAGTAAACAAAATTATTAAACAAGATCTAGAAAACCAAATAGGGGAAGAAAAAGATAGAACCAAAATAACTTAAAAGAAAAGCAATGGTGAAGAAGTTAGTTTTAAATCTAGAAAAAGGAATGAAAGCAATCATTATACATTCTAACTAGAAAGTTGACCAGGAAAAAAAAAAAAGACAAACTCAAAAGCATAAATAAAACATCCATTCACATTTATGATATTGATGCTTTAATTTAATTTTGTTTTATTAATTTTATTTTAATATATAACCATTTGCTCTAAATGTCAGACAACATTCAGATATTTCTAAATATTAAGGTATTTCATAATATCTGCATGGTTAGAGTTGAGTAGATAACATATTCATATATTGAAGTTTTTTTAAATCATCATTTAAATACCTGGACATTCTAGAGAGTACAAAAGAAATTTTGAAAAGACTATGGGACAGGTATAAAGATAAAATAGCATACAAAAAGAAAATACATATGAATAAAACCTTTTATGTTTCAGATTTAAATTTGCATATTAGCAGCATTTTTCCTAAAGAATTTGAAATGTGACATATCTACTTTGTGATCCTGGCTCCACCCTCATTTTATGCTGGGCTTACTGACAGATTTGCTCATTGACTTACCTTTCCTAGAAAAGCAAGCTGTGATACGTCACTGGGTAAATTACATGTGTTTTAACCCCACCTTTTCAAGCATTTATTCATTTGGACTGTGGGAGAAAGTTAGAGAAATATAGCATATGCAGTTCCGAATGCTTGATAGGTCTACTAATAATATTTCTTTTGTACTGTTTCTGTTCTGAGCCTTATCCAAAGATAAGTGATAGTACATTAAATATTTCTAAACACACTTTTTGCTGGATTGGCTGCCCCTTTCACCAGTGTAATTTTCTTTTTTTCCCAAGTGGTTCTATTCTGCATTTTTCTGATATAAGAACTTGCTGTGACCTTGTGCACCTAGGCAAAATATTCTAGCAAGCTTTGTGTTATTGAATGAGAGTTTTAGAAAACCACTCTGTTGATTAAAGAAATTTACTGGACAAGAGGATTTGTATACCTTTTTTGACTTAAGTTCAATTTTCCTCTTCATTTGCTAAAAGGCCTGCTGTCTTAAAGCATGGAATGGATTTTTGTTCTTTGCCATGCTTGGACAAAACCAACTTGACTCAGTAACCTCCATAGTCATCATGAAAACCTTAAGAGATGACTGGGTTGGACTTAAAGCTTCATGCCAATGCCAAATGTTTCTCAGCATACCTGCAACCAAAAAAAAAAATGTAAAGACAAATTGTTAAGTATGGATAATTGTTCTCATTATTTGAAGGTCCCCAAAACCTTTGGAAGATAGTTGTTCCCAATGGGAAAATACGAAAAGAACAAGAAAATATGATGATTTGTGCAATAAATATTGTGCTAAACATTTAGACAGATACAATTACACTTATTACTTCAAGACAATCTTCCAGCAAGCAAGATATATGTCAATGAAGTCAAAGTTGGGTGATTAAATAAGTTAAAATTATCCAGATAGTAAATAAGAGTTGGGATTCAAATATTGTATGAACAGAGAGAAGGAAAGACAAAACTGCTATGGACTAGAATAATCTAGATTACAAAAATGCTTACCATTGTCGAAATATACACTCAAGTGTATTCTTAAAATATGATAGATGTGAAAACTGCATATAGAGCCCAAAATCAAAATCTCTTGGATCTTTTTATTTGTGAAAGGAAAAGACTGGTTAATCAAGCACCATACAAATTAGAAGAAAATAGGCTGTTTTTTGAGTTAAGGGGAGATTAGATAGATTGATCAATTATCTGTTGGGAATTACATTTTATTTTTGATATAGTCACATCATCTGAGTTGGGCACATAGGCAGGATGATTACAACATCTGTTACTACACTCAACACCCAGTTGATAAAGCCATTCTGGCCACTGCCACCATCTGTCATTTAGTCTGTGACACTTAACCTTTGGACAATGATCCCTAGTAGATGGTGACATTTTCATGGATTAACTGATCCTTTTGCCCTTTATCTAAATGGTTTTCTAGTCTTAGACACAGCCTTGGTTGCTCTATATTTACCATTTTCTCATAGTGTTCTTATATTTTGAGGACTTGAGGGATAATACATCAATCCAGTGTTACTTTGAAAACAAACTATATCAGAATGATAATATGTGACTTTCAGATGGATTTAGATAAGTATTAAATCAATGATTATCTAAGATCCAGTCATCACTGAGATTTGGTGTATGTTTGACTTAAATGCTATTAACTCAGAATCAACAAAGTCTCACCAAAATTTGGAATTGATGCTTTGGAGTCAGAGTATTGGTATGAAACACTAGGTCAGAAATCAAGGACCTGGGTTCAAGATCTAGCTCTATTGCTAGCTGGTCACATGACATTAAGCCAGTTATTTAACCTTTTTTGGAACCTGTTGCTTTAATCTGCAAAATAATGGATGGGAAAGTTATAACCAGACCAGATCACTATTACTATCTCTTCTACCTTGAAGATTCATCAGATAGGAGACTTCAAGATTTTTCAATGCTTTTTATCAATCTAAAAGTCTAAAATCCAAAATATTTTCTTCATGGAACAAGCATACGGTACACGATGCCTACTGTTTTACTACAGATAACCCTACTTGTTATTTTATTTATTTATTTTTTGGTACCAGAAATTGAACTTGGGAGCGCTCAACCACTGAACCACATCACCAGCCCAATTTTGTATTTCATTTAGAGATGAGGTTTCACTGAGTTGCTTAACACTTCACTGTTGCTGAGGCTTGCTTTGAATTTAGGATCTTCCTGCCTCAGCCTCCCAAGCTACTGGGATTACAGGCATGTCTCACTGTTCCCCACCTTGTTCATTGTTTTTGTATAATTAATCAACACAGAAATAGCAGTTTTAAGAAATCCATACTTATCATTTCACATTTCACATTTTCCCTGCATGAGAAGTTTGGGCCGCGCTGAACTGGGTTCTCTCTTTGGGTCTCACAAGGTTGCAATTGAGGTTCCTTAAGGTGCTGTGTTCTGCTCTGGATGCTCAACCTAGAAAGAATCTACATTCAAGCTTATTCAGCATTTTGGAAGAATATATATATATATATATATATGTGTGTGTGTGTGTGTGTGTGTGTGTGTGTGTGTGTGTGTGTATAAATAAATAAAATTCAGGGTCTCAGATTTTCTATTAGCTGAACACCATTCTCAGGTCCTAGAAGAACTGCATTTCCTTCTTACATAGGCTTTCCCAGCATGATTGTTTACATCATCAAGCAGATGAGAGTTTCTAGCACCAGTTTTAATCATGGAAGTGATATCTCTCATCACCTTGCCACATAATGAAAACTAATCACAGGAAAGACACCCTATCACATTCCACATTCTGTTGGCCAGAAGCAAGTCACAGGTCCTGACCATATTCAAGGAAGGGGAATGCATAAAGATGTAAACACCAGCAAATCAGAGTACTGTCACCTTTGGGTCTTTCTTCACCAGAATATTAATAATAGATATGTCTGAACTTTCTCTCTATTTTAGCATCTTCTAGGTTTTGTGAATAATTATTTATTTAATCTTGGCAAATACGCAAGTAGTGTTATTAATACTTTTATTATATCTATGCAAAATCTGATTATCAAATAGGATCAGTAACTTACCCAGAATTACACAAAATAAGAATAATTTTTCATTTTTCTGTGTTTGGATTTCTAAAACTTGCCTCATGGAAACTATTCTACTAACATTTTTGTATAATAAGCCACATGCACTTTGACCATTGTCATGTTCCAAATTTTGAAGCCTCTTAAACACTTTCAGGGAGAAGACTGTAGCATGTATCTTTCTTTTTAACTTATTCAAGTAGTATTTATATGTACAGATTGGAGGGGCATGAGGACATTGTGAATATTGGAGGGAGGTTTGTGTGCTCAAGTGCTGATCTTTGTAGATAACTCAATAGCAAGTTTTAGTGCAGAGGCAACAAAATGCAGAGAAAGGAGGTAAGACTCATAATATTTTCTCTTGGTGGATATTTGATTCTGCTCCATTGTGAACGTTTTGACAGTTTGCTTTTGATGCCGTTGGGCACTACTTTAGACATTCTTTTTGAGCTTGTGAAGATCTCCATTCATTCTTGTGGATCTTTGCTAGCAAGACCTAGTATAACAGATATTATTAAATATAGGACCCTTAACAGTCTACCCTTAATTTTCCTTGGGATTTTATTAGGGTCAGTCTTTCCAGTTCTTTGCATTCATGAGGAGAATTACCTACAACACAACCCTGGTTGTAAGGAGCGTTGCTTTTATTCAGGAGCTAGCTGGGCACATGGTTAATCTGAAAGGAAGACATAACAGGATTTCTTCCATCTAGGCAGTCTGTTAAGCTAGAATCAGGCTCATTAATACCAATGAGAAATATTGGGTTTAGTCTATTTTTCAATTCACTTAGCTTTCTTTGAAAAAATTGAGAGGTTTGTCTTTGTCACATGGTATGTCATGATTAATCAGATATATTGGATGGGCAAATGGTTTAATAGTTATTGCAATTTGTCACATCAGACATGGCTTATCATGCATTATTAATACCTAAATGTAAAATTAGTTAAACTGGGCCTGGCTTCTATTCAAAAGAGTTGTATGTTAGCAAAAAGCAAGTTTGAATGAATCCTCACAGGGATGGTTTAACCAATATCACCTTTTCATTTCCATTTCAGTATAAGGGCATCTTCATATAATTAAGTTGAGGAAATGTTTTTTCAATAGTGGGGCAAACAGTCATCCCATTGAGAGAAGGTTTTGACCTTCATTAAAATGGAGACCTAGGGAGTCACATCTAGAAAGGTGTGTTCCTTTTTCAAAACAAAATGAAAGTTTAAAAATGTTTATTTTTAAAGCATTTTATTCACAAACTCTAAACTGTGTTTATTTTGGTACTTATGTTTTGTTAAATTTGGCAAGTAAAACAGAAAAAGCTTCACAAGTAGATATAATATTTTTTTTTAAGGAATCAGTTTCCACAGAAAAGCAACATGTTACTTTGAGGATTGTATGGACATCGATCTTTTCGACTTTACTCATTAGAGGGCATCTATCCTGTGTTTCTGTCATCAACACCCACTTGGTTGATTTCTCAGGCATTTATTCAAATACAAGAGAGAAACATTTTATGCTTATAAAGTTTATTGATATGCAACTAGCTTTTTTTTTTTTTGAGGAAAAGGAAAAAAGTAAGTTTGTTGCTTTGCTAGCAAAGGAGAAGCAGAGTGAACTGCTGTCCCAAAGGCTGTGATTCTCCCATTATACAAACAGGGAGCTTTTAAAGAGGTGATTCAAAGATTGCATTCCAAGCACTCTCTGTTGGGCAACCTACTTTTAATAATTCTTTTTAGTTATTATATGTCACCAAGATACACCTTGGTATAATCATAAAAGCGCGGAACTCAACATGCTCAATTCAACTGACTCCCTCTCTGTCCCCTCTCCTTCCTCTGCTCCACCAATTGTTCTTCAATCTACTTACAGTTTCTTTCTTTCTTTCTTTTTTTTTTTTTGGAGGGGAGTGGTGCCAGAGATTGAACTCAGGGGCGCTTGACCTCTGAGCCACATCCCCAGCCCTATTTTGTATTTTTATTTAGAGACAGAGTCTTACTGAGTTGCTTAGCATCTTGCTTTTGCTTAGGCTGGTGTTGATGTTAGGATCCTCCTGCCTCAGCCTCCTGAGCTGCTGGGATTATAGGCGTGTGCCACCATACCTATCAGCTCCTTTTTTTTTTACATTAGTGTCCTGTGGACACATAAAGGCACACCCAATGCTGGGACCTACCTTGCCACATGCAAACCTCTACTTAAGAAAATTCTGTCGGATTCATTTCACTGTTCTTCCTTTTTCCTGTCCTTCTTCCTCCTAAATCCCCTTCATCCTCTCTTTTATTTTAAATTATTTTTTACACACACCCACCCACATTAATGCAAGCTTTATCTGATAGAAATAGTTTCTTCCTCATATTTACAAGTCAATCTTGATTCCAACTACCTAGATCAATCCATTCTAAGGAGATGGCCATCTCTAGCTAAGAAGGGTCCCAATGGTCAGTCTGTCTAGTGATTCAGAAAACCATCATTCAAAACATCTGCTACATTCCAAACAGATCAATTTTGTATTTTCATTATCTTCTGAAAATTGAACACCATATGTGGTCACAAACAAGTTTTTAATTGTTAATGAATGAATTGTTTGGCAAGATCATTTTACTAAACTACTCATCAGTATATGCACTGATATTTTTTTCCTTTTGTTCATATTGAAAATTTATTATACAATTAGACTACTGCTTAGTACAGTGAGATATTAAGAAGAATTAAAAAATATCAGCTAAGTCTCCAAAGAGATCACACTATACGTGGGAAAAAATGTGAAAATATTCAGATGGAACATAATTTATAGCAAGATTTAGATGTATAAATTCTGTGTTCTTCAGAAATTCAGAGATCAACCAAGGCTGGGATTATAAACTAAATCTTTAAAGAATGAGATGGGATTTAAACATGGATAGGAGCTGGCTGGGATTTAGATGAATGAAAAGACAAGAAAAAGACTAGTAGGTAAGAAGAACAATATGAAGAAAGGCTTTTGAAGTATAAATATGGTGTGTATAGCACAAAATGAGACTATGAACCTGACTTATTTAGAAGGAAATGATTTTAGATAGATAGATTAAGGTCAGACTATAGAAGGTTTTAGAAAAGGTTAGACTAACAAAGGTAGATTTCTTATAAAATTTGATTAAGTGCTCCTGAAACTTCTGTTTGTCTTCAAAGAGTTGGCATATTGAAAGTAGGAATTCACACAACAGCAGCATAAGCAGTCAATTTTGACCTATAAACTTATGTCTATACCTGCTTGACCCATGGCTTCCAGGCCAAAGAGGATGAAGTGACCTTTGTAAAGTACCTCTCTACAGAGAATATTTACATAATTAAAAGCTTCTTGTATTCTGTAGAAAAAACACAGAATCATGATAGGCTGGTTCAAGCAATAATCACTGATTATTTGCAAATTCAAGCACAGTTTTAGGTTCCTTGTTTAGTCTAGGGGGGAAAATACAAAAGAGAGAACACTATATTTTTAACATGAGGTTATTTAAAATTTGTCTTTGAAATTCTAATATGTAATGTAATTATATCTTCCTGCCAACTAAGCTTAGTAACACTTTGGCCATGTGATTTTTGAAATAATTATTTTAATAACAATAATTATTTATTATTACGATTGACTGGGGTTGCCTCAAATTTAGACTGATGTATTCTTTATGAATTTGTATAAGCAAAAGTAAAATATCCCTCAGGAAGTTATGTCATCCATATAGATTTGCTGTTTAAGATAGTAGATTTTATGTCAGAAAGCAACTAAATCCTCTTCTTCATAATATATTCTCAATGCATTTCACTTTGCTTGTCATGATATTATAGAAAATATCAGTAGCCCACATATTCACATTTCCAAGCACTTTTTTTTCTGAGCCTTTGATATATGCAGTCAATCCTGCATTTTTAATTTGTGCACAAATACATATTCAGTCTTCTTTGTGTGATGTTGTCATGGCTAGAAATATTCCTTTTAATAAATAGTGGTAACTCTCCAAATGAGATTCTATTTTCTACAGAAGAAACCCTTTCAGTAAGAATTATTTTTTCTCCGAGCAAAAACCTACAAAATTTTGGATTAAATTCTCAAGGTAAAGGAATCTAGAAAGTCCAGCTCAATATTAGTGGATTATCTTCCTCCCATTGAAACATTTTGTCTCATTGAAACTAATCAAAAGAATTGTCCCTCTTAATAAAATTCTAGTGATAAAAGAAGCCTAAGACATTGTTTTTCCTCAGAGTTTCTTAACAGTTCACCAATAACAAAAAATGTTTGGCATACATTTTATTTGGTACTGTGCAAGCATCTGATTAGTTTACCTCAGTTGTTGAAAGTCATTGCCACTGTGACCCTCTGTGTCATACTTGAATGTTACTTTCAGAAGATATTGTGTTTGCATCTCTCTGTAGACTTTCTTTATTTAAATGATTTAAAACTATTGGACTAGGAGTAGGTTTAAAAAAACTTCTCTAAAGTAATTTTTGAAATCTAGAAATATGGAGTTACTCCTTGGCTCAGGATATATCTAGGATGAGAATCTAACATATTTTTCACCACACCATGATTTATTTGATATTTCCCATGTGCATAATTCATTGCCATCCATTGCCAATTTATATATAAGGATAACTTCAGAAAGTTGAATTTTATTAACATTGCACCTGTGATCTAAATTTAAATAAGATCCTGAGGGGATGCAACATATTTAAATGAATCATTTCCTTTTGTTATTTTTGTGAAATATTACTATTTATAAGAGCTTAATACTACCAGGAATTAGAAAAAGAAAGTGAAATATTCAATTTCCTGGATATATTGGATGGCATGCTCTGAGGGGCTCTAGGGATGCCTGGCATTTGGTTGGCTTGTGTATTTGGATCTAGGTCCACTGAGATTGGAAACCCCTGGTACTTGAAACTCCATGAAAGGGCCAAACCTTTCAGAGTGGTCCCAGAACTTACTTTTTTGTGATTTGCCTTCTTCTTAAGAAACTCTATTCCCTTTTCGAGGAGAAAGTTTGAATACTTTTTTTTTCTTATAGCTACTTTTCCCTGAAAGGATAGGCATAGACAGCCAGAGAGGAGCACACCATGATAAGATGTAGAAGAAACCATTGATGAACTGCAAGAACTGAAGAGACTAACTTCTGATCCTAGTCAGGTGACACCCTTAAAAAAGTGGGCATGGAAGTCTGGGGTCCTGTGATCTGCTATCCACTCTCAACTCCTGATCTCATTCTCTCCTTTCTTACACCAATGAATCATTTGAATGCAAAAGCAAAAGCAAACAAATAAAATAAAAAATAAAAAATAAAAAAAAGCATTTCAGTGCTAAGAAAAGTGAGATGGCAAGAAGACAATGAGGCGTTGGGAAAGACATTGGTTCCAGAAATTGGATTCTAGGCATGTAGTGCCAGGATGGAGGACTTTTATTTAATTTTATAGAAAAATGTTCGGGTTATTTTACACTGAGATGTGAAATCTCATTTGCAGCTAAGCCCCGGAGGGAGTGAAAGGAACTAGGAGAGCTCATAAAGACAAACGTAATAGGATTAATAAGAAAAAGGCTGAAGACATAAGCCTTTATTGTAGGATCTCAGTGCTAAATTTTAGCATTGATGAAGGGTGAAATGTCAATACTTATACAAACATTTGTGCCTCCGGGGTACAATAGCTGAAAGAGGGTGCCTTCATAGGTTCATGCTGTTTGGCTAGGTTATCTGCTCTTCTCAGCAAAGGGTCCACTCTGATAGAGCAAGAATAGAAAGTCTCTGTGGCAGCAGTTCCTGAACCCTCTTTTATAGAAATAATTCTTAGAATGCCTTTTATAGAATTAAAGCAAATTTTAGGGTTGAATAATAATTTGTTGAATTAAGGGTTGGAAGATATTATCGTGATAATTAGGGGCCTGAACATTATTTGTTTATATGTTTACGGTTTTAAAAGCACCAAAATACCAAATAGGTTTCTTAATCTAGAGAGTCAATTCAATTGGGAGTTCCAGGTCCCTCATGATCACGGATTAAAGTATAAGGTGGTAATCAAATTGTTTATTCCATAGTTGGCTTTTTTTTTCTTTTATAAAGGTTGATTGCTACGAAATAATTTCAATTGAAAATGTGACTGTAGAAGCAATTTAAATAACTGCACCCAAAGGGAACATCATCTAGTTATTTCAACTGCTCAGTCATACCTATTGTCAGGGTAATGTTTGCAGCACCTATTTTGTAACTGGGTAAAGAAAAGGATGTTGACTTTAGGAGAGGGAGAGTCAGGTACTGATGACTTTAATCCCCAAAGGGCTTCATTTATTTTTCTAATTTATCATGTTAAATTGATTGTTTCCAGTATTACTTTCCTAATAAGATCAGTATATTCTTTAAAATTAAAGAAAATTAAATTAAAAAACTAAATTCTTTTAAAATAAAAATATTACTATTTTAAAGCAATATTTTAATACTGACAAATTTATAATCTAAGCAAACAGAAGTATTATAGCCATCAGAGGCACTAGTCTATTGTATACATTATAGATAGTAATGCAACTGTAACTTAAAAACAGCAGTAGATATGAGACCTCCAGTCAATCTCCAGCATCTTTATCTATTTAACCTTCAAGTTTCATATTTATACTAATAGATACATGTTTTGATTATATAAATATACTGTATGCAGACAGACAATTCTGGACATGGAAATGTGCATTTTAATTTCATGCACAGCAAGAACATATGTGAGAAGATTTCTTAATTTATATTTCTCATCTCTAAAAACCTATCAAAGTTACTTCTTGATAATCTGATAATAACATCAGGGATGCCTGTGTATGCAGTAGGATCATCAGTGAATGGCTCCTCCTTTTATGAGAATGTCTTAATGAGTTACCCTCAAGTAGGATGGTCAAATTTTCGTTTCCATGTTTAATTTACCTGTGCATTTCTGACCAACTGGCTTGTATATAAACAAAAGAACACCTCCTTTTAATGTAGGATGACTTCCTTTGAATAGCAATGTATGGTCCTAAAATGTCTATTGAAAAGGTAATTTTGCAAAGAGACACAGATTTAAATTAAATTGTCTTCTCTCTGAGGCTCTGAGGTATAAAATAGAGTTCTGTAGAGGAAAGGTGTCTATGAAATTCTTTTAAGTTAGGGAAGTTAATTCAGGAAGAGAAGACTCTTACTAATAACTTTTCCCAAGTGTATCTTATCAATGGGTGTCCTTATTATCATCATAATCTTTGTTGTCATTACCATCGTCCTTTTTAGGGATACATTCTCAGATCCTAACTCTCCTTATTAAAAAAAAAAAATTATCCCATGTGCAGAGCCAAATCCATTAGGACCAAAATATTCTGTCTGGCTGTTTCTTGTGAGGCTTTTTTGGCCTCAAGCAGATTCTGGTGCAATGTTCTGAGCATGCACCATGTGGCTTGGTTCTAAAGATGAATTCCAGCCAACACAAAGCACTCAATGTTCTGGCTCCACCATATTTACAGAGTCAGCTATAGTCTTAATTTTACAACTCTGCTCACTCCCTCATATTTGTTGAAGATGATAGATAAAAATGAGATATGACCCAAATTTTGTCCATTTCTATTTGAGTGAGTCATCAATATAGCCACGCAAATGTCAAGGTCCTGTAAACACCAGCCACATTGGTGACTGGGCAGCTTTATTGAGCCAATTGGAATAACTACATATAATTCAAGTGGGGACACAGAGATGAGGGCTAGATTTTTGCCAAATCATGCTATTTCTGGCTTTCAAATGCCATTGCATTTTTATTTGAACTTCCTTTAAACACTAAGTCCTGATTAGTCAACACACTCTTCCTGGAAAAGCCTTTTTTTTTTTTTTTTTTTTGTCCCTGTATTGGTAAAGCAATGAAATCCTTTGATCTTTCCTTTCTTTCCAATCTTTTTCTCAACACTTAAGGTCTTTTGAATTAACAGTTCTAGGAAAAACTTTGGCTCCTTTTTTATTTGAATAAAGGACTCATTGAGAAATGGATGATAGACCTGGTGACAAGCAAGAGAAAATGCAATTGGGTGCCTGAAGGAAAAGAGTGAATATCTACCCTCATCTATCACTACTGATTAGCTGCAGTGTGAGAGAGGCAGAGACAGAGACAGAGAGAGATCGGAAATAACAAATGGATTCTGGAGAGGCTGGGCTTCGCTGCCTGGTTTTTCTGGCTCATCAATCATCTCCGGTGTGGCTGATAGGTGGCTCTGTCACTCCCACTTCTATTCCACCCAACAGAGAATCTGTAACTGTGACAGGCGTTCCCCTGTCCTTTTAGTAGCAATAGCAGATTCGGCCCCTGAACAAAATGTCTGAAATACAATGTCTAACTGTGCGATGTTTCTATTCTAGCTTACCTTTAGGAGCGAGTGTTTACATGATTGCAATCCACTCTCTCAGTCTGTGGCTTTCCCAGTCCCTCCTTGGGGCAAGTGTTGGCAGCATGCCCATCATGTTCATCGTGCTTGCACAATGATAGGCCGACATTACATCAATGGGGTAAGGGTTGGGAGGGTCCATAAAAATGTTGAAGCCATTCAAGTGTGAAATGGAAAGATGAAAAAAGTGTTTTCCTAAAGCCATTTATATCTGTCATCTGTGTTTGGTCTCGATTTAATGTGTCCTCTGCTCAGTTCCTTCCTCCCACCTTTGTTGCTTGGGCCTGATCTTTCTCAGGGGAAAAACATCTGGAGAGAGCATCATCTTCGTACCTTATGAAGACATTTGTAGCAAAGCATTCTATTGACATTGTTCATTGTCTAAGGAGCTCCATAGTTTGGCATTCATTCTGGCACATATGTGTGAGTAGCTCCCAAATCATATGGTTTAACTTTTCAACTATGTATGAGAAACAACATGTATGCTCCATTCCCTCATAGCTATATATGATTCTTCAGTGTCAATAAGCTATTTGTATATTTTTCATTTCGTTTTACTCACTGGGGATTTTTCCTAGTGATCAAGGAATGGATAAGCTTTGGTGAGGAGGGAAAGTGAGGCACAAATATTATATGCTAGCTATTAATCAAAAAATGCCTAGTAGGATCCCCAATTATTTTCTCTTGATCCTGACAATATCTATATGAACTGGTCATTATTAGCTCTGTCTCACATGTATGAAATTGAATCCTAGAGGTGGACAGAAAAGATGGCAAATGGCTCCCTCCTGTCCTGGCTCCCCTGTGGATCCTCTGTTATGCAATAGTGCCCTGACTGCTAGCCATCCTCTTTGATGCCTCAAGTATCATATGTTACCTTATTGCTCAAGCATCCCTTTGGAAGACACATAGGAACCAATGTCTTTTGTATTCACCATAAGGAAACTTCAGATTTAACTCCCAACCTCTTCCCATCTCAAGCAGTTGGAAGATAGGACTATAATGTAATGAGAATAAGACTTAAATGAGTAAACTAGAATATATACATAGAACTGATCTTTATAGATTTCCATGTTGTTATTCTAATTATAATCTACTCATATTATTTCATTTATTATGGAACTACATTTTCTGAGGGGAAGCAAGTAGAATTACACTAAGAATCACACAGGAAATTCACTTTGATCATTTTTAAATCACTCATTATTTTTAACCCAAATGGTGTTATCCAGCTTGGTCACTCATGATTTATTCAAAGTTTGAGTCAACAAGGATTGTTCTGGGTATGAAAGACAGAGAATTATGGGGTTTATAGCTGGCTAAATTGCTCACTAGTCATCTAGTCCTGAATCAGCTGGTAAAACCTCTGGTTTCCAGTTTCCCAGATGTACAATGTGAATCCTGACATCTATCTTATAAAGTACTGTGAGGATTAAAATGATGCATGATCATATTATCTCTTAAGTATCTAGTATCATATCTCATATATGTTAGGGGTTAAGCAAATGCCAGTTTTCATTACTTTAAAAGTATTATATTTTTAACAAATCAGTAAAAATTCCAAACAATGTGCACTCTCATTTAAATCAATATCAAAAGAAAGTGTGAAACTCTGAAATTATTTTTTTAAAGGATGTAGCACAAGCATATGATAAAGGGGTCTTATGTGATTAGGGGAATTTCTACTTGGTTTAAAATTCAGTTTTATTATTTATAGCCAATTAGGCTCATAAAGCATATGTTCAGTAGGCAATAAAGAAGAGTGGTTCACTAATTTTATGGTCTGTAGATATATTTACAGTAGGATTGACTGGAACATAAATGCAAAGAACATGAAATTGAAAAAATTATTATTTACTATTGTTTTGTGCATTTTCATGGATTTCTAATCAAGTGTATTCATATTTAAATGGATATTCTTGAAGACAAGCACCATCCCTTTCCATGCATGGTGTTCCACTTGGAACCCAGTGTGGACATGTTTGAGTAAAGCTTCTGTTGTCACTCTTTTTCTGAGACCTGACTATCTCAATCCTTTCAACAGCCATACTGGACTAAAGAAAAAATAATTAATCACTCGGAACTCTGCTTCCTTAGAGTTTAGTCAAATGATTGGAATAAATTTACCTTTTGCCTACATGTTTTTTAGAGGATGAGGATGAATCCTAACATATGATACTTGGACTTTAAGAAAATCCAATGTGTGACACTGTAAATTTGCAAATAAATCAGGAGGCTAATATTTGCATTCCAAATAGATGTCTATATGGTATTTAAAATGAATACTTCTAGGAATACAGTTACAATGTTGAGGTGAAAAAAGCTTGCATTATTTAAGCACATATCATAACAGCCATTAGAACAGCCATCATTGTTGATCTTTGTGACACTAACTCCTAATGCTCACCCACACCAGGATTTTAAATCAATATATTTGTGCATATATATATTTACTTTTTTCACTCTACGTAACCCGATGTCTTATAGGGATTTTATTTCTCTGACTGAAGAGTTCAGAATAAACTTGCAGAGAAATGTCTTTCATAGACTGAGGCCACTGAAGAGGAAGTCTGTTCCTGTGGGTATGGTGGCCCTCCCTGAGACTGTGCCAGGGTTGGAGTGGTTGTATGCATCCTGAGACGGTGTAGTATTCACAAGCACTGGTAACTCACTCTAGACTCTGCTTTTCCACTTTGCTTACTTGCTTAGGTGTATTATGGAGCTTTCCAGATATATCATTATAAGTGACATAGGGCAATGAAATCCTTAAATGTGGACCAGTCCCAAAACTAAGACAAGGTGAGAATTGACAGAGGTCATGATGTGCATGTCTGTGTATACTCTTTTTACTTTTTAAAATTGTAGCCACTGGAAAGTTTCAATGAATTACATCTGTGGCTCATACATGTGGCTCACATCTGGGCGTTAAACTCTTTTTGGTCAGTGTGGTTCTAGTCAAACCAACTCAGATTCAAATGTGGCTTCTTCCATTTAGAAGTGAATTTAGGCAGAACCTTTTAACAACCAGAACCTCAGTTTCCAACATGTGCAAAATATGGTTAAGTTAATATCTTAGAAGACATTGTGAGAATTGAGATAGTATAAAATATGAATCCAGTAGGTGCCTGGACAAAAGTCAATGTCTCCTTCATGTATACATACAATTCTAGGTATGGGTATACACTCTACAGTATGCATATTATGTATGAGTATGTGGGTGTTAGACATCAGGATGACAAAAGGCTGCTTTTGAAAGTATTCTTTAAAGCCATCTTTTCAAACAGTTCATTGCTTGATAATTGTATAATTTTGAGTAATTTGTATGTCTATAGTATTAAAGGGTTATCAACACCTACAGCCCAGAGGTGTTATACGAATGAGAAACAGTCATTGTAAAACACATAGCACATTGCCTAACACAGCATTGCTACTTAATAATTTGCATATACTGCCATTTATGTCATTATCATAGCCACCATCACCATCATTGCCACCATCACCAACATCATCACTGAACAAAGCAGCTGGAAATCTCTGTGACTGAACATGAAGTCTGTTGTTTCTTTATGCTGCCTCACAGGAAAGGTAGTTTAATTCCATCACATACTGGTATTGCCATATACAAACTAGGTAATACCTGAAGAGGTATAAAGAAAATGGTTGTGTGGGCTGAGTAACAGAGACAGGGTGGGGTTTTGAGTCCAGTTAGGTCCCTATGACTCTGCATCCTTTTAAATTTGGAATTGAAATTAATGCAAATTCTTCTGTGCTAGAGTGAGAGTCCTCTCAATGTTCCTTTCTCTTTTTTCCCTTTCTCTCACTTCTCTTAGTTTGCCTTTACTCTTTTCCCCGAATTTATTTTTTCCAGGCTTGACACCTTCCCCTTTCTTTTTCAATTCTTCTACCCAGCACATAGAAAACAAATACATTTACTTCTAGTCCTCCAGGTAGACAATTAAGATATCATGTGGTAAGGCTGTGTATATGTGTGTGTGTTTGTGTGTGTTCACTTACAATTTGCTATTTTTCCTGGCTATGACTTGGCAAGCATATTTGCTTGGAAAAAATAATGTAGCATAATTTGCCTTTCTAATTTTCAGAGAGAGCTCTTCTGGTTACATGGGGGTCAGATTTTCAAATGACTGGTGCCAGGAAACTGGGACTGCACACAGAGCACTGTGCTAGGCAAGGAAATACTTCATTAGACTTGTATTCCACGAAGACACTTTCACTTCTTAACGCCCGTGATTTTAATTAAAACCTGGAAAGTAAAGAATCCTCTGGTTGTATTAATGCTTTCATTTCCATTAGGACGGTGGAGTTTATAAACACTATCTGGGTTTATAAATTAGTCCTCATGCGAATAATAAGTGCAGAATGTCGCATGGAAAGCAAAACTCGGCCTGCCCATCTGTTCCTCTCACACTTTCTTCTTCCATTGTCTTTTCCTCTTCAGAGACTCCTGGAGGAGAGTCTGTTTTCCTTTTACCCTCTAGATATCTGTCATCCATATGCCTTAACCATATCTATATTAAAACCAGATTTTACTTTGTGTTAATACAAGGGAGGCATTAGTGTAGCATTTGGGTATAAATCTAAAGTAAAATAAATGAAAAATTTAACCATTAAGTTCACATGAAAGACAAGTTGCCCTGTTTCTACAACTCTAGATTTCTTATCACATTTAAGAGTTTCATAATATATAAGAAACAATAGGTCATGAAAGTAATATGTCCATTTTTCTGTGTTTGAATTTATATGACTGGCTTTGGTAATTGATCATTTTTGTGTATATTTACGCACACACACACACACACACACACACACACACACACATACACCGTACATATTTATCTTTCCAAAACAAGGTCACCAGATACATGTACATGTTTGTACATAGTATTTGATCAATGTATTATCCTTCTCCTTCATGTATACCAATAAATGTAACCAGATAAACAAATATAGAATTATAGTTAAGAATGTGATGAAATTACATATTCTTAATGTATTACTATTAAAAGGAATGCCTGCCAAACATATGATTGATATTATCAATTTTAGTGAAAAGTTTCAGCAAGAGAAAAATAATATGGGCATTAAAATGAACTAGGAAATGAATAAGAGTCAGTTAACAGACATATTTTTCTCTCCAATCCTTTTGGAAATGAGGACAATATGTACTATAAACAAATATATACATATTAAAGAAGCAAGTATTCTATGAGGAGGAATAAACCTTTAGAACTACCTTCTGTGGCTTGTGTGTCATACAGACTTCAAGTGTGGGGCTGCTTATTCCCAATCTGGGAAGAATGGAATTGATGGGAGTAGATACTTTCTGTAGTTAACTTCTGAGGATTCAGGCTCAAGAGAGCTATGCCACTTTTTGGTTGGGAGAATTGTGCAACAAGCTATTTGTGTACACTCTATTCGAAATAATTGGGTGAGACAAAAAAGTGATCCTTTTGTGAGTGTCAGGACATCTGAGTGCCCATGTGGATTACCTTTGTCACATGGAGGGGCAGGCCTCTTTCTCCAGAATAGGATGTCATGTGCTCAGCTCTTTCCTCATAGGAAATTAAGGTACAGGATCTTATTGTCTATTTGTCATAAACATGGGAGTATCCTATGTAGGAGGGCCGCTGGCATGCTCTGCATATGCCTGGCACAAACAGACAGACAGATCGGAATACTGCTAATAGGCATGTCCATGATGAATGTGCCAAAAATGAGTATGTTTCCTCATAACAAAATATGCATTGTGCAACAAACATATGTATGGCAGTAAGATTTAAAAATGCAACAAATTACCCAAAATTACAAATATCAATTTATAATATTGTATACTTTATTACCAGAAAAAATATGTATTTTTTTTTATTAACCAAGTAACAAACATTTTAGGGCATTGAAAAGAATCTTGTGCTCTTGATTCCATACTTTGCTATATTCTCTCTTCAGTTTCCTCCAGTTAATTCTCCATCTTGAATGTGAGCATTTTTTAGAAACAAACAGTAATAATATCATTCTGTAGCTGTTGATTATTTCCAGAGAGCTTTTTCTTTTTCACATGCGATATCTGTTTTCAGCAATGTCATTTGGTTAGTGAGTGAGTGTGTGTGTGTGTGTGTGTGTGTGTGTGTGTGTGTGATAGTATATGCAAGTTTAGTCACTAACTTTACCACCAAGTTCACATAAAGTTCCTAAATAGCAAATATGTTGTGCAGTTAGCATATTTCATTATTCTATTTACTTCTTTATAGAATACTCTCTGTATTACCTTATTTTCAGTTTGGGAGTCATATCAACCCAGGGATAATTTTCTTATTTTACTCTTACCTAAACAGTTATTCCCATGATTATGTTATAGTTCTCTTCACAGTAATAGTGAGCCTAATTCCATAATTGCATTTTTTTAAATTTATTTATTTTTTTAGTTGTAGATAGACCCAATAACTTTATTTATTTGTTTATTTATATGTGGTGCCGGGGACCAAACTCAGTGCCTCATGCATGCTTGGCAAACGCTCTGCCACTGAGTCACAACTCTGGCCCCAAATAGTGAGTAAATTGCTCACTATTAATCCAATTAGGGAGGTTAGGAGAAGTGAACTCTAGTTTTACATCATAGTTTCTTGTGTCTTCAGGTGGTTCCTAGCCAATAGGATCTTCTTGGCCTGAGTTATGGACAAGATTCAAAGAAAATGAAGAGGAAATAGAGGCCAGAATATTATCCTAGAACTGAGGATGACAAAGTTAGAAGTTATAGTTTGGGGTTTTATTCATGTGGGTTTGCTAATACTGAGCCCCAGATTTGGAAGACATGCCCCACCTGAGTATGGCTACACTGGCTCTGGGCTGCCTGAAACACAGAAGCAAATCCTTGCATGACTGACAGCAAGGAGAAGCAGAGAATGCTGTCATTTCAAGGGAGAGGTCCCTTCTGAGAAGAAGAAAGAATGAAACTGAGCCAACTAAGTGCTATTTTTTTCAAATTTAACCAGCTTGTATGCTATCCTCCTCTACCTAGGGGCAAGAAGTAAAGGGTCAGAGAAAAGCCAAGAGCCTGCTTAGGGCTCCCCTTGTGAAAACAAGGAACTAGGAAAACTCATTCACTTCTAATAATATATTTACCTACCAGATCATGTAATCATGGAATAACCTGCAAGAGCTAGGCCAAGGAAATATGGCATGGCCTCATTTTTAAACAAAAATCTCAGTAAATATTAAACAGGTCCTTGTTTTACAAGGAAACAGCAGTATTTGGATTTTTCAGAAGGTTGGCTAAACTTGGAATAGAGATGGGCTAGTGATTTATGTTTTAAAGTGCATATAATATTTTTGGTGTGTTGTCAGGCCTCATTTTGATAAATGGATGTGAACTCATCATTTAAATGCATAGTGACATTGTCATTCAGACCACACTTGACAGCTATCTGGCTTCTTGGTTAAACTGTTAGGAACCCAGGACAGCTCTTGGGTAAAGGTCTTTGTAACCTTGGGGTGACCAACCAGGGTTGAAGGCCAGATACAGAGGAGAGTGCAGAAAGATCCATCCCCTCTCTCCTGGAGCAGATCCCAGGAATGCTATTGAGATATTTTTCCAAGTAGTTTAAATAGATGTGTCTGGTGGCAAAATGAAAACAAATGAAGAAGCCAGTGACACCCACACTCAGGGATTCAGTTTCCTGCAGCCTACAGCCCCTGGGGAAGAAGCAAGCTGGCACTTCCATCCCAAGGAATGCATCTCAGTCAGGGAAGGAGCTGCCAGAATAAGCAGGAGGAGGATGTGCTATTCCCTGATCTTTTGCTAAGCTCCCTGGAATTCTCTGACATTGCTGAATCTGTTAGAAGTGCATGTTCAGTCAGCTTGAAGCCATGGGCTTTCTGACTCCCAAAGGATTCCAAACTCATCAATTGGTCTAATCAGTACATCTCTTTTAGAAGCACTATTGGGAACTCCACAAATGCAACAGTTCCATCTCGGTTGCTTACTCCCATCTTTCATTTTCAAGCGGAATGTGCAGATAACGCATAAAAGCTGCTGATTCCCTTCAGGAGTTTAGTGGCACTGTGATGTACACAGTTGTGCTCTCTGCTACCCTGGGCTCAGGCTCAGCCTTACCTTGGCTGTTTCTTTCACCTTGCTTTTTCCTGCCCCATCTTCCCCATAACTCAGTAAAAGCAGTGCTAGAAATTGTCAGAGTGAATTATGCTGAGCATCTGGGGATTTGAGAACAATCCATAGCTCACAACTTCCCTTCTTCAATAGCATTCTGCCTACTGTTTGACTGGTCCCTAGAAATAACCTGAGTTTTATGATCAAGATTATCATTTCAGCAGCTCGTAATTATACCCATGAAGCAGATGAAGATCAAGGAAGCCTGCATTCTATATAGGGTACAAATTGGCATATCAATGGATGATATGAGAAATGTTCTGGTGAACTCAGTTGGGTATGTGTAAAATTTTTATGAGAGATTCTCTTTCACCAATAGTTTATAAAGTAGGCTTAATGATCAGGGTTGAGAGAAAGTATATTTTGGCTATCCACACTGCACATTATACATTTGGATGACAAGATTTTTGTTAAGATGCCTGAATGCTTAGGAAGGGTATTAACCAAGCAAAATGACTGTCATTTTGTGTAGTTTTGCCTCCGTCAGGGGCTAGTAAATTGCTCACTATTAAACCAATTAGGGAGGTTAGGAGAACTGAACTCTAGTTTTAGAGATCAGAACGTCGTGTTAAGCATGTCATAGTGCCCTGACTCACATGTCCAAATGCTACTCTTCCTTGTCTCTAAATTAAATAGGTGGATAACTGTGGGACAGAGGTGGCTAAAGTTACAGTATTATATTCCCATGACACCTGTGCATGAGGAGTAAAATGCTTTCCATAAGAATCTGAAACTTGTAGAAAACTAAAGATTTAAAAGAAGACATCAGCAGAAGCAAAATAAGCAAACACCGGGCATGATGGCACATGCTTGTAATTCCAGTCACTGGGAAGACTGAGGCAAGAAGATCTAAGTTTGAGGCCAGCCTGGGCAATTTTAATGAGACATTGTCTCACAATAAAGTAGACTAGGGATGTAGCTTAGTGCTCACCTAATATGTGAAAAGCCCTGGGTTCAATCTCCAGTACCAGGGAAAGGGGAAGGTAATGCTTAGATATTCTGTTTGAATTTTCCCCTCTGACCTAAAAAATACCAGCTGTAAATCCCTTCCACTTGTAGTATCTCATTACATTTTCACAACTTTGTGAAATAAGGACTGTTATTTTATTTTCTTCTTGGTCCCTCTGTGCCCCTGTTTCCTTATTTGTGAAGTGACAAGAGTAATACTAATTTCATGGACTTTTTATCAGAATGAAATGAGGTCATTTCAATCCCTTTCTATGGGTGTCAATGTGAGTCATCCAAAGAATAGACCATTTGATGGCAGGAGATGTGTAAGAAATGTGTTGGGAGAAACACAGGTGGAAGATAAAGGATGGCACAAAGGAAGGGGAAGAAGGGCTTAGCTGTAATGTGAATTGACCTTGTGAATAGAAGAATGGATAGAGAGGTTTGGATTGAAAGAACTTCGGACTATAATTCTTAGACTCAGTCCAAACAAAAAGGAGTCCTGCATGAGGCAGGACTAGCTCAGTTCTAGAATTCCCACTGTGTAATTCATTGTCAGGGAAATAGTGAGGGTGGAAGGGTCTCAGAATCAGCATCTTTGGATTCCAAAGTGTGACAGCTAGGGGCTCCCACTCAGTCTGGTCTCCCTCCAGCACAGGCTCTTAAGGAGTGACCTTCATGAAGAGGGATGCTACCGCAAACCTTACCGTACAGGTGCCTGGAACCTAGTACATGCCTGAGCTATGTTAACTATTATCATTCCCATTTCACAGGTTAAAGAAACTGCAGCCCTAATGAGAATGTGTGATTTGGCTAGGATCCCTTGTAACAGTAGAGACTTATTCTTACATTTCTGCCTCTGGATCTTGTGCTCTGCCAAGCATATCAGAAAGCTGCTGTTAGTGTGTACTTAATGTGTTTCCTTTTGTGATAAAGAAGAAACTAATTTCATTGGGAGCAACAAAACCTTACCCTAAGCCCTTTAGGTTGTGTAGCCTTGCTGCCTCTAAAAGAAGTTTATTTCTGTGGCTTCTCAGGTACAGTATGTTGCCTTTAGCATCCAGAGAACCCAGTTTCTGGGATTTGAGCCAAGACAGATTCTAAGGCTGTTCCCTAGCTCCTGGGAAGGTCATGCCACTTTTGGCTTCAAAATTCAGAAGACAGCATGTAATGCTTCTTTCTGTGACATAGAGAGGGGTATGGGTCTTTCTTAATGCTCTCATACATTGGAATATCTTTCCATGTGATGCCCATTTAAATCTCCTCATGGTGTATAATTTACCTTCTATGGCCCTTAATCTGTTTTCCACTGAACAGATTTTACTTTCTATTTTAACCCCCCAAAAATATATCTTTTAAGACGTGTGTGTTAACAAGTCTTTTCAAATGTCTAAAAAGATGCTCATAGTACACTTCTTTTTTTTTTTCATTTTTGGGAAATAATAATGTAACACAGCCACTCTCCAGTTAGTGTGTATGCTTCGATTAAAAGAGGTAAACTTCCAATTGACCTAGCAGATACACAGCTGCATTAGGCCAAAAGAGCAATATAATACCATTTCTGGGTATTGTCATGTTTAAGTAATTTATAATCTCTTGCATCAGAAAATAGACTTAAATATCCCTGAGTTGAGGTAAGAGAAGTTAAATGTGATCTTGCACACTCACAGAGACACACGCAGGCACACTGATACATTTAGCTCTGAGATATAAATGTGGGGATACACTTGAGAGAAGCCCAGAGCAAATATAATCAGGCATTTTGGTGGAGAATGGCATCCCCCTCCCCCGAGTTGGAATGGAACTTCCCAGCATTATGTTAGTAAAGACCAAAGGACATGACATTTTCTCCCATTTTCCTGGATTCTCTAATGTAACAGCTTCTGTCCTACTAGCTCAGTGCTCTCAATGGCCCCTAAAGCTACTCAGAAAGTTGGTAATAATCACCTCCAAGATTGCAGCTTCCAGACAAGATGCTTTCCATTGAGCCTGTTAAATCTGCCATTGGAATAGCCTTTCCAAGAGGACAAAATTGGTTGGTTTGTTTCTTTGTTCCCTGACTGCTCAAAAAAAGAATTTGAAGAGGTCACATTGTTAACCTGGCAAGATGTGTCAAACCACAAATCACTAAAATGTGGTTGAAGCAACACTGCATGGCTTCAAAACAAGGCTCCCCCTCAGAACAAAGGAGGCCACCTTGGTAGTGGATTACTCTCTGATGATCCAGTGTGTATATTTGAGTCTGTCTTCAAGTTTATTCAAGAACAGCCTCAGAACTGAGACTGTGACATGGGTCATTCTGGAGGCATTATCAGTCAAATAAAAAGAAGCAGTTTGGGAAGAGGTCTTATAGTCATCCTAAAATGACAACAGAAAGCAACACTAACCCAGCAGCTAAGCTTGCTGTTGCACAAGGGGTAGCCTCCAGGGATGCCAGGAGAATAAAGACCTGAATTGAAAGGCAGGGTTATTCAGTCCTCACTGAATTGGTGCCCTCTCACCAACTCAGCCCTGCTGCTCAGGTTTCCTACTGGAAACAGCAACCAAAAGGGTTTCTTTATTTAACCTTTGGTTTTTCTATGGCATAGTTCTCTTGACATTTCCCATGTAATAAAATTAAGTAAAATAAAATTTAAAAGAAGCAACATTATTTTATTTGAATTTAGGCTGGAGGACAATTCCAATAGAAACAAATAACAATCACAATATGACAAAATATATCTATAGTCTATCCAAGAAGCTGGCTTTAAAGAGCAATATTTAGAGATAATTTAATAGGTGAAGTAGGTCCTTGGAGTTCACTTAGAAGGATTTAAACTACATAATTTATTTATGTGATTTGTGCTTACTAAGGGATATTTCTTTTATTGTCTTGAAGACTAATCCCCTATCCTTTTCTCGCCTCCTATGTCTTTAGACATAGTCATCAGTCTTGAAAAATCACCAACACTTGATTTACTTTATTTATTTTCACTGAGTATCTTGGAAGGATGAGAATAGAATGCAAAATAATTCAATCACATACCATGTGATTAAGTTCATGAGAACCTAAAAGGTTTGTAGCAGCATCTTTAAATCTTCTCTTTCAGTTTCTTATTTTACATGCCAAAAAAATAGTATATGCTTAGTTATTTGAAGTTTTAAATTCATGTATTGAGATAGCAAATAAGCATCTGTGAGGGTACATCTTACAACATGTAATATTATACTTCCCATTTCATACAACGGAAATGCAATGTTCAGAGAGGTTAATTCACTCTTGCACATTTAGCAGATATAACTAACCTTAACATCGGTCTGATGTTTCTGTTCACTGGGACACTTCAGTATTTTGTCTGTATGATGTTAGATCCCACTATAATCTATCATCTGTGCAGTAACCAAAAAGATATTTTTTAAAATTTCACCAGATAAGGTTATCCTCTTGCTCAAAAAGCCTTCCAACAAATTCCCTTTGCATGTAGAATAAAAATTAAAGATCCTTGTCACGACCTCACCTTGAGTATCTATGTGACCTCACCTTATACCACTCTCTCACTGTTAAACTCCAGCCTCACTGCCCTTCTTTCCGTTCTATGAGCATGTCATGTTTATTCTCTCACCTTGACAGACTTTCAGACTTGCTCTTTCTTCTACCTGAAACTGTTGTGAGATTTGTGCATTGCTTGCTTGCTTTTGTCATTTAAGTTCAGTTTAAACGTCACACCTCACATGTTCTGAGGGGTATATTTGTCAAATCAAATTTCACTGTAGTATACATTATCAGAAATTACTTTTTTGTTTATTTGCTTGCTTACATGTTTATTCTATGCCTCTTCTCAACATATACAACCTTGCATGTAAGTCCTACAGCAGGTGACACATTCTCTTTTATTCTCTTCTGAGATCATAATGTATGAGATGGTCCCTGAGATTCTTCTACACTGCAGATGCTTAATTTTGAAAGCAGGCTGAAAAATTCAAAGGCATTTCTTCATATCCTCAGAAAATTGTCAGATTTGAGCTAGACAGTAAATAAAAGTTTTAAATTAGGCTTTTATTATATAATGCTAAATTGAGAAAACATACAGTTAGATATGATATTATTGGAAATATATACCCCAAAACATCAATGAAATAGACCAAATACTAAAAATAATGACGATATCATCTTTTGTATATTAATATTATATTTTCTTGATTTTTTTACAGTGAATTTATGTTGCTTTTATTAGTGGGATAAAATCACTTTTAAAGCATAAGATAAAATTTAAGGAAGAAAAGCAATTTCTTAGTACTCAAATGATTATTTTCTCAAGGTACTCAGCTTCCCAATGGGCATTAAAACTAACATTAACCTGTTCTCATGGCCACGTGGTCTCAGTTCTTCTACTGTGTCTCATGTGATGGTTTTGAGTTCTTCTCTTCAGAATGTAATTAGGTTTATTTATATCGCTACAGCACTCAGCACTATGTATAATTTTCTAGGAATGATGTAAATGATGCAGAGTAAAGTGGAATAATGTTCTTCTACTTTCTAGATAATTCCTAGATGTTTATTGCTGCTTAAGTTTGCACTGGATTTTTGACAACTCTCATCATGGAATTAGAAACTTAGAACATTTTCTCCATAGGCAAAAATGTTACCTGCACTGCCTCAACTCATACCTACATGAGTACTTTTGTTTACATTTACAAACAAGACCTAATATTACCTTGTAATATATTATGTTGATTTAGAGTTGTCTCAGTCTTCTGGTATATTGAATTTATTTTTTTAACCCAGATTCTATCACCCAGTGGATTCATTATTCTGTCCCCATGTTCATTTTATTTACATATGTGATGTTCATTTAATTAATTTTAAGAATATTTGATAGGTCAAGGTCAAGAACAGAGCTCAGTTCAAAGCTACTAGATTCTTCTTAGTTAATGCTCCTCCAGGCATCCAATACACACTATGGTTGCAATTGATCCATTATAAATCTAGCTAGTAATATGATACAGTCCATGTATCTTGATTCTTAACAATTCATCAGTGGTGAGGGTGGTAGGAAGTATCCTTCTGAAATCCAGATCAACTATACCTGTATGATTTAAAATTTAAAATCTTAATGATTGTGTGTTGAGAGAAAGAATCTGCAAACCAGGATTGCACTGTGCTTAGTGAATCCATGGTAGACCTTAATGAGCATTGCATTATATTCTAACAATCAACAGTAAAATACTTTAGTTCCCAAAATTCACATATTCTCTTCTGAAAATCAAGTACTTGCTTATCTTTGGTCTCTACCACTCGTGCACATCTTCATTATTTCTTTAAAAACACTCTCAATAATTAATTTACTTCAATTGTGAAGTTTATCAGTACTCCCCAAGGTTGTAATTTGTCCCAGTAGGAAGAATCAACATCATTTAATTTTTCCTAATTTCCCCACCCATCTTGAGCTGTAGTTCTCTCTGAGTGATGTTGATTCTACTCTTTCTTTCTCAAGAACAACACTCCATTTAAAAGAGAAGCCATTAAAGACCAAATTTAAATCGTTCTGTTCTTTTTCTGTCCTTTTTTGCCATTATACTCTCTACACTCCTTGTTCTCTTCCCTTAACAGAAACTTAATAGATTTTGCTATGATATCATTTTACTTATCTTATCCTCTCTTTCTCACCTTGCTGCTTATTTAAATTAGAGGGGTAGAATATTTATTTTATGGCTATTCTTAACTCTTATTATTTGCCAAATTAATATATGTATTGGAGATTTGGTTCGATTCAAAATATTTTGTCTGGGTATTGTGGGGAATATCAAGATTAGTAGAACATGACCCACACTTTCAGAGAACTCTAGATATTTTCACACTGGGATACTGCTAGTCTTGTTTTAGAGCACAATAATTTGCTGAAGAGAATGTTAATTATTCTTTACCACTGTTTCAGCACCAGGGACAATGCTCACTGTGATGCTTACAACCACTGTGCATGTCATAAAGTATATTGCTGTGCATTATCACTTTTGGTTACTTCTAAATAGGGTCCCTGTTAGTGATTAGTCTGCACATATTTATTAATCTGCACATTGTCTGCCTTAGTTCTACCTTTGGACAAACTTTACAGTGATTTCCTGTCTTGCTATTTTTATGCATTCATTGTTTAGAAGTATTTGAAGAGGGATGAGAAGTAAGAGCTTCACGATTATCAGCCTACATTATACTTTTCATTTTTCCCTTGAAACTCTAATTATGAGCCCAATTGGTATCTTTTCTTCTGAGAAAAACTTGCACTCAACCTTCTCGTCAAATAAACAGTGTAGTGAAGCATACTGCCAACGCAATATCCTCTGGTTGGAAGTTAACAATTTATAGGTGATGATAATCTGTTTTTTTACAGGTTTTTACAACATCCTCCTGTAAAAGTAACCAAGCTTCAGATAGTCTTCAATATAAATAGAAGAACTGCATCCTTTTTCCATCTTTTCCCCTAAGAAGGAGTATTAGAGCAAAGTGAGTGAGTGTAGCACTTTAAATGGGTGATCTAGATTGAATCTATTGAAACTTATAAGCTTAATTTTATTAACAATTTAACACTTAACAGTGATAGTTTATTGTTTTGAGAAGATAATCCAAGTCCATCCAAGTAGAAATCCTGGGAAGTTTTGGCAATGGTTCTAGAATTAGAAACAGAGTATTCTATTTCTATACCTCAATGGAATGCATTAAACAACCCAGAAAGGTGACATGGAAGACTCAAGAGGTGTTAAGGCCTAGTAGTTTGAAACTGATTTTGAAATCAAAACAAAAGCTAGATTTTGTGATTTTAGGGGAAAAAATAAATCAAGATACATACTTAATTACGTTGGCTCATAGAGTTATAAAATTCCAGAATTCTAGATATCTGTTATCAAAGATGGAGGAATTAGAGAAGTTCCTTCGTCCCAGACCACTACAACCTTCTAGGACCCTGTAGTTTTGCTCTTAGGCATGCATCTGAAAATTTTCAGAACATGTTGCCAACAAGAATAGTTAAAATACCCCATTTTCAAAGTTTCTATTTCTACTTAAAACATTCAGAATATAGCTATAAACTTCCAGAAAGAATATTGATTGAAGCTGTATGGAATGCATTATTTTCATGTTCTTTTGGTGATTCTTAATAAAAATGTTTCAATCATTTGCAGTGTCTAAGATACCTGAGGATTCAGTGGTTGAGAGTACCAAGTTGCCTTGCTTCTGAGGACACTGTTGGGTATTGTACCAGGTACCAGATAGAATGGTCAAAACAATTAACAGTCCTCCAAGTACATTATCAGGAAACTAATAAAACTTAAACATGCCTCTGGTTTCTTAGGCAGATAATATTTTCTTATCTTCTGAATTTTCTGCTGGAGAGAGTCAAATTTCCCAGCTACCAGCATATAGTAACCCTGAGTATATATGATCATTGTCTTGTAAGAAATTAGACAGTCAGTTGACTCTCTGGACTCCCAGGGACATCTACTCCAGGCAACATAGCATTACACGGTCATGGGACATATAAGAAACATAACCACTGAAAGGAAGACAACATATTTTTCAAACTGTAGGCAAGCCCAGATGCTTCCTTAGAAAAGGATTCTAAAGCTCAAACAACTGTAAATGCTCCTTTTAAAGACTATAAGCTTCTTGACGTTTAAAAATATAAATACACATTAAGGGCATACTCAAAATGCAGCTGGCTGTTATAAATCAGATGTTTGGCAAGGGACAGTATGTTATGTGGAATATTTTCACCCATTAGGAATGACCCACTTTGTACTTTCCAGGGCTCTGTTTCTTTCTTCCACTTAAGACAATATTTTATCACTCTCCTCCATGTCATCTACTTTCTATGCATACATATACTATATATGCAAAGGTTTTATTTGTATTGATTTATTCACCTCATTCTGTATTCACCACATACTTTTCCCAGCCTCTAAAGAACTTATTATAATAAACAATGCAGTAAACATTAAGTAGCTAATCCTCAAGCATTTTCCCCTAAGGTGACATTATTCCAATTTCACAGATGATGAAACTGAGGTATTTATAACTTTAGAATAAATAAGATTATAGTTAAAGATGGCAGATTTGAGGAAGGGTACCCTTTTCAGTAGTTAGGAGACTTGGGATTCAAGCAGCAGAAGGGCTGTTTCTCAGCAAGGTGGGAGACAGAGAGAATTCATTGAAATTCAATATCAGACAGTCAGAGAATCTTAGAGAACCAGAAATTCGAGTGCTTTGAACAGAGGACAAGAAGGAATACATTGGAGCCAATCTGGTGGCAGCAGCAGCACCAGTTCACTACAGAGGGAAGATGCAACAAGAGCAGAGAGAACCACAATGGACAAATTGAGCATGGGAAAATCTGCAGAACAGAAATAGAGGTTGCATAGCTGGCTGTTGGAAAATTCTCTATGGTTCTGAAGTGTCAAGCAGAGAGCTGAGGCAGGGAACCATCTTGAAGAGATCTCACTGGGATTGATGCTACAGGAGCCCAGGAGATCAAAGCAAATAATACCATGCTGTCCGAGCTAGTACTTACTTTGTAACCTGGGTGTGCCAGGCAGAGTATAATGAACATGAGCAGAGAGAGAATTGGGCCCAAGGAGATTCACATTGGTGATATAAAGTTGTATGTGGCTCACTTTCTCTTTTAGTCTGTGGGCTTACTAGAACCAGATAAAGAGGGTCCAGAAACTGGACAAATGGGCAAAATTGCACTCAGAAATTTGAGCCTGGGATGACCACATTTATGAGTGGTAGAGTGTGCAAGACCTGCACAAGGTTGGTTACCCCACCCTAATGGTAGCATTCTTGGGTGTCCCCTGAGATCCAGAAGCACTGCAGAGATTAGCATCTGCCCATCCCTAGGGGTGCATTGATCAAATCTCTCTAGATCAGATAACACCTGACAAATTCACAAAAGTATGATTAGGAGCTATACCCCAGATACCCAAACTTCCCATTTAAATATCTGCATTGATTTGAGAGATTTTTGAAGTGCATTGATAAGTCTGTCCAGACAAACTCCAATTAAGAACACTTCACATCCCATCCTACTTTATACTGGTAAGGAGGGGTGCCTGAGAGCGATTTCAATCTGCATCAGTTCCATGCCATCCCAGCAACTTTATGAGCAACGCAAAAATAGGAAGGGTCTAACAGCACCTAACCCTGCCTTTTTCTAAGAGGCACATGGTCCAAGAAGAAACAGAAAGAAGGGCAATGTGAGACAGGCAGGCAGCACTCATCCATCCTTGCCAACATTTGTGACTATCTCAAGGTGACAATCCTTTCATTTCTCATTAAGCGGTTTTACCTTATTGGGGTGGAGGGCAAGTTACTGGGGATTGAATTCAAGGGGACTCAGCCACTGAGCCACATCCCCAGCCATATTTTGTATTTTATATAGAAACAGGGTCCAGGTGAGTTGCTAAGTTCCTCATTGAATTTCTGAGGTCGGCTTTGAACTCTCTATCCTCAAGCCTCACACTCCTGAGCCTCTGGAATTACCTTTTTAATTATTTAAATTTTTCTTTGTTTTTTCTTTCTTTTTTCTTTTTCTTCTTTTTGGTGTTCTTGCTGTGCTGATTGGCTCATTTTATACACACACACACACACACACACACACACACACACATACATAAATTTTATTTTGCCATTTGAAAGTTAAGGATTTTTGTGTATTTGTTTTCTTTTGATTTTTATGTGTGTGTGTGAGTGTTTGTTTCTTGCATTACTCTTTCTTTTTCCTGTAATACACATATGATCTTGTTTTTTCTTTGGCTGTATTTGTTTGTTTCTTTTATTTATTTTTTCTCCTCTTTGTTTGAAGATATAACTTGCTACCACTCTTCTGCTTTCTCTCTGTTCAAAGTTTGTATATTCCAAACTTCCTTTGCCTTCCAACCCTGCCTTTCTTTTGCTTAATAAACTGTAATTTTATCATCTTTTAGAACTATTTAGTTGATATAATTCCTACTTCTATGTTTTATTCAGGTTTTTTTCATCACCATGAACAAAAGATTTTATAAGAACAACACAGAGGAAAGAAAAAATAAGATTTTTGCTTATGGCTAAATAGTTGACTGACTGCATAGCTCTGCAACATCATGGTTTAAGGAAACAGCAGAGGAAGCAGCTCAGAACATAACAGCCAAGGAGCAGAGAAGTGCTTCACTTATCAGGGACAAAATATAAACTTCAAAGGCAAACCCCCAGTTACCTATTTTCTCCAGCCACAATCTACTTCCCTACATTTACCTCATAGTCAATCCATATCAGTGAATTTATTCATTAATTTGGTTTCATTTCTCAAAATCTAATTATTTTGCCTCTCATTCTTGTCTCACATTTGAGCTTTTGGGAGACACCTTGTATTTAACTATAACACTTTACCATTAACATTGCTGTGATTCTTAGTACTACAGATAGCATAGTTGACACTTGTTGCTTACTTTAAGGGTAGATCCAGTTACTTACTATTTGTTGTTGTTGCTGTTGTTAATTACTGACCCCACCATTCTTCTTTATGTGGTAATTAGTGTTGTGGATGTCATAGTAAACACTTGGTATTCATTTTCATGCCATATATATTTTGCTGCTGTTGTTTATTACCAACATTCTGAGAGGTGTTGGGAATCTACTGGGACACTGAATTCACTGGGGAGAGACTCTGCTGCTTAGCTTCAACCATAACCCAGACAAGAGATAGAACCCCTTGCTCTACACACAAACGAACCCTACTCAAACTTTAACAGTACTTTAACATATAATATAGGAGAAACAAAACCTCCAAATGATCAGGCCCCAAATATGAACAACTATTTGTGTGTTGGAGGAGATCCATTCCCATGGCAAAAACAAAGTCTCCAAAACAGAGTCTCCCAGGAATCTTTAACATTGTACCAACTCTCTAAGAATAAATCAAACCAGCAGCTTTGCAAAGGGGAACTGAGAGGGACTGGAGGTGCAATTTAAGACTTGGATTACACTGAAACTATGGGTTGATGATAAGATGCACAGACAACACAAGACTAATAGGGCACAGACAAATATTCCCCAAAGGACATCCCTCATGAAAGAGGAATTGGAATTCATCTCAACAGATGTGCAAGTCTCAAATATCTGAAAATAAGAGAAAAAAGAAGTTCCCCACAATATATAATCCCCCATTAAAGGAACACACTTATATCAAAGAGTATGAAATTCCAGAGAAATATTAGAGAAAATTGAAATTAAAATTATTAATGAGGTAAAGAATGATCTAAGGAATGGATTAGGAGAGCAAATGCTGGAAGTGAAAGAGAGTTTCTGAAAAGGAAATTCTAGAAATGAAAGATATAATAAATCAAATAAAAATTCACTTGAAAGATTCACCAACAGAATATGTTTTATAGAAAACAGAATTTCAATCCTGAAGAAGAGGATATATGAACTTGAACATTCAGTAGGCAGGAAGAAAATAAAAATAAAAATCATGATCAGAGTACACAAGCAATATGTGACATCATTAAGAGACCAAAGTTAAGAGTCATTGGGATTTTGAAAAGGGTGTGCAGATGAAAGCCAAAAAGGTATGGAATGAGATAAACCAAACCCTGGAAGAAAACAATGGCCAACCAAGATTTATCTGGAAAATTCATCATTCACAATCAAAGAAATAACAAAAATTTTTCAAGATAAGGTTAAACGAAAGGAATTCATGACCATTAGCTAGCATTACAGAAACTATACAAATATGACACACCGAAGACCTCAAATGCAAATCCCTGATTTTCATACTAAAAAATCAGTTAAACAAAGGAAAATTAAGATCAAATTAAATATATGAAACAAATAAAATTATAGGAAATGATAACTTTTCCGAGGGATAATGACCAATGTCTCTTTGGGGGATTCTTCCTGCCCAGGGGAATCCAAGCCACCCTACAATTTATAATCTCAGATAATTAGCAAGTAACAAAGGTCATATACTCAGAAATACAAAGCCCCTGGTAGATCTAGTCCACATGGATTCTGGAACTAGACAAAGGGGAAATGGCTCCATGATTTATTTAAGGGGGTATATCAAAGGCAGGGATAAGGTTTCAAGGGCAGAGTCCTGCTTCCTGATGTCTTGCTGTCAGCAGGTTGACTGACATCTTGGCAGGTCACACCCATCTCAGGTGCTGTGTGGGCCATGGAAGAATGGGAAAGAGATTGTGATTTTCCCTGAGCAATTTACCACAAAAAATGCCCATTGGCCATTACCAGACACAGATGTCTCTAGCCATGAGGCTTTCATGTGCAGTGACCTACATGCAACCCCATGGACAGCTCCTGACAATAACTAACTTTCCGTATAGCCCTGAATGTAAATGGTCTCAACTTTTCAATTAGAAGACAGACTGTCAGAGTAGATTAAAAAAACAACAACAACAAAAAAAAAAAAAAAAAAAAAACAAGAGACTCATCTCATAGGCAAAGACATCCACAAACTGAAACTGAAAGGATGGAAAATAAAAAGATATTCCCTACAAATTGGAGTCTGAAACAAATAGGTGTAGCTATTCTCATCTGATGAAATATATTTCAAGCAAATTTATCAGAAGATGCAAGCTGCACATGGTGCAAATGCCTGTAATCCCAGCAGCTTGGGAGGCTGAGGCACTGAGCCAGGCAGATTGTGAGTTCAAAGCAAGCTTCAGCAATAGCAAAGCTTCAAGGAACTCAGTGAAACTCTGTCTCTAAATAAAATACAAAATGGGATTGGGGTTATGGCTCAGTGGTTGAGTGCCCCTGAGTTCAATTCCTGATAATAAAACAAAACAAAACAAAAATATAGGAAGATGCAAGGAAGGTCACTACATCGTGGTAAAAGAAAAAAAATTAAAAAGAAGATATAACAATAGTAAATATTAATGCTTCAAAGTTGGTGCACCTAATTACCTAAAGCAAACAATTCTTAACAGTAAGTCTCAGACCCCAATATAATGATATTGGTTATTTCAACACATTCTTTTTACCAACAGACAGGTCATGCAAACATGAAATCAATAAAGACATTTATGACCTTAATAATACTATAAATCAAGTAAACCTAACACACATATATAGAATATTCCTTTCATAAACAGCTGAATTCATTTTCTTCTCAACATCTCATGGAACTCTCTCTAATATTAACCATATTATAGGGTGTAAATCAAGATTTTTCAAACAAAAAATAAACATTTTAGTCACTTAAATCTCATTAGAGTACAGTGGAATTAAATAGAAATAATTAGCAAGAAATATTTATAGGGATATATAAACACATAAACACAGAAATATTATACAATATTCCCATAAATGAGGAATAGATTATAGAAGAAATTTTTTTAAAAATCCTAGAATCAATAGAGAATAGTGATACACTTTACCAAAATCTCTGAGACACTATGAAGGTTGTTCTAAGAGGAAAGATGATGGCATTAATTACCTACATTAAAGAGAGATCCCAAATATGCAATCTAATGCTACATCACAATGCCCCAGAAAAGCAGGATGAAACAAATTTGAGACCAGTGAAAGGTGGGAAATAATAAGAATCAGAGCTAAGATTAGTGTAATGAAATGTTTTTTTAAAAATTACTAAGGATCATTTAACAAAAGCTTGTTCTTTCAAAAGATAAATAAGATTGGTACACCTTTTGCCAAACTAAGCAAAAGAAAAAAAACAAGACCAAAATAAACAAAATTAGAGATAAAAAAGGAAATATCCAAATGGAAAGTTTTGAGATCCAAAGGATTTTTAGAGACTATTTTGAAAACATATGTACCCATAAACTGGAAAATCTAGATGATATTGACAAAATTTTAGATACATATCAGTAACCATAATTGAAACAAGAGATTATAGAAAATGTAAACAAACCAATAGCAAGCTAAAAAATTAAAGCAGTGATAAAAATTCTTTCATCAAAGAAAGGTCTGGGACCAGATGGATTTTTAGCTGAGTTCTACCAAGCCTTTAAAGAAGAATAAATGCCTATCATCCTCAAAATTGTTGAGGATCACAAATAAAAGTGAGGAAACTCTTCCACATTTATTCAGTGAGGACAGTATCACCATGGTGATAGAGATATATCAATGAAAAAAACTAAATACCAATAGCCCTGAAAAATATTAATGAAAAATCCTTAATAAAATACTAGTAATTCATATTCAAAAGCACATTAAGAAGATTGTACAATATGACCAAATTGGATTCATCTGAAGGATATAGGATTGGTTGACATAAACAAATCAAGAAATATAATTAATCACATAAAAAGAATCAGGATCAAAATTTACATGATTGTGTCAATATATACAGTAAAAGCTTTGGAGAAAATTCAGCACCACTCATATTAAAATACTGAAGAAACTAGGGGTAGAAGAAACTTACCTCAACCTCATAAAGGTTGTATATAACAAATCCAAAGTCATCATCATACTGAATGGAGAAAGACTGAACGTATTGCCTCAAAAAGCAGTGTCCACTCTCAAAAGATGTCTACTCTCACTGCTCTTATTCATTATAATTCTTGAAACTCTAGCTAGACCAATCAGGCAAGAGAAGGAAATTAAAGTGATACAAACAGTAAAAAAAAGAAGTCAAACTATTTCTGTTTACTGATGACATGACGTTACAAGTAGAAGACCCCCACTCCCGCCCAAAAAAATATACTCCCATCATAAGACTTATACATCTGATCAACAAATTCTACAAAGTAGCAGGATATAAGATTAATATACAAAAATCTATAGTTTTTATATGCTCTAATAATCTGCTGAGAAGGTAACCAAGAAAACTACTCCATTCACAATAACCTTAAAAATAAAATACTTTGGGATAAATCTAAGGAGGTAAAATACCTCTACAATGAAAGTTACAAAACACTGAAAAAAGAAGTTGGCAAGACCTCAGAAAATTAAAGTATCTACCATGTTCATGGATCAGCACAATCAATATTATCAAATGGCTATATTAGCAAAAGCAGTTACAAATTAAAAACAATTCCCATCAAAATATCAATGACATTCTTTATAGTACTAGAAAAAATGGTTCTATAATTCATATGGAGGAATAAAAGATTCAGAATAGACAAATTCTGAGCAACAAGAATGAGGCTACAGGCATCATGATATTATTTCAAATTATGCAACAGAGCATAAGAAAAACAGCATAGTGTTGGTATAGAAACAAACATGAAAACCAGTTGAATAGAAGACACAGAGACAAGTCTAGATAAATATGGTCATCTGATCCTTCACAAAGGTACCAAAAACATGTTGGAGAAAAGATCGCCTTTTCATGAAGTGGTGTTGGGGAAACAGGATATCCATATGTAGAAGAATTAAACTAAATCCTTATCTCTCTCACCTTGCACAAAAGGCAACTCAAAGTAGATCAAAGACCTAGGAATTAGTCCAAAAAGAGTGAAACTACTAGAAAAAAACACAGGGACAGCATTCAGTGCAGAGACTGACTTCCTTAATAAGACCACTTAATTTTAATAAATAAAATCTAGAATCAATAAGGAGGAAGGCATCAAATTAAAAAACTGCACAGGAGCTGGTGTTGCAGCTCAGGGGCAGAGTTCTTGCCTCGCATGTGGGTACTGGGTTCCATCCTCAGCACCACTTAAATTAAAAAAAAAAAAAAGAAAACCTCTGCGAGTATAAAGAGAGGGATTATGGCATGGGCAAAAAAATCTGTATGAGCTACTTTTCAACAGAGTGTTAATATCTGAAATTTATGAAGAACACAAAAAACTTGACACCAAAAAATTATATGACCCAATCAATAAATAAGGAAATGAACTAGTAGATATTTATCAAAGGAAGAAATACAATGGTCAACCAATTACATTACAAAAAAATGTAATATCTTTTGCAATCAGAGAACCACAAATGAACACTGGATTCATTTCATATCACTTCACTTAGAATGGTAATCGTCACAAACAAAAATACAAATGAATGCTGGTGAGAATGTGGGAGAAAACATACACTTATACTTCATTAATGGGACTTCAAATTAGTAAAACCACTTTACAAAGCTGTAAAGTCAAATGACTAGGAATGGAACCACCAAAGGACCAAAATATTCTCCATTGATATTTATTCAAAAAAACTAAAATTAGCCTACTATAGTGATACATACCAATGTTTATAGCAACCCAAGCCACATAGCCAAGTTACAGAACTAACCTCAGGGCCCATCAACAGATGAATGGGTAAATAAAATGTAGTTTATATACACAATGAATTTCTACTCAACCATAAAGAAAAATCAAATTGCCATTTGCTGGTAAATTGATGGAACTAGAGAACATCATTCTAAGTGAAATATGTCAGACTCAAAAAGTCAAGGGTTGAATATTTTCTTTCATATGTGTAAGCCAGAGACAGGAAAAAAAAAACTAGGAATTTTTTCTTTACTTTTAAAAGGAGGTGGGGCTGGGGATGTGGCTCAAGCGGTAGCAGGTAGCATGCTCGCCTGGCATGCGTGCGGCCCGGGTTCAATCCTCAGCACCACATACCAACAAAGATGTTGTGTCCGCCAAAAGCTAAAAAATAAATATTATAATTCTCATTCTCTCTCTCTCTCTCTCTCTAAAAAACAGGGAGGTGATTTCACAAACAGAAGGGAGGAAATAGGGGACATAGGGAAGTACTGGGGACTGAAATCTACCAAATTATGCTATGCCCATATACAAATACACTACAGTGAATCCTGGTATATACGTGTGTGTATATTAATACATATATAATCATGCTTTATATATAATGATAATATACTAACTAAAATGATAATAAAAGAAGGGAGTTCAATATAGTGTAACAAGGGAATCAGGTAGGGAGGTAGGGAGTGAAAGGAACAGTAAGTACTAGGGAAAGAGACTGAGCAAATTATGTGCATATACAATTATTGCATAATGACTCCTATTATTATGTATAATTATGATATACTAATAAAAAAATAAAATCAAATGAGGCACAGTGGCATATGCCTGTAATCTCAGTGACTCAGGAGGCTGAGGCAAGAGGATTATGGATTCAAAGCCAATCTCTTTAACTTAAAAAGGCCCTAAGCAACTTAGTGTCTCAAAAACATAAGAAGGATCTGGGGGTGAGGCTCAGTGGTAAAGTCCCCCTGAGTTAAGTCCCCAGTACCCCCCAAAATAATAAAATTCAAAAGATTATTGCTAACGAAATTTGGAATCTTATTTCAAACCATAGATCTGTTTTTATAGTAATGTATTTCTAGCCTTATTTAAAACTTAAATTTTATCTTCTTTATCTGACTTTGTAGAATCTCTATAATTGTGTTTACATGTAGTCACTGAAGTTTTTGATTTTTAAGACCCATTTTTTTCTTCTTTCTTAACAATCCATTTCTTCACCATTGATCAAATGGGGTTGTATATTCAAGATATTTTGTTTTAGAGATTGTTCAGATTGCAAGTTATAATCCTTAGGTCTAGTAATTTTATCCCTAGATTAATGTCTGTGTGTGTGACATTAAAAAATCTGACATCAAAAATGATACTGTGGGCATTTTACACATTGTTTAAGTATGAAATTCAATATTAAATCTACCTACTTATGTTTAATACCTTTCCTATTGGTGTTTTTATCAATGCATATATCTCATGTTCCAGAAGCAAGTAAATTTCAAAGCTGATATCAGTGCATGTACTTCATGGTGTCCCTTAGGGTTCCTACCAGATGAGACCAGAGCCCAGAAGGAGAACATAGCCCTACTAAAGGGCACCAGTGACTCTTCACAGGTATTTTCATCCATGCACTCTCAAGAGGAAAACCATATGAAGATCTGTCTCTAGTGTGTTATCTGAGGAAACTGTAAAATGTCTTCATATCATTCCTAATATGACATTTTCTCACTTGGAGTTATTTCCAGCATTCCCATTAAAATCCCATAAGGCAATATTTTCTCCACAAACTTAGAAAAAAAAACATATTTCTTATCCTCATTGGGCTTGTTTTAATTAGCAATAAAAATAGATTCAAGAAAAGTTTCATGAGACAGGATAGGAATACCATTGAATTGGATGGTAATATGCCTGCTACCTAGTTTTTGAAGAGTGAACTGAAGAAAGTAAAATTGCCAGTATATATAAACCAGCCTGGTTTCCCAGAGCAAGGTCCTCCTGAAATATTGGTTGGGGCGGGGGTGCTATTGTAGAAGAATAAGATATGTTCTGCCCATAGAGTTTCAGAAACCTCCTCTTTGGAAGGGTATGCTAAGAGATTGATTCATTGCACTCCAGCCCAGGACCATAGATTTGATAATTCAGACAGCCTTGGAAGCCTATCTGAATCACCAAATCATGTTTGAAGCAGTCTTCTCCAGAGATGATAAAATGGGTCGTATACAACTCTAAGGTTGTGTTTGGAGAAAAGAATCCTCCATATTGAGATCTTTGAAGCAATCCAGCCTCCTGTGTTGACAGCCATTCTATGTATAATGGTGAAACTTTCATGGGTAATGAAGGGAAAATAATTTTTGAAGCAGCAAGAATGTGAGGCTCTGGGGACTAATGGACATAATGTCTAACTAGAGTTTATGAACTCTGCCTAAAAATCTACAAATTGATTGAAGAATATAAAGCTAAGAATCATGATGCTAGCCAGACAAAACGACATAGAGTAGCTTGATTTTATCTTCAGGCATCTATTTGAGGCTTTTGGTTAACATGGTCAGTTTGTCTCTAGCCTGTAAGTAATGCCTCACTGGATTTCTTTTGAGCATCTTACCAGAGTATTGGAACTCCTCTCTCTGATCTTGAGCATTACATTAATAATTTTGTTATACATAAATTATAGTAACTAATATTTGTTTAGTGGCATACTATGCTAGACCAGACTTAAGGATTGTCCATGTGTATCATAGTTTCATTGGTAGAGAAATTAGTGTTTCAATTATGCCAAAAGAGTAACTGAAGTCCAGATCACTTTGCTAATTTCACAGACAAAACACACATTTTACTTTGATGATCCTCCAGTCACCTAACCTCAATTCTCCTGTGTGTGTGTGTGTGTGTGTGTGTGTGTATAATCATCAGAGCACACTGTGGGATCCAATTTTCTAAATATAAAACCTGAGAGGTACAGAAAAGTCAAGAGGGAGTTGTGGAAAGTATAGGGAAAGATGAGATGAGATGTGAATCTCAATAATGATCAAACGCTAATTTTACAACTCTGTCCCTCCTCCTGTCAACACATGTCTGATCACATCAATGGCTTCCCAAAGCACTTAGAACAAAAGCTACACTTCTCAGCATGGACTATAAAGTTCTTGTGAGGTCACATCCCTGCTCTGACCTCAGATGATATGATTTCTAACACTGTGCACACTGGGCATTCTTTCAAGCTCCTCAAACTGAAAGCCCTTCCACCTCTCACAGCAATTGCCTATGCTGTTCCTCTCTATGTAATTCTCTTTCCTCTTTCCCCTTGCTCTTACTTGCCTTTTGTGTTGGACCTTCAATGATACCATATTGCATCTACCATGAGTCACTCATCCAAATTCTTTCTACTATGTTATTAGTCCTTTATTATTTTATGGTATATACGTGTATTTCCAAGTGTTAATGTCTTCTTCCTACACTGAGATCAGGCACTCTTCTCTGTCCTTTTAATGTAGTTCATGTTGGTCACATTGTTGCTGAATAGAACAGTGAATGGTGATTTGGGGTTTTATCATGCAGCCTAGGATGAGAATGTCAAGGCTTAGACTCTACAAATTGCTGAAAATCATAAACCCTGTAAGTGATAGGACTAGGGTTTGAACCTTAGGTTATTTAATTCTGGATTCTATATTCTCTTATTTCTGTAGAAAGTCTGAAAATCAAAGAGTCTGTCTAAATTGCTTCAGTATCAAGACAGCTCTGGAAATTTTGTTTCTAAAATAGTCAACATTTGTTTGCTGGCGTGCATGTTGAAAACCTCATTGGTAGACTGATCTGGGCCTTCATTGTTCCACAGATGTAGACCTGGTCTAATTTTGTAGGCAAGTGGAAAGGAGTGATGTTTTGTAATCAGGTTAGTTATTTTAAATTGAAATTATATAATACCTTGTTTTTAATTTTTTTTTAGTTGTAGTTGAATGCAGTAGCTTAATTTTTTTTTATTTTTTTATGTGGTGTTGAAGATTAAACCCAGTGCCTTGCATGTGCTAGGCAAGCACTCTGCCACTGGGCTATAACCCCAGCCCCCTAATACTTTGTTTTGATGTTTAAAGAAATTTCAAAAGGGGCCCTTATTTTTATTCATAATTCATATTGCATAGAAATTTTCACTTTTATTTGTTAAAATAATGGGGAAGGAAAAAATGGAAAAGAAAAATAAGAGAAAAAGTAAAGAAAGGATAATGAAAGAAAAACAGTAATAGTAACAAGAGAGAAAATTAAATCCTGGGCCAAATGATGTCCCAAAGCTCTCACAGTCTAAATGCCCATGACTATGAAAAATATGAATCTTCCTCTTCTACAGGAGATTGATCTAGCACATCAGAGATTGTGAAAGGCTTAGAGCAAAATGTAGATTTTACAGGTAAACATATCTGGCCCTGACTCTTGTTTCACACTTGCACCTAGTATGTGGGTGTATAAGCTACTGAATTTTTGTAAGCCTCAGTTTTCTCATCTGAAAACACAATTTGAATGAGTGAATGAATGAATATTTTTACAAGCACAGCTGGTTATAAGAATTCATTCAGCTCTCTCAAATTCCTTGAGAAGAATTACACAATCAAAAGGTGCTTATTTTCTCTTCTAGAAACAGGTGTGTGAAGCTGCCAAATGGACAGAGGCTACCATTACATGTTTTAGTTCTACCTGCATTATATTTTACTTACAATTTTCCTAGAAGAAATAGCCAAATGTGCCTGTTACTGTATGTTGTTTTCTGTGTATATATAAATATTTCTGATGATGAATGCTTTTAATTAATTACCAGGTGTAATCTTAAAAACCAAAGAGGAACCTAAGATTCTGAGACTTTAAAATTTTCCAAGGATGTATAATTAGAAAGTGGTCATAAATACTAGAGCTGAAATATAAACCTGTGCCATTATCTGATTACCTACTTCCTTTGCTTAGGTGATACTGGTCAGCTGTCACTATAGGTACAATTATTCCGTCTTTACAAATAAGAAAACTAAGGTTTAGAAAAATTGTTCTTCACAGCCTTTTATATTCTGGTTTAACACTGGTACCAACATGCTTTAGTTAATTTCAGCTTTGAGCCATTATGTGCACAGGGCACATAAAGGGGCAAACGGGCTGAGAGAATGCTCTCCCCTAACTTTGCATTTATGAATCTCAAGATGCATCTCAGCTACTACCTTCTCAAAAGTCCTTTAATCTACTGTTAATGTTCCTTTTCCTGATTTTTTTTTTTTGCCTGACACTAGGTTATTGACTATTTTGCTTAATAACTGGGCTCCCCAACCATGCTAGGGATTTGGTTGGTGGGTCAGTAAACAGAAATTATAAATAAAGAAGTATTTATTGAGTTTCTTTTAACTCAGCTTGATGCTACCATAGAATATAAAATTAGTTAAGAGATTTCCCCAACCCTTAAAATCTTACACCATCACCTATCAAACATTATGGATTTTTTAAAGATGTCAATAAATGCCTGGCATGAATAAGCAGATGGATGAATAAATGCTGTTGAGACATTTCTTTTCTAGATGCCAAGGAGATGTTAAAATAACAGAATGCACATTTTCTTTTTTCATGTGATTTACAGTCAAGTTGGAAAGAAAAAAATAGACATCATACCATGGGTAGTCCCAATATCCTTTTACCATCTTAATGGAGAAATTGTGACCTTTTGAGTTCAGAGCAATCCTCTGAGTGTAGCCACAACCTGACTTTGAATAGAAACAAATTGGCATTATCATTTCTGACCAAAAACCAGCCAGCTCTGGCATATGTAGGAAAGCTGATCTGAAAAAAACCACTAAAACGCTTCCACTTCATATTATCACTCATTTTGTGAAGCAGGAAGACTCTTAATATTAATTCTATAATTTGAACATTAATATTGTGGTTTCACATCCTGTAAATTAAATCTGTACGATGAATAAAGAGCTGGTATGCACAGCACTCCACATTTTGCATCAGGATGCAGAAAGATCAAGGTAGAGTTGAGAATAAGTGGTCTGAATGTGCCAGGCATCAACTGTTCCTCCCTTTACTTCTTGAAATGAATGGCTGCCCCCCTCTTTCCTCCAGTCCCTTTACCTCAATCCTTCATTTTGGCATTTTCTTCAGCTCTTCAACTTGTGTGTGGTTAGTTTACATCAGCCAATATGTTTCCATTGATTTAACAACTAGCTTTTGTGCCGGTAACTTCACAGAACTACCTTATCCCCGAGATAGTATATGCATTGATATGGTGGTGCAGTTTCCTAAAGGCATAGCTAATGGACCACTTATCATAATGTTGGGACTATCTGTTTTACTTTGATGATCCCAACCATAGTAGTCATGCTTTGAAATTTTAAGAAAATGCCATCATGAGAATAGTAGTTTCCTAAAGGCAGGCATTTGGAAATATGCATTCAACTTTTCATTTTTTTCCCTAGGTTAATGAACATTTGTACTTTTCAGAGTTGTTTATGGATTAAGTCAAAAGTAAGAAGACTTACCCATCAAAGTAGATGTTAAATGCCATCAAAGTAATGACCAATTTATAATCTGGTACATATTTTTTAATTTATAGTCTTAAAAATGTATTTCAACTGGTATATAAAAACATAAAAATTGTGCATATTTTGAGGTTACCATGTGATATTTTTGATACATTTTAGTGTATCGATACCTGTTTAGTATATAATGTTGTATAATGTTTAATCAGGTTAAATATGTCTATCTTCTCAAACATTCATCCTTTCTTTATTTTTTCCTCTAGCCTACAATGCTTGATAGATACTTACATATTAAAAGAACAAGAAATATTTGGGGCTTTTGGCTATTTTTCAGAGGAATTGTTGGCAATTTACAATATAAAAGGGTGTGATACCATCTTCATGGGAAGCAAGATGGGCATACCTACAAAAGACAATTCTGTGAATTAGGTGGGTGGGAGGGGTCTAGTGAATAAATAAGTAACACTTGCTAAAATTGGTGTTTCTCTGCACTCAGTTTTTTCCTCCATCTTATCAAGAAAACTAGACCATCTGAAAGGACTCAAGAATAGTAACTCATTAAAGAGACCTTCAAAATACATCTACTTCAAAAAAATGACCAGGTCATTTTATGACAGAAGTTTCACTTAGCATACCATTTTGTGTTACTCTCCTGGGGTTTTCATTAGTGACAGAACTGTAGCCAATCTCCTGCTAGCCCTGAGGATGTCAGAAAATATGTCTACCTTTATTACTTCTTGATGTAGATATTAAAGGAGGAGATTTCCTTCAGAGATTTGGCATTTAATTGTGAACAAGCAAAGTCAGACAGTTTCACACCATGAATTTTTATCAGATGTAGGGTGTCTCACTTTCCTCTATGTTAATATGTGTTTCATAAAGACTTATGATAACCATGAAAAAAAATCACATACTCACAGTTTATGGGATTGCTGAAGTAAGACTGGTCATTTGCACAGGGACATAACCTTCAAAGAGTATTTGAAGAAGAGGAGAGATGTCTTTTGAGGCAAAATTTGTGAAAGAGATTTTATGAAGAGGGCATAGACTTGGCTTTGACAAGGACTAGAAGGGAAGAACCAGAGGTCAGAACTTGGACTTGTCTAAGATGACCCATTAGTACAAAGCCTACTGAACTGAAACCAGACATTTTAAGGAGGAAAGTGAAGCCATAAAGCCTAACTTTTGTATTTCCACCCATTTGATAACTTTGTATTCTGAAGGGTACAAAGGTTGATATTATGCTGTTCTGAAACCTATAGTCCCTAACTGAAATGGGATGCTTATGGGAATATGAATTACCACTTAGGTTGCATATGGAAGATTTAAGTCACCATTATTGATGACATGTTTAGATTGAATATTTCATTTCATGTAGGCATAATCTCTGACATACACTTGACACTCACTTTTAGGCCCAATTAGATCTAGTGGAAAGGTATATAATGTTCTATGTTTCTTCATTTGACCATGGAGTTTATAGGCTTTGGGGAACATGGATTCACTGCAACTTGATCTGAAGCAACAATCTGTGGGGTCATCTTTAGAGAAGGGCACCAGTAATTAACCCCTCCTTCCAGGCCTACTTGGAGTGACATTTGCACTGTACTATTAAAGTGCCACAGCTCAGCATGGAGGAAAACACATAAATATTTTTAAAGATACACTTTTTATACCTAATAAAATAGTTAGGCCAATATTTAAATCATAATAATTAAGATTGACTTTCATATTTCAGTTAGAAACATTGTTTAACGAATATACTCTTCAAAATCACTCTTAACAAAAGCAACTTAGAGCTCATCCTTCTAAAGTATCATAAGGGGAAAGATAATTTGAAGATGATGACTTTGGGAATTAATTCTGGGAAGGTCGAGGAAGTTTATCTATCATCACTGAAGAATTTGTAAACAGATCGCCATTTTTGAGCTTTGAGTTGTTTATACACTTCAGAATTTGAAACTGCTTGCAGTGCTTTAGTGGCTGTTCTCAAAATGTGTATCTCAACAATTAGTGACTATTAAAAGTAAAGGAGAAATATCATTGTCAAATATTATCAATAGGATTTTCCAAAGAGGTTATTCTATGCAGAGTACTATGAAGAATCAGAGAAAGTTTGAGACCTAGCCTTTGTCCGGACTGTACATGCCACAGTCATAGAAACAAGATAATGCTGGACTCAAAAGTTCAATAGAAGCTAGCTTTGATTAATGGTTAATTGTGTTTATTATATATACATACACACACATATGTTTTGTGGAAACTTCGGTGGAAGAGGATTAAAGGAAAATGAAATATTTAGGAAAGATTAAAGAGAGGTGATGGTAGAAGTAAGATAATTTTCATAATGATTAAACCTCAATAAATGTAATTTCTGAGCCCTAGAGTGACAATTACAAATTAGTTATGAACTCTAAGGGGTCTTTCATGATCTGGTTCTTTTACCTCCACTCACATCTCTACCTGCGTTGCTTTGTATACTCATAAAATGTTATTTAATCCCTCAACATACCTATGATTCTATCCTTGGCATATTCTTAACTCTTTAATTAGGAAGGATAACTCCTCTCTCTTATTAAACTGAGAAGTTCCTTCTCTTACGCTAAAGCTCAACTGTACTGCTACTTTGGTAGACTTCTTGAAGTTCTCTTGTCCTAGATATAGTCTGTCTCTAATGCTATCATTGAATGTATTTGTTCAGGTTGTTGTAACAGAATTCTATAAACTAGATAGTTTAAGCAACAAACATTTATTTCACACAGTTCTGGAGGCTACAAAGTAAAAGACCAAGGCACTTCCCCTTCCAGTGTATGTTGAGGACCCACTTCCTCCTGGTTTGCAGATGGCTTTCTTCCTTTTGTCTCCACACATTGCAGAGAGCAGAGAACAATCATCTCTTCCATGTCTCCTCTTCTATGGATACTAATTCATGAAAATGCTACTCATGACCTAAATATCTCCCACAGATCCTACCTCCAAATAACGTCACTTTGGGGATTTAGGCTTCAACCTGTGGGTTGGGTACTTAGCACTGAATTTTTCACAAAAAAATGTCTTATATTCTGATGATGTCTTGGCATTATTTATTGTAATGTTTTCTTAGCAATTTTTAAGAGATCTGGAAATAGGAACTATGTGGTGGTTTTCTCCATTCTTGGCAAACAATGCCAAGGAATGTTGGTTAAGTAAATGAATCAATGTACGAATGGGAAATTAAATGGCCTTGTGAATTATATTCACTAATTAAGTGAGCATAAAGTCATTTTTTAAATTTTTTACCATTGGTATAAAATAATTTTCAAAAAAATTGTCAGTTTTCCTGCGTAGCTACATGGTACACCATATAATGTTTCATTGTTTAAACCTTGAAGGTGTTGATTAGTTTCATGTTCAACAATAAATCTCTCACCTTATATTTTCATGGAAAAAATGACAAAGGATTGAGTTGAATTTCTCCCAATATAAGCCATACCTGAAACTTATTATTTAGACTAAATCCCTGATACCAGCTGGATATAGTAAAAATTTTTGTTTCATGAAAAAAAAATATAAAACCAAAATGAAAAATTTAAAACCAAAATGTTTCTATCACAAAGATGGTAACAAGTACACAGAGAAGAACAATGGATTAATTACATGCAGTAGGTTTCTAATACCAGGATTATCAGTTCTGTACTAGCAGCACTATCAACAAGTTACATTATTCTCATCCTAGAAACTCTATAAGGAAATAAAATCAAGGGCTAATCTTGAATTCATCATTAACAGATTCAACAAATTAAGGGAGTACCACTAACATTTGTAATCACCAACTCACCTTTTTGTGTATTTCTTAAACATTTACTCACGTTTTCTCTCAGACCTTTCTTTTTTATTATTAATTAATTTATTTTAATTAGGTATATATGACAATAGAATGCATTTTTATTCATTGTACACAATTGCAGCACAACTTTTCATTTCTCTGGTTGTACAGGATGTAGCATCGCACCATATATGTCATACATGTACCTAGGGTAATGATGTCCATCTCATCCCACCATCTTTCCTGTCCCCATGCAACCTCCCTACCCTTCCTCCTCTTGCTCCATCAGTGTTCCTCCCCTCCTCCATTATGGTTCAGTATCCACTTATCAGAGAGGACATTCAGTCTTTAGTTTTGGGGATTGACTTATTTCACTTAACATGATATTCATTTACCTGAAAATTCCATAATTTTATTCTCTTTTAATACTGAGTAATATTCCATTGTGCATATATACCACAGTTTCTTTATCCATTCATCTATTGAAGGGCATCTAGGTTGCGTCCACAGTTTAGCTATTGTAAATTAAGCCACTATAAACATTAATGTGGCTACATTTCTGTAGTATGCTGATTTTAAGTCCTTTGGGTAGGTTTCTAATATCAGGATTATTAGAGAAGTGGGGTATCTGGGTCAAATGGTGGTTTCATTCCAAGTTTTCTAAGGAATCTCCATACTGCTTTCCAGATTGGTTGCATCAATTTGCAGTCCCACCAGCAATGTATGAATGTGCCTTTTCCCTCACATATTCGCTAATGTTTATTGTTATCTGTATTCTTCATAACTGCCATTCTGACTATCATGAGATTAAATCTTAGAGTAGTTTTTATTTGCATTTTTCTAATTACTAGAGGTGTTGAACATTTTTTCATATATTTGTAGATCAAAGTATATCTTCTGTCCAGCTCCTTAGTCCACTTATTGATTGGATGGTTTGGTTGGTTTTTTGGTGTTAAGTTTTTTGAGTTCTTGATATATCCTAGAGATTAGTGCTCTATCTGACATATGTGGCAAAAATTGAATACCCATTACTAGCTTAGTTGAGTGGAAAGATTCACAGTTAATACTGTGCTTCATTTTGGCTTATGTAACCTAATTCACAATGATCAAAGAGCCAAATCAGTACATATACACATGTAGAATAAAAGTTCTGTGCCATACCCATATACAGATAGATTTCATCAACCATGTGCATATGGGAGTATTTCAATTGGGTTATGAGAATAAACATTAAAGTTATTATTATTATTTTAATAAAACACATATTAAGTATGTATTATTATGTGTTAGGCCCTGTCTGGTACCCTGGTCACCCTTTTTCCCATCCTCAGCCTAGGGCACAGAGGAGATTGACAGCACAATGTGTATAATACATAATACAACTCTTCCCATACTCAAGAGAAAGTTATAATACTATGGAGAAGCTTAGCAGGGGACTTAGGTACAGTGAGATGGCTTGGGGGCGGCAGGTGGATGTAATGAGAACATGCTTAGCTGGTTCTTAACAGAGCGGCAAATGTGCTTGGGACACACAAGCCTAGGAGCAGAGCCTACAGGTAAAGAAAGGCTGAAGCACAGGTGTGGACTTGTCCGAGGTGCTGGAGAACCTCTCTGATGGAGTCATGGCCCCATTTCACAATTTCTCCATAACTGTGAAATTGGAATTTATTGGGTTGTGATGGGTTTCTCTTGGCATCCAGAGGGAAAATAAGTTGATGGTGCAAACTGTTAGCTGAGAGTCCTCTGTGCAGAGAGGACCCTGCTGTTCCCCTGCAGACCTGGCTGAAGGCCTGCCCGGCCCAGCCCACCTATTTTAAGTTTCACTCCTTCCTAATCACAAAATGAAATGGAGTTTTCTTCAAAGTGACAGCTAAATCTCAGCCCCTCACCAGCTGCTGTACCAGTGCCGCTTAATTCTGTAATCCTTTTGCCCTCCATTCCTCGTTGTGGTTAGCAAATGCCAGGAAATGTTGGAGTGACAAGTGAGTTCTCTATGCCTGACACCTCTGCCGGAAGACTTGATAAACTGCAAATACCATCACAGTCATTTTTCAGGTGCCTGCTCAGAAACATGCCCAGGGAGGAACCAGTCCTGGGAGGTAACATGCTCCCCCTCCCTTCTTGCCTTCCTTCCTCTCTCACGTTTCTGGGAACTTGGCATGTGTCTCTGAGCTGTTTTCAAGGGAATACTTCTGGGAAATATTTTCCTTTACATATTTAAAATTGAATGACATCAAATCATCAGCCCCATTCTCCCTCCACAGACAACACAGCCCCCACCCTTCCTAAAGGAGAGGCTGAAAAAGGACTAAGGCAGAACTCCCAGAATAGCATCAGTGTCAGTCGACAACCTATAGCTTTTTAGAGTACAGAGACACATCATGAGTAGCTATGGTTTTCCCCACAATCTGCATCCTACAACATAATCTTTATATAAGCTTCCTCTGCTGGGGCAGGTCGAAAACCCTTTCTCATTTAACACCCTGTCATCTTAGTGTTGAGAGGAACTGAGTCAGTCTCTGTCTCTCTTCTGTTTCTCTCTCTCTCTCTCTCTCTCTCTCTCTCTCACACACACACACACACACACACACACACACACAGTATTAGTATTCTGTAGTACACTCTTAAGCAAAACCTGAGAAAGGAATTAATCTGTCACTAGGAATGAGTGCACCGGACAGTGATTTATGCAGATGCTACTCTCAAAGTGATGGCGCTCATTTCTTCTGTACTTCTCACAGCGCTTCTCAGAGGCAACACACAAACTTGCATTGGAAATGGCACTTGAGCTGGGCAACTGGGTACTGCCCAGAGCTAGGTTACCCTAATTCCATCCACCAAATAAATCTAGCAGAAGGGCCATGCTGGCAGCTCATACAGCTGGGTCAGATGCTAGAATCTCCAAATCTGCCACCCCTGTACTCTCTAGGTCTGCGGAAGAATCGGATCCATAAATTATCTGTGAACTCAAGTCCATTCACCTTTCTTGCTCACAAGCCTGGCCTCAGAAACTCCCCAGGGCCCTATTGCCCTTGCTCCTCTTTTTCGTAGCTCTCCCTGTTTTGAGATTCTGGTCATAAGCAGGGAAAGATTCATTAGAGCTGGCATTTCTTCTGGCTGGCTGGCTTCTGCACTGTTTTCTGGCAGTGAGGCTGGGAGTCTCCCTAGAGAGCTTATTTTCCTGAAATTCCCCATGTAGTTTTACATACATAAGTGGGCTGGATAAGGTTGTGAGAAACAGCCTTGCTTTGGAACACTAATCCGAATCAAACTTCCAAATCCCTTGAAGTTCAAGCTATCAGTAGAGAAAACCCAAAGTAAACAAGCTCTCACCACCCCCACCCATCCCTCCCAGCTCCTGACTCAGCACCAGGGCTCCTCCCCATGGCCAAAGAAGTCTCCAGTGCTCTGCTTTTCTACTAGCAGGCAGCAGGTAAGACCAAGGGCCCCTACTCTTGCAGGCAGGAAGGTTTCTGCAGACATTTCTCTTGCCATTGTGGCTGCAATTGCTACTATTCTTCCCACCCCCTCTGCTGTCTGGAGATTCATCTGGGATTTATCTCCATAATGAGAAAAGGGAGATAGGGAAACGTTGGGGCATTTTTCTCTGACTTGGATTATTTGTCATTTTGATACTCATTTTAAAAGAAGCTTTTCAAATATTTAAATGTATGTGTGCTCACATAGCAGCTCCTCGCGATGGATTGCAGATGACACAGTTGCTGCTTTATCTAGCTCTGGGCCTCCCTCCTGAACCAGCTGCGAACAGAAACTTGGTCAGAGAAAGGAGAGGTTAGAAAGAGTGAGAACTCTGATCTCTAGGAATAGCAGTTTTGCTCTTATGCCTTCAAAGATCCTAACCCTAGAGTGTTTTTTTGTTTTGTTTTGTTTTGTTTTTTACCTATCATCCGGAATGCTCTGAACAAAACAGGCTGGAACTGACAGCCAAGGATCAAGACTTGATCTTAATTAATTCAGCTATCCTGTGTGTCCTCTCCCACAGACATATACACAACTAAATAAGGTTGTCTTCCCACTTTTCCAGATTCTGGTTAAAGACAACTCAAACAAAAAAAAGAGAATAAGCTCCATGTAGCTCCATGCATTCTGAAACTCCCACTTTACTGATAATACATCAACGGGAGCATGTGTATGTTTGGCCCTGCAGACAGTGAAAAGAATTTGAAATGCAGAATGTTATAAGGTCCAAGACCAATTATTCCAAGATTGGAGCTAACAGAAAATTTGAATCTGCATTACTAAAGCACATGGACTGAGTCAAGAGCAAATAGAATCTTAAAATGGCAGTAGTTTCTTCATAAGTTATAAAACAGCATGCCATTTATTCATTTGACAAATAATTACTGAGTGCCTACCATGTGCCTGCTACTGTGCTGGGCACTGTGGTTACATTGGGAAATTAAAAAAAAAAAGTATGATAACTTGTTTAAGTAAATCTTAACGGGTCTCAAACTAAAGAGACATAAACAAGGCTGTGGCCAATCATAGGAAGCTCTAGGCAAAAATATGTGCGTGGAGAGATGAAGAGAAGCTTATCTTGGCTGTAACTGGAAATGGAACCAGAGACGACAGGGTAGATGATGTCAGCAACTTTAAAATTCTTAAGAAAAAAAAAAACACAACAATACACAATCTCTCAAGTTACAGTGGTTCTGGAAAGGACAACCTTGGTTAATCCTTTGTCATGGCATTAAAAGGGGTCAATTTAGGGCAAGATAATGGAAGCCCTGTGACCTCCATTATTAGAGAGCCAAATTTTGAGCAGAAAATTACAGATCTCTCCCCTATAAATGACTTATTTCCCTTAAGCAATGTAGCTTCCTGGAAATCACCACAGAAATACCAAGTCTCATATTAATTAAGCTCAAAAACTCTTTATGTAGTGCTCATTTTGTACTAGATGCCAGGCTGGATGCTGAAGCTTCATGGTGACTGCAGTAGCTCTCAGATACAGTTGCACTTGGTCTTTGTTGGACACTCCCCAATCCTTGTCTTCATTCCTAATTTCTCATTTTTCTTCTTTTCAAGCCAACAAGCCATCATGCACTGTGCTTCTGATCAACTGCATGAATAGTTCTTTGCACACTTTTCTATGAGCTGCCTAAATTTAGTGTGGTTTCTGCATGCAGGGGAACTACCAGATTTCTCAGGAGACAAGATATAGATTTATAATACTGCTATAGAATGGCTCATGACAACATATGATTAAGTTCTGAAGTTTGTAACGCAGCCTAGAATGAACTAGCTATTCAGAAGACTAAGGTCTTTAACCGTAAAGGCTTTTGGAAATAGGGGAACCATAAATGATGCCACAGAAGATAGGGGATGAGCCAGAGGGTATAGGAAAGGTACACCCTTAGCTCACTGTTTCTTCTACCTAAATGTATTTTTCTACTGCTTTAATTTTCAACATATAGCTCATTGTATCTTTTCAAAACTCAGTCCAAGGCTAAAGAGCCCTGCTTAAAACTCTTACTTATTGTTTCTCTATTTGAGTACTTATCTTCCATTCTTACTCATTTTTTCATTCTCTACTGACTATGGCTATAGGACCAGGCAAGAAGTAGGTATTTAGTAAATACTTGATTGATAGGAGACTGATTAAAGTACATCCCATGAAAGAGTTGATTGCCTAATACATTTTTCTGAATTAAGTTGGAAAAAAAAATCACCTATTTACTTCCCTTATCAATGAGTTTGGAAATTGTAGAAGGGTAAGTTTATTGGTTTATATTTGGGAAGAGACTATGCTACCCACAAATCCAAGAGGGACCACCACAAGGCTGTGGAGGTTGGAGAGTTGCAGCAGCCTTAACTGGCAAAGCTGTGGAGATCAGGAAGGCAGCTTGTCTCTCAGGGAGGTATCCACAGACTCTGTGTTGCCGTGGCTTCTTTGCTCAGATATCCTAGTACTTCATTTACAGTGAATATGGCTATTTCAGTGTAGCTGGGAGTTGTCCTGTTTTATATATCTAGGTATGTGCTGGTGACAGTCTTTTTATAAGCAGCACCCTGATTTCCCTACATTCTTTAAGGATTTTGGCTCAGTAGAAGATGTTAATAATGAGAAAACATTATACTTTTAACAATTTTTTGATGGTGAGGAGTGAAAAGTTGTCTAAACTTTTACTCAGCCAATCACCATAACCTCAACCACACCAAAAAGAGCTCTGCACTTAACATTATTTTTTTTCACTTTGCATAACTCAATCACTCTCCATTCCAATAAAGGTAAACTCTGGGAGCTCACCCATAATTAAAGCTGGACACTGGCTTCTGGTTTTCTCTTTATTGTCTGAGTTGCTGGAGGACATAGAAGTTTAGAATCCTCTCAGTGATTCTCAAGATGAGGGATGCTTTTGGCATTGTGGTATGCCAATTCATTGTTGCACTGAGTTGCCCTCTGCATTGCAAGGCAGCTGGTTTTCCTAGTGCTTAAATGCTAGCAGAAGCTGTTATTTACTGTAATGACCCAAAAAGCCCCACACATTTCCAACACTCCCAACAAGGGGTATCACCCCTTGTTTAAAACATGGGTACAGAACCATTGGGATGACTGAGCTTGCAGTGACTGAACAATATCTACATTCTTTCCAGTTGCCAATACCAGTGGTAGAAACTCCCCCTCAGGGATGCACCGAAAAGTGACTTTGCATCTGATGGTACAAAGATAAATGGAGCATTGCAAGCACACTGTAGACCTTCCCAGACAATGCAATGAGGTGGTGTGAGGAGCCATGCCAACAAACACAGATGGGGAGGAACACCAGCCTTGTCATACTGATTTACCAATTAAGCATTGTCTTCAGCATACCCTTTACTGTGTTCAATCTGGTTTCCTAACCCCCTAAGCACAGTGTTTGTTTTTCTGCCACATCTTTATTATCCTGGATTTATTCTATTCTTGGAAGTGTTAAAACCTCTAAACTCCTGTGGGAAGATGTAGAACCAGAGAGATTTGTACAATTAACTGACACAGTGTAGAATGTTTCAAAAGATTTGACAATATTAGCATTATTGTAACCATTGATGTTTATTTTATTGCATATTGGGATGTAAAATAAAAGCACTGAAACAACTTGATAACATGAAAGACAGATTCAGGAGACCTGAGTCAGTGCTCCTGGGTGCTGTCACCAACTAGTTGGGTGACATTGGACAAGTCACTTCCCTTCTTTAAACTTAAGTTTAGAAATATAAGTACCTATAAAATCTTTAAAATGTATAACAGTTTGATGTAGAATAAAAGTGAAAGAAGGAAAAAGAAGGAGGAAAGAAAAGAAAAAGGGAGGGAGGGAATGACTGATGGAAGGAGGGAAGGAAGAGAGGAAGAAAAACGGGTCTGAAGTCACTTCATAATTTGACAATCTTCAACTTCCTTCCTTCCTTACCTCCCTGAAATGTCAGTGTAAGTAGGATGGCCTGCATTGCTTGACTCTAAAGCTAACACTACTGTGAATGCACATGAAGAGACTAAAATTGCAATTGTGTATTGCACACTAAGCACAGTTGTAGACTGAGTCCTCCCTCATCTTTAACTCTCAATGAAGCTGTCAGAAGCATTCTTTTTGCATGAATGTTTAACCACATTTTTTTTAGTCCATTGTATATTAGATGCAACGAATTAAGACAAAATACATACATTCAGAGAGTTCACCATCCAACAACTGGGATGAACATATAAAGAGATCAGTAGGACCTGACAGGTACAGTGCTAAAGTTGGAACTTGAGTGTCTGGGCAGCAGAAAGGAAGGTGTGCCACTGTAACTATGAAAGGTGTAGTCAAGGAAAGCTGCTTAAAGGAGGCACAATGTTAATAATGGCCTGGTGGGACTTTACCTACCCTGCTTGAAACCTGACTCATACCTTCCTTGGGTTTTTTTTTTTTTTTTTTTTTTTTTTTTTTTTTTGGTATGGGGATTGAATCCAGGGGCACTTAACCACTGAGCTACATCCCCAGTTCTTTTTAACTTATTCTTTTATTTTGAGGTAGGGTCTCCTTATGTTGCTTAGGGACTCACTAAGTTACTGAGTTTGGTTTTTAACTTTTGATCCTCCTCCTCAGCCTCCCAATCTGCTGGGATTATAGGCCAACACAAACATCCCCAGCACATCCTTTTTATTTCATCAATCTTTCCCCAATGTATTTCTTCCTCAGTGGTGGTAAAGTGGTGGGAATGGATACTGGTAGCTTTCTTCTTTTTATCCCTACTGCTATGAACATTACTCTCTTTTGTAAGAGATAACATGACCAGGAACATCCAGTCTGGATACAATCTGTGAATTTTCTTGTTATGATTTATATCACACTTGTTTTAAGAATTCCTTATTATGATGTCTTTGATTCAGATTTTACTGTCACTTGTTCTTGAATCAAACCTATTGGGTTTTTTTTAGGTCTATCTTGAGCAGTGTGTGATTCTAGGTGTGTAAATAATTGAAATAATTCAAAATATTCCAAAATATAATCCCACATTAGATAGCAATATAGACAGACATACCATACTTTAAGATAGAGCAAAGGAGGTTAAGGATCCATGAAGATATATAAGGAGATAGAAAAGAGAAAATATTTGCATGTTCCCAGTGATTTTGTATTCAATTTGAGAATTTTCCCAACCTTCCTAAAACTTACCACAAATCTCAGTTTGCCTAATGAGAGCCTTTAAGGCAAGGAGAGACACTCCTGGAAGTGATCATTCCCAGGCTCATTTGAGAATGAAGTGTGTCTGTGGCTACCACATCCTGTCTTCCCCCACATCCTTGTCTCTGCCCTTAGGCAATCTGCTGTCCCTCAGCCCAGCCATCTGCTCTTAGCAATGAGGGAGCAGCGTGGTATCCATAAATCCTGGCCGACATGCAGTCTGGCAGTGTGAATGACAGCATGCAGTATGGAGTCTTTGGCAAAGGATGAAGCTGTGGCTACAAATCCAAACACTGTAAACCAGATGATGGAGTGCAATGAAGTGCTGGCTTTTTCCTTAACCACCAGGTGATATTTCCAGAAGCAACTTCCTCAGTGTATCTTCGTCAGTGACTGTGGAGTACTGAAGTGTGGTGGTTATCTTAGAAAAATGAGTGTAGTAGATCCTATTTCTTTCAACCCCTTTCAGCATTTCTCATACCTCTTTCAAAATAGTTTGTAGTTTAACTTAAAGATATGTTTATATAACTTTGCAAAAATAGACTTTCTTTTTGGGGGGGAGTGGAATGGGGTTTTCATAACAGATTGACTCCAAATTTATTATAATCAACACCTTCAATTCAATTTTATGAGCCCCAACTTGTTGTACTCTAAGATAACAAAAAAATGCCAGTTACTTTTAGATCACTTTTATTTTGTTAACAGATAAAATTGAATATATGCCATGCTCAGTCATTGTGCCAATCATTTCCTGTTAGATATACAGGTTTATCTACTGCAATGAGGGTTTAGGAAGTGCAGGTTTGAGTGGATGCTCAAAGGACCATTAAGATTACTGGGGAATGGCAGAACTTGAGATTTAAGAATAGAGCTGAGACACCTTCTTCAGTGTTTTAAATGCCATATATTCAAATATATCATGAAGGCTACCAAGATTCAGCTCTGATGTAGTGGAGTCAGGTTTGTTCTTAAGATGATAAATACTTTATGAGAAGTTTAAGTTTTAATCAATGCTTCAAAGGTCTTTTGCAGCTTCCTAAAAAAAATCCATGGAATTTCCAAATAATAACTAAAATTAGGCATTTATAAGCAAATATTAAGACTTCTTAAGATATAGAATATTTAGGTGAGAGGGGCTATAACTGCACGGTGTATGATGTGTTCTTTATACTCCAAGGGGCCTTCCTGACATTTTATCAGGGCTTCTCTGCCCACTATACCCCAATAGAAATGCAGCTTTTGTCTGATTATGTTAAATAATGAAGCATATGGGTAGTAGAAACTGTATGTGCTAGACATTTCAAACATGCACACACACACACACACACAAAATTCAAAATATCTTGATGAAAATTTAGGTGTATAGTAAACCACTGAATGGTTACACATATCTTTATGGCCTGGCATTTCATAAGTAAAATTTTTGCAATATGTTCTGAATATTTCACTTTATAGTTTGAACTATAATTAGTTCACACCATTAAGATCAGCATTTTATACCAACCCCATCTAAAAATATATATCTTAAATCAAGGGTATTTTATAATCTTATAATTGTGTTAACATTTTAATTTATGTGCATACTAAAGAATTTGGCATGGTTTAGATAAATTTAATTTTTTTAAAGAGTTCATAATTTCTACGTATTTTTCTAATGATGATTTTTTTTTAAACCAATAGTTCCTTTGATAAGTAGAGTAAATTTATTGCAAGAATCAGTTTCTTAATTTTAGTCACTCAGAGTAATCATTGAGAATCTGAGGGCTTTTAGATCCTGTTTCAGGAGCTTTTCTAGCCTTTCCTTAGGACCATGGTACTTTGGGCAAAATCACCCTCTGACATTGAGAGCAATGAATTAGGTCACCAACTCCTGGGCCTTGGAGATCAGAACTGTTTCCATGTGGAGTGCCCTCATCCAACTTCAGCTTCTCACCTGTGAAATGGAAATAATATTTGTTGCCTGTTCAGAAAAATAAGGTTGTAAAGTAAAAGAAGGATGAAAATTGATATTAAAGTCTCTTCCAAACATAAACAATATATATGTAGCATTACTTGATAATAAAAATGTCCTATATTTAATATTTTTAATAGTGATATTCGTTGTGATTATTTATAGCATATTTAAAATCAAGTGATTGAATTGGTTAATGCCCTTCCATCTTTCCTTCATCTGTTCACTGAACCAAAGAACAAGTACTTTTGAATTTTAGTCAATATTTTAAAAGCAGTTCCCTAAAGGAGAGTCCATGTAAGTGCCAAATCATAATTAGATGTGCACACTGAGTTATTAGAGTAATAACATGTTAAAATATGTAATAGCCCCAGACATTAAAATGTCTAGAGTGTTTATTTTTATTATTAATTGCAGGTGCTACATTATTTTCAATAAGGAAGCCAAGAGGCAAACAAGTTTTTCAGTGTTGAGGTGCAAATGATTTAACAAATTCCTAGGGGAAATTGACATGTTAATGATGTGCCAGAGAACCACAATAATAATACTGCTTTGTGTCAGAAACTATATTCTCTATATTTCTAGAGTGGTTTGTGTTTGCTTATGCTCTAGTGGTGACCAAAATGCTTCCTAAAGCTCTGTTAACAGTTCTCTCACTTGTCCATTATGGCATAAGCACTTGGAGAGCCATTGTGCCTGGATACTGCCTGGTACATGTAGGCAAATTGTTGACCTGTAGACTTCTATGGTGCTACATTCTTTACCCTTTGTGGAGTACATTTATTTATTTGTTTATGATACTCAGGATTGAACCCACTGAACTACATCCCCAGTTGTTGTTTTTTTTTTTTTTTGAAATAGGGTCTTGAGTTGCTTAGATTAGAGGTAGACACCACCACACTCAGCTGTGTGTTGTATTTATACCATTCATACAAATAATCTCATTTCATTTTTCTCCCGACTTTTAGGTGGCTATCACCTTGTTGGGTGCCTTGCCCAACGAATCTCTCCAGTAACTGGCAGGGCCATCACTTCTCATTCCTAGCCTCCTCTGTCAGTCACTGATGAATCTTGCCTGTGTGATCTTTGTGGTCTGAATTTTTGAGTTCTGATAGAAAGGCACCCCTGCAGGGTGAGGACTGGCACTTTTCTATCTCACAGTTCCTCCCCTCTTCAGTGTTGGCACTCAACCCTCCACCCTTTTCTGCTCATCACATTAGGGCTAGAATTGCTGAGATGTGAAATGAAATCTCTGGCGATTTATTACTGTTTATGAGAGACTCTGTGACATGGCTGAGCCGGCTTGCTTTCTACTATGCTGCCTAAGATCTGAAAGGATTGGTAGACAGATTAATTTAAGGCTGCTTTTGCTGACACTGGTTACCTCTAAATGGATAATCATTTATCAGTAAATTACTTTTTCTGAGCCAAGTAATTTCTGATCAACATGCTCATTCTCATTCTCTTCCTCCATTCCCTCCCTTTCTCTCTCTCTTTCTCACACACACTTCTCACCCTCCCACACAGCTCTTACTCTCACCAACACACCCATACACACACACCCTAGTACACCTGCCTTTCAAAGTAAGCATTGGTTGAGACACCCATATGTTAATAAAAAGGCCATTCCTGCTTGCCAAACCAAAGCCTAAAATGAATATAAATGGCATCAATAGAGGAAGAGGCTAGAATGCCCAACATAAGGAGAGGATGGGTATCAAGTAAAGAAAAATAAGATTCTTTGGTAGTGTAGTGATCAAAGAAGGGCTAGAACTTCTTAGTATGACAGAGTTCTTGCAGACTAGGGAAACGGGGGAAACTAGATCTTGGATGTCATCCTTAAACAGTTTGTTTTATAAGTGTCTTTCTGTCCATGTGATGATTGACAGTTCTGTGGTACTAACAACCCTTTTACACACTGTGAGCCTGCCTGCTAAATGTAGGGTATGGTGTAGTGAAGGCAAGTTTGATTCACATACAAAGAGCACTGGGAGGAAAAAGATAGCAAAGAATCCCAGGGCTTTAGCAAGTCTGAAATGAAATGCTAAGCTATGGGTTTAGAGAGGGAGGAGAATGCGAGCAGATGAAAATTTATGTGGAAAAGTACTTTATAGAAGGATTTAAGTGAAATTGTAACTCTGGAATTTTGTTAACCCATGGATGGCAGAAATGAATGTCAACTTGTAATTAAGGTTCCATACAACTCAGTTTGCCTTGATATAATTAGTCTCTGACTTTTTTTTGACAGTGATGACATTTCCAGGACAAGACAATTGTACTCTTGTACTGTGGCATCATATGCTTGTTTCTATTGTCCAAAACTAATAATAATTGATCTTTTCATGTTACATCATATATCAAGAAAGTAAAATATTCCCTCGAATTAAATTCATTGGTTAAAAATGTGTTACTGAACTTTAGGGGAAAGAGGATCTGATTTGATTCTGCAGGCTCAGGCACTGTTTAGAAATCTGTGTTGGAAATTTGGCAGAGTAGCTTCAGAGAGGGTACTGATGCAATGGTGTGAGTGGCTGAGATTCCCAAATGCTGATCTGTTCAAGAAGAAAAGGGCCGTTAGTAGCTTTCATTTTGTCACCTTGAAGACTTGAAACACACTTGCATTTGGGGTATGAATACATATGTATTAAATGTCTCTCTAGTCCCCAACATGTAAATAGTCATTTAGGTTATTGGTGAAAGGAAAATAAAAATAATTCCAGTAGAACATTTCTGTGGGAGTTACTCTATTTTATTAATGAATACAACAGGCTCTGCTATAGTACTGCAGAACACATGAGAGAAAGGACTGTGCACAACCCCAGATCTACCACAGTGTCTCACACCCACAGTTAGCATATTCCCTAGGAAGTACTGAGTGCCTGACTTAATTACTAAAAGCAGGTTGCATGCTATGTAGTTGCTATGCTCACCTTTTAGCTTGTGAGAACTCTGAGGAACAGAGTCATACACACTCTAAGAACCAGATTATCATCAGAGATGGACTATTGAGGGGAAAAAGGCAAGAGGGGATCAAATTCCCAATGAAAGCATCACAGTAGAGGCCTTCTCCTGGAGATAAAGGGAGCTTTTGTTGATATTTCCTATACAACTGCATATGCTTCAAGGCAACTGGTGGTCACTCAATGTGTTTAGTGTTCAATTTTACATCCTTAGCCATCCCCTTTTCTTCCACTGTAGGCATCTGTGCTGAGTCTATTCCTTAACACTCTCCCCCTAGGCCTGCCTACTCTCTTTTTTCCATCAATATCCTTTCTAATACCCACTGTCAGAGCTACTAAAAACTGCGAGGTTTGTTTCTTGACAAATGTCCCATTTTCACAGGCAGTTGAACTGAACTGCAGCTTGTGCTCCGCTCAAACATGTCAATAAACATTATTGCAAAGACGTAGAAGCAATAATGGGAATGTATAAAACTCACCTTTATTGCTTCTTGCCATGAATTTACACGCTGCTCTAAGCAGCTTTCATTCCCTTAAGAAGAAGCTGCAGGAAATCTGTTTTGGGCTGTGGGGGCCAAAGATACTGATTTGGTTGCAATTCTCCCAGGAGAATGGAAGTGGAAGGTGGCAATGCCCACCAACTTGAATTTATGCATGTTATTTCATGCAATTAACATCTGTTATAAATAATGGCTGGTTTTACAATTGGGCTAGGGTCCAGCAGGTGAAATATGCAGTGTCACAGAAATTCTCCCAAGAATAAAAATCCCAAGCATAGTGATATTGTAAACCCAACTTGCCATGGCTGCACAGAAAGTAGCATTGTATAGAGTGAATATAAAACAAATATACTGGTCACAGGGTGGGAAGGACACCTTACTCTTATATGTTCTACTCTGTTACTGAGCACAATGGGCTTTGTAGCTGGGGTTTTGAGGGAAAACAAATTTGAGGTAGATTTTGTGCAATGTGACTCTTGGCAGATGGTGTCAGAATAAGGGGTGCCCTGATGGTGTAATGTCATAGATTAGTGGGTCCTCTGGTGAAATGCTCCAGAAGGGTCACTAGGTAGGGTTATGACCCAAAAACAGTAGATTCTATAGGTAAGAGATATACCCTGAAACAGACCAAACTGTATTTGTATAGATCCAAATCTGCAGGCAATTATGTTGAAGCAGAGGCCCTCAGAGAATCAGTTTCAGTCACTCCTAATCCTTCCTAGTCCTGTGTGTGTGTGTGTGTGTGTGTGTGTGTACTCGTTTTATTGTATAATGCCTTATCATTGAGATATCCTTTACTGCAGGGTCTGAGATATTTGAAAGCCAATGCCTGTTTTAATGCTGCTACTTCTCTTCTCATTCTTCCTTTCTCCTTTCTGGAACCAATAACAAAATTTAGCCCCATATATGTTTTGTTTATCAGACACTAATATTTGAAATATTTTTTTTGAATTTTGTAGTGACAGTGAATCAAGAGGTGTATGTTTTGTATACCATGACTGAGCTCAATTGATTTGAGGTAGAAACTAAAATAAACATTAAAAAGAAGGCATTTGAAGAATAAAAGCATTATCAGAATAATCTGTACTTTATCTGGTTAAATAACAATATTACTCAGGTGATAAAATATATATATATATTTACTTTTATTGATTACTTTGATATATGTTATACCGTTTAATGATAGTTCAGCATTTATTCACTTAACCAATATTTTCTGAGTACCTATTTTGTGACACTATATTAGATTCTAGGCTTGTTTTAGGAAATTAGTTAGAATGGGAATACTCTCTTCTCTTTCCTTCATTTTTTAATTCATTAATTAGGTGTTTTTAATCACAGTGAACAAACATTCAGAAATGAGAGGCCAAATCCAATCATAAGGGTATTTTTCAACAAAGTGCCTTTTATGCTGTATTCAAGATAAGATTAAATAATAACCTGATCATCCTCGTGCTGGTTTCTCATTGCTGTGACCGTACAGTTCCTTTTGTTTGCAAAGTCTGAGCAATATGAAACTCTTGTCCCTTCCTAGGAGAGGTGGCCAAAAGCAGGTCTATGTGCATCACTCTTTACAGAAAAAAAACTTGCTGGCTGCTCCAACAGGCATGGTAACTTGACTGCTGCTTTTCCAAATCTAGATTATTTCCACTGGCCACAGTCAGTAAGAATTTTCTTTGATTCATTTGAAGCATGGAGGGAAGACAACTTCTGTTCTCTAAAAAGCACATTGCAAAATAACACAATGACACACAGGTACTTAGGGTAGATATCATCTTTTCTTTATGCATCAGAAGGGGACAGGTATTCACCCGACAATAGGCGTCAGTGCTATGATGGAGAAGCATTATAGGAGAGAGAAGCAGGTACAAAACAAGACAAAACAAACATTCAATACAGGAAAATGGGCTTTTGGTAGAACCTGAAAGCATGAGTAGGAAGTGAACCACAGAAGGGGAAAATTGAGTGGATATTTCAGGGGGAAATGCCCAAAGAGGACAGAACCATGTATGTTTGAAAAACTGAATAAAGATATGATACAGCCAGAACAGACATATGTAGGGACCAGGCCTGAGGAAGCTGGGGGAAAAAAAAAAAAAAACATTGTCTCTAGGAAGAGAGCTTCAGTTCATGGGAAGACTAATCAGAAAATCATGTTATAGAATGCTGACTTGATTTTTAGGGGATGGAAAATCCTGGAAGAGTTTTAAGCATGGCAGTGTCTTAAAAGCAAAATGCATGCATTTTGTATTTTCATAGCAGGTAAACAGATTTATGTCCTTTGATTCATCACTTTCAGAGTTCATATACTTCTTTATTCATTTTCTTTCACCTATATCACAATCTTTATTTCTTCCCCTATATTCTCAAGTGTCATAACTATAGCCCACAAGGGATGTTTTGCAAGTCAGTGAAGAAGAGAAGAAAAATCCTGGGATTCTCTGGTAACCTTGACTCAAAAAAAAAATCATGCAGAACAGTCCCAATAATGAAGAAATTGTTATTGTTATCATTTTCTGTGGTGCTGACTAGCCTGTGAGATACTCTGCCAAGATAGAGCTGTGTTGCTTTGTATAAGAAATATACAAAGGCAAGCTCTGGACCTGCCTGGTCTTAAAATAAGAGATTATAGCTATGACAAGGTTTGGGGAGATGACAAGGGTAAAACTGAGAATGATAACATTTTAGTATGTATATTAGTATGAAAAGTAATAGCATGGCTCTTAAAGGAAACTGTTCATAAACTGCTGCCCTGCGGTTTGTAGTTTGTTGTCACTACCATTGTGAAACCACCTTGACAGCAATTCTTGTTACCTAAATTCTCAGACTTCAGCGGGGAACTTAAGAATGAAGCTCTATCTCTTACATGATGGTTTTGTCAGCTCGCAAGAGCTGAGTAGTATAGAGGATAAGAGAAGAAGAGTAGAAACAAAGAGAAATGTCTTCGGCACCTACATAATAATCTTCTCGACTCCGCAAAATTCATTCATTCCTATAGCCATAGAGCCATAGTGGCATTTCGTTGTTTTGTTGTTATTGTTGTTGTTCTTGATATCTTAAGTTTTTCCATATGACTGTGACCCAATAAAGTGGTCTTCTTCATGGTGGCTTATCTATGTAGTTATGCCACATAAAAATGATCCTGATATACTAGTCCAATAATGTCGTGTAGCATTAAGACAGGACTAGCTGGTTCGGATCAATTAAATGTTAATATTTAATAAATGATGTTGACATATGGAGATCTATTTATAAATTTGGCCACTTTTTTTCTTTCCCACTCTAGAATTTTTTCCAGGTCCCTCAGAGAATTTATCCCCCAGTGACCTGGGTAGCCTCTGGCTCTATGTCATGGCAACATTGAAGGATACACCAGAGGAACCTAGGAGGGATACTACATTAAAAAAGGACTCTTCTCCTCCACAATCTGAAATGAAATAGAACTTAGGAGAGAAAAGAGGGAGGAGGAGAAGAGAAGGGTAAAGAAGGAGAGGGAAAGAGAGAAGAGGTTGCTTTTGTAGAATTATGGGAGATATCTCCTCTAGTGCCTATAGAACTATAACTTGTTATAAGTCTGGAAAGTTCTTTCCTTTGGATATCACGTAAAACATTTATTCATCAAGAGTAGTTTTATCTCAGCTGTGTGGTGTACTAAAGATAATCACATTATCATGATCATTTTTTTAACATTATCATGAATGTAAAAGAAGAGATAACCTGTGACCTGATAGCATTTGGACTTAAAAGGGTAAATGGACTATAATATGCCCAGATAATGGGAAACAATTTTTACTTTTCCAACTGTTACTCATGTACAGATTTAGTTTTAGGCTTCCTGGTAGATGTTGGAACAGAAAATCTAAACATATTATATTTTGTGCTTACAGCACAGATGGCTTTTATTCAATAAGTGGGCCAAATTGGAATAACCACAACCTGGACCTTTTTGTGCTCATAGAGGTGATGTAAGTTCTGGGAAAGGATGTTCTGGTTGCAGGTGATGGAGAGTGTTACAGACTGTCAGTAAATTATGTGAGAGCACAGACTGAAAATCAAATGGAGGGACATACATGAAGGAGAAGACAAAACCAGCAAGTCTTGAGATGGTCACAAAACCAGACAAATCAAAATGGGATGGTGGCATTAGGGATGACTGTCAGCACATGGGAGGCTTCCAAGTCAGGTCAGGGATTGAATTTGGCTTGGAGAGGGAACTCTGCAATTCCTGGGTGAGCAAAAGGAATACATTCTAAAGAGCATTGCAGAGGTTCAGTCCATGGCCATGTGGTTGGTGGCACAGATGGATTTTGAACCTTGACCTTCTGCCTCTTCATGCGTTGCTCTTCCAGCCCTTCAGGCTCTGCTTGGCTATTGAGCAACAGGATTCTAGGGGCACATGTTGGCTTTCAATGAGGTAGCTTAGCTATTCCCGTGTGTCCTACACGCATGCTGCCATGATCCTTGTTCTACCACACTTGGCAGTATACAGGCAGCTCTCATATTGCTGGAGGCCTCCTGGTTGGTAGGAAGCTGATATTTCCTCAGAGACCATTCTGCTCACTTGGCACAGTGCACATCACATCTCTTGGCTTCACCCACTGTTCTGTTGTTCTGCTCGAAGGCATTGCCCTTGCCAGTTGGTGGGCTTCAGTTAAGCCCATGCTTTAGATATCGCCCACCTCATGTTCCTCTGGATGTATTTGCTTGTGCCTCTGGATCTGCTGACTATTCCATTGACTGGCTTGCTTTACTGCCAGTGGGCTGGCCTGACCTGATTTAGATGTTTTCCATCCTCTGCTTGAATGGCAATCTATTGCCTGTGCCAGTGAGCAGATTCCTTCCAAGGGGGCTGCTGCCATCTTGGGCTCCATCTTCCATTTCCACTGACTTTTTCAGGTTTTTAACATCCTACTTGGTGAGCTTGCTCCCAGTATTCAATTGCTTCCATACTGTAACTGGTCTTCTCCCCCAACTGCTCCTCCTGTTAACTGCTGCACTGTCTGATTTTGATGCCTGCATCTTTCCTCTACGATGTGTTCTTCAAAGCACATTAGCTTCCATTTGACTGTCTCATGGCTGAGAACATTTCAGTTCAGTATTGCAACAGATATCACCTCATATGTTCCTTACATATGAGGCTAATTGTTAAAAATCAGAATGTTGCTATTATTCAAAGATGAGAAAATAATACTTTGCCTGGAAATATTTGTCTTTTTACTCTCAGTCCCAAAACCAGTTAAAATCCACTGGACACATACTAATTGCCAGAATCTCATCTTTCTTTACTATACATCTTGTTACTTATAAAACACTCTTGGGGACCCTTAACCCTTTTTATCTCAGGGGAATCTTGAAAGAAAATCCAGTCCATCTCTTTCACTTTAGACATGGCAACTCCACAATTATACAAGACTAATGAGTTTCTAATTTTTAATGGCTCCAGGAAGAAGCTCTAGGGAACTCATTCTAGTATTTAACCATGTTCTCTATTAGGAATATGTCAGAATCAAGGTGATATCTTATGCTCTTCATATCCCCACACACTTACAAATGCCTTTCTTTCTGCTATAAGTGGATGTACATAATGGGTCTTCTCTAAAAGGACTCATTAAAATAAAACAACTGCTAAGTGTTGGTACAGAATTTCTTATTTTATCATCACGACCTGGTCAACTTCCTTTATACTTTCTTCTTTTTAATTATTTGGTCAGTGAGTTATCTGACTTATAATTTAGAACCTGGCTTTGTATACAAAGAGGTAGAAGCCCACAGTAGGCTTAGGAGGTTTGGAGGGATAAAGCAGATGAACAAACAACCTGTAGTCAATGCAGAGACCTTCTTTCTACCATGAGCACATTTGGGTTCACTGCCTGAGATGCTGTCACATCTGTGCTCAAATCCATCTGCAGTTTTCTAACAACCCTGCCCTAACAATCCAAGTCCTTCTCACAACTGAGAAGCTCTGCATGGTGAGCCCCTTCCTTGTTGTAAGTTTGCCTCTTTCTCTCTTCCCCTCTGCTCTAGGCTTACAGGGTTGCCTCAAGGTCTCTGAATGTCCTGTTACATTCTGCCTCAGGCTTTTCACATACTGCTGCCTGTGCCTGGAGCTTTTTCCTCTTGCCTCACCCACGGATCCTGCCCCATCTTTGAAGTTTCTGTCATGTCATCTCCTCACAGGAGCCAACATGACTACCTCTTCTCTTCTTTCCTTCTTTGCTGTGCTGTCTACTCCCTACCTCTTTCCCTTCTTGGCATCCTCAAATTGGTCATTTAATGTTATTTCCTTACACATCTATTGTCTCTTATCCCATCAGGCCATGGGTTCCATTAATGCAAAGACCTTTATCACTAAACCCAGTGTTTAGTACATAGGAGGCATTTAGTGAATACTTATTGAGTAAATTTGAAATAAAACAATGTGTCTGTTGGCTATGAAAAGAGGAGGACCTGAGGGTTCCTGGCATGTCTTTGGTATTGGAACAGTACTATCTAAGAATCTGCTCCTTCATTTGCTGTCTATCCTTCCCAACCAGGCAGAAAAGTAGAGAAACTAAGAGCCAAGTCTGTGCTGGCTGCCAAGATTCAGAACAGCAAGCATGGCCTGGAGATGATCATCTCTTCATGTGCTCAAGGCTATTGTTAATTTAGTGCTTGTTAAGCTGACATCCTGTTTCCAATAAAATAAAACAAGACTAAAGAGATATAAATAAGATAAAAAAGAATAAAGGCTAAATGATTTTTTTAAAAAAAGATATAGGCTTGATGTTCAGTTTTCTGCCCTTTTCTTTTTACACATTCTCCTTTGGAGAGGTGCATTTGTTCTCAGATCATCAAATACCTTCTTATTAGAGCTTCCCAAAACTGTACCTTTCTTCCCATTTCCTCTTGTCAGCTGCCGGTATGTATGGCTCTTTAAATTGCCATCTCAGTATCTTCATCTTGCCCTGAATATAAGAGATGTTAAACTAACCTAAGTGACTGCTTTTATTCAATAATACTTACTGACTCATTTCAGTCTTCCAATCCTGGACACTCAGTTTACAATGAGGAAGAGGCCCTCAATTCCAGAATGATGATAGGCAAGTGTTCCTACAATGTGCAAGCAGTTATTACCATGAATGCTACTAAATGTAATGTAGTAAGGGGAACTGAAATGGGGACCCCTAAATTAGTTTGGAATATTAGAAAGGAATAGAATCTGAAGGAGAGTAAAATTTAACAAGACAGGACAGAAGAAGTACATAGCATGTAGAAGAAAAGTTTTCATGAAGACCTAAAATGCAGAAGATATTGTATACAGATTAATAAAAGAAGTGCTATGTGCCTGAATTGTGATGAAAAAGAAGGGGGTAACAATTCAACATCCCTTGCCTGTTTCACTTTCCCATCTGTGATGGATACTGTAATTCCCTTTCTTATTTGTTCGTCTACTCAAACACTAGCACAAATCACCAAGTCCGGACAACTTGTGCTTCTTTCTAACTTGTACATTGCTTCTGCTCAAGTCAACATGTGGAAAAATCCTGTATATTTATTCCCATTTTAAAAATACCAAGTATAGGATATTTGCATTAAAATAACTATTATTTTGAAAGTGCATAAATAATGTACATTCATTGTAGGACTACCAGAAAATACAAAAAAGCAAATATGAAAAATTTCTTCCCCTCATCCTCTGTCCACTGTAAGAAAATCACTGTTGAACATTTGTTGCCTATTTTCCATTTATAACTATAGGACACACATTCATTTATTACCATAACACACACATACACACACACACACACACACACAAACACACTCCAGAATTTTAATATATTTTTATAATCTGCTGTTTTTAACATTTAAATGTTATTAGATAAGCTAGATAGAACTTCTGGGACAATTTTTGTAATTGTAATATACCTCTTTCCTCAACATTTTATTTTCAAGTTTCCAAAATAAAGAAAATTGAAAAAAAAAACTATATAGTGAACACCACGTGCCCTTCAGCTAGATTTTATAATTGATATTCTACAAAATTACCTTATCACCTCTTTATGAATCTCACTCTACATGCATCAATTTCTGATACATTTTCAGATACAGTTTGAGATAAGTTGCAGGGCTTTTACTGGTTTCAGATAGTTACCAATCCTTTGTTACATAAATGCTACAGAATATCTTCTCCCAGCCTATAGTTTGCCTCTACATATTCTTAATGATATCTTGATGAGTATAGTTTCTAATTTTGATGAAGTCTAATTTATCATGTTATTATTTTATTTATGATTATTGCTTTCTGTGTCCTGTTTTAAAACCTTTGCCTACTCTCAAATATAGGACTTTATATTTACTCCATTTACATTTCATCTTGTTGCTTTCTGCCCAGTATTCAAACCTGTCAAAATTATTTTGAGTCTAACTCCTGTCTTCTGCTATATTAGATATTGCTTTCAGCTTTGTGTCACCTGCAAATTTGACAAGTTATTGAATGTTGAATGGAAAAGAACCTTTTTCAAGAGTAATTAGATCCAAAGGTCACATTTCACCTTCTTATTTTTAGGATATTATAGGAGACAAAGTCAAATTGCCTGCCCAAATCAGTAGTACAGAGAATATTTGTGACAGTGACCTCTTTTATTACTTGAGAGCCCTATTTCTGAGGTTTGACATTATTTTATTGACTTACCTATTGATAGCTGGTGTTTATTGTCGTCTTTTCTAAATAGATGATTCTTTTTCTGAAATAGTCTACACCACTGTAGTATGAGCTCAATTGGAGTGGACATCTTTATCATTGTCACTATCACATATTCAGCAACACAGAGACCTATCAATTAATATTTGTTAAGAAGACTAGTAAGGAACTATCTAAAACTCTTTAATTTAATACTAATTTCTAGACTTTTTAAAAGAAATTATCTATTTTCTTAGCCAGAACTTTAGGAAATTTACCACTTACTATCTTATTTTCAGAGACATTTTCTAGGGTCTAGTATTCTCTTTAAGGCCTTTTTCTCATTTTATCTCATTTTCCCAACTATATTGGCAATGGATATTAGACTATATAAAAAAGTTTATTTAGAACCTAAGATCTAACTTGCCTACATAGGAACACTTGAGTTAATTTGAAAGAGCTAAATTTATTGAACCCAATCTGAACAAGTTTTTTGCTAGGTACCAGGAGTATATTCTAAAAGAAAAAAGCAGAAGCAAGTTATTCACTATTGGTTCACAATTTAACAGTACAGGAGCCCATATCTAATGATGTTAATGGTTTTCTTCTTTCTGCAGAACTAAAGAATAGCCACTAACAACTGAGACTTGAGCAGAGACATGGAGTTGTGTTTTTACTTACATCTGGTCTGCTCTGCTATCATCCATCTCTCTATTAATAGATGCATTTGAATGGCAAAGAGCACTAAAAATGCTATATTTTTAAAACAATATTTTGTGACTAATAATCTATGAGCAAACTGGGGATATGTCTTCTAGAAACCCAGCTTAATGTTAGTCACTGTAAATAATAGTAAACCAGAAGAAGACTTAGCTTGAATGGAGTATTGCCATACAATAACCTCTATAAAATTAATAGTGAACATATTTATATATTTATTATAGTATCTGCTCATTTATTATCTGCTCACATATGCAAATTCCCTTGAATAGAACTTGTTACAAGAATAATATCTAAAATATTGATAACTAGAATACTACTAATTTTGTATTAGACAGTAACATAATATTAATGGAATTTGCTGAGATTTTTTTAAAAAGTTAAGGAAATCTCATTTAAAAGACAGTACAGCAGCATATTGATGAAAGAGTTTAGTTTGCTCTAGAGAAAGAATGAGAGCATCTTGGGTGGAAGGAAGGGCTGCATAAAGGCCCTTGGGCAAGAAGGAGCTTGGCAAATGAGTAGACTGAGTTGAGAATAAGTGATATTCTCTGAGAGCCTTGAGAAATATAACTTCAAGACCTCAGTGGGGACTTAAACTGCAAGGATGAGGACTTTGAATTTGAACCTGGAAGACACAAAGGGAGCACTACAAAATTTTGAGTCAATTAATAAAATAAAATATTTGTTGTGTATTAGTACATACATAGGTCATGTGGAGGCAATGAAGAGAAGAGTAAGTTGTGGTAGTAAAACAAGTGTTTAAAAAAAAAGATAATTTGATCAGGCCTGTGACAGAAGACATAGTGCACTGAAAGGAAATCATAGAGAAACAAAATTTAGATACCAGGGTGAGGTGAAGAAAGAGTCACAGTTTTCTTTAAATTTTGTCTTCAGTAGACTGGGAAAAATTTCCCACCTTATAGAATGGAATGGTATTGGGAAGTGATTTGAGGTCATTATAAACATAATGGGGCTGGGGATATATTAAATTACCAAGAAAGCGATTTTCCAGTGGGTTTTGGAGGCCTTATGAGGAGTCAGTGCTGGAGGGAAAGATTTGGAGGTCATTTGCTTAAGAAAGAAATATAAACAAAGAAAAGTTATGAGCCCTATCAGAGAAAGCAGTAAAGGGGTACAGAGAGGCAGTGATTATGCCCGCGAGAGAGTTCACAGTTAAGGTCAAGAAGAACTGGAGTTACCGAGAGGAAGAGGAAAGAGTAATTCATGAGCTGAGAGAACAAGGTTAATGTAGAATGCATAAACCAAATGAAAAAGATGGTTAAAAAAAAAAAAGTGGCCAAGGATGAGAGGATGAAAGAAAGCCACTGGATGTGGTAGGAAGATAATCTTGTCTGTTTTATAAATAAGGTACTTGGAGCACCCAGGCAATACTAATGAACCTCACTTCTGGGATTATACAAAAGAACCATGTTGATGAATTGTTCCCAAATACAATTATAATAATGTTTTCACAAGTCAATAGCGAAATGAAAAATATAATGGCACTGCAGTTACGTAAAGCCAAGTAAGGTAAGAGCTGTCCTGTAAAGCTTCCTAAATAACTATTTATTATGAAATTATGGAGACCAAAGATGATGACTGGCATATGTTTGGTTGAAAAAATAACTGTTGCTGATATCATTTTTTAGTTTTACATTTTATATTAACGTGAAGTTTGGTCACAGTGATCTGATAATGTATTTGCTTGTTTTGCAGTGTTTTCTAAAACATGAAGTGGTGTATTTCTACATAGGATCTTACAACCATGCTCACAGACCATTGGCAGTCAGAGGAAAGGATAAGGAAAAATTTATTCCACTTGACTTGCTGAAAGATGCTCATATTAATACAAAAACGCTATATCCTGACAGTTTTAAAGCCCAAGTGCAGGTTCAGAGCCCTGTCTGTCACTTATCTTAAGCTTCTATGGAGAATAAAGATCAAGTATCTCTGAAGCAGTGTTTAGTGTCATAGCTGTTTCTGCAAGAGACAGTTTTTTTTCTTTTTTACCCACTAAATCCCTTGCACAGTATTATCATCTGTGTCTCCATCCTGTGATTTTTCTAGATGTTCTCAGCTGTTTAAGTATGGACAGCTTGGTTGTGATGAAGAACAATTTCTGTTCTTGTTGTTTGGTGAGAGATTCAAGAAATAGTTCCTAGTCATAGATTCTTTTACCATCAAAAAGTCATTTTCCACATCTTTGATATAAAAACATTAGTAGTGATAGTACCCAAACCAGATAACATTTGTATGATTATTTACCTTATTCCAGACTATTTCAATGTTCAGTAGGGTTCTGGAATGTATCTTAGAGGTAGAGAGTTTGCATAGCATGTGCAAGGCACTAAAAAGAAAATCTAAGTTTTAATAGATAAAACACTTTCTATTCCAATAACCTAATATATTGGTTTCTATACTTATCTGCACTTTAGTGGAGAGGATTTTGAGCCCCAGAGACATTAAGTAACTTGTCTGTCAGCATTGCTAGAAAACTTTTACAAATGGAGTTAAACCAGGCATCTTCTTCAAGGGAAAATAAAACTAGGAAACATAAGCTTACCTTTGGAATATATTCTGTTATTGCAAGTCTGTTGTCATGTTCGAAATATTTCCAGAATTCTGTTTGTAGAATATCCTCTAGAAGCCTTAATTTGAAATATGTGCAGTGATGGTCAAACTCTGTTGGGGGATTTGAAAATGACCAATATCAAAGTCAAAGACACTATATGCTGACAAAAGAGGCAGTTCTATCAGAATACTCTTTTTAAAAAAAAAATATTTATTTTTTGTTTAGACACAATACCTTTATTTTGCTTATTTATTTTTGGTGTTGAGGATCGAACCCAAGGCCTCGCCCATGCTAAGCCAGTGCTCTACCGCTGAGCCACAACCCTAGTCCCAGAATGCTCTTTAAATGTGTTTGCCTATATAAAATATTATTTGAAATAAAGGTGTAACTTCATAAGCTGACTACTTGGAAAGGAAAGCCCTCACTGGATATTTTGTCTGTTGTTAAAAAAATCAATCACACTAGCTGGGGTCATGTAATATTTTCTCTCTCTCAATTTGGTCTTAAGGCAAACTCTTTTGTTCTCCTGGTGGAAGTCAAATGGGGAGATCTTTCCTAGCATACTGTGCAGTGATGCAAGCAAAGTTCATAGCCATGGTTGTTTTCATGTTCACTTATAAAATTGGTACAAAATCTAAGTGGATACAAAAGTGATTCTTACAGAGGGACACTACAGAGTAAGCACAATTTCCTCTAATCTATTTGTTAATGATGCATAAACCTGGCCTGGCAGAATTAGAGCCACTCATTGTAATTGCAGTAACTAGAGGTCAAGCAAGTATATTATTGTCAACCTCTCTGTTCCCTTTCTCTCAATCATTGAATAAGGAATAGATCAAGTTCTACATGATATTTCAGTGGCAGTCACAATAGTTGGTATAAATTTCCCCTTGCATGTGACAAAACATGAACTCATCAACATCCTTGTGAAGCAAATGGCCAGTTCTTTCCACTGGGCTACTAGGGGTGAGAGAGGTGAGCTGACACTTTCAAAGACACACAGCAGATAAACATCAGAGCAGGAAACAGATGCCAGCATTTAAGATGTCATTCAGGCAGTAGATTGAATTGAACATTTTTCAAGTCAGAGTGAAATCCATGTAAGGTCACTACCTTGCCAACATTTTCAGTAGTTAGGACTGTATATGCATGTGGTGATGCAAACACTATCAGAAACCTTGCATCATTGTTTGGCAGTGTGGGATGACAGTCAACCATGTGTTCTCAGAAAAGTCTGGAAATGAGGCCCCAACCAGTGATTTTTAGTACAATTCAAAATTACTGATGGGAAGTCAAGAGGACAGGTAAATCTTCAATTCAGAGAGAACAGGACCAACTTGCTTCTTCCAAATGATGAACCATTTCTTACCCTCACCTGTGACACAAACTATTCATTTACTAGCTGGTCGTTTCCCTTCTCAGTATTCTGTCTGCATAGTAGCATCACCAGCTGACACAGAGGGAAGAGAGGAAAGAAAGAGAACAAGTTGGCAGAGAGTCAATATATTTCAGTGTTTTATTACTACGGAACTCTAGTAGCATTTAGTTGGTGAGTCTGAGCAGAAAATGAGTATTTCTATAGTGACTTCGTCTTCAAGGGGAATGATTAAAGGGACAACAAAAAAAATCCATGGATTAATTAGCAGGTCAATGATGGTTGAGTAGCTATTACTAAATTACATGGCTTGCATGCAAGAGAGAGAATTAATCTTTGACGTTTCTCCAGCTTGGGTGACTTGTGTGGTTAGAATTTCAGGTCAGTGAGAAGAGATTCCCATTGATTGGCTGGTGTATAATAAGATCAGAAAAGACAGCACCTGGATTCCCTTCAGTTCTACACTTTCAAGACTTAATCTTGTTTTCTGTCAGTGATACATCCTTCTCCCAATAGTTACTGATAGTGTGATTTGAAGACTTGATTAATAATAAATAAAGAAAGCAGAGCTAACCATACCGTGGCAGAAGAGAAAAGTCAGGGTCAGCAAAATAAGACAAGCACTTGGTGCTAGCAGGGATAAACAAGTTCTAGGAGAGAGGAAGGGCAAGTCATAATTTATTCTTTGGAAGAGATACAAGTGTCAAAATGAAGAGAAGCAACAGATGCACCAAGAGGCACACTGTTTCTTTAATTCAATTAGCATATGCTTATGATGAGCCATTCTATTTATGCATATGTGCGTGAACACACACATACATTCTATTTACATATATATGTGTACATATATATATATACACCTTTTATATATAATTTATATATACATATACCTTATATACATTTTTATGTATAGGTCTCTGTGTGTTTGTATAAATTCTAGTGGAAAGGCAGAAATAACAACATTAGAAATAAGTTAACTACTAGGTTAGTTACCAAATGATGCTAGGGATAAAAGAAAAGTAGAGTCAGTTAAAAGAGTGGAAGTTCAAAGGGGTGGGTGTTTGTCAGGTGTCAGTATCAAGTGGGGAGATGGACAGCCTCTTTGAGAAATTGATGTTTCAGGAGAGATTTGAAAAAGGTGAGAGAATTTAGTCGTGTTAATATCTGCAGAGGGCTAGTCCAATCAGAGCTAAAATCTAGTGCAGAAGTCCTGTGGTATTATGTGGTGGTGGTGGTGGTGGAGTGGGGAAGCTAGGCTGCCGGTGTGGGGGGGGTTGTCCGGCAAAAGAGGCAAGATGCCAGAGTAGCTTGAATGGAATGGGCAAAGAGGATGGGAATTAGTTGGAAATTAGATTGGGGAGATCAGAGTTGGTCTCTATAAGGACCCAATTTGGAGGACTAAACAATGATTCTGGATCTTTCTTGCCAACCCAGAAACAAAAGAAGATGCGAGGCAAGACATTTAAGACAGTGTCAATGAAAGATAGTGTTGTAATAATATAAGGTATGAGACTCATCAGAAGGGAAGATATATTTGAAGCTCTTCACATAAATACAGTCAAAATCAAACAAACAGGAGAGACTGTTTTGCAAAGAGAATACAATCTAGGAATTGGGAGCCAAGTAAATTGTGCTAATATGTATGATAATCAAACTGTCTGAGTGCTTGTATTTCAGGTCTGCATCTAGGCAGGCTCTTCCTAGAACATTTCATCTCATTTACAAATGACTTTTAGGCACATTAAATTATTGTTTTCATTTCACTTAATAATTCAGGCAATAAAACAATTACAGAATGAGACTTTCTGAGAGTTATTTCCAGAAGGCAGTTTGAAAGAACCTGGGAAGTGGAAAAGGAAATACAGGGTCTTTTTCCTGGTTAGAACTCAGTCTGGTATAAGCAGAGGTATGCAGATAACAATAGTAGCCTTGTCACATAATCCTCTTCGTTCACCTTCTGATCTAAGAGAAGGAAGATTAGAACATGTGGGGTTCATATTTAAGCTATCTTTTGGACCTTTTTTAACCTAAAGCTGGAGCATATTAGTTGAAGAAAATCCTTTTAGGAGATGCTTGTTGGTTCTAGTTTGTTCTCTTCAATAGAACTTCCATTCTCAGCTGAAGTTTGAGCAAGCAGTCAAAGCCTCATTTTACTGTGAGGACTATGTGTTTGTGTGGATCTGTGTTGGCAATTTTATTTCACTTAGGCTAAATATTGTCTAGCAAATGTTTCTGGGTTGTATACTTCCATTCCAAAGATATATGTGCTGCCTGGTTGTACTCAGTTTTGGCAAGAATCATTTCTCATCATAAAGAGGTATAGTTCCAGAAGTAACTTGGAGCCTCTACCACAACTATGATTTTAGGTTGCTGTCCCACATTTCACAAGCGTTGACAATGGTGGTTTCTTTGGGTGGGATTTTCAGGTTTTCCAGCTTCTATTCTTCTTTGCACACAGGCATGATCTACAATGTCCATAAGACACCACTCTAGACAAGAAAAATAACAATATTTTTCATTTAACCTCTTCAGAGGACTTATCAGCTGCAAATAATTCATTGTGTGACACCCTGAATCAGCTGACCTTTTTGTTGCTACAACCAATAAATGCTCACATCAATGACATGCCACATGGGACATCACATAATAAAATTAAAATAGAGTGAGGATGTTTCCCCTTTCCTTCCTTTCCCTGGCATAACTGGCTTGTCCCTAGAGGATATGTGGCTGCTCAATGAAAGCTACAGACTAAATTTAGGAGATAGATACTTTTTCTTCATATTAGGAACAGTACCTAACAATATGAAAATTATTTCACTATAACTATTTTCCAATCATCCCACAAGGTTGAAAACTAGCTTCCACTTTCGACCTTGAAATCTTACTTTCTTCTTCCATTGCTCCAAGTGAAAAATAGTAAAGGTGTCAAATAAAATGAATAAGACAAAAGTGGATTCTTTCAGTTATCAGAGTGATGGAAGCTCCTCTAAGAGACATTTTTAATAATGTAGGAATCGGTTGCCTTAGAAGTGGGACACTATTCCTACCCCCCAAAAGCTGTAGACCTGCCTCTCAAAGCAGCTAGATTAATGAGGCAACTGTCTCACAAAATTGCAAGACTTGCTTATAAAATTTGGGGAAGTATACTGCCCCTGTGATGCCTGTTAGCACTTTGAGAAAGAGCAGCATGTAACATTCAACCCTAGCTTCATGAAATTTTTGCAAACATTTCTGTCAGCTTAGTCCTTTTCCCAATGGCAATATCTCTCATTGTTTTTCCCCTCCCAGCACTGCAAAAGGCTGTATTAGGCAGCTGAAGGTGTGCTGCTGACCTGGAGAGGCTTGGAGACACACTAGCCACAGATGGCTTAGACACAATGGGATGGCTTCATCAGGAACCATTCTCAGGGGACAGGCTTCATCAGGGACAATTTCCCCTAGCATCCCAGTTTCCCATACAAACTTGTGTTTGCTTCCAGGTTTTTATCCAGGCAGCATAAGCACTTTTAATAAGCCTAGTTAAGTTGCATTCACCAATCCACAGTAGAAAGACTTTTCTGGGTCAGGGCTTCCTGACTTCCTGGTGTGAAGAAAATTGTTGAGCACCCCACGTGTTCCTCCCTTTTAGAAAAGTAAGGAATTTAAGTGCTGAATATCTAACTACATTCCATTCATAAAAAGAGATGGCAATTTGTTCAAAGATCAGGGGAATTGTAGGATGTCACCAGGATATAAAACACATTTTACAAAACCATGTGAGATACAGGCCAAGATAGCCATCCCATCGTGTCTAAGCCCATCTGCAGCTGGTGTCTCTCTAAGCCTCCCCAGGTCAGCAGTTCACCTTCAGCAGCAGCTGGGCTAGGATTCTCTGCTTGGCTTGTCAAGCCCTCAGGCTGTTAAGACCAAGTCAGAAAACTGGTGAGCCTTGAGGTGGACGATGGAACAAGAGTGGAAGCATTTCAGTTTCTCAGTCTCCATCACTAGAACAGGACAAGACTTTTGCCTCCTGGTCCTTTACAATTACAGAACACAGATGGAGGCAGCATGAATACCATCTGAGAAGTAAAGTGAGGAGGACAGTGGTTATCCACCAATAATAATTAGTTTAAATTAATAATTATATAGTATTGCTGGCTGTGGCTTCTGTACATCTCACCCCACAATTGATCTTATTATCAATTTGTTAACAGTTAAAAGGGGTTCATGCTGAATAAACAAACAAACAAAAAAAAACACAACTGTGAGAATGTTTTCCAAGTTTTGCATTAGGCATATTCTATGAATTAGAAGTACTATTAATCTGTTACTTCCAAGAAATGTATTTCTTGGATTTTATTCAAATCAACTTTTTTTTCCTCCTTACTTCCCACTGATAAATTACCTTTGTCAACTTAAAGGAAATGACATTTTCCTGAAAGGTTGACAAAGTACCTTACCAACACTAGCACTCTTTTAAAGTACTCATCACCAATACTGTTAGGTGGAAAATAAATCACTTTGTATAATTCAGTGCATTTCATTTTTAATGAAGTCCATAACATTCAACAGTATCCTTGAATGCCTGTTATGTCCAAGGCTTTATGCTGTAGCCTATAGAGAACTCAAAGATAAACAAGACAGGTCCCCAAGTCTGGAGCAACTCATAGTCAAGTAGGTGCACTCAGATAGTAAACAAATAAATCACCTTAATGAAAAAAAGTTTAATTGATCTCTGACTCTTTGAGACTGATGACATCACTTATTTCATTCAAGTCACCAAAATAAGCTAAAGTGTTAGGTCTGTTGATTGATATTTATTTAAATGATATGCCGAGAAGCAGTAACCATGGTGGTCTATTTAATTACCAATCTCCTGAGCAATTCTTCTTTTTCATTTTAGATTAGTTTCCATTCTTGAATGAAAATTGCTTTTTAATACAGTCTTCTTGAAAGATTCTTTGGGTGTGCTGGCAAATTTAATTCTTCCCTAGGTTGGCTGCCACGTATGAGTATGTGAGTGAGGGTGTTTACTAGAGCAAGCTTTAACCGAAACACCTGCTGGATCTTGATTCTCTTAATGAATTGTCTTGGCATTACTAAATGGCACCACAAACCAATTATGATATGCTGCGTAGAAGCCCTGCACTGACTGACATTGCTTACTAAAAGTAGACCACTTCTTTTAACTAATCTGTTTGAAAAATTGTATGCACATGTATTACACATGTTCACATATAGGAAAATGTCTCCAATTTTAATTTTTAGTAAGCACTTTGCAATTTAGAAAGTATTCTCATTATGAGAGCTCACCTAAAGCTTCCCCTCCACTTGCATTACTATTTTAAGAAGTGTACCACTGGGTAAATGTGGGTGTTACTTGACTTTGAAACCATGGTATCTCCTTTATTGTTGCCTCCATTTCACAACAATGTATATAGTCTGACTTCAAACTAAATCAGTTCTGTCATCAAGGTGATCTTCCCATTGTGCTCTGTCCCCTTGTCCACCATGTTGGCAATACTTTCTATCATATGTTGCCTTCAATGCTGCCATCTCTAACTAGTCACTTGGCCTCTAACTCTGCATTTACCCTATCAAATCCATTTCTCTTCTGGCAGCCAAGATCATCTTTCTAAAATAGCAATCTGATCATGATGTTGCCTGTTTAAAAGTCATCCCTGACCCCAAGTTCTTCTTAAAATGAATTCTAAATTTGTTACTCTGGCTTATCAAGTCCTATTTTATCCAGGCATTTCTTACTCCTGAGTTTATCTGCTCATGATAACTTATAGAACCATGCACTTTTATTATATTGAATTATTTGAAATTGCCACTAGCAAACCATTTTTGAAAGAAGATATGGCAAATTGATATTACTCAAACTAAAATTACTGGGGTTTTTTCCTTCTTCTTTTTGCATTTACATAGTCTTCCTTCTACCTGGATGTATTTTCTCTATTTAAGTGAACTATTCTAATATATTCAGATTTGAGTCCAAAGTTAAAAATTCGTCTTTTAGAAACTCTACCTGACTTTCATCTTACTTTCTTGTCTCAGATTTCCCTGATTTTTAAATCCTTATACAAAATGGACTAATGGCACAACAGTGTAATGATCTTATCTTTCTGTATTATATCCCTATGCATAAATTTTAGTAGATATGGATGGGATTATTTCGATCATAAATGTGTCCCAAGTATTTAGCACAAAGTAACTTTGCTAAATAATTGTCAAATAAAGAAAATTAGGAGAATATAATGAAGAAGACATTTGTATCCTTCATTTAGTGCTTTCAATAAATAGAAGTGTCTGCTTTTTATATATTCACAAAGATTACATATAATGGCATCCTCAGAGGGAGGTTAGAGAAGAATTCACAGGACTGTGTACTAACTTTGTGATTGCTTGTGTGTCTATAGTTATTTCAAAATAAAAACTTAAAAATGATGATATAAACAGACCAAAATGTTATTTTCTATTTACACACAAAGAAGAGAAATTTAGAAAATGAGGTAATTTATACAAGGCCACATAATTAGTAATAGACATACCTATGACCTAAACACCTTTGAGTAGAGCCTTCAAGACGTTTTATTTTGAACCCTGATTCTTCAAGTGAATGTTGCATCAATTCTCACATTGTCCCTAAAACTTAAGTTTCTTGCTCAGATCCTCTGTGTTTATATAATTAATTTCCCAGCTTGAGAAACTGAGCAAGAAGGAAACAGGAGGATGCCTTTGAATTTCTCTTTTTTTCCCCACGTTATATCCTTTTAGTTTACTTAATTATTTATATTCTTATTTTAATGTTTATTTTTATTTTGAAAAATAAACCTTATTATCTATGTTTAAGGTATGCAATAAGATATTATAAAATACCTATATGGTAAGATGATTACTATAGTAGAACAAATTAACATACTTATCATCTTATATAATTATCCTATTTTCCCCCATGGTACGGACAGTCAGAATCTACTCAGCAAGAATTTTAAATGTCATTGATTATTATTACTTATACACTTCATGTTGTATATTAGATCTTTTGATTTGTTTATCCTATTTACTATTTTGTTCATGTATTTACTGTTTCATAGTCTTTGATCTATACCTCCACATCAACCCTCATGACCACTATTTTACTGTGTATCTCTCTATATATGACCTTTATAAAAAAACCAAAATTCTACAGGTAAGTGAAACCATATATTTACTTATGTATTTGGCTTATTTCATATAGCATGATGTACTCTAGATCCATCCATAATGCAGCAGCAAATAACAGATTTCCTACCTACAAAATATTCCAATATGTAAGTAGGTAGATAAGTAGATAGGTAGATAGACGGTAGATACATAGATGATAGATAGATCTTACAGTTTATTATTTCTTCTCTGAGGAATACCTAGCTTTTATCACATCTTGGCAATTGTGAATAAAGCTTTAAAGCACAGGGGAGGGTAACGGATCCAGGCGTCAATCTCATTTCCTTTGTTTTTATGCCCAGAATTGAGGTTAATAAGTAATGTGGTAGTCTGTTTTTAATTTACTGAGTAAGCTCTGTATTGTTTTTTATAGTGACTTTGCCAATCTACATTTCCACCAACCATGCATACAGGTTATCTGATCTCCACACCCTCAGCAATGCTTGTTATCTCTTGTCCTTTTGTAGATAGCTATCCTAACAGGTGTAAGGTCATATTTCATAGTGGTTTTGATTTGCTTCTCCCTAATGGCAGTGGTATTGAGCATTTTTCAAGTGCCTTTTATAATTCTTGTATCATTTTTGGAGAATGACAGAAAATTAAACATGCCCAATTTTTTAATCTGGTTATATAATGTCTTGCTCTTGAGATGTGAGTTCTTTATAAATCGTGGATATTAATTCTTGATCTGATGGATGGTTTGCAAATACTTCTCCAACATGTATGTTCCTTCATATTTCATCTTTTCTTTGACTATGCAGACAATTTCAACTTTATATACTACCATTTACTTTTCTCACTTTTTTAGCCTCATTTTATAAGTATGATATCTAAAAATTCTCTGGCAAGACTGAGCCAAAGATACTACAAAACAAGAAAACTATAGGCTAATATCTCTAATAAATATTCATGTAAAAACCCTCAATAAAATATTAAAGAAATTGACAACACATCAATAAGATTATACATCATGGTCAAATGAGATTCATTTCTGGCATACAATGCTGATTTAACTTATGTAAGTCGATGTAAGATATATCACATTAACAGACTGCAAGATAAAAAAAAAACATGATCATATCAATTGATTCTAAAAATCCATTTGGCAAATTCATCATTTTTTCTTGATAGACTCTCTTAACATTTTAAGTGTAGAAAGAAAGTTCTACAAAATAATAAGCCTAGAGCTGGATCACAGTAGGAAGAAACTGAAAGCTTTTCCTTTAAGGTCTTCTATAAGGCTTAGATGCCCACACTTGCCACTTCTGTTCCACGTAATGATGGAAGTACTATCTAGAGCAGCTAGACATGACAAATAAATAAAAGGTATCCAATTCAGAAAGAAAGAAACAAAATTATCTCTCATTGCAGATTACATGATCCTATATGAAGAAAATCCAAGAAACCTTCAAAATATTGTGAGATCTTATAAAAAAATCATTGAAGTTGCCAGATATAAAATAAACTTACCAAATCTATGGTATTTCTCTATACAAGTAATCATCTAGCTGAAAAAATAAATCAGTCTCACTTGTGGTAGCATAAAAAAGACCTTAGTTATAAATTTAACCAAAGAGGTGAAAAACCTATACACTAAAAACTATAATATACTGATTTAAGAAAATTAAGAGAACATAAATAAATGAAAAAATATTCCTTTTTCATAGACCAAAGAATTAATTAAAATGCCCAATATTACCCAAATAAATATATAGATTCAATATAATTCCCATCAAAATTCCAGTTTCTTCAGAAAACTTTTTTAAAGTATCCTAAAATTCCATGGAACTACAAAAGAACTCAAAAAGCCAAAAGAATTCAGGGAAGGGAACAACAAAATTGTAATCATCACACTTCCCGACTTAAAATTTTATTACAAAGCTATAATAACAAAAAAAACAGTATGGTACTGGTATAAAAACAGAAACTTACACCAGTGAGACAGAATATTGAGCCTAGAAATAAATCCAAACATACATGGTCAATTAATTTTTCACCAGGGCACATAGAGGAGACAGTGGTGTTAGAACACATAGTCTCTTCAATAAATGTTGCTGGGAAAACTGGATTTTTACAGGCAAAATAAATAACTTGCCCTTTGTCTTAAACTATCCATAGAAAATTGACTCAAAATGAATAAAAGACATACATATAGACTGAAACCCATAAAATTCCTAGAACAAATTATGCATTTCTCCCTCAAAGTCCTAATTCTAGACAATTATCCTAATCAGTCAGCTCCCTCTTTCTCTTTGCTCTTACATGGGCTCCTTTGGTTTATTGCAACATTCATAGATTCATTAACCAATATTTTTCCATATCCTAGGTGATACTCTGGAAATAACAGAATTAAGAAATAATACAATACAGGCTGTGTTCTCGGGCAGCTCATATTCTAGGAAGGGTAGAGGACAAGTAAAGGGTTAACTAGAGGGCAGTGTCATAACTCCTGCTTTAGCAGTAACTACAGGGAGCTGTGTTCTGAGGCAAGAAAGGGAGACTGGAAGAACTCTCTCAAGGAGCAAGTAGGACTAAAACCCAAACAGCACTGACCCCTACCTTCCCATTCTGAGCAAAAGTCAAGATAGTCTCTCACTTCTCCACCTGAGACACCTGAAGTTGTCCTTGTTATTCTCCATTGTTAAGGAGAAGAATCTATCTTCTCCATTGTGTCCATGGGGCCTTTAATACCAATGCTTGGACTCTGATAAAGATCTTCCTTAGAGGGCTGGGGATGTGGCTCAAGTGGTAGCGCGCTTGCCTGGCATGCGCGAGGCCCAGGTTCGATCCTCAGAACCACATACAAACAAAGATGTTGTATCCGCCGAGAACTGAAAAATAAATATTAAAATTCTCTCTCTTAAAAAAAAAAAAGATCTTCCTTAGAAAGAAAGGAAGACAATGTAACAAAGGAGGAAAAAGAATCAAAGAGCAACTTTTGTAATGCTAAAAATTCTATTAATATTTTCCTTTCTTGTTTTTTTTTTTCTTCTAGGTAAGTGAAACCAATTTTTACAACAATGATTACTGGACCTCTTCAGCACATAGTGACTCTCTCCAATGAATATACTACCAAGAGACAGGCCAGTACTGTCCATCACCTCTCCTTGACTCGTGAGTTCTTAATCAGAGTGCTAAATAACCAAAAACTGACCAGGGGTTAAGAAATACTTAAATGGTTATATCTCTATATGAAGTTTGGTTGTACCTTTCTCTAAGGTAAGCAAACATATTTAAGTCTTTATTTTATCCAAAGAAGAACTAAAAGGAATATTTCTCCCTTTAAGGCAGTATCAAGGGTGGATTTCCATTGAAAAACAATCTCTTTTAGTGTGGTTTTCCTTATTTTATATACATTAAATAAAAGTGAGCGGTATATTTAGGAACATACCTCTTTTCTCCCTTGAAGTGTACCTCTGTGAGGTTGGTACTTCTGTTTTGTTCCTTTACTCCTTAAAAGATAAACTGAAAGTTAGGGATTAGACATGACTTTTAGTGTGCTCTGGAGTCCATGATATTAACTTACATGGCTTCTTTTCCTTTGCATCAAATCTACTTGGATATCAAGCATTTTAAACTTGAAGAAAATAAGTTCTTAGCAGAGCAGTATAGAGTAGGATTTAGTTGGCAAGATGGGGGATAAATAGTTCAAAGAGGGAAGAGAATACATGGGAGTTATTAAATATTTGAACAGTGGCTGCTTCTAGAAAATTGGCAGTGACTCTTCTTGGCCTCTGGCCTGGGCTTGGCCACTCTCTTGTTTTTTTGCACTTAGCTATTCTTTAGCTCTTATCTTGCTTTCCAAATTCAGGTTTTGTTTCCGGCATAGACCACAACAGCCATGTCGCATTTGGCTATTTTCATTTCCTGTGGAAATCTCAGATGTTCCAGTGAACTGACTTGTGTGTTGCTTGTGTGTAATTTGGTACAGGCACCCCTGCCCTCAATAGAGAGGTGGCACACCTCCTAATTCATAATAATTATTCTGACTGATGGAGCTCATCGAGCCAGCCCCTTTGCTCACCTGAAGGGGACAGATTTTTCTGAGGTGCTGCTGATTCCCTGTTTGAATTCTGTCATCAATATCCATGTGTGAAATTATTAATTACAAAGCACAATGTAATGGTCTTCTAGCAAAAAAAAAAAAAAAAAAAAAAAAAAACCAGACCAGCTTTACCGGAAGGTCACTGTTGGAATTAGCCCTGTGTGGTACATTATTATAAGCTAAACATTTCATTTTGTTTCATTGTTAATTGAGTGCTTCATTCAATGATTTACTATTGTGTGTCAAAATGGGTTTGGGTATATATGGAAAATGCAGGATGGATATAATGCTGTGCATTGTGCAGCTTTTAATTTTAGAAGTGGAAATGAACAAAGCACCTCTGTCTTAAGGGGAGAAATACATTAATATTGATGTAGTTGGAAAACGTAACCATAAAATCTTGAATTTGTGTCAGTTCTACTGTACCTCCATGGATTTTAGTGTAAGTAACATTTGTGCAGCACCATGGAAAAAGCGCTAGCCCCAGAGTCATGTATAAATCCAAACTCTGCCTTATACCAGCTTCTGACACTAAACCAAACACTTATTTTTGCTAAGTTACAATATTTTAATATGTAAAGTGGGTATAATAGTAATTATTTTTCTGACTATGTTGAGTATGCTGAGAACATAATTCCATGAGATAATATGTGTGAAATTTCTAATACATAGATAATAAATGATAGCTTACATGAAGAAGAGGAAATAAGAAGAGTAAATGAGTATGGTGATGATGGAAGTGGGTAATTGGTAATCATGTTCTGAGCCAGAAAATATCCATGTCATAGCTTCTTTTAGTCATTCCCTTTGTTGTTTCTTTACCATTTCCAAGTAAATGTGGACAATCACCTACCAGGGAATTTTCATTGCCAAACTCTTGATAGTGTTTATAACCATATTACCCCAAATGACAGGTGATTGTATCATAAGATATTTGTCATAGATTATCAGTGGAAAATATCCAGTTGTGATTCAGTGACAGCCAAACTAGCATGCCCTAATAAAGCAACTTCTGGAGGGTGATAGAGAGGTTCTCAGTTGGTCTTCTGTGATTGCCAGCTAGGCAAGTGAACCAATGAGAGTAGACAAGAAAGGACATGTTCTGAATGAGCCATGAGGCCTTTCTGGCTTTCACCTCTCATCATTCTGAGTGTCATGACTTTTTACTAAGATCTATTGCCATATATTGACCTCCCCCCATTCCTTACTTCTACTGTTGGCAAGGACAATCATAACAGTAGTAGGTAACATTTATCTGTGCCATCCACTCTAAGTATTTTGCCTATGGTAACGATATTAATTCATTTAATCTTCATAGCATTTGTTTGAGATGGGTACTGCTATCCACTTTATTTTTCCAATGGGAAACATAGTACTAGACATTTGTGTAATGTGCCCAAAATAATTGGTTTCTGTGCCTGTGCCCTACACTTTCAGGAATATTGGCCTTAGTTGGAGCAGTTTGAAGTTTCCTTGCTCTTTGAGTCATCTGCTTTGCGGGTACCATTTTTATCCTAAATACTATAGTCATCTCTGTCATTTTTAATCACCTATTAAGCTTTACATTCCAGGTGAAATACAAACATTATCTCATTTAACTCCCACAATAACCCCTTAGAAACTGTATCTTTTTAAATTTTTTTTTTCATTTTATATTTGATGAAATAGATTTCTGAGAATTGACTCTGTAAGACTACATGGTAAAGTTAGAACATGGCCTGGCCTAATAAGGAGCCAGATGTGTGTGACTGCAGGTACACATTCTTGTCCACTTTGTCATGCTCTCTGCTCTATGGCATTATAGAGGATACCTTTACTGCAGAGTGTGGCTACCCTGGTAGTATATGAGATGTGAAGACTTGTACATTTGGGGATATGTTCTCTGTAACATCAGCTTGGTTTGGTGTCTCTTTATGATATAGCTCTGTGGCAGTACCCTTAACGCCCAGTTCTGTGTGCTCAGAGCAGCAGTGGTAACAGACACTAGATTTCATATGGTTGCTGGCCACTCAGTCATGCCAGGCAAACTAGGCCTGTGCAACTGTATAGCACTATTCATCTCCGTCTCCCAGAAGTATTGTGCATGTCTCTGCTGAGATATGTCAGTAAAGTGGGTGCATCTCTAGCATCTCCTGGTTTCCCTTCAAATCATCTATCTTCGATAGCAATTCAACTGGCTGAACAGCAGAGAGATGGCTTCAAAAATATTCCCATATTCAGCATCACCCGAGAGAATTTTTAAATCCTCACTGTCTCCTTTCTTTTGATTATATTTTCAAAGAGACCGAATTTGGATTTATAAGATATGCTATCCCCCAAATACCATTCTTTAGTTAATGTCTGCATGTCTCTGAATTGTATCCTTTGACTACAAGGCTTTGATGGTCTTAAAGCCTGTTTGGGTCCTTTACACATTTGTTGGAATGAATCTATAAAATCATTTCTCAAAATGAATTTTGGTCAAGTCATACAGAATGATACATGAAGGTCCAGAGTGTGGGGAGAAGGTCAGGAGGCAGGGGGTGTTCCACTGGAAGGGAGAAAAGAGAACAAGACTGCCTAATGAGGTAGGAGGCCTTTTTGCCTACTAGACAATTTCCCCCGGGGCCAACTGTGTATATGGTTTCTGTTATGCTTTTTTTCTTTTTGAGTAAGGCAGAGGTTTCTGATAATAATGATCTGCTTTCAGAAAATACATGTATGATGAAATTATCTGCCTCAGGCTGTCTGTATTGATTGTTTTCAGGAAAACGTGCAATGAGATAGGAACATTTCTGTACTCTCTTTTTCCAAATGGGGTCTGTTTTCCTCAGTTCTATTGTCTGTTTCGGTTAAGGTGGGAATACTGGTAGAGATGAACAGATAAGTAAGGTGGATGGGCAAATGTGTTTTCATTGTTTCAAGATTGAACACCAGAAATATCTAACCAATGATATACTGTAAATGTTCTTTTAAAATTGCATGGTAGTATATATACATTTTGGTTACTTTTATGGGTTTTATCATTTCCCTGCATACTAGAAAGTGAAAGGTAGTCTCTCAAAACTATACCCATAGTCACATGAGGAAATGCTTCCAAACCTGGAAATGTTTAATGTGTGATACTTTCAAGGACTAGAAAAGGAATAAGGAATTTTCTAATAATTCTTTGTTCCTATGAGTAGAAAAAAATGGATATAAAATGATTACTCATGGACATTTCTTCTTACATAAAACTAACAAATTGATAGAAACAAATTCAATTAATTTTAAGGACTGTTTACCAAAAACAACCTATATGCATAATTAATTTAAATTTTTAATTTTAATTTAATTTAAAACATTTAATTCTTAAGGGATTATCACCTACAACTTCATAGAGTCATTGTTTCATTTCATCCTTACTGATCACATCTGAAGAATGTACTCCAATCGGTCAGTATCTTTCTAGTTGGGATCCAGAATTGAATCTAATGTTCCAGATGTTCTAGGGCAACTCAAATTCACTTAGGGAATAAGTGACTTTTTGGGGAATTGATGGTGAGTATTGTGGCTCTTCTTTGGATGAAGATGCTCTTTTAACCTAATCTCAGATTTGGCTGTCTGAGTTACTCTTCTAGGTGGATACACACATGTACAGGGCAGCTAGATAGCCTGCTCTTCCATTTACCAACTAGGTGATTTCCAGCAATTTAATTTCCCACTTTATTGTGGGGATTAAGAAATTAATTCATGGAAATCATGCAGAATATTCTCTGGACAATAGTAAGTACTCAGGAAATATTAGTTCTTATAATTGGACCCCAAGCAGGATTCTAAAGAAATCCTCACATACTTTTCATGGTCTTTCTTATCATCACTGTTAACACTAATGCCACCATCATTCTCTGGGAAAAGTATTTCCTCTGGGGCCTTTTGCTTCTGACAGTGGAGATGACTCTACAGATTAATTATGGAGCTTTGCTTCTGCACGGCACCACATTTTTAACATTCATATTTCTTCCTGAAGGAAAAGAAATATTTTTGACTTGAGTTTTTAAACTATAATATTTAACTGCTGGTTTGTGCAATTAATCAAGTGTTTTCATAATCTGGTTACTCTCTTGGACTTGTAGAATTTCAAATTAGAAAGGCTTGAATTGTAAATTACTTTTGCATATCCAAGCTGGGCCATATGTGTAAAGGGAGGTAGAAAAACATAAAGGAATAACTTAGATTGCTCAAGGGGAAAAAAATCATCCACCATTCTGAGCTACTTCAATTACTTTGCTATTTTGGATTTAGGCTTTCTTCCGAATGATTTGCTTTCACAAATGCATATCAGAAACAAGAGTCTTGAGAGGTAAAGACCTCTGGTCATCCTAACTACATGTGGCATCCTAGCTACATCCTAGCTACATACGGCATCTTCCTGTAGTGATCATCTAGCCTGTATCTGAACACCTTCCTCATCCACTGTTCTCAGCATTCTTTCTCTGGATAAGACCATTAGAAAATTCTTCTCCCCTTTTCTTTCCCATTCTTGGTTTTCTTCTCCTCTGTGAAACCATCCATTTTTGCTTTAGAATTCTATTCTGAGACATTGAATACATTTCATTTCTTCCTGAATTTCTTGATTGACTACCAAGGGGTTTTACCCAGCAACCCAAAAAACTAAACAATCCAGTGCCTGTGTTACTGCAAAAGGACACACTCTTAGCATTTCATGGGGCTCACATGCTGTTTTGTGTCCCCTGTCACTATTCAGATTTAGCTTTGATAGGGCAAACTTATCTCAGGACAAATAGCTGCAGATGTTGCCTTTTTCAAAAAAGTATGATAGGGCAGAATGTTAGAGATAAACCTTACTTTAGGTCGTAAAGTGATAGTGGTCAAGTGGATTAAAAGGACATACACATAAACACTTAGCAAATATAGTTTTCAAAAATATTTTAAGAATACTAGCAATATATCAGTTAGCAAAATTTATTGACGTACACTCTGATTACACAGTGCAGACAGCTGAATGTTTTATCTGATGAGCAGGAATAAGTCTTCTCTTAGAAAGTCTACATCATGTAATGGGTAACTGAAATAAATTAGGGAGGAAAAGTAAGGTTAAAGACCTCTCATTTACCTAGTCAAGTTGACTTAAGAAAAAGGAGATAATTGTGGAATTTGGGGAGTAGAGAGTATCAAGTTCATCTTGCACCTGAATTTGCTTAACAAAGCCAGGAGCACTGAGCATTCTTTACACAATCAATCTCATGGTGCACCTAATTTCCTTTATACCTTTCTCTACTGTGATAATATTTAGGCTTTATCTTTATCCTACTTTGATCCTGAGAAAGGTAGTCAGAGACTCTGTAATGGTGCAAGAATTTTAGACAACACGTCTTTTCTTCTATCCATTTCCCTCAATCCTTGACTTAGTTTTTTTGACTGAAATCAACCCACAGTTATCCCAAAAGCTCACAATTTCCCAACTTCCCCTGAAGAAAGAGGTAAGTAATTATGTAAGTAATATCTATGTAAGTAATTATCTGGTCAGTTTTGCATTAGACTTATTACTCATAATGGAACTTCTTCCTCAAAGGATCTTGTACTCTCTTTTATGCTTCTTTATTGTATTCCCTAAGTCCAACTAATTTCTACTTTCTTCTTCCCACAGGATGCTCATCAGACCTCTTCATCCTTATATCTACTTTTCATTAAGTTAGCTATACAAGAAGTTTCCATACCTCTTTGAGGATGGATCTCCCATAGGATAAAATTGACATTCTCCACATAAACTGCCAATTTCTCATTTTTCCAGATAATTTTCAATAAAATATTCTACTTATTAACACTATCATTTCATGAATTAAAAGACACTTTCTCAAAATAGAGGAAGAAAGTAATTCCAACATAGAGTCCTTCACATTGGAAAAAAAATTACCTTCAAGACAACATTTCAAGTTTGTTTTTTTTAGCATCATGTGCCAGCATTTGGGGAATGTTCAGCTAATATATGTACAGGTATACTGAAATATGTGTGACTTTCTACAGCCAATTATGATATACCTCTTAGCTAAAGTTATTGCTTAAGGATGCATGGTTGTGCAAGATTTAGTAATGCCATTGTTTCTGTAGCTTAAAGCAATGAAGCCATGGTCTCATAGATCATTATTGTTAGGAAGACGTTGGTATCACTAAGTCTTGGTCCTTTTTCACATGACTTCAGGGCCACATACTGTCTTCTGTGGATTACTGAGAGCTCATTATTTCTGAGTCTCATTTTTATTTATTCCTACTATCTTTCAGCTCCTATGTTAGGCTTAGGGTTTACAGAGAAGACTAACTCTCATGGCATCTTTGCTCTTGGGTATTTACTAACTCAAATTCACACATCCCTGCCTGCATGCCCTTTGGACCTTGTTACTTGTTGCATATCATTGATACTTACAGCTGAGCCAAGACTTACTAGTGAGCTCAGGGAACCCTGAATCAGAGGAAAGGATAATGAAAAATTACCAAGCACCTACTATACTCAGACATTTTACATACTATACCAGTATTTGATGATCAAGGAAACCTTTTGAGTAGGTAGAATTTTCAATAATTTACAGATGAGATAGCTACCTAAAAGAAGCTCAGAAACTTATTGGAAGTTATTTAAGTACCACCTGAAGACTATTCCTAATTTTTCTGATTCCAAGGACACTGATTTTATCTGAAGGTCTAGATGCTTTTAAGACAGGAGTACACAAAGAACCGAATTTGAATACGTAGTAAAGGCTTAACCACGATTTGTCTCTATTGCCTGTTACGTTTAAGGCTTCAGAGGTAACCTCTGCCCTACGTTCCTTCCAGCTCTTCCACTGGCCACTCTGTTCACCTTTGTAAGGCTGTTTGTTGTTTAAAAAGCAGAATATAGGTTTCAAACCTCTGTTTCAGCAATCCCTGGCCACTCTCCCTATGTGGTTACTTCTCATCACTTTATCTCCTCCCCCTTTTATAATTTTTCACATACTCACTGCAACCTGAAATAATATAATTTGGTTTTTGTTTTCTCCCAAAGAATGTAAGCTTTTGAAAGCAGGGTATTTGACAGATACAACAGTATTCTTAACATAGATTAATATCTGGCACAGAATATGCCCTCAATAAAATAGTTGTATTTTTCCAGATAAAGTTAGCAGTGTTATTCTTTCTTTATCAAAATGCCACATTATCTTTTAAATTTCTAAATATTCTTGTTTTCAAAATATATAAGTATTTAAAATCATACAAACTTAAACCAAAAAAACCCCCAAATCTCTAAGTGTAGCTTGTAGCCTTATTTAGTAATGCCATTGTGAAAGATACATACATTGTGAAACATACATACATGCCAATGTGAAAGATACATCACAACAAGATGAACATATAAAGGTTAAATGTTACACATATATGTTAAAGTATACACATATATTCTGTAATTCTTTATTAACATTTCCATCAATACATCTAAAACCAAGACCTATATGTTCATCCTATAGTGATATATCTTTCACATTTTAAAAATGGCATATATTTAAGGTAGCCAGGCTAATGAGAATTACATATTCAGTTTCTAGTAATGGATACCTGGATGCAATTCTCCACTGTCGTCAGCAGGGGTCTCAAAAAGCCTTTTACCCACCAAAATATCTATTAAGAGTTAGCGGGTTGTTTTCTTGTTAGCAAAATGGGACACATGTACTCTGATATTCTGAAAATTTATTAAATTTATTAATTTAAAGCAGTGTATCTCATTTTAAATATACACATCTGTTGGTTTTGCCTGGTTTTTTTTTTTGAATTTTTGTTTTGCTTATAAACTTGGTAACTTATTAAGTGTTTACCTAGCACTACATTGCTAAATATACTGACTGTATCCTAATAAGCATCAGAAGGCATACTGTGGAAACAGGACCAATTTATTCGCGTTTCCAGTTACAGTTCACAAGCTCCAGGTTTTAAAATATTTCTTGTCTTTAAAGAAGTCCAAGGAAATGCATGAAACTAAGAGAATTGTTATAAAAACAGCCTGCGACTCCTTAGTCTATCTCTTTCTAAATTTTCAGTAACTTGTTTGGGAAGCAGCCAACCATTTTTGCCTTGGAGAAATGTCCTCTGCTTCTTTTAGCTCAGCAGCACCAGGGCTTCCTAGGTACACTAGCTGTCTTCCTGTCACCCGTAACCACAGTCTGAATTCAGGAAGGGCAGCAGATTTCCTGCCTACATTTTTTTTTACCTCCTTTCTTCTATACCACACCAGTTTCATTTTTTTTTCCATCTTCCACCCCACAGGTAGGAAAATCTCTCCAGCAGACTGAATCTTTCTTGGCTGTTTCCTTTCCAAGCACCTATCCATGTTTGCTTGCCATTCACATTAACCTGACACACTTTGTGCAATTTGCTCTCTCTTTTAACTCCCATTGGCAGTGTAGTGTTGCATAAAGTCATGGCAAAAGTTAGCATCTCTGAAGCCCCTCTTTCCATGCACTTCCACAAGATATATGATAAGGAATTGCCCTGAATGAAATTCTGATTATTGATGGTACCCTCTGTTTCACTCTGTCTGTCTGTCCATCTATCTATCCATCTATCTATCTATTTACCTATCTATCTATCTATCTCTGCATAGATGAAAGGAATCAGAGAGAGATGAGTAGGTCAAAGGGTGGCTAACTGACTTGATTCATGTTCAGATAACTCTAAAAAAATGTAAACATATAAGTAAATATGTACTACATATAGAGATGAATATAGCTGCATTGGATAGATAAATGCATAATCTACACTAAATAGAGGTTGCTCACATACTATGTGTAAGAGAAAAGTATACACATATATTCTGTAATTCTTTATTAACATTTCCATCAATACATCTAAAACCAAGACATATTGTGAGTTTACTCTTACACTAGCAGCCAGCTTCTCCCTCAGTGCTCACCATTGAGCAAGGAAGGTAAAAGCCATTCCTTTAAAACTTTATAATTTATCAAAGTTTGTAAACCTAAGAACAACAACAACGAAAAATGCATGAACATTGACAAAATGACATGGAGCTAAATTCAGATGCTGTAACGTGTAGATGTGCTGCGGTGAAAGAAATTGCATTACTGGAGTGCTGGAGTGAGATTTCTAATGGAGCACATCCCATTGAAAGAGTCTTACGGGCCCGGATGTGAAGGAACAGGTCAACTGCAGGTTGTCATGGGAGAACATCCACATGCAGAGAGAAAATGGAAGCAACAGGGCTGCAAAGGGTGTGGAAGAAAGCTCAAAGAACTTGAGGGGGCCCTTAGCTGAAATCTCCTAGAATTTCTTGTCCTGAGAGGATATAGAATCAAAACAATCTCTTCCTCTCTTGTAAAGAACAAATGACTCAGCACTGAAGGCAGTGTCAAATTCATCTATGCCCTTATTCAGTGGCTCAGTCTCTCTCTCGGTTCACTAAACATTAGGCATGTGGCACCTCAATAGGTTTGCAACAGCCTTTGCACGTTCTTCTTTATGTCTAAAATCCTGTTCCCATTTTTTTTTTGATGGGTCCATTCTCCTTTTGGAGGTCTTGATTATTTTAATTTGTCAAACTGGCTTTGACTGACCAAATTTGATTACCTCACTCTGATTGTTTCTCATAGAACCTCACAGTTTGCAATTATTTAGGCCTTTGTTAACCAATTTGTTCTTTGACTTTTCCATGAGATTGAAACTTTATGAAAGCTTGAGTAGCTGTTCTCCTCACTACTCTGTGCCAATTGCCCAGGATGGTGCCCAACACATAGTAGTCTAGGTACTCAATCATCATTAGAGTGTGTGTGTGTGTGTGTGTGTGTGTGAGAGAGAGAGAGAGAGAGAGAGAGAGAGAGAGAGAGAGAGAGAGAGAGAGAGAAGAGAGAGAGAGAGAGAGAGAGAGAGAGAGAGAAGGAGAAGAGGAGCGGAAAGAGGAGAGAGAGGGAGAGAGAGAGAGGGAGAATCTGAGTGTCTATAAAGAGATTCAAACAAAAAAATCTTTTTGCAGAATCTGAATAAAAATTAAGATTTAGATTGAATCTTCTCATGTCCTAAAAAACAGCAATTCCAAGTGCTTACATAGACACTATGTTAGATATTTAAATAATACATAGTCTATAAATAAATATTTTAAAATGATGCAAATATTTTCATGGACATGACTCTATTTCCCAAAGGTAAAAAAAAAAAAAAAAAGAAAAGAAGAGAAAAGAAAAAAGATGTATAATTGGAATGCCTCCGGGATATCAGAACTGATATTAGAAGATATTAGAATGCCTTTGTCTTTTAAGTTAACTTATTTATCTTTAGAATACTCTTTCTAATGTACAAGATCTGTCATCATTGACAGCAATATCAAAATCATGAATATTTATTAATTACTCTACAAGGAGTTGTACAGTGTGGTTTAGAAGTAATCCCTGCCTAAGTGGAAATTTGTAAGCTCTAACAAATAACAACTGAATGGATGACAGGGAGAATTTCATGAACTAGCAAGTGTCCATCAGCAATTAATTTATTAGTAGTTGACGCCTGTGTTGGTTCTTCCAGTCTCAATAAATTGCCTCTCTCATTCTCTAATGGTGGTTATTAGTGCTACCCCTTGCATAGAACAATTGTTTATTGAGGCGACTAAAGGTATAAATTGAGAATATGTTTCCTGATTTGTTCCCAAGAATAACTTTTTTATTTTTACCATCTTAAAATATATAGGAAGGGGTTTGTTTCATGTGCACAGCCATATCTCCTTCTCTTAGAACTATGTTCAGAACAATTTAAGTGCTTAATAAATATCTAAAAAACACATGAATAGGTTCAGATATTTAGTTTCATATTTATTTCCTACTAGATATTAGACACAAGGTTAGGCACATTGCTAGTATTATCTTACTTAATCTTAACTACAGGTTTTCAATTCTGTGATGCTATTTTTATTATAAGTAAGGAAACCAAAGTTTAAGTTATCTTGCCCATCACTGCACATCCAGTGATGGAGAGAATACTAAGCCTCAGGTTCTATGACTCCAGAGCTGATGCACATTTCACTCTAGCATTCCTACCATTAGATCAAGAGGCTCTTACATGCTGATTCAGTCATGATTCATGTGTAACAAAGCTCAACTAAATAGTCTCACTGTGTTGATAATCTGTAAGTAAGAGAGGGTTGATATTTTCCTTAATGTCCCACAGAAATGTCCATAAAGGAAGCATCAACCAATTTACAAATATCAGTAAAATCATAGCCTTGACAGATTATTGATAAGCTACACTATACAATTCCAAATAGAATATTATTGGAGACGAAGAAGAGTGTGGTACTTCACAGAGTATTTACTATAAGAAACAAAGTTAAGTGGATTCCCAGTTCTGTTTCTTATAAGCAAGCAATGCAGCTGAGAAGTTATACTTAGTTTCTTTAAGTTGACTTAGTTTCTTGTGCCTCAATTATCTGTAAAATGAAGACAATTTATAAATAATGTGGTAAATATGATGTGTTTATCACAGTGACTGTCATGTACTCAATGTGTTTTTTGTTTGTTTGTTTTCTTTTTGTCAAATAGCTTCATAAAGCAATTGTAAATGATAGATATTTTATGAGATACTATCACAGCTCTTAAAACCCCATCTTTGAGATTGCTTACCCTGATCACCCTATTCACTCTTATTACCTCCCAGTATGCCTGATAACATGGTACTCTATGTTTCTCTGGCCACAAATTTAGTTCTTTGATAAGTATATACATGAATCTAAAACTAAACAATCAAATTTCAATGGTAGAAAAAATATAAGTAAAATATTAAATTATAATAAACATTAGGACACAAATGTTTGGACATACGAACTTTGAATATATTTAACTATTAAAATATATGCATATGAATATGTGGATGTATTGATATAATGGAAAATATACTTGGATATACAGGCTTCCTGAAACTCAGATACTTATCACTTAAAATGTAAAGATTTTTTAGACACTATTAATTTCTGCACCATAATTCTAAATATGTTAAAGAAATTCCTATATACTAAGTAGAATCTTTTAAAGTTTTAATTTGTTATATATGATAGCAGAATACATTATAATTTACATTACATATATAGAGTACATTTTTTTATATCTCTGATTGTATACAAAGTAGAGTCACACCATTCATGTTGTTATATGTGTATTTAGGATAATGATGTCCATCTCATTCGACGGTCTTTCCTATACCCATTCTCCATCCCTTCCCCTTCCCTCCCTTTTCCCCTTTGACCTATCTAGAGTTCATCTAATCCTCTCATGACCCCCCACCACATTATGAATCAGCATCCTTAAATCCAAGAAAACATTCTGCATTTTTTTTGGGTGGGGGGTTGACTAACTTCACTTAGCATTATATTCTCCAACAACATCCATTTACCTGCAAATGCCATGATTTTATTCTCTTTTAATGCTGAATAATATGCCATTGTGTATAGATACCATATTTTCTTTATCCATTCATCTACTGAAGGGCATCTACTTTGGTTCCACAGTTTAGCTGTTGTGAATTACGTGGTTATAAACATGGATGTGGCTGTGTCCCTGTAGTATGCTGTTTGTAAATACTTTTGCAATGACTCATTCATTCTATTTCAACAATAAGAATATAGGACAAAAATCCCCCAAGTTTCATGAATTAAAAAAAATATCCACCTCAGGCAATAAATGCCATGGTTTCTGTTTACAGATAATGTGTCCATCTTTGTGTTTCTGTCCATGACTATGGGGAAAACCTAGAGTTATAACAAACTTGAATAATGAATTTTGTTGGACCAACACACTTGCCTTGGCTTTCCCAGAATTAAAGTACAGGACTGTTTGCTATCTGCAGAGAATTTCTTACATATTTCATTCACAATAAAGTAAGAAGTAGTCAGAAAGTATAGTATTAATGATTGATCTGGCAAAGAATGATTATTGTTTCATAAACAGTACCGCATGTCAAATACCTCAACCACTCTACCCTTTTGGGCTGTAAGAGCCTAGGATTCAGTCTGTTCCCCCTACTCCAACACATTGCAGATAATGCATTCAGTAAGATTTTAACTATAGCAAAATCTCCAATGAAAACTCCATATGTACCAATAAGAACAATTTGATAAGATATTTGTAAACTTCATCTCATTCATAAGAGTGTCATAAGAGATAAACTTAAACCTGGGGAAAATCAGAATCCTACTATTAGAAGAAAAAAATATATGTTTTCTAGATCTTTTTCTGGCACTGAACATATTTATTTTTCCACTTTGAATTTATTTTTTATAATGTATTGGTGCATTATAATTATACATGGCAGTGGGATTCATTGTTACATATTTGTATTTGTATTATAATAATATAATTTGGTCAATGTCATTCCCCAGTATTTCCCATTCCCCTCCCCATTCTCCCTTCTCCTGGTCCTTTTCCTCTACTGATATCCCTTCAATTTTCACCAGACCCCCACAACTTGCTTCTTCTTTTTTCTCCCTCCAGCTTTGACATATGAGAGAAAATATATGACCATTGACTTTCTGAGTTTGGCTTATTTCACTTAACATAATGTTCTAAATTTTCATCCATTTTTTCTGCAAATGACTGAAAAAAACTTCAGTGTCTATATATACCCCATATTTTCTTTATTCATTCATTCATTGAACCTAGGCTGATTCTATAGTTTGGCTATTATGAATTATGCTGCCATAGCATTGATATACATGCATTGCTATAGCATGCTGATTTTAATTCTTTAATTAAATAGATAAAGCAAAACATTTATCAGAATATACTGTTTACCAGATATGTAGAGGAATGGTAGACTTTCTAAATCTTTCTCAAAGAATCTCAAGGAATATACATGGGTCATATATTGTTTCTATTCCTTGTCTTTTGAGGAATCACCACACTGATTTCCCTAGTGATTGTACTAAATTACAGTTCCATCAATAGTATAAAAGTGTTTCTATTTTCTCTACATTCTCTCCAGCTTTTATTTTTACTTGTATTCTTGATGACTGCCATTCTGACTTGTATGAGATGAAATCTCAGTGTGGTTTTGATTTGCATTTCCCTAATTGCTCTTGATGTTGAACATTTTTTCATATATTTGCTGGCCATTTGTATTTCTTCTCTAGAGAAGTTACCTGTTTAGTTCAACTGCCCATTTATTAATTAGGTTATTTGGGAGGGGGCTTTGGTGATAAGTTTTCTAAGCTCTTTATATATTCCAGATATTATTCTCTGTCAGAAGAGTAGTTAGCAAAGATTTCCTTCTTTTCTGTAGGCTCTCTTCAGAGGCTTAATTGTTTCCTTGGCTGTGCAGAAGTTTTTTAATTTGATTCCATACATTCATTAATTCTTGTTGTTATTTTGCATTTGAACATTACATCATAAGCATTTCTTCATAAAACTATTCCTCATGCATATTTCTCAATTGATTTTATGTGCCAAATCCATTCCCTGCTAAACATATAAATTCTTACTCATTTTTAAGCAGGACAAAAATCTTTGCAAATATATATGTACTTATTTATACATTTATTTCAAAATGATTCCTGTAGGGTGGATCTCTGGGTTTAGGATTACTTGAAAAAATAGTGTGAAATGTTCTGTGACACCCAAATTATACAGCCAACACTTCTTCTAAAGTGTTGTACCCATTTGTCAGTAGCAACTCATGAGTATACCAGATAGAAGACTTCCTTCTTCTCATTTAATTATTATATCATTTATTTTTCATATAAACTAGGATCTCAGTTGAGTATGGAATTCTCTTTGAGGTGCAACATTTAACATTTTTAGTAACTTTTCTTGCATGTGTTAATTTTTCTCAATAACCTCTGTCATTTAGCTGTTGGTATTTTGATTTTATTTTCCTACTTAAATGAGTGAGATGTTTATATAAAATGGACTTTAATAATTTAATCTTTCCTGTACCTTTTCCTGCCTTCTGTTTTTTCCTGCATTAATCAACAGATTAATTTTACAAAGAAAAATAGGACAAATTCTTCCTTTATTTATTTGAAAGTTTTAGAAATTCTATCATTCCTCTACATTTCTGGTAAACATAGTATGTTTTGACAAATGTTTTCCTTTACCTTAAAAAAAATATTTGGAAATATGATATGAAGTATCTTCTTTTTCAAGTAAAATGCAAAACAGTTTTCCCAGCAACATTGATTTAATTACATTTTACCTACCCATTGTTTCATGATGCTTGCTTTGTCATATATTATGGTCTTACTTGTAATTGGATCTCATTATTGGCCTTTTAAAAATGGGATTTGCTCTATACAAAATAAAGATGACTGGACATGGCCCTAGATGTTGATGAAATGCTTCAACATGGCATCTTCTCCATGGCAGGTTGTTAACATTTGAATGTTTTATAGAAGTGAATTCTTTAAAAAGATGCTAGTGAGTATATTGGAAACCTTTTAAAATGGCTGTAATTAGCTATTCTGGGAGAATGTTATGGGTTTTGATGGGCCCCTCAGTGGCAGTTCTAGTGGCCTAGCCTATTGACTGACAAAAGATTGTAGGGGAATATTTAATGTTGTTTTAATTAACAACTCCTAAAAGAAAATGTCAATTATCTTCCATTAGCCTGAGGCCTTATCTTTCCAAAAATTTCCCTTATCCCGTTTAAAATGATACATAGAAAATTATGTCTTTAATTCCCTCATGGCTATCCGTCATCTTTTGGAAGACAGACCAGTGTTTAGTTTTTATATCCCGAGTTAATGCTGATTTTAAGACCTAAAAAAAAAAAAAAAAAAAAAAAAAAGAAAAGAAAGAAAGAAAGAAATTAAACTGCATTCAAAATATATCTACCTGGAAATGATAGAGACTTAATTTTGGCTCTCTGTTTCTCAGAAGGTGAAACAGGAAGGTATGGCAATCACAGAACATAATTAAAGGGGTATAAATTTGTTGCATGCATAAAGAAATTATGAATTGACTTATCATCAAGGAAAACTGACAGATACTAAATGATCTTTTAGACAGAGAATATTAGATTTAAAAGTGGGGACAGATGAGGTTTTAGATGCTATTCTACATACATGGGATTTGGGATGAAACAAACCTCTGGTGTCATAGTACTATTTACCATATGTGGCTTTAGGCAAATAAGTTAAGGGGTATTTCAGGTACAGATATTGTTACTTCTGAGTTTGTCTTAAGCTAACATCTCTGCTTGTATTAAAGGGACAAGCAAGCAGAAAGTTGAAATAGTTTCTAAATCCAAGAGGTTTAAACTTTAATGCAGCATTTATAAGCATACTCTTCTGTTTTCTCATAGTCATATATCAGAGGAAATAACATTGATTGAGAGAAAGATGCCACCTGAAGAGCTCTCAGGTAATGGGTACAGTGAAGTCTCCCAGATTCAATGATTACCTGTCTTGGCCCATGGTATCATCATGGATCATCGTCTTCCTCATGCTTGTTGTAAACTATTGAAATTCTAGATACTTATGACCTAGCAGAGATTCCACAAGATTTTCTGTTAATTAAAAAGTCAGAGAGAGGTAGATGCTTTGGACCAAAGACAAAAAGACACTATGCTTTAAAAGAACTCCTTAGCATAAGAAAAATAGGAGCTTTTTAAAATTTCCTCTGGGAAAATGAGCAGTTAGAGAGCAGAACAGAAATTATTTGATCCATTTGTAAATATGAAAATAATCTGTATTCCTCTAATAATAGCTTATACTATGTACATATTTTATATAAGCACTGATTCTATCTCAAGAACTGATGAAAGAACTTTATATATTCACACACTTATGTATTAGAACAAACCTACAAATAAGTAGATATTGTTTTTTTTTAAATTTTTCTTTACTAATGAGATATTTGAGGAATGCAGTAATTAAGTAATTTTCCCAAAGTGAGACCTGAATTAGATCTCAGCAGTCTTGTTCAAGTACCTGCTCTTAACCCAGGCCCCTCCTACCTGTCTGTATTCAAGTAGGCATAGCTCTTGAGGGAGTAGGTCTCTAGGTATAAAGGAACAAACAGGATGATATTAGGCTGTCATCCTGTCCAAACCTCTCTAAACCTTTCTCTACAGTGAATCTACCCTTAGTAAAAAGAAAAAATGATATATCTTCTTCGGCAGTTCCAAAGTAGACACCACCACTGTCCAGCTGGGTATTTCACACTTGGCATTTTACCATGGCATGGCATCTCTGGCCTTCCTGAACATTTTCTATCATGAATTTGCTCCTAGAATTTGCAGGAACTAGTCTCTTGTTTCTAAGTTTTTCATTGCATGCTTCTTATTCCTCGGTAGTTAGGGTCTACCTTCCTTGCCATTATAGCCAGTGATCCTCAACAGGACCCAAATAGCTTCTCCCTCCCTCCCTGAACCCCCTTCCCTTGTCCTATCCCTCCTTTCTTACTGCAAACAGCTTTCTGGTACCAGCACTAGTAAAAGCAATGACTTCCATATCATACCTACTGCTAGAAGGCGTCACGTGGGCTATGAAGCAGAGGAGAGGCCTGCAGGGCAAACCAAGAGGAGGACAGGGGCAGGGGGCCCAGTAAAGAGTTCAGGAGAAGGGGTGGAGGATGCAGCCTACAGAGGGAAAATATATTATCAAATCCACTGAAGACATGCTCTCCAGACAGTTTTCACATATAGCATGCTCTCCAGACAGTTTTCACATATAGCATATAGTATATAGTTTCCTTCTTTCTGGAAGGAAAAAATAAATGGTAGGAACTGGAAATAAGAATTTGATGGGGGAAAAAGAAACATGAGGAGCATGCAGCACACCGAATAGCTTTTTTATTTTGAAATTTTAATTTGCCTGATTTTACACAATTAAGTTTAAGCTCGCATCTTTGTTTCTGTTTTTTTAATCACTTTATTGAGGTATTAGACATATAAAAAGCTGAACATATTTGATGAATACAAGTTAATCCATGTAGAGAAAAACATAAACCTATCACCAGAATGCATGCCATATACGTATCCCCTCCCAAAGGGTTCTCCCTCCTGCATTATTATTATTATTATTATTATTATTATTATTATTATTTGGAAAAAAAAACACTTAATGTAAGTTCATCCTCTTAGCTTTTTTTTTTTTTTTTTTTTTAGTTAACAATTCAGTGTTAACCAGGGTACTATGCTGCACAGTTGATCTCTGGGACTTATTCATCTTGCATCACTGAAACTATTTTTTTTTTCCTTCCCTGCATGAAGCTTATTTTGTCACAACGCAAGATAGAAAGGTTAGTATTCTAAAAGTGTCTTTGAACCTTTTCTCCCCTGATGCAGGCTTAATGAGGTGCTGGATACAAGGGAATGACCCTAAAGTATCAGCTTCATTATGTCCTGCCTCATCCCAAGCCCTGACAGCCACCTCTCTCCTCGAGTCTCAGTGAGGTGAAAGACACTGAGCTTTTTATACAGCTCCATGATCAGGAGTTTGATAGGTTAAAGAATTTACTTCAAAAGCTTTTTGGCAAATGCCTTTAAAAAATCTGCTATGTACAATACCATAGTGCAGATTGCTCTTCAACTGCTGCTTCCATTTTAACAGGTAAAGAAGTTTTGAGGGACAGAGAAATTATGCCCCCACCATTGTTAGGTATTTGCTGAGAAACTCAGAGACTAGTGACACTATGAGTATGTACACATGTGAACGTGGTCTCTGTGTTGTACTGGTAATTAGGTCCTCATGATATAGAAAAAAAACATTATGAGGAAATGGAAGGTTGTATGTAGTGATGGTAAAATAATCATCATAACGATGTGTATTACAATAAAATGGTGGGAGAAATACAGTACTAGACATATTAGTAGCCACTGCTATGTTTTTAGTGCTTATTGAATGCCAGGCCCCATAGTAGGCTTTTTTTTTTTTTTTTCAGGTATTACTTTGTTTAATTAAAACACCATGGAATTGAGAGTCAGGAAATTTAAGTGACTGGCCTTACTTCATTCTGTCTTTTCATTAGCAAGCCAAGGATTTGCATTAGATATGTCAGATACCCAAATCTACTTCCTCCTCAACTCTACATGACTCACACAAAAGGTTCAGTAGCATAATAAAGAAAGGAGGAAGGACTCACCAATATTCAGAGAATGTCTTCAAATGCCCTAGCTGCTAGCTGGGTGAAATGCACTCACTCCTTATCCAAACCTGTGAAAGCCTGTTGTCCCCTCCTGACATACTGCTGTTGGAGTGTTGGAAGAAGTCCATTCCGGCATGGTCCATGGTTACACTTCTAAAATAATGTGGCCAGTAAACATATTCCACCATTGAAAAACATAATGATTTTCTGTTTAGTGAACAAAATAAAACAAACACATACTACCAAGAAGAATACTTGCCTCACTTCTCCCAGCATGGATCCCAGGCCTCAGTGGGAAGCAGTGTTTAATTTCACGTGGAAAAAAGGAAAGGTTCAAACTCCAGTGATTCAAGTTTCTCATTCTCATTCCACAAGGTGGGAGACAAGAGTGAAAGGAGTACCTGCCCATAGTAGCAGCTTTCTCCTGCACTAGACTCTCCCCAGGTGGTCAACAGGCACCAGTGATTAAGGGGATGCCTCAGAGTAATGATTTAATTTAGCTATTTGCAACATTTTATATTATTTAAATATAAAACTTCAGGATGATGGTTTTTTCCAATAGTTTTTCAGTATTCACTTAATACTCTAGAAAATGTGTAATCTATCAAGCAAGCGTTATTCACATATCTATGTATGTAAATAGACACACACGAGCTCTTTCTTACCAAATTCTCACCTGCAACTATATTAAAAATTAAGCTCAAGCAGATTTTTATAACTTTATTTTGTTATATTTTATCTCCTGGCTTTTCAGAGCAGGTTCCTGGAGGGTAAGGATGGGAGGAAAGCTTGTCACATTCTCACTTGTCAGACACCTTCAAAAAGACTTGTATATAAAAAGTGGCAGCTATTCATTTGAAGAAGCTTATGACTGTGTAGCAAAGTAGACACACTTTCCATATTTATTTCTTAAAGAAGAATGAGAGCAGCAATTTCCCTTCTCAAAGTCATCTTGTAAGAAGGCATAAATATTTGACTTACTGAGTCTTTGTGACTGTAGTCCAAGAAGGGGCCATAAAATCAAGGATCTAGAATGGGATTTGTGTGAATAATTTGTGGTAGGAAATCAATTTAACTCAGGAAATCATTTAAAAGTCTTTGGATTTAAGACACACATAGTTCCACAATTTGGAGTATCGTCAGTACTTCAACTTCATCTCCCATCCCATTACCTGGATTCCTATTAATATTTCCTCTAGACTAGAAGATTTTCCTCTAGTAAAGAAATTAGAAGAACAAGAAATACAATAAATGCTAAAATATTTAAATTACCTCTATGAATGAATCATGGGTATAGTGGTTTGGCAGCAAAGGGTACTTAGATAAATTCAACCCACTATAAATTAGTTATACTCTGACTAGTAGAAGTCGGTATTCATCAGGACAAGTATGAGGGAAAGGCTACCCTGAAAAATAATCCCTCTAGATTAACTCATTCAGTAACCAACTTAATTTTGGTGGTTTATTTTTACCACTTATAAATTGTAAAACATACATTGAACCTTGATCCTGGTTGACACCTTCTCTAAAAATGAGAAAATTAGTTACAAAACATAATTACCAATGTAATTGACTTGGGGAAGATTCAAGGAGCATACTCTTGTCAATCAACATATAAAAATAAATCTTTTGACAATCAGGACAGAAAGTCATATCATTTCAATTCCTTAAGCCCAGGACCCAAATTATAGAGAGGTTTCTTTTAATTTTTTTTTCTCCAAAGGTTGACACTTGAAATAAATGATCATTAACACAGAATACTTCAATGAACAACAGAAAAACCAGCTTTGATTTAACAATTTTCTAAATGGTTGATTTAAAAAAAATCACAAGTGCCAAACTTTTCAATTGCACATACATAATTTCATAGGAAGCCTTGTGCAGAGGTCAACAGCAGTGGGTTTTGCAGGCACCCACAGGCTGGCTCTGCATTTGCTCCATGTAAAGGGATTTATACAAGCACTTCTGACAGCGTTCTCAGGGACCATGCTGTGGGGAAAAGGTAAGGCGCGAACAAGGTGTGTTCTAGTTTTTGAGTAAACTACAGTAAGAAAAAAGCATTTTAAATAAATATCTTAACAAGAATATCAATGTAACACTTTACAATTAATACCAGTCACTTAAAGATTGTCAATTATATGCTATCATATAAATTTGTTTATTTTCATAGCCTATTTATGAGATATATATATATATATATATATATATATATATATATATATATATATAAAGAAGTTCTTTTTTTGTTTTGTTTTGTTTTTTGGTTCTTGGTATTGAACCCAGGGCCTTGCTCATGCTAAGCAAGCACTCTATCACCATGTTCTACCTCCAGCACTTTTTATTTTTTTGAGACATAGGGTCTCACTATATTGCTGATATAGTCTTGTAATTATGATCCTCCTGCCTTGGCCTCCCAAATAACTGGAATTATAAGTATGTGCCCCTGCTCCCACCTCATATATCAGTTTAAGAACTAAAGCTCTGTAGACTCTGAGTGGTAGTCTGAAGGAGGCCATATAGTGGATTCAAGTTTTGAGAACAGGTCATCAAACTCCAAGTCTCAGGCTTTTTCTAGTAAATTACTTGACTCTTTCTTTCTATGGTTCTAGTCATGTCTTCACAGTATAGCAACCTTCTAACTGACAATTCACTGTGTCATTGTTGGGTCCATTGGTCCTAGTGGTTCATTGTTAACCTGAAAGCTATATTGATCACATTGGTGTGTTTAAAATAATCCCAAAGTAATAGCCTGAATAGTGATTGGGGAAGAGCATGGACATGGAAGCCATGTTAGTCAGCTTTCCACTACTCTTCTAAATATCTGAGATGAGTTCACTTTTACGGTGAAATGGTTATTTGGGCTCATAGTTTGGAAGACGCCAGTCCATGATCTGCAGACCTACTGCTTTTTGTGCGGGACAGCAAATCATAGCTGGAGCAAAAGTTGGAGGCAATGGTTCACCTCATGGCTTGGATGAGGCCAGGAGCCCACAATACCCTTTGAGGTCACCTTCCTAATGGCGAAGACCTCGCACTAAGCTCTACCACCTCCCAATAACCCCATAGACCAGGGACCAAGCCTTTAACACAAGGACCTTTAGAAGAAATTTATAGCATAGACGTATTCCCCACTATCCCAGCTCTGCCACTGTTCTGAAACATCTGGTTCCCAGCGTATGATCATTCACCCCAAGGTGCTGTGAGATTGAAGAAAGGCAGGCAGATCCCAGATTGTACACTGTACAATTGACTGCAGACTTGCTGACAGATGTGATGATCCCAAGAAGCCTTAAGCTAAGTGGATCCCCACAATTTGTGTCAAAACAAGGACCCTAAATGTTCAGAATTAAAGTGATTCATCTAAGATAGAAATATACATGTTTTGCCTCAAACTCATAGCAATGAGTTTAGGCACATTCCTGGCACTGAAGGTCAGATTGTCAAGCCCTTCATATGACACTAGTGGCTATTGATAGTAGGTGGGTAGCTATGTAGTGAAACTGACCAGGGTTACTCAGGGGTGATCATGTTGGTTACAACTAGGGGTGGCTGCAGTTGGGGCAAGCCGTATCCTTCCTCCTACCTGCTTACCACAGGATGTGGATATTTTTCTTAACCTGTTTCTCCATTTTCATATATTAGTAGCACTATAGTACTATCCAATGCCTTATGAGAATTAGATGACTTACTTAAGGGAAAGTTCTTAGTATAGTATATGACACACTGTAGACATTTTTTAAACACTCAGTCCTCCTTGGTAGCATGTAAGCAAAGTTCTTGACTCCCCCGCCCCTAAAGTGTCTCTTTTCTTTTCATTTTAACTTTTTAATTTATTTTCAATAAAACTAAGAGAGTACATTTATAAATATAATTTATAATAGTCATGCCTTCATTTCTGAGAATTCGAGGACAAATCATCCCTATTGCAACGTTGGTTCACTTGAGGAAAGAAGTTGTTTACTGATCATTCTTTTCATCTATTGGCATCTATTTTTGGTCTTGAATGGGTTTTCAAAAGAAATTATGAAGTGGAATTCAATATAACTATAGACTGTAGCACATACATGTTGTAATGCAGGTTATAATCTAGACTATACCCATGTTTGTACTTCATTCTGTGGACAGCGTCTTCAGCAATTTCCATTCCACTTTCCACATTTCAGTGCTTCAATTTTCTTGTAGTGTTTTCTCAACTGAAAAACACTCATTTCTCACTGCACCTAGGGCATAAAAAGAAACAGATTATAACTTAGGTTGGCTATAATGTGTTCTCAGTTACAAGTTCACTTATGTCTTAATTTATATCTTAACAATTAAGAAACAAACTTTTCCCATCTGTCCTCACACTGTCTTCCCCCATGGAGCACAGAAACGACAGATTATACATCTTAAATGTCTTTCAATATATAACACCCTACTTAAAAACTACCATGACAATTTACTGTGTACAGAACAAAATGCAAACTCTTTGTCTCAGGGTCATTTGTGCCTTTCTTTATTTATTTAGTACTGAGAATTGAACCCAGGGGTGCTTAACCACTGAACCTCATCCACAGACCTTTTTAAAATATTTTATTAGAAACAGGGTGTCCTTGAGTTGTTACATGCCTTGCTAAGTTTCTGAGGCTGGTTTTGACCTCTCAATCCTCATGCCTCAGCCACCCATGCCACTGGGATTACAGGCATGGGCCACCACACCCATCTTCATTTGTTCCTTTAGATTTGTTTCCTCTCAGCCTGTGGTGGCCCTTTCTTTATCTGTTTTCTTTTAAATGCTCTCTATCATTAAAAAAAAAAAGAGAGAGAGAGCACATAAATTTCCATTCTTGATATAGCTCAATGGATTGGAAGACTTTTCTGTTGCAGCACCATTTAAGAATGTACCTGCAATCAGTTGCTGAAAACATTTCTAGGACTTAGTTGCCATGTTGAAAGTTAGAATTAATATTATAAAGTATTCATAGTTATAGTTAGGCCCAATAAGATACTAATAGGTAAAAGTAATGGATAGTGTCAGATATGTGATAGTTGATTAATACTTCTGATTTCTCCATCATAAATTACTAATGCAACTAATTTGATACATATATTTCTGGCCTATTATATACTTTATAAGGTTTTTTATACATTATGTTGCACATTTTCAAAGAGACTGCAAGCTCTGCGATGCCTGGAATCATATCTTATGCTTGTTTGCATTCCTCAACTTTCCCAGCAAAGGACTCTACATATAATAAAGGAAGAGTTTCAAGATCAAACTTAGAGGCCATTTTTCCCAACCACCATGACTGTGAAATCTACAAAGCAGAAAATACAGTGTAGTTCCTTATAGGAAAGGTTCAGGGACAGGAAACAGTGGTCTTTTTATGAGCCTATGTGTAAAAACGAGGATAAATTTTAATCCTTAAAATTTTGGAAGCTATCCAGGACAGTGGCCTGTACAATGTCACCTCGTATAAGCTAGATTGGCATTCTGAACAGTCACATTGTCCCATCCCTCAAATAAAGATAGGTAAAATGCTTAAGAGCCATTTATTTATAGCTATCTTCAGATTTGTACATTCATTTATCATTCTACCAAAATATTGTCCTGAATACCTAGAATTTTCTAAATGTTTCCCCAATATTGTGAATACATGCATGAGTCTTGCCTAAAAGGATCTTATGTTATTTTTAATTTTTATTTGTTTTTTATAGTTATACATGACAGTAGAATCTATTTTGATATATTTATACAAGGATAGAATATATCTTATTCTAATTAGTATCTTAGTCTTGTAGATATTCATGATGTTGAGATTCACTGTGGTTTATTCATATATGTACACAAAAAGTTATGTCACAATCATTTCACTATCTTTCCTATTCTTAACCCCATTTCCTCCCTTCATTCCCCTTTATCTAATCCACTGAACTTCTATTCTTCCCCTCTTATTTTATTTACTTTTTTTGGTATAATTATTCATAATAGTGGGATTAATTATACCATATTCATATGTACACATAATATAATTTGCTCAAGCTTCTTCCCTGGTACTTTCTTCTCCATATTCTACTTGCTCTCCTTTACTGATCTATCTATTATTATTATTATTATTATTGCTATTGTTGTTATTTTCATTAGTACATTATTATGACACATATCAGTGGGATTCACAGTGGTATATTTGTACTTAGACATAGTATAGGTTACATTCAATAAGAAATATGCATTATTACTGGCTACAGTAGTGTCTATAACCCCAGCAGCTCTGGAGGCTGAGGCAGGGGGATGACGAGTTCAAAGCCAGCCACAGCAACTTAGGGAGGCCATAAGCAACTCAGTGAGATGCTGTCTATAAATAAAATATAAAAAAGTCTGTGGATATGGCTCAGTGGTTAAGAGCCCCTTGTTTCAATTCCTGGTACCAAAAAAATTTTTTAAAAAGAGGGAAATTATTAAAATTGTAGGTTACCATGGTGATGATAAGGGGAAAATTATCAATCCTATAGCACTAGTTAACTAATACTGAACATGTTGATGACCATTTTGCATGATTTCAGAACATATACCATTGTTCTCTTTGAAAGTTTTCTATATGCACATGCAAGTGTGCATGCATATGAATGAACAATTTTATCTGTTTCATGCTTTGAATTTACTGGCCTTAACTGGAAGTAAATATAATGGATTAAGCAGGTAAGATAGATATTTAAAATATCATTTAGTATTGAAGAAAAGGAAAGATATGTGTATGGCAGAAATAAAACTAATAAAGAGAAAAAGATGCAAATGTGAAAGCAGAGGAAGAGAAACTACAGGCTGTTGATAAGTACACACACCCAAGGACAGTTACCCTCCTCCCTAGACAGGTCTCAGAACTCAGCTTCCCCCTGATGGTCCAGCTTCTTCTCCGGTCTTGGACTTCCATGCTTTGTTTGGGCTTCCAAAGAACTGAGCTTATTGGCTTCATGTGCAGATCTGGCTCCCTGCCCCACCAGACTTCTTAGTAAGTACTTTACAACTAGAGATGAGTTTCACAGTGGCATGAGGGCAGTAAGGATGGAGCGTGCAGAACACAGAACAAAAATACAAAGCCAATAGCTACCAATTTCTCTCTGTCCTTTACATTACATTTAAGATTTACCTCATTTCAATTAAATAAAATAACACACTTTGAATAACCAGAGATTTCTCTGAGGACAAGTCGAAGCCAGAATTCTATCTTCTAGTTAGTCTTTTTTCTATGCTGTCCTGAGCAGAAAATTCACCTGAAGTTCTTGTTCACCAGGGTCCTAATGGATCATATTTTTCTGGTGGAAAGTCTTAAGAACCTATATTTTAATAAGTGTCCCTGTTACTGTTTCTAATCAAGCACATTTGGGCCACAAACTAGAAAGCCTCATACTTCACCTTACTTTTCTTCCAGTTTTAATATAATACCAATGTCAGAAATGCTCAGAATTCTCCATAAATGACCTAGATGGGAGCAATTCTGAATATCTTGTGAGCAGTGTTACATATCTGAAAAGTTGCAGAAGCCTTTAGTATATATTACATTAAGAACATGTGAAGTCAAAAAATGTTGAAGGTCAGGGACCTGTGAAGGTAACTAGTCTTGACTGTTAGCTTTGTACACAGGACAGCCAGAGGGACAAAATGTGCTGTCCTGGCTCATGAAGTTGGCAGGGCCAGCACTAAAAGTGAGCTTTCTTGACTGCAGTCTTTCACTTTTCCACATGATTGTCTTACACAGACCTCCATATTTTTGGTCAGGGTCAATTCGCTTCCTCGTTTGCTCTGAAATGCTATTATGATTCAACCGCATGCCAACCAGCAGCTGCTTTTTCTAAACAGCATTTGAATGCAACACTGAATCCTGAGGAGGAAATCTTTTCACTGTGGTTTGAAGTCTTTTCTACACTCTCTCCACCCACATATATTTACATCTCCAGCATTCTTAACTGAATTACAGTCAAATGCTTCATTACAGAGGCTCAGCCAGGAGGACATGCCCTGGGGAGTTTATTCACAGATGAATGTATTATTCACAAGCTTGATCTGATCATACAAAATTTGCACTATAACCACACGCCCTGAGGACATTCTTTCATAAACCTAAATGATTATACTTAAAAGAATACTGTAGGATTTTTTAAAAAATGCACATGACTTGGAAGGGGGGTGGAACTATTGGCACTTCACAGGTAGAAAGCTCACATAGGGACCTATTCTGAGCTCCACCTCAACACACACACAAACATATACCTTGCTTCTTTTAGGACACTCTTTCCTTTTCTTTAAGGATTCCTCTTTGACAATCTTGAAGGGAGGAAGAAATGATGAATTAAGTGGAGTTGATGAATTATTTTAATGATGGTTTCTATGACAAGGAGACAAATACTTTTCATATACTTTGTATTTTAAGCAAGGAAGCATTGAGCAGATAATTTATCTACATGGTAACTGTGGTTTAAAAATATGAAGAAAATCCTATAGATCTTTGATTACCATCAGGTAGAGAAAACATTTGTACATTAGTATTCCACCTGCAGATTAAAGTTGTTCTGCTTCCAGTGAGGGTTAACATTTCCATAGCATGAAATACTCTAGCATTCCTGGACCGAAAGAATTAAACCTGAATTTGTAGTTTTGCATTCTGTACATGTAGGCCTCCCTAGGTTCCTTCTGGAGTAGGTTATATGTAACCTATCCTAAAATATGTAAGTAGAATCTTTGATTTATTTTTCTTGCTGTTCTTGCCTATGAAGTGTTCCCTCTGCTCATCCTGTAAGTCCTACTCTGGCTCTAACTGAATAGCTTAAACTGACAGACCCACTGCACTAATGTAACATTTTTGCTTTGAGTATTGGTCAGCAGAATGCTGTGCAATTGATACTTTTGCTGCTTCCAACTCCAGCTTTGCAGAGAGAAACCCATCTATTATTAAAAACCCTATTAGTAGTGGTAAGATTGCACAGCTCTCTCTCTCTCACTATAGCTGCTGAGTGTTATCTAATTGGTTTTTATTACTTCGAAAACCCTGGGAGTGTGGAGCTCAAATGCACATTTGCTAACAGTTGTGTTCTTTCCTCTTGTACTCATTGGAGATGCTTTTAGATCATTTAGATTTTGTCAGCAGGAAAGAGGGAAAAATATTAGTGAGCATTCTGGAGTACCTGGAAAAAGAGTACAAACACAGGATTAGGTTCACTATAACTCCGTTGGGACTCAACTACATGAATACTCATCATATGTGTAGCTTTTCCCATTATTATCTGAGTACAGTGTAGCAAGCAGACCATAGGCTTACTTCCAGAATGGTGTGGCAAACCAATGGCTCATGTGAATGCTATTATCAATTTCTATAAATTTGATTTTACTTGCATTTTTAAATAGGTCATAAACCGAGTTTTCTAATACTTTTTTTTCATCTAAATGGAGCAATATCATGATGGGCTCTCCTGCCATGTAGAGTATATTTTTATGTATTTACATGTGTGATATTAGAAAAGAGGCTTCCTTTTCCCAGTCTCAGTGATTATTGTCACCTTCCTATTCACTTCCCTGTTAGATGTGCTACAGTTTTTGCTTGAAAACATCAATAGGATTAGTTAGGTTGTTATTTGAGGTGGGAGTAGCAACAGCATCAGGAGCATTTATATTTCTTGTGGTGACTTTATATTTAAAGGGCTCTTTTTGTTATTGTTCGTTAAATACTTTGTGCCAGTGAAACATTCCAAACCACCTATTTTCCTGTGGCCTTCTACTTTAGGTCCTTCTTTCTTGACTTCAGAAACTATACTTCCATTATATACTTCCTCCTCATTGAAATGGCTTTCTCTAAAATATCCAATGCCTCATATTCAGCACTCAGATTTTTTTTTTAGTCTCTACCTTGCTTTTAAAGATGTGCTCCTTAGTAAGCAATAAGAAGAAGACTCTTGAATTCCTACTGTGCACCAGATGCTGCTCTAATTATTTTGAACGTATACTTAAATCATTGAAGTAATTCATCAACTCAATGAATTCTTGTAATATCCCATAAAGAGAAGAATATGATAGTCTCCAATTTACAAATAAGGATATTGAGCCAGAAAGAAGTGAAGTCACTTGTCCTAAATTTTGCACTTACTGGGAAAGCAGAAACCCTGTCCTGGATGAACTCAACGGTCCTTGCTCTCAGCTTTCAGTAGCACTCAGGGTTGCCTCTCAGAATTCCCTGTCTCTCATCCTTGCCCCCAGCACCTCTCAGTCCAGACTCAACTGAGCAAAATCAATGGAGTGTCAGTAGGGGCCAGTTCATGGTCTCCTTCACAGTCTCCTCTTGTCCCCTTGCCCAGAAATTGTACTCAGGAGAGACCAATGAAAGGTAAAATTATGCTGTGGCTCCTGAGATCTAGGAGCTCTTTCCTAGGTGGGAGGGAAAGCTGTGATGGGAATACTGGGGAGCAGCCCTGTCAGTCCTGCCCCATTTTCTAATTATTATTAAATTCACTAGGATCCTCTCAATGCACCAGTCTCATCACCATAAATTTATTCAATTGCTCCCTTTTCTTTGACCTCCAAATCTAATCAGTTACTAAATGTTACTGATCTCCCCCTTTAAAATTCATCTTCACAGCCGTAACTCTACTGAGCCTCTAATCACTTCACCTCTGAATGGGAGTGCCTGGGCTTCAGCAGCCTTTGTTCCCACAGGATTTGTCCATTCCTAACTAGTTGTCCCTGATCCTAATCATCTTCTCTGATCATCTAATCATTTTCTGTGATCCGGGTCAAATGGTAACTCCTCACTAAAGCAATTTTGGATCATTCCACAGTTGGATCTCCTTATCCCTGATCCTTTTGGGACCAGTCAAATATTATCACATGATTTTCATTTCACAACACTTCAAATTCCTCATGGCCTACGTCATTACTTTTTTTTTCTTTTTTGTTATATAAAACATTGAGTAATGTCTGGTAGACAGTAATCACTCAGTCTCCCCAAGACTAAGTATATGCTTGGACATTAGAGTAAATGAATGGATGAATAAATAAATGAAAGAATAATGACACTGTAGGGCCATTCAATTACCTATCTTACCAAGGCCAAATTCCTCAGTAGGTCACAGAAACCCACTGTGCCTCCTTCCATTAAGTTTGTCTGCAACACCTGCTGGTTTGGCCCTGATTTACCTAAGCAGATAAACTGGACTATTCTCTTCACATAACATCCCTCCCTTCCCCTGACTCCTTACAAGGAGTTCAAGTCATTCTCTTGTCTTGGAGCATCGTTTTCCACATTTCTTCATCAGTTCTTTCTCTACAAAATCTTCCTAATTATCCCCACTTCCACAACTCACTTTTCCCTTATTCACATAAATAATGACAGATAGATGAGAATCTTTTAATTTCATGATAGTTTTTTTTTTTTTTAAAGTGGACATATTCACCAGAGTTGATGTGACCTATTTAGCACATTGGATGTCAGGTTTCCAATGTCAAAGATCACAGTCTTGACTCTAGTAGGTGACCTTGGTCAAAGCATTTACTATCATGAGCCTCAGTGCTTTTATTTGATAAAGGAAGAGTAAAACTATTAGCCACTTAACAAATTTGTTGTTATAATTAAATGAATCTCACCACATAAAAGGCAATACAGTCGAATATCTTGAAACTATTTTTTCCACCATAAATTATTACCAAAATGTGTTATCATAAATGCTAATGACTACCTTCTCAAGACCACAAAACAAAGGGCAAATCAAAAAAAAAAAAAAAAAACCAGCACATCATCACTACACAACTTAAGTCTGTACTTTTCATGTTTCTGAAACCTTTTTTTCATTCAGCTAGCTCTATTAACCTTCACATCAAGTATCCCTTAGTCTGTTACCAAATACATATCTATGGAGAATCTTCATGATCTCTAAAACATTACAATAAACCTAGATGGGCTAAACCATCTTCCTCAATTCATGGTTGAATAAATTGAGGCTCAAATAAGTCAATTAACTTTTAAAAGGCAATAGGCTAGTGGACTTGAAACTTGGACTAGGAAAGTTATTTCAAGTAGAAGTTCACACTGATTTATGGCACCAGGGTGCCTCTTTGACAAGGTCATGATTTGTTTTCACTGGAAATCCCATTTTACAGTGAAGGAATCACCTCACAGGTGGCTCCTATGATATGAAAGGAGACAAAGGAAACATGCCAATCTGGGTGTCTCATGTGATGCACTGTCCTGTTGGGGTCAGCAGGTTGGCTTCTTGCCACCCTGGGATGATGCCTTTTATAATGAGAAAGTTAAAGAGATAATTATGGAAATTAATTCCTGAACTGCTGTGGCCTGTGAACTCTACCAAGCAGAACTTTGAATATCAAGGGCAGTGCTGCAATGCAGAACAGAAGCAGGAAAACCTTACCTTTGCGGTCATTTAGAGATATATTGAACTATCTGCATACAACCCTATATAGTCTAATTTAGTGTGTGTGTGTGTGTGTGTTTGTGTGTCAATGTCAGGATATAATTGCATGTGTCTGATCATTTCTGGTTTTCTGTCACCTGATGCATACAGATGGCCCATTAGCCAATTAACTTATTGGACTAAATAAGATAAATCAAACTAAATGACATCAACTTGCTCTATAAGGATTGAAATAAATTAAGATAAGTGTGTTTTGAATGCCAGTCAAATTGATTGGATTAAAGAAGAGGAAGAAATGAACAGAGAATACAGAATCTAATCCCTAATCTGCTCATTTTTCTCATTCCCAGAAAATGCCTAATCTACTTTTGCAGATAGATTAGAAAATACCCGAGCTTGCAAAAATTAGCACCACCCCCACTCAAAATCAATGACAAGCTCAAGGAATGAAGAAATTCAAGATCAGTACTGAGAAATGCATTTCCTGGGTTTTTAAATATTCTTTGGTCATAATCTGATTCCTTTTCAACTGATTCAGATGTATTCTAGCCTTGTGCTACAGCTGATGTGAAGAGCAATAAGTATATTCCAAACGGATTCTGAGAAATCACTTCAGAAATAGTCTTCCTGGAATTCTGTGGTGGTTTAGAGAGTAACATCCACAATATCCATGTATCACTAAACATGGAAGGAGAATGGACCACATATTTCTATTTTCTAATACTGCCAAGGTGCATACCTCCTATAATTTTCAGAGACCCACACTATAATTCACTCTCTGTCCTATGATCTGCCTCTTTTCTCTCTCTCATTAGATTTAATTCAGTAATAACACCCTACAAGCCGTTCAAGCAGAAATACTCTGGCTGATTGCAACTTTCATCAGCTAGTCCATGAATAGTGCTGTAATATGTATGCATGTGTGTATATATATGTATCTACCTGCAAGAGAAAAAGAATGCTGCCCTCGTCAGTAGTCACATTTTTCTTTGTCTGCCTATTCCCCTCTCCCTACTTTTTGTCCATGGAAGTTCAAATCTCATCCCTCTATATAGTGATCAGTAGATGAAGGCTCCTCCCTTAACATTTTACAAAATGAAATTCTATTTCTGCCTCTTATTGTTTTGTATTTTTTTAACTAACACTGTACTAAACAGAAACTATAACCCATTTTTCTGAAACACTTGAATGTTTCTTGTTCATACTGTGATTTTACAACTGAGATTTTATACTATTTTCTCTCTGCATTTCAAAATCTATCTTGCTTTTTGTCCATGTTCCTTTTTGAGTTTCCCACTTACCCCTCAATTTGTTTCCTGTATATGATTATCTCTTACTTACCCCCAAGTGAATTTCTGAACATGGTTCCATTTTGCTTCCTTTGTCTCTTGTGTGGCAGGTATATGTCAATTTCCATTTCCTCTGGGAGAGATATGAGGAGTAACAGTTGCTGAATGGTATGTGCATTTTAGTTTAGAAGATGTATCTTTATCCCTCCACTGCCTTGTTTCATATCTTTATGCATGAGCAGCATCACACAAGATGAGCTAAAGCTTAGCAGACTGAAACTGCACAATGCACATTCCATAAAAAAAAATGGTTTGTGTTCCCAAATGAATATGCAGCATTGATTTGCATGGTAGCAAAATTAAAGGGTCTAAGAAGGCTGAGAATTTGTAATTTTAATAATTTTCTCTTATGCAAGCACCTAAAGAACTCTGGTTCTTCCAAAGAATTAAATGGAAGTCATAGTGTTTTCTGTTTTCATATGGAGGGACATGACCAAGATTCCACATGCACATTTTGAAGAAAGAGCAAAGCAAGTCACTGAATCTGGAAGATGATGGCAAAGTCACATGGGACAAAATCACATGGGACAGTGCCACCCATGAGACACCAGTTTCACTTGTTTCAATCTAAGTCTTGTGTATTGCCCCTGGCTATGCTTATAACTCTTCCCATTTTCTCTTTTCCAATATTAAATTAATTTGTTTTCTTTTTGTAGTTAGAAATGATTTTAGAAACTTGGTACAAGAAGAGAAGGATAAATAGAAGAAGAACAATTTGTAAAAAGCAAAGTTATAGGGGTGAGGTTGTAGCTTAATGGTACAGCGCTTGCCCAGGATATGTGAGGTGCTGGGTTTGATTCTCCGTACCGCATAAAAATAAATAAATCCATAACTCAAAATGTGTATATTAAAAAAGGCAAGGTTATAGGATATACTACCTGTATACTTACTAATGTTTATTCATTGTATAGGACATCATATACTTTTACACTAAATTTGCACATATATGAACTGCATACATATATGTATATATTATATAAGCATATAACATATATATACAGACCCTCAGACATATATACATATATATGTATATATATACACACACACACACACACACACACACACACACACATAAACTGTTTTTGTTAACTTTTCATCACTGTGACACAATACCTGAGAAAAACAGAAAACAAGGCCAGGATTTTCATGGATAGGCAACCAGCATAAGAGACGGACACCAGCATAAGATATGATCCCCAAGGGCACACCCAAAAGAATCTACTCTCTTAAATTAGGTTTCATCATTTATAGTTTCTACCAGTCCATCACCTCCCCATACTCTGTTCCCCTATAAATAGATTAATCCACTTATAATCTCAGAGCCCTCATGATCTAGTCACTTCCCAAAGAGCTCACTTCTGAACATTGATGCATTGGTGACCAGGGCGTTAACTCGTCAGCCTTTCGGGGACATTACAGGTCAAAACCATTACAACACATATATAGATATATAAGGAGGGATAAAGAAAAGAATATGAAAGTGATCATGGATTGTTTTTCCTTAACGGGAGGAATTAATTACATGGATACAAAATATATAATATGTAATAAACTTAATAAAGAATATTAGAATGAAAAATATATACTTAAAATAGATACTCAAAGCATACTTATTATTGTGCTTTTTAGAAAATGTAAACTAAGAAAATAAGGATGAAAGGGAGGGAAAGAGAAACTAATATTTATTAAGCATCTAGTATGTAGTGAAATACAGAGTTGGCTGCACTCATGTAGAACAGTTAATTTAATCCTCTCAATAGCCCTAAAGATAAGTGGTGCTAGTTCCATTTTTACAGCTGTAAAAAATGGCCCTTTGATAAATTGGATCCTTTACACTGTAAAGGTCCAACACTCTGGAGAATAGTGAAGAGCAGCTTTGACTTAAGATGACTTCAAAAATAGAGGTAATTTTTCCAATATTTATTTGAAGAAGATTTTTTTTTATTCAGGATTAAGTGTTTCCTATATTGGTTAGGTCACTCTTGTGGGTAAGAATAATGCCATGTAGGATATGGGATCCTCTCTTCTCAACCTAAGAAATTAATGTAAATTTCTGCTTGTCCACAGCAGTGCTTGAGTGACTTAGTGATTTTATTTTTCTTGGCTTAGTAGTTTCGACTATGGCCCTGCCTGGTCATCCAAGGTATATGTTTTAGTGATCCTTTTCATTGCTGTGACCAAAAGATCTGACAATAACAACTTCAGAGGAGAAAAAGTTTATGTGGATGCTCACAGTTTCAGAGATCTCAGTCCATAGATGGCTGGCTCCATTGCTCTGGGACCGAGGTGTGGTAGAGTATGATGGCAGAAGATTATGGCAGAGGACAGCAGCTCAGGACATGGCCACCAGGAAGCAGAGAGAAAGAAACTAAGCTCAGTTCACAAAATATATATTCCAAAGGCATGCCCCCCCAAACCCACCTACTCCAGCCACACCCTACATGCCTATACTCACCAATCAGTTAATTCCTATCAGAGTATTAACAGTCTAATAAGGTTAAGGTTCTCATAACCCAAATATTTCACCTCTAAAGTTTCTTGTAGTCTCACACATAATCATTTAGGGGGCATATAATATTAAAACCATGATGGTTAATAAATAATATTATAAACTCTCTGCTGAACCCAGGGAGAAGGAGCCCAGTCCTGCGTCCCAAACCTTAAACTACTCTGTCTGGTTCTTCCACAGGTACATTACTTCTTCTAGAGTTTAGAGTCAATGACCTCTCTCGACTGTGGCCTGTGCATCCTAAGATTCCTTGCTCAGAGTCCCAGACACATTCCCTACGTCTACATTGGCCTCTTCTTGCCTTTCCTTGAAAATCCTGGCCTAGGGAAGTTTGCAGGGGCAGTCACTGAGTGTGAACATGAGGATAAGGTCCCTCGCAAATGTTTGCATAGAACTGAGCCAGGGCGGGATAGGCAAAGAGGCATGAGCAAGTTCCTGAAATTCCGAACTCTAAGGTGTTGAGGATGTTAAATGGATGAGCAGTATTCTAAGAGAGTATGCTGGTATTATTTTGATAAGTAGTTCACAGGCTTCCACCTACAGTATTGCCCTAGGCCTCACACATAATAGAAATTAGCCTAGATATCACACTACTCTGATGATATTTTACTAAAGGGAAAAGGCACATCCTGTTACTCTCAACTTTAATTATAGATTGAAACATAATCTGATGATACTTGTTTCTCTAGTTCCCTCTAACCCAAAGTACAAGTAGCTATTTGATTCTGACCTCTCAGAACCAGGGTTCTGTGAACACCAGCACCCCCATATATTCCCTCCCACACACAGATATTGCAAGCAGCTTATATTTTCTCCCTGGATTCCATGAAAATAAGCCTTTTATTGGTAACAGTTTAGAATTATGAAAATTAAATACAATAGTTGACACAAGAGCATACTGACTTATATGGTAGTTTCCTAATAAATGGTAATTTTCTTTCTGCCACCTCCTTCCTGCCTGACCGATCCTTTAATATCAGCTAGGAAAGATGAATTTCCCATACTGTGGTGAACTGCTGGTTTTCCTCCCCGCTGTGTTCAAGTCGTCCACCATATGTATATACCATATTCTATCATGCAATAAATTGAAGGTGCTAATAAGCATTCTGTTTTTTTTTTTTTTAATCAGGTTCTCCACACCAATTAAGCTAAAGCTCAAGCTCAACTCAAGAGCTGCTGTCATGCCCACCATGTCTTTCCTTATCCTTATCCATGGTGTCATTGTTTAGTCCCCGCTCCCATGTGCTCACTTCCCCGAAGTGTCACTTCATCTCTGTCACTGGGCTTTTAGTCAGATGAATGTAAAACACTTAGCCAAGAAACCTGGCCTGAGTTGGTAGAAAATGTCAGTGCCCATTTGCTTAAAAAGTACAAATAAAGTCATCTTCCCTGTTTATCTCTAGCTTTCCACTGAAATGGCAGTTGCTGATTTCCATATACTGTCCTTAAGTGTTGCTTCACTTCAAACCCATGGCTCTTCTCACAGGTGAATACAGAACTGGGACCTGGAAGAGCAGCTTTCTTGTCCTGCCCATGGCTCAACTAGAGGTGCACTGACTTGTCCTACCACAGAAAATTTTCTATTTTTTATTCACTGCTTCTTTCATGCTCTTAGCATATTGAGAAGACTTAGATTTGGAATTGAAGCTCTTCTTTTTTTTTTTCTCTATTATATCGGTATGCAGGGTGCGTGTGATATACACTTTGGTACATTTCAAATTTACATATGCTACAGCTTTGTACAGGGTGGTGTGGGAAGAAAAGTATGCCCTGTAGTCTTGACTGTGCTTTGAAACTAAGAATGATGGAAGCAGCATATATCCAGAAGCAACTATTCTGGAAATACTATTATTAGGGACGATTCTCTGTTTATTTCTTAAGCAGCCTGTGCATTAACAAGTTTGAGTGTTAGGATAGCTTAATGAGGTGCTAATGAGCAAAGAAGAACTGAGCCCTGTGCTAAGTCACCCATACTGCATTGTTTACAAGGGGTCAGATGCTTTTTGCATGTTTCTATATGAGCAAAATAATTACAGTGTTTTCTAATCTCATTTTCAAATGTCATCCAGGCAACCTGTTTTCAGCTTTCACACATGTGCGCCTGTGTACATGAACGCGTCTGCCCTTGATTTGAGTTGGTACAGGCAGAATGGACTCAAAATGGATTATATAAAATGGAAGGAAGCTGATCCCCTCATCTCTATTCATTTCTCCTAGAGTTAACTGCTGACTTATTGACAATGAGTTTGTGCGCAGCTTGAGTCAGTCATATATTTCATTTGGAGCCGACAGGTAACAATCTACCTATTGGCATCCTGCTGGTATCACATGTGACACACTTGTGATAGCTGCTGCATGCTAGACATGTTCAAGATGAACATCTGTGGGAGGGTTTTTCCCAAAAAAACGACTAAATGACTTTATATACAGGAAACAGGCCTTGCTTGAAGCCCAGGAGAAGAAAGAATCTTGGGTGATTTAAACAGCATCAAGAGAGCAGCTTTGCACACAAAGAACAAGACAGTGACACAGAATTAGTTCCTATCCCACTTACAAAACCAAAAATTTTCATGAAGAATGGACTTTGCACAATTTTAGGAAGATGCTTCAATGCAAATACCCCTGAAAGATATGTTGATTCATCCCAGTCATTGAAATTCATTTCCTAGGTAAATTTAATAAAGGTTCTACAACATATTTATTGCCTACTGTGCTTTATGAGGACTTATTTTGTACTTGGATCTGGGTGATAATACTTCCAGATGCACTAAAGTAACATTTTAGGTAAGCTGAGAATTATTTTTTTTTAAACTATGGTAGTTCCTTGGGTTGATATGTTTACAGTTTTTTTGCAACACATTCAGTTCTGTTCTTTCAATAAAACTGTCATAAGATATCATACAAATACTGCAGTGGCTCAGAGGGAGTAATCCCATCTAATTTGGAATAGAGAAACACTGTTAGGAAGAAGTTATCATGGAAGTTTGCCTAGAAAGATAAAAATCATTTCCTCAGGTAGAATTGAAAGCTGTGTTTTATTGGTATCAATAACAATGGAGAAGCCATCAAGACTAAGAAAATTCTGGGTCATTTTCTAAAAGGAGTGTGTAGTTTTATTTAGCTGGAATTTTAGACATGCTGTTTCAATTCTATGTCATGTCGGGTCTTAAGTGTCAGGTAGAGTAATTAGGATGTAATTGAAAGTAGTGAGTGGCTAATGATGGTTTTTAAGCATAGAATAATAAGATGATAGCTGTATTCTAGAAGATTAATATGTCAGCAGTGTATAAGAAGTAAGAAAAGCAAGTCTTTCATTCAGGTGAGGCAACATGTGTCTCATTATACTGATACTACGGTGAGAAGAAATCTCTTTAACAGATAAATTCCCCAGGCTGTTGTGGCATCCTGAATGTGGCAATGTAGGGAGAGGGGAGCATCCCAGAAGATTAGCAGCTGAACAGTTGCAATCGAAGCCTGAAATAATGATAGCAAATTGAACAGCAAGAGACATTCAGAGGAGATCAGGTACCAGAGGAAGGAGCAATAGCTTAGGGTGTTTGAGGAAAGAATGCTGCACTAAGCTTCATTTTTTGCCAAGGGCATAAATCACCTGGATGGGAGCATGTGGATGTGTTGGACTATAAATAAAGATTTCATGCTTATTTTCAAAGAAATAATATTTAAATGGAGAAAATAATCACATCACTAAGGAAGACTTGTGAAGAGTGGGGGTGTATGACAGGCTTTGGGGGGGGGGACACACATGTAGGAAATATAGAAAATTGGGCCTGAAGCTGCCACAGAGGAAGGATTCTAGTATAAAAACAAATCATGTCAAGGCTCATGCTTAGAGCCCCAGGCCTGCCAAAATGAGCCAAACACCCCACACAGACAGACAAACAGAATTCTTCAAAGGCAAAGGAAGTCACAAATTGTAAAGAGAGATTAGAGAGAATGGAAACACATCACCTCACCACCAAAACAATTAGATGAACTCCTCAGAGACTTCTTGGGAACTTTGGAGAAGGTGGATATTGAAGTAGAGATGGATCTTAAGTGATAAGGAGTGAACAATGGCAGCACAGTGGGCAAATGTTTGTGGGTGTGGGATGTGACCTTCAGAGTGGAAAGGAGATTGGAGGAGGCTGAGGTTATGGGGCTGGGGAAAGGAGGAGGTGTGTGTGTGGGGGGGCTTGGTTGCTTCATCTGTATCTATTTTAGTAACTTCTTAGTTTGTTGGGATAAAAAAGAATTGAATGTGTGTGTGTGAAAATAGACATAGCAAGGGGAGAGGGGGAGACTGAAAATGGGAGGGAGAGGTTGAAGGAGAGGGAGGCAGAGAGAAAGAGGCTTTGATGGATCAAGTTTCTTCAAAAAACTGAAAGGGTTAATCAGATCTGAAAAGAAAACATTTTTCATTTATGAGTAAAGAGGGGTTGTAAATAAAGAAGAGAGTCCAGGTGGAGAGGGAATTTACTGCTCCTTTCCTCAGAAAAGCTTTTGACCTACAACAGAGAATACGAAGACAAGAGGTCCCCAAGAAAAAGGGCAGGGGAAGGAAGGAAAGGAGGAGAGAGAGAGACTGGAGCACCAAGCGCACCTCTCCTGTCCGTTGATTTTGCCTGGGGCCAGATGTGCTCAGAAATCTCTCAGACTGTGTTCTTAATTCAACCAGGGAAATCAATGTGCCATATCATATTGACAGCCCTGAACAGAGCAGGATTATTCCTGTCACTTCAGCTGCCATAGTGTTAGAACCACAGAGGGCCTCCCCTCAGTCCAACCACAGAAAACATAATTACAACTCAAAGTGAACGAACTTCAGTGTTTCATTTCAAAAAGAGAACAAACGTATCTGCTCCAGTGAAACAGCATAAGACATACAAACATTTATTCCGAAAGCGTTAAGAGGAGGATCTGAAGCACAAGGGTAGTCGGAGGGAGACCACTCCTTCAACCCTCCTTCACTCTTTACAGAAACAATCTTTTATGACACAGAGGCCATGGCTTTACTGCTGTTGAGTTTTGAGCTAATTGAAATGGGAATTTTCTCCATTTCTGCCTTAGGTAAAAATGGAAACTGTTAAGGGCAGGAATGTCTATGTCTTAATTCATAGATTTTAGTTGCAAATGGATGCCATCAAAATAAAACTGGTTTTGACATTTCTGAGGAAAACTGGTATATTATTTAGTTTCTCTGGAGAAAAAGAAAGAAAGGAAATAGATAGACATGAAAGGAGGAATTTATTATGGAAATTGACTCACACAGTTCTGGAGGCTGAAGTGTCCCACAAGAGGCTCTCTCTGCAAGATGGCAAGCTAAGGAAACTGGGGTGTGACTAGGTCTAAGGCCAAAGGCCTGAAAATCTTGGGTCACCTTGTATAAGTCTTAGAGTCTGAAGTTTAGAGAACTTGAAGTTCTTGAATCTGAGGGTGGGAGAAGATAAATGATCCTGCTCCAAAAGAGGGACTATATTCTCCTTTTCAATCTATCTGCTCCCTTAATTGATCAGATGATGACCACCCACATTGAGTAAATCTTCTTAATTCATCCTATTGATTCAAATTCTGAACTCTTTTGGAAAAAATCATGAAAAACAAATCCAGAAGTAATACTTTATTAGCTCTCTGGAGATCCCCTAGCTTGGTAAGCTGACATACATGTAACTATCACAACTGCAGAGAGCACCATTGACTTCTCACAGCTAACATGGTCTCAAGAAGTGTGGCCTGCTTTGTAGTTAGTACAGGAAACCTTCATAAGCATTATTTACCTTAACATTGCTTGACCCAGGCCTGTGCAAACAGCCTTTTGCTGAACACATGGTTCAAAAGCAGCATTTTCAGAGATGCAAGAACACCATTTACTGTTGGGCTAAGTGGACAGAATGTCATTAACAGTACAGTAGTGAGACCAATACAAGAAAACACAAAGCATCCAATTCTGCTGAAGTCACGGGGTAAGTTTGACCATTACAACCCAGAGATAATTAGTTGCCACTTGCCTAATGAATATGATAACACTATTACAATCAGCCAAGTTCTAAGCAATAAAGTATTTGCTCTTTGATTCAGACCTTTAAAATATTTGTATGTGCATCCCTCAACTCCATTAATACTTTATCTAAAACAGTAAGTTTGTTAAAGACAGTTCATTCCAGGGCCATGTATGTTTTCATAGTCTCATAGTTATTTACCAGTAACTTGGCGGGTGAATTTGTTTTTCCCTTCAACTTTGTAGGATATGTGAAAATCTCTCAAATAGCTAATGTCTTCAATGACCCTCCACATTCTGGCTTGAACTCATGGAGACAGGAGAGGCCCAGTAGGATGGGCCTGTGACTATGGAGGGTGTTTTTATTCTATCATTCATCCTAGGAAATTCTTAGAATGAGAACTTGTGTGTTGATTAACATGCACCCGTTGAAGTCTTTGACTAGAGGAGGCTCATTAGGACGAATGGTTTCTTCTTGGCACCATCACCTCCCATTCCCAATATCGATCACTTATTTGGAAAAAAAAAAAAATTTAAACTACCTGGTAGCTTAACTGGTAGGACCTTTCATGACGCCATTGCCTTAGGAACTCAGGATTGGCTCAAATAATCAGCTATTTGTGAGGCCATGAGAACAGCTAAGATTGCTCAAGGATCAGCCTTTTTACACAGCTCTGGCCAAGTCCTTTGAAGGTCAAGCAGCCCCAAAGGAGAATTTAATAAATATTTTAAGTGAATGACAACATGTTTGGCAAAGGGAACATACTGAGTCAGGGGTGATCATTATAGCATTCTATTTTGTTTAGAATCTTGGAGTCTTCAACAAAATTTTTCTTGATTTTGGCTGAGTAGAGACAATGTATTGAGCCAAACTAGTTACGGACAGCTGCCTGTGTACTGCTTTTGACAGAGAGCTGAACTGGGACTCTGCCTCCAAAGTAACAATATCTGTCTCAGCACCCTGGCAACATCTTTCTATTGGGTTCTGGCTCATATACTTAGATTTAGAACACAGCTTCACAGGCAGAACAGAGCACACAGGCTCAAGGTCCCCTAAAGGCAGAAAACCTCGTAATGTAAGATATGTGTTTGACAGAAAGATTGTTGGTGGATTTCTAAGTCCCTAATGCTATACATTGTATTTTATGAATATAATATCAAATGTTATATTTGTGTCAGAGGTTGCATAAAGCCTTGAACCTGCAGTTGAATATAACCATCTCAAAGTAGAAATAGATAATAAAAGGGTTTCATCCATTCAAAGAGTAATTCAACTAAGAAATTGTACCTTGATAAAGGCTGATGAAGAATCATTTTATATTTTTTCAAATGATACAGGAAGTATTATCTTTTTAAAGATGGCTTTCATAGAAAACATACTCAAATACACTTGCACAGCCAAAGGAATTGATTTTCATTAATGTTAATGAAACTAAGATTTCCATTTTAAGTGTTTTATACATAAATCCCCTTTAATAATAACCTTTCTTTAATGAAAGACAAAGAATTAGAAAAATAACTAGACCAAATTTTAAGTTGGAATATCTCTTAAATAATTAAGTTTACATTTTGAGTAACCAACCAACGTAAATGGGATTGTCTTGTTTCATAAAGGAAAAACATCCTTGAATTAGGAATTTATTCATTTTTTTAGTTCCATATAAACTATTATTAAAGCCATAATGTCTTTTGAATATTAAACTTATACATTATATTGCCTCGTGACAAATTTAGTTATTTAATTTTAATAAAATTAGAGTACTAAGATATTGAGATTTAATTTTGTGTATTTGTGGTTCATTACAACACTTTGAATCAAAATCATGGTCAATATTTTAAGTGGAATAATCATTCAAAAGTAATCATTATTGTAAGTGATGTCACAAAGTTTGAAATATAGGTATAATATTACAACTATGAAAACATGCTTTATCACACATAGACAACTTGTGAGTCCACTCACTGGAAAATTTAGGTTAGGATTTTGCAAGTATAAATGAAGAAAGACTGAGTTCTGTATTAGTGCTCCTACATGTCATCTATGAAGGAGATATGTAAACTTAATAATTCTAAACAGTTCCTTAAAATCAGAGAGAGTGAATGTCATTGTATTCAAAATTTTAGCTCTGTATCCACTAGTCATCAGCTACAGGAAAGGGTATAGTTCAAAACAAGATTTCAAAGACCTTTGACAGAATAGAAATTATATAACTGCTTTACATGTCGCTATCCATCTTTTTTCTACATAAAAATGCTGCAGTACCTGGCCTAGGGTCTTTAACTCCATAACTTGTGGGAGGCAGGCATTAAACTGCTAAATTCTAACACCATCTGTATGACTTAAATCCTAAGAGATATATTGTCTCTGCTGCCAAGGCCAGAATCAACCTCAGCTGCCAAATGAGAGACTGAAAGAGTAATGTAAACAGCTTGATAGAGGGGTGGTTCCTGGAGCACCTGTGGTTTTGACAGCTTCTGCTGCTGCTTGAGGAGGAAACAGGTTGCCTGTTTGTTCTTCAAGAGCACTTCTGGCATCCAGGTATTATGCAGGCATGCACTGCCAGCTGTGAGAGATGCTGCTTCCTTGTCACTTCAGAGAAAGATGCTCTTCCAGGAGGATCCCTCTTGCTATTTTATTCAGGGAACCTGGGAAAGCAAGACAGAAAGGATCAAATGCAAAGCACAGATCACTTGAGGGCAAGGTCTGACGTGAAATAACTCACTTCAAATTCTTTCTTTCAAACTTGAGAGTGGTATGAAATATATGAATAACATAATTGTAGTAATTTTTGAAGATGAGCCCACTAATGGAAAGGTTAAAGAAAAGAACAGCAAGAAAGTTCACATACGATAATTTTGACTGCCCATTTCTTTAAACATCCAAATGTGTCATCCTGGTCAAGAAAACTGAGTAAAATAACTAGTATCTGTCAAGATATCAAAAATATGAAACTTAAAATATTAAGATATTGGGTCAACATCTTGACTGAAAGTTTTTAATTGAAGAACTATGGATCACAGAAAGTCTACCACTATTGCATATGTCATTTATCTTATAATTAAATTGAAATATACACACACACACACACACTATATATATATATATATATATATATATATATATACATATATATGCCTTTAAAACATACTTTCAATATTTCAATTGTAAATATTTGAAAAATGTATTTACAATCAACTATTAACCCTACCTCAGAATTTTAATAGTTCAAGTAATGGGATTCGATTAATATGAGGGATCAATAAAATGAAGGTTCTATTGTAGTTCAGAGTAGACTCAAGAACATACAAGAATGTCATGTTTGGTTAAAAGAATTTAAAAATCAGCAGAAGTAAGTGGATTATTCAATAAATTATAAAAGGCAGTGGGATGTGAATAGGAAGAAAAATGGCTAGATTACTACCTCACTTAAATTAAAGACTAGATATTAAGGATGGATGAATGCCTGAAATGCAAAATTTAAATAGAATCACAAAAATATTTTAAAAGAATATAAGAAACTATTTTAAACCCTTGAGTAAGAATGCCCATTTCAGTAAAATTATAAAAATCAGAATCAATAAAGGATATACAAATGTAATCACAAAAGCCCATAAAACTCAATAAAGACAAAAACAATAGGGTGACTATAGATGAAGACAACATACATATAGTTCAAAAAACATTGAAGAAAGTTTTTGGAATGTTTCATCATGAACCACTGACAAATGTTTGAAGTGATTGACTTATGATGATTTGAACATGACACAATGTATATAACATTACCCCATAAATATGTATAATTTTATATATCAGTTTTAAAAACTGAATTTAAAAAGCATGATAAATTTAAAAGAAAAATTAAAATTAATGGAAATATGAGCAATAGCATAATGGATAAAGCATTCATATCCTCAATATATAAAAGCTGTAACTAATTAATAAAAAGTAAACAATGGTAACCCTGATACAAAAATTGGCAAAGAATCTAAATAGACAGTAAGCCAAAGAAGAAATATGAGCAACTAGTAAACATACATCGTAGATGGATACATAGATAGGGCACCTGCAATCATGAAAAGTGGAATGAGAAGAAGAGAGAGAAAGGGAGGTGAAGTGCACTGAAGGGAAAGTGGAAAGGAAAGAAAATTAAACCATTGTTTACTTAATAAATTGAACAAAGATTTGAAGATTGTACCATGCTTGTCCACCAGCACACGATATAGTCTAACACGTTAATTGTATGTATATTTAACATAGCAACATTCTACAGTTACTCTGGCTAATATTATATTTTTAGATATAAGAATATTTGCAGCAATATGCTTTGTAATAAGAATGACAAGAAAGAAAACAACCTAATTATTCATCAAGATATTATTTAATAGAATAATGGCTTGTATTATAATTGACATTTAAAGTTCCATTGAAATGCTGATGTGGTCTTAAACACATCTAGAATGTATAGAGTTGAAAAAAAAAGAGATTGCTGAACAGTATGTAGGATATTTTCCTAGTTCCAGATTCTCATGCATTTAGATTAATATATGTATCTAATATCTAAAAGTACAGTTTCCAAAGAACATTAATAGTGGTAATTTCTAGGTGGTAGCATTTGAAGCATTGTATCATTTTACATTTGTTTATTTTTGGCATTATTTATGTTTTCTAGGAGTGCATGTTATTGTTACAAAATAAATACAAGCCTTTTTCAAAATATAAAAAGCATTTTATCAATTTTAAGTTTGATAGGCTCCTTTGGATTATTTCATTCATTGTACACTTGAGCTTGAGTAAATGAGATGATTGTCTATGCATTTCTATTCTAGCAACATTTTATCTAGAATTATGTATCCAGAAGGGAAATCTTCCTGCCCTTATCTTTCTGTATTTACTGGTTGTTCATTCCTGGTGCAATTGGCATTTTGTTTAATCTATAATTCAAATATGCTCAGCATATCTCATAAGATTTGATGATCTAGTTTATAATTGCATTTATTATTGTAAAACCTTGAAATTTGTTAGGTCAGTAAATAGGGTTATAAATAAATGATTTTCAACTTCTCCTTTACAACAACACCAAATGTCTCCATTTAGTTTTGAACACATCATGATATCCACAAAAAGCCTCTAAACAAAATTAAGTTTAATTCACTCTAAAGGAAAGTACTTCTACAGACCATTTTAAGGAAGGGGGGAGCCAATTTAAATAAATTATCAGATACTCATTTTATACAGATGAGTGCTGCTAATTACAATCAGTTTCATCTATTCATTAAAAGTAGTCCAGCAAGCGTGGATTGACTTTGTCAGCAGAGTCACTGCAGTTATTTGAAAGCCTTATAACATTTCTTTAAATATATTACATATTTCAGAATTCTTATTAATTTAGATCATTTTCTAGGCATCTGTAATAGTAAAACATTATGAAAGATTTGATTTTTGCATGTTTCTTGCTCTTCTTATGCATACCCTTTAAACATTTTCACTGTCCCCTTAATATCCCCAAACTCTGTCTAACCTTTAAATCCTCATGTGTTTCATGCTATCAAATAGTTGTCTAGCCCAGGCAATGTGTCCTTGGAGAATCATCCCACTACCATTGCTTGTTTTGTTGTGGTATATTTCTTATTTGAATGTCACAGGATGGTATCATCCAAATTTTCATATTATCCATTCCCTTACTTTCAAGGCTTGTGATGAAAAAAAATCTAAAAACTTGAGAGTCTACCACGTTTTTCTCTAGATTATTCATGGAAAATTATGTATAGATTCTGTTTTGTTTTGTTGTGTAAGTGTGTTTGTTGCTTTTTAAAAACCGTGTAAACAATTCCAGAGTAAATAGTCCCTTTGTTTATCTCTTTATCCAAACACTCTTTTGATTGGAGTGCCATTTTTGGACTTGTTATAACAAGCCCACTGCACCAAAAACCTAAGAAATTTCCAACCAGACAGCTATGTCTTTGTAGCCTGAAATAATAGCCTCACCTGTGCCCCCCACATCACCCTTCTTTATAAACAGTAGCAGCTATCATTTTGTTACATTAGCTAAATGTATATGATTGTACAATAATTTTATAAATTAAATGGGCAGAGGGCATTTCTGTCATTTGTATTTGTCTTCAGTATTTCAGTATCTGGCACATTTCTGTCAAATTATAAATACTCCCCAAATATTTGTTGACCAAACTTATGTGTTCTATTTGTCAAATTTAAAATAGCCTAAAAGTGAGTTATAAAGTTTCTGTAATCAGGATAAAAATCATAGGCGAGGACCTTTCTAGAGCCCTAACTATCTGGTATTTACCAATAGCAAGAATATAAGTTATAAAACCTGAGCATTCCTTGGGAATTCTTTTTATCAACTTAGCAATTAATTTAAATCTATAATTAATTTCTGAGAAACCTACAAAAGCCTATTAGCTGATATTTATAAACCAGCTGATACTAACTTGGGAGAGCTGATTGGAATAAATCAACCTATATCAGCTAGATATGTTACCTTGGCATCTATCCAAATAGAAAGAGACTATTTCCAAGTTTTAGAAAAGGTAATTAAATTCAGCTTAAAATGCATGTAAAAGTCATTGTCTGATGTACTGGCCCATGGAAATAAATAATTACATATTGTATTAATGGAGTATCTATTTACCAGGAGTTCACAGTGCTGTTCTAAAAAAATGGATATTCATAATATTCTCACAAACTAGAAAGGAGATGCACATCTTCTGCATATGTTATTTACTGAAAAGTAATACTTCATAGAAGGCCATTGGCAGATGAATTGGTATTCATTTTCTCTTAAGGTAGAGTCCAATAATGTCTTTGGTGGAATGTATCACTCAGCACCTCACCATCAGTAGGACTGTGATTTTAGCATTCTTCTTCTTTTTTTTTTTTTTTTGGTGGGGAGGGGTACGAGGGATTGAACTCAGGGGCACATGACTACTGAGCCACATCCCTAACCCTATATTGTATTTTATTTAGAGAAAAGGTCTCACTGAGTTGCTTAGCACCTCACTTTTGCTGAGGCTGGCTTTGAACTCACAATCCTCCTGCCTCAGCCTCCTGAGCCACTAGGATTATAGGTGTGCACCATCATACCCAGTAGCTTTCTCCTTAAAAAACAAACATATGATCCAGGCCTGCTTTCCCGCACTTTCTATAACATAGCTGTTCTCAGACTACGTGTATGCCTAGGACATCATCACAGCTTTTGTGTCTTCTATCTAATTTCAAGGCTCCATGACTTCTAATGTGAAAGTACATATTGTAAATTTATCTCCTTCCCTTCCCCACACCATTCTCCTTAAGCCCCTGCTCCCTCCATCACCACACACACACACACACACACACACACACACACAATAGGAAGACATTTATACACTCTGTCTCTTACCTGTGTGGGGGTCCTTCCCTAGATCAAAGATTACAACTATGATTTCCTTTTTTTCAGGTAAGCTACTTGTTATCTGGTTGGTCTTCTCTTTCTTCGACTTTCAATCCACTTGACTATGTGGATTCTTAACATGTCTCATATCTCATCTCTCTACATTGGAAAATTTGGGTGTCTCAGAATTTTATTGCTTATTTGCTTATTTCTTCCTACGTTAGATGAACTATGAGCTAACCTGTATATTTGTCCTCTCTATTAGGACATGGCCTGCTAGAGAGAATGAGCTCCTTGAGGGTTTTGCATGATTATGGCATCCTGATCCATCTCTCTGCTTGCAGATGGCTTGTCCCATTGTCTGCCTACTCCTGTAGTATCCATCAAAGACTCTCCTCCTTGACTAGACTCTTCTTCTATACAGAGAAATTAGGCATAATTTTATGAGGTCCTGAGTGCAGAAAGAATTATGTTCAAGGTTACCAAAATAAATAAAACTTTAACATAACTCAGGAAAAGGGGAAACCCTGCTAAATGTAATATTATATTTTTATGTGACCTTGGGTTCAGTTGAAAACAGTATATCTTATATTTTAGGCAGCATAATCATAACTGTAAATGAGTTTTTTTAAATTCCATTAAATGTGGCATCTACTTTTCTGTACATTTTGAATTCCGATAGTGTATATGTGTGATTTTATAATATTAAACTTAATTTTTAAATTATGCAATGAAAATAGAAGAAATTAGACATTATTAGATAAATTTATTCTTCATTATAGCTCTTTCATTTAAACAAGTCAGACTATAAAAACATTCTTAATGTATCTAGTAGCTTAACAAGGATGAACTTCTTAATTTCTTTTTAAAAATGGGAATCTAAGAGAAAGGGTGAGGATAAATTAACATCTGGAAAAATTTCTACTAATGTCAATGCATATATATCGATATATTGGTGTGAAATTTAATGCCTATCTGTTTTCCCTCCCTTTTCATTTACAGGGAAGGAAAAAAAATGAATTTGGTTTGATGTTTCCAGTTTTGATTTGCTGAAACCCAAAAGGTTCAGAAAAAGGACAAATCCTTGTAAATTCTAGGTGTTGCAATCACTGTGGAAAATGGTGATTTGATTCTATTAACTCACTAATTCAATTAAAAGGAGACTTGCAAGAATCATCTTAGGAGAGCTTCTGAGCTCTTTACTTAAAAACTGCAGTATAACCTCAGGGTTTTACTGAAGTGGGTACTGTAGGTTTAGAAGCCTCTGATAATTTTCTGCAATTATACTTTGCTAAATGAGGAGAACTGCAGTTCAGGTAGAAAATATCTATGAATTCTTGGTTTCTTGGAAGAAACCTTTCGGCCATTGGGGTATTTTATGTAAATGTATTTCTTCCTAAAGTTTGTGGAACTGATATGTTTAGGAGCAATCCTAGAAAGAGAGAAGGGAATTCCCAGGTTCCTTGAAACCATTCTGACTTGTCTCAAAGCCAAGTTCTAAGCACCACAGCTTTTTCCTTCCTACACTCAAAATACTTGACCCTAAAATATTTCCCTTATAAACAGTTATTAGAATCTTAATAAGTACTGGGAACTGTTCAGAGGCTCAGTATGGCTGTATGGACTCATTCCACCTTCACAACAGTGAAGCAAAGACATATTTAGTAGCCTGCCCAAGGATGAACAGTGAGTAATAGGCAGAATGAAGAGTTGAAATGCACAGTCTACGATTCTCCACTATTTGTTGGTTTTCATCCAAACATGAAAACTATACACTTCTCACTGAGGGTAGTCTCATTGGATTAGATTAGTGATATTGAATTCTTTGCCATGCTTTTTCAAAATAGATATTATATAATTCACTTTGCATTTTGTTTATCAAACCAAATTAGAAAGCAATTGTATTATCCCATGTATTTGCAAAGTTTCATTCTGCTGGACAACAGGTTTGCGATTTGTGAACTATGCCCACCCATTGATCATGATGAGACTAGGCATTTCAGAGCCATCTTGGCATCTTTCAGGCCTCTCAGTATTTAAATGGCAATTGGGTGTCTTGCTGAAGCTTATCCAGCTGGCAAGCTAAAATCTTGGTTATAATTCAGGAATTTTGCCTGTCTAACTGTATAATTCAAATACAGGGCCAGATATCCTCTTCAAAAGCCAAGTTATGATTAATATTAGAAGTATCTGCTATAGAAAGATAACTGAGATAGGATGTATGAAGTTTGGGTTCTGGGGCTGGATCTACTTCCCATAGTTCTATGATATTGGGTTAGTAGTAATTTTCTTCATTGGGTCTCAGTTCTCTCATATGTGTAAGGACATTTTGGAGTAAATGACCTATAAGAATACATCTATCACAAGACTCCATGATCTACTAAAATGGCAAAAAGGAAAACATATCTATGGTAGAAAGGCCATTATAACATTTTCAAAGAATTTTATATTTAGATGAGTAGGAACAAAGGGGATAAATTAATTTCTAATATTTTACAAAATTTTCCAGGAACGTCAAGTTCACTTTTTATTTTTTAGCCTTTGTGTTAAAAGAAGGAGAAAAAAAATCCTTGAGGGAAAGAAAGAAGAAAAAGGTTAAGTATCCTTATTTATTAAGGCTCAAGAAACCAGTTAATACTGCTTTGGGGGACTTGAATAAAACGATTTTTTTTTTTTTTTGCATAAAGATAAAACCCTCTGTGTTGTATCTCTTGGCTCAACTGAGAGAAAACACTGTCATTCCATGTGCCTCAGGAAGATCCTGGGCTGCTCACTGGGGCTGAGTTTTCCAGTGTATGCCCAAGTGTGAAGGGCTCTCCTGAGCCATTGAAAACCATGCTGCACAGTCCGGCAATGTCAGGTTTCCCTACTGATTTTGGGGAAGTGGGCTGCTATTTCTATAGTCAACACCCACAATTGTTAAGACATTTATGTAAGAGAATAAAATCATATATTAATATTGAAGAAACATGGATTCAAAAATATTCCTATTCCTACAATTAAAACTTCAGCTGACTACAATAAGCCCCAAAGCAGGTGCTTTCTCTCCTCTGTTTCCAGGACACTTTGAAGGAAGTATCTGAGAAGCAGTGATTGTGAATATATAAAATGTTTATTGATGTGGTTTGCAATATAAATAAAATTTGAAGCTTCTTTTTTATCCTCAGATGCAGCTTTGTATAGTGAAACCATTTTCCTTAGAGTCAACCAGATCAAACCGAGAGAACTGTTACTAGATTTGTAGACTAGCTTTGCCTAACCTCAGTTTCCTTATATAGAAAACAGTGATGGTGATAAGTTGTCATGAGGAATTAATTCTATAACAGGGGTAAAGTACAGTTCCTTGTATAGTAAGATTCCATAGTAACCATCTGTTTCTTTCTCTTTTCCTCTTCTTATTTAGAACTTTTAACAATTTTCAATTATTGAATTTTGACAAATAAATATCTTCAAAATTTATATACTTACAAGTTATCAAAGGAAAAATATGGAACTTGATTAATTGCCAGAAGATTTTGAGACAGTTTTTGTTAATATAGCCTTCTATTTTTGTGGATTTATTGATTTTCACTGATAAAGCAACGCTGTTCATATACACTATACTCATAGGCATATACTTCATTGCTAGAAAAATTTCAAGATAAATCCATCAATTCGGAGTAGATACCTGTGATCAATAATTGTTGCCCAGGTTATCAAAGTATCGATGCAGATCCCCTACCTCTTGCTTACAATTGAGGTTGCTTTTGCTTTTCTTTCCCTTACTTCCACTGTTTCCTGCACAAATATGTGTTGAGCATCTTATTGTGAACTGACCTCGATATAATTATAAGATATACAAAGAGACTGGAAACCATTTTCATGACAGAGAGCTCATGAGTCAGTGAAGGAGAAAGGAGCCAAGTAAGGTAAACTTGATATCACCATAGAGTGAAGGCCAAGGGAAGCATGTACACAGCACTAGGAGGCGACTATGAATAGCTCACCTTCATTCCTAAAATAAAGACCTGGTGTCCCATTCCTCTCAGAGATTGTCTGCCTTGTAGTTTTCTCTGGGTCCATAATTTCATCGCTAACATTCAGTTCATCTCCATAATGCCATTTATTCAAGAATGTGTTAAATTGAGAGTTTTAATAGGAGTTGCCATTCATTGGCATTCATGTAGAAAGCCTATATGTATGTGTATTGGATGGACATGCTCTATTAAGAAGAAGAAAGATTGAAGACACAGAGCAGCTTGGATAAGAAAAGTTTGGGCATGCATGATTTCAAAATCAATACCAAAATTGCAGTCATTTCTCAAAGGACTGGAAAGTAGAATAACCCATGGAAAATGGAGATAAAGGAACATACAAGCAAGGGAAGAAAACATATAATCAACTATTTTATAAGAGAAAAATGCCTTTTGAATAAAATCAGCAACATTAAAGCAAGATTTTAGATGAAAGATAGTGGTTTTAATTTTGACTTATTTAAATTGGAAACATATTTAGAACTTATTCAGTTTTTATCAGTTTTGATTTTTATTTACTAATTAAGTATATTCTTGTTGAATACTTGGATACAAAAGTCAGAGATCAAAGCAAATCACCCTAATTATCTCACTGGACATGTCTTCCATGCTACTGAGAATGTATCTGCACTTAGTGGATATAAAAATAGAATAAGTAAAAATTTTTAAAAAATAAGAATTTCAGTGACTATAAAATATCCAATATGCCTGAACATTCAGGATCATTTAATATCAGGTCAGATATGGGCAATAACAAGGGACCTGAGATTCATGCCAGCTATCATATAAACACATGAAAAAACATTTGTCACAATAGAGACATGGTGATATCCTTTGAGCAGTCCTTAGGTGAAAGCCAGCAAAATACCTGTCATAACACTGAGATGAGTGAAAAGTGACCAAGAAAGCAATAGCCCAATTTAACAATGCTACACTGATATGCTTCCGTTTCTCTTGCTGGCTGACAAATGTCTCCGGTTGAGGGTGCTCCTGAATGGTTCTAGAGTAGTCAGTCCTCATAGTTGGAAGCCACTATTCCCCATAGCTGCACTATCATCTTTAGTGACATGGAATCAGCTTTTCTTCATGCCTGAGTCTTAGCAGGAATAGGATCATGCCTGTTTTTGCTGTCAAGTCTAGAGGATTGGAAAGGGTACATGTTGTAGTTTAAGCTTTTAAAAACAGGTCTCAGGATATGTTTCCCTCTGAAATGTTGTTACAAATGACTATTGGTTTATAGATTGCTTAAAATCCCATTACAACCAATTACAGTTTAAAAAGTCATTTGTAATAGGCACATCTATAGATGTAATTCATCTCATTTCTTACATAAGAAAATTATTATTTCAAGTCTATCTTCACTTTTCAGACTTGGTTAAGTTCTCTTTATGCTTTCAACATTCTTCTTAAGGGCATTTGACAATGTTAAGTTATATAGTGTTACAAATAATTGCCATCATTAGAGCCCATTAGATTGTAATCTCCAAAGAGAAGAGTCCAAATTCTCTTTACCTTGTATTAATACCTGTCTCAATGATTAGCATGTAGTAGGCATGCTACAAATTGTAGAATAAATGAAAGGAAGAATGGTTGTGCACTGTGAGCAAGGAGGTAGGTTAAATAACAAGGTTGTGCATTAAGATGAAGAAGCAAGAAAAATGATCTGCCTTCAGAAAGCCTACAGTCTACCTGGGGTGGTAAATGAAAGAAGGGGAACACATATAAATAACTATAATATATGGCATAAATGTTGTATGATAAATCATAGGTAAAAATAATCCAATAGAGAAAGAAAAGGCATTAGTTATATATAATACAATTTTAATAGAAAATATGCATTCCACATTTGGAATAACTGACTTACATATTGATTTTGTTCAATTATTTTTAGGCATAATGCTATTGTAACATTCAATCATTTCAAAACGTATATAAAATATACTGTTGAACAGCATTTTATTAATCTCTAAATTAACAGTAAAATGAATATTTCAGGAAAGCCACAGAACAAAATAATTATTGTAATTAGCCCAACAGTTAGACACTGTAAGATCTTTGTGTGTCTATTTTTAGGAAAAAAATAAATTGAATTCAGCATAGGGCTAAAGGGACACTATTACACGTGTAACACTTGTGTCCTTGGGAAAAGTTTGGTGAGTGTTGGAGCAGAATGGATTTGGTTTAGACCCCAACTCCAATAGTGTGCTCTTGGGAAAGTCTCTAATCTCTTTCAGCTTTACTTTCTTCATCTAAATATGAATATAACCTTACTTTGTAGGATTGCCATAGGATAAGTTTTAACATATAATAATGCTTGGCACAAACTAGGTGCTCTGCAGATATTACCTTTTATTATAAAGATGATTGCCATGATTTGGGAGTCTGCTATTTACAAAGAACTATAAATTGATCACTGTAAAGTGATCTACTATAAATACAAATTGGGTTCCTTCTCTTAAAAATGTCCACGTTTTATTCTAGCAAGAGCTTCAGAGTACTCTGCAGGAAAAGGAGCAAGGACTATAATGAAAACTGACATGAACCTCAATGCAATTCAATATGATACAAAGTGCTGGATTAGAATAGTTTGGTGATCATCAAGAGGATTCCAGTAAGAAGTTGTTGATTATCAGGATTCTCCAACAGAGCAAGGAAGCCATTCCATCACTTAAGAGAATGTTAGGAACCATATTAGGAAAAGAACATGAGAGTCTAGGGAAACTAAACTAGTTCATTCTGCAGAGAATGAGCAGTACCACTCTTTGCAGCTGAGTATGGAGTTTACAGTATCTCCAAGTACCTGCTGGGAAATCATGCATGTCCTGCAAGTGTCATGAAGTCACCTATTTTCCATCTCTTCTACCTTCCAACTGTTTTCCTCTTTCAATAATCTTCATCTTAGTTCAGAGTATAACTTCTTAACTTGAGACTAGTTTTCTTTGACATTTCCCTCTGCTTTCTATTTGGAGGTCCTCACCCAGATAATGTGCTATATTCGACATTTTTCTTTGATACTCACATGTGTCTTCTACTTCATCCTCACAATGACATCTTTGGAGAGGCCCTCTCTGCTTTCATGAGAACCATTACAATTGCTTCAAGTTCCTCGTTCCTACCACCCACACTCAGAAAGGCTAATAAAATTCTCATGTGATCATGCCAGCTCCCTGTTTGAGCAAATTCTGTAGATTTCTTATGGCAGACAGCAAAGACAACACAACTACACTTCTATGTTTGCCTATAAAAGTTCTCCAAAGGTAAGTTCTAATTAATCTTTTCTTTGTTATTTCTCGCTGTAAATGTCTCTCAAATTTCTTCTCTGCCCACAAATATAGTAAAAAGCATTTAACTCTATTTGGAAGACATTGGCATTACTTTAATGGCAAAAGCCTTAAAATGATCTATAAGAAAGCTTGAGAAAAACATTGATCCCACAGCCTCTGGCTTTCAGAAGGGGCTAGATGCTGAGACTATCAAGAAAGTCCTGGTGGGAGGCAAGATCTTCAGTGCAGAATGGCTTTGCAGAATGATACCACAGCTGATGGCTTCATTGATGTGATCAAAGGAAATGGCATTTTCCTTTGTCTTTGGGCTAAATAAGATTGAGCATATCTCCTCTGAGGAGCTGGATAACATCTATAAAATGACTCACCACTGACTCATCTCTACCCACCACCTCTGGAATTTTCCCAACATACTGAAGAAGATTCAGGATGAGTTAGTAATCAGTCCCAAAGGCCAGTTACTGTACTGCACATCTCCAAAACAGTTTTCTTACTCAAAGCCAAAGTGGAGGAAATATTAATGAAAGAACAAAAACAAAACAAAGTTAAAAAACAATGACCTTCCCACAGTTACCAGGCTTCCTCCTCCAAGCTCTGTCTTGGCTTTGTTAGCTGCCCAAAATTTAGGGAAAGGAGAAATGGCCCATAGCTTCATTTTTCTTTTCTTGACAAAACCTTGAGTATCAAATTGCATAAAAGAGGCAGAATATACTCATAAAATATAATTGATTTTTGGTGTCTCTTTCCTGCTTTACTCTACTTCAGCTTTGAGCTGGACATCATCAGTAACTTACGAAACAATACTTTATACCTATTTGAAATCAGCAGCATGAAATGGCTCTTTGATTGATTAACCCACAGAAAATTCTAAGAGTAAGTTTGAATGGAAAAACAATATGATAGCATTCTGGTACTTAATGTACAGCCAACAGAGATCTGTATTTTACCACCTAATGTTTATAAATGGCTAATATAGTTCAGTCTCAATAAGAAAGACAGAGTTAAAGTGTTCCTGAGTAGGTTAGTGCATGAACTAGCAAGTGACATTTCATAGTGACAGCCCAAAATGGGGGTGTGAAGTTCGCCTTTTTCCTGCTATTGGCTCAAGGGGAAACAAAAATAACAACACTCTTCTAGTGTTACGGCTCTAGTGGGGTATTGTCAGAGCCAAGCACTTGTAATCTTATTACCCCAAAGGGGGTTTTTAAAGTAGCAACCAAACTGTTCCATTTCTACAGTGTCAGAGGGCTCTTTCTAACCACTGACCATTTCACTGAACATAATTCAAGAGCTGATTGAAAAAACGAAAACACTGAGTTAATTTTCCCTACCTAGTGAAGAAAGATGTCTTTGTAGAATTTATACCAAATATGTCTATTATCATAAACAGCTAGTACATGATGCTGACAAAGTCAATCATCATTAGAGCCAAATAATATATAGTGCTTCATAATTAAAAACTAACATCATGTTGTCACACATTGGGCCTCTATGAGAACTCTGAGAAATAGCTATATCAAGTGGTACCATTTAAAGATAAGACAAATCTGTAAAATAATCTTACAAATAAAATTGTTTCAAAAACAAAACAATATCAGCTGAGACTCAGAGAAATTTAAAAACTTTCAATGAATGATCAAACAGTACTGTAGTGGAAATGGAATTAATATGTTTGACTTTTAACATTTTACTGATAAATTATTTCATGGTAGTCATTGTCACTTAATATTTATTTACTGATCTCAGTGTAATCCTCTTTTGGAAATGCCAGTACATGCCGTGGCTAGATCAAAATAAACGGTACGCTACCTCAGGATAAGCAATGAAAAATGTAGCCCATTAGTAAGGACTAAAACTTTTTTTTGTCTAAAATATACAGGAAGGGATACAAATCTTGTGGACTATTTATTCTCTTGGGAGACAATCTCAGAATTAACAAAGAAAACCATAACACTAAATGGTATTGTGATATCATTAGTAAAATACAAATTCACACCATGTTTAATGCAATGGTGTCTCATACTACCTTCACACTACCTTCCAGGATCCCTCTAAATTCTACTAACTTTCCTGATAACCAGTGCATCATATTCTGAAGTTAAAAGAGACAGACAGATGTCTCACAGAACCCTCTACAGTCACCCTTTGCTTAAAATCTCCAAGTCGAAAAGAATTATCCTGTTATTGAACAGGGCTTAATAAAATGTTAAGACAAATGGAGAACTGCCTAGACACTAAATCAACCATTAATTCTCCTGGGTTTTATGAAAATGTTATTTAGATAAAGCCCAATAATGGGCCCATAGTTTTAAACTGTTGTCTTGGCAATGGGTAAATTGAAAAGAATATAGACAGTGCAGCCTACATATATTCTCTAAGAACCTAGGATACTGAAGTTCACTACAGTGCAAGGTCTGAAAATAAGTAACTTGATTTTGACATAAATAAGCAACTAAAAAGGATCATTTAAAAAATAAGTTTGTGTGTGCATGTTATGTGTGTGCACACTTTTTTTTTTTTTTTTTGCTATTATGGAATAATTTTATTCCCCTGCTCCCCAGAAGGAGGAGTACGTTCCTCCCACAGATGGCTTGGAGTGGGCTCAGAGGTTTTATATGTTAAATAATGACTTGGGGTGAGTGAGGAGGGGCAGCTGTCAAGGGAACAGATCAATTGGCCAATTGAAATGTCATTTCTCCACTCACTGTAGGATGTTGCCATGTCTCTTTGCTGTCTCTCTCAGTATCTTTTTTTTTTATTCTTTTGTATTTTGATTTAGATATAAAAGCCGAGACATAATTTAAACTGACAGTAGAATCAAACAGTGTGACCTTGCCAGGATTGTTTCAGGCCTTCCACACAATCCACTGGGGGTAAAGCATGGGCAGGGAGGGCTGAGTGAGAACGAATGAGAAAGGAGTGAGCTCCTCTCTCCAGATGGCCTTACTGCTATGCCCCCATGCTCCTGGAGGGCTGGTCTTGGGTCTGGATATTTCCAAACCTGCCTGACAGGGGAGTAGTAGCTGGAATGAAAAGAGAAGCAAATTAAAAATAGGGTCCAAGAAAATGACATAGATTGGAGCAATAGAGTGGTGATGATAGTAGAAGTCTCTGTACCCAGGTATGTCAGAAGTCGAATGATTGATAATTCACATTTCAGAGCTTAGTCTTGCTCAGGTAGAGAGAAATAGTTGGTGTCCCTTTTGTAACAGGATAATAAGATAAACACTACTTTGCCAGAGGACAAATAGCAAAAGGATGGTTGGCAGGAGGGTACTTCACACCTTGCTCACAATGAACCCCCCAAAAGATTTTGAGTAATAACTGCAATTCATAAACCCAGAGGTGGCCTAATAGGCATGCATGATATAACTATCGATAAGTGCAGGATTGCTTCTGGCTATTTTTATAGCTCAGAAATCTGGTATGCTAATTGTCAGTGTTGGTAACCTTTTTGACTGTCAACCATCCAGTGTCCAATTGCAGGGTGCCTATCTCCAAATATCAGGTGGCTTAGGAACTCAAATCACAAAGTGGATGAGTTGAAATATTTTCTCTCTAGCCAGGCCTGGGAAAGCCCAGCTATACCTCCAGGGCCTACACTGAAGAGCCCCTTTCCTGGCGAGTTCTTCTTTGACTTAGATAATGATGGCTAAAATAAAAGCTATTTTTATTTATTTATTTTTTTAACAAAAGAATGGGAAAAGTTAGGACACTATGGCAACTATGGGGAGATTAAACAGCAATGGGAAGCTGTGGTATGTGAAAGATGTCTGAGACTGAAGAGAGGTCTGAAACTCATCCATGGCCTGACCAAATTTGTGACTGGACATGAGAGTGATGGCGATAATAATAACAATAAAAACAGCTACTGCTTAACAAGTGCTTGTTTTGTGACTTAAGTGCTTGATGGGACATTTTATGTAATGCTCACAGCAAATTATTGAGGTAAGGGCTTGGGAAGTATGAGAGGCAAGTTTATGCCCATGTATGTTGATTCCAGAGCCTTCTCAGTTCTAAGGGGAGTGCTGTGCGTTCTCCACTAGCTATGTTCTTCTTGAACCCTGATTTTGGGCCTAGGATGTTAAAGGTAATAACAAAATACAGACTTAGTGTGTATCCTTCAAGAAACTTACCATTTAGCTGCTGAAGACAGACTAAGATATGAAACAACCTCAATTTTCTTTAAATTCAGATAACTTCATAAATAAAGAATAAAAATACCTCAAGCTGGGCATGGTGGTGCATGTCAGTAATCCAAGAGACTCAGGAGGCTGCAGCAGGAGGATGGCAAGTTTATGGGCAACCTCAGCAACTTAGCAAGGCTGTAAGCTATTTAGTAAGCCCCTGTCTAAAAATTATTATTATATTTTTTAAGCTGGGGATGTGGCTAAGTGGTGAAGCTCCCCTGGCTTCGGTTCCCAATGCCAAAAAAAAAAAAAAAAAGAATAAAGATCCTTTAGAAAATAATTGGAAATGATATATAATGGTGACCTAACTGATACTTGGTACAACTCATGACAACAAATGAGAATCGTGAAGCTGAGTAGAGCCTGGGAGAGCATGTGAAACTTGAGGAAGGAGACAGGGAGAATGGTGTTCCACTTTGTAGAAGCAGGGTGAATGCTGGGTGGGGGATGGCACTGAGCGTGTCATGGGACTGTAAACTGACTGGAGAGATCGGGATAGAGGCCTTGGTGGGTAGGCAAGGAGCAGCAGAATGAGGTTCCTCTATAAAAGTAGAAGAGACATGATGGGGAAGAAAGCTCTTGTAGATTTCTGAGCAAATGAGTCATACAGATTCACGTGGAGTTATGGGAGACCATTGCTAGAGCCAAGTAGAGGGAATGGAGACATTTCTACTTTGTCTGTCTTTCGAAAAAAAAAAAATGTTCTCTAAGCAGAATAGCATAACTTCTGCGAGGTGCAGCCTTGACATCTGAAGGCCTAGCTTTTTCAATAAACCCCAGATGCCAACAGAGTTTGTGTTCCACGCAGGAGGAATACATCAGCTTTGCCTTTTTCTCAGTCAGCTCACATGCCTGAGACATAATATATGGGTTTCTCCTACTCATAGCTCCCAACGTGGGAGTGGGAGGAGGCCCAGGGTTGAAGGTGATAGTTTCAGGCTTGTAAATACACCTTTTAGTTGAAAAGAGCTATCATGTGTACAGCTCGCTCCTCCCCCACTCTGCCAGCGCAGCCTCATCCTTCAGCTAACTGGAATTACCACATCATTTCACTCCATCAAGTTTCCTTGACTTGGCAGTTTTTCTGATTGTCTGGTGGTCACAGACTATACTCTGTCTTTTGCTGATAACAGAGACCTTGGAAATCAGGGAATTGGAATCGTACATGTCTTTTCTGGGGACCCCATCATAGAGCTGTCCCTAAGCTGGGATTTTTGTTGTTGTTGTTGTTGCTGCCAATGCAGAAAATCAAACTCTTTCCTTATTCCTCAGCTGACTCATTTTCTTTTGCATTCTCCAGTTTCCCTATTTTCTCTCTTTTAATCCTGCCCACCTCTGTCAGACAATCCCATTGTACATTTGTGAACAGAAATTGTCCACGGATAGCCTGGGGACTTTACTGAGTGTGGCAGTGCTCCATCATTCCTGTTTATGAAAAATATAATAATATCTCTGCAGTCAGTGACAGTAAACTGTGTCTGAGGCACAAGATACTTAGCAAAACACAAATCTCCTCATTTTCAGCTCCTTGGAAACCTTTCTTAACCCCACTATGTCATCACAGGCATCTCAGGCTCAGGGTAAAAGAGACCCTTCTTTAGACTGAAGTTCCTTAACATGATTCTGTTAGAGAATCTGGGAAGTGAAAAGAAAGTTTAAGTCAGTAAGGAAGTCCACTTTAAATGCAGAGCTACCTTCACTGCCTAAATTCAGCACTGCTACATTAACTATTAACCATCAATTGTTATAAAAGAATAGAATGTACCCATCACTTAAAAATACTTTTAAACCTGAAGTCCTTATTTTAGAACAGTTTTAGAAGTACATAAAATTGCAGAGACAGTACATAAACTTCTCCATATTTATTCCACCCATTTCCCTCTATTATTAATGTTACAATACTAGAATGCACTTGTTACAATTTGTGATCCAGTGTTGACACATGATTATTAACTAATGTTTATACCTTATTCCATTTTTTTTTAAATTTGTTTTTGCCTGGTGTCCTTTTTCTCTTATCCAGATACAGCTGTACATTTAATCACACTTCTTCAGGCTCCTTGAGACTGTGACAATTGCTCAGACTTTTCCTGTTTCAGGTGACCTTGACAGTTTTGAGGAGTCTTGGTCAAGTATTTTGTAGAATGTCCCTCAATTGTAATTGGTTTGTTATTTTCTCATAGAGTAAGGTTATGAATTTTTTTAGGAAGAAAGTCACAGAGTTAAATTACCATTTCATCACATCATTTCAAGGGTACATACTATCAAATATGACTTCTCACTGTTGATGTTGACCTTGAGAACCTGGCTGAGGAAGTTTATCACGTTTCTCTACTTTAAAGTTCCCGATTGTTCTTTATGGAAAGAAGTCATTGAAGGCAACCTACACTTAAAGTGTAGAAATTTCTGCTTCATCTCCTAGAAGATGGAGCACCAACATAAATTATTTATAATTTTTATGAACATTAAATTTATTTTCTCTTTATATTCAGTCATTTATTTAAAATATTTTGGATTCAAGTTTAGATTAAAAAACCTATTCACAGATCACAGGTTTTAAAGTTTGGTTTACTTTCCAAAGCTACTTTGTTTTTTAAACTATGCAGCTTTGGCTGTGGAACCTCTATTGAAGTCCCCTGTTTCCCTTGTCATATTTCCATCATTGTGTTTATTGGTGAGCATTTTTTTGCTTTCTGGCACTATAATGTGTTCCAGGCTCATGTTGAGTATGTCCTGCCCCAATACTAGGATGTGTCATTTCTTCAAGAGACCCTGGGTTGTGTTATTGGAGAACACTGTTCAAAATAAAGACCTGGATGCTACATAGAGACCAAAATTTTTGAACACCTAATCCTGAAAGATTGTCAAGACCTATTAGGGGATGATAATGAACTTCACAAGCTTTCAAGACAAATATAAATCATTTTTTTCTAAGATGAAAATAAAAAGAAATAAGTCAAAGCATACAATGTAGCAAGTATATTGGATGAATGGAATGTACAACGTGAGTAACGATACTGCACTGTATTTAGGAATTTTACTAAATGAGTAGATTATAGCCACTCTTACTATAGGAGTAACTTTAAAAGATAGGTGAGTATGTGAGATGGTGAATGTGTTAATTGAGTCCATTCTATTCCCTAATCTTGGTCTTACAGAAGTAGTTAATAAACAAGGCAAATTATTCCCCTTGGTTGCCCAGTGCCATCATACAGTGTATTTTGTTTGGGATTTACTTCTCCTTATGGAGTAAAAAGAAACAAATATTGGTAGAGGCAGAAGAAAGGAATATTGAAGGTAAAGTGCTAGACTTAGCTCAACCAAGTCAACAAGATATCTTGGTCTGATTTGCAAGCTTTGCAAGATAGCCCCAAACTCCTTTACCTAGGGTCTAACTTCTCCCTATAGTCTTCATCGAAGTCTCCTGTCCTACTTGAGGGCAGGTATGAGTGTGCAGGTAGGACATATATACCTCACTTTATCTTCTCTGAATCACAGAACAACTTCATGCTGGGTGAGGGAGGGCATGTGAGAAATCATTGGCAGTCACAGGGTCATAACAACCTACATTCAGTCTGGAATATTATCCTAATTTCCTAAATACTAAATCTAAATTATGTACAACCATCATTAACAAAGTGACAAAATATAAATCTGTGATCACTTCTGCTTTATCCTGAAAAGCCTTTTCACAGAGCACATACCTTAAACAAGTAGATACAGACCCTGGATCAAACATGATGAGAAAGGGAGAGAAAAGGCAATGTTTCATTAATGAGCTGAGGTTAGGATTTTTCTTTTCTTTCAAGTATCATGTTTAGGACTTAAGAACCTCTGATCTAAAGAAAGAGATCAGAGAACCCATGGATGCAAGAGTTACATGAGGTCACTGAACTTCTCTTGACTACTTCTAATGCAGGAAAGATGACCAGGAGACACTGCACAAGCAGCACAGGCCTGGATGACTGCTGTGTTATTTTCCTGATAAACTAAAGGCATTTTAGCTAAGTTTAGTCCTGGTCAAATTCAGTGTCAGGTGATGGCAGAATAATAACATGGGACAGTAAGTGATATGAAAACAGCTGGGTACAGACTAGGGAGTGAGCCCTGATTCACTGTTTCCTTCTCCTGTTACTCCATACTCTAGTCAGTGCCAAGTTCATGACTTGTCCCTTAAATGCTACCTCTATTCTGCTCTGACAAGGAGGAGATATGCCAAACAGTGTTTGTTTCCATAGATCCTTTGGTGTACTATGATGGCAGCCAAGGTTGCTTTTGGAAATAAACAGAACCAAAGAAAGAAGAAAGAAAAGGGGAAAGAAGGCACAAAGAAGTAAGAAAAAAGAGTGGGAAATTCATACAATTCTTTTTTTTTTTTTTTTGGTTTGGGTTTTGCAGTGATAGGGACCAAACTCAGGGCTTCACGCTTACTAGTCAAGTGCTCCAAAACTCAACTACTATATCCCCAGCCCTGTATAATTGTTCTTGATTAACATCTTAATATATTCAAGAAATAGACCAGGAGTAGAAAAGTACAGCATGTTCTTTCTCGTATGTAAAAATTGAAAACTTTGATCTCATAGAAGTGAAAAATGAAATAGTGGTTACCAGAGCCTGGAAGGGTAAGTGGGAGGGAAAGACGGGGGAGGTTGTTTAACAAGAACCAAGTCACAGTTAGAGAGAAGGAATAAGTTCTATTGTTCTGTAGCATGGTAGGGTGATTGTAGTTGTTTTTTTTTAAAAAAATATACCCCATGCTTCAGAATAGTTAGAAGAGAATATTTTGAATATTCCCAGCACAAAGAAAGGATCAGTGTTTGAGGTATTGGATATTCTAATAATCCTGATTTTTCTCATGATACATTTTAAACTATGTATCAAATATCACATTGTATCCCATAAATGTATAAAATTTCTATGTGTCAATTAGAAATAAGATATATGGGAGTGAATAAAGGAGCAAATCCATCTGGTTCCATTCAAAAGTGCACCTGCACCTCTTCACTTCTTTTTTCAGATACTTTCCTTTCTACAATTATAGAACTATGAGTTGAGAATAAACCAGAGGATCATATAAAGCAATTCTCTTTTCTTAACAGATGAAAGTTTATTCCTGAGAAATGGAAGTCATCTGTGGAATGACTGCAATGCCAATAGTTCAAACCATGTTGTCTGTTTTCTGCTTTCTATAATCCATAGGGCTATCCTCCCCATCATCTGCTATGTCCTTTTTTTGTCTTTCTCGTTTTCATCCTACAACCATGCCCAACCACACACAGAGTTAGTCCTATATTTGTTCCTGTTTTTTTGCTATATTTGCATCTTAACTTATGGATGAAAACATGGAGCCTCGCTGATTTTTGGCAAAGCCCTGCTTCATATGCTGACGAGTACTCCCTGGTCCTGGGCACAGGTCCAACAGCAGGTGCCTTGCTCAGCAAAGGGCTCTGTAGTTGCATCTCAAAGGAGGCAGGTGGAGGTCCAACACCATCTTCCTGCTGCTTAGAGGTTATGATCTACCACCAGCATTTCTCTCACCAGGTGAAAGGAAGGGAGACTATTGCTGCCAAGACAAGCAACACTAGACATGGGAGGCAGCCACAGGGAGCATCTGCAGCAGCTTAGGGATTCTTAGCTTGATGGATGGGTAAGAAGATCCAATGAGACATTTGAGTTTGTTTACATAGGACTATTGTCCATGATCCTGAGCAGATTGACCTTCAGGTCACAGTGAAATATCTATGTATTTTGTTGAGTGAACAAAAAGTTAAGACCCAGAAGACCTGAATTTACATCATTATAGAGCTCTTGGGGGGAAAATTATTCTTATTTAATAATGTGCATTTTCTTTTGTAGATTACACATTAATTTAGACACATATAGAGTATGTGTGACAGTTATAGTTATAGATGAGCAAATGGAAGGTAATAAAAATGGGCTTAAAGTTTATAAGAGGCATGATGTCTTAATATTAATAAAAGGTTATGGGCACACAAAAGGAAGGGCAGAGCACACACCATGGGATGGGTGGCACAAAGGCAGCAAAGAACAAGGCATGTGTGAAAGCAGTGAAAAAGGATTTCAGAGAATAAAAACGGTTTCCGTGGGGATATAATAAAAGAAAATGTTGAAAAGAATGACATGCAGACTTAAAATGTCTCAGGGAAGTTTGTCCTCTTAAATGGGCAAATCAATGAAAATATTATCCGTTGGGAGGCTGATCTAATTTTAAAACCATTTAGGAATAAATGCAACATACAACTGATGCATTCAAATAGTAAAATGTCTAAGACCTTGGTTTAATTAGCTAAGTCTCCAGTTAAAAAAGATGTAAGTTATAGGACCTAAATTATGGTGGTAGCAATGAGAAATGAAGGTAAGGATGGGTAGAAAGATGGGCATTTTAAATACTGGACAGAAACAACGGAATTCCTCTTTCAATTAATATACTTTTTTAATTAACCCAGGGAGAAGGGTTTAATAATGATGTACATGTTACATGGAAAGTGAGCTGAATGCAACACAATTCTCCCAATTGTCTTAAATGAGCTGATCAACTCAGAATTTGACCTTAATTCATTACAAATAAAGGTAGTATAACTAAAAATATGGAGAAATGACAAAGAGAAGATGAGAAATGATTTTCTAACACATAGTTTAGGCAAGAGCAGTAAATGGACTAGAAAGGCACAGGAAAGGCCACCCTGAAGCTCAAAACAGACATCAAAGTTGTTATAGAGACAACACATTGAAAGTGGAGTGTTTGCAAGACAGAGAGCAGAGGACCCACAAGTGAGCCTATATCACTCGTCAAAGACCAGTTGAGTTGAAAAAATGGGAAGAAAAGCCTGATTCTATTCTGCAGGAGACAGAATCTAAATTTCTAATGGCATCATCCATTTTATATCCCAATAACTGAATACCATAGATTAAGAAGAAAAGGAATTTATTCATCATATTTCTGGAGGCTGGGAAGTCCAAGAGGCTGGCAGTTGGTGATGACCTTCTTGCTATACCATCCCATGAATCAAGGTGAAAGCACAAAAAGTCACAATTTTGAGAGACAGTGAAAGGGGCCTGAACTCACTTTGATATCAAACTCACTCTTGAAACAAGGAACTCACAATGATAAGAAGGACATGATCCACTTAAGCACCTAATCACCTTTTAAAGACCTTACCTCTTAACACTTTTGCATTGGATATTAAATTTCCAACCCATGATGTTTGGCGGAAGCATACTATTCAAACTGTAGCACAAAGGGTTAAGGGGGGAGTAGGTGTAAACATGGAGATAATAACTATAGACTAATGTTCCAGAATAGAAAGTTAATTGCCTCCACAGTGATGCACATTAAACCTTCCTATTTGAGAATGAGATTTGGACTGCCCTCTTATTTCAAATCCCATCCTGTATTTAGTTCACATGTTCATTTGTATACAACACTTATTTTTATGTGAGATTTTGAAAGTCACTCACATCCATGTTTTTCTGTATCCTAGGAAACAGATACACTGAGTCTAGAGGGTCTCAAATAATTTCCTGCCCTAGCCTGCAGAAGTCTGACTCCTGCATATCTCTTATATAGAACCCACCTCTTTGCTGTGTTTGTTCTCTCTGAGCTCCATCTGCCATGTGGAGTCCTCAAGGTTTCTCTGAGATTTTCTTTCCAGTGAGTCTGGATTATCTCACTGTCTTATCTCCTTTTATTTTCTTTTCTTCCCCTGCAGGATTCTGTTCAACTCATAATTGTATACTTATCCATCACTTAAGAAGCTAGTTGTTTGTACAAGTCCTTATAACATTGAAATTATAATTTTCATATTTGTATAGCTACGTGTTAGTCAGCTTTGTGTTAATATAATATCATAATTGAGATATTGACTTAAAAATAGGCAAGGCTTATTTTGCCTTCTGGTTTCAGTCTATAGTCTGCTGGCCTTGTTGCTTTGGCGCTCACATTAAGGTAGTACATTTTGATTGGAGCCCTTGGTAGAAGAAACTACTCACCCATACGTAACAAGGAAGTAAAGAGAGACAGGAAGGAGTCAGGATCCCAATAACAAGGATCTACTTACCCCCACTTGGCCCTATCTCCTAAAGCATCCACTACCTCCAGTAGCTCCCAAAGTTGGGTACCAAGCCTTTAGCATATGACTTTTGGAAGAGTTAAGTATTCAAACTATAGCAAGCTATTGCATTTTCTTAATAGCTAATGGGCTTTGATCTCACTGGACATAACAACAGCCCAGGAGTTAGGTATGCTGAACAATGATACTCATTTCACAGGGAGGGAAATTACATACCTAATGAAGTTTGCATAAGGAGTATACATTGGAACTCAGCCTCAGAATTGTTTTCTGATTTCTCACCCAGTTAGCATCTTATGACCACACATTGCACAAATCACCTCCCACAGGAAAGTTCACAGTCCTGTCTTCCACAATGTTATATTGTCCTTGACAGCACTGGCTTCTGAGTCACATAGGCTGAGCAGTTCCAACTCTGCTGTGTGTCTTTTCAAAGGCTACATAAATTCTGAAACTGTTTCATCACCTGGAAAATTTTGAGACTAAGAGTATGTCAGCATAGGGTTACAGTAAAAATCAAATAAAATTATGTTACAGAGAATGCATAGGAACCACCTGACAAAGGTTAATAGCAATAAAATTATTTAGTCTATATCAATATTTGATCATGAGCTATCTATCACAAATGATTCTTTCAACTTCATATAGCATGTCCTTGAATGTCTTTCTATAGTAAGGGAAATTTGTATGTGAAGGAAATAAAATATATTATCAGAGAAAAGTAATTCTTATAGACCTATTGGAGCAGAAGTAAATACCTATAAGTAAATAAACATTAGTGTTATTGATTAAATAATCCTTAGTTAAAAGAAGTTATTTTTGTACCAAAGCTTGATAATTTATATTTATTTTGATTTTTTCCTTGTCCTTATTTGTCTTTCCCTTTCTTTTTAAGCCTGGCACCTTGTAGTATAGTTCTGTCTCTTCACAGGAATACTGTCAACTCTCAAAGCCCATGTCAGCAATGAAAGGGAGGAACAGAAATCTCATTCAAATACAAATACTTTTATTAACTACTTGCCTTAACAGTAAGAAGGAAAGTAGGAAATTATAGGCCAGGGAAGCAAGGTCTGGTTTTGTGTGCTTCAATTATTTCTACATGATCACAGCTTGAAGTTCCTTTCTTCCAGGGGCAGGATGAAGGGCTTAGAAGACTCAGTGGGGTTTAGTGTGTGAAGAAATGTCAAGCTCACAACATTCCACTGGTTACTGGGTATAACCAGAATGTCCACCTACTCCCCTGTGCTCCTTCCTATGCTATACAGATTGAAGGTAGGAGAGGGATCTCTGCAATCAGATACCACTGAGACTTAATCCTGAGATCTAACCTGGGAAGCACTGTTATATGAGTTCTTCCTGGGGGGAAAAAAATCTATGGCTTCTGAATGGAGCCAGTGAGACATTCATTAAGGTAAATATAGGAAGTCCCTCTCACCTGTGTTGGCCACTGGATATTATATGGATGAATTAATAGATGCATATACACTTAGAATTTTAGGTTTTTGGTATTTTCCTTTCCTGATGAAAGCCAAATTATGGGATATAGTTAGAGCTCTCATGTTCTATGATGAAAACTTATATCAGCAATACCAGATAATCAAGACCTCCTAGATGCTACAAAAATGTATTTGATGTCTACTCTTGTTCTTCTATTCACAAACAGTGTCAAAGTCTTAGAATCTGTTCTCTAGGTCACCAACTTTTCACCTACAAAGTGGCCTCAGGACTGCCTGAGAAGCATTGAAGCTAAACAGGTTCACAGGAGCATTGCTAAGATGCTTTTGTACTTAGGCACTGGACTTTTATTCTAAATAATGAGAAAGAAAATCTCTTGATTCAGGAAATTCATGTCTCTATACAGGAAAATATGAGGGATGTGAATCTTATAAAAGTTAAAGAAGGAGTAAAATTATCTTCATGTTTAGGGAGAAAAAAAACAATGAAGTGGTGTCTCACACTTAGAAATGTCCTATGGTATAGCTTTGTAGAAGGTTTGAGTCTTGCTCATTTATTTGACAGTTCCCAATGAAGGAGGAATTGTGGGCCCTGTCAGGGATGGAAAGACCAAAGATAATAACTGTTCTAAGGATGCCCTGGAACTTTCATTTTAGAATCAAAGAATGCTGAAACCAAAGGTGACCTTAGATTAAAAGAGCTCAAAACTCTTCACCTCTTAGATGAGACAACTGAGGCATAGGAAAGTGATGTGATTTTCATGTTTCTAAGCAAGTTTACTAGTGGCTAAATCAATGGTAAAGACCTGACAGACCTCATAATTCTTAATTGCTTTCTCTTTTCTCTCTACTCTTTACCTGTCTGAGCTGTGTATAAGTTTTTTTTTGTTCTAAATTTCTTGCAGAAATTATTCTTTATTTCCTTTGGGGGCATGGAATGCAGCACTGATGAGAAAACTTTCTACCCAGCTTTTGCTGATGCTCATTCAATTTTTTTTCATCACCTCTGTCTTCTATACAAATTTTTACAAGATCATAAGATGGTATTTCTGTGAAACTAAACTTGAAGTTGAATTGTCTGTTTGAAGAAACTCTGGCTGCTCTGTGGATTGGGAGAGGGCTCTGAGGAGATCTTTCTTACTTATGTCAGAGGGTCATTCTGTGTAATCAGAGGGTCTTTGGCTCAGTGAAACCCAGGAGAACCAGTGTGCATTTGCAGAATATTCTATCAATGCCACCTACAGGAACAGTTCCAGGTTATATCTATCCATTGTAAACCATTTTCTGTAGCAGTTGTGCAAGTCTTAGACCTGATACTAAACAAGGAAACAGATAGCTTTTTAAGTCATGATTCCATAATATCAAGAAACGTGGTTAATTCTTATTTCTGAAGTATGCTGGGAAATGAGGTAAACTTAGTCAGCTTTTACATCACTATGACCAAAATACCTGACAAGAACAATTTAGAGGAGGAAAATGTATTTAGGGTTCATGGTTTCATAGGTCTCCATCCATAGGGCTGACTCCATTGTAATGGGCCCAACATGAGGCCATATATCACGGGAAAGAGTCCAGTAGAGGAAAGGTGCTCAGCTTGTGGTGGGGTTAAGAAACAGAGAAAGATAGAGGGGTATAAAGGAGAAAGAGTCACAGGAAGAGCCCTTCCAATACATTATCCCCCACCTCAGTGATCCTCCTCTTTTAGCTACACTCCACCTGTCTACAGTTACTAACCAGTTCATTCAAATAGGATAAACTGATTATATTACAGCTCTCACAATTCAATCACTCTAGCATTGAATGTTTCTATAGAAACACTGAAACTTTGTGGGGGATACCTCATATCAAAATAATCGCAACACTCACATTCATTGCTTAATGTAATTTTTGCAAAATAATAGAGCACCATTTAATGTTTAGAACCATGGCACATATTTTGTAGTGGGTAAAAAGCTGCAACTTTGACACTCATGTGTGTTCTTCCCTATCATCAGATGCTGAGATAAACTGAATGTCAGATTCATGTTTGTTTGTTTATCTTATTACCTGTGAATTCTAGCTACCCATGCCAGCCTTTGATATTCTTTGTAATATGAGAAGGATGTTATTCCCTATGATAAATGCATCCAGGATTGAGTGGTTTAACCGCAATGTAGCTAAAAGGGAAAAACAATAAAGTTGCAAGGACTTAGGTAGAGCTTGTACAGATCATATAACAAATTGTAGATAAGTAAGTGGAAGAAGCAAACATTGATTTAAGCCAGAGTACTGAAAAATGATCTGCTAGAGACTGCTACATATTATCGTGTCTGGGGAAACATTTGAGTAGCCTCAGATGTGGGCCAGAGCCCTTACATGCTTTAATTAGGGCTGTATTTATTGTACACCATTCATACAATTTGAGAGGAAAAGAATCAATGGTCCCTGTTCCCTTTATCCGCCCCATATCTTGTTACCGTGGCAACAGGTATTACTTGGTTTTATGAATTTCCAGAATTATACTAACAGTTTACTTCCTAAGTGTGCTTTTAGGTGAATAGACTTTAATAAAAGGAAAAGGAAACCTAAAGATAACCTCAAAGCCCAGTGTATGAGAACATGATGGGTTTGCATTTCCCACTCAGAGGTCTTGTGGCAACTGCTCTACAGCTCCTTCTGCTGTCATGGAGACGCCAGTCTCCTCACAGGCCACTCCAGTGCAAAAGAGTCCTTTTCTTCTTAGCCTGGGACTAGAATATTTAGCATGGGCTTTATGTAGGAGGTTCAGAGGGAAGAGAAGGAGTAGGAGCAATAGCAGGAGTAGAAGCAGAGGAGGATGATAGAGGAGAATACTCTGAAGGAAATGATAGTTGAGACTATATTGATGAGAAGAGAGGGAAGAAGAGGGCTAAAGTGGTTACAACTAGGAAAGGAAGTTCACATCAACCTGATTGGCAGAAAGAGAGGAAATATTTATTTCCATAATGGTGTGAATTTCCTTCTTCAAGTCCATGATTTGATACAAACAGAGCTAAAAGTCTAACCCATTCAGTTACTGCTAGATGCACAGAAACATGCTAATTTCCAAGAAGTAGGAGGTGTCCTAAGCTTTTTATATTAAACTTATTATATATGGCTTTACTTACCAGGAAAATGATAAATCATATGAACTGATATAGTATAAAGAATGCACACCCAAATCTCTGGCAACTATGTATGTTTTCAATTTTATAATTGTTCTAATCAAAATATTCTTTTGTTACTTAATGTTTTCCTGGTTACTCTGTTTGCTCCTATCCTTATTTTTAAATAGTAAATATGACTTCCTAAGCCAATATAAGAGGTTCAAGAGGGATCACATTGAAAGGACATTCACCAGTGATTCCCTGGTGAAAAATAATATAAAAGTACAAAAGAGAAGCATAGTTGTCCTCATGTGTGTTAATCTAAGAAATTTTACTTACCTTGTTGATTTTGAGAAACATGAATAAAAGTTATTGAGGGTAGAATATATATTTTATAGCTCCCACTGTTTCTTAGTTTTTGACTTATTAAATGTATGAGAATAACTTTTGACCTGAGATTAAACTAATTATAGGAACAGTTTTTGACCTAAGATAAAACTAAATGCTATAATTGTGAGTCATGTTGTAATGAAGTTCTGCAATTTGTATTAACACCAAGAGTTTAATTAAAACTGAAAGCAGAGTCGTCTCTGTGCATGTAATCATCATCACTTAAGGATGCATTCACAGGACTTGTATGACTGTTCTGGACTGGGTGCTGTATCACCTTCTGGATCTTTGCCCTGTCTTCAGACTAGAGTTTAAAATAAGAGGGAATAAGATATGTGGGGAAAAAACAATTGAGAAAAGTCAAGAATTTTTATTCTATCCCTTTCTATCCTGTTGCATTTTTCTGTGAGCTTGAGAAAGTCAGTGCAGCTTTCTGGGTCTTGGTCCCCCAGGAGACTGAGGCAAGAAGATCACAAGGTCGAGGCTAACCTCAGCAACTTAGTGAGGTTCTATACAATTTAGTGATACCTGTCTCAAAATAAAATAAAAAAAGGGATGAGGATGTGGCTAAGTAGTAAAGTGTCCCTGGGTTTAGTCCCATATATATATATATATATATATATATATATATATATATATATATATATATATATAGAGAGAGAGAGAGAGAGAGAGAGAGAGACTTTTGCACACCACCCATGATGTGATACAGTAGATTCTCCAGCCTTTGTGAGAGTACACCTCCTTACCAAGCTAAATTAGTGGATGCCTGCCTAATTTTCTCCACCATTCTGTGATTTACCTTTAATAAAGTAACTGCCATAATCAAGACTGTTTTTAATTAACAAATTCCTTGAGCTGGTTTTGAAGGTTCTGTCATGAAAAACATATGCTGAATATCATTTGCTAAGTCCTAAGTAATATTTGAAAAATAATTTTTTTGTAGATGTATCTAGTATCTTTGGTAAATATACTCCACAGTTTTTACAGTTTCTTTGTTGCCTTTTAGTTGTGGACAATTTTTCTTACAATCAAACAACACCTAGCCCTCAGAATCTTTGCTGTGATAGCCAGTTGGATTCTACCCTTTTTGCTATTTTAGTGCAATGTTGATGGATAGGTCAAGTCAGTAGCTAAAATACTTAAATAAATACAGTGTTTAAAAATCAGGTATCAAGGTTAACATCACCAGTGCTAAATCTGGTTGAAATCATGTAGCCCTGATATGAGATGATGAGGGGGCCATCCTACCTCTCTGGTATTCTTCCCCTAACCCTATAACCTCAGTATAGTCACACAGAAATGTATCAAGCAAACTCATTTTGAAAATATTCACAGAATACCTCAGTAATACTCTTCAAAACTCCCAGAGTCAATTCTGAGAAACTATCACAAATAGGAAGAAACTAAGGAAACATGAGAACTAAATGCAATATGGAACCCTGAATTGAATTCTTAAAGAGATAAAAAGATACTAGAAGAAAAAGCTGGTGCAATCAGAACAAAGACTGAATTTTAGTCAGTTATGTTGCATTAATGCTTGTCTCTTAGTTTTTGACTAATGTGCCTGGGTTTTGTAAGATGTTAGCATTAAGGAATCTGGATGGCAGGAACTCTTTGTGCATGACCTTCTAAGCTTATGTCTATTGAAAGGAAAAATCACTCGCTTGGGCTTCATACCCCTGTGTGAGTTTCCCAGGGTTGCCATAACAAATTGCCACAGACTGGTGAGCTTCAACAACAAAAATTTATTATCTTGTAATATGGGAGGTTTGAAGTCTGAAATCAAGTTGTCATCAGGGTTTTAACTTCTGAGGATTATGAGGGAAGGGTCTGTCCCAGGCTTCTCTACTTGGCTTATAAATGATGATTTTCTTCCTGTCTTCACATGGCCTCAATTCTGCACTAGTGTATCACTGTATCCAGTCAGTTGTGTTGATTAGAGCTTTTGCTAATGATTTCAGTTTAATTTGATTACCTCTGTATGGACCTGCCTCCAAATAAAGTCATATTCTGAGATACTGGGATTTAGGAAGACAACCTGTTTAAGGAGGGGTATGGGGGGCATACAAGTCAACTCATTGCAATATTTTAGAGTTCCTTAGCCTTTTTCATTCTGTAGATACATTTGGCTCCTTCTTCTTATGCCCTCACATCTAATATTTGACTAAATCTACCATTATGATTTAACAAATATTGCCTAAATCCTATACTTCTTTTACTCTGTACCATCATCTTTATCAATCTAGTCCAAACTACACTCCCAGTTTATCTGCATTAGGGAAAATACCTCCTTATTTATTTCCCAACTTCTAATTTTGCTCTGCTCCAACTCTTAGCCCACGTAGCCAGCAGAGATGTTTGTTCACAATGCAAATCACCGATGCTTAAAACAAATGGCAAATGTCTTCTTTGATATAAGGAGAATAACTAAGAACAGAGTAGGGACAAAGAGCATGAGAAGAAGATTAACATTAAACAAGAATGAGAGGTGGGAGGGAAAGGGAGAGAGAAGGGAAATTGCATGGAAATGGAAGGAGACCCTCAGGGTTATACAAATTACATACCAGAGGAAGTGAGGGGAAAGGGAAAAATAATACAAGGGGGAGAAATGAATTACAGTAGAGGGGGTAGAGAGAGAAGAGGGGAGGGGAGGGGAGGGGAGGGGGATAGTAGAGGATAGGAAAGGCAGCAGAATACAACAGACACTAGTATGGCAATATGTATATCAATGGAAATGTAACTGATGTGATTCTGCAATCTGTATACGGGGTAAAAATGGGAGTTCATAACCCACTTGAATCAAAGTGTGAAATATGATATATCAAGAACTATGTAATGTTTTGAACAACCAACAATAAAAAAAATTCTAAAAAAAAAATCTTCCAAGTCTTCCTGTAGCTCTGAGAATAAAAACTCAAATTTCTATCATGGCCCCAGGGCCCTGTGTGCTCTGCCAACCTCTCAGTCACACCATAAACTGTTTTCTGCGTCATTCTCTCTACTCAGGCTGCACTTACCAACTCCAGCTGCTCATGAAGACCAAACCATCTTTCTACCACGGGCTTTGGCTTGTTCTGTTGCTGTGTTCTCCCTACCTTACCTGTCCTTTTTACCTCCTTCCCCGTCACCCTTCAGGTCTCACTCAGGTCAGGACCCACTGCCTTGGAAACATGACCTTGCATTCTACAGACCAGATCAGCTTGCTTGCTATGTGTTATCTGAGCAAACTATACTCTTTTTTTTTTCAGAGCACTTGCCATATTTTTAAATTTTATATTCATGCAATTACTTTATTGACTTCTGTCTCCTCCACTGGGCTGGAAGATTCATGAGGCAGGAGCACCATCACTTTTGCTATCTAGCTTATGTGTAGAATCATCATAATGCCTGACTCATGGTGGTTTCTCAAATTTTTAAATCAATCAATAAACCCCCATAGATTTATTTTTAATTTCTGTTATTCATTTTGAACTTTTATTCCTTCTTCTGACCTCTTATATTGTTTCTGATGAATTTGCTAATAATATCTAGGTCACCTTATAACGAATACTCTCAGATCAGTCATATCCACTTTGAGACAGTAAAAGGAATAATCTTTCATGACTTCCAAACCTAGTGATAAGAGGACAAACATGATATGTTAATATAAATAGAAACTTAAACTTAGAAAATTTTACATTTTTAAACTGTTAAATATCTACAAAATCTATTTTATTATGCCTTTTAAACATTAAAGAAATGGGTCTAAGTCTTTATATCTAGCTACACTGAGAATGTTTTAAGTTGTATGCTACTATGTAGACTTTCTATCAAGTACTGACTCTAAAATAAATATATGTGTTAAAAAAAATGTTCTTTGATCCTTTCCTTCACATCATGGAGAAGGCTTCAGACATGTTGGGAACACTCATTAATGTCTGTAGCACCAACAGATTGCTTATAGCAGATGTGTCCTAGAGAAGCTCTCCCTTTCCAGGTGACCTATGCTCCAGCACAGTTGCCCCCTGCTGAGTGGTTTATCAATTGCGACACTCTTTAGATACTAAGACCTACTTCTTCAGACAACAAAGAAGGCAAAAAATGCTCAAGAAATTTTAGTTTATATAACATGCTACAGTTTGATTACAGCAATTATGTAAAATGATGCTATTTTGTATAAGAAAGAGAGAAGCCTAGATGCTTGCAGAAGAAAAATGCACTAAAATTAAAATTTAATGTGCCAAAATGAGAACTTTCTTTTAAATGAATACCCTGAACAATTAATGTATTAATACAATAACAATGCAATGAGCACTTACAGTGTGCTGGCTCAATCCAGGATATCCAGCAGGTTTGCAAATGGACTCATGCACTGCTCTCATGGAGCTGCAATTCCTGTATAGCAACTCCTTTTGTGTCAGATAAGCACACTAGGAGTTAGTTTGGTTCAAGCACACTTGTAGAGGTACCAATTCAGTTCCATTCTCTTGCTTGAAGTTCTAAATCTGTAGGTATATGGCTGAAATCCATCCCTCTCCCTACATACATACTTAAGGGTCCAACAAGGGGCAGACCTTGCAGATTGAAACCAGGAAAGTCAAGCCTGAGTTGGCCAGGATGATCTCTTTGGAAGCCTCTGTGAGAACAGATACCCAGAGTTGGATTATTCACCCCTCAGTTGCTCTTTCAGGATTTGTGTAGAATTGCTCCCACTTTGTCAGAATCTGTGAAAGCATGTACATGTGTTTCCTTGGAATGTCATGGAATTAGGAAAGTCACTCTCTTACTGAGGACTCAATAAGAATTTGTCCTGATGCTTACATTAATGACCTATGAAAGAATCAGAGAGGGAAGAGAGATAAAAGAGCTGTGAGCTTGTGTGGAAAAAATAAACGATCTTATGTTCTAACCCTTTTCTTTCTCAAATTAGTACTTTTAAAAAAAATCCTATCAGCTTTTACTTTTCTACATAATTTGATTTTTCATTATGAAGTAGACTGGGTTATCCCAGATAAGGAAGATACATTTTGTACCAAAAATAGGTACAAGAAAGTTATGCTTCCTTGCTGCTTTCCATTCTTTTCTGGGGAAGGCTTTTCCTCCTCCTTTCTGTCTCATATGAGTCCAGATAGCTGGGGTGATGTAGCACTGCATGCCTGGTACTCAGCACTCTGGGTGCCTGTGGTCTCCTCTCTCCTACAATAACCTTACTTCTGTCTGCACCAAACCCTTCCCTTATCTAATGAAGGCCATACACCCAGTGAAGCCATCCAAAGAAATTCACATTTGGAAATGTCAAGCATACAAAAATTAGTAATCTTTTCTTGTGTATTCTTGTCAAAATATTTTCTCTATTGTTGTAGTTGGTTTTTCAAAGACTGCTTTTATTGTGGTATTTGATTCCCAAACAAATTGAGAAAAGTTACAGACATTTCCCTATACCCTGTGCTTGCACATCCTACTCCACTAATCAGCATAGATCAACTGAGTGGCATATTGATTATAATGGATGAACCTAAATCCATGCATCATTGTCGTCAAAGCTTATATTTTATGTAAGAGGTCACTATGATGCTGGACATTCTGTAGGTTTGGACACATGTATAATGACATGTATCTACCACTGTGGTGTCATATAGAATACTTTCTTTCACTACTCTAAAAGTCTTCTGTGCTCCATCTACTCATTTATCATTGTCTCCGGCAACAACTGATCTTTTTTACTGTCCCTGAAGTTTTGTCTTCTCCAGAATATCTTATGGTTGGAATCATAAAGTAATTAGCCTTTTCAGATTGGCTTCTTCCACTTATTATTGTGCATTTAGTATTTCTCTGTGTCTTTTCATGACTCGACAGATAATTTCTTTTTAGTGCTGAAAAATACTCTCTCAATGCATCAGTTTCTTTACTCATTCACCTACTGAAAGACATCTTGGTTGATTCCATTTATCATTAGCATAGATGACTTAAACGTATACACAGGTTTTTGCATGAGCACAACTCTTCAGCTTATTTAGGTAAACACCAAGGAAGAAGATTGCCAGGTGGTATGGTAAGAGTACTTTTGGTTCTGTAAGAAAGGGTTAAACTGCTCAAATACAGCTGTACCATTTTGCACTTCCATAGCCATTAATGAGAGTTCCTCTTATTCTGCATCCTTACCAGCATTTTGTGTTGCAAGTGTTCTGAATTTTTAGCCATTACTATTTTTTTTTTTTTTTTTTTACACCTGGAAGTGGCAGGTAACCTTACACTGCTTTTGGTCCTTTTTACCTACCATGCCCTAGACATGTCCTTGCTCAGTGACTTCCTGGAGGAATCCAGATGAGTAAAAAGCATGTTTTGGATGGTTAAAGTCCAGTTGAACCACTTATGTTAACTGCATATCACATGAGCAATTAGAAGGATAACTTTATAGATTTCTTCAGATACTACTTTCTTTTTAAATTCACCTAAGTGTAGGCATAAGCTCCCTATTGATGTCATTCCAGTAAGAATTAATACAATGCTCCATCCTGTTTGTCAACCTGTGTGTTTTCCATTTGCAAGAGGAACTAGCTGCAGAACTCTGCCATCCTCATTGACAAGCTATAATGCCACTGAGCTGGCAAGATATGACAAGGTTACTTCTTGAGGTTATGCTAAGTGGCAAGACATTCATTTACCTAGAAATGAGAAAGAAAAAGGAGCTTGCCTAATTTTTATTAGACACTATTTGGAGATTGCAATGTTTGCATGAGTTATTTCTCAGGAATAATTTACTCTAACCCTAACCCTATTCTTGAGGATGGCGTGCTCATGCATAACAGCTGCAGAATATAGGCCGTTGTCTTTTATTCTGATGACACTTAGCAGATTCCCTCCATCTGACATGTACAGTGCTGCTTCCTTGCTTCTTCCCTCTTGACAGAAATGAATTCCAGCCAAAAAGTGGAAACCAAAATAGCAAAATAAAAATATTTTTTAAGTGGAACAATTTCAAAAACTGGGCACATGTATAAGAAATGAAAAATGAACGTCGTTTGAATATATTCTGACCTAAACATTTATAATAACTTGCAGCTCTTTCACTGGGAGGAAGAGCATGAGTGTTCTGGAATTTTGTATAGGAGCAGGAGTTGGCAGAGAGAAATAACCTCTTGCCCTTTAAAGCCTTGATGAATTAGTCCTGGCCCAGGCAGAATGCTGACATCATAGCCATCAAGAGAAGGGGAATAAGCAGGTCATGGAAAGGGTGAAAGTGGTGGCTGTTTGTGATAGGGCCACCACTGAGCTGCCCAAAATGTTAAGCTGAGACAAAGGAGCCAGTTTTCACAACTGGCAATCAGTTAAGCCTCCAACAATTGAGGGAGAGCATGAGAAATGCAACCAAGGGAAATTTTTCTCCCTTTATACTCTCCAAGATGCCGGTTGTTTGTGTAAGGATTAGAAGAGCTGAATGCTAAGCTGTGAATGGCCACTCAAGAGGCCCTGTGTACCACTGACCTCTCTGGACTCAGTTTCCTCAAGAGCAAACCCGGAGAGCATCAGCATCAATGATGACATGTCATATTCATGTTGAATTTGGTCTTTATGCACTTGTTTTTGTTTTATTTATTGAATTATGTGCTAAAATGAAAACCAAGAGATTTGTATTTAACTTTTCTTGACAAATATAGGCACTGGCAACCTCACCTCTGAATGTTTACAGTAGAGTGGCCCCAATGAAAGCTGTCCATTTTAGACTGTAACTGTTTACACTTGCCTTAATCAACCTGCTCAGTCATCTTCCACTAGGCTCCCTTCTCAGAATCTGGTTATTTTCCTGACCTTTTGTAGGCATTTGGGTTTATAATAAATCTCTTGATTGCCACTACTTCTTCTGATGATAGAATCTGCTATCCTCTGATTTTTTGATTTCTTTCCTCTGATATAGTTATTATAATCCCATTAATAATTACCCTCTGAAATACAGTCTGTTCTGTTGGTAGACTTCTGGGTTGCAAGGACACTGTATATTTAATTTGCTTTGCACAGCATGTATCATAACACCTGTGTAGAAGCTCATCCATGAATGTGTTTGCTTTCCTTTTATTTCGTTTTTTACAACATCATCTTTATCAGTGTTTTTCATAACCCCATTAGCAATGCATTTCCTGTGGCTCAGGGAATCTGAACCCTTGTAGGATGGTGAATTCTCACACTTCACAATGAATGCTTAGCCTGAATGTATAGTGATAGGATTTATTAAAATTTAAATTGACCAACAGATTTCATTTAGTTCTAGATCCTGATTTATTTTAATCTATAGGCATATCTACATGGCCTAATTTGCATGGCCAACACACAGGTGCGCATCCATGCATATTTATTTTAAGTAATTTAGGATGTTAATTTGGTAGATATGATAATGCAATTTTAAGCTTAGAAAAACACAACATGAAAATGTGGAAGTGTTAAGAGTGCGCAGTTTTCAGTGATACACATACATCACAAAGCTGTGACCAGAAAAAGAACTTCTCAATTATGCAAAATAGATGACTTATAAACTTTATTGTTTTAAAGTATACATTTTACATATGATTTTTCACATTATGATATTTCATTTAGTCTTCCCCACAAAGGCAAGGTTCTGGAGATGAACCTAGAGGTACTCAACCACTAAACTATACCCTCATTTCTTTTTACATTTTATTTTGAGATAGTCTTACTAAGTTGCCCAGGCTGGCCTGCAACTTGTGATCCTCCTGCCTCAACTCCTGAATAGCTGGATTACAGGCATGTGACATCAAACCCAGTGTAGATGATATTTTCTAAAAATAGAGAGAGATGCTTTCAATGAATATGTGTCTAACTTTCTTTTTAAATGTCAGAATATAATAAAGTATAAAGAAGATAAAACTAAAGTCTCTCAGGCTGCAGTAAACTAAAGCATTCAAAGCTGTGTTTATTGTCCACTTACCTCTTCCCTGCCTCCCTTCCAGGAGGGACCACAGTGGTGCTCCAGGGCTCTGAAAAATCTGTTTCAAACCTCTGTTTTAGATGGTGCCTACTGCACTTTTAGACCAACATTCTGTATATCTAAATGTCATTCACAGGTTTATTAGGTTACTTTTTTATTATAATTTGATGTCAATAAATATTTTTAAGAATATCTTAACTGCACTATTTTCAGACAGATGAAATAACAATATTATATTATTAAATCAGTATTAAGAGTAGGAGTTTTTCTTATTTGGGGGGATAGTAAAACACACAAAATGACAATGTATGTGCACATTTGCAAGCTTAAAAGACTAGAGCTGCTGAAAGCCAGCTTTCCAAATTTGATCTGAAAGATATTACATCTCACTTACCAGTTCTACTGTTGCTTTTATACCATCATAAAGACTTAATGATGTCGCATCAAGACACATTAACATTTCCCTTGAGGTAGGATGATATGAAACCTACCTGAGTCCCTTAGCTTTTCATAATCTCTGCTCAATAGCTAGTCTTATATATTAGAACAAGTGGAGAGCTTATTTTAGGGGTACAATGAGCAATGTGAAGTCCATGTCTTGACTATACAATAGTAGAGTATGAAAAGAGAAAAAAATTCCAAGGAAGCTTTTTTATTTATTTATTTTTATTGATTTTTTAAAAAAATAAATGACAGTGGAATGCATTACAATTCTTATTACACATATACAGCACAACTTTTCATATCTCTGGTTGTATATAAAGTATGTTGACACCAATTCGTGTCTTCATACATGTACTTTGGATAATGATGTCTATCACATTCCACCATCCTTGCTAATCCCCTGCCCCCCCTTTCCCTCCCACCCCTCTGCCCCATCTAGAATTCATCTATTCCTCCCATGCTTCCTCTCCCTACCCCACTATGAGTCAGCTTCCTTATATCAGAGAAGACATTCCGCATTTGTTTTTTGGGGATTGGCTAACTTCACTTAGCATTATCTCGAGGAAGCTTTTTTAAAACATGCTTGAAGAATATCCAAACTAAAACTAACAAAACCACTTGAGCCTTCCTAAACCACCAATATATTGTACATTGCTACAAGAGCCCAAGGCTTCTTTCTCCCAAGTACTTGTGCCCACATCAGGTGGCACTTAACAGGGAAACTATTAAAATCACTGGAGCACATTCTGTATGAACAAGAGCATTGATACTGGATGGAAAACATTCCAGAGCACAGTCTTGTTTTCCTCTTTAAAATTGGGCATATTAATAATTTATTTCCACCAAGCTGTGGGGAAGGCATATATTATTGATGAGATCATGTTTTATAGAGATTCAGAATTTCTGGCTCTTTCAGGTCTATCATCATCCCTGCATCATGGTGAAAAATAAACACTCACAAAAGAATCTTCTAAGATTCCAGGATACAATAATAATGGAGGAATAGGCTGAATAACTTTTGTATCTGTCCTTCCAAGTTCTGTCATCCATTTTTCCTCTTCTCCTCTCTACCACACTCCCCTTTGACTGCAGGCTGAAGAGGGTCTAGAAGCCAGGAAAAAGAATGGTTGCTTTGCAGAGATATTTTCAGAGGTTTTTGAAAAAAAAAAAAAGAGGGGTAGTGGGAAAGAGTCACTCAGAGAATAGACCTGTGCTCCTCTCAGTGTTCCTCCCTATCACCTGATCAGTGTAAAGAGAGAATGGGGAGAAGCATGGTCCTCTGTCAAGTCCTCTATTTTTGTCACCTCTATTCTTTTTGTGGAAAGAGTATGTTGTAGAGATTGGCTATCACATATTGATCTAGTTTAAAAGATAACTGAAAATGAACTAAAAGTAGTGACATTGGATCTTAAGACAGGCACTCATTTTATCATCAAGCCACTTAAATACCATCTGTCAATCAAACACAGAGCAAAAAAAAAAAAAGGAAGGACTCTATGGCTTTCCTTTGTGATTGAATAACACAGGCTACAATAGCAGTAGTGCATAACTGTTGCACAAGATCATTTTTCCCAGGTAATGTTTTACAGCAGTCATTCTGGTCCTCACCTCATTATCTCTTAGCTGTCTGGAGCTGAAATACTACCTAAGAGGGGAGACTTTCCTTTGTGATCCCCCAATCTGGATGCCAGGGATTGAATTGGGCCAGGTTACAGGGGGAGATGGGTAATTGTTTTTATCATGCTGTCATCTGCACAGTCATTCCATTTCTCTCTGTTGGTACCCAATCACCTTCATTCTGCAGCCGCCTGAGTCTGAAGATGCTGTGGGGAGTACAGCAATGCTGACTGCATAGTTTGGGGGCCAGGTGCTCCTGTAATTAGTCAGTACCCAGAATATGTAAAACATCCCCTTTGGAAAATAAGTAAATGAGAATTTGTCATGTTTTCCTTTGCTTTATCCTGCCCTTAAATTTTAAGTTCCTTTGTTCTCCAAATCCATAGATTACAACTGTAGTCAAACATTGGAACTGTATTTTCCCAGTATTCAGGGGAAATGACAGCTTGAATCCTAAGTGTATTTCAAATTGCTCAATGTATACAATTCCAATGCTCAGGGAGAAGTGGGGTAGAAAATAATTATGCATCTGTCTAGTATTTTTCCCTTTTCAATATTCTTTTTCCTAATTGGGCAAACCTTCATTTCAACATAGACTAACAATTTACTAAAAATTATACATAGCTGATGAGTGACCATACGGTCAGGTGAGACAGATCAGTTGTTAGCCTAAAATATTTCCTGACATAGTTACTCTTATGAACTTCACAGAGATGCACAGTCATCCTTTTCATGACTTATAGATGATTTAATTTACAAAGAATCCAAGATCAGCACTTGTGTGAATAAATAAATTAATTACTTAATATAATTTCTCATTCATAAATCTTACATGTACCACATTTTCAGAAAAATCAATAAATATTTTACTTGAAGAATGTTTTTATTTTCAAAACTTTAGAATGCTATTGCTGACAGCAGAGAGGAGAGGCCTATTAAGGGCTTTAAAACACTCGTCAGAAGTACAGGTTTCAACCTGGTTGAAAGGCTACTGTAATCTACTTTTTCCATCTCTTCTCCTTTTTACTTTCTCCTCCTCAGTTTTTCCTAACAAAATTATCTTTCCTAACTGCCAATAAGAGAACTTTACCACAACAGGGACCTATTTTCACTTAGAAATCTTGCTTTTCTCCTAAAAAGTCATGGTGACCTCTAAAAAAAAAAAAAAGAAATAGGGTAAAGGAAATAATCTAGAGTCCAGAATACACCTTGCAGCATAGATGGTGTTTGATTTTAAGTCTGGCAATGCACATGCCCATTCAGATGAGAAAAAAATACATTACCCATAATCAAGCATGCAAATATTGGGATAGAGCTTGATATACTGGATGGAAAATACCTGAGAAGCAAGGAACTGTGTGTTAAGCTTTTGATATCAGCTCATAATTAGGGTATAAAGGACCTTTGATTACTCATTCAAAGGATATGCATAGCAAAGATCTGTCTCACCTCCTGTGTCCCATAGTGTCCTTCAGCAGCTTGATAAAGCCAATGACCTTATTCTCAGAACAACTGTTCAATGAGGAAAAAAAAAATAGAACTCAGACTTCTACCTCTGAGAAGATGAAATAGATGTTTTTTTTTTCTTTCTTTCTTCCTTCCACTAAGTTCACTTAAATCCTAGGATTTAAAGAAACTAAAAAGACAGAGTAAGGTAGGCTGATTAGGCTCCTTGATACAACAACAACAACAAAAAGGGTAGTATATTCTTGGTTTTTTTTCTCATATATTCCATCTTAGAGGTGAGTTAGCAATCTGAAATTAAAACTCTCTCTCTCTATCTATCTATCTATCAATCTATGTATCTATCTTATGAACTATTCTACTACTCTACTCTGGCTAACACCATAGAAAAAAGCATGGCCCAACACCTACCTAGGCCAGCAAACAAGAAAGAGCCTAAGCTCCTACTCTTGCCAAAGTACAATGAGGTGCCACATTTTACTGTGTTACAAATTCAGAGAAGAATGAATCTGTCAGCTGGACCTCCACCTGCATCTGATGGTAACCATGCATCCTGCCTCTCTTTTACTAGGATTGTGTTGTAAGAAGCCTAGTGGAGAGTTGGGCTCTCATTAGTACTCAGCAATAACAAGACACTCAACTGAGGTACAGTGAATGGAACAAGGGCAACATAAAGAGATATTCCTAGCTCTGAAGAAGAGTGTTAGCAGCAGGAACAGAAACCAAGCCCAGCAGTAACATGGAATCCATGCCTCTCCCAGTATTAGTGGAGACCCAGTGGGGATCCTGGATTTCTTCACCTACCTGGAAGTAATAAGGCCCTCTCCTTACTCCAATGATGAAACAGTGTCAGAGGAAACCAGCTAAAACAGGTTTAAATAAGACCACAATCTGAAAACACAGAATCCCCAGTGAATATGTTTTAGTCATTCCTCATTCTCTAAACAAGAAAATGTCCACTAGAATATGAGAGAGAGAGAGAGAGAGAGAGAGAGAGAGAGAGAGAGAGAGAGAGAGAGAGAGAAAATGAATTTATAGATACCAACACTGAAATGGCAGAGATGTTAGGTTATCTGACAAAAATTTTGAAAACAGCCATGATCCAAATGGTTCATTGAATAATTACAAACACACTGAAAACTAGTATTGTCTCAACAAAGAAATATGTGCTTGGGCTGGGGATGTAACTCAGCAGTAGATCATTCTCTCAGCATGTGTGAGACTCTAGTTTCAATTTCCAGTATTGAAGGAAAAAAAAAGAAGGAGAAGGAGAAGAAATAATACAGTCTCCTAACTAAATAAATAGATGGCATAAAGATGAACCAATAGAAATTTTAGAACTGAAATAATATACAATAATGAAAATTTAAAAAAAAAACTTCACTGGATCAATGGATAAATTCACCATCACAATGGAGAAAACTAGATGAAAGGATCAATGAATTCCAAAATTGTATGACAAAACTTACTGAATTTGAACAAAGGAGAAATAGACTGAAAAAAAGGGACCACAGTTTTAAGAACCTATGGGACAAGATCTGATATTTATATCACTGGAGTTTCTAAATGATAGGACAAAAAGATTGAGCTAAAAACGTATTCAGAGGCATAATGACTAATTATTTTCCAAATTTGGCAAAAGAAGTAAGCTCAAAAGTTAAAGAAGCTAATATAAAGCCAAACAGATATGCAAAATAAATTCATACCTAGGTACATTATAGTCAAAATTCAGAAAAAATATCTTGAGAACAGCGAAAAAGAAATGGTTTCTTACCCATAAAGTAAAAACAATTTGAATGATAAGATATTTTTCATGAGGAACCATGCATGCCAGTAGCAAATGGAATGTTTTTTTAAGTGCTGGGGGAAAAAAAGTATTAGTCTAGAATTCAATATTTGAAACTCTTTCAGAAATGAAGAAAAAAACCAAGATATATTCTAAGATGAAGGAAAACAAAGAGAACTTGTTACCAGAAGACCTATCCATAAAATAATGGTTAAAAAACTTTCACTAATCAGAAAGGAAATCATAAAAAATAAAATTTGAACATTCGGGGGCTGGGGATGTGGCTCAAGTGGTAACGCGATCGCCTAGCATGCATGAAGCACTGGGTTTGATCCTCAGCACCACATAAAAATAAAATAAAGATGTTGTGTCCACCAAAAACTAAAAAAAAAAAAAAAAAAAAATTCTCTTTCTCTCTCTAAAAAAAAAAATTGAGCATTGGGATAGAAGAATAGATAACAAAGAATAAAAATATGAATTTTTATTGGTGAATAAAATATGATTTTTATGCTTCTTGAATTTTCAAAAATATGTTTGATGGTTGAAGCAAACATTATAACCCTTTCTGATGTAGTTCTAAGTATGTGTAGGGGAAATGAAATACAATTATACATGGGGAGTGTAAAGGAACATAAGCTTTACTCAGACTAATAAAATGTGATAATTCATGTATGGATTACAAACACCTTGAGCAAAGGTACACAAGGAAATATACTTGACAATACTATAGAAGTAAGTGAAATTTTAAAATCATTCTCATAATGCTTAGGAAAATGATGCAAATAAGTAGAAAAAATCAGAACAAACAGAAAACAAAAAATAAAATTGCACCCTATATTCCTTATATATCAATAATTAATTTAAATGTAAATGGCCTAAATATATAAATTTAAAAAACAGCAGAGTGGATTTATAAATATAAGTTATTTATATGAAATTTAGAACATCTGAGGTTCTAATTCATGGTAGAGTGCTTGCCTATCATGCATGATATATTGGGTTTGATCCCCAGAAATGCCAAAATAAATAAACAAATAAATAAAAATGAATATTCTTTAGTTATAATGACATAATAAAGTTGAAAGTAAGAGGACATAAAAAAGATATAACATGCAAACATCAAAAGAAATCAAATGAAAGCAGAAATTTATGCATTAAAGTTAAATAAAATGGATTTTAGCAAATAGAAAATCATCAGAAACAGAGGGGCATTATATAAAAATAGAATGGTTAATCCACCAAGACAATAGAGCAATCCTGAGTGTGCAGGCATCACATAAATCTTCAAATTACATGAAACAAACTTGTTAAAAGTGAAAGGAGACTGTTGTATTCTGCTGTCTTTCCTATCCTCTACTATCCCCCACCTCCCCTCCCATCTTCTCTCTCTACCCTATCTATTGTAATTCATTTCTCTCCCTTGTTTTTTTATTTTTTTCCCTTTCCCCTCACTTCCTCTTATATGCAATTTTGGATAACAAGGAGGGTCTCCTTCCATTTCCATGCAATTTTCCTTCCAACAGTCACTGGTATGGCAGTATGTAAAAACGTGGATGTGTAACCAATGTGATTCTGCAATCTGTATATGGGATAAAAATGGGAGTTCATAACCCACTTGAATCAAATGTATGAAATATGATATGTCAAGAGCTTTGTAATGCTTTGAACAACCAATAATAAAAAAATAAAGTAAAAAAAAGTGAAAGGAGAAATAGACAAATCTACAAATGTAGTTGAAAACTGAAATATCCTTCTCAATAATAGACAGAACAAGTAGAGAGAAACCATAGATATTATTGAACAACTAAAAAATACCCTCAGCCACTAGGGTCTAAACGTCATTTTCAGAACATGCTAGCCAATAAGATTAGAATACACATTCTTCCCAAGAACCCATAGAGTACATGCCAATATAGACCTTAGTATGAGTCATGAAATAAACCTAAAAAGTCTTTAAAATTAAATCTTACAAAATGTCTTCTCTGGCCATAATTGAAACCAAATGAGAAATCAGTAACTGAAAAATAACATGAAAAAAACCCAAACATAAGAAATGAAAACACACACACACACTTCTCTATAAATCAAAGAGGAAAACCTAGTATATATTTAAACAGAATACACCAAACTGTGTGTATTCTGTTTAAATGTGGCAGGTCAGTTTTCAGCCATGGCTGAAACCATGCTGAGATGGAAATCTATTGCCATCAATGCTTAAATTACAGAAGAGGGGAAATTTCAAATCTAAGCTCCCACCTGAAGAAGGTAGACAAATTAAAACAAAATATATCTAAAGCAAGCATAAAGAAGTGATAATGAAGGTAAGAGAAAAAAAATCAATGAAATTAACAACAGAAAAATAAACTTATGAAACCAAAGCTGGTTATTTGAAAAGCATCTTGTGAAAGTAATATATATATATATATATATATATATATATATATTACAATTTATATATTTATATATATATATTTATATATATAAAACAATTAAATATATGTATATATAACAATTTATATATATATACAAACTATATATATATATACACATATATATATAAAACACAATTTATATATATAAAACACAATTTCAAGAACCTGTGGGACAAGATCTGATATGTATATCATCAGAGTTTCTAAATGATAGGACCTAAGGATTGAGTTAAAAACGTACTCAGAGGAATAGTGACTAACCATTTTCTAAATTTGGCAAAAGAAGTAAACTCAAACTTTAAAGAAGCTAATATAAAGCCAAACAGATATGCCAAAATAAATTCACAACTAGGTACATTGTAGTCAAAATTCAGAAAAATGTCTTGAGACATTATCTCATTTATATATATATATATATATATATATATATATATATATATATGGCAGAAAAGGAAAAATTACCAATACAAGAAATGAAGCAGAAGATATCTCTTCATGTGCTGAAGGCATCTAAAGTATGACAAGCCAGTACTATAAAAAAATCTCCAAACAAATTTGACAGCCTAGATGAAAGGGATCAATTCCTCTGAAAACACAAGCCATAACTTGCTCAATATGAAACAGAAAATTTGGTAATCCCAAAACTATTAAAAATGAATTTTTAATTTTAAAATTCCCCAAATTATACCTCTAAGACCCAATGATTACATGAGATGATTTTTCAAAATGTTTAAAGAAGAATTAACGTCAGTTCTACAAAATCTCTTCCAAAAAACAGGACAGAAGACATACCAATTCAATTTTTTTGTCATTAGTATTCCCCAGATACCAAACCAGGATAAAGCAGTACAAAATGAAAACTACATGAAAATGTCTCTTATGAATATAAATGCAAAATTCCATTGTAAGACATTGGCAATAAAATTCAGCAATATAAAATGATGTCTTAAATACCATGACCAAGTGGGTTGATTCCAGGGATACAAGGCTGTTTCAGTATTAGAAAATCAATCAATATAATCTGCCATATTTACAAGTCGTGGAAGAAAAAAATCTTACATGATTGCATTAACTGATGCAGAAAAGGCATTTGACAAGATTCAACGCCCAGTAATGATAACAAGTCTTACAGAATCAGGGATAGAAGCAAGCATCCTTAACTTCATAAAGAGTATCTATAAAATCCCTATAACTAACATAATTCTTCAAAAGGCAGTGTGCTTTCTACTAACTGTGAGAGCAAAGAAAATATGTTAGCTCTGACCAATCATGTTCAAATTAATATCTAGCCAGGAAACTAGCAAAAAAAAAAGAAAAACAAAAGGCATCTTGATCAAAAAGGAGTTAGTAAAAATGTCCCTGTTGGTGGATGACATAATTGTGTATGAAGAGAATTATTAGGAATCTCAAAAAATATAGAACTATAAAATAAATTAAGGTCATAGGGTATATGATAGGCAAATTTAAAATCAGTATTTCTATATTCTAGCAATGTGTCACAGAACCCCAAATTAAAAATGCACTTTTTATTTGCTCAGAAATTAAATACTTGGATGCAAATCCAAGTAAACATGTTCAGAATTTTTGTATTGAAAACCAAAGAAACTCTGAGAAGAATGTAATTCTCCTGAGAATTACACTGAGTAAAAAAGGTCAATCCCAAAAGATTACATAGTACATTATTCCATTTAATATTATATTCCTAAAGTGACAAAGAACTGACTAGAAGATTAGCAGTTGTCAGGGGATAAGGACTATGTATATGATGTCAGTGAGGGGTGAGTGTGATTATAAAGCAAAGCATAGTAGGGTGATTCTTGTGATGGAACTGTTTTGTATCTGGACTATCTTGACAATGTCAAAATTCTGATATGAAATAGTATTAAACTATTGTTTTGAAAAAATGCTACCTTTGTGTGCAGATATAGACACACACACACACACACACATCTTAAAAGGCAGAAATTTTCTAAAGAATACTGATATTTATTTGGGAATAGTAATAGGAAATGTGCCATAGTAAAACTCAATATTATTATTTCAAGAGGATGAGACAAAGGGAAGTCATTAAAGACAAAAATAAGGAAGATTACATAAAACAATTTAAAGCAATAATCCTTGGCTGCAGGGTCAATAATAGGAGAGGCACTAGTCACAATAGAATAGACAGTTGCTGGGCAGATGTCTTTGCTGAAGTAGTTTTTATTTCAGATTGAGATGGCCTTTGTATAAGGCTGTGGTTCTGGTTGAATTTTGTGGTAGCTACTATCAGACAGTCATGCATAAGAACTCTTACTTCATCATATCTTGTCTTTCTTTCTTTCTTTCTTTCTTTCTTTCTTTCTTTCTTTCTTTCTTTCTTTCTTTCTTTCTTTATTTTTGTTAGAGTTGACAAAAGTAATCTCATTTTGATTCTGATAATTTTCACATTTCTCCCTTTAGTTCAAGATTTTTTTTCATGAAACATCATTGGTGAACCATTTTGTAGTTGGGGTTTGATTGTTGGAATGAACCTGTTCTGTTTGTTGGTCTGATCTGTTTCCACATACAGGGGAAAGTAACTGGTGACTTGTTGTCAGTGTCAAACCCCTATTAGCTACATTTTAGCAACAAAGAGGTTTAGAAGGAGTGGGTGTTGAGCAAAAATTTACCTGGAGTTCATTGTTAAGTTCAACTCTATCAGGTCTGTATGCAATGGCTATTAACTCTAAGTGCTTAGAAAATATTATTTTGTTAAGAGGTATATTTCTGCAAAAATTTAAGCAGCAATGAATGCAAAATTGAAAAAAGGAAAATGCAAAGAAAACTGACAAGAGTGTAACAAATTCAGTTTATATAGCAGTTTTGAATCAAAAACCTAGCTAGGCTTCAAGGTAATAAAAAAATTGAATAAATCAAATAACCCAGAGGAAATAGGTGAGACCTATTGAAGTCATTGAGCCTGTTCTCCTATTTTATGTAGCTGGTTCTCAGTTTCCCCAGAGGGAGAAGTCCAGACACAGAATGTAGTGTTAGGCAATAGCATAGACATTTTCTTATTTAACCAATAAATAAGCTATAGCAATGTTATCGTTTAGTATCTCATGGTGGGGTTGATTTAGGACAGTTATAAAAAGGGATCACTCATATAATATGAACCAAAAATTGTGTTGGAGATGGTGTCAAATTTACCTGCAAAGTGTACTAAAGCATCCCTTAGGTCAGGTTCTGTCACTTTATCTAAAATAGTCATTGGTTATATAACTGCACCATTATCCTGCCTAGTGAGAGGGCAGGAATACACAATAAAAAATTAAGAGAGGCAAAAAGCTCATTATGATATGAAGACTTGTTTTGACACAACTTTTCTTTCTGGTTTGTAGTTTGAATATCTCTGGTTATGGCATCAGGTACTTTAGTGAACATCCTGTACAGCTCATATATCAACTCTAAGATCGAAATTTACATTAAAATTGGTCAGTTTCAGCATACATAGCTTTAGGAAGAATGATTTCTTTGTCATTCTAATAAAGAAATAGGATAGGAGGGCCCTTGAATAACTTTCATCTAGTCTAGCCTATAGTTGAACAATGAAAGTCAGCCAAAGTGAACAAAGCCATCCTCTAACATCAGGTGCACTATTGTTTTTATTTAAAGACAAATTTTCTCTTTACAGTCATAATTTTACCATAGATAACTAAAGAGAAAACAATTTGCAGAATGAATAAAGTTCTATCATATTTGTCTTGACTATTTATATAAATGTAATAAGAAAAGGATTGGACATATAGAGATCTTAGATTAGAAAGCCCTTGAAGCTAGAAAGCCAAATCAAGGCTGATTTTAGATTTTCACCTGCTGTACCTAAAAGGTTGAAGGTCCAGGACCTGCCAGGAAGTGATAAATTTCACTTGCTATTTTTTGGGGAAAACTTGAAGTCAAGCATTGTGTACATATTTCCAAATATGCCAATGTTTTCAGTTGTGTTCTATCATAAACACAACGGGTTTTGACTGAACTTGTGCAAATAATCACAATACCATTAAGAATTTAAGGGAATAAGTGTCCTTAAATCTATGAAACAAAGCATTTAATAAAAAGTCAATATTATTTTAAATAAAATACATAAAAACTTATAAATGGTTTCAGTCAGTCTTGTGAAGTTAATTCTTGTTATGTTTAATTTTTATTAGCAGTTTTATGAACTCAACCAATTTCTTCATTGGAGTTTGAGAAATTTTTATTTAGTCCTTCCATATTAATATTATTAGAAACCTGTATGCAAGAATATCTGTTAGAGTCTTTTCCCTGAATGTGATTATAAATGCTTTCACAGAAAAATCAAAACTAGATAGAGAAGACTTCTATCTTGGTTAAAATTCTTATGAGAGTACAGCCATTAACAAAGAAATTCAGTTATTTCTATGCATATAGAATTTTAAGATAACAATCATGACTGATAGCTTCACACCAGGACCATCAGACCTTTATAAATTTTACCCAGTATTTAAAACATTTACAATAATAGAATATCCATACATACATAACTTAAATAATAATTAGCATGACTTTATTATTTGACTATACTTCCTATATGATTTAACAAATCAAATTAGCCTAAATAAGCTATTTTGTTCTTTGTCAAAATCCTGAAAGTTAAATTGTTTAGTTAATAAACAAGAAGCAATGGACACTAGCTTGCACTCTCATCAGCATATTCCTTTTTACATCAAACTTAACTCTTTTATGATATTAAACATCTAACATATAAATAGGACACTAACTAGCAAAATCACAGAAAAATATTTAACAATTTTAAGGGCATCTCCATTTCAATTTTATTCACAAATTTAAAACCATTTTATTTACCAAAGATTTCTAGAGTCATTTGAACTAAATAAAATTATTTTGGACTAATTCATATAATTTTAACTATTTTAAGTGAATGTTCATTTATCTGTAATCTCATTTGAATAGAATTCCTAAGGTATTTTACCATATTGATAAAACATGTACTCATGCATAACATATATAAGCACATATAGATATAAAATGTTATAGCTCTTAGAGTTTTACTAATGATCCATGAAATTTATAAACTTCAAAGGTTTTAGAAAGATAATTGTGTCCAAGTTACATTTTTGATAAAATGGTATGAGGTCACCTGTTCACATGGTTAAACTTTACAGTTTTCATTGGTCATGACAGATAATCTTATGAAGACTGTGACTAAATTATTGGTTAAAGCAGTTCCAATAGAAGCTTGGTTTTAAATGATCACATTTTAGCTAGGACTGACTGGAGTAACAAACCTCCAAGTAATGTTGAATTTAATAAGAATTATTTTTTGTTTGTTAATTGATCTGGTTTACTTGACTTGTCAACATTGATGGAAACATTTTTAGAAATGATTTTTGAAGAATTATTTTGGTTTTACTGGTCCATATATGAGACAATGAAATTTTTTTGCAGCTAGATCTTTTATTATTGCTCCAAGCTCAAGATTTGGACCTAGGCATATGATGGAAAAAAATACAGCTGAATTTGAGGATATAACTTTTGTAAATACTTGTGTTGTTCTAGATTATTAATGTTTTAACTGTTTCATCATCCTAAACCATTATCAGGCAAACCTAAATTTATATATTTTTTTTAAAAATTTACTCTTCACTGTCTACATTTTCATGGAGCTGCTATAAATTGCAAAACTATTAATTAAATGTTTTTTCCCTAACTCCTCTGAAAAGTTATATAAAACTTTTAAGTGGGTTGTCCTGTTTTCATTTCAACTCGTATTCATCTTAATATAAGAAATCAAAGAATCAAAATAGGGAGAGAGAAAAAAAGTTTCAGATGATAACCCTTAATGAAATTAGACTAATTTCTTAAACTTGTTTAAGAAATATCCTTGCTCATTGATTATTTTAAAATGTGTAAGAGAATGGCCCATAATATAGCTGACTGAAATTCCTAAGAGAAATATTCTTTGTATGCTTTAGAATTTTGAGTCCACTGTTGTTTCTGACTCTTTTGAGAGCAAAGAAAATCCCATTTACCCTTTCAGTGAATGGTAATAAGAATTTGGACAAAGTGTTTTATTTTGACAAGTGTAGCTGTGATTGTTTTTAATCTTGGCAGAATGCCTTTTCTATAAATGATATGAACAACTATTTTTTTTCTAATTAACTTTCACAAACCTTATATTGTTTGACTTGTGACCAGGGTTTCCCTAGTTTCATGGAAATTGTCTTGTGCCTGGCAGACACCCCTGTCCATGAGGAGGTAATCTTCATAAGGCAGACCCCATCTTTAAAGATGAGCTTTCCTCATAGATGGTGGTGGTATCTTAGTGTCTTTTAATTGGATGTTCAATGTCCACCATTTTGAATGTTTATTTTTGGTCTTGTAAGATTTTCAGAAACAAATAGTGTGGAAAAAAAAGTAAAGTAAGGGAGTTAAATTATACAGAGAGGCATATAAGCAAACACACATAAAATCAGAATAAAGTGCCTGTAGAAATTTTAAATTAGGCATAATGATCAAACAAATTACTAAACCAGGTGCACAGAACCAAAAGAAAATTTATCAGAGATATATATGATGTCTTCACAGAATATGTTTATATGGAAATATGAATGTTCCAGAGGACAGTGGTCTTATTACAGAAAGAACATGTCAGAAAAGTTGAAGTATTTTTATAGTGCCCCAAAGATGTTCAGTGTTCTTTATTATCCAAATATGATCCCAAATAAAGTCCATAGAGATCCTTTAGCAAGAAGAGGAAGTCTCAAGGAGAACAGACTCTACAGGGCACATAGAGTGGTCATGCCATGGAAGCAGATCACAAAAATTCAATCCAGGTACTATAGTTGGTTCTGAAAGTCATTGTTTCCTATCTAAGGTCATCTGTTTTCAGATCCCACTTCTGACACCAAATATGTCGACCTAAATAAGAGAGAAATTCTCCAAATAACAATGATTTTATTTTATAATAGCTGAGCATTATAATGGGAATATACATGCCATAGTAAATTATAAGTATCAAAGATGATGAAGCAAAGGGAAGTTTTTAAATAGAGGATTACATAAGATATTTTGAATAATCCTTGGCTCCAAAAGTTAATAGCAAAAGTAGTATCAGTGAAGGTTCAACAGACAGTTTCTGGGCAAATATCATTGTATAAGTATTTTTTATAAGGTTGCAGTGGTCTTTGTGGAAGGTTGTAGTGCAAGTTTTAGACAATAAAGCATGAAACCTTTCCTTCATAATCACAAGCTTTATTTATTTTTTTATTTTTGTTAGTATTTTGTTAGTCACAAATGACTCCATTTTAATTCCATCAACATTGTTGATAGTAATGCCAAGAAAACAAAATATTTTATAGTGTAATCATCAAAATAAAACTTATGATATAAATGTGATAGCTACCAAGATACTGTAACAAGATCTACAAATGAGTTCATTGATACTTAAAATTCAAAATAGAAAAGAGTAAATTACATATTGAAAATATGTAACATCTGAAGTAATGTAGTATGAAAACATCTGTGATTCTATGAAGGATGACATCACAGGTAATTTTAATTTACTATAGATTGTTGGAGACATTCATAATTGAGGGAAATGCTTAATTCAGCTAAAGTTTACTGACAACACTGATTTTTTTCCCCTACAGATTTCTGTTAAAAACTCCTGTGCAGAAGTATTTGGTAGGTTGTGAAACTGCCTGTATGAACTGTTGGTATATCTGAAGAGCTATCATTAGAGATCAAATTCGCTGTCCCTTGTCCCTCTCTAAAATTTTGATTAATAAGCAATTTGCTTCTATTTCTCACAATTTGTTTCCATTGAGCTACAAAAATTATTATGCTTCGGTGACTTTCTGTCTTTTAAACATGTTTCTCCAATCTTGGATATACCATTGAAAGTTAAAGCATATTTTCTGGAAAGACGGCAGGAGCCCCATGTATGATGTTTTTACTTCCAGGGACAATGGAGGCCTATTTCAGTTGTACTCCATCTAACTAGTTAGTTATATAAATAGATTTTGAAAGTAAAAGAAAAAAAACTCTGTCAACATGGGTACCATGAAGAGTAATTTCATTTTTAGTATTGCTTTTGCTCTCACTGCTGCCACAACTGCTGCTGTTAATAATAACATTATTATTATTCATGATGAAGACAACATATTTAAAAGGTAATGGGAAATCTAGTTAAACAGAAGAGGTTGAACACACATTCATAATATTGTGGAGAGATCACTGACTTAGAAATCAGAAGACTTGAGTTCTAATCCTATATCCTTCTCCACTAACATGTGGTAGGACTTTGGGAAAATTTGTCAATTCTCTAAGGCAAATTTTCTCACAGGTAAAATGGAATAAAGAATTCTCTGTTCTTGCCAGTTCTAACTTTCTCTAATTCTAAAGTTTAAACCTTAGTGCTAGAAATATCACAATAACATTTTCAGTATTTTACATCTATAGCAATTTTTTTTGTCCTTTTGAACTCATAAATATTACGTCCAAAACTCATTTTCTTTTAGAATTTGGAATTATTTTTTTCTCTTAGGGCTTTGGATGGACTTTTTTCAAAAGAATGTGACTCCACCTATCAAAGATTACATTGATCTTCTGGTAAATGATAGCATCGATATCATTTTCAACACCATTATAATTGACTTATTTCTCCCCACTATTTTTGTCTGTATTCTGAGCATTAGCTGAGTGCCTGCCATGATTATCAGCTGGTGTTCAATAGATGGCTATGACTTGTTAGGAAGAGTGTGAATATAAAGATCCCTTCTGTGAGTGTGTGCATATGTGTGCCTTTTAAGTTTTCTTATTGATCCATGTGGTAGGATGTGGCAACATTTGTGTGTGGAGATTCTCTAGTGTGGTTAAAAGGATAATGTTTTGCATATTATACCAGGTGCGTCTTTTAGTACACTATTTCCAAAGCATTTTCTAATTACATAAGTATTCAAACAGGAATTGTCAAATTTTAGAAGCAGTAACAGATGGGAAAACCAAATCACAGAACTTCAGAACCCAGAGGTGCCATTGCTACCACACATTTTCAGCTGGATTACCTATTTTGTTTCATTTTCAGCCTATGTGTTTCACACCTTTGGAGAGACTTTCTGTTTTGCGGAAATTTGAAGCAGTAGGAAACCCTTTCCTCATTCTGAGTCTTTCTGACCCATGCTCCCTTGTTTGTTCTCCTCCTATCTTATTAATGCAGCTGTGAGTACATTTCCAGAACTCTTCACCTGACACAGTGATGAGGGATCAGGTGCCAGGTAGGGTAATCAATCTGGAGGGCTTTTAGCAGCGCATCCTGCCACTGTTTGACAGCATGTCTCCGTCAAGGAGACTGTCTTCCTTAGATCGATAAATCAATCAGTTCTTTTTACATCTTATGAAGCACTCCTCACGCCCTGTGTCACTCATGCTACACCACACACAAATGGAGAATCAGAGTCGAGGTTGGCCCAGACCGTCCCCATTCACATTCTATCCTATAATCGCATATCCTTTCCCAAAATCAATTCCTGGCACAGTGGTAATGGATCAAAGTCCAGTTCTTCATTCTTCTAAACTGAAGAGTAAATCTGTCTAAAGGGCTGGATGTTTTATTGTGTTTAAAACCAAATAAATCACATCTGTAATTCAAAGGAGACTAATTGCAAGGTTTACAATTAGAACTGTTCAAAGAAGATGGCAAAGGTTTTATTTAAAAATGGTAGATTTCCTGATATTACCTGAAGGATTCCTAGAACTGTCTTAGGGCATCAAGGTCATAAAGGGACTGAGAGACTTCCTAATGGTCTACCACCACCAGGTGTTTACATTTGTGTGCCCCAAGTATTCTCTAGCTGTCTTGTTAGCAGGGGTGATGGGATGAGGGGTGGTGGTCACACAAAGAGTCTTTGAATTTATTTAATATGCTGAGCTTTGGCCTTAGGTATTATTGACATATTGGGTTCTACTTCTTTGGAGAAAAAAATAAAAATTAATTATTTAAATAATATCTGGTGTCTTCATATTATGATCGTAAATCTGAAACCCAGCTATATTAGCTGGTGTCTTACCCGAGTTACACAGTGTGTAACTCTGGTAATTGGCAGGGCTGAGATGAGACCCCTCCCCCTGCACTCAGTCAGCTATGCTAAATCCCTTGCAGAAAGTGAGTTTGTACTGTTCAGAAGTTTCCTAAGCAAGCATGTTTTTCCTTTCTGAGCATATAAGGGGACATCAGAGGCAATGCTGCTAGCCATTCCAGGTGTGGGGTCCAGTATGTTGGGGGAGGCTTTATTGGCTTTTATTGTTATTCTATATCAAATCATTCCCATTTCTTCCATTAGTAGAAGGAAACATGACCTACTGAGTAAAAGTTTGAGTTTTGAGGCTAGATGCTGCAGAAATGCTGCCCGTTCCTCCCATACCTAGTTAGCTTTATAAGGCAAGAAAACTCAATCAGAATGCTAATGTACAAATCTGCCCCATCCTTATTCTGTAACCTTGGGTAAATGATTGAAACTTGCTGGATGTCAGGTTCTTCAGCTGTCAGGCTATGAGGACAAACACTGTGTGTAAAGTGAGCCCAGAGCCACCCATAGCAGGCTCTAAGTAGACTTTAGTACCTCTCCCCTGACCCCCATGGCCTGTGAGTGCTGCTTGTTCTTAACAACTCCAGATTGGTGTTTGATGCCAATTTTGAGCTCAGGGTTTAGTATCAGTCACACTTTTCTTGGGCTTTAAAACTCCAAGTATCAAATTAGAAAATAAAGAAGAAAATGTAAACACCGTTTTTTTGGTTTTTTTCCTCCATCACCTGCAATTCATATCATCCTTTCTCTAAGGACCTGTGTAGCTTCAGGCTTTCAATGTGATCAGCAAGAGATAGCCAGGGCATGGGAAGACTCCAGGTAGGGTGTAATTAATTAGGCTATGGATACACAGCCGTGGCTGGGGAGCTGTTCTTTATTAATAGTTATGTACCTCTGAAAGAGCTGTGAGTATTTCAGAACCAGACAGACCCAGAACTCATCTCAATGTATTTCCTTTGAAAAAATAAGAAAGGAATTATGTGCTGAAAAATAGCACATTTGTTTAAAAATGTATTTGAAACTAATGGGTAGTTTCTCAACAACCTTGTAATAGGTGGTGGTATATTATGAAGATTTAAAAAAAAAAAAAGGAAGAAGAACATAAACAGGAAAATTGTACAACCAGACCTCAGAATCTGTGCTAGGTTGAGGAATAATTTGTACTTGCATGTTTGAAGAGGAAAGAGGGAAGTTGGCATCTCCCTTCACTTTTTTTTTTTATTTTTTAATGGAAGAAGTTAGATCTGAACTAAAATAAAAAAACCAAGGCCACTGATTATTTGGCCAATAACTGTGGGAAGATGAGGACAAAGATCTTACGGGGAAGAGCCAAATGCATTTTTCTTCACAGGATACTATCCAATCTTGGGCTAGAAAAACCCATGATCTTTCTTTCTCCCCCACTGCTTACATAGAAAGGTGACATCTATATTACTAATTATTAGGGACAGAATTGGAACTAGACCCCAGTTCCTCTGATTGTTAGCCAAAGGCTCTTTTCAATGTACTGTATTATCTTCCTAAGCAGACATTTGTCCACAGAGCCATTAGGGTTATCCAAACCCATATTGTGGTGACAGCCCGCTGAAATGAGCATGTAAACTGATAATGATAGTTCATTTCATATGGGCCATAAAGTAGCAATAACTGTCTTTAGCTTCTTGGTTGAAGCCAGACCTATAATCTCAAGATAAATAGCTCTGCATGCTTTTACCATTCTCCTGGGCAAGCCAGCCTCCCTTGTTCCTCCACTCAGGAGCAGCATATGCTTAATTTTCAGACTAATGAAATTATTTCAAGGAGATAAATACATATGATGTATTTAGCCCATTGTTATTAAGTGGCTCCTTATAATCCTGATGTTGTTACAAATCTGCCTGCTTATGTTTTCATTTCCTAATTGTACATCCTCTATGAATCACACATGGTTAACACATTTTGTATCAGATTTCATTGCATTCCCCCTTGAATTCTACAACTGCCAAACAAATTATTTTATCCACTACCCAAAGACGTTTTTAAAAGTAAACGATACAAGTTCATATGCCCAATTTCTCTATACTTACAAGCAGAGACATCACAGCAGATGCTTAGAATGCTTTGATAAATATAATATCAGATTCAATGTAAGACACATGTGCATGAAACAATTTTCATTTAATTATGTTAAATGTAGGCTAAAGTTATTAGTTGTAATGTCTTCAGCCACTTTTATGAAGTATCGTCAGCTGAATCTCTTACTACATCATTATTTAAATTGATTTTTTAAAAAATTCTAATATAGTCTGGAAATTCACCTAAGTATTCTGCTTCTTAAAATAATGACAACCTTTATTTTCCTATAAAATTCTGAATATATGGATGTGTGTTTTGTGGAAATATCACATCTCACATGACCTCCCTGTGTGCTATAAAAGTAGATTTTGCTGTAAGAATTCGGTTTTATAATGCTTGCAGAGTGCAGGATCTTGTTTTTTCTTTGATTAAAAACTAGCATCCATGCCTGTAATCCCAGTGGCTCAGGAGGCTGAGGCAGGAAGATCACAAATTTAAAGCCAGCCTCAGCAAAAGCGAGGTACTAAGCTATCAGTGAGACCTTGTCTATAAATAAAATACAAAATAGGGCTGGAAATGTGGCTCAGTGGTTGAGTGCCCCTGAATTCAATCCCCAGTACCAAAAAAAAAAAAAACCCTAGTATTTTTATAAGATTTTTATTTTTTAAGCCAAACAAACAACATGGATCCTTCCTTCAAACAATATCCAATTCAATAAAAAAGCCAATTGCAACAAAAATGAAATTGTTGTTAAAATATTGCAAGATAATCTGTTACATATAAATGCTAATAATAATAGTTTGGATAAATTCTGCTGAACATTAAATAAGTTAGTGAAATTGAAATGGGAATATTTATTAGGGGACTTTGAGTTTTTAGATGAGCCAGGCTGGCATAGAAGAAGAGAATGAATGTATTATACTTCCCAAATACTCTCCATACTTCTTTGGAGCAGTGTGATACATCGTCAGCCTATGGGTATTAGACATGCCCATGTGGTTTTTCTCTGGACACTTAAAGGCACATCATGTCTAGGAGGAAACCTTAAGGATCTGTGTATGCCTCATTTTGATCACAATCTTTCTGCCACACAACTAGCAATATTGCAGATTAAGATTACTTTGCAGAATAGAGCCACAGCCAAACCATTAGATGCTTGTAGCAAGGAAAGAAAGAAACAATTGTATTAGGCATTAATATCTGTGGGTCATCTTTTGTTACAAAAGAACCAATTCTATCCCAACTAAAATAAGTGGAAATAGGTGCTCAAGGTGGGGCAAGGCAGGGAATAGGAACTAAATAACCAGCATAGGGTTGAGTGGAGTGAACATACCCCTCTGACTTTATGGAGAGTGGTTATTCAAAAATAATGGTAAATAAAATTTAATAGTGAAAGTGGAACTAAACTAATTTTCGCCTTTAGACAAATTCAATTTGCACAGAATTAATATAACATATTTTACTTCTTTACATTCCCATCCCCTGGAATATGGGAGCTATTCATCAAAGTCTTATTTAATTTATAGAAAGAATTCAGTTGACATTATGAACTGTAGTTTGATTTTAGTTTGTACAGGAGGACCATGAGGAGAATATAAAGGCAAAACCATGACTTCTAATTGTGACATAAGGAGAAGAGTGGGAGCCATTTTTAGAAGAACCATCACAGGTTACAAGTAATAGAATTTGATAGGTGAATATGCTAGAACTCTCATTTGTAAAATAGTTTTTAAGTATTATTATGCTGTTTTGACAATTGAGTATTAAAAGTCTATTGACAATGTTTCTACTTCTGTAGGGTGATTTATAATTTCTAAGTAAAAATAACAAATGTAAGTATACTAAATAGGGTGAAGACTTGTCTCTGTTATAGAATTTAAAGAGTTATCAAGGGTATTAAAAGATAATCCTATTCAAATTATAATATCCCGTTGAATGATGTTCACCATCTGGACAATCTGTCAGTCTTCTGTGCCCAGCTGAATGGCTCTCAGCTATACCATTCCTGCTTGTTGTGATTTATGGTCCATTCTGCTGGTTAAAGCATGTTGGCATCACATAGTTCGGTTTTCTTAGACCTATAGTTTCTTAAATTTGTAGATGTAAAAATTCTGGATAATATTGGCACAGCCGTAACTAGGTTTCTGTTCAATCCATGTTGACCATGATAAACTCCAAGACACTAGTTCTGACCTGCATGAGTTCTGAGAACATACGAAACAATTTTCTTTATGTCTATAGCAGCATTCCCTATTAAGAAGATATTAGACCCAGGGACTTATAACATTACTCTTAACTCAGCATCTGCTTCATCTCATAGTGTGTCATGCTGGTCATGTCAAAAATAAATTAATTGAATCAAAACTCAATTCAGTGGCCAATAGCAAAACACCTAACTCCATAAAGAGCAAGGAGAAATGCCACTCCAGGTTCACACACTGCCTTTCCACAGAGCACTGACATCAAACAGCTGAGCAGGCTTCTGCTTGTCTGTGCCTACGTGCTATTTCTGCTATTGATTCCTTCTTCCCTGTATTACTTTCCCTTGTGCATACAAGGGGGGAACAAATGCACTGAGCTCCTCAGCAAAGAATACTGTTTTATTAATGTAGCATGCTATACAGACACGTCCCTATGTTTATGCGTAGGGATGGGGGTCAAGGATAGTGTATGTTGTACAAACTGGCCTTAAGAACTGAAAACAACTGCTTTCAGTCTATACCTGGAACAACTGCAGGATGATTCCTGAGAGTCCTAGTAAAAAGTTCACATGTCTGAGAGTGGAAACCCTGAGGCTGATTGGCTGGATAATCAGATGAGATGCAGAATCTTGGCTTAGAAATTCTCCCTTCAGACTTGAGATATTGTGTCAGTGTGTGCTCTCTCAGATTTCTGGCAGCCTGCCATTTAACAGCAGCAATTTAGGGTTTTTTTTTTCTTTTTTGCTTTTCTTTGTGCTGACCCATTCAGAGAATAAAATGGGTACTCATAATATTCAGGGAAATGCATCTGGGCCTCCAAACAGCTCTCTAGAGGCTGTGGCAGCACCCATATACCATGCTTGGGTCATACTCACAGCTGCAAAAGAGGACATCTCCTCCCCTCTTGAACTCTTATCTGTCCCTCTCCTGCCTTTGCTCCAGCAAATACAACATTAATACCACACTGAAAGAATAAGAATGTGTGAAAGAGCAATATAAATAAATTTCAGGTCTGCATATACTAAACCTGTTATTTAATCTCTCCATTTTCTGTGATGATATGTTTATTTTTTTTGTAGAATCCATTGTGTACTGTCCAGTAGAAAAGGAAAACAAAATAGTGTTCTCTAGCACTCAGAGTATACTTACAATCAGAGAAATCGGTTAGAGTTTCAGCTTCACTACTCAAGAACATTGTGACCTCAGGTAAATTGTCTATTTTTGATTGCTTACTTGTAAAATTCACATCTCTACCACATAAATAAAGTATAATTGTAAAAGCCATTGGCACGTATTGTCTAAGTACTGCTCATGAGGTTTGGCCTTCTATGTGTGTATGACGATGGTGAAGCACAGAATATAAACCGTTCTTTTGCACCAAGAGAACACTGCAGCGGCTGCATCAGTGACATTGCAGACTGGTTGGATATTCATGTGAAGCTCTGTGCATGTGTCCCTCTGGTACCAGACACACAGTAGGTGCTCAAGAATACTGATCTGCTTAGTTTCCTTTTACTTTTTTTTTTAAATCTCCCATAACAGCATTTTTTATTTCCCAAAAGCCACTTTATTTAATCAACATGTTCTTTCATTTACCCTGAGAAAAACAGGAGAGTTCCCAGTATGATATTTTCAAGCAGACTGTATTGCCTTTTTATATTAAAAAAGCTTCCTCCTTAAAAAAAAAAAAAAAAAGAGAGCGAGCAATCATGACTTTAGTTTAATTTCATATTATCACTGAGAATAATTCTGACAACCCAAAATGGAGCTAAAAACATGCTGGTAAGTGTGTAAAAGATAGAATTTTATTGAGATCATGACAAGTGAGTGGGTGGGGGAGAGGGAAGATGATGATAAAACCTTGTAGATAATTCAGTTTCTAAAAAATTGTTTTTCCTCGATGAAATGGAAACTGTGATATATAATATGAATATTTTTGAAACTTTCTAGTGAGAATGCCTTAATGTCTCTGCATAGAGAAACAGGCCAACATAGAGCGGTGGTTTTTAAAGTATCATTCCCAAGCCAGCAGCATCTGCATCCTCTGGGAACTTACACATTACCCACTGAATCAGAAATTCAAGGACTGGGCCCAGCATTCTATCTGAACAAGGCCTTAATGTGTTTCTGATATAACCTAAAAATCTGAAAACCACTGGTATAGAGCAATGTCAGTTTGACCCTGACTCCACTCAATTGAGTCATTTCAAGAGTCTGGCTCTTTCTCTTCAGTGGATGAGAAATTTGAGATGTTCAAGCTATTGTCATTGCAGTACTCCTATAACTTGTTTATAGGAAATATAGGGTTCACAGGCAATGAACAGGTTCTTCCAGGTTCTGGAACATAGCTATGATTCTGTGGTTTCACTCTGCCAAATTATCTGGACCTCAACATATCATTACAATATCCTGTGCCACAAATTAAATCAGGCATATGCTAATGGAGACTAGAATTCTTCTCAGTGATGCACTCCTAAGGATACCAGAAGGCACCCCCCCAAATAACTAGTTCAATTACCAATGAATTAGGAACTTCTTCTTTATTTACAAGTGAGGAAGTACCTGCTATCAAGAGGGCTAGAGAAAGGAGAATAGAAAGGGACTTGATCCACAGGCAATTATCGCTCTTTTAGTTCCTCCAGGGAAATTCTGTCCATGACCCCCAGAGAGCTGAAAACAACCAGAAAGCTGTAAACTTCCTGGAGCTTAGGGAAAGTATATTTGGTTGTGACTCAGTGTTCAGGTTTATGAATTTTCCCCTTTTCAGGAGAAAGAATATTTGTGTGGGTTGAAGGAAGGTGGAGTGATGGGGAGGGATTATTTGCTTATAGTTTCAGTCATAGGATTAGAAAGGAGAGGAAGAAGAAGGGGAAGGCAGAGGAGAAAGGGATCTAGCATATTCCATATCCAAGTCCAGCACATCATGGTTCCTAAGTATACTTTTACGTTTGTAGGGCACAACTGTGTAGGGTAAATGAAATACTGAATTTTTGCTCCCCTTCTTTATTTGAAAGGCCTTGGGCTTAACTCTAGAATCATTATATAATAATAGAAATTTGATTCTTATAAAATTAAAGCCATATTGTAAAAGAAGAATCTCTGTACCTTGGGTTTCGATCATTCAAGTCAGTTATGAAGGTGATAATTATTAGTGTATGGTGATTGTTGAGTCATTAATCACTGCACCTATTTTTAGTTTCCAAATATGGTCTTGTGCCAGAAGCCCTGCAAAATATACAATATTTACTTCACTTTAGAGATAACGAAATTGGCGATCGGGATAATTAAACCATTGGCCAGAAAATGCTATTGTCGGGTTTCAAACAGAGTGGCTCCACAGATGAAGATTCTTGCAGGTATAACATAGGGCCACATTTGAGGAAAAGGTACTTCCTGAATTAAAATGTAATGGTTTATGCTCACTTTTATTGTTATTGTTCTACAACAGAACATGGGAATAAAAGGATACATAACTAGCACATGGGTTTCAAGTGAATGAATTGAGTAAAAGTGTAGTAGTGCCATTAAGTAACATTTTTAGAAACTTTATTTCAGTGAAAGAGCTCCTTAATTGAGGCAAATTCAAATCAGCATAGTCATTGTGATACAGTGGTTTGACTATATTAGTCTCTTACATGTAATTAGTGTTTTTAGGGCCTTTGCCTATCTTCTACTAAACAGACATTATTCAAGGCATCTGATCTCACACCAAGGATATTTATACTCTCTACAATCCTGGATTTTTCCCCCCCTATAATTCATCTTTTCCACCATGGGCTAGAGCAATCACTCCAAACATACAGTTTAACCAACTCAATTTTGCAAATGCTGAGCATTTATTCTGTGTGACTGCCTAGTCTGCATATCTTTAAAGACAGCATATATTTTCTCTACCATGAAAAGTAAACTCTGTTTTACTATCAAAGTTGACCCACACTTTCCACTAAGTTTGCCTTTTCCTGTCACACTATTCCCAACATGTATCTTTCACTCCAATCAAGCTGGTTTGCTCTATGCATATATAAAACATATGTATAGATCTATCCTTCCTGAAACTTATCCATATGCCAAGGTAGGACCATGTTTCTATTGTCTAATTCTGTATAGTGTTTTAGACACAGTCTCTGTCTTACTATTTTTATGATTGTTAAACTCATTACTCTATCTAAATTCAGATAATATCATTTATAGTAACTACTGTTATCTTTTGCTTCAGTTTACAGATAGAATAATTGAGGATCAGGGAAATTAAGCCAGTGGCTAGTGGCACATAGCCACAAACCCTGGCCAGAAAATATAGCCAGGTTTCAAACACATGTATCCACAGTTTAAGATTTTTGCAGATTCAGCATGCTGCCTCATTTGAAGGAAAGACACTTTCAGAATTTAAAAAATGCAATAGTTTGTACTCTTATTGTTCTACAATAGATTGGGAATGGAAGGATACATAACAAGTCCTGGACTCTTGGTCTCTATATCTGGACTTGTTTCCTAACTGAACTGTAATATCTATAGCTTAGAACTTCCCCAAATTTAATGTGTTTAGGAATTACCTTAAAAATACTGAATCTTGTCATTCAATAGTCTGGGGGCAGGGCAGAGGTGGAGACCAAGATAGTACATTTCTAACAAGTTCCCAGAGCTACTTATCTACAGGGCACACTTTGACTTTCAGGATGTGACATGGTTTTTGTCAGCTTTTTTGTTGCTGTTATCTAAAGACATGACAAGAACAATGTAGAAGAGAAAAGGTTTATTTGGGGCTTTGTTTTCAGAGGTTCAGTCCATACATGTTAATTCATTAAAGAGTGGCAAAGGGTTTCATCTAAAAAATGTTATTGATAGGTATGACCTAGTATTTTGGGATCATATTAGGATAGACATGGATATACAGTTCCAGAATATTTGCTTATTAAAATAAATTTGTCCTATTTGTCAGAACACGGCAATTGACAATGATTTGGAACATAGTAAACAAATCTTTTATTTCCTCCCTCCAGAGGTAGTAGTTGACACTTTGGGGAAAGTTTGTGACAAACTCTAAGCAACTCTCTCTACTGAAATCAGCACAGGTAGAATGGGTGTGACATTTCTTGGGTCTGCCAGAGAATCCTTTTTTTTTTTTTTTTTTTCATTGTTCCATGCCACTAAGCCACCTATATACTCCTTTAGCTCCCTTTTCTTGTAAGAAGTAATTTTATAAAGAAATTAAGTATTTTATCCCTTGTCTTCCCACTTGCTGTTTCTATAAATTCTTATAGAAATCAGTGCTCATTACATGATTTGTGCCATATTCACTTGTTTTATTGTAATGCAAATATTTTCTTTAAAATTATTTTTTGCTTAAATGCATGTCAAGAAACATTATGTTATTACCATTAATATAAAAAATAGTATAACACACTATAAATAAAAGAAAAATGTTAGGAATAACAAATTCAATGAAAACAAAATATTACTGAATTAGCAAGATACAATTCCCGTGAGAAGGTTTTAAACTTAAATGTTGCTGTATTTGTTAAAATGGGAGATTGACAAGTAGAAGTTGCAAAAAATGCCTAAGGTGTCCAAAGAGAGCCTTTCTCCATGACTTGTTCAGAGGACAAAAGGAAAATAGAAAAGAGAATATGGTTCATACTGTAGAATTGGATGGTACACATTGCACCACCTCTCATCATCTATTACATGTATTACACTTTAGAAAACATACTTCTATATCATAGGGATTGGTCATCTGGGGGAAATGTTGATTTCACAAGAAATGCAAGAAGTGTTCTTGTTTTAAGCTTGAAACTCACCTTTTAAATCCAGAACATTCTTTCACTGAATCTTGCAAACAGAAGAAATGATCTGTGTTCCCACTTTTTGTCCTCAGATTCATAAGTATCCTGATGATGTTAATACAAAGTGGAGTTAAACAATAGATATATTTATTAGAGAAGTCTGATATAGGGGAAAAAATTCCTTGTTTTGGAACCTCAGGTAAAGCTAGACTGGTAGGCTACTTGGCCCAACAGGGCAATAGTTTCAAGTGGGTGCTATAATGCAGAGTATACATTAAAAGTAAGTCTACATCAGTATTACTGAAAATAATAAAAATTACCCACCCACCTCAATTACTTTGGAGAACATAATTTAATATGGGCGAAGCAGAAAGAATAGAAGGTAAATGGCTTCTGCCCCAAGTTTTGCTTTGACATAAGACTTGAACTGCTATTTTCCAAATGAAAGGGAGTCAGAGTGATGGGAATGAGTCCAGACCCAGGCTTCCTTTCCTCATCTATCTGTAGAAGGTGCCTCTTTGCCATCATTGTCCAGTGGATGGGATGCCAAGGTCCTGCTCATGCTGCTGTAGCTCTTACTTGTGTCCATGACTTGATTGGTGATTAAAATATTCAGGATGCAGCTTTCGTTTCAGTCTTGACCAACTACTGAAGAATGACTTATTTAATGAGTCAGACTTGTTTCTTTTTCCTTTTTTTCTCTTCCTTCTTTTTTTTTCCCCTTGCAGGCATAGCCAGACAGGTTTTGAAGTACTAATGATGATTAGTTCATTTAAGCCAGCACAGACCAACAATGGGTTTGAAATGTTAATCAGATGAAGAGCTTATTGCTAAACAGCCCACAGAATAGCAAATGAACCAGGAAAGGAAAGCGAGGAGAAAAAGAGGCTGAGTGAAGATTTGACACAAGCATTTTCAGCTGCTGGGACTCTTTGATGTGTGAGTGGGACAGATGCGCTGCTCTTCTCCTGAGAGAACCCTCTTTGTACACAATAGTGTACTGATTAATATCACTTCACTCTTCCCTTGAGAGGAGCAAGGCTGGCTCTTAGTCATTCTCTCTTCGGGCATCATCGGACCCTCTTCTTCTTCCTGCTGGTAGGGAACTGACATTCAGTTTTTCTCTTACTAAAAGCTCAGACTCACAGAAAATTCATCTTCCTCCTGTCATCATGGCCTGAAGTGCCTCATGGTGATGTCACTTAGGACATCCTTATATGCAGGGATGCAGTAGATAAAACCATTATTGCCAAATAGACACGTGGGAATGTGACATTAGCCCCCACAAAGGTGAGGAGAAAACAGTTGGGTGGAGAAAGATTTTCCTCTTAAATATTGTTTCTGTGTTCCAGAGCATAGCTTTCTAATTGAACTTTCTATAATGTAGAATGTTCTATATGTGTGATGTCTAGTGTGACCACCACTAGATTCATGTATGAAGGAACACCTGAAATATAGCTAGTGCAACAAAAGAAATATAATTTAGTATTATTTAATTAGATGTAAATAGCTACACATGAATTCAGGGTAACATACCCGGGATTACTAGACTGTCTAGAATATTGTCAAAGTGCCACCTATAGACCAGCATCATGGACATCATGGTGGAACTAATTAGTAATGCAGAATCATAGGCTCTACCCTAGGCTTTTGTTAGTAGATTCTATATTTAGGAATATTCCCATTTGGTGTCTTGTGAGCACATTAAATTTTTTGAGAAACATTTATCTGGAACATGTATTAAAACTAGATGTATTTAATCTGATGGTTTTTACCCAACAGTACAATAATGATCCTAAGCTGTCTAGTAATCTACCTCTTCAAAAAATATTTTCCTAAAACATGATGAAGGCATTCTTTGTTTCTGGACTCATGAGAAACTTAGATGTTAAGTGGAGTCTTTGAGGGAAATGTAGTATTGGTCCTCCTAAGAAAATGGAAATCCGTTAGGGGAAAGTACTAAGGATTTGTTTAGCAGACCTAAAAACCAGCTAATTTTTGTGTATACAATCTTTTACCATTTTCAAAGCACTTTCATAAATGATAGGTTAGAACAGTATTATCCTCCGCATTTTATGTGTGAGGAAACAAGTTTGGAGGGTTTATTACTGAGTGAATGCCAGAATTTCTGGTACCACTGTAGACCTCTGTTTCTTCAGTCTTTCTACACTATAAAAAATGAGAAAAGGCCTCCTCCATGTGAGCATTTCATGACAGAATGGCAGAATTAACTAGTTGGAAACATTTAAGCCTCAGCCTAAACTATTTAAAAAATATTATAACCTCTTCTTATTTTCATTCAAGATAAAGTGTCTTCTCATAGCCACTTTTGATATTTGGATTTCATATTTATTTACATACAATCTATGATATGTTACATTTTCCCTCCTATGAAGACAAGAATGATATGATTTTTTAAAACAATATTGAAAGTTATTTCAAAAATAATCACAGATATGGCAAGTATTTTCCAATTGGGAAAAACTCAGGAAAAAAATCTAGTTTAGTAAGTTTTGAAAGATCAGAGTGTGTACACTAAACTAAGGTAAGCTGGGTAAGCTTTCTAAGTCTTAATGAGGAAATTGATGAGTCTACACATGGAAGAAGTGCCTATGCCAAAATTAGTAGGTTTTCAGGAGTTCTTACCTCAGAAGATTGTGTAGACTGATAGGAATGATTAAATATATTTGCATCAACTCATCAATGGCAAATAAGGATTGGATTATTAAATAAAGCTGGCAATATTTGGATATGTAACTCAAGTGAAATGATGATGTGGCAGAGGGAAAATCCCTTTCTACAAATCATCCTAAATTGATTCTGTCAAACTTAAATTTGTGATACACTCAGTAAAGGTTGTAATGCAAATTAAATATTTTATTATTTTCATACGTGCCAGAAAAGTAAATCCGTTAAGCTTGTGCAAAATAGTTTGATTTTGATTCTTGTTATCAAAATTTAGATTGGCAAACACAGACTCCTGAATATTTTTCAATATCTTTTAAGGTTTCATATCAGATTATTATAGTCACATGCAAAATTGATCAGAATGATTTCAGTATTATGTATGGTTTCTCCTAAGTCTCTTACGCACCTTGCTTCATCTCCACAGAACCCTTTGATTAACTTATCACTATGACATTTGTAGGGGTTCCCTCACCCCAGTACAGAGAGGGTATTACCTACCAACACAGCAGGATTTCAGCAAAGCAGAATGAGGTCTTAATTACAGATTTAATGAGGAGAAAGCCCGATCTCATTTCTTGCTGATTTCCCAGCTGTAGGATGATGTCTGATTATTTGCAATACGCCGATGGTTTACTTCCCATCTGCTTACTGTCACTACCACCACTTTAGCTGGGAAGCTCTCTGCTGGGGGTCCTCATCCTCTTCCTCTTTGACATATTGGCTCTGTGAAAATGAAAATGTCAAACTTAGGTACCTCTGTGCGTTTTCCAGAGAGAAAAGTCCTGAGAGAGAGATGGCAGTAGCTTCACTGAATAATTGGGGTTAAAAATGATATCTATTTCTGATTTCCTAAAGGAATGCAATATATATACATATTACTCATATCTCTTAAAGTATCAAAGGGGATTATATTTCGCTTTTCATTATATCCCTCTGTTTTCATCTGATTATAAATTTTGGAAAGAATATCCAGGGATGAAAATTAGCATTCCACTTCTTTTCTCAAGAATATAAAATTTTCAACCAAGCGATTACTTTTTAAGGTTTGAAACTGGACAAAAAAAAATATGCAATGTATCTGTACATTCTGTTCATTAAATTAATCTCTCCGTGCCTTAGTTTCCTTATTTGTACAATGACAAATAAAATTAATGACATCCACCTAATATGAGTGGTAGGAGAGATAAAATGAGATTGATGCATGGAAAGTGATTACCACAAGTCCTATCATCTAGCAGGATGCCAATAAATTTTAACTATCATTTTTAGGAATATTAGTACTCTAATAATAGAATGTTGGTTTCTTTTTCAACAACATGCATTTTATGAATAAGTTTTCTTGGCCAAGTTTTGTTAGAAAAAATTATTAAGTGACTGGAAAGAAAATCAAAGCCCCGGAAAATTCATTTGACATATAAAGAAGCCTTAAAGAATTAGGAAATACACTTCTTACCCAAAGGACTAGTTATATAGCAGAAGCAGAAGGAGAAACTACTGTCTCAGGCCGGACAAGGAAGACAAAGTGATCTTCGAGCCAACAAATAGCATTTTTCTGATACAATCATCTTATACTGGCTATCTTATATTAGATATCAAATAGATTAAAGTGAAGTAAAACCTAATATTGATTAGGGATATAATTTCAAAACATAAAAATCATGAATGAAATCTTTGGGAAGATAATATATTCTTTTGTTTGGGGCTTAATAAAGTGGTCAATATGAAATGGCCATGACTTGTTTTATAATTAATATATTGTGTTTCTAAACACTATACAGCCGAATTATTACTGTTGTTGATATCTAAGACTTGAAGTCCAAGATGAATTCTTATTTATGTTTGTATTCCAGCCCCACCAAACACACACATACAAATACACACAGTCACTGTATGCTACACATATTAGGTCATGGGTAACTATTGAGTGTCAACATAATCTTGTACATTGGTGTATATGTTCATTATATTTACTCAATCACTCTTCATTTCCTTTTCCTTGTTTATTCAGTAAACATTAGCACCTAACAAATGTAATGTGGATGTTTACATCCTTTTGTTGTTGTTGTTGTTGCTGTTGTTCCTTTTTTAAAATTAAAGTACTGCTACCATATTTTCTGTCTTTCATATTGACCCTGAAATTTCCACTTTCTACCTCTCAGGCTTTGGCATCTCTATCTTGCCTTGCAGTGGTAAGAATTGATCCACAAGCCTTTTTACTTCTATATCCTCTTTTTTCTCACTCCCAGCATGACCTCTTATTTCTGCTAACCAAGGGTTCTAGAACTACCTCCCACTGACCATTCTGTCTTTCTCTGTTAGGCTCATAGCTATATGAGGACTTCCCTGGATCAATAATATATCTCCTGTGGATTAGGCACTTTCTACTTCTTCTGTGTTTACAGAGCCTAATGTTTCCAACTATTATTAACAGCAATAAATGAAGTGGCCAAGGAAACATGGTGAACACATCTCTTCACTTTTGGGTAGTTCATCTTTTCTACTTGTGTTTAATATACCAGATTTTGAAAGGCTATATGTCTGAGCTGCTTTCTAAATGCTACAAATCTAAACTCCTGATGAACTAGTGTTTTACATAAAGTATATTATTTCATTTAATACTGACAATAATTCCATAAAGTAATTTTTATGTATCCCACTTTAAAAAGGAAACCAGAACTCAGGGAAGGAAGTCAATGGAGAACTAATATTTTAATTCAGGTTGCCTAGCTTCAAGCTTCATTCTAGTTATTTTCAAAGTTTAGTTATTGAGTTTCCTTTGGCAATTTTTTTTTAAGATATTGAAATTCTCAGAACCTACCTGCAGAAAACTCTTAGTCAATATAATCCTGGACTTGACTTAGAGAAACTATACTCCTTTTTGTGATTTTGAGTTTGGAAGTAAAAACCAGAGAATCTTCTGATAAAACAACGTGAAAATGTTTAGACTCCCACCCAATGATTCCTTTAATGTATTGGGTTAAAGATTCCTTTCAAAATACCATTCATTGGCAGGATAAGATGGTTTAATGACATTTTTGAGGGCTGGCAAAATGAATAATTATAGTTGTTTAGCCCTGCCCTGTTTCAAAGAGCTAGTAAAAATGTATGCCTATTATCTCTTATTGGTTTATTTTAATGTATACCAATAACAAAGGGCATAGAATAACCAGTGACATCATTTTGTAATATCAATTGCAGACTAGGGTAATTTAGAAGTGACTGGTATAGTATCAGGATTACTGTATAAGAGAGGAAGAGAGCTGAAAAAAGTGGAAGGTTTAAAGCCTGCACTGGGAGAGTAATTGTTTTTCTTGGAGAAAAATGAACTAAAAAAAAAAAAAGTAGTTTCATAGAAGGCTAATGATGAATGAAGACTGGAGGAAAAGGGCAATAGAAAAGAAACTGCTGTAATCTGTGCCTCCCACACCCTAGTTTGGTGTGTAATATTTGCCAAATGAATGAACGAATCACGACAAATTTTAAAGAAAGCAGAAAACCTGCACTAAAGCAATGAAGAGAAGGAAAAATGATGTAGGAGTGAAAAGATTTGGTGATCACAGGGGGAAAAAAAGACAGTGAATGGACAGAAAGAAGCCAGAAAAAGTTCTGGCAGAAAGACTCCCTCTGCATTTGTTATGGACAGAGGCATTTCCACTCTAGAACAGCATTTCATAACAGTGTTTTGCATATGAAAATCTAGTTAAGCTAACGAGGTCCTTAATTAGGGCTTTTATTATCCTTTAATTCCTTGCTTAAAGGAAAATGATTACAAAGCTCATCTTTATGATTTAGGAAACTAATCTTTCATTTCTGAAATGTTTCTTTCCCTCCCTCAACACAGATATTAAAAGAAGAGAAAACCCATGGAATGGTATGAAATTGTGCAGTACCAATAAAGAGAAGTAGTTGAACCTATGTATTAGAATTGTCATGAACTACAGAAAAACTCCCTGTATCAGGCATGACCTCTTCTCTGGGTCTTAATTTAATAAGGACCTACAGTGACTGTGTATAAAGCATAGCTAAAAATGTCTCTGCAAACTTGAACTTGGGTGCATGTATTCTTAAAAGTTAATAACAGGAATGTGCATAGGCCTTGCTCTACTCCTAGAGGAAGACACTCTTGTTCTTTTATACCTACCCTAGAGCCTCTGCTTTCATCCATTTGAGGACTAGCCCTACCCATCCTTTGGATCCCCAAATCAAAGCATATAATCCTTATAGAGAACAATTCACCTCATAGTATCTTAGTTAATATCAAATTAAAATAAAGATAAAAGCCTGGCCTGGAAAAGGAAAATAATCCCCATATACAACATTTATTTAATTGGCCTGAAAAAAGATAGTAATATTTTAAGAATTGCCTGATAACAGGTCAACAGACAGTTATAATTCTTTGCTTTTAATTAAATAAGCACATGATGATCATCTACTGGATGTCAGTTTTTCTACCAAAGTTTATATGACTAGGAATATAATTTGAAGAAAGACCTATAAACAATCAGACAGAAAAATATCCCAAATAATGTACCAATTGAACCATAAGTTAAGAATGTGGCAGTTAATAGATATTAGGGTTCAGTCTGGGGTTCAAGAAGGGCTTCTTGGAGGAGATGTCACACAAGAAAAAGTACTCATGAGAGAATGGAGGGGATGTAATACTGGAGAGCAGAAAGCCAGAAGAAGTATAGGATTGTAGGTAGGTCATGACAATAGGACTTGGAAAGAAGTGATGGATATATGGGCCATGAGATACCATCAGCATTGGTTGGTATTAATTATGAGCAAATATGTGGCATATACTCTAGTGAGGATTCTCAGTTTCCTAGATTGGATAACTAGAAAGGTAGTCATGGGCTTATGACTATCCCAGAACTTCTTAACATTCTTTTATTGATCTAGGTAATGCTGACATAGTCCTGTCACCCTCTGGAAATGTCAGTGTTTACTTCTGATTTGCAGGGTTTTCTTAACATATACTGAAGTTAAAAATAAATAAGAAAGAATGGAAAGGAATTCCTGGAAAAAAAAATATTTAAGCATGTTAGAGGCACATGCTTGATTGATGTGTTTTCATGGTGCTTTATTCTTTGACGAGCTTCATGATGCCTTTCCTACAATACCCCTAGAATTATTTACTAGGGATATTGCAACTGGGCCTTTATTCGACAATTCTAATCTACTGTGCATATATCATAATTATACTAGGTTTTTAAATTTTTCTTTGAAGAACTTTTGATAAATGAATAAAAGATGACTTTGGAGTTTGCCTAAAAGAGAATGGACATGAATGGTTGGATGACTCTACGTCAGTGAAACCTATGTACAAAAAAATAATTGTATTCCTCAACACCAACAACATTCAGTTAAAAATGTAACTATTGAAAATGATAAAATTCACAACAGAAATGAAAACCATTAAGCTTCCAGGAAAATATGAAAAATAAACAGTTTAAATGAAGAATTTTAAAGTAGTTGTAGGACATAAACAATTAAAATGCTCCAATAAAATGTATGCATAGTTGGGAAATGTTCATGTTTTAACTTGTAAATATTGCCCTAAATAAATTTTAAATTCAATAAAATTTCAATCAAAATCCCAAGATTCTGTCTTTTGAACTCTGATAAACTAACTGTAAAGTTAAGTCTAATGATAGGGTTCTTAAATAAAACAAAAAGTTCTATAAATACACCACTCAGTACTGAATCATTTTTTTTAATTTGAAAAATGTAATTGTTTTCCTATAAGTAAAGTTGTGGTACCAATATTTGCTAATGACTTAATGCTGATTTGGCCTCTTATTTGTTATAGGTGTAGAAGTGAAGGCAGAACAATAGGCATGTTCTCAGAAGGCAGGACAATAGCCCATGCAAAATAATACCTGTCAAGTAGTTATCAAATGACACGTACATTATAGGCTGTTGTAATTAAAGAAATGAAAATAGATTGACTCAAGTTTTCATTTCTTTTAAGAGAACACAAATCAGTGCATTTTGACTGGACAAACCTTATTATAGGCATCGTCTTCCATTTCATTCATAAAATGAACACAGATATGAGCCCCCCTTTTTCTCAGATCCTAAATCTAGGTGGTTCTTTTCTTGTTTTATTACAGCTAGGTTGAGAGTCTTCTATTTCCTCTGCCAAACGACTAAACTCATCATTTCATCATTTTATTCTTGCCTTATTAATTATTATCAGGCTTGATTTTCCCCCCTTTATTTCTTTTCTTTGTTCAGTACTCTATTTTGTCCATCAATGTGAGATTTCTGATAATGAGCTGAAGGTCTCTCTAGTTAGTAGCTGCTTTGCCTTAAGGAATTTCCTTTTCTAACTTCAAGTTTAGTCAAGCATTCTTAAGCTGCTGTTTGGTAGCTTGTTTATGGACAAAGAATTAATTCAACTTTGAAAGGTAAGTGCCACAGACCAGAAGATATACTTTAATTATCTACATTATGTTTGTGACCTGTGACTACATGACTGGATTAGTAAAAATGATGCTTAGGTGCTGACCACTTAGGATATTTTGCAAAGGCAAATTATTTGCCTTAAAGTAATATACCTTGGATTTAAAGTTAAAATGCGTTAATATCTCCAAATGAGTCTGTCCCTTGCAGTTTATGAGGCTCTCAGTACACATTATTATTTTTAAGTACACTTAGACAACTTTGATTTCTCATCAGCAATTATCAATTACCACTTAACTTAATCAAACCCTTGGATTTCTTCCCAGGCCTAAATTACAATTTACTCTTTTTGTGAAAGCCAGAAGCCCCTGGACTATGCCATTGTCAGTGGGACATCTAAGCTAGTTCAAGTTTGCTTGGAAAATCCCCACCAGCTGCTCTGCCTGACACTGGGTTAATTGCCTTAATTAGCTTTCTTACAATAGTCTTCTTAATCAGTTCTTGGGAGGAGAACTTAAACTCTCATTGTGGTTCCTTTCTCATCATATACTGACCTTTTAAAAATACCTATTCTGTCTTATTTTACACAACTGTTCCTTAACTCTAAAATGAAGAATCGAAAAAGTCCCTCTACTCCCTAGTTTTTCTGAATTTCTCCCCCAAAACTGTGACACTTAACTTCTAATCAAGATAGGTTATTCTGACTTTGTAATTACTAACAGATCCTACTTTCTTCTAATTCTCCCACCGCTCACTTAGCCTTCCTCACTAATGAATGCTTAATTAACACTGAGGCACATTTTTTTCTGATGAAGTTTGCAATTTTTAAAATTTGGAGCCCATTGAAGTCCATACTTATAGAGGTTCAATTTTTAGTCATAAAACTTAAAGTATTACATTTTTTGAAAGAATAAAACAAGCTGGTGTTAAATTTTCTCTTTGTAGAAATTCAGGGCACACAATCTTAAGAGATCAATTCTCACTTGTGTTCTGTGACATTAATTGGTCATTTCTAGAAAGTTTTCCCCAAGACTTGCACAAAAGTTTCCATAAGTAAGCTATCTTTGCTATTGAACAAACATACCTGTTGTCCTATGAGATGGGTGTTGATATTTTGACGTATTCTAAAGGTTTCTAAAATGCTTTTACAGTATTCAAGTAAGAATGTAAAAATAGGCAAAGATTTTGAAATCTAGTGAGAAAGACACTCACCTAATATATCAAGCAAAGCAAATGTATTACCCACAGATAGGCACAAAGAATAAATTGAACATAAGGGTGATGGCCAGATGATCCCTCAAGCCCAGGGAAAACTGCCTCCACCCACACTGCAACTGGGGGCCCCAAAAAGCATTCTTGGTTTTATACCCCAGGTGAACCAGGGATCACTAAGCTCAAGCAATTCAAGAAAGCTCATTCTAGAAGGAAAAAGGACATAGCCAGGGCTTTTCTGACCATTTCTTATCTCAGGGTATGGCATTCTTGCCATGTCCATCAGCTATTCTGAAAATTTCAAGCAGCAAGGGTAGGAAGAAATGTCTGATTGAGGCCCTCAGGGACCAGTTCTGCAAAACAATGTGAGTGCATGTGTATGTGTGTAGAGTAAAAATATACTTGTCTGTGTGCGATAGTATTAATTTGTTTTAGATTATACTGATCAAAGGAGTACCATGGAAAAAAGAAACCTGCATGGGGAATGGGGTGTGAACCAAGTTATTCAATGGGTAAATAATGACATTGGTGTTAATTTCAGTATATCATTTTTATTGCTCATTTTGTCAATTTCTGGATATCATAAAACCATTCACCAGAAGCTTGTCATAATCAATCTTCTTCTCCCTACCCTACCTTCTCCTTAGCCTGTGCCCCCAGTGATCTTAAAAGAAAAAGTTTAATTTGATATAGAGTGTGTTAACTTTTTGAGTGTTCCCTAGGGCACAGAAGCTGAGGCTCTACAGAGGTATAGGAAAGATTAAGTGGTAGATGTCTTATATGGATGAATAAGTGTGGTATTCTATAGTACAAGAGTTATGAACTGTTATAAGTGTATAATGAAAGACAATGAAAAGGGTAACTATTTGGGCTTGATGGTTTTGAATATTTCAATGTAGATTGAGCTTTGGACAACTGCTAAATCTATTTAGTATTGTTAAAAGCCACAACTTTTATTCAAGGCATTGATTAAATGATTATTTAAATAAAAATGTTATTTAAACTTTAAAAAAATGCATCATTATACACCAACTACATACTTCCTCATGAATTTCCTTGGCCTTCTACAAAGTACTAGAGTCAGCTTAACTACTGATACACACAAATGGGGAAAAACAGAAATTAACAAAGCAAAAACATTAAGGAGTTATGAAGTTTGGATACTTTGCAGCATTATGATTATTGTGTATCATTACTTGTGTATTGTTATTTATTGTTTTCTCTGCATCAGGTCCACTCTGGGTTCTGAATAGAATTTCTAAAACTCAAATGCCCATACTTAGAGCAGATTTTCCTATGTTTTTTAAATGTAGAGTAATAATTATACAACAAGGTCACTTACACCTAAATGAAGCAAAAATAAAATCTCTCTATGAAAATGATGAATTGTTCTAACCAGGACACTGACTTGAAAATGCTGTGTTAGCATGTGTGTGGTGTTCCTAAGAGGCAATTGCATGCTTACCCTCTTTGCATGCCAGAATGTTAACTGCAATTGTCATTTTGAGTCCCCCTGGTTTAGTCATTGACAATATCATTAAAATACCTGGCAAGGGCCCAATGTAGAGACTTTAAGATACTAAATTCACACTATGGAATGAGATTTCAATATAGTTTATTGTACTGTGAATTTAAGCACAACGGAATGCAATATGGAATATATAACATGCAATGGGTTTCTGATACTCTAATTTCTTCTCACTCTGTCTGAAATTAGAATGTACTAAGTCTGCTATGCTCCTAGTTTCCCTTGTCTTTTCATCATGTTGGTTCTGCTAATTCTCCTCCCTGTCTCCAGAGTGTACCCAGGATGATTGCTAGTTTGAGTCAGGACCCTTATTGATTGCAGAGAAATCTGAGCCTTGCCTTCAGCAGTTACCTAGTGTTCAAACTATTTTAAAGCACATCCTCACCAACTATAGATGAGGGAGGGTTACATTATGCCTCCCACTGATTAAGATTGGGGATGAGTTCACTTTATTTTTGTGGAACAGCTACTCTCTGGCTATTGTAGAACAATCTCTGAAATTGCATATGCAACTGCTGTCTCAAGAACCTTACTCTATATTGCTTCTTTTAGATCTGAGAAACACTCCCCCTGTGTTTGGCCCACAAGGAAGAGTTGGGGTGGAATTGATCCACCATGCCTACATAGGAAGAGTTAATCTTCAGTTGAGGACAGGCTGAACATAATTTCTCATGGACAGAGACACTGACTTTGATATCTGAGGAACAATGTAGAAAAGCCTTCTTAGCTATAACTACTAGCATCTTGTTTTCACACCCACAGTCTTGCAGGCTATCCATGTATCAGAGGTCAGGGACATTTTCTCTCAAACTCTTTCAGAATCTATTACTCTTACATGAGATGATTTGTTTAGACTTAGTTGTCAGGTTTTTCAGCCCATGGCATTTTTCTTGCTGTCACGTTACTTACTGCCACAGTAGAAATGAGAGTTTAAAGTTCATGGAAGAGCTGGGCTGGCCACTCATAACATGCTATGGAACTGACTCTTAAAATGGTTAGTCTTTAATTATGCAGAAAATTTCATTTACAGACAACACGTTCTTCTTTGATGAAGTCGAACAAGTGAGCTATGTGCATTCCATCATATCTTTTAAATTATGTAATAGATTTGCAAGAGTAAACTTTAGTAGATAAATTAAACTTCACCTATTGTTGAAAATTTACATTAGCAACCCCAATCGCCCTTCCAGAAATACCCCCAAGGAACTCGATAACCCGGTTCAACAAACAGAGATTGTTTAAGAGGGATCCCACAAGATGCAATGTGGCATTTCAATTATTTAAATATTTTCAATTCAGCATGTCACTGAGAGTTAGGATTGGCATTTGCTTCTTACCTCTAGCCCTTCGTGTGTCTTATTTCCACTGGTCTGTTTGTTCCTGATCAATATAACTATGAAATCTCAAATAATCATTCCGGGCGTCTGTCCTTGCTTTTCTACTACCAGGAATTCACTTATAAAGAGTATTTCCTCTATTTTTAAGAGGGCCTTAATTAAATGAGATCTAGGTAGCTGAAGGATTACTGTGGGATCACCCTTATGGAAACAGAGTAAGTCCAGTTATATGGGTTCAAATCTTAAAATAATGAAATTTCCTGCCCTTGGAGGATTAGATAATCCCACATATCAGAGAGCGCAATGAGGAGATGAAAATCTTTTAAGGAAAAGTACATAAATTACTTTATACCTCATCTATTGTTGCAGCCTGGTGTTATCCAGCATTTCTGGACATTGTTTCTGCTGTGACACATATGACAGATGACATTCATATGCTCAACACACTCCCATGGGCATACCCAGATTTTGACAAACACCACAACATTTATAGTAAAGCCAGGCACTACAGTAATTCATAGTCAACACAATTATTAAAGTGGTGACAGTATCTGTTGCTCCCTGTGGGCCCTTGAGAAAGGCTGGATGTTAAGTGTAAATAATTAATTTCATACTCTCTGCACCTCCACCCCTTTTTTCTATCACTAGGAAAAGAGCATGAAATTCCAATAATGATAACATAATTAAAGATACACTTTTGAGCTATTCTAAATTTTATTTATTTTTAAAATTCATAGTCTTTCATATTTTAGGATAAGTAGTACATTACTTACAGGCATATAACTCACAAACTATCGAGATGAAAGGCCATTGATTTGAAACATTATGGGCTGGAAATGGGAACATGGGTCTGCCACTTAATCCTCTAGGAATGTAGAAAACTCTTGGAACCTCAGTCTTGGCACTTAGTAAAATTGAGATAATGACCCTAATATCATGAGGATTAAATGAGGTTCTTTTTAGGTATATAAACTTATCTTTGTTAAATATGTTAATGATTACATGTTTCTTATTCAGTGTTTCATGATGATCCATATACATAAGTGCACAGATACTTTCATCCCCTGTTCTTTTGTCCTGAATGAGGACACATGCTAGGTGTTAATCCACATGGTGGGTAAGGAGGCAAACAAAGGCTATCGCACCTCATATTTAACAATTATCCTAAGGTCTGTCTCACTCTCATTCCAAGTCAAATATGCCTCAAAATTCCCTGTCTCTAGCATATATGCTCTCATAAATTCTCATATATTCTTGAGGACTTTAAGAGAATTGTAGGTCATAAGTGATTACTATCTTTACATAATAAACACTATTAAAAATTAATCACTGTGGAGTTAGAAGGAATAATTTATAATAGGGGATTAGATTCAAAGGAAAAAGAAGGGATAAGAATGCATATACATACATTTCTATATGTAGAGGAAAGCTAGTAATTAAGACTCATAGGAATCACTCCTGGGGCCAGTTTTGACACTTTTATAAATGGTCTAGATGAGGGCATTCACACTGAAATATCTGCTAAAAGCAGACGCTGATAAATTATTGACCTGACTTACTTTGCTGACAGTTTCATCTTTCTTTAGGTAGAAGACGTTTTAGGGGGGAAATGCAACTTTGGGCTTATTTCCAATCTCTAGGGAAAACTGGCTGGAGATAATGGTAGGGAAATCCAAAGAGGGCATGCTTTGATTTTTTTTTTGTTATTGTTTTTTTGTTTGGTCATCAAAACTAATTGACTAAACTATGGGTTGGATGATAGTAAGGAAAGTACATTAATCGCTTATTAAATCCAAATAACATTGAAGTATAAAACACCTAAACCTGGAGAGTGCTATCAATATGCCCAACTGTAACAATGCATGATCCTAGTCAAGATTTTAGTCTATGTTATTGACTATATCACAGAAGCAAATTATCAGTTATAGATGATAATGTGATAGGAGGTGAACATAAATAATGCATTAATGACTGAATAAAGACTTGTAATGATCCTGACAGGCTAAACTCCTGGACTGAAACCAGCATGGGGAAGATATGTCCTGAATATAGGTCTTTAAAAAATTATTCTAGGCAGTATGATACATTCCTGTAATCCCAGTGGCTTGGGAGGCTGAGGCAGGAGGATAGAAAATTCAAAGCCATACTCAGCAAATTAGCGAGATCCTGTCTCAAAATAAAAAAGGGCTGAGGATGTAGTTCAGTGTTTAAGTACCTCTGGGTTCAGTCCCCAGTACAAATATATATATATATATATATATATATATATATATATATATATATATATATATGTTACATGATGACTATTGATGTTGATAACATTGCTAATGGAATTACATATTCATTTAATCCTCCTGTAGGGAAATTTGGAAATACACAACCAAAACAGTTAGATTTTTATAACCTTTAAATTACAAATTATCTGAGGGGCTTCATCTAAGGAATGAATCAAGAAAATATCTCATGACACACAAACAAAAACAAAAAGATAATAAGTTGGTCAAACAAATTATAGCACTACCATGATAAAATAATATACAGCCATTGAAAATGATGTGGTGGCCATTTAGTTATTGACATAAATTTTATCAATTATAAAGCAGATAAAAAGAGTATAGAAGAAGGTTATATACTTCAGTTTTATAAAATGAAGTTTATGTGTATATTAATATGCAAATACATGGGGAAAAAGTGTGAAGAAATATCCAGGAATATTTCAGTGGTTTCTCAGGTTGACAATTTTAGGAATGACATTTTCTTCTTATGCTTATCTATTTTCTAATTTTTTATAGTATGTGTTTTGTGATTAAAATGTTATCCTAAAAATATAAGATTGAGATGACTATCATTTCAAGTGAAATTTTTGTGGGTTATTTGGAAGATAAAATTTACCATAGTGTGATATAGTGCCTAAGGAAAATGGGTATAACTGAGGTTGTTTAAATAATAGGATTTTAACAGGAGTGGGTGAAGGACAGATGTCACAGAGTTATAAACCTACATGTTGTTTGGTGTTCTGTTAAAGAAACTAATTTAAATAATTGTAAAAATATGCATAATTCAGAGGATGCATGTCAAAAAAGAAAACGTTGTAGTAACCCAAGATGTTTATCCCACAGAATTAACACCTTGGGAATCCAAGGAGGATGAGCCAGGCTAACTATGTTCCACTATTTGAAGTATAACAAAATGAAAGAAGTTCTGATTACCTCTGTAAAACTTCAACAAATGGGCAGAAGATTCAGAGAATATATTTGTAAAGATGCCTTAACATTTAGAAAACTACATGGCAGGTTATAATTGAATCAAAACATTTCCCATCCTAATTCTTCCATTTTGGATCCTCTTCTGAGAAAAGAGATCAGAAATCCTGCTCAACTAGAATGAATTAAACATCACTTTCCAATGTTCATATTTGAATATAAGACCAGTGTAACCCCACATCATGTACAACCACAATAATGGGAAATTATTATACTCTATGTATGTATAATTTGTCAAAATACACTCTATTGTCATGTATATCTAAAAAGAGCACAAACAAAATTAAAAAAAAGAGAGAGAAAAGAAGAAAATCCTGCTCAAATATATTTTGATCAGATGTTGAATTTATGGGCTGAGAAGTGGTTGCCTAAGTGCACAGTTCCGATGAAGTCCAAGGAGTAGTTCTCCTTCTGTCTTTTTGTCTCATTCTAGGAGGAGCTTAGCCTCTTGAGTTCAAAATGGCTACAGCATTTTGAATCTCCGTCCTCTATTGCACATTCAAGGGAAGGACCTGTCTCACTGACAGTAGAATGAAAATCCCAGACCTGAGTCCTTAACCCATAATTTTACTCCTTTCCTACCACTGCATCAACTACTGTGGCCACAGGGTATGGGATAGTTTCTTCCTTTCTTAAACCAGTTGGATCCAACCTCCCTGCAACTGAAGAGGGGTCAGGCTCAACCAACTTGCTTGAAGGATTGGCTTCAGAAAGGAAATTGAGGCTAATCTTTAATCAGGAAAAAGGGTGACTGAAAATAGACTGCAAAAATGACAGCTATCCATTAAAACTAGGAGGACAAATCTAACTGGATGATTTCTTAAGTTCTTTCTCTTGCCAAGATTCTATGAGACTGTAATTCATGTTGGCACTAAGAGTTTTGGGGAGAGATCTACAAAAGGATATTTAAACAGTTATTGATGAACTCCAGAAAGATATTATCATTGTACCAAAAAATACAGGAAAGCAATGCTGTGGGGAAGTTTTGAAGGGAGGAAACAATTTAAAACATAGATACCCCACTATAGTTGTGAGATTTTGAATTTTGTAATATATATATATATATTGAGATTTCATCAGTTAACTTATATTTATCCCTCAAAGCATTCTGCCTTTACTTAATCAAGAATGAATTTTGTGCAGCTGCAATGCCGGATCTGCACATTCCTCTTCTTCTATACTTCCCAAACATGCACCCCTCCACTCACAAATACACACACATACTCACACATCTTTCTCGAACTGTGCAAAACTGAGAAACAATAAGCATTCATCTCTTCAAACCAGAAATCTCTACACTCTTGCACTTACATGTTACAATACTTCCCAAAATGTTATCAATCACAGATGATTTAGGTTTGACCCATGTCTTTCAAAATTCATATGATCACTAGAAGAATTAAGCTTCCTTCATACTTCCCAGTAAATTGCTTTAATGAGATAATCAGATCACCAGTTCCTTAGGGCTGCCAGCTCAGCAAAATTTGTTCTACAGATCCACTTTTCTTTTGAGAATGAGAGCAGGTAGAAGAGCAAAATTTTGGAACTAGATCGTTATTTGGGGTATACTTTGGGCAGTTAATAGACCACTTTAAAAATGTGTGGGGAAGAAATGCATTTAGGAAGTGTTATGGATACTAACAAAAACCATTTACTTAGATGCCTGAGGAATGGTGTATGGCTCAGCAGGAATTAATGAAGAGGTCTGCTTCCCTAAATCTGTACAGCTCCTATAGTGTCCTTTCCTGGAAGCCCACCCCTTTTCCTCTAAGGTGCAAGGAGGGATGAAAGAATAAACAAGCTACACAGAAGAGGGGGAAGAGTTCTCTCCCATGTGCCTAGCTCCTCTCTATTTTTATTTTCCATACTGTTTCAAGTTGTAAACCCTAGGATTTGCCTTTTTTTAGGATAACTACGTCACATCCCCCAGGAATTCCAAGGGCAATGCCTTTGTACAGAACCTCAGATCATTTGCCTTCTATGTGGTTCTGGTTGATAAACCTTAAAAGTGAAGAAATGGAGCTAGGAAAGGTCTGAGGAAGGACAGATGAAATGATCAGAGAGATTAAAAAATAAAAAGTGTGCTGAGCCAGAGAAGATTAAAAAGAGTCCTTTCTGCATACTGACCTCTTCAGAAGTACCAAGAGTCGAGATGAGATATACACAGGCCTAACAATGCCATGACTATGGGACAGCCCCAGGAGCTAGGACTGGAGGAGGGATGAGTAGAAGATAATAACTGTTCCATAGCAGGACGCACAGGTATGCAGTTTGGTAAATTAACCCTAACTAAATTTAAACCATTTTTTTAAGGTTGTTGTGAAAAACACCAACAATAAGTCATCAAAGTAAGCCAGAAGATGTTCAGAAATGCTTATGAATTTTTGAGGTGGATAATTTACAATAGTGATCTTCTAGTTCAATTGATGGTCAGATTCACCAGGGAGTACTTTTTAAATAGAGATAGAATCTCATGTCTACAATTTGGTCAGAAAGTAAAATAGTCTAGGAATAAGGCCCCCAAATTTATATGTGACAAATATTCTCCACCTGACTCTGCTACTCATAGAAATTAGGATTACTATCCCAGGGCTAACTCTACTGCCCCAGAGGTTAGAACCACACAATAGGGAATTAGTGTGGCCTATATGATCAGAAAAATGTGCATTTAAATTCTGCTTTTGCTAATTATGAGGATGTGGCTCCAAGTTACCTCACCTCCCCAAGCCTGAATCTATATTATAGGTTCAATATATAAAGTTTCTGATGCACAGTGGCCCTGAATAAATATTAATCTATGCATCCCACCCCAATCCCGGCCAGGTCCTCTGGATTGTCAAGTACAGAATCCTGGGAGAGTGAAATTATGAATTTAAACATTGCAGGTCATTCTTAATACATTTAAGGGTTTGTCTCTGAGAAGGAGAGAAGGCAATTTGATAAAAGGATGTAACATTGACATACTGACTTCTCTCTGCTCTAGTCTCTGTCCTTCCAGTTAGAAGAAACATATGTTTCAGAACTATCAGGTTTTACTTACTTGGTTCACAGTGTTTTTAGCTCATTTGTCAATATTTTGGGTTTTGGGCTCCTGTTGAGGCTTGTACCTTTTAAGATTAGTTTATTGATACTTCTTTGGAGTTGCAGCTGAAGGGAAAAACAAATCAGTGGGGATCTCAAAATGTGCGTGAACACCTATTGGGTTTGGGTATACATTCAAGCAGCTGGTGAGGAAACAGAAGGTTTCCCACTAAGTTGCAGCTTGGATCTAGAGAGAAGAACAGAGAGCATAACACTTAAGGAATGGGAGGCAATGAGCCCCAAAGGGCTTTCTTCAAGAGGCAGGTGCAAGTGAGGCACATGCAGGTGCCAGGCTTATGCTGAACTGGCTCAAGAGAAGAAACAGGGATCTGAGATGAAAGAGGAAGCCAAGTTCTAACCTGCCCCAGGGTTGTGTGTGTCCCAGAGATGCTGCTGGGACATGGGCTGCAGAGCTGTTTTCAAACCCTATTTTCTTGAATGGAAACATGGACTTGCAGGAAGAGCTTTCCTTTGTGAGGTGTGGAGTCAGGGAACCTGTGGTTTGGAATCTTTCCAAATCTCATTCCAGAGAATAGTGTGCACATTTTCCATCTCTCTGTGCTCTAGACATCATCTCATTTGGAGCCTCTATGGGATACTAGTCAGCCGTCTCCGTGTGTCCTCATTTCTGTCCCAGGCCCATAGCTGGTAACTGGGGATGATTCATGTATAACAGAATGGAGAGAGAAAAACTTTTTCTATTTTATTGGAATTGTGAGCAGTACCCAGGGAAAAAAAAGCAAAGTATGTGTATTTCAGATTCTAAAAATTACTAGCAACTATGGACTAGACACCTCCTCTGGACACCAAGTGGGAGAATGCTCTCTGAGAGGAGACAGAAGCAATTCCAACTCCCTAACATGCCCTGCCCTGCAAACACACAAATGCACATTACTGTAAGATTGGGGACTCACAAAGGAGGAGGTGATAGCATTTTAGAGAGCATAAGTTTGATTATACATCCATCTTTCTGAAGGGTACTTGGCAGGTGAGGTGACAGTGAAGTAGCCTCAGAGTTTCTGTCCCCTTGTTCCAAATGCAGATGTTGAAATTCCAACCTTCTACCTGATGGTATTAGAGGTGGGGCCTTTGGTACTTGCTTAGTATATGATGGCTTCATCCTCATAGGATTAGCCCCTTACAAACTAGACCCCAGAGAATTCCTATGCTCCTTTTGCCATAATGCAATGAGAAGAGAGCCATCTGTAAGCCAGGAAGTGGGGCCTCCCCAGACTGAATCTACCAGCACCTCGATCTTGGGCTCGCCAGCCTCTAGAACTGTGAGAGGTAAATTCTTAAGGTGCTGGGTGTGTGTGGTATTGTTGTTATAGCAGCCCAAATAGATGAATTCAGTGTAACGATCACATGTGCATTTCTCATGTATCTTACGGACACTGTGAAGAAATTGGGCTTGAGTGCTGGACTCTGTCTGAAGTCCTGTGAGAAGCCCAGCATCCAAAGGCCATATTCAGGTTCTTGATGGTAGGAACTAAAAATGATAGAGAATATGAATCAGAACTGTATTTCCCATCTCAGAAAACTGGATAATGGGAAGACACCACAGGATTGTTCCCAGAGTATCTGTAATGGCCAATTTGAAATGTCAAATTGATTGGATTAAGAGACACCAAGGATTAAGAGGAATATGGATGGGTCATGAGGGTGTGTCTAGGAACAATTAGCATGTAAGATAGCCAACTGAAATGCAGACCTTCCCTAAGTGTGGGCAACATTGACCAATAGGATAATGGCTTGGATGGAATAAAAGTTGGAAGAACAAAGAAGCAACAGCATATGCAAGCTCCATTCTTCTTGAACAGGTTCTTGATTGCTGCTGCAATCATTGGATTCTTGCTTCTTCCCTCTTCCAATACAGACTCTGACAGTGATTCTCCAGAAGGCTTAGGTCTCAGACTAGGGTAGCACCTCTTGTCTGGAGATTCAGCCTCTTGGACCTTTGTACCTGGAGCTAGAGTCTCTCTTGTTCTTGATCACCATGATGTGAGCTGTTTCTCTCTTCCACCCCTATCAGCCAAGAAGTTCAGCCTCACTTTGAGCCCCAAGGAATACAGAGGCCTTCTCTGGACTAAGGTGTCTGAAACCATGAGCACTCAAATAAACTTTTCCTCCCCTGCAGTTGTGTTGGTCAGATCCTTTAATCACAGCAGCAAAAATGATGACTGAAACATTATCCCAAGAGTATATGAAAGTGACCCATGAGAATGTCAGCTTTTGGTCACTTGCTACACAGTAGGATCTTGACAACCAGTAAAAATTTTTTTTGCTAAAAAATTAGTAATAACTAACTTTTTGACATAGTTTGACACCCTTAATTCAAAAAGGTAAATATCCCTCCAGATACCTCTGTAGGAAAGACAGAAGGGAGTGGAGATATATACCTGTGTGTATATGTGTGTGTTTGTAAACACACATATTTATATACATAGCAGAGTATAGCAGTAGTATGAAGGTGTGTGTTTTTTTCTAATGTGGCTTCTTATTATCACTCAACTTCTCTTTTTTATTCCCAATAATTATAAAATATTATTTTTAAAATATATACATTTTATAATAGACCAGAAAAGGTAAGATGTGTTGTTAATAGCCTAGATTGTAGAGCCAGGATGCCAGCTCCATTGCCTGTTTTTTGGACCTTTAACAAATTATTTGTACTCCCCATTCTTCATCTGTAAAATTTGGATACAATAGGTTTGTGTCCTATTTGTGCATACTCGTATGTTTGTTGTGATAATTAAATGAGTTAACACATCTAAACCACTTAGGATAGTGTCTGATATATTGTAAAAGCTATAAAATTGTTACAAATTGATCAGGTTCTTTCTTTAACTGCTACAGTGAATTATAACATGAATATGCCATATTTTATTTAGCAATTTTCCTATTGATTAACATATAGGCTTCTTTCTAATTTTGTGTTATTGCAAACAATTCTGAAATAGATATTTCATTGATTTATAGCACATTTTTGGAACATGTGTAACAATTGGTAAGGCAAATGCTACTATTGTAATAAATGCTTTTAAAATCACTATGATGCTAAGAATTTAATGTAATTTCTTTCTGATTTACACACTTGAGATCATTTTTCCAATCTCTGAAATGACTTGAGAGAAGCTGTATCCCAAAGATTTAATGAGGTTATGTCCCTTTTAACTGTCAAGAGCTCCCCATTCTCTGCACTGATATTCTTTTGAATTGTTGATAATTAATCAGGAACATCAGTGGTGAAATGTCACATAGATATCACTCCAGCCCTTCGATCTGTAGCTTTAAAAGTAGATTTTTCTCCCTGTCTGCTGGCCTTGTCATTGCCAAGCTTCCCTCTTATTAACCTTGAAGTCACACGGAACAGACTCTCCTGTGATTTCATCATATCTCCCATCTGAAGAGATGCTATCACACTCCAAAAAAATAAATTAAAAGGACCACATCACCCCCACACAGAGGCAGGTCATAGGTTTTATTTTTATTTTTTTCCTTCAATGGTACTTTCTTCACCCCCATCAAAGTCAAGCCATCACAGACTTTGCTTTGGGCTTTATATCACAAAATTTTAATATTGAAATTATTAATTTAAAATTAAAATTATTCACAAAGTTTCCTTCCCTGTGATGAAGCCAGTTCTCTTTGAGCTGTTTGGAAAAGGAGCTATCTGCTTCTTTAAACTTTGTCTTTAGTTTTCCCGTGGCACTCTTGTATAATAAACAATGGTAAACAAAATTTTCATAAAAGCTTTCCAGTATCTCTGTAAACTGCACAAAATGGAAAAGCCTGCTTGTGAGCTGTGTAGTAAAAGATATCCTGTGCACAATTTTTCTTGAGCTTAGGAAAGTTGCCAGCATATGGGACTGACCCATGGAAAATGGTAAAGGCTGTGGAGTTTGACCTCACATTCTGGGCTTTCTCTTCAATATTAAAAACTCCTTGGCTGCTTCAGATTACAGATGTTCTTGTTTTCCCTTAATCACTTTAGCCAAATGCTTGTGGTCTTTGTACTAACAGAAAGATCAGAATACTAAGGCAGTAGAAGAATTTTCAGAAAAGGGCAATTTTAGCAAGAAAGGGGAGGGGCAGACACAAATGCTACAGGGTGACTTTGACTTGGGATGAAGGAGAGTTTACTTGGATTGATAAAGTGGCACTATTTCAGCAAGAGACCTTCAAGTAAATGTAAGGTTCTGTTTTATTTCCAGCTGGGTTTGCATAAAGCTGAAGGTCAAAGCAGACTGAGGGACAGCTTTCAGGGTAGATTTGTTGATACTGCAAATTAGAACCTTCCTAGCTGGGGCTGGAATTCAATATGGGTTCACAAAACCAGGACCAACCAGGTGTCAAGTCTGCAAAGAGACAAACAATTGAACCCTTGAGGTTAGGTCTGAAGAGCAGGCAAATTGATGGTAATGGTGCAATGGCTTACTAGTTTTTGTTTTTATTATTCAACAAGGAAGGGATTCTTTTAAGATTAATCACATTTTTAAGTCTATATTTCTGAAGAATTAGAAATAAGCTCTTTACTCCTTTACACAATTTATCCCTTATAGTCACAGCCATTACTACCATAGCCCCTTCTGCAATGCCTTGTTATTGACAAGCTCCAACCCTTCCTGTATGCTGAATCCTGGAGACTTGGATACACCTCAGAGGAGTCCTTTACTATGGTATACATAGCTGTTACCCATTCTCCCCTAATGACTACAATTGATTTAGTCTTTGGGTTTCCAGGCAGAAAGTCATAAATGACAGTATATAGACACAGACCCACTACTGGTTTAGTCCTATGAATTCCTGAGATGCTTTTCTTTCCCCAATAGCTAATTCTAGTACCTGTGGCTTTTCTTGCCTTATGATTTTTCTCTAAAGGGCCCTCTGCTGTGTTTCAGTATTCCCTTTACTTCCCCTATCCCCCCTCAACTTTACAGAAAAATGTTGATCTCCCAGATTTCTCCCACCACAAATAGCTATATACATTGAATTTTCTGGCATATTTTAATACAACTTTAGATATACTTATGAATTTTTTAATAATGATCTGCCATTTATAACATCCTAGAAAAAATATATATATATATAATTTCTCCCTTTATTTATGAAGCTCCTGACAAAAGAAAAATTAGAATTCGTTTTCCACATTAATGAGGGTATCTAAACCAACTTTGATCCAAATTAAAATGAAAAAGATGCTGGTTTATTTGAAAACTGAAAAAGGTAAATTGTGAGGACACCAGAGACAAATTTTAAGAGTTGGGTGCACATAAAAACATCTGTAGAATAAATATTGACTCAAGAATTCACAATGGAATCATCATCCTTGTTAATTTTGACATTGGTAGAACTTGGATTACACATTGTGGAATATTATAGTATGTTTTATGTTTCTGCTTAGATTCTTTTCTAGAACAATGGATATTTAAGCTTTTTTTTCACTTTTAAAAGTCAGTGCAAAGGGAGTTAGATGAGTCATAATGCTACAGAATGTTCTTTTAGATAAACTGAACAGATTCGTGACACCATGTTGAACTGATATAGAAAGATAGCAGGCACTGCTAACTGAAGGAACTGAACTCTGAATTTCTGTTCTAGTAGTGAGTTTGTATGTTATTTGTTAAGTCCATTTCTCTATTTTTACAATTGTGTTGGTAATAATACCATATACGGCTTCTGAGCAGAAGAAATGTGTTAATTCCAATTTAAATTATATCATACAGTATTTAGCACATAGTAGGATCTCGTCAAATAGTAGCTGTACTGACTTGTGTGCATGCTTTCTAACATCTACAGTGTGGGTACAAGTTGGGTGCAGAGCTACATGCACATACACACACAAACATACCCAGAGAGAAGAGAGATAGGAGACAGAAAGAGATGTGGAAACGTTTGAAGGGCCTCTTGCTTTTCAACACTCTTTGGCCTCAAAGGTTGCATATATTATTTTACCAAGAAACAAATATTAGGTCATTAGTTTAGGTACATAAAGAATAGAAAGTTGTATAATTCTAATTAGTAAAAGTGAAAAAGCTGGGGTTAGCTGTGAATTTTCTCTATTTAATGCATACTTCTGTCTTTCACTTTACACTCCCAGCAAATAAGAAATTCCTTCCATTGCATCTTTCTTTGGAAGGAGTCCTGCAGCTGCACGTTTTCCAACAAAGTCTTCACATGCTTTAATATACAGATTACTTAAATGAAAGAGTGAATGGAAAACCATTCTCACACATTCCTAAGGATACACCTTGGGGACAATCCAAGAAAGTGTAATATTTTTCTTACAAACTATTTCAAAATCTGTTTGCATCAATATGCCACAATTTTATTTGATCTTTAAGGTATTTAAATGTTGAAAACAGTGATATAGAGTTAACAGAAGTGGTATAGAATTGTCCTTCTAATGACCCCCCATGACACCTTCTAATGAATACTTGTATTTTATTTCACTTCATCAACTTTAAATAGCAATTAAAAAAAACGTAGAATTTGGAGAATGTGAGAAAGATGGTTATAAACTGAAATGTTCCTTGACACTGGCTTGAAGAGATCTTTTTGAAACAATGTAGGAACTCTTCTAAAGTTAGCCCTTGTCATCATAAAAGAGGGCTGGCAGAGGATGAGCATCTATTCTCCAGCATTTTAAAATGGATCTCTTTCTATCTGTTTTCCATTAAATACTCTTAGAGCATTTTATAAAAAACAGTGGACATGTTCATGTGGTTTTCAGCTGGTAAGAGTGCAGTCAATTAATTGTTTTTAATTTCTTCCTGCTCAAATAGTCTGAAAGGTAAACACTATATTATACAACCTAGCAATTGTGTTTCTATTTATTTATTTAACTGATCTAAAAATTTACGTCTACACAAAAGCCTTCATGTGAATGTTTATAACAACTTTATTCTTAATCTCTAAGAACTGGAATCAACCAAGATGTCCTTCAGTAAGTGAATGAATAAAAAACTCTGGTACATTCACATGATGCAATATTATTCAATGATAAAAAGAAATGAGCTATCAAGTCATGAAAAGACATAGAGAAATCACAAGTGCATGTTTCTAGGTAAAAGAAGTAAGCCTGACCAAAATATGTATCCTATGATTCTATTCATGCAACATGCCAAGAGAGGCTCTACCACTGAGATGGTAAAGAGATTAGAGGTAGAGAAAGTTAGAGGGAGAATGTTGAATGGGTGAAGATCAGAACCTTCTGTGAACTGGGTAAACTATTCTGTATGATATTGTGATATTGGACCACGACACAATGCATTTACCAAACTCAGAATTTTACTACCTAGAGTGAATCCTAATATGTGTACATGAAAAATAACCATGAAGTCAAAAGATCCAAGGCTATAACACAGAGTGTGAAAAAGAATTGGACTATACTAGAATGTATGAAAAACCTAACTGATGTAGGGGTGGCAAAAGTTGCTGACCTAAGTTACTTTAGAGATTAGTGAAGAATATTAGATTGACCACTAAAGACACTTTGAATCAGCAAGTAGCCTAGTTGGTAAAGTTTTTTTTCCCATGGTGACACAGGCTAACAATTCTGAAATCACAGTGTATGAATACTGCTATAGAAAACTAAATAAATGTATGTCTATGGCAGAATCTATGTTTTGTACATTTAGCTGGCATAAATAAACATGATGTAACATTAGAAACTTCAGTATGAACTCAGATTTAGCTTAATAGAAATGGGTACATAGAAATGTGTATAGATATGATCAGCTAGTATATACTTATATATTTTGTTCCTCTGTGGGCTGAATGGGCCTTCAAGCAATGCTGTCCCAGTACCAGTAAAATACCCTATTTCGAAATCTAATTCCATTTTCCAACAATAGAAATGAAGATTTCTTGAAGAAATGGCTCTTTCTAAGAATGGTATACAAAGTGGGCCTGGAACATTTTGTAGGCCAAGAAAGGATGGATTAACAAAGGCAAACCAACAAATCATATGGACAGAAAATCAAAAGCAGCCAGGTATGGTGGCATATACCTATCATCCAGCTGCTCAGAAGGCTGAGGCAGGAGGGCCACATATTCAAAGTCAATCTGTGCAAGTTAGTGAGACCTCATCTTTCAATAAAAATGAATAAAAAAGTCTGTAGGTATATGATATAGCTAAGTGGTAGAGCTCCACTGAGTTCAACCCCAAGCACCACACCAATAAAAGAAAAAAAAAAGTCTAATCCATAGTGATGGAGATATGTCACCATAAGATCCAACTAAAAGTGCTCCTAATGATCAAAGCTGAACACTTTGAGCAACAAAATAGAATTGGATTATAATCCAAAGAATAAAACAAAAACCCACAAATTCATTTTGGATTCTACTCTGGTCTTCTGACCCCAAACTAAAAATGTTGCCCAAATAGCCTGTACCTAACAATGAGAGAATACATCAGAGAAACCCAAAGTGAAAATATCATTAAAATACCTGCTTGTCCTCCTGAAGCTTTCAAGGTTATCAGAGACAAGGGAAGTCTGAGAAACTGATAGCAGCAAGAAGAGAATGAGGAGATAGAACTAAATGTCATATAGCATCCATGATAGAATTTAAGAAGAAAAAAATGAACATCAGGCAAAAAAAAAAAAAAAACAAGGAAAACTCAATGAAATAGGGATTTCAGTTATTAAAAATTTATTCATTTTGGTTCAGTCATTGTGACAAATATACCATTTTTTAATATCAGTTGTTAACTCATTTTGTCCTATCATTGCAGATGTGGAGCTCTTATAAAAACTAAAATTGAGCAACACATATACCATTTATAGCAATTTTGAAATAATTTTTATGTTCATAGACTTAAAAACTTGGGACTTAATTGATTAAACAAAGGGAGAATTTGGGTACAAGGTGCATGTACAATGTGTGCTATCTTTGCAACTTATAAATATAAAACTATTTAAAAAAAGTTCATTTTTAAAAATTTGAAATAAAGATTAAGCATAGCATATTTTACATTTAGTTGGCTTATATGAGTTTTATGTAGTTTTTTTGTTCTAGTGAAATTTCAAAATGGAAATGAATGTCTCCTCCTCATTAGTGAATATAATTTTTATAAAGGGAAAAATAAAGGCAAGACAATATCTGTAGAACCCACAACAGCTTACAAAGATGAGACCTCAGGTCTTGTAATTCAAGGTAGAGAAAAGCTTCTGAGTTATAATAGCCAGTTACTTCTCTCAATTCCACTAGCCAAAGATAGCTTTCCCTCATTTCTGATGCCGCTCAGGCTGTCCTCTTTGTTATTCTTCTCATTTAATCAATTCAGATTATTCCAGTGAGGATGCTAAATTTAATGTCTTAGCCTGGTGCCTCCTTTACCCACAAGACAGGTAGTGTTGTAAGGACCTGATCCACACATCCTTCCCCTGGTTGTTTCAGCCTTGACCCAAAGAGGCTGAGCTATTAATGAGAAAGAGGTTGAGTCTTCCTTGCTCACTCAGCCCTGTCCTCTCTCCTGAGACTGCCAACAAGAGAAGCAATTAGGGCCAATTGTGATGGTGGTTGGCTGCCTTTCAAAAATAGAGACCATTGCAAAATCCGGGGAAGAGCTTGCGTGACTCTCTTTCCTTACAGAGTGCAGACGCATTCTGTGACAATGCTGAGAATTATCCAGATTATCCATGGGATCCTGAAATACTCCAATTACCAACACTTGTTTTCAGTCTCATTGTGAACATTCTCTGAAGTCCAGAAAGGATATTCTGTAACAGGGGTGGAGGTGGTAGTGGAGAGCAGGGAGGAAAAAGAAAACTGAGAATGAAATTATTTTCATCTGTGACTCAAGGCGCCAAAAGATTCAGTGTCTATCAGAGGCTCTGATGTGCTTTAATAACCTTTACCTTTGTGGAGAAATGGCTTTCTACAGACTCTGGGATCTCACACCAAGCTGTGCCCATAATAGGTTTGCTATATTGACTTGAAGAAAAGTGTATTTGTTTGTTTTAAAAGAACCCTCTGTGCCCTCCCACCAGGAGTTACACAATACCAAAGCATTTAGTAGGGCTCTCTTTTTAAAAAACTGAAAACTAATATGCGTTTCTGTCACATATTTTAATACTTTGAACAGGATTTCCTTGCTTTGCATTTGGGGGAATGATGACCTGATTGTGAATTAACTACAATGTGAGGAAGCCCTTGTTAACCTGTTACAGGCTATTGTAAAAGCTTCATCCTTCAAGGAAAGAAAGGGAACCAAAAATCTATTTTTCCTCTGAGCACATTTTCCCTTGTCAATTCAAAAAAAGGATTATGTGGATATCTACTAAATGCTTAATTTCCATAATAAAGTCATAAGTGATGCTTTTCTTTTCCTTCTTTATAAGTAGAGCTATTAATATGCTGTTATTTGTAGTCTATGATCTTCTTACTTACCTCTATCTGTGTGATATTAAATCAAGAGTTATCATCCGGGAGACAGCAGATGATGACTCCACTCAGGATTCTTCTGAGCACTGGGTCCTATGTATCAATTTCAATAGTGATAAAGGTACCATGTGAAGGGACCTTCCTGGTATTTTCTTCTGCTACACCCCTGTTTACATTCAAACTTCACCACTCTTAAAATTTCCTAAATATTTCTTTCTTATAGTTAGTATCTTTTAAATTACAATACTAACATATATGCAGACCCTCATTGCTATATTTCTGGAGTTCTGGAAATTGTGCAATTATGTGCATAAACCATTTGCTCATCTTTTTAAGAGCATCTGTGTTTCTTCATGACTGCTCATTTCTGTAGTTTATAATTTTCATTTTGAAGCATTCTGTATCCTGGACCATTCTACACTGGGCAATAGCAGCTGTCTCACCTCTGATAGGATTATACTTTAACATCCTGGGTTTTGTCAACATGCATCTTGGAAGGAAGGCATAGGTGTGTGTGTGCATGTGTGTTTACTAGGGGTGTTTATGTGTTAATCAAGACTGTGTTAATCAACTCATATCTCTTTGATTGTTCCCAGTAGGCCTCTTGCAGTTTATCAGCTCTCTGCTGGCTCAGCATCCCTTTGGTTGCTCTATTACTGCCCTTTAGAGTAGGAACAGAGATGCTGAGGGAATTGGATATTGTTGCATTCAAATGCATTTGTTGTTCAGGTGGAAACAGACCTTACTGTCTAAGTGTCAACTCTCATGTTACAGATTCAGAAGGAACAGGTTTCACAAAGTTTATGATTTTAAATAATGGGCAACCAAAGATATCAAAGTCTAATCAATGGAATTTGTGAATGTTGCCTTAAATGGAAAATAATTCTTGCCAGGTGTAATTAAAGTATAGATTTTGAAATGAGGAAATTAGTTTGGATTAATCCATTGGGTCATAACTGTATCACAAGTTATAGTAGCTCCTTATAAGAGAGAAGCAAAGGGTGATAATCCAGACTGGGAAGGAGAAGACAATATGGAGACAGGCAGTGACTGAGTGCTATAGCCAGACACCTAGGAACACCAGGGAAGTTGCAATTGAAAGAGACAGGAATACATGCTCCCTGACAGTCCCTAGAGAAGGGACAGCTGGATTTGGTCTTATAACTTACAAACCTGTAAAAGAATAATTTTTTCTTGTTCTAAGCCAGGGAGTCTGCGGTTATTAGTTACAACGGCCTCAGGAAATGAAAACAAACAAACCAAAAAAACCCAACAGCAACAAAAAAACACAGGTTATTGTATTTCATAAATCCTATTCCTCATAGACTTATTCAATGATCAGAATTCTTCAGGATTTCCATCATCATGAGTCTTGGGCACTACCACCCTCTCATTTTCTACAGCTGCAGTGATCAGTACTATAGCCACTGGCCTCATGTGGCTATTGAATAATTGAAATGCAGTTACTGGGACTCAGGAATTGAATTTTTAATTTTATTCAATTTTAATTAACTTAAATTTTTAAAACATTTGATTCAGTCATTGGAAAACTTTTTAAGTATGCTTGGAACAGTTTAGGTACCTGTATATGAATTTTTTTTCAGATGTACATTTTATGAAATATATTTCAGAAATTTCCAATTTGAAATGTGCTCTAAGAGTAAACCATATGCCATATTTCAAAAATTCATTATGAAAAAATAAATATAAAATTTTTATTTTGATTACACATTCAGATGGTTTTATTTTATATAAATTTCCTTAAATAAAATACACTATTGAAGTTAATTACATTTCTTTCTACTTTTTTTAAGTAAAACTACTATAAAGCTGAAATACCATGTGGGTCTCACATGATATTTCCTTTAAACAGTGCTATTCTACCATCTTCCTTATGAGACTTAGCAAACTGCTCCTAGCAAAGGTCTGGTCCCTTACACCTTTTATACCTTTTGGTCTGGTATATTCACCCAAGTGTCCATTGTCTAGGGAAGGATTATGGTCAAATCTTTGCTCTCACAGAGAGTCAATTTATTTGTCATTTTGAATAAAAGCAATTAGTTTTGAACCAAATTTAAAAACAAATAATGACTACTACTTTCATTCATCATCACATGTACAAGGTTTATGAGTCTGCCTACAGAAGACAGTGTTCTTCATGGATGCTCCTTGAGGTTGTTTGCAGTTTGGGGAAATTATATAACTTCTCTTGAAGCACTGAATTTCCAGAGACTTGGCAAACATATTCCAGTCTCAATTCTCATATTGGTAGTTCTGTATGTAGCAGCAATATTTTATTCTTGCTTTGTTTTATTTGCCATAAAAGCTCTCTTCAAAAATAAAAAAAATATAACATGGTTAGAAAATTGTGTAAATAAAATAACTGTTTTAATTAAAATAATTGAAGGTATCCTTTTACTTGAGGATGTAATGATTCTAATTTCTCTGCTATTACACTGAATTTATAGTCTGTGATTTAAAATATTACTGATTTTAGGTAGTTACCATATTGAAAACTAACTCAGTTAAACCAAGAATCAAGATCAGAAAGATTATTATCTATTGGTCCATGCTAACTGATTGTGGATCCAAAATCTGTAAGCAATACTCAGCATCTGAGCATGGAAAACCCCTCTTTGAATTTGGGATCCTTCAATTTTATTTTCTTTCTTTCCCTCTTGACTCTTCAATTAACTCACACCCTATTTTGGGTCCCTCCCACATTGCTGCTACAATCCCACAGCTACCCTAATCCTGTTTGTTTTAAGGGTAACCTAAAAAGAAAACTAACAAGTGTATCACTTAAATTATATAAGGTATGGGAGCTGGAAAGAACTTAATGATCCCCTCATTTCATAGATGAAGAATAGTTAGAGTCAAAGCCAGAACTAGATCAAAGGGTCTTTAGATATCAAATCTAATTTTCTTTCTGCTAAATCACACTTTTCCAGTAAAAATGATGTGAACTACCCCGAATATTATACTCCTACATAATTTTCCAACTTCCAAAAGAATATGATCAAAAATGAAAGGCCAGCTCTTGTGAAAATTAGAAATGGCAGGTGGTTATTCTGATGCCGCTATAGCTATGTGTCTCCTGAATTCAAAAGGTGCTCTTTGTTCATTCACCCCTCATGCCTGAATGTTTGCTACTAAAATAGGGTTGATACTTGTAAGGCAGACACCCTAGACATGGATAGTTTCTAAAAGTGAGAAAACTTTTGCCAATGGTATTTATAGAATCTTATGTAAAGTTTCTAAGAGGAAAAACTAATTTATATCAATAAATTTTTTAACTAAGAGATCAGTCCATATATTTTAAGATTTTAAGATAATGTGTTATTTAAAGACATTCTAACTTTCAAAACTCCATAGTAGTTATTTTGTGTAATGAATTCTGACATCATAGCAAAATTTTTTAAAAAATCAAAACATCAAAAGAAAATAGGTTCAATTTGTAGGAAAAGTGAATAACCTAGTTGATATTGGTACATGTTAAATACTTATAAAGTACTATTTAATAATTGAGTTTGCTTTTCAATATTCATGCTCAAAAACATCCAACCTATATACTGTCCTTCTCAAAATGTTTAAGTACTTCTAGTTGGTATATAATGTTCTGCTTCTGTGACTAGATTGTTGGTTCACATTCAAGGTCTTTCCCCAATGGCATAGAAGCTGGAGTGGGGTAGTATGTGTGGCCATGATGACTGAGTCAGGAGAAAGCACAAACACAGTTAAGAGCTGCATGTCATGGCTCCTGGTGCTGATGGGTGACCTGTCCCATCTACACTTTTGGTTTCTGGGTTTTATATTACTAGTCTGGAAAGCTAGGATTATCCAGGTACTGTCCACTTCATGGAATTTTGAGGATATTACGCAATAGTATATTCATGAATATTATGAAGCACAAATAAGGTTAGTTAGGCACTCTACACTAATAGGGTATTTAGAATAATGGCAGGAGAAGGGGAAATGAAGAAAGAGAATGATATGAAATAAAGAAGTAATGGAGAAGATCAAGGACTTAGAAAGAGTCATATTTAAAGGTACACAATTAGCATGGAAGTCTTATTATTCCTTAAAGACTTAGAATTTCAGACTACCATGTATTACTGGGAAAAATATACAAGAACTTTCTCACATATTGTAGTAGCAGATTTTGATAGAGAGATTGGGACAGTAGCATTAATTTTATTCTTGGCATTACTCAAAAACATTATGCATGCATGCTCAGTGGCATTACAATTGCATGGTAACAACATTACTATTCTCAAATTCTGTGGGTGGGAGTCTCAATTGTTGACTGAAGTTCTCAATCATTGGGAAATCGAGGAGTTGTCAATTAAATTGGAGGACTGTCTTTGATAGATGATTCTGGGAAGCTACTATTCTGATTCCTTAAGTGTCTTAACATTAATTCTTTGTTTTAGGATAGGAAGTGGGGAAAACAGGAAAAATGAATTCTTTAGTTGGAGAGTAGATATAGTGTGATAAACATAGCTATCAATTCTTATTATGCTGCTTTGTATCCTAACAGCTCAGTGGCTCACATATTTTTAAATGTTTATTGTATTATCATTAACTCTTTGTTTTACCTTCCTCTTCTTCTTTTTATAAAGTGCATTTCAATTTATTTTCCATTAAAGTAAGTTCCTGTTCAGTCATTATGACAGATGACCTCTGAAAGTAGTACTAAATGGACATGCAAGCATGATATGTGAATACAAGTAGTTATTTCTGATATTTTCTTTGTACACAAAGTTTTCTTCAAAGCAATAGCTAAAGCTTTTTGCCCTTTTCAAACCCTCCAATCCTCGGGAGGTTATTTTCAGTGAAGTGGTGAGAAGGAAGAGTTCAAATAGGATTGATTTAATAGAGCTATGAGGTGAAAAAGCTTGCAACATGCTGTCTGCCTGAAATGGCCAATCACGGAAGCATTAAAATCAGAGTGGGAAAGGAAGCAGAGACATCCCCAAAATGTGCCTGAATTACACAATGATGGCAACTTGCCATTCTTGTGTGGAGAAATAAAAGTATTAAAACTGGGAAATGGTCAAAGCAACATTGAAAGGACCCCTTCTCTGGGAGTTGCAACAGCTTCAGCTGTAAATTTGGTGTGGGAAAATGTCCCCATTACCTTTTCCTCACTGATGACCCAAGATATTAAAAGAAAACTGTCATATTTCTTTTGCTCATTTGTATACTTAATTCCTCCAAAGATTATTTCTCTCTTCCTCACATGTACTCCCTTCCTATTATCACAAATATTTATTCTCTTAATATTTTAATAGTTTTTCTTTGTGTTACCAGCTATTAAAGAATATTGTCCACGTACACAGTCTTTGGAGCTGCCTATCAGGGCATGGCAAGTCTAACCGAGGGCAGTAGCTTTCTAAGAGATTATTGTGTAAGAAAAATGATACTAGTATTCATATAGATCACTGATCTCTGAAACAGAATGTGGAATACTGAAATAAAATGTAAGCAATGGGTCCTGCTAACAGTCAGTAGATGGTACTGACTCATTGTGTGGTTGTCTCTATCTCAAGGTCATTTAACCCAGAAAAGCAAATCTAGAGATCTGGTCATTAATGACATGGTATGTGTTCACAAAATGTGCAATAAATTGCTTTGCAAACCAGAATTCCTGCTGAAACCCCTATATTGATTACCACATGTAAATAGACGTGTGAGTGTATCACAAAAACAGGGGAGATTCTTTTAGGCATAAAGAAAATATATAGATGTAACACCATCACTTGGAGAGAGCTGTAACTTTTCTAATTTCTAACATTTCAGGGGGTTGAGGGAGAGAGAAAGAGAAAGTTAATTAGTTAAAATGTGCAATATTGAATACTTTATAACCTACTTCTACTGGAGTAGATTGAGAGTGAAGGAAGGAATTGGAGGAAAGATGTACACACACATCTTTCAAGAGTCCATCAATGACTGAAAAGTTGGAAAATAGATTGGAGGAAGTGAGAACAACTAAAGGATTAATATCATTGAGATGACAGCAATAAAAGAGCCCACCAAAACTATTAAACTGGACTTCAGTTACATGAGAGTCACTTCCTTTGTTTTAATAGGAAGAAAAGGAGCACAGTTGCAGGTGGGTTTACAAATGGATGAAATGACAAGAAAATGAAGAAAGTCCATGAGGGTACCATGTCCTGGTATTTTCTTTTGAAGTTTGAAGGAAAGTCTTCAGTTGAATGGAAAAATAAAAAGTGTTCTAGGCACTTCAAGAAGAATGGACCATATATTAAAATGTTCTTGATGAATAAAATCCAGCACTTGATGGTTGCATGGTAGGATTATTAGATACTCTTGAGTTCCTATCTGAGGTTCATTATCATGCACTTAAAAATAAAACCAGTTAGACTAGAGGTGTGATATTTGTAGGAATACATAGATTTTTAGGCACAACGACAGAAAAGGTTAATGGTATAGCAGTCTCAGAACTGGAATTTTGCCAGGTCATTATAACAGAGGGAGCTGAGAACATTTGGAGGAGTGTAAACAAGAAGCAAGAAAAAGAAGACAGTGGAGAATACATAGGGCATTTGGGAAATCGAAAATTGTGGCAGTAGAAGTTCCCAAGCAAATTAAAGGGGACATTTTGAAGTGCCATCAAAGGTGAGAGTGGTTTAACATTGGGCACCTAGTGAGCAAAAACTCCAGTGCATGTCCTTGACCATGCACTTGAATTGGGAAATCATGGAGGAAAACCAAGACTTGAAAGAAAAGAGAGGTTAGTTGAATGATTCATTAATGTGGATGTTGAATTCACTGTGAATAATGGCAACAATTGTGGTAGAGAGGAGCTATGTGGTAACGTTTTTCATGAAATAAAGGAAGTGACAAAGAGGTAGGGAGGTAATTGCCACAAGTAAGATGAGACTGATTTATCAAGGTGGTGTACATTTACAAGAGTAGTGGTTTTTTGAAGGGGACGGGGGCGTGGTTTGCCACAGGGGAAGCAAGGAGGACACTAGCTCCACTTTCTATCCTTGAGGTCATGTTGTATATAAGTGAAGATATTATCACTGCTTGAGGTTACAGAATAATTTGTTCTCAGAGTAGAATTATGTTTCAGCTAAGATAAGGAGGTAAAGGAAATGTTGTAAGAAATGAACAGTAGAAAGCACCTTAGGAAAGGGAGGACACCTGGGATGGGTCTGACTCAGAGATAAATTGTGAAATATGGTGATGAGTCTGGATTAAAGTACCTAGAGAATTCCAGGTTATTGATGGTGACTACTAAGCAACTAGTAGTAACATTGGTGTTATGGTCCTGATAGATCTGAGATGGTGGGTATTTACAGAACTGCAGCTCTGTAGGGCTTAGCTTATTTTGGTAGAACTTCCTTTGCTTTGGAGCACAGGTAGAGCTGAACCAAAGCTGCTTTGTTCAATCTGTTTTACATATAGACTTCCTCAAATTGTTTTGTTTAAAGGAAGTGTTATGACTTTTAAAAAATAAAAACTATTGTTGTAGGTCATCAAGACTAATTTATATTAATCCCTGGGTAACCCCCAAAAGGACCAATGAACTTATTAATTCAATTTAAATTAATTTTAGTTTTAACCATCTTCCCTTTCACACTGAATGGTAGATGGGATCATAATTGGGTCTGTGAGTAGGAATTGGAGCAGAAAAAGCAAAAATTATCAGGAGACAGGGAATCAAATTGAATAAGCTGAGAGTTCTGATTTTGTTTTTCCTGTCAGACAAGATGTTGGAGCTTTGTCAGAGAATAGCATGGCAAACTCTGGACAACCCTATCCATTAGTGAAGATTTATACATATCAACTTCTATTTCAGACTGAAAAGACAGTTGAGAGGCAGAACAGGCCTGTCTTAACAGTACCGATCCTCACGTAGGTTATGATCTGCCCCTTTCCCCTCCCTCTCTGCTCTTGTATAGCAGATGACAGCAGCTTCTTTCATTTGATGGACAAAGATTAGGCAGTGAGACAGACCAACTTATTCTTCTCTACACTGGTTATTTTCCATCATAGAGACTGTGTGTCATTGACATCAGGCACTCAGCCACCCCCGACCTCCTCTTTCTTCTTTTAAACCAAAGTAACAACATCTGGATGATCAGAATGATTAGCGTTCTTTTATAACTAGAATTCTTGAACATTTGTGTTGGCTGAGATAATGGAATTTCCCCTCACATAATCTGCTATCTTCAGCAACATTCAGAAACATAATTTTCCTATTATGAGAGCTCAGTTCACCATTTTGGGGCAAAAATCCAAGCTATTTTTGAGCATAAATGAGAAAAAGTGATTTTTTTTTGTATCAGCACCTGTCAAAGAAGTTTCTCTTTCAGAAGTTTTCTGTAAGTTACTCTAATTATTGTCACCATGATTAATTGACTTCACTGTTGAGCTTATATTATTTTGATGTTCTCTTTGTATTCCTTCTATTAGATTGACTTTCTCTTCATTGCCCTTCCAGATAACCCTGGGACAAGGCTATATGCTACTGTTATTTGCAGCCAGAAAATTGCATTTGCCCATTATCATTGATATAATTTATTGTTACTGCTCATGTAGTCATCTCTATCTGTGTGTCCATGAAAGAGGAATCCATAATTTGTTCATTTTGTCTCCCTAGTGTCTAGCACAGAGCCTAGCTCAAATAAATATTTAATAAGTATTCATTTAGTGAATATATTTTTGAATTTTTAAAAATAGTATTTTTATTATTATAACAACATATTATTATATTATATCATGACACTGGATTTAACATTTATTAAAATAGAACTACATTCTCTCATTTCCAATTGGTTATCTATTTTTCTAACTCTAGGCCAATTTCAGTGCCTGAGATTAAAATGTGGCCAATGTTTGTCAAACAGAGCAGAAGTTCTTTTACAGTGGTATCCAAAGTTGGAAAAGGTGAGATTTGGAAAGGTAACCATTGATAAAATGCTTTGTAGGTTTAAAGATACTCTCATATTGATATTAAAAAAATAAACACTGTAATTCTAATTCTAGTTCCTTAGATCCATATTCTTCCTTCCTCCATTGTGTCTGAAGAATCTACAGTATTTTACTTTTACAACCTGTTCTTATTGTTTGTATCCTTTCATGCAACTCTACTGAGTTCTCCTAAGCAGGTGATTTTCATCATGAAAAGGATATATCTATTCAGGAAAACAGCCCCTTTCCTGCCATTCAAAAACTATCCACTGAACTTTGAGGTCAAAATGCAGTGCTGATGGAAATCAAATATGATATTACTGTGATAAGAGAAGAATCAAAAAACTTTTGTTCCATAGCAAGGCAGCTCTTTCACATAAGGGACAGGATTATGAGTGGCAGTATTTTGAGTCACGTGTCAATCAGCTCTTAAAACAAGGCTGCAGTCACGTCCAAATAATCAACACAATATCAGAATCTAGTGTAAATGTATCTGTGGGAGTAGATCAATAGGTAAAGAATGGGAACAGGTAAGCAGTTCAGATATGTATGTATGTATGTGCAGATGTTTAAAAGAGAGTCTCACTATGTTGCCCATGCTGGTCTCAAATTCTTGGGTTTAAGTGTTTTCTTGATATATTTCCCAAGTATCTGGGACTTAGGCCTGTGCCACCATGCTGACTACTTCAGATTTTAAGGAAAAAAAATGGTACAAAGTAATGTCATCAAATAAATGATAGCCTTCTCTTGCTTTCCTCTTTGAAGCTCAGTTATGACAAAACGGGTATGATTTAGCAATACATGATGCTTGCCATACCCTGACACTTGCTATTTGACCTTTTAAGTTGTGGAGTCAATCCAGAAAATAATATGACTGATGAAACAAATCCAATGTTTAGGTCCAGAGCAGATTTTGATAATTTCAAAATATCACTGAGTATTTTAAATTTAAGATGGCCAATGAGCTTACATTTCAGATTATATATTTTCTTGTAAACCATAATATTTTCATTTTAATTTGTACAGGTGACATAGCTACAGAGTACTGAGAGAGCTACTGTCTCCAGTAGCCTTGAATTAAAGAAGCTTATATTCAAGTACAATGGAAACAGATGTTTAAACAGAAATTTCAATACAGTGTATAAAGAAAACATGGAGAAAAGCACTAAACTCTATTTTAAAGCTTTGGAGTAGGCCACTTAAGTATAATATCTAAACTAATGTTTTAAGAATGCATATAATTTTGACTTGAGAGGAAGAAGGGGAAGCTATTCTGTGTAGAGAGAACAGCAGGGACTGGTTTTGGAATTTTGTGTGCTAGGGAGCTTAAGGTAACCAAAAGTAACTACAAAGATCAGCAGAAAAGGAATGGAGTGTTAATCAAAGCTTAGATTATAAAAGATCTTCTTTGCTATATTAATGAACTTCAACTTCATCCCAAGGTAAAGACTTAGGCATGAGAAATATGATGTTTACTTCATTCAAGAAACTCTGAGGAATAGATATTTCAAGAAAAGTAGACAATACAGAACAGAAGCCCAATATAGTAACAATAAGAGTTATAAAGACATGAAGTAGAATTCTTTTAAAAAAGGAGATTCTAGAGGAAGAGAAATAAATACTGGATTTTGTGTCATCAACAATGCAATTATTCTTCTGGAATTGCTCATCTACTTCAGTTCAAGATGTTTTGAAAATATGTTGAAAATATATTAAGATGAATGGAATAGTAGGCATATGCTGGACTCTAGAGTAAAAATGGTGATTGAAGGTTATTGATTTGTATGTTTATGAGAAAGAGATCTAGAACAACAGTTATATTCTGAACTAAGAAAGATGAGCTTAAAACTGGGTATCAGTAAGAGAAAGAGAGTAGAGATTCTTTTCTGTCCCTTGTATGAACTGAAGCTCATAGAAAGTGTTGTCAAACTATATATTGAGTTCACAATTTTCTGTTTCTGCATTTTTTTTTAGTTCCACAGTTGCTGTTTTCAATTCCTAGATTCCAATTTATGTGTGAAATTCCTCATCTTGTCATCTATTTTCTGAATATTTAGTTATACTTATTTTATTAGTGAATTTTAATTAAACAGAGGAATGGGTTTTATTGTGGCATATTTTTACATACAAATTTAAATCCATGTCTGATTGTTCCAATATTTATTTTTATCTATGGGTCTGTTTCTGTTGTCTAGTTTTGCTTCTTGTTTTTGGTCCTTTGTTCCCATTTGTTCCCTATAAATATGTTCAAATTTTGTGTCAATAAAAATCAATAATTTTTGGTGAATTTAACTTTTGCATATGAAATGTTTCTGAACTTAAGCAAGCGGCTGCCAGCTAGTCATTCAGATATTGATGACATTTGTTCATTTAAGTGCATAATTGATGATTCTTTGATGACTTTTACAAAAGGAAGTAATAAAAATATAAACAGCTTGTATTAAAATTTCAAAGCTAAAGTCACACACAAAGAGTGTGCCAGCATAAACAATATCCATATGATAGTCAGATTTTAGGCACATACAAGCCATCTCTTGCAATACAACTTTGAATATAGACAAGGTTCCCCCAATTATAGACATCAATTCACCATAGTTTTGTAGCACTGTTCTTACACATATTTTTTCATCTTCTGTAAACTCAATGTCAGTGTTGTTCATGCCATGCCCAAGAAAACTCAATGAAAGAAAATAAATATTAAGAGATTAAAACACAAATTTGTTGGGTAAAGTTGAGCCTTGGTAGGATACAAACTAAACATATGCGGGTTTTAGGGGTTTCCCCCCCCCCCTTATCAGGGACCCTTATCATTGCCTTTGTGGCAATGTTATATCCCTGTTGAGAAAATATAAAGTAGGGATTGATTATCTTGATCCACTAAACCACTGAGATGATTTGAGACTAATTTTTAGCTTTTGTGAGAGCCTATTTTGGGGAGTGTTTGCTCTTATTCATAGGCTACAGTCTTTCAGAACTCTCAATGTAATGACCTTCCCTGAACTGGCCTTGCTCTCCAAATTTTGTTTCCTGGTACCTGCAACCCGAGGCTATTAAAATCCCTGTTTAGTTTGACATATTCACAGTTGATTTTTAACTTAAGGATTTTTTTTTTCGGTGTGTGTTTTGGGGTCCGGGGTGTCTCTAGGTCTTTTAGCAAGTACTACTTAGGAATCTTCAAATGTCATGAGAGGTAAAGTGGCATATAAAAAAAGGATTCACTTCTCTGAAGTTCCTTCTATCTCAGCCCCCTCATGTCCTGTCTGCCTTGCTAATCCTGAACTTCAATTTCTATTTTCCCAGTCTCATGAGCTTGTCAAAAGTTTTGAGCTCCTACATTCTGCTTGTGCTTTCTCCCCTGTAGAGCTTCCAAATTGGGAAATGCTTGGAGGGGCAAAGCAATGGAGAAAGTTCATTCACTTCCGAGTGTTTTCCTTTTCAGATTCTTGGATCACTAAATTCTGGCTGCCTTTGTTGTCTGTGATCCATTCTTACACTCTCTGTATTTTGTCCAGAGGAAGGGTTAGCTTGTTATAAGCTCCTTTATTATAGCTGGAAGCAGAAGGCTCATTTCAGTAATATGGACTATTTGGAGTTAGATTAGCTTCTGGCAGAGGAGACTGAGAAGAGCTCAGATATAGACAGGCAGATGTTGTGTCAACAAAGGTTGAAAACTGTGGTCGCTACTCTAATTATTGTTTTTTTTTTCCCTTAAATTGAGCTCCAAATATTTTAGTAGTGTTATACATAGTCCTCATTACAGTAAAAATCAGTGAGAAAGTGAAATTAATTTTAAAGTGTTTGCTTCACATACACTCTTTAAAAATATATTGTGTGTTTGAAGTTATACTGTTGTTTGTCTGGCCAGAGTGATTGCTCTATTTTCATAACCAACCCTGGAAGGCGCAAGTCTTCCTGAATTACTTGAAGTGGAACATTGAGAGACAGTGTGTTTATAGCTGATCTATTTTTTCAATAATTTGGGATAGGCTCTACACTAAGACCTTTCCAGTTCTACCATTTATTGGTTGCTTTTTTTTTTTTTTTTCCTTTTATGCCTCTGGTCTAATTCTCTGTCAGCAGTCACAAATGGAAGGTTCATTTTATTTTATTCTTACCCCATCTCTACAGCTAAACTATAACATTGAACTGTTTTTCAAGTTGCTCCCAGATGCTATTAAAACACTGTTTCATCTCTTCCCTCTCTGATACTGTCTTTGTTTTACACTTTTAAAGGAGGCAGTAGAATGTTTTCCTGGTCAGTCATAAAGGTTTAATGCTGTTGCCTTCTCTTTGAGGCCTAGTTACAGCACCTAATTCTGCTGATAGAATGTGATCTTGTTTGTTGTTATGAAAGGAACAGGAAAAAGCTTTTTCCATTTCTTTCACTTGAAGTTTCCCATGAAATAAGTCAAGAGTTCAAATTATTTTCTTAGTGCTTTGGTAATTTCAAAGTAGGTAATATCTATGTATGGGTCTAATTAAAATATTTTCATAGTTCCGTTATTTAAATAAAGCCACTGAGTTGATGGGTTTTTCTCCAGGTACTAAATAATGTTGTTATTTATTCATCCAACCCGCATGATAAATTAAGCCATTCCTCTGGTGTAATAGTTTCCAGCCTAGTGGAGTGAATGCACCAGCTAAGATGCTACTCTTAAAGGAAGGAAGACTAAAGACCTAACCACCTTGGGAAACTGAACAAGTCTGCCAAAATAAGGCGGGAAGTGTTTCAACTGTGTTCTCCTATTAAGGGAAACAGATTAAGAAAGGTAGGAGGTTAAGAGAAGGACCCGTTTTTAACAAATGCAGAAGTGCTAAAAAAACAGTTTGAAAGACTGACATTTTTCTTGTTGAGGGACAGTGGGCCAGCCTCTTCCCCTGTTCCCTGGTCATCTCTGTCTCTTAGAGGATGGGTCCCCATGAGAAAATAATGAGCAAAGGACAAAGGAGAAAGATCAAAGGAAAAAAAAAAAAACAGCTGGTTCGAAGAGGTTGTTGTTTCATGATTCTTTTGAGGTATCAGGGAATTACACTGACTAGCCTGCAGGATGGGATCAGGCCTCTTGTGAGATATTCACTCTACTAGGTCACAATCTAATTAAAATTTTTTTGAGGGGAATGTGTGTGTGCTGGGGAGATATTGATAAAAACTGGGTCTAATTCTTAGTTGTCCATAGAGACTTTAGGGCTTTTAGTGATAAGAGCTTAAAGTCCACTTTACACCTTTTTCCACCGTCCACTTGGATGCTGAAACACAAAAGTTGAGTTTAAACTCCAAAGTCCATTTAATTATAGGAAAATCATTCTTCTATATGACAACTCTTAGAGAAAAATAAGAGTATAACTGCCCATACTTTTCCTATTTTAGTCAAAATTATAAGTTGTAAGTTCTATACATGGAAAAGACTAAAGAATTTTTAGAAATACATGTATGCATAGCGATTCAAGTTATTGGAGATTCATGAAACTTTGCTTTCTAGAAGACTGGAAAAATAAGTTGTAGATATAATCCAGAAAATGTAGCGTGGTAAAATTTTTGTTTCCCATGTATTTAGACTTCAAGTAGGCTCTACTATTAGCATCATCTTTGCTAAGAGAGTAGAAAGTGTCACAAGCTTGTCTTCTACATACTTTTATTTAACATATTTTGGGGATGGGCCAAACTATTATTTTGAGTCCCCACAGTAAGTGTATAAACCATTTTTTTCTTATTTTTATTTCTTATTTTAACTAAGTTTATTTATAACCAATACATATAAGCATAAACTTGTACATATGTCTAAGGTACCATTTGATGTTTAATCAATCCATGTTTAGATTGTATACTGTGTAAGTCAGGATAAATATTGTCATCTCTTAAAACATCTATCATTTCTTTATGATCATTTTTAAAAACAGTGATTTTACCTTCTTTTTCTTATGCAGATAAATGATGAGCACATGAGAGACTCTATTCCAGCAATAATCGTTTCCAAATCACTAGTGTTCAGCAAAAGGCCATGCTTGGCATCTCTGGGATATATGAGCAGTGTCAGGTGTATGAGAAAGACCAATGGTGAAGGTTTAAGAAGCAAGGCTGCAGTGGTAAAAGATGTTATCTGAAACTGACAGATGCATGAAAATCATTTCTTGTAATAGACTAGCATACGACTTTATTTTCTTTCCTTAAATAAAGCATGCTGCTCTGATGCCTGTCGTACCTTTATGACTCTTCTAGGAGCTACAATTTCAAGCTTGAAAGCTAGACGATTGTTATGTGAGTGTGTCTTCTACATTTCTACAGGATTTAAAATACACAACAGGAGTAAATAAAATGGTGAGACCTTTCTAATCACATAGAAATAATGGGGGATATGCATCACATAGTGATCCACATGAAGCATTTGTAGTATCTTCTCAGACTGAATAAATAGAAAATGTTTTTATCCAGTTATATTAAGTCATGTAAAGGTCTGCACAAACTATATACCTGCAAAGTCCAGGACAAATATGAATAGATCAGACTAAGAGAACAGTTCTCATTAGAAAAGATTATCAGGGTACTCCACACTGATAATTAGGCACTGCCTTTGATTTCCATACATCTGTCCAGTTCTTTCTCAGACTTTCCCCCCATAGCCTTCTCCACTACCAATTTCTTTTCCTTCCTGCAATCAACTTCATTTTACCAGTTTTTCTATTATTTTCTCATTTTTTCTCGCTGTCACCTCATTTTTGGCTTCCTGTCTCATTATATTTGCCTGTCTCCCTGTCTTCTATTTTATTTTTTTTATTTCCCTTTCTCAAACACTGAACTAATTCCTCTTTGTGACTCTTCTTTAATGTGGTCAGTCTTGTGATTTCATTACAGCTCAAGAGCAAATAAACCCTGAGGTTTCTTTATTTCAGAAATGAGATAATAAACAGGATCTAATGGAAAGAAATGTGCTAGGGCTTGATCCAGGGTACTTACTCACAAATGCTATTCTTTGGAAGTCTGGCTCTGTGAAAGCAGAGCTGTGGCTCAGAAAGATCAAGACTGAACTCCTGTGTGGGAGAGTCAAGCCCTTAAAGGAGAAGCAAAATATTCACCAACAGCCTTTTCAGAACTTCTAAAATCTTATTCTGTTTCAGAATAGCTCTTTAAATGCCATCTTGGAAATGCCAGATCTTTCCTAAGGACACAATGGTGAATGATGCCAAAGCAGAGAAAGATGCAATACATCTTCAATCATGCTACTTAAGAAAGTAAATCATACTTTATAGATCTAAACTTACCCTTTCCAAACACATGTGTCTTTAGACACTGGTGATTAATAGTTGACACTGAAGCCTACCACCACAAGGCCTGATTAATGGCAGTGACATCATGACTTTTAACTATGCTATTAGTGCTGAGGCTTATGACAAATGCAAATGTGACATGTGGATTTTCATGGCATTTGCATAGATGCAGAAAACATTTTTAAAAATGACCTTTCCCCTTAGATTAATCATTGCTTTGTAAGGCAGCATGTGAGGGCAGCAAACTGGGCCTCCTCTGGCTTATCTGGGGAAGTCTTTAGTTTTTCTGGAGATGTTAGGGAGCTATGGAATGTCTTCTCTTCATCACTTCCAGGCTGATTCTGGATCACAAATTTATCTTTATGATTCCCAATTGTGGATGCTCTCCCAGATTTGGTAATTTAGGGATTTGAATCAAACCTGTTAGATTTTCTCTATTTTGTTGTCTTTCTAAACCCTTCAGGTATTCCTGAAAAGAAAGCAGAAATAAGGGGAAAAGTTCCTATTTCCTCATTATCAGCTAAGAGAAAATGCATCAGTCTCTTTTAAATGAGACCTGGGGTAAGAAGTCCTTAACCCTATATGTTTTACTGCATATGGACTTGGCTTTGCCTAAGGATCCTTATCAGGGAACATAAGACCCCAGTTCAAGGGTTCCTCCCTACCCATTCATAAGTACATAGCACATCTGATAAGTGTATGTGTGTGCCTGTATTCTTGCAAAATTGTACCTCATCATTCTTTAATGAGGCATGGTTTTGCATTTCATTATAGATTGAGGTACAGAAGCCAGCTTCCAGGACAGAGACAACAAAGTCTGTTTCAGAAAATTACAGCAGAGAACAGTGCTGGCACTTGTAAAGTGGTGCCTGAAATTTCTAAATTTCCAGCCTGACCAAGCAGAAGACAAAGAATATTCGAGGATCTTTGGAGTCCCCCTCAGGTTGAGGAAAATACATGGAATATTTAAGAGAGATCTAGAAGATTAGAGAATAGCACTGCAGAAAACATTAGAGGTGGGAACAAGTTGGAGGGGCACTGTAAACAAAACTTTATACAGAACACAGTAAAGAATGTTGTTGTTAACTGCCTGCTTAGTGTCAGATTATTCACCTACATCATCAGTAATACAATTCCCTTGAGTTAGCTATGATTGTCCCATTTACTCATGGGAAATGAGTTAAATTGCTCTAGGATCCAGAGTTAAGAAATGGTAGAACTAATATTCATCTCTGTATCTGTCTGACTTTCTCAATGTGCTTTACTATTTTTAAAGTATATCCTTCTTTGCAGAATGTAAATAAAATAGAAATGATATTGTTTGACATACCTGAATTTCTTAGTCTTCAGCTGAGGGGTACATTATATTTCCAAAGACTGGGTTAGGGCCTAGATATATTTCTGATACCATGATCTCTAAGGTCTTCTTTAGCTATAATGTTCTGTAGTTCTGTGACCGGTTCCTCTCAATGAATACTGTATTCTGACCTTTCTCTCACCCCACTGCCCTCTTCTGTCACCTCCTGCTCAGTCCTCAATTGGCTATCATTACTTAGCTGTATGTTTTGTTTTAACTACAGGACACATATTATTTTAAGGGAAAAAATAATTGGCTTCTAACTGCAGGTGTAGGAATTGGCATTCACTACAGCCTTTAGCCAACTCTAGTAGTTATGACATTATAAGCAAAGGAGCCTGACCTCTGATTCTAAGTAAGGACAAAAGATGTGGCAAAGTGACTGTTTCTATGCAAAACATTTATCCTGTAGGAATAGAACCAGAAACAAGCTTAAGAAGGAATACATACAGCTTAAAATGCAAGGAATTGAATTTTTTATGACAGAGTTTCAAATCAGACCTTCATCTCTAAGCTTCTTAAATATTAGAAGATCCCCCAAGGGACTCAGAAACACAAGATGATGAAACCAAAAAGAACCTTAAAAATAGTTAGATCCTCCTATGTCACTTTTTGAGGGAGAAACTGATGTCTAGATAAGTTGTGACAAAAGAATAAAAAAGAGGAAAATATCATCAGAACTCTAATGACAACCATATATTTCAGTTTCTTTTTAGATCTCAAGAGAAATATTGTGAGTTAAGTCATCATGTTAACACTGGTGCTAGGAAGTACTGGCAAACTCTCATAGCAATTTTAGTAAACTTCCATGTTTCTTCTCTTTGACAAAAGTGGCTGAGAAGTTAATTATTTTATTTAGTATCCTAAAAAGACAATATAGTTGGTCTTCATTCCCATGGGTTCCACCTGTGTGCATTCAGCCAACAGCACAACAAAAATATTTGGAGAAAACATTGCAAAAGTATTCAGCTTATACAGACATTTCTGGTTGTTATTCCATAAACAATACATTTTAATGACTATTCACAAATCATTTACATCTTATTGTGTATTATGAATAACCTGGAGATGATTTAAAGTATGTGTAAGGATGTTTGTTGGTTACATATCAGTATATAAGGGAATTAAGAGTTAACTTGATTTTGGTACCTGCAGGGGTCCCATAACCTATCCTCCATGGATACTGAGGGATGACTGTATTGAGTTTGGTAAGTTAGCTGCTTGTATGTTTAACTTTATATGTTTTGTTCTGGAGGAGTAGCTTGCTGTTAAAAAAAAAAAAAAAGCTAATTCTTGAATCCCTCTTGTAGGGGCAAAATGTAAAAGGTCCTCAGTGCCAGGGTTTCTAAGGAATTTCTTAGTAACCCTTAACCAAGAAGAAAGAGAGAAATTCAAATAATTCTCTTTAAATATCTTCTTCTTAACTCTTACTTTCTCTTCTCTGCATGCCCTGGAATATAAACACAGGCAGGCATGAAAATTAAAAGAAAAAGGTAGAACCATGATCTGAGAGGAAGATTGGCCAGTAAATACCAGAGCCTTCTCCTGGAGAATCATGAGGTAGAAGGGAATCTCCAAGGTTAAGAATGCAGGGACGGGCTGGGGATGTGGCTCAGCGGTAGCGCGCTTGCCTGGCATGCGTGCGGCCCGGGTTCGATCCTCAGCACCATATACCAACAAAGATGTTGTGTCCGCCAAGAACTAAAAATAGATATTGAAATTCTCTCTCTCTCTCTCTCTCTCTCTCTCTCTAAAAAAAAAAATGCAGGGACAATGACAAGTTTCAAAGTACATTAAGTTGGGGAGCTCCAACTTAGAATTATACTGGCCCCTCTATTTTTCCTCTATGCCATTTGTGATGTTAGCAAATAGTCTTATGTTTACTTTCCAGATAGATCCAGCACCAGGTTATCTCTCATCATTCCTACCTCTGATCACCTGGTCCAATCCTCCATCACCTCTTGCTTTGATTCCTGCAATGCGTCCCCATACCCTATTTTTCTTCCACATTTGCCTTTTATAACCAACCTACAGATCAGCAAACTTGTCTGTAAAGAGTTGGAGAGTGAATATTTTAGGCTTTGGGAGCCATCTAGTTACTATCACAACTACTCAACTCTGCCATTTATTTTGAGAGCAAAGAAGGACAATATTAAATGCATGAGTTGGCTTTGTCCTAATAACACTTTACAGAATTTGAATTTCATAGGATTTCCACATGTCATAAAATAGTGTGGCTTTGATATTTTTCAACCAAGTAAAAAAGTTGCGAACATTTTCATCTCACAGATTGTACAAAAAAAAACAGTCAGCAGACCATAATGATCCTGTTGAACAATGACTAAGATTGTATTATGCTTCTGTTTACAAATACAGACCAAGGTATGGTAGTTCTGTGTCCTGTGTTCTGTTGCCTCTCCAGTCTCATCTATTGCTCTCTTTTCCTACTATGCTCTAGCCAGGCTTCCTCCCTGCTCTTCTTAAACCTATCAGTCACCCTCATTCCTTAGACTTTTGTTTATTCTACTTGGAACACTATTCTCTATATACTTGTTTGGTTTGTTCCTTAAGTTCTTCAAAACTATTCTCAGAATTTTCTCTCTTAATCATTCTTATTTAAAATTGCAACTGAATTGCTGGTGTAGACACACACTCCCAATTACTCTTTCTTCTTCATAGTAATCCCTTACTCAGATACTCTAAATTTACTTACGTTATTGTCTGTTTCCATTCGGCAGGCTGTAAGCTTAAGGGGGCATGCATTTTTGCCTATTTACATTCATTCTGTTTACATAGATCAGAATCTGAAACACATTGTAGGCATTCAGTAAATGCTTGCATAGTTGTTGAATAAACTCTGGTAAGCATGAAGTATTGAGGAACTGAAAAATAGGGATATCAATAAAACTGTTAAAAAAAAAAAAAAAGAAAACCGGAGTATGGATCTAAAGAGGTTTCTGTCTCAGGTTAAGCTGTTTCTAGAATTCAAGGGGCAATTGTAATTGAGTTTGGATTAAATATATTTAACATGTTCAGCAAGTGGAAAGGAAAAGGTGTGAAGATGCTGAGTCTCACATTTTGCAACCTGGCTGCATTTATAGGGCTTGAACTACACACACAGTACTTATACAATAGTCATTTGCTCAACTAAAAGCAGACTTAATAGTGTCCACTGGTTTGATTACCACATGAAATACCTTGATGTCTCCTGCAAATCACACTGTAAGCTGTGGTATGGTCAGTGGAAATGCACTGAAGCCAACCAGCCCTTTATGCCTCACTTTACAGGACACTGACACTGTTCAGGGAGTCTCCATTGACCTTGTGGTGACAGGGCACATGTTGCCATCAGCAAAGGGCTTGGCAAACATACAACCATTTCTTTCAGTTGGTTTAACAAATGAAATGAACTTGAAGTGGTCCATGCAGCTTCACCACATGCTACCATATTTACCTTATTTGCCAGTGAACATGGAGAGAGAGAGAGAGAGAGAGAGAGAGAGAGAGAGAGAGAGAGAGAGACCATGCATTTTTTGTTCCACTGGATGGGTGTATTCTCAAAGTCTATGAAGGCTATGCTCTAAACAGATTTTCTAAGGTTATAAAAGATTTGACACCCCAATTGCCATTAATTTAATGTTTAAAAAATCGTTAATGAGGTGAAGTGTCGCTTCACAGATATACTATTCTCTGGGAAAATTGTTAGTATGGCGTACAAAATATTCAGAACTGTGCATGTGGAAGTAGAAGACCTTGGTTTAGGTTCTAAGTCTGCTATATTCTTGTCTTATGACTTAGAAATACATTTTAATATCAATGACATTGATAATAAATAGCATTCATTGGGGTTTTATTAAATGACAAGTACTTTTTAAATGAATTGTTTCCTTTTATCCACTCTCTGAGTTCTATAATATTATTCTTATTTTATGATTAAGGAAATAGTCTTTGATTGAGTGACTTGCCAAGACATCAGATTGGATAAGAGTCAGAGCAGGGGTGCCAGCCCAAGTATGCCTCATGCCAGAGCCTTTTCTACTGACTGCTCCACTGTTTTGGCACTGGTATTTTGTTTGTTGTAGGCTCCGTCTAATAATATTCATTTTCAGAATTTGGATAATGATTTTTCTTAGGTTAGGTTGTTGACTTAGGTAAGAAATAAAATTGGATTTTTATTATTCTTAAACACAAGGTCCCATATATATGGAGAATATTTAATCACTGCTACTTTAGGAAGGATGTGCAATTCACTTCATGTTACTGACCAAAGAAAAATACAAAATTCTCCTTTTTCTTATGTGGTACTAAAACTTCCAAAATAATTTAGATATAATAAGACCAGGCAGCAATAGCATCATTCTCTTTGCTTAAAATTAATATTTATTTCTAGGATAAAATAAACAGAGACTATATGACTTAGGAAAAAAAGTCTTTTACCACATTTTCTCTAGGCTCCACTTTTTAAAGCAATTGATGTTTTAAGAAGTCAATTTTTTCTCACTTCCTCTTACTTCTCAAGAGAGCATGGGCATCTGTCACTTTTCAATGGGCAATTCAGTCTTAATTATTCTCCAAACTGTGCCGTGGCTCCTTAAATGGCAAATGCAGGTTAAATTTAGATATTTCTTTTCTGCATCTTTACAAGTCTGTGTGTTTGTGTGTGTGTGTGTGTGTGTGTCGCACACACATACATACACAAGTTATTCTGAAAATTACCTACTCACAGTAGTATAAAATGCTTTCTCCAGTAAATCTAATTTTACTTTTTAATAGTATCCAAATATATGGTAATTTTTAATTTGCACCCCACTCTAGACACATTATTCATAAAATCTCCTTAAGTTTCTTTAGGTAGGAGGAGGATAATGTTCTATAAACAAACAGTGCAAGTTTTATCCCCATGTTCTTCACCCTTCCTGAAGCCCCAATTATCCAGCCATTTGTTATTTGATGGAGTTTAGAGGCATTCTCTCTAATATAATAGATTATACACTAATTACAGCCTCATGAGGACTATCACCAGTCAGAATTATGATGTAGGTAAAATTTCTCTGAATAATACACTCCTCTGATATCCTATGGCCTCCAGTATTTTCCACTGTGACACTGTATTTTTTTTCTCCATATCAAAATACACTTGCTTGCTCCTCATCTCATTAGGGCCTTGCACTCTGCAGCTCTTGCCAACTGACACTGTTTTGCTCATCTCTTAGTTTGTAAGGGCTGGCTAATTGGATGCTTCCCTCCCAGACAACAATGACCTAATGCACCTAAAATTTGTCATAATTATTCTTGTGAGAAACCACTGGGGCAATGGCATTGATTGGATCTGACTTTAGGTTCTCCTTGATGGGTTGGACCAGTGATGGTCTCATATAACTCATATCCACCATGGAAAAAAGAAAGATTTATATTCAATATGCATTGAGAAAATAATTATAATCCTTACATGCAGAACTCACAGCTTACCAGGTTTTTATTAAAATCTTTAAATGGAATCTCTCAATCTTCACAACTACCATATTAGAACAAGACTCCCATTATTACCAACATATAGGTCAGGAAACAGAATCATTGAGTTTAAATGCAAAATAGCTAATGGGATCTAAAATCTGGACTGATGTGAGAAATAAATGTCTAAAAAGATAAATCCTTTAAGTACTTAACACGGAAGAGCTCACTTTGTTCCCTTTGCTCAGAATTCACTTCTCTCCCATGTCGTGCCCTTGTTTTACCTATAAATTTATGAGCTCCCATGGCCTAATTTATCTCTATAGTTAATGCCAACAAAACTTTTCTTTCTTCCTGGCCTCACTGCATTCCTTCCCCCACTGTGTTCTCAAAGATCCTTGTCACTGTTTTTTGTTTGTTTGTTTGTTTGTTTGTTTGTTTTTTAGAGCACTACCTATATTCAGAAATATTTTTTAGGAATCCATGAGCTCAGAACCTGCAATACTGGACAGATAGAAATAAACTTCATCCATTTTGTTCTATCCACTTCACAGAACTTGATGTTTAGTAACTGTTCTGGAAAACTTTAAATGAGTGAGAAAAATCAGAGCAAAACAGACTTTTATAAAATAGACAAAAACATAATGAAATCACCTGCTTATAACTTCAGCCATGACTTGAGAATTTAAGAAGGTCAGACATTGTGTGATCTTTAATAACTAGTAATGATTAACAAAAGTCATTTCAGTGGAGAAAATGCTTTTTTTCCTTCATGATACATATAGTTGCAATTCTTTTTCTTTTGCTGTGTCTGCCCTTATTGATAAAAAATTATCACGTTTTACAGAAACAATCAATTCCATTTCTGTTGCTGCCCAGTTGGCTGCTGCAATTCTGATGCTGACCCCTCACTCTTAAGGTTCTATTTTACATTAGAACCTTTTCAGATAAACTTGCAAAGTGTCTGGTGATTAGATCAGGACGCTGGTTTCAAGCATTCTATTTTTATCTCTATCACTTTCCTTATTGTGTCACCTTGGACAAAACACTTAGTCCAGGTTTACATGTAAGGTTTTTCACTTAAAAACCATGTCTTGTGATAAATTCTCATCCAGACAGTAGAAAGCAATTTTCCTAAGTGCTTTACTTAATTGGTTTTCATCTACACATGATCCTCCAAGGCTGTAGTTACATATCCCACCATGCAATATTGCTTCCATAATTCTCTGCCTCTCAGGAAGGTACATGTCTCTGGTAATTTGTTTGTGGCTGCTGAGTTCATTCACTGATGCTTGCTGTTTATTCCCAGTGCTCTATCCCTTTTAGGCAGACAGTGATGCATGGGTATTAGAAATCTAGGTTGGCCTGTGCAAGTAATATTAGTAGTGCCATAAATGCTCAATTATCTAAAATTAGCACCAAAGTCTGAAATTCTGACCAGTGGAATGTGCTTCTAAGTTAGTAAACAAGATCCTTATCTGATGAAAAAGCTAACAAGTCTTTCAGGACATCATATTTTGGGGAGTATCCTGATGGGGAGATAGTCTGTCTTTTAATATTTACCTATAGTGTTGAGGGCAAATAGTTTTCAATGGAAGGAAGAAAGAACTTGAAAGAAACACAGAACCTGTTGGGTTTTGTTTCATATATGACCATATGTGTACACATAAACACACCACACACACACACACACACACACACACACACACACACACAGAGCACTGACTCAGATAAGGGCAGAAATCTGTGGAGAGAGTTAAATATCTTCAAGGAGATGATAACTACAAGAATTCAGACTAATTTTAATCACCTAGAAGTATTGCAAACTATTTTTCTTGTATCAGGACTTCTTGGACAGTGTTTTCTCCACTTGATTGAAGAGGTTTCAGTGATACTCTATGGTTCTCTTGTTTCTTTGTGGTTGTCACTCAGATACCTGAATTAAGGATGAAGACCATAGTTACAGAACAGAACAGGAATGCCATGCCCTGACCTTGGCTTCCCAGCTCCAGTTATCATTGTCAGGTGAAGGAGGTTGGTTGGCAAGAGTTGTAAATAGAGAAGTTTGCCTGAGGCACAGGGCAGAAGGAGAGGCAGCTGTGTTGTCAGAGAGAGTATATCTCATTGTGTCCAGGTGATTAGAAAATGCATGAATTCAGATAAAACAAATAAAAATATCTTGTTTCCTTCTTGTCAGAGGCTAGACTGCCTAATAAGGAATGTACTCAGGGATAGTAAGCTAAACATCTATTTATTTTCATGACCATTTTCTAGAAAAGAGACTCAAAATCTTCCTCATATTTGTCAGTGAAGATCAGGGTCACTTATGTTTTTGTTCGCTTTAGGAAGGCAACAGGAATTCTAACTAGATTAATGATAGTAGTAAATATTGTCCTCCTCTATGCTCTGATATCTCTGAATGTTAAATGTCATTTTTGTGTAGAAATGATAAATATTTCTCCTCAGTTCACTCGTTTTGCCTCTTTGGATCAATATCACAAAGTACACTCAGGTTTGGAGTTCATCCTGCAACCTTGAGCAGAGCCCACTGGTGTCTTTTGTCCCAGTGAGTCTGGAAGTCCCCTTGAATTCACCTTGGTTAACTCCTTTAATGTCTTCATTTATAGAAGGTGATTTTAGAAAGAGCTCATTGGCACCTGTCAAATATTTGACCTCAGAGGCTGATTGATGAGTCTATTCTTTTGACTAATGGAGTTATTTATTCTGGATATGTATTTAGTCCTGTTCTTCAACCTGATGGATGGGGTGGTATATTTATTTGGAAACTAAAGAAACTCTTTGACTTTTACTGATGGAAAGGCTAGACATTGTCTTATGCATGACTCAAAAGGAGAGATAAACTTTAATGACTAAGCCAAGGAGTTATGACTAGAATTGAACTTGTAGAATATCTCTACTTAGCAAAGTACTGAAGTACCTATGTTAAATTAATAAGAAGAACACATTTGTGAAACTCAAATGCCATTATTAAATAAGAAGAACATGCTTTTTCTCTCAAAAGAAATGGATGATGAAATTTGCACAGGATTTTAAAAGCAGATATTAAAGTATTACAAACCTTTTAATTTTAATTTTTTAGCTACAAAGTATAAAAATAATTCCATCCTATTTTTAATCTCAAAATAAGAAAATCCATACTTTATCTTAAAGAAAATGCAAAACTTCTATTCATTTTAAATTCGTATACTAATCACTACATAAGTGATAATAGGGGCTAACATATTAAAGGACTTTCTCTTTTTTTTTCAATGAAAAGATGGTCTGATGAGTACACAGTGAATGATACTTTATGCTAAGAATTCATGCGTGGTATAGGTGAGTCAGTTTGGCACTTCAGGAAATTGACTCTAACACTTAAAGAGATATTTTAAGAAATGTTTGACCTTGAACTAACCTTGAAAGATCAGGATTGGAACCAGGAGTTGAAAAGATAAGACAGATGTTTGGGAATAGATATTAGAATGTAGGTTGAATATAAGAATGGGAGGGGGGATCTTAAAAGCAGGAAGAGCAGCTGTTGGTGAGGAAATTAATCCAGGTGGTAGTTGATGAGGTCTGACTTTTAATGACAGGCATGGGACAGAAGAATAGGTCAGGAACAGTGGGTAGATGGGAACATGGCAACTCATTGAATGGAGGAAAGCAAAGGGCAGAGGCCAAGGTTGACTCTGAGGCCATGAGCCTGAGTGATGATCACTTAGTAGTAGCCAATTTATCATAGAATTCTAAGTCATAAGAGTCCACCGGCTCACTTTGGCCTGACTACAAATTGAGTACCATACTCATGCAGATATTCCCACAGGGCTGGTAGGTAGATGTCACTTGAGGGAAAAGCATATACTTTTCATTTCTTTAACTTCTCTAATGCCTATGGTAGAGCTCATCTCCAAGTTTGTACAAACAGACTCTGATATAACATCTTACAGAACTGTTTTTCAAAGTGTCTTATGTGCTCTCTCTTTGGAAATTTTAAACAATTTTTTAAAGTTCTTTTTAAAGATAAGCTTAAATGGTCTTCATGGCCAATATATATAGACTTTTAAAAGGCTAGAGAAAAAAGCAAGAAATCACCTAATTTAAAGCTTCATTTTGAAGTTGTAGAAATGGAGGTCTGCAGAGGTAGAGAAAAGTAAATGCCTGTCATCACTCAATGACAGAAAGCAGCTTATGGCTTCTGTCTGATGTTCATTCCACAGTACATATATTGGTTTTAACTATGTACAATTGCAGTTTTTATAGGTATAAATTTTAAGATATCAGAAATTCTAATCTAATAACACAATGTGCAATGCAGGATATCTTATGCTACTACTTAGACTGAAATTTCTCTAATAAGAACTGGCCCATCCATGCATATACTTAGTGATTTCTGTGACAAGTGATAGGCAAGTCAATGAATAACTTTGATGTCTTTTGTGTGACACTAAGCAAGGTGCTACAAACACATTATATCTGGGGAAAAAAAAGCAGAAATTGTTGAGCATCACTGACATAAGGCATTTAGAATCACAGACCCAAAATAACAAAAGGAAATTAAAAATATTCAAGTCAGTACATTTGAGAAATATAACCCAAAATAAGTTTCTATGCACTTGGGAGCCATAGGAACATTGATGCCTCTTCTAGAATAAAGACAATAAGTATATTGTTGTATAAACATGCTAAGGCTAGTTCTTAAAATGCCATGGATGGCTCCCCAATTTTCTAAGTATTGTAATTTGGAAGATTACTGGGCCAAATATGTAGTGAGAATCAATAAAGGATTCCTGACTTCAAAAATAAGAGTCAAAAGGTATGGAATAATGGAGCCTGTTTTGATTTTTTTCACCACAGTAACTAAAACACCTGACAAGAACAATTTAGAGGAGAAAAAGGTTATTTGGGGCTCACAGTTTCAGATCTCTCAGTCCATAGATGGCCAACTCCATTGCTCTGAGATCAATGTGAAGGAGCACATCATGGGGTCATGGCCCAATGAAAGAAAGGTCAGCTCAAGGCCAGGTCAGGAAGCCATGTGGAGGTGGGCAGCACAGTAAGAATGAACCCTTCCGGGCAGGCACCCAGTGACCACCTCTTACAGCCATACCTCACCTGCCTACAGTTACCACCCAGTCAGTTCATTGAAATAGGATGGACTTCTTAAGTTACAGCTCTCATAATCTAACTATTTCAAGTCTGAAAATTCCTGGATTAATAGGAGCTTGGGTTAAGGGTGGAGGAACCTCATATCCAAACCATTAGAGGGCCACGCAATTGTCACTGTTGGTGAAGAGTCTCCAAGTTTTACCTTTCTCTAATGAAATATTTAAGACCCTGATGGATAGAAATAGTACCTTTTTCTTGATAAATACACACACAAGTGCTACATGTCTGTTTATTACATATGTATTAGGAAGAAAAGAAGGGGAAAGAATAAAGAAACAGGGAAGGAAAGAAGAGAACTAAGGAGACAGAAAGGGGACTGAGGCTGAGTGTGTGAGAAAATTCTAGTATATATATATATATATATATATATATATGTGTGTGTGTGTGTGTGTGTGTGTGTGTGTGTGTGTGTGTATAAATATGTATTATAAACAACATTCACTCTCCACTCTTTCTTTCAATGAACATGTCTTAAGTACTGACTTTGTGCATCCTTGTCTCATTTTATCTGAAAAGAAACAAATGTAACCTAAACAAAAGTAAAAACCTGAGAAATAAGTACCAACTATCACAGTCCCAGAAAGAAGACACAAAGTATACAAGTCTTCTTGACAGTGAGGGACATAACCATTCTTGAATAATTCTTCCCACTGAGTCATGGCCCAAATATCATGCTCCAAAGTTTCAAAGGGAATACGTTATGTTGCAGAAAAACACAATGTGAACTGACCAGGGAGGAGGTTATGGAGCAAAGGAACCCTGGCCGGGGCTGGTCAAAAAAGATAATCATGTAGGGCTTCATTGCAAAGGCCTTAGGACAGGGCTTACTGTGTGGAAACGTCGCATCTCACTGACAGAAATACAGGGCTCCCTCAGACAGAGGGAAGCCGTGATCAGCTGCTTTCATTCTTCCAAGGAGTAGGAATTTCTCTCATAATTTCACATGGTATAGGGACAAAAGCATTACCCTGGATAGGGATTAGATAATTAGGGTATTAGTCATGGCTCTTCCTGTACTTATCTGTGTGACCTGCACATATCTTTTCATCTCTCTAAGTCTTAATTTCTTCATTAAGGAGGTTGAGCTGAAGGAGTTTAAAAATACTAAGAGTTCAGGAGCAGAGATATATTCTTCTTGTTAAAAATTTTTCAGGTTGAATGTAGCTGATGTTGAATTTGATAAAATGATGCTTGTAGTGAGGGTCTATAATCCTCTGTGGCTATCCAGTGTCTTTCCATCCATGTCTCATTTGCAAGTTTCCCTTTCCCTCCTAGCCATTATTTTCCTAGAGAGGAATTGCACTTCCCTAGCTTCCTCTGTGGTTGGGCATATTAAGCCTAGGACCTACATTTTGGGAAGTGGTTTAGTCAGCTTTTTCACTGTTGTGACCAAAAGAATCTGACAAGAACAATTTTAGAGGAAGAGTTTATTTGGGGGTTCACAGCTTCAGAGGTCTCACTTCATGGTTGGCTGACTCTGTTGCTCTGAGCTCAAGGTGAGGCAGAACATCATGGTGGAAGAGTGTGGGGGAGGAAAACAACTCAGGACATGGCTACCAGAAAGCAGAGAGAGAGACCTCCCTTCACCAGAGACAAAATATAAATCCTCAAAGGCATACTGTCAATGACCCACTTCCAGCAGCCCTCCACCCACCTGCCTACCATTACAGCCCAGTTAATCCATTCAAGTGGATTAATGCACTGTTTATGTTAAGGCTTTTGTAACCTGATCATTTCACCTTTGAACTTTCTTGCATTGTCTCACACACGAGATTTTAGGAGATAGCTCATATCTAAACCATCATAGGAACCACATGTCCTGGGTCTTCTGGCTAAGCTTTTGGATTAAATATACTTTGAGAAGCAAGTGATACATATTCTCTGGATGCAGTCTTTTTTCTTTCTTTCTTTCTAATATCAGAACCAGTTCTAAGGTTTGACTTGGAGCATTTTTTCCAGCCCACGTTGAATCTTATTCTTTTGTGTTATCATTAATTCGGTGAGCTACTGAATTTATTTTTTAATAAATCACCAGATATTGTCCTTCAAGACTTAACTTTAAATTTTGTCACCTACCTTCAGCTTACAGAAACATATATATCTTCAGAAGTTCTGTAATATTCTTTTTTATTGTCCATCAAATTTCCAATAACTAGTTATATTCTATTTTGTATTGTTATTTAAATAAGCAATTGGACTTTTAGCTCTGGAGGACAAGTTATGCCCCACAAGGCTCAAAAGAATATTTTTATTCAACTTATTTTCCTCTTAAAGCACAACTATATCACTTATTGATCAGAAAAATGAAAACACATCTTCAATCAGGGAACTTCAGGCAATTCAAATGAATTTTCTGAGTGTACTTTTTGAACTGATGGATCTTTTTGTCACACTTTTCAAAAAGTTTCAAAACTGCCTTCAGCTCTTACTCCTGTATTTTGCTCTTTTGACCTTTAAGTCTTGCTTGTTCACTCTGAAACAGTAGCGAATGGACAACAAAACTAATTATGGCTACTCAATGGGAAAAGCCTTAGATGAATAACACCATGGGGCCTTGTGAAGAATTACATTTTAAACATATAATGTTGCAGATGAATTGTTCAGAGAAAAAGAGATCCATGAAAAAAATGGAAAGAGTGACTCCAGGAAACCTATTAAAGAAAATACATTTATATAACTTGATTCATTGAAAAGGGTAGCAAGAGAAGATTTTTCAATTTGATATAAACATTTAATTCAAATAAAATAAAATACCTTCACCCCCGCACAAGGAGGCAGTTAGATTTTATGGAGAAAATTAAAGATAGCCAATGCAGCAGCTATAGGATTAGGAATCACATACTGGAATAGTGGGGTGGTGAAAAGTAGCACTGTGAATTTCAGTTTTTCCCCCATCATCAAAATTCTCAGAGTACTCTGAATAGAAATTGCTTAGGATCCTAATGTATAATGAAGGTTGTCTGAGGCACATACAGATAATTACCTAAATTCACATCAGAGTAGATCCAAAATTTCCTGACCCTAAAGTTCACTGCCCAAGAGAAGCATCTGGCTTTCTTGGTGGGCTATACAGACAAAATGTACTGGATAGACATTGTATTTGCTTTATAGGAATTAATAACTTAATAAGAAAGTCAAAGCCAACATGCAAAGAACTCCATATTATCCATACCAGTGAGATTTAGCTAAATTTTTATACATGGAAGAAGGTGTATATCTATCTTTGTATAGCTCTATGTGCATGTTCTATGTACACAGACTTACATAAACATATGACTAATAGAATTAATCTAGAATATGTTCAAAAAAGAAATTAACCCTTAACATAATTTTAAGACAGGGTCACAGTGGGCCCAGAGCCAAATCATCCTCTCAAAATGAAGAGCAGTGCTATCAGCCAGACATCCCACCTTAAGATACTTTTCTTCACTGTATTTCCATCACTACCAGGAGGAGTTCCAGAAGTGAGGAAACTCACCAGTGCTCCTAATTTCAGTTTAGACCCTGAAACTTTGTTCAGAACACCTTCACACCTGTCCATATTTTTGTATCTGCCTATGTGTGAGATGCATTAATTTATGGTGAATCATATGATCAGATTCTTCTGGGCAACAACATACAGAGCTCTTGCCTTCTAAGGAAACCTCCAGTGACACTTCAGTTTATAGAAGCATGTCCACTGATATATGATATACTTTGTTCCAAAATGTGGTTTCCATAGTCATTTTTCAAGCCCTGAAGACAAACTAAGAGCATCCACTGCAATGTAGTGGCTGACGTACTTCACTCCCTTTTGATGTGGGGTCGAGTTTAAATTGAGCTACAGACAGTAATACTGGAATGCAACAGCATTTTATTGCAAAATGGATCGTTTTGGATGGTTCATTCTCCTTTACACCAGCAAAAGCAGAAAATGAAATGAATTGTATCATCCATGTGAGCCAGTGGGTCAGCATACGCCCACAGAGAGATGACCTCTTCCTCCTCTCAGTCTAACCCTAATTCTTCTTCTCTCACTGCTTTCCACATACAAAGCAGAGGAACAATTTCTCCTTCTCAAAGGATGTGTTCTTAAGAACATTAGAAAAGGAGTTAGTATCTGTGCACACCAGGCCTGGTGGCTATCCTGTGACCCCTGCAACTGCTGGGGACTTGTGAATGAAGAGCACCCTAAGCAATCAGCTGTGAAAGGGTGGGGCCAGAACTGCTATATATATATATATATATATATATATGCTATGGAAGTTCGTGAGAAGTAAAGGAGAGAAAGGAAATGAGATGTGTCTGTTTTCTAGGATCAGCATTTTCCCAAACGGAACCCAAGATATGAATAAAATGACTCATGCATTTTAAATCAGTGTAGGATCTTGATGAGAGGCATGTGGGTGTAGGAGAGTTCTAGTTTCGTGAAATTCAGAATGAGGATAGAAACTTACATGCATGTTTTGTCAGCCAGGGGCAGAGAGCCAGAATGAAAAACAGAGTGAGGGGAAAGGTGTGAGATAGCTAATCTTTACTACATTATTTCAGAATCAGCTTGGGTTTCATGGATGTGTGATGACTCATTTTCTGCCACAGTGCCAAGGGGCAGCTTTGAGAGATAAATTATAAATGATGTGATTGTTCATATAGGTGGAGAGAATGGTGCTCTGATATTGGCAGACACATAAGGGAAGCAGTACAACCTCATATTGAGAGGGGGCACAGTGATTCTAGATATTAAATTAAAACAAGACAAAACAACAATGAAAGGAACATGATCACTCTGTCTATGGGGACTGAAAATAGAATCAAGGTTTGTGCACTCACATCTTATTGCAAACCAGCAAACCTTAATATGTTTGTGAGCAGGAACTTTATCTTGCCAATTTAAGATCCTTAGTCCTCAGAGCATGTCCCTGAATCTAACACAGAGGCCATAGCAGAATTGGAAGTGCCAGAGATTTATGGTGAGAAATGACTGTGATAGGTAGATGGAGAAAAAAAGAGGTGTGGGCAGAGAAAGCTTTCATCTAATACTGAAAGGAGAGGAGGAAGAAAGGGTTTTGTAGGAAGAGCCCTGGATTGTAGCACAGATCTGAGATGGAAAAGCCAAAGTTGCAACTTGGAGAAATCCAATAGGAATGGACCAAACCAGTGCCGTGCTTTGCTCAGGCACCAATCAAGAACAGCCTGGGTGGAGGACAGGCTCAGCAGGCACATGGTGGTGTGTTTGCAAAGAGGTAGCAGCTTGGGCTGTCAGTTACTTCTTTTTAAATATTTTTTATTTTATTTAAAATATATATGTGTGTGTGTGTGTGTGTGTGTGTGTGTGTGTGTATATTGAGGATAGAACTCAGTGACTCACACATGTGAGGCAAGTATTCTACCACTGAGCCACCACCTCAGCCCTGGAAGTTTCTTCTACTCTTTAAAAGAGCAGGTTCTCTGCTGGGCACAGTGACACCAACCTGTAATCATGGCAAGCCAAGAGGCTGAGGCAGGGGATCACAAGTTTGAGGACAGCCTCCATAACTTAGGGAGACCCTGTTTCAAAACAAAATAAAAAAGGGCACTGAGGATAAAACCCAGTAATAAAACGACATGGGTCCAATCCATAGCACTGTTAATAAAAATAAGAAGTAAAAAGGAAGGGCATCTGAATGACCACTTGTGTAGCCCCCATACTCATTCTCTTTGGGTTTGGTTCAGTCCATTAAGTCATTTAAAGCTAATATCCTGTGACTTGTCCTCCTGCACACTCTGATCATGTTCTCTATTGCCAGGATGTCCTTCATTCTTTTTAAAGTCTGCTATCATTTATGGGAATTCACTAACAAAAAAACTGTGGAGGTAGAAGGTTTGATTTATGCCATGCCTTGAATCTGTCCTTGTGACTATCAAGTAGGAGGGGGTCCTGTGACCACTACCTCTTCTGAGAACTTGGCCCATCAGTTTTTGTCTTTTACACATACATTCACCACACACACACACACACACACACACACACACACACACACACACACACATTTTTGCAACTGAGAATTGAACCCAGGGGTGCACTACCACTGAGCTACATCTCTAGCCCTTTTGTTATATTTATTTATTTTAGATAGGTTCTCACTAAGCTTTTGAAGCTGGACTGGAACTTGCCATCCTCCTGCCTCAGCCTCCTTACTCCCCGGAATTACAGGTGTGTGCCACCACACCCAGCTCCCATATATATTCTTAAAAGAGTAATCTCATACTTTCTGTTCATAAGAGTACCCAGGTCCTTTATATCATTTTCAACATCTCTAGCCCAGTCACACTGTATATTCTCATGCCATATTTTCCCTTAGATCCATCCTTATCCTGGGGTCAGTCACAAACCCTCTTTTGCTGCCTGATTTCAACCCATCTTATGTATAAATGTATCTGAAATTTTTATCTCCAACTAGGACTTTGCTAAATGTAGGGGCTTTATACCTTATTGCCTACTGAATAATTCCGTAGAATAGCTCACGGAAAGCACAGAACACAATGTTCAAAACTGAATTCATTACCTTGTATCCCAAACCCTAGTGGAGACCTACTGTCAAGGATCTCTGTTCCATTCTTTTTGCTTGTGAAGCCTCTGTTGAGTTCCTCTAATGCCCACCCGACTCACTGCAGTAAGCCCTTCACTTTCTCCTGGGTGTAGGCAGTGCTCCTCGCGCCAATCCTTCCTGCACATAGCCATCAAAGTCATCTTTTTAAACAAAATATTATTATGTCACTCCCTTTCTGTAATGTAGTCAAAGTCTCAAGATACATGCGCTCCTTCCTTATGGTGACACAGAGGGTCTTGCCACCTCTCCATATGAGCTGTACACCCACCCTGGGGAACTGCTTGAAGTTTTCCACACGACTGCTGTGGATGCCTCTATTTTTACACAAACCCACCATCCAAATCACATTATGCTCCAGCATATCTCACATACTTCACTTAGATCCTAAATTACTCATAGTCTGAGAACAGTTCCCCAGATTGTAACAGAGATAGCTACTTGATGAGGCTACTAAATTCGAGTGCGTGCATGCGTGCACACATACACACACACACACACACACACACAATCATTATTTCTTATTCTTAGAATAAGAAATTGGTGGCCAAGAATTTGAATTTGATCAGTCAAAACTTAGATGCATGTACAGGGATTGCATATTAAGTATGACTGTTAGCTAGGTCCTATATCCACATAATCACAAATACTTTAAGGTATATTAAAACAATAGGTCCTTGGTATCAAAATAAAATTAAAAACCCGCCATTTAGCCAGAAGTAATTCACATATTTTTTTCTCCCTATGATCATTCACTATCGGGTTTCTTACATCGGTATCTAAAAGGCAGAGTGGTTTGAATCTCAAGATGCCTCATGTATATTTTCTATTCTTTACTTCTTTATTCTTGTTCAATGGCCAAAAATTACTATGTAGGGTTGAATAAATTAAAAGTGTGAGCTATACATTGTGGGGAATTGTGAGTTTTCCATGTATAATTTCTACTGTAAACCATTTGTCCTTGTATTCTTTGGAACTAAATGTGAGATTTGACTATACTGAGGTTACTTAGCTGTGACTCTTTATGTTTCCTTGCCTGGTAACTTTTATACAAGGCCACCCTCTTTGGAAAGTCTCATTTGATTATTCCTTCCCTTTACTGTGCAGCCCAAATCTTAGCTGCTTGCCTGTTCTCTATCAAATATGTCTGGGCTGGCTGTTACATTCTTAAATCTGTAGTTTTCTTGTTTCTTCTCCCCAAATGAACATCAAGTTCTTTGAGGGTTGAGTCCAGGGATGTTAAACTCTTTCCTGGAATGGAGGATGATGCTTACATATGGTAGCTCTCAATTAAGGTTTGTTGAGTGAATACTAAATAAAAATCAATTGAAGAAGAATATGGTGTAGTGATAGTGAGGAATGAGGAAATCGATTGAAACAGAACAATAATTTCCTTTAGAGTAGGTTCTATAAGTAACATAATTTGTCTAAATGGCAGGGTTGAGTAATAGTGGCAGCAAATTATCATGCCTGTGAGCTAGGAGGTAGACAGGAGAGAAACCTGCCCCCTGTGGACAGAATGCAGCTATCACTGGCCCCACTCTCTTTTTATGTTTATTATAAGAGATTATGTGTAGCTAAGGAAAGCACCAAGGAAAAATAAGAGAGCGTGACACAATGCCATAGTTATTAAGTCTCAAGGTTACTCATTAAGATCTGAAGTAAAATATGTGAAGGGGACATGAACATGTTCCGAGAATGAAAAATCTACACACATACATCAAAAGGGGGATCATAGAGCACTGTTAATTCATTGTCAGTATTTGTTTACACAGAGTATGCTGAATTTGAAAATCAAAGTAAATTTGGAGGTGATTTAGAACAAAGGGGTGAATTTTTTTTGAACTCAAAGAAGTGACACCCCTGAGAACAAATTGCCCTTCAGCTATGTCTCTATTGGATTATGATATAAGATACTCTTAATCAAAACAGATACTTTTCTACATAGTAAGTGGGGTTTATTAATTTTGTAAGACTCGGAGGAATTAAGTCTAACCCTAGAACAGAGAACAAAGACTTGATGTGGAAATCACCTTTTAATGAAAGAACACAGCTTGTGTAGATGTGAGATTGGAGCAGGGAGTGTGCCCTCCAGTGCACAGGAGAAAGTCACAGGCCATCATTTGGTAGAACTAACTTTTTCCCTTGAGCCCACCAGGCACAGGAGAAGACAAACCCCCTTCATCCCAAAGTAATCCCTTCCCCAACCCCCTCCACTATTCCTCTCCTTTCTCCTTCAGTATTTCCGTATTTAGGAGTGAAAGGATCTGGAGAACAGAATGTTATGCCATCAGGACTCTGATAGTTCAGGAGCAGATTAGGCACAAGGGCCTAAGGCTGAAAAGAAGTGGGTTGTATTGGTTTGTTTTATTCTTGCATTTTAGCAGTTTAATGATGACCCTCCCTCTCATTCTCGCTCATATCTCCTGGCCCTTTATTTTCTGATTCCCAGCTATTTCTCATTGTTATTTATAAACAAACAACCTGATGCATAGAGAAGAGTTGTTGACAGTGTGCAGCAGGGAACAGGTAGAGACAATAGGAAAGAATGTCCATTCCCTGCCATCCCTTGGAATGAACAGTGTCAGTCTACTTCAGCCTCAGTGAGTCAAAGAAGCCCTTCACAGTAGGCTCACAGCTCTTCCTGCTCCAAACAAATCCAAATCCAAATGCTCACACTTGCCTCCCATGTGGGGTATCTGATGATCATTGTATGTTCCTCTGATAGGAGCTGTTCTTGGTTACTTTGGGGTTTCAGCTTATGCTATATAGTAGAAACAATTGAGCAGTTTTTATTAATTCTGATGTCTGAGACACTCCCAAGATGAATTAAATCAGACACTCAAGTCTGGGACCCAAGTAGCAGCATTTTCCCCTTATTTCAGGTAATTCCAAGGTGAAGTATAGGTGGTGCATTACTGTGTTGGATTGTGGTTTAGTTTCATCTCAGCAAATAGACAAAAATCACTTGACCCATTCATTGATATGTAAATGCCATAAGAATATGAGAAAAATATAAGAATATGTTAAACATTTATCTATCTCTAGGTAGGGATGTGAAAATATGATACATAAATGTCCAAGTGATATTATGCTGATTGATGCCTTAATAGACAATGATTAGTAAAAACATCTGTTAACAAAGGGTTTAAATTATTATGTCCACATGATGAATATAGTGTGGGCTAAGACATGGATCAGGAGGGTGTTTTATATTAAATTACAAGATAAGATATTGTTTACTACATCACCATACTTCTCTAATGGCGCTATGCTTGGATAAGAAGAAAAAATGGTTGATATTTCTGCAAGAAATCTGCCACACACCCTACCCACTTCAAAATACCTAGAACATGAAGTGAGTTGTGAGTAGCAGTACATGGAGAATTACATTTTTTTTTCTGACAAGTGATAAGTGGTAGGATTTGATGTTTTAAGCTTATAATTTCTCTCCAGTTTTTGTTAAGTTTAAAATGTCCATGAATATGAACACAGGACTCAGAAATTACATACTAATGATAGCCCTCATGTTCTATTGCCTGGATTTTCTCACTTACATTTATCCAAAACATTTATTTACTGTGGGTTTGTCACTGATGATCTGAAGATAAATAAAATGCCACTTTCCTCATCAAGCTGTTCACAACTAGTAATTTCTCAAAGTACAGTCAGAATTACCTGGGAGAGTTGTGGGGGGAGGTGGTGGGAAGCCACCTCCCTGCAATTCTAAAGATCTGAAACAAGTTTTGAGTAATCCAGGAATATTCATTTTAATAGACTCCCTCACAAAGTCAGTGAGAGGCGTCATCATGTGAAAAACTTGGAAATGGCATTGTTGTTCCAAATTATCTGTGGAAAGGGATCCATTTCCTTGAAAAAAAAAATTCTAGTGCATAATGGACTAAACAAAATCAAGTGAAAGTGAATTTCTAAGGAAAAAGGCAATGAAGGGAATACATACAAAATCATATTCCCAACTTTTGTTATTAGATTCAATAGGCATAAACTCATTCTGTCAAAATGCTATACATTTTTTTTTAAAGTTTCTTCTTAAATTTTGTACCTATTTTGTCATACTAACCAAGGATTTGAAGACTGGCACTTTTCTGTAAACCAAACATTAAATAGCAACATCTCCAGGACAATAATAATTCTGTGTGATAACAGTAGGGTGGAAATCAAAGGAAAGGTGCTCATAGTTATTTATGTTTGGAAAATGGAGAATTATTTTTTCTGATAGTAAAACATCTTTAAAAATGTTTACTGTGCCAATTCTGTTTTCGTCTACATTTTGACATTGTGTCCAAAAGACAGGACACAAACAATTGTAGTGGAAGAAAAGTTTATTTAAGGCTCATGGTTTCAGAGGTCTTGGTCCATGGAGAGTTGACTCCACTGCTGTGGGCCTTTGGTGAGGCAGAATATCAGAGTGGAAGGAGGGAAGCAACTCAGAACATGAGAATCAGGAAGTAGAGAGGGAGAGCTTCACTCACCAGGAACAAAATATGACCCCAAAGGCACACCCCCAGAGATGTACTCCTCTATGATTAGTACCTAATTAATCCATTCAAGTGGATTAATGCACTGATCAGGTTAAAGTTCTCATAACCAAATCATTTTGCCTCTAAACTTTCTTGCCTTGTCTCACACATGAGTTTTGGGGAGACACCTCATATGTAAACCATAACAAATGTGTATGTGAATGCCAGAAAACCATATAGTATGTGGGTTTTCCAAAAGTTATCCAACCATCCACTTGTTAACAAGGACACTGGTTAGCAACCAGGGTTTAGGAAACCAGTGTTTACTTGAGCACAGATGTGGGAATCCTAATCTAGGTGAAGTTTCCTTGTTTTATAGTTGAGGAAACAGATGCACACAGATATCCGGTGATTTGACTTTTAACCAAACAAGTGTTATATTTGCTGGTTAACTAAATAGTTAATTAAATTTATTTACAATAAATTACACACATTTTTAATCATATTTACTATGTCAGGGACTCTACCAAGAGCCTTAACTTCCAAATTGTAGTAAGAAGCAAAATGGACTTAAAATACCTTATCATCTAACTCAAAAACCTTGGTTCTAGTTTCTCTGCAGACACACAACCTGTTTCTCTGTGTTCTTTATTTTATGTGCTCAGGTGTTCTTCCTAAGGTGTTGTTGTTGTTGTTGTTGTTGTTTACAATTGAGCAGATGCTATTTTCCTGGATGCTATTGGCCTCACCTTAGTCAACTTTGATGTGACTAAGTAGTCATGCACTCCAGGAAAATGACTGGCAGGGGGTATTTTTTTTCATGCAAAGAATATTTGCATCATCTTTATTATAGGTCAGGCAGTGTTCTTAGCATTTTAGACATGCTTGTTGGTTTAAGCCTATATAAAAAATTAGATGTCAGTATTTATATCATGGTTTTAGAGAAACTGAAGCATAGCAAAAAGTGACTTGCCCGAAGTTACAGAGTTTATACCTGATAGACTTAGGATTCAAACTCAAATGAACTTACACCAGACTCCATGGTATATGCCAGGTTTAAGTGCCCATCCTTTCTATAAAAGCCAACATTATGCTGCCTTAAGGTAACCAGAAATAACCTAAATGAATGAAAATTATTCTAAAAATTCAGGGTGTTGATTGAAAGGGAAGGGATTCCAAATATTTGGAGAAATTCTTTTCTTTTTCACTGCAATTCTTATTGGTGAGAGATCATTTTCCTCAGGAAACATGATAGAGAAGCTTTTCAGAGACAGTAAAAACTACATGGACATATTATCTAAGAGGAAGTTGGCCCTTAATTATGATCACATTCAGAGTTCTTCATTGTTTTCTAGAAGTTGGACAAATTGGAGATTTTTAAAATACATGAAAGTGGTATTATCCATATACACAGGGATAAAAATTTTTAACAAAATTAGTTTAAAGCTTTTCTGCAGCTAATTTGTCATTCATTCATTAAAGACAATTTATTATGTGTCTAACATGTGCTATGAACCATTCAAAGTGCTAGAAATACCACATTGACTAAAATCATGTTCTCTGCCTCAATTTAAATCAGTCTACTGGGAGAGGAGGCTTTAAAGCACACAATTGAACACTAAACACATGTGTTGCATATGACCTCTTAGCTAGACTCTCATTTATCATGAGGCAAGATGTGACAGCATGTTCTTCAATGTAATAATATTTTGTTGTGTTTCCTCAAAAGCAACAGGACTTTTGAGTTTACAAATCACTACTGAGGTCTCTGTGTTCATTTTAGAAATGAGCAAAATGGGTACTCTGGAGTTTGTAACTTACCCAGACCACATGGTAAAAAGGAGGAATGGCCCTCAGGACAATAGATTCTAAATCAGTTGTTTTTTTTTCCTATTTCTCATCTCTGATATCATTTTCTTCATCTTATTGTACATTCAACCTCAATCTAATAGAAAATAGGTAATAACTTTTATTTATAATGAAAGAAAATATTTGATTTAGCTATACTTATTATAGGCCAGTTTAGTTTTCAGCATTATATCTTTTTTAAAATGATACATGAGTCATTTATTGTTACTTCATTGTTCATGGGATGGATTTTTTTATCTTTCAAATGTTCTACAAGCTCAAGATTAATTTTTAAAAACTTACCAAAAAAGTTAGAACATTTCAAATCAAGTCCCCTTTAACTTGAAGGGTTATTCATGGTCCCTTATATACCTTTCTAGATATAGCTATGGTGCCAGTTTAAGATGAGTCCTCCCAGATTATTTTGTATATGTTCAGCTACTTTTATCCTAAGTATACCTCTCTAACACTCACAGAAAAGATACTGTAGGTTTCTTAAGACCTGGGTATCATGCTAAAAGTATGTTACCTGCTTTCTTTGTGTCTTCATTGGTAGGGTAGCAGTTTGTTTTATTAGCAGTTTGTTTTATTAGGTCTGCCTTGGTTTCCTAATTGTTGCATAATATTTTTTAGTTTGTATATGACAGTCCAAACAATCCCCTATTACCAATAGCACTTCAATGTGTATCATTGTAGGCCGTTTTTATGCACTTAGAGAAATTTTCCAAGGAGTCACTGTAAACTCAACAGGAACAGGGCAGTGGTATTTGTAACAAGAAGTCAGAACCTAAGCACTGGCTATCAAGGCAAAAATTACCTGCCACAAAATGTTAACATTTACTTTCTTAGGTCATCTTCATGGAGGTAGCCTACAATGCTAGATTTGTAGCAAAAGTAAAAGAAATTGACACTGAGGCTTTTCAAGGTGCAACTTTTAGCTTAAGATCACAGAGGGGCATAGAAATTGCAGCAAAATGCTGGGGGTGACATGAGAAGAATATGTCAGGCAGAGAAAACTGCAGATGGAAACATTTACAAGAAAGAGCTTTATGTTAGTTTGAGTAGAAGTAGTTTAGTAGGACTAGAGTGTAAATATTCAGCTACAGAATGAAATAGGAGTAATATGAAAATTTTTACTAATGCATAGTCTTTATCTGAGTTTAATGACATCAACCATTTTTTTTTCATTTTGTAGTAACCCACACATATTTTATATTATATTCCATTGCATATTATCCTTGGTCATTTATTCAACATTTAACAAATATTTATTGAGCTATGACTTAGTGAAATATAATGTCTTAGATGTTAAGTTTAAATTTCACTAGATAGGAAAAGACATATACCAAATTACATAAAATCTTTTTCATTAACACAATTGGAAATTAAAGGTAGCAAGAAAAAGAAGATAGTGCAAAGTGATATCAGGGCCAAATTCAAAGAAAAAACATATTTTCCACTAAGCAAATTGAAATTTTTACAGTGGTTTGCTTAAATATATTGGTGATATTCCCGAAATAGGATCATTGTTAGGCAGGAAAAACTAACCTATAGCTTTATAAACTGAGAAATTTGAATAGGATTTTATTTTTTTTTTTTGCATTAGAATCTTTACAGTTACCCAGTTAATTCCATTATCTCATGTGACAATTTAGATCCCAGGCATCAAATTATTTAAGTAATTTGAATATGTATTTTATCACATTTATTTCTATTCTTCTTTCTCCCCCTTATCTTTGAAGGATATCTCATTATTTCATGTCTTAGTGATTGTTGAATTTACATTTGGTCACATAAAATATGAAACAATTCTATCACAACAGCCACTTCAGTAATCAAGATGAAAATATGATGATGGAATGTTAAAATATTGTCTCATTTGAAATAAATGTAATTTCAAATACATGCCATCTACTGCAGATTGTTTCCAGACACCCAGTTGGATACCAGTTGGAAAGCATGGGGACTCTCCCGGGAAGTATGATGATGCAGAATGTCAGAGAAAAAGTGGCTGTGCAAGAATAAGCAGAAGAAAAGCTTGATGAATTTGAGCTTTGACTTTGTTGAATATTGTATTGGAGACATAGAATGTACCTAGACACATCAAGGCAATTCGTTTACTCATTCTGTAAGAGCCGACTTGGTTCCTGGAACTCTTCTAAGTACTAGAGACTCATCACTGACTGGAACAAAGATGGCCTAATTTCATTTAGATATTAGGCACTTGTTATTTTCATCAATTAAGAAAAAAAATCTAATGAAAGAAAAGAAGATTTATACATAGTATAAAAACAAGTGGTTTTAGAGTGTTTATTTTGTGACAAATATAGCAGGTGTTATAAGTTCCTTTTATATTTGTGAAATGATCATTGGTCATTCTCTGGACTCCTTTCTGTGTTATACTCTCTTTCTGTGGAGGGTAAACAACCAGATCTCGAGCTCCATGGAAATGGATGACATTTGCCTTATTGACAGTTACGATTTACACATAATACATTGCAGCTTACGTGTATTCCATTTTAATTGTCATGCTCTGGATTATACTTTAAACTGTGTTTGGATTAGGTTTGTGATTTTGTTTTATTTATTCCTTCATTTTTAAATGTATACTTTTAAGGCTTTGCATATAATAAATTTTCATGGTCATTTCCTTCTCAATAGACATAACACTATCTATGGTTTTCAATGTTATAGTTCCTTTTAATAAAACTGGGAATTTTGTTTTGATGAGCTTTGGATTTTAACCTTATTTTTTTGTCATTAATGAAAGACTAAAATATCTTACTACAACTTTTTAACAAATTTGAGTAGAGACTTCAGGCTTGGCTTGTGACCTACCACATTTTTCTCCATGGGGTTTTTATTAGAGAGCTCATTTCACTTCAAACTTAACATGATGGAGAAAAAGAACCACAAGGAGAGAGGGGATTAGTAGGAAGCTTAAGGGAAAGAAAGGTGGCCAGACCCTTCAAGCATAAAATCAAATTTGAAACACTTGAAACTCCTAAGAGGATAGGAAGCTAGATATGGGTCTGGTCTAGGGTTGCATTAAAAAAAAAAAAAAGATACAATCTGCAAGAAATTCTAAGGGGAAAAATAATGTCATGGGATAAGGGAAAATGAACTACTCCCGAATAGCACAATGTAGTCGAAAAGTTGTAGGGAAAGAGGTCTCTAAATAAATTACCATTGTTTCTCTTTCTGCTTCTCTCTTTCTCTCTCTATCCCCACCCCCAAACACAAACATTTTCAATAGTTAATGATGTTGTTTGTTGAATTTCCCCCACCTTCTCCCCTATCCCCATCCTATCTTTTAAAAATTCCTATAATAGAAATAGCTGAGTAGAATCTCAATGTTGTTTTTTTTTTCTTTACATAGTATTAAGCATCCAGTGGTAAAGCATTAAGCATCTATCTTGGAGAGAGTAAGATCTGAGATAATATACTGAGATATTTCCTTATTTTTATCATAAAATGGATCTATCAGAATTCCAGGATGAATCTGTGAATGGTAATCAGAGATTCTTGGGACAAGTGAGGATATGTGTCAATAGCACTGCAGACTTCTCCCCAGGGTAGTAAAAATCTAAGGTGCGTTCGTTATATTGAAAAATCAGAGAAATAAGAGAAACAAAAGTACATTGAACAGTAAATGTATTTAATTCAGTTCCATTTTTCCCCTGAGGGAAAGCAACTAACTATGTGCTTTCAAATGAGGAAAGGGTCCTAGAATTGTTAAGGCCCTGTTTATTGCTAGACCTTGGGCCACATGTTTTATCCATATTTTCAGTATAATCATAGCAAGAAATTATAGACCTCCACAGCAAGAAGTTAGAGGTCTATTGCTATGGGTACCAGGCATTCTTTTAAGCACTTTACATGTTTTAACTGATTGTGGTAGGTATATTAATACTCTTTCTCATTTTACAGGTGGGAAAACTGAGGCAGAGGGAGTTTTAATAATTGTCTGAGGTAACTAAGCCAGTAAGTAGTAGTGCTGGGATTTGAACATAGGGTAATAAGAAAAACTGCCTCTTGTCTTATTTAAAAGGTAGGTCTTCATGGTCGGCTGCAGAATGATGTAAAGCATATTTAATTGAGAAATAACGCCAAAGCCCTTTGATACATTGCCAATGAAAATAAAAGTAGCCTAAAGGAATGTGAAAATTCCCCTCAAAAAGAATTTTCTAAAGCAAGTCTGACATTCCCTGTTGGTAATAAATAGTTCCTTGTGAGTTTTGAACGTACAACTTGTATCCTGATAGTGTTTGTGTGTGTGTGTGTGTGTGTGTGTGTGTGAGTGTGCGCGCACACGCCCTAATGTATGAACTATGTTGTTCTTCAGCAGAGCTTTCAGTGTTCCCTGCTGCCACCAACACAGGAAAACATTAAAAAGTTAAAATAATGCATTTCAGGAAGGAAACATTGTAGAGTGGAGTCAATAAGACTGAGGTTTTAATCCAGTGAGATCATTCACTATCTACAAAATTTGGTTAAATTACTTAACTTTTTTTTTAACTTTTACTTATATATGGACACAATACCTTTATTTTGTTTGTTTATTTTTTTGTGTGTTGTGTTGAGGATTGAGCCCAGTGCCTCAAAAATGGTAGGGAGAGCAAGCAGCTCTAGCACGAAGCCACAACCCCAGCACCTGAATTACTTTAATTTTCTAAGCCTTGATAGTCTTGCCCCTTTAAAGAAGTATGATATGTACCTATTTATTTTTTAAAATAATTTTATTTCGCATCTTTGTCAAACACTCTTTTTTCTGGGGTCGGGGAGCATGCTAGGAATTGAACCCAGGGCCTTGTGCATGTTAGGCAAGCACTCTACCAATTGAGCTATATATACCCCCAACCCCTGATACTTACCTTTTAAGAGATGTCATGAAATAGTTAGTGAGGTAATATATCTACAGTTCCTGACACAAAACAGAGACTGAATATATGTTACATTAATTCTCTGTTATTTTCTGTGTCTTGTAACTGCTCCATAATTCATATATATACCCCCAAAGACATTCTCAATTAAAAATATAAAGTATTCTAATGGTATATTTCTGTAAATTATATCCCACCATTCTTTCCATGTCTCTTATCCATTTCATTGAGTAGTAGCTTTCCTTGAAGGCTACTATGAAAGAGAAGAGAGAAAGGATACTTAATTTATTTTTCTTTGATTGACATTTTAAGATTTATAGAAAACTGACATCTCCAAAGACCAAAGTGGAAATTCTAAAAAGGTTACAACCATTAGCTAATGTAGGCTTGGGTTTTTTCCTATAGATTTATTTGTACCACCCCTACCCTCTCCAACCACAATAAATAAGAAATGATTGAGGTTATGTCTACTAGGACAAGTAGATATATTTTGTTGGGCAGCTTGATGATGAGCCAGGAAGACCTTGCATGGAAGCTGAACACGTTTATGGGTATTTGGTTATTTTTTTGACCATGATAAGGAAAACTGATGGAGCCACTGCTTTCCTGTAAGAGAGTTATTCTAGGCTACAGTGAGTTTATAATTAATCAGTTGACATTGGATGAATGATAACCTTTGTTTTTAACATTTGACTTATAGGGCATATTTCCATCTCATCAGATTACCTGTTTTGAATGTTATAATTTTTATTATGAACCTATGTGGTTTTTGGGTTAACCAGTAATTTATACAATCAACTCTCATTTTCTCAGAAGCCAATTATTCAGTCTAATAATTACTCAGGCTATTTGGTTTTAATTTCTCCCCTTACTTGCCCTTTATTGGCCACTCATCAGCAGTTCTACCTCAGAGAACAGGGAGGAGGTAAGGGCTTAGCTGAGTCTCTTATTAGGTGGTTAGATTTCAGGGTTTGAAAAGGTCGAACATTAGAAAAGCCAAATATAAGACTAAAAGGGTATTGGGTTTTTAGTGGAGCTTATATTTCTATTTCAGTACTGAAAATAATATGCAATATTTTTGCTCTTAGTATTTAAAGCCAAATTCACAGTTATGGCAACCAAAAAACTGATTGACTGGGTGTATTTGTGTGTCTGTGAGAATATATATTTGTCAGCACTTTATCTCCTGTATTGAATCCTTACAACATTGAAGCTGCATCATTACAATGTCACTTATCATGGATATGTTATTTGTAAACATGGCTCATGTGCACACCTTTGGCAGGGAAATTTTATCTTCATTCCTTCATCTCCATTGCCTAGAATTTTCTCTACAGTCTTTAGAACAGAACAGCACTACTGAATGAGTAAATGAATGAATGATGAATAGATTTTAAGGAACACAATTAGAGCACAACTTAAACAGTTCTTCCTATCACATAGGAGAGTTCATATTTTTGGTCAATCTACCAAACAATTTAAAAGTTGACCTGGTGATATGTTGATGCCAACTTTAGTCCTGGAAGACACACCTGCCAAGTTGAACCCCCCCACAAAAGTGCTCTGTGCAATTCAACAATGCCAATGCATGCTATCTGTTAATGTTGGCTCCTTGTGCACCATCTTGGTATTAAAAGGAGGCAGACAAAGAATCCATCAAAAGACTGGAGACAGGTTTGATATATGCAGTTCATTGCTCATCTTGCAACATCACTGCCAGTCATGTCCTTACAGCTGTGGGGGATTTTGTTCATTTTCTAGCTCCTACAAGTTTAATACATAAGGTTTCATAATCTGACTGTCAAAAACTTCTCAGGGTGAGTACTGTACCTTGGAAAGATTGGCATGGCATGTCCAGGGACACCGTAAGTGATGTACAAGAAACAGCAGGCAGGCCTTCTTTTTGCAGCTTTCTGCTGTTCCTCTGTGTATCAGGCTCAGGGAGTTTATCTATTCTAGCTTCAGACCCAGTTTTTGGTGCAGGTCCTTTTAAACTGTGATCTGATTCTGGCTTTCCCTCTACCTGTTAAGTTATTTGAAAGTAAAGAAAAGGAGGTTTGCTAAAGAAGACCAACAATAAACCACAAACAAACAAAAAACTGAAGTGCTATCAACTTCATTCTGCATAAGTGTATTTCACAGTTTACAATTAAGGTTGGCCAGAACCTACACACACACTCAAACACACCCATATATTTATATTAATTTTTGTACATTTATGGAAACTGTGTCTTCCACCAGCACATTGAGTCAACATAGAGAAATGCAGCTGCTTCACCATAACATCTTCACTAAGAAGCCAGACTGATGATAATTCTGATTATATGTCCCAGGGGAGTGGCTTGAGAATGGGGTTCAGGTTCATGGTTCTTCATCACTGGAGATTTGGGGCCTTCCTCACATGACTATGGACAGTAAGGTACCAAGGAAGAGGATAAGACCAATTCCCATGCTTGCTGGAGGAAGCCAAGTCTTCTGTCTCCTTTCCCACCTGTGGCTCTGCCCTCCCTGAATCAGCACTTAGTACTGGAACAGCTTTGGAACTAGGACGGCACCAGCGCGATAACAAATACTGCCTCATTTCAGTATGATGAATGACGAGTTTTAATGAAACTGGCCCAAACTGCTCTGGCAAGCTGCCTTATTTTTGTGTTTTAAATGGGAGTGATCCATCAGCTGCACGCATCCTCTGTCTCTGCAGCCTCCCTGATGCGCCTGCCTTGCCCATCTTCCTCACTGAGCTCTCCCTCTGCTCCTCTGACTTCCTTGTTCTAGTGGTCTTCTGGGCTTGACAGTGGGGTGGCAATCTGATCCCAAGCACCCTCTCCTTCATATCCCCAATCTCTGCTGCTGTACTGAGTGGGTGGTGGCATAGCTCTGTAGATGTTCCTCCCCACTCCAAACTTCCCCAGTCTGGATCCTGGCAGGCTAATGTGGTAAAATGTCTGGCGGGTATTAATTACACTTGCAGGCTGCTCCTTCATTAGAGTTGCCTATCTCCCCTGAGCGAAGCTGTAAATCAAACTATGATTCATGACTTTTAAAAAATTGGAAAAGATAAACACTAAAGGGGGAAAGAAAACCTTCCAAAAATAATAAATATAAACAAAGAGGAGGGATGACAACTTAATCAAGCTGGCTGGGGGGCAGCAAGCAGCTCGACATTTTGCTAGAGTAGAAACAGGAGGTTTGTTACATGCTTCTTTCTCCTGGTTATTTGTTTCATCTAAAAAAAAAGTGGGGGCAAGGGAGAAAAAGAAAATGGCACAGAATTATTATTTTTCTTCCTATTGGGGGTTGTTTAAAATAGAGTGCATGAAGAAAAATGCAAGTTCAGTCTGCACAGCTGTGTGAATGATGATAGTGAAGCTGTGGTTCTTAAGTGAAAGGAAAAGAAAATTAAAGGGGGAACCAACCATTTATGAAGGCCTGGGTGTTGCTCCCTGGGTAGAACTTTTCTGTAAAATACCATCTCCTGAGAATGAGAGACCTGCAATGCCCTCCAGAACTTCTTTAGACCACCTTTGAACTAATCCTAAATCATGAAGGCTACGGTAATATGAAGCATCTCTCAAGGTTTCTGTAAAGTTTACATGGTATAATGCAAAGAAAAAAATTTTTCAGGTGCTACCGTCATTATGCACACACATGTATGTAATTCGGAAAGAGAGAAGTACATTGAAATGATCAATGCTCTGCATTTTATTTCAGTAAGAATCCTGCATTGCCCACCCTTGTATGCTCAGCATCTTGGCATATGCTCTGTGGTTTCCTTTTACGGAAAAGTTACATTTCGTTCCTTGGACACATTAGTGTTTAACATGGGAGGAAAGTTCTCTGAGGCATTATGATACAGCATAGTCAAAAGGTGTCCCAGGAATGCAGAGATGAATACATCAGGGATCAGTGCTGTGGAAAAGACTTCATGTACCAAGATGGGACTTAAGCTTCTCCTTGAGAGATGCAGAGGGTTTTGATACATGTGGGAAGGGATGACATTGAAGGATGCCAGTTGTGCAATGACCAAATCAAATGGAGAAAAGCCCTATGTATGTTTGGGGAACACAGTGTGGAGGATAGACCCTTGGGCAGAAGAATCATTGCCCTTGTAATAGTGGAAGACACCAGCTATAATGACTGGCTGTAGTGAGGGTGAGTGGAACCAATTTTTCAAGAAAATTTTGACCAGCGGAGACATTCCAAGTGACATACCTGTTTTTCTTATTTCCCATTCTTTTTTCTTCTTTGCCTGCTAGAAGAACACCCTAGGTTGTCAAGAACATAGAACATGGAAAAAGTCTGGGCTCCTCCATCATTTTGTCATGACATTTTAGTTCCAGGTAGCAGCAGTGAAAGTATCATTGAGAGATCTTAATGTTAGCACAGAACCACTTTGGACTTGGGAGATTTGCCACATTACCCAGTGCCTAACCTGCCATTTGTCCTCCATCACTGTTACAAATCCTTTTGAGAAAGGCAGCCAGCAAAGGAGGGGGTCCATTCATACTAGTCTCTACTCAGAAAGGTTATGGGGGAGGAGACACTATTGAGTCCAGAGGAAGGTGAGCTAGCTAAGGCTGACATTAAAAAGTACTACAAATTGAGTAGTTTGAATAACAGGAATGTATGATCTCATAGTTTTGGAGGCTAAATGTCCAAAATCAAGGGTTGGCAATGTTGGTTCTTTCTGATGACTATGAGGGAGAGTATTTTTATTCCATGTTCTCTTAACTTATGGGTACTGGCTGACAATCTTCAGTGTTCCCTGGTTTGCTAACCTACCTCCCCAGTCTCAGCCCTCATGTTTACATGGTATTGTGTGTGTGTGTGTGTCTATCCTGATTTTCCCTACCCATAAAGATACCATAAGGACATTTTAGGTTAGATCCCCACATTACCCCAATATACCTGTGTTAATAGGTCTGCAGTGACCCTTTTTCCAAATAAGGTCATGATCTGAGGCATGGGTTTTAACCTATTGGGGATTATATATTTAATCCATAACAGAAAGAATGAGCAATGGTGCCTCATGGTAGTAGCTCTGGAGATGGAGCTCTTTGCTCTATAAGAGGCAGTAATTATGGGTTTATAAGAAATTTTATTTTATTTGCATTGGGGGAAATTAGGAAACCAAGAAGATCTCTCAACTAACTCTAATAGACTATTTATTTCTCTCAACAAACCCCTTTTCTATTAATCTCCCCAGCTTTCTGTGTCAGGGACCTTATTTTGGATAGGAATGTACCCTAGTCTTAATGTATTACTGAACAACTTCATAGCGACTGCTTTCTCACCCAGGCAGGTCCAAAAGGAAATGGAACTTTCTTAGCAGTACCAGGAACAAATGGAAAGAAGGAAGAAGTGAGGGGGAAAGCAAATGACCCCTCTCTTTCTGAATGTAATAAAATAATGCCAAGATGTCCCTCCCCACTCAGTTCTGTCCCACATAAATTAGAGCAGTAATCCACGTAACATCTATACCACATCTACATAGCATCTAGGGCAAAGAGAACATTCTAGATATTGTGGTAATGATCAGAAAGAAATTGTGAGATTTCACAAGACATTAACATTGGTAAAATGATTTTAAGAGTGCTTTTTGTAAAAATAATATTTTCAAAACCCATCTGTCTATATTAAAGGTAACAGTTAAACACATAGCAAACATTTTCACAGTTTTCCACCAGGGGGTGCTCCCCCCAATAGAAAGGAGACTAAGAAAACTTGAAAATATTTGACTGTCTGAACAGGCCCAAAGAAAACATTAGTTTCTGCCAAAAACATGAAAACAAATATTTTTTTCCCCTTTGGGAAACAAGCATATTGGCTCATCAAAAAGCTTTGAAAAAGAAAAAAGAAACAGCTTCCATAACATATATATATATATTTTAAAGTTGCTTGAAGGAAGGTAAAACTGAGACTGGACTGATGATAGGTTTGATTATTTAGAAATTGAGAAATAAAGTCCCAGGGAGACTTCTCAGACCATTTCCAGCCTAAAAAAAATTTAGAACATTAAATGCAAATGGAGAGACACAAGCCAATTCTCCTGACTCCTGTAAAGCTCTTAAAAATGTGCACTCCTCATAAAGTAGACAGCTGAAACCCCTCAGAAGCTATGTAGGAATTACTATGAACAAGCAAGCATTCTAGGATCTAATGCTGTCCCGGCTCTGGGAAGTGCCAGTTTAATATGTCACATATCTGAGATCCTGCTCTTGAGACTTTTTTATGCAAATTGCCAACAGCCCTACTTTTAACTTACCAAGAACTTAGTCCTATGGTGTGGAGCTCAAGGAACAAATTTATTTGAAGCTCAATTATTTTACAATTGTTTTCATTCAAATACATTTACATTATGAATCTTACTGTTTTATATAAATCATGTATCTTTTATTTAAGAAATAAAATAGTATTTGGAGGGAAAGTTATCATAATTCCCCTCTCCCTCTACCAAAGGAGAAAACAAAATTATTGTTTGGAGGTTCCTGAAATATTTAAGGCAGATGTATGAAGATATCACATCTGACACTCCTAACCTCAATTAGCCTAGCACTTGGTCCCCACTTCCTTTTCTGGCTGTTCAGAGAACATAACAATCTTGCCCATTGAGGAAAGAACAAGAATGCTTTTATGGCTTAAGTACTTGCCTTTGCTCCCTATAACGGAATATATTGACAATTCTCCTTGAATCTCATTAGCCTGATATGTTTACTCCCACTGCTTGTTGATAAGAGAGAATACCATCCCGACTTTTACAATTTCTAGAAAATTCACAGCAGCAATAATGCCACAGTGAATTGTTTCAAGGACCAATGGTGATTTCCGATTTTGGCACAAAAAGACTCACTAGCAAGAGAGCAATTCTGCACAGCATCATTTATATCATTACGTGGAAAATTATAATCCTAAACAATATTCTCCAATCGGTGATGTTATCAAATTCTGCTTTCTAAAATCAGGACAAACAAATAGGTATCAGAGAGGATTCAAAGGGTGCTCATGTGAGGCTTAGTTCCATATTGCACTTGTGTGATGCTCTGCTTTTTATAGCTCCTGCTTAAATAAGCTTGAAAATAAAACCATGGATCAATGGCCAGAGATGTATCATTACTGAGAATGCAACCCTGGGATTAACTTAACCAGCCATTCTTCCATGCAATGAACAAAACTTGTCCTGGGGATCTCAGACATATACTGTGGCCTGGTATGGCCCTTCCTGTTGCTGGACCCTACCCTACGTGCAGTGTCCTCATGCATCACTGAGCTCAGTGCAGAACAGCCAACCCATATTCCCTGCTCTACAAGAGGGAGGAGGAACAGCCTCACAGGGAAGGAGAAGTGGCAGAAAGCCATTTGAAGGAGCAAGAAAAATAAGGAGTAAGAGTTTTGGGCAATGTTTTATAATTACCTTATGTTAATAATACCAATGACACTCTTTTGAGAGAATGTTCTATACCAGGCTCCTTTCATATATTATATTTGACCTTCATATCACTTTTGTAGGCATTAGCTTCATTTTTTAATAGATGATAAAACTTCCAACTTCAAACAAGTCCTGGATTCAGACAAATAATGTGTGACAAAATTTTTATTTGAATCCAAGCTTCTCCTCTTCAAAGCCACTCTTCCTTTTGTGTCAAGGACACATTATATGGCACTGTCTTACACTTATGTTTTCTTGCAGAAGTAGCATTTCATAGAGTGGCTCCATCTGGGCAAGTCATTTAACCTCTCTTGGTGTTAGATTTCTTTTTTGTAAAATGGGGACAATAATATTACCTAGAGCGTAGAGTTATCATAAGACTAGTGGGCAAAAAACTTATAAAACCCTTGAAGTGCCTAGAACATACTAAGCACTACTTAAAGCAACTATTATAGCAAGTGCTATTGTTGAAAGGAAATTTAATGAAAGAGCTTCCCTGTGAATACCTCAGGAAGTGGTAATACATCTGAATTAGAATCTTCTGGAAGGAGACCAGGCATGGTCTTTATGTTATTTTTTATATGAGGAAGAGTATGCCAAGAACTCAGGACTACACCCACAGCTAACAGGAAGTGAACTAGATCAAAATAGAAAGACATCTTGGGAATGAAACTCTAATCTTTCAGGAACTTAGCCAAATATTTTCTGAGATTTATTAAATTATTCTACAAAAAACATTTATTATTTGTGCTTCTTGCAGGATCTACCATATAGCCTAACTTCTTCCCCTGCCCCCCGAAACCTGGATTACCAAAGGGGAAAAACAGTATGCTAAAAATGGCAAGAGGTTTTGGGACTGAAGTCTCATGGGGTGCCAATAGGAGAAGAAAGATGAAAGAAAAACATAAGTGCACTATAATCTATTTATAACATAAATTCTGAGAAATTTTGTACAATTTGTGTTAAGAGACAAAAATGTGCCCTCTGACTGTTCATCTTTTTGGTCACCCTCGATCTCCTGGCTCTGTTTTTGTTTACTCAAAAGGCAGCTGGCTAGAGCAGCATTCCTGACGTCTTCTTTTGAAAATAATAATAATCAAAGTAACCCTCATTTTCCCAAGGATATAAGAAGCTGTATCACTTACACATCCATCTTCCTTTCCTTCCCTCTGATGTTTAAATGATGGTGCTCAGGAGCAAAGAAGTCGGCCTTCTTATGGTCCAGGAAGTGACCTTACCCTCAAGGCCTCTCCCCTGCCTCAGGCAACCTGACTCAGAAACTGCCCCCAGCTGCCTCATCTTCAACTATCCTGCAGTCCCTGCTCACCTCTTCAGGACCCACTCAATTCTGCCTTACCCTGCAGCAGCCATGACATACCAAATCTTCACACTTTTTCCTTCATAGGTGCCCTGCAGTAATTCTATTTTACCTCACATGACAACCGCACACTGACTTGTCTCTGAGATCGCTAAATCTAGTCCCCCCAAAATGGGACTGTGATTCCCTCCTCTTTCCTGACAGGTCTATAGTCCTGGAAGTGTGGATTAAAACCACACAACAACAACAAAATGCCACACTCACTCAGGGTGTCATAATTCAGAGGATGTCCTTGTATCATCTTCTCTTATGGCCCCGATTTTAAGATAAGGAAATAAGTGTTTATCAGTGTTCGTGGATAACACCAAACCCAAATCCAGGCCTTCTGAAATGATACACTGTCTTCACTTTGTGCTACATGACATAACTCCTGTTAATACTCTTCAGTTTTGTTTGTTAACACATTTTGCTATTGAAATATCTCACTTTTATCTCCAAATAATCACCAATTTTTTCCTCTTTCTCTTTATTTTATCTGGGTAGATGGGAGTGAAAGTTTTATCTTCTTTTAAATTCATTATAAACAATACACTGAAATATAAAATTTGTACATATAAATAGAGTATGACATAATATTTCCATACTTATATACATAATAAGATGTCTAAGTCAAGATAACATCATTTCTTTAGGGTTAAAACTTTTAGAATTATTGCTTCTAGCTTTTGGAAATGTTCAGTAACTTATCATTGTTGGAATTTTATATGGTATAATTTACAAAATGTTTCCTGCTGAATATATTTTCAGGGACTGGCTAATTCTTGAGATCACCCTCAACACCCCCACCCCCAGAAAAAGAAAGAAATCAATCTTGTAATCAATTCTTTATATGCTTGATAATTTATACCATATGAAATATCATAGAACTTCATATTTCAGGATTTATAGTCAGACAAACAATAAATAGAGTAAGAGATTTATTAAGTAGATTTATTAGTAAACTTTAGAAATATAAAGGATATTGCCAGTAAATTTTTAGATTTGTTGAGAAATTGTGACTGTAAATTGTGTCAAGGCTTTCCATTAGTGAACAACAGAGAAACAGTGTTCCTGGGGAGACACACCCTTACCTCTAAACAGGTAGGTACAAAATGGCAAGGCTTTGGGTACACATGTACTTACTTAAAGTAGAAAATTACATAACAAAAACTATACTTTTAAATGATGGTTGATATGTTTAGGAAGGCATGGATATTATTGTGAAGATTCTGTCTACACTCAGATTATTACTAAATTATTTTTATAGGTAGTAAGGCCCCTATACATGGAACTTTACACAACTGTAACAGTTTATTCTGCTATATCATTTATGTATGTGTGTTAAAATCTGGTTTAAGGATTTGCTTATCCAATGGCAAAGATTTCTAAATAAAGCCAAGTCTATATTCAACCATATTTGCATAAATATTGAAGATTTTTGTTTTAAAAAAATGTTAAAAAATACTATCTATGTTCCTGCTTGAGGGCCCTTCTAAAAATTTTGTTGGTGAAAAGATACAGGCTAAAGATGAAGAGTTGGGGATCAGAGAATGACCATATTGACTTGCCCCTGAAGTCTTAAATGTTTGCTCTGAGATAGATAGGCCCAACACCAGGGTGCAGGCTATAGGATTTGAGAGTCTGTGTCTCTAGCAGGTAACCTGTACCCCTGAAGGTCTGGCTCCCTATTTGACTGGCAAATGTTTACCTGCATAATTCCCCTCCCACTGTGCTGCTGCACAGACTTTGTGGAGAGCTGGAGGAGGCAAGGATAGTGCTTTGTTGTGATCATCCTGCTAGGATAACTCCAACAGTGCTAAAGCCTAAATATTTTCATCCCTATTCTGTCTGATATAGGAATCATGCAATTCACATAGGCAATTTTAAACATTCTATAGCCATATGTTTAAGGTAGGAAAAATAAATGGGTGAAATTAATTTTATATATTTTACTTAATAATGCATGTAAAGCATTACCATTTCAATATGCAATCAACACAAAATATTAATAAGATCTTTTACATTGTTTTTTGTAACAAGACATGGAAGCCCAGTGTGTATTTTCCCTGTACATTCCTGCTCAATTTAGACTGGTCCCATTTCGAGTGTTGTATCATCACATGTGATTAGTAACTATTATACTAGAAAATAAATCTCAAAATTTATAGAATTTGTTTTTAATAGTTGTCTTAGAAACACTGAATAAGACTGGTGACAGATGTAACTTTGGGCATTAAAAATATATGGCTTATTAGTGATTACCATAGAAAAATCTGCCATATTACTAAAATTATTAGTGGTGGTTCCTAGCTGTGCTTCCATTTTATTTCCATGAATTTACCCAAACTGTGTAATGAAAGGAGAAAGAAGGGAGGGAAGGAGGAAGTGAGGAAGCCACAAAGAAAGGAAAAGAGAATGGGCCAGTAATTCAGAATATTTTTTAAATGTCAAAGGGACTTTCTCACTTCAAGTGATTGCTATATAAATCAATAAGCCCCTATCAGGCTCAACAATTCTTTTTGAAACTCTTTGGTTTCTTCCTTATTGAAAACCATCAGAATCCCATGGGAATTGGTTGAATAAATTCACAGTGGAGCCTGAACAGAGCAACAAGCATGCTGTTTCCAAGAGAGGGTGCTGAGATAGTAAGGGCAGGGCTGTTTCTAGAGATCAGATTGCTAGAGAGCTAATCAGGCTTTCTATGGGTAGTGACAACCAGCAATTCATTGTGATGCTTCTCAGCTCAAGGGAACTGCAGGGTGTGACAAGAACAGTTTGCTTCAGACACACATACACACACCTTCATGCACACACACACATCATAGTTTTACTTTAGGATTTTAAGTGATAATAATAATGCTTATTTCTGCAAAAAGGGCGGGGGGTGCAAAAATTCAAATGTTTGGGAACATTGACCAGGATGTACACAGCCACCAATTGGAGATTCTCCACTAGGCTCATCTAAAGAAAACACTCTTGGCTGCTAACAAAGGCAACATGCCAGGAGGCGTTCTGTAGAGGAAAAATACCTTTTATTTTTTTTTTTCTTTAAAATTGTGGGGAGGAAAGGGAGGTAATACAATGAGTAAATACAGTACTTAGCCACTCCAGGAGTGCTTTGGCTGCTATTTTACATCCTAGAGAGAAGTGATTTCAAAGAAAGCAGAATCCAACCATTAGCTGTTTTACAGATTCGAGCCATCTTGTTAATTGGGATAATTAGGAGTCCATTAGACCTGCAGGATGCAGGTTGCTTCACTTGGGTTGCTTGCCTCCTGTACAAGGTTATCACCAGAACCCTCAACAGAGTGTGCATCACCAAACCCTTCCAACATTTGGAAAGGTTTTGTAAGTTTAGAAATGTCACCTCTTCCAGAGAGACTTCCTTCTCATTTCCATCCCATGAAAACTGCCCTTTGTGTGTGTGTGTGTGTGTTTGTGTGTGTGTGTATGTTTTAAAACTTTGATTTGTTATATATGACAACAGAATGCATTTCAATTCATATTACATATATACAGCCCAGGTTTTCATATCTCTGGTTGTACACAAAGTAGAGTCACATCCTTTGTGTCTTCTTACATGTACTTAGAGTAATGATGATTATCGTATTCCACCAACTTTCCTATCCATATACCCCCCCTTGTCTTCCCTCACTTTTTCACCTTTGCCCTATCTAAAGTTTATTTAATCCTTCCACCCCCACCTCCCAGCATATTTTGGATCAGCATGCTTAAATCAGAGAAATTATTCAGCATTTGGTTTTTGGGGATTGGTTAATTTCACTTAGCATAATATAATGCTTCATCCATTTACCTGCAAGTGCCATGATTTTATTCTCTTTTAATGATGAATAATATTCCATTGTGTATATATATACCACATTTTCTTTATCCATTCATCTACTGGAGGGCATCTAGGTTGGTTCCACAGTTTAGTTATAATGAATTGTGCTGCTATAAACACTGATGTCGCTGTGTCCTTGTAGGATGCTATTTTTAAGTCCTTTGGGTATAGACCGAGGAGTTGGATAGCTGGGTCAAATGGTGGTTCCATTCCCAGTTTTCCAAGGATTCTCCATAGTGCTTTCCATATCAGCTGCACCAATTTGCAGTCCCACCAGCAATGTATGAGTGTGCCTTTTCCCCCAGATCCTTGCCAACACTTACTGTTTGTATTCTTAAGAGCTGCCATTCTTACTGGAGTGAGATGAAATCTTAGAGTAGTTTTGATTTGCATTTCTCTAATTGCTAGAGATGTTGGACATTTTATTTTACAAATCCCAATATATTTTGTAAGAGTATAAAATATATATGTATAAAATGTACATAAATACATATAATATATTGTATAATATATTTATTTTATTATATATACGTATATAATACAAAAAAAGAAAAAAGAACACTCCCATTTTTATTCTATGATTCCACCGTGCCAATTCTGTTTATGGATGGATTACTTTCCCTGTGGTCACTGACTACTTGCTTTGGTATTGTCCTAAACCATGAAGAACAATTAAATCAACACCACACACACACACACACACACACACACACACACACACACACACACACATCTGATGTATGTTTCTGAAGTAATTGTAGAAAGTAAGCTTTTTATTCATGTGCAATTTTTAAAATTACATACCAGGCACAGTTCTAGGTCCCAGAATTTAACAGTGAACTAGACAGATGTGATTCCCTCAAGGGGCTTACCGTCCAACTGGGGAGACAAATTTCAAGCAATACGACAAAATATTCATTACAACTGTAAAGAAAATCACATCAGAGTTCATATATGAAGTTTCCAATGGATAAAAGGACAAAGCAAACTAATGTACAAAATGAAAAAGCTGATTTACCAATGAATCAAATAGGAATTTTTAAATGAGGTTAAAATATGATTACTCACCTACTAAATTGGGGATAATTTACTATTCTTGGCATGTGTCTATTATACATTTCTGGAGGCATTGTGAATTTGTACAACCCCTTTAACAAGCAATTTAATAATATATAAAATGCCATAAGCTTATTCACACTTTATGACAACTTGCTTCTGAGATTCTGTTCCAAAGAAAGTAAATCTAAACACAGGAAATAATACAGATGTGAAACTATTCACCAATTTTAAAAAAGACAGAAAATTAGAAATGCCAAAAATGTCAAAAATGGAAGAATTTTTAAATAAGCGTGTAAAATAGTAATTATAAGAGCACAGGCACTATGTTTAGGCAGTTGGATTTCAAATCCCAGCTCTATTCTTTGAAAAATTTCCTTGTCTATAAAGAGATGATGTATCTATCACAAAGGACAAAATGAACTAAGATTTGTAAAATGCTTACGAAAAAACGTGAGACATTTAGAAAATCAGGTCATAGAAAAATATCCCTTCCGTTCTTATGCTTTTATTCCTATTCTTGCATTATTTTATTTCATGTAAGAATATATTCCTTGAACTCATTTTAGCCTGATCTATATATTACTCCAGATACAAATGGAAAATACTACTCCTGTTGAAGCCTCCAGTAGCCTTTTCCACAAAACCCAAGGTATGCACTGAGATTCGGGAGCAAGTTAGCTGAAATCTGCCATCATGGAGAGTGTTTTCTCCTCTTTTCCCCTTTCAGATGGTTTTCATGGAAGCACAAAATGCTAAGAGAGCTTACAAGATTTGACTCTTCCTTGCCTCCTTTACTCTGTTCTCTCACCCAAAGTTGACATTCTTGACTGTACCTTTGGTGACTTGGGGAAACTTCAGATGAATGTCTTCAACCCTCATCAAGACCTGAGTGAGATCCTGATTTCATTGGCCTAAGACAGGATCTGGGCATCAGACTGAGTGACTGAAGGATTTTAAGCTTCCAGGTGATTCTGTCTTTGGGCACATGGCAGGGTTACCTTTATTCCAAGACCCCTGGGTAAAAAGACAACCAAAATGTTCTTCATTAGTAAATATAGAAAATACTGAGTGGCTTCTATTCTCCTTTTGTTCCTACTGGGAGAGTAAAAGACAGACAGCAATTAGGTTGTTTCTACATTTTTGCTCACCGAGGAATCTGGACTCAGAAGATTCATGACAGACTTTTTTTCCCCCTGTGCAGTATAATGCATCATTTTTCTGTTCCCTTCTCAATGAGATAGATTCTATAATCCGTGCCACTTTTCTCCATTCTTGTCAGATTCTTTAGCCTGCAACATTCTCTTTTGTTCTTCTGTCTTCATAGGCATTTCAGCATTAGCTCATCATCTTCTGGAAGGAAGTGAAATGTTTTGAATTCTAATTTCCTCCAAGATATGGGATGCTGTCATTAAATGATGCAAACCATGTTTCAGAAGTTATGACAATTTATCCACATGGTTTTTGCTTGTTTGTAGATAAAAGATATTTGATGTCACTAATATTTTAAGGCACACTTTTGCAGATATTTAGCATACTGTTTAAACAGGCCAGTTAAATCTTACTGGCCCTGGAATGCACTTTATACCACATATATTAAATCATGGGTACTGCAACATATTAAAAAGTCATCTTCATCACCTTAGAACATGAAATCTCCCTCCCCTCCATTGAGAAAACTTACTTGGTCAAAAATTATTTATGATTGTCACATATGATATATCCTGTTCAAATGCTTGGGAGTACAGGGAAAGGCAAGATAGGAAAAGTACCTACTTTTAAAGTAATTTACATGTTAGTGACTATTCCTTTAAATTCCGAAAAGCAGACTATAAGCAAATGGACAGATTATTTTTAGTAAATTATTAGATATATACTAAAGAAGATAAAACAAAATAGTTACTGAAGAAGCTAGATCTGTTGTGCAATTCTTTCAACTTTCATGACTGTTTCAAGTTTTATAATGAAAGGATGAAAAAGTTTTTAGGAAATGAAAACATGTTCATCCCAATATTTGGATGTTTTAGATACTTATGTCTATTTAAATTAATATTTAAGCAAAATTTAAAGATGAATTTCAACTTGGGAAAAGCAGGTTGAACAAGAGATTTACTCTCAAAATATGTAGCATGATTGTAAATCACTGCCACTCATTATAGAAGGGAGATAAGAAGAATATACAAAAAGTAAAGTGAATAATAAGTGAATAAAAAAGAATAAAACTTAATGGTAATGAGAAACTTGCAAATTACAACATAGTTTTTCTTAGGTTTTATTAAACATTAAATCAAAGATCTTACTGCTTTTGGTGCTGTATACAATAGGATCCCGTTCTCTGTAGAAAAGAAAATGATGGAGCTTAAATTAGCAAGAATTCTGGAAAGCAATTGAGAAATGCATGTCATGAGCTTGAAGAAACTTCCTTCCCTTTGACCTAGTAATCCCACATTTAGAAATAGGTTTGACAAAACAAGTGACGATTACAATCAGATATAATGCATAAAAGCATCTTAAAACTCCTTATAATAGCAAAAACATAAGGAAACTAAATACTCAGGAATAGAAGAATATTTAAATAGAAAGAACTAATATAGTAACAAATAGTAAGCTCTTATAAACCACCACTTTTATAAGGATATTTGAACAAATGTGGAAATGCACATTATAAAAGATTAAAGGAAATCTACTTTATAAAATCACACTAATTTAAAAAATAAAAATGGATATTTCTGGAAAAAGATGGAAATACATGTTTTAAAAAAGTTATAGTGATTTTCATTGGCGGGTTTCTAATCTAGCCTTTATAATTTTCTGCTCTGTGAATATTCAGTATGGTTATTTTTAAAATGTTATTTTCAATAGAACACAGGCACAAACAATGAACTGAGAGATTATCAAATTTTCAACCCTGTTACTTATTATCACTGAAGATATAATACATTTTTTAGAAACGATGAGTATTTAAGAAAGCTGTGTCATATTTTGTACAATTGAGGCAGGTTACAAAAGGTGAAAAGTTCTCTATTGCTGGTGTATTCAAGTGTGAGACCAGAGATCTATAATGCAAACAGTCCACACAAGAAGTCAGGCGGTCAATGAAGAAAAGTTTCCTCTCTACTAGTGCAGACAAGAACCATGATCAAAACAAAGGCTCCTACAGCCAACCCCATGAACTTTCTACAATCTTTCTAGAATTTCAGAGATGAATAAATGATGGACTGTGGTGCACACTGCACTCTGTGATCCCTCCCCACCTCTTACACACACACATACACACACACACACACACGCTTTGGTTTTCATTTCTTTCAAGTTAAATAACATGATTCCTATTTTCTTTCTGAGAAAAATGAATCTCCTAGAAATTAGGTCACTTTCTTAGCCCATTTATCCATAAGCATCAAAGGTAGGACTGGCAACTATAAGTTTCATTAATTTTATATCATGCAAGGTTAGCTGCAAAGTTATTTACTTAATCATAGGCAAATACTTTTAAAAACCCATTACAATATTCTTTAGTTTGTTTCTCAAATGCTTAAATCATGAAAGTGATTACAATTAAGACAAAATGTTGAGAAAGTGCACTACATTGTTCTGTAAAATGGACTTTCATCCCTTCAGGAAAGCTCTGCTGGTAATAGACAAAAGGGCTTATTAACAACAAACAGATTTCCAACCCTCCCATACTTGGGATTCTCCTTTAGAAGATCTGACAGAGCTCTGAGATGTATAGTTTTCATAAGTGCTTTAAAATGATTCTTATGCTTGGGCCTGCTTAGGGAAAATGTGCCTTTAGCCAATTGATTTCAAACTGCAGGATACATGTGTATCATAATAGCTAAAAAGACAAAGATACTGGTGCAGCCAGTCTAAGGTATGGCTCAGGAGTGTGCATACTAAGCCTACTCTTTCGGTATTTCTGATGGGCTTGGTTTGTGAAACACCTTAAAGAACCATGCTTTACTTTGATTTACATAAAGTGTTTGCTATAGATGGTTATGGACTATAACTACATTTAAGATATGGAGGGGGAAAAAACAATATCAATTACATTCATAAAAATAAAAAACATAAAGGGTGGAAATGGAACTCACTAAGGGGAAGATAAATAGCTGGAGACATTCTCATAGAAGGCATGGACCTTAATTTGATTAATGAAGAATGTGTGTTATTACCAAGTTAACAGAGAGGAAAGAGTTCCAGTTTGATAGAAGCAAGAAGAGGAGCAGAAGTAGGAAAGATCCAGGCAGCAGGATGCATAGGTGGTCGGTGTAAAAGTTTATTTGGCGAGGGAGCATGGGGTCCTATGACAACCTGGCCTAAGTTTCTCAGCTCGCATCTTTGAAGAGATGGGCAATGGGATCCACTGACAGGACATAATGGATTGTACTTTCCTATGATTTATTGCAGTGTATACATTGACCTTTCAAGGGTTTAAAGACCTTTTAAATTAGAATTGACATACACTAGATAGCCTGGTTATTGAGCATTTATATCCCCCTCCAAGGTTTATCAGCCTCAATTGATGAATTACAGCTTTGTCTTGCCTTCCCAACTGGCTCCCTCAGTATCATCAGCTTATGATCTGTGAAGAAGAGAAGAAGCTGTCCTCTGAAAACTTTGGGTGGTATGGATCCAAATGCAGAATTCTGGGTCCCATGCCAAACCTGCAGAGGTGTCTGGGATCTTAATTTTTATGACTCCTAAAGATGAGCATTAATGCTTAGTGTTCAAATCTAAATGAGAAACTTCTTGAGGTTCTCCTGAGGTTATTATAATATTTTTCTCTTTCAGATTATTGCAGGATATTTTGATTCAAGGGAAATTCTCTAGGCTTATATGTCTTAGGTGTTTCCCCCTATTTTTTTCCCTGAACCCATGTACTAAACAGTTTTTAAGATCACAATTCTGAAAGAATTCTGGACCAGCCTGGTCCAGAAATCTGTTCATCCACTTACAGAGAATAAGACTTTATCCTAACCTGTGCTAAGAGGAAAAAGCATCTTTATGATGTTCACTGTGTATAATGGCCTTGCTCATATAAACAGATGCAGATAATTAGTCATGACTGTATTAATTAATCTCTCAAAGAGATATCAGCAAACCCAACTGTGGATTTAAAAAGATACATATTGATGCTAGCTAAATGATTCGGTAAATATGTGTGATGGAGAGGAAAATTCAAAAGGAACAGTATTCCATCCACTAATGGATCACTTCTTATTTGGTAACCCAACCCTGGCATGTGTGCATGTGATTTCAAACAACTAAAACTTAGCTATAACACCTATCTTGAGATTGATAATTTTCCACTATCTTATTGAGATGTTTTCCATAATTAAAGGAAATGTAGTATTTGTTGGAAATGTAGTATTTGTTAGAAATGTGTTTAGCATGAAGAAAATAAATCTCCCTAATAATAAGATCTAATATCTAAATATCCCTAATAACAAGCACCATAAATATCACTTAGGCATTAAGTAAAGTGAATCCTTGAGTGAAAGGAAAGGAAGGTTTGCTACATCTGGATTTTACCTTTATATTTTCAACCTATAGACAGTTGCCATCAGGATTCACATCTCTAATTAAAATGTTCTGGAAGATTACAGTATACATCTCTGCCACAATGAGCTGGCAGGTAGATGAGAGTTCTGTAGAACGTTCCATTTGGTAAGATAGATGCCTTCCATTTGGAACTGGAATGTTCAAGCAACAAAGCACATATACATGATTCCCTGTGAGGCATAATCAGTTAAGTAGTAGGTGGAGACTGTAAGGAGGAAGAGAGAAGTTTTATAGAAAATAATGCTTATGAATTTAACATTTCTGGGGGAAATTGTGAACTATGTATTGAAATGTGTCCTTTTCTGGTTTAGCATAAAACATTATTTGTCCAGCAGTAAAGACAACATATGTGAAAATGTTAGGAACTGAAATGCCTATAAAAGCTTTCATGACTTAGGGAAAATGCTCTTTGTTGTCTGAACCTACATTAAACAACTTATAAAAAACTAAGCCTCATCCCAATATAAGACCAACTACACATTCATAATGAACTGTACATGGCCTGTGGGGCTTTTAGGCAATGCAAACACAACTGCTTGCAATGTTCATTTCTGTACCACTATTTTTCTGTTTATTTACCCAGCACAGATGTCACAGCTCATTGAGAACCAAATGGTTTGTGTAGGTAGCCATGTTTTCATGGTCAAAACAGCTCATGCAGATAGGAGCGTTCATTCTACTGATGCTCTCACCCTGAGATAAGGATAGAGAGGTTTGGAGTTTAGTGCAGTGCACACTGAGGAACTACAACATGTAGGATACATTAGGGAAAGATATAGGCCCTGGCTTCATTTTAATGAGAAACCAGGTAGGTTATGTTTTGAATTGTCTAATTATAGGGGAATGTGTTGTTCCACAATAATAACCAGACAATAACATACTGAAATAGCCTCAATCTCTTTCAAGCCAGGCTCACAAATGTAGCTAGATGTGGACTTTCCCCAGTCACACACACTCATATATGGGCATTGGCAGTCTTAGACTTTCTTTTGCCCAGTCTAGTGGCTAAAAGGAAGATGTTGGAAGTCTTCACTTCAGGCTTCTTCTACACACTTTCTCCCCTTCTTGCCAGCAATTCATATCACTTATCTCCTAAGCACGTCTGTTCTTGGAAGCATTTAATGACATACACCAACTCTTCATTCTTGCAGAATAGAATACTTGAATTTATTCTTTGTTCTTTAGTTTTTTAAAAAAAAAAAATTAGTACATTTTTCTTCTCTCCTCAATTCGTTATTAGCATGATAATTTAACTTTTAAAAATTCCTTGAAAGCATTATGATTGTATATTTCAGAAATCCCCTTTTGGTGGGTGTCATTTACTTAACTTTAGTGAGCCTATCATGAGTGGGATACATTGAACTGAGTTGAAGTCTTTTGTTCAAATTGGCTTCAATAAGCCAACAGGAAAGGTAAGCCGAGGCAGCTTGGCTAGAGAGCTTATCATCATATAGAGGAAGCTATTTTTTCTAGCAGCCTATCCAAGCTTCATGTGCTTCATTCCATGGAAATTTAATTTTGTCTCATTTTTTGGATAACTTATCTCAAGGAAACATCATTCTGTCCACATGTGGCCTGATTTTTAAGCCTAGAACATGCCATGTTCTTTCCACTTGAGCCTTCAGACATGTTTCCTAATTGGAATTCTATTCCCAGCTCCTCTTTCTGAGCTCTTTTATCTCATTTAAACTCTCACTTCATAACTACCTTCTCCAGGCAGGTCTTCCATTACCATTAATGTCTCTCCCCATTATTCTGTATTCCAGAATCCTCTTATTACTAGATGGTATACACATTTGTTATTACACATTTTTAAAATTTATTTTGCTTTTCCTGTGCCTACTTTACCTAACAATTACACTTACCAATCCATGCCTGGCACATGGTAGCTGCCTGATATATTCTGTTGAATAAACAAATGACCTAATTCCTGGGCATGTATTGTTCATTCCACTAATCTCTTTAGTCCTCTCTAGCATTTAGCCTCAGAAAAATAAAATTAAACCATTAGGAATAAAAATAGAAATTATTTGCTTTTATGCCTCTGTGAAATAGAGTAAAGGTGAAACTTAGGATGCGGGCTAACATTTATTGTCTGCAGTACACCAGTAAATGCTGCATGCTTCATTTTATTGAATCTTCACTAAGAGGGAAAACAAACCAAAGAAAAATACAGAGGTGAAACTTCTGAAGTGGGAACTTCTAGGTCCTCCCTTGCATTGTGCACTTTGAAGACCCAAGAGACAGGTCTCTGAGCTCTGTACCTGAGGTCATGTTTGCAAAAAGTGACATTCTTTTTCCCACTACATAAGCATCATGTCCTGTGAAACCTGAATCTTTCCCTGCAAGGACACTTAGAATCCCTATTGTACAGATGAAAAAAAAACATAATTCAAATAAGAAGGATCTAGGAAGAGAGAAAGTGAGTTTTTTAACAATACCCATGTAACTCAGAATGTTTTTAACCATTATATTGCAGAGCCTGCAGCAAATTCTATCCCCAGCTCCTCTTCCTGGAATCTTTCATAACAATGAAACATAGTTGATGCAAATTATTAACATATGGGGCCCATTAAGGCACGGCTGATATTTCTGTTGAAAATACTCTTCTTTAAAATTGAAAATACCTTAGTTCTAAGGTGGAGTGAATTTTAAACACTTGGAATGAAGATCAATGCCCCCTCATTATATTTGCTTAATATTGGCTGCTGTTTCCAGAGTGCCTTGTTCATAGCATTGACTTATAGTGGTACAATGTGCCCTCCTTTCATTTAAAATCAAGTCAGCTGTGTGGTGTTTTTCCTAATCTATTGAAAAGGGCAGGTATCTTTGCTAACTTCTGCCTTATTAAACTTCTTGAAGGGCTGAGGATGTGGCTCAAGCTGTAGCATGCTCACCTGGCATGCGCGGGGCGCTGGGTTCGATCCTCAGCACCACATAAAAATTTAAAAATAAATAAATAAAGTTGTTGTGTCCACCGAAAACTAAAAAATTTTAAAGAATTCTTTCTCTTTCACACACACACACAAAAAAACTTCTTCAAATTCCTATACATTAAGGTGGCAATGTCATGTTGTGTCATGTAACAACCTTTATGAATTCACTGTCACATTGCAAGATAGAGAAAAACAAACAAAATATTAAGGGAAAAACACCCACAAAAGCAAACAACTTATTGTACAAGCTTCCCTCCAGAGTATACTTTGTCTTTCTTCTAACAGTAAAATGGGGATGACACCCATGTCCATCACCTCATTTTGGTCATTTTCTGTGGCACAATAGCTGCATAAGTGTTATATAAATATAGGAATCATTGCCAGGAGTATTTGGAAGGATTCTAGGATTATCACATCTTTCTTAATAAACATTAGATCTAATCAATGATTATAGCTGGTTAGACCAAAGAAAAGGTTTTAGGACAAAAATGCTAACAAATTTTAACATAATTAGTTTAGAATGGTAAGGATACATGTTATCTCATAAAAACTAATGTCCCATAATCAAATATGTCCAGCCTAGCAAAACCTAAAAATATGGTGCTTACCCTGAAAAGAGGCAAGAATCTGTGTATAATGCTCACTGTTCATCCTCACTTCTGTAAAAAGGGGCTCAGAGGCTCTGCATTAATATATCCATCCATCTATCCAGGAAATATATTTTGGGAACTAATGTTAAGTGCCAGATTTTCTACATGCAACAGAGACATACTGATAAGCAAAATGAGCCATGTTCCTTCCATCATAAAAATTATAGACTAAGAGGAGAACAGACATTAATCAAATAATTGCACTAATGAATTCATTATTTTGAGTTAAATTCTTTGAAATAAAGGAATGTGGTACTGTAGGAATTGATAGCAATATATATAACTTAGGGTATCAGGAAAAGTTTCCCAAATAATTGCATCACCAGCTAAAATCTAATGAATAGGACTTGAGTAGGGAAGGAGGTGAGTAAGGAGCATTCTAAGAAGGGAAAGCACATATCCAAGGTGGGACATTTCTGCCACAGGAAGATGTCCAACATGCCTGACATGGTGAGATGAGAATAAGGAAGGATGCAGAGACTGCAGTAAAGTAACCTCAGATTCCTCCAAGAATTTTGGTCTTTATCATAAGAGTAATAGGAGACCATTGCATGATTTAGAGTGTAGTGGTAGGGAAAAGGATTAATCATTTGATTTGTGATATAAAATATCTCTGTGACTTAGTGGTAGGACCAGAGTAGATTGACAGAGACCAAGTAGAAGATTACTGAGGGAAAGATATGGACTAAGGTATTGGCAAGTTGTACACACAGAGGTTCCCAAATTCAAGGGTTACTATGATCTGGTACTCAGTGAGGTATAGAGAAGGAAGGAGCAAGGATGTCTCTTAGAACTCAAGTATGTAAAATTTGCTGAGTAACTTACTTTACTGTTCTACAAAGAGTAAAAACTTATTGACAAGCCTAATTTATTTACTACATTGCTTTAGTGATTTAATAAAGATTAGAGTGTGCTCTCTGTACCAATATTTGGGCCATTTAAATACTTACAGCCTATTCCTCAAGAAGCTCACAGTTCTATTGAGTCATCATCTTCAAAACATTCACATCTATGTTCCAAGGCAGGTGGACAAGATTCTGTCTTGTGTGGACAAGATAGTTATTTTTTTCCACTGGTAGAATATTTTCTGAGCAAGCTTAATATCAGTTATGCTTTTTTCCAGAAGAGCTAAAAAAATGTTCAGATTCTGTGGAAAACAAAATCTTATTGTCTTGAGAAAAATGGCCAATTTTTGTGGTTTATTTCATAGGAAGGAATGGTTGGATATAAGAAATGATTATAGAGGTGTAATGTGCCTACTATTAAATTCTAGGTTCAAGCAGTAGCAAGATACCCACAAAGCAATATGATTTCTTTATCACTGTGCCTGATAGGGAAGCAAATTCCTATTTAGGTCTAAAAATACAGGTACTTTTTTCCTCATTTTGATTATTTCTGGAAACATAGAGAACTGCATTTATTGGAGATTTTTATGCTTTGCTATTCCTTGTCAGTTATTTGTGCTGACAACTAACAATATATACTTGAGTGTTTTTACTGGAAAATTTCTTATAAAGAAGAGTTTTTAGTTCTTATATCAACATGAATTTACTGTACTAATTACAAACTAAATTTGGCAACCAATAACAATGAGCCAAGGCCAGAATGAATTTCATTTTTTCTTTAGAATTATAAATGCCTCTAGTAAGACAAGATATTTTTATTTACAAACCTGGATGTTGTTGGTGATTTTGGAATACAGCTGAATGTGCCTCACAAAAACACAGCTGGGGTATGCTGAAATAAATGTCAAAAGACATTATTTTTCTGTTGTTTAAGCAAATACTTACGTTTTATATTTGGAAAAAACTAACCTTCTCATTGTAAAAGGAAGATGGTTTGATTCCAGATCTTTATAAGCTTCAATTCAATAAGTGTTCATCATTGTTCATAATATTGGTCAAGTATTCATCATTGTTCATAATTGTCAGGAAAGAAGATTTAGGAAAACGAACTCAATAGAAATTAGGCCTCTGTTGTAAAGGAACACTGATCTAAATGAAAATCACCTAACTAGTAAAATATTAAGGACATATCATTTCTCTGGACCAAAATGAAATATTCTCAGAAAGTAACTAAAATGATTGAAATTCCTGACTAATAAGATTCATTTGTGTGTGCATTAAGGGTTTTTAAAAAATATTTTTAAATCAAATATTAATTTCTCATGAAAGGAGATAATTGTACTAGTATTCTCTCTCATTCTAAAGAGTATTCTTCAATACTCATTTCAGCATTATCATGTTATAATATCCAATATAATTCATGGCAGTTGGCTCTTACTAACATTATCTATCAGACAGGGATGTAATAAAATTTCTTTAGATTGAACCCAGTTTGTAATAAATGCTTCGTAAGTTACTATGTGATTAGAAATTCTCTTTTATTTAACCATCTATACAATATTGAGTATTTCCAATTAAATTTTACTTTTGCTAAATGCCATTTCGATGACATCCTGGTATTTGATCTATTTTTATCTGCTGGCATTTCTTTTCTTTAAAAAAAAAAATCTGTTTGGTCTTTTGTATTTACCAAACTTTAGGAGATACAATATGGACCAGGTTGATCTCTAAGCATTCACTCCTGTTAATGGAATATGTATTAATTTTCTTACGTAGCATGATTTGATGTAATCAGTTAAACATGTCAACATGTAACTGGGGTGTGCAGTTAGCTATAAAATTAGAACAAAGTTTGTATTACCAAAAATAAATGACCTAATAATGAAAATGTTTCACGGTTTCACGGTTTCTGATAGTAGATGGTTAGTACACTTCATCAACATACTGCTAGTTAATAAAAATAAAACAATTTACCAAATAGAAAATAAATCTTTAATTTAAATGGAAACAAAGGAGCTGAGCATGAGATAGAAATGCTCTATTGAGTCTATTTTCTTTATAGCTAAAAAATATCCAAGGGGAGAATAGCGAATTTTCCACTTTTTATGAGGTTAGAATTTTACTCTGAATGTTACAATACTCCCTTCCTGGGACACCTTCTACTTATATTCAAATGAAAAACAATGTTAATAATAAATTATTAGCATTGGCTCTGATAAGAAAATTATGCAATTATCTCCACCTTGGAGCAATTTATAAAACCATGGAGTAGATTTTTTCTTGTCAATGGAATAAAAATGGCCATTTAATGTTTTGTTGTCAAAGTTACGAGACAGAAAATACTTTCCAATCCTCAGTACCCTTGAAAGTCTAAGTGAAACCAAATAAAATAAAACAGTAATACCAATTTGCCATTAAATAGAATTATGAGGGAAATAAGTTTGCATTTGGAAATTAGTATTCATAAAATCACCCAAACAATGCATTTTTATACTTTTAACTGTTTTACTTTAAAGTTTTAAGGTTTTTTTTTCAGTTTTCCCCCACAAGATTCAAAATTAGTTGATTTTGGCATTGCAATAGTTTTTTTTTTTTTTCTGAATCTCTCTATTTGTTTTTTAATGTTGAAAAGATATTTATGGCATATTTAGTCCTGAAGGAGGAGAAAGTTGTGGTATCTTTCTTTACCCATCGTAAGGGTCTGGCCAACACTCCTGTAGTAAAGAACAAGTTCACAAGAGGAGAATATAAATCACATATTTAATTACAGTTTTCTATGACAATGGGAGTAAAGTGCTATGGTACACTTGCATTAAGGAAGATCCACTGACCCAGGGAAAATTATTTTTATGCTTAGATTTGTTGTATGATGGACAGTTGTGCAGAAATGTGATAGGACAGAAGAGTATGGCCTAATGGTAATAGAATGAATGGATACTCTGGAAGGACTGTCTGCCCAGATTCTTCTTGGCCTGGCTGGCTTTCTTCTTTCTTGGTATGGAGCAGGATACCTCTGGTTGGAGGGTCTTCAAGAGACATGAAGAGCAGAAAGTAGCCTTTTTAGGCATTATGACTTGCCTTGAAGGAGAGGAGAGCTAGTTTCAATAATCTGCCTTAGAAAAAAAGGAATTCTGATCTTTATGACTTGTTTGGGGGGACAAAAGGGGCAGGAGACAGAAGGATCGGAGAAACAAAGACTTTGCTTCTTAGGTCCCTCCAATCTCCTTCAATTCAAAGTACACAGTATGCCATAGCACTGTATTTTGGTGTATTGTGTTTTGAGGCCCAATAGTCCCTTAATAAACTTTCTTGTACACATGACAAATAAAAACCCCTTTAAAAAGCAGAAACCTTAAGCTGAAAGAATCTATGATAAAAGAAAGTTTTTGTTTATTCCTAATGAGAATAAACCTCGTGTATTAAGAAGAGAATTGCTTTAGGAGGTACTCAAAAACATAAACACAAAGAAAATTATTCTTCCCTTACAGCCTGCCGCTACCCTTCCATTGTGGTTTTTTGATCACATGACTATTTCTCAAGGGATAGGGCATAAGTCCCAACAGAGTTGCCCTCTTCTCAGACAGTATCCCTAAGCCAGCCAACACCTTCATGATACATGATCTCACTCTTCAGACCCCTCCTACTTCTCAAGTTCCCTGGCAGCATCTTGAACTGAGAAGGATCTTTATGTTCCATAGACAACTAGGGTATATTTTTAACACAATCCAAACTGAAAACTCAATATCTTCTAAACTGGTCTGCCAGACAACAGCTATATTTAGTAGATAATTTTCTTATCTGTCTATTGAAGACCAAATGTTTTGACACATTTTCTTTCGCCATAAATGCACTCAAGGAAAGGATGAAATATATGCAGGTACTACGGAAAACCTACTGCTAGGCAACTGTCCTAGAGCAACAAGTTTATTTACTTTTGCCAATTAAATTTTCTAAAATTCCATGTATTAATAAAATGTTATTATCGGCTACCACATGTTCTTGTCCCTTATAATTTGTTTCACATATCCTTTTTCTAACAGATAGGCACATTATATTAACCCCATAAATTAGTCCACTTTGAAAAACAGGCCTTGGTACCCGTCTCTGAAGGAGTTGCCTACTGCCTTCATCAGTCACATGAGCATATGCGTACTTCGGGTTTGAAAAGATTGGGGCTAAGTTGCTGATGTGGGCAAGTCACACAGTCAGCTCATAAAGCCTTAATTAAACAAGCGTTGTGCTTTCTTAATTCTAATATAGTAAAATCTACAGCATCCCTTAGGAAGTTTTAAAATACCCAACAGAGCCTTAGCACCTCATTTAGCAACCATTGACTTAGGCCAGTGAATTGGATGGATAGTGTTTGGATTCAATTACTTTGAAATAAGGAAACAAATAGAAGTCAAGTTAATTATCATATTGCCTTAGTTGGGATGCCTTTTTAGTTTAGAGAAAGGGGCAGGAACGAAATAAGATCAACTCTATTCAGTAGATTTTCCTCCGATATAAGGGCTTTTGCATAGTAAACAGTAATTTTGTTGCTGGAATTCTCTCTGTCCCCAAGAAACAATGCCTTCATCATTCATAGAACCAGCACCATCCTTCTGAAGAGGACTCCCTGAAGTGAAACCATTGCTGTGGTTTTCATAAACTCCTGTCTGGTAATATTCAAACTAGCTAGTTACTTAGTACAATAAGTGGTTGTGTGTGAATTAAATTGCATTGTGTACTGGAGCCCAGGATAAAGCTAGATTGTAAGTTCAAGTTCTAGCTTTTGTCTTTCCTAGTTATATACTAGGCATCTCTGACTTCCTAGTCTTTTATTATTCCTATAAAATTTAGTTGATCAAACCTCAAAAATATTTCCAACAGGATTAATATAATGGCAAACAGTCTTGGCTATATACCCACACTCTATAAATCTTATAAATATATATGATCAAGGGTTAAGCAATCCTTGATTGAATAAAATATGTATGATTTTATACCAGGGATTGAATCAAGGGGTGCTTTACCACTGAGTCACATTCCAAGCCCTTTTTACTTTTTTTTATTTTGAGACAGGGTCTTGTTAAGTTGCTTAGGGCCTTGCTGAATTGTTGAAGCTGGCCTACAACTTGCATTCCTCCTTCCTCAGCCTCTGGAGCCTCTAGGATTAGAGATGTGGTGCACCACGCCCAGCTATAAGTCATATATTTGAGGTCACCAGCTTCAATAGTAAAGAAAAGATATTTTTTTAAGTTGGCATAACTTGCTATCCAAAAGTCATGCACACATTTATCTGTGTACTCAAGATGTGGTGAGACCGAACAGAAGCTTGTTAATCATTTGCACAGTTACGAACTTGAGGATCTTATGCCATTGGAGGCAAATTGGAGGTTAGTATTACTAACAATCTCTCTTGATAAACAGGAAGGAGGACTGAAATCAATAAAATGGGATTCAATAAAAACAAATGTAAACTGTACCAACAATTGTTCTGTGGAAATGGAGATGTAAGCAATAATGAAAGATAGGTTGAGTATAAGTGAACAAAATGATTGTGCCCTATAGAATCCTGGGTATATTAAATGGGAGACTGTAGATGAAATGAGAGATAATTATTTTGCTCTATCAGTAACATTTAAGCCTCATTTGGATAACGGTGTTCAGTGTTTGTTCCATAGTTGAAAGAGAATCATAGATAAGTTTGAATCAGTTCAGAAGAGAACAACAAAAATGATAAAAGCCTTGGAAATGAGATCTATAAGGAAACATTAAGTGAACTGGGCATGTTCAGACTGGAAGAGAGATAACAGAGATGCCCGGTAACTACTTACACATAGGATAAAGATACTATAAATGAGAGAAGGGATTTATTATTCCCACCAGTCACTCAGCATTGAGTAAGTCAAGTTTGAACTACAATAGACAGAACTTAAATATTAAAGACAACTTTGTGAGTAAAGAGCAATTTTGCTGGGAAATAAGATAATTTAGTGATTACAAAAAAAGTTAATGAATAATTTTGAAATGTCAAAATTGGGATTAACTTTTTGCAGTTTTGATACAATGGAAAGAGGGTGAAATGGCTTAAGTATAGCCCTATCTATAGGAAGCACAGCTGTACAAAAATGCCTATGGTTTATGCCTCCTCTGACATAATTATAATAACCCTATGTTAAAATATGGGATTATTTATTATTAGACATTATCTTTGGTAAAACTTAAGTCACAATTTCAGTGATAGATCTGTGCCTTTTTCTTTTAATACTATTCCTTTCTTTGACTTTGCTTTCTTAGCAGATTTGATTGCTTTAATTCATGCCATCAAAAATGATATAAACTGTAATGGTACTAAATGCTGTAAACAAATTTTCTTACTCAAAAAGTTTAGAATAAGCCTAGTTGTCTTTACAACTACCTGGTTTGGTATGTTCAGTAGACACTGGGCTTTCAAAGGCAAGATCTTCAGTCTTTTTGTATTACTCTTTGTTGTTGTTGTTAGTGATATCGTTATGTATTTCTTTTTTCCCATATTTTTGGTTCATTATAGTTTTACATAATGTTGGGGTTCATTGTGACATGTTCATACATGCACATGATATAACAATATAATTTGACCAATATTATTCCCCAGTACTTCCTCTTTGGCCTTCCCTCCTCATCCCCTGTTCCCTTTTTTCTACTCTCCTGATCTCCCTTGGATTATTATAAGAGTCCCACACATTTCTTTTCCTTTTTCTTCTCTAGTTTCCACATATGAGAGAAAACATACAGCCCTGGCTTTCTGAGTTTGGTTTATTTCACTTAACATAATGTTCTCAAATTCTATACATTTTCCTGCAAATGACTTAATTTCCGTTTTTCTTTATAGTTGATTAAAACTCCAATGTGTATATGTACCACATTTTTTAAAATCTGTTCAACTGTCAATGGGTACTGGGACTGGTTCCATAGTTTGGCTATTGTGAATTGGGCTGTTATAAACATGGATTAAAAAAATAATAAAATCAATTAAAAAACATGGGTGTGCATGTATCACTATAGTATGATGACTTTCATTTTTTATAATAAATTCCAAGGATCCATATAGATGGGTCATATGATGGTTCCATTCTAGGTATTTTGAGGAAGCACCATACTGATTTCTATAGCTGTTGTACTAATTTTACACTCCCACCAACAGTGTAAGAGTGTTGACTTCAATATTCTACCCAGCTTCTTCAATGGATATAGTAAGAAGGAATTGTGGGAAGTATGTTTCAGATTATAAAGCTTTATAAATTTTATTGCCAACATCTTTGATTTTATTCCATCTCTTCTCCAGTATTTATTGTTTGTATTCTTGATAATTGTTATTATAACAGGAGTGAGATAAAATCTCAGTGTAGTTTTGATTTGCTTTCCTTAATTGCTAATGATATTGAACATTTTTCACGTATGGCCATTGTATTTCTTCTTTTGAGAAGTGTCTGTTCAGTTAATTTGCCTATTTACTAATTGGGTTATTTGTTTTTTCTGGTGGTAAGTTCAGTTCTTTATATGTTCTGGATATTAATCCTCTGTCAAAAGAGTAGAGAGCAAAGATTTTCTCCCATTCAATAGCTTCTCTGTTCATATTCCTCGTTGTTTCCTTTGCTGTACAGAAGCTTTTTAATTTGATGCCACCTCATTTATTAACCCTTGGCATTATTTCCTGAGTTTTAGGTGTCCTATTGAGAAAGTCATTGTCTGGATCTACATGCTTGAGTGTTGATCCTATGTTTTCTTCTAGGAGTTGCATAGTTCCTTTCATATTACTCTTAACTATGCTTATGCTGGCCATAGAATTAGATAAGCACAGCCACAGCTATGTGCCACAGAAACCTAGACACTGCTTAGCAAGCTGAAATTCTGTTGCCCTCATCTGTAAAAGGAGGATAATACTTTCACTGGTAAGAATAAGAGAGTATTTATCTAGAGTTCTATAGTTTGAATGTCACTTTCCTGCATAGACTCAGTAGTAGCCCTCTGTCTCCCATTATAAATTTCTGCCTCATTGGAGCTGCATCCAGTAAGCATTTCTTCTGAATTCTGATTCTACTCTTCCTTTCCAGTGTTAGTTTGATATTTTCATGGTTAGCAGTATTTATTGTCAATATATTGGATAAAGAAAATGTAGTACATATACACAATAGAATATTATTCAGTATTAAAAAAGAATGGAATTGTGGCACTTGCAGATACATAGATGGAACTAGAGAATATCATGCTAAGTGAAATAAGCCAATCCCAAAAAACCAAAGGCTGAATCTTTTCTCTGACAATAGATGCTGATCCATAGTGTGGAGGAGTATGGAAGAATGAATCAATTGGATTGAGTAGTGGGGAGTGAGGGGAGGGCTGGGGCTGTGGGGATGGGAAGGACAGTAGAATGAAACAGGCAGTATTACCCTATATACATGTATGATTACACTACTGGTATGACTCTGCACCATGAACAGCCAGAGGAATGAGAAATTGTGCTCCATTTGTGTACAATGTGTCAAAATACATTCTATTGTCATGTATGACTAATTAGAACAAATAAAAAAATTAAAAATAAATAAAAATTATATATACACATATATATGTGTATGTGTGTGTATATATATTGCCATATGTGTGTATCTATTTATATATATATATATATATATATATATATCACAAAACTTAGAACTATCCAGAGAACATTTCATTGAAGATTAGCCAATGGGAGAAGGAGTTATGGATACACGGACACATGGAAGGGGGATTTGGGGATTTGGGGTCTATGGTTTATAAGTGGTTTGTCTCCCAAGGGTTCATGTGTTGGAAGCTTGGGTCCTTTGATAAGGGGTGGTAGGAAGTTTAAGAGTGTCAAGTGCAAGGTGTTTAGATTGCCGGGGACATTGCCCTCCAAAGAACCTGAGGTAGTTTTGTGGGGCCTTGAGTTAGTTCTTATGAGATGATTGTATAAAAAGAATAAATCTGACCCCTGAATCATGCTCTGAATTCCTTCATGGTGATGAGTTTTCTCACTCTTACTCTTATTCTCACCATTTTGATGGCATTCACCAGAGCCGAGCCAATACTAGAGCCATATCCTTGAACTTTCAGTATTATTATTAGATAAACCTCATTTATTTATGTTCCCAGTCTTGTGTCATTTTATTATAGTAAAGAAACAACATTAATATAATGGATATTCTCAGATCTTAATTATTTTTCTATCACATTGCTTATGCACATTGATTTAAGACTTCAATATTCTACCCAACTTCTCCAATGGATATGGTAAGAAGGAATTGTGGGAAGTATGTTTCAGATTATAAAGCTTTATAAATTTTATCACCAACATCTTTGATTTCTTAAATTGATGTTTAGATCTCTTAAATCGGTGTTTGAACTTTGTCTTTCTTGTGCTTAAATGTCCTTGTCTTGCAGATGTCAGCTGGCTCTCTCAGTAGGCTATTTCCCAGGTTCTTTACAAGGAAATTTTCTAGCTCCTGTTGTAACCTCTAAAAACAGTATACTGACCCCGAACACTGATGACAGGGCATTGGATCAGTCTTACTCCCTACAAGTCAAATAATTTATTTGAGGATTGGAGTGAGACAGGAAAAGGATCCTTAAAGGAAGAGTGGAGATAGGGAAGGGAACACACTAAAAGGCAAATGGAAAACAGATCACTTTTGACCTGGACTATTTGCGGTAGCAAATGCTATCCATTCTGCTTACTCTTCTCCCAATTGTACTTACCTGCAGCCCTTTGTGAAACATCCAGAGTTATGAGGCTACGCTTTATATCCTTGTTTCCATTTCCCTTGAAAAAAGCCAAGTTCTTCACTATAAACAAAATCCCTCATCCTTTGAGAGATATACCCAAATTTGTTTAAAGCCCCTCCCTACTTTCTCTGTTGAAAGTGAACCTTCATGTCCTCAAGGACACCAAGCTTTCTCATTTTAGGACCTTCCATATGGTTTTAAAATTTTGTCTGGAATTCTCTCTTGTAGGCTCTGCCTTCTGTCTCATTTTTTATTATTCAAGATGAAGATGTAAGATTACTTTTTCAAAATGTCTGTTTTTGACCTCTGTCTTTGGGTTTGCCCTTTCTATTAATCTCTAACATAGCATAAAATTTTTCACCTACATAATACTCTTTTTAATTAAGTTAAACACTTATTGATTGCTTTAGCTCTTCATTATATGCCTCTTCCCCTACATTGTAAACTCTAAGTGAACAAGTTTTATATCTTTCAGCTAAAACGACAAATGCTGTGTGTCTTACACAGTACTTGGATATTAGTAGGAATGTAGAAAACAGATGTCTGGATGATTAAATGAATCCCTTCAATCCCTAGCCTCACTCTTGAGCCCTTGGTTTTTATCCTATAAGGTCCTGCAACCCTCAATTCACTAGGAAGCCTTGCTATACTTCGGTTGACCTTGACCATTTTATCTCTGATTTCATTAATCTTTCTCTGATAGATTGATCTCAAATCAGATGTAAGAAACAGACTCTGTGGTCTATATTGTTTCTGAAATCCTTCACTTGCTAATTAAGTACCAATTTCTTTACTTATTGGGTTTTCCACTTATCTGGGAAGTGGAAATGACTCACATAACCAAGACTTAGTAATTAATTCAAGCTTCCCAACTTTGTAATTTTATTGTAATAAAATTCAAGTTATCAGTGGTATCAGTTTCCAAATCCTTTAGGGTGACTCATCATGTAAAAATGTACAGTAAATATAAGTGATGCAATTCCTCTGAAGCAAAAAGAAGGGATTTTCCCAAGAAACCATCAGATCCAGCTGCAGGTACAAAACAGTTTTATATCATGCAAATCATGAACTTATATCAGGGGAGCTTCCTGGTCCTAATTTCCTTGAGAGAATTACAAAACTTAAAAGGAAATAATACATTTGCAAATATACTTCATCTGTTTCTCCACTCTCTACATCACACAAAAACACAACTTATCCTTATACTAGTCACTCTAAATAGAAAAGTACAGCACAAACACCAGGATCTTCAAGGTGCTCAGATAATCCTGCATACACAGTAATATGGGATGAGCAGTAGTGAATATAGTAGGCATGTGTTTCTCTAAGGAAGTGCCTGAAAAATAAAATGTGCTATATGACAATTTGTTTAAAAAATAAAATGCCATATATATGATTTATTAAAAGCTCTGAATCAATGCATGTAGCAGAAATTTAACTAGAAATTTGGTGAATATCTGAAAAACATATCTGTTGACTATGATTTTTTAAGTATAAAATTTAGTATATTTTCTACAGAATGTAATTATGGATTTTACTGAAATTTTTATATCCCAAGATTTGGACTTGGGTTTAGGTTTAACCTAAATTCCTCTAGGCCTGGAGGTATCTGTCCATTTGTATTAGGATTTTTATCTCCTTATAAAGGACAATAATTATTTTTATCGATCCTCTGTGATGTCTTAATCCTTATTCAATAAAAAAGAGTAAATACGATTTATATGATCAAAGTATGGCAGAATCTATATAAAAAGCATGATTCCACTATAATTCATTTCTGACAGCAAAACCTAGAATATTAAATCAGTGTTTTTGTTTAAACACGATAGGAGCTTATTGTAATCCTAAGCTCTGGCCATACAATGTAGATAATTTTGCATTTTTGTTGCTCTCAATTTTGGTAAGTGTTAGAAAATATAATACATAGTTTAAGATATTAAATAGTGGTGGTTTTCTCCCCAAACAATATTAGTGATAGGAATATTAACCTGCATTTGCATGTAGTGTAAAATTGTTTTACATACACACAAACAACTTTAAATATTCTCCAAAGATGAAATTTGGGGATACAGAGGAACACTGTAGCTAAGAAATTCTCTTAAATTACATGCAATATAGAGAAATAGACTAGGTTTTCTTTTTCTTTTTTTTTTTCATATTTAAACCATTTTCTCTCATCTGGCATGGAGATCATCTAATGCCTTATATTTAACAAACATTTATGTAATTGTGCATAAATTGTGCTCTTATAACAATGATTTGATAGGTAACTTGACTAAAGGGTATAATAATACTTGATATTATACACTCCTCATGTATCATCCTTTGTATTAGAGCTACGACAACAATTTCTTGGATGAGAGGCTAAATCATGTAGATTATGCTCTCACTGGAGTGAACACAGATGCATTTGTAATCATAAAGTAAATTCACTTTTTGCAAATGTAAAATAAAATTTAAAAGAATAGTAAAATAAAGTCAATTTATTAAAAAGGGATGAGGAATAGGAATAAGTGAATAGGAGACAGAAAGTCATCATTTCTTTAGAAATGCCAGAAATAGGCTTATTCCCTCTTTCAGAATTAAATTCATTGGTTTTGAGGTGGAAAACATCAGCTAAATTAGCATTTGAATTGAAAAGTAGCCAGGATGGCCAACACCACTATCAATGAGCAATCCTCTCTTTTTCATCTTTGAATAAATGAAGTACTGGCAAAGTCCTTTACAGTTACAAGTCCATTTATCTCGAAAAGATGACCCTAGATGTCTTCAGCTCCTTCCTCACTGCACAAGACTTTAGAGGTCACAGCACTAGGCTGGTATCAAGTATGTAGATGAAACAGGGGTGAGGCACAGTTAGAATGACAAGATTTCTCACCCATTGCCAATATGTGCATTAGGGACTAAAAAGGAAATGAAGAAACCTGTTGAACATCCTTAAAGCAGTGATCTCTGGTATGTTGATGAATAAGGTTTAGAAGAATGAGAAGGAACTAGAGAAACAAAAAGGCTAATTATTTTAAAAATGGAAGGTAGTTGCTGAAACAATGCAATTCATTTAATAAAAAAAAATATCCTACCAAAGTATCTAATGAAGTATCTAATGAAGAAATCAAATCCAGTGCCAACAACAGCTGGGAAATAAGTTTAGATGATGCTTTTAAAACAATATTCTTCCAAGGGTAGTTAAAAATGTTACTACTTATATGTTCAAATTATGAGCTTCTCATTAGGAAGATCAAGAGATTCTTTGAAAAATAGTCAGCCACCTATAAGTTCGTCCTTTCTGGGATAATCAGCTAGCATTGTTTCATAAGCCATTGCCACCATCCTTGTTAGCATAAAATGTGTTTAGATTTCACAAGTGTATTTGGATTTTCGATTCCTCCATAGGAACTATGTTTTAAGACTTTTTCTACTCTTAGATAATAAAGATCTAAAATCATCAGATCAACTCTTTCCATCATACATGGATAAAACAGAATCATCCTAGTGAAATGAAGTGGTCCAGCCATGGTAATATGGAGATTCCAGTCCTGCTTGTAGCCTTATTAGCTGTCTAGCTCTCAGTCAATACTTTTGGACCTTGCTTTTAAAACCAATGGCCTCGAATATTGGTTCTGCTTTTACATTCAGTAAAAGTTCTACTAAACTTTTCTATTTGAACCATTAACCTGATTTTATTTCTGAGCATACTAAAAAAATCTGTATCTCTCTTTCTCTCTAGTTTAAATCCCATATATTCAATATTATGCATGAATACTGTAAGTACAATATGTTTGAACATATAAAATTCCAAAAACTTAAAGTGTTACAACAGTTTTCCTAAAGTGCCATGTGAAATCATTTGAGCTGATACAGGATGCAGCATGTATCACCCAGCACTGAACCACTTGGTGAGAAAGTGATTCCCTTTGCATTCCTTCAACCATTCATTATTATACCAAGAGCCAAGAGGAATCTCAGTTTGGTACTAGTAGGGCTTTTAACACCTTTATAAACAATTGGCAATTTCCTCTTTAAAAAAAAAAGAAAAAAGGTAAAATAAACAAATAAAAATAAAACAAAAACAAAGACAGATGCAGTGTAGGCCTAAGGCACTAGGTTTTCCATAAAATTTAGGCAGATCTTAATGCTTTTATTTTGTTTTTGCGTGTTTTTCTGTGTTCACTTCTCCATGTCAAGTGATACTTATATTTCATATATAACAGTAATAAAATTTTTCAGTATGTTTAAATTAAAATACATATTAAAAATAACATTTAAATAAAAGTAGAGATGATATTTGACTATAGCAAAAATTGTGAAAAAGGCTGACTGAATTTGAGGAAAACTGAGTTACTCTAAATGTTCTTTAAAATAGCTGTTGTGTCACCCCCCCAGCAGACAGGCAGGATAGTATGAAATCCTGCTCTAGAAGTTTAATGAGCACATTCTATCAGAATCTGAGTGCTTTAACTCACTTTGGCTGTGAAGTCGTTGATTCAGTGTTAAATAAGCTAAGTTTCTAGGAGCCCATGAAACTTGTAATCTTGTTCTGATGACAACCATTTACATCCTGAAATCTATAACTATATTTCAAACTGTGACAGCTTTATGTCACACAATTCTGGCACAACTGTCTCTTCCTTATAATTTCAAAAGCCTTCATAGCCTAGAAATTTGATGCCTTTATAATCAAATAGTTCTGCTAGACATGGGGAAATTACATAAATTAATATACAGTAAATAAACTTCTAAGGGCTTAAGTATTTTGCTCGTAATAGTCAATTATTTTTAGTAATGGACTAAGATTAAATGTATTTTGTACTTATCACATTTAAATGATACCTTAAAACAACCTTTTTTTTTTTTTTGGTCTTAAACATTTTATTGAAAGTTATTGGGCCCAAAGTAGAACTGAACAAGACTGTAGTATTTATTCAAACATTCATTTAGTACTCATATTTTGAAATATTATGTTGTACACAATAAAAATATAAACTTTCACTAGTCAATTAAAAATAAGTTAAAATAATTAAAGAGATTGATAGTGGGAATACGAGAGAGACCAAACTACAGTCCTTGATTTTTTAAGCCTTAGAAATGGTAAAAGAAGCAGATGGACAAGTTATTCAAGTAGTGTGGTGAGTACTTCGCAGCACACAATGGGGATATCCTAATTTATCCATTTACTACTATGTCCTGCAATATGTTTTGATGTACTTAATTTTAATTCTGGGTCAGACTATGAAGCTTATAAAAACACAAGGAACTGAATACACCCAGAAAAACTGTAAGATTCCAAACAAGTCTGGTACAGCCTGAATGGACATTCAGTAACATTTATCCTCTACAATTGGGATGGGAGAAAAGGTTGTAAATTGTACAATAATATCTTACGACTTCACCTTTATCTTTTGGTGACTTTAAATCTTATAACATGTTTACATGTATGATCTCATATCATCCCCACCATAGCCAATCAGAAAGTGCTATGTATGTATGTATATATATATATATATTTTTTTTTTTTCATTAAAAATGAGGAAACAAGGTCCCAGGAGTTTGCCATTACAGCATATGTGGAAACTGAGTATAGATGCACTTGAATAAGTGTCTTTCCCCTGCATGGAGATTGATTCTGTTAGTGTGGAAAGGCTCAACTGGACCATCCATCTAATTTTTCATTTATTTTTTAAAAGAAGAAAATTCATATCTAGAGAAATGAAAGATATGCCAGAAGGCTGGGGATGTGGCGCAAGTGGTAGCGCACTCGCCTGGCATGCGGGCAACCCGGGTTCGATCCTCAGCACCACATACAAACAAAGATGTTGTGTCCGCTGAAAACTAAAAAATAAACATTAAAAAATTTAAAAAAAAAAGAAAGAAAGATATTCCAGAAACACACAATCTTGGATTTCAAAGAAAACACATGTACTTAAATAAGAAACTTTGGGAGGAGTTACCTGGCCTACTAACTGAATAACTAGATAGAAAGAAAAGTTGGAAAGATTGTGAAGCGGGGTATCAAAGCACCTGTGTTCTAGCTCTGAGTACATGAGATGCACTTGGACACAATACTGCTTTCCCTTTTTTAGGACCTCTGTTAACTCCATCTGCTAGTAAAGAGGAAGGGGCATCAGGTAGTGATTGTTACATTTCCCTGTAAGAGAGGATTGAAGCACCATACTCCAGGAGGTCACGGTTAGAATGATGGATGAATATGAATAGTTCCATAATGGCTGATCTGGTTGCCAAAAATAGCCCAGAATCCATGTACAAACAAAATGACTTTGTCCAGAAGTTTCTAGATTATTTGCACATCTCTGTCATTATTGGTTTCACTATTCAAGTTTCTTCCTTGGTAGATATTGACGGTAAAATAGTTAAGGATCAAAGGAGATAAATACATATTTCAAAGGCAGTAAGGAAATGGAGCTTTCTGGAATTATTAGAGAATTTTTTAGCTTTATTTTTTTCCTTAACTTTCTCCCATTCTGGTTCCTTGCTTTTCTTGCTATTGTGCTGCATGAATTTCTTAGAGCTTCTATAACAAAACACCACAACCTGGGTGGTAGAACAGATTTATTGCCTTGCACTTTAGAGGCTAGATGTACAAAAGGTGTCTGTGGGGCTATATCCTCCTGTGGACTGTGGGAGAGAATCTGCTCCCTGCCTCTCCTCTGCTTCCCTGCGGTGTGCTGGCAATCTTTGGCATTCCTCAACCTGTCGAGCAAGCTTCTGATCTCAGCCTTCATCTCCACATGGCATTCTTCCTATCTGTGAGTTGGTTTCCTCATGTTACCTTTTCATAAGGACATCCATAATATTGGAGTAGATCCCATGCTAATGACCTCAACTTTATTTGCAATTAAACTACTTTTGAACAAGATTACAATTTGAGATAAAAACTTATAAATTAGGGGTGGTGCACAGAACTTACCCATTTAGCTAAGTAAATCACTACACATGCTCTTAATAAGATTAACAGTCAATGTTCTACCAGAGAAATCTGAACAATAGGTTGTGTGTTGGGGGAGAGTGTGTGTGTGACAGGGGTTGTATGTATGAAGAGAATGAGAGAGGAGAGAAAGAGAGAGAGAAAGAATGATTGATTGAAAGAAACTGTAGTAATGTGACTATCATGGCTGGCTAGGCAAGTCCCAGGTTCATAGAACAGGCCATCAGGAAGGACAGTTTGAAAACTCTCAGAAGCTGATGCTTCAGTCCACAGGGAGAATTATTTCTTCCCTGAATTTGTTCAGGGAATCCTCAGTTCTCTTCCTAAGGCCTTTCAACATCAAACCAGCACACCTACATTATACATAAGCCAACTGGTTATTGATATCAGTTATATCTACAAAACACTTTTAACAGCAGCATCTAGATTCCTATTTGATTGAGTTACTGGAGACTAGATCCTGGCCAAGCTGACACATAAACCAGACTGTCATAGTAACCAGAGGGAATGGGACAAAAGACAACTAGATCAGACCTCAGGCCCAAATGAACTTAAGGGTTAATCTTGGATCTATTTTGTGGCATTAGTGGACTGCCTGGTCCCTGTTTGCACATAAGTTTTCATGCTTTGTGTCACAACCCAGGACCTTTGGTGTATTTCTCCTTCCTAACATTGCCTTCACCCAGTGCCTCCTCCCTTTGAGCATTTATCATGGAGTCCTAGCTTTGTTCTTCCAATTCAATCTTGTATTCTCTGAAGAAAATAATGCCCAAAGCAATTTTCACCCCATCATACACTGGTAATCATTTTATTTTTCTGATTATGTTTCCTTCTCTCTTTCAGGCCTTTTGTGAATTATGCAGGGACCCTTTATTCTCCTTCTCTCTCTTTTCTGTCTTTCTGTGTGTCTATGCTAAGTGCCAGCTGTCATTGCTTGGCAGATAATTACCATTTTACAAACAGTATTTAGGGAAATGACATCAGTTTCTGAATGTAGGGCTGTCATGGCTTATTCAAGGGGTTTTCCTGTTAACCACTTTCTCTGTGTGCAGACTTGGTGGAAGCAGTGGGGACCAAGGGGAGGGGAAAAGAGAAGACCTTCAGCTCCAGCTTTTGGATAATAATTGTATCCCATTTGTCACCGTTAGTCTGACAACCCTCATTCCACTCCTCCCAAATTCCCCTTGCCAATTCTGCTTTTTTGAGGGTGAATACATGAATGCCCATGTGAGTTCAGTGGATGAGCTCCTCATCTGCAGGTTTGGTGGCTGGAAGCAGCTGGTAAGTAGAAAGGCAGAAGGTGCTGACTCAGTCCTGACTTATGACATCAGTCAGATGGTACATGTCTTTGTCTCTTTGATGTTCTCAATGGTTCTGTTGAATGGGGGAAAAAAAAGATATATCTGCAGATATTTTAAGTCTCACAGTGTGTTAGTTTAAATCTACTTAATTATTTCAATAATCTGTGTCCCAGGAATATTCCATTAAAGATACTATAAAGTACATAAGATATACTAGATGAAAGCAGGGTATGAAAGTGAGAAAGATATCCATTAAGTTCAGTTTGGGGATCAACTGGTGTAATGTGAAGAGTGCCAAACTTCAAGTTAGGTGCTCTGCCTCTTATTTGGGGCTCATTAGTTAAGAAGGGTGAGTCATCTGGCCTGTCCAACCCTCTGGTTCCCACAGTAAAACGGCAACCACAACAAACTTTTTGTGTGTCAGGCACAGTTCTAAGTGTTTATATTAGTTACTTAACCTCTTAATATCCTTATGGATATATTCTTTTATCCATATTTTAAAAATGAGAAAAAGGAGGCAGAGTGAAGTTTAGTTGCCTGCTTACTGGGTTAGATTATAGACCATCCACTTATGGAGTCTATGCTTTTAGCTACCATGAGGGTGACTAGCTTGATATTTTCTGTAAGCATAAAGCAAGTTGGTGGGAGTGGTATGGGAGATCTTGCATATTAGTCCTCTGAGGAGCCTTTAAAATTATGTAACACTGGAGATGGGATGATGGCACAGTGGTAGAGTGCTTGCCTTGCATGTGTGAGGCACTGGGTTGGAGTCTCAGCACCACACATTAATAAATGATTAAAATAAAGGTTCATCAACAACTAAAAAAATATTTTTTTAAATATGTGGCACCTCTATTTCTCCCACCAGCATCTCTGTTATCCAGGTTCTTACCTTCTTTTTCAAGTACAGTAGCATCAAAAACAGAGTTGTGTGCAACCATGCATTGTCTTAAAACAGGAATATGTTTCTGATAAATGTATTTTGGGCAGTTTTGTAAGTTTGAGAACATCATAGAATGTACTTCCCCACACCCAAATGCTATAGGGCAATCATTTGATGTGTCCTCTTGATGCAATCATGCAATGTAGTAAACTTGGGCTGTATGAGGCTGCTGCTGGTACCATGGCATATTTGTTTGATTGTATTTTTTTTTCATAAATATAAGTCCACTCTAAAATAATGCTGAAAAGTGTAGCAGAGTAAAAACACAAACCAGTAACAGTCATTAATTATCATTATCAAGAATTATGTAGTGTTCCTAACTGTACATGCTGTGTTTTCATGCTATAGGCAGCACAGGTTTATTTACACTAGTACTGACTCACACTCATGAGTGATGAATGCATCATTGCTATAAGGTTGTGAGAGCTATGATGTCGCCAGGTGATAGGTATTGTTTGGGTCTGTTATAATCTTAGGGGACCACCATCCAGTATGCAGCCCATCACTGACTAAAACATCTGCTATGCAATGCACAACTGTAATTTGGAAAATTTACTTTTGCCAGGTTGATAACTCACACTACAAAGTTCCTGTCCTTCTGAAGCCTAAGCAGAAGGATTCTATGATGGCAGCAAATTGAGCTGAATAGCTAACACTTTATACAGCTGAATTATAATTTTTATTGAATCAGGGAAGTGATTGGAATGAACAAGGATAGTGAGTTCAAGCTTGTGTCAGATCATTTGGTGCACTTTTACAACAGGAAATATAAGCAGTGTCTGACTCAATAGTTGTCGGTTTATCTGTGAGGCTCTCTATTACAAGAACAGTGCCCTGGTTCATAGAGTTACAGCCCCGGTGACCTGGTTCCTTTCCAGCACAGCTCAGGATGTTCTCATAAGTTTGATTGTACTGAAATTCAAGTTTGCTTTCTTCCCCACCAAAGTTTTGCACATTCTTCCTTTTCTCTTTTGCCTCACACTTAAGTGTGGCCAGAATTATACTAAGGGTAGATAGGTTTCTCTCACAGAAACTAGAACCAAGAATGAATTTATATAGAAAAAAATGGTATAATTGGATTTAGAATTTATACTTCCATGAGCATCATAATTCTGTGATGTAATGCCAGGGTGTTCAGTCAGTTTCTATGGGTAGATCTGCAACCCAAAGGAGGCCTCGGTTTGGTTGGAAAACAAAACACAGACCTGGGGACCTGGGAGGTTTTCTTATAAATGTTGACCCTGACAATTTTAGATCATCCAGGGTTAAGTACGTCACTTAATTCTAATGTCTCTCATCTATACTATGGAGATAATAATAATTTTTGAAACATTGTTATGACAAAAATAAGTAATATGTCTATATATATATATATTGGAGCTCAATGGGTAGTAATCATTATTAACAATTGTATTCATAAAATTACTTCTATGGGGAGCTATAGAACTACATCTCAAATAAATGACTTCCACTCATGGGACTTGTAACAATTTTTGCTTACAAATGGGGGTTATTCATGTGTTATTGCAAACTATTCCCCCTTTGTTTGGGAGTTTGTTTATAAATTTAAGAAAAATGAAGCAAAGAAATTCCCTGGCCTTAGACACTGAGCAAATATACATCCTACCTAAAAAAAAAAACAATAAATAATTGACATTCTGATGGAGATTTGTTGCAACAAAACTTGGTATAAAAAGGGGCATGCACGCACACACACACACACACACACACACACACACACACATACACACACACTGTTCTCAATAAAAGACTGTTCCAAAGCCTTCCACTTATAACCTACCTTGATACAACCTCCCCATCTTCATCCTCTTGATCAGAAGCTCTCATTGGAATCACATTTTGATTAGACCTCAAAGGTAAAGAAAGTGGCGCCACAACAAACAAACACTGTTAACATTTCTTTTGACACCTATGACCTAGAAAGATAGACAGAGCCTCAAAATGGAGTTTTCTAGATTTTTTTCCATTAACACATAAACAGGTGTTGGTTTATCAGATTAGCTAGTTATATGTAGGTGTTGAACTGTGAGGCAGTAGAAAAAAATATGGGAATTGGGTGGAAAAAACAGCATTAGCACCAGAGGTGAATGGCCTCCTGCATACTTATGCCTGTGGCAGGTGAGACCAGGAGCCTGGATCTAGTGCTTTGGGCAATCATTATCCACTGATTCAAATGTTCTTTTTATAACTTTTCATATTATTAATGTATGACTCAATAACAAGAGGTCATAAGGTATTTGGGCTAAAAAAAAATCCCCTGTGATAAAACAGGGCATCCATGTTCTGATGAAATATTTCATTATGTGGATAGAATTTTTATATTAGTGCTGTGACTGTAGGGGGAAAATGAGATATAAAAGTAAAGTTATTATTTATTTATACTCCACCTTATTCCAGAGAAGATTTAGAACAGAAACTAAGGTAATTATCTGATCATGGAAGCAAAAGCAACAGAAAAAGCAAATAATCTAGGTTTTATGAAAAGAAGCTTTATACACATACACACACATATTTATATTCTAAACTTAAATTTTTAGGTTTGTATTGCATACACTTAAGTTTAGAAAAACAAAATTGGATGAGGAGGAACTGCTAATGAGATGGTAAATTATCTCTTGCTGTGATTTGAAGTACATCATTTCCCTATAAAGTTGACAGAGACAGTTTATGTTTGGGTAGAAACTTTTAAGGAGGGAGAAAGTTTATCTTTTTTTCCCTTTTCCTCTCAAGACCCCTAAACAACATGCCCTCACCCACTCGACCTGAACTACCCAGGGCAGTAGTCCCAACCACATGAGCTCACTGAGGTCTTAAAATGTGGGCAGATCACACAAAGATGTGCTATAAGGGACTTAGTATGAAAATGTAAGCCATCTCACTATTATTTTCATACTGGTTATATAATAAAATAATATTTTAAATGTGAAGTAAAATAGATTTGTAAAAATTAATTTACCTACTTTTTTTTACTTTTTCATATGATACTAAGAAATTTACAATTATGCACATGCCTCTCATCTGCTGCTTGCATTATATTTGTATTAGAGTGTCCTGGGCTAGACATGGAAATCTAGGCATGAAACCCCATAAGGGTGTGAGCTACTGATGGAGGTAAAGAGAATCAGAAGATCCCTGTTGTGGGTTCAGTGAGAGGAGAGTGGAAAAGAATTTACCTTCAGTTATCCAAAAGATTCCATCAGCTAGGTAACACTTTCATCAGCTTCAGGGAATATGGAAAAGGAAAAATATAGAGCTTTGTTCTTTTCCTCTGGCATGGGGCATATCTATAAAGGTGAAAGGAAAACACAGTAAACAATTCCACCTCCAGGGTCTGTCCCCTTCTTCAGAGAGAGTTGACTGTGCCTGAATATGATTCTATTGATTGGTTTTTGTTACATTTTTATTTCCTGATGGAGTTGTCATGCCATTGTGTCAGTATCTCCTAGAAGAAATGATGGCTGATGAAGGAGCCAGCACCCCCCCACATACACCCATTGCCTTTGGAGCACAACCACATTATTTAGCTGAGACCATACAATTCCTTTCCTGCCTCAGCTCTACCCTTGTTTGTTAGCTGTCACTTAACCTCTCTCGGCCTCAATTTACCCATGCATTTCAAACTTTCATGGGTGATGATTTCACAAAGCATGCGGAATACTTTTGTGCTCCTGGGGAATACTTTTGTGCTCCTGGGATAATTTATTGCCTGCTTTATTCAGTACAAGAATCTGTATTCAAATCTGTCTACTAACCCATCTTCTGCTTTTTATGTCTTAGAACTACCAAGAAGTGGGATTCTAATTCACTCAAGGTGTCCTGGTTGAGGAAATCACATTTAGGAGATCCTGGACTCTGTTCTCCAAACTGGGCCTCAACTGGTTGCTATGGCAACACAAGCCCTAGAAACTTGATATGTCTCCTTTAATACATCTTACTTTGAGAAACCTATAAAAACAATATTTCTGTATGGTGCCAGCATCCAATTCATTTTAATTTAAGGCTGATGCCAGTTACAAAAGAAGGATCCATCAAAATAATATTAAATACACACACACACACACACACACACACACACCAAACATTTAGGAAACAAGGCCCTAGGTAGAGTGAGGAGTAAGGAAGGAACGGCTATATTAGAGAGATACCTGCAGAGCTGTCAATCTACAAGTGTTTGACAGTGGGAAATTTCCTTGGCCAAGAGAAAAATCTCTGAGAGATTTAAAGATCCTATTGAAATTCACACTGCGAATCACCATTCCCCACAAAGGCCCCTTAAGCTGAGACAGTGAATGAACACAAGTCTCCCTAACTGGGTGAGAGCTGACAGCCTTGGCACCACTCTTCATATTCCAGCCGCCTCTCCTGTCAGCTGCAAGCCTGTGGGACCCTTGAAGGCCTGGGGAGAGGCGGGCAGAAGGCTTTTCTTAGGGCCTGGTGAACGAACTCTCCACTGGGCTACAACCTAAGATGTTCACTCAATCAGATTCCCCCTGTGCTTAAGAAAAAAAAAAAAAAGCTGATTTCAAATTCACTTTAGGATTTAAAATCTATTATATCTTTCATTTGGGTTCTTCGCACACCTGAAACTCTCTTCCTTTAATCACCTTCCACGGGCATTCAAGTACCACCAGTGGATGGCCCAGCAAGATTGCTCTTCACGGCTAATGCCGCCTGAGAGCAGATTGCTTTTATTGCTCTCCTCATCAGCTCTTTCTGTTCTCATCTCTCATCTGATTCCCTGCACACATACGCCCTTTGATGCCTCCTCTCCCATTGGCCTTGACATGTCTTTGTGCTCCTTATTTCATTGTTCAGCATATATGTTATGACTGAAAAGACATTTAAAAGCACTAGATTGGAAACCCAGAAATCTGGATATTGTTCCCAGAATTTGTGCTCTGTACCCATGACCTTGAAAGGAACGGTTTGTTCTTTTCTCCTATCCAGGATTTTGCAAATATTAACATGATATCATAGATGATATATTTGAGATGACAATGAAATTGCATAGAACTGGGTCTTTGCAGAAAGCCCCCTTAATCAGGGATTAGGAGATCTGGTTTCTCATGCTTACCCTAAACTGAAATGCAAATAGGAAGAAAAAAATGGATGATGTGGTAGCAGCTGAGAAAAATAAGAATGAGTATACCCACTTTGCCACTTTAGTAATAGAAATTAAATATGACAGGATTATAGAACAAAATTATATATAATAATAATAGTTGTATGAAAGTTATGTAGGATTTGCACATATATTAACACATTTTAATTCTTTGATTGTTATGACTAAAAAGACTTTTTAAAAAATGTAGTCATGCTTCATAGCCTCTCACCTTCCTGTCTTGAGTTCATTCATTGAGGCTGAAGATTAAAAAGGATAATAGTACCCAGTCCCAGGGAAAGGCAGATATGGCAAGCATCAGGGCTGTAAATTATTAGTCACTTAGTGAGGTATTCCATGCAAACCTCTAAGCCAGTCTCCATTATAAATTTCTAAGCAATACTCTACAGCTACTTATCAAGAATGACATCCTTGGGGACAGGCATGTCTTACAGATTATATATTATGTCAAGATGTCTGTAGCCCACCTAACAGTTGCTTCAGGGATTGCCAGCTACATCCTTCCATGAGAACAAATTACAAACACTTTAGACACTTTATTTATTTATTTTTTTTCTGTGATGCTTACAGAGAAAGCAACATCCTGCTCAATACAAATGGTTCTATGCAAAATCTCTCTCTTTTGAAGTCATTGTGAAAGTACAGAAGTTAAGTTTGTGTGTGTAGTAGACCTAATTATTTCCTTTCCCACTATGATTGTTGAAGCATCTCATTTTTGGAATAGATACATCTCTGAACAGTTGTCTATAAAGTGAGTTTTGTCAGTTCTCTATGTGAAATATTATTTTTCCCATTATGTATCATTTAAATTAAGTTTAATTCAGCAAACATCTTATGAGAGCCTATTATATGTCCAGCACTGTGCTGAATGTATGGGCCTTGGAGATGAATGAGATGCAGCTGTTGCCTTCAAGAAGCTAGCAATCTAGCCAGAGAATCAGTCAGATTAACTTGGGTGTAATGTGATGCATGCTATAATGGATGAATGAAAAAATACTATAGAGGCAAAAGAGAGAGGGTAATTAATTCCACTCATCAGGGTCAGGACAACCTTCACAGAAATGAAATCAGAGCTGGGCTTTGAGGCTCCACATGATGTTGTACAATTTCTTCAAGTAGGAGAGTAGGAGGGAGTTTAGTTCAGGCAAAAAGAATGCAGAGTTAAATGCACAAGGGTGCAAAGACAAATTTTGAGGAGTATTTGTAGAGTGGCAAAGAAAGAAGAGAAGAGAAAAAGTGCTGTGACTTCCCTGTATGGAGGAGGATGAGCAGAGCAGTGAAAAAGTTGTGAGTGGCCACATTCTGAACACCCCTGTGTCCTATCAGCCTGTACCCCATGAATCTGTTAAGACAGCATTTAGATTTTTTTTTAATAAACATAACTCTGATGACCCAGGGAGAATATACCACACAGAGGAACAGTCTAAAACCAGAGAAATTACTTTGCTAGAGATGATGTGAATGTACACTGAGGGCAGGGCAGTCGTTTAAGACAGGGAAAAGGAAGGCAAGAGACATTTTAGAAGCAAGGTGGAGAGGCAAGGTGATTGCATTCCTGAATGAACAAGAGACAGACATGGAGTGACTTCCTCAAGATTTTCTGAGTTGGATGACTAGGTGGGTGAAGATGCTTTTGACAGAAATTTGAAACACTGGAGGTGGAAATATTTAAAGAAAAGACAGTTAATTTAGCTGTAAAGATTGGCAGTTGGAGGTGTTTTTTGAAGCATCCAAGTGAGAGGTCCAGTCAGTAGGTATAGAATTCATGAAAAAGGTCAGGACCAGGAGCTCAAATTTTGAAATCATCAATGTATTGGTGGGAATTGCAACTCTGTTAGTTGCAAATGACAATTCCAAAGATGACCTTCTCATAAAGTAACATAAATAATGACCTTTAGAACTCCAGAATACCACATACTTTAAGGGGCAAGTGGAGGGAGAAAAAGAGTGACTACTGAAGAAAACCTAAAATCTGTGATCAGTGGAACCAATTAACGAGATTATACCCCAGAAAGCAAATGAAGTAGTGTATTTTTAAAATTATTTTATGTAAGTTTAAACAGCCAAAGTGTTGCACCTTCAGGAGGGAAATGGTTCACTATAGATAGACCTGAACTCTTTTCCTCAGTCTACCACTTGTTCTCTATGAGAGCTTGGAAAATGACATAACATTTCCAAGTCTCAGTTTCCTCATATGGAGCAAAGGGGTTGTCCAAAAAAAAAAAAGAAATTAGCAAAAACAGGAAAACAGGAATGTATATAATGCACCATGAAAATGTATATGATATATAGAACAGGCAGTTGACAAATGATAGTTTCTGCTAAAGCCAGTCAAACAGCAGAGGTCATGGTTAGAAACTGGAGAGTCTGAGCATCGGTTATGTATATACTGCATCAAGAATCCTGGTGAAGAACAGCTAAGCCCTCGGGCTTCAGTGAAAGTTGAAGCCAAGAGAGTTACTACTTCTAAGCTCATAGTTGCAAAGAGTATTATCTCAGGGTGTTCCTTGCTGCTATAACAAAATACCACCGACTGGGTAGTTTATAAAGAACAGAAATTTATTGATCAAACTTCAGGAGGTTGGGATGTTCAAGATTAGGGAAGCAGCAGCTTTGTGTCTGTAAGGGTCTGGTCAATACTTCCAAGGTAGTATCTTAAAAATTGCATCCTCTGGTGGGAGTTTGAGGGAATGTCATTCCTCTCCAAAAGAGTGGAAAATCCCATCTTTTGAAAAGTCTTGGGGGCCTTTCAATAGGGGCCCTACTTCAAGAGGTCAGCCCTCAGGACATAAACACATCTCATCAGGTCACATCTCCCAACCTTGTTGCATTGGGTGTTACATTTCCAACAAATGAATCTTTATCAGGGACATATTCACACAGTGGCAGGTACCTTTTGAGTTCAGCCTGAGTCTGGAGCCTGGGATAGTTGTTGACTGTGTGAGCCAGAGTATGTAGATATATCAGCACTTGCAGAAGGTATTGGCAGGTAACAAGTTAGCAGGTATGATTGACTTATGTACTCATGGTCTCTGATGGGGCTCATGTCTAGGGGACACAGTGCAGTTAAGGCAAAGTTCTTCCTGTAAAGAACTTAGAAGCTAGTTAGAATAAAGTGGTGCACAGATGCAATTACCAAGTTCTACCAGGCTCAGAATTTAGGTATTAAAAAGAACTAGGAACATGAAGGATGTGGGGAAGAGGTAGGAGGGAGACTGAAGGAGGCCTTAGACTTAGGAAACAGATTTCCCAGAATTCAGAAGTATATCTCAAACTCAGAGACACTAAAATGGAAAACTAAATAAGAGAGTTTAAATTCCAGGTCCTATTCTGTGATCACAAATTCTCAGTGATGTGTCAAAAGATACCAAAATGGTCAATTTCCCTCTCATACATATTACCTCACATTTATCTAGGACCATTTTCCTTTGGCCTGATACTAAGATCAGGATGCATTATGTTGTTCTTTGCTACTGAGATTTCTAGGCAGTGCCCCGCTTGCAGCCTGAGTATATATAGCTGAAGCTGAAGACTAACATCTCACTGTGCTCTTTATAGTTCTTGGGAACAAGCTTGTCACTCATGGTAAATTGAAAGAAGCCCCATACACGCCATTGGAGTATGCAGGTCCACCTAAAGAACACCAGCATGCTGTCCTGAGACATAGTATGGCAGATCATCTACAGGAAACTGAGGTCTCTTGGGAGTAGATTTTGTCCCTTTCTATGGCACAGGTACCTGCAAAGACCCAAGATTTATGAGCCCTGTGAAGATTAGCAAACTTCAGTGACAAAAAAAGAGATTATGCCATTTGACCCAGCTATTGCTCTTCTCAGACTATTCCCTGAAGACCTTAAAAGAGCGTACTACAGAGATACTGCCACATCAATGTTCATAGCAGCACAATTCACAATAGCTAGACTGTGGAACCAACCCAGATGCCCTTCAATAGATGAATGGATAAAAAAAAATGTGGCATTTATACACAATGGAGTATTATGCAGCACTAAAAAATGACAAAATCATGGAATTTGCAGGGAAATGGATGGCATTAGAGCAGATTATGCTAAGTGAAGCTAGCCAATCCCTTAAAAACAAATGCCAAATGTCTTCTTTGATATAATGAGAGCAACTAAGATCAGAGCAGGGAGGAAGATCAAGAGGAAAAGATTAACATTAAACAGAGACATGAAGTGGGGGGGAAAGGGAGAGAAAAGGGAAATTGCATGGAAATGGAAGGAGACCCTCATTGTTATACAAAATTACATATAAGAGGTTGTGAGGGGAAAGGGAAAAAAACAAGGGAGAGAATTAAATTACAGCAGATGGGATAAAGAGAGAAGATAGGAGGGAAGGGGAGGGGGGATAGTAGAGAATAGGAAAGGTAGCAGAATACAACAGTTACTAATATGGCATTATGTAAAAATGTGGATGTGTAACCGATGTGATTCTGCAATCTGTATACGGGGTAAAAAAGGGAGTTCATAACCCACTTGAATCTAAAGTATGAAATATGATGTCAAGAGCTTTGTAATGTTTTGAACAACCAATAAAAAAAAGAGATTATGAAGCAAGCACTGGTTTGAATTCTCTGCACTTCACATCATGCTAATTTTTAAGATTAAAAAATGTGTTTACTTCTTCAAGACTCACTTTTTCACATGAAGCTACCCCACGGGATTTATGTAAGCATTCTGTGAGATAAAACATTTAAAGGTGCCTAGCTCAGAGCCTGCCATATGGTCAGCATTTAATAAATATTTATCAACTTTGAATCTGAAATATCTCTTCCAAGATCTAGTTGTGTTGACATCTGTTATCTGGCTCATGTGTCCAGCTAAATGCCAATGAATCCCAAATTTAAATCCTTAGTCTAGACTTTTCTCTGAATTCCAGACTCCTATATTTTACTGCCTATGTAATATCTCTGCTAGGTTATCTTAATAAGTACCTCAAGCTTAAGATATCAAAATATGAACTCAATCTATCCCCCACTTTCTCCTTCCTTATGTTTCACCATCTTCGTTGATATCAAATCCATCCTTCCCATTATGTAACTGTGAACCTCAGGATGACTTGACTTCTCTCTTCTCCTCACTTCCTGTCTGTGAGAGTCCACCATTATCACGTAGCTCTCTCTTCAAAGCACATCCAGAATTTGACCACCTTTCTGTTTTTTACCACTCTAAGCTTTATCAGGGCTACCTAAAAACATTTGTCTGTATTAAACCCAGGGCTTTATATAGGGTGCCCAGCTTTAACTCTCTCTCTAAAACTGTTCTCAATAGAGCAACCAGAGTGATCGTATAAAACATGTAAGAATGTGAATTAATCATTTAAAGTCCTAAAGTAAGCTCAAAAATATATTTTCTGCTTTCCACCTTTTTAAAAAGTGAATATCATCAAGCATGAATGAAAAGAGATATATGTCAAACCAAGGATAGTAGTATAGGTGAGAACATGTGAGGAAAAGGTCAAGATAATTACAATTGGATATTCCAGAAAATTAAGGATCATGGAGGCTAAGAAAAAAAGGACCATCAGAGCTGGACATGGTAGCACACGCCTGTAATCCCAGTGACACAGGAGGCTGGAGCAAGAGGATCAAAAGTTCAAGGATAGCCTCAGCAACTTAGTAAGAAGCTATCCCCAAAAGAGCTGGGGGTATAGATCAGTAGTAGAGGACCCTTAGGTTCAATTCCAGTATCACAAAAAAGAAAGGAAGGAATTTTTGTTAGTTAGGTTTTGTTTGTTTGTTTGTTTGTTTTTGTCACTGTGACAAAAAGACCTGCCAAGAACAATGTAAAAGGAAAAATTTATTTGGGGTTCATGGTTTCCAATGTCCCAGTCCATAGACAGCTGTCTCCATTGCTCTGGGCCCGAGGTGAAGCAGAACATCACAGTGGTAGAATATGGTAGAGGATAGTAGCTCAGGACAGCCAGTCAGGAAGCAGAGAGAGCTGCACTCAGCAGGGACAAAATATAAACTCCAAAGTCACGCCCCTAGTGACCTACCTCCTCTAGCCACACCCTATCTGCTTATGGTTACCACCCATTTAATCCCCATTGGATGATTAATACACTGATTAGATGGAGACTTCCATCACTCAGTCATTTCACCTCTTATGGTTCTGTACTGTCCCACACATGAGCTTTTGGGGGACACCTTATACCCAAACCATAACAGATAGATCCCTGGATTCGGCCACTATGGAGTTGCTGGTGTTGAAAAGAAGATAGTTTCAAAGGAGAAGTAAAAAGACATCAGTTTATGAAGGTTTACAAAGTATGTAACAAGAAATGCGAAGAGAACTATTGGAAATGGTGGAGAGTTTGGTGGTGAAGGGAGTGGCGGACGTGAGATGGCTGTCGAATTGTATACACTGAATGAGTTGGGTCACCACATTCTTTACTATCAGTGTGTCTCTGGATAAGTACCAGCGGCTTCCAGACTCTGTTTTGCTTTCTATCTGAAGTTCCAGAGCCTCATTTTATCCCTGTTTTTATTCTGTCCTCTTTTTGTGTTTTTATGCCTCAGTGGGACTCTCTGCATGGGATTCACTTGGTCCCCAAAGTCAGCCCATCTGGGTCCATTTTGTGCAGCCTCTGCATTAGGTACAGCCCCTTCTCCACTTCACCCCTTAAAACTTGCTACTAGCATAAGCTAGGAACTACTAGTGGTTGAATTCTGCCAGGTGGGGATTTACACTTCATCTTTTGAGATAAATGCACCTGAAGGTAGAAGGAAGTAGTTGACAGAAGTGGGAGAGGCTGAAGGTGGGAGAGGGGGAGCAGGGGAAGCTGCTCATAGATAAGGGTGACATGTAAATGGTGGATAGGATTGGGAACTATGGTGGAATCTGAGCATGTTTCCCAGGGGAAACACTGAGGGCTTGTTAGCATTTGTGAGTTTGAACTGCAGCAAGGAGGGTAGCTAATGAAGACTTTTTGACCAGATCTCCAGAGTCCTTCCAGCTAGCAGCCCACCTCTTCAGGACCCACTTCTTTGATCTCCCTCTTTTTTTACTCTCCTTCTTTCTCCCCGGGAACATCTGACTCCAGCTTTCCTTCTGGGCTGGCCTCAGCTTGTTCTTCTAATTGGAAGCAGGAGGTCACCGGTGTCCCAGGTTCAGTAACACAGAGGCACTTTCTGGTGGTGGTTTGCTGTGCCATTAGTGGTTGCTTCAAGCTGAGGTGAAGGTATTCTGAAGAGTCATTGTTTCTTTCCTGGAAAGAGGTGAAATTATGATAGCTTTTCTCCCTATTCCCAAACCAAGGGCTTTTTTTCCTCATAAACTGAGCTTCAGAAAAAGAATACTAAACAAAAAACAGCAGCTCCTCTTGGGTCCTAGAGCATTGTATAATAACCAGGACATTACCTAAAACCTCCTGTGATCGTGAAATACCTTCCAAGCTGAAAATCTGTTTTTATTTTTTCTTTTCCTTCATTAGCTGGTTGTTGCTGCCAAGATAATTTTGTTCTGGACTCACTTCTCCAAAAAGATGCCTGAGCTTCCTTTTTCTCTCTTCTCGATGAGCACTTCTAGTAAATGCCGTAATTGAAACGCATAAATTAGCTTCATCAGAAATCATCACATCTCGAGGCTCGAGTTCAAAGGTGCCATGCTTTGAGAATTAGAAATTGTTTCACTTGTTGTTATTCAATTGTGAAGCAGTTTTGGTTTACAAGAAAATTTAAGCCTCATCACAAGGGATGCGAATAAGAATGAGATACACTTTTCTTTCAGGATGTCCTTGATATTTTAAATATGATAAATTTCTAGTTATAGGATTGAATTTTTGCTTCACTCACGGTAAATTTCTACTTCTACTTGTAGGATCTTCATTACGCATTGATATTGTCCAGTGATCCTAGACACACGCCACTACTTATCCTTTGTACACACTGCTGAGCTTAAATGGGTACAGAATCCTTCCTAATGTCATTGACAAAGGTGCCCCATAAGACCAAGTTCTTCATTAGCTGCGTTATTGAGTATTTTGTTGCTGTCTTTTGAGATCCAGTGTCACTGTTGTGAAACCTCAGTACAAAATCAAATCAATATAAACTCTCTGCATTTGCTAAATTTATAGTTCCAGTTGTGTGTTTGTGATAATAAAGACATTCAGCTCTTGGAAGTACTTTAGACTCTTGATTTGGTTCTAATAGTTGTGAGGTGGGTGATTACTGGCAGAGACTCATTTTTCATCTTCTTTGTGAAAATATAATAGGGGAAGGACAATTTTATGGAGATGCACTATAGAATAAATGCAGGAAATATCAAAGGCAATTAAGGCAGCAGGATATGTACACAGTGTGGCAAGGTGAAAAGTGGGAAATAGAGATTCTGCAGAAACAGCCACAGAACTCTAAGCCGAGCCCATACACTTCAGATACGGTGCTTCTGTGGGCTCAAGAGGCTGTTTCATAAAACGCTACCAATGCAGGGAGTACTTAGAGAGTATACAAAAGTTCAGTGAAGGTGTTCCTCACATATCTCAGAGCACTACTTCAAAGTTTGTGACCAGAAGAGTAAAAGAAAAAAAAGTTTAGAAAATTAATGCTGCAAACAAAATATGATCATCAGGGGAACTTTGATAAGTTATACAGGAAAGTGGTGTATAAGGATTTCAGCATATTCATAATATGGAAATGCAATTCCTGGTTATAAATGAGGCGTCCTCATACAATAAAACAAATTCAAGCAGGATCTCTAATTTCAAAACACTTGGGTAGTGATTAACTGAATTATTTGAGCTCTTATAGACCAAACTGCCTTTCATTTTAGGACGTAAATTAGACATTAACATGATTCCTCATGTTGAATCCATGATTCTTAACTTTTTTCATTATCAACAACTTAATTAATTATCAATTAATATTTATCAATTCACTAATATCCATGTCATTGCTCATTTATTTAGCAAAGATGACTTGATATGGCTTATCAAATTTAAATCTGAGTATTTATAAGTTTTAATGAAAGGCTTTTAATTTGTGTTGAGTGTTGAACCTATCTTTTTAAAACATAGTTTTATTTAGAAGGGGTTGCATTTGTAGCTTCTGCCTAACCCTCTTGCTTTTAAAAAAGAATATCAATTTTTAAAAGATTTACATATCTGTGTTACATTCAGTTACATGGCATCCTACCTACCTACTTCCCATTTATATGCATTAGGGGAAAGTAAGGAACAGAGATAGATCTGTCTATATAGAAATATTACAGGGCTTATGTTGCCAGATACATACATTTTTAAAATGTAATTTTTAATAAATTGTGTTATATTCAGAAAAAAAATGGTATACGATAAAGCAATGTGACCAATGCAGTAGAGTACTGCATGAAAGTATAAATAGATCTTTCAGCATGGTGATGAGCAAAAGGAACCTGATTCTATTTATTTTAAGTATATGTAAAAGGAAAATTAATCTATGCTGGTAGATATCAGAAGAGGATGATGATTTCAACAAAGCATAAGGAGTTTCTGAGTGATGGAAATACTTTTTCCAGATCTTGCTATAAACTTGTAAGAATGCCCCAAGCAGTACAGGCATGGCCATTAAACTTTTGTATATATATTATGTATTTGTATAATTATACTTTTTGTGTGTATATATGGTTTAGATATGGTTTAGATGGTTTAGATATGGTATCTCTCAAAAGCTAAGATGATGCAAGACATTTCAGAGGAGAAATGATTGGGTTCTAAGAGTATTAACCCAATCATTGAATTAATTCCCTGATATGGATTAATGGAGTGGTATCTGAAGTGTAGGTAACTGAAGTGGCTGGAGGAGGCAGGAATTGGGGTATGGCTTGAGGGCATATATTTGTATCTGTCCAGCGGATTCTCTTTCTCTCTGAATCCTAATCACCCTGTGAGCTGTTTCTTTCCACTACACTCTTCCACCATGATGTCCTTCCTCATTTTGAGCCTGAGGAATATAGTCTGCCGTCTATGAATGGGGGCCTCTGAAACCATAAGCCCCCAAATAAACTTTTCCTCTTTTAAAATTTTTCTGGTCAGATCTTTTCATTTTCATCACAGAAGTGAAAAAGCTGAGTAAAACAATGTTTATAAATATATATGTACACACACATATAAATACATAAACATTTTTTCATGTATTATGAAAACACTGGAAAAGTAATATTAGTGTAAATATAAAGATTTCTTTTCTCTGTAGACTGAGTCAACTCCCATAAAACTTTGTTAAGATTCTATTGGGAATCAGAAATTAAGGGATTGAATACAGTTTTTAAATGCCCTTTTGAAAATGTATCTGGAGACTTTTAAGAGAAAATAGTTTATACATCTAATAGATATTATGAAGCAAAAATAGAAATATATTCCAATTGTCTCTTACCATCAACCTTGATTATTTTGACCTCTCTCATCTGAAATGAGGTTATATCCCCACAAATGTGTTTTTTTCCATCAAAATATGTTCACTAAGGAAAAAGTAATTATTAAATTTAATTAATATTTCTTCATTGGTTATAAAGAATTGAGATGGAATTGAGATGAGATATTGATTTGAAAAATACCAAAGTACAATTAATGTAGTTATATTATACATAAGCTTATGATTTATAATCATATTTTATGTGCCTATAACCTATTATATATCAAACTTGGTTTTGAACTAATTCCAGCCTTGGTTTTGTATTTGTTTTTAATCCCAAGCATCATAAATTATTCTCTTACATGACCACATTTATTGAGTGCTTTTTACTTAGGGGAAAAGGCTGGGTTGGGCAGTTCAAAGACCAAAGTCTTTATTTAGAACTAGAACAAGGACTATAGAGAAAATAATAGCCACACTACGGAATTCTCTTGTATATCTCTGGTTCCTTGTGTCATATCTTCAAGCATATATTTTAAAAAGTCCTTTGTCTAGTCTATTGTACTTTCATTTTTTACCTCCTCATCCTCCCTTGTTGTGGGTTAGTATCCACATCTCAGAGACAATATTTAATAGTATCATAATTAAAACAAGTTATAATAAATGTATGTATAGTATGCCAAAATATATTGTACTGTCATATATAACTAAAAAGGACAAAAATAAAATAAAGTCCTAGCTAAATTTGTGCTACCTGGAATAAGTATGCTCAAAGAGAGATTTGCATTTGCTCCTGGTTACTAACTTACAATGTTACTTCAAATCCCAAACAGGATGCACAATATCAAAAAGGAGATTTTGTAAAAATTCTTCACTTTTAACTGTGTTATACCAGGGATGCTATCCTAATTGGGGAACTCAGAGAGGTTTCTTCTAGCCAGAACTGCTTCATACTCTAGCTATAGGACTTTTAACAAAGCTTCTACATGATTTCCCCTATGCTCAAAGAAAAACAAGTAAGAAATCAGTAAGTAGTCTAAATCTCTCTGTAACTAGTACATGCAAAAACCCCATTCCTATCATCACTTGAAGATTTGGAATATTTTTCTTTCTATATAGTTTATTCATTTTGTTGATTGGTTAGTTGGTTGGTTTTGCAGGAAGTCGAAACCTCAACAAATAATTATTACCAACAAATGAGATATGTAAAATTATAAAAAATTACAAAGTATTATGTTTTAGTTAAATCATAAAATCAAGCAGTGGGGTCTATATCAAAATTATATGTTCAGATATAGACGTGAAATATTTTAAATGCATGAAAGACAATGTTGGGGGGGAAAGTTTCTACTACTTTTAAATATCTTTATACTGGAATTATATTATATTTTAGTCATTAGCCTAATGGAAACAAACATATCTGCATGCTACATATCAGAAGTTATGTCTTTCATAGTTTCAACATCTGGATATTAACCATACTCCAAAAACATAAAATATAAGCTTCCAGAAAAAAACTTTATAGGTTTTTAAACTGCCCACTACTCTGAATAACATGAAATCTCATACAGTACAATTGTGTTGCTCAAGATGTGAATCATCTCTTTGTCTAGTGTATTCACACATATATATTACCCACCTGTTAGTCACTGATTAGCCATCTTCATTATCAGATTGATTGTCACAATATCATTATGCTACTGTTAAGTAAGGCTTTTTTTTTTTTAACTTGACAGTGAGCCCAAAGTCTAAGAGCATCACTACTGGCAATTTGGACATGTAAACAATAAGCAATTAAGTTCTTCCTTTCAGTGAAAAGGTGGAAGTTCTCAATTTAATAAGGAAAAAAAATACATTGCATAATGAGGTTGCTAAAATCTGAAGTGAGTTATTGCTGTTAGTATCTTTTCTGTGCCTGATTTATAAATTGAACTTATCATAGGTAGTATGTTAGTATACAGGATTCAGTACTATCCACAGTGTTAGGCATCCACTGATGATATTGGGACATAAACTTCATAAAAATTAACAGTGGGTAGTTACTATAAATGTAGCTAGTCCTTTGTCTAGTCCAGTGGACTTCCATTCTTCCCACCTGCCCCCTTTTTGTGAATTAGTATCCACATATCAGAAAGAACAATTAATAGGATCATAATTAAAATATTATACTCCATGTATGTATAGTATGCCAAAATACATTCTACTGTCATGTATAACTAAAAAGAACAAAAATAAAGTCCTAGCTAAACTAGTGCTAGCTGAACTAAGAGCTCAAATTTATAAATTAATAATGGTGAGGTCAATCTTTGGTCATTTTCATTCAATGATCTTGCATTTATAGAGGTCTATAATAATCCTGTGTAAGTTTTTGGCCAAATTAAAAGTATGTTATTTTATATAAGTGAAACTTCATTCTCTTTGGGGCAACTGTATTGGAAATTGTTTTAGTCAGATTTTTCATCAGTGTTACCAAACGACCTGATAAGAACAATTAAAGGAGGAAACGTTTATTTAGCTTATGGTTGCAGAGTGTCATAAGACAGCCAATTCCAATGCTCTGGGTCTGAGGTGAGTCAGAAAACCAAAATGGAAGGGTGTGGGAGGAAGGCAGTTCAGGACATGTCAATCAGGTAGCAGAGAGATCTCTGCTCACCAGGGACAAAATAAAAAACCCCAAAAGCATGCCTCAGTGACCCATCTCCTCTAGCCACCCCATTTAATTCATATCAGTGGACTCATTAGGTTAAAGCTCTCATAACCTAATCCTTTCACCTCTGAACCTTTTTACATGATCTCACACATGAATTTGGAGTAAACTTATATCTAAATAATAACATCATTATTTGAAACAAAGCAAAAATAAAGTCAAGGTATGAAAGACAGTTGTTGATGAGATGATTTTATCTCTTCCTTGTTAGTTTATTATCTAGGCCAGCCTCAAAAAAGGTTTGGAAATAGATCCAGCCTGCTTTAGTACTTATTAGTCTTTAATAGGGCCGCCTTCATTGTTGGTCCTAGGTTGCTTCTCTAGGACTCCCACTTGAGACTTGGACATATCCCATGTTTCTAGACTCTCTCATTTTGCTGACCATGGTGTGTGCTATCATATTACATCTTCTTGATAGCTGTTTTAATGTGGCTGTATAGTACCAATGGTTTAAAGAAGGAATAACTTTAAACAGAGGTTTAGGTACCTTAGCATCTAATAGGAGAATGCTTTTAATGTGGGGACCTTTTCAGGAAGCTTAGATTCTAGCAGAGAGATAGCTGGTAACTGCCTCTTAGTAGAGCCAACTCAGTGTATAAAAAATTTAATTCTGTTTCCATTCATCATCATTAACTCCAGCAATTGCCCAACATATTTAAATGAACCAAATTTTAAAGATTTAGGAAGCAACTAGCAGTTCTTCAAGACACTAAGAATAATATCTACAGTTTAAGAAAATGTGTGTCGAACCAATTTATAGGGAATAAAAATGTCATGAATCAGATCATTTTATATAAAGTATTTTGTGTCATACCCAACCCAAAGACTTGCAGTTGCTAAATGGAGAAAATGAATTAAGATTTATCATCAATAAATGAAAGCATTATCTCAATCACTTCAAGGAGTGCTTCACACAAATTGAGATTTCAATGAGACCCCATCTTTAAAAATAGAAAATAGACTTTTTAAGTATTCCCCTTTGAAGTGGATTTGACATGTATTCCGGATGAGCTAATTGTTGGACTAATGTTTGTGTGTGAAGAACTGCATGTGTTTCACATGTTTATTTCTTTGAGATTTCCATTTTGACTTTCTCTCTTATGCTCTGGTTAATGGGTACTTAAAATAAAGTGGTACCCATTTTGCTTTATTACTTTAATTTCTTTAAAAGTGAGTTCTATTCCTCCTCTATTTCCAGTTCAAAGACAGCATAGAGTCTTAATAAACTTCAAATGTATTTGGATAGCTGGTAAATTTAATGATCTCATCAACTTAAAAAATAGCAAGTAAAAGTAAGTGATCTTGAGAATAATTAACAGGGCAATGATTGGAGAGGAGAGAATTACACAGAATAAATGGTGCTGCCCTTATTTCTGTTAAATTTCCAATGAGGAAATGTAATCATTGTTTTTGCCCTTGTTATTTGTGGCTTTAAATGTACTCTGCATATACAGTATATTTTATCTTAGCAGTTGAAAATAATTAACAAACAGCATTATTCTCTCTGTCTTCTCTATATCTCAGTAAACCAGAAAGCAAATGTTTCCAACTCAACTGGCAAAGAGAGAAACTCTAGTTAAAAATTAGTGCCTAATAGTTTAGTGATGGCCAGGGAATAATTAATATGAAAGCAATCATGCTTCCTTAAATATCAGTATTGTATCTTTCTACAAATGCGAATTGTTTTATTACAAAATGTGTTTATATGATAAAGTAGAAAAGATATAGATATCCTTTATCTAATGAGTTACTATTCTTAGCATATTTATGACATAAAATTTCAGCAGTATACTAAAAAAGAGCGGTGGGGAATTTCTACATTTAGGATTAAGAGGTTATTTTTTAATAACTGGCTTCATTTAGAATTGACAAATGCATGGTTATAATAAAAAGAAGACCAATATTTAGTTGATCTTATTTTGCTTTAAAATTCTTTACAAATAACCCTCTCACTGGCTGCATGTGGTGAGGATGGTGTTGCCACTATGTTGTCCTTGACCCTGGGTTGACAAGTTGACATTTCTTGTGATACCATCTAAGCCTGTGAGAAAGGTGATATTATCCATATCCCTGCTGATAATACTGAGGTAGAAAAAGTTTATTTTCACAACATGTTATAAACTAAGAGTGGTAAAAAGTAAATGGTTTGATGGATTTCAGACCTTACTCATATGTGCTACATTCTACTGTCTACATAAATGTTCAGTGAACTCATACTAGGTTCTAGATAAATTGCAGCAGGTGCAGCTAGTTTATATCTTATTTTCCACTTTCCTTCCAAATTATATTAATTTAAAATGAGACTCAAATGCCAAAGGCAAATTAGAAATTACAGTCAATTAAAATAATATTTTACATTTGGTTTGGCTGACTTTCTTATTCATGTGTCATTTTATGGCACAAAAGATGAAATCTTTAATAATCCTTTTGAAGAATTATTTCTACCCCACATCATGAGTATAGTAGGTTGAGTAAGGTATACATGACATCAGGTTCATATAACAACCTCCTTTGCAACGTGAAGTCAGATTGTCCTAAATTATGAATTTATGCCCCCTCCCAATAATTCAGTGATACCAACAAGAAGGCATTTTATTGGGCAGATAATTGCCATTAACTTGTATTGGTTGTCAACTGATCTTCGAAATCAGGCTTTGGAACACATGTGGGGGAATAAAATTGTTTGTGTGAGCTTCTGGCATATTGTAATTACACAGGTGTACTCAACTATCATCTGAGTCTTTTCATTACTTGTGAAGCTACTGCTGCAATGAGAGGGGTTATTGCTGAGAAGCTTTTGTGACAGGCTTAGTCTAGAGAAGCATAAATCTGGTACTGGAGAAATTATCTTCAATTCATGTACAGCAAAAGAATGGCAGGAATTTTAGAATTTTCTTTCTCCATTATACATATATCGTTCTGTGAAACCATATCTGTGCTACCAAGTATTGGCTTACATAATTTCAGTTGCTATTTTCATGTTCTCATCATCATCAATACCATTAATATCCTCTCCATATGCTTTAAACTTCTGTTCCTAATTTTCCTTTATATTATATTTCTTAAGAAGCCTTGAAAATATAAAATTAAAAACAACAACAACAAAAAAAATGTGCTTTAAATAAAATAGTTAAGGTCCAGGTAACTGGCTATCTGTGTACTAAGGTTGGAAAAAAAATAGAAATTGCATTCAAATAAATATTAATTTACCATTTATTAAGAACTTCTTGTGAACTCATAATATGTTAGGTAATATAGGTACAGAGCCAAAGGCAGAATCTTTTCACAGCACTCAAAAATGTGAGATAGAGAGAGACCCATGAACAGAAATTAAATACAACATTGCAATTGTTATCATAGAGCGTAACTGCTTAAACTTTCCCAAATACAAAGATCATGTATTGGAAATAGTGTCTGCGGCAGTCTATCTGGGCTAATAACCGGGAGGTGACAAGCAACTTGAAGGTTAAAATGGGAACTACTTTTTTGCGAGTGAACTCAGCAGGAACTGAGCGAGAACTCAAAGTAGCAGGCACCCGAGATAGCCGCTTCTCTGCTGGACAGCAGAGGTATATATGCTCAAATAATTACACACAGCTTAACTTAATTAACATCATCTAGATACAGCAGTTAGCCAATAAGGAATCCTCATCATCTTAATGGCTTGCTGGCGTTACTTCACAAACCACTCCTCCTAGCAAAGTGCCAGGTGCCATCTTAACTTGATTTGCATCCCCAACAAGTGTCTTGGATTATTTTCTGATTTTGAAAGCATGGGAGGAGAAAATAATTGTTTTTATCCAGTGTTGTAGATTTTCATGGTTTTCTTTCTGAAAAAGGGAGGGTACAAGAACTGTACTTATGATCTTACCTATCACCAAGTCTAAGGCTTGAGTGAGAAGGGAAACACCTACATATTCCTCTCTGAACTCCTACTGTGCACCAAGAATACTTGGTTTCACTTGTGTAACAGCTGAATCCTGGAAGGGAGGAGCATAAAACTATGGCAGTGTGATAACAACAATATTAGCAGAGGAGGCAGGAGGCAAAGATGCCATTGAATGGTCTGACAGGACCACAGAATGTGGAGGAGCAAATGCCATCCAAGAGTCATGGGTTTCTACAGCCATTCTTCCTTCTTTCTCTGCAGAAAGAGTGATTAGACTTTTGGCTTCAGACACCCAAAGATTGAGAAACTGAGAACCTTGCCTTCCATATGTTTAATACTAGGATGGGTGTTTATTTGTTTTGCTTTTCTAAGTGAGATTTGCTTCTTGCCTGCAGATGGTAATTAAAATCATTTTACCTGTGGGGTAGACACTATGCAACATTGGAGCCAGAGGCCTGGGAACGTAAAGATGGATGGCATCATTGCTGCTCTAAGCATTTTTTTATTGCTGACAGTGTTATTTCTCCTTTCAAATTTTATCCCATCAGCAGCACTTGTCTTGGGATGGTTTATGGTGAAGGCGACTTGTATAGCACATTTCTGTTCCAATTTCTATACTTTGTCACAGAAATAAGCCATCTGAAATGGTATATTGTTTTAATGATTTTAATTCTAAATATTCAAATGTGAGTTTTGTTAATGCCTTGGATGCTAGGTTAGGTTTTTATTGTCTATTGTCTTTTTTTTTTTAAGTTATCCGTACCTAGCTTATATCTTCTGTAAACTTTTTGGGCTCCTTCTCTTTCTATTTCTTTAGTACAATTGTAATAAAAGAAATAAGAAAAATGAAATTTCATCCTGGTCCTTGATGCCAAATATGACCAATTTCTAAAATGATCCAGATGTTCTAATAATGTATCACTGTCCATTTCCACTTGGAGTATAAGCATAGATCAGATTTTATACCTCAAACCTAATGTTTTGTTACTTTTATGTAACTTAAATTTCTTGACATTTCATAATATTAAGTATTATTTTTTGTCAACATAGTTCTATTTCACAGTATTGAAATTCTAAACAATAAGCAGAAAAGAAATATATCACCATGAAAGTAGACCATAAATACATTTGTGTTCATGGTAGACTATTATGAGAAGCAATTGTCTAGATATGTTGCCAGTATTGCTGTAGTCATGATATGGGCAGACCTCCTGATCATAAGTTGGAATTTTTTTTTCTTTTCTTAATTGTAAGCTTATTGATATCAGTCTTACATAGTATCTTCTTTCCTAATACTGAGCATCAATTTTCTTACATGCATATTTTTATTTGAATGTTATATCACTGTCATTTATTATAGATGATAATTTTGGAACAGGGAAGATTTGCAGGTTATGTAACTGATGATTATTGCTGCTTTGACCATGTGGCTATTGCACAGATATAGCTTTCACAGGCGGCCATTAGAGAATGTCTAGGAAACAAACCAGGGATATAAGGAGAAGAAACCACACCATGACTCCAGTGATATAGGTCATTTCAGATCATGATATGAATGTATTGCAAAGTGAGATGAATTTCCTTCTTTTTTTTTCCAGACATGACTGAATATTGATTTCTTCTCCCTGCAGCTTTACTTATATCCTCTAATTTTCCCCCACAGTTTTTATATTTATTCCAACATTTAAAAGGAATAAAAGTATATATGTATCTACATGTGTATATGAAAGTGCCTACATGTATTATATGGAAATATGCAGTTTTAATATTCATAGTGGTACACATAGATACATTTACATATTCCTGCTGCAGCCTCTGCTGAACACTCTAGCTTGCTTCCAAACCAGGCTGATACAGCTTAATGTGACTAATCATATGGCAAGAATCTCACTAGGTTGTTGGAAATATTTATTTAAAATATTTTCCTTCTAGAGGGGTTGGTGTACTATACTTTTTGGCCTTTCTTTCTGACACCATTCTTTCAAATTATCCCAATAACATCCATTGGGTCAGCTTAAGCTCATGGATGACTACTGGAAAATAATTGTAATTTTACCATCTTCTCCTAACAGAGTACACCCTCAGGCCAAGTGGTAAAATACCACCTCCGCCATCCCCAACATCCATCATTGTAATGAGCTACAAAATCAATCTGTAATTGACAAAAGAATTTTTAATCAAAGTATGAGGCATTTAGAGCCTCTAGATACTGCCTTTCTGTCTTACGTCAGTATTTACTTTACAGCAGACTAGGAGATGTTTGAGTCTGTTAGAGAGCATTAGTTATTTCTACAAAGGAACCTAGATACACTTTTCAGAAACTTCCCTCAAACCTTCCTCCAAAAAAGTCAGATGGCATAATCCCCAAATTCTCTCTTAAATCATCAATTTAGGAAGATGATGGTGTACTATTTTAAGGGCATAACTGGCTTTGTTTTTGAGAATGACTCTTCTGATGCTTTCTACCAAATGCTTATCTAAAACAAATTACTCTTCAACTCAAACTATCACCCTAAATGCAAAAATATATTCCAAAACCCTACATTTCTACATGTGTTTCTCTACCTCCCAATAGATCTCTTTTTAGGAATCACAGGTATCACAACACCCTCCCCTTAAAAGTACTGTTCTTTCTTGATCAAGTTAAAACTCCTAAATATAAGGGTATGTGGATATTTCAGATGACTACCCATGAAAAATTTTCATATGCTTCGAATTACAGATAATTATAGCCAAAGGCAACATATTTATGGATACAGGCAGTGACTTTCTGAGCATGGGTTTTTATGTTTTTATGGGCTGTGCTTCACATATTTAGTATTGACTCTTCAGTTTGGGGACTGCATTAGTATCGAAAGCAAGGTTCTGGGATACTGAGTCACATCCAGCATCTTCTGAGACTTAGGCCTTGGTGTTAATATATGAAAGAAAAACTACACCACTATCTGGCACAGATAGAGTAATTTCAAGGGAAATTATCCAGAGGTTGCAAGAATAATTAAACCAATGGTCTGTGTAGTCTGATGTTCTTAAGCTTAAATTTTATAGTTGATGTGTGCATGTATGTGTGTGTGTGTGTGTGTGTGTGTGTGTGCACGTGTGTGCTCATTGGATAAGTCTAAGCTGGCTTTGCATATATTAACTTAAAACCTTGAAAATCTTATCTAAATGATTTTAGCATTTCAGGAATCTTAAGTTTTAAACTATTCTGAATATTTCTTTACTGCTCAATTGTTTAGAATGTGATCTCTACGTAAATTAATGAATATTAATGATAATGTAATATTTAAGGAATATTTACACAGCATCAAGTACTACGCTTAGAACTTAATGTATACCATCACATATAATTTTTTCAGCTATCCCATGAGCCAGATTGTATCATTACTGTCACTTTACAGGTGGGGAAATTGAGGATTATAAACATGAAATTTTCTTAAGTTTCCATAGATTTAAAAAAAATATATTACTGATGAAGCTTTATTTATATTTATTTATATGCAGTGCTGAGAATTGAACTCAGTGCCTTACAAATGTTAGGCAAGTGCTCTACCACTGAGCTACAACCCTAACCTCCCATAGATTTTAATTAGGGAAAATGATTGAACACAGGCAATTCTTGATCTCCAATATTGATGGAGGACTAGTAAGTGCGTCCACTCATACACCTGTTCACTGGTCTGAATCCAGCCCATCTCAGTTGCTCATTTTCTTAACTTTTGTCCAAGAAAGCATTACTGGTTTATTTAAACTCATTTATTGGGATATCAATAAAGAAACCATTTTGTATGTTTGGTTGTAGTTGGGTTTTGAAATCTAGCTGGATAGATGTTAATTAGTAAAACTGAAACTATATTGCCAATGCGAGCTTACTAATGATGCTACTTTGGGTCTCTTGATGCTTTAGCCAAGGGAAATCACATTAAACAAAAATCACACCAGAATATAGAGCTTAACTTTTCCTTGAATGAGCAGCAGTTAACCTAGATAGATATGAGCATAGTGTTGAAAAAAAAATGATACCTTTACTCTGATATTCAGCATTTAACTAGTTCAGGTGCAGTTTGATGAATCTGAAATAAAAAATAAAGTTCACTGTTGCCTTCAGTTTGAGATGTACTTGGTTTTATCCAGTAGCTTATATTACACACCTTGTTCTGAGTTATAAATACACTGATTTTGAGTAGGTGACTCTCCCTTCTCAAGCTCTGTTATTTTAATTAGTATTATAAATGCAGCAAGGACAATCCACAGTGACCCACATTTAAAAATTCTTAATTCCTGAACACTCACCAAAGTAAGAGTAGCACCACATTTTTATGTGATAAGAACTTACTTATTCAGAGCCGGGTACAGTGGCACATCCTTGTAATCCCAGTGGCTCAGGAGGCTGAGGCAGAATGATAGGGAGTTCAGAGACAATCTCAGCAACCTAAGCAACCTTATCGAGGACCTAAGCAACTCAGTGAGACTCTGTCTCTAAATAAAAATACACACACACACACACACACACACACACACACACACACACACACACACACGGAAAAAAAAAACCCACAAGTGGAGGGCACTTGGATGTGGCTCAGTGGTTAAGTGCCCCCGATTCAACCTCAAGTACCAACCAACAAACCAACAAAAACCTACTAATCAGATACTGTGTTTAAGACAAAAATATATGCTGCATAGTATTTGTGGCACATTTGGAATTTATCAAGTGACCCAAATACATGTAACTAGTTAATCAGTATTCTAAAGACTATATTTTTAAAGAAGGAAAATCTGAAATTGGAATTGTTTTTCCTTCTTACATGCTTATAATTGGAAAACTTTACATATTTTTGGTTGACAATATCAAACCATAGAATTTTACCTTTTTAAACAAAGTTTTAAAATCTAGACTTCTTTTTTTCACCTGAAAATGTACCTTGTGCTTCTTTTAGAAAATATATCCTTGAGTAGCTTATTCCTATTTTTCAATCCTAATTGAATGAAAATAAAAATGTTTGAACTATTAATTTTGCTTTTTATTTCATGAAAGTTTTACAATATATATTAATTTTGAAAATACCATCAAAATAATATTTTTTCCTTCTAACATCCAGTCATTCCTTGTACTATCCAATTTCATATCTGCCTGCTCAGTATTAAAACAATTATAAAAGCATATCAATGTAAATGTATATAAAAGTAAATAAAATCATGAAAGTTAGTGAATAAAGTTCCTGTATCCACTGTGATAATCTAAGTCCAAACTATTCCTCAGCCTCCCCTAACAGGCGTGCCTAGCTGTTGTACAGCTGGATATAAAAGATGATACAAAAAGATTAAAGAAAGCCATTTAAAGCCTGAGAAATATATAAGAAAACATCTATTTTTTCATTCCACTAGAGATAAATAGCATGGTCCCTATCTAAAACCATTATTGCAATTGACAGAAGTTAGAATTCACAGCCACCTATTGACCTGAAAGGGACTCTCCTTAATGACATTCAGATCAGAATAACAATAAGACTAAAGGGCACAGACCTCTATTGTCACTTCCTATGGAGCCAGTACTAACCAGCACAGACATTACCCTTCTCTCCTAATAGTCATCAGAATTGATATGGCACATTATGGTTCCCAACACCTTTGCTGCTAAAGAATCAATTGCAGCTCCTGTGGGAATTAGGCAGCACTCAATTATTCAAGTCAACAGAGGAAATATCTCAAAGCAAAACACAGTAAAAAATGTTAAAAATCTTCACTTAGCTTTATATTTCTTTCATACTTCTCTTTTCTCTTTCTTCAATTTCTCTCTGCCATTCCCAGAAATAGCTTGCAGAAAAACTGATAATATCAATTTTCTAAAAACTAGAATATAACACTGGGAATAAAGTTCAGGAATCCTATGGCCCAGTGTTAGCCTCACTGCTGACACAGTTTTAAAACACAGACACAGTTTTATTAGCTTTCAGCTCTAATATTTACAAAATGGTTAAAATCATTTCCCATGTTAGTTTCAGTTCCATCGAACAATAAATAGTACATTAGCAAAGTTATTACAAGTACATAAACCAAATTCTTTAGACATGTCAAGCACTTTGGAGACTTAGGGCAACAAAAAATCGAATATATTATATCATTATTTTACATCTTTTATTATCATGCATATTTGATGAGCAAAATTCTCTACAACACATACACAAAAAATTAGTTGAGATGATTTCGTATTTTAAATCTATGGTCACTGACTCAAATTTCTCTTACCTTCCACTTTGGGATTTTTGTGAAAAATCCACTTAGCCAGATGGTATTGTAGAATGAACATAGATTGGACATTTAGGAAATCTGGGTTCTGGTCCCTCCTGAATTATGCTATAGCTATGTGATCTTTGGCAAGTGATTTTTATTTATTTAGGACTCAGTTTCTCCATTTATATAAATTAGCAGTTGTATTAAATATAGCTCTGGGATTTTCAACACAAGATCTGCTTTTTATTATGTTTCCATGGGTCTTTTTTAGAAATATTTTGTTTATCAAATTATAATAAGTAATTTTCCCTATTTGATACACTGAGTTCTTCTTTTTTTAAAAAAAAATCTATATCAAAAAGAGTAAAAGCAAAAAAAAAAAGAGTAAAAGCATCAGGGAAGAACACAATTAGTGTTATTTGATAATATTGGTCTTATATGACCCTTTAAAAAGAAGTGCTTGATTTCTACTAGCCCATTGGAACATTATAAATTGATTCTTGATGGCCTTCAGTAGTCTAGTAGATCTTTGAAAAGACAAGAATAAATGGATACTATAAACTTCTATCTGGGAATATCTTTAAGGTTCCATCCAATTTAAATACACCATGCCTCTGCATAGGAAGCCTTAGCCATCCACATCTCATTTTGGTTTTTACCTTTGGAGTTACCAGAGTTTGCCATGTGGACATTCTGACTAATCTCTCTTCAGTCACCAATTTCTCCACTTTATAGCTTTCTGCTCCTATATATTTTAGATTCAGAATCGTTCATCCCACTAGTAATAAGAGACAGAGGTAGGTGTGTAATTCAATAGCTAAAAGACCTGGCTGAAAATAAACAAAGCTCTAAGATGCTTTCTACAACTACTTTTACCATGATTTAAAAACATTCTCAAAAAAAAAAATTTATAGGGAAAAATGTTCAAACTAACGGAGTCTCACCAGCAGGACAGTAGAAGAGATCTTGTTGGGAGGTTTTCACTGCAACATTGACTGTCTCAATTCTGGGTTACTTAAGTTAAAGAGTGGATCTCTTCAGTTTCAGGTCCAAGAAATGCTGTGATCTTGCGCACCAGACCTCACTGGTCTTCTCTGCTTTTTCCCCGTCCTTATACACTGGATTCTCAGGTCAAACTAAATAGCTTCTTCTTCCTCAGTGCATTTACTCACTCTCTTCCCTGCACAGAAACTTAAGCACATGTCCAAATTCAACCCAATCTTCAAAGTCTTGCTAAAAAACTCAGTTCATGAACTTTACTTCCCCCACAGTGTATTATTGCTCTATACCACACCATATTCTTAATTCACAGCACTTTACTATGGTTTTCCTTCTCTCCTCCCAGTTGACATTTTACTTGGATTCTCCACAAGTGTGCTGCCTTTGCTTTCATTCTCCTAACAGGCTCCTGTGTCTTCTAACATGAAAGCTATATTACATTTCATCTTCATACTCTTATTCTACTACCTTGTGCTTATGAGTCAAACAATATTTGTCTAATGTCTAAACAGTGTCATTCAACCAGAGGAGATGATGCTAACTGATCAAGGTTAGAATGGTTTAAAAAGAAATCACTCCAGAATTGTGTGTTGATGATAATTAAAGGAGACCCATCAATTCAACTTCTTGTTAATCCTATTCCCCACCTGGGCAGTTTTGTTAACAAGAATTTTCCAATGAGGCAACAGAACAAATTTGAGAGAAAAAAAACACATCAGACTTACAAAACTTGAGAACAAAGATGTAGATAACATTTGTCTGCTTGCCAATTGACAATAAGGACAAATTTTCTCAACCTATACTAACACACTGCATTATTTTCTTTTTAAATGAAAGAGGATGAAAGGGAAGGAGATAGTTCACACTAAAGATAGTTTTAGAAGTGTGGTAACAGATTCACAGTTATTGTCTGTGAAGATAATGTCAGGCACATGGGCAGCTGAAGGACCATGCTGGGTAGGTTGTTCTGACATGTTTTTCTTCCTAAACCAGTTCCAGTTTTTCTTTATTTTATGTGATTAGAAAGTGTAATTGAAATTCATAGAAATTCAGTTTTAAAATCATCTGATAATTAAAGGCTACAAAAATACAATGTTTCTCATTTAAGAAAGTAGTGAAATCCCAATCAGTCCTTTTTTTTTTTTGTAATCCCTGCAATGTATTGGAGGTGAGGGGTGTGATGGAAATTTTATTGAATTATCAGTCTGCAGATGGCTCCTCTGTAACTTATTTTTCTCTCAGTGCTTTTCTATCAGTCACTGGAGGTTAGACATCTACTCCAGCAAATTACCAGAAATCATCATCAGAAAGCAAGACAAACAGTAACAGCAATCTCTGATACTGTTTCCTCTGCTCAGAGGATACTCCTCATCCTGGTTGCTCTAAGCCTGGATCTCACTGAGCAGGAGTACTGAGGTACCCCAAGAAATGTACATGTGCTTGCAAGTGGGTGGGCACACAAAAGTTTTACTCCCCACCAGAAGGGCATGCTACTAAAATCTGGCACTCAATTGAGCTGGGCAGGCAGTCTGCCTGTTTGTATCCCTAACCTAGCACTGGCCCTCTCCCTGATTGGAGGAGCTTGGTGTTACAATATAAGCCATTGACTGAACATTGAGGTGGGCAAAGGAAAAGGCTTTAATCAAAATGTCTATAATTGGATCCAGTTAAGTCTATATTCTGAAAATCAACCACCAGACTTTCTACTTCTTGCACCATCGCCATAAGTTTGACGTGCTGGTGACTACAAGTGCAGTCAATGGACTCAGACCATTTTCATGACCATTTTCCTTTAGTTACAAGTAGCTAATGACAATTTTTAACCTCTTTAAAACTTAGGGTTTCCTTCATTATAATGCATTTATAAATAGCATTTGCCTTGTAGGGATGCTTTGAGAATTACATGAGATGATACATATAAAGTGCTAACCCCTGTGATTGGCAAGTGGTCTCTACTTCAATGAGCATCATTCTTCCCCTCCACTCATTCTCGGCAGTCTGAGTCTCTGTTGGTACCCACATGTACTTGTGGTGTGCACATCATCTGTTTTTTTTCAGATATGAATCTTCAAAGGACATAGTCAATGAAGTTTCACTTAGAAAGTCAGAGCTCATCAGGACTGAGGGAGGGGGAATTTGAGTAGGAGGAGGAGAGCCGCTATGAACACATGGGGAAGATTAGAGGAGCAGAACATGAGGAAAATGGAGGAAGAAAGTGAGAATATAGGAGGCTAGGGAGAAAGAGGCAAAGAGGGAAAACCCAGAGAAACTTTACTCCAAGGTAGTGATGTAGGGACTAAAAAGAAGGGAAAAATGTGAGAGGAATTTTTTAGAAAGTAAGACAAACATAAAATCTACAGGCAATATCCAATTGTAGAAAATAATGTGAAACTAGATATAATCAAAAAATTAATAAAATGGAAGAATGTAGTAAGAAATCAAAAATTTCAAAGATGTGCAGACCACCAGTGTTCTAGAGTCTGCAGAGATCCTCTGAGACGAAAATCATGTTGACATGGACATAAGCACATTACAGCCTAAAGAAAACTTCTCATTTTTACAATTTTCTATAAGTAAAAAATATTAGCATATGTTTCCATTCATATATCAAGGCAATATCAAGGAAAATTTATAATACTTTTGAAGGGACCATCCTTTGAATGAACAACATGAATGGATAAACTGAAAATAGCAAATTTTTGTGTATTGTGAGTAAAATGTGTTAGATATGAGGTATTTTAAAAACCCCAACACATAACACTGGGAGCAATTGAATAGACACTGAAAGGGACTTGTATAATTTTTGGTGTTGTTTTTATTTTCAATGATGTTGCTATGATTATGATTAGTACCACTCCAGAAATAAGTATTGTGTGGTTATTGTTTTAAGCTCTTTGAATGTAGTATCTCCATCTTCTCCATCGTGAATTATTTATAATTTCATTGATTTCTATTGTTGAAATAAAGTGATAAGACATTTCTCTAACTATGTGAGTCATTCATATTTAAAAATATAACCTTGCAAGTTGATATCGTGATCAGTGCTATTGGCACTGGCTTGATCTCACCTCAGTTGACATGAGAGGTAGATGTTATTCAGGACATCATATGCATGGAAGATTTGCAGGACCACATTTGGGTGTGCTGCTCCTGTCCCTAGAACATGGTAAAATACCAGAAAAACAAAGCCACCTAGAGTGTAGTGGTGCTTGGTGTTACTTTTTATGGGTCTATACCTGGGATTTGTATGTCTAAAGTGACTGCTTTGAACCTCTGCCTTATTTTTACCTTCACAACGTTCCCTTTGGACCCTATCTTCAAAAAGAAAAAAAGAAATCTTTTTTTCTGAGCAGCCAACTCCTGATTTCCTTTCTGAAATCCCCTGATCCCTTCAACACCAGAAATGAAAATGATTATTAAGCAAAACCAGCCCTAGGAAGAAATATTGCTACCATCTCTGGAAGTGACAAGTTTCCAAGTTCTAAAGTCTTCCTCATGCAAAACTCTTTTATATATATATATATATATATATATATATATATATATATATATATATATATATATATAGAGAGAGAGAGAGAGAGAGAGAGAGAGAGAGAATTATATAATATATATTACATATATAGAAAGCCTCAGTGCCTCCAGATTTTTTAAATCTTCCATATTATGCACCTATATTCATCACTTTCCTAACAAAAACTCAGATCCCCAACAAAAGATAATATTATTCTACTTCTTCTTAGACCTTCTTTGTCTATATTATTTTTAATTTCTATGGCTATTTTTACTTCATGTGACAAAACTACACCTGACAAGCTCAGTTAAAGCAAATATGGAACTTAACAATTTGGGGCTCAGTATTTTGGTTCCTCTCTAGTAATTTCTGTTTCCTCTTGACCAATTGCTTCAAAACAAACATTAATTGATTATAGAGTACCAAGAAGTATAATGTGCTAAAATTAGTACATTTGTAATACACAGCATACCCAGACCAAAATAATCCTTCTTATAACAGTATGTAGAGTCAATATTCCTTGTCTAATTTTGCTTCATCTCAATGCCAAAATTCTTACTTTAATAGAAAATGACTTATCACTCTAGTTATTTTTTACTGAATATACAAAGACAAATTCTCATCTTGGGACCCATGGAAATGTCTGGATTGTTTCTTAAGAATGACTGTTAGAATTTGAAACACTATTTACTCTTAAGTTGTTTATTAAACCTCAGAGAAAGAAAAGTCTCAGATTTTGAAAACTGAACAGTTTTGTTTCTCTCATATAAATTAATAACTGATGTACAGCTGAGACTTGAAAATGTTCTTTTGCTCCAACTGGAACCTGAGGCATGTGTGTTAGCATCCAGGTAAAGATTCCTAGGCATTCAGATTCTGTGCTTCCATGCTGTGTCTTCGCTAGGGCCCCCATAACAAAGTTTAAACCACTTATTTTTCAATCTTTTGAAAAGTATTTTTGAAAATTGTGTCATTTTAGTTCATTAATATGGAAGAATGATATATAGCCTTATCTCAGTCCTTAATTTGTGGGGTCCAGGGACTTCAACTCTGTTCTCAGTGACAACTGCATTCTGGATTCATTGGGTAGGAATTTTTCAAACCTTTTAGTGGAATGACTCTTCCTGCTTAGGTCTGAATTATAAATGGATTCTTCATTTTTTTTCAAAAATAAATGCCTCATCTTCCAAGTTAATAACACTAAGTATTGCTGTGGTAACAACAGATTGTAATTTTTTCATTGAATCATTTCATATTGAATATGAGATTGATTAAACACAGCTTGTGCATACTATGCCAAAAACAACCTACCACAGTAAATCTCTGCATCTGTGGCACTTTTGCATGAGAATGATAAATCATTATTGCTAGGGCAAAATGGTACCATTAAACCATCCATAAGCCTACCACCTAATACTTAGTACTATTGATAATACTACAAAGCTGGGCTGAGGATGTGGCTCAAGCGGTGGCGCATTAGCCTGGCTTGCGTGTGGCCCGGGTTCGATCCTCAGCACCGCATACAAAGATGTTGTTTCCACCAAAAACTAAAAAAAATAAATAAATATTTAAAAAAATTCTCTCTCTCCCTCACTCTTTAAAAAAAATACTACAAAGCATCTTCTAGGCTGTTTTGATAAATATTTATGCATTTAATATTCACTTAAAAAACAGGAGTCCTTTCTGCATAAATATTTATTTAACATGCTATTTTAAGGAACAATATATTAAGAACACTTTTTCATTTCATTAAATATTCTTCTACATTTTCTCCAATTAGACCAGTCAAATTCTGAGTAGAAAGGATCACTCTTGTACCAAAAGACAAAATATAAGAAATCAAATAGGAAGAGTTAAAAAAGAATAAATTAATAATTTTATTCTGAATGTAGGAGGTTTTCTTTTTAATTTTTTGTTGGTTGGTCCAAGTTATCTGCTAACATTATAAACTTCTCTGCAACATTTAACAGAAAAGATTCTATCAAAGGAAAGTACAGGTTTTAAAAATTCATAGGATGAGTGGAAGAAATAGATTTCAGACTGAATTTGCCAGGAAGAACCCCTGATGATATCCCCAAGCCATGACACCAAGGGAGACAGTGCTCTTCTGTGAAAAAGCTGCTACCTCTAAAAGATACTACATATAAGATATTTCCACCATTGCTCACTAGTTCAGGTAAGTCTGATGCAAGGATATCCCATAAAGAGGATTTCATAGGGAACAGTATGTACATAAGGTGCTTTCCTATTTTATGTTTTTATTTTAAATGAATTTGGTACTTTTTTCCTTCTCTTCTATAAGAGAAAAATGCTTGCTTCACTACTAACTCTATGAAGTTTAATACAGTACTCCAAAGAACAAACACAGTAGCACCTTGCTTCCATCCACACACACACAGGAACACACACACACACACACACACACACACACACACACACACACACACACATCATCTCTTTGTTTCTCATTCTATCCTTGTGAATATCTCTATCTTTCTATATTACATTAGGTGAAACAGGAGCAACATCACTTTAGAAAAAAGTGAAATGCAGTAGCAAATAAATTTATTTGCTTAAGTATTATTTCAGAAATGGGAGGGGGTCATTTTAAAAATGCTAAAGAGATCATTTAAAGATATGGGTTAATGAAACAGGTTCCTTGTTTGGTTGAAATATCCTCATACTTTTAAAACTAGAAGTTAAATTGAAATTGCACAGATGATTAGTTCATAATATAGGTTAATTATTAGTAGTAATGAGATTTGCTCCCAACAAGTTAAATATAAAATCCTTGTAAGATTTGTTCCTAAGACTACCCATTAAAAAGTTGATTGGCAATTGAGATAGTTTGGGACATTTCTAGAGTTCATTTATTTCTTTCTTAGAAAGTGACTCTTCAGGCTAACCTATAAATGAATTATTTCCACAAATAGCTTAGAATCACATATGCATCTGAAATTAAAATTGTCTATTCTTTTTTGTCCTTAGGACTATGAGCAAAACCAGATTATTTTTCATTGTTTCTCTTTGATCAGCTAGAATTCCTTTACTCTTTGCAAAACATACAAGATCAAGAAATTTCAATTAAGAAAGCCAAAGGAATTTTATTGATTGGAGGATTACAGTGTCTGGATCATCTTCAGAAATATGTTGTTGATTTTAAATATCTTCTGTAATTCTCTGCTCTCCAAGATAATGATGTCACATTATTCTGTTTTTTTTTTTTTAATAGTCAGTCTCTCTGTCTCTCTGTCTAATCTTTCTAATTGCTAATTCCTCAATACCTTTTACTTTTCTATAAGACCAATTTCTGGAACATCTGATCTTTTCCACTATTCTCTTTTCCTTATAACCTTTCCTTAGTGATACCTTCTTGACAATGTCAGAGGGGCTTCATTTATTCCTTCTCTTTTATATGGCCCTTTAGACTTCTGAACTTCTGTGATCTTCTCTGTTCTAATCAATGTTTTTAATGTTAACATCTAACTGAAATTCAATCAGGACTTCTTTATTCATTAATTCAACAAATATTTACTCAGAAAGTATCAAGTGCTATGCACTGTGGGAGGTGCTTGGAATATGATTGAGAACAAAACAAACACAGGTTTTGTTTTCAAGGAGTTCAACTTAACAAAAGAGCCTCTGTGGACTCCTCCTAGTAGCCCTGGGCGCAGCACTCTTAGCTCTCCATTTCAGAGGACAATAGATAGATAGAGATCTACATGGGAAAGTCCATGGGAAGATCCAGAGAAAGTGTGATGCTGGAGGAGGACACTTGAGGGCAGAAAGAGAAATTAAGGAATGAGAAAGACAAAAGGGATAAAAGGGTTTTTTTAAGTTTTGAACAGATTTGAACCAACATTGTAATGCATGGAGCTTTGTAGAAAGCACTGTGGAGGTGAAAATAAATTTAGAAAATCTTTGCCCCGTGTATTTGATATTGCAAACCTTTCTCTGATGCTCCCTCCTAGTACTTTCTGTATTGTACCATAACACTAGTTAGGGTACTGAAAATAGATTTCTGAATTGGTGTTTAGTGTCCTTAAGTATTAGGGTCTTAGGAATTGACAAGTTCACCATGCTCTATTTTGTTAAGATTATTTCTATAATCAAAGTACTCTTTTGCACTTCGTATGTGTATCTATTTTACCTGTTTTAAACATACATGGTTGAGGATTGATTATATAAGACTTGACTCCTGTCAGAGGAGAGAAGCAAGTCTAATGCCTCTTTAAGGAGTGGCTGTTTCTCAGGTCAATCACTCAAAGAGGCCAACAGACCTTAGATGAGCTAGAGAAGGACTTCCTTCCTGCATCTCTCAAGTCTCATTTTCTTCTCGGTTTTGGGATTGGTAGAATTCAGGTATGCTTGAGAAGTTTCTTTCTTGGTAGTGGTACAAAAATCATGTGTATATATGGGGAGATTCATCAGATTTGTAAATTTACCCCAAAGAAATTAAAAGTCACTAATCTCAATTATATCTTATATGCTTAGTGTTAATTTTCATTTTGTTACTCTAAGTCATTAGCTTTTTGGAAAAGTCTGTGTTTTGAAATTTGAAAGTTATGGGAAGGGATGTGCCTTTAGTCACAGGCCAGAATGTTAAAGCAGGGATGGTACCCCACCTCAAACCAGTACAAGAATATCTACATTCATTTTAATTAAATCTCCAAGAAGAAAATGAATCACCGGAACAGGTGATATTAACCACTCTTCTATCCCTTTCAACCTGCCTTAGAGACAACTAGAGTGCTTACCTTGAAGAGTTTAGTTTTGATCCAATCAAGAGACCAGAAATTTTCCTTATATGGTTTACCAGATATTTTCCCACCAGAATCCTCCACCATAAATTCAACATGTTCAAAAGCAAGTTAACAGTCAACTCACTGTATTCCCCTTAAAAGTAGTAATGCCTCCACCAGAATTTTTCTCTATGAAATTACTAATTCATTTAGGTATATAATGATTTTTTACACTTTCTCTTTTGTCTCACATTTCCCATATCCATGCCTTTATTCACAGTGTGAACTTCCTTTTTTTTTTTTTTTTTGTACCAGGTATTGAACCCATGGTCGATTAACCACTGAGCCATATCCCCAAACCTTTCATTTTTCATTTCAAGACAGTGTCTCTCTAAGTTGCTTAGGGTCTTGCTAAGTTTCTTAGGACCTTGCTAAGTTGCTTAAGGCCTGACTAATTTGCTAAGGCTGAATTTGAACTTGTGATCCTCCTTCCTCAGCCTCTTGAGTTGTTAGAATTACAGGCATGCTGAACTTCCTCTTTAGCACTGTACCATGGGCATCAACTCAGACTTGTCCATCTATTTAGACAATTTGAAGATTCTTTTATTCTTTTATGATAATTGTTTGCCAATATCACAATTTTTCCAAATAAGCATATTTAAAAACAATATGAAGCTTAATCACTATTTACTAACTCCATTTTTTAAAGGTATTTCTTAAAACTGAAAAAGTTAGGCTCTTTAGATATTTCATTCATAGGTTATTTTTTCCCTCATTTAATTGAAGATTGTTGAAAGTTTTTAAAATTAGCACTTGACCTAGGACAGGAGTTTGGAAATCACATCACTGGCCTATACCATTTAACAATAGGCATAAGGGTTAAGACTGTATACACTGGACTCTAGTCTGATATCGACATTTGAAATTTTAGTCAAGTGGCTTAAATTTGCCAATTCTAATTTGTCTGCATCTGCAACAGCATAATTTAGGGGTATGAATACTATTTGCCTCATAGAATCAAAGTATAGATAAAGGAATTAATAATCATAAATCACCCAGCAGAGGGCTTAGCATTCAGTGAGCTGCCAAGGAGTGAAGGACATAATAATTACTGTTACTATTTTTAAACTTACATTGTGCTTCCTGTTTTAACTTTTCACTAATGGCAAGTTTCTTTCTTAAATATATGTTCTGATTAATTAAGCTAAGCCAGTCGTTCACATGCCTAGTTTATCTTATGAGGGGATCATTAATTCATTAATTCCTATATTGAGAAGTTGTAGCTGTTTTTTAATATTTATGGTGAAAGACACACTTGCAGGAAAATTGTTGCTTATCTGCATTTTATTATTCTTATTGTAACAATTTTGACTCTGAATACGTGTGTCAGAAAAACGGACTTCAATCTGGCTTTTCTGTGACTTAAAATTGAATGAAGTTTTCACTGTCTGCTCTAGGTTTAACAAAGTCACCCAAAACAATCCCCTTTGGGCAAGACTGCAAATGGGTTTTCTGCACCATCGAATTTCACATTTCTGCATAATTAAAAAGGGTGAGCAACCCTCCTCTCTTATATCTTAAACTCAAGAATGTTTACCTATATACATAAAAAAATTACTGGTAGTCTCTCAACAGACAGAAATGGTGATTTGTTAATAATATTGCTTAGTATAACAAAACATATGAAAAGTGTTTTACTGATGAAAACACTTTATTTCAGAGCAAATGTTGGAACAGAGTTGGTGAATAGTAATGTTTATTTGTTTTGGTGAAACTAACACAGGTCAGTGAAGGGCTCTGTAATAGTAAAATGTATATGAAATTGTAGATTTATTCCTTGGGACCTGTTGAATATAAAAGGCTTATTTCATTAAAGGAGAACTATCCTTGCTACATAGTGGCAAAGATCTTTATCTGGTGGGGAACATAAAGGAAATAATTCGTGCTCCCTGTGGCATAACTAGTGTTCTCAGGGATAAAGGAAATGCAGAAGAGACCATGATGCACACCTTAATTCAGTCAGCACAGAGCAGCTAAAGGGTGTATGATATGGAAATAAAAGTGGGGTAATGAATGTGAATTATCATTTGCAAGTGCATCCCTGGCTCTAGTTCTTCCAAGATGTGGAACCCTTCAACATTTGTACAATAATTTTCTTATCTGTACAAAGAGATTAGAGATCACACATTTATAGTGTCTATCATAAGTTGTTTCATCAAAGTAGTAACAATAATTAGTATAGCATATCCTAAGTATAAGGAAAGGGAATAAAAATATTACACAGAGGGGGCTGGGGATGTGGCTCAAGGGGTAGCACACTCATCTGGCATGCGTGCGCCCTGGGTTCAATCCTCAGCACCACATACAAAGATGTTCTGTCCGCCAAAAACTAAAAAATAAATATTAAAAAAATTCTCTCTCTCTCTCTCTCTCTCTCTCTCTCTCTCTCTCAAAAAAAAAAAATATATTACACAAACAACCAAAAGAAATCAAGGAATTATTAGTTATTAAGTGTTTACTCTTGTCAGGCCCTGTGCTAGATACCAGTGGTAAGCAATATAATTATGGTCACTAAATCTGCATGGGGATTTCAGTTGCTAATTAAAACTAAATCTGTAGGTGTAGTTTTCTAAATATGCTTTAAGTTGATCAATGTGTGTATGAATCTACAATATTTTTCATGGCTTATAGTAAGTTTGTGACTTATGTACATTTTCCCAATCTTATCTCTTTTTTTTTTAATCCAAAAGTGTGAATTGGTGATGAGATTTTTACACATACCCAAGACTTTACAGGGATGGCACAGACAGGTTAATGAAACAAAATAAAATAGATTGCCTCAAGCATTCCTTTTGTATGTATAATGCTCAAAAATATGTATAAGATCTACTTATTTTTGTTTTTTAAGAAAGGCAATGTTTAAACTATTCCATGATCATGATTATCATTGTGCAAAGAAATATTTCATTTAGGTGGTTAAATCATCTCAAACCATAGTGCATTCATAACCATTCTTCACAGGCTCCAGTTTAAGTAGCTATTGTTACTCTACTTCAATTAAAATGGATAGTATGTGGGATGAGAAAACAGGGGCATCATAAATCAGAATGTGCTACAACCCATGGATATCATTCTTAATATTAATATGTAGCCTTTGTTTAGCATGCATTATGTTCTAAGAACTGTGTTAAGTACTTCTGAAGAAAGAACTATTTCCCTCTGTAACCATATGAGGCAGAAAAGATTGTCAACCTTTTGTCTGGATAAAGAAACTGAGGCTTAGAAAGGTTTAGTGGCTTGTTCCCGTCCCACAGCTCGTGATTGTTGTATATGAAATTATGCACCCAGGCTGTCCATCTTCAGAGCCTGCCTTTTAACCACTACTCTAAACTCCCTCCTAGGAAACTGAGGTGTCTATTGGAAACCAAGTTATCTTTCATACCAGGTGTTCTTTAAACTTCCCTGTATTTATTTCTACTTTTCTCATAACCTCTGTAATCATCCACTTATTGAGTTGCAGCTCACAGTGTGTGTGTGGGAGGTTGCAGATAACATACCAGCGGTTTGTGCTCTCACTCATGCTTGCCAGCTGTTCTGGCACAATATTTATTTGCCCCATAAATCCTACGCTATTCATTTTTGTATATATAAAAAAAAAATCTGTCAATTGACAGTTCATCTTATTTTTCTACTGAAAACACTGGAACATGAGGTATCCTTGACTCCAGATTCAGTCTCCAGACAAACAGAATCCTCGGCATCAAGCCTGATGGTGTGGAGGTGTGACACAGCAGTATCCATTCTGTGCACAGAAATTCTGCCCAGTCTGAAATCAAGGCTCGCCCATCCCTCCAAGGTTTGCAAATTACTCTCTGCACACTTCTCAACACAGGTAGTGGTTAATGAAGATTAAATCGTTCTAATTTAGTGGTAAATGTGCCAACCCCATGTTTGAGCCACGTGGTCGGTGTCAGGCATCCATGCTTCCTAGGCCCAAACGATGGCTTCCCAGTCACTGGCATCATCTTTGTATCATCTGATGCCATATGGCAGAAAAGCCATCCATCTGATGGAAGAGACTGGTTCTTCTTATCTTCCTTTTCCTGTTGTTTCTCCTCTACTCAGGACAACAATGCCCTACTGTGTTCTGAGGTTATCAATAGTAATGTGCTAATCAACCATTATATACTTTTCCCCCAAAGTTCAGTCTTTAAAACCCACTGCTTTGAATTTCTAGCAAAAACATTTTGATACATCTGCATCCCTCTTGGAAACCGTTCTGTCTTCCCCTTGATTTGTGGAATAATTATGGCTCCCTTGTTAGTTCATTAACTTTTCTTTTCCATTAAGCGGTCTGTCTTTTTTGACAGTACCTTCTGGCTGCTAAAATGCTAAATGCAAAATAATTTGGGATTAACAGGAGGCCATTGGTTAGTCATTTAAAAAAAAAAAAGCTAGACCTCTCTCTCTCTCTTTAGGATAGAATTTTAAAGGCATTACATCCTATTACTAAATTTCTGAGTAAGTACTCAAGTACACCAGGGCTTATTCCCTAGAGAGATTATTCAGAGAATAGAGTAAGCAAATAGGTACTAGGGGAAAATGGGACATTGGTTACCTACCTCTTTTCCAGTAACTAAAGTAACTAATGGTTTTATTATTTCCTCTGCCTTTAATCTAGCTCTCAAATCCCTCTGCACATGCCAAACATTTTTATAGTCCTGCCTCAGCTTCCAGGTAATTTTATATGCTTATATAATAAGAAAACTATTGGCAGTCTCTATAATAGACTGCATTAGACCTATATCCCATTTCCATGTTGGGTGAATCTCACATTCAACATTTAAAGGAGACATGGTATTTAGGTGAAGAGGTTTTTAATTGTGTCATTTTTTCAGCAGCTATTGGGCAAGCATAAAAGTCTTTAAAGTCCAAGTCTGCCTCATAATATGTGCATCAACAAATAGAAACCAAAAAATCTACTCTGTATTTTTCTATTTTTGTAACTCCATTCATGTACCACTGCCTAGGAGCTTCATTGTTTCTGACCATTTTTTTCCTAAACTGAAAATTGGAGACTCCACTGAGTGGCACATTTACACTTAACGACTATTTACAATGATCTTCATCTTCTGAGTGCTATGGTCACTTGTTCCCTCCTGGAGACACCATTATTATACCTAGGGTTTTGATTTTTATTTTATGATTTAAAAGTATTTGGGGTAAAATGCTTGATATATTTATATTCTTGCAATTAAACAAACACATAGGAGTAAAGGTATTGGAGCCTGTATGCATATGGCACCAAAGCATACATCAAAATAAATAAATAAATAAATAAGACCTAATACTCAGATAATTTCTTGATAACATTTTAAAATAACATCTTTTAAAAGGGCTTAGTTGATGGAAAATTAGTCTACAGCTCTCAGTTCCCTTTTGTCCTATTTGTGTCTCCTTAGGCCCTCACCACATACATTCAGTACCAGTGCTTAAAGATCTGTTTGCCTCATCTTTTGTTAATGGAGAGGATTCTAAAATAGGATATTGAAAGCAAGAGAGCAAATAATCCTAACACACTTCACATTTCTGAATAACATCTAACTTGGTGACTTCAGCTGTACCTCATTTTAATGGAAACCATGGTGCAGTGGAAGGTGTTCAAAGGATAACACAGAATGCATACACAACAGTGAATAGGAGAACTATTTGAAAGCATCCAGAAAAAGAAAAAAAAAAGTTTTAACTGGAAGGAGAAGATCTTAGAAAGGAGCTAGGAAGTAGGATGCCAGCCCCTTGTCTAATCAAAGGGCTGCCCATGAGACATTTGATTTGGTTTTGAATCAACAGTGCAGAATTGGGACAGTGGGGTCAGTTATGAGGAAGAACATCCTGCGTCAGAATACAGGACTTTCTACTTTTGATGCAATTGGTTGTTTTGTGTTAGAAATCTCTCTTCCTGGGCATATTCTTGCAAAAGAAAAAAAAGGAGTATACAGAGGAAAGTCTTACATAGGTTTATACTAGATAATACCTGTATTAATTTGATAGTATTGCCATAACAAAATACCACAGTCTTAAATGACTGACATTGATTTTCTCAGAGTTCTGGAGACAAGAAGGTCAAAATCAAGATGCTAGCCTGTTTGGTTTCTCCTGCAGCTTCTGGTTTTCAGATGGCTACCTTATTACCATGTCCTCTGTCTTTCCACTCTGTGAGCACATCCCTATTACCTCTCTCTGTATCAAAATCACCTCTTCAGGACACCAGGCAAGATGGAGTAAGACCTATCCTAACACATTCTTTTAATTTTATCACTTCTTTAAAGGGCCTTTCTCCAAATACAGTTCACATCATAAGGTCCTGAGTGTTAAGGTTTCAACATATGAATCTGGATAGTTTAAGGGGGAACATTTCAACCACAAAATATCTTCAGTTCATTTCTGCTGTCCAGGAGTTCTTCTTAAGGAGAGGAGAGAAAATTTAGACCATACGGAAGCCTATTCCATGTAAGAGGGGAAAATTTTGACTGAAGGATTGAGCAACACTGTCAGCACCCAGCTCTAAATTAATTCCTACCACCAGAGGGGTCTCTTGTCATCTGTCTACAAATGCAGGTTTAGCCATAAACTGCTCCTTGGCTTCTGGTGAATGTGGAGAGGATTAAATTCATTATAATATTAAATAGATCAGGTGGAATTAGCTCTCAGCAGAGAGCAGCTGCTGGCTCCAGCAATGTTGTGACAGGCTCCGCCAATTATGCAATGCAAATATAATCTTCTGACTTCCACCATTTCCAGGCCTTGACAAGCCCTGCAAATCTGTTGGGCAATGTCTTCTGATCTGGCCCCACACACATTGGCTTGACAGTGGCTATCTCAGAGGTGGGATCATAATGTCTTTGACAGTCATTCAGGATTAAAACAAAAATAAGGGAAGCAGTGAGGACCAAGAGTCATCGAAAGAGAAAAATCCAGGCACGGGTGTTCATTTTGCTTTTATTAATACAGTTAATATTGATTTAGCTAGCAGAAATGTTGCCTGATTTTCGCTTAGAGCAGCAGAGTCGAGGTGCAATATGGACAACATGGCACCCACTCTATTATTGAAGGTGTTTGATTTTGCTGAGTTTGTGCATGTCTGATTTCATGACAGTATATTAACTTGAAAGACCATAAGATACTTTTATGTGTCAAGAAAGTCCTAGGAAAATATATCTTTGGCTTTGTTGGATTAGATAGGTCAAGGTTGGGTTGAAATTAGTTAATAGAGAGCCAAAATAATTGGGGACCAAGTTGAACAGACCAAGCAAATCCTCACACAGAGTTTTAGAACAAATTTAAGCAGTATCTGTATAGATGTTAGTGACACATGGGAGGAATCCCTTATTTAGAAGGAATAAGTGTAGATGTTCAACCTGTTTGCAAATTGATCATTTATGTAAGGTAACTATAAGAAGAAAACTCTGTTCAGTTAAATTATGTGTAAATGCGAGTAGAAATTTTGTTTCTCTGTTTTTTTTTTTGTTGGTGGAAACCAAAGTAGAAGAGATTATGTTCTGTTGTAAACAAGAGAGAGGACTTTAATGGAAACTGATCATAAAGTCAGACCAAAGTATGCCATATAAAACCCCCTCTTTATGTGAAAAGGAGTTGGGTTGTATTTTTCTCCCTGTCTATATGTGCTTTTCCTGGGGTTAAGTTGCTTCTGGGGAGGTTATGTGCTACTTTTGTGTTGACATCACTGGAGAACATTAAAAGAATAAAATAAAGATATAAGGTTTGTGAAAAGAAGAGCACCACTGCCCTTTACAACTATTCTCTCTGATTCAGAGTAAGTTTGTAAGCAGTGTCAGAAGGGGAAGGCTGCATTTTCTAACTTCCCCACGTTGGAAGAAATCTAGTATACTTTCACCTCTGGATAAGTAATCATTCTGATGACAGAAGGATGCTGTACTCATATGTTAATTAGAAAAGTGTGTTGATTCAATATTCACACACACGCCTAGTAGAATAGGAGTATCCTGTGATGGCCTTTTGATGAGTTTTCTTTTCCCTCTTCACACTATATGCTGACAAGTATGAGTCTTAACCCATTTTGTCCCATGGTTCCAGATGTGAAACACCTATACAAACTTAAATATAGTATATAATACATAATATAATCGTATAACATACAATATAATTATATAATAGTAAGAGGAAATGTATAATTATATTTTCATATGGTAATTATAATAGTATTAATATCAATTAAGATGAGAATGTATGTACAGGCTGTAGATTATGATTTCCAACCTATTCTAATGCACCTGTGTAAATATCATTGAAATATTCACAGAATTGAAAACTTGAGACTTAATTTAATAAGGAAACAATTGTAATAGACAATTCCAGGAGTGAAGAATGGACAAGCTAGTTTTGGGGCTTAGGATCTTTAAGACAACCCATGAAGGTGAACATTTCTTTCTATTTTTAAGCCTTCTATTTTGATGGCTATTTGAACATGACTAGTGCAGGTTGGATTGTAAAGCTTCTTTTATACAATTGATGGATATTTGAAAAATATTTGTATATAAAATTGGTATTTTCTGGCCAGTCAACAAGAGTTGTATTTAACCTTAATGCTAAATTAAAATAATGCCCATGTCTTCATTCTGGATCAGTCCTTTATCCATACTATCTGTGAGACTTCTATTTTCATCACATTGTTTTCTTTTATCACAATTTTGTAGTAATTCTTACCAAAGAATTTCTTATTGTTTCCTTATGCTAGGAAGTATTTATTGAGATCGCTAATGTACTAGATACTGAAGGAGGAACAAGAGATACAGAGATGAACATAAATTGTTTCAGTCTTAAGGAAAGATCCATGCATACTAAAGCTTATGACACAGTGTGACACATACTTTGACATGGGGATTTGCAAGTTCTGGGCCCCCAGAGGAGAACTCAGAGTGGGAAGGAATGTGACTCTCTCTTTCTGTTCACCAGTGTGTCTCATTGCCTAGTATTCATACTTTAAAGAAAGATTTTTTTTCCAGCAATTCTTTAAAAAGTAAACATGTTTTTCCCCTTTGTAGTATCACCACCTGCTACTACTGGTTGAGGATTTCCTAACAGCTCCTTCCAACTATACTTATTTGTGACACCAGCTTTAGTGTAGTAGTGTTCTTATCCCCACTCCTCCTTACTGGACCTTTGGAGAATCTTACTGTTAAAATCTATCAGGACACAGGCATAATTCTGAAAGTGATAGCTGAACTAAGTCTCACAAGATTTCAAGGCTACAGTATATCCAAGTAGTGGAAAAGTAGAAGCATTGGAGCAAATCAGAACTGTATTCAATCCACATCTGTATCCAGACAGATTTCCTCACATCTATGAGTCTCAGTCCTTAACAAGCAAATCATAAAATTTTCAAAGAGATCAGGGGTAAAGGGGTTCTGGGAAGGTAGATGTCACAGACAGAGGAAAAATGGAAGGGGATTTTAGCAAAAATCAATGCTGAATTTTCAAGTTAGCATTAAGATTAAATAAGGGTCTTATTGAATGGACAGGAAATTGAAGTTTTATGTGAAATTGGTTTTTCAAATTCCACTATGTGAATATGTGAGGTAATATAGTGTTTTCTCTGAATTGTGTAACACTAGACAGCATAGGGGTACCCCCTACGAAAAGAAAGTTGCCCTTGTGAGATTTCCAGCTTACTGATCCAGTCTCAAACATATGTGCCTTTTACTTGAAGATGTTTTTTGATGTGTTAGAAGTAAATATGGAACTTGTCACTTTCTCCTCTCAGCTATTGATGAAAATAAAACAAGAAAAATAGTAGAGCAAGTAAAAATGTTTCCCCCAAGTCACACCCCTTACTATTTCTTTCAATAGCAATATCAACCTTAAACTGTCAATCTCTTTTTAAAACATTCATTAATAAATAATCAGGGACCAAAAACCAAAGGGATATCTTCACAAGTGTGTGTGGGAGATAGAGTTGACATTCCTTTCAATGAATGACCTGAGCTTCAGAGACTTTGAGGACTTCATCTAGGGAATCCAGGTAAAGGACAAGAAATAAGCAAAGAGAAAGATGTGACATGAGAAGAAACAAAAAATTGGTCAAGAAACTGGAAGCAATTTGTCCACAAAATGTGAGGATAGAGCTTGGTATTCTCACCCTGCCTCTTTTTCACCTGTGTATTGGCCTCAGTAGCCCACAAAGAACTGGTCTCAGTGTGGAGCTCAATGCAGAAACAATATCAACATTAAAGGGAATGTGTCTTATTTAGTCATTCAACTAGCTTTTGGGACCTACTTTGTGGAGGCAGCCATAAAAATAGCTTACTTTGAAATGACTTTATTATATTTTATCTTTAAAAGCAACCAGCTTTCAAGGCAACATTATATCTAATTAGTGTAATAGAGGTGTTGGAATAAATCAGAGCCATACTCAAACTTCAGGTATATCCTTGGCTTCTCAGAATCTGAGGCTTTCACAGTTAACATGGTGATCATAATATCTGGATCATTGGATATTGTGAAAATTACCTTCTGCTTAATACAAACATTAAACAATGGTGTGGGTCATTGAAATAGTTGCACCTCCCTGCAATCCCAGAAGTTCAGGAGTCTGAAGCAGAAGGGTTTCAAGTCTGAGGCCAGTCTAGGTAACTTAATGAGATCCTAATCAAAATTAAAAATAAATAAATAAAATAAAAAGGTCTGGAATATAACTTTGTGGCATAGCACCCACAGATTAATCCCTTTAGTACCCCAAACAAAAACAAAATAAAACAAAAAAAAAACAGGTAAAGATTGTATTGTGTGGCAGTGTGACATACTGTGACATAATGCCATGACGGAATGATGTCCTTTAAGGTCTGATGTCATGACATGTATACACACATATATAGCTTCTGCCCTTGGCGGATTCTCTGCAGTCCCCACGGGCAGAGCATACTATTTTGCAATCTGTACAGCATTTTCATTCTCACTTAGCACACTAAAACCCATTCAGGTATGGTGGTGGCCTGTGTAAGTAAATACAAATACACACAAATTCTCAAGAGACTTTGTCCTATTACGATGGACATAGAAAACACTCCAGTGCTTTGTTGTCAGAATATGTTTTCACAGCTGCTCCACTGAAATCCTCCCCCTTCACTTGTGTTGAGCATGAGTATCCCCTCCATACGACATGGGTGGTCAGGTGGTTGGGTACATTTTATTATTTTCTTAGTGGTGAACCAAAATCAGAACTGAATAAATCAGTGATACAAAACAAAACAAATAAAATTTTGCAGCTCATGAAGATCCTGAGCAAAAAGGACTGAAACAGGGAAAAAAAAAAAAGATTCAGAGCTATGAATTGCCAGAGAGAATATGACAGTAAAAACCAGAGCTGCAATTTTATTGTTTTTTTTCCTTTTTCCTTGACCCCTAGAGAATACACAAATAAAATCAATTAATGGGCCTTGAAGAAGAATCACTTTAAAACTGTTCAATTAAACCCCGCAATGCAGAGAACAGAAGGGAAAAAAAAAAAAAACAATAAATACGTCTTAAAAAATGGACTTGTCAGAGGCGCCAGGGTCCCGACATGCACCATTACTGACGGATCGAATCGCACTTCCATTAACACCATAATCTTATAGACTCCACAGGCTGTAAAAAAGGGATTTACTTTAATCAGGTTTGGTTAGGACTGAATTTGAAAAGTGCTACAAGTGAAATAAAACATGACCTGCACCTCTTTGATTTTTCTCCAGCATTGGTTCCCTAGTATGTAATTTGCTGTCCACCCATGGGTCATATTTAATGACTGTGATCTGCTGGTACATTTCTTTCTGTTTTAGCAGTGGAAATCATTAATACAAGCCTGCAATATTCCTTCTTAACTATTTCCATTCACCTAATGATTTGATGGAACAATCATCACCACCTCCAAAAGAGTTCTCTGGATCTTCTTTTAGGCAAATACCTCCTCCAGGCCTTTCCAAAGTTTCCAGAGCATTTTTTTTTTTTCAAAAGTTTGACTTAAAATAAGAAGGCCATGGTTCTGGGTCAAAGCTGGTGGAATCTAAGCAGCTTTCTTTATTGGAGTTGTTCTCAGTGACTTTACCATGCTAACGTGTTGTCCAGAGGGGCTTGTCTGCTATTGACAACACTTACATGTCCAAGGGACATTTTTTGGGTCTTCCTGTGAGACTTATGTTTCTCACAAAGCATTGTGAGAAACACTGACTTAGGCAGCTTTTATTTATCTCACTCAGTAAATTCCCTTCAATAATTTGATTGTTGCCTTTTTGGTAATAAGTGCTCACCCAGAGGGTGGCTGGAGCAACTCTGGCAGGTCAGGTGAGATGAATGGCCATTAAGGAGACTGGGAAGTCTATAAATCTAAAAGGTGTCAGAATAATCCTTTCGCACTGCTTTTTGCTTCATACTATGGCCTTCCCAATTTATCAAAAGACACCAGTTCAATATCAAGTTGGATTTCTTTTCCCTTTCTCAAAGTAGAGAGGGTAGAATAAGACAGGCAGCATATTGTCAAGAAGCAGTTGCTGTTGTCCTGTTATTTATTGTCTAATGGGTATGTTTTTTCAGTATTAAGATAAACTATGCTTTGTTCAGTATAGGTTTTTAATTTGAAAGAACAGTAAAGGCTATTGAACCATAATTGTTTTATTGGACCACATAATGCTATATGGACTTGAACGATCAGGGCTGCGAACTGATTGCACCAGTGTTGGGCTGTGATTTATCATCTCCTATTCTTTTGTTCCTTGTTTGTTTAATATTTTAATTTAATTCTTTAATTCTTTGTCTAATACCTTCACATGGAATATAAAGAGATACTGGTTTCCCGATAGGGACAAATGGGATCTCCTATTCTTAATGTGAAGCCTGACCCTTTGTATAACTGTGCTTTATATGCACACCTATTATATATTTGTCCCAGGATTTGATTAAGACTGTATTTCCAAACTGAGAGTCAAATTTCTTTGTTATCTTGATGTTCTTATCAGCTAAGAATCCCACAAGAACAAGAGTTTTAGAAATGGGTGAATGTTTCGCTGTGTCTTGGAAAACTTGGCTATATTAGGAGGGAAGTGAAAAATTCTAGAGTAGCTACCAGGTACCCTAATAGGTAAGATTATATGTGTCCAAAGTTCAAAGGGCCAAAGTGTATCTCAGAAGAGAAGTGACTAAAACTGGATTAGATGAAGGGAAAAAAGAAAATTAAAAAGGAAGGAAAGGCTAAATAAATAATACTGGCAGGATTATGGAGAAGAAGGAGAGAGAAATAAATCAGTTATATAAAGCATGAGAAAGCAGGTTAATTGGTAATTGGAAGACCAGAGGAAGCAACACAGAAGATAAGCAAATATGATAATACTGGCATAATAAAGGGCCCCAAGTTAAAGGATCTAATGGAAGAGTTGGTCATGGAATTGCAAGGTTAATTCCAGAAGCACTGTTAAAAGCCCCCAAAAGCATAAAATTCACTTTAAAGGAGCTCCAATTTTAAAAGCTCCCTAGAGGCATGTAATAGAAAAGGGCTTTTAAATGCTATTTCTATTTTTTTCCCCTGTTTTCCTTAGGGGTTGTCTCAGAGGGATGATTTATTGTCTATTATATTTAAAGTGACAGAGCCAATTTTGAAGGCCTGCTGCAGTGGTGCTATCATCAGGGTACATGTGATTGCAGAATGTACCCTGTACACGCCAGTCAGTACTTGGCTTCTGTTTGGCTTTGGACAGCATGACTGACAGAAAAGTGATGAGAGGCACATGGGCCTCTGGTCTTATGAGTGGAAGTCCCGTGCACATATATATGAGACTAGTTGTTAGAGTAAATTTTTTTTTCATTATCAACATAAATTTAAAAAATGAAAGAAATTATCTGGAAAAAATGTATTTATTTGAGAATAGCAGACCATTGCATTGAGAATATGGGTATCACAGTACATGATAAGCTCAAATAGATTGAGGCAAGGGGAAGTTTTTCAAGGCAAAAATGAAAAAGACCACATCAGATATTTTGATACAATAATTCTGGGCCATAATAATTAATAATAATAGTGGCTTCAGTCCAAGGTTGAACAGACAGTTGCTGTGCAGAGGTTCTTGTGGAAGTACTTTTTGTATGAGGTTGTGGAGCCTCCTGGACAAGTTCATGGTTCTGGCAGCCTTTGTGATAGTTACTATAAAGCAATCACTCATAAGAATTCATCCTTCATAACCTCCTGATTAATTTACTTTTCTTGTAACAGGGTTGATGGTTGACACAAGAGACTCCATTTTGATTCTGACAACATTCATATTTATTTTAAATCAGCAAGGAAGGTTTTGATTATTTTGTTGTGGTTGAAAAGGTAAATAAACAGCTTCTTCATAAAAGAGACCCAGAATTTTATTTCCTTCAAGCCAATATGAGAGATCTCACTTTTATTTATTTAGCAAATGTGTATAGTATGTGCACTATGTCCTGGGCACTAGTCTACTACTTTGAATAGAAGCAGGTAATGGTAGGATGTAGAAAGAGGAGAAAAAACAGAGGGAGAAGAAAAAGAGGGATGTTAAAAAAAAAGTCACTTGACCCATGATATTCACATAATTTAAATCTAAAAACCTGAGTTCAAATCCAGATTTCATACATAAGAGCTGTGAATGAACTTGAGTCATTCAAACCCCGTGACAAAGAAAAGACTAAATTCAACCTGTTTTCCTTGGAGAGTGCTGTAAGAATCAATTCTACATAAGATAATGTGTGCAAATGCTTTGAAATCTCTAAGATAAATATGCTTAACTCTGATTCTCAAATTTGCTCTCAATTATTTCTTCGATAGTTTTTTTGCTTTGTGGGATTGGGGCCATTTTGGCTGGTTTTCATTATATTAGAACCCTGAATCATTCTAAATGCAGTGACCTAAGGATAGCAGTAAGGTAGATGAGTACACCCCTTTGCCTAAAATGTTCTCTAAAAAAAAACAGCCTTATTAGAATGATATGAAAATTATTTATATAGTTTTCACCTCTTTCATATTAGCTTATTCTCAAAATTATTTTTATTAATACTTTTTCAATTAATGTAGTATTAATTGTACAAAATCAGACAACACAGAAAAATTAAAACCAAAGGTAATCTTATTAGCAAGATTTAAGCAATGTTAACATGTTGATGTATTTTTTTCAGACTTGTAAGTTGTTCTAAAACTAATATCTTTTCAATGACTTTCTTTTTTGATATAAAAAACAAAATTTAACACAGCTGTATGATTATGCTAAACATTTTATATGTACTTCTAATCTTCACAATACCAATAAAACATATATTAATGTCTCTATTTTACAGTTGAAAATACAGAGGTTTAGAGAGGCTAAACCATTTTCTCAAGGTCATATAATAATAAAACAAGGAACCAGAACTGAAAACTAGGGTACATTTTCAAATATTAGGCAGTATTGCTTCCTAATCCTTAGAAGTAAAATTGCTGAATAAAATAGTACCATTAGCATTTCTATCATAGGCAATGAAAAAAAGAGGAAGAAAAGAAATCTGCCAGTGATTTTTTTTTTTTTAAATCAGGCCTGTGTCGCAGTTAGGCTTTTTTAAAAGTCAAAGGGAAAAAAAATGTTTTAATCCACTGTTTGAAGAAAGATGTGGAATTGTTTTCATGTAATTTATTCAAGTATGTGAGTTTTTCTTACCACCTGTTTGCCATTGATGTGCTTGTATATAGACAAGGCAAGTAGACACACAAAGATGGAAATCTTTGTTTTTAATAAATAAAATATGGTTTTTATCTTTTCTTCATTTTTAACTTTTTTCCCCTTTTCTCCATATTTTTATTGGTGCATTATAGTTTTAAATAATGGTGGGATTTGTTACACATTCCTAATGCACCCAATATAGCAATTTAAATTGGCCAATATCATTCCCCACTATTTCCCTTTCCCTTTTTTCCTCCCAAGAAAATACTTCTGTTAAAATCCCCACATTACCGGGTGCCTTGATGCACATAATCCCAAGGGGCATGGGAGGCTGAGGCAGGAGGATCCCAAGTTCAATGTCAGCCTCAGTAACTTAGAGAGGCCCTAAGCAACTCAGGAAGACTCTATCTCTAAATAAAATATTTTAAAGGGCTGGGGATGTGTGGCTCAGTGGTTAAGCACTTCTGGGTTCAATCCCTGGTACGAAAAGAAAAGAAAAATTCCCACATTGTGGACAATGTACAACATTCTATAAATAGATGCTGAGTGTCTCATAGAGTTCATTATTGTTGATGTTTGTTTAAATATTTTGAATTTTGCCACTTATTTTCATCTCATTAAATCAACCAGTTAAATTTTATTCTTTTAAAATATACTTGTCCATTTTCAGATAACCTATAATTTATACATATAATCAACTCTCACTTATGAGTGAAACAATTATACAATTTAATAATTACATGGTTTCCCTTATGACTCTCCAACTTTTGGTCATTTGTTGACACTTCTACCTTAGATATGGGAAGGAGAAAAAGGGAGGCCAGGATGAATCTTTAGTCTGTTAGATTTCAGCTTTTGCAAATGTTAAGTAATGGCTAAAACTTAAAATGACATAAATTTACTGTGCTATATCTTTTTTTACCAGCAATGATAAGACAACAGGATGAAAGTCAGTTTTTAGCATATAACTCTCCCAGACGGCAAATATTAAGTAAATAAATGCAATAGTGAAATTAAATACTGGCCTCTATTGTCTAAGAAAAAAAATTATTTATTTTTACCAATAGAAATTTTGGATGCACATCCATCTTAACTTAAATATCTCTACTTCAGTTTTTCTTAAATTTTTAAAATGACTGTTGTAATAGCTAATACTCATATAGCCCTGTGCTTCAAGAACTATTCTAAAAAAAAAATCTTACCATAAATTAATCATTTGATAATCATAATAACCCTATAAGGTAGATATATTGTTATCTTCATTTTACAGTTGAAGAACCTATAACAAAGAGATTACCAAGGTTCTACATCTAGCAAGGTGCAGAGTCAGTATATAAATGAGAGCAGCTCATCTTGAACCTCAGTTTTTCAACACTATTCTCACATCTCTGTCACGTGTAATATCTTCATGGTCACCATGGAACACCATAATGCTTCTTATAGTTTGTTAATTCTCTAAGGACTACTAATTACTGTTTTTAGATTCTATTTCTGCAACCATATACTTATACCATATACTGCAACCATATACTTATATATATACAGAATTTACATCCAACTCTGTTCATGTTATATTCTTCCATGTTTACAGTTCATTCAAAGACTTACATATGCCAAGACTTAACATGTGTCCTCTAGATAGATAACAATTAGTTATAGAACTCTTCCTTGTGATATAGAATCAAGGAATTTCAGGATTGGAAGTGATCTTAGAGGTCAAATGTATAAATCTTAATTGACACATGACTCTCTTTTATTGGGTGAGTTTTTGCTCAGTTGCTTTTGAACCTTCTCTACTGTTGGAGAACTCACCATTTATTTAAAAAGTCATTCTTCTAATTAAAGTATTTTTCATTATGGTCAAAGTCTATCTTTGAAATTTCTACACATTGATTTTATAGATAAGTCTAAATATTTTCTTCATTAAGGAAAAAAAACTTAGAAAACTAAGAAATTATGTCCCATCTATGTATATCAAAGAATATAAGTACATTCTACTGTCATGTATAACTAATTAAAACAAATTAAAAATTTTAAAAAAGAAAAAAGAAAAAAAACCCTTTAAATAGTCTGATTGTTTTATCTCAAATATCTCTATCTTGATCAATTCCTTCAATATTTCTGTAATTGACAGTTTCCAAGTCTTCTTCACCATTGTAAGTATTTGTTACTTGAACTAAACTTTGTCAACACCTTTAAATATGGATGAAGTTAGAAAATATTTTTGATCTATAGAATGACCATCATAGCTTAAAGCAGCAACCCTTGTCATGACATTGAACTTTTGTGAAGTATAAGAATGTATGGCTATTCTTGGCAGCATACACTCCTTGCAAAATCACAATGAGACTTACAGTTGGTTACAATGACTAACTCAGATGTAACATTGTAAAATTGCATTCACCAATTAGTACTTATGGTGAAGTGGTAGACCAACATGAAATCTGCTTGTCTATGATGGATTTTCTTTTGATGATTTGGTTTGAAATGACCAAGAGTTCATTTTATACTTTGCCTCTATGATATCTTAGCTTTTCTTGTTAAATTTTGGAAATGAGGTGATAACCCTATTATATATCTGCATTTCCCCCCAAGTCACCAGTAAAATTGTTGAATAAAATAAGAGCTTAGAATACAGTTTTCCTAGGCTATTAGCCTCTCCTTCAGATGATACGAATTCATGTGTTAAAACTTTCTACGGCTATTCTATTAAGGGCATACCCAACAGGTTTGCATTTCAGCCTGTTTTTCTACTTCTTTTAAATGGATACTGCATTTGCTCTGCTAACTCATTATATCCTCATCATTTGTTCAAATATCAGTTCCCTCCTTTTTTGGGCGGGGAGGGTTGTACAAGCTATTAAAACTAACTCAGGTCTGTTCAGAATGGAAAACAGAAGTACTCATATTCTATGGCATTTTAAGTCTGTGACCACATCCTTAAAACTGTAGCTGTTTCCTTCATATAATGCTACTTTGAAATGAGCTTTTTTGCCTGCAATGATGATTGTTAAGCATTGATATGGAACTTTCATTTCTAAAATGGTGCATAATCATTTTTATTAGCTATTCTTTTAAATAGTCATACGAAGTACTTCAGTATCAAATTCATAAAAGACTTTGAGCTGTCATCACTGCTGTCAAAGCATTCCCTTGAGCAGTTTGCTCAAGTTTGATTTCATATGTGTGAGAGTACAAAGTGCCCAAATGCCTCCATCAGCCCCTGGAAGATGGGGAAGTGAAAATGTAGAAAAAAGAAAAAGAAAAAAAAAGAATCTTTCTGCAGAAAAAGCAACAAGTCACTGGCAGCACTAGAATTCAGTTTTCAAGTGTTTTTATTACTGCATTACAGTGTGTGGGCTCTGTTCCTTCTGTGCCATTTTCCTTTAACTTTGGTGTTCCCCTGTCCTATGTCTAAGCTCTATTTCAGATGATCTCTTCAAATGCATAGGTTGTACTCTCCAAGTTAAATACCACTTTATTTCCTGTTTTTGAGCTTATGACATTTTATCAAAAGTGGTTTATTAATTGCACAAACTGGAGAAGTCAGATCTGAATTGGTTGCCAGGGGACTGAATTTTGCATGAGCTTTAGATTCTATTCATAATTCTCCAGAACTTCTGTGTTGCTCATGGGAAGCAGACTCTGATGTCTGGCTTACTTGAATTAGTATGTGAGCACTGAGGCTTGGCTCTCCCCTGACCCTCCTGGCAGGATCACACACTGCCCTTGCTCTGCTTGACTCCCTTTAAGCTGAGTGCAATGGGCTGCTTTGCATGTTCTAAATGCTATGTGATGCTTCCTCCTTTAATCAAGCTGAGCATCACTGCTTCCCCCAATCACCCTCTGCACTTAATTGACCAATAGAGCTAGACATATGGAGGATCGAATCACAAACCCAAATCAGCAGTTGTCAGAAGAGATTAATTCAAACAGGAGGCAGCAAAACACTTGGTTTTTTCCCCCCACTCACTCTGTGCTCATTTTCGACAGTCTGATGAGAGAAATGATTATTAATATCTCCAGCTGTGCCCTCAGGCAGATGCCAGGAACTTCAATGAACTGCCTTCCACTTCTCTACCTCCCTTAAGTCTTTCTTCTGGAGATACCTTCTGGCCCTTTGGTTTACCAGGTGGCACTAGAGTGAGCCTGGCATGTTGATGTCTGTGCATTAAACCCAACCTCCAGAATCCTGTTGGGAAACTCTTCCCTGTGTGCCATGCTGGGAACACTCTCCTTCTCTGACTCCCACTCAGAGCCAGAAGTGGCGAAGATGAGTGAGTATACTCTTCCTGTCTGGTCTCTCCTAGGGACAGTTCTCAACCTTTCAGTTGATTTGCAGTATGTGTTCAGTTTGTTTATTTGCTATTTATTCATTTATTTGGCTCTATGCAAAAATAGAGAAACTTAACACAAAATGATTGCTCCTGAGAATCAATGTAAGGAAGAATAGAATCTAATATTTATTGAATAACTAATTGGTGTCAAACGTTAGATTAATCATTAGAAATGTAGAGCAACAGTCACTTGCCTTGTTGCTCACTCCTTAAGAAAGCATTTGTTTTCATGTGACAGAAAGCACAACTCAATCTGGCTTGAGGAGAAGAAAAAGAATCTCTTGGCTCACATATCAGAGAGAGGAGTCAAGCCCTCTTTTCAGGCACAGCTGGATCTAAAGGAGTGCCAGGGCCCAGGTCCTCTCCATCTATGGTCTGCCATTTGCAGTGCCAGTGTAGTTGCAGAGTTCCATAATTATAACCTAGCCTTTAGCAACCCCAGTGGGAAAGAGAGGCAGAGCTGCTGTTTATCACTCTTGAAAGAGTTCTGTCCCTAACTTTTACTCATTTAAAACTGTAAATTTGAGATCTAGAAAGTGCAGATTAATAGTCTTAAGGCAATTTCATCTCTAGAATTTAGAAATGGATCACCGAAGCTCAAAAACAGTTGACAGTTTTAATTTGTAATCTTGGGAAAGTGACTCAATTTCTTTGCATCGCTACTTTAACACCTGTAAAGGAAGGGAAGGATCTACAAATTCCTCTACTGAATAGGCAAATAGCTACGTCATGGGAAAATTGTGGGTAAAGTGTCTGAAACTTTGTTATTATTGTTTATATCCCACTAGGAGGCTAGGTGTCATAGGAAATTGACCTAAATGCCCTCAATGCACTGCTTAACTCAATAGATATCTTATTTCTCTGTAGGTTTTACAATAGAAAATTCTAGATTCAGGGGAATAATATAAATTGTCAACATAAGCCTGGAAAAATGGGATCATGTGTTTCCTTAATGCCCTTATCTGGAAAAGGAATTCCCATTTCACAACTGAGAACAGCACACAATGTACATCACACCTCACAGTGAGAGCACCCTCAGTTTCCCAGAGGCTTGCCCTACTACAGCAAAATGAAGGTGGAACCTGATTGCAAAATTTCCTGGCCAGGGTCATAATTTTGTTGTAAAGGAAAATAGTGGCTTTGAAAGGTGCACATGGAAATGATAACATGTTGGATTGGACAGTCACTCTCCAATTATCAAGACTCTTATCGGTTGTGTTTCTAATGTGAGCTGGATAAGGGAAAGAGAGCAGAAGACATAATAGCCTAAAACCAGAGCAACCTGTGAGGAAAGAGCAGTTGAGGGAAAGACACCAAGTCAGTAGGTATGAAATAGAAGGACATCCTGAGTAGAAGAATCTCATGAAAAGAGGGTGGAGCTGGTCCAGCTTGGCAAGAAAGACTGCCCTGGAGGATGTGTTGGGTTTCTTGAATGGTTTTCCTTAGAGACCATCCCGTTATAGTTGAACAACTTATTTTTATTTGACAGCCAAGAAAAAGCTTCTTACGCTGTGCATGGTGGAGAGAGGCTTCAAGTTCCAGCAGCAACTCTGGGCAATCATTGTGATTCAGTCACCTTGTGCTTGGAGTATAATTACTACTTCCATAGCGGTTAAGCTATATCATGAAGTAGGATGCAGAGGCCGTGTGGGATGTTTTTCTTTCTCCAAATTTGATTTATACCACTTTCTGGTGTCATCAGCAGCCAACTTGTAGTAATAATCAAAGTGACAGTTTTAAATAAGAGGGATTTTATTAGTTGCCTCTGAAAACAATTCTGTCCTCATTATTATTCAGCATAGCCATGTAAACCTTACCTGCAAATTTTACAATTTACTGGTGAGAAGTAGTCATAGTGCAGACTTTCCTTGCCCCCTCATGTCTGTTCTAGAATATGGGAGAGAGGAATTATTTATCAGTGAAAGCAGGCCAGTGGGTATCTACTACCACATTGCCTTTTCTCCCTTGTTTTCTGCATTTCTATTGCCATAATTGGTGTCCAAAGTCAGCCCTTAATCTTAGCACCTGTGTTCTTTAGCATTTTATTTCTGATTTAGCATACATTCTTCTATAACAGTGGTTTCCAAGATGGGTTCCAACAGCCATCAGCATTCCGATATCAAGTTTCTTATTTAAAATGTAAATTCCATGACCATTGAAATCAGACTTATTAAAAGCCCAGGAATATGAATTTTTAAGCTCTGAAGGTGACATTTATAAACACAGCACCATTCATGTGTAACAACCAGTGAGAACCATTAGTTCAGAGCATGACTACCCAAAACAAATACAACAGAAGTCATAAATATAATTTAAAGTTTTCTAATAAGCAAATTAAAACAATAAAAAGGAAATGGTGAAGTTGATTTCAATGATATTGTTTTATTTAATGGGATAAATCAAAATATTATAATTTTATCATGTACTGATATAAAATATTAAGGTATTTTATATTCTTTTTGCATACTAAGTCTTAGAAATCTGGTGTGTATTTTTTAATCACAGCATGCTTCAATTAGGAGCAGCCACATTTCACGTGTACAATAAACACATGTGATAGGTGGTTACCATTGGGCAGTGGAGGTTTAGAGAGAGAAGGGACTTTGTTTTTAGCACAAACTACTATATAAGCAGAGTTTTATCATGCAATGTGGTTTTTATTTATCATAAAACTTACAATATTTCTGATTTGTGAACTGACTGAAATGAATGGTCACAAACATTCCAAGTTCTGTTAGCTATTTATCTATAAAATTCCAGCTAGTAGCTTTTGTTACATAACAAATGAAATCATTAGTTGAAGCTTTTTTTTTCATCTAGGGAATATTTTACTTCTCTTCTGTCATTAAGGGGATGATTTATTCTGAGAAAACATATAACAAAGACAAATATTCTTTCAATGGTTTTAGTAAAGCCATAAGAAATGGGCTGTTTTTGGTAATAATAACAAAGTTTATTAAGCACTTGGTTTGTACTGGGTGTCATGTGATATTCTTTATAAAATGTATATAAATTACTTCTCATGACCTTACCAAAACCAAGTATTTATAACCTCATCTCAAAAACTAAGATGTGAAAACTCAGAGAAGATAAATAACTTGGGAGATGTCATATAGTTATTTTTTTAAATAATTTTATTTTATTTATTTATTTTTATGTAGTGCTGAGGATCGAACTCAAGGCCTTGCATGTGTGAGGCGAGTTCTCTACCACTGAGCCATAACCCAGCCCCACCATATAGTTATTAAGCTTCTTTCTATCATGTACTAAACTAAAATTGCATTCTTTCAATACAATGGGGATTCCCACAGTTTTCAAAGTGGTTTTAGTAAGTAAAACTAGGTTGTTTTGTTATATTGTGTTTTGCTAGGACTTTTGCTGGTCAGGTCTTTCAATTAGAAAATATTTTGAGAAAAGCAATTCCATAGATATGTACATGCATGCATATGTAAACTGTGAAGTATCTCCCTGACTCTGTGAATTCCCATATTTATATCTAAGAATTGATGGCAAAAAAAAGAAAGAAAGAAATCAAATGTTCTCATCTCCTTCTTCCTTCTTTCCTATCTCTTTTGACCACTGATTCTTCTGATTGACTTCCTCAGTCTTACCTTTTACACAGTGAACTGGGAAGCCTGAGCAATCTGAAAAAACATTATGCTTTTTATCCCTACTGCCTTTTAGTGTCATGTAAATGGAGATAAATGAAATCCTAACAAAAGCGCAGACCCAATCTGAGAGTCAGACTGTATTCTATGGGGAAGATGGGGCCTTGAGCACATGCTCAGGGAAGGACCGAGAATGGAGGTGGAGGAGTGGGCAACAGCTGTCTGGTAGAGCTGCACAGGTGTAGGGGGTACTCATTAGGTTCCCATAGGCTCTGTCATTAAGCCTGTGCCAGATGTTCTCGAATGTGACTAGCACAGTCGCTGGGGAGGCAGTAAACTCGGCTTAATGTTCAGAGCACTGATGTGGCACCACTGGGCAGAACGCTGGCGAGTTGCCTCTCCTTGCCAGAGCAGCAGCTGCTCCTGCCTCCTTAGTTCCTGGAGTCTCTGTCGAATTTGTCTTTGGAAGGCTCATCATATCTCAGAGGCTCAATTCTGCTCCTCTGTAACTGGACGTGAGTTATTGAAAAAAGAAAATCTCACACAAACAGAGGCAACATAAACAGAACCCTTTGTGCTCAGGGGCTGCAATATAGTCCCGCACCCAGAGTCCTCAGAGAGCCTGCCTGACATCAAGCAGATCCAGAGACTCTTAAGAAATGTTCAGATGAGGGACATTTGCATAAGGCTCACGGCATAAGAACCAAAGCAATATTGAAAATTACACTTGAGACCCTGGAATTTTCACAACTACGCTACATAAGAGGGTATATCAAAATCCATTTTTTTTCCACAAGCAGCAAAATGGCAATGTGACCCTAGATGTGCCCTAAACATACATCATCATCATTTTTTCCCTTTCAAAAAATTCTACATCATTCATTCCATACCCTAAGAATATTGATTCTTGTATTTCTGTTTATAGTGAATAGAATAAATATGTGTAGTGCAGCCTAGAGGCCCTTGAGCAATGATTTAGGTGAGCACTAATTTGGTCCAGTTATGGATTGATAAGAAAAAGGAGTTTGGTATCACTGAACTAAAAATCACTCAACTTTTCTACCTTGTTTTGTATATATCCATCCCAGTCTTCGTCTACGGGATTTGGCAACATCTTTAAGCATTAGATAAGACAGGAAAATCTTAATTATTGATATTTCTTGTTCACAAACAACACTTTTGCAAGTCTAAAGAGGTCCTCTCTCTGCTTATTTTCTTTTGGGATTCTAAACCATACGATAGGTAGGAAAATCTTGATTGTCAATTACTGACATTTGAAAGAATATATACTAAGGTCTTCAGAAGATAGATCTTTGGTTTTTGCCAAAAAAAAAAAAAAAGAAATCTTAGAGGTAGGATATCTTAGAGAAATGTATCAAGGTTCTGTGTCTCTTAGCCTCAAAATAGTCCAAATGTCAATCTTATCAAGTGTCTAGAGTTGATTGAATTCAGAAGACTAATAAATAAGAAAACACACAGAAGATTGAATTATCAGCCAAAATTTCCAATTATCTACTGATATTAAATATGGAAATCAACCTACCTAGTCCCATCCTGCTTCTAGTCAATCCAAGTGGAACAAGGAATTGCTTAACATTCATGAACTTAAAAGAAAAACAACTAGTTGCATGAGTCACATATTTATTCATGTGTCTGGTACATTTATCTCCAAGGTAATAATTATAAATTTTTACTAAGAGCTAATAACTATAGGCCAAACACATCTAATTGCTTGGCACATATTAACCCATTATTTTCACAATGAAGTGAGTGGTACATTCTATTATACTCATTTACAGAAAATATAATTGAGTAACCGAGATAAAAATAATTTGACCAAGGTGAAGGAATACGTTCTGTTTAAAATCCAGGTAATCTGGCAGCAGATCCTAACTTTACATTAATTAAACAATCTACTAAAATATGTATATACATGTCATGAGAAGTGAGCAAGTTCCCTGAACAGGGACTATGTTCTCTCCCAAATTCTGGTCCTTTGGTTTCCCTTTTCTACAGCCCAAGCTAATCTTTTTCACTTTGTTCAGCATTTCTCTGGACAGGATACACAATAATTGCTTGGAGTCCAGCTTATTAAATTTCAATCAAACTGCAGCACTGCTTTCCCTGGTTCACCTTGATGGAAGCTATATAGAAATCTCAAAACTCTTTGTTCACATGTTTATAAATATCATGACCTGATTTCTTTTTAGAGGTAGCTGGTGCACACATTATCTCTGCTTCAAACTAGTTTCATTCTTAGTGGTCAACATCATTTCCTAGTCCTCAAGCGAATTTTGCACAACGTATCCCTAGGTGCCATACACATCTGTGAAATTCATCTTGGAATTCTCTCACATTCTCCCTCTGTACAACCTGTTAGAGATTAACTTCTCCCATGAGTACTCAAACCCTGGGGTTAACTACATTCCAGACAAAGCTTTATAACTCCCAGAGAATTTAGTAGGCAAGGATCTGACTGATAGAGTCTCCAGGCAGCAGTGAGGGATGCAAACTCAAATTTACTGTCTAGTGACTTGTTTGCAAATAAAATAAGATACTGAAATCCTGATTGATGTCTTCCTTGGTGTTCTTGTTCTCTTTGATAATATCAAGAAAAGAATCATTCCTTAGTTCAATTTGATTTGATATACTTTAGAGCAGCTGTCCTTTTAAATGTCCTAGATTTAATTTCTAAAGCAGATAGTTTATCCTTGTCCACTCACCTCTACACTGGGCATCTTGCAAATTGCTTCTTGTGTCTGGAGTGCGTTCTCCTTTTAAATCAATAAAAATGTCATATAATCAAAAGTTTCTCGGAATATAGAGAGAATCAGATGCAACCAATCATTAATAAAAGGGCACTTGATTGTGTTTGTATGTGTGCGTGTGTGCATGAGTTTTGACAAAGAAATTCAGGATTAGAAATTAATATGAATATAGTTTTTAACTTTAAATAAACCTACTAGAAGAAGAGTCCTAGCGCACAATTACTGCATGACATCCACTTCACAAACATTTTCTGTTTTAATTTATTCTATCAGTAAAAATGGAAAAAGAACCCTATTTTAAAGGAACTAGTAGAGTTTTCTTTTAGTGTCCAAAGTTCAATCTTCAAGCATCAGCTGAAATTTGGAGCATGACTTCTTCAAAACCACTATAGGAGTCAGTAAGGTCAGTAGTCTCTGTGGAAAATCAGAAGAAATCTATTTGTCATCATAGAGTTATAAAAACCAAAACCCTAAGCTAGCAGTAAGTTTGTGCATAGTCTCAAAACAGTTCTATTTTGAATGTAGCAATCGTATAATTTTTGCTTTACATGGATCCCATATCACCTTTAGTATTTAAAATGCATTATTATGCATTTGAAATTGTCATATTTGCATTAGCAGATAATCAACACTGTGTTTTCCGTGGATTTGCACAGTTCAATATATCATCACATATAACCCTTAAAGTTTACACTAATTAAAATGAAAACCTAAAGCTTCAGTTCCTCAGTCACAGTAGCCATATTTCAAGTGCTCAGTAGTCACATGTGACTAATTGCCACAGAACTGGAATCAATGCAATTTTAGATGCTGCTTCTTTCCTCTGGTGTTAGAACTTTCTCCATTAATCCTCTTGTAAATCTTTTTTCTAGTCCTGCTTCAACACAGGCAGATGAGAAACACAGTAGGCCATAAAACAGTACATTCCTCAGCTGGATGTCTTTAAATTAAAACTAAAGGTTATCCTTTAAAGAAATATTTAACTTCCTTTAAATTTCACCCATTTATCCCACTAAACAGAAAAGAATCCAGTACAATCCATTGAATCAAATTGTTGGATGCTTACTAAAGCAACCATATCAACCTTCCTTGACCCATATGCTCCAGTTTTTCAGTTGTTGGAAGGCGAAGGAGGAAAATCAAGTACAATATCAGTCCTTTTTTGACCTTACTTACAGCTATTCATACAACCCCACAAAAAACTCTCTTTAATGACGCTTGCAGTTCATGTTATATGTTTTAATCTGCAAAAATGCTATTTTACCACAGGTAACTCACTCTTGCCTTGAAGGCTGGATACATTTCACCAGCACCTGGGTCTTATTTCCCATCTTTCCAAACAAGCAAATAGACTATGAAATATTTATGTGCCTACACAATGCTGGGGTCAGAGCAGTGCTTTCCAAACAATGGGTCATGACCTATCAACAGTGTATGAGTTGTATTAATTCTTTAAATTAGAACAGGACGGGTTGGATGGAATAGAACAATTTGGAGTATAACTCACATAATAAAATGCTTTGTGTTTTACTTAGATATTTAATTAATAACACAAGATGTATTTTCTTCTGAAAGTTGTAGTCAAAAAAGTCTAAATGATCCTGTTAGGAACATGCTTCTTTAGGATATTGTCCATAAGCTATGGCTTTAGTCTAGGCACATTTTGATAAATATTTAGCTGAAAAACTCTTAAAACTTCAATCTGAAATTCATGCCAAGCACTGGAGACTTTGGGAAAAAAAAATCAGGCAAGAAAACAAACATATAGGCAAGCCTTTCTTTAAAAAAATGTTTTTATTAGTACAATATAATTTGCTTCATTTCTATTGCTATTACTTTCTTTTTATCTCCTTTGTCCCTCTACCCCTGTTCTCCAACCCCTACTCTACTTGTTTTCTATTTATTTTTTTAAATTGGTGCTTTATAGATATACATAAGTGAACTTCCCTGTAGTATTTCATATAATGTACATAGAATAATTAGGTCCATTTCTGGGCTTCTCTTTGATAAGGGAGCAACAGAATTGACAGGAGAGTGTTGGCCTGGCTCCTACAACAAAGAGAGCTACTTCTGATTATATGAAAAGGCCATTGTGAGTGGAGCTAAAGTTTAGGAGTTGTCTTAAGGTACATTACACAGGACTGCATTTCTCTTCCTATAAGGGCACTTTAACACTGAGGAAGGCATGCCTGACCATGGGAAAGGCATGGTCAGATGGTCATCCTGAAGCTAAATGGTAGTTTGTCATATGGATGCCACTTTCTGTATGAACATTTCTGACTTGTAAAAAGGATGAGTTGCTGTACTGTTAAGAGAACATACAGGTGGGAAATGGAGAAGAACACAAATCATGGCAAGTAACAGATTATGTGCCTTGGGAATTTGCCATTTTGGTGGCTCCTCAACAGTTTTTATCCTTTATGTTATCTGTCCTCACCTTGGCAAGTGCATCTTTGCCCTAATGATGTCCCTGATCTCTGAAACTGATAAGGTTGTTTAAGGGGTATGATTAAGTCACATACCATACTTTTAATACCCAACAAGCCATGGGAGAATGGAGAAAAATTATGTACTGTCTTTTAATGGCTGTTAGACAATGAGTTAAGTCCTGAGAGTGCATTTGCCCTTTGTCCCTAGGGTGGCAGAGACCACCATACTGTCTCAAATTCATGTGCTTATCTGCCGTCTTATTCTTGGCCCTGAAGAGATGAGACTCCTTGTAAAAGTTAAATGCATTAAGTCATTTTTATTTGCTAGATAACAGATGGTCACATTTCATTACGTTGTAATTTGGTCAGTTTTTGGAAAGATGTCCAAATGAGTATGTAGTAATGAAAGTTGTCTCATCCTGTACATATTTATTGAGCCCCTGTAACACATACTGCTTTTTAGTCAGGCCTGCAAGTGTCAAAGCATCATACAGCTCAGGGTAGGGAAGTTAATAAGTTGGATAGCACTTGATTGCCTGAATTTTGACTGACCCAAAATCCATGTAAGGATGAAGACAAAGAAGAGAAAGATATCTTTTGTTTTAATTTTTAAAAGGTACTTATATTACAGATATGATTGTATAAATTTTTAAGACAATTAATATCACCTACTCCATATCTTAATCCCATGATTCATATTATTAGAATTTACTACAGAAGAGAACATTGAAACTGAGATAATAAGTGAATCATAGGAGATCACATATCTAGTAAATTGACATCGAATATACATCTATTATTTCTAGATATGTCCCATGTCCCAAAATAACCCCCCCTCAGTGTGACTGGGGGAAACTTTTCCCAAGTATTCATAAGTGTATTAAAAAAGAACTAAGATATTTAATCATCAGTGATGAATTTTTAGAGAAAAGAACCAACAGGTCAATAAGTGATTCTTAAAAAAATATTTTCTAAAAATAAACTATAAGTCTACTACAATTTTTACAAGCTTCTGTGATTTCACTAATTCAGCCAAAATTCACAAATAATTGTAACATTTCATTCTTTTTACATCCACTGCTTTTTTTTTTCTTTATTACATAAAAACATTACTGCAAAGAGAGGTATGGGTTACTGAATTTCTCTTAGACCTGCCATCTGATATGTTTTAGGCCTTGGGCATATGAGCTGCTAGTAATTTGCATGGTAATTAAACTCATTTAGACAATACACTGCTTAACAGGGGATGGGACAGCTTCTCACTAACACTTCATTAAGCTACCTGCACTAAGGCCTTTCTAGATGACAAGGCCAAGTCCATATCACAATATTAAATACGTTGTTCAGTTGTTAAAGGGAAAAAAAAAGAGTTTAGCCAAGTAGATAACATTGATGTTGGACTCCAGAATAAATGTTCCCTTTCAAATCTGTCTTGTTCCTCTGTGTATTAAATTGGGCTTCACTTATTTTTCACTTGTACCTGCTCCATTTTTCAAATTGACAAATAAGTATTGAGAGCCAGTTAAAGTCAGATACTTCCAGTGGGAGGACTAACAAGATGAGTAAGACAGTTCTGGCCTTCAGAGATGGTAGTCAGGGTTTAAGAGGGTGGTAGGAGAACACAAACCTGAGGAAACTGCAGGCAGTAGAGGAGACTGGTGTGTTGTCAAGAAATAATGGAATTAGACTACCAATGAAGAAGAAGCTGTTAACTTTAATGAATTTGTCAAAAAAAGTTTTTTTTTTTTTGGAAGTGTTTTTAATATTTTGTTCATTTACATTAAATTATGCTGAATGTTAATCAAGTGCCAAATGGTATTATCCAAAGTTCATTATCCCACCTAATTCTTAAAATACTCCTATTGGGGTAATGTTGTCTCTCTCTCCCTCCCTTATCCATTGTATGCTTATGGAACAAAAACACAGATAATTAAATGATCTATTCTAGGTAACTGGACTTCAAGTGACAGAACCTGAATTTGAACTCAGTCTGGGTTGGACTCATTGTTATTTACTATATTAATACAACTTTGTTGACCTTGAAAGATTAAAGCTATTTTAATGGTGATGAATGAAGGCCAAGACAATAGAGATGTTGTAGAATCAGGAGTAAAAGCACAGAAATGCTTGGGTTTATGTGGCTTGAGACTGGCATGCTCCAGGCAACTGGCAAGCAGGGCTTTAGATAGTACATCAGGAAACAATGTTGCTTGGTGAAACCTTACAGTAGATGAAATTTCCCAGGCAAAAATGCAGATGAGGAGGGACAAAGCTCTGGGGATAGCCAACATTTACCAGGCAGATGATAGTTGGTAAGGTGATAGATTAATAAAAAAAAAAAAAAATCTTTCATAGAACGGTAATGGAAAATAATTAAATTATGTCTAATGAAACAAATATTATGAAGATCATGCCCATCAAACATTTATTAAAGAACTCTCTTTGGTGCCACGGTCTGATATTACTCTACAAAAATCATTCACAATCAATTGGTATAGAAAAATGTTTAAAAATCCAGTAAGATATTACTCTACAAAAATCATTCACAATCAATTGGTATAGAAAAATGTTTAAAAATCCAGTGCTCAAGGATTTGAATAACACCTAATCTACTCATCGTGATCTAACTTGCACTTCCAAGATTTCAACACGGGTTCTGTCTTTCGGGCATAGACACAGAATCAACACCACAGTGATATGTGGAAATGGTGATGAATTAGGCAAATTGAAAACAAATGCATAAAAAGAAAGTAAACAGGGCTTCTACATGTACTATAATATGTGTTCATTCCCAAAAGAAAAATAAAAGAAAATTAAACATGATAAATAGTTCTCTAGTTTTGTGTTATCCTAAGACTTTAGTCTTCAATGTGCTGATGGGTACTGTGATTCACAAAGAATAAGTTGCCTTTGTGGTACTTCCCAGAGTTAGTGGCCATGGACTCCTTTCTGAGATAATACCATGTGGGATCTCTGTAAAAAAAAACTTTGGAAAATGCTGCTTTGCCAAGTGGTTCATTCTTGCTCATGGCCTGTCCTTTAGGTCTTTGTGTTATGATAACAATTACCCATGATGAAAGTTTGGACTTCAAAGTTGCCTTTCCTAAGATGTCTTTCAGTTGAGGTTTCCCATTCTTTCTTTCTTCTAAATTTTTGCAGTAATTTGTACCAGTCACGCGACTTCAAGATTTTGTCCAATATTTTGTCCCATTTTTATAAAAATGTCTTTGGTCATTGAGACAATATCTTCAGCTTTTGAATAGAGTTACTTGCTAAGTAAAAAAATAAATGAGAGTGTAAGAACCTCCCAGATAAGTAACAGCACTAAAATTACCTTATGGATAAACAAAAATAATCCTGAGAATCCAACTTTCTTGTCAACTACATGTAAATGGACTGACACAGGGAGCCTCAATTCTAGAGTTGGAGAAGGACCCCAGTATTGCTGTTTGTAAATACACTTCATTTGTTCATGCATCACTATCCCACAATAAGGGAGGAGTTAGAGATCTGTGACACATGTTGGGGTATCATGAGACATGACATTGGGTACCAGACTGGGGCTCAGTGCCAGCAGAAAAAAACTTTAGTTCACTGAGAAAAGCTGAGACACTCTGAAAGCTGCTTCTAAAGATTGATTAGATGATGAAGAAAACCCTGAGCCTTTTTCTCTGATAAGATACTAACCTAGTAAGAGCAATTGATTTGGTAGTGGTTGTCAGGAGTGGCAGGTGCAAATTTAAGCATAGGTCCTATCCTCGAACAAACAGCTCCTGGGGGGTAAGGCAAATAACAATTTATCTTTAAAGGAGATGGTGCCGATCAATCAGGCATACACATTAAGAAGCCTAGAAAATTTACTTTATTTTACTTCAAATTGATATCCCATTTTTAGAAACATTTCATGATATATAAACATTTGTATGTATCCTGCTTTTTTTAAGGAAAAAAAAAACAAGTTTATATCATTCAAGGGGAAGACATGTACTATGTGGTTTCTGAAGTTACAAAGAGGAAGCTTAGCTGTGATGTTGTGGTATTTAATTAATCAACAGTGGCATGTAGAATCTTGACTCCAAGACCCTGTTGCTTTAATAAGGCTCCTAGGATTGGTTTGGCACACAGAAGAGAAAGTGACAGAAACCTCACACTTTAAAAATGCATTTTTTTAACCTTGTATGTACTTGAGTCCAAAAAAAAAAAAAAAAAAAAAAGAGGACCTAAGAAGTCATTACATGGAGGGTCTTTAAGCTACTTAAAGAACATCAGTCAAGGTAAATCAGCACACACAGTCAGCTCCAGTTTAAACCATCCCAAACAACCCTACTATATGCCCTCTCACATAGAAATTGCTAATATTTTTTTCTCTGTTACCCAGACTGCTCTTGAATTCCTCAGCTCAAGTGATTTTTCCTCCTCAGCCTTCTGAGTAGCTGCTGCAGCAGGCATGTGCTACTACACCTGGCTTAGAAATTCCCTTTGAATGTTATTCAACGTGGACTGAGTAGGACTTCACTGGAGCTACACTCATAAAAATTCCCTCGTGCAGGATAATGGTCCAAGACAGAATTATCTGTCTCCCCTTCCTCTATCATTTCTAATTCCCTCCAATTGCCAATACTCATTCTTGCTCATTTTCTCTACAAATCTACTTTGGAATCTTTCATTCACCATCTTATCTCCCTTTGCTGCCAAAAGTCATTATCCAAAACATGTTTTTCCTCTTTTACTGTATTTCCCAGTCAGAACATGATAAACTCAGTTGATTTTCCTTAAATGACTTAGATGATTTTCCTTAATAAAAACACCAAACCAGGTGCAGTGGCACATGCAGACAGTCCTAGCAGCTTGTGAGGCTGAGGCAGGAGAGTCACAAGTTTGAAACTAACTTGGTTAACTTAGTGAGATCCTATCTCAAAATAAGGGATTAGGGGCATAGCTCAGTGGTAGAGCTCTTGCCTTGCATGTGTGAATCCCTGGGATTAATCTTCAGTACTGAAAAAATGAATAAAAAAAAAAAAAAAGCTTAGCACATCTTGAACTATATTTTGCAACTTCATTTAGCCCAGTGTGAACCCAGCAGTGTGAACTCTAATTTGTACCAAAGGTAACACATACACAACATTGACATCATACTGGCAGTCTGTACATAACTGGAAAACCATTAATTTCTAGTAGAGACACTTTTGACCTATTTCTGTCCCTTGGGTTAGTAATTTGCTAATGGGAATATGTGGAATGTAATGCTAACTTTCTATGACTCTAATTAGGGAATCCTTTTGGGAAATGAATATGTTTTCTAAGTTAGGGAGGCATGTAAGATAAATTCTTCTTGTAGGGAGAGTGTTGTAGAGTTTGGGAAAATGCTGGTGGGCTCAGGCTACAGAATAAGCTGACAACCTGCCCTTCATTCAAATAAAATCTCCTCCATAATGCAGGAGGATACGAAGAAAGAAGAGGAGGAAAGGGGAGGAAAAAGGGAAATGAAGAAAAGAGAAGGGAGAAGGAAAGAAGGGAGAAAGAGGAAAGAGAAATTGGAGAAGGAGAAGAGAACAAGCTGGTGGGCTCTACAGAATTGAAGGGAGAGAATGAGGCCTCAGTTAAGTATCTACACTGCTTCCCTGAAGAGGATGTACATGACACTTCGAGGACTGTGTCTCTAGGTTCTTTACAAATTGTTGGACTGTGGTGATCCAAGCTGCAGTCATCATCAGCATTGACACTGCTGCTCTTTCCTTTTCACAGCAGTCCCTGTCTCCCAACAGTCAGAGATATCCTTGCAGAAGAGCAGAAAGAAATGCAAAAAAAAAAAAAAAAAAGAAAAGGAGAGAAACCTAGCAAGCGCTAAAGCGGGGGTTGGATTGTAAGGAAGACAAGACAGATCTCATCCCACTTCTAAGCAGAATCTTCCTCAGTCCATGAGAAAGTTCAGCTCCTCTCCTCCGCCCACTTAGCAGTTGCAATGTTCTGTTCTGCCGTTGACATCTTGATAAGAGGGAAGGAAGCTAACGCTGTTGGAGCACCTACTATATGCCAGATGCTTTTTAATACATTGCCATTTAATTCTCACTGCGTTGTCCATAAGAATAATCTGCACAACAATTTGCAAAAAAAAAAAAAAATAGGGTTTTCAGAATTTCTGTTACTTTTCCAATTTTTCACACAAATATAGCACAGATCAGAGACTAGACCCAAGTTATTATGGCTCCAAAGTGCCTACTTTTTACAAGATGTCAAGTCTGCAAACTGGTTATACTTCAACTGTGGAGTTTGATTCATTCTAATTAGAACTAAAAGAAGGTAGACTTTAGCTGCTGTTTTTTCCCTCTCTGGATGCAGACAGAGCCTAATACTTCTGTAGGACAGTATTTCAGCAGGGGAAAGAAAAATTTCACTCTTTTGGGTTCTCTTTCCAGACTAAATTCTGAAGAATCTTAAAAGCATTTTTTAATGTAAGTAATATATATATATATATATTAAAGATAAGATATAATATGCATATGATCAAAAAGAGGAATCCCTCCCTACTGGCTCTGAATTTGCCAACCAGAAGAACTGGATGGCTGGACACACATCTGTAATCCCAGCAAGTCTGAGGCAGGAGGATCACAAGTTCAAAGCCAGCCTCAGCAACTTAGTGAGGCCCTAATCAACTCAGCAAGACTCTCTCTCTAAATAAAATACACAAAGAGCTGGAGGTCTGGCTCATTGGGTAAGTGCCCTGGGTTCAATCCCCAGTACAAAAAAAAAAAAAAAAAAAAAGGAAAGAAAGAAATGACTGGAATGAAAATGAAAGAAAATAGCATGCATTCTTTTATGCATATTCAAAAACTATGGTAAATTGCCATATACAAAATTTTTCCAATGTGTCTTTTCACTTAATATTGTGTTTTTAATATAACTGCATGTGAAGAGACATAAGTCTATAGCATTTCTTTATAATGGCTGCAGGATATTCTGTTCTAAGTATTTCTATTTGATGACACCCCCTGTTAGTTGACATTTAGATTGGCTTTTTCCTGATGTTAGAAACAAAAATTCAGTGAACATCTCCACAACCAATTCATGGTGAACATTCTTGATTGACTTATTATGAATTCTTAAACATAGAAACTGCTTTATTAAAATGTTGCACTTGGTTTTTTTTAAAAAAAAAATATGTGATAAATATTTCCACATCTTCCCCATAAAGTTTGTATCAACTTGTAGTTCTGGCAAAACTTTCACCAAAATGCTTTTATCTTTATAAATTCAATGGGCAAAACTGTCATCTTATTTAATTCATGTTATTTCTTTTCCCATTAACCTGCTTTAGTATCATATAGGTTTATTATAAATGGTTTGTTCATGCAACTGTTTTTACCAGCATGTTATTTACATTAAACTCTTAGGGAAGGTAACACATTTATGTTTCTTTTCCATTTTTCCTAACCTTGTTTTCTGAACTTGATGTCATCTGAGGAAACTCTTTCTCATCTCAGGCTTATGCAACTATTTAAATAGGTATAATTATTGATAGATCCCTGTAAAGAAATCTTGGAAAAGGCAGGTTGTAAATCCTGCACTTCAAATTTTCTTCTCAATTTCTTTCCCCACTCTCCCAGTGATTTTCTTTAAAAAGCTGGTATCAGAAGGACAGTAGTGACACCATCCAATCATCTATTGAAGAATTCACAGAGAATAGAGAAGAATACAAATATGTCTTTCTCTGGAGACTTTTGGCTTCACAGCTTCATAGAAATAAGGAGGCCCTGTAGTTTTTACCTACAGTACTTGCTCAAAGGATGAAACTCCCTCTCAGCCGCTGGAGCTTCCACATCTGGGCTGTTTTTTAGTTCCTGTGGAGCTGCTTGCTATCTCAGTCCCACAGTCCTGCAGTAGGGGGCCTCCCAAGCCCCTGCTGAGGCCTGTCTTTGGTGGATCCTCAAGTCTCACAGCGGGAGTCTTGCAATTGCTTCTCTGCCACAGCCTGCAGAAGAGCAGGGTTTGAGCATTCTGTAGGTGTATGTCAGACTAGTTCAGGGCAAAGGAACCTTTGCATCCATCCTTGATTTCAGATGAGGATGAATCACCCTCCTGTGTGTATTAGGTTGAAAGAAAAGTTCCTTTAAAATCATCCCAATGTTCCATTTCCACATTTTATGAGACTCTCTCAACTTATATATTTTCCTTTCACGAGAACAATTTTTTGTTGCTCTGAGTTGACTGTGTAAATCAGCAAACATTGAAGTCCTTCACATGGCTCTCCTTTAGAAGAAAAACTCAGTCTTCTCCCTGAGAACTCCAAGCTGGGGCGTGGTGTTCACCATGTCTTAACTGCCACTACCTCATCTGACCAGGGAGGAGGCTTGTAAACTTCGAAACTATTTTTTTTTTCCAGGCATCTGTAAACTGTATTAAATGCTGTCATATTTTTCAGGGTTCAGGGTAGTAGTGACTTTGAAGACAGTAAAAAAATAAAAATAAATAAAAGTTTTTGAGTAGATATTAATCCCAAAATACTAAGTTCCAAGATAAACCTAAATTTCTCTATTTGTAAACATGGGGTAAAAATGGGAGTAATATTTCTATTATCTGTCCGTTAAAAGCATTAATAATGTAAACAGTTGGCAGCATGGAGTCTAAAGTATATCAGGAGGTATAATGTTAATTAATTGTTCATTTTTGTTCATTTCTTGTGATTGTCCTTTCCATAAACAAAGTACCCCCAGCAGAGACCCTATTTTATTCAAGGCAGTTCTAGTGCACCCCTTTTTACCTTTGTGCATATCTCTTGAGTATTTAACCCTATCTTTGTTACCCTAACCACCTCCTAATCTTCCAAAATACCCCCCAAAAAAGTTTTCCTAACTTCTTCTAGTCTTCCTTTTCTTCAGCCATATTTCTTGCTAGTCTTTCCGTAAACATAAAACTTGCCAAAGGTAAAACAGAGCAAGCTGTAACATCTAGAGGATAAAGAGTGAATTGGTTGGAATTATCCCTGATTTTAGAATGTGAATGGGAGCAGAACTTCTCCTTCTGTGGTCTCATCTTCCTGAACTTTTATTCTTGTATTTGGCCTTGGAACCTTAAACCCATTTCAAGAATTCAGTGAAGTTTTATTAGGTGTGAGCTCTTTGAAAGCAAAGAACACATCTTGTCACCTTTCATCCCCAGTGACTAGCATGTACAGGAATATTGCTCCTCAATAATTCTTGAATGCGGATACTGCACTTGTTTGAAGAGAATGACCCTTTATATGGGTCATTTTTATATAGAGCCAGACTTTGCAAAAGTCGTTTGACCAGGAAGACAGATAAAATGAGCCACAGCTTTCTTGTTCTTAGATTCTCATAGATATGTTTATATGTACACTAGAACATAAAATGAAGATATTTTTTGTAGGCGTAATTACACACATTAAAAAGCAAGCTTTCCTATCCTAATAGGACACATAATATCCTAACTTTTCTTCTACATGTTATAAAGAAGTGAAAGAAATTAATTGAATTCATAATAAATACAGTGTCATTGGTAGGATCGTGTGACCAAAGAAGCAGCAGCCCAGTGTGTAAACAAATGCTGAATTTTTTAGAATTTTCCCTGGACTTTAACGCCAGTCATGATCATGCAGACAGAAAGCTCAACCAAAGACAAGAAAAAAAATTATAATTTGTTAAAACTGGGTGACTCTCTGCTATTGTCCAAAGACTATAATAGGCGGATTTAAAAGTTTAAAAAGGCAAAGCTCCTGACCTCTATTCTTAAAAGGCGTAAATGAGGTTTTTGTGCTTAATTTTCAAAAGCTATCTGACACATTGGTCAGGGAGATCATGCCACTGGCCCAGTGGAGCAGCTGGTGATTGCCCTCCTCAGTCACCTTTCACCTGCTTATGTTCGTCAACTGGCACAAATCCTTACAAGGGATCAGTGAAAGCTGTACAAAGGAACCTGATCTAGTTCTCAGCAAGACTGTCCCAGTGAGAAAGGTAAATGCTTAGACCATTAGGTCATAAAAGATTAATTCACATTCTAACTTGTTCTTTCTTCTAGGAACTTTGTAGGTAATTGTGGACCATGGAATTCAGTATGTTCTGATAATAATGGCAATAGTCATAACCATATATTTATTATTAAGGAATAAGTACTTTATTTCCATTTGTTGTGTGTAATATTTGCTCTGATTCTAAAACCCTTCACCCCTCCCTCTTCTTAGTCCTGGTTATTTGTGGTCTGTGGATAGAAGTGGGCTGGAGGAGAGGAGGGTATTAAGGAAGGAGGATATGCATGGATATGACCCTGCCAATCATTTTGCTCTTATTGGGAATATCTGTCAATAACTGTCTTGAAACAATGAATGTTTCTCAATATCTCCATCTTAAAAATGAAAAATCATCCAAGGGAAACTTGAAAAAGTGCTTTATCTCTAAATGAAAATCAGAGAGCACATTAGAGCCAGACTTTGCAAAAGTCGTTTGACCAGGAAGACAGATAAAATGAGCCACAGCTTTCTTGTTCTTAGATTCTCATAGATATGTTTGGTTACTGTGGGTTTGTCCTTGACATCCATCCATCCATCATGTTTGGCACTGGAAAGTCTATTTAGGGGCAAAGGCAATAATTATATTCTCATTGTGTATACCTACCCCACTGAAAAGAAACAAGAATTAAGCTGTGATTCACAGTATAGAATTCAGGCATAGAAATATTTACTATGGGAGCCGGATAGGGTAGCATGCAACTATAGTCCCAGCTAGACTACAGAAGTCCCAGAAGACTGAGCCTGCAAGATAGCTTGAGCACAAGAGTTCAAGACCAGCCTAGGCAACAGAGTAAGACCTTGTCTCAAAATAAATAAACAAATAAAAAAAAAACAAATATTTACTATGTACATACACTATATGCTATATATATCGAGATGTTCTTCCACTTACAAGGGAGCTGCATACCAATAAACCTATCACAGGTTGAAAATAGCATAAGTTAACAATGCATGTAATACACCTGAGCTACAGATCGTCACAGCATATTAACACAGTAGACTCAAAGCATCGATTGCTTATCCTCATGACTACATGACTGACTGAGAACTGAGGACCCCAGAGCCTCAAATTGCTAATCCGAGAAAGTATCAAAATTCAAAATTTGAAGTGTGCTTTTCATTAAATGGGTATTATTTTCATACCATCATAAATTTTAAAAATTCTAAGTCAGGGATGATCTGTATATGTGCTAAGGTCTGAGGTTTGATGGTGGAAAAGGATTCTACTTTCAATAACCTGAAATTTAGAGGTAGCTGACCTCTAATTACACATAGAGAGATGTCTCTAATAAGCCAGTGTTAATTCAGAATTAAATTAAATATAAAATAGGAAGGGCACCTTATCGTAACCCAGAAATGGTATAATATATCATTCTTCTCACGTAATCACCACGTCATAGGGTCAGGTTAGTGACTGATGAAAAACATTTTGAGTACCTGAAAATTTTGTGTTGATAACAGGAAGCCTCATCATAAAACATTGTGCACGAACAAACTGCTTTTCATGACACTTAAGACAGATATATTAATGTCTAAGTTTAACATATAAGAAAACTTATGCCAATGTGAGTTTGCCTGTCTTGCCTTGGGTTACATAAAATGTTAATATATTAAGCTTATTTTTCCCATGATGCTGTGCAATATCCCCATCATTTTTGGATTAACTCCAAAATTCCTTTCTTTCACATGAATACTTTAATATTCTCTTCACTGATCTTTCTTACATAATTCTGTGGGCAATATTTAACTCTTTTCCTGCCCATGACAATAAGTATTTTTGTTGGTGAACATTCTAGAAAATGCTCATTGCATATATAATAAATACAGTATCTTACTTTTTAGTAAATGAACTAAAAACAACTATGTTGAAATATTTACCTCATTGTATTAAGTTTCTGGAATGTATTCAGTAAAACTGCCTATTTGCTTAGCCTCTCTGCATCAGAGGAGTAAACATACTTAATTTTACTTTCATGTCATTAACTACATCTTGGTTCAAAAAGGACCCAGTTCATTTTTGGATAAGGAGAGTGAATTAGTATTCTAGCACCGTTTTACCTCCTTGCTGGGGACCTTCTGAAATGGGACCTTGAGATGTGAATACCTGAAATCCTTGCTCTTTTTACTGTAAGAAATGAACTCCTGTGCTACAGGCTCTCATTGTCCTTCAGATGTAGCCGTATTTTAATTCATCATATTTCTGTAACCTGACGTTGGCTCAAGCTCTGAAATGCAAATTTAACTCCACATGCCCCTGCTCCCTCCTCAGAGGTGACTTAAAAGCACATATAGACAATACCTCTGACAAGCTTTGCTTTCAAGAGATCTGAAAGGTGAGGCTTTGTGGAACATTTGCTTTCAATTCTGTTGTCATAGACCACTCTGACTTTCACAAGACACATATAGGCCAGAGTATATTAAATTTGATTAAAACTGTGGATTTTGTTTACATGTAGGAGAGAGTTTTGAGCTCACTTAACGGATGCCTTCACAACCTTGATACCAATCAGTGGAAAGTACAGGGTGTGCTGCAAAAATCAATATACCATTCGCTTTGGACACTTCAAAAGAAAGATAGAGTTTCTGAAGTTAGAAATATGTGTGTCCCCAAATAATTTATTTTCACTCTGCTTCCAGAACGCTAACTACTTCTGTTGTGTACCTGTATGCATGTCTGTGTGTGTGTACGTGTGTATGCGCGCGCTCATGTGTTTGTGACTGTTGATTCAAGCAAACATTAGCAAAATGAAATCCACAGACAGCATATCAAGCTTGGACCAGAAGAGATACTTCAAAATATTAGATGACTGAACACACAATATCTTCAGCTACACTAGGAACCATGCAATTTGGCACCAAAGGAAAGCACTTGTTTCCAGGATTTTTTAAAACAATTATTGCATTATTTCTTTCTAGGAAAGTGGTTTTTATTTACTTAATGTTTAGTAACTGCCTCTTCTGATCCATATTCATAAAATATTTCAATTGTGTATAGTCTGATCACTGAGGTATAGAAAAAGGTCTGATTTAGTATTGAAGACATAAATAAATAAACAAAACCATGAGGTAAGAAGCAATAAGTTCAAAATAACATAAACTGCACTTTTTTTTAGTACAAGATAAATGAATTTTAATATTTAGAAGTTTGTTGCATTCTGTTTATAAGTCTTTGAAAATTTTTCTTTGTTAACTCATGCTATCCTAAAATCTCAGAAACATAATCACTCTACCCTTGGAAAAATTTTTATCTTCTTATTCATTGCAATACATCCCAAATAAAAATAACTCTCAAATTTTTTTACTTGACAAATGAGTCAAATAATTGACAAAATTTTTTAAAGTTTATTATTTCAAAATAACTTCAAAGGGAAAGCTCAAGTCCTTCTTTACACTGTCCAGGTCATTATATTATGATCTTTCACAGTAGCTCATTACCATTATCAATCTGTCCCTTACATAAGCAGTAGTACTATTTTAGTAAAAATTAAGTAAGATTCTATAATAAGTTTAAAATACACATCTGTACATATTAGAATTGAGAATAATTTAAACACAAGTATTTTTTAACCAAAATATCTTTTATGTTTTGCTAAGAATGTTTGCGAAATTACTTTCAGAGTGGGAATAGTTGTTATAAGGATTATGTCAGCAGTTAATTTGAACATCAGGACAATTGTGTGTTTTTATACTGTTTCTTCTTGTCATTTAATCTGTATTATTCGAAGTAAAGTTAGACAATTTAGGCAAAAACAAGACTCCTGTGCCAAAGGGAATTTGCTGAACACATTATTCTAATAGACTATTTGGCTTGATTTCACCATATATAATTTGTCAAATCTTCATTTACTTTGCTTACATAGATAAATCCTAATGACACAGGTACATCCTAGTAGAAATAGGTATGGATAAAAAAGGAAGAAAAAGAAAAGAATCCGTCCTCAATCTTTTGGTTGATTAGACAGGGTAAATATTTTCTGTCTTGAAATAGGCTGGCAGTGGAAATCCTACTATGACATGAATCCTTCCTTGCAGAAATTCTGTTCAGCAAACATTTCCCCTGCCCCTGTGTGTACAGAGTCTATCGCGTGCTGTGCATGAAACACCAGACAAAGAAATCCTGGACTTAAACACTCTCATTAAACTTCGGATAGCTTGGTGGCTGGCAAATATTTCAATTTCTACATTCTAGATGGGAAAATGTAATTTAACTTTTCAAGAAACTTAGATACTTCAATAGATATAAATGGGAGGCAGGCCTAATAGATTTATGAACAATAATATTTTGTAGTATGAGCTTCCTGATATGTAAGCCCAGATGAAACCCCAAGATAAGGCTGATCCTATGACAAGAAATGTTCTCCTGATGTTTTTTTCTGAGGATCTGAGAATATGTTAGCATTCAGCTAATTTTCTTTTATTTTAAAATAAATAAATAACAGTCACTAGGATAAATTTTGTGATTTTAAGAGCTTTTACTATTTTTAGGTAAAAAATGACCTGGCTATTTTGGGGTGTTTGGGGAGGATGTTAGTTAACTATATCACTTTACATACATACTGTCATAGCTGATGTTGATCTTGACCATTAGTAGCAAGATGAGACAAATTTGGAGATTTGGCTTTTTTTGCCCCTCTATTGGTTAATATGCCCTAGGTCATGTGCTGTTTTGGGGGCTGTCATTGAAAGAGCCATTTTTTAGCAAGCACTTATAAAGCAAAATTATGAGATTCTATGGAAATTAAATGTATGTGAATAAATTATTTGTGTGTGGATGGGAGAGAAAGAGAGAGACAAAGAGAGAGAGGAAGAAAGAAAACAAAAAACATACTCTTTTTCTCTAAAGATAATTTTCATCTGGAGGCAGGATAAATATATATGATACATATAATTAGACAGTTATAACACTGCATTTATAATTTACCATACACAACAGTAAAATGAAGAGCTTTGCCATCAGAAAGGCCTCAGTTCATATTTTAAGCTATAATTTTTTAAGCTCATATGGGTGAGTTCACTGAGCTCTACAAAATTTTGTGTCCTTATATGTGCAGTAGGATACTAAAGGTACTTTCTTATAGGTTTGCTATGAATATTAAATAAAGAATATATGGCTGGGCATGTTGCACATGCCTGTATCCTAGCAGCTCTGAGTCTGAGGCAAAAGAATCACAAGTTCAAAGCCAGACTCAGCAACTAAGAAAGTCCCTAAGCAACTTAGTAGGCCCCTTCTCAAAATAAAAAATAAAAAGGGCTGGGGATGTATTTTTCAATTGTTAAGCATCCCTGGGCCCAATCCCTAGTACCAAAAATAAAACAATAAAAGAATGTATGTAAACTGGGGTCCGTGAAAAATAGCAACCCTTCAACAATAGCTGTAGTTACACAACAGCCTTAGTCATTAGTAATAGTACTAAAGGGAAAACCACACATTCCAAATGTTTATGCAAGTCATCAGTGTTCTCTTTCCTCTAATAAGAACTCACGAAAATCCAAACACTGGTGGGACTCGGAGTCATCCAGTGGTGAAAGAAGAGGCGCATATCAGTTTGTTGACCCAGACATCATTCATTGGGCATTAAAAAATTTTTAGCTATGCATTTACTATGTGTCAGGCGGGCTCACTGGTAGCTCTGGGGATGAAGGGGTGATCATAAGGAACATGATTCCAATTGAGGAGTTTACAGTCTAGCCGTGAAGACAGACCCATTTTAAACCAGTATATAAATAAACAAATGAGAAAGAACTGACAGAGTTACAGAGGTAAAGAATACCGTCCTTTGGTGGGGGAGTAAGAAAAGACCTCTCTGAGGAGGCAGCCTTTCAGGTAAGGTCCAGAGGAGGAGAAGGGCCAACTACATGCAGGATGGAGGCCCACAGAACATGTGCCAAGACTCTGAGGGGATAGATACATGGTTTATTCGTCTCATCATCATCAGCTCTAATTTTGTTAGGTTCATGCTTATTTAGATTTATTTATTTTTTATCACCAAGCTAACAAGCATTTCAAAAAGTTACAAACCCAATGGTTTCCATAGTCTTTAAAGTAGATGCCATTTATATACATTTTAAAACCCAAACAACAAATCTTTCTGGTGTCTTCTCTTGAGAATTAATGTAAGAAAGCCAAATACGGATGGTCATCCTAGTGTAGAGAGAGGTAGGACCTAAAAATAATAATACTATAAGTAGATATTAGGTTAGGAAGCTTCGAAATAGACATTTGGGGACCCACGGTAATATATTCTCATATCTGGGTCATCATAAAGTACCCAGAATAAATTTTTTTTTTGTCTTTGGAGAGCTACATTTAGGTCGGCCACTTTCCACTGGGATGCTAGATTGCTCCTGGGAGCTCAGTCACCGTGGCAGGAAGAAGACCAGAGTGCTTTTGGATAAAGGAGACAAAGGAATCGGATATGGAACTAATACCCTCATCCTAAGTTAAAATATGAAAAGTTCAATAGCCCCACAAAAATCTCCTAAAACCTAATAGTACTTCTAATAGCTCTTCTGAAATACCTACCCTCCCCTCGGGACCTAGTAATCTTGCAGAGTTAGGTGAAATATGCTTTCAAAAAGCATTGTCTAGGTCGGTGCCTTTGCTACCCTTTCATTTCTGTACCATACCTGTAAAAGAGTTTCAGCTTTATAGCCCTGTCCTCCCAAATGCATTCAGCTGTCAATTACCCTCACCAAGAAGGGGAGCAGCAGGCAGTGCAGATAATGGAAATTGGTAAATAATCTGCTCTGATGGGCCTGTAGCCAGGTCCTTCTACTCAACCTGGATAATTTTTGTGGAGAAGGAAAGTAGGGCTTCTGGCCTGGGGAAGAGCCTTGTCTCCCGCCTTTCTATCTAGATTAGGATCAGGACTACATTCCCTAAAGATTTCTAAAACTTACTCAGAATTTCTTCATCTCACACCATCCTAAAGCCTTCATCTGAACTGGGAACTGGGTGTGGAGGGGTCATGAATGAGCTGTTCAAGCACAACAATGTTGGGATGAGTTGCATCAATCAGAACACCCAACCTCTGTATGATTCTTAGCAAACTTGTCACTTAGTTCTGCTAAGAGACAAAGGTGTAGTCTAGCATGCCTCCTCGTTTCTAGTTTATTATTTTTCTATCACAGGGTAGCACAGAAAGCTCTTGGTATTGAGGGCATTTCTCTCCTTGTGAAATGTCAACAGGAGCTGCCCAAGTTTTAATATACTCTTTTAAAAAATGATTAATATCATCAAAGTTCTCAAGACAGAATGGCCTCTTTGTGAGAGGTTCTGGGTGGTGATGAGTCATACAGGCAAAGATTGCTGATAAGAAGTGATCAATTGGGGAATCACAATTCAATCAAATAGTTCCGCTAGGATTGTAAACCCTCAGAGCAAAGCTCAGTCCACTGTGTGGATCATCACAGCTGAGACAGCGCTCCTCAGACTTCCCAATCCATCAGAACCTGCTGCCATCTCTCCAGCTGCTCTCTATCTGCTGCTGCCCATCACTCTATTTTCCCATCTTCATCCAGAGTCACTTCACCTTCATACATCTTTCCGGGGCATTCTTTCTTATTCTTCTTCCTGACATTATCTTTTGATTGTCTCCCTGTTTTCATTGTCTGTATCCCTCTTTCTTGTAGAAAATTTCTTGCCTCCTTAATTTACTTGAACATTCTAATTTTTGCTACCTTTCTTAGCTTCCACCCCAATATTTCTACGTTCCTCACTCCCCTCTGCTCTGACATCCTGCGTTCTGATTAGATGCCATATGTATAACAAGGTAGACAGATGCTTTGCTGTTAAACTAAAGGGCTTTCTAATCTACCAGAACAGAAACCACTAGCTTTCTTTTTATTTGGGGACATCAGCAATTCATGGCAAAGGGTTTAGGAATAGAAGGAATACAAATCAGGGTTTTTGGATTTGTTTCCTTTTCTTTCTTTCTTTTTTTTTTTTCTTTTCTTCAAGTAGCATGGAATCTCAACAGGTCTCTCTTATTCTTTCCTTATTTTACTTGATCTGCAAAGTAAAAATCTACACAGTGATGGATTCGCAAATGTCACTAATGACACTTAGATCTCTGTACACACGGCACTTTCACTAGTGTGGGCAGTGGCTGAGGCCTATGACTCTTAATGCATTGTATCTATTAACCATTTACAAACTCCTTTTAAAATCTGTGACCCTCAACAGTGTTTATTTTGATGGATTTCTCAGTTGCATTTTCCCAAATCTTTATCTAAATTGAAGATGTCATCTTTCTTTCTGGCACTCTTTGTGTAATCAGATGTGTCCTTTGGGTGGACAGTGAAGAGTGGCAGACAACCTGTCAAGCCACACAGACAGATAGTGCACATGGACTGGCAGCCATTACCCCACAGGGTTGTTGTCCAATTGCTAGCTCTAACCCAAGAGTGAAGAGATCAAAATGGTCAGGAATCTTAGGCAAATCAGACAAAAAGGACCCTGAGTACCCAGGAATCTTTGCAATAGAAGTCAGCTTCCATTTTTTGCTTGGGGTAGGATGGTTTATCTGCCACAGTAATGGGCTCCAGTGCAAGCTGTCCAGGAGCTAGCAGCATGGGGTTAAGGATAAGGCTGCTATGGAAGCAGAAGACTATTATGCCACATGGAGCATTTCACATAGAGTGGATCTCTGAGTCCACCAGGAGCTGCAAGGGAAATTCAACTAAGAGGACATTTCAGGGTCCTTACACCTCGGTGTGTTTATAGTTTCAGCAAAAGCACTCCCTGATATTGTCTTCCTGACCTGCCCTCTTATGATCTTTCCCAAATGACAAACGTCAGGTCAATCCCTGTCTTGTTTTTTTGTCTGTCATGTTTGTACCTCCTAGCTCTGTTGGGAAGTCTTCACTCGAAATGGCACCCGACTACCAAAAAATAAGAAATAAAAATAAACCTCCTTCATGTGCCCAGCAAAGAAGATGGCACCAAAGACCTTGCCCACTAGAACCCTTGGGACCATAGCAGCCCCTTCCTGCTAAATGCAAGGAGGGCACATGGGTTTTGCAGTAGTTTGAAATATTTCTAATTTGGTCAAAATGTTTGCCAACATTGGGAAATGCAATCAAGTTTTCTCCTTACCTCTATCTGCCTAACAAAATGAGCTCTCCCCAAGTAATCCACAGCCATGAATTCTTAAGAAAAGCCTGGTGACATTGTTCTTGTATTCATATTCTCTGTAAACATTTTTAACCTGACTTTGCAACTTTGCACTTGTCATTAGCAATGTGTTTCTTGTTTTGTTTTGTTCTTTCAGCTTCTGCATGGCTTTTTCTAAAAAATTTCTGTGGAGTGCAATAGCACACCTAGCACTGAGTCAATTCTATATTTTGCAGATATAGAAACTGAGGAATAGCTGAGGTAGTTGCCTTTACCCACAGAGACACTTGGGTAAATGACTGCATTTGAGCAGTCATGGTGAATTTTTTTTTTCTTATGAGAAAAAAAAATTTTATCCTTTCTGCATGAGTGAAATTTGACAGGTTCTCAAAACAAGTGCTGTGAGACTCAGACAGAAAGGGCCACCTGTTATGGGGGTTACAAAGGTCAGGAGATAATTCTCAGCTGTTCAAACAAATAAACTTCAACACCACAGGTCACTTCTGCCTGCTCTTTATGTGCACAGCACCCTGCTGTGCTGCCAAGCCATTTACTCCTTTTAATTGAGGAGACCAGGCCTTTTTGTGCCTGTGTCTTTTTGGATTTGTTGCTGCTATAGGAAAAAAAAAAACAAAAACTTAACACTGTGATAGAAATGGATGCCTGCCAGGTTAGCCAAATTCCATCACCAACAAGGGGGCTTATGCAAGAACTCCCAGGCGCTGTGCAGGTGGGGCTCAGGCTGCCCAAGGTTGCATGGAGATAGCAGGAACCATGGCTCTCAGGCGAGCTGGCAAAGCCCGCTGTACAATAGAATTTACAGTTATTGTATCTCTCACAAAGGATCCTCTCTGGTCAGTCAGGAGGCCCAGAAAATCTCTCTTTCAGTTTTCTAAGAACAGCAGAGTATGTGACTTGGATATCTGCAGCTGTCTGTCTGGGTCTAGTCCTTCATGCACAGCAGGGAGGCAGGGAAGCCCTGAAACCAGACCTGCCTAGAGGCCAACTAAGATGGATTCTTTCTGCTGGCAGGAGCCTGAGCCTCCCTGCTGAGCAAAACCACCAAGTCACTGGATCCTGGGCTCACGGAGCTATTCTGGTCACTTTGAGTTATCTTTCTCCTCCCTGTTCCCCTTGGAGGAGGCTTTTCCTACCTCACATACTTCAGAACTTCTGCTCACTTTCAAGTTTCTTTTTTTCCTTTTCTTCTTTCCGTGTGTGTGTGTGTGTGTGTGTGTGTGTTCTTTTGTTAACATCACTTCTCTTCAAGTCTTTCAAAGCTTCTTTGAGGATTCCCAGAAACACAAAGCACTACCTCTAGATTGTACTCCCTGTTATTTCAAGGCAGTGACTGGGAATGAGATCCACCTTTGCCTGTGTACACATGGCCCTCTGCACCTGGAATGTGTGGGCACTGGCTTGCAAGTGTAGGGGCATGACTGATTGATTCAGGACAGATAAGCTGGGGAGTGTAAAGCAAGAGAGGTTTGCATCCTGTTCTGTAACCTCACAGAAACTGTACAGCCAGTCTCCTTCCCTGTATGATCAAGATAAGATATTGCTCATCTAGCTTTGTGGTTTTTTTTTCCCCACAGGTAAAAGGACTACATGGCTTATTAAATTGCCTGACCCCTAAATATGCCATGGATATGTAGTGTTTAAAAATACTTAAATGGCTCCTCAACACACCTTTCACTGTAGAATGCTGATGTAGGAAGAGCAGCAGTAGTGTCGGGTTCAGAGCCTGATTTCTAGAATTTCAGTCCTACCTTTAATAGCTGTGGCACCCCATTTCCTCCCATGAGGTGATTAAGTGATGCCCTTCACCTCATAGGGGGATTAGATTTAATGAGAGGATTTAAGAATGGAACAGGGTCTGTCTTTGCTGGACAGACAGCTTGGATCCAGCTTTCCAAGTCCTCTCAGAACTTCCAATACACCAAAATTTTTCCTACCTCAAAAGACCAAGGTCTTCTTATTTGCCGTTTCCTCTAGGAGAAGGTTGTTCTTCCACTGCTGCATGTCATGGTGAGTTTTATCTCAGATTTCATGCCTTACCCATAGGGAGGCCTTTTATGAGCATTTAGAGTAAACCAAGGCTGCCTACCTTTTATCTTCTGTCTGGATATCTTGTATGTTTACAGTGTTGGCTGAAGGTTGACATCATTGATTGTTTCTTGAAATCTGAGGATTTCTCCTGGTATACCATGATATCCTAGGGGCAGTGACAATCTCTGTCTATCTATGTAATTCCTTTCCCTGATTCATTCATTCAACTTATGTTCATTTAGTGTTTATTTTACGCCAAACACTTTTCTCGACACTAAAGTTGTAGTAATGAAATAAACAAATAAATCCTTGCCTTCACATAACTTTTAGTTCAGGTGAGAACATAAAAAATAAATCAGGAGCCCAGCATGGTGGCACACAATTGTAATCCCAGCAGCTCGAGAGGCTGATACAGGAGGATCGTGAGTTTAAAGCCAGCCTCAGCAAGGACAAGCTGCTAAGCAATTCAGTGAGAATCTGTCTCTAAATAAAATACAAAATAGGGCTGGGGATGTGGCTCAGTGGTTGAGTGCCCCTGAGCTCAATCCCTGGTACCCTCCCTCCCCGCCCCCCCCAGCCCAAATCAGGAAAATACATAGTATAGATAGTTGTACATATAGAACAATAAAACAAAACAAAGGGATGGGGAAAGTTGGGAGACGGAGTGTGATTTTAGATAAAGTCACTTGAGAGGTTTTGCTGTGTGTAGGTATTGAAAGAGAGCAAGAGGTGGCAAAAGAGCAAGTGCAAAGGTCCTGGGGTGGAAACCTAGAGAATGAAAAAGGAAATAAACTACAGAGATAGAGTAAAGGAAGTGAGGGGAGACCAAAAGGAGATGGTCTGAGAGATATCTGAGAGCTATGCGTGGGGCCATTTTGAGGACCTATAATCTTACTCTGAGCAGTCAGGAGCCCTCCAGAAGAAACAGAGTGAATTATTTAGATTTCAACAGTTTCATTCTGATTACTGAGTCATGAATATATTGAAGAAAGGCTACAGCAGAAGCAGAGAGACCAATTAGGAAGCTGTTCCAAGAATCCAGGAATAATGAAAACTCAGTAAGTACTTGAGAATAAATAAGTATGTTTGTGCACATGCTGAGAAGACTGTGAATCTGTAGGTGGTTATTTGTGGTGTTGACACATTGAGAAATCAGGAAACAGGGCTTCTTATCCACCCCTGCATTTCTTTGTATTCAGGTAGTGATTTATCTCCTGTCCCCATAACCCTCAAAGCTGCAAAAGACAAAGTGTTGGTGATGACGGATAAAGCCAGAGAGAGTTATGATACAAGACACTCTGCCAATGTTGCTCTAAAGCAGTGCCTTGCTTTCGATCTGTGAAACAGGTCTTTCTTTCTCCTTCATCACCTGGCAGCAAAATGAGCATCATTCTTAATACAGAGGAAGAAATAGGGAGACAAACAGAAGTGGGAAAGACAGAACAAGAAACTGCTCTCATCAGGTAGACGGTGGGCAGGAGCCGCTGGTCATCTGGGGTCTGCTTACAATGAACTTGGCTTTTTTACTTTCTTATCCTTGATCCGATGAGAAATCTCTTAGTTTTTTTTCCACTTGTTCCCAATGGCTTCATCTAGCTAACTATCAGCATAAATAATGACTTTAAATCAATAACAGCAACTTTAAGAATAACCAGGCCTTTGAGATTTCTAGACCATAAAGTCATTTAAAAATAAACATTAGTGAATGGAGAAAATCTGAAACTGCATTTTGACAAGGATAATTCTAAACATGTGTTTGTAATTAGAAAGTTTTTTTTAGAGTTTCATAAAAGCCAAGTATTAAATGCATAAATGAAAAAAAATAAACTGATGTGGAAAATATAGGATCTAAGTATTATCTTTTTAATTTATGGCAGCAGTTCTGTGACTGCATGGATGCAACTGCCCAGCTGGTTGTGTGCTGGCTTCCTCACCTTCTGGTTTGGGAGAAGAGCATCATGGGAAGTGTGTTGGGAGGTGAGACAGCTCACTGCGTAGACTGCCAAACAAATAGTTGAATCTAATTTTCGCTCCTATTTTTCATAGCTTGGAAAATTTCTCTTTGGATTAAAGTTCATCTTGCTGCACTAAATTCATTTTAGCATAAAGAAATATCTGAAAAAAATTTGTTCCTCCCAGCATTAGAAGGAAAAAAAAAATGACCAAATTGAGCCATTAGGCTCTGATTATTTAAAAAAAAAAAATCTTCCTTCAAACATAGCATTATGTGTATTGATTGAGCATCACGAAAGTGATGTGTTTGATGGCATATTGCATCACAAAATAACCAATGTAGCCAATAATCTGAATGTCTCAGTCTTTTGAGAAGGACGGCATTTATAAATTCAGTCCTTCTCAAAAGACTGAGACATTCCCCAGAGCTTTCTTGCTTCTGTTTCCTTCCGGTCAACATCAGTGCCCATTTTCTAAAGCAGGTGGTGATCGGTGTTGAGAATGTTCTCTGCGGAGATGATTGAGCACTACTCCAGTAGTCCCTTGCAAGCCCCCAGAAACCTTAAGCTTCCCAAGTGGACATATAAAATATGATATATAGTTTTGTTGCTGCTTTCCAAAGCCTGAAGTCGCAGAATGTCTTGGGTAGGAAGCACCACAGTCCTCAGTCACATCCTAGCTGCCCTGGGATATTTAAGACCTTGAATTACAGATGCAAGTAGGGAAAATAGTGCTTAAGAGGAGAAGAGTGAACCAGGCATGAAGAGGTGAGAATGAGTGGCTGGGGAGAAGGCAGGCGAGGAAAGCAACAGAGATTATTTGTTATTTGCTTTTTCATCACTCCACGATTTCTGAAAGCATTAGTATCCTGGGTCAAGTACCTTGTTCTTCTTGCCAAAAAAAAAAAAAAAAAAAAAAATCAAAGAGGTAAAACACAAATAAACTGTAAGATAAAGGCAGAGGAAGGGTTTTAAAGGTGAGAAATCCAGGGATACAGCAAAGTAGCTGTGTGTCAGGTAATAAAATTAAAAGTTGCTGGCAATTGGATGGGAAGGGGGTGGCAATGAGAGAGATGTAGTGCAAGCAAGAAGAAAGACTGGGAATCAAGGCATGGGGAGAGGGAAGGGACAGTGGCCCTCATGCCAGCTGGGAGCAGTTTGGGAAAGGTCACAGAAGCCCTCTGGGCTCTTAGCTACACAGGAGCAGCGGGGCCTGTCAGGGCAGATAAACAAGGGAGACTTGGATGGAATACAATTTACATCTTGATTGCCATCTAGGGAGACAGCACGTCCCTCTCTGTTGTCAGAACTTAGAGGGGGACACGTCTCAGCCTACAGAGCCAGCAGCAGATGGAGACGGACTCCACCATTTTCAGGATCCCTGTCCAGTCTGTTCCTTGAAAGGCCTTGACTATTCCTGGCTGTACTTTCTGCTCAGTGGAGTCTGCGTGCTGGCTTCCGGTTAACTATGGTGACACGGAAACATTTTCTAAACAGTGGGAAATTTCCAAGCCCAAACTGCTCTTTTGGGTTATTTAAAAAAAAAAAAAAAAAAAAAAAAAAAAAAAAAAAAAAGCACAAACATGTTACCTGGCCAAGGGTGGAGAGGTAACCACGTACAGTAAATTTTAGATCACTAGTATGTGGAAAACCGAGCAAGAGAACTTGAATTTGTAATTTTCCACATCTTCTTCAGTAACAAGCACATTTAAATGAAGCCTTGGATATAGAAAAAAATGCACAGATGTGTGGAAATCAACAACAGAGGGTGACATTCAACAGAGCTAAACTGTTTCATGTTATCTCAGATGTTCAGCGCCTTTCTGGTTCCTGCACATTGTGGAAAAACTGTAATTCTGATATTTGGAGAGAACCATGACTTTTGCAGATAGCAGGACAGCCTGTGTAAGTGGGTAAACCTCACAGATCTAGGCTGTTCTTAGGAAGAACATAATTTAGCATTGTGCGTTTTAAACTTGGTCACATTTTTGGCAGAGTGCCCGGTGCCAGAGTTGTAGCTCAGCCCACTGATATTTGATGGGATATCCATATCCTGTTTAAGAGCCTGTGAAATACCGCTGCCTGCCCTGAGAAGGAATAATGGACTAGAAATAGATATTAATTGTTGCTCAAAGGTAATGCTTTTGAATTTCTCAAAATCAGAGTAACATAATGGCTCTCCAACTATGGGAAAATATGATAACAAAATGCTGTACCCGGTTGGTGTTCTGCTTTGCAGGAAATAGCCAAAGGTGAGAGGAAGGGCAACTGGTCATATTGGGTGGCTTGGGACAGAAGTCAGGGAATGTTTTGGTTAGCTTTTTTTGCTACTGTGATTAAAAGACCTCACAAGAACAATTTTAGAGGAAGAAAAGTTTATCCAGGGTCTCACAGTTTCAGAGGAGTCAGTCCATAGACAGCTGGCTCCATTTCTTGGTGCTTGAGATGAGGCAGAACATTCTGGCAGAAGAGTGTGGCTCAGAAAGAAGAGAGAGACTCCACTCACCAGACACAAAAAAAGATGTCCAAAAGGCACGCCCCCAATGACCCACCTCCTCCAGCCACACCCTACCTGTCTCCAGCCACCAATCAGTTAATCCCATCAGAGGATCAATTCACTGAATGGGGTCAGGGCTCTCATAATCCGATCATTTCTCTTCTGAACCTTGCATTGTCTCACATGAGTTTTTAGAGGGTCACCTAATATCTAAACCATAACAGGGGGAGTCTAGAGTATTTCATCTTTATTCAATATTTTATCCAAGTAATGATTCACAGATGTTAAAATATATATTTTCTTAATGATAACAAGGAAACTTGTCTAACAGGGCTGCCCTCTTTATTTCAAGGCCCGGAGGACATCATAAATGCCTGCTGGTTTTTGTTTAGCAGTTACCAGATCTTCCCCCTGGAGCAATGGAGTGACAGGATGGCAAGTTATCCTGGAACTTTCATCCCACTGGCTGTTCGTCACAGCAACATGATCTTTGGGTTATTTCACCTCATTGATAGCATAGTGTATTAGAATCATAAAAATCACCCTATCTTTCCATCTAAGGTATTTCATTGGTACTGTTGTGCTTAGTAAAATGTGTAACTGCGGTATATAGACACACACATGTACACAGAAGGTATGTACAATGAAAAGAGGGGACGTGGATAGACATTGAATGTTCTCTTTTAAGTATTGTTAATGTTAGGTGAGAGAGAGTGAGGGGAGGTGATATTTGGGGGGAAATATAAGAACATTATTTGATTATGTAAAAACTAGAAGTCATGGATTTCACACAAGATAGCACCTGTATATCTACATGACATGAGGTGCCTTAAAGAAACTGGAAACAAAAGTCTGAAAATGATTCAAACACAGAGGGCACAGAATGAAAAACTGTATATACACACTCATCTAAGTATATGATTGGCTTTCTGCTCTTATAAATGTGCAATATGTCATTCCTGGGTGTGTGTGTGTGTGTGTGTGTGTGTGTGCTGAGAGAGAGTAAGAGAGAGAGAGAGAGAGAAAGAGAGAGAGAGAGAGAGAGAGCGAGAGAGAGAGAGAGAGAGAGAGAGAGAGAGAGAGAGAGAGAGAGAGGAGAGAGAAGCAAAACTAAAATTCTCTCCCTTTTATTCAGGGATCCTCTAATTTTCAGGACAGTGTAAATAAGTTGGATAAAATTTGAATGATAAAGCCTGAAAGATTATCTCTTCCCTTGGACTTGCTTATCTGCTGGTGTGAAACAACTTGCCACTATACTTTTTTAAATAAAGAGTAGATACTACCTAATTGTCCTTATCAGTGATGCATCTCAGATGACTACTCATGGGAGCAGCTCATTCACTGTTCAAGTTCCCTAATTTAAATGACACATAGGCCAGCACAGATTCTCTTGCATCCTCTCCCTTTTTGAACTCACTCAAAAATGAGATTCAAGGATGGATTCAGCCACTGCCAAGGTGTGCCTGAGTTTTCTATTTTCCTTTTGTCTTGGAAATTTTCAAGTTTCTTGTTCCTTTTGCTTTTCTAAAAATGTTTAAGTTAATGGAGATACAGGAATGGGAAGGGTAAATGTGGAAAGAAAAAAAAATTAAAGGTATAGAGGGGAAGAAAAGATGAAAGATATTCATTTTGATTTTATGGGTTTGGAGATTTTTGTTTTTTGTTTTTGTGGCACTAGGGTTTGAACCCAGACCTACATGCATGCAAGAAAATTTGTTCTGTTTGTTTGTTTATGTGAGGACAGCAAGCAGCAATATGAAGTACAGAGGCATAGAGGTACCTTGGATTAGACAGAGGAAGTGAAGGGAGGGCAGGGAGTATGGAGATAGGAAGGACAGAATGAAGTGGACATTATCACCCTATGTGCATATATGATTAGATGACTGTATAACTAATGAGAAGTTATACTCTATTTATGTATGATATGTCAAAATGCATTCTACTGTCATATAGAACTAATCAGAACAAATTAAAAAATTATTTAAAAAACCACAATGAAATATCACCTCATACCCATTTGTATGGTCAGTGTCAAAAAATCCAGAAAATAACAACTGTAGACAAGAATGTAGAGACATGGGTACTCATGCAGTGTTATGTTAGTAAGATTGAAAAACAGCACAACCAACATGGAAAACAGTAAGGAGTTCTGTCAACAATTTTAAAAAAGAAACCCATACTATCCAGCAACTCTCCTTCTGGGTGTATGTCCAAAAGAACTGACGACAAAGACCTGAACACCCGTAGAGGCTCAGTCCGCACAGCAGAATTCACAACGGCCAAGAGGTGGAAGCAACCCATGTCCATTGATGGATGTAAAGATAAACAAGATATGATGTCTACGTAAAATGAAATGTGAATCAGCCTTAATAAGGAATGATGCTCTAAACATGTTATATCATGGATGAACCTTGAAAACAGGGTGCTAATTGAAATAGGTCAGTCACAAAGGGATGAATATGGTAGGAGTCCACTCATCTGAGACACCTAGAGCACGCAAATTCATGGGGAGAGAAAGTAGAATGGTGGGTTCCAGGTGCTGACAGGGGAAATGAGGAGTTAGTGTTTAGTGAGTAGAGAGTTTGTTTGGAAAGATGAAAAAAAGACTTCTGCAGATGGATAGTGACAAGTTGTCCAACAACAAGATTGTACTCAATGCCACTGAATTGCAAACTTAAATTAAATTACAGGCTGGGCTGGGCAACACATGCCTGTAATCCCAGCAACTCAAGAGGCTTAGGCAGGAGGATCACAAGTTAGAGGCCAGCCTTAGAAACTTAGTGAGATCCTGTCTCAAAATAAAAATAAAAAGGACTTGGGATATAGCTCAGCAATGGAGGGCCCCTGGGTTCAAGCCTCAGTAGTAACAAAAACAACAACAACAAAAAATCCACAAAGGGTTAGGACTAGGAATGGGGAGTGATAGCTAGTAGCTAAGAAGTTTCTTACTGGGGTGATAGAAATGTTCTAAAATTCAAATGTGGTTGAATTAGTCTTCTCAGGCTGCCAACAACAGAAATTCATTTCCCATAGTTCTGGAAGCTAGGAAGAGCAAGATCAGTATGCCAGTATGTTTGGATTCTGGTGAGCTTTCTCTTCCTAGCTTGCTGATGGCCCCCTTCTCACTGTGTCCTCACCTGGCAGGGAGGAAGAGCAAGCTCTCTGGTATCTCTGTTTGTACATTATCATGCTCATGACCTCATCAAAATCTAATTACCTCCCCAAGGGTCCATCTCTAAATTCCACCACATTAGGAACAAGGGTTTCAACATATGAAAGGTGGAGTGGGGGGGGGGGCAAATCTGTAAGTGTAAATACACCAGAAATTACTGAGTTGTACAATTAACAATGGATGAGTTTCTCAGCCTGTAAGTATACCTCAGTAAAGCTGTTTCCAAAAAAAAAAAAAAAAAAAAGAAAAGAAAAGAAAGAAAGAAAGGAAAAAGAAAAAAGAAAAAAAGCTATAACTGAAACAAGAAAAACAAAAACATGAAACATGTTTGTCACTAGAACTGATAAAAATAGAAAAGATCCCTGACACATCCCTCTACCACACACACACACATTTAAAAAATGGATAAAGAGAAAGATAGGAAGATAGTAAATATTAAAAGCAAATTGTGTAAGAGAACACTGTTTAGAGGACAGAAGATTAAGTGGAAGAAAAGATGTCAAAGACTATATCCCTAAATATGGTTATGTGCAATTTTCAAAGATCAGCTAAATAAAAATGTTTATTGTCAGGAAATAATTAAATCTGTAGAAAAAAACAAAAGAAAATAAACTAGATTCACCTGCAGGGAGATTAAAATGCATAATAATAGCTCACATAGAATATAGCCACATAACATAACTTGACCTTTCTCCTTGCATGCCCCAGCTCCATTCCCATCTCAGATCCCTTTCTACATGCAGAACACATACACTGATTTCTTTTGTTCATTTAAATAAAACTTTTTGAGGGGAAAAAAAATAAGTCATGTTTAGAAACCTCCATTTGCCTTAGGGAAACTCCAATTTCAGCTCCTATTTAAAATATCACAAGTATGAGTTCTCTTGACAGTTATTTAACCTATGATGATAGGTTACAAACTTCAAAAAAGAACAATGACTACAGATTTATTAATTCTGCATGCCACATACTCTTCATAAATAAATAAGTGTTTATGGAAACTCATTCCTTTGCTATTGTTTACCCGTCACTCCAGCTTGTCTTTCTATAATCGACGAAAAAAAAGCCACAGCTTTATTAATTTGATGCCTATTGAATTGATGGAAGAAAGGCTTGGAAGGGAGAAAGATGTTCTTATATTGAATTTGGAAATCCTATTCTTCCTATCCCAAGAGGTCTGTAGCTCAATCAGCATCCTCCCTAGCTTTTCTGGGTTTTTGGAGCAAAAAGCCTGTGTTCTGGCCAGCACCTGAGGGACACTCAGTGATGACTACCCTCTTGGCTAATCTGGAGTCTGCAGCTCTAGTTCACCAACCATGCAGAGAAGTCCATGAGGCAGAGCAGAGGGAGAGAACCCCACCCTGGGTTATGAACTGTCTCATGGAATTGTGTCTTCCATTGTTTCTCCAAACCACATGGTAGGATCTGACCTTCCAGAGCTATGCCAATCTTTCTCCTCTTCCTTGAGGTGTGACATAAACAAAGCTAATGTCATAGAGTTGAGTAGGGAAGAAGGGCATCTTCATCCCTGGGATTCACTTGCAGTTTTTCATAGACTATCACAACCACGTTTTTCTCCATGAGGGATATTTGTTCTTTATAATTGAAATATCTCACTAGGAAAATAGACAGTAATGTATTTCTACCTGGTAATAAATAAATCACTTAGTGTAGCATTTCTTCTCATGTCCTAGTATACCCATCCAATCAAAGGTTTGCTCTCTCTACCAGGAGACTGTGCTTTGCATGAGTGTGTGTCTGTGTGCATCTTTCTGTGTACATGATAAAGGTTTATGTGTATCCATAGTACTTGAGGGAATTTTGAAATGTCGGAATGCCAGTTCCTCCTGGAAAATAGGCAAACTTTGTAAAAGTTCGTAAAGTTCTTCATCTGTAAATGGGACAGAAATACTTTTATTGGCATTATAGCTCAGGAAAGGGTCTTATAGTGTCCATAACATAGCAGTTTCTGATGCTCTTATTAGCTACCTCTGCCCAGTAGATGAGATTTTCTTTCTGAGCAGAGGCTATCCTCAGGTTTGTGGACAGGCCTAGGGACTTGGCCTTCCTCAAGAAGCCCCTGGTTGGTCTTTATCTGACCCCATCCCATATTAAGTGTCTCTCTCCCATTCAACATTTTCACCTTGTCTATGATGATAATAAATGAGCACAGGAACCAAGAAATAAGAGATTTGGACTCCCAATTAGCATTGCATTTAAAAGTGATGCATGTCAAAAAGAAACATAGCTTCCTAGGTCATATGAGTCCATTTCTCCAAAGGAAGAGAAAAATAAAAAAAAAAAATAGCAGATTTTTAAAATTATAGTTCTCATCTAGGAATAAGAGTTCAAGAGCTCTAGCAAAGGCCTAAAAGCATGTACATATAGCATTATATCCATATAATTTTTTAGATATACATATCTTTGACAAAGTTCAATTTATAGGTTAGGCACAGTAGGAGATTAACAACAATAACTAGAGGTTGAATATTCCTTTCCTAAAGTGCCTATAATCAGAAGTTTTTCAGATTGGGGATTTTTTAATTTACATTAATATAATAAGATAAATTGGGAATGGGACCCAAAGTGAAATGAGAAATTCATAAACATTTTGTATATACTTTAGACACATAGACTAGAAGTAACTATATACAATGTTTTTAGTGTACCTGTGTTTTGACTGTGACCCATCACATGAGTCAGGGGTGGGATGTTCCACTTTTGATATCAGGTGTGAGCTCAAAAATTTCAGATTTTGGAGCATTCCAGATTTAAGTTTTCAGATTAGGGATGCTCATCCTCTCCTAATAAAATATATCAATTATATGCCAATATGCCATAGTAAGATCACCAGCATTACTATTCTTGTGCTTTGGATTCTTAAGTAAAGTAAATATTATTTAAACACAAGCACAGAAATACTGTGACAGTCATTCTGAAAACCTGGGCACCTACAGGTGATGTGTACAGAGTGGGTATGCTGGACAAAGGGATGATTCATCCTCTTGACAGAACAGACTGGGATGATGCAAGAGTTCATCACACATCTCAAATGGAGTATAATTTAAAACTTATAAATTGTTCATTTCTGGAATTTTCATTTAATTTTTCATTTTGGGACCATGATTGACCATAAGTAACTGGGACTGAGGAAATGAAACCACAGATAAGGAGGGACCAGTGTAAAGTTCTTTTTCTTAGGGGTATTGAACTGTTAGCAAACTAAACTTTTGCAGAATATTATGAGATGAAAGAATAAGCATTAACAGCAGGTAGTGAGAGGGAAAATTTTAGGATTAGCTAATACAAAAGTAGGAAAGAAGTTTCTCATTAAGAAATGAGACTTTTAATTACAGAGAGCCAAAGACTGCAGGTTTGGTTCAGGAGGCAAACAAACTTTAATGCAAATACATAGGCAGTTCTTAATAGAATTCAACCAAAAACCTTTCCATAATTATTTTGTAAATATATATTTCTGGTCAAAAATTATACAAACTAGAAATCTGGTTTGGCAGACAAATATGGATACATCTGATCCTGCCACATAAACTCCCTGATAACTCCAGTGATTACCTTTGGGATTATGTTAAATGGCCTTTGGGACTTGAGTTTTTAGTCATTGTATTTATTATGTGATTTTGTAGAGACCTTAGTTTGCCCAGCTTCATCACTGATAAGATTGTGACTGATGGCAATGTTGGTCAACATACAGAGATAACTTGAGAATAAATGTATAAGTAATAAAATGGGTAAAATTCTACAATAAATGAAGTGAGTTAAATTTTAAGATGCAAAGCATATACAGTCTTTAGAGTTAGGCACCATACAAATTTCATATAGGATGGACAACTTGTCTTTTTCCTGTGTTTTTTTTAATAATTAATTCTTTGTACTCTCTGTATTATTGATACTTTTAGTGTTTGGAAGATATACAATTTTATGAAAAAGGCTATAGAAAAGAAAGATGATCCATTCTAAATAGATACAACTCTGAACCACCCCCCATTCCTGCAAAATTGCAAGGGAGAAAAGTGATTCTCATCTGATGATATACAGTATTAGATTTAAAAGTCAATGGGAATGGTTCAAAGAGATCAACAGGCAATTTATAATACATAGTTTGTGCATTAATTTGAAAAATATTTTCGAATGGTTTATGGTGAGCAGGCTCCAGTCAATTGCAATATCACTATTGGGAGAAATGAAAGGTTGACTTTTGTCTCTTGTGAAGGTTAAATTGAAGAGATGCCTACCTTGAATCAGCCTTTATAAAATGTTGGTGGTGAGCCTTCAGAGGCAGATGGAGGAAGGCAGGCAGTGAGCACATCTTCCCTCCTCCCCAAGGTCGCATTCCACCATAATGACTCTTTTTCAGGTTCCAATATAGAGTGCTGGTATGAAATGGCCTCAGTGTGGTCTGAACTTGGAACTTTTTCTAATTAAATTTTGAAGTGTTTAGTGTGTTTTCATTTTGGTTTTCTAATTTGATAGGTCTCATTTGTGTCATTACTATGGATTTCCTAAGCCCTTGCTTCGGTTATTAATTTCTCAATTGTCCCAGGCCAAGTCATTATGCTTTGATGTACGCATAACAGAGAGGAGAACTAGAGAAATTATCCAGAGAATTTAAATCCAAAACATCGTTTACTGAAAAAGCCTCGGTTTGAGATAAAGTGTGTGGTTTACCTAAATTACTCGAGTCACCCTTTAGCTTTTTTTTTTCTTACATTTTTTTATTGGTGCATTACAGTTGTACATAATGATGGGACCCCTTTAGCTTTGGGGAACTGAATTTCATTCTAATAATTTAGCAGAAATCTGGAAGCTGGAATTATTTGCATTTTCAAATGTGGGATTCATTATTTCAACCTGAAGAAAACCTTCTTAAATCAGGAAGGTCAATCATATCTGTTAAACAGTCCCTATAAAATCCAAAAGAAATGATCATTAGTCATTTCTTCCATTCAGCATACTATAGCAGAGGTGGGAATGTTTCTCTGCTGGTGTGAATCCTCATTCCCTCATTATTGATGACAAATAGAACCTAAATCTGTAGGCCAGAAAACTGGTTAAATATTGCTTATACATAACTGATATAACTGTCAGATAAGTTTTGATGAGGTATCTTTGCTAAAACTACTATTGTTCTGCTACAATGTCTGTTCAGAACAGTGTACACTGGCACTATAGTGTGCTTTGAGCAAGTGAGGAACTTCACCAACTTAGGTGCTGATTTGGGAGTCAGTGCTACCCATTCTGACCTACTGCTATGGGGCCTCTATTGTAGGAGGGATGCTCTTCTAAATCCCAACAGAAATAGTGCTGATGGCTCTGGGGTAATGAGGATCCTGGTAGAGTGGCTTTCCTGAATGTGCTGCACCTCTGAAGTGACTTGAAGAGCCACTAAAGGGGACTATTTAGAAATAGCATCTCAAAGTAGCCAAAGCCTCAGAGCAGAGATAGGAACTGAGGTCTGATAGAGAATTCAAGTGTGATTGTATTATTTGGTAGTAGGTGTCAATCAATGGAGGGCTTTCTTATACACACATTAAGTGCTAATTTGATAATTAGTAAGTGTGTATACATTAACTTATAATGTTCTCCAGGCTATAAAAGGATAAACACATTATTCGGATAATATAAATAAGGATTCTGTAATAGCACACATTAAATATCAGTCAGGTTCACCAGAGAGAATAAAAAATGCTCTAAAACATTTTGAGATATAACAAGCAAAGTTATAGTGCCTATACTTTATTAACTTCTGTTTTCTTTTTTGGGGGGAGAGTTCAGATTTATTTTATGTAATCCATATGTTATATAATGTTAATATTTTAAATTGCTACTCTGCTAACAGTCCCCCTACCCTCAATGCAACTAGCATAGGTCAAAAGACAATTAAGATTAGTCAATGGTGAGTTGGCAGAACTCATAAGGCTCTCTCCTGAGTGCTAGAAAGTTAATTGGATAACACCACTGCGTTTATCAGAGGTTCACAGCACAAGATGCATAGAACATTTGCAAATAGCAAGCTTTCTTATTTCTTTTCCTCCATGCTGGCTTTATAAATTTGATCCAGGGTGATGGTATAAAGTATATATCGACTGTAGAATGATTAAAACTAGGTTAGTTAGCATTAACTCACATGGTTATCATTTTGGGGTGAGACTAAATAGCATCTATTCTTTTTATATATTTCAAGAATATAACATCATTAAATATATTACCTTGCTGTATAATAGATCTCTTGAAATTTATTCCTCTTAACTAACTATAATTATATATCCTTTGGTCAATGTCTCCCATTCCCCTAGTCTGCTAATGATCCAGCTTCTGGTAACCATCATTACACTTTCTACTTCTATGAGATCAACTTTCTTAGATTTCACATAAGTGAGATCACATGTTATTTGTCTTTCTATTCCTGCCTTGTTTCACCTAATATAATGACTTTCAATTTCACCCATGTTGTCACAAAAGGCCGAATTTGGGCTTCCTTAAATGGCTTATAAGTATTCTATTGTGTACATATATATCACATTTTAAAAATTCATTTATACATTGATGGACATTTTGATAGATTCCATATCTTGTCATTGTGAATAGTATTACTATAAATCTGGGAGTATAGATATTTCTTCAGTATTAATTTTTTGGATGTATACCTAGTAGTGAGAATTCTGGATTATTTGGCAACTCTATTTTTAATGTTTGTAGAACCATAGGTTGGATGGTTTTAGGCATTATTAAGTCCCTGTTACTATTTCCCTGAATCACTATGTTGGATGCTGGGGTAAAAAGGTGATTAAAACACAGGCTGTATCTTTCATTCAAGAGAAACAGACATGAATAACATAACAGCATTGGGTACCAAGAATATAACAGAGAAAAGTTAAAGTAAAAGGGGAATCCAGCATGGAGGTACAGGTTCAAATCTCAAGAGAGAGGTGGAAGAAGTATAGGGAGAGGTAAGAGAAACTCCATATCACATGAGATTCTTTTCCTTAAAGATGAGTTTATCCATTGTGGAAGGTGGAGCTTCACATTGGAGATATGGAATTGGGGAAGGGAGTATAGGATACATATTTAAGTAGCTTCTCCATGTAAAAAAGGAAGAGAGAAGACAGAAGAAGGTGGATATGAGGATGCATTCTTTTTCAAAACAGGTTTATGACTGTTTATATTCTGAAAGGATAAAGCCAATAGATGTCGGGGAGAGAGAAAACCAGTGGTACTAACCAACCTGAGGGGTATTGGAGAGGGAAGCATTCTGAGAGTAGGATGGAGGATTTGGTTTTGACATAAGTGGCAACCCCAATCCCTGCGCCCTGTTCACACATAGCTGCAAACCATTTGTGGTGGCGATTTCACACCCTATTATATTAACATTAGGATACTTGAGTATCTTAGAAGCTATTTTGTTACTTGCTCTACAATTGTATCTAAATAATGCCACCATCCCTGCCAGAATAAAGAAGGTAATCACTGTTGGCTATGGATTTAGATTCATTGATATTCCCTGATAATGTTCATGGAAGCACCACGGGCTCCAAGCTTCCACGTTGGTTGCTTAAAAATAGGTTCGGGGAAAATGAAACAGGTTTCCTCATGCTACTCATTCCAGCAATCATAGGCAATTATTACAGATACATGTAGAACAAAACAGCAACTTAACTTGAGAAGACAGATATATACCTCTTAAGGAAGGATAATGTCACAGTGTTCAGAATCATATGCCCTAGCTGTGATGTATTCTAAAGAAAACATCTGAATTTATTCAAACTCAGAGTGCATAGCTTATCTTATGAAATGCCAGTTTGTGGATGAGGAGACTAGATATAATTTCCTCTAAAACTGCATGCACCAGATGAGATCTAGATTACAAACTGTGTGACTAAACTGGCATTTTTGGTTTGGAAAGTTAACCCTATGTGGGTAAGGACCTGTGTGAACTGTTGGTCTGTAATAAGAATCTTCAAGTCTGGTGCAGGGTTTCCAAATGGAATTACAAGAAATACAAAAATATCTATCCTGCAACATGTTGATGGGCATTTGATTAGAAAGAATATTTTATGGTCTATCACAGTATTCCCTAAAAAATTTGTTTAAGTAAATGACTTCATCTGCTGCAGAATATTTCAGAGATTTGTGATGAAAGTAGTTATGGTCTTAGTCAGTCTTCAAGAAGATTTTGTTCACAATGTACCTCTAAATTTATTAAACAAGGATTTTTTTCCCCACAGAACTCAAAGGAACATCTTGTCAATACTTTCCCATCTTCAGTGTCAAAAGCTTTTGCCAGTATGGACACTGCTCTGTATAATAGTTTCATCAAACATGGAGGCAAGGTTCCTTCCAGAGTATATCTGTGTGTTCATCAAAGTATTCATAGAAAATGTAATTTTATTTAAGTCTAGCCATATAAAATTACTGATATGTAACAAGTTTTTGTTCTGCAAAACTAATGATACATCATTGACCCAAATAATTCAAAAAATGGCCGTTATTCTTGCAACTAAACAAAATTAGTATAATGAAATGAAATGGACCACTGTCTAGGGATTTATTTTTCTAAAATAAAGATCTAATCTAGATAGTTCAGATATCTCTTCACATTTGAAGAGATGGAGTTTTTCCTTGCTTTTACAAGCAGGGCTTATAAGAAGTTTTCAGACGAATGAAAGCCGTTGAGTTGAAAGCAAATATAGCTTTACAGAAGAGCAAACAAGTGAGACTCTCAGGTTGTAAGGCAGCTTGTCCAGCAAGCTGGAGGTATGGAATTGAGGAAAGGAGTACAGGATACTTATTCAAGTAGCTTCTCCATGAAAAGAAGGAAGAGAGAAGACAGAAGAAGGTAGATGAGAGGATACATTCTTTTTCAAAACAGGTTTTTGAATGTTTATATTCTGAAAGGATGAAGCCAATACAGAGGGAGATTATATTCTGAAAGGATTAAGCCAATAGATGTAGGGTAGAGAAAAAACCAGTGGTACAAACCAACCTTCCGTATGTTGGAGACCTGAAGATACTGCTATGCTACGCAATCTTATAATTCAACTCCTCCACATTCTATGATTCATCCATATGAAATGTAGAAATCTGACTTTCACATGAAGTTAGGTAGCAGTGCATTTTTTAGAAGAAAATATTTCTGACTTGGAAAACTTCCTTCTTTTCATATTCATGAATTTCCACATCTCATGTTTAGCCAAGACATTAAATAAAAAAAAAAATGAAATGGTAAATCCTGCACATCAATCAGTTAAATGCTATCCCAAACATTAACTATATTGATATAACTATATGGATAGTATTTTTTTCTTTTCTCTTCCAAATGTATATGTTCATTGAAACTCAAAAACTCTCAATGGAACAAACCAGTGGCCCACTCAGTATAAATTCTGCATTCAACAGTAGTGAATAGCAAATGCTTCAGAGGAAGATGGTAGCGATTGATAATGCTCTCTGTGTGGTAGAAAACTTCTTTCTCTTGCAAAATGCATACTTAGCAATAAAATGTGGAATGAATCTCATATTAAGCAGGTAGCCTCAAGTCTATAGTCTCTATCCTATATTATTTTTCAGTGTATTTTTTACAGGTCAATATAGAACCAGTAGTATAAACCTAAAAGGTTCTAATCTGTTAATCAAAAGCTGAGAGATGTGAATTTACTAATTGCATTTTTTCTCTGTCAGGACTTTTAGTGGTGGGTACTCTATCTTATTCTTATTTGCAACTTTATCTCCTAACATAGTACTATAGATGCAGAATGTAGAAAGAATTGCATTAAATATTGTCTACTCTTAAATACAAAGAAACATATACTGACTCATTTCTTCATTTCATATGTGCATGTATGAATATATGTGATTATCTACAAAGTTGTTATAATATATATAAATGTATGAGCTGTATATACACATTCATATAAATGTATATGCACATTCAATCCATAGTATTTTAATTTCAACATCTGTCTCAAGCTTAAAGTTATTTGCGTTTCCTACAATTTAATGATTGGGTGAGGGGTTTGTGACAAGAAGGAAAAATTGTTTCTATACATATTTGTGAAGTTCAGTGCATGATCGAGCTCTTTGATTTCCATCCTGAAATGTGTTCACATTATTATACATCCCTAGTACCAGACGATTCAATTAATTCAAAACCTATGCATTGAGCCTGACAGACCCAATGGTCCTTTTGGCTGGATAAATGTTGAAAATGTCAACTCCATAATATGGCAAAACCTGATTCCTCTCTATTAAAGGTACCACAAACCATTTATTGATTTTTTTTAAAAAAGAGAAATAAGAAGAAGCATGTACCAATTGAACAGGAAGTCAGACAGTCCAATTACAGTTATGAAACTGAAGCACTGGGTTTGACAGACCCACTGATTACAAACGACTGCTAGAAAATGCAAGAGAATAGCAGCCCACCCTCAGACACACATACATACACACGCACACACAGACACACACACACACACACAGACACACACACACACACACACACCCAGGGACATACCTCATGCAACAATGAAGTAGCTAAAATAAATAGCTGTGGAAGGCCAAAGGCCAACATTTTATTACCTATTTATTATTGTCATATTGAACTGTAATATATATGAAGGTTCACCAGAGTCAGTAGCCTCTGCGGGAATTTGGTTTCATTTATGCTCTACTATAGAATGATCTGGCCATCAGGAATATGTACATGAAATGAACTTGTTCTCTATTGCAGTTTATAAAAACTGACCTCTTTCAGCTCAGCACCACAGGTTTCACTGTCTTCAACTTTATCCATTATCATACAATATTTATTTTTTATGCTTCTGAGTCACAACATTATATAAAGGTGCTTCAACAAAAATATGTAGAGATAAATTACGGGATGATTTGGTGCTTAGATTCCAAGGGAGGCAGGAGTTTTGTTAATCAGATAATCTAGTAGTGATCATATCGAGAGAAAACAAGATCTTTCTGAATGATATATGGTAGAAAATTTAACAGTCCTCTATTTCCTCTACAATATCAAGGTAAGAGAAAGGAGATAAGTGTTAACAATGACCTTCAGAGTAATGAAGGGGATGGGAGGACCCTCTGGATGGCACCCTCCATGGATAGTGAGAGAACATTCATGAACTGTAGGAATCATCAGAGGCCATCTTTAGAGTTAGATTTTGCTTTCCTAAAACCACATACCCCTCCTCTCTGAGGAGTGTGCTGGTGGCTGATAGAGCAAGGGAAAAGGAACCTCTCTTGGGTTGTTCCTGTTTGGGTTGATTTGGCTCCATTTGCACAGCATGGAGTCAAGCCTGCCTCTTACCTGCTGAGTCTCTGAAGTGGTGGAAAGCTTGCAAGGGACTTTGATAAGAAACAAGCACACATTCAAATAAACAGATATTCAATTTCCAACCCATTTCAGGTCAGGTCTCTGTTTTCCCAGGGTTACAGAGAAGCTGCTGTTGCCATAGGATACAGGCAAGGAAGAGAACTAGCTCTGAGTTCAGCAAGGTTCTTTAGATCCAGTAACCAGTGTCACCATTTATTTAGTGGAGTCTCCTGCTGTTCTTGAGGCTGCTACAATCACAGACTATTTCCACACCCTTATCTATACTGTTCAAAGAGCAATGACCCCAGTTTTTAATGTTGCTCTTAGCAACATCTCATACTTTGGTAGACTAGAAATCAAAATCCATTCTTCTCCAATCTTATAACCTGGATTGAGAGATACTTCATCTAATATTTTACTACAATTTTCCCTGAACCCTTGGGACCCATATTAACAGTCTAGCAGGATTCTATCCTTTTTTTTGTTGTTGTTTACTACACCAATCCATATCATCACAGTTCAATGAAAAAGTTTGGAGGACATTTTCCTCTTAATATAAAGGCTAGAACTCATCAGCATTCACAGTCATGTCCATTGAAAACCATTCAATCAAAAGGCTTAGGTCATAAATCAATATACAAAAAAACACAATTTAGGTTTCACTCAAAATACAAGAGCATTGCTAAGATTTTTAAAAAATCATAAAAAGTTTTGTCATTTGCAACAGTTGAATGAACCTAGAGGACATTATGTTAAATGAAATAAGCCAGACACATAGAGACAATACCATTTGATCTCACTTATATGTGGAATCTAAAAATTTAAAACTCATGGAAGTAGTAGAATGGTAGCTAAAAAGGATGGAAAGTAGTGATATAGGCAGATGTTAGTCAATAGGTATCAAGTCATAGTTAGGAAGATGAGGTTCTGATGATCTATTGCACAACAAGGAGACAATAATTAATAATAATTCTTTATTTTATTTTATTTTATTGTTGTTGTACTGGAAAATGAATCCAGGGACTCACACTTGTCAAGAAAGTGCTCTACCACTGAGTTATAACCCCAGTCCTGTATCATCTGCTTAAAAATAGCTAAAAGAGCCAGGTATGGTGGCACATGCCTGTAATCCCAACAACTTGGGAGGCGGAGGCAGGAGGATTTCATATTCAAAGCCAGCCTCACCAAATTAATGAGGCCCTAAGCAACTTAGTAAGACCATCTCAAAATAAAACACCAAAGGGCTGGGGATGGGGCTCAGTGGCTATATCTCCCCTGGGTTCAGTTCCTGGTACTAAAAATAAAATAAAATGAAATAGCTAAAAGAGAGGATTATGAATGTTTTAACCTCATAGAAATAATAAAAGATCGAAGTAATAGATATGCTAATTACCCTGATTTGATCATTTTACCATGTGTGTATGGAAACACAGCATTGTACACCACAGTTATATACAAGCATTGCTTTTCAATTAAACATAAAATAAAACTTAAAATATACCATAGAGGATTTTTAATAACCCTTGTGATTGTCTAAAACCACGGGTCTCCTTCAGCTTGAAATGGGGAAATGGGTAGAGTCACTAAGAAGCCAGCTCATTCAATTCCTCATTCTGGGAAAACCAGTTTCCATAACAACTGCCTTCATTTCTTTATTCATGTTCACACATTATCTTTTCCTGTCACTCTTAGAATGGCCCTTGTCCCTTGACATAACAACAAATAACACACAAAAGGCAGTCAGATCTTGGTAAGTCACAGCAATTTTTTTCTTTTCAAGCAAATGTGTTATTCTTTCAAAAGATTTTTTTGTGTGTGTATGTAAAGAACATGAATAACATTTGTCCAGATAATATTTTGCTAAGTGTCTAGGAGTTATCAATTTCTTCATTCATTTAAAATATGTATTTTAAATGAAATGGTAAAAGTGAATAGTTTCTATAAAGTTAAAAATTCATCAAGGAGAGAGTGCAGTTTATGGTATTTATGACTCAATGGTGGATGCAGCATTTATTATTATAGTGGTCATTTATTCCACATAGTTCTATCAGTCTGTCTTTCCCATATTTGTAGAGGTGAAGAGAAAAGAAACAAGTATAATATTGTATAGTTTATAATGTCATCCAGTACTCTTTCAAAATATATATTATTGACATGTAAGATGAGAAAATTAATGTGCAGAAAGAATAAACCACAACAATTTCTTATTTAGGGGAACAGTCAGATTTTAAATCTGGTTGTTTTGGTTCTAAAGCATGATTCTTTCCAGACCCCATTCCATTCCTGAAAATCACACAATTTCTCTGGTATTGTAGTAACACTCTTCCAATTATATTACCTTTTACTGCTGATTTTTCATTAAAGTTTAAGATATTTTCACCTGTATTTGGATACCATAATTTATAAGGTGAGAGTTGCTATATGAATATCTCCTATCATTAGCTTCTTTATCCTGCCCTAAATCAGGCAGGAAATTTGATGAATCAACAGAGATCAAAGTAATCTATTTAAAAAGATCCCATTTAAGAATGTTGTCCTATAGTGAGAAAGCTTATGTTGCAGAAATAAACACAAAGTAAAAAATGTTCAGACATGAGGTAGATTTCTGTTCAGATCACATCAATTTTGAAGATTTAAATTATTTGATCATGAACTTCTAAAGAAACTTGGTGTCAAAGTTGAGACCTTACACACATAAATGGAGTAAGCACACAGACATGCATGTCTTTTGATCTACGCTGCTTAGCACATCACAAAGGAGGGTACCCGAGGAGCACAAAGAGATGGGAAACCATCACCAAAGATGAAGGCTACACATGTACTTATAATGCATTTCTGTGTATCTGTAAGCCACTCATTTTGTTAGCAGCCATTCTGGATAGTCTCATTCCAGTCTGTTGTTGGGACTAAGGAAATTATATAAAGGAATTTGGTTTTGATACTCAAGGCAAATTCATACTTGTGGGAAGATAGACATACAAACAGCAACCGTGTGATTTCATATATGCAAATAGGCAGCAAGTTCAAAGCACTTCTGGGTCCTCTAATGGTTTCACAGAACAAATAACTCCTGTACATAGAAGATGCCCAGCAACTATGTGTGGAATGAGTGATGGCAGGAAAATGTGTGGTTTCTTCTGTATGTTACCCCTTTTGCATCTTCACCAATTTCTACATATATCCAGAAGTATCTGGAACCAGGAAGTTGAGTACAGTGTCATGGGATGACAAGGCCTTGCCTGACAGTTACCAGAGTTCTCGAAATCAGCCTCAATGCATGCTACCATAACCTAGGCTTGGACCCACAGATGATTTATGGCAAATCTCAAAACTGAAGAATTTAATACTATGGTTCCTTTGTTGTCTTCTTCAGGCCCTTTGTGCTTTATGGCCCTTCACTGAATATCCTGAAATGTTTTGACAGCTTTCTCTGTTTATTGCTTAATTTTGCTGAATTTGTTATGAAATTTTTATTCCTTGCTGAAAATACAAAAAAAAAAAAATCCCACCAAAAACCTTGTATTCATAGGGACAGATAAAGTAAAATTTTTCTTTCTTTTTATTGCTAATGGGTTTATTTTTGGATACAAGTAATAGTATTTAAACTTGTGTCAAAACAGTCCTTACAAATAAGACCAAGTAATAGATGATGACTACATGCCCAAATCCATGCTGCTATGGGTTGGCTTAATGTTGGGAGCTTTCAGCAAGAAGTCAGAGACAAAGTGAACTGAAATAATAACAACAGGATTTTTCACATCTAGGGTTTTTTGTCTTCCTTTATATCCACAAAAATACACAATGGAATGTCGAGTTCAGATGAAGCTATCAGATTCAGGCACAGGTGTCTAAATTTTATCTGTTTTATTGGAGACAACAGGAAATGTAGAAAGTAGATGACATTCAGAAGGGTATGATTTAAAATAGGAGTAGAGAAGAGAGATGATGAGGAATAGTAACAAGTGGAAGAGTTTCCCTTAGGAAGAGATGAGACAGTGCCCTGTCGACTTCAGAGAAGTCTTGCTGTGAAGGGCCTGCTCTCCTGTGTGTCTTCAAAAACACAAAGTCCAGAGCCTCAGAGCCTCAGAGCCTCATTGATTATAACAGCAAGTAGGCTACCTAGAGAGAGATTTGGTTTGATAACTTAAAAAAATCTTAAAATAAAATGGAAGCTGTATTGAGCTCAGGACTATGTTATTATTATTGTTCTTGTTGTTGTTATAATTATTACCACCAAAAGAGGTTTCCCTTTATTTCAAATACTTGAGATTTCTAGGTCTGGAGCAAGTTTTCTTTTCCTCTGTAACAAAGAACCTGAGAGGAATGACTAGCATCCTGACTTGAGATGAAACCCTCCGATCTGACAGCAGTTAACCAAGAGTTGAGAAAAATTAGGCTTCTGGTTGAACATCACTATTATGTTCCCTTCTGCTGTTTGTGCTCCTCATTATCAATACCTGTCTGAATATCTTGCTGGTGTTCAAGTTCTAGGCTTCTGCAATGACATGATAGAGGAATCTATTGAATCTTCGTTCAGGAAGGAAAACTAACAAATTGTTTTTATTTGTGGTAGATAAAGGAATAAAAATATGAGAGACAATACAGATATTTGAGGATAAATGGAACAGAAATATAAAATATAAATATTTGAAACAGGTCTCTGAAAATAAAACGTAGTTTGGAAGTGAATACAAAAGGGAAAATCAGCTTTCTAGGAGATGCCTTCTGAAAGATCTGCCGTGAAAATGTCTTGCACATTCTAAACAGTTAGCATCACAAAAATAGGAACGGATATGAAATAAGTATGTTAAGCAGTATTCACTGCACACGTATTTTAAATGTTATTGAAAAAATGACAACTGTATATCCCTAAATTCTGAGAATGAGTCTAGGCACAGGTTGGTCTCCAGGAGGAGGATAAAAACATGTGCCAGGATAAGAAAGTAACATACCTGACTGAAGAATTCTTCTCTATATGACTCCATGGTGTAGTCTCAGAAGGAGGTAATGTACTTTAGAATTGTTCTCTGGTTCCTAGCCAGTAGTATTCTCAGCTTTCAGCTGGATGTGTATTAGGGAGACAATGGACATGTCAAAATGGGGAGAGTTTGAGATATTTTTAGGGCAGCATAGATTAATTAGATCTGTGAAATATTAAATTTTAAGATAGCAGTGATGAGCTACACTTTACTTTTTTTGTAGTTTTATATGGGCAGCATGTCTTTATCCTATTTGTTTACTTTAATGTGGTGCTGGGGATCGAACTGAGTGCCTCACACATGCATGGTAAGTGCTCTGCCACTGAGCCCCAGGGCCAGCGTGAGTGATGAACATTTTCAAATGACCTATTAGAAGAAAAGAAGAGGGTGTGTGTGTGTGTGTGTGTGTGTGTGTGTGTGTGTGTGTGTGCACGTGCGCATGCGTGCGTGTAGGGAGGGAGAGAAAGGGGGAAGAAAAGTATGAGATGAGAGCAATAGACATTCAGAAAGAAGAAAACAAATTGAAACTGTGGGCCCGTGAATTTTTTTATAATGTAGCTTTCATAGAAGATTTATTCCTTTGTCCTTTATATAATGGTAAATTTAAGAGAAAAAATAACTATTCAAAAAGCCGTGGTTAAATCATAGCTGTTTGATCTGACAAGTTAAATGAGAGAATTAAAAATGACTGTACGTTTCCAGGAATAATACCTTGAAGCCTTGAATTTATATTGTGCTTTACACATTTAATGCCCTTTTCAATTTTATCTCTAGGATAACCGCTGAGGAAGGATAGATAGATGCTGAGCACAGTACTTGGCACCCTATAAAAGCTCAGTAAACATTGACAGCTCAGATGACAGCTAGGATGCTGAAGGCAAAGCCAGTTTGGAATGGGTTTAAGAAATTAAAAAGCTTAAAATATATACCTTTGGGAGTCACTGAAGCCTGGTATGTGGATACTATCAAGAAGCTTACCCTAAATGTGCATCATGGTGGGGGATGGGTAAGATTGGTCAGGGATAGTGGCGTGAGGCAAGCTTACTTCCAGAAGTGGAACTATTCTCTCATATTTGAAGTGCACGTTTCATGGTTAGAACCTGCAGAGTGAAAAGAAGAGATTGATTAAATATGTTGCTTCCCACTGCAGCCATCCACAATTTATCATTTCTAGCTACTGTGATTATTTTGCATTCAGCACAAAGATGGCAATCTGGCAGGTTTGTGAGCCTTGAGACTCCAACAGATTGGGGCTGAATTCTTGCTTGTTTGTCAAGGCAACAGAGCATGCTCCTGTCAGTCAATATGCCTTTTCTTGCCTTGTCGAAACCATTTCTGCTCTATGCCAGTGTCAGTTGCATTTCCCAGATATGGCTCCAAAATATTGTAACAAAAGTTGCTATTTAATTTGAAGTTGTTTTGGCAGGTGAGCACTGCTGTTGTAAATTGTGATTCTAAATCTGTGATTTTCAGAGGAACAAGCCCTTGTTGAAATATGAATGCTATTTAACTTTGAAGAAAAATAAAAATCTATGCAGTCAGTCATATAATCAGTCTGATGACAATATTTTTTGAGTACCTAGTAAGTATTAAAAGTATAACTTGTGCATAGGGAAATACAGAAGAAAAATGCTGGTTTATCCCTTCATGGAATTCTCCATTTGGGAAGGCAGAATGTATCCTTTTAATTACAGACAACTTCAATATTAACCAATTTTTATAGGACAGGAAAAACAGTGAACACAAAATCCCATAATACAGTTCATCCTTGAACAAATATAGAACTAGGTGGATAAAGGCCAAGGACATTCTGTGTCGATGAGAGTTTAATTACTAAATTTTCCACATTATATGACCCAACTTATTCATTTCCCAAATATTAAGAAAAAATGAGTATAAATAAATACAACTTCCTCTTAAAATGGGATCAAGCTGTATTTATTCCAACTCGTTACTTTTCTTAAGTGCCAAATTTTATCTTTGGCTAAATAAGCATGTGATTCCCAGGATGCCTGGCTGAATACGACAGTTGGCACAGGAAGGCAGAGGAGAGGTGTAAGGCACACAGCATGGTCCCCTGTTTTGGCAGCATATAAAGGTGTGTCGCAGCTTCCTAGTATATGGACATTAGGAGGTCACAGAACATGACATGTGGATCACTTCTGTGTACATCACTGTCCTATGATACAGGTTAGTGTGATAGCTCTTGAAAGCCCTCTATACAGGGCATGGATATTGCTGTAATGAAGTTTTACATTGGAGAGACATGAAGACAAAGGAAAGGAAAGAATACCTGTATTTTTGTCTCTCTAAAAGGTTTGGCTAATTACCTGGACACCTCAGAATTCATCTAAGCAGTGTGGGTAATGTGTCAGCCCTGCTCACCATTCTAATTTCTTTTCCATAAACTTCTCTAACTTTCATTCACTTACATCTTGGTTTCCCTGTCTTTCCTGCTTTCTAATACAATTCCTTCTTCTTCATTCATTTCTCTTGAGGAAAACTTGAGTGAATCAATAAATCTTCTGAGACTGTTTACTGAAATAGAGATTTGAAATGTATGGTTACTGGGAGCAAGTTATCTCAAATGTCAACTTATACCAACAGATGGGGATTCTTGCCTGAGAGGGAGCAAATGCCTAGTTTTATCAGGTATATCAATCTTATTTGGCCCTAATAAAAAAAAACAGAGTCTTAGAATATGTTCCACATCTAATACAATTAATAAATATCCTATGAAAACTAGACATGTTTTAGGAACTCTTCATTGAAGTGGAGCCATGTATGTTTGTATGCTATCAAGAATCTTGCAGTCTCTGGGCTGGGGTTGTAGCTTAGCAGCAGAGCACTTTGCCTACCATATGTGAGGCACTAGGTTCAATTCTTAGCACTCCATAAAAATAAATAAATGAATAAACAAACAAACAAATAAAGGCATTGTGTCCATCTACAACTAAATATTTAAAAAAATATATAAATCTTGCAGTCTCCCAGTGACTTTGGAGGCTGAGGCAGGAGGATCATGAATTGAAAGCCAGCCTCAACAACTTAGCAAGGCCCTAAGCAAATTAGCAAGACCCTGTCTCTAAATAAAATACAAAAAAGGGCTGAAGATATGACTCAGTGGTTAAGCACCCCTGGGTTAAGTACCTAGTAACAAATTAAAAAAAAAAAAGTCTCGTACAGTCCATCTTCAATATTTCTTGTTGAATACTTATATATAAGTGAAGTATCTCATATCCACGCACATTTTGTTTAGAAAGTGCCATCAGATATATAATTTCCTGTAGATTTTTATTTGTATCATGTTCCTGTACAATGGGTGAGGTTACCATGATTTTCTTTATATTGTAAATAAAATAGTCTCAGAATAGTTTAGTGGTTTGATGGGTTGTATCACATTCAAATACTGTTTACTGAGTATCTAGTAAGTACTGAGCAATTGCTTTGTGGTGACAATAGTATTATCTTTCAATTATTGTTTATAACAACCCACTGGAATTGGTAGATGGCATTACTTGCATTGAGTAAATGAGTTTCAGAACCTGTATGCCACTGTTGAGAATTACATGGCTCTTAAGGAATAGAACTGAGACTTAAGCCTAGGTATTAAGAATCCAACTCCACTGCACTTTATAACTATGATGCTAGATAGGTCACTCCAAGCTGCTCCTGCTATTCTGTCATATTTAGCCATACAAGCAATCTTTCAAATTCTATATTGATCATACTGATTACCATTGAAATCCAAAAATGTTTTTCTCATTATGGCTAACCAGGCAGACAGTATAGACATGATATTGGGTTAAATTGGCATGATAATTGGGTTAAAAATAATGGTAATAAAATACTGTTTATTGGATGTGGTGAATGCTGTGTACACATTAATAGAGAGTATGACTATACTTATGACTGGTGACAGAGTTGAAGCCCCACCATCCCCCTTTCTTCTTCTGCCTCACATTAGGCAAGCTGAGTCTAGGGGCTACCTCCTTTGATTCCAGCAGAAAGAAGTTTTGAACTACATGAGTCCTGCTTCATGCAAGAGAACTTAAATCTCAGCCTCTCTTCCTAATCAACCTAAGAAAAGCCAAAGCCAGTTACCCTCTCAAGCCATTTTTATCTCGTTTGGGACCTGCCCTTGGCAGTCTAGAAAGCTTGTGAATAATAAACCTTTTCATATCCACCTTTGTATGTGTGTCTGTAGCATCTTCAGTCTCAACTTCTGAACCAAATTTTGGGTGGGAAGTTCATGTCACTTCTGTGAAATCCTAACACATACATCACTGCTCACAAATCATCATGTGGCCAACTGGAATACAAATGAAGAACTAATTGCAATGCGTGTGTGTGTGTGCGTGTGTGTGTGTGTGTGTGTGTGTGTGTGTGTATGTGTGTGTGTGTGTGTGTGTGTGTGTGTGTCTATAGGATGGTATAAGTTGACTGTATATCTAGAAGAAGAAACTGAAAAGGAATTTGTTCTCACAAACCTAAAAAAAAATTCTTCTTAGCTTTCCCTTAGAAATAGTGACCTGAAATATCAGATGACTAATGGTTGAGTTAGATAATATTTTGTAAAGTTTTATAAGGTCCTTGGTAGGTGTACTGAAGACAGGTATAATGAAAATTGATATTTCATATATTTCTGCCTGTTCATAATCAAATTGTGTCCTTCAGATATATAAAAGCTCAACTTCAAAACCATTTCTACATATGCTCCCTGAGGAGAGAAATTGGGAAATAAAACACTGGCAGAATCTTCATTCCTTTTTGGCTGAGAGAAAGCTTAATTAAAATGTGTTACCTTCTGGAATCCCTCATCAGAGTTTTGGTGAGACTGGAATGGAACTTACAGAGCTTTTACTTCCTCATAGTTGCTGTTCTTTCTCTAACCTCAGGACCCAGTCAGAGTACTATACTGAGATTGTGTCCTCTCTGGCCACTTGGGTGTCACTGTCTGACAGGAGCCTGAATAGATGACCAGAGCTCCAGATCCCAGAAGCAAGGAAGATTCACCTGTTCCAAAGATTTGGACACTCAGAATATTTTGGCCCTACGAGATCAGGGGGATGCTATGTAGGACATGGAAGACATTTGTAGCCAAAGATATTTGTGAGAATTTCAAAATTCATAAAATGCTAGGTACTTTTTAAACTTCCCATAGAAAATAAATTCCTAGTGTTTTACTAAGTTTGCTGATCATGAACCATTTTTCTAATTTATAGCTTATTCTATCCACTACTATTAAAACTTTGTTACTCTGAAAACTGAGCAATATTTTCTAGCCAACAATTTCATTTCAAATTCTTTAAGTGATATAAATTTCTTTATAATTATAAACATCATTTCCCACAGTCTTTTTTCCTGACCTTTAAGACAACCAATTTCTAGTTTTTTCTTTGTCTATTTTTATTCTGTAAACTTACTTCCATCCTGCTTTCTTTATTCATATATTCTTAGTGTGTCCAGAGCAGAGGAGTCTCTCTTCGACATGTGCTCGTGGTCACCAAAGAGAGGCTCTTTGCAGGAGATTGTAATGACTTGAGTAGGATCAATAAACAGGCTGGAGTGGTATATAGTCGATGTTTGACTACAGCTGATAAGAGGAGATGGAAGACAAACAAATAGAAAAAGCTTAGTTGCTTGAATTCCACCTGAGAAATCTGACAATGGTAGCTTGAACTTCATGTGAATCAAAAGGGAAATATCTAGTAAAGCCACACTAGTCTGTTAAATAGTGCCAAAATAAATCATTGTATTTTACATGCAGATGTCTACCTGTAGTGTATGCTGTGTTATTCAGGATCCCCCTGAACTCACTGTAGGAGAACAAGTGTATCCTGACTGTACAGGTAGTAAACTAAAGAGGACACCATGCAGGGAAAAGTCCTGCAGAAGGAGTGAAAGAGAAAGAGCACGGTTCATCAATAAGTCAAGAAAATGTGTGTTCAGAATCTGCTGCTGGGGATGCCTGGAAATTTTAGAAGACAAAATTGGCTCCCTGCCAGAGTATTGGGATGATTATTTTAAGACCATGGAAATTTGAGTTTGAGAATAGTCTTGGACTTTTCAATCAAAAAATTGAAAGTTCTTTTTCATACATACAGAGCAGGGAAATTCTGTTAATTTATTCTCTTGCTCCTTTTCTGAATGTGAATCTAAGTTGTATTCAGAGTTGAAATCAAGATGTTTGGGTTCATGCTATGACTCTTTATATAAACTTCGCATAACACTTAAGCAAGCCACTTAATTCTTATGAACCACAATTTTCTCATCTTTTAAATGGACATAGGATATTCTCTGTTTCAAGATCAGTGTAAGAGTTGAGTGGAGGGAGATAATGCTTTGACACTGTGAAATCTGTGCAAATGTTTGTTGTGATTGTTCCCCAATATTGATTTAGGGATGAAATCTACTTTCTATTTTGTGACTAGTCACTGTCAATTGAATACATTTTTGTTTACTTGGTTTGAGGGTAGTAAGGGTTATTGGAAGCCATGGTATTTTAGAGTGTCATTTTTTATGAACCCTTTTCTTTCTTGATTTATTTTTTAAGCTGTGTTAAAACGGGGACTGGAGTGGATCAGAGGGACAAATGCCATTGGCTTAAGGAAAAGGCAAATCAATCCTAAACAGCCTGCTTCAGCCTGAACCAAAGTGTACCATTTTTATAAAGTTGTGGCAGGATTAATTAAAGCGAAGTTTAATGAGCTGGAAAAGACTTTGTACCCTGTGGACATTAATACTAAACATCTAGCCCCAAGCTATTAGTATTTAGAATGCCCTGAAGATCTCAAAATTATTAGAAAAAAATTGGTCAGGTTGTAAAAGCATCATAGAGGTGATTGGTTTTAAAAAGGAGGATGAGTGTGGAAGGGGAAGATAAGTGTTTGTAATATGTATGCATTTTTGTTGTTTCTTATTTATTAAAACATATTGGATATATGTTTCTAATATTTCATTTTGAGAAAATAAGTGAATCACACAAAATTGGAACTTATTTATTTATTGAAAGAAAAAGTTCCATAATAAAAGTGTAAAATTATTAAGAAAGATGTTATGCCACAAAAAGTGGATGTTTGATCTTTAATTAACTAATTTATGAATCAAGAAATCTTGACCTGTGTAGTACTTAAATTAGGTAATTAGATTCCAAAATCAACCTTGAGAGGTCCCAAGTTTATATCTTCTTCCTTGCACTTTTCCTTCATAGAAGAATCTGATGCTGAAAGATAAATGAGACCAAAAGCCCAGTCTGGGACATAAACAGGATCTACCTATTTCTTCAATTTTCTGTTAACATAGTGCAAAGGTAAAAACAGACAAGAACTATTAATAGTACAGGTTTTAATTTCCTTGAGTCTTTTTCTCCTATAAGAGAGATAAATTTTATAAGAAAGCTTTTTTCATAATTTTAACTTTCTGAGCTAGTTTTCTGTGTTTGTTAGGAAACATTACAAAACTAGAAGGCAAAAGAAATGGAGTTGGAGACAGGTGAAAGAAGCTACCTAGTAGTACTGTAAAAAGACAAGCATTGAGGCCTGAATGGACTCAACATTGAATCCCATCCTGACTGCTCTATTTTTCTAGCTGAATGATCCTGAGCATGTTGCTCAGCCTCTCCAAGGCTTAGTTCCCTTACTCATGTATGGGCCCATCATGTGATTTTGCTGAGAAATTGTTATAGTTAACTAATACTTGACTTACATACTCAGTACATATTCAACATTATTATTCATAAGTCTAAGACTAGGTCTTCCTTGTGCAACTATAGCATCACAAATCAGCTCCAACAATTACCACAGAGAGGAAAACATCCATCCATCACATGCTCTTTTGGAATGAGGATGGACTACTCAATAACTGCATGCACAACCTCCCCAAGTACTGATGTGTAGAATAAATTGTTCAAATCGAAGTGATGAATACACTGGCATAGCAGTTATTTTCTTCTTTCACATGAAAACAGCAACACCTAGCTTTAATTATTTTTTCAAACTGCTGTCCCAAGAGCCATTAATTCACCTGCCATGGCAAGTCAGGATCAAAAATTAGTTCACCCTTGATGCAGACATTTGTGGCACATGAGGCAGGTTTGCATAAAGTGAAGTTTCAAACATGAAGCCAACTTTGAGTCTTACCTTGAAATTGTGCCAGAAACAGTACAAACCCCAAACCACTCTTTCCACTTGAAAATACACTGGAGAGACCCTAATAAGGTTTAGATTTAATTCTCCTGAAAAGGAGCACACCCTGATTCCTATATTTCCTCTGCTCTGTCCTCTCTCCCTTTCCCCGTGGCAATGGGGCCCCACTGAAGCATCCAGGCTCTTGGAATTCATAGTAAAAGTGGTGGCTGCATAAAGAGAGCAATAAACATAAATGATACCTGTGGGTAATAGGTTTGAAATTGCTGTGTTCCTAGGTAGCTGGATATAATTACAAGTACCCTGGATTCCATAGGGCTACCATGCAATTATCACTCGAATTTCAAGAATAAAAAGGAAAGATTACAACAGTGTTGCTACTACTCAGTAATGTAACGTGAGAAAAAGGATATTGCTAGAAAGATAGCAGTGGTTCTGCATATTTTACTTGGTGCTCATTTCACATTGGGAGCCTGTGTATTTATAAGTCTAAAAGCACACAAATCTATGTGATTAAATCCATATAAGTTAACAATGCATCACCATTATAGTAAGGCTACTGCAGAGTTTCTTAGTATGTTAAAAATAAATAAATAAAATAAAAAGGAGGACAGAAGTAATGAGTGATGTCACTGCATTGTAACAGTGGCCTGTTATCATATATTTTGGAAGTAATTAAAGAGGATCCAGCGGTACTTCCCAGCCTAATGAGTGATTCTGCCACAGCCTCGCAGCAGGGAAGCCCCTGTGTGTTACTGTGCAATTCCACAGTATTTACTGGGGTAATGAGTGTTATTGCTGTGGTGTAACAGCAGGGAGCACTGCTCGCTGTGTTTCCCCCAGAGCTCAACCATAATTAGAAGGCAGAATGTGATTGTTGTTTTGCTAGACACCAATCATGATCTATTCCTATATTGTTCCATAGTAATTACCAAATGACATTGTGCAATTTCCCAGGGTATTTACTTTGGACAAACAAAGAAGATTTTTAAAAATTAAATTAATTAATTTTTCCTGCCGTTGAGGCTTAATGACATTGTTTCTAATGTGGTTATAGAATATATAATTGCAAAATTGTTATTGACTTGTAATCACTGACTCATCTATCATCTTTGCTGTTGTTTCCCCAGGGCCTTGGCAGTAGGGTCGCCATTGCATAGGCCAGGGTTTTTTTGGAGCTTCATAGCACAGACAGGAGAGAAGAGATGGCAGAAAGAAGGATAATAGGCTTGTCTGTCACACATGGTCATCCTTTACATTTTACTTCAACAATTGTATTAAAATATTTTACATCTAGATAATCCTCCTTTGTTTCTAAGAATAGGTCGAGTATATCAATCAAGAAGACACATGACCAGCAGAACAAAGCCTCAAATTGGCCACTAGTATTATCTCATGTTAGATAAGGCAAGTACATAAGACTATCAAATATTTTGATTTGCTGTCTGAGTCAAAGACTACAATATCCCATGAATTCTGGTATTAGTTGGGATTCCACTGCTGTCCTTTCTCTTGATTTTTAGCTTGGAAAAATGTGATCCATGTAAGTACAGAAGACATAATTTGGCTAGTGGAGAGGGGGTCTGGAGCCCATAGTTCTGTGTGGCTCTACCTTGTTATAGGTTCATTTGCTTGTGTGTCGTCATGATGAAGAGTATGGTAATGGAATCCAATAACCACATCCATGTCCTGCTTTACCTTGATGAGAACTGCAGACATGGATTCTTCTTAGCAGAGATATTGAGCTTAATGGGTGGTATTTCTTGCACAAATGTTCCTCCACATGGCTTTTTTTTTTTTTTTTTTTTTTTTTTTTTTTTTGGTCTAGGTTGGCCACACAGCACATGTGGCTCTGCAAATCTATTCCCTGCTAATGCTGGGTTCTTCATCATTTCACCATGGCATGCCCGTCCATCTTTGTGAGCACAATTTTTTATTAATCAGCGAAACGTTTGGGCCTTTGAAATTGAAATGGATTTCAGTCTTCTTTATATATTAATTATTGATAAATGGAGCCTAGGAGACAAGGAAGAAGCCTGGCATGATTAAAGACAGATAGTTTTTAATTTTATGTCTCTTGCAGTGACAGAGAAATTTAGTTTAATAGGAGTAATTTTTCAAAGGAGATGCAATCATGAAGGAGGATGTATAGAAAATGGGCAAAGTGTACTAAAAAAAAAGAGAGAGAGAGAGAGAGAGAGAGAGAGGGAAAAAAGAACCTTGCAGGGGACACAGACTGCTTCTGTAGATTACCTAAACATTTCCTAGAAGACATTGTCAAGAGAGAGGGGTAGAAGTCCCTTAGTAATTTTATCTATGGTCTTGCCAATAAGAAGTATAACCCTAGAGCTAGACCCAAACCATATTATTTTCAAAAGTTTTTATTTCAAATTAAGACAACCTTCTATCCTGTACATTATTTTACAACCTCCTAAATTGAACAAAGTCTCAAACAGTCTTTATTAGATGAATGTCCCAAATATCATATTAAAAGAGCATGAGCTACAGTTTTAAAAATTTAATAAGTACCCCCAAAATAGGATAGCCAAGTTCTTGCCTTGTTCCATCATTCATTAGCTTGATTTGGGGGCCCACTTCACTTTCAGTAGTTTCAAGTTATTCCAGTAGAAAATGGTGATACTGTCCCTTCTACCAGATCCCTAGGTGGTTTCTGAGGATTAAATTAAAAAAAAAAAAGTTATCCTAACTAGTTTCTATGGCTCTTCTTCATTCAAAAAAATCTTAGATCTTCTTATAAAAAATTATAAAAATAGGTGAAGTCAGTGTGGCCCACTAAATTCCCTTTTATTCTCCAAATATGTGACTAATCTGGTTCAACACTATAAAAATATTTAAACCTAAGATGTTCCAGGGTTGGTTCAGGGACCTACAGATTTTTGACAAACAGAGAAAGACACAGTATCTACCCCCAAGGATTCCATAGATTTTATTCCATGTTGGAGGATTTGCATTGTTATGGGCTACTATAAAATTGACAGAATGCCATCCACAAGTCCTCCACTGTTGTGTTTTGAAGAGTCAGCCAGGAATGGAAAGCCTTGAGCTAGAGAACACAGGAAGAATGAAATAGAAAAAGGAGAACTAGCACTGGCTTTTGTGAACAAGTGTGAGAGCAGTGTGGGGCCAAGGCTCTGCTGCTTCAAGGCTGCAGACTTCAAAGGTGGCTGTCTGACTGATAGGGATAAAAGAAAAAAAAAATCTCCCGATACATCTCTGGCTTGCCCATTTTTAGTGGTTATCTCTAAACTGGCCTTCCATATTAATCTTCCTAAAACCTTTTCATTATATTCTTTTGCTGCTCAGAAACCTTCAATGGCTCTCACTGGCACCATACTAAATCCATCTTTCCATTCTGTTTTCCTCCTTTCATCTTCTTTCCTTCTCGCATTCATTTTATGCTTGGTCATATATCATATCTCCTCAATAATATTGCAGCTTCCTTAAAGTGTGAAGCCTGCCTCACACAATTATTCCGCTGTAACTTGCCTAGACAATGGAATCAATAAATGTTTCTGACTTGTTTGTAACCCTGTAATTGAGCCATTAGTTTTACAGTTTTGTGTTTCTTTCTAATTTTTGTGTATATAACTATTTTCACACTGGATTACAATTAAAAATAATAATGTTAACTTGAATATCTTATACACCTGAAAGAGCTTTCAACATTAGGTTTTAATGGGTTGTTGCTAACTGATCAATATTACCATGTGAGTTTTCCTGGCAATAAAGTGATTTTTCTTAGTGATATCCACAGAAAGTGTCATCATATGATATTCTTCCCAAAGCTATGTCTTTACTTTTCTCTAGTAACTTAACATATATTTACATAAACATGTACATAAACCCAGTCAGAAATATTGTTAGGGCTGTATTCTTGGGGAAAAAAAAGAACATATCACAGCCCTGGTATTGCTATCTGGGCACCAGAATCTCTACTAGTATTGATAGAGTTGCACTCAGCCAAAGTATCTATCTATAACAACACCTGAAAGAACATATATTTTAACTAAGAACTTTATCAGGACTGTAAATACAGTCATCCCTGACTTAAAATGATTGGACCCATGATTTTTCAACTTTACAATGGCACAAAAGCAATATACATTCAGTAGAAACCATACTTCAACATTTGAAGTTTGATCTTTTTTCCAGCTTTTACCTTCAGCCAGCCACATGATCAGAAGTGTTTAACTGATACTCCACAGTGCTCTGTGTTGCTGAGCTATGAAGTGCAGTAGGTCAGGTATATCAAATGCACTTTCAACTTTAAATAGTTTCAACTTACAGTGGGTTTATCAGTACATAACCCCATTTTAGGTCAAAGAACATCTATATAGTAGTTGGGAAAGAATAAACCTACATGTACAATGAGAAGCACGGTTGTAATCAAACACAATGTGTTCACCTTTACTGAGTGCAAACTCAATGAGCACAACCAGAAGATAAAAGAGTAAAGAAAGATTTATTGCTGGCAGCCAGTAAGGAGAGCACTGGGAATAATTCCCAAAGCAATGTCTCTCATTGAACAATGAAAGCAAGGAACTTTTATTGGGGGAATTGATGAATATTTATATTAGAAAGATTTCATCTCATATAGAGGTGTGCATATTCCTGAGCATGTGCAGTTGGTGATCCTGCTTCTTCAAACATTGCAAAATCAAATCTGGTGAATGGGAATGGCAAATTTAACTTTGTGATGAGATTATAATGAGCAAAAGATACTATATGTCACCTAGAAGAGGGGCTGGATGGCACTATCTGGTTTAAACCTTTGCCCTCTGATTCCTTTCTAGAGGGTGTTATCTGAAATAAACTGTACATATAAAATATATATATATATATATAATATGTACAGTTTATTTATGTACTTATAAGTACATATTTGTGTGTATGTATGTGTATATATATATAAAGTGTGGGTGATTGCCCCTAAAAGTACCTGCCTAGTGGCTAACAAGGGCAGTTTATCACACAAATAGCCTATGCATTCAACTAAATATAGAAAATGCTTAAAATTCATGGATAAAACGGCACAAGATTAATTGCTCTTTTGGTTCATTCTCAGTTCTTTGTGTCATTTAGGTTCTGCATATCTTTGGTAGGAACCAGCTTCTTTTGCTCTGCCATGTATGCCAAGATAGGTTTGGGTCATTGCATTGAGTTCTTATGACTATTTTTAGAAAATTCTAATTCTTTATCGCTGTTTTGCCAAGGAAGCTTTGCTCTTTCCAATGAGCTTTGCATAATGCTGGCTGCCAGCCTCAGTTATTAGGCGAGAGATGGCTGTGCTGTGCCCCAGCTCACCCTTTTTCTAATATGAGGATTCTGGATGCTAGCCAGCAGCATCTATGTTCTGCTTCCTCCCTCCACCCCCTTTAAGTTAGGTTGGGGTGGTTGGAATATGAGCAGACGATACATTTTGCCACTAAGCAGAGAGATACAGACCCACTTCCAATCACACGACTGACCAACATCCATCAGCAGATTTCTGTTTGTGGAGAAGAACATCATATGGGTGGGGGCTGACTTAAATATTGCTTGTGGTATTGGGTGTATGTGTATTGAAAATTAGCATTTTCTGAATTACTAAGGTAAGTCCATTTTTAAGGACTCTCAAACTGGAAGGATCAACAAAGCTCTTCTCATTACACTGAATACTATGCCTGAGGCTGCATGAAGAAGTACAGGCCCTAAAGAAACTGAAACACAGAGCAAGAAATGTAAGGCATTTGGCTCATTGGTAGTTACAGGTTCAGTTTTAAAATGCAGATGAAAGATACCCCAGGTTCAACTGATACATTGTAAGCTAAACCACACTGAAAATTGTGAACTGTATCACCGGCTAGCACATTAACCTATACATAATGCAACATTTGTATGGAGCCCAGTGAAAGATTGGATCTGACTCAGTAATTTTAAACACAATTGGCCTCTTTGATTCTTTAATTATCCTCACCAATTTCAAGATTAACCTGAACTTTAAATTATGTAGGCTTCCTCTTTTGGATTTGTGTTACAATTGTAGGCTTATTTAAATGTTAGATGGCAGGGTTTTTTTTTCCCCTCTTTGTTTTGTTTTTCTCTTTGCACTGAATAGAGATATTTGTTCCCAGTTATTATTGTCATAATGTCCCTGCCAAAAAATAATAATATTAGAGGCTGTGTGGGTCTCCAACCAAGCTATTGTGGAACCCCTGATGCAAGAGCTAGTTTGCCTGGCCAAAAAAATCATATCTGAACATAATTGGCTACAGTGACTAAAAAAAGAGTAAGAAAGAAAGAAAAGAAGCCAGCAGGTCTGATAGGAAGGTTGCAGGCGTTTATAACTGAATGGTCTCCAAATGTACCATTTTGCTTCTAATGACCCATGATTAGGAAGAGAACATAATTCAGGTTTTATCAAATGTTCAAATAAATGGCCTGACCACCCCTTCGTCTCAGCATCCCATTTTCTACCTTTATGATATAAGAGAAATGGAGCTTAAAGATTAAGAAAGGCAAACTTAGCAGAAAGCCAGATGTGGTTTTTTTTGTCTTCCTTTTCTACCCTTCTCTATTTGTATAGTAATTAACCTTTCCAGTAGTCTCCCTTTCAATGCTTATTAAATAACCTCCCCTCCATTATTCAATGTTCTTAAGTTAAAGCTTGACTAAACATCTTGAGAAAGGGGAGTGGGTAAGGGATTGAGATTGAGTAAGTGGTTTCTGGAAATCATGAATTTACCCAGGGCACATCACTATCATTTTGAGCAGAGATAATATCTGAATGTGGTATATGTGACCTATAGGGACATGTGGACAGTTGCAATGTCACTTCAACGTTTGACCATAAGCACATTCTCCTTTTTTCCTTCGTATTCACTAGTAAAATTATCATATCCCCCTCTATAGTCCAGTATCTCATTGGATTTTCCTATAATTTACCTTCTCAGATTTGTATCTACTTCTTGAAACTCAGTTTTTCTAGGTCTGCACTCCCTAGTTTCTTGTGCAGTCCCTCTTATTGCATAACTCTCATAACCACTATATCAAATTTATGTATCAACTTATTGACATACTTCCTTTCTGTTTTATTTGATATGTCCCTTGAGCTTGATTCATATTTCTGTCTCTAATCATTATCATAATGCACATCAACTAGTAGACCCTCAACAAATACTTGTTTAACTATGGAACTAATATAACTTAAAACCCTGCTAGTACTATTGTCTCACTCACTGGTCATGCACCCACATCTATTTACTTTCCTAATGGTCCTTCACTGCTCTGAGCTTCAAGGGTAGAATGGGTACATAGTGGGTGCTTATCAATGTGTATATTATAGAAATAATCATGGTATTTAAATTTTATAATCTAATAAATATATCTATTTAATAATATGATTATAATAAGTTACAGTCTAATAAGAATATTCCTATCCAATATCTTGGTAAGCTATGAAGTGTTCTTTTGAATATTTTCTTTTTTTTGTCTTGTGATCTTGCTTTTTATGATTTATAACTAATAAGTTCATTTCATTAACTTATTTACTTCTACACTGGAGATAGAACCCAAGGATCCTCAACCACTGAGCCACATCCCCAACCCTTTTTATTTTTAATTTTGAGACAGGGTCTCATTAAGTTGCTTGGGGCCTAGCTAAGTTGTTGAGGCTGGCTTTGAACTTTCAATCCTCCTGCTTCAGCCTTCTAAGCCTCTGGAATTACAGGCATGTGCCAGTACACCTGGCATAGATACTAAGTTTAATGCATTTGTGTATAAGTTAGGAAAAATCATTGACAAATGTAAGAAAAGAAAGTTCTGGTATGCCATATTGGTATCAGCTATTACAACCACAGCTTCTCTGCCCCATAAGTATGTAACAATGCTCGTGTGGGTGTGTGCATACAGTTTATATTCAGGCTTGCCAGGGTATCTTAGGTTTTGCAACTTTGGATACCTAGAAAACTTTTAGATCTTGGAGCATGCATTAGTTATCTTTGCATTGCTAAAACAACACACCTGAGATAAGCAACTTTTAAGGGACCAGAGTTTATTTGGCTCACAGTTTTGGAGCTTTCAATCCATGGTCAGTTGGTCACACACGTTGCTTTTGGGCCTGTGGTGAGCCATATATCCCAGTGAAGGCATATGACAGAAGAAGCTTATTTCATGTCAGAAGCTTTTCCAATATCTCCTTCAAGGGCACATACCCTTTTCATGAGGTGCCATCTCCTAAATGTTCTTCCACCCCTCAATAGTGCCATAGGTTAGTTACTATGCCTTCAACACATGGAATTTTGGGGTATATTCAACATCTAGACTATCAGAGCAAGAGATTAAAATGGATTCTTTGCTATAGAAATATCATCCCATGAAAATAAATCAGTCTTGTAGTTGGACAATTCACTTAACTTCTTAAGACTTCTTTCCCTTCCAGAGGAGGCTGATGAAACTCACTCTACAAAGTAGTGGGGCTGGTGATGGGGTGAGGGCATTACAAGTACACTATACATTCACATCATGTACAATATCAGTCACAGGATCAATATGAGGACTTCTACACCGAGGGATGAAAATGTCCTCATTGTAAAGCACCCATATGTTCTGAGGAAAGAGTAAGGACAGAAACTAAATATTTAGCAGGCAAATATTTGGTGCTTGAAACTATGTGACAATGAGGCAAACCTTGAGTGTATGGATGAAGCACTTTTTCTGGGACATCAAGAAATTTCTTGCTGAATTTTCATTAATTCTACATGAAAATAATCTACATATAAACTTCCAGCCTTGAGTTCCAGGTTTTTTGTTCTAATTATTGACTGTGCTGAATATTAGTGCATCCCGCCCTAGTTACTGATGACTGCTTAAGCATTAATTGATGGTAGCTGTGTCTGAGCACTCCAGTGCCTTTTAGGACTCTTTCTTGATGGTAATTTCCTGAAATCCTTATTTCTTCAGCAATGTGTGGGAAATGCACAGTCAGATCCTTTAAATGAGAGGGTTGCAATGCATGCCACTTAGTTACTGATTTCTGGCTGCTGATTGCATAGAGATGGAACAAATCCAGATAGATGTCACCATATTCCAAAGTAAGGAACTCTAGGCTTTTGACATGAAAAAATATATATAAAATTGACCCTACTCTTACTCCTTTTTCTGTTTGTAGTTACTGCTTTTTTCTATCTCAAATTACAATTAGGAAAATTACTTATTTTATCTCAACAGAGAGGAAAAAGGAAAACCTCAAGTTTTTTCCCTATATATGAATCTATTAAAATTATTTTCAGTTCTAAGATGCTGTGTGTTTTCTTCTTCCTTTTGTTTGGGTCTCTGGCATTGATAATCCTGACTACATCATTGTAGATACAGTTCAAGATCACTCACTATTTCCTTTATGGAGTTAACAACTTGGTGTTATTGAAAAAAAAATGAAGCTCAGATAACGTTGCCTAGTAACAAAATTAAGGACAACTAATTTTTTAAAAATTTGTTTTAACTAGTTATACATGACAGTAGAATGAACTTTGATATATCATACATAGATGATTTCTCATTTTTCTGAGTGTACATGTTGCAGAATTATCTTGGTAATGTAGTCACATACATACATACAGTAATAATGTTTGTTTCATTCTACTATCTTTCCTATCCCCACATCTCATCACTTTCTTCTACCTAATCTAAGCTAATGCTATTCTTCCCTAGTGCCCCCTGCCTTATTGTGAATTATCATCCACATATTAGAGAAAAATAAAATGGCCTTTGGTTTTGGGGGATTGGCTTGTTTCACATAGCATGATATTCTCCAACTCCAGCCATTTACTGGCAAATACCATAATTTTACTCTTCTTTAAAGCTGAGTAATATTTCATTGAATATGGACTTAAAATCAGCATACTATAGTGATGCAGCCATATCAATATTTATAGTAGCTCAATTCACAACAGCTAGACTATGGAACCAACCTAGTTTTCCCTCAATAGATGAATTGATAAAGGACAACTATTTTTAACTTCATAAGGTTATTGTCGAAGATATTCTCCTAAAGAGATGAGTATGAATCAACTGATCTTTCTACAGGTAGAATAGAAATTTCTAGGGACTTTTTTTTAGCATTTGGAATTATGCATGGCTGAGATTTTGTTTTGATTTTTTGTCAATACTGGAGTCCTGGGCTAGAAACCTGACTCTAATGGTCTCAACAAATACTTGCCCCAAAAATCAAACATAAAAGGAAATGGGGAAAAGCAGGAAAGGCAATTTAATCAATATTAAAATCATAGTAGAAAGGCAAAGGGAGATCCAGCATTTCATTCCTGTCTTCAGGGTGCTCACCATCTAGCATTTGCAGGACCAAGAGTCATTGCTTTTAGCAAAGGCAGCTTATCCAAGAACTATGGTAATACTAGACCAAAAAAAATAATTTATTCATTCATTTTTTATATATACACATGTGCATACACATGCATGCCCATTATGTCTAAGAGACTGTGCTAGATACCATGGATATTAGAAAGATGAATTAGATATGGTCCCTTTCCTCACAGTTATAATTTAGTAGTTTTTTGCGTGATCTCCATAAATGTGATTGCTAAGGTCATGGAGTGGATAATGTAATAGCAAAATAGTAATGTGAAAAGAGCAGAAGTCAGAGGTCAGAGCTATAGGAGTCCATCCACCTATAAAATGAAAAATGAAGGGGGAAAAGCCACTCAGAGAGGCAGATAAAAATTGGTTGAAATGACAGAAAGGGGAGCAAAAGCATTACAGTGTCAAAAATCTGAAAAGAAGAGATGTTCACAAAAGAAATGGAAATAAAGTTTCAGAATAGCCAAAGAGAATCAAGACTGAGAGAAGGCCATTGCATTTGACAAGTAGGAGGATGCTAGGATCTTGAGAAAAGTGGTTTGAAGGTAGCTGAGTTGTACAGGGTTGAAGAAAGTATTTGGTGGGGAAATAATATGGGAAGTAGATTCTTTTGAAAGGCTGGTGTTAGCCCAAAAAGTACAGAAGCAGCAGGAATCATATGAGAGTAAAGGAATGTGAATAATAGGGAACATGATGTCAGGGAAATATGAGTTATGAGCAGGGATGTGACAGAGGAAAAAAGACAGGGGAGAGAAAGTAGGGGATGAAGCAAAGAATAAGGAAGAGATTAATGGAAGCAGAACCTGAAAGAAGTGGAGGGACATAGACTGATGTTAAAGATACCTACATGTATAGTTTTGATATAAGATTTGGTATCATACAGTAATTTCTTTTGTTTTAGGAAAGAAAAGATGGTAAGAAGACAGCAATTTTGATGAAATTTGAGTTCAGCCAGTTTATGTTATCCTAGAGCTCTTCAGATGGCTGGCAGGTTTGAATGCTGCCTTCAGCCCCATGATTTAGTTTGAGGAATGCATACAGTGTTTGAAATGCCTGTATTGTGACTCACAATGGGAAAGAAACATGGATACATTCAATGTTTTTGAGTAAATGTTCTAAGGATCCAGCTGAAGTCCAAAATAGGAATTTTTCATCAAGTAATGCAGCTTTATGCATTTCTCTAATAACAATGGGTAACCAAGAGTTGTCTGTATGAAGTGCTATGAGGATTGCAAATCTAGAGTCCTCAAGTCTTAGTAAGTGTTCTGAGAACCCCCATTATTCAATACACTGTTCTAGGCTTAGATAAAAGCACTTGGAAGGCTGAAACAGGAGGATCTTGGGTTTAAAGCCAGCCCCAGCAAAAAATGAGGTGCTAAGCAATTCAGTGAGACTCTGTCTCTAAATAAAAACTATAAAATAGGGATGGGTATGGGGTTCAGTGGCTGAGTGCCCCTGAGTTCAATCATTGGTACCAAAGAAAGGTGCTTCCTTATGGCAGCCACATCAGAGAACAATATTGCACTTGATGAATGGCAACTTAGACGGGTAAAAGTAACTTATCCAGAGCATTCAACTAATAGATAACAGAGGCAGAATGGCATTCTGGAGCCTTAAGATCTTCTCTGAAGCCTTATTGCCTGGAGTTGAATCTCAGTTCTGCTGTATAAATTTAGGCAGTGTCTTAATTTCTCTGAGTCTTAATTTCTGTATCTATAGAATGAAGTCAAAGATATACTTAGTTTGCTTTACATGAGATTCAATGTGTTAATACATGTAGTTAAATCATTCGTGACTACACTCAGCATATTTGAAGTCCCTAATGTTAACCACTACCACGAAACATCAATTCTGATTTTCTGAGTTAAAAATTTTGGGTTTTTATCCTACTTACACATAATTTTTCAAGGTATGCCCTATAAACCATACACTACATAAAGCATTATCCGGTGAAAAAGGACACCATTGCCACAAAAACTTGGGAAAAAAAATAGACCAAATTCATCTATATTTTATATCATGACAACCTTAGAACTCGTATTAGGCTAATTTATCCTGGGATTTCTAATATGAGAACATAACAGAAAACAATATTTAGCTAAAATTTGTATAGAATTTACTTCTTCCTCAAAATACCTAGTAACATTTTAAGAATTGTTGTTCTATGGAACCTTCTTGCAAAAAAAAAAAATTGTTCTGCTTTTTACCTATTAGAGGGAAAATCTTTGAAAATTTAGCTCCATTCCTGACACAACAATGAGTTTCTAGGGAATCAAAGCCAGAGGACTGAGAATTGTCAGTGTTCAAGGAAGTAGGTTTACTGTGAGGGCAGAGTGCAGATTCAAGAGATGGTGAAGTGCAGGATGGAAAAGGAAGTACTAAGATGGGAAAAGAGGTAAAACTGCAATATCTGGACCTTGGAAGTGAACCCATCATTCGTGTTAAAAAGACCCACCATGTGAGATACTTGTGTATTTTATTTACACAGCTGATTTCCTTGTTTTAGATCTTAGCTTAATGTTTTTGAATGAGAAAATATATTTGGGAAGAACTGGTATCAAAAATGAAAAGGAATTGTTTTTCCCTTGGTTACTATACAAGTGAAAATGAAGATGTTGTTTGTTATACCAAAATAGTCTTGCTAATTCTATGAGATAATTTTAGCAATAAGGTAGAGGATGACAATGAAAGGAATTAGCTTATTTCTATTTAGTTAAATCTACTATAAGCAGAAAGGCATGAGAAGCTGAAGACAAACAGGACAATTGTATTTGTGTCTTCATTTTCAACAATTATACCTACTCTATAAACTTTAGCAATATCTGAGATCTCCAGCTTTACCTATTTTGGCAGATTTGCTTATTGACCAAATTTATCTACAACATATTTAGTAGAAAAGTAAATAATCAAGTAATCACAACAACTAAAGTGTTTTGAAATAGATACTGATCAAAGTATACCAAATGGGAAAGGTATTCCTTCCATTCTGCCAATATCTATTTTTTTCCCTTCCAATACTCTACCCATCTTACACTGACTTCAGGTCAAGCACTACACTCTACACCAAAGATCAAAACAACAACAACAACAACAAACAAACAAACAAAAAACTATAAGACGCTACTTCTGCATTTAAGCAACTCAAAATCCCATGGTAAATAAATTGGATTTAATTCTCTCTGCACTTACAGAATGTTTTCTATGCATTAGGCACTGTTCTAGGAGTCAGAAATGTTGTTATTATTTTTTATTATGAAATAATATGAAAGTTATGGAGCTGGGGAGTAACTCAGTGGTAGAGCACTTGGTCTAGAATCTGTGAGGCCCTGGTTTATAGCCCTTTTCCATCCCACTAAAAGTTTAAAATTGAGAAATCCAATGTTAAGGAAGAACAAAGAACAAATGTCAAAATTAACTTTGGGAAGTTGGAAAACTTGGCCTTTGAGTTTTAAAAAGGGTGTAAGTACAAACATACAGACATAAAATATCAAAATGCATTTTGGGAATTGCAGGTATAAATAAAAGGGAAGATTGATAGGAAGTGACAGGAGATGAAGCTAAACACCTGGGAGTGGCAGGGGCATAATAGTTGATATGTTTTGGGATCTGGCCATAGAGTTATATCTTTAAGGAAAAGAGTAAAAATTGAATTCAAAATAAGTCAAGTGATGCAGAATAGATGAAAGAAAAGGGGAACACAGAGAACTTTTTAAAAAGACAAGTCTACTGGAAAAGGAAGGTTATGTAGAATGTGTAAATTAACTTCTGTGGAATGGAGAACCTAAATCAGATGGAAGATAGATGTACTTAAGGGTCATAGACCAGGACAGAGGCAAGACTTAAAATCCACAAAGAAGAGATTTCACTTCACCAAGCAGATGACAAGGAACCATTAAGGGCATCACAAGAAGTAAGATGGCCCTGAAGTAGTACTCTCTGGAAACTGAGTTCCTTCCATCTGGCCTCCCACATTGTATGAAGCACAGTGTCAGACAGGCGCCTAACTGGTGCCCAAGGAAGGTGGAGCTCAAGGTTAATTCCAGTCATACGATTAGTTAATTCCCCAGGGCAATCCCAAATGAACCCCAAGAGCTCATACTATTCTTTATAACATGAACATTGGCTGTGTCAATTAATTAGGGAATTAAGGAGCAGGTAATGTGGCCACACTTCAGCAATGGGTCATGTATGATGATGAGTATACAATACACTGTGGTATAACCAATATTTCATTTGAGCATTAAAATGTTAGCTATTGAAGATGGCAGTGGTCAATGAGAACATTTTCCCATCATAATATTATCTGAAAAAAGTTATTTCTCCACATTCCCAATAATTATTACCAAATCATTTAGGAACAGGCTTGAAAACAAACCTAACCCTACTGACTTAACATAAATAACTATTTATTTACTCTGAATGTATAGAAATAAATATCTAATATTATGTGCTTTTAATATAATAGGAAATGTAGGATGATCCTTATCTCTTCCTATCTCCCAAAATAAATATAAAAGAATGAATAAATAAATGTTTAAAAATATGTTTTTCCCCCTCAAGGCTGAGATAACACTCAAATAGCCATCATGTTAAGGATAAGATTTACACAGTCCCATAAATAAATAAAGTATTATATTTGTTTGAACTAAAAAGGAAATAGCTACCCACAATTCTTGAGTTAGGGTTCTGCTTATAATCTAGTCACTTTCCAGCAGGTGAAACACTTGTTCACCAACAGAAAAACTTCATGATGTTGTCAGTAACACAATGGATTTTCAACATTTTAGACTGAAAAAAAAACAGTGTTGGTGATTAACAATCTCATAGGGAGATAATTATGGTAATAGATCTAGTGTTGGACACCTTCTAGTCATTAACTTGAAGTAACCTGGAGTACTGGGTATTGTGCATGGACTCTTTAGTGAAACTACAGAGGTTTCTGTAGTCAGTCCCTAGAAAAATGCTGGGACATTTGAAGACTTTCCCAACAGATTGACTATATAGAAAAGTCAGATGACTTACTTTGACCTTAAAAAAAAAATGTTGAAATTTGTGCAGTGGATCAAAAAAGGCATGCTGAAGGACACATTCTTGAAATTTAATGTCACAAAAAACATACAGGATTAAAAGAAAGACACTGTGTCCATGTGTCTTCAATTAAATTACATATTCACCGTCTTAGGTGCTATTCTAGTCTTGTCACCTATTCATGTACGCAAGGCATTTTGCTATATTCCGGGCTTCAGTTATAAATTAGGAATGCATATTTTTCCTAGGATTAAAAAATTATGTTTGGAGATTTAGTTCTTATTTTAAGACTCACTCAACTCTAGCACAGGAAATGAGGTTGCCTAAGGAAGAGGTGTTTTAGCTATTTGTGCCAGTTACTATGTTAATGCGAAATGATGTGAGTGATGTGCATCTATGTCCACCTCCAGCATCCAGAATTTTTTTTTTCCAAGTTTAAAGAAACAAGGAAAAAGTGCTCTGTAAATTTTCTGCCTGCATTTCTGATTCCTCCTTTACTACTGTGCCCAGTAGAAGATGATTTCCTCTAAATGGAGGGAATGGAAAAGAATGCAAGAATTTGATGTAAACATAAAACCTAACATTTTCATAGGCTGCCTCAATCTTGCTGCAAAAGATAAGATCATGAATACACAACAGTGTAGTTGGCTAGGAAATTCCGTACATACTTTAAGTAGCAAAACTTCCATTAACTGGCCTTCCATCCCATAATGTCTTTAGAAATGAAACTTAGGTCTTTCTTCCTGTTGCATTCTTCATCTACTTTGAGGGACCAGGGCATCTTGTCAGCCTACTGATGGGTTGGTACTGGTCCAGCCTATTCAGTGTAAGAGGCTACAGACACTTGATTTACAAGCAAAATGAGAACTTCTAGGATGACCACTCCAAGCTTTCAGGAAGCTTATTTCTTTCAGAGCCGTCTGCATATTAGCTGTTTTTAAAGCATTTGGTAATATTTATGACTAATGCTCTCTATACACCAGTATTTTAAGATTTATAGAACACATGAAGATGCTTGTATTCTTATTTTCTCAGGGATTAAGAGATAACTTTAAACGATTATTAATGTTGCAAACTCTATATCAGTTTTAAAACTGTTTTATGCCCTATATAAAAAAAATCAGTATGGGGACAAAACTATGTAAAATATTAACAAAATGAATTCTACCAGGACTTTCTGAGAGCCAAAAACAACTCAATTCATTTAAACCTAGATTTTTTTTTCTTGTAATGAAGATTAAACCCAGGAGAGCTCTATAATAGAGCTACATCCCTATCCCTTTTTATTTTTTATTTTGAGATAAAGTCTCCATAAGTTCCTCAGACTGGCCTCAAACTTAGAGTCCTCCTACCTCAGGCACTTGAGTCACTAGGATCATAGGGATATACCACTATACCCCAAAACATGGAATGTATTTTAAGAATCCAGAATCTTGGGCTGGGGATGTGGCTCAAGCAGTAGCGCACTCACCTGGCATACGCTGGGCGCTGGGTTCGATCCTCAGCACCACATAAAAATAAAATAAAGATGTTGTGTCCGCCAAAAACTAAAAAATAAATGTTAAAAAATTCTTTCTCTCTCTCTCTTAAAAAAAGAGAATCCAGAATCTATGTAGAATTGCATAACTGAAGCCACTGAGGAGACTTCATTTCTATTTTGATCTTTTATTTTAATAGTAGAAAAAGTTTATTTGGGCTTATTGTTTAGAGATTCTGTTTTTGATTGGGAGACTCCAGTGCTCTGGGCCCAGGTGAGGTAGAATGTCATGGTAGAAGGACATAACAGAGTAAAGCAGCCCAGGACATAACAGACAGAACTCAGAGAGCCTCTATTTATCCATGTTAATTATATCTTTCCCAAAAAAAGTAGTAGAGAGATTCCATAACTCTATTTAATAGTAAGAGATTAATGTTAATTTTGCTCTTTTCTCCTTTAGTGATTTACTCCTATGAAGATAGTCTGGGCACATCTTAGAATACATTTAAGAATGTGTCTTCACTCTTATATTTTCATGTTTATTAATTTCTTATTTTTCTCTTTATTTCTTCTAGGTAAGTCCTGCCACTTTCTAAATCTTACAAGAATGTCCTTTAGAAAAATGGTAAGTTCCACCCCCCCCCAAAAAAAAGAAGAAAGGTAAGTCACTCCTGTATTATGACTTCATTGTCCAGTATATAATGAGATAATGATGATTATTTTTAGACTACATTTTCTATAAGGTAATGTCTTGAATTTTTCACTCACATTGAAAGATACTTGGTCATGAGTTGTGGCTATTTTCTGTTTGATAAGTTGATAGATCCTTGCTATTATGAGTTTTCACTGTGTCTTTCAAGAGTCACCTGATACATATTTTAGAGAGGGGATGTTCAGCTTCCTGTAGGCTTTGAACTTTCTGGTCAGAGAACTCAGATGGTGCATGATGAGTTTGGAGAGTTCAAAAAGTTTCCATTTTTAAGCATCAGATTTTAGAATTCTGCAGGTAATATTCCAGTGATGTTAGATGATTAAAACCTTTTAAAAAAATTGCATACCCAAACTGTCAAAAAGTGTGAAAAGTGACAGTGAGAATGAGAAGCAAAAGTTCACAAAAACCGTCTGTTTTGTTTAGTGCTTCAGAAGGAAGGATATTGACACCGCAGTCTTTGTCTTGTGGAATTAGTTTCATGATCCATTAAAAGAAGCACAAATTTAGCTGTATGTGCTACAGTCCTTTACATTCAGAGATGACACACATTGCAGAGAATTTTGATTCATTTTCCTTAAGATGAGAGTGTGTAAAACAAACTGAAAATATGACTTAGTGTTGTCAATTAGTTTGTTTTGTGTCCTTAGTTTCTCTGCTGTGTTGTACCTATTATCCTTATACCAGAACCATATTCTCTACTGTTTCAGGATACCATTTTCTTATGAAGTTGAGCATTCCTTTGTTGTCATCTAAACAAATAACAACATATGAAAGGACCCTTAGTTGAGAACATAAGGAACTAAATAAGAGCTTTTGTTTCTCAGTCTTTTAGTTGGAATCCTCTGTTTTAAAAAATAAGACTTTAAAAAAGCTTTATGTTTTGATGCTAGGTGATAGCATTTCAATTACAACTGATTATTCCTTAAGTCACATATATTTGTAATATAACAGCTTTTAAATAACTCAATTATAGAAAATCACCAGATGACATGTGGATTCTCTTACATGAAACTCTGTAAAATTAACTATGAGTACGGAAATTAAGAATTCACTGAAATATGTCCTCAGATGTTTAAGTTTCTTGAATTATTTAATAGTGTCTGATTTATAACCATCACAAAATCATCTCTATTTCCCATATATTTTTCTTCCTGTACCATTTGGGCCTCATTCTGTTGTGAGTAGGAGAAAATTCAGTGAAACTGGTTCAAGCAATATGGGAATTTACAGAGTTATGTAACTCAAAAATCTGGGAATAGATGTAGGCTTAGGTACAGCATTAGGCAAATGCTCAAAGAATTTCATCACAAACTGGTTACTTTATCTCAACCTCTCAAATGTGTTGCTTCTAGTTTGATCTCCTGATTTCTGTAAACTCAGTCTTAAATCCCATGGGTAAAAAAAAAATCTAAATAAGGATGACTCTGATGGTAGTCCCAGCTAGAGGGCCATTGCATTTTATTATCAGCATTAATTTTTGTCATAAAATCATCTCTAAGGAAATGCAGTGAACTGATTGACTCAAGTCTGTCATGTGCTTTATCCCTGGCCAGTAGGTGGCGCTCACCAAAATTCAGGGACAAAAATTAAAGAGCTGAGTCTCCAAACTGCTTGTATTTGAACTATAATATATGGATGCCGAGAAACCAATAAATAAATTAATGAATATCTACACACGCAGACACACCACACACACACACACACACACACACACACACACACACGCACACTTTTTTTTCCTTTGAAAAATATTCCCTTTTTCTCCTCATAATGTTGTAATGAACTTTGCTAGATCTGTCCCCAAAACACTGGCCACCAATAAGTCCAGGAAGTGGAATAAGTTGACCCTTCCAAGAGTTGGTTAAATGGGTTTATGGCAACTGGTGGTAATTCTTCTATTGGATCCATGACACTTGTGTCCTGTGCCTTGAACTACTAGAGAAAAACATCATCTTTTAAACTTTTTTTACTTCTCTCTTCCTCTTTTTTTTTTTTATGTTTTGTGCATTCAGTAATGAAAGAACAGTGCTGAGACATGTACTTCTAATGTCACACTTCTTTAAAAGTAAAATGATTAAATATTAAAAAAATTATTTATGGAGATAGGACATCAAAATATAATTTATTTTATTGATTAAAAAAACTAATTTAAAAGAATAAAAAAGAATAGCCTTCTTCAGAACACATATCAGTTATTAACCCATGAGTTTTCCATTTTAACTTTCTTAATAATTACACTTGCAATAATTTCCCCTTACTTGTCTTAACAGTCTGTCTCCAGGAGCTCTAAGCTGATGGAAATCATATCTCCAAAGTGAATGAAAAAAATTAATATTTTTTCTTTTGGAATTCTGTGAAGTTTACAGAATGTTTCTGGTACCCTCTGAAATTGTACAGCATAAATAGCTTGAAGCCAATAGTCAGGACCCCAGGAGACAGAAAAAAGAAAGTTAGTCCATCAAAGGGACCACAAAAAGGGTTGTTCCTTCTTTTAAAATGGCAGCTACCACTGCTTAGGCAATGTAAACTCTGAGCAAATTCTTGACAAGCTTAGATAGGCCTCTTTGGAGACCAGCAACTTCCAGGTTCTGAAGTCTCATTGGGTGAAATCAGAGTCTTCTAATTTCATCTTTGAATGTTATTACCCAAGATGAGGTAAAGATGCATAGTTCCCTTAAAGGCTTAAATCCTCAAGGATTTCTGAGACAATTAACTTCTCTAGTTCTGGTTTAGTCAATTTCTGTTCCCCTTGTTTACTTTTGTAAAAAGAAAAGTCAGTGTGATTCTGCAACCTGTACAATCAGAAAAATGAGAAATTATACCCCACCCCATTTGATTCAAATGTATGAAATGACAAGATCATTGTACTGTCATGTGTAACTAAAAATATAAATAAATAAATAAATAAAAGAAAAAAGAAAAGTCAGTGTTTCTTTGGAAAATTACACCAAGAGTAACAATATATATATATATATATATATATATATATTAGGCTAATAAGGTTAACATTGATTTACTGCATTAATATTTAAAGTATACATAACATATTTTTAAAATGGAAGATAGTGTTGCAAGATAAAAATAATACATGTTTCATAATCTCTCATTAAACATAGGATTCTTCATATATATCAGCAAAAATATTTTGCTTGCAAACTGTTCATTATTCCTTTCCCTAAAACAATTTTAACCATATTCTATACATAACAGGTACTCATTGTTCTTTGTTGGTGAATAAACAGATAAGTAAATAGCTTTTTGTAAGACATATTTTCTTACATAAACTCAATATAAAATATGAGAATATTAATAATAAATCTTTGTGTGTATTTTTCTAATTATCAGCAAAATCTATTCAAATGTAAGATTCAGCAACCATTGTTTTTAGAAACAAAGTCACTATTTTGGAGGGATATAGTAACACAGAATAGCTATAAATCAGTTAATTCGAAGCGTCTAAGAAAAGTCATAGGCTTAAAACCTATGAGATGCATGTTTCCTCCTTGTAAATCATATATTGGTCACAGCATATAACCCTCTCTGGTTTCAAGGGATAGTTTATCTCACATCAAGTTTCCACAGGCGTTCACAGGAGATCGTAGAAGGGCTACAGTGTTTACAATGTGCTTTAGAAAGCACCAGGATTTCCTGGGAGACAGACTTGAGTTCAATCTGTTATCTTCTCCAGTTGCCCCTTCAAGGCCATTGGCTTATGATCAAATTGGATGTTTAAAAATCCATAGCTTGCACTTCTAGTTATAACTCCAACATATAAGGAGCTTGGAAAGTACCACTTCTATCTTTATAAAAAGAAAAGCTGGACAAACTGAAAATCAATAATGTTTCTTGGACTGATCAGAAAATGGAGGTTGCAGCCAGCCAAATCTTTACTCCAAAATCTGGAGAGACAGGTGACTCCAAACAGAGTGACAGTTTACCTGGAGTGGAAACTCCTGGATCTATAAACAAGAAGAAGAAATTGAAAAGTAATTTTGACAAATTGTAAGAGACTAATTATGAATTCCTGCCAGATAGAGAAACTCGTGGAAGCTGTAGTCTTAGGGAGATTCTCCTTTTTCACAGGGTTTGCCTCTGGAAAAACCACCACATTCTCACAGGGAAAAATCAAGGAAGATTTTCATGTGACTGGAGGGAAGCAGGTGGGGTATTGGGAATGAGTAGAGTAATTCTTATGAATAAACCCAGAACTTTCTCCTTAATAATGGCTTAATCTACAGAGGAAAGTCATTACCAGAGCCTTATTCTAGAGGTATTAGGGAAGACAACTTCTCTTATTCCATCTCCCTTAACATTTGAAGTATGTGTACATGGGAGCTATTCAGGAACCAACACTTGTGCACACCATAGACCAGAAACACAGGTATATAAAAAGAGTGAGTTTTTAACTAGAAGATTAAAGATCCACCTGCCCCCCCCACACACATACACAATTTACCACCACTCCAACAAGTGTCCAGCATAATTGTAACAGATTACAATAATTCTACTGAAAGAGCTCTAAGATATTGACTGTGATGAGGAGTGTTTATTTTGACAAACTGCAAATTAAATGGGGACATACTAACAAGGTCATCAAAGAAATTTGAAAGTCACTGGCAAATATAGCTATAGTAAATATTAATCAAATTTCAACTGCTGGACAGGTTAATATTAATCTTCATACGAGAGCCTTTCTGCTTTTATTGAACTTTGGTCCTATTAAATAGATGGTGTGTAAGAAAATTAAAAAAGGAAAGGATGAAAGGAATAAAGAAAAATAAACAGACCAAAGTCACAAAACAAGCATCAAGACTAGACTCAGACATGACATATATGAAGGAACAATGGAAGGGACGCATTAGACTTGACATGACTAAGGAATAGATGAGCTTGAAGATATTTCCCAGAAAGAACTATAAAGAAAAAAAAATAAACAGAAAAACAGAAAAAAAAAAAAGAAAGTCTAAGAGTGTGGGACAATATGAAAAGGTACATGTAATTGGAGTAAAAAAAGATAAAAAAGAAAGAGTGAATGGAGCAAAACAAATATTTAAAATATTAATGACTGAGAAATGTCAAAAATTCATGATAGACATCAAACCAAATAGCCAGGCAGCCCAAAGAAGAGTAAGAAGAATAAATTCCCAATCAACTATCCTGAGGCATATCATACTCAAACTGAAGAAAATTAAAGAAAAGAGAAAAAAATGGACTGAAACCAAAGAAAAAATAAAACAATTTACGTATCAAAGATCAAAGGTAGCAAATACAAATACAAATTTCTGATCAAACACCATGTAGTTAAGATCATTTAGGGAATTATTTAAAAATATTGAAAGAAAAAAAAATCAACCTAGAATCCTATGCTCAGTGAAAGTGTCTATTAAAAACAAAGAAAAATATACTTTTTCAAATAAAAACTGAGGTAGTTAATTATCAGAAGATCTTTTTAATAACAAATTTTATTTTTAAATGAAGTTTATGAGAGGTATCTGGAAGGAATTTTTTTTTAAGTAAGAGTATATATTACAAAAGGAAAAATATCAAAAATCTATAAGCTACCATTCCAATTTAGAAAACCAGAGAAAGAAGAACAAGCAAGTAAGCAGAAGAAAAAAGAAATAGAAAGTAGAACAGAAATCAATTAAATTGAAAACAGTAAAACAATGAGGGAAAAAGTCAATAAGATCTGAAGGTTTTGATATTATTTATTTATTCATTCATTCATTCTTTTTGCACTTCTGTCATTCAAATTCCCAGCCTTGCACATGCTAGGTAAGCACTCTGCCACTGAGCTCTGCATCTACCCCATATTTCTTTTAAAATGTCAATAAATTTAATAATCTTTTAATTAAAACAAATGTGTGTGTGTGTGTGTGTGTGTATGAGAGAGAGAGAGAGAGAGAGAGAGAGAGAGAGAGAGAGAGAGAGAGAGAGAGACTAAAAAAGATACATACTGGAAAAATGATCCTATATGAATTTATTGGTGATTTTACCAAACATTTAAGAATGAAGATATGCCAGTTCTCCACTTTGTCACTCAATATAGGATGGAACACTTCCTAGTTCATTAAGGTCAGCATTAACTTAGTATAACCTTGTAAGGAAAGTTCAATAAAGAAAAATCAGATCAATCTCTATGATAAACAAAGATGCAAACTTTAAAGTATCAGAAAATCAGATGATCAACAGGAAAGTATAAATCATAACTCCATCACTTTTTCATGACTACAGTAACAAATTGTCCCATAAGCTGGATGGCTTAAAAACAAACAAACAAAAAAATCTGTTCCCTCCCAGTTCTGAGGTCTAGAAGCCTTGGTATTTGCATGGCCATGGGCTCCCTTGAGTTTTTTGGGGAAAGACTTCCTCATTGCCTCTGATGGAGCCAGAAGGCTGGGTCTGTTGTCACATGGCCTTCTTTCTTCCCAGTGTGTTTCCAAATCTCCCTTCCTTATGTGGATATCAGCCATTCAATTTAATAGTTATCCTAATCTAGTATGACCTCATCTTAACATGATTACATCTATAAAAACCCTATTTCCAAATTAGGTCACCTTGTGAGGTTCCAGGTAGACATGAATTTGGGGGGGAGGTTGTTTAGCCAAATACAGTAGGTTTACTGCTGGTATGAAAGACTGGTCCAACATTAAGGGAAGGTCATATAATTATATCAATTGTCACAGAAAAAGTATTTTATAAAAATTTAATATAGTTTCATGACAACAACTCTCAGCAAATTAATAATAAAAGGAAACATTCATAATTTTTAAAAGTTGCATAAAACTGAAAACTTTTCTTCAAAATGAACTATAGATGTAAATATAAAATAAAATGCTAAAACTATATTTGTTTTAAAGAAACATTATGGAAAATACACAATACAACACTGTGATCATGGAGAAACAATTTGATGTTGAATTATATTAAAAGCAAACACTTTTTAGTGAAAAACGCTGTTAAATGAATTGAAACTCAAGCCATGAACTGGGGAAAAAAAATTTTCTTTCAAAGCACATTTCTGTTAAAGGTATTATATTCAAAATATATAATAACTTTTAACACTCAATAATAAGAAAACAACCAAATTTTTAAAATGAGGAAAAGATCAGAACAGATAGGCCACAGAACAAAATATACAGATTGTAAATAACATGAGAAGATGTTCAACATCATTTGTTGTAAAAGAAGTGCAAATGAAAGTTATAATGAGATGCCACTAAATACCTTTTAGAATAGCTAAAAGACAAAAAATTGCCATTGCCAACTGTGATAAGTATGTGGAACAATGAGCCTTCTCATTCACTGTTGGTAGAAATTCACAATGATACAGTCATGTTGGAAGACAGCAATTTTTTGCAAACATGTGTAGTTGTCCCACATAACTCAGCTAATACTTTCTCTAGTTTTTCACACAAGTAATTTGAAAACTAGGTCCAAACAAAACCTCATGTGAAAATTTATTAAAGCCTTACTCACATTGGTCAAAACTCCAAAGTAACCACTGTCAGATCAGGCGGGGGGAGGCTTTATTGAGCTATCACTCCCGGGCGGAACTGGGATCAGACCCACAGAGGGAGAAACCCAGTGGAAGCTTGACCAGACTGGACTTTTATGGGGCTTACAGCAGGAAGGGAAGGGCTTGGGACAAGGAAAAGGTGTTACTAGGGTCCCTTGCCCCCTTGAAGTTGGTCAGTGGAGTTGGCTGAACTCCAGGATTGTCCAGGGGGTCCTGCTGATTGACAGGCGTTAGTCAGGAGATCCAGCTGATTGACAGGCATTTCCACTGGCACCTGATTGATGTTCTTTTCGGGCATGGGCTGCTTTGTTCTAAGTTGCCACTAAGTCGCCACCACTGACCTAACAACCACAATGTTCTTTAAAGGTTGTTGGGCAAACTGTCTTATATCTATATAATGGATTTTTATTGAGTGATTAAAAGAAATGAGCACAAAAACAAAACAGACCAACTTCTAAGTGAAAAAAACTAATCTTATATGACACTCTGACAAAACTATGTAGATAGTAAACACTAGTGATTGTGAAATAGAGAGAGGAACATTAAATGCAAGATTAGTTTTGTTTGTTTTTTTAAGGTGAACCTAAAGAACCTAAGCACAAAAAATGTTCTTATTTTTCAAGGTTTTACAAATACAATTTAGAAGGTTGGGAAATCCCAGGATCCAGTGCACCACGTGATGATCTCAGTATGTCATAAATGTATGAAACAACTTCACTGAAGGGGATGGAGAATAAGGAAGAGGATACAGTGATCCCCGTGTGGGTTTGATTATGAAACAAGACTCTGAATTCAATTTTAGCTCAATACCATAGATGTTCTATATACAAAGGAGCAGATATATTTCAAATGGACAAGTGTATGGAGAAGCATTAACTTAAGAGAAAAAAACAATGTGAGCCATTCATCTCCCTGTAACCTGTCATTATGCAAAACAAGCAATTAGCAACAAAATAACAAATCAGAGTGGATACTCACCCTCTCTAAAGCAAATCCTCTTTTACAAGTAATTTAACTGAAGGTAATCCCATTTATAAAAGAGTCAGAGGAACTTTTATACAAGGCTATGCTTTAAACTCTGTGCTATTTGTTCCATAAAAATGAAAAATGTATTTAAGCTTTATATAAATTTTATTAATAGTAGCAAATTGCACATAAAGAAACATATTTATCAAATTCCAGAAATACACTACTTTCCAAGCTTGAGGATAGAATCTAAGGGACTCAAAAAATATGAAATTAATTATTGAAATTATGGTACAGGCTCAAAGTTCATGCATGACAGATTTCTAAGATATTAAATGGTAAGGTGCTTTTAGTGTTCTTTGTGGGAGAAAAAGTGTTCATCTTCTTTTAAACACCTCTTGGTTCCACTATAAAGGATTGGTGTGGTTTGTTCTTCAATTCCTGTTTTTATTAATAGTTTACTGCATCTTGGAGCTATAGAAGATAAGGGTAAGAAGGCCTATGAGTGGGACTATCTGTGATTGTCTACAATCATGCAGGTCCCAGAAATCAATCCCCTGATAGGTAGGATCGACTTCTCAAGATAGTTAAGGATAGAAGTAGAAAAGGACGGGGTAGAAATGAGATAGTGCTGCAAAGGTCTTTCAAGGAAGAGATTGTTTTAAGGGACATACAATTGGGAACTGAATTAAAGCAAATTATATTCCATGCTTTTATACTTACATTAAATGAATACTAATGTTATGTGTAACTAAAAAGAGCCAGTTAAAAAATAAAAATAAAAATAAACTCATGAACAAAGAGACATGCATACTCAATACGTAAGTTTCTTATAATTTCTAAAAGTGGATGCAAAAAACTAAGTATGTGAATACTAGTGATGCTCAACAAAGACATATGCTTTATTTATTTTATTTTATTTTTTAGTTTCCCAGCAATATAGAAGGATGTTTGCAGACCCACTTTATGTTTAAGCTCAATTGGCCACATTCACAAGGTGGCTAATCTTCTCCATTACCAAAGCAGCCCACATACAGGCTTATAGCATGTGATTTTTGCCTCATTAGTATGATATTTTAATCACTTGCAATATGTGTAAAACTTTACGATTTGTTATCATGCTTACAGTTAATCACTTGCATTTTAATATATTATAAAGGTGGAGGTAAAGTGTCTCAGTATTATTGAAGATGTATCTTTGAAATTTGAAGTAAAAGTAGAAAACATTACTGTTTCATTAAATTCTAAAGCAATAATGAACATTTGAGATCGTTTTACAATGAGGTTTCCTGAAAAACCATGGGGTGGGAGGGGTGTGTAGCAGTTAAATCTATAAAGTCTATTATAACACAATTCAAAATTTAAATTCATCTAGGATTGGGATTAAATATTCCAGTCATCTAGATTAACTCAGTGATTGTGATTAAATAATGCAGCTATCTTGAGCATTCCAGAAATAGAAGAAATAAAAGCAAATGCAGTGAACTATAAAGCTTAGTTGGTTATTAAGATTGACATTTGAATTATTCAGGAGAGGTTCTAGGGATTGAACCTTGAGCTTCACACAAGACAAGCAGCATTCTAGCACTGAGCTACACTCCAGCCCTGTTGTTTGGTTTTGAGACAGGGTCTCATTAAATTTCTCACAATCTGGGATCCTCTTATGCTCCTGCCTCAGCCTCAAAATAGCTGGGATTACAGACATGTGGCACCTCACCCAGCTAAGGTTTTACCTTGCACTGTATTGGGAAAGAAAACTTTCATGTGGCTTATCAAAAAATAGAGATCTTTGCCTTTATCAGTAATTTTATAGGAACTGTGAAGATGGCCATTTCATGCTTTGAAATGCTTCCTTGATTAGGCCAAGTCCACAAAAGTAACCCAGTGTTGATATTCTGCAAAGACGCAGCTGATGAGGTCCAGGTGTTTTGCTTTCTGATATTCTAACTCCACACTAACTTGGAGAAGGTAGTAGTTATCAGGTCCCTAAGATGATTTTTTTTTTCTTTGCGGGGGTTGGGGTACATGTTTTTAGAGAGGTTGAAGAGCAGTCAGGTCAAGAGCCTTCTTTGGTTAACAGGTGGCAAGCTGCTTTCCTGTTTTGCAGATTATTTTCACTTGGTTAGGGAGTTGTTGAAACAGGCTAATATGCTCATAGGCCTCTTTCAGGGGAGTCGTGTTCATTTCTTTTTTCTTTAAATCGTTAAAACATATTTATTGCATATAGGCAGTATATATTTTTAAGCATGTCTGATTTTTCCTTTGAAAGAGAAGGAGTTGATGACAAAAGTTGGTGAGATTTTGCAAGGGTCATTTTCAGGGAAGGAGGGGGTATAGTTGGGGTCATTTAACTGGCAGCTCGTTATCTTTCCAATTCATCTATGCTCCTAATGATTAGCATTAACATGGAATAGTAAGTACCACCTCTGACCTCAATTATTTTTACCTGTGGCTCTTTCCTTTCCTGTATTACTTTTTTTGTGAATTGATTTCTGTCTGAGGAGGAGAATTTCCCAGTCTGAATGTAGGGGCATGAGTCTCTTGATAAAAGGGGTTGTCAGGGGATATGATGCTAAAAAGCAGGAAGTAGGTTTAGTTTGGGTTCTTCTCATGTCATATTCTACTCACTCCAAGCCCTTCTCATTTCTCTTTTATAGCCCTAGTGTCTCTTTGTTAAAATAATTATTTTTTTTCCTCTGTCTGAGATTCTGTCATTAGATGAAAGGTCATGGTTATAATATGAATCCTGGATAATAAGTACAGGGCAAGATGGATTGAAATGCATAGAGCCAAAAAGACTCTTCAATTAAAAAACACTTTGCCAAGTCTGCACCAAACAAGAAGTCACATAGACTCTGATTTCTCTTCACTTACAATTAGCTGCCACTGAAAGTTAATTACTTTCAGGATCAAAGGAAACACAACTAGAAATAAAATGGAAGAATTCCTTTTAGATTTACAGTTTAAATAAATGTTTGCCTTAGGAGCAGACCATATGCTGACTCCTTCCCAGAGGGAAATGAACTTAAGGTTCCTCAATACATATAGGCCAATTTTAAAGTTCACTGCAGGTGGGCAAAGAAATAAGGCAAATTTTATTTCCTTTGGGAGCAACTGCTGGGAGATTTTGTAAGGGAGTAGCAAAGACTTTGCATATCCTTATTTTTGTCTTATCAGTGGAATTAGAAAAGATGGTACCTTTTAGAAGATTTACCCTTAAAAGGCTTTCTTCTAGAAAATACTGCTAAAAACTCTGACTTCTTCTTTCTCTGAATAACGAGCCTGTCTTTGCAAGAAAGCTGTGAGGGTGTGACTCTCTACTCATGTACTTACCTATTTGTAGCCAATATTCATTGGTCAGGACATTTTTATTGTTTCACTCTTCTGATTTTAAGGCTCTGGGTCCTAATACTACTCTCCCGGAAATGACTTTAAATCACATTTGTGAAAACACCAATGGGATTTATATAATCATATTTTTTCACTGTGTTTCTAAAAATGGGTTATGATCTTTTGCAAAACACGTTTTGGAAATATCAGGTTCTGTGATATTTATGGAAATGTGAAAATGGTATATGGCTCAGCTAGTTTAGGACCTTGGAGAAAGAAATATATGGTTTTGTAGAACCTATTGTTTGGTTATGGTGTTCATCCTAAGGTCTAGAATCAACAACAATGTGAAGGTAACTAGTCTTTACTTATCCACCATCTATAACAACCCAAAAGATTTCATGAAACCACTAGTCTTTACCTCCAATCTCTGACCATAATGACCATAATGTATACAAAGATATGTACAAACATCTCTCTGAGAACTACTTTCAATTGTTTTGGATATATACAATGGAATTATGAGAAACTATAGAAATATTAGTTTTTAATTGTTGAGAAACCTCTGCCCTGTTTCCTCTAGCAGATACACCATGCTAAATTTGTACCAACAGTACACAGGGATTCTGATTTCTCTATATTATTCTCAGTACTTTCTAGAATCTCAATTTTTCTCAACTCTTACCATTCTAGTGCACGTGAAGTTGTATCTCAGTTGGGGTTTTATTAGTGTTTCCCTAATGATGAGTTATGTTGAGTAAATTTTTGTGTGATTATTACTTACTTGCAAATCTTCTTTAAAAATTATGTATTTAAGTATTTTGCTCAATTTTATTTGGGTTATTTGTGTTTCATTTTGTTGTTAAGTTATAGTTATTCATTGGATATGAGACCCCCTATAAGATGTACGGTTTTCAAATATTTCTCCTGCTATTTAGGTTACATTTTTACTCTATTAATTGTTCCCTCTGTTGTGCAGAGGTTTTTAAATTCAATGTTTTCCCCTTTGACTTTTTATTTGCTTTTGTTACCTGTGCTTTTATCGCAGATTCTAATAATGCAATGTTTTCTTCTTTTTTTTTTTTTTTCTGGAGTATTTTTGGTTCCAAGTTTTGTTTCAATCTTGTATGTGGATATTCAATATGGAAAAGGCCGCCCTTTCCCATGTTCCTTCCTAATAGCTTTATAGAAGATCAACTGACCATAAATGATCAACTGACAATTCATGGCTTGGCTGTTCGGCATGTCTATCATTTTGCCAGCACCCACCATCTCTTTTTCCCCTGCTGAAATTTTATTTATTTAGTTATTGTTTCTGATATACATGACAGTGGGTTGTATTTTAACATATTATACACACATATAATAACTTGTTCCAATTAGAATCTCATTATTGAGATTGTATAGGATGAGGAGTTATGTTGGTTGTGTATTCATGTATAAGGATAGGAAAGATATCTTTGATTCATTCTGCTGTCTTTTCTATTCCCCACCCCTCTTCCCTTTATGCCCCTTTATCTAGTCCAGTGAACTTCTAATCTTCCCCTCCCATGTTGTGAGTTAGCATCTGCATTAAGAGAACATTCTGCTTTTGGATTTTTTCAAACACTTAGCATGATAGTCTCCAGTTCCCTCCATTTATTGGCAAATGCTATAATTTTATTCTTATTTATGGCCAATTAATATTCCATTGTGTATATATGCCACATATTCTTTATCCATCATCCTTGTAGGGCAACTGAGTTTATTCCATAGCTTGGCTATTGTGAATTGGGCTGCTATAAATATTGATGTGGCTATGTAGTATGTAGTCCTTTGAATATAAACTGAGAAGTATGATAACTGGGTCAAATGGTGGTTCCATTCCAAGTTTTCTAAGGAATCTCCATACTTCTTTTCAGAGTGGTTACACCAATTTTCAGTCATGTATAAGCAAACTACCACCAATGTGTAAGAGAAACTTTTTTCCCACATCCTCATCAGCACTTATTGTTACTTATATTCTTAATAATTATCATTCTGACTGTGGGTGAGATAGAATCTCAGTGAGTTTGATTTGCTTTTCTCTAATTGCTAGAGATGTTGAACATTTTTTCATATTTTTTACCACTCATATTTCTTCTGTGAAGTTTTTTAGTCCATTTATTGGTGGGTTATTTGTGGGTTTTGTTATTGTTAAGGTTTTTGAGTTGTATGTATATCCTGGAGTTTAATGCTCTGTCTGAGGTGCTGGTGGTAAAGATTTTCTCCCATTCTGTAGGCTTTCTGTTCATGTTCTTTATTGTTTCCTTTGCAGCAAAGAAGCTTTTTAATTTGATACTGCTCCATTTACTGGTTCTTAACTTTACTTTTTGGGCTTTAGGAGTCTTATTGAATACATAGTTGACATTTTTTTGTATTGGGCCTAAATTTTCTTCTAGGTGCAGAGTTTCTGGTCTAATGCCTATGTCCTTGATCCACTTTGAGTTGAGTTTTGTGCAGGGTGAGAGACAGAAGTTTAATTTCATTCTACTACATATAGATTTACAGTTTTCCTAGTACCATTTGTTGAAAAGGGTATCTTTTCTCCAATGTTTGTTTATGGTGACTTTGTCTAATATGATATCACTATATTTATGTTGGTATGACTCTGTGTCTTCTATTCTATTCCATTAGTTTTCACGTCTGTTTTGGTGATAATACCATGCCATTTTTTGTTACAATACTTCTATAGTATAATTTAAGATCTGATATTGTGATGTCTCCTGCATCACACTTTTCTTACTAAGGGTTACTTTGGCTATTCTGGGCCTCTTATTTTTCCAAATGAATTTCATCACTGCTTTTCTATTTCTATGACAAATGTCATTGGAATTTTAATAGGAATTGTACTAAGTCTGTATAGCACTTTTGGTTATATGACCATTTTGACAATTAATTTTGCCTATCAAAGTGTTATGCTTGAGTTTGGGACCCCAATAGACCACCAGAGACCAAGATCGATGTAAGCAGCAAAGAGGTATTTATTGCGAGCTAGCTTGGTCCTCCACGCACACAGCAGCTGGTGACGCTGAGAAGCCCCAAGCCCAGGGTTTGCAGCAGTTTTATACACTCTTTGGGGAAGGCAGGGACTTTACATACATCATAACATCTCTTAGCAAATCATCAGACACCATGGGAAAATCATAAAACAACTCTAAAACATGATTAGCACAGTCACTGGTGGGAACAAGTTGGGTAAGGGTGAATGGCTAGTACAAGAGGGGGGATTCCTTTGAACTGATTGGTTTAGGCCATGAGGGGAGTACATGCTGAACTACAAGGTTTCCCAACACGTTATCAACCACCATAAACTACTGGGAGTGTCATCTGGCATCCCAGGTATTTTCCTGGTCTCATGCTGATTGGTGGCTTCTAGGGGGTTGCTATGGGTCCCCACCTAGCCAGGCTGAGTCAGGGACACCTGGCCCAGCAGATCTCTCCTGTTATTTGTAGATAAACAACTCAGCAGGATGGGTATTTGCCTAAGAGTGCTCTGTGGGTCTTTCCAAGGACAAGGGTCACGCCCCCGTCCTTGGACAGGCTTTGCTCTGAGGTAGAGGCTGGTTTTTCAGAATAACATGGGCAGTCTTTCTATCTTCTAAGATCTTCTTCAATTTCTTTCTTTAGTGTTCTATTGTTTTCATTGTAGAGATATTTTACCTTTTTTGTTAGATTGATTCCCAGATATTTTATTTTATTTTTGAGGTTGTGTTGTAACTGGGATTGTTTCGCTGATTTATCTTTTATTGATTTATCATTGGTGTATTGGAACACAACTGATTTTTGGAAGTTAATTTTATATCCTGCTACTTTGCTGAATTCATTTATGAGTTCTTGAAGCTTTCTTGTGGAATGTTTTGGGTCTTCTAAATATAGAATCATGTCTTCAGCAAATAGGGAAAGTTTGAGCTCTTCTTTTCCTATTCATAGCCCTCTAATTTCTTTCTTTTGTCTAATTGCTGTGGCTAGGGTTTCATGGACTATGTTGAATAGGAGTGGTGAAAGAGGACATCCTGTCTCATTCTAGTTTTTAGAGGGAATCCTTTCAATTTTTCTTCATTTATAATTATGCTGGCCTTGGATTCAGCATATGTAGCTTTTACAATGACATATGTTCCTACTATCCCTAGTTTTTCTAGTGTTTTGAGCATGAATGATGCTGAACCTTGTCAAATGCTTTTTCTGCATCTATTGAGATGATCATTTGATTCTTACCTTTGTCTATTGATGTGATCAATTATATTTATTGATTTCCATATATTGAACCAGCCTTGCATTCTTGGAATGAACCCCAGTTGACAATATTGCATGATCTTTTTTGTACATTCTTGTATGCAGTTTACCATGATTTTACCAAGAATTTTTGTATTTGTGTTCATCAGGGATATTGGTCTGAAGTTTTCTTTCCTTCTCTATCAGGAAGTATGAAGCCTTTTTGTTATTTTTTTCTCTATCAGGAAGTATGAAGCCTTTTTGTTATTTTTTTTTCCTCAGTATTATTTTGACTCTTAGATGTAATTTGCTGGTATTTTGTTGAGGATCTTTTGTATGAGTATTCAAGGTCATTGGTCTGTTGCATATTTCTTTTAGTATCTTTATCTGGTTTGGTATGGGGTAGTGCTGGCACCATACAATGAACCTTCCTCTTCAGTTTTTTTCAGAAGCATTTGTGAAAATTGGTGTTAGTTCTTTAAAAATTAGTAGGATTATTTATTAGAGGCTTCTGGCTCTCAGCTTTTCATTTTGGGAATTTTTTTTTATTACTATTTCAGTCTTCTTACTAGGTCTGCTTAGACTCTATATTTTTAGATTATTTTCAATCTTAGTAGCTTTATATTTTTAGCAATTTATTTATTTCTTATAACATATTCATATACTTTTTCAGAGTAATTCCTTATAAATCTTTTTTCTTTTATTCTTTCATTTTATTTATGCTCCAATCTTTATTGTTTCCTTCCTTCTGCTAATTTTTGATTTACTTTTTTTTCATCTTTTTCTAATTGTTTGAGGAATGAAAATAAGTTGAAATATTATGTAGCAGTCAATACGAAAGACCCACAATGACATGAAACAATATACTTTGCAGTTTTTCAAATGTTTGTTTGACTAAGGGAGAAGGGCTGTTTATGAACTAAGCATTACTATATATGGGACAAGAAGTGTGTTGGCACTTGGTGTTCATTATTGCCCCAAGAATTGTAGGAGGTGAGATTATTCTCATTTTACAGTTAATGAAATTCTGCAAGATTAGCTAATCAGGCTACGGTCTAATGGCTAATGTGACTGTGCCAGATATCCAGAATATGAACATTTAATCTCTGGGTCATTCTGCCTCAACATTTTTAGTTTTAATCCACATTGGTAATATCAGAGTGATAGAAATTGTGAAATATAAATTCTTATCAAAGAGTTATCATGTCATGAAAATCCTGGCGAATAATAACACCATGTTTGATAAATAAAACAAATGTAATGAAGTTGTTAGAAAGGATTAGGAGTGGCAAATAGCATTTAAGTTAGAACTATTCTTTTTTCAGTGGACCATTATGTATTTTAAAATCAGTATGATATCACAGGGAAGTAGGAAAGTACTTCCTGAAGGAGGCAGTGACTTCCTAGATATATGAGAGCATCTGAAAAATTATTTTCAGATATAGAAAAAGGACCTTAGGAATATCTCTGTATTAATATCATTCAAAAGATCCACTTCCCTTCTGAGCCACAGCTTTATGTCAATATTTTTCCAAGTTGGGGTAAGGACCCAATAATGTCCCATGGATCTGGAGGGTGGTTTAATTGCCACAAAACAAATTGTGGTTTATATTGTGTAAGAGGAAGAGCCATGTAGAACCAGAAAGGATCATGAGCATTCTGAGAGGTGAGTGACAGGCACCAGCAAAACCATTGCCCCAGAGCATGGATTAAATATCTGTTTTGGAAATGTGCAAACGTGGACCATAAGAACAGCACCAGGAAACTTCAAAGTAACATCTTTTTACAAATGTGCAACTCAAATTTGCCATTTAGACCACGATCACCATGACTCAAACACACTCACACACACACACACACACACACACACACACACACTCACATACATGCAATCCATATATACTAACATGACACTAGTGAGATACTTATGGGGGGAAAATTATAAAGCCTAATTTTGAACAAAATTGTATTAATAACAGTTGACTATTACAACTTTAGAAAAAGGACATGATTTAATTATTGAAGGTTTGTCATGTCTTCTATATGTGGAATATAATAGAAGCTTAGTTAAAATGTTAAGAACCTCTGCCTGTCTTAAGATCACAGCTTAATGACTATAAGCAATAGTGTAACAAGTCCTGAATATTAGTGCCTCCGCATTTCCTTTAGTAAGGCAAAGAATTAGATATAGTCACTTTTTTATCACAGCAAAACTTCATTGTGTTTTTTTCCCTAGAAAATTATGTTAAAATGTTAGAGTATCACACCTGTTTCAAGACTTGTCTATGATACAGAACAGACCAAAATATAGCAGGTTGGTATAGAACAGGTATCTTAGTAGCATGAATTAAGGGCTTTGGAGTCTCAGCCTAGAATTAAATTCTAGTTTGAGCTTCAGAACATATGTAAACTTAAGGTAGTTTCTTCATCATTCAAACTCATAGTTACCACAGCTCTAATAGTAAATATTATATATATATATATATATATATATATATATATATATATATATATATATGCTATAAATAGTAACTGTTAAGCTATCTTTCAAAAATGTAAGAATTATCTAGGTAATGTTCATGAAGCAATATGCCTAGCCTGCAATAAATATTCAAAAAGAGAGTGGACATTTGAGTAAAAGAACACTGGGTTGGGAGTCAGCAATACAGAGTCTAAATGGAACTCTATCTCTACCCATCTTCTTTGACCTCAGATAAGTCATGGTCTCTCTGAGCTTCCATTTCTCCATCTATCAGGAAAGATTTATACTTAGTCTCCTTGTAGACCTATAGCTCTGATCTACATGCTTACTCTGCCCAGTAAAAAGGAACACTTTTGTCATTAACAGAAGTAGCCATTCGCTAGCTAACAGGAAATAAACAGTTGTTGTGGCCACAATTTCAAATACAAATCAGAAATAAGAATGTTTGAGTATTTATACTGTGGATCTGATGTTTTTATATACTTTTTTTGTAAAAAAAAATAAAATGAGTATCATTCAACAGTGCAATTCTGTAGGGTAAAGGAATGGGCAGGGATAACCATTAACATATGACTGAGGCCACACTGAAATTCAGAGTCCCTCAATATAAACACACACACACACACACACACACACACACACACACACACACACACACACACATATAAAGGGCTGGGGATATAACTCAATATTAATGTGCCCCTGGGTTCTATTCTTAGTACAAAAAAAATGGGTGGGGGAAGATCCCTTATAATTAAATTCACCTGAGAACACTGAGGTCATTGGTTAATTACAATTTAAGCAGCTATTGGAGGGAATATGGCTGTTTGTATTTTAGGGGCTATATTGTGGGATATATTTGAATACCTACACATATTATTTTTTTCACTAAGTGGGAGTAAACCTTAGGGTATTGGCTAAAAGTCTAATGGTGGCACTCTAAGATAATGGAAAAGTTGATTTTCTAGAGGAAAATCCTACAACTCCTGTTATGCTGAGCTGGGATAAGCTCATAGCCCCTGAGTTTCAGGAAATAACCAGCAACAACAGAGAAATGGCTGAGTGATTTATCAACAAAATATGAGCAGACTTTTATTCTTAGGGAAATATAGCAATAATAGAGATGTTTGTAAGTTCCTAGACTGTGGTAGAGAGTCTATCTTCACTCAATTAGATATTGAATAATCATAGACTTAAAGAACACATGGAAGAAACAAAAGAAGAGCAATAATAGAGATAGGCAACAAAGGAAAAATAAATTAAAAAAAACTTAAACACATACAAAATTACCTACAAATTTATACTTTACAAAATGAATGAAAAATCATGGAGGAGGTAAAAATAAAAAGAAGATGAGGTGGGAAATGAGTTTAATAAGGAAAGTTTCTCTTGTTGACCTGAACTTAAGTCTGTGTTCTGAACAGGGAGAGAAGCATGATATAGCAGGAAAGAGAGATAAACAGAGTTAGGAACAAAAAAAGAAAATCCTTTAAAAATGAGTTATTTTGGATGGTTTGGAAAAATCACTTTGAATTACAATAGAAGATATGATTGGTAAATAGTATGCATTGCTGTTAAAGAGGTATTGTAAACAAATAGAGGATTCTGGAATTAATATGCAATAGGCAATATCTGCCTTTAATATCTGATGAGTGCCTTGAAGAAGTTTCAACTTAAAGGAGGATGTAAGATTGTCACTATAATCTGTATAGGTTTCCAGGGAAGAAGTAAAATCTCAAAAGTGCCTGTAAAAGTTGCTGATTTGTGAAGCTACTTTAGATAGTTATGTGGGTTCCTACCTCTTAGGAGCAGTTGAGATTTATAATAAATTTTTTTTGCTTGTTTTTGGTAGGGATATTTGGCAATCTTTATTTTATTACGTTACTAAGATTAATTTAGCTAAGAGAAGAAAACCAATAAACCCTAAACCGCAATGTGCATGTGGTAGGCTGTGACATCAGCCAACATAAATTTTCTTATATCTGGATCAAATCCAGACATCTGAGAATAGGAACATAGTCTAGGGTTTTACTGTGTTAGCTTTATAAAGAAGTATTTAAAAATATCTTCTTAATCATTACATCTGTAATACCTTTCCTACTTTGATCCTTTTCCTCTACATTTCTAATAGTGTAAAAGTCTAGATGGTTCTCAGTAAAACAATAATGTAAAACTACACTTCATGACTTGTTTTCTTTTTACTAGAATTTTATTTAGTTCATGTGATTCCCATATATCAAAATTAAACTATATCCAAATTTGATCTACTATTACTTTACTAAATAAATTATCAATTATAATTTATTCATCTGCTGGCCTGGAAAAAAAGGTGAAATATTCAGCCTAAGTTTAAGGCAAGGGTCTTTCCATTTCACAACAATGATTTCTGCTTGTTTGTCTAATTTTTGCAATCATTAGATTTTAAAATTTATTTTAATTGAGTTTAACAAAGGAAAGGATTATCACAGACTCTACACAGATTCAAACTTCACTGATCACACTTTTCTTGTTTTCAATGACATCTACTCCTAAAGCTGTTTTTGAAGCTTTGATAGTCACTCGGCTGTTTTTATAGGGAAAAGAATGACCATTTAAGTCCACATGTAACAAGGTGTACTTGGCCATTTCCAAAATAAAAATAGTTTTCTTTGTGTTGGGCCTCATATTACGTATTATAGCTTTTGACTTATTATCTTAGTCATGTCAGAATGAAAAATGAAACTCTCTAGGGACTTCCATTATGTCAGATTGAAAAATCACCTCTCTTGACTGCTTTGGGCAACTGCGTGTTCAAGCCCTTTTGCCTCATTTCTCAAAGTGTTCTGTATGGCTATGCCATCTTCCTGTTTTCAGGCCATTTCCATTGCTGATGACAAATCTCACACTCAGGGGTCAGACCAGTTCTGTGTGTATGCAACATCCTTAAGCAATTGGTAATGATTTATTCATATGTTTCATTTATTTAAAATATTCTCATTACCCGAAGCTATTTACTCCCTGAAATGTGGGTTTGTAGACATGTGTAGTTGTGAAGTAGAACTTCTCTCTAGACACAGATTTATACACACACACACACACACACACACACACACACTGGTTTGAGACAAAGGTCATCTAAGAAGGAAAGATTTTTCTTAAAAAATGTAATGGCAGTTTACTGCAAGGAAACATCATATTGCACAAGCTTGAGCTTGCAGGTCTATGCTTTAGTTAATCTCAGCCTTACCAATTATTCTTTGGAGGGCAACAATGGTCTTCCTAGGATATGCAGGATAATTTACTCCCTATGGCCTCATTGAAACCCTTCTGCAGCTGTGGGAGAGAATGCTGTTATGACTCCACTTTGATTCCAATGACCTTCCCCTTTGTCCTAATCACCTTCTCAGTATTCTTAATCTCCTAACATTTTTTTTTACTCCTACTGGTAAACATGAGAGACAGGAAGACAGAAAATTGTGTGGGAAGCTTCTGTGCCGGCCTTCCTCACTCCTCCCATTTATACTGCCCAAAGCACCATAAATACAGCTTGTGCTTTATAGGCAGCCTCATCTAGTGTTATACCTTTGACAATTCTTTCTCATTCTCTGTGGATTTCCTGAAGTCATTCTCATCTCTGATGCCTTCTGGATCATTCCAGCCAGAAGGGATCTCTTCTTCCCCAGCCCTATGATAGTGCTTCCTTTGACTGGCTCGTGTGGCACTGGAACATTCCATCTTGCAGTGTATTTGCCTGTAGATGAGTGTTAGTTCCTCTCGATTGTCGACTCCTTGATAGGTTGTGCAACTTCATATTCCAAACAAGCACCTAAATTAGAGATTTTGTCATCATTGCTGTTTATGTTCAAAATAGCTGTTCACCGAATGAGTACATCAGGGGAGCACAGAAAGCAGTGAAGAATTAATGAGACTGTTAAACAGGAAAATTTAACTACAATGTCTAGTGTGATGGAATGCTCATCAAAGTGTAATGATTCATTCTTGAATTTGAAATAAAGGAAGCGTATATGTTTAAAGGGCATTTTAGCCGGTAAAAAGTCACTGAGGCATTAAACATGATTATAGTGACCCTTATTACTGAAAATTGGCATTTCTGTCTAAATGGCACTCCATAAAATTAGATTTTTTCAATAACATATTAGGCAAATACACTATTCTGTAGGTTAAATCTGAGATTATTTAGGATGGAGAATGAATAGTAGATCAAGCAGAAATTTCTAAACTAAAAATGTAAGCATTGATTTGACATTAAGTTTAAGGACAAACAAGAAATGGGTATTGTGAGGAAGGAAATAATCAAATAATTCTCTGTTTTCTTCTTGAGTTGCTCCCATTGAATTAAATTTTACTTTTGGCTTAATTCTTGGAGTTCATCTAATCTGGGAAGTTTATTTTATATATGGGAAAAAAACAAGCCTGACTTTAACAGATGATAAGTGAATTAGATACCAAGACATGAGAGGCAGGAAGACAGGAAGCTGTGCGGGAGGAAGGTGTCATATAGCTTGAATGAAGACCAGAAGATATAAACCACACCATTTTCCCACCTACACTTTTGGCTAAATAAATTTTATTTTAGAAATTTATGGTTGTTATACAAGTAGAAGCAAATAAGCAACCAGCAAAATAAAATGATATCCTACTTCTGAGTACCTCTTATCAGAACATGTAATGTTTTAATATAAAAATAAATTGAGAGTTCATATGTATCAGGATCACATGGCCACATACAGTAAAGCAATTGTAAAAGATAAGAGAAAGAGTGACAGTACATTGCTTGAAGTATTGAAAAATCTCTTGGTCCCTGTATGGTTAGTGAGTTTGCTTAGATACAGAGGTGGTTTTGTCCCAGAAGTTCATGTTAAGAACAGAGAATTATAAATGGTATGCTTGTACTCCTCATTAATTCATTTACTTATTCAAAACCAGTTTTGATCCTGGTGATGAAAATCAGGACTGAGTCCAGTTTCCCCAATGTAAAGTTTCAATACCTAACAAAACAAGTTTTATTTATAGAACAGAGACAGACTTCTCTGAAGAGAAGGGGCCCCAGAGCTAGGAGTCTAAGGAATTGGGGGTGTCCTGGCCCTTTTATACATTTCCTTTGTTCTCATTCTCTTTTCTCCCCAATCCTGCCTACAGGTCTACTGACCAAAAGGTGGACCAAAAGGTGAAAGTGACCTAAGGGTGGGAATGAAGCCACCCAAGGGTACAGGCAAGAAGGGAGTATTCATTAACAACTCCTACAACTCCTTCAAAGAAGGAACAATTCCCTGGAGGCAGGTAACCTTGGCAACAGGTGGAGGAGGGGAAAGTGCTCTGGAGGCATTAGCATTTTATTTCCTCTTGAATCAGCCCCATGTTCCTGACCCAAACATTCATTACCCACACTGACTGTTCTTTTGCCCCCAATCCTCCAGACTCAAAACCATATCACTTAAATGGTGGCAGAGCAGGGATGTGCTGTTTGAGAAAAGATGGCAAGGTAAGGTCTGATAAGATAGGTGTCCTACTAGTTTTCCTGCACATGTGCTGTATCATGAATAGGGGATACATTATTTCTCTTTGGAAAGAAGATTTCCATAAAGTAGAAAATTTAGAAATAAAATCCTTTAGTGATTTAATCCTTTCACCTCAGAATGAAGAAGACAGGGCTCTGGAGTTTGTGGATTCACTCCATTACCAACCTTGCCAAAGGGCACTGTTTATCTGGGTATCTGATGACAGATTTTAGAATGAGAAGCACATGAAAGTAGTATAATTGAGTTCATTTGTAGAGTCAAAATAACCTGTCCAGTTATTTTCTAGTCAATATTATCCATTCTAAGTCATGAAGATTCTGTCCATCAAAAGAAGGCAGAATCCAGAATGGTTCATTGTCCATAATTAAAATCTTTTAAAGTATTAATTGAAAAACATATTTGAAGTTACACATGAAACAAAGAAACCCACATAATTCATAACCTTATCATGTTTTTCATGTCATTGAGTTAAAAAAAAAGAACAAATCGAAACTTATTATTTCTTATTCCTCTTTATAGGATCCTTTCTCTAAAATGGCACAGAATATGCTCTTTTTTTCACTTAATAAAACTTGGAGACAGGCTTTTATGCATATTCATGGACAGTTGATTAATTATTGATGAGAAGGCCTGGGGCAGGTGGTAGAGAATAAAAAACATTTAGCAGGCAGTAGGGTGGAAGAAGGAGATCTCACACTAGCCTCAGTCCCAAGGGGTCTAGAAACAGAGAGCAAAAAGAGGAGGAGGTGGGGACAGACTCAGTGCTGAATGTCATCAGTGCAGAGTAATTTCCTTGATTTACATATTTAATTGCTTCCTGTCTTTAGCAGTTGTGCTGTAGGATTCTGACACACTTTCTGGGAAATTCATCTGAGGGTAGGAGAAACGGTTTTGTAGGAGGAGAACACTGAGCCTGAGCCTGCTGGTTGTCCTTGGGAGCTGGGGAAGGGTCATTGCTATGAGCTCCTGAACAGATTTCAAGCAGCCCTTTGGACAGATTTACTCCCAAGACCTGATTCTTCCAGAAAAGACAGTATTTTGATAATAGAGGACAGCCCTCAACTTAGAGGCCTTGGGGTTTATAACTGACTAAACATTTGCTTACTGGAATGTCTACTAAATCAACATTTCTTGAATTTATATAGCCATTTATGATTTACAAAGCACTTTCACTTCATCCACGTTAACAAGTCTCTGATGTACGAATTCTCATTTCTGTTTTTCACATGAGAGTACTTAATCTAAGAAGGTAAGTGACTTGTTCATGGTTCTCTTAATAGTAAGCCAGGTCTGAAACACAGACTGCAGGAATTCTAACTCTGGATGGTTACTCCCATGCATGTGTCTCACAGTGTCAGCTTACAGTTAACACTGGACAGTTTTACATATGTGTAGACACACCTACAGATCTTGTCTTTAAACCCCAGTGATATCATATCACACTTTGGTGATGTTTGAAATATTGTGCTATCTTGTTGAATCAGAGAACATATAAAACTTGAAAGTGCCATGTGAATATTCACTATTAGAAATAATAGTTGTATTACTTTAAAATTCCTAACAAAAACCTATGGACTCATGGATTAAGCAAATGATCTTGTAAATACAAGCACCTTAATTCTCTTGATACTTTAAAACAACAAACCTAAATTTCAGGAGAATATTTAACAACCCTCTTTTGTTTTTAGACATATATTTGAGCGAGTGCGGACATGGTGAAATTACTGACTATGAGGCAGAAAGACAAGAGATGTATAAGTTGGCCATGGTACAAATGTCTGTGAATGAGAAGTGGCAGAAGAATTTGAGTGATCAGGGTGTTTGTTTTATTGTGACAGTGCTCTCAGTCCGAAGTAGCACACTGTAGTCCATGTTTTGCTCCACGTAGAAGCTGATATTTGAAGCTTGGTTCACGTGAAATGTGCAAGTAGGCCAAGCCAATGTTCATTTATCATAATGATTTTTCCTATGCAGAAGATAATCGTTTATTTATGATCTCAGTAGTGGAAATCAAAGTAATATTTAAAAAACAATGGCAATTCTGGCCACTCAGTCTCATTTTCTGTTGTGAAGGCAATGGTAAATAATAAATGAGAAGTTGATGCATATTTTAACAGAAATGAATCATTGCATAAATGTTAACTACTTATTTATTAATACTTAACTACTGTATATAGTACTTAATGACAAGTGCAAAAACAAGCAATTTTTCTTTTTCTTGTCTTGACATGCACAAAGAAGCAAAATTCACCTAGATTTTCCCATTGTTACTATGTCACATGAGACATTTATTTGACTGTTTTTCAGTGGGTAATTGGTTGAATGTATTTTTACTATTTGAAAGGTGTTTTAAACAGCCTTTTTTTTTCTGCTGTAATTAAAAGACCTGATTGAAAACAATTTTAGAGGAGAAATTTATTGGGGGGGGGTGTCACAGTTTCTCAACCCATAGACAACTCGATCCATTGCTGTGGGCCCAAAGTGTGGCAAAATATCATGGTACAAAAGTGTGGTAGAGGAAAATAGCTGGAAACATGGCTCCAGGAAGCAGTGAGACAGAGAGCAAGCAAGCACTGTCTCTCCATGAACAAAATATAAACCCCCAGTGACCCACCCCCTCTAGACTCCCTATCTGCCTATAGTTATCAGTTAACCCTATAAGGGGATTAATGCACTGATTAGTTTCTCATAATCCAATAATTTCACCTCTAAACTTGCATTGTTTTACAATAAGCTTCACAGAACACTTAATATGCAAACCATTACAAAGGTTTTAATTCAAAGCCAGTATGGTAAACGCTTTGATTTTCATAACTCCTTCCCAGTATATTGCATTTTGAAAGTAACTTCATCTAACCTACAGTTTTAGATAAGCTTGAGCCTCAGCTATTTGTGGCTCTTTTCAGAAATGAAACAACTCTGTGCCATCTAAAATGTCTTTCAGACACACTTGGTTTCATGCTTCTCTACTTAAATGTCCAACTAATGGTTCCTAGCTTCCTATTGTCCCAGTAATTGCAGAGCTTGCTCAGATTTTTCCTTTTGGTCAGGACTGGCTCTTCTTCGAGTCTTTCTCTTTGTAAGGATGTTTGGGGCCTTGGAATTATTTCCTTTTTTCTGATACATTATGGATGTATCATATAAATGGAGACTTTGAATATAACTGGGGGGACTGGGGATATATAGCTCACTGGGTCGGGTGCTTGCCTAGCATACACAAGGCCCTGAGTTCAATCCTCAGCACTAGTGCACACACACACACACACACACACACACACACACAAATGCTGATTTACAACTGAGAATCTTAGCATCAGGAACTTTCAGTCAGAAAACAAATCATCCCTATTGACAGCCTGGAAGAATGGTTAACTGGCCCCAGAACCTAGTTTCAGTTATGATTTGAAGTTACAGTCTAAATCTTTGCAAAGGATTTCCCTTACTTTCTACTACTGAGGCTTCTGTTTTGATGTCAGCAGTGACCCTCCCTCCTCTGTGACTGCTAACTCAGTTCTACCAGTCATAGCACAAGAAGTCATAATCACTGGTTAATATCTTCAGTTGGAATTTAGTACCTATGAGTGTTGAGTGTCCTTCTGATCTGTATTTTTTTTAAATTTTTATTTATTTATTTTTTTATTGATTGTTCAAAACATTACAGAGCTCATGATATATCATCTTTCATACATTTGACTCAATTGGGTTTTGAACTCCCATTTCTACCCCAAATACAGATTGCAGAATCACATCTGTTACATACTCAGATTTTTACATAATGGCATATTAGTGACTGTTGTATTCTGCTACCTTTCCTATCCCCTACTATCCCCCCTCCCCTCCCCTCCCCTCCCATCTTCCCTGATCTGTATTTTTAATGTGACTTGCAAATTATCATTTAGAAAATATTTTTTCTATATATAATATGAGGAAAAAATTTCCTATTTCTTGGTGATTCATACTACTTTTCTTAGAAACTAATTATTCACACATCTTAAAATTTCACTTTTCCCCACTGTATGTGGGAGCTCCATACTCCTTGCTATCAATATTGGAAAAACTAATGAGACTCATAAAACTAGTGTTTTGATAAACATGACTATACATTAGAATTACACTAAATGCCTTTATAAAAGAAGATTCCTGTGACTCCCCATTGAATTTCCGAGATAGCCTAACAAGGTATAGAATCCAATATTCTGTAGCTTTGGGAGTTTCTTAGGTGATATTGCAGTATGAAAACATTTCGGCACCACTGTCTTAAAGTTGTTATACATAATGACTTAATCCTGTTGCAAACTTGAATCTTCTCTGATTTAATTTTAAAAATGTTTCCTCTTTATTATATTAAATAACATCCAGAGTTTTGGGTTAATAAATGCAAATGTTACTGCATCCACCTATGCCTCTAGACTGGATAAGGATATTGATAATCTGATGGGAAGATAATTTTATGATTTAATATGGCTAAGGAATACAAAGTGTCAGAACCAATTTTATTCAGCAGTGGAATAAAGTAGGCCAGTGGAAGATACTAAAGCTAGCAATCCTCAGTTCTTAGAACTGACTGCCCCCAGCATGGTGGCAGGAAAGAAGTTAGGAAAAGTAATAAAAGGGTCAAAAAAAATTGGTGTGAAAACAGTTGCAGAATCCTGTGAAGCAGACTGTCCCCATGAATGTGGGAAATTTGGTTAAACAGTGGAGGGTAGTGTATATTCCTACAGATGAACAAGACACCTTTCCTTTCAGTACACCTTACTCACAACCATGTGTTCATTATCTAATACTGGACACAAAATGAGTTTCCATGTGTACTACAGACACTGCTAGAGCACAGGGTGAAAGGAACATGTATGCATGGCATCCTGAATCATCCTACCACAGCAGTACCTCTCTTTATAACCAATACATGCCAATCAGAGCTTCTAAAGAGAGGACATCTTTCATATCTCCGCTGAAGTTTGGAATATAGGTTGTATGGGGAAGTATTGAGCTTTCAAAGAGACAAGAACACAAACTCTCATCCAGAGATGAGAAACATGAGGCAGGGCTGTGTCATGCACTAACAAAGCTGAATGTGCTGGCATTAGTGTGGAAAAAACCTTCAAGCATGTAATATAAGTATTCAAAGAGTTAGTGTAATCTTTGTCTGCAGAACCAAATGGCACTGCATGTAGTGATGAAAACTTGGGCTTCATTTGCTTCTTGGCCTAACCAATTGTACATACCTTGTCTGTCATCTACATCAGAGTTAAGGTCATAAGAATTGCATGTGGTATACAAGGTGACCAAGTTCATAACATTTTTTTAAAAAAATTATTCTCTGGGAAGCAGTGAAGTTGGGGTAATATAAGAAATGAAATTAATGAAATTAAAATGAAATGCAGTCGAGATTCGGGAATAGAGAGGTATCCCAGAGACAATAGACAAATAATGTTTGTATTTAACTAGTGATACTTTGCTCTGCTTTTTTTTTTTTTTAATCCTAGGCTCCCATAGTCCTCTCACTCTCACGCTTCTGCTGGGGTATCTACAACTTCCTTGAAGTATTCTTTAATATGACTAAGGAATACAGAGTGTTACCATCCTGTCATTTCCAGATTTGTGTTCTTTAAGAATAATCTTTAAGAATATAATAAAATCGTACTTCTTTTCCTTTCCCACCTTCATGAAAAGATGGATTATAATATCCTTAATGTATAAATGTAAACTAGACATGTCTTCTTCATAAATTCATATGTTAATCTAGAAGAGTTTACATGTTTCATTATTTCATCCATACTTTCTTGTCTAATCCTCTTTTTAGTCATTTTCTCATGTGGCAACTGCCCAGCTGTTTCTGATCTTAGCAGATTCCATTGCTTAGATCCTTAAGTGCTGGTTATACCACCTCTGGATTTCTGTCACGTATTTGAAGCTTTCCAATTCCAATTCTGCTGAGGACCCTTTCCTCCTGCTCTGCATCATTGTTAACAAGCCTCTCAGAAACTATGGAGGAACAAAACGAAAGGCAGGTGCTGTGTGGTTCATGTACATTTTTAAATAATGAAGACGTTGAATAATACTTGTTTTCGAATATGCTTGACAAAGTTCTCTAAATAGTTATACATTTGTTATATTGTGTCAAATTAAATATTTGAAAAAGTGCCTCTGGCAAAATGTGACATAAAAAAAGAGTTGTGACCTTTTATGAAAAAGTATAATGAAGTGAGATGAGCATTGGTGGAAGGTGCTAGTTTGAGTGCCCTACAGGCTGAAATTCTTTATCTGGAAAGCAAAAATAATATGGCAGCCCAGTGCTGCAGAAACTTTCTGGAAAAATTGCCTCCTCTGCAGAGATGAAGTGTTAACAGATAAATGAATTTTATAGAAGTTGAAGATTCTACTCAGATAAACACTCACATATTTCAGACTTATAAAAATGTTTGGTGTGGATTAGATTTAAGAATATTTGACTTGAGGATGTCATTTTATGTTTTAAAAAATTACTTGCTATTTTATTATCATTGGAGAGAGTAAGTGGTATTTATCGGACCCTTGTGTTGTCAGAGCAGCTTGTTAGGAGTCAGAGAGGCTATTCTTCTCTCAGATTTACATGTTTTGTTCTATTTATATTGGTGGAGCAGGGGGTTTTGCATTTGTGTGTGTGTGTGTGTGTGTGTGTGTGTGTGTGTGTATGTTTTATTATGGAGGAGGATGGTTTGTTGTTATCTGCTTGAGGTAATAAAAATCTCTTAACAGAGGAGTTCAATGGAGGAGGTGGAATTGAAAATACACTTTAATGAAAAATAATAAAAGCTTAATAGGTTTGACATGTGATGGGAGGTGGCTCAAAGAAGAGAAAACTGGGCAGAGTAGATAATGAGAGCTCTGAAAAAAATCTAATACATAACCTTAACATAGCAATGAGAGAGAGATTCGTGGTGGGAGAATCAACAAGTATTTCCCAAAGACTCCAAGTGCAGCAGTGTAGTAAGATCTCCCCTGAAGGAATTTATGAGGGTGACATGAATGAGATATGCTAACTATATGGAGCAGCATGTGGAAGTATGTGGTGCAGTGTATGGTAAGTGGCATAGAAAAGAGGTTGAGGCTGACTAAACCTGTGGTAACACTGGCATGGAATTTCAAACTGGTTTTGATATCACCAATTACATGGTTTTAACTCCTAGCAGAAAAAGGAGAGTCAAGGTCATACATTGATACCTCTTATCTGTAATTTTTTCAATCAATTCTGATAACATGACCAGGAGGTGAGGAAGACAGTAAAAATGTGACATGCTTGTCATGTTCTTTGGGGCATAAGTAAGGGGTAGAGTGACAACTGTGAGGAGGATTTTGTCATCTGTGCTGACAAAATGCAGGGAATTTAATATAAGGGTGAAAGACAAAAAAGAGATTTGCATTCCGGAGAATGGGACCTCTTCATAGTGCAGGTAGGGAGAGGAAGAAAATATTATAATACTGAAGTTGGAGTAAGTGCCTAAGAAATGAGAAGAAAACTAAAAGAAAGAGACTCCTAAAACTACACCAATCCCAGCCTGATAAGCCTGGTGAAACTTCAGCATTCAGTGAGACCAACAGAATATTGAATGCTGCAGTTGTCCATTATAATTTCTCATATTGTGCTCCAAATCCTCTTTTGCTTAGCTTCCACATAACATAGGAACTGTGGAGTTTTAGGGTATCTATGAAACATTTGAATCTGGAAAAATGACTATTAATTACTCTGGAATTTAAGAGAGTGAAGACCACTTTACAAATATTTTTTGTAAATCAGTAAAGGAAAGAAAAGCCCTAAAAGTAGAGAATTTCTTGATACTTAATTAAGCAATTAAATAATTGTAATCATACATGAATAATATTTTCATTGGTTGCAAATCAACTCACTGAGACACTTAAGAATTCAAGCAGACTATCAGAATATAGAATTGACTCATTGAGATAAGACTACTGAGAAAGGAAGGAAGAGAGATAATTGGGAGAAAACTATGATGAAAAATTTGAAGACACTATGTCATATTCGTGATATTCCAAGTCTATCAGCCTGATATCAATGTGTTATTTATAGAAATGATTCACGGCATCTGACACTTATTCTTTATCTGTCAATATCTGATCTTTGCTGCCTCCCCTAACTTATTCTCCTAGACCACATATTTTAGATCTGTTTTATATATGGACTGTATTTATTAGAGATATTTCTACACCTATTTTTATTTTCATTCCTTGAAAATGTCTTTAGGATAAAAAGAGACAATGTAGAGTATTTAAAAAAAGAAGCCACTGGACTGAGCACCCCGAGTTGTGTTTGAGTTCTGACTTAGCTACTCACAGGATTTTAAAGTTGCTCCATATCACTCTAATCTGTAAATGAAAGCATTGAATGAGGTGATATTTTAGTTTTCTATCAAATAATACGGTCTGTGATTGCACATTTATCATTTTGGGGGGCAAATGAGAACTTAAAATTTTATCATAAGGTGATATTTTTTATGATTCCCATGTCTAAAATAGAGTAAACTATTTCTCTTCTTCTTCATTATCTGTCTTCTTCTTCTTCTTTTATATTTCAGCCGGGTCTCTTTCTACGTACACAGAGACTTAGTGTTATAAATGATCCCTTAAGCACCAAGATCTGAGGACCAAATGCCTGCAATAGATGAGTTCTGGTGATTGCCAGGGTTGATTTGTCAGCAGGTCTTCTCACCTGCACTTCAATCTGTTCTCTTAAGTAAAGGCCTTTGCAGAGAGATGTTGCCTGGTGGGTGGTATGAAAGCCTCACTACCTTTCCACATTTTTGTGCGTCTGTATTATCTCATCTCCTATCCTTTTTTACCTCTTGTCTCCACTGTATTGTGGTAATCAGGGTTTTGTATAGCTCTATAGGTATAAAAACTACAATGGTTGGAGCAATGAAAAGGTGAAAATAATGATCTCATTAGTTCTTACTTCAGTTGAAAGCACATTGGACTGGTACTGAGGGTTTAGCTCAGGAGTAGACTATGTGCTTTGCATGCGTAAGGCTGTAGGCTTAAAATCCAGCATGCAAACAAACAAAAATACATTTGGCTGGTGATATTAGGTAATAATTTGCATCTTTTGTTACTTTTCTAAGTTACAACATGGCTTCAACTCATTAAGTAGAGCTTGAATTACTTTCCCCTAATTCATTAATTATTCTCCTACCTGCACTGAAATATTTTTAATATTTACTTGTGTGTTAGTTCTTCCTATGGTTTATCTCTATCTTCTTGTTCTCCTTCATACCCAAAGTGCATACTGATATCAGATTGTGAAAGACCTACTGAGGAGTTGGGGAGCAATTACTGGAAACCTGTAGAAATATATCCAATAAAATTAATATCATAAAGTCAGATTTGAAAAAAATTACTCATCTCTCACCAGAAATTACCAAGATTGTACTGCTGCTGTTTTAGTTCTTCATGGTCTTATTGATGATTAATTGCCACTACTGTCCAAGTTTCTGTAATTTTCTCTTTTACACAAAAATAGATTAAGTCTACCAATTACTTTTCTGTCATTAAATGATAGTAAACAGTAGACATTGCTGTCTCTGAAAAGCTCCTCATCTGAAAGTCAGCTTTCCCAATATCCATTCTTCTCATAGTATAATGTTTATAAAATCTGCCATTACAACCTATACCTCTACCATGAGTGGGTACTTATGGAATAGAATGCTCCAACTTCCAAATTCTAGGATAGGGCCTCCTGGGCCATTGCAAAGGAATGCATACACTGACTGTAGGAGGCACTCATTATTCAAGTTTATTAGCAATTAAATTGTTTCTGTTCCCAACACCATTGCATTTTTTATTGATGACAGTTAATTTGGAATATTATGTAATTACATAGTTTTGAATTATATAATAAACCACTCTAATAATATAGTGCAGTCATTCAGTTGGAACTCTCTAGAAAACCTGGAGTTAATTCCTCATATATTTCTCTCCAGCACAATTGTTATTCTTCCTATATTATTCTCATCACGTCATATGTGGTGTAGGACATGCTCTAAGTCTGCAGGCAGGAGAAAATCATCAGAGTATGGATTTATAGAGACTGTGCACATTTTCTTTTGGTTTTCCAATGTTACAATTTTGTGGCACCTGGATTTCTCTTTTGATTTTTTGTTTGAGCTTCTAAAATACCTCATTGTAACACGCAAATTTTATCTCTAAGTTTTACCTGCCTTTTATATTAAATCAGAGACAACCTTATTTCCTTTGAAATTGGCAGAAACTTATAACATATTTTCCAAAAAGTTTTGTGACATTTGAAAGTATCCTACAAAAATGTCAGAGTTTGCTCAGTTCCCGTTTTATCAAGAAATTCTGGTCTATTCAAATACAGCCTGACCCCAGGTAGAGAGTATTTTATAAATGAGCTAATATAACACACAGCATACCCAGACAGAAATAAGTCTCATTACAATGGAATTCTGTAAAAAGAACTGCTTCACTCTTATTTCCTGTATAAGCTATTTGAATCTTTACACAACAGGGCAGACTCTTCTTACCCCAGAAGTGTGTGTGTATGTGTGTGTGTGGGGTGCACCCACACACATGCACATGCACAGGTTTCTTCATGAAAGGATATAGCTTTCCTGCTTAAGGCTTTAGAAAGACACAATGAATTTGTATAAAATGATTTGTATAAAAAGAGACAATGAATTTGTATAAAATGAATTTGTATAAAATGATTGAAGCCACACTCTCTTCCAAGGATGGTATATATTTTATAATATATACTTGTTGTACGTATTAAACTACTATTAGTATAATTAAAGTTCATTTTTATTATTATTTTAAACAAATGACCAGTAGTAACCTTTATCACAATCAAGAGTAGACTTCTAACATATTTCTAATTTTTTGAGTCTTTATTTTTTTTAATATTTAATTTTTAGGTATAGATGAACACAACCCAATGCCTTTATTTTTATGTGGTACTGAGGATTGAATCCGGGTCCGCCCGTGCAAGGGGAGTCCTCCACCGCTGAGCCACAATCCCAGGCCCAAGTCTTTCTTTTTTACACATACATTTCCAAACATCTACAGTTGCTTTGTATATATTGACCTGTGTGCATTTATACATATGTGCCTATAAACACACACTTATTATTTATTTTATAATGTGAAAGTATTAAATTGTGCTTAGTTACTTTCTCAAACAAGTAAGTTAAGCTACTTCTTACTGATATCATCCATGAAACTCTTTGATCCTCCCTTCCTTCTCCTCTCTACCTTCCATTTTTGATTTTCAAAAGATAAAATATTCTTTCACCTTTGTTTTTGAGTTTCCAAATTCTAAATTTTTGTAATGTTTTTCCTTTCACTTTTCAAGAGTCATTATTTATTAAAAGAAAAGAAAAAGATAAAATGACATCTGACCCCAGACACTCCCTGGTCAAGTTTAACAGGACATAATTAGGATGATCTTGCCACATCTGGTTCTTGATTTGGAGCCTCATCTGTGGGTTTGTGAACCTCCAGGGGAAAGTAGAGACCCACTGAGCTCTAATTGTGCTTTGTTAATGTGATCATTTAAAAGTTTTTTTTTCTCACACATTATTTTCAATAGCTATTATATCTTTTTATGATCAGATATAAATTGGGTTTTTTTTTCCTCTCTGCCTTCGGAAAGGATGTTAAAATGTCAGTGATGCACGTAAAAACTTAGTTGCTTAAAGAAATACAGAATAATGTGGCACGTTGTCTACAAGCTTTGAGGGAGGCATTTGACAAGGCCAGTGCATGTATAATGTGTGGGCATTCTACAGAGTCAGCGACAGTGCTGAAGACCGAAAATAAGCCTCTGAAGTAACATAGAACACCAGTTCTGGGCTTTTGGGAAGGAAAGAAGAGGAAAGCTCAAAAGGGGATTAGTAATGTTTACTGAAGTAGAGACCCTTTACCCTTGAATTGACTTTCCTTTCTTTTTGTTCAGCTGCAGAAGCCTGACCTAGAAAGGAACCTTTGCACAAATAAAAGGGAAAACATGTCCACTCTAATAACCTCTCTCTGATTTTTTCTTCACCCTCTCCCTCACTTTCCATTTCTTTCCTCTTCATGCCTTCCTTGACTTCCTGTTTGGGTCCATGTCCACCTTCCACTGTCTTTTTTTTTTTTTTTTTTTTTCTTCCTGCTCATTTATTTCTTCCTTTTTAACCTGCCAGGGAGGTTTTCATTTTGTTTTGTTTTTATACTTTATAGAAAACTGGTAGATACCACAATGCAGAAAAAAAAAAAATGTAGGCCAAAATGAACAAACTAATCAGCTAATATCTATAGTGCCTTATATTTAAATAACAATGTGTCCTGCCTTGGTACTGAGTATTCATTATGGTATTTTTTTCCATATCAGATGAAGTAACCAAATGAACCAAATGAATAATTTCTGAGAAAACATAGTATGTTTCCTCATTTTTATGGGGAGTAATCCATGAGGCACCTGTTATGGTGTTATTGTTACTATATTTATGCCATTTATAATAGTATTGATGATGAAATTTTTGAAAGAAAGGTAAATATTTATAAAAAAATAAGATACTAATTTTTGAGGAACAAATTGTCCAGTAGTCGTTTTCTACTTTATATTATAAACATTTATGGAGTTTTCAAAATACCAATTGATTGAACCCCAACTGAGAGAAATCAAATCAGAATATATAGTAGAGTCTAGCACTGTATTTTGAGACAATTCCCATCCAGGCAATTCCAATACTTAACCAGCATTACAAATCTCTAGTATGGAAGAAGTTCAAAGTGGGGAATAGTGCACACCATCACTTCTATGATGTAGAATAAATCCAAACTCAAAACACCTTGTATCTCTATCAGAGTGGATTTTGTATAACTATAATTTGGGTGAAATAAAGGAACTAGTTGGTTCTTACCTTGTGGCCCACTGCTGATCCCTTCAGAGAGTTTTCTGATCTGTGCCTGAGGCTTTAGTTCAGGCCTCACAGTGCCAGAGCAGCCAGTGGGTAGGAAAGGCTTCCTTCCATGCTGTTGGATATGTCTGCCTTGCAGGTGCCATCCTTTCACAACATCAGGGCCTTAGGCTGGCCAAAAGGGTTCTGCAGAGAGAATGGCTATAGCTCTTCAGGGTCTGCAGAACAAAGTGGGACTTAAAAAGAAGAGTAGAGGAGGTGAGACTAGTAATGCCAGACAGGATAGAAAATGTCCAGTTTAATATCAATTTTAGATAACACTTTTGTGGCATAAGAATCTGATTTTAGCTCGGGTCTAGAATCAAATTCCCAACACAAGCAGAGGATAGTTTTCATCTTAAATTCCTAGTCATGGTTAATCAGATAAATTGTTACAGTTTAATTCTTTAAAAATCTTTTATTCAATATTTAATTAAATACTTAAAAAATATGGTTGTTGATCTGACTTCAAATTTAACTGGGGTATCTTGTATGCTTATTTACTAAATTGATAAAAAAAAATCCAGGACACTGAAAAAGAACAATAAGGTTTACAAATACTCAGACACTGTGGAGGATAAAGGATAAGGACTCAAAGATGGAACAAATGTGGGTGCTAAATGAGACTGAAAAGTAAAGAACTATAAATTAGCTTAATTTCCTCCTTCTTTGCAATTGCAGTAACCTAAGATTCCCCAGATGAAAAGAGAAGTTAGGATTTTTATTTTATATTGATATTTTAGGCTTATGTTTTACTGAACAAGAGAAAAATTTGAATTACTGTGATTTTCCTGTGAAGACGAAAATTCACCAGGAAGAGTTTCCCAGCAGGCAATGGAGTTACTATCAGCTTTTGTCACAGGACAAATCTGCCAGGGCAGGTGCTTTGGGTTCAGCCCCAGAAAGTTTTCTAGGCCCAGTCTATGCTGACCTGCAGAATATGTAGGAAAGCAGTCTCATAAATAGCAGATGTACTACCATAGGGTAACACAAATTGCTACTTTAATCTCAAATTGGAAAAGTATTTAATAATTGTGCCTATTTAATCTATCTTTCCTGTGAGTAAGATTGAGCAATTCCCAGAGTCTTGTTTATAAATTACTTAACTGTTTTAATCTATTTTCTAATAGCCCACAGTGATTTCCAGTCAAACACAGCCCGTGAAAAAGATCCATAATGTCAATCACTTAAACATATTTAAGAAGAAATCTATATTATTGTGGTTATCACAAGAATTATGGTGAGACCAGGAATCGTTTTGAACATATTCAAGGAAACAATTCCCTGTCTCTTTGGCGGGATCATATTATACTGGCTTCCTTTTTAAATTAATCATCGGGTCAAAAGTCAGAGATACATACTAATCATTTTATATGGTTTTAGCCATTCCCATTTTTCTCAGTGTCTCAAGCAATAGACACTTGATGCATATATTTGCTGACTTGTTTTTATTGCTCTCAGGAAGCACAGGGAACAGATGATGAGGAATGTGGCCATTACCCACAGGCAGCTTGAGGTCAATAATGCTTGACTGGGCTTCTAAGGTGAGGTGAGAGCCCTGGCTGGGAGATCCGAGACAAGTCTTCATCTGTGAAATGGGGACAGCATTGCAACTCAGTGATGAAGAACTGTTGGAAACAATAAGATATGGAAATTCCTTGTGAATGATGAGTTGCTTCCTGAATGTAGGGTATTGATAGCTCCTTGGTTATGAAAATCAAGGAAGGGAAATAAGGAAATAATAACATCCAATAACAATAACACCAACTGTGGGAGAATCTGAGTTACTAAGACACATGTTCTGATTTTAGCTCGAGTCTAGAATCAAATTCCCAACACAAGCAGAGGATAGTTTTCATCTTAAACTCCTAGTCATGGTTAATCAGATGAATTGTTATAGTTTAATTCTTTAAAAATCTTCTATTCAATATTTAATCCAGAAATTTTGGCAAACACAGAAAAGTAGATATAAATTAAGCATCTTAATTTCATCACCTGGACATGTTAATACTTTTGTACATCTTTGTTTCATTTTTTTTAATCCTATGCACATGAGTTCATGTGAATATACATATGTACATATTTGTACTTGGATTATATTTGTAACCTGGTTAGTCTTTAGGTAGTATGTGTTTTATTATATGCATCTATGTATTTTCCTATAATTTTTGGTTTGCCTTTTATTTCATATTATTATTAGGAAATTTTGTTTTTTATGAGTAGATTTTTATTTTTATTTTTTTAAATTTTGTCATTCTAATGTTTTATTCTGATAAGTCCCTCTGTAAAGGGAATTAATAGAGATTTGTTATAAAGAGCCTCGATAACTTTTTTTAACACTTGAAAAAACAAATTGTCAAATTTATTTTGAAATTATTCTAGGTTTACATCGCACAATATACAAAATGTGACATATATTTACCCAGATGTCCTTATTGGTAGGAGGTACATTGAGAATGTAACATAATTGTGTGTTAATATGTTGAATGTCCATTGAATGTCCCTCAGCTGGGACAGTGTTAGTAGCAAATAGCATATTTTCATATTTTAAAGAATGTGAGGATCTGTATCTTTAATCACATAGAACGTAATAATGGGAACATAGGGAATATTCTGAGCTACTGCCACTCTTCAACCCAAGGCTTAAAGAGGTCACTTAGAGGATGGGTGAAGAGCTTCATTTTGCTACATTTGCTACATGAAATGATTCATTGTAACCAACTCTCTGGGAAGAGTCATCTGAATGGGGGACTGTGCTGGGAAAGGGCTGACTCAATGGCCAATGAAAAATTTCTATTTCCAGATTTATATTGCATCTCTGTGTCATGCTATTAGTGTACATTTTGAGTCCATTAACCCAATACCACAGATTGGGTGAGTTGTAAACAAAGGAAGTCAGAGTTTACTTCAGGTCAGAGTTCTAGAACTATGGTCCAAGGGCCCTATCTGGTGACTGTGTTCCTGCCAGGAGAATCCCTTTGTGGTACAGGGTATCATGTATTAGGATAGTGCATGTTTGAGTGTCTCTGTGGTCTGGGTTCAGTTTTAGTTTGCCATATTGAATGGATTGATTCAATGTAGAAAACTTCTTGGGAAGAGTCATCTGAAATTTGGAAGAAAAAGACTATGTCAGGAAAGGAGATATTCTTGATTGCTGCCCATTGAAACTACCTTTATATTGACATTCATATCAATTTGTGTGCATCTAATTAAAATATTATCTGAATTTAAAATATAACACTAGATAGAATAGTTTAGTTCTTTCTACTTTCCTTATGTAATATAGATAACATGAAATACATGGGAACCTTAGTGAATAATAGGAAAGGATTTTTGTGATTCAAAAGGAATGCACATTTTGAGCTAAAATTGGGTCTGTCAAGCCCTTCAAATGGTGATTGTCAATCCTAAAATATAAAAACAAAATAAACACACACACATATATATCCCATAGTTTAAATGATATATTTATTTTTAAACTATCTGCAGTATGAGCCAAAAGACAAATTTTAAACTAATACCTGTGCTCTATTGTAACTGACATTTCAGCTATTCCATTTGACAACTTTTTCTAAATTTTTGGTCATTGAAAATAAACCAATATAGAAACTGATCCCTGAGGCAGAAAGTAAAAGAAATAAGTAGTTTGGGGTATAAGAAAAGCTGGATTTAAATTCAAGTTGATTTCAGCTTAATAGAATGAGCACAAGCACACACACAAAAACACATATACTCTGGTCCATTATTTCTTAAATAAAGATTTCTTGAAAAGATTGGCTTTTATCATATCTAGAGTAAAGAATAAAAATTGATATACCACAGAGATAAAATTAGAAAACAAAAGTGAAGTTAAGATTTATCTATTCAACAATAACTAATAAGCTATTAACTATGTTCTAAGACAATAAAAATGGACCTTGTTTAAAACATGCTACTTAAGGCAGTTCTCTTTGAGGAGGCCAGCTACCAGGATTGAGATGAGAAGAAGACAACTACATTGGGACTTAAAAAGAATAAATACTTTTCCCATTGTTCTTTGAGTACTTTGGTTTTTTTCTTTATAGCATTTAACTACAAATTATGAATACCAAAATTATTTGTCTCAATTTTCTCTCTCCCCCACGTACAAATATAAGCTCTAGGAGAACAGAGACCATCAGCCTGATTGTGGTGGAGATGATAAAGATGCAAGTAAGCCAGGTATGGTGGTGCATACCTGTAAATGCTGGCAACTTGGGAGATAAAGGCAGGAGAAACACAAGTTGGAGGATAGCCTCTAAAACTTGGCAAAACCCTGCCTCATTAAAAAAAAAAATGGAGAGGGGACTGGGAATGCAGCTCAGGGCTAGAGCAGCCCTGTGTTCAATCTTCAGTATTCCCCCTGCCACAAACACAGATGCAGGTGAGTGAATGGAATGAAGACAAGGTAGAAGAGAGAAAAATCTAGCCCAGGGGTCTAGGTGAGATTATAGTTTTTCAGACTTTGTAGGAAGCATTTGAAATTGACATGTGGATAGATTCTATATAATATATTGGCGCTAACTCCAAAAGAAATTATGGTTAAATGAGTGGCAAATGAGGAAAAAGGGGATAGTATCTCCAAATTTCCTAGCTTAAGTAACTAAGTGAGCCATGATGGCTTTCAAGGTGAATAAGATTTGGGAAGGGCACTGGTTTGGAAGTGGAATCAGGGGTTTATTTTTAACATTTTGATTTAATATATCTATGAATCAACCAAATGAAGATGATAAAAATATGGCTGTCTAAGTTTGCCTTGAATACCAAGTCAGGAGACTTAAATTTGCAGCTGATTTCTTTAGATATTTATTAAACACTGTGTTTCTAAGAACCACAATTCACCTCCAACTTCAAAGAACTTAAAAATTAGAACAACAAAGGAAAGCTAGAGGAGTAAAGAGAAATTAGGAGATAAACTCGGTAGAACTAGTATTTCTATGATCCTCACAATGGGTTTTAGAGAGGATCTTTGTAAGTGAATAAAAGTAATAGATGTCTTTTATGAACTGATGGACCACTTTTACAAACACAATGTTAAGGCAAGAAAGTTCTCCACTCCCAGGTATCAGTGAGATGTTGGAGCCAAGGGAACAGCCTAAGAGGTGCTTTACCTGGGGATCTGGCAGATGGAAGATATCTGTCCTCTGAATGTAAAGTCTCTTATTGTCCCTTCCCTAACCTTCCCTCAGATTCTGATCCTGAAACTTAACAAAACATGTCTTTTTGAGTCACCTGATACCTTATAGGGCAGGTGGTACGAGGCCAAATGAGAGGAGGGTACCAATATTTGAATCAACTGATGACCTTTCTGTCCCTCCCTTTATTTCTCTGACACTGGAGAGCCACCTTGTGTCTGTGCATTTGCAGAGCTGGAATATAGTGATGCTCTGAGTTTGGGGTATTACTGAATGGCTGGTGACTCCTGACCTTATTCTGTTTCTTTGAACCAGAGGAGGAGAGTTAATCAAACGACAAGGTAACAAATTTTGACTGGACAAAGCTCATGCTCTTTTATGTGGGGAATAATTAACCTATGAAAATCACTGATGCTGGACAATATTAAGCAGGTAATTTAAGAAGACTCTAAAAGGGAAATGAACATTTATATGAATTTAATTAACAGAAGCAGTTTTAGAATCTAAAATAATAACCAGTATACCTTAAGTCTTGACTTAAAGGGGAAAAAAAAAACCTGCTTAATTTTCAGAGAAGAGGCAGTCTACATTGCCCTCACCCACTGTAGAAAACAAGCATTTTATATAATACTGATATGCCCAACAGCCTTAATTAAGATGGACTTGAGATAGGATGATATGGTCATAAGACTATTTCTCTTAACTAGTAAATGAATACTACCATTTATTAAAATGTTGTCCCTCTCAAAATTTCCAAATTGCTATCTATGTCATCATCATCTATCATCCTTTTCTAGGAGCCCAAGGAAAAGACTAGATGAATTTGAGAATTACAAAACTATAGAAAAATCAATATTTTAAAACTTATGTCCCTTTCTGGTCATTAACTAGAATGCATGGAATACTGAGTAAACTGATATTCTTTTCTGAAAATATCAGTTTATGGAACATCCCTGAACGAAACCAAGAACTATATGGGGATATCACAAAAATCCCAGACACTGATTTGGAAAAAAAATGAAATTAAGGGCAATTATATTTATTAAAAGCACATTTCTTGGAAGATATTTTGCTTTGCGGGTAGAGAGTTTAGAGCGGTATTCATTCTGTCTGACCATGTTTAAGCTAAGTCATTAAAGATGCTATTGCCTCATCCAGATGTTTTAGGACAATTAGCCATGTGAGAGCCAGACGGAGAGTAAGATGGCAACAGCCATTTCAGCAGACATATGCTTCATCTTTACTGGAAAAAAAAAAAAAAAGAAGAAGAAGAAGAAGAAGAAAAAAAGAAGGGCAAAATGAATAATTGTAGAAAATACTTTTAGAATATGTTAGAATATGTTAAATTATCTTCCTTCAGAGTGGTTCATCACTTTGGCTAGAATCTGAATCATCTTCCAGGAGAGACAAGAGAGTGACAAGCCTTGACTGTTTTAATATTGTTTAAAGATTGACTAATTGACTATCCTAGGTAATTTGAATTTAAATGTAGTAAAAGTAATGATCCTTAATTTTTAAAGGTCTTGATGAATCACAAACTCTCATTCGCTTTAAAATAAGGGCTGAAGGTGAAAGTCTTTTGAAAATTGCTAAATGATATTGTTTTAAAAGAAAAGGTATCATTCACATGATATTTATTTTGCTTTAAAAACACAATACAAGCAAATATATTTGTTATCTTTTATTGTTGGGTAAAGATTTAAATATAGACACCAAGGAGAAAAAGAATTAGTGGATTCCTGTCTGCTCACTAGAATCCTAAGTGGAGTATCCTCAGACTGGCCAATATTGTAAAGTCCCATCCTATGAAGTTAGAATTTTTGTCTGGGCTACTAAAGCAGAAGCCCTGAGTTTCTGCTCTGGCCACGTGAGCGCTTTTAATAGATGTGAAAAGGCAGCAGCCCATCTCACTGGACATCGACAAGGCAGTAAATAAATTTTCCATTCTGGGCCTCTGCCAGAAGCAGTCATCATTCTGCAGTCCCTGCTGTCCTGACCAAGGAGAGTCACACAGAGCATTAGTCTCAGTCTCTAGATTATTAGATAGGGAGGACAAGGAACATGAACAAGGAGAGAAGAGAGTAACCTTCAGTCTGGAAAGTCATCCCTGGAGGGTGTGAAAGGACCATGTAGCTTCAGCATTGCCTGAGAGACTGTATGCTGGGTCCCCAGAACACCGCTCTGCAGTTCCTTGTATGGGTGCTGGTTTTCATCCTTTTAATACTATATATTTTATGATATGTCTCTCCTCGGTTTCATGTCAGTCTGCTTTTCCAATCTAATACTTGCATTTCCCATCAATTCTTTCTCAAGCTCTCTGTGAAGTTCTGATTTCCCTTTCCAGCCTGACTTCTAATTCCTTTCTTAATTCATTGTGCCCTTATGCCTCTCCCTCGATGTGTAAAGAATGCAGTCTTGCTTCTGATGCTGGAAGCAGTAGGCTTGTAAAACATTTGGTCTCAGTGTGAGAAGTGAATGGCATTTTTATCCTCTACTCAAATCAGCTCCAGTGATCTTGAAATATATAATATGGCGCTGGCACTCTTAATGCATGGAGACATTAATGTCACTGATGGCCTCATCAGGCACAGAAAAGTCCAAATGCTCTGCCCTGGATGTTGCCTTGTAGGCTATGGGTGAAGGGTTTCTCTTGCCTCAGCCAGAACCAAGTTTTATAGAAGATGGATATGGCTCATCAAATGAGATTTTTACAGTACAGTAAAGTGTGAATCTAATTGCAACAAGAGCCAAAGAACTATAGTAAAGAGGTAGTTGCAGGCAAGGAAAAACAAAACAAAACAAAACAGCTTAGGTTTGTTAATGTGAAATGCTAGCCATGTGGCCATGAGGATCAGGGAGCTCTAGGGCATCACAGCATACAGAAAAACTCAGGTGCTGCCCAAGGGCATTTAATTACATTGTTCTAATTTGTATTATTAATGACAATATTAAAGCACAGGCAGGCAGTTTGGTGGAAAAGTTAGAAGAATCAAAGATGGCATAAATATTCATTTTCCTGTATCTCATCATTTTGCAAAAACACATACAGCCAGCCATTTACTTAGACACAGGCCCATAACCAAATCATCATTAAGCACGGACAGAGCAACATGCCCTCAGGAACAGTACTCAGTAGATATTTGCATTTTGGCATTGCTACTCTCTTCCCCACAGAGCAGTTTTTCTGCCAAGTTGCGAATATTGTCCCTGATGTTTGGTGTCTCTTAAAATGAAGCCTGCCCATGTAAGCTGAGTAAAGGAGCCAGGGAAAGGGTATACCTCTTTCTTGCTAAATCTCCTCAATGCTCAGGGAGACACACAATATATACTAGAGTGAATGAAAGAAAAATAAATTGCATGAATGTTATAAATAAACTGTAAAGTCCTTTGTTAGAAGAAAATTTTTCCCCCTTTTTACCAATTTGCACAACTCACAAGTAACTAAACACTAAAGAGGGTAAGATTAAAATAAGAAAAAATAGAACTTGTATTTCCTGTTCTTCCTTTAATGAGTTGGACCAGGGGCCATTGAACCCAAGAGCTGGAGAAACACTAATCCAAAATAATTACAATTAAAAGATTCAGTTGGTCAGTAATATTTTTTAAAGAGGCAAATAAGATGTTTAAAGTTAATCCAAATAGGTGTATATCTTTCACTAAAAAAGAGGACATTTCTTACAAAATTGCAGCTCTGGAGAAAATAAAGAAAGGAAGAGAAGCCTGCAGAGGAAATAATCCTCCTCTCACTGGTTGGTTTTTATAATGATCCTGCAGAACACACCTGTAATCCTAGTGCCTGGGAAGGCTGAGGCAGGAGGATGGCAAGTTCAAATCCAGTCTCAGCAAGTTAGTGAGGTCCTAGGCAACTTAGCCAGACCCTTTTTCAAAATAAAAAATAAAAAGAGCTAGGGATGTAGTTCAGTGGTTATGTGCCCCTGAGTTCAATAGCTGGTACAAAATAAAAAAAAATCATATATATATATATATATATATATATACACACACACACACTTCATGACACAAGTGAAAAACAATTTGATGACAATCCCAAACTCAGCTTTATTTTAGAACAGACTATTTCATATTTTCTAATACCTTCAAGCAGAACTGATTATTTCTATTTTTTAAAAACACTAATACCATAGAATATTAGGAAAACTAAATTCAGTTAGTTACTTAGCTCATTCGATTTAGCTTTAAAAAGTTTTTGAAGTGACAGAAAGAGGTGGGAAGGAAGAATATCACAAAGTTAAGATAAGGGTGAGATATTAAGAATAAAGTTGAAAAGAAAAATGGGAAAAGGAATAAGATCAAATTAGAGGGACAATATATTATTACTGTCTAAAGAGGAAGGCTGGAAAGATATGAAAAGAATAATGTGAAATAGATAAAGACCATTTTTGTTATAGAAAGTCTAAGAAAAGTGAAGATGAATGTGAAAAAGAATGAGCAGAGAAATGTGTTTGGGCAGATAAAAAGGAAAAAAAAATAACAACAACAAAATAATAATAGCACATGCTATGGTTCAGCTAGTAGTTTAATAACTTTAAATGTAATTATTCATTGAATACTCCAAAAAAAAGCCCAGTTCAGTGGTAATAGGTTCTATTATCATCCAGATTTTATAGGTGAGGAAACCAATGCAGATAACACTGAGCAACTTGCCAGGACCACACTTTTTGGAAAAAGTTGAGATCCCAAACCCAGAATGTCTGGTTTCAGAGTCTGTGCTGTGGAGTGCTGTACTACATGACCTTTTACGATTTAAGCCAGAAGGGGAACAGACAGGACAGAAAAGGAAAAATGCAAGGGCTTTATGGTGCTCAGTGTTTGGTTTGGGTGTAAAAAATGTTTTACTCTTGAAATGTGCACCATCCACCCTCAGCAGCCTTGGAGCAGCAAGCGGATGCTGGGTGTGTTAGCAGCAGTGAGGGAAATGGATAAATAATTGATTAGGCACAGCGAGCTGTGTGAGTGCAGATCTATAGGGAGAAGCGGGGTCCAAGAGGCAGAGCCAGATGGCGAGCTGTAATGTGCCTATATTAATAGATGTCTTCATTAGATGACATATTCACAGGAGTCCAGGGTGAGTGCCTTTCAGCCATTGCCAGGGACAGACAAGGTCTAAGATGAAGGTGATGCTTACCTGGAAGGAAATGGAAGTGGCAGGTCGAGTGCAAAGGAAGTGAGACATAAAGGTTTCCCAGATACAGTAAGAAATATAACTTACATTTCAAAGACAGGGACTATTCTCTTGGTGAGTCCCTCTCCAGACATTTGAAACCAAGTCTGCTTATCACCTCCACCTCCATTCTGCATTCCTGATGCAATTCTTTTTTCTCACTGCATTTCCATTCTCAAGTAGATCCCTGTCACCATTTTGTTGCCCAATTACATCTCCTTCTTTCTCTGCCTTCTCATTACATTTCATTATATGCCCTTATCAGGCCTCTTCCTGGACATTGACTCTCTGGCCACAAACTTCTGCACTGACCTTACTATTATTGTACCTGGTTTCCATTATCTGTGGATTGGACTGTAACAATGGACAGCTGATAGTCAACTCAAAACTGTTAAGCAAATGTTGAGGTTGAAACTTTTATATTATACGTGATTAATATGATGACATTAAGCTTAAATTCCCTTGAAAAGTTGGCCGAGTAGATGTTGAACGTTTCAAGGACTTTGCCTTTCTGTACTTTTTATATATGCAGAGATACATACACACATATTAACCCTCCAGAGATTAAATATTTTGTCATAATTGGGATTCTATGTAAACCAAGCCAGAGAAAGAATTTAGCAGGATAATATTTGATTTGTACAGCTATTATCAGTGACAAATAATGATGCACTCAATTATTGCTCTAGATTTCCCCTGTTCCCCAGGGAGGGGGAAAGTAATGTCACCACTCAGAGCACAGTGTTAAACTTTCAAAATGTTGATAATAGCATATAATTTATTGAGCACCAGAAAACTATAGAGTACAGTGCTGGTGCTGGGTGCTATGGAATTTAGAAAATTATGTCAAGGAGCTTAAGCTGCAGAGGAAAAATGGGATGCATCATTAAAACTAAATGAAAGTCTCTTAAGATTGGCAACCTAATTCTAAGTCCCCACTGTTAAAGGAGGGTTATTTGCATCATAAGGCTAGGATAAAAATACCTCCACTCTTTCTTAAACTCAGCCAGAGTTTCTTACATCCAGATTGCAAACATATGTGGAGCCAAATAATCAGAGGCAGTGAAGAGGTGAGTAGAATCTATAATGTTTTCGGAGCAAGCAGGACTAGGTTTGCTCCATGATAGGACGACACTTTCCTGAGCACTGTTCTAATGTCAGGGCTCAGCAGACCCAAGAGGTTGAAGAAAAGAGGCATTTCACAAGAGAAACTTTTCCAAAGTTTTAGATGGATAAGATTATTTTGTTTGATTTCCCTCAACTATCAGAACATAGTTTAGTGAAATTCTTTGTCTTGCTGATAATATGACTCAAAATTCTCTAACATATTTAACCCAAATAGAAGCACTTGGGAAGAGATTTCACTCTATATTTTGTACCTTGTTCATCCCAAGATTTTAGTCAATCTCAAGGTACTATTTTAATTTTCTTTGTACAGTGGTTGATAAAATGGATCTAGTTACTTTTGCAGCATCAATAATTTTTTAAGTTAGGAATGACTTTGACTGAGCTTCACTTTTTCATTCTGAATAATTGCTGCACCATGCCATCTCTAAACTGTCTTGCTTCCTCTCAATTTTAGCTGGTGACCCACCTACACTACATGTAACCTGTGGCACTTGTTGCCAGATTCTGTAATTCCTCCCCTCCTTCTGTGGCTGTTCATTTCTCCTAGATTATGATACATTCCTATTCAAAAAAGGGATTTGGTCTCAAAACAAGATATTGATTGAGAACTCAGTTTGCAAATATCGGGCTTCAGTTTCACCACAAATATTTTTTTACCAGGCTCTTGGTCCAGATTCTCCCTCCCATTTTTTCCATTTGCTAGATAGGTACTTGGTGGTCATGAGAGGAAAAAACTAAAGTGCTTCCGAGGGCTGGTTTTAGAGCAAGAACACCTGAGTTAATATTCCAGCACTGCCACTTTCTGACTAACCTGGAGGGACCTCCGTTTTCTTACCTGTAAACTGGGTTAAATAATAATCCTCCCCTTCGAGTCATAGGGCATAATACACATAGAGCACTTAATAACCTGCCTGCCACACAGAGACAATTTCACAAGCATTGGTTGTTATTAGTATTATCACTCCACACACCGCCCACCCCACCCTGGGACTTGGCCCACTGTTACATGTACTCCTGTACTCCTAGAAGAAATGTGCCTTAAATACCTACCATGTGACAGGCCCATGCAACACTCTGGTTTTGACTTCTTCTTGTCTGGATATAATTCTCATTTTCAATGGTTTAGAAAATTAATACCAATACTTCCTATTTCCTTTGGATAACATTGTGTGTAAGACTATTTTTCTCTCATTTCCAAAAGTTTTCAGAGAAAATCTCAATAAATGCCTGAGAAACTTATTTAGAAATTTATTTGGAGATGCTCTTATCCAAGGTCATAATTTTGATACTTTACAAAAGAACAAGATATTCAGACATAAAGCTTGTTCTTCTCTCTTGTTTGTCAAAACTACAAAGTCAAACAAGGGGCAAATCACTGAATGCTAATGCACCTTTAGCTCATAGCAATGAACGCAAGTCTGTAATTACGTTAAGTGAATAAGAAACCATTTCTGCAAACATGCTAATTGGCTAGAATTTTGAGGTCAAAGTCAATTCTCTAAGAAATTGTTGAACTGTAAAACTGTTGTCAGGCAAATATTTTAGTTGTGTATAAAATTTTAATCTCCAGTAAATATTTTATCAATATGTTATAGTTTGTGTACGACAATATCATATACAAATATTTACCTGTCAAAATACCTGACAGGTAAATATTAACATGCTTGAATAACTGTAAGTTAGCATTGACAAGAAGAAACCCTCAAAAAACTAAAACCAAAACAAATGAAGAAGCAACAGTTTCTTCAAACATTCATGCATATGATATTTAAAAACATCATGAGCAATGGACAATAATATAATGCACCTAATGAGCCATTTGGAGATTGTTAGGAAGTGCTTATATTAAGAATTTTTGCAAGTAGGAGAAGGAGGACATAATAACAAATGGAGAATAAAATGCATGATTCAATTTTTTCGTATCTGATGAATAAGTACTTATATAATAGATTTTATTATAAAGAAAGGGAAGCAAGGCCAAGAAATTTCATCCGGATGTGATGAAAATTTGAACAACAAAAGAAAACAATTTTATCAAACCAGTCTAAACATGTTGGATAATTTCTTTGAAAAGACATTTGTATAGAAATAGATATAAGAGATATTATGTCTCTCACTTTATAAATAAATAGACCATGTCACAAGGTTTCTAATTTTTAAATTAATTCATTTTCATTCAGTATTAGCAAAGGATTAGAAGCTGATTGAGACAAAATGGACACCATTTGAAAGAAGAAGGGTTTGGCTGTGTGACACGGGGTTAGTTGGCAGTATCGTTATGATGATTTATCTGTCTGTGATTTATGTGGGCAGGGCAGGCAATGCAAGACAGCACAGGCCCTGATTTAGAGGTTTTCAATCTCGGTTAGAGAAAACTGCAGCATAAAATTTATCAGCTGATAGGATGTCAACTCTGAAATGCAAAATTTTTTGGCACACATGCCTCTGGGTTTTGGGATAGCAGTTTAAAAACCAAACCAACCTTGGGCAATAGGTCAAAGGAGTCAAGTGGCAAGGTGAAGGAGGTCAGAGAAGAGGTGATAAGCCTACAGGTGGCTGACACAAGGCCAGCTCCTCTACGTAAAGCAATGCCTCTTTACCTGTGTCTCACTCTTTTCCTTGCTCTGGAGAGAAGATATTGGAAAACTCACACTTGGTAAACAAGGTCACAGATGCCCTGAAAGACATAACATGAATTTTGCTTTACCATGGAGAAGGATATTACATATGAATAAACTTTTATTAGGAAGACAATAAAAGAAGTGTTGTTCACCTTCTGATGCCAGTCAGACATTAGCAAATGGAGCTGAAATCAACACCCAAGGGTCAACACAGTGCAGTATTAACAGGGAATATTTTTGGAGCCTGTGACCTAGCCCACAAGCTGAGCGAAGTGCACTACCACACTTTACAGCTTCAGAACAAGCTCTGACAAATACTATCATTACCATTTTGCACATGAACAAAATGAGGTATAGAGAGGTTTAGGGAATTTTTTTTTTCTTTTGAGCTGTATTTGCATCCTGGTCATCTCAGAGGAAAGACTCATAAGCCTCATGCTGTGTGATGCAAGCTGTGTGATGCAAGACCTGGATGGGAACTGAGTTTCATCTTTCATAATATGTAAATCTTTTTCCATTGACAATTCTTTCCAATTAGAAATTTTAAAAAAATTCCATGAGAATATACTTTCACATTTAAATGCAAAATAAATCATGATGAAGCATATAATGGAGAAATTGAAACAAGGAAAGTGGTCAATGATGGGAATTCTGCACAACACCAGTAGGTATTTCTGTGGGAAGATTCTGTTTTTCCAGGATCTCCTGAAAATGGAGTTGTTTACCAAAGCCCCATGGGCAGGCCTGCCTGATGTCCCTTGGCAAGGACTGACCCAGGCTGCACTTTGCACACATGGTGAAGCACTTGTTCTCCTTGTCTTTGGCCCTAGTCACTTGTTTTCAGTCACAGAAGCAAGGAAGCATCATCAGTGTCATTTGAAAATGTTCATTAAACCAATGTAGAAACAATAAAGAAATATATGGTGCTAACGGGGCATGAACAAAGCAAAGCAGGAAACTGTGCTCAGAATACACACAAAGGAATTAGGTTATATTCAAATTATATTCCTGTGCTTGTGTCTCCTAAGAGAATCGTTTCTTCTTTGTTACTGTATTCCAAGTGTTTAATACAGTAAATGACACAGTAAGAATATGATAGATATTTATTGAACTGAGAAGTTTGAAGGAAATTAGTATTTACTTACCAAAAGACTTCAGCAATGGAGATTCTAAGAAGTAGTAATGTATATGGTATATTTCTGCAAAGAGCTCCCCAGGAATTTTAGGAGGTGAATGGATGTGCACACACATTTAGGCTGTCCCTTCTGTCCTTGGTGAAACACTCATTCTTCTTTTTTGCAAAGGGATTAAGGAATTGCAGAAAAGCAAACAAGGATTAAAACTTTAAAAGACCAATTGGGAATGTGTATGAGGAACCTTGAAAATCAGACTCTCTTTACTGATGAGAATATAACCATGAGATAATGGGGAGACATCTGGAGATATGAGAATGAAAATAAGGAAAGTTTGCATGTGCTTAGTGTGCTGCTATTTTTGGATGCATTCTATTCTGAGCATTTCATCATGGAATAAAAGGTGACAGTTCCACTCTCAATGACATTCATGAGACCTATTCTAGAATGCCCCATTCTGTTTGGTTTGTCTGACTACCAAAAATAAGTAGACAGATTGGAAGTAATTCAAAGAAGAGCTTCACAATTGATTAAGGGAAAGAAGCTGACTTATGGGGAGAGTTTAAAAGAATTATGTCCATACAACTTGGCTGAAGAAGGTATGTCTATTTGTGTTTCAATGCCCTAAACACCTAATAAAGGAAGAAATAATTTACTTGCATAAAAAGGGTACAGGTTTAACTTTATAATAAAATGAGTTTTAAAAGGAGAACCTAGCACATGTTGCATGGAAATTGGTTGATGGCTAATGACATATAGGTGACATTGACTTGGAAAGTGGTGGGTGCCCTGAAATGAAATGCTGAAACCTATTTTCCAAGCACATTTAAGAGAGAGAGAGAGGAGGCAAAATAAAAGGCAAAAGCATTTGATGTCACTTAAGACACTTCCCATCTTGAATATTTCACATTGCTGTGTATGGACCATAAGCGCATAATACATTTAATTCAGATTTAAGCTGTTTAAATTCCAGATGAGTTAAAGTACCTCTCCCTTTCCGCTCTTTTGAAAACCTTTTGGGGAAAAACTAAGGTAATTGTGAAACTATATTTACCACATAAATATTCATAAATTCTATCTAGAAATATTTACCATAAAATGATTGTGATAATAATTCAATTCAACTATCTTAAATTCAGAATAATATTGACTAGGAGTTATTAGTGTTAAGACATTATGATCACATTTGTAGTAAAGGAAAGAACAGGGTACTTTGCAGAGTTTCACATGTGTTTCTTAAATATGCATTGGGAGCATCCCACTCTTCTCATTACATTGTTTCCTGCCACTGTTTGTATTGCCTCTATCTCACAATATTCAGACCTTTCATTAAGGGAATTAAATTCAAATTCATCAAGGAAGGCATATGGATAGAAGGTATAGGTAAAGGAAAAAAATAATGAGCAAAATAATAGTAAAATAGGAGAGTTATAGATTATTTAGGTAATGAAGCCCACAATAGGTTTTCCACATTAAAGATATAAATATGCTTATTGTCCCTTAACACAGCCATCTTTGACACTTATTGTCGAACAGGCAAAAATAATAGCTTATATTCTAGAAAAGGCTTTTTGTATCTTTCTTCAATCTACCAATCTATAGAGCTCTTTTTTATTTTGCTTTATTTTTATTTTCATTCCTGGTGCTAGGGATATAACCCAAGACCTTGTGCATGCTAAGTAAGCCCTCTGCCGACTAAGCTATATACCCAGCCCCAAGAAAACTCTTAATCTTATCAGAGAACTGACATTTGGGATAAAAATGTTTCATTGCTTTGTTTTCTAGGCTAATAATCAAATTACCATCTTTCTCCACGTATTTTTTTTGTCCTTTGCTGAAATACATAATCTTTGTCTACTATTTTAACAATCTTAAAACCTTCCTATGAAAATGAAGAAGTCAGGGAACAGGGTTCCACCAGAGAAGCCACACAGTACTCATACTGATTGAAAGAGACATGGGTCCTGAGTATTCAGTTTTGTTGTAGATCTCTCTTGAAACATCAGTGATCTAAGGAAAAAATATCTCTCAGGTTACCAACTGTGATTCGAGATTGAATTTCTGGTAGAGCTATGGACATATACTAGGTATTAAATTTTTCATAATCCTAGCAGAATTCCTGGAGGACTGATGTTAGTTATACACACCTCTGTAATCCATTTAAACACTTTTTATTGTGTAATCAGCACTAAATTAGCTTCCATGAGAGTATACTATGAGGTAGACATTTTTCTTATCTCCACTAATAACAATATGTTTGGAAAGAAGCTGGAAAAAGAGCTGGGGCTGGGGCTCAGTGGCACAGTGCTGGCGTCGCATGTGTGAGGCCCTGGGTTCGATCCTCAGCACCACATAAAAATGAAATAAATGAAATAAAGGTTAAAATAAAAAAAAGAGGAAGAAGCTGGGAAAGTTAAAGAAAAAATTTAAGGAGGATGTATGATATTGTAAATTGCTACTGAAAAAAAGATGCAGTATTAAGATGCAATGGACATGTTCAAGTCTCTTGTATGAAGTCCTTGAGGAAAAAAAAATGATTTACTGCCATTGTTTAAGGTGGGAAAGTAGGAAAAGAATATTATGATGACATACCCATGGGTAAATGCAAGAGAGAACACCGTCTAGAGAGAAGGGCCACCTTGTGGAGAAGTAGCATTTCGTTAAGTATGCTTTGGGACCTCACTGATAAGTATTCCTCTCTAAGTAGTCTTTGTCTCTTTTTTGACAATGAATATTCTCACCCATTCCTGTTTCTTTTTTCCTCATTTTGAAGTTGCTTGTTCATAGACATAGGCAAATTACTCTGTGGCTTCAATACTGTTAAAATAAATATTACCTTCTGAAGAAATGGTTTCTACTATAACAAAAGTCAATCTGCCATCCTGACAACTCAAAACCCTCAATAGAGTAGATGTCAAGCATAACCAGAGTATTGAATATGTGTCTAGCCTCTTAGTCTTACCCCCAGCAACACAGCCTCCCTCCCAATGCCAATAGCACTAAGCTCCTTTCAACACTGCTTTTGGTACCTAGACATCTGATACTGACCTTTAACTGATTTTTAATTTTTCTTCTCAAATGGATCCAAAGTGTTCAAGTACCACAATAAGTCTTACGCAAAGCTAAATACACAGTAGATACCAGAAAACTTCTTGAATTAATGGATTTGTGGGGTTGTGCTTCCTTTTTCTCCTGTTTCTTTCTTTCTTTTTGTGGGGGAGGGCTGGGGGATGCAGTTCTCACCTTCAGAGGTAGCATGAGCAAACTTCTTCCCATTTCACACATGTACACTAGATTCAGCCATATATTGGTCTACTTTGTATTTCCTATGATACCTTTGACTTTACCCTGACAAACCTGTTAAAGGGAGTCTGTGGAAGCCAGGGATGAGGCATCTAATTTCCTTTCTAGAGAGTAATAAATAGTATTCACTAGCACACTGCTTTGCATTCAAGGGGTGCTCAGCAAATGGCAAGCATGATGATAACTTCCAATCTCAGGAAGCCAAATCAAAGAAAGCCCATCTTGATTGATTATGCTCTCCTTAATACTTTATAGATTTTATTCCTTTCAATCCCTCTGTCATATTCTGATCTGTTGTTTAGATATACCTTTTGAAGAAGCTTGTTTCTGGGCACATCCAAAATTACTTTGAGCCCTTGATATTGTTATGATAAAATTTCATTTTCCTCTGGCTATGCATTCCTTTTGACATATAAAGGTTTTTCCTTTTCTCGAGTCATAATTTTGTCATAGATTTGACAAATATTTGCAAATGAACTTTTTCATCTTTTCACATATGTGTAATAAACCCAGATTTATCTCAAACCTCCAGTAGCCCCAATGACCCTGGATCAGCTTTATACAGTGTAAAGTTCATGGGGTTTAAAACTGATGCTTTTCCTCTTTCTTTCACTATAAACATTCCTTATACTACATTTGCCAGAGAATAGGTTAAAATTTTCCTACCCTTCACAAGAAGCAATACTACTTTGGCAACTGAGGGTAGAGAGACAGTGATGCACCTCTGCACACAGAAAATCTTATTGTGTTGTGAGGGGGATAATCAACCCTCATGGTGCTGGTTGCTTGTTTCATTACCACATCTTTGCAGGACACTACCATTCTAGAATGAGTGCATTCTGAGAAAGGACTCTGATATTCCACAATCATATTTACTCAAGCTAAACAGTCACCAGATCAGATTATTAGCTACTACCACAGAGGCAAAAGGTTGTTGCATTTTCCCATTGTAATCTAATGCAAGCTGCCCCTCAACTCCAGTAGTCCCCTTTTGAACTCACAAGGAAATTATGTCATTGACTATGGGAAGATATGAATATTTATTGTTGTGATCTGGGGATTACTGAAAAGTACATTAGTTTATACCTAGGAATGTATCAATAAAAGAAAATAATTTGGAAAGAAAGAAATAAAATATTTATGTATTTGGAAAAAAGGAATAAAATTTCAGTGAAATTGTTACTATTTCCCTGTTCACCTCATGCCTTGACTGACAGATAAAACAGTCTTATGTCAACTTGAAGTGGTTCCTCATATCTGAAATTCTCCCTCTGCAGTGAAATCTCTGGCAGGTCCCTTCAGCTGCCTCCCTGGGAAAGCAGCATGCTAGATAACAGAGGAACAGAAATACCTCCTATTCCTTCAACTCTTCACTTTGGTTATTTTTCTTTTGTTCTCTTTGGTAGTGTTGATTCTGTTTTTTTTTTTCTTCCTCTTTTACTACTGTTATATACAGTGTCTGTAAAGCAGTTAAAATGAGCTCATTACACATTTGTACTTTATATAAAAGGAAGGATGTTGGAAAATGAGTAAGACACTGAGGAAATATTTTTCTTTAGCATAAATAATGTCTTTGTAGAAAATGGAGATTATTTGGGGGCATTTCTCTTTATTTTATGACCATATAATGATTTCCTGGAAAATGAGGTTCTGAACCGAATTATGACCCATTGTTCTGAACATTACTTAGCCAAACGATGTCTCACAAATTTCTACTGAAGACGCACCTATGAATGGCAATATCATTAATAGAAGAGTGGAATGCTGAGGGATTGGCCTTTGTAGCTGATATGCTCATGGGATATGCACAGTTTTTACAGTTTGGATGTAGGTTTGATAGAGCAACAAAATCAAGTGCTTGGGAAGTTCTTGGAAATCCATATCCTTTCCAACATACAAAGGTTGCATGTATTTAAAAAATTGCACAAGGACCAGTCAATACAGACCTCATAAAGTATGAAATCTATATTTAACTAACATTTAAGGCAAGTTAGTTAAATTTTGATTAAGAATTTTGTCATAAATTATAGAAGCAGTAGGATATAAGTATTTTATTTTGTTAGAAATAAAAGATAAAAAATTTCTAATTCTTCTGAGCTGAATGAAAAAGCTTTACATACCACTTCATAGATAGTCAAAATAGAAATTTGAGGCCCAGCTTCATTTCTCTTTGTGGCTAGCTTTCTTGCTATTGTAAGAGCTTCGAAGTGTAGTCTTCAAAATCGCCCCAAACACTATTTCTATTCTAAAAGAAAGAGTGTATCTTTCCTGGAGTATCATTAATAGATACTGACAAATAACAGAATGCTAGTACAAACTCCACCCGGTGAACTTAATTTGATACTGGCAAACTCAGTGCACCTTTTTATTTCTCTGTCATCATTGCAATATACACAGTCCATATTTTTCTCCTGAGAATGGCTCACCAGCCTCATTGCCTTGTAGTATTGGGCTGCTTTTTTGATCCCTAACATGAGAACTACTAAGTGTACATATAAGACTGAAGCATCTTCTTGACTCTATCCCATTAATCTTCTTAACTAAACAAAACCAATTTGCCTTCTTACTTCACCTTTATCCTTCAATTAAGAGCTTTTATTTTTTTTTCCTTCAGCTCTTGTCTTCTAGTTCAACCTTGGTACAGCTGTCACTCCTCATTCCATTGCACTGTCTTTGGGTCACTCTCATCAATTGGACATTTGGAGAACACAGTCCTTATTGGCGCATTGAAAACAACACTCTTGTTTTTAATTTAGACAATGGCATTGGAAGCATGTCATCAGCCCCATGCTAAATTATTAATATTAATATTAATCCCTATTTTGAAATAACAGCTTAATATTCTGTACTTGAAAAGGGAATGTTACCAAGGAAGACTCAAAATTTTCCTTGCTCCTAGCCAAAATTTGATCATGGAAACCAAAAGATGAAATTAAGAAAACCTCAGAAATCTGGTAAGCAGATATCCCAGAAAAATCTTGAGAATGAATAAAGGTCCTTGGTCCCTTTTCAATTCTTTATGGCATACCAATGGAACATACTGTTTATTTGAGGGAAATGTGGAGAGCTGGCCCACATGCTGAAGCCATCACTTTTTCCTCTGTCTTTCCTCTTACCTGTGTTCCCTCTTACCCAGCTATACCATTCTAACCCTCAATTCTATTCCTGATCAATAGATAAGGAATGAAGATATCCTCATGAAAATCTCAATGCTTGTCTTCTCCAAGCACTTCTCTTTTCCCTTCCAGAGCCTGCGGTGGCCACAATTTCTGGGGTATAGCATATATCTAGAAAATAGGCAAATTGGAAACCATGTTTGTGGAGGAAGATATACCCCACAGAGTAGCAAATGTATTGTTTTGTTTTGTTTGAAGAGGAAATAAACCAAGAATTTGTGTAAAATGTAAAGAGAAGTAACAGCAAAAGTTGGATAGGTCTACCCAGGAAGAATAGGTGAGGGTCATCTGGGCTCACATGGGTTCTTGTTGCAGTTTAGCAATAGCAACTGGTTCTATCCTGATCACATCTGAGGCCCAATCAAAACAAGGGAAAAAACTCTTCTCTCCGTTGCTAGGATTTCCATGTACCTGCCATCCATGGAAACTTCCACATTCCATTTATGATCTTTATTCCTTATCCTATATATCTAAAATTTTCACTATATATAGAGAGGTAACTTTAATTTGAGAAATTTCATGTTATTTCCTGATTAGTCCTGCATAAATCACTCATTATCATAACTTTAAGTGAACCCACTTTTCAGAGCATCTCTGCCCAGTTAATCACTATAATACCTGTTATTTTGTTTCTTGAGTAATACTGAAAACAGTTTATCATTTTTAAATTGGATTATTTATTTTGTATTTCCCATAATGGAATGTAAGCTTCATGAAGGCTGCTAAATGCTTTTTTGTTTTAATCACCCCCATTCCCCACCAAAACAGTTGTAACAGGTACTTTATGATGGAACATGCATGGATCCATCTGTTGATCAATCCACTATTATACACTTAAATCTTCCTAGTCAAAGTAAAGGAACTATTGTGAAATTTCCTAGCATAGCACTTCTATAACTCCCAGTTTATATAAGGGTTTTTTTCTTTTTCAAACATTTATTTTTTAGTTGTAGGTGGACAAAATACCTTTATTTTATATTTATGTGGTGCTGAGGATCGAACCCAGTTCACCATGCCTGCTAGGTGAACACTCTACCTCTGAGCCACAACCCTAGCCCCTATGTAAGGGTTTTAGACCTTCAATTCTGTTTTATGTTTCAGGTTAGTTATAATTGGACTTTGCATTGGTGTGCTTTATTCACTTATATTAAGATTATGAATACACTTACTTTTAATCTATTTGCCCAATACCAAGGCCCCTCTTCACTTTTCCATGCCCTATACTGGGGTATATTTTTTAATGCTTTACCACTATTAATGGCAATGTTATTGATTATAATTTGGAACCCTGTGGCTTGGTTTCATTTCACCTTGATGCTTATATAAAGTTTCAGTTCTCAGTTGTGTAAAAGTCCTATCTTATTACTATCTTTCACTGGAAATCAATATTTGAAAAATGCTATGTAGAAATAAATTTAAGCCTTTAATCAAAGTGCTACATGATTGTGTATATATAATTTCCCTATCTATAGATATTCATTTGAAATAACATTTCCTATGCCATCAATTTACTGAAATATTCTTTACACTTTCCACATATTAAAAAAAATTAAGGCTAGTTAAGATTCCAAGTGTTATCTTGATGTGATCTGGCTTTCAAATAGTAAATAATTGCTTTTCAAGTAGAGCCTTGTGTTCTGTGTATGATTTGACTGAACCAGTTCACTGCTGTTTAATAATGTCCTTGAGGTGTGCACAGACCTAATTCCTGTTCTCTGTGTCCTGTCCTTAACTAATCATGTTGTACATCTGTACCTATTTATTGACAATGGCTGTAGGTATGACATCCTTTTCCCAGCCTCATGGTAGACTTGATATAACACTTGTCATTTCTCTCTAAATCAGTTTCATTTTCATTTTGCAATAGAGAAGGGAGATAGCTCTGGTAAATGTAACTTACAGTAGGTAAAGTAGAAGGATCCCATTAGCTAATGACTGTGTTCTTCATTATTAATTCTTTTTACTGTAATAAAAACATATTAATTGGGTTTTTTTCTCTTTTTAGTTTTCCTGTAAAACTATATAAAGATTTCAATAAATAGTGAAATATATTTGACTAGAAAATTCTATAAGTGAGCCAGGAAATCAAGAAGTCAGGATAGAACACTAAATCCTACCACTTCATAGGTGAAAGTTGCTGTTCTTTTATGTCAGATAAAAATAAACATACATCATTTAAAAGAAACTACATTTTACACCGTGCATTGTTTGGATCATCATACATTTTGAAACTGCCTGTGAGGTATTTATCATTTCATGCAGACCTAGTAATAAGATCAAACCCTTGCCAAATGAGAAGCGTTGCATTTAATTTGAGAATGTCACCTCCTGAGAGTGAACTCCCCTAACCCTTCTATTTAAAAGTATCTTGCTGACCTCTACCACTGTCATTGCTTATTATACATGCGGGATGGGAAACCCATGGCTTCAGTGGAAGTCAAGGCCATCCCAGCCTCCAAGCAGTTCAAGAACATTTGGAGTAGAGACAACATATTAAGTCTTTAGTAAGTTGTTGTTTCTCTCTCTTTTTTTTTGCATAAAATTTTTCTCAAATATAAGAAGAGAAGGGAAGAGCACATGGGCTCTAAGTTCTTTTCTTTTAAACTGTAAATTCTAGGTTAGGAGAAAAATGAGGTCACAGAGGAGTAACGTGAATGCAGTATTGCCAGGCAGTTTGCTTAAGTAATCATTTTCCCCCTACATTTCTAAAACTGGCTGAGAATCAAACAAGGAGAAACCTGGCTTATTTAGCATTCCATTAACCAGGCATTTCTATTAACTAGCATGGAAGGCAAAAACCTCCTTCGTTGCATATTTTGAAGTCCATGTAGAGGAAGTGGATGCCGAGTAAAAATACTAATATTAAGCAACTTCTAACTTTAAGACTTTGACAAAAAAAAAAACAAAAAACAGATCCAACTTGATTTGTTACTCCTTTTTTTTTTAATGAAGAATTGAGATAGGTCAAAGTGATGAAAGGTGTTCTTTTTAAACTGAGTTTAACAATATATTCAGTTTTCTGGTAATGACAAGCATATTGAATTCTGTTTTCTCAAAATATTCATAGGCTATGTGATCTCCTATAGCTGCTACTATTTGGATAATCTGCCCTTATTAGATGAAACTTTATTTTTCTTTTGTGTCTTGAAATGTGGATCCTGAAGCAATAGTTGATGAAGTCATTGAGTAGGACTTATATTTGGACTCTCTTTGTGTGCGCTGAGCCAGATTTTCATCCCTTGCTCTCTTGGTTAACTAACTGTTCCATATAAGATTCGTTGGAAAATGTTACAGCTTTATCTCTAGGCAGCAGCCTGTCCATCCATAAAATGGGGCTAAAAAGGCTTGCTTCACAGGGAATTCATGTTGATTAAACATGAAAACTGATGTAAAAATTATGTAAATGAGTAAAATGTTAACTATCATTGAAAATGTAAAGCAGCATTATTTCTAAAAGGCTCATAGTATTTGAGCCCTGATTAATGAAGTCATATGTTTGCAATTCTTTTCTTTTAAACTGTAATTAAGTTGTATCTTCATCAAAACAATATAAAATGAATTTATGTTTCAAGATTTGTCCTGTATTTGGGCAGAGGAAGTTTTCTGTTTCAAGCATTATGCATAGGAAGATAACTATATTAAAAAGCACTTTTTTATTCAAAGTTGTGCTGCTGATAGCATTTCAACAGAAACAGTCTCTCTCATTCTTTTGTACACTTATTTCTGAACATCAAGCAGGTATTTACTTTGTGTTTTTGGATACAGAATTTGTGAGAGACAAAGGAAACTGACAACTCTTACAACCTAATCAGAAATGTCTATGTTTTATTCCCAGACATATCTGGTACGCCGGGAAAATTATCTTTCTGTTGTTTTACTTTAAAGTTTATTTTAATAGTGGTGTGTGCATCTGTGTATGTGTTAATTTCTTTCCTGCCTCTAAGTCTCTTGACTACTCAAACTTGAAGTCATTGTTTCTTATGTACTGGAATTCCCGTCCTACTTTGGCATCTATAGTTGATGAATTAGCTTTATTTAAGAATGTTTAGGTCAAACTAACCACAGATAAGTTAAAATCAATGTTGTAAGTCAGTATATTTTTAAATGAAGATATATTCAAGATTTTATAGGCTCTAATGGTTAACTTAGATTACAGTGATTATTCTCAGCTCAATAACAGTAGGTGTTCTAAGGGAATATTACTCAGCACTAAAAGAGAATAAAATTATGACATTTGCAGGTAAATGTACGGAGTTGGAAATATCATGCTAAGTGAGGTAAGCCAATCCCAAAGAACCTAAGGCTGAATGTTTTCTCTGATAAGTGGATGCTGATCCATAGTGGGGGTGAGCATGGAAAAAATGGAGAAACTTTGATTAGGTAAAGGCTGGGGAGGGGAGGGAGTGGGTATTGGGACAAGAATAAAATTTTTATTATCTAGGGTAATAAAATCCATTAGTGGGTGATGGATTTTATTACCTTAGGTACATGTATGACTGCACATATTGTGTGATGCTACATTGTGTACAACCAGAGAAATGTAAAGTTGTGCTGCAATTGTGTACAATGAATCTGCATTCTGCCATCATATGTACCTAATTAAAATAAAGTTAAAAAATGAAATTAACGAAACATACTCTAATACTCTGAGGATGGTCTATGCAAAACAAGAACCACAAACAAGTAAGAAAAACCTTCTTCCTTTCAGGAATACCTTCTCCTGAATCTACCATCCACCAGGGACCTGAAAACAATGGGTCTGGAAGTTGTGTAATTTGACTAAGTTTCCTAGAAATAGGCTCAATTCAGAAAAGAGCATAGCTTGCAGATCATTTTTATTTGAAAAGAAAAGGCCTGTTAAATTCATTTTAGAAGAAATATGAAAAATATTAAAATGCAAAATATCTTTTACTAGTAAATAACCTGTTAAATAGAAAATTGTATTAAAAGATTTCAAAAATGATATCTAGATGACTCTACTTTATTAATTTCATACAAAATTGTGGTAACAAACTTTCATACAAAAATGTGGCAGATCCATGTAAGATGATCCCAGTGATTTATGCTCTTGTAAAATCCCCTTTCCCTCTGAGTGTGGGTAGCAACTGTGACTTGCATCTAACCAGTGAAAGATAGCAGCTGATTGGATTTCATTCCTATGATACTGTTACATTATGTAAAATTCTATGTTGGCAGTTAGAGAGACAAGCACTCTCTTGCCAGGCTTAGAGAAGCAAACTGTCATGCTGTCAAGAGAATTGTGTGACCAAGAACTTCCAGGTAGCCTCTGGGAGCTAAAAGCCTTAATATTATATCTTCATGGAAATGAATATTTCCATAAATAAATAACCTTGGAAGAGAACCTCAAGTTTAAATGAAATCACAAGCTGGCTGCCATCTTACCTGGTGCCTTGCAAGACATTGGGCATAGGAACTAAATTGTGCTCAACTGTGTCACAGGAACTGTGAGCCAATTAAGGTGTTCTGCTAGAAGCCACTAAGTATATCATGCACTCAATATAAAACAAATAACAATAAATTAAGTGTTAAAGGATGAATAATAAAGATCATCAAGGAAAAATAGTAGGTGTTCAATAAACAGACACTATTATCATATGTTGAGTTCTATGCAAAATATTTCACCCATAAATTATTTCACAATAATTCTTTGAGGTAAGTATTATTACTCCCAGAGCTGAGAAATGTTATACAACTTCTCCAAGATCACAAAGCTAGCACTATGACTCCAAGATTTAAACTTAGATCAGATCCTATAGTCTTCGTTGACTTCTCCCCTCTTCTGCTATGACATTCAGGAGACTGCTCATGTCTTGTGATCGCATGGGCATTGGAGTAGATTCTCATGGCCCTAATACTTTCCTCATCTGTAGTCAAATCTTGAATGTTTACCTTAGGAAGACATTCATTTAACTTAAATTGTTCATCTCATATTAAATGCACATTATCCCAGTTGGGAGGAAATTTTATCTTCATAATGATACAACATCCTTCTGTCTTATTTCATTTGTTTTTTTTTTGTTGTTGTTGTTTAATGAACTTTCACATAAACTTACTTTTGCCAACTAATTAGCTGGTTATTGGACTGCAGTTCAATGTAAATATAAAATAGAAGGCATCATAGATATTCTGCAAAGAAAAAACCTTATCTCAAAGAATTTGAAATTTAGATAGTTTCACCTACAGTGACCAAGATAATACAGTAAAGAATGCAAATGTGCAAAACCCAGATATAAGTAATGGTGTGTTAAGGAAAATGCAAGGAACACCGAGTGCCAGCTATTGACAGGGAAGGCTTTGAAGGCAGATGAGGCAGGGAAGGATTAATTGACTGCTTGATAGAGAAAGAAGGGAATTCCAAAGTCAAGGGTTGGCATGGTCCTGGTGTAGTGGGGGTGGGAGATAAAAAGGGATGGGGAACTTGTAGAAATGTGAACAGATCGTTGTGCCTTGAGAGGCTTGACCTTAGTCACCATGGGAAGAGGGAAAGTTTACTCTTCCCTTGTCTTTCTACTCTGCCTCTGGCCTCAACACTAACATTTACCCTTTGATCTGCACGACAATAGCCATTATGTAGTGTGCTACTTTCACAGGGTGACGGGGGACATCATTTGATAATGGTTGAATGGATGCCACTCTAGAGGGAATAGGTTATAGTGGTGGAAATGTACTAAGACGTTCCCGACAAGGTAGGATTTTGCCAATTCCTAGCTTGGGGTTTCTTCCCTTTTTCTTTACCATAGGTGTACCTAGTTCAGCATGTCCTTTCCTCAAATTAGAGACAAAAGAGTAAAGAAGAGGCAGCTGTCTCTGGAGCACACAGATCAAGAGCATGTGTGTGCTCTTAAGGAGCAGGATATTGAAGGAAGCTTTGCAGTTATTGCACTGCACACTACTAGGGGCCACAGGACAGTACAATGGAATGGGATGAACAGCTTCTGCTTCTCTTCCTGAACCTTCCATACGCTCAGCTTATACCACTTTATATGCTTCTCTCCCACAGATTTTCACCATACTTTCTCCCCCTTTGCATACCATAAACCCTAGTAAATGCTGAAATGACTCCCAGGCCAAGCAAGAACAATCATTAGACATAGTATGAGCTACTTTAGAAATTCTTTTTCCAACTGCCTCCCACCATTGCATTTGCTTATTACCATTGAAGTGTCTGAAATCTAGCGTTATTTCAAATAATACTCTCAATGATTAGAAATGATTCTACCTAGCATGTGCAAAGCCTTGGATTTGATCCTCAGTTCCCCCCAACATACACACACACACACACACACACACACACACACACACACACACACATAAAAAGAAAGAACGAGAAACCAGCATAAAGTCTTTCGAGAGACAAGATAATGAAGGAAAAACAAAAAGTGGCCATTTTCAAGAGTATGCCCAAATTACTTCAGTTGCCATATACACATTTTTCCAGAACAGTTGACTGCTACCATGGGCTTCTTCATTCACATTCAACTTCACAGTTGTAAAGAACAATAAGAAGGAAAAAAAGAAAAAAGAAAAAAAAAACAGGAATCCTATATTTTTTTGTTAACAAGTATAATGCTCTTTATTTTTTCTACTTTGGCCCTCCTTTCTATATTCCATGACTAGGAAGATAAATAACGGCAGGTTTAATGCTATTGACAGAAGCCTTCCTGCTATGTAAACCTGCCTTCTCTACAAATGCATCATGGCCATGGGGGACAGTGAGATCAAGATTGAAGATTCATTAATATATCCCCATAAGCAAAGAACAAATGAATCTTATGCCTGTCTCTCAGAATACTTGGAATGACTTACTCGACCAGCTGTCTAGGTCCCTTCTGGCTGGAAATATCAGAACTACAATTGAATAATCTCATATTAAAAGATGAAGAAAAATGCACACCTAATGTAAGTGTGTATATTGCCAAGTGGCATTGTGTCTAATTGCAAATGTACCCGCAAAATATTCACTTTATTTAGATTACTCCGTGATTAAGCATTTGTCCTGTGTGGAAATATTTCAGTTTGTTTTCAGACTGAAATTGGTGGTTATGAAAGTCACAGAAGATTTTTATATGGGGTGACACTTCTATTGGCTCTTTGTTTGTAAATGCAATATTGGTGAAAGATGGCATCCTTGGAAATTGACTTATTCATCCTTTCCCCAGCTACTTGCAGTTAGACTAAACCCAGACACATTTTTTGGCTCATTTCTATTTTGAAGAGGAAAATACTGTGTTTGAAAGGACATAAGAGCTGCCATCTGGTCCTGGTGATTTTTCCACGTCTCGTTTATCTATTAGGTGTAGAACATCTTGTACATTAACCACTATTTGATCTAATAATTCTCATCTGTTTGTCTTGCCCATTTCCAAAGACATTTAGCAAATGAGAATCTTCTTAATGTGTTCTTTAAAAATGAGAAACAAAATTCATTTCCTGTCTCAGCTTATCACCTTTCTCTGTGAAGACCAGCCAAGGAATTGATGTTCTGCTCTCTTCACACTGCAGTGCACCTTCTGTCCTGTTATCTGGGCCCGCCATCCCACCCTTTGGCCCCTCTAATTTTTTCTTGCCTCATGTTGCCAGTGAAGAGAGAGAGAGAGAGAGAGAGAGAGAGAGAGAGAGAGAGAGAGAGAGAGAGAGAGAAGAGAGAAATGTGTGTGTGTGTGTATATATATATAATTTATTCGTTTTATGAAGAAATTATGTTTTATTAAATGCAAACAAAACAGCTAAATAGATGATTGAATGATAGAACTGGGTTAATATTCTTATTTTTCTTACTTTCTTACTTAAATTATCAAATATTGTTTTTATACCTGTGCTAAGGGTTATGAAGAATAAGTATTAAATACTATGAAGTATTTATTTATTCTAATGTGAATCAGGAATTAACCCATAGAAAACAAAGCAGTGTTTTTTAGAGTGAATGTGTTTGCTAAAACAAAACAAAACTAAAAACAAAAAACCTACTGCTATAAATAATTTTTTTCTGCAATTCCTAGTATCATGAGACTTTCTTATTAAAATCTAATTTTAAATTAAGAAAAATAGCTACAAAGGAAAATATTAGAAATACTCCTGTTTATGTTTGTTCGTCTGACTGGTTGGCTTGGGGAATTTTTGCCAAACACTGTGAAGGAATGTGGTAGGGCAGCAATGCTAGTCCAGAAGTTCCTGGAAGGCTTTCCAAGGGGAAGTGACTTTCCAGATCAGAAGGTAATTGGAAGACAATGTTTAATTTTAGAGCAGTTTGAAGACCTTAAGACAGAAAGATGTCACATTTCTATAAAATAACAAAAGACCATTTACTTGAAAAAGTGATCAAGTGGAACATAGTGAACCTGTAGGACGAGGCAGGAGCCAGGTTGTACTGGGTCTTGCTGGCCATGTCTACTTAAGTTCTCATCATAAGAGTGACGAGGTGCTGTAGAAGAGTTTTAAGCTAATATTTGCCTGCTCCAATGACCTTTTGTGGTTTAAATTTTAATCCCAAGTTTTATTAGTGGCGAAAGAATCAGGAGCAGCTTTCTTAGTATTCTAAAACACCCTCAGAGGTTTGCCAGATAACAAGATGTAGGAGAAACCCCTACTCTTGGTGGTGAGGCTTTAAAGCTGTGTGATTAGAGAAGCACTATGTGACCAAGAGGCAGCACAAGCAATAGCAATACTATGAGGCAGAAACTTGGCTCCAGCAAATCCAACATTTGTGGTTGTGGGTAGTCCAGCCCCTCCTGTATGTTGGCATAGATTCACAAGTTTATGATTTAACAAGTAAGCAGTAGAATTCTATTTATCAAATGTTCCTGTTTGGGGACTTACAGGATTCTCCTTTGGCATGAGAAGGTTCTGGGATTCAAGTATTGAGAATGGATTGCCTGAATCCCGGGCGTTAAATTCAAAGCCTTAATCAATTTCCACAGAGCTTTGCAGAAGGCCCTGGGGATCTCTTTTGGAAAAATTAACTTTTACCTCTCAGCATGACATGCTTAATGTTGTGCATTAAAAAGATTACTCTGGGTGCCATTTGAAACCAGATTGTAGATGTCAAGAAGGAACAAGGAGCACATGGCCATCGCAACAATATAAAATATTTGGGGTAGTTAATAGTGAATAGAGACATGTGTAGATGGGATTTGAAGATGAGTTTGGAAGGGAAATTGGCCATATTTTGTAATGAACTGGTTATGAGGGATTGGAAAAAGAGAAGTTATAAAGTTGGTTCCCAGATTTCTAGCTTTAAGTAGATGCCTGGCCTTCCTTCACCTGAGAGAGGGAATATTTAGGAAGTCTCAAATTTTTGAAACAAGATTATGAATGTAGTTTCAGATGTGTGGAGGGCACAGTTGATAAAAGAGAACAGAGTCCAGACAGGAGCTGTTGTTTTTAGGGTGGACAGTGTAAAGAAAATCCTCTGAAAAGAAAAAAAAAAAAAAAGTAGCCTTACACTTTTATTAACCAGGTGAAGAAGGATGAAGAAAAACAAAGATGTCTCTTTCTAGTTGATGGGGACATTGTCATCAGGGTGTCCACTGCTTCTCTTCAGCCTCTGAGAATTGTCAAAAGTGATTGCCTTCAGGGCTGACATTTATCCTGAGTCTCACCCTGAAGTGTATCAGCAAGGAAAGCAATCTTTGAAGACCTTCGTCACTCTTGTGTTAGGTAAGTGTGGAATTAAAGTAAGATCAGATAATAGTAGGCTAATAACTTCATTGAAATGTTATTATTTTTGCCCAGGCTACTACTGGTCACTCTCCTCTGCCCACCAACAAAAGTCTATGAGTGTTAGAGCTTCAAGAACTCTAAGGCTGCTGTCTGGCCACCTTTATTCCTGATCTCACGTGTCCTATTACACCGTAATGGCTTATCTACTCAGCCCAACTGTGGGAGTTCATCTGCCCACAGGGAATGAGTGATTATATGTAAAATGTTCCAAACCATTACTTCAAGGTGCTTTCCTGTAGGTTACCCAAACTGCGATCTGTGTGTGTGTGTGTGTGTGTGTGTGTGTGTGTCTGCAGAAGACTATAGCATTTGTTATCTAAATGGACAGTATACTCTTCTGTAATGCTATTTTCAAAGTTTTAATATATAATTTTATTACTCCATGTTAATCCTATCTAAGGCACTTTGAACTTTTAAAAGCACTTGAACAGACAGTTTGAGATATTTATTTTCTCTGTGCAATGTTGAAAGACTTGATTGATTTTGGTAAGACAGATTTTGAAATGCAAATTTCAATAACTCAGGGGTAGATGTCAAAACACTTATGTATATGTATATAGTTCAGGTTATCTCCACCTACCTTTAATAAAAATTGAAGTTTTTCATGAACTAATATTTAAAGCACATGAAAACATTCCACACAGACCTATTCTTTTTAAATATGCAATTCTAATGATTTATGCAATGATTGAATTAGTGGTTTATGAAAAATGTGGTATGAAAAAAGGAGGCCACCAATTCAAAGCTAAAATGTATCTTTATCATGCATTCTTGTATGCGAAATGGAATGAAACAGACTGTAGCAAAGAAAATGTCTTAAATACTGTTGTTCCCTGTTTTTAGTTTATTTTTTGGGAAGCATACAGTGGTTACAGGATAAGTTGTCTGGCAAATGTCATCACTCACTTAACTCATGCTCTGCCGATCGGTAAGATCAAGAAGAACACTTATTCTTCTAGGGTGTGCAGCCACTTGCTTGGTTCAAGTAACTAGGTCTTAATTAATGGAAATTTCCTTATTGTCTTCAATAATGATGCTTTTGCTTCTCCAAAAAACAATGTATGAAGTTCAAAGTAGACAGTTTTAACAACTTCAGATCTTCGATTTTGAAAGAAAAATCAGTGAGAACTCTAAGAAACTGGCTGAACCCCAGTGTTTAGGAATAGCATATGGACAGGGAAAAAGGACAAGATATCTTTTGCATACAAGCATCATTTTTGTCTTCTACAATTGCTCTGGAAAAGACTTTGTTTTATTTTTGATATTAGGAGTGTGATATCTTGATAAATGAGATAGCATATACAAAAACTTGTTAAGAATTTGATATGTGGAAGACACTGAGTGGAAAAATTGACCTGCAGTATGTGGGCTCACTAATGGCTTGCTGTTCAAACTCCCACAGTACCTCAGGTATTTTGAGAAAAGGTATTTGGAGATAGACCAATGTTCTTAAATTCACAAAATGATAGCAGATTACCAGAGTAGCATTATCTCCACCCTGAGAAAAGAAACAAACTAACAATTTTCTATTATCACTGTATTTGAAAGAACATTTTAGACGATGAATGGTGAATCTACTTGAAATTCACAAACTACTTTGATGTATCAAGATTTAGTTTTTAGGCAGGTAAAATCATATTTCACATTCATCTTAATACAGGATGTGTCTTTGTCATTATAATGGGATGCCAACCTTATTCTGATTAAACCAGGGCTATAGTACAGATGTACAATATGCATTACAAAATTATAAAGTTTTCCATGCATTTAGAAAGGTAATATTAGGTTTTCCTTATTTCGTTCAGATTCTATAGTCAGAATCAGATTAAGATCTTTGAGGACCATAAATATTAAAAGCATTATGGTGCCTACCACTGTCCCCACCTCAACTTAAATTTCACTTTGCATCCTTTCCTATCAATTAAGTAAAAAAAAAAAAAAAAATTACAAGTGAGGGGAAAAGCCAAACAGTTACAATGTTGAGCACCTCTAATCTACATGCTTTACCCTGCTTTCATTGTTGCCTCAAAGTAAAACTGTATTTTATTTAGAGACAGGGTTTCACTGAGTTGCGTAGGGCCTCATCTTTGCTGCTGTTGCAGAAGCTGGCTCTGAACTTGTGATCCTCCTGCCTTAGTTCCCAAGCTGCTGGGATGTCCCACTCTGTGTTAACTCACTTGAGGAACTCAGAGCCAGAATCCATTCTTCATTTTCTCCAAATAAAAGAAAACACACATTATATTTACATAGGAGCAATAAGATCTGATGTTCTATTACAGATAAGAGTGACTGTATAATGATCATTCACTGTTCATTTCACAAAGTTAGAAGGATTTCATGTATTCACACCACAAAAATGAGATATATATTTAATAAGATTGATATGCTTACTGTTGTATGCTTGCCCAATGTACACATGAAGGGAAACATCACATAGTAATTCAGAAATATGTATCATATTTATATTTTTGTATGTCAAAATTTTTTTAAAAATGCATACCACATACAAGTGAACAAAAGGCAACACACATGGTATTCATTTTCTTATAAAAGCAGTGGGATTTGCTTCTGAATGTACAAAAATACCTTTAAATAGAATATTAAATATCTTTGTTCCTAAGCATTTTTGATTATTTGTGTAAATTTGAGATGGTGTCCCCAACTTGTTCCTCAAATTTTCCATTATTTTTTTCTCACCCCTTTTCAAGTAGAAAAATCAAATTGGTACCTTTTTTTGTGTGTGTGTGTATGTGTATGTGTGTGCTGGGGATTGAACCCAGGGCCTTGTGCACGCAAGACAAGCACTGTACCAACTGAGCTGTATCTCTAGTCCAAAATTGGTACCATTTTTAATTAAGAAAATTAAAACTTTTCAAAGCCCTGCCTCTAGACACTTGTCTGGGCTTCTTTTTTACATACTTTTGTTTTGACAAAACTTTGAAATCACCCTTTACCAAGGCCCTCTATCACCTACGCCAGGCATTACTGTTTTCTTTTCTATTATTTTACTCTCAGAATAGTCAAGATTGCCTCAGATATTTCAAATGAGATGTGTCCCCTAAACTATTGTTTCATTGTATCCTCACAGATCCAATGGGTTCAAGATATCTTTGGAATTCAGGAACATTTGGTTAATGAGACACATTCATGAATAGTAAGAGAGGGCTAGCTTAGTTTCAGTCTCTTTAGTAGGATATGATACTGACCAAGTTCTTTACTGTTCCTGAATTTAAAATCCCTTTCAAAGCTTCTTTCACTTTTTTTCGATTGACAGAACATGAAATCCCTGCCAGACTATGTAGGCTGTCTGTGCTAGGTAGCCAAAATCAAAGTAATGACACAAACTACTTCTCTTCCAGAAGAAAACAAAGGCAGCAAAATGATAAACAACTGATTTAGCCATTCTATGGTAATGTCTCTATCCTGGTCTATGCAGTACTGTACTTGTATAAAGAATCACTCTGCCATCATCATCTGTGGGAAACTGCCTTAAAATTTTCCCCAATTGCTTGTAAAGTGGTTGAAGTCCTTCATTCAGGTACCCTATAAGAATCTGGCAACAAGTTAGCCCTCTTCCCAAAGGAAAAATCTGAATTCTCTTCATGTGACTCAACTTTTTATAATTGAAGCACATGTCAAATCAAGATTTGTTGGTTCCAGTGTTGTAGTGAATAAGAACATAACAAAGAAAGAGAAAACAGAAGTAGATTGAGGAGAATCTTAGGAGCAGATGGCTTTCCTGATTTCCTGAGTTCATTTTCAGTAAGATGACAAGAGCAAAGTTCTTAAGGAAGTATCCAGAGGAAGCATTTATCATAGAAATCCTTTTTTATTTTTGCTGTAAAGGCCTAAAATGAATTTTCTTGGATACATTAGTATTCTTTTATTACTAATAGCAACAATAAATTCTAACAAGCTAATCTGTGGGTAGAACCCCCCCCCCTGCAAAAAAAAGGAAGAAAGAAAGAAAGAAAGAAAGAAAGAAAGAAAGAAAATTTCTCCAATAATTCATTAATATAGAATACTCACTAGATCATTCAGGAGGCACTTGACATCTAATTTGGCAGATGTCCCCTTGCGAATATTTTAGTAGGAAATATAAATGGTAAGAACTAATCCTTAAATTACTAGTTATTGTGATACGTTTTCTATAAGAATATTATCACCTCATTTTAAAAATGAGGAAACACATTCTCAGAGGTATTTATTAATTTATCTAAAGCAATCTGCTTACCAACTCACAGAATCAGCATATGAACTGAGATCTGACTTTAAATTCTTGGCTTCTGGCAGGAGTATAGCAAGTTCATAGCCATCCTCAGCAACTTAGCAAGGTCCTAGGAATCATAGTGAGATTCTGTCTCAAAATAAAAAAAACAAAAAGGCCTGGTGATGTGGCTCAGTGGTAGAGTACCCCTGCATTCAATCTCCAAAAAAAAAAAAAAAAAAGAAAACCAGAAAAATTAATTATTGGTTTCTTCCTCAAAAACATACTATATAAACAAACAGATCTAGAGATCAAGTGAGGGAAAGTACAGAAAGCACACACACAAGAAGCACTTCTCTGTACTGCTCCAGCATCATTTCTAGCTTATGCACAACCTGAGTGTATAATTATTTTCTGTGGTTGCTGTTGCTGCTTTCAGTATCTGCCAGCTTCAGTACCCAAGCACTGGAAAGCTCTCTTCACCTACTTCCAAATACATAATTAATTCTTTGCTCATTGTTTTTTCATGTATTTACAGAATAAGTCAATGAGTTCGTACCAAGTGTGAAATCATCTAGTGTTTTATTCAGAAAGAGAGAAAAAAAGCAGAGTGCTTAGACACCAGGAAAAGCACCCCTTTGAGTTCTGTAGGTCTTAGGGTCTAGATTTACCTTTTTGCTTAATAAAATGGACACTGAAAGAACATGGAGGCATAAAGCATAAGGAAGAAATGTGAGAAGGAAGAGAAGTGCCCAGGGTTCAGATTCTTGGTAGAACTGAGTGAACAATAATAAAAATAAAATACAACGACCCAGAAAATCACGCAAAGAGACTTAGTTTCTACTTCCTTCTCTCCTTGTCTGTGTTCTTCACCCTCTGCCACTGGAGAAGCCTGCAGCCCCAGAACTACAGCTCTCTCACTCCTCCCAGGAATCCTAATGGACCCTGTGAGGACCCCCACTCCAGTCCTATCTCCAGTATAGTATTATCTCCTGCCTGGCAGGAGATTGGAGTCCATCCCAAGGTCTTCCTTTTTTTCTGGTTATGCCCAGAAGGCTGGGGGAAGTCATTGATGGTGACAGAGGAGGTTACGATGAAAGATAATTAAGAATCTGAGAGAAAATCATTCATGGAGAAACGTGAACCCTGGAAGGAGAGAGAATGAGGAAGAATAGAGGTAGTTGGGACTTTAGGTTTAGTCCAGTGGTGAGGGCCTAGAGTACCACGGAAATATTGATTCCATTGCATTTGTCAATCAGCTTGCTCTGTGAATTGTTCAGAGCATGTTTCATATGTCCTTGGCATGGGAAGTCAGTATGAGGAGAGCCTGGATCAGGGATTAAGTTGTGGGCTTTTTAATTTATTAATGGAGGTGAAGAAAAAGGGACAGAGCACGTTCATCAACAAGAATGGGTCCCTCTCTGGATTTAAGCAAAGAAAGTGAATGAAGAAATTCTTCAGCTAGCTCCTAAATGAAATGGTGACACTTTGCACAGCAGTAAAGGATTTGTTTATATGAAATCACATGCGAGTGAATGCTTGGATAGGCTGGTGAGAAGGGGCTGCCCAGGGGAATAAGCAGGCAGGGAGAGCACAATGCCAAGCAGAGGGTCCCACTGGGACAACCTGAAGTCTGCCTTATTTAGGATGCAGCTGCTCTTCTCCTGCCTCCTCTTTATCCATTTTCTAGTCTTCATTCCAGGGAGTTATTTATTTTAATCAGAATTTTCTGCCTTACATCTCTCTTAGTTGCTTCTCCTTACGTTGCCAACTGTTTCTTGAGCATCCATAAGGCAGTTTCTCCTTCCTAGAGACTGAAGGACCTTTCACATCTGCTAAAACTAGACCCTATAGTGTCATGAGAAGCAGGGTTTTACAGTCAAATCTGTAAGAAATAGCTCTTTCTATGTTAACCGAAAGTTTGACAACTGGTTTTGCATGAAAGGATCAAGGATGAGGGAAACTTTATCTCAAAACTCTTTCTCAACTGCTAGGAAGACAATTTCTAAGTCTTGAGTCAATGTTGGCATAAGGGCTGTGAAAAAGGGAAAGGAAAGAAGCACAAAAAGTTACAATCTTACACTGCTGGTGGGACTGCAAATTGGTGCAGCCAATTTGGAAAGCAGTATGGAGATTCCTTGGAAAACTGGGAATGGAACCACCATTTGACCCAGCTATTCCTCTTCTTGGACTATACCTAAAGGACCTAAAAACAACGTACTACAGGGACACAGCCACATCAATGTTTATAGCAGCACAATTCATAATAGCTAAACTGTGGAGCCAACCTAGATGTCCTTCAGTGGATGAATGGATAAAAAAAAAAAAAACATGGCATATATACACAATGGAATTTTACTCAGTATTAAAAAAGAACAAAATCATGGCATTTTCAGGTAAATGGATGGTATTTGAGAATATAATGCTAAGTAAAGTCAGCCAATCCCAAAAAACAAATGTCGAATATTTTATCTGATATAAGGAGGTTGACTCATAGTGGGTAGGGAGGGAGAACATGGGAGGAATAGATGAATTCTAGATAGGGAAGAGGGGTGGGAGGGAAAAGGAGGGATAGGGGATTAGCAAGGATGGTGGAATGTGATGAACATCATTAGACAAAGTACATGTATGAAGACTTGAATTGGGTGTCAACATACTTTATATACAGAGATACAAAAATTTTATATATGTGTATTAAGAACTATAATGCAAAAAAAAACAAAGTACATGTATAAAGGCATAAATTGGCGTGAACATACTTTAGCTACAGAGATATGAACAATTGTGCCCTATATGTGTAATAAGAATTGTAATGCTTAAAAAAAAAAGAAAGAAGCAGAGACAGCAAAGGGGAAGAGAGTATGGCAATGACTGGGAATGGGAGAAAAAAGAGAAAGGAAAATAGAGTTAACATGTTTGGAGGAACCTGAATAGTGAATGTGTCTTTTCTCTTAAGAACAAGAAGAACAATATATCCCTACTTAGCTTCTCAACCTTAATACATTTCAAAATAATGCTGAAAGGTAACTGTGGCTCTTATAATAGAAAGTCTACCTTACACATCTTCTCTAGCCAAGGTTTCTGTCAGGAATGCATCTCATATGAGACAGGGAAACCCTGAAATCACTTCACTATCCCTGTAACTAGCAGAGCACCAGGATCCAAGCAGATTGGAGTGAGTGTCACAGATGTACCTTTCCAGTGAATACCTCAACTTCTGCATCAGAAATCTCCTCAGACAGGAGGGTGTGGGAGGAAATGGGGAGGCCCAGAACAATTGAGATTTCCATTGGATTGATATGCTTTTAATCAGGCCATGCTGCTTTAAAATCAAACCACCTCCCTGCTTGCAGAAGTAATGGAGCCATTAGAATGCTATTTAGGATTAAGAAAAAAATAGAACTCATCATACATATAATGGGTTAACATGGTTAAAATGTAAGAGAGCCTTCTCCCCTTCTAACCTGGCTCCTAATACTGTTTTGTCTTGATGGAACTGGGAGCTAATGAAGTCAAACTGCATAAGTCTGAGGAAAATCAGACAAGTGAGAGACAGAGAAAAGAAAAAGTAAAGGTAACCTTGAGGTGACAGGGAGTCAAAATAAGTAGGATGGAAAAAAAAAAAAAGAGAAGGAAAGTCAAACTGATCTGAGTTGTCTCAGCCAAGAGCGGTCAGTTTACTGTTTATTGCCCCAACTGCATAATTTCTCCATGCTTTTTGTAACATGCAGTGATCCAAAGATTATCTGTTTCTCAGTAATCTAACTCTCCCACATGGGGATGCTTCACAGTTCTGGACTTAGCATTTTCCTCTGAAAACAGTTCAGGGCAATATGGGTGCTTCCTTTCAACAATTAATACTCTAAACACATTGATAGGAAAAATGGCATCCTTTCTCGGGGTTGGTGAGCAAGGGCTTAGCAAGGTTTCAAGGAGGATTTTTAATAAGTCAGAATGCATTTCCTTCATCTTTTCCTGTTCTCAAGAGGCCCCTAAGTGAAGAACAAGCTGTAAGAGAAAGTCTGTGTCTGGGCTGGGTTTTGTATGATGTGCTGGGCAGCCACCCTCCAGTCTCCTTCAGATTTGCAGACGCCATGTTTCTCCTGTTGGAGAGTCTACCATTACACAGTCTTCTTCAAATTGCAACCTGCAGCATGCCCATCCTGTTGAACTGTCATCCACAGTTATGCTCTCTGAGGGGTTATATAGAGAGAAAGAAAAAAAGGAGCAAGGACATCAATAGGGAACAAAAGAATGCAGAACTAAAGAAAACATCTCTAAATGCTGTTCTCCATTGGATCTTGAGTCTGATGACTGTCATGTCTTGGTACATTTCCCTCAGATTGCCTTTCTCTATTTTATGTTGTATGCTCTCTTTTTTCCTTTAATTTCTTGTATCTTTCTCATGTTTTCTTTTTCTTTTTCTATTGTTCCACTTTTGTGGAGCTTCCATGTTTATTGAATTTCTGCAAAACATCCTGTGAAGCATATAATAAAATGTCTGACAGGACTCTCACTTCTAGGAGCTAATAATCAGGCTTGTGAAACAAAACTAATAAACATGACCCATTTAGCAAAGAATACTCTGATGTTCAGATGTTTGAGGGAGATATGAAGCAAAAAGTGTAGTGGTATTGTTCTTCATGCTTCTGGATATAAATGCAACTGCTCACATTCCTAAACTACCAAGCTCCCCCAGGCCAAGGTTTAAATCCATTTCACTCATCCTATGAAGGACCACTTAGAATTTAATGTTTCTGCAAATAAAAAGAAGAAACTTGACACAGATACGCCCAAGCACATTTGGGCCAGGCAGAGCTTTGGGATTCACACTGATCAGGAAGCCCATAGTTCTGACTGATGGATTATTCTATATTATTAGAATGAGGAATACCTACATTTCTCATTCATCTACACTCTCATTTAAATGAATTGAAAGGGGAATGGGGGGGAGGAGAGAGAGAAAGAGAGAAAGAGAGAGAGAGAGAGAGAGAGAGAGAGAGAGAGAGAGAGAGAGAGAGTGAGTTGTTAGTACATGGATTACCAAGGGTTTTTGTTCTGTCACCTAATACCCAGTATTATATTTCCTTCAGATTTACTGACCAGAACAAATTGAGAAAATTCATATTTTTTTCTTAAAATGGAAGTCAGTTCTTTAGTTTGGAAAAGAAAAATAAGAAGAGATTGAGTGGATTCCTACCATTTTCTCTGTTCATGGTTCTAAAGAGGATAGGGGGAAGCCAAGACACATGTCAGATATCTAATTTCTACCCTATCCCATCTTCTTGCCAAACAACCTTGAACTTCCAACAAGAAAATCAAACTTGAACATATGGAAAGATCAGAGACCAGAACAGATTTTGCTAGAAGTTATAGCCTTAAAAGAGGAGGGTCTTTTTCAGTCTAATTCTAAATCTCATGATAGACTTAAGGATCCCCCAACACAGTCTTTACTTTTAATATAGTAAGAACTGAATTTCAGCAAACAGGCCCAAATCTATAACATAAAGTACAATATATGGGCTGGGGATATGGCTCAAGCGGTAGCACGCTGTCCTGGCATGCGTGTGGCTGAGGTTGGATCCTCAGCACCACATGCAAACAAAGATGTTGTGTCTGCCGAAAACTAAAAAATAAATATTAAAATTCTCTCTCTCTCTCTCTCTCCCCTCTCTATTTTTTGAAAAAGTACAATATATAACCAAAAAGTAAAACCTTACATCATAAATGTTCTATCATCTCAACTCTGCAAACATAGATGGCATTTGGGGCGGGTATGACTTAATAATCATTTCTCTAAAAAACAGTTGATAATTTTTCCATGTCCTGTAAAGTATAAATCTACTACAGAATTAATTATACAGTTAAAATGGTTCAAAGAAATTCAGTTTTCCCAAATCTCCAAGAAGAACTCAATCATTTTTAGATGCTGAGAGTAATCGAGCATCTATATATTATAATTTTATTAATTATATATAGTCCTTATGTAATATGTTTGATTATTCCAAAGATGAAGCCTCATAGACTCTTTTAAATAGGAACCAATATTTTCTTATATGTTTCTAATGCATTCAACAACAACAACAAGAACAACAAAATTCTTTTAGAAGGTTTGGTTTCCTTAAACCTACAACATCTTTCAAAATCCAATGAAGAGCTTGGGTACAGAGACTGGATGTTTGCTCCCAGTAGCTGTGCTTATCCATGCATTTTGTAGTTCACCTATCAAATCCCACATAACAATCCTAGCCTAACATTTTAGTCAGCTTTTCATTGCTATGACTAAAATACCAGACAAGAACAACTTAGAGGAGGGAAAATTTATTTCAGAGGTTCAGGGTACAACTGATAACTCCATAGCTGTGGTCCTAAGGTGAGGCAGAGCATCATGGCATAATAATGTGGCAAAGGAAAGAAGCTTAGGACATGGCAAGCAGGAACCAGAGAGAATGCACCTCTCACCAATGACAAAATATGAACTCCAAAGGCATACCTCCAGTGACCCACTTCCTTCAACCATATCCTACCTGCTTTCAGTTACTGCCCAGTTAGTCCATATAAGTGGACTAATACACTGATTAGATTGTATCTCGTGATCTAATCATTTCATCTCTAAACATTTTTGCATTGTATCACACATGAGCTTTGAGGGACACCTCATAAGTCAACCATAATAGCTAAGAAAGGAAGCCCATTATTGATGGTCTTATAAAGGTCCTATGAATGTGCTATATAGGGTTTACAGGTTAGGAAGCTAAGAGAAATCAGAATCCTCATCATTGGGCTCACACATAATTGGATGTGAGAAAAAAAATGCTTTGATTTTCCAAGAGTAAAACAAAACAAAACAGTGCTAAAACAAAACAAAACACACATCAAAATAGAAAAGAAAAAAATAAATAGAAAATACAACAGAGAAATTCATTCTTTTCTTTTTGTCCAAAATATTCTCCTTATCAAAAGAGATTTCAAACTAATCTTCCTGCCTCTTATCCAACCAATAGATTGATTTTAAGATATTAAATCTAATATCTTGAACCATATGAAAATGCAATTTTAGGTAAAATAAGATCAAATATTGACAATTTTATAGGGTTTAATTCTATGCTCATTTTATATATTTCTTCCATATACAAAATTCTCTAATGTCTATAATATTGTAGATTATAACAATAACTCAAATGGAGAACTCATGAGTTCCCCTTATCTAGCAGATTGTATGCCTCTACCTCTTACCTAATGGAGTTCTTCAATAGAGCACCCTATCTCAGTGCTGCAATTTCTTCCTCTGGTGTGTTTGTTTTATTTATTCTTTTCTATTCTTTTACAATTCTCCATCCCTTCCATCTGCCCAACAAATTGTAAGTTTGTTCAAATGTTGAGCACAACCCTTACAAAAAATAAAGATTTCCTAAAAAAAATTCATACTTCCAGGAAACTTCCCTCTCTGGAATATACCCTGAAATGAATGATTTACTTGACATTATCATATATTATTTATTAGCTCATATTTGAGCCAATATAATTGGAATATGATTGACTCGATAACATCACATACACAGATATGTGTGTGTATGTGTGTGTGTATATATATATACATATATATACATATATATACATATATATATGTATATATGTATAAACATCCTGCTGTTTAAGTTTCTGTTGGCTTTTGTGTACCTGACTAAACATGAAGCACTTACAAAATAAAAATATTTTATATTTTCATTTTTTTAAAGATTGGCACTGTCTAATCCCAGGATGGGGACTACATCTGAGACACCAAAACAGACCTCATTAGTTAAATCAACCCTTCTCCAACAGTTTATTTCTGTGTAGTAACCACAAAATGCCTATCTAGACACTGTGAACAGCCTTTAAATAGCAACTTTCCTTCCAACTCTCTGTGACTGCAATTTGTGAATACATATTGCTCCAGTAAGTACTGGTTATGGGTCATAAAAGAAAGAAAAATAACATAACAGCAATCAGTCAGACTCTCCTTCCCAAACCTGTGTCCAGTACCAATTGTTCGAAATCATTACTTACCCAATCAGTCTGTTAGTAAAGTGGCTGGCTAAAGAAACCAACCAGGCACACGGAAAATCACTACTGTTGGAAATGAGGAAGCGTTGTCCTAACAATAATAGCACCAAGTTATCCAGTGCTTATTATATGCAGGTGCTATTTTAAGTTCTTCAGAAGCCTTGTCTCATTTAATCTTCACCAACTCCTCCACAGGAGTTGGTGAAGATTAAATGTATACTTTGACAGTTGAGGAAATGGTTGCAAAGAGTAGCTAAGAAACCTGCCCAAGCTAGTTAACTAGAAACTGGTAGAATCTGAACCATATGTTAGAGCTTTGTCCTTCTGTAGCATGGTTTTCTAGAGACTACACTCTCTTGATGTATCACTGAGACCTAATCCAAGGTAAATGGTGGGCCCATATCTCTACAACTACTGGCTGGCTGTTCTGGGATGGAAACATAACTGATTCCATTGAGTTCACTCCATCCCAGTGCTATTTCAACTAAGTACCCCTGATCTTTGTAAATAGATGAGGAGAGTAAACAGAAGAACAAGAATTCTATGTTGGCTTCATGAATAATACTGCTCATTATTATAAAAACTCCACTCAAGTTATCTCTTTCTTTAAACCATAGGAAGAAATTCTTGGACACCGGAAAAAATGGGTAAACAAATGGGAAATATGACAATTTATTCTGTACATTGCCCTGCATTTTTTGGTAACCATTGCAGGTTATAAATATGCACCATTTATATGTAATTTTTCCCATTGATTATGTGTTTCCTATGGATTTTCGGGGAGTATAGAAAATTGTCCACAATTGGAATATTTCCATGTGTAAAAGACATTTGCCTATAAATGATTATAATGCAGTTCATGACTCCAGAGAACTGTGAAGAGTAGACATCTATTTTAAATAGACAGTAGAAAACAAACACCAACTTTTGTAGTTGGTCAAGTATCTTAGTGAGTCTTATACACATGTGCAATCTTTAAAACTAAACAGAAAACCATCATAAAGCTGACCTTGGCTGCTATTTATGATCTTTATTGCCTGCAAGAAACTTTCATTTGGATTTCTTTTTAAAAATATTCCTAAACCTGGATGTGGTAGTACACATCTGTAATCCCAGTGATTTAGGAGGCTGAATCAGGAGAATTGCAAATTTGAGACCAGTCTCAGCAATTTAGTGAGACCTTCAGCAACTTGGCGATACCCTGTCTCAAAAAATAAAATAAAAAGTACTGGTAATGTAGTTCAGTGGTAAAGTGTCCCTGAGCTAAATCCTCAGTAAAACCAAAACAACAACAACAAACACTCATCCTAGACTTCAGAAATTTAAATCTGCTGACTTTTCCTTGGTTTGCTTCTATTACAGGTGAACCTCTTGCACCATCTCCCTGTGCACATGCTCCAAGATGCTCTGCTCAGTCTTGCCTGGCACTGAGATATTTGTACATGTATCATTGCTCTGTTATATGCTCTAATTTGTTCTCTGAATCTGCTCCTTCATTTAATGTTTCTTTATTCTCTTCTTATGTCCCCTCTCTGAATTCAAATCCCTAGCAAAAAGGAATCACAGAAATAGAAGCACAGGGTAACCAAGTACTTTAAGATATGGTTGTTTTCTGAGCTTTATGTTCTACTCCTATTTTTTTTTTTTTTTTACAATGGATCCTCTGGACAACCAGTTAATGTACTTACTTTTCTCCCTTTATAAAGTGGAGGTCACAGTGCAGCCCTTTGTCTTAAGAAATGACATGTTGCACCCTGGAAAATCAACCCCAGGTTCATGACGAGCTGCCTCCCTTATGCTTGGTGGCTGAACTGAGCCAGTGCCCAGTGAGCTGAAGCAAAGCACAAGGTAATGAAGCCATGCCTGCCTGTGATGACCAATGCTCTAATGAGATTTCCGACAATGAACACACATCCTGCATTTTGTTTTATTTCATTTTAATTGAAAGCTTAGGAAATGCTTCATGCTTCATAAACGTTCTGTTATTTTCAGATCAATCTACTATGCTGGAAAACTTAATAAACAAATAGATAATGGTCCTGCTGAGTTGTGCAGCATTTCTTATTCACATCTCGCCAGCTTCACGCCCTGCCCACAGATCCTTCTGTCTTGATTTTTTTCTCTTAGTATTGTTTAGGGTTTTAAAAAATTTTTTAAAAGACATTAATTTTCAGAAAGCTATGCTCTATTGCAGAAAGGGTGGTAAAGACCAGAGCAACCCCCTTATGAATTACTTTGCATTTGACTGGTTTTTGGATTATATGTAATGCTTCATGGTTAACTCTTTTTTTCAAATTAGATAATAATCGAATAGAATTGTTTCCTCCATTTAAAACAACATTTTTAAAGAAAGTAAACCTAATCTCTAGGGTATATAAAGAACTCAAAATGCTAAGGACATACACAAAAAATCAATAAATGGGCCAAGGACCTGAACAGACACTTCTCAGAAGAAGATATACAATCAATCAACAAATATATATAAAAAAGTTCATCATTGCTAGCAATTTTAGAGAAATGCAAATCAAAAAGTACTCTAAGATTTCATCTCACTCCAGTCAGAATGGCAGCTATTATGAATACAAACAACAATAAGTGTTGGCAAGGATGTGGGGAAAAAGGTACACTCATACACTGCTGGTGGGACTACAAATTCATGCAGCCAAAATGGAAAGCAGTATGGAGATTTCTTGGAAAATTTGGAACGGAACCACCATTTGACCCAGCTCTCTCTCTCCTTGGTCTCTATCCAAAGGACTTAAAAACAGCATACTACAGGGACACAGTCACATCAATGATTATAGCAGCACCATTCACAATAGCCAATCTGTGGAACCAACCAAGATACCCTTCAATAGATGAATGGATAAAACAAATGTGGCATATATATTACTCAGCAATAAAAGAAAATAAAATCATAGTATTCGCAGGTAATTGGATGGAGTTAGAGGAGATAATGCTAAGTGAAGTTAGCCAATCCCAAAACACCAAATGCTGAATGTTTTCTCTGATATAAGGAGGCTGACTCAGAGTGGGTTAGGTAGGGGGAGCATGGGATGAATAAACAAACTCTAGATAGGGCAGAGGGTTGAAGGGGAAGGGAGGGGGCATGGGGTTAGAAATGATGGTGAAATGTGATGATCATTATTACCAAAGTACATGTATGAAGACACAAATTGCTGTGAATATACTTTGTATACAACCAGAGATATGAAAAATTGTGCTCTATGTGTGTAATAAGAATTGTAATGCATTCCTCTGTCATATATAAATTTAAAAAATAATTTTAAAAAAGTAAAACAGAATTTTTAGAATTATCTCCCACTAGTCCTACATGTGATGTGTCATTCTGGTGTGTTATATTCAGTTCCTACTAAACCAGTGCAAATAGTATATGACATGTAATGAATAAAAGGCAAATTGCTAGATCCCTCAGGATCCTTTGCCTTGTTGCCTCTGCATATCCCACTTTACAAAGCTCAAAAGTTAATACTAAATGGAAATAGATTAACACGTAAAAATTAGTTGCCCGTGATCAGTGGCTTTAGGGTGGAATATCTCAGAAACAAAATCTCTTTATTTTTCCAATTAGAATTAGTGGAAAATGTCAGTCATTTCCTCAAAGTTCCCAGAAGGGAATATTCTTGGGAAAGAAGCAGAAGAAAATAATTATTGCTCAAGTATAGGAACTGTATTGAGTAATTATTAAATGTAGTGAATGTAGAACAATGTCTGACCTTTAGAATTCACTCAAAATATAATAATGATGATGAAGGTAAGACTCATGCAGGCTAGAGATGGTACATGGCAGCTTCTTGTTAAATAATTGTTAATTGTTTTAAATTAGCAAATGAACAGTTTTATTCCTATACATCCCTAAGAAGTAGTAGGCAATTTTCAAGATTGTCCCCATTTCTCTATATATTCCCTCTTAAGCCCCACTAATATAATGCTGACCTGAAGCACATGCTAAGGCCTTAGAGGACGCTAAGGACTCAACATGAAGAGATAGGTTGCTTCTGTAACTCTCTGCAAATGTAAGGGTCCTGAGTCTTGTTCATGATAATCTGGAATAAGTACCACAGTCCTAATGGCTCCTTAAGTCCATACTACTATAATGGCTAAAATTTGACATGTTCAGCATGGCATGTGGAAGAAAAACTTTAAGGGAATAAAAAGGAGAAATAAATAGGAAAAGAAAAGACCAACAGAGAATGTTCATCATTTCTTGTGTTGGGTAGAAACTGAAATAATCTCTGTGCGCTGGTATTTAGTGGTTTCTAGTCTATACCAGAGGATTTGAGAACTGAGGTCAGAAATTATTTGGTAGAATACATAGCAGATGTCTGGATTGATAGGTGGCAAAATTCAGGTCAGAAAACTTAAAAATATCGGGAAAATGGGTGAAATTTGAACAAGCAAAATTAGAAGTAATTAGAACCAATACAAAGCAACACTTTCAAAAGAGAGGGATTTGGTCTGCCTTGGTGGGCATCAATGGATGACAGCTGCTTGAATTCCCCATCATACTATGGATAGTGAGCTGCAATGACAACTCAAATGGGGAGATACTATGAACCAGCAGAAGTCTGTGACCATGGTATCCTCAGCCCTTTCAGTGCTACCACTCTCTTACTAACTAGACCTATCTATAGGCTTATATGGCAGTTGATGAAGAATCAAGATTATTCCCTTGTTTTCTAGGGTGATTAGGGCTCTGATGTAGAAGGGTCAGAGTGAAGGAATTATTAGTTGGACGGGAAACAAACTCAGAGTTAGGGAATCCCATATTTTGTGACTTCCATGTGTTGCCTGATTCTGTATGAGAAGATATGTGGTTCAATTTATAAACATGGAATCATTACTTGCTTCTGCTGTACCATGCTGTCTCTTCCCAATTTCTTCATATATATAAATAAATAAGTGGAGAAGAGATGAACAAGAGGAATGGATGAGATTGTACCCTCATTCCTATGTGTACTTCATAAGTATCTTTGTTTTTTTTTCTTCCATAATAAAACTAGTAACCCACATGAGAGGTGTATGGATGAAAGGTACCAGATACCTTTGTTTTTGTTTAATGTCTAAAACAACTGTAGCAATGAAGGAAAAGGAAATTATAGAAGAACTAAGAGTGAATGTCCCCACCTTCTTCAGAAATAATACTCAAGCCAGTAGAACCAATGAGAATGAGTAGGGGAAGGATGGCAAAGGTAGAGGTATGTGCAAGTCAAGGAACCTGTACATGTGCTTGACCTTCAGGTAGGAGAACACGCACACTGATGTTTAAAGACTGCAGGAGGTGGGCTTTAAGATTCCCTAAGCCTTGAGCAGACATAGGTGCTGTATCAGTGTACAACATCACAGGAAAGGAATGGAAAAGAAATGAATTAGAGGGTTGAATGAGACCCTGACTTTATATTTTTTGTATATTTTATATTCTGCCCTAATTAATCACAAAAGTGTTTTCAACCATGTATCAGTCACCATGGTATGGGTCTCACTAGGGAAAGTTGCTTTGCAATTTTTTACAAAAGCCAAATAAAGAAGTTGGCTGTGAGGAACGTACAGTAAATCTCCTCATTAATGAAAATCTGTTTTTAAGGCGATTTGCTTTGGTTCACAGCTTATTTTCAAGATCAGGATTAATATTAATTGTAAATTTATGGAAAATGGAAATACTTAAGAGGCAGCAGGTTTTCTGTACATAGCTGTGTATGTCCTCTGGGGATACATGACTTGGAAGAAGGTGGCTTGCACGGCAGGTTACATAACTGGTATGATTATGGGCTGTGCATGCATTCTTGATGTCCAGAACAGCTGCATGCTTGTAAAGGTTTGCATCTTAAAGTTGATATGGAGTCCCCTGGGCATTGTGAAGATTTGCATAGAGAGTTCAATATGGCTCACATCTTCTGTACTCTGGTAGTCATAACAACTATATTAGTAGTAAATACTTATTAGGCACTTAATAAATGTGAGACACAGTTTTACTTATTTAATCCTCACTGTAAGTCTTTATGTTAGATTTCTTCGTTATCCATATTTTTGATAAAAGGGGTATGATCTACTGAAAGGTCAAGACTTTTTCCAAGACTGTATAGTTAGTAGGTGATATAGACATACCTTGAAGCCAGACATGGTGGTTCCAACATCTATTTGATCAAGTATATGACCAACCTGTCTATGCACATTACACTAAAACTAGAATTATGGGCTGGAGATATAGCTCAGTTGGTAGTTGGTAAGTGCTTGCCTCATATTCACGCCTTGGGTTCAAACCACAGCACCAAAAAAACCCCACAAAAAAACAAAAAACTACTGCAATTTTAATGAAGGCATACAAGTATTGAGTTGTATATAAATTATATCCATGTAATAAAACACCTAGCCAATATAGCACACTAGGAAAACTACATAATACATATCAGGCTTCATGAATTCTAAGGCACATATTTTATTCATAAGTTACTATTTCTGAAATGGAATTCCATCTAAGAGTAAATAAGAAAGTGTAATATTGCAGTTTAATTGGCACTATGTTTCTTTTTACAAGACTCATTAAATAATGGTATATCTTATAACCAGTGGCATCTTATTGTCAGTAAAATATGGAAGGTAGCTTTTAATACCTAAGCACATTAAATGAAGAGATGATATATGAATGCAGACAAAAGACTGTTGACAGGTGTGTATACATATGTTTTCTGACTGAAGTTTAACACATCTCAAGAAACATAGGAGGCACATTTCTTCAAGGACAAGGTCCATTAAATACCAAATTCTATTGTATGTATGTGTGGATATGTCACAATGAACCCCACTACTGTATACAATTATAATGTACTAATAAAAGTATAGTAGAAAGATATCAAAAGAAAAACACAGTCCAATGATAGAGTAACAAATATGGACTAGTATCTTTAAGAAAATCAGAGTACAAAATAAGGAATAAACACATCAATTAACCCAGCCTTTATGACAAACAAAGGATTGCAGTTTGATAAATGAGCAGTGGAGGGGTGATTATCTCATTAAGCAGAATAATGAAAGAGTTTAGGAGTCCCAGGCAAGCTCACCCTGGTCAGAATCCTAGCTCTGCCCTTGTTACATACCAGCACACAAGTTGCCATCCTATCAGTGAGCCTCATACTGGAGAAAACATACATCCTATGTCTTTGAGTTAGCCAAAATACACCAGACTTCAGACAGAAAAGAGATGTGCATATTCACCACTACTGTTTTCATTCATATGCACATGCTTCCTAATCTCTCAAAGCCTCAGGTTCCTAATCTGAGAAACAGGGAGAAGGCCATCTTTGAATTGGTTTTCTAAAATATATAATTAAAACAGTGTATACCGTTCTTTCCAAATATGAAGTACCCATTAAAATCTAATGTTTATTACTTCTTTAGCTGAAGTGAGGATGAGTCAGAAGCATTGCATTCTATACCCTGTACCTCCTTATTCAGTTACTATTTAATAACATCTGATGTGTCACTATATTGTGTTAGTGATAGTATTCCTGAAGTAAGCTTATGATGCTTACTTCTAGATTCTATTGTCTGCTTCATCCTCATAAAAAGAAAAAGTGGCTCATCACACTCAGAAAAGGGCCATACCATTCTCTTTTTGAGGACTTAAGTTGGAAGACAGAAACAATGCCTCAGTTCCATTTATTCCCATTGATCTTTAAATAGCAATAAGATCTTAGAGATATAATGTCCAGGTTTCATCTCAATAGTTTTTCTAACAGATGCTTGGGCTTCAGAATACATAAGGCTAATAACCACTGCCATGGTTATTTGAGACTGATACTGTCTTTGTTACAGTTGAAAATCAAGCAATAAACAATTTACCTGCTATGCAAAGGGCATGAAAAAATTTGTATTTAATGACTAAATAGTTTTTTGATTTGGATCAAATGTTATGTCCTATTATGCATGAAGTTTATTCTGAATTTTATGTTCTATATTAGCTCTAAATCTGAACTATATGTACATATGATCTATATCAGCTTTAAAATCTTATATCTTTTTCCTTTCTTTTAATCTCCTGAAAAAATAAGTGGTGTTGGAGAAAGAGGTCATTATTTGAAGCTATACACCTGGTTTCAAATCTCAAATATGCCTCAGTTCATGTTGCATACCTTTGGACAGGTAATTAAGTTGACCGAGCTTTAGAACCTAGATTTCTAAGGTGGAAATGATAATACTATTTCCCAGGGCTGTTATGAAGATTAAATAAATTTAAAATGCAGCATATAGGAGGAACTCCACAAATGCTGCTTTCTGTATTTTCTCTAGATTAATCAGAAAATTTCAGGTTATCTGCCTTCTGCTTAATTGTAATCTAGGCACAGTGAGTTAGTTAAAAAAAACACTTAAAAAGTTAAAAATATATTATGTTACTATTTAATTAACCCTGCTATGTGATACTCTGTAGTTAGTTGTTAAATCCTGTGTTTCAGGTACAATTTATGAAAAGCATCTTGGCAGTAAGGTATACTTGCTGAGTGATGCTGTTCATCATTCCAGCACTTTGACAAAGATTATTTCGTATTGCTCTGAGTGGAAAAGATTAGGCATAACACCAATCAACAGGGGGGCCTTCTAATAATATCCAAATTAAATGGTTGTGTAAATGATACTTCTCTTAAAAGCTGATCTTTTTTTTTTTCTAATCTCTGGTTTAGAATTACAGAGGCTAAAACAAGTATTTTTTTTTGCTAATATGTAGAGATATTTAAGCAAATCCTTTCAATGTTAATGAAATTCTCATAACAAGTAGGAGGTTAGAGAACTTTGTGACCAAGACCAACATTTCTTACTGCAAAGAATGTCAGGGAATAACACACCTACTATCTTCAGAAGAAATAGATGTCAACAAGGAAAATACTAAACAGGAAGAAAAAAAATCTAAAAGGATCTACTCCTCTACTTGGGACCCCTGGAGAAAATGTGCTTTGGTGCTCAAAAGACAATAGATATTTCCAAAGACAGCCCATGAAATAGAGATAAGAGTGCACAGTTTTTTTAGGTGTGAATTTTATACCTACTCTACACACATAATTGAGCTTTATCAAGAAATTGCGTGGGGTCAGCCCTCAATCAGGCCTCTGCTTCCAGGTCCACAGCCATTGGTTCTGTATTCCAGTACCCATGTAATGGCTTGTATGATTATATCACATTTAAAAAAAATTAAAGAAGCCCTTGCTGATTTATTCAGCAGGCCTTTCGATGAACACTTAAGCATCACTTGTTCTGTACTCTGTTAATGTTGAACAGCTTATTAGAAATCTCTTCTAGAGGGTCTCTTAATGAAGACCAGGTTATTTATCAGTATTGATCACTACCTGGCAAGGTCACTGGCTAAAACATATACAGAATAATTCAGAAACACAAAATTTTGTTAGAAAGTGATTGATAGCAGGCAAAATTAAAATGGAAAAATCTTGCTTCTATCTTCTTTTCTTTAATTTAAATAATGATATATATTAAATCTTTGTATCTTTACAATTAACAAGTTTATTCATGTAAATGGCTTATTATATATATATTCACATTTTTATAGTATATGCATATAATATATGTATAAGCATATACATATTATGTACGTGTATACCTAGATAAGCATATCATTTAATGACACACCTACACACATGTATACATGCACATGTGTGTTTGCGTATATGTGTACATATTATACACTGAGAAATTTTATTTGGCATCAAAACTGAATTTTAAACTTTCAAGATATCACTAATCCACCCGCAGGGTCAGTGCAAATGTAAGTGATCAAATGTTTGGGAAGGACAAATGCCAGTCCTGACAGAAGGAGAAATTGGATTATTATCATCTATTCTAAAGCCTCTGGGTTCACTGTTACTGTTAGGTTTTTAGAAGAGAATGGAGATGATGAGGCTGGTGGTTACTCCCACAGGCTTCTTTTCAACATGAGTGCCTTGACTATCCTGTCCTAAGGGCTAAGATTTTACTTGACAAAAGGGCCACTATTTATTAGAAGGTTCAAAAACAAGGGTTTTAGGGGGTATCCTAAGAAATCAGATTCCATGCAAGTGTCAGAAATGTCACTATCCCAAACTAACAAGCATTCCCCTGACTTGTGTATATAAATAATCATCCTGCTCTCTCAATGCCCAAGGCAAGTTTTATTTCAGGAATCCTTCGAATTTCTTCTGTACCTTCCTTTTCTACTAACATAGAATTTTTCACCAATATTTCCTTAATTGTCACATGGGTCCCCCAAGATGCTATTTTTGTTCTGTACACTACAACAAGCCTGTTCTTATCTTAAGTGCTTAAAGCAATTAAATGCCTCCTAAATCCACTATTGGCAGTCTCAGGCTAACAGTATAGTGGTCCTCTCCTTCTACAAGAATCTGGGAAAGGTAATTTGTTCCTTTCAGTTCAACTTTATGTTTCCTGTATTAACCCTACAAGTTTTCTGTCTGCATAAAATATTACATTTTTTGTCTAATAGCCCAAGAAAAATCGCAATTAGAGCTGCATGTTTTATCTTCTATACTCTTCATCATCCCTTTGGAATTTTCTTTCTGCATTCTCTTTCCAATTCCAAGTATCCAATATGGATGCTTTATGATCTTGGGCCTTTTCCTCCAGAAAAATACCTCTGGCTATGTGAACCTCATGAGTTTCCCTCATCCAACACTTTTTTTTTTTTTTCTGTGTCTGGATAATTCCCTGCACCATGGCTTGTCCTCTCTCCCATCCATGGATTTCAACAATTACTTGTCCATTTATATAGTTAGTTATTAACTGTTTATGTAAAGAGAGTCAAACCAGGAAGAGACTGGTGAGCAGAAAGGACTTGGTCTCTGTCCTCAAGCAGATTTGAGTTGAAAGGTAGTTGTAATTGTTCAAGTAAATTCACCCAGGCAGTATAACAGAGCATGGTAGGATCAAAACAAGGTTCTGTAAGGTATTACAGCAGAGGCTCTTACTGTGGACACTGGGCATTGAGGGCAGCTTCCTTGAAGATTTGAAAATAGAATCAAGTAAAGGAAAAACTTCAGTCCTTACAGTATTATCATTGTAATCTACAGTAGTTGTTTGCATTTCTAGTTATAAATTGATCAAATTAGAGAAAGAGATTTGTTTTCCCTAAATAACAAAACTTTATTGCTTGTCCATTTCTCTAAACACTGAGTACTCAAAATGTGATCCCTGGACCAGAATAATCAACCGTTCCCGGGAGATGTTTTAATTTTTGAAGAACTATTCTCACTCCAGACATACTGAGTCCAAATCTGCTTTTTAACAATGTGATTTCCTTACACATTAGATTTGAGAACAGTGTTCTAGAAACCTACTGTATATTGCTTCAACTCTTAATTTTGTCTATGTCCTAGAGACTAATATATGTTTATTGGTGAGATTAAATATTAATACCTATATAAATATTTGAATGCTTTTCAACTTGATAGACTCAAATACAATAAATAATGCCCCAAGTTTATATTCTCATAGCAGTTTTGACATCAAGGGAGACATATTACAAATTTTGTGAACTGTGGAGGTGGAGACACTAATAAATGAAGATTTTCCCACAATGTATCTCTAGCATATTGTGTACTCATGACAACCAACATTTCAACTGGGTGATAAGTCAACTTGTGCTAAGGAAGTCTGGCAATACCAAAATTTTAGCCAGTGGGCAGTTGCTTCTAACCCACATGCTGACCATTCTTTAATCATGCTCTTTTAAGTTATTTTTCTTAGGTAATATTTCACTTCTAAATATTCATCTTCGGTTATTCATTTTACAATGCCCACAAAACTCACCAATTTCTTTGGCATATCATCACTTATAAGATTAATTCAAATGATAAATGAACAAGTGGCTTTCAATCGTTTGTTTTAAAAAGGAAGTTTTAGGGTGCTACATCTCAATCTTCCATATCTATAACTTCTGCCTTTTAGCCTAGTCCAGATTTCTCAGTCACCAAAAAATATTCAAGAACATTAAGAGTCAAACACATAGTATAGTGGAAGGAAATTTGTGCTCTGGTCTTAGCTGCCTTATTAATTAGGTGTGGCTATGTCCATGTATCCTGACTGGGCCTAAACATCCTTATCTGCAAAGTAGAAGCAGCAGACCAGCCAATCTCTGCATATTTTAAGATTCTACACACATTTCATTTATCTGAAAATTGGTAATCCATATGTGCTGCATAATGACGGAAGCACTTGGGAAAGCATAATGTCCAATTAACCAGCACACTGCCATTTCCCAAGCGTCCTGAATTAGTGTCAGTGTACACTCCTGCATGCAAGCTGCTTCTCTAAATCACGCTCTTCTAAGTGGCAATTTTTGCCAAGTCTAACCGGCACTTGCTTTGACTTGTTGCTGCTTATTTCTTCCTCTAAGCTAACTACAAGATTATACCTTTTCTGAAGCTTATGCCAGATGCTTTCATCCCTGACTTAAAAATCAAGACAAAGATGTCTCTTGGAGTCAAAGTCGTTGACTCTATCAGCAACATTTCCATTCTACATTAGCATCCTTATGCAAACACTTGCTGATATCTTTCTCTTTTGACTGCAGTCCTGAGAACAAGGAAAACTCAGAATAGCTCAGTCCCTGGTCCTCCTCTCTTTAGAGATGCCCAGGAGGTCTCCCTTGTCCTCAAAAGCTGTTCTTACTGCTGCCTTCTTTAGGGACGCATGATGGGACATAAGCTTCCTACCAGTAACCAAAGCTTCCTTTAGTCTTTCCCTTCCTGTCCTTGCATGTCTTTTTCTTTTCTTTATTTCTTTTTTTTAAAGAGTGGAAAGTGAAAGGCTTTATTAAAGGATAGCAGAGAAGACTTTCCCCCAGAGAAAGAAGGGGACCCGAAAGGCAGAGTCCTTTCTTTTTGTTTACAACAATCCCACATTAAATTGTACTGTTACTATTATGATATAACCAAAACAAGTTTGTTTCAGACTTGGAGTTGAGTAATAATTCAACATACTGTTTACCAGGAGAAATCCATTCCAGCATCTTTCTTTGCCCATTTTGAAAAAAAAAAAAAAAAAAAAAAAAAAGCTACGGATTTTCTTTTTAGGCACAGTAGTGTTTCCCTGGCCATCTAGCCATGATATCATTAGAGAAAACAGCAGTTTTGATTTGTGAAAATTGACATCATACCAGGCACCTGACACAATCACCTTATTTTATCCTCAAAATTATCAAAAGAGGATTGTTGTCCCCTCATTATAAATAAAGAAACTGAGACTAGAGAAAGTGTACATTCACCAGGGCTTCCTAGCTGGCAAGTGATGGAACAGGGATCTGAAATGGGTTCTTTCTCCAGCCCCTAGTTCCTCTGCTACCCAGATGCTGCTGTTTGTCTCCTAATGCAGGTTGCATGCCAGGGTGACAATGCTAATGGCAATCTAGCTGGTCATTTATCCAAAAAGAGGAGGTTCAGGAGGGGGAATTAGTTTTATTCGATGTCCTTAATTTTTCTTTTTGGGTTTCTCTCTTCATCCATTTCACCCCCACAACCCCGCCTATTTGTGGGTTTAGGAGTTGGGTGTGTTTTGTTATTTCACCCTTCTGGAGCATTTTCAGTTGGTTTAGAATCTCCTGGGAAATTGGGATGAAGTACCTGATAGTGGAGGCTCATCAATCTGCATTTTAAAGACACCCATAGGCATGCCCCAAGATAAACATTTTGAAAAACACAAGAATATCTTTTTTATATTTTCTATCTTAAGTATATGATAGAATAATCCTATGTCTGGAAAATAGATGTAGATGAGTCCTTTTCCTCACTGAAGTGTTCCCTAAAACAGAAGAGCATTTCATGAGAAGCCTGTGAATTCTTGTCACTAGTGAGATCCAGTGCTTCTCCATCTGGAATATTTAGATCATTCTCCATGGCCCTGCACTACCCTTTATTTCCCCATAGGATTTTCTGAATTTAATAGGCCCAGAAGGTGTCTCCTACATTTTATTTTATTATACTGCCAAATTAAATAGCTATTTTTTCTTAGTCCAAATATTTCTATAAGTTAAGCAGAATAGCTCTGAATCCTTTCTTTACCACTTGTTAACTATGTTACTTAAGTAAGTATGAGTAAGTTACTTAACCACTATTAGTCTGTTTCCTCATTTGTAAAGGATGGGGGGAGAGATTGTAGTGTTTATGTTCCAGAACTGATGTAAACATTAAATAGTCAATGACACTATGTACTTCATTTACTTCAGAGGTTATATGGAAAGCTCCCTCTAAATTGTGCACAGTACACAACCTGAATGCTGTATAAGGTTGACCTGAAATGAATGATATTACCAGAGTATTGTACAATTTCTGGCATCACTATGCCTGAGTACTATGTATTATCTGATGTTTATCCACATATTTTACTATATATGATTTGTTTTTATATTTTTGAAATATACTATCTACTAAGATTAATTCTACTTGCTAGTTAAGTTTGACTTCTTGATCATAGGCCCAAAATTAGTTATGAGAATGACCCTAATCCTACCTAAATCTTTAATTTTTCTAAATCTGTTCCTTCTTCAAATTTCAGTCTGCTCGTAACCAATGATTTGCCTTTGCAAAATGGTTGGTTGAGGATAAGGGTTCAGTCCTTGGCCAGAAAACCATTTTTCCCCCACTCTGCAATATTAGCTGGCCTGCTCAGAGACTGAACTGACTACCTTGACCTCATTAGCGCGGCACTCCAAGCAGCTGAGCATTTTGCTTTCATTATTTTAATAATGTGACAATGATTATAAAGATATTGCAAGAGCAGCACTGAATCTAGAAATTTCATTATTCCCATTAGTGATGCAAATCAGGGAAAGTATGCATAAGAGAGGGTGAATTAAAGTACTTACAGGCAAATCACAGAACTGGCAAGTAGGTTTAAGAGGGACTATGTGGTATATGAGTATGTGCAGTGAATATGTGACATATTAGTGTGAGGGGGCGTGGGAAGGAAGAGACAGGGTAGGGAGGGAGAAAAGGAGAAAAGGAGGGAAAGGGGAAGAGAGAACTCTGTTTCCATTAGGCAAAAGAGTAAGATATATGAAAACAGAAACAATTACAGGTGTGAAAGGACAAGGGGTTAATCCACACAATTCACCTTCTTCCTTACTATATTACATTTTTATATCCTTTAAATACCACTAAATCAAACAACTTGGCAAGCGAGGAAAGGATGCTTTGTCTGTTTAGCATTATATTAACTTTATTTTTGGATTTTTTGAACAAAAAATTTTAATGGAAAACTGTGTGTGTGTGTGTGTTATTCAACTTAAAAAAAACACAGATTAGGAAACTGGGAATATAAAATTGAACAAGATGAACAAAATCCCTGTCCACATGAAGCTTCCATTCTAATGATAAGATTTATATACAAAATAACTCTATGATTGGTAGAATGAATAAATTAAATGCAAATATCATATTAGTAAATTCTATAGTGCAAATTAAAAGTATAAATGTTTAGAAAGTAGTGAGAGTGAGAGAAGATTTCACCATGAAGGTTATTCTGTATTTAAACCAGGGTCAAACTTTTTCAGGATCTCCTAATTTGGGAAATTCCTTCCACTTTGAGGCACCTCACAGGATTGGCTATGGGACTGTGAAGAGAAAGTATCTCTGCCATTGGACATTTAAAAGGAATTTGAGGCTCAAAACACAAGGCAATATTCCCACAAATCCTCCCACTCACTCATAGCCTCTCAGTTTACCTTTTGCTCACCTGGTCTGTACCTCCTGTTGGCTCTGAACCTGGTGACCTCTCCCTGACCAGGGTTGGTGAAGATGGTTTCATTAGCAGTTTACAGAGGACAGAGAACAAAGCCCACATCTCTGGAGATGGCTCATCTTTAGGGATAATTCTGTGCTCCTTCACATCATTCCCTCTCCTCACCATTATAATTGCCTTTGCAGATGTGAATTTAGGAAAAAAAGGGGGAAAAATGAAGGTACAGTTGCAAGTTCAAGGCTCCTGAGGAACCTTGATCTCTTGGTGTCTCAGACCCCTCTGCAATGACCTTCATTCCTTCTCCACTTCAGTTGCCTAGCAACATAGCCTGAGTCTCATCCCCCTCAGGACTCAAAATCACTTTAACTTCTCCTACCTTCTCACTCCTATTCAATCTGTTCTGATTTTTCTCATAACCTCTACCCCCTTCACTATTTTTCTATTCTCACAGTTCATGAGCTTGACTCTGTCTACATTTGTTTCTCTACCCAATGTGGACCTTATCTTCAGCCACTTCAGTTTTTATCTGCTTGTATTCCCATGTTTTCCCGTATTCCTCTCTCTAGAATCTCAGACTTTTCCCCTCTCCATTATGATTAAGAACTGTAGGGAGATATCTGATAAAGGAGTTTTATTTGTTTTGTCATCGGGTTTGCTAAAGTTTATATTATCCAGTTTGGGAATTTAATTAAATTCATTTTCATATCTTCACAAGTTTTTAAAAATGTTTTACTTCTTTAGTACATACTTAATGAACACTTGCCAAGTCCAGGCAATATTTTAGGTGCTAATGTTATATGACCAACAATGAACAATCATTTTACCTCTGTCTACACAATTGGTCCAAAAGGTCCAAGAAATTGAAGGGGAATGGAAAATGAGGAAAAGGAAGAGGAAGAGAGAAAATTATATTAAATAAGTCCCTGAATTGAGCTGTGACTGAAGATCTATTCATAGACTTTTCAGTTACATGAAGCAATAAATTTCTTTCCTTTTTAAGTGACTTAGTATTTGGATTCTGTAATTTGCAACTGAAAGAGAACTGAATAAAATAATATAGTTATTTGCATATATATATTATTCGCCCCTATGCAATCATAAGCCACTTGAAAGAAAAGACTGTGTTATGCATTTTGTATCCTCCAGAATGCTTTGCACATTGTAAGTGTCCAATAAATATTTATTGAATGAATAAATCTATTTATAAAAGAGCTTAAGTTTGGATTGATGCAGTCTTCAAACTTCTCTAGAGTGATCTGGATAATGAACAGCATCACATGGCAGAAGATTTAAAAAAGTTCCGCATCTCTACACAGGAAAGTTGGGCCCTCATCCACTCTTCTTCTCTTCTATCATTGTCATTATATCTGTGTCCCCATTCAGACCTGCCTCAAAAAAGAGAATAGAGACACCTGGATGGCTGTGTCCTTATTAGTAGCACAAATCCCATGCTCTGAATATAACCCAGCTGAAAGAGAGAAAAATGCTAATATTTTTATTCTTTCTTGATACAGTTGTAAGTTTCTCTTTTGCAGGGATGACACTGATTCTCCATTTAAATTTAGACTAGGTTGAGGGGAATGAAGGGAGGGGAGGGGGCATGGCAGTGGGAAGGATAGAAGAATGAATCAGACATTGTTATCCTATGTACATATACAACTATACGACCGGTGGGATTCTACATCATGTATAGCTAGAAGAATGAGAAATTATACTCCATTATACATAATATATCAAAGTGCATTCAAAGTTTCATGTATAACAAATTAAGACACATTTTAAATTAAAAATATATATTCTAGTAAATAATCAGAAACCCAACTTATGCCCATGGCACAAATTTGCAAGGAAAAATCACCCTGACTCACAGAGTTACAGTTCTATGTTTCTACATCCACAAAGACAAGTACACAAAGAGACAAATCATTTCATTTAGAAAGAGGTCTCCTGTGCATGTCTGGAGTCAGTGACGTCAAAAGGACCAAGAACTGTTTCCTGAAACAGAGAGAATGTGGGTGGAGAATGGAATGATATATTTAAGAATTTAGCAGGAAGAAGATCTTAGACAATCACAACAGTGTCCTTATTAATTGCCAATTTTGGAGGCACTCTAGCATACAAGCACGTGGTCCTGTCTTATAACATATTGAAAATATAAGAGGATTTGGGGTGGGAGAGCAAGAAAATCATCTATTTTCTCTGGTTGTGCCTGTGTGTTTTAATTATTCCTCTTGAGATACATCTTTGCAGGGTTGTGCCTTCAATCTGTTGCTTGCAGTTTTTTTTTATTTTTATTTTTTTTAACAGCAGAGCTTATATTATCAGTACTTGCCAGTTTTGTTTTGTGTTTTGGATTTTGAAATGGAGGGGCCAATTAGGGTAGCCAGCAAAACTGTCCACAATGCTCATCATTTGGAAGAGATTAAGCTGCTTATCATTTAAAGGAATGCAAAGTACGTGAGCCTTTCCTGAATCCTGCTTCCTGAGGTCCTGAGACCCTACTGCTGAGGACTAGACCAGAAGTGAATTTCTAGGTTTCTGTTTGAGGATCAGGTGCTGGATTTTTATTCATAGATTTCTCTTTTTATGAAAAAGTAACCAGGTTACTGCCAAGACAACTCCAACAATAACAATAACTAAGTCAGCAGAGTAACAGAGCTTATGCTAACAAGCAGTCAACTACTTACATCACAAATGTAACAGCAATGCTCTCTCTAATAGCAAATGCTAAATATTCAACATTCTACACTTGCCTGTGGAGTTGGAGATCTTTTTAAGATACTAATACACAGAAATTCCTCCAAAACTTTGCTATGTTAACAATGCAAATCATCCTTAATTCAAAACAGGCATGTTCTGAGAAAAGTAGAGCTTTCATTTTTGATGAATTTCTTCAGTAACATGCTTGGAACCAGAAAGAGATTTCTGTGAAACAATATGCACTATTAAATGAAAATATGTAAAAACTTACTCAAACTTGCACTACATCACAGTTAATTGAGCAAGTGTGTGTAATATGTGAAACAGATATGCTTTACTTTGTTTAAAAAAAAAACTGCAAAGATGCAGGAAAGATGGTAAACTCATAGCACTAAAAGGATATACAGATATTCCTTAATTATACTAAAATATTAAATACTCAGTCTACCAGCAAAATACCATAGGCCAAGAAGCTTAGGTAATGGAAATTTATATTTCCACAGATTTAGAGGTGAAAGTCCTTGATGAAGTTGCCAACCTATTCAGTTTCTGGTAAAGGTTCATCCTGGCATGGAGATGTCTGCCTTTTTGCTATATCCTTGCAAAGTACCATAGTTTGGATTCTAAGTAACTCCCCAAAGGTCCACATGTTAAAGGCTTGGTCTCCAGAGAAGCAGTGGTTAAATATTGGAGGCAGGGCATAGTGAGAGGTCTTTAGGTTATTGAACAGGTGTCCCAAAGGGGACTGTGGTACCCCAACATCCTCCTTGTTCTTGCTTTTGCTACTTAACCATAAAGTGATAAAGTATATTCTGTCACATGCTCCTACCATGATAAGATACCTTATAACAGGCTCAAAAGCAACAGGGTCAACTAATAATGAACTAGAAGCTTGCTCACATATATGCTGAAGTAATACAAAGTTGATAAACACACATGGCCTTTGCTTAGTGCTAATCTTGCTGTTTTAGGGCCCTATCCTTTTGACCTGATTTAGCCTTAATTACTTCCTTAGAAGGCCCCTTCCTCAATTACAGCCATAATGTGGGTTTTCAACATAAAATTTGGAAGCAAGGAGGACCCAAACATTTAATTTAAAACATATGTTCATAATACTTGTTCTCCTGCCTTGTTTTTTTAAAAAATTATTGGTGCATTATACTTTTAAATATTAGTGGGTTTCATTGATATATATTCATACCTATTCACATAGCATAATTTGGCCAATTTCTTGCCTTGTTTTAAGAAGTTAGATTCAGAAGTACATAAAAGCATTGGATAACTATGTAAGGAAAATAAATTACAAGAACAAGTATAGAACAATCTCCATTAAGTGCTGAAGGAATGGATAAGAAGATAAGATGTTTACATGCTCACCATATGATATGAATCAATTAATAGCAAAGGTAGAATTGAAGTTTACAAAAAAATAGTTTTCAGTGATTTAGGCCTATTCCATTATTGGTCTATGGTTATAGAATTGATGGTGAGGTATCACTCTTTCTCTTTTTCTTTCCTCCTTTCTCTCCTTCTTTCCTTTCTTTTTGAGATGGAATATCACTATTTTCCCTAGGCTGGTCTCAGACTACTCATGAGTTCAAGTAATCCTCCTGCCCCAGCTTCCCAAGAGGCTGGGCCCATGGGTATGTACCACCATAGCCACCTGGATATATCATTTTTGGAGTACTTACAATGGAAATTTAGTCTTGATGAAGTTGAGGGTATCTGTTAGACTTCTAATGGAGGAACTAATTAAAGATAAAAAGTAATATACACAAAGGACAATCGATAGCAATTAAAACTGCTTTTGTCAGAAAGAATTTCATATGCAAGATTGCATGATTCATGCCGACTGAGTAGAGACTGACTGACAGGATCTGAGTACAAAGAGGCAAAGGATTAGGAGCACAGGGGTCATTCTCAACATCTCAGATCACCTCTCATCTCTGATCTCTTTTTCCACTTGTACTTAAAGCTGGTTCTGATCACTTGAAAATGCCAACAAGTTCAAGCTGTGCATATATTACTGGTCTGAAGAATTGTTTCAAATACAGTAAAAGTCCTCTGAAAAGGACAGAACAATAGATATTTATCTTTAGAATGAATGTGTATTTTTCTCATAGACATATTAGGATCTCAGTGTAAACAGAAAAGCGTGGGATTGTATATTCAACATCTAACATAAAGTTATTAAAGGATAAAACCAATTGTTTGACTTATCAAAAGTGCTAAAATGAGTTTCTATTTTGGTTTAAATGGCTTCTGGTTACCAAACTTTCATTCAACTTCTCTCAATTATATGCTCAAACTGCATGGCAAAATGCCTTGAAGAGTATGAAAACACACCTGTGACAGAACCTGCTATCCTTCTTCATCCTGAGCCTTTCTTTAGTATTATTATAGTCTTTCCATTGAGATGGGTTCATGATTGTTCACAGCAAGATCTATTTCCCTGCTCAGGTCTCCCTGTAAGGTGGTCATAACTCTGTAACAAAGTTCTAGATAGGAGAATGTAAACGGGAAGATCATAAGAACTTCTTAGAACTTCCTTCAAAAGGCAGCTTGTGCATCTCCATTGTAATCTGAAAGAAAGGTCTTTCTAGTCCCTTCCTCCTTCCAATTGACTAGAATTAGTGCATTGGGTGACATATTGTACTGTAATATAGCCTTGAAAATGAAAGCCAACAGTAGAGCTATAAGGCAGGGAGACTGCACCCTGGGAGACTGGGAATCAGAGCTGTCAGGCCACCCTAGAGAGCTTCCTGGCTATGACAGAGAAACAAGTTCCTGTTCCTTAAATAGCTCTTTAAGTGGAAGCTTAGACAAGTGCTAACTGAAATGGACCACTACTCACTTGAATCTGGATACAAAAAAAAAGAAAAAAAAGAAATTCTTCCCATTTTTGTTATCTATTTCTTGGATCAGAAGCACCATAGTTCATATCAATCGAAAAATTAACTTGCCCCTATAGCTCATAGGAGCTGAGTAAGTCATCCAAGTGCTGTTCCTTTCTCCAACCTCTTTATGTCTGCCCCTCTTTTATCATCCATTATAAAACTATATTGTCCTGAAAATATGTAAATGAGATGTACTAGAAGACAAGCTGTGATTCATTGTATTATGAAATGTGTACTTGTAGCTAGTAAAGAGCTACATACCAGGTCTATTAAAAACCCTAAACTTAAATCAGTTTATCCTCTCCCCAAGATTGAGTAAATATATATAGATTAGAAAACAATACAAACTTCGGTAGGAATATTAACTTGAGGAATAAGAGCACATCTCTAATAAACACTAATGATAATTAACAGAATAAACTTTAGGCATTTTTATTGTTGTTGATCAGTAGTATATCAAAATAACTTGTGGGGGCTAGGGACATTGTTCAGTGGAAGAGGACTTGCCTAGCACTAGGCAAGGCCCAACACTGCAAAAACAAACAAACAAAAAATTGTAAAGTGCACTGCAATAAGAAAAGAATAACATGACAATGAAAACAGTAGGATATTTGCATAAGTGAATGGAGGGCTTGTGAATTAATTGCAAAGAAACCTGCAAAACTCAACATTAAAATCTGAGTTGAAAATTTTGAAATAAAAAGTTAAAAATGTCAATAATATGATAGGGAAACTCGAGAGACTCTTACATAATGTAATTATAAAGAGTAAGAAGGGGGAAAAGAAGATGAAAAGGAGGAGGAGGAGGAAAGAAGGAAGAAGGAAGAAGAAAGAATTGCAGCCAGAAATTCAGAAGGAAAAATGTATGAAATAAAAGAAGAGATTAAAAAGCGTCAGAGAGTGATTTATCAACTAGACTAACTAAATGTATTCATCAGGAAAAAACTAAAAACTGAACAGAAGCAATGGTTGCCATCATAATTGAAATAAACTTTGTGGAGCTTAAAGTTGATATGAGGAAAGAAATGAAAAGGGATTGTCATATACAACAGAATCAATGAAAAGGTGTTTTCATTCGGAAGCATACTGCAAATATCAAAATATCATTGGGTTCCATAACAAACAAACAACAACAAAAACAACAACAATAAAAAACCCATAAATTTAAGGAATGGTCAATAGCATGCCTACCAACTGTTGACTGCCTTCTCTGCTACACTAGAGGCGAATGGAGAATGGAACAATATACTCAATATGGCTGGCTAGTGGAGAATAACATTTTGGAATATGTTTCTTCAATCATATGTATTTCTCTTGTGAGGGTTTTTTAAAGCTTTCTCAATCACCCTATAAAGCATAATAGCTATATGTTGTTTTTTTAAATTAACATGTCCATCAACTGGTTAGGAGATTAAATAAGATCAAAAAGTCTATCAGGGAAAATAGATTGGTGGGAACATTAATATCATTTAAAACCAAAGCTAAATAATTATGCATATTAAGTGAAAACACTGAAGTCAAATATGTTCATCATTGAATGACAAAGTACATAGTCTGCAATCCCAGCAGTTCAGGAGGAAGATCTGAAGTTCAAAACCAGGCTCAACAGCTTATCGAGGTGCTAAGCAATTCAGTGAGACCATGTCTCTAAATAAAGTACAAAAATGAGCTGGGGATGTGGCTCAGTGGTTAAGTACCCCTGGGTTTATTTCCTGGTACAAAAGAAAATACATAGTATGATAATCATAATTTAATAAAGAAGTCTAAATGTAAAATTTGAATACATAATAAGAAGAAATAGACTAGTGAAGTGGGAATATACTAATGTCCCAATTTTGTGGTATAGAGACTCAAAAACATTTTAATTATTGGCTATATAATTAGAGAAATACAGGTTCATATAACAAAAAAGTATAAAAACATATAAAGAATACTACACACCACCTTTAGCAAAGTGGTTTTCTCTGCGGAGCATGGAGCTGGGCTTTGGCTCTGTCTGTAGTGGTTTATTTCTTTAAGAGAAAGCTCTGAAGCAAGCAGAGCAAAATGTTAACATCTGTTAAATCTGACTAAAACATTCTCATCTGCTGTCAGTTATACAGGATTCTGTAGTTTTCCATATGTTTGTAATATTTTACATTTTAAAAGATTAGTTTTTGAAGTTGGAAAGATAACCACTAAGTAGAATTGAAGACAAAATATGTACCAGTGTATCACTGAAAAAGAATAGAAAGCTATAAATGCGGGGAAGCATACCACTGCCAAATATTGAAAAATTGAAAAGAATTTAAAGAAAAATTACTCAAAACAAAAACAAAACAAAACAAAAGTAAGACCTTAGATCTACTATGAGAATCATCCTAAATTGTTTCCACTGTCAAATTAAATAATAGTATGAAGAATAGTAATAATATTAATTATGTATTACTCCTGAATGTGTGTCTAGAATTATGCTATATGTTATCCTTCATGCTTTAAATAATTTTTGCTCCCTAATTCTCATGACAATTCTGAATAAAGTATTATTATTATCTGAAATCCTCACTGATTGAATTTTTAAAAATAACTAAAATATATTATTTTTTTTAAAAGTTATTATTTAAAATGTTCAATATTTTTGTTTGACAGATCAAAAGAAAAATAAACAGGTTAATATTAAACATTAGCAGTATACAAAATAGAATCAAGGTAAAAATCATTAAATGCTAGATATTGATTAATTTTATAGTTTTAAAAAGAATATTCTGTAATAAATATTTAACAATTTAAACCTTTATATACTAAATACTATAACATTGAAATAACAAAAGAAGTAGAAATGTGTCATGATATGAATATTTGTGTCTCCCATCCAATTCTTATGCTGAAATTATAACCATTGAGATGATGGTATTAGGAAGAAGGGCTTTGTGGAAATGATTAAATCACATGGGCAGCCATCATGATTGGAATTGGTCTCCTGACAAAAGAGAGCACTGAGAGCCAGCTAGTCCATTACAAAATGTGAGAACACAGTGAAAAAGCACTATCTATGAGTCAGAAAATAGGCCCTCACTCAACATTGAATCTGCCAGTATCTTGATTTTGGACTTCTCAGCCTCTAGAACTCTGGGGAATAATGTCTTATTATCTGTAAGCTACCCAGTCTGTCAGATTTTGCTATAGCAGCCCTAACAGTCTAAGACAAAATGCAAGAAAAATAATTGTGAAAAATATTTAAATATTTTTAGGCATTTCTGGATCTAAGAAATAAAAAAAATAGTGACATAGGGATATTCTTTAACTTAGAAATTACACATGGGTCTCCTGGGTTCTGAGAAATACTTTGAGCTCTATGAAAATTATCACTCATGTGTATGACCGAACTTTTCTGCAAACATGGTATTTCCATCATTTTCTAAGAAGCACTTCATGACTCCCCTTAGAACATGTACAAATTTTTTATTTCAAATTATATACAAATATATATATAAAATTAAATATGTATGTAAAATTACATATATAAATACAAATATAAAAATAAATCAATTGAAGTTATTGTTAAAGATGTTAAGTGTTTTGTGTATATATACATGCATAATACACATAAAATAATAAGCATATAGCATATATTATATAAATGATAAATTTATAAATTATATATTACATAAATTATAAATTTATACATTATAAATTATACATATATATTGTCTATAGTAAGCAACTATTACTTTTTAAATCCATGGAATATTATTTAAAAATTTATACAAGGTCCCAAGGGAAATACCTTGAGTTATTCTTGAGATGACTTGTTTAATATTTGGTTCTTGCACTAGATTGCATGTTGTATGATAATTGGGACCATAATATTTTTTTTGTGTTGGGCTCTTCATTCAGAAAGATACAGGGCATGTAGATAAGGTTTAACAAGTAAATTAATCAATTTATCTGCCAATAACCTTCAGAAAAGCTGGTATTTTGTCAAAATCCAGTATTTTGTCAAAGGGTTAGGGCCTTAAATAAGCAGATCCAGAGAATTTTACCAGTGAGTTCTAGAACAGATGCTTACAAACTTGAAACTTTACATCGTACAGACAAACAACTATAATCAATGAAAAGTCTCAGCTTCCAAGGTATTAAACACAGAAACTAAAGCTTTAACAAAATAACCATAAGACTCCTACATGCTCAAATCATTTGTGTACATACAGACACATAGATATGTGTATATAAAATGTAAATCAGAGATTATTAAATAGATCTGGTAATGCAAGAAAACTATCATAACAATATAACAAATTCGATTTAATTCAAGAAAAAATTTAAATGAGGGAAATATTTTATTCAGGAATATTGATGTAGTATAATATGAAAGAATCTACTCAAAGAGTAAAAAACATCAGTATATCAAATAAAAAAAATGCTCAATTTGATAGATGCCAAAAGAATAATTTGACTACTCTTTAGTAGTTTCACTGAAGATAAAAACACTTTATTATACTAGTAAAAGAAAGACAGTCTTTTGCCTGATAAAGAATAAGCTTCTGAAAATTCAGCCTATTCAGCCAACTCATATTGAAAAAAGAAAGACAAGCCATTGAGATCAAGGCAATAACTCTACTATTTGCATCTATTAGAATTAAGGTGTGTTTGATGTTGACATGCATGCAACCAAGGAAAAGCAGAATTGTTCAGGCAAGACAAATTAAAGAAAAAAAAAGAAAGAAAAGAAATTTGAAAGGTAAAATTCTAGGTTATAGCAAAAATTTAATTTCATATAATGAGTCTGTAATAAAGATAAAGCAATGTACCTTTAGGTCCTAAATAATAAGAGTCTCAGGAAGAAAAGTTAATATGGTACCAGATACAAGATATAAAATAAATATACATAAATTAATAAAGATTATAAGAGAGAAAAGATCCAATTAATTTAAACAAAATGTAAACTGCTTATATTAAGAAATCTATGAAAAATCAAAGGAAAGGAAAGTGAATAAGGATTTATGATGTAAATTTCTATCAATATTACTGTGAAGACTTAGTATAATTTTAATTAAACAAGTAATTACATTTGAGTGTGATACACTTCAAACTTCTAAATTTTCTCTGAGAAATGTGTTCTAATACAATAATCAAAAATCTAGTAGAGGATTTAAGAAAAAGGTCATCTTTTATTTATTTCTTTGAAGTTATAAATAACCAAATCTCCCACAATAGCAATGTAGTTGGATAAATTGTAGCACAGTCAGATAACAAAATATAATGCAAGGTCATGCTTAGGAAGAGCAGGAAATAGAGCAGGAAAGTGCTCAAGCCATTGATAGCAAACTTTATATACAGCAATATGCTATGATTTTAAACAGAGTGATTTTTAAATATTTATATAATTGTATGAAAAAATAAGCTGACGGAGATAAACCACTATATCAAAGATGTATATCTAAGATTAAATAATAATATTAATTTTACCTTTTATATTTATTTCTAGTTCACTTTTTGGTTTAGTTTTAAAACTATTAATTGAAAAAAATTAATGATTATATTTTAATTATAATTCATTTGATACCTTTGCTATGTTTATTCGAGAGTTAAGTACAGATCTAGACTTTTTAAAAAAATAATTTTCAGACCAAAATTATAAATTCCAGATTTTGAAGAACAGTTTAGAAATTGTTACTTGTAAGAGGGACATATTGACATGGTCTTTTTAATGAGCAAAGAATAAGAACCCAAACAAAGAAATAAGAAACAAAAGCAAAAAGTAGCTCCAACAAAGGAAACAAGCAGTCAGTGGCTTATTTAAAAGCCTGACAAATTTGGAGACATAATTGTCTGTTTAAGAGTTTAAAATGCTGATATTATACATTAGAGCATTTTTGGAATGTTTATACCAATATGTGCCAGGCTTATAAACCAATTTAACATTGTCTCATACTCAGATTGCATGGAAAATAAGTTTTCTATCTTTATGAATATAAAATCTAGAGTGAGTAATAGACTGAGAGTTTTATGCTTATGAGCATAAACTGTGATTGTTTACTGTGCCTTAACAATGATGAAATCACAAAAGGCTTCATAGCAAGACACAAAACCCTGGGGAAGCTATTAAGAATTCAGTATTAACAGTTCATGGAGGAAAATGGATTCCACTTACTAAAATGATTTTAAAATGTTTTCTGTAAAATGCAAATATCATAGCACTGTGAAGTTGGACATTTTTTATTTTATTTGAGTCTTTGTTCATATATAGGAGTGATATGTTATTTCCAATGGAATCCAAAAATTATAATGTCTAGTGAAAGCGGATATGTAATAAACTTTGGATGAGTACAAAAGAAAAGAGATTCATAAGGTTGAGAGGGTCTAGTTCCCAAAGCCACTTCAGATAGCCTAGAGTTGCCTGATACTGTCTTCACCCAAATGTATGCAACATATAGTACTTGTTCAAATTGTATTTGTATGATACTTTCCCCAAACCCATATCTTCTTCAGTATCTAATTCTATCCAGACATTCTGATAACCCTTGGAAAACTATAGAAATTAATATAACCTGACTGAGCCCAACTCTTGCATAGTACTCCAGAATTCTTTACTTTTACTCTTGGGAAGAAAAACAGAAAACAACAAAAACAACAAAAAAAATATATCAACAAGAAAGGTATAAAGTAACAATGGATAAAAAGTGAGGCAAGTGCTTTCTTTTGGGAATAAATAATCCATGCTTACAGAAGACAATCAAGTGTTGCATTGCTTCACTTGATTTTTAGTCATTTCATAATGATAGCAAAGCACGGAAGGAACTGCTCCTGTTTTAGCTTCTGGGGAACATTACTTCTTTGTAGACTGCTTGTCAGAGCATAACTGAAATGGAAAGTTTGTGTTTCTGGACTGAGAGAAAAACAGCATTCAGAGACAGACAAGTGACTTCTGCACTGGTATTTGTTACTATCTTGGTAATTGTGTCAATTGTTTGTTTGAGCTAAATAGATTTCTTTTAAAACATATCAGCTGGATGTGGTGGCACATGCCTGTAAATCCCAAGGAACAGGGAGCCTGAGGCAGGAGGATCACAAATTCAAAGGCCAGCCTCAGCAACTTTGCAAGGCCCTGAGCAACTTAGCAAGACCCAATCTTAAAATAAAAAATAAAAAAGGATGGGGATGTGGCTCAGAGATTTAAGTACCCACTGGGTTCAATCCCTGGTGTCAAAAACAAAACAAAACCAAAAAAAACACCATAATCACTATATTTGCTTTTGTATTTTGTCTGTTATTCAGAAATTCCTGCTTCTTACTTAAACATAATGTTGTACCAACTATAATATCTCTATTGGATAAGATTTACTCAGGATTCAGAAAAAGAAAATGAACAGGAAATGAATCAGCAATCATTTTGAATTCTGTTGAATATGTGTATTCTCCCTCCTTCCCTCTCTGGTATTTTTGTATGTTAGTTCACACATGTTTATCTTTCTTCATTCCCCTCTCTGCTCATCTTGGTCTTTTGTTGCCCTGTGGTCTGCTCTTCCCAACATAAGGAAGGTAGACCTATGGATTTCCATTGGATTCTAAATCCACTCTAGGGACCTCTGCCTTGAGCCCTCTCCCAGGCTCTCTGGCCTCCTTCCTGGGTACAACAGACCTCATAGAGACTTGCTGTCACCTGACATTCTGACCCGTAGATCCCTCGGGTCCCCCACACCTTGCTACAAAGCTTGGTGTTCCAGATCATCACATTCCACAGAAAGGGCCAAAGACCTGGGAAGTGATTTTCAATGATAACATTGCCATGCAGTCACCTGCACTCTGCCATCCAATATCTTGTTTTGTCTTAGGACCAGAAAAGAAAAAATTTAGGGACTTGAAAATGGTAGTGGTATGTATATACATGTGCCAGGTGGGGAGGGAGGACACTAATTTTTAAATACCCAAGAAAGGAAAATAAATTATGTAGAATTGTGTCATATAAAGAAAAATGTGATTAAAATAGGCTGGTATGAATATTCATCAATGGTTTAACAGAAGGGCTTTAGCAAGAGGAGTGCTTGTGCCTCATTGCTACTAGAGATCTCTTTCAGAGAATTGCATTTAGGAAAAAAAAAAACAATTGTGATTGGGCTGTCGGCCTAAACTATAGGAGATGTGTTTTTTACTTTTGCTTTCTTCAATCTTGGCATTTTGGATGCTCAGCTTCCTGTGAAAGTGAATTTCTCTCTAATCACCACAGTCCCAGGAGGTTTGCCTCACTCACACCAGGACCTTATAGGCAGACTACTGTGGATGGGAAGCAGTATATTAGCATGGCAACAGATCACCCTTTGTGAACAGCAATCTTTTTGTTCACACAAGGCAAACTATACTTGTTACTAATTATTCCTCCATCTCCCATGATTAATGAACACCCACAGCATTTCATCCAACCATTTCATTTTCCCTGTTCTGACAAATGTTTCCTTCTCCATTTCTATTTTCTATCAGCACTGTACATTTGAACTTTCAGGGACTATAAAAATGTCCTGTATCTGAACTGTCCATTATAATAGACACTAGCCACATGAGGCTTTTGAGAACTTGAAACAACACAGGAAAGGAATTTTAAAGTTACTTAAATTTAATAAATTTTAATAGCCACATGTGGCTAGTGGCTCCTATAGTAGACAACAATGCTTAAACCCTTGACAAGCTTAGCAGAGAGTTCAGAGTTCAAAATTCTCCCAGAATCCAAAACTGAAGCACTGTGAATGTGTGAGTCTGCACACACACACACACACACACACACACACACACACGTGTGCTTTATTCTCTAAGAACATTTTCTTTTAACTTTTGTAATCATTCTAAATCATTCATCATCATTTGTCATTAAATCCTTACCCTCCCTAGTCAGCCATTAGAATTGCTAAGGACTCAAGAAGATAAAATGTGACATTATTTTTAACTTCACTCCACTGTTCTTCAAATAGCTACCATACAGGTGCCGGGAAGCACAATTACACTTCACATCAAAATGATGTGTATGGAACAGGGGCAATCATTTCTGATGTGAATTTTTTATGGGAATTCTCAATAAATCTTAGATAACCACATTTGCTTTTCTTAAACCTACCATTACCAGTGTTTAAAATAAATTAATGGCAATAACATTGTTATTGTTGTTTATATATAAATCAATCTGTGCCTACTGAAGAGGGCTAGGATATTCTTAGATTTTAACTTCTTATAGCACTGAATCATTCAATTAGTGTTATCAGTGGAATAAAATTTAAATTGCTTCTTTAAAAGTTGATAATAGTAACAATAATGCAATGATTATTACTTATTAAGGATATATTATGACCAGGAACTGTCTGAAATGCTCAACACTCTATATATTACTTAATTTGTTCATGACTGGTCTAAGAAGTACAATTTTCACACTTGTGTGAATATAAATGAAACACAGAGAAGTAAAATAACATGGAAAGAGAGCCTGACTTCTTATCTACATCAAATCCACTTCATGCATGGAGAAAATGGCACATCGAATAACTAAAATGTTTAGTTTTCAACAAACACTAGCGTTAACAAAAATTGTGATTATGGTCAAATGAGTTGTTACTGTATTTATGGCTTAAAACTATTAGGACTTAGACTTGTGACTAGAATAGTATACTTGTTAACAAGAACAAGAAAAAATGACAACTGTGAGTTTGCTAAAGAAACACCATGAGGAAAAAACAGTATTCTCTTGATTTCAATTACACATAGGCTTCATCCAAGATTTTAAAAGTTCAAGATTTTAAAAGTACTACTTCTACTGTTTGCTAGTCTTCCTATTTCTAATATAGCACATTCTCACTCCTTAGGATACATTTTCTGGAGCTAATATTTCATTGACCTGGAAAGTCCTTCTGAGTAAATAACCCTTCTCTGACTAGTTTCTCTTTTTCTTTTTAATTGGATCTTCTTTTCTGACAACATTTCACACAACTGCTGAATACCTATATTACCTGGTGAAAACAGTCATATCCTGCCACGTATGCTTTTCTCAGCTTGGAAAGTGAATGCTTTTGCCACTCTGGTTACTCTCTTTACCTACTACTCTTGCCCTGTGTTTAAGGTTGGCCTTTGAAAACAAGCTGCCCTGAAGGAGCTTAGTGTTTGGAAAAGTCACATGATTGCAGATACAAGACTGCAGTGACAATCACTACTCTTTCTGTTTCCACCTAGAACAAGGAACCATCAGAGTTGGAAATGATCTCAAAGATCATTCTGAATGTTTTGTGAGAATTATTTATTCCTACAAATCACTATATGCATACAGAATCCATAAGCCTTTTATGAATTGAATGAATCAGCTTTAAAGTACAATAAAGCCCAACATTTCTAGGCATAGTCTCCCACCACAAAGGAGAGACCACAGAGATCTACAAAACCAAAACAAATTTATAGGAGAAAACGGAAACACAGCAGTTAAACAGAGTTGGAAAGTAACGTAAACAACATGAAAAAAAACAGGGAAAAAAGGATTACAAACAATGCAGGACAACGTAAATCTACAGGAGAACCTACAGGCATCAGAAAAATGGACAGAGAAAGAACTCAAGGCATACCTGACTCAGATGGAATGGAATCTTAGAGAAGTCATGAGACAGTAAGTCGAAACAATGAAAGAATACTTTGAAAATGAATTGCATAAGCAAATTCAAATTGCAAAGAAGAAACTCTACCAGGAGATAGAGATCTTAAAAAAATATCAAACAGTAATCCTAGAAATGCAGGAAACCATAAACCAAATCAAAAACTCAAACAAGAATATTACAAATAGACTAGATCAAATAGAAGTCAGAACATCAGATAATGAAGACAAAGTTTATCAACTTGAAAAGATTATAGTCAATGGAGAATTATTTATTCCTGTCGAAGTATCTCCGACAATGCAGGGAATTCACTACCACCTCAGGCAGGTCACTTGGGTTTGTTTTTGTTTTTATTTTAGGGTGGTTTTTTTTTTTAGATTTTTTTCTCTTTCCATATTTTTATTGGAAAAAATATTTTCATATTTTAGTGTTGTACATAATGATGGGATTTGTTGTTACATATTTGTACATGCACACAATATAACAAAATAATTTGGCCAATATCACTCCCCAGTGCTTCTCCCTTCCCTCTCTCCCTGTCTCTCATGCCCTTGATCCCTTTCCTCTATTGATCTCCTTTTGATTTTCATGAGATCCTCATATCTCCACCTTTCTTTTCCTTTTTGCCCTTCAAGATTCAACATAGGAGAGGAAACATACAACCATTGACCTTCTGAGTTTGGCTTACTTCCCTTAACATAATGGTCTCTACGTCCATCCATTTTCCAGCAATGACATAATTCCATTTTTTTCTTTGTGGCGAATAAAATTCCATTGTGAATTTGTTTTCTAACAGCTCTGATCATTGCAATGATTTTTAAAATACAAATTTCTTTCTCTAACTTTTCTGAGTTGCACCTAATTATGTTCTTTAGGACGAAAATAAGTTTAATATTTTTCTTACAAGACAACTCATTAAACATTTACAAACAAATCTGAGGTAATCTCTAGCTTTCCCCTTCTTTAGGCAAAGTATGCCCATTTTTTAAGTCAAGTGTTCCTCTTGAGGAATACATTCATGTCATTTACCTGAATGGTCTCCCTGAAATGTTAGTTTATCCTTGTCTCATTTTCTGCCTAGTTTCAAATATATGAGATATCCAATATTTGATCAGCTAGAGAAGATTGGAAGATCTCTTGCTTTGTCTCAATTGCATGTCCCTAATAACAAAAATTCAGATTAACTGAATTCATTTGATTTTTAAAAAATCTCCCTAAACCTTGTATCAGTTCTACAATCATTGGGAACCTGACAGCCACTTATATACCAAGAAACTAAAAATGCCACCCATGGCAGTGTTTCTCTTTTTCTCGTTAATGCTGCTAAAGCTTAAAGACTTGGGTATCAGTCCTGTGCTTGGTAAAAAGTAGAATTTAGAACCAGATTTACTTAGTTCTACTATTTACTAGATATAAAAAAAACAAGTATGCTGCTTAAGTGCTGTAAGTTTTGGTTTTTTTAAGTTCATCTGCAAAGTAGAATAATAATCACACTTTCCTTATAAAGTTGCTAAAGTCAAAATATATTTTACAGAGCATACATAATGTTGTGCTCATCATATAGCATAACAGGTGTTCAGTAAATTTTAGCATATTATTAAAATCAAAACTTACTCCACACTCTCATAGAAGTAGCACATGAGTCTGTCAGATTTTAATCATTGCAACTTGGACTATGGCATCATACTTTGCACAAAATGAGGTCCAAAGAATTTAGAAACCAAATGTGAGGGCTTCTTTTGAGTCTCTCTTAATTTAGCATGATATGTTTAGGCCCAAAGAAGTTATCTCCCAGACCAATGTAAGGATTCTCAGATCACAGTATCCTCATCTCTGAGTCAGACTTATAGCCAGTTACTTATTTCTTGTTCCAATATATGGTTCCAAATTATGAGAAGAGAAAGTTGGTCATACAAGCCCACTTCCACCTATAATATCTGGAATCAATATTTGGCACAATAATCCCTGATTAGGGGTAACCTTAGAAAGTTTATCCAGTATAGATCGTGACCAAAACACACAATGGCTGTGCAAGAGGGGATTAGTGAGACAATGGCTAATTTGTCTATTATTATTATATATATTTTTTTACTTTCTGGAAGATAATTCTGAAGCTAAATTGCTTAGGTGATTTTAACAATGACCAGAGGTGGTGCTGATAAATGTTAAACACCCAGCTCTCTGGAGGAAAAGAACAAACCCAGATTTCTAGTATTTGTTTATTTATCTGCTATAAATATTGGTTATTAACCACCATGGTAAATTTTAGTCTACTCACATAAAGTCATCGAACGTGAAGTCATCAACATAAAGTTGTGAAAAGATGTACAATAGCTCATGGTCATACAGCCTTTGCAACATAAAAATTTAACAGAGGCAAATACCCCCAAGACCATAGACACTATAATAAAGTTAGGATAGGAAGTTTTGAGAGTTCATTAACTTTGCTTTTAATATAATTTACTGATTTGTAAGTCTGTATATTTTATTTTTCATAATGTATGTCAATTTACCTGAAAAGTTTAAAATTTGTCCTTGTAAGTTTATATAAGCCAGTTCCAGCAAACTACTGCTGCTGGCAAGCTAAGACCATCCAAGATTTGACCTCTTCCTTGACAAACTTATTCAGAAAATTATGCTTTTACATGAGAACCATTTAGAGAATAATGCAAGTCATTACATACTTAAGTAGGAAATGGGTAGACATCATCAGGACAAGTATTTCTGAGAAGGGGAATCTCAGGCACTCAGAAAAGCAAGAAGGTTTCTATACTTTTACTATCAATATTCTTTCTATTCTGAATTTTCCAGAATATATTCTAATGTGCTTGTACAGAAATCCAGACAAATCAGATTCTCATGGGGTAAAGGGAAATAATGTTCTTCATTGGATATAGTGCTTTCTGAGGATCTCTCCATGTGAACTGTAACAAAAGATTAGAATGTTGTTTCGGGAGAGCTGAGTTGAGAATTAGCAGATCTCATAGATCAGGTTAATAATTCATAAAGTCTGGACTTGGAGAGAATTATTTGCACACCAGATTGATAGACTATTAGAAATAGTCAATGACTGCCCTTGGGAGACCTTGAGAAAAGTGATCGGGAAAAGTGGCACTTGGGTTTAATAAACTTCAGACTGCTCAGATACATCTCCTAACTAATGGATTGTGACATACATAGCTTGGGCTTTGGCCAGCAGTGATACCCAGTGCTGTAATTGTCTTGCATATAGAGTGACTGTTTCCAAAGAAAGTTGTTGCTATGTTGAGAGCGTAATTACAAAGCTGCCAGAAGGAAGAGCAGTCGCCCCACCAACCTCACCATGATTTATTGGGTGTATTTGTACTCTTAAACGGATCTGTCTTTTTCTTCCTAGAATGTTTTCACACCTCAATATGAATCTCTCTTCCCCTGAGCTCACCTCATTTGTGTCTGAAATATTGATCTGGTTGACAAAGGATAGAGCAGTATAAGTGTGTGTGTGTCTGTGTGTGTATGTGTGTGTGAGGAGAGAGAGAGAGAGAGAGAGAGAGAGAGAGAGAGAGAGAGAGAGAGAGAGAGAGAGAGAGAATGTGTGTGTGTGTGTGTGAGAGAGAGACAGACAGATACAGAAAGACAGAGACAGAGAGAGAGTGCATGTGTGCACATCCACTATTCAATGACAGGACTCTTTCTCTCATATTGTTTTTATGATCTAAGGAGATTTGGCACAGAGACTGCCCTTTCTCCTTGAAAGTTCTGCTGATTGCTTCTGCTGCTGAGAAACAAACTCCATTGTGAGACTGAAAAAGCCCTTCAGTCTTTTCTATGGCATTTGTCCATGAAGTCTGCAATAAGAACTGATTTATGAAAGCACACCAATGCAAGAAAACCATAATGTTTGTGACAAATTTCTTTACATCCTTTGCAGATCAGCAGTTTTAGGAATGCAGTCCCCATAGTATCCTAAATGCCAAATGTCTTCTGTCAGACAAATGCATCTTGCTAAAGTTGAAGAGAAGCTTTCAGTTACTGTCTCTCCTTTGGAAAAGTAATCAAAAGTTGCTTTCAGTTAACTTAAGCATTTCCTATTTCTGAACAAACACCTTCATTTTTCCAAATTTGTAGGTGAGGATCAGTTGGGTGTGTATTGGTGCACACCAAACTCTTGATAGAAGCATATCTTTTGAATCTACCTCTAACTTTCCCTCCCTCTTTTCACCAAAGACATCAGTTTTGCATCTCTTTCTTCAAAATTTCCAACTATAGTTTTTTTTTAAAGAAATAAAGTTCCTTGGTGGGGGAAAAATGCCTATAATCTATTTGCTTAAAAACCAAGTGTATGAAATTATCAAATTAATATGTAAAACTCATGGTTATTACTCAGGGAATTCTGAATTCCCAATGCCTCTTCTGTCAGGAAGAGACTACTGACAAATTTTCTTATTGCTAATCAGAACAGGAAAATAAAATATGTGGGGAAGAAAATGAAACTGGCATATCCTGAAGATCCCTTGTTTTCCAAGGACCAAGGGAGATGGCCATTATTTCAATAAAGGTTAGAGATATCCTGGTCATAGGGAAAGGGACTACGTTAGATAATTTCTCTTATTCCTTCTGTTCTCTGCAATAACAAATATGTGATTATTATTTAATTTTGAAATTAGCTTTTTTTTTAATAAACATTTTCTTCACCTGTGTCAGGTTGAAACCCACTCAGTTGAACTGACCTTGTTTCAAATATAGACTGTGAGTACTCTGGGAAAACAAGACTGATGTTGAGCAAGAAACCAGGAACCTTAAGTTTGGATCCTGCAAACCTATGCTAGGAAAAGGTGAATATAGTTTCCTTAAGGGAAACTTATATTTAATCAACTAGTTTTCTTGAGGTGAGGAAAAAATATGAGGACACTGGATACACCATAATTAAGGTTTCATTTGGATACTGAAAAACTGTCACGTGTTTATACAGTAGGACCTTCCCCTCCTGCCCATCAGAAGCTTGAGAGAATAAAAACAGCTGAGAAGTAGACAAATAGTTTTGGAGATAATTTCCTTTCCTTGAATAGAGAAAGGGTAACAGTGGCACTCTCAGGATAAAAGTGATAACCCTGATTTGACTTAATACCTGAGCAAATGATTCAGAACAGTATTATATAGTGAAATCAGAAGGTTTGCAGAGGATCATATCCAACCACTGGATAAATTTAATAATAAATTTGCAAAGTCCTTTTATTCAATAAATGCTTTTTGAATATCCAGCCTATGTCAAGCATTGTGAAAGATATAAACAACTTTTTAAACTCTATTTTCAAAGGGCTTATATTCTAGTAAATAATTAAATTATTACCTTTAAAACTAAAATGTCAAGTAGAAAATATTCCCTAGCTCACCAGAGGAGAAGGTAAGATGTTAAATTTCTGAGTGCAAAGTGCTTCCTTGGGCTGAGGGAACTTTGAAGAGAGTCAAATTACCATGAAGATGAGGACATTTCTTCAGAATCCTTGTCTGCATAATGAAGTACCAGGGCTTTCCAAGCACAGGTAATAACATGAGTAAATGTGGAGGAGAGACAGCTGCATGAATAATATATAGTGTGTGTACAACAAATAACTTAGGTTTTTGTGGTTACTGCTGAGTTTTTTGGTTAGCATCAAGAGTAGGTGACAAGGAAAAGAAGAGAACAAATTTGGTACCAAATCATGAAGTGCTATGAACATTAGGGAATATGGGCTTCATGCTGAAGTTTGAGAACTCAGCTGAAGGCTGAGTTCTCAAACTTTTTCTTACTCAGCTTCCATCAAAAATGACAGTTTAATATGCAGGACATTGGCTACATACAGATAATAATTACTTCTAAAGAATTCATATCAATATGTAAGTGAAGGAGTGATGTTTATAAAATCATCATGAATCTGTTTGAATTTTTAAATATAAGTTATTTTCAAACATCAGTGTTACAATTATTAAGGATGGCAAATTACTTTTGACACACGTCAAAATAGATGACAACACACTGATATGTCAAAGTAACTTGATTGAATTCTCAAAGTCATGAATAGTTAATTCCAAGCAAGGAGATACCATCATTTAAACAGTTTTTTTTTCAGGAATATTTTATAATTATTGGAGGGTAAGTAAGTTTGAATATGGGGGAAAATAAAGGAAGGTAATGAGAAGTTATTGTAATATCCTTTTGAATAAAGTGAAAGTTCTCCGAAGGCCTCAGAAAGCAACAATGGAAATGAAGATGAGCTTGGGAAGTTTTGAGTTATTATAGGACAATCACTCTTCTAACCAAACTGAATTAAGTAAGAGAAGGGAATTGTGGTGGGTGGCAGAAATCAGATGAATTGTCACAAATTAAGTAAAGATTCGAGTGGGAATTTGAGTGGGAAGATGGAATCAAGAGAAGAAATAAGGTTAGGAACTAAGAAAATAAGTTCAGTTTGCTATAAAATGAGCTTGTTGATCTTGAGGAATTCCCAGGCATTCACAGGCTTATTAGAATAGCATAGGGCTTGGAATCCAGAGAGAAATGAAAGCCAGGGACTGAGATTTGGAAGTCATTTATGATGAGTGACAATTAGAGCCATAGAACTGTCTAAGATTGCATTTTTTTTTTTTGCCTCTTACCTTACCTCCCTTGATAATTACTTTCCTTGGGATCATTTACATTTAGAGTTCCAGAGGAGGAAATCAGCTCACAGAAAGTTCAGTGGAAGAGTTGGTAGAAAACCCAGTAAACTAAAATTTTACATAAGTCAAAGAACCAGAGAAATTTAAGCCAAGAGTGATCCATCATATAAAATGCTCCATAAAACGTGAAAAAGAGAGCAATAGAGAAAATATCTATGGGATTCAGAGAAAACATTAATTCAAAAAAGCGGTTGCCATAGAAGCCAGATAACGAATGTGTGTTAATGGGCATGTAGACAGATATATAGACTGTTATTTCAAGAATCTCAGTAATGATTGGAAGTAGAGAAAGAATGCTCTTGTGCATATATCAGAATGGAGAGACTATTTTATGATGTAGGGCTTGAGAAAATTTGAAGGGAAGGTAACAGAAAGTCAATAATGAAATAATGAGAGTGAGAGGAGTGTAAAAACATGCATGAGTCTGGGGTCAGAGCCTTCCAGGAGCAGGCATACTGTGAGGGACAAGAAGGGAATTGGGTATTTGGATTAGTCTGAGTCCTTCGAGAAGCTGATAAATGGTTATGAGTGCGTAATAGATGTATTGAAATATTGAAGGATAAAGGGAAATGACTGGAAGTAGGCAGAAAAAAAGGCTTTAAACCACAATGTGATTCTCACACCTGTGAAAAGAGAGGGAGAAAGAGTAGATAGGAATAGTCTCAGACCAATACCATACTCCTAATTGAGATTTAGTCAAACTGGTGAGTTCTCCTTAGACCTAAGTCACCCATCTGAAGAATTGAATTCTACAAGAATGGACCTGGATTAGTACTGTCACCATGCTCAGTCTTTGCCTGAGAGCAGGAAATGCAGCCTTATGCAGATATGGTGTTCCATCTGGGGTGTAGCAGCTGGGGCTTCTTGTCAACTCCCATTTCTGATACAAGAGACCTAAGGAGCTCATTTTCACGGCTGTCATATTAGTACAAATAAATATGGTTAATTTCCAAAGAGGAGCAGGTATTGGGATTAGTCAGGCCATTGGGGGGTAAAGGTGGTAGAAAGCCAGGAATAAACCAACCTGACTACCATGTGCTCCTGACCTGTGAATTTGAAGAAAAAAAGAGGCTACTAAGTAAAACTACTTACTATAAAAAGGTCTTAAGGGCGAAAGATAGTTCAATTGTTTAAGATGCTAGTCTCATAAATAGTTCAATATCTTCAAGGTAAAATAGAATCGAGGACTGCCATTTGGCTCAGGTGTTGAAAATAAAGCCCACTGAGAGAGCAAGTGCACATTACATGGGGTTTGCTAGAGACTGCCTAGTGTTCTTTAGTTCACATAGAAATTGGCCACTTCCTGTTTTTTCTTTTTTTTTTATGTTGGATGCCTAGTTTTTGTGCCTCCATTTTTTTTTCATTTACAAAGTGGGAGCATCATAGTTTCAGAGAGTTATAGTGAGGATTAATTTACTATTTTTTATGTACTTTACTTTTAGTTATAAAACTGTCAATTCCTTTCTTCCATTAAAACTTTAGTGCTAAGCTGTGGATTATCTTTCCCCTCCATATATGTACTACAAATATTTGATTCCTAACTACATCCTTTAGTAATTCTCACTCTCTACCTTTACTGCCTTGACTATTCTTGTTGTCCCATGTCACTTTTAAAACTACTACCACCATTCCATGACATCAGTACCATCTGTTTTCTGTGTCTTCTCACCAGTTTATGGATTATCCTAAGACAAATTCCTATGACAAGGCAACACTGATGCCAAATTTTATCAATGCCAAATCTAATAACATATAGAATGAAGGTTCTAGGGAAAGGTTGAGGTGAAGGTATTTGTGCCTAATAGATGAGGAGTTCCATATTTTACAATGGGAGGGGAAAAATAGAAATATGTAAACATAATTTAACAAAACAGAAGAGAATTAGAGTCCAAGAATAAAAAAAGCATAGTTCAGATTGTCAACATGGTAGTAAATTTCAATAAGAGGGATTGAAGCAGAAGCTACAAAGGACCTTGGAAAACATAAATTTAATTTCCCACTAATAGGTTAACTATCAGAAAAAAACAACAACTCTCTTTAACTTAGCTACTATTAAACATGGAGGGTATACCTTAAATTTCTTAGGTGGTTCATGTCTTTCTTCAAGAAATATTTGACATAGCAAAGAATAAAAACCAAAATATTAAAGAATATTTAACTGAGCATAAATAAAGAATTTATATAAATTAATATTAAAGAATATTTAGCTGAGCATAAGTAAAAATTTATGTAAAATAATTATTACTTTCAGTTTGGAAATGCAAAGATTGAGAGATAAGACAAATTAAAATCATGAAGCAAACTTTATATATTTGCTTATAAAGTCTTATTACACTAAAATTAGAAAGCTCTATTAAATTTTGAATGTGTTTTTGGTGTAAGCATAGTTAGTGCTATTTTGCTTAGGAAGAAGACAGTTTATAGAAATAACTCTCAATGACAATGCTTCCTAACAGGAAGGACAGGAGAAGACAAAAGAAATTAGACTTTATTAAATATCTACCAAATCTAAACACTGCATTTGGCATATCCTTGTATTCTCTCATTAAGCCATAAACAGATAATAGAAGTATTAACAAACCTCTTTTATACATGAGAAGTGTATGTTCCAGCCTGAGGTCACTTAACTTTTGGTATATGGTAGACTAAGAATTGAAATTTCATTCTGACCAACTTCAAAAACCATGTTTTCATACAACCAACTACCTAGGTTAAAAATTCCATCATTTAGTGCCATAACTGTTTAAAATAAGCTGTTTTTAGTTTCCTTCTATTTTGAAAATATGGGGTTTGGGAGACCTACTCACCAAAGGTGCTTTTCTTAGAGATAAGTTGCAGACCATGAAACAAATAAAGTACAATTTCTGTTATTAAATTCACTAGCTAGAAGTGGATTTGTTGACTGGGCCAGTATAAGAATTATGAAATGTTTACAATATTTATGCAGTAAGTATTCATTATTAATGCTGAAGATGGTACAGTAGAAACTAAGATGTAAAGCAGACACAACTACAGAGCATAACAGAGCAGTTATGAAATTGTTGAGGGACACTGGGACTGAAGACTTCAAGTACCCATACATGTGTAAATGAACACACACACACACACACACACACACACACACACACACAAACACACATACACAAACACAATCATTAATTTCCCAAAATAAAACAGTGTCATTCAATTCCAAACAGTCCTTTGAAGCTGAATTGAAGTTTGATAAAATTGTCTACATGTCTTGAAAATTTAAATATTTTTTTCTATCTGTACTAACCAACCACTGCAAATCATTTTAAGAAAAGAGCTTCTTTAATGGAAAAAAAATAGCAAAGATTTTTCAAAAAGATATTTAATGAAGAATAAGCTCTGTGTATTCAATGAAAACTTTCTCTGTTCTCTCCTTGGTCAAGGCCAGTCTTTATAAGCCCTTTTTAGCCCAGTTTATAAATTGCTGTTGACTCCAGTAATGGAATTTCATAAATAAAAAAAAGATGACAGAAATTACCTTACCACTTTAAAATGAATCAATACATTCTGAATTTTGACTTCCAGGAGTGTTGTTCAGGGACATGTTGTTTACTCTGTGGAGGGCTATAGGAATTCTGGATAAAACAGATATTCTCTAATTTGAATCACTACAGTTACTGAGTTTTTTTCTAGCATAAAGAAAATAAGCATTTTAAAATTCATCACTGGAGAAATGTTTTTCTTTTACCACCACACAAAAATCTACCATGAATATACTAGTTGCCCATACTATGCTATAAGACTGGAAATGATCTACATAAAATTTGAAGGCTATTGTGTAACCAATTAAAACATTTCATGAATTTCTCCCTGTCATGGAGTTTCACTTTTCATCTCACATGTGCTTTCCTGGCAGCGTTTTCTTTTCTTAAGAAAACCTATATTCAAAGTCATCGATGGAATCTGCAAACACTGCATTTGGCATGTCCTTGTATTCTCTCATTAATAGACAGTTTTTGCCACAGACAACACTTGAGCTTCCTGGAATCTTCACACAAAATATCCTGGGATCAGATAGTACCCAGGATGTGCTAAAAGCCAATTTACTTTCCTATCAAAAATCTGAAATGTGGTCAGAGTTTTTGTGTTATGAGGCATCCTTTGATGATTCTGTCTCATTGCAGAAATGATAGTGATTTATTCACAGGAGCTGTTGGTTTGAAGGCTATGCTTGTTACAACATTCACCAAGAGAAACACATTGATTATAAAATTCTGTGTCTTGGATTTCATCATTTTTGCTTCCTGGACCTCATCCAACATTTTTCTGAATCTAGTCCAGACTAGAAACTAGCCCAAGAAATTTGAGGAATTGCTTCATGTTGGTGTCTTTTTGTGAGATACGCTCCAGCAACATGTTGGATCCTACTTGAAGTCATCTCTGGTATGCTGTGCATGTCATCTTCCATTATTCCCAACTGCTGAGGGTTGTGGATGTCTCATGTGCACCACGGAACTAAAGACTTTTTAAGGCAATTTTGCAATTTGCTTAAATGAGACAAATCAGATTGTATCTGCTATGGTATGAACTAGTTGGCCATGTGCTACCAGAACAGGGTACAAATTTAAAAAGCAACATGTAGGAATCCCACATGATTAGAAAGCCATTTTATAGTAGTAGGAAATTGTATGTCACTTATTTTACTCAAAATGTTAATTCTGTGGTCATATTTATTCAAATGTGATACCATTGTTTGGATGGCTTGTGTAGGTACTGGTTATAGATAACAAGATGTGAATTCTGTTAAATAAAAGAGTCTCTGATTTTTTAAAAAAATCTTGAAACCAGTTTTTTTTTAAACAGACATGCTTATCAATAAATTTTTAGCATTTTTAAAATTAAAAACCTAGTGCATGTACTAATATATAACAACCGATCCCACCATTATGTACTACTATAATGCCTCCGTAAAAATTGTGGAGAAAAAAATAAAAAAACCTAGATACCTATGTCTTAGGAAGTGATAAAAAAGTCCCCCTTTGCTGATACAATAAACTGAACCACTGTATGAGTTTTCTATTGCTGCCATAAGAAATTATCACTACCTCAGGAGTTTAAAGCAACACATATTTATTGTTGTGCTGTTATGTCAGAAGCCTGACACAGTTCGCTTTGGGCTAAAATCACGGTGCCGGCAGAGGGTCATTGCTTCATGAAAGCTACAGGGTAGGCTCTCCTTGCCTTTTCCTCCATGTTCAACCCAGCAGCAGTAGGTAGAGGACTTGTCACTCATCATGCTGTATCACACTGACCTTCACTTCTGTAGTCAAACACTCCTCTGGTGTTTCCTTTGCCTCTCTCCTCCAGGTTTCAGAACCCTTATGAGTATATTGGATTCACTCACAATTTCCATATCTCAGCCTCCTGAACTTAGTCACATAAAATACTTTTTTGCTCTGTAAGGGAAGGTATTGATAGGTTCTAGTGATGACCACAGGAACATCTGTGGGAGGCCATTATTCTGCCCATCACAGCAAATGCATGTATATTTAGTAGCAATCCAAAAGAACACTTCCCTAAATAAACCGTCCTTCCAGCTAATCACTCTTTTTCCATTAATATTAAGGCATTGATTGAATATATACACTATAATTGTGCCTTTAAGTATACTAGTATGTAGCTATTGTTATATAATTTCAATGAACTCTAGATTGATTTTTTTCTTCTCCAACTATTTATGAAAGCACAAACTTACTCATAGTAGTTACTCAATAAAATTTAATGAACTTAATTACAAATGAGGGTTATCTCCCTAATCTATTTTGTTCTCAAGCTGAGAGAGCATTCATTACTTGAAGAATCAGGAAGCAGACTTAGAACAAGATACCCAGACATCTAGGAAGACATAGGAAATGAATTGTAGGGGTCTCTTCAAACAAAGGTCATTTTCTTATTTCTATTGTACTTCTCTCATGATACCTACTATGCTTCTCATGTGTGAATTTTTATGTTCCTGTTTCCAATTTGTATTAAACTCCTTGAAAGCAGAGTCATTTAAGAATAGATCTTACCTAACTTATACTTGTGGCCTCTTCTTATAAATTTGAATTTTCAGAACACTGTGACCTGCTGTCCAGGCCACTTATCTTTTCCTGATTTTTCAGATAGCAACTCTGTGCTCATCCTCTTCCTGTATGAAAGTGCAAGATGTTCCTGTTAGGCCACTTCCCAATTTGTTGCATAAGTGTACCTTTTAGAATGATGTCTTACCTGTTACATGGTCACATTGAATTACAGTTTGCTTTGCTAGTTAAAGGGAGAATACTTGCAAGTTTTGCTTTCCTTGCTAAGGGTGGTATGGTTGCAGGCAAATCTAATGTGTCCTCCCCTTCCTTTGAATGCTTCTGCTGCTGGGAGAACTTTGCAGAGTTGACTTTCAGTAGAGCATGAAGAAAAATTCGATCAGACACCTCTAAGCATTGATGGGAAATGGTCAAGGAGCTGCATTATGCCAGCCTGACTGGTGATTGTTGATCCTCCCTTCAGCATCTCAGAAAAGAAAAGAAAAATACATATTCTTATTTCTCTGCCTGATTGCCAAAGTAAATAAAATAAACAAAAATGGGGTAATACAAATTCAAGCATTTTAAGTTGTATACGAAGATTGGCCTAGAGTTATTTGAAACATTGAAATCATTAGGAAATCTTTTAAAGTGTTGATTTTATTTCATTGTGTCTAGGATGGAATATAAGTGCCTACATTTCTCAGAAGCCCCAGATTAAATGGATGATGCTCTCATATCACATCAGCACAGATTCTGAGTCATACTTAATCTGTTTTGCACTGACAATAGGACTTCCAGGGAACAAGGAGGTATAGTAAATAGGGAGCCCTAAGCTTCACTACCACCTTGAGATTACAGGATAAGGAGGAAGGTCGGGCGATGACACATGGGGGAGTATATTTGGGATTCCTCCATGACCACCCAGAAGCAGTGTGCCCTGATGATTATCGCACAGGATCCAGATAGGTCCCAGCTGAGCTCCTGGCTCATTAGAGAAACCCTATACCAGTTACTTTCCTGTGATTCATCCTGATATTTTTTAATGTTCAAAATAAGGATTTGAATACCAGTTCCAGGATTCCCTCACATATGCTCTATTAACAAGCAATCACTGCTAAGAAAGAGGAGGTACGAAAAGCAGTTCTTGTTACTACTGTCAGCCATCTCCTTCCTACTTACTATTTGATGCACTTCTTACCTCCTACATCTGATTTGTCTTTAGCTCGTGTTCTCTCCATTTTCTTGGTATTCTTCTCATCTGACCATGTGATGTATTATTCAAATGCCCAACTCCTTTTATTGCTAATTATATATTAACCAGGTTCTGACTTCATTCTTCTCTGAATTGAATCCTGGTCCAGGCATGACACTGACAAAAAGGATTCCTACAGCTAAGAGGAAATTTTGGCAAATGACAGTTCCCTTTTAGGGCTGTTAGTCTTAATGGAATATTTGATAAGATGGTAATAACCCCTGAGATCCTTTTATAGCAAACCCAGGGGCGAAATATATATATTTTTAAACAGTCTCAGCGACTTTTATTTATTCATTTAGGTTTTTCAGTGGGGTCAGTTCTTGAAGACATGTCATGGTGACAATTTCTTCAAACATGTTAAGCATGTATGATCCAAACTGTCTTCCTCCTTTCAATTGTAACTGTTGATATGGATAAAAAATTCTTCAGCATATTTATAATTCTGTCACAGTTTGAAATTCATTTCCTCGCTCTCATTTAGAAGTGAAAAACTGCTCACCAAATTCTAGGATATCCCCTCTACTGGTTTATGAATTCAGAAATTTGATTACTCAGATATATTCTCACCCAGGTTTCCTCTATCCATGGTCTCCATTTTAATCCCTTTTCTCAATGACAGCTGGTGGCTTTATTTCACTACCCAATGGTTAAAATATGAGCATTTCCTCTTGGGAAAAAATATTTATTGTTCTTGTCAACTTTGTATAACACAATACAATGCTTCCTTTGTTTCAAACATAAGGTTTAATTAATAATACGAACGGTAAGGCAATATAAACATTTTGAGGATAATAATAATGATTAGTGTTAACATTTATTGAGTCATTTGCTCTTCCAGACGCCACATACAACATGCTTAACATAGGATTTGTAATTTTATTCTGGCAACAATTGTGTAAGGAAGCAACAATTATTATCTTCATTTTGCAGATGTTAACATCCAGGTTTAGAGATGCTGTGAAATGCTGCTCAAGGTCACACAGAAATAAGTAGCATTGCCTCCCATAAAAAAAATCAACCACCCTCATTTCAAAGCCTCTCTTAACCCGTGTGTGCTAAATTATTTGGCAAAAGTTTACTAATTCTGGAGCTGTCCAAAGAGAAAACACATTCCCATCTCAGTGCAATGCCCTTTAGTGTTCAAAGTTTCATTCTGAGGTCTTTATTAGAGTCAAATTATACCAGGTTCCTCTTATATAACATGTATGAAGATAACAGTAAACCTGTTTCATTACACCATCAACCTTAATTAATATGTTTATAATAATGGCTTGGAATTTATTTAACCAAAATAATAACTTCATTTAACATTAACGACTTGGTGCACAGGCGGCATTGTGAGTTACAGCGTTCCTGCTGCTGTTTCCAGAACATTTACCATGTGGCTAATGGGAAATCACCTTTGTGATCCTGCAACACCTGTTAATGTCTTGTTTCACCTCTGAAGCCTGATCTCTTTATGTGAAGTTAGGCAGCCATAGTGAGTTAAATAGGGACCAAGTGAATTATTCACTCTTTTAATGGCATTGTTATGGTTGCATTGTTATTAAAAATTTTGTGGTGCTGTAATAAGAGATTTGTAAAGCACATCCTTCACAGCCTTTATAAAGTGGTTTCAGGTACCAAAAGATCAGTGTTGATGAGACAGGCCAGACAGACAATGGATGTGTTCTCACCAAGGACTCACCTTTTTTACTTTAAGCTCTCTCATTTAATGGAATTAATTTGAGTTCTAAACAAGTTATAGCAAAATTATGTACCCCCAAATCTATTACCTAATTTTATTTCCCATACTCAGAAATATTCACATTCTTAACAAGTTACCAGAATGATCTCTTTAGGTGTTTCTCCAGAGAGCATGTGTGAGAAGAATGTTTGGGGGATCAAATCCAAGTATGAACCACAAATAGTTAGAAAAACCCTCTTGCCCTTAATTGAGGTGAACCAGATACACTCAGCTCACTGATCAGAGATGGCGAGTTCCTGCTCAATTATGACGCCCTTCCTCCCTTCAGGTGAAACTGTGGTGGGAACAGGGCTACTCATTGGAAGCTTATCATTGCCTAAATTTCCTTTCAGTAAATCAGTAGTTGCTAATGGAATACAAGTAGAAGAGTTAAGTGCTACTTCTTCGTCTAGGCCTTAGGTCTTAGTTCCCGGGGCGTTGCTCATATGCTCCTCCATGTTCTTTCTACTCTCTTCTCACAAGCAAAGCATGGACATGCCCAAGACCCAATGTCAAGAATAAGACAAGAATAAGATGCTAAGCTGCCCAGCATCTGGGCCACTTGCTCAGGAATGCAGTGGGAGACATCAATAAGCCTGTTGTGTTATTATTTTCAAAGTTACATTGATGCCCTTTCTTTAAAACAAAACAAAACAAAACATGAGAACAGCTTAGCTTTCATTTTAATACTACAAATTTGGCTAAAATGACCCAAACTATTCAAAACAATGCATCAAATCTAATAGATATTTACAGCACAAGATCTTGTGGGAAACAAATCTACTTAAAGAATTTAATGTGACTATGGAAATCTCATGGAAATACAAAGAGATTTTAAGGGGGCACATAATTAGGATAAAAGAGCATGTTTACCTGATTTCAAGTACTCATGGAGAGAGGCATGAGAATATTTCTCAGAAAATATAGTTATCAATAAACTATCTGTACTGTGTTATACAGATGAGCAAAGCAGATTGTATGGACTAAAGCCTCACCTGGTTAAACAAGAAAATACTTAGCATAACTTTTGCTTTTGAAGTTATGAAACTTAATCCTTAGTTATTCAAATAGTATTTAGGGAGCAATAATTATTATATTTTAAATTCTTGTCACTGTTATTAGTTCCTAAGGTTATCTATTTTATATTCAATAAAATAACCTTCCAAAGTTTAAAACAGACCAAATAATTTATGATAAATGAAAACATCAACATAGGACATAAATATCAAAGGTTTCCATTACTGTCAAAAAATGTTTATGAAGTAAAATAAGAATACCTTTCCTCTTCTGTGTTCATTCTTACTGATAATAAGTGTTAGTAGAGAACATGTATAAGCATGTTTGGAATGGTTTGTAATATCAGAACAAAACTATATAGGAAGTATAATTACCAAAATAAAAAAAAGTGAATTTCTTTCCTCCTGGAGAATGATGATATTTAATATTTTATGTTTTCTTTCATCCAAAAATGTAGTGATATTAGGACTAGGTTGAATTATGTCTTTTTGCCAAGTATTGGCTGTTATGGTTTGGATGTGAGGTGTCCCTAAAAGCTTCTGTGTTAATACAGGTACATTTAGAGGGGAAATTATTAGATAATGAGAGTTATAAGTTGATCAATTCATCCTGGCTTGAATGGACTAACTGGGTGATAATTGGAAGTAGGTGGGCCATAGTTGCAGGCAGTGGATTATTGGAGGTGAGGCCTGAAAGGGTTCATCTTCTCTGTGTCCCCTTCCCCTTTTCTGTTTCTGGGCCATCATGTGGTGAGCCGTATTCTTCTGCTGTACCCTTTCATCTCACCCAGGGCCCAAAGCAATGGAAGTAGCCAACCTTGGACTGAACTTCTGAAACTATGAGCCCTTAGAAAACTTTTCTCCCTCTAAGTTATTCTTTTCACATATTTTGGCCACAGTGATGAAAAGTTGACTAACATATTGAACAACGGTATCAAAAATGTCAATACTCCATTGGTATGTGGAAATGGGGAAAACATTTCAAAAGTCAGTGAATAATATCAGGTCGGAAAGAGTGGAAATTTCAGGACAAAGATCTTTCCTAAGACCTTTCTACAAGTGCTGTGCTAAGTTTAAATTGACAAACTGAATGTATGAAACTATATACAAGCAATATTCAAGTATAACCCTGAATAAAAAGTAAAGCAGAGAGTTCAAAAATTATTAAATGAATTGAGCAGCATGACAGAAGTTAATTTACCTTAGTAAAGCCACCAATTCTCTGGAGCCTGATATGGTATGCTACATCCTCTATCATCAGGAAATTTCTTATGATCAGAAATCACTTTGAGTAAGTGAATGGTTATTAAAATTCTTGTTTGAATTTGCCATCATACAATTTTAGAAGATCAATATCAATATTTCCTACTCTGAATTATATTGTTTTCCCACTAATGAATTTAAGCAAAAGTTAAGGCAGCTCTTCTAAATCAACTTTAGATTTCTGAAATTCTAATAACAGATATTATAGCAGTAATTACCATCTTGATGTGCATATTTACATTTGGGGTTACACCTAGGTTAAGAGTCCATCATAGTTCGCTAAAAATGTCAGAGAAGAGACTGGGAACAATGACAGAATATTGTTGGAATTATTATCTTCCTTAAGTAGGTATCACCAAAGACCTATTTGAGAAGATGCCTTGGTAGATGGAGTAAAATAGACTACAGGTTGTTTGATGACCATTCTTATTTCATATATTATAAAAGGCAATCTACCATTTTTAAGCACCCAAATATTTATTAGAAAACATAGATATCTTAGAACTATTGGGAACCCTGAAGAAAATGACAACTGAACTCCAAGGAACAACTTTTAAAATCACACTTAAGGCCTGGGCCTCCAAGAGAGCTGCTATCCTTGCTGAGATATGAATTATAGAAAGTTGCAACATTGGGAAACCACTCACCCAGTTAGGAAACTGTCATCACAGTTGCCAGCTCTACAACTATCCCCACTCGGTTTTGATCAGGAAGTAATAGTATCATTAAGCTGCTACTGAAACTCTTGATTCCAAAGCTATGCTTTCTTTGCTATAATCCTTATCAACAATATGGATAACCTGTGCCTTTACCCTGTTAATGTTACTCAGTTCTCATTCAAAAATCTCACAAGTGTTTATGTGATTGTTGATTGTTGATACATGTAAGAATTAGTTTAAAAGGAAACAAAGGAGTATAGCTTTTTCTAATTTTTATTTTATCCTTTCAGTTTTTGGTTGCCAGGAAAATGCAAGGGTAGATATTCAGTGTGCTATTCATTGTCTATAACATAGAGCTGTAGGTTAGGGACTTTAGCATGGCTATCCCTACTACATTTTCCTGGTGGACTCTATCATAGCAATTGCAGGTAGAACCTGGAAGAAGGGATATGGAAGAAGATTTGGGATGAAAGAGTCCCAGGAACAGAATGCTCAAGAAAATCACTATTGAAGATTCCTGGTCAAAATTTAGTACCAGAGTACATGTTTCTTCTTTTACTGTATAGGTTATTTTAAAAGCCATGGAACGATATTCAGTTTATTCAACCTCAGCAAAATCTGAACTATCCACTTCACAGATTCTCCTGGAGCATACAGTTTTTAAAAAGACTTATAAAAAAGAGTGTAGTTTAAGGCTTTGTGTAGTCATGAATATTTTTGACTCAATGAATTCAGTTAACCAATAGTTTCTGAACCCCCATTTGTCAGGCAAACAGTGGAAATGCTAAAGAAATAGATACTGTGCCTGTTAAGGAGGAAATCACCATTTATTTAGATTGATTTCAATGATAAGAATTTTAGTAAAAACAGGATGAAGAATGCTCTTTTTTTGAATTCTGGTGAATACTGATAAAATCCTCCAGTATCAAACTCATGCTGAGTCCTGTACCACTAGAGAGAGCAAAGGTCTGTCATCACCATAGGTCCCCTATGCCATGATTTATGGTTTTATAAATTGTCAAGACTCAAACATGAGGATCAGAAGCATGTGGATCACTCTAGTTTTGAAACATTGAGTAAAACGTTTCTCGTACTTTTAACGGTTAAAAATTCATGCAGTGGGCTGATGTATCTCAGCATCAGAGCACTCCTCAAGTATGAATGAGGTCCTAGGTTTTATCTCCAACACCACAAACACAAACAGAAGGATACCATGCTGGGTATGGTATTAAGTGGAAAACCATGCCATAATAGGCATGCTTCTAGATTGTTCCTTTATCCTTCTGCGTGTTTAAAGTAGTTTGGTTCCAATTATTTTCAATTGAGTTTGTGAATTGTGTTCAGCCACTCAATGTGAATCATCATTGGCCTCAATTAATTTTTGAGCAGTTCAATATTTGTAACCATTCCTGTTTGAAACTGCTTTATCTAATTCATTTTTCATGCACTTTTATTTTAGCCTGCCATCATTAGCATTTCAATATTTTGCATATAGTAGTTGTTCAGTAAAAACATCTTTCATTAAAAAAACTTAAGCAATTATTTCTTCCAACCCAGTTTATATAGCACTTAACCTTAGGGCAGGTGGCTTTGAGGGTCAGAAGTGACAACTTCGCTTAATCTTTAATTGAATTAGTATAATGACTTTCCTGGCAACCAGCACCTATGTGTGTCCTCATATATCATCTTTCTTGTGACTGTCTATGACTGCAATGCTCCAGCTCCTTCCTGGCCCACAGGCATGCCCATTTCTAAATCCATTGAACTGCAGCAGGGTTATAATTATTATTTCTTTTTGACTCAGCTAATTAGGTTTGCAGTCTTTTCCTCTTCCTTGCTCTGTGAAAAGTCCCTTAGATGGTGTCGAACAAGAATGCACGTAACAAGAAACAAATTGTTTCTGGGGAGTGCTATTTACCTTTTTTATTTTCTGCTTTGTTAGCGACACAGAGGTTTCATTAACAAGGAACAAATGAATTGCAAGGACAGCTAATCCTACATACATACACACATGCACACACAATAGATTGAGAACACAACTAAACCATTTTCTCTTGAGGCAAAATAAAGGAATGAGAGGTAACTTTGGGAGTAATGGCACTTGTTGTTTTATCATTATTTGAATAAATTATGTTCTATTTAATAATTGGTAGTTCAATCACATAATAGGTTTTTGCATTTTTATCAGTGAAGAGATAAAGCCAGTCTCATGGTATGTTACACACATGATGAGACTGAGCACTTCATCTTTTTTTTTTCCCCGCAAAAATCTCATACATTCCCATCAGAGGAATATTTTGTACTGGAGTAACTGAAAGTACAAGCAAAGCTTGGATTATGAGGATTAATCTCTGTAAAAGTTCCAAGACAAAGGCAGGAAAAATATATAAATCAGAAATCTGGATGCTATGGCTTGGACTCTGGAGAGATTGTTCATTGTTCTGTTGAAATGTACACCTGCAACTCAGTGCTGAACTGAATCCTCACAGAATATTAAAGTAGAAATTTTGTGTATTTCAAACATCTCAGTTAAAAGGGAAGAAGAAGATAGCACCATAAAACTAAAGAAGAACATACCAAAAAAAATTAGGTGATCTGAAGAGGCTCTCTCTTAATAGGTAGGGCCCATTCTGGTCAGCATATGTAAGATGAATTATTGTGGCAGGATTCCTCCCAAACCTTTGAAGGATATATTCCATGAAATGCAGAAACAAAAAAATATTTAAATCTACCAAATAGTTCTACAGTAAGAGATTCAATAAGCTGGTATAAGAGGGGAAGAGAAAATCAAATCAAAAGTATTGACTCCTAGCCATGACAATTCCTAATAGAAGTCACTATGGAAAAAAGTTAGTTCATTATAAGGAAAAAAATAGTATAAATTAAAATACTCTTCAATAATGTAATGAGTTTTATTATGAAATGATAAGCTCCTCATTACTATAAGGATAAAGCAAAGACTAGATGATTGTTAAACATCAGTCCATTGATTTATTCAGTCATGCATTTTTTAACAAATATTTATCAGGCTCCTACTTATGGGTCAGGGGATGGTGAGCTAGAAACATCAAAGATGTATTCAACTCAAAATTTTGCAGAAACTTCTGAGTTTCGGGTAAGAATTGCAAATGCAAGAATGAATCAATAGGAGCCAAGGCAATTCTAAATATATGTGTCTTAAATACCTGAATTATCTACACTTTCACCACTCAGAGGATTTTCTATCCACCCATGTACTGGGGTAAACTCTATGTGGAGCTCCCAATCTTCAAACCTGTGGCTTCCTTTTCACCTTTATCTTGTTTAGTAGTTACTTTTTCAGACAAATCAAGTCAGGAACATTGCTTTGGTGCTCTTGTTTGCATGAGAAGTTGTCAGGCCTGATCTGACCTGCCTCTCCATCAGGATTATAAAGGTGACAGATAGTCAATTTCAGGGATTCATGATCCATTTTACCACAACGCTTCACCTTGCAGCTAAGTAATACAGCCGTGATAAAATCAGCCATAATCACTGCATCTTACTCAGCCCTGCCTCAGCCATAAATACCAGTTTCATAACAAAAAAAAAGTAAATGGAAAATAGAACAAGCGAGGAGATAGAAGAAAGGAAAATGTGCAGTTTTATTCTTAGTGACTAATGGGAGTACGTGTTTATGGTTTTTACACTCTTCATTTTTCTGTTGATAGAATGGGAACATATATCACATAATCAAGATCTGCTCATGTAGTTCATCCATCAAAATCAATTACAAACATTTTATTAAGTATTTATGAGCACTTGGAAGTATTCTTCAACTATACCTATGGGACAGATAGTTAAACAGATCCCAGGCACGAAGACTGTATAGTCTACTATACACATATGCATATGCACACACATATCAAACCTTTTACTAGGGACAGATAGGCAGACAATGGTATAAACATTGAATATGGAGAGAATGGAATAGGGCAATAAAGAAGTCCTAGATCCTAAATTTATCATTTCTTCATTGTTGAGTCACACACTGTTCTGAGGGTGACAGGAAAAGACATAATGGAAGCAGGGAAATGAGCCCTGAACAAGCTTGGGTTTTGGAGAAGGGAGACAGACAATAAATAAGATAAAAATCAATAAAACTACATAGTATGTTAGGAATGACAAGGACTAAAGAGAAAAAAAAACATAAAGAAGAAAGGAAAATAGATACAATCAAGCATGGGAGAATTTTTAGATAATCTGGCTGATACCTTAGATAACTCCTCAAGGGTGGCAGTTTTGAATAAAAGCCTTGAAATAAATTAGAAAACAGATCATCCACATGCAGGAGGCAAAATTTCAAGTTCAAAAAGACGAAGGTAGAAGAATATGCGTTCAGATCTACAAGGAGACTACTGCAGCTTGAGCAAGGAGGAGATGAAACTAGAGAGAAAATAGTGGTCCAGATGGAAAGGGTACCAAGAACCCTTCATAGAGACATTAGATTTTTTCTCTCATGAGTAAACTACTGGAGCTTTTTACAAGAAGAGAGACAAGATATGACCTCAATTTTAAAATAACCACTTGGACTAGTATGAGAATAATATATAGTAAAAGACAAGAGAAAAACAGCAGGAAGCCCAGTTAACAGCCTATTGCAATATTCCCCAGTAGATCAGATGACTCAGACAATGAGGTGATTGCAATAATGGTGGTAAGAAGTGATCAGATTGTTGTGACCTTTTGTAAGGGACCCATGAGATCTGATGATAGAATATGTGAGAGAAGAGAAGTCCATGAAGATAATAAGGTCTTGACCTCAACAACAAAAAGCATGGACTTGATACCAACTTGACTAAGGAGAAATGTGAAAAGGAAAGGTCTGAAGAAAAAAAGCATCTCAAATTTAGAGATGTCCAATATGAATTGCCAACAAGAAATCAAGGTGAAGATTTCAATAAGGATTTGTACATATGAGATTGAATTCCAGGGCAAAGTTCTAGCTTCAGATTCAAATTTTGAGACTTGTCAGCATAAGAGAATACATGTGAGATCACCCAGGTAGGCTCTCTATTCACCTCACAAATTATTCATTTTGCTGAGAAGAAACTTTTTAGTTTGAGTCCATCCCATTTATTGATTGTTGATTTTCATTCTTGTGCCACAGGAGTCTTATTAAGGAAGTTGGGGCCTAATCCCACATGATGGAGATTAGGGCCTACTCTTTCTTCTATTTTTGGTTTTATTCCTAAGTCCTTGATCCATTTTGAGTTGAGTTTTGTGCACGGTGACAGATAGATGTTGAGAGTCACAGCTGAAGGGGCCCCAGCAAACTTCCAGCTGCCAGCTGATTGGCTCCTCTGCGGTGATGCTCATTGGGCTGTTTCCCTGCCCTTTCATACCATGGAGCTGCTCATTGGGGGACTCTTTTGGCTCTGCCCAAGCGACCCAGCCAATCGGCCTCAAGAGCAGGAGGAGTAGGGGGTTGAGAGGCTTGTGGGAAGCCGGTGGTGGCAGTTGGGCTCTGAGGGAATTCCTGAAGAGCTCGTGTGGTGCAGCGTGTGTGTTCTAAAAATAAAGTTCATTTCTGCTTGTCAAGTGGCTCGTGAATTGTGCCCAGCCAGACTGCAGCAGATAGGGGTTTAATTTCATTTTGTTACTTGGATTTCCAGTTTTCCCAGCATCATTTGTTGAAGAGACTATCTTTTTTCTAGTGCATATTTTTGGCACCTTTGTCTAATACAAGATAATTGTAATTTTGTGGGTTAACTCTGTGTCCTCTATTCTGTATCATTGGTCTACCAGTCTGTTTTGGTGCCAAAACCATGCTGTTTTTGTTACTATTGCTCTGTAGTATAGTTTAAGGTCTGGTACAGTAATGCCACCTGCTTCACTCTTCCTACTAAGGATTGCTTTAGCTATTCAGGGTCTCTTATTTTTACAGATGAATTTCATGATTGCTTTTTCTATTTCTATGAGGAATGGCATTGGTATTTTGATTGGAATTGCATTAAATCTGTACAGTGCTTTTGGAAGTATGGTCATTTTGATTATATTAATTCTGCCTACCCAAGAGCAAGGTATATCTTTCCATCTTCTAAGGTCTTCTTTGACTTCTTTCCTCAGGTTTCTGTAATTTTCATTAAATAGATCTTTCACCTCTTTCATTAAGTTGATTCCCAAGATTTTTTTTTTCGTTGAGGCTATTGTAAATTAGGATAGTTTTCCTCATTTCCCTTTCTGAGGATTTGTCACTGATATACAGAAATGCCTTTGATTTATGGGTGTTGATTTTATATCCTGCTACTTTGCTGAATAATGGGCCAAGGACCTGAACAGATACCTCTGAAGAGATGATATAAAATCAATCAACAAATGTATGAAAAAAATGTTCATCATCACTAGCAATCAGAGAAATACAAATCAAAACCACTCTAAGATTTCATCTCACTTCAGTCAGAATGGCAGCCATTATGCATACAAACAACAATAAGTGTTGGCGAGGATGTGGGGTAAAAGGTGCACTCATACACTGCTGGTGGAACTACAAATTGGTGTAGCCAGTATAAAAAGAAGTATGGAGATTTATTGGAAAATTGGGAATGGAACCACCATTTGGCCCACCTATCCCACTCCTTGGTCTGTACCCAAAGGACTTAAAAACAGCATACTACAGGGACACAGCCACATCAATGTTTATAGCTGCACAATTCACAGTAGCTAAACTGTGGAACCAACTTAGATGCTCTTCAATAGATGAGTAGATGAAAAAATGTGGCATATATACACAATAGAATATTGCTCAGCAATAAAAGAGAATAAAATCATGGCATTTGCAGGTAAATGGATGGAGGTAGAAAAGATAATGCTAAGTGAAGTTAGCCAATCCAAAAAGACCAAATGCTGAATGTTTCCTTTGATATAAGGAGGATGATTCATAGTGGAATAGGGAGAGGGAGCATGGGAGGAATAGACAAACTCTAGGTAGGGCACAGGGGTTGGAGGGGAGGGGAGGGGGCATGGGATTATAGACAATGGTGGATGTGATGATCATTATTATCCAAAGTACATGTATAAAGACACACATTGTTGTGAATATACTTTGTATACAACCAGAAATGTGAAAAATTGTGCTCTATATGTGTAATAAGAATTGTAATGCATTTCATTGTCATATAAATAAAAATTTTTAAAAATAAAAAAATCAAATATATACACACTTTAACTGAAGATTATATATAAGCAGGATTCACATTATTAAAAAAATTACCCAGGTAGACAGAAACAAGTAGTTTTCTCCCAACTGAGCCCTGAGCATTCCAAATTTAAATATTCTCCTCTCCAATTTGCCACTGACCAACCTCTGCAAGTCGTTAGCCCTTCTAGTTCTAAATTTCATCTTTTTGTAGATGAGCTCTAACATACGTATAATTAGCTTATGAGCACTGGAGAGACACAGAAAACTTAGATTAAGCTCATAATTATTATTATTGCCATTCTGCAGATGTGAAAATGGAGGCTTTGAAAGCTGAAGACTTCTTCAAAGTCACACATTGAACAAGGTTTGTCTGATTCCAAAGCTGGGCCTCTTAACTTGTTGTAACTCTACTATGAGGATGGGATTTTTCATAGGAATCTAGCAACATTCTCTTGTTTTCATCAATAAGAATAATTCCTGCATTTCAATTCTTCTGTAAGACTCTCTATAGAATCATAAGAGAACTTCACATGGTGACTGCATAATGCAGGTTGTTATGTGAGATGGAAGAAGAGATTTTAACTAGGCAGAACTGGATTTTCATCTACTTACTATCTGTGTAATTGTAAGAAATTTACTCAAATTTATCTGAGTATCAAATTCTTTACCTGTAAAATGAGAATAATAATACCTTCTTAATGATAGCCACAGGATGGTGCAAAGATTAAATAAGAGGATAAACATAAACAACCTGGTATAGTGTCTCAAACAGGTTAGACACAAAGGAAGAGTCACTTTTGCTGTTGTTACTATACTCATCATTATTTGAGCAACAAATTGCCTCCCGGCTCTTTACCTTTCTCTCCAAATACTGTCCTCCATCCCACTTTATCTCACTGTTCAAAGATGTGTTTGGGCCCTTCCTTTGCCTTTTACACACCCGTCCCACCACCCCCATCCCACTTGCAGTCACCACATCTCAATCCTTATGCAACTAAGAATTTTGTTCCCCTTTATATCCTATGTATTGGCATCTTTCATCTTTCAAGGAATTCTAAGTGTGTTATAAATCTTTGTAACAAAAACCATGAGGTGGATTGGCTTGGTTATAGAACATATTATCGGTAGAACCAAGGCCTTTATCATTACTTTCTTCAGTATTTAATATTTTCTGCATATATATTGTATGTTGGGTACTCAAAGAGCATAATCCAACCCCCTGACATTACCATTGCCCTCTAGATGCATCTATTTTAAAAACATGTCTCCTCTGTCTCACGAAATTGAATTGGAATATTCCTTTCTTTCCACTACACCTATGCACACCATAAAATTGTTTAATAAAAATAATCTGAGTTATTGGGTAAATAATTTCTAGGAAATTTATTTTGCTTTATAACTATTTATTCATCTCCAGTTCATGTTGAATTATTTTTGTTAGAGTATATATGAAATAGACGCAACTATTACTGAGGTTATGAAATTAGCCTTCCCATGTTGTAATTTCTTCCTTCTTTTAACATTACTCAGACTGCTAGATTTCAGTTCACTCCTCTGTTCTTCGTTAAATGTGAGAGTTAACAATCAACTCTCGTAGGTTTCTCTCCACTATGATTTTTTTTTTTACATAGTTTCCTCTAGTCTGTTTGTTTTAAAATGTATCATTGCCCTCTGCTATCTTCCACTCCACTTTCTTCAGGTTCTCATTTCATGTTCCAGCTTGTTTTATGCGAATTTTCTCTGTGGATTTCTATTCCTTTCCAGTGCAATTTCCCCACAGGGCTCTGGAGTCTCCTGTTCTCTTTCCCTGCAGCTCTTTTAGTATTCAGTGTTGGAATCAGAGTGACATAAAATGCTCTAAGAATCTCTGTAAAGTGTAATAGGTTAACTAAATTTTTTTTTTCTATTTTACTTTTAATCTTGGAGAGGAACATCATGAGAAACAGGAAATAAGGGATAAAGATTCATAGGTACATCTTTGCGAGAGATAAATAAAAGAGTTACTATTAGATTTAATAATTGGATAGGCACAAATGCAAAAACTACAATACAAATAAGTTGTTGTAAAAAGTAAATAAAATTTCTAACTTGATTTTTTTAATTTTTAAGGAAGTTTTCATTATATGTGTGTATGGGCACCAAAGTAGTCTGCTGAAAATAATTGATAGAAACAAAAAATGCATTAAAACATTTGAGAAAAGAATGCATTCTAAACCCTTACTCTTTGTACATGATTAACTTAGGACTAATTGTAAATCTATACGGTGAACTTACATTCGCTAAAAATCTGTAGATGGTGGAATACATTGGAAAAATTGTACCAATTCAAACAAAATGCTCTGCACATCATGTTCACAAAGCACAAAACAAACATGACTGAGCTAGTGAGATTTAGCACATTGAAATTCAATGGAAGAGTTAAATTTTCTTTGAAAAGTATCTATTTTTTTTTATTTTGCAGTCCAACATTGGAAGTGAATTATAATTTAAGTCTATGAGGTCAATAATACTATACTTTTTACCAAGTGTGTTCAATGAAGCACTAGTTAGTGGCTAAAACTGAGTGAAAACAAAAATTCAGAATTGTTGGGGTTACTAGAAGTTTTCTCAGAAGCTTCATTATTCTGGTATTTATTTTAAATCTATAGGAAACATGTGATAAGCTTCACTTCTGAACCTTTTTTGATCCATAAAGTCTTTTTCTTGTATGTGAAACATCTTGTAAGACTAGAATTCTATTGACAGACTTGGGATAAATTTTTCTTCTATATTAGGGGTTCCACTTGAAGTAGGAAGAGTAAATGTCTAGACTCGCTGATGCCTTGAAATGATAAAAACTGAAAATATAAATAATTTCAAGTCAGCTTTTATTAAATGTTTGTATGACCCATAAAATATAAACTGCTGAGGTACATTTTAACCTTTTTTGGAAATTTCAAAATCAAGTGACCTTTTAGATAATACTCTTGGCAATTTAGGATAACTAGGAACAGTAGTTTACCCTGATCCAGTGTGTAAATATTTATTTTCTAATATTTTTTGGCTTAAATGAAGTGTTTAAAGCCAGGTCTCTCAAAGTGAAGCTTTGCAGAATCAAGGATAAGCCCCTCAAAATAATTTCCTCTCACAGAACATAAATTAAATGATATTCTTGGTATACAAACAAAGTCATATGTATCCCAGAAGAGATTGCAAAATTCCAACATCTTTAAAGATAAAATATCATATGTTAGAGAAAAGTTAAAATTTTAGTGAGTTACATACCCAGATCCATGGTAGGATGAAGGGAAATAATGCATTTCTTTTATGTCATAGTTTTTGTTTAGTGCTAACATTTGAGATAAAGTGACCTAGAGTAATAACATAATGTTTGGCAATACTAAAAGCAATTTTAATGTATTTTTTATTAGAAAGTATGGAGAAGATCATTTTTGTAGTGAATACCCAGGACAGTTATGTCTTATTGGTAAATTCCACATGTCAAAGTTGATAGGAATATGCTACCCTTAGTCTCTAGGAGAAAACTGCTTTTGCAGTGAACTTGAACTGAACTGCATTGATTCGTGAGATCACAGGATCTGTTCTAAATATTAGAAAAAGGAATGAGATGCTCTGCTTGATAATATCATGTCTCCAATGTGAACTTAATTCAGATTTAATGCAATTACTCTGTGTTGATTAAATCTGAAACTGTTATTAAAAAACTGAATTATTGAGGTTTACCATTTATATAACAAGTTTGGCCTTCTACATTGCACCATAAACCTTAATCATTATGTTGGCAATAATCGCTTTGTGGTTATTTAACATAAATAATTACTTCAGCTGCTAAAATGAGATGATGCAGCATTATGCTATTACACTATCCCTACAACTTGTAGGATAGTATTGCTATTTCTACTTGAATTACTTAACTCTTAGCATTCAGTTATTTTCTCCCTGTCCATTTAGTGAATACTGCTAAACTTACAGAATCATGTCTGGCCTTTGCCATAGTGTTTTTGTCTGCCTGGCTTAATGTTATGAGGCTGTGCATTTAAAAACTGTCACCCAGCTCTTAAGGTTTGTATCTTTATCATGGAATGAAGACTTATTAACACAAATATACCCTTTAATGGCAAAAAAGAAAAAAAGAAAGAAAGAAAGATCTCTTGCTTGGTCACAGATCATCTGCTCTATTCCTCATGTTCTAAGAATTAAAAACAATAAACTTTTCATGTGTATATTTTTCCTATTTTCTTTCTGTTTGGTGGACTGCTCAATTTTTTTAGGTAAAGGCACATTTAAATAACAAATATTTGTGTGGGGATTTTTAAGAAATTTTGCTGTGGAGAAGAGAGGAAAAAATTGAGAATATGACCACTGGGTTTTACAGAGAAACCATCCAGTAGGAAAGATCATAGGAACTAATATTCTTATCTTCTAAAATTGTAGTATAAAGCTGGAAGGGACAAAACTAGTTTTACTCATCTCATTCTGGGTCATAAGTCAAAATTAAAATTCTAATTAACTCTTGAGGAAGTTTTAATTTATGATTAATATAATATCTTATGTATTGTCCTCTGCTGTTTGAAATCTGAGGTCCTATTTTGTGTTGAGCTCAAGTTCCTTCACTTGACTCCCCCTTGCCACTTACGAAATAGAGATTCTCCTTTAGAAATACTCTGGGGCCCACGATGCTTAGGATTTCTGTTGTTGATAGTGTTATGTTTTGGTGTAGAATGAGCCAGTATATAAATCCTGCCTCTGCCACTCATGTATTTATGTGGCTTTGGAAAGTCTATTTAAATCTGAATCCCATTTTCTCATCTGTAAAACCAACATAGTAATGCCTACTTCGTAAAGTTGATGGAAAGATTTGAGATAATGCATATAAGCCACCAAGCACAGTGGCTGGCACATTGTTCTTACTCAGTAAATAGCAGCTGTATTATCCTTTGTTGATGATGAATTTACTATACGGGCAACCTATAGGGATAAAATGACTCCAGTACACAAACAACATGTCAGAGTATGCATTCATTATCCATCTGTCTTCGAATATTGCATGAGAAATTATCAAAGAATGGCACATATACTACCACCTCACTGTTGTGTACCCACTGCAGGCATTTTTAATCAATCACAGTGAGCCCAGACAGAGCCTCATAATCTTTCTCAAAACAGTGTTCCAAGCAGCTACTACTAATCAATTGCTATTGACATGAAAGATGAATCCTATTTTCCACCTAATAGCTAAACAGGGAAGTGAGGCAGATAAGAAACAGTGTGCTAAAGGGACTTGGAACAAGGAGGCATTTGGGTAGAGGCTCAGTAAACTGTGATGCAGGCATCCATTCAGGGAATGGGGGAAACAGTAATTGAAACAGGCTGGAACCCAGTGTGACAGAATAAGAGTGGAAGTAGGCAGAGGTTTGAAAGATATGTCGATATGTGAGTGGCTTTCTACTCTGGATGTGCAAATGCCAGCCACAGCTGGTTCACTGCAAAGGTCAGTGATATACAAGAAATTTGTCATTGATTTATTTAACCTCTATTTTGCAACCTACCTCATAGCACAAACTAGAAATAAAATAAAATAACTAATAAATTTATTAATTATTTCAAAGTCTGTGTTCAGATGAACTTGTCATTGATTTAAAGCATGAGTCTAGACTGATTCATCATCTCTGATTTCCAGATTCTAGCATACACAGGCCCTGGGTTGTGCCCCTAGAATGGCTTTCTCTCCAAGTTGGACAGCGTTAACATGAGATGATCCTCCCACGTGGGGACTTGAGAGATTTATAGCACCTTTTTCAGCTTGATAAAATTGCACTCTTTTCTCTAAAGAGAAGTTTTCTTGTCTTAACTATGAACCCACACAATGAATTGTAATCCCAAACACATATCCATTTGAAAGATGCTGCAAGAGATCAAAGGAGCAATGTTTCACAAAAGAATGGAAAACCCTTGCTGCTGTGGTGGTCTCTAAACCTCTTATGCACAATCAAATATCCATTTCCTTGCAGTTGGTCAGATAGCAGGAGTTGAGGATCATGAGCATGATAAGTGAGATATGAAAACATAATACCTCACTGGCTGCTCCAGAGCCCAGTTAGCTTTCACCGTGGTATTTGGTGAACTAGGCTGTGCACAATCTTTCAGTCTTGCAATGGAATCAGCTGGTAGTTTAGCATCACTCTTTCCATGCCTAAGAACATTTGATTTGGCAACTATAGTATAGTAGGTGGTCTTGGTCTCATCTGGCATATCAAATTCAAGGTCTTTTTGGCATGAATGGCCATGAGGTGTCAGACTTGGATTGTGACCACTACAAACAAGGATCCTGACAGTACTTCCTGGTTGGATTGTTTTTATTTTTCATGAAATGATATATAAAATATACCCATTCTAAGATGGTCTGTATGTAGGATGGGGCAGTAGATATAACTAATTAATCTTCAAATGATTAGATGTCTATAGATGTCTGGAATTTTAAAAAATTGACTTTATTGTCTCTTGATTTTATTGATTTCCATATTAGGCTAGCTTATGGAATAATGAATACCTCAAGTATGCTAGTTTTCTTTTTAAATTTTATTACAAATATGCACTATATGCTTTACAACTTAGACCACCTATGGAACTCTGAGTTAATTCTGGACACTGTAGCATAATCAGGATAGTAACAAATGGGGTTGGCTCAAAATAGTGTAGTCAGAATTGTGCAGGGTCTCCTTTATGAATATTCAAGATAATTGGAATATTTAGTTTAGAGAGAAATCAGTGTGGGTATATCTCTTACAATTATTGAAGTTTTACCCAAGGAAAGATGTCAGGTTTCCCTCTCAGAACTAGTGTCCATGTGTAATAGTTATTAGAAAACAAATTTTGTCTAACAGAAGGGGAGAATACTCTCACAAGTCTTAAGGATAGGGTGATACTGGCTGTTTTTCAAAATAGTAAAGTTGTTTTTAATTTAAATGCTAGAGTAAAAACTACCTGACCACCTAACAGATTATACCAAAATATCACTGTTTCCTAATGATACAAATAGAATAAAAATTCAGTGAATGTAAGTAAATTACCATCCTGTCTTCAACTCAAAAACAGCATAACAGGAAGAAAACTATATTTAATACTGCATATGTTGGAGTATATAGGGAACTTGCTGCTAGTGAATTGAAACTATAGAATGAAATTTGGACCAAAGGTATAAGAAGAGAGAAAGAAAAAGTTAATTAAAGAAAAGATTTTTGGCATTTTTCACAGATGGTGGCTAGTGATGGAGCATTGCTCCAGTCTTCAGAGCTGATGTGAGCTGGCATAAGGGGATTGAGTGACTGGTCTAACAAGAAAAGGAATCCTAAAGTTAACTTTTGGATTCTGAAAGGGTATTGGGGAGGGGGAGAGAATTTCTAAGAAAGAGGCAAAGGGAATAACCAACAGTGATAATTCAAAACTCAGAAATGCAGAGAATAAATGGTAGAAATAGAAACCAAGAGATAAAAGAAATGAATGTTTCAGAAATATATGGAATACACATAGAAAAAGAAATGATAAAGAAGTCAAATTTAGTCTGGCTCAGGTGGCAGAAAGAAAAATCCAATCTATGAATGGAACCAATTCTGCCTCTTCCAGCCAGAGGACTGTTTGGAACCAGCTATGCTGAGACTCAGCTGCAGATATTAGTTCAGCAGGTATACCCAAGGTTGTGTATCAGTCCTGAGATAGGCAGAAATGAGATGTCAGATGCCTGACTTGGTCCCTTCCCTTCCTCTTTTGAATAGGTCATTCACAGCACAGGACCAGGCTCCACCAGTAGCCCTTTATCCAGGATCTCTAGTTTCTAGGACTAAACCTCCATGGGGTTTCCCATTATTCTGGTCCCCTCTTATCTTCAGATAGTCTGCTCTTTTAACTAGCTGTTCTTGCCTGGTGCTCAACAAGTGAAAATTACCAGAGGAATTTGTTATTCTTATGAAACAGACACCTTATTATTCATATGATACTGTGATACATTATCTATGTTCAGTACTCATGAGACCTAGAGAGATCCAGCTTGACCTGACTGCAGCCATCTTGATTTCTAGCCACTGTGATTACCCCTGAGTAATGCTGATCTGTTTCCCCTGCCTAGTTTCCTAGCATACTTTATGTGTGCAAAATTTTTAGAGTAGTTTGTGAAATTGTCCTTGGTACAGTCAGTGTCAGGAGTGTGCCTGACATCTTTGATGTTAGATTGATACAAATCAGATTCATTCCTGCTTGGAGGATGTCACCTTTATCCTGACTACTGTATAAGTCTTCTCCTGTGACTCAAGTCTCAGGATTCTACCAGTCTTCCTGGCACCCTTAATCCCTTTTGATCATAAGTCACCAGTAAAGATTACACTGAGTAATTCTGTTTCTCTTTGGTTTCTTGGCATCTTCTGCCTCTGCTGGTTGGTTCTTTAACATCAGAATTTCCTGGAATAGAGAGGTCTTCATGTTCTCTCTTTCCTAATCAAGCGATCAATGTACAACTAGACAGGGATTTTCCAAATAAACAGACCCCACCTATTAGTGTCCAGAATAGCCACTCTAATAATGGAAATCTAGTTAGGTAGAAATGAAGTTTGGTATGGCTTAGGAGAGATAGATATGAGTTGTTGGTGTAATAAATTGCCATCTCTCTTCCTAAATGTAGTTTGAGTATTATAAGTACCTAAACATTGTTTTATGCTTCTAAGTGATTTTTTGCAACATTGGATAATTATGAAAATGCCTAATACTTGGAGTTTTCAGCTATCTTCTATATCTTGTACATCCTCAAGCATGACTTAATTTTAAAGTGGGAGAAAAAGAAAAATTATTACTAGTATTAGGATGTTGAATAAGGTTTATAATAGCAATAATCTCCCATGAAAACAGTTGTTATCATTGTTAATGCCCATTTTGTCAGTGTGTTAACCTTCCATGCCTCTGCCTCAGACCATTAAATGACCAACCATTTGTTAAGCACCCCAGAGCAAGCAATTTCAGGGGGAATATTTCTGAGCTCATTTTCTAAGTAAAGCACCAGAGGTGACAGTGATTAAAACTACCCAGGTTTGTGTACACACGTGCATCCCTACATATACTTTCCCAAAGTCTTCCTCTAGTAAAATCTTGCTCTACACTTCAGAGACATTCAGAGCAGCCTCCCAGTCCCCACAATATCTATTCTTATGCACTCAGGTACCTCCAACTTGAACCCATCAGCAGACACCTGTGCTGTCTTCTGACATTCTTTTTGTGTCTCAACTGATTCCATTATAAAGTATTTATTAATGTCAGCTCTGATGTTCAAGAATGGAACTTGCCTTTAAAATGCTCAAAGCAAGCCAGAAGCAGTGGTGCATGTTACAATTGCAGACTTGTAAGGCTGAGACAAGAGGATTGAAAGTTCAAGGCCAGCCTCATCAATTTAGCAAGGCCTTAAGTAATATATTGAGACTCTGTCTCAAATTTTTTTAAAAATAAACATAAATGGCTGGGTATGTTGCTCAGCAGTGAAGTGTTCCTGGGTTCAATTCCTAGTACCAAAAAAGTAGATAAAGAAATAAATAAGATGCTCAAAGCACATTGCTAAAGAATAAAAGTGATCTTACTTGCAAGCATGAACAAAACAGGAAAAGTAAGAGATAATCTGTTTCTAACATCCAAGAGGATCTATCCTTGAAATAGACACAGTTTGCAATAAATGATTAATTAGTTCAATGTTAGTTGCATTCAATGTTTGACACATATTATTTATTTTAATCCTAACTCCATCTCTATGTGATTTATATGATTAGTAGTACCAACTTATGAATGAAATAACAAAATTTGAAAATAGGCTGCTTGACTACAGATCAACCTTTTCACTGCTATGGTATAATATATTGATTTCAATTTCAAGACCAAATAGTGAAGATTCCTAAGAGCAACTGGATGTTATCTCACTTGTATTCCTTGTCAATTCTGTATCAGATCAGCCACCTGTTATCATTGCTATGGTGCTTAATGATATTTGTTAAGCTCCCCTATATGATTTTTGTCTATTGAATATTTTGCAAGCATGAGCTGGTTTTCAAAGTCAGAGCAAAGTTGAGTTTTGTAACTTAAATACTGATCTAGGACATTGTGATGATTTAAGAAAAATCTTACTCCTTCTTTTGCATTAAAGATAATTTTTATACTATGCTATCATAAATCCTCAACTAGTCCAGAATTATAAACCTCTAATTATAGATAGGGTTTACCTGACAAGTAAAGGTAGTTGCACCTATCTTCAACTACTTTCCTTCAGGGAAAAATTATCTCAATGTAATCTCATTTCAGGGAAAAAAATATACATGAATGTTATGTAGGTTTTGACATAATTAGCCATTTCATTAATGAAATAATTGGGCCTCCTTAATCAAAGGTGGAACTTCTTCCTTAAAGCTTAGTTTGAAGAATCAAATGGGCGTAACAGTAGGAGGCACAAAAATTGGTTCAGAAGAGATAGGAAAAAATTTAATGAGAGAAAGATCTTTTCTCATTAAGCTTCTAATTTGGTAAGGAGATATTCTATTTTTAAATTTTACTTCCCATCATCATTTTCACCACAGTTAACATTGTCAACTGATAATATCAGATGAGCGCCATACATAATATGTGCAAGAAAATGCCAAAGGGTGAGAAGAAGAACTGTGGATTGTTTGCCATGATTAGTCAGCCCTTGATTTCTGGTATTGACAGAGAGAAGCCCCAGAGCAAATTCTATCAATTCAGAGATAATCCTTGGCTCTCCATTAGCCAGTGCCTTCAACTGACTGCAACTCGATATTTTCAGACCAGAAAAGCACAATTAGGATTTAAAAATGATCAAAGTACCATGCTTGACTTTCCCCAAAACACTCAAACTGTACACATAAACTAGTTTCAAGTTATGAGCAAATCTGAAAACCACTCTTTCCCAAGCACTTTAAATCCAATATATTCTGCTGGAGGAAGTAGGAAGCTGGTTCATTAGCACCTGCCTATGTACTGCCTGTATAAATGGTGCTCTTTATCATCACTTTGCTGTCCCAAGATTTTCTTGCTTGGAGTTCCAGTTGGCAGAAATTCATATAATTGGTGTTGCTAGATTAAATTGGCTTCCCTTCCTCTGTGTTCCTGGGCATTCTTTAGAATTGAGGTATTAAAAAACAACAGAGCAGTAAGTAGTCGAACAATGTAAGGATGAGTAAAACTGAGTCATGAACTTCCTTGAAATTTAGTAACATCAACATGCAATATGGTTTTCTAGACAAGTATGATGCTGTAAATAACTGTCATTCCCATTAACCTCTGATAAATATTGAGATCAATTATGAGATGTCTATAAGTAACATGGTCTAACTGTTAATATATGACCATTGCAATTTTTTATAAATTAGGAAAGATTCTTAGAAAAAATTCAAGGTAATTCCTGAATAAAGCCAGCCTTACTTTTTGATGTTATGATCCATTCTCATGAGTGGGGAAATGGTAGAAAAGCAACTAATCAAAAAGTACATAGAATTTTTGATATGCTCTTCAACATGTGTCTTGTGTGTTGATGTCATGTCATCTATGAGCTAAACTGAAAAACATTAGCAACATTTACTTTTCTTTACAAGGGTCCCATTGAGACAGGAGTTTTGATGGAGGGTGAGGAAACAAAAGAAATAGGACCCGTGAGACAACAGGCAGCTCATCTCAGAGTTAGGACATGGAACGGAGTAGGTGAGGAGTAAGGTTCCTGTCTTTTTCCCCCTTGCCTTTATTTAACAACTGCTCTGTGTTATGAATTTTGAATAAAATTTTCTCATTATAGCATGGCAAACATGAAGAGTAAAATCTGATCTAAAGCTAAACTCTAAGCCTATGCACTCAAAAGAGATGTTACCTAAAGTAAACTTACTTGGGAAGGAAGAAGTCAGGCTGTCCCAGAGGGTGGAGATCATTAGCACCCCTTGGAATCTCAGGGGCCTGTACTCTGTGAGAAAGACAAACTTCTCTGATGCAGCATGGCACCATCCCCAATAAAAATTAGGCGCATAATCTCCAATCAGTGTATTCATGTGACCTTAGTCTACACTTCCACAGGAAAGGAGGCAAGAAGTGGGTATGAGTATTTGTCTCTGTGCTGGAGCATAGGGCTCTTTAGAAAAGTGTTTTTGATGTGACCATATATATAGGTACAATCCTGTTGTTCTCTCTTCTCTTTCTGTAAGTCTTGAAGCTGCCTGGACCTTTTTTACACAGCCTGGACACCTTGTTCTGCTCAAAGCCCTAACCATGAATATGGTGCCCATTATGTTGAGGGTTCCATTGGTTCCTCATCTTATATCAGAACTCTTTCTGAAAAAGACAAAGATGTTTAAGAAGTATAACTTCGTAAAATTCTAAAAAAATAATAGCTATTATATATATATCATTTTTCTTTATCTCCCTCTTACACAATTCTCAGTTATTCAGATGAAAAAGGTAACACTCATGTTACCTGGTGTTACAAAACGAACACTTCAAACTATTGGCATGGAAGACAGCCTCAATTTTTGCCCTGTGGTGGTAGGGGAGCTGCCACAAAGAGACTCGCTTTATTGTTTCTGATAAGGAAAATTGGACAACGACTTCATCTTAAGAGAGAATGACAGTTCTAGACTGAGAACACCTGGCTGTTTGACTCCATCAAAATAGGGATCTTGCAGCTTTAATAGCGGGAGGCTGAAAATGCCTACTCAACAGCTTCAGTACAGTTTTCCCCAGCACCTACCTAGGAGGATGCATGGAACATGATCAGGGCTTTGTAAATATTATAGTGGATGAATCAATTAATAAATGAATAAAGAATGAATTATGGTTATATTATAAGAACATAGAAAAAGGAAATGAAGTATGATATCCTACTTCTATCTGGTCTCACTGAGCCTCAGTTATCTAATCCATAAAAACAAAAATCACATCTCTACTGGACTACACAGATATAACACAGCATGTAGGACCACACCTGGCCCTTACCATTTACTAAATACTTACTAGCTGAATTTGAACCTGGAGTCTATTCTGAGATGCATGTGAGATATGGCTATAGTCCAAGATGCATAGCCAAATAGTAGTAGATGAATCTCAGAGGAGGTAAGAATTAAGCCCCTGTGTCCAGGAAAATTCCTGATATATTATTTGAGGAAAAATACCCACTCCTCACTAAATTCTTTGTATTGTGTCTCCTTTCTATTTTTTCTTTTCTTGTTCCTTATGCTTTAAAAAAAATTATGCCCTACATTCTATTTTGTTGATGTTTTTGAGTGGCTAGTAGCTTTGGGGTGAAATTTTCATGATATGGATCAGTGGAAGGAATTTCATTGGTGATTCAGGTTCAGGCCAAGATATACAAGTTTTTGGGTTTTTTTTGTTTTTGTTTTTGTTTTTGTTTTTTTTGAGAGCCATGGACTGTATCTTTTTACCCAGGGGGGAACTTCTGAATATTTAGAATAGAGAAGTAACAGGATGAAAGTCCTTTGGAAGTTGATCAAATAGGAATTTATCAGTTTGTTTTAAAAACAACAAGAGATCAATCAATCTGTAGTTTTTATGGCAGTTAGTAAAATAATGGAAGTCTAATATCGTGAAAATTTGGACTGAACTAGTGGCAATTGAAATGAAAAATAAAAAAAATTCAAACAAAGTTGTCAGTAGGACTGAATTATTAATTAGGTTTTAGGAATAAAATGAAGGACTTAGATTTTAAAAAGTGTTATTTTAGGCTTTATAGTATTTGATTTCATAAATGGAATGTCTATTTACACTAATGATAATCTTACTAGTAGTCACCTAACTATATACACATACACATATTCAGAGAAAGTAACATATACACATGTCTGTGTGTATGTGAATCATAAGTAAAGTTGTCTATATGTATATATATGCATATATATATAAATATTATATGAAGATGCACTTATTTATGAGTATAGACACGTGTATTTTTATACATGTATATGGTTTATGCAACATATTGGTACTTGGACAGACTTGTGTTTTTGTTTTTATTGGTGCCCCAAATCAAAATAAGGAAACTGAAATTTGAATTCATGTTTCTCTGATTCCAAAGACCACTCTCTTCTCTTCAACATGCAGGCTTCTCAGGAAATAAATAACATGAGATCTCCATGGTTGGGAAACTAATAGTGCTCTGAACAAAATAAATCATTAAATAAAAGAAGCCACCTGTGCATGAATGAACATGACTTTAGTTTGGGGGCAACAAAACCCTGGAGCCTGACTTGCTCTGGACTATTTGCTAAAGGTCAACTACATGCTGAGAAGCAGGGACCAGTCCATCTGCCTCATAGAAGATACATTGTTTGGTCAAAAAAAAAAATAGCTTTTGGAAAGATTATTATCCCCTTTTCATTATATAGCTAGAATTAGAAAAAAAGGAATTATGTACTTCTCTTTAAGCTTTCCAGCATCAAAACCATCAGGAATGTACTCTACATTAGAAAAGAATCAGAAGTCTGGACCCTTATTCATCTGAGTTCCATGACTGATGAGAGTTTGTAAACCTTAAACTCCCTATTTAAAAAAAATCTATTTAAGAATCACCCATGGCTGAAGAAGATTTGGTAGGTTAAAGTGGGTGGGAAAAAAAAAAAAAAACAACAACCCTGTTCATTCATTTTGTTTTTAAACTCAGAAGCATTAAAAAATAAATAAATAACCCACCATAGTCAAGGCTGCTTTTACATTTCAAAGAGCTTTTCCAAAGAAGGTTCTTTATGAAGGTACATTGGCATGTGCAAATTAAGAGTCTTCATATACGAGGCAACAGCAACTGTTAAGGGGGAAAGAAAAAAAATAAAGTCAAACATTTAGAGACAGCCCAAGGCTAGTTAATTACATATCTTTATCTGGGCTTCGGTGAAAAGCAGTGCATTTATCAAGAATCCCTTACATATTGCTCTCTGTGAAGGGCTCTTGCCTTTGGTTTTGATGCTACCAGATTTTAGGTAGGGAAAATATCATCAAAACAGTTCATTAGCACATGGTTCTCCTCCACATATGGACAGTTACTGTAATCCTAATTAATGTATTTTTATGAGGTATTTTTCCTCATGTTCAGATTATTCTTTTATACATCAGTAACATGATGTTTTAAGGACTATTCAGTACACCAAATAAAAGAAAGACAGGAAAAATTTAACTTTAATGCATCTAGACCATAATGTTTTATATGTGGGGAACTGAAGTGTGTGTGGGAAAGGGGTAGGATTTAAAAAGCCTTGTCTTTTTCCACATAAAATAAATGGAGATGGTGCATGATCTTCTGCCCCCATAACCAGTGCAGTGTGTGGGACCTTTATTTGCATGAGTGAATAAAGGCCTTTTTCATCAGAATCTTTGAGTTTATATGAATCTGTCACCTATAACTGCCCCCCACAAAAAGAAACATAGGAAATAAATGTAAATTCATTCAGTACAAACTCTTTCTTCACCAATATGCTAATTAAGAGAAAAACATGTGAGAATGAAGATTGATATACCAAGATAATAGACATATAGTCATAGTCACTTCTCGAAGGCAGAACTTGATGTATTGTGATTGTTCAGTATTTTCTCTCCAGGAGGTCATCCCTTCCCCTGTTTTATAAGGCTTTTTATTAATATATGCATGGAAACAAATGCCCTGTTCTTTTCTATCAGTTTGGCTTAGACTTCTAGGACATATTAGCAGTACCACTAATGCTGATTTCTCATATTTATAGGACAAATATGCATATATTGATAATATTTACAATACAAACCCAAGGCATGGGTACTTTGCATTAAGAAAACATAGTATATTAGATAAATACCTATAGAAATTCATATATATATGAAAGAACCAAAGAATTATAGTATATATTATATATATACACAAATATATGCATATTTAATATACATATTTGTTTTAATAAATATATAAATATTAAAGACTATATATATCACCAGCAACATGGAGCTGGCCTTCACAAACCATCTTCTGAGTTTGCTCTAATTATTTTTTCTATAACTAAAGAGGGAACTAAGGTTGCCTCTTGATGATGTTGACACAAAGAATACAGATAAAATAAGAAATGATGACTTTATCTTTTTTTATCCTTCAAGACTCAGTTCAGCGATTATTTTTCTTCAATAATTATCATTTTTCTCTACAAGGTGAGCAAGTTTTCTTTACTACCCTTTGCTTACTTCTGTCTTTGCACTTAGCATATGCTGTTGACCTGTTGCATTAATGCTTCTCTCTCTCAGATAAACTTCAAGATTTTTGATGGCTAGAAACAAATTATACTCATTTATCTATCCACAGCACCTAGTTCAATGCCTATAATGCAATTGAGTCTTAGTAAAAGTTGTCAAATTAGATGAAACCATTTTACGCAGTTAACTTTCACAGTATATTTATATACCTGATTAAATATATTAGAAAATGTTTACTCACAATTTTAGGGATATAGTGTGTAAAGTGAGTTATGGTATCTATATCTTTCTATAGAGGGTAAACTTTATCAAGACATTAATTCATTTTGTACAAAATAAGCATTTTAATGCTATGGATGTATTTTCAACAATTTTATGGAGAATAACTTGACTGAGCATCAGTGATGAGTATCCATAAAACCAAGAATAGATAAATGATAACTGATCCATATCAAGACATACTGAGGTGTTGCAAAGAGTTGTGAAAAAAAAAAAAAGTGTTTATCTTCTGGTGTTTGCTTGCAGAATATCTACCATTTTCAACCAGAACTCATATGTTATCAGGATGAGCTAAGTGGTTAGATAAGGGTATATCTCCAGAGATGACATCCACAGATAACCCTGAAACTAGTCTCAGATCTCTGTTTTGTTTTTTTTTCTTATAACTCCATAACTGGTCCCAAACTCTGTTTTTTGGAGACAAAATTTCTCACTAAGACCATTGACATATTTCAGAGAAGATGAGACTATATCTCTAGTCCTCTGCTTGTCCTTTGTTTTCTATGAAAATCCAACCAGATTCATCAGCTAAAACTCCTGCATCATCAAGTCGGCCTCATCTGTGTATTTGGGATGATCTGGCACCTCATCAGCATCACTGTGCATGAATATGTCTGGGCTTGTTTCAGGAAGGGCCACTCGCATCAATTATCTTTTAATATTTATGATAAAAAGGAATGCACTTTTTATGCTGTTCATAGCCAAAATAGCATGAATCTCCTCCCATCTCTAGTAAAAGAATCTGAGGATTTTGAGATAAGATGAAATAGCTCTTTTACATTACAGTGGACCAGAGACAAGAATTAAGATAGAATCATAAGAAGCTTGAGAGTAGGGGCCATTTCATGATTTGATGTTCTCTTCCAAAGATTCTTGAATAATATTCTTTGAAATAAATATTTGTTCATTGCTTAAACTTCAAATTGGATTTTCCACATTTTTATGGGTGCATTGTAGTTGTATATAATGATAGGATTTGTTGTCATTTTGATTTCCATAAAATCTACCCACACCTTTCTTTTCCTTCTTCCTCTCTAGATTTCATATATGAGAGAAAATATAGGACCTTTGACCTTCTGAGTTTGACTTATTTCACTTGACATGATTGTGTTCTGTAATTCCATCCATTTTCCTGAAAATTATAGTTTTATTTTTCTTGTGGCTGAATAAAACTGCATTGTGTATATATACCACATTTTCTTGATCTATTCATCCATTGATGGACACTTAGGCTGGTTCCATAGTTAGGCTATTGTGAATTGTGATGCTACAAACATGGATATGCATGTATAACTATAGTAAGATAACTTTAATTCTTTAGAAATATCAAGGAGTGTCTATCGGGGTTATATGGTGATTCTATGCCTAGTTTTTTGAGGAAACCCCATAATGATTTCTACAGTGGTTATACTAATATATAATTCCAACAACAGTGTAAAACGTATTTGTTTTTCTCTACATTTTCTCCAGAATTTATTATAATATTTATTCTTGATGATTGCCATTCTGACTGGTGTGAGATAAAATCTGAGTAGTTTTGATTTGCATTTCCCTAATTGCTAATGATGTTGAACATTGTTTCATGTATTTGTTGGCCATCTGTATTTCTTCTTTTGAGAATTGTCTGTTTAATTCATTTCCCCATTTATAAATTGGGTTTTTGATTTTTTTGATGTAAAGAGTTCAAAAAAACTTGACTTCAAAAAAATCAAATAACCTATTGTAAGAGATAAGGGTCCAGTTTCATTTTTCTATACATGGATAATCACTGTTTTCAGTTTAAAAGCCTTTTTTTTTTCTCCAGTGTATGCTTTTGGCTCCTTTGTCAAGGATCTGATGAATGTAGATGTGTGGGTTTGTCTCTCTCTGTGTCTTCTATTCCATACCATTGGTCCATATGCCCATTTTTATGCTAGTATCAGGCAGTGTTGTTTTTTGTTTTGTTTTGTTTTTACTATTGCTCTTTAGTATAATTTGAAGTCAGGTATTATAATCTCTCTAGCATTGCTTTTTTGGCTTAGAACTACAAATTGGGTTTTAAAGACAGAAAGCAATAGTGTGAGGTTTATTACCCACATTTCTAATTATTCATTAATTTGTCTTAATTTCTAGAACCATTGGGACTTGTGCATAATCATGCTCCCTTGAGTCTTCAGGGGGCCTTAGGTTGCTTGTCAAGTTGTCAATCACATACTCCATAAGAAATGACAGAACTTCTTACTGTGAGATAATTCTAGGTGCTGAGAGGAAACCAGGGAGAGGGTATAGATTTGCCAGACAGAGCTTTGTAAACTTTGCTTTTCCTACAGACTGATTACTCTGATGAGGTATTCCCTAGTATTCTTCTTGTAGGTATTTCAGAAACAGGAATCCACAGGAAATATCAGACTGAGATTTGGGAATTCAGGATTTTATTTTTTCCCTTTAGTATTGTCATTGCAACTCAATGAAAGGCCTTTAATAAGACCTAAACATCCCACTCTGTGTTTTCCAGGATAAATGAAACAATATGTGTAAAGTTGGTAGTTCTGCATAAATAATAGACTAGATCCATGTGATAATGAAGCTTATAATTACATAGTTAGGGTACTGTGCAGTTTCACCAATAGAATCACCTATGTTGAGAACCCGAAAGAACAGAATATTGTTAGTCCTTTAGCACTGAAAACGTGAGACCCAATTTTGAAATATTTCAGATATTCTGTCATTTGACATCACTCATGAACTAGTAAATAATTCTCAGACCCCAAGTTTATATTTAAAATAATGAAACAGACACAATATATGTCATTATTGCAGCTGTTGCTGCTCCTCTTTCTCCTTCTTTATGTTTTATTAGGCATCAAAATAGAGTCCTCTTTTACTTTGAGTTTTCCTCTACATTCATAAAGCGAAATTACGCCTTCTACATAGTGACTTCACAGAGCACCAGGTAGAACATATCTATTAGTAGCTTTAGGTATTGAACTGTTAACTGACATCTGAATAGAAACTGGAAAGCCACCATTTTTATTTTCAAGAACAACTCTAACCTCAGAAATTACAGGCTGGTGGGAGAACCTTTGAGATTTGGAAAGATGCAGAGCCTTTTCATTTATTTTCCAACAGAAAACGATTCACGGGTCAACCATTAAAATCATTCTTCTTCAGCCTTACTGGGGACTCCAACAATCCATGTCTCTGCTAAAAGAAAAGTAAATAAATGAAGAAATAAAAACATTCAGGGTACAAAAGTATCATTAAATGTGTTTGTTGATTTGACTTAAACTTTATACACTGCTTGAAGAAAAAAAATATATATATATATATAATACTTTCACTTTCCACACAACTTCCTGCTGATTTCTGCACTTGGCCATGAGTCTTAGTCTAAATCTAGTGAAAATCACTCCATGATAGAAATATTTTCTTTCTTTTCTCCATCTATTCACACCCAGTTGTGATGTATTTCCCACTTGCCTTTCCATTCATTTTAACCCCAGCAGGGTGTCTGCACTTTAGTGGGGCTGCTAAGTTTGTTCCACTTAGCCAAGGCTTCAGGACAAAACTTGCCATCTCATGACAGTTCCTAGGTGAGGAGAGAATGTCTATGAAGGGAGGTGCATTTCTGGTAGCAGTTATTAGAGGCTTCCCCGTCCAGCCCAGTGTCTGAAAAGATAAAATAAACAAGACCAGGTAGGAATGAAGCCTGTGATAGCTGAGGCAAAGACAATTTTCACACTGGCCCTACCCTGCTCTGCCTCCAGTTACTTTCTCCCAGGGCCCCTTTTCTTGACCTACTTACCTATCCCTTTTTCTGTCACTTTTCTAAGATCAGCTCTGCTCTTCCCAGGTCCTTCTTCATCATTGATTTCCAGGTGACTTGTTCCCTCTCCACATACAGGCACAATTTCTAGGGTTGTGTGAGGAAGGCTGGGGATATTTTCCTTGTTACAGTCAACTCAGACACTACTGGCAAAAGAAGGTCCTATATGTCAGTCACTTGCCTTTAAGACCTAGCCAAAAGGATATTTCCTCAGGCTAAATGACCTCTCCTCTGTTGTTCTACACCTCTGATCCATCCTCCTAATGTGAGATGTACTAAAATATCAATCCTACAGATTCTTCCCCCTTTTGAATCTTGTCTTCTGCAAGGTAGGGTTTTGATCTTTGAATATTTAGTGTCTAGCACTGCCTGATATGTAGAAAGTGCTCAAGAAGTATTTCTCAAATTGCATCCCTAGGTCATATTGTCAAACAGTGATCATTAACGCTTTATAGCTTTGTGTCTCTATAACCCCAAGCCCAGGACTTCATAAAAGATTGGGGGTTCCTGCCTGTGTGGTGGGAAGACTAGAAGCTGGTCAGGTGTCCTACATTTCTGTAGCTTTGGAAAGGAAACATTAGAGGAGAAAAAAATGCATTAAGGTGGACAAGAGGGTTACCTCAGATAATAATGATCACTCTTTATGCCCAGTGTTTTATCCACTATGCCTGTCTTTGCTGGCTGTAACCAGAAATGTGTTCTGTCAAATGGGTATTTTGGGGCCAGCTTAGTTTCTCCTGATATATAAAAGGTTCCCTGGTGTCCAGTCTAGTGAGTTTACTCTCACTTACAATGAGGGGAAAAGGAGAGAAAAAGAAGGCTATCAACTATTTCCATCTGCAGGACAGAGAAAATGTACATCGAAGATGAATTATATTCCAAACCTTATTTTATTATCACTTCCTGCCAATTATGTGGTGGGAGAAAGGATGAGGTTTCATAGAGTTCTATAGATTTCTAAGCTTGAGGGCACCTAGGAAATCGTCTAATGCAATTCCTTTGTTTTGTAAGTGACAAAACTGAGGTTGGGAGAGGTTAAGCATTAGAGGGTAGCAAATGGCACAGCAGGGCTGGAATCCATTTTTCCTAACTACATTGCACCTTCCTCTGGTTGCCTCTATGCAACATGGAGAGGCAAATAGTTCTGTGTCATCCATCCTTCTCCCTTCAAAATATTCCTTTGCTCCCTGTTTCCACTCACTATTAAGAGACTTATAATCCCTTGATTCTCTCACTTTGTCTCTCAAAATATAATTCAGGAAACTGGCTCTATATTTATGTATAGCTGGTAGGCCTTAATATTACAACATTTTAAAAATAATACATATAAAGGTTTTTGACATATAGAAATAAAAAAGAGACGTTCCCTGCAATATCAAATCCCAGCTAACCTTGTTCTTTAAAAAATAAAAGCAATATCTGCACAAAGTTATAAATTCAATAAACACAAAAGATAAACTATAACTACCTTCTACTTGGTCAGTGTCCTAGTAGAAGTTGCTTTTAACAGATTTTACCTATGCACTCCGAAAAATATTTTTAAAAAATTATACATAGTATAGTAGCTAGAATGAAGAATGAATATATAGTTAGGCATGTAGATAGGTGAGTAGATTAAAATTTTGATAAGACTTTAGCTTACAAAGTTGTTTTGCATTTAATAATGTACAGAATTCTCAAAATCATCATACATTTATCTACACCATTTTCTAAACAGCTGAATAGTATTCAATTATATATCTATGGATATATAATAATTTAATTAATCCCTAAGTTTTCTAGGTTACTAGGGGTTAGAATAATCATACTTGTATATATTTATACCTGTGTACATTCATGTACATACACACACACTTTTGCAAGAATAACTATATAATAGTGGAGTTATTAGGTAACAGGGTATAAGCACATAAAAATTTAATAAACATTTTTATAGCAGGCATTTGAATGTCTAAGAAAGGAAGGACTTTAGAAAACAGAAATGAACATTTTATTGAAACTTTTACCATTATCTCCCTGAGGACTGAGAAAAGGTGTTGAAGAGTGAGTAGCAGGGAGATTTCCTAGCACATCAGTCTCTAGTATAGAGCAAAGATTCCAGATTTAGAGTTGCAGGACCTGTGTTTCAGTGACACTTCTGCTGTGATCTTTACCTGGGGTGTCAACTCGATTCATTTCGACAAGGAGAGAGGGAGAACTTTTCTAGTGATTAACACATAAAGTTTTTCAGCATGGTATATCTTCATCCACGATGCAGAGAGAGCACACCTACATTGTTTGGCAGAAAACATTAAATAGGAATGGAGAGAATTTAGTTTAATGAGGAGGGATGGGTCAGTGCAAAGTTAGAGGACAGGATTAAATTCTCATGTTCATTGTACAGTCAGATGAATAGTTAACAAAAATATATTGCATATCACAAATTAGTTACAAGAAAGGGTTTTTATGGGTTTCACCACAGGGAAATAATAAATGTTTAAGATGATGGATATGCCAATTATACTAATTTGATTGTTATACGATACATACAGATATCAAAACACCATGTCATACCCCAGAAATATGTGTAATTTTTATATGTCAAAAAAGTAAAATAAATCTTAAAAAAGAATCTGTTTCAAGATGGCTGCTTGGGTTTTTAATGTAGGAAGTTTAACAAAGATGCCCAACCAGACCTGCACTACAGGGGCAAAGAAATAGTCCTCCCTGGAGGAGAATATCAATTTCTTCATCTGAGCAGGCCACTGGAGGGCATGTGGACAGCCCTGTCTCTGCACAGTGGGGCAGCCTGACCAAGGGAAGGGTTCCCAGCAGGAAAGCAGGCAGCATTTCCTAAAGATTCCAAAATGGAGAGTGTAGAGCTGTCCTCTCCTCGCTTTTTCAAAGGAGGTCATCTCTTCACTCTTCTCTTATTAGTGTATTAGTTAGTAGTGCAGGACCAGCAAGCTAAAAGCAGCAGCCGAAATGTGATCAATAATGTATCCCTCTATATCTGAATCAAAGGCAGCGTGGGAAGGAAGGGAAAGCAGAGGGTACCTTCAATCACAATGCACAGCAGCAGGAGCTGGACAGCGGAGAAGGGCCTGAGATAGAACACACAGAAGACAGAGCCTGGGCAGGGGGTCTGAAACTGGGGAGAGAGACCCAATTGTTAAAAACAATACAGTTCTTATTTTGAAAGGTTGAAGCTTCAAAGGACAAAGGAGTCTCAGAGCTTTAGGGGGGATCAGAATTGTACATATCTTCTTCACAAGTACAGGGGTCAAGTGAAACAAAAATCCTGTGCAGGATTTTGGATGTTTTGAATCCCTGTCCTAGCTAGAATATTCCAACGTCTCTTTAGCCTCCTTTCTCTGCATGACATGTTAGGCCTAACAAAGAGTCATGGATTTGGAGTTCACTGAGTCCTATCAGTAGAACCTGGAAACCATAGAGAAGGCCTCCCGAGATTCCATGCTTTGTTCACAGCCCCACTTGACCTTCCCCCAAGAGGTTTAGGTCTGGAAGTTGGAAATTGGAAATGGGAAAGTTGGGAGGAATGTTAAAACCTGAACTTCCTGTCTTGTCGATGAGGAAACTAAGACCCTAGAAACAGACACCTTAATTATCATCAAGTAATCAGAAGCAGTTCTCAGACCTTTTTAAGCACCACTTTAGTCATATCTTTGTGGCTCTACCATTAGGCCATGCATTTAGCATTTCTGTTCTTGATTATGGGAAAAAATTAAAAAGCCAACCAATGTTTCATTATTGTTCAGAAAAAGATGCATTTATATGTTTTGACAAGTGTATTATTTGTACAGTAAAGAGAATAGCAAATTGGGATTTCTAAAATGATGTGATTTATTTCACATGCCTTGAAGTCTATCACTATTTCAGGAAATAGACTAGTTGGTGAAAGAGGTATGTGTTTATGTTGTAAAGCAGGAGGGGAAGCAAGATGAAAAGCAAAAGAGATATTATATTCTAAAGATATAAATTGTTTTTTTTTTAATCACCAGTTTTAATCTCTTAGTATGAACCTAAAACAATGATATGGGCTTCCTCTATATCCAGCTGAATATTTTCATATATAAACCAAATGCGTATATTTATGTGAATTGCTTATTTATGGTCTGTATCCCATTAGAATGTAAGATCACAGAGCCACTCTGCAGTTCTTAGTTGTGTGAATTAAGGTAGCAGTAGATGCTATAACATAGAAACTTCCTTCCAGCTCTCCTCTGGTTAAGCCAGCATTCTTATTACTTGTACTATAAGTGATGATCCTACCTCTTTCTACCAAGTTGTCCTACCACCTTCAATGTAGCTCCCAACATCAATGTGGTAGGTGAAATATAATAGAAAATCACAAATAACAAGGGCAGGGTAACATTTCCTACTACCACATTCCATCAATTAATAGTTATATGTCCACACCTAACTGCAAAGATTAGAAAATATACTCTAGTGGTATTCCCAAGAAGAGAAAATGGGTCAAAGATCACTTAGTAACCTTTAACACACTATAGCTGGGGTAGGTAGGCCATTCTGCCTGCTACAATGGCACTGTAACACATTGTATTTACATGCCTATCATATCTATCTATCTATCTATTTTTTTCCTTTCTGTCTCTTTTTGGTGCAGTACTGTGGATTGAACCCAGGGTACTGTATCACAGAACTACATCTCCAGCCCCTTTTATTTTTTTCTTTGAGACAGCATCTCACTAAATTACACAGGCTGGTCTCAAACTTGCCATCCTCCTATCAGCCTCCGGAGTACCTGGGATTATAGGTGCATGACACTGCAGCTGGCAGGATATTAAATATTTTAAGCTCAAGGAAGTTGAGAAGCAGCATGTGTAGGAAGATCTCTCTGACAGTCTCCCAACCTTCTTCCCTAAGCAAATAATAAAACTTAAGAAAGCTGTTCCAACTTTTCTCTGATGCCTAAGAGCCTCATGTGAGAGGCACCCTCCTGTACACAGAGAAAAGAACACCCCTTATCTCTGTAAACAAAGAATCACAGAAAATAATTTGAAAAATAGGCTTAGCTAAGTTTTTTCCAAGTTATTACCATTCACTCATATCCTTTTGCCCTTTCATACATCTCCATGACTGACTGACTACTCTTGGTAAAACAGCATAAAATGCAAAGGCTGGCAATTTCTTTGGGTCTTCATTTCCTTATGAAGGCTCCTGGGTCATGCAAAACTTGTATTAGATAAATTTGTATTTTTTTTCTTTTTTTGTATTTTTATTGGTGCATTATAATTATAGACAGCAGTGGAATTTTTTGTTACATATGTGTACATACATGTGATATAACTATATAATTTGGCCAATATCATTCCCCAGGGTTTTTCTGGTTCCTACCTACCTCCCTGGGTCCCTTCATTTTTCATGCAATTTCACCCTTATTCCCCATTGTCTTTCTTTCCCTTTTACCTCCCTAACTTACACAGATGAGAAAAAACTATGAATGTTTTCTTGTGCCTTTTGTCATAGGGGTCTTAGCCTTGACGCTAAGATGGGTACAGAAAAAGATTGTTCTCCTTTATATTACTCTATAACCACTGCCTAGGGTAGATAGAGTTTGGTATATGGCTGATCAGAGGAAAAAAAAGTTGATGGGATTTTTGAATGAATGAATATAGTCTACCCTTTAACTCTCCCAATCCTATCAATTAAGTAATTAAGAGTAAAATACTTATCCAAATAGAAATGAGGATTCATTATGATTCCATTTTTAAAGAGGGTCTTATTACTCTTCAGCTCATTTGGTTTTTCTTTCCCCTCAGCAATGATCCTTAACTGAAAATAACTTGATTTTCTTCATTAGCCAGTTTTCATGAGGCCAAGTTTATTAGAGCTGTCTGAGGCCTCTTTTTTGTTCCTCCAAATTGTCATACAGAGTTGACTTCATGGGAACAATGTGATAAAGAAAAATATTTTCAGCTACCACGACATAGGCAGATTACTTTACACTCCACACCCACAGAATGTAGATTTTTCTGCATTTTATGTATCCAGTTGGAGTGTGATTATGGTTTTTCACTTAAAAACACAAGCCCTGCACAGTGATGCAGGCCTGTTATTCAGTGACTGGGGGGGGGGGGGAAGGCTGAGGCAGGAGGATGGCAAGCTCAAGGCCAGCCTCAGTAACCTTGCCAGACCCTGGGGGCTAGGGAGGGTTCAATCTCCAGTACCAAATGTGTAAGTAAATAAATCAATTAATTAATTAAAAAAAAAAACACAGGACAAGTAACATACAGAGATTATACAAGTCAAATAAGAACCCATCCTAATGTCTGAATTCCAGAGCAGGTCACTGTCACACTCCTCTGATTTTTAACCAACCTCATTTTCAAGAGTTTCTTTGGCTTTTTTTCACCTATGCTCTCTGACTACATGTCAAACCCAATCCTTTGCTTTTTATCTTCAACAGCACCAAGAGAACAGCAGGTAAATGTGCCTAGAATAACTGTGCAGTATAGCATCTGCCTGGGGCCTGGCTTCCTGCCTTCATTAACACCTTAAAGGCTACGGGTTGTAGCTACAGCCTTTGAAACACAGTCCTTTTCCAGCTTTCTACCCTCCTTCCACCTTGCCCTTTGCAAGTCCCCTCCAGTCAGAACATAGGCCCAGGGAAGCTGAAGATTATACTTTTTTTTTCTTTTCTTCTTCTCTCTCTTTTTTTTTTTTAACCACATGCAGTGAGAATAAGATATACACACACACACTATTGATTTTGAGCTGTCAGGTTCATAGAGCAGGAGAAGGAGAAACATGGGCAAGCGACTGAATTCTTGCCAGCTTCATCTTTCTCATCTATGCAATGGGAAGAACTGTATCTTGGTGTTAAATTAGCATTGGACCATGGAAGTGAAATGCCTCTTCACAAGCGTTTGTATTCCTGCCTTTCTTCATTCCTCTGAGGTTTCTTACCTCTCTCCCATCCAATGGGCTTTTTAATCCTCCTTAAGTCATCAACAAACAAATTTTTACACTTACACCACTCAATTTTGATTTTAGTTCACTTTAAGGCAAATCTTTTTGACCACCTTCTCTGTTCAAGCTTTCCCTTAAACTCACTTGAGTTGTGCTGACTCATGCCATCATCTCTGGCCTCATGTGACTATTGAGCACTTATAATGTGGCTATTCTGAATAAAGAGATGCTCTTACAGTTGGAACATCAAATTTCAAATAAGAAAATGATATAATATATCTCATCATGTCTTTCAATGAATTATATGTGGGAGTCTTAATCTTTTAGATACATCTATTATATGGTGCATTTTATTTAAATTACTTTCACCTGTTTGGTTTTACTAGTTTAACCACACCTACTAGGAAATTTTAAATGACACCTGGCTGTCATTTGTGGCCTGCACTGTAGAGTCGTCCTTCTGTATATTCTCAGCTTTTGTATCTATGGGTTCAACTGATCACAGGCAAGAAATATTCAAAAGAGGAAACAATGTCTATACTGAATATGTGCAAACAGTTTTGGTCATTATTCCCTAAACAATGCACCAAAACAACTACTTATATAGTATGTGCATTATACTAGATATTATATGTAATCTAAAGATGATTGAAAATATATGGAAGAATCTGTACAGGTTATGTGCAAATAGGATACCATTTTATATAAGGGACCTGAGCATCCAAGGAGTTTGCTATTCTCTGCAACCAATCCCCTGTGGATACCAAGGGTTGGCTCTACTGCTGTTAGACAGCACTATAACTGAGGTATCTCTGACTTCAATTCCACACTCCAAACTTCTTCTGAAACAGAATAAACATTTAGTTTGTGACATCTCCTCTCAGTTTGACCAACTATAAGTCAGATCTCTTCTGTCCCCAACCCTGATAACACTAAGAACTGTTTTAAATCTAGAGTATAAACATGGTGTTTTAATATTCCAAAGAACCTGAATGTTATTTGTGTATGGAAAAAGAAAAAAAAGGTGTTTTTTTCCACACACACACACAATAAATTGATTGTAGCCACTTACCTGAAAGAAAGAACTGAATTTTTGATTTCTTCTGACCTTTAAAAGTCGTGTAAATAGAAATATGGCAGAAAAAAAAGGAAAAAAAAAAACCTTGGTTTTGGCTTCAAATATGCATAGGTTCAAATTCTAGTTTCACATAAACTTGAGTGTATAACCCTCGGCAAGTGGCTTGCATTTTCCGAGTCTTTTTTCTCAATGATAAATATGTGTTAGTGAAAATTAGACTTAAATTATGTAAAGTGCCTGGCATATAATGAGTCTTTAATGAATGCTTCAAATATTGTTTCACATGACAAATGTTATTTCGTATTGCTAATTAATATACTGGGACTATGGTGAATAGGACCAAGGGGGAGGGGCAGATGTTGAGGACTTGTAAATCCCACCAACCTTTAATAAGACATCCTGTGTGCATGTTATTTTTCAACTCCATCTTTTGTTGTGAGTCTTAGTTTCCATAGATGCTTATTAAAAATAACCTTAAAATGTTGATGGCACCAAAATATTAAAAAATTGAAGGTATAATAATTCTGAAGTTTGAAATATGACTTTTAGCCCATATTCTATTTTAAATTCATTATAGAAAGCAATTGGTCTTATGGTCTTAAAATAAAAAACATAAAAAAAACAACTTTGCAACCAATACAGAGATTCTTGATATTCTTCATACTCAGAGATATGCATAAGTTGAGCTTCATCAAAACCAATATGGTTGTAGCTCAAGAAACACAGTGTAACTTTCACAAAGTAAGAAAAAGGAAGTTCTTCATTAATTTTCTGGAAAGGCGAGAAAGCTTTTGTTCTTCAAAGTTCATTAAGAGCTGTATTATCAGGCTATAGAATCTTTGACTTTAAGCAGAACATTCAGTTTTTCAAGGTTTCTATATATATTATTATTCCAGTTGACCTTTAGATGAAAAGGTAGAAATGATAGAAAGGAAGACAAGATTCTTAAGTGGCTTATATAGGTCAAATAGAATGACCTCTGAGGTTTGCATGGGGACTAACTGCTTTTGAGGCATGGACTCCCTAGGATGCTACCAGGGATTGACTGAGCACAGGAAGCCCAAAAATGTTCCCTTCAGTCCTTTTCCAACACCATGTCTGTCTGTTCTAACGTTCAAGTATTTCTCTTTTATAATTAATTAAAGCAAATTAGGCCTTTATGAAAGGTAATACAACTAGAAGGTCAATAATGTCAATTTCTTAATTTGAGACTAAGTATAATCCTGCTGGGATAAAATGGACTTGTGACTAAGAGAAGCCAAATTAACTGAGTCTCAACCACCAGAGTCCTTACAGCTAGAGATAGCACTGGTCTGATTTTTTTAAAATCAGTGCCAAATCGTTTTGTGGGCCACTAAAATTGTCTCCATCAAGAAATAACTTAGGGAACTGGGGTTGTGGCTCAGTAGTAGAACACTTGCCTAAGCATGTGTGAGGCACTGGTTCGATTCTCAGCACAGCACCACATATAAATAAATGAATAAAATGAAGGTTAACATCAAAAAAAATATTTAAAAAAAAGAAGTAACTTGGGTCAGGCTGGGGAAATAGCTCAGTAGGTAAAGAGCTTGCCTAGCATGCACAAAGCCCTGCACACACATACACACGCACACACACACACACACACACACACACACACACACACAAATAAAATAAGTAACTTGGGAACAGTTCAAAAGTAGGTTGCAAAACAAATGCTATCTACCTCAATATTTAATGAACATTGAGAACAGCAGCTAGTTTAGAATCTTGATATATGATATCTTTTTCCTCCCCTTTACCACAGGCTCGGTTGAAATTCCACTCATCCAAGAAGCTTGTCACTTGCTTTCCTGTCACATCCTTAGTTACCATCTCCCTTCCTCACCAGTTACCCCAGTACTTAGCAATAACTTTGTCTTGCAGAGGTTTCCATTATTTATATATGTGTTCATCTCTCCAAATAGAGTACCAGGGTATCTGAAGCAGGATTTCCTTCCTGTACTTGTATCCCATGTCTTGCTCAAAACACTCAGGATAGAATAAACATGCACCTACTTATTGAATGGGAACAAAATTCTTCTCAAAGTGAAGGTCAATAGGATTACATTTGAAGGCAAGCATCCTTTCAAACAATTGGGTGTGCCTCAACACCAAGTGAGTTCTTCATTCTTCCTTTCACCCAGTCCCAAGACCCCTTGCTTCTTGCTTAACCAATTAATTAAAGAAGTATTATTATTGCTTTAGTGTTAGGATATTACTGAATTTCTTCTATTGCTGGGTGAGAATGCACCATTGAAACACAAGGGCTAAACGTGCCTCTTAAAAGGTGGTTTTATTAACTAGTTAAGCAATACATTGATCAAATTGCTCCCAGAAAGTTTTTTTTTTTAAATATATTCCCAGAAAAGTAGAGGTGAGCTTAACTTTTTTTCAATTGTCTTTAGCCACCATTGCAGAAAGTTACTTGGTGAGCAAGGACCACATTGTCCAATTTATCAGTTATTTTCCTTCAGTTGCTATTAATGAGGGTATCATTTTTTACTTCATTTTGAATGACTTAAAGAAAATGAGCCATGTTTCAGGGGTCTCTGTTAGGATCCTTTGAGAAAATCCATACCCTTTTAGTTGTGGAACGTGGGGTAAAAGCATTTAAACAGACGCATCAGTTTAGTTATTTCCATGTACAGTTATTATTATTCTTTGCACTGCTGCTGTACTTTGTTACCTTTTTACATTTTTAATTCCAATGTTTATTTGGATGTCTCCTTGTCTTTGAAAACCTTTATAATTTTATCCTCTGAAGTGCCTGCAGTACAGGGCTTAGTATACTATGCCATTTATATGATATATTTTTCAGAGACATAGGAAAGGACTCTCTAATCCTCCTTTTATTTTCCTAAGTAGCTCATTGATGCCTGAAATGCTAAACTAGAGATTTGTTCTTTTGGCTTCAGAATTGGGTCCTTATTACAAGAGAATCTTTCAAAATAGATATAACATTTTCCTTCTCTAAGTCTATTGCTATATGTAACTTTTATGGCATTTATCATCTTCATTTTCTAGTACATTTATTAGCATATTTATCCTATATCCCTGTTCTTAAAAGCAATAGCTATTCATTCTTCATCTATCTTTGACCCACTTCTCCTAGCCACATCTTCTCTGATGGATAAAAAAAAAATGGGTGGTAAAAGATGAAATACATAACCCCACAGTAAAGCCAGGTCAAGTTTCCAATTATTTAACCAAACATCACAGAGCAGGAGATTGGGACCTGCTATACCAAGTCTCTCCAACAGGTTTGGTGACACAATGATTGCACAAGCTTTTGTGGATCTGATCTCCACTGGTGCTTTGCTGATCCATGATTCTTTTCCTCTTCAAGGGTCCTATAATCATTATGCAGAATTGATGCAAATAATCTTTTCTGTTGTTGTTGTTGCTAGAGCTTCCACTGATGGGAGTGCTTTCACTGGTCATGTATACACACTCTTATATCTTATGCCAGATTGTGGGAGTAAAGTCCTCTTCTCATGTGGAAGCAAAGGAGAATCAATGTGCAGGAAAACTGAGCTGTAATACAGCTCTGCCTCTGGCTCTGCAACCTCTCCAAGCCCCGTCTCTGGCCTCAGCACAATCTTATACAGTTGTCATTCCATAAAAATTGGTTCACACATGCATGCATACCCACCCACACACTCATGCATGGAAGAGGAATTGAGAAGGGGGAAAGGAAATTAGTCTTATAGATTCAATGTTTTCATCAACACAGAGAGTAAACAGATAAATCTCAGGTCAAGTAATGTGGCTGTGGTCACACAGCTAGGAAGCAAGGGAACCTTCAAACCCAGTGCGGTCTAATTGCAAAGCCAGAGAAATTTTCAACACACTCTGCTTCTTCATCAGCCATGTGTCTAATAATAGAAATAATCTAGTTGGTGCATTTTGTATTCTTTGCTTTAAAAAAGCCATTCACATACTTTCCATTTTGTGTTCTATTAAGACTTACTCTGGCTTTTTATTCCTAGTTTTGGTTGATTATTGTTCTTCAGTCCTGGTGTTTTGTTTTCTCTTTTTCTTTCCTCCGCCTGCTCACTCATCTCTTCCTTCTTTCTCACTCTTTATCTCTTTTCCACTCACTCTTTTCCAATTCCATTAATGAAAGTAGATAATAACTTGTGAATTCAAGTGGAACTTCATTTCTGAAACTGCACACTCATGCTGGAACCCATTAAGCGCGATAGCGAGAAATGAGAGAAATCATAATTATCAGGCCACTAAAATACATGAAACATAAAATTTGTCAGGGAAAGTAATTGAAATTATTGGAGCAGTTGGGCCTGGTGCTGAGCAGACCCTGAGTGATAATGGAAAGGTTACAGGCGATGTTTAGCAATGCTGATGAGGTCCAAGGTGACTCTGCGCCACCACAGTCAGCAAATTTATGCTCTGCTTATATTAATTTGCTAATCCATCTCTGGAAATTGGGAGAGCTGTGGTGCTCAGGGAACCCCTTCATTGGCCCAGCAGAACAGGTACTGATGACACATTTCTCTTCTTCACCTGTGTAAGTTTTTTCCCCTTCCTTCTCTCATTCATTTTTCTTTTCTCCTCCCAGGCTTCCCTTTGTTCTCATCCTTGTTTTCTTTTAGTTTTTCTCTCTATCCTTTCCCATTTATTCTGAGTCCTACATTGCTCTTTAATTCCACTTAAAACTATCTAATTATTTGTCAGACTAGTGTGTATGTGTGCTTTCTAACAAAGGTGGTGCTCTGTAACTGGAGGATGGGAATTTTTCTTCCTGTGGCCAAGGCTGCCTACCACAGAGATGAAACCACAGTTCAGAGTTGCACTACAAGGGTTCCTGGTATTTTAATTAACCCCCAAAATACTGGCACTGCACAGGCTCCACTGATGTGAGTGGCTGTAATGTTTAGGTAAAAGAAAGAGTGTGATTCTCACACCATCAATCTTAAGATTCCTCATGTGTCTCTGACCTCAGCAACTTAAGAATTTTAAATAACTAGGGCTGCATAGGCACTGTGCTTCTGGTATAGTAGCTGAGACACAGAAAGTATCATCCAAAAGGAGCTCCAACTTCATATGAGATGAACTAATGTATTTGAGCCAGAAGAGTGGGATATTTTTTACAAAGATATTTGATGCATTCTGGAAAATTAGGGGAGTTCCATAGCTGGTAAGTGTTACATGCAGAATAAATAGAGAGATCCCTGATGTGAGTTGATGGTTGCCTTAGAACTTTGTGTACATCCTCCCAATCTCCTGATGATCATTCATATTTATACCATGTTTTACCACGTTCAAAAGTCATGTTTGATACCCACATACTGAACATAGAGAAGCTATTATTACTCTTTCCTATAGCTGAAAAAAACTGAAGCTCAGAAAGACTAAATAAATGTGCTAGCCAAGGTAGCTTGACTAGTGGACCACCTATCTTTTTATTCTGCGTACTTTCCATAGTATCTTACATCCAAGTCTACTGTTAGAAAATTCTTATTCTTCCCAGTCTACTATTAGAAAATTTTTTGTATGGGCCTGAAGAGCATCTTGGTTCTTGAAGAGTTCGGTGTCTTTGTGGTCAAGTTTGATACTCTAGTTCCTCTCTCCCCGTGTATGTATGGCCACGGCATATCTACACTGCCTCAGTGCTAATAAGTTATCAGCGCCAAATGCTTGTTAGGTGCATTAGCTCCTGTTCTAAAATCCCCCACTAAGGAATAGCTCAATCTCTGTTTAAACATTTTTACAAATGAGTGAGTTAGCTCAATCTGCTTGTTGCGCAACTCTAATTGTTAAAAAAAAAAAGTTTGTTTGATTTTATGTGCAGATTAAAGCCATGGTCATTTAATGGAATTCCACCCTTTGAGTTACTAGGAAGAAATCATCACAGAGACAATTGCTGAGTTTCTGTTATATGCCAGCTTTGCACTCATGTGCTGGATGGAAATAGTCACCTCTAAGGTAGCTGTCTATGAAGGCTCTGTGATCTAATATAAAAGTCTGAGATTATTATAAATACTTTGTAATGTAACATTTTATAAAATAATAAATTTTAAAATAGAATTAAAGGTGTCAGATTGAAATACACTTACATATTACTTGAAAAAATATAAATGCTTGATTTAGGAATAATAAGAAGAAGAAAAGAATGTGATCTCCAAGGTTAGACTACCTGTTGTGAAAGACTCCACTGTTTTCTTTTAACTTTTTTTCTTTTTTTTTTTCAAGTTACACATAATAGTAGGGTGTATTTTGGCAGAATATACATGCATATAGTATAACTTACCTATTCAGGTCCCCACTCTTGTGGTCATGCGTGATGTCGAGTTACCCTGGCCATGTATACAAATAAAAGGATGGGAATGTTATGACCAATTAATTCTACTGTCGTTCCTATTCCCCTCACTCCCCTTTCCTTTGTTTTCTTTGTTTAATCCAATAGACTTTTATTCTTCCCCTCTACACCTTCCCTTAGTGTGGGTTAGCATACACAAATCAGAGAGAACATTCGGCCTTTGGCTTTTGGGGATTGGCTTATTACAGATAGCGGAATATTCTCCAGTTCCATCCATTTTATTGGCAAATGCCATAACTCATTCTTCTTTATGGCTGAGTAATATTCCACTGTGAACATATACCACATTATCTTTATCCATTCATCTGTGGAAGGACACCTAGTTTGTTACCATAGCTTGACGATTGGACTCCACTGTTTTTTACCTAAGGTTTTACAGGTTGCCTTACCTCTCTATGCCTCAGATTTTCATGTGCAAAATGAGGATATGAAGAGTACAATCACATTATGTTTTTGGCAGGATTACAGGACATAGTACAAATGAAGAACAGGAAGGGTGATCTGATACTTATCAAGCAATAGAAGCTGATAAAGATGAGCTAGTGTTATGTTAATGATGACATTTGGGTATATCTAGGTCCCTCTCCTGAGTCTATTAGAGTTCTGTTCTCCAGTTTAAGACGGAATTCATTACTTGGGTCATCTGTTCATTTATTCATTCATCTAAAAGTTGACCGAGTTTCAGGTACAGACAGGATATGTACCTAGCTCTGAAACTGAGAGTGTAAACAAAGCTACATTTGAAGGAGATACCTATGTGTTTGGGAGAGGCAGAGATTATTAAAATTTTGAAACAAGTGATTGGATTTTTATATGAAACATATAGTAACACCGACCAGGACACATACTTCTTTCCTGGCTGGAAATGTTGATGGGTTGTGAGTCACAACTTGCATTTTTTAAGGGAGAAATCTTCAATCAGGTTTTAGAGGGCAAATTAGAAGTAGGGGAGAGAAAGAGAGAAAAGACAGATTTCAACCTATATATGTGCCATATACAGAGGTGTGGAAGTATGAGGCATTGGATGGGAATCCTAAGTGGTATACGGATGAAGGATAAGATTCCTATTAGAGAGAGAAAGCTGCAGAGGAGACTGGAGAGCAAGCCAGAGTCTTATTGGCTTTACCTTGATCTTTTCTTGGCAGCCTCATTACATGGGAATAAATTAAATTCCAAAGTCTTCCTTCACATGTGCTGCGATTAAAGAGGGTTTCTTTGAACAGTACACAAAGAACCCATGCTTTCCAAGGCATACAGGCTCAGCTAGTAACAATGCCAAGAAGAAACCAGGGGACAACAGGAGAGCATGGAGTACCTGTGGGGGAAACTTGGGCATTGTTTCAAAAGACCCCATAGCAGATTCCTATATGTGAAGTTCTGGAAAATATCCATGCAAAATTGAAACTTCTTCAGATTTTCTAATGAAAACAATAGAAAAGGAAGGCAGGAAAGCAGATGAAAGGCAGAAGGGAGGATTGATCTCAGGCTTCAGATTCTTAAGAAGAAATGGTCAATTGAAATTATTTGCTAAAATTCCTTTGTCACTTTCTGTATGCCTGGTGGCTATTATCAGACCATTGGGATGAATATTTCCTGGATGTCACTTAAGGACAATCTTGGATCACTTTTCTAGCATTTTCCACATTTCATGTCATAGTTATTGTACTCAGAAAAAAATGCTTTCACAGTTCCCTTGAAAAGTGAAATTATATCCGTTAACACTAATGCCCAGTGGCCAATAACATGGCACTGAAAATAAAGAAGTTTTGTTTTATAATAGGTCACAGGAATAAAAAAGATTAGACTGTATAAATGTATAAATTCACCACATCGAACAAAAACAAATGAATTCTAAGCTCCTAGCATTGAATTGCCATCCAGTGTTCCCAAATTGACAAGATGATGGTATTATTTCAAACCTGAAATTATCTAATTAAAATATCTGCTAAGCTGTTGTTGTTTAATAGGGTTTCTCGTGTTTATTTTACTATTCCCAGAGTAAATTCCATTTTGTCAGTACAGTACAGACACTGGTCTTGAATTATCTCAACTATAGCTAAGGGACAGAATTAGGTACTGCTCTTTGTAGAGCCAGAGCATTTGTTACATTTATATTTGTGAATATACAAAGAAGCATTTGTATGAATAACTTCAACTTCCTGATACCAAATGGCACATTACTCTAGAAATAAAGATTGGAAAGAATACCTTTGTTGCTCTACCTAATACATGAAGGCAACTTATAGTCTTGTGTAGTGGTATATCTAAAAGACTCCTAAAATAAAAAAATAAAAATAAAAATAAAAACATTGTGACTTTCTTCCTGTCCTAGTTTGTGCCATGGAAGGTTCTAATCCTTAGTAGACTAGAAGAATTTCTTGGAATGTTTGTTATAAGTTTTTATGCAACAGAGGAGGAATCTGTGTCCCAAAGAAGATGACTAATTTGCCTCAGGCCTCATAGTTAATTATGGCAAAGCTAAATCCCCAAATCCCTTGCTCTTTCTATTTCCATTGGCTTTCTGAACTTTGTTGTTTCTTCCGAAACTGTTTTTTTTTTTTTTTTAAATAGGTTCTGTGAATGTTAACATTTCTCTTCAAATGTGTTTTAGTCTATTCTGTCTAAGAGAATATGAAAATAATAAAATGTATCATTCTACATGATTTTTCAATTGCTTTATTAAAAGGGTTCATTTAATTTAAAAACACACCATAAATAATATGAACTCAGATATGTTGTTAGCTTACTAATGCAAAAACCTTCATCTTGTTAGTGCTCCCACACTGAGAACATCATATAAATGTGGAAAATAGGCACTTTCAACAGAATTTCTAAAATCTATGATGCTCAGTAACTATGTCAATTAACAAGAAAATGTATCTCTGAGCTGCTCCTTTGAGCACTAGGAGTGCTTTTATGTTTGGACACTACTGGAAAAACTGTTCTTGGACAAAGCATCTCTAAAGCATTTGAGCAACAATGAAATTTCACAGGAAGAAAGGTTAGAACTGGGAGCACACCAGAAAACTAATTGCTAAGAGAGAGCTTCCTTTATATACACACTGTTGTGATTCACAGAGATACCATTTAGAAGAGAATCAACAATTCTGCTGTATAGACACTGCATCCTCTAGAACAGGGGAGAGAGAAAAAGTGGTTCCCATGGCTCTGGGGATTTTCTGAAAGGCATAACTGTGTATCTGTCACTGGAAATCATGTGGGCAGTCTATCATGGGGAAGAGAGAAACTGTTCAATCTTTATCAATTCAAAAAACGAAGTACCATTCTCTTCTCTAACAGGCTTCTCAGTTTTGGCAGAAGAAGCTTGATCCTTTTAGACTTTTCTTGTTTAAACAGTTTTCTTGAAAGAAAACTGACACAGAGCAATAGCACATATTTAAAGTATACATGGCTTGATTTGTTTTGATTAGTTTCACACATATAACCACAGAACAATCAAATTAGTAAATGTTGCCATCACCTGTCAATGTTTCCTCATGCCTCTTTTTAATTTCTCCTCTCTGTGCCTCTCTGTCACCAGACCAACACTGATCTTCTGTCACTGTAGATTAATCTGAACTTTCTAGAATTTTAGAGAAGTGGAATCCTATCACCATGGCCTCTCTTGTCTGGCTTTTTTCACTCAGTACAATTGCATTACTGTGAGGGTCATGCAAGTTGCTGCAGGTATCAAGAGCCATTCCTGCTAAGTGCAGAGTACCATTTTGCTGTGTTGATATGCCATCTACTGCTGGTCCCTTCACTAATTGATGGATATATGGGTTGTTTCCATTTTGGGCTATTGCAAGTAAAGTTGGTAATGCACACCATGTATAAGCATTTGTGTGGATACATCTTTTAATCTTTTTCATGGGTAAATACCTAGAAGAAGAGTGAATGGGCCTTAGTGTAAGTTTTTGTTTAACTGTAGACAACTTCTTTCATTTGGGAAGTATAAGGGGTAAAAATTCTAGGATAACTACAACAGGGCCTTTCAGAAAGTTTTTGGCAGAGATCTGTACTCAGAATTGGAGTGCACAGAGCATTTGATCTCAGCTTTTGGTTCTTTGTAGTTGCAATTCCAATAAAACTTAAAAAGAAAAATCATGGAGTCTCTCACAATATGGGAAGCACATATGTGAGCAAAGAATGAAAAATACAATCTCAGAAGAGCCCTGGGCATCCTGAGGTTTCTCACTGGGCTCTCTACTGCACCTTGGACCTCTTTTTAAATGTAAATACTACAATATAGGGAAAACTACAACTGGTTCTCACAAATGATAAGTGGCTTAAAACAGGATCATTTTTCCAAAGTATGTAATAACCATCAATTTTAAAACAGTGTATTTGCTTTAAGCTAACTAAGTCTTGGGAGCTTTTCACATATTCTTTTCATTTGATTCTCATAGTATTTTCCATTTTAGAAGTGGAGGAAGTGGAGCTCAACAAATGTTGACAACATGGTGTAATAGATAGAATTTTTTAACTGGAGTCAGGAAAGTAAAGTTTGTAGTCATGTGTTTGTCATTTGATCACTATGGGACCTTGGGCAAGCCATTTAAGCCTTCTAGGCTTCAGCTTCCTTTATCTTTTTCTTATTTTTTTAGAGCCTCATAGTTGTGCATAGCACTTGGGTTCATCCTGACATACTCATACATGCATGGACATGGATGATTGCCGCAGTCTGGCTGGGCACAAAATCACGAGCCACCACACACCTTGTAGATTCAAACAGCAACTCTTTATTCTCGAACTGTCACCGGCACTCTACACCCAGGTTCTGGGCAAAATCCACACTCTCCACTGGGCTCTGAATCCCCAATACTCTCTGAATCCTGTGAGAACTCAACGGGAACTCAAGGAGCGGGAGCAGGTGCGCCTGAGGCAGCAGGATGCACCTTAAACCCTGAACCGCCCTAAACCCAAGGAGTGCCCTAAACCCAAGGAGCGCCCTAAACCCTGATCTGCCCTAAACCCAGATACGCCCTGGTCCTTGAGCAAGGTCACCTTACATGCAATGTCACTGCAAATGACCTGGATCATGCCATGCATCATTCCTACTTGGCAATGGCTATCAGCAGATGATCCCTCCTTTTTCCTGCCCCCTTTCCCTCCTGTCCTCCATCCTCTCTCCCATTCTCTTTCCTCTACTGGACTTCCCTTTGCTTGACTATTAATTTATATTTGATTGGTTCTTTATATTATCTTATTCTTCCCTCCCCTTTTCCTTTATTTTACTCTAGCTTCCATATATTGCAGAAAACATTCAACCTTTGAGTTTCTGAGTTTGGATTATTTCATTTAGCATGATATTCTCCATTTCCATCTATTTACCTATAAATGTTATAATTCATTTATTTTTATGGCTGAGTAGAACTCCATTTTGTGTGTGTGTGTGTTTGTGTGTGTATATATATATATACATATATATGTATGTGTGTATGTGTAATATGTATGTATATTATAATTTCTTAATCAGTTCACTTATTGATGGGCAGCTGGGTTGATTCCATAATTTAGCTATTGTGAATTATGCTGCTATAAACACTGAGGTGGCTGCATCACTGTACTACGTCAATTTTAGATATTTGGGGAAAATACCAAGGAGTGGGGATATCTGGGCCATATGGTGGTTCCATCCCTAGATTTTTTAGGAATTTCCATACTGCCTCCCAGAGTGATTGTACTAGTTTAGAAGTCCCACCAACAATGTACAAGTAAGTGTACCTTTCTCCCCACAACCTTGCCAGCATTTATTGATGTTTGTGCTGTTGATTCTTGCTATTCTGACTGGAATGAGATGAAATCTTAGTGTAGTTTTATTTGTATTTTTCTGATTGCTAGATGTTGAACATTTTTTTTCACATATTTGTTAGCCATTGTGTTTCTTCTTTTGAGAAGTGTCTGTTTAGTTATTTTACCTATTTATTTATTTAGGCACTGGAGATTGAACAAGGGGTGCTTAACCACAGAGCAACATCCCCAGTCGAGATATATATATATATAGTTGTTGTTTGTTTGTTTGTTATTTATTTAGATATAGGGTCTTACTGAATTGTTTAGAGCCTCACTATGTTGCTGAGGCTGGCTTCGAACTTGTGATCCTCCTGTCTCAGCCTACTGAGCTGCTGGGATTACAAACATGCACCACTGTAACCAGTTCTTTTGCCCATTTATTGATTGGCTTATTTGTTGTCCTGGTGTTAAGTTTTTTGAGTTCTTTGTATATTCTTGGACATTAATCCCCTATCAGAAGAATACCTGGCAAAGATTTTTTCTCATTCTATTCTTAATCATTTCCTTTGCATAGCAGAAGCTTTTTAATTTGAAGGTATCTCACTTAATTGGTTTTCATACACTTTAGGACTCTTATTAAGGAAGTTGTACTCAGAACCAATATGATGGAGTGTTGGCCCTATGTTTTCTTGTTGCAGTTGTAAAATATCTGGTCTAATTCCGAGTCATTGCTCCATTTTGATTTGAGTTTTGTGAAGTGTGTGTGTGTGTGGGGGGTCTACTTTTATTTTTCTACACGTATCAAGCATTTTCTCTAAAATCATCTTCTTTCTTGATAAGGTAAAAATTTTGAATAGTATCAGTCATGTCAATATGAGTTCTTAGAAATATGATCTTCCAATATTTTTAATTTGAAAAAAATTACATAGTCAAATATGATAAGGAAAATAACATATCAAATTCCCTTCAGAGGAGTCACAGTATAATTATTATATTAAAGACTAAGAATTCACAGAGTAGAGAGCCTGTTTTACTTGGGTCACCTATCATTTTCCAAAATTATTTGCCTCAGAAACCTTTTCAGATTGATTTTTTAGAACTGACATATTACATAATTCTTATTCAAAAAAAAAAAAAGAAAGAAGAAAAAAATGATGAGAAACTCTGAAATAAAAATTTCAGTTGGGAATGTTGACACATACCTTATAATCCCAGAGGCTCAGGAAGCTGAGGCAGAAGGATAAAGAGTTCAGCAAAAGCAAGGCAATAAAAAACTCAGCGAGACCCTGTCTCTAAATAGAATGCAAAATAGAGCTGGAGATGTGGCTCAGTGGTTGAGTGCCCCTGAGTTCAATACCCAGTATCAAGAAAAAAGAAAAATTCCCAACAGACCCAACATTCTCTTTGCTTTGAATATTACTCTTTGACATTCACAAAGAAAAAGCATAGAAGAATGATGGAAATGAGAAGCTGAGTTTCCAAACTTCTCTTCCATTTCTTTATTCTTTGTGTCAACTACACTCATCAGCTTGTGCCGTTTTATGATGACAAGTCTGAAGTTGTTCCTACCAGCCAAGAAGAAAGAGTTTCCATGACAGCCAAGTCACTGGGCCTAATTTTGACCAGGAAAGAATTTATCAACCTTTATTGTTGCTTCTTCTAGTTACATTTCCTTCCTGGGCAGTGCTTACAGGGCAGAACTTTCTATAACAAGTATTGAATTATCTAGTTAAGATTTGTAAGAGGGACATGCTTTACACTTCCCGGTGAGAAGTGCTTTGACTGAAAACTTTATTTGGAAATAGCAAGGTTTCCTCACTCAGACAAAATAAAACATTGGGTGATATTGAATCACAAGCCAATTTCTTTTTTCAGTCTTTGTTTTAGGCCAAGACAACTCTGTTCTCCAAATCAGCAGGTGGAGACTTCTGTAAAGTCTGCCTCAGACTCTCATTTAGAAATGTTCACAGTACCAGAAAACAGTATCAAGAGAATCCCAAAGAACAAATGACAGGAGATGATCTCCTCATTTCTCACCCTATCCTGCCCCGGGGACAGCAGAGACAGCAGGATCCTTTCCTTACACAGAGGTAGTTGCACAACGTCATTTCAGAGGAAAAGCCAAAGTCTGTAATTTTCTCACTAGCGCTTCCAGTTTATCTTTAATTTCCCCAGGACAATAAAAATAACGACACTCTGAAGAATAAAAAGACCAAGCTTTTTTCCCCACGTATCTACATTATAGAACTGAACAATTAATAGCTTTCAGTCTCAAGATTATACTGTGGAGAACAGAATGTGCTTAAGTATATATCTACATTAGAAATACAACTGGTCTTTAAGTTTATTATATTACTAAATTTTGGAGGCAGAAGAAAAGAAGGAAGATGCAATATATGAAAGATACAAGCATGCAAGTTAAATTGCTTTAAAAATAACTTTAAAGGGATAGAAATTCGGCCACTAAGATGTTAGAGTTTAATGCCTACCCTCCTCTAAAATGTGCTCTCAAAGACAAATCTGTGGCAAGTTTAAATCCTTTTCTTCCATCTCAGACAAGATTACCAAGATCCCTGTGTTGACTCATGTTTGATCTATGAAAAATTGAAAACTGAGTTTTTAGGAACTTGGCGAAGAGTCTCACACTCTTATTATCAAATTCTCCTTTCCAAAGATGTAGGATGTATATTCATTTCTTTTCCAAATGAGTTCTATAGGACTTTTAGTAATGAATGGCTTGAAATAATCGGTATCATTTCATAATCTTTGTGAAAGAAAGCTGAATTATTTCCATGAATGATTCTGACTTTGCTCACAATAATGGAAAGCAGGTAACATATGAAGGGGGGGAGGGAAGCTATTATATTATCTATTTTTAATATTCTAAGCTATTTTCAACTATTACACGTGCATGTATTTTATTTAATGCAAAATAAATAATAACACTTCGCCTCCACATTTTTTTTTCATCTTTAAAGCTCTTGTTTCTGGTTGCTATGGTGATGATTCCACTCTGATATTTGTTTAAGTGGATCACTTTCATCTCACTGCCTTGAAGACAGGTACTAGACGGGCCAGAAATAATAACTGACAACATAGCCGGCTAGGTGAAATAAAGGGTCCTTGTTCTGTGGTCTTGAGAAGAGAAATTGTCCTAATAAGAGTAACAAAGGGGAATCACTCTCTCTAATTATAAGGTTTATTTTATTTTATCTTCCAATTGTGTCTTCTTTTGTTATGTTTTGTTTTATAAAGGAGTAAGAAATAGTACTAGAGAAAATCTGCAACGTTTTAAGCTGAAGTCATTTTTAGGAAAGTTTTCTGTTGGAGCTTAAGGGGATCTTGGGAGATGAGGAAGGCAGTGGACCTTTAAGAGAAAGCTGCTTTCCTCACATAAGATGAGTGAGACAGATGAAGGCATCATTTATAATCAAGAAAATGCTCCCCAAATTCAACCTAGGTCTGTGATTATGGTCAATACATCAAAATTGGCTTTGAGTTTGTGGTTGCTTTAAATTCCATGGCATCTTCACTCAAGAGAATCTAACCTACTTCCACTTACTTTTCCAATGAAGGATAGAAATCCAGCCACTAAGATGTTAGAGCTTAATGCCTTCTCTCCTCTAAACTGTGCTCTCAAAGACAAAACTGTGGCAAGTTTTACATACAACTAGTTGTGTTTTGGGGGCACAACGCTGGCATGTGGAGAAATAGTGAGAATCACTCTTGATGAATGGTTTTCAGTTCCTGAAGGTACTATCTAACATTATCCAACTAATTACAAGTCCAGGACATTATGTAATTAGAATTAAGTGTTAGGGGATGTTTGTATCTGCACTTTGTTTTTCAGCTCTGCTTCCACTCATATCACGCTGGAAAAATAGCTTAGGATAAAGAATGACCTTTGGAATCAGATATACTGTAGTCCCAAATTCCACTGCTTAATTCCAGTGTGACTCTGGAAAATGAAGTGACATCACTGACCAAAGCAACAAACCTAATGGTGTTAACACTGGGCTTGGTTGGACTTTAAATTAAATGTCCTCAAAGTTTTAATGATAATAGGGAACATAATCTTGGTCTTTTGTTCATGCAAAGTATGCTATTATGCTCTCCTTTTAACAGTATTCAACATCCTGTTAAATTGTTTATCTAAATGAATGCTCTCCTTTTAACAATATTCAACATCCTGTTAAATTGTTTATCTAAATGAATCAAAGGTGACAGTGTTTACAAAACAGATACAGCAGAGAGTGAGTTGGTTTTACCATTGAAACGTGCATGAATTTGAATGGACCCTTTTGTTTCTCTAATCCACAATGTCCTTATGAACTAAACAGACCCAAAAGAGAAGTTAGGCAAAGTCTAAAGTCTTTTAGCTCTCTGAATTCTGTAACACTTTTTCTCTGGTTCTGGGAGTCCATATAACACCATTGTCCCCCTTCTTCATTTAGAATATAAATCTGCTCACCCTTTGAGCTGGCAAGAGCCGGGTTGAAGGGCATTATGAGAACATGCCCAGCTGGTGGTATGTGCTCTCCCACAGGTCTTGGGTTTTTCCGCCTTCTGGTTCATGAACTTTTGTTTTATCATCTAGTGAAAAGGAAACTTGTCCTTCAAACTTAAAACAAACAACCTAATAAAACAGGTAAGAGGGAAGAGGATGCTTTCCAAGCCATTCTTGGTGTGGTGCCAAAGGCACCCGTAAGCATTCACAAATCACACTTGAGTGTGATAGAAATGACTTGATTTGCAATCATCTCCTTTTTTCAGCCCTTTAATTATGTCTGTATTTCTTTTTATCTCCAGTCCTCCAAAAAGGTCATTCTTGTTCATTATTTAAATCTGTATGCTTTATGTGACTCTTTTTTCCTTTGAATATTAGAAAACCAAACACAAAAATGTTACAAACACACTTGATGACTGGAAGATACTTTAAAAATCCTCTGTCCAGGGACACTCTTTATTCATTTTGTCTCCCTTCCTGAGTGATTTGTGTTTCGTACCCATAATGGTTTTATGCAGTAATTCTTCTCTTTATCTCTTTTGCTTCCACATTCCTAGGAGTATTTGAAATGCACATTCACTATCATTATATGCTTTGGAGATATTAGTCAAATACTTTAAAATTCAAAGCAGTAAAAGAATAGCAGGGCAATAGTCAAAGAAGAAAAGCACGGAGGAGAACTAGGAATTGAGATGCAGCAGTTAACTGAGCAGGTGAGAGAATACATGCACCTCTCTTCTCCAGTTCTTGGTGTTCTGAGAAGTTTGCATATAAATCATGTTTTAAAAATTGATTTAGACTTCCCATTCACTGGAATGGCATTCAAAATTCGCCTATACCCTTTCTGTGCAACCTACAGCTCAAATAGGGATCCTAAACCCCACCATTATTCCTCCTGCTTTTGAAAATACACTGATTTTTAACAGCTGAAGATGAAAATCACTGAGCAACTTTTTAAGAAAAATAGCAGGCCAACATTACCAACTCCCATTAGAATTAAATACATTCTAGGTCAATGGCTTTCCTCATGACATTTAATAAAAAAATATTCTACTTAATAGCCAGGTATATACATACATACACACACAAACACACATATATGTTATATGTTACCCACACATATCTGTATCTAAAAGTTTTACCAAGCAATGTGTACTCCCTCTTTGCTTGATACATTTTGTTTACTTTTCCTTTCTATTTTATATTTTTTTAAAATCAATAAAATTGCCTAAATAGATTTTATGGGCTACTAATATATCACAATAAATGATTTGGAAAACATAGCTGTAGGTAAACAGTCAACATAAAGCATTAAATCATTCCATTAAAAAGTTGAGACAAGTAGAAATTTGGAATATCGGTTCTTCAAACTAGGCACGTCTTCAGATAACATAGAAAATCAGAGAGATTTTCTGATTAGAGATAAAAGACAAGAGGATATAAGGTCTCTTGAAAATTCTCTTTAGATAAGTTAAGTCAAAGATTGGCGCATGATGGCACTTGAATACTGGGTGAAAGATTGCATCTGCTGTCCTTCTACCTGAAACCTGAGGCACTCCTAAGGTCTTAAGGCAGCACATGATAACCACATTAAATTTCTCAGTGCTAAGTTTTCAAAAGAGTACTAAGAACAACAACAACAACAACAACAAAAAAGAGCAAGCCAAAATATTGGGGAAAACCATAAGGGATGAGAAGGCACTCCTGTGAATCCAGGTGAGGGAGTAGGACCTGTAGTCCTGGGATCCCTAGGGAATGAGTTAACCAGATTCTCATTATATAATACAAAAGCACTGGACATGGAGACAGATGAGCTCAGCTCTGGCACTGATACCGACACTGATGTGCTGAGTTACCCCAGGGTAGGTCACTGTCCTTTTTAATCCTAACAGTCCTCATCTTTTTGAATCTTAAATTTTCATTTAAGGAAAGAATCTAAAAGAGTTATCCTGTGATTTTTGTGATGTGAGATATAAGTCCATCTAAGATGTGGACCAAAGAGAGGCCGGACCATTCTCTAGACGATGAAAGAAACACAGGGCAGAGTTGTAGACCCAGAGATGCCAAGCAAAGGAGAACTACAACAACAACAACAACAACAACAAAAAATAAACAAACAATGACTCAGGTTTCTGGTTGCAGGAGATCAAAATACAGGTAGAAATTCTGAACCAAGAGCAAGAAAATCAGACTTAAACTGACCACTTCCTCTAAAACTGAATTAAATTAAATACATTCTAGGATGAATTTAATTTAGGATGTATTTAATTTAAAAGGAACTTCTCTTAATATCTTCCAATACCCAGACCAAACTCTCTCTGTCTTAGGGACAGAGTGAAACTGACCCAAAAGGAAAAGAACTGTAGTTGGGGTATGCTTCTAGAAACATCAGGAGTATAAGAGTGCAATTCCTTCCCATTTGAGCTGGCCAAAGGAGAGAGGGATGTTATCTCTGAACAATATGGCCAATTTTCAACCCAAAATTTTAAACATAGAGCAAAATTTGGACTACCAAAAAATTTATACAATCTATGAACTGAATCATTTCATTCATTTCACCCTTTTAGGCCAGGCAAGGTGGTGCATACTTGTAATTCCAGTGACTTGGGAGGCTGAGGTAGGAGGATTATGAATTCAAAACCAGCCTCTGCAACAAGGAGGCACTAAGCAACTCAGTGAGACCCTGCCTCTAAATAAAATACAATATAGGACTGGGGACTTAGCTCAATGGTCAAGTGCCCATGATTCAATCCTTAGCACCAGAAACAACAACAAAGCACTCTTTTGTAAAATCCTGTAAAATTTACTGCATAAATTACAAATTCAATTTCTTTTTCTTATAAGCTTGCTTAAAGCATGCATAACATAATGATCTATAATGGAAATTAATTAAGCCAACAATATGATAGAGTATTTCATTCATTTATTTGTTTATTCACCAAATATTAATTGAGCACCTGTGATTTTCTGGGACACTGTATTAGACTGGAGGCTAGAAAGATGAATAATATTGAGCCTCTGCCTTCAAAGATTTCATGGTCTAGTAGGAGAAATAGAAGTATAAATAGATAAATTGCAATACAATGTGATAAGTGCTTTAATAGAGATAAGAAATGATTAATATAAATGAAAAGAAAATTAAGCACATTAAGCCCTTCTCAAAAGAGGGGAAATTTGTTCATGTAAAATATTATTATTAAGCTGTATTATTCTTCAATTCCCTAAATGATATTTGAAGATAATGTCATGCTCTTTTCTCTTCTAGCCCCATTAGTTTTCATTTTTACTCTTCTGGGGTATGTGTGTGTATGTGGGCATATGTACAGGTGGATTTTGTTCTGCCATTTTGCCTCTAATTCCTATAAAAATGTCAGTGTTTTTATAACTAACATAAAAACTATAATTAAGAAAAATAAATCTTAAGACTACAAAGTGTTCTTTAACCCGTCCCCATCATCAGCAATTCTAGTTCTTATTTTGGAAGATAGTAAAGAAAAAAAACACTAAGGAATAGAAGTAGAAGGAATGAAAAATGACGATAATAATGATAATAATAGTGGTAGTAGTAATAGTTGTTGTTGTAGCTTGTACTTATTGAGGTTTTATTATATGCTGGATAGAGCTAAGGTCTTTTTTTTTTTTTAACGTGCTTTAATACCTTAAATCCTAATGATAATCCCATGAGGTAAATCTATTATTTCCTTTCTATTGATCAGAGGCTGAAGCACACAGAGGTTAATTAACTTGCCTGAGGTCACAGAATCAGGAAATGCAGAGGCACAAGTTGAAGACAAGCTGCCAGACTCCAGAGTGTGCAATTTAATGCTTGCACTGGGCTACGTGGAAAAACGTTCCTTCTCACATTTTTTGTTTAGAAAATCCTGAAGTGATATTCATATTAAATATATATTAATAGAATGGAATAGAGCCAGCAGGAGAAGGAAATGAAAGGCAAAGCTCTCTGTAACATCTTGCTTCATCCTCTGTAGTTTCCGTTTGTTGCCTTATCTTGTGGGTGGCATAAATCAGGACTGTGGAACTTTTTTATAACAGTACATTTCTACTTGATATCTATGCTTGGGGTGTTTTTTTTTTTCCACTCTCCTTTGGTGGAAATTTTTCTACGCACAACTCCCAAGCCAAGCATCAGAGGGAAATTATTTTCTGCTTTTATATTCTGTGAAGATAATGTAACTAATTGAGAATAGGGTCACCTTTAAAAAGATCACCATAATGCTAATTGTATTTCATTCTGTTCAAGTGCATTTGCTCCATGATCACAAATAGTAATTAAATGACTACATTGTCCCCACTTTATTCATGAGGAAAACTGAGGCTCTAAGCAATTAACCTCCCATGCCTAGAGGTGGTTTTCAATTTGAACAAGATGGAAAAGGATGGGTGTTAGACAGTATCTTATTGCTCTTGTTCCAGAGAAAGTTTCTCCCTTTCCCGGTAGGTAATCAGGAGTCCAGAATATTGTCCCCACCCAGGTCCCTTTGGGAGGCACCCCTGCTGTGTCACCAGCTTTGCCTGGTAATTATGCAGTTCTGTTGTGTCCAGGTTGTTTTGCTCTTGGCCTCTAATCCAAATAGGAAAATAGTTATGCCTCAACCCCCAATGGGCACTGCTGCTCCTTTTGTGACTAATTTCTAGCAGCTGCCCAAGGCCCAGGATGCGAAAATGGCCTGTGACCTGACCCTGAGCGGAATTGATGTATTTAAGAACTGAAAAAGCCTCAGAGATTATCCTGCCATGTCTCCCTCTATTCTATCAGTAGAAAGGCTGAGGTCAGAGAATCCACCTTCCCAGTAGGCCTCTCTCCGGAATCCCTTCAAGTGCTAGTGGTGTTTATAGGGAAAATCTGAGACTGTCAGGAGGCCTCGGAGATCCCCTTTTTCCTTATGTATTCTTCTAATACCCAATGCCATGAAGATGTTTCCTAACTGGAGGATCCTACTAATGGTAACATTCTACTAGCAAATGACAATGACTTTCCTGTGGGAGAACTGGATTTAAAATCAAAGACTGGAGTTCAAAATCTGCCTATGTCACTATGTGACTATGTGACCTTGGACTTTGGTTTTAACCTCTGTGTTTTTTAGCATCCATACCTGTAGAGTGCAGATGGTAGTGGTTACATGAACAAACGGTTGTTTCGGGTATTCAATGAGTTGATAGCTGCATGGTTCTTTTCTTTGCTCAGAATATTTATTTACTCCTTTTCATGGCTGTTATGATAAAGTTTTGAATACTTAGTATGGCCTCCATGACCTCGCATGGTCTCTCTTACCTGTCTTGTCCTTGTTTTCTTTGTTCCATGTATTGTAAAATTCTTTTAGTTCTTCTAAAGCGGTACTGCTTCTTTTCTTATAGTTGTCTGTTTTCTCTGCCTGAGGCTGTCCCCTTAACCCAGCAAACTCAGCTCTCAGGACTTAGCAAACATGTCATTTTTTTGACTATCCCAGGCTTGATTGAGTTGTCTGCTCTGTGCTACAATTTTCCCTTCTAATTTTCATGGTGTTCATTCATTTACATGGGCACTTGTTGAATATTTCCCTTTTCCTCTAAATTGTAGATATCAGGCAGTTAGAAACCATGCATATCCCACAAACTTGTATAGCCTCAGCACTTATTCTTATCTATCAAGTGTCAGGATATTTGTTGGCTCTTGGATTATTTATTTTTATACATATCTATATACCATATAATCATAGTTTATACATGAATATACAGTCTGTGTATTCTCCTAATTAAGTACCAAGTGCATAGGTATACATGTGGAATGAAGCAGAATAAGCATGTCAACCTGGATTAAATAAATGCTGATTTTTAAATAATTTATGTGTTTATTTTAATTAGGTATATAGGACAGCAGAATGCATTTTGATTCCTTGTACACAATTGCAGCACAACTTTTCATTTCTCTATGTACAATGTAGCATCATACTATATGTGCAGTCATACATGTACCTAGGTAATAATTTCCATCTCATTTCACCATCTTTCCTACCCCCATACCCCCTACCCTTCTTCTCCTCCCCTTTGACCAATCAAAGTCTCTCTGTTTGTCCCATGCCTGACCCTATTATGGATCAGCATACACTTATCAGAGAGAACTTTTGACCTTTATTTTTGGGGGGTTGGCTTATAATTTGCTTAGCATGATATTCTCCAACTCCATCTACTTACCTGCAAATGCCATAATTTTATTCTCTTTTAATGCTGAGTAATATTCCACTGTGTATATATACTGCAGTTTCTATATCCATTCATGTATTGAAGGTCATCTAGGTTGTTTCCACAGTTTAGCTATTGTGAATTGAGCTGCTACAAACATTAAGTGGCTGTATCACTGTAGTGTGCTGATTTTAAGTCCTTTGGGTATAAGCTGAGGAGTGGGATAGCTGGGTCAAATGGTGGTTCCATTCCAAGTTTTCTAAGGAATCTCCATACTGCTTTCCAGAGTGGTTGTACCAATTTACAGTCCCAGCAGCAATGTATGAGTGTGACTTTTCCCCAACATCCTGGCGAACATTTATTGTTGTCTGTATTCTTGATAGATATCATTCTGACTGGCATGGGATGAAATGTTAGAGTAGTTTTAATTTGCATTACTCTAATTGCTAGAGATACTGAACATTTTTTTCACATATTTGTTGCCTGATTTATTGACATATATTTTCTTCTGAGAAGAGTCTGTTCAGCTCCTTAGCCCATTTGTTGATTTGGTTGCTAAATTTTTTGGTGTTAAGTTTTTAAGTTTTTTGAGTTCCTTACATATCCTGGAGATTAGTACTCTTGATGACGTGCATATGGCAAAAATTTGATCTTAAAATGTAGGCTTTCTCTTTACCTCATTTATTGTTTTTTTGCTGAGAAGAATTCAGCAAAGTAGCAAGATATAAAATCAATACCCATAAATCAAATGCATTTCTACACCAGTGATGAATCCTCTGAAAGAGAAATTAGGAAAATCACCCCATTCACAATAGCCTAAAAATAGATAGATAGATAGATTGATAGATAGATAAAATACTTGGGAATCAACAAAAGAGGTGAAAGACCTTTACAATGAAAACTACAGAACACTAAAGAAAAAATATTGAAGAAGATTTAGAAGATGGAAAGATATCCTATGCTCTTGGATAGGCAAAATTAATATTGTCAAAATGGACATAATACCCAAAGCACTCTACAGATTCAATACAATTCCAATTAAAATCCCAAAATTATTTCTTATATAAATAGAAAAAGCAAACACGAAATTCATTTGGAAAATTAAGAGACCTAGAATAGCCAAAGCAATCCTTATCAAGAAGAGTGAAGCAGGAGACTTTAAACTATACTACAAAGCTATAGTAACAAAAATGGCATGGTATTGGCACCAAAATGGAATAGAGGACACAGAGACAAACCCACATAAATACAATTATCTCATACTAGACAAAGGTGCCAAAAAAACATACATTGGAGAAAAGATAGCCTTTTCAATAAATAATGCTGGGAAAATTTGAAATCCATATGCAGCAAATTGAAATTAAGCCCCTATCTCTTATCATGCACAAAACTCAATTCAAAGTGGATCAAGGACCTAGGAAATAGACTATAGACCCAGCACCTAGTAGAGAAAAAAGTAGGCCCAAATCTTCATCATGTCAGATTAGACCCAAACTTCCTTAACAAGATTCCTAAAACACAAAAAAATGAAATCAGTAATTAATAAATGGGATGGGTTCAAACAAAACGCTGATGTTTTCAGACAACTATTGGTAACAACTCTTCTGTAACAATAATAAAGCACACAAGGCATCATTGCATTAACCTTTCCACTTCAAGCAAATAAATTATAATTTATACTCATTAGACATTCTCTCAGGCCTTTCCACTAATGAGTCAGATTCCTTCTGCTCTAAGTCCTAAATCCACACAAAGTTCACCCAACTCTGCAGCCAGTCAACAAAAAGGATCATCTCAACTCCTTTCTCCTTTAAATTGGTGGTTTAAAATGATAGGACTGGGGAAGGCAAGATGGCGGAGTAGAGGAAAGACGCAGAGCCAAGGGTTCCTCAGCAGCACACTTTTAAAGTGGGAAGACTGATCTTCATTGAGGTGAGTAACAAAGGAACCTCACTGAAACATTTAAAAAAAAAAGTTTATAGAGCTACAGAAAGTCACTAACTTGAGATTAAGAAATAACACCTTAGAGACGCCAGGTTTTGCTGCCAGTGGAACAGTGAGGGAGACGCTGACAAGAGATGTACAGCTAGCAGATAAAGAAATTAAAAAGTAAATCAGAATCAATTTTGGAGAAACCTGGGGATTACAGAAGAAGGATGATTTTAATGGACATAGAGTTGGCAATTGTTATGGTTTAGGGATTGATTAGATGTCCCTCAAAAATCATGTGTGAGACAATGCAAGAAGGTTCAGAGGGGTTATGACAGCCTTAAGCAATCTGTCAATTAATCCCTTGATAGCATTCACTGAGTGGTAATTGAAAGCAGGTAGGTTGTGGCTGGAGCTGGGGCATTGGAGATGTGCCTTTGGGGTATACATCTTGTCTCTGGCAAGTGGAGTCTCTCTGTGCTTCCTCCTCATCTGTGAGCCACTTCCCTCCACCACACTCTTCCGAGATGATTTTCTGCCTGCCCAAGGAAAGGAGACAGCTTTGTATGCCTGGATCTCTGAAGCCAGGAGCCCCCCAAATAAACTTTTCTTTCTTTAATTGTTCTTGTAAGTCCTGTAGTCACAGCAGGAAAAAAAAGCAAACAAAAACAAAAACATGACTAAAACAGTAGGAGAAGCATCTCCATGAAGACAAATCATCCAGAAGTCCTTTGAGATGAAAGTGTCCTATGGGGGCAGAGAGCTCTCAGCAGATAGACCTCTGTTTCAACTGCAGTACATGCTGGCAGGTGAAGAGAATATTACCAGGCACTGAAAGCTGAGCATCTTGCCCAGCTGGGAAGAGATGGGGGATTGGGAACTCAAAGGAAGTTACCAACAGCCAGTGAAAAAATTCTCAGAGGGTGCCCGATCCAGACACACTGAATCAGGCACAAAAAGACATTTCACCTGAACATTCAGTCTTGGGATCCCAAGGGAGAAAATATCATAATAGCTGGCACCCCACTATTATGAAGATGTTCACTGTGACCACACAAGCATATCTGCACTCCAGGGTGGATACTTGGTAATTCACATCCATAATGGTAAAGGTAATACCAGTGGAGGCTTAGTCCTTATTCCCTAAAAGTAGATATTTCTGGAAGTCAGAAATCCAACAGAAGTAGAAAGCTCAACACAAATAGGAGAAGCAGACCAAATTTCAAATACCAACAAACGTAGTTCCCCAAACCCCAAGTTCAAACCTTAGTGACTGGTAACTTCAATCTAAAACTTTGCATCACCTTGCTTAAAGATTACACAATTAAACAGCACTCTCCAGTCTATTCCACCTAGTAGTGGAAGACTAGAAGCTGGGCTGGGAACAAAAGGACATTGAACAAAATTACAGAGTCAAAAACAACTATAAAAACTGAAAATCTATCCCTGCCAACATATTTCACCATCATAGGGCAAAAAGTCCTCTATCTCTCAATAAGCTTTGTTTTTCTTTTTCCTTTTACTCTTTTTTAAAACTTTTTTCTTGTTTCTTTTGTTCCTTCATTTTCCCAATTTTTACTCTATTTAAATTTTAACTTTTTAAATTTTTTTCAGACATTTCATTGTTTTATTCCCCTTTATTTTGCATGATTTTGTGTATATGTAAGTGTGTGGGTGGTTTTGTATGCTATCACTGCACAGATAGGTTTGAATATGTATGTGTTTTAATGTATTTATATGTTCATATAACTTTATGTACACATCTATAGCTCTCTTCTGCACGTGTTCATTAGTTAGCCTAGGTTAGACTTAGGTGGCGTATAATTATATTAGGGTTCGAGTTGTTCTGATTTTATATTTGCTGGTTCCTTTCTATCTAATGTTTAGGCCATCCTCTCCCCTGATGAACTCTTCCAATAATAGCCAAATTTTCTTATTCCCTCCTCCTCTCTCTCTCTCTCTTCTTTTTATTACTTTCAGTTAATGTATCATTCCTCCTTCTTCACAGCTAATACCATTCCTATCTCCTGCCTCTCCTCTGATGACTTTTTCAAAGACATCGGATTTTTCTTGCCTTCCTATCCTATTTTATCTTACTTAAGAATGTAATCCCACTAAATAATAGAAAATATATAAATTATGTAATTCCTATCCCATTTAAATTGTAATTAGTCATATAGTGGACAGCATAGAATAGCTGTCAAACACCTGATCTAGTTCACTGATTTTTAATGCTGGTACTCTGGTTAAATGCTGACCCCACCATTCCTATATAGGTGACAAGTAGTATTATAGATGTCAGAGGAGGCACAACATTTATCTTAAGATTGTACATCTGTTGCTGATAATAGTGCCACTCTCAGATCACCCCTCCCTCTAAGAGTGGCTGGAAAGTGATTGGGAACCTTCAAATTCACAGAGTAGAGCCCCTGGTGCTAAGAAATACTCACATCTCTGTCTGAATATCATGCCACACAATCTACTTCCACCTGAGACTTAACATTACTTTAACTCAAGATCTGATGAGACCAAAACCTCAAACTAATAACCAGGCCCCAGACAGAGGGGGACTTCCAGTACCACCCCTTGACATCTACTCATATGTCAAAAACAGACAGGTCCCAGAACAAATGAGATGATTAAAAAGAACAGGACAAACATACAAATAAGAAGGGGAATGCATCTCAATTGATATGCAAATCCAAAACATCTGAAAACATAAAGAAACAGACAGACCAATCTCACCCAAAAAAAAACACAGTCCCCAACGAAGCATCCAACTGATATTGAAATAGACAAAATTCCAGAGAAAATAATAAAACAAACTGATTATTAAAATGCTCAGTGAACTAAAAGAAGATCTAAGGAATGGATCCAGAGAACAAATACAGAAAATGAAAGAGTAATTCAATAAAGAAATTTAAAAAAATGATAAGAACCTAAATTTAACTCCTAAAAGTGAAAGACACAATCAACCAAATTAAAAATTCTCTTAAAAGCACCACTAACAAATTATATTGTGTAGAAACTAGAACCTCAGCCCTTGAAGACAGAACTTCAGGCCTTGAAGAGAGGGTATATAATCTTTAGTGTACAGAACACAATCTTTAGTGTAAAGAAAAATGATAGAACATAATCAGAATATGGAAGAACTCTGAGACAACATCAAGAGACCAAATCTGAGATTCACTGGTATAGCAGAGAACATGAAGATACAGGCAAAAGGTACTAAAAATATTTTCAATGAGATAATGATAGAAAATTTTCCCATATCAGAAATGAAATGGATTCCAAATGGACCTAATCAAATAAGAAGTTCTCCAAGACACATCATAATCAAAATTCCTAGCATAGAAAATAAGGAAAGAATATTAAAAGCTGTGAGAGACAAACATTAGTTCACACTTATAGGCAAATGAATAAGGCTAATATCTGATTTCTTGATTCAGACTGTAAAATCAAAAAGGGTCTGAAATGAGATATTCCAAGCTCTAAAAGAAAACAACTATCAGCCAAGGCTATTATACCCAGCAAAACTCAGTTTTAAATTCAGGAGGGAAATTAAAACTGTTCATGACAAGAATAAACTAAAAGAATTTATAAACCACTAAACAAGCACTACAAAGAATACTCAAATATAAACTGCTCAGAGAGGAACTTAAAAGAAAACCCCAAAGTTTGCCACCAGTAGAGGAAAATCAACAGAAGAGCAATCTTCTAAATGAGAATTAAGACAAAATTAAATATAATAAAAAAATAAAAATGGCAGGAAACCACAAACACATACTACCACACAATTAAAAGACATAGAATAACAGAATGCATTAAAAAATGAGATCTAACAATATACTATTTACACAAGACTCATCGGCAAAGAAACCCATAAGCCTAAGATAAAATGATGGAAAAAAATATTCCATGCCAACAGACTGGGAAAAAAATGCAGGGATAGCTGTTCTCATAACAGATAAAGTCTATTTCAAGCAAAAATTAGTTAGCACAGAGAAAGAAGGCTACTATATCCTGGTAAAGGAAACAAAGCAATAAGAAGTTATAACAATAGAAAAATTTATGTGCTAGATGTCAGCACACCAATTACATTAAAAAAATTCCATGACATTAAATCTCAGAACTCCAACACAATAATACTGGGTGATTTCAACACACCCTTATCACCATAGGTCATCAAAATACAAAATAATAATGAAGATATTTCCAAACTAAATAAAACTATAAATCAAATGGACTTAACACACATCTATGGAATATTTCACCCTAAAGTAGCTGAACTCACCTTCTTATTAGCAGCTTGAGAAACTTTTTCCAAAAGAGATCATATTCTAGGTCACAAATACAAAAAACAAAAAATCAGTACAATATCATGGATCCTGTCAGATCATAATGGAATGAAACTAGAAATCAACAGCAAGAAAAGTGATAGAAACCACATAAATATAGAAAGATTGAACAATACTCTCTTGAATCAAGAATGGATCAAATAAGAAATGAGAGTAAAAATCAAGAAATTCTTAGAATTGAATGAGAATGGGAAACAACATATTAATATCTCTGGGACAGTATGAGGTCATCTCTAAGAGGAAGATTTAGAGCACTGAGTGCCTACATTAAAATAAATTAGAGAGAGATCCCAAATAAATAAGCTTATAGTCCACTTCAAGGCTTTAGAAAAAGGAGAACACACTAATTCCTAAATCAGTAGAACACAGGATATAATTAAGATCAGATCCAAAAGTAATAAAATTGAGAATTAAAAAAAAAAGTATGTAGAATCAGTGCAATGAAGAGTTGGTCCTTCAAAAAGATAAATAGGATCAATAGACCCTTAGCCAAATTAATAGCATGATTTTGGCATCAAAATAGACATGAAGACCAGTGAAACAGAATGGAATACACAGAGACAAATCCACATACTTACAGCTATGTGATACTTGACAAAGGTGTAAAAAATATATTTTGGAGAAAAACAGCCTTTTTATCAAATAATGTTGGGAAAACTGAAGAGCTATATGTAGAAAATTGAAACTAGATTACCTCTTTCACCTTGCATAAAAGTCAAATAAAATGGATCAAAGTCTTAGGAATTAGATGAGGAAATTTGCAATTGCTAGAAAAAAAAACATGAGCTAAACACTCCACCATATTGGTTTTGACATCTACTTCATTAGCAAGACTACTGAAGCTCAAGAAATAAAACCAAGAATCAATAAGTGGTATGCCTTCAAATTACAAAGCTTCTACACTGCACATGAAATGATTAAAAAAGGGAAGAGAGAGTTTACAGAATGGGAGAAAATCTTAGCCAGCTACTCCTCTGATAGAGGATTATATTCAAAATACATAAATAACTCAAAATTTAACATCAACCAACTACCCAACCAACCAACAAACAAACAAAAACAAAACAAATAACTTAATGAATAATGGGCAAAAGAACTAAACAGAAACTTCTCAAAAGAAGAAAACAAATGGCCAACAAATGTTGAAAATTTTTTAACATTTTTAGCAAACAGGGAAATGCAAATCTTATCTCCAGTCAGAATGGCAATGATCGAGAATATAAACAATAATAAATGCTGGTGAGAATGTGGGGAAAAAGGTACCCTTGTACATTATTGATAAGACTGCTGACTATTAAAACCATTCTGAAAGGCAGTATGGAGATTCCTCAAAAAACTAGGAATGGAACCACCATATGACCCAGCTATTCCACTCCTTGGTATTTTCCCAAAAGAATGAAGATCAGCGTACTATGGTGATAGAGCCATCTCAATGTTAATAGCAGCATAATTCATAATAGCTAAATTATGGAATCAACCCAGCTGCCCATCAATAAATTAATGGAGTAAGTAATTCTGACATATATACACAATGGAGTTCTACTCAGCCACAAAGAAGAATGAAGTTATGGCTTTTGCTGGTAAATGAATGAGAATAGAGAACATCATGCTAAATGAAGTAATCCAAACTCAGCAACTCAAAGGTTGAATGTTTTCTCTCATATCTGGAATCTAGAATAAACTAAAGGAAAGAAGGAAGGATGAGTAGGATATCATAAAGATATAGGGAAGATCAGTAGTGTAGAAGAAGGAAATTGAGTGGAAGATGGGTAACGGGAGGCAATAGAGAATGAATTCTTAGAATGTTATGTGTATATAAAAATATGTCACAGGAAAATTCACCTGTAAGTAAAAAGGACCAATTAATATAAATAAATATATGAGTGAAAGGAAGAGTAACAGAGTCCAAGAACTGGGTAGGGTAGGAATGACAGGATATGAAAGAGGGCAAGGAAAAGTAGGGCTGATTGTGAACTGAAATCGAATTCTATGCATGTATGATTTTTTTTGGGGGGGGAATGAACTCAACTACTATTATAACCCTAAAGTTCAAGTAAAAAATAAGAATATGAGTCAATGTAAGCCCCAAACATAGTTGCAAGTCACTGTCCAGAAATTTATCTTTCCTCCAGTTAATTTTTAGCTTAATATGTGATAATGTTGCTAATGGACTACCCTGTAGCTATGTCATTGTGTACTGTGTTGTTCAGTAAGATTAATTTTAAATATACATCATAGACAGTCTGAGAATAATCATTACATTTCTTTGCCACCTTTAATTATCTGCATAGCTTTTATCTACATAAGTTTTATGAGAAGGAATAAAAAGGCTAATACTAAATATTAGGTATTTATATAAATACTTCACTTAACCCAAGATCATTTACTTGAGCTTACTATAATCCTGGTTTGCTTATGTTGTACACAAATTTAGCAGATATTGATGCTTTAGCTTTTCTTTCCCAGTCACATATGGAAACTATATTGAAACAAATGAAGTGAAATTTATTAATTTACACTATTTGTGTCCAAAGAGGTTCCTGTGGGCAATTCAATGGCTTAATTTAAGGACAATAGATTATTCTCTACAAATAAGTGGAGAGAATATACTGAGTTTCCCCAGTGACCTTAACACCCACACCATTTCACCTGGAGTACAGATTGATCCTAGCCTTACCTTTTGTTGCTGCAGTGAACCATTATGTTACCCAGGCTAGTTGGAATTGTCTGCTTTCAAAGAAAAACCATTAAGCTTCCCCCTGTCCCCTGTCCCCCCAAAAGAAATTTTTTAAAATATGAAGACGATTTTCATCTGAATAGCTTCATCTTTGAATAATCCCCTTCAAAATCAGTCTGTTGTTACATAATGTGACCAGACTATTGAAAACGAAATAAGTATTTCTAGAGGCATGAGGTGTATGTGCACAAGTGTGCATGCACTTGGAATTCAAAAAGTAATTGTGCAAGTAGCATGATTTAATCTTCCTATAATTTAATCTTCTTTCCTCATTGTTTAAGTTCAATTTTTAAACTTAGAAGCAAAACATAGTTATGTGAATGTATTTTCCTTCAATTCTGAGCATTTTTATTTCCTGCAAAATTTTATGAACAAACTTACTTTTGGAAGGATCACTTTCTTTCCTTAATGAGGGTTGTGTTCAGACAAGATAAAAACAAAAAGAGATGCAAAGGTAAAATAAAAAAAAAAGATTTAGAAGCTAAAGAAATTCATATATATATAATCATTTAGACACATTTTAAAGATCTATTTAATAGAAAATACTTTAGTGAATGAGTTTTTATTACAAGACAACTGTACTCTCCTTTTGTGAAAATAGGAAGATGAGGAGCTACTTTCAGCTGTGAGAGATTTCTCTCCCTGTTGCAAGGCATAAAACACATTATAATAATGTGGTTGCACCTCAGTATTTTTGTGGAGAACTTGGGTCAGAAATGGCCAAAAACTCAAGATAGGGCTTTTCTCTTCTTCCCTTTTTTCATTCAGGCACAGTACTTCTGTTAAGAAATTTGAAGTTGTCAGGATTTTTTTTTTTTAAATTTCTGTAAGTTACTGGCATTTTTAGAGACTGTGTTCATCTATCTACCATCCCTCTTCCTGTATGCTTCTCTCAGCTCCACTCACTTTTTGGTTGTTTTTCAATATTACTTAACTTGAAACTTGCATTCTTGGTGATCTGGTTCTACTCTGCAGTCCAAGATGAGACATGTTCTTCTTCCTCTGGGCTCCTGGGCTCCCCTGTGAATCTTTTCTCTCCCCTTTTTCCATTGTGTTATCTAATTTCATATTCATCTTCTCTGTAGACTCTGAACATCTTGAGGACTGGGACTAGATTTTTTTTTTTATCCTTGTATTCACATGCTTATGATGTGAATGGTATACCAAAGGCCCTCAAATTAACAGTTCAATATGTATCTGATGAGTACACACACACACACACACACACACTATAATTTTTCCTTTTTATGAACACTTTGAATTCAAATTCTGTTATCCTGGTTGGCATTACCTACAAATTTCAAAAGCAATCTGTCCCTGCACTGAAGGCGGAGTGCTGGACAGGCATCTGGGCCTTAGAGTGGCAGCCAGAGATCTGGCGGGAGGAAAAAGTTTTTTTCAGCTTATATCCAAGCCATTGATAGCCATAGAAATACATGTATATGTATGTGTGTATGTGTTTGTATGTATGTATAGATAGATAGAGGTACAGGTATAGATTTAGCTGCAGATAAAGATGTAGACATAAATATTTTATGGCATATCCTTCAATTTTCCACATTTCATCATTGAACAATGCAACTTTGGGGAAGAGAAGAATGTTAAAGTTTTGTTTAATCTGACATCCACGAATCAATCACAGTTAACTAAGTCGCCAAACTCTAATCTCTTTATAGTTCCCCATATGCTTTTTCATATGCTTGCCTAAAATAAAGACAAATTAGATCTGAAGATGTCTGATTTGCCACTTTATGAAAAAATGAAATAAGTTTAGTTCTACAACTAGATGTAGACTTTTCTTCATAAGTGATCACAACCTATCTACCTCCCAGTTCATTCTAGAAATACACATTGAGTTCATTGATCTATAATTTTGCCATTTCTTAAAATTGGGATTTTTGTTCCACTTTAATCACTAGGATTTAGTGTCCATTCTTTTGCATTGTTATAATAAAATCTTTCTGGTCCTGGAAATTTGAAGACACTTAAATTGCTTAGGTAATAATTTACTACTGCCTCATCTGCCAGAACTTTAATTTGTTTTCACAATGTTTATCCCACTCCTTCTACTGGGAGAAAATAATTTCTTGCTAGAGAAGATGGATGAGACACAGAAGTTGAAAATGCTGGCTTCCTACTTTCATTTGTTGCTAGGTCACTATCTTCCCTAAGCTACCAGCTTTTCTGAATAAACCTTACAAATATAAAAACATTTTCTTATTGATTTTAGAACATTTCATGAGCTTGAGGATCATTCTAGCCTTAAACCTTCTTGACACAGAGTTTATATATTTTTGGCACATCTAATATATGTCTTCATATGCCCCTTTCCATCTTTTATTTCATGATTTTTAGAATTTGAGCAAGAGTGTCTTGTGCAATTGCATTAATGCAGTCATGTTCTTCTTTTCTGAAAATAGTGATTTTAACTAAATTTCTTCAATGTCTCATACTCTCCAGCCCTAGTTATTTTTAAAATTCTGATTTGGTCAGAGAGGCAATTTGAAGGTGAATATTCTATACATAATTCCTTTCTTGGTAAACCTAATTTGTGTGTGAATACAATTTCACTTAGCTCTGATAGGGACATGGGGGAAGGTATTCATGATGCTGCCTTCTTAGGTTCCTCAGTTTTTGTGAAACCTAAAAAATTCACCACACATCATTCTTCTTGTTAAACTATGCATACCCCATACACAAATAGGAATGGAAACCAGTATCTCCAGGTATTTTTAATGGAGAATAAGTGCAAACTCACTGTCCTTGGATGGTTTTAAATTCCCAACAGAGAGAAATAATCATTTTACAGTGGATCAAAGTAAAATGTATATCTTTAACTGAATTTCATTTTGACATAATATTTGGTCATATTAGGAATATCACAAGACAAGAAACATTCCTATAAAATGCACTATTGTACTCTTTGCATATTGTTAAGGCTATTGTTACATTTCTACATGCCCTATAGCTACTTCTGCATTATGTATTTGGATGAGTTATGAAGTTCCTGTCAGTCTTGTAACTGATTCTGTTTTTTCTCTTATAGAAAGTTAGGACCCACATTAGTGGTTATCATTAAAAAGGTACAAAGTATCGGGATTTATGCCTGGCATTTTGGTATTACCTTTATTTGGGGCTCATATTTAACCTTATTTGCTATGTCCTTTTACATTTTTGTAAATCAACACATATTCTTTTAGTAAAGAGGCAAGATTGAAATATTTAAAAAAGAGAAGAAAAGAAAAACTGTCCTACAATTCCTCTTCCTTTCATTACAAAATGACTTTCTCCCAAGGTTTCCAACCAGATTCCAGCCCAATCCAGTTTATATTTGGTCACACTGAAACCTTCCTGTCCATATTTGTGATTCACTGAGTCCATGGAATAATCTTACGTCTGTTCTAAGAACTACCTTATCAATTCATGAAGACCCCTTCTGAGCAAGAGTATCAAAGGTGTCACTTTTTCCTCCTTTACCTTCATCAAGTCTTTTCAAGAATTTATCAGATGCTTCACTTTTGTTGTAGTGTAAATTTCAGCAGAAATGTAGGTAGTTGTAATTTCACATCATTAATCTATTTGAACTTTGTGCTCTTCCTGTAATCTGTTAGAAAAACACCAACCATATTTCCTCTGCAATACTTTATCATGATATCACTTTTGGTTATTTTTCTTTCATATTTTCTCCTCAATTAGTTATGTTATATGGGTTACATATAAAATAATAAAGAGACAAACTATCTGTTAGAAATTCTTACTGTGTAGGGGATTTATGTTGACCTGGGAGAAAAGTCTAAAAATTACAGTCTCCAATATATTCTATAAGACATGTTAAATAAGCACAACATTTATGGTAGTTTTTTTTTCATTAATTCAAGTGGTTTATCATTAGTAACTAATTGATTTAGAAGTCCAATAATTTAGTAGCCATTGATTTAAGCTGATCTCACTTTTTAAAATAAGCAATTTTTTAAAATGCATGGCCCCAACTCTTTCTTTCTTTCTTTCTTTCTTTTTTTTCCCCCTGCATTAGAAAAATATAATAGCAAAATTTGACCTGGGTCGTTTGTGCTAGGTGCAATTTCTATTCTCATTCCTCCTCCCTCTCTCAGCTTTGAAGCAGTTCTTCATTTCAACACTTCTTTAAGGACATTCAGACAGCCTTTCATCTGGGTAGGAGAAAGTAAAATCCAGAGGAAAGCACAGAAATAAAAGGGAGCAAGTCAGGGGAGCATGTCTTCAGGAAACCCAATAAAGTTGGTGTTTTTGCCTGTTCACAAAGAGAAAAAAAAAAAAAAAAAAAACAATTCCAGAAAGGAAGCTACAAAATGCTTTGCCCTCAATGGAAACAAGACTGAGAAACAGCAATCATTTGAGAGAAAGGGTCTTCATGAGCATATCATTTGAGTTCATATGTATATATAAAACACATTTGTGTCATTCTCTGTAAAGTCATCTCATAATCAAACTTTTAAAAATTGGCTATAAAAAGATAAAGTCCTGTACTTCTAATTGCTATGTCTGTAGTTGCAAGGCAACAGAAGAAAAAAAAAAATACTCTGTAGCTGAAATGGGAAGGCTTTTGGTTTTGTGGTTTCAGTATCAAACTTAGCACTGGTGCCTTTGAGTTTGGACATTCAAAGTAAACCTTTCAGGCTTTTGACATTGTGGAGTAACAATCTTATGAGAAATCAAAGGATAAAAAATTCAGCGCAAGTGAGGGTTGGCTCATGCATTTTAAAAGCAAGTTTGACTTGAATATATCAGGGTGGAAGGTGAAGTTGCTGGTGCAGATAAGATGGCTACTCGAGAAATGAAAATGAGAGACATTCTGTTTTCAAACCCAGGAGGAAAACAACAAACTGGTCTTTTATATCTAAACCTGCTGAAAGGAAATTTCTAGTAAGGAATAAAAAGTGAAGAGGACAACTAAAATATATACCTTGATTATTTTATCTTAATTGTATCAACTGATACAAATATTCCTAAAAAAATTGTCAAAAATCTCTCCAGAAATGTTTTTCTAAATGTATTAATTTTATAGATATTGCTCTTACACCTTGATCTTCTAATTTGACATAAAAATAAATCAGAAATTATGAGAAAAATTAAAAGTTAATGTCTATCTCCTATATAATTTTAATTGTATTTATTTATGATTTACCAAAAGATGGCAGGTGCAATTTAATGAGAACAATGACTTTTTTGAGACTTTTTTGAACTCTTCTAAAATAGGCATGTTGGTCTAGCATATGCCTTACAAATAAAGCTTGCAAAAATTCAATTCTTGGAATTTTTCTTATCAGTTCTCATTAATTCATGGTATCTATGAAAGTTTTTAACTTTGTTGTTGAGATACAGTTTTCGGGATGCCTATTACTGCCACTTAAGAAAAGTATTTACTATCATGCTTTCTCTGTAGTTAATAAAGCATAATTGGATCCATGGTGATGAAGAGCATATACAAAATACAATATGCCATTAAATTCAACATCTTCTGCATTCAGAAGCCCCCACCCCAAACTGTATTATAAGCTCTGTGACAAAATGCACTATGCACTTAAAAAATAAATGGCATATATTATGAACAGTTATCAGGAAAGGAGAAGAGTATGCAAAATATGAATTTGCACATGTAGGAGTCTGCAAGAATAGAGAATCACCATATTGATAGCATTGAATAAAAAAAGTGTTTTGGCATGCTAAATGCTCAGCTTTAATGCTGCTTGAATCTATTATTCTGTATTTTTATATTCCACTTAGATGAAGTCAGTGTACAATTGAAAAGGTGATAGAACAAGAAAAGCATATATAAGACTATGTAATAAAAAACCGATTTTATTATACCCTTTCCCCATTAATTCTGCATTTATTCCCCACCAAACATCATGATTTAAGGACAGATTTGGGTGAATATAAATAACACCATATTATAATTACACACTTCCTTGCTTTATTCTTTCAGCGTGGTGAGTCCATTGTGGAAAGAGCCTATCTCTGTATCCGAGCACTGGTTTTAACACCTAATCAGTGTGTGAAACATAATCAGCACTTAGTATATGACCATTTGATTCAGGAGCAAATATTTGAATGTGTAGGTATAGGGTATTATACGGGGTGTGGTACTCTAGGCAAGACACAATTTTAATCACTTGAAGTGAAATTTTCAGAGCACATTTTGTCATCTCTTTGTGCAGCTGCCAGCCTATCAAAGGGACAGTTCTGAACCTTGTCATTTGTAAGGGAAACCCCTCCATCCTGACCATGCTAATGCATCTGGATCTTGTCCAGATCCATTCTGTATCCTGGATAGTGATGAGCAGAGGCCTAATGCACGCAGGTGCTGTTGTACCATGTTTCATTTTATTTTGTTTTGTTTTGTTTCCAGTGAAAAAGTGGGTAATGCTTTCAAATCTGTGTATACAAAACTCTTGTGAGGAACTCTGGGAAGGAGTGCAGCGTTTTATGGGTCTTTTGGCTCTGGCAGCATTTTCAGCCATTGACTTTAGAGAAGAACGTACTCATAGGTTTCCGGACTGTTAATGATATCTTGGAGCCTATAATCTTGTAGTTTGGATTATTTCCCCCAAAACATATTACTTTAGATTTACTCTCACTAAATGAAGCTCTTATGCTGATATGCCACTCTCATGCCCACTTACCTGGAAGCACAGGAGACTTCCTGAATACTGTTCCTATTGCCTCAGCATTTCCTCATTCACTAGAGCTTCTGTCACATGAGAATGTGGAGATTTCACTGCATATACCTTCATTAACTTCATTTTTTTTAATGCTATAAGGAATACTGGCTTCAGTGCAGATGCTTTGGATGGTGAGTGAGTGGGGGTGGGGTGGGAAGGGTCTATGCACAATTTGGAGTATTCATCAAAGAAGTTGGTCTTTTTGTTTTTGTTTCTTTACTCCACCACATCTGTCAGAGCCAAAAGGCATTTATTTGGGCACATCTATCTGCTTTTTTCCATCTGTGGGCTCCATGCTGCCTAATCTTTGGTAAAACCCACATACATTAGAGTAAAGATATGTGCCTCTTATGGTAGGGACATTGACTTGGCTAATCTTTTGCATGGGACTTTAAACTTTTTGCTTACATTTAGTGGGTTATTGAGAAGAGAGCTGACTGTGGAATCAAATAGTTATATAGAATCTGGTTGTTATTTCTGATGAGAACGTGACTGAGTAATTTCACTGGGTTTCTTTTCCTATCCACAAAGTGGAGATTATAATATTTATGATGCAGATTTTTTTTGGATAGGCAGTGAAAAGACACACTGCAAATCATAATGTATGTCCTTGTGTATCATGGTGCTCAGGATTTTCTATTTCCTTCTTCCCATTGTTTCTGATAGCTGCCTATCCTTTAACCTGGACCTCATTATTTTCTTCTCACAACCCTACAGAGGCCTACTCCCTTTATTGTGCCTGTCTGACCTCTTAGTCCCTGCTGTCCTGATTCTGTCATCTACCAGGCAATTCTTGCCCAGTGTGGCATTTCTACTTAAGCATGCCCCTCATTTGGTGACTTTTTAAAAGAAATCATCCCCACAAACAGACTGTAGAAAAATCTCTAAATCTCTATGAATCAAATGTTTTTTTTATTATTTTCCCAACATGAATATCAATTACTAGAGCATAATTTCCCCTTAAATTATAATCAGTAAATAGTGAACAAGACATGTTTTCCCAGTTTCAGGAGTCCGGGAAATATAGCAAAACTATGACCTTTGAAGTGTTTCCTATATTACAGATTTAGAGACACTTTTGCTTTGGTCTGGATTCTTTTCCTTAATGGGCAGAGATGAAAATAATCTTAAGGGAAAATTGATATCTTAGCAGAGCAGAGGTGTTATAAACTAAAGGTCAGGGCCAAATGAATAATCTGTAAAATTAGAATACTCTCAAGTGAGAAGGAGGAGACAGGGGTTCCAAGTGCCAGATGGCTGGGGGAGCAAAAGTGGAATAAAATGGGGGCAGGGTTAATTCTGAAGTCCCTGAACAATTTCAGGGCATTGGGGGAATCACTTTTTGTGATGGCACCAGTTTCTTCACATGGTGGAAGTTATCAGGGTAAGAGAAGATGTGTAAACTGAGTCACAGCACCCAGTGTCTAGTCCTGATTTTGGAAATATGGAAAACATATTGAGCACCTATAGACTTTACAAACACCAGCTTGAATTCTTAAAAGAAAATTATGCCCCGGACAATAGTTGGGTTATTCCAAAATAAGACCCTGAACAAAATATTTGAGTACAAACCAATAAAGGGTCCTCTAATAAATATCTGGTCATTGTGAGCAATGGTGGCTCCATCCTGTTGAATACCCTTTGTGAAACTGTGAAGAATACACCTCAGAACTGTGCCTCCAAATAGCAAGGGATGTGAAACATTTATCCACAACTATATCTCTCTTTGGTAGATGGTTATTCCTAGAAGTATTACCTTTCCTTCACTGCCATTCTCCTCCACATACAGAGCAAACATCCCTATGGCCAAAGAAGGCAGGTAGAGAACACAGGTGCTTAATATCAGGAAATTGTTCATTGGAGCCATCAGTGGCTTCTAAAGTAGGCTAAGGAACATTTGGGTGGGGCAATGACAATCTCCTATAGAAGGTTAGTTTAATTATTTCCATATAACCAGGTGAATACACTAAGGAGTTGTGTTCAATCTAACTTATATTAGAATCTGATTTTGTCACACTTTGGTCACTCAGATTCGGACCTGTGGAGAAATTATGTTCATGCATAATTTGCCTTCTCTACTAAAATATATGTCAGGACAGGAACTAGCATTTATTTTACTTAACCTGTTCATCTTCTAGGAGAGTACTTTGCTGAAATGAACTGAATTCAATTTTACTTGAAATTAGAAAGAAATGATTCTCTAAGACCCTTTATTTTTCCTCAAAAATCAGAACATTTGCTAGTGTTAACCTGCTTCTCTATGTCTATTTTTGTAATGCCTCCAATCCCAGTGGACCCAAATACACTGAATTAGCAATTACTGTATAGCACATTTAGCATATTTAGAAACCTCTTTGCCCACCCTTGGAATGCAGCCACCAGGGCAGAGCCCAACAGCTGTTCAGTAATACAACATAAAAATTTATGATGAATAACCCACCTGGATGTGTCTCCCATATAACAGGTTGCACATTTGCCATCTCAGAGTCTCCTCTAGATCACATTTGAACTTCTAGTATCAAGAGTGAAAATAATATTCTTGAAGTCGTTATTTTTAAGAAGAGAAAAGCAATTCGTAGTGTCCTTTAATTTTGCCCATTAGAACTGAAAGTGAAAGTGACAAGCCACAAAAGGTCTATGTCTTTATCATGAAACTGAATGCTCCCAAAGAAGAAACTTGTGTCTTTGGAGGAATGAACTCTGTGCCATATGGGGTGATGATGACATCATGGACATGTATGTGGTTATTCAGCATTTAACAATATCTTGGACATATGCTCCTTAAATTATATCATATAACATACTCATCTTTCAGAGGAGGAGTTAAAGACCCAAAGAAGAGATGGAATTGCACGAAGTAATGCCAGGAGAGTCCAACCTCCACCTCTGTTGCTTTTGCGTCCTTTAGCCTTAACAACTTACACCATGCCTTAACAACTTTGTATGCAAAATGACAAAGGGTTGTGGAACTTGCAATTGCTGTCCAATGAATTATCCCTACCATTTTATTTTAAAGGACCCTATGCAGAGGCTGGGGGTTTAGCACAGTGTCTAGTGTATGTGAAGCACTGAGTTCAGTCTCCAGTAACTCACACAAGAAAGCAACCAAACAAAAAGCCCTTAAAGGGTCCTATTCATTATAAATTTAGAATTCTATTGACTCAAAGAACAGTAAACCTGGCATCTGGGGACCATGACTGCAGTTCAGGCACTTCTACATACCACTGTATGATGATCTTGAATTAGTTACATTACATATCTCAGTCTCAGATTCCTTTTTTATTTTTGCATTGCAAATTTGATTGCTTCCCTAAAATTGTCTATGCCACTGTAATAAAGATCCTACAAGATTATGCTTTATCAGATCTGAAACACCATGTAAAAGGAAAGTGATCATCATTCTTTGAGGATCAGACAACCCTCTGAATTCTTTGTACATTTTCTTTTCATTTACTTTTCATAGAGTTAGGTGAATGTGACATTTTCCATTTTACATTGTGGGGGGTTAGGAAATTGAATATTAGTGAACTGCAGATTCCTACCAGAGATCACACAACTTCTAAGTGGAAACCAAGTCTAAAGGCTGGTCTGTCTGATCTATCTGACTTTAGCCTCATTCTGTCTTCCATACACCTTTTTCCAATCATAATTAACTAGGAATGTTTAACTGAGTCTGTACCAACATAGAACATTCATGAAGACAAAATGCCCATAAGATAATTATGGTTGATGTGAAACTAAGTTTTGGGGTGTTTAAATTTTTTTTTTTTTTTAGTTGTAGATGGACACAATACCTTTATTTATTTATTTATTTATTTATTTATTTATTTGTGGTGCTGAGAATCGAGCCTAGTACCTCACACATGTCAGGCATGGTATAGCAAAAAGCTATACCATGGAGCCACAACTCTCGCTCAAACTAAGTTTTAAAAATTCTGATAAGCCTACTATTCTGTCCACAGTCTTTCACCCTTTATTATTCTCTTATCCTAATACTAATGCTTTATTTCACTGTCATCACTGATTGAGTACCTGCACTAAGTACTGAGGAAGAAAACAGCTCACAATGAGACTCCACAAACAAACAGGATTATGCAACAGAGTTAATATAGCATGCTCACTGTGTTCCCTGCAGAGGCAAACTCTGGAAAGTGCTGAGGAATGTAGCCCAAGGGCTTGGAGGGCAGTCTTTTTCCTACCAATGAAAACATTATCTGTTAACCTTATTATAAGAAGACACAAACGTATGAATGCTAAGGTTTGAAATGTTAACTGTCATTGGGAGTATTTTCACAGTTTATATGGATGACACTTAACAACCAAAGTGGCTTGAGACCCAACCAGTCATCATAGAGATAGTAACACTCCAGTGCCCTAGGGGTCCCCAGCAGTGTCCAAGTATAGTTTAGCTGCAGGAACAAATGGAGGTCCAAGGAGTCCCATGGGAGGGGCTCTGTAGCCAAAGCTAGAAGAATGGGGATGGAGCCTGGCATCTGGGGGCTCAAGGCAGCAGTTATTGTTCCACTGGTACAGAGATTTTCCAGTATTTTCACAACTAGTAGAGCCCTCCAGTATCAGTTGGATACCAGCTTTGTTATTTGCCTTTTAAGGCCACTCCTCTATTTGCTTTAAGCCTTCCTGAGATTTGCTTTAAGCTCCTCTGTGATATTTCAGACATGTGCAGGCCACTGAAAGAAGTGCCTCAATAATCTCTCCATGTGCAGAGCTGCCTGCTTTGTGAGTAGGTAATACCATATACCCACGGATTTTGAGAGAGACCTTGAAAGATTGTAGTATGTTTAGAGTTGATCAAAGGAAAACTGACTTGCATTTAGCAGGACCTCCGATTTTTACTTTAGTAAAGTAATAATAACTGCACAGTGTTAAAATTCCTTTAGGCTCTACTCTTGACAAAGGACTTTTACATACATAGGGTCATTTACTTCCCTGTACAATTTCATGGATGAAGCAGGGTTGCTATTATTATCCCTAATTTATAGAAAAGCACATGGAGACATAGGGAAGATAACTAAAAAGAGCATGTAGTAAGCAAATGACAAAACTTGTGACTCTCCAGGAGGTAAAAGTATGGGGGTGTGGCCTAATTGGAATTAAAATCTGGTTCCTACTCTATTGCTGGGTGATCTCAAACAAGTATTATTTTAACCACCGCCTTGGTTCCATCTTTTGTAAAATGGGGACAATCTCATTATCTACCTGCTAGAGTTGTCTTGATACTTAAACAAGGAAATGTTTTTAACCTATATGTACTTGGCACAGAGTAAGCACTCAGGAATGGTAACTGTTAATGGAAAGCCAGTCCTCTGCCCCCTAATCAAAAGTCCTCTTATTTATTATATGCCACCACTATTATGCCTACTAATATCAGCATGAAAAACCCAACCTCAAATTATAGAATCAAAACAGAATACTGAATAACTTGAGATACCAACTGTTGTGGGTGTACTAACTGCTATGTGATAATATTTACATGTTTTAGTGCCAATGAAAAAAATACTAAGACAAACAAATATGCATAAGCAAATAAAAATATTTCATGACTTGGGTTCTAATATTTGAAACGCTCCATTCTGCAGTATATTAAAATTCATTGAACATAGAATTTGAAGCTCCTTATCACAGTAGGATATTGATTAATTTCACAACCAAAATATTAGGACTAGTAAAGTTATAGAGCATCGAGGTACATTTATCACATCCAGCAAGATTTATTTTCTCAAATCTTCTTTGTGCAATAAACCATTCCATGCAATTTTTGCATGGGGTGGTCCAAGCTGTCAACTTGTGGACTTTTAACTCCTCACCTCTTATTTTAGAAGTAGGGGGTACATTGGGCAAAAAAGATTAGTTTTTCATAGTCTTATGAGCCTAATAAGATTTTTGTGTATCTTTAGAAAACACAAATTTCATGGTCTATGGGGGAAACTGCTTCATTTCAGAATCTCTTCTAAAATGACTAGAAGAATTGCCAAAACAATTCAAGAACAGTTTGGAAGACAGAGTATCTGTAAAAATAAAAATGTATTTCTTACCCTTGATTTTTACTTAAGGCAATCTCTACTTTGCTCTATGAATCAATAAGCATTTTGTGTTACTCTGAATTGTTTATAAATGCATATATTTCCCTGGATACTGTGAATTCTTCCTGAATTTTGTGGGTGTATAGGTATTGGTCGCTGCTATGGATGAGAACTACTTTGGGGGATGTGACTTATTTCTTCTTCACTCTCAAGAGCTCTGAAAATCTGGATTTCCTGGCCCAGACCACAACCACACCTGTGACTCATTAGGTGTCTACATTTATCAAGATCATAAGCATGAATACGTAGCCTAATTGTCCCCTGGAATGCAAAAATACAGGGCTGTGACAAATCTCAGTGGCTACTGTTATGTGAAATGACTCCCTAAAGCAGGAAATTCTTTTCTTAAGCATTTTTGGATTTCCAAAAAATGTGGCAAGCTCCCACTGCCTCATATTTTTTTTTTTCAAAAGGACTTTTTGTGGGCCAGGTAAAGTTTTCAGAGGTGTTACTGTCTTTATCATTCTTAGATCAGGCCCCTATTTCTTAACACAAGTGTTGGTCTCTACAGTTAGCTCTTTCACGTTGCCAGTAGCGCTGTGTGAGGGAATCCCTGAGGCTCTCACCCTCATTTCTGCCCTGGTCGGTGACTATGTTCTCTGTATTGGACTCTACTGTGTCCCCTTATGACTACTCACATCTTGGGCCTTCTAGGCCCTACTTTGAAAAAAATCAAGGTTTTCCTACATGCTAAAGTCCTAGCTTACATCTTCCCTTCTCTCAACAATTAATGCATTTACCTGTTAGTTTCATAATAAAGCATATAAAGCCATGGTCTTAACCAGCTATGAGAGAATAGCATAGACGGGTAGTTTATGCTATTTGGAGGCTGGAGGTCCTAGACACATGATATCTGAGTGGGTTCTGGTGAGGGTCTTCTTCCTGGTTTACAAATAGGTGTCTTCTCATTGTACCTTCATAGGGCAGGGAAACAATACTCTATCTCTTCATTCCCCTAAAAGGGCACTAATTGCATTTATGAGGATTCTATCCTTATGCCCTGATTATGCCCAGAGGACCTGCCTCAAATTAGGCTTTAGCATATGAATTGGGGGGACAACAAAACTATTTAGTCTGTAGTACACAGAAGAAGGTAGAATTCAATGGTAAATTAAAGGTGACTGCTACTGGGGAAGTTAATATAAGGAAAACTTACATTTAGACCAGACAAAAGGGGAAATAGGCTTGCTTATGAATTAATAATATACTATCATAGGAAATATTTAAGAGCTGCCTGAACAATGGACTCATTCTAGAAGGAACTTGAGTATTAGGTGGGTCATTAAATAACACTGAGATTCCTAGAGCCTTTTTTTTAGAACTGAGGATTGAACCCAGAGTTTTCCACATGGAAGGCAAGTGCTCTACCACTGAGCTACATATCTAGCCCATTTTATTTATTATTTTAAGATGGGGTCTCACTAAGTTGCCCAGGCTGGACTTTTACTTGCAATACTCCTGCTTCAGTCTCCTGAGTCACTTGAATTAGCAGTGCAATAGGTATGCACTGCTCCATATTATAATATTTAATATAGAATCATGAAAAGTAAAAAGATGTGATCATATATTGCTTCTGCATATTAAAACATAACTTGTAATAGGGCCTACTTAATTTCAAGTTGAATGATGTATTTATCTTACTATTTTCTTTTGAATAAGAGATATAGAGCTCACAAGGAAAAGCTTAGAAAAGAAAGCTTGCAAGAAATGTCATACAAAACTTAGAGTGTATATATATATATATATATATATATATATATATATATATATATACACACACACACACAATATGCTTAATATATAGCTTTTTATATGACATCTTTAATTACTTTTTACCGATAGGGAAATATAACCTAGGCCTCCTTATTAGGTAGATACAACATTTGATTACAGGCAAAACTAAAAGTCTGAAAAAATAAATTTGTGGGTGGGCACAGTGGAGCATGCCTGTAATCCCAATGGCTGGGGAGGCTGAGACAGGAGGATCATGAGTTCAAAGCCAGCCTCAGCAACAGTAAGGCTCTAGGCAACTCATTGAGTCCCTGTCTCTAAATAAAATACAAAATAGGGTTGGGGATGTGGCTCAGTGATTGAGTGCCTCTGAGTTTAATTTCCAGTACCAAAAAAAAAAAAAATTGTGGCTTCATACTACTCAGAAGAAATAGTTACCTTTTATTTTGAGGCTTGTAATTTTCTCTTTGTGTTTTCTTGCTTTTTCTTAAGGATGAAGTGATCAAAAGAATAAATAACTCTATCTTACAACACACTTTGTTGGTTTTGTTGTCGTTGTTTCAAAGAGCTTACATCATTTTTCATTTGATCCTTTGCAGGACAACAGTCCTACAAAGAAGTTGATGAAAGTAATACCTTGTCAAGTTTCCAGAGGAAACTAAAGCTAAAAGAAGTTGAGTAACTTGTTGAAGATTGTGCAGCCATTAGTGAAATATAATCCCAATCTTTTTACTCTTAAAACCAAGATGATACTAGCAGCATAATGTAATTAGCATATTTACACACAGCAACTTCCAAGGGCTGATAAATGGGCTTAATCAAGGCAAAAATAATTTGAAATACAAATATTTAAATTTTGTAATATAAAAACATATTCTGGGAGTTATGTATTACCAAAGTGTGGGTCATATTTGTTTATGCATCCAAATGTAAGGGTTATTGCATTACATTATTTTCAAGGACTAAATTGATAAATGAAAAAGAGAGAAACCCATGGTTAAAAAAAATCATGAAGAGATACAGCTATCTTCTGTTTGAGTAAATAAGAGGTGAGAAAAGATGCAAAGAGGGGAAGCACTTGTTCTAAAAACATCAGCATGTTGCAGCTGAGTCATTAAAAATGATTAGATGAACAAAGGATTAATTAAAGTACAAAGCATGATGATGAATTGGTTGCATTAGTGAATGAATGAATGAATGAATGAAACATGGGGATGGGGAGGTTAAAATTCAGGCTTCCAGACAATGCTTAAAAGTCACTGTTCTTATTTTTGTACAGAGGGGTAGGAGCTTTGTGCTCATAGAGTACCAAAGGTGGAAAGAAACTGCTGTCAGTGCTGGTCCATGTTCTCTGTCAGAGCAGCACCATCTTTACCCTTAGATGCCCACACTATAATGAGAAACAGGCAGTAGAGTTCCCAAGAGCAGGTTCATAACCTTTGCTGATACTTCTTAAGTGGCCATAAAGAAGTTGGCTGAGCATGAAATTTCACCATTAAAGTTTATGCTTTGAGTTGAAGGGGTGCGGCGGGGGGAAGAAACAAAATTCAAGACTAGAAAAAAAAAGTGGAGGAGGAAAAATTGAAAACAGCTCATATGAGAAGATGATGTGGTTCCTAGGAGATAGTTAATTTTTAGAAAGGAAAAAAAAAGATATTTTAAATTCTAAACCCAATGTGCACTGGAGGTTCTTGCCTTTCCTGTCATCCAGAAAAGAAGAGGAGGGAGAGTGAGAAGAGATTCTGTTATTGATATCTGAACATGAAATGGTCACTGATGCATTTCTGAATTGTAATGAAGGAATGCTAGCAACCTTCTCAACCTAGGGAGAGGTTTCTGCTGCAGGGACTCAGAAAGTGTTAGTTGAGCAATAGGTTGTACTTACCATTGTGTTGAATTGGCTTGGAAATGTAAATACCTTCACTTAGATGACAAAAAGAAGTTCCATGAATTTTCTGTAATAGTTTTTTTTTTTCCCAGCTATTCTTCTGTTTGCTCAGTACCCTGAGGTTAAGATGGAGTAGAGAAGACCTTTTTTAACCATTTACAATTTCTTCGTGTCCTATAGTCTATTTTGGAAATCTAATTTTTTTTAGATAAATATTGTCTTTTATATTTGCTTCATTTTCTCCTGCTGCTTCTTAGCATGGAGTCTGGCTCCTAAGTGAGAAACAGGAAATATTTTATATATGCTCTTTGATCTGAAATAGATGAAAATCTTGAAATAGGGCCCGAATATCATGATTGGGATTCTTTGCTACAGTGGGTAACTCATCTGGTCTGGGCTTTGGACTGATATCACAGAAGCGCTCTGGGGCTGCATGGCCTTTGGGAGTGATGTGCTTGCAGAAATTGAGTATTGGACTTGAGTTCTTCCATCTGCCTCTTCATTCTACTATTGGATCTCAATTTATCTGCTATCTCAGCACTCCCATTTTAGCTCAAGAGAACCCATAAAGGTGTCTGGACCCCTTGTGTGCCATATACAAAACCATAGAGACACAGAGCAGAGGAGATCTGCCACTACATCATCTTGCTGGTCCATCTTCTTTCAGAGCAGCACCATCCTCCAACTGAACAGTGAGGAATAGGAGCAGAAGCTGTACTGGGTCTCAATTTCTCTGCAACTTTGCTACCACATCAAAGTCAGAAGCCTTTTTTTCTACCTTGCCTATGTTGCCTTGACCTTTCAATGTCTCTCATCTTCAAAAGACTATCTCTCCATTTCCTTTCACTCTCTAGAAGCACCTTCCCCAAATTTTATATTTCTATTTCCCAGGACATGAAGCACAGTGGCTCAGCTTCCAACATGACAGCACACAACAAGGGATATTTACAAATTATTATATTTACACAAATAATTCCATTTATACTCTATCACAGATATGATATAAAATTCAAGGCTCTTTTACTATTGGAATCCTAAGGTAGAATGGATTATTTAATGAAACAATATATATTCATTTTATAGGAAAAATTTTTGAAATATCAAGGTAATAAAATTCTGATGGCTTTGCATGAGACAAAATACTCTTTTGCTAAATGGAAGCAGCATAAGAATGAAATACTGAAAACAGATTTCAAAACTAATGGCAGTGTATGTTTAGCTTCTGAATAGCAGTGTCACATGTGATCCCAGAGGGCCATTTGCTGCAGAGCATCACTCCACTATCATTTAGGCACTTCCCCCACATACACACGCATGCACACACACACACACACACACACACACAGAAACAATGCTCTAAATAACCATTCTCTGTGACTGTAAGGCTTGGCTCTTCTTAGAGCAGCTCTGAAAAGAGGCTTCAAGTTTTACCCAAGTTCTATGAGTGAGAATCATTAAGAAGCGGTTGGTTGGGGATGTAGCTCAGTAGTAGAGCACTTGCCTAGCATACATGAGGTCCTGGGTTTAATCCCCAGCACTGCAGGGGAGAAAGAAAAGGTAGATAAATAATTATTTTTACTGTTTAAACATTTCCTGAAGTAATCAACTTCATATAACCAAGAAAATTATCCTAAGGATTCATCTACTGACCATTCCTTAAGTTTGAGACTTAAAAGAATAGGAAAAACAAAAAACAAAACAAAACAATACAAAACCCAGTACCTGCTAAATCTTATACCAAAGGTGCATTTTCTGCTGCAAGAAACTCAAGGTTAATTTCTAGTTAATGGGTTGTTTGATTCTATGAATTTTTCTTTATATTACTTTTATTGTTATCTTCAGAAATTATAATAAACAGACATATGAAAAAGTATTTCAATTAGAAGTTTTTTTTCTTCATCCTGCATGTCTGTCATACGTTCATAAATGAGTCAAATGCTCATATTTATCATTTAGAATACGACCTCCCATTGATTGTACTTTTTGCTTACTTATTACTGGTTCATTTGCCAGGAATGAATTATTGAGAGCTTAATATAATAAGCATAGTTATGATTCATCGGTGCATTCACTATGTGATATTTGTTTAACTAAAGAAAAGAGAGAAGAAAAAGATAATGATTCAAGGTCTTACTTAAAATTTTTTTACACATAAAAATTGTATATATTAGTGGGATATGGTAATATTGATATACACAAATATACTGGATAATATTCAACTCAGGGTAAACATATCTATCTCCTCAAATATTTATCATTTCTTTGGGAAGAAAACATTCAAAATATTTTCTCTTATTTTTTTAAACGCACAGTATATTATAATTATCTGTGGTCTCTTTACTGGGCAATAGAACAACAGAACTTGATTCTTCTCTCTATTATTTAGTACCTGTTGACCAACTCTCCCCATCTCTCCCTCCCTGTTGTTCTCATGAGCCTCTGGTAACCACTATTCTACTCTCAACTTCTCTGAGATTGACTTTTTAAGATTCCACCTATGAGGAGGATCATGTAGTAGCTGTCTTCAATAACTGACTTATTTCATTTAACATAATGACTTTCAGTTCCACCCATGGTATTGTAAATAACAGGGTTTCTGTATTTTTTACTGTTGAATAGAATTTCATAGTGTATATGTACCAACTTTTTTTTGTATCCACTAATCAGCTAATTGACATTCAGGTTGTTTCCATTTTTATCTATTGTGAATCATGCTCCAATGGAACATGGGCATAAAAAGTCTCTTGAATATAGTGATTTTATTTCCTTTGAATTTATACCAAGTACTGGAAATGCTGGATCATATATATTTCTATTTTTAATTTTTTGAGAAATTCCCACACTGTTTTTCACAGTGGCCATATTAATTTACATTTCCATCAACAGTGTTCAGGAATCTCCTTTTCTCCAATTCTTTCCAGCATTTGTTATTTTTGGTCATTTTGAGAATAGCCATTGAAACTGGAGTGAGGTGATGTCTCATTGTGGTTTTGATTCTCATTCCCCTAATGATTAGTAATATTGATCATTTTTCCCTATACCACCTGGCCATTTGTATGCCTTTAGAAAAATGTCTACTTAGGTCTACTCTACATTTTAAATTCAGGTTATTTGTTCTTTTGTTATTGTGTTGTTTGCATTCTGTGTATATTATGGATATTAATTCCTTATCAGACATATAGCTTCCAAAGATGACCTCCCATTCTTTAGGTTGTCTTTTCATTATGACAATTGTTTCCTATACTTTGCAGGAGCTTTTTAGTTTGATTTACTCCTAGTTGTCATTTTTGGCTTTTGTTTTCTGTGCCTTTGGGGTTTTGTACAAAATACCCTTACCCATCCTGATGTTCCAAAGTATTTCCTCTATATTTTTGGGAATTTCATTTTTAACTATAATCTAAGTAAACATGTCTTTGAAATGCTGTTTCTTCAAACTTTCTCTCATTTAATTTAGGCAATACTCCCCTATGACTGTATATGCCAGTATCATTAAAATATTATTTTGCACTGGTTTTTGTTTTGTACATATTGTTTTAAATACAAAGTGAACACAAATAAACACATCCAACAGTATTATGTAGTTTTGCTTGGAATGGTCAGGAATCTGAAATTCTTCCTTCTTGAGTGAAGCTTTCATTGTATATATAGACTCTCTCTCTCTCTCTCTCTCTCTCTCTCTCTCTCTCTCTCTCTCTCACACACACACACACACACACACACACACATATACATACTTCATATATGTGTGTGTGTGTGTGTGTGTGTGTGTGTATCTATATATATATATAGATATATCCCTATCCCTTAATGGGTTTTCATTGTGGATCCAAAATTCTGTATACTCTTGTCTCCATTTTTATATATTGCTGTCCTTTTTGTGCATTTTGAAATGAAAACAAAGAGCCAGTCAAGGAAAAAAAAATCCTTACAAAGTGCTTTTCCAGTGCAGCTGCCTTCTACTATTCTTCTACCTAATGTTTATTAGTGTTTGATTTTGTTATGAATTAATAAGGACATTATAGAGATTAAAAATTCTCACAAGAGTCATCATCTCCAAAAGCAAATTCTGCTGGCTTGGTAGGTGACATGTGGCAATAAATGGGAGATAGATGAAAGAAATAGAACAGTGATAGCCATATGATCCAAAAGGGAAAAAAAAATGTGGTATTTAATTCCTTCAATGTCTTGAGAATCCATCACTCAGACAGAACCCTTAACAGAAATCTAATTCTCCAGTTGCTGGACAAAGTTAATTAATTTGCAAATATATTTCATCTTCTAAGTGACAGCCTTGTCTACTCTAGGCATTGAGGAAAAAGGAGGCTGAAACCGGAACATGAAGAGCTGGCGGGCTCACATGACACGACTCTAACCCTGGAGAATCGAGGTGACACTAGCTCATTACATCTCCTCTAAATGAGCTCCTCATAAAAGGGAAATATTTTGATTAAGGTAGTGAGGGGGGCACTTGGCAATGCTCTCCATGTGCTGCTTCTAATTGCTCTGCTGTGTACTTAAGTTTCTTCAAAGGAATGGTGCCTGCAGGGATAGGGGCCCTCCTGGCTTTTGTCATCAGCCCCAAAGTGAGGTGGCAGATTGTTTGCTTTTCTTTCCTAATTCCTCTGGTTGCTGTGTTCCTTGCCTTCATCTCCAGTACTTTTATATGGAATTCACTCACCATGCATGGAAACCTTTCAATTTGCTTCAGTTAGTGACTTGCACTGCCAAGATTCTAGCACAAGGTTCAGTAGAGACTCTAGGATTCTAGCTTGGGCCATTTCTACATACAGATTTCTAGTGATAAAGATTATTTCCTTCTATTCAAATCACTTCCCAGGTTTGTATGCTTTTGCAACACTGGCATGATAATTATAAAGTCAAAACTGAAGGGACAGGGAGAAGACGAATAAGAATCTACATTCACAGTATAGTATCTGGTTTTTGCAAGAATTGACTTTTTTTTTTTTGTCTATTTGCTGAGTCAGGAACCTCTCATTTTGTAGAACACAAAAAAAGCATGTTTATCAGCGTAGTGAGCCAGAAGGAAATAACTAAGGATAAAATTGGAGATTTTAACAACAACAAAAAAAAATCTTATGAATGGCTTTGTAGACCATATGGTAGAGTTTGGCATGTATTCTAGGTATAATGGGAAGAAGCCATTGAAATATTTACAGAGAGGAATTAAATGATTTACGTTTTCAAAATACTATTATAATGACTGTGCAGACTATGGATGGAGGAGGAGAAATAACAGAATCAGGGTATTGTTTTAGTTCTGAAAGAAGATAATGTATTGAAAAGATTGTCTGACTGAAGATTTTTACTGGAGGTAGAAAGAATAGGTCTTGCTAAAGAACCAATAAAATAGAAAGTTAGTTTAAAAAAAATATTGAGGGAAGAGGACAGGTCAGGATGAGTAACTGAGCAGTCATAAGTGCCAGGATATTCAGCCCTCTTTGCACTTCATCCTACGTGCTCTTAATAGTTTAGATAGTGAAAGGTACTACATCTGCAAAGTTTTCATATGGTGGTATAAAAAGAGACTGTCAACAAAAACAATATCATTCAAAGAAAGCCCTAACTAAAATGGCATCAAGAGGTCATTAATGAAAAATGATCAATGTACCCGGCACTGTGGTGTACACCTGTAATCCCAGCGGTTTGGGAGGTGGAGATGGGAGGATCACAAATTCAAAACTAGCCTTATCAAAAGCAAGGTGCTGAACAACTCAGTGAGACCCTGTCTGTAAATAAAATACAAAATAGGGCTGGGAATGTGGCTCAGTCGTTGAGTGTCCGTGAGTTTAGTTCCCGGTACCAAAAAAAAAAAAAAAAAAAAAAAAAAAGAAGAAGAAGAAGAAGAAAAAGAACAACAACTGATGCATTCCTCAAGTTGCCAACTAGAAATGTGCACTTTTGGTCACCTGTACCTTTTGACTGCAGGTATCTGAAATAACCAGATTATTACATTGTGTACAGACACTCAGTTCTTATGTCAAGAAGTTATATATATATATATATATATATATATATATATATATATATATATATAGAGAGAGAGAGAGAGAGAGAGAGAGAGAGAGAGGTATTTTTAAATTGTGAATGTACATTCTTTACTTTTTGGGGGAGGGCAGGGGGCTGAGGATTGAGCCCAGAGGCAGTGAACCACTGAGCCACATCCTCACAGCAAGTTTTATATTTTATTTAGAGACAGGGTCTTACTGAGTTGCTTATGGCCTCACCAAGTTGCTGAGGCTAGCTTTGAAGTTGTCACCCTCTGGCCTCAGCCTCCTGAGCCACGGGATATAGGTGTGTGCCACTGCATCCTGCTGCTTCTCTTTATTTTTATCATGTGGTCCTTGTAGCTCTTGCATTCTTTTCCATCTTTAATAGAAATTCTCTATAAATAATTTTTATTATCTTATAATTATTTAGAGCTTTTTGCCTCTATAAGCCCCTATTTTCTTTTATACACACAGAGCATTCCTTATACAGGAATGAGCCCAGAGGCAGTTCTATCCAAATCGGTATCTCCCAAATTATAATTACTAAGATCCCAAATAAAGATTTCTGTTTTTTTACAGACTCAGTATTTAACTTGAAAGACACTGGCCAGATTCTTGAAACCAGCCTTTCTGGTACTTATTTTCTCTACTTAATTTGAACAGAATCTTATTAACCTTTTAGCGACTGTATTTGTACAGATTCCCTAGGATACTACATTCTGGATCTCTTCATTCTGATTCTTGAACTCAGACTTGGTTACTCCAAAATTCCTACTGGGGAAACCTCATTTTGAACAGACTTTCCCTCTCTTCTTCCGGTATTGGGGGTCCTAGCCCTAAATTCAGCATCTGCTATTTGTGATGAGTCCAGCTTTAGATTCTGGCTCTTTTCATTTTGGTTCTATTTCATTCATTTTGCTGAGCCTTTTCCTGCTAAGTCTTGAGATAGGAAAGATAATACCATGATACAAAAGTCTGTGACCAAGTTTCACGAAAATTCCCCATCACATTAAATCTAATGTCCCAGAAATACCTATCCTGAAAATGACCTTTTACCTTTGGCCAACCTTCTGACAATGAAGTTCATAAAAAATCAATTGATTTATCTAAAGCATTCATTCTTGTTATATCAGAATGGGCAAGAAAAATGACAAAAGGCAACATTCTGGAAAAAATTACACAACTGTAATGGACTATAATTAAGGGAATTCATGAAACAAAATAAGAAATAAGATTGTCTAAAAAAGAGGTGGGGGAGGGCTGGAGATGTGGCTCAAGCGATAGCGCGCTCACCTGGCATGCATGTGGCCTGGGTTCAATCCTCAGCACCACATACCAACAAAGATGTTGTCCGCCGAAAACTAAAAAAAAAAAAAATATATTCAAAAAAATCCTCTCTCTCTCTCTCAAAAAAAAAAAAAAAAAAAAAGAGGTGGGGGAGACTAAAAGAGAGAATGGCTTGTTTCTTTCCAAAGATCAGAGCTCCTCCATCTTGTTAGTGAGCATCCATTTGGAAATTTTAAGATATACATCTCATTTTCAATCTTGCAAAGTACAAAAGCAAAAGTACTGTTTCTGTTCATTTAATAACCAGAGATTCATTTCTAAGAGTTTTACAATATACCAATCAAATGAATTGTAGCTAAATCCTCATTTTATTCAGGTCCAGTGAACTCTAGGCCCAGTGAACTAATCAATAAGAGGACCATTTGCTTCATTCTTGAATATAGAATTCTACCAAAAGAAAAAAAAAATAAAAGAGGAAGGTGGGGGGCCGGGGACACTGATTCCTTACTGATGTTAAAGGGATCTGTAAGCCAGTTTTTTTTAAAAAAAATCATCAATCACCTCTGCAATCTAAAAATGGGGGTCTGAAGCAATTTTTATAATGCCAGGTAGCACTAAAAAGCTTGAAATTGCTTCATTCTTTTAAAAGAAAACATTATTCTAGCTAAACTTTCCACCTAGTTGTCATGGCAACCTTGCCACTTTTCTACCATGTAGAGACAATTAGATATTAACCTGGGCATTTAGAGAAAGACACTTCTAACTTAGAGAAAGACTTGTTGATTTGTGTTTGGCCGAATAAGCCAAAGAATTACTATTATAATTCTTCTCAGAGCTAATCTTCTGAGCTTGCAGGCCATTGTCTTATAAAGGAGTAGCTCCAATTTTTATACATAAACCTAAAACTATCAAGAGAAAGAGGAGATAATCTGAGTTGTGTCAACTAGTAGTCTATCAGCTGAGAAACTAGAGAAAGTCATATTTTTGTATTTGTCACAAATCTTTAATATTTTAACTGTCATCACTGCAGATTGATACTTAAATGGAAAAATAATTCATGTGAGATATAATTGAGAGAAGTGGCAGGCAATTGGATATCTGTTTTCACAAACAACAATTATCAGATCTAGTCCTAACTCTTCATTTACTTACATATCTTGTGATTGGTAGCAATGGAAGCAATGAGTTGGAAACCCCCTGAGAATGAAGGAATTAATACTTTCTTTATTAAGATTTTTTTTCTAACTGATATCCTTTCTTTTCTATCAATTCACAAAATAAAACTCTTTTTTATTATCTTCTTTGCTATTAGTGTTTTTTTTTTAACTAGTAACCTAATAATACTCAGAGTAGGAGAAGGTCGAGGCATATTTTTAGGAAATTAAAGTTCTTTTTTATTAAATGGCACACAAAAATGTATTTGAGATGTTGTTGTCACAGAGCATTTGTTTGACTCCAAGACAATGTTATTTCTCGGGTTAATGTAGACATTTACATAGACTAGAGCTATCCCAAAAACATGTACCATACAGATGAGGAACAAGGTGAAATGCAATAAAAAATGTGACTATAAAAGAACAATGATTTCTGTTAGGAAAAAAAATTGGATTTTTCTCTTCAGTGTACTAACCAAAGGAAGTGATATATTTTCTAATTATGTTGTCATTGTTCAAAATATTTAGGGAGCTCTTCTCCTGGAAATTGCTTCTAGAGTCTCTTGCATGTTATTTCAATTGTCCTAAGCGAAGCAAATCTGTATTCTTTGAGAGTAAGCCAAGTCTATTAAAAAAGTGGGTATTCCAGTTTAGGAAAACTATATTAACTTAATTTTTTAAGGAGTACTGAAGGTTATATTTGTGTGTGCATTAAGGTAAAGGGACAGATGCGTGTATTCATGTGCTAGGTTTGCTGTTAAAATACCATAGGCCATGTGGCATAAATGAAAAAAATTTTTCTCAACATTATACAGGCTAGAATTTTTAGGTCAAGCTGACAGTCAGTAGAGGTCAATTTCTTCAGAGTGACATGGGGAAAGGATTTGTTTCAAGCCTCTTTCTCTTTGTTTTTTGAGTGGCCCTGGCAACCTTCTCCCTGGGTCTGCATATTATTTTCCCATGTATATGTCTATGTAAAAATTTCCTTAAAGACGCTAGTTACATATGATTTAGAGCACATCCTCATGATCTCATTTTAACTTAATTGCTGCTTAAAAGACCCTATCTCACAGTATAGTGGCTCAATGAGTTCCTGGGGTTACAATTCAATATGGGAATTTGCTGGTGGGGGAAAGAATTCAGGCCATAATAGTGGGTGTGGTCTCTAAATAAAATGTGAAGGCAAGTCCCACAGGAAGACAGGCTTCTATGAAGGAAAAACACTTTTGGATGTTACACCCATTAACCTTTGCTGCATAAAAAACTATCCTAACATTAAGGCACTTAAAAATACTTTATTTATCATAATTCTTTGTGAAAGTCAGATGGATGTGCCAGATAGGTTAGGGCATGCCTGTAATCCCAGCTGCTTGGGAGGCTGAGGAAGGAGGATCGCCAGCCTTAACAATTTAGCAAGGCCCTAAGCAACTTAACAAGACCTTGTCTAAAAGGATAGATAGATAGATAGATAGATAGATAGATAGATAGATAGATAGATAGATAGATAGATAGATAGATAAGGGTTAGGAATGTGGCTGGGGATATGGCTCAGTGGTTAAGCACCCGTGGATTCAATGCCCAGTACTAGAGACATTGGAACTCATTTATGTTGGTGCATTAAGAGGAGTCTTCTGGATTAGAAGATACACAATGGACTCATTCACATTTCTGGTTGTTGGTCTGGAGGAAGGACAATCTGTTCTCTTCCACAAGGACTCTTTCTCCATGGGCTAGACCTGCCTCCTTGCATGGTATTCTCAGGCCAGTGTTCCAAGAGGGCAAAGGAAGAATGCACTAGGTCTCATGAGGGCTTTCCCTGTTGTGTATTCTTTCTTTCGAAGTGAGTCATAGGCTAGCCCAAAGTCAAATAATTGGGAATACTTTCTATCTCTTAAGGGGATTAACTACAAATAAATTGTGGCCATATTTAAGTTATCACACTCTGAAAATTCTGATGTGCTTGTTGAAGTACAAGTTTTTACATTTATTCAATTGTTAAAATTTATTACATTTTGAGTTTCATTAAATTTTGGAGGAGAAAGAATGGGACTTGTAGACCCAAACTGAATTTTTAAAAAATCTCATTGTTCCACATCAATGTTTATAGTAGCTCAAATCACAATAGCTAAATTATGGAACCAACCTAGGTGTCTTTCACTAGAATAATGGATATAGAAAATGTGATATATATATAGAGAGAGAACTCAAACAGAATATATATATATATATATATATATATATATATTCAATAGAATATTACTCCAGCTTTAAAGAAGAATGAACTTATGAGGTTCACCAGTAAATGGATGGAGTTGGGAAGTATGCTAAGCAAAATAAGCTAATCCCAAAAACAAAGGCTGAATTTTTTTCTCTAATATGTGGATGCTAATTCAAAATAAGGCTGGGGTGGTGGTGGGGGCACTAGAGAAGAATTACCTTAGATTAGGTAGAGGGAAATTAAGAGAGGGGAGGGGAGGGGATGTGGGGATAGGAAACATAGTAGAATGAAACAGACATTATTACTGTATGTATATATGTGACTACATGACGAATATGATTCTACAACATGTATACTCAGAAAAATAAGAAATTATATCCTATCTATGTATGATATATCAACGTGCATAAATGCATTCTACTGTCATGTATAACTAATTAAAAAAATTAAAAAACTCTTATTGTTTAACTTTTAAAAATATTCTCTTCCTACTTTAAGTGTTATTCATTTTGATTAACTATTGTAGGAAATTCACCTGTAAAATCAGTTTGTATTCCTCAAGCACAGTTTGGTCATAGAATGAAGGAGACAACCTGAGAACTATTGCTGAAGAGCAGAGAACAGAAAGCTTATAGGTAGCATGTGTTATATTTTTCATGTTCCAAGGAATGGATGAATACAGTTAGTCAGATGATAAATCCATATTATAAAGACACATTAACAAGAAAAAGAAAATTGAAAACTGTTCACTGCCATCCAGTCACACAACATAAAGAACTCAAACAGAGTAGGCATGGTGCATGGCCTGGCAACTGTATTAACTTCCAGCATCTGTTCTAACAAATTATCACAAATTTGGTGGCTTAAAACAACAGAAGTCTATTCTTTCACAGTTTTAGAGGCCAAAGTCCAAAAATCATGCAGGGCTATTTTTTAAAAATCTCTCTTATCTCTTTTAGCTTCTGGTGGCTGCCACAGCTTTCCTGGGTCTGTGGCCACTTTATCAATCTGTCTACATTCATTTCACCTCTCTTTTTTCCTTTGCCTCTCCACTGGTAAGGACATTCATGATAGCAACTAAGGTCCAATCAGATAATGTAGGCTAATCTCCTCATCTTGATATCTTAACTTTATTACATCTGCAAAGTCTCTCTCTCCCCTCTTCAAAAGAAATAGTTTCTAAATTCCAGGGATTAGTTCTTGTTATCTTTGGGTTGCCATTGTGCACCCCACTACAGCAATTACCCATTACAACTCTGTAGCCTCCAGAAGCCACCTGTCACAAAGGACTAAGAAGAGATTGAGAGGTAAACAGTACTCACATGTTCAGCTGTGCCAGCCTGTTTGTATTCTCCCTTCTCCTCAGCCCCAGGGCAATAGCACTCCACTCCACCATATTCTGTATTATCATGTGCAGTTCAGTATCATTTAGGACTCAGAGGTCTTTCTCAGTTCTAGTGAGTATAAGAGAGGAGCCGATGACCCTCATTTATTTATTTATTTCTGAAACTAAACTCCCTTGTGTTAAAATATCTGTAGGATTCTCCAGAGTTCCAATTTTGGAAAGCAGCTAAGCTTAGAAGAGCTCAAGATTTGCTTAAGTTATGACAGACAGCACAGAACTGCCACTGATGTTGCCCTGAGTGACAAACAGGGTGGAGAGCTCTAATGCCAAACTCTCACGTCCCAAAGAGACAATGGAGAATGGCAGGAATGGCTCTATAAATTTTGAGGAGCAACCAATTCTATTTTTAATCTGTCTTCAGAACAAATCCTAGCATTCATAAAAAATGCACAGGCCTAGTATCTCACATGTAATTTAGAAGCAATGACGATTTCAAGTAAGATAAAAGATAGAATATACACTTCGGCAGAACAAGAATCTTGGAATGTTTATATTTTGAGCACCTGGAACAGAACCAGGGGCAGCTAGAGCCTTTTTAGGACCTTATTTTAAGAGATTCTACTAGGCATAAAGTACCTAATAACGGCTTTTCCATTGAGCACAATTCCCTGAGATATAAATGTTTTTAGGTTATCATAGTGTAAGCATATTTATTCAGATATGAGGCTGTTCTAGCACTTTCTCTAAAACACATAGATAACTTTGTATATAAAATTATCATTGCATTTAAGTCAAAGGTTCTGTGATCAGATAGTCTCTGAAGGCTGTGAAATACCATATACCTAAGAGTCACCTACAAGATGTGTTAAAAATTACTACTTTTAGAACCTGATACTCTAGAAATTTGATTCACTGAAGATGTGATACTGATTGAGAGTCAGGTGTTTGAGGAATGTATAGTAATAAATACATTCTCTGCCATATTCCAGGACTTCCAATTTATGATATACCATGTTTGAGCAAAGCCAACACAGGAGTCCTACTGAATAGGTGGCAGAGATCGGCAGTAGAAAGATAGCCAAGCCAAAAATAGTGTATTTTTAATTTGTTTTCTTGCTATTTTAAAGAAATGAGTCCTCTGAACTGTAGTCACTTCTGGTCATAATTAGATTTTTTTTTAATTTATAAAACATCTAGAATTGAGCCTTCATCAATGAAGAAAATATCTTTATCTTATAGCAAAAGGAAATGATCTAGCTTTCCTGATGTTTGGTTCACTCCCAGACCTCGGTTATTTCAGGATCTATGTCATATTTCTCAGCTGTACTTTGTAATGCAGTATCAAAGAAAGAGCATGCTGGCAGTTTCTGAAAAGATTTGAGACATACATACACACAAAAGGGCCCAGAGAGAAAGCTGAGCTTTCATTGGTAAAAACGAGCTATCTGTGTGATCACCACGTTTCCATCCACACATCTAGAGAGCAGTTTTCCATTACAGAAAGGCACAGTACTTTAATGAGGCTCTCTGTCTATATATCACTTATATCATCTATTTTTATCTACATTAACTATGTTCTACCAAGGAAAATAAAAATACTAAATAAAATAAATATTAGGGTGAGAGTGTTGAGCGTATATTTGAACTGTATTTTTTTTCCTTTATGGTGATTTCAAAGCATGGTCATGCTTTAGAAGTTTAGAGTAATAGGATACCTAATAAGATTATAATGATCAGACTGTCCCCAGGAAAACTAGGACAGAAGTGAACATGCCTATCAAGGCCTGTATCTGACCGAGAGCATCAAGGTCCTTAGAAGTGATTGGCCTGGCTCTTTCTTCTTTGCACTGAGGAACTTTGATTACCAACCTGTAGATACTTCCTGCGATGACTATTTCTGTATTTGTCCTTGATAAAGCACCCATGAACATTAGACAAATGCTAATTTAAAATGCACCATTAGAATCTCTGAGGACACACATATATTTGATAGAGTTTTAGATGGCATTTATCTAAAAACTACATAATTTGTAGACAATATATTAAGTTTTCCCCCTTTTAAAAGCTAAAGCGTGACCTGCCATTATGTTTCTTTTTAAAGCCATACTCCTTCCCCAATGGTGAATTTAATAAAATTTTGTGGAGTTTATTTCCAATAAATCTTAATTATAATGCTCTAGGGAATTTGATTAATATACTTAATATATTTGCTCTTTTAGGCATATATCAAACTTTAGTCCCTGAAAACCGAGACTAGAGCTTATTTTTAATTAACTATAGAATATTTTTTAAATATATTTTTAAAGTAGGTATATATTAGATTTGAAGGAAGTCCTCAAGAAACTTGAAACCAAATGAAAGATATAGATTTTTTGACAAAATTATAATTACATTATAAATCATTGCCAAAAATATAAATTCATGTACACAATGAATGACATGGATGGACTTCAACAAAACTAGTGAGATGAATGTTTTAAACAAAAATTTCTAAAAATGAAAACAAAATTATAGAATATGTAGAAAATAATAATTGAATTAACACTTTTGCATAAAAAGTGTTTTTTGAGAAAAATACACCATCATATGACAAAACAATGTACTTGAGGAGCATTCAATTGAAAAAAAAATAGAAACAAAATAACATATATCCAAAGAAATTACAGTTTAAAATATAAAATTAGAAAAACGAATGATAAAGAAATCCAAATGCAGACTTAAAATGAAAGAGAAGTAAAGGAATCAGCATAATAAAAGGCACAATGTAAAAATTTAGAATTAAGAACAAATTAAATAATACCTGAGAAAAAGAAATTAAAAGAATAGCAAAGATATTTTAAAAAAAACTTTAATCAAAATACTTTGAAAGCTTGAATGAAATCAATGATTTTCCTAGGAAAATAGAAATTAGAACATGTGTAATATCTAATCAGATAATTCTTCAAGTAGGGACACTGACAAAACTCTCAAACATCTGATTATCAAGCAAGAAAGAGGTAAGCCCAGAAATATTCTTTGGTGCTTCTTTCTTTCAAATTTGGAAGGGAGGCATTTCTAACACTTTGAATAAGAAGGTAACTACTTCTTTGTTAAAAAATATACCTGAAAACAGTCATTGAGAAAAAGAAAGTATCATTTTATCAAGTAAATATTGATTTGACTAACATAAAGAAAATTTACCAAGAATGAATTCAGAAGCAAATGAGTATAATGTTATACTCTGAATGAGATCTGTTTCAGACATGAAAGGATGATTCGATAGCAAAATATCTACCAAGATATCTTATGAATAAGTTAGAGAAAATATATTAATCTTGATAGAGGTTTATAGAACTTTCAGAAAATAAATTCAACCTCTATTTCAAACTTAAATGTAAGTTGCATAAATTTAAAAGGTGTAGACTTTCAAAACATGATATAGATACATTTTATATATTTACATCCAGGATCATGATTAATGGTGAAACACTAAAGGCATTCCCTTTACTATTCTGAAAAGAAAACAATAGCATTATTACACATAAACATTTTTAAATGTCATAGATATTAAAATTTTACAAAAGAATAAAATGTGTGATATAAAAAATTGAAAAATAAAAATATTCTTATATTTGTACAATGTAGGATTGGATGTCTAGTACCCATATAAGGCAAATAAAAGCAAGTAGAAATAGCAAGTACATCTTAAATGGTAATTGATTACATATTAATGTACACAACAATTAGACACATGATTAATGGAAGAAAAATTCAATTTACTAGACAAGTCAGAAAGATGTAATATTTTTGAGCAAGCTTAACAAAAAACATGTAGTTCCAATAAGGAGAAAATGTTAACAACTCCTCTGAGGAGCAAACTAGTCTTGTATGAAGGGTGGGGATTTAGCAATTGCCTAATATAGGAGAGACCCTGGGGCTTCATCCCCCACACTGCAAGGAAAAAAAAAATAAAAGCTTAGATGAATGAAAAGTCAGAATATTAAATGCATACTCTGTTTAAAAATAAGAAGATTTGATTTTAAAAGAAAAAACAATTTGCCTAAAATAATGTAGAATTTCTCAAAAATGCCAAAAACTTTTGGAAAACTTGAAAAATAATACTAACTGAAGTTTTTCTATTAATAGTTAAGTGTTCAGATAATTTTCTAAAATAATTTGGGAAAGTGGGAAGACTTTTAGGTAGTAAAACAATTTTTAAACCCAAGTACTAAAAGTTTAATGTAATGTTGACAGAAAAATAGGCAGAGTGATGGGAGAAAATAGAGGGATCATAAAATAGATTAACAATTACAGGAGAACTGATATCTTAAAGGTGAAGGGCACACTAGATTTGGTAAATGTTGTGGCACCTGACTAGCAATAGAAAAAAAAAAACATATCTGCACTCACACCCTGCTCTGTGTGATAATAAAGTTGAGAGGAATCAATGATTTAAATATTAAATGAAACCCTAATATACCAGGATATTTTAAGAATGAATGTTTTAACTTAAATTTGACCTGATAATGCTCTAAAGATGTCAAAATATAAGTTATTTTAAGTGAAAAAATATGTATGGGGCATACAAATATTGAATGTTTGTATGGCAAAAATCATATAAAAACAAAAGATAAATAATAATCTAGGAAGTATTATTTAGGCAAAACAAAACAATTATTTAATTTCTATAATATACAAAGAGCTCATAAAAGTTAAAAAAATAAAAAGGACAACAAATAAGCAAAAGTTTTGAATAGGAATCAATGCAGAAAAGAAAGCATAAATTAGTAATTAGTTACTTTCATTTTTTTCCCCCTGTGGTGGTGCTGGGCATCGAACCTAGTGTTTCACACATACTAGGCAAACAGTCTGTCACTGAACTATACCTCCAACCCTGGCTACTATCACTCATAATCAAAGAATTCAAATTTAAATAATTAGAGATTAATAATATTGGCAAAATAAATCTTTCCGTAGCATCCAGAATTGATAGAGGCATAGGGATGTGTACACCAATGTTCCTGTGGTGAGAATATAAATTGGCCCACCTTTTTAAAGGAATATTCAGCAATATCTAGCAATTTATTAAGCTTATCCATAATCATTGAGTCATCTATTCCCTTCCACAAATTTTTCCTCATAGATTTCCTTGCACATATGCACAGAGACATGTGTATAGTGATGGTTGTGGAAACAGTTTTTGCAAGCAAAATACTGGAAATAAATTAAATATACATAAATAAGGACTGATTAAATTGGTTAAAGTTTCAAAGTGAATGAATACATTCTATATATAAAAAGGTTGTCAAGAGATATTGAAGAGTAAATTAACTGTGATTCTACTTGTATTAAAAAAAAAAAACTGGAAGAAAATGAAGGCACACACATGCCTGACAGCAGGGGTTTCCTTTTGGAAATGGAAATAGGGGACGGCCTGTAAAGGAGGAATACTTTTTCTTTCTTTGATAACCTTCTGGCTGGTTGAGCAATATTTATTCATTTAGTAGTATCTATAATAATAATGATAATAAAATTTTTAAAGTATGATATAGGAGGGAGATAGGAGCTAGTACAAAGAATGACCTATCTTAACACCTGTTCATCTTGTTGATGACATCAAGAAGTGTGACAAATATTACAAAAAGCAGTGGCTTCAGTGACAATGACTCCTTAATACTGCTCAATACTTGATCTCAATCACTCACTGGGAGACTGTATACAAATGAGAAAGAGTATTCTTTATTCTTACCACAGAAACAAGCAGGAAGAGAAAACTGATTCAGAGCCTTAGATTCACTGGATGATTTGTGCAGGCACTAGATTTCTGTAAGCCTCAGTTTTCTCATCTGTAAAATGAGAAATAATAATCTTTAATATATCAAAGAGAGTTATAATAATACAGCTAATGAAAACTATCATACAAAATAATTGTTTTGTTTTGTTTTTGAAAAGATGCCTCATACTTTTCCTTCAGCTTGCTCTTTACCTATGTCAAAGCAGATGGCGTAGTGTGGAAATCAGGAAGGTTGTAGCATGATGAGTGCTTCCTGAATTTGCACTGTTCTGAGCCTGAGGTAGACTTTTATGTGTGGGATTAAAAAAGGAAATATCTCAATGGTCAGATTCTCACTTCACTGGTTTGGTACCAGATGTTAACCATACACATCTTCTCTGCCTTGAACTATTCTTGCTGGCATCTGACCCTCTGTATTATTTACTGTTGTACTCAGCGAAACTATTTTCTTTCTCTGTTTATTGGTATACTGCTGAACCTCAATGGAGGTGTGATGTGTTTAATCATACCCTGAACAAATTCATTAAAATTAGATACTAACTTAAAAAATGAGACATATGCATACAAATTAACCCTGGAAATCATATTAATTCTAAGTATAATGCCTTTGAGAAGTGTAGAAATGAGGTTATCCTTTGATGATTTAAATGTTTTACTATCAGAAAATATTCAATTTACCTTGCCTATAAGAACCAAACTTTTGCACATTTAAAATAAATATATAAAGAAGTAAAAATTTCTTCAAGCATTTTTTCCAAGCCTAATCTTCCTCATTTCCCATAATGACCTTTCCTCTATAACTAGTCAGTGAATTTGTCCATTTAACCTTCCCTATTTCTCTCACCCAAGTTGTTGTTCATGAAAGGTTTCTCATCCGTTGCTTACTGTTCCACACTGCTTCTTTCCTTCACTGTGATGGTCCCTTTTTCATCGCTCTACAATTCTGATCTCTCCTCCTCTATAATCCATGGGCTCAATGATTGTATCACTCATTATGGCTCCTGTTTACATTCAACTCGATGACATTTCATGTCATCAAAGTCACTCAATCTCTTTGGATTTCACTTTCCTCACCTACAACATTAAGCAGCTGAAGAAGTTTAATCATTTATTCAGCAAATATTTTAATAATGACCATTTTTATAAAAGGCATTTTTCTGTGGGCTGAGACTCAGCAATGAAAAAAATATATATATATATAATATAATATGTATATTATATATATATTTATATATATATATATATAAAATTTCCTATTCTCTTGCAGTGGGGAGAAACACAATGTTAGAATAGGAAGAAGCATAGATAGATTTGTTATGCACCAGGATAAATGATGGTAAGATGAGTGAGGAACAGGGAACGGAAATGCCAGGGGCAGGGGAGTGTTGGGCTACAACTGTAACTGTAGACACATTTCGTACTCAGATTTTCTTATTTTTAATGTATTTGTACATTTCTTTCAGGAAGATTACAAGTTCTAGGACATGATGACATTCATAATAATTTTCTGTTATTTCATGCTGTGAGGAAGATGTAATATGATGAATAAAACTTAGATTTGAAAGCAAGAAAGATTTGAATGATAACTCTAGATCTACAGTGCAATTACTCTGTGACCAGACAAATCACTTTAGCTCTCTCTGAGCTCTTGTTTCTTCCTCCATAAAACAATATCTACATTGTAAGATTATAGTGAGAAAAAAAAATTAGAGGTTTAACATTAGTAAAGTGGCTGATCCATTGTAAGTTCTTAAAAATTGGGAGCTATTATTTATTCTATATAAGAAATTGACAATTTTATTTGTTGAATAAATTAAAAAATAAGCATTGCATATAAAGGGACTGGATTTCTTATCCACTAAAAAAAGATATTCACTCAGAAGCAAAGCCTGTTACCTTTTTGTTTTCACAAGTCTTTTTGCTTCTATGTTATCTAAAACAAAATATAGAGTCAAAAGCTGGTTGTTGGAACAATTGGAAAATTCTAAATAAGGTCTGTAAATTATATATTATTACCAATATTATTACTTTCCAGATTTTGATAATTATACCTTGATTGATTATACAGAATAATGCTTTTGTTTTTAGAGGATTTATACTGAAGAGTTTATGGGCATGGAAGCATAATATCTGTGACTTTCAAATGGTTCAGAATATGGGCATGTTTGTGTGTACACATGCTGCACATATGCACATATATACACATACACACAAAGATAGTCATATACATACACTTGGAAATCTAAGTGAAGGTCATGTAAGAAGTCTTAAAACTTGCTTTTAAGTTTATATATATATATATATAAATATATATATATATATAATATCACAAGGAAGTTATAATTGAAATATATTACTCAGTAAGTTAGTAGATAAATGAAGAAATGAGGGCATGAATTAATATTATCATCAGGAAAAACAGAATAAAATGACTTAGTCATCTGCTACATATAGTCCTCTGTGAAACTCTTGGAATTCTTAAAGACCATTAAAACATTGAATTTTTGCAAGCTCAGAAGTGAGGCAAATGTTAAATTTTCAGTTTTCCTATGTTTGGGCATTTCCATAGTTTGAATGTGTCCCCCCAAATTCATGTGTTAGAAACTTCATCCTCAATGCAACAGAGCTGGGGAGCATGCCCCTTTGGGTGTGTTCAATGCCATTGCAAACAGGGGTTTGTGAAGGTAGATTTGCCTGCTTCTGCTCTTCTACTATGAAAGGCTAGAGCTTGTCTCCAACTTTTGCCTTCCCACCCTCCACTATGAGTGGTATACAAAGCTAGAAGAACTTCACCAGACAGCAGACACTGATGGCTTGGTCTTGGACTTCTCAGTCTCCAGAACTTTCTGTAGTTTATAAATTATCTCATCTTAGGAGTTTTGTTATAATAACACAAATGGACTGCAACAGGCATCATGTCATTGAGATAGAAATCTTGCGTATATGATGAGGTTTTTATCAAGCTTTATAAAAAGTAATTTTGATTACATGCTATAATGTGTATGTATATGTGTATATATATATATATATATATATATATATTATCTCATGATAATGTGATACATAAGAATAATAGATGTTATGCTACAACTGATAAAGCGATGTCCCAATCTTGGATATTTTCAACAGGGAACTGATGCATTTACTAACCCAATGGATGCCTTCCCTAATTCAAATGTATGTGTGTAGTTTAAGATGGCTTATAGGAAATTCACAAATTCAACCATGAAATTATATCAGGGGTTTCTTTATCATATTCTCTTAAGTGTCTTTAGAAAATAAAAATAGAGACTTTCAAACTTCTGCTCTCTTACTTTTGAGTATTAGCAACTCATTAAAATTTCATACTCTTTTCTAATTAAATGTAGACCTTGTCTATGCAGCAGATATTCGAAGAAACCACAGAGATGGAGTAATTAAGTGAAAAGCAAATCATACAGGAAATACCTATGCCTTCTTATATTTTCTGAAGATTTTCTGTGCAATTTGTATTCAGCCTTCAAGTGTCTCTATTCTGATATGTTAAGAGCTGTTGTTTTTCTCTTTCCCATGTTACTGTTTTAAAACAGCCAAGCATCCATTCAATCAGAATTAGACACATACAGGAACACATACACACACATTTTCTCACTATCTAGAAAGACCCCTTTCAAAGAGAAAAAAAATTCCTAAATAAAAGCCCCTGTAATCAGTTACAAGAGTGCTGTACCAATTACTTCCCTACAGGGTGACCTTTTCATCTTTTAATGGCATTTTGGAATAAAATCGCCCTAACACATTGGGAGTGTTATGTGTGTCACATTTCCAATTCTATTTTTTCTCTTGTTGGCACTGAATAAGGCCTAATGTATTCATGACCTAATTAGAGTAATTTTTGAATAATAATGACCTCCTGGGGGAGACTCTTTTTTTCTTGGTACTATTCAGACACATTAACTAGAACAAGTGTTTCTTAATTTTTAAGTGTTTCTCTGGTTATTGGAAGTATTTTTGCTTCATTTAAAATGGAAATTATATAACAGGTTTCCCTAGAGGAAATGAGCAGCACTTTGTTTAGTTTTCATAATGCTTTCTTTTGAAATGCTGTATTCCTGTTATGTTGTTGTTACCATTTCATCTCCTTCCTTCCTTCCCGTGGATGTGACTATAACCAAGAAAGACACATCACCACATTTGGAAAAAAAAGCTTAAATGATGCAGGTAGTCCACTTGCGGCTGTATCTCTAAGATTCTGAGATGCTGAATTAATTGTGCAATACTTTCACTCCAAATATCACCCTTTTCTAATAGGAAAATAGACAATAAGGGATACAAAAGTAAATAAATGTATTAACACTAGCTGGAAACTTATAGATTCCCCCAAGCTCATAAATACTCAGTAGTTTTGTTTTATTTAAAAAAAAAAAGTTTTATTTTTTCTAATCCATGACAGTAGAATGCATTTTGACACATCATACACAATGGTAATGTAATAATATATGTACATAGGGTAATAATGTCCTATTTATTCTAATATCCTTTCTACCCCCATGCCCCCTTCGCTCTCTTCACTCCTCTCTGCCTAATCCACAGGACCTCAATTCTTTCCTACCCCTGCCCCATTGTGCATTATCATCCACATATCAGAGAAAACATCCAGCCTTTGGTTTTGGGACATTGGCTTAATTTCTCTTAGCATGATATTTTCCAGTTCTATCCATTTATTTGCAAATGTCATAATTTCATTCTTCTATTTTTTTATTTTAATAAAACTTAACTTCCTGCGTGTGTTTGTTTTTGTGTGTGTACATTGAATATCCACCTTCGCTAGAGACCAGTGCAAATGATAATTTTATGCTCTCCTTCCTCATCTCCACTGGAAATTCATGCAGTCTGCTCTTCCTTTGGCCCAAACAGATCTCTCCTCATCCCCTTAGGTGACTTCTCAGTCATTCCCACATGGTTCTGCTACACACCTGAAATTATTAGTCCATCATGATTAAAATTCCTAGTGTTCCCTACTACCCCTTCACTTCAATGGAATCCCAGTCATCATGAAATGCTGCCATATCTGTCTTTCAGGGTGACTGCTCTATTCTGAAAACTCCTTCTAAAATAGGTCCCAGAGGTTGTGTTGAGGTTCATGCTTCTCATTGCCTGTTTTAGATCAGTTATTCCCTCATTGAATCCTCTGCCGCTCTTCATCAGACTACTTTTCTGCTACCACTTTTTATTTCAGTCATATGGCAACTTCCACTCTCTACATGCTAGTAACCAAACACTCTCTTTCATTCTACCTCTATTGATGTGTAAAATTAAAGTATACCAATAACTTAAAAAAAATCTCTACTCCAATAATCCCTTCCTCTTATACTGAAGACTCATTTATACTAATAGACTTCAATGATTCTTCAGTCACATCATGACCAATCCTTTTTCACCCAGCAACATTTTTTTCCTATCCTCACTTGCTTCCTGACAACTAAGATGCCACTATTCTCCAGCATCATTCCTTGTATACATCCTCACCTCTAAGGCCCCTCCCTTCTTCTCTCTACTTGTGGAACAAAACTCAAATCCTAATTAAATGTAAGATGCTATGAATCAGCCTCATTCATAGTGGGATAGGGAGAGGGAGCATAGGAGGAATAGACAAACTCTATATAGGGCAGAGGGGTGGAAGGGGAAAGGAGGGGGCATGGGGTTATTAATGATGGTAGAATGTGATGATCATTATTATCCAAAATACATGTATGAAGACATGAATTGGTGTGAATGTATTTTGTATACAACCAGAGATATGAAAAATTGTGCTTCACATGTGTAATAAGAATTTCAATGTATTCTGCTGTCATATATAAATAAAAAATGTAAGATGCTGATTTTTTTTTCCCATCTCTATCAAACAACTGAATTTGGTTTGGGAAAATGGGTACATTTTGCATACCTATGATGCATTTTATGATCACAAAGTTCAAATGAGCTTGAGAATGGTGCTATATATTTCTGCTCAAGTTTCTTATCCATTCAGTGAGGTGGATATTTTACACCTTTTCTTCTTCGCTATCTTACCTCCTCATCCCCACTCTCTCCTGTTTGTGTCCATCCCTCCTAGGTTCTTTTGTTTGGCTTAAAGGGAAAAACAAGAGGTTTTTGTTGTTGTTGTCATTGTTGTTGTTGTTTAATGTGAAAGGAGTTTGGAACTATGGGAAGGGAGTAAGACTTTAGGAAGTTTCCTAGTCTAGCAAAGAGACACAGAGGATCTAGACACAGCTCTGTCCCTAAACTAACCTGTCCCTAACCTGTCTAAACTCAGGTTACCCTTTCAACTTTCTGGAAATGTTCCTCAACTCTAAAATGAGCTGACAAATGGAATGTTTATTGTAATCACTCCAGAAATAATCAGACCTTCAAGCAAATTTTTTCTTATAAGTCTTACAAGCACTGTGCCATTTGAGCCTGTTGAATTCTGAGAACTTTTGTGTTCTGATGGCTGAGAGTATGGAGAGAATGACTACAGGGGGATCTGGGGACCCAGGGAGTAGGAAGATTAGGGCAGAAGAAAAGAAGTTGAATAGAATTTTCTTAGGTGCATTGATGTATATCTTGTTATATTAAAAATCTACTGATGTCATAGGATATTACAAAGCCATTTTAGTATTTGTCATAAATAAAATAATTAGATACACCTCTCAGAGTCATAAATTAGGGAGGAGACTGTCCTAATGTCATGTCTATTTTATAAAGGAAGGTGATGGTGTAACAAAGAGCCCCGAGGGGGGCAGAAAATTGAATTTTGAGAGATGTGACAGAGACAGAAAACCTGCAATGTCCCTACAGTTTAAACTTGAAGAAACTTAGGCACATGAATGACTGACCACCTCAGGCTCAGCAGTGGTTGGAGGGCAGTACACATTAAGTGCACAAAATGGCTTTATGCAAATTAGAAAAGGTATCAACTCTAAAAGTACTTCCTGTCATCAAATTCCAAAAGTACCTGTTATTTGTGGACAAACAGGACTATTTTTTGTGTGTCAGTAGACACTCTTTTTTGCACCTGTGTATCCAGATGGCCACTTTGGCAAGCAGGAGCACAGAGGAAATTTCAGTTGTCTTTGGTGCCTCTCAACCACATGTTCTTATCCGGGGTACCATTCACATCCATAAGCAGGGCCCTAGCAGCCTGAATCTATTCTTTATAGATGTATTAAGAGAAGATAGGAATATTCAAAGAAAACCCTAAATTATTTAAGCAAATACTTTGGAGTGATAAATAAAATAATTAGATAAAATAATTGTTTGCCCAGTGCTTGATATATTTGTCAGAATACTTTCTGCCTAGAATGACTTCATTTACAGAAGTATTTATTACATTTTTTAAAGTAGTGGAGGTTAATTAACTTTCTAGTTAACAATGTTCCAGCTTGAATGTTTGTGTCCCTTTAAACTTCATCTGGAAACTTAATCCCCAGTGCAATTGTATTAAGCAGGGGATGAGGCCATTAGGTCATGAGGGCTCCAATTCATGGATGGGATTAGTGGATTACAAAGTGGTCAGAAATAACCCATTGTGTCCTTTTGTCCCTTTAACCATGTGAGGACCCACCCTTTGCTCCTTCTGCCATGTGGGCACAGAGCAAGGCAGAATTTTGAAAGCACAGAACAGCCCTCACCGGACACTGCATCTGCCAGAGCCTGTATCCTAGACTTCACAGCCTCAAGAACTGTGAGAAATCAATTTCTATTATTTACAAATTACCCAGTCTAAGGCACATTTTTTAGCAGCCCAAAATGAAAACAGAAATTCTTTTCAATGAAGTTATCCTAGACCAACTATATATCTGCATGTGAAAAAAGAAAAGAAAAAGAAGGAAGGACAGAGCTCCACCCCCACCTCACAACATGTACAAAAATTAATTGGAGAAGAATCTAAACATAAAACCCCAAACAATGAATCTTCTTAAAAGAAAATATAGGAGAATATCATGAATATCATGAATCCTGGGGGTATTCAAAGATTTCTTTTATTTTTGTTTTGCAAACATTTATTACGTAAAATAGAAAGCATTAATCAAAAACAAAATTTGGCTGATTTAGACTTCATCAAAATTTAAAACTGCCAGTCAAGGAGGTGCACACCTGTGATTCCAGTGACTTAGGAAGATGAGGAACAAGGATCCCAAGCTCAAAGCCAGCCTGAGAAACTTAGCAAGGCCCTGTCTCAAAATGAAGAAAAAAAAATTTTTTTTTTTTAAAGGGCTGGGTATGTGCTAGTGGTTAAGCACCCCTAGGTGTAATCTCTGAAAGAAAGAAAGAAAGAAAGAAAGAAAGAAAGAAAGAAAGAAAGAAAGAAAGAAAGAAAGAAAGAAAGGAAGGAAGGAAGGAAGGAAGGAAGGAAGAAGAAGAAGGAAGGAAGGAAGAAAATTATTTAAAACTTTTGCTCACCAAATGATACCATTAAGAAAATAAATAAGCAGGCCATAGATGAAGTTTTTGCATATATATATGCATATATATACCTGACAAAGGACAATGTACACATCATTTAAAGAATTCTGGCAATAAAATAGAAATGATACAGAGCTAAACAAGTAAATAAAACTAATGGTCATAAGACTTAAATAGATTTCACAAAGACATGGATAACTAATTTGTTCATAAAAATACAATAATCATCACTTATCATCAGGAAAATTAAAATTAAATTCACAATATAACATTCACAGTTACTAGGATGAACAATGTAAAACATTACCAACATACAGCAAATAGCACTCTCATTTGTTCCATGTAGGAATATAAAATGGCAGTATTATTTTAGAAAATTTTTTTTAGCCATCAATCATAAAATTAAATATTGACATACCCTATGCCCTAACAATCCCATTCCAAAGAAATGAAAGTATATTATCCACGAATATTTATAGCAACTTTATTCCTAATCACCTCAAAGGGAAAAACCCCAATCTCCATTAGAAAAAGAAAGGGTACAGAAATTAAAACATTCCTTCAGTGAAAAAGTATTTTGCAATAAGAAGGAATGAACAACAACATAGGAAAATCTCAAAAACATTATTTTGAGCAAACAAATTCAGTCACCAAATGAGGTTCTAGAATAGGAACAGAGACCCATGGAGATACAGAACAATGGTTGTGGTTAAGAAGTAGGATTGGCATGAAATTTTTTTGGAAAAATAAGAGACCCAGAATAGCCAAAACAATCCTTATCAAGAAGAATGAAGCAGGAGACATCATAATACCAGAGCTTAAGTTATACTGCAGAGCTATAGTAATAAAAACAGCATGGTATCAGCACCAAAACAGACATGTAGACCACTAGTACAGAATAGAGGACATGGAGATGAATCCACATAAATACAGTTATCTCATATTAGACAATGTTGCCCAAAACATGCATTAGAGAAAAGATAGCCTTTTTAACAAATAATGCTGAGAAAACTGAAAATTCATATGCAACAAAATGAAATTAAACCTCTATCTCTTACCCTGCACAAAAATCAACTCAAAGTGGATCAAAGACCTAGGATTTAGGACAGAGACTCTGCACCTAACAGAAGACAAAGCAGGCCCAAATCTCTATCTTGTCTGCTTAGGACCTGACTTTCTTTTTTTTTTTTTTTTCCTTTTTTTTTTTTTTTTAGAGAGAGAGAATTTTAATATTTATTTTGTTTTAGTTTTCGGTGAACAAAACATCTTTGTATGTGGTGCTGAGGATCGAACCCAGGTGCACGCATGCTAGGCGAGCGCGCTACCGCTTGAGCCACATCCCCAGCCCAGGACCTGACTTTCTTAACAAGATTCCTAAAGCACAAGAAATAAAGTCAAGAATCAATAAATGGGATGGATTCAAAATAAAAAGCTTCTCAGCAAAAGAAACACTGAAGTGAAGGGAGAGCCTACAAATGGGAGCAAATTTTTACCATACACACAGCAGATAGAGCACTAGTCTCCAGGATATATTAAGAGCTAAAAAAAACTTAACACAAAAAAAAAAACCAGAAAACAAATAACCCAATCAATAAATGGGCTAAGGAAATGAGCAGAAACTTCACAGAAGAAGATATACAATCAACAAATGTATGAAAAAAATTGTTCAACATTTCTAGCAGTTAGAGATATACAAATCAAAACCACTCTAAGATTTTATCTCACTCTAGTCATAATGGCAATTACCAAGAATTCAAGATACAATAAGTGCTGGTGAGGATGTGGGGGGAAAAGTACACGGATCCATTCTTGGTGGGATTATAAAATGGTGCAAACACTCTAGAAAGCAGTATGGAGATCTCTTGGAAAACTTGGAATGGAACAACTGTTTGACCCAGATACCCATCTCCTTCATCTATTACAAGAGGACTTAAAATCAGCATAGTAGAGTGATGCACCTCAATATTTGTATCAGCTCAATTCATAATGGATAAACTGTAGAAACAGCCTAGATGCTCTTCAGTAGATGAATGGATATAGAAACTGTGGTAAATATACCCAATGGAATATTAGCCTTAAAGAAAAATGAAATCATAGCATTTATGGGTAAATGGACAGATTTGGAGAATATCATGCTAAGTAAGCCAATCCACCCACCCCCCCAAAAAAGGCCAAATGTTTCCTCTGATAAGTAGATTCTGATCCATAATGGGAAAGGGGGCAAGGGAAGAAGGGAGGAACTTTGGATTGAGCAGAGGGGAGGTAGGGAATGGGAAGGAATTTATGGGGGGAAGATGGTAGAATGACATAGACATCATGACCCCTATATGAGTGTGATTGCACAAATTGTGTGACTCTATATCATGTACAATCAGAGAAATGAAAAGTAGTGCCCCATTTGTGTAAAAAATAAAATTAATTTAAAAAGAAGTGGGATTGGCTAAGAATGGGCATGAATAAAATTTTTGTGGAATGAAAACATTCTACATTTTAATGGGGCGTGGATCATACAGGAGTTTGCATTTGTGAAAACTCTTCAGATAATTCACTTAATTTTCTGCACATTTGACTATAAAATTATATCTACATAAATGTACATGAAATAAAAATAAAACTGTAGCACATGCATCCTCTCTTAGATGTGTGAAGGTCATTCTCCTCCTGTCATGGTGTTTAATCTCTGTTATTTACATGCTCATTCACCTTAAGAGGAACTGGTCCAGTTGACTAAGAAGATTTTCATGTCTTCCAACTTACTGGCAAACTCTCTGAAAGATCTAAGTTTGGGCTCTTGATGAATTTCAACCCCAAGAACTTTTGGCAGATACATGACTGTTGAGACTTTGAGAAACTGTTTCTTTTATATCTTAAAAAACCCTATACAAAAATCTCAGACCGGGCTGGGGTTGTGGCTCAGTGGTAGAGCGCTTGCCTTGCATGTGTTGAGGCACTGGGTTCGATCCTCAGCACCGCATAGAAATAAGTAAATTAAAGATGTTGTGTCCATCTGAAACCAAAAATCTCAGACCAAAATAGACCTGGAGAGGCAATTACATGTACATGATACTGTTCTGAGCCTGGAAGTATCCAAATTCACATATAAAGAACAGGTGGACTATAACAGTTCAGAAGGAATCACTGCTTTTTGTGGCCCATAGTTCTGAGTTTCTAGTTAATTCCCACTTCCCAAATATGGGTTTTCTTCTAAGCTGATCTTGACTCAGATTCGCTTTTGCCTTAAATATGGGTTTTTCTACCTCATGGTACAGAAGAGACTTCAAGGTAAGCCTTTGTAAATCTCAGTAAGTATTTGAGTATCTGGTCTGTGAAATGCACTGTGTAGTGAGCCCTGTAAAAAGTCATGGTTTCCAGATTTAAGGTATTTTCTATCGACCTTGACCTCTTGGATAAGTACCAAGACTGTGGCAAAGAAGTCTTGAGGATAAAGGAACCCTGTGACCAGTTGAGAGATTTTAATTGCTATTGAGCTCTACCACTCAGTACTTCTTTCTGGTGAGAAATTCAAATGTTATTAAACTGACCCCATTGATTTCAGTTCACTTACCAAGGGGCTCTAATAGAGTCCTGGGGGATGAGAACAATGCATACCCCTGTATCCTTTACAATGACTCTGATGACTGAATGATCAGGGCTGTCTGTATGTAATGATCACAACAAATTTGCCAAGAGGTTTTGCAGGACTGGTTAGAAACACAGAGAGCAATTGAGACATTAGGGTCAGCAGTAACCTAAGGACTGTGCCTTTCTATAGAACTCTGTATTTAGTATTTAGTATACATCCTATGAAATACAGATAATTCTTAATATCTTACTGCCACAATATAAGTTCATTTTAAAAGGTGACACAGCCATACTGTTAAAGTGCAAGAATCTTTCAATACCAAATCTATTCAGTTCTTCAATTTGGATAATGAGAAATCAAATAGCCAGTTTGGTAGCAATAGATACAAGTGTTTCTAAATCTATTTGGGTTTTTTTTTTAAAGAGAGAGTGAGAGAGGGAGAGAGAGAGAGAGAGAGAGAGAGAGAGAGAGAGAGAGAGAGAGAGAGAGAGAGAGAGAATTTTTTAATATTTATTTTTTAGTTCTCAGCGGACACAACATCTTTGTTGGTATGTGGTGCTGAGGATCGAACCCGGGCCGCACACATGCCAGGCGAGCGCGCTACCGCTTGAGCCACATCCCCAGCCCCTATTTGGGTTTTTGATGATTCATTTTTTGATAGTAAGTTCAGAGAGCAAGAGATATTGTTAAATATATCAAACTCCTCTATATTGCATATTTGGGATAGTAAGAGTTTAGATAACTAAGGGGTGGGGAGGATTTTGGCTTCATTCTATTTTTTTAGTTTTATTTTATGGTATTTTATAAGACAAATCAGCCCAAATTTCTCACCAGGTGTAGAGCTATAAGGGCCCCAGTATTTATGACACAGTCTGAAATTGCAATCATCTCTTTAGCTCATAGTTTAATTGCACTGGAAAATTCACTACCTAAATTGAGGTATAAGAAGTATACATGGATTATGAACTTATGTATATGGATTATGGTTTTATGCATTTCAGGAAGAAAAAAGCACAGATGTTTAGACTGCATAAACTACTTCACTGGTGTATCAAAAAAGCACAGGTACAATTCAAGCAGGTGGGAGTAGGAAAAAAAAAAGAAAGATTTGCAGATAAATTCCTTAGATTCTGACACTACAGTAGAAAATTAGCTTTTAAAACTTTTTTCCTTGTTAAATAGTGGGAATAAGAAGAATATCTTTGCTGGGTAAAGCAACTGTACATTTGTTTACATTTGGTTTACAACTGTAAACCCCACAACTCAAGGGCTTGAAGCAGAAGGGTTGCACACTTGAGGCTAGCCTCAGAAAATTAATGAGATCCTGTCTCAAATCAAAAATAAAAAGGGTTAGGGATATACTCAATGTGAAGCACCCCTGGTCCAGTGACCAGTACTAAAACAAAACAAATGAAAAAGCATATCTTTCCTTATTCCAATTCTTCCCAGGTTGAATTACACTCAAACCAAGCATCAACAACTAAGAAACCCAGTGAAATTATTTATGTGCACATACAGAGAGCACAGATCCTCTTCACATTCACTGAAAATGAGTGTAACATTTTCAGTACAACATGAGGACCTCATATTGTACTAAGAGTTTCCTCTTGGCCTAAACATATATGATGCTGACTTTGTGGATCAGGGTAAACACTACCTATTAGGAAGAAATTTAGGAATATGTTTCCACTTTTATAATCAAAAAGACTGCTGTCAAAGAAACTCAGAATAATGTAAAAGAGATTTACAATCTGTATAGGACAAGTTGCAATTGAACTTTACTGTATCCTTGCTCAAAAGAGAACTCTGACTTTAAGTTTCTTAAAATTAAAAGGCATTTATATAATGAAACTGCTTAGAGAAGTCATAGTAAAAGGTTCTTTCTCACAGAATTACTGAAAAGGAATCTGTTGGTGGTTGGTCTCCCCTGTGGCAATCTGAAAGCTTTAAAACTTGGAAATTAAGAAACTGGGTGGATTATAGGTACAGAAAACTGTCAGGGAAGCAGCCTCGGTCTACTAAGTGCAGGCTGACTGCCCCTAAAGAACTCATAGCTCAGCCTGCAATCAAATACGTCACAGAGGGTCTGGGCTGCCTCTGTGGAGGTGCTTGGTCCCTATTAAATTTAATGGGTCTAAAACTACATTAGGGAAAACATATAGAGAAAGCCTGTTTTCATAGGACCAGGTCCCTACTTTCATGTGTACATGCAAACCTGTTTTAGGTGAAAGCCCACAGCAGAGGCCAACATTCTTTTATTTCATCTGCATATTTTTTTTGCCTATTTTGCATCTACCAGACTTAAAGCTCTGGAGAAAACAATAGTCATAAGATGGTCCTCATGGAATATAATCATAGTGAGAAAGAAAGAAAAACAAGTAAATTAATAATGTGGATAATAGCCAGTGGTGGGAAGGAAGATAAAGCAGGAGATGATTCTGATGATTGGCTGACAAGGAAGGCATCTTAACAAGTGGACACACAGCTGGGAAAATAACAGGAAGAAGATTCCAGACTAGAGAAATACCATCTGCAAACACCTGGAGGTAAGTGTGAGCCTGACATATTAGAGGACACTAGGAGCCCATTTGAGTGAGTGAGCCAGGGGTAGATTTGTAGTTAATGAGTTTAGAGAGGTCTGCAGAAGACAGTGCACAGGATCTGGTGATTCATTGACTGGCTGATTTTAAAAACAGGAAAATCTACAGGGTGCAAGTGAGCATCAGAGTGGGGCAGGGATCAGGGTCGGGTGGTGACAGGAAATAGCATCATTAAAGGAGAGATCAGGGAGTGGTATAAACTGACTTGGAAGATCACTAATGCCATATGAGCATACATGATTTGGGGAAGGAATGGCCAAAAACAAGATGAGCTAGTGTGTTGTTAAGTAGTTTAGGTGAAAAATGATGGCAGTATCTCTGAAGATGGTGACAAGTGATCAAATTCTGTAAGTTTTGAAATATAAACCAACAATCCTTAATGATAGGCTACGGTTTGTGTGATAATAAAGAAGAATCAATAATGGCTTCAAATGTGGAACCTAAGTCAATGGGGTAAGGTAATGCCATTTTTTTTTTCAGAAGACATAAGGGAAAAATCAACTTAGAGGCATAGACATAGCAAGGGTTCTTTTCTGGAACAGATTAAATCTTAGAATTCTTAGAAATCCAATTGGGGATATTGAATAGGAAATTGAATATATAAGTTTAGAACTTGGAAAGTGATAGGCTTAGAGAAGAAAAGTGTCTAGGGACAGAGTAGAGAATAAAGAGAGATGAGAAGCTGAATGAAGTCTGAGTTTTGAAACATACCTAAATTTAGGGGTCCAGAAGTTTCCATCAGAAAAGGCCAGAAAGGAGCTGAAATAGGAACTGGAATCTCAGGAGCCAAATGAAAATTATATTTCTGTTTGTATCAAGTGTTGCCAAAAGTCAGACTGTGATAGGAATAAATATTTGACCATTGAAATAAACAAGGTAGAAGTAACTGTTAACTGGGCAGAAGTCATTTCCTCAAAATTAGATAGACTGCATCTCTTTTGGAATTGATTGAGGAGAGAATGTCAAACAATATAGTAGAGGCAGCAAATATTCTTTTTTTAAATTTTTTTTTAGTTGTAGATGGACAAGATACCTTTATTTTTATTTTTATGTTGGGCTGAGGATCAAACCCAGAGCCTTCCACTGGTAGAGATAACCACTCTACCAGTGAACTACAACCCCAGCCCAGCAAATACTCTTTTAAGGTGATATGTTGAAAACAGAACACAAAAATGGGGAAAAATCTAAAGGGGAACATTGAGTCAAGGGACAATTTTACTTTTACACGATGGGAGATATTATTAGCACATGCTAATATTCTGATATAAATCTGCTGTGGAGGAGAAAGTTGATGGTGTAGGAGAAGGAGGGCAAGTGCAAAGTGAAATCCATAAGTGGGTGAAAGAGAAAGGCCTCCAATGCACATGTGCAGGGGCTGGCTTTGATGGAGCAGTGACAGTTCATCAATGTTAACAGGAGGGAAGGCAGCATCTATTGATCCAACTGCAGGCAGGTTGGTAGATTTGAAGGAAGACAAGCAAGGGCCATTCCATCCGGAATGCTTCTATTTTCTCAATTAAATAAATATTGAGGTCACAAGTCAATGATTAAGTGAGTTAAGTCTTCCTGGGTATTTGAGAAAGATGGAAAAGGGGTAAAGTAGTCTTTTTTAAAAACATGAAGGAGTGAACTTATATGGGAAATATGCATACTTGCTGGAAATGGTGAAGTCCAACTTTAAATATATGGCCAAAGCCTAGAGTATATCCAGTTATTGGAGTCTGGTGATTCTTTCATTTATTTAAGCAACTCATGTACATTAGTGGAATAAGAGAAAGACTGGGTTTTGCCAAGTATGGTTTTAATGTGTTGGAAGAAAGCCAAGTGCAAGTTGATGATGTTTGCAAGAAAGTGCTTATTGCATTGTGTCATGGCATCTAAGCTGGTAGAAAAGGAAAGAAAAATGGGAGGAGAAAGAGATGAAGTAAAGACATGGTAACTTAATGGATTGGCATTTTCCCTGGGGTCAAAGCAGTGGAGCAGCTTAGGAACTAAAATAAGTGAATTTAAAAATAGAAAGTGGGAACAGAGGCAGGGTCGATTAAAATTATTATTTTGGAATTGGCGATAACAATGTGTAATAAATACCATGAGAAGGAGGAAAAGATCACTGCAAAAGAAAAGAGCAAGAAAATGATAGCCTAAGTTGTTGCACTCCATAACTGTGAGCAGAGACTAACTAAAATCCATCTAAAGACACAAATTAATTTCTAAATATTTTAAACAGAAGGGATGACCATGAGCTCAGCAGATCAGTCAAAGAAGCAGGAATAGATGGTATCATATAGTGATGACTTCAAAGACTTTTGAGTTTTTTAAGAAGATGAAAAAATAAATAGCCCGATGTGGCAGTGAGGAACAAGATGAAAGCCTACTACACCCCCAGGTCAGGTTGCTGGAGGGGCAGTAGAACACAGGAAATAAAATAAACAATCTCTTGCAAGGACTACAGGGGCACATGTGATCTCAGGAATATTTAGGATTCGTAGGCAAATACAAAACATGGTGAAAGATTTGGGGAGAGCTAAAAAGGGGCAGGATTTAGGCCAGATCTGGGTGGCACAGAGCTTCATGAGGTCAGTCCCCATACTGATGGATCCTGGAAGTCTTCTAATTCTGGTGGTGCAAGCTGCTGGGAAGAGAACACGAGAAGTTAAATTCTGGTTACTATTCTTGTCCCCTTTTGTTAAGGGTAGGTAGCTAACCATGGCCTCCATCCTCTACAGAGTTTTCTAGGTACCTTGTGGTGGTAAAGTTTTCTTTTCAGTGCTGGGAGAATGTGATTTCACCATAATCATGAGAGATTCACTCTTTCTCAAGACCAAAGTTTTATAAGCCTGTTTACTGATGACAGCCGACAGTGTAGTACTAAGGGGAGGGAGTAGCAGGAATGGATGGTCAGTGAATGGTGTCCTCTTTTTCATTCTCCCCTATCACAAAGAAATATCCTCAGGAAATGAAAGTATGATATAAAATTCACAAAATGTAAGAAAGACAGTCTTTCTCAAACTTTACAATGTCTAAGAATCTTCTTGGAAACTTAATAGAAAAGCAAAAGTCTGGGACTCAATCCCCAAGGAGCTACTGATACAAGGCATTCCCTATGCTTCCTTTTGCCTAGGACGGAAGGGTCAATGCTGAATAGCCTGGAATGATGATTTATGGCAACTCCTTAATTCTAAAAATGTCCAGATTTGCCAGATTTGAACAATAAAATACATTACTCTTAGGAATAAGTCCTGGGAATCTTCATTTTAAACAACCATTCTAATTGATACCAATGCAAGCAGCCTCAGTTCCATGCTTTGAGAAAATCTACTTTATGGGGTGATACTGTTTGTTCTGACAGTTCCAATCATCATAGCTTTTCCATATGAGGCAGGTGAGTTCCATTTTGACCAGGTCCTTATGTTGGGAAATATCTGCAAGAGTCCATAGTGTTTATGATAAAGGTAATTTAATTTATTCAGAAAGGACTGACACCTACTCTGAAATGACTACTATATGTAATATATTATGCCATCTTGAGCACAAAGACACACATGTCCACCACAGACACACGTAAGAGCGTAGAATAGTGCTTATTATGTCACAGACACTCTTGTAAGCACTTAAAATGTATTAGTTCACATAAACCTCAAAACCATAGTGAGACACAGAAAGTGAAATACTTGCCCAGTATCACATAGCAAACACATGTCTCTACTGTCTGGCTCCCCAGCCTATGTTCTTAACTGCTAGGTTGTGCATCTTGGAGATTCTTCTTGTAGGAAAATGCCAATCTTCTTTGCCTCCTCCCTGAACTGGTGATAATCCTTTACAGACTGCCCACTTGTCATCTCTTTGTTTTATTTTATTTCTGCTGATCTGCTATCTACTCTACCAAGTTCTTGTTCATGTTTTATTATGAGTGACATTCAGGATCATTATTATTTGTAGACAGCTCTTGTCTTTTCATTCACAGGAATCTACCAAAATCATAGGCTTTCTTCATTCCCAAATGTGGCGTGAGTAGGAGGCAGGGAATTAGCATTCACCCAGCACTTACTAGCAACTACTTGGTTTCATTTTACATAATCTCTTATTCAATCTTCACAACAGCTTTAAACGGTAAAGTTTTTTTTCTATTTTTTTTTTTTTAATGAGGGAAATGGAGTTCGAGGATCATAAGCAATTTTTCCAGAGAAGCAGAAAGTACTGAGATCAGGGTTTGAATGGTGGAGAGCTGGACTGTGTATCCTGCTTTTTGTGAATACCAACAGGGGCTTCAATTCTTGTTTGCTTGACTCTGATGCTCTCTCCTTGACCTGCATTAGTAATAGTAATAGTAAGGATCCTCTTCCACTCAGGTGTAAAAGCCACTATTGGATGAGGTCTACAATGAAAGATGAAAGAGCAGCACCAAAGATACCCTTTCAGCAATATGCAAGGTATTACTATTTTTTTTATTGGTTGTTCAAAACATTACAAAGCTTTTGACATATCATGTTTCATACATTAGATTCAAGTTGGTTATGAACTCCCATTTTTACCCCAAATACAGATTGCAGAATCACATCTGTTACACATCCACATTTTTACATAATGCCCTATTAGTAACTGTTGTATTCTGCTCCCTTTCCTATCCTCTACTATCCCTCCTCCCCTCCCCTCCCATCTTGTCTCTCTACCCCATCTACTGTATTTCATTTCTCTCCTTGTTTATTTACCCATTCCCCTCGCAACCTCTTTTTTTTTTCACCTTTCTTTTTTTTTTATTTTTATTGATTGTTCAAAACATTACAGAACTCAAGACATATCATCTTTCATACATTCGACTCAATTGGGTTTTGAACTCCCCAAATACATAATACAGACTCACTTCTGTTACATACTCACATTTTTACATAATGGCATATTAGTGACTGTTGTATTCTGCTACCTTTCCTATCCCCTACTATCCCCCCTCCCCTCCCCTCCCATCTTCCCTCTCTACCTCTTCTGCTGTTGTTCAATTCTCTCCCCTTTTTTCCCCCCACCCCCTTGCCCCTCATAACCTCTTATAATTTTGTGTATCACTGAAGGTCTCCTACCATTTCCATATGTTTTCCCTTCTCTCTTCCTTTCTCTCCCCCCATTCGTCTTAGTTTACTGTTAGTCTTTTCCTCATGCTCTTCCTTCCTGTTCTATTCTTAGTGGCTCTCTTTATATCAAAGAAGACATTTGACATTTGTTTTTTAGGGCTTGGCTAGCTTCACTTAGCATAATCTGCTCTAATGCCATCCATTTCCCTGCAAATTCTATGATTTTGTCGTTTCTTAGTGCTGCATAATACTCCATTGTGTATAGCTGCCACAATTTTTTTATCCACTCATCTATTGAAGGGCATCTAGGTTGGTTCCACAGTCTAGCTATTGTGAATTGTGCTGCTATAATCATTGATGTGGCCGTATCAGTATAGTGTGCTCTTTTAAGGTCCTCAGGGAATAGTCCAAGAAGGGCAATAGCTGGGTCAAATGGTGGATCCATTCCCAGCTTTCCCAGGAATCTCCATACTGCTTTCCAAATTGGCCTCACCATTTTGCAGTCCCACCAGCAGTGAACAAGTGTGCCCTTTTCCCCACATCCTCGCCAACACTTATTGTTGTTTGACTTCATAATGGCTGCCAATCTTACAGGAGTGAAATGGTATCTTAGGGTGGTTTTAATTTGCATTTCTCTGATTGCTAGAGATGGTGAGCATTTTCTCATATGCTTGTGGATTGATTGTATGTCCTCCTCTGAGAAGTGTCTGTTCAGGTCCTTGGCCCATTTGTTGATTGGGTTATTTGTTATCTTATTGTTTAATTTTTTTGAGTTCTTTGTACATTCTGGATATTAGGGCTCTATCTGAGGTGTGAGGGGTAAAAATTTGTTCCCAGGATGTAGGCTTTCTATTTACCTCTTTTACTGTTTCTCTTGCTGAGAAAAAACTTTTTAGTTTAAGTAGGTCCCATTTGTTTATTCTTGTTATTAACTCTTGGGCTACGGGCGTTCTATTAAGGCCCTCGAAACCTCTTATGTGTGATTTTGTATAACAATGAGGCTGGGATTGTGGCTCAGAGGCAGAGCGCTCACCTAGCATGTGGGAGGCCCTGGGTTCGAACCTCAGCGCCACATAAAAAATAAATAAGTAAAGCAAGGTATTACTATTAACCATTTCACATCTGTTATTTGAAGAAATTCTAGATCCTCCTCCTCCATCTAAAAAGGACTTATTTTCTGACATTTTGTCCTATATACATGGCTCTACTTATTAATAAAGAAACGTTATTACAATGGCCACATGGCTGATAGTGAGTAAAATTATGAAAATGCCCCCTTCCCCCTGGTGGGTATGCTCTGGGGACAGCAGGACAAATGAAGACACCAAAGACAACACTCTGCAATGAGCGTTTGCTTCTCTCTCTTATTGTAAATTGTATATTTGGATGAAGATCAAGTCATCAGAACCTCCAAAAAAGAAACCTCAGTGCTGAGTTTTAAAGAGAAACGTTGCCACAATCCAGGCACATAAGCTGCCAAGAAAAAAAATGAAGGGAAAAAACTGGACAAAAATGACTATAACAGCCAAGGACACAAAACAAGTCCCCTGAAAGTGATTGATCCTGACGTGGCCTGAGTCTTGTTAAGACTTTTAGCAAGACTGAGTAATGGCTATAAATCCTCAGAGCAACTCGACAGCTGTATCATCTTGTGTCTATAAAATGCCTATCTTTTCATTCCCTAAGACCATTCGGACTCATATTTTCCTCAGTGGGGATGCCCACGTTCAAGTTTTTACTCTCAAAAGGAAGTCAAAGATTAAATAGGTGTAATATTTTTTGTATTTGCCAAAAGATAGAAAGGACACGAAGTTTTACTGTAGGGAAAAACCCCAATCTCCCCTCAGAGAATACATGGTTTGGCCTCATTTCCTTAGATACTTCACCCAACTTTGCCCATACTTTTCTAGTAGGAGGGGCAGCCTTCCACCACAGTGTGCAAGGCATGTTTCAAGTTAGCATCTTTCACCACACTAAGCACACAGTACATGTTCCTTATCTGACAGATGTGTTACTCACTTTGGGGGAATTTGAGGGCCAAAAAATCTCACCTGATTGGAAGACATAGAGGACTGTAGCAGCTTTTCTGGTATACAGTCAACTTATTGCAATGGGAAATCAGTTTGAGAGACTGATAGATGATAAAGCTTTGTGTGTTTTAATACATAAGGAGTTATTATAATAACTATTAGTATACATTAAGTGAAATTTCATTAAAATTTCAAGTGTCTCTCTGTGTGTGGGGGGGCGTGTAAGTGCAGGCAATGTTGAGAGATTATATGGCTTAATGCAGAAAAGACCTCTTGATTTTCCTCTTAGGGTTTAGCACATGAAGAAAAAAATGGGTTTACCTACCCTCACATTTTCTTTTTATTTTCACTTTTTTTTATTGGTTCTTTTAAGATATACATGACAGTACAGTATATTTTGACATATTACACATACCTGGAGTATAACATATTTTAATTAGGATCTGATCTTGTGACTGTACATGATATAGAGTTTCACTGATCATGTATTCATATGGGAACATAGGAAAGTGATGACCATCACATTTTCTTACCCAACCTTAAGTCTTTTTTTTTTAATTTTAAAAGTAGATGGAAGTAATAAACACACACACACACACACACACACACACACACACTGTACTTGCAGATTCTACTTCCATGGATTCAACACACTGTGGATAAAAAAATATTTTTAAAAAATTGTATATGTAGTAAATGTACAGATTTTATTCTTATTGTTCACTAAATAATTTAGTTCAACACCTATTTTCATAGAATTTTATATTGTTTTAGGTATTGTAAGTTATGTAGTGATGACAAAATATTTTTGAGGATGTGCTATTTGCAAATACTACACTATTTTATATAAGGGAGTTGAGCATCCATGGATTTTGATATCAAGGCACAGCCCTGGAAACAATCCCCTGGGGATACTAAGGGACACCTGGGTATAACTTATGATTCACATGTGGTGGGAGGTAGATAGATATAGATTATAGGTCTAGTTATTTACAAAGAATGTACAGTCAGTCTCATTTTCATTTGGGTATATAATATAATGTTACTAATACTTAATTATCACCTGCTCTTGCTTCAATGAACAAAACTTAAAATTCTCTCTTACATATTCTTATTTTCATGGACACAATCATGTGTATTGTTTACTGCACATACTGTAAGAATTTTAAGATAAGCTAACTGGAGTTCTCCAGCATTCAGTCCACATCTGATATCTCAATAAAGTTTTTTTATTGAAGCAAGAGCAGAGGTTAATGGAGTTTTAGAACTATTATATTATATACCCAATGATGATTTCAAAACCTATGGAGATTTTTCTCAGGTTTTGACTGCATTTCCCACTTATTTATATCTGGCACAAGGGAGAAAATAATAATTTCATGACAATTCATGTCACAGTTCTATTTTAAGCACCAGGATGCAATCTACAGTGATCATCCTTTTATTGTTGTTTTCAGGATGAGACCGAGGCTGCTTCCCATTAATCTGCCTGTAAAATTTGCAACAATAAGTATGCTCTGAGTTAGCTTCCCAGCTTTGTTATTTACTAGCTGTGTGACCTTGAACATATTCTAAGCTGTTATATGCCCTGGATTTCTATTTTAAAAAGAGGGATTGCAATAATACATGATTTATAGGGATGAATCAAGGATCAAGTCATATGCAGCCTGTGAAAGAATTTTTAGCAGAATCTGAGTTGCCCCTACTCTGTCATGACTTCTCCTAGCAGATGCAGAAGAGAATTTTAAAGCTTAAAGATTCCATGAACTCATTTAATCCAACTCACTTCTCTCACAGACCAGGAAATGAAGGGCTAAAGGGAGGAGGTGACCTACCCAGATGCTTAGATGCTGAGCAAGGACAGAAGCTTAACAAGAGCCGCTGATTCCCTGTTCTTGGTGGTTCCCATGAACCATTTATTAAGTCAAGGGGGTAACATCAAATATATTATTTCTGAATTTCATGGGATAAGTGAACGAGACTGGTAAAGTGAGGATGCCTTGGCAGTAATATGGCTTAAGGGAAAGATGGTTTCTGCATTTGTCAGTAAGTACTTTGACATCAGTTTTCCTCTTGAATTTCCAGCAGGAAAACTATCTACATTCTTAGCATTGAAACATGGATTATGAGGTTCAGATAACATTACTCCATTCTTCAAACAATTATTGAACACCTTTGATAAACCAGATGCAATGCTAGTCTGAACATTTTACTAGTTTCCAAAAAAAATAAAATATATTTTTTTCCCTTTTCTAGTTTCTGATTTCATTCTTAGTCGTATAGGTCTCTAAAAAGCCAACCCATTAATCGCTTCGACTCTCTCCTGATAAATTATTTAAAAACCTTCTTCTTTGGTCTGGAAACATACCGTCTACCTTGTTACTCTGGCTGAATGGTGTGTTTGGAAGGAAAACTAGTTTTCAGTTATCTTATCTAGTAAAAACTCCAAATGAGCTCTTGGCAGCAGAAGATAAGCTAAGGTGGGAAGAGGGAGAAATACTACTAAATAATAATTCTGTGTCTCATGCACACATACACATGATTCTGTTTCAGTTTGCATAAGACCCTGGATATTTTCTGTTCTGCTTCCCAGAAATCACTGAGGCACAGCATCCACGGATTGTGTTGCTGACTAATTGGAATGAGCCAGAGTAGAGACCATGACCCAGGGACCAAGTTGATGTCACTTTTAGTTAGAGGATAGGAAAGCACATTCCAGAGACATGCTATTATGCACTGCTGAAATTAAGGGAAAATCAGTTTCTAGAAATTCATGAAGAAGGATGATTTTTAATGAGCATTTTTGTTTATTTTCATTAGTGATAGCTTACTGACCCAATTAATGAGAAGTCAAAGCTTTAGTTGCAGAGATGATTAAGGAGAAAATAAAAGCATAACTATTTAGAATGTTACTCAAAATTACACAGAGAAAAATATTTCTTAATCACGGAATAAAAATATATTAATTCTAAATTATATAAATATATTTATATTTAATATGTGCCAATCATTGGTATTATAGTCTACAGAAGTCAGGAAGTTTTGAAGGTGCAGTCAAAATGTGTAGAAAAGGTCTACAAAGACTGAACCAGAATGAACTCTCTTTAGTATGAGTTATTCTCCATCCATGCAAAATTTATTATTACTACAAAACTCAAAGATTCAACAATATCTTCTAACTTGCCCACCTATGAATTCCTGCAAGTGGGTACTTATTTCAGTTGGATTCTTACTACTGATGCCTGGAGGAAGAATCAATATTCTAAGAAGCAATTGTCATAGCGCATTTGCCTCTGCTCTGTCAGTATCCAGCTCTGTGAATTAGCTTCAGTCTCTTCATCTATAAAATAACCCCATTATCTTGGAAGCACATTGGTTTTTTGTGTATTTCAACTCTGAAATCCTATAACTGTAGAAATAGTTCAACAGAGACCTGTTCAATTATTAATCTTTCCCCATCTTTCCATATGTAACTGATAACTGAATTTAGATATGTGTGTATACACATGCATGCACGTACACACACACACACACACACACACACTCCTACACAACTTCCTTTCCTCTCTCATCAGAAAACTTTCTACAATGAAAGGAAATTTTGTTGTGGAGGCAACAACCTACAGGTGCCTGAATTTTTAGTTTTTTTCTTTTTCAAAATTTTATTTAATACATAATAATTATATATGTATATATATTTATGAAGTTTAGTATGATAAGTCAATACATTATACAGTATGTAATAATCAAATCAAACTGATTAGAATTGCTTTATATTTGGAATTTTTAGAATCCTCTCTTCTAGTTATTTTGAGACATATAATAATTGCTGGGAAGTGTAGCCTACTACACTGTTGAACACTAGAACTTATTGCTCCTATTCACCTAAACTTCAATAACCATTAATGAACCCTCTCTCTGTTCCTTCCTCCCCAACTTTCCCAACCACTAGTGACTACTATTCTACTCTGAACTTAATGAGATCAACTTTTTTAATTTTCACAGATAAATGAAAAAGAGTAGTGAAAGGGGCCATACATGTGTTATTGGCTTGGCTTCTTTCATAATATCTTGCAACTCCATTCATGATGATACAAATGACAAGATTTTCTTTTTTTTTTTTTTTCTTTTTTTTTTTAGTACCAGAGATTGAACTGAGGGTTGCTTAACCACTGGGATACATCCTGGGACTTTCCTATTTTTTTTTTATTTTGAGACAGGATCTTGCTAATTTGCTTAGGACCTTGCTAAATTGTTGAGGCTGTCTTTGAACTTATGATCCTCCTGCCTGAACCTCTGGAATTACAGGCATGCACCACTGTGCCTGGTTCATTTCATTCTTCTTTTGACTAAATAATATTCCACTTTGTATCAATATGCTATGCTACATTTTCTTTATCAATTCATCTATAAGTGGACATCTCACGTGATTTTATACTTTGATTGTTGCAAACAGAACTACAATAAATATAGAAATTCAAATCTCTCTTGACATACTGATTTACTCTGGATTTATACTGAGTAGTAGTTTTTCCTCATGGTATAATAGCTCTATATCTAGTTGGACTTGAGAAATATCCATCCTTTTTTCCATAATAGCTGAACTAATTTACCTTCCTACCAACCACATATAAGACTTCCCTTTTCTCTACATCTTTGCCATTTTTTTGCATGTTCTTGTTAATAGTGATTCTACCTGGGATGAAATAATACATTATTAAGATTTTGATTTCCTTGAAGATTTATGGTGTCAAGTATGTTTTCATATGCCTGTTGGACATTTATATTTCTTTTTTTTTGTTGTTTTTGAGAAATGTCTATTAAAATCATTTGGCACATTTTAAATACAATTATTTGGGTTTTTGCTATTGAATTATTTGTGTTCCTTATATATTCTAGATATTAATCCCTTATCAAATAATGAATAGTTTAAAAATGTTTTCTCCTAGTTCCTTGGTTGTGGGTTCCATCTGTTTTTCATTTCCTTTGCTGTGCAAAATCTTTCTAGTTTGAGATAATCCCTATTTCTATAATTTCTTTAGTTCCTTCTGCTTCTGAGTTTTTATTAAAAAATTGCACATACTAATATATGAGCAAAATAAGTCATATAAAGTTTTCCAACAAAGAAAAGTCTAGGACCAGATGGCATCACAATAAATTTTGTCAAATTTCTAAAAACAACTATAAATTATTCTTTTCAAAGTATTCCAAAATCTTAAAAAGGAGAAATCATTTCCAAACTAATTTTATGAGTCCAACATTACCAAGCAACCAAAACCATGCAAAGACATAACAAAAAAGAAAATGCATATCAATTTTTCCAATAAATCCAGATGGAAAAAAATCTCAACAAAACACTAGCAAACCAATTCCAGCAACACATCAAAAATCATACACTATGACCAAGATGAATTTATGCCAGGTATACAAGAATGGTTCAATATAGACAAGTCAAAAATATAACACAAAACATAAACACAATTAAGGAAAAATATGTATGATTATCTCAATAGCAACAAAAGGATTTGATAAAATGAAACACCCCTTTATAATAAAAATTCTTCAAAATTAGGCATAAAATAAACATATCAACACCATTAAAGCTGCAAGTGACAAGCCCACAGTAAACATCATACTAAAAGATTAAAGCTGAAAGCAATTTCTCAAAGATCTGAAATAACACATGTATGCCCCCTTTCACTACTCTTTTTCAACATGATACTGGAAGTCTTAGCAGATTGATTCAGCAAGAGAAAGAAATAAAGGACATTGAAATTGGGAAGAAGGAAGTCAAATTATGCCTGTTTGTAGATTATGTGATATAATGTAGAGAAAATCTTGGACTCTACCAAAAATTGGTTAGAACTTATAAATTAATTCAACGAAGTTACAGGATATAAAATCAACATACAAAAAATCAGTAGGATTTCTATATTCCAATAACAACTTGCTGTAAAAGAAATCAAGATATCAAAAACATAAAAAGTACCTAAAAATAGTTGATTTATTTGTTTGTTGTCTAAGGGAGGAAATGGGCTAAATAAATATAAGCATTAAAAAGAGCTAGAAAGAATAGATGGATTTAGAAACCAGAGTTTAAAGCAGGAAGAGATGAAGTATCTGAGTGAATGAGGAAAATGATCACCCAGAGTTGGAGTTTGGGATATAGAGGAAACCTGTGACAGAAGATCATTAACCATCACTTTTATTCACAAATTTTTATAACCTGAATGTCCTTCTTGATCATCTTGAGGAGTTACATGGCAGGCTTTAGGAGACTAGATAGGGCTTTTTTTTTTAAATCTTACATTGGACTTTTGGATTTTCCTGGTACAACCTGAGATATTTTAATTATCTTTCCAATGTTTTTTAGATACTATTTGATTCTGTGCTCATGTAGAAAGGGACATGATGTAGTTCAAGTTTATTAAGGTATATATAGATATGATGACTATTTTTTTAGCTTCTTGTGCCCATATAAATATTTTTCAGTTCCCTAATGTCCACTGTTGCTGCTCTAGCCACCCTGACACTAGAAACTTTGTAACATGACTATATCCTTTATCTAACGGCATCATACCAAACTCTTAGTGACAAATCTGCTCTTACATTTCTCCTGCTTCACATTTCAGTTTCTTCGATATCTTTACCAAGTGGGTGACTGTGTTAATCTCATGCACACACTAAAGATGGGAGATGACAGCTACAAGCTAGGGTATACCACGAAGCTATTTCACAACAATTTAGGGTCTAGTAATTCTTCAGAAAAAGCTATAAAGTTATCTCATGGTGACAGCTACAAAAAAAACTTTCTCTAGCATGCCCATCTGTGGTGGGTCACCGGGCCTGGCATAGGTCTTATTCTGTTCAGCCTTTCTATAAATAAAAGAATCCCAAATGTCATCAGAAAGTAAATTTTACAGAGATAGATGTGGGGTCATATATCCTCCAGATTAGGAGACCTATGTGTGTGTTTCTATAGGATTTAATACTTCCCAGCACTTTTTAAATATATCATTTTTTTAAAATTTGATCCTCCTTGCAACCCTATGGAGCAGGCAAGGCAGAAGACATGGCCCCAGATAAGGAGTCAAGCCTTGAAAAATCAAATTAGTTCCCCAAGCCACACAGAAGCTGTGATAGTGTCCATGGGAGTGCTCTCTGGATTTGACTTTGGATTTAGAGTCCACTCCTTCTTAACAGTCAGGTGCTCTCTCTGGGTAAATCTGGCTAGGGTCAGAACTACTCTTTAGGATTTCACAGGAACTTGTAGTCAATAATCTCATAGAATCATTTAAACTCTTTACTAGGTTTGGCTATCATGTCAGTGTACTTTCAGCAAAGTTCAGTTCTAGAAATTTCAAAACCAAGAGAAAATCACAAGCTCATTGAAGAGCTACTTGGAATAGGCATCATTTAATAATAAGCAATTATTTAATTGCTTATCTGGATTACATTTAATTAGTGAATAAGAATAAGTAGCTCAGGCTGGGATGTAATTTTTGTCTATAGTGCTCAAGGCCCTGAGTTTGATTCTCAGCACACACACACACACACACACACACACACACACACACACACACACACACAATTAACTCTAGTTTAGAAATGGGGAAAGTGAGTCATTTCCTGAATCCTATATTAGTTGTTTTATTGCTTCCTTACTTTAATTATCTCCCTCATGTTCTTGTTATGTCACTAGTGGGATAAAGAACACACTGACTCAGGTGAAATATATAGCACAGCCCATTAAGGTCAATTGCCTGATATTTGGTAATGGTTTTTTTTTCTTATACTCTAAATGTTGGCCTTGGAATTATTGCCTGGTTATAAAAATTGAGGCTGTCTTAATCTCTGGTTTTGGAAAGACACTAAATAAGATGTTTCTTCAATACCTTCTTTTCAAATTATTTATTTGGGATTAGAACCTCAATTTGGGAAAAATAAGTATTTGTATTCCTTTCTCTTTTGTTTGGTATTCTTAAAAACTAAGATTAGACAGCAAATTCAGTATATATTTGGTTCAACATAAACTCATTGTCAAAAATTTCTTTATTCAGTTATCACTGATTTCTTTTCCTTCTTCCTGTTCAATTTATCACTACTTCTTTTTGATTCATTAGAAAACGTGTGCTCATTGAGTTTTATTCTACCCTTAACTCAGAAACCAGGAAGGCAGAACATTCCAGTAGAGTGGTATGCCATAGGCCAATAAACAATATGATTGACATACCTGTCTTTGAATCCTGCACAACCATCAAGTAGTTCTGATATTACTAGTCATTGATTTCATAGTGTATCAATGTCCTTGCACAATATAAGAATGAGACTCTTCTTGAAGAATAATAGTGAAGATAAACAATTCAGCCTGCTCTGGAACTATAAGTTCATGGAGAGAAAATGATTGAAAAAGACATCAATTTTACAAATGTAAAGCTAGTAAATATCATGAAATTGCTTTGTAGAGAATAAACTTCTCAAGGTGGAGGAAATACATACTGCTTATTTTTCTTTCCTTTCTTAGAAAATGATGTCTATAGAATCTCCAGAAGTAATTATATAAAGACCTCTCCTCCCAGGTATCTCTGAGTGTTTGAACTATTAAATATTTTAGGGCTATGGCCTCAATTATATTGTTCATGAATGGTAGTTATTATTCTCTTTTGAGTGGCTCATAGGTGCTGACTCTGTGCATGGCACTCTATCCAGAGATGCCCACCTAAAATTACCCTGCTGAGCTAATCTGAGGTGAAAGGTAAGAGAGTGGCTTTGGTGGTAGTGAAAGGCTGTGAGACAAGGCAGAAAGCACTGTAGGACAAATTATATTGTCATAGTGTGTGCATTTCCAAATATATAACAACAAATCCCACCATTATGTACAACTATAATGCACAAAAAATAATACAGAAAAAAGAGAAAGCACTGTAGAATCAGAATCAGGGGCTGTGATTTCAACATCACTTCTTAATTTTATAATATTGAGAAAATCAGGTACTCAGAACTCAATTTCTTGAACTGTAATGTGAAATAATAATATGTGCACCCAAAATCAATTGTGATGATTCAGTGAGATAATATTTGAAAGCTTTTCACATATGATGCTCTCAATATGGCTGTATGAAATTTGCTGGAATATCAGTTACTGTGAAGAATTCTGGCTAAGGGCTATTAAGGAATTTTCAAAATCACAAATGTGCATTTCCAAGAATCTACTCTGTGGAATCTGACCATGCTTTTAGCTGTTAATAGATTTTAAATAAAAATAAAGGATTTCATACTCAAATAAGCTCAATGAGGCTGTATATAGTCATAAAAAGCACATTAGGATACAAAGCAATTAAAAGTCCTATGATTTTTTAAAAAATCTTAAATTCAAGTATTTAGCCAAGTAATATAGCCATAGAGTACATTCTCATAGAATATATATTAAATCCTTGCAGAATATGCCATCATAGAATTATGGAAGGGAAAGAGATATTAGAAATTATCTTGTTAAAACCCCGATTTATTTTATTTAATGAATAAGAATATTGGGGTACATAGAGGTTGAAGAATTTATCCAAGATCATAGCACTGAAAAATGGTAGAATTAAGATGAAAACACAGATTGATGTTCTTTTCCTTGTACTACCTGCTACCAATACAGATTAAGTCTCCATTGGCTAACCATGAATCGCTCATTAAGAGTCTTTGAAAAGGGTTGGAGTTGTGGCTCAGGGGTAGAGAACTTGCCTTGCACCTGCAGAGTGCTGGGTTTAATCCTCAGTACCATATAAAAATAAAATAAAGGTATTGTGTCCATCTACAACTAAAACAAAATGTTAGGAAAAAAAAACAGAGGATGGGGTTGTGGTTCAGTAGTAGAGAGCACTTGCCTAGCATATGTGAGGCACTGGGTTTGATCCTCAGTACTAGATAGATAGATAGATAGATAGATAGATAGATAGATAGATAGATAGATAGATAGACAGATAGATAAGATAAATTAAATAACAGAGTTTTGTCTATCTACAACTAAATTTTTTTTAAAAGAGTATTTGAAACAGCAGCCCAGATCCTTTCTCCTGCACTTAAACTGTGTATACCCTTTCTCAACATTTGAGTTCACCAATCTCTTTATTCCTCATGCTAGTGAGCGGGTGCAAATTCAATACCATGTTCATTCTGCACCAAGAAATAGCTAGTTCTAAATACCAGTTCACTCAAATATATTCAACTTAATTAAACTTGTGCAAGTAATTGTGCAAGTATTTATTGAATCCTTATTCTATAGCAACATGGTAAGGTATCCAAAACTGAGAGAGACCTAGTCATTGAGGAGTATTAACTTAAATATTCAAAGGCTTTTGTACAGTTTATCAAGCCTGTTAAGGTTTAGAAATGTACATCTGTTGTATTTACCTAGACAGATTAATCTTCATAGCAGTATCATAATATTTGACTTACAATAAAATGCCCAAAACCACATTTTTAAGAATGAGTATTTTCTCTTACAGTAATGATCACGTTTTGCCTCTTTGTTCTTATTTTTCAGTGTTCTTTTATCCTTTTAAAGAAATTTTTTAAAATCTTGCCGATATACACCTTAACCTGAAGATGTTCAGTGTCTATTTGCTTATTTGTTATGTGAAGTTCTACTGTATTGTTAAAATCATATTTGACTGAAAGTCAGATGTGGCCTGCTCCTATAATCCCAGCCTCTTAGGAGCCAAAAGCATGAGGCTCACTTAAAGTCCAGAAATTAGAGGCCAATCTAGATAATATAGTAAGACACTGCTTCAAATATACGTCTCTCTCTCTCTCTCTTACACACACACACATACCAAGAAGGGAGTGTGCTTGGCATCAATTCAAGAGTAAATCATTTGCCTAGGATGTGGAAGGCCTATGGCCCATTTCTAGTGCTGAAAAGATATCATTTGGCTGGGTAAAAGAGAAGAGGAAGACTTAAGAGTACCATTCACAGGAAAATGGATTAATTAAACCCAGTGTAGGGTCTAGGGTTGTAGCTCAATGGTAGAGCACTTGCCTAGAATGCGTGAGGCACTCAGTTTGATTCTCAGTGCTACATTATAAATAATAAAATAAAAAAGTCCATAGACAACTAAAAAAATATTTAAAAAACTAAAAATACAAAAAACAGGGTAGCCGTGTCTTCTTCAAAACATACTCCAGAACTATCAGAATCTGAATGAGAACATTCAGCACCTTTATTGTTTGGATCGACAGTATAAACCCTGGATCTGAATAAATACCTCCACTGTTAACCAAAGGATTTGTTTTATTGACTTCTAGTCTCTTTTCCTTGCATGAGAAATAACCTCTGGAATACTATTCCTTTCCAAAATACAGTAAATTCTCCTACCTTACATATAACAAATGTATTTGCCTTTGCTAAGCAGTTGAGTTCCATCTCTTAATGTCATAGATAGCTGTCTTAAAATTACTCTCAAACTCCAAATTGCCATGTTCTAGAACAATGATTTATTGTTTGCTGAATATTTTTCTAGCATTCAGACTCCTGAGTAAGTACAGCATCATATATCTAGAGTAAAGCAAGCCATCAAGCATTCTGCTAAACTTATAAAAAATAATTTTTGGATAAAAATCTCATCACTGCCTACTCCAGAAGCCTTTAATGGTTTCTAATTCTATTTGTCTAAAACTTTAAGTCCACTATCCTCAGCCTATTCATAGATCCATCTGAAAGCATTTCCTTAAAATAATGATTGGAATTATTTTAAAAAGCATATTTGTTTTTTAACTTAAAATTAATATGTTACTACCTACTGAAAATTGAATGTGTATTTGTATTTTAAAAATATTTGCTGGGGCTATCTCACTAGGATAGAGGGCTTGCCTGGCATGTACTAAGGCTCTGGGTTCAATCCCTGTACTATCCAAAAAATAAAAATAAAAAATAAAAGAAATTCTTAGGACCCTTTGAAATATCTTCTAATTGGATTATTCTGAGACATTTATCCTGATAAGAATAAAAGAAGTTAACTTTTAAAAGCTGAAAGTCAACTGACAAAATCAGGTGACCAGATAGGATACAGAACTGTTACAACAAACAAACAAACTTGAATTAAGAGGAGATTACTCTCAAAATCAAGAATGAATCAAACCAGTAACTATAAAATGTTTTGTGAGGATATTGTGCCTTCTGCAAATTAACAAGAAAGTTTATAGGTATCTAGATGCTGGGTCTACTAATGCCTCATTTGGCTCTTGAACTTTGACTCTACATTCATTTTCCCTGACTTCAAAAATCACAGCTAAATTATTTGGCATAATATTTTTAAAATACTTTCTCATCCTATTATGCACCAAATTCATAATTAACTTTCATTCTCTTTTGTATTTATAGCAACATTTACTCTATGGCTTGGTAGCTAGCAGGTACTTAATAGATTTTGTCTTATTCTTCATCTTAACTATTGAATTAAAAACTAAGCAGATATTTGACAAATTGTTGTTCTTGAATATTGCTGTTTCTATATTAAGAACCAGATATCCTATTTGGTGGCGAGGCTCCCCAAAACAATCTATCTTCCTTTCTTAGAGTGTTTCCTGAAATGTTATCACTTTTTGTTTTGTTTTGTTTTCTGCACTGTTCTAAAGCATTTTAAAATTTCTAAGATATCTACTATACATAGGGCTTGTGCCATTAAGTCTTGTCTATTTTAAATACTCAAAAATGCTTCATTTGATTAAAAAAACATTATAGTGAACATATCTAGGGTGATTATAAATTGCCAAGCTTATGAGTTTTCAAGAGGTACCCTTATGAGATAAGTTTAATTAAGCTAGGCATTCTATTAATCATTTCTAATTACTCATGCAAATCACAGACGCTCTGGCCTGTGGTTTAATAGTCTGATTTGATCCCAAATGCAGCTGAATTCTGTGGCCCAATGAGTATTTCAGTGAACAATGAACATGTCTTCACTGATCTTGTTACTCTTTCTAGATGTGGTAATTGTTAGAAAAATCACAGCTATATTAGGTATAAGTGGTTTTTTTGTTTTTATTTCATTTTTTAATTTTCTTTTTCTTTCTCTTCTTCTTGTTTGTTTTTTTCTTCTTCTGGCATTGGGGATAAAATCCAGATACTTATACATGCTCAGCAAGCTGAGCACCCACCTCCTTTCCCTCCCTCCCTCCCTCCCTCTCTCTCTCTCTCTCTCTCTCTCTCTCTCTCTCTCTCTCTCTCTCTCTCTCTCTCTCTCTCTTTGAGACAGGGTCCCATTAAGTTGCCCAGGCTGATTTCCAACTTATGATCCTTCAGCCTCAGCCTCCTCAGTACATTGTTACAATGTTTTAATTGCTGAATCAACAGAGACAAAGGTAAAAGAATGCAATAAACTGTTGTATTGCTACCTACAGCAGTACTTCCAACAATGCCCCCACCTGGATGTGCGCTGTCCAGGGTGCTGACCAAGGATGGATCCTTTTATTCTTCCTAGACAGTTTCTACTGGTTCACTTCAAAATGGATGTTAATGAAAGCATGTTATCCTGAATTCGATATCAATTTTTCGCATACATAAAAAGCACATAGAACTTCTTCAATCTGATTCCATATTTCTTCTCTATTCCAGGGGGTTCATAATTCAAGTATGAATTTTTAAAATGAAGCTTTTTCACCTATCCTTATTCCAAATTTTTAAGGAAAATCCATAATTACAAAAATATGATAGACTTATTTCTAAATAAATTTGTAATTTATAGTCTGTAAGTTTTGAAAAGTAGTAATAATTTTAAGTGTAGGAATTACTATTTATGCAATCAAACTATAATGCTTGGTGAATCTCTGAATTCAAAGATTACCTTGTAATCATTTTACATGTACTTGGGGATTATATTCTATAGTTTTAAGTCCCTGCCACTTTTCTGTTCCCTAGTAAATTTGCCTCAAATTTGATCTTCATACTTAGATGGAAATATTGAAACCTTCAGTATAACAAAAGAAAAAAAAGCAAAAGAAGTATCTATATCCATCCTCCACCCTTCCACCCCTTCACAGAAACTTCTCCCAAATTATGTTGCCAATCTAGGCAAGCTAGAAGTGACTGTCACAACCTCAGCTTCCCTTCTCCCATCACTTCTCTTACTGGAATGTTTCTACCTTAAATTTTGAATCTTTATGTCCCCTTGGACATTCCCACCATCAAAATCTGCTGTCACAAAATGTCTTGCTAAATCAGTTTGTACTAAGATATAAAGGACAGATAAAGTTGGATTTGCATTTGAATAGAGATCACTGTTTCACTAAAGGGATTAGGCTCTGACCTGAAATTTTAGGCATCAGCAAATAGATGATTGGAGAACCACTGAAAGGAATTGAGCCTTCTTAGTTCCCATGAAATCATACAAAATGTGCATTCACTATTCACCCACCAGAGAGATGTGTGATCTACTAGTTGAAATTTACATTCTGGATCCAAACTGCTGGAATTTAAAGTTAGACTCAGATACTTTCTTACCTATGTGGTATAATGCTGGACAATTTTTTTGAAGTTTCCCTATGCCTCAGTTATTACATCTGAGGGGGATGAAGTAAAGGGGATAAAGATAATATTATCTATTTTTGTAGAGATATAGATAGTAAAATCCCTTGATTCAATGCATGTGGAGCAATTAGAAGACGCCGTACATATGCTTAGTACCCTGTATGTGTTTGACAAATAAAACAAATGTTAACTAATAGAGTGGCCTTGAAGTCTCTGAAGATGTTTTAGTTATCCCCAGGGACTATACTACATAATTGGACCACTAATTAGATTAAGACAAGAAATTTTATTTTAAGGACACATGAAGAGGAAGGACAATGGGGGGGATGTTTCTTAAATTAAAACATTTCCTGGGCTGGGATTCTGGCTCAGAGGTAGAATACTCACTTAGCACATGTGAGGTCCTGGGTGGGATCCTCAGCACCACATATAAATAAATAAAATTAAGGTATTGTGTTCACCTACAAATAAAAAAAATTTTTTAAATTCCTTAAAAAAGCATTTTTTTAAACAATGGTTTCATGATGATGGTAGTGTAGAATAGAGTGGATGTCTAAACTCATGACTGCTTCTTGCCTTTTCGTCTCCTCATATCTCTCCTTTATTTCCCTTTTTAAATTTATTCCACAAATATTATTTGGACAACAAGAGGAGGAGAAAGACAGCTGGGAATCAATGATAAGGAACTTAGTTGTGGATACTTGGGTTTGAGTTGCCTTTTGAGCAGTCACATGACTATATCCAGCTGGCTGAATTCTAGGTTCTGACCTCAAGTGGAGATTAGTAGTCAAGAGAGTAAAAGAGATCCCTTGCGTGTAGTGGGATTTAAAGATAGGCTGCCCCAATAGAAAGCCTACATATTAAAGAAGGTCAACCAGGCACAGTGGCACACACCTGTATTCCCAGCAGCTCAGGAAGCTGAGGCAGGAGGATCATGAGTCCAAAGCTAACCTCATTAAAAGCAAGGTGCTAAGCAGCTCAGTGAGACCCTGTCTCTAAATAAAGTACAGAACAGGGCTGGGGACATGGCTTAGTAGTCAAGTGCCCCTGAGTTCAATTCCCCATACCCAAATTAATAAATAAATAAAGGAAAGGTCTAAATTCTAGAAAAATACTCTCTACCAGATTTAAAGCAGAGAATAGAAGAGGACCATTCAGCTAGGATAAAACTAGGATGAGAACACAACAACATGTTTGTTTCATGGGTAAGAAAGGAGAACTGCATTTCTAAAGGAAGTTTAAGTGTTAAAAACTGCTTCTGGTGAAATAGGATATTTGTCCAGGGAGTGTGTAGTGAGATCTTAATGATATTTGTCAAGGTAGTGTCAGAGAAGGGATGGGAAAAAAAAAACAGCCAGATTTCTGTAAGCTAAGGAGAGAATTAGGCGTGAGGAGTAGAAAACTGGGGTTGTATTGAGAAAGAAAAAAGAATAAGCAAAGGGTTTGACAATCTCAATAATATAGTGTATATGGCTGAATGACTGTATCCTTCTGTGTTATTTTCTCAAAGCCTACCTCTTCTCTTCTGAGACTAAAACATCAGTGGTCCATCTCCTGCTCTTCAAAATTCTAGTTCCACAATCAGCACCCCTAGAGTTACAGTAATAAGTAGTATAAAAAAATGACTCTGTAGATAGGTCTAAGCTTACCCTTGACTAGGGATGTCTAGACACAGCCAGCCAGCAGAGAGTCAAGTTTCAATTTTAGGAGATCAGAGTAGGGGGGTATGTATACAGATCTCATCAAAAGAGTAGTGATAGTTTAAGTAATAAGAAGAAATAGGTAACTGAGAGATTACCCTGAAGAGGGAAAATACACAGATCTTTGTTGAAGTTTCCATTGGAGATAAGAAGTACAAAGACAGTCTGTCAGAGAAAGTGGAGAAACAATCAGAAAAGCCGAAGAACTAGATCAAGTCAGGTAAGAGAGGAATGGATAAAGAAATTCATTTGTTTGCAAGTCTATTTTATTTCTCTCTCTCTCTCTCTCTCCCTCTCTCTCTGCATATATATATATATATATATATATATATATATATATAACATACAAATATATATAAAATTTATACACACATATGCACATGGATGTATGTACATATGTGTATATGTATGTATACATCAGTCTTTTTGAGTTGTAGTTCAGATGCCATAGAATTTATCTATTTAAACTGCAAAATTCAGATGTTTTCAGTATATTTCAGAGTTGTGCAACTATCACCTATCCACTTGTGTACTGAGGTGACTGCTCTCAATTTGAGGTAAAGCCATTGCAGAGGAATAACTGGGGATAGGGTGATTATCCAGGAATTTCAAAAATAGTGAGTGATGAGGGAGGAATACATGTTGTTGTTAAGAGTCATTTCTTGCCAGGTGCCATGGTGCATGCCTGTAATCCTTGCTACTTTGGAAGCTGAGTCAGGAAGATTGCAAGTTTGAGGCCAGCCTCAGCAATTTAGTGAAACTCTGTCTCAAAATAAAAAGTGAAAAATGGTCGGGGATGTGGCTCCTGGGTTAACTATGCCAGGTTCGATCCCTATTTCCAAACAACACAAAATAAAAAAGAATCAATTCTTTTTTTGAGATTCCAAAAAGAATAACACAGAGATTGTAGTCAAGGAATAATTGAGTCATAATCAGATTTGCTTTTAGCTTTATTTGTTATTTTGGATAACAATAGGCTACAACTGTAGTAGATATCTCAGCACATTGAACATTAATAAACAAACAAATGAGTTTCCAAACTGAGTTCCCTTTAAACTCTCTGCAGCCTGATGTTTAATCTGTAAAGTGATGCCTAAATTATTGCTAATCAAATGCCTCACACTCTCAAAGGCACAGAATATATTAGATACTCTTTACATGCTAGATCATATCATTTAAGGCTCAAAAATTCTCATTTACCTTTGAAGCAAACTCTCTAAGGTTAATTGCCAAGGTCACAAAATTAGTGAGCCCTGGCTCATTCTGACTCAAGCCCACTGCCCCTCTTCTTCCATGTGGAATTTCTCTTTCATGCAGTTGCTTTGAGGTTAGTCACTAATGACCTTGAAAGATGCAGCTCTTGGAATCCAATCTCACTCCCCTTACTCTTTTCCAAACTCTTGGACATTCTCTCTCTCTTTGTGTCTATCTTTCTAAATGTTTGCTTTTCAACTCATTGTTGTTCACATTCTGATTCCATCCCTCTTACATCTCTCTCTATTTCTGTTTCTCTTCTCTCCTGAGTGCTCAAGTTCTTCTCTAAGATAGAAATATTATGACCTTGTGTTTGGCCCCGCATCTCTTCAATTGTACTAGAATTTTTGTAGTAGTATATTTGAGAGAATCTGAGAGACACCTGCACAATTTCATCTAAACATTTTTGAGCAAACCAAACACAGGTTGGGGGCAGGAGAGAAACTTGAATTAAACAAAAGTCTCAGCAAACAGTTTTTGAGAATTAATTTGAATTATTTAGAATGGCTTCCTGGGGAAGTGGCATTTTGTCAACATGTTTAAAAATATATATTCAAGGATGTTGTAGTATATTGGGATTAATATATTCTCCATATCATGCAGTTTTGCAGAATTTAGTTGAACATTTTCATAGATAATGTTGCTATCCCTTCTTTCTTTCATTGGAGAAGCCGAGGGAAATAATGTTTAAAAATATTCATTGTTATAGTTAATCATACACCAGACACATCTTGGTGTTTGGATAGGATTGTGACATTGCATATTACAAAACCAATCACTTTATAAATTATCTTCATTTGCATTTTACACTTCTGTGAATTTGATTATTAGTGTTGAGAGTTTATTTCTTTAAAAGCAATAGTTCCTTGGGTCTATACACAAAGAAGTGAGATCTTTGTAAATAAATTCTTTTATATACAAAAAAAGTATTTTACTGCCTCTGAGCTCTAAAATATGGGGCTCTCATTAGCCACACTGAGAGTTCCCTGTTACCACTCCAGCTGTTGACTATTTAGTACAGGAGCCGGTGCTGGTGGTATGCAGAGAAAAATGCTCATTTAGCTAGAGCTTTTCAGGTGAAGCTTTCTTTGAGGTTGATTTGAGCATTTGCCTATAATGAGAAAAGCTATGCATTATTCAAATCATGAAAAAAACCTACAAGAATCTTCCTAAATTGTTCAGTGTTTTGTCAAATAAAATAAGTGCTAGTATTTAGAGGAAAATTCCATTACACTAATTAACTTAAAAAAGCCATTAGCTAACACGTTTTTTTTTTTTTTTACTTTAAATGATAGATACTAGGAAATCCCATATCTCACGGTTTACAGATATATTTTTGTACATTTGTGAATATTTCACTCTTGACCAAACTAAGCTGTAGCTTTCAATTATAGTTATTATGTAATCTAGTTTTAAGAATCTCAAATGCATCTTAAATTATCTTTAAAACAGTTGTCTATATTCAACTGACCTTTGGGGACATATTTTTTAAATGGTATTATTTTCTTAATGTGCAGTGGTCTATTATAGTGACAAAAGCCCCAGCTCTACTAAAAGGTGAATCTGGATAGGAACTCTAGATGTAGCACTTAAGGGATAAGTGACCTTAGTGAAGGGTCTAACCTCTCCCAGTTAACTTCCTCACTTATTATCCAGGCACAGAGATCCCAGTGACTCAATTGATTGAATCATGTGAATCACCTGGGTCATTAAATCATAACTTTACTCGGAAATGGCACATCTATGTAAAATGTATAAAAAGATAAAAGATGACTCTTTTTTTCTTCTTTGTATTTTCTAGTTTTTCTAGTATTTAATACATGTTACTTTTTAGTCGGTGAAAATAAAGAAAAGTACATTTACAAAGAAACAATAGGCACTAAAGAATTCTTTCGAAAGACCAATGAAAATAGTTCAAGATCCTTTGCAGGGAAGGGATGATGAAGCTTGGGTCTATCCATTGCCATCCTCCTCACCTTCCAAACTGATGCCTCTGGAAATAGATTCTGCCATCATCTGGCACATTCCTCGGTTTTCCACTTGCATAGCCAAGAAGTGAAAGAACCATGTTGTGAGATTTTCAATTTGATTGTCTCACATGAGGGTACCAGTGTTTTCAGACTGAAAACAGCATGTTACTACACTTTGGCAATAATGCATTAAATACAGATGGGTTTGTTTTTAGCCAAATATGTATCATACAGCCAACAGCTGTTTAGATATTGCCAACGGTCTGTTTAGTATACAGAGAATCTGTGTCTGTTTTGCTCAAGAAAAGATAGTGGATCTTTGTAAAATCTCTACACAGGTGTCCAGCTTGCTATAAAACTGAAGGCAGAAGACACCAGCACACTGACAAAGGTGTGAAGTGGGGGTTTTTTGCAAAATAAATAAATAAATTAATTAATTAATAAATAAATAAATTTTAAAATTTCAGTGCCTAATTTAATATGAATACAACTACAATATTCTGAAACACATCCAAGTTATCATTCAAGTTTTCTCAATGGATAATCTCTTCTAACTTCAGCAATAACATAATCAATAATGATCCTTGGTAGTTTTTCCTGTTTTCTTTAAAGCCACAAAGCACTGAAGAGTGTGCAGAATTTTAGAAGCCAGAACTTCCTTTCTACTTCCCCACAAATTGTGAGCATCCATGAACATCAAGGGTAGTATTTCTCATTGCTAGGGTTTAAAAAAAAAATTACTCTTGAAGAAATCTAGATACCTAATGAGAAGAGCAGATAATCTGAAAAGTAAAATAAAACCAGGTTTAGTCTATCAAATTAGTGACTTATTTAATAAAGGACTGTGACAATAAAAATCAACAAAACAGAATTTAATGCAGTTTTATGTGTGGAAAGGCTTCCACCCCACTGCCTTTTGTAAACATTGTTATAGCTCTTGAAGCAGGAAAAACACACACATCTGTTTACATTCTGTATTTTAGGGATACTGCCACCACGTGGTGGTAAATAAACACAATCACATTAAAGCACCAGTCACTTTTTCTTTTACTCCCATAACCATGTATTTCTACATCTTTATAAATGTTTCTTTTTCATTGTAATGGATAACCTCACACATTTTAATCAATCATCAAAGGTGAAACATTTGAAATCAGTTGAAACTCAGAAGGGAGAATTAACTTTTACAAAGCATGCAGTAATGATCCACATTTTATGGGATCTAAAGTTTGGGGAAATTAGGGTTGTGGGGGTGGTTCTTAAGAATACAACTGAAACTACACAATTTTTTATGAACAGAAATAAGACGCCGTCATGCCCATTCACAAAAAAATGGGGTCCTAATTAGAATAAGATACATCCTATGCTTGTATATTTTTATCAAAATGGATTCTACTGTCATGTATAACTAAAAAGAACCAATAAAATAAAATTTAAAAAAAAATAAATATTTTTAATTAGAAATCATATAAACACAAAGAACTCCAAGCTTACAGATACTTTTGTCATTTCTGGAAGCTCTTTAGGCATTCCCCTCAAAATGCTCATTTTTGGAAATACCTCCACTTTGCAACTTGAGCTCCCTTCCCCTTCTTACATATTTGACAAAGTGAAAATAAACGTAAAATTACAATGAAAGGGACATTGAAAAATCCTTTCGAATTGAATGGGGAGGCCATTAGGAAATAGGGCATGTCTAGGACCCAAGAGGCTGCCTAGAATGTAAACTTTGGTCATATTCACCTTTGACCTTGCATTTGGAATGACTGGACAATTCTGTTGAGCTCAGATGCTCAAGGTGCATATTCAGAGATTATCAGATTTTTTTTATGGACCCATTTTGCTATTTTGCTCATACATTCTTTATCTCCTATCCCCACATAGCTCTTGTTCCTTCCCAACATTGAATAATTCATGCATATAAACTTTCACTTTTCCTGCCTTCCCTGGAACACTGATTCAGGGCTGTCTGAACCCATGCTTCCAAAATTATAATTCCTAAGATGCTAAGTAATATTCTTTGACTTTTGCAGTTTCTAAGTTTGAATTGATCCAGGAAACTACTATATGACTTCTACCAATGAAGGGGTGTGTATAAGGAAAGAGCTTGAAAAGTGATGTTTTATTAGTTTTATGATTAATCCATCAAAATAGAAGTTTCTGGCTTTTCCTAGCACTAATTTGCAACTGTGAGGCTGTCTTACAAAACGAGGATAGGCAACTGTGTACAATCCTCCATTCCAAAATACTTTCATTATGTTCTGTCTAACTCACAACAATGCTATAAATATTTATAGTAACCATATATTTTACCTGGTTCAACATCCTTGATCATTTATCCTTTATTCCTCAGCTGTGGACACTTCAGTACCTCTGACAGGGCAACCCCCTTAGTCCCCTTCCCCTTTGCTCTCTAGCCAGAAGAGATTGCTTCTTCTTGCAAAGTGGTAGCTTATCAACTAAACTGACTGATTTCCACCTGCAGGACTAAGGAAAACTTTCTGAAATGACTTCAGTTGGTAGGGGAAAGGGACATAGGAGGAGGGAGGAAGAGGGAAAGGGGCAGCTAAGAACTTTCTGGAGAAACATAAGTTCACATCTGTTTGATTAGTAGTATTTTTCTTACGACATTGAAAATCTTAAATGAGACAAAGTATTTCATTGATTAAACAAAAAAAGATTTCTTATGCAATCTTAGCAAATATTCTAAACTCTGATCTAGGTTATGGTTTTTACACATACTAGAATGGATGCTAAAATTTTCCAGTGACAGGAAAGCTAGAAGTAAACTAGTTATTAAAAGACTTGGGGGCAGGAAAGGAGGTAGGAAAGACATTGGAATGAGTTAGACATCATTACCCTAAGTACATGTATGAAGACACGAATGTTGTGAAGACAGTTTGTGTACAACCAGTGACTGGAAAAACTGTGCTCTGCATGTGTAATATAAAATGAATTGAATTCTGTCATCATATATAAGAATAAGTAAATAATTATATTAAAAATAAAATAAAAGAGTTCTTTTGAAATGTACTAATTTTATTAGACTTTTCCTCCCTCCAATCTTCCTTTCTTAGTCTTCTACCTGCCTCAGCCCACCCCTGCTTCAAGTGTTGTCTTAAGATATACATAGGATCCTCAGATATGCATAAACCCATCAGAGGATTGGGACTAGTTTATCCTAAACTAGTTTTATCCTAAAAGATGCTGAAAAACACGCCAGAGAGAGCGTTCCTCTTCTTAACTTCCACCCACAGAGATTCCTATAAAGCAGCAGGAGGACAAAAGCAACCAGACAAAAGCCCAGCCAATTGTTTTCTATTTACAACTGATATTGAATACTTGAATTTGGTAAAAAGCATGAATTAATGAAGAAAGCTAATAAGTTTCCAAATCGTTTTGTCACGTAAAGGCAAGGTTAGCAGAGGCAATTTGCATGTAAATCAACATTTACCTGACACTTGCACTTTTCACAGCTTAAATAAACTGTGACATGAAAAAGATGAAAGACATAGGACACGTATAAAAATCTTTAAAAGGTAATTGGCAGACGCTCGCAATAAATATTTATTAAGCAAAGAAATGTCCTTTTCTGTTTTCCTGCCACTGTGAGTCCTGCTTCGTCTCTGTCGCCTTCCCGCTTTCTCATTAGCTATGAGTTCTCTTTCATGATAAGGTTCAGACCACATTCTGATGGTGGAGGAGGGAGTTTGAAGGAGGCTTGGGAAGAAGGATGTTGTTTTTTCTTACAAGCTGCCTTTTTGAAGCCTTTTGAAAAAGTCTTAGATAAAGCTGATGCCTGAAAAGTTTCAAAGGAGGGAAGAGCATAAATTAGAAGATGAGCTAATGTCAGATTGACTTTGCTGCTCCTCACTCCTGCCTTTTAAATTATGTGGTCTGTTTTGCTGTTGCTCCTTGAACTCTAACAGTCCATCTTTGAACACTGGGCAAAGACCATGACATCATGAGGAAAATCAGTCATTTGTCCAATGGCTTTAAGGCCCAACCATGTCTCCAAAACATTTGAGGTACAAGAAAAAGCAAAACTTGTGGTCACCCCTTTGCCCTTTGGTTGGTTGTGAAAGCTTCTGTTTGATTGACCTCATGAATATTGTCTGACCATAACCCTTTAGTGGCCCACTGTAAAGCAAGCTCCATCAGAATCCTATATGCTCTTGCAAAGTAGCCTTGAAAAATCATCATTTTGTCTCTAGCCATTACATTATTATCTTCTTACTTGTCCTCTCCTGTTCCTTAAAGTCCTTTATCATGGCCTTCCTTGTCATGGCTACCCTACGTCATTGTTTAAAAAAATGCTCTTTCAATATTTTATTTTAGATAATTTTTTTTCCTAAAATGTCTACTTACCTCATTCATGAAATACCTTCCAAACACTAAAATGAGAAAGAAGTTTCTATGGACCAATACCTTATCTTACCACATTCAAATACCCTATCCCTCTCCATTTCCAATGCATATAAAATGCAATTTGAGTTAAATGCAGTTTCCACATGTAATGAATAAACCTCTTTACCTTCAGTATTTAAGAACTTATCTATGCCACAAAGAACAAAAATTTTTAAAATGCCCTGTTTTGTAATTTTATTTATTTTACGATTATCATTTTCTAAACATCTTTAGAGAATACTTTAAGTGAATTGAAATATATAATAAATGAGACTATTTAGACATCTCTACAGATCTTGGAAATGCACTGAAACAGAGAAACAATACTGTTAATCCCTGGCTTACCTATGAAGTAGAAGAATGTGGCTTTAAACTGACAAGGTATACCTTCCACCTCTCCCTTTATTTTGAAATGCCAGTTATGTAAATAATCTCAACTGTGCTGATGTGATCCAACACAATGTCCTCAGCATTTCAAAACAATGACTTCAGTGCTGTCTGAAATTGGTCAGCTGCCATTTAAGTAATTAAATTCTATTGTTCATGTCAGAGTAGCCCCTAGGAAGGCCTATATAAATCTCAAAGGGGCTGTGTTGATGCTTTCCTTTGGAAAAGTACCATCTAGCGTGTCTCATTGCACTTTAATGAGGTATTTACAAGGGACCCTTTCCCCTTTCCCAGGCTTAAAGTACACATTCAAAAGAGAGAGAATCCATCTCAATTGCTATCTGCATGTTTACATTTAATATTTCTATAAGGATTAAAACAAACATTCCTGATTAAATGTTAACTTATTTTAGGCGTTTACTGTGGGCATATCACACATCCCCATTATGGTTTGTATGTGAACAGTACTTAATGTGGAAATTACTTTTTAAAAAATTGACAAGGAGATGGAATAACTCATTTCAACATTTCTGCAGGTCTCACCTTTTGGAAAGCTTATTACCGAATCAGGGAATGTGAAATTATATGTTCAAAACTCTAATCTGACAAAAATACAATGCCACACTTTAGAATACTAAAAGATTTCACTTACTTTATAAAATATTGCATAATTTATAAAATGTAAATTAAAGTCCTATTGAAAGTGGCATTGTAAAAGGATGCTATCAAGTAATTCTTAATAGATTTTCTACTGTTCCACTATAGCACTGGACACTTGAACAATAATAAGTGTCACCAGAAACTGAATCTTTTCATTTTCAGCAAACTTTAATTTGTTTCTTTTGTATTTCTTTTCAAGCCAAGGCTTGTAGGAACTTTGGTTTTTATTTAGTTTAGCTGTGGTTTCCTTAACTCAGGTGATGTGAAAGAGGGCAAGTTAACAAGCCTTATTCCAAAACCCAGTCATATTTACAAAGTCTTTTGATTATGCATCCCATTACAGTTTCTCCACACCCTTCTGTCCCGTACCACTACTTATTTCAAGTCAGCATCATCTACCTCCTGTGTTACTGTAATTGCATCCTGACTAGATTCCCTGAACCTAGACTTTTCCTCTCTTCATCTATTGTTCACACTTTAGACTGAGTAATCTAAAAGCTAAATTGATCACCTTGCTGTTCCTTTCTTAAGGCCCTCAGAAGTAGCTCCTTTTCACCCTAGGATCTTAACTCCTAATATTACTGCAATAGATCATAAAAAGTACCCATTCATTTTCTCTTTTATGTACATTCTTTTATCTTGCAACTACTGCTGTTCTTCTTGAGAGGTAGGGTCTATATCTCCAACTGTTGAACCTGAGCAGAATCTGAGAAGCATAGACCAAGAGAAAGGAATGATACTGTAGGGGTTCTAAGTCTAGGAACTAGAAGGTCTTTCAAGTTTTTATTCCATGATCTTAGAATTCTTCCCTTAGATTGCCATGTGAAGAAAACTAGTTGGCCAATTGAAGGATGGAAGCCATGCAGAACAAAGACAAGTTTTCTCATCTGAAGCATCATGGACAAAACAATCAATGGCCAGAACCAATTACAGAATACTTTATACAGTATAATCTTACTATAATGTTGAAAATGAGGAAACCAAGGGAGGTTACAAAGAACAAGCCCAGTGTTGGAGCCAGGATTCTAAATCTTCTGTGCTTTAATCATGCTTTTCTGTACATGGGTTGTATATTTCATCTTTTAGTTCTCTTCCAATTTATTTAATCACTCCTTACCAAAATTTTTGATGTTCATCAATCATATGACATCTTCCTCAGAAAATCTACCCGATGTCCTTGATAAAAACATAAAAAATATTCCTCTTGTAAAAAGTTTTTCAATTAAACTATGTCACGAGAGGATGTTGGGATTGACATATAACAGACACTTATTTCAACACCATTTCAAGTTAATAATACTGACTACACCATAAGCTCACTTGTGTGGGTGAACTATAGGATGAATATATCATCTCTCCAAATTTGTGTGTTGAATCCTAATCCTTGGTGCACTAAGAAATGGGACCTATAAGTGTTTATTAGGTTATGGGAGCAGAGCTTTGATGAATCGGATTAATGTCTTTTAAGAGAAGCCATAGGCATTACAAATGCAAATAATAATAAATGCTGGTGAAGTTGTGAGAAAAAAGGAACACTTTTACATTACTGGTAGGATTGTAAATTAAAACAATCACAATGGAAATCAGTATAGAGGTGCCACAAAAGTCTAGGAAGTAAACTATTATATGACCCAGCTATACCACTCCTCAGTATTTATTCTAAAGAATTGATGTCAGCATACTATAGCCATACATGTATACCCATGTTTACGGCAGCACAATTCATAAGAGCCATAACTATGGAATCAACATAGGACCAGTTAATAGGTGAGTGAATAAAGAAAATACGATACATACATGCCATAAAGAACAATGAAATTGTGTCATTTTCTGGTAAATAGATGAAATTGAAGAACATTATATTAAGTGAAATAAAACAAACTCAGAAAGTCAAAGACTATCTGTCTTTCCTCATATGTGAGAGCAAGAAAAAAAGAGGAAAAACCAAGGTATGTGTTGGTATGTTGTGGCGGGGTGAGAGTCTCATGAAAATAGAAGGGAGACCAGTAGGATAGAGGAAGAGGACCAGGAGGAAGGAAGAGGAGAAGGAAATGGGAGGTAATGAGGAATGAAATTGACCAAGTTATAGTTATATTTTGTGCATGTATGAATATTTAATAATAAATCTCACTGTTATGTATAATTATAATGCACCAATAAAAAGGAAAAGATAATAATATTTTAAAAATAAAATAAGTGACCAAAATTACATGCAAATTAAACATACCTATAATCTCAGCGACTCTAGAGTATAGGCAGGAAGATGGCAAGTTTGAAGCCAGGTTCAGCAATTTTGCAAGGCCCTAAGCAACATAGCAAGACGCTGTCTCAAAAAAATAGAAAAAATTTGCAGAAATAACTCAGTGATTAAGTGCTCATGGGACCAATCTCTGATTCCAAAAGAAGAAAAAAAAATAATTACCAAGCTGGTGATATGGTTCAGTGGTAGAGCAAGGCTTTAGGTTCAATACTCATTATAGTTATCAATAGTACTGTCCTTTTCTTGGATGCCAATCCAATCAATAATGAGGACATGGTTTTAAGAAAATGGAGCAGAGACTCCTTTCCCAAAAGCTGTGATTCTGCCATTATGGGTAATGATTTAGAAAGAGGTGATTCAAAGGCTACATTCCTGTGTTCTCTGTCTGAATTTTTAATTCACTTGTTAATTTGGGAGACAGTCATTTCTGAGATCTTCTGGTGCCATCCCTCAGTCTGAATTACTTGGTTCCTCTGGTGGGTATGTACTCAAGGACAGATGCTGTCCAGGATGGGGAAGAAAGGAAATCCTGTTTTCCCCAATTAGGGAGGGGGAGAGAGAAAGAGAAAGAAATATGTCTGTCTTAAAAATAAGTTACAATGGCAGAGCAGCAAGGGCTATATTCAAGACATAACCATTGTTACAGTACTGCCAAAAAAAAAAAAAACTTAAATATTAAGCCTGTGTGGTGGCCCATGCCTGTAACCAGGCAAATTCAAGGTCAGCCTCAGCAATTTTTAGCAATACCTGAAGCAATTTAGTAAGACCCTTTCTCAAAATAAAAAAAAATAAAATAAAAAGGAGGCTGGGGACATGTAGCTCAATGGTTAAGTGCCCCTGGGTTTAATACCTGGTATAAAAAAGAAAAGAAATACTGTCTAGACTTGTGTCATAGTACATGCCTGTAATCTGGAAGCTGAGACAGGAGAATCAAAAGTTAGGGCAAACTTTAGCAACTAAGGGAGACCCTAGAGACCTTTTCAAAATAAAAAGTAAAAAGGGCTTGGGAGAGAGCTAACTGGTAGAGCACCATCAGGTTCAATCTCCAGTATCACCACAAAAAAACTCAGTCTAAGGTATTTTATTTTAGCAGTCTGAATGGAATAATGGGATTGAAGGAATTATTTTATGTAAAACACTAGGAATTTTTCCAGATACATAGTAAATATATATACCACATAAATGTTGGCAATTATTTACAAGTGCTGAAAAATAATATAGAAGCAAATTGTAGGGATAGTTGGACAATTCTGTTAAGTAAAGCATGATAACAGCATTGAGCTTGAAGTAAATTTATGTAAATAAAAAGTGTAAGGAGAAATAGAATGGTTAGTGTGGTTCCACACAGGATTTGCGTGTGTATCCAGAAGGCTGAAAGCAAGGTCTGGAGGAACAGTGTAGATGGAGTCTATCTAATCAAGATAAGAATGGAATGGCCAAACTGAGCTCACCTTCTATAGAGTTATCACCTGGGAAAACCCACATTGTACTATAAAGAAAATCATCTCACTTTCTTAGGCCTTTGTCTTTCATTAATTGGATAAATTTACAGATTAATTGATTAAAATCTCTTTTGAAAATCAAACTCAATACAAAAATCAAGTTCATGAAATAAGAACTGATGAAAGAAAAAGAAAAAAGAAAGGAAAGAAAGAAGGAAAGAGGCAGCCAAATTTTCTAAGGTATGGACATTTCCTTAAATATGTAAATAGAATTTCTTGGGGGATTTTATCTATACCAACACCAAGATGAAGCAGGCACCCTCTCTTTGCCACTGGAGATAAACCCTCTGAATATTTCACTATGAATTCTCTGTGTTTGTGTGATATGTGCCTGAGTATGTGAGTATATGATTAATTCATCCGATGAATATTAGATCACACTGAGCAATAGTACTTTGCAATAAGCCTAAATTCTTTAAATTTAAAGAAAATATCTCCCTGTCCTATGATGTGTAATAATTTACAGACTCTACTGGTTGTACAGTAGCTCAGAGGGCAATTGCCCCTGAGATTCACTTCCCAGGACCACAAAAAATTAATAATAATAATGCCAAGACATAATCCACTAATTTTTTTTCTACTTGAAGGCCAGTACATCATCTCCCTATCTTATCAATTTTATATACTGACTAAAGTTTGCAAATAAATAGCTTTATTTTCAACTTAGATTGTCCTTAGCAAACAGGCTTTTTCGAAAACATATTTGTCATGCAAACAAACAAAAGAGTGGTTTAAATAAAAATAAAGAGATAATAGAATTTAATTGTACATAACTGAATGATATTGTTAGCATAGCAAATTTGTGTGGCACTTGTAAGCAAACGATTTATTAAATTGAAACATTTAGAAGGTTCGTGTGTATTTTACTCAGATTTGTGAATTTTGAAGTCATCCTTTCTGTATAAATACTGGGACATTTGTGTTTCTATTATTAGTCCTAAATCTTTTGCTTTTTGTTGTTTTTTTTTCCTGTGATTTCAAAAGTTGTTTAGTGTCTACCTTGTTTAGTGTCAATTTGGTTTTTTCAAAACTTTTCCTTTTGTCTGACCTAGATGACACAAGTAAAAAAAAGAGAAGCTTTCATTTGCTTAGACTCATTATTCATCAAACACTTTCCCTGTTTTCCTCATTTAATCTTTGTAAGGGTCCGCCGGAGCCTCGGAGAAAGAGACCACACAAGAGACTGGCTCCATGCAATTGGCAAAAGGGGATTTATTGGGGATCCATTCCAGCGCACTGGGGGCTCTGTGCTCACTCAAGAAGGGAGAGCAGCCCAGAGCCCAGAGCAGAGGTCAAGCAGAGCTTAAGTACACTTTCTGGAGAGGGTGGTGGGCTTTGCATACATCAGAACAAATCATCATGAGGCGCAGGAAAATTAAACAACAACTCTGAGACGTGATTGGCATATTCATTGGCGGGAACAGGTCGGGCGGGGGTGATTGGTCATTCCTAAGCAGGGTACACATTCAAACTGATTGGTTCGGCCCTGTGACAAACTACACAGGGCCCTAGGCTAAATGGCCAGTAGGGCGTTGTCTTAACTATCTCAGGAATTTCAGGTTCTGGGTGTAGCAGAGGAACTTTGCTATGCCTGGGTCTTTTACATTTTAATTTTGCAGTTTAGAATCAGCTTAGAAATTTTACCCTTACAATCTTCCCAAAGCTGTTGAGAGAAAAACTGAGAATAAGAGAAATAAGCATGTTTTCTCAGCAAAGCTGGTGATAAACACAGGATTGGTTCAACGCACATAGTGGACCCTTTCTAGAAATGTCCCAACCACATGGACATGCATTCATTTTCACAGAAATTTTTTTCCCCAGTGTTGGAAAATCATACCCCCAAAACAGAATTTATTCTGATTTTCCCTCTACCATACTCACTGAACCAAGTTTTTATTTTTAAGTACTGTGTTCAAATTCTATATTTCGAATTCACATTATGTGTTTTCTTCTGGCAAATGTTATTCCACTATGTCTGCACCTTATCCACCTGTATACGGTACAAAGTGTGCCGATATCCTACTGGGCAAAGTAACTGGGAGGTGACAAGCAACTTGAAGGTTGAAGCAGGAACTACTTTATTGCAAGTGAACTCAGCAGGAACTGAGAGAGAGAACTCAAAGTGGCAGGCACCCAAGGTAGCAGGAGCCGCATCTCTGCCGGACAGCAGAGGTATATATACTTATCTAATTACATACAGCTTGACTCAGTTAACATCATCTAGATACAGCAGTCAGCCAACAAGGAATCCTCATCATCTTAATGGCTCACTGGCATTACTTCACAAACCACTCCTCCTGGCAAACTGCCAGGCGCCATCTTGACTTGATTTGCATCCCCAACAAAAGTGTATTTGCTAATTTGCATTTTTAGTGCCCTCATTCATGTGTTCTACCATATTTCTTGCTTATTCTACCAGCCCCAACCCTCGGATCATTTAAATCCACAATAGACAAAATAATTGTGGAAACTGAGTCTCAAAGGAAGTGGCCATTAACCACTGAAAGATTAAAAAGCACCCATGAGCAATTTTGACTCCTGAGTGATGTGTCCTTGGCCTGGGCCCTTGACTCATGCCCTTGTAACATGATGGTCATGTGAAAGCTCAGGGAAAACTAATACAAAATTGTATAGCTCTAGCCTGCTTCCACCACTTGGTCCAGACCCTAGCAACAATTCTTCTATAAACACTCCACACTAATAAGTTGCTGCTTCTTCTTCTGGAAATAGTACACATTTTCCCTTGAATATCTATCTACTTTCCTAAATAAACCACTGTCTATGCCTTTGACTGACAGGCGTTTTTTTTTTTAGTTTCTTTTCATCCTGTATGCCAAGAACCCCACTGGTACTGAGTAAAGTTTCCCCTTCTCTCTGTGAGCTCCTGGGATCCTTTGGAGACATGTCGTCCCTGGTGACAATCTAACTTTTCTGTTTAAAATCCTTTCATAAGTCTGCTTTAACCCTAACATTTTAGGTTATGATTTTAACCATTTGGCAAGTGATGTGGAGAAAGCCTAAGGAACATTTACTTTTACTCATTGTCTACCACACCTATCCTGCAGGGTAAGCTGCAGACAAGGCACAATTACTAACCTCTGCCTCCAACCATTCCTACTCGTCCCACTTTTCTTATCTGACTAACATGAAATATAAATGTCTCAGAATTTGTTCAAATAGGCTCAAAAATGAATTAAGGGCTCAGATTCTATGGCAAATATGGTGATGTTGCCAAGAGCCCCCTTCCAGGAAGTATTTGCAGCCCATGGTAGAGCATGCATTTGGCTAACAGCCTCCAGCTGTAAACTAGGTCAGAATCAGCCTGCTACAGGGAGCCACCTTGCTCTAGAACACATCCTCCCCAGGTAAACTTGCCTCTGGCTGATGCTGAGTTTAAATTATAACCCACCTAGACACTCCCATTGGCAATCCTTTACTGCTCTGTGCATTTTGGCTAAGACTTTTTTGGGCCCTAAATTGGAGTTTTCCTTCTTCCCCTGCCCAATCCTGTTTTATTCAATTTTTTGGTCACAGGCATGGACCCCCAAACAGTGTCTTATTTCTTCTTCTTCAATGCATACCTCAGATTTTTTTCTGATATCCTCAGGTGATGTCTTTTTCCTTTCATAGGAAAGCTGCAGCAGATTCTAGCATCACGTTTGTTGTGTAAGCTACCACAAAAAAGTCAAGAGGGCAGGAATACAGAAGTGAGGACATCAAAGAGCACCTTGTTTAATTTTATTATGGAAGGAAACATTTCCCAGAAAGCCCCAGCAAAGTCAGCTCTTTATTTTACAGATCATATGACTAACTCTATGATGTGACAGAAGAATTTATTTAAATCTCTTTCCTGAGATTGCATTGTCAATATTGAAGAAGGGTCATGTATCTGAGAAGTTATTTAGGACAAGTATTAAAGGTTTTGTGCTTATGTTCCCCAAAAAAGAATTGAGAAAAAAATATTTTTAATATAAAAATAGTACATCAGTCTTTAAGTGAATCCAGTAGAATCTGAATACAAGGAAGATAATTGTTTTTACAAAAAAAATTATCTTTAGTATGAAACTTTTCAAATATGCACAACAATATTATAATATATCTCCATTGACTTATTACCTACTTAAAAAAATCAACATCTTGGCAATCTTGTTATCTTTATATCCTTCTGGTACTTTTTTCCCTATTTGTTGGAGCATTTCAAAACAAATCCCCCAATGAAATTTATCAAAGCAAATCCAAGACATCATAACATTTGATTAGCAAATACTGAAACATGTATATGAGATAGCAAAAACCACAATTTCCATTATCTTGCAATCAGCACAATTCACAATAATGCTTTAATAATGTCTGTTGCTCAATATGTGTTCAATTTTTTCTCCTTACCCACTTTTCAAGTTTCTGTTGGACTATTTGAATTAGAATTCAGAAAGTGTGCACAAATTACATGCAGTTGATTCATTTTGAGATTCTTTTTATACATAATATTTACATTTCTTTTTAATTTCCATGTGATTTATTTGTTCAGGAAACTGCAACTTTGTCTTGTAACAGTTCTTGAGTTACTGATATGATTGTGTTTTCACAAGTGTGTCTTTTTTCATGATGCTGTTTCACATATATACCTTCCCCCTCATTTTCAGTAAATTGAAAATTAGAGCTAGTGGATTGATGGACTTAAGGATTATTTTGTGTTTCTTTGTTTGCAAGATTACTTTATGAATGATGCTTTGTTTTTGCTATTACATTACATCTAGAGGCACATAATGGCGAAATGTCCTACTATTATTGATGTTGAGATTGATTAGTGGGTTTGGTGCTCTAGCTTGATCCATCTATTTAAGATTCATCATCAGTCAAATAGCTTTAAAAGATGTCTATGATCATAGCAATATTCCATTAAGGTTACAAAATAGTGACTTTCTATCATTCACCTTGCCTTTGATATTCATGTTTTTCTATAAAGTAGAACTTTTCCTTATCAACTATTTGGTTATCTTGAAAAATAGACCTACAGAGAAGACAGCACAAATACTTTATCCTTTTACTTAATCAGTTTTCAGGATAATGAGTTATTGCCCTGGAAACCATCAAAGTTTATGAATGAAGAGTTGTTTTGTTTTGTTTAATCACTGTGAACTTCTGGACTTTGATATGTGTCTCTACAATTGTAGTCATTTGCTGAGAGCCATAGCCAAGTAGGAATGACGCATGGCACTTTAGGTTGAAAGATGACCCTGCTCAGGGATTAGGGTGGCTCCAGGTTTAGGGTTTAGGGTAGATCCTGCTGGGAATAGGGCGGCTCCAGGATTAGGGTGTATCCTGCTGCCTCAGGAGCCCGCTCTTTGGAGTTCCCAGTTCTCACGGGGTTCTGAGAGAATTGGTGCACGGAGCCTAGTGAAGGCAGTGTGTTCCCAGAAAGTGCGTGTAGAGTGTGGGTGAGAGTTTGGGAATAAAGAGTTGCTGTTGGAATCTACAAGGCTTTATGGTGGCTCGGTTATTTTTTGCCCAGCCAGACTGCAGCAGTCATTATTATTTTTGATGCTCATATTTTCTCATTTTGGGTCATAGAATTCATGTTTAGCTATCATCTATTTTTGGAATGACTCTTGTAGAAGTTAATATTTTCTTTCCTTCTAGCATGGCTAGACTCATCATGTAAATGTCCAGCTCCTTACCTCCAATTGACCATTATTCCTAGATACCAGTTTGTTGTTTGTTCTTACTAACGAAACACAAATAATTTTCAGAAGCAACAGTCTGAAAAAGCCATAGGATTTTGATATTTCTGGATATTCAAAAGAGAGAAATAATACCCAATAAATACTTCTATCAGCAATATCACATTGCTCCTTTTTTCCTGAATTTTATTCCCATTGCACTTATTTCACATAATTTTTATTCTAATGAAATATGTTGCTATATCTGAAAGTATATTGATAATTCTGTTATAACACTGCAAGAAATTTGTAAATATTTTGTTACTCTTTACAATCCATGCCTCTAAGTCTTACTTTATGAAACTTTATAAATATCAGTAAAAATATTTCTTTTAGGATCACAATTTTTCTTTGTTGTTTTTGGTACTGAGGATTGAACTCAGAGGTGCTTTACCTCTGTACTAGATACTCAACCTTTTTTTAACTTTTATTTTGAGACAGAGTGTCACAAAGTTGCTGAGAGCTTTGCTAAGTTGCAGAGGCTGTCCTGAGACTTGTGATCCTCCTGCCTCAGCCTCCAAAGTTGCTGTGATTATAGGTGTCTGCCACCATGCCTGACTCTCCTAAAGATCTCATTCATTAAGAAATACTAAACATCTCTCCTAGATTTTTTTTCCTATTTTGTTCTGTGTTTTTATTTAGAGATGTTATGTTGATATGTGAGAAATAAAGATAGAAGTTTTACCTCCATTTTCTGAAAATCATACAAAAATGGAACTGAGGCAGAGAACTGTTAATGAAATAATGCCTTCTAGGCCTTTTTTTGTACCAGAACCATAAAAAGGGAATCTCTCCTGTTTAAGTTTGTCCAGCATGCTTCTTAATGATTCAGAGTATTGCAATGCTGAGATAAGCAGATGAAGTCGTCCTTCCGTGAGTACTATATTAACCTCAATGAGATTGTACACCACTACTTTCTTAGCTTTGGTCTTCCAGAGACTCTTCCTCAGAACCCATGCATTCATTGCTGGTGGACAAGGATAAAAGAAAAGAGGCAATAAAAGCAGTTATGTCTCCATTCCTCTGCCATAGTCTTTGATAGATTTGCATCCAGAATATCTCAAAATTGACAAAGTATCCTGTTTTTAATGTCATACATCCAGACTTTGTTTTGTCCTTTGTTGGAATTGGGGATTCAGGCCTGGATCTTGGAGCAATGTCCTATGACAATACTCTCTTACATAAGAAGTAAGTCTTTATCCTTAAAAGGGTAGAAGAGCAATAATGAAAGAAATAATGGGAAAGAAGAGAACCAACCATTTAAAAATATAAGAAATGTTAAGGTAAAAAATTGGCTTACCTAAAACTATTTGTGCTTACATACCCCCTTGGATAGTTTTTGGGAACTATCAGAGGTATACATACCTCAATTTGAAGACTGCTATGCTGAAGTATGTATTCAGTAGTGGGACAAAAGTTTTCAAACTTAAATACATGCACAATTGTCCTAAGTTCTGCCAGGTATTTCTTTAATTTGGCTGAAACCTGAAGTGCTTTCTAACTAGTAAATATCCTGTTTCCTTATATTATTGTCAGCACTTGTTATTATCCTACTGTTATTTTTTGATGATCAACTTGATATAAATTGGCATCTTAAGGTGTTTTAATTAATATTTTTTGCTGCAGTCCGCCTGGGCAAATAACCAGGAAGTGACAAGCAACTTGAAGGTTGAAATGGGAACTGCTTTATTGCTGGGCAGCAGGGGTATATATACCTAACTGATTACACACAGCTTGACTCAATTAACATCATCTAGATACAGCAGTCAGCCAATAAGGAATCCTCATCATCTTAATGGCTCGCTGGCATTGCTTCACAAACCACTCCTCCTGGCAAACTGCCAGGTGCCATCTTGACTTGATTTACATCCCCTACAATTTTTCTTATTAATTGTATTCTAGGTGTTTTCTTTTGTAAAACTTTCTTTTGAATTAGCTGCCCATTTTCTTTTTCTTTTCTTCTCTCTTTCTCTCTCTCTCTCTCTCACCTGCCCATTTATTTTATTGAGTTTTTTGTCTTTGTCTAATTGATTTTCTGGAATTTCTATGTATTCTTTTTATTAACCCTTCTTACAGTGTAAGTGTCAGAATTATCCTTTTCGATTTTTCAACTATAAAAATAATAACCTCAATTAACATAAAACTTTATTTCTAATGTGATAAAAGTCAGCAATCATTTGCTTTATACTTTGTGATGAATACTGTTTAAAAACAATGCACTCATTCCCAAAGTAACAAAATTATTCCCTCAGTTTTCTCTGTTAGCATTATTGTTTTATTTTCCTAATGTAAGTTTTAAATGTTTGAAATTCACCTTTATGGATGGTATAATTTAGATATGATAATACTGTCCATGTAATGAAACTATTTTCCTCTAAGTATCTATAAACAAATTTTTTAAATAAATTTACTGTAGTATTTTATCATACCCATATTTCCTATATACATTTAGAACTATTTATCTCCTTTGGTATATTTGTTTATTTCTGCAGCTGTTTCATAATACTTTATTATTACAATTTTATAATATGTTTTACTCACATTTTCTCTGGTGTACTTTTTTAAACTGGGTATACTAACCTATGATTTTAATTTTTATTGGATATTGTTAAACGAATGTGTAGAGTTTCTTTAATTTTGCTGATCCTGCTAGAATTTTTATTGGAAATTACATTTAATTTCTATTTAGTCTTTAAATAATACACACTTTAACAATGTTATCCCTAAAAGCTGGAAATATAGTTCAATGACAGAGTGCTTGCACTGCATGTGTGAGGCCCAGGGTTCCATTCCCAGAGCAAAAACCAAATAAATAACCCCCCCCCCAAAAAAAAATCAATGTTACCTATTAAAAAAGTACCATCATTTATCTCAATTTTTATTTATGATATAGCTTATACTTTTTTCTGTGACAACTTTGTATACTTTTCTAGATAATTTTCTAGATAATTTCATCGTTTGTAGTGATTATGCATGATCATGAATTTCTATGTATCTTTAAGTAGGTTATTGTTGGTAAAGATGAATGTTATTGGCTTGTGTAGTTTGATCCCACTCATTGCTATTTGAGAAGTTTGATTTGAACTCTAATGATTTATTTAACAAATTTTATGTTCCTATGTAAATCCTTACACTATTTAATTATAGCTTTTTGCTAGTTCTTTCTTTCATATATCTCATTTCTTTTTCATGTGTTCTTGTGTTGGCTAGGACTTCAGGAACTCTATTGAAAAGCAACAAGGATAATGTGGATCTTTGTCTCCCCACTCCCCAGATCTATAGGGAGTTCTTATGAAGATTTTTTTTTTCTTTCAGTAGAATATATGTTGAAGATTTGGTAAATAACCATTATAAAGTTCCAGAAGAGTCTTAATATTTCACATATTTGAAGTATTTTTTTACTTACTTGTTTCTCTGATTTTGTTTATAAATCATATTCATTTTATTAATTCTTTTTTCTACATTTATTGGGAAAAATAAATGACTATTTTTCTCCTTTGGGCCACTAAGGATGCCTTATGTAGGTAAATTTTTCTGATGTTAAGTCTTTTGTTCTCAGTATAAAAACTACTTGATAAATTTATTTTCTTAGTATTTTGTGAAATTTGGGTCATATAACTTTATTTAGAATTTCTGTAAATGAAATTGTTAATAATGCACTGTCCTTATCTAATTTTATCATCTTTAAAATCACAGAACTTTTTTTCCTTCTATTTTTTTTAAACCTTCTTGAACAGTTTTTATGCAAGACTGGATTATCTTTTCATTTGAATTTTGATTGTCCTGTAACTCTCTAAGACTTGGTTGGAGTTTCCAGAGTACCTTGAATTACTATTTCAAACTTTGCAGTGATTATTCATCAACAAAATTTTCTACTTTTTGTGACAACTTTGGTAATTATTTAATCATTATGTCTCTGTAACCAATTATCCCTAAAATTTAGGGGAGAAAAAGCAACTATTTTTTATCCTCACAGATTCTCTGGGTCAGGAATTCAGATAGGACTATCGTGGGATGGCTTTTCTAAGTGATAATGCTCAGGCTGGAAAAGAGAAGATTGGGGCTGAAGTCAGCAGAAGGCACGTTTATTCACATCTAACAGTTGATGCCAGCTTTGGGATAATGCCTGTGTACTCTTCCTTGCAGGCCTCTCCATCTGGCCTCTCCCTATCATCTCCCTGTGTAAGCTAGCTTGGACTTCCACCATGATGGTATCTTTTCCACAGTGACACAAAGAGCTATAAAGGAAAGCCCATAACTCTGCAGATAACCAGGCATCTACACAGGGCCAAAGGCAGGAGAAACAGACTCCTTTCTGTAGAGGGAGTTGCATGATTCTGGAAGCATATATGGACATTCATGGAATTATTATCTGACACAATAATTTACGTAATTTTTCAATGAGTTCATCTTTGTTTTTAAGTGCATTAGGTAGTAGTTGATTGTACCATTCTGTTTCTTAGTTGCTGTTTTGTCTTTTGCTATGTCTAAGTCTTCATTCTCTATTTTGTTTAATTGAAAATTGCCTTTATCTTTTAATCATTCTTATCAGATGATTGCCTTGAAAGAACTAGCTTTAGATTTATGTCATATTCATTACTGTATTTTTGTTTGTTTTCCTGATTTCTGTCTATTTCTTAATAATTATCTCCTTTATTTCTTGGTCTGTTTCTATATTTCTAATGAATCAAGTAGAATTCATGGCTCATTTTAGCTCAGTGTTTTTCTTTTTTTTAATAATATATTTAAAACTATGCTTTTTCCTCTAAGTTCTGCTTTAGTTGTGCCTCTGCAAGCTTTTATATGCAATGTCATTGTCACCCAAATTCTAAGTACTTCATAATTTATCTTCTTGATCCTGGTTTAGTTCAAGGGCAATTTAATAGAAACTGCTTTAATTTCAAGATTAAAAAGGCAATATTTTATCAGGCACATTGGTACACACCTGTAATCCCAACTGCTCAGGAGGATGAAGTAGGAGGATAGCCAGTTCAAAGCTAGCCTCAGCAAAAGTAAGGTGCTCAATAAGACCTTGTCTCTAAATAAAATATAAAATTGGGCTGGGCATGTGGCTCAGTGTTCTAGTACACTTGAGTTCAATCCTTGTTACCTGCCCCTACCCCCCAAAAAGGCAATATTTTTGGTTATTTTTATTACTGCCCTTCTTTTTTATGTTTATTATAAATAGAAACAAGACCTTTATTTTATTTGTTTTTTATGTGGTGCTGAAGATCAAACCTAGTGCCTCATTATCCTAGGCAAACACTCTACCACTGAGCTACAGTCACAACCCTTATTACTGGCTTTCTAATGTTATTACAATATGACTCGGGAACATTGTCTGATATTGGATCATTGGAATTAGTTGAGCCTTTTCTTGAAAATTTATGCAAACTTTTTTTAAAGTATTCATATAGCTGAAAAGAATCTATTTTTATTCTCTCCTCTCCACTATGAGATTTTAGAAATTCTCAGAGATAATCCAAGATTTCTGCCCGTGAACCCCCCCTCAATAAAATGGTATATATAGATCTGCTCTGCAAAGGGGGAGTAGAGGCAAAAGAGCAAACTAAATATCCTTCCCCCAGAGTTTCAGCACATCACAAGTCTAAGGAACTCTTCCATAACAAGTTCTCGGTTGTGGGTGTTTCATGTATGAGCCTCTTTCTCCTTCATTTGGCATATTCAGGGTTGTCCTTTGGGGAGGGAGTCAGTAGTCTCTGTTGATTCCTCCCAGTTTCACTATTCACAGTTGTTCAAGTTAAAGTGACTAATTTTTCTTAGAAGAATCTTGAACTACAAGTGACCTACACAACAGGCCTACTAAATGCTTAGTGTGTGAAGGAAGAAAGTGTGAATATTTATGTTTGATGCAGATCAGTGAATGAGAAGGAAAGGGTTAATTTTTTGAGAAAAGCCTGAAAGTAGGAATGCTGTCATAATAGCTTGCATGCAAGTTAATCTGGGTCACAGATTGGTCATTGCCATGTGCTTTCCTCTCCAAATAAAGAACTGAGAAATGGTGCCTTTTCTTCACAGAAATAGAGAATTAATGAGGGTTTCTGACTTGTGATTACACACTATAGCAGTAATTTAAGAAAAGTGAGCTGGAGTTTAGGGGCAAAGAGAAGGTTAAGAGAAAGCGAGGGAGAACACTTAAGGGCATTGATGGAGGGACTTGAAATGATAGTAGGAAAAAAGGAAGGACTAAGATAAAATATCTTACAAAAGGAGGTAGGCAAGTAGTATATGTGTGGGGGGTGGGGGGGTGCTGGGGATGGCACCCAGATACTCAAGCACAGGAAAGTACTATACCACAGATCTACAAGGGACTTGCACAGTGAGCTTTGAAGACAATAGAGAGAGAGAAATAAGAGGAGTCAGAAATGATTCTAAAACACCGTGTTTGGTAAACAGTTAGAATTGAGGAAATTATGAGTACACCCTCATATAGGAGTTTGAGGTATGAGTACCAAAACCACAGGCAGATGCTCAGAAGGAGTCTAGAGAAGCAGAAGGGAGTACTCACTGAGAGCTCTATGCCCTCATCAAAGCAAGGTTGGCCTTGCTTTCTGCTATTCTAATGGAACACTGAACATTTCCAAAAGACCTTGACCTCTAGTGTAGTTTTCCACATCTAAAGTCTTCTCACACAAGTATTTTCATGAACGTAAAGCCCAGTATTATTGGGTTGATTATATCAGTCTGGTTTTCCAATCTCTACTGGATTTCTGGAAAGAGGAGTTCCCTTTTCATGTTTTTAGGGCCAGTGCAGTCTGGGTTTCTTTATATTCCTACAACCAATTGAACATCCACAATTGGAAAATCCAAAATCTGAAGTATTTCAGTGCTGAAATGATGGTGTAAATGGAAACTCTCACACCTGACCCCCACATGACAAGTTACAGTCAAAATGCAGGTGCACTCAAATTATTCTAACAATCACCTTTAGGCTATGTGTATAAGTTTTGTATGAAACACAAATGAATTTCTTGTTTAGACTTGGGTCCCATCCCCAAAATATCTCATCGTGTACATGGGAATCTCCTAAAATTCTAATGAATATAAAATCCCAGACATTTTTGGTTTAAGCACTTGAGATAAAAGATACTGAATCTGTACCTCTAGTCAAGTTGCAACCATTCTATAGGAAATTCAGACTCATTAATTTTCTGCACACTAACATTAATTCTTTTATCCCGAGTGTGAGCGGACAGCTAAATCAAGGGCATAGACCAGGTGTGTTATAACCTTCATGTCTCCAAATCATTTATATAATCTCCATTCCATCTCCTGAATCTCCAAAATGGTTTTAGATCTTGCCATGTAGAAAGGAGAAAAATTAAAACTGATGTGCTGTGTATTTTTCTGTTTGGTGTGCAGAGGTACTAAACTATTTCCGACCTAGAGTCTTTGTGCATTAAAATCCTGAGGAGTGGAATGCAGAGCGGTCCATCTCCCTCTCTGCCTGTCTGTCCCTCTCAAGGGCCTGTATCTCTGCTCTCCCAGGAAGAACCTGTCTCCAACAGGCCACTTCCTCAGTGACAGCTTTCAGGCCTCCAGATGCATCAAGTCCTTGGCTGTCACCTTCTGTCTACAGCCTGTAGGATGCTTCAGCAACTCCAGCCCAGGGGCTTACATTCCTGCTCTGGCAATGGTTGGGAGGGCATTAAATTCCCCTCTTCTTTCTTTGTTTTGTTTGTATTTTTGTGGTTGTTGTCCAATTTACACATTCCAGAGCTGTCATGCTGGACCTCCCCTCCTCCCAACAGCTGTCAGACCCCCCTACAAGGAGACAGTCAGAGCAAACCAGAAACAAACAATGTATGAAGAGAAATTTCAAAGTGTATTCAGAGAAACGTGTTACTTCAAAGGCAGGAGCAAGGTCCCCCTGGAGCTCATTACTGTAGTCAGTGAGATAAGGCAGGGAGGGAGCTGCTCAGTTGCCTCCCAAGAGATGAAGAAAATGGGGGGCGGGGGGAGCTCACAAGAATGCAGTTTAGATTTTTTTTTTTTAAAAAAAACTCTTGACTCTATATATCCATCATAGATTAAAAAAAAAAAATAAGCAATGTCCCTTCTGTGTACCCAGAGATGTTTTCTTCTCCTGATATCCTGCTGATACCCCAAAATCATGGAAGAGAAGTCTTTTTCCACTTTGGAACTAGCCCAGCTATAGGGAAAAGAGGGGACAGTGGCAGAGATAGAGACTTTATTCTGCTGAATAGCACAGTTGAAGAGATGGGATGAAGAAAGGGGAAGGGCTTCATTCCTGGAGCCCAGCACTTGCAGTTTGAAATTCCCTAGGGGCAGCTGTGGGCACCTGGAGATGAAGCTACCTTCCCTCCTGGGGAACTGTTTTTGTTTTTGTAGCAAAGGTTATAGTTATGAGTATACATTTCAGGCAAAAGTGACCAGGAAGGGAAAAATCTCTTTCAGCAATAATTGATCTTCATCATACCTTAAATTGTGTTTACCTTTCCTATAGCTACTAAAGCTTTTTATTTGCTTTTCCCTAAGAGCTTGTCTTGCTCATTAGATTGTGACATTGAAGGTCAAGGAAAAGGGTTTTTGTATTTTGCTTTTGTTTTGTTTGCTTTTACATCTCTAAACTCAGAGAGTCCAAGAAATAGAAGACATCATAGAAAATTGCTTTTGAACTTAGAATATTTTATTTTTATCTTTTTTTCAAATTTATTTTTCAATAGGTAGCAATAAAATTCACTCCTTTGGGTGTACAGTTCTATATATTTTGATAAATTCCAAGTAGTATAATACCTCTACAATCAGAATACAGAGTAGTTTTATCACCTCCACACAAACATAACACACACACACATATACACACACACACACACTTTTCCTAACTCTTTGTTGTTAAGCCCTCCCCATTCTTTACCTCTGACAATCAGTCATGCATTCTCTGGCCCTACGATTTGCCTTTGCCAGAATGTTGTATAAATGGAATGATACAGTATGTGACCTTTGAGTCTGGCTTCTTCAATTAGCATAATGCTTTTGAGAGCCATCCATATTGTAGCATGCATTATTACTTTGTTCATTTTTCTTACTGCACTACATCCCTCCATATGGATAGACTACAATTTAGTTACCCATTGTCCAGTAAAGTATATTTCATGGTGTTCCTGGTTTGAGGTGGTTATAAACCAGGTTTCAGTAGATGTTAAATTTTAAGCAGTTTGTGTGAACATAGATTTTCATTTCACTTGGATACAAATCGAAGAGTGGGTCATATAAACTTTGTTGAGTGAATTAATGAATGTGTGCACTGATTTGCTGGACTTTATTTTTCCTCACTCTAAGCTATTTTTAGTTTCTTTCCTCAACATACCACTAACAGGAAAAAAAATGGTATTTCCAATTCCTATTTTACAACAAAATCTAGTTTCTAGGATGATAAATCTACCATTTCCACCTTAAGCTTCACTTCAAATGTAAAACTGATTGGATAAGCAGTTTAATTTTTATTTAAAGATTTAATTTTTATTTATTTGAGGGACATAGAGTTTTTAATGCCCCTTTTGGTTCCTTTGAGCTGAGCAGATCTGAACTCTCCATGGTAAAAGGATGGGGAAGCTGGGCAGGCTCAAAAGCATCTCAGCCTATTGGAGAAAATTTGGGGCCCAGAGTTTCCTTCTAACTGGGCCAGCTAATTTCCCCAGATTGTCTCCCTGGTGGCTTCTTATGTCCCCACTTCATTGACGAAGTAAGAACAGTCTATGTACCTTCTACCTCTGTGTATAGGCATAGAAAAGATGATTATTCGGGCATGGTATACTAAAGGGTATCATTGAACTATTACTATGTATTGTGGGATTAACTTTAAATCAGACAGCAATGTGCATGGGTTTAATTTCCCTGTTAAATATGTATATGAACTGTGGTGAGCAAAGGTAACTAAAGATTGCTATCTTTTTTGTTGTTCCTTTGAAGCACTTTCTTTTTTTAACCTCCAAGCTGACCAGTGAAAGTGCACTTTGGTGCTGTGTGAATGCATCAAAATGCTTTACATTGAATGCATTTTATATGATGTACTAATTTGAAGTAGAATATAAATCATAAATTAAATCTTACAACAGTTTTTGTTTCTGATTAATCCAAGCTCCACCCCCTTTTATTTCAGCCGTGAATACTGAACCCAGGAGTATTCTGCCACTGAACTATGTCCCCAGCCCTTTTTAAATTTTTTTTTAAATTTTGAGACAGGGTATCAGTAAATTACACAGGCCAGGCTTGAAATTATAATTCTCCTGCCTCAGCCTCCCAAGTAGCAGGGATTATGGACATGAACTACCATGTTTGGTTCTAAGATCTTTTTGTATTTTCTTGAGAAAGACGAAACTTTAAAATGTAAAATAGGATATACCCAATGATAATCATTTCATTTGGGTCCATCATTACATCAAATGATGTGTAAGAAATGTTGATACCTATATAAAGAAGAAGTTTTAGAAATATCATCACCATCACTTTCAAATATTTCAGTGTTTGGGGAAAAAATAAAACCTATTATTGCATATACATACTTACTCTTTCTTTTCTTTCTCTCCTTTTCTTTCTTTCTCTCCTTTTCTTTCTTTGCTTCTTTCTTTCTTTACTTCCTTCATTTCTTCATTCACTCTTTGTTTTTCTTTCTTTCTCATTTTTTTCTTTCTATTTTGCAGTATTAGGGATGGAACCAAGGTTTTCTGGCTTATAAGCAAGCAGCTATTACAAAGCTACATCACTAGTTATTTTTCTTTTTCCTTTTGCTTTTTCATACTGAGGATTGAACCAAGGGACTCTCAACCACTGAGCTATATCCCCAGCCCTTGCTATCTTTTATTTTGAGACATGCTCTTGTTAAGTTGCTGAGACTGACCTTGAACTTGGGATCCTCCTGCCTCAGCCTCCACACATAGTCACTGGAATTACAGGCCTGCACCACAGCTCCTGGCCCCAGTTAATTTTTTTATGTTCTCTTTTGAGACAAAGTTTCACTAAGTTGCCAAGTCTGGCCTTGAATTTTCTATGCTCTTGCTTTAGCCTCCCCAGTAGCTGGGATTATAGGCATGTGCCACCGTAATGCCGCTCATTATGTTTATTTATGTAAATGTCAAAAAAAAAAATACTAAGACTCATATAAAGATTCCTGAATGTACCAACTTGATGCTCAGTAAAAATCTTGCCCTGAGTTTGACCATATGGACAAAATTTTGGCTTGCTGTATCATAATTTGTAGGTGGGAAAAGTGGCCTTCTATTTTCAGATCAGATTTAGTATAGTCAGAAGCAAACTTTCAGTGTGCACTTCTCCCTATGTAAAGTTGCTTGCATCATTTTTATAGACCTATAGTCTATTAGCCTTCTGAGTTCTTTGGTTGTGAACAGTTTTCTTTTTTTTAGCAGATTTTTAAAAATTGTTCTTTTTAGATATATACATGACAATGGGGTGTATTTTGAAATATTATACATGCATGGAATATAACATTTTCTAATTAGGATCTCATTCTTGTGGTTGTACATGATGTAGAGTTTCACTGGTCATACATTCATAAATGAATATTGGAAAGTTCTGTCTGATTCATTCCAAAGTCTTTCCCAGTTCCATTCTCCCTCCCTTCCCTTCATTCCCCTTTCTCTAATCCAATGAACTTCTATCCTCCCCACACACTTATTGTATGTTAGTATTCACTTATCAGAGAGAGCATTCGGGCTTTGGTTTTTTGGAATTGGCTTATTTCACTAAGCATGATAGTCTCCAGTTCCATCCATTTACTGGCAAATGCCATACTTTCATTCTTTTTTATGACTGAGTAATATTTAATTATATATGTACCACATTTTCTTACCTATAAATCTGCTGAAAGGCACCTAGCTTGGTTCCTTAGCTTAGTTATTGTGAATTGAACTGCTATAATTGTACTGGTGCATCACTGTAGTATGCTGATTTTAAGTCCTCTGAGTGTAAACTGAGGAGTGGGATAGCTCGGTCAAATGGTGGTTCCATTCCAAGTTTTCTGAGGAATTTCCATACAGCTTTCCAAACTAGTTGCACCAATTTGCAGCCCTACCAGCAATGTATAAGTGTACCTTTTTATCCCACATCCTCACCAATATTTATTGTTATCTGTATTCTTGGTAATTGACATTCTAACTAGAGTGAGATGAAATCTTAGTGTAGCTTTAATTTCCATTTATCTCATTGCTAGTGATGTTGAACAGTTTTTAATATATTTGTTGACCAACTGTACTTCTGTGAAATGTTTCTTCAGTTCCTTTGCCTATTTATTGATTGGGTCATTTTTTCTTTCTTTCTTTCTTTTTTTTTGGCAATAAGTTTTTTGAATTCTTTATATACTATGGAGCTCAATGCTCTATCTGAGGTACAGGTGTAAAAGATTATCTTCCATTCTATAGGCTCTCTGCTCACATTCTTGATTGTTTCTTTTGCTGAGAAGATTTTTAGTTTGATACCATCCCATTTAATGATTTTTGATTCTACTTCTTGTGCTTTGAGAGTCTTACTAAGGAAGTGAATTCCTAAGCCAACATGGTGGAGAGTTGGGTTGGGTGCCATTTTCTTTGTACTTGCCAGAGCTTACATCCCAGAAAAGGAAGTCAGGGGTGAAGGAGCCTTTGCCACCTAAGGTTTTCTTATGGCTGCTCTCACACATTCCTGCCTCACTTCAAGCTTCACAGGGCCAAACAGGTTTGAATTTTGATCCTCTTTCTATCACCAACTGTGTCTCCATGTTCTTAAATTCTTGAAGTTTCTCAGGATTATCAGAATTCTTGGAACAAATGCATGTAATTCAAATGGATTTATTATTCCAAAGTGCTAAGCCCTCTTCATGTGAGTATACCAATGATAAGTTCTTATCCTTTGAACTGGCAGTAGAAAGAGCTGTAGCCAAAGGGAAGGAGTAGAGGAGAGAAAGAGATGGGAGCAAGTTATAGGCAGGTAACATGTGCATGATGGAGGTAGAGTTCAGCAACCCCACTCCAGGAAAGAAAGAAAAACAAAACACTGGGGTCTTTAATCCACTGCAAGTGCTGTCACCTATGCTACCTGCTCCAGTTTTGTTTAACATGATCTTGAATGTCTCTAGGAAATGTACTAATAAAAGAATCTGTATTTTCATATTACATGCATTACTTTCTTATTATCTGTCTTTCTCTCTTTTACTCCCTTTGACTCCCTTTGGGTTTATAAATACTTAATTCCTTGCTTGTTCTTTGAGTGGGAAGAGGAAACACTTAACATTTTCCTAATATATACAATTCATGTTCTTATTTACTGCATAAGGCCCTGTGCTATTTACTTTGAATAACTCTATGTTCTAATTTTTGGAATCTAAATTTAGGCATTTGTATTCAACAAAGAAATCCCCCTGTGGCTTAATGTCTTTAAACTGTGTATATTTATGATCCTGCATCCATTTAGTTCTAACAAAACATATATTCATAAAATGCTTTACTGTTTATACAGTATTTTCATATATGAGTTTTTATATCAAGGCCTCATGAAAATTGAGGTTCAGGAAGAGTTAATGGTTTGTTCAATGTCATACAACTAGGAAACTATCAAATTAAAAGCTAAAAGAGACTCATTTTATACCTCTCAGTAATAAAAATCAATAACTTAATTATATATTAAATATATATGTAAATATATATAATTAAATATCTAATCCCTCAGATATAGTCACATAAACATGTTTTCGGTCCTTGACATTTCATTAATTCTTTCAATATCTTTGTGAATTTGAATAGTATTTTTAATTATTTTAGAAATAGAAAATCTGAAACATGTTAAGTGAACTGAGTATTTTTATATCTCAGGAAAGCTTTAAAATACTGAATATGACATTATTTAAGCATGTAATTTTGAAGCAAATATCCTTCAGAGAAATCAACATATCTCAGGAATTTGCACTCAGCTCTTTTAAAATCACAAACAATGACAGGGCTTGTGGCTGATTTTTGTTTTTGTCTGGAGGGTAAATTGATTCACATATTGTATATTATTACTTCCTTCTTGCTGGCACTGTTCTGGGCATCTGTATATATACACTAGCTTTAAGAAAACACAAAATGCCACAAATTCAAAATGAAATGAAACTGCTTTTGAGATACAATTTAAGTAGGTCCAAGAAGGTTGTTCTAACACAAAATATAGCCAATTATCTTCTACACTTTCAGGTATAGAAGGGTTATCTGCATTTTTCTCTACATTCTGTTAAATTATTAGCCCTACAACTCAGGTCCTCAAAATGCAAATTCTTACTACCTGGGAAACCCTCACTAGGCAGGCATCTCTCAATTTTTTTCTTTGCAATAGTTGGGTCAAGTGGCAAGACCTTCCTGCCCTGTCGGACAGGCTGACTCTGGAGACTACCAAGGCTGGGAATAGGTTTCATGCTGAAATCTAGTTCCTACTCCTGGGGAATATGCATCTCTAGAAGAAGACAAGGGGTCGGGTAGGGAAGACTTCAGGGAAGCTTTGCCCACACAACTGAGTGAGAGAATACATCCTCAGAAAGAGTCTAAACCTGTCCTTACACCCATTGAGTAAGCACCAACGGTGTCATAGGACACTTCCAATGACACACCTCTCATATCCCTTCACAGCCATCATCCTTGCTGGGACTCGGAGCTGCATCAGTGGAATAGAAGTAGAATATCCATTACTTTAACCCATTTTTCTTAGTTTGTGTTTGTTTGTTTTTGTTGGTTGGTTGGTATAAATGCAACTATACCAAAAATCTCAAATTGAAAAAAACTTCTTTTAAAAAATGCTGTCATAGAAACTGTCAAATTAAAAATAAAAATGGGATTGGTAAGAAAAATCTGGTTCAAAGATTCCCCATCTTAATATTTCGAATTTTCTAGCTATGAAGGGGTCTTTCCTGTCTTTCTGGCTATAGCCATGGACAGCTGCAGGAAACAGGGTCCCAGAGACAAACATCATATAACTCCTAGAATATATCTGGGAGATTCTGCAGAGGCTACTCTTCCATTTTCCAGTCAGAGACGCCTGCCGTTTTCCCCTGGCCAATGAAAGGGGATACTTTCGAAAGACTTTCCAAGCTGCGGGACAGCAAATTTAAATGCGTGCAGTTTATCATAGAGGTTTTCAACTGTGTTCGGGCTCCCCCTAGCTGCATGGAACCAGATTCTCGTTGCTTAAACAGTTCAGCTGAATGCTAAACTCAAAACACTGCATAAAAGAGCAAAGATTTTTATTTTTCTTTCTTTCTCTCTTTTTTTTATCTTCTGTCTGTCCCATTTCCTCTTCCAAATCCACCTTTGTTACTGCAATCAGTTGCAAGGTCAGAGTGAAGCTATGGTCAGAAAAGGGTACTCGCGGCAGAGAAGGAAAGGGCAAATATTATTGAGGGGATTGTTTTTAGAGATGCTTTATGAATGACTACAAAGATAACATCAGTTCCCCTTGTTGATATCTTTATTGGTTTTTTCCCTCCAAAGAGACTGGGCTGAATGTGCTCAGTTATTGAATCAACTTGGTCTCACATAACCTGCGTTTACGGGTACTGTCAACTCATCCTTATGCAACCCGTGGGGCAGAGGGTGGAGGGAGTCTGACTGGAAGAGCCACATGATCCACTGAGAAAACAGCTACCTGGCAGCGCAGAGAGATGTCCCAAAGGCCTTCCCACACATCTAGAGCGCCTGCCAAGAAAGGGAAGCCTTAAAACTGAGGAAATTAGAAATGTTTTAGCTTTTCCATTCCTTACCAAAGCCTGCAGTGACTGTTCCTGCTGAAAGACAACAGGCAATATCCCTGTGCGGCTTCCAGCATCCTCAGAGCTCTGCCTTCAGGACACTGACATTTTGGTGTTTCTCTCTTGTATTCTGTTGTTAAACTCAGGGAATTATAAAGTGCCAAATAGATGTAGCATGATATAATGGTTAAAGTCATCCATATCGTTATCCTTGGAGCACTGATGTATAGATAGAACAACTTGTGGTGCCTTTGGGATTAAATGGAGCATTTTAGTCAACAAATATTAATTCAGCACTTGGTAGATGTGGTGCAGGGTTTAGGGAACCAGAACACCTGAACAACTGGAATCAGTCAGTTGTGGGTTCTGCCCTTAAAGACTTTGGCATCCAGTGGAGAGGACAGGCCCTTCCAGTAAAAGTATGGACAGGCAGGTGATACAGACCAGGTGCTATGGGGACACGGGTGGATGGCAGATCTTTTGCCTGAGAGGCAGACTCAAGAGAGTCATTGGGGGCAATTTCATAGGTTAAAGAACATTTGAAGTGATATTGAGAGAATAGACGGGGCTTTGACATGCTGGAAACAGGGATCATAGAACATGGTTGCAAGAGGTAAAGTCATGAAGAAATAAGTGGAGGTTGGAGAGTTCATGGAAACTGGATGAAGCAAGAGTGGACTGGGTAAAGTGAAGGAGGATGGATGATAAAGTTAGCTGTCTAACCCCAAGGGAGAAGGAGAGGGTCTGAGCTGGGACAGAGGTGCCGGCAGCCATACTGGAGTGGATAGTGCCTTATAACCCGCTGTGCTTGGTTAGTCTGGCTAATCCTAGAGTCGCCCCAGAGGTGGGTTTATGTTTAATATGCGGCACTGCATTTAATAGCTGAAAACTTTACCCTTTTCTGCTTTTATGCTGGCTTTCTTTCAGAAAAGCACATAGATCCAGCTTTCTATTAGTTTCTACCTCTATCACTCTCAGAATCCTCTGTCCCATTCTTAGCATAATTCTATTTTATGCTGAATTACATAGCTACCATGGCAAATAGTCCCATTTTCTAGATTCAGAAATGTTAAAAGAAATAAGTACAAACAATATACATCTTCAAAGAAAAAAAATGAACACAAAATTCACCATGGAATAAAGTTCCCACATTGACTATCAGTATAAAAACACGCATACACACAGATGTTCTGGGACATAGAACTTAACCCTCAGACACGTTGGCTTCCCTTTAAGTCTCAACCTACTAATGTGACACCTGAATTAACAACCTGTTAAACCTCTTCTGTCCTTCCCCATTCTAGAAAGTACTTCAGTGCTTTAGCATTAAGCAACATTTAGGTAATTAATGCATTTCTGCTGTCATACTGCAGCAATTTTGCCAGAATGTATGTGGGAGAATGTAGATGGATTAAATACATTATTTCTCCAGGGAAATTGAGAGCCCATGTCAAAATAAAACATCACTGTACATAGTTTACCTTTTAATTTTTTTCCTTAATTATTAGACAAATTTCAAACTGGGCTGTCTGTCTGAATTTGAGACAGATTAGGGTCATTTATTTACACCCTAATTCCAATTAGAATATATTGAAATTGTCATTCTCAAATAAATATGACTCACAGTGAACATCACCATATTTTTTAAATTTTAAAAATACTTTCCTCTAGACCCATTTTAAACAATTCGGTGCATGAAATTAGTTTAAGGATCTGGTGAGACTCCTTAGGTTCCTCTGGTCTCACTGTTTTATTGCAGCCCCTCCTCTCACAGACAGCAAGATCAGCTCTACCTTCAGGGACACTGGAAGAGTTGCTGCATGTTTCCAGATCACCCTTTTTCATTTTGGAAAATGCAAGAGTTAGGAAAAACCTCACAGAGAAATACCTAATGCTTTCTAAGGTCTCTGTTCCATGATTCTGTAGTTCCCAGTGGCACCTAGAGGATCCCAGACTGAACATCTTGATGGGTCCTTAAGAGCAGGTAAAAGATTTCTAATGATATCAATAAAATTTTGCACAGAAAGGCTTAGTAGCAGGGGTAAACAGAGAAGAGAAACAAAGATGGTGTCATTACTATCCAGACTTTTGATTTCATTTTTGTATTTAGCTTTGACTGCTCCACAGATTCCTGTTGTCTAAGGGTTGGCTAAGTGCTACCTCCTTGCCCATTTTACAAACTGGGTCTCAATAATTGCTCTGAGATATCTTGTGAGCACCCTTCCCAGATGAGCAACAAATTCCCTATTAGAGTTGCCTTTCTTCTGTATTCTGGACAGAGGAAAGCAAGTCCTATCCTATCAAGTATTGTTAAGGGAAGGGAGAGGGAGGGCTCTCATGGTATCTAATCAATAGAGAGAGCTCAACAGAAGCAATCTGCAGGTGCAGCAGAGGACTTAGGCGAATGTTTTCCATATTTTGTTTTATAGTGATCCACATTTGAATAGCTACATTTTGATTTCTACAGATTAGTGCTAGGAGATTAGCATAATGACATTACCCAGATGCCTTTGCAGTTGTGTTCTTTCAGAGGTCTGTGTGACTGAGGTTAGAAAATGTAATGAATTAAGAAAAAAAGAGGGAAAAATTATCATGTTTAATATCATTTCCATAGAACTTGACATAGTTTATGGAACTAAGGAATATAATGCAATTTATTCCTTCATCCCTGCTGGAAAGACAAGGGGTAGCATAAGGGGGAGCAAGGATGTACATAATAGAGCACAGTAGTTATGGAGATGATGTAGCTGCTAAAGAATCAACTCCCACAGTACCTTGGCTCTCAGGGGTGGCAAAAACGCAGTCAAGTTAGTTACCTGTGAAATCCAGGTGTGATCAGAATAGCATTTTAGTGAAATTAAACTTGGGACAGTTGCTAGATAATAGATACATGAATATATGAGAAAAGACCTTGATCACAGGGCCTGATCTGAGCCATGTGCAAAATCAGAATCTCTGGCAAAGAACACCAGGGACAAACGCACGAATTGCTTTCAGTCTATTACACACATACCAATTGCTATAATATTGAAGAAAATATTCATAAATCCCTTTTCCTTCCTCTGCTTTATGCTTCATTGCCTTTTCCACATTTGTGGTTTATAGATGGAATGAAGAAAAAAATGTAGAAGGCAGATGGCAAGGAGTGAGAAACTTTCCTAGAGACAGGATTGCAAAATGGCTAAGGCAGGTCTTTCTCATCAGGCAACTGAATTAATTCTGGGCTCAGTCTTTTACTAGCTCTGTGGCCTAAGTTTTAAATTTTCTCTTAACTTCCTCTGTAGAATCCAAACATTTTAAATAATGGCAGGAAAAGATTAGAAGCAAATCTAATTTCAGTAAGGGGTAAGTGTCGAAGAAAGCTCCCTACATAGGCTAAGTAGTTTGATGTTGCTTTGTTGAGGAGATGATGATGAAAGTTTAAAAGAACAATCATCATTAAATAAATGCAGTTGCAAATCTTGTTAGTTAGGTTGATATACAGGCCAAACCATGACAAGAAGCTCACAAAAGACCATTGTTAACAAAACTTAAGTCCTTGATGTTAACTCTGGATTTATTTTGACTTGTTCCAGAGTACAAAAGAATCAAAACCAGAAATATGTGTAATGTGGCAGTCAATGTTGAGGAGTTTGTCATCTGACTCTTTGGGGAACCTTGCAAGTTAAAATAATTACATACACAATTAAGACTGGGTAATTGGAACAAAAGAATAATTCCATTACATCAATCAGAAGAACTTGAAGAAGAAGATGTAATGAAGAGAACACAGAGGTGAAATAAAGGGTAGGGGAAGTTTCCTTCGACCAGTTTATTTTCACATCTGGACAAGCAAATGCTTCTTTTACATAGTCACATCCTTTAATTTTGAAAGAAATAAAAGAGAAAATCCTAGGTGAAGAAATTGGTCCATGCAAAATGTTTACTTCTTATGGTAAAATTCCATAGATTGCAAAGAGGGAAAGTGTAAGTTTTTGGAAAGAGAACAGGTTCAAGAACCAAGCCCTGGCTCTGTCATTAAGGATTACAAAATGCATGCAAGCTATATAGTCCATTTATATAGATAATGTAGAACACACCAAATTCTGTCTCTTGAAGTATTTCTGTAGGAGACTTCATTTGATAAACATTTATAGTTACACTTCAACAGCCTCAAACAAAATCAATACAAAAAATAAAACTCATGCCCCCCAACCCCACCCCAACTGGCCTAAGAGTTAAAGTTTATTCATGAGTGATGGACTCTGCCAATAAAAAATTAATGGTTACTTAGAAAGAGTTTAGAAATTCCCTGCCATGATTTTGACTCTATTAGGTTCACAAGGTGACTTTTTAAGGAAATAATATTTAGCCTAAGTAGCAGTGATTCATTTTTGTCTGTTTTTAGAAAAGCTTCTGTTTCATTACCATGAAGTTTTAAAAAAATGGAGCCTGAAAAAAATGAAAACCAATCTGATTTTGGAATACCTGGAGCTTTGGTTTAACTGTCTTAGGGAGGCTAAGTCCATTTAGTACTTACATAATATTATTTATTTATGATTTTGATTTATGTGGAACTTCCAGTGGGAGCTCTCCTATGAAAATCATCCTTCTGGTGGATAATATTCACGAATCAGCACCAGTCTGTTTATTTCTTGGGTTCTTGTACTTACATCCTTCTGAGGATGCTTAAAACTGAAGCCTTGATCAATGGACACTGGGTTGAGGATTCCATGAGAGTACTAAAAAATGTTCTTCATATTCCCAAGCTTCCTTGGAGGAGACTTTTTGGTTTAAGTTGTCTTGTTGTTTAGTTGTAATTGTTAAGCAGCTGCCTCATTATGCTCTCCACGTGGCAAAATTTCTACTGAAAACTGAGAGAGAATTACAACGTCAGAAGGGGGCCAAAAAAACAAAATAATGGTGACAATGAGAGAGGCAGTAGGAATGCAATTAGAGTGTGTGGTAGTGAGTTTCTTAAGGCTGGTGTTCAATATATACTTGGAAGGCAATAATGACCTTGGCTATTTGTAGAAAATCTTATTTTCTTCTCAGTTGTATATGTTACCCAAGACTCCGTGGAGCAGTATGACTCTTCACCAGGAGTAAAAAGGATCCCTCTGTGAGTCTTATGCTTTAGCGTGTCTCCCCTACCAACTATACCCCTCCTCAAAAGATGAGGAATCCTTAGGGGAGGCAAAGAGATATGCCCACCTAGGGCCTATGCCACTACCACTTCTTTAAACAATTGCCCTGGTTCAGATGAATCTAAACTTTCTTAGTCATGGAGCATGAGGCTTGCTTTGAGCATCTCCATGGAACTCTTCTCTGGCTCTGTTACTTTGAGGGCTGACAATACCAGTGAAGAACACATTTATAGAGCAGAAGGATGACCAACTGATAGTTGTTTGCATGAAGATAAAACTTGAATGTGTAGTCCGGGATATAAATATATTAGGATATGAATCTCCCAACAGTGCTGATAAGCCAGGTGTGGAAAGATAAGAGGAAGCCCATAAGTCAGGGGTCAGGGTTGGAACCAGCTTTCATAGTGAAACCATATTCTGGTCCAAGAACTCCAAGTGGTCAAAGAATTCTAGATTTTAAGTTGCCCTTACAAATCATTATGACTATACATTATCAGGATGGGAGAGGAAAATATATTTTATTATCAGTTCATTATCTTGATTATAGTGTTCAAATATTTAGATAAATGTCACCTAGGCCTCCAATTATACTCCTTCCTCAGGTAGTAGAAACATAGTCTTGTCTGCCATGTGGTTGTGTCACCCAATACTTTCTTCCCTTTCCCTTGAAAATTATCTAGGCAATGTAACAGGATCAAAATGTCATCATTTCACTCTGTAACTAACAACAACAACAAAAAGTTTATTTACAGGCCAAAATATCAAAGTTTTACTAAGCAAAGAGGATGTTAAAGCTTGGAATGTTCCCGGTGCCCTGTGAACAGGGCGGTTCTACATAAACTTTCTTGGGTGTCTATTCATGTTTCCTCCGTGTTCTCACTATACTGTCTTCCATGGCTCAACTTAGATGTCCACTAATGCCTGCAGAGTGTTTGGGAAGCCATAAGGACAATGCATGGTAATGCCCCATGTTATTCTCACCTCCCAGCACCACCTCCCTTGCCCAGAGACTTCCCTTAAGCTGTTGTATAAGTTCAATCAGCCTAACCTAAGCCCAGAAAAAGTAGAGTTTGGGTACATACAGCATACCCCTTCCTCTACCTCAAGCTTTCCTTCCTCACAGAGGAGCAAAGAAGATGCTGCTAAGATTGTCTTAAGAGAAAATAAGAATAAGAGCTACCATGTACTGGACTCTTTTTATGAGCAGACAGGCTGAGCACTACCATGGTGTTAACTGCAGGAATTATTACTATGTTAGAGATGAAATTGAGATTACTGTAGTTTAGAAATCTACAAAAGCTGCTAAGACTCAGAGTGGGGTTCAAACACAGGCACCATGACTCCTAGTGTACTCATTCACTCGCTCTGCAGCACTGGATCCAATGGCCTCTGGATCCAATGGCCTCTTCTTTTGATTTCACCCCAAATCAACCTTCCAAAATCTCTACCTGCTATTTTTAAAAGCTACTCCTGGCCCTAGGAGAATTTAAAGCATTGTAGATGTGCAAGTAGTCATGAAGGTTCATTATTATTATTTTTCTAGCCTCATTATGGTCTCTTTCAAGGTGAAATTAATGTACATAGCCTGTAACTCATCATCATCAGATGGCTAATACTTTAACCAAGAAATACCACTGCTTGGTATGATGTTCTGGTATCACAGAATATGTCTGATTGCTTTACTTATTATCCAGATTTTTGGCTAAGAAAATCAGAATTCAGAGACATGGGTAAGCTTTAAGACAGAAGTATTAAACATCATGTATTTCTCACAAGTCTGTGTGAAAATTTAAAACAGTGTAATCTTGTGTTACTACTAGTACTAAAGTTTAGATATACTCATCTATTTTACGTAGTGATTTGTTGATGGTCATCCATTGTCTCTTGCTAACATGAGAACTAGTGTAGGAGTGTGGGGAAAAAAGCACCTTTTAATTTTCATAGTCTTTTCGAGATCTCTTAAGACATGAATATCTATTTAAAAACTAGAGATGTTATAAAAGGGATTTTATTCTTTCATCAGAAATTTGTATTTTTAAGACTCTTAACTCACTCCAAAATAAAAAGAGTGAAATAAATACTTTGAAACACCTAATTGAAGACGACACATGTCTTCCTGACAAATCGAGGAAGCCCTCAGGGTGCTAGAATGTTGTTGCTTACTTTCCTACCAGTCTTTCTAAATACAATCTATCCTAGCAGTCCTCTCACTCGCCAGTTCCCATCCAATCGCTTTCATTTACTAGAGTGCATTGGCTCAGCCTTCACCAACACAGCAGCTACATGGAGGGCTATAATGTGGTTTTGCTCATCTTGCAACCCTCTGTGATAGCTCTAGTAACTTCTATTGTACAGTGATAACAGCATCATTTGTCACATGCCCACTGAAAGGAGCTCAGTCCCTGTTCTTAGATTGGGTGGGATGAAAGCCAAGAGCTTCCAATGCTCACTGTGGATGCTAAAATAGAATACAAACTGGTAACATCCAATGGCAGATACAAAATGCCAGGGTGTTATGTCCCTAAGGGGACCAATACAGTTTTATCTGGAGCATAAAGTGATTTTTTTTTCTTTTCTGCTTTGGGGATTATGACCCTATTTGGCTCATCTGGTTTGCAGTATAAAAGGCATGATGCCTGTGTGATAATTGGAGATGACAATGGAGAGAGATGAGATTTCTTGGAGAAGTAGGGGAGTCAAAGTTCAGTTAAACCAAGGACCTTGCACCAATGAAAGGTATTAGAATGAAATGCCCTTGGCAGCACTGGTAATGTGGGGAGGCTCCAAGAGTTGGGTGTGGGCATCTATCATCCAGGTGGTGAAGTCTCTCCTGATGGATTTGCCATCTGGCTCAGATATTACTTTGTTCCCAAAAGTTACCCTTTTCTGTCTTGGACCATGTCCCTTCTGGCTAGAAAACATGCTTCTGCACTAATGTGGCAACTAAACATAAAACTGAGGGCCAGAACTTTTGTATTAGAGTTTTAGGCATACCTGGGGTGGGAGGGAGCAAGGAGTAGGGACCTTCTGTGTCTAGTCCTGTTGGATAAATGTACAGTTTGGAATGATTAGAATAATTAATCAAGAATGATTTTGGGGGCCGTGTGGGATTGTTCAGTCAGGGACAGTGTCCTCATCATATTTGGACTGTCAAGCCTTGTACAGAGGCTGACACACAGTAAGGGTCAATATGTACCACTTGAAAGAATGAAAGAAGTTGATTAAATGCATGAAAAGACTGGGCAATCCCCATCTTCTGCTTTAGATTATGAGCTTGCTCTTGGTGGAATGAATCACGGAAAAAGAGTAAAAGCTGGCCTATGCAAGGCATTTAAATTATTTATAACAGATGCTGATCAATGAATTGTCAGATATTCACAAATAATCTTCAGCTGCAATGTCAAGACAAGGGAAAAGTAGGACTTATAAAATTTCACTAAAAACACAACCCTTTTTTATTGATTTTATTTTTTTATGTACATGATAGTGGAATGCATTACAATTCTTATTACACATATAGAATGCAATTTTTCATATTTTGTATATAAAGAATGTTCCTGCTAATTCATGTCTTCATACATGTACTTTGTTTTTTTGTTTTGTTTTTTGTTTTTTCATTACAATTGTTATTACACATATATACCACAATTTTTCATATCTCTGTTTGTATATAAAGTATGTTGACACCCAATTAGTGTCTCCATACATGTGCTTTGGATAATGATGTCCATCACATTCCACCATCCTTGCTAATCCCCTGCCCTCTACCTTACCCTCCCATTCCTCTTCTCTATGGAGAATTCATCTATTCCTCCCATGTTCCCCAACCCTACCTCACTATGAGTCAGCCTCCTTATATCAAAGAAAACATTTGGCATTTGTTTTTATGGGATTGTCTAACTTCACTTAGCATTATCTTCTCCAACGCAATCCATTTACCTGAAAATGACATGATTTTATTCTCTTTTATTGCTGAGTAAAATTCCGTTGTGTACATATGCCACATTCTTTTTATGCATTCATCCACTGAAAGGCATCTAGGTTGGCTCTACGTTTAGCTATTGTGAATTGAAAAACAGGACCTTTTAAAAACATCTATCATATTATACAAAAGTCCTTTTATTCTTAAATTAAGTTTGCAAAAACCAAATTCACCATGAAATAAAGTTTAATTTTTTTTTTGTTGTTGTTTTTTCTTTCAGGTAAGTGTAAAGATATCTTCTGAAGTGTTCTGCAGGAAATGTACAGGTGACGGTTCTCTTAGAAGAAAAAGGAAGGCAGGGATCCTTGAAATGGTAATGTTTCAGCTGTTCCATACATATGGCAGCATCTCATGCGGTCAGCAAGGCTATTGTTTTCTTTTGTGTGTATTGTACCTGTTTATTTTATTATAACTCAATATGGCTTAAACCTCAGAGTTTGTGAGAATTGTATGTTTTTTTGCATCTGCACTGGAGAGCCTCTCATCTTTTAATCTAAAGCTTCTACAGCCCACCCTTACCAGAAAACTCATGTGATGTGAAATGCTTAAAAACAAAATGTCATTCTAAATAGATGCTACATGAATACAAGCAATTTAGACTGCATAGTACAAGAAATATATATATTATATCTATATATAAATATAACACACACACATATATATTTTAGTTTGCAAACACTTCACATGAGGATAGAAGGAAGGGAAGTGAATACGCCTAAATATTATGTGAAAGGTTTATAATTATATTATTGCAGCAGGTTTTAGAAACATAATTTTCTAAGTGCACCAATTGGTTCCAAGACTCAATTTATACCCCCAAACTAAGGAATTCTATTTTCAAAAGCAAAATCAGTTGATGAAATGTTAGTACTTAGGAATTCCTACTGGAATTTTCTTTTTAAATAACCTTCCTTTTTCTATCTAAAATAAATCACTCATTTGCTGAGTAAGTATTTATAGCTGGTTTCTTAAGAAAGATTAAATGTATCTTATAATTTCTTGCAGAGTTAGCAATAACAATGTTCAGTAATTTTTAATATGCTAATACATGGTCAAACTTCTATATGCAGGTCATAACATAAATAGTGCAATGAAATATAAGTTATCTGTTATCAAAAGTGTATTTACAAAATGTTGATAAAAAGTGGAGATAATTTAAAGCTAATCATTGAAGAATATTGCTCTCAAGAGTTTAACATGTTAGGAGAAGGTAAGATATTGCAGACGTTTGCATCATAGGTGAAGAATATTAAAATTATCCTTATTTTTTAAATATAAGAAATATATGCAGAAAATTAAAGGCCTAAACCATCACTCAGATTTGAGAATCTATGAAGTAAGTATTTTCTAGTTCTTCTCATTTAGTTACCTGTTTCCTTTTAAAATATTTTAGGTTTAGATGAGAAATAACAAAAATAAATAAATAAGGAAAAAGTAATTAGAAATATATCTCTAGTTGTTTAGACATTTGGTGCTGTCCTATTGGGAAGTAATAGAATTCAATTACATAATATTTAAATTTTAAAAATTATATTCAATACCAGAGGATGTACAAGTTAGTATTTTTTGTTAGTGCTTGGCAAATTGGTGACATGAACTACAGCTGTCAAAGTAGCACTTTCTGTGGCGTGGTGTGGACAGAGCTCAAGGGTAGCAGGCATGAACAGAGGACCCTCTTATGCACTCAGTGCTCTGTCTTGAGGAGTGCATAGTGACATATAGAGAAGTAAGCTGACTGAGCCTCATGAATGAGTCACAGAGATTTTTACTTCATGACTGATCATATACCTCAGCCAGTCTAAAAGACACTGTGAAATTGGAGGAAGAGAGGATCATGGGGAAACCCCAAGGTACAGAAGAGAGAATTGAAATGTTGAACTTATCAAGAGTTTTCTTGAGTTCGTTTCATAATTTCTGTCCCTTTTCTAACCCTTATTTATAGTCCAAGCATGCCTTGAGATTTTTAATTTTCTCAGACTGTGAAAGTCACCCAGTCTCTGTAGACAAAGTAGTACTCTATCCTTTCATAATCTAGAATTCTGAAGAGAAACCCGTTAATAATACAAAAAGCATATTTATCTTCCTAATTTTATTTAATAGGAATTCATTTATACCATCTTTCATTTTCCAGAGGATTCAAGGGGTTTAAGTGGTATTATAAGCAACAATCCTTTCTTTTCACACTGATGATTGAAAAACTGAGCATACCGATATTGTAGCTTTGGCCAATTTAAGGAATGTCTGCATTGAGCGAATGGATGACCTGCTACATAATCCAATCAGTGAATTCAATTCAGAAAATATGTTCCAGGACCTGCAGAACCCTGGGCGTGATGGACAGAAAGATAAGTTAGCAAAGTACAGCTTCTATCTTTAAGGACTTTGCAGCTTAGGACTCCTTGCTGGCTTTTGCTTGATCACCTGGTGGTTCAGCCTTTAGTCACTTAACTGATAACCACAGTTATCACTTAGTCATATAACTGATATCCACATTGCATGCCTTTTTCCCAGGACAAGAAAGAAAGGTCACTCCTTTAGCACAGGAAGATTTCCTTTCAAGGTCAGGCAAAGCTGGATTTGACTGAACTGGATCAGAAGAGGTTTTTATGTTACTAGTGTAGTTGTACTGTGTTTTGGCTTCTTCCCTAGCTTGGATAATCAGAATGTGGCAATTATAGTACTTCTTTCATAAGGTATGATAATCATATCATGACATTTTATGCTTCATTCGCTATGATGATTTCAAGAGCTTCATGCCAAACGTTGGTTTATAGAGATTTAATATTGTGTCATGGTATTATGAAAACAAGGTAGACTAACATGATTGTATGTAGAGTTTGGAAGAGGATAGTCATATATTGATTATTACCATGACATCTAAAATAAAGACTGTGTAATTTATTAGATAAGATTTAAAAACCAAGAAAGTCATAATATTGGTTGACAGTTGATACACGTTTGTTCAGATTTTGAGATTTTTAAATAATTTGGTAATGTAGAAAAGTTAAGAAAAACGGTTTGTTCAACCCAATATGTATTTTAGAGAGTAACCTGATCTTGTTTTTCTCTTATTACCCCAAATTCCTGATTTTCTGGTCTATTCCCTCATTTAATTTTTATTTATGATTTGGTTAAGCATCTTATTTCAAGCAGTTCTCGCATTGAAAATGAAATTTCTACCAGTATTTGTTGTGTGGAGTCAAAATTCCAGAATTAGTAAGAATACATTGTCCCAAGCTTACATGGCCTTCCTTAGAAGGTGGGGTAATATACCTTATTATGTTAATCTGGCTACTTTGTGATCAACATGTACTAATTTAGGAATTCACTGCACCAGTGTGTGAATATTTTCTAGGCTTCAGTTTATAACTTGGCAAATGGTAGCCTCCTTCTCAAAAGAAAAATAACCTCTTCTAGAAACTGAAGTAAAGGCAAAACCAAGTTGATATAGTTCAAAGACAGTTTGCAATATCCAGTTCAGATACAATTTTCAAAGAATGAATTTTAATGTGCACAGACCTATTAGCACAGGATCAAATTCCCAACAAATTGATTGGACATGCAAAAAGAGTCTGTGTCCTAGATTTAAAGTCATTACACAGTTTTAAACACAGCTGTGCAGCAAGCCTTTCAATCTAGATGGACATGAGTGAATTGAATGTTTTTGAAGGTGATTGGCTGGTAGAATTTCTACAATACAATTTTCAATAATGACAAGCTTAATGAAATCACTATCATATTGTTTAGCAAGGAAATGTGTATCCTATTTTGTATAGCCATCAAGTATGCACAAGACTATAAATCTATAAATATTTAAATATATCCAAAGGCATCTGTAGTTCTTTGGTTGAAGAAAAGTGGATGCACTCAGCTCTAAGTTACCTTTACCCATCCAAAGATGAAAATAATTTTCTATTGTAACCTCACCTTACTTATTTTATTCCTATCCATTGGAAATTTTGATTTCTTGCTGCCTGTAATCTTTCAGGGAATTATTCACTTCAGTTGAGTGTATGCTAACTTTCTATTTTAGTTTTAAATATTTTCCATTCTATACCTAAGAATATATGTTCACAGAAGCATTACACATTCAAGAATATTTCATGTGATGGTGCATGCCTGAGTCCCAGCTATTCAGGAGGCTGAGGTGGAGTTTGAACTCACAAGTTTAAGACCAGGCCAGGCAACATAGTGAGACCTTGTTTGAAACAATACATTATCTATCTGTCTGTCTATCTATCTATCCATCCATTCATCCTTCATATATAAACCCCTGAGTGTATATGATTTTTTTTTTCTTCTGGATAATGAAGATGTCAAGGAGGAAAACAATAGCTTTATTCTTTTGTGCCATATGAATGTTGGGGCACAAAGATGTGTATATATTTTATAAAATAAAATATTAACCCATCAATGAATATTAGTAAGGACCATAGCCATGGAAGTGATTACTTTTCTTGTGAAACTCAGTCTTAGTGTCTATCTTTATTTACAAGTAAAATGCATCATAACTGTTCAGTTTAGGCATGTACCTTTATGTTTGTTGCTTATGTTTTCTAATATATAAAACATAAAAAAGAAATATACATGATTATAAATTATCAAATTGTCAATCATCTTGAAACAAATAGTCAATCTATATATTATTAGAAAAGCAGCACAAATCCCTAGAAAAGAAACTGAGGGGTAAATGTTTCTCTTTCCCGTGTTGAAGGTCTTGTTGATTGAACTGAAGAGTTGGTAAACAAAGTAGAAAAATAAAAATGACTATTCTACACTTCAATATTAATTATGCTGTGAGATTATTCATCCTTTTTTTTAATTAAGAGGAGCCTATTCTGAGCAATAAATATAATTAGTTAATAAATTACTCCTGTTGTATGCCTTAAGGAATTTAGCTGCAGGGCAATTGCCAATAGCAGGCAATGGGAAAAGACATGGGCTTTCTATCAGAGGGACACACTGGTATTTCGCAGTACCATCATGTTGAAAGTTAGTCACCAGGAACTAGTTCTTTATTTTATTGTGTTATAAATATAAGTCAAGATCAGATAGCTCATTTACAAAACAATGATAGGAAGTTACTAGCTCTTGTATAAAATGAATATTACTTTTTATAAGTCTGAAGATTGCTAGATGTTTATTTTATGTCACTAGAATTAATCCACAAAAACGTTATGAGTGGTAGATTTCGTTAAGAAAATTATAGTCTAGATTTTGAACTTCTTTAAAAGCAATTAAAAATTTAAGGTGTATTGACACAATCAAAAAGGAAAACAATATAGTCTGCTTTAATAAATATTTATTGGCAGACAGTATCCCATGGAATATAAAGATGAGTATGGTCCCTGTCTTTGATGAATTTATATTCATCAGAAAGAGAAAGGAATAGGTAAACAGATGATGGTACAGTGAAATAAAACACATTGAGTTATATAAGCAAGTCATGTGAGCACTGGAGGATGAGTGTTGGCTCAGACCACAGGACAGGAAAGGGCACTTGGATATTGGAAGAAATTCTGAGGTTCATCAGGTAAGGAAAGGAGGAAAAGATATTCTAGGCAGAAATAAAAAAATAACATCATCTGCATGTGTTTAATTGTCCTTTTGCACTATATGTCATAAATAAAATCCTTAAAAATGACTAGCATGTCTGACCCTATTTATTAAAACTTTTTCTTCAATTATTGTCCTTATCTTTGTTAATCCTCTTGGGTCCCTCCATTGGGAAGATGGTGGCAAATTTAGAGAAGTGATTTACAACATTCTTGGGTTATGTTCCTGGTGGTGTTTAATGTTCTTATCCTTTAAGAAACAATAGGGATGAAATGAAAGCTGTTGATTCAAATTATCTGGGTGGAGTTGGTTTTTTGAACCCAGGGAGGCTGGCTCAGTGCTGCATGCTGGACTGATAAGAATTTCATATGTATTTAATATGTCTATGTCATATAAGATGACTGTGTAGACTTTTTTTAAAGATTTACAGCATTTTATAGAATTTAGTTTACTTTTCAGTTAATTCTTTCATTTTGATCTTCACCCCAATCCTATTAGGTTAGGCTTGCCAGGTAGCAAAATTTAAAAGCTCAAAAGATTTGAATTGATCAGTGTTTCACAATTAAGAAAGCATAAGGCTCAAACCTGGGTCTCTTGATACTAGCCAGCAGTTCTTTTCAGAGCAAGAAAATGAATAATTCTATATTATCATTGTAACATACAAGGGTAAAAAAGCTGGTTTATGTCACACAAAGTCACAATATGAATTAGTGAAAGATTGGACACTAGGACCAGGTCTCTAACTAGTTGTTATAGTTAATCATATCTCTTGGCAAGTTGGAATCAATTTAATAGCAGTTAATTTTTTTCATTGCTAATAATATTGAATAGGTTAAACAGTCCACCAATGTCTTATTTCACTGTGGTAAAGTAGAAAACTCACTGCTCTAAATCATAAAAAGTAGAACAATGGCAGAAGTTTGTGTAGAGACTTTTAAAGTTATTATCTTATTATAGCTAATTATATAGTCATAGGAGCAACATGAAGCATTGTGGGACTTCCATTTCCAAAGATGTATGTATCCACATGGAGCTAATTATATGTAGTGCTGAGAAACCTGTTGTTTACTATTAATATCTAATACTCGTTTCCTAGTCCTTTACAACTTTCCATTTTCTTCCACTAAATTTGATACTTTTGGTGTTACTGGAGAGGCAGAAGGTCCATCTAGTTCCACCATTAGGAGCTGTGTCATGATAGGCAAATTACTTAAATGTCCTTCGCTACCATTTCCTTATTTTTAATATGAAAATAGTCATTGGTAACTGATAGAGTATGTAAATATGTTGCCTGCCGTAATTTAAGTACTCAGTAATATTGGGTGTCATTACCATAAAGTTTTCTCATTATTTATGTATTTATTTGTGTACGTATATTGGGTATCATTATCACTACTGCTGACACATAAATTTTTCTCATTATTTATGTGTTCATATGCATATATACCCAAATATATTGCAGGTCTTTTATTATCTGCAATGTGTGAATAACTGAGGGACAGCCCAATGTACAATCATATAGGCAGGAAGAGACTTAATAGTAGCTAAAGACTTACTATGATAGAGCCAAGTTTCTAGCTACCATCCCTCTTAGACTCTATACTATAGCCACTCTCCAAAAGCTCACTGTTCACTTTTTTCAAGATACAAACCTCTGTGTTATGGAGTTCTGTCCTCTCAAAATATAGTCTTCATTTTTCTCTTTCTACTGATTTCTCTGTCCTTTAGCGTCATCCTTCTTAAAGCATACCTACTTACTTTGAGGAGGCATTGCCAATCACAAACACACATACTCTCATGCACACATATGCATGGATTATGCATCACTCAAGTGTACATTTCTGGAATGCCTACTTAGCTAGAAAACTCCCAACATAATTAACATCATTTAATCCTTTCTTGAGATCCAGGACAATCATTATGGACCTGTTTTTTTTTTGGACAGTGTGGTAAAAGGCCAACCATCATCACCTCTGTTTGTACTTTACCTGCCTCAGACAACTTCTGACCTTTTCTGGTTTGCTTCTACTCATCCATCAGAGGCTGAGAAGCCAGATAATAAAGCTTTAAGAGAACTAAATATTTAAAAAGTCAATACAGTTCTGCATGAATCTCTATGAGCCTTAATTCAGGGTTTGGGGGTAGATATTTTTGGCTTCTCTGAGGCTTTTATCAAAGATTCTAACAAGCTGGAACTTCTGGATAAGTGGGGAGTTACTGCATTTTAATCGAATAGTGTCTACCTTATGCAAACACAGAATAAAAAATGTAGATATAAACAGAATTTAAATTAGAAGGTAAGCACAAACTCACCAATGCTATTTAAAATAAAAACTTTCAGTTTGTATCTATCTTTTCTATTATAGAGTTGAGAGGTAGGGACCCAGTAGATAAGAGTAATGAACAAATGGCTAGATTATCCTCTGCTTACACTTCAAATAAACCAGCTAATTGTTTATTTGCCTAGCAGTTGCTGCCTTGATTATAGGTCATTAGTGACCATTAATAAATGAAATTGTTTTTTCATTTCCCAAAGCAATTTTGAATTCCATAAATCTTGAATTTCTCATTAAAGATGTTCAGTTTTATACATGCTTGATCAACAAATGTGATCAAGGCCTACAGTGAGACTTTAAAAATAACACAGAACCTTTAGAACAAAAACAACAAAAGGATAATTTATGAGCTTTCTTATTTTCTCTGATGGGGATATTTATTCCAAGTGTTATTACTGGTGGACTTACAAATTAAGAAAAATATTAAGATATATAATTTTATTCACTGAGAATAGTAATATATGTAATAAATACTTTATGATATATCAAAAGTGTAATTTTTTATATTTGATATGATTGGATGTAATTTATTGGAGTATGCTTATCCTGAGTTCTATTGAAATATTGATTCTTTTACTAATTGATCATGTGACCTAGAGCAACTTCATTGATATTCTAAGCCTTATTTTTGTATCCTATTCAAACGAGGGCTGATATTTTCTTTTATTTATCTTGAGAAATAAATGAAGACCTTGTAGATAAAGTCCTGGCACACTGCAACACTCAAATGATATGATTTCCTTTGCCTTTTCCATTAAAATGTGCCTTCCAGTTTTATAAAAGATTGTAACAATTTAAAAAGAAACAAAACAGTAAATTGGCTTATAAAATTCAGTTGCCCTGATGAATTTAGAAAACCAATAGTGTTTAAAAGTATGCTGAACTCATTGTAAGCATACTCTAGCAAATAAATACGTTACATTTGGAAAGACATTTTACTATGCATCATATTTAAATCAATGCTAATTGACTTTGGCTTTGCCAAAAAAAAATGTATCAGGTGGCAAAACTATTTTCACAGTTCCAGTTATATTACTTTATAGACAATGACTATGTGAGAGGAAAATGACACCCTAATAGGAGTCAAAAGGTCTTAATTCTAGTCATGAGTCATATCACTAACTCTGTGACTCTGAGTAAGGTTAACTTCGCCTTGCTGGGTTTTGTGTTACTTATCTATAACAGTAAGAATTTGAAATAAGTAATTTCTAAGGCATCTTCCAGCAGTAGGAGACAAAATTCTCAAACTGTATTCTATAGAACAGAAGTTTGATGAAATACTTTCCTTTACAAAAAAAAAAAAAAGTTAATTTGTAAGTCTATTGGGTCTCCTCCCTTAGGACATTCACAATACATAGTAATATATTAAAGGCTCTGAAATGTCCTGTACAAAAGACATCTTAATTAACTTCAGCCTTAATTAAAGTTTACATTAATTAATTAAAGGCAGCATTCACTAACCTTTTTGAACCATAGAACTTCTTTTCTCACAGTGGGGAGAGGTGAAGAACTCCAAGCACCATGCACTAATCTTTTAGAGAGAGGCTTTAGGTTGAACAGTGCTTGAAAATATACTGATTTTTATAATTTTTCCAACTTTTCTACATCTAACCCACATTTTAAAAAATAAGAGAATGTGAAATTGTGTAAGTGAGGAAATTCACCCAGATGGGATTATCTACATATGCAAATAAGTAGATTTGGATTTTCATCATTCCCATCTCTTCAAGTTCTTTTCCGAGCCAAAAGAAATTTGAAATAATTTAGGAATCATGAATACTAGAGCCAGTGAAACATCAATGCAAGAGGCTCTTCATTTGTGAGAGGAGTCATCTTGGTGTAGAATAGTCCTGGAGTAAGATCCAGAGTTGAGCCCTTTGGTCCCCTGAAATCTTGGGCCAGTTCCATAACTTCTTGGCATGACAACCCTTCACTTATAAAGTGAAGAAACAATTTTCCATCTCATGTTACTCGTTGTATTAAATGAAATAAAGGAAAGTGGCAATACCTTGTAAAGTGTAAAATTTTAAGTAAATGGAAAAAGTTTCCAATAGTCTGCTCAATAAGTATCTCTAAAATTACTAAATAATTTTGTATCTCCCATAGTGGAAAAAGAAATAAGCCTGGAAAAACAAAAACTTTTCATAGAATTGTTAAGACTAGAAGGGCTGCAAATGGTTCTTCCCATGGTTTTATTTTTAAAATAAAATGTTGAAGCACAAGTGAGTTTTCTCATGCCAACCAGCTGGCAGGAATAGAGCTAGTGCTCTGTGCTGATTCCTTAGACTCTGAGTCCATTTCCCCTTGGCACTACCACACTGTCTTAGTTCCCATATGTCATAGCACACCTTCTCTCTCATTATTTTCATAATTCACAAAGTATTTGAATGACTGAAAAATTACTTTCCTAAGAAATGGTGGACAGATCATTGCCCTTGAAATCATGTGGTCTATATTTATTTATTTGTTTGTTTGCTTGATTATTTAGTGATGTGCAGTACTAGGGATTGAACCCTGCTTCCCATTGCAAGCTAGGCAAACACTCTACCACTGAACTACCCAGCTGACTTTTTCTTTTCTTTATTTAAGATTCAGTTTCTTTTTCCCTGCCATTAAAAAAAAAAAAAGTTAGTTCTATTTTCTTCTTGTCATTTCCCTTAAAAAAAAAATGTTGTCCCACCCTTCTCCTATTTTATGCTTTTTCTCTACTCTTGTGGGTGCTAAGCTGTGCTTACACACCCTGCTTATTTTTTATGTGATTCATTTTTTTTTCAACTTATGATATGCAGAATGTGATGGACTCTGAAAATGGATTCTAGCCGGCTTATTTATCACCTATGTATATTGCATTTCCTTAATGTAGTTAGCTCTTAGGAATATAAAGATGTATGACTTGTAATTCATGGATAATTTGGTTATAAATAAGTCACAAAGAATTTCTGTTTCTTAACTATAGTTCAAATAGCACATCGGTAGAATTTTAGGTTTATTACTCTTTGCTGCTAAGAATAGAAAATGTTGCAATAAGCATAAACTGCAATTCAAGAGACTTGGATTAATCTGAGAATATATACCAAATGATAAAAGTTATATCTATTAAAATATGTCAGATTCTAAATTTGTTTCTTGTGAAATTTAAGTAAGAAATCTTCCAGACTTTGTTTTCTTTAATAGTACTGGGGACAGAACCCAGCGGTGCTCAATCATTGAGGCACATCCCCAGTCTATTTTATCTTTTATTTTGAAACAGGTTCTCACTAAATTGTTTAGGGTCTTGCTAAGTTGCCAAGGCTGGCTTTGAACTTGTGTGAGCTTCCTGCCTTAGCCTCCCAAACCATTGGCATTAAGGTATGGACCACCACATCTGGCTCTTTTAGACTTAAAAAAAAAAAAAGATTTGTTTTCTATGTAATTTTGGAATCAGAGAGACTTTTTCATTTTTTAAAGTTATTTTTAAAGTGCTCTTGAGACAAATCCTTCCATCTTTCTCTCTAACGGAAATTAGCCAGGTTACAAGTTTTCTTTTTCCATGTGGAGATGCAAACATTATCTAATCACATTACAAGAAATGCATACATATTATAGCAAATAGCTCTTTAGATATAGATGAAATCTCCCCATTAATTTTTTTATTTAGACATTAATGAGTTTCAATATTAACATAAAGAAATACTGTAAGTTTTACTAGATATATTTCTGATTTTTCCTTTAGTTCTAATTTAGCTATGCAGATTATGCAAAGTAACTCCTGTCTCTGAACTTTCCATTTATAATGTGCAAAAGCTTTCAGTAGTACTTGCTTGAAGCCCTCTTGTAGAATATATATATTTGTGAGGGTCTTCTAAGACCTAATTTTATGACTTTATAGGTCAGGATAGTGGATACAATAAGTAACTTCAATAGAATGTGAAAGAAAAATCTTTCTCCAAACTATTTTTGCTAACTCACTCTTTTGAAAAAGTAAAATTCTTAAATAAGAAGTAATACCATTTTGCTAAATTTTCAGATGTGAAAAAATGACTATTGATATTAATTCATGTTCTTTTCTGCAGGAAAATATTTTAGATCACTGGAGAAGTCCTGGACTTTGACATCTGTGTCAATTTGGGTTATTGGGGTGAAAGATTATGAGATAAATTTTCTTGCAAGAAATTTGTTGGGAGCATTCTCAGAACACCACCTGGGAGGTGTGAGGGAAGTAGAATTGGGCAAAGGGAGGTAACAAAGACCTCAGACCATCCCATGGGTAATTTGGTAGCTAAATGTCACTAGGGCTTTTCCCAATTGGGAGAAGGGGTAGCAGGAGCCCACTGTTGCCAACTACTCCTAAATGACTTCTTCCTGACTTTGAGGGAAGGTGCCATATCAGCAACTCAGCATTGGTTTTAGAACATTCAGCAGCAGCTATAGCTAGATAGGAGTAGGAGACTTCAGGAATGGGAGCTTATGAACTTCCCTCCATTCCTGCCATCATGGATACTTCATTCATGTGCACTTGGGATGGCTGATGAGAGAGGCCAACTAACTGGCTCAATTCCTCTACTTGTTTTTATTTGTGCCTTTTGCTTGGTAACTGCTCTTTAGTAAGTGTCAGTATGTGATTTGAAGTTTTTAACTTCATAGTTAAAAGTGTACCATCAAATCTCTGCAAAATCAGAAAACTTTATTATTTTTTTTTAATTTATTTTTTAGGTGTAGATAGACACAACACAGTACCTTTATTTTTATGTGGTGCTAAGAATTGAACTCAGGTCACGCCATGCTAGGCGAGCACTGAGCCACAATCCCAGCCCTTAGAAAACTTTATACCTACCTTCTGGATCTACCCCAGAATGGAAGTGTAATGGAACAACAGTCCATCTTCAGCTTACACTCACATACTCCCCAGGAGCCAAGCTAGCTTTCTTCAACCTCCACCAGTTGATGGAAAGAGTCTTTCTACCCCTACCCACATATATATTTCACTGGCCCACAGGTGTCAATTGAAAAAGAGGTAGTGGTTGAGCACAGAGGATAACATGACTTTGGGGTTATTGTTCATACAGTTTATTTGATTTTTTTTCTGGCCTAATTTATACTGATCCTAGATTTCTCATGTCTGTCTGGGGATGATGACTCAATTTTGTATCCAACTACCCAGTGAATTGAAGGGTCTGTCGGAACTCAGCTAGCGCTGGGGAGCTCTAGCCTAATGGTAACTTATAAACACACCACTAGGCACTCCACTTCTACCAAGGATCAGAAGTTGTTCTTCAAATGGTGTACAGTTCTTTGCTGTATATAACATGGCTGTTTTTGCTCTAGAGCTGTACCTATAAAATGCTTTTTCATCTTCTGTCAGGGCTTGCCATAAGTTCATCATATCCTTTCTCATGAAAGATACTTCTAATAACTTTGAGTCTGATGGTTCATACAGTTCAGGTGGCACAACAGCCTAGAACTGCTACATAGCTCTTCCCCACTCCAGGCCTCTTGCAGTAGCTGGCAACTTTCCATTCACTCAGAGATCAGAGTGAAAAATTTTGTTGTCTGAAACTCAGAAGAGGAGTCAGTCATTACATTTGTGTTGGTGGAGATAGGTATAAGCTGTTACAATGTGTCTTTTTCTTGGAGGAAACTTCAAGCATGCCAAAGAGGACTGGAACCCTAAAAATATGACTGGTATGACACATCCACAATCCTCTGGCAATTTTTTTTTTTACTGAGCCCATTTTAAAATAATATTCTTAAAACAAAATAGTGAATGAATGTCAATTATGAACTGTCTGATCCCTTTGAAAGAATACTCCAGAAAGTATATTATGACAGAAGGTGGAAGATTTAACCATCCCTCTGGCAAACTGTAATACCCTTTTTATCCCTATATGATTGTGAACTACTTCTGGCTTTTCTTCACAATAGGAATGGGAACAAACACTTTTATTTAGTCAATGGTTGCTTATCATGTACCCAAGACTAAGTTGTTATGTTCTGACAAAGATATCACATTTCACAAAGCAGCTGCAATTGTATCGTTTGGCTATTTTTCATTTACTATTCTTATGGTTTTTATAAGGGCCGAACTAGTGATTAAATAGGATTATGATGGGAACAAACACCTTTGCACACTTTTAGGGTATCCCTAATTCTGTAATTATTCTCATGATGCAATTTTGCTTATAATTTTCAATATTGACATGGGTAGGAGTAGTATCAGAGATTTTATATGGTCTTCTCCACCATGATTGCTCTTATCTACAGATCAAGAAACCTAAGTAGATATTTTGGCAAGTTAAATAGAATATGTGCATTTCAGCTGTGTGGTAGACTCACTGTGTGTGTACCTGGGTCAGGACTCCTTTTGTTATCTCATCCACATATGCCTTCACTTTAACATGAGGGCCATTATGAAGCTAAGGTCAATTCATAATAATGTCCACTCAATCCTTTGTCCAAATATCTGGGAAATGTCTGGGTATTCTCATTTCCCCAGTCACTCAATAGATGAGTCAGAGCAGATCATTCAGGTGTACAGCTACAGGCTATGGGAAAGAGCCAGACTTGAACACTGCAGTGAAAACTCAGCCTCTCCTTCAATCAGAGGGAACCAGGTCTGAGAACTGGCTCATGTCTGAAAATTGGGCCTCAGATAGTGAGTTTTTATTTGACCAGTTACCTAGTGATTATCTATTTTTTATTTTAGTGTGGGAATGGGTCTTGTATAAATTGAGCAATAACTTTGCTGGCTGCCCATCTGATTTAAGCCCAGGGAAATTGTGTTCTACTAAGCATTTTACAATAATTTCACACATTATATTTTTCCCATGGTTAAGTCCTTCTATTATTTTGGGATCCAACTATCTTTGTTGCAATCAGGGAGTACAATTCTTTAATATCATCACAAACTACCAAACCTGGCCTACAGAGAATGTTATTACTGTGATTATTGATTCTGGTACTTTTCTTACCAGGAAATCCTGTATTGCTTTGGTAAAGAAACTATTCTTAGGCTTTTTTTCATAGAATATTCTCATATAGTAGACTTTTTGATTGTAGGCAATATATTCCCTCTAGGGTACCCAGTTACCTGAGCATTTACACCCTTTACCATGAAAGAATTACCCAGTTACCTGAGCATTTACACCCTTTACCATGAAAGAATTAGCATTTCTATTTCATTTGTATGAATGAAGCATCAGTCATACATGGTATGAAGTACCAACTTATCAAAGCTTCCAGAATTGTCCTAGGAACATTTTCTCCCAGTGTGCTTACTAGAGTGTTAAATTATGTATCATGGAAGGATGCTGCCATATTAAAAAATAATCTCTCATGCAACTTTATGTAACATTCCTATTGATCAGTACTTTCAACATCCTGTTCCATGTATACTGCCTCACTGAGAAAAAAGACTTGTGAAAGGCAAGGACACAGAATAAGGCAGAATGAAGGTGACCAGCAACACAGTACAACAGAGGCTTCCGTCAATACTCTGGAAGCTCTGGAGTTAGAAGAACCCCCCTCTTCTACCCCTACAAGTGGACCAGGCCTTTGTATTATCACACAGATAAATGATGAGTTGCAGGTCACTTTAAGGAAAGAAGAACTTTGTGTAAAGCATTTTGATGGGGGAAGGGTCCCAGCTATAAGCACCAGTAGCCAATGCAGCAGGCACCTGGGCCAATGAGTACTTTGGTTCTAAAGAGTTAACTAGGAAGTACACTGCAATGGTTCCTATTCTGTCATGTGTTACTTTGCTTTTTAAGTTACTGCATTATTTCTTAGACATTTCTTTATAGTACTTATAGTCAACCAAACCAGAGAATTATTGAAAATGGACTTTTCTAAATAAAACTGCCCATTCTGCTCATTCCCAACACATACATGAATACTTTTTTTTTTTAACCTACATATTTTCAGCCATTTCCCTAGTGTTCTGACATTACCCAAATAGCAGGCTTCAGGAATTAAGCAGCATGGCTCAAAGGGAATGGATGTGGTTGTACACTGTAGGAATTTTGCTGCCTCACAGCTCCCTGATGCTTCAGAAGTACTTTAGCAGACAATTCTGCTGCAAAATATTGACTCTAAAACATCTCTGTCCTGGAATAGATGCACTCAGAGGAAAGCTCTTGAATCCCTGTTTTTTCCTTATCAATTGAGCAGCTATTATAGTATCAAGAATTTTGTGGTGCAGGGTTGCAGGGGTGAGTTGATGGGGGTACAGTTAAAGGGGAGACATATAAGAGTAATATTTAAGGAGGCAAGAAAGTACTTTAATAATTAAGAAAATATGAATAGAAAAGCCATTTCTCTAATTGTCATTTGGCAAAACTTGAAACTACCATGAAATACATTTGTTTGCAGAAATCCTTTTTTACAACATGGCATTATAGAAGAATGACATTGAATTAACCAGTGATTTCTAGTTCAATTTTCCCTCTTCTTGTACAGACCAGGTAATAGTAACAAGATTTTACATAGCCAAATTTCAAAGATTTAAGTCTGAAATGAACAAACACAGTAAAGTGTATCTTATCCCAAATCTCTTCATTTCTGCTGTTTTTGTTTGTTGGTTGGTTTGGTACTGGGGATTGAGTCTAGGACTGTTTTACTACTGAGCCACATCCATAGACCTTTTTGTTTTCTGAGACAGGGTTTCTCTAAGTTTCTAAGGCTATCCTCACACTTTTGATCTTCCTCAAAGTATTTAAATTCTTAGACCTAAAATATAAGAGCATAAAAGTCATGCTTAAAACCCAATGTTTGTCTCTGGTCCAGGTTCCTTCCAGACTGTTCCTTTTTCACTGTACTGGATAATTATTGCAAATGAACAACTTCACATGGCTCTTGAATATATGTAGACTATTACTGTTTAAAATGATTAAATTCTATAGCCAATTCCATATGACCCCAAATCTCATCTATACATATACATATATGTATTTATATAAATGTATTATATAAGATATCACATATGTAATGTCTTTTGCATCTTACATATCCCCTTATAAAATGAATTACTGCAAAGTAAAATAATTACTTTTTTACACTTTTTATTTGTCATTTTAAAATCAATATCAGTATTGAAAATTACCCAGTTCCACGTGTTATTTATCATATACACATAAAATGACCACAGCATTAAATTATATTCTAATCATTTAGGTTTATTTGGGGGGAGTATTAAAGATTTAACCCAGGGGCACTCTACCACTGAACTATATCCCCAACACTTTTTATTATTTATTTTGAGACAGGGTCTTGCTAAGTTGCTATAGATCTTGCTAAGTTGTTGAGATTGGCCTCGAAATCGTGATCCTCCTATCTCTGCCTCCTGAGTGGCTGGGATTACAGGTATGCACTACCTTGCCCAGCCTACTCATTGAGATTTTTCAGGCCATCCCTTGTCTTCTATATACTAGACTTTTTACTGAAGTGTGCTGTCCTCCTATAAGCCCACTTGCATCCTACTTTTAAAAAAAATCCTTTACCGTTAATCTTTTTCTTCAGCCACACTGATACAACTGCACCAAGGTCATTGGTCAGCAGATTTTTGTCCTGTCCTCAAGCACCAAGTGTCCTGGGTGCTAAAGACTTGAGCTAATTAAGCAGCTCTGTGGAAGGGCACAGGAGCCCACCTTGCACTTCTAGCACAGCAGGAATGGGTATGGGGTTGTATGGCACAAGATGGGACAGAGCAAGGTAGACGTTATAAGTTTGTGTTTTTATTGTCCATTTACTCCCCAACCTCAATGCTAGGCAAAGGTGTTATGAGATATTAAATAGCATCGCTGCACTTAAAAATTAGTTAAGGGTCTCTGGAAGGAAAATACTAGAAAGCAAAGCAGTTGAAGCCATATTAGACTACAGGTCGTCTGAAACATACTGAGACAGAGGAAGTTTGTTTTCTTTTGGTGAACAAAGTGTGCATGTGCTTCACCTCAAATAAGTGACCAGGGTTAGATTCACACTGGCACAGGGTGGAATTCCATGGCTTATTGAGGAAGGTTGGAAGAGGCTAGAGCTGACTATTACCTGAGGCTACTTATTCTCCTAACACTGCATACTTCAGAGAAGACAGAACTGTGTCCTCCAAAGAGAGGGTCTTTATTTAAAACCTACACTAAATATCTTACTGATTCCTTAGAAATGTTTTGTTTAAAACCATGGAATGAATGATAGTGCACAGTGTCATCACTGTTATTCAGCATTACTCTGGAGGTTTTAGCCAGAGCAGTAAGGCAAGAAAAAAAAAAAAAAGCTATGCTTGCAAGAGTTAAAAGTTTAACTGATAGCAACACAATTTCTTGGGTTATTTCCATGCACTTACATATAAAAATAATAGAAGCGATGAGACCAAGTTAGGAAATTTATTATGTAGAAAAAAAACAATTAACAAAATCAACAAATTCCTAAGTATATAAAACCGGAAAATGCAAACTTATTTTTAAGTCAATGGAAAGCAGTTTGGAGTTTCCTTAAATTAGGAATGGAGCCACTATTTGACCCAACTATCTCTCTCCTCAGACTATATGCAAAGGACTTAAAAACAGCATACTACAGGGACACAGCCACATCAATGTTTATAGCAGCACAATTCACAATAGCTAAACTGTGGAACCAACCTAGATGCCCTTCAGGAGATAAAAGGATTTAAAAAATGTGGCATATATACACAATGGAATATCACTCAGCAATAAAAGAGAATAAAATCGTGTCATTTGCAGGCAAATGGATGGGGATAGAGAAGATAATGATAAGCGAAGTTAGCCAATACCAAAAAACAAAAAACAAAAACAAAAACAAAAAAACAAATGACGAGTATTCTCTCTGATACAAAGAGGCTGATTCATAGTGGGGTAGGACTGGGGAATAAGGGAATAGATGAACTCTAGATAGGGCAGAGGAGTGGGAGGGGAAGAGAGGGGACAGGGAGTTGGCAATAATGGTGGAATGAGATGGACATTATTATCCAAAGTATAGGTATGAAGACACAAATTGGTGTGAATATACTGTGTATACAACCAGAGACATGAACCACTGTGCACTATATGTGTAGTATGAATTGTAATGCATTTTGCTGTCATATGTAAATAAAAGAAATATTTTTAAAAAAGGGTAAAAAAATAACAGAAAATATGTTTTCTAGAGAAAACGTCAAACTGAGGATGTGTGTTATGGAAAATCATGATATTTGTTGAAAGACTTGAAGAAAGCATAAATATTTGGATATCTATAGTGTATCTATCCATTTGTGGAATAATGTAAATAGAGTAAACGAGGTTCAATTCTAATCAAATGTGAACAAGGTTTTACAACATGCCACAAGCTATTTCTAAAGTAAAATAAAAAGGTTTATTTTTCAAGATCCACATTTAAGTAATATCATAAATTTTGACTTTTTGTGTTGAGCTCATAAAAGCAGAATAGAATTATGGTTGACATGCTTTGGGAAATGGGGGAAAATGAGGTGTTATTCAAAGAGTATAAAGTTTCATTTTTTGTAGGAAAATAAGTTCTGGAGATCTAACATACAATATTGTAACTACATTTAATAGAGTATTAGTGGAACTTGCTAAGAGAGTAGATTGTAAGTGTATCTCAGACACACAATGGTTATCATATGTTAATTAGCTTTTCTGTGGTAATCATCTCAAAATATGTACATGCATCTGAACATCACATTTTATACCTTAAATTTGTACAATTATTATTTGCCAATTATACCTCAATAAAACTAGGGGGGAAATAAATTTAAATATGAAAGACCAGGAATACATAATATGATTTTTTTTTTAAAAAAAGATGACATTTTGGAAGGAATTTCACGTCAAGACTCAACACAAAGCTATTGTTATCAAGAAAATGTGGCATTGACTCAGTGACAGACTCATAGGTGACTAGATTAGCATTTCTAAGACACATTCAACTGGACATGAACAGTTAGTATGGGAGATGGTAATTTTAATTAGAAAAGTAATGAAGGGGTTTCCAACAGATGATGTGGAAACAATTGGCTACATAGAAAAATGATAAAATTAGCTCTTTTCATCATATCAAACAGTAAAATGAACTCCAAAATATCAAATGACAAAATCTAAAAGGCAATATTTCAAAACTTTTAGAAAAAAAGTTCTTAATTTTAATATAAGAGTGAAACACACAAAAGTTCCAAGCCATAAGCATAATTTTCAACATATTTCATTCTCCTCAAATTAGAAACATCATATACAAAGTTAAAATGTAAGTCATAGCCTTTGAAAATGTTTTTGTAATTGTGCAGAACTACAAAATATTGCCAGAATGCTTAAATGATTCATAGAAATCAGTAAGAAAGGGGTAAATAAATACAGTTGGAAAATGATTGAATGTTATGATTAGGCAATTTTGGAATAGGAAACTAGAATGTTTAATAAATATGAAAACATGCTCAATCTTGATTGGGGCAATTCAAGGAAAATATTGAGATATCTACCATTTCTTATGATGGCTTAGAGAAATAATGTAAAAGTCTGAAAATACTAAGTATTGATATCAATGTAAAGGAACAAATTACATATAATGCCGGGAGGACAGTTTTTGGTTACATTCACATTTGATAGTGATTGGGCAGTTTGATAAATGGTTAAACTAGTGTACACCATGCATCTTAAAAGAAGGAAAATATTACTCTTAGATATAGTTATATAGGTAGAGAAATGCAGGGAAGTGCTCACAAGGAAATATGTAGATCATGTTCCACTTGACATAGCTTATATTAGTAGGGAATTTGACTGACCTAAATGTTCATCAGAGAGGGAATAGCTAAATAAATTGTGGCACATGCATATAATGGAATCCAGTGCAACTATTAAAATCAATGAACTAAGGCAATATGTATCATCTTAGGAAAATAAATTGTTAAATATGTCTTGAAAATTATTGTTATTTAGCTAATACTGTTATAATTGCACCATGGACTTAATAGTTGAAGCTGCAGAAATTCCTTTTTTATAGTCATAAATCACAAAGTCCAAGAGCAAGGTGTGAGCAGGTTTGTTTTCTTCTGAAGCTTCTGTCCTTGGTTTTCAGACTGTCCTGTCTTTCTGATGTGTCCTCACAAGATCTTTTCTCTGTTTGTGCTCATCTCTGGTGTCTCTCATGTGTCTGAATTTCATTTTCTTATATGGATACCTCAGATTGGACTAAGGTTTAGACTAACTGCCTCATTTTAACTTAATCACCTACTTAAGGGCCCTGTTTCCAAATGCAGTCACATCCTGGGATAAGGGTATTTAGGAAATTAACGTATGAATCAGGAGGACATACTATTCCACTCATATTTATAGAATTAAAAATCTTGAAGAACTTAAGGACATGTTATTGACCAATGAAATTATTTTGCCAATAGTAAAACTTTAGGCTGGTGCTTAACCCCTCATGATAGAGGAAAAGAAAAATGATCTATACCTGAAACATTTTACAAAATAAAATTTGAAAATAAATAAATAAGAGACCTATTGTTCAACCTCATGAGAAACAAAAACTTGTTGCTATTGTTCCCCACTGTTCCTCAAATCTAGGTATAAATGTATAATAAAGTTATGGAAGAGGTCACAAAATTGGTTATTAAATTTAGTAAAATTATTATAATCTTAAATGAGGACTAAACCGTGGAAAGAAGAAAGATTGGGCAAAAAGGAAAAGGAAAAAGAGAGACAGAAATAAAGTAAGTGAGAGGAAAGAATATAAAATTACATTTCACACCAAGGTAGAAAGGGTAAATAAATTGATGGTATTTGAAGTAATTGCAGATAAGGGAAGTGGATGGGTAGGGGATAAGAGGAGAAAGTACAAACTAGAGCTAGGAAAACAAAGACAGGAAGATAGATTTCAATTAATACTTTAAACCATTAGGTGGAATACATTCAAATGGGTTGAGGTGCAATATTGGCTATTGGATCAACAATTATTTTTCAAATTAAGGAGTATTTATATTATCAAATTGATGGTAGAGGTATTTATATTGAACCATGTTAAGGTAAAGTAAATTCTTGTTGAATCTTGGTTTGGATTTCATTATCGGTTCAGACAAAAGCAGAAAAAGACATATCGAGAAAAGAAGACTTCAGAGCAATATCGTTGAGGATCATAGATGCAGAATTCTTAATAAAATATTGGTGAACTACGTAAAATATATTTAAAAGATAATGCACTATGGATCAAGTGGGTTTCATCCTAGGGATGCAAGATTGGTTTAACATTCAGAAATCAATAAATGTAATTAATCATATAAATAGACATAAGGACAGAAATCACATGATTATCTCAATAGATGCAGAAAAAGCATTTGACAATGTATAACACCCATTTGTGTTTAAAACATTAGAGAAACTAGTGATAGGAGAAAGTCACCTCAACAATGTAAAAGCTGTATATGACAAACTGAAAGCCAACCATATACTGAATGGAGAAGAACTGAAAGCATTTCCTCTTAAAACAAGAACAAGACAAAGATGCCGACTTTCACTGTTCCTATTTACCATAGTCCTTGAAACTCTAGCCCGAGCAATCTGGCAAGCGAAAGAAATTAAAGGTACACAAATAGAGAGAGAAGAGTATAAATTATCTCTGTTTGCTGATAACATGATCCTATATTTAGAAGACCCAAAAATTTCTACCAGAAGACTTCTAGAGCAAATGAATTCAGCAAAGTAGCAGGCTACTCCATCATCATTCATAAATCAATTGAATACCTATGATGAATCTGCCAAGAAAGAAATTAGGAAGACTATCCCATCCACAGTAGCCTAATAAATGAAAATACTTGGGAAACAATTTAATGAAAGAGATGAAGGACCTCTACAATGAAAATTATAGAACACTAGGGAAAACAATTGAAGAATACCTTAGAAGATAGAAAGATCTCCCATGTTCTTGGATAGGCAGAATTAATAGTCAAAATGGTCCTCCTCTTCCAAAAGTTCTATAGTGTTTCAATGCAATTGCCATCAAAATTTCAATAGACATTCTTCACAGAACTAGAAAAAGCAGTTATGTAATTCATTTGGAAAAATATTTGGAGAATATCCAAAGAAATCCTTAATGAGAAGAGTGAAGTAGGAAGCATCACAATACTGAAACTCAAATTATACTACACAGCTATAATAATAAAAAACAACAGGGTGCTGGAACCAAAGCAGATATATAGACCAATGGAATAGAATAGAATGGAATACACAGGAAAACCCAGATAAATACTGTTATCTCATGCAAACAAAGGCGCCAAAAATATATGTTGGAGAACAGATGGTCTCTTCAACAAATGGTGCTGAGAAAACTGGGAATACATATGTAGAAGAATGAAATTTAACTACTATCTCTCACCCTCATCAAATGTCAACTGAAATTAATCAAAAACCTACATATTAGAGCAGAAACACTGCACCAGCCAGAATAAAATGTAGGCCCAACACTCCAACATATTGGCTCAGGAACCAACTTCCTCAATAAGACTCCTAAAGCATAAGAAATAAAATTTTAAAAAATCAAATGTGTAGGATTCTACACAGAAAAGAATACAATTAAGAGTATGAAGAGAGAGCATATAGAATCAGAGAAAATCTTTTCCACCTGCTCCTTAGGGCACTAATGTCCAGAATATATAAAGAACCCCCAAAAACGTAGCACTATAAAACAAATAACCCAGTCAATAAATGGGCAAAAAACCTGAACAGACACTTCTCAGGAGAAGAAACACAAATGACCAACATATAGACACACATGCACACACACACACACACACACACATATACACACACATACATATATGTATGTATATTATACGCACGCACAGTGTGTGTGTGTGTGTGTGTGTAAAGTTCCACATCTCTAGCAATCAGTGAAATGCAAATTTGCAAATTAAAACACACAGAGATTTCATCTCACTCCAGTCTGAATGGCAATAATTAAGAATATAAACATTAATAAACATTGAGGAGTTTGTGGGGGGAAAGGCATATTTGAACATTGTTGGTGGGCTTCAGACTAATACAACTACTCTGGAAAGCAATATGGAGATTTCTCAAAAAAAAATAACCAACTAGTAATAGAACCACTATATAGCCCAGCTATCCCACTCCTTGGTATACATCCAAAAGACTTAAAATCATTATATTACTATGATGCAGCCACATCAGTGCTTATAATGGCATAATTCACAATAGCCAAGCAATGGAAACAACCTAGTTGTCTTCAACAGATGAATGGACAAATAAAATGTTGTGTATATACACAGTGGAGTATTACTCAACCGTTAAAGAATACCATTATGACATTTGCTGATAAATGGATGGGCCTGGAAACTATCATGCTAAGTGAAAAAAGCTGATCCCCAAAAGTCAAAGATCAAATGTTTTCTCTGATATATGGAAGCTAATTCAAAACAAAGAGGGGGATTAAGAAATAGAAGAAAGATCAGAGCAGTAGAAGAAAGGGATTGAATAGGAGGGAAGAGGGATGAGATAGAGAAAGTATAGTGGGATGGCTGTAACGTAACTTTATGTACATATATGAATATACCACAGTGAATGTCACCATCATCTACATCCATGGATATTTATTTATAAAAAAAATGTGGCATTTATACACAATGGAATATTACTCAGCGCTAAAAAAATAAGGAGATCATGGCATTTGCAGGGAAATGAATGGCATTAGAACAGATTATGCTAAGTGAAGTTAGCCAATCACTAAAAATCAAATGCTGGATGTCTTCTCAGATATAAGGGGGATGACTCAAAATGGGATAGGGAGGAAGAGCATGAGAAGTAGATTACCACTAAATAGGAAGAGAGGTGGGAGGGAAAAGGAGGGAGAAGGGGATTTGCACAGAAGATGGAAGGAGACCCTCATTGTTATACAGAATACACTCACTTAAAAAAATCTATAAGTAAGTAGCAGAAAGGTCTTACCTTTAAGAGTAGAGGCAAGGAAACTAGGGGAGAGAAGAGAAAGGAATAGTATTGGGGATGAATTAAAACAAATTATATTCCATGTTTTTATAATTTTATCAAACTCAATCATAAGGTTATATAGAATTAAAAACAACCAATAAAAAGAAAAAGGAATAAGTAAAGCTGATGTGGCAAAATATTAAGGTAGGAGGAGTCTACAGGTGTGTTTACAATATCATCCTCTACATTCTTAAATTTTGAAGTATTTTATTGTGAAAGTGACCAATAGTATCCCCACATTGGATCAGGAAAAACTTCTGTGATTGGGAGAGAATGGAAAGATATAGGTTTAGACTCCTCAGTGACTTTCTAGATGCAAGTCCATAATCACCATGTACTACCTAAGATGTAAATAGAGCAAATTTACTCCCAGGATCTGTAGGAGGCATTATATCACCTTGGGGACTACTAGCAACACTACTCAACTTTCTTCAGATTCTGAATTATCTTCTTTCACCTTTTATTTAAATTTTATTTGGGTACTGGGGATTATTAAACTCAGGCTCATTCGACCACTGAGCCACGTCACCAGCCTTAATCTATGTTTTATTTAAAGACAGGGTCTCACTGATCTCCTTAGGGTCTAGATTTTGCTGAGGCTGGCTTTGAGATGGTGATCCTCCTGCCTCAGCCTTCAGAGCCACTGAGATTATAGGTGTGTGCCACTGTGCTCAGCATCTTTCACCCTTAAATGAGAAATAAAAAGTTTGTGTCTATTTAAAATGTGTTTAAAAATGAAAGAGTTTAAGATGATTAAAACTCGAATGTGATGGAGTATTGTCAAAGTTTGATATCGACACTTTTGTGTTTTGATTAGGTAAAGGAGAACTCTGGAAATCAGAGAGGCACATTTTATTAATAGGAAAACCAAACTGGGAATCTTAAATTTGAAACCAGGAGCAAAAAGGAAGGCTAAAGATATCAATGAATAATAGTCAACTTCACAACTTCACAACTTCACCAATTGCTCTTTTTCTGTGCACCTGTGCCTAAGAAAATGGCAACTGTGTGCAGATGCTTTTGGTTTCCAGTGTGGTTGCATAAGCAGGAATCAGCCTGGAAACCTGACTCAGGGTGGACCCAAAACCTTGACAAGTTGCCCTTTGGCTCAGTATCACCAAGATCACACTTCAAGGTCATTCTGTGCCAGCACTACCCTCCAGGGAACTCTGTAGGCCAGCACAGTTAATTACACTAACAGCCAAGGAAATTATATTGGCCCACCACTGCAGAGGAAGATGAATATCTCTTTTCCTTAGTCACAGGGGGACATTAATGGTATTTTTATTAACTTGTGACCTGTTGACTGCTATTAGAATATAGATTGTATGCATAAACCAGGTCGGGCGTTGCGGATATGATTATGGAGCAATTACTGTAGCAGCTACTGGACTTTTAATCACTGTTGGCAGAGAGAATCTGTATGATTCCAAACTGCTTTTTGGAGTTCTACAAGAAGAAACGCGCAGGATCAAAGTTTATGTTGTCTCTTTGTGTCTTCTTGAAATTGCAATTTGTGATTTCTATGCTTAGATAGGCAAACAAAGGCAGATTTTAAAAGGAGGATACTACAAAGGACAGATGATGATTAGGAAAATCTAAGATTTTGGCAGCTCAAAGTTGAAAACTTTTCTCATTGAAATTGTTTTGATATATATATATATATATATATATATATATATATATATATATATATATATATATATTTTTTTTGCAGGTTGCTAGAAATTCTGTTTGGGTATCACTACAGATTATATTCTGACCTATTACTTTAGTAATGTGAAAATCCACTTTTGCAATTATGTACAGTGTGATATGAAATACAGCATTAAGTACTTTAGTCATGCTCTTTAGAGTCACATATTAATGGTAATGCCATCAAGGTTGCCAGAATGTCTTCAGAGTCGATATCTAAGGATGCTGATTTATATTCTGTGAAGTGCATTATTTATTCTGCAAAGTGCATTATTTATTCTGCAAAGTGCATTATTTATAATCACAGCCCTGCTCCCCCTCAGTTGAAGCAGAGTTTACACAACCCCTTTTAAACTACTGCCTTTGCATGGAGGGTGAGATCAGGAGGGACAAATGTTACCATTAACACAGTAAATTACGGTATTAACAGACTTCACTGGAAGCAGAAAATACTACAACTGAAAACTTGCCATCCTAATTTAGAAGTCGCAAGTGATTTGGATAAAAAATAAAATAATACTAATCATCTGCCCTTCCAGGTTCTCAGCCCAAGTAATTGTTTGAACCCTGTGCTAGACTCAGTCCTACAGGAACTTTAGACAGTCTAGTTTCACATGAAACTATTTCAGAGCAGAGAAAAGGGAGGTATTGAAAGAAGACTGGAGTTCTGGGCAAGGAGAACTAAAAAAATGCATGTGATTGATCGTGTCTTTGCCAGAACTGAGGCTTTCATGGTTCTTTCCATGGATCATCCTTGTAACTTTTCCACTTTGTATTCTGCATTAGTAACTGCCATGATTTGAATGTGTGCCCCCTGGAAAGCATGTGTTGGAAACTTGATCAAGGCAGATGCTGGGATGTGAAGGCTAATGAGAGGTGATGACATCCTTATTGTGGGAGTGGACTCCTTATGAAAGGATGAGTCGGGCTCCCTTTGTCCTTCTCACCTTCTGCCTTCCGCAGTGGAATGATGGGGGCCAGAGGTCCTGACCAGACACAGGCACTATGATCTTGGACTTTCCAGTTTTAGAACTGTGAGAAATAAATTGCTCTTCATTTTAAGTTACCCAGTCTGATATTCTGTTATAGCAGCACAAAACAGAGAAATTAGGATCATCTCAGAGATGGGGTAGTCTGCATTAAAAATGAATCTGCATTCTGCTATTACTATTTTCCTCACATAATTGCATTTTCCAAGTTTTTTATTAAAATATTCATCCTATTTTAAGGTAGGATTAATTGTTTTGATGACAGCATAACAGAAAACACAATTTTTTAAAAATATAGGTGGACACAATATCTTTATTTTATTTTTATATGGTGCTGAGGATGGAACCCAGTGCCTCACACATGGTAGGCGAGCACTCTACCTCAGAGCCACTACCCCAGCCCAGAAAACACAGATTTTTAAAAACTGAATGTTAGTTATAGGTAGGCACACACACTATTCAGGAATATGCTTTGGAAAAATCTTAAGTTTTGCATAGGTCAGGTTGCAATTCTAACTTTTTTATCCATTAATAATGTGAAATTGGGCATATTATTTAACTTTCCCGAGCTTCAGCAAAAGTGTATCATTTTCCTATAAAATTATTCTGAGAATTAAATGAACAAAACAAGAATGCATCTGACATAGCATCTGAGACATGACACACCCTCAACTCAATAAAAGCACTTTCCCTCCCACTTCTAGCTCTCCCTCTGGCTAAAGTGTAACGCTTTAAGTGAATAGGATGCCACATTTTAAGTGAATGCCCAGGGTTTAGAAGGAGGTCAAATAGATTTCAGCATGATTTCTAAGATGTAGTAGAAAAACACATTTGCAAGCTGAAAAGAAAAAAATGGAATAACTCAGATTTAACTCTTTAACACCATGTATTTCTTCTATCTGACTATTTTCTACTTTCTGTAACTTCAGCAAAAGGGGAAAGGAAAAGTTTTTCTCATCCTTTGAACCTGAGTCATGATAGGAACATAAATAATATAAATGTCTGACATTTAAAAAATTCCTAACGTTCAAGTAAATATTTTCATGACTAAGTCTTTGCCTTCTTTTCCTCACTTATCTTCTAGTGCCTTTTACCAAGCAAATGAAAAAAGTCTAAAGAAGAGCCCTTAGGAAAAAGGTAAAGCCTTATAAGAGGAAGGTACCTATTTAGCCCTAAACAAGGGAAGTATATTTTATTCTAATAAACTGGCATAAATAGGAACAGTCATCTCATAATTATTTTAGAGTCCCTATTAACATAATTAAGTAGGATATAATATCATGTACAGCACAATTTACCCACTCATGCTTATTTTTATTTATCCAGTTTGTCTGCAGCCCTGTAGGAAAGCTTTGAAAACAAAACAATCAATTAATTCCCCTAGTATTGGAAAGGTGAAAATGAGGAATGCTAGCACATTTTGGTTAGGTTTTCTGTATCAGATTGAAATTAAGGATACAGTAATACAACAGAGATTTTAAAATTGACAGTGATTTAACTAGGGAAGGTCAGTTCTTTGCCATGACATATGTTTATGTGTGCTTGTGTGTGTATGTTTATGTGTGTGTGTGTGCATGTACACACATGCACATGTGTTTTGAGTTATCAAAATAAACCAAACTTCTATAAGTATGTTCTACAATTTTTTTTCTTCTACTATTGCTCCCCTCTGCTAGTGTGGCTATTGTCACTGAATGAACATAGTCTTGAATCGAAAACATCATGAACTTCCTAGAGCTATACATAGTAAGGGACCCATCTGATTCAGCATAAATTGCCTTCCCATTCCAGAAAAAATAGATTAGTACTGTAGCCCTTTAATCATACCCTGGATGTCAAGCCTATAATATTAATGGTTTTTGCATTTAAATAGTGAAAGTGGATTCAATATGGGGAAGATGAGTTAACAGCTAACTCAGAAGAAAGGTATCTTCTATCCACAAGGAAAGCATGTCATTGCTCCCTGGAGTGAAACCTCACTGCAAAGTCTGTCCTTTCAGAATTCAAGGACCTAGCTTTGAGGAAGTTATCCACTGTGGAGAAGTTATCCATTAATTACTTTTCGTAACATCTTTGGTTTCTACTAAAAATTCTGATACTGGCACACTTATAGGGCAATCAATTAAAACACTTCTCTCAATTCCTTTCCACCCCCAAACAAGTTCAAGGGTAACAGTTCATTAGCATTAATTTCAAATAGCCTGCAAATGACAAATCAGAGCCGGCACAAAAGAAGGAAGTATAAACGCAATATTTCCATTGTGATTCAGACTTCTCCCATGCCTGTCAGGTTTTATTAAAGTTAAATTTTCATTCCTCTTTACTTTACCTGTGTAGCTAAGTACCCATTGATCCTCTTCTCATGAATGCATTTATAATTGGCATATAAGACAAGCCCAGACTCGACTTATGGGTTTATAGCTTTGAGTCATTTGCCATCCAGCAAGGCATATGTATGTTGTTTTAATAATGAGCATATGCACTTTAATAAGCATTATGTTTATTAGCAATGAAAATCACATTACCAGAACATGACAGCATGTAGTTTATCAAAGTAAATGTTTAGAATATCCCCCATTCATACATCTATTTCTTTGTTCTTTTTTGAAACCTCTCCAGAGAAAAAAGACACACAATGACAAATAATTACTAAAATAGCCAAGAAAGCTAATTCATTGTGTGGTGTTGATGCAGTATTACAAATTAGCCCATAAGTAAATGGTGATATGTGAGAGTGGAATGCAGAGCTACACTTCCCATTTGCCTTGTTCATCCTCCAGAGTGATTTCTGGTCCTTTTGACCCCACCACAATCTTCAGTGAAATGTGAAATCTTAAAATTGATAAATGTCTCAATGGCTTCACTCCAGGTTATGTATCCACTCTCTTTACCTTCCATAGCAGTCCTCATTTATCAGTTACTTTTAAAAATTCAATAATTTTTTTATTAAATAAAGTAGAGCCTACATACAGAAAAGTGTACAAATCACAAATTGGCCCTTTGATGAACTTTTCACAAAAAGAGCACATCCATGTAACCACCACTCAGAACAAGAAAAGGTTCTTGATCATTACTTCAGGAAAACTGGTTGCCCCTCCCAATCATTACTGTCTGTACTTTATAGAATAGTTTGACCTCTTTTAAAGCTTTATCTGAATTGAATCATATTCAAAATGCTCATATATGTGTGACTTTTTTCGATCAATGATATATTTATGAGATTCACCCTCATTGATGGCTATGTAGTGGTAGTTCATTCATTTTAGGTAGCTTTTCATTTGGGAATGTTACAACTTAGTCATCTACACTTCTCCTTATAGACAATTGTGTTGCATGGAGCAATACAGCATTGGGAGTATTGTAAATGCTACAAACGTTCTTCTATGTATGTTTCCATTTTATTGTGTATTTATTTGGGATATGACTAAGAATTAGCATTGTCATGTTAAAGATGTGGTTTATTTAGCTTTATTAGAGATCTTAAACAGTTTTTCAAAATGGTTTTTACCAATTTATATATACCCTCACAATCAGTATGTATTTTACTTTCTTACCAACAATTGCTATGATTTACATTTGTATTTTCTTTCTTACTGATAAATGAAAGTGACTCCAAATATTTTGCAGATAACACTGGTTTATAATAGTGCCTCAGATCATTTTACCATAAACACCCATATATTATCTATATTTATATACTTCTTACCGTCATTGTTCTTTCATTGATATTGTTGCTATTTAATAATCTTCCAGTTTCTCTTCTTATCTGTTGTGTCTTCTCCTTCCAACCCAAATAATTCTACATGATTCCAGTCGATATATCACTCTTAGATGCATTTCTAATTGTAATAATTCCTTCCTCAATTTCGTAGAGGTTCCTGTTACCTTCATAAAATAGCTCCACAATATTATTTAACCACTTCCCCCAACTTAGTTTCTAAGCCTTACTCCAAATTTTATTTAATTTTTACTCACATACTATATATTTCAGTCCGGTGCACAGGTATGCTCAACCACTCCTTGCACAATTATGCTCAAAACTTCCCCACATCTAGTTGTTAGTACTCTTGTCCTTGTGTAGGGCCTTTTCCTTTCCACATTCCCCCTCCTATTTTATCTCAAACACCACATCTTTCAAAAGCCAGATGTGCTTTCTTCTGTCTTAAGTTCTTCTAGTACTGTGTTTTGATGGAAGCAAGTCCACCCCACTTGTGTTATTTCTTTTTGATTATTAAATTATTTTGACACTATCCTACAAGATGGTAGGTAGGTTCGATTCAGCTTAGCATAATGGTTTGCACATACAAGATGCTGAACAAATATTTGTAAAGTTGAAGTGAACATGCATAGTGTGTATGTTTTACTGAAACTCTCTGTATTGTTAGAACATAAATTTATTCAGTAGAGAGTGCCAGATTTTTCTAGGCCAAATAATGATAACATGCAGTCTTTGAGTATGAGAAATGAAGCAAAGTTGGCCAAAGAATCTGTTGAGAATCTGTTTGAGTGACACAATCTCCCTTGCCCCAGATTGATGCTTCTTATTACACCTAAGTGAGCTATATTTTCCAGCGAAACTGATTTCTGTAAGGAAAGAAAAAAAAAAAAAGATTTGGATCAATTTACCAATTTGCACTTTGCCAAAATAATGTTGATTTGTATTGGATTATCTTCAAAATTTCCTTGGCACAAATAATCTTAATTAGACAATATCAAATTAGTGGCATTTAGCATACTTAGGAGCCATGTAGGTTTAGCAAATGACGGTAGAATGATGTGCCAGACTCTTCAAGGCATTGTTAGAACCAGTGTGGTATGGAAGAGGAACAAACATTTAAGAACCTATAGAATGCAGTTTTTAAGTCATTTGGGTATAGAGCAAGGAGTGGGATAGCTGGGTCAAATGGTGGTTCTATTCTAAGTTTTCTAAGGAATCTCCACACTGCTCGCCAGATTGGTTGCACCAATTTGCAGTTGATTACATTACTAGCAATGCAAAAGTGTGTCTTTTCCCCCACATCCTGCCAACACTTATTGTTGTTTGTATTCTTGATAACTACCATTCTGACTAGCGTGAGATGAAATCTTGGAGAAGTTTTGATTTGCATTTCTCTAATTGTTAGAGATGTTGAACATTTTTTCTTATATTTGTTGATGGATCAATTCTATATCTTCTTCTGAGAAGTATCTGTTTAGTTCCTTAGCCCATTTATTGATTGGATTATTTGGGGGGGGTGATGAGTTTTTTTTTTTTAAGTGTGTTTATATATCCTAGAGACTAGTACTCTATCTGATGTGGATGTGGTGAAAATAAAGGGGAGGGAGGAGAAGGGAAGGAGGCATGGGCTAGGAAAGATGGTGGAATGAGATGGACATCATCCCTAGGTACATGTATGAGGACATGAATGGTGTGATTCTACTTTGTGTACAACCAAAGAAACGAAAACTTGTGCTCCACTTGTATACTATGAATTGCAATGTATTTCTGATGTCATGTATAACAAATTAGAATAGATAAATTAATTAAATAATTTTTTAAAAAAACCTAGTAGATATGAATTAAAATATTAATTATACCTCATATCATGTACATAATCCATATCATGTACATAATATGGATTTTAACCAATTACTGGATCTTCTGAAATCTCAGTTTTGTCATCTATAAAATGGGAATAATAATTTTTAAATCCCGATGTGAAAATAAAGTCAGATAATATACCCCAAGTAGTTAATACCATGGCTGGACTTCAGTTTAAGTATTCCTAGGATTTCTTCCCTCATGTTTTAATTGGGGTAGATCCCATGTACTGTGCTTTTTTAACGTGGTAAAAAAATATATAGCTGAGGCACAGGGATATGTGCCTGTTGTCGCAGTTACTCAGGAAGCTAAGGAAGAATGATCACTTAAGCCCAGTAGTGAGAACAGGTTGTTGCACTCTTTATTTTTCCAGAGCAAAGTTGATATATTCTAATGAGCTCTACCCTTTTCTAATTAGTCATGTTTGGCAGCCATATACATATTTTGATGATACCAGCATAGCTTAAATAATTGTTGAAGGGACTCTTAAGTTCATACTACCTACGGCCTGTATCTACTAGGTAAAATATCATCAAAGGTAGTGAATCTGTCTTTTAGAAAGGATTTAATTTTTGATAGCAATTAAAAATCATTTGTAATTAATTTTGACAAATTAAGAAGTTTGTTCTTTTTTTCATCTGAAACAAAGTTTGATAAAGTATTATTACAACTACTTTTCTTCCATGATTATAATTTTAAAAATTCATTAAAAAACAATTTTATATATGAGCAAGAATTTATATATTTGAATTCCATTTAAAAATTATTTCTCACAGATTTTCCTAAGGAAGATAGTGAGAATAGTCAATATCTCAAAGTAAGTAAAGCATAATGCATATTTGAAGACATTACAGTTAGCATCTGCAGCCCTCTTGCAGGCCTTATGCAGCTTCCTAAAGGAGTGGATTTTTCTAAGCTGTTGTTACTAATGAGGTCTTATGTTGGAAATATTATGCAAACAATCTTTGGCTTTACATTATTTCTGTTAATTTATATGACGACGAGTACGCAATTCTAGTGAAAATCACCTAATACTAATATGTATGCATGTATATTTTTGCAGTCTTTAATAGTGAATTCTTCTGATACTGTTATTATAATTATAGTTATGTTTCTAAGATGATCGCCATAAGCTTAAGATCAAAGATATATGAAAAGTTTGTCTGGGCCCTTGGAGTTTATGTAGTTCAGTTGTAGAACATGAGTTTTCATGAGCACCTGAGTTCCGTCCCTAGCATCCTCTCCCCACTGGAAAAATGTACCCTGAGCCTCTTCTTGAGTATTTTGTATCAGATGTCCATTTCTATAGTGCAAATGGACAATGTTCCCAGGTCAATTGTATTTCATTGACACCTATGTTGGTAACTCCATTACTGCAACAGTATCAGAATCAAACAAAAAGACATGAGCTGGCAGAATGGGGTCAAAGAGAAGCAAAATGGAAGAAAGAAACTGGAAGCTATAGGCTAATTGGAAAGTTGTGACCCAACATAGTATTTATTGTACTTTTAAAATAAGTTTATTTTCTTGAAATATTCATTGGCAACACCTCAGATTATGTGGTTTAAATTACAGGGTGATTTTCAAATAACTGGTGCTGCAATCAAAAGTTTTTTTTGGTGCTGCTTGCAGTGGGGCATGCCTGTAATCCCAGATACTCTGGAGACCAAAGAAGGAAAATTCGAAGTTCAATGGGAGCCTGAGCAATTTTGGGAGTCTGTCTCAAAACAGAAAGTCAAAAGGGAAGGGGATGTAAGTCAGTGATAGAGCGTCCCCAAATTTAATCCCCATTACTGAAAAAAAAAATTCTTTTCTCTTGGTAAAGAATGAGAATGAGGGCTCAGCTATTACTATTACTTGTGGGAATTAGTCCTAAAACAAGGAAATCCTGAAAAAGGTGATGTGTGCATTTTTGAGCATTGAATTACATCTTTGAAAGACCATGCTAAGGAAAGTTTACCTATGTTTCATCCACCAGTGATGTCCAAAATAAAATTGGATTCTACTGTGTTTCTTTTCTTTTTTGTTTACCTGGATTTATTTATTTTTTTAGACAGACCACATTGGCTAAGACATTTAAAACATAAAATGGTAATTAAGAGTGTTTCAGGCGGCTCCAGCTGGCTCTGGAACAGCTCCCAATAGGTAGGCTGACATTTCCACCCTCTAGGAATTCTTGCTCTGATGCAGTTCAGAGCAGCCAACCTTGATTCCACCCATTTGATTAAACAACAGAGAAATTGCAAACAGTAAAAGTCACTTCTCTTGGGCCAGCTTAAACTGACAGCAAATTCAAGAAAAGAGAGTGATAGGAAAGGAGATTATGAATTAGTGTGAAGACTACTTACCAAATCACATTCATTAAAGTGAGCATCTAATTGGTCAATGAGCCATCTAAATGTAGAAATTGCATTAACATCTCTATAGCTGATAATCTTGAAGGCCATTTGAAACATAATTTAATTTTCATATAGAATTATGCCCAAGAAAAGATTGAGATAAACAGCCACCTATCTGCAAATCATTAGGTACAGTCCTATATGTTAAATGAGAGCCTGAGATGTTGCTAGAACAAGATGAAAGTCTATGTAAGACCAGGTACTTGCCTTTTGGAAGTTTACAAGTAATTTGAGAAGACAAAGGTTTATCTGGAACAACCATGAACAATTCCAGGTGGCATATGATAAAATATCAAAATGAGAATACAAACACATATAATGCCTTAGCTGTTGGAAATAAGTGAAGACAATTGGATAATGGGCTAAGGAAAAAATATTCTTTTAAATTTACTATTAGCTAAGTTTAGGTAAATAATAACTCATTGAAACCTTGATTTTCATTTTTGTGATATAAGCGGAGCCTTTTTCTTTGGGTCTTTGGGTCCTTTCCAGTTCTTGTGCTTTTAGTTGCATAGGCATATAAGCAATTTAGTTTGTGACTAAGAAGTTCTCTTGAATTTCTAGAAGCTTCAGGTAGGTCATTGAGCAAGTGGGAATATTGGCTGGGGTTAATGCTACTGGATCCCAGAATCAGGCATCCATGGTCCTGGATTTTACCCCAGGAAATCATTTCCCCTCTCTGGATTTCAGATCTCTCATCTGAAAAATGATGGACAAGGCAATCTGTTACATGCTTTCTAAGATGCTCTGATTGTGGATGTCAGCCCCTATTTATCTCACCTGCATCCTCCACTGCAGAGGAAGCCTTCCAGCAGTGACTGTTCTTCATTACACACTATAGATGCTGAGATCAGTTTCAGAGCTCTTTTTTTTTTGCACAGTAAGTTTTCTAGATATCAAGTGCCAATCATGTCTGTCTTTTATTACCTAGGGATTTATCACATGTACTCTTCTTCTCTCTTCCTTGTTTCTTTATCTATTCTTCATTTTCTACAATTAACCACTTATCTTTTTTAAGCTTGTTCTTCCATGCCATTATTTTCCCCTCTAAAATTGTCTCAAAGGGTTAAGGGCTAAACACACACACACACACACACACACACACACACACACATCAAAAAATATTAAAATATTAATAAGAAAGCACTAAAGTGAATGTTACTACTTTTGCATCATTTTCTATTTTGGTAAGCATCTTAATGTGGATTGGTCAATACTGTGCATTAGATGTGGACTGCCAGAACAATAGTCTCTCCACAGATTGTTAATTGTGCTAACCAGTTGTATTTACAAATACTACATGTATTAATAAGCTGCTCATGTTTGAAAATACCACATTCCATAAACAATTTGGCTACATTAGTACAAGATGTTTAAGGAAGATTTTCTTAATTATATTGCACATCTATGAAGATGGGTAAAGCAACTGGAGTCTCTATCTTTATGTAAAATATCCTTCTTTGTACTATGATAATTATACTCTAATTATGTAGAAATGTAGTTTGGTTGGATGGCTGTATTTGGGGAAGAAACTTCTTAATCTTGTTAATGTTTTTTAATCACATAGCACATTCCTGGGGTATACACTTAGCATTTGCAATCACCAAAAACTTTGCCATCGATATTCTGAAATCTGCTTCCAGTCCTTCTCATTGCTTCCCTGAAGCTACATTTGCTGCCATCACTAATACTGCAGCCCTGCCTAGAACCAGAGACTTCTGTATTTCCTGGAAACTGCAGACTTACTTTTCATTAGATTTTCCTTTTTCTTGATGCTTTTCTTAACCTGGTGTAACCTACTCTTTGTCATATTTTATTATTATCACCTTCCACATTTTCTTTGTTGACTTGTTTTCCTTTACTACTCACTAGAAATTTACTTTTGGATTCACTCAAAACTCTCTGTCTGTCCTGTCTTTCTAATCTATCATCTGTCTATCATCTGTCTATTCACCTATCATCTGTGTTCATCTACCCATCCAGGGGACTTATCCATTCTTAGTTAAAACTCTATTTTTGTTGTTGTTATTGTTGAAAGTTCCCAAATTCTCTATTAAATCTATATCTTCCTTTATATGCAGGCCACATGATCACCTGGAAACTTCACTAATTTTTAAATCTTTCTGTGCTTACTGCCATTTTTAGTTTCCATTTTAAGAACTTTTTTCAATCAGATATCTATATCACATCATTTTAGAAAGAGGATTTGAGATGGCTCATCACAGAAATATGTAGACTACTTAGATTCTATCTGAAGCATAAATTGGCTAACCTCAACAAAAGGCAATTTGGAAATATTCATCAGAATCACAAATGCACAAATATTTCAGCTATAAATTCCACATAGAGATATCTATTCCAGGAATATACTTGCACATGTGCTAAATGTTGTTTGAATGAATGTATTTACTGTGGTACTGTTTATAATTGGCATTGTTTATAATTATAGATTTTGAAAATGTATAATAGAAAAGGATTGGTTAAAAATCAATCTTCATTCACAATGGATTATCATTCAGCAATGGAAAATATTGAAAAACTCATACTGGCATGAAGAAATTGTCAATGTTAAGTCAATGTTGAATCATGTATATAAATATAAGGTTATATGTAAGGAGACAGAGGGAGAATGGAGGAGGAGGAGAGAATAGCTACCTAGTTAGGAAGACCACACATAATTTTTTTTAATCTATGACTTTACCTTTGTGTGTCCTGAGACATTGCATATACCTGGAATGATGCATAATTATACTGGTTATTTCCAATAGAGAACCCTGGCCAGATAAAGGACCGTAGTGAGAGAAAGATATCTTTAATACCTAGACATTCCTTTTGAATCTATTAAATTTTAAACCACACAACTATACCATCTCTCCAAAAACTATAATAAAAAAGAAAGAAAGAAATTACCTGAGATACCACAAAAATAAGAAAAGGAATTGGAACAAAGACAAGTATAGGAAAATATGAGAAGATAATAAGATAAAGATAGTAGAAAAGCTGATAAGCCAAATTTCTGCCATCAGGCCTTATTCACTGTTAGTCTGTAAACAAGTCTGGATGGCACCTGGCAAAATGCCAGAGGGAGTGATTTGTGAAGTAACGCCAGCGAGCCATTAAGTGTGGAGATTCCTTATTGGTTGACTGCTATATCTAATTTATGTTAATTAGATAAGCTGTGTGGAATGTATAAATACCACTCCTGTCCTACAATAAAGGCTCCCCTCCTGCTGTATCAATGTACACAAGTTGTTTGTCACCCCCTGGTTATTTTGCTGCAGCCTGACTGTGGCAATTCACTCTTTGGGAGGTTACACAGTTTAATTTTTATGCCTCCAATGATCCATAGGTCCCATTAAAAAAAAAAAAGCATAAGGTCTATTTATTCCTTATTGGGTACCTGAGAGACAGGGACAGACTCTTGAAAATGGATATTGTGTAAGATTTTGTAACAGATCCCCTAAAACCCCTAAAACACATAAAAGTCTAAATTTTACATGGCTATTTGTTTTCAGATTTTTTAAAGGTCTAATTGACAAATAAAATCGTATGTATTGAAAGTATGCAATTTGGTTTGATGGTTATATATGCATTGTGAAATGATTACCACAATCAAGTTAATTAATATATCTAACACATCCATTACCTTTTATGTTGCTTTTTTAAAAAAAACACTAAATTTCATTCTCTTAATATTTCAGCAAATCTGAAACTTTCAACCAGAATTATTAACTGCAGTCACCACGTTGTAGGTTACATTCTCAGAATTTATTCATTTTATACCTAAAAACTTGGGTTTTTTTTTTTTTTTTTTGGCCCTTTGACGAAAACCTCATTTCCCTGACCACCACCATTATACATTCTGCTTCTGTTAATTGAGCTTTTTTTTTTCCTTCAAATTTTAAAATTACAGATAAGTGTTATCAAACAGAGTTTGTCTTTGTCTAGATTATTCCACTTAGTGTGATGTTCCCCAAATTCATCCAGGTTTTCAAAGATGGCAAGATTTTCTTCTTTTTTAAGATTGAAAAATATTTGTTTATATATTTTTTTCATCCATTCATCTATTGGCAAGCACATAGCTTGGCTTCATATCTTGGCCACTGTGAATGATGCTGTGATGAACATGGGAGTGAAGATATCTCTTTGAGATAGTTACTCAATTTCTTTTGTATAATATACCCAGAGAAATCTCCATTCCCACCAGCATTGTACAAGAGCTCCCTTTCCCCTTCTTCTTGCCAACATTTCTCATCTCTTGTTGTGAGGGTGATTTTATAATGCCTCTCAAAATAGTTCAATGGCATAATGCTTAAGTGCAAGTCAATAAAAGGAAATCTATAAGAGGTTAGACAAGTAGATAGAGATTCACAACTTTGAAATAATCTTGATTAACCCAAGAAGAAATTTGGAAATGTTTTTCAAATTATATATTAATACCCATTAGTGAGTCATAATGTCAATTTAGTGAGTAACAATCAGTATTTTAGAAAAGAAGAAAGAGAGAGCAAGAGAATGGAACTGAATAGAATGTCAGCATTTATGGTAGTTAGTAAGGGTAGTCTCATGAATATGTGTCTGCACACATGTGAGTGTGTTCGCACATACTCATGTGCATTCATGATAATGATTTGAGATCTTTTTTCTTGTTTTTGAAAGTAACTGAATTTGGAGGCAGGAGAATGTATTTATTTCCAGCTCTGACTATATAGAAAGGAATAAATAAACTATTTTATGATGAGAAAACTGAGGATAAGAGAAGTTCAATTACTAGCCAGAGATCTTAGTTTGCACTGAGAAGAGTCAAAACTCATGGCCAGATAAGTTGACAGCAGAATATACACTGGATTTTAATTCTATAAAGTTCTTACAGCAAACGTATTCTGTATGGTAGTTTATGAGCCAGTTCCTAAGCTTTCACTATTGCTTAGACCAGTGGTTCAACAACTCCTGATTTTTGCCTGCAGTTTCTCAGATCATCCTTTTTCAGGTACAGTTTACAAAACTAACTTCATATTTGAACTATGAGAAGATTCTTTCCCCAAGTCTCTCTATCTCCTCTGACCTAGCAAAATGTAACAACTACATGTCTTCTCTAGAATCATTATCCTTTTGGCACTCTCTAGGAATACTGTTGGATTTCTTAACTGCCTTCTTTATCAAATCAAATTACCATGAGAAAGTTACTTAATTTCCCTGAATGCAGTTTGCTACTCTGTAAATAAGGATAATACTACATCACCCTATTAACCGCATCAAAATACATAGTATATGCAAGGAATTTAAACATTTTCTGGGAAATGGAATGGACCCAGAAATTAGAAATTATTTGAATTAATACAATAGTATACACCATATATTTAATATTAACTTATTCAACAAGTGTTTGGAGCACCCAATTATGATTTATTACCCTTTCTTTTCTTCAAGGCAGTCCCTTTACTAATCTCTTCTTTTTAGTTTTCATCTCTTAATCTACCACCTGGTCTCCAAACTTGAATTTCTTCATCAGTCTTGATTGTGACCTTTAACATGTCTAATCCCTCTAGAGATGGTTATCATTGTTCAATTTATAAAGTTGCAAATTTAAAATTTGTGAAAGCAATAGGTACTCATTAGAACGTGTATTTCAGATTTTGAATATTGAATTTTTGTCTTTTCCTGGGCTAGCTTGAGTGGTACATTTTTGATGCTGGGCAGCAGTAGCTCCTTTTCAGCCATGGGTTCACAAGGATAACCGGCTAGCACTTACCATGGACTGCACAGTTCTGATGTTCAGTAGGTTAGGTGTATTAGACACACTTAGAACTTATGACATTTTCAATTTATGATGGGTTTAAAAGGATACAACTCAAGCATCTGTAATGAGAATTTTAGTCCTACAAGTTCTCTTCACTGTAGGCCATAGTTCTCTTTGTTCAGAACTCTACCCAGAACTCAGAGTTTTCACTAAACCTTCCCAGTTAATGACAGTTTCTTCAGTAATTGTAGCAATTTCTCAGTTAGTCTCTGTGTGTTTGGGCTTAACTCTAATTATATCCCCATATCCTGAAAGTCAGGAAAATATTCTCCATGGTCTACAGTTTCACTTAAGGTGGTCCAGCTCTCCTAATAGCCTTGAAGTTCTCAGAGAGCACCATGTTCATCACTTATCCCTTCAATAAAACTCTATACAGTTTTGTGAACAGCAGAGCTATTCGTCATCATTCTCAAGCCCTTTGGGATTTTTGTAATGTTCCTACTTGATAAGACATAATTTCACAACACCCCATTTCCCTATTGAGCACCAATAATAACACTGATATCTTTTCCAGATGGCACATTCTTATAATCTTTTTTGAACCCCATTATTATTTCATACCATCCTAAAAATCATGCCAAGTTCCCTCCTTCAGCAAGAGAACAATGCATAAAAGACATGGAATTTTCCTTGATTGTAATGATACACAGACAAATTTTCATCATTAGAAATGTTGTGATTATTTCACAAAGCTCTGCTAAAAGTTTGTGTGGACAGCCTGAATCTCAAAGGATTTTAGTAATATTGTATTGAATCAGAAAGAAAATCATGTTTATTGACTATTTCTCTAAGCAATAGAAGGTTTTTATTCAATGGTGAATATTTTCAATGTTGCATTTCATATTTGTAGGATTAAAAAGGTTATATGTAAAATAAATCTGGCAATATTAGCTGGGCTCGATCCCATTCCATAAACCTCATCTCATATAAAGCTAAAAGATTGATTTCTCAGTATTCAATTTCTCAGTGAAGCAAATATTCAAGACATACATTACATTCTGCTCCTTAAAAAAAAAAAAGCATTAGTGTTCATTCCTTCATACATTATGACATTGGCTAGATCCTCAATTTGCTCTGGATATTTCCTATCTTTTCCATGTCTTGCATTTCCTCCAAAATCAATGAGAATTTAGTGGATGAAAGAGCAACAGTCGTATAAAATAAAACATGAATCTATTTGATTAAAAATAAAAACAGTCCAAGAAGTCTATAAACTATGGGGTTTAATTCTACCACCCTCCCTCAGACAACACTTGTATTGAGATCAGTGAGAAGTTGGTTCACTTGAAGAGAGAAAAATCTAATCCAACCAGCCTGGGGAAAATATTTTACCTGTAATCCTTACAACCAACACTGAAAGCTAGCTACTTATAAGCAAGATGAAAGCACATACCAACACTGCACATAGGTGAAGAGAAGAAATAAGGTATTATTTCAGTGGGGTTTTTTTCAGCATATTCCATACTTTAGACTATAGAGCACCTAGAGAGGTTTGTTCCATCTCACCTCAATATAAAATCACAAAGTGCAATTTGATAAAGTCAAAGTATACTCTTAGAACACATTATTTTGATATTGTCATTTATATGCAGTTTATATGTAATATCTTGACCATTTTAGATGCAGCTTATTTGTACACTGAAGTTCAAAAGCAATAACTCTTTTCTGTTAGACTAAGAAACTGTGCAGTATCTACTAATGACTTCATTGCCTTTGTATATTTATATGTATGCATGTATATGTATACACGCATGCATACACTACACACACACACACACACACACACACACACACACACACACACAGTCTTGCAGTAAGAAGACACCCCATGCAAGAAGGAGCCAATGATCACAGCTGTCTCTCTCTCCTGCAGGGGTTTCATCTCTTTCTGTTCAGCTTCAGCCTTATCAGCTGCTAGGGAAGGAGAGGCTTGGAGGGAGTGTCACCCAGCTGAGATGGCAGCTGCCACTGCCTTGCCTATGCCCTCCAGCTTTCAAATCACAAGGTGGAAAATTTTCAAGGGGAAGTTTATTAGAAAAATAAAAAAAAAATGAAACAAAGCTTCCAGTGAAATTACTAAACATACAGAGACATGTTTCCAGAGAATAGTTTTTTTTAGGACTTAAAGTCTATCCCCAGAATGGCTGGTGGTTCCCAGATGCAGTCTGCATGGAAGGTTCTTTTCATCTGACCAAGCCATGTGAACGTTAGGCCATGCTCTAAGTTTTTTTGTCTTCATCTCAGTGTTGGGGTTGGAATAATTATCAGGACCATGGGCCTTTGAATATTCTTTATTAACTCAGAAAATCATTGCAATGCTTTTATGTATTTTCATTTCTACTTCACTTTAAGGGGTTCTTTTGTATTTTAGTCAGCTTTTAGCTGCTGTGACTAAAAAGCCTGACCAGAACAATTTCAAAGGAAGGAAAAGTTTATTAGAGGGCTCACAGTTTCAAAGGTCTTAGTCCATAGAAGACTGCACCATTCCTTGGGGCTTGAGGTGAGGCAGAACATCATGGCAGAAAAGTATGGCAGAGGGAAGAAACTCACATCATGGTGATCAGAAAGCAGAGAGGTTTTCACTTGCCAGATACAAATACACACCCCAAAGCCACACCCCAATTCCCACAGGCTACCACAATTACCATTCACTTAATCCCTGTCTGGGGATTAATTCACTGATTGAGTTAAGACTCTTATAACCCAATCATTTCTTCTCTGAACCTTCTTGCATTGTCTGACATATGAGCTTTTGGTGCACATGTCACATCCAAACCATAACACTCTGTGTCCTAATTTGGAAAGAGGAGTGACCTACTAGCTTTCAGAACATATGGGATTCACTGTGGTATCAATCTTTATTTTGCTAGGTAATCCCAAAGTGTCTAAAATACCTGCCTTTCTTTTAAACCATTGAGGACATCTGATCTAAACCTTCTTAATCAAGTTCATAATCCAGTAGCTAAACTGGGTTTAATCCATAGCTTACATTCACTTTCATCACCTGGTGTTCTTATCAAGAATCATATTACCAGACATTGCAAGTAGTTATGATGAACTTCATCTTGTATTGACCTTACATAAACTGTTAGACCATTCATCAAGGTCTTTATTCTTTCCCAAGAAATACTTTTTAGCTGTGACCATTTCTGCAGATCCCATCATATAATTTATTTAATTCTGCCTACTGGATTTTTCCCACCATGATTCATAGCTTTAAATAAATCAAATAATAGCACTTAGGGCACAGCTCACTGTTACAGTGCACACTTAGCAGGCGTGAGGCCATGGATTTGATCCCCACTAATACACACACACACACAAGCTCACACATACACACATACAAATAATAGTCAATATCAATTTCACTATCTTTTATCAGATTGAATTGTGGCCTAGTGAAAGATAAAAGTTAGAAATTGAAAAACTCAATGAAATTATGAAATGTGGAAGATTCCATAAGGCGATCAGTTGCAAAAATAGACAAATATTTACACTTAAGATTGAATCTCACCCTGTGTTCATGGCCCCTGATATATTAGATTGTACTCAGAGTTTAACTTCTAGAAAGATTTCTTCTTTTAACTTCTCTTTTCATGTAATATATAAAGCTGAACAAAAGTTACTCTTGGAGACTGTTAATATATTTTAGTCAATCAAATCCTTTGTAATTATATCCAGTCATTCACTAGTGCCACACACTATTCATCCAGAAGGCTTCCTTCCCAAACCTTTGACTTCTCCACCTTCTAGCCCACCAGTCCTGACTCTCCTCAATGCTACTAGACATCTGTGTTGACTTCACTTTATCCCTTGTCCCTTTGTTCTGTGTTTAATATTTTGCTTTCTTGTTTAATATTTTAAAATGTTGCTTTTATGTTGTTCCTTTAGTTATCTTCATACTACAAGGTATTATTTTCAGATTACTTCAGTGAGACTCTTTATGTTTCTCAACATACATAATGATGTTCAAATTATGGTCTTTGTGCCTCTGCACAACTTGGAACAATACGTCTTTTCATTTGTGTCTCCTAAGTTTCTTTCTTCAGATACCTTTCACATTTCCATCCACTTGCCTGCCTTTTCCACATTATGAGCTTTACTATTTTTGTTTCCATTATTTCTTCTAACATAAAAAACCCTATTCTCAACATGCACAGGTCCTATCCTAGCTAAAAACAAAATCTGAATCTTCAGACAATAAGAATAAAAATTGAATCTTACGCTTCTCTGTACTTCACATGCTCATCAGAGTATTTGCATTCATTATGCTATCAAAACATAAACAAAATAATGCATGAATAAAAAATTAATATGAGCATTCTGTTGGCTACTTAACAACTCCCTGAAAATACCACTTCTACCTCTTTTTAATATTTTCTCAATTTTTATTTTGTCCCCAAATTGTGACCTTCTTCCTGTGTCAACTCAGGACTAACTCAAGACAAATGACTTTAAAAGCTATTTTGTTTTATGTATCAATTCCTTCCCTGATCTCTCATAACAAACAAGATGATACCACACAATCCAGACCTTGATTATGTACTGTCTTTGTAGTTCTTTAATTATTTCAAAATATGTAAATCTAATCTGCCCAAGTTTACAACTCTATATTTTCTCAAGGGCAAAGATTCTGTCTTCAGTTTGTCACATGAATCTACCACAGGAGTAGGTCTATAGAGGAAAACTGTTGTTGAACTGGCCTTCCAGCTGAACGAAGTCAACCCTCACAACTTTTAAAAATAGAATATTGACCCTACCAACTGAGAGTGTGGTAGCCCAAGCATATGGATCTTTCCTTCTTCAGAAACAGAGAATAAGAGCATTCCAGCATCTACTAACAGTGTGTCCTTGATGTGACTGCCATTTGCTTCAGCTAAGTGATACAGCATGCACAGGAGAAAGCATAAGGCATCCATTCCCAGAATTAACTTTACACCATCCACATCAGAACAATCAGAGAATTTGTTTAAAATACAGATTTCCAGCCAATACTAGCTCATGATAAAGTTTTCCCCTTTGACCTCTGTTTCCTCTGACCTGGACTTTTTTTAATTTTTAAATTTGTTTTAGTTAGTTATACATGACAGTACAATGACTTTGATATATCATACATTTGAATCAGACGGAATATAATTTCTCATTTTTCTGAGAGGTGGGAGGGAAAGGGAGGGGGAAGGGGAATTGCATGGGTGGTGGAAGGAGACCCTCATTGTTATACTAAATACATGTATGAAAGATGTGAGAAAAAAATAGTGTTACCTTAGATTAGGTAGAGAGAAGTGATGGGAGGGGAGTGGAGGGGAGGGGGGGATAGGAAAGATAGTAGAATGTGACCTGGACTTTCTTGAATTACTCCTCGTTATGGTTGAGATAGGAGGTGTCTCCCCAAAGCTCCTGTGTTGATACTTTGCAAAGGTGAGGTGATTGGATTATGGGAATGGTATCCTGATTAGTCCATCCTACTTTCGATACACTAACTGGGCAGTAGCTGCAGGCAGGTGGGTAATGGCTAGAGCTGATGAGTCACTGAGGGTGTGCACTGACTCACCTTCCTTGCAGCCCCTTTCCCTCTCTCTGCTTCCTAGCACCATGAGTGGAGCAATGCTTCTCTATCATGGCCTTTCTGCTATGATATTCTGATTCCCCTTCAGTCCAGAGCAATGAAGTTGGCTCAACATGGACTAAACCTCTGAAACCATGAACTAGAATCAAATTTTCTTCATCTAAGTTGTTCTTGTTCAGTATTTTGGTCGCAGTGATAAAAAGCTCAGTAACATACTTCATAAATGGAGTGGGAAAGTTTTTATTGCTGAGGTAGTAGTGCAGGTGCTGTGAGACGGCTAAGAATTCTTTCTCTGGTGATGGACTGCTGGTTCAGCCTTCCTCCTTCACTTAATGGCTACTTAGCCCGGGCAAATTGCCTCAGTTTCCTCATTTGCATTAAAGGGAATATGAAATACCTGGCTTATCAGACTGTCATGCAGATATAATTTAAGACAACTACTTAATACTGCTTCCTTCATAGTATAAGTTAAATAAATACTAGTTATGTTTGTTACCTAAAACTGACCACTCAAAGAAATATAAATAACCAATACTTATTCAAGATGAATCCCGCTTCTGCATAATCTATAAAATGATTGCTAAAATTACTATGTGGGAATATTATAAAGGTAAGAAAATCTTCCTTAAAATTTTATAAAACATGTTTCTATATCTGGAAATTAATTTTAGTTATAGAAATTTTAGTTAACTTTGAACAATGTGATAATCTATTTTTATCTGATAATAAGAATTATATAACTTGATTTTTTTTAAATTTTTTATGGTTGCCTAAGATTCAGAAATCAATTTTAAAATTACTTACTTTATCCACATTAACTAAGGAAATCAATATAATGAACTTCCTATGCACCTACATGGATTTATGACTTTATTATTTTTGATATGATGATCTTATTGTTCTTATTGGACTCACCTCTCTTTTTTTAAAGAATTAAGCTATTTTAATAAATAAATAGTTATTCAGTTGAATCCTCTCATTCTGAAGCTAGCCATTTAATTATTTTTTTAAATTATACTGTTGAAAAAGTAATGCATTCAAGTAATTACAATTGTACCAAAAAAAAAGCTTTTTTTTGCATTCTTGTTCCCATCTGGCCAACTGCCTCTACCCAAATATAAATAACCATTTTTATTCATTTGTAGTTGCATGTTTAATTTCAAGTTTTCTGTATGCACATATAACAAATATAAACAAAAATATAGATACCTATGATTTGAAGCATTTTACATTAAAAGTAAACTATTCTTGCATAATTTGAATCTCAGTTTTTAATCTAAAATATTTTTAAGAGATTTCATCATATGCAGAGTGACTATTAAATTTTATAGTTGCATATTATTTTATTATATGAATATACATAATATATTTAGCAAGTTCATTTAGACCTTATCTAGACTAATGGTGCAGTGATCAAGTTCATAAGTCTTTCTGTATATATGTGTATATATTTTGAACTAAGTTTGCTATATCTAAGAGTATTCATTTATAATTTTGATGTAAATATTATCAAATAGTCCTCAAGGGGAAAGCATTGAAGATTACATGAGAATGTCTTTTTCAAAAAGCTCACCAAAATAGTGTTATTATACATATAGATTTTTCTAATTTAAAACTTTAAAAAATGAGATTCAACATCTTTGTACATATTGTAATGTGATTTGCTTTTTTAAAAAATTAATTGTCTGTGACCTTTGCACATTTTTCTGTTGAGCTGTGGACATTTTTCTTATCAATGTTATAGAATTTATTATTTATTGGCGAAATGACCTTTTTGTATTGAGTTGCAACTATTACCCCTCCATCCAGTTTGTATTTTTCTTTTATAAACTTTTAACTTTAAAAAGTTGCAAAAGTTTGTTGTTATTGGATACCATTCGCTTAGGAATTGTTTGAATGAATTTGGCTAAAGGCAGTATATTCTGGAGCAGCAGGTTTTTATTTAAGTTGCATAAAGCCTCAGGGTTCTGCAAGGCATATCTATAGAGCTACTTGAAATACAGAACAGTTGCAGTTCAAATGTTAAAAATGCATGTGTTCTATCTCCACCAGGCCATGCCACAAAGTCATACTCGATGTTGAAAAGTCAAGATTTGTAGAAATTTACCAAGTTGAAAAATTGCCTGTCTAGGAAACAAAGCTCTGAAGTAAGGGAGAAAAGATTTTGCATTTGTCTCATCTCAGATACTCTTGTCTCTGATTATTTCTCTGGACCAGCAGTTTCCTCTTTTCCCCTACCTTTTTAATATATGTGTATATATTTGTTTGGGGGTTCTGTTTGTTTGTTTTCTCCCCTCAGTGGAACTCTGTGAGGAGCCCTGAAGTAGAATAGCTATGGTAGAAAGCACGATGTAGGAAATGGTAGGCCTTAATCCTTCTGATTGTCTCTTTTCCCTGCTCTCTGTCATCTTCCTAGACCTACCAGTTCCCAATGCCGTCAGAAAGATCCTAGAACTTCCCTGGTGTAACTTAGAAGTCACAGCTATAGTTGACTTTCTTACTAAGAATCATGAAATGCCAACACTTCCTTTAACATATTTAGGAATTTTGTGTATTTCCAAATCTGTATCCCCTTGCTTAGACAGAATTCTTCCTTAGGCATAATGTAAATGAAACCATCTGCAGTTTATCTTATTCAGCTATTAAAAGAAAATGGAAATAAGAAAGACTTTTTTGTGAGACCTCTATAGTAATCAGAGTTATGATATTTCTAAAGGTTTTATGATGGGGAGAATCTTAAGACTGCCATATAAAGCTTCCACCCATGATAAATTTCTTCTCTAATATCTCTAGACCACAGTCACTTGATCAAATCCTACAGAATTAATTTTCCCACAATCAGCATTTTCTACTCTCCTACAAGTCTCACTGTTGAAGTTTCTTCCCATTTTGCACCTTCCTGTACCCTTCTACTCACTAAACCAGCCAGGGTACTTTAGAGCTACTGGATGAGATTTACTTTTCTTCAATGAGGACAAATATTTAGAAACAGTTATGGTAACTCCTCCCAATCCCATTCTCTGACTTCTTGTTCTCTCAAATAAACTTTTGATATTCTACCACTCAATTTCAAATTAGGAAGACAGTAATAAAATCTGATAATCTCTTCATTCCAGTGTGTTCATCACTCCTTTAAATGCAGTGGTGCTAAAGGAATACTGTATGTATGTGGGGACTGGCCAGTGCAGAGAATATAAGCCTGGTCAGTAAGGTGGTCTAGCTAACCCTTTTCCAATTTTTCTTCTGTTTTTCCCTTTGTGAGTCTTTAAGTTGCCTCTAAATCTGAATCATTCAAATTTGTTAATAAGTAGTGAGTGATGTCATGTATATTGCTGGTCTTGAAGTACAGCAAAGGTACAAATACCAGGGTGTGAGGACATCTAGAAGTTAGAAAAGGAAAGGAAACATATTCTCCCATAGATTTTCCAGAAAGGAATGTAGCTTTTTCAGTGCCTTATTTTAGCCCTCTGAGACCCATGTTTGGCTTCTGATGTACACAACTCTTAAGATAATAAATGTGTATTGTTTAAGCTACTGTTGTAATTTGTTATAGCAGCAGTAGAAAACTAATACACTAGGCAAGGCCAAATACTAAGCCAAATGCATTCATAATTTTTTAAGATTCAAGCTTTAAAATTATGTGGCATATGCAAAGCATTATGGAGCCAAATTTCTCTTGTTTGATAGCCATATCCTCATAATGAGCTAGGCTCTTTTAGAAATTGCATTAATAACTCAGTGTACCATTTAGTCATTATTGCTTTAGTGTGTTAGCTGTTATCCTGCTGCTGATAGCCTAAATCTCCTAAGTTACTCCCAGGGAATTGATCCTATACTGGGAAAAATATCAATTTAGATTAATTTTTCATATTATCACTTTTAGAAAGCATGTTTGTGGAGCATTTTAGAACCCTCTTTATTTTACACCTGGGTTCTCATGGCACTTGCTTCCATAATACAGGCCAATTTACACTAAGTATGTTTCTAAACCAACTTAGAGTTTTTATTAATTTAGTAAAAGCTTGGAGACAGCAGAATTTTTAGTAAGAAGTTGAGAGCAATGAGATAGCTTTGGGGGCTTTTCCCAAATATTCAGTTTCACAAATGCTCTGCCACCTGGGTGCTCAATTCATGGGCTTGGAGGGGAGATGTGGTTATATTTCATGGTTTCTAAGCTGCCTTCCAATGAAAAATAATTTTTACTAGTTATTTAACAGTTATTTTGTGCCAGATAACATGCTTGTTACTGAACATATATTGCCACATTAAAACCATACAATGAATGTATTGTGAATCCCTATGTCACGAATAAGGAAACTAAGATTCAAGAGAATAATCCCTCAAAACTCACACAATTTGTAAGTGCTGAAATGGGACTCACAGGATGGCCAGTCTTACTGCAAAGTCAGTGTCATTCTGTTTCTACATGGAAGTGGGTACCTGTCCTAACTTGTTTGGAAAATCGTAAGCCTATATCATGCCATTCTAGAGTCTTTGGGCTATGATGGGAACTTCATAATGCATTCTAATTTTTTTAAGATTTAAGCTTTAAAATTATGTGCCATTTGTAAAGCATTATGGAGCCAAATTTCTCTTGCTGAATGAATGAATGAAGTATAGAGAAAGGTAATGAAGAACTTGTGCTTCGTCTTCTCTTGCTGAATGAATGAATGAAGTATAGAGAAAGGTAATGAAGACCTTGTGCTTCATCTTCACAAGAGTTTCGGGAGATTTGGTATTTTTAAAAAGTCATTATAAAGACCTAATTAAAGACAATTAAAGAAAACAAGAAAACTTTTTAAAATATGTGTAATCTTCCAGGTATGTGGCGCATGCCTGTAATCCCAGCATATCAGGATGCTGAAGCAGGAGGAGCACAAGTTCAAAGCCAGCTTCAGCAACATAGGGAGGCACTAAGCAACTTAGGGAGACCCTGTCTCAAAATAAAAAATAAAATAAAATAAAAAGGAATGGGGATGTGGCTCAGTTTTTATACACTCCTGGGTTCAATCCCTAGTACCAAAAAAAAAAAAAGTGTAATATTTTACATCTGGATTTTACTGTATCCCTCAATCATGTAAGCACACATGTACATGCATGCGTGCGCACACACACACATGCACACACATACACACTGATGTGATTAATGGATTGTTTCTATAGGCTTTACCACTAATTTCACAGCTTTCCTAGCACAATGTTGAAATTTTAAACTGCTGTGAATTTTGTATGACTGTTAAGCTCTAAATAAGTGCAAGAAAAAGTTACTACAGCAAACTTCCCTCATGTGGTTTTCAAACTGTTTTTCTTCTAATGTGACTTTTTTTTAAAGCAGAATCCTATTTTTAAGAGAAAAAGTTTAATTAGAACCTAATATGCAAAACAGATGAAAGAGAAAGAGTGGTGATGAGGGGCCAGAGCTCTCCATGCTCAACTCCAATTCCCACGTCTTTTGTACTGAAGTCCTGATGCTCTGGAAAGTCTGATATAAAAACTACTCTATTAATGAATTTTGCAGAATTCTCAAAACCACGTGAATAGTTAGAGAGTGTTAGATGGGATTTTCTATAACATGGCTTTTATCATTTGATTCAAATGTATGTCTATGTCATCAGTAGAAATTTTTGATGTTTATAAGGTCATTTATTTTATGAAAACACATACATTGTATTTTCTGGAGTACCTAGAAATTAAGGTGAGATGAATGCCACCACCTGGATTTAGTCTAGTGCACATGGAGATTTTTTGGATGTGGATCCTATTTTGTGTGTAATATGTCTCATACTTAGCATGGTGGCACACAGCAGAGGGATCCTTTTGGTTTTTTGGTACCCAGGAAGTTCTCAGTAGAGATTTGTTGGGTAGTTGGTTGAGGTTGGACTCATTGTTCAGTAATGAAAAGCATAGAGGATCAAGTTCAAAACTGAATAAATATCTTTACAAGAAAAATTACAATTGACATGGTTTTCTGTTCCTTTATTATTTATTCAGTATTGAAGTAAAGTTCTAGGGCTTAAAGGAGTTTTAGTTATGTCTTGAAGGGATTTCAGCTGAATATTAGACAATATGAGACATCCTCTAGCTAATTTCAGCTATTTATTGGGCAATTACTAAATGCCAAAGAACCATGACACAAACTATTAGGTGTTACATAACTTGATCCTCACAACAACTTTGACAAGAATTACAATTATTTTACATTTACAGAAAAGAAAATTAATACTAATAGAGGTCAAGTAAATTGTCCAAAGTCACCAAGTTTAGGTGCTGAAGCTAGAATTTTGGATAAAGTCTTCTTGGCTCTGGAATCTTACACTTGGCAGCCACTACTAAGAATTAACGTATAAATTTGTGGAGAATTCACAATTATGCCAAATGCTAGTAAGCCCATCTAGTGCTCTTTCACAATAAAAAAAGTATTCTATATTATTCCTACCATGGAGAAAGGCCTAAATCTTGGTAAGCCAATTGTTTCCCTTTTTTCTATCTGACATTACAAACTCTTTTGCTATGATCCAGAACTGTTCCCACTGACTGGGTTTTAATACAACTTCTGATGCCCTTCTCCATACCAGGAAATCAGACTATTTGATAAAGAACATGGTGGAGCCCAATATTTTGAAAACCCAGCAGTATTGCTGGAGTCCACTTTCATTTAATCATTCACAGACAAGAAATCTATGGCAGGATTTCTCCACTCTCCCTCCTGTTTCCATGGATGATAAAAATGCCTCACATTTCCCTGAAACATAGCAAACTCTTTAACTCTCCTATGGCAGGACTGTAATGGCAGTGGAATGCACCTTTGGGAGGCCAAGGGGAAGATGGCTGTGCATACTAAAGAGAAATGGCAGCAATACTAAAAAGGTCCCCAAAGTGGTAGCTGCCTATGGGGCTTTTTGATGCCTTGGATTGAAAGGGAGGGGGACATTATCTAAACTAGTGATCTCAGGAGAACCATACATTTCCACTGACTTCCATCTTTCTGGAAGGAAAATAAAGGCTTATTTGCTGGAGTCAAACAAAACTAGATAGAGCCTTTCAGAGTCCATGGTGATACTTAATTCCCTGAAATCAGATGTCTATTGAGACAATCAAATAATGGGAATGGTGCCTTTCATATTATTTAAATATATCACACTCACAGAGCCATCAAATAAAAGAAGGAGAAACTATAAAAGAATAAAAAATAATTTCAGTAAGCATGGCCTTGTTATTTTTTCTTCCTCTCCACCTCTGCAAGCATTGACAAAATTTCTTCTCTTGCTTTCACATATGGAAGAGTATGTGGGTGGTAAGCAATCTGTTGTGGTGCCCCAGGACTAAGAAGCTATGTCAGACAGGGCAGGGTAAGTGGTGGAAGGAAGCCAGACTCCAAGATGCAATAGGAGCATCTTGCAGAGTGTTTGAATCTGGAATTATTTTATTGTCCTTTATAAAAACAATGAAAATTCTCCATCCCTGTAGGCATATTGAACTGTCTTCATATAATATACAATTCCAAGTTTGAACTCAAACTCTCCCTGTCTCCTCTTCCCTTACCCATTCTCCATTTTATTTTCTTAAACTTTATAAAATCTTTTTGACCATTTTGTTTCACATCCCTTTTCCCAACCAGGGAATCTCCTTGTCCCTTTGAGCCACGTGGATACTTGCAGTGCTTCACTGAATCGGCCTCCTTGACATACTTTGTTTAGTGCAAATACTGTCTACAGTAACTGTAACCTTCCTGGGTCCCTGGCTTCTCATTCATGAGAAGCTGAAAAGATGGGTTAGAAAGTGTTCTTTTAACTGAGAGACCTGTATGCTAAATATAAAGCAATGAAAATGGAACAACATTCTCCTTTCAGACCTGCAACAGGCTAATGGACACCTTGTTTTCATCTTATTTTATTTTTTCAAGCTTTGAAATTATTGTAGCATATGAAAATCAGTTTGTATGCTGTCCCTAATAGAGTCTGACAAACAAGCTGCTAAAAACCTGCAAGACATAGGGAATAAAGCCATGCTTGCAACATGTTTGTAATATAAAAGAAATAAAACAGAAGACAAAGAAAAAATAAACTCTTTTTAAAAGCAACACATGCTTCGATTCTTTAGAAAAATCACTTTAGCAGTTATTAGGACAGAAATTACCAGAATAAAGTGAATAGTAAGCCAGAAGCACTTACCTATTTTAGGAATAATGAAGAAAAAAACATGATGGAAACACTTGTCATTGCATATCCTTTTAAGAAAAAGAGGCTTCATTTAAAATGGAGTTCTCTAAGTTACTGTGAAATTCTTCACATAACCCATTATTTAATAAATGTTTGTATGCACACATTGGTTGAGAATTTTTTTAGAAAACAGACCACCTTAAACCCTGAAAGGAGGTACCCAAGACAAAAGACGGGCTAGAGTTGATAAGAGGTCACTTTCTCTTCTTTGCCAAAGATAGCCATATATATATATATATATATATATATATATATATATATATATATATATATATATATATATATCAAAACTAACCCCAAAACCAAAACAAAAAAAAATCTGAGAAAATGCAGGAAATAGGTAGGAGAATAACTCTTTTTCTGCTTTCTTTTATTTTTTATTTGTGCTTTATAATTAATTTAGATAAATTTTCTACACTTTCTAAATTACTGTCTCTTTTAGATGTGGAAACTACTTGCTTTAGAAAGGAGAAAGGGATAGTATGTAGAGAACAATGATGAGCTAATATTTTTCTCTGCAGAGAATTAAGGATGCAGGTTCCTTAAACATAGGATATTAAATAATAGTTTTTAATGGAAATAAACTCTTGCTGGGACCCTGATTCTCTGACACTAGAGTATGATCTAACCTCTGTGTAATCTGCTTTTTGATAGCATTTGCTATAGCAGTTTCCTCTTTGTACCAAATGAAAGTTTCATTGATGTTTCTCAAGATTTGACTCTTTGCAGCCAACTTTGAAATTAAATATTTCTGGAACCATCCCTTTCCCTTTATAGTTTATTTTTTAAAAAAATTTACCTTTAATGTTGTATTTCTTTACTAAGGGAAGACTGGAAACATCCTATTTTCTGAAGTACTTTCAATCAACAATTGGACGGATAGATTCTTCTATTTTGTTTCCCCTCTAGCACTTGATTTTTAATTTTTACATCTGAATTATGAAATGCCATCTCTACCAGCTACTTCTAGGAGCTGGGAACATTAATATTGATGTCCAGAAAGATTGGGAAAGCAGCTGCAGGATGATTTAAAAGGGAGAATTATCAGGAACAACATCTGAGTAAACAGATTCAGTATACCATTCACTTACCTTTTCAACCCAAATTTTAAAGGGAGTTCATTTTTCAAGAAAGAAAAAAAACAATAAAAAAGCTAGGCACAAAGTCTCATGCCTGTAATCCCTCCATCTCTGGAGGCTGAGGCAGGAAGATTGCAAGTTCAAAGCCAGCCTCAGCACAAGCAAAGTGCTAAGTCACTCAGTAAGACCCTGTCTCTAAATAAAGTACAGAATAGGGCTGGGGATGTGCTTCGGTGGTTGAGTGCCCCTGAGTTTAATCCCCACTACCAAAAAATAAAATAAAATAAAAATAAATAAATGACTTAAGCCTACTAATTCTACCTAAATGTTTCCCTCTTCAAGTCTACATTCATCTCCAGTCATAACTTGTAAGATTGGCATAGGCTGAACACAGCAAGGTTCATGTTGCAGCACCAAATTATATAAATAGGAAAAAAGGCAGGGGGAAGACAAGAAACAGAGGAGAAAGGCAGAGTTGGTCCTGACATTAGTCCCTTTGCAAATTTAGACTTAGTTATAACCAACCACATCAATGTACAGAAGGCAAACTGTTGCTTGTGATGTTTGGGAACCATCTGCTGAGCCTAAGGCAAATTTCACATTAAAACCTAATTTCAGTTGTGACCTAAAAATGAGAAGAAATTTTGTGCTTCTGAGTAGATTCCACTTTGAATGTCTTATCCCTACCTTTGGCATTCAAATTAATGTTCATAGGGTAAGGACTTAAATATATAGGAGGAAAACACAAAGTGCATAGTGTCCTCCACCCCAAGATTTGCACAGCTGTGCTAGTGTTCACAAGCCACACTGAAGAACTGATATGAGGAGTGATTGCAAATCTGCTGGACCAGCCCCTGCTCCCAGTGCAGTGGAGATTTGCTTCTTTTTTTCATTTTCAAACATGACTCCCAGTTCACATAGTTTGATTTCCAATCAGGAACAAGGGTTTAGAGACTCTCAGATAACTTGGGCAAATCCAAGGATAGTATTTCTTCAGGACAAAGTAAAAAACAAAAAGAAATTTAAAAAAATAAGAAGAAACAAAGAACAAGATAAATTTGTTTCTAAATTCATTTTCAATACTTATCTTTCTCTATCTTTATGCTTTCCTTGGGGGCTATAATAAGTGTAGATTACAATGTCCTTGATTTTAAAGAATCTAATCAAGTTGAGGAGAAAAATACAGAGCAATTGAAATTGTGTAAACATAGCATAGTACTACAGCTTGAATAAATTAGTGCTTAGATAAACACGCGCAAAAAAATCTTTAGCATGGGAGGGTGAATCAGAAATTTCCTCATAATGCAATGGTTATATTTTAATGATGCAAAATAGAGGGTTCATGCATCACAAATGAACCCAATATCACTAAATAAAGTTTGCTTAGTCCCTGCATTGCCATAGTACTTGAAAGAAGGTCTCAGGGCCCGAGGTCAGACATTTAACTGAACTGCTGAACGTTAGCAATATCAACAACTGGCTGAAATGATTGTAGATGTTCCTGTCAGTAGCTTATGACTATTTGCTTTAGCATCTGTAGGCAGAACCTCTGTCAGGTCCCCCTCTAGACCAGGACTTCCCTAACTTGACTCTGTGAATTACTAGGGGTTTGAGCTAAAATGAAGATTCTGATTGAATGGGCTTGGGGTAGGGCCTGAGTGTCTGCATTTCCAGCAAGATCCCATTGATGCATACACTGCTGCTCTGGAAACACAAGACATAAAACCAACAGTGAATTCCTTTATATAGCTCTGAAAATTTTCATATTGACACAGTGTGTGTTTGTGTGTATATGTGTGCATATGTGATGGAGAGTACTAAAACTGTCAGACCAGATGTCCTCTGAAAGCATGAACTGGTTTGAAAGGACTGTGCATAGAATCTATAGCACTTGGTGTGCTAGTGCCCTTTACTGAACAGGGACATTGTGTTTTGGTCAACGTCTGGAAGTTTTGTACAGGGAGCATTGGTGACACTTTTATTATTCTTTTCCCTCCTAAGAGCTCAGTAGAGAAAGAATTATATTGCTTTATTAGATGAATTATGACTAAAAATTTGATTTCCTTTTCTGTCAAAATAAAATCTCATTCAAAGCCCCTTCAGAATTCACTGGTGTAGCCCTACAAAGCTGCTTCAGGGTCTTTCACAAACCTGCATAGACCTAGTCACTAGGGATTCTGCCTTCACAGCTCTTTCAAAGCCTAGTTGCTAAGCTGTTCCAGGAGTTTATTTCACAGTATACCTTTTTGTTGCTTTTCTACTGTTTCAGCATTAATTGGTTCAACAAGGATTTTTTTGAACATCTACTTTGTGCAGAAAAGCTGCTGAGGCCTAGAAAGGTTCATAAGACCTCAATTCCCAGTTCCCATGTGCAGCCATGTCACCTTGAGTACATTATATATTTTAAGTCTCTGCTTCCTTCCTATAAAATATGTATAATAATTTCTATATACATGTAAGATTATGCACAATCATAATAAAGTCCTTAGCACGGAATGTGTAAGAACTGAAAAAAAGTATGCCGATGATTATGTTATTATCATAACTCCTCTAAAGAACATAAAAAACTTACCAAGGTATTATAACTTATGAATATTTTCTCATTATATAAAATACACTCTGAGATATAAACAAACAATATGCTTTAAAGAGTTGTGTATTTGTTTATGTGTCTGTTTCCTAGAGTCTAAGAAGCTAACAGTGTCCCACAGTCTTGGTTAATATTCAAAAACAAGGATTTTATTTGAGAGAAAAATGATGGGAAAGGGAAAGTTTTAAATATATGAAACAAATTATGGTGCCAAACGGAGTGTCCAGAAATGGGGAAAATTAAAATACTCAGCTCATTCTTTATTTCCTCCTACAATTTGGCCAAAAAATATGGTGATATTCAAGGAGTAGAAGCTTATTTTGGTCTCCTTAACCTAACCTTTCAAAGAAAAGAGCACTGCCAAGGTGAGATGAACTTTTTAAACAAAGTTCTGACAGCCTAAGAGAGAAGAGACCATACTCTTTGCCTGACGTTATCATCCCAAAATTAGATTAGGAACTGAAATATTCATCGAAATGAATCGAACTTGAGTTTTCACTCTTTGTTAAAATGTTTACTTCATAGGAAAAATACTTACATCTCAAATTTTAATTTTTTAAATAACTTAAAACCAGAGCAAATCCTAAGACTAGACCAAGAAAGATGTTAGTCTAACAAGTCAACGGAAGTTTTTCCAAAGGAGAGATGGCAAAAATTGGGACAAGTAAGTGGATTAAGTCTGCTTTTTATGATTAGAATGTAGAAGAACATGTATGGAAATTAACACTGTCAGAAACTGCTTATGAGGCAAAGGCAGCATAGTCTTCTTAAAAAAAAAATAGCTTCAACTAGATTGTGAACTTCGGCAAGTTCTTTTACATTTTGGGGGCTTTAATTCCCCATATATAAAGCAGTTAGAGAGTATTAAGACACGTAAATTTTAATATATCAATACAATTAAATTATTTTATTTGCCAATAGACAAAGCAATTCACCATTCAATATTTCTATCCTCCGACTACTTTTTTTTCAATCCAGTTAACTATCTGGGACCCATATAATGAGATGACCATTCTTAAATCACAAAACTATGCGTGGTAATTACCATTAATTATCAAAAGTAGTTAATGATATTTGCAGATCCCATTATTGCTTTCCCATTTTGCAGAAGACAAAGCACAGATAAGGAAGAGAAATCGTCGGCTGTATCTATAAAGGAATGGAGCTAGAATTTGAATCTAAGCCTGCTTTGCTTTCAGATGCTTTACTTTAAACCTGTGTGCTGTGCTGAAACCCTCTAAGTTTTTCTTGGTGATGGGGAGCCAGTTAAAATATGAAAATATGCTTTAGCAAAATGTGTTCTAGAGATGCCAAACATATTTTGCAAACAGAGTACTTTAGGAAATGATGATAAATGATCTGGTGATGGCAAAGACAGTGGGTAATAGCTGACCAGGAGAGCATGATGATAGAAGTAGAAGTTCATGCTTGTGCGGAACTGATCTCTAAATATGAGCTGGACCACTTTTCACACATAGGATCTTCAATCGGTCATTTAACATCATTGAATCTCAGTTCCTTTATATGAAAAATGATCAGATAATATAGACTTCTAAGGGTGATGGACAGATTAAATGACATAATACCTATGAGCATGCAGTGCCTCTACACTGTGGGGGGACAGAAGAGGTCAAGGCAGGAGCAGGGTAGAATCATAAGGATAGAAATTGAAAATAGTTTTTCCCACAGTATCTGAGGCTGCATTTGTTATCATTGTTCTTTGGGTGCCTTATCTAAGATAACCTCCTCTCCCCATGTGATTTATAAATCCCTAGAAGACAAAGACAGGCCTGACTGATCTGTGTTCCCCAATGGCCAAGTGATATCTGGTTCACAGCAGCAAAGATCTGCAAAACACTTCCAAAATGGTATTTTGAGTGTATCCATACACCTCTATCTATTGCAATGGAATAGAGGGAGGTTGGAAAAGGGAGATTAGCTGGTAGACTATTGGAAAGAATAAAAACATTTTCATTTTAAACCTACTAACTCAGCAAGTTCAGAATCTGTATTGATTTACTTTATAAAATATATATTAATTTCTCTTAAAAATGTGGGTGAAAGACTAAACAAATTAGATCTTGGATTTATTTACTAAGATGCAGTCCCTGATTATTCTCCTCTTTAAATCATTCCACCATCACACTGCAGGCCCTTTCAACCATTAATATTAATGTTGCTTGCTGCTGGCAGAGCTGGTGGATGTGGCATTTCATAATTCAGATGTAAAAGTGAAAAGGGTCTCACAATTTCAACTCCAGGGTCTTTCCTGTGCCCTGTGAGGGAAGGAAAAATTGGAGTCTACAAAAAAAAGTTAGAAAATTAAAAATCTTTTTTTTTTAAAAAATCTGTGAGAAAGTTCTAGACTTCTATTAGGCAAAAACATGTTTAGTGCCTAGTATCGATTATAATAATACCTCTACTTGTATGCACATAGTTTAATATTATGCTTAGAGTCCTGCTAAGTTCCTGAGGCTGTCTTTCAACTTATGATCCTCCTGCCTCAGCCTCCTGAATCTCCATGATTATAGGAGTTCATTTCCATGCTCTGCTGCTCTACTTTTGAGTGAAGAGACAAAACTCAAGTTGCCTACTCTGATGGGATATGTATCTTAAGAGCGTTTCTCCAGCATGGGCAAGGACCTGATTCACTTCCTAACAACACACACACACACAAAGTCCATTTGTCAAACTAGATGCAGTGTGTATGGCTGTGTTTTAATTAGCTTTTCCATCTCTCTGGCCAAGACACCTAAAAAGGACAAGGTAGAGGAGAAAAAGTTCCCCTGGGGATCACAGGTTCAGAAGACTCAGACCACAGATGACCCACTCAGTTGCTCTGGGCCCAAGGTGAGGCAGCCCATCATGGGTGAAGGGCCCAGCATGAGAAAGCTGCTCACCTCAGGGCAACAAAAAGGCAGAAGCAGAGACAGAAACAGAAAGAGGATGGGGCAAGGGTCACAGGGATGAAGCATTCTTCCAGGGCATAACCCCAGTGACCCACCCCCTCCGGTCATGCCCCACCTGTCTACAGTAATCAGATGGTCAGTCCAGTCAACCTGAAATGGACTGATAAGGTTACAGCTCTCCCAGTCTCTCGTTTTCACCTCTGAATATTCCTGCACTAGTACAGGTGCCTGTGCGGGGGACATCTCCTATCTCAATCGTCACTGGCTGTAATGCTGTCATCTCGGGACACAGAGGAAGCAGGAGGATCACACACTGAAGCACATCCTGAGCAACTTAGCCAGACCCTGTCTCAAAAAAAAAAAAAAAAAAATAGAAAGGGCTGGGAAAGTATCTCAGGGGTAGAGCACTTCCCCAACATGCCTGAGGCCCTTGGTTCAAAGACCAGTACCCATAAAATAAAAATAGATAATAAAACAGAAAAAAAAGAAAGATAAAGAAAAGAAGGGCTTGAGGGAATAACTTCTGCCCCTCCCATCACGTGAGGATCCAGCAACAAAATGCTTTGACCTTGGACTTAACCAGTCTTCAAGACTGTGGGAAGTGGATTTCTATTGCTAATAAATTACCCAGTCTTTGGTGTTTTTGTTACAGCCCCAAGAAGGGACCCAGGTATCTGGGAATACCTCCATTTCTTCCCTCATGGGAAGGACACTAGGAGAATCAGAGAGAACCTCAGTGATAACAAGTCCCAGCCTGTCAGAGGACTGCACCCTCTATAATCATACAGACCAATTCCTCTAATAAATCTTTTTTTAATCTCTCTCTCTCTTTCCTATTAATTCTCTCTTGCTCTGGAGCTAATTAGCCTTACTAATGAGCCTGACTAACACAGGCTCCTATACTTCAACATATAACATAATGAGTCTGTGTCTTACTTCAATTTTGCAAAATTTTCTAATATTCCTCTGGAAATAGGGCAATCTAGAAGCTCTAATAATACTTAAATCTATGAGACTTAGTATTCATTTTTTTCCTCACAAAAAGTTTAATATCAGTACTCTTTGTTGGATTGCTCTTCTGGGCACTACTTCTTTGACTCTGGGATACAGAGTTCTTTCATCCTGACCCACAACCATCTTCTACATGAGGACTTCGGGGTTGCTATGGAAAGGAAAACATCATGAAGTAGTTCTCTGTACACTTGGCCTGAGTGACTTACATACTTTACTCACAGTCCTTAGCCAAAGGTGGTCCCATAGCTCCTTTTGGAGAGAGCTGGACAGTGTCATTACTCACTGGGTAAATGCTTCCCAGCCTCATGTCTACATTATGGAAGGAGAACCCAAGACTTCAGTGTTCAGCAGTCCCTCAGCTGCACCCCTTGCCCTTGGTCCTGCCACACATCCATCCACATGGAATGTACCATGATCTTTCCAAACTTGGATGTGATTGTGTCCCTTCCCCATTGAGTGCCCATCAGTTGCTCTCCACTGCCCACTGAAAGAAGTCCAGCCCATTCATCAAGGCTTTGGAGATCATTTAGGATTGAGTCCTTCCAGCCCCACTTCCTACAGGATCATAGACACTAGTCCCACCAAACTGTTTCTAGTTCCCAGGAGCTACTATAATGTAACCTCTCTCGGTACACTAGTACATGGCCTTCCATTTTTCTGAAATGTTGCTCTTTGCTGTGTTTAGTGGACACATTTCTACCTTTTCTTCAAAATCCAGTATAAGCAAGTGTATTTAGAAGTCCCTCCATCTTAAATATTGTTAGTTATTTAGTTTCTTTGTGTCACTTCTGAGCTTTTGGAAAACCTCCATAGTGAACCCTCATGCTGAGTTGCAGTTGTATTTTTACATATCTGTCTTTACCTCTTTAAATTGAGTTCCTTGAGAACTGAGACCATAACTCACTATCTTAGTATTTCCAAATCCTAACACAGTGTTGGCCATATGATGGATACTTATGTTTGTGTAATGAAATCTAAATTATTGAATCATGTGAGGTGGAATTTCAAATAATCTTTACACCTGAATTTTAGTTTAATATTTATTTAATATTTTTAAAATATTGGGCAACATTATGGCTGGAGCTATAATTATTGTATGTTCACCTATGGAAGAAGAATGACATTAAATCAAGGTCTTATAGAAATGTACTCACATATATTCTTGATTTGGTGAGAGATGCTTCTTCACACTGCATCATTAAACTTCATGGAGGTGATACAAATTGGGCTGACAGGATAGGAGTTTAAAGTGACATGTGTTCTTGCAGAAAGAGTACCAAATATTTCAAGACTGGAAGGTCAAAGAGCACAGAGAACAACCAAAAAAAAAAAAAACTGAGAAATCTTGAGTGACTGAGACAAAAAGCTTGAGGAAATATTACTTCAGTCTGCAATATAAAAATGAAGGGTGCAGAAGACCATGCTTCCCCAAACTCCTTTCTTCTGACCCATCAGAAAACAGCTAAATTAGCTAAACTAGTTTTAATATAATTTTGAATTAACTATATTTCATTAATAATTCTTTGAAAAACATTCTCCATCTATGTTGCCTATGGTAATTCTTAGACTAGTTGATCAGTTCACCATAATTCCATCTCTAGCCAGTCTGCGTAAATGGAAATCACTGTATATTGAAAAACAACAAACAAACCAAATATCTCAACACCTGAATTATCTCCTCTGAACCATAGTGAGTTACTGTCATAACTCTGGTGGTTTCCAATTTTATCTATGCTGGCACTTTGCCTCCATGGGAGGAGTTGGAGTGAGGCAGGACTCTGATTTTCCAAATTGAGGTGAGAATCAAGAAAACTATCCTTGCTGTGGAGGCTGGTGAAAAGCAGAAGAGGCGTTGGAGATGATCTCAGCCCTTGTTTCTGTCATTGGTTATTGCAAGAGATGGAAGCAACAGTGGGAAGCTTCCCTCTCTATGAATTTGGAGTTCAGAATCACAGGTCATCTTCTGAGTTGAGCCGGTGAAATTCACACACAATGATTAAGATTAGCCATCTTTTTGAAAAAAATCCCAGAGACTGTCTGAATTAGGTAGACCTCACAAAAATTCAATTTCTGTAGGTGGTCTGGTGTAATCAGAGAAAGGCAAGTCCAGAGTGTACTTTTTTTTTTTGTAGAAGACTTTTAATCAACTGTATTATATATTCTCTGGCAGAAGACTGTGTGAAGATAGGTGGCAGTGATAGTGGTAGCAGTAAGACTGGACAGAAGGGGATGCAATCAACTTGGGCTACAGAAAATGAAAGCCTAAGGACCCATAACTTGGCAGTACTCACCCATTCTTTCTGCACAGGAGAAACCCTTCCCTTTTATGCCTTCATGATTACTGGAGAAGTATAGTCTTACGTGGAACAGGATGTAGCTTCCACTATGCTCTCCCCAGCACCCTGTGAACCCTTTGCCTAGCATTCTTATTCACACATTGTTACCTTCTCAGGGCTGCCCTGAACAATGGACACAAGCCTTTCAGCCTTTAGTAAGGAATGTCTCCCAGTATAAATTGATAAGCTGGTCATGAGAAGAGGCATATAGATTTGATTGATTTGAGTGACCCTGAATTCTGAAAATTTCTAAGATCCTGCTGAGAATAAATGGTGTCATTTAGACAGTAGTCAGTTCCATAAGCAGATACCACACAAAAGACCTCCTGATAGGCAGCACAGTCTTCTTGCAGAACATAATTCCATTGTCATGGCTCCTCTCTGCCTTCAACAGACAGTGCCACAATATCTACTTGGGTTAATGATTGTGAACCCTATCAGACCCAATGACCTATTGTGGGTTTTTTTTTTGCATTTTATCTTTTTTATTGATTTTTTAAAATATATGACAGCAGAATGCGTTACAATTCATATTATACATAGAAATCACATTTGTTCATATCTCTTGTTGTATATAAAGTATATTCATACCAATTCATGTCTTCATAGATGTACTTTGGATAATGATGATCATAACATTACACCCTCATTTCTAACCCCCTTCCCCTTTCCTTCACCTCCCATACTTCTGCCCTATCTAGAGTTGTCTACTCCTCCCATGCTTCCCCTTGATACCCCACTATGAGTCAGCCTCCTTATATCAGAAAAAACATACAGCATTTGTTTTTTTGGTAGTGGTTAACTTTACTTATTATCTTCTCCAGTGCCATCCATTTACCTGCAAATTCCATGATTTTATTCTCTTTTATTGCTGAGTAATATTCTATTGTGTAAATATGCCAGATTTTTTTATTCATTCATCTACTGAAGGGCACCTAGGTTGGTTCCACAGTTTAGTTATTGTGAATTGTGCTGCTATAAACATTGATGTGCCAATGGCCTATTTTTAAATAAATATTTTTATAGCACCTTTACTATTCTGGAAATAAATTTACAAATAATACAATCTTCTACTAACATATTTTTTAAAAAACTTAATATAATGTCCTAATTATAGAATTAAAAAATACTGGTAAAAAAGAATAATTTCTAATATAATAACATGTGCTAGAGTGTGCTGATGCTTGGGATTGACTAACCAGAAGGCATAATGCAGTAGTGACAGAGACAAATGTAGGTGGTGCTAGGTGTGCAGGCAGCTCAAATACAAGATGCTGCTACCAGAGGCATGGTTTTATGACATCATGACTACTGTTGCAAAATTCCTAACCAAAAAAAGTCATACTTCTCTTGCTTTAAAAATACTTAGAGGATTTAATGTATATTAGAGAAATTTATACAAGTAATTTGAGTGTCCAAGTAAAATGAAGTTTAGTTCCACATCAAGATAATTCAGTGTTTTCATATCCATGTCCAGTGTGACTTCTGAAAATTATATAGGACAGGACTCTTATCTATTTATTTATTTGTACCAAGGCTTTACACCAGGGGTGTTTTACCACAAAGTGACATCCAAAGCCCTTTCCATTTTTATTTTTGAAGCACAGTCTCACTAAATTCCTTAGGGCCCTGCTAAGTTGTTGAGGCTGGTTTTGAACTTGCCTCAGCCTCCTGAGCTGCTGGGATTACAAGCCTGAATCACCTTGCCTGGTGAGTCCTGTAATTTCAATTTCTTGATTTCACCTTTCCTTGCAATGGTTTCCTCCAACATATACATTTATGGTCCAATTGTTATTCAGTAGCTAAGCAGACATTGTAACGATAAGTTGTGTTTTAGTAAATGTTCATCATCTTAAAATATTTACTCTTCAGTTTCAAGACATTTCTCTTTAAATATATCTCTTTTGAACAATCAGTGTTAGCTTGGTATTGGACCATGGTTCAGCAGTACTTGCCCATACTTGATCATTATGACCCAAAACTTTCTTAAAATTCTTCTTTGGGCATTGCTTTTCTTCAATATTGACTACTTTACTAATTGCAGAAACAATTGAATGACACATCACCTCTCTGTGCTCCTGAGGTGAATATTTTGTCCTACATCAGTGTTCCCTCTACTGGCTAATTTCTCATTGACAAAATCTACATTCCTTGTACTTCTTGACACTGATTAGGAGTTTCAAACTCCTTGCAGTGGGCAGTTACTTCCTGTTTGAAGTACAAGCTAAATAAGAGGTTCACATTTCAGACTGCCATCAAGTTTTATATATAAACCCCTTTAAAATGTCCTTGGAGTTGCTTGTCATCATATGAAGCAGACTATTAGTTAGTTTCATGAGAAAATTTTGTTCTCTGGGGTTTACCAGGGAGTTTTGATAGTGTCTTCCCTTGAATAATTTTCAATCTCTCTGAAAATTAAATACTTATGCAAATGATAAGTGATAGAAGGTAGTACAGAGAACAAATATTATATCCTATAGCATTTTTTTTTTGGTGGGGGGGATACTAGGAATTGAACTCAGGGGCATTCAACCACTGAACCACATCCCTGGTCCTATTTTGTATTTTATTTAGAAACAGGATCTCACTGAGTTGCTTAGCACCTCACTTTTCCTGAGGCTTGCTTTGAGTTTGTGATCTTCCTGCTTTAGCCTCCCAAGCCCCAGGGATTACAGGTGTGTGCCACCATTCCCAGCTTATCCTGTAGCATTCTTAAGAAAAGGTTTTAGTGTTGGCCTTGTATAGCTGGGAGAAAATGCAAAGAAATTCAGTAAGATACAGCAGTGGTATGAGTCTGGAGTTTTGGTAGGAGGGAGAACAGAAAGTTGTGTTTATACCATGGGGAGTTATGTGAAGAAATGAAGGGTCTTTCACTTAGCTAAGCAACAGGTGCAAGGTAGAAGAACAGTGCTGTGTAGGGAGTGACCTGTGTGTTTTTAGTAAGACCAAAAACTTCCATGCAAGGGGCTTGATCTTTGTAAAGATCCCTGATATTTCTCATGGAATGTGAAGGGCATTCCACCTCTATGGCAGGATAGTGCGCCTAAGCATGGAGAGGATTGAATCGCCAGGTGTTTTTGGCAATGTGAAAATATGTGGATGGTACCACCAAGTCCACCTCTCCATGCTTGATTCTTCACAACCCTTTAAAGTATCTTATGAGGCTGAAAAAAAAATGCTAAGCTAAATCCCAAAGCTCAGCATACCCCCAAAACAGAAGGACAAACTCAGTGTAACAAAGTGGGATAGTAACTGCCCATACCACAGCAAATGTCACCAAAGTGACATTGCCCCTAAGTTGCTTGATACACCTGACAATATGCTCCAGCTTATGCATGTCAATGTTCTCCTCCACTTATGTATTTTCACACTTAGTTTACTGCCCATTCCCCCAATCCTGCCTGTGGGATTTTGATTTTTCTTAAAGCAACGAGTTACCCATTTTGACTTTATATGACCCCAATTCTGTGTCTATAATGAGGCCATGCTAATTCGCACTGCGAGTTTATAAGTTTTCTTTAAGCATGGGCAGAGGTCGTGAGACACAGCAAAGGATGTTTCTTTCTTCCTGAAACTGCCTCTCACTAAAGCTCTGACCTATTTACTCTTTCATTACCATCAGACAGATTCCCAGAGAAACCCATGGTCCCAGATCTGTGTCCAGGTCAAAGACTGGAGATAGGCAGGACAGAGTGGTATAAGGAAGAGACCAAGGGTGGGAGGTGGGGCCAGTGAGCAACACCACTGGGCTTATTAAAATACCATCCACTTTGTCACTGAGGGGCAGAGGCCAACAATTTGCATGACATGATTAGTACAGGAAAGCAAATTAAATAGTTATTAAAGGAAGGCAATCAATTGGTACCTGGCAGTAGTCTGTGAGAAGATCTGTCAGTCTCATTTATTAATTGAAGAAATGTCTTCAGGGAGTCCTTTCTATATATGCTTACTTGGTTATACTAAAGGGCCAGACCTTTAGCAAGTAACCTATCACTATTATTCACAGTAATAATAATAATAATAATAAAACATTATTTTCTCTGAAATAGTAAGTTTGGGGGATCATTTTATTATTATTAGAAAAGAATCTCATGCTGGGCTCTAACTGCTATTTTTAGGAAGACTATATATTCTTTCACTTAGGCAAAAAATATTTGTTTATGAAGGGACTTTTCCTCTCCTTGTTCCACTGCTCTGAAGCTTAACTTTTTCTAATGGGAGCACTGGTTAGATTTATAGAACAATGATTTGTGCCATCTCTGGAATGCTGCATTCTCAGCCAGTGAGCAAGGGAGACATGCCACCGACTGTACAATGGCATTTGAGCCAAATTCTGAGTTTTCTCTCATTTATTTCATCCAAGCTTAAGCTGGGCCATGATGAGCTGTATTGTGGCAAGGAAATGCATAATGCATCAGGTCCCTTATGGTTCCTTCTATAACCCTGAGAATCAAGAGTTCAGGGTTTGATGATGTGATGGGAAGAATGCACAAATGATCAAGAGAGAGGTGTGCACCTTTAGGAAATAGCCTTTCTGGTTTCATGCTTCAAATAATCATGAGAACTTCTTTCAGTGAGCTTCCTAACCTTTGGCCAGTGAGGGCAGTGTCAGAAAGACTACTTCCTTCAAAGCCAGTGCTTGGGTTAAGGATGAAAGTTAAGGTTATTTTCCTGCTGCTTAGGACAGTCTGTGAACATGTCAGGTGGGAAGCCGACCTGCGTATGCCTACTGGTCAATGGACAGCAACACTAGCAGCCGAGATCCAGAGCAATTTGAAAATTTTTAGGCAGAGTAGTTTGTGCGTGGGCAGTGAGGATGGCTAGGGGTTTTCATCTCGTCTCTCTTTCTATTTCACACATACATGCAATTTTACACAATTGTCCCTTTTTTTTCCTACCATCCTTTTCTCCCCATTTGTCTCCAAGAAACAGAGTCTCTAACTTGTGAGGTTTCTCCTTTCTTTTCCCCTTGTCAATGCAAAGAGACATATTCTAGGCCAATGCTTCTAAAACTTCACTGCGCTTATGAATCACTAGGGATCTTGCTTAAAATTCAGTTTCTAATTCACTATATCTGGAGTAGGGCTGGCATTGTGCATTTCTAACAAGTTCTTAGGTGCTGGAGATGCTGCTGGCCAGTGGACCACATTTGGAGTAGTTTGCATCTCCTTTCCTTTGTCTAAATGACTAAAGAATAACCTGGTTTTCTTCTCTCTCATGGGCTCTATCAAAAGTGAATGTAGGAGGGCCACTATGTGGCTGAGAATAGAAGACTGACAGCACAATAAAACAAGACAGTGTGAGCTAGGGCACCAGCCCCCTTCTCTGCCTCATGGGTAAGCTGACTTAAGGTGGACAAAATTATTCAGAATTCTATCAGTCCAATAACCAAAAAAATTGGTTAAATTGAATTAAAGCTCTAAACTGGAGATTCTATAAACACACATACCTGAAGAGTCATATTGGTTCAAGATCTCAGGGCACTTCTTTTTCTTATGATATTAAAAATCAATGTGTAGTAAAACTCTCGCTACTAAATTACGGGGAAACCTGGTATTGAATTATGTGTTCTGCCCATCTTTATATCATCTCACAGTGCTTACTTCTTTGCAAGGCACACACACACACACACACACACAAAAATGAAGATATGGATAAATGAAGATTGAGCATTGCACTCCAGTAATTCAGGGCTGGAAATTCTATTGTTTACAGTGAAAAATCCATACAAGACAAACCCTTATGCTCAAAAAAAAAAAAAAAGAAAAAAGATGAAAGGTTGAAACCAGTTCATGGAGAGATGAGGGTCAAAGACCAATTCTAAAATGGGTGGGCAGAGAAGGGGATAGTTCAGTGGAGACTCCATGTTCCTTGCTTAAAAAAGAGTTCATTTTGATAACTTGCCTGCTTAAAGAAAGTGACCACATTAAAAGGAAGAGGTGGATTCCTATGGTAAAGAATATGTTTCTGTAGGTAGAATTTAGTCTTAGTAAACCACATTGAGGGGAAGAGTGTCATCTGATAGTTACCTTCAGCTCCCCATAGCCTAGCATGAAGTTTGGCACATCATCGATAGTAGATGTTTGTTGAATGTAGGCAACAAATAAATGGTAATGTGCCATCTAAATTCTTAGCTATTAAAAATTTAACAGTATTAATCATTTAAGAGTTCATTAACTGAGAATCATTGTTGTTTTAACATATATCAATGGGGGGGGTGTAGCTAAGTGGTAGAGCACTTGCCTAGAATGTAGGGGGGGCCCTGGATTCAATATCCAGCACTGCTAAAAGAAAACACATATGTGCATTTTGAAGGACTGCTCTATATAATGTACAATGATGTCATCTGTCTTGATTTGATAGGAGTGGACATGAAAGGTGTGTTAGAGTAAGGTAAGAAAAGGTGTGATTTAAAGAAAAACAAACATTTGTCTCTCTAATATTGATATTTTATTAATGAGCACAATAATCAAAGAAATAGAGGAAAAAAGGTTCTTAAGACACCAGAGTAAATAAGAAGTAGGCAATATATTTAAGCTCTCTGCTGTTTTTGTTTGTTTGTTTATTTGCTACCAGGGACTGGACTCACGTGTGCTTATCCACTGAGCAACATTCCCTGTCCTTTTTATTTTTTTTGAGACAGGGTCTTACTAAGTTAATTAGGTCCTTGCTAAATTGGTGAGTGCTGAAGCTGGCTTTGAAATTGCAATTCTCCTTTCTCAGTTTCCCAAGTCACTGTGCCTGGCTCTACTGCTCTACTTTTGAGCAAGGAGATAAACCTCAAGTTCCCTACTATGTATTCCTTCCATAATTCTGAAATAAGAATGTGGGATAGGGAAACTTGAAGAATCTTCTCGGATGTAAGGTGGAGAAGTCAGTCCAGATGGCAGGGAGTATTGCTAGCTCCTTGTCTTCTCCACTCATCTTCCCATCTCAGATAAGAACAAGGAGGCAGCCAGGGCATGGCTCAGGAGAGATCTCCAGCAGGTACAGGGACATAGCATAGTGTATCCTCACTCACTGGGGTTCTCAGGACCCTCTTTGTTTGCAGCCACTGAAAATATAATGTATTTTTACGTAAGCATGTACCATAGATTGTTGTCAATGGCATGGTGCCTGGGAGAGGAATTGAGGATCGGCCTCTGAGGACCCAGTCCAGAGAGCCCAAATAAGCGTGTATCTTCCTTTGTGTCCATCTTTCTCTATGTTTCTGTTTTCCTTTATCTCTCTGCATATCATGCTAATAAAACTTCATGATTATGCCTCAGGAATGCTGAAAAAAATATATGAAGACTGAAGAAAAAGAAAATTCTCGAATAGCATTTCAATAACCTTGTTTTCCTGATCTTTACAATTAGTTACATATAAAGATATTTTTGAGAGGAAGGCCCACACCTCCCTGAATGCCACCATTTGGATTCTGCAGTAGTTAAACACAGCAAGGTCCTTAGCATTGTGCCCAGTCATCGGTGGCTTTGAGCGAGGTCCCTAAACAAATTTGATTGCTACCAGGCACAGGGTTAATTGCCAGCTTCAATGCTTCCACACACAGAGAGAAGCAGGCGTGCCTCACTAGCTGACAAATACATGAAAATCAAATCACCCAGATAATAGGATAGATGTAGTTGGGTTTTTATCTTCCTTTTTATAATGTATGCCAACAGATGGAAGGGTTAAAGATGTGACAGTTGACTCAGACTGAACATATCCTGTTTGATTCTGAAGTGTTTTTAGCATCATCTGTAAAATTGGTTGTTTATTTCATTTTCTTTGTTTACAGGCTTGGGGAATCAGTCATTTTCTCAGGGAAAATCAGATAGTGGGCATAAATCATTGGCTCTCTAGGTCATCCATTTTAAACCATCTCAAAGTTCTTTCCACTTCCCAAAGTTCTTATCATATACTGACTGGGGAAAGAATGGATGGCTACACTTTTCTTGTAGATAGACAGTTATTCACATAATTTAAAACCCCTCCAGACAAGTGATTATACATCATCGCCCCCTGGAGCCTTCTACCAAGGAGGCAGAGGCGGGCTCTGTGTCAGATGAGATGGTGTGAGGGGGCCAGGTACCATGTCAGGAGAGCTCAACCTGCTGTGTAAACTTACAAAGAAATCAGAGGTTTGCTTTATCTGGCAAGTGGGCACTATACATGAAAGAAAGGGACAGAAAATATACTCATTTACCCTTAGCAAGACAGTGCTAAAACAAAGTGTCAAATGCATTAAGTAATAGGGATATGCATCAACTAGTTAGAAAATAAGAATCATTTAAATGGTTATAGTATCTACCAAAATCCTAAAACTTTTTCATGCCAAATATCAGCTATGCAAGATGTTTAAAATGCCTAAGGTCTTACCAATAACTTTTTCATTTGTAGACTGAAGAAAATAATTCTGTTCTCTAATTTGGGGGTGGGGGTTTAGAATTAAATGACATTAGCTCAGGGTTTGGAACATAGCAAACATTTATTGAACATTTATCTTCAATTTTACGATTTTATTAAAAAATTTTAGCTAGGTTATAAATTCCTAATCTTTTCATTCTTGGATTTCCATTTTGTTCAAAACCCATATATATGTGTATATACTTGTACCAAAGATACTACATTAATCAAGTAATAATTAATTTTTTCTTCCATTTTTAACTGTTCAAAGACATCAAGCTGTCAATTAGAGCTTCAGATGTTTGTGATAATGAGTGTTAACACATTGAGCTCATATTTCAATATGAAATAAAGAAGAGTGATATTTTAACTAAATCATATTAAACTATTCAGTCTTATCTTAGATGAATGTGAACTGATTAATGAAAACATCATAAGAAGCTAGGTGTTCAGAGATGTTGGGCAAGGACAAACAGATTTCAAAGTCATTTCTATGACTAAAGCTCTATGATTTTGTGGCTGAAGATTGTTGGAGCCAGATAGAGCCAAAATATAGATGATGTGATTGCAGGGATACTAGAAGTTATCTGTACTCCTTTATAAACCCAATCAACTGAATAATAACTGGAATTTAGTATATGCCTTTAGAAACTGGATCAACATTGATATAAGAATAATAGGAGACACATTATTTTATTTTTATTTTTTAATTCATTGTTTAGTATAATGACAGTACAATGTATCTTCACATATCATTCATACATGGAATATAACTTTCCGTCTTTGCGGTTGTACATGTGGAGTTATACTGGCTGTGTATTCATATATGAACATAGGAAAGTTATGTTTAATTCATTATACTGTCTTTTCCATTGTCATCCCCCCCACTCCTCCCTGTTCAATCAGGTGAACCTCCACTCCTCCCTCATTCCCACCACTACCTATTATGAGTCAGCATTGTGAGTCAGGATCACATATCAGAGATAACATTCAACCTTTGGTGTTTTGAGATGACTTATTTCACTTAGCATGATAGTCTCCAGTTCCATTCATTTACTGGCAAATACCATAATTTCATTCTTCTTTATGGCTGAGTAATATTCCATTGTGTGTGTGTGTGTGTGTGTATACATACATACATACATACATACATACATATATAGCACATTTCTTTATCCATTCATCTGTTGATGAACCTAGGGCACCTAGGTTGGTTACATGGCTTAACTATTGTGAATTGAACTGCTATAAACATTGATGGAGACACAATATTTTAAAATGCTATTCAGTCAACAAACATTTATTGCATGTTAAACTTTGTGCAATTACTTACATATATTTTAAATAAAATATTTGAGCTGGAGCAGAAAATATGAGGGAAAAGATCTTCAAACACCCTGTGTACTTGAGCAATAGAGGACATAAAGAAGAACACAAAATGGGGAAAAAAAGATGGCAGACATTCGCTTCTTTCCCTGCTAGAACTGACCAAGATCCAAGACACATGGATCAAGTAATCAGGAATTTGTTTTAAGAGTTTTTAAAATTGTTTTTTAGGCTGATTATATCCAAGTGTCATTTTCCAATTTATACAAGTAGGTTGTTTGAAGAAAGCCCTCATTTACTTTTTTTTTTAATATTTATTATTCTAATTAGTTGTACATAACAGTAAAATGCATTTTTGACACATGGTACATAAATGGAATATAGTGTCTCATTGTTCTGGTCGTACATGATGTAGAATCATACTGGTAGTATGATCCTATATGTATATAGGGAAATAATGTCTGATTCATTCACTTTCCTGAAAGTCAATTGTCAGTCTTCAGCATCACAGTCCCTAGAAAGTACAGCAGATTTCTCCAATCTGTTTGATGGAACAGAGACACCACTGGCCCAAGCCATCCTTGCTGCTTCAAAAAATCAAGAAGTCCTGGAGACTAGTCAGCTCTGCAGTATTGGGACTGCCACTGATGGGGGCGGGGGGTGGGTGAACATTCTTAGCACAGGGAGCAGTGAACAGAATAGTGGGACACAGAGCTCACTCTGTCTCTGGTGTCAGGGGCTACACTTTGTGAGATGCACACTCAGGAACCTATCAAAGGAGAAAAAGGTGAGCCTTGACCCCAAATTCATACATGATGGAGCCATCAGCAGGGCTGGCTCACAGAAGACTGACCATGAGCTGTAAGCCCAATTCAAAGTATTTTCTTAAAGGATTGCGTGCATTTGGGAGAAACACTGTCCATGCATACATCGGTCAACCCACACCTGTTATATGTTCTCAAGAATGGTACTTCTTTTAGAATACACTTGCCTTCCTCCTTTCCTTTTTTTTTTTTTTTTTTTTCAATTTCCAAGGGCAATGTCTCCAAACATTCAGAAAACATTTAGAAGTTCTGTGTACTGAGGAAATTATGCTAGATGTAGCCATTGGTAGCAATACAACCTGCTCTCACTTCATCTCCTACCATGTCCTTGGAGGGTCACGCTTGCACCAACGTTCAGTTAGCCCCATGGGAAACACTCCAGAAAGAGAAAGGGTATTACCCCTTCTAGAGGGAGCCAGTAGTGAGAAAGAGCATCAAAGAGGAGGAACCACCTGAAAGAAGTCTGAGGGTTTGATAGAGGAGGTGAAGGGATGTGGCGAAGGCACAATGCCTACATGGGTGGCGCGTTTGCAGAGCTTTGAGTAATCTTGCGATTTTCCATGGTTTGTGGTGGACTTTCCAGTCTATGAAAGACTTTGTGCACAGTGCTGGATACTTTACATTTTATCCAAGTGATAAGAGTTGTTTGACACTGAATTGAGTCCTCCTCTAAATTCATGTTGAGGATCTGTGTCTTAGTACCTTAGAATCAATCGTCTATACTTGGAGACAGGGACTATCCATAGATGATTAAATTAAGATGGAATCCTTAGATCAGGTAGGTTCTGATCTAATCTGATCAGTGCCTTTTTGAATAGGAGGAATATAGGCACACAGGTTGATACTATGGATGTGCTTGCACAGAGAAAAGGCCATGTGAGCAAACCCATGAGTTTGCAGTCCTTGATCTTGGACTTTTAGCCCCAGAACTATGAGAAAAAAAAAAACATGTTGTTGGAGGCACCTAATCTAGCATTTTGTCCTGGAAGCCCTAGCATACTAATGCAGGGTCTTTATTAATATTAACTAAGGAGGTATCTTCATATAGAAGTGATATGCTCACATTGGATCTTTATAAGCCTAAATATTTTCCCACTGAAATACTTTATCTCAGTGATCTGGTGTGGTTTTGTTTTTTACAGTCTCTTGTTCAGACCTTAGAAAACAGTTAACAGAAGTTAACCACCTTTGCTGCTTTAATCAAGAAGCCAAAGCGTCTAGAAAGTGAGCCCCAACATACCCAAGTCATACCAAGTCAATCAGTGCCTTATTTATTCAATTTTTTCCCAAGGCAGGGAGAGATGTGATTTTCCTCTGGCAAGGGGAATAGAACTATCAAATCTGTAATAAATAAAAATTCTTTTACCTTTTACACATTTTTATAATTTCCCCTGCTGCTTCAGCTAATTAATTATCAATGCTATTTGTGTTTAGACAAGGGGGTTTGTCTCCTTCACAGCCCATCTGCTTCTTGGTAACCTTGCTGTGAAGTCATTGCAAAGCAGAGTTGCTGATAAAGCTGTCATCTCCATGGCAACCTGCAGCTATGTCACAGACACAGTAGTGTGACCTCACTGCAGTTAAAAGGAGAAATCCAGCTGGTGTCTGTTGTGTGAGGCGATAAGAGTTTTTAATCAGGTGCACAGTTTGTTCATTTTTTATTCCAGAAATAGAGAAAGGAGAGTGGGATCCTTCTTGAGTAATGTTAATAGAGTAAACTTGCTGCTACTTACTGAACATAAAATGAGCATTTTTATATTAGGAGTACAATATAAATGTATACCTCCTTTACTTGGAAGAAATGTCCTATGTAAATATGATAGTGATCCAGAGGTGTCTTTTCTAGGCCATACAATATGTGTCTATCTCTTTTGTTTTCTCTGTGCTTATTTCTATTAATTCCTTAATAAGAGATAACATTCAATATTTATAATCTCTTACATCCAGAAACCCATTAAGTAGAGACCATATCCATTTTAAAGATTATGAAACTGATGTTTAATGAGGTGGAGGGATTCATGCAGGGTCACAGAGCAGGGCTGGTAGAAGCAGGTGCTAACCTAGACCTATGCCTACAAAGCCTGGCTCTTCCCTTTTCTACTATGCTACCTGCATCTGTAGTGACCATCCTACAGCATTAACTTTGCTGTCTTATTGCTGAAAGCAGAGTACCCAGAATGAAAAGTTAGTTCCATAAAATTTTGTCAATTTTTAAGCATTAGTGAATTTTTAGTAATAAATGAATATCAGGAGGGTTGGAAGTGTAGCTTGTAGCTTAGTGGTAGAGTATTACCTAGTATGCATGAGGCCCTAAGTTCAACCCCCAGTGCTGCAAAAGAAAAAAAAAAACAAAAGAATTATAGGATGCCATAACTGATTTGTCCAACTCCTTTATTTCATGGATGAATAAACTTAGTGGTAGTGAGAAACTTACCCGAGGCAACTCAAGGATTACCTGCTGCTACTTTGATCACTTATAGTAACAGCTACTAACTTTTATTCTCAAAGTGTCTGTGTTCATCCCAGCTCCTCCAGAGTTTTAAGAAACACAGTGGGGAGTGTCAAGGGGTGCCTAAGTGGGCTTCACATCAGTAAGTCTTAAGAGACCACCTCAAATACATATATGTACATGTACACCACCTTAAAGAAAGACAGTCCTGCTCTGCCTAGGAAACTATAAGGCAGTTGGGAATTACTGGACTTACATACTTCTCCCAGAAGTTCCCAGTCCTTCTCTTCCAACCAGATGGCCTCTTGAAATCCCTCACTATGTAAATATTCTGAAGTCAACAATGGAGGGAATAAAGCACAAAGAAAACAAGCACAAACAAAAACAAGTAAAGAAAATTGAACCAATTTTGTTGTTTATTTCCTTGACATGGTAATTTAGAACAGTCACAGTTTCTTAAAAAAAAAATCAGCTTTTTGCATAATGAAAAGTAGTATTTTGTCTATTTTGTTAACTGGTCCTGAGTATAAATTAAATTAACCATGGGCCTAATTCAGTGATTTTTTCATCTATTTCCCTATACAGGTTAATTTCTTTAACATTCAATTAATGATATTCTTTGTTTTTGTCCTGCAAATAACCTATGATTGTTTTGTAACATATCCTCCAGCAAAGATGACTCAGCTCCTGGTCTTTTATTTACCAAGCTTGAGAAAGTAAGCAGCTTCTTCCCTGCCAATTGCACCCATTTGTACAGCAGCCCAGATACTCAAAGGGAGTTATGACATGCAGCCACAGAGTATCTCTCCTAGAGAAATAACCAAACACACTGAGTGAGAAGGTGAATTCTGAAATCGACCCACAGGAACTGTTACCATAAGTTCTAATCACTCTGTTATTTTCTTCCTTGGATGGTTGGTTAACTGGTTATTCAGTTGTATGATCCAGGCAATAAATACTACAACCTGGAAGTTTTGCATCTCTCCAGCTGTCAGAGAGCTAAAGCAATAACATTCATTGGGCGTTTAGTGTGTGTGCACATACTAGACACTGGTAGGAGAGAAATAACAGAGCCTGTATGCAACCTGTGCATGGTTACAGTGTCTTGGGGGATAGGTAGAACTGACAGACACCTAGCAGCACAAAGCAACAGAGTCAACATCATCCCTAGTGTTATGACTCAGAGTTAATTCATGTAAGTGCTGGGTATAGGAGTAAAAGAAAAGACATCAAACAAGTGGTGCATTAGATAGCAATTTTTAAACAGATGTTTGGAAAGTAAGAAGGTAAGAATAGCATTTTCCCAGTATTTACTATGTACCAGGCACTGAGCTAAGCATCTTACATTCTTCATATCATTTAATATTTTCAACAACCCTAGATCACCTTATTGTACATTTTATAGATGAGTAGATTATGGCACATTTCACAGTTGTAAGGTGAAGTAACTTGTCTAAATCAGTAGGCAGAAAATTGGTAAATATTAGAATCTTTGCATTTCAGAGCCTGAGTTTATACAAATTTATGCTGTTTGGGGGAGATCAGATAGGCAAAAGGCACAGACAAAGCTCAGAGTTGATAATCAGCAACATCCTGTCAAGGACATGTCAAATCCCCTTTATCCCACTCTCTTCCCTTGAAGTGATGAAGGGCATAGCAGAATGGACTCACTTCCCTACAGCTTTACTCCTAATCCCTTCAATTCCTTCAATTCAAATAGGTCCTTTTCTTTCTCGTAACACTAAGCAAATATATGCCAGCACATGTTGCTCCAAAGTACTTTCCCTCCTGGAATCTTCCACCTTTGAACATGATTGACTTTTAGGGATTAACTGAGCTGCACAGAAAGACTCAACAGGATTAATATATTGACAGAATTGATAGATTTCATTTCCTTTTTACCCATTTACCTGAGTACTTCAAACTCAAGTTGCTTAAGCACTGTTGTTTAGACATCTGTGTTATTACATAATCTCCAATGGTCTGTAGCATTTGTGTTTTCTTATATACATATTTGTTTCGTTTATTTGCTTATCGTCTCATTTGTTCCTGTGACCATTAAAGGAGACAAATACTTGGAAAAGGTGAGAGACTTCAGCAGGGTATCCCTGAAGCTGAGTAAGTTAGATTTGGGTAGATCGGAATGGGAATTACTTGGTGACCTTAAATTTTAGGTTGTGAACTGGAGGTGACTGCATGTTCCCAAATATTTCTGAACAGGGATATTGTTGTATGACCTAAAAGAAGTGTTCATTAGCTCTTACATGTCTGTATAACCTCACATGAAATTCGTATTTTTAGGGGAAAAAAGCAGAAATTATATAAATCTGTACTCCGTTGCATAATATTTTTCACACAATAATGTAGCTAGGACATTAGTAAAATATTATAACAAGGTTTTTTTCGGGGCTGGGGATTTGGCTCAAGTGGTAGTGCGCTCACCTGGCATGTGTGCGGCCCAGTTTCGATCCTCAGCACCACATACAAACAAAGATGTTGTGTCCGCTGAAAACTGAAAAATAAATATTGAAATATTCTCTCTCTCTCTCTCTCTCTCTCTCTCTCTCTCTCTCTCTCTCTCTTTAAAAAAAAGATTTTTTTCATTCATTTTGATCACTAGAGAGTGATTTAATATGTTCCTTTTTATGAATTACGGTTGTTTCTAGGGTTTCTGTTTTTGGCATGTTTTATTTTGTTTTACTATTACAAAGAATGTTGCAATATGCTTCTTTATCTACGTTTTGCAAAATTGGTGCGTGTCTTTGTAGGACAGATAAAATTTTAAATTGTCGGGTCAAGGATATGCAGATTTATATTTTTATAGATATTTTTGATGACTAACTTTACAAAGTACATCAATTTAAACCCCAGCAAGAGTATATCTAGTGTTTAAATGTATTCATCTTCAGCATTAGGAAATGTTAAACTTTAAATATTTACAATTTTTATGTGTAAAAATAAACAGACAGTATAGTTTTAATTTCTTTAATTATGAATTTAAACATTTTCTTATGTTAATTGAGTATTTTTGTCTTATACTTCTGTGAATTATTTGCTTCTGTCCTTTTCTCTTTCCTATTGAACTGTTATAAAATTTTTGCCCATAATGTTATTTTAATATTGAATGTACTAATCCTAAGAGTATCATGTGGGCTGGAAATAGTTTTCTCAGTTATCATTTCTCTTGGCTTCTTTTATGATAATTTGAGAGATGTCAGGGCTTTAAGTTTTATACTGACTTATATATTTTTCTATAGTTTCTTGGTTTTAATTTTCCACTTCAAGTATTTAACAATTTGTTTCTCCTGTCCTTATACGATCCTTTTCTTGTACTGTTTATATATTTATGAATTCTTTGTTCTGCTTGAACCTTATTTTCATGGAAGATAAAGAGATTCAGCTGCTTTTTAAAACCACTAGTCAGTTATCCCAACAATATTTATTGTACCATTTATTTTTTCTTACTTTTTGTCATATACTCAATCCCCTTAGGTATTAGTTTCTGTATGTGATTTGCCTTTTCCATTATTATTCCAATAACCTGGGCCAGTACAAACTATATTTGTAATATTTGTAGTTGAAAACATTTTCATATTTAGTAATGTCAATTTTCCTTCATCATTATTTTATATAAGTATCTTGGCTTTCCTACATGCGTGTTCCCCATTATAAGAATTAAGATCATCTTGAGATTATGTTAATTATAGAGAAATGCCATCATTACCATATTGAATCTTTATACTAGCATGCAATATGTATTTCCACAAATTTATCTTTAGTTCCACGGGGTAACTAAATAGAGTATCCTTTGACTATATTTTCTTAGCTTTCTTAATAACCTCTATAAATTCTGAGAGAAAATTGCGTTTGTCAAATGTCAAACATGTCTTACTTTCAGTACTTATTTGTCTGATATCATTGCTTTATATTCTTATTTAACCTTGAAAATTTGGAAATTCTGCAGCAGTCATTCCATGTTATTGAGACCAGCCTTTAGCTGTGGAGGCCTAGCAACAAAGTATTTGAAGAATGGCTGATGTTATAAGCTGAGTAGCACAGCTGCCTCTCACAGCTTTTTACAGGGTGTACAATCATTACTACTGCAGGATGGAGTGATTTGGATGAAGTTTGCTTAAGGATCACTGTCATTATATATTTATGAATAACAGCAAACACTCTTTAGGATAAGCCATTCCCTGAGAATTGACATGCCACATCAGGGACTGGATGATGGAATCCTTCGGCCTGGGTTTATGGCACTAACAATCTGTTTCCTAAGCCGGGCTCTGCAAGCTAATGATCACAGTCACTAACCATTCCATTCTCATTTTAATACAAATTTCAAGGAGGGAAAAGAATAATAAGAGAAAATAAATGATGGATATAATGTTTAGGCTGCCTGCAAATCAATAAAATACATTTAACCTGATTTGGAGGAATAACAGAAGCAAGCATGAAAAGCTCTAGTATCATTGGTGACATGCTTCTTTGTATTCTAAGCCCTTTTAATCAAAAGAAAATAAAATGTATGCTCACACAGAATAACCAGTCCTTCATTTATTTTTCCTATTTTTATTGTTGTTGTCACTCATCCAAAGGGGTAGAAATCCCTGCATGTGTCTAAAGTTATTCCGATAATTACTTGACTCTCTTGTTCATTACCATATGGCTTATTTTAACCTGAAACAGTTTCACTAAGCTATCTCATCTTGTGGGGCACACAAAAATTTTTAACTTTTGTTATTCACATGGCTAGGTAGTTTTATAGCACCCAGAGGACAGCATTCTACCTGTTCCCCTGCCCATGTTCATGTTTCTCAACCTTAGCTCATGTCTTTGCACCTGTCCCCCAACTTTCAAGTCCAGTGCTACCAACTTTGACAAATCACAGAGCAAGGTGAATGCAGTTCTTTTCTACACATATTTATTGGTAGTCTAATATGTCTTAATCCTGCATTTTGTTCACTAACCAGAGCCAGAATGCTTAGTCTGATAACTTTTATTATCAGACAATTGATGATGATGTAAAATTGCCTTTAAAAGTCTCTGTTGGTGTTGGCTTGGAAAACAAATGATTGGAAAGACTAAAGAGTTAACTATCAAGCTATATCCTAGCTAACCCTCTCTCTTTCTTTCTTTCTTTCTTCCTTCCTTCCTTGCTTTCTTTTTTTCTAATTTGTTCTTTTTAGTCATACATGACAGTAGAATCTATTTTGGTATATTTATACAAGCATAGAATGTATCTTATTCTAATTAGGATTCCAGTCTTGTGGATGTACATGATGTGGAGACTCACTGTGGTGTATGCATATATGTGCATAGGAAAGTTATGATGGATTTATTCCATTGTCTTTCTTATTTCTATCCCCACTTCCTTCCCTTCATTCCCCTTTGTCTAATCCACTGAACTTCTATTCTTGCTCCCACACCCTTATTGTGGGTTAGCTTCCATATATCAGAGAAAACTTTCAATCTCTGGTTTTGGGGATTGGATTATTTCATTAATCATGATCTTCTTCAGATCCATCCATTTACCTGTGAATGTAATGAAATCATTCTTCTTTATGGCTGATAATATTCCTTTGTGTGTGTGTGTGTATGTGTGTGTGTGTGTGTGTGTGTGTGTGTGTGTGTGTGTGTGTATATATATACATATATATATATATATATATATATATATATATATATATATATATATATATCACAAATTCTTTATCCATTTATCCGGTGATGGACATTGAAGTTGGTTCCATAGCTTAGCTACTGTGAATTGCTACAACAAACATTGATGTGTTTGCATCACTGTAGTATGGTGATTTGTACTCATTTGGATATACACTGAGGAGTGGGATAACATGGTCAGTTAGTGGTTCCATTCCTAGTTTTTTGAAGTATCTTCATACTGATTTCCAAAGTGGTTGTACTAATTTGCAGTCCCACCAACAATATATAAGTGAACCCTTTCACTCACATCCTTGCCAGTTTATTATCACTTCTATTCTTGATAACCAGCATTCTAGTTTGAGTGAATTGAAATTTCAGTGTCTCTATATATGGCATTTCTCTAATTGCTATAGATGTCCATTTTTTCATATATTTGTTGACTATTCATATTTCTTCTTTTAAGAAGTATTTTTTAGTTCCTTTGCCCAGCTACTGACTGACTCACTCTCTCTCTCTCTCTCTCTCTCTCTCTCTCTCTGTGTGTGTGTGTGTGTGTGTGTGTGTGTGTGTGTGTGTGCATGTGTTAAGCTTTTTGAGTTATTTGTACATCCTGGAAATTAGTGCCTTATCTTAAGTACAGGTGACAAAGATATTCTCCCATTCTGTAGGTTCTCTCTTCATGCTCTTGACTTTTTCCTTTTCTGTATAAAAATGTTTTAGTTCAATACCATCCCACTTATTGATTGATTTTATTTTACTTATTGTGCTTTAGGAGTCTTATTGTGGAAGTAAGTTCCTAAGCTGACATGTTGGAGTGTTGGGCCTACACTTTCTTCCAGTATGCACAGGCTCTCTGGTCTAATGCCTAGGTCTTTGATATGCTTTGAGTTTTTTTCAAGATGAGAAATAGGGGTTTAATTTCATTCTAGTATATATAGATTTCCAGTTTTCCCAGCACCATTTGTTGAAGTGGCTATGTTTTCTTCAATGTATGTTTTTGGAGCCTTTGTCTAGTATGAGATGACTGTATTTATGTGTTTCTGTGTCTTCTTCTGTTGGTGGTCTTGCCTGTTTGGGGGCAAGTACCATGTAGTTTTTGTTATTATAGGTCTGTAGTATAATTTAAGGTCTGGTATTGTGATGCCTCCTGATTAATTTTTTTCTCACTAAGGATTGTTTTGGCCATTCTGCAGACCTCCTCTTGCACTCAGCTAGAATCACCTCAATGACAGAGTTATAGGAAGGTGATGGTGGGTATTCTACATAGTATTCCCTACTTTGCTTCAAGAAAAGAGGGGCATTCTAGGACAGAATGGTTGTAGGCTTCCTGCTGCTCAGTATGGACAGCAATCATGTGTTAAATGACTTTGAGGTATTATTTTGCAGAAAAGAGAATCTCTTTTAAAAATTGTGCAGCTTTTCAATTAAAAAAATGCATGTATTTAATTAAAAAGGGAAGCATATATGAAACTATCACAAGGGCCCAGGAAGAATTACCAGAAAAATGTGGGAGTTCTCCTTTTCCTCTGTTGGACGTATTGGCAAGGACCTGTCAATCTTATCAAAGATTTGTTCCAAAAGAACATACAGCTATGCTCCTTCTTCTCTGGCAGAGGTGCAAGTCTTCTCTCCAGTAATCCCCTGGGACCTAATACTGTCCTTCAAATATCTATGCTCATTTCAACAACATAAATAATGCAGAAATGAACAAGAGAACGAGAGCTCTCTTTGTCCCCCAGGTACTGTTCCTGCTAGTCCCACAACATACGCTACAGAAATGAGACTTTAAAGAAAAGTTAGGTTATCAGTCCAGAGTAGAATCCAGAATAACAATAAAGCTATGAAACCACTGTTTAATTCTCCATATAGTCCCACTCAGAAGGAATTTGCCTTCTCTCTTTCCTTTCTCTAGTGAAAGGTTATTGACAAGCTAATATAATAAAATTACTATGGACTCATCCGTAATTGTCATTGGCTCTTAGAATATAAAGGTGAAACTCTGTAATTGGGACCGAAGTGTCTTACATAGTAAGACTACCACCAATGTCTCCAATCTCATCTCCTGTCAAATTCTTCTTTCCTTTCTGGGGTTCAGCTACATTCATGTTCTTTAGCTCTGTGTACTCAAGTCCTTGATGCTATCATAGGACATTTGATGTAATATATCCCCTGGATTCTCCTCCTCCTTGTTGTTGCTCTTCACTCTAAGACACGGTTTAGTTCCTGGGGTAAGCATCAAAATCTTGGGAAGGCTTCTTTTACCTGCCAGAATGGGTCAAATTATATTTGTACTTTTGTTTTTTATTAGAGCTTTATGGCTATATATAATATTCGAGTTCATCCTGATATACTCATACATGGATAGAAATCAATTTCAGTTCCTGAAATACTTACAGGTTTTCATAACACCATATACTGTACTCATCTTTAATTGCAATTAAAACTGTTGAATTTTCACCTTATGTGATTTAATCAACATCTTCTTTTTATCACTGGACATCATTTGAAAAGAAAAGGTTTGCCTATATTTTTCACTAGTGCTTCCAGTGGTTCTTGGCAAATAATAAGTGCCCAAAATACAAAAGTATTGAATGAATGAATGTTGACTTTCATGTCTGCATTGCTATCAAAAATGCTCAGGATAGACACTAGTATTACTGTATGTATATACGTGACTGTATAACCAATGTGATTCTGTAACCTGTACACACAGAAAAATGAGAAATTATACCCCATTTGATTCAAATGTATAATATGTCAAGATCATTGTACTGTCATGTGTAACTAATAAAATAAAATTCTCAAGATTTTTTGGAGAACAGAAACTTCCCTTGCAGAAATATGGCTTGGCTTTAGGATAACAAAGGCTATGGATATTTGCTACTGCCCTTTGAAGTACCCTATCAGCTGAGCTGAAAGAGACACTAAATTCAGGAATGGTGACTCTAGATGAAGAAAAGCACTATAACCTAATGATAAGACAGCATTTTAAAATCATCAAGAAAAGGGCAAAAGAGTGAACCTATCCAAAAATCAGAGAATGTTAAGGAAGGAAGAAATCTTCAACTTATGTAAGAATAGTCTTCTTTTACAAAAATGAAAAGAAAGAAAGAAAACAGAAGGCTAGCAATGGAAAATTGGGACAAGAGTCTCAGTTTCCTTACATGTGATGCATACTCTCTTTGCCACATCACTCTGCTTCTAAAAAAGTTATAGCTCTGAGATACTTGCACTTTAAAAAAGAAAGTAGAAAAAAAGTCAGTGGAATTCATGTACTGTAAAAAGATAATCTATAACCTTGTTTTTTTTTTACTTGCCATATAAATACACACAAAATAAAGACTTAATATTATCTCTGAAATATATTATGTGGAGAATGGCAGTATGGCAACCACCCAAAAAAGCTTTTACTGTTTCTGAAGTATTTGTTTGGGTATATTAGAATGCTTTTCTAAAATGTGAAATGCAGTCCCTCTCGCTACAGCCTCTAAATGAGAGATGATAAATGACAGGAGTGGGAATTATAGATTATAGAACCCCATTCCAGAAGTTGGCCACTAATCTACTTGGGGATCTCCTGGGTCTCAGGGAAATTTTTTCTTCTGTAGCAATCCAGTTTTAGGGAGTTAATTTATGTTAAGGTTTTCAGCATATACATCTAAATGTAGTTCTTTCATTCACAGCAATTTGATGCCTCAAATTTGATAACTGAGTTATTTCTGTATTGAAACCAAAAACTTTAACATTGATCTTGAATATAGAACATCTTTCCCAGGCCATCAAAGATAAATAAATATGTAAATAAAGAGAAAAAAGTAAAGAAGAAAAGTTAAGCCCCCAATCTTCATAAGAATGAAGTGATATCTGAGGGACTATGTTACAAATATAATTGTATAGTTTAGTTTAAACACACAAACGCATGCATACACACGCATGTACATGAAATGTTATGGTTTGGATCTGGAATGTTCCCCCAAAGCTCCTGCATTGAAAACATGGTCCCCAACTCAACAAGGTTCCAAAGTAAAACTGTCAGGCAATGATTGGATGATGGAGGGCTCTGATATCATCAGAGGATTAACTATCATCAGAAGGATTAATTCATTGGTAGCTGAATGGACTCCTGGGAGGTGGGACCTAGTTAGAAGAAGTAAGTCATTGGGGGGTGTGTGCTGAAAGAGTTTATCTTCTGGTCTGTTTTTCTTTCCTCATTCCCTGGCTGCCTTGAGAGAGCAGCTTTCTTCTACCAGGACTTTGAACCACAACATTTTTTTTGCCTTGGAGCTGTCCAACCTTGGACTGAATCCTCTAAAGTAATGAGCCAAAATAAATCCTTCTACCTCTAAGTTGTTCATCTCAGGTACTTTGGTCCCAGCAACAAAGAGCTGCCTCACTCATATACATGTAACGGAGGAGGTCTACTTTATGCTTTGAATATAGCCCTTGCTGTTCTGCCACTGCAATTTATTTTTAAAATGAACATGTTTCTTTCTCTTTCTTCCTCCCTGCTCCTCCCTAATCTCTAGCTTTCCCTAATATCAGGGGAGACAGAATTACCTTTCTTCTCTATCCTAGGCAGTTTTATCTGTCCTTAAGTACATACCTCTTTAGGAATGAATTAATCCAGACTTTGGGGACATACAAGAAGATCTCAGAAATGACAGTCTCTCAAATTAACAAGTGAATTACTATTCCAAACAAACCCCCTGTTTCTACTGATTGGAAGTAGAAATAGCCACTGGGGTACGAGACACCTGTTTCTCCTTTGCCACCAAAGCAATAAACATTCTTTTTCCTTTTTCTCAAAACTGTGTCCTCATTATTGGATTGGCATTGGGGACAAGGACCAAACTTTTGGCAACATACACATCCCATACACATCCCATATACACTCAGGTCTTTGAAAAAGACTAGAAGGAAATACAATAGTTTAATTCTGGTAAGTAGCCATTATATCATTTTATTCTTCAAACTTATTTTGTAAAAATTATGTTATTTTTATGATCAAAATTGCCTTTTCAATATGTCATTTAACGTGGCAAAATAAACGAGAGAGAAAACTAAAATCTTGCCATACCAAACTTCCCATTGCAAATCTATTAATCCAGATTTGTTGATATTTTCCTTGCCAATCTACCAGTTCAAGCAAGGTGGGTATAGAAAGATATAATGAGGTTGTGCCCAAAGAAAGCATTTAAATAGCAAAATAGCTCACTATGATTAACCCTTCCTCAGACATAGATTCATCATGAAGCTAATGAGATGTTGTTACCTCCCATTACTGGTGACAATAAACTGCTTCCCCAGATGTGAAGATTAAACACCTTGGAAACACCAAGGCAAGTGTAGAAAACAAGTTTTATTTAAAGAATAGTAACACAGACTTCTCTGCAGAGAAGGGGACACAGAGCTGGGTGTCCATGGGAGGGGGTGAAACTTGTCCTTTTTGTAATTTCCAAGTTTCTTACTGCTGGGTCCCATCCCTTTATCCCACCCACAGGGTGAAAAGGTTGGAGAAAGGCAATTCAGGAGGATCCTCCAAGGGAATACTCAATAATAATTCCCTCTTAGGAGGGACAATCTCCCCAGAGGCAGGTGACTTTTTGTTTAGGGGAGGGGGAAGTGTCCTGTCCTGAAGATAATAGCATTCCAATACCTCAAAAGCAGATGACTTTGGCCATGAGTGATGGGGATGTGTCTGGAAGGTATTAACATTCCATTCCCCTTTGAACCTTCCTCTATCTTCCCAACCCTATTTAGCTCCCATCTTCCTGACCCATCCTGATTCATTTATCTACACTAACTGCCTGATCTTTGTTCTTGCTTCAACTTAAGCCCTTCATTTTCATGCCCCTCCCTAGTTCCTGGACATTCTTTGTAAAGTTATCTTCTTAATATTGAATTCATTTTCTTAAAGAGTTCCTTCTTCCAATGTGTATGTATTGTGTTCCCCCAAATTTGGCTTTAACACTGTTCTGGGTATTTCTTTAAGCCATTGACTTTTAGACCTCAGGGAATGAATGTCCACTGTCTCACAAATGTGAGACATTTGGATATCTTCTCATTTCTCCAAACTATTCCAATTCTCTGTCCATTTTCCAGCCAAATTTATGAATTCCTTCCTATATTTACCTGTAATAGTATGCCCCACTTCTGAATCCATTGCTCCTGACTCTGTGCAACAATCTGCTCAATCCGCCAATGCTGGTTTCAGTGATAAAGTTCTGAGGGCAACATCTCTGTATTAAAGGGAGTCAGTAATTCCTCTGCCCTCACATTCCATAATGGCTTTCCAGTAAAAGAAAAAAAAATCAATTTCTGACTTCTTACTAGGAGATCCTCTTTTATCTTCGTCATATTCTCATTCTCTTTCTGTTTCTTTTGTCAAAGCTCAAGGGGCCAGAGGGTAATAGTGGACGAAGAGAAGTTCTATATCACACTGAATCTCTGGCTCTGTCTTGGGTCAGCTTCAAAGGTGCCACATCTCTAGGGGAACTTGAAAAGAATTCTCAAAAAAAAAAATACACACAACACTTTACAAAGACAGCCTTTAGTGTAGATGGCAAGTGTCCCCTGGAAGAGTCTCCAAAGGTTGATTCTTAAAATGAACTTGACACTGAAAGATGAAAATGGAGCTAGTGAGACACTTTCTGCCAGGGACATGCCACTGACTTGGCACAGCTTCTGATGAAAGGTCACATTTAAAGGAGAAGTTTTTGTCTACAACTTGGCTTATATGGCAACAAGATCAGTGAGAGCCACTTTCCCAAGGGACCTCTTTGTCCATGGAATTAAGAAGAGGTCAAGTCTTTTGAATACATTTTCTTTTGTTATTGTTGTTGTTCTTCTCTAAGTTTAAAGGGAAGGTCTCTATTATTTTGAATCTACCTGTACTCCTGCCTAGTAATTCTTTAATAGCTCAACCTAATATATTCAAATCTATTCTCCAACACCAATAAGCAATAGGTCTTAAGCACCTACTCTATGTTTCTGAAACAGTTTCTTTGGAGATTTTATATAAATGCAAATCTCAATGATTTCATTGATTCTTTATACTAACTCCATGAGGTAAATATTACCTTTTCCCATTTTGAAGGGAAATTTAGGCTTAGGAAGGTCATGCAGCTTGTTTAAGATCTATTTAGTAAGTGGATGTACAATCTGAATGTGCCCCGAGCACACATTCCACAATGCCACATGCAATGTATCATCTTTACTCCCTGGTATCACATTCAGGTCACAGGATATGACTGTTGAGGTGGATAAATGGTGGTCATATCATGCCCATACTACATTTTCAGGCACCAGTTAGTAGAAGAGAGGGGAACAACATGTAAAGCCCATGGGAGAATCATGCTGGGAAATCGAACACTCCAAGTGTTGTTGCCAGTGTTGATGCATAGTCTGGGCTTCATAATTAGAGCACTAACACAAAGATTAAATCTGACTCTCACTGCAACCCAAATATATCTGTGCTATTGGGAATTTCTGTTTGCTATCATTCCTAATGCCAGTAATTTATACTGTTTCTGAAGGAAAAGGAGAGGGAGGGAGAGATGAGATGTTCTATCTAGGTTCAAAATCAGATTGGACTGTTGCAGATATTGACCTGAAGGTAATGTCCCAGTTAGTAACAATAAATAAAAGTGTCTGGGGGCAAAGTTAATACCCATTAGGTTACATTGAACATGCTGTGGTGAATCTGGGATAGACAGGTGTGAGAGAATTATGGCTATTTTAGTAGGTTCCTGGATGATGATATATTCAGAAAACATTCAGATTCTCAGTTGCACCCAGAGCTGTACCTAATGAACACTTCTCAAATCTTTGGGCTGAGCAGATGAAAAACTGTGGGTGTTAGAAGTGTGTTCAGTATTTGCTTTCATGCCTCATTGCATGGCTCTTAACCTGTTGCAGATTGTGTTTGAGGGGGAAGAACACTATTATAATAGTAGCTTCCTAACATATGGGAATATTTGTTTTTGTATGCATTCTTCTTCAACTTCATTTCTATGACAAATTCCCTAAAATGCAGTAAATAATTTACAGTGTCAGTATCACAGCAACAGCAGGTTTGTGTAGGTTGGTTATCAATTTATATGTAAAATGAATGGCATCTTTCAGAATGAAGGATGGATGTAGCAGAATGAGTGGCTCTATGTGCCCATTGCTATCAGGCTGGGGCTTTGTGCCAACACCTTTGGGCAGTGTAGTTGACTATACCTGTATGGAACACGATGTACCTCCATGCTTGGGGACCTCATGAAATCATCTGACAAAATATATGTGACCATGCCCACACATTATCACATCTCACAGAAAAAGAGGAAGGACTTATGACAGTAGATGCAGGTCCTTGATTTTATTCTCTCCAGAAAATAAGCCATATAAATATATATATATTAGAGACAGAAGAGTTTTACTGAGTTGTTTAGGATCCACCTGAAGTGCTGAGGCTGGGTTTGAACTTGTGATCCTATTGCCTTAGCCTCCCAAGTAGCTGGGATTACAAGTGTGCACCACTGTGCCTGGAACCACGTGTTGATTTTTAGAAGGGTAGGAAGGGAAGAGCACTCTGTAGCATAATCAGGGGGAGAATTGGAATGTCTAACCAGTTCTCAAATACTTAAAAACATCCACAGGTTACTATAATAATAATTTAAAAAGCTATAAAGGGATAGTACTGGGGATTGGAACAAATTATGATATATGCATAATGGAGCCAATTATGATGTATGCATTCATGAGTATGTCAAAATGAACCCACAATTGTGTAAAACTATAATGAACTAATAAAAATATGAATAAAAATTGTAAACTAAAAAAAAAGAAAAGAAAGAAAGAAAAAAATCCTCCTGTTTCAGCTCCACTTTTACCTCAATTCCAGTGAGCCCAGATACTATAAACACCCAAGTCCTTGAAGAGAGAGCTATTTCTACAGGGCAACTTTGGTGTCTCTTAGCTTTTTACTCTTTTGGTTTGGAATTCAGTTTTCTCATCCCTGTTTATATCAAGCATCGCCAGTTGTTCTGCTTCACAGTTTCCAGTGTTTTATTACATTCTTGGTCTGTCCTTTTTTTCTCCCCTATATACATGTAAAAATTCTTTATATTCCCCCTTTTATCAGTGTACTGAAGTTTTGAATAGAAGTATAAGTAAATCTGTGCCCAACCTGTCATCTTTAATTAGAGGTGTGTTTTATTCTTTAGTCCGCATCTCCTGAGCCTCAGCCTTTCTTTGAGGATCCTGGTATTTTACTACAACATGAATTTCCCTGAATTTTGTGATGGCAGGGGAGAGTTAGTTTAGATGAGTCTTTAAAATGTATTCAGTTTCTACTGGACAGATCTGAATAGGCACTGAGAAATGGCAAACGAGTTAGGAAACACTGAATACCTTACCCTTTGAAAGACAAAGATTTTCAGAGTCTATGCATGTGACTTGAAATTTTCCTTATTTTCAAATATATCTTCAGCTGTTCTTATTATACTAGGGTATAATAGGTCATTTGTACAATTATTGCTGTCATCTAATTTGTTTTCTACATCTTCAACTGAAAAGAGGAAGTCTTGAATCCATTGCATTGATCCTAAGGATATTTGGACTATATAGTGTAACTTGGTTCTATGCTTATTATATAAAAAAAACACATGTTGGTAAATTTGAGAAGTGAAACAACTGACCTCCAAAAATTAGACTTGGAAAAATAATGTGAAATAAAATTGCACATGGTAGTTTGTTATAGTTGAAAACTGACTCAAGAATAATATCTCATGAGAACCCTGAGAACTGCAAAAATTGACCCAAAGAAAATTAGAATAGCAGAAACAACTGGAAGAAAATATGAATGAGAGCTGCTAAAGTACACAATAGCCTCTGTTATTGACTAAAAAAATTGATGGAAAAATAAAACACTTTTGACAAAAAATCTCCATCTGCAAAATGACCCCCCAAACTGGATTTGGTAGAATTAATAAACACACATACAAACATAAAATCCTACAAGTAAAATGCAGAAGCTATAATTGATGAAACTCAATATGAACAAAAGACTTTGGTCTTTCAATTACTCATTATACAATTTACACAGGAAAAAAAGCACTGATCAAAATAAAGACAGTTTTAACAAAGTGAAAATGAAAATTTAAAAATGAAAATGGTTTAAAAGATAGTATAGAATATTGACCAAAGAATTAAATTGGCAAATACGTTTTGTTAAGAAAAACACTATGTCTAACGAAAGCCAACAATGCTGATATAATCTTGATAAAATACTTGTATATGCAGCAAGGATTTAAAACATTTTTGCTGTCAAAAATCTCACTTATCCTTAACACATTCTAAAGCTATTATTTATGGTTAGGAAAATTTTATTTTATTTTTATATAATGAGGTAGGAAGGTCTAGGTAGAAAAGGAGTATGCAAATTAATTCATTACCTGGCTCTGAAGTTCACAAGAAGCTGAAAGTTGCATCAAATTGAGGTAAGATCCTGGCTCCCTGAGCTCTCCGATCCTGCTTTTGGGAGGGACATATAGTATTTTGCATATAATAGAAATTCAATACATATCTGTTGAATTTATGCTCAGCTGGTGAGCACATTATTTTAAGGTCTATATCATTCATTGTTTCTGTTTCTTAACATGTTTGTGCATCCCCTCTTCTAATTACTTTCTACTTGTAGCCTGAACTAAAGTCCCTTCCCTGGAAATCTGATCCACTTCTATCTCCTGATTTCCAGTGCATCAAAAGGCCAGGTGAAGTTCGTTCTCTCCAAACTTAACCTCCTTGGTTTTTTTTTAACTTGGCTTTATTTTTTTATTTGTTTTAATTAGTTATGCACAGCAGCAGAATGCATTTTGACACATTGTATACAAATAGAACACAACTTCTCATTCCTCTGGCTGTACACCATGCAGATCACACTGGTCCTGCCATTATACATGTACAAAAGATAATAATGTCTGTCTCATTCCACCATTCTTCCCATCCTGCTTCCCTTCCCTTCCCCTCACTCCCTTCTGCCCAATCCAAATTTCCTCCATTCTTTTCTAGCCCCTGCCCCCATAAGGATCAACATCTACATATTAGAGAAAACATTCAGCCTTAGGTTTGGGAGGGGATTGGCTTATTTCCCTTAGCATGACATTCTCCAGCTCCATCCATTTACCTGCAAATGCAATAATTTCAATCTTCTTTAAGGCTGAATACTATTCCATTGTGTGTGTGTGTGTGTGTGTGTGTGTGTGTGTGTATCACATGTTCTTTATCCATTCATATGTTGAAAGGCATCTGGGTTGGTTCCATATTTTAGCTATTGTGAATTGAGCCTTTTAAACATTAATGTGGCTGCGTCACTGTAGTATGCTGATTTTAAGTCCTTTGGGTATAAACCGAGGGGTGGGATAACAGGTTCAATAGTTCCATTCCAAGTTTCTAAGGAATTCCACACTGCCTTCCAGAGTGGCTAGTTGAACTTTTTTGTTACCCTTTTCTAACAAATCTGCTTCAAGAGTTGTTTTACCTTCAATCTGTTTTCTGTGGATCAACCTTTATACTGTGTCCAACTACATACTAGATACAATGTAGGCTAATAATTATATGTAAATTTGTGATATTGAATAAATAATTCCTAATCTTTTACATAAAGATAATACCATAGATCTCAGGGAAAATTGGGTGGTAGCATTTGTCAGAGAAGATTGTGGAGGGATGTATGGCTTGTCATCAAGAATGAAATGGTCTACAGGTAGAATATGTAGTTCAGGAAAATCACCTAATTTGGGGGACAGCTTTTAACGTGGCTTCACTTTTTTTTTTGAAATGCAATGCCAGCCCATAGAGGGAAACTGTGTACAAACATATAAACAAATTCTATGCCAAATGTCAGTTGTTTGAAATATATATTTTGGATTATACTCATTGCTTTGCCCTTTCATTTATATAAATCTTTGAAGATTGATTCTTTTGTGAGACCCCTTTAATTTTCCAATAAATATGTACATATAAAGAATATCTGATACGAAAGAGAGAAGGCATTCTAAATACATATTTATGAGTACTTTGAAAACAAGTGTGTATTAAAAAAAGAATTGTTTAATTGTAGGAATGTTTGTACTGTGTCGTTGGCAAAAGTAAACTTAAAAATACAATATTTTTAAACAATCAATGCACAATTCTGCAAAGACAATACATAAAAATTAAAGAGCATTACTGTCCACCTGATTCAGTAACTTATAAGGTAATAAAACAGATTTAAAAAGGGCAATTAAGAATCGTAGATTAATTATGTTGAATGAAGAAATTGAGACCCACGTAAGTCAAATGGCTTACCTGAACCCAGGAAACGAGTGTATAATGATCTGTTTTCCAGGACAAACAAATTGCACCAGTTAATATAGGTGTTATTTGGTAATTCTCCTGCATTACCTATAGCACACAATACATACATTTGGTGAGTTATTTCAGAAGCAGAATGAGTCTGGAAGATCCAGGAAGACAAGTAATTAAATTTAGTGAGCATCTAATATGTGGAGGCATTGTGCTACATAATTTATTGCAGTCTTTAGGAAGTTGTTGTACTACAATGAAACAATTTGTGAATTTACTGATAAGGAGTTTAGTGTTGAGAGCCAGGTGAATTGCCAAAGATCTTGAAATAAATTATTCCCTGAGGGGAGGCAGAACATCATAGTAGAAGGACATGGCAGAGAAAAACAGGTCAGGAAATGGCAAACTGGAAGCTGAGAGAAAGCTCCACTCACCAGGGACAAAATATAAACCCCCAAGGTACACTTCTACTGACCCACTTCCAGCCACAACCTTCCTGACTAGAGTTACCACCCAGTTAATCCATATGGGTGGATTAATTTCCTGATTGCATCACATCTCTCCTAATCTAATCATTTTACTTGTGACATAGACCTGAATGCATCACCTCTGCCTGACATGGACAGCATTTCCTTAATGGGACTTGGGGGCAAGGGACCCTGATGTAAACATATGGTGCCATGAGTAAGAAATCTAGATTCATGAAGGCTCATTGTTTCCTTACCAAATGGATTTACGAAAATATGATGAGAAAACTTTAGGAGCTGCTTAACTACTTCTCCAAACTGTACATCTGCCTGCCAAATTTGGGGAAAGAGTTTCATTTTCTGACCAAGGCAGTGCTTCCAGTATCAAATCATTTAATTGTGAAAAAATGTATGACATTCCCTAGGCCCATTGGTCATAGCTTAGATTCCTTGGAACTCATTAAAAGCCATGGGAAACAATATAACAGCCATTAACAAGATACAGTAACGATGAGAATTGCAGTTATTTACTAATCTAATTTAGTTAATTTGCAATCTTGTTAATTTCTAAAAAGCTCTCATTTTCATTCTTATGTCAGTGCTATTTGCGAGCATTTAAGAAATTGTTCCATGAGCAATTAGGAAGGTGGCTACCATCTCTAGTCAAATGCCCACTTTTTGCCAACTTCCCTTTTTTTAAAAAAATACTATCCTCTCCCAGGACTTTTAACAACAACAACAAAAAAATTCATCCTCTTCTCTTTATGCTTTAGTTATTGGTAGAATGTGATCATCTCTGTCACATGACCTCGTAGACAAGCAGACACCTACCTGTGAGGCATACGCTAGAAATTATTTAATCTTTCCTCACTAAGAAATGTTTCATTCCCGTAATTGTTACAATTGCTCTTTTGCAAATTCCTCCATATTTGATGGAATCTTCCAGCATCCTAGCTTCTAAATTTGAAGAGCAATGCCAGAAACATCCCCACTGGGCTGGCCACCAAGTAATTCATGAAATGGTTATCTACAGATTGCACAGAATTAATCTTGGACTTTTTGATTGCCACTTCACATGGTCGAGTTGGACGCCATCTGACTTTGCATATGATTCTGTGTCTGCTCTTCCCATGCCTGTGTTATGCCTTTCATACTGCCACCAGACTCCAGGAGGATTTGCCCCATCCAGCTTGCCTGGCCTTCTGTTGTCAGCTGTATCCTCTGGTACAATGAGCTTTAAAAACAATGGAGAGAAAAAAGCATATGTGTAGAAAACCTAGCATAATGCAATTCTCTAGTCTTTTCAGTATCAACCATGATAAAAGGAAGATGAATAGGTGAAGCAGGAAGAACTGTTTATGGGTGAGTAAGAGTTTGTGGTTAATTTCTTCCCACTGAAATTGTCTCTGGCATGAATCAGGCCATGGCAGACAGAAGCACTCTATTCTTTGTCAGTAGAATTAACTAGTTTTTCATTTTAGACAGATGGGAAAAAAAAGGAAGAAGAAGGAGAAGAAGGAAAAAAAGAAAGAAAAGAAAAAGTCAGGGCTTCAGAAACAAAATGGTCACAGTTATTCTTTGTACTTTGTTCATACCTTTGTGCCACAGGGGTGAGGAAAATCAAAGATATTAGGTCATTAATTTCCAAGGTATCCTTGTGAGGGAGGACAATGGAAACTAATTATCCTTATTTTATAGATACTGAGAGAAGTAAAGAGGCTTCTTTGCAGCCTGTGTAATTCATTGGTAGTGGAACCCCAAACCTCAATTTAATTTTGTAATAGTTCATGGGTTTGAGAGGAGTTCTGCAGGAGCCCTGTGGCGGGAGAGAGCATGTCACTGAACGCTCCACTGAATTGGTGGAGTGTGAGCCTCTGCAATATTCAGTGAGATTTCCAGAGAGGGATGCAGAGTCCAGGGAAGAAAAGAGAGGTTAATCAATTCATGTTTGTTCAGAAATAAAACGAATGAGGGCATTTAAGCAAGTAACTGATTCACTTGAATAAGTTGATGTTGTCAGTTTATGCTGTTTTATTTATTTTAGAAATATCATGAAGAAGACCCATCACAAACCCACCTGCTTCCAGCTATCACCACCTCACCAAATTATCTCTATTGTCCCCTGAAATATACCTTTCTCGGTATGCAGAAGTTTTCCTTAGGAATGGGGTCGAAAACATGGATGGAAGCAAATGTATATAAGGCTGTCAATAAGAATAATGATAATGTTTGGTGATTTGAAAATTACAGAAGGGAATTTTACTTCTTTTAGTCACAGAAGACAGGAGTTACATTGTACAGCTGAACAGCTCTAGAAAGTCCTAAAGAACAAATTGGTAGATACAAATAATTGGTGATAAGCAGTATGAAAACCAGATTGAAAGCCATTCTGTCTTCCAAATGTGAAATGGTCAGAAGTTTAGCAAGTATCATTAAAATGGGGGGGGGGAACAAAAACAAAACGTTGAACAAAAATGTTAAAGGAAATCCAAGCTCCCGTGTTGCTGTCTACGGTACTATGATGAATTCTGAGCATGTATGCCAGACCTCCTTCTGGGTTAAACACACACACACACACACACACACACACACACACATGCACGAGACTGATGTTTTAATGCTTCTGATTCTAGTAAATATGTAAAAAACCCTGTCCCTGCCATATCCATCTAAAACATTCACTGGAGAAACTGCTTGTTATGAGCACATGAAATCTGAGGATGGAACATCTGTCAAGCCCTGCATCAGGGCCAGCAGAGCAGTCAGGCTGCAAGACCTTGGTAATGAAACCAGAGGGTGGAGAACCTCAGCACTAAGGGCTCAATAATTAATCAAAGCAAAAAATTTCCTGTAAGGAAGGCAGCAGCCACCACACACAACAAAGGAAGAATTTGTAGAGCTAACACAAAATGGAGAGCAAAAGAAAAGGAGAAAAAAATCTTAAATCCTTTTGCCAAGAAATGAGAATGTCAGACATCTAAATATTTTAACTTTTCAAGATGCTGGAGAACCAGAGCAGAAATTTATGCTACACATGCATGATTTAACCTTCCCTTCTCTTCCATACACACATATTCAGAGCTTGGGAGTTTGAAGTGGTAGGGATTGAATCCTCATTGTCCCCAGTCCCCCACCCTTTCCAGACCAGGACTCTAAAATAAGAATTGGCTGTGGCAGAGCCAGCCATTTGTAGGCTCTTAGCACTTATCTCCTGAATTCTAGCAACACATGGTTCCCTATGTAGCAGGGAAATAAAAAACAACAACAACAACAACAAAAAACATGCATTTATATTTTTCTTTACATATTCACTTACATAGTAATCAATAATTATTGAACAACTACTATGAATTAAACCAAAACCAGGTAAAAGACAAAAGAGCACATCAGAATCTCAGCTCCTAAACATGAGTTAATATCTGATTGAGTTTAGTGCCACAGGGTGGGATGGGGTGGGGAAAGACAAAGTGACAAGGCAATTCAGAAACAAGCAAGATGAATTCTTATTTAGGAAAAATCAGGGAAAGCTCAGAGGAGGAGGTAACAAGAAAGTTGAAACTCAAAGTACAGTCAAAATTGTCTAAAGAAGCTACAACAGTCTCAACAAAAACAGCAAAAGGAGAGACAAAATGGTTATGTTGTCTTCCATTCTGTAAGGCTCTAATGTATCTACCCTACATGGGCATATATAACCCTGACCCTGTGTCATAGAATAACTTGAGAATACTGAGCAACTCAGAAGGCATGTATAATGTGATTTGACAAAAGACCATAAATGAATACATTGGGGAATACTTTTATTTATATTGTTAGAGTAAGTGTTATTTTACAAACTCTTGAGTTTGTTATTAAAGATGTAAAGTGGAAAACCTCTTTTGATGGTCACATATTATTCAAATTGTTTATAAATACATGATCCCTTCCCTTTGGATGATTATCCTCAATTGCAGTTCTTCATCGATGACATAAAAAGACAATCTCTCCTGTCAATGGTTGTATTTTAGGGAAGACAAATTAACATATGTTCCTGTGTAAACTAACACCAAAGAGATATTGATAATTTTGCATACTACTTTATGATTTGTCAAGGGTTTTCATAAGATCATGTTCAAGTCTCATAATAACTATGAAGTAAGTTGGACAAATATTGCCATTATCCTCATATGATATAAGGACAAGTACAGTGAGTCTCAGTGAGGAGGAAGACCTGTCCACAATCAGGTAGCTGAATGTGAGAACACTCAAAATATGTTCACCTGTGCTTGCTTTAACTAGCAATTGCCATAGGATTCCATCCATCTTTGAATCCATTTCTAAGCATGTTCTTAGCCATCTCAAAGTCTCTTTGCTTTTACCAGGTCTTGGCATGGCTTGTTCATACAACAAAATCTGCTTTCTGATTTCGGCAATGGTTGCTTTTCAAGTTTTTCTCAAAAGTTTTAATAGTACTCCACACATATATAAGCTTTCCAGAAATGGTAAATTGGGAAATATCCAATGGTAATATGGTATAGATAGCACAAAGGCTTCCTCTCACTCTTCTGTTTAGCAGCTGGGGATGTAGTAGAAGCAATTTCTTATGTCTGGAAGAGGGCTATAGAGATATTATGTACATGCATTAGAGCAGTGGCTGCTTTCTGTGTATTCCCAAACTATACTTCAGCCCACCAGGAAGCATTGCAATTATGCTTAGCACAGAGTCTGAAAAAAAAAAAAAAGAAACTAACCTGGAGTATCCCCACTCCCAATTCTACCTACAATTCCTTGAAGTGTCAGTGCTGCACCCTTGATCTTAGATGGTCAAAATACATACTGAGTGCCTTGCTCTATTTACTTGCAGGGCTTGCTCACTTGCAGTGCTAGATATTCAGTAACACAAAAGAAATGTTCCCTAGTCCCTGGTTCTGCATAGTGAAAACCTGTTGTTGGGGTACACCTAAGTTGGTCAGTGTAGGTAATGATTCTGTCTGACTTGAATTTTTCCCTGATTGTGGTGAAGGTATCAGATGCATTTTTATTTTGTATTATTTTGTTATGGCCAGTTTCCCTCTGGCCCCCCACAGAAGTTCTGAAGGCCTCTGAAGCCTTGCAGAGACTCTGAGGGTGGGCAGGTACACTTGGTGAGGGCTTTTCCCTTCAGAATTCTTCAGACAGCTGAGAGCCTGCCTGGGTCCCCCTCCCAGCTGGAGGCTATTGAGCTTTATTCCTACGATACAACCACCTGGGAGAGCTGTCTAGACACATCCTTTTTTTTCCTGGATAGGGTGGTTCAGTAGCTAAAAGAGTGTCATAGAGGAATAACAATTTTGGAGGTAGGAGGTAATGCATTTCTTCAGAGTCTTACACAAGGTTTTGAACCTCATTCTCCATCCCTGAAATCCTCTCCACTCACAACACTTCACAATATTGATCAACATATGCTACAGAAATTTAGCAAAGGTGAAGGGAACAGGAATTATTGGGGGTATTATATAATCCCACTTCTCTAAAATCCTTCAATAAACCAAAGAGAAGGGCTTTGCTCTTGCTAAGAATGGTAAAGCTACTCCTCAGTTATGAAAATCACACACATACCTGTCCACCCCATCACAAAGTATTAGCATCAAGCTGGAGAAAGATAGTCTTTTTCTCTTTCCTTTCTCTCCACCAATCTGCTTGTTCCACATATTTAGCTTTTTTTTTTTTTTTTTTAAGTACGGTTTATATTCTGAACCTAATGTATGGCTTGTGAGATAATGGAGCCTTCCCTGCAGAGCATGACTGCAGCACGACCTGAGTACTGTGTGTTCGTGTTACTTTCCTGGTAATCTCCAGACTCTGTGGATTACACATCAGATGCAATTTTTCATAATGAAGATTCCTCTGGGACACTTTATCATTTACCCCTGTCCTTTAAAATTCTATGGTTGATTGTGTTTCTGATCAAAAATATTCATGCTGTCATCATTTCAAAAGATGAATTTAAGAGATTAAATTGAAGAGAGGAAGAAGGAAGACACAGTCTAATTGATAATTAGGTGAACTTCACTCTAGTCTCCTCAAGATAACTCTGGTCTTTGAGCTAGATTTTGGAGAGTAATGAGTTTTTATTTGAAACCCACTATGTAGCCAGTTGGAATCTTGTTCTCGCCTCTCAGTGGGAACCCTCTTTGCTAAAAGGCTTATCAGTGGTAAATGGGACAGCCATTCACACTGCTCCTCAGACTGCTGCTGACTGCTGACCAGTGCTATATGTACCATGAATTAATGAGGTGAAGATCAAATGGAGTCTGGTCTCCTCAGCCCACAGAAAGCCACAAATGGGCATATTTTCACAAATTATATAGGGATGGCATCCAAAATGCTGCCTGCTAACTGGATAAATTAGGGGAAAAGAAATTCATTATTGTCCCCAATTATACAGGTGACCATCTCTGGTCTTGACTTCTTTCATAAAAATAGAGATTAAAAATCTTACATAACTTTAGTTAAATTGAAGATAAGATTTTGGTTTATTTTGAACCAGGCAGTTACGTACTGTCCAGAATGGAAAGGGGATTCATGTTTTTACAGACAGGCCACATCTCCTATGATTAGATAATGTGTGAGTGCAATGGGGCTCTATGAGAAGAAGTACCTGAAATATATTTTCCCATTTTGACCATAATTTTTATTGAATCACAAAGAAATCCATAAGTAAATGGATTTAAACAGTAATGTGGACTGCTATTTTTTACCAGTAGTTTAGCTATTAGTTAAAAAACCATAGGCTCTGAAGATACATCCATTGGATTCCAAACAGTCTCTATACCTTTTAGCCAGATAGTCATGAGCAAGTCACTTTCTCTCTGTGAGCTTCAGTTCTCTAATTTGCAAAATGAAGATAATAATAATACCTCTTTAGGTTGGTTGCTGAGTGGATGGAATGAGATATTTAGAACTGCCTTGACCAGACCTGGTTTTGCTCACTGGGTTTTTTTTGTTGTTGTTGTTGTTGTTGTTGTTGATGATGTATCTAATTAAAGAGACATGCATGGCCTTATGTTATATTGCCATGTGTTTGATTGAAAATGTCACAGCACCAACTTGCAGATACTGAAATTAGCATTCCTAGTTAAGGCAGAGTGATCTGTGAACCCTCTCCCCAAGAACTTGTTGTGCATTTTTTGTCAGTTGTAGAAACACCAGGGTTCTATTCAAGATCCACATGTGTCTTTGGGCAACTGGCCTGAGGAAACTTTTAACTAGTTGGCATAAAGACTACGAGCTCCTGATATGTAGAAGACAAGTGTTCTGCTCCCTGCAGTGCAGTGTTTTATTTGATTTCCTAAACTGCTCTATAGCCCCTTCTAGGTTTAGCCTCTTAGTCATAGTAGTAAGAGTAATCAGAGAACTGTAGAGTCATTAGTACTTTATATCTTACTCAAAGCCATATTAAAATTTAATTTCTAAATCTCACATCATCCTCACTTGTTGTTCCAATATTTATTCTTCCATTTCAACTTTTTCACCCTATCAGACCTAGGTGTGAACTTATTTCCCTCTCTAAGGCTATGTAAATTGTCCACGCAAATCCACTGTTTTTAACATAGTTGATAAAATCATTATTCTAATTGAACCCGGTCTTTAGCATCTTATGCCTTAATGTCTCTATATGGACATCACTTCCCATGAGTTTGCTTGATTTCTTAATAGGAAGTGGATATCATAACATCACTGTGGGGCTGTCAAGCCCTTTGTATCAATTCTTGACTCCTATACCTGATTAAAAGCCACTGAACTGATGTCCTTGCTTTTTATGCATGTCACGTAGTATTACTTTTTATACTTGGGAAGTCACATCTCTTTTAGCCTGGTATCTCTATCCCAAAGTTAATACTTGTATCAGTTAGGAGAAACTCTGTTATGCTGAAGTAACAAATTATCACTCAAATTTTAATGTCTTTCAGTAACAAAATATCATTCAACTCCATAAACATGTGAACATGGGTTGGATGTAATTCTGTTCCATGTTATCTTTATCTCAGGAATCCAACTGATAAAGTGGTACCAGTCTGAAGCATCACCCTCAATTGGGAAAACCAAATCATGTGACCATGTCTTACTTCAACAATATTGAAATGTATAGTTTTCACAATGAGGGGCTGTTGCAGGAAGTTTATCAAACACAAATGAGCAATAACATGATCTGCTTTTATAGTGAAGTAAGCAGTGGTCATAAATATAGGAAAGTCTCTATGGAGACCTTAGAAATTCTTCAGATTACTAACATAGGAAGCACAAATTCTGGCTTTCCATATCTCCAAATTGCACAACTGGTAAAATCTAGTGATTCAAAAATTATAGTTTTTAACTTAATAGCAAGGTAGGTTTAAATCTTATTTTTAAAGGAACCATATTTCAGAATTTCTTCTAAGAAAGATAGTGACTATTACAGGGGAATTACATACAATTGTCCCTCTTTTTGCCTTGCATTTTATCCAGCTAGAAGAGATCAGAAAAAGCAAATCAAGGTCATTCTCTAAATTATGAATCCCTTTGATATTATATAAAAATATGATGTAAATACACCATCAAAGGCTGAGCTCATTTCTAAAGAGAAATGATATATCCAATCAATTTGTTCACATCAAATGGGTGTAGTGAGAACTTTAAATAAATTACTGATAAGAAAGAAATGCCTAGTAGTAAAGAGGCGAAACAAATGATAGTAAAATCGCATATGAACCCATGGGAAATACAATGTTATAGTCGGAAAACTGACAACAAAATTAAACTAATAAATGTGAAATGCATAATATATCAATTCAATAACCCTGCAGTGAATGTACTATTTTGCTTTCCCAATAAAGTAGCTTATTTATTATATTATTTTTTTAAGAACAGGAATAAGTACTGAGAATTTTAAGAAGCCAGAGTTCTTTCAAATTCCTTTGAAGGAATAAAACAAGAGCAATGTAACTGACTTTCTAGGGACTGTAGAAAACTTGTTTATTTTAGATTTTATAGGAACAAAGGTGTTCCCAGCTCAGATATTGGCTTAGCTTCAGCAAAACTGCAAGAACACTGAATAATTTGGACCTTGGTGAGAAAACACTGTATTCTAGTGAGAAAGGAAAATAATCAATTTCTATCTCTAATGGTTTTTGTACATACAAAGGTTTTATTATTATGTCATATTTTTAGTTTAGTATGCAAGAGAGAGTAGTACTTAGTGTATAATTTGCCATTGTAAATGAAATAAAATAAAACAAGTAGTTCACAAAGTGTGGCAGTCAATAGCAAATGGTTTACATAAAGAATCACAAATCTCTGCATTTAAATAGTAGGCAAAGGATGTAGGAAAACTATCAGATTGTGACACAATGTTTGAGTTTACCCATGCTAGCATTTTACCTTTGTCCAGCAAGGGAGAATGCTTCTTTAATTATCCAAAAATATTCCTAGAAGGAAGTTGCTATTACAAGATGTGTCTAAATCTATTTTACACATGGAGAAAATGAAGAAGTGATTTAGGGAGAAGTAGAGACATAGAAATTGACCATCAAAGTCTAGAGAGTTCTCTCAACTCTTTTTTAATTCTGGCATAATTTACCAAACACCCCAAGTTTATCTCCATTCAACATAACCCCCCCAAAAAAAACGACTTGTAATGTCTACTGTATTTATCTGTAGTCTCCAAACTCTATCATCTTAATAATGCAGTTGCTGATGGGGGATTAACCACCCCAAAATCTCTTGAAGTTCCTAGGATGACACATGGCAAAAGGCTAATTAGAAAGGCCTTGATAGACTTCAGAGAGCAGTGTGGCCACATGCCCAATACCTCTGTGACTGAGTTTGAGTTCCAAGAGCCTTAGATATACTCTGAAATGTTTTGCCATTTGGGAAATTAAAATTTACAGTGACAAAATTGCATGTGTTTAAAAAAAGCCAAACAAAACCAGAAGAATGACTTCAATTAATGGGTCAGCCTAGGGAAATGGATTTTTATTTGTTAAGAACCAAGGGACTGAATAAAGACCCATCAATATACAGTACCAGGTAATTCTAATTAACTACTGTAAGCAAGAAGTTTGTCTCACTTAGTTTAGGAGACACAGGGGGAAATAGCACTTCCTTCTTAATGCACAGGTATTATCTAACATTCTACAAGGAGAGAAAGAAAATCTTGTCTTCCCTGGAAATCTTTGATTGTTCTTATCTAGATAATATTTTTGTTAATCAGTATTTGATTAGGCATTTTCATTTTCAAAGTACTTTGAAACCTTAAATTTTATGATAAAAACATTTTTTGCTCATTAACATTTTGTTTTTAATAAAGTGTAAAAACACAGAAGGAAGCTACAAGTTGGAAGGATAAAAGGATAAATTTGCAGTTTCACATTATATGGGGATGGAGAGAAAAACTGTCCTTTGATTGCCAGTTTCATCTATTTAATTTCTATTTTCTGCCTATGTGGTGTCTATTACTACAGTTTTATTGAAATGGCCAATTTATTAACATCTAAGTTTTACTAATAAGTTAATCATTTATGTTGAAAATTCCCCACTAAATTTCATACATATATATTTTATAGATATAATAGAATGAATATTAGTAACTATTCTATAATTTTTACTTAACATATTAAGTGTAGTATTTTTTTCATTTTTTTCATTTGATCCATTCATTGGCTATATAAGATTTTGTCATGCTAATGTGTTATAATTTATTAAATTCTTCACTAAGGTGAAATACTTATAGTTCTTCAAAACATTATTGACTTCTTTTGCAGTATTATTGATACTAGAACAAAGATCGTTTTTCCATTCATACTTAATTATTTCCTTAAGGGAAATCATAGGAGTAAAACTACTGAGTCAAAAGATACGACAGACCTAATGACATTTTTGCTATATGTTTTTATTTTACATTATACAGGATGATCACTAAATAATTCCAATAGCAGTAAATGGGTGTATCATTTTTACCATAACATGACCAAGAGTAGAAGTAGTGAAAAAGCTGATACTTCGTTAAATGCAATATAATGTTTCAAGCTCACTTAAAATTCTATTTCTTTGACAATTAGACAGTTATAGTTAAGCTAATTAAAGCCATTGCAATCATTAAACTTTGATTTTCTGAGTTAGTCAGGTAAGTATAAAATTGAGTTTCAGGATTCCATGAGTAGAACTTATTAAACAATGTATATTACTAAATAAAATTATTTATAAGGTTGAACTCCCTTACTTACTTATAAAATGTGCCAAAAGAATCTTGTTAAAAGAATGATCTCATTTTAAAAAGGTTTCAAATGAATTCATTCTATCAAGGCCTGTACCCCCAAGGGTATGGCCCCAGTATTTCAAATTTTATTTGTCTTTGATTGAAAATTTGATTTATTAATAGTATTGCAGTGATTCTTTTACCCATGTGCATAGTGCAACTCATCTTTATCTTCCTTTCAGGAAAAACAAGAAAAGCTTTTTTGTACATTTGTTTGATCTTTCTCGTTTCAGAGTTCATTACTGAGTTCTCTATAAAAAAGAAAAAAAAATACATATAGTTTTTGAGAAGGAAGTTCCTATTGTAGGCACTTCAAGCAAGCTAGAAAGGGAGAGTTTGTTGATTTAGCTTATATATTGTGGTTTTGAGTGAACTATTTTACTTTCAATTGGACCAGGGATCAAATTCCCTCTGCAGTATATATGGTTAAAGAGCTGGCTGGAACTTCTTCATGGACTGGGGCTCATTTCCCTTGGTAGTTTTCCCTTATTGACTCTTTACACATTCAACTTCATTTTATCTTGAAATAGCCCTCATTTAAAAAAAAAGGGTAAAATTATAGTGAGAGATGTTGCATGGTATGCCTATATTCACACAGCAGGTATCTATCAAGATTACTCTTTTCAAAAATATCTGACCCCAAAGTGCCTAATCAACTGAATCAAGTCATGCTGCTTCCTATCTTTGGCAACATACTTTGTAAAATGAAAAAAAATATTTCATGATGGCAGCCTGCTATATGTCAGAAAGCATTTCTGCTGTCCATCTGGCAGTGACCTGAAAGGTTAAACACTACTGTGTCTTCCAGTATCTTGGTCTTGGACGTCTAGCCTCCAGAACTGTAAAAATAAATTTATGTTGTTTATAAACCACTAAATCCATGGTATTTTGTTTTAGCAACCCAAGCAAACTAAAGACAGAAACTTGGTGCTGAAAAAGGGGGATGCTTTTATCACAAATACCTAAAGTGTAGAAATGGGTTGAGGCTGGGAGAATTTTGAAGTACATCCTAGAAAAAGCCTCTGTTGTTGTAAGTGTAATGTTAAGGGAGATTTTGGTGAGATCCCAGAAAGAAAAAAAGGAGAGCTAAGGCGAAAGTGTCAAATCTTTTAGGAATACCTAAGTAATCCTCAATATAATGTCTGTAAAAATGAGGATGGTAAAGGTGATTCTGATGAGATCTCAGGTAGAAATCATATATCTCTATGGCTACGTGATTTTCCTTAGCAGGACTGAGCCACACTGGTATTGAATTAGAAAGGGAATGTGTAGAGTTGAGAGTTTACATGGAGACACAAACTGAGGAGCAAGCAAAATGGGACACAGGATGTGAAGTTGTCCGAGGAAAGGATCAAGACTGGAAGTGAAAGGGAGGGAAATGGGGGAGAAAGCTGATAGAAAGGAAGTGGTAATGTTAAAGGGCAAGAAGTCTCAGTAAGATCAAATAGCAGATTTGTAAGGTCATGGAAAAGTCCCAGAGATGGGCAAAAATGAATAGTGTACAATTGGAGCAAGACAATGAACTGCACAACTTTGAGGTCAAATGGTCAAGTAAAGAGGAGATGGAGATGGTGGAACAGCCCTGGACAATGTGGTAGGAGCTACGTACTAGAAATAAGAATTGGTAGTGACTCAGGTATCAGGAAGGCAAGATTATATGACAGGCAGTGATGGAAAATAGAATGTTACCTGAGTGCAGAGTGATACAACCCAGGCAAAAGGCAGGGAAGTTTAAGGATTTGGGGATGGCATAGGACATGACAGTTATGGAAATTTAGTGGAAGTGGGCAATATAATTTTTGTAAAATCTTGTCTTCTTCATCATCTTCATTTTATTCCCCTTCTCCTTCTTTTCCTCCTTTCTCCATTCTCCTTCTCGTCATTTTCTTCTGGGTCTTTTGATTATAAGCTGTAGGAGAAAATACCATTTCCATTTCAAGGTTAGATTGGCCTCATGAATTTGCAGCTGAGCTTCCTAAACAAAAGAAAAGGCAGATTAAAATAAGGGGCTTAGTATTCAGAAATGGAAACTGTATATTTCCCCCTAAATTCTATTATATAAAGAATAATGGAAAAATGATTCCTACTTCAAAGAATAAGATAGCTATTATCTCTTATGTATTACCTTTCTTCTCCTTGGGGGAATATATTATAACTCAGGATTCTAATAAGTATGGTTTAGTGTGTTTCAAACAAAATTATTCTGTAACTTGTTTGTGGTACTGGGGATTGAACCCAGGTGCACTCTACTGAGCTATATCCCCACTCCTTTTTGTTTATCATTTTGTGACAGGGTCTTCCTAAGTTGCTGAGCCTGGCCTTGAACTTGCAATCCTCCTGCCTCAGCCTTCATAGTACCTGGGATTATAGGCATGCATCATCATGCCTGGTCTATTATGAGAATTTCTGATATGGTGATGGATATTTCTTCCTATGATATATCTAAATAAATATAAGTGCTCTAAGTGAAAATTTATCCTTGGACTCCATTACTTTTATTTTATTTACTTTTTCTTTTCTTTCTTTTTTTTTTTTTCTTTGGTGGTGCTGGGGATTGAACCCAGGGCCTTGTGCACGTGAGGCAAGCGCTCTACCAACTGAACTATATAACCAGCCCTTTCCTTGGACCCCATTACCAAGGAAAAGAAAATATAGATAATTTAGCAGATAGTCCATTAGGTTTTTGTCCTATTCTCACAACCTAGCTCACTTTAAATATATTTATATTTTATAGTTTTTATCTGTCTGTAAATAATTATTTATAATTAATATAAATAGTAATTATGTAATATATTACATAAAACAAATGTGTGTGTGTGTGTGTGTGTGTGAGTGTGTGTGTGGTGGAATTTTGACTGGAATTTCCAGTTGACTGATGGATTTAGTCTACCTAGTCACAAAATCTACCAAATGTAACATGTTAGATTTTGCATTTTTAAAAAATCTCATAACTAATTTTTTTCCCCTTGTAAAGTTTTTCTCAGGCATATTATAGCTCAGTTTTTCCTGCAGTAGTGATATATATGCAGATACATAGTACATACACATATGCAGATGTATAAACTTTGGAATTCCATTCTACTACCTGAGGCCAGTAACAAGAATGGCTTTGAAATATGAGTTGGCCTTTCAATTTGGTGCAATCTCACCCTAAAGGTAACAATTCTGTGCTCACATTTCAAAGACGTTTAAGAGACTGTTGAAGATAGAATCTGATAAGCAAATTTTTGTATAGTTCCACTTGTGCTCTCATTTTTCTTTTTCACTTTTCGTTTTAAATAATGAAAGAGATACGGCTGGAAAGGTCAAATGCTTTAGGTTTTGTCAGGCAGTTTGGGATTTCTCTGGTGAAGAATACATCCCAATTCCCTGGAATGTCAAATTGCAGCAGAGTCGGTCACTAGAACCAGGACAGATGGAGTCCCCTGGGAGGGTTGGCCCACTTTCCCTTCTTAACATGCACAATTAAAACTTGAAACTATAAAGTTCTTTGACCTCAAATTTGTTTGGAAAAAAAAAAAGAAAAAAAGTATTCTTTTTAACCTCCAAGAGAGTTAAGTCAAAGATTTAAAAACCATTTCTCCAAAGAAAAATCAAAAAAGGAAGCAGATGATATTGAAATGGAATATCATGTTTTTATACAGATTATTTAATTCAAAAGTTGTAAGTAAATATTCAATGTGCAGAAAATTGCATGTGACTGATAAATAGTGCTATTGCTAATATTGGAGTCTTGTCTTTAACTTCAAAGGACATGGCTTGAATGCCTTCGGCTATTATTGTGACTATATTTAACATTACTTGGTTGAAAAGCTTTACAAGATAGGCTGTTGTATTTTTTTCCCTATAAAGTTGGAGATATATAGAAACAGAATATGGTTTTCACAATATCTCATAAAAACAGGATTCTTACCTGGTTTTCTCATGACGGTGTCCAGCATTTTATTACCTGATAGCAAACTGGTTCTCAGTGTATGTTGAATAAATGAATGAATAAATGAGTGATCAATTTTTAGTTGGGAGGCTTGAGTTTTTCATAGAAATGCTAAGTGGTTTTGTACAAAGTATTTAATAATTTTATGCAGCGTCTTCCTTTTAGAATTCCTACGAATATTATGAATATTAATAATAATGGATCTAAAGAATATCATTACTTCACTTGGGAACATAGTATGTTAATATTATTTGCATATCATCATTAATGCTCATTTTTGGAATCTGACTCTATCACACTGCCACTTCCAATTTCCATCATATATTTCAGTCAAAGGTTTTGAAAAATATTGTGATATTAGGAATATTTGTATTGCTGTTGCCATTGTATCATACATATATGTATAAAGTTACATGCATGTATGTACATAAACATAAAGAATATTCAAGCCATACATATGTATTAAATACCTACTATGAATCAATTTTTCTTTGAATAGCTGTAGATATAACAATAAATCATATAGAAAAAAAATTCCTGAGTTTACTAAATTTACTTTCTTATTACCTGTTTATGTGCACCACCATCCATGGATAAATACTTAGAAGAAAATAAATAGGCTAAATACAAAAGAAAGTGATAAATAGATGAGAGATATTTTAGACTGAGTTATGAGAAAGCGCTCTTACAAGAGATGGCATTTGAACTGAGCCAGTTCAAAACCAGGGCTGGAGCTGGGTTTGTGGCTCAGTGGTAGAGCTCTCACTTAGAGCATGTGAGGCCCTGGGTTTGGTCCTCAGTACCACATACAAATAAATAAATAAAGGTATAATAAATATATTTAAAAAGAACCAGTGCTGAAGTCCTAAAGCAAGAATGAGTTTGGGAGGTTTTAGGGGAACAACAATACATTCATTGTGGCTGAAACACAGAGAGTAAATGGAGAATAATATATTTGTACCAGGATTCTATGCACACACACACATACAAAAAAAAAAGGTAGTAAATTTTTTATTTGTCCTTTACAAAGTTATTTTCATTAGCACTGTAAAAGGAAGGAACAGTAATATATATCCTGGGTTTCATGATTTTTTCCAGTACATTGTTCCAGTCTACTTCCTGGGTGTCCTGGATCCTCACCAGGTCACTCACACCAAGGAGTGGTCAGTATTCCAATAGCTGATAAATATGTGAACACATTCTGTTTTTGTAAACTGGAAGTGTTTGAAGAGAAGACTGATCCATGCATTATTGTATGCTTTTTTTCCTTTCATAGTAAAAAGAATATTAGGCTGAAGAAGGGGTATAAACAATGGGGAAATGAAAGATGAGCACATCTCTGTGTCTCCAAAGATGAAAATATTTACTAACACATGCTTGGTTGTCATAATATGTTAAGAGGTAAGAAAAAACAATGCATTTTTATACAGCACAAAAAGACATACAGATAGGATCCATAAATATCATTAAATGCTAACTAAAACATTAAGACAAAGAAACATGAAATGTGAATCTTCAGTAGGCATCTAAGCTTTTTAGCATGACAATTTAAATATATACACAATACTAGAAAGAAAAAAAACTGAACCCATATGTTTCCATTAGCAACTTAACAATTATCAAAGTTCTTCCTTCATTATTCTACATAACCCTTACTCCTTCAACTTTGTCTCTAAGTCCTGGATATTACTTTGTTTCATCCATAAACATGTCAGTATGGTTCATTAACACATAAGGCACATTTGAACAAATATCACCACAAAGACATTACCTCAACTAAGAAAATTAAATACTTTTTTATATCATGTAATCATCAGGCTATATTCAAATTCTCTAATTGTGTTAGTCATACAATTTTGTGGTTAGATTTTCAAGTCAGATTCCAAAAAGAGGAGTGCAAATAGAATCAGGTTTGTAATCTCTCCTAAGTATGTTTTCTATAATAGTACCCATCCTAAACTTTATTATTTGTTAGGAAATTGGAACATTTTTCTAATGAAATATAACCCTACCCTTGATCCTGCATATTCTCGATTTATAATCTATGTGCTTGTTTTTTTGTTTGTTTGTTTTTGTGGTACTGGGGATCAGACCCAGTCCCTCACACATTCACAGGTGTTAGGCAGGCTCTTTACCCTTGATCAATATCCTCAGGCGCAGAATTTTTTTTTTTTTTGCTGTTTTCTAAAACTCTTCTTCTAGTCTATATATTTTCCCTAGTTAGAGTTTTATTAGATTAAAAATCAATTATTTTTTCAAGAATATTTATAGGCAGCATGTGTTACTTTTACATCATAGGTAAAGGTAAGCACCAAATAGCTGGTCATTACACCAATAATCTAAGACTGATTAATGGGGGTGGGTACTGTCAGCCTGGCCCCATCTACTATAAACTTTCCCATCAATATTCTACCTGTTAGTCTTAGTTTCTACTGATGAACATTGCCCAGAATCATTATTTCATTAAGATTCATAAAATAGTAATTTTAAATTCTATTATTCTATTTTCTATCATAATTCTTTCATAAAAAAGAAATTGCCCTCATTAACTATGTGAGTAACCTGAATTATATTTAACTATTTCAACTATCCTTTATGGAATTAAAAAAAAAGGTTTAGAGATGCAGTATAGAGAGAATAGTGGTCAGTTTATATCTATGTGTCTATTATCTATTTTAAGATGCCACATCTTATTAAGTTCTCAGTAAAGCTTTATGGTGTTTGAGTTGACAGTTTCCCTCCTTTGCTTTCTTCTTCCCTCCCTCCTTCCCTTCCTTCCTGATATAGTTCACAGTTCCAGCTTGTATAGCTGAACAAATTTTAATAGATATGCACATATATAACTTTCACCAAAGACCTGACCTACAACATTAACATCACCACGGAGTATTCGAATGCCTTCCAGTCAACTGTACTTTTCCCCCAAGGGGTAATGATTTTTTTTATTTGAGTCTCCATAGATTAGTTTTTGTCTCTTCTTGGTGTTTGCATACATTAAACCATATAGAATGGAGATTTACTTGTGTATAGAAGAAGGTAGACTATCTGGATAATTTTTCCCTAACACAACATGTTTGTGCATCATCCATGTTGCTAAGTATGGCAGCATCTCATTATTTTTGATTAGTGATATTATTTCATTGTATGAACATACAATAATACCCTTATTCTAGTTTTTGACTTTAATGAGTAAGGTTGCCATAAAAAAATTTGTAAATTAATTATATGGATATATGTTTTATTTTCTTGGATGAATCCTAATAAAAGAAAGTTTTAGGCTTGTTATAAATTAAATATGTCCTTACTAAGGTAAAATTAAGATATATTAAACTACATATCTTTATATAGTATGGTCACTTTGGATATATGTACATAACCTTAAAAACATAGCCAAAATAAAGGTAAACATTTCCATCACTTCCCAAAACTAAGCTTTCCTAATCTGTAATATTTTCATATCTTCACTGCCCATCCACAGGAACCACTGGTTTGCTTTATGATCATAGAGAGTAGTATGCATTTTCTAGAGTTTTATAAGTGGAATTACCTAGTACTTACCTTATTTCCCCTGGCTTCTTTCACTTGGAAAATGATTTTGAGGTAGTTCATGTGTGTATTACTCAATACTTATTTGCTGGTCTGTTTTCCATTGTACATAAAAGCCACTATTTGCTTGTCTGTTCACCTTTTGATGATTCAGGATTTCCCAATTTGTGCTATCATTAAAAAAAATGCTGCTCTGAATATTTGTATAAATATTTTTGGTGGGAACATTTATTTTCTTTTCTGTTGTAGAGACACTTAATTGTAAAACAACTGGGATGTATTGGTAGGCACATGTTGACGTTTTTATGAAACTACTAAATTTTTCCAACTACTTTCCTCCCCCTAGTGGCTATAGCATTTCTATCAAGAATAGGGAATCCAGCTGGGCGTGGTGGCACACACCTGTAATCCCTGGGGCTTGGGAGGCTGAGGCAAGAGAATCACAAGTTCAGTGCCAGCTTCAGCAAAAGTGAGGTGTTAAGCAACTCAGTGAAACTCTGTCTCTAAATAAAATAGAGCTGGGGATGTGGCTCAGTGGTTGAGTGCCCCTGAGTTCAATCTCTGGTATCCTCCACTTAAAAAAAAAAAAAAAAAAAACAGGAGAGAGATATAGTTGTTTTACTCCCGCCAGTACTTAAAATGGCTGGGAATTTTGGTGATGGTGATTTTAATTTAGCCATCCTAATGGGCATATAGCAGTATCTCCTTGTGTTTTTAATTTTTATAACTCCAATGGCTAATGATGATCAGCATTGGATAAAAGATTTTAGAATCTTTTATCCAATTTATTATTCTTTGCCCTCCTATAACTGAGGTCTGAAGGTTTAAATGTGATGCATACAACTTCCTTAAATGATGTATGTTGTGAAAGTAACCCCCAATCTGTGGCATACTTTTTGTTAACTTAATGATAGAGAGCAGAAGTTCTTAGTTTTGATGAAGTCTAATTTATATACATATATATTTACACACACATATATATAATACGCATGATTATAATATATATAATATAATATTACAGCATATAAATTTTTTAAATTTGTTATACATAACAGTAGAATGCATTTTGACACATTGTACATAAATGGAGTATAACTTCTCATTTGTCTGGTCAGACATGATGTAGAATTAAACACTTCCCTCTGTCTGGTCCAAATTACCTCTATTCTGCTCTATTCTGTTGAAGTCCAATTTATCATTTTTTTTATATTGCTCATGCTCTATGGCTTTATTTTTCTTTTTTCTTTTTTAAATTTGTTCATCAAAAAACCACAGAGATTTTCTCCAAGGAGTTTTATGGCTTTGGGTTTTACATTGGTTCTATAATCTAATTTATATTAATATTTGTGAGTGATACAAGGCAAAGATAGACAGCAATATGTTTTATGAACTTTTTCACATGTTGAAAAGTTTGTAGTTTGCTCTGAATTCACCTGACATCTGTGTCAAAAATCAATTCATATATTGTATTTGTCTGTTTCTGGACTTTCTTTGCTGGTGCCTTGATCCATCTTTTACAAATACACAATAAATTGGATTATTGTGGTTTTATATCATATCTTGAAATCAGAGTAAACCCTCTAACTTTATTCTTATTGCTTTGGTTATTCTTGATCCTTTACAGTTTCATATAGATTTTAAATGAACTCATTAATTTCTAGCCCCCAAAAAAGCCTATTAAAATTTTGATTGGGTTTACAATGTATCAATATATTAGTTTTGGAGGAATGGTCCTATTAATATATATGTTTGACAGAGCCCTATATATGTTTCATAAAAATTTTGACAAAGGTAGTTAGGTGGGAGAAAAATAAGTTATTTTTAACAAATGGTTGTGGGACAACTGCATACCCACAAGAGTTTGGTTTCCCCCCAAGTTTTACCTCATCTTCTATGAAAACATATATTTCATATATTTCCCCACCAACCCCTTCAATGTAATTCAGAGCCTTTTCCAGGGCTGTCTTTCATGATGAGGGTCTTGTGTCTTCTGATGCAAGAAACAAATAATATGTGTGATACTAATATTTCTGATCATTATTTGCACATGGGGGAAAAATGACTTCATTCTTATTCCATGCCCTAAAATAAATTTTATATGATCACACATTTAAATTTGAAACCTAAAACTATAAACTCTTGAAGAACATATATATATGTATAATATATATTTTTTATATTATAGAAGGCAAACCTGTTTTTAATTGAACCTCTAAAATTAGGAAATAAAAATCAGATAAATTGGAGACCATCAAAATGTAAAATAGCTGCCATAAATAGGCAAGAAAAAAATTCAAAATGTACATCTGAAAAATGAATTGTATCAAGAATATAGAAAGAAAATCAGTAAAGCTCAATAATAAAAAGCAACCAATCTAATTAAAAATGAGCAAAAATATTGAATAATTTATACAGGAAAATATATGAAAGGCAAGTAACCATATGCATAGATATTTAACATTATTAGTCATCCTAGAGATGCAAATTGAAAACCAAAGAATTCAATTTGAAACTTCAGTGAGTCACATTTTACACCTACTAGAATGGTTGAGATTAAAGAAAAAGAAAAAAGAAAATATAAAATAAGGATGTGGAATAACTAATCTCATGTGTCCTGGGGAGCATGTAAAGTAGCTCAACCATTTTTGAGAAGTGTGTGGTTGTTTCTTCTAAAGTGAAATATTCCTCTATTCTAGAAAGTAGTTTTAATTCTTATCTCCATCCCCTATTGTCCAGAAACCCAGGGCTTTGTTCAGGGCCATAAGAAACAGATAAACCGAGCTGTATCTCCTATTAGCAGGAGCTGATTAATGTGCCTCTTTGTGTACAATCCCAGGGTTTTTGTTAGGGTGATGGAGAGAGGATATTAGTACCCTCCTTGGAAGCCATGCTAAAATATACTCAGTTCCTATCCTATTTGAGGATCCAGGAAATAAGAAGATTCTCAATCCTTGAGGTAGATGGGCTGCCCACTCATTTCAATATGTAGTGCAGGAGGACTCTTTATGTACTATTGCAGTAAATGTTAGGACCAACCAGCTGAACATTGTAGGCAAAAAAGTTGAAGAAGTTAGGGGTGGAAGAAAGAGGATAAAGAGTAAGGAAGAAAAGAGGTAAAAGAAAACAAAATAAGGTTGAGGGGCCTGGTAGGCTACTATTTATGTGTTCTACTTGTATATTATAGGAATTAAATAAAAGAAAAAAAAAGGAGGCCCAGTTAGTATTTGGCCTAATTTATACTTGACTTATGATCTGGTGAATTGAATTCAGAGCATTTTCCGGCAGAAGTCCCACTACTACAATTGTGCCACTTGCCTTTTTTTTTTTCTTCATTGTGACTTCCACTGGTCCCTGTAAATTTTCATTTTGTTGATTTCTGATTACTTCTCCAATTTAACAATGTTATGTTGAATTCAAATGCCATCCTCCAGAGTGCTGCTCTTTTTGAACTTTCTTGGGTTTCATTTGCAAGTTTGGGAATATACTCTCTATTACCATTTCATGGTTGGAAATATTAAGTATGAAGCTTGAAACACATAATAAAATTTCCTAAACAATTTCAAGGCATCACAAACATTAAGAATAATCAAAGCCACAGTGTCCACATGAATTAAGGTTTGGAAATTTTTATCTTCCATTAAGACATCAAATTCTGGTATTGTATAAATGTTACTTACACTTTGTTAGAAAGAATTCTGATAACTGGAACCAAGGCAAAACTCAGTGGCATTTCAGTGTAAAGCCAAGGTTAGAGAGCCAAAATCACTTTAAAATTAGGGAATAAGAGTAGAATTAGACCTCCAAACCAAATTTTCTCAGAGATGTATTTTAAAAAACACATCAAAATTACCAAGCTAACATTTTACTTTATTGCAATATGTAAACAGTTTTATGAATTACACCACATTTGAAATATGGGAAACATTTTAATTTACATCTGATGTTTAAAATATTTTCTCAATGAGGAACAGGTGTCCATTGCACTTAGACTAACAGCTCCATTTGTTGAATCTGACAACAGTTTTAAATGAAAAGGAAGATTGTCTCATTCACCTCAAATTTTCTAGTGATATGCTGAGAGTTGTGTTTTTCATTCCTGTTTTGCTTCATCTGCTATGAAAACACACATTTCTCTACTCTCCCTCTTCACTCCAATTCAGAATCATCTCAGGGGCTGTTTTGTCATCGTAAGGGTCTGGTATCTTCTGATTGAAGAAGCAAGTCATGTGATGCCAATCCTAATCATTATATCTTGTTACCTCAGAAAAGACTGTAAGACTATTTCAAGTTGAAATCTCTGGGCACCTTTTTTAATAAAGCAGGTGCGCTAAAATTTTTCTAAATTCTCTTCCACTCATGAAATATTTTCCTTGCTTATCAAAACTGCAATGAAATATTAGTCCTCAGATAACAAAATATTACCACAATATTACTCCATACCACACTTCTTCAGAGGACAATAATAATACTAATGGGTAACATTCATTGCATGCTATTTGCTGGACACTACTTTAAATGACATACATATTAATTTAATCATCTCAGCAAACCCAATTTATAGAACAGAAAACTGAGCAGAAAGAAGCAAATTTTCTTACCTAGAAAGTAGGTGTTCGATATAACAGATGAACTTTACCAACTGAGGCTAGACTTCATGTATTATATGCCACACACTCCACCTTTTGAAACAGTGGGCTGTGGGTCCTAACCTGGGGAAGGCACTTTCTGATATCTTGAAGATGAGAGAACAAGAAGCCTGAGTTTAGTGAAGATTTTTAACATCACTTTAATATAAAGTACATATACCACATTTGTCTGTGAGTAAAGATGGGCACATTAGAAGCAGGGCCGGCCGGAAATGTCCTGGAATAATACTTATAGACATCTTGTGAGGCCCTTACTGATCATATGGAAAATGGAGATCAACATGAATTTTTCGTTTTCATTATGCTAACCTAACCCACATGTATTTGGAGGTGGAGGCCCATGGGAGGAAGTTAGGTGTTAAGAGTAAAGTCCTCATGAAGAGGATTAGTGACCTTGGAAAAGGGAGCCTACCAAGGCCCATTGCTCCTTCTACCAAGTGAGAATACAAGGAGAAGATGGCAGCTTACAACCTAAAAGAGGGTCTTCCCCTCAACCTAGCCATGCTGGTACCTAGAGAGCAGACTTCCAGTCTCCAGAACTACAAGAAAATTTTTTCTGTTATTTATATACACCACCATCCATATGGTACATTGCTATAGCTGCCCAAATGGGCTAAGACAAACAGATATGCCTCAGTTACACAATTTTCATTCTCTAGGGTATTCAGGGTTTTTTTTAAATTTTCCATCATTATAGAAAACGAGGTAATGAACACCTTTGTACATGAATCTTAGTATAAGGTTCTTTGGCAGGATTCATAGAAATACATACATTTGATTAAAAAGGTGATAGCCTTCTCTGAAGCTCTGATTATTTTGAAAAGTAGTTTTTTTGTTTTGTTTTTTTAGCATTGGTTCAATATTTTTTTCCCAGCTGAAAATGAGATACAGGCAATGAGAATAGCTTAGGAACAGGCTGGGTTCAAGAGCCCTATGATGTCTTTCAAATGTTTCTTGGAATAGAAAAGTTATTTCCCACTGACTTTTCAAAGTAAGAATCGATGACCAGGCTTCTTATAGTTTTGTCAGGAAGATTACCTGTTGAAATCCAATACAAAACTTTAAACAAACATCTAAGAAATCTATTCTTCCAGGCTGATCACTGACATCATATTTTAGATGGTTTGATAAAATTACTTAGGCTCTTCCTTTGGGTAACTGGAAATTTGACCAAGAATTTCAGTCTCTGAGTAAATATAGAAAGTAATTTGTCTTGATAGTGCCCAAAATTCTTTTTGACCCCATTAGGAGCCTCAGACTATAGGAAATATCATCTCATATGATGTACACATATACAATTGGATGAAGTTATGCTATTTCATGGATTTGAAAAGATATTGAGTTATTTGTTTATATTTCATTATAATGACAATAGATTTTGAAAGTATTTTATAGAGTTAATATTTCCTCAAAGTTAGATTGTTTTATATTCTACTATTTTCAAATAACTGAAGCTGATGATAAGTGATTTGCTCTAAATGCACCAAATTCTCCTAGATTTTAGCATTTGTATTATGTAATTTATTGTTAACCTAATCATTTATCCCAGAGTTTTCCTTTCAGTAACCATGCAGACTATTGCCAAATTAAGTTTCATATCCAAAGCAAGTATAACTTTCTTTGAAACCTAGAAGTCCTTTGTAGAGAAAAGATAACTTAGTTTGAGTCACCGCTATGTTGTTACAAAGCAGGAAGTTAATCTTGCACCAAAAGCCAAAACAACTCTTCCTTTTCCAACTTTAAACACAGTCCTAACATAAATATGAGTCCAGTGATGGGAGAAGAGTTACATTACAACATTTAGACTTAAGTTTCAAGATTTATTAAGTAGAGCATATTCATGTATGGAATCTGATTTTTTTTAACGTATGAGACATTTCAGTTTAAGAATATGGGTAAAACAATATTGCAAACTGGAAATATTGGTTGTTGTAAATAGGGAAGGATGCTCACACACAAACACACACAGACACTACAAAAAAGGCCATGTGAAGGCATACAAAAAAGTGGCTATTTATAAACCAGGAAGAAGTTCTCGTCAGAAACTAAATTAGCTGGCAACTTTCATAGATTTCTAGCCTCCAAAACTATAAGACAAAAACTTCTGTTGTTGAAGCCACCAGTCTGTGGTATTTTGTTATGGCTACCCTCACTGACTAACATGGGACGTTCCATAGCAGAGGGCAGATTCTGATTTGGGTCAGAGCTATGGGTACTTAAAGTAGGTGATTATGTTATATTCAGTATTTCTGTGTGTTCTTATATGCTGCTCACACATAGTTTTGTACTGCTTTAGAATTATTTTAAGAAGGCCTTTTTAAAAATTCCTGAGTAGTGAATAAAAGGAAGGAAATTAACATTTATTGGACACTTAACATGTGCCAGGCACCATTACACATGTGTTTTCTCATTTAATCCTTAGAACATCTTGCAAAGTAAGTATTATTATTCCAATAATTTTAAAGAGATGAAATAACTCACCCAAACAATCACTTAGCTAGTTAATTGGCAGACTTGGGATTTAAACCCATCATTTCTTTTTCTTTTCTCTCTCTCTCTTTTTTTTTTTTTTTTTTTTTTGCACGGACATGGACTTTCCTTTATATAACATTCAGGGTCCAGTCAACAAACAGAAATCACTATGGTGTTTCAAATGGAGAGAATTGACTACACTGAGAATAGAAGAGCTGAAAGATCAAACAGAGGATAGTGAATCTGCCTAGAGAGTTACATAAACCCAGGCCTGGCTACCATCCTTAGGAGCAGTGGCCACTAAGGGAACAATGCTATTTCATTTCATGGGCCCCAGGAATGGAAGTCCCAGTGGAAGCTGGAAGTTCTCCTTACTGGTTCCATGGCAGGTGGGACCAAGGAAGAAATCTTGTCTAAAAGGAGGTAGAACTTCTGGCCTGGACACTGCTCAAAGCAGAGAGAGATATAAAGAATCACTCTGGCTTTTCTCTTCCTTCTGCCTTTCAGTCTTTATGAATCAGTGCTTTCAGGAATCCAGAAAGCAAGGGGTTCAGGAAATATGCTGTGGAACAAGATGGAAAGAAAGCAAGTATTGAATCTGGGAGCGAATAAGCACATGACTGGGGCAGACTATATCATGTTGCCATCTCAGAAACTGCAGCTCTCAGATTCTATATGTGTTTTGCATTTCTCTCAAATCCCAGTAGTGTCGTGCTCGCATTTGTGCCTTTACTTTGGAAAGGGCCTCACCACTCATTTAGATTTTCATTTTCATTTTCAGTTATGTTATAGAACTGTAACTCAAAGAGATAAAATTACTAAGTCAAAGAACAAGAGCAGAGCCAGTACCAGAGTGGAATTCTGAAACCAATCCAGCATGCTTCCCATTTCTCCATAAAGTGTTCCATTCACACTTTTCAAATAAAATTGAACGGATGGATTCAACTAAAGTGACTGTGGCCAAAGAGATATGGCAAGTGTCTGAAAGCCCAGCAACATGTTGCCTATACGGTACCATAAAGAATATCGCTGGTGTTTTATGCTCTTATTTACCATGAATTACTGTTCATCTTTTTTTTTTCTATACATATTTTAAATTTTCTCTTGATATCAGTGGTAAGTTTACCTGATTTTGAATTGCTTCCCGATTTGCTTCAACATATCTACTCTAAAACCAGGGGCCCTGGAAAATATGAATATAAACGAGGACTCTCTCCATAAGAAAACCACATGTAGACAGCAGGAAAGGTTTTTTCTTTAAATAAATATGATTTAAGTGTCGTCCTTAGAGGATCATCATCTGAGACTAATCCCCTCCTCCCCTATAACTTAGAGTAGTAATCAAAGAAAATCTCTAACCCAAGGGATAAATGTATTTATTTTGCCTCATAAAAATTCATAACAATTTCTTCTCACATTCTTGTTATATTTCCCAATAAATATAAAAGAGGAAAGTATATTTCTGTTTTCTCAGAATTTGCCCTGGACAAAGGAAAAGAAAAGAATTCAAATGAAAGTTTTATTCTGATCTTTCCCTTTGTGTTCTTCTAGCCCACCAGGCCACAACATCCCAGATTGAAGAATGTTAATTATCTTAGCTATGGAACTCTAAACAGTTTATTTTTTCTCAGCTAAAACTGGTTACATTAAAATAAACTCCAATCTTTCAAGACTTTCTTCCAACTTCTTTTCTGTCTCCACTGGCTTTATATATTGTCATCAATCCTGTCCTCAAAATATAGTTTATAGTTAATCTTGAGAAACAACCATGCCAGGTTCATTATGCAACTCTTGTAAGTTTCTACTTTCTTCTCCCTTCCAGCAAAGTCTTCTTTTCCTCCCCTATTTGTTATTTTCTATGTAGTAGTGCAGCATCATACCTGCCATTGACAGAACCAGGTGGTTCTGTTGTCCATAACTTTAGGAATGAGCCTCTCTACTTACTTCTCACCATCAGATATGTATGCACAACTCTACAACCATTTTTCAGAGGCAATAGTTGCAAAAATCCATTGATATGCTGAGGTAGACATATATGCCTACAGAGAGTGAGGTCTCTATGCTGCTCATTCCAGGAGTCACCAATTATCGCATGTGAATGGCATCCCCAGAGGCATGCAATGCACATCCATTTATATTGATTGCAATCACAATGTCTATTCCCCAAAGATATGCAAAAGGACTCCTATGCTTGAGACAATCAAGGTTGTGAACCAGATTCAGTTAAGGTTTGTTCGGATTTCAGGACAGTTCTGGCTAAGATTCCTCTGTCTATATGCCAGTGTCCTAAGTTGAATTATGCAAAGGTCCAGATCTCTTTCATAAGCATTCTGAGAAAGTCTACATTTCCTCACCACATCCAATTTCTCTCTACTGTTTCATCTAAGATGTACAACCTTCCCTTGTAGCTAGTAATTAGCTTTTTCAAGACTTCTCTTTGTCTTTCTTTCTCCCACTTAGCTCGCCTCTGTCCATTATTCTCACCACGTACAAATATATATTATGTCCAGAAAGAGACAAATGTCTATTAACCATTGCTTCTATAAATAATTATATGGTAGTAAAGAGATTAGCCCAAATATATGTACATATGAAAATCAGGTGCTAGCATTTACCAAAGCTTATTTTTCATAAGAATCTGTAAGAGCAATTTTTATTAATCAAACTTACAAAGTAACTATCCTTTAAATTATTAATAGAGAACTTAGACTGCATTAACTAGCAAGGTCCCATGAGCACCTGCTTGTGCTGAAAACAATTATAATAATTCTCTTTTCAGATAAAAGAAAAGAAATAACTAGCATTCATCATTAAGATGGTTCATTCAGAACGGCTCCCAGCATTATGCATTTTCCTGCCCTTTCACACTGCCTTTTCAATAAGATCAAGGAGGATTGAGACAACAGGGAATATCTGGGCCCACTCCAACTCAAAGGAGGTTCTTAGGTCTATAGCAGTTGACTATAACCTATGGTCACATGCTAGTTAACAGCTGAGTGGGTCTGCAGCTCAGTGATTCTGAATTCCCACAATATTATGTTATTTACCTTTTCAAGTAAACCAAGAGATATTCCTTTTAGTTTCTTGACCTGACAAAAGAAAATTAAACACAGACTTGTAATATAGCACATTTTTTCTTTTGTTCTGAGGGTTTCATTCACTGCCATGAAATTTGTGAGCCATGGATCAACTGATAGAATCAGACATGAGACTACTTACTAGAACTTCTCAGTATTTTTATAATCCCCCTGATAGTAGTTACTCATTCAAGCTTCCTTTTAGTGACTTAATTTTTTAAGTTCTACAGAAACTGTCAAAACTGATGTGTCCTTAAAGCTCATAACTTCATAAGCAACACAAATTGTATTTTCTGGTTGGCCACCAATACTACCATGAATATTTTCACCTTTATTTCCGTCATCTTCATAAGAACTTTATGTTTTGTTTTGTTTTCATTGTTTTGGAGAAGTGGGCAGGGAAGAGAGATGATTATGCTTTTAATATTTCAGTAGAAAACAACTAAAGGAGACTACAATACAGACACTGGACAGAGCACTAGTTTCACTCATTCAACTCATTACTGTTGGCAAGTTTATATCACAAATTTGTACCACAGCAATACTAAAATATTTTGCACATCAAATAATTCCATGTTGATCTGCAAATTGCCGAAATTACAAAGGTTACATTCATAACTTCAATAATCCATTGATTCTGTATGCATATCAAGCACATCCTGACCTTCATGGGGCATGGCCACCACTAGACTTCTCCCATTCCTTCCATTAGTGACTAAGAGGGAAGTAACTCCCAACTCCATGTCTATGCTCTAGTTGTGCCATTTATGACCCAGAATAACAGGAGGAAAATTCTCCTTTCCTAGACTTAGCTGATCTTCCTTGTTCTGGGGTCCTTTTAAAAAAACAACAGGAAGGAAAAAAAGAAAAAAGGAAACCTACAGTGGGGAAGCCTGAAGCTACAGCACAAATAATGATTATTCCTGTCAAGGTTTAGCTGTGGTTGCTAAGTTACTAGCCTGCTCTGAAAAACCTTGAAGTATGGGACACATTAGGAGCTCGTTAGGTCCTGGTGACTTGCGGTAAATGTACAATTTGTCTCTGTGCTAAACACACTTCAAAAATAACAATAAAAAACCCCACATGGCTTAAAATTTGTGACCTTTCTCTTTCTTGTTTCATTTCTCTCCCTCACCCAACATCTTCTAATCTGGTGTTATTAAAAAAGCAGCACTATTGGAAAAACAAACAGAGGCATTTTGCAAAGGACTAGAATGAGATATATTAGCTTAAAGCCTTTGGCATTTAATGAAGGTGTTCACAGAGAAAACCACATGAAGGGTCGAGGAAAACTAAAAGAAGGTTCTATAATAATTGTTTACAATGCAAGCTGTAGGGCCATCAGCTCAGTTTCAGAGAGCACCTGTAGTGTTTGTGCCAGGCTGAAAATTATTGCTGGAACAGAAGGCTCTTGACTGTTTTCTTTAAACTTGTATTCATTTTCTGCTTTTACTGTTAACATCAATCTTGGAATAAACCTAATGATTTTGTTTTCAGTTTGAAATTTTGATATGTGGGAATTACCACATTCTTTGCAACACAAACTTGGGTGACAGTTTTAGTTCACTAAGCCATTTTGCTCTCCATGGTGATTCGGCTTCCCTTTTTCCTTCTAGTTCTTATTGGTGCTGGTTGCAATTTCTTAAAGTTTGAAAAACACATAATGTTTTACTGAAAACAAACTAATAAGAAATTGGGGGTGGGTTAAAAAGAGGTAAAAGAAAGCATGAAAAACAGACATAAAGTGTGAGTGCCTGGATAAAGGGGAGAAGATGGAAATGCCAGAAGAATATCTTTAGACAATCTCTAGCTGTTGCAAAGCTAGTAAATTGCAGAAATAAGAAGTATAGGCAATACGGGTGTTCCTGTGACTACACAAATAATTATAACAAGACTCCAGTTGCATATGGGAAGTGAACTCTTAGATAGGAAGGTAAAGCTTACGAAGGAGAATCGGCTGCATTTCCTGTGCCAACTCCATAAATCTATATTAATCTTAAACTGTGTTGGCCTGCAATCTGAGATAAAGCATACCATTTGGTTCTTAGAGAACTTCATAAGATGCTTTAGATCCAAGCTGCTTCAAAAAGAGAATCATTTTTGCTCTTGTGCCAGTAATTAATTGGAAGTCATAAGGCATTAAAAAATTTCAAATAAAAAATCATTCTAGATGAAATTCTTCATTATCTACACACATATACACTTATGTATGTATAGACATATATACACACATACAACTTTTTTTCTCTATACAGGTATTCTGCTAAGAGGCTGTTACATATAAGTCAGTTAAATTACCTTGCTTCTTTATATTTTACCCAAAATAAAACTTTGCATTCTCTCAAAGCATCTTTGTTATTCTCTTCAGATATCAGATTCCAAAATATCTGCCCCATTGTCTTACAGTCCTTTAAATAGCCTGGCTGCATCTATGACATGTTCGTGCCTTAATCAAAGTTTCCAATGACAAAAGAAAAAAAATTCCCCCAGGAATCTAGGGTTTGGATATTCATAGATACTAAAATCTTGTATATAAAATGACATAAGTATTTGCATAGAATCAATGCACATCCTCCTAAATACTTTAAATCATCTCTAGATTACTTATAAAATCCAATACAATAGAAATGCTGAGTAAATAGTTGTTATACTCCATTGTTTAGGGAATAATGACAAGAAAAAGGTCAGTACATGTTCAGAACAAATGTGACTTTTTTTCCCAAACAATTTCAATTTCAGTGGTTGAATCCTCAGGAACCAGAAGCCATTCTGGAACATGAAGGGTCAACTGTACATACTTTAAAAGGCAGAAGATGCTATGTACCCTCAAAACAAATGAATTCCTCACGTTTTCAGCTACATCTGTTATTAAAATATTATATTTTTGTAAGTTGTATTTAATTTTTGGTTGTAGAACTCGCTAATGATTATAATGGACTCGGTTGATTATGACTTTCAATAAATGAAATAGTCTGTTAATAGGCACTGTAGTCTGGTCACAGAGGTAGACATGCATCTGAGGTTTTTCCAGTCAATGATTTCTGTGCAAGGAAGGCCCATCAGAATTCATTCTGGAAATTGTACACAAATGTTGGAGAAGATATTTCTCTCTTCTTATACCAAGTTTACTAAACAGAAAAGGTGTGAATCTGTAACTAACAGTTAAAATATCTTGGAGAAAGCTGCCTGCTGTTGCATACAGCCCAACAAGAACAAACAGAGATGGAAGGTGGGCAGTGTGAGTATTGATAGCATGGAATCAGAATTCCAGAACCTGAAGCCCTAATTCTACCAGCCCTTGTGACCTGCTTCACCAGTTTCTTCCTTCTTCATTCCCTTTAGCACAGAGACATTCCTACTAGCATAGAGGGTAATATCTTTCATCTTAAAACCAAGGCAAAAAGAGTTTGATTTTATTATACCTCTCAACAAGTCCATTTCCTATAAATTCCGCAAAAATAAAAAAAAAAGTCTATGACCACTGATTCCAATTCTGTGTATCCCTTTTCCTCCTTTTAAGTTTCAATTGTTATCTTTGGTTCTTCCAGAAAACTCTGTGGAACACACTTTGCATTATGAACCATAGTAACTCTATTTAAGAATTAATAACAATTCTAGTTTGCCAGGCTCTGTTTCTATACCATTTCATTGCCTTCCTAGAGAAAATATATTTTGTGCATATCATTTTTTTCTTTTTAAATTACTGTTTTACCACAAATATATATTTTCTGTAAGCAACATATTTTTCATTTGAATGATCCTAAACTTTTGTTTCCACTTGTTGTAATCTTCACAGTGCCAAGTTCAATAGTAAATTCTCAGCATCATTATCTTGGCCTATCAAGAGCACTGACCTGCATCATTGCTTCTCATTAAACATCTTTCTTGTGTTCTGGGGATCCCCTTTCACTTTCTAATTGTGTTTGTGATTACCTTAACACAGTGATCTTTCTCAGTTTCCTTGGTGAGGTGTTCTTCACTTTTCTAACATCTCTGAGTGTTAGAAAGTGCTAGGGCTCACACTCTTCTTTCTTACTTTTCTATGCTCATTTCCTGAGTGATGTCATTTGGACCTTATCTTACAGTTACCACTTTCAAATGTATGTCAAACCAGTAAACAATTCTTTGTATTTTCGGTTTGTTTGTCCAACTAACAATTGTGTTTCACTTGGACTTTCTGAGCTTTTTAATCTCCTTAGTCTTCCTTGGTCTTTTCATTTTGGTAAATGTCAACTTCATTCTTTCAGATATTCTACCCAAAATCTTTGAATCAAACTTGACTCCACTCCTTCTTTTACACCTCCTTTCTACCCACCTCATTTCTATCCTATTTTTCTCCACTTCAAAATGCATCCCCAGAAACTAGTCTCTTTCTATCATTCTATGATTGCCATTCTGGTGCAAATCACTACTGCATGCTCTTTCCTGAACTATTGAAATAACCAAATCTTATTTCTTTGCCATTCTCTATAGACTTTCTCAACATAGCAACAGAACTTTTTGAAAATTAAGTCAGATCACATACCTCTGGTAAAAACCCTTCAGTGGCTTTCCATCTTTCTCAGAGTAGAAAATGAAATCCTTTCTATAGCTTAGGATGCCTTTTATGATAATGTTCTAGCCACATTTGACTTTATCTCTATGCTCTTTCTCTTATTCTATGAAGGCCTATGACTTATATCTCGAACATTCCAAACCTCTTCCTGCTTTACTGACTTAGTTCTTAGTGCTTCTTCCACATGAAGGTCTACCTCTGGACTGTTGAAGTACTCTTCCTTGTAGTCTCATGTCTGCTGTAATGCTACCCTATAGAGAAGCTTCGTGTGATAGTATCTCTGAAAAAGTCTATCTCTTCTTTCCATTCTATATTACACGGCCTATGGACTTCTATTATCTCTGCATATAAATGTACATTTTTACATATTATATGTAGAACTTATTTATTATTTGTTTTCTATCTAGCATGAGGTTCTCAATCTATGTATCATTGACATTTGGGCTGGATAATTCTATGTCATAGTGGCCTTCTAGTGCATTGTAAGAGATTTTGACATGTCTTTCCTTTGCTCTTTTCACCAAGTGTCAGTGGAAATGGTTGTGATAATTAAACATGTCTCCAAACATTAACAAAAACACTCTTGGGGAAAAATCACTACTAGTTGAGAACCACTAAATTCAACTTGGTCTACAACCAAGTTAGTGTAAGCTTCAAGAAAGTGAGGGCTTTCTATCTCTGCTGTTAACTGCTGTATATCTAATACACAGGAAGTGCTCAAAATATTCATTAAGTGAATGAAAGCAAAGATTTTGTGTGGTATTATATTTTTTCCCTTAGAATGACACAATACATTCCCTCTTTGCTTAATTTTGAAGTAGGTTTCTGTGTTCTGTAAATGAAAGATTTCATGGAATATTTGGAAAATAAGAAAAAAGAAAAAGAAAAACATGCATAAGAGCATTTTCAAGATAGCAAAGATAATTTATTTAAAATAGTCAAATTTTATGTTAATTTAATATAATACATATGGTATTGGGAAATAGTCTTCAAAAGGCCAGATTTTTTGGAGTTAAATTATGTATTCCTCCAATGTGTACTATGCTGTGCTCAAAATGTTACTCATTGCACTTTCCTCAGTAAAATACTTTTGGAAATCTGATAATCAGATGCTTCTTTGGGCATACACATATTGAAAACCAGTCCATCTTCTGCTTATTCTCTAACCTTTTATCAAAACATTAATATAGATAGCAAGGTCATTCTGCAGTAATCTTTGGAGATACATCAATGACTTTTTGAAAACAGTTTTGTTTTCAGGTGCATATAGTTTTTTGAGGGGGACATACACATAAGGAGATAGTTACAATAACTGTGGAGATGTTTTACATAAAGGCATGTGTCTCTATCTGTATCTCTGTACCTATCTATAACTGCAAGCACACCTCTTTCCAAATATTCAGAAGCAGTTAACGATACCTGGGGGCTGGAAAGACAGGTTCAGAGAGGTAACAGTTGCCCTGGGGTCTTGCACAATGAACAGTGATTGATGAACATGTGTTTACCTTACAGATAAAGGAATAAAGACTATTCCTGGCACAGAGAACATTCTGTGAAAGGCTTGGAGGAGTAACATAATTTGATTTAAAAAAGAGGGAGAGATAATAGGGCATTATGTAAAATTGTGGATGTGTAACCGACGTGATTCTGCAATCTGCATTTGGGGTAAAATTGGGAGTTCATAACCCACTTCAATCTAATGTATGAAATATGATATGTCAAGAGCTTTGTAATGTTGTGAACAACCAATTAAAAAAATAAAAAATTTAAAAAAAAACAAAAAAAAAAGAAGGAGAGAGAGGGAGAGGGAGAGAGAGGGAGAGGGAGAGAGGGGGGTGAGAATTCTGAGGGTTTGTGTGGCTGGAGTGCATAATGTATAAGAAAGAAGTCTGGAAAAAGAAAAAGATAAGTTACAGGAGTCCAGGTTATAAAGACACTAATAAGTCCTATTGCAATATGGGAATTTTATCCTATACGTGAGTGTGTTGTATCCATCCCAGATTTGTAAGGAAGAAAGCTACATATCCAGACATATTTTGGAGGACCACTCTTTATCTCTGAGATGAACATATGGTGGGGGAACACACAAAATTGAAACTATTCGATTAATAGTCTTACCATAATCTTCCAAGGAAGGTAAATAAGGAATTGAACCTAGCCAGGGACAAATGAACATAGTAAGTTGAGTGTGGATTTGAGTAATATGTATATGAGCAAGTTCACAAGTCTCAGAGATTGATTTGAATGAAAAGAGAAGGAGGGGCAAAATGTGTTCCTGAGGATCCTTTCTTGGGCATTGGAGAATGGAGAACTGTAGTGAGAGCAGTTGCCTGGGTGACATGCCCATGAGACCCCTTTATGATCAGAGCACAGTGCTGGGTGTTCACATACTTTCCTAGTCGCTATGAATAGTGGTCTCATTTATTCAGATGGGAAATGCAGGTGAAGCAGGAGAAATATTAAACATCTGGGGTATCTCTGTTCCGATGTCATATTTTTAAAAGACAGTATTGCTTTGAAATCTTGATACTGAAATCACAAAGCAGAGTCTTAAAATATCAGCTGTCTTTGACTGAATCTTTTTAGAGAAATGACTCCTGGCTTTCCATGTTTATGAACTCCTTCATGGACAGTCACGGCAACTTATTTTTCTGGCTTCAGCCCATCTCTCTGAGTTCTCCACTTTTATGTGCATCTCACTCAAAACAAATTATATGTGTGACTTGGCAAGTCTTAGGTGGTTGCCTGTTAGTGAGTTAACACTGCCACCTAGCATCTGAAGGGGATCTTCTTTTGCTTTCTAACAAGAGAATCTCAGTATCTCCTCCAGGCATCAGAGCCAGAACTCCTACCTTGAAAAGAGCTTGTTTACGATTAATTAGCATTGCAGGTGAAGAGCTTCTCATTTTTACATCAACATTTCTGCGTGCTGTGCTAAACGTTTGGAGTGTCCATCACTGAAAAGTGCCAGAGAGAAGTCAGGACAGCTGTGTGTTTGTGTGTATGCTGTGCATGCACGTATGTTCCACTTCAGAGATGGAGAGAAAAAAAGAAAGGGAGGGAGCCTGCAGAGTGAAGTGTAAACATGCAGCTGGAGCTGCCAGAGAGGCAGCAGAAAAGCACAAAAGAATGGCATAGTGGGGAAGAAAGGGAATGGTTGGGCAAAGAGGGTGTAGGAAAAAAAATGGAGGGAGAAAAGGAGCAGGTAGAGAAAAGGAAAATGTAAAGATTTTAGTCATCTAAAAAGAGTTATCACGTGAGCTTTGTAGCCTTACTGCCTAGAACCAGCCTTTACTGGTCAAGCATTTACTGATTTTTTTTTTTTAACTTAAATGCATTTCTTGGGTTTGAACACAGAATTTGTGCTTCATTAGTTTTCTTGTGTCTAATGCATGAATGGAAGATAGACAGGAATCCAAGTTCTGGGATTTCTAGGCATTTCCAAAGGTACTTGAGTTTCTGAACTCCAAACTAAAAGTACCTCTTCTCAGAATTTTACAGAAATCACAGAAATATGCCTCCGGTGTATCTAAGTGTCTTGCAAATGCTTATCAAAAAAAGCAGATCTTACACTGTATTTTGAGCTGGGTTTGAGAATATTATTTCCCCCTGCCGCCCTCTGCCATGACAGTTAGATGTTCAAAAAATTTTCAAGGTTTGCTTTAGGGAAATGTTTATACATCTGAAAGAAAGTGCCAAGGACCTGATTCCTATGGTGTTTTCTTACCAGCAACAGCCCTCCACCAAATTCCTAATTTATCACTGTTTGACTTTTCCACTCGAGGTGTCTGCTTTACTCCTTTCCATGTTTTATCCAGGGTAAGCAACCTACCACTTCAATAACCTATTATTCATATGACTGCTTTTTTGATGTGTGTGTTTATGAGTATGTGCCTGTCTTGTCTCAGGAAACTGTGAGGAAAAAGTTCTATTCCAAAGACCTGAATATTCTCATTGTAAGAGTCCAGTCAGGGAAAACATGTGGGTCCGCCTAGTCACCTGGCAGTAGCTATTTCCTTCACTGACCTTTCTTCTCCATCTTTTGGGACTCTCCTTAGATCTTTCACCTGTCCCCAGGAATAACTGTTTGCATGGTTTGCCTCCAAAATTGAGCTCAATGCTCAATTTTCTTCAAACATGAGAAAGTCATCAACAGAATAAAGCCCAAAATGATTCTTTTCATCAGGAAGTTCCTCACTATTCCACATGTGGGTTTCTGCTTAGAATAAGCTCCTGTGTATTTGTGTTAACAGTTTGTTTGTTTGTTTGTTTGTTTGTTTTCCCTAACAGCATCTAACCAGGCTTTGGACAGGGTCAACCACTCCTGTCCTTGTGTCTTGGAGTCTAGTCCTGAATAGCAGTACATGCCCCATGCTTATTGCCCTATCCTGTGGCCCTAATCTTACCGCATGAGAAGCAAGCCTTCCTCCATCCTGGTCTTCCTTCCTTTACTGTAATCTGCATATGAAAATTTCACATGATCTCAGCCTCCTGTAGCCAGAGTTATAACCAGACCAGCTAGCAGCAGTTACATCAGGCAGCACAGCAGTAAGAATTAGAATCATTCATCTTCTTTCTTCTCATTGGCACAAGAGGAAGCTGGGTGGAAAGGTTATGAATTGCAGCATTTCCAAGGCAACCACAAAGAACAGGAAGAAGATTGGGGATTTAGGAAGGTACTGACATAGTGACACAGGTTAAGATGCAGCTCAGGGGCCTCCATCTTTTTGTATAGCGATTCTGTACTTGTATAATTTATATGTCATTCAGATTAATGCATTGCATGATTTTAGTCTGGTATTAAAACAAGATGCTTTCTGAGCAGTACTATGTAAATTTAACCCTTTATCAAACAACTTAGACTCCCTTTTCAATTGATAGAATCTAGTGATTTATGGATTATGTTTAAAAAGATTTTTTATGGATTTTTTTTTGGGGGGGAAATCTATTGATTTAAATCATAGTTTCAGATTTTTACACTTTTTTTGTCATTTTAGATTTTAGGGGAAAAATATAACCGGCCCTCTTTTTGGGGGGTGGTGGGTAATGGGGGATTGAACTCAGGGCACTTGACCACTGCACCACATCCCCAGCCCTATTTTGTATTTTTATTTAGAGACAGGATCTCACCGAGTTGCTTAGCACCTTGCTTTTGCTGAGGCTGGTCTGAATTCGCAATCCTCCTGCCTCAGCCTCCCAAGCCTCTAGGATTACAGATGTGTGCCACCGCACCCAGCTTGGCCTTCTTTTTTTAAAATAATTTTTAGTTAAGATGAACACAATGCCCTTAATTAATTTATTTATATTTATGTGGTGTGAGGATTGAACCCAGTGCTTCATGCAGCTAGGCAAATGCTCCACCACTGAGCTACAACTCCAGTCCACTGGTCTTCTTTTTGCTACCTCCCTATTCCCAGTAGTGGAATTCTAAATACCATATGTCTCAGTACCTAGGAAATGCTCCGACAATCAAATGCTTATATTTGAACTTCACTCAGTGAAGTGTGTGTCTGTTATAAAAAATATTGCTACCTAGAGCTGGAAATTTATAAGAGACTTCCAGCAGGGAGTCACATTGGTACAAATCACAGTAGGACATAGAATTTTCCGTATTGAATTATTCCAATGAACCATTTAGATTGACTGGAACCTAAAAGCCAATACAGAATTCACAGAGAAATGTATTCAAGATAGTTTCATACGGGATACTAAAAACCTACAGTTAATGCCCCATTCCATTCTTCGAGTCTCATCCAGATATTAGGGTTTATTCTAAAACATTATCAATAGGACTTATACTACTTATCTTAGGGTGTTTCTTTTCTTATTTATTTGTTAAACTTTCTTAAATAGGGCAGCTGTAAGCATAGAACATAAAACTGGATGTAGTTTAGGTCTAATAGTGTATTCTTTCTTTGAGCTTCTCAATGTTCCTGAGCTTGCTTTTCCTAATCTATGAGACAGTAGGAATGTGCTCACAAATACTTAGCAACAAATGAAATTATAGATATTTAATGCTCTTTCTGCAGTTTAGTTATGTTTTTCAAATCAACCTAATCCTGTATAACATATGCATATGTAGCACTTTTTAAATGCAGATGGTGCAGTCTCTAGATCTATAGAATGAAGGTAGTATTTATCTCAGAATTTCTATAGCTTTGATTGCTAAATACACTAATAGAAAAATTGGGCTAAGAAAAAACAGTAACTATGCAAGATATTTTCCTAGTCATTCTGGGTATGGAAACTCAAAAATATGTATTAACCAACCCTCAATTACTTATGGCAAGGCAAAAACAAACTAGATATAAATTATTTTTTTACATATTTCAGTCCTCTGCCATGACATTTAAAAAGGTAATTCTCTAAAAATAGGACAATGTACTAGATTCAGTAAATAAACCACTTTGGGTACATATCTTTCTTGCTCTCTGGCTGGAGTCCAATCAGAAGACTATTATCCATGGGTCTCTCACATTTCTACAAGTATTGTGTGCTGTGAGACTGACTCTTTGGTCCACGGATAGTAATTTTCTCCAGAGCAAAAGGTAAGTTTGTTTGTTCAAGTCTGATAATGTCTCACTTGGGGCAAAGGTCAGGCCAGCTTATTACAAGTTTTTGAAGATTTGGGCTTCCTACTCTCCAAGTTATTATCCTAAAATGCATCCACTACGTTTTCAAGTATAACTGGCCCTTTGCAAGTTGCCCACTGAGAATTGGGGCTTAGAAAACTGAGTAAATGATGGTGCCTTTGCTAGTGCTATTATGGTCAGTAGTGTAATCCTTTCTCTCTTATCCAGGAGTCTTAGGCATCCATGAAACTGAGTCAGGCTGATGTTAGATGGCAAGAAGAGTAAAATATCTGACTCTTTATGGTTCTTTGGAGGTAACAGTTTGTACTTTTCCCTTAGTCCTTGATCCAAGTCTCTATAGCTGCAACTCTCACTATTATAAGTTGATTAGCTTCATGTTGATTAGCTTCATGTTGACTAACCATGCACATTTTGTCAATTTACTGTCTACACCTGATCTAGACAGACAGCTGCTTGGATAGACCAGAAAACATAATCCAGAGGTCTAGGAAGCTTAATGCCCCATGGTGTGAGCTTCCTTGGGAGGAGGGAAGGCACTGAGAGGTAACCTACAGACATATTTATCTCTATTAGTCAGAGAGACTCTGTAATATGCTGTCTTTTCTTATCCACCTTTCTAAAGATTATTCATGTGACTAATGTCACTCTTAATATTTGTTCCTTTTCTTTTTTCACATAGTTTCTTTCTTTTCATTATGGCTTCCCTGGGATTGAATTCCTCAACAACTAGTAGCATATAAGTTCTTGCCACAGGTTCTGTTTTCTAAAAAATACTGCTTAAGATAGAAGTTTAAGATACTTGTACCTTAATGCCTAACACTTTGCAATTAAAGTGACTATGGAACAAAACTATTAGCAGAAAGCAATTGTGTGCAAATTGGTTATCTCTCCATGTGAATTACTTAAAAAGAAATCTGGCTGAGGTCATCTACAATGTAGCCTTCTCTCAGGATCAGCAGCAGGACCATCATCACAAAAGGACTCTCCTGCTAGAGCATCGCCAAATAACTCTGCAGTTTTGGAAATCAAAGCTTGATGTAGTACATTATTATTATTATCATTTCCACACTTTTTTCCAAGAGTGTGACCAATGAGATACAGAGATAATTTAGGTTACTGACTTATTTTGAAAAAAAGATCATTGATTCTGGATTCCACGAAGATCCAGATAGTATGGTTCTAGAAGTATATTCATATTAGCTTTGGCACCATTGAGATTTGAGAACTAATGTCCTAAATATAGATCATTTGATCATTTGAAAAGGAAAAAAAGGATTTGCATAGTGCAGAGGCTAAAAGGGAGACTATAAGTTGATAGACAGGGAGTCTAATAGAACTTTTACCTCTTTCTATCAGTTGATATTTGTCAAATCTTCATGTATTATTGTGAGCTAAACTGTATCCCCCAAAGATTCATATGTTAAAATCTTTTCTTTACATGTAAAAAATTAACATTGCATATTGCTTTAAAGTTGGGGTGGCAAGACTATATGAATTGCAGAAACTTCATGTGGAAGTTTCATTTTTTGTCTCTACACATGAAATGGGGGTGCCCACCTCACAGTAGGGACCTTTCTTCACCCTGACCCATTCCCTGAACTTCCTCACCCCTGTTCATAGTACTTGGGTTTTATTCTGCCCATCAATTCTTTTCCAGGGTGAGTTGAGGGATCTGAGTGACTAGCCTCCAAAGGTATCTGTAAAACCACTCTTGACAGGGCAAGGCAGGGCTGCACCACAGCATGTCCCAGCCACAAACAGCTGTGGGAGATGCAGCTTTGAGTGACAGCATGGAGACCCTATTGTCCTCAACTCTGGGCTATAGAATGGTCGGCTGCTTCCTGTGGTTCTTGGCACAAACTATCCAGAAGGGCATTTCCTCCCCACCTCCACCCCTGGGGGTGGAACAAAGCTGTGCTCAAGGACAAGATAAGGGATTATCTTTTGGTCAGATTGGGACTCCAGCTGCATGATCCCAGCCCAGACCTTAAGTTTCTGTGAGGTAGCTAGAGAGGGTGCAGAGGATGTGTTGTTAGGATAAGGGTGATACCTGTCTTAGAAATCAGGAATGGGTCCTTGTTACCCCAGTGTTGAAGATTAAACATCTGAGAAACCAAGGCAATCATAGAAAGCACGTTTTATTTAAGAGAGGGTCAGAGGTAGCCAACTTCTCCAGAGAGAAGGAGGCCCAAAGCTGGGTGCCCACAAAAGTGGGCGTGTCTTGTTCTTTTATAGACTCCAGAACCCCCCACCTTCTCTTTCTTTTGTGTGTATGTGCCTAAGAATAGGAAGGCAGCACAGTGGGAGAGTCCTTGTGTTGGGAAGTGAGGTTAGTTGTTAGCAACCCATTGTCTTTTCTTTGATAACCAGCCCTCATCTCCTCAACCCCAACATTCATTAACTACCCCGACTGCCAGACCTTCCACTCCCTGCCTCAGTTTGTTGAGGACATTTCCTGTACCCTCAGGCCAGGCAGGGCTGCAGGCAGACTTCTTTTTTGACAAAGAAAGCTTGTAGGGACTCGGTTCAGTATTCTCTTAACTTCATGCTTCCACCATCCTCATCTATTTATCCCCTTACAAGGGGATCATAGCTATTGAGATACCTCCAAATGCAAGATCCCTTCCCCTTTTTATAGGATGAAGGAAATGCTTTAGGTGCAAGATGGGAGCTCTTAGGTGGCCAGCTCTGCCAATCTCAGATGTGTGCATGATGGAGGTAACAGATGGAAGGTGCTAGAAAGGGGACCCAGGTCTTGCAGGTCTTATAGTTCTTGTGGTTATGAGGCAAAGATCAAGGGGTTGGCAAGCTTGCTGTGAGACAGAATCTGTTCTATGGCCCCAAAGGCTTCTGGAGGTTTTCAGGCACTCTGTCATTCCTTGGTTTGTTAAAACATCATTCTGATCCCTGACTTCATCTTCCTATGGTGTTCTTCCTGTGTGCATCTCTATGTCCAAATTTCCTCTTTTTATAAGACTAAATTTTTTAGTAAGCTACTCACTTTGAATACTTGGTTACAGCATTCCTGGGAAACTATGCCATGTGTTGTATACCATGCTAAAAAAGCAAAGTATACAGATGTGAACAAATTAAGGCATAATTCCTGCTCTCATGGAGTTCACAACCTAGTGTGAGATAATAGCTAAACAAATCAGATATAACTCTAAGAAGTGATATGTTAGGAAAGAAATTAAAAAAATATGCAACAAAAGCAAATTGGTGAAACAGACCTGTGTTTGCCTTAGATAGGAAGGTCGGGAGGGCACTTCTCTCAGGATACAGCCTTCAAAGTGAGACCTGGAAGTCTTCTGTTCAAAGAAGTCTACTGCTAGGAGGTGGAAGAGGAAGGGTAGCCTGTGTGGAGACCAAGAGAGCAGGGAGAGCCTAAGGTATGTCAGGAATTGAAAAAGCCAACCACCTTCATCTTAATGAGTCAGAGGAGAAGGGCAAGAGGTAACAACATAGGAGAGGTACACAGTGGCCATGCCATGTAAGTATCCAGCTGGAAACCATTCAAGGACTTTAAATAAGGGTGTGACAGAATCCATCCTGCACATAAAAGCCTCACTCTGGCTTTTACTCAGAAACTAAAAGGAAAAGATCAGAAGGGAAGAAGGTGGATTAGTTAAAATACAATCCAGGGGTCTCGATGAGAAACAGAGATAATTTTGTCTGAGGCAAAGGCATAAAGATGGAGCAGGATGGATAAATCAGAGATTTGATATAAAGGAACCAATAGAGCTTTCTCATGACGGGAGACACAGGGGAGCAAAGGAGATGAGAAGACCCGGGTAACTTCTGGGTGGTTCAAGCAGATATATGGGTAGATTGTGATGTCATTAGGTCAGATGGAGAAAGTGGAGGAAGGAGCAAGGTATATTCTTGTGTTTGAAAGAAGTCAAGATGAGGCAAAGGAGGAGAATCAAGAATTCAAGTAGGAATGTCAAGTTAATAGATGGTTTTTAACTTTTGTCTTTAATGTAGAGGTCTGGGTTAGAGATAAAATTCTGTTCATGAGCACATCAACGGTATTTAATATATGGGAATGACTGGGAAGAAAGTGTAGTGAAAGAATCCTAGATACTAGACAAATACTTAACTCCTTTGTGACTTAATTCTATCACCTATAAATGGGAATTATATTATGTATTCTTGAAGCTAAGAGTGGATTCAATGAAATCATGTCTATGTGTAAAATTTAATGCAAATAAAAAGGAGTGAGTGCATTGTGTTTATTACCGTAATCACATTATTATTGGTGTTTGGTACTAAAGAGACAGAAAAGATGAAAATAAGTTAATGAAAAACAGAGAAGTGTTTTTTTGGAAATCAAATGAAGATGTTCAGAAATAAAGGATATTAACTCTTTAAAATCTACATTAGTATCAAATAAGGACTAGCACTCATGTATCACCACTGTATTGGGCTATATGGTTATTCCTGAGAACTTTACTGCAATGGCAAAAATCAAACATGTAAAAAAGATAGAATATGATTGGTTCTTAGGGCATGGCACCGTTCAAGTACAGACTGTTTTAGACATCAGAAGACAGAAGACGTGTCTTTTAGCAACAGGGAAAATGGGTAATTCAAAGGAGAGATTGAATATGTTACAGATGATGTACCTAACGTCTGGTTCAATTCATGTGAAATACACACTGACTAAAGGGTCAGAAGTCTTGTTTCTATGACCAATTTGGAACTCATTTCATGAGATACAGTTTGTCTTCGCACTATATGTTAGCTATCTTTTCATTGCTGTGATGTATTAACTGAGAAAAACAACTTAAAGAAGGAAATGTTTATTTTCGCTTATGAGTTCAAAGTTTCAGTCCATGGTTGACTGGCTCTAAGGCAGAAACATTATAGCAGAAGACTGAGGCAGGGCAAAGTTGTTTATCTCATGGCAGCTAGGAATCAGGGAGTGAGGAAGGGGATCAGGGACCAGATTTAGTCTCTAAGTCATTCTCCCAAGGACCTACAGTTTCTACCACTTCCTAATAGTCCATTAAACTCTGAACTCCTCAATGTGTCTCATGATCCAATCACTTTCCCAAAGCCCCACTTCTGAACTTTGCTTCCCTGGGTACCAAGCCTTCTTCAGCCCATGAGCCTTTGGAGGACATTTCAGACCCAAATTCTAACACCCTGATAGTAAAGTTGTCCACATTTAGGAGGGGACTAGTTTGAGAGTGGATAACTGAATTCCATATAAAAGTAGGAAGATAAGAACTTTCAAGGTAGTGGAAAGGAGAAAATAGGTACCATGGCTATGAATTAGTAAGAAGCGGACATTTTCTGTCTTGGAGGCCTGAGTGTAGTGGATGAAAAAATATAGCGAAAGAGGTAAAGATATGGCAGATTTAGCATCTTAAATGCTTATGATAACAATGTTCGGACTCCTTGGTGAATGAAGTCAGCATGAGAAGCCATAAGATAACACTACCACATGATCGCCCACCCACGGAGGTGTTAAAATTTCCTAAAAACACATAAAGAAGTGCAAGAATCCTTGGTATTTATTCAGGTCAAATGAGTCCTGATGAAGCATGCACTTAATTTAGATAACACAAGGGGAGAAGTTAAAGCATGGTTTTTAGCAAGTAGTAGGTAATTAAGAATAAGTTTAAATACATGTTGAATTAAAAGGGAATAAAAGGAGGATTATTCACTGATGTGAACTTCAAACCACAGGAGATGAGGAAAGTTTTTGACTAAGTGGTTTTTAATTATCACATGGAACCAGAAGAAAATTGACCCTATTGTCTTCCATCCATTGATAGTCAAAGACAACACACTCTCTTCTTTTTGTACCTTGTGTAGTCTTATGTTAATGTTAGTTGCTTGGCAAATAATGACTCAAGCATGCATGAGTGGAGACAGATACGGAAAAAAATGCCCTATTTATGGAGGAGTTGAAACACAGATTGACCAAGCATTGGCCAATACCCAGAGAAAGAATTTAAATCTCAGATGGAAGAAAGAACAATGTGCCCTCAAATCCTGTGAGCAATAGACTCTAAAATCATGAGACACTCTGAATATAAGAGTTAATAAATCAAGGCCATCCCCAGAACACATTCTGAGACAAAAACCCCAAATGTTGAAAGATAGGTACAGTTCCTCAAAGGTGTGTCTTTCAACTCTTTCTAATGCTTTTCATGGAGTATCATTTCTCAATTAAAAATATCAACATTTTAGAACTTTCTCTGAGAGAACACTAGAAAGGGGTGTTGAAAAGAATCAAGCCTAAAATTTTATTTACGTAGAAGATCCTTTCTTGAGCTGTTTTTTCTTCTTTTTAAAGAAGCAGGAAATTTATATATAAAAATGTGAATGACACTCTTTTCTACTTAAAGATCATTCCATAAATAATGTGACTATAGCAAGCTGAACATTCATGGTGCTGTATCATACTCAGAATTGTTAGAAGTATTTTCTTGGTGAAATATTTAATTTGCCATATCAATCCATTTCATGGGAAAACACATTAATTGTATTATTTAAATTTTTAACGAATTGAGTTTACTTTCATATTCCTTTCTAGTAATCTTTTCTTGGTCAACTCCCACTCCCTGTGGTCTCCTGGTCACTTTCACAAAACATAGTAGCACAATAAGAGTCGTACTGAAATTAAAATAGTAATAACTAACATTTGTATTACACTTTACAGCTATTGAGTTTTACTATCACATCTTGCTCATTAACTATCTTGCAAGCCAGTATTATTATTATTTGCATTTTCATTTTATGATATGGAGGCTAAAAAAATAGAGTTGCCAAGGATATGGAGCAAGTAAAGCAATTAGGATTATGAACTTTTCTCATGACAATGCCATGTTTTATTTGTTTCTTTATAGCTTCTCACAATTATGCCACAAAATTGGATACCATTGGCCCTTTGTTTAGACTGTGCACACACAAAAAAAAACAATATCTCCTTTTTAGAGTTACAAATTGTCACCAAAATAAATAATCATAAGTCCTTCTTTTCTCTGGTAGTACACCAAATATTTACTTTTTGGAATATTTTGGGTATACAGAGGAAAAGACAGATTTTTGATTCATTTGAAGCCCCTAAGCATGGAGAAGGGACCACCATTAGGTACCAACCATATTCACTTGTCAATCCTATGGTGTCTGGGTTGGCAGAAAACAGCTTGTAATTCTGTTCTTGTGATTCTGTAATCACAGTTCTAAAGTATTGTGATTAATGAAATGGATACAGGCTTAAGAAATAGACAGGATTAATTAATTTCCCCCATTTTAAAACTATATATTTCAAAAGTCTTTCATTCATTAATCCTCAGTTTCTCATTTGTGTAGTGGATGATAGAATTTTCTTGAGTTAGAATCCCCTTCCTCTGGGCTTCCAGGTGGTGTATGTTAACAAACTATCACTGGGGCTTCCTAGAGTGCTTAGCAGATGCAGTTACTACTATTATTTCTGCTGCAGATCATAGAAATCACCATTATTGCTACTGTTTTTTTAAGAACCAGTCCTAAAAATGAATGGGAATTATTGTTCGCTAGCATTCTATAGGCTTCAAGGAGGTTGCATGCATGCCCTCCACTGCCTGGCTCACAACCTCTTCTCCTGCCTTAATAGCAGTGGCAGACCAAGGACTTTATGGAAGAAGCCGTCCTGTTTTATAACCCTTACATGTATCAGTGTAAGTGCTTTTATGTGATCCGGTAATTCCTTATTACTGTAAGAGCATCCCCGGAAATTTCAGGACCATCAGCAGGTTCACATGGTGAGGTAAATGGGTTTTTTTATGTCTGATAACTCAGGTGATCAGAAGATTTTTTTGATGTGCCGAAATCAAAATGAATACAACTTGGAACTACCTGAACCAAAAAGTAAATAATTCTTCCTGTGCTTTGTTTGTAGCACCGCGGTGTCATAAAGCAGAAAGAAAAGAAATGAGGCTTGTGATAATTTTTATTGTGCTGGGTCTTTTCCATTCATAAGGTCCCTGTGATCATCAGCTATGCCTGAGAGACACAGGCAGCCCTCAGAGCGCAGGGCAGAGAAGTCTCACTGCATAATAAAAAGGGGATCCTAGCAACAGCATCAAAGCAGATATGGTTTTGATTTCCTTCAAAAAAATGTTTTTATTACAGTTTTTTGTAAGGATAAAAGCTTTTTCAATAAAATATTAATAGGACTAATCATGCTCCCTGACTTTTTGAAATATATTTTATGCTCATTTTGCTAAAATAATAGCTTTTGAATATATCAGAAACAATGCAGTGCAGTCTTAGGTGGACCTGTAACTTCTCAACTACAGCCTTATTTTGAGAAGGAAGAGTTTAGTAGGTCAGTGTATGCTCAGGAGTCAGATTTTCTGGGGTCAAATCCCAGCTCTGCACTTCCCCAGCTATGAAACCACTCGCAAGTCACAACCCACCTTCAGTCTCAGTTTCTACATGTGCAAAATGGGGACCATTACAGAACTGTTATGTGAACTTAATGAGATAATACATGTAAACAGCTTAACATAGAGACAGACACAACATTGGGGCTCAATCAGTAAATGTCAGCTGCTCTTACTTTAATCATTTATGTCCTCAAGGGTATTTATTGGATTCCACACATGAACAGTATTCTGGATCAAAATGAATAAGATAGTAAGAAGCTCTTGACTTCAAGTGCTCATCCTATGAGCAAGACACAGAGATGGGCACACTTTTATCTTGAGGTTTCAAATAGAGGACAGCATGATCAGGGTACGGAGGCAAAATCAATGAGAAAGATAGCATCCCAGGGTGGAAGGAGAGGCTTCTAGTCATCCAGTGTTTCCTTACTGAAGGAGAGCTCAGGAATTATCTGTGGCAGAACTTGGCAAACTTCCTATAAAGGGCCAGAGAGTAAATACTTTTAGCTTTGTATGTCATTCATGGTCTTTGGTGTAGCTGGTCAACTCTGCTATCATAGTAAGACAGTGTTATTAACCATTGATATAGAAATGGACATGGCTGCATGCCAAAAAAAAGCTCTTTACAAAATCAGGCTTTTAGAAGTCAATGTTGTCTAGAGGAATTGAACCAATACAGGTGTGTGTGTGTGTGTGTGTGTGTGTGTGTGTGTGTGTGTGTGTGTGTAGTGTGTAGATTCATTTTAAGGAATTAGCTCACAGGATAATGGAGGGTAGCACTTCCAAACTCTGAGGGTAGTAGACCCAAGGAGGAACAGAAGCAGCAGCTCCAGGCTGCTCTGCCGCAGAACTTTCCTCTTCCTCGAAGGAGATCCGTCTTTTTTGTTCTATTCAAACCAATAGGCAAGGCCTAAACACCTTCATGGAGGTCGATCCGTGTTCATGTGTTCATAGTACACTGATTTAAATATTAATTTCATTCAAAAACACTATCTAATTTGACACATAAAACAACCCTCACAATCTTTCAGTCAGATTTGGCCTGCCATAGTCTGCCTATCCCTGAGCTTGAGATCCTCTGTACTCCACCTGAAGCAGGTAGAGTTCTTTATTCCAGAAGCAATAGTGTCCTCATCCAAGCTTTTGTGACTCAGTCGTTGAGTGGTTCACCAAACCCCAAGGCTTAAGTACCAGAACGGACTTTCTAGAGGGATCTGAGATTGAGATTGGCAGTCCTGAGACAACCTTGACCACCCATCACTGAGAATGGGGTCTTCCTGTCCAAATCAGAGATCATCGGAGGAGAGATGAAGCCAGGACTCACAACAGGATACTGCTCTCTCCTCTAGCAAGGGACTGCCACAGGGGAGGAAGATGAGCTGAAGGAAGGATTATGTTGCAATCTTCCCCAAAAGAGTAAGCAAAGTTGTCAGGATAAGGGAGCCCCTCCCTTCAATTCCATTCCTAAATTTATTCCATGATTTGTTCAGAATCACATGAAAAGGCGTCTGTCATATTTGGGTAGAATGCTGAGAAAATAAGAATATTGATGGGAAAGAAAAGAACATCACAGAGAAAAGGGAAAGGGATGGCAAAGAGGAAGAGAAGATGGGTGCAGAGAGTGAGGGGGCACATGGCATAATGAGGGAAAGGCGGGGGAGGGGGGATTTTAAATTTCACTTGTTAAACTTCAAATTGACTCCATATCTTTCTTCCTTAGATTCTCTATTTCAAAAATAAGTATGCTGTAGCTCAAAGGGTGTTATGGGGCTTAATTCATTTAAATTGCAAAGCATCTCAGGACTCTTAGATGAAAGTATTATTGAAGTACAAAGCTTAGGTTCATTATTAATAAAATCAGTTCTTCATAGCACAGTCTTCTTTGAAATGATTGGCTCTTTAAGAACGCCTAAGGTTAGTAGCAGCTAGCCTTCATCTAATAAAAGAATCAGACAAATGAGGTACGTATGTATCTCAACCCCTTTATGAGAACTCTAGCTATATGTCCAACTCTAACTTAAAGAAAATACCTGAGTCAAGCTACATTGAAATCTTGCTTAATCATGGAATCAAGGTAAACTGAATACACTAGGGAAGTTTGTGTTATTTAGTCCTATACCTATCAAAACTCCAGGATTTCTCATGTTTTCTAAGTAAAGATGATGTCAAAGTATAAAATGAAAGTTGCTTATTACTGTATTTTCATAAAAAATATCAAATTTATCAAAGAAACTTTTTTTTTTTGGTGCCAGGGATTGAACTCAGGGGCACACAACCTCTGAGCCACATAACCAGGCCTATTTTGCATTTGATTTAGAGACAGGGTCTCACAGAGTTGCTTAGTGTCTCACTTTTGCTAAGGCTAGCTTTGAATTTGTGATCCTTCTGCCAAGGCCTTCTGAGCTGCTGGAGATTACAGACATGCTCACCTGGCTGAAACTAAAGAAACTCTTTAAAGTTAAACTCTAATTTCTCTGTGGATGCTGTTTGACGAAGCATTTTTTATTTTCCTTTGTATTAATTTTTACTTCTGTGTATTTTGACTTGCCTACGTTGTGTATGTGTTTTTATAATTATCGTAAAAATATCTATATGAATTATTTGTATGAAATTCTTTCTAGAATGAGTTGTTAATAAAAATGATATAAATAAATATTATGTAGAGAAAAAAAAGAAAGCAGTAACTGCTAATCCACAAGAATAAGCCCTGGTAATCATTCAAGCCAGCATCAAAACACTTCCATTAGCTAATCTTTCTGGAAAATTTCCTTAGTAGTATCTATGAATGTTTAGAGTTCCTTTTTAGTTTGTTAGTTTCTCTGTCCTGATCTGTATCTTTCATAAGTCCTGTTCTATCCATTCATGTTTAAAAACAAATTATTAAAATTCTCCAGTTTTTGCTACAGACTGCTTGTCACAACAGAATAGGCTTACTGTTGAGTGATCAGTTGGAGGGAGACTGTCCCCCTCTCTACGGCCCCCATTAATCTGGGCAATGACTTTCTGTAGAATGGAAGCCTTTGATCTCCTGAAAATTTTCTCTCAGACAGAGACAAAGACAGACTGTGAGTGCAAAGCAAGTAAAGGCTTAGGAGGATCTCATAATTCCAGGTATAGACTTCAAAGTTCTATGTGTAGATCATCACCTAACTGATTTAGATATTTCATTGCCACTCTCAGCACTGTTTTTTTTTTTGGTGGGAGGTACCAGCAATATGAACTCAGGGGCACTTGACCACTAAGCCACATTCCCAGCTCTACTTTGTATTTTATTTAGAGACAGGGTCTCACTGATTTGCTTAGTGTCTCGTGGTTGATGAGGCTGGCTTTGAACTGGTGATTCTTCTACCTTAGCCTTGAGAGCTGCTGGGATTACAGGCACGTGCCACCCCACCTGGCATCTCAGCTTTTCCTGGAGCAAGGTTTCTTTGCACTACAAATGTTTGGAGTCAATTTTTAAATTTTATTTATTTATTTATTTTTTGTGGAGGGGACTTGCATTCTATGATATTACTACTAGAATCCCTCCCTCATCTCTGTATCAACAAGATGTCAGTAACAGCCAACACCAAATTGGTACAAACAAAAGTGTCTCCAGGGGACATTGTCAAATGCTCTCTTCAAGGAAAAATGTAACCTGGTTGAGAATGACTGTTTTAAAGAAAATTCTCTTACTCAACCTCCAGAGAATAGTGCTCTGTCTTTATGTGATATGTGTCTCTTTGTGTGTGTGTGTGTGTGTGTGTGTGTGTGTGTGTGTGTGAGAGAGAGAGAGAGAGAGAGAGAGAGACAGAGAGACAGAGAGAGAGAGACAGAGACAGAGAGAGACAGAGAGAGAGAGACAGATATTCAGGGATGGGGGAGTTTAATGTCTTTTTTAAAGCAGGAACATATCTAGGGATCTAACCACACACCAGCTGTCAACCAATATTTATATCTTCATCTCCACTGAATTTTAGAGGTATCTGTTTCCTATAATTCCAGAAGAAGCTCCCCTGAGTTCTGGGGTGGGAATCAATTTGTTTCTTGCCTTTCATCTTGAAAACTCTTACTCATCTTTCATCTGCAAAGTCAGTTAAGTCTATTTGATTCCAGCTTCCGAAATTTTCTTGGTGTGCCTTAACTGCAGATATTTCCTCTCCTGTTTTCCTTGAGAGTTGAGAGGACTTTTTCCCTTTTAAATCCTTCATTTTAATTTCTGTTAATTCGAAGAAGACATTATAAATTAATTTTCTATCATGCTTTTTCCTAGCTTTTTCAATATTAAATGCAACCACAAAAATAATGACCCATAAAGACTGTTTGTGGCAAGCTATCTGGAGCTCTACCTACAGAGTATGGAAGATTCATGTTATTCTTCATAGAGAAGGAACAGGAATTCCTGTGTGCAGGGGCAGGAATAGGAAATAACTTATGAAGGTGAGAATGGCAACAAAGAACTTGGTTTCAGAATAAAACTGCTGAGGCCATCATTAGTGATCAACTCATTCTGCTTGATTTAATAATTGATTCACTTGATTTCTACAATTGCTCTGTGAAGAAAACAAAACAAACAATAGAACCTAGGGAAAGTCAGGCAGAGAGAAGTTGACTTCTTTAAAATCACAAAGCTTGTTTGCAGCAGATCTAAGAATAGAAGGCAAGTCTACTTCTTTTTCAACTATTCTCTTGTTTGCAGAATGAGCACAAAACAATGAGGATCCCATAGCAAGGCAAAACAAGAAGATTGTTGGTTTTAGAAAGTCCAGGATTGTGTCATGAGTCATGCACCTCCATCTTAAGTTTACACAGTAGAAACAGAAGTAGCTCATGGTTCCTGGGTACTGATGAGCCCTTTCATGAGAGAAAGAAAATTAAGAGCCAAGAAGTAGAATTTCAAAATGCCGTGCCCTTAACTTTCATGTGGTGGGAGGCACATGCTTACCATAGGGGGAACTCATATTCCAGGAATCAAATTCAGACATTCTTATTACTGATTCAAAGTTCAATTTATTGTCTTCAAATTTTTACTAGCCAATTTGGTTCCCTGGATGATCCCATAGTTTTCTCATCATAAATTTTGAAAACTAGTTTTTCAAACTATAGTAGTAGCTTTTGCTGTATAACAAGCTACTCCAGAATTTAGCTTGAAACAATAATCAATTTTTAGCTCAATATCCCACTATTTGACAATTTTTCCTGGATTCAGCTGGGCAGTACTGATCTGGGTTGTCCTCAAGTAATGTCACTCATGTTATTGAAGTTATAGGGCAAATGGTTGGGGTTGCTTAGACTAGAATGATGTTGGCTAGTGTGGTAGACCTAGTAATGCCCTCCCTATGCCCCACTATATTTGTATCTTAGTCCCTTATATATCAACTACCTTATATAAGAGAAATTGCATAATCATTAAATTGAAGGCTCAGAGATGTGGGGACTAATTCTCTTATCACAAGTGACCATTTAAGAGGGAAGTAGATGAAGATGCCATCAGAACAGAAAATATGATAACAGAAGTAGAGACTGGAGTGTTAAAGCATGGAGATGGAGTGGGAGGCTACAAGCTAAGGAATGTAGGCAAATAGCGGAAGTAGAAGAAGGCCAGGAGATTTATTTTCCTTTCCGACCATACAGAAAGAATCAGTCTTGCTGATACCTCACTTTTAGCTTAGTGAATCTGATTTTTGATTTCTGATTTCCAGAATTATAAAGGAACTCATTTTTATTGTTTTAAGCCACTGAATTTCTGATGATTTGTTCTAATATAAAAAGGAAATGAATAGGGTTGAGATGGCTGAAATGACCAGGGCCATTCTCCAAATACATGTCTTTACATCTTTACATCCCTCTGGCAAACCAGTAGTCTGACATTGTTTACATGTCACTGGAGAGGTTCTCAGCCAGAGAGGGGAATGGAAAGGGGGTGGTGTAAGAGGGTAGAAAGAGAGAGAGAGAGAGAAAGAATATCAATGAATGAATGCAGGTCACAAGGATTCTCAGAACTTAGGCTAGGTACTAGTACAGTGTCACTCTGCCATATTCTGCTGGCCAAAGCAAATCAAAAAGGCATTCAAAATTCAAGGGCTGTAGAAACAGTAGGTACCAAAGTCATATTGCAAAGAATGAATGCAGGTTCAAGTAAAGGATTGTAACTAATTTTTCCAGCCCCTCTGTCATATCACCTCTTCCTCTAAACCTCCCTTTCCAATCTCTGTGTCTCAGTGAGTGATACCAACTTAAAAAAAAAAAAAAAAAGGAACTGCAGTCCACTCTTCAACCCCACCACCAACCAATAGGTGGATTCATTTGAACTCCAAATAATTTTCAAATCAGTTTCTTCCTCTTTCTCCCATCACATTTAAAAGCTTTATACTTAACCTCTCATCATCTCTCCTTTAGGTTATTTCAAATACCTTCACTTCCCTACATTTGGTTTCTCCCACAGCTATGCTGTCTATGCTACTCTGACCCCTGAGTGATTTTTCCTATTTTGTTGATTGAATCATGTAACTCATATTGCATATGATCATCAGTGATTCTTCCTGAGAAACAGAAAGCCCAGAAAGTACCAGTGGGAGGCTAGATCCTTAGTAACGTGGGCCCTGCTTCTCTCTCTTTTCTTTTTCCCATCCTTCCTCCTTTCCTCTCTTTCCATTCCTTACTCCCTTACTGATTTTTCTGCCCTTCTTTCTTTCATTATAATTTTTTTTTTTTGGCTCAATGTGCATCCTGCTCTCTTGTATTGAATTTATTGTATCCTACAGTGTTGCCATGAAGTCTGGAAAGATAGTACTTTTATTGTAGGCATTTAATTTTTTAATATGCTGGCTTTCTTCTTATGGTATATGTTAAAAGCCCAGGTTTATTCTTTGAAAATTAAAGGCACAATTGATCTTAGGCAGTGCATCCCAGAGTCGTATGCAAAATTTGATGGAAATGCTTTGCTAATGCACTGCATTTGTTGTAATTTTGCACAGCCCATTGAACTATGTACCATTAATGAGTTTCACACTGAATATATCATGTGATAGTTCTAAACATATCTGTATTTTAATGTAATATCAATAATCCATTTATAAACATTTACATATATGTCAATTTATGTTTCCAGAAATGATGGACTCCTTGTATAATGCCTATGATATTTTATTTCTCTGTGCTTCTCTGTGTGAAGATTTTCTGTACCCTAATTATCCTTCATTACTTGGATCAAATATTCATTTCTTTATGAAGAACCTCCTTCTTGCTCAACTTCAGGGGCTACAGTGTTGCCACCCTCCCACTCATTCCCTTGACCTTTGAATTTCAGCAAGTGGATATTGAAACCTGTACTACAACAATTAATATAGCAAAGCTGACTTCAGCATCACAGGTGCTAATATCTCAGAGGGAATAGACCAGAGTCTAGTTGTGGATAAATAAACATAAAGCCTAGTCCTAGAGTTATTTAGAGTTAAATTATTTATTCCAGGAAGATAAGCTCCCCTCAGATAATAAAGAAATTGCAGAAGTTAAATCATGGGCTTGAGAAAAGCATTCAACCAAGTACATCAGTTAGTTAAAAATAATCCTAGAGATGCCATCACTATAAATTTATTCTTTATCTAGAATATTTCCTTTCCCATTTAAAATCATTCTCAAAGACTTACTTTTTCTATGAAGTCTTCATCTGCTAAAATGCATCTCTGTTCGTTGTTCACAATTATCTATACTTTATTCATTTTTTCTTTGAATTCATAAGTGTTGGGGGCAAAGACCTACTTTATCTCAGTGATGTACTCCCTAGTGTAGAATGCATTCACAAAGCTTCATATATAATCATAATAACAATAATATGTATTACAGATGACAGGTATAGAATTGCTGTTCCAGACCTCAAAATTGCAAATCAGAATAAATAAGTCTGTATGCATTTCATTAAGGCATTTCTTTTAAATCTGGTTTGTGGAACATAGATAACAATCTACCTATTTCTGGAATGATTCTTTTCATTGAAAATATGTCTAGAAATTTCTAATACATGCTCACACAAACCTATTTTCATTTAATAAATAAAGTCAGATGTTTTATAAGAATGCTGAATTAGTTTTGTGGCACATCAGTTTGAAGGAATATTACATAGCTATTAAAATGATGAATGTTCAGACTACAAGATACATGAGAAACTATGCACTATGGGAAAAAAACAATACATGCTATGGTGACATGATCATCTCTATTGGGTATGTTATATTTTACACATTAAGCTTAGAATTAGCCACAGAATAAATAGGAAGACATTACATATTTATATGCTTGAATTTATTTTTAAAAGGAAGAGTATTTAAATAATATTTGCTAAAAAAACCCTGTAATTTGCCTAGTCATACAGATTCTTACAGTTTATGTTAATGTCAACTGAAATAAAAAGATATTTAAAAGTAGTTTATTTGATCACCTGTGAAATGATAACAGATAAAATCATCTCTAGATTCCTTCAATCATTCATGATCATTCATGCATTGTCATGACAATATTTAAAGGAAGGAGAAAAATGTCTACATTTTTTTCATGAAAGACAGAGGAAATTACAAGCACTGTCTATGGACTCAGATTGCTTGTTTTAAATCATTCTCCGTCACCAACTTTCTGACCTGCGAGAAGTTGCTCAACCTTTCCTACACATTGACCCCCTCGTCTGTAAGGCAGAGATAATAAAGCCTTATCTAATAGTATTTTTAAATATTAAATGAGAAAGTATATAGAATGTTTTCACAGTACCCGGCACATATTAAGATCTTGTATAGTTATATATACATATCCACAAGTCACAAGAAATTTGCCAGTAATTTTTTTCTAAAGAAAAGCCAGTGAAAGAATATCCCCAGGAATAATACTTTGCAATATTTTGGCCATTCTAGATGAAATCTCAATCAACAGGGAGTTTCTTTTTATTTCTTTAAAAGAGATGTTTTCACATATTCAAACCTAATCCAGTAACAAAAGCAGATTTTTGCATGATGCCTATAGTAGGCGACCTTTCTGCAGATGGGGCTTTGTGATAGAGTTGCAGGCATTTTGGGAATTCATTGAACATCTTGCAAATTGATTCCTTTTGGTAAAAGGTACTGGAATTTGGGACTAAAGTCTTTAGTCTAGATGAAATGTCAATCACAGTACACTCAATGTTTAAATATATGAATAAATCATGGGTGGAACTTGTTCTATTCTTCGTTCTTCTATAGCACACATCTAAAATACTGGGCTTGTATTATAACTATGCATTGTGTGCCATCCTGACTGACGGTTTAATCTGAGTGTGCAGTGAAGGAAGTGATACGGGTATTCAAAGAACTGCTAAAATATGGTCAGGTTTCTACATAATTATGTTTTATGCACACATCTCAGCGTCATCATCAATATATTTAGATAAACCCTCCAATTTATTGAGGGTGTGATTGAGAGCCCTCTGAATCAATGCAGAGAAAAGACTACTCCTACACTTGAATGGGGATATGGATCTCTCTTCCAGGAGGAGATATAACTTATACTTCACCAGAGTCAGGCACATTCAAGCAAGAATTCTCAAAAGGAAACTTTGCTTCCCCATAGATGGCATCCCAGACATATGGGAATTGACTAAGAAAATGACTAAATTAATAAATCTAATAAATTATTTTGGCCTACTAAGTAATGCAGGCTTTATCTAAGAACACCATGTATTGATCCAAATTATTTAACATTAGAGCCAGCTTCTTGAAGTTTATAAAAGGTAAATTTAAGACAAAAGAAGAACTGCTCTCTACCTTTCCTAATCTGCTCCTTCTCTCCAGGTGCCCTCTTTTCAACCCCTATAGTTAACTGTGTTCTACAATTTATCTTCTAGATAGCAGCATGAATTCCTTGAGATGAAGGACCAAGTTTTAATCACTCATCTTTCTTCACCCAGTTTCTACTCCTAGGAAACCAAACATACACATTGGATTACCTCAATATGAGAAGAAGAAAAAAATATCATTATGTTCAAAACACACTGAATTTACCTGTAGTGAATTATAGGGAGAATATTAACTTCTGATGTTGGTGATTAAAATGAACACTGTGATTTGCAAAACTCTCCTTTGTCCCTCTGCCAGAGGCAGAACTGGGCTGAATGATATGCTTTTGTGTCTATATTTTAAGACATATGTAGCTTAGGATATATGTATAATGTATAATACTCAACCAGATTTCATACTAATGAGCCCATCACATAAATTCTTTTGGACCTAAATTCCAATGCCTATATAGTGAATCCCTACAATCAGGCTGTCTTAAAGATAGGAATCCACTCTTTGCATGTTTTTTACCTGGTGATCAAGAAGTGGATATGTAGAAACACATGCTGTTTTTTGTAATGGTAGGTGCTCCTAGACTCTACATCAATATACCTTGACTTTAGTATCCAGCTCAAACCACAAGTAGGGACTAAAGAAAAAAGCTGTTTCCTGACTCAGTACTAAAATAACAGGAGCAGGGGTGAAAATAAGTAGTTATGGAAATTGCTTTTTGTGTTTGTATTTTTTTAAGAGCAATTGAACCTCTTTTTTATTTTACGAAAATGTCATCAAATTGGAATCCTCTACACTTCCTGCTGGTCACCGTCTTTTCTTTTCCATTTCATGCCAGATAGTGTGTACTGAAAGCAGTTTTAATGGACATAACTAATGAAGGGTTGAGTGTGTGCACGTGACATAATGCTATTTTATGACCAGGAATTCTTTGACATCTCCACTTCTCTCCTGGATTGCTGCAGAGCTTGGTCTCTCTATATTGTATTAGTTTCCATGTGTAAAATGGACCAGAAATAAAATGCATCTTTTGGGAGTAAATGTGGATACCTGAAACCACAGGTAGTACTGAGCACTATTTGTACTAATTTTTCTTCCTATACGTACATAACTATAATAAAGATTAACTTATAAATTAGGCACATTAAGATATTATTAACAATAATAACACAATAGAATAATTATAACAATATATTATAATAAAAGTTATATGAATGTGGTCTTTCTCAAAATACCTTATTGTACTATATACACCCTTCTTTTTGTGACAATGTGAGATAATAAGATACCTATAAGATGAAATAAAGTTAGATGAATGACTAAGCACTTATTATTCACCATGACCATAATTTTGGCAGTTTGAGGTGCAACAATAAAGCTAGAATAAATTTCTTTCTCCTTTTCACAACTGCAGAGATAGATGCATTCTTACCATACTTGTTAGAAATCTCAGCATACAATGTTTTTCTTTTTTTTTTAGAACTTTTACCTTTCGCTAAAATTAAGTACTTTGCAACTTCTTTTTGACATACCTGAATTGCCAGCACCACTACTTTTGTGATTTGAGGTCAATTTTGAGTGAAACAAAGGTTACTTGGATGTAAGCAATTTGATATTTTATAGTTGATCTGATAACTGAGATGGCTACTAAGTGACTAATGAGTGGGTAGTGTAGACACATGGATACACTAGACAAATGGATAATTTGCATTTCAGTTTGGATGGAGTCAGATAGTGCAAAATGTCAATACGTTGCTCAGAATGACACAATTTAAAACTTATGAATTATCTTCTTCCAGAATTTTTCACTTTTTGAACTACCTAAAGTATTTTGAAGAAACTAAAGCTGCTTAAAGCCAAATCATAGATAAAGGGAAACCATTACTTGGATCTAAAAATAATCTCTTATTAAGAAAATAAAATTAAGATGTAGGAAACAATGGAAATAAATGAAATAGAATGCTGTTTTTATGTTTGTGTTAAGTGAGATTTGGATATAAATATATTTAAATGTGCTTATATTTCACTGGGTGAACTCTGACAGGATACCCAATATACTAATAATAGTGGATTCTTATATGTGATAGAAACTGAGAAAAGGTTAGATGGGTGATAGATATAGATACATAACCTTATAGAATATTATGTTTAATATGTAAAAAAGATAGATGAATATGTGTCATGTTCAAAATATGGTTTCAGTTTTTTTATAACTAATTTATTTAATGTATTTGCACATGAACATAACTTTTAGTCTCTTGCAAAAATAATACTGAGTATATGCACATGTCTATCATGGTTTGGATCTGGAATGTCCCCCCAGCAATTATGTAATGAAGACTTGGTCCCCAAAGCAGCAATGCTCAGAGGTGGGGCTTTTGAGAAGTGATTGGATCATGAGGGCTTTGACCTTATCAATGGATTAATCCATTGAAAGCTGAATGGACTACTGGGAGTAACTGAAGGTGGTAAGGCATGGTTGGAGGACATAGATTACTGAAAATTGACCTGGAAGGGTATTTCTATTTCTTGGTCCCTTCCTTTCTCTCTCTCTCTCTCTCTCTCTCTCTCTCTCTCTCTCTCTCTCTCTCTCTTTCACTGGCTTGCCTGTTCCCCCCCGCCCCCTCCTTTTTGGATGTCATAATACAAGCAACTTTCTTCTGCCATAACCTTCTGCCATGAGGTTTCTTTCTTGGAGTCAGTCAATCTTGGACTGAAAATTCCGAAACAATAAGTCAAAATAAAATTTAGTTAATTTGTTTATCATTGGTATCTGAGGATATTTGTCAGCAACGTGTATTTTTTATCCATTTTTTAGTGTAGTTGAAACTGAATTGCTTTAGGAAGACTTTGAGAAATAAAATAAGTGAAAGGAGTAGGAAAATAATGTGAAGTTCGGAAATGAAGGATGGAATGGTCTGTTGTGGTCCACCTGCATTAGTGCTGATCTTCCATTATGTTTAGATAAACCCGGGAGCTTCAGTGCTCTGAAAGAGAGAAGAGTTCTCTAAACCACCCTGTGTGAATCTAACATGGGACCAGTTTAACACCTACTCTGCCTTGGCCAAGGTTTAGAGCTATGATGATGAATGGATCAACCATGTATGTGGTTCTTATTAAATCAGAAACCCTAGATGGCTGAAAATTTCTAATCATTCAAATAGGTTTCTCATACTTATTATTCTACAATATAATATATTGCAACAAAACAATTATGATGTAAAGTGAAAAGTTACTCTATATTACTTACATGTGTGATCATTTTGACTATGGGAATTGCTAAATATATAACCAGTTTCTTTGGCCATTACTATTGATAAAATATTGATTACAGGGGATAGTTCTTAGTTTTTGAAATCTTTTGATTTTATATTAGAATCTTGATTCTGCATCAAAAATACCTGTCTATGGGACTTATTCATCTTCAGATCAGCTTGATCAAGATTCCATTTGTGACTGAAAATGCATGCAATATCAATCCTTTGATGTCCTTATTCTTATACAAATTACATTCCTTTCCATGTAATTAAAGAAAAATCCATTGTATACTTGAAAATTGCTGTCAGCTTGAAATTTTCTCAACAACAACAAAAAAACGATGAGATAGATATATTAATTAGCTTGATTTAATAATTTCATAGTGTATACATTAATCAAAACATCAGTTTTATACTATAAATATGTAGAAAGTTTATTTGCCAGGTATAACTTAATAAAACAGAAAAAGAGTCATACAATGGAGTAAAACCACATATTCAATTTTTCTCAGGTTGACCAGATTATGGAATCTAATTTCTTTAAAAAAAACCAACTTCATGTTTCATTTAATCCTTGATGTAAAAAATTTATTTATTAAAATGTACTAAAGTTAGTAAAGAAAGTGCAGTAAACCCTTCAATAGCCTCTCTATTGTGTACTGCTAAGGGTGTGATATTATCTTTCAGGCACAAACAGCATACATTACTAGATATTTATCCAGACTCTTGTTCTTCTCTTTCACAGGAAAAATAATACTGAATGGTGTTCCCTCAACCATTCATATACTTTGTGTATAGATTAATTTTTAATTTATGTATAGGAATTTGACTTTGAAACTAACTCCTACAACATAAGTGATTATATATAGAGAGAGAGATAGATATATACAGTGAGACCTACAAAGAATTGGACATGTTTATCAGAGGCTCTAAGCAGTGATGTCCTACTATCATCAGAGGACATTCATGTCCCAACACAGTCATTTGTTGCAAATATCATAATTCAAAAATTTTAGGTCATCTGATATTTTAAGAAATATAAAGAGAGTAGATGAAAGGAACTTGAGGAGGAAAGGAGAAAAAGAAGAAATACTGGTGAATGGTATTGGTCAAATTATATTGTTACAGCATGTGAATGTATGAATGTGTAACAATAAATCCCATCATTATATACAATTTTAATATACCAATAAAAATATGGAAAAAAGATTAACATAACCAATTAGAAGAAACACAAAATTTCTAGTCAGCATTTTGTAGACATCTATAATCTCACAGACTCTATAAGAACATTTTGTATGATAATATTGACTGAGAAAATAAACTGCTTATTAAAATAATCAGAACTTTATACCATTAGTGCTAGATTGAATCTTTATTATGACTGACAGATGAAACCATAGTGAATGGGCTTTCATACAACTGCAGTCAATATCACAGTCTATGCCTATGTGTTTGCATACTATATATCAAAGAAAGAAAAGCTGAAAGGTACACAGATATTTTTACATTTAATTTGAACATATCAAAAGGATTACACAGTTAAGATATGTAATTTTACTATACCTAGATTTTTGGCATGACACTTATGAGTCTTATTTGTTCAGTTTTCACAGAAATTTTCATTTTCAAGAGGACACTACTGCTTCATTTTACCTACTTATTGGAGTATGCAGCTCAGAGTCCAATCTGATCTTCCTCTGGAGAGTCTGTCCTGTTAAAGGAGGATTATTGCTTAGTCAGCTATTCGGATTCTAATGGAATTGGTGGTTATGGGAAGAGGAGTGGGTAGAAGATGAATAGACTCAAAGGAACTCTTTAAAGATGAGGTTGAAGCAATTTTCACTAGGAAAAAAGGGAAATAATTACAAAGAAATTCTTTCTGAAAAAGATCAATAATGAGAAAATTACCCTTTGAACTCATTGTCATAGAAAATCTATTTTATAATATTTTCTCTCTAGAAGAATAACTTTTAAATTGGCTCATATTGTCTAGTACATCTTTTTCACACAAGCAAAAGAAGCCCACAAAACACCACTCCAAAAGGAAGGGAGAACAATATTTTTCTTGTTTTCAGGAAAAAAAAATATACACCTAATAGGAAAAACTAAGATCATCTCCATCTTCTATGGTCAGATATTTTAAATTTTTAACCTAATAACAAATACTTATATTTACAAAATGAGAGAAGAATTAAGCGGAAGTAGGAAAAATTGTAAAGCATAAAAAGTTGCTATATATTCCTTATACTTAATATTAAGAATTTTTTAAATCTAGCAGTATTATGATTACCAGGGAATATATTTGTGACTAATTCAAGTTTCTGAAAAGATCTTTGAAAACATTTTTTCTTTGTGTTTATAAACTCAGCTTCATTGAGAGATATTTACACACACTTATATTCAGTAATCTTAATTATATATTTTGAAGATTACTGAGAAATATATGCAATTGTGTATTCTCAGCAGCAATCAGATATAGAACATTTCCATTAACTTAAGAATCACCTTGTGACCCTTTATAATCAATATCCTTCTCTCAGCCCCAGTTCCTGGCAAACACTGATCTTCTTTCTGTCACTATGGTTTTTAACTTTTCTAAAATTTCATATAAATGGAATACTGTATTTTGGGGGCTGCAGATTAATGCTTTACAGATTGGTGTTGTATGCATAAGTACTAGAATATTTAATTGCTAAAATATTCCATTGTATGGAAGTGCTACCAATCACTTATCCACTTATCATTTAATGGGTATTTGGGTTGTAGTTTAGCTTCTATGAATAAAGCACCTGCCTACAAATATTTTTTGTGTCCATACTTTTATTTATCTTATATAAAACCTAAGAGTGGAATTGCTGGCTCATATGACACATATGTATTCATAAGAAACTGAATAATATTTTACATTTCCACTAGTAGTAAATATATTTCAGTTACTCCATATCCTCACCAATGTCCTGAACAGTTCTACACTAGAGAACAATTTTGACCATAAAAAACAGCATGAATTTTATTTTACAGTATGCCCATTATGTAAATTTATAACTAAAACATGTTTAGGGAATACTTTTGGTTTACTACAAGCAAGGCAGTCTAATTTTTATTGTCTGTTCCCTGATATTTTGCCAAAAATTAAAATGTGTGTCTTAACAACCACTAATTTGACAACTTACTGATGGATGGATTGATAGTTTTACAAATATAGGTCATGACTTTGACATACAGAGCCACACAAGTATCTAATTCTGGGTCATTGGCTTATTTTTATGAATACAAATATATATAAATATACATATATATGTATATATATATATTTGTGTGTGTGTATATATACGTATGAATACATGTGTATATATATGAATATATATACAATATATATGAATACATACATATATGTATATATGTACAAACATTTAAGTATTAAATGTATGATTTTATCTACCAAGGAATAGTTTCCAAGGATTAGCAGGGAAAGCAGGATGAAATATTAATCGGGGTTTGGTGTTTGCCAAATAGATGATACTGACATAAAACAAAGCAGGAGATTGACAACAGTTGGTTCAACCCTGAATTGAATTAGGGATACATATGGCAGAAATTGTTATTGCAGAAAGATTACTGAAAAAAAGAATCACATTGGCCACATTTTGAAAGCATTATATAACAATTTTTAGTCACCCAGTGATTGCCTTTCCTCTTTCCCATTTGAAATTATTCTGTATTAGAGTCTGTCAACAAATGGATGGGTTTGGAAAAAAGGAAAAATATATGTATTAGTAATTATTAAACATCAATTTAGAAAGAAGACTGAAATTATTTTCTAAAACTGTTTGGTTTAACCATTTCATTTATTCATACATTGCCCTTAATCTAGTTTTCATATTTTTTCAAAAATGAGGTATAGTAAGATAATAGATTATTAAAATTCTAGAGGCTAACAGTCTTAAATGAGTTTATACCAGTATGATATTCAGTCTGAAGATTGTAGGTTCCTAAGATATAAAAATAAATACATTTATTTATTCTGTGTGACTTGCTGATTTTGATTCATTTTCAAAATCTCATACACTGGCCTCTGCTTTTTCCATTAAAATTCACCAACATCATTCCTTCTATCAATGAGTATTCAGCAAAAAGCTGAGCTTTTTTAAGGCCTTATATTAGAGAAAACTGTGTGAAGTTGCAGAAATCATTAGTACACTGATTCAACCTTTCAGATTAGCAAAAGAACATAGTCCAAGGTCACTGAATAAATTACACTGTATCAGAAAAGAAAATTACACCCTGACATAGTATGATTTTAATAAAAAATGAAAATGGGATTTATGACCCCCTTTCTTCAGGCTACTAATGTTCATTGCCAAAAGATGAATCCCTTCTGTGACATTAAATGTGAGATGGGCTACAGAAAATGTTGTAGATTAATTCACTTGCCAAGAAGAGAGGAAAAGTGTATACCTTCATATATTTTTATACCCATCTGCTATCACAGTGAAGCCAAATATATTTGAGGCAAACAAATCAAGCCAAATAAGTCCATTTTTTCCCTTCACTATAATGGGAACCTAATAAATAAATGAGGTGCAGGTCTAGCTGTTAACAGAAGGAAAACAACAATGCTGACTGGAGAGAAGTGGAAACCATTTAAATTATACCACCAACAAATAATTAATCATATTTCTTTTAGGAGACATCGACAGGACCCAGTTGATCTAAAGGGATGTGTTCTACTGAGTAGAACAAGACACCTCTAACTAGGATATTAATGAATAGTGGCATTTACAACTTACAGAATCAAGTAAAGGAATATGAAAAGCATAATTTAAAAGTGTTAACAACCATAAGGGCAACCGTAAAGTGATGTGGGTTTGGACCAGCTTACATTATATCCTGATTAAATTTGAGAAACTGTTGTAAGCCAATAAGATGAAATCTATTTAGTACAAATGTAAAATGGCTCAGTGATGGCAGAAATTAACAGATGCCCTCATTCAGAATGACAAAAATGGAGACAGACTCTGTAGAATGGTTGGATGCATGGATTAATGAAGCTGTTAATAAGATAACATCTACTGAATATGTCATGGAGGACTATCTCCTGTAGCAGTTAATTTTTTTTTTTAGGCTAAAAGAGAAAACATTAGTTGACAAAACTCTAAAATGTCAAGAGGCTGCTCATCAGTCGTTTCTTAAAATCTCTTCTTGATAAAATAGGACATGGTATAGCATAATGAATAAAGAACTTCCTTCTACTTAAGCATTCTTTGTGTTTAGGGGATAACCTTTCTTAATACAATATTTGCTTGGTATTACTAATGCGTCTAATTTTTCTTTAGATGGTCTCTCTTTGTTGCTGCAACCTCTTGAACCTCCCATCTGTACTTCTGCGTCCATTTCCTATACCTACTTATTTTCTGAATTCCCTAAAATCAACCTCTTGTTTTCACATTTTGATGAAATGTTTTCACTTGCAAGATGTTGAAAACATCCCTTCTGCCAATGCACTGGCTTTCCCCCAGGCTTTATTTTCCTATGAACTTTAGCATTTGGCATCAGAGACCATCTGCTTCTAGTGTGAAACCTTTTTTCTTTGGGCTTCTGCACCTGGATCCTGGCCCTTCATTTTTCCTAGCTCTCATCCTTCCTTCCTGCTCTCTTTTTCAAGGGCCTCTTCTGTTCTTCCACATATTAACAATGAGGTTTATTAAATCAGTATGGTCAATTCTCTTTTCTCTATATGCTCAATCTATGGATATATTAACCGCTCCTCACAGATCCAATTAGTATCTCTTTCATTATCTAATTCTCCTATCTACATCTGCAGCTTTGACCTCTTTTCTTGATCTCTCAGTTACTTAGTCCATAGTCTTAAAATGTATATTTACTTGCATTTCCATAGTAACTGCAAATTTTACATTTGCTGAAAGGAGTATTCCATTTGTAATTATTTGCATGAATAGAAACACCATACTTCTCTACTAGATTTTTGACACATTCATTTTCCTTCTCCCACCTCATTTATTTCTGTCTAATTCCTCCAGCTTATACCATTTTCCTTCAGGCCCGGTGTGATCCCTGTGCTCCAAACAGTTTGTACACAGTATCCAGTTAACCATGAAGGCTTTCCTTGTGGCCTCCCTGCCTTCAGTGGGCCTAGCCCCCCCCCCACCTGACCTGCACTCTGTTGCCCTGATAATGTTCTTAACACATCATTTTCCTGATCTAGAACTTTCCATCCCTCCCAAGGCCCAAGGTGTCATATCACAGGCTCTTTGCCTATAGCTGTGTCCTTCGCAGTCCATCCCATTTGACCTCCACAATTTAGTTTTTGCTCCCTTTCGACACACAGCCTACTTTGGTTGGGCCATCTTCACCTAGATTTCCACTTTTTGCCTTATTCCTGGTTATCTTTATATTTAAAATATCAATCCTTCAATTATAGACCAAAGTTTACTTTTAACTGTCTGGCAGACTGTGAATTTTACCCATAGTCTAACTCTTTTTGTTGGTTTCTTTTAGGTGAATGAAGCCAAGTTCCATAGACATTTCATTCTTTAATTTTTCAATTTCCTAAAAAGCACTACAAAATCATTGAGTTATTCAGAATTGCTATAATTTTTATGCCTAAAAACATGAGAACATTACCATAGTGTTGAGGACACTTATATGCATTATTTTATTAAGAATGCTACCTCCTATGGAATGTGTTACCTTGCAAAGATCCTTTTTATCATGAAATAGAGGGTTAGAATGCTAGTAATAGTAAAGAAAGATTTGGTAGTGGTGGTTGTAGGTATAACGTCAAGCTTATTTCTCATGTTCTTCATTTGCAGTTGCATAAATTTTTGCTTTTATTTCTAAATAAGTGTTAATTTAGCTCTATCGTGTTTAATTTAGCTTGTTGTGAGTGGATTCATTAATCCTACAGTACATAGTCATTCATATTAGTATCATTAAAATGCTGGCTTGTAATTACATAATTACTAGGCTTTTAGATGTATATGGGCTGCAGTTAAAATAATGCATCCACAACACCCCTATGCTTACCCAAATGCACACAAAATTTTAAAATTCACCCATTGATACATTTTTATTCTCCCCTATGAAAGTCATAATAGGTGAGGAAAGTCCTTTGCCTTACCTAAAAATAATTTTAAAGCATTGATCTAAAATAGCTAATTAAGTTTGGTTTGTTTAATAGCTTCTTTTGCCCTCAGGCTTGTTCACAGCTCTGTTATAAAGTGAATGTTTGGATCCAAGAAATTCTCCAGGCTCTTTCTTGCTCTACCTGTCATTTCAAATCTAATTTTTGCTTAAATTCTTAAATTTAATGAAGGTAATAGGGCATCCTAGCCAAAAGCAAAGGCTTTAACCTAAGCTAGCACAACCTAAGTGCAAAGCTTAGATGTTTAGATGTTCCATTTTCTAGTGTGAAATTGAACACATTATTTAAATTTTCTAAGCTTTGTATTTCTGTTGTCTAGGATGGGTTATTAGTTACATGTATGATCATTTGGAGAATACATGGGATTACACATGGAAGAAGAATGTTTTCACTAAACATTAGGAACTGACATGCTTCAGGTCATCACTTTCCTATTGAGCATGTCATTGCCTGGTACTAAATGTTCCATTATCCTTTGTTTTTGAATTAGTTAGACTTATTTGGTTTGTGTGTTTAGAAATCCAGTATAACTAATTTGAGAATGAATTATAAGTATACAGCAGTGCTTCACAAAGCAGGAAAATATCCTGTGTTCAAGGAAAAGTGGACCCAGTGATTTGATGGTTTTCAGTTTTCTTTTCATATCTTTCATTTTTGCTGTTGTGGGTATCTCATGCACTGTTAATCTCTGCAAGCTAACTTTTCCTATTTTGAGGTTCACATTGAAAAATATTTCTGATAATGTCTTATGAGCTTTCTGAAACTTGGTTGCCTGGTCAACCCTGACAAAGAAAGATGACATGTAAGTCAAATTCAAAATAACCAGCTGGTTCAACTAGAGAAAGATTTGATTGTCTCAAGTTAAATTTTGTGCCTACTTTTAATCTATTATTTATAGCAGAGGAGAATCATGTTGTTTGGACAAAGCTGCTTCTGTTATAACAGTGTATATGAGGCAAGTCCAGAAAAAGGAGTCATTAAGTCAGTCAGTGATCCAGTACTTGTCCTCTGTTGTCATCAACACTTGCTCAGCCTTAATTCTGCAGCCAAGATCATATCTGCTGTTATGACTTGGATACAGCAATTTTCAGAGGGAGAATGATTAGATTATGTGTGCTGTATCCTCATAAGGGAATCAATCCATTTAATGGATTAATAATTTAAATAGACTATTTGTGGTAACGGATCGGGAATGGCTGGAAGAAGTATGTCATCAGGGGTGTAGCCTTGAGCTGTATCTGTCCCTGGTTTCTCCCCTCTTTTTCCCCTCTTTCTAATTGCCATGAACTCAGAATCTTTATTCCACCATGCCCTTCCATCATGATGTTTTGCCCTGTGTCAGGCCCAGAGCAATGGTGTTAGCAGACTATGGACTGAACCTCTGAAACTGTTAGTTCAAAATGTGCTTTTTCCACTCTAAGTTATTTTGTTACACAGCAATTGCAATTGCAACAGGGTCTTTGGTCAGTTGTGTGAATTTTCTTATTTTGTAGTTTGCCTTTTTATTTTCTTAATAATGGCTTTTCGTACAATGAAGCCCAATTTTCAATCTTTATCTTCACGATTGATTCATGCTTTCAGTAGTTCTGTTTGATAAGTGCTTTCCAACCCCAAGGTCAAGAAGATATTTTCCTATGTTAACTTTTCATTTTATTTTATTTTTAATCCACAAGGCAATTGAAATTAATGTTTTATATATGGTTTAAAGGTCAATATTTATTTCTTTTTACCTGTAGGTATGCCATTGACAAAATGCCCTCTATCGGAGGGATGATGCCTTCTCCATTTGTGTTTAGGTTTTGTATCTGGATTATCTCCTCACTACCACAAGTCACTTATCTTTCTTTGCATAATACCATATCTTAGCTAATATCTTTATAACTCTATATATGTTCACATAGTTTTTTTGTACTTTGTTTTTCTTCAAAAACCTATAGTTCTTAATTCTTTTGAGGCCTTTGTATTTCCACATGAAATTGTAAAGCAAATTTTCAATTTAAACACACACACACACACACACACACATACACATAGAAAGACATACACACATGCTGTGGTTTTAATTGCAGTTGCATTGAATATGGGGCAACTTTCAGAATATTTATACATTTAAAATATTAGGTTTTCAATCCAAATCACATTTTTTTTCTTAATTTTGCTAGTTTTTATTTCTCTCAATAATGTTGTAGACTTTTATGCATAGAAATACTCAACACCTTTGGAGAGATATTCCTACATGTTCAATATTTCTCACTTTTTAGGAGATGTTTCTTTTTTTGTATTTTATTAATTATGTGCTGTATTTTTGTTTTCTGTATATTTGAGTATGAGTTGATCTTGTAAGATGTGCTAAAGTTACATCTTTAAAATAATAGTTATCTTAATATACTTTTGATTTTCTTCTTTACAATTACTTCGTCTGAAAATCATGATGCCTTCATATTTTTTTTCTCTTCTTACACATTTTTTTTAAAATCTATTTTTTTGGGGGGGGGTGCTCTGAGTAGGATAGGTGTTTGAGAGAAACTGAAAATGCTAGGCCCTTTCTCATTCCAAAAAGTGAAGGGATGAATTTCATTACAAATAAAAAAAAAATTTAGGTACACTATTGTATTAAGTAACTTCCCTTGACTTTCCAGTTTGGGAAATGTTGTTTTTGAACTGTATCATGGGTTTTCCTCTCTCTTTTGGCATGATTATGAGCTATTTCTCCTTCTTTTGTTAATGTAGTAAATTATAAAATCAGTTTTCAAAGGTTAAACCAATGCCATATTCCCCAAATAGATGCAATTTTGTTGTGACATATTTTTTTAATATATCTTTCTGGATTCTGTCTGCAATTTTTTTAAAATTTGTGTCTATGTTTATGAAACAAATTGGCTTATAATTTTTCTTTCTTGAAGTAGCCTTGTCAGATATCAGCTCTGGTAGCATACATATGCATACATATATATATGCATGCATATGCATAGTTTTTATGTATAAAAAATACAATAAGCTTGATATGCATACATATACATGAAACTTTTATGTATAAAAACAATAATAAGCTTTTTATGTATAACTTTATATATAGAAAGCCATATAAAATAAGTATGTTTACATACTTATATATAAAAATGTATATATAAGTACATGCAAACATACATATGTAACTATGTATATGTATAGGGAATATGATATCAGAGTTTTTCCAGCTTTACTAAATACTTTGGAAATTTTCTTATTATCAAAAAACACATTTGGGCCTAGAGATTCTTTGAAGGAAAGTTTTTGTATCTGTACAGAACAAAATATAAGTGTATGTGAATTTTTTTATTTAGTATCACTAAATCAAATGTTTAGGATTATTTGGAGTTTTCTAAATTTTGTATGTTTTAGAAATTTATTTCCTTAAGCTCTACAACAGTACAAAAAAAAGTAAGGAATTATCATAATAACTATAGAATAAAAGGGTAAAAGTCTACTTCCTATTTTATAAATAAGGTTTTCTTTTCTAAAGAAATAGTTACCCAGAGCAACAAGACACATTCAACTTTTCTAAGATTCCCTAGCCTGCATTTCCTTTGTAAGGCTATTCTCAGCTGAGAACCACACTTTGTGTTCTTCCACAGACACATGTATTTGATTTCTTATTTAGTGATTTACTTAGTTATTCTTTAATTATCTTCTACAGTTAAGTTTGTCCCTTTTCTTTCTCCAGGAAAGGTTCGCTGTTGCTGCTGTTGTCATTGTTGTTGTTTTATTATTAACCAAAGTCTCAAATTTCATTCAAATTTCCTTAATTTTAATATTTTCCTATTGTCCTCTTTCTGTTTCAGAATTCCATCTAGGACATAACATGAAATTTAGTGATTATGTCATCTTAGCCTCTTCTTGGTTGGTTCTTGAACTTGTCTTCTTTTTTTTTTTTTGGATGACTTTTTCTGTTTTGAAAATTACAACTTAGGTATTTTTCAGTATACCCATCAAGTGAGATTTTTCTGATCTTTTCTCCATAATCAGGGTAGCATAGTATTTCCTAGGAGAAAGACCACACAAAATGTCACTCTCTGTTACATCATATGAAAGGGATACATGGCAAATATCACTTATCACTGTTCATGTTTATCCTGATCTCCTTCATAAGGCAGTGTTTGTTTCTAAGATGTCTGCATGGTACAGTCATCCTCGGTCCCCTTCCATAAAGTACTTTTAGAAGAAAGTCATTACTTGAAGTTCATATGTAAGGAAATGATGCTATACATATTTAGGAAAAAATTACATAAATTGGGACTCTTTTACAGAAAAGATGTGTTTATTCTGTCTTATTTATTTATTTATTCAACCACTTATTTGTATCAGTGTAACCATAGATGTTTATTTTATACTTTGGGTTAAAATATAATAACAGTCTTACTTAGGTGTTGTTAAAATAGCATCAAGTTTGTTTACTGGGAACTCTTTGACATATCAGCAACATTGCACATGTTTTAAAAACTTTTTTGCACCAAACACATTCACATTTCTTTTCTCGTTCTTTATTTTTTTTGTTTAAGCAAATGACAAAGACCTAGTTTACCAGCTTTTTTAAACCTAAGCTTAACATTACATATTTAAACAATTGGCAACACTTTACTAAGTTGCAATAATGCATGACTAGAAAACTTCCTTAAATTTATATTAAGCCAGAAATGTATTACCATTAATGCATTTATATTTTTCATTACTAAATACTAAAAAAAAAAGAACTGAAATTACTTCTATAGATAATTCTTCCTGGAAATGTTAGCTTCACAGCAGGCTGACACTACTCAGTTCTCATGTCAAACACCATGAAAAGCAGATCCATGCTGGTGTTAGAATCTAATCTTGTCTTAGCACTACCCAAAAGTCAAAGTTCACCTTGGATTATGTTTTAGAAAAAACCAAAGCACATACAGAGATTACCCCAATTTTAAAGATAAAAATGATCCTACTGTGTGGTGCCAACAATGAACTCAAAGGTCTATGGCAAATGGGGACTTTGATGAGCTTTTTATAATTAGTTTAGCTTAGGTACATTTATACTGAAAGTGGGTTCAGTTGAAATCTTCAAAAGAATGTTCCTGTTAATCCTCAAATGATGCTTGTTACAGTTTAACATTTCTGTTAAATGTGTGCATTGAATTACTTGCTTTCCAACTAGAGTAGCTGTTCCTTACCATTCATCCTTAAGGATGTCAATAGGCCATCTTCTTCAAATTCTACTTTTTCTTGACCATTCTTGACAATTCTCTTCGTAGTGATTTTTCTGCCATTTACTACCTTAGTAGAAGTAAATATAGATTTGAACTTGTCCATCTCACTACCACCAAATGACAGGGTTGAGAGTAAAGTGAGGCCCCTGTAACACATTGACCCAAATGAAGTAAATTTTGTATCAAAGGCAGAAAAATCTGTCTCTCCTTGACAGAAATCCATTAAAAGCAGAGAAAAGCGAGTCCACATCTTGGTTTCTTCTTCCCAGAGGATCCTTTCAGTTCCCAAAAATGTCTCCAAATGGGTCTTCAAAGAAGTCAAACAAAATGGGTCCCTTTCACCAAAAGAATTCCCTGAAGGCCATGTGGGTTCCAGGATGTGAAGCCAAACTCAACAGGAAAATCAAAATGACTTCCATGTCCTCCTCCAATATTTAATCAGTCCTTCCTTGCCATACTTGTCACAGATTTAGCATCTGATAACCCCTCATATGGCTCAGCTACTTGTTTGAATTTCTTCTCTGCTGCTTTTTTATTCTCAGTTTTTTTTTAAAAAGTTATTGTCATGTTCCTTTTATTTCCTATGGCATTTGAAAAACAAATGCATAATTATTATAAATATGTTAATGAATACTTAATATATAAAGATGTAATTTGTGGCACCGATAACAAAATATTCTCAGGATTTTCACCTGGATGTGACATTAGTGCCAATGTTCAATATGACTTTTGTTTTTGGTGGAGGAGGAGTGGGCTGGGAATTGGACTAAGGAGCATTAGACCACTGAGCCACATCCCCATCCCTATTTTGTGTTTTATTTAGAGACAGGGTCTCACTGAATTGCTTAGCGCCTCAAACTACCAGCCTCTGGAGCCTTTGGGCTTACAGGCATGTGCCACATCCCCTGGCTCAAAATGACGTTTTGATGTCCTGGGTGAGGCATGTCTCTGCACACATAGAACATCATAGTAATGAGCCATGCTTTAACAGATTTTTGGAACAAGTCCCAGGACACAGAGTGATGCCAGCAGGCTGTTGCAGGGTGGGTTGGCTGCTCCTGGTCCAGCAGGGCTGTGCTGGTGGTAGCTGCATAGTCTCCTCATAGTTTTTCTTGCTGTGCAGTTTTTATAGTTACTTTATATTATGAGCACTTTCTTAATTTCTGGCACTGCCATAAGTTCCAGATTAATCTCAAATATTTTCTGCCCCAGTCCTAAAATCAGCTATTTTTCAAGTAGTCTTCATTTCTTTTGTTGAATAATTGGTATTAGAAAACAAAATTCAAGCAGTAAGTATGCCCTATTATATAATTTTGATAAATTATGTGTTCTTAGGAATTTTCATTTTGTTCATATAAAACCAAATTATCAGAACAGATTTCTTTGTAATATGTTCAGATCATCACCTCCACATCTCTGTGATCTGTAGTGATGTCACTTTTAACATTTGATATTGGTTGTTTATATATTTCCTTTTTCCTTTAGCATCTTTGCTAAGGGTACATAAATGTTATTATTATTTTCAAAGAAATAACTTTGTCTGCTGAACCCTTTTATATATCTTCTTTTTATTTTAGAAAATTTTAAAATACTCTGGGGTTTTTAAAATTTTTTATTTAATTATTTTTCCCATTTCTTTAAATTTAATTTACTATTCATTTTACATATTTTTTGAGATGGGTAGATTACTAATAATTAGTTTTTTTGTTTTTACTGAGTGGACTTAGATTTGTTTGTGACTCTCTAAGCAAAACCTGAGCTGCATTTCACAAGCTATGATATGTCATACTTTTCATTATTTAGTTCAAATTATTCTTAAATTGCTTTGTAATGTTTCTTTGACTCATGGGTTATTTAAAAATACATTGATGAACATCCTAATATATTGAGATTTTCCAGTAATCTTGTTGATTTCTACTTTATAGTTAAGAGATAATATTCTCTATATGTGGAATACAAATACATTGTTTTCTATCTTACTGTTGAAATGTGGTTATATGCTTATAGTGACTCACATAAAACTATAATTTCAATATAGAGGTTGACTAACCACTTGTAAATAGGAACAAAAGCTAATATTAAGTGAGCAATTACAAATGTCAGGGATTTTATTTGTGGTCTGTGCTATTTTAGACATTCTAATAACTCTTGAAATAGTTGAGACTATTCCTACCTACAGATAAGGAAAATAAAACATAGAGGCTGTCTTTCTTATACAAAGTAGTACTATTAAGTAGCAGAGGTGGGATTTTAACTTGGGCTCCTCTGTTTCCAAAACTTTTAGTCTTTGGATTATACTGTGTCTAGATTGAGAAGGAGAAAGGAAAATCCATGATACAGTTTATCAGGAAGATAATTCATGTAACAAAAAAATATATATATTTCAAAAATCTACACACCTGACCTACTTTACTTTTTTCTCTCTTTTGTTTCTTTGCTCTTCTAATCATAAAAGTTATAAAATACAAAATTAAGGGTGAAGATAAACTTGTCAGATGGCATTTTATCACCAATTTAACATTTAGGGTGATGTGTGAATGTCAATAATATAAAAGGTGGTTATAATTTATTTACTGAGAAAGACGTGTACATGAAACTTCTAAATTATATTTTTCAATATTTTATCCTACACCATTTACCCCAAGTGACCTAAATTTAGTTATTCAATTTTAAACAAGTCATATCCTCAAGCACAGGAAAGCCATACTTTCAATGCTGTTGGCTTTCAGATAGGCATGACTGCTACAGCCTGCCCTTTCCTAAAACAGAGAAAGAAAAGCAGCTGGAAAAGAGGTGAAGTATAGAAGCAAGTAACAAATGCAAGGTTAAAGTGAAAGAAAGGAGGAATAATCAGTGTAACAGAAAAGAAAATGAATGTTAAGAAAGGAGACAAAATAAAAGAGAAAGTTCTGGACTTCATTGAGCCAATATCGTCCCTTAATCCTCCACATCCTCTTTTTCTTTGCTCTGTGTTATCAAAAGATACTCTCACAAATACAAATACTGTCCTCTCTGTTCTATGAATCAGTTCTAATGGTTTTACGTCTTCCCTTCTTGGAGTTTACAAGGCTGATGGCCTGTTCTAAGTATTCCTACACTTTATATAGATAACAGTTTAAATGTAATTCATAGGTAAGTCCAAGGTATATCATTACCTAGTGATATCTGAAGTGCTGTTAGTGGTGTTAGGAAAAAAGAAAAAAACAAAACATGATAAGAGGAACAAAAGGATGAAGGTGAAAAGGCATATTAGTATCACTGAGATGAAGTTTGGAGGTGAGAAAAGTATTGAGGCTGAGTACATTTGCAGGAAAACAAAAGAAACAAGTTAGCTTAAAATAAGAAGTCTATTTTGTCCAAGGTAATGCAAGTCATTTCCTCCCTGCAGGAGGGAGGTGATCTGAAATGGAAAAAAATGAATGGATGAGATGGTGAGTGGGAGTTCTCTGGAAGATGGGCAGGAGGGAGCTCAAGTTCTGAGGCAACAAAAGAGGGGGAATGGGGAAAAAAATGCTTTCTAAAATCTGAATGACCAGTAAATACTACTTAAGCCTATGATTTTCTGAATAATAGCTAAATTCAAGGGAAATTGCATAGGAAAGTAGAAGAATTTTCCTTCCTCTTCAGGTTATTTCCTGCTTTGTTTTCAATCTACTGATCTTTCACTTGAAGAACTTGTAGCAAATGGTCTTTTTTGAAAACACACAGTATGTGAAAATATGCAGTGGTTGAAAAGGAGGGAAGGGAACATGCATGCTTTATTTGTGCCCCTGAGGTGTTCAAAAGCAATTTCTTTATTCAACAATAAGACCACAAGAACAATTTATGACTTTAAAAAGTCAAACAGCTGGAAGAGACAGCATGAATGTGCTGACACATCCTGAGTTCCTAATTAATGAGTGATTCAGGTATTTCAGGAATAAAAGATGGCGTTTCAAATTGTTGTTTTAAGGGAAATTATTTTTAATAAAAACATGAAATTTCAGCACTACAATATATAAATGATCTCTTGACATTTTATTTCTGAGTACTTATGGCTTCACCCTTTATTTCCGTACACTAAATCAATAATCCGGCAGATGGGACTTTTGTCCTTTGCGTTGTCTGGGTTGGGATGGAAGGCTGTGGGGTGTGTGTGTGTGTGTGTATGTGTGTACACGTGTGTGCACGCGTGCATTTGAACACTCTCATCCAACTCGTGTTTGGAAGAGAGCTGTAACTGTGACATTTTCATTTTCTCATTTTGCAAAGCTGTCCTTATGCAGGCAAAAGGCTGATGGCTTTTATGCTATTATTGTTTTCAATTAATTAGAAAAATCCCCCCCCCTTTGTCCCTTGCAACATTTCTCACTCCTATTCCCTGGAGATTAATGGGGGCAGATCAGCAAACACAGATGATTCTGCAGCAGGGATGCCAGATTCATTTTCAGGATTCCATTCTGAGCCAGCATATTGGTTCTACCTGCTGCTTGGTGCTACAGTCATTATTGAATTTAGCAGATGGAGGGGGAGAGTTTTAAACTTGGGGACACAGATGGAGAACAGACTTCAGAGAGATTATTCTAGAGTTTAGCAAAAGGTTGTGTCGATTCAAAACAAATCCTTAGAACTAGAGATTAAATCCCTATACCCAGATACAGAGACAATATACATAATTAAGAGCACCAGAATATTCAACAAACATGGTCTGACCAATGGTTTCAGTTTATCCACCAAGAATTAATGAGACCTGACAAACTAAAAGTTAGCTTTAAAAAAAAAAAATCTTTGTAAGTTTCCCTTTAAATCTCCTCTAAGCAGTAACAATACGAATAAGAATAGGGATGTGTATTTTTATAACTAATGGAGAAGTAAAAGGAAAAGGTATTGGATACTTCATAAAGGCCTCATAGATTGGTATTACATTCGGGAATTTAACACTATGCATAGTATGGCCAAAGTCCACCACATTCAAGAACTTGGTCCTCCAGGAGGTGATTCATACTAATCAGATTCCCAAGAGAATGATCTATAAATCCAGAGTGCCAGTTTATTAATTTTCTTTGATAAATGCAGCTGTGTAATAAGAATAGAAATTCTCAGATACTCGAATATATCTCTGTATGGAGACCAGTGTGGGAAACAAATTATAATCAGGTTATTAAAAAAAAATCAAGGGCTTTGCTACACAGCAAAATGATGTTGTACCATGGAAGCAACTCTTTAAAATTTGTCGAATGAATTTCTACAATAGATATAGGCTGGCAAATGGAACAGGACTATTAAAATTCCTTGTCACTGGGTTTTACAGCAGTCCTATGAGTAGCTGATTCCAGAGTCAGATCATCCAGGTTCAAGTTCAACTCTGCCATTTACTAGCTATGTGACCTCAGACAAATTATTCAATCCATCTGTGACTCACTCATAGATATCTCATTTATAAACTGAGAATAGTAATACTGCCTACATCATAGTATAATTATGAACATTAAGTGAAATTAATATTTGAGAAAAGTTAGAATTGAGCCTATATATAAGCACTCTGTAATATATGATGTGTATTTCACATAGAACTACCTGTCATTATAAACAATAAGTGATTTTTTTCATAAAAAAACTAACTTTACTTTTAATACTAAAGGTAATTTTAATTCAGCACAAAAATAGGTATCTATTTATATATATAGTATAATATAGATATTATATATGATATATATACACACACATAACTTTACTATTTGTGTGTGCACATGTGTATTCTAAAATTATTGTCTGGAATCAATGTTCAAGTTTTTGCTCATCACTTTGGAGATCTCTTTAGCCCAGTTTTCTCATTTCCGTATGAGAACAAGAGCTTGGATATTTATGCCACTGGGTTGTTTTGAAGATTTAATGAGTAATGCAATTGAAACTTTAGAAAACCGTGTGGCCCATGGTAGATGTCCAATAAATATCCGTTATTATTGTTATTCTCTCCCTGCAGTATACTTTAAAATAATGTACCAGGTTATTTCTCTCAGCTGTAAATTTTCAGAATGCCCTCACCAATTCCATCTAGTTCTTGTGTTCTTTCATTAGGTATTTTGTGTAACACATGGATTTCAGGTTTTCTTCTCTTTTACTCCTTGTGCATATGTTTTAGTTTATAGAGCTAATGTCAACACATTTAAAGAACTAACATTGGTACAGTGGCATGTATATTTGCATCCTGTGTTAGTTTGTACATTCATCATCTCATGTCATTAGCACACATCTCTGTGATACGGAAACTGCCTTATACATACTTAACTGATAAAGAATTTGTGACTTGAAAAGGATATGTAATTTAACCAAACCCCATCAGTTAGAATTCAAGCGCAGGACTTTTAGACCTGCTGGTCTTTGTTTTTCCCTACCACACTGTGTCAGGCAATTTCACAGGATTCCCATATAGTGAGGATAATAAAACAAAATTAAAACTTCAAAAAGTAGAACTGGAGACCTGGGCAATGGATATGAATCAAGAATTGCAGAAATAGTTCATCCCATTAAAGCAAAGTGAGGCTCTATTTAAGTATCAAGTCTATATTGAAAATCATTCTTAATTCCAGTTATATTCCTTCTAGCATGATAAATGCTGTAATCTAAGATGTAAATTAGCACCGATTATCAAAATATTGCCAATTCGACAAAAAAGTACACCACTGACAATAGACCTACCTATCTTTATAAACAAAAATAAATATAAATGATTTTTCATAAAAGAACTGATTTTATTTTTAGTTCTAAAGGTAATTTTAATTCAAGGTATCTTCCATTATTGCAGATTCTAAATTAGTTGAGTCTTCATTTCCATTCACTATAATTCCATCCAATTGCCTTTGTTTCAATTCTATTTGAGTCAATTCAAGTCAATATGCATTTATGGAGTACTATTATGTGTAAGGCATTTTGCATGGTTTAAACATTATTAGATTTAATTTTTATCTGTGTTAGGGTCAGTCACATGTAGAGTCAAAAAATTAAGAATTTTGTTCTGTTTGCTTTAATTTATTGAAAATATTAAAAGTTCTAATTATGTATTTTCCAAATTTAGACTGTAAAACATTTCTAAATAGACTAACTTATAAATATCTGTGAGTTTTATGTTTTTACCTCCTAAAGAAAAATGATAGACAAAAATGAGAAAGGGAGGTGAATATATAAAAATTGGGTGCATTTTACTAGGTTCTCTTACAGCCTATAAGGGCCTAGTAATCTGGCTCTCCCTAAAAAAAAGAAGTCCTGGGTTTGTAGTATTTCCCATTTTGGCCAATTACAAACAACTGATGGTTAACAACCAGATAGCAAAGTACCTGAATATAGCAAACGGCTTTCAGGAGCCATTTCAGGTAGCAGGAAACTTTAGCACAATACTCCTGTGTTTCCTTGATGGGGACAGATTCAGCAGATGTGGTGTGGTATGTCTTCTCCATTGGACTGTGCAATGCCCATGCAGTGTAAGAGTCTACTTAGCATGGATTTGCTTTCCAGTTATCTGGCTCAGCACCTGGGGGTTAGTAAGGCTTAGAAAACAGTTTGAATGAATTTTGTCTGCGTTGCATCCTCTATACACAGAATTATCCTCCTTATGAACTCTTCAGAGAAGAGATCTAACTGCACAATCCTTTGTTTCACTTAATGTCTTATACTAAAGGAATCCCTGAAGATACATAATTCTACCCACATTTTTGCAATCACATTTTAATTTAGGTACTTCCTCAAGTTGTGGTAATTACAGCAACAAATTCTACAGATACAGATATGAAGGATATCAAGATCTCGTCAAGAAATTATATTCCAGCTGGAAAGACAGACAATGACAGTACATTGTGATTAAAGGTGACACCCGTGAGAGGAGCATGCACATGGGGCCTTGGAAACAGAGGTGGAGCATCCCACCATCCTTGGCAGGATGACATTGAATTGTATATTTTAGTTTCTGGTATTCCCTATGTTACGGTTTGGATGTGAGGTGTCCTCCCAAATCTGTTATTCTCAGAATACTGAGAGGTGAAGTGATTGGATTTTGAGCTGTAACATAATAAGTACATCCTAGTTTCAATGGATTAACTGGATAGTAATTACAGGCAGGTGAGGAATGGCTGGAGGAGATAGGTCATTAGGGGTGTTCCCTGGAAGGGTTCATCTTCCTTGTAGCCATCCCTTTTCCCTCTTTGCTTCTGGCTGCCATGAATGGACCAGGTTTCCTACAGTACCCATTTCCGCCATGATATCCTGCCTCATCTAGGGTCCACAGCAATGGAACAAGCGAGCTATGGACTAAACCTCTGAAACTGTGAGCAAAATAAACTTTTCCTCCAAGTTTTTGTCAGGTATTTTGGTCATAGCAATGAAAAGCTGAATAACACCTTCCATTTAAGTCCTGCAAAGTGCAAACTCACAAGAGGAGAAATAAAACACTGCTGTTTGTTTAGCTTTACCAGGTATTAGAGTTGATCTGAAAACAGAAGGACGGCCATTCTTAAAAGGATGAGGCAAAGTAACAGTTATCAAATAAAAAGCACTTTATTAGCATACAAGTACATTACTATTAGGTCCGTAATTTGAAACTAGAGTGAAATCTGGCATATTTTTCTATTTAATGGTGTAAGTTTAGGGAAATGTCAAGACAATCATAGAATAAAACTTTTAAAAGTAGAACATTTGTTATGCCCCCTGTATTTGTAGCTATATCAATATTCTTGTCCACATCTCATTCCACAGAAAGCACTTGTAAAATCAGGCATAAATTTTATTTAATTAATGCCTTTTTTTCCATCCAGCTGGAGGCAAAATGATTTTTAACTTTCAACCAGAGATATATTAATTAAGCTCTCACCTGCGGGTGGAATTGTGCTAAGCAAAGAACCAGCTGGGCTGTTGTAATCTTAAGAGTAATGGAAACTCCTTCACATTCAGACGTGCACCATCTCCACTGTTTACGTCAGCATCTGCTGAGGCACCTCTGTGCCTAAATGATGCCCTATTCCAACCTAATCTCAAGGACTTTCCTATTTTCTGCACTTGACCAGATGCAAGAACAACTTCATTCCCACTTCTTTAAAACAGGTTTTTAAAAAGGATGAGTAGCCTGCCACAATAAGATATAATGCAGTCTTTTATTCATATTCAGTTCTAAAATTCTACTCAGCCCTAACAGAAGATGGGTAGAAGCTAAAGGGGAACTACACAAACTAAATTGAAGCAGCAAAAAGGCCTGAATCCTGTAGCTACCACTGTTAGAAGAATAACCAAAGAAGACAGAGAGGTTTGGTTTTTTTTTTTTTTTTTAAACCAGGCACCAGGGCTAATGACTTTAACGCTAAGAATTCTCAGCCCATGGTTGAGGATCAAGCTGACTCATAAAATGCATTCTGTTCAGTTTGCAATCCTGTTGTTTCTCAAATGGCCTTCCCTGGCAAGAAATGAGACTGGGAAGGGAAGCCACATGTAAACACTGGGCAGGGCCAGCAGAACAAGCCTGCATGTGAGCAGCTGCAAACAATCCACTTTAATTCCAAGTCAGTGTTTAAGGACCTTGGGTGTTATAGTTACGGAGGTAGAAGGGGAGGTGGAAGTAAAAGTAGAATTGAATTTGGCAGGCATACATTTTTCTACAAACTGTGCTCAACTCTTCTAATCATAGTTATTATGAATGTTTCTCTTCAATTCATTCCTTGTGTCACTTTGTGCTTTCACATTCTCCCCAAAATCTGCTAGTTGAGGGTACAGGAGTGGTTTTTGATTCTAGAAATAATAAGGCAGAAAGATGACAACTTTTAAACGACATAAACACATGCACATGAATCTCCCTTGGCTTCTGCTCTGCCTAGCTAAACGATTGTGGACATTTGTCAAAGGTTAGAATTATCTGAAGCATTCAAGGACCTTGGTCATCTTGTAATTTCCCAAATTGCAATGTCTTGAGTATATCATAGAATTATGTACAGCTGTGTGACCTTGGGTATTTGCCTGCATTCTCTAGGTTTCAGTTTTTTCGTCACAGCAGCAGTAATTCCTAAGAGTTTTTTCAGCTATGCCATTATTATTTTAGTAGTGATCATGACAGCAGACTATCTTTACAATAATCCTTGAAATGGAGATATGAGGCAGGAATAAAAAAGGATATTTGGTTAGTTGAATTTTAGTTCTATAATTTCCCTGCAATATCTATTCTGTGCATCAATCCACTAACCCTTCAGCACCTTATTCCATCTGTGAATGCACTGCTAATAGTGTAGTCTTTCTGACCCCTCTTGTTCCTAATCTCTGGAAGCGTGTGTGTGTGTGTGTGTGTGTGTGTGTGTGTGTGTGTCTGTGTGTGTGTGTTTGATTGGGACATAGTTTACACCATAATTAAAATTGATTTGGTGATGGGAACCATTTTTCTATTTGTCTTTTAGTCTGAAGAATCTGCTTTACCTCAGATATTCAAGTGCAATTATAATATGGATGGGTTGTTAAAGCTTTAGAAAAGTTTCTCCAGTGTGAAGGGTATTAGAATTGGTATCCTGGCCAAAGACCAAATGCGTAATTACATTCTTTCCTATGAAATCTTTTCCTGTAGTTTTAATCGGAGATGACATTCTTCATTTCTTTACCTCAACTAGTATCTATTGTTCTTGAGCATCTGTTAAAACTGCTGCATTTCACTCCAGTGGAGAATTCTTCACAGTAGTTATCCTAGTATTAAATGGCCTCTTAAATATACCCCATTTGAAGCTCCTGTGTGGGCGTGAGCAGGTGCGAGTAGCGACTTAAATACGATGATTTATAAAGTGCCTTGGGATCCTGGATGGAAAGGGCAATTTAGACCTGGGTTATCAGCATTATGTGAAAAACATGCCTCAGTAAACCAGTTACTAATTACACAATTACCTTCTGTGGCACAAGTAAAAAATGATGTGATGCTTTTCAGCAAATTCTAGTTTTAAGTAAATAATTCTTGGAGACAAATGATTAATTGTATTAAGTAGTCTTTACAAGATGCAATTTAGAGTAAGTCATTTTTTAAAAAAAATCTAAAACACCATGATAAAGTAATTATAATTTGTAATAAATTTGTCTCCCTAGAAGAAATTTTATCCAAGGCAAAGAAAAATACTTGATTATTATTTTCCTTTTTAGAAGGGCATTAGTGTATATTAGCTATAGAAGGAAAGTGTGCAAGGAAAGCTGTTACCTGCTAATGGAATCAAGGTGAAGTTTCTCACAGTGAAGTGATAGTCTGGTAGATCTTATAAACAAAGATACTCCTGATAGAGGCAATTTGGGGACTGGTATTAAATCTGATTTGAGAACAGTTTCACCTAAGGGACAAATAAAGTCATATGCCACTGCTATCATAAAACAGTTCTTCCTGGCTTGACAAAAACCAATCTGGAACTCTTGAAATTTTGGATTCTAAATTTGTACAATGATGCCCCAACTAAGAAATATATTAATTAGTTTTTATAAGCATCCAAATTGGACTACAGCCATCAGTACACAGTAGACAGAAGATGCAGTCGATTCTGCAAAGTTCAGGGTACTCCGTTTTGAGATTTTTCCCCAGCTCCTTGTTAATAAGGGATGTAGAGAAAATAAATCGCTAGCTTCCTCTCCCCTGTGGTAGAAAGGAATATTGTCCTTGTTTTCTCGTACCAAATAGCCTATGATATTGTTAAGATAGATTTTAATCAGCCTTTAATATATTTAACTTCTAAAAGATCATGGTTATCTGGCAAAATAAAATATCTGTACACCCCAGTGAGCCTAGCTATTAGACCTTTCCTAAAATAAATCTGAAAACATTTCTTCTGAGGAGATTGTTGTATTCATGGTTTGCATAAACTAACAGGTAACCTGTGGCTCTGCCTTTTTTTTTTACAAAAGTGACTGATGTCTATGTAATCTTAACCGATCAATACATTTCATAAAATGATAGATTGGCCTGTAGTGACCAGGATTTATTGTGAAAACAACTGAAGTTAGTGGATTATCTGTATCCTAGCCCAATGTGCTCTTCAGTGGAGGGTCTAACCTAATGTCCAGAACAATGTGAACATCCCTAGTAATGTTATTTTGTAACTAAAATTGGACATCTGAGCAGCCGGTCAGGAGAGGGCTGGGAGAAGATGATTTTGTTAGAATTACCTATGCCTTCACTCACAGTGAAAATACATTGGATTTGAATCTCTTCCATGGACTTTCTCTGAGATCTCAAGGTGTTAGTAGCCCCAGCAAAATGGCCTATACCACAGAAAATATTCTTTTATTTGCATAATATTTTCGGAGATGCTCAGCTTATCCTGAGCCTGAAGGGATCTGGATGCTCTCTGCATATTTTATGTTGCTTTCATTTTCTAAAAAGACTTGGCCTACATTGCTAGTTGGAAAGGAATATGCAGTGGATGTTTATCATGAAAAATGAGCAGGTCATTCTGTGATGAATAAAGGAGAACAATCCCAAATGTAGTTTGTCTTTATTTCAATTATCATGATATTAAAAATTATCAGTGTTTGAATAGAAGAAGGAAATTTCCTTTTCTTATTCAATGTGATTCCTCAACTGAGCAGTCAAGATGCTTTTAGTTTCTTGGTTTGGTGCATTCCCTGTGACAGTGAGTCTTGACTTTTGTATGACATAGCATGTACCTACCTACGTATTCAGCCTGGAATGCTTTCTTTATTTTTTATTTTTTTTTTATCAGACCCAGCTCAAAACTCATCCATACTAAGAAAATCTTTCTTTAATAACCTTTTTTTCACAGTGATACTCTTCCCATAATAAATTCTCTCAGTATCTTGACCCTATCAGCATAGGAAATAAAGTTTAGGAAGTATTCTTTCGGTTACTTTGTATTTTGTACATTCTCATTCATCTATTCACCTGTCAAACATCCACTGAGTGCCTAGTATGTGCCGGATTTTTTGCTAGGTTTTGACAAAGCCAGGGGAAAAAAAAAGCTTTGACTCTGCTCTACAGAAATATATAATCTAATGGATGGCTCAGGAATAAAATCTTCACATACCCTGCCTTACAACAACCCCCAAGGGATTGAACACAATCTCATCAGAAACATTGGAGTTCTGTGATAAAGGTCTTCAGGAATTATGATAATGGTGAAGCTGGCAGCAGAGGTAATAGTGATATTGTGGTGATGGCATCAGTATAAATTTGAATTATATTCCATGGATTGGGGCTTAGGAGAGAATTGGAAACTAGACTCTTTTTTGCCATAGTCCTGAACCAAAGTTGTAGAATAATAGGGGATTAGCAAGAACTTGTTACACTAAAGTTTTGTGGCTTAAACTAGCTCCTCATGTTATTTTGAATAGCTGCAGATATTGGCTGGGGCTTGTTACTAAAACAAGGGTCATAGATACAAAGGTACATATTCTCAGAGTTACAAATGAATTAATTTTTATTCCTATTGTGACAAAAGTAAAGTGTGAGATATTCATAGAACTCTTGGACACAACTCAGAATGACACCTAATTCAGCATGGGGGAGTGGTATAGAAAGATATTGGGGGAAAGTGATCATTTAAAATGAAGAATGAATAGAAGCCTACCACCTAGATAAGAGGAAGTGGGGATATTCAGAAGCAGCTGTTACAAGTAGAAGATTCAGCTGTAACAGAGGCTTGTTCGTGCATAAAAAGATTGCAAATCCTTGTTTATGGCCTAAGAACATGAAGCGAGTAACAAAGTGAAAGAAGATCCAATTAGTCAGGGAACAAATTATAAGAGGCTTAGATGTTATGCAAAGGATTTGAGGTATTTGGAAAGTTGTTGGAAGAATTAAGAATGGGTCAGCTCTGAGTTTTGGAAAAATCATTTAGGCAGCAGAATAAAGCATGGATTAAGGTTGAGAACAGCGATCAATGAGATGCTCTTAAAGTTTGCCTATTATTTACTGCTGGGCTGAGTTAAGGTAGAAATTATGGAATAGGGAGAAGGGTGTTCCCTTGCTTTCTGATTCATTGAACATAGGCATGGGTGATAATGGAGTCAGGAATAAAACTCAGAGTTCCCTCTTGGTTTTCAGAAGTCTGTAATTGGTGCCTTTAAGCAAGACAGGTCTCAGGAACACAGGCATGTAGGGGCAACTGGAGCATCCATTCTCTCTGCAACTAGACTGTAGTATGTGCAAGTTCAAAGATCTTTTTTTTCATATTTCTTTATTTTAGCCATTTGCAATGCTTAGAAATTATATTAACAATTAATTACTAAGCAGAATAAAAAGGCACAGATGAACCATTAGCATTTTACTGAGGGGCACAGTGAAGCATAGGAAATAGTTAAGAGAACCACATGTATATTTGCATTAAATATGCATTACATTTGCATACAATTTGAGTAAATCTGTCAAAATAGTTCCATTTTTTATGTGGGCTTTAAATATTCAAAATCTATTATTGATGTATTTTAAAGGAGCCAATACCTATTCTAGACAAAATGTCAGTAGCAGGCAAAGGACAGGAAGGAACTGCTATCTATTTATAGCCAAATGTCCCCAATAGAATTCATGCTCCTCATTCAAATGTGTTTGATATACTTATAGTTAATACACTATTGGTTGGAGCTTAGCAATAACAACAAAAATCTGTATTTTGTTCAGTTTTTATGTAGCAAAACATCAGTTACCAAAGTTCTGCTATTGGCAACCTAATCATGGAAGGGTTAAAAGAAAAAATAAGATAGCACTGTCTTCTTTCAAATTATGAACATCGTGTTCTTCCACTATTCCTTGAATTGTTCTAGAAGGTACTAAACAGCTATTGGAAGGATACTATATACTGAGTGGGAAGTAAAATAGGGGGATTGTTCCCCAAAGCCAATGCTCCTGGTGCCAGACTGGCCACATAAAATCACCTGAAGAGCTTACACAAGGACCAATTAATTCACAGTCCCTATCAATAGAGCTATTGATGCTTTATCAATAGAGCTATTGTGGGGTATTGACATGCTTAGTTTTCAAACTTTCCTCAGAAAATTCTGAGGCAGAGACAGGATTGGGTATCCTCAAAATAAGTGAATTTAGAAGACTCTGTAGACTTACTAGTTGTGGAATTCTTCTTGACACCTGCTTTCAGTGAAGAATTGATTTGGCTATGTCTCTGACTCAGTGGATTCACCAAGTCTGAGGATGATTTGGAGGCTAAATACATGGAAGTATAATCTCGATCACACCAGGGCCCCACCGGAGTCAGAGATCAATCATACCTGATTTCTTACTTGCATGTGGTAATACTCATAAATCTTAGGTTCTTTGAGCCTAGTTGGGCCTTATTGTTAACCAGAATAGCATATATACAATACTTGTGCGATCCTATTTGAGCTCTCTTTACCTAATTCCCTGTTGTTGTTTGGACATGAGTTGTCCCCAAAAGCTCATATGTGAGTGCAGGAACATTAGAGGTAAAATTATTAGATTATGAGTGTTGTTACCTAATCAGTGAATAATCCACTGATATTGATTAACTGGGTGGTAAAGGTAGGCATATAGGCTGTGGCTTGAGAAGGTAAGTCACTGGGTGCCTTTCAAATGTAGATTATGTCCCTGGTAAGCAGAGAGTGTCTCTCTCTCTCTCTCTCTCTCTCTCTCTCTCTCTCTCTCTCTCTCTCTCTCTCTCTCTGTCTCTCTCTTTCATTGTTGGATGCCCCTTCACTATGATGTTCTGCATCATCTCAGGCCCAGAGCTATGGAGCTGGCTGTCTGTGGAGTGAGATCTTTGAAACTATGAACCTCAAATAAACTTTTATTCCTTTAATTGTTCTCATCAGGTCTTTTGGTCACAGTGATGAAAAGCTGACTAAAACACTGCCAAATATTTCTTCAATTTCTTTTCTTTCTTTTATCTTCTCCTTTTCTTTTTTCCCCTCCCTGTTGTGACTTCCTTTCTCCCTAACCATGAAAGGAGAAGTTGAATTAACCATGTTTCTCCTACCAAGGTCCACCTTCAGCCTTGTTTTGGCATGGACTTTCTCCTATTTTTTTTTTATTTAAAAATTACTAAAATTTATGCTTTACCCTCAGTCACTTCTTTTATTCCAACCCAGATATAATCACGCATGCTAATACGTTAGATATGTATTCTTAAATATGTCTATCTTTGAATAATACATAATGCTATTTTTTATGTCATGTTACATAAATGAGTTTATGCCACAAAGTCTCACTTTCCTATATTTATCCTGAGTTGACTTTTAAGATATATTTATTGTAGTGTGTGTCATGTAATGTTTTCTTTTCTAGTAACTCTACAGGATTGTGCAAGATAATGCCAATATGTTTTATCTGTTCCCATACTGTATATAGATATAGATCACCTTCAACTTTGCACTAACATAACTAGCACTGAAAGAACTTTTTTGGGGTGTTCTACCACTGAGTTATATCCCCAGTCCTTTTTATTGATTGATTGATTGAGACAGGGTGTCACTAAGTTACGAAGAAGACTGACCTTGAACTTGTGATCCTGGCTTAGCCTCCTGAGTTGCTGAGATTGCAGGGATGGGCAACCATGTCTGGCTGAAAGAACATTTTTCTTCAGTTCCACTCCCCTGAAAAAATTTCTCTCTATGTATGTCCTGCAATTGCTGTGTCAGAAGCTATATGTTTAATTAATAGCACTGAGTACAGCCATGTTGCTCTTTACCTCCATCAGCAATACTTGATTTTTTCTATTGCCCACTTCATACACAACATTAGGAGTTAATCAGATTTGATTTTTGCCAAGATCTTAGTCATTATGACTCAAATTTTTGGTTTTCATTTTTCTTATTATGAAAGGTTTTGAATATATCTTCATATCCTTAAGGATTTAGAGTTTGTCTTTGTTGACTATAACATCCGGTTTTCTTATGAACTCCCACAGTTGTTAATTTTAAAGAGTTCTTTGAATAACTAAAACACCAATCTTGCATTGGTTTTTTTTTTTTTAAAAGAGAGGAGAGAGGAGAGAGGAGAGAGGAGAGAGAAGGAGAGAGAGAAGGAGAGAGAGAGAGAGAGAGAGAGAGAGTGAGAGAGAATTTTTTTTTTAATATTTATTTTTTAGTTCTCGGTGAACACAACATCTTTGTTGGTATGTGGTGCTGAGGATCGAACCCGGGCTGCACGCATGCCAGGCGAGTGCACTACCACTTGAGCCACATCCCCAGCCCCTTGCATTGGTTTTATATAGAAAAATGGTCTTCTCCCAATCTCACCTGGTACTATTACATGAAAGGTATTTTGTGATGTTTAATTTATTTGATCACCAATTTTTAATCTCATTATTTTACATTTTGGATCTTATTGGTAAGACTTTCCCTACCCATAATACATAAATAGGTTCTTCTATTTTTGTTAGCTCTATATTTTTATTTTTTTTATATTTAGGACTAACATACTTTGAGTGCATTTTCAGCATGTTATAGGAAAGAAATCTTGATTTATTTTTCTCTATAATTATAAACCAGTTTTCTTAATAACTTCTAAAAATCTTATTTTTTCCATTGATGTATACTCCATCTTTGTAATATATCAATATTTTCATACTTAAGAACTCTCATTTTTGTATTCAAGGTGTATCACATGACTGCAACACTATCTTTTTAGGGGTTGGAATGGTTACTTGTCCCTTCTCTTTGATATTCTATGTTAAATATTGGCCTTATTGACCTGGGTAGCTCAGTAGCAGAGTGCTTGCCTGGTATGTATGTGACCCTGAGATTGATCCATACTTATACTGCAAAAATAAATAAATAAATAAATAATGAAAATAAAATAAAGAAAAAGAAAAATTGGCATTGTTTTATTTTTTACACTGAGTGTGTGTGTATGTGTGTAAATATTTGGTAGGTTATACAAAATATTGTGTTGAAAATTTAATAGCATTTCATATAATCATAGACCAAAATTGGGAAAAAACAATTTCTTAATAATATGAATAATAACAAAAAATTCATATTATTAAGAAATTCATTTATTTAATTATTGTTCTATGTTTTTAAGAGAGTTTTTATACAACTCTACATAGACTTTCTGACCTTATTATACCTCTAAGTTTTCTATCTATATTCAGTATAAAGTATAAGTTTTGGAATACAATTTTATTCACACTAAAGTTCTTTCTTTCCCGTATTTTTATTCGTGTGTTATAATTATACATAATGGTGGGATTCATTGTTACGTATTTGTTCATGGCCACAATACAGAAATCACAATATAATTTGGCCAATATGCCCTAGTATTTCCTCGAAGAGTACTCTAGTTCCAATTTTCCAAGTTTTAACCGCAAGTAGATGTTTAACATTTATAAATCTATTGAGAAAATTATGTGATTTTTTTTCTTCCCTTTGTCTATTAGTGTGTTACATTGCTACCTTTTCTGATGTTAAGTCATAACTTGTGGGATATAATTATTTCTGATTAAGTATGTGTATATACATGTGTGTGTGTATGTATGTATATAATTACTCACGAATTTAGTTAATAGTTTATGACTTTCTTATACATGTTCAAATTGATAATGTATCTGTGTTGTCCACATACTATTTCAAATGCCACTTATATTTTTTTGAAGACTTTCTCTTTAGCCAAATAATTGCTTAGAAAATTTTTTAACATTTCCACACAAATTGTAGAATTTTGGCTGATTTTATTTTATTTTATTTTTCAAATAACATCTGAATGATAATGAATCATCAAATAAATTTATAATGTTTTGGATTAGTTTATAAGATTTGTATAAAGTAGGGTGGTACTGGTCATTGAACTTAAGGGCACTCTGCCACAGAGTTGTTACCCCAACCTTTTTAAAAAAATTTATTTAGAAACAGCATGTTACTAAATTATTCAGACAGTCTTTCAACTTTCAGTCCTTCTGCCTCAGACTCCCAAGTTGCTGGGATTACAGTCATGAACCTCCACATCTTACAAGTCTGCAAGAATTTTTAGGAATTTTGCATTTTTACTCACTTGTAAAGAATATGTATTCAAGGAGGTATAGAGGCAGGAAAGATGTTTAAATGAGATGGACATCATTACCCTAAGTGCATGTATGAAGACATGGGAAAAATGGAGGAACTTTGGGCAAAGAGAAGGGACGGTGGGGAAGGGGTATGGGAGCAGAAAAGATGGTGGAATGAGATGGACAGCATTACCCCAGGTATATGTGTGACTGCACATCTTGTGCTATGCTACATCTTGTACAACCAGAGAAATGAAGTGTTGCTGCAGTTGTGTACAATAAGTCAAAATTCATTCTGCTGTCATATATACCTAATTAAAATTAATTAATTAATTACTAAAAATAACAAAAAAATGCACTGTTCTATCATATATACCTAATTAAAATAAATAAACAAATAAAAACAAACAAAAGAATATGTATATTTATTCATTATAAGGAATATTTGTCAAATCATGTTCTTAAAATATTTTATAAATTTTCCATTCTTTGCTTTTCTTATTATTTCAATGTCTGGGTTAAAAATTTTAAATAATAGCTGTTCATATATTCCTTTTATTAGTTTAGCCAGTAACTGTTTAAAATGTTTTGGAGCTATGTGATCAAGTTCAAATATGCTCAGACTTTTTTAAAATCTCTTTAACATAAATAATAGTTTCTTTTTGGTCACTAATCACTTTTTGATTCAGACATGTATTCATTTGCATGAATTTCTTGAATCTCCAAATTTAGGAGACTTTAATATTATTTTTCCCTCCCCAGCTCTTTTGCTATAATAGTAGTTTCATAGCCAGATATTAATGAGGTCAACCAGAAAAGATCCTTTATAAATACTGTCTAATTTCTTTCTTCTTACTTCTTAGTGTTTATGGGCTTCCCAAATAAGGGAGAATATTATGCATTTAGGTATTACAAAATGAATATTGGCTTTTCACTGCTAATGAGTATCTCACTCTCAAATTGTCAGTAGAGTAGAAAAGAGGCTTCCTTCCTCTAAAAGAAAACATATTCCAGCATCTGGAAAGTCTCATTGCATGAACATGGCTATATGGATATGAGAGGTCACAAAGAACATGTTTATTCATACCCTTCCTGAGATAGACTTTTCTTAATTTTACCAATAAAGGAAATGTAATTTAGTGATGAAATTATGGTTTATAAGTTCCATGGAATCAATTCACAATGGAAGTCAAATAGAAACATGAATTATGCAAATTACAGAGTTCACTTTCTTTGAACTAACCCACACTGCCTTTCTCTCTGTGTCAAGGAATTTGAGACAGAATTCCTTTTATTCCAAGATTCTGTTGGGGTTAGAAGTCTAGGAGAGAATACCCTGGTTTTATATTTTGTTCCACAGATGGATAGCAGAACTCTATACAAAGAAATACAAAGAGAAGGGAATATTTGGAAAGGAAAAAAAAAGAAAAGAAAAGAAAAGAAAAACAAGTACTCTGACTAACCTAGTATAATATTAATGAATGTGTGTCGAGGATTTTCTAAAAAAAAAAAAAAAAAAAAAGCAACAGAGAATTTCAAATTGTTAAAGTTAATTGCAGGATTAAATTGCCATTTGTCAATAGCAATGTAATTTGTGTTATAAATTACAGGACTGTAGCTTTCAGGCATATTTTATCAATATGTTTCCAATGATTTAATAACAATATTTCTCAAAAATAAGCCAAGCCACTTTTTCCTTTTTTTTTTTTTTTAAATGAGCATGTTCGGAGGTTTTTCATCAGTGTGCTAGCCAGCTCTGCAAAATTTCTAGTAAATAAATTATCACCAGGAGGCTCAAAATCCATTACCATAAAAAAAGCCATTTTTCCCTCCCTAATCGATTGCCCACTGTGCAACTGCTAATGGGACCATACACACATGTGGTGCAGAGGGAATGCGTTTTCAGGTTCTCTCTCTTTTCCAGAATTTATTTTACAAAGAATTTCGCACTAAACTCATAAATTAGTCAATGCATAAAATGAACACTTCAGCTTCCAGCAAGAGAAACATTAAGGTTATGCACCTAGAGTATTTTCCAAACTGGTTCCCAAGGAAATAGAGTTAGGTTGCTCTAGTTGCCTGGAAAATACTTCAGCACCTGCCTAGAAGATTCAGTCCTTTCCCCGCTCCCTACAAGAGTTTGTATCTTAATTTTGCATCATTTGCTCATGTATCCTTGTGGGTGCACAAATTTCCTATCTGAGTCATTCTATATAACCAGTACACCGAGTAATGTTGGCCTTTAAATATAGGAGCTTTGAAGTGATCTCAGGGCAACTGTATCCATTTACCAAGTCATGCCACTTCATTCTCCCAATCCTATCTTTTACTACCAAACCAATTCTTTTGTCTTTCATGGATAATGTTGGTGTGATATAAATTCCCAATTCCTATGACACTGTAATCAGCCCAGAGCTTTGTCTGGCAAATTAGTCTTAGTCATGAACCAGGTAGCCAATCTTAGGGAACAAAATAACATGAGTGACAGGGTCTATGTCTCCAAATTTTATCCCAACTGAGACACTAAATCCAAAGTTTTATTTAGATCTTATTTCCTTGGGCCTTATTGTTTCCTTTTACCAAATTATAAATCATTTTCAGTTCATGAATAATTTTGATCAAGGTAGTGTTCTAGTAAAAGCTAAAGTCTGAAATCTCATCTGAATTTTCTGATTCTTTATTTTTGGATGAAATGACTCATTTTTTGTTTGTTTGTTTCAAGAAATAGTTGAATGCTAGTGGAACAAAACCAATATGAGGAGGAAATGCTTGCAAAGATTAGGGTGAAGTGAGAGTTGCTAAGAGAAAACAAGACAGAGATAAGATAAAAATAAATACTTAAAGGAACATGGGGCATAACACTTACAATGGAAGCACTTGGTGGACTTAAGTGATTTTTGTGTATAGCAAACATATATTATACGTGTCAGCATATATTTATATAGAAAAATAAACTATATTTTTCTTATTTTCTCTTTAGGTAAGTTGCTGTTCCTGCCTTTAAAAAATCTATTGTCCTGGGAAAACTCATGTATATGAAGCAAGTAAGCAGCCTGTTCATGTTTGGGTAATGGCATCTCTTTGTTTTATCTTAACTGAGGATCTAGCTATAGAGTTTTCAATATTTAAGGGATCTGAGGATATGGTCACTTGCAGATTGTTACACAAGGACTACAATATTTGTTTGCATATTTATGTTTATTATCAAGTTTCTTATAAATTTCTTGCTGGGGGTTGACTGATAGATCTTGATGAGGTTTCAAAAACCAAGTGACACTCCTGCTATTACTGAGTGATGCAAAATGGTGGATTTCAAATTTTATACTGGATCATTATAGTTCATTTCTCATACAAAAGTTACACAGTTATTTTGTCATTGTGATTTTTACTCATCAGAAGAGTAACTTAGAGGGATGTTGATGGATCAGCAATTCTTCAGATTATCATGGTCTGACAGAAATGTGAGTGATTAACTCTAGAAATTTCTTTGGTTTTTCTTTGCAATTCTCTAGCTAATATTTCCTTTCAGGTTGAGTCCTGCTTAGTTCCTCTCTTCTAATAAGGTAGAATAAGAATTCAAAGGTAGATATAAAATGTCTTCCCAAGGAATAAAATTGTGGCTATTATGAAAACATCATGGAAAATCATAAAGAATAAGATGCAGATTTAAAATTATAAGCTATATAATTGTTAGTGTTTGTTTTTCTAATGGAGATTTTTAATGGCATACCCTAAAAATAATTACTAACATTTTTTTCTAAGAACAGAGCCCTCAAATATATTTTGTTGTAAGGAGTTGTGTATGTGTGTGTGTGTGTGTGTGTGTGTGTGTGTGTGTGCGCGCGCGCACGCGCAAGAGAGAGAGAAAGAGAGAGAGGGAGCTCACACTTCTGCACATTTATTGAAACTGCATCTAATTGAATCAGAATTTTCAATTGAGTTAACTGGACATTTTCTACAATGCCAAAATAGTGGCCCTGGAACAAACGAAATACAAAAGTAAATCACTGAGTCCTGAAAATAGCCACAGATGTTTAAGAGTTTGAAAATAAATAGCTGTAGTGGGATTTATGCTATTAAAGTTTGGTCTAATTACAAACATTAATTTTCTTTAGTAGCATTGCTATAGCAACTCTATAGCTAGAGGGTCCCAGGCAAGACCCAAATTAAATATCTTAGAAATTCTTTTCCCTCAGTTATTAACACCTTACATTATTGAAACTTAAAGATATTTTACATTGCAATGGACTGCAATGGACTTTTCATCAACTACGTAATTTGTTTTACCTCTTAAAGGTTTTAATTATTTAAGAGAGTGAAATTTCTCCATGTTTAGATTGTTTGCTTCCTGGTTCTCAAATACTACCTCAAGATTATTTTGTGTTTAGGCTTTTAGCACCACAGGAGAACAAATTGAAAATATATGTTTCTTCATTGATATTTTTTTAAAAAAAGAATTATGGTTGCTGTGGGAACTTTAACAGAGTTTTCTGACTCCTGTGTAATTAAATTTCAGGCTTAATGATATATTAGCATATTTTTGCATATAGTTTCATAAACAAATATGAAACTGTGTAATAATATAGTCTTGAGTGGCAAATTTAAAACCATAGAAGTTAGGTAATTCCTAAACATAAGATACCTTTAGATAAAAATAGAGTAAATTACATGTACACAAACTACTCATTAGAATAGTTAAAATAGTCAATGGTTACTATTATTTCACATTAACCATTATTTTAATTAGTACTAATGAAATTACACATTAAAAATAAATTTGTTTAGGCAAGCTTTTTATCAAGAATATCAAATTCCTTAATCACTTGCTAAACATCTATTTATTATTGGGAACTATATTGAGTCCTGTTAAGAATAGAAAGATGAGCAAAATACAGATGTTGCTCCCAAGGAGCCTTTAATGTTGTGGTAGATATAAGTAAGGGCTACACATCAACATAATGTTATGTAGAATACCTATAAACAAAGCACATGAAGAGTTTTGTGGGTAAATGGGGAAAATAATAATGTAAATTGGGAAATGAGAGAAAAATTTATGATATGATTATTTCTAAACTAGGATTGAAGGATGGATAGAAATTTCACAGACATTGATAGAAAACCCTATAAGCAACACTCAGAGACAAAAGGAGATTTGAGAGTGAACCCAAAGTTGTATTCAAAGAGTTTGTTAAGAAATGCAATTATCCACAGGGCATGATGGCACAGGCCTGTAATTCCAGCAGTTTGGGTGTCTGAGGCATGAGGGTTGTGAGTTCAAAGCCAGCTTCAGCAAAAGCAAGGCTCTAAACAACTCAATGAGACCTTGTCTCTAATTAAAATACAAAATAGGGCTGGGGATGTGACTTAGTGGTCAAGTGCCCCTGAGTTCAATCCCTAGTAGAAAGAAAGAGAGAGAGAGAGAGAGAGAGAGAGAGAGAAGAAGAAGAAGAAGGAGGAGGAGGAGGAGGAGGAGGAGGAGGAGGAGGAGGAGGAGGAGAAGGAGGAGGAGGAGGAGGAGGAGGAGGAGGAGGAGGAAGGGGGGGAGGAAGGGAGGGAGGGAGGACAATTATTCATAAAACCTTGACATTAGATTAAATTGTTCCTAATTCTACAGGGTCAATCAGGTGTTTCTGTATATGGTCTGAAGAAGATTGCAAAACCCTTGATTTCATGGATTTCTCTTATTTTTAATCTAATAGTATATATTTAACAGGAGTTTAGTAATACATATCAACAGTGAGTTTATTGTACCTACTAGACTATGAGTACCTACTAGACTGTTGTTTTATAAATTCAATGACAAAGGGATTGAACATTCAATAAAAAATTCATTAATTTCAGTATATCCAATTTTTATATAAGTTCTTAGTATACAATTTCCTTTAAGTAACTTTATTTAAACTTTGTATAAATAAAACAATTTTTAGCCTCTTGACTTATTCTACTAAATCAACCTGATTCAATCTCCTCTTCTCCCCTAATTATTTGACCATGTTCCCTATAAAAAAGCACTTGGATCTTACAAATACTTAACCCAAAGGAGTTTAGGAGAAACTCTGAAATTTGTCTATAATTGAATCTGTTTCACCAAGACACAGCAGTGTATCTTTAATTTCCTCATTCATAAAATGAGGATAAAAAGTTCACAGGTATTTGGAAGACACAGATTATATAGTACACAGAATCATACCTGGTTCAGGATGGATACATATGTGCTGTCTATTTTCATCTTTATTTAGTGCTGAAATATTTGGAAACTAAATTTGATAAAGATAGAGTGGAGCATGATATCATTATAAATAGTTTTAATTATATTAAACAATAAATATAATTAAATAGCTATTATAATTTATTAGAACTAGTTAATAAATGGCATGCATACTGTATACCATGATCCTTTTTTAAAATTTATTTATTTAAATATTTTTGTAATTAATTATACATTACAGAATGCATTTTGACACATTGTATACAAATGAAGCATCCTGTTTTAAGAGACATTTAATATGTGAGAATTTCTTTTAATATAGAATTGTGTATGAAGTTGTTTTCAAAGAATAAAGCTGAAGCTAAATAAATATTAGGTGTTGTACTTCATACAAAATGCCTTTGCTGATAAGATCAGTGTTTTATTCCTAGCTAATGTGCTATATACTTTTCCTTTTTACCAGAAATTTTACTGAAGAGGCCAGATTTATTGTCTTTGATCCTCTCTTGATTCCTCTAATTTATACTTGTATTGCTATTGCTAACAAACAGGCCTCTGTTACTCAGCTTTTTTAGTATTTCTTTCTGAAATGATAACAAAAAGCCTATTTGGTAATAATAGGTATTGCTGTTTTCATTTGTCTCAAGTGCTACATTTATTGTCATCTATCGCAGTTTAATGACCCAACCCTTGACAGTACTCTTGGATGAGCTGAGAAGTAGGTAATATTTGAATGAAAAGAAAGGCTGACTAGCCAATGACTCAAACATGGAGGTATGGGATTTTCCCTTAGAATACGCTTCTCTAGAAGAAACAGTCCAATGGGAACATTTTCCATATTTTTCCATTTTTACATAATAGCAGGTACATATTGAATAATACAATTCAGTTTAGGAACAATTATTTCAGAAGAGCTATTATTTTTCTAAACAGCATTATGATTAATCTTTTTTTATGTTGGGGATTAAACTGAGGGGTGCTATACCACTGAACTACATCTCCAGCTCTTTTTACTTTTGCGGGGGGGCGGGGACTGGGTCACACTGAATTTCTTAGGGCCTCCCTAAGTTGCTGAGGCTGTCCTCAAACTTGTGACACGTTCCTCAGCCCGCTGAATGGCTGAAATTACAGGTGTTTGCCACTGTGTCCAGCACGATTAGTCTTTATATTGTGCTAAAAAGATCAAATATGTAAGAAATTATATAATCACTTTCTTTTATAGTTTAGAGTGTACAAATAGTGAACTAAAGGCAAAATACACAGAATGTTTGCATTTAATGAAGATGTTTAGTGGCTTTTACCTATACTTTTTAGAGCAAGCGAAGAATACTCATGAAGCAAAGTTTACTTGAAGTGAAAGGGCAGAATATAATTTATAAACAAGAACAAGAGTTAGCATGGTGTCAGTAGGAATGAAATGGCTACAGTTGGTAGGAGGCAATGTAGTAAGTAATATACATGGAACTCAATTTCAGATTTTCTATTCGAGTATTGTGTAGAGGTAAAGTCTGATCAAGATACTTTCAACTTGAGATTTATTTGCTCAAGGAAAATAGCTGTAAAAATCTTTCTAGGTTATAAATGATTATGCATATGCCTATAAATATAATTCGTAGAGTTTATTATTTGAGTTTTATGGCCCTTTGAAGATTATTAGCTAACTATTTCTCATTGTATAATGTGTGTTAATACATATATGTGTATGTATGTGTGTGTGTGTGTGTGTGTGTATAATATATATATATATATATATATATATCAAACTGATATAGATATAGGAATTTATTGCTTTTTGGTTTCAGATTCACTCCATGTACTTTCCTTGCTCTGTATCACATTTGCTGTCCCCCACTCCAATATATGTTTTCTAATCCATTGCCAATTGGTTTCCTGTCCTGTTCAGTCAGTGTGTTTTACTATTGGGAGACTGGCAATAACAAATGAGTCAGGTTATTTCTCTTTCTACTTCTGCATCTTTTTCCATGGTCCTAGCATCTAAAGGATGGCCTCTGAACTGATTTCAGTTCCTCTGTGGTGATATGCCTCCTAGGACATGGTGACATCCTCCCTCTTAGATTTTAAATATAGTAGTATCTTTCTGCTCTTTCTATTCCATGGTTTACTTCATTATCTCCTATTTCATTTTCAGATCCTCCAATATCATTAAAACATCTTTCTTGTGCAAATTTCCCTCTAAGGAACGGAATGCTATAAATTTTGGATTTTTTTTTGTGACTATACCTATACTGATTGTGTAAACTTAAATTTTAATCCATAGACATTCACTCCACGAATCAGGGTTTAAACCATCAGACTGGTGCTAGTGTATGCAACTATGTTAGCCAGATTTTCATTGCTGTGACCAAAATACCTGACAAAAACAACTTGATGAAAGTTTCAGAAGGTTTACAGTTTCAGAGGTCTCAGTCCATAGATGGATGACTCCATTCCTCTTAGCCTAAGATAAAGCAGAATTTCATACTCAAAGAACAAGATAAAGGAATATTTCTTACCTTACCTTTCTCTACAGAAAGTAGAGAAAGAGAGGGGAAAAGGCCACAGTGAAGAACAATCGTTTCAGGGTATACCTCAGGGACCTACATCCTCCAGCCACATTTCACCTACTTATAGTTTATTGTCAAGTTAGTCTATTCAAAGTAGTACACACTGATTTTTGTTTCAGCTCCCACAATTTAATAACTTTACCCTTGTACATTTTTGGATTAACTCAGAAAATTTTATGGACTCTTTATATCCAAACCATAATATTCTGTCTCTGAACCCCTAAAAGCCCATTTCCATCCAACAGTGCAAAATGAATTCAGTCCATGTTCAGGAGTCCCATAGTCTTAACAGTATCAGAATTTCCCAAATAGCCCAGTCCAAAGTTTCATCTGAAACTTAAGATATTAACTCTTGACTACAAACCCTATAAAAATCAAACACAAGTTTCATGTATCTTGCACAGAGTAAACATTCCCATTCTAAAATAGAAGCATAGAAAGAAGAAATGGGTCCAAAACAAGACTGAACTCCACCCAAGCAAATAGGTTCTGTATTTCCTGTTTACCTCCTGGAACACAAGGTGGTGAGAAGTGCTATACATAGGACTTGGGAAGCCCTACCCCTATAACCTTGCCATTTGCAGTATACATAAGCTCTTTACCCTGGTTCTCTCCACAGCAAGCAGCTTTTATTGGTAGATATTCATGCAACTAGCATTTTTTAATTCCTAGCATCTCTATTCTAGCTTTAACATCCACATCACAATTTCATACATCACCTTTTTAGGAGCAGACTGCCTGGCCTTCCATTGTGCACTCACACAGAAGCAGCACATATGAATGACACCAAATTTACCACTAGCAGAAAGTATTTGGACCCCTTGGAATTGTGGCTGAAAGCAACTTTAGCTTTTGAGTGCCTGCACTGCTGAATATGACGAAACAACTTTCTAGGCCACCTTGTATAAGAAGGTGCCCCCATGATGATCTCTTCCCATAGGAACTTTTCCTTCTAAATCCTTTTACTTACAATGAATGTGATCTTGCAATTTTGTGAGATGCTCTCAACCATCTTTTCTATTGTGTGTGTGCAAAGTGCTTAGCATGTCTTTTGTTGCTGTAATCTCTTTAACAACCACAACTGTCTTGGCCCCACTTTTATAAGCATTCTTATGATCAAACAGCAAGATTTTAAAATCCTTCATCTCTGTTTTCTGCTCTCAATTCTTATAGTAAACTGGCTAAAGCTTCCAGAAATATCCATGCCAATGACATTATGTGTTACCTTGAAATGTTTTTCCATCAGATTAATTAGTCCATCACTTTAAAATTCAGCCTCATGCTGAGCACAGTGGTAGAGGCCTATAATCTCAATGGCTAGGAAGTCTGAGGAAGAAGGAGTGTGAGGATTCAAAGCCAGCCTAGGCAATTTACAAAGGCCATAAGCAACTTAACAAGACCCTGTCTCTAAATAAAATATAAAAAGAACAGGAGATGTGGTCAGTGGTTGAGTGCCCTTGGATTCAATCCCCAGTCCAAAAAAAAAAAAAAAAAATCAGGCTCACACAGTCTTAGGAGCTAGGGAAATGTAGATAAGTTCTTTGCCAGAATATAATAAGAGTGCCTCTTGTCCAATTTTCAATAGTGTTCTCCTTTCCCTCTGAACCCTCAAAAGCACAGTTAGCATTCCTGTCAGTGCTTTTGTATTCTGAGCTGCCATCAAAATCACCCATTTAGCTCTGCTTACAGTGTTCTAAAGCTTTGCCAGCTTGTACCATGACTTCTCCAAATTTCTGCCAAATACTGTTTTCAAAGTCTTCTGAACCACATGGTCATGTTAGTAACAGCAACAACCCCACTCTTGATACAGTATATTTTATATGCACCATGAGAACTAACAGTTTTTGGAAAATGAATGCTTTGCAATAGATTTCAGAAAGTACATGTTAACTGATTGAAAGATGAACCAGTCATATTTTCAGATTTTTGATATAACATATTCAATACTTATAGTTCATTTTGAGTGACAGACATCATGTACACATGCCAAATTATCAATTTAGATATTGTACAACTGATATTAGGAATTATTGTTCTTACTAAATAGCAAGCATATGCAATCTGATCTTACCTAAAAAAAAAAAAAATGCCTAAAAATGCTATGTCTTGCTGGAGTCTCTGATTATCAAATACAAAGTTAATGAATGTATCCTGAAAGCATTTACTCAAGATTGGAAAGACTTGAGTGTACCTGACACTTCTGAATATCTAGGGAAAATAACACAAGATAAATTCAAAGTTAAATTAAGCTGTAATAGACTCAACATGTTTTCTTTACAAATTGAATTAGTGCATACTGATGTTTAGCAAGGATAATAGGTAATGTTGAGATTAATAAATCCATTACTTTTGGAAATACATGTTGTGTTTTAGAGGCAAATTGGAGGGTTCATTTCTTCTAAGACTCATATCAAATTTCTGATGCAAATGTTCTTAATAAAATTTGTTAAGCTGAATGCAAAAAAAATAATATAAAGATTATATTTATTAATCTGGTGATCTCCATTAGTTTCTTTGACATCCTAAGCTTACTTAGTCTTCAGGCTAATTATTTAAAAACTAGTGTTTCTTTCTTTCTTTCTTTTTTTAATTAGCTACACATGACATTACAATGATCTTGGCAATTCAAAACTAGTGTTTCTTATAGTGATACATGTTAAGGTTTATCTGAACCTTCTATGTCTCTTCCTTCATACAGTAGAAAATTGCCTTTTAATAGTAGAAGAAAAACTTTAGTCTTAATAGTGTCTTCTTTCATCCATCCAATAAAAATCCAGACTCAAATGCTAGCAACATAATTTAACAATCGTGAGATTTCCAACAAGTCATGATTTTGGGAAAGCTGTTTTCTTGAAAGTGAAATATGTGTTTTCTAATTTATAGGGTTGTATTTGTGTGTGTGTGTGTGTGTGTGTGTGTGTGTGTGTGTGAGAGAGAGAGAGAGAGAGAGAGAGAGAGAGAGAGAGAGAGAGAGAGAGAGAGAGATACTTCAGTATCACAAAATTTGAAGGCTCTTTTTCTACTTAATACCATTAAATTTTGTTCAGTGGCCAAAGAATGGAGAAAGGGAGATTCATGCTTTAAAGGTGCATTCTCCCTGAGCAGGTCTGGGCGCTAGGTTTCTGTTTCAACTGTGCTGTGAGCAGGCTTGCTAGTTGGGTAGGCTCTCATCAAAGCTTGCATGGAGATGGGAGATTTTCAGGAATTAGGGTCCCACCTCTTTCTTCTATAACTTTCGTATAGTGGGATCTCTCATGGTGTCAGTGGGTATGGATTTTTTTGTCATTATTATGAGAATATAATGAGTCTAAGGTTGTATGGGGTGTCAAAATGGTTCCCAAAGCATATGTAGCCAGTTTGGAGTTCTCTTTTGTGATTGGAAGTATTCGATAATTTGATGGTCTTGGCAGTTGAAAACATGAGGTTATGGGCATCCAGCTTAAGATTTTTCAAGCAAGCAATATCTTTAAGCAACGCAACTGATAAGACAAAAGACTATCATTAATTTGGGGGTTCAGTATGGCAACAAGAGAATTAAATGAGGGTTAATGCTGTAGGTGGAAATGATTTCTCCACTAGTGGAATATATTAAAATTAGGGTTTATCTTTTTGTCTTTAAATAACTAGTTTCTAGATGTAAATCCTGGGCTCCTTCTCTCTGGCAGGGCAGGTAGAAAATTAATAGACTATGACCTCTGAACTTAAAAAAATATTGGTAATATAGTTAAGTTAAGCAAGTCAATTTATGTTCTTTGGTTTAAAAAAATCAGAAGAAACCCTTGGAAACAATATTTTCTGAGATTACCACTTATCTTGAAAACTGGGCTTATTTTTCATCTGTTCAAGTGAGTATAATTTAGTGTTATGGAAATCAAATATCAGAGTTGCAAAAATTCTAGCAAGACTTTATTCCAGCATCCTCAGTTTAACAGGTGATAAAGTTACAGCCTAAGTAGACAAAACTTGTCTCAATTCATCCAGCAAAACAGTGAATGTGTCAGGAATACAGCTCTGTTCCTTTTATTTTACATGCAGAAATACTTTCATAGGATTACTTATTTTATTTTTATTTGTTCCAGACTTTCTTGAGCCATAGCTTCCTATATTCTCGGAAACTTTGTATTTAATGTAACAAAAGAAAAAATACATGGATGCAAAAGAGAAGACCATAAGCCCAGTGGTCTTTTGTTTCAGGGCTTACCAACAAGGATTTGCCCATCTCAGAATTGCCTATTAGGAAAAAAAAAAAAAAGGTCAGAGATGCAAGATTGAGAAGTGTTATGTTCTCAGAAAGACCAATGTAAATAAAGTATCAGAATTAGATGACAAGTGTATGTGGATTTGAGAAAAGTCAAAGGTAGGCAAAATGTGAGACTTATTATAACCAGTCATTTTATTGGCTTGAAATTCCTAGGAATTATATACTGACAAGTACCACTTTGGTAGAGAAATAAGGATAATAGGGACTAGAATGACATCTCCAAAGTTAGTATCTCATTCTGATTTCTAACTGAACTCCAGTTCTGTATCTCCAGTTATGTATGAGCTATCACCAAATTTATGTCACAAATTCCCACCACATGCAGAATTAATGAGTTAACATTGTCATATTTACTTTTAATTGCTTTTATAAATAAAGCATTACAAATTGAGTAACACTCCTCTTTCCCAGTACCTTTTTTAACAATTTATTTATAGTCTAAGGCTTATTTCTGTAAATCTAGATGTTTATGTATGTTTTCTGCTATTTGCTGAGCACACAATAGATGCTTAGCAAGCATCTCGATTCTATTATGAAAGAATCTATGAATTTCTAGTTCTTTCATAAGTGTAAGTTTTTATTTTATTCTATTTTTCATCAATTTTTGCTATCTAGAATTCTAATTAATATTGAGGAAGAGCTATAAAATTAAAAAGTCATGGAGGATAAGGTGTTTTCTACATTTGACATGTTCTTACTTAAATATCTCCTTTTTTCTTTTTTCTCAAACCTTATTATTGTAATTATTTTTATACAACCATTAGTTGAATCTTTTAATTTTTATTTCTATGGTTGTCATGCCCTGAATATTTCAAGGAATTTGAGAAGAAATCAGAAGAGAAGAGCCAGATGTGGAAATGAAGCCTGAATTTTCTGAGTGGTGTCTTATTCAATTAGATAACTCCTTAATTCAAAGCTTTTCTGAGGCAAGGAAGACATAGTCTTAGAATGAATTTTCTATACTCAATTTTAGGGGTAATTGAACAGAAAAATAGCAAGAATCATGGTGAGCTATGTATGGAATAATCCCCCTTAACATATTTTTATCACTGTAGAAATAGACAAAAGTCCTGATTTTTAAGGGTATAGCAGGTAGAAAGGAAATGATCCAGTGAATTCTTTCCACCTGGGGGATATTAAAAGCCAGAAGATGGTCTCATCTCAGTTTGACATGAAATGTGCACCCAATTCTTGAATATGGATAGTGTCCCAGTTATCCATATATTTTTTTAACCTAGTGCTATATGACTGTAATGGGCTGGTCTCATGACATCTTCAAAGGCCAGCAAGAAGCTAGGGAGCCAGAGCAGGCCAGAAGCATTGGTCTAGTTAGTGAAAGGTCAGGCAGCACATGCATTTACGTGTGTTCTGCTACCAACTCCCCAGTTAGTACACAACTAGAGGTATTGACAATTCTGAAAAGCCATCTATGGTTCAGGTGTCAACAGAACCTGCAAACAACACAAATCACAGAGAGAATCCTGTGGTTCTATTATTTCAAATTTCCAAAGATTGTGCTAAGTAATTGCTTTGATTTTGTTCCTATGGGTGCCATGTGCTCTGCTTACCTAATTCAATGCTATTATTAAAACCTGGCTGTATTGTGCTTACCCATTTAGGTAGTAGAATACTTGATTTTTATTTAGGATATGCATTTTTCAAAGATATACAATACTCTCTTAATTTGCTCAGTTTTCCCTCTATGGATCCTGGAAAGTACTATTTTTCTCAGGGGAGGAAAATAAATACTGTCCCATTTAGTCAAATTCACACTGAAAAGAAGACAGGGAGAAGAAAGGAACCATCACAAACTCTTCCTAATACCTCCTTAGAACAGAACCTAACTTACTTACTTTCTTTCTTTCTTTCTTTCTTTCTTTCTTTCTTTCTTTCTTTCTTTCTTTCTTTCTTTCTTTCTTTCTTTCTTTCTTTCTTTCTTTCTTCCTTCCTTCCTTCCTTCCTTCCTTCCTTCCTTCCTTCCTTTCTCTCTCTCTCTCTCTCTCTCTCTCTCTCTCTCGCTCTCGCTCTCGCTCTCGCTCTCGCTCTCGCTCTCTCTTTCGAGTCTGTCACAATCTACAAAACTCACCCAGATCATCCGTTAACTGACAAATGTACAGTCTTGAATGAATGATTTCTAGTGTCCAAGCCATGTGAAAGAGTATAAATTATATTCTATTAGTTTTATTTAGAAGAGTTAGACTCTATTTGTAAACTGTTTAGTAGAATTCTTTCCTGAAACATGGTAAGTGTAAGAAAATGAAAGCATTTCTTAATATTAAGTAGACAGCATTGAGTCACCTTGCAATAGTCACAGGTGTCTAATAATGGATGTGCTATTTTCCAAGGTAGTGAGCCTGCACAGATGCTAATATCCAATGCATACCTATGTTTCAGGAGGGTTCATGCTTTGAGTGTATGTCGTGGCCATACTGAAGATAAAACCTCTCAATATTTGAAAATCTCTTTAAAGCTTACATGTACTATTATCATTCTTAATTACACTGGCTCTATGAGGAAAATAGATGTAGAGTAATTGTCTTCATTTGATGCATGGGGAAATGCTGAGCATCAGAGAAATTAAATAACTTTCTCAAAGTTATGTATCAGGAAAATTAAAAGGCTAGAACTCACATCCTGTATTTCTGCTGCTGTGTCCTTGCAGTTTGCATCATATAAACACATTCATGTTTCTAGTTTTGGGATGGGTAGCATTTGAAGAACTCTCTCTCTGAAAGATTCACTCCTCTTCTCAGAATTTCTCTTTTTTGTGATCTCTACATCTACTCAATTCTTGCTCCATCCACAAAACACAAATTGCAAAGTCTACATGCACTGGTTAAAGACCTAGAGTGTGATTCAGAATTTGAAAAAAAAAAATTGCTGCCCTACTCCCTGACCTGAATCATTCCTCTTCAAACTTTGCCCTGGAATCCAGAATAAGAAGAATACCAAAGCGGGTACCATCCTTTGTTATTCTCTCTGCAGTGATGGAATTCTGAAAGGTCATGGGGTGAGAGGAGGAACATTTCTTACTGTGAATTTCTCTTGAGATGAACACTGCTTTTTAATCTAAATCTGTGGTTATGTAGTCATTCAGCTGGTGACTAATTGGGATGGCTGTGCCTGAGATGGTAGCAGGAAGCCAATTCTATGAGGCTGAGAATGGGTTCCTACCTTGCTATAATTTACTGCCATAATGAGAGGAAAGAGAAAAATACCACTAATGTTTCATAACCAGAGTGTTAGCAGACCTTTGTGTTTCCCTCCAACAATATGAAGCACACCGTAAAGAAAAATATGAGTTGCCATCCTGTGTAGATAGGTTCAGTTTCTTTATTTTTTTAATATTTCAAGATTAATTCAAACAATTTTTCCATTCTAAAAAAATAATTTGTTTTCTTAAAAATGGGCTAAATCTGTATAGTGTTTTTGGTAGTATTCTCATTTTGATAAGATTAATTCTGCCTATCCAAGAGCAAGGTAGATCTTTTCGTCTTCTAAGGTCTTCTTTGATTTTTTTCTTTAGGGTTCTGTAATTTTCATTATATAGATCTTTCACCTCTTTCGTTAAGTTGATTTTCAAGTATTTTCTTTGTTTGAGGCTATTGTAAATAGGGTAGTTTTCCTTGTTTCCCTTTCTGAGGATTTGTCACTGATATATAGAAATGCCTTTGATTTATGGGTGTTGATTTTATATCCTCCTACATTGCTGAATTCATTTATTCTAGAAGTTTACTGGTGGAACTTTTTGGGTCTTCTAGGTATAGAATCATATCATCAGCAAACAGTGCTAATTTGAGTTCTTCTTTTCCTCAGCTAGTAGAAGCATTAGACTTTCCTTTCTTTACATTTTCTCAGGATAGTAAATACAAAGACTTTATGTAGGCATGAGTGCTACTTAAAGGCTGAGGTATGCTTTCTTTTTATTTTATTTGCTCAAAATTGATTTTTGTATGTAAATTGGTACAAGTCAAAGTTTAATAATAAAATGTATAAACAAATAATGCAAACTTATGTTCCATTATCTTGTATGAAGTCAATGATAAATGGCATAATGTTAGCAACATTTTGCAGTGTTTATTATCTGAGGTAATCTTTTTTATTTAGAATTCTAAATAAGTAGTCATCATTGCTGCTTCATATCATTTATTTTAAATAATCGTAACTGGTATACCTGTTAATTTTTAATTTGATTTCAAAGTATAAAATATACTATTTCTACAGCCTATAAATTCCCTAAATAAAGTCAACAAATATGTTGAGTAATTAAATGTGAATGAATTGCTATTACTAAACCCATTTTAATTTGCTAAGTGTGTTTCTGATTGACCATCTTGACTGGAAGTAGAAGGGTACATGTAATCCATCTGAATGTCCTTCTCAGCCTTGTGTTCTTCTCTAGTTGCCTTTCCTTGCTGTGAAACAGTAAGTCAGGCAGACTTGTGGTTGTAGAAACACATAGCCTTGGTTTATATTGTTTGGTCAAGACATAAATTTATTCCAAGTCAGGATGATTTGTAGAGAAGGCAACATCAAGGAAATAGAATCAGCAGGGAATATTGAAAGGATCGGATCATTACTTTTGCCATTCCATCTTTCATTTGTTTCATTCAACAAATATTGCACACCATATTATGAGCATAAAAAATTATTAAACTTTGAGTCCTTGTAGTAATTTTCAGCCTTTCCTGAGAGGCATGCAAGCCATAAGACAATGAACTCTGTGAAAACAATAGGTGAAAGATTCAATGCTTCCAATGCCAAAATGGGATCTTGACTGTGTCTGGGATACATTTCCCCAGACTAGACACCTGAAACTGAGTAGAGTGTCAAAGGGTGAATTTATGAAGTTGATTTAAGGAAAGATCCTTCTAAATTTAAGGAAAGATCCACACGTTGTATGCAAGCCAAATACTTTGATGTGACTAAAGTCATGTGTTTGCTTAAGGTAGTGGCAAAATTTTTGTTTAGAGAGCTATAGAGAGATAGTTTTTAAAGTTCTCAGATATGTTTTGAAGGAACCTAGATTTGAGTTGAATATGTTTTTAGACTGAAGCATTATAAAAAGCCATACTGTTCTAGCATCTGATGGATGGGAGTGGTAACTGGTAAATGCCTTCTATTTTCTTCCTACTTATACAAATGTCAAGACAGTCCATTTATAGTACCTTGTCAGGATGGATATAATTCCTCTCAATTTCTGTGCAGATCAGGTATACAAAAACATTCCATAATCTTAAAAGACTTCTTCTTATGAACTAGACTAAGGCCATCACAGTAGGGGTAGAGAAGGAAAAGGCAGGAAGGAAAAAGTGTGGGGAGCCATAGGACATGATCTTGACCATGACCCAGGGAACCATTCAGAGTAAAGGGGGAATGAGAACTAACTGGGATAGGAGAGAAACGATAACATTTTCCATCTGGAAAAGGACTAGGCATGAGCATGAACTTTGGTGGAGGAGAAACAACTTAGAATCCCATGTTCAACTTAATTTGGTGGATCACATATAATTCAAAGATTCCGATTATCCCAGATATTTCCAGAATACTTTTCATGGTTCATTTTATATGACTGTTACTTTAGTAGCCTACATAAGTGAATACTAGGTAACTGCTAGAGCTACAAAAAATTACTTAGAATTGTACACAGATAGCATTGTGGGGACAAGAACAAGGAAATCTTTCAGTTTGCATTACTAATAAATTAATTCATAAATATTAATAAAATATAAATAATAATGATAGTGAAAGGCACTATGCACTAGGCCTGTATTAAACATACTCCTGTTATCTCATTTAATCCTTACAACCTTGGGAGGAAGGTTGCTTTTGCAAGGAACAAATAAGAGGTAATAAAGTAAAACGGTGGTTTAAGGCATCATGCTGGCGAGTAGCCTTAGTAGGACTTAGACCCAGGCATGGTGAAAAGTCAGGTGTAGGTGTGTTTGAGGATGACTTGCACATATATAATCTATAAAGCCTCTGTCACTCTGTCATCATGAAGCTCTGAATGAAAAGGTAATTGTTTCAGAGGTCTAAATTTATTAGGCCAGTGGAAGTATTTACATCGGAAATTCAACAGAGAGGGAAAAATGAAGCGACTGCCATGTATTCATTGCAGGTTATCAGGGAGCTTATACTAGTAGTTGGGAAAACAGAGCCACCCTTAAAGCAATCCTGAAGGAAGTATCTCAGATCTCAGATCCTGTGGGGCTCCTGACCTGTCTGTGCTCACTGCAGATGTACCTGATAGTGGCTTCCATGCTCTTCCCACGGGTCTCACCACTGACATCCAGGTGCCCAAACCAAAAGCATGCTTTAGATACTAAGGATATCTGTGGGGTGGTGCCTGCTAATTTATAAAGGACATTAAGGGCTATGGAAGAAACAATTTTTTTTTAGAATTCTGGTTGCTATAATAGCAGAAAGTAAATTCTAAACTGAACCTTTCTCTTAAAGTACACTTGATAATGAGCTTTCAAGTATGATATCCAACGCCATCCTGTCTTCCTTATCCCAGTGGTCTTTTTTGTAAGATTTATGATAAGGGAATAAAGGTGCTCCAATGTCTTGGCTTAAATCCAAACCAGGAAATTCTATTAGGGCTTCCAAAATAGATTTCTCCAACAGTTTCAATTAGGTTTTTTTTTAAAAAAAAAATCTTACTCCCCCACTTTAAGAAAGTGTGACTGCAGGCCCTTCCATCTTTATTTGGATTCATGGAGGCATAAATGCACTTGTTGAGAAATATATTTGACAGCCACACATTGAAGAATTCTGTAGAAATGTGAGGTTACTGCCATATTTCTGTGAAAATCCATAGTCCAACCTCTTGCCTCTGAGGGGGAAAAACTGATCTTTCTACAGTCAAAGTATCCAGTGGCTCCATTATTCCCAACACAGGGAAGTAAACACATAAATAAAATATTAGTGGTGATTTTTAGGAGCATGTTCTGTTTTTTAAAATTCTTTTATCACTTTTAAAATAGCTTGAACAATGCATCCTGAAATTCACCAAAGGCATTTTTGAACCCCCTTTTCTGCAGGAAATGTGTACTCATGAACCTTAATTGAATCTTAAAGAAAAAGGCTTGACTTATATCTGTCTACCATTGTGGGGTATCATTTTTTTTCCTTCCGCTTATTAAAAAAATCACTCTTGCTGACTTTTTTACTCCTATCATCCTCTTGTTTCACCAATCCACAAGATATACTTGTGAAAATGGATACATTGTAAGAGCAAGGATAAGGGGGAGAGAGGATACCCATGTCTAAACAGCAACAACATGCAAAAGGGAAGCAGTATTGGAGAAGGATTGTGAGAAAATTAAACAGATAAATTCACAGAAACACCAAATAATTCTTTCCATGCATTTCTTTATCTCCCTCCATTATTCTCTTTGAAGAGCACAGGCCCTGTAATTCCTCTCTTTGTCTTTCTTGTCCTCCACCAAATCTCCAGAACTAAAACAAATCAAATCAAGAATTAACCTTTTAAGCATGAAATATATCTCTATGCTATGTTACCCATGTCCTCTATAAATCATTCTATGGGAGAAGTCTGGGAGATCCACACAGCTCCAATTCCCAGGTGACTCCCAGCAGCCCCCCTCATTTACTATGATGGCTTTTCTCTGGCTGAAATACTGTTTTGCTACAGCCTAGGGTAGGAATAAGCTCTTCAAATAATTTCTTCATGCAATATACAGCAACATCACAATTATAAAACTGCACTGCAGCAAGGTTATAGATGCAGAGGGGGAAAAATGGTGAAACGTAATAATTTGTGAGTAATGAAGTAATTCCATGGCCTAAGGCTGTAGAATTATGCCAAGACTAAATCACAAGGGAAAAGATCAAGGGGGTAAGGTGGACTCAGGTTCCCAGCTCTTTTTTCCCATGCTGCATTGTGCAAGAGTGGGCTCCCTGCAGGACTCTGAGCTGTTGGCTCCTAGCCATCTCATTACCACTATCACAACAACCGTGCAACTAATAATGGCAACCATTTACTGAATGCCTATAATGTGCCAGGCATGTGGCACTGTTACCTCTGATCCTTCCTTCAGTCCTACAAAGTCAGTACCAATATTCCCATTTTACAGGGACATTAAATTAGCTTGTCCAAAGAGGGTCGCTGACTCAGGATTCAATGTAGGTAAGCCTCATCCCAATGTCAACCTATAGGCCTTTGGTGACTTGCCTGTCTCTGTGCTCCACATGTATATTCTTTAAGGAAAAGAAAATCCCAAGAGAATAGGGTTTCTCAACCACTTAAAATAGACCTTGGGTTTTCTCATACCCCTTAAGCCTTCTTAAATAATATCTTTTCTAATTGCCCCTGAAGCCCCCACAATATTTTAATACAACAATACCGTATATATCCATTATTTATCTTCTGTACTGTGGCCCTTTTGAGGACTGCAGACTTATAATATCTAAGTGTTCTGCATCCCCTGGTGGTGATATTGACCCTGATGGGGATACACGCTCTCAAGTGGCAGTACACCTTGAAGCCCTCCTTTTTATTCAGTGGCACCCAAGAGGGATAACAGATTTCTTCTTTCCCTTCTCCTCATCAGGTAGGTGAAATATGTTATGACAGAACCTCAGTGATGCAGATACATGGAGGATCATTGTGTAGATTTAGTAAAGAAGGGGAACTATTCGGGGAGCATTCCATAGACTCTTCAGATGGGGAACCTGAAGTGAGGGGAGCAGAGTAAGCAAGGCTGCCATTCCCTAAGCTAACTGTGGATGGCCATTAATTGTTTTTCTTGTAATTGTTGATTGATCTATAATTTGATTGTCGAAACCAGGCTTTTATAATAAACCATGGGCTGATCTATCCAATTAAGAATCTAGGGGCTCAAAGGAATCCAAACACATGATGGACTTACTGAGAAATGGAGGCTGTTTTTAACAGAGGGACCAATTAAAAACTCCTGGAAAGTGGGAAGAGATTTAGATTTAAATTGAGTTAGCCTTTATGAAGTGCACACTATTCACTAGACATTGGCCTGGATGTTCTTACATTGCCATATATCTAAGTTTCCCAATCACTGTGAGGCAGATGGAAACCTTTGCCTTTTACAGCCCAGGAAACTGAAGGTCAACGCAGATATTCAAAACTTGCTGAAGAGCACACAACTGTCAAGTGGCAGAGTAAAGAGCGAAGGCCAAACATGCTTCAGTTTCACTCTAGGTGTTACTTTGCTTTTTGTTCCATTTATTCTCCATCTGACACAAATATACATAAAGGTACATTTTCTGTATACACCAAAAAACATAACCACCAAATCACAAGACAATAGGGTGGGGTGCATATTTAACAATTACAGTAGACTTATTTAGAAAATTTAAAAATTATATTTTGTTTTTTTGTACTATTTAAATGAAGAAGTTTAGAAAACAATGCATTTTTAAAGTATCTATAAATTGCTGACTGGAAAGGAAAGATGATTTTGTATTTTCTCACCAAGCCTCTTCTGTTCTATTAATTTCATTTTCCTATGTCTAAAACTGTCACAGATCAAAACTCAGAACAAAGGAGTGGAATATAAATTACTGTGCTTGGGTGTGGGATCTAAGCTAATAAGAATCTGTCTTAAATTGACTATAACATGCAAAATTTAGGAAAAAATAATCCTGAGTCTTTCTCTTCATGGCTTAGTCTAGAGAGAGCAGTACATTTTTCCCTTAACTATTTGTATCCCAAGCAAACAATATGAAATAATAGCTGTTTAGAAAGTCAGAGTTAATTTACTTATTTAGCAAATAATAAGTAAGATGGACCAGGTTTTTGCCAGATAATGGCTTTGGCAAAGTTTATTAACTAGACAAGAATCCCTGCCCTCAAGAAGCTATAGTTGCAGTCAAAAAGACACAAATTAAACAATAAACAGGTAGGTGAGCATCTTCTTACAATTTTGATGAACATCAGAATTACAGAGCCAGAATCCCTTGATGGAGAATAAAGGTGGAAATGGTAAAAGCCATTTAAGAAGAGTCAACATTAGTTTTCTGGAGATGAGACCTAATTGGGATGAGAACAGGACTGTGAGAACAAATGACGGGCTCGGCAGCCTGAAGCAACAAGTGAGCTCTGGAGAAGATAAAATGTACTTGGCATATTTAAGGGACAAAAGTGTTGAGAGTGATGTGGCAAGGGGAGAGTGGCCAGAGATTCCTTCCTAGAGTGCAGAGATTCTAGAAAGGCAAGTCAGGCCGGCTTGATAGTCATATAAAGGGATGGAGTCCTGTTCTAGAGCTATTGGAAACCTTTAAGGGTTTTAAGCCAGGGAATGGCAGGGTCTGGTTTATAGATTTAGAAGATCACTTTGTTAACTGGGTTATCAATAAAGATTCTATTACATTATTCAGATGCAAAATGTTTAACTGGAGAACTGTGGTACCCAAGGAAAAAGGGGTTGGTCACTCAACACCTGATCTGCAATGAGTGGCATGAGGATGAGTTTCCTGATGGCTATACCTGGTGATGGAGAAAATATCTGAGGCTGCTGTACACACCATGGCCAGCCTGTCATTGAGTAGGCTCTACCTTTACCATGATGTAATTGTGTGTGGTTGCTGGTCACCTCATTCTTTCTAGCTGCATGGACTCTGTGACTTCCTTTTTGTCACTGTAACAAAATACCTGAGAAAGTCAACTTAAGGAAAGATTTGTTTGGGCTCATGGTTTCAGAGGTTTTTCTTGGCCCCATTGGGTCTGGGCCTGTGGTGAGGCAGAACATCATGGCAGGAAGGATGTGGCAGAGAAAAACTGCTAGCCTCATGGCAACCAGAAAAAAAGAAGGTTGGGAGAGGGTAGGGGCAAAATACATCAATCCAAGGCACTCCGCAGGTGACCTACTTCCTCCCAATAGGCCCCACATCCTAAAGCTTCCACCCCCCACCCTATAGTATCAGCTGTGGACCAAGCCCTCCACTCTTCAGCATTTGAAGGACAATCCAGATCCGAACTACAGAACTTTCCCTTGATGTGTTTGGTTTTTTTTTTCAGAAAAACACACACACATACAAAACACTTACATATTAAGTAATAAGAATAGGTTTGGAAGAGAGGACTATAGATGTTGATTAGCCCTGTGACTTTTTCTTTATAAATCATTTCTTAATTATATGACAGATAATTGAAACATAAAAAAAACAAAGTACTTAATTTCTTGTACCATAGCACCTTAATCTAGAAAATAAAAATGCTACCCTATTGTGCTAAGAAAAATAACCAAAGGGATAAAGTCTTCTATGTAATATAAACATTAGTATGCTACCTAACATGAGTATGTTTGTTATATGTGCACTTTACAGAACTGTAGTACCCAAGCAAAATCATGAATCACGTGGCAACTCTGAGGGCATTGTGCTCCTGGCTATTTCTGAGATTGCAAACCAGTTTGCTTTTTCTGGGCCACAGCCTAAAATCCAACCTTCATCTTTTACCCAGCTCCAATATGAGGTTTGTGCTTTCAGTGTCTTATTCTAGCTAAGTAGTAATCATGTTAGAAAGCAATATATATATATATATATGAATGAAGGAGTATTTTTGTAGCCTACAATGTGACTAGGCAAGACTTCTGCATTATGACAGAAGACTCTTTGAGCACAGATCCTTGGACTAACGAATATAAGTTTCTACTAGTGAGCTGTCTCCAGGACATGCTGCTGGGCATGTTGTGAGGGTGCAGTGGTCTTTTGACTAGCCTTCCTCTAATCAGATTGCAGAGCTGTATGACTGTTCCATATGCCCAGGAGGCCAGCTATGTTGCTCAGGGCTTTGGATAGTTTGTTTTCTCCTCTTATTTATGAGCACAGAAATGACAGCAGCCCTCAGCACTGGAAACTGGCCAGCAGTCAGTCAACTGGCAAGTATCCCTTAAACACCCCAGGGTGATTGCCCTCTTGGGATCTTGTCTGGTAGCAGCTTCTACTTTTCTATGAGCCATACTTTTCCTGACATGACTTAGCTCACAGAGGTTTTTCATTTTGCATGCAAATGTTTATAGGTTAAAAGCTTATTTAAATGTCCCTAGGGCAGGCTGGGTGGGAGACCAGCCTCGCCTTCTTGTCATACACACTGTATTTGGAGCCAGTTAAGGACCGGAAAAATTGCTTGAAGAGGCATATGGAAATTTAAGAGATAGAAAGCAATCAAGCTAAATTTTCTGAAACTAGTGTTAAGATACTGATTGGGAAAGGAAATAAATATAAATCAGTCTCTTTTCTTGACAAAATCATCAATACAATTTCCTGATTATCTGGAATGATTTGGGGGATGAGTACTTTGGATCACTGTGTTGAAAGTCATGTTTCATGTCATTTTAAATGTTATAGAATTATTCTCACTATGAATGGATATAGCCGATACCTGTCACTGAAGATATACAGGGAGTAGAGTAGACTCAAAAAGCATTGAACATGAATTCAGGCTGATATTAACAGGATACACCCTCCCAAACCACTGCATCAACTTCGCAAATACATTGCTGCTTGGAAAGCAGAGCACTCCCTGACACTGCTAAGGAGAGAGGAGAGATGGTGCTTTCTGGACAGGGTGCTGACACTGGCAGGTGCTTCGACACTGGGGCCTTGTTAGCTCTAAGGAAACAATGTGTTCTGAGTGAGTATGTGAGTGTTATGCCTGTATGTGGGGTGTTTGTGTGTATGCACATGTGTATTTCACAGCCACAGGAAAGTCTACATAGAGGTCTAACTAAAAATTCTATCCAGGCAAAAGTGTTCTAAGATGTCTACACATTGACTTGATTCAATTGTATTTAGTATTACCCATATTTTTCCCTAATGGTAGAATAGCCAACAAATTTTTATAGGCTATGTATATTCCATAGATATATAATATATAAAATATATTTTATACATATATTCTATAAATGCATAAATGCATTTCATATATATCATCTCTTCCATTCATTATGATCAACATGTTGAAGAACTTCTTTCTTTAGCATCTTCCGATCTGTTACAGATTGAGTCCCCAGTGATTTAGTTCAGGCCTTTAGTTTCTTATCTAGACAATTTTAAGGGCTTTCTAACTAATTTTGTTACCACCTGCAAAGCCTCTCTCCACCTTGTCCTACTGTTGCCCAAGTGATTATTTTAAAACACTTTCTAAAAATCTTCTCAAATCATTTTCAGCTTAAAATCACTAAGAGGCTCCGCATAGCTTTGTCTGATGTCTTAGAACTAACAATGTCTTTTAGGTGGTACATGCCCATGCTAGGCATTTTTTCATATGGATTGTCCCATGAATCCTTGCTATTTCCTTGTTTTAGGTGCTAGGAATGATTTGCATTCTACAGCATCAGAGTGATTTTTGAGATTGAGAACTCCAAGAAACAAAAATCAATCAAATGGTGTTCTAGGACCTTTTTGGCTTCAATCTAAAATACCATTCAACAGTATTAAAATATTATCAATGCAATAGGCTGAGACTATGTCACTGATCCCATATCTGAGAATACCTATGGGATGAATTCCTAAGAGAAATTCCTCAGCGTGTTTTAATGGATTTACAAATCAGAAAAATATTGCTGGGTTCCACAGAGATTGTGCGATTTGTATAAACAGCAGCAATATTCTTACTGCCTGATTACTGCCAATCTGATGAATTTAAAACATTACCTTATAGTTTTAATTAGCACATCCCATTACCAAAGGGAGGTTATAAAAAAGGGGAATCTGACAATGGTTTCCCAGAACAGTTGGGAGATGGGTGTTGTTAGGCCTCCCTTTGTAGGGAGGAAACTGGGTCAAGACACTCACAAGCTTAATTATTCAACTGCATGTCATTAATCAATTTTCTCTGGGAAGTTTCCATGCTCACCCATTGTGTTCCAGGTCATTACAGGCACTCCTGTGCTCCCATGTGCACTGGGTTGTTCTTACCCTTGTATCTTTGCACTTGCTGTCCTGACTCTCTGGAATAGGCCCATCTTTCTTTGATCAGCTAATTTGTCCTTTTGTGCTTCAAATCCTTGTCTAAGCATCACCTTCTTCAGAAAGCCTTTCCTTCCCTTATATCACCACAATGCCCTTCTTGGGTCTCTAGATGCTGGCCTCTGGCCACATGTCACTGTGACATTCCTGATGGCAAGACTACCTATTAGGTCACCTGGCCCAAGGTCTCACACAAATGATTGACTACAGGTAAGTCATTGAAAATTGAACAAATGCTTTTTAAAAGCTGTTGTTACTTAAGGTACAGTGACATTCTTTGTTTGGATAGGATACAAAGAAAAAGTCTGATAAAGTCTGATATTTAAGGAATTTTCAATTGAGTTACAGACCCGTGGAACCCCCTGTGGGTCCCTGAGACCAACTATAGCGTTGGAAGGCTTCATAGCACCAGATACCCCTCGGCCCTCAATTCATCTCACCCCCTCAACCAAGGCAAGTTGTTCTCTGTTCTGTGTCTTGGTATCCTGTGTGAGCTTGTTTAATAGAAAGAGTTTGTGACTTTGAAGTATTCTAGACTTTTGTGAAGAAGAAAGCCAGTTCTATAATGAACAGATTTGGGTTCTAGTATTGCCTCTGCCTTTGGCTAACTCTGTGACCTCTGCTAGCTACTAACTCATCTGGGGCCCAATGTCTTCTTACTCTTTAAAATGAATCTCCTATGCAGATGAGAACAAAGTTCTATAGCACTGTGTCAATACCTTGTTTATACCCTGTATTGCATCTAAAAATCAGAAACTTATTTAGAACATTATAGTATAAATTTCCTTTTTATCCACCACTTTGATAATAGAGTCCTATACTCTAAAAGTAGCCCTTAGTTCCTAGTCTCTAATATATGAAGAACAATTTTCAAAACCTCAACTGGGGTTCCTTTGCCATCCAATTTTCATCTCATAGGTCCACTTGTCTTGTGTGGCATGCCCTTGGACATTCACAATCCCTCACACTTCCTTTCTCTCTCTCTGACTGTCTTAGACCTACAAGATCTTTGCTTTTTACTTTATTTGCTTTTATTTAAAAATACTCTGTAAATTATACATGGTCCATGAAATCAATTCCATCCCAAGAAATAAGGGACAATATTTATTATTTCATTTTATATTGTTCATGATCCAAAACACATATCATGACAAAATTCATCAATCTAATATGTATGCATATATTACATTTTTATATATATATACACACATATGTATTTATAAATATTTGGCATTTAATTTTTATCGATAAATCTATCATGTAGGTATCATTAATTAGACACTAAATTCCTTTAAGGAATAACATTTATTTTAAGCGCCACATAAAGCTTACAGCAAACCATCTATGTCCATATGTGCAATAACAAGCTTTCTATGTCGACTCAGACTTAAATCATATGGGCTTGGAAATTCCTGGTATAGCATCAGAAATGCTTTGAAAGTGAAATGTAATTTAAAAATTATTCTCAGATATTAACTTCTTAGACCTTTTCTGTTGCACCACCTTTCCTATAAATTGAGAACCCTTGTGATGTTGTGAATATCAGCATGTGGCCTCAAATGAAATCCCCTCTGTGTAGGGATAATATCCTAAAAATATGGGAGGCATTTTGTGGAGTGAAGGAAATACCACCACTTCTGTCACTTTCTTTGTTCTTTTATCATTGTCAGAAGCTTCCAAGATTTAAAAAAAAAAAAAAAAATCTGTCACAGGCCACTTTTCCCCACTCCTCTCCCAATTCCTGATCTTCTGCTATTGCTTTGACAACACTGGCCTAAGTTCTGAAGCAGACCTCAGTGACCAAGGCCTCTGCTGCAACACTTCCTTCTTAATGAGACAGGGTGGTCCCAAGAGGCAGCAGGGGCTTCCTCTCCAGGAGCCTAAGGGCTTCCTCAGCAGTCCTAGCAGGGCTCTGTCTCTCCCCAACCTCCCTTTAATGAGCTGATTCTTCTCTTTATCTGTGACACCTCAAAGGCCTCACTCCTTCGCCCACTGTGGGGTGTGGTTTTCTGGCTATCCATTTTTTTTTTCCCTTGAGGGTGGTACTTCTACCTCCTGTGTGTCAAATTAGTCTCTAAGCTTCAGTATCCTGTCAGTTTATCTGGCTCACTTTCTGCACCTTAGAGAGCAACAGCTGTGTCCTTAGCCATGGATGTGCACAGTGTGACCCACAGCTTCTTATGAAAAGGAATCCCTCCTCTCATTTTACCACCTCCTGGTAGGTGAAGTTCCTGCCTGTAAAATTCCAGTGGTACATCAGTTGTGAGTAGTGTAGACAGTGGAGTTCAGCAATTCAGTAAGACACATTTTCAGTACAAATCACACTCTTTAATCATTTTCAAAAGTCTATTTTCATTCTGAGGGTTTCAGCCCAACACAAAATGACCTATCCAACTAAATAAATTCCCAAAGCCCTGTATACTTACCCTGTCACTCCTCTAACCCCCTGACACTGGATTGTCAAAATATGGAATGAGCTGTAAAACTGTTTTGTCTCAGCAACCTTAATGAAGAATGGACAAATAGGAGGCAGAACCTCAGTAACTCTATCTCCCCCTCTCACCACCATCCTTACTATTCTAAGGTAAGGGAGCCCTCTGATTTTATGGTTTAATTTATTCTACAAGTTTCTTTGCATGAGTAAAGCATAAAAGGCAACGATATTTCACAAACACACTCTAAATCACGGCATTAACACAGCCAGATTCTTAATGTCATCAGGATGGTCTATAGTTCTGATTGCAAAGATGATGTGATATGTGTATATGAGAGAGACTGATATATGCATACACATAATACATTATCTACACATACAGAGACCCATATCAGCAATTTCCAGTTTTTCAGATTTTTAGAAAGTCTAGAAAGTATGAAGACAGAAGTAATGCTGGTAAATAATTTGGATTTTTACATTGCAACTTATTTGAAATATCTGTGCATAGAAGCAAGAAAGTAAGACAGGTGGGTGGATGATTGACATGCATCACAGACACGAGTTAGTTTTATTATATCTTGTTTGTCTTTCTTTGCTTTGTGGCCCTGGAGCTTTTCAGGCTACTCCCTTTGGTCTGCCTGAGAGATCTGGACTTTTGGAGGTAGAGAATCAGCTCCAGGGTTTGGGACTGCTTCCTTCTGCTTCTTGCTTGCAATGCTGAAGTTTGCTGAAATGCTGAGCAGAACAAAATGCAAAGGGACTTTCTGAATGTCTGATGCAAAACCAGACTGATTTTGTCTCTGGCTGTTGTAGTTACTCCTGTTAGGACAGTGCTTACTTTCCCTGTATTTCTTGAACAAAAGTCATCCCATTACATGCTGTTTGGTGCACACCACACATTTAAAGGTGTGGCTCTTTTAATCACTGTGATACCAATGGTCCTGACTGGCCTTGAAGTGGTAGATTCTTCAGGTCAATTGTACTTTCAGGACAAGTGAGTTAGCCCCAAAGTTTCCTCTTTACTAATATTGGATTGTGCCTTTAGCATGTTAGTTAAATACAAAGATACATATTTGAAGTCATAATTTGATAATCTGAGGTTTCATAACCATCCCAGTCATAACTGCAGAACACCACCCCTTAATGCTGATGTTCCATAAAGTCAACACATACATTGCCATAATAAATACTGAGCCATTGCTCTAAGGGCAAATAGAAAGTTAGGTTCCTAGAAGCCTCAGGTCACAACATTTTTTTTATTGTTGTTCACAACATTACAAAGCTCTTGACATATCATATTTCATACATTACATTCAAGTTGGTTATGAACTCCCAATTTTACCCCAAATACAGATTGCAGAATCACATGGGTTACACATCCACATTTTTACATAATGCCCTATTAGTAACTGTTGTATTCTTCTACCTTTCCTATCCTCTACTATCCCCCCTCCCCTCCCCTCCCATCTTCTCTCTCTACCCCATCTACTGTAATTCATTTCTCTCCTTGTTTATTTTCCCATTCTCCTCACAACCTCTTATATGTAATTTTGTATAACAATGAGGGTCTCCCTCCATTACCATGCAATTTCCCTTTTCTCTCCCTTTCTCTCCCACCTCATGTATCTGTTTAATGTTGATCTTTTCTTCCTGCTCTTCCTCCCTGCTCTGTTCTTAGTTGCTCTCATTATATCAAAGAAGACATTTGGTATTTGTTTTTTAGGGATTGGCTAGCTTCACTAAGCATAATCTGCTCTAGTGCCATCCATTTCCCTGCAAATTCCATGATTTTGTCATTTTTTAGTGCTGTGTAATACTTCATGGTGTATAAATGCCACATTTTTTAATCCATTCATCTATTGAAGGGCATCTGTGTTGGTTCCACAGTCTAGCAATTGTGAATTGTGCTGCTATGAACATCAATGTGGCAGTATCCCTGTAGTACGCTCTTTTAAGGTCTTCAGGGAATAGTCCGAGAAGGGTAATAGCTGGGTCAAATGGTGGTTCCATTCCCAGCTTTCCCAGGAATCTCCATACTGCTTTCCATAATTGGCCACACCAGTTTGCAGTCCCACCAGCAATGTACAAGAGTACCCTTTTCCCCACATCCTCGCCAGCACTTGTTGTTGTTTGACTTCATAATGGCTGCCAATCTTACTGGAGTGAGATGGTATCTTAGGGTGGTTTTGATTTGCATTTCTCTGACTGCTAGAGATGGTGAGCATTTTTTCATGTACTTGTTGATTGATTGTATGTCCTCCTCTGAGAAGTGTCTGTTCAGGTCTTTGTCCCATTTGTTGATTGGGTTATTTGTTTTCTTATTGTTTAATTTTTTGAGTTCTTTGTATACTCTGGATATTAGGGCTCTATCTGAAGTGTGAGGAGTAAAAATTTGTTCCCATGATGTAGGCTCCCTATTTACCTCTCTTATTGTTTCTCTTGCTGAGAAAAAACTTTTCAGTTTAAGTAAGTCCCATTTGTTGATTCTTGTTATTAACTCTTGTGCTATGGGTGTCCTATTAAGGAATTTGGAGCCCGACCCCACAATGTGTAGATCGGAGCCTACAAAACAATATCCTCAAAAAAAAAAAATAAAATAAAATACTTGGGAATCAACCTAACAAAAGAGGTGAAAGATTTATACAATGAAAACTACAAAACCCTAAAAAGAGAAGTAGAAGAAGATCTTAGAAGATGGAAAAATATACACTGTTCATAGATAGGCAGAACTAACATCATCAAAATGGCGATATTACCAAAAGTTCTCTATAGGTTTAATGCAATGCCAATCAAAATTCCAACAGCATTTCTTGTAGAAATAGATAAAGCAATCATGAAATTCATATGGAAAAATAAAAGACCCAGAATAGCAAAAGCAATTCTAAGCAGAAAGTGTGAATCAGGTGGCATAGCGATACCAGATTTCAAACTATATTACAGAGCATTAGTGACAAAAACAGCATGGTACTGGTACCAAAACAGGCGGATGGACCAATGATACAGAATAGAGGACACAGAGACTAATCCACAAAGCTACAACTATCATATATATATATAAGATATATAAATATATATCTTATATATATATATATATATCCTTATTTGATAAAGGATCTAAAAGCATGCAATGGAGGAAGGATAGCATCTTCAACAAATGGTGTTGGGAAAACTGGAAATCCATATGCAACAAAATGAAACTGAATCCCCTTCTCTCGCCATGCACAAAAGTTAACTCAAAGTGGATCAAGGAGCTAGATATTCAAATCAGAGACTCTGCGTCTGATAGAAGAAAAAGTTGGCTCTGATCTACATATTGTGGGGTCGGGCTCCAGATTCCTTAATAGGACACCCATAGCACAACATTTTTATTAACTGATGATACCTACTCTTGTTTTCTGTGTGTTTCTCTTTAAAGACACTTTATTGAATATAGATTGCTGATTCATTAACTCTTAACTCCCACCACCAGCACTGTAAGTCAAGCCTCAGTGAAGCTTATGTTATGCAGATATGATCTCTCTAAGGCACAAGACAGTTTTCACGTGGTTAGAAACACTAGACAGTACTTCAGCACTGTGCTTGTGGGACAGGGAAATAACCAATAGGAACCACAGCTCTGAAAACATGGCACTAATTAGATCACAAAAAGTTCACTTATGTTCAGGGTAAGAGTTGGTCAAAGGAAGCAGCCCAGCCTGGCACTGTGGTACATGCTTGTAATCCCAGTGGCTTGAGAGGCTGAGGCAGAAGGATCACAAGTTCAAAGCCAACCTCAGCAAAAGTGAGGTTAAGCAACATAGTGAGACCCCATCTCTAAATAAAATACAGAATAGGGCTGCTGGGGGTGTGGCTCAGTGGTCGAGTGCCCCTGAGTTCAATCCCCACTATCAAAAAAATTAAAAATAAACAATAAAAGGCAGCTCAGCTGAACATGGACAGGCACATGAAATGTTCATGAAAGAACAGCAAGAATGGGCTTGGGAATTCCTAGTAAATTTTAATAAGTAGGAGTATTTTCAGATGATAGAAAAGATGAATGATAAACTGTAATTTGTTATTTGGACTGAAGGACCAAAAAGGCAGGCTCTGAGAGAAAAAAATAACAATTCCACCCCATAGACCTCCATGATCTGGTAAATCTCTTTTATCTTCCAGAAAAACCTCTGGGCTAGAGACATCTTCAAATAGCTCTGGGCTAATGAATTTATCGGGTAGGGCACATAACAGTGTGCCTGGGACCATACATCCTTCTGCGGTTGCTTTTGATTTAAATAGGTTCTTACAACACTGGGTTTTTAGATTTTAAAATTTCTTGAGTCCTGCTTAATTGCCTAAAATCTTGCTTGTTATTGTACTTTTACTTGGCTCATTGCTATCTTAAACCTTGCTTTTCCTTCCTACTCAAAATACTCAGTAAACACCTTGTCCCTTGTGGCTCTCTAGAGGGGTACCTTTCCCAGCCCAGGATGCCTGGCATCTGAGCTAAGTGTCAAGTTTCATTCTTCCTCAGGGCCTTATAAAGTAAAATTTGTATTAAAGACTCAAAGAAGAAATTAGTACAATAAAAAAAAGATGATAGGCTAGAAATTTTACCCAGTAATTCTAGAAAAAATCAGGGTTCTTTTTAAACGAGGTCCTAAAGCAGAAAGAACAATCAGAGAGGAAAAATTAGTTAGGTATCTATTGATTTTTTTTTTTTTTTTTTACACAAAGAGTGGCTTTGCTGGGTACAAGGGTGCATGCCCTGTGATAGCAGTGACTCAGGAGTCTGAGGCAGGAGGATCACAAGTTTCAGGTCAACCTCAGCAAATTGGTGAGACCCTGTCTTAAAATCGAAAATAAAAATGAGCTGGTGATGTGGTTCAGTAGTTAAGCACCCCTTGTTTCAATCTCCAGTATAACTGTTAATTAATTAATTTTAAAAAGATATTTTTATCAAAAGATGGAATTGTTTCATTATAATTCCCCCCCTCCCCCCCGGAAGCTGTATGGCTTAAGGAAAATTTTACTTAGTTTGGACATCCCTGTGACAATTCTTTTCAGACATTTAGCCTCTGTTAGTTTTTCTTCTGAACAGCTAGAAGTAAATAAACACCACTTTCTTGATAAGACCAGTGTTAACTAACATCTGTCTATGACGTCCTGTGTCTAATGCATCAAATGAAATTCTTCTTAGAATTCCGGTTCTTGTATCACCTGGTTGGGTTCTCAAACATGAGCATGTATGCAAAGTACTGGTTAGGCTTTTTAAAATACAGAGTCCTGGTTCCCAACCCCCCAAACTACAGATTCAATGATTCAATTAAGTACTGAGGGACTTGAAGATCTACATGTTTCTAAGCTGGCCCACAGACGACACTTTAAGAATTACTGTCCCTAATACAACTAGTTTACAAAGATATTTAGTGCAGTAATTGGCACATTGTGAGTGCTCAGTAAATTCTTGCCACATATCACCTTCCCTACCATTCAATAAATTGTCATTTTCACCCCACCTTTTGTTCAGTTGTTTTTATGTCATAAATATTCTATTTTACCCATGCTTTGCCTATTCTGAACTTTGTTAACTCATATAGAATCCTAACCTCTTTTTTTTTCTTTAATGGCTCTTCCTTACCTGAATATATTTCAATCAATGCCATGCCATTTATTTAACTTTAGTTACATATTGGCATAATATATACACTCAGATTTTTTTATTTTTATTTTTTTAAATTTATTTTGCATTACAAGTCTTAAAACACCATTATACAATAATTTATCATATCTCTGATTATATATAAGGTATGTTGACACCAAATTCACATCTTCATACATGTATTTTGTATAATGATGAGGATCTCCTTGAAGGTACATTTATTTTGAAAGTTGAAGAGAAAATTTCAGTTTCTTTCTCTCTTTCTACACACACACACACACACACACACACACACACACACAAACACACACGGAATCACAAGCAGTTACATATTGGACCAAGAAATTTTTCTTCAGTCAGATGAACACTCTATTGAGTTTAGATGATTGAATTATAGTTAATTTTGTACAAAAGGAAGTAACTGCAATATCATTAGGTCTTTCAAATATTTCCCTAGGAAATAACTTTGGTCTAACAGAAACTATGAATTAATTCATTTATTTGTCAATTCATTTAGTAAACATTTACCACATGCCTATGTGTGCTGGACATTACACAAATATTTCAGAAGATAAAAGGATATATTAAGGGGTGGGGATATAGCACAGTGGTAGAGCACTTTCCCAGTAATTCCAAGGCCCTGGGTTCTATCTCTAGTACTGCAAAAGTTAAAACTGGAAAAAAAAAAGTATTAGTTATAGGTTCTACTTCCAATTAGTTTATGGCTACTAGAAAATATATGTCCATAAAGAACTCCATGTTGAGGCAGAAAAATTTATGTATCTTAAGACATATTAGATGGGATGCATGTTGGGAAAGCATAGGACTTCCCACTGGGCACTGGGAAAGACTTTTGGGGGGAAGCTATATTTAGGTTGGTTCACCAAGGATGCAAGCAACCATGTGGAGTGGGGGAGGTGAACTGCTAGTTTTAAAACTGGTCTCTCTTCAGACCAGTTAATTCTAGAGAAAGCAAGCTGTCCTGGGATCAGAGCAGAGGAATGTGAATGTGGATTTTCCGTGGTTCCTTTTGACTGGAGCTCACAGGGTGACTCCAGAAGGCTGGAAGAACTGGCTGCCATCAATGTCAAGCCAAGGAAAGTAGGGTTCACTCTGACATTCACCGGGAAGGCTGTGAAATGAATTGATCTGTGCTTTAATAAGATTACTCTAACAATAGAGTATAGATTGAATTTTCTCTAAACCTTCTTCGGGTCTCATCTCTGATGTTGATGAAGTGGTCTCGTTCTGGCCCGTTTTCTCTCTTGGACTTGGAGAGTTGTAGGGACTTCCTAGAGAATGTTGCTTTCCTCAGTATGAGAGAGCCCTAGGAATTATGGCCACCTTAGTAAAGTGAATTGTCTAGAGGAATGCAAAGTACATTAAAAATGTAAATTTCTGGAAGACAGACTATGATTCATTTATATGTATACTTTATTTGATTTTATTTTGTAGTGCCAAGGACCAAACCTAGGCCCTCAAGCATGCTTGATACTACTCTACTACTCCAGCTATCCTCCTAGTTCAGCTGGATTCTTTTTTTTTTCCTTTTTTGTAGTATATGTCCACTTTATGACTAGTTAGACCATCAAATTTCAAAAAGTAATGAAAAAAAAAGAGAGAAGGCCTTACTCTGCAGCAATACATAGATTTTAGTAACAGTGGTGATTAGTATCAAGCCCAAGTTGCTCTAGAGTGCAGGCTGGAGTTGAAGGTGAACATGGGAGAAATCATGAGCATGACATCCTGCATGTAACCGGAGCTTCTCCTAAAGCACAAGAGCGCAGCAGGTACCTATTTTAGGTATCATATTACAGAGTTATTTGGGGAGATCTAGAAAGTTGCTGGTTTGAATTATGTTTGGGGCAGGGCATATATTATAAGTAAGAAAAATATGTACTCCCAGAAAACAACATCATTTTTCTTAGACTTTACTTCATCCCTACACTACTGACCCCTTCAGATTTTATTAATGTACTACTAGGCTGATAAGCCTAAGTCAGCATTCTATTTGTTTTAATTGTTAGGGATTTGGGGAAGTTATATAATGCAAATTACAGAAATGAAGATTATTAAACCCACCCATACACATTGGACACATTGAAAAATTCACTCCTGTATTCTGTAAAATTAATATAACTCTTCACGCCACAGCTCTAGACTGTTGTGAAGGGAATGTCATTTTCTTTTTATACACCACAGAACTGGTTGAGCTGCCCTATGTTGCAGCTTTAGAGTGGCCTGCCCCCTCTCCCCTTCCTCCCTCAGCGTGTGCCCCCTCTCTGCAGATGGCTTGGTGCTTGTTTTCCAAAGGCATTAGGCAGGACTTAATGTGCAAAAAACAGAGCAATTTCGCCCTCATCTGGCCAGAGAAATGGTTGCAGTTTGAGATTCCCTGAGCTTGAGCACAGCAAAAAGACTACAAAGTCTTTGTGATATAAAGATGTGCTTTCTTGTGAATTCTAAAATTTAGCAATTTCCCAAGGCACACTCATTACTGAAGGTATTATTACCTCTTCTGTGGTATTTCTGGAATTATCAAGTGACAGAAGAAGAATACATGCTAAAGTCCTTGAGGAATAGTACTTATCACTGGCATTTTCCAGACTGCTAGCTGAATGGAGTCAACAAAGGTTTAAAGTTCTTAACAGGCACATTGCAGGCCTATGAGGAAAATATCTAGAAAGGATAAGTGAATGACTCATAACTATTTTTCATTTGTCTCTCTAATTCACCTGTCTGCTTTTTAGGAGGAAATCAGCATTAAACTGATTTAGCGCTTCATAAATCCAAAGATGAATCCAACAAGAAGAAAGGGAATAATTTCTTAGAGTCTATGGAGGATAGTGACTACATTGAAAGTAGATAAGGAGGGTGAGGATCCTCTCTGCAGCCTAAGAGGCCCAAGCAATCCAGTCAGCCCCTTCCATTGAAGAGAGCGTTCCCCCACACACCACCCTGCCCCAAGAGAACTTAAAAACTGCAGTGACAGCAGCAGAAGCCATAGCTGTACCTGTGGTCTCAGGCTGCTTTGAAAAGGAGCCATGGGTATATTCTTTATGGGTTTACTGGGTATAACTGGTCTGCAATATGAGCAGCCTGACCTTGAGTCGTACTTATTCACTTCAAGCAATCTATCAATAGCTAATAATAAGGCCATTCACAATTTTACTTTTCAAATGTTGCACTTACCTCTTAACAGACTGTGGAATTATGATGCATTAATTTGGGCTTATATATTTTTAGCTAATTTAGGTTTAAAAAATAAAAGCTGGATGTGGGAACGCATACCTGAAACCCAAGTGACTCAGGAAATTGAGGCGGGAGGATTGCAAATTTGAGGCCAGCCTCAGCAACTTAGTGAGACCTTGTCTCAAGTTTAAAAAAAAAAATCTGGTGGTGTGGAGGGTGGGAAAGCTGGGGATACAGTTCAGTGATAAAATACCCTTAGGCTCAATCCTCAGTACCAAAAAAAAAAAAAAAAAAAAAAAATTCTGGTGACCAAGAGGACAGATGTCTTGGTGGATAAGATGGGTGGGGGAGATCTCAACTTAGAGACCTTTCTGGCAAGACAAATACTTAGTTTGCATGATGTGATTGGACCTAAGGTTTTGATAATAAGCATATTGTCAGAAATCTCTGGACAGTTAGTGTAACCAGTTCTTACTTCATTCCTGAGGTCTAGATTCAAACTCTGCCTTGAATTTTTTTATATATTTTTATTAGCCTCACATTACCTGAAATTTAGCATTTTGAAGATAAACACTAAGAAATTGTACAAAATAATAAGCCAGTTTTATCATCTCTACAGTGAATGCATTTCTCCCTCTGACTTATCTTTCTCTCTAGACAGCCTCATCTTCTCACTTCAGGTTCATTTTCACTACTCTTTATTTCTTGCATACTTTTCCAAACAGATGTCCAAACTACCCTGACTCTTCCCTAACTTGCTTCCTTTGTCATTCTCCCACTCACTCACAACACACCACCAGGGTTCTGTCCTGGGTCATAGTTGAGTAAAGCAGTGATAGGATAACCTAGTTTCCTACTGCTGGTCTCTCCTTACTATCATTCACTGTGAATTGAATGAAGGTAGTGTCCTTCATCTGGCTTTCAATGTAATCCAAGGTCTGGCACTGGTCCCTGTTTCTGAATATTCCACTCTGTGACCCCACTGAACACAAGTTTGTTCCCATCCCTACTCTGTGCCTGCCAAATTCTCTGAATTTTTCATGCCATCCTTTTTTTTTAAAGAAATACCTCCTTCTTCCCTTTTATTATGGAAACTTTACATCCATCTTTCAAAGACAAGCTTACATTTGACTTCTTATTTGTTAACTTCTCTGATTTCCATGACAAGAACAAAAATCTCATTCTCCATTCATTTAACCTTCTGTATACAAAAGGGTAATATTTTCCATTCTGTGCAAAAGGTGCATTCTATCCTTGAGTGTCTCCGTTTTTTTAACCAGAGTATATGATGCTTGAGACCTGAGACAGTACCTCATTTGTCCCTATATTAGATCAAGTACCTACACTATTAGCTCTCCACTCACCTGAAAACGTTATTTAGTCAAAAGTTTGAAATTGTATTTTAGAAAAATGCATTTTAAAAGCAAATAACCATATTTTGTCCTTTATGCAAATCAAGACTTTTAACTAAATAGTTTGCTTAAAAAATACTAGAATCTTATATAGAATCAGGTTTTAAAGGGCATTATAAAGCAATTATCTGGGATAATTGCTTTGGTGAACGGGTTTAAATCAAATGTAATTAACATATTGATCACTTATACATAAATACTTTTAAAAGTAATGACAGAAATTTTTCCTTGTGTTCTGAAATTTACCGAAAGCAACAGAGCATGTTCAATAAATCCTTCTTTACAAACTCTCTGTCCAGCCCATATGCAAACACTTATTTTGCAAAATTGAACAGAAAATTAATGAAATTCTTCTACATTACTTATCCTACATGAACTGTTGTCTGCTTTATACATTTGAATAGAATGATGGTGATGCACTTCATTCAATAAATGTTCACTGAAGAGCAGTTACGTGTCTGGCATGGGGGAATTGAGGCTGGCAAGACAGACAAGGTCCTTGTTCTCATTTTCAAGCTTTATGGTAGAAATATGTTTTTCCTAGTTCATTTGCTGTCAGAAATGACATTGTAGGAACCTGAATAATTGCATTTTTATAAAAGAATTGAGGACCATAAGCTGCTAAGCAACATTTCCCTCCCTTGCTTACTTCCTTCTAACTGATGACAGAAAATAATCCAATGACAATTTATTTTTATTCTTTTTGTTGACAGCAGGAAAAAGGAACTACAAAGAAAGCTCATCATCAGTGTGACTAACAGACATTACTGGGTCCTTTCTGATTGACTACATGTACATCCAACCTTGCTTTGTCCTCTCTTCCTCTTCCTATCAAATAACACACCAACAATGTACATTCTGGTAGGCAGAGAAAGTAAGCAGAGAGTTTTATAAAAGTTGAAATTTAGAATTGAAGGGACCTTTCAGAGAATCTAGTACAACTACTTTATGTTTCCAGACAGGAAAAGAAAACTTAGAAAATAACTTGCTTGAGAGTTCACACTGAATTAGTAGCAGAATCTAGATGAGAAAGACCTCCAGACAAGCAAGCAATGCAGTTTTTTTTTTCTCTAAACAACATTGTTTCTGACAGCTAAATTTTTCATTCATTCATATCACACAAATTCTACAGTGTGTGTGTGGGGGGGGAGTGCTCGTAAATCTTCCTGAAGGAGACGAATCCCACTCCAAGTGGTAAAAACAGCAAATAATAATTCTTTGCATGAGAATATATCAGTAGACTGTTACTACAGATGGTGCAAATGCAGGAATCTATGTGGTAAATTTCCTAGGCCTAGGGTCTGAGAGCCATGGTAAATGATGAGGCTGGAAATATGGGAGAGGTCGAGATCATCTGGGATCTTGGATGCTTTGTAGAGAATTGTGGGTTTTTTTTTTTTCTGAACAGCGATAAAGACCTTTTGAAAACTTTTTGTTAGGGAGTAGTGGGTAGATGCGTGTCAATGATTAAGTCTTTGTTTTAGAAACATCATTCCTGTAACTGTGCAGAAGTCAGAGCTTGATGAGACAGAGAAACCAGAGGGAAGATGGAATTAGATGCCTAATTCACACACGTGATAAGAAACAGTCTAAACCTCACCCTCATGACTCATGTTAATCCAAGAAAATGAGAGCATCAGGCATACAAGCCACAGCACTGTAGGCCCACAGATCCTTTGAGTATGAATGAGCGTCAGGATGCATAAGCACATGAAAGTGAAATGGATTTGGCACATGTGGCTGTGAGTACTCCTGATGAGATAGATATATCAGCTCCTCAGGGGCATGACACCCCCAAATTTTTAACAACCACGACGCTAATAGCCTGCAGGAGTTGAGGCAATACCATCGGTCGTGTGTGACTCCCCACCTAGAAAACCTGGGCTTCCTGGGTAATTACATCAGGGCTTTACATTGAAGAGAAATGACTTTTTGAGACGTGTATCTTTTGGCTGAAATTGATGTAGCAGATTTGTAACTCTGCAGAAGCAGTGGTAATTATCATGAGTCTCCCAGAAGAATTTGAGCAGTGATTCACAAAATTTTAGAGAAATAGACTTTAGGTGGTGGAGGTGAGAAACTATCAGGAAAAAAATGAACATTTAAGTGGTATCCCTTAGTAAAATCAGTAGTTTCTGGAATTTTTGGGGCAAAATACAAAACAGAGTCCAGTTTATCTTGACTTTTAGTTGAGATGATGGGGTTATACTCTACATTTCTGTAACTTTTTAAAATTCTGAGGGCCTAGAGTGTCACATATTTTACATATTTTAGAAAATAGTAAAGAAAGTGAAGAGTCTCCAAACATTGCAATACCTAAATCTATAGAATGTAATGTTTCTGCATATAATAACTGAATATATGAATTGATAGGAACATATGTGTCACCATCTAGATTGCCCAACCTTTAATTAGAAAACCAATATAATGCTGACTTATTTGGTGTTAGTTCCTAGTACTAAGTGCTGTGTATAACATCCTACAGATATTAAGGGAAATATGCCAACTTAGTGGTACCAAATGCAGCGTGGAGCATAGATGCTACCTTTCAGGGCTTGTATGCCTAACACTTGCTTCCTATATAGTAAATCCTCAGTTATTGAGAATTTTGACTGGTAGTATTATAAACACAACTTGTTCTTATATTTTGGGTAAATAACACATATAATACTGATACTTTACTTTTAGTTAACTTTACTGTTGTTTAAATAATCATTTACATATATACATAAGTATGTTTATACACACAGTGTATCATGTGAGCTACAAAGCAAAATTTCTTAATGAATTTCCAACCCAAGGACTTGAGTATTGCTCATGTTTTCATTTACCTATATGCTTCTTTTCTATCTTGTTCTGTTTTCCCTTTACAGAGGGAAATGTTACTATACATTTTTTATCTATTCACTTGCTCTTAAAAATAATTTTATCATAAGTATTGAAGCAATAAATTACCTTGTTTCACTTGTTTAAAGTTTTATAAAATGGTATTAATTATATTTAGATTTCTGGAACTTTATCTTTTCACTCAATAGTATGTTTATTTCCAGCAATGTATAATATTCTATTGGTTGAACCTGCACAACTTATTTATTCCTTCTTTTGTCAGTGGATATTCAAATTGTACTGTTTCTGGCAGAAGTGTTATAAAAAACTTTTCAATGTGTTTTTGCATATTATTTATTTAGAGGTGATAGGCCTTATGCATAAGTGACAAGCACTCTAACACTGAGTAACAACTCAGTTTAATCTCATTTTCATCATCTAAAAATGACAATATCTAGGCTCTGAACCTACTTCTCTATAGATACAAATACTAACAGTTTGTCTCAGCCCTGTTCCAAAACTCTTCCCTGGAAATATTTTATCTGTCATTTAGCTTTTTTCCTCATATATTTTACTGGTACCCTAGAGTTATTTATAATGGTGAGATTTGTTGTTACATATTTATACATGTACACAATATAACAATATAATTTGTCCAGAATCATCCCCCAGTATTTCCTCTTTCCATCTTCTCCTCCCTCCCCCAGTTCCATTCCTCTGTTCTACTGATCTCCCTTTGATTTTTGGGAGATTTTCTCCACACGTCGTTCTTTTAATTTTTTTCTCTGTAGTTTCCATATACGAGAGAAAATACACAGCCCTTGACCTTCTGCGTTTAGCTTAGCTCACATAACATAATGTTCTCAAATTCTATCCATTTCCCTGCAAATTACATAATTTCGTTTTTTCTTTATGGCTATATAAAACTTTATTGTGTGTATATATCACATTTTCTTTTTCCATTCATCCATTGATGGACAGCTAGCATGGTTCCAAAGTTTGGCTATTGTGAATTGTGCTACTGTAAACACAGGTACTTATGTATCACTATGTATGCTGAAGTAAATTATTTAGGACATACAATAAGGAGTGCTAGGTCATATGGTCCTGTTCCTAATCTTTTGAGAAACCTCCATACTGATTTCCATATTGGTTTTACTAACTTGCAATCCCACCAACAGTAGGAAAGTCTTCTTTTATCTCCACATCCTCCGCAGCATGTATTATTGTTTGGTTCTTGATGAAAGCCATTCTTGTCAGCTAAATTTTTGACCATTCACTTATTTCCCCTGTTTTCTCAATTAAGATGACTTGCATCAGGGGTAGTATATAGGAGAGACTTTCCAGATAACAGTGTTTTAAATCATAGGCCAAAACTTCCTCTCTCAAGAGTAGTTTTTGTAAACTAGAAAAACATCCTTTTTCTTCATTGGTTGCACCAGCAATAGACCTTTGTCAACATCATGGAAATGTTTGGATCATCTGTAAATCTCCAATATACATGGAGGGGCTTCAGCTCTTTGCTGTCTCATTTGTTTGGATAATGTGGATTTGATGTGATGCAGGGAGTGCCTTTTAGTACATTGGCAATTTTTATCAGAATGTTTTAGAAAAAAAAAGGCAGTTATTTTATAATATATAAAACTAAACATATAAATTCTACATATAAATCAGCAGTTACATTGGACACTTAATCATGAGAAATAAAAATTTATGGTCACAAAGAAATGTACATACAAATGTTTATGACATCTCTACTCATCATAGCTCTAAATTGGAAACAATTCAGATGTCCCTCAATGAGTGATAGATACATATCATGGACTTAATTTAGCAATAAAAATGAAATATATACATATATTAACCTGAATAAATATATCTGGAGAGATATATACATCTATCTATCTATCTATCTATGCATACATATATACACATACTTATATTAACCTGGATAAATCTGGGAAAATTATGTTGAATGAAAAAAAAAAAAACCTGATTCCCAAAGTTTACATATTGTGTGATTTCATTTATAAAACAATCTTGAAATAAAATTATAGAAATGAAGAATACATTAGTGGTTTTCAAAGGCTAAGGATGTGGTAAAAGTTGGAGGTTAGTGGATGTGGCTAGGAAAAGACAACATGAGGGATCCTTGCGATGATAATGTATCAGTCAGATTTTCATTGTTGTGACAAAAATATCCAAGAAAAAACACTTAAAAGAGGAAAGATTCATTTTGGCCCAAGGTTTCAGAGTTTCCTGTGCTTGTCAGCTGTCTTTGTTGCTCTGGGCCCAAGGCAAGGCAGAACATTGCGGTGGAAGAGTACTGTGGAACAAAGCTGTTCACCTCATGGCAGCCTGGAAATGGGGATAGGGAAGAAAGAGAGTTGAGGAAAAGATATATACTTCTGGGGCATGCCCCCAGTGACCAACCTCCTTCAACTAGGCCCCACCTTCCACAGGTTTTACACCTTCAGTTGTCCTGCTATGGTTTGGGTATGATGTATCCCCTAAAAGCTCCTTTGTTAATGCAAGAATATTCTGAGGCAAAATGATCAGATCCTGAGAGCTTCAACCTAATCAGTCCATCTTAGTTTAAATGGACTGAGTGGTAACTGAACAGCTGGGGTATGGCTAGGGGAGGGGAAGTCACCAGGAGGCATGCCCTGGAAGGGTCCACCATCCCAGCAGCCCCCAACCCATCCCCACTTTCTGTCCGATTTGAATATAGAAGTTGCTCCTCTGCCACCCGCTTCTACCATGATGTTCTGCTTCACCCAAGACCCAGAATAACAAAGTCTGTAGACTGTGGAAGAAACCTCTGAAACTAATCCCAATATAAACTTTTCTCCTCCAAGTTGTTCCTTTCAAGTAATATGTTCACAGCAAAGAAAAGGTAACTAAAACAAGTCCATTCAATTACAAACCCACGAATGGATTAACCCATTTATGAGTCTCCCTTTGGAGAATATTTCAAATCCAAACTAAAATAGATGATAATGTTCTGTGTCTTCCATGTAGCTAATTCAGCATTTGGGTTGAGATGAAGCAGGGAAGATGGGTAGAGTGCACATGAAATCTCTCTGTATTATTTGTATCAACTGCATGCAAATATATTTGTTCTAAGTTTATAACATACATTTATATAAATACATACCTATAAATACACATATATATGGGCATATATTAATAATTATCACCAGCAGTAGAATCTTTAACATCATTGCTATCACCACCATTATTGGAATTACCTGAAAACATGAAATCTAGGTAGTTTTGTGTTCTTGTTTGTTCATCTTTAAATAGAGTGTCATATCTTAGGCAAAATTTACAGTTGAATTTTCAATAATACCACAAATCTTGCTTTATAAAGTAGTATTTATAAAAATATTGAATATTTTGATTAATACCTTGGTCCTCAGAAACTTTTAAGGAGATATCTTCAAATGTTGAGACATAAAAACAAACATTGACTTTACATCCACTTTACTTGTGCTACAAACAATAGCATGATGTTTTCTTTTTTTTTTTTTTGTAAATTTATAATAGTCACAAGTTTTTAAAAAAATGAACAAAACAAGATATTTGTCCATCTATGTAAATACTTATGAGCAGACATTATTACATTATTATTACATTTTCCAAACACTAAAATTTTGTTTGCTGAAATATTAGCACACATTTGAACACATACATGCACATGGTCACACAGTAGCTTTCATTTTTCTTAAACCAAGGGTCAGTGTGTGTAATCAGAACCTAGTAAGACAGCGTTTGACAACACCACTAACAGAGGTCCAAATGTAGAGCTGTGAAACTGTTCAGGGGAAAGATTCAGCTCAAAAAATAAATATTCTGAATTTCAGAAAATTGTCCTTCATTATACCTAATAATTACTTCTTAACATTAATACACTTTCCTTTCTAGTACTATTATGTTTTTAGAATGTGCTAAAACCAAACCAAAAAAAAAAAATCAAACTATGTACATCTCAGTCAATTAACATTTCTAATGGGTTTATTTATTTATACTCATCAGGCATTGTAGCATCTTTTGGGCATTAGCTTTCATGAGAAAATATAGTGCATTTACAAGCAGTTTTGTGCATAAGGAAAATATAAGCTGGCAAATGCAACAGCTCTGTCTGCCTTACTATTATCTAATTTATGAATCTGTCTTCATCTACAATTATTTTACTTTGTTCCTTTCTAGTTACTCTAGAGGAAGCACCCCTTCCCTCTTACTCCACTGGTGCATCTCTCCAAAATTCTTGCAACCTAACTTCCTTCTCTTCATAGGAGACACAGTCTCATAGATTATCACACACAGAGACATATACATAGTCTCCTATATCTTCATTTATTCTCTTTATTATACTCTTCCCATCAGTATGCAAACAAACTAACAAATAATGCAAGCAAACACATACCCCTGATTGTGCAATGCCCTTACACTATTGTCCTAACTCTTGTGTACCCTTCACATAAAGCCAATGCTGTCCTAAACTCTCTCACTTCCCACTCAATATTATGAATATTCTTGTTCATTATTTTATGTATGAATTATAAAATATTTCCTCCATTCCATTATTTGTACCTCTCCAATGTGGCTTTTATCCAACACCATTCTATTAGCATGATTTTTGCTAAATTCGCCCATGACCAACATGTTGCTAAATCCAGCAAACATTTTTCATTCCTCATTTTTTTTTAATTTCAGCTCCAAGCATATTTCAGCACTCTATTCTTACAATATCTTTATCACTATCTTCTATGATTTTATTCCTGTCTTCTTTCCTGTTCCTCAGTTTCCTTGGGTGACTCATCTCCTCCTAACTTCTCAATATTGAAATTCTTCAGGTATCACCTTAGGATCCTCTTTCCTTTTCAAAATATATTGTTTTATTAGGTCATCTCAATTATATCCCTGGTTTTATAGACTATCAAAAACCAAAACATGGCAATTTTCCATTTCAGTTCTCTTCTGAGCTCCAGATTTGCATTTCTAATTGTTTTTGTGACATGTCAAGCTTGAATGCAGTGGTTGACTGATAAAAATCACCAAACCCAGGAGTGATGTGAGTTCCAGTGCTCAGACCGGGCCATCATTTATTTCCACAATAGGCAGAGGGCTAAAAAGCAATGCGCAATTCTGAAACTAACTAACAATAGCTCTGAAAGGAAAAAAAAGGAGAAAAGTTTTCTCCTCAGTGCCACTCAATCATTCTCCTTTTTCATTTCCATAATATTAGGTTATGATTCTAATAAGATTTTATAGTTAATGGACCAACCAACAATGGTGCCTCTTATGTGTGTGTGCATATCTTCTACATGATGGAGAATATATTAGGAAACTTAGGGAAAAATGCTTCCTCTAGCAAACACAGCCACACCCAGATACCATTCCAACCCTCATCAAGGGGTGGGGAGAGGGAAAGAATATATCATGAAATGAAAAAAGGAGATTGAATGAAGGGTGTTTGGATACAGAAACCCAGAGGAAAAGTAGCATGTCAATGTAAATACAAAATACCAATGGGAATAAAAAAATGTTTTATTTTATTTTCTGTTCTCTGTGCTGCAGCATTTGCTCCTTGGTCTCAGAATAGGTTACTTCAGATCCACAGCTGTGTGGGTTCCACCATGTTCTGACTGGTGAGCACTAAGCTCTGGTGCACCTGGCCCCTTCCTTGATTCTCCTGGTCATAAATCTTATCCTTGTTAGAGTGAAAGGGAAGTAGGAAAGATACTCTGTGACTTCTTTACAGTTCTGAGATGCTAGAAAAATGTAATAGTTTCCAGCCAAGAAAGGTTACTAGGAAGATACATCAGAACAGACACATAGTCAATCTATAGAAGTACAGCCAGCTGAAGACTTGGATGGAAATTAAGAGTGACTGTGAGCTTGAATCCTTTTCCTCTTCATCAGGATCCTTATATAAAGCAGGTCTGCACTGAAACTCTAACTGTGGCAGAGAATGTCTGACTCAATTGTTCTCTTTTTGTTATTGCGTGTGAGGAAAAAGAAACAAGTATAAAAACTCAAAAGACCTGCAAGGAGAGAAAAAGACATTAGGAAGAGAATGACAGAAAATCATTGACTTCCACCACATAACACCCTTGCCATGGCCATTTTAAAACTAAACCTTAGTAACATTTTATGGATTCAAATTACCTTGAAGCCTTGTGGACTTTCACTGGCTTATTTCAGAATTTAGCAATTAACATCGTTAACATGCTATATCTATTTTAAAATAGTTTCAGGAAAGATCAGTTTAGTTTAATTGAATTCAACAAAGACGGATTGTGTGCCTGCTCTGTAAGCATTGTAATAAGTGCTGGGATGCCTCAGAAGTCAAGGCAAGTTCAAGGCCAATACTGTTCATGTTCTCATAAAGCTTTCAGTCCAATATGCAAGACAACATGCAAGGTGGGATTTCTAAAGATTTTGAAAAATATTTAAGTTAGCAACTCAAGTGAGATGAACTGTAAAGTTAAAAATAAAGAGATTTGGAAATTTATTAAATTAATGACTATTACATACTTTGCCTTGGTCTGGAAAATCTTGGGTTAGATCAATCTTGGGTTAGATCATCATGTTTGAAGCTTTAAGAAGAAAAAAAGGGTTGGAGAACCATCTTATCTTGTAAAGGCTTTTGAGGATTTAAAAAAAAATAAAGTTTTTCCTGTGTGCAAAAGAGTATGTACTTTGTTTATTGTGTTTAGTTTTCATTGCTGTTTTGTTTTTACAACATGCCAATACACATCATACTTCTAAGGTGCAGTCTGTGCTACTACTTTAAGTAGTGACTACAATTAAATCCCAATTAGACTCTCATACCATGCTTTTAATACTTCGGAAACTACAAATTTCTGGTTTTCTTCTCCTTACTCAAGTCAGTTTAAGAAAATGAACAGTGTTTGCTAGGTTTGAGTGAATCAGGCTCACATTTTTCTCTCTCTCTTTAGTATAAAATGGTATTTCATAAGATAATAGAATAAGATAATGAAAAAGTAGGAACATTGACAGTAGAGTATATGGATTACATTTGCTGCATCTTTGACATGGAGCTCTTAACATGAAAAGCAAAATGTAGGAAAGCAATACCATAAAAGTGTGTTCAATGTTTGAAAGAAGAAAATGGGGAAAGGTATGGAGTAGAAAAATAAGTATGTGTTTAATAGTAGTTTGCTTTGGATTGGAAGTGCATGCATTTTTTACTTCACAAATGGGGAGGTAGAGAACAAGACAAATGACAAGAGACTATTTCAGCAAACATGTATTGAGTAATTACAAAGAGGACCAGGGATGCCAAAGAGGAGGAACCGAGGCAGAGGCAGAAAGCAGACTCTCTTCTCCATGTATTCCTGGAGGGGATGAAAGAAGCAACCAGCAGTGTTGTTAGTCATTTTTTATAGCCTACTCTCCTAACCTATTGCCTGGTTGGAGAACACACTGAAAAAAATATTTATTCATTTTGGAGTGTTTTTAAAAGAAAATAATTTAAATTCTTTCTCTTTTAGGTAATGTGAGTCTCATGTTTGTAGTTAAGTGAATTGACCTGAGTATAAAGAGAGGTCAGGATGTGAGACAGAAATTACTGGATTAGATTCTGTACCAGAAAGATTCACATGGGATTTACAAGTATTTTCTACTCTAATGCTCACAACAAGTCTATGAAAACCTTTTTATTTTCTTTATTTTCCAAGATCATTAATTCAAAATACTGTGAAATTAATTAATCTATTCAAAGTGATACAAATAGTAAAGGAAAAATTATACTTTCGATCCACAAAGTGCAGAACTATAATTTTAACTTGGGTCAGTATGACATGAAACGCCAACTATTTAAGTTTGATCTAATTCCAGAAATAAAATCCTATACATTTACAGTGAGCAAGCACAAAGAAAATAAGATAAATGCTAACATAAATAATAGACTACTGCATTATAGAATTTGGGAGAAGAGCAGTGTGTGTGTGCATGCATTTGGTGTGTGTGTGTGTGTGTGTGTGTGTGTGTTAATTAGGTATTATTCTTGGTACTCACTTCATTAGCTATAATCATATATTAGTCACAAGGAATTAGCAACTCAAAACCATTTAGAACTCACGCCTGCTGCAACAAACCACATATCCAGTAGAGGGCGCGTCCATCTCACAATTGAGTGCCCTTCCACAAGACCTGGTGAAATCCTGTTTTTGAAGGGAGCCCTGAGAGGTTCAGGAACACAAATTATTTGGCAGAAGAATTCCTCATATATGAAAGCATTTTACTGCCTAGATACAAAGAGGAATGTACAAAATTAGTTTCTTGCTACCTAAATTAAAGTTATTGAAATCCTGTGGAATGTTAGATGTTACCTCTGATTTGTCTTTTTTTTTTTCTTTTCCCCCCAAAGGCCAGAAAAGACCAGTATTGTCCTGACCATTACTGGGTACTTTATTCCCCTAGATAGTGCTGTGGTACCTCCTGGCCTCATTAATACAGTGATGAATGGTCCATACCAGCCTTCATTGGGTCTCCTCCTGCCCTTTTCTCAACTCATCAGATTGCTGAAGGAAAGGGTAGACTAGATCAGGAAACAAGACAAAGAGAAATGATAAGTAGGTACTGTGTAGGTGGATAGCTATGTAATTGCATCCCATTCTGTGAAAAAAAATGGTAATAAAGAAATATCTCAAGTTCAAGCAGAAAAATCAAACCTTAGCCTATTGTTTTTAAAGATGCATTTTCTCTAAAAATTCTCCAATAGAGAAAAGTAGGGAAATGGGGGTGAGTATGGGTAATGTTGATTTTAGCCTGCTTGAATGGTATTTATTATTATTGGTTATTCTTATAGGGTCTACTTCCTTTTTAAAATCTTGGAATTTTCTTTGTTTACTCTGCATTCCTTATTCCACATTTTCTTCTCTTCCATTTTGTTCTCTCTTCTCTTCCATTTTGTTCTCTCTTCTCCTTTCAGCAATCTAGTATTTCATCTCCTTCTCTTTTTCTTTCACACCTTCTCCAAAGCTTCCTACCTTCTCACACACAAATTAACCTAGTCAGCTTTTTCACATGAGCTTGTCAGTGTTTTGAAAGTACCATCACTGGACTGCATCCACCCTGTAGGATTTAAAGCCTTGCAAGACAGGATGAGCCTAGCTGCCACTCAACTCCTTTTATTAGAGATAATGTTCTAGAACCTTTACAATGAAGACCACTGCAGAACTTTCATCTCAGTGTCTGAATAAACACCACTTTTTACTGGCATAGCTTCCCACTTCATTGGAACAATAGAAGCCATCTGGTGTGACTACCTCTTCTTTCTAAAATCTCCTCCTTTATTGCCAAAAAAAGTAATTCTTCTGTTTTCCTCCTACAACCTGACATTTCTCTCTGTCATCTTTGTCCCATGGACATTCCTAAAGTTTAATCCTAAGAGCCCTTAGTTTCCTAGCTGCACTCCAAGTTTTTAGCAAATGCTTCCATTCTTAGAGAGTTAAGAATCACTTTGCCTAGTGGACTTAAAGTCAGTAATACAGCTTTGTTCTATCTCATGAGTTGCACTTTTTTTTTAAATGTCCAACTTCTCTCTGAATTTTTCTGGATTGTTCTATATTCATTAGAATATAGTATATAGAAAGCAAGAAGAGTATTATCTCATTCTTAGGGAATTTATTATTTTTCCAGCGCTGCTGTAACAAACTTAGTAGCTTAAGACAACACAAACATATTATCTCACAATTCCATAAATAAGAAATTCTGCACAGCACAATTGACTCTCAATTAAGACTCAGGTTGAAAGTCTTACAAGAGTGTAATCAATGTATCTGAGGAATAATGATTCTCATTCAGGGCCTCAACATCACTGTTTCTGAAAAAGTTCATTTTCATTTCACACTTTTCATGTTTCCCTCTCCACCTTCAAGTCAGCAATGCTGAGGGAAGCCCTCTTGCATCCAATCTCCCTGATTTTTCATTTGCTTTTAAACGTGCTTTTGATTACATTGGCCCACCCAGATAATCCTAGATAATCTCCCTATTTTAAGGTCAATTTATTAGTAATGTTAATTACATTTTCAAAGTCCCTTTTGCCATGTAAAGTAATACAGACACTATCCTGGAGATTAGAGTATAGAATCTTAATGAGGGCCATGTTTCCTACCAAAACATCACAGCAGACACATTCTCATCTCCACATACAAGATTAGAGCTGAAAAGAGTATTAGGAACTACCCTGTCCAATCTCTTTGTTTCTAAGGCAAGGAAAATTAAGGTACAGTTAGACTTGCCAAGGTTGAGTGCTGTCCAGTAACACCACCACCAGTCCTTTTCCACTCATTCCCAAGTACAGTACTTCCATGCATTCCCATTAATTTCATCTCTTAAAATCCCTGCCATTTTTCATCTTGTTGAAATTATATTCAATCATGAGTCTTACATTAATTTTACCAACTATCTATCTCAGCTTTTAGTTTATTTTTTTAATTCCTAATAAAAATGTTAACACAAGATTAAAAAAAAAACAAATAGGTGTTGCCAGGCATGGAGGCACATGCCTTTAATCCCAGTTGCTTAGGAGGTGGAGGTAGGAGGATCACAAGTTTAAAGCCAGCCTCAGCAACTTAGTAAGGCTCTACACAATTTAGTAAAATGCTGTCTCAAAATGAATAATAAAATGGTGTAAGGATGTAGCTCAGTAGTTAATTGTTTAAAATATTTCCAAAAAAAAAAATGGAGATCCAAATGAAGCCACTAAAGAAATTATAATCCAACATGAGATTAGTTGTATGTATATATAGTTACACACAGAGACAGAGTCACACAGGAAATGTAAATCAAGAGGGTTTATTTGTTGCAGAATGAGTTAGACTCTAAGTTTCCTTGGAAGTTTTTGAAGTGTTATTCTCGAATTCGGGACCTCCTAAAGACCACCAGAGACCAAGATGGATGTAAGCAGCAAAGAGGTGTTTATTGCAAGCTAGTTCTGTCCTCTGCGTGTGTGCGCGCGCACACACACACACACACACACACACACACAGCAACAGGTGACGCCAAGAGGCCCCGAGCCCAGGGTTTGCAGCAGTTTTATACATTCTTTGGAGAAGGCAGGGACCCCCACATACATCATAGCATTTCCTAGCAAATCATCACACACCTCGGGAAAATCAAATAACAACTCTAAAACATAATTAGCACATTCACTGGTGGGAACAAGTTGGGTAGGGGTGATTGGTTACTACAAGAGGGGGATTAATTTGAACTGATTGGTTTAAATTGTGAGGATGTCGCAAGGCGAGTACATGCCAAACTGCAGGGCTTCTAGTTTAGATACTGGTCACCACACCTACGTGGGGGCCATCTGGAATTTCAGATATGTGGTTATCTTGGTCTATCTTAGGTGATCACCATCTGCGGCTTTTCTGAGAACTGTTTCCACAGAGCTTTTCTGTAGTATTTTCCTGACTTTAGGACTACAGTAAGTCAGAGGTTAAGTTTCAGAGCAAAATGAGGTCCCAAACAGAATGAGATTGCTTAGGTCTTTCAGAAGTAAGATGAAAATTATTGGCAGAAAATAAAGAAGGAGTTGTTATGAAAGAGGGAAGGTACATATGTTTGAGTTGGTAAGACAAGAACATCAAGCAAGTTGGAGTTCATTTTCTGAAATGAAAGGACTCTTTTGAGGAGTAGGCAGAAGGGAGGTAGGGTAGCTAAGAAGGAATCATTTGCTGGAAGGTTTTAAATCCGAGTTCACAAGAAGGAACATAGATTGTTTTTTTGGAAATGTAGGTTAAACAGATTTATACAGTATATTCTGGTCATCTGTCTGTTATCTGATGTAGGATGGAGAGAGACCCCAGAGAGAACAAACCAGAAAGGGGTTGTAGAAATTTAGATATGAATTGTGAAATGTGAGAAAGCTCTGGTAATCAGTGGGGGCGAGATGGGGGGGGGGGGATGAGCAAATAAGGGAAACCTGAGAAGACCTGAAAGGATTTGCTAAGGATTTGCTAAGTGATTGAAGGAAGTGCACATAAAAGCATATTTAAGGAACTTCAGCTCTTTTGATCTAGAGGATCTGGAGGATGATGTGATATGCCAGCATCAGAGATGGGAGGGTTTGAAAGATGGCTGTTTTCCTCTTGTATATCTGGGAATTCATTCAAGGCTGCCATATGCAAACTTCAAAGACATTAATAAGTGTAAGCCTTTGCATAGTTACCTTGTCTTCTTTTTTGTCCTTTTAATTTTCCACATTAAGACCATTACTAATTAAAAAAAAAATTGGACACTATCAGGCTGAGATGGCTCTAGCACCTTGGATTTTTCAGTAAGCAAACTGAAGGCCAACATGAACTATAAAACAAGTGGGGCCCCATGGTGCATGCCTGTAGTCCCAGTGGCTCAGGAGACAGAGGCAGGAGGATTGTGAGTTTAAAGCCAGCCTCAGCAATTTAGCAAGGTGCTAAGCAAATCATTGAGATCCTATCTGTAAATAAAATACAAAATAGGGCTAGGGATGTGGCTCAGTGGTCAAGTGCCCCTGAGTTCAATCCCTGGTACATATCCCACCCCACTCCCTGACCCCCCCCTGAAAAAAAACACTCAAAACTTAACCTATCAGAAACCTCCCAATGACCTTGGCTAACTAGACACTATATCTGTCAGAAAGCACCCACTAACCTCCACTAGGGTCTTTTTGCTTTAACCATTCAGATATATTTTCTTGGCTTGCTTTCACAAACACCTTATGAAATATAAGCCCCTCTCCCTTCCACCTTCTTCCACAATAGCTCCGGTCTGGTAGTTGTTACTCAATTCATGAGTCACTGAATACTCATACACTCTTTCAAATTTCAATGTGTCTTAAGTTTATCTTTTCAGAAGATCAACTGTTCAAAACTAAAGGATTAAAATGAATATTTGGGCTTTGAGGTAGATAAGTTGCCTATTAAATATACAATATTAAAAAAAAAACTTTAAAATACAATTTTTTAAAGGCAGAGATAAGATAAGCCATCTTGCATTTATTACTAAATTTTATTTGCAGAAATTCCTGTTAAATTTCTTTCTAATTAATGCTGTGCAGCTCTGCCATTCGTATTCCAAGCAATACCTGTGACTTCCTCATTAATATCACCTTTGCTGGGCTGGGGATGTGGCTCAAATGGTAGCGCTCTCCGCTGGCATGCGTGCAGCCCGGGTTTGATCCTCAGCACCACATACAAACAAAGATGTTGTGTCCGCCGAAAACTAAAAAAATTAAAAATTCTATCTGTCTCTCTCTCTCTCTCTTTTTAAAAAAAAAAAAATATATATATATATATATATATATATATATATATATATCACCTTTGCTGTATTTCCATAGGATGGGTCAGAATTGTGATAAATTGATTTTGTTTATTTTTAGTCACCTGGCACAGTCACAAAAGTACAAATGGTTGAAGAAAAAAATTCCAGCAAGGTAGACTAAGAGAAAATATTTATTTGTATTTCTATCTATCTATTGCAGCACACTAGATTCCTAATCCCTAGTTTCGGTCTCTTCTATTCCATTAAATTAATTTTCCTAAAATTCCACTTTGATAATAAGACTTTCATTAAAATGTCATGCAAACAGCTTTAGTTACTCCTCATTGCTTAAAATACATAACTCCAATCCTTAATGGGACTAGTTTTCTGAGATGTCATTTTTCCCCCCAGTGCTTTCTTAACATTCCATTTCTTCTTTGAGACAAGTATCCTGGCTTTGTAACTCCTTCTCTCAGGGGAAGTCTATAGTAGGGAGGCAATCAGAAGTCACCCTAAATTATGACTTTCCCTTTTGTTTTCTCAAAGTCAGACAGTTAAGAGAAACATCAAAAAATAAAAATAAAAAGGCGTGAATAACGTAGTAATTCTAACTGATGTTGAAATACCTGTTTATTTAGGTGTATAATGAAGTAAGTACACTCTCTTATGATCAAAATCACTATTTTCCAAGTTCAATACTCATCTCCAGTTTTGCACTCCTACAAGCTACGGCTTTGTATATCCAGCTGCCCCTAGAAAACAACTTTCCCTTCTCCTCCTCCTTGGTAGACATCTTTAGCCAAGTTTAAAAAGTTCTTTTTATTCCTTTCTAACTTATTATTATTATTTTTTGTAATGGGAAGTTTATTATCACCATGATGCTGTTGCTATGTTCATTGAGCTAGTAGCATATTCTTTGCACTTTTACCTGTGAATGGAGCAAAGTAAATATACAGGGTTTTCTAATAATAATTACCTTTTGAGACCCAGTAAAATCAGCTACAATCTGATGTATTATCTTTTTTCCACATACTTCTGAATTTTTGTATTAGTTTTTAATTTTATTTTTTTTGGATTTTTGTGTCATGGTCAAGCCTGATTTATAGTTTCCTCTCTAATACAATCCTTGCTTGGCTTTTAATTTATTGGTGTCCTAGCCTCACAACATCAGGCAAGTTTCCTGTTTTTTCACTAGAAAAAATCTTTAAAAAAGTTATAATGACCTCTTTCTTGAAAGCTTGACAGAACCTTCTGTTAAACTACCTAAGCTAAATCTTTTCTTTACAGGAAGATTTTTAACCATTCATTCTGTTTTTAATGATGGATTGCAGGGTTACTAAAGTTTTCTACTTCTCCTTGAATCAATTTTGATATGTTGTATGTGTATACATATAACATATGTATTTTTTTAACATATGTATTTTTTTAATTTTCAAATTTATTGTCATAAACTTTGGTCATATACTTTTATTATTATAATTTGAATTCCTATATGTATGTTGACTCTATTATTATCTATCAGTTTTGACCCAGTTTTGTTGTTTTTTTAGCCTTTTCACAGTAATATATTTCCCTTTATTGTTATTTCCTTATCATTATTTTATATTTTATTAATTTATTCTATCATGTTTCTTAATCTTTTTCTTAATGATTGACTACTTAATATAGATATTAGAATTGGGTGGGGTAAAAAGTCTTTAAATTCTTAAAGTGCTACATAATGAGATATTAAACTTATTCTTTTTGATTTTAAGTAACCAAAAAAAAAAAAAAAGCCTATTTACTTGATGAAATTTAGATGTTAGATTTGGGCCATGAAATGAATAACTCACTAAGGTACGTGATGGTAAAAAAAAAATCCATCCTGATAGGAATTGTTCAGAGACTGATCCACCATGAGAACATGTTGTGTAAAATCTCATCCATGATTTAAAGAGTTCAGTGTGTTAAATATAAGGTCCATTCTTGAATTTGGAGTTCTATGATTTTAAGCTCAATGATCATGGAAAAGAAATTCTATATTTCCATTTGCTTTATTTTCAATTGCAATATAGAGCTTCCTAAATTAGTTTTATGAATACAGAAAATGATTGTAGAAATAAATAAGTAAATCAGTCAGAACAGCAACAAATATGCTATTAATGGTCTCTTGGCTTTTCCATTTGGTCTATAATTAATGCAGCTATATACTTTAAAAGGTTGTGTGTGTGTGTGTGTGTGTGTGTGTGTGTGTGTGTGTGTGTTTTAAAGACAAATGGGAGGAGATTATCTGTCAAAATCCAAGCCCTGGAAGTGATTTCTTATTCAGAGTGAGTAAACTCCTCAATTCAATGACACCCTGGAATGTTTTATGGATCAGGTTTCATCACCTGTTAGCAGTGGGACTGAGAGTCTGAGCTACTTTTGATGGATGGCCCTTCAGAGTCTGTCTTTAAAATAGTACCCTTGGCTCACCCCTCCTTGACAATTCTCTTTGTGCAGTATTCTGATCATGTTCTTTCTGCTGGTTCCTGAGTCAGTGTAGGACATCTGCTATCTGCAGTAAACTTTATTTTCATGTTTTTTAAAATTTTACTAGTAGTTCTTTTTAGTTATATATAACATTAGGATTCATTTTGATATAATTATAAAAGCATAGAATATAATTTGCTTTCATCCATTCCCCAGAACTTGCCCTTTCCTTCCTCTCCTCCCTCCCCCTCTAGTCTACTGATCTTTCTGCTCTTAAACTTTTGCCTGTCTTCCCACTTTGAATATAAATTGTACCAGCAGGGCCTGTAATTCTGCCTGGTTTTTAGTCTGTGCACTTCTATCAAGCAATTTTATCATGTGCAGTTTAATACTGGCCATCGTTGGCCCATCTCTGGATTACTGCAGTAGCCTTCTAACTTGTGACCCTACTTCTAGTTTTGCTTATCTGACCTCCAGTCCAATTCCTGTCTGCATCCACATGATCTTTCAACAACAAAAATGCTTATGATGCAACTTTCCTCTTTAGCGTGCTGCAGTTGTTGCATATCACCTAACGAGCCCCAAGTTCTTAGCACAGCCATGAAAGAGGCTATGTCATCTGTGACCTGTCCACTATCCTTGACCTCTTTGTCAGTACAACTGGCTGTAAGACCTTTAGTTTTTGATATCAACCATTCTCTCTGTTTTTGTCTAAGGATCTGTGCCAGCTGTTACTTTGCCCAGAACCCACACTGGTAATGCCAAGGGAAGTTGGTTTGGGAAAAGGAGAAATGATGGAAACAAGGATGGCAAGGGTTAACTTTAGCCAACAAAGCATATAAAAGATGACTGCTATTTTTGGTTAATGGACTTAAATCTTCACTGCAGGCCCCCATCCTGCAAGATGGGCCAACCAGAATTCTATCAGCATCTCAGTCATTCAGCTAACTCATGTGTCTACTGCCACTATATGACATAACACATGCTCTGTATTTCTACTGGCATACCCTTTCTGAGTTTCTAATGTGGCTATGACATCCCCCTGTTTCAGGTCCTTCAATAGCTATCTGTGGCCAATAGGATAAAATAAATTGGTGTCTTCCAGTTTTTCTCTCCATATCTGTCTTTTTGTTATTCCTGGACTTAACTACAAACTATTTCCCAGCCTCTCTTAAAGCTAGATCTGGCCTCTCTCTAAGCTCAAGGCAGCAAGATGATAAGTGGAAATCATGTGTGCAAGTCAAGATGATCTCCAAGTACAGAGACAGTGCTTTCTGATCTGGCTTGGCTTACCTCTCTGTTCTTGTATCTTGGAGTTTCAGAAACTACATACTCCAGCAATAGCAAGTAGCTTGTACTGTGTTTTATTTTTACATGTCAACTTTTAGTCCTACTCACCTAGTGTGAAAGACCTTTGGTGCCTTTTTTCATCTTCAAATTTATTCATTATTTACTTATATTTGCAGTACTGGGGGCAGAATACAGCACCTGCCTCATGCTAGGCAAACACTCTACCACTGAACTACATCTCCACCCACTGCCTCTTCAACTTTTAGAGCTTCATTTCCTTTAAGAATCCTTCTTTGTCTTCATTTATTGCTTTTGTTCTAATATGGATTAGATATCACCCCATGCACTTCCACCATACCAGGTGTATAAAAAAATCTTACATATATCTCTAACATTTCAATTAAGCTAAATGTTTCCCAAAGAAAATGACTGCATTGTATCCTTATGTATAACTTTAAGGCCTAGCCAGTTGTTTGGCACTTACTCCATGATCAACTGGACTCCTTGTACTATTGACCCTGGAGGTGCAAGAGTTTTGGTGGTAGGAGGGACTAAAGCATCATGGTTGGTTAAATGCACATGGCAAGAAGCTGGGAGGAAGTGACACCAAGAGGTGTCACTTAACTTGGCAATCTAGAATAATCATATTGCAATGTAAATGGAAAGAACCTTTGTTTAAGTATTTCCATTTTTCTCTGCATCTGACCTCCCAGCTTCACTTTGTCATGAATAATTTGTGTATCTCTTTTGCTCTAGGTTTATATTCTCTTGCTGCATTCTCCCTTTCTCAGAGCATGCTTTACCCCATTTACAAACATGGAAGCACAAGACATGCCTTCTTATCACCATTTCACCAAATGTCTGAATTGGGCCAGAGAAAACAAAATTATTTCAATTTTTTGATTTGCCTCAAGTACAGAGGAGTGGTGGGATTGGTTAGGGGATTGGTGTGGTTGGGGACTTGGAAGAAGAAACGTTTTGGGGAAAATATTTCTTTTATGGTACAATATCAAACATCATCTGTCATAATTGTTAAATGATGACTGTCATTTGCTTTTATATCAGAAAGGTAATGAACTGGATGACTAAGTGATTCAGATTATTATTTATTCCATGGTCTTCCTGCTCACTGAATTAACAGTCACATCCAAAGATTTTTCTTTGTGTTCTCTACCAGAGACAACTAATTCTTAGATTTTCATCTCTTCAAATATGGCTGGTGATCTGGTGATTGTTATGATATCTTTAGCATTTTGGAGATGAGAAGCATATCAATTTTATCCTCACACAGTACAGACTGAGAATGCAAACATCTAACTTCCTATATGCAAATGTCAGCAAGAACACTATTCATTGATGCAACACCTGTTTATGGAGCAATCTCTACATTTGTGCCATGATTTATGACTTCAGTTATTATTTATTTCTTCTCTTTTTTTGTGGGGGAGGGTATACTGGGGATTAAATTCAGGGGCACTCCATCACTAAGCCATATCCCCAGCCTTATTTTGTATTTTATTTAGAGACAGGGTCTCACTAAGTTGCTTAGCACCTCAGTTTTGTGAGGCTGGCTTTGAACTCTCAATCACATTGCCTCAGCCTCCAGAACTGCTAGGATTTCAGGTGTGCACCACTGCTCCCAGGTCTTCTCTTCAGTATTTAGGTCTTTTTAACAATCTTGTCTGGGAATCTGCAGACCTCCTCAGAATCCTTGCTAAATCTCTAGACCCCTCTTTCCTTTCCTCAGGGTTTGGTTTGTGAGTTGCTGCCTGCAGCTCTAATTTCCTGGAAGATATTGCCCTAGCCAAGCTTCAGAGCACACTCCTGTCCTAGTGAGAAGGCAGAGGCCTGCTGTTCCTGCTGTTGAGGTATGAGTTAACTCTTAGGGATGAGGGTTTGCCTTTCAAAGACAGAAGTCCTAATGGGGCCTCCAGTACCTACCAGGCTCTAAGCCTCTTTCCTGCATATCTTGGGATAAGATTCCCTCTGTTCTTTATTCTATTGCCTTTCCTTTTGTGTGGATGTGCAGTGATTGCTGGAGTGCTGGGAATTCATGCTAATAAGGAATTCTCAAGAGCAATTTTTCTATTTTTCTTTTTTCCTTTTCTCTCTCTTCCCCTTCCTCTCCCTCTCCCCCAACCCCCCCCCTCTTCCTCTCTGAGTGTTAGCTTTGAAAAGAATAATTTATCAAATCATTTTTATTCAACTTTGGAGGAAGAAGAAAGAGGAATAGGGAGAGAGAAACCCTTTTGCGGTTTTAATTGCTTTGCAGTTCCTGCGTGAGGCCCTTGCTGGGCTTATCAAAGAGCACACAGCTGAGGCCCTGCGTTCACTGCTTAGCATTGCCTCTTCAGAGCAGCCAGGCTCCACTGATGGACCAGATAGCGCCTCAGCTATCTGATGGCTTCAGTGCTTAGGAGGTTAATTCAAGTGATGAATTGGAAAATTCGGAAAGGTGGAAGGAAGTGGGGAGGGGTCATTTCCTAGGATTTTTAGAATCAGTGAGATTTTTTTAAATGAGATCTTATTGTTCCTTTTACTCTTTCCAGGACCTCATAAATTTGTATATGAAAGGGGGAAAATAGTTTCTTCCTTGATGCAAATGTGATAATATGAATTAGACTATCTTGCTTGATATACTACTATCCTTTTCTGATATCCAAGAATATTGGCACAACCTCTTTGAGGAAACCAAAAATCCATTGGCATATAAATTTGCAGAAGAGAAGGCAAAGGTGCAATTAATTATGTTCAGTTAAGGCATGGTGTAGATTGTTGTAAGCTGAGGGGATGAAATGGTCACAGTCTTTAAGAGGGCAAGGTAGAAGAACATATAGTTAAGTTCATTGTGAGAGAAGCAGGTAAGTGCTCAGACAGACTGAAATCCAGTGGTTGTGTAAAATGGTTTAGGAGCAGCTTGTGGAATGACCATCAACAGAAGGACTTAACAAGCAGCATTTTAAAAACTGATCTCTATAGTTGGAAAGGGTTGTCACAATTAGCTTGTATTTTTGTGGTTGTTGTTTGTTTTCAGGATCTTGTGTTATCTTAAGGAAGTTCAATTTTTTTGTGTGTTTGGGGGCAGGGCATACATGTGCTTGAGCAAACACAGAAAAGGCATATTTTTGCTCATGCACAGCCCTCTCCTTGTACTTCATATTGCTCTTAGCTCCTTCCACAGTGGTAAAGAACATCAACTTGGAAGCTGAGCAGCCTAGGATCACATCCCAATTCTATCATTTCACAGCTGTGTACACTTAGGCTTTTACATAACCTCTCTGTGCTTCAGAGTTTTAATCTCCAAAGTCAGTGTAAATATATTTAATGGATTGCAGTGTTGCCACAAGAATCAGATGCATCAATACTGACATGTGAACTGGCACCTGGGACACAGCAAGACCTTGGTGAGTCAAGCTGTGTCCATGCTATTTCAATCCATTGTCATGATACAAAGAAGACTATTTCTTCCCTGGTCCAACTTAAGTACTGTCCAGTTATCAGGACCCCTTAATTTTCTACTTTCTTACATAGAATGGCTGATGCCAATTTGCCATTCTTAGTGGTAGAAGATCATAATTACTATTATCTCTCCTTAGTGGATATACATACTTGAGTCAGGCCAAGTATGGATATACATACTTGAGTAAGGCAGGCAAGGAGCTATAGGATTAATAGAAAATACATGAGTTTTAGGGTCCAGCAGACCTGGCTGGCTTCAATCTCGGTTTTGCTCTCTGTGAGCAGTTTACTTTACCTTTGTGGGTCAGTTTCCTTCACTTAGAAAAATTATGTTGAGGATAAATAATAAGGTGGTGAGATTAGAAATGCAGTTGTAATCATAGCTGCTTCCCTAATACAAAGAATCAGACAGACGATGGCTGCTTATTGCTGCCAAATCTGGTACTATAGGTGGCCATTGCGGAATGGGTTTTGTGTGAAAGATTTTAAACATAATATGCTTAAAGTATCTTTTGAATAAGATAATTTATAGGTGCTACTTCTGTCAGCCCACTTAATATATATTTCACATTTAAAAAATTAAGAACCCTTTAACTTCAATTTTGATTAAATTGTTTAATTGGAGGCAGAATGTGGGCCCATTGCTTGTCACTTATAACTGATAAAGAACCTGTGTTTTCTGGTTAATTCAATTTAAAATAAATCCCTTCACTTTAAATATATTAGGAGAAGGAGGGAGCCTTTCTCCCTTGAAAGCAACAATGGAGCAATCTATTATTAAATGTAGAAAATGATGCTAATGCAACCTGATGGCTGAGATTTCACAAAACAAAATTCAGAAAATTCAGAGTTCTGTTTCCCACAGCAACCATAACTCTTCTCCCCTTGAGCATGTGTAACATTTCATATTACCAAATATGCACTTAACTTTGGATTATTATATATTCACAATGGAGCTGAATTATAGTCACTGTAGGCACCAGAAATGTGAAATTCCTTACATTTGTGTACTTGAGAATTTAAATTTCAGCAGTGCTTTACTTTTCTTCTTATTTTATGTTAGTTACTCAGAATAATCTTTGGAAATATTAAAAATGTTGTCCCCACCTTTGGCCTCAAGCTCCTGTATGCCGTGTTGGTAGGTGTCTCTGAGAGCTACAGTAGTGAATTCCAACTGTGCATACCTTGAGAACATGTATGTGCAAGACCCAATTCTGTGCTCTTCAAGATTCATGCTCAATGCCCAGATCCTTTGGTTTGTAGCTTCCTACTTGACCCTAGAAACCATTAAGCAAGACTGAGCACCAGTTATTGTCTGAAAGTGGTGTTTGCTTGAAGATTCACCCTGAAATTTGCTATTATGAATATTCACAGCCTATGCCCCTTCTTAATGCATGTATTTAATTAAATTAGGTGTATAAAACTAGCCCTTTGTTACTAAATTACTGAAGAAAATACTTTTCAATCATTCTAATCAGTTTTTGGTCCATAAAGTTAAAAGATGCTTTAATAAATAGGTAGTATTAGTCAGTATAAATACCAGTTTTAAAAGATATTATTCCAGATCAGTTCTTTGGGACTAAACAGAAATATACATAAATGCTTGGCCTTGGTCTGCAGTTATCAAGGAACCCAGAGGGAAAGAAAGTTACAAAAATAGTCAGGCATTTAGAATCAAAAAATCTTATGGATCATTGGATTAGAAGTTATGCTTCATGAAATTTGTCTAAAGCATATAATCAAACAAGGGAACCAAGATATATATGCAGAAACAAGAATCATAGTATAGACTATAATGTAAGAGAGATAAAAATGTTGAGAGAGAGAAATAGATTATTAAGCACTGGTAGACAAATATTGACAAAACACCATGCTAGGCAGCATTAAGTAATTATTTTACACACACATACACACACAAACACACACACACATGTGTTTAAAGAGTTTCAAAATGCATTGTTAAATAAAAAAAAAATTTCAAAGCCTGAGTACATAACATAATTTGGGAATAGGTATACGTATATGTTTATAATTATATGTAAGGCTTTTATTTGTATAGAACGTGAAAAAAATCTGGAAAGATACTTGTAAAATGTTAACAATAATTCTCTCTTGATGATGGAATTTCAGATTATACATATATATATATATATATATATATATACACACACATATATATATACATATATACGCACATACACACACATATGTAAGATTTAAAACATTTAATTAAATATTTATATATTTTAATACAATTATAATTTAAGACAATTGTGCTGTGACATGCATGTTGTTATATTTTAGTTTAGTTTTAAACATTTATTAGCACAACCTATGTTGGTATGCACATGTATGCACACATTTATCAATAAGCAACTTCATCTTTTCTCTTTATGTTGGAAAATTAGCTGCAATTTTCTTGTCTGTAAAAATGTGAACCTCAGCATTTAGGTTGAAAAGATAATTTAGAAATTATCTGGTCCAACGTTTTTGTTTTGCTGACGCTATTAGATTCTTTTTTCCAAAATGCAGTTCATTTTATATTACACATATAGAGCACAATTTTTCAAGTCACTGATTGTACACAGAATATTTTCACACCATTCTTGTCTTCATACATGTACTTAGGGTAATGATGTCTAACTCATTCCACCATCATTACTACCCCTTGCCTCCCTCCATTCCCCTCCCTCCCCTTTGCCCTATCTAAAGTTCCTCCATTCCTCCCATGCCACCCTCTTCATCATTATGAGTCAGCATAGTCTCTGGTCTAATGCCTAGGTCCTTGGTCTACTTTGAGTGGATATTTGTGCATGCTGAGAGATAGAGATTTAGTTTCATGTTGTTACATGTGAATTTCCAGTTTTCCCAGCACCATTTGTTGAAGAGGCTATCTTTTCTCCAATGTACGTTTTTGGTGCCTTTGTCTAACATAAGATAACTGTAGTTATGTGGGTTAGTCTCTGTGTCCTCTATTCTGTACCATTGGTCTACATGTCTATTTTGGTGCCAATGCCATGCTGTTTTTATTACTATTGCTCTGTGATATAGATTAAGGTCTGAAATAGTATTTCCAGTTTCACTCTTCTTGCTAAGGATTGCTTTGGCTATTTTGGGTCTCTTAGTTTTTCAGATGAATTTCATGACTACATTTTTCCATTTCTATGAGGAATGTCATTGGGATTTTGATTGGGATTTCATTGAATCTGGATATTACTTTTGGTATATGATCATTTTGACAATATTAATTCTGCCTATCCAAGAACAAGGTAGATTTTTCCATCTTCAAAGGTCTTTAATTTCTTTCTTTAGCATGCTGTAGTTTTCATTGTAGAAATCTTTCACCTCTTTTGTTAAGTTTATCCTCCAAGTGTTTTACTTTTTTTTTTTTTTTTGAGGCTATGGTATATGGGGTGGTTTTCTAGTTTCTCTTTCAGTGGATTTGTCACTGATGTACAGAAATACCTTTGATTTATGAGTGTTGATTTTATATCCATCTACTTTGCTGAATTCATTTATTAGTTATAGGAGATTTCTGGTTGAATGTTTTGGGTCTTCTAGGTATAGAATCATATTGTCTGCAAATAGTGATAATTTGAGTTCTTCTTTTCCTATTTGTATCCATTTAATTTCTTTCATCTGTGACTGCTCTGGCTAGAGTTTCAAGAACTATGTTAAATATAAGTGGTGAAAGAGGCATCCCAGTCTTGTTCCAGTTTTTAGAGAAAATGCTTTCAATTTTTCTCCATTTAGAATGATGTTAGCCTGGGGCTTAGCATAGATAGCCTTTCCAATGTTGAGGTATATTTCTGATATCCCTAGTTTTTCTAGTGTTTTGAAAATGAAGCAATGCTGTATTTTATCAAATGCTTTCTCTTTACCTATTGAGATGATCATATTATTTTATCTTTGAGTTTATTGCATCCCTGGGATAAACTCCACTTGATCATGGTGCACTATCTTTTTGATATGATTTTGTATTCAATTTGCCAGAATTTTATTGAAAATTTTTGCATTTATATTTATTAGAGATATGATATTGGTATGAAGTTTTCTTTCTTTGGTGTGTCTTTGTCTGGTTTTGGAATTAAGGTGATATTGGCTTCGTAGAATGAGTTTGGAAGTATTCCCTATTTTTCTATTTAGATAATATTTTTATTGTGTTTTACTTGTAGTTTTTTTTTCTAATAATAGTATTTTTTTTCTTTTTCAGTATCGAGGATTGAACCCGGGGTGCTTAACAACTAAGTCATACCTCCAGCTCTTTTTAAAAATATTTTATTTTGAGACAGGATCTTGCTAAGTTGCTTAGGGACTCACTAAATTGTTGAGGCTGTCTTTGAACTCCATATTTCCTGTCTCAGCTTTCTGAGTCACTGGGATTAGGTGTGTGCCACAGTCCCAGCTAATAATTAAAACTTCCAATAAGAGGAAAGGAGGGGTAAGACAAGATAATACAAGTGGAAGAAATGATTTACAGTAGAGGGGGTAGAGAGAGAAAAGGGGAGGGGAGGGGAGGGGGGATAGTAGAGAATAGGATAGACAGCAGAATACATCAGACACTAGAATGGCAATATGTCAATCAATGGAAGGGTAACTGATGTGATACGGCAATCTGTATACGGGGTAAAATTGGGAGTTCATAACCCACTTGAATCAAACTGTGAAATATGATATATTAAGAACTATGTAATGTTTTGAACGACCAACAATAAAAAAAAAACTTCCAGTATCATTAAAATATATCATCACTTTAAAACAAATATGTTTATATATGCATAGTCTTTGGTGCCGTTCACTGTACGAGAGCCTATACATAGTAATCATAGACTCTGACATGGTCAAAACTCATATAATTCCACACTTGAAACTTTGTTTGTGTCCAAATCATAACAGATGGCCACAAGTACAAAAGATAACCCTACCTAAAGTGATTTAGGTAGGAATCCTTGGATGAGATATTTAAGGCCCAAATTTTTAAATTAAGTTATACTTTTAGAGGCTGAGCAGATAAAGACTTGAAGAGTCTGGGTATGTATCACAGCTTGAATGAAAGGAACATTGGGTGATGGGTGCTGATATCAAAACAAATACAAGTAAATGGGTAGAGATGAGTAACAGAGAGCATTTTAGAGTCACAGGGTTATAGTGGGAGCAAAGTATAGATTTCAAGGACATGTTTTTGGATTGATTAGCGGGAAGAGTGGCTGTCAAAAGCCTAGCCTTAGAATATAGTTCAGTCAGAATGTATTGAATGCTTATTTACCAAAAAGCCAGCCAAGCACTGAAGAAGAGATTTAGCAATCAAAAGGGAGAGCAAAGATGACATCCTGATGAAATAAAGAGATAGTGTGTAATAAATGAGCATTGAGCCCACGCCTAGAACACCAAGAGGCAAAACTGAGGCACCTTGGCAGAAAGTCTTCCATTGATATTTTATACTGTCCTCTTCTTTCCTGATGCCATAACCCTAATCTGAGCTGTTATTTATCTGCTTAACTCATTCATGCAAAAATCTTTGTCTATCTGCTATTTGTCAGACACTGTGGCAAATAATTACATCCTGGTGACAAATAATTTATAACCCTGTGCTTAAAATGTTACAGTCTGGCAGGGGAGTTGGAGCAGTGTCCAGGTTTTCAAGCACTAAAAGTGCAATGAGAGAGGGCGATACAATGGGAACAACTAATTCAGACTGGTAGATTGAGATAATTAGACATTTTTTTTTGTCTATCATTTTTATAGATTTTTCCATGGTCTTCTCAATTGTTAGACCTGCCTTCTCTCCGCCTAAAATATCATAATGTTGTCATTAGATTCAAACGTTCTAAAAACATAATTGAAATCTGTCACTTTTTTGTGCATCAATTTATAATGACTCTATATGCTCTTTTCTACACATTCTAAATATGGTCCTTCCACATTCTCACTAGTCCATATTTCTGCCCAAACTCTTAGTTCCTTATTCATTTAATTGTTTGTATTCCCCCTTTGAGGACTCTTCAAGTGGCAGAGATGAGTTGGATATGCTCCCTGTCCTCGAGGAGTTCATGGTCTGATAGTTCAGGGTAGGAATATATAACAATGAGTACAATGGATTCATAGTGCTCTGATGGCATTTGTGCAGGAAATAGCAAAAGTTAAAAGGCTGTGAAGTCTACCCTGTCAATGGAGAGGATAATTACTAGTAGACTTTGGACTTGGGCTGTTTTAGAACTAGGTTACAGCTTACAAGTTGAAGAACAGTTTTTCTTTTCTTTTGGGGTGAGGAGGGTGGTACCAGGAACTGAACTCAGGGGTACTCAAACACTGAGCCACATCCCCAGTCCTATTTTGAGTTTTATTTGAGAAAAGTCTTTACTGAGTTGCTTAGTGCCTTACCATTGCTGAGGCTGGCTTTGAATTCACCATCCTCCTGTCTCAGCCTCCCAAGCTTATTACAGACATGGGCCACCATGTACAGTTTTTTGTTATTGTTGTTGTTGTTAAGGATGACTGTAAGTAAGAAGATTAATAAATAAAGTGACCCATGAATTGGAAAAGAAGTTGACATTGAGATTGAGATCAAAATAAATGGAAAAATTAGGCTGTGGAGTTGTACAAAGGCTATATTATGATAGGGTCTATTTATTATCCTTATTAGTTTATAGTCTTGACCTCTACTTAGTAGCTCCAGGAGAGAGTGGCATGGCCAAATTTCAATTTGGGACAGTATGTCATATAGACAAGAAGAACAATTCAAAGGCTATTACATTCATCTGAATAAGTATGAATCAATAAAGCACTGAGATAAGTTACAGAAAGGAAAACACTGATGCTAGAGAAGGTAAAGGTCAGGCAGGAAGAATTTGTGACTTAACTCCAAACTTTTTCAGTTGATGTCTGGATGTATCCCTGACTATTGCCACAGAGATTAGGAGAGTATATGAGGTAGAACAAGGTGATGAGTTAAGGATCTACTTCATCTGAGTCTGAGATGTGTTGGGAGTGATTCAAGCTCAGTTGACTATATGAATTTTAATCCTAAAAAAGGGTTCTAGGCCACTGAGACAAATTTGAAAATCATATAAAAATGGCAATTGAAATTATGGGGATAAATCAATCTATTTATTCAATGCATAGTTAATGGAAGCTAATTGTACATCGTATAGTCTCTAGATACTAAAGATTTAGAAGTGAGCAAAATATTCTTGGTGTATATGCCTAACTAAAACAATATGACTAAAGTCCCAGAAGAGCATTATTTTAATATGTCCAGATATGTCCTGTCATAACCTGACAAGCTGATTTTCTCAACATAGGAGTAATTTATCCTCTTTCTTGCTGTAAAGCAATCATTCTTTCATTATTCATTTATTTTTTGGAATATGAAGTGATGTTATTTTTGTCTTTTTTTATTTGTTCTCTTTAGATAAATATGATGGTACAGTGTATTTTGACATATTATACATATATACACGTAGTATAACATATTCTAATAAGGGCATTCATTATTCATTATTTATTTCCCTTAATTGCATTCTTCTATTACTAATACCTAGATATTTTTAATTTCATTTGAGGCCATAATACTCTCAAAGTATTTGATGTAATCAATGCATGGACTATGAGTATGGGTGGGTTTTGAATGTCTCATTTATTTCCACATGTTGAAGGGATTAGTTGCTTGTTTTTCCTTCTAACCTCCAAGGAGAGTTCCAGGAAATCCCAAATTGCTCCATATTCACTGTGCTACCTGAAGCCCAACACTCTTCTACTCACTTCTATTCTTTATAGAAATGCCATTATTATAGAAGTGTAGAGATCTCAAAATTTCTGTTTAGCCTCAGATGTGAATCATTTACTTTATATATCTTTCTGTTAACTGAATTATTTGTGTTTGAATAGCAATTATTTTTCTTCATCATTTTAAAGCAAGCAAACTCTCAAATACTTATCTGAAAGTTTCCTTGCATTTAATATGAATTTCTTTTTGTTGTGTCCTGATTTTTTCTCAAACACACACACACACACACACAAACACACACATACCATACCTCTGTTTTGCTTCCCACTTAGTTGAAATGGACAATTGGACACAATTACATAGCAGTCAGCTTCATAGGCATGACTAAATCTATTCATTGTATTTGTAGGTTTTAGGAAAAAGATTTTTTTAAAAAACCTTTTATTTTTTGCTTTTAACTTTCCCCTGCACTCTGCATTATTATCTACATGGGGGGAATATATATATTTTCCAGTGAACATTGGGCATGGTATCTTGCTACCACACTATATTAGATGTGCACTCCTGGAGTCCACAGAATGAGTCTGTTGTGGGCTATGACTTGAGTTACACTGCATATAGTTTTTGAGCTACATTATTAGCCACAACAATGCTCCCCTTCAATGGTGTGGAAAAATCGAGTGTTAACTGTATTTGCTTTTGAATATTGTTACCATAAATCTCTCCACATTCTCATCTTTCTAAGTGTTATAGAGCGTATCCTCTGCCAAGGTAATTGTGGCTTTCCTCTTTATTAAAGACTCCTTGAGTTTAGACATGAGGGAACCAATGATAGCCAGTACCCTGCAAGCTTAGGATAAACTACACCATAAGTGCAGAGCAAATATCTCACAAAGATACAGTAATTACACAACAAATACCTCTTTGCTAAGCAATGAATTATAGAGACCAATATCCTGTAATTACAAACCATTTATATATCTGTTTAAATTACTGTGGATGCCACTTAGTGTAATCACTTTGATGATTAATCAAACATCATGTGTGGTATGGAATGCTTCAGAGTTCACAGGTGTGCATGTTTTTCAAATGCTTGCCCTAAAATACCAAACTGCAAAGTTGTAACGTTTTATATTCCCCATATTATACAAAAAAAAAAAAAAAACTTCTATAATCCCTCATTTTTCCTTAAGTAGCATGGTTTTATCCTTTCTTTGGAGACTTCATCCTGGTTTTAAGGGTTAAAAATCCATGTTTTAATAGCTGTGATTTTCAGAGCCTTGACATTTGCACACTTCAGGGGGTTAAAACAGAAATAAACTCATCTTGCCAAGGATTTGTTTGGAGTGAAGCTTTAGTGGCACAGTCAACTTCTGTCTTCCTGAGCAAGACCTTTAACAGCTTAGTCACAGAGCATTCAAGGAATTGGGCCAAGTGCCTACCAAGGTGATCCTTGAGCAGGGTACAGTTCTGCCCTAAGGCTGTGAATGACAAAGATTAGTCCAGGACTACTGGTCTGAGCCCTGCATTTTTGGCTGCCAAAGACTTTAGTTTAATCTTCCTGGCAACAGTAAATAAGGGTCAAATCGGATTATTCTAAACCAATCTGAGAATAATTTGAGAACAATAGCTGGCTAGGGAGAGAAAGTCATGCAACTGAATTACAGTAAATTATACAGTCTTGCCTTGGAAGAAATAATTTCATCAAAAGACCTGCAAGTAACAATTATTACTGATTGCAGCCAGCACCCCCTCAGCAGCTCATAGGGAAACTATCACAGCAATAAGTTACCTGATCCCCTCTGTTGGCACATGATCCACATATGTGGATCTGCAGATGTGCATATTGTATAAAAACATTTGCCCTCAGGCAGGTATAATTCTGGTTTGACTGATAGGAACCCTAGATTTTCACAGTTTACCCTATGTGGCACCTGTCACTACTCCATTCCATAGATGAAGATACTGAGCATAGTCATTTAAATAACTGGCTCATGGTCACTAAGTGGCAGGGCTGTTTCTCTACCAAGGATGCATAACTTCTATGCTTATAATTCTAAACTCTATATTATAGAAGCCTCTCCTTAGAGTTGAAAATTAGGCCTGGTTGAATTTATACTGTTGGTTTTAATCATATTTTGCATCTCAACTGCATTTATCACAGAAGTCAGTTTCTTTCTGCCAAAGTTTTTATAGGAGTCTCATTTGTGCAACTGAACAAGAATGTCTCGAAGCTCCCACATTTGTTCCATGTGACTCAAACCCGACTGACACTGTCATATGCTATAACAGTGCAGATCATAGGAATAATAACTGGCAATTCAATATCTAGGCTATCAGGTTGCTTACTGGCAATATGGATTTCTACATTTACTTCTGTCCATTTTCTACTTCTCCTTTTGTCTTCTTAATCTTTTTTTTTATCTTAAAGAAAATAATGTAAAAAGCATTGATTGGAAGGTATATTAGGAATTAAAGAGTTGAATTTCAGATAAACAACAAGTAAAAAAGAAAGTAAATTTGATAAAGTGTTACATAAATCCTAGAACTTTATATATATATATATATATATATATATATATATATATATATATAGCTAATGGAGAAAATGAAGGTAAACCGTGGGAATGGAGACACTGGAAAGAAAAGTAAAAAAAAAAAAAAAAAAAAAAAGCTTTCATTGACACTAGGAAAATTAAAGTGTTCTTCCAAATAAATTTGCCCTTGTGATTCTGCTTTTGGCAAGTACATTAAAAAAGCACATCGGATTTTTGGAACATAAATTTGTTTACTGGGTTACAGTGGACTGGCTTTATCCAAGGCAGGGGATGGTAAGTAAAGAGATATGCTCCAGGGGAAAAAACAGAGAGAGAAGTAATTTTTTAAAAAGAATGTAGTTATTACAAAAAAGAGAATTAGGAAGCCTGGAAAATTTGAAAAATAAAATAATATTTTATTATTGTTGAGATAGTAAGAGAGTAAGAAATTAACTGCCCAATTAGGTAGATGGCAAACACTTTAAAGGGCAGATAAGATTCTCAAGGAACTTGTTGCAGACCAGGCAGGGCTTAAAAAATAGACTTGGTAAGTTGATTAAAACATTTTCTGAAACATGCTTGACATCATTGTAATGTTTGAGGTACACAGATAAAGCAGCTCAACTCATTTACTCATTCACTTGAACAAATGTATTTGGAATTCATTCTACATAAGTTGGTAGGCTTTGTCCTCACCCTCCAAATATTAGAGCTGTGAGGACAAGAGACATGTTCCTTGGGGTAGAAATGGGAGTTCAAAACCCAATGGAGTCAAATGTATGAAAGATGATTTATCAAGAGCTCTGTAATGTTTGGAACAATCAATTAAAAAAAAAGAGACATGTTCCTATCTAGCAGCATAAAACTGCTGTTAGAATTCTCCTTCTCTCTCTCATACAGAGAGAGAGAGAGAGAGAGAGAGAGAGAGAGAGAGAGAGAGAGAGAGATCCCAGGAAGATAATGCAGAGAGGGAGAAAGGTTGGTTGGGAAAAGCATAACAACAGAGATAGCATAGGTTGAGGCTAAATGGGGATAATTCTACAGGGAGAAGGGAAAAGTCTCATGCAACCTGTTGAAGACCAGGTGTGCTCCTGTAGATCCAGGGGCAGTCTCTGTGATTCTTTTCATGAGCATCTAGTCACTCAAGATTTTTCTTTTTTTAAGATAGATAGCAATGAGGCCACATATAGCCTCCTCAGGAGCCCCCCCCAAAAAAAAAAGATGTTAAATGTTTTAAAGGGTTTTAAAGGGTTCCAAGCACATTGGGGGTAGGGCAATAGTAAACAAATTATGATACTTACAGGTATGCACAATAAGAGTGATCAGAACATTGTGCAAATACAGTCTATCTAGAGGTGACATTTAGATAAGACTTAAGTTGTTGAGAGGAAGTTTGGCAGGTGAAGGAAAACATTTCCTAATGAGTGAATAGCATGAGGAAAGAGCTAGAGTTGTTTCCAATTGTTGGTTTTCATTTCATGGGCTGAACCCCTACCTTGAAGTCCCTGAGAGAAAATTATTCCATTGCTCCTGTATTGTATAAAATATTTTTTGCTCCAAATTATGAAGTGATACCCCATCTAATATGTCTGTGATCAGAATTTTTCATTCATTTAGCATAATTGTATTGCATTGCATCTCTCATTAAGTCATAGTTTTATGTCTTTTAAGACAAAAGTTGTGAGATTAACATAGGGCATCCTATATCATATGTCCCATTCATTTAGCTAAATCTTGAGCTTTGTTTCTGCTTCTTTTCTTGGAGCTGTCAACCTGCCTGTCTGTGTTGGGAGTAAGAGAGAAGAAAGTGTAAAGATATTTGGCAACATATATTTTCACACTAAATAGCATTTTATTTTAGACAATTTCAAATATATGCAAAAGTAGAAAAGTATACTAAACATTATATATTCATCAAAAAACTCAGCAATTATCAATTCATGACTAATTTTGTTCATTGGTATTCCCATCCAATCTCTCCTCTAATCAGCTTGGCATTGAATGGCATTGAATGTCACTGAGTCACTTCATCTGAAATTATTTCAGTCCATATCTCTAAAAGTTGGGATATTTAAAAACCTATCTATAATATCATTGGCACTGAAAATTAGCAATAATTAATTAATAACAAATATTCAGTCATTACTCATATTTCCCTCACTGACAGATTGGTAGATAGGTATACATATAGATATAAGGTTTTCTGACTCAAATTTTAAATTGCAATTGGTTCATAATATCTTTCAATCAATAACAGAGGTCAGTAAACTATAGCCCATGAATAACAACAACAACAACAAAACAAACATATCACATCCTGCTTATGTCAGAATTTCACTGAAACATACCCATGCTCATTTGTTTACATTTCACCAATGGCTGCTTTTATGCTATAACAGTGGCAATGCTTAGTTATGATGAAGATTGTTTCAAAAAATGATGAAAATGTTTACTATCTTTTCCTGTACAGAGAAAGTTTGCTAATTCCTGATCTGTAAGTTCTACCTGCATGCACTCCCCCACACTAATTTCCATCTCATTTGAAAACCAAAATAATTCAGAATATGTCCCATGGGTTTAGAGCACAAGTGTGACTATAAAAGTATTGCACTCCTCCAATTCCTCTTTTTTAACCATGACATCCTATAAATTCTAAAATTCAAACTCTTTTGTTGAGATGTGGGTGACAAGCAGGTGAAAGATGGAGATGGCAGACCACTTGGCTAGGGCTTCACAAGGTAGAAGTATCTTGCAAAAGTTATTACATCAGGTCCCCAACTTCCTACATCCTTGACTTTGCCTCTATACTAAATAATGATGAAGGCACAGGATTAACACATATCTCTCTAATTCAAGTTTTTGCCAGCATAACAATTTGCAACAACATGATAAAATTTACCATGTAATTAAAATTGGAGAGTATTTGTAGCACTGCTCTAAATATTGAACTTACATTAATTTACTCAATTTTCACACAACTGTTTTTAGTTCTACTTTACAGATGTGAAAAGTAAGGCACAGTGAAATTAAAGGAATTCCTATGCTAAGTCAAAAATTTATGTCACCTTGCTATTGAATATTTTTTTTCCTCTTGTAGCAAATCTACAAGGGGATTCAGTTATTATAATTAGAAGTTTTCCTGGTGAGCATGGAGCAAAAGCAATGCAATACAGGTAGGCTTTCTTGGTGATAAAGTCTATCAATACAAAATGGTATGATCTGTTCTTCATTCCACCAATAGATAGAAATGTGTGAACTAGAGGTGCATGTTTGCTCATCAAGAAACCCTCTAGGCTGGAGTTTGCTGAAGATACACTGATGACATTTCCTTGCCCTTGAGTTTCCTTTGTGACCCTATGCAAACTATTTTCCTTCTTCTTCAGATTGTTTAAAGTGACAGGTTTCAGCTTTCATTTTCTAGTCCTGCTTCTGAAAGTTTTTGCCCAAGTCATTTTACTTAAACTTGGGTATTTCCAAATCTGCTTAGCTTCAGGTTTTATAAAATCTCTTTGGAACTTCTACAGATGACTAATCTCTTCTAGTCTGTGCTGCTTCTTGCTAATTTCACTCTCAGTGGGTAAACCGATTTCCATATTCTTAGAAACATTTTACATTAACTCTGCTTACTCTTGAGAAGATCAAAACTCTGTCAGAAGGGTTTTTAAAGATAATTTATTTAATTTCTGAGTTCATAACTGTGCACCCAGTATAGTCAGAATTGCTCCTTTTTAATCTATATTCCAGAAGAAAGGGCAAGAGTTACTTTAAAAGTTCATAGACATTCTTAATTCTCCACGCCATACATTTCTGACAGGACAGAGCAAAGATACAGAAAGACAACTTGTCTTGCCACTGTTTATATGCAGCTTGACTGGAAAGATTTCCACTTTCACATCTTTCCAGTCTTCCTATCTTCAGTAGGTGTAACTGCAAGTGAAAACCAGGGGACTGTTCTGAAATCAAGCAGCCACCCAGAGAGATACAAGCCATACTCTTTAATGTGGACTGAGGAATACAGCCTCACAGAAGGAACAAGTGACCTCAGGACCAAAATTGCCCCATGAAAAACTAAGTGTGGTTATTATCACCAAGAAGCATTTCAGCAAGAGTAAAGTTATATGCTATAATATGCAGAAATTGACATCTTCTCCCATCTTGTTTTCCCTAGATCTGTCACCCCTTAGGCTATCTCATTAAAGTGGTATCTCAGCTATCATGGAAAAGGGTCGGTGTTCCATGTTTAATTCAGTGTGGAACTGAGATAAATGATGAGTTAAGGCAGCAAGATGAGCATGAGACCAAGAGTGCAGGACATAGAATGAGCAAGATCTGATCATCAGAACATAAGGCCCGTGGATTAAGAGGAATCTTGAATAATATCAATAAAACTTTCCACAAATGATAGGATGGGTTCTGAACCAATCTTATTTGGATTGTAAATTCAGTTCTGGATTATAGAAACAATAAACCATGAAAATTAGGCACTGGATTACAAAAGCAAGTGGGAGGATAGTTGATTATTATGTTCAAGAAACCAATCTAATCTGGTCCAATGTAGATGATTCTAATACCTTCCCATGTGTCCCATGTGTCCTTGAACTGGTCTTTGTGTATTGGATGTACTAATCTCATTTATGAGGCTTTTTTTTAATGACATAAAGAAAATTCTTAACCACTGTATCTTCAAATATTCAATGTTCACTTTAAATAGGATTGTTTACTGTTAATTTTACTGATATTTGTGTGGTTTCATATTCTGCAAAATGTTGATTATTTGCATTACTTAATGTAAGAATGCCTTATTTTTGTTTTTCCTTAAAGATTCCTGGCAACCCTTTACTGACTTCTTACCTGTATTTCTATCTTGCTGCAAACAAACAAACAAAATCATCTTTCATTTCTTAATTGGAGAGTAAAACAAATATAGTTCCTTCCATTGACACCTATGACCTACTCTCAAAGAGTAGAAACATACTTTCTGAGTTAAATCTTTAGGTGTTGTTCATCCATCAAGGGTGAGTGATTTATAATTTCATGCTCAATTTTGAGTTTTTATTTTCATTGGGGCTACTGGGTATTTGGTGCTTTTGAGAACTGCTTTGTATGGGAAAAAAAGATGATCACAGCTTTTAGTTATTTCAAAAATGTTCTTACCCGTTTATTGTATAGCTGTCAGATGCTATAATAAAACTTCTATTTTCACAGTTGCAACAGAAATGACCACTTCCTTTTATTGAAACTTTTTTTCATCCATATGAGGTGGGTGGAGTACGTGTCTTGTTATGGGTGGGTTTGATCACACAATTTCTATGAAGGCACAGCTAGATGAGTGACCTGCTAAGATATTTTGTGTGTGTATTGGGATGAGAGTGTCAGACTGTAAAGGCAGAGTAGGCCAAGAGACTCCATGGAGGCTTCTGCATTGTGCTTCTTGAGTGGAGAGCTGAAGGGAAAGAAACTATTGCCTGTTGCCTTAACGACCAGCATTGCTTGTGACCTTCACTGAATGCCTTTGCATTTTTTAGCAACATTGCTGAGTAGGAGGAAGGCATGGATTAAAGGAAGCATATTCTTGGAGACTATTGTGCACAGCCTAAATAACCATCATAATGCATAAGTGTGAAAAAAAAAAAAACACAAAGCTGCCTAATTGTAAGACTTGAATTGAAAGAGAAATCTGGTGGCATCATAAGGGGCCTTTGGCTCTTGGGTTGTTGAAAGGGTTTTATGTAGGAAGTGCTGATTGGTGTGATTATGGGTCCAGAAACCAAGCAGCCAGCTGTGGCTGTGAATACTCAGTGCTTCTGCCATCATACCTGAGTCCTCAGAGAAGAGACTACATGAATGCTAGGGACTGAGAATCCTATTCAGCTTTATGGCCATGGAAGCAGAATAGGAAAATATCAAGGCCAAAGAAATAGTGGCTGAAATACTGCCCCTGTGTTGAGGGGGTGGTGATGGGAGGGGGGGTCCAATGCTTCACTTTTCTATGTCCCATAGCACTGAAATGGCTGATGAACAAGGTAGTGGCCCTATTAATAAAAGTGGGGGGGGGAGTTGGTCTAATCATAACCCATTGCATATGACAAGCCAGTTCTCCATTCATTCTCTATTCCACTTGGAAATATTTAGCCTCTGCCAAAGTGGAATCTCAGAATCATTTCTAAATTAGAGCAGATTATCCTATGACTGAAAGTGAAGAAAGCAAACACACTATGATTTCCTCACCTATGGTTTTCCTCACCCTTTCAGTGGACACTTGATTTATTTATTGAAAAATTATGACAAAATTATTACATAAGATGACCCCACATACATAACTCACTCTAAGCAAAGGGGCTTGACTGTTAAAGAGCTTTAATGTGCATAAAATAGTTGGCTTATTTTCTGCTTTTAAGAACTCATAAAATATTGCAACTTCCACATTCCTCACTGGAAAAATGGTCTAGAAGGATTCATCTTCCCTGCATGCCACCCTCACCCTTTGCCTCTTTTCTTCGTGGCCACCATAAACAGAACAGAATTCCTCTACCACACCCTTTTGCCATATCATTCTGCCTAATCCTGGAGCCAAAGCAATGGAGTCAACCAGTCATGAACTGAGACCTCTAAAACCATGAACGGAAACAATTTATTTCCCTCATCTAAGTTGTTATTATCAGATATTTTTTTTACAACAATGCAAAAGCTGAATAAAACAGAAATGGGTACCAAGAAATGGTATCTTTGCTGTCACTAATCTGACCATGAGGTTCTGAAGCCTTTGGAACTAGTTTGTGGGAGGAATTTAGAAATATTTGGAGTCGCAGCCTGGAGAAGCCTTAGAATGTTGTAAGCAAGCTTAGTGGGAAATTCTGGTGGGACCTCAGAACAGCAGCATGCTGATAGGAATGTAGATAGTAAAGACTATGCTTATGAGATTTCAGAGGGATGTGAGGATCCTATTGGGAATTAAATTAGAGGCAGTATTTTTTATATTCTGGCAAATAACTTGTCTCCAAAGAGCTTAGGCAGGTCTGCCCCTTTAGAGATCACATTTTACTCCCAAGTATACCAGATGCTGAATGTGGAGGTATGTCCAACTGGGTTTCAGTCTTGTTTTTGACTCATCCCTTCTTTCTATGGCCACATGCCTCACTTTTGGAATGAGAATGTTTATCTGGGCCATTTTCTATTGGATATATGTAAATTTGATCACTACAGGGGCTCACAACCACTAGCATGCCTTGAGTCTCAGATGTGACTTTGGACTTGGGTAATTCTTTAACTGTTAGACAATGGGAACTCTTGGAGATAGACTAAATGCATTTTGAGTTGTGACTTGGACATGAGATTTTAGAGGCCAAGGGTAAAATTTTATGGTTTGGATATGAGGTATGTTCCCAAAGCTCCTGTGTTAATGTAGGAATATTCAGAGATAAAATGATTGGATAATGAGAGCTGCGATCTGATTAATCTATCCTAGTTTGAATACTATAGTGTGATAACTATAAGCAGGTGAGGTATGGCTATCAGTAACAGGTCACTTTGGGGAGAGAATGCCTTAGAAGGGTTCATCTTCTCTGAAGCCCCTTCCCCTTTTCTTCTCTGTCCTTCCTGGATAGCATGAGCAGAGTAACACTCCTTTAGCATGCTCTTCTGCCATATGGTTCTACTTCACCTTGGTCCCAGAACAATGGACTGAACCTCTGAAACCATGAACACAAATAATCTTTTCCTCCTCTAAGGTGTTCTTGTCAGGTATTTTGTTCATAGTTACAAACAGCTGATTAGCACAGAGTTACAAAATTATTAAGAAAATAGACATAAGCTCCATTCTCTTGGATGTCAGAGTTTAGTGAATGAGACAGACATTAAACAACTCAACACATAAAATTAACACAAATATTAATCATATTAACTATAAAAAGTTTATATTTGAATCAGTTACATAATAATGTAATTTTAAGGTGCCCCAGCAATTTTCTCACAGTTCTTTTTTTGGTTTTTGTTTTTTTTACTGGACACATGGGTGTCTAGATAAAAAATATATTTCCCAGTAAGTTCTGGCTAATATGAACTGGAAAGTTGTGTTCAAGTTTGGGGCTATTTTCTTTTTTTTTTTAATATTTATTTTTTAGTTTTGGGTGGACACAATATCTTTATTTTACATTTATGTGGTGCTGAGGATCAAACCCAGTGCCTCATGCATGCTAGGCCAGCGCTCTACCACTGAGCCACAACCCCAGCCCCTAATAGGGGCTATTTTCTTAAGAGGAAAAGATGTGTCCTCTTCTGGCTACAGTGTGTTAATAATGGCAGAAAATAAAAACATCATGGATCACGACCCAGAAGTTACATGTTGAAAATGGCAACAACAGGCCCAATGCCATTAAATCATCATACCTAAAACATCAACCTGGACTTTCACATAAGAGAGAAACTCATTTCTCTGTTTTTAAAAGTACCTGCTTTTATTTCTTCATACAGCATAACCTGTATCCTGAGTAATATGCCTTTTCTCCTAAAATGCTAATATCAGTTTTTAGTTGAAAAACAAATTACATCCTCCAAAGCAAAACCAAAATGTGCATTTTGTTTTGTTTTGTTTTGCATTTTCCCTATTGAAATTTGGCTAGAATGATTTTACATTTGTAATTGTTATTTGTCAACACAACTATAACTAATTACCCAATACTATGTCTAAGACCTCATATATGTTTTAGAATCATATATTTCATTTTTTAATGATAAAAATACAACAAAATATATGCTTTAGAGATCATAAAAGAAAAAATCAAAAATATCTCAATATTCTGATGATCTTGGAGATAGGGAATCACTTGATATTGGTAAAAAGACTGACAAATCAGGAAGGAAGAAGAGAGGATGTTGTCGATCTCAATATAGTCCTCATTTAATTCACAATTTATAGCTTTGAGTTCTTGAAGAAATTTCAATCAGTCATGCTTGCTGGAATGACATGAAATTTCAGAAACTATCTCTTATTTTGTATAAGAATGTTTCATCTCTCTCACCCAATTCTAGAGAGAATTAACTTCACTTATGAACTTGGAAAACTGAAGTCAATTTTTTTAGTGCAAAATACATTCTAGAAGAAATCCTAAAATGTTTAATTTTTTAGTTAAAAGGGTATTTTATATGTTCCAAATCAGCTACACTCAGAAAGGCTCAATTGTTTTTATCATGACTGTTTTAAAAATTGGGGGATAGGAAGAAGTGTGTCTTAGAATATTGACATGTTTAGCAAATAAATTCAAATGATACTTCAGATTCCAGGTAGTGGATCAAGTGTTACACATGCCATGTATGTCTTTTCTATGGACAGTTACCATGAGTCTATAACATACAATAATACAAGAGACTTCTTAATCTTCTTATCACCCCCAAAAAATATTTTAAAAGGATGGGATGAGAATGGAACCTACCTGATTATGTGCACCGAGTGTATATTGTTCAAACTCTTTTACTAAGTTAAAACAAGAAAAGAGATTAACAACATGATTTTTATTGTTAAATTCTGAACACCTTATTCATACAACCATTGGAAAGGTCTGTACTTACATCATAAGAGACAATGATTTTAAAGTTCCATCTATAAACTTTATGTGAATTTAATGCACTTTGTCTCATATCCTTGTCATCTTTCATCACTAATGGTCAAGTTCTCATGTCATCTGCTCTCTCCACTGCTTTCATTTCTGAACTGATGATCTGATGATCTAATTCCTTTCATCTAATCTATTTTATCCTCACCCTCAATTTTTATCTGGGTATTCTACAATATTTGACAATTTAACTTTCATAGATCCTCAACTTCTTTCCTCCATCAATTAACTTAAATAAGTCTGATTCACTTCTAAGGACAATATTTACAAAAAAAAAAAAAAAAAAAAGAAAGAAAGAAAGAAAGAAAAAATTCAAAAAGAAGTGAATAATTGTCATTTGGCAAATGTTTCTAGGTTGTCTCTGATCATAATTGTTTATTCTAGACACATATTCTTCTGTTATCATAAAAACAAACAAAAACATTGTATCATAAATACAAACAAAAATATTTTATCAAGCCTTTTTCTATTTCTTACTACTATTGGTTTCCATCCCTTTAGCTAATCTCTTTCCCACTATTCCACCCCAAGTCCTATCACCATTCTGTGTGACTTCAGGTTCTATGTGATTGACTATCATAGTATTCTGATTTAATAATACTTTTTTTTGACACATAGAATTTAAATTCAACTTTAATTAATAATACTCATATATAGATGATGAATTCAATTTGTTCATCTCTTACGATGTGTGTTAGTCTGCTTTTCATTGTTGTGAACAAAAGACCTGACAAGAATAACTTAAAGGAGGAAGAATTCATGGTTTCAGAGATTCAGTCCTTGGTCAACTGACTCCATAGCTTTGGGCATGAAGTGAGGCAGAACATCATGGTTGAAGAGCATGGCACAGAAACACTGGTCACTTCATGACAACCAGAAAGCTGTAGTGGGGACAGGAGTGAGAACAATTGCACATGAGTGAGTGAGCTCCCACCAACAAAGATAAAATATACCCTAAAGGCACATCTCCAGGGGCCTACATCCTGCAATCATACCCTACATGCCTATAGTCATCATCTAGTATAGGAGTCCTTAAAATTATTAATCCATCAAATAGATTAATCCACTGATGAGGTTCTAGCTCTCATAATCTAATATCATCACCCCTTAACATTCCTGTCTTGCCTCATACATAAGCTTTGGAGGATACCTCATATCTAAATTATAACATGATGTTCACTTGCATATTCTTGCATTAAACTCCAAATCCCATTTTCTAACCATAGCGACAGATAAAATTCTTCAACTTTCTCATAATTTAATCCTAGCACATTATCCTTTGTTCCATTCTACCTGTTATTCTTTTACTGTTTTCTCTTTATAGCTCTCTTCCACTTTGGGGGAAGGCAGTGAGAAAACACAAATTCTAATGTCAACATATCAATACTGATAAATTCATACTGGAAATTCATGTATAGTAATATATCTATAGAAAGAGTTGAGAGTTTCCAGGATCAATCTAGATTTGAAACATTATTTAAGAATATTCAGCATTGAGATATCACTTAACGGCATGAGCCTGGATGAGACCAATGGACAGAAGTTATTGTTAGAGAAAGTAGGCTTGGCAGGAACAGTGAAATACCTCCACATCTACAAATTTGGTGGAGGAGAAAGGAGTCTAATAATTGACTAGTGGACTAGGGAGAAACCAGGTGGTGTAGAGTATCAAGGAAGTAGAAAGAGGAGGGTATTTGAGAAAAAAAGTGTCACTTACTGCAAAGAATGCTGTAGCATAAGATGATGTAACATGAAATTCCCTAGTGAAAATAAGGTAGAATGTACAATTGTACACCAGACAAAGTAGTCAAAAAAGTGATTTAAAGGTGAAGCTCTTAAGTTATGAAGGAGAATAATAATAATAATAATAATATAAAAGCCTAGAAAACCAAGAGTGTTTTGTCAAAGATGGGAGATATAGAGTGTGTTTGTACATGAGTCATTTTTGAATATTTTTATGGAATTGTAAATGATCTAGTGATAAAGGGAAGATTTATCAGACGGGAAAAATGAGGGACCAAAAGTCCTGAGAAAGCACTAGGGGCTGGACCTCACTACACTGATAGGGAATTTTTTTTTTTTCCTTTTCTGAGGGAAGAAAAGATTTTGTACAGAATGAGGAGAGCCACAAAGGCAATGTGTTTTTTCCCTCAAATTATTACTTAGAGTGTGAAATAATTCCCTTTAACAGCTCATTTTATTCATGAAGTATGAGGCAGTTATCAATTTACAATGAGGAGAGGAATGGTAATGGGAGATTAGAGGAAAATTTTAAAATATGAAAAAAATATATTCAGAGAGGGAGAAGCAAATTTACTAAAGGGAAAGAACAGAATGTTTGTAGTGATCGGAATCCCCTGAGTTTAAGGTCATGACCTGAAGTGAAGTCAGTCATGCTGGTGACACCTACCCCCATGCCAGCACCACTTACCTGTTTGGACATCCAGCCACAAGACATGGTGGAGATGAAGCAAGTATGAGGAGAAAATATGAGGTGCAGGAATTGTGGGAGATTATAATGATGACGCATGGAACTCAAGGCAGATTATTAACACAGCCAAACATAAAACTCAGCTCACTCTCTTCCCAGTCTCAGATTCTTTTTATTTTCAATCTTAGCACAGCACTGTCTTTTACTGTTTGGGGATTTTTTTTTTTTTTACAACTTTAAGACTTCTTTCTTGAATATAGTAGTCTTCCTTGAGGAAATATGCTACATCCTCTTTTACTTACTTTTAATGTAATATATATATATAAATTATTGATGAATATAAAAATTGTTGATGGATCTTTATTTTTTTTAAAAAAAGAAAGAGTGAGAGAGGAGAGAGAGAGAGAGAAAGAGAATTTTTAATATTTATTTTTTAGTTCTCGGTGGACACAACATCTTTGTTGGTATGTGGTGCTGAGGATCGAACTCGGGCCGGACGCATGCCAGGCGAGCGTGCTACCGCTTGAGCCACATCCCCAGCCCGGATCTTTATTTTATTTATTTATTTATATACAGTGCTGAGACTCAAACCCAGTGCCTCACACATGCTAGGCAAGTGCTCTACCACTGAGCCACAATCCCAGCCCCCTCTTTTACTTTTGTTTCATCATACATAGAGGCATGCTGTAGATGCTCAATAAAGTACGCTGAATCCATGAATTGGAGAAGGTTATGGGACCTGAACTATTTCAGAAGTTTTACATTAAAATTATTACCCTACCACTCAAAACTTATCCTGAAATATTAGTTTAGTGTGAGTATTTACAGATACAGTACAGTAATTTTAGTGGGATTTTAATTTAGGCTTCATGCAGTATTCCCAATCCATCTGGTAATTGCACTGATTACATCCTCTAGCTGATTACACTGAAAATTGCTATCCATGCCTCAGGTCAGGCATTGAGAAAGTTGTGGGTTGAACTGTGGGGGAGGATAAATCGGTGTAAATTAAAGTAACAAGCAACTGAAAATAAAGGCAGGAGATGTTTGGAGAGTGTGCTGATTAGTTACCATGCTGAACATTTTGCCTTCAACCAAGTCTATCTCTGTAGTTAGACTGAAAGAGTAAACTTCTGACTTATATGTGTTTGTCATGTTTTTGTTGCTGTGACAAATACCTTAAAAAAGATCACTTAAGAGAAGAGTGATTTATTTTTGGCTCACGGTTTTAGAGGTTTCAGTCCATGGTCTCTTGGCCTCATTATTCTCAAGGCAAGACAAAACATCATGGCAGGTAGCATGTGGTAGTGCAAAGCTGCTCATCTCATAGTGGCAAGGAAGCAAGAGATGTAGAGCCTTGGGACAAAATAAATCCTTCAAGGGCACACCCCAGTGATTTACTTCCTCCAATTGGGATGCACTTCATAAAGTATTCACCATCTTCCAATAGCACAGCTGGAGACCAAGTCATTAGTACATGAGCCTTCGAGGGACATTCCAGATCCAAATTTCAATACTGTATTTACCAACTCTGTAAATTTGTTTTGATTCAATTATTTGTTTAGCTATGGATCACACCTACAATTCCATCTATGAAGAGTATTTTCTTCTGCAGAAGCTGGTCTCAATTGTTGTTTAAATCCCCAGAGTGTGAGTCATTGAACTCTCTCATCTGATCTTTGACTGGGGAATGTAATTCTCCATATCCAAGGAAGCAGAATCTTGTAGTCCTTAAGACCACAGGATGCAGAGCAAGTCTCACTTAGGCTGGAGTCTTAACCTGAATATTAAACCTTGAGTCCTGAGTGTGATCTTATCAGAAGGATGAAAGAAACAAAGAGAAAATGTGAAAAGCATATACTCAAATTAAATGTTCTTTTAGGTCTGATGCCTTCTCACAGATACAAAAGCCTAGCTTGAGGCCATAAATAAAAGAAAAAAAAAAAGAAGAAGAAGATTGAGCATTTAAGCAAATCTGAATTTAGCTGATGCAATACACTGAAAGTCTCTTTTAAGCAGCATTATATTTGCTTTGGGCTCTGTTCTGTTTGGTATTTTTAGCAGTGACTTGGATAACAAAATTGAGGGCCTGCTTATCAAATTTTCAAAAGTCTCTTTTGTGAGGGATATCTAATATTCTAAATAACAAAGTAAAAACTCTAAGACTGCCAGCTTCAATGGTGAGCTAAAGTTAACAAGCTAAAATTTGTTGGGAATGAATGTGAAGTCCAATGCTTAGATTAAAATATCAATTGCATGAGACAGGTTAGGGGAAATGTAACTTAACTGCAATTTATAGTAAAACAAACATTGATTGTTAGTACAATTTATGACAAAAAGCAGAGTGATCTTACACTGAGTTAACAGAAATTAACCTGTAGTTGAAGGAAGGTAAAAATCCAAACATACTCTGCACTGGCTATATTATCTGTGGAATCTTGTACTTAGCATTAGCCAATATATTTTAAAAGAACTATTAAAGACCAGATGGTAACAGGATGGTAAAAACATCTGTACCCCACCAGAAGAGACGATTAAACTGAAGAGACTTTTCATAGGGATAGAGATAGCCATTCTTTTATTTGAAGGTTTCCCAAGGGGAAGTGAAATTCAACTTGTTCTCAAAGGTCAAATCTTTCTTCATAAATGAGATTAAAAATTGGGCTCAAATTTAAAGAAATCTTTTCCAACAATTGAAGCTATTCAAGAGTTAAAACTGTTTCGTGCCACAGGGGACACCTTGCTAGAACCCAGTCTGAAAACAACCTGGTAGGGTGGGCGTGAAGGGCACCACTGGCAGCAGGGTGGCTGGTCCTGGATATGGTGATCTCTAAGGCTCACTCTCACCCTGCTGCTCCATGAGACAGGGCTGGAGCTGGAAGTTAAATCTTTAGGGTGCAAATGGATCCGGCTCAGTGGTGTGCATACACACTATTTTCTCTTTGATTAGCTCATCTTTGTCTGCAGGACAGGTGTGGTACCCAGCAAAGCTGGCTCAGCTTTCTTTGTTTTGGTTACTTTGAAGCAGAGGGATTAATCCCCTCTAGAGATATTTGCTTGTTTTTGCTGTCAGAGCAGTCACACTTTTCCCTTTGTATCTCTTAGCTTGGTTTTTGAAGTTTAGCTTCACAGAGAAATAGGCCTCATGTTTCCTTGGTGATTCGTGAGTCTGCATGGTCTCTCCTCCACCTCCACAAACAGTCACTGATGGTTTCTTCATCCTGGTTTGCATTTTGGTCTCCACAAAGCAGGATGAAAGATCACTTTTTGGCACAAAACTTAAATATATATATATATATATATATATATATATATATATATATATATATATATATATATTTGGTAATAAGTACCTCTCAGAGGCCAGGACAGGTCAGAGCCACTTTCATTTCTTTCTTTCTTTTTTTTTTAAGGTGATTTCTATATTAAAAATGCTAATTTAAGTTTATATTTAAGAAATCAATGCTTTGATCTAAAATAAATATAGCAATTCTCTATTAACTTCACTTAGTATGATCATCAATGACTGCATTTAAAAACCTTTGGCATTTTAGGGTCATGGCGAATTGACCTGTCTTGACTTTCTTTTGTAAGGCCCTTTTTCAAAACAGGATTATTATAAGGACATGAACTTAGAAACATTGATTAAAACAACTTGAGTTAAATGAAGAAAAGCCTATAAAAATCTTGATGTAAATAAACTATAAACACTTGTGGGCTACTTTGTTCCATACTAATTCATTCATTCATTAATGCCTATAAAATGAAGAATTTCAATCAAATGTAAATTTTTCCTGAAAACCATCTGGCTAATTGGAATGAAAACACAAGCCATGGACTAAGAGAAAATATTCACAAAGATATGTCTGATAAAAGATTGTAATTCAAAATATACAAAGAACACTTAAAATTCAATAATAAGAAGCAATCTTACTAAAAATGGGCAGAAGACCTTAAAGACACTTCATCAGAGAAGATAAAAAAATGGCAAATAAACCTATGAAAAAGCACCTCACAAAATATGTCATCAGGGATATGCACACTGAAATAATAATGAGATACTACTAGACCCCTATTAGAATGGCCAAAATCCAGAATACTGACATAACAAATGCTAGTGAGAACATGAAACAACAGGAATCCTCACTCATGGTATTACAGAATTTTGGTATTGCAAAATGGAACAGCCACTTTGTGCAGCAAATAAGTATATTTGGCTGTTTGCACAAAACCAGACATACTTATTATACTTTCTGTTATGCTCCATGGTACCAAAAGGAATGGAAAACTTAAGTTCACACAAACACCCCCACACAGATGTCTATGGTAAATACATTCATCATTGCCAAACCTTGGTAGCCACAAAATGTCCTTTATTTGGAGAATGCATAAATAAATTGTGGTACATATAAATAATAGAATGTTAATGCTGAAAAGAATTGAGTTATTAAACCATGCAAACACATGGAGGAATCTTAAATATGTCTTACTAAGTGAAAAAAAAAACCCAGCTTGAAAAGAGCTACCTGCTATATTCTTCATCATATTACGTTAAGGTTAGAAAGCTTCTATGAATTTGGGGTCAAAGCTTTAGTTTGAAACAGTAGTATTAACTCCTGGTTTTAAACTAACTCCTTGTAGTTATCCTGATGCACAGTGTATGGTAAGAGTTTGACAGAATTTAGGGGCTAGAAACCTGGGGGTGGGGAACACAAAGGACATGTCCTAGCATATTTGAGCTGCATTTCTGAAGATTTTGATTTATATTATATATAGTAAGTATCCTTACGAATGCAGGTTATCTTATTGTGATACCTTGTATTTGTGGATAATCTGAGAACTGAATTAATAGAGTTAGTGAGTAAAAACATGCCAGAATCAGTCACCCAGAGACAGTGGAAACAAGAAACCTGGAGAAAGAATCATTTTCAGTTTGGGTCATTGGTATAATTTTGTCCTAAAAGCACTTCATATCTTATCAACCCCAGGAGAAGAAGAACAGGAGAACAGGTGAAATGAAAACAGGTTTCAAATGTAACCTTGAATGAAGTTCTAGAGTATCTATGCTTATAAGAACAAAGGGTCAGAGATGTTTTTCTTGTGTTTTTCCTGTTTGCCTCAATTATCTTAATAACTGCATAAGATTATTTTAACAATTTGATTATATAATTCACAGGGAAGCACTTAGTAAACAGAAAAATACTAAAAGACATAAAATATATGCATATTATATGTGCACATACAACCAGATTTTATTTTTCACATGCCATTTTCTTGATGTAGGTCAACCCTGATGGTAACCTAAAACCAGGAGCTGCAACTTCTTCTCTTTATACTTCATTGTGTTATTAGCCAGCATCTACAGTGAACGAACAAACGTTCCCTTTCTCTCCTCTTTCTTCAGTCCCATCCTTTTTCTCAGCTTATTCCCAGACCATTCTAAAAAGTTCCCTCTCTTTTCTTGGTGTTTACATTCTTCAAGCGTTTGTAGACAGTTATCATACGCCACCTCAGTTGTTGCTTTGCCAAGCTATACAGATTTAGTCCTTTTCATCTTTCTTCATAAGTCACTGCCTCCATCTCTTTAATCATTTTTCTTGCTGTTCTCTGAATTCCATCCAATTTGTTGATATCTTTCTGGTGCGGAGGTGCCAAGAACGGAGTGTACAGTGTGATTAAGGAGCCGCGTCCATCACTTCTCAGCCAGATGGGATGGTTGTTACTTCAGAGGACAGGCAGAATGTATATTGGGGGATGAGATAAAGGGAAAGGAAGCAGTAAATCTTGAGGAAGCAGTTCTCTGATGCATTGTCCCTAGGGAAAATAAAATAAGCATTTAATTAAAAGATGTATTTCTAGCTTTGTTACTGGCAAACAGATGCTATTTGGGTGAGAAAGGAAGAAAATGGCATTATTTAATAAGATAAGAAGATGCAAAAGCATAGTAGCATAAATCAGACCCTTTCTCACATTTGAGGAAACAATGGTAAACTATGAACAAAATTATTGGGAAAAATGCTTTTAGTTACTTTACTCAATAGGAAAAGCCAAAAGGCAATTTGGATCAAGTAATTTAAAACATTTAACATATTCCTTGTACCAGGCTAATACTCATAATAAACAATTCATAAAGTGTGCCACAAAAAAGATTAATTCTGTAAATTTATATTTATGTAGTGTTTCCATTAAAGACATTTAGGTTATGTTTCAAGATTTAGGTTTAGATTTACTTGCATCAAAGAGTGAATACTTGTTATCTAGGCTTCCCATAGTTAATATTCAGAATCCAGTATTTTCTAGTGTATTAGACTGAAGCTGAATATAGATATTTCATCCAGATGCTTTATTGAAGCTGAGTTTCATTGCAGCCCTAATTTATCTTTAGCGTTTTGCTTTATGCTTATGTTTAAAGTTTTACAGTACTCATTGAACTGTGCTTGATCATTAATAATGGCAGCTATCTAATGAGATGCATGTCACCCTCTAGCAGGAGGTATGGTCTAATAGTCTGAGTATTGAATTATGAGTCAGAAAGAAAATATTTCTTATATGGGACTTCATTGTAGAATGAGAAAACTATGAGTATCTTAAAAATGGAATAACATTTGAAATGGGAGAATGAAAAAATAAACAAACCAGGTTTTTTATGAATAATAATCATATCCCCTTGGTCCCTGAAAGGAGAAATCATAATTCACATATTGCTATTATGGAATCCAACAGAAGCTCAGTCAATAAAGTGCTGACATTTTTAGTTGAGATAGCCCATCTGTTATTTTGTGTTGTAAGGAGGAAGAAGAAAAGAGAGTTACTACAATGCGTGTGAATTTTTTAGCATTAAAGCTGCCAGAAAAAATAAGTATACCCACCCTCACTTCTTAGAACCCCAAGAACATTTCTGAAGTTGTTTTGGTCTACATACTACCCACGTACTGATGGTAATTCTTAGATGTAGGCCTAGCCACAGTGCTGCTTAATTTTGAATTCGTATTTTCTTTTTGATGTCTTTGTCCTCATGTGCACATTTTGAAGATGGAAAAGTAAGGTCCATATTTATATGCACAATATGAAACCTCCATAATTGGATGCAGAGTAATAATATTTGGGGGTTCAGCTCATCAATCCATGTGACCTTTGGAAATATCCATACATTTATACCTCTCCGGGTAGTAGGAATGTCTGAGGGGATAACACTTTAAGATCATAAGGAAGGAAGTGCTGTAGGTAAAGGCACATTAGCTTCTTTTTGGTTTTCACTGTGTAGTAAAGGTATTTGTGTTTCTTTAGTTTTCCTTTCTCTTCAGTTCTTGGTTCATTCCTAAAATAATGTTGGGTTAGAAAAAATGCAAATATGTTTTCTAATATGTTTCAGAATAGAGAAAGATAAAATAACTTGCATTTCATGAAATCTCGTATTTACATTTAGAATTTTCTTTCTAAATTAGATTTTATATTTGGAATTTAAAAATACTTTGTAGATAACTAAGGAATGGAAAGTTATTCAAGCTGCAGCTGGGACCCTGTTATCCCATTGTACAGGCATAACCCAGGTGTATGGCTACCATCACTTTTCTAGTCATTTTCTCTTAAAATATTTGGTATCTGGAGGGGTTTGCCCCATCTTCTCTACCATATCTGCATCTCAACAATGTCTTCTGCCGGAAGTTTCCTCTCATCAATCATTATGTACTTTGCACCTGTACACACCTGTTGCTGGTGTGTCAGGGAAGGTGGCAGACCCATTTTCCCAAAGCAGAGAACTTCCAACTGACCTTGACAAAGAATGGGGAATGCAGTGTAGTTTCTCTTTCAATTTGCTCTTGAGGGAATAGGACTCCAAATGGTTATATGACCATCTATATCAAAGCACCTGCAAAACTATTTTAAAATTAGAAATGTGTAGAAAAATTGAATTTATACACTGAAGTGTTCACTGTTTAAGGAAACTTGCTTAGGAAGTTAGAGTGTGCTTGGGCATGATCTGTGGGTTTAGCCTTGTTCGTAGCACTATTCCTGGACTCCCTGATCTCTCCACCTTTCTTGTTCAAAATATTGCCAAACATATCTGCATCCTCATTTTAAGACACTTCATCGTCGGAGTGCAGGAGCTTTCCTAACCACCTTCCTATCTCTAGTAGGATAATTCTACAAACTTTTAATCTGTAATAATCTGGAATCTGTTTCCAAAAGAACAGCCTAGTATGAATTTTGTCTAAGGGAACAATCTAGGGTGTCATGACAACACCAGTGTTTATTCTCATGGAGCCATAGTTAATTAGTTAATATGCTTCTTTTTTTTTTAGCATCTTGTAGTTAATTACTATATCACATACACGGAAACATATGCACATAGATATACATTCTGCTTGCTCTTGAATTAGTAATCCCCTAGCCAAATCCAACCCACAGATATATGTTACTTGGCCCATACAATATTTGTTTATTTTTGGAAATTGAGCCAACATTAAAAACTGTACATTTCATATAAAAATTTAGATTTCTAGCTTCTCATAAAAACATAATAAGATTTTAATACACTAGACCTATAATTCTACATGGCAGAAATCGACCAAACTGAGTAGGGTCTTCCCCCTTGAGGTAAGGCTTATGGTCTTCATTCCAGCAGTCTCTACTAGGCGCTGTTCTCCCAAAATGAAGGTCAGGCAGTTACTAGTCATTATGACAGCATTTTTCTTATTCTTGATTTCTTAACTTACTAACATCATATGCCTCACTCTTGCAGACTCTGGTTAAAACCCAAGATTCTGAGCTTGGAAAACCAATTAATCTTTTAAGTTCTAATTTCTTACTAAATATATATAAATATATATTTAATGTTCTAATTTCTTACTAAATATATATATAAATATATTTAATGTTCTAATTTCTTATTAAATATTTTTAGTAAGAAATAAGAACATTAAATATATTTATATGCTATATTTAGTAAGAAATTAGAACATTAACTACACGCATACACACACACATTGCAATAAGCACAGTTCAAATGTGTCATGTATATATGTATAGCAAACTTTCATTTTGGGATCATAAATTAGAATAATAGAGTATAAAGCTGAAAAGGTCTCTATGATCAAAATAATAACTATAATAATAAACAAGGGGTAAAGTTTTAGGAAGATATTTATTGGATTGATGACAACCACTGGAAGCAATTTTAACTGTTCATGTGCTGAGAAAAGAACAAAGTATATTTGATATGTTTGCAATTCATAATGTCCTTGAATAAACTCTACATCAGATATGTAATCAGAGATAATTGACAAATTATAAACACAAAATCTATGAGGGAGTGGAAACAAAGCAAATTCATATTTTTCCCAATTCTGAAAATTTTAGCTGCCTAATTGTGTTTGAAGGAGAAATAGTCTTTGATTATGAGACATGGAATGACCTTACTGACACTTCATTTCCCCAACCCATCATTTAAGTGTGAGGAAACCAAGGAGTGACACTGCTAAATGAACCACCCCAGTCACATTACTGAAAGGACAGGAACCCAGGATCTTCAAGCTGGGGTGCTTCCCTGGATGCCTAGAAATTATCTTCGCTTGTGGAATTTGCATCAGTCTTTTATGTTCTCAAGCTGAAAGATGTACCTTTATTATTTTTCATTAATTCCTGGTCAGTGGGCAGAGAGGATAATCACATCACAGACTAGAGAGAATCAAATTGACATAGTTTTCATTTCTATAGGATGCTTCACTTCTACACCTCTAGGCCATGAGACTTTATGAACTGTGTTTAATTCATTGCTCATTTCACCAAGGCAACATAGTAGAGAGAACAGAGCTTGGTAGTGAAGGTAGATAGCTCTGATTAACATTCGGACTCTGCCTAGCTTTAACACTTTGACAAAAAAAAATTAATATTTCTGAACCTCACTGTTACTAATACAAAGAAGATAATGCCACCCAGCTTGAAAACAGTTTATTGTACAAGTACCTATGAAACCCCTACTGTGTGCCATATATTGTTCTTGGTGTTAATAAGGAGCCAGAAAAAAAAAAATCTACCCTAAAAAGGGCCAGATAGTTGTAAGAACACAGCAATAAGTATCTCCAATGGCTTCTTCCACAGAGAATATGCACAATGATTTTAAATTTTTTTCATTTTTCCTTTCCTATCCTATTCTTTTCCCAAGAAAGCATGTAAAATCAGGAGAATTGTTGCTCCCAAGTTTAGGGTAGACTGTAAACAGTACATAAATTATGAAGAATAGGAGCAAGATCACAAACATGGAAGATCTCAACACTATGCTATGTTTCTTGTATTTGATATTCCATTTAATTTTTACAGTATATAATCGAATACTACAAAATGTAAATAGAAAAATCACAAAAAGTTACATGAACTAAGGATTGTTTGGGGTTTTGCATATATTGCCTATGTTCTTCTGCTACATCAGAAGACTCATCCTATCCCATTAGCCATTGTCACATGGCTCCAAAAGTGTTTCCTAAGCTCTCATCCATTTAATTCCACAGTACACTTTTTTTTCCAGTATTGGGTAGAGCTATTTGATGTGGTGATCCTTTCCCTAAGATAGATCATGCAGTAAGTGAAGAGAATATTGGGGTGTCATCAGACATCTCTGACAGCACTGCCCTAACTGGTTGCATGACATGCAAGACATGTCACATGGTATCTCATGGCCTTGGTTTCCTCATCTGAAAAATAGGAAGAAGCTGAACTAAATGACTTGTAAAACCAGATCTTCAAGGATTGTGTGTGTGTGTGTGTGCACGCGCGCGCATGTGCACACATGTGTGTGTCTTTAAATTATTTTTACTATAAACTATCTGACTGCCCCACTTTTGAAAATATGGGAAATACTCTCATTTATTACACAAAGTAAGATACTATCCTTTCCTCAGAGATGTATATTTGCTATTAACTTTTCAGTCACCCCATATATGTGTTATTGGCATCTGACCCAGGCACAGTGGTAGAATAGGGAACAGGAAATAAAGAACAGTGCCTGCACTTCTGCACCTCTTCCTTCAGAACTCTGGATCCTGAACAGATGGAAAACTGCCTATTCCCTGGCATCTCCTTTCACTGTCCTTCCCTCCCAGTCCATCTGATCTCCTCAGCTAGCCAGTTATTATTCCAGGACAAATGATTTCTGAATAATGTGGCATTACACTTTACAGTCTTAGGTAAAAATAGGAGAAAGCAACTTTCATTTTCTTTCAGATTACAGAAGTAAGTTTTGGTGAGGAGAATGGAGAGATACTTTCAAGGATTTTAAGCTTTCTGCAAAGCCACATTGTATGGATGACAGTAATAAATAAACATCTACAGTTTCAATGAATGTAAAGTGTCATGGAAAGTCTTGCACATAATAGGAGTGAAACAAATCATAGATCTTAGCATTCTTAATTCAAGACTCAGCTCTACATGTTATATAATCTACTCAGATCCCCAGAAAACTTATCCTCTTTTAAAATTCCCTTGAAGTCTTTGAAACCTGGGACCATGTTTTAGATTTTAACCTCATTAACCTCATTAACCTCATTTAACCTCATTAGTTCTACAAATGATCCATTTTCTCATCTCCTTTCTTTTTCTCTGGATCTTGCTGCTTCTTGTTTTATTATCCATACCTATATGTTCTCTAATTCCTTTTTTTGGCTTTGAACCATTTACATCCCCTAATATCATTATTATCCAGCCCACCTTGCTTGTAACCATGGGGTAAAATAGATTCTCTAGCTCAGAAGAGAGCTTCCTAATATGCAGAAACACCCTACCTGTGACCAGGTGAGGATTTAATACATCCTCCAACCTCCTTCTCCGCATGGCCCCTCCTCTGTTTTCTCTCATATCAAAGAACCAAGAGTCAGGCAACCCCACCATTTTCTTTTCTCCTGCATTTCTTCATTTTGTGTTGCTTTCTGTCAACTTATGGAGACTAAGTACCAGGGGCTTAAAGGTAAGACACTTGATAATATGAAAGCAGGAAAACAGGGAAGGGATCCATGAATAAGGAAGAGACCACCACTGCTTTTGTGAGTGCTGTGGGTATCCCATTTCCATAAAATGCATCATTTCATTTTCCCATACCAACTTCCAGTAATCCCTCCACCCTGGATCTTTTCCTATCTGGCACCCAATGCTCAATTTCATCCACCACTTTTTTTTTTCCATATCATTTCTTTATTCTAGATAACTATTCTCCCTCTTCCTAATATCTCTTTCAATAAGAATGTAAATCTCCCTCATTTTATAAAATGTTGCTAATTATCAATAATATTAACACATAAATTGTGTACTGTTTTACAAGGTAAGTTTTCTTTTTCATTGTCACATTTTATTCAGTTCTTAAACCCATGAGGTACATATTTAAAAAAAAAAAAAAAAAAAAAAAAAGCCCAGAGCCCACACATTCCATGGAACAGCTTGGTATTCTGATTCCTGATAATATGTCCTTGATGCATAGTTGTCTTGTCTTTTCATTTCTGCCTATATTGATCTTACTCTTCACTGATTTATCTTAGGCCTTATAACTGACTCTGTGTAATTTAATATTTAATTATATACTGTATAAAGGTATTCTAAAATTACTTCATAAATCACTTCATATACATTAGTTTATTCATTCGAGCATGATTGTTGTCCACATAGAGGTGGGAATTCTGTATTGTACTTAGTTTCTCTTTGAGTTACTATGTATTGAAGTCAAATATACTTAATATTTTTGACTGAGTTGCAAAATCATTCTTCCTCTTCATCAAATATCTTTTCTCCTATATTTCAAGAGATGGACAAATGGTAGTTGTAATGATGACAGTGACAGGACTTGGTGTTCATCAATTCATTATCTTAGTTCCTATGTGATGACTAAGGGTATTTTATCCTTTAGAATTCCCACTTCAAAGATATGAACCATGAGATAGAGAGCAGCAAACCCACCACTGTCTATAAGGCCCTGTCTCAGTTTAATGGCATGACCACTGCCCCCTTTGGAATGCAAATGAAGTAACTATGTCAGCCATGGAAGTATTTATGAAAGAGAAAAATAAGATTTTTGAAACCAAAATCAAATGTATAGAATGTCACTTTACAAATCTGGGCAGGCTGAATGCCATTGTGTTACACTAGCCAAACCTTCTGTGCAATATGATATTTTTTAATTCCTTTATTTAAAAAAAAATACTTCTGTGTCTCTCTGGAAGAAATGTATGAGAAGAAAGAGCTTGCCTGGATGTTTTACTTCCAGAAGGAAGAGTACCTCTTAAAGGAGGAAACAGGTGTCAGAGTGGCCTCTTCCCTTCCTGATCCTTACCCTACTCCTTATTTTTTCCCATCTTCCCAGTTGGCAAGAGAGCTTGGCTCTTATGCACAAGATTTACAGGAAATGTTTCTTCCTCGGCTGAAGAAATATTTAGACAGCAGCAGAGACAGACTTGAATCCCCCACCCACACTAGACCTTCTGGTGCCATCCAGTCTTTCACATGAGAGAAATGAAGCATGAGGGTGTTTTTCAAAAGTTTTAAAATTATTTTTAATAATCATAGTACTCTTGTCCTTAGAGACTATCAGCAGTCTGGAGAATTATTTTTTTCTCTCCTCACTAGCTTATATTTCTCAGAATTCTGTTATTTTCTCTTGTCTTCTTTTTTGAGAATAAGTAGGAATCCTGCTCTATGTCATCATGCAAAGTGTCTTTTAAAACAAAACAGTGGCAAAAATAAATAAATAAGAAAAGCCAGTTCCACAGTCTGACTAGGAAACAGTGTTAAAGGAAGGGATGCTTCAGGGAAGAGAGTTTATTCTTTGTTCAAAAACTAGATTGGTGAGAAATATAGCATATATAATACAAGGCCTGAAAACAGAATAAATGGAATAGCATTAGAAAAAAACAAGGCTATACTCCATAAAAAAAAATGAAGACAATCAGAGCACACAGGTCAGGCAAGAAAGTGTTACTCTTGGTACTGTTAATGCTCTTTGGTACCCTGATGTTCTGGGATATACAGCATCCTCTGGGAGCTAGTTAGAAATGTAGAATTTGCAGCATCACCTGGATTGCATGTATCATAACCTGCATTTGATCAGATCCCAGGTGACTCACTGGCACCAACCAGGGCATTTGGAATCTTGTTTTCCTTTTCAAATGTTTCTGCCTTTTCTGTCTGGCCCCTTTGCTTCTACTCGCCCCTTATTTCAACATATCTTTACAGAGGATTTTGATCTGACTTCTGGGCTGCTGGATCAAGCTTGCCTGCTTGTAATAAATTGCATAATGCCCCAGAGGGAATCTGTCTTTAGCTAGCAAAACACAATTCTGATGTCAGGCTATCTTTGGGGGTATTGGCCGTGCATGCTGCTGGGTACTCTGTGGTTAATATATAATTTTATTTTTTGTAAGGCAGAAATTAGATCAATGTTTCTTCATTTCCTTGGGTTTAAGAGTAACACATGCCAGGATTAATAGGTCTCAATTTTTTGAAAATGCTAGAATTTGTTCTATGTTGTCAGAACAAGAAATCATTTACTCTCTGAGTTCTTTATGCCCAAGGAATAGTGAAGCAATTATTGACCTTGGCCACAAGATTAAGCCTTGGAAATATTTGCTGATACATTCTTCACCAGGAAATATCACCATTTTCTCTGCCAATTACCGTGGGTTAATTATGAACTCCTACAATCTGACCTATTGTTTGTTATGCTTTATGCCAAGAAAACACCACTAAAAATGCCAGAAAATACTCACCAGCTGTTCTCCTCAAGTGCCATGGCATGGGTTTGTTCTACATGTTACTAGGTAATTAAATTCAAACCTGTGCTGGCTCCTAAGGGTATCCTCATGCTGAAAGGTTTTTCTCATATACTAAATAGTTTTGGTATTCAGTTACAGGTGCTGGAATAGGAAAAAACTGTATGCTTTTTTCCTCTATGCTTGACTACAGAACCATGATATTAACTGGTAAATTAGGAAAGTGTATGATTCACATCAAAATCAAAATCCATTTTGGCTAAGTAGATTCAACTCTGGGGTATTAAATTTCTTTCATTCTGTCATGTCTACCACTGTGACTAAATTAGCTGTGGCATCCCTAATTCAGTATTTTTAACTTTTAGTCATTAATTCTACAGAAGAGGACTTGATAAACTTTGCAGAAATTTGAATTAGTTTAGTTTTTGTTTCATTTTCTTTTACAGTGTTGGAGATTTAACCCAGGGCCTCATGCATGCTAGGCAAGCACTCTACCACTGAGCTATAGCCCCAGCCCTGAATCTTTTTTTAAATAGAATGTGGAAAAAAACAAACAAACAAACAAAAACCTTTTATCTCTATGACAGGGAAACTCTATGAACACAGTAGGTGCTCAAAAGTACTTGTTCTGTTTTGTAGATTATCAATAAAGATATTGAAATTCCACTCTGTTTAGCTGTTATGCCTAAAATCAAAGAAACAGAACACAAAGGGACTTGTTTCTTTTACCTATTATTGAAGATAATACATCATGCTAGAAGAAAAATTCTAACATCAATGGTTCTTTAATCCATTTCTAAGAGATATGCCTTTGCCTAGAGCTATGTTGATTGACCTTCAGGGTAATTTTAAACCCTAAGCACCACATCTGAATTGGAACAAAAATACATATCTTTCTTGCTGAGAGCAATATTCTTTTTAATTCAGTAAGACTTTATCATTTGCCTCGCATTATTGTAGGCAAGGGAAGTGCTAAAGATATAGAAAATATAACCTCTCCTTTCTATACAACATATATATTATTTCATGAAATAGAACAGGGAATGGCACATATAGATTAAGTCATGTTTAACCCAACTGAATCTCCTCTTGCAGCTCGTCTTTTGAGTGGTATAGTAGTTACCCAAGCCTCAAGTTCAGATTCATCCCAAGTACTCCCATTATCTTCTCATTATAGCCAATAGATCATCAAGTCCAGTCCTATTTCCTGATATATATTTCTTCACTTGTTATGCTGGTGATTGAGATTGGCCTGCGTTACTTCTGGTTTGGACCGTTGCAATATCCTTTTAGCTCTTGACTCATCTCTCTGACCCAGATTTTCTACCTAGCCAGATTCCTAAAACATAGTTATTAATTTTCTTCATCACTCACAAAGCAAAGTCCAGACCCTATTCCTTCTTCTTCTTTTTTTTTTTTTTTTTTTTTTGTGGTGTTGAGGATTGAACCCAGGGACTCAACACTTGCTAGGCAAGTGTTCCACCACTGAGACACATCACTAGGACTAGGATCCAGAACCTATCTTCTAGACCTATGCCTTCAGATTTGTCTCTGTATGCACAGACATTTATTTCTTGTGCTCACAACAGAACATACCCAGCTGTTCCAGCACCTGGATACTACTTCCCTGATCAAAGTATACTTATACCCCCTCTTCTCTCCACCTAAAAAATCAACAAAGCATCTTTCAATTTTCTATGTCAAGAAGTTTCTTATAATCATCTTCCTAAGTATGATGGACCTTCCTCTTCTTTAGTCCCATCCTAAACACTGAGCATACCTTGATTCTCTAATTACAACATTATATCTACCCCCACTCAGTTGTCAGCTCCTCAAAAACAGGATGTAGGCATTCATGCTCTCCATCTCTTCAGAGAGTAAAATATAGCAGGTACTCATCACAAGGCAAATGAAAGAACAAATGAACAAGGAACATAAAAAATCTTGGCCAGAATGTGATATGCCTATGGAATGATACCCAAGAAGGGGCTCAACCAGTATGTTAATTTCCTGTAGTTGATAAATGAATTTACCACCAACTTTGTAGCTTCTAACAATACAAATTTATAATTCCACATTCCAAGTGAGAACTATAAAATTTGTCAGCAGAAGTGCATTCTTTCTGAAGGCTCTAGAGGAAAATCTGTTTCCTTGTTTTTTCCTCCTCTGGAGTCTACTCCCTCTTATTGGCCCATGGGCTCACATCCCTCTGACATCAGCTTGTTGTCACATGTCTTACCCTGACTTCTCTACCTCACTCTTCCACTGATTAAGTACCCTTATGATTATATTGTACCCACCAATGTAATTCAGGATAAACTAGAATAATCCTATTTTATCCCCACTCTTAATTAATCACACCTGCAAAATCACTGTTGTCATGTAAAGTAACATATTCAAGGATTTGAATGGGGATATCTCTCTCAGGAGCCATTATTCTATCTACTACATTGGGATCAAGTCATTACTTACATATTATAAATACTGGCCAGACCTATTACATTGAAAGTAAGGTGAAAAGTAACTTAGCAGGGAGGAGATGTCCACCACTAAATACATTTCGTAAAAAATTATAAATGTAAACACCACCTGAGCATTGCAGCAAATTCCCAAGGCTGAGGCATGAGTATGTGTGCAGGTGCTCCCAGCAAGTGTGTGTGCGCACCTACACTCACAAAGCTGTTCTGATTCATCTCCAGGTCAAGGTTTTCTACTATACTCTCTGGACTCCACATTGCCCTTGTTCTTTTTCTAAAAGATATCTTCTGAAAATGAAGCTTAGTTTGATTTCATGTGTTATGGTGCCCAAGGTAGGCAGAGTGATTTGACTCAGCAACCTCCTGTCTAAAAAGACCCAGATGTTAAAGGGCTCTATTTCTGCACATTTACATTAGTCTTCAAGGCATGACAAGTGACACTCAGATTTCTATTCTTGAAAAGCACCTTCTGAAATTGGTTGGAGTACTTGAAGGAAGAATGTGAATATCTTTGGTTTTAGGTGGCTGTAATTTTTCCAAAGAGTTGCTTGCTTTGTTATTCCTTTGAAAAGCCTTGGGAAAACTCAGTCACATTGATTCCAGGCACCCTCATGGCAGGAAATTCAATTTTTCCCATTGATATTGCCTCCTTTTAAAATCCCCCCTGTCTCTGCTAAGGTCACATGTTGTTTGGCATAGCTTTAAATACATTTTTGTCCATGTGGGGCTGAAAACTTCTTCAAGATGGTAGCAATACCTTTATCGCCTTGAATAATAGTCACATGTGAGTCAGTCGAATGCTGCTTAATTCTTCTGCTTCTATTTTCTTGACCCTCCCTGTACCTATTCAGCAGCTCCTCCCTATATTCTCTCTGTAACTTCTTTATATGTGTATATTTGTGCACATGTGTGAGTGTGTGTGAGTGTGCATGTATGTGTGCATGAGTTTATATATAAGAGCCAAATGTCTTTTTTTCCTAGTTAATAACTGGATTTTGAATGTAATAAGATAGTATTCTGAAATATCAGCACTAATGCTCTTGCCCTGCAGAAAATAATGCTAGCATCTTGAAAGTCCTTTAGCCGACTACACTCTATTTCTCTATAACTAGAAACCTCCTTATATCATAAATACTTGTCATGCAAGTGTCTGCAAGTGACAAGATAATGCCTTATCAATCATATATTTTCCAAGTTATGCAGATGTCTCCTTTTCCGTTTGTATTGCCATTTGCAGAGGGTGAGAAAAATAAGTTTGAAGCATAAAAGTGAGAATATTATTGGGTCACTTCCCCCATATACTTGAAAAGTCAAAGATATTTTTCTCAGTGGTTTTAAGAAATACATTGTTATTCATGCAAAATCTGTCAATAATGATTAGACACTCATTTTATTATGGGACACTGGATGAGGGAAAGAGAATGGCGTGAGGTAACTTTCAGGCAAACTCAAGTTCTGTTGACTGAATTTGATTTTCATAGAATGGCTAACAACCCAAGGGAATAATCCAGAGCTGACAGTTATATATCAAGGAGTTCTCAGAATTTGGCTAAGCTTATTAGGGACAGAATTATCATTTATAAAGAAAATTCCATGGGTTTTTTAAGTACATGGAGTCCTCAAGCAATATAAACACACACACACACACACACACACACACACACACACACGCAGTGAACTATGAGATAGGCAGTGCTCAGTCTCAGGAGAATGACAGGTTGTCTTGACCCAGGCTGGATTTGAAGCTGAAGTTCGAGATATTGCAGAGCTAAGTTTTAGATCACTAAATAATCCCCTCTGGCTCATCTTCTCTGCTTAGCCTGTGTCAATTTTTTTTTAAAGTACCTGAATTACATTTTTATGTTGCTCTATAAATAAAGCAATTGTGACACTTTTAATACATTTATAGTTCCTGTAAGTCATTTCTCCTTTCACTTAATTGAAAAGAGGGTTGGACGGTTTGAATTTGATGATATAGTATGAAATGGAGTTCAAATTCAACTCAGAAATAAACACGCTTCTTAAAAATGTGAGTACAAACGAAGCATTAGGATGTTCAAATTGTTACTCAAAAGCATCTTATTCAAGTGGCTTAAGTCATTTTATAAACTATTAGAGAAACACACAACCAAGTGTAAAGAACTGTTAGCTCTTTAAAAACATAAGGTAGTCATCTCATTTGATTTTTCATTGCCCACTCAATTGTCTAGCACACATTTATTCATTCAACAAATATTAATTTATACCTGCTATGTTCCAGAGGTATTCTAGGAACTGGAGATACAAAAAATGAACATCACAATTCCCTCTTTGAAGGAGAGATATATAGAAAGCTCTGTGGGACAATGTAGGACTGTCATTTTATCTAGCCTAGAGAATGATAAAAGACTTCCTTGAAGAGATGATTCTTGAATTTAATTTTGAAGGGTAGTTCCCTAGGCTAAGGGGTGGCCATTCTGAGAAATGAGAAAGCTTAACAAGAATGGATTGTTGAGTACATGGAATGAGAGTGACAAAAGTTGATTTTTAAAGCAGAGAAAGATAGCAGTCAAGAAAAGCCTGAAAAAGCACACTGGAAAGTTTGAGTTCTAATCCAAAGTTCACAGGTAGTTGTTGGAGAGTTTTAAGAATTTGTAGAACATGATCTGCTTTGGGTTTGGAAAGATGACTGACAGAATTCTAGAAAATAGATTGGCTCTGGAAAATGGTATGAAACTGGAAAGAAGGAGATCAATCAAAGGTGTTTTGAAATCCAGGAGCTGGGTGTGTCTAGCCTAGAGTAGGGTTAGTGGAAATGTGGGATGCAAAGGAAAAAGATGAGCCAGGGGTAAGTTTTCTTTCTTGCTTGGGCAGCTGAGTAGATGCAAAGGTGTTTGCCAAGAGAAGTGATCATGAAGAAGTAGTGCTTGGAGAAGGAAGAGATTTGAGAGCAGAAGAATGTCCCCAGGGTTAGGAGGAGGGTGCATAGTAACACCATGGCAAAGAGATATACAGATGCATTGCCTCTCTCCTTCAGCAAGCAGGACACTCCCTCCCCTCCTTTATAAATGAAATCTCCTTTATCTACACTCCTCCAATGTCATTAAAAAACACTCTTTTTCTGGGATAGCTCATCACATTCAAAATTTTATTACATTGCCCCCTTCTTTGTAATGTCCACTTTTCTGCTCTTCTCTCATGTATAATTTTGGCATGTTGTTTACCTCTGTGTCTTATTATTCCTAACTATGTTACATAATTGAATTTTAGCATTAGAATTTACCTTAAGTCCCTTTCAACTCCGTCTCTTATTCTGTGAGGTTTGCTTTTTGTATGTGTGTGTGTGTGTACATGCAGCTTATGCATATACCCATATGAGACCTTCTCTTTGCAAATGCTTTGGTATGCCTTTTTCAATGTCAAGTAGATTTTTGGAAGGGTCCCACATGGGACCATCTAAGCCTGAATGAGTTGACTATAACTAATAACTAACCACAAGTTTTGTCTTTGTATTTTTTGGTACCTCATAAATTCCTCATATACTTGTCTACAGATTCCAAATTGAATGAGCTCTAGGACAGAAAGAACAGCTAATTTTCATACTTAACACTTTATTTCTGAGACCTGAGGAATTTGAGCACTTCCAATTTTGCTAAAAGTCATGATTTTCTAATAATTGTGCAACAAATGTCTTGGTTGTTACACAAATAAATGGATTTTTGTGACTGATCTGTCCAAAAGTTTTAATAATTTCATTATATTAAAAAAACAAGGAGTAATACAGATACAATGAAGAAAGTGAATTGTCCAGAAACAAAAGGGGAGGATGATAAGTTTGAGAAGAGAAGATGAACTTTAAAAATGCAAGTGAACATCTTAGGACAGATCATTTCCACTGTATCAAAAAGCCCTGCTATGAGAATCTAATTTTAGATTTTAAGGTCAGACTGGACAACATAAATCTCACCTCTTAAGAAAAACAACAAACAAAAAACATAATTAACAAAAACACACACCCCTGTTCTAACTCTGCATAACAGCATGCATGGATGTGCTTCTGAGGTGCACTGAAGGGGTATGGTATCTGATACTCCATGTCTTTTCCAGATAACCACTTATCTTCCCTACTCACCTCTTTGCAGTCATTATTTACATAAAAAAACTGTCAGTTTCCTTTGTTCAGTTTATTCAAAATTATTCTATCTCCCATTCAACACTCCCTATTTTCTTCCCCTTCTTTGATTTCATAATTTTAAACACATTATATATTGAACTTTCTGAAAAAAATGTTCTGTGTCTATGCCCATCTCTCCTTGCACAGCTATAATATATGTATGCCTATACCCTTTAACTGCATATCTGTGTATATCCATATAAATATATGGATAGATAAAAGGTAGATCCTAAACACATGTGTCTCCTTTGCTTACTGCTGTATCTGCAACCCCTAAAACAGTATAGGGGCCCATGCTACACATTAGATAAATATTTTCTGAATAAGCTAATGAAATTGATGGTTAACTGTTACGGAGCTATTTGCATATTTTAAAAATATTTCCTACGAAATTTATTTCCATTAATTTTTATGCACTTAAAAATGTTGTATAACCTTGAAATCATGACCAGAATGGCTATTGTTGAAGCAAAGATGAGAAATAAGTAGTTGATCCCAGAGGATCTCCACTGATACTTATAAAAGAGAGCATGAGAGGGATCTATTTCTAACAGCAGAGATTTAAGGTATTTCTTTTGTGATTCTTGACTTTTAAAATTTTTAAAGGATTTCCATAAAGTGTCTTAGATTTTTTTGAGAATTATGCTGTGGCAATACATTGTACAATAGCAGAAAATGGGAAGGGAGGTCTGGTGAATATGCTACTTTTGTTTTTGGAAGATTTTCATTCTCATTTTGTTTGGAAATCATCTCATAGTTGTTCCCCATTATCTGATAGATTCAGAGCTTTTGAAGGAAGACCAGAAAGAAATGAATTAATAGTCAGAGTTTTAATTGATAGCTCATGTAAGTAGAATAATATCATCTCACTAATTTCTGGTACATGCCAGCTTTTTCAAAGGAGTGGATAGTAAAGGCATTCTATAACCAGATGAGCTTCTTAAATAGACCTAAAAAGTCCCATACCCTACCCCCTCCATTTATCCCTACTGCATCTTCTTCAACCTGGAAATTCATGGAGATTTTGAGTTATCATTAACTGCAAAACCATATGCCCAAATAAGAGGAGGAGAAAGAATAGAGATTTAGAGACCCAAAGATTAGCTTTGACTTCCTCACTAACTAATCCCTAAACTCTCAAACATGTTTTTAATTTAATATGTTCATAGGTTCATTAATCTATTCAACAATACTTTTTTTGATTTCTTGTTCCATGCCAGGCACTCTAGGCTCTACCTAGGTGATAATATGAATGTGTTTGTTATTTGAAAAAAAAAAAGAAAGAAAGAAAAATATATTCTTTGCGCCCCTCCTAGTACCAGGCCCTGTTCCAAGGACTAATGATGGAGACGTGAAAACATCAAAGTCTCTGCTTCCACTGAACTCACATTATATAATGGGAGAATGACAATAAGCAGTGAAACCAAAACCAAAACAAATACACAAATATTGCCAGGTACTGGCAAGTGCCATCTTGGAAACTAGAGCCAGGTAATTGTGAATGAATCAAGGGGTGAGAATATAGAGATGAGTCGAGAGGAAACAGATTGCAATAATATACTTAGTGATTTTAAACTTGAAAACAATAGCTCTACAAAATCAGTTTATAAGAGTGAGGCCTGATGGTTAGGTGCCTTTGCTGGTGTGTAGGGCATTGATTGCAATAGCTAGGCTAAGGGCAAAGCAGTGGGTTAGAGAAAAGTATCTATATATGGGTGTGTGTTCTAAATAGAGAATAAATATTGAGAAAGTGTGTATATATATATATATATATATATATATAATCTACAATATACTCTACACCTCTCCATATATATTACAAGGATAGAGGAGAAGAAGGAAGAGAAGTGGAGGAGGAATAGGAAACAAAGTACAGAATAGGTATAAACCACATTTAAACGAAACAGAATAGACAGGACTCAGACATTCTTTAATTATTCACTGAGCAGATTCTCTATTGAGGCAATGTGCTAGACACTCAGACACACAGTACATGTGTGCAGGTATACAATATTTTACATAGGAAAGTCTGTTATACAGGAAACAGCATGAACTGGGTTGGCTGCAGAGAATACTTAGCAAATTCATGAATTGTGCCTGCCACATTTTATGTATTTTCCTCAAAAAAGATAATTACTTTTTAGAGTGTGTTAGCAAAGGAAAATGTGTTTTCATTTTAGAGTCATGTTTGTATTACATAAGCTAGTTTTCTTTTCCCCACAGGCCACAAAGTCTGGTCAGCCCTACTTTTACGGAAGGCAGTAATAAAGCCATCAGACTTTCAGTAAGGAAACAATTGCCTTGGGGATGAAAAGTGTGAGCTTATATATAATTCAAAAATTTACTGATTTTTTTCCCACCTATGCAGCACCTTCAAGAATTTAGCCACCAATTGAATATCCACATGCACACACATGCATATATCCATATGAACTAATTTTTAGAAAATATTCTCTAGTACTGATGAGTGTCACTACAAAATGCTTTCTCTTCCCATTAGATTGGATTACTGAGCCAGAGAGTGGAAGGTTTGTCCCTTCCTGACCAGGACACTGATGAGCCTCATAAATTAAAATTTATGTCTTCCCTTGTTACTGATGTACCACCTGGCTCTTTTGAATTATTGCAGCCACCAAATGAATTTTATAGTCCATTGGGGGCTGTCCATGCTTGTTAAGGTGATATTTCCATCTCTGGCGTAGCATGGAATCTCATCTCTTCCTTGGTGAATAATCACTGTGCCTAATCAAAGTGCTACCTTTTCCTTCTTGAAATGGTCTCCAAGTTATGTATCCTTTATTAGAAGGCCAGTCAAAAGATGGCATTGTAGACAAACCCTTAGGGACTTGATGATTATTGTGTAGCATCCTCCCTACATAGCAGATTCTGGTTTTGTTGTATCTATTCTCTAGATTTTTCCCCCCTATTTCCGATTGATATTTTTCTTATTTTTAATTTTTCTAGTTTCTATTATTTTCTACTTTTCATCCTCTGTTCTATTCAAGTTAGATTTTCTCCAGTAGGAAATTTACATATGTAACTGTATTTAATTATTTCAAGATCTGTATTTCTCTTCTTATATTATAAATATAAGAAGGTTGCCCATGGTCAGGCAGGGAATAAGAAAAAAAAAGCAGCATTTGACTTGAGATTATAGGATTCTAATGGCCATCCTTTGTTATATCTAATACTATCTCTTGGGAAAGAGATGAATTTCCCTCATTCTTCCAAACCTTACTCTAGTACTCTGGACATCTCCCCACACACTCTCCTGAGAGAAGAGAATTGCGGTACAATATTCACTCCAGCATCTTTCCAGCGATTTTCTTCTAAGTATAAGTCATGAAAGCAATATAGAAAAATAAAGATAAAATGTAAAATTTGGACTATGGAGATTTGGTTTTGAATGTAGTTCGGACACTAAATCGTCAGGTGAGCTGGGAAAATTTCATTCCAGTGTAAAGTCACGTAGAGCATGTGATATCTTGGGGATGTGAAGAGATTAAAATGAGACCTCACAGAGCTCCCATCTGCTAATATCCCTGGGCACTGTGAATGACCCAAAGGCAAAAAATAGCTGAGGTCAATGGTTTAGATGGTAAGGCCTTAATGAAACTACCTGAAAGTTTCTTCAAATCAGGTTCCAAGGGATGCCTATGTTTCTGTTTTTCCTGAGCCATGTATATTCAAATTACTCAGAATAATTACTCTAAAGACTTTGTTTTCAATAAAGTATACCAAAGTAAAATTTTGTGTTTTATGACTCAGAGACTCAGACTAATATAATGCCACTTATAAGTTTCCAGGATTCTGATTGCCATGGGCTCTTAATGAGACAAGATTCAGCTGGTTACTCTCAGGGGCCAGCATGGCAAGATGGGTTAAATGCACTAGACCATGGACAGTCCCATGGAGTTGGGGCAGGGGGTGATGCTAGAGACATCATATATTTCAGTCCTCCTGAGAAGCCTAGCAATCTCACTTCAGGGACCCTTGACTCAAAGGCAATGCAGATCTGGAGAAGATTTAAGGGACAGTTTTAGATGATATAAGGAATTCCTGAGTTTTCTGAGTCTTGTTAGATAGCTATGTCTTAGTCACCCTAGAGTGACAGGAAGTTTTGAGATAGATTCTAATTGAAACCCTCTTAATATCCTGAAGAACCCATCTAATGTTGAGGAATAGAGGTTCCTGTTCTAACACTACTATGTGGCAGGTAAGACTGTACCAGAGGAGATAACGTGCTTCATTTTAGCACAATGGTTATTATGAATTTGTGATTAAAGATTATAAGTCTTTACCCTTGAAAATCATCAAGTTCAAGATGCTGAGTAAAACAGAAAAGGAAGAAGTAGAGGTTCAAAGGAATTCACTTTTTCATCCCATGAAGAATTGGAGTATAACTCAGTGGTAGAGCACACTTAGTATGTGCAAGGGCCTAGATTCAATCCTCAGCACCAAGGTGGGGGGGTCCTCCCAATTAGCAGTATTAAGGTGAACTTCAGACTTGGATTTGGTTTAGTTGGGGAACAATACAAAGGTGTGTGGAAGAGATTGTGTGTATGTGATAATTTTGTCTCCATTTGTAATTACATCAAATTGAAATCCTTCCAAAGTTGGCTTGGAGATGACCGAAGAATATCTGATTTCCCAGCAACCAGGGCCATTACTGAACTGTTCTCTATATGGATCTATATTTTATTGTTGATCAAGCATAAGGAGTACACTTGAGATTCATTTATAGGGATTTTTGTCTACCAAGAGTGTGATGATTTTAGGATAATACACGAAGTCAAAATCAAGATGGCTTGCCAATATTAAAGATCTATTTTAGGCATATAATTTTCAGGTCTTAGCTCATGGTCCCATGGCCAAATCCAAATGCAAGATAATTATTGTCTGATTTTCTGAATTCCCTCCAACCCTTTCACTGGAATACAGGTCTCTCCTCTGACCCTGGCTGGTGGTTCTCTTACTGCTATTAAACATCTGAGAGAGCCCATTGAAGGGTGAGCAAACATGACTTCACTTTCTCCCTTACCTCATCAGAGTTCTGGGAATCACAGGTACAGTGTTTTTAGAAAAAATTAAAAAAAAAAAAATATATATATATATATATATATATATATATATATATATATATATATGGAAGATGTTTGAGTCCCTTATTTGAAAGATGGTGTAAAAGTTGAATAATTTGCCTCAAGTGAAAAAACAAATTAGATTTGATGTAGAAAGGAAGTCACAGAGATGGAGTGAAGAGTCATTTAGGTCCATTGATTTCATGTCTCAAATTGTTGTACATTTGAATCACCTGTGATACATTAAAAAAGACAAATATCCTGTTCTTAGACCCCACCATCTAAACAGGTATCTTGGGAGAGAGAAACTTGAGAATTGACATTTTAAAATAAATTCTTAGGGAATTCTAGATCATAGTCAGAATCAAGTATACTTATAGAAATCTTGTTTCAAGTGACTCAGTGATAGATATAACTATGTACCCCTCCCCAGTTAGATTATTTCTATGCTGCATTTCCTTTCTTTTCTAACAAATGCTATAAATTGAAGTTATTTTAAATCTTGCCTTAGCAGTTATCTTACATTTAATTCTTTGGGATGACTATATGGACACTTGGGAAGAAAACCAGTTAATTGATAAGTCAATTATCAGTTCAAAATGACTTTTGTCAGGGGCTTCTGAAGGCTTTGAAAAAGATCACTTTCAATGAAATTAGTATTGTTCACAGCAGGCACAGTTCTACACGTAGAGTTTGTGTGGTCCTTGTACTTTACCAAGTAAGCCTCCTCCTCCTTGGAGCCTCACTGTAACTCTGTAGGTAGGAAGTGATTGCTATACCCATCTAATAGATGAGGAAACTGAGTCTCTAGTTAGTTAATGGTTTTCAAGTACAATTCTACTCTACCCTTTCTGTAGCCCAGTGCTGCTGTAGCTGGGATATCTGTATTCATGCTGGCATTTTCCTATATATAGGAAAACTATTGGTTATATATGCTAGCTTTAGGCTTAGGCTACTTTTGTACTTCTCTGAATGGTCTTTCAAGGTTTGCAGACACACAGACAAAGCATATTTAAATGACAGTGTTGCTTCCACGTTACTACTGGTATAGAGCTTATTTTGTTATCTTGAGTATTTCCAGTAATTATTAATTTCAGAACAATGTTAAACAATACTTGTAATACCATAAATCTTTTGCTTGGTGCTAACTTTAATGGGAATGTATCTTAACATTTCACCACTAAACATGCCACTTGGCTTTTAGTTTGAGAAAGAAATTTCTTTGTATGTGTGTGTTTATTATATATTTCTTTGTAAGATATATACCCATATAAAATGCAGTATTAACAAGTATCCAACTCATTCAACTCTACACCAAAAGGCAAAACACCTATTAAGAAGTGGGGAAGTACTTGAATAGACATTTCTCCAAAGAAGATATATTGTCCAAATGAATACATCAAAAATGCTAACAACAGTAGTCATTCAGGAAATCAGAATCAAGAGCACAGTAAGAAATCTCTTCTAGTGGATTTATCTAGTGGATATATCTCTTCTAGAAATCCACTAGGATAGCTTTAACTTAAGAACAAAGTAATACAAAAATGGATGATCAGAAGTGTGGATGAGGTTGTGGAGAAATTGGAATCCTCACATATTGCTGGTTGGAATGTAAAATGGTGATCCATAGTGAGAAACAATTCAGCCTTTCTTCAAAAAGCTAAATGTAGAATTAACAAGTGCCTCAGTTATTTCACTTCTAGGAGTATACTTCAATAAGTAGAAATACATGTTGTTATGGATTGAATTCTATCCCCTCAAAATTCTTATGGTTCTATTGTATTTAGAGATAAGACATTTAAAGAAGCAATTAAGGTTAAAATCAGGTCACCAGGTCTTTATGCTTTGTCCTAATTCATTATGATTGGTGTTCTTATAAAAGGAGGAAATAACAGGGATGTCTGTGTATACAGCAAAGGCCATGTGAGCACATAGCAAGGAGATAGCAGTCTATAAAGCAAGGAAGAAGATCTCAGAGAAAACCAACCCCACATGCACCTTGGTCTTGAACTTCCAGCCACTAGAACTGTGAGAAAATAAATTATGTTGTTTAAATCACCAGTCTGTGATTTTTTTAGTTATGGCAGACTTCATAGTTTAATAAAGATCTTGGTACCAAAAACTTGCACATGATTCTCATAGCAAAACTACTCACGATAGCTAAAATGTAGAAACAACACAAATCTATAGTTAAGAAAAATGTGGCATCTTTATATAGTAGAATGTTGTTCATCCATAAAAAAAGAATGAAGCTGGGTGCAGTGGTGCAAGCCTATAATCCCTGAGATTCAGGAGGCTGACGTAGATAGGAAGACCACAAGTTCAAAGCCAGCCTCAGGAACTTAGGCCCTAATAAATTAGGGCCTGTCTCAAATAAAATTAAAAAAATAGGTTGGAAATGTGGCTTAATAGTTAAGCACCCCTGGGTTTAATCATCAATTAAAAAAAAAAAGAAATGAAGTACTGATGCCTAGGCCTATTGCAACAGGGATGACCCTCAAGAATAAGATGATAAATGAAAGAAGCTGGAAAGAAAGGTCACATATTATTTCAATCCAATTATATAAAAAATTATGAATAGGTACATCCATTCAAACTATAAATTAGTGGTGCCAGAAAAGAGGAGGGGAAATGGGAATGACTGATTAACGAGTATGTTGTTTCAGATTGAAGAAAACATTTAGAAACTAGGTAGATGTAATGGTTCTAAAACATTATGAATGCACTAACTGACTGATTTGTACACTTTAAAAATCATCATGTCGTACACTTAAATTTATGCAATCATGTTTGTCAATAATGCCTCAAACTTGGGAAAATGAATAAAATGATGAATTTTATGTTATGGGAATTTTATCTCAGCAAAAGAAGCACACATAACAAAATAAAATAAATGACCCATGTATTTTATTCAGATAATTCCAAATGAAAAATTTGAGGGTAATTTTTTGAATCTCTGTTTAATATTTTCTACTAAGTTTTAATATTTACCCTCTTTGTATGGTGAATTGTATTAATAGATTAACTCATTTGAACCAAACTTGCAATACTACTATGAAACCTAGTTTCTTTTCTGCTTCATGCTGTTAGATAACATTTTAGTTTGTATTTTTGCATCTAAATACATATAATGTACCCACAGTTTCTTTCTTTTTTGTACTATTTGACAAGTATTTAATTAGATACTGGGGATTGAATCCAGGGGTGTTTTACCACTGAGCTACAGCCCCATCTCTCATTAAAATTTCATATTGTTAAGTTGCTGAAGGTCTTGCTATTTGTTGTAGTTTAATGTGCATTTCTGACATGACTAATAAAACAGAATATTTTGTGATATATGTACTGGCCATTTGGATAGCTTTTTCTGTGAAATTAAAACATGTGGTCAGATTTTCTATGCAGTTGTGTCCCTTTTTCATATTGATATATTTTGATTTTAATTTATTAATATTTGTTATAAATTTATTACAAACATACTCTTCCAGTCTATGAATTGCCATTTTATCTTATTTTGGTGGTACCATATATTGGCTTCTTTTTTCCTGTTATTACCTTTATTTTGGTTCAGTTTTGGATTTCATCTAAAGTTTGAGGAATCAAGATAGATTTAAGCAAAACTGTCTTGTTATGCTATACTATATATATATATATATATATATATATATATATTATAGAATATTATATTATAGAATTTTATATATATATATATATATATATAATTAGGTCCCCTTTATTTCTAACTTTGAGTTTTCAATTTTTTCTCTTATTTTACAAGCAGGATAGGTTAAGTAACACTCTAGCAGGGATCTTTTTTGTCTGCCCCAAATTAGTCTTTGGATTTATATGTTTTGCAGTTTTTAATATCTTAATTTTGACTTTTATCTTTATTAACACATTATTTTCTCTTAATTGTACCTTTGCTCTAATTTCTTTTGTTGAATAATTAATCTATGTATTTTATTGTTTCTTTTAAGAAGAAGACATTTAATTATACAAATATTATTTTAAGCACAGTACTATTTGTTGTAAAATAGTGGGATGGAAAGAATGACTTGGGAAAACATCTTTCAATTCATGTATGTTGTCTCAGAAGATTCTTCCTCTTCAAATTACCAAATGTTCATTTCGTTCTTCCAAGAAGTACACATAGCTCTCAAATACATTTAGCAAATGTGCAGCCAGTGTGTGTAGCAATTTAACATTTAGCCACCTTTTATCTAGCCATTTTTAACCCTAAAACTAATTTTACCTGCCTCTTGAAGAGATGACATGCAGCAAACACCTGAATACTGTCTTCCTTTTGATCTTCTCATTCCTCAAAAAAAGGACCCTGAGATGATTCCACCACCTATGGTGAATCTCACATGGAGTCTGTAAAAGTTCTGGATCCACTGTAGTAAATAAACCTTTCTTGATTTGTTCCTATCTTAGTCTGTGTTGCTATTACAGGTCACAACACATTGGGAAATTTATAAAGAATACAAATTTATCTTTTCACTCTCTGGATATTGGAAGTTCAAGATCAAAGCAAGTTTTTTGAGGAGGGATGGTTTCTGCATACAAGATACTAACTACATTGCTGCTGCTTCTGGAAGGGATGAATGCTCTGTCCTTAGGAGGCCTAAATTGGAATTGGAAAAAAAAAAAAAAAAGAACATGGTGCCTCCACAATCTTCTTTATAAGGTACCTGAGCCAACCCACAAGTGAGGATCTCACTTGTCCTCATTTACTTTTATAGTCTCTATCTACCACCAGAGCTCTCAAATTAGCCACTAAGTTTCAATACCTGTATTTTGAAGAGGACAAAAGAATTTAAACCATAGCAGTTTCCAAACCTCCCTCTGTGAAATATTATTCATTAGGTTGGGGTTGATATTGAGACTGTCCACTTGTTTCTAGAACATGGGTTCCCTGCTCCACTTTTCACTGGACTTATAGCTTATAATTGGCTCTAAGGAGAACAGATAATGATTTCTAAACTACCATCTTCAATCAGACTGTGTACCAAGTAGAATTTACAAGTGATTTCTATTAATAATGCTTTTATCAAAGAACAAACTGCCGCAGTCTGGCTGGGCACAAAATCATGAGCCACTCAAGCAGGAACAAACTTTATTTTTGAAACTGCTGCCAATGGGCCATACGCGCCCGGGAAGATTGCCGATCCACACACGCGGTGTTCTCCTGGAACCCCAGAGGAAGTTCCTCCCCTGGAATTCCCTCCTACTGTACTTCTCCAACCAATGGGAACTCTCCAAAAGTCCCATAGCAGGCCTAGGTGAACAGCAGGAGTCCAATACCCATATGAATGCAAATCTAAACATAATCATAACATCTCAATGGCTAGCTGGCCTCACCTTTCAACCAAAAATGCCATGCATCATATTACTTAGCTATGGCTCTTAGCATCTCCGCCCTTCTGTTTAATTAAGCAACAAGCAATGTGGCTAGGGACCGTGCCTGTTAGGTTTGTCCAATTCAACATATGGTTCTTACCCCTCATCGGAAAATTGACCTGTAGGCGTCAGCCTCCTGTCTTAGGTTGATACCACTGTAATTGGATCATACCCGTCACTGACTACCGGTCCAGCATATAGCCATACTTGTGGATAGGCCTATGCACCAGTGGGGGGTGAGGTTCTTTGCCTCAGCTCTGTTGGTCCCAAAATTAGACCATCACTAGTAGAAGGAAGGAGGTTACAGAAATGCCACGACACCAAGGCAATTGAATGCTCTTTAAAAAAAATTGCAACACTGGTGACACATCAGCAAAGATACGCCAGCACTACCATAATTCGCTGCATCAACAGATAGAGCACAATGCATACAAGTGATACATAGTCCAGGCAAGTTGTATAAGCAGTTCAAAGCGGAGGAATCTATCAATATGTCCATTTCCTCCCAAAATAAATCGACTCAGTGATTGAGGATTACTTGTTGAGTTATTATTCATTGATGCATCAGTTTATACATTTTGTTGTGATAACTATCGAAGAAACTGTAGTTTGGTTTCATCTTGTCTTCACCAGCACTGGGATGAAGATAGGAATTCTGACAATGATGCTAAAAAAATTATGTAACATTCCAACAGGTACTAAGAAAAAAAATTTTTGAACAATTTACATTATCCTGAACAGAATTATTAAATATAATGAAAAGGAAAGGTGAAAGTAAACAAACGGATCTGTTAACCTGCTTATTTGTACTCATATTAAAACAATTCTCAACAGCTGTTTACCCAATTTAAGTTAAACCATTAAAATCACGTGAATAATAAAAAAAATTCGGATCCATTTATTCATGAGCGCTCCTCATATGTGATATATGGACATACGGACATACAGACACAACACAAAACAGAAGTGTGCACACGTAACATACAATACATAAGACAATAGTAAAGGCCTTGTAGCTTTACCTAGGTGAAATCTCCATTGCAATGTTTAAAAACTCCATAGTCAAAAAAATAAAACTGATCAGAAAAATATTAACCTAGGTCTGTATGAGCTCAAAAATAAAATAGAACTTTATGATGTGGGAAAAGGCAATAATAAAATAGATAATGAAAAAAGCATCCTGGTTAATCACTGTCGCAGATGTAAGGATAGCCAAGCTGGAGTTCTGGATATCAGCTGTTATGGATTTGAGTCAAATCATCTTCTTTTTGGTCTGTAGAAATTGTTTTGGTTAATCTCTCTGGAATCCAAATCGGCTGCTGTTCTCTCTGTGGAAAAACACAAACAGAGCGCTGACTCCAGACAATCACTGGGTCAGGACCTTTGCATTGTCCTGTTAGAATATCCTTCCAAAGTACCTTGGGCTTATGTACATTTTTTGGATACAAATGTCTTTCCGCAGCACTAAGCCCTGATGAATCCAAATTTAAAAAGTATAGAGTAAAAAGGGTTATTTTAAGTTTATCTTTGGGGGATATATACCCCTTTCCAATTTCCTCCTTTTGTTTTAATAACTACACTTTAATAGTTTGATGAGCTCTTTCAACTATGCCTTGTCCCTGTGGATTGTATAGAATTCCTGTTATGTGAGTAATGCCAAATGATGAGCAAAATTGTTTAAAAGAGGTAGAAGCATAACCAGGACCATTATCTGTTTTTAACTGTTTTGGAACGGCCACAGTGGCAAAATTTTGTAAGCAATGAGCTATAACATCTTTAGTTTTTTCTCCTGCATGAAGGGAGCCCATCAAAAATCCGGAAGAAGTATCAACTGTAACATGCAAATATTTTAATTTTACAAATTCTGGCAAGTGTGTGACGTCCATCTGCCAAATATGGTTAGGTATCAATCCTCTAGGATTGACTCCAAGATTAGCTTGTGGTAAAAATGTCACAAAATTTTGACATTGTTTTATTATATGTCTGGCTTGTTCTTTAGTTATTTTAAAATGCTTTTGTAAAGTATTAGCATTGACATGGAACCTTTTATGAAAATTTATAGCTTCTTCTATTGTGGAGAAAATATGTATGTCATGTGTAGATTTATCTGCTAATTCATTGCCCAAACTAAGGGCTCCAGGCAATCCTGTATGTGCCCTGATATGTCCTATAAAGAATGGATCTTTTCTGTCCCAGATTAGACTTTGTGTAGTGGAAAACAAAGAGAAAACAGTAAAAGAAGGGGAAATCCTACCAGCATCTTCAAGGGATACTATAGCATTAATTATGTACTGACTATCAGAAAATAAATTAAATACAGAATCTTTAAACATCATAAAAGCTTGTAATACTGCATTAAGCTCTACCTTTTGAGCTGATTGTTTGGGTACTAAAAATGTAAAAGTTTGATCAGGGGTAACTACTGCTGCTGTACCATTATTTGACCCATCAGTGAATATATTTGGAGCATTCATGATAGGGGTTTTTCTTGTCATTTTTGGAAAAACTACAGGATGCTTAGACCAAAAAGACAACGAAGGATTAGATGGTAAGTGATTATCAAATGAAACATTAGATTTATACATGATTATTGCCCAAGTATTTAACTCATTAGCTAACTCATCAATTTGATCCATAGTATATGGAGTGATAATTTTATTGGGAGAAATCCCAAACATTCCCTTTGCTGCTTTTATTCCTTTGTGTATTAATTGTCCTACAGCCTCAGGATATCTAGTAAGAATAGTGTTAGGAGAATAAGATAAATGTATCCACAATAATGGACCTTCTTGCCAAAATACTCCTGTAGGAATATTTTTGTTGGTAGTATAATAAATAATAAAGGCAAACTTATATCAATTCTATCCAAATGCATATTTTCCATATATGTTTCAATAATTTTTAATGCCTTTCTTGCTTCAGGCATTAACATGCGGGGTAAATTTGGATCTGATGGACCTTTCAGGATATCAAATAAAGGTCCTAGCTCTCCTGTTGGTATGCCTAGATAAGGCCTTATCCAATTTATGTCTCCCAATAACTTTTGAAAGTCAATAAGTGATTTGAGTTGATCTACTCGTATTTGAATTTTTGGTGGACGGATCATGGTTGAGGATAATAGAACTCCTAAATAATTAATTGGAAGATTTAATTGTACTTTATCTATTGCTATCTCTAGATTATAATTTTTTAGTAAATTTGTAAGTGTGGCATAACATTCTAGCAATGTGTTTTTATCTTTATGTGCCAATAACACATCATCCATATAGTGAAATATTTGTAGTTCAGTATTTTGATTTCTAAGTGACTGGATTGCTTTGTTAACATAAATTTTGAAACATAATTGGGCTGTTAGCCATCCCTTGAGGGAGTACTTTCCATTCATATCTCTGATCAGGACCTTCATGATTTAGTGCAGGGATAGTAAATGCAAAATGTCGACTATCCTCAGGATGAATTGGAATTGAAAAAAAAATCTTTAATATCTATAGCTAAAATATACCAGGTTTTTGGTAAAGCAGACAATTGAGGAATCCCTGATTGAGCAGGTCCCATAATAACCATTTCATTATTAATGGTTCTTAAATCTTGCAATAATCTCCATTTACTAGATTTCCTTTTAATGACAAAAATGGGAGTATTATGGGGAGATATGGAAGGTTGTATATGGCCCTCTGCTAATTGTTGTTTGACCAGGTCATGGGCTACTTGTATCTTTTCTTTAGTCAGGGGCCACTGAGGAACCCACACTGGTCTTTCTGATTTCCAAGTAATTTTGATTGTCTCAGTGGCCCTTTCTGAAAATCCAATCCATGTCTATTTATTCCTTGATCTATTTGAATTGGTGCTGCTATTCCTTGTTCTTGTTCTATTGATCTTTTTTCTTTCCTAAAGCCTTGTCTAGCCCCAGTAGTGGGCGCATTAGGATTGATGTTATTTATTAATGTCAAACCTAATTGATCTAGGACATCTCGTCCCCATAAATTTATAGGAAGATGATCCAATACATAGGGCTGTATAGTTCCTTCACATCCTTCAGGATCCTTCCAATCTAATACCATTGCACTTCTACGGGGATTAGTCACCACTTTTAGGCCTCAAAGCATTTGAGTGACTTGTTGTAATGGCCAATGTTTTGGCCATTCTTGATGAGATATGATGCTAAGGTCAGCACCTGTGTCCAGTAGCCCATTAAATTTATGTCCTTGAATATTTAGTTTTAGCATGAGGTGAGAATCTAAATTTAAAGACAGCATAGCCCAATCTACACCTGTGGAGCCTAATCCTCTGGAACCTCTTTCTACAGTATGACTGGAAAATTTATTATGTAGGCTAGATATTATTAATAACTGTGCTATTCTATCTCCTGGTGAAATTACTGATATACCTCCTGGAGAACTAGCTATAATTTTTATTTCACCCTCATAATCGGGATCAATTACCCCAGGACGTATCATAAGTCCTTTTAGTGTAGAAGAACTGTGTCCCAATAATAAGCCTACTGTTCCTTGGGTAAGAGGTCCTTTTACTCCTGTGGGAATGATTTGAACTCCCATCTCTGGAATTAGTTCTGCTCTGGCAGAGGCGCAGATGTTCAACCCTGCGCTCCCTCTAGTTTGTCTGATGAGGGATTTAATGGATAATGTGTCCTGGGCACTACCTTGATGTTGCTTCTGGGTTCCTCCAGTACCCCGTATATTTGTGGTTTTGGGTCCTGGAGCATTGGGCCCTTCAGTCTGTTTTTTGGCAATGGAGCCTGATGCCTTTCTCCACGATATCATAGGTAAACACTTGGTCCTTGTCTGTTTTTTGATAATGGAATACGCTCTATGGTGGTTTGAGAACGGCATTCATTAGCCCAATGTTTCCCTCTACGGCATCATGGGCAAATACCTGGTATTCTATTCCTTTGATACCTAGCTTTGTTAAACCCTCCTCCTATGGGGCAACTCCTTTTAAAATGTCCTGTTTGATCACAATTATAGCATGTTTTTGGCCTGGCATCTAAAACCTGTTGTACCGCTGTTAAGACTTGCCCTTGTTCATTAATGTCTCTACATAATTTAATATATGTGTTTAAATCTTCATGTCTCCGTGGTCTCATGACCTCTTTGCAGCAACGATTTGCTTGGTCATAAGCCAGTTGTTTTATAAATGGCATTGCCTGTTCTGTATCGCCAAGTATTCTAGAAGCTGTTTGAATAAGCCTATCTACAAATTCAGTGTAAGGTTCATTAGTTCCTTGTATTACCTTAGATAATTGTCCTTGTATATCTCCATTCCCCTGTAAAGTTTTCCATGCCCAAACCTCATCTACAGCAATTTTTGCATATGCGCCAGGATCATATTCAATTTGTTGCCGTTGACCCTCATAAGGTCCTTTTCCTAATAACATATCTAGATTTCTTTGAGGGTATCTGGCTGCTGCATTTCGCCTAGCTGTCTTTATGCAAAATTCCTCATTGGCGACCTTCCATAACAAATATTGTCCTCCATTTAGCACAGATAGACACATGTTAGTCCAATCTGCTGGCGTCATGTCTAAGTTGGTAATGGATTCGACCATGCTCACAATGAAGGGTGCTTGCGGCCCATAGGGTGTTATAGCCTCCTTTAATTGCTTCACTGTTTTGAAATCTAAAGCATGGTGAATTCATTACCCTCCTGCCTGCTCAAGTATAGGGCATGCTAATCTTTGGGGTCCTGCCTCAGGATTCCATCCATCAACTACGGGAGTTGAGAGCCGCTCAGCTGTAGATGGAGCTGTTGGTTGAATTATGCCCTCTGGTGATAGAACAGAGTTATTAGCAGCCTTCTGTTGTAATTCCCTGCCTAATGGTTGTTTTTCATCTAAGCTTTTTTTCTTCAAATTTTCTTCTGTCTGACTAGCTCAAGAGACTTTCTCTTTTACTTGACCTAACATGTTTTCTACCATAGTTTGGACCTCTAACAATTTACTTAACAGTCTTTTGGTTTGTTTTTTACTAGTTTATAATGTACTATAAAGGTAAGGCAACCCAATAAGATAGCATAAATCAAAACCGAAACAGAATGAAATAAAAACGTAACAAAAAATATTTGTATCAATTTTCTTAGGGCCGAACAACTTCAAACCTTGAGCCAACCATTTTTCCCAGTTTGCCTGAGAAAATGCTAGGGATAGGCAGCTTGAAACAAAAACAAAATAAATCAAAACAAGAACACATTGTTTTTTGAAATGGTCACCCATTTTTTCGCCTTCCCTCAGGGGCGAGCAATTTTACTCACCTCCAAGCTTTAGGTGTTCCCCATACGGGCCACCAATTGCCGTAGTCTGGCTGGGCACAAAATCATGAGCCACTCAAGCAGGAACAAACTTTACTTTTGAAACTGCCACCAATGCCCCATACGCCCCCGGGAAGATTGCCGATCCACACACGTGGTGTTCTCCCAGAACCCCAGAGGAAGTTCCTCCCCCAGAATTTCCTCCTACTGCACTTCCCCAACCAATGGGAACTCTCCAGGAGTCCCGTAGCAGGCCGAGGTGAACAGCAGGAGTCCAATATCCATATGAATGCAAATCTTAACATAATCATATCATCTCAATGGCTAGCTGGCCTCACCTTTCAACCAAAAATGCCATGCATCATATTACTTGGCTGTGGCTCTTAGCACAAACCTTTATAGTTTTGAATGAATGATGTTAAAAAGAAACTTTAAGTTTCTACCTATTACATTTTTATGTAGTGAGGTTCTCTCTCCCTCTCTCTCTGGTTGCAATTCTTTGCTAATCAAGGTGCGAACATAGAACAATATGTGTTTCTGTGTATATTGTCAATGAAGCAATAAAAGAACATTTGATTAGACAAATGAATGCTTCCTGACAGCATACAATTCTAAGGAAACTATTTGTTAAAAAATTTCTCCCAAAGCATCTAACGGAACCCTGATTTTTTTTTTTTTACTCTTTTTCTAACACCCTCTTACTGAGATGGCCCACAGTTCCTCATGGTTTTGTTGCAATGAGCTAGAAAGCTCAATTTTTTTTTTAAGGATGTTTCTGAGGTTTGGGGCCATGAATTATTTATAGGTAATATGTTTTTATTTAATTCTCAAATCTATTTTGGAATATTTATGGAGGCTTATTATTTACTTGATAGGAAGTAAATAATTTAATCACAATTGTAAAGTGTTGGTGAAGATGTGGAGAAAAAGGTACACTCATACACTGCTGGTGGGACTGAAAACTGGTGCAGCCAAAATGGAAAACAGCATGGAAATTTCTTGGAAAATTGGGAATGAACCACCATTTTACCCAGTTATCCCTCTCCTAGGTCTATACCAAAGGACTTAAAAATAGCATAGTACAGGGACATAGCCACATCAATGTTTATAGCAGCACAATTCACAGTAGATAAACTATGGAACCAACCTAGATGCCCTTCAATAGATGAATGGATCAAAAAAAAAATGTGGCATATATACACAATGAAATATTACTCAGCAATAAAATAGAATAAAATCATGGCATTTGCAGGTAAATGGATGGAGTTAGAGAAGATAGTGCTAAGTGAAGTTATCCAATCCCAAAAAACAAATTCTGAATGTTTTCCTCAATATAAGGAGGTTGATTCATAGTGGGATAGGGAGAGGGAACATAGGAGGAATAGAGGAACTCTAGATAGGACAGAAGGTTTCGAGCAGAAGGATTGTCATTATCCAAAGTACACGTATGAATACACGAATTGGTGTGAATATACTTTGTATACAACCAGAGATATGAAAAATTGTGCTCTATATGTATAATAAGAATTGTAATGCATCCCTCTGTCATATATAAATAAAAAAAATAACAATTGTCACATATTTAGCAGTAAAATTTTATGAAATAGGTTTAAGAAATGCTTTTATATATATACACTATGTGTTTTAATCTTCAAGTATTCTATAAGCATTTTTATTTTTCAATAATAAAATTGAAGCTCTGTAATATTTATTGGCATTTATAATGTTACATGATTAATCTATATCTTCATGTTGTGAAAATCTATTATTAAGATAGCCACTAATTATGCCACATAACCAAGAGGAATCCAAGGTTCAGAAAGGATCAGTATATTTCCAGAAGGTACATACTTAGCAGGTGGCAGAGTCAGCATTGTCTCTGAATCTTACAGTTTTGAGTGTTACAGTTTCAATAGAAGAGTCTTCCTGGCAAAGAGATGGGTGGTGGGGGGAGGAAGGACATGTGCTTTTAAGGATACAGAATGCATTTCTCATTAGTTACTTACATCTTGAGGGAGCAAAGCAAGAGATGGGGCTAGAAAAGTAATCAGTGTAATAGGTGTGGTGTATGTGTGTTCATGTGCACACACATAAGGCAGAAGAGATTGAGCTACTTTCAAAATAAAATAAAAAGCTATTGATGCAGGCGACTGCCATGTAAAATTGTGTAATTTTGAAATACTGTTCTGACTGCAAAGTAGAAAATGGATTTGAGAAGAACGGCATCAGTGATAAGGAGACCAATTAGGAGGGTGTTGTAATGCTCTGGGAGAAAATTACATTTTGCCTTCAATGACAGTGTTGTCAGTAACAGTAGAGACATGCAGAGAGATTCAAGAGTTTTATGAATTATATTCCATGGGATCCATTATTGATTGTTATTGATTGCATTTAGGGGATGACAGAGTGAGTGGAGCCAAGGATAACAACTAAATATCAGACTTGAATACATCAGGATGATCATAAAAGTATATTTGTTGGGGGAGATTTAGCTTTGGTCATGCCCATTTTTTGAGTTGCCCATAGATATGCATTTAATTAGGCAGTTGGATACTCAGGCCTGGATCTCTAGAGATTGTGTGTGTGTGTGTGTGTGTGTGTGTGTGTGTGTGTGTGTGTGTTAGAGATCTGCATATATTTAGGAGTGGATATCATGGTACTAGAGAGAATTACCCTGGGAAGTTTCTAAGAGTAGAAGAATCAGGACCAGGCTTTGAAAAACAGATATTCAAAAGATAAACACAGAGAGGAGAGAATGCAGGGGAGATTTAGGAAAGGTGAAAACCATGGCAGCAGGAAGGAGAGGTGTCTCATCTCAGACTTGAAGCTATTAAAACTAATAATGCAGAGTGCCATTGAATTTGGCAGAGACTCAAGATATTGAAAAACATTCCTTTCCTTTACTTTTTGCATTGGCTAAAGGGGCATCTATAATCTCTTTTTGAACCTTCTCTTTTTCACACTTCCTGTTTCCTTAATCATTAGTTTTTGACTCCAGTTCTGCCAATCGTTGCTGGCTCCATCTAACATAGTATACCCCTAGGTCTTTGAGGTGGTGATATCAGTCTAGAAGTGGTGGCAAGTCTTTATTATGTGTTTTTGACAGATGTATCTGCAAGATGTAATCTTCAAAGCAGTGCATCTATTTAAAAAAAAAAAAAAAAGATAAATTTCTCTCCTGTTAATATTGGGCCATTCAGGTAACACAACTTTTCTTGATAAGATATTATGCCAAAAAATTGTCTAGGTTATTCCTCTGCCTTACCAAAGATACTTGCTGTCAGATCAGGCTGGGCGGGCAGCAACCAAAGGAGGCAGATTTAAAAGGGCCGCTGAACAGGCTTTATTGAGATATCACTCCCGGGCAGAACTCAATCAGAACCACAGAGGGGACAGGGGAAGGGTCTGAGGAGAAACCATGTGGAAGCTCAATCAGACTGGACTTTTATGGGGCTTAAAGCAGGGAAGGAAGGGCTTGGGACAGGAAAAGGTGTCTCTAGGGTCCCTTGCCCTCTTGGAGTTGGTCAGGGGAGTTGGCTGAACTCCAGGATTGGCCAGGGGGTCCTGCTGATTGACAGGTGTTAGGAGATCTGGCTGATTGACAGGCATTTCTGCTGGCATCTGATCAATGTTCAAAGCAGCGCAGGCTGCTTTGTTCTAAGTTGCCACTAAGTTGCCACCAAGTTGCTGCCACCGACCTAACACTTGCCCCACCACAAATCTGAAGGAGAATAAAAGGAGATTAAGTACAAAGAAAATTCTGTCTTGTAATTCCAAAATATATGAAGAAACTATAGAGGAAATGGACATTCTGATGAGATGTGCCCATTTTATACACAAATGAGCAGCAGAGCTCACAAATGTTATCACACTCCTATCAAATCTCATTTAGTTTTGAGACTCTTGGTTCAATTTCTGCTTTTAAATAAATATTAAGTCTGTTACATTTTAAGTTAAATCTATTATTATATTTACCTTGGAAATTTTGCTCTCAAAGGCACATTATCTATCTTCTAGTTTATCATTAAAAGCACTCAAGTTAAGAAATCTTTTACACAATGACGATTTTAACTATAGCAATGGCAATATTGAAACTATTCTGTTTTTCAGATTTAGATCACTCCTCTTGTTTTTTCAATTTTGCTTCATTTAACTTTGTGTTCCTTAGTGATTTTGAAAGTTTCTCTTTATGCGGGAGGAAGTGGGGGTGGCTGCTGTTGACCAGTGAAGATGATGAGTCCTTGCTTCCCCAATGTTGAAGAATAACACATACAAGCAAGTCGAGCCAAGGTCAGAGTAGAAATTAGAAGTTTGTTAAAGGATAGCAGAAAAGACTTCTTCTGGAGGAATAAGGGGACCCAAGAGGTGGAATCCGTGGAAGTGCAGTTGTTTCCCCTTTTTATAGTTCTTTCAGTGATGGAATGTAGGTTGGAAGGCCCAAGGGGTGGGACAAAGAAGTAATATGGGCAGGAAGGACTTCATTAACACTTCTTTGGGATGGGCTCTCTTCAAATCTGCTGGGGCTGTTCATTAACATTTCTTGGGGATGGACTTGGGGCCTAGGGCTTTTCTCAGGACTTCATTAACATTCCTGAGAGTTGCTCAACTTTTCCAGGAATTCATTCTCAGCATGGCCTCCATTTTAGATTTCACTCTATAATAGACCTGATTTAGATAACTACTCTGACTACCCAATTTTAAATCTGGCTTCAGTATTACTACTTTTTTTCTCTGGGTCCTGATTGCTTCACATTTCATTTTTTCCACTTCACTTCCATGTTTTTCCAACTCCTACTCAGTGTCCAAAAAAAAAAAAAAAAAGCTTTTTAATATATTTTAAAAACAAAAAAACCTTTGAAATGATACCATCTCTGTCACTTCACTCTCACTTTTTAAATTATAAACTAAAAGTAAAAATTGGCATATTGATAAAAGCTTCCAAGGATTCTGCCTGCTGCTTCCTGGTGATTAGGTGTGAGGTGGCCTTTCTCAGTTCAGATAAAAAATATGCAAATGATGATATTTAAATCAAAATGACAGTGTAGTTGAAGAGGGAGGGACCCATTTATTTCCTTTCTTCCCTACTTTTTTCTCTTTTGAATGGCTACCTAGGGAGCAGTTTATAACTCCTTGATTGAGGAGTAGAAGATTAAGGAAAAGCTCACACATACCTGCACACAGTTCCCCACCTGGGAGAGAAAACATCCCTGACCTTGGTTCAAATATTCTAAGTTGTCCATCCTGTGTTCAGGTGATACTTTAGGTTTTGTGACTTTTTTGCATAGAAAAGAATCACAGATTTTGAGCACTTGGTATAGGGCAACCTTTGTCCTGGGTTTTTAAATATTTTTTCATTTATTTCATAGAATAATCCTCCTATCCTTATATTTTCACATAAAGAAACTGAATGTGGTGATAGCAAGTTCTGAATGCAACATCTAAGATTACTGACCAGAAAGTGAGGGTGGTAGGACTAGATCTGTTTGATTATAAATTACTTGTGATTGTCACCGACAAGAAAATAGATAGATGTGCTCAGGGTGGAAACTACAGAGTGGCCAACATCTTTGAGCCTGAGCTTGTCTCTGAGCATAGCTGAATTGTTGGGACTGTTATAATGACTCAGAGTAATCCACATGGATGCTATCCACAAAATGCAAGAATGTGGACAAGGTCTGAAGGCAATATACCAGTGTTACTACTGTTGTCCGCTGTTGACCCGTGACAAGTCCTTGCTTCCCCAATGTTGAAGAATAACACCAGAGAGCACTCTGAGGCAAGTTTTAATAAACTTCTAATTTCAAGTAGAAATTAGAAGTTTATTAAAGGACAGCAGAAAAGACTTCTCCTGGAGGAAGAAGGGGACCCAAGAGGTAGAATCAGTGGAAGTGTGGTTGTCTCCCCTTTTTATAGTTTTGAGGGATGGAATGTAGGTTGGAAGACCCCAAGGGGTGGGACACAGGTAATCTGGGCAGGAAGGACTTCATTAACACTTCTTTGCAATGGGCTATCTTCAAATCTGCTGGGGCTGTTCCCTGGGTTCCATTAACATTTCTTTGGGGTGGACTTTGGCCTAGGGCCTTTCTGGGACTTTATTAACATTCCATGAGTTGTCCTGTGTTCCCAGAATCATTCTCAGCATGGCCTCCATTTTAGATTCACTGGATATGATATTAGACCCGATTTACCTAACTACACTGACTGCCTAACTTTAAATCTGGCTTCACTGGCATATATAGAGACACTTATAGCCACTCTATAGAATTCAAATCTGAACTTTCAATTTCCATGATATAGTGTACCATTGAGAGTCACAGTCAATTTGTCATCCAATAAACTGATGCAAGCCAGGAATTGGGGTTTCTCGTGTAAATATGTTCCAAGAACTGTGACTATACAAATGCTATGAATATTTTGAAGCTGAACAGGTAAAGGAGCAGAGTGTGAATGCAGGTTTACTGTAGACCTTGACTGGATATGATGTGTGGATCTGTCTTCATGTATCTAGGATTGTGTTTCTTTGCAGAGGAAAAAAAGAAAGGTTGATGGAAGGATTGTAAAATTGGGATGGATCAAATTTTCCAAACAATATATAGATTTAGTGAGTGAAAGGCAGACAGACACTCAAATTCCAACTTCCTATTTTTAGGTTGTATTTAAAGTTACAATGACTAGAATTCTGAGAACAGTTCAGATCCGGGATACAAGCAATGTTCCTTTGAAGGCTGGATACCAAAAACAGTCCCTACTGGATCCATAAGTAGAAGAGGCATGGGAATGCATTTTCTCATCAGGAAAGCTAATCTAGGTTGAGAATCTCTGATCCCCAAATTTGAAATGCTCCAAAATCCAAAATTTGAGTGTGACATGAAACAAGTGGAAAATCAATTCCACAGCTGACCTCATGTAATGAGTCACAGTCAAAACATGGATGCACTAAAAATATTAAATAAAATTGCCTTCAGGTCTATCTGTATAATGTGAATATGAAACATACAGGAATTTCATAGTTAGACCTGAGTTTCATCCACAGGGCATCCTATTATATATATGCAAGTATTCCTAAAAAAAAAAATCTGAAATTGAAATACTGCTAGTCCCAAGCATTTCAGATAAGGGAATTGGATCTGTGCTGACTTAGAATTAAAGCTTCTCACTCTCCCAATATTACCTAAAGAGTAAATATTTAATTAAAACTTCAGAGAAAGAGGTAGAAAGAAAAACACATGGTGTAGCCAAAGTTCTAATGCTTGTTCTTTAGGACAAACAGCTCAATTACTACAGTACTGCTACTTCTAGTAATGTTTAAATCACCACATTCCCATTTGTATCTCATAGTTTCATTATGCTGTAACTTCTGATGAAACAGGCTTTGTGATCTCTTTTCTCACAAATGTTCCTTCCTTCAAATGGAGAGACATTGCAGTCTACCTCTGTAGTTTAAAAGAAAATATTTGAGTAGAATTGGACATCTGTGTCTTTTATTTTATCCATGTGGAAGAAACGAATCGAGGAGAGAACAGGAGATTTGGATAGCTGGCACTTTGCCTATGGTGAAGACCATGGGAACCCCAGCAGCTTCCTCTAGAGACAACACATCTCTTTATTCTTTTATCAAAGAGAATTCATCATGTTGAAAGTCTAAACTCCTTTTAGTAAGAGAGAGACCTGATGGTGTTTTTTTTTTTTTTCCTTTTTTCTTTTCTCTCTTTTTTTTTCCTCTCTCATCACTCACTCCTGTTTGATCTATGAGCCTTTTGAGAGGTGGGTAGCATGAGACCAGGAACCTGATACCATGTCCACCCCCCGCCTTCCCCTTGCTCTTTCCCTTCCTCCACCCAAGCCTTATGAGAAGAATGAGAATGAAGCATTGTGAATTTGTAATATAATTCAGCAGGTTATATCTGTAAGAAGCATAGTTTGTGTTACAGGCCTTACCTTCTCTGTGAGATGTTATATCCAACATGCTCTAACCCAGAATCTGCTCAACATATTTTAAATGCTTATCGTAATGACTGGTGATCATTTCAAGGCTGCTTGGTCATTCTTTTTCCTTAAAATTTACATGAAGTCAGAAAAATCACTGGATTCATCTGTGCACATGCTTTTAATCTTTACACATTAGGATTCACAAGTCCTGTGTCAATCATGCATCCTTTCAAGCACACGTGCTAAACATTAAATGAAAGAATGGTTCTCCTTACCTGCATTTTGGGCTTCATTTTCTCTCACTTTGCACAGTAAATAATGTTTATTCTGACAAGAACTAGCACACTGGAACTTAACTCTGGCACTAAACATTTCAAGTTATTGTCAGTGTCCAGGTTCAAGGACATGCTCATCAACAGGATGGCCTTTATTTTAGACATGAGATAGCCATCTAGAGTCAAGGCTACTTTTACTTCTGACCATATGATTACAAATATTGTGGTTCCCAGTGTTGCAGAGCAAGATCATCTGTGGTACTGAAGTGACTGTGGATGTCCTTGTTCACCTGTTCTTGTGATCATGTTGGAAAGATTTCAGATAGGAAAAGAGAAAAGGGAACATTCTCAAGGGAGAGAGTGAGTCCTCTTTGAGGAGAAAGGGATGGCACCCTGCCCTTCTTTTTTATTAGGGGGTCCCAGAAAGTTTCTAGAAGATCCTGAAAAGGTTCATCTCTTGTTTTTGACAGACATCAGGACTGTATCAGAATTCCAAGTTCCTGCAGCTCATGGTTTTACCCCATATATAAGAGATTTTACTGTATGACATGCTAAAGGGCCAAGGCAACACTAGGTCACTTTGGCCCATGCTGACTGGTTAAAATTGGAATTCTCTCATAAAGATATTTTGGCTGGGGAGCTTTGTTTCTAATTATCCTGTTTCCCCGGGTTCTGGAATCTATTCTACCTAAATGTCATAAAAGCTTGTACCCGCTTCTTTCAGGGTAACTTATGGTCTTCTTTTCATCTTGGAAGAGTCTTTTAGGCCTACATTTCTCCTAACCACAGCAGGCTACTTGCTGAGGAATAGAGTATATTCTATTGATGTTACCGCTGTTGACCAGTGACGAGTTCTTGCTTTCCCAATGTTGAAGAATAACACCAGAGAGCACGCCGAGGCAAGGTCAGAGTAGAAATTAGAAGTTTATTAAAGAACAGCAGAAAAGACTTCTGGAGGAAGAAGGGGACCCAAGAGGTGGAATCCGTGGAAGTGTGGTTTTTATAGTTTTGGTGATGGAATGTAGGTTGGAAGGCCCGAGGGGTGGGACACAGGTGGGCCAAAGAAGTAGTCTGAGCAGGAAGGACTTCATTAACACTTCTTTGGGAAGGGCTATCTTCAAATCTGCTGGGGGCTGTTTATTAACATTCCTTTGAGGTGGACTTTGGCCTAGGGCCCCTTGGGGACTTCATTAACATTCCATGAGTTGTGCTGTGTTTTCCCTGAGTCATTCTCAGCATGGTCTCCATTTTATATTTCACTCAATATTAGACCCGATTTACCTAACTACACTGACTGCCTAATTTTAAATCTGGCTTCATTGACTTAACAACAGCCATGGTCAGAGTTGTCTCAGGCAGATTGCCCTTCAACAGAAAGCTCGTGGGGGTCAGCACAGTTCATCCAATTTATAGAATTTTCCCCATAACCTCATGTTCTCACCAGTCACATCTGTCACATCTGTTACCTATCACCAGGATCCCTTCAAGTTTGATGATTTACTTGAACAACGCAAAGAACTCAGGAACGTGCTGTACATATCACTTGAGTTTTATTATGAAAGATAGAAGCCAGAACCAGTCAAAGTCAGAGGCCTACAGGATGATGATTGGACAAATCTGAATTTCAGAGCTTTTGTGCCTTTCCTTATAGACTTAGGTAACATCAAACTCCTAGTACATCAATGTGTTCACCAATTGACAAGTTCCTCTAAACCTCAGTATCCGTCCAGAAGCTCTTTTGGGGTTCCATTACATAGACATGATTAATTGAATTTAATCTCCAGCCCCTTTGCCTCCTCAGATGCAGGGTAGTCCAAGTTCCTAACCTCACTAATGGAGTGTTTTGTCTTTGTGTTGACAAGGCCCCACTTTGAAACTTTGTAAGGACCTACTATGAATTTAATTAGTATAAACAAGTCTGAGACAAAAAAAAAAAACAAGATTTTTATCATACTGCAATGTTAGCTCTGATGAGTCTTAAACATTATGCAATTATAAGAATGTTGTTGTTTTAAAAGAGAAAATGGAGGCTGTGGTGTCCTGTTTATCTCATCCTTGATCACAAAACTAAGCATGGCAGAGATGGAGAGTGCACCAGGGAACAGGCTGCATTGTTGCTTGCTGTGTCCTCACTCGCTGTGACTCTCACCACACTTACCTGTGGTATAGTGCCCTCTTGGAGCCAGACTGTCTCCTGTATATTGAGATGATTCACTTAAGCTCAAACACAAAATAATTCAACTTTCTCTCTTCCTCTCTTCCTTTGTAGCAAGAGGAAGCACTTGCATCTCATCAAAATGGAGAGATGGTTTCTTAAGGATAAAGCATTTTAAGGAGTAGGGCTTTTGAAGCAATATTTAATGTATGTGGTATTTTTGGTGGGGGGATATTCCCATTTTTCATTGAGGGAAATTAAAATTTTCAGCAATTCTTGGGCCTGTAGATATAGCTCAGTTGGTAGAGTGCTTGCCTCACCTGTACAAGGCCCTGAGTTCAATCCCCAGCACCACACACAGTAGTGTTACCGCTGTTGACCGGTGACGAGTCCTTGCTTCCCCAATTTTGAAGAATAACACCAGAGAGCACTCCGAGGCAAGGTCAGAGTAGAAATTAGAAGTTTATTAAAGGACAGCAGAAAAGACTTCTCCTGGAGGAAGAAAGGGACCCAAGAGGTGGAATCTGTGGAAGTGCGGTTGTCTCTCCATTTTATAGTTTCTTTCAGTGATGGAATGTAGGTGGGAAGGCCCAGGGTTGGGACACAGGAGGGCCAAAGAAGTAGTCTGGTCAGGAAGGACTTCATTATCACTTCTTTGGGATGGACTTTGGCCTAGGGCTTTTTCAGGACTTCATTAACATTCCATGAGTTGTCCTGCATTTCCTGGAATCATTCTCAGCATGGCCTCCATTTTAGATTTCACTCGGTATTAGACCCAATTTACCTAACTTCACTGACTACCTAATTTTAAATCTGGCTTCAGTAGAACATATAGAAAATGACTTGTCTTTGATGATGTACTGTTCGGAGTCATTTCTTTTTTCTCCTTATTAAAGGAAGAAAGATCAACTTTCCACTTTTTGAGAATTCATCAATCTACAGTTCAAATGCCTAGATGAAAATAAAACTTAGTTTATTATTTCTAGACTTATCTTTCTTGTCCTAAATTTAATATATATATATATATATATTTCTCTGCTGATTCACCTGTCCTCTTGAATATCAAATTCTTACATAGGAATCATTAGTGATCTTTGTGCTTACACCTAATTGTGGCTTATATTCAAGGCTTATTTTGGATTGATTTCAATTGTTTCTTCTTGCCTGCCCTCAAACAGACAGTAAACTTTCTTATTTCTATTTATTGCCCATTCGTTTCCCCTTTTTCTTCTATCTTCTGTTATCCCAGCTATTTAAAGCATAGTGAGAGATTTTAGTTTATATTATTTATTTATTTATTTATTTATTTATTTATTTATTTATTTATTTATTTGGTACTGGCAATTGAACCCAGGGGCACTTTACTACTGAGATATGTCCCCAGTCCTTTTTTTTTTTTTTTTTTTTTTGAGACAGGATCTCACTAAATTGCTGAGGCTGGCATCAAACTTGTGATCCTCTTGCTCAGCCTTCTGAGTCACTGGAATTATAGGCATGCCCCACTGCACTCAGCTGTGATAGTATTTAATCATCCATATCTTCTACTCATCCTATATAATATAGTTGATTTAATGTTTTTAGAAACATGACAAACCATGTCTTTCACCTTAAAAATCTGTTATGATCTTCCATTGTTTTCCATTAACTTAAAATGAAATGCAAAATTAGCTTGGCATTCAAAGTTCCTTCTAATATTATTCTTTTCATATATTAGATCTACTTTCAAATGTACCTATGATACATTTCCTTTATCCTTGTCCATGTGTCTTCAATTGATTTGGTTATACCTACTGTCCTAAATCATGCCTTCTCCTCAGCAGATAAAATTGTGTCATCTTCAAGATCTAGCTTAAATGCCACTTCTGCCAGAAAACTATTCGTTCTGTCCATCTGACCTTCCTTTCTTCTTCACATGGACAACAGACTTCTATTGATGAATCTCCATATGTTAGGCACAGCATCAGTTGTGGGAAATACAATGGTGAATAGAGTAGCAATAAAAGCCTCCTGCCTTTCAAAAATTTTAAAGCCCAGGGAGAGGAGATAGAGAGGTACAACAAAGTATAAGGATGTTATAATGGAGGAAGTATAAAGTTCTATAGGGACACATACAAAGAGAACTTGGCCTAGTTTTAAACAAAAAAAAAAAAAAAAGATTCTAAGAAAAAATGATGTTTATGCCAAACCTGGAGTAAAAATTTACCACACTTTAGTATGAAGAATTAGGAAGAGGGAAGAGGGTTCCATGCAGGTGAAAAACATGTTAAAGCCCAAAGGTGAGAAAAGTGACAGAATATTTGAGAAATGGACAGAATTTCCACATAATCCAAGCCTAGAAATAAATCATAGAAATAATGAAAGCCAACACTGGAAGGAAAGTGAGAGCTTATTTCAGTTGTTACTGAAGTATAATAATGAGGTTTATCCAATAGAAAATTGGATTTATGGATCAAGAAAGGAGAAAATTAGTATGAAGATTTAGATTAGAGAATCTTCAGTATATTGCTAGTTACTAACTTAATAATAGTGTGATATCACTCAAGATGAGCATGCAGAAATGAAAAATTAGAACAACCCTGAATTATATACTGGTATTTAAGGAATGGTCAACTGATTGAAAATGGAATACGCAGAAAGATGGGAGAAAATCAAGTAAGTCTGATAATGCAACAAGAAACAAGCTGAGGCTGATCAATGGGGTCAAAAGCTCTGAAGAAGCTATGTACGATAAATGTGATATGCTGAATGAATTTAGTATACATGAAATCACTGGAAACTCAAAGTATCTTCAGTGAACTCCCTTAGACTGAGATCTCAGTGCTATGCCGGATCCCGACATTGTGCCATTGTAGGAGAGCACTATTCAAAGAAGATTGACCGTAAAGGGATAAATAATGAACACTAGTAGCTAAAGGTAAATATGGGTTGACAGAAGGCCTTTTAAGTTATAAAATAGATAATATATGTAACACAGAGGAAAAATCCAGTAGAAAGTTTATTTGCAAATGCAGAAGAGAAAGAAAACTCTTACTAGGTCCATTAGAAGAAAACCAAGCACCATGAGGAATTAGCCTTAGACAAAAGCTAAATTATATATTTATAGCAACAAGAGGTTCAGAAAGTTAGGTGTGGATAATGTACAAGTTTGGGTTTCCTTAACTCCTACCTCTTGACTTAAACTCTCTCCAGATTTCAATTATATTTTACATGTAATTTCTTTTAGCATTTACTATCTGTGTCATCTGTTTTTAGTTTACATTTTTTTATGTTAACCAGAATATTTAGATCTTTGCTATCAATAAAAATATAATGTAGGCCACAAATGTGAGTCCCACTGTAAAGGTCAGGCGAATGTCAGAGGAAAAGACCACCAAGAGACTGTCTCATGCAACAGCAAAGGGTTTATTGGGGGTCCAGCATGCTGGGGCTCAGAGCTCACTTCAGAGGAGCAAAGAACAAAGAGCCCTGGGAACAACTTGAGCAGAGCTTATATACATTCTTTAGAGGGGGCAGGGACTTTACATACATCATAGCATCCATTAGCAAATTATCACATATTGCGGGAAAATCAATTAACAACTCTAAAACATGATTAGCACATTTACTGGCGGGAACAGGTCGGGTGGGAGTGATTGGTCAGTACTAAGATGGGTATATATTTAAACTGATTGGTTTAAGCCCTGAGGTGCATATGTGCTGGACTGCACGGTTTCTTTCTGGGAGGGTGGGTTGTTTTTACAGAACAACCAGATAGTCAGGGGAGATTTCAACATACATTTACTGGTCTCTCCGGGAGTTGTTTTAACTGCCACATGAATTTCAGGCTCCAAATGCAACTTAAAAGAACTTAAAAACTTTACAGGTCTTGAAACAAACCTTATCCTTTACATTTCAATTTCTTTATCCTTTCACCATATGTAGTTTTAAATTTTCAAGAGTTACATTAAGACATTAAAAAGAGGAAATGAAAAAAAGGAACTGATAGTTAAAAAATATTTTATTTAACCAACATTTTCAGAATGTTATCATATTAACATTAAGAATCAAAATAAAATCAAAACAACATTAAGCACTATTTTTTCCTTTTTGGTATGTTGATTTTTTCAAACCTGATATGTATTTATCACTGACAGTACATATTAATACAGACCAAACATATTTCAAATGCTGATTAGTCACCTTCAACTAGTGACTACTTTACTGTAGAGCACAAAGATGGTAAGTACCAGGAAGTGGATATTTTACTTCCCTTCACTTTTAATCCCTTATGTTCATAGTTATTGAATTAAAATCATATAAAATGAGAGCACTTACCTAAGTAGTGATAGAACATTTAATATTTTTCTTAGAGCATACATGATTGTGCCAATAAATAAAAAATTAGCAAAACCTACCAAACATTGGTCAGCTTAGATGATAGAAAAGTCATCTCATTCTTCTAGACTTCTAGGAAAATTAGCTCATTTTCACAAACAAAAATGATACTACGTCAATTTGAGCAACCTAGATGGGATTAGAAGGCATCCTAATCAAGTTATGGTCAGTGACTCTAGGTTAGCTTATCAGAGTCTTTCTTGAAGAGATTTTTATTTAATGAGCATAAATTAATTAAAAAAAATTCATCTGATTTTGTATTGGAGAAATCGGTCTTCCTTTCAGCAAACTCTAACATCTGCCTGACAGGTGAATGATCTGGATTAGTGGAAGATCTGGGGGCGCTGCAGGAAACTCACCATTGGAAGTAAATAGATATTAGGCTTTCCTATGAATAGGCCTTGCACAGATCATAGTTTTTGCTTAGAGATATAAACCTTTGTTGTTTCATTGTGCTGTATGAGTGAATAAATCATGAAATTGTAGAATGTTAGAGATGGAAGGGACCTTGAAGTTCATCTTATTAGCATATCTACACTCTCCTATCCTCAAATTCTTATTTTGCAAGTGAGGAAGTGGTCATAATATTGCATTCTTCTGATACTAAAAACAGAACTGAGACCTGGCATAAGGCTTTCCCCAGAACACTAGAAAATATTTTCATTAAAAGTGTGGTCAAACTTAATTTAATATGTGCTGTTCCCTGCAGAATAATTCTGGCACAAGTGGCTTTATACATTTGCAACTGATGAAAAATCACTCTGCAAAGATTCTCTTCCTCTAAATAGTTAAGGTTTATGTATTCTTGAAGCATCGACTGTGTCCCTTTAAATGGATTCTCCCATTTATTTTAAATTTCCTAAAATAAAAAAGATCCCTGCTATGTATGGTCTTCTTTGTCAGTTCCTGCCACTGTACTCCCAGCTGTGGCTACTGAAGAGCTCCCAACAGATTGCTCTGCTTTGCCTAATTCCTGAATCATTAAGATTCAGGCCTGGTGGTATATTAGAAACTAATTCTCCACCAGCAGGAATAAGAAAATTAGTCTGTAGCCCTATGCCAGGTGTCCCTTTTCTCCCAAGGACTGCATCAGCATCAAGCTGAGCTTTCTCTCTCTAACCACCCTTCCCCCTCTTTGCTCTGCATTTTCATTCCCTTCTGCTGAACTGCCTGCCCTCCTGGGTCTCTTGCAACAAACCTTAACCCTGGTCTCAGTTGTCTAGGGCTCTGACCTTCCTCTTAACTCCTGCAATTCCTTTCTTTTTGGGATCCCTGATCAAACACTTGTGGTAACTGCCTGGTAGCAGGCCTCAATTTCCACACTTAATGTCAGGTACCAAACCAATCCCTGTTGGTCTCCCTTATTTCTCGTCCTTTAAATCAGACCTTTTGGCAACCTAGCCCAACCGGAAAGGATTCACTGTGTTATGGTAGTGACTTGGCCATTAGATCCCTGTTACCTGGTGGTATTGCCACATCTATTCCTGTCAGCCTTAGTTTCCAGATAGCTTTTTCTTCCCCACCATTCTGCAGGGCACAGCATGGCTCAGGTTCAAGTTAACGCAATGTATAAAATTCTGGCCATTTTTCAGAAGCAGAAAAAGAAATACTTGTTTGTATTATACTATAGCATCTCATTTCAATGGTCCCTAGGAGTCTTTCTGCAAAGTTATTAGACTTTTAGTATCTTTGATGGCTGCCTTACAAAGAAAAATTAAGCATCTGTCTAATTTTAAACATCTAGTTTAAAAGGCACTATCAAAACTTTGGCTATAGTATAAGATCTCATAAAAATGAGAAAAGAGATTTTAGTGTTGTCGAGTTCTGTTTATACAGAAAATTGCATATACTGGAGTTAGCAGGGGAAGAATGGAGAACCATGACGTGTAGTTCCATTGACTGTTTTCCTCTTCCCTAGAAGAAATCCACTGTATGAAATCAAGATAGATTTTTTTAGATACAGAAATCTCTATTATCAGGACCATGCACACTGGAATACTGGCTCCATATATTAGCCTGCAGAGACTTCATCATATATTAAGCTGCAGGAAAAAAAAAGTGTTTATATATAGCCATCTTGAAAATTGTCAGACAATATATCACCTGAAGGCTGTCATATAAAGTAAAACATTAAGAATAATATTTATAGGGTTTTTTGTGCTATGATAGCATTACAATTCTAATAAATCATTTTTTAGCATGTACCCTTTTTTTTCCTTTCTGCCTTTGTAAAAGTTGTGCAGCCTAATAGATAGTTAGAACTTAGAAAGTCACACCCTGGTACAATCCTGAGCTGGAAGGTAGTGGTTAGACTGCCATCCTGCAGGATGTTACTCTCCAGCCTGTGAGCTCCAAAATGCATATGACCCCTGTGCATATTTTGCACATTCCTTGTATGTAATTAAAACAAGATTGTAATGAGAAAATGGCTGCATAATTTAAAAAGGTATTTCAATTCCCAAATAGCAAATTAAAAAGATGTCAAGTAGTAGCAGTCATTTTGAGCATGTATTGATACCGACCAGTTAAAGACATCATACTAGCAGTTTGAGTTTGAGAAATGGAGTATTCCCTGATAGGAAACTCTCCTGTCCTTTCTGGTGCTTTCTATCTACAGTGATTCCTAAGGCAGGTTGCACATAACATTTGGTGAGTGGTAAGAAGCCAAAGATAAAGTTAGCGGCTTTCATTCTGGCAGGTTCCACATTTAAGGGGGATCTGACATTGTGAATAATATTTCTAAGTGCAATTTCTAATAACCCATTCATGTGGGCTACATTGTTGACTTATCCCCAAAGGGCACCTTTTTGCATGATTTAATTTTTACCTTGGATACATTGTGCTGTTTCTCCTGGGTACCAAGTCAGCCTGAGGTGCTAATGAATTCATAATTTGAAAGGAAAGAAAAGGAACTGGACTTGGACTTTGAGTGCCATTAATATTCAGTCCAAAGATTTCACAGTGGGGACCCCTGGCCAACATGACAGACAGATGTGTGGGGCAGCTAAGAATTCAGGAGAGGAGGATGCTACCCTAGTCCCCACCTTCATTTATATTTTATCTCTGTCCATTAGTTCTTGACTAAGAGAAAATGATAAGCACCTTTAGGCTTTTATTTTCTTAGTTGTCTTTCCTGTTTATTGCTCATTCTACAGAGATGGAAATGGATGTCTTCCTGTTTGAAAATCTTACATCTTCTCTTCAGGGTTGCTAGGATGGCAGGCAGAGAATGAAAAAAACAAAAACAAAAACAACGATATGAAAAAGCAACCATAAAACTAAAAGGAATAAATTAGCACACAATATGAAAGGTAGCTAAATGTGACCCAACTCTTTATTCCTTTTGTTTTACTCTATTGTTTAAGGAAACCACACCTAACTATAATCTTTATTCTGTAATGTTACGAACATCATGAAATCTAAGATTTGCAATTTTGGACATTCTGATGACCTACAATTCAGTGCAGTGAACATTATTCATATTGTAGTGACCCTCTCTAAAATTTGTGTATATATTTTTAATTGCCATTTACTATGCTTACTTTCTCAATTAAAATACATTCCTTGGATTTTCAATTTTTGCCTAAACAAAGATTGGCTTTTTTAAAGTGCCATATATTTCAAACCTTAGATAAGGTTGTACATTTACATAAGTCCATATTAATGTAAAATTTATCAACATTCACTTTATAAAATAAATTGACATAACTGAATTTGCATATGTAATATAAAACTGTTCAAATAATCTGGATTTCCAGGCATTTGCTAATTTGCACATTACTCACAAATGGCACAGAGATGGAATATTATCTAGGAATAAAGCTGAAAATAAAGGGTTATAATTCATGGCCTTACAGCCCAAAGCCAAAACTGTGATCTCATGGAAGTTCTTTGACGTTTTGTTTGTAAATTAAATAGCTGATAATAACACAAATACTGTCACACCTTACTTGTAGAAAACTGTGTAATGAGTTTGCCTAAATTAGTGCTCCAAATACTTTGTTTCACTATCCTCACTGTTTCTTCTTCTACTCTGTTAAGTTCTTGAAGACAAAGAACATGGCTATAGGGTCCCCACAATTAGTATAGTGATTGACACATATTAGGTGCTCCATAAGAATGATTGCTGCAATGAATGGAAGCTCTTTGTCTTTCTATCCAGGCAGACCTAATATCAGAAACTAGTTAGACCTTACATGATTGAGGCCATCTTGATAAGTCAGCCTCGTTGAGCATTTGCTATAGCATAAAGTAGAGAGGAAGAAAGAAAGAAGGAAAGCTATATTTTAGGGTAATTGTGAAATTTGAATAAAAGTAATTTACATTAAAAAGGCCAGCACATATAACTTCTTTACCCACTCCCCACACTCTATATTGATACAATGCATTTTGGAACTCAAGTTCTAAGTAAGAAAAAACTGTTAATACATTTTTCTCTAATCTTTCCACTAAATGATCTCTCTCTGTCTCTCTCTCAAATAAAATTATTAGAAGAATTTGCCTGGGAACAGGAAGAGTGAGTATTCAGAGATTGAAGAAGAAAAAAAGAAGGAAAAATGTTCACTGGCTTTTGAAAATTTCATGGAATATGGGAGATGTTTGCTTTAACTGGTAATCAGCCTCATTGTTGTGCAAAGCTGGAGGCAAGAGACATTCATCTCTGCACTACACTGTTTTCTTCTGGCACTACCAGTCTTCTGTTGGTCTGTTGCCTGACTTCCTAAAGGAACCATCGGCTACTTGCAGTTTATCCAGGGGCATTCTGCTCAGCCCTTCCTTTTCCCTATTTCCTTTAAAAAAATTTTTTTTTAAGTTACCCATTTCTTCTAAGAAAGTTTTTAAGCAGGGATTTAATAAAATTAAATTTTGATTTCAAAATTAATATTTCTAGAAAATGTGGCAAACTTTTTTAATGAAAAGTTTTTGGCTAGTGCTTCTTGGGTCACATAAAGCCACAGATATTTGTGCTTATCTGTGCTTACCTGGAAGCTGTTTGGGCCTTAGTGAAGCTGAAAAACTCTAGAGAGAACATTCTTTCTCACTCAAAACAAAAATAGCTTTATTTACTTTTTCTGGTCATTAGAATAATACGCACATATTATACCAGTATGGAGAAGGTATTAAGAATCCCTTGTCAAGGAATCTCTTTTAAGACCTTATCTCCACTCTCAACAATAAGGAGCATATATTTTCTTGGCTTTTTTCCTTAACATAAAAGAAAGTGGAATCACGTGGTAGCTTATTCTCTTTTTTTTTGAATAAACAGTTTATTATGTAGAGATTTCTATGTCAATAAAGATGGAACTACACAATCATTTATAATGGCTGCACAGAATTCTACTGCATGTTTTCTTACTGTGTTCAACTGCAATAACAAAATTCCATAAATGAGATAGCTTATAAAAATTAAAATTTATTTCTCGGAGTTCTAGAAGTAAGGATTCATATCTGGTGAGGGTTTCTTCCTAGTTCATAGGATCTTTTTCTTGCTGGGTTCTCACATGGTGGTAGGGGTCTCTTTCCAGCCTCTAATATAAAGACAATAAAGACAATAATCCCACCTATAAAGGCTCCATCTCCACTGTTAAACTATCTCCTAATACATTATCCCAGGGGTTAGGATTTCAATATAGGACTTTTGAGGAGACATAAATATTCAGACCATCAGATATATGAATATAATTTGTTTAACTATTTCCTCATTTTACTTCATCAGGTGCATTGTAATTGTTTTCAGTTTTTCATTCTTTGCAAGCTACCCATGGACATCATTAAACATACTTTGATATTTAATCTGCTTATACTCTCTATTTTAGTCAGCTTTTTTGCTGCTGTGACTAAAGGATCTGACCAGCACAACAGTAAATTAGGAAAAGTTTATTTGAGTGCTCACAGTTTCAGAGGTCTTAGTCCAGAGAAGATTGTCTCCATTCCTCAGGGCTCAAGGTGAGGCTGAACATCATGGCAGGAGAGGCGGCAGAGGAAAGCAGCTCGCATCATGGTGATCAAGAAGAAGAGAGAGGGAGACTCCAGCTCCAGATACAAAATATATACCCCTAGCCACGTCCCCAATTAACCACTTTCTCCAGTGACACCCCAGCAGCCTCTAGTTCCTACCACTCAGTTAATTAATCACATACGGGATTAATTCACTGATTGGGTTAAGACTCTCACAATCCAATCATTTCTCCTCTGAAACTTCTTGCTTTGTCTCTATGTGAGGTTTTGGGGAACACCTCGTATCTATTTTGGTTAATATTCTTTGTCAATTTGTTAGGTCTAAGGGAGTACGTATCTAGAGTTATGATTCATTTTGCTAGATTGCCCCTTCAAATGTTTGAGTCATTTTTCCTTTCCAGTAAGAGAATTTTTAATGAATCCAGTCACTAGGTAATAACCAAACACTATTTGGTATTTGTAAAATGCTGTCACATTTTTGTCGAACCATTCAGCAATAACAATCCTGGGAGGTAGATAAGAGTGTAATAACCAGTGTGTACAGCCAAGTAAACTAAAGAAGGTGTAATGTATATTTCCTTGGTGATCCACCAAGTGCTGTTTATCAGGTCTTCCTGGAGTGATTTATTCTGTTTCGTAACAGAATACCTGAGACTGGGTAAGTAACAAAAAATTAAGGTTTATTGCTCTTGGAGGCTGTGCAGTTCAAGATTGAGGGGCTGTTTCTTGGTGAGGACTTCTTACTGCATCATTCCATGACAGAAGAAAGACAAGGGAAAGGGAGATCTTCAAAGAGAGTAAGAGAGAAAAAGAGGGAGAGAGAAAGGGGATCACTCTCCCTTTTTATGACAAACCCACTCTTGCAATAATGAAACCATACCTGAGATACTAGTATTAATCCATATATTGCACCTTCATGGCCTAATCACCTCTCATTAGTTCCCATATCCCAACACTTGCATTGGGGATTAAGTTTCTTATGCATGCTTTTGGGGGGTCACACTCAAACCATATATGAAGGTAGGATGATGTTTTATCATTTTTTAAAAATATTTTTTTAGTTGCCAATGGACCTTTATTATATTTATTTATATTTGGTGCTAAGAATCAAACCCAGTGCCTCATACATGATAGGCAAGTGCTCTACCACTGAGCTACCACTCCAGCCCCTGTTTTATCATTAATTATACTTTAGGTCTGTTTTTAAAATACACAATAGAAAGTGCTACTTGGCCTTCATAAGTATGCAAATCATTTGCATCTAGTTCTTCAGATGTCATTGTTTTGAAAATTCTCTTAGCCCTTTGTTTTGAAAGTCACTGTGTGTGTGTGTTTGTGTGTAAAAGTATCAAACTTTTTTTTATTTGTTCTACATGTACATTTGTTCTACATTAGTTATATATATATATATATGTATATTATCTACATTAGTTATAGTTATCTATATTAGTTATGACAATAGAATGCATTTTGATACATCATACATAAATGGAGTATAACTTCACATTCTTTGGTTGTACATGATATAGAGTTACAAGGGTCATGTAATCATATAAGCACGTAGGGAAAACATGTCCAATTCATTCTACTATCATTCCTACCACATACTCTCTTCCTTCCCTCTCTATCTAATCCAAAGTACCTCTATTTTTCTTCCTACCCCCTTCCATTGTGAATTAGCATTCCCATATAAGATAAATCATTCAGACTTTGGGTCTTTTGGATTAATTTATTTTGCTTAGCATGCTATTCTCCAGTTCCATCCATTTACCAGCAAATGCCATAATGTAATTCATCTTTAAGGCTGTGTCTATATACCAAATTTTTTTTTAAAAAAAATTTGTAGTTGTAGATGGACATAATACCTTTATTTTATTTATTTATCTTTATGTCATGCTGAGGATTGAACCCAGGGCCTCACACATGCAAGGCAAGCGCTCTACCACTGAGCCACAACCCCAGTCCAATATATCACAATGTTTTATTCAAACATCAGTTGAAGGGCAACTAGGTTGGATCCATGGTTTACCTATTGTGAATTGTGCTGCTATAAACATTGATGTGGGTGCATTACTGTAGTATACTGATTTTAAATCCTTTGGGTATAAACAGAGGAGTAGGATAACTGGATCAAATGTTGGTTCCATTTCAAGTTTTCTGAGGAATCTCCATACTGCTTTCCATGTGGGTGCACCAATTTGCAGTCCCACCAGCAATGTATGAACACTCAAACTTTTGAGGCAGCTGCTGGTAAGATACATTGGGAAAGAGAATCTGAATTATGCAGTGCCACTCTGCCTGTGAGGATCTTCCTCACTTATAAACTTTCCTCCTAATAATGCTCCTTTTTAGTAATGCCCATGAGAGTTGGTTTCTTGTTTAATACCTTGTCCACAGACTGGATAAATAGCCCTTTACTAACTACCTATATCATCTCCAAGACAAGTCTGAAATATTTAAGCCATACACTGCAGGGAAATCAATAGAAGATGCATGTCATGTAGTTGTGCTGTTACAGACAGTTGAGAACCTGGATATAAACTGTAGAATCTCTTATGATTAAACTATCCAAAAAGAGTCATACAAAAAGGTTTGCATATCAATAAAATCCATTGACTCCTTGAAGTCCATAAGTGGACCACAAATACCAATCTTGGAATCTTCACTAGAGATAACTGATTTAAAAAACTGTATCTGACTCTCTTGGGTTATCATCAACTTCTTTAAAATATTTGTTCTTTCTTGAATCTTTCCTCATCTTAGTGACTAGCAACCAATAATTTAACCCCACTTTCCTAGATTTTGTGAAGTAGAGATAAGAATAAAAAAATAACAATAACAACAACAACAACAACACACACACACACACACACACACACACACACTTAGTATTACCTAATTTCAGGTCTCCACCTCCAGAGTTTCCAGCTTCTTTGCCCAAAGTCACATATCAATCAATACCCTGTTCTACACAGACATCAGGAGGGTTTTTTTGTTTTGTTTTGTTTTGTTTTAATGCTATCTTTCTATACAACAGCCATCTGAACACACATAACAATAGAAAGAGAAAAACCAGTAGAGAGCTTAGGTAAGGAAGACCTTCCATCCCTACTCTTGGTTTCTATTTCCCTCAGTTCTTTTCTAATGTTTGATGCTGTTTCCTTTTTGTTTGCTGAAAGAAAGAATTTAAAGTTCTATATTATTTTGTGTTCTAAGAGAGTTTATAACTTGAAAAACTCTTTCTCTTTCTATCTTAAAGCAGTTGCTAGGAGACGCTGACTAAACAACCATAAATCAATAAACCTGTGATCTTATGTTCCCTGAGAGTAGAGGGATAGTGTGTCCTTTTGCAACAGGGAATATGCTAGAGAGAACTGAGCAAAATACTCAGAGACAAGATCTCCCAGTTCTTAGCAGAGGATGAGAGGGAATGAGAGAAAACAGAATAACAAAGATGATTTTTCTGAAAAAGGAACTTCTGAGATGATATTGAAAACTGGGATTTTATGTAGAACTTAAGATGAGAATTGATATTAAAAGAATGAAATGGATTTCTATAAAACTAGGTAAAAATTTCTGAAGGAGATGAGTGAGGTTTTGGTCTAGGGCATTGTACTGAGATAGTATGCCATCTGAACTAGACGGAACAAATGCCTCTGGTAATTTAGTTGATAAGCCCACCCCAAATTTCTTCATTTTTAAGCCCAAATGAAAGCTGGTTCACCTTTCTTGCCCCTGAGAATAAGCCAGTTGTTCAGTAGGACTTGGAATGTTGGAATGTTGGTCCCCCCAACCAGGTTGGTTTTTTTTTTTTTTTTTTTTTGGTACTGGGGATTAAACTCAGGGATACTCTACCACTGAGCTGCATCCCCAGCCCTTTTTATCTTGAAATAGGATCTCACTAATGTGCTGAGATGGCCTTGAATTTGCAATTTTCTTGACTTAGCCTCCTTATTCATGGGATTATAGGCATGTGCCTTGGTGCCCAGCCCCTGTTCCCTTTTTAGTGTTCCATAAATTTAGGGTTAAGCTAAATCAGGACTTCAATTCATTGAGTGATTTGAGAGTAGATAAAAGAAGTATATTTCTCATAGACTTTTTGTTTCATGGCTGGAATTTTCTTAATTACAGACTCATTTCCTTACCTAGTATAGATATGACATGTGGCACACACAGAATTTGGAAAGAAGGAAGAAAAACAGGTTCCCCCCCAACCCTATTGGAGGCTGAGCCCCAGGGCCACATGCATTCTAGGGAAGCATGCTATCATTGAACCACACCCCCAGCCTAGAAAGGAAGGAAGGAAGAATGAATGAATCATGCTAAAGGGTAATAACTTCAGGCTTATCAGCAGATACCTATAAGAACTTAGGTGCTGTGGTCTTTGCTAGGATCTGAGCAGGATGGATAGATGTGAAGGGTTGAGATCCTGAGATAAGTATTAATTACTTACTTCATTAATTTTTCAAGAAGTTAGTCCAGCCAGATATCAGGATCACATAAACTTTGAGAGGCACATTAGAAAATTAAAATATCCAAATTGGGAGTTCAATTTAGGCTGTTCCCTTCTTCTAGTACAAAGTTAGTTCCCTGTAGCCAGAGGCACCAGAAGCACACTCCATTTCATGATAGTTAGTTATCAGTGTTTTAAAAAACTCTATTCTTGTTCAGTAGTTTGGGTTCTTAAAAAGGATCTTAAAATCTCCAGTGTAGAAAATCTCATCACTATACAAATAATGATGAACCAACTGTTTTCCATGATCACCTGCATACAGATGGTGAGGGATTCAATATTGCATATGCATCTAGTGTCCATTCAGAAAAGCCTGCCTGAGCTTGCTGACTACCAGTAACCTCAGTTCCAGGCCCTCCTTTAACCTCAGTATCTCCAGGTTGATCTCCAGGGAGAGGAAACAGCAGCACTTGGTATCTCAGCTTTGGGAGAAAACTGAGTTCCATTTGTGAATGCTTTAACATTTTAACTTCTGCAGGTCACTTCTATTTTTTTAACTTAATTCCTCCATCTGTATAAGAAAAAAAAATCATTCATTCTTATCAAATAGTAGTTTACTCAGCAACCTACTGTGCATGGGGTACTGTGAGTCTAGATAATTCTTAACTCCCTTTTTGATCTGTAATCCTCTGGCTTTGTTTTTCAGCCCTAGCCCAGGGCAGGGTTCATCACTAAGTCCAATTTGCTGCTGATTATCATGATATGGTCTCTGTGTCCAGCCAGAAGATTATTTTCCTATCTCCCATTCTCTCAGAGACTGGAGTTTTCTCAGTGTGATTGCCAGTCTCCTCATAATCAATACTGCTGTGCCTCTACCTTCTAGCCTTGCTTACTAGCGGCTATTGGAGACTCTCTTTCTTCCTGTTCTTTCTCTGCTTTAAAAAATACTTTGGTCTGGCCTCTGGCCTGGGTTCCTGTGGTCTGCATCCCGAGTTCCCTGTAGTTTGGTTGGTCAGGGCCATGATCCCTGAACAGCCACCCTAGCAATAATCTACTCAGTCTTACCTCCAGGCCACGGATCAGCTCCACTGAATATACTTGGAGCTGGCTTTCCCTCAACAGAATGATTCTGCCACATTTTCATCCCAGTTCTGACAGCACTCTGATTAAATACACCAAACAAAAAATAGAATATGCTTATAGCAAATCTTCGGGCAAATACAGCCTTCTTGGGTCAGTTTATTTTTGCTGCTTATCTTAGTAGACATGCCAAACAGCAAGTCTTCCCTATTGTTGGTAACAAACCAAAAGAGAACTAAGTGGCACATTCTGTTGTTTTATCACCCCCTTTTCTGTTTTCCTTTATTTTTGATTCTGTGTCAAATATCTGTCTGTGCATTGCCCTCCTGCCTCCAAAGCATTGGCTGTCTTTGGAGCTTTGGATTTAGAAACATGCACACATATATATATGCAATTAAATGCAGGCTTTGACTTTTCGCCTGGGAAACTGGAAGGATAAGGTGAGCTAAGCTTTTAATTACAAGTACCCATTCTGGGAGGCAGGGAGTTTGAGCTTCCGACAGCTACTGCTGCTCAGCCTAATCCCATCTTTCAGGGAAGAAAAGAAAAAGCCGACATGTATCTATCTACAAAAATGTTGACTTAATGTATTTGATTTTTGTATATGTCTGCTAGAGAAAACTGTTTTTAAACCAGAAAATAAATATTATTGTTGTTAAATGAAAGTTTTATGTATCTATGATTCTTTGATTCCTTTTAGGATATTCTATCTTTGTTTTGATTAAAGTTGACTCATGATATACAGAAATACTAGTATTCTGCACTTTTATAACTGCTTTCATTCAGAATCTCAAATCTCTTTACAAATACTAATTACTGTGGTCTAATGTCACTGGATATTGTTAAATATGCCCCAAAGAGGTTAAACACTTTAAATCCCGATTTACAAATTAAAAACTAGGCTGTGGAAAAGCTAAGCTGTATTTGGGGATTTAAATAGGGTTTTGGTTGAAACAACTGGAAATGACAGCTGTCAACTGAGTCCCCTAGTCCTCAAATCTCAGGTGATATCCTAAGTTTCTTGAATTATTATACATGTAGAAAGACAGGTTGCCATTGTGAATTCAGATACTAAAGATGTCTTTTCCTCCAAATAATATACAACACTTAAAAAAAAATCCCTGTAGAGTGGTGACATCTTTTCAGGTCAAACTTTGAAATATTTTTTCTTATGAAATTCAAGCTTTAAGAATAGGGATTTCAATCAATTATGTATTCCTTTCCTCTTCAGCAAGATCTAGATTATCCACCAGATTCAGTTTTGTCATTTAAAATATATATATATACATACATCTATCTTATTGGTGGATGCTTATATAAATGTCCATATATATGTATACATTGACATCAGATAATGGGTGCGTGTGTATGGTAAGCAAGGAAAAACCACTGCCATTAAGATTTTGCTGTAAGGACTAAGTAGGTGGGATCTCCTGTGTACTATGCAAACCTGTGTCAATATATTTCTAGCATAGCCTTCTTTGCTAAAGGCTTGTCTGTATTTGTAGTTTGGTTAAAGTAGCAGAATGTGACATCTGTACCCATGGGCTCATGGCCTAACTCATCTCACTATTACCTTGTAATATTTTCCTCTCAAAAATATTGAGCAAGCAGTATTTCCGAGGCCAAACTGCAAGTAGGTCCACACAGAACTAGACAGCGTGTCTAGATGACATTGATCTTAGATAGATGGTGGTAGGCATGAGATAAATAGGACACTATGAGACATCAGAGTAGTTCTGGAGGAGGAGAGTGAAAATGTGCTTCTATCATGTACAGTGAAACTGAAAGACTGCCGTTAGCATAAATGAATTTTATTGAAGTTGCAAAGAGGCCTTGCCAATGCAGCATGCAAGTGTTGCTTGGTTTCCTCCTGAGCTACATGCTACAACATTGGATCCTTTCTGTCTGAAAACAAGGAACAGGCTTTTCTACTTGAACATAAATTAAAAATAGTTTTAGATGGCTTCTTTGGAAGTGGGAGGATGTTCCATAAAAAGATATTGGTTGGTGAATGTATGAGAGACCAATAAAATATCTCACTTAACTGCCAGAAAAACTCTTTATGCTTCTCAAATAATTGTAGTTGTTCAGTCCTAATGTGTAAACCCATTTATTAGAATTTTTTATCTTTAAGAAGTCATCCTAAGTATCTACCCAGCATAAAATGATGAATTTCAGTTTAACATCTTCCTTAAATTAAATCCTTAATTTCCCATAAAATGTACTTTTTGAGTTTTTTTATCTCAAATTCTACAAGTGGAATGCCATTCTTTCAATTGAACTGATTCATATCAGTTCAACGTTAGGAAAATGCTAAAAGATTTGCTGAATTCTACATTAGGTTTGTTTAGAAGATTATAGGCATAAATATACCCCCTTTAATTATAGGCTCATGGTTTCAGATTTTCTCATTTTTGTCTGATGATCAGACAGTTTGAACATTGAATATATGAGTATTAAGGTGAGCTAGAACTGTAAATGGTTTATGTTTACATATCTACACCTCCACATAGGTGTTTGTATTTCATGAATTAATTGATGTAAAGCACATACAGTAGACCCCATCTTATCCACAGTTTTACTTGCCACTGTTTTAGTTTCCCATGGTCAACCATGATCTGAAAATATAAATTGAAAGTTCCAGACATAAACAATGTATGAGCTTTAAATTGTATGCCATTCTGAAATGGCATGATGACATCATGATGAAATATCATCACCCCTTTTAGACACCTCTTTTTCTAGCATATTCTCACAGCCCCATACCTGTTAGTCACTTAGTAGCTATCTTGGTTATCAGCTATCATGATATCTTAGTGCATATATTCACACAACTGTTTCTTTACTAAGGAACAGTAGAATGAAATTGACCAAATTATGCTATGTACATATATGAATATACTACAGTGAATTTCACCTTTATGTATATCTATAAAGCACTAATTAAAAAATACTATATATAAATTGAAGGAAGACCAGTAGAATACAGGAAGAAGATCAGGGAGAGGGAGGAGGGGAGGGAAAGGAAATTACTGGGAACTAAAGCAAATTATACACCATGAATATATGATGATGTCAAAATGAATCCACATGTTATGTATAACTATAATGCACTAATAAAAATACACAACAAACAAGAATAGTCTCACAGTGCAAGAGCAGTGATACTGACAATTCAAATGTGCCAAAGAAAAATGCTCAAGTGCTTCTTTTAAGTGGAAAGGTGAAAATTCTTGACTTAATAAGGAAAGAATAAAAAATATAGGCTGAGGTTGCTGAGATCTACAGTAAGAAAGAATCTTCTATCCGTGAAATTGGGAATAAAAAAAAATCATGTTGGTTTTGCTGTTTCACTTAAAACTGCAAAGGTTATGGCCACAACATGTGATTATTGCTTAGTTAAGATGGAAAACACATTAAATTTGTGGATGGAAGACATATGGAGAAAATGTGTTCCATTTGACAACAATATATTGTTCCAGAAAGCATTGAGCCTATCCAAAGACTTCAGCAAAAGATCACGTAAAATGAGAGACACTAAGCCATTAACTGCAAGTCAGAGACAGTTATACCTACTCAGAAACAGGTTTGGATTGAAAAATATAAAAATTACTGGAGAGGATGTATTTGCTGTTTGCCAATGTAGAAAATGCTGCTGCATTGCCGGCAGAGTTTAAGAAATTGACTAAGGAGAAAGGATATTGTCCAAAGCAAGCCTTCAATTGCAGTAAAGGTGGGTTCTCCTGGAAGAAGTTGCCCAAGAGAAACTATATTCATAAAAGTAAAAAGTCAGCACCAGAGCATAAAACATGGAAAAATGGACTACCTCTGGTACTCTGGCAATGTTGCAGGTATATGATAAAGTCAGGCATTGTGTGGATGGAGAAGAACCCATGTAATCTCAAAAAAAAAAAAAATGATGTGCCTGTATTACATTAACATAAAGAGAAATTGTAATGGAGGCCTTCTTGTTTATTTAATGGTTCTTACAATGCTTCTATTAATAATAGAAAAGGCAATAATGCACCTAGACATCCTAAATATATTTGCTATGAAAATGAAACTTGTGAGGTTGTATTTTTACCTCCAAATAAAACCTCATTGCTTCAGCCCTTTGACCAGGTCATTATTTATTTAGTCAAGGCCACATATACCCACTGTGTATTTGATTGCATCAATCAACAATTGATGTAGACCCTGATCTGGAAAGAATGTGATGTTGAAAGTCATTTGCTATTGCTGATGCAATAACATTCATCACATCTGCAGTGGATTAATTGAAACCAGAATCTGTAAATACCTTCTAGAAGAACTTATGGAGTGAAATCATGAATGATTTTAAAGATTTTCTGGGAGTCCATGGAGAACTTAGAAAAAAATCAGTCATGTGCTATGACAAGTTGGTGGAGAATGATTTGCTAATATACTTGATGGAGACATAGAAGAACACATTGAAGACCATTGAGAAGTTTTAATAAATGTGGAGCTGGAAAAAAATTGTTGTGTCTTACACAGAGTAGAGGGAGATGAAGAAGAAACTGAACCAGAACTGGCAATGTGAACATTAAAGAAATTTGTTGATGTTCCAAATTTCACAGACATTAAAGGACAAAAATCATAAAATAAAATCCATGAACACAATGAAGCATTAAAGTCACCCATGTGATTACTAAAGGACTACAGCCTCTGCAGCAATACAGATGAATTAAACAGAAAGAGATGTCAACTACTGGCTATAATGTTCTTCCAAAATTTTTTAGGAAACAAAATTTAGCTAATGAGAACTACCACACATTTACATTATTTGCTGGTGACATATAAACATTAATATTGTCATGGCTTGATGATCCAGGATCACCTGAAGCAGAAGGCCCTCCTTATGATGTATCATCAGAAGGTCAACTTATAACACTACGTCACAATACCTGTGTCATTCATCTCACTTTTCTCATCATATAGGCATTATATCATCTCACTCATCACAGGAAGAAGAGTGACTTCAGAACAATAGATATTTTTGAAAGAAAAAGAGAGTCACATACATTTTAGTCCAGTATATTGTTATAATTGTTCTATTATTGTTGTTGTTAGTCTTTGTGTGTGTGTGTGTGTGTGTGTGTGTGTCTAATTTACAAATTTAACTTTACTAGAGTAACATAGGTATAGGAAAAATGCAGTATATATAAGGATTGACTATAACTTTAGGCATCCACTAGGGGGTCTTAAAATACTTCCCTATCAAATGAATTCGAACAAAATATATTCCATGCCTTTATAATTATGTCAAATGGATTCTACTGCCATGTATCACTAAAAAATACCACCAATAAAAAAATTTAAGTTTTTAAAAATGAAATATTTCCCCATGGATAAGAGAGCACTATTATATAAGAGTTTTGGTCCATGGTAACTACTCAATAAGTAGTAGTTGTCACTGTTGTTGTTACTGTATTACCTTTGTTGTTTTGTTGTAGTTATTATATGAAATAATTACTTTTCTGGGGGAAGTATGAACCATGATTCCAATCAAGATGGGAATCTGCACGATTAGTCTTACCTTGGTGCATCACACACCAAAAGTACTCCCCTCTGTTTTTTCCCCAATAGGGCTGCACCTTCAGACACTGCCACTTTATACTCTATAAGGCTCATCTTGATAGCTCAATTTCTGATGCTGTCTCTTGAGAAAAACCGAAAGCTCATCTCAAATATGAGCCATTTTGTATGACCATCTAGAGATCTTTGAGCATACAGTCTTTCTGGAGGATGGAATTTTGGTCTGGACAGGTGTTGGCAGGATTCATAGAGTAAACCACAAGAAGACCTCCCAGGGATTGTCAACAGGGTATTTTCCTTTGGCTTGATGATGTCCAAAAGAATCTTACAGGCTAGTCCTGGGGATTCTGGTACTGCATCACAGCTGCTCGTCCACATGAGAAAAAGCCTGTGTCTAGCGCTACTCATTGTTCTTATTGGTGTCTAGAGAAAGTGAAATTATGTCTGGCTTGGAACTAAGCTATGTAACAAAATGAACTCTGAGTCATGCTTCTTAAGCCCAAAGTTATTATCTATTATCATGTGTGTGAATAACTCTCCATCTTGTCACCCTGTATGTAACATTTTTCTAATTTTTCTCATCTCTGCAGTCCCCAGGCTATGGAGTCTATCCTACCTGCTACCACCAACATCTATACCAATGTATTAAATTCCTCACATCTTCACAAATTGATAGTGTTACATGGCTGTTTTGACCATGGGCCTTGGAATCAGTTCATTTTCTAACTTACCAGATGGGTAACCTTGGGCAGATAATTTATCCTGAGCAGTCCATTTATTACCCAGAAAGTGATAATATTATAAATCAATTTAAGGAATTCCTCTTGTGTCTAAAAACAACAGTACATGTAAGGTGCTTGACACATAGCTTTCAACTGAGTAAATGAGATGAACATGCAAAAAAAAACACTATTTACTAAAATATTTTGGCATGAATAAACCAAAATCTCAGCTTTAAAAATATTGGCTTCTTCTTGGCCCATTCTTTTTCCCCTCAGTTCTTTCTACAATCTCTCCCTCTCATTTCTAGGCTCTTTGGGATAGAATAATGGATCATCAGTGGTATGGTTTAGATATGAGACAGAACAATCTTCCTGTCTTCCTCCACCATACAGAAGCAAATCCTTCTTCCTCCAAATGTTCATGTGTGAGATAATGCAGGAATGTTCAGAATTGAAATGATCATATCATGAGAGCTATAATCTAATTTTTGGATTAATCTATTTCATAGACTAACTTGAAAGGGCTATTGTACTGGGTACCAACTACAGGTAGGTAGGTGTGACTGGAAGAGGTAGATTACTGGAGGCTTGCCTTTGGGGTTATATTTTGTACCTGATCTATTCTTCTCTTTCTCTCTGCTTCCTGGCTGCCATGAACAGAACAATCTTCCTGTCTTCCTCCACCATACCCTTCCCCCATGATGTTCTCTCTTACCATGGACCTGAACTTTACCAACCATTGACTGAACCTCTAAAACCATGAACATGAAATAAATGATTTCTCCCCTAAGTTTTTATTGTTGGGTATTTTGGTCACAGCAATAAAAGGATGGCTAATACAATCGTGACATCCTGCTGCTGAGAATGGGAAGGAATTAAGATTAGAAAGGAATATCAACCAAATATTATGGGAATTCTTAGGGAGAACTGAATTCTGAGTAAGGAAGGCGGTGTCAAGGAAAGCTTTGCATGAGGTAGTATTTAAGTTGTTTCTTATTTGTTTGTTTATTTGTTTTTGGTGGTGAACATATACCAAGCTAGGCAGCCTCTACCATTATGTTGCCGCCCTCACCATTGCGATGACTATAGAATGACTAAAAGTGATTGCTTAACAATAAAGAATAAAGGAATAAGAGAAAGCCAGAAAGTTTGATCACACTCACATATATTTGATCTGCCATAATTTGTCAGGTGATAAGAGTGAGATAGGAAAAATGGCTCAGAGCCCTGAGGCTCTGACTATGAGAAAAGCATTTATCCATAATAATTTGATGAATATTCATTTATTATATTTCCTTTAACTCTGGAAGAGACTTCAAAGTAAGCAAAAAGAGGTCTAGCTGCTAAATTCTTATTTTTTTTTTTTGTTTTAAGGCATTTGTAAAACTCATAATGAAATGGATTTTCTTTCAAGAGGCACACTTTTCTGAGTCAGAGCTAAGGTCATTTGAGGTTTCATTTTAGAGATTCTCCACAATTCACCCTCACCCATAAGTTTACATTACCTACAGCTAATACATTTGTATAATCATAAATAAAATAATAATGAAAATATAAACATTGCTCTTTTTAAATACTAATTGTGGCTTACCTAAACTTGCTCTGGCTTTTTAAAGACTTCAGAAGCAAATCCTTCTTGACAATGTGGTTGCCTGTGCTCACACACATATCACTTCAAAGAGTATTACAAGAGCCAGAGCAGTTGGTGTTAGACTTAGAGGAGAGATTAGCAGGACTCCATTCCAGGAAAATCGTTATGGTGATCACTTGTCACTTGTCATTACAGCTAAGTCCTGTTGGTCTTCCTGCTTCAGTTTCAGCTTTGGACTTATACTTGAGAAATTGTTCTTTATCTCTCTTCTTCTAGAATTCACTGCATTCCCCTGACTGCCAGTTTACCCTGACTATTCTATTACTCACCTTCAGACTCTCATTCCCTTCCCTAAAACCAACAGAAATAATAGTTCTGAATTAGTGTATAAGAATCAATAGCAATAATCCACTGTGTTGAACAGGATGACTCAAACAATGGAATATATAAACAAGGAATTTGGGATAGCTCCAAGTGAATTGTTGAATCACCCCTAACCATGTTAATGTCTGTAGAATATTTAGAAATTCCATAATCAGTCATGGTAAAACCCATTGCCCTAAAGTTTACATGCAGAAGTTGGAATCTCTAACTTAGAATTTCTCTTAGGAAAGGAATATTTTCCTGTATCAGTTGGTGTCCTCCAAAGAAATAGAACCATAGGATGTGTACATACATATACATAGAAGGAGATTTATTATCAGAGATTTTTTTGAAATTTATTTATTCTAATTTGTTATACATGATGACAGAATGCAATCTATTTAATATTACACACATAGAGCACAATTTTTCAAGTCACTGATTGTACACATAGTATTTTCACATGATTCATGTCTTCATACATGTACTTAGGGTAATGATGTCGAACTCATCCCATCATCATTCCTACTCCCTAGCCCCCTCCCTTTCCTCCCTCCCCTTTGCGCATGCTCCCCTCTATTGTCATTATGAGTCAGCATCCTCATATCAAAGAAAACATTAGGCATTTGATTTTGGAGGATTGACTAACTTCACTTAGCATTATATTCTCCAACTCCATCCATTTACCTGAAAATACCGTAATTTTATCTCTTTTAATGCTGAGTAATATTCCATTGTGTATATATACCAAAGTTTCCCTATCCATTCTCTACTGAAGGGAATCTGGGTTGGTTTTACAATTTAGCTATTGTGAATTGTGCTGATATAATAAACATTGATATGGCTGAGTCCCTCTACATATGCTGTTTTTGCATGCTTTGGGTATAAACCAAGGAGTGGGATAGCTGGGTCAAATGATGGTTCCATTCCAAGTTTTCCAAGGAATCTCCATTCTACTTTTCCAGATTGGCTGCATTCCCATTTGCATTCTCACCAGCAATTGTGAGTGTGCCTTTTCCCCCACATTCTCAACCCTTATTGTTGTTAGTATTCTTGATAGCTGCCATTCTGACTGGAGTGAAATGAAATCTTAGAGTAGTTTTGATTTGCATTTCTCTAATTGTTAGAGATGTTGAATGTTTTTTCATATGTTTGTTGATCAATTGTATATCCTATTCTGCGAAATGTCTGTTCAGTTCCTTTGCCCATTTATTGATTGGGTTATTTGATTTTTTGGTATTAAGATTTTTGAGTGCTTTATATATCCTAGAGATTAGTGCTCTATCTGATGTGCTTGTGGTAAAGATTTGCTCCCATTTCTAGGCTCTCTATTCACTTCTAGGCTCTCTATTCACTTCTTTTGCTAAGAAGAAGCTTTTTAGTTTAAATCCATCCCATTTATTGATTCTTGGTTTCAATTCTTGTGCTATAGGAGCCTTAATAAGGAAGTTGGGGCCTAACCTGACATGATGGAGATTTATGCATACTTTTTCTTCTATTAGGCGCAAGGTTTAATGCCTAGGTCCTTGATCTACTTTGAGTTGAGTTTTGTTCACGGTGAGAGAGATTTAGTTTCATTTTGTTACATGTGGATTTCCAGTTTTCCCAGCATCATTTGTTGAAGAAGCATTTGACTAATGCATTAGTAAATGAGCAAGAACAGACACTGAGAAGAAACCCTCTAATTCAGACCAAGATTGTTAAACTGCTAATGGCCATTGAGTTTACTTTAAAAGTGAATATAGAATAAAACTTCACATTTCAAAACAACTACAATTGCACTCATTACCTCTTTAAATTACAAAATGCCCATATTCATAATTAGGCTCTCACTCCCTTTGAGATAGACCTTGAGCTTCTCTAGGTAATCTCTTTGAGAAAGCCCATGTTCATTCATTAATTTCTGCAACATAAGTTTGTGCATTACTGTGACAAAGATGGTTATAATTTCACCAGTCTAGCCTGAGTCTGATCATCATGCCTTGGGATTATCTTTTCTACCAAAGGAGAAATGAGACATAAACTTTAGAGGGTTGACATATTAGAACATAGATTAGAGAACATATTTAGGCACACATGGACCAGGGGTTTAGACGTGGAAGCAGGCCTAACTGTGCAAATGCACAACTGGAGCTGATTAAAATGGGGTATGGATGGATTTGTTGATCAGAAGAGTAAAGAAAGTACCAAAATGGTGGTGCAGACAGAAAGGGAGTGATGAGAGTACACATTTTGTTGAGAGCAAGACATAAACACTTCAGTAAGGTGAATTACACTTGTACTATACATATTAATAAGATAAATATGTTCTCACCTGCAATTGATAGCTTGTTGAAAATGAATAATATCTTCTTCTAGGCAGTAATTTCTACTGATTTACCATTAAGACAGCATTCCTGAGTAAGCATGATTTGTATCCTACATGACAGATAATCTTTCCTTTCTGTCTCTAAGAATATACATAGGATTTTAAAATGATAGAGTCAAATAAAGCAGGATTGACTCCTGAGATCTTTGAGGCTTTTGCTAATATTTAATGCTTCCCTAATTGGCATAAACTTTGCACTCTTCTTCAACTCAAGTGATTTTTCTTAGTATGTTCTGCCCACTTGGGAAAATTAAACCTTTTAAATTATGTTAGTAAGAAAAATTTTACTCTATTATAAAACTTTTGTGATTAGTTAGATATCAAATCTGGGTATTGATTGAGATCTAGTGTATATTATGGAATTGGGTAAACCACAAGACTTGGTAATTTATCAGGTTTGAGTAGGCAAAAAGGCAAAGATCCAAAATAGTCTTTGTATGTTATGGTACTTAAATATGGGATAAGTAAAAAGAGAAGGGCTCTGTTTAGCAATTTTTCTTTGTTTTTTGTTTGTTTATTTTGATTTTTTGTACCAAGGATAGAACCCAAGGCTTTGGAGTTGCTAAGAAGGTGCCAGACCAAGCCACATCCCCAACCAGTACTTTGAATGATAGCACTTTAAAAAAGTAATTATTACATGTCTTTTTTTTTCTTTTTGGTACATATTAATTATACAAAATAGTGGGTTTCAGTGTGGTATACTGGTACATGCATATAACATTAGTGATCGATTTCCTTCCCAAACCCTCCTGTCACCCTCTTCCTGACATCCCATTCTAATACTACTGTGATCCTGGCTTGACAACTCTGAAAGTAGTAAAGAGATTTCTTTAAATTCCAGATCAATTATATGTACATGGCTTCTGCTGTTTGGTTCTGCAGCCACATTCTATTTGTGCCCTTAGAATTTCTTTGCTCTCTTTTATATCCTGACCAACACACTGTTTTCCACTCAGACAGTTATCACCCGACTACATGACTTCCCTCCTTAACCCCCACACCTTGTGAAACTTCATATCACTGTGTCTCTCATGCCTGAGCACATGTTTTCTCCTTGTAAGCATTTGCATCTTTCCTGGTTAATTTTCCTGGGTCTCTAGCTTTTGACTAATGATGTCTAAGCTCAAAACTCAAAAGCCCATGAGGTCAGAAGTTCCTATTTCAGATCTTTTCCATTTCTTTTTCTTCTGATTGGTCGATGCTTCTTTCATTTATTTTTAAATGAAGTTTCTCCTCAGGCATGGATTTGATGAGAATTCCTTTGCTTCCCAGAGCCCTAAATCTACCCTAAGTCTATTCATAAGCCAAGGGTTTCTTGTCAGTTCAGGAAAAGCCAAAGTAACTCTCCACATGCCATATCTGTGCTGCTCTCTCACTTGGTGAAGAAGACAAATCCTGGGTGGGATGGTTTTTAGAATAGCACGACTCCTCAGGAGAAAAGCATATGAAGAATGCAAACTGAGAAGACTGGTAGCACATCAGAAGACACTTCAAGTACACTCTTTTAAGATGCCTAATATGCATGCATTAGAACTTTTCCTACCTTAGTATATACATGAATATCATTTGGCATTAATAATTTGGAATCACTCTGGATAAAGTAGATTAATTAAAAATGTATCAACAGCAATTCAAGCAAAGATGGTTTAACTTGTCAGGAAGTCCCCAGGCAAGGATCCCAGGCATGGCCCTGAATTTATCAATGTATTTATCAAATGAGATCATGGGAGTACAGATCCAGGATGGGGCCTGGGACATAAAAGGCACTCAGTGAGTATAAGCTTTCTTGCTTGCTTTGATATTTCTTCTTTCTCTCTGAATATACTAACCTGAATATTTGCAGATGAGGTGTCATAGTTATTTCTCTTGAAAATCTGAGAATGTATGCCACATATTATGGTTTTGTGAATTTCAAGCTTTGGAGGTGATTTCACAGAAATATTTTACAAAAATATTTTCACAATATCTTTTGCCTTCTTAAATTCTAGCTTCCCATCATCTATGATATGTAATATCTTCCTAAGAGCCTGTTTTTAATATAAATCTGTATCATTGCTTTGCCCCATTGTTTTGCTCATATGAAGCACTACCAGGCAATAGGAGTTCACTTCTTGCTAAATTATCAAAGAAAAATGGAGGATTAGCTATACTCTAACAGTCACAATTTTATTTGGATTATTAAAATAATACATAATTACATGAAGTAAAGCTCTAAATAGACTTAAGTGTACTTTCTTTTTTCTTTTTTTTAAAGAGAGAGTGAGAGAGGAGAAAGAGAGAGAGAGAGAGAGTATTATTAATATTTATTTTTTAGTTCTCGGCAGACACAACATCTTTGTTGGTATGTGGTGCTGAGGATCGAACCCGGGCCGCACGCATGCCAGGCGAGCGCACTACTGCTTGAGCCACATCCCCAGCCCAAGTGTACTTTCTATTCAGATCTAAAATAGTTTATTTCACTAAAATTGGCATTATTGAATTATCATTTTATGAACATGAATAAAACTTGGATGGATTAAAAAATAAAACATCTCTCAAGAGCCCACACTTTACTACTTCATTCATTACAACATGGTGAATAGGTCTTTCAATGACACTGAACACAATCGCATGCACAGTTACAGTGAGGAATTTGTTTCTCTAACTAGAATTGTTCTAAATGTGCATGAATTTAGCTTATTTAAACTTTTAACACTCTTAGCCATAGCTGTCCTATTATGGATTTCACATTTATATTGCTGTATTTTTGTTTATCTATTCTGTTCCTTGGCAATACATTCTATGTTTTCAGACTTCATGACTTATTTAATATTTAAAAAGAGTTATCTATATTGAAATAAAAATCACTCAACAAATACTTATCAAGAGATTATCATATTTCAGTCTTAGTTCAGACTGTTATAACAAAATATTATAGAATGAGTGGCTTATAAACAATAGAAATTCATGTCTCATGTTCTGGAGCCTGGGAGACTTAGATCAAGATGGCAGCAAATCTGTTATCTAGGGAGAGCTCATTTTCTGGTTTCCGTGAGCTGTCATGATTTCTTCTTTAGGACACATATTTCTAATTCTTTTAAGTATTTTACAAGCTGTCATGCTGGGTCATAGAATAGATGTATGCTCAGTTTCAGTGTAAACTGCCAAACACTTCCCCAAATTGTGTCATTTTGTACACTTACCAGTATTGAATAGTATTGTGATTTCTGTCTACCAATATTTCTTCTCTCTTTGTTTGTTTTAGCCATACAATTTGATGGAAAATGGCCAGTTTTTATCCTGTGTTAATTTGTATCTATCTGTGTTAATTTGTGTAGCTAATGATGAGCATATTTTCCTAGCTTACTGGTCATTCCAATAACCTCTTTGTGACGTGGCTCTTCAAATGTTTTGTCTAGGGGCTGGGGATGTGGCTCAAGTGGTAGTGCACTAGCCTGACATGTGTGCGGCCTGGGTTCGATCCTCAGCACCACATACAAAAATGTTGTGTCTGCCGAAAACTAAAATAAATAAATATTAAAAAAAATGTTTTGTCAAACTTTGTAAATTAGTTGCTTGTCTTTGAATTATTCACTTGTGAAAGTTCTTTATATTTCATACATATATAAAAATATATATGTGTGTTTTCAGATGCACATAAAAAATTACATTTTCTCCTTATTTAGTTTGCCCATTTCATTTTCTTAATGGAGTCATTTGATGAGCAGAAAAGTTCACTTTGAATGAAATCTATTTTATCATTTTTTGTTCTTTCAGGTCAATACTTTATGTGTTCTTTTTAATAAAATATTTCACAAGTTTGCAAAACTGTTCTCTATTTTCTAGTATAAAATTTATGATATTAGCTTTTGCATTCAGTTTTATGATCTCAAATTAAAATGTGGATATTAAGTGAAGAAAGGATTGAGAAATTTAATTCTTTGTGGATATTAATATGCTAAAAAGGTTTTCTTTTCCCTATTGCTTTGGCTTCTTAGTTAAACCCATATTGACTGTGTATAACTTATTGTAAAATAGTCACTGGTTTGAATAACATACATACCATGGTAAGCGTATCCAGAAAAGCAACATAAATGACTACTGAAAGCCTGCTTAAATAATCCAAATGATATGTTGCACTGACAGTGGCAGAAGATCTAATTCTGGACATTTGAAGGTAAATCAAGAAGATTTTCTAATAGATTCCTTATGTTTTTTTCAGATAATAAGATGTATGTCAAAGATAGTTTCAAGTTTTTAGCCTGGATAACCAGTAGAAAGGGAATAGCCATCTTATGAGATGAGGAATACAACATAGAAATAGAATCAAAGAGAAAAATTGGAGGATGATATGATGTATATGTGTGTGTGTATATGTGAAAACCAAATAGAAATTTATATATGTATATTCAATCCCTTGGTTTCCAAGAGGAGATGTTTATAGATGTGAACAATATTCATTTTTATTTTTCTGAATCTATTGTGATTTGGCCATTAGTTAATTTTATTTATACTTACTCAAGAATCTTTATGGACATCTAGATTCATAAATTTAACTTTCCACATGGAATGGTCTCAAGTACCTCAAGATCATTATTGTAAAGCTGAACATAGCAATATATTTCCAAATATTTTGTTCCTCCACCATTGTTCTCCACATTATTTTAATGGCAGGATGGTGTTCTCAGTAAAACAAAACCTGTGTAGTAAATCTAGATGCTTCTTTGCTTGCTATATCTATATCTTATCTTTTATAAGGACTTAGAGCAAAAAAAGGACATTTCATTTGTATCTCCTTTATTGGTTTTGCTTAAGAATTTTTGAGACCATATTTATAAAAATTCCCACCAACTTCTAATATTTTTGCTTCCCCCACTTCAAAAAAAATACAAGAAAAAACAAATCCAACTCCATTATATGTTAAATGGCTTGGGTTAAAATCAGGCTTGGATTAGCATTAGAGTTCTACCTGTTAGTAGTTGAATGGCCTCAGGTAAGTGAAGAAGCATCTCTGTAAGATGACAATTTCATAATGACCTTATATAATTGGTGAGCAGATTAACATAGTTAATAGCTATAAAGCACATAGTGCTTCATTACCCATGGTGAACTCCCCCTTGAGAGTCAGCCTCATTATCTCCCACCTGGATCATTTCCTGAACTAACCTCTTATATGGCCTCCTGACATCAGGTGGCAACTCTTTCAGTGAATGCTTTCCTCCTAAAATGAGAACCTCTTCAATTTATTCTATTTGTTAAAAGTCCTGTAATGACTCCCACATTGCTTATACGTGGCATTCATAACATGATCCTCTCTCTCCTCACTCATCCCTCCTAGTCTCAATTTCTGTTGCTTCCTCCACAGATAATGCTCAGTTCACACTACATAGCAGATGCCCACTGAGGCTGTTGACTGCTCCTTCCCCCTTGTCCTGAACAAATAGTGTTTCTTCTTAACATTCTGTAAAGGCCCTCTCTTTCTATAGGAAACCAACCCTGGGTACACTTTCCATCCTATTTTCCTTTTTAATAGCTTTCAAGTGACTGTACCACAGCATAGAAAAGTGAATTCTTTATTATCTTAGGAGTTGGCTACACAGTTTTTTGGCTCATGTTGCTTATTTGAAAATAAGATTAATTTAGTATTTTACCCAAAGTAGAAGAAGGAACATTGAGTATCTAGATGTCAATAAACATCCAAGAAACAAAATGTAAGTAAAGCTTTTATGTGTAAGAAATGGAGAAAAACAGGTGTTTTTTTGAAATTGGTTCATGAGAGGAAAAGGTAGCCAGTGTGAGATTAGGAACTTCATGGGTGATAAACCAGGGTACACATTACACATCCCTGTGTATGGGAACATAAAGGAGTTCCTACAGGGGAACTGCTCAATACTCAGCTTAAAGATGTTTGCTTTTCATGAATTTCTCCTCTACCTCCTTCATATCTTGAAAACTTTTCTCATGCGGTTTTGTGTACATGGTGTATGTGCATGTGTGTGCATGCATGTATATAAAGAAATTCAAGAACATTTAAAGAAATACTGAATTTCATAGCAGGACAATTCCATTTGAATTAGAGACAACACACACATACATACACACACACACACACATGCTCTCTCTCTCTCTCTCTCTCTCTCTCTCTCTCTCTCTCACACACACACACACACACACACACACAGACACACACACACACACAGAGAGCCCAGATTAATGGATGAGGAGGCTAGGGCAAGGTTCAGGTTCACTATATTTATAGCAAGGGCATGAAGGCTTTTGCTGACAACCTAGTTAGTTACATCAGGGCAGGTATCCCTCTCTTATAAGCTCTCCTAGTATTTATAAAATATTGAATTAGTATTTATAAAACACCTGATTATAAAATACTGAATTAGTATTTATAAAACTCCTAGTTGAATCTCTCACATCAGCTCTCAATCTAAATGTCTCTTCCTTAAGAAAGCTAATTCTCTCTTACAGAGTTTCCTGGGCAGTATTTTTTCTTCCTAGGGAAACTCAATAAGGTTGGAAAAGTTGACTCTGAAAGGAATTGGGGGAAAGGGGTACTATTACCATCTAGTAGGGGTAGAGATCAAGAATGTTGCTAAAAATCATATAATGTATAAGAAATAATTCAGCTCAGAATGTTAATAGTGTTGAAATAATTAACTGTGGTATAAAGACTATTATACTTTGTTGTTGTATAATAGGTGTGTGTGTGTGTGTGTGTGTTTGTGTGTGTGTATTGGTACGAACATGCATATCTTTTTTTTCTTTCTTTTTAGTTTTTATTAAACTGTGCACTCCATAAAAAAAGATTGAGTCAATTTTGTCCATCAGTATATCACTATTGCCTAAACCACTACTTGGAACATGGTATATACTCAATTACAAAGTTGATCCAATGATAGATTGTTACTGTATTTGTTTCTTCATGTGTCTGTTTCTCCACTGGATTTTTTTTCCCCTAAAGGCAGAGGAGATAATAATGAGAAGAACCAGGCCTGATGCATGAAAGATAAACCATAATATTTTGTCAGTAACTGCAAAATTATACAGTATGTGTGTGTGTGTGTGTGTGTGTGTGTGTGTGTGTTTTCAGGAGGATGAAATGCAAGACTAACACATCTCTTGCTCTTCCCAAATATTCAATACCAATTTTCTACATTCTTAGGTTAAAAAGAAATTTAGCCACAAAAATAATTTGTCTGTAATGAAAATATCCCAAAGCGTTATTTTAAGGCAGAAAAAAAGTAATTTTTACTTTTCTGTGAAATAATTACTTTTTTAGCCTTATTTTTTATCTAAACAACAGAAGAGGCTGGCAATCATTGGTATTTTTAATTTTTCTACAGTTTTGACTTTCTTGAATGTCATATAATTGAAATCATGTGCTATGTAACTTTCCATTGCCTTTTTTTTACTTAGTAATATTTAAGATTCACCCCTGTCTTTTCATGGCTTGATCATTCATTTCTTTTTAAAACTAAATAATATTCCTGTATAGAGTTATACCACAATTTTGTTATCTATTCACCCGTTGAAGCAATCTATTGCTTTTAGTTTGAGGAACAGGAAGTTTTTGCTCAATAAAATCATAAAGCATGGAATTCAATGAGCAAAATGTTGTCTTTAGTCTGGAGATTTAGAAATGGGAACAAACCTAGGTCCTTTCATTTAGTTCAACTTCGACTTCTCTGATGCTTTTTCCTCTTTTGCCCACCCACCCCAACCCTAATTAAGAATTCATTTCCATTGCTCATCAGTGAGACAAGTACTGTATGAAGCAAAATGAACATTTTGCCCAACTATTATGCATATACTGAATTCAATCAGAAGTGGAAGAACCAGGAAAGCTGCACCATCAGTCTCTTTGCCTAAAGAATGAATGGATTGCTTTAGCTATTCTGGGTCTCTTATTTTTCCAAATAAATTTCATGACTGCTTTTTCTATTTCTATGAAGAATATCATTGGGATTTTAATAGGAACTGCATTTAATCTGTATAACACTTTTAGTAGTATGGCCATTTTGACAATATTAATTCTACCTATCCAGGAACATGGTAGATCTTTTCATCTTTTGAGGTCTTCTTTAATTTTTTTCTTTAGTGTTCTGTAGTTTTCATTGTAGAGGTCTTTCACCTCTTTTGTTAGATTGATTGGTATTTTATTTTAATTTTTTTGAGGCTATTGTGAATTGAGTGGTTTTCCTAATTTCTCTTTTAGTGGAATCATCACTGATGTATATATAGGATTGCAATTGATTTATGGGTGTTGATTTTATATCCTGCTACTTTGCTGAATTCATTTATTAGTTCTAGAAGTTTTCTGCTGGAATTTTTTGGATCTTCTAAATATAGAATCATATCATTAGCAAATAGTGATAATTTGAGCTCTTCTTTACCTATTTGTATCCCTTTAATTTCTTTCTTTTGTCTAATTGCTCTGGGAAGAAGTTTTAAGGATGATGTTGAATACAAGTAGTGAAAGAGGACATCCTTGTCTTGTTCCAGTTTTTAGTGGGAATGCTTTCAATTTTCCTCCATTGGAATAATGCTGTTCTTAGATTTAGCATATATAGCTTTTACAATGTTGAGGCATGTTCCTACTATCCCTAGTATTTCATGAAGTGTGTGGTATTTGTCAAATGCTTTTTCTGCATCTATTGAGACGATCATATGGTTCTTGTTTTTAGGTCTATTAATATGATGAATTATGTTTATTGATTTCCATGTATTGAACCATCCCTGCATCTCTGGGATGAACCCCACTTGATCATGCTGCACAATATTTTTAATATGTTTTGTATGTAATTTGCCAGAATTTTATTGAGAATTTTTGCATCTATGTCTATCAGGAATATTGTTCTGAAATTTTCTTTCCTTAATGTGTCTTTGTCTGGTTTTGGTATCAGGGCGATATTAGCTTCATAGAATGAGTTTGGAAGGGTTCTTTCTTTTTCAATTTCATAAAATACTTTGAGGAGTATTGGTGTTAATTCTTCTTTGAAATTCTTGTAGAACTTGGCTGAGAATCCATTCAGTCCTGGGCTTTTCTTGGTTAGTAGATTATTGATGTTGTTTTTTTTTTTTCATTACTTGAAAATGATCTATTTAAATAATGTATGACCTCTTAATTCAGTTTGGGTAGGTTATATGTCTCTAGAAATTTACTGATGTCTTCAATATTTTCTATTTTATTAGAGATATCAATTTTCAAAATAGTTTCTAATTTTCTTCTGTATTTCAGATGTGTCTGTTGTGATATTTCCTTCTTCATCTTGTATTCTAGTAATTTGAGTTTTCTCTTCTTTTTCTCTTCATTATCATGGCCAGGGGTTTATGTATTTTGTTTATTTTTTCAAAGAACCAACTTTTTTTGTCAGTTATTTGAATTGTTTCTTTTGTTCAATTTCATTAAGTTTAGTCTTGATTTTAATTATTTCCTGTCTTCTACTGCTTCTTGTGTTGATTTGTAATTCGTTCTTTTTTTAATTTTTTTTTTTTTATTTTAAGGGCTTTGAGATGTAGTATTAGGTCATTTATTTGTGAACACAAGAAGTAGTAGAAGATAGGAAATAATTAAAATCAGAGCTGAAATTAATGAAAAGTGAAGTAGGAGGCATCATAATACCAGAAATTAAACTATACTACAGAGCTATAGTAATAAAAACATCTTGTTATTGGCACCAAAATAGACTTGTAGACCAATGGTACAAAATAGAGGACACGGAGACAAACCCACATAAACATGGTTATGTCATTCTCGACAAAGATGCCAAAAACATTCACTAGAGAAAAGATAGCCTATTCAACAAATGGTGCTTGCAAAACTGGAAATCCATATGTAGCAAAATGAAATTAGACCTCTATCCCTCACCCTGCACAAAAATCAACTCAAAGTGCATCAAAGACTTAGGCACTAGTACAGAGACCCTGCACCTAACAGAAGAAAAATAGGCCCAAATCTTCACCACATCAGCCTAGAATCTGACTTCCTTAACAAGACCCCTAAAGCACAAGAAGTAAAATCAAGAATTAAGAAATGGGATGGATTCAAATTAAAAAGTGTTTTCTCACCAAAGAAAACAATAAAGTGAGGAAAGAGCCTACAAATTTACCTCCCATAAATCATTAAACTCTAGGATATATAAAGAACTCAAAAAACTTAATACCCAAAAATTAATAATCCAATCAATAAATGGGCTAAGGAACTGAACAGACACTTCACAGAAGAACTACAATTGATCAACAAATGTATGGAAAAGTGTTCAACATTTCTATCAATTAAAGGAATGCAAATCAAAACTACTCTAAGATTTTATCTCACTCCTGTCAGAAAGGCAATCATCAAGAATACAGACAATAATAAATGCTGGAAAGGATATGGTGAAAAAGGTACACTCATACATTGCTGGTGGGACTGCAAGTTAGTGCAACCACTATGGAAAGCAGTATGAAGATTCCTCAGAAAATTGGGAATGGAACCACCATTTGACCCAGCTATCCTACTCCTTGGTTTATACCCAAAGGACTTAAAATTAGCATATTATAGTGACAAAGCCACATCAATGTTTATAGTAGCTCAATTCACAATAGCTAGACTGTGGAACCAACTTAGGTATTCCTCATAGATGACTGCATAAAGAAAATGTGGTATATATACTCAATGGAATATTACTCAGCTTTAAAGTAGAGTAAAATTATGTCATTTGCCAGTAAATGCTTGGAGTTGGAGAATGTCATGCTAAGCAAAATAAGCCAATCCCACAAAACCAAAGGCCAAATGTTGCCTCTAATATGAGGATACTAATTCACAATAAGGCAAGGGGCACTAGAGAAGAATAGCATTACCTTAGATAGGTAGAGAGAAGTGATGGGAGGTTAGGGAAGGGGATGTGGAGATAGGAAAGATGGTAAAATGAAACAGACATTATTACTGTATGTATATATGTGACTGCATGACCAATATTATTCTGCAACATGTACACTCAGAAAAATGAGAAAGTGTATCCCATCTATGTGTCATATATCAAAGTGCATAAATGTATTCTACTGTCATGTATAACTAGTTAAAACAAATTCAAAAAAATGAAGAAAAAGAATGAATGGATATAGCCTAGGAGAAATAAAAGGGGGAAATGAGCCAAACATACACTTGTCTTGAAAAGCCCCCCCACACACACACACAATCTACAAGTATTGTGTTTTTATTCTCATTCTGCATAATTCCTTATTTTTGGACTCTCATGTATCAGAACTTTAAAGAATAAAAGTTGACAGGTAGATACATGATAAAATACCTGATGGTAAACATTTAACTTCAACAGCAGGTTTATGGTAAATGAAGATACTTTTTTTTTTTAATTCAGTGCTCAAAGATCCTCAAAATCTGTCCAGATTGGAAAGTAACACCCTTACATTTTGGAAGTAAAATTCATATTGGGGTACCATCTCTGAAGGAGGAAATAAAACACATCGTCCTCACTGAAGCATGCCAATTCCAAGCTGATTCACATTCCAAATTGAATTGTTTTGCCTTTCTTAGCTTTCCTTTGAATCTGTTTCCAAGGTATAATCTATAGACAACTGTTCGCCCACATACCTGTGGTTAAGGCATTGTGAGACAGCTTTGCCTTTATTCCATATTAAATACAAAAATTACTTTAATGCAGCAGTGAAGTAAAAATGCTGTAGGCACTTTAGAAACTAAATGCTAGACATTTCTAACTTAATGGTCCTGCAGAAGAAAAAGCTCAGCTTCATTGTGTATCCTATGCATATCACAATGTACATTTGACATAAAGCTGAAAGATAAATAAGATAAGCCACTTTCATCCTACTACTTACTATGAAGGATTAGAAAAACATCCAAGGCAAGTGGGTTCTTACTCTTTTCTCTGTTTTGTTCTTGCATATCTCTCTGGGCATGGAGTTCTTAAGTCTGATTTCTTCGATGAGCACAGGAGGAGGGGAGCAAATATGCTCAAATAGATCACATTGGCAAATACATGCCTTTTCATTAATATAAATTATCAAACTGTTTTTGTACTAAAATAGCTCATTTTTTTTCATTGTGGATGGATCTTTAATAAAACATTTTTTGAAAGCTTGATTTGGCCGTGGAATGCTGATAAATTCTGAAGAGATAAAAAATTTCCAAGACGACAGATCAGATTTATTATCTATCTGGAGAAAATAGAGTCAGAAAACATTATTATTACAGTATTCAATTAAATGTTTCCCTGAAAGTCGCACTGGTGGAATTTTTGTGCAAAAGATAACAGGATCTCCTGGAACTACTGGTATCTTTGGAATGCCGTAAGACCTTAAAAGAAACAAAGAGAAAGAACATGGTAGAATCAGAGTATTTAAGAAAAAACATTTTTTTAAAAAAGGCAATTGAACTATATCTATCTATTAACTTTTGTTACAAAACAAACCACACCACAATTTGTGGTTTAAAACAACTAATTAATTTAGTTCATGATTTTGTGGATGGTTAGATGGTTGTTCAAGAATATAGGCAACAATAAACGTTGGAAAGGATGTGGTGAAAAAGGTACACTCATGCAGGCTGCCTCTGCTAATCTCTATAGGGAACTCTCTTGCATGTATATGTAGCTAGTGGTTGGCTGATAGCTAGCAATTGATGGTGGCCTCAATCAAATGTCTGGTGGTTTTCTGATGTCAAGAGGAAACCTCCTCCATCACAGTAACTAGGGTTCAGGAACATGAAGGTCTCAATAAGAGGATGAAGTCCTACTACCAAACTCCTTTTCTTTCTTCTTCTTTTTTTTTTTAATTATTTGTTCTTTTCAGTTATACATGATAGTGGAATTTATTTTGAAATATCATATATACATGGAATATAACTTCCCATTTATTTGGTTGTACATGATGTGGAGTTACACTGGTCATGTATTCATATATAAACATAGAAAAGCTATGTCCAATTAATTCTACTGTATTTTTCATTTCCATCCCTCTTCTCTTTCCCCAACTCCATCCTGTCTAATCCAGTGAAATTCACCTTCTCCATCCCCAACCCTTACTTGTAAGTATTCAAGTATCAGAGAGAACATTTCTCCTTTGTTTTTTTTTTTTGTTGTTGTTGTTGTTTTGTTTTGTTTGGGGGTGAGTGGGTTGGCTTATTTCACTTAGCATGACATGCCAAACTCCTTTTCAAGACTTTGCTTGTATCATGTTGCTCTTACCCCCTTTAGAAAACTAATCACAAGAGAGTAGAAAATGAGATGCCACATTTTGATTGGACAAATTACAGATAAACTTTGCAAAGTAGCTTTTATGTGAGGATGGAAAAAATCTATGGTCATTTTCTTCAATGTACCACTGGAAAGAAAGCTGTGAGCAAAGATACACAGCTTCAGTGGAGTATAGTTTATATACATATATGTATATATAAAATATATATATTTATATATAGTATATATATTTATAAAATATATATGTTATATAGTATATATATATTTACAGACTATATATATATATTTATATATAGCACAAATATATTTGTGTTTATATATATTTAATGTTGAAAAAGATATATATATATATATATACATATATGTGTGTGTGTGTGTGTGTGTGTGTGTTAACATATAAGTTGTGGATAGCTTGATTCAATTCAATGTTTAGGAAAGCAGCTACCCCAGTGTCTGACATCTAGTAGGTACTCACCAAATAGTTTCTTTATCCTAAACTGAATCAAGATATAAGGTAATAAGGACATGCACAATTATAGTGTTATGAAGGTTTAAAAAAAAGTGCCAAATGTTAGAAGTAATGTAGAATGATTTAGCAGCATACTTTGAACAATGATGGATTGTTTGGCAATTATAGGAGAGGAGTAGAAAGAAAAAATATATATAGCTTCAAAGTTTCAAAGTTTCAATTCTTGGTGTGAGGGAGAGAAGCAATACATTAAACATATAAAGAAGGAAGGAATAATTCATTCTGGGGTAAGATTTTGTTTGGACACATTAAAATAAAGTAGTTGGCAGCATATTCTATCAATCATATTCAGTACAATATTGGAAATGTGTGTTCAAAGGATGAGAAAGGGCCAGAGACACATAAATAAACAGATATTTTTGTCCATCTTCCACATAAACATGATTGGCAAGTAATTGGTTGAATTATCTGAGACAGAATATGGGGAGATAATGATAGAATTTTAAAGGAGAATTATTGGAGGAACAAAAAGACAAAATAAACCACAAAAGGATAAATGAAGAGCAGAAGAAAGTGATCCAGGAATTGGACAATGGCAGGAATTCAATGTTGTATGTCACACAGGCAAAAATATGAAAGAGTTTCAAAACAATTTCCTGAGTTTTTTTTAAAAATATATATCAACATTTGAATAGAGAAATTAAATTATAATGTTTCAAAGGAACAACAAGAGCAACAAAAGAGATTTGCATGAGGTTGTCAGCAATGTTAAAGTGCAGTCTTAAAAGATTAGGGAAACAACAGTAAATGATTGCAATAGGAGCTCCCAGTTGCTGGATCCTTCCTCTGGATCAAGGTCCCCATCTCACCACGAAACTCTGTTTCAGCTAATCAGCCAGGCTCACCATTGCACCATTTGAAACAAAGCAATTGGATATTTGAAGACTGAAGACAGGAATTCTCTGATTTAGGCAGTCACATATGTAGAGTCAACATTTTCTTCATATTGTCCTCCCTTTCCAAATAATGCATAATTTTTAATTTCTTAGCAATGAATGTGTGTTTATTGTTTGCTCAGCCATTTGTTGATTAGGAATTGTTGTAGAATTGGAATAGACAGATCTCCAAGGGTCACTGTTTACAAAAGTCATTGTGAACAGTGTCCCTAGATGTGTGCACCATATAATATACATGATCACTTGCAGTAATTTAGATGGAAAGGAAAAACATAGCCATTGGCAAAGCCTGAAACATTTATTTTACAGAAAAATAAAGCAAAAATAAATCTGTGATTTGAGAAAGTTCTGCAAAGATTTTGAGAAGCTTGCTTTTTGTTTGTTTGTTTTGTTTTGTTTTTTGGTACTGGGGTTTGAACACAGGGATGCTCTAATTTTTAGCTACTTCCCCAGCCCTTTTTACTTGAGATAGGTCTTCCTAAGTTGTGAAGCAGGGCTCAAACTTGCAATCCTCTTGCCTCTGCTTCCCCAGTAAAGTAATTGGGATTACAGGTGTACATCATCAGGGTCAACTTTATTTTTTTCTTTTCTTTTTGAAGGCAAATAAATACAACAGGTCCTCTCAAAGACAGCTCAAGTTCGAAGCACATAGAAAAAGAAAAACTGGAAAACTAAACGTGTGGGTCTCAGAATGCCAGATAAAACAACTTGTATATCATCCATAGGCTATATAGACTCTTGAGTGTTTATAACATGCTCAGGAGAATGTAGAAGAGTAAAAGAAAGCTGTTAGAGGATGCCCTCAGACCGAATAATTACCTTTATTTTTATTGCAAGAGTTTACTTTTATTTTTTATTGGGAAAGTTGTATACATGTTACAGAGCATAAATTAATCCGATACTGCTTAGCTTAGGTAAAAATTCTGAAATGAATTAAATCTAGGATATGCTCTTCAGATTTCTTTTACAATATATTTATGGATTGCTAGGGACACTAAATTGGGTACTTTGTAAATTGTAAATTAGGTACTTTGCACATGAATCCTGATTTTTCTTCTTAGTAATGCAAGAAAATTTAAGTACACACATTGTATAAAAGTCAACAGTGGTTCAAAATGAATTTGCAGTGATCAATGCTGAGCATATTGTCCTATATGTCCTTATTCTTCTACTTGAAATTACATGATGTAAGTTAAGCCTGTCAAAATCATGTTGGCCTGTTTAATTTGGAGAGCTGGGTTGTCATTGAATTCATAGGAACAAATCAATGGCTAATCAGTTTAAATAGCAATCATTACTGAACATATTCATGGGAACTTAATTACTGTACAGTAGTGCCATGTCAAGTGTGAAAAAGTATTAAAATATACCAGGATGTGTCAACAGGCAATGTCAGAAAGTGCAATGGACTATGAACCCATTAAACTTGTATATTTTTAAGCACTTTACTTGGGCCAATCATCAAATCTCAGTGATAACCTGCAAAATATGCAAATTAGTAATATTGCACTTCTTAGCAAGCCACGACACATTCTTGGCCTATTTGTACATTCACTGCATTCAACACAACTTACCCTTAGGGTTGTTATTGTTCAGTACAGAATCTGAAATTCTGACAATGATCTGGGCAGGTAGTGAAAACTGCATTGTCTGTTTAAGCAATTCCATCCAGAGCTATCTTATTTCCTTGCAACATTTTATACTTTATAATCTAGCTTAGTTTATTGGACAAGCTTCCCTTAGAAAACAGGAACATCATGTATAAAACACTGGAAAGGCAAATTTTAATGCCAGGGTTCAGAACTCCAGAGTTTATAATATTGTTAGGAGAGATTGGGTCTGATCAGAAGCTGAAATGGGGCTCTGTGGGTAATGAGGGGGAAAAGCAAGAGCTTCTAGAGGTGTAGGAACAATGCAAGAAGGAATATGCTTACTTCAGAATTCTGAAATAATTTTAGAATCATAAACCACAAATACACTGATGTTAGGATGCAACATTTACTGAGAGAGGGATAATTTTGTAGCTAGCTGTCAATTCTATCCATCTTTCTCAATGTGTATCAGATATAAACACACATAGGTCATACATGTACACACATGCACTAGCGAATATACACACATCCTCTTTCAGAATACAGACAACAAATATACATGATTGCTACTCTTCTGTCTTCACTACTTCTCTCCTCAGCTCTTCTGCTGAGCTTTTATTGAACACTCTGTTCCAAAAACTCACTGACCAGTTGGGAGAGAAAATTCTCTTGAAAATTAAGTGAAACATTTTTTTTCCTCCTATTTTGAATCATAGGTGAAGGACAAAATAAATGCATCATTTTTTTTTCCTTCCTGACAGTCTCAAGAGCTTATTGACAAGAACACTGATGTCTTGAGGGCTTTTCTTTTTCATCTGTTATTTCCATAGTTTCTATAACAGTTATGATATTTCTATATATTTCTACCTTAATGAAAACGGTGCTTGGAAAATGGGAGGAAGAATAAGGAAAAGGTAAGAAAGTTCATTTTAGTTGACTAATAAATCTAGAGAAGTCAACTTAGCCAGAGAAGTAAGAATCAGGACACATAGTGATTGGCAAAGCCAGAGGAAATAAAGTACAAAGGTATGTAAGATTTGCCCATAAGCTAGGTATAGGAAAAAGCCACTGTTACAGGTTTTCTGTTTTCAAGTCTTAGCTACCCTTGTGTACACTCAGAAGCTTCCATATCCTTTTGCAAAAAATTCCTCTAAAAGAAAATGAGCAGCCTCTTGATGGATAGACAGATTGTTGTGATAATTGCACGGCAAATGCAAAGCTCTTCGTTCCCATATTAGGGCTCAGTAGGGCTATGGACAGGCAAATGATGTGAGGATTGCTGGCACCTGGTCAATGGTAAACTCCTGCAGCCTCCTGAACAATGGTAATTTATACCATCCCATCTGTACACTCATTTCTTTGAGGGAAGATACACAAACCTGTGTCTGTGTGGTCACATGACCACAACCTAAGAGCTAAGCATATCACAGAATCCCTCCTGGACTCTGAAATACTTTCAAGGTTCAGACATAGAGTCACTACCAAGAATGAGGACATAGAAGTCAAACTATGTCCTACCAAACTACTTTAAAAGGGAAGCTGAGAGAGTACAGCCACACAGCTCTGGCAATTCACAGGGCTTTCACTTTTAGTGTTACTAGTGAAACACAAGTGATGATTTTTCATACCTACTAAATTTTCTTCATCAGATGTATGTAGTGATATCAACATGAATATTACTGTTGGATTACATGGTCAGACAGGTGAAGAGAAAAATGAAAAACATTTCCCTGAAATTAAAGAAAGTATGTTCTAAAAACTACAGGATTGTTATAAGTAATATTTCTTCCAATGTTTTCTCCAAGCAATGTAAGAGAAGAGCTGAACCAGCTGGATATTGAAAGCTGTTGATGAGAAAATTCTGAATTATCTATGCTAACTCTCTCAAAAATATGACTCCCCAGAAAATTATTCATTTATCTCTACTCTAAAAATCTGGATTCCTGTGCATTGTTCATTTAATAGGAGTCCCGTTCAAAGGAAAATGAACTGACTTTAAAATTTCAGTTTTCTTGAAATCAATCTTCTCTAAAAGGAGCTCCTACTGTTTCTCAAACCAAAACTAAAAAATGAAACCCATACTGAGTCATTAAAATCCTACACTTTTCCAGGCTATCTGTAATCATGACAATAAATAATCAATGTGATTGATTGCACTGTGCCCTTACTACTTCCATTTATTAACACACACATGCATGTAGCATGGTTTGGAGACACTGAAAATATTTCAGGATTGTTTTGAACTCCCAGATTTCAAATTCTATCATGGTTTCTATTACATAATATAACTGAAATGGGTGATGATCTAGGTGCAAGAGGAGAAGCTAGTAATGTAACTCTTTTCCCTGTTGTGGGCTTTTGGGGTTTCAGCAGCCCAACACTCTCAGTCCCCAAAATGATACCCAAAAGATATGGAATATAAACCACACCACAGTCTAGTGTTAGCCCTCAGATGATAGAAACCAGCACATATTTCCTTTTGGGAAGCCTCTGAGGATCCCAATTATTCTGAATCAAGAGAAAAGTCAGTCAGGCTTGAAGAAAGGGGCTTGCATTTAAAATTAGCAGTAGGGAAAAGTGGGATGAACGGATGAAGTTTCTTGGCTTGTCAAAGCTGCTGAAAACGATTACCATCAAACTTACCACCTCTTTCCTCTCCTCGTCTTTTATTGTATTGATAGGAAATGCAATCAGATATAGTCCTCTTTCTTTTCTTGCAAGAGTATGAGGTTCCTTATTGACATTCTCTAAATTTTAATTCAAAAAAAGTTATTTTTCAGGACAGGATCCTGGACAAAGCCCTAAATTTCTCCTCATTTAGAATTGAAACTCATGAGGTGCTTCTTAGGGAACAGAAAAGAAGAAATGTCATACAGCTGTTTGCTGCTGAAGGACTTAATGAAAGATTGCAGGCGCCACATCCTCTTTAATTGAGTTTCAGCTTGTTTCACTCGTGGGAGTCCCTTGTCACAAGGGAATTATAAATGGCCACATTGCCCTTCATGGCTGTGGAGGCCACTGGAGTGGAGGATGAGAAGAGAATTATTCACAGAGATTGTCCATGCCTCCTTAGAAGGGGTCAGATGGCAGGAGTCCTTGAAAAGGGAGCTGTTTCAAGAAAGCATTTGATGGTCCAGCCAGCCAAATGCTAACCATTCTTTAAACACTTCCTCTTTAGTGATTGTGGGAAGAAAATATAATGATCTGCTTCCTGTTTGGTTTCTAAAAACCTGTAGTCCATCTGGATCCTTAACAGACTTAGATGTTCAAGTCACTTTAATATAGATTATGTTCCATGCTTTTAAAACAATTAACAAATCTTTAATTGTGATAAAAAATACATTACATAGAATTTACCAATTACCTATTTTAAGTGTACATTTTAGTATTATTAAGTATATTCATATTGCTATACAACAGATCTCCAGGACTTTTTCATCTCAGAGAACTGAAAACTCTATTGATCAACAAATACCCATTTCTCTTGCCCTGAAGCCTCCAGCAACTACTGTTCAACTTTTTGTATCTATAAATTGAATTATTTTAGCTATCTTTATTTTTTTACATTAGATGTTTTTATCTTTATGTAAGTCTTTAATTTCTTTCAAAAATGCTTTGTAACTTTCAGTGTATGTGTTGTGCACTTCTTTTGTTCAATGTAATCCTGTTTTATTCTTGTTTATGTTTTGTGAATGGAATTTACTATAATTTTTCCAATTATTTATTGCTAACTTAGAGAAATGCAGTTGATGGTGTATTGATCACATATCCTATAACCATGATGAACACATTCTTTTTTTTTTCTGTACGTCAAGTTTTATTACATATGAGATCATGTCATCTGTGAATAGAGACAATTTTCTTCCTTTGTTATTGAATGGCGTGACTCTCAGACTAAACTTTGGTTGGGCTCTTTTGAGACTGCCATGGCCAAGTGGAATCATAATGGAATTTGTCAATGTTGTGTTTTAAGTTAAGTCATTAATAAGTAGCTACTTCTAATTTGGCAGTAATTCCACAAAGATTGGGTTTGTTAGTTTCAAGCAACTACAGGAAGTCCTGAGAAATAGTTTTATAAAACTTATAAAGGTAACCGATATTGATCAGCAAGTATTAAATAATGTAATATAATCACTATAACAGCTATATATATATATATATATACACATATATATATAATATCACTTCTATTAATAATCTTGATTATTTTTGCTTAAGTATTTCCTACCATGCTTCTAGAAGCAGATCAGCAATTTTCTCTTATTTTTATATATTATTACCACAGACTGTCATAAGTATTGTTCATCAATTTTTGTTTTTAGAGAATAATAGTGAAAAGTCTTCTCTACCACTGTTCTTTTTTCTTCTGTATGTCAGGTTTGTGTTCTCTATCCTGTCTGTACTGCCTAAGCAGTCTTCTTCATTCTCAAGACCTTAGTGTAAAACCCCTTGGTCATTTTCAAAGGCCTATGTCAGCCTTTTCCCCCCAATTCTGTGGGAAGTTCTTTATTCTTTCTAGATCTTTTAAAAACACTTTTATTAAAAGATATTGTTTGATATATTTTAAACACCCGCACAGTAATCTTTGCTTTTAATACTTGTTTCAAAAACAGCTTCTAGAATGGTTGAGGTAGTGCATGCCTATAATGCCAGCTGCTTGGGAAGCTGAGACAGGAGGATTGCTAATTCAAAGCCAGCCTCAGCAAAATTGAGGTGCTAAGCAACTTGGTGAGACCCTGTGTCTAAAAAAGAATATAAAATAGGGCTGGAGATGTGGCTCACTGGAGGAGTGCCCCTGAGTTCAATCCCTGGAATGCCCCCCCCCCCCGAATCTTTCAAAACAATCACCTTTAAATTTGGATGAATATTCTACTTGCACCTATAATTTCTATTCAAGTTTCTAAAATCATAAAATTGCTGTTCTTAAATGAACCACAAATATCTTTGACACCAGTGCTCTCATTCTGAGAAAAAGGAAATGAAGCAGAATTAGGAAATCACTGTCCAAGGTTAAAATCATTAAAGATACATTCCAGGTTTCTTCTGCCTCAACCAATTGTCCCATTTAAATCAACAGAAGTGGGTCCTGAAAGGTGGGTTTAATGAGTCAGCTTTATTCTTGATAAGTGCTCTGAAAAAATAACAAACCTATCCAACAGCCTTGCCTATCTACATAAAGGTTCTTCTGTAAGTGACTATCTTCATATCTTCCTCCTAAGGTCTCTGATAAGATGCTTTGAATTTATTAGTGCCTATAAATTCTTCCTGATATAATATGGCTGATATAATATGGCTCTGCTTCTTCCACTACTTTGGGAAGACACTTATACTAGCTCTATGTTAGGTGAGACAGATCATTTCTCTCTGTTGTCCTTGTCAGGTCCTCTGTATTTGTGCATTCCTTCCACAAGGGGTCGCTGACCTCCAGGTGTGTTCCTGCCACTTTATGAGACACTAGGCCTAAATTGTGAAACCAAACAGACTTGGCCTCTCCCTTCAAGTCTCTGTCCTCAGAACCATCTGGCAAGACTGTTATCTTCTCCAGCTGTATGGGCCTTTAAATATTCCTAGCCTAAAAGAACAAAGTCCATTCCCTGTCTAGTTATGACCTGCCTATGTTAAATACAGCCCAAGACCACACTCTGTTCTGCATAATTACCTCACAGTGAAAAGTTAGTAGATTAAAAACTGGGTCCACACATAGGATATCTCATAAAGGATGAGTTCCTTATGTATTCCTATGTCTACAAATTGAACCAAAATTTTTCACTTTTAAAGTTGCCAGTGTTAATTTTGAGGGTCAACTAGTGTTTTCTTTCTTTCCTCTTTTTTTTTTTTTTTTTTTTTTGGTGGTGGTGGGGAGTAGGAGAGGGACTCCCTTGAGTAGGGCAATTCACCTGTGAAGTGCTTATGCTCTCAATAGTCCATAAGCTATAAGTATGCTGTGAAGATAGAAGCCTGGTTAATGGGTATGTATTAATTGTTCCTAAAACAGTGCCTGGAAGATGGTAAATAGTCAATAAAAATTATAAAATAAATAAAAGGAAAAATGAACCGGTTATATGTTGGTTGGTCATTTGTCTTCTTCATTCCTCATTCTTAGAAAATGTCATTAATCTGAAAAGGGTTAGTAATTAGAATACATTTGCATGAACCTTGTTGTAATTACAGCCTGTTAAGGAAAAATGATCTTGAAGGGTCTTCTGTAAAATTCAATAATGTTTCTCCCACATTTTGCTGCTTTCTTCACTCTCCTTGGTTTCTACTATCCTAGAAGCCCTGAATATGTGCACCACCTCATAAAGTCTACCTGGAGGAACCTCAGGGAGGCTTGCTTTGTGCAGGGACTGAAATGGGAAGGCTGTGGTTAGCAAGGGGAATTTCTCTTGTATAGCTACTGCCCACAATCTAATTTATATTCTCACTTTGTGCTTCATCTCTCTGCCTGGGTGATGGACTAGTATAGAAAAGATATGAGACAGTGAATAAAAAACATATATTGGATTAATTTTTTTTTTATTTAGTAATTACTTCACTGCAGCAAACAGAACTGGATCTGAGTGAATGTTGACATCTAATTTTCAGGTTTTGAATTGCTTGGAGAAAAAGCAGATCTTTTTTGTTTTTATCTACTAACTTTTCACTGTGAGGTAATTATGCAGAACAGAGTGTGGTCTTGGGCTGTGTTTAACATAGGCAGGTCATAACTAGACAGAGAATGGACTTTTTCTTTTAAGCTAGGAATATTTAAAGGCCCATCATCTTGGAAGATCAAAGGTGATGTCATTTGATACATACACTTTCAGGGAATTGCCTCCTTGAAAGACATGTGTTCCCCCCCTCCCCCCCCCCCCCCCGCCCCTGGTTCATTCATAAACTGGGAGTATAATTTGGAAACAAAGACCTTCTTATCTAACTTTGCTTCATTGCTGGGGGTACATTCCATCCTCATGAATGACATATTATACTTTGTGGCATTCTATTGTCTTTGCTTACTTGCAAATGTATATATGTATTGTTCTGATGTTGTTTTCTTTGATTTTCAAATGAACAAAGAAATTGGGAAAATGGAACTTCTAATGGAAAGTGGCATGGAATCATGGAACTGAAATATCAGGGCTATAAAGGACCCTCATGATTATATTTTATTCTATTATTATATATATTATAATATAATAATTATATATTATTTTATGCATCAAAAAGAAGCAGACTTTACAATCTCACTATACTGCCCTCACTTAAGAGAACAATTACAAATCCATGGGTTCTCCGGATCACCCTCCCTTCAAATAAGCTAGCTAATTGTTTAGGAATTCCCACAATCAACCTCTAGTTTGGTAACTCATGAGAATGAATCACAGAACTCAGGAAACTGCTATATCTATTATTTTTGTTTTATTATAACAAAATAATATAACTTAGAAGTCAAAGAAAAATATGTGTAAGGTAAAATTTGGGATAATGGACTGATTCCATTCCAAATGCAAGTTTACATTGCACTCAGGAACATACTACCTCCCTACACTGTTGTGTGGTGATATTCATGTAGCATTGCCAACTAGGGATGGCCATCTAAGCTTTGGTTTCCAGAAGTGTTTTGTTGTTGTTGTTGTTGTTACCGAGGATTGAACTCAGGAGCACTTGACAACTGAGCCACATCCTCAGCCCTATTTTGTATCACTAAGATGCTTAGTTTCTTGCTTTTGCTGAAACTGGCTTTGAATATGTGATCCTCTTGCTTCAGCCTCCTCAGCAACTGGGATTGCAGGTGCATGCCATGGCACCCAGAGTTTTTATTGGAGTTTCATTACATGGGCATGATTTGTTGGATTATTGTCTATGTGACTAAATTAAATTTCCAGCCTCCTATCCCTATTCTCTGAGCTCCAATTCTTTAATTACATGACTAGTCTTTCAAATGTAGCCAGCCCTTATTCTGACTTACTATATTATTATAAACTACCTTTTTATCATGAACTATTAAATATGATTGAGGTTCACCATCAATAACAAAGACACACTTATCACTAGGGAAATTCCAATCTAGAGACAACCTTCCCAAAGACAGGATAGTGGCTAGCTTGTTCTTCCAGTTAGAGTAAATCTCTTATTATACATATATGCAAAGTTCAGATTGTTGATTTTGTTTAAGGAGTTCAAAGGTTAGAGGAAAGAACTGTATCCGGGCAAATAGCTCTCCTGATTCACTGTTTAGAACTTCTCTTTCCACAGCCCCACATGATTACTAGGATATGAAATCTACTTCACAGAAGCTTTTACAGTGGAATACTCTTTCTCATATAAAATGTATAAGGCAATGGTGGTGTGGTTATTAATTTTATACCTGGTGACTTCATTTATATACTATGATCTGCTTCAAGTGAGGGAGTGAGCTTGAGAATCAGGACAAATTTCTTAATAAAGAGAAAAGGGTGATGAATGGAGGAAAAAAATCAAGACAAATTAAAGGGGCTTTCTGCTTAGAATCTCAGGAAAAATAATAATCTCAATTCTGAAATTTAGTAACTGGATAGAATACTCTGCATTTAAATAAGAGGTCAATAAGAACTTTCTACATCTTGGGTCTTCATCTGCCTAATATAAGGAATGAGTAATCTTAAAAAGTGGCGTCATACCAGGACATCTTTTATCCCATTCACAGGAAGTCTGCTACGAAAGCATACATATTCTAGGCTAAATATTGTGAAATACAAAGAGGGAAATATGAATACATGCATGTATCTGCTGCAGTCTGGCCGGGCACAAAATCACCGAGCCACCACACAACCTTGTAGATTCAAACAGCAACTCTTTATTCCCGCACTCTCACCAGCACTCTACACGCACATTCTGGAAAAATACACTCCCTCCACTGGGCTCTGCGTACCAATACTCTCTCTGAACCCTGCAAGAACTCCAAGGGAACTCAAGGAGCAGGCACCTGAGGCAGCAGGATACGCCCTATTCCCAACAGGTTCCACCTTAAACCTGGAGCCACCCTAATCCAGCAGGATCCACCCTAAACCTAGAGTCACCCTAATCCCTGAGCAGGGTCACCTTTCAAATCAAAATGCCATGTGTCATTCTTACTTGGCTATGGCTCTCTGCATGTATCTACTTATTTTCACAAAGACACATTAGATACAACCCACATAACAAAAGGATGTTTATATCTACAAGTAATTGTACAGAGTGTAAAGATAGGGGAGAAAGTGAAACTTCTATAATATTTTGTATAATTTGGGTTGTTAGAAACTTATGCTCTACATATTAAAAAAAAAACATGAATCAGAATCAGATGAAAACTGATAACTAGCTACCAATAGAAACAATTCCAGTTGTCTTTTAAATGAATGTCATAATGACAGAGGAAAAGACAAAGAACTAATCCAAATTTTCATTATTATATAATTATCAAGATGTCATTTACATTTAATAAAATTCCTCAGTTTCCCTTCCCCATTCATTTTATTTTACTTTGTGAATAAAATAGCAGTCAGTGGATGCATCCTGATAAACAACAAGCAAACAGATAAATAAGGAAGGAATAAGGTCTTCCCAACTGTAGAATACAAGTTAAAAAATGCAGAGAGAGCAATGGATTTGGAAAAACACTATTTTGCAATCATCCCAGAACAAATATTTTTAGGCAAGAATTATCAGTTGGTACTAAATCCAAATTTTAAAAATAATGATGAGAAGCAGAATATTTGCATAATCCAAAACTGCTCACAGATTCCTTATTATTTACAACAGGGAAGGTAATTATTATACAGTGAAGAAATTGGACCACATTTTGACCTGGATATCCAAATTAATATTACCAGTGCATGAGTGTCAGTTGGGCAAATCGCCTTCAGAATAGGGCACCCCCTAAGGAGGACCCATCAGTCACGTCATAATCCAGCTGGGTGTGTATTACCTGAATGGAATTAGAAGAAAACATTAAATGTGCCAACTAAAATGCAGCAAATGATTATGAACTATTGGAGGAAAAATATTATGAAGTGTGTAACTGAGTCACTTGACAAAATTGGATCAGATAATGTTGTATCAATGTTAAATTTCCTGAATTTGAAGTGTGTGTATGTATAAGAATATATATGTCTAACATATATGTAAGAATATATACCAACATTGAATTTCATAATTGAATGAGAAAGAGAGCAAAGGTGGCCAAGTAGTGAAGTCATAAACCAGAAAAGGGGATAACAAGTATCTACTTGGTACAAGTTTGAAATCATTTCCAAATTTGAATTTGAAAAAAAGATAGATTTTTACAAATTGTATACTGTTGCAGAAAACATTCTAGAAAAAAAAAAAAAAGAACTAAATTTCTAGGGAATGAGCCCTAAATGTCTTAGCTTATGGCAAGGTAGGCAGATTTTTTTGTTTTGGTTTGTTTTGTTTTCCATTAATTTAAAGAGCCTTGTTTGAATGAAACCTTTCAAATCTTTCCTTTTCACATTAGATGAGCTGCCTTTTGTAGACCCTGTCTCTCAATCCTTCTTTCCTTCCAGCATATTGATGCCAGGGGAAATGTGGGTTCCTCATTTGCTTCACTTGCATTGTTGTGATCCAGAGGAGGCTCTCAGGAGAGTACCTGGGTGCAAATGCTTCCCCAGTCTGGGCAGATTCCCAGGTCATTCCTTCCTCCAGAGGCCCTTTTCCCTTTCAGCTCCACATCCAATTTTTCACTCAAGGTAAGCAAACAGATGGCTCTCGGGGCCTCTAAGGGGCCTCCAAAGTAATGGGAACTCATTTTACATCTTGTACAGGCGATGAGGATTAACAGTCTTAAATGGCCAAATTACATATTGCCTAACATTTGTGATGCCGACAGCAACCGAAAAGAACTTTAGGGACTTCATTTCATTTACTCTCACGGTTGTTGCAAGGTAAGGGGCATGTATCATAAGCCTCACATTTCAAAAGCAACAACAGATACCCAGATAAATTATGGGTACTACTCAGAGGTCTGGTAAAGACTATGTCTCAGACAAGATAATTTTTACCATAGTTGACAGCAAAGTTTTACTTTGAAAAATTCTTTTGAAAATAATAATTTTTAAAAAGGTGATTAGAATTTTTAGTATCTTGCACCAATCTCAGTTCACCATCTATAGCAACTATTGTAGTCTTCCTTTGCACACATGACTTCCAGGGTGTGACTCTGTGTGTGTGAATATATGTGCACATGTGTGTGCAACATGCATGTGTGCACACACGTGCAGGTGCATATACATACATTCATCTTGTATTCATTGTCCTGTTAATGATTTTCATGCAATTATTTCTAGAGAAAGATGATGAGATTATGGAATGCATGCTTTTTGCTTTGGGTTTTGCAGAAATAAGATTTTTCCAAAGCTGTGCAATCGTAGGGCTGAGAGGAACTTGAGACACTGCCACATTGAAGACATTCCTATCTAACAGGATCTTTAAAAAAATAATCCATGGAGATGACATTTTTCTTTTTCATGAATGAAGAGAAAGTGGGAACACAATGTAAAAATGGGAATCATCACCAACATCAATTAGCAGAGTTAGTTTGAACAAATTTCATTTTTTCTGTATATCTCACTGGGGGTCTCAACTATTGTTACTCTATTATTCATTCTTCATTTTTATCCTAACTAATTTATAGTGTTGAGTTTTCTTTGTGTCCACTTTGAACTGACATTCTTCTTTTACTTTCTCTTCAGCCTGATTCAGTTGTCACATGTTTGTTTTTTCTCACCCCCTATTGTTGGAAACCCCATATCATGCTGACCAGTGCCATTTCTCCTTCAGATTTAAGACTGAATCTCAAATCTGACTCTACAGTCTAGTCTCTTCTTCAACAAAATGACAGACATAACAAGAGTGCTGTGATCTTGGAGTAATTTCCAGGCTCTTACTTCTAAAGTTAATAAGCATAGTTCTTTGAACAGGGCTTAAACATCATGGTCCTTATTGATGCTGTGAATTTTTACTTATTTTGTTGTCCAGCATTTTTACATTGAGATTTATTAAAGGAATGATTATGGAATGTTTGCTGATAGTGCTTCAAATATAACCTCCCCTTAATGCAACACACTTCCACCCGGTACAGACTGAAACCTGGCTCAGGGCCTTTTGTGAGTGAAAATAATGGAGAGACAGAATTTACTGCAATTTCCCACTTAACTTTCTCTATATAATACAATATTACATATGGCCAATCTCGTATTACAATAATTCAGGGAAATTATTGCTCTTTTAGTGTGGAAGCTCAACCAGCTTGTTACTTCATTTTACAAATATTTATTGAGCACTAAAATTATGACACATTGTTTTAGCTGGAACTTAACTGTGGAAGATATAGTGGTCAATGAAACACTGCTCTCAAGAATCTTATATTCTATAGGAAAAGACAAATGATACACTAGCAAACAGACACTGAATAGGATAGATTCAGGTAGTAATGTATTCTATGAAGAAAAACAACAAAAAGATGGTGATGTGAAAAAAAATGATGTGGGGTCAGGTAAGTCAGTGGTTAGATTTTGGTGTTCAGAGATGGCCTCTCAGAGAAGCATCTGAATTGGGGTCTGGGTAATAAGGGGACTGCCATCAATACTATGGGTATGAACAGAAAGGACCTAAAGTTCAAAAGAGATTAATGCATTTGAAGGACATAAGGAAGGCCATATACCAAGGACAGACAGCAGTGAGGGAGATGATAGGTGAAGTCAGAAAGGTAGAGGGACAAGTAGGTATTAGATACAGTAGGCTGACAAGAGGAATTTACCATTTGTGATTTCAATCATATTTTGCATTTATTACAAGTATATGCATTAGAATAAAGGAAGTAGTTTCATAGAACAGATGGTAAAAAGTAAGTTGCTGGGCAAAATTATGCCAGTAAACCTTCAGGAAATATAAATTTTGCTCAGCCTTTTAGGCAAAATTTCTAGAACTGCTGAATGAGGAACCATTGGACATTTTGGGGGTGGGAATGTTCTGTGGTTAGAGATGCCATGTCTCCATTTTCAGCTCTAGGTAATCTTTCAACAGTCTGGGGGCAAAAACCTACCCATCTCTCACTCCCATGGGGTACGTGCTGATTGTCTCTACTTTTACATAGAAAGCAGAAGACACAGCTATCATTAATTGCTACACCAGCACAGACTGCTTCTCCTTAAACTTCCTTATACTAAAGAGTTTTTTTTTTTTTAAATAAAATTCCACTCACCCTGGTTTTGGAAGGAAATAATGATAATTATAATCCCAAATAGCAGCTAATGAAAAATGTCATCTATATTTGGTTCTTAATTGTCTTATATTGGTTTGGTATCAGATTTTAGTTCCTCACCATTTAGTAGCTATATAACACTGGCCAAGTTACTCAACCTCTCTAAGTCTCCTTTTCCTCTTCTGCATAACTAGGATAATAAGAGTACTCACCTGAGAGGATGGTTGTATGAATTATATTAAACAAGATAACATATGCAAAGCACTTAGCACGATGCCTGTTACCTAATGACCACTCCACAGTGTTACAGAAGTTAGCAACAATAATAACCACTCACATTTGCATAATGCTTCCATTTTACAAAACACCTCACATACACAATGCCATTTGATGCTTATAATAATTCCACAAAGCTAAATTCTTGCACAACTTCCTGCAATTGTAAGTAGTCAAAATTAATTTTAGAATGAATTCCTACACTTAAAGAGTAGGATTTATTAGAAGGAAGGGGACAGGGAAAGCAGAAATAATGACAGAGGGGCCAACAGAGTGGTAAGATAATTCAGTTTAAGGTTAACATTTTTTAAACTAAGTAATCTACAAACCAGAGTTTATATGGATAATGAAATGGTCAAGCTATTTTGTGTATTAATTAAAATATCATTAATGCAATCAGTTTCATTTTGTTGGAGAAGTCATGTTAGAACAATTCAGTCGAATTGTATTCTAAATTAAATACATACACCATTCTTAATGCAGATGATGTAGTATATTCTACTTTAGACTGATTTCTTTGGCATCTGGCCAGTTCTGGGAAGCAGTATGACCCCTCTTCAACAGATATGCAAATATATAAATTTGCCACCCAGGGGTGGGAGAAGGCTCGCCAGTCTACTTCAAATGACAGAGAGATTGGGGGTGACACCACCAGAAAAAAAAAAAAAAGTACAGTTAAAGTGCTTCTTTGCAGTGCATGTGGCACTCTTAATAAACCCCATAAGTGGTTAAGCATTCAAACTGGGATTTGGCGAATGCTCTGGAGTGCTCTTTCTCTTCCAGCACAGTGCTTTCTCTGGCCAAGAGGGCTAGAAACAACTCTAATTAGATTGATAGGACAATGCCCTCCACCAGGATGTTTTCCTGTGTTGTAGCTTTGTTATCTTCATTCTCATCACTCCACCTTTAGGCAGTCTCCCTTTTCATTCAAGGAATAGGACTCCACATGAGAAAGCACCATCCTTGACAGACTTGTTATGCCTTCAGGTCAATGCCAGACATACAAAGGTCACTAACTAACAAAGAGAAGAACTATATCTTGCTCTGCCTCTGGCAGAATACAAGACTGGTGTGGCTCAGTGAACCACCTTTGAGTTTTTTCCTAGCCTGAGCTAACCTTAGGCAAAGCTATAATATAGTTCAAGTCTGCCGTGGATCTTTGATTTCTATCTTTCTGTACTCCATTCTTCCTGCTTAGACATTTACTATTACTTGGGGCTTACACAGAGCAAGACACTGTGGGGAAAGTTACACCAGAGTACAAAGAGTTATAAGATGGTTCAGTTCTTATCCAGAGGAAGAAGGTGATATTTAATGACCCAAATAGTTTATGGTGACATTTCTGATCTGATAGCACCTGAAAGGAGGACTAGTATAGATCATGAGGGTTTTATTCAGATTGTGTGCAGCTGAGGGCACCTAACCTGCCTTTGAGTGAGATGAGTATACAAAAAATAAAGAGATGGACATAAGTTACATGGCCTCTAATGATTAGTTTTTGGAAGAATCATTAGGTTGACATATCATACTGACATTTAAACTCCCCTTGTCTCTAGGGTAAAGTACAGATATTTTAAATTAGGAATCATGATTTGAACAACTTTGTGGCAAATAATTGAAGGACCTACTTTATAGTGCCTGACTGCTGCTCACAATAAATACTCTGTAATGTTCATTGATGATTTTGGACACAAATGCTAGAAAATTCTAACATGCCCTCCCGTTGATTTATTTATCACATTTATATAAACTGGTTTTCCAAACTGTTTCACAAAATTCAATAATGTAGTTAACTTCCCCAATAATAAAAAATTGCCAAAAGGTAAAGAAAGTGAGATATGACATTGACACAATATGAAAATACAGAACACATTTTCAGCTCAAGTTATAAATGAGATGGAGAGTCAATAGTGTTTTCGGTGGTACTCCAATGAGCAAGGAGTTCACACACAGACGAGGTTACACTGTTGAAATGTTACAGTATAAAACACTAAGACTCATGGTGACATCCCAGAGCTCTAATTTAAGAAGACTGTCCTGACCTCTTACACATGCACACACACACACACACAAACACACACCTAGATCCAGTTCTTATTTCAGCCTACCTTCCATGCAACTTATGTGACCTATGGATTTGGTACAGGCAAAGTCTTCTATTTGTATTGAAGTCTGGAATACATTTTGTCATTCCTCTTTGCTTCCAGTACAATGCATTATGAAGACAAGTTTGCATGAGAACAGTTGAGTTTGTGTCTTGACTTAGCCACTCATTATCTGTGCCCTTTAAAACACTGCTTGTCCTCTCAAACTTTTACTTTGCTTCACATCAAAAGGGAGAATATAGGCATAAACATTTCCAAGTATACAATACATATGATAAATATAACCTGGAAAATGTAACTTGGATGCTCATGTTATTGTACTGGGTTCAAGTTGATCTGAATTTAGAGATAGTTCTTATGTTTATCATGAATGATTCTTTCACTTGGTGAATGGAGACTTCAGTTGTGCTTTTGAACAGTATGGTAGTGTCAAATCCGTGTGTCAGTTTAATATGTTCAATTGCATGTAACAGAATACCCATTTTGCAGTGATTTTTAAAATAAGGGTTCATTTTTCCCGTAAATCAAGAAGGTTAGATGTAAGTGGCTATAACTCTTGCTTCAATATCTCCTTGCTGTGGATGTTACATATCTGTAATATTTGGGGGTTTCCTTTATGATTGTAAGATGTTGACCTTGACTCTCAATATCAGATTCCATTTAAGGCAGAAAGAAGAGCAGGAGAATGATGGCCACAAATGCCTTCTTTCACAGGCAAATCAAAAACTAGTGGAAAACATCATCAGATTTCACTTCCTTCCCATTGGCTAGAAAGAAATACTGGAGCTACCATTAGGAACAAAGATTAATGAAAAAAAAAATGAGTTTTTAACTAAACAAAATGCTTCTGAATGTAATGTGGGATTTTTTAGCAAGAAAGTGGGAGGAAAACAAAATTGAGGAGTTGTCTCAAAACCTCTGCCTTAAACTAATGTCTTAATGGACTAATTTAAAATTGAGCTATTTTTCCTAATCAGATCCCAATATTTAATTACTGTGATACTTCAATTCACTAACATCTAGTGGCACAGATACAGATGTGTGGAACATTTATATTTATCCAACAAAGCTAGTTTTTAAACAAGATGACTGCATTTTTGTTGTTGTTAAAATGGCTTTTCTAATTATTTATTCCACTCAAGGAACATTTAGCTTCTTAGAAGAGAAACCATGATTTTTTCCTCCCCGATATGTCTGTAAGTATGGAAATCAACAAATAAAAAGAACTCTAGCATGAAATTTGCATGTGCACACAACTAAGTTTATCATACAACTAAGTTTATCAATTTAGATACAACTGGAGTCATTGTAACTGGATGAATTATAAATGATGAAAACTCTACAAATTAGCAACTTTGTGGTATAGGAAGCTGAATTTAGTTGTCTCTGCAAATATGACAAGAACCATTGTATTTCTTATAGATTTGGAGTCTCACAAGTGCCTGAAGACTTTCTGCTCATTTAATGGGGGCTATAGAGTCATGCCAGTCATATCTCACTGCATTTACACATGAGTTTGAAAATTTCTGTCTGTATTCATGGAAGTAAATACAAAAGCATCTATGTGGTCTGTATACAGTGCTTGCAGAATAAGAATTCTGCCCCAGTTATATGATTTTTTGTGTGTGTGTGTGGTGCTGGGGATTGCCAGTTATATGATTTAATGATGACTTTGAGGAAGAGCTAGTATATAAAGGAGATGACATCCAGAGGTTCAGGGAGAGAGATATGTAGAGAGATAGGAAAAACAATCTATTTTATTGTTAAGTGCCTAGAAGGTATTTCTCTGAGTTGTCTTCTCCTGAATCTCCTTGGGCATTGAGATAAATGGTGGGAGCAACACTAAACACAGCTTGAGCTTGTGGATTGCAAATAAGTTAGATTACAATATAGGCACTTTTAGAGTCTTGGTAAGGAGCATAAGCATGCCTAGCCCTACCTGTCTTAGAATACTTAGGTGTTTATCTCTTTGGAAATTGAACTCTCTCATAGCAGCCAGCTTCATAAAATGGAAAAAAAAATGTGAAAAGTTTCAGAAGCTAAAAACATTTAATAATGGTAGAAATTTACATTTTCATTTTAACTGCCAACAACAAAGCAGAGCCTGATATTTTTGGTTTAGAGCATTTGATTTTATGGAAATCATATCACTGAATATCAGGTTAGTGTCTTTTTTTACTTCCTTTAGAATTCTGTAGGACATTATCCATCAGAAAATCATAGGGTGAAAAGGAATGGTTTGGCTACAGCTTAGTATGCGATTTTTCATAAACTCCAACTGCAAGAAAATGGAAGACTAATATATTCTATTAATTTTCTTTTCAAAGTGGAGACCTTTAATAGGTCTAGAAAACTGTGGCTCTCATAAAGGCTGGGTTGCAACCAGAAAGTTGTCAAGTCCACTTGGTAGGTTTTCCTTCAGCACTGTTGATGTTCAGCCCAGCCTGTCCTCATAATTAGTGAAGTGGAGCACTGACACAATGGCCCCATTAGTATGCCAGTACTTACACCACTGTGCTGCAAGCCACCAGAAGCTCAGAGGACACAGTCTGTGTGTGGTCAAGAACATTTTGAGCTCAAGAAAAATATGAATTACATTTTAAACTCTTAAGATATTTAACCAGGAATATCTGTTGCCAAAAGACATCCTTAAAAATAGCCATGCATGATAACATTAAACAAGAAGACAACATCACTGTGTAACTGAAGAACATGGAGTTTATACTTTACATGACTCAAGAGAAACTCTACACAAAGCAGTTTCCGTTAAGGATGAAGAACCAGCCTGAACCTTAGATAATGATAAATGAACAGATTTTGGCCAATAAAGTAGAGTATGATTTTTGTAGGTCAAACATCCTTTTCTTTGAGAAATCATCCTGATCTTTCTTTTCTAATCTCTGCTTATGTGTATTTGGACAGAAGTAGGTATTTGACTCAAAACTAGCCAATGAGAATATTTCACTCAAACCCAAGATATAGTGAGCTGTTGCCAGCGCATTTGTGAAAGGCGTCAGTGAATATACCTCCTGGTGCGGCATGCAATATATTTCCCTTTATGTGGAGGGAAAATATGCTTGAGAATGAAGCCAATGGAAACCAAAAGCAAAGCTGAGATGGAGGGAGGGTGGAGAGAAGTCTGGATGATGGAGGGAGAGGGGGGAAGAGAGAACCTCCGGGGAAACCTGCACCCAGCCATAACTGACTAGATCTGTCTTTGGACTTTTAAGGCCAATAATTTTTTTTCTTAAGCTATTTTGATTTGAGATTGTCTCACTTGGAATGATGAGTATACTATTTTAACACAGGTCAAGGCAGGCGGGTTCTTTGTCTCGTGAATTTGAGGAATGAAATCCACAGACACAATGTGAGAGCAAAGTAATAGGATTTGTTAGAGTGCTAGAAAGTGAGCAGAGCTCCCAAAGGGAAGAAGGTCCCAAGAGACGGATGCCAAATGGTGTCTGCTGTCCAGAGGTTTTTAAAGGTCTATCGGATGGCCCAGCACAGGTAATTGGTGGGTTGAGGGATGCCAACATGAACTAATCAAACTCTTCAAGCTCCAAGCTTAATAAGACAATTAGAAGTGCATATTATCTAGGGGTATGGGCAAGAGTAATTAAAGAAGGACTTCTGTCATTGAAGCTGTGAGGAACAGAAACAGTCTTGTGGTTAATGATGACAGAGAGCAGAGAGTTACAGCTTGTCTTTCAGTTTTGAAGTCTCCTTCCAGTTTCATGATGATCCCCTCCATTCCTGTTCTTTTCCAAGGCCCTTATCCTGGATGCCTATGGGAGATACATATCTTCCTACTTTACTGTCAAATACACAAAATTAAAAGTACAATGAATTCCAGAAACTGGGTTATCCTTTACAAGAATTTTTAAGCATAACCAAAATGTCATCCTATAGCAAGCCAAATCACTAGCTTGGCTGTGGTCTAGAAATTTATCATGCCTGGCTCTTTCATGATCTCATCACTATTATTGTAGGTCATACCTGTAAGCAGTCTCTGATCTCATTAGATTCATGCTGTCAGATGACAACAGGAGACTACTTTCATAGTGATTTGAACTCACAGCCCAGTGTAGTGGTAACACATGCCAGAGAAACACTCAACAGTAGTCAGCAGGGCTGTATCTGTAGCTGGAAGCTAGTATTACTTTTGCTAGAAACACTAGGAGTTGAAGTTACTATTGCAGAAAACATTTCCATGAGCCTGTCTTACTTCTCAGTATGTGCTAAAATTTTGCAATGTTTTCTTTGTCTAAGGCAGAAAATGATTCTATTCAGAGTACTATACAAGTTGAGGAAGTGGATCCTTTAAAGAGTTTTGCTTTGATAGGGGACCTAAAATTTAATTTTATATCATTGTTTCTGTCCCTTCAACTATTAAACCACATGCAGTACAGGGTGTAAAGACTTTTGTATAAACAGCATGTGATAAATGGAATCTTGATTTGAAACTACAAAACAAAATCTAAGGAGAAACACAACCATGTATTTAATTGAAAAAAAAAAAAGATGACTAGCAATGCTTATCATAGAAACTACTAATGAAAAAGCCACAGGACAAAAAGGAAAGGAGCACTATGGACCAGAAGTTAAAACTCTTCCAGACTAGATTCCCTCTGCATCTGGCCACTTAATAGAAATTAGCTCAGTGCTTTTTTTTTTTTTTTAACTTAATAAACATGTTGCAGGACTCATCTGGAAACAAGAATCTTGTACACATTGGCTTTTTAACAGCTCCATGAGGGAATTGATCACAGATACTCTCCACTTTTAACCTCAGAGCCTGGGGTGGCTTAGTTAAGTGCACTCAACTGTCAATATTTCTCCTCCATACATAATGCAGAGCACACACTCTAAGTCCTAACTGGGTAATTTGGAACCAATACTTACAAGAGTGAAAGAAGAAAAATCTCACGTTATACTTTTTAACCACCACTGTTTAACACTTAGATTAAAAGCTTTACTGTGATCACACCTTTGGTGCATTTTACTTAGAAGGAAATGGCTAAAGGTAGTTTGTTTCTATTATAGTTTATTCCCCATGGGGAAAACAGTGGATGTCACTGGCCAACACATTTAAAAGTTTCATGCTTTGCACAATTGTTGTAGGGCTGGTGGTGAGGGCCAGAGAGGATGTCATGTTATTCTAAGTCACATATTGCCATAGGATCTATACATTCTGAATTACCATAAACAAATTGTTGCCACCTTTTTCTTTTTTATATATGACAGCAGAATGCATTACAATTCTTATTACATATATAGAGCACAATTTTCATATCTCTGATTGTATACATAGTTTATTAATGTCTTCATACCTGTTCTTTGGCTAATAATGATCATCCCATTCCACCATCATTAATTACCCCATGTACCCTCCCTTCCACTTCAACCCCTCTGCATTATCAAGAGTTCCTCTTTTCCTCCCATGCTCCTTCTCCCTATCCCACTATGAATCAGCCTCCTTATATTAAATAAAACATTCAGAATTTGGTTTTTTGTGGGATTGGCTAACTTCACTCAGCATTATATTCTCTAACTCCATCCATTTACCTGCAAGTGCCATGATTTTATTCTCTTTTATTGCTGAGTAATATTTCATTGTGTATATATGCCACATTTTTTAATCCATTCATCTATTGAAGGGCCTCTAGGTTGGTTCCACAGTTTAGCTATTGTGAATTGTGATGCTATAAACATTGATGTGGCTATGTCCCTGTAGTATGCTGTTTTTAAGTCTTTCGTGTATAGACCAAGGAGAGGGATAGCTGGATCAAATGGTGGTTCCATTCCCAATTTTCCAATAAATCTCCATACTGCTTTCCATATTGGCTGCACCAATTTGCAGTCCCACCAGCAGTGTATGAGTGTACCTTTTTCCCCACATCCTCGCCAACACTTATTGTTGTTTGTATGCATAATAGCTGCCATTCTAACTGGAGTAAAATGATATCTTAAGAGTAGGTTTGGGGCTGGGGATGTGGCTCAAGCGGTAGCGCGCTCGCCTGACATGCGTGTGGTCCAGGTTCGATCCTCAGCACCACATACAAAAGATGTGTCTGCCGAAAACTAAAAAATAAATATTAAAAAAAAGAGTAGTTTTGATTTGAATTTCTCTAATTACTAGTAATAATAAACATTTTTTTCATGTATTTGTTGATTGATTGTACATCAACTTGTGAGAAGTGTCTCTTCAGGTCCTTGGCCCATTTATTGATTGGGTTATTTATTTTTTGGGTGCTTAGCTTTTTGAATTCCGTATATACCTCAGTGATTCGTGTTCTATCTGATGTGTGAGGAGTAAAGATTTGCTCCCAAGATGTAGGCTCTCTATTCACCTCACGGATTTTTTTTTTTTTTTATGAGAAGAAGCTTTTTAGTTTGAGTCCATCCCATTTATTGATTCTTAATTTTAATTCTTGTGCCACAGGAGTCTTATTAAGGAAGTTGGGGCCTAATTCCACATGATGGAGATTAGGGCCTACTTTTTCTTCTATTAGATGCAGGGTCTCTCATTGTATTCCTAAGTCCTTGATCCATTTGCTCTTTTTTTCTTTTAATCATAACATGGATACATATAAGTACTGTATGTGAGAATATATACTGGAAGGTATTATGGAAGTATGGTTAATGTATTGCATTCCATTAAATCAGGAAGTCTTGCTGCTCCTACTTCCTCATTGACTGACTGCTATTCCCTGGCTCTCCTGATATCCTGTTGCACTGACTCCCATTCCAGATGTTTCCATCTCTCTTCCATTGATTTTTTTTTCCTGTTTGAATCCCTCATTGTTTCTGGTTGAAGTCTATCAAGATGTTTTCTATGTTCAATCTGTTACCAAATATACCAAATACATTTATTTCTATATTAATATATTCACATTTTAGGAGAGGTTCCCTGATAGCACCCAATATGTCAGTTCAAGATGGTTTTTAACAGATAACATGATAAATCTAAGGGGAAGAGGCTCTTTAAGTTAGTGTGCTCTTCTATCAGTTTCTCCTGGGGAAGTTGACACTGTGAACCAGGGCTTCTCAGGATCTGGCTTATGTACCACTTGCATCAGGTTTCATCCAGAATATACAATCTAAATTCAGATTTCTAGGTTCTGCTGAAAGATTCTGATTCATTTGCTTTAACAAAACCGGTGGTTGAATCTTATGCCCATGATAGTTTGATGCCCACTTCTCTGGAGCTCTTCTAGGTTCCACTTTACAGACTGCTTCTGACAACTGAATATACCAGCAGATGTTTCTTGTAAAGGGTGTTAGGCCACTTTGCTCAGAAGTATATGGACTATCAAGGATGAGCATTATATCAAGCTGAAAAGAACCATGTGCCTCTTGTATGAAAAGAGTTGTGTAATGTGTAGAGATGATTTATTCATCAAAAAGGCTCTTTGCTTATTTGAGGATCAAACAAAAATTTATTTTCTTGGTTTAAAAAGTACCTTTCATGAACCAATAAGGAATGAACCAATAAGTCAAAACCTACTACTTATCTGCATTTTAAGGAGAAAGTTGATTTACTTGCCACATTGTTTCAAATGATTCTATTTTCCATGAATAAATGTAGATTTTTTTTTAAGTAGCCATTTCCAATGCCTTTCCTGTGTGGCATCTGACAGCCCCTGAGATGAAAGAAGCCTTACTATAAGACTGACCAGATCTCCAAGCAGTCAGTGAGCAGGAAGAAAGGGGTTATTGGAGCCATGTCTCTCTGACACGGTACTGAGTTGTAATATAGGAGCTTTTTCTGTGACTGAAAGAGGAGGAAAAAAAAATCAGCCATCCTAGAAACATTGAGGTCTACTGAAGCATATACTCTAAGCAGCCAGAAAAATCGTAGGTCTCTCACTTCAAAGGTGTTGGAAAACTTTCAAGTGCAAATGCCAAAAAGCTAAGACCCTAAGTTGAAAGAGAACACTGTTTTTATTTTTATTTTCAAAGGAGAATATTTTTTTTTCCGGAGTTACTATGAGAGCATTATTTCTAGTGGGGGTAGTTTCCACTTAAGGGTATCTGAAACCAAAACAAAATATATAAAGATGATTGTGACACTTGAAGGCCCTCACATTCTCCTGGGTCTGTCAGTCATCATATTCCATGCCCATTCTCTCCCAGCTGTATAAATTGGCCCCAGGGTGCAGTATTTGACACAGAAAGCTCTAGTCCCAGAGCATTTCTCTCAACCCAATTTTCCTTAAAATTGATCTAGCTATTAAGTGGAAGACAGAAAATATAACCTTAGTGAGGGAGATACATTCATAAGGACATCTGCCACTCAAAGCAACTGTATTTCCACAGGCACAAAGCACTGAAATGCCCATGTCCATGAAAGAATACCCAAGCATCAAACTGTGGACGCTATTAGCAGATGAGATCATGGAATTTGCTATAGATTCCTGCACTTGAACAAATTGGGAGCTATTTCCTAGGGTCCCCACTCATACAATTTTAAAGTTTTCACTGTTGTGAAAACAAAAGGAGTAATGTTGTGGATCAGTGGCTACACTAGTAAATCATTTATTTAAAATGGCTTACTACAAGAATCTCTTAAAAACCTATAAAATATAAATAGTGGAAAGAGGTTTACACCTTTTAGAAATCTGGGTATGGACTTGATTCTCTGCTAATGGATGTACTTTGTACAACTTTAGGGTTTTAGCAACCCTGCCTCCCTTTTTAGGTGTTTGCACTTGCTCCGGAGGAATTGTTCTGTATTGTGATTGGCGTCCTGGGTAGTTGGGAAATCTTCAGGAACACACTGAAATAGAACTTCCACAAAATTACACTGTTCACCAAATGTGTAAATTAATTACTTTAAGAATGGTTCTTTACAGATTTGCTATAGTCTAACAGAGTCTAGTCAAGACAACAGTGTTAAGATTTTCACTCTTCCTGTGTTCCCTATAAGGACTGAGGAGATAAATTTTAAGGTCTTAAGTTTTTAAAATATATCTATGATATTTCACTGAAGCATTAGTGGTTTTTTTTCCCCAAAATTTTGTGTTTAAGGCTTTGGGAGAAAATATATTCTCCATGTTATTATCTACAGGACAATGTCTGGTGTTTCTTTTAACTATCTCTGCAGTGAGAGGAAGAGCATAGTTCAGATCTGAGTGAAATATCATTCTATAAGTACTTATGGCATGTCTAATACAAGATTCATCCAATAGACAAAATTTCTTCTCTCACAGGGCTTCCGTTTTACACAAAGAAGTAGCGAGGCAATTAAACTAATAAATATGTAATACAACTCTTGTGGAGGAAACCGTATCATTTCCCCTGTCTGTGTTAGGTTCTTTAACCTAAGCCTGTAAATAAAATAGCCAAAGACAGATTCACAAAAGAAAACAAATAAAAATGTATTAACCTGAGCATCACACTCACAGATGGGAGTGCTCAGAGATGACTCGGAGAGGTCATCAGAACTTTTATGTATGTGTTGCTATACACTAAAACAAAGGAAAAAGAGATGTGCAGATTCTAGGCTGACAGTCAAGTTGTAGGACAGTTACCAGGAAAAGTATGGTAATCATTTTTTTAATAAAGTTTGTTATTCAAATTTAAGTTTTTTCCACTGATAAGTCTTCCTTTTCCTGGTATATGGGAGGGAGGGAGACACATCTACAAGTAGGATTTTTTTTTTTTTTTTGTAAATATAAACTTCCTTTATAAGGAGAAAACCCTGTTCCAGGCTGAAAACCTTTCTTGGGCTGTTGTTTCTCAGTGACTTCTATTTCAAAATAATTCATATACGCAAAAGGCACAGTCTGGGGTAGCCTAATCTGCTACCTTTCACACCACAGGATCACTTAAAGAAAGATAAAAGTAAGGCATAGAAAGTGATAGTGTGGAAGGTAGGTAATAGAGTTATAGTACTATATTTCATCAAACCAAAGAAATCAACAATGAGAAACATGCAACTCTGTTTATCTACCAATTAGAAGAAGAGCTTACAATTATAATTGTAACATTCGGTAAATTGTAAGCTTATACAAATTCTCAGAGATACTAAAATGAAAAAAAAAGTCATCTTAAAATCTTAAATAAACAGAAATAGCACAGATTAGGTTGTCAGGAAGACTTTACTGATAAATTGGTTTTTAAGCACAGACCAAGGGAATGGAGTATGGAAGATATATGACTCTTTTAGGAAGAGCCTTTTGAACGCAGGTACCAAGAGGTGCAAAGTCCTGAAGTGAAAGCATAATCTGAATGCTCATGTTGGAAGAATGGCAAGCAAGCTGGGGTGAGCAGAAGGGAGTAGACCAGGGTAAGACCCTGTAGGTTCTTCAGGCCATGGTAAAAAATTTACATTCCACTCTGTGAGGGAAGGAAAGCTGGTAGAGGCTATGAGCAAAGTGGGATGCAATCTGATTTAGAATGTCAAGGAGTCACTCTGGCTGTTCTCTACTCCATAGAGAATAGGGAGAGCAACAGGGTTGGAAACTATTGAAATAATCCATGGTAGCTTTGACTAATGGGTTAGGTGCTAGCAGTGAAGTTGATAGAAAATAGTTACCTTCCTATTATATGTCAAAGTTACAATCCTTGAGGGCAAGAAGCTATATATAACCCAATATTAAAAGGTTGTCCTGTTCTCAAGTGTTGCTGATCATATTTGTTATGCAATTGACCTGGCACTCTTTAGGTAGAAAAAGATAAAGTTTATTTAAAGTTTTGATGAAATAGCAGAATTTAGAAGTAAGAAAATGTCAATGTTCAGGACCTCTGATGGAAGAACTCCAAGGGAGTATGAATTGGAAAGTGGAATTTCCTTGGAGAGTAAGAATAGCCTGAATGTTCAAGTAGTGAATGTACTGTTAAAAATAAAATGGAACTAGTTAAAATTGGATGAGGAAAAGCTTTGAGTATCTGTGAATCTAGAACTTCATCCAGACAAGCCAATGATCTCGGTCCACACTCTGTTTTGTGAACTCTCTACTTGGTAAACCAATCAATTTATTTTTTTTGTACTTCCTATAAATATAATTCTGCTTAATAAATTCCATTTTTTCATTACTGAAATGTGAGGTATAATAGTAAATGAATGAAGCAGATTTTAGCTTTGAGGCCCACAAATCTAGGATTGAATGTTAAGGCTGCAACATACCTACTTGGACCTTGGAAGTTTACTTAACTTCTTGGAACTCTTAGCATGAGTCTCTGAAAAATGTTGCTAGTAATAATACCTTCCTTTTAGATCTTTGAGAATTAAAGGAAAACTCATAGTTTGGGCATTCAGCACAACAGGTAGCATGTAGTATGTTTTCAATAAATAGTTGTCATTAAAAGCACTCAAGCATGTGAGGGAGAACATGATACTCTGGAGAACAGCACAGTGGCAGTAGTCATGCTCCCAGTCCAAGAATCAAGGAAGTCTATTGGTCTTCTATAGATGGAAAAATCTAATTCAAAAGGGGGAAAAAAGGAAGAAGAAGAATTCAAATAGTGACTCTTTTCCCGCCTGGTTTTCTTCCCCATAGAACTCTTTCCATGCACTTAACTTGAATGGCAATATTGGATCCCCTTAATCCAGTGTGTCCCCTGAGTTCATTAGAATCTCAGTGTTAGCCCTGAGAGTCTGCTGAGTTAATTAGGTGAGCAGGTGGAAAACCTAGAGGAATAATAAAACACTTGCTATTGTGGGACCCTTAGGGGACCTCTTCTGTGCTCACCTGGGTATCATCATTTGTGGTAATTGTGCACTTTGGTTGGACATCTCAAAGAGGCCCTGCTGAATTGGACTGTGTTGAATTTGTTGAACTATATGCTTTGAATTCTATTCAGTGTCTCTCTTCTGCCTTTGACTCTTGCTTTTTCCTTCTGTTGCCTGCCTAAAGCATCATCTAGTTCCTCTCATGCCTTTCTCTCCATCTGTTTGTCTCTCACTTTTCCACATATTGGTTGTCTCTACACATTCCTATGGCACCTTCTCTGGAGATCCTCCGAGCTCAACATAGTTGTTTCTCAGTGGGCTTTGCAGAACCCTCATCAGTGTTTCTATCAAAGGACCAATTAACTTCCTGCTGCCCTTCACCAACCTGTAGTGTGGCGCCATGCTGTTCCTGGTTAGTTTAAGGCAGCAGGGAACTAATTGTTCCCTTCCTCACTGTGGTGGTAAACTCCTTCTAAGATGTTCACAGGTTCACAGCGTGCTCTTAAAAGAACCTATTTTTACTAACTTCTTGGCTGATTACCACCCTGCCTGTAATCCATTCTTATGGCAAGAAAGGTGCTGTCAAGGCAGCTCCAGGCAAAGTGGGATAATACAGTGTTTTTTGACACCTTTCAGTATGAGCTCTGGCTTCCTTAAGTAATGGAGACAGCCTGCATCATTATTTTTAAGGAGAAAGATGTCATTCTGTGGCTGAGTTTGTGTTCACTAATGTGCAGATTTGGGAGGCCATCATTTTCTATTTTCCTCAGATGCATTGTCAAGAGATGGATACACCAGAGTGGGCCCTGCTTTACATTCAATGTTACAGGGCCTTGCAAAATGTAGGCATTCTACAAAGGCTACAATTTACAAACTGTGCTCATTCCCACCTGTGCATTTGTTAGGGTATAGTTAGCACCTGCATGCATTGTGAATGAGCATTAGAAATATTCATGAAAAATGCTAAGAGCAAGCAATATACATTTTAATAAATTCTCTGCAATACCTGTGGAAAAATTCATGTTCTTGATACAATGATGGCAAATATATAAAGTAAAAATGTTATCTTGTTCCATAAAGTCCAATTATTGACTAATATTTGTTTGTCCTACCGATTCAATATGCATCCTATGATGCTGCCAGTCATAAGACACACTTCTACCTGTACCAAAGGTAGAAGTGTGTACAATACAATAAACTACTACAACTCTAGTAGTTGAAATATAAAAGAAGTTCTGTAGAATTGACTCTACTTATCATGAGCATGATGATTCTTTTCATCAAAACAATGCACACACACACACACACACACACACACACACACTCAGAGGCATCACATTTTCCATTTCCACTTGTACTTCCCATCATTCCTTCTCCTCTTGCTCCTTCATCTCTTTTCCTAATGGCTCTCTTCCCCCTGATCCCTTACATTTTCTTTTATAATGTTATTTCAAATGGTGAAACCAAAATTTTCTTACTATCTTCTAATTAGTGCCTTCCTGCAATTCTCTCTCTCTCTCTCTCTCTCTCTCTCTCTCTCTCTCTCTCTCTCTCTCTCTCTCCCCCTCCTCATTCAGCTCTATTTCCAAATTTCTCATCTTCTTCCTAAGATTAGACGTCCATGTGCATTCATTCCAATTGTTGACCTGCTCTCAACCTCTCCTATATACAATTTAACCTTCATAGAGCTTCCAGACATTGTTTCTTTTTCCCCTCCAACCCCAGTCTACCAACACTTTTCCTAAAACCCTAAGGAGTCAGACCTTGTTTCTAAGCCCAGAATTCAAGACCTTTGACGACTGCCCCCACCAGCTTTCCCAGCAGCATCACTGGTTGCCCTAACTCTCGACATATCTTTACTTTGGCCACATCTGGTTGCCCTGCAGCTCTCACGCTGTGGATGTGCTTCTTTCCTGGGTATAAACACTTTGGACAAGTTGTCTTCTGGGCACCCAGCCAAAGCACAGCCTTCATTTTTTTATGAGGGGGTCCAGCTGCTCGAGTACCTGGAAGTATTGCTGAAGATTATCAGATATCTTTAGGAGTATTCTACTTAGCATCATTTTCCTTTAGATATGAACATTTCTAGCAACCAGCTTTCTTTTTGCTTTGATTATTTGATAGTATTAAGACATTCTATACAAGTCTTCTTTTTGTTATTAAATTACATATTGATGTTTATCATTGACCTTATTTATAAAATGTTTTTAATTTCTCTATGTCTGGTATAACGTAATAGACATAATAGTTGCACAGAGCTGCTTTGTAACTAACAAGTTTCTTACTTTTTTATTGGTGTTTCTTACTCTTTTCTTTTCATATAGTTGGGAAAATTTTCCTGGGTAGATTTTAAAAATCCCAAACTATAGATTTTACCTTTTATAGAGTTCTACACCTAATAACTAACCAAATGTGTTTTGACATACTAAAATAAAATAATAAAATTTACTTTTTAATATTTTAATGTTTCCACTAACAGAAACACTTTTTGTTTGGTCTGTTCTATTCTGCTGATGTTGCTGTACTTTCCAATTGTTTTGGCTATTAATGTTATCTTTTTATCTTTAACATCATACACTGACTGCTTCAGAGCTGAAACTTTGACTCTTATATATGTGTCTTTGTAGTATAGAGCACTTAAAAAGTTGCACTAAAAACATGGTAGGTACTAAGTAATAATTTGCTGAAAAACCTTAAAAGACACAAGACTCTCTTCTGTTCAGTAAACAATATATCACAGCACTTGTCAGTGTACCTCTGGAGCCAAGCCGTTTGAGTCTATGTTGGAATTTACTCCTTTAGTGGTGTGACTGAGCATGATACCAGACATTTCTTTGCCTTGCATCAAGCATTTCTAATGTGGAAATTACAGTAATGCCTACTTCACAAAAATGTGGTGAAAATGAAAGTAAGTTAACATTTGAGACACATATTAGGGGACAAAAAACATGGTGAGCAAATATTGTCAAAATGCATTTGTTATTATAAGCATTATTATTCATTGGGGTAGTTTTCAACTTGATTTTAATCTTTGATAGCTAGAATAATCAGACTTTGCTTGGACTTTTCCTGTAAATAAATGGTTAAGAAATACATGGTGTGTTAACAGAGACTTATATTTCTTCTTGGTGTGTTAACAGAGACTTATATTTCTTCTCCAGTAAAATGGTATTAATAATTAATTCTCTTAATGTATGAATTTTCAGGGATGCTATTATATAAAACAAAAAATGGATAGTACAGTCAAATATGATCTTCAGAGAAAATACAGAACATAAAATTACAAAGCAGAAGCATAACTAATTTCTAATAGTTACTGTAGTAATCTGAGCTGTTGACAAGAGGATGTATAAAAAAATTGGCTTTTTCAGGATGATGGCTTTGCGAAAAGGACCTTTTTAGGGTTATCTCTGGAAAATCAGAATTTAAACTTTTGCCCTGAGTAGCTGGATCATACATGATATATTTGACCTTAGCTCAGAATCCTTTCCTCCCCCCAGAACCATCTTAAATATCCAATTCACTCACAAGGCAAATTCTTATTCATATTTCAAAACTCAACTCAGGTGTCATTTTCTAATTCTTTGTTCTTCCACCACTACTTCCGCCCCCCCAAAATAAATCAGTTCCCAAAGCTACTACCACATCTAACTTACATCCCAACATTTTATTTACTGCCTGTGTTCTAATTTATTTGCTTACATGCTTGTCTCCTTTTGACTTAGTTACTTTATAGATAAGTTCTCTATCCCAAGTTTCCAGCCTCATTTCTAGTTTAACTGTCCAAAATTTTGGTTCTTTACTACTTATTTGATTTTTCAAGTTATTTATAAAACCGTGGAAGAGTTGTTGAATGGAAAGTAAAATAAAGAACACTAAGGTATAAATCTAGTATTGATAAGAAAACTCTTAACAATAAATAAGAAAGGAAACTGAAAACCTATAAAAAGCAAAGCCCCTTAAAATAAGGGATTTATCCTGAAGAGACTTGGAGAGATTTTTTACTCACATCTGTTACCTATGCAAGGGAGTGGAAGGACCTAAACCAGAAAACTCTTCAACCATGTTTGTTCATATAAAACTAAAGCCTTAAAAACATAAATCATAGAGAGTCATAGACATCCAGATAGAATTGGAAGAGTGTTTGTGGATAAGGGATGATACACAATGAACTGAAGGGTCACAGGATTTGGCTTCTAATTCCAGTTGAACAACTTACCATATGGTTTTAGGAAGCTAACTAATCTTTTCTTTTTTTTTCTTTTTATTCTCTTTATTTTATTGGTACTCTATATTTTTATATAATAGTGTGATTCCTTATGCCATGTTTATCCATACACATAACATAGTTTGATCAATTTCATTCTCCAATTCCTCCCCCCATCCTCCCCTCTTCTCTTCCTTGGTTTTGTTGTGGTACTAGACTGGACTCCCTTCCATTACTATTTTTTTAATTAGTGAATTATAAACATGGGACATTATAAACATGTGGTATGTTTTCACAGAGATGTGACATAATTTGGTAGGCTTCATTTCCCAGTACTTGTTCATGCCTTCATTTCCTCCCTCCCTCTTTATCACCTGTCTCTACTTCATTGATATTTTTTTCATCCTTCTCACTTCCCCTTTTTCTGACTTCACCATATAAAATAAAACATTCAACCCTTGACTTTCTGAGTCTTCCTTATTTTAGTTACCATGATGTACTCCAGTTCCATTCTTTTACCAGCAAATGACATAATCTCATTCTTCTTTATGGCTAAGTAGAACTAGACGGTCAATGTGTACCAAATTTTCTTTATCCTTTCATCTGTTGGTGAACACTAATCTTTTCTTAACATCAGTTTCCTTATGTAGAAAATAAGACCTATCTCTGAAAGCTGCTATGAAACTTAAATACCCCAATTAAATGTTTGACATAATTACCTGCTGAATAGATGTTAATTGTTGTCATTAGAGCAGATAAGATCCAGGTTCATTAGTGCAAGCAGTGTAATAATATAATGATTATCTTAGCAGTTTCATTAAATAAAATTCTTGAAGACTAAATCCATAGAATTTTGTCAAAAATTACTCAAATAGAGGTACTACTAGAAGTGTTATTACTTAATAGTCACTTTTTTGTTTTTACAGAACCACCAATTTTCTTACTGTATTCCAATTTATCATTGTATATAATTTATACTTTTAGGAAAGTTGTTTCTTGATTACCAAAAACAATTTTAGTACAGTGAATTAAGTGTAAAATAAAATAATAATGAACTACATTTCTAAGGAGATTAAAGAGTAGATGATATCTATTCTAGGTTTTCAGTCATTAAGTATTAAATAAGGTTCTAGGTTCATTTCTCATCAGTATTTCAAAAGATAAAGTCATACTTTACACATTGCTAGTGGATAAACATGATAAGCAAACTGATGTGTGGACACAGACACATATAACTGTTATGTACTGATGTATACATTGCTAAAAGTTTGAAGACCATCTCAATATAACTTCACTGAATGCTCCTCCTAAAGTTGATGAAACTAGTGAATTATGACCATAGTTTTAGAACAATTAAACATAAAATCTATTTGCATTTCTTCCCCTACCTAAAAGAATTAAGTAAAAAGTAAAGAATTAAAAATTGTGCTTTGAAAAGTCTTAAAGAGTTTCAGTATCAAGAGAAACAGAATTGGCATTTCAAAATTTAATAGCAAGTACATTTTTTAAAAAAATGAATTTATTATTATACTATATTTTCACTAATAGTTTTACCATCCATAAGTTCAAGGGAATAGCAACCTAACAAAAACAGAGCAAAACTCTCATATTTCTTTATTTTAAATATTCATTAGAACAGAAAGGTTGAACATCTCCAACCCTGATAATACTGTGGAAACCTAACTGAAACAGTTCACATTCTGTCATGAGGATTATCTTCCATGTAATGTGAGAGTAAAATCTTACACAGTAATATATAATGTTTACATCACATTTTTAAATTGTATGTTTCTTTAAAAAAATTTTTTTAGTTGTAGACAGATACAATAAGTTATGTTATTTATTTGTTTTTATGTGGTGCTTAGGATCAAACCTAGTGCCTCACAATGCAAGGCAAATGTTCTACCAACTGAGCCACAACACCAGCCCCTAACTTTTCTTTTCTTTTCTTTTTTTCCCCCTTTTTTTTGGTACTGAAGATTGAACCCAGCGGTTTGTGCATGCAAGGCAAGCACTCTACTAATTAAGCTATGTCCTCAGCCAATTGTATGTTTCTTGATAGTGTCCGTCTGTGGTAGATTTTGCCTCCTTTTTCAAAAAATTAGGGTAAAGTAAATTTACTGATTTTCTAAAGTCACAAGTGAGATGAGGCAGAGAGAAGATTCAATGGATAGTGTCAGAATGGCCACTGAAACATTTTATGCTTCTTAGCATTTAGTCAAAAGGCAAACTTTAAAAGATACAGAATTATATATGCACAGAACAAGATTAGAACATATTTGAGTTTGAAATTCCTTTAATAATGAACCTCTTTGTGGGAACAGTTGTTGTCTAGTCATTGCTTTCTGTTCCTCCCTTCCCCTTTCTTTATCTCTAAAGGCTTCCAAACAAATGTCCCCTCACACCATTCAACTGCTTCTATACCTTCTGTCTTAGTTTGACAACTAAATCATTTAATCATTACTTGGCATCAAAACTGAGGACCTTTTCACTTGGCAGAAGACAAAAAAGAAAATAATATTACATAGAAGAGAGGAAAAAACAGAAAACATGTTTTAGTAAATTAATACTTTATTTGCATCTACTCTTTCCTTACTTATAAATCAAATGTACAAAATTTTCTAACTAAAATTTTTCATTGGCATATAAATACCAAACTACTTTAAAATATAATGATGCATTAATGCCTTTTATTTCCATCTAATATAGTGCACATGTTGTAATGACACACATACGTTTAATGTTTTTAAAAAAGATACTAATATTCTTTTCCTTTTTCTACATAACTTTAATTACTATATGAGAATCTGGAATTTTGAAATAGAACTTGTTCCTATCTTTACCATTTTCTGTTTCTTAAGATTGTTGCTATCTTAGGTCAAAGACAAGATTCATTTTTTGAAAATAAAAAAATAAATTCTCCCATGAGAACTTATTAAGGAGATAGTTTCAACTTTCTTCAGTATCTGATGGTGGGGGCAGATCTTGAAAGCCCCCAGATGGTTAGAGGATGTCTTTAAGCTGGGATCAATCTTCCAGAGATAGTACATGCTGAAGCCTACCATAAAAGCAGAATACCTTCATAATAAATGGGGTTATGGTTGTGAATCTATAGGGGATTTTAGTGAGCAACTTAGGCGGCTCACTGGACACAACATGAACTATACTCTCAAATACAGCAAAAAGCAAATATGAATCTTAATAATGCCTTCTTAATTCATGCTTATTCTGTATTTTTGTATTCTTTTTAAAAATTTTGTTTAGTTGTAGATAGATATAATATATTTGTTTTATTTATTTATGTTTATGTGGTGCTAAGGATGGAACCCATTGCCTCACATGTGCTAGACAGGTGCTTATAATATATACTTTTGAGGTAGAAATGATTTTAGAGATGAATATCAATCTGAATAGCTGCTTGTCTTATTCTGGCACTGTGCCAAATAAACCCTCACCAGATTGGAAGCCTTTCTGATTTTTACCCTTTAGGACTCCAGGGAAATCACACTTTACATCACTGTCCATGGTCCTGAAGCAAAGCCAGTCAGTTTAAACTATGAAGTTTAGATTTCTGTAATTAGACCAAACGCCCCTTTCACAACTATCACAAGTTTGCAACTGCATATTCGGTAACAGGGTGTAAATTTTTCAAATTAGCTTAGAGGTGTCTAACAGAATGGCAAAGAAAGGTACATGAAGATGCAAAAAAAATAAATTTAGCAGGTTAATTTAACATGCACTTAGAGCAGATGCTCAGTTGGATACACTATTCACTGTCAGTTTCTAAATTTATTTTTTTAGTTTCTAAATTTATAAAAGTATTTTTAAAGTAAAATATATAGAAGAAACTACAAATACTATATAAATCCTTAAAACTTGAAGTACATCAATTAGAAAATTGGAGAGTATTATTTACTCATTGATGTGCAGATTTTACACTGTTTGTTAGCCTGAATTCAGAACAAGAAAGAGAAGAAACTTTGATATTTTATGATTAAGCATTTAAATGGCTATTGGATTATAGAATTTAATTCAAAGTATCCAAATGACCACAGTTACTATGCCAGGGGTAAGAATTCATTGATAGGCAGGAGGAATGTGTAACATATCAATTTAAGCCAGGTCTGTCCTTAATGGGGAAAATAAAATCCTCTCCCAGGGTTCTGATAAAGAGAAAAATGCAAACTTCTACCTCCTGCCAGGTATTCTAATGATTATATCTGCTTTATCTTTAACTAGGCACTGAATATAATTGCATTCACCACTGTGTAGCTTTCCAAGGTATCTCTTTAAATTTTGTCCCTTATTACTCCTTTACTGTCCCTTCTCTTAGCATATCTAAGACTGAATGTGGGTGAATTCATAGGAAGCATCTATGTAAAGATACAGCGAAAGTGGTGAAAGTCCTCAAGCACCAAGCCTCCTTTTCTTCTTCTATTTTTTTTTTTTTTTTGCTTTTAAAGCTTTTTGGTACAGACTTCTCCTTTTCTTAATCTAGCTCTTTCTATTAGCTTAATAATTGAAGTGGATTTGAGCATGGATCTTCTATCACTATATCACTATATCACTACAGCTCATTGCCCATGTATCAACAATAATCCAGGCACTCTCTTACCACTGTGGAAAATTCTCAATCTTCCAGGAGTGCCATTATTGTCTGGAGAATTCTAAAAAGAACATGAACATTAAGAAAGCATTGACCACCACAGAATTATTGGGGAATGTTGACTTTATTCTAAACAGAATTATAGAGAACTGTGACTTGTTTGAAGACTTCAGGATATTGAAGTTATTATTTGCCACGAGTCTTAGAAAAATGTACATGTTTTATATGTTCAAGTTATAAAGGGTAATTTGGCTTTTTGCATGAAAATTTAATCTGGAACGTGTTTGTACTTTATCGTTCCTTCTTTGAACTTTTGGCTTTATATATTTCAGATGAAAATAGCAGATAAATGCATTTGAAACTAAATTTTCATAGCATTAGCTCATTAAATATTATTTGTTTCATATTATCTCTTTGATGACTTGTGACCAAATTTTTCCTAGTCTGGAACCTTTCTAAATAACTAAAATACTGCTCTGATTAATCATTTTTGAAATTTGAGTTATTTTGACTTTTCTTTTTTCTACTCACTGTATCTAACCCACACACTAACTACTGCCATTTCTCTCCCTTTCCATCTTGTTCATTTCTGTCTCCATAAAGCAGGGGTTCACTGCCAGAGACCTGAATTATAGAAGTGGCCTCTAAGTCTCTCCTTTTTTTAATGTGGCCGTCAATCAACCCTATTCCCCACAATTAAATGACATTTCTAAAACACCATATTCATGATAATCACCATCTCTTAAAACCTTTCAGGAGATCCCTTTCTTTAGTAAAATGTTTTAATGTGACATTTAAGGCCCAAATTTATCTGACCACAACTGGCTTTCTGAGTCTTTCATCATAATAATTTTCCACCTGAGTCCTTCTTTCTGGATGAAGTCTTCTATACACTGTCTACTAAATATTCTATCCTTACCTCCTGCCTTTCTGAACTCTGATCATGGTATACTGAGAGCCTAGAATGCATGGATCTATCTTTTCACTTATGAACATTAAGTATAAGTCCATATTATTTTCCTTTATCTTCCTTGAAGGCTGACCTACATAATCTCAAAATAATTCCATCTCTCATATGTTTACCACTCATTTGTCAGTTATTTTCTTTGGATTATTATATAAATATTCCCTCTCAGTACCATCCAAAGTAAAATTTCCTCAATTTGTTATTTCTCTTGCTTTTCCAAATTGCTGGGAGAGCATTAAGACAGAGCCCCAATAATCTGTATTCATTTTTTATGTTATAAAAATCAAAATCACGTGTCAGTACTTAAAGATAGGTGTTTGGGGCTTACAGGTAATAAATAAATGTGACATTGGTTCACATCTTTGCCTTTTCCTTCTTATAAGTTAATATCATTTAGTAAATGTGACACTATGTTTAAGCTTCCCATCAACAGATCTCCATAATCAATACATTTTTTTATTTCCTTTAATCTATTTCTGCACTACTTTGGTTTGATCAGTTTATGCTCCTTCAGTGATTACTATAGCAGTATGTTCTATTCCACTCTAGTATGTAATCCACAATAACCAAACCCTCACTTACCTTCCCAAGCCAATAACTTAACCTGTAAGTGTAAAGATAAAATTTTTCTGTGCCAAAGAAAACACTGGGATCCTTGAAGATTACAAACACCTGGCTGGGAAAAGAAAAAGCTGTTATTTTAAACTTACCTGCATTAATAGGAATAAAGATTAAATTTCTAATTTCAAAAATGGAGCTTATGACAGGACTATGTAGTGGTAAAGCCACTGTCAGTAACAATGGTTTCTCAAAAAGTTAAACATACAATTATATGTGACCTAATAATTTCACTGCTAGGTATATGTAACCAAATGAATTGAAAACAAATATTTAAACAAAACCTTGCATATGAATGTTCCTAGAAGCATCATTCACAATATCCAAAACATGGAAACATCCTGAATAATTTTTCATGGGTGAATAAATAAGCAAAGTATGGCATATCCATATAACCTAAGGCTTTTTGGCCACCACAGAAAAAAAAAAAACCTGACATACTGATTTATACATTAGACTAAGTGGAAAATGCCAATCACCAAAAGACCACATATTTTGTGAAAATATTCAATGAAATATTCAGAATAGGCATATCTATGGAGACAGAAATTAGATTAAAGTCTATTTAATGTTGGATGCAGGAAATGAGGGACGGAGTGTAGAGCTAAAGGGTACAGGATTTTTCTTTGTGATGAATATATATTCTAAATTTGTGTTGATGGTTACATATATCTATGCATATATTAAAACCATTAAACTGTATACTTTCAATGAATGGATGGAATGGGATTTATTTTTTTGAATGCAAAACAAGCTAATTTAAATGGAACATAGAACAAGTTCTATTTAGATAATTGATCAGTTACATAGAGGCATGTATTCACACACGTTAGAGGAGTTAAACACCATTAACAATTTGTAATGTTGCCTATTGACACCCTAGCTCCCTGGGGAAAGAAAGTGGAGAGCTATTTTCAATGAGAAGATTACATTAAGGGTTATGGTTTCTATGAAGTCTCCATAGCACATAATACAACAAGAAAGCCAAGACTCCTCAGAGAGCTACAGCTTAAGTCAGAGGAAATATTGGAAATCTGTAAGAAGGTCCAAGGCAGATAAGAAAGGGCCATGTGTACATATATATTCTTCAGGTTATACTGGAGAAAAATATTTAGATTCCCACTTTTCTTAGAACACCAGCTAGATGTAGTCTGCACAGTATTTGAGTGTCAAACATGTGTCAAACATTATTTGGAAGTTGACTGAATGTTTAGAGTGATGGATGCATAAAACTTGGAAGACTGAAACGCCCTAAATAAAAGTTTATTAACTTTCTTAGATATATAGAATTAATGACCAATTTATTTTTTTATTTTTTTATTGGTTGTTCAAAACATTACATAGCTCATGACATATCATCTTCCATACATTTGATTCAAGTGGGTTATGAACTCCCATTTTTTACCCCAAATACAAGTTGCAGAGTCACATCGGTTACACATCCACATTTTTACATAATACCATATTAATGACTGTTGTATTTTGCTACCTTTCCTATCCCCTATTAATGACCAATTTAAATTATTGTATCAATAACATTTTTGTAGCTCCTCTCCATGAAGTTTTGTTAGTTAGCTTTATATTTAGAATTTAGAGCCTTTATTTCAGGGAATGATCTAAACACAGTATTACCCTCTCTTAGATTTTGTTTGTGAATTATCTCATTTTCACTAATATATAGGATAATTATTCTACAAGTATATATTTTTCAGGAAAAAGGCCATAAATGCTTTATCCAGAGCTTCAAATATTGCCTGATCCTTCTTCCCTTTGAATTCATTCCCAAACATAAAAAAATTAAGGAAATTTAAAAGTAAACACCACCTGTCATCAGTTGCAAATCATCCCCTCCCACTATCAGAAACTTTCTCTTTAAAACAGATTATAGTGTAGGGAAATGTTTAAAAAGCTCCAAGTTCTGATTAACTTTGTTAATTTTCCACTAAGGTTAATGAAATTTTCTGGTGACTATTATAAAATATAGCTTACAAGTGATGTGGCTCTCATCATGTCACCCACCCAATTTAGAGTGAAAATGTTGGGACACCAGAGAAGAATTTCTGAATAAATTTTCCATTTTCTAGTTTAAACTAAGTTTTATTAAGTGCAACAAAAATACAATATGTGGATTATATGCTAATTTTTTGTTACTGGTATGACTGAAAGCATCTATGTAGGTCTGAATCTTTTAAATGAAAAATGGAAGAAAATGTATACCGATGACAGTGGGCATTAAACAGTGACCTGTTCACAAATGCAGTTTGCAGAAGAAACTTTTATAGACCATATACAGATAAATATGCACGCACACATAAATGTTCATGCTTCTCTCCCTGTCTTGTATCTAAGTTCCAGCACCCTCTTCACTTTTGAGAGAATTGATATAATATGGATGTATTAGTTAGTGTAAATGAAACTGCTATGCTAGAAAATGCATATTCCTCCATCATATCCTTCCTGATTCTTTTACATGCTTCACGATGGAAGATTTCATATACATGTTTCTCTCTGTGTTACCATGTATATTTCTTGGCATATGACAATGCAAAATCTCCATTCTGACAAAGGAGTTTTTATTTCTCTTGAGCAATTGTTTTTAAGTGCCCATATTCATATTTCTTCCATCTTCTGTCTCCTTCTTCACACATCATACACTGTTGAGTGGAGTCTTTGATTAGAGTACATGAACCAGAAGAAAAGAATAGGCTCTTGCTGAAAAGAAAATCCAATCGATAACTCTTGAGTTGTTTTTTGTTACCTCGAAATGGCTCAAATATCTCAATATTGAGAGGAATGTTGGAGTTGTTCTCCTGTAATTCCAAAGGGAAGTGTTAAGGGAGACCAGGTTTCTGTAATAATTATAAGTCAAATTGCTAAAGTTTGCCTAGACTAAAATGAATTTGGAAGTTTAAAATGTGTTCAAGACCCAGCGTAATTATCCCCAGTTGGCTCACTGAGAAACATGCCAACAGTTGAGAGTTATTCACTTTCTTTTTTATATAGAACCTTTCCTCTTTTATTCTTTTCTTATTGTTAAGTTTTGAAAATTTATTTGCTCCCTCTGCAAATTTTTATTAACATGTAATAATTGTATTGATGGGGTACAATGTGATGATATATGGGTACATTGTATAATGATCAAATCATGATAATTAACATTTCTATCTCCTCAAACATTTACTATTTCTTTGTTTTGGGAGCTTCAAACTCTTCTACTTCTTGTACAATATATAATAAGTTGGTGTTAAATATGATCACCTTGCTGTGCTATAGGATATTAGAACTCCTGTGTACCCGTGTTTTGGTAATCCTTATCCACTATTCTCCTCTCTACTTCTACAAAATCAACACTGGTAACTTTCACTTATGAACAGGAATATTTAGTAATTTTCATTTTACACCTGGTTTATTTCAAGTATATAACATCTTATAGTTCCATCCATATTGCCATAAATGACAGGATTTTATTATTTTTATGACTGGATACTATTCTATTCTATATTTATATTACCTTTTTTATATTCATCCATCAGTGAACACTCCAGTTGATTCTATATTTTAGCTACTATAATTAATGCCACATAAATAGTATCAGGAGTTTGATATAGTGATTGATTTTCCTTTGGATATATAAAAACTTCAGTAGAATTTTTATACAACAAAAATGTATTTCTGTGGAAGAGATCAATGTATCAAATCAACTCATATGGCTACAAAAACAAAAACAAAATGTAGGAAGAATTTTAGGCAAGGAAGTGGATAATCTCTACAATGAAAATCACAAAACATGGACAAAAGAAATTGAGAACACAAAACCAGGGAGAGATCCCCATGTTCATGTACTAGGAGATTAATATTGTTAAAATATCCATGCTATGAATAGCAATTTGAGATCAGGTTCAGTGGAATCCTCATCAAAAATACCAGGGACATTCTTCACAGAACTAGGAAAAATTCTAAAATTCATGTGGAGCCATAAAATGCCCCAAATAGTCAAACCACTCTTGAGCAAAAAAAAAAAAGAAAAGAAAAGAAAAAAGAAAAAAAAAAGAACCTAGAAATGTCGTAAAATTTTGCCTCAAACACACTACAAAGCTGTAGTAATAAAACAGTATGATCCTGGCATAAAATAGACATGTAGACTGTTACGGATTGGGTATGAGGTATCCCAAATAAACTGAAGTGCTGTACAATAAAGGAAAATTTAGAGGTTTAATTATTAGATTATGAGAGCTAAAAATTAATCAATGGATATATTTGTACATACCACATATACACACATGCATCTTCTATAGGTGAGATTTTGACTGAGAGTGAACCATTATACAGAAACAAATCTTGATTAGTCAGGTGTGACATCATATGGACTAGACCATTTGAAGGATTATCAATTTGAATGGATTACTGGATGGTAACCATAGTCAGGTGTGACATCATTTTGAGTTGATTTTTGTATATGGTGAAAGAGAGTGGTCTAGTTTCATTTTCCTCCATCAGGTGTGACACATGGAGGAAAATGAAACTAGACCACTCTCTTTCACCATATACAAAAATCAACTCAAAATGGATCAAAGACTTCAATGTAAGACTTAAAATTATAAAACCACTGCTGATATTTTGGGGGAGAAAATAATGGTCACCAATTCTTCATAATTTTAAGAATTTTTTTCTTTGCATTTTATTTCACCAAAACCCTCTGCCCCACAAACTCCCAAAGAGTGAATTACTTCTTCATTCTCATTCACTGAAAAGATGAGGCAAGTATACTGTTCAATTGTGTTTTACAAAAGAACAAAATTATCCTTGTAGTGGTGATCAACATAGCACACTGTGTATCACTTTGTCCCACAAAGAGGAGTATCCAAGGGTGTGACTGCTATCAGACTGGTTATGCAAATTAATTTTTATCATAAATCCATAAGATGCCTTTCTAGGGAGGTTATATATTTACTTAAAATGTATTTTATTGAGGTTGTGAGGGGAATGGGCAAATAAACAAGGAGAGAAATGAATTACAGTAGATGGGGTAGAGAGAGAACATGTGAGGGAAGGGGAGGGGGAATAGAAAAGGTAGCAGAATACAACAATTACTAATAGGGCATTATGTAAAATTGTGGTTGTGTAACCGACATGATTCTGCAATCTGCATTTGGGGTAAAATTGGGAGTTCATAACCCTCTTCAATCTAATGTATGAAATATGATATGTCAAGAGCTTTGTAATGTTGTGAACAACCAATAAAAATGTATTTTATTCCATTTTAACATGTGAGAAGGTAGAATTAAACAGTCAATATTGTTACAGATCACACTTGGAATTCACAAAAATAATACCTCATGATATCATATTGTAAATATCTTTGTTAGAGATTCTCCTTGTTTTCTGCCATCCTCCTAATTTCCATTGAAAGTAATGCCTATAACTGTGAATTATTGAATTTCATACCTACATAGAGTCATTCACTTTGTGTTAGTGTCCCATAACTTCCTGAGTAAGCCCAAGATCAGAGACTCCTAGGGTCTCCAAGTCCAGGCAAGCTAGCTGGGAGGCATCTTTACTTTCCCATCATGCAGAGCACAAACATGTTTGTTGAGTTTAAACTAATTTACTGAAATTTAAGAAAACTTAAGAGGTCTTTAATCTCTTTTATTACCCCTTTCTTTTATTCCACCTCAGGGTGAAATTCTATTGACATTTTGTGATGGAAATGTGATTGGATATTATGTAAACTTTATTGTGTCCCTTATCTGAGAAGACTAAGTTAGTACCAGACATAAGCATGTTAGTTCACAATACTGGATTTGATTTCAGATAAAAGGTAAGCCCCCAAAGAGTAGAGCAAAAAAAGACAATGATTTTGGGCTCTTGCTGTGAAGCTGAGGCTGCTAGCAGGCAAAGAAGTTAGGGAGAAAGAAGGGAAATATTCAAGCCATGGTATCTGTATCTGTAGGTTCAAAGCCTAGCTAGAAGGGAATAAGGAAAACATATGTGAACTGCTTCTTAATTGCACTGGAGGTAGTTGTCCTTGGGACTTAGTTTTCAAATTTTATATGTTTTTTTTTAGTTACTTTCTCACCAATATTTTTTGTAAAAAAAAAAAATTTTAACAAATGATTCACATTTCTATATTTGTACATACCACATATACAAACATGCATCAGCTATAGGTGAGATTTTTTTTTAAATGGACAGCATGCCTTTATTTTATTTGCGTATTTTTTTATGTGGTGCTGGAACCCAGTGCCACTCACATCCAAAGCAAGTGCTCTACCACTGAACTATAGCTCCAGCCCCCTATAGGTGAGATTTTGTCTGAGACTAAACAATAATACAGAAACAAATCTTGATTAGAAAAGAATTTTTTTATACAAAAGCAAAATGACTCACAATCAAGACAACTCATTTCAAGCTAGATGCTACTTAAACATAGATAAATAAGCAAATCAATCAACCCAATAGCCATCTTTCATGTTTGGAGCTTAGGGAAAAATCATTTTTCTTTAATAACCTGTAAAAGTTTGTGTGTATTTGTGTGTGCATAAATATAAAATATTTGAATTATGATTTATCAGTTACTTAGTACTTCTAATAGCAAAGTAAAAATCCAAGCCTTCTTTCACATTGTTTGTGGGATTATATATGGAGATACACCTTTTCCACAAATGTTCATTCAATTCTTACTATGCATGGGATACTGGATGCGGCAAACATGTACAATGAATTCATTCCTCAGAAAATCCCTATGAGGATTTCTATTGTCCCATTTCACAGATAAGAAATACATCTAGCTTGAATTAACTTGCTCAACATCACATAGCTATTAAATGATAGAAACATGATTTGCACCCAGGCAGGTAAGCTCCTAGTTTTTTAATTTTACCCACAGTGCTATTGAAAAACATTGGATACAATGGAAACACAATTAAGAGAAGTTATTGGAGGGATAGAAGGATAGCATAGTGAGAAATAAATCAGACCTTATTCTATGTGGGAATGAGGATCAAGAATTAAGGGAATACAATCAAGGGCTTACTTTTTTTGTCAGTCATTTTTGTTAGTGATTATTTGTTTTATAATATATTTAGCTACTTCCATTCAATCATCTATACTTCAATTAAAAATAAGCAAAAAGGTAATATATCATGGTGAAATGAGTTGGCCAGTGTGATAAACAGAGGAAACACACACCCTGCTTAATAAATTGCATGGGGAGGTTTTGGGTGGGGGATCATTGTTTTGATGCAATATAGTGGTGATCAGAAAGCATTCACTAAATATAAAATATCACTCCCACTCTAGTTATGTCTTGCTGTTGCTGCATTTAAGGGATCAGATATTATCTGGAAGGGATGGCCCTTTGATGGTCACTAACACATTAGCTTACATGACTTTTATCAGTTCTCAGCAGAGAGCAAAGTGGCTGAAGCCTAGGTAAATGAGGGTGTGGACAAATAGGTTATGACTGGTGGAAATCAGAGAAGAAAACTGGGAAGTCTGGACAATACTTTGGAGGCTATAGTATGCACAAATAGGTAATATGCTGGGTCAAGGGCAGTGATCAGGAGCAATGTCAAGGTCCTATTTGTGTTGCCAATATTGCACTAAAATATGTATATGTGATGATCTTGGAAATACATTTCCAGGAGGAATAAAGAAATTGGTGGGTCCAAATTTGTTTGTTTTCTCCCCATCTATCCCACTTCAGGATACAGAGTATTGTTAGCGCTCCCCATTCATGGGAAATAAAAAGTTATTTTTCTTCTTTGAATCATTATGAGTATAGGAGAGAGGACCAGAAAATGTTGGCACTTAGACATTATTCAATTCTCTTCAGTGAAGGTCATCTTTGAGATTCAGGATCACTCTTGTCAATTCAGTCTTCTCTTCAATTTGTGGTATAACCTCCACAAGTCTTGTTGTCCTCAATGGGTCTGATTACCTCATCACTGCAAGATACAAACTCTGGGAATCTTCACAAGAGCATAGTGCACCTTGGAGGAATATGCTGACACTTAATGGGTTAGGTGTCTCATTTTACCCTCTCCTCTTTCATGGATAATTTCTTTCTATTTCATTGATTTGCTCCTTCTCAAAGATAGATAGCTGAATCTAGGGAACACAAACATCAAGGGCTACCACACTTTCAAAAGATATGCACTTTTTGTTGTAAGTATATCCCATGTAATATTTGGGACAAAACTTATGCTAAAATATTTATTTTGCATATGGGATTCAAATTTAATTTGATGTCCTGTGTTTTATCTGCTAACTCCTTTATATGATAGAGAGAACCAACTCAGGTCTTGGTGTTTTGCACAATGGGAATTCAAACTTCAGCTCTGATAACTAACATATGTACCTTTAGAACAATTGCATAGTCTCTCAAAGTCTCTTTCCTCCCCTTAACAATAAATTTTATACAGCTATCAGTCATAGGTTGGTGAGAGGATTAAATTAGCTAATACATGAACTATGTAGTAGACTAACTCCAAACTGAACTGCTCAATAAATATAGGACATAGCAGTATTCAGAGGATGCTATGAAAGCTGGCAACAGTTACTGTTGATAGAATATAATTCTCTAACTGAAAGGTTTTCATTGTATAGGTACATGATCAATATTTAATTTTCATGTAAATTTCAATATATTTCTAATTTATAATGGGCTTTGGGGTTGTTTTATATAAAGTGTTTCATAATCTAACTGAAAGCTATTAGAGTTTACATTCCCTCTGAAAATTTATCCTATAAAAAGTTTCTCATTTATGCCTCTGTGCCTGACTCCCAAAGCTGTCCTTGACACTGCCAGTTGCCACACTCTCACTGGTGAAAGAAATTCTGCAGTATTGCAACCTCTGCCAGCCAGATGTCTCCTTTGTCTCTTTCTGTTTATCTGTCCGCCTGTTTGTTTCTCTTTCTGTCTCTTAAAACACAAATGTTGTACACAAACATTCTCCCCTCTCTCCCCACCCCCGCTTTCTTCTCCCTCTCCCTCTCCCATCTCTCTTCCCCACCCCCCTCTCTCTTCTACTTACTGTTGCCTGGGAATAAAGAGCCCATATGTCTGTCTCAAAGAGAATAGGGTAGCCATTCTAGGATTTTTAAAAAATGTATTTTCTACTTAGGAGAGGGAGAGAAAGGAGGAGGAAGAGAGATAACCCCCAAGAAAGTCAAACTATCTATTTATTTAGTTATGTGTTTTGGGTTGCATTTTGCATTAATCGTCACCACACACAGGAGCCCTGCAATTTATTATTGGTGATAAGTGTGGACAGTAGCTATTATTTTCTCTCCCTGTTCTAAAATGTGGCATAGTGGGACACTTAGATTTATGAAACATGCATTATTCAAAACTCGAGTCCTAGGATGGCTCAGCAGGAAGACTCCCAGCTATTTCCATAACCTTTCCTCAAAATTCCTCCTCACTGGCTTTCTTAGTTTCCATATCACGAGGTTAGAAATCATTCAAAACTCAGAATTGGAAGAATTGATCATAGAAATCTATAAATACAACATCGTTCACAAAGGGGAGTGACGAAGAACTCCCTATTCTAAAAAATCTACAGAAAATCCCTGGAGGAAGCAAGTGGATTTTCATTGAAAGCAATGCAATGGACACCTTTCTTTGTAGCAAATTCCTTAAGTATTAAAGTTGTGAATACACACACACACACACACACACACACACACACATACTTATTTTCCCTCAAATTTGAGTATGCTGGTACTCCTAGTGTCAAATATGTGCCAGACACTGGAAGGGAAGAAAAACAAATTAGAAATTTGAAAATGATATACAATAAAAAATAATTAAGCAACAGAAAATACTTTCATTTGTATATGAACACTGCATAAGAAAAGTGGATGAGTTTGCCAATTTGAACCATTTGGAACTGTCAGAGCACAATACTTGTAATTGCTACTAGTAGTAATCATCGTTGTATGTGGGTAAATTTATGAGAGGCTCTAAGTGTGAATTGAGCATAATTAAAAGGGATTTGACTTGTTCTGTGAAAGAAATTCATCTGAAAATGGCTCTGGACTAATGAGAGAGGGATAAGCTCTCACAAGGGTGAGTTAGGATACCTGCCAAAGAGAAAAAACTGAAAATGGCATTTCAGTGTCATGATAACCTAAGAAGAATCAATAGGATAATGTGATCCTTGGCTATGCACAATAAAGAAGAGACAGATAATCTAGAAGTGTGGTTAGTAGCCTGAGTTCAAGATAGTTACTCTATAATTTTAATTCCATTTGACAATTATTTCTTTAGCTCTGAAAAGGTTAGTTCTCTCTGCCTGACTTTCTTCAGATTTGTGAGGCTATGAATTTCTTAAGGGCAGGAACCATATTTCAAATTCCATAGCTCCTAAATGCCTCACATTGAGCCATCATCCATACATCCATACTCAGTTGTGTTTATGTGTGACCACCATTTACAGATATCTCTTATAGGTCAGCCACCATACTATACATATTTTAAGATGTTAGTAAGTTTTATAACACTGAAAAAATTTTTATTTATTTCTTCATTTTACCGACTCTGATAGGAAAAGTTTTGTTTCTAAAGTCTCAGGAAATTTCTTAATGTTAATATATATATATATATATATATATATATATATATATATATATATACATATATATTTTTTTAAGAGAGAGAGAGAATTTTTTTTTAATATTTATCTTTTAGTTTTCGGCAGACACAACATCTTTGTTTGTATGTGGTGCTGAGGATCAAACCCGGGCCGCCCGCATGCCAGGCAAGCGCACTACCACTTGAGCCACATCTCCAGCCCAATGTTAATATATTTGTTTCTAAATATTTATGAGATTAAGACTTCAGTTCATGAAAATAGCTATTGGGGTTGTGGATTTAGGTTAGTGGCAAAGCACTTGCCTAGAATGTGCAAGGCCCTGGATTTGGTAGTCAGCACCAGGGATTAGGGGAATGAAGAAATAAGAGTAATTTACTGAGAGTTGATGCTGTGATTTACTACAATTGCTTCATCCAGAGGCTTTAGGGAAGAATCCACCTGGGAAAGAGTCATTCACTGGGTTCAGGCTGGATCTAAGTTCTGCCACATTAATTAGACCCTTTACCAGGCACACTTCAGTATAGTCATAGTGGCTTAAGACTGGGGTTGAATCCCAGTAATGCCATGCGCTGGCCTTGAACATGGGTAGAGTGATAGTAGCCACGTCACAAATTTGTTGTGGGGATTCAATGAATGAATGACTTTCTACCACTTAATGCAGTACCTGGTATATGGAGAGTGCTATGTTAAGTGTCAGCTATTTTGAGTACCTTACTCTTGTTAAATCCTGGGGAAACATGGAGACTTCAAGAGGATTTTCTCCATTGGGAATATGCAGAGACCTTCAAATGAGAGCAGATGAGGCCCCTAGGCTCTGCTAAGTTGAAGTAGAAAGATAATATATAACCTTGAAGCTCTACTCTAGTCTCCTTAAGTTAGTCACAATTTCCTAGGAAAACTGAAATGACAATTCAGACCATTTGAATATCTTATGATTCTAATAGGATGGAATGAGAGCATTCTATCCATCAGTTATAAAATGGAATCCCAAGGTGACCCCTTTCATGGTAATCTTCTGAAGAGACCCTCGCCCAAACTTGACAACTCTGTCCTCCCAAGACTTCATTCATAGCAGAATATTCTGCTCAACAAAGTGAGAAGCATCCTCAAGACAGACCTCTTTCTTTACCTCCTTGTTTCCTTGAGTGGGTAGTATAGGGGAAATGAGGTAGGCAACAAAATAAGGGAAAACAGATTGATTAAAAGTGTTCAAAAAATTTGTCTAAGTTGTTCCATGATGCTGTAATTTACTACAATTGCTTCACCCAGAGACTTTGAGGAAGAATCCACCTGGGAAAGGGTCATTCACTGGGTTCAGGCTGAATCTAAATTCTGCCACATTAATTAGACCCTTTACCAGGCACACTTCAGTATAGTAATGGTGGCTTAAGACTGGAGTTGAATCCCAGTCTTGTGTTAGAAATCCCAGGGAGACTGAGACCAGAATCAATGTTGTGTTCCCAAAACTGGTCTTTCCTAATATAGTGAGCTGAGGAACTTGTTTATAAGAAACATAAGTTATCCTCTGGCTTATAAGCTATTTAAGAATAAGTTTAAAATAGAACTCAAGCATAAATCTGAGTTTTCAGTTACTGGTTGGACAGAAGCTATATTTCAAAAAATGTACCTTGTGTATATAAATTTTTTCTTATACTAATAGTGCATGTTCACTGATATGTGTATAAAATATATCTATCTTAACACCTAGATGTAGCCAAGTTTAACATTTTGGCATACCATGCCTCACCTTTTATCTATATACCTTTTATCTATAGCAGTGCTATTCATAGTATTTAGCAATAAGTGTGACAATATAAATTAATATTTAAATCAATATCTAAAAACAAACATTTTAAATGTTACCAAATTTTTAATATATTAATTTGTATATATGACAAATCTGCTCAAGAACCAATTGAAGCCATGATGCAAACTTTTTATTAACTAATTTTAATAATTTCCAAATTGATTTATTTTTGAGATAACTGGTTTCCTCTACTCTCCCAGATATGATCTTCTATTTGATATTGTTACCAACAAGGAAGTGATTCTACAATTTATATCATGATTTAACATACCAAATCTTACCAAACTCTCTCAATGATGTTTCCTTTAAGTAATAGTTATTGTGTAATTGTGGTCCCAATAATTACACAAGTTCTCTGAACATCAATTTTAGTGCCAAGGGCACTTAATCCACTCTCATCTTCTGTCCATCTAATGGAAATGACAATAAAATTATTCTGTTCTTTACATATTTTCTGACATTTAAAATATATTATAAATACCTTATTATTGACTGAATGATAAATATATTTTTTCAAAAAATATATTTCAATAGATGGAAACTTTTTTGATAGTTCAAACATAAGTGGTAGAATTGAACAATTAGACCTGAGATCCATTTCTGGGTTTCTTTTACTAAAAATTCTTTCTCTGCTATGTAAGTTCTTAAGGTTTAAATTCTGAACCTGTGCCTCAATTTCCTTGTCTATATACAGGAGTGTTGATGGAAATTATAGTACTAAAATAGTGAATATATTTTAGAACAGGAGTCTGGCATGAAGCATATAAGATTGTCTCTAAAGCTATTAATAAAATTACTAGATTGGTCTCAACATCTAGCAAGAATAAGATGGTCCACTTTAATGTCCTATTAAACATAGATAAACGTCTCATCTTATGTTTATTGCGCTCGGCAGATATGATACATGGATACTCCCACATGAGATATCCACTGGTCCTCAGTGGAATAGATTGTCACATGTCCCATCTATCTATCTCAGTTACTTTGTCACATGTCCCATCTATCCATCTCAGTTACTTTCCTATCACTGGAATGTTGTCACTTTCATCAGAGTATGAAAGACCAGGGTTAGTGTCTGTGAGAGAACCCATTATTCCCTTCTACCTATACTCTCTCCTTTCTTGACCTTTGCAGATTTCAGTCCTTCAGAAGGGGTCAGATGAGCACAAACCCTTATATAACTAGAATGTTAGCCACTTCTAGAAATACTCTTACTCCAGCAGTAGCTGGCTGGCTGATAGACAGGAATGATTAACAAAAACAAATGTGACTCCCTGTAGGTGCACATATCAGCCTCCTCAGCTAGTACTGGTGGTCTTTGAAGAATCAGACTAGTGGTTATTTACTCACCTGAATGGACCTTTCGTTATATATTAACCATTACAAAAAAATTATAATAACCAAAAGATAATAGGAGAAGTGCTGAAGAAAAAAATCTGGGAACTCTCTTTAGAGTGTTGGGTTTTTCATAGTACCCTAGGTTGTTTTATATTTGTTTTTTAAGTAGAAAGATATTGTTGTAGCCTGTATTTATGGTATGCAAATGCTGTACTATATCATTCATTTGCTTTCTACTTTTTCATCATGAATATGGATGCCATTTACCCCTGTAATTAAAATATAGTCTAGTAATTTACACCTGAATTCAATTATGCCTTAAAATAGGTTCTCCACTGAGACCTCACAGAGTAACTCTGAGTTATTTTGCTCCTGCTCTCTTGCTGAGTAATAACACTGGAAAGACTTGGTCCACCGTCATCAAGTTCTTCATTCAAGTTCGTCATCAAGTTCGCGCGCGCGCGCGCACACACACACACACACACACACACACACACACACACACACACACACACACACACACCCTCTGAGTGCTAGTGGTCTTTGAAGAATCAGACCAGTGGTTATTTACTCACCTGAATGGACCTTTCATTATATATTAGCCATTACAAAAAAAATCATAATAACCAAAAGTTAATAGGAGAAGTTCTGAAGAAAAAAATCTGGGAACTCTCTTTAGAGGGTTGGGTTTTAATGTTTCAGTTTCATTAACCCTAGTTTGATTATACATTCTTCTTTCTGGGCATCCATTCTATACCCACACTCATAAAGTAATCAAAAGACAATTGTTTTTATATTTCTGTACTACATTTGTCATACTTCTGTGATGCTACTTCTCACTTTGTAGTTTGTTTTTCTGTTTCCTCTAACTAATGGCTCTAGAGAACAGAAATCTATCCAATTCATTTTAGCGTCTCTAGTGGTATGTATAGAAGGTATTTAAGATAGGTTGGTGGATGAGTGAACAAACAAGGAAAGCAAGGTAAGAAATACCCTACTGGGTAAAGCTGTTATTATCTCCGTGCTTATCTTAAATTGTAGTTTTAAAAAAATGGGAGTGACACACTCAGGTAGAAGAATATAATTATTGTCTTTAATTACAATTGTGAGCAATGCATGCTAAATGCCTGTAACTCTATTGAAAACACTTCATGAATGTTTACTTCATTCATGATTTTACCTACTCTTCCCCATCTTGTGCTTTCCAGGGTAATAAGCTGGAACTATTACCTTTGTAAGACAGAACATTCTTTAACTAGTTCAAAGACAAACTATTTCAAACCTCAGAAGGAGGCTTCTGTTTTATTATTTTGGAATTTCGTGGGTAAGGTCTCTTTTATCAGAGCCATAGTTTCATTGGTTTAGGGATCACTTCCCTCAGCAGTTACATCTGAGCAATATGAAGAGCTTGGGGTTTTGCTCTGTCAACACCTGGCAATGCATATCCCTGCTCACATCAATGCCCGTCACAATTTTAATCACCCAGGTTGGTATTTTATTTTTTGAAGACAAAAAGATGAGAAAAATAAGGTATTCCATTATTAGTTAGAGAAACATGCAATTATAACATAAGGAAAATTAGGATCTGGATTTTATTTCCAATTCCCTTTTTGATGAAGCCTAGTTTCCTGCTGCTTTTCCTTTTGTTCTTCAGAAAAGCAACACTAGTTCACAGTTTTCAGAAATTAATGAAGACAAGATCTAACATCCCATTGTAGACTATACTTGTTAAGCCTTCACTTAATGAAAGGCCCATACTTTTCTGAAGATTCTCTACCAAAGATATGTGGACATGGACAGGTAGGAATCCTTTGTCATACAATGTGTGTGTGTATGTGTGTGTGTGTAGACGTGAATATATATGTAAAACCTAGTCTCAGATCTTCCCACATTTCAATATGCATTAAAGAATTCTTAGTTATTTATAAACCTAATCTTGTTGTCTACCTCATCTTCCAAAACTTAATAACAGTAGTTAAAACAGGACATAACAAAATAAATAGGTAGGTCTTCTGTATTTTTCCACCAAAATGTATAATGATTGTTTTAATTTTTATCTCTACCTATTGTCTTAGCCCTTTTGAGCTACTATAGCAAAATACGACAGACTGGATAGTTTTATAAATCATTGAAATTAATTTCTTACAGTTTTGGAGGCTGGGAAGTCAGACACTGACATTCTTTAATGTATTTCTATTAACTAAATTTGCTTGGTGCTAACCTTTAGTATGTTCTCATATACTACCTTTTGTTGGTACAGACATCTGTTAAATGATCAGAAACTTCCTACAGAAAAATGCAGTACTGAGTATCATCAGGTTTTTGAATGTTATGTTTTATAATTAACAGTAGAAATGGAGGAATATATACAACATGAGAGAAAATAAACATTTCAAAGGTTTTTTTTCCCATGAAGAATCCATCTCCATGGAAGATCTGTTCCCATTCAATCCCCCACTGTCTCCGTGAATGCCATCGCCCCACCACACTCCTCTGAGACTGAAGGGCTGTCATCATCACTCTAACACTTGCATAATTACACATAATACATGTCCAATCTGCCAGTCTAAATGTGGAGAGCTGACATTCTGGCATGCTCATATGTGTGTTCCAGCCAGTCCTCTAAACCCTGCGGCACATCTCAGAACACCAACTGAATGAGCCAGAATTCAGGGGCTAAAGAACAAGGATACAGGAAAAGGAGCAATTACCCTGGGGTGTTAGCTCTGATATTTAGGCTATAAATTTCAGGTTTCAGGAAACTACAAGATACATCTGGGTAAAGGTTATGCTTTTTTTTTTTTCCTTTTCCAAACATTACACAAACTTTGGGTTTAAATAATCATAAAAATGTTGAGATATTACTCGTCACCGAATATTAAAAGCATGGAGTAGAGGCATGAGCAAACATTTGTTGGGCTCCTGTAATGATCCAGACAACAATCAAGGCATTTATATATGTGTATATATTACATTTCAATCTCAGAACAATTTTGTGGGGCATGTAGTATATGATCCATTTTGGGGATGAGAATTCTGCCTCAAAAGTGTTAAGTAGTTTGCCTAGGTTCGAATGGTTGATAGCAAACAAAACCAAATAAACTTTCTGGTCCTGAACTCCACAATGTTCTTAATACATGACACAGCCTCCCAGGAATTTTGTGGATAAGGATGTGGTGTCTCTATTTACGAACATAATTCAAGTCTGTAGGAAAAAGTATAAGTGAGAAGTTGTAAATTTGCCTTTTTTTAGATGGTTCTAGGGTCCCAGAGGTCTAGCTAACACTCCAGGGTAATTGCTCCTTTTCCCCATGTCCTTCTTTAGATAGTTCTAGGACCCCTATTGCAGTCCTCAAGGAAGAGGGGCTGCTCTGTGAGTAATGATAAAAGGGAAAAGAAAGGGTTGAGCAGTGGATAGGAAAGAAATTTGGTCCACTTGACCTTGTACTGAAAGTTCTCACCTTGAAGTTGTCCCAAGTCTGCCTGAATAACGAGGGCTGTCATGAGGGAGACTGATAAAGACTGAATGTCTCATACTGACAACAATAACATTTCATCATTGGTAAAAATGTTTCACAAGGGGCTGATAATATACCCAGGGATCATGCATGACTTATTCACATAATGGCAGTGGCTCCCATTCAGGTAACTTCTGAAGACAGTGGAATATGGGCTGGCAAAGTGTTTCCGCTCCATCAGCAAAGACATCTTTGTCCAGCAGAGAAACTGATGAAATAACACTACTTGAATCCTTTCTTTTTGTGTGTGTGTGTGTCAAAGGTAGAAGGATGAAAGTTTAAGGCAAGATTTAATGGTCTCATGTACTTTTATGCGAAATATGAAATTTGGTGGTTCTATATGTTGAGACATGAAATAGATTTTTAAAGAAAGAAGCAAGAAAAAGATCAAGGTAATTTGGTGTTCTAGAACTGATTGTACAGAGACCCACTTACATCTCAAGCCATGTGTGGTAGCCTTTGAACATTAACATAACCACCTGCTGATCTGGTGGAGTGCGGGTAGGTAATGCAAAAGACATTTCATCTGAAAGGTTTGCTTTCAACTTTGAGGGAAAAGCAAAAGGAAGACAGTGGCTTAGCTTTATTGAGTTGTTCAGTATATAGCTAAACATGCAGTGATGTGGAAAAATAAGAACTTTCTTTTACAGTGGATAGAAATCTAAGTTGGTGCAAACATTTTTGAAAGCTATTGAATATATTAATCAAAAATATAAAATGTATCTTCTTCTATTCATAATATATAAAGTTCATACAGAGTCATACGTGTAAACAAAGATATATGTATGCATATACACTTTTCTTCATTTTTTAAGTTGTATCTGAACACAATATCTTTATTTTATTTATTTATTTATTTTTATGTGGTGCTGAGAATCGAACACAGGGCCTCACACATGCAAGGCAAGTGCTCAACCATTGAGCCACAACCCTAGCCTTGTAATTTTGTCTTTATAAAACAATGTATACACATATTTATTTTGGTGTACTTGTATGAAATACACAAATACATGCACACTTATAAATATATTCATTACAACATTTATCATACTGGCCAAAAAATTGTAAGTTATCCCAATTAATAAAAAATTAACTAGATGAATTTTGGAAGATGAATATAATAGACTATTGAACAACTATTATAAAAAAAGGTTTTTATGCAGATGCAGATAAATCTTAAACACATTATGTGAAAAAAAGCAAACTAAAAACAGGAAGCATAATATTGTATAAAAATTAAGTAAGAAAGGTTTGTCTAGCAGTATATATAGTTTTACAAAAACAGAAAACTTATAAGGGAAAAAAGTGAAGAGATATATACTTGATAAAGTATTTATGTGATAATGTATATGTAATTGTGAAATTTTAGATGACTTTAAATTTGCACATCATACATTTTATATCTTTTTATTTTTCATTGTATATGTGTATCTTTTAATCAGAAAAACATAAAATAAATAAAGAAAAAAAGAGCAGCAACTTGAGCTTGGAGAAGCTTTTTAAGCTAGTGGATGTGGTTGAAGAACCTGATAATACTATTACTGTCTCTGGAGTATACTAAGGAAAACACCACAAAAAAACTCAACAGCACAGGTCAAATTTCCTAGGATTTAGAGTTCTTTGACATTTCCCAGTCCTCGCTAAATAATTTTCTGAGCATGTTCATATTTCTCTACCTTCTTTCTCTTTTTTTTTCTGATTTTTTTTTTCCTTACATGGCTCTTGATGGATCAGAGGATAAGCAGAAAAAAAAATCCCTATAAGAACAAAGTAAGATTCAACAATAGAAGAAGAGCCACTTAAAATTTCCAGATCTGTAGCCTAGAAGTTGGGAAGTACTGGTTGTTGTAGATTCACATTTATAGGTATATTATAAAGAATGGTACGCTGCAATGTCTCTTATGAGATATAGGATGGCCAATGCTGTTCCAAAAGTGTCTTAAGAAGTAATTAGAAGAGGTATAGGTTATTATTAAATTATTAGCATTCTCTTTAAGAGACTATAAAAAATTATCTGTTTGGAAACCTAAGTTTGCCTTGCATTGTTTTTATTTTTATGAAATATATTTGATTTCTTAAAAATGGAAACAATGTTACAACATTTGGGTAGGCCACTGTATATGTTATTTATCCAGAGCATGAAACTTAATCAGAACCTGGTTACAGTATATTTTAACTTCAGCAAATAAATATGAAAATATAATATTGATTCTAGATTCACATGGACACATTTACTGAGGTATTCTTTGTAATGTCTTCTTGCTTGTTCTCTTCCTTATACAACTATTTATGTGTTCTGCTACTATAGATGAATTTGTATTTTTATAGTTTTATCACATGGACTCATCAAATACTCTTTTCTGATTTTTTTATATTTTGAGATCCATCCATATTTTTGTGTGTATCAATAACTTATTCCTTTTTATTTATACATAATAATATATGGGTGGGTTTATTATAATGTATTTATTTATTCATCTATTTATGGAAATATGGGTTGTTTTTAATTAAAAGTTTTTCCAATATAGCTACCACCAGCATTCATGTGCAAGACTTTATGTGTAGCTGTGGTCTCAATTCTTTTGGATAAAATGCCTAACAGTGGAGTTTAATTTTATATTTCCAACAGCTTTGCTCCACTTCCTGACTAATCAATAGGTATTTGGTGGAATATTCATAGTTTTAATTTGTGTTTCTCCACTGCTTAGTGATATTGAACATATTTTATGTGTTAATGGTCACATGCTTATCTTCTTTTTAAATATTTCTGTTCAATTCTTTGGTCTTTCAATGTTTTTCATCTTATCACTGAATTATATTAATTTTTTGTACACTCTATGTATGTAAGTTCTTTAACTGATATATGTGTTTCAAATATTTTCTCCTTGTCTGGCACTTGCAGATTTTTTTCTCTTAATAGAATCTTTTGAAGAGTAAACGTTTCAAATTTCTATGTAGTCAAATTTAGCAATTTTTTATATTGTTTCATATTTTTCATGCTCTTTTAACTATACCAACATCACAGTTTATCACCCACATTTTCATTTAAAAGTTTCATGATTTTAAATGGTTGTTTTAGTTTTATGATTCATTTCCAGTTAAGTTTTGTATATGATGTAAAGTAAGGGTGAGTTGCTTTTCAGTTGTTTCATTGTTCTTGTTGAAAAGATTTCTTTCTTTCTTTACTGAATTGCTTTGGCATCTTTTTTTCTTTATATGTATTTTTTTCTTTTAAAATTCTTTGTAGTTATGTACAACACTAGGATGCACTCCCACATAATCACAAAAGCATGGAACACAACCTGCTCCAATTCAGTCCCCTGCATTTTCCTCCCTCCCCCTCTCTCCGCTCCACAAACCCATCTTCAATTCATTTACAGTTCTTTTTTTTTTTTTAATTAGTGTCTTTCTACACCTGATGCCAAGACCCATCATGTCACTTCCATGCTTCTTTGTGAACAGCAATTGAATCTAACTGTGGTGGTCCATTTCAATTCCATTAATACATGTATATGTTTTTGCAAATATCAAACTGTCTTGATTACTATCAACATTTTCCAGCCTTGTTGAGTTTTACTTGACAAAAATTTTATATATATATATATATATTTTTTTTTTTTTTTCAGGCTGTTCAATCTGATATTTTGACTCATACCTTGGAAAATGTTTACCATAGTCCTTTTAATTAACATGTCCATAACCTCATATAGCTATTTGTGTGTGTGTGTGTGTGTGTATGTGTGTGTTACATTAGCTCTTCAGTACTTACAAATATTATACCTAAAGGTTTGTACCCTTTTCCCTACCTCACCACCAAACCCTTTCTATTCTGTTCCTGAAAGTTCTATCTTGTTTTAAAATTCTACATATAAATGAGTTCATACAATATTTATCTTTCTCTGTCTGACTTATTGCACTTAGCATATATCCCCAAAGCTCATGAATGTTGCAAATGGCAGAATTTTCTTATTTTTTAAAGCTGAGTAAAGTTATATATGTATGTGTTTGTGTGTGCATGTGTGTGAATCACGTTTTTTATCCATTCATCTGTCCACAGTTACTTATGTTGTTTCCATATGTTGCAATTATAAATAATGCTGCAATGGATATGGGAGTATAGCTTTTTCTTCCAGATAGTGACTTTTACTTGCTTTGGACATACACTCAGAACTGGATTGCAGGATCATATGGTAGTTCTATTTTTAACTTTTTAAAGGAAACTTCATCCTGTTTTCCATAATAACTATACCATTACTGTGTAAGGGTTCAGTTCTCTCTAAATCCTCAACAAATTTCTTATCTTTTGAAATAATTGGTAATATGAGGCGAAATCATATTATGATTCTGCTCTTTATTTCATGGATTTTGATACCCTTTCAAAAACCTGTAGGCCAATTGTATATTTTCTTGGGAAATACATCTTTTCAAATCCTTTGCCCATTTTTAACAGGGCTATTTGTTTTGATACTGAGTTCTATGAATTTCTTATATATTTTGAAATATTAACCCATTTTTGGATTTCCAGTATACAGTATGTTTTCCCATTCTACATATTGTCTTTCCTTTCTGTATTCTTTGCCATGCAGAACTTTAGTTAGCTACAATTTGCCTTTTGTTTTCATTCTCTGTGATTTTGAATTGCTATTGATTTTATAATCAGAAAGTATTTGACATGGTTGTTCTTTTTAAAAACTGCTCTAACTCTTCTGGAATCATTGTTTTTACAGATAAATTTTAGAATTGACTCATTAGTTATTACAAAAAAAACTGCTGACATTTTGATTAGTATTTTTTTGACTCTAAGGTAAATATGGAGAAAATTAGCATCTTAAAAATATTGAGTTTTCCAGACAGTGAACACTGAACATGATATATATCTCCCTCATTTGCATCTTCTTTATTTTAGCCAAGAAACTTTTTATTGTTTTCTATGTAGAGAAAGGTTGGACACCTTTTGGATATTTATTCCTAATTATGCATTTCTGAACTATTATAAATGAAATTTTTAAAGAAAATTATTTTCCAATCATCTGTCCCTACTATATTAGAATATGATTGATTTCTTACATTATTTCTGAACCCTGTAATACTGCTAAATTCATTTATTTGTTCCAGCAACTGTTCTATTGATTTGGAGGTGGCGGGGAATGGGGGGTGAGCTGTCTATGTAAACCTATCTTCTTCAAATAGTATCAGTGTTCATATTTTTCAAAACGAAAATCAGTCTTTGAAATTCTCCTTGTTTAATGAGACTTTTACACAGATGGGAAATGAATTTTGTGAAATAATTTCTTTGCACTTAATTAAAAGGATCACTTCTATCTTTTCTATTTTAATATAACACATTACATTGATCGATCTTTCAAATCTTATCCCAACCTTGCCTTCCTGGGACAAATATCACTTGTTCATGTGTTGTCCTTTGTATATACAGTTGAATTCAGCTTGCCAATATTCTTTTGAGGTTCTTCATAACTTTATTTATGAGTGGATTGACCTTCAAGTTTCAGTGTTGATTATGTCCTTGTCAGGTTCTGCTATTAAGTTTATGCAGGCTTCATACACCTAGTTGATGGTGTGTATTCCATATATTATCTGATAAAGTATATATAAGGCTGATATTTTTCCTTTCTGGACTGTTTGAAAGAATACACTTGTAAAATTACTTGAGTATAAAGTTTTCTTTTAGGAAAGAATTTTCTAACAAACTGAATTTCCCTTAAATGGATAGGGATACTCAATTTTCCACTCCCCTTTTGTTAACTTTGGTAAATTGTATTCATCAGAACACTTGTCCATTTCATTCAAGTTCATAACTACTATGCTATTACTATCCTTTTTATGATTATAAGGTCTTTGTTGATTTTTTGTTCCTGACATTAGTGATTTGTGTTCTCTTCTCTCTCTCTCTCTCTCTCTCTCTCTCTCTCTCTCTCTCTCTCTCATTCCACAAGATACATGTCAAGTTTCATTATCTTTTGAAATAACTAATTTTAAGTTTCAAAAACTTTCTATGTGATCTATCTTGCCCTCCCCCACTGATCTCTGTCCTTGTAGTTGTCCTCCTCTCCTGCCCCTTCTTCTTCTCCTCCTCTCTTCCTTAGAATTAATATCAAAATTACTATTATTATTATTATTGTATGGCTGGGGACTGAACCCAGTGGTTCTCTACCACAAACCTACATTCACAAGCTTTTTTATTTTTATGTTGATACAGGATCTTACTAAGTTGCCTCAAACGTTTGAATGTGAGACCTTCCTGCCTTAGACTTCGATAGCATGGGATTACAGGCATGCATCACAAATCTGGCTTCTCTTATTTTTTAACATTTTTTCACATTATTTTATATTTCTACTTACCTTGGTATAATTTTTTTTCTTTTTTTGATTTTTTAACATCATTATATAGATCATTTATTCAGTTGGGTTTTTTTTCCTAAAATAGGTATAAAGTTAAAATTTCCTTTTAATCACTGCACTGGCTGACTTTTATAAATCTCTATCTGCTGTACTTTTTGTAAACATACATTTCAATATATTTTCAGTAAATCTTGTGATTACTTCTTTGACCCACAGCATTATTAATTTGCTAATAATTGGGTATTCCTAGATATCATATTGATCTGTAATTTACTTCTAATATGCTTAAAGAATATTCTTCATATATTTTTGATCCTTTAAAATGTACTCAGACTTATTTTATGTTCAAGGATATTTTCTATCTTAGTGAAGAACAAAGTAAACTTGAAAATGTTTGGTGTTAGGTAGCTATTGTATTCACTGTTCTATGTGTCATTTAGATAAAAGTGGTTGTTATTGTTATTTGATCTCTTATGCATTTACTCATTTTATTTTGATGTTAATATTGCCCTATATCCCTTTTAGCCTTCTTTAATTTACTATTGATATGGTAAATATTTTTTAACCACTTCTTTATTTTTCCTTTTTATTTGAAGCATGTCTCTCATGGAAAACTTCCAGTTGGTTCTTGTTTTTTTATTCCCTCTGTTAATGTATGGCTTTTTATAAAAGTAATAAAGTCATTAACATTTAGTATAATTACTGTTATTATTGAATTTATTCCTACCATTTTATTAGTTTCTTCTTTGGACTCTCCCCTCAATTTTTTCTCCCCAAACTTTACTACCTTTTAGTTGGATGATTTGAATACTTTTATCATTAAATTATAATTTAACTATTGGCTATTGACCATATTTCTGATATTGCTTTGGATATATAGATATTATTTCATTGTAATACTAATTGGGCATACATTTCCTTCTAAAATATGTACATCTGTATATATTCTTTTGTGTGTGTATAAAATCATATATGTGTATATATGCACATATGTTGTATGTATAAAAACTGTACTTAGAATTAATATTGTTGATTTGGATAAAATGTTGAAACTTTGCCACTATAAAAGATAACTATCCCATTGCTCTCCCCTACTGTCTTTCATGTCATTGTCATGTACAATATACAACTATATACATTGACAGCACAACCGTACAATTTTATAATCTTTTCTTTAAGCAATCACATATATTTTAAAGGACTGAAAGGAAATTGGACTCTACATCCACCACTTACTCACCTTTTCCATCTTCTTCATCTGTATCTGAAGTAGAAAGTTGCCTTCATACCATTTTCTTTCTACAAACTTCCTTCAGTATTGTCTACTTGTATCTAATTATCTTATTAATACTTTCCCTTAAGTATATTTATTTTGTCTTCATTCCTGGAAGATATTTTCATTGGAAAAAGTCTAGGTGGATAGTTGTTTTTTTTTCTTTTAAATTTATTCAGTATTTTAAGATGTTCCACTGTCTTCTGACATCTATTAGTTTTCATATGAATTCTGTATTTTCTTGGAAATATTGTTTTCCTATACAATAAAATGTCAATTATCTCTAATTACTTTTAAAATATTATTCTTTAGTTTTGACTTTCATTGGTTTGTTTATAATATACCTAGACATATTTTTCTTTGATTTTGTATTTTGTGGGGTTAACTAAGATTACTAAATCTATAAATTTAGAAGTTTGCAAAATTAAACAGGCATGGACCATTATTAATTACAATGTGTTATTTTTACCCAATCTCTTTATTTCCTCCTACTGGGACTCCAATTATATTTTTTGACCTTTTGATTCGTATATCTCCTTTCTTAGGTATGTATATGTATTTATGCTTTTTCTCTGTCCTTTATAGCAGATAATTACTATTGCCCTGTCTTCAAATCTACCTTAGTTGTGTTGTTTTGTGTTAGTGTACACAAGCAGGTGATGATGTAGTCTGACTTGTGTGGCTTCCTGCACTGTCATAGTTTGTATGTGAGGCATCCCCTAGAAGCTCATGTGTGAGATAATACAAGAAGGCTTAGAGGCAAAATGGTTGGGTTATGAGAGCCTTAACACAATGAATTAATGTCCTGATGGGATTAACTGAGTGGTAACTAAAGGTAGGTAGGGTGTGGCTGGAGCGAGGTGGGTCATTGGAGGTGTGCCTTCAGAGTGTAAATAATGTGAGCTGATCTTACTCTCTCTCAGCTTTCTGATCATGTGAGCTGCTTTCCTCCACCCACACTCTCCCACCATAATGTTCTGCTTAACCTTGAGCTCCAAGGAATGTACCTGGCTGTCTATAGACTGAGATGCCTGAAACCTTGAGCCCTTAAATAAACTTTTCCTCCTCTAATATTGTTCTTAGCAGGTCTTTGGTCACAGCAGGGAAAAGGCTGACTGAAACATGCACAAAACATGCAGCCCCTTTTACGTGCTCCAGTCTGTTGAGGATTTCCTCCTTACTTTCCATTGCTCAGGATCTGTGGTTTCTCTGACAGAGAAGAGCAGATTCCCAGAGTAGTAGGCACACATGTTCACTCCCAGAATGAGGGCTCTTATTGACGCAGAACATTGAGGGAAAAAATAATATAAAAAAAAAGAACAGAGAACTCATGCCCCATGCAGGATGCCTAACTAGATTTTGTTTCTCCTTCACATTCTGTACATTTTTTGTCTAAATTTTGAGTCCTTAGAAGTTAGGTTTTGGGTCTTATTGTGACAGAGATTTTGGTAGCAACAAGTGGGAGGAATGGGTAGTAGGTTTATTACATTACACTAAGTAACCACAGGTGCCATTGTTCAAGCAGGTTTACAACTACCTAGCTTGTGATGTTATATAAATTACCTAATCTCTCTGAGCTGATTTTGTCACTTGTAAAATAGGCGTGTTGATTTTATATCCTGCCACTTTACTGAATTCAATTATTAGTTCTAGTAGTTTTTTGGGGTCTTCTAGGCATAGAATCATGTCATCTGCAAATAGTGATAATTTAAGTTCTTCTTTTCCAATTTTTATGCCTTTAATTTCTTTCGTTTGTCTAATTGCTCTGGCCAGTGTTTCGAGAACTATATTGAATAGAAGTGGTGATAGAGGGCATCCCTGTCTTGTTCCAGATTTTAGAGGGAATGCCTTCAATTTTTCTCCATTCAGAATGATACTAGCCTGAGGCTTAGCATAGATAGCTTTTACAATGTCAAGGTAAGTTCCTGTTATCCCTAGTTTTTCTAATGTTTTGAACATAAAGGGAAGCTGTACTTTGTCGAATGCTTTTTCTGCATCTATCGAGATGATCATATGGTTCTTATCTTTAAGTCTATTGATGTGGTGAATAACATTTATTGATTTCCGTATATTGAACCATCCTTGCATCCCAGGGATGAATCCTACTTGATCATGGTGCACAATTTTTTTGATGTGCCTTTGTATCTGATTCGCCAGAATTTTATTGAGGATTTTTGCATCTAGGTTCATCAGAGATATTGGTCTGTAGTTTTCTTTCTTTGAGGTGTCTTTGTCTGGTTTCGGAATCAGGATGATGTTGGCCTCATAGAATGAATTTGGAAGAGCTCCCTCTTTTTCTATTTCCTGAAATAACTTGAAAAGTATTGGTATTAATTCTTCTTTAAAGGTTTTGTAAAACTCCGCTCTATACCCATCCGGTTCTGGGCTTTTCTTGGTTGGTAGTCTTTTGATTGCTTCTTCTATTTCATCCATTGATATTGGTCTGTTCAAATTGTGTGTATCCTCCTGACTCAGTCTGGGCAAATCATATGTCTTAAGAAATTTATCGATGTCTTCACTATCTTCTATTTTATTGGAATTTCAAAATAATTTCTAATTGTCTTCTGTATTTCTGTAGCATCTGTTGTGATATTGCCTTTTTCATCCCGTATGTTAGTAATTTGAGTTCTCTCTCTTCTTCTCTTCGTTAGCATGGCTAAGGGTCTGTCAATCTTATTTATTTTTTCGAAGAACCAACTTTTAGTTTTTTTAATTTTTTCAATAGCTTCTTTTGTTTCAATTTCGTTGATTTCTGCTCTGATTTTAATTATTTCTTGCCTTCTGCTGCATTTGCTGTTGTTTTTCTCTTCCTTTTCTAGGGCTTTGAGATGAAGTGTGAGCTCATTTATTTGTTGGTTTTTCCTTTTTTTGAGGAATGACCTCCAGGCGATGAATTTCCCTCTTAAAACTGCTTTCATTGTGTCCTATATATTTGATATGTTGTGTCTTTATTTTCATTTATCTCTAAGAATTTTTTGATTTCCTCCTTCATGTCTTCTGTAACCCCTTGATCATTCAGTAACATATTGTTCATTTTCCATGTGATATAGGATTTTCCCTTCCTTCTTTTATCATTGATTTCCAGTTTCATTCCATTATGATCAGATAAAATGCATGGTATTATCTCCACCCCTTTATATTTACTGAGGGTTGCTCTATGGCATAATATATGGTGTATTTTTGAGAAGGATCCATGTGCTGCTGAGAGAAAAGTATATCCAGTTGATCAAGGTTGATATATTCTATATATGTCAGTTAAGTCTAGGTTATTGATTGTGATATTGAGTTTTATAGTTTCTTTATTCAACTTTTTTTGGAGGATCTGTCCAAAGGTGAGAGAGGTGTGTTGAAGTCACCCATAATTATTGTGTTGTGGTCTATTTGATTCTTGAACTTGAGGAGAATTTGTTTTATGAACGTTGCAGCACCATTATTTGGTGCATAAATATTGATAATTGTTATATTTTGTTGGTGAATGGTTCCTTTTAACAGTATATAATGTCCTTCCTTATCCCTTTTGATTAACTTAGTCTTGAAGTTGATTTTATTTGATATGAGGATGGCCACCCCTGTTTGCTTGCGAGGACCGTGTGCGTGGTATATTTTTTCCCAACCTTTCACCTTCAGCCTGTGTATGTCTTTTCCAGTCAGATGTGTCTCCTGGAGGCAGCATATTGTTGGATTTGTTTTTTTTTAAATCCATGTTACCAGCCTATGTCGCTTTATTGGAGAGTTTAAACCATTAATGTTTAGAGTTACTATTGATATATGGTTTGTACTTCCAGCCATGTTTGATTATTTATCTCTTTTTTTTTTAAATTTAGTTTGTATCTCCATGATTAGCTTTCCCCCCACTGTCTGTCTTTACTGAGGTACTTCCCACTGTTGGCTTTGGTTATTGTTTTTCATTTCTTCCTCATGTAGTGTTTTGCTCAAGATGCTTTGCAACGCTGGTTTTCTGGCTGCAAATTCTTTTAGCTTTTGTTTATCATGAAAGATTTTTATTTCGTTGTTGTACCTGAAGCTTAATTTTGCTGAATACAGAATTCTTGGTTGGCATCCATTGTCTTTCAGTGTTTGAAATACGTTGTTCCAGGATCTTCTCGCTTTCAGTGTATGTGATGAAAAATCCCTTGTTAACCTTATTGGTTTACCCCTGAATGTAATCTGCCTCCTTTCTCTTGTAGCTTTTAATATTTTCTCTTTGTTCTGTATATTGGATATCTTCATAACAATGTGTCTTGGCGTTGGTCTACTGTGATTTTGTATGCTCGGTGTCCTGTATGCATCTACAATTTGTATATCTGTTTCCTTTTTTATTTCTGGAAAGTTTTCTGTAATTATTTCATTCAGCAGGTTACTCATTCCCTTGGTTTGAATCTCTATACCTGCCTCTATCCCGATGACTCTTAAATTTGTTTTTTTTTTTTTATGTTATCACATATCTCTTGGATGTTTCTCTCGTGATTTTTAACCAGCCTATCTGAGTTGACTAGACTCTTTTCAAGATGATATATTTTGTCTTCATTATCTGATGTTCTGGCTTCTACTTGCTCCACTCTATTAGTAATACTCTCATTTGAGTTTTTAATTTGGTTTATAATTTCCTTCATTTCTAAGATTATTGTTTGATTCTTTTTTATAATCTCTATCTCCTGATAAAGATGCTTAACTTCTTCTTTTATCTGTTTATGCAATTCATTCTCAATGTGTTCTTTTGCTGCTTGAATTCTTTTGCTGTCTGGTATCCTCTTTAAGGTTCCATTCCATCTGTCTAAGGTATTCCTTGAGTTCTTTATATGACCATTTTTCTGATAACTCTATATCCTCCTGAATATTTAGGCTGTCCTGAATTGTTTGTACTCCTTTTCTTCCTTGCTTTTTCATGCTGCTCATGTTGCTTCTTGTTCTGTTTGACTGCTGAGTTACTGTTTACTCCTATAAATGTATTTGATGCTTGGGAGGAAAGGTATTAGAAGGGAAGGGAAGAAGTCACTAAAGAGAATGAGTGTAAGCAGGTAGAATTCAAGGAAGGGGGAATAAGAAAATTTAAAAGAAATGAAAAGACAGAAGAAAAGAAAAAAAAGAAAATTAAAAAGAATTAAAAAATAATAATAAAAATTAAAATTAAAATACAATAAAATAAAATAGAATGAATTAAAAAAAATTAAAACAACAACAACAACAAAATTTAATAAATGCAATCTTAGAGTTCGATTAACTATTCTTCCAGTAGGTGGAGCTGTGCCCACTGGGCCAAGCTTCTCCTCTCAGTAGGCAGGAGCCAATCACTGTGCAGCAGCTCTTCCTCCTGGACTGGGCGGGTCTCCAATCCTGAGTGCCTAGGGCCTTCTCTTGTGTCTAGTCACTTCCCCACTTTTCCTTGAGCTAGGCCCCGCTCACTGGTGATGCTCACCACAATACTGGCTACACACCAAATCTGCTGCTCCTGTGAGCCCTGTTTTCATGAACGCCTGGGCACACTCTCCCTGTTTGCCATTCCCTCAGACCCTAAGTTTGTAGAGATTGGGGCTGAGAACCCCCAGTGAATTTGCTTGCCCTCTGGTAGCCACACCCCTGGAAGCTGGTGCAAGAGACCTCAGTTGTCAGCATTGGTGGGAGCGGTAGCCAGGAGTTCTGCGCTGCGGGTCCTGCGCCACTCCTGATTCCCTGATGCGAGCAGGGCTGTTCGCAGAGCCGGGCGGGCAGGAGCTGTTCACACGAACGGAGCGGGGGGGGGGGCAGGGGGGCATTGTTTGCAGCACCAAACCGCCAGAGGCGGTTCACAGAGCCGGGCCGGTGGGGCCCCAAGCAGGCAGCAGCTGTTCGCATGTTTGCTGCAACGTGTGGGTAGTGGTTGTTCGGCGGCGGCCGCCGCCGGCGAAACTGTGCCCCTGTTCCATGTTGCTGAGATTCACTCGTCTGGGACAAACTGACACCTCCAATAAACTTACTAATTCCTGGCAAGTCTCCTTTCAGTGGAATTTTGCTAGAAGTTTCTCAGCAGGTCGCATGTAGGTGTATTAATGGGTCTCTCTGATCCCATTACTGCGGAGGCATTGAAAGTGCTGCCTCCTTGCCGGCCGCCATGTTGGGTCCCCACCTCACTTGTAAAATAGGGATAAAAAGTTTTACTGTTGAGAATCAAATGAAGTATGACATGAAAGTACTCCATAGATATAGAATCAAAATTTTCTTATATTTCATTTAATTTTTAGATGTATGCGAGACTATTTCCTTAAGTTAAACTAAAAAAATATGATTGAGTCCTTCAGAGAACTAAACTGCTAATATTTGTTCCCAATCACCCTTTACTTTTCTGAGTCAGGTCTGATCTAAACTTCGCTATGCTTGAGAAACCTATCTACTCTTTTCTACACGAATATACTTACTCTTGATTTTTATACCTTTATATTGAAAATCACCAAGACATAAAATATTAGCTTTAGAAGGGATCTTAGGAATCATTTAGTCTCATTTTCATAGAGAGACTTTTTTAACTTAGCCAAATTTGTACTGATTACTCTGACTACTGTTTTGGAAACTAGTATTTATGTACTCACTTGGAACTCTTTAATGGAAGAATCCATTTTCCCTTTATGTCTACAAAAATGTTAAAAGAACTTTATTAAACTTCATCCATGGGGCTCCAGAAGTTAAATGAATGTGATAAATTAAGAGTACAGGTTTCCACCCAGTGTGCATATTCAATAATTATTCAAAATAATCTGACAGTGTGCCTACAACTTGACTCCATTGTGTATTTTGTAAAGTATCAGATTCAGAACATGTATTTAAGTTGCTGAAATGTAATAAATCCTATTTTTGTAGTCTTTTCCAATATACTCAGAATTACTCCAGTGAAGTAGAAAGTTCCTTCTCATTAAAATGCTATGCTCAGGTTTTGCATTCTTGTGATAATCTGTCTTGGACCCTGGCTAGTACTCTCTAAATAAAGACTGTAAGGTCATTTTGACTGAATGTGTAACAAATAGCTTTGCCTGATCTTTGTGCATCTAACTACTGTGTCAGAGACTTGTTAGGGAGGATGATTTGTTGTGACGCTGCAGGGCGTTTGGTTGTTTTGAATCTATTTTTTTTTTTTTTTTGCAAAAAAGGTAGGGAAGAGTTGTTGTATTTGTACCAGCCAGATAGATGTTGAAAGGAGGTTATCAATTACTGTTCTGACAGGACCATATCATTTTGAACGAAGTCGCAACTAGCTTAGTTCAACTGCAGTTAAGGTAGTAAATATTTCTGCTTTAGAAATATTGCATCACCAAATATGAAGCTGACAGAAATAACACCTGATGCTACAGAAATAACAAAGTTGGTCACACAGCATTTTGCTTCACATTCTAGCTCTGATGCTCCTCTTGTCTTTGTCTCTTTGTTAATCCTCCAGCTATTTTGTAAGCTCCTTGAGGGTAGGAATCATGTACATAGTTATATATAGTTATATACATAGAACTATATATATACCCTGTGTAACTGATATAAAGCAGGTTCTTATTTTTTTGAACATACTCAAAAACAATTCCAAAAAGGCTACAATTCGAGATATAACTAGCAGCACACTCCCAAGAGTGATTCCGAATCAACTGTGGATATCTGATTCATTCTTCATATTTAAAATTTCAATGCACTTTTAAATATCAGCTGAGTAGAATTGTTAAGGGGAAAATGAAATTAAAATGACTTTTGGGATTCTCCTTGGAAGATAATGGAGAATTTACATATAATCTTTGTAGATTGTATTTATCAAATAATGTCTCTTCCTCTGGACTCTGAGGTGACAAACTAGACTGCGGTCTCAGTAAATGTTGGTACCATGTGCATTTTGACATCTTATTTTCAGTGCTAACAATGGTGCCTGCCATATAAGTTTTTAATATATAATGGTTGAATTATTTACTGAGGTTTTTTCATTAATTGTCACCTTGTCTCATTCTAACAATGATATGGAGAAACTTACATAATTGGACACAAGTAGTACATATACATCAAAACACTGGGGGTAGGTAACAGAATGATGGATACAAAGTTGGAACAATAATATATGGAATGTGCTCCTGTTTAGTTGTTTGATATGGGGCTGTTTTCACTGTGCACTTTATAGATGCCAAAACACACGGGGGAAAAAAAAAACAGTAAACAATGACACTGTAGCTGACACTATCAGTGCCCCTCCATATTGCCCAGGATTTTTTTTGTGTGCTCTAGCATTTAGCTGACTAAACCTTTATCCATGGCTAGGGTACTTTCCCTTAGAACTAAAGAAAGAAGACTGAAGTGTTAAGAACTTATCCCTAAAATCAAATTCAATCATATTTTTAATAGTTGGTGTAAAATTATCTTTACTTCCCCACTACTTAGGAGTGAATATTCTAAGCCATGTGTTTGTGTAATTTTCCAGAGTCTCTTCATGGAATTATGTTTCATTATTCAACCCAGGTAGCTTTCTCCTCTCTCTTTTACCTTACTCTTTGTTTGCTAGTGTCCCCTGCCCTTCCTAGATAAGCTACCTTTTTCTGTAGTCCTTGTCTCAAAGTGAGTTAATGGGAGAAGAAAAAAAAATGATAGACATACAAATTAAAATGAGATTCCAAACCATGTTGACAAGAATAAAATTATTCTGTGAAAGAGTTTTTTACAGAATCCCTGGGCACTGGATAATAGGTAAAACAATATTTTTGATGAAATTGATAAGACAATGTTTCTGTCATACATGGTCATTGTGGCCACTCACTCTGAGAAGAATTTCAGGAAAGGAAAAGAATATTATTTCATCCAGCTGCATAAAGTTGAAAGCAAACTTTCATCTCTTTATTCTGGATTCTTTATAAATTGGGAATAGGACTATTCTGTCATTGGTCACTTGACTACTATTCCATTTTCAGCCACAATTATGATCTGTTTTTGTCACTTTGGTTCTAGTCATTAGAAAGCTACTGTTCATTAGCTATGTTGTCACAGTTTTGGATGTCATGCTGCTCACTTTCCAAGTCTATCTACACATTTGGTGTCACACAGTTTCCTTGTAAATTTACCTTTTAGAATAAAATTTGTCATGCATGATCCCTGTAGAGATGAGCAGCTTTTTCCTTTGTTTTCTCCTGGGAAAGGAGAAATAATAAAGGAAAGAATGATGTGCTGACACACAGAATCCTTAAGCCAGACAGTTCATTAATGGAGCTGGAAGTTTTTGATCATGAGTCTGATGGACAGTGCTAGTCCATTCCATATTTGCTGCCCTTGGACACAACTAGTTGTCATGTCTCCTGAGCATCTTCCATACAATTCTGGCAAGTAACTGTGTTTACCTTTATATATATAAATATATATATATAGAGAGAGAGATTTTTTTTTCATTTTATATATATATATATATATATATATATATATATATATATATATATATAAATTCCTGTCTCTTTTGCCATTCTCTAATTATTCAAGAAAAAATAGGAAAATGAAATTCCAGGAAAGTGAGAGTTAACAAAAAACGAAATGAAATGAGAGATTCAGGCCAGGCTTAGACAACTGAAAATAAGCAGATTGTGCCATAGTTGGTCTAGTTATTTTAGTTTCTTTGACAGCTTGTTCTGAGCTCTGTAGTCTAGCTGTGATTAATTGTTTGGCTATCACTTGCTAATATGGCAGGGTAAAAAAAAAATAAGAAATTATCAACTATGCTTCTATAGATTAGGTGGCTCATGTAGACAGAGCAAAAACTTGAGTTTATAGACTCAAAATGAAATATCTTCCTGAATAATTAAGTGGTGACTAATAAGGGCAAACCACCAGTGTGGAAAACTCAGCTTTTCTCAACACCTACACCCCTCTCAGCTTTCCCTTCCCGGCAATTTTGCATTTTATAGGTCTGAATCTGTGCAATCCTTGATAGATACCAAAGCTGTTAGTTTATTTATATCTGATAGACAATATAGCTATATTGGTGGAGAAATAACAATGACCTCTATGTAATTTAAGTAAGGAGATATCATTCTAGGTCCTGGAAAGGAGTAGATCAAAAGAATATAGGTCCCTGGAGACAGAGGTCAGTTCAGAGTTAGAAACACATGGACTGTGATAGAGGATTTACTAATAAGAAAAACTGAAAACTATAAACCTCTCAGTGATAAACTTTCTGTTAAGCCCATTTTAAGCCATTCTAGTTTAATTCATATGATATTTCTAAGGTAATTTATTTCTGTTACAAATATGGGAATCAAGGCCAAACAATTATCTCTGATCAGACAGTAAATGGTATAATTGAGCTTTAAATTCAGAAAAATAGATTGATTCCAGAACTAACAGTCATCAAAAAGCCTCAAAACTCAAGCATCCAGGTAACATGAGCTAATGAATATCTCATTTCAAAATGAGGAAAGAGCAAGAAGCATCGAGAATTCTATGTAGCCAGGACAACACACACAGAAAGATATTAGTTTCCAACACTTCCAGACTTCCAACTATACCTAAGAGAGACTTTCTAGGAACCCAAGGATGATGAGTAGTGGACCAGGAATGGCTTAGTACTAGGCATTAAAATCAGGTATTTGAGAAAATCTTATAGATAAATTAAGTCAATAAATAATACATATAAATACTAGTTTGGTGTGTTATGACTGGATTTCCTAGATGTTAACAACTTGAAAATAACTCCTTCATTGAGATAAGATCTGTGCTTTTTCCATTGGTGGCTTACTACTATTTAGATCAACCTTAACAAATACGACATAGTGAGTCCATTGGTTTTCATGTGGGTTTTGCATTATATTAGTTCAAAAAATTTTAAACAAGAATGGAAGTGAGGGAGAAAATGATTAGTATTTTTAAATGGAATGATATTGAACAATTGGAAGAAAAGAAACCATTATAATAAATCATTGGATGGTTAGTTTGTGTATTACTATTATAACTCTTAATAATTATGTATTAAGTTAGCTTACGTACTATTATTTTTAAAAACAGTTTATAGAAAAAAGTTTGGAAAATATGACCTGTGTTTCTCTGTCTTGGATATTTATAATACATATTCTATCTATAAGTCTTGCAGTAAAAAATTTCTACCAATCTGGTTTAATTCCACTTCCCAAACATATTTGATAATAGAACACTTTTTCTCTCCAGAGAATCCCTATTAATATCTTTATATATGATGTACTGGGAGAAGATTTCTATGGTTAAATTCCTTCATTTTAGAAATTAAGGAATAAGGAAACAGTTTATTGTTTCTTTATAAACAATATAAATATATACATAAATATGAAATTGTAGATAAATATAAATATATAAATAAATATTAAAATGTATTAAGCTTTCACCATATGCCAGGCAGTATTCTAGGTCAATAATAAAAGGCAAAACCCTGCCCTATAGAGGTTGATGATTCTGATGATAAGTTGTCCCCTTTAGCTGTACTTGCAGAAGGGAACAACCTCATTGATAATCAAGAGACTTCAGTCTGTGACTTTCAGAGTCTTTCCAAGAATCAAACTGATATTTCAGAGATTAAAAACTGAAGGGAACATTTGATAGCCCTTCAAAGCTGAGACATGAAATTTAATGAAAGCTGTATCAAAATAAGATATGATTCAAATATCAAATTACATTTGTTTAGTCCAGCACATCTTAATAAATCATAGTCGGATTTAATAAATATTTATCTTGTTTTAATCGCCATTTAGTGTGTTTCAGTGGTCTCATTTCTTGAAATGGCTCACTTTAATATTTATTAGATATATGATTTCCATTCCTAAAGTGATCTATACATCTTTATTTCATATTTATAATTCAAATTCACTTTGCCTATTTCTGAGAGATTTAATTAAGATTATGTTTTGATCTCCAAGTTTAAACACAAATTCCTATGCTTTCACAATTAAATCATTACTGAATAACATAATTTTGGTATTGATGTCCTATAGGGCAATAACAAATAGCAGACATGGCATTAATTATTGTTGGATTTGGAAGTTCTTAAAAGTGAAGTAATTTTGGAATAATTTTACTAAGTAAATATATCAAATGATGATTTAGAAAAAATGTAATAGATGGCAATATTTTTTATTATGTGTTTGACACAATTCCTAGGTTTTATTTAGTAAAATGAAAATACTAAAGAATTTCAAGGAATGTTATCATTCTAGGAGTCATATTAAGTTTGAGTTCTTAAATGTTCTCAAATTTTAATCTGATTAAAGATCTTATTGTCATTATTACTTTATACGAGAAATACTGTAAGTCTTTTACTATTTGTACAATACTGAATTTTATGTAAAGACTCTCTATAAGATGAGAAGCTGTTGTGAAGTTAAACCAGATTGTTATTAAACAGAATCTTTGTATTAGATGTATAAGCTCCCTGAGGAGAAATCCTGAATCACCATTATACTCTTCAAGAGTCATGGATTTTACATTAAAAGATTTAATAAATATGTGTCAAGTGAGTAATTGAATATATAAGTTATTTGGCTAATGACTATAATAGAGAATCCTGGACACTTCAGTGACTCTTCTCCAAACTTCTCTGAGTTCAGAATTACATGTTGAAGATATGAGACTAATTCATTATTTGAATTTCTTGGTGTGGAAAAGGAGTAGCCAGTGACTTTGATAATATTTGCTCATTATTACAGACTGCAAAATAGCCATTTCCATTCCAAAGGTGCTGCTTGAGAGTATCCAACAAACTACCTTTTCATTCATTTAAGCATAGTTCTAGATCTGTGCACACCGCAGAGTAATAGATAAATGAATAAATATTTCCCTGCCTTAATGATTTTATGCAGTTTTAAGTAGCAACCAGATAATAAAATGTGCTATGAAAAAAAAAATAAAAATAATAAAGTGGGATAAGGAAGAGAGAGCATGAATGAGCAACATATCTCAAATAAGATGTTCAGCAAAGGGCCTTTTGATTTTTTTTTTTTTTTTTTAAGTGGAGACCTGAAAAAAAGTGAAGAAGTAAGCCTTTCTGTCCTAGTGAATAAAGATTTCTTAAGGCTAGAGGCAAAGACTAGCACAGAGGTGGTGTGTCTGGGAAACAAAAATTGAAAGGAACTTTGAGATGAGGTCAGAATGGTAGCATGAAATGAGTAATATGGGACTTGAAATTGGGAGCCAGTAAGTAGTTTAAAACAGAATAGCAAGACCTGACATATTTTAAAAAGATAATTCTGCTTGTTAAGCAAAGGTAGATTCTGCTACCTTCTGTGAAAAGAAGGAATTCTAGTAGGTGCTACTGCAATTGTCCAGACAAATAAGCAAATGGCTTGGACTGTGTTGGTAGCTATGATAATTTTAAGAAGAGGTCAGTTTCAGGATATATTTTGGTGGAAATGACAGCATGCAATGTGCATAGATTAAATAAAGGTATCAGAGAAAGACAAAGGTCTAGAATCACTGCTTTTAATCTGTGTAATTAGGATAATGGAAATGTTATTTATTGAGATGTGAAAAAAACAGAAAGGATCAAATTTGGTGATGGCAGGAGTTGAAGTGCCTTTTTTCTTGGACATGTTGCTTTTGAAATTTGTTCATAGTAGAATCAACAGAGATGTTGATTAGGCAACTATAGGATTCTGGACAAAGTAAGAGCTCTTACATGGAGATATACGTTTCAATCCTATAACAAGTATATATCAACAAAGGTGATTTTTAAAAATTTTTTATTTGTTTTAATTAGTTACTCATGACAGTACAATGACCTTGACATATCATTCAACTGAATCAGATGGTATATAATTTCTCATTTTTCTGAGTGTTGGGTTGCGGAATCACCTTGGTCATGCAGTCTTGTATATACACATAGCAAAGGCGATTTTTAAAGGAATAGAAGACATTACCTGGGAATTAAATATAGATAGAAAATAGAAGTATTTCAACACTGGGTCCTAGGTCATAGAGTAATTCGCATATATAAAGTGATCAGATTTAATTAACATGAAACAATTAGGACTATAACAAAATTAACATTAGAGAAACAAAATATATACTTTGTATTTTGAGATTTAAGGCACCATTAATCTAGTAATATATTTTTCCCTTAGAGGTAAGGCTTTAGAATTAACTATCACCTTTTAAGGTCTGACCCAGATAATTAATGTATTAATCTATTTCCTTGAAAGTCTTACTGACAAAGTATCCTTTTAAATTTTTCTCCTATCTTAGAGACTAAGAATTGTTAAGAGCTAAAATTTCAGCTTCTCTTGATATATTGCAGCCATAGAGACTAAGGAGTCTAATTTTTTTTTTTTAAAGAGAGAGAGAGAATTTTTTAATATTTATTTTTTAGTTTTCAGCAGACACAACATCTTTGTTGGTATGTGGTGCTGAGGATCAAACCCAGGCCGCTCGCATGCCAGGCGAGCGCGCTACCACTTGAGCCACATCCCCAGCCCCTCATGGTTAAGCTTGAGGAACATGGCCTTTGGTTGTTCAGACTCTTCTTGAGGAGGTAGAGTCTTGACTGCTGGTAGAGACAAGAAACCCCTGTCGTCTTTACAGTATCTTCTGCCTTGCAGGCTAGTAAAAATCTTCCTTCAAATCTTTGAAAGGGAGAAACAGTTCTTTAACTTTCGTCCTCTGATTCCATAGGATACCACCATTTGGATATGGGATCTTTATGGTAATGTGTATCTAGGCAGCTTCTCTGTAATAAGGGCTCTGTGATCAAGGGGATAGGAAAGAGACATTGTGAAAATCACGTACTGCCCAATGTTCTAATTATTCTCTGGTGTTATCAAGTAAGAACATGAAAGAACAGACTATAGGAATTGAATTCAACATGTGGAAGTCTATCTTGAAACAAAGGTTGTGATCACTGGAAATACAATACATTTTCTAAAAACTTTAGGCATTTGAAGAGGTTGTGGGACTCATTGCTTTTTTTTTTTTTTCCTACTAGGCTTTCAAATTCACAAGTATTTCTCTTCTAGAAGTGTTTTAGTCAGTTAGTTTTTGCCTCTGTGACCTGACAAGAACAATTAGAGGAAGAAAAGTTATTTGGGGGCAGAGGTTTCAGTCCATAGAGGTTGACTCCATTCCTTGGGGTCTGCAAAGATGCAGAACATCATGATGGAAGAGTGTGGTGAAGGAAAGCAGCTCAGGACCAGATTGGGGGGTGTGGGGGAGAGAGAGAGAGAGAGAGAGAGAGAGAGAGAATGAGAACAAATATATCCACTTGCCAGATCAAAATTAATACTCCAAAGATATGACCCCAAGGACTCACCTCCTCCAGCCATACCCTACCTGCCTACAGTTGTCATTTAGTTAATCCCTATAAGGCTTTCATAACTTCTAGACCTTTGATACTGTCCACACATGAGCTTTTGGTGAACACCTCACATCTAAACCAAAACAGGTATGATCTGAATTGGCAGTGGGCATTGTAAATTAATATTTTCCAAAGGCCTCATCTAGCATATAATTATATGATTGTCCGTCTTTGGGAAGCTTAGCTTTGTTTACCTTTGGTTGGTGGAGTCATTTTCCCTCTTTCATCCTATTTTCTAGACGAATGAACAAACATTAAAGAGTGCATGGTAAAAACAATAAAAAGGAGAAAAAACAGTACACAACAGAAGAAACCAAGTTAAACAAATAGATCTTCGTGTAAAAAAAAAATCAAACACCCATCTCTATCATAGCAGGTGGTGATGTTAGAAATCTCTGTAGGATATTACCTATTCCCTGATCTTCTAAATCTAAACACAGTTAGCTCTAGTAAAGCTGGTCTGTTACAGTATAAAAGGAAGATAAAGTTATAACTTCTAGGGTACTTAGAATCCAAACTCTGAGAAAGCAACAGATTGAGACCCTGGAATTAATTCTGCCACAATGTGGCAGAATTCTCTCTGTGCATCACTGATGAAACAGTACTCTTCTATTTGATTCTGAGTCCTGAAAATATACCTTGTCAAAGAAATATCTCTATTATGAAGAAAATATTTCATTATATGAGATGAATGCAAATGGATAAAGAACGTTTCTCTTCCAGGATTATTAGATACTGTGAATCCACCTTAAATTTATGAAATTTGGTTGCAAAAGAAATACACACTAAGGCAGATTCTCATTGTTGCTCACCTCCATCATTGTTTATGGTTGCATTAGTTAATTGATTAGTTGATTGACTCTTTCAACTACCTTTATGAAGTAAAGTAAGTACTTCTTTAGTTAGGTTAGGTTTGTCTTCTAACCCTGTGATTCTTTCCTTTTCTTTTTAAAAGATTCTTTATTCACTGTATCTAAAAGTACCTTTTCTGCTCATTACTTGTTGCATCCACGTTACCCTAAGGACTTAAAAAACAAGGATTTACTATGTTTGTTTCACCACATTCTGATTTTAGTTTTCATTTAAGTTTTTCTATTGTTGTTTAGGCATATCATCCCATACTCTGAGGATCAAGACTGATATCACAGACTTTGCAAATGTACCATGGAATTGCGTGTTTGTCCTAAAGTGAATCATTGACATCAACTGACATAAGAATGATCTTTACTTTCTTTTCCATATACTTATAGCATAGTCAGAATTTATTCTGGACATAGAGCAGAGCTATTAAAAGTCTTATTGAGGAATTAGTTTTTTAGCTTTGTTTACCATTCTTACATAAGCCCTGAACTAAAATATTTGCCCAGCAAAGCCTCTTGGAATCAGAGTCACCATCAAGAGGATGATCTATCTTGGTGATGAATCTGTGCAACATCATCCATCGAACAGGCCCTGTACCCAAACTCTCCCCAGTTTCTCTTCCTGCCCTATTTTCTACGGATATCCTGTTTCTTTTTCTACCTAGCTAGCAACCTACCTACCTATGTACTTACCTATCTATCTATGTGTGTAGGATGTACCTAAGGTTAAGAAATAAAAAAAATTTGGCATTATTTTTGAGACATGATCTATACAAGGAGGGCAAGTGAATTCCTGCCCTATTGTGTTTGAGTGTGTTCATATTTGTCTGTAAGTGTGTGTAAGAGAGAGATAGAGAGAGATTTTGTTAGCTTTTCTTTAGTATCTTCACTTAAGTGCAGCCTCAGGGCTTCTCATATAAAAAGAATTTCAAAACCAGAGGTATAAGTCTCCCTAGACATCCTAGAGAGGCTGCATTTTTACATTTATAGCATCCAGGACCTGGACAGTTTAGGTGGCACTACCCATTTTCAGCCAAACTTGCACCCTGTACTCATTCTCCTTGATCTTCAATAAGTCACAAACCTTTCTTTCCAACCTACTGTAAATCTAAAATTCTTCCTTCATTAGGAGAAACATAAATCAAATATAAATGACTATAAAGTTCAGGATTATTAAAAGAGAGGAAAAGTGAAGGTCAAGTACAAGAACAGTTTAAAAGTCCTCAAGTTTTGCTTATTTCTCATATTTAATATTTTAACTCTTATGTAGAAAAGCAAGGTAAAATATCAAGTGTGATATGTTTAATAAATTAATATTATTTATCAATAGCTATGGGATTTTTTGCCTATCAGAGTAGAATATTTTGAGAACAAATTGAGAGTCATTTGAAAGGTAGTTGAAAGAGTCAATCAACTAACATTAATGCAGTAATATCTATAATTTAATGATTATAATAAGCATGTGAGAACTTAAATTACTATAGGAAGATGGGATCGATTTTTTTCTTTATTATGGAGAAGATGGTATTTTTGACAACTACTAGCAAACAAATTTGCCTGAGCCTAGATTAAGAAACAAATATAATTGTTTTTACATTTATTTATGTCTCCTTGTCACCAAGGTTGAAAAATCATCTGAAGTGCCCAATGCAGTACCGCCAGTTAGCTGATCTCTGAGTCATAATTGTGGAATGACTGTTTTTGGTGCAATAATGAGAAGCTTCATCCCTAACTCACAAATTGTGCTTGCATAGGCCATGCCCGATACAGAACATGGTTCCTTATGGAAAGTGGAGCCAGTTCTTTCAAGAGCATTAAGCAAACAGACTGCCTCAGTACTTCTGGGTTCCTGGGGGGATATTTGTGGAACTGTATATAAAAGAAAACAATTTGAGGAAGGTACTTCTGGAGAGAGAACTCTATACCTTGGTTTCCTTTACTAAGCACACTTCCAACACTGCACTTCTGTATGTTATTCTCTATATCCATCAAAGATGAGAATCTTTCCTTCTACCAAATTTTAAGTTTTTTCCTGATTTATTTTCCACAAGTTGGTTAACAAAAACAGCCTGCACTATTTAGAATCTCCCATTATTTGATGTATAGAAAATGCATAGATTTTATGTTTGTTGAGTGTCATGAAATATTTTCATCATTACTTTTTAGAAAACTAAGAAACAGTAAAAATTCAAATATCTTCAGGGAATAGTATTTGTGATTGCTTCCCTTCCTATTTTTTTTTAATGTTTGCCAATGTCATCATGAACATGTGTCACTTAAAGTGCTTTGTTTCACATGAGCTGCAAAATCAAACATTATAACCCATTTCTTGTATGATAAATATTATCTGAACTAAATTAGTTGTTGATTCATTGGGATTAAAAAAAGATTCATTTTCTTGAGGCCTGTTAACATGGGAAATTAAATAATTTGTGATATTTTGTTGAAATAATATTCATTATTATTCATTTATTAAAGGGGTCAGAAAATTGTACACCTCATGGACTATATCTGTGTGGCCACCTAAATTTTGTATATAAAGTAATTTTTGGAACACAGCCATGTTTATTCTTTTATATATTGTCCATAGCTATGTATGTCCCATAGCAGAGCTGAATATTTGACCATCTACTGTAAAGTTGTTTAAATTTATTCGCTTTCTGAAATGAAAAAAATGTTTTCTGTCCTATTACTTAGTTGTGATTTGACAGGAAGTAGCTTGTATATATCCCCCAGTTATTTTCTGGTCAAATACCTTGGTAATAAAACAAAAGAAACAAATATCATTCTTGTTATTTTAGGAAGAGAGGAATTCTGAAATCGTAAAAAAAAAAAAAAAAAAAAAAAAACCTTCTGAGTGCAATAATATAGATATAGAGAAGTATTCTCCCTTGGATTCAACATTACTATGCAGAGTCAACTTGTACATATTTTAAAAAAATTAATAATGTATTTTAACTTCATTTTCATGAGTCTATATCACTGACCTATGGCTGTTTTCACCTTCCCCTTTTCTCTTCTTGCCATAATATGTAAATTTGTTGTGCTTGAGTGTGTTTGTAAACTGTCTTTAACAGGAAGAAACATTTTTTTTATTAACTTTTAATGCATTGGTCGCTTTATCCTGAAAACTATCCTTATTTCTAATTCTTAGTAGGACACATTAGTAGGACATCATTCAAAGTTTCACAGCTGTTATTATGTGTTATTGTTCTTTATTTTACTCATCTCTTCAATTCATAGCCACTTTCATTTTCCATGCCACACTTGGTCTTTCCCAATACAACAGGGTATATGGCCTTTGAATACATAATTCCATTTGAGCAAAAGATATAAAAACACAGCAGTTCATGACTGTGAGCAATTTGTCCTGCAATTCTCTTGGAGTTTAGAGACTTTTTTCTCTTAATTGGTCTCTGGAGCCTTGAATTTTATTAATTATTTTTAACAAGCTTTCTCTTTTGAAAAGACTCCTAGGAACAAAGTGCAATATTGGCCACCCCAATAACATTAATCACTGTTAATATCAAGACAGTTTCAAACAGACCTGTCAATCATACAATCTCCTGCATTAAGAAGTTGTGTTCAATATAATATATGTTAAATGGGGTAGAGAATCTATACTAGCAATTAAGGAAACAAACTTAGAAAGGTTCCAATTACAGGATTGCAAGCTTCTTGAGGACATGAAACTTATATATATATAAACTCTTCCTGAATTCCTCTTGATTTGCAACTATGTTCATCAAATAAGAAATAAATAAACTCTAAGAGTTGACTAATGTGCCATGGAAATAGTGGAGGAAGTTTTTTCAAAAATTAGAAAGTTAAAAGTGTTATTTGAAGTCCTTTGGAAGGGTTGTTGAACACTCTCTCATCCCTTTTTCACCACTGTGGTTGTCTTGCCTCTTTCATTGCAAGAAAATGTAAATAATCGTTAACTTTTCTGATCTTTAGTGATACAATCTTAAAGAAATTGAGCAATCTTAAATTTGCCACTATAGGTAAAAATCAATTATGAAGCATGAAAAGCATAACCTAAAGGATGAGAATATGAAATATATTTGAAATCATAACAAGCATCTACTAAAAGCTAGAAGATAAGTGTTTATGTGATCACAGTCTAATTATATTTCATTGCTCTGTCGTAGGAATAATCTGGCATTCATTTCATGGACATCCAAAGTTAGAATCACTAAGGCAGTATGAGAAATAGATGGTATATCTGTTAATACATGGAAATATTTGTTTTAAAATGTATAATTTCTTAGTTCTCAATCCTACAAAAAAGAAAGAACATAGATTCTTATTTTCTGGAGCAGTTCCCACTCAAGTCTCCTTAACTTTCAGTTAACTACCTAATTACTATCACCTTCCCAACACTGTCTTAGGCCCAATTGGGCATCACAGTATTCACTCATTCATTAATTCAACAAAGGATTATTAAGTATTGCTCCTATAATCTGCAAGGGTTAAATATGAAAAATGTAAATCATTGCTCTCCGTACTTTGTAATCCAGTTGAAGAAATAAATTCCTTAAAAAATGTATATAAAAAGTAGCAGATGAAAAACATTGTTCAGTTGCTATCAATAAATTTTAAAAACCCAAAGAGACAAACTGCCTATAACTGTGTGGATGGATCAGAGGCAGTGTAAAGGAGGTAGCACTTCATCTGTGTTAAGAAAGTGAGCTAATACCATCATTCAGGTCAGTGGAGAGATGGTGAGAGAAAGAAAAATATTCACAAAAAGAGTGGGTGAAGCAAGTGACTAAGAACCCTCATTTTATAAGTTTTGTATTCATTTCAATGTAATGCCAAGTGTGTAGAGAGGAAATTTCCCCCCCACCAAAAAAAAAAAGAGATAAGAAAACATTTATCCAAGGATGCTAGGGGGTTTATTGCTTCACTAAAAACCACTGTGCCAAAAAAAAAAAAATTATTTTTCTAAGTAAAATTTTGTATAATGTTTGACACTCAATGTTTGTCAACTGTGTGTATGTCTATATATAATTATATAATATATAATTGATATGTAATACATAATTTGCATCTAAGAGAATTTGCATGTACTATGAAAACTTTCTAAGCTACTGCTGTTTTAGAGATAATCAATTGGCAATTTTTGAGGAAAATGGAATATTTGTTTTCTGTAACTGTTTTTTTTTTTGTAATATCTAAATGTTCATTGCATGTTACAATGGCGGTGATCTGACTTTGAGTTTGATAAAAGAGTGTGGATCTGTGTTAGTTACAATGACATTGGGCTTTGCCAAGTAACTTATGAATCAGTCTTGATTGTTTGCCAGATATTACTTTTTTTGGTAAAAATGACACTGTTCTACTCTAACTTTCTCTTCTATCATCAACCTTACAATCCTAGTGAATCTTTCCTTTTGGGAGCCATATGACACTCTGCCCATCTTAAATATATTTGTAGCATATCTTAATGTATACTAAAAAGAGAAAGTGCCCATCTGCAGTCCCAGGATTTTAACTGTAGAGAAAAAGGGATTGCTCCTTTGTCCTTGCTCTCAATTTTTTTTCGTTGTTGTTGTTGTTTCTGTATTTGTACATGCTATCCCGTGGAGTTTTTACCCTTTTCTTGGGTGACTCCTAACTGCCTTAGGTAGGTATCGGAAGTAGCCATTTTTCACCCTGATTCCTTAGGCACTCTACCAAATTAATATCCTTTCCTTCCCTTGGACATGGCCATATCTGACTTTTAGAGTTCATTCATCCTTCCACATGTCCTAAGAAGTATGTAGAAAAATAAAATTTTCTTAGCATTTCACTAAAACAAGAATACGCTTCACCCAAATAGAAAAATTAGGTTAAATACACACAAAATAAGGACAATGAGTATATTTTAAAAAGCAGAGTTTTCAGATATGAATGATTAGGTAAACATGGATTTGGCTTGGGTTGGCAGAGTATGCTGTTAATTTCCCTCACAGCAAATATAAGCGAATTTCACACGAAGGAAAACACACTTAACCAACAAGCTCAAACAGATACTCCAAAATTTATTTGGTCTCCCAGAAAGGGCATTGATCTTCAGACACTCTCAAACCTATTTTACATTTTGATTTATAGGAAGAGATCCAGGGTTACCCTTTTCACTCCAGGATAGGTTGAAGTTGATTCACTTGAGTGGGCCTTGACCTCACTGACCTTTATTTATTTAACACCAAAATATTTGCTCTCCTGTGGATCTCTATATCCAAAACTTTACCTAATTTCTTGACTTATTGTCCTTTATTCCATTTGATTTACCTTCCAAAATGCACACTAATCTCCTGGTAGGGCTGGTTTTCTGTGGGCTGCTAAGTGGTAGGTACCCCTGTTTCCTCCATAAGAGCCCCGTGGTCTTCATGATGGAGTGACATCCTTTCTTGAAGGTTTGTACCCCTCATGTTATCTTACTGTAATTTCTCCCTGCTTTCCCAGTCATCTATTTAATACAAAAATTTGATTTATTGGACCAGTAAAAACTAGATACTAAGGCCAGATGTATAATTAACATGTGGTCCCCACCCTCAATGTGTTTGTGGTCTACTGGGAGGGGTCATTATACATTTATATTATTGATTCATTTTTTTTTCTCTGACTACCATGTTTAAGTATACTATCTCAGTAGCCCCTATATCTCTGTTTGCAAAGCATAATGGATTAAAATTTTTTTGTCCAGTTAGTCCTTAAGTCTTATTTGGCTTAGGTCACCACCTCCCAGTCCTTTTTCTGGTTCTCTTTACTGTATCTGCCCTTAATTATCTCTAGTGATATGATGGTCTAGTGTCCTGTTACTATAGATATATGCTGTCAAAATAATTTTATAGTGAGATTCTAGATCATAGAGGAATAATGAGAATTGAAATTTTTTTTCAGGTAAGGGAGAGAATGAAAAGGGAAATTATGAAATTAACAACCGAACTGCAATGCACTTGTATTTTAAAGTAAATATTGGTAACTTTTGCAGGGGGTGAGGAAAATGTCATAATATTAAATGAAAACAATAATAAAAAGTCATTATTATTCCTGGAAGTTTTAAAGTATTTTTTCCTTTTTTTTAAAAAAAAAATATAGTCAACCTTCACTTGTTGCCCATCAAAGTACCCTTAGAAATATGAAAAGTTAGATTTTTTCTTTTGTCATTTCTAACTCAGAGATTGATAGTCCTTTATTCTATCCTTTCATGAATTGTCTTGATTTTCTATTTCAATCTCAATATTATAATTCTATTTCATACATATGCTGAGAGGACTTAAGACACCAACATGTATTTTATGCAAATCAATTGAGTATATACAAGGCATTTGGTTTGTTTTTATTTTCCAAAGTTAACTCACATGTACTTCTTCCTTTAAAATCATATGACATGCAAATGTTTGAACAGTGTCATTCTTTGACCATGGCTTGCTTGTCCTTGGTTGGCATCCTCACTCCAACCCGCGTCTTTCTTCTTCAGAAGTAGTCAAGTTGTATCTCTCTGTTTAACAGAGAAACCACAAGGTGGCATTCTTTCAGAACACAGGTTTGCCCTTATACTTTGACATCTGCAGTTTGAAGACATGTGAGTCTTTAGTTACATTAAGGAATCAACATAAACATTTCCTGTTGTAGATCTTTTGGCCATCTGATTAATTTCTACAGAAGTCCTTAATATGTAGATATTTTAGCACTGAAATTTTTATTACGTTTCATCATAACAAAAATCATCAGATTTAAGATATTGTAATCAAGTCTCCTACCCCTTTCCCCACCCATAACTAATGTTTTCCTCTGTTCAAAGTTTTTTAAAGGCCCATTTTTTTTCTTCCCAACATCTAGAAAATAAATCTCAGATGATCACAGAATATGCAATAATGCATGGTGGTTGAGAATGTGGTTAGAGGAGGCAGACTGATTTGAAACCCCACTATTAATTTTTACATGAAGTGTGACCTTGGGCAAGTTACTTAACCTCTCAGTTTCTTTTTTTAGTAGCACAAACCCACAAAGGTTACAGTTGATATTAAAGGAGATAATGTTTATAAAATACTTAATACAGCACCTGGCAAATGTTAGACACTCAATATATTATAACTGTATTTACTAATCACAGCATCAAGCTCAAAAAGCACATATCCCCTATGTATACTGCATGAACTATCTCCTTAATAATAACCTTAGACTTAAGGTGATGCTTTAGAAAGTTATGGAAATAGTAATACACTATCATTCAATTAGTGTGATTTAGTTGGGTAGATTAGCTGTTTTACCTAAGTTTCAAACATGCTACAAAGTAATAACCAAAAGAAACAAGCAAACACCAAACAATTGTGATTTTAAAAAAAATTAGGTTGGAGGACATAGAAAGTTCAGAGACAAGGAGTGAGGATGCAAGAGAACAGGACTTGAAGGTAGCATAGCATCACAATTCAGGAACTGCTTCAAGGCCAACATATCTGGGGAGCAGATTTAATTTCCTTCCTGTTTTCTAACACTGTTACCTGTCCTAAATTACAAATAATTTTGCCTAATTTAAAATATGAAACAGAATATCTGATGTCCATAAATTATAGTAAAATTTACTCAATATATTAAAAACACTAGTTAGTCACTTTGAAATTTAACAATACAAATAAACATACATTACTTAGTATGTTTAAGTCCATACTCCTCTTGACTGTGCTCTATAAATCTACAATACTATGGCATCATTTATACTCATGAGTTGAGGAAAGAGAGATTCCTTTTGTAACTTCTAAGTCTCTCCCTATTTTCCTTTATCTATGCACTCGCCTATTCATTCATTCATTCATTCACATCCTATTGGCTGAACTGCACTATATATTTTTTCTTTAGCATTTATTTTGTCAAATTTTTTTTTGTCATTTTAAAAAAGTAGTTACGAGTATGAAAAAGATTCTGATTTTCAAAATCTTGGGACTTTCAGTCACTCCCACAGTTTTTGGTTGCTAGTATATACTCTGTATATGAAAGCTAACCATTCTTAGAACTATCAGAAGAAATAGGCAATCTGCTAATACATATTTTCTATTATCTACACTTATTAAGAAATGTAAGTCAATTAGAAGGAGATATGTAGTAGACAGGAAATGTTAAACTGCAATAATAGACACCCAGTTTTCAATAGTTTAACATATAAACCATTTATTCCATGTCTCAGTAGGTGTTCAGGTCAGCAGAAAAATTCTACTCCAAATGGTCATTAAGGGACTTGTGTTTCTTCCATCATTGTTTCACTATCCCATACAGCCATATCATCATAATATCCAGCCAGAGAAATAATAATAATAAAAAAACACGGAAGAGATAAACCATGTTTTATTGTAGCCTTAGTCTAGAAGTGATCCACAATGTATGTGCTTATATTCATTGCCAAAACAGTCACACAGACATACCTAGCTATAGGGTGGGGACCTAGTTATGGGGAAGAGTCCTGTCTAAAGAGAGAGGAGACTAGCTGCAAGCCTATTTCTAGAGGAAGATGCAAAATAGAGTTCAGTGGATAGTGAGAGATTTCTGCTACAGTGTATGAAAGGGAAGCTGTATTTCAATCATATTTTTGTTTACTCTAAAATGATAACTTGCTAGTCTATTGATACTTGTCCCATTTTGCTGAAGAATCCCTCAAGGAATGATAATTTAAATTCTGCCTGTTCCCAAATGAATAACATGTTATTTGGGAGTGTGGGTGGCATTAGTTGTAGAAGGGGGTGATCCTTCTTAATGTAATTTTAAATAACAGACCCAATTTAGTGCAGCACCAGCAAAGTATTCAATTAAAATCACATTATTAAAATAAAAATTAATGTTCTGTTGCTGAACTGCTTGGCTGAATGCACCAATTAAAAGTTTTCTTATCTTCCTCACTTCCTCTCCAATCTCTTTGGAAAGAGAAGACACAAATACACAAATATACACACAACTTTCTGACTAAATATACCGAGTATGAAGGTAAACATTGTCCCTAAAATACTGTAATTGCACAATTATCTATGGGATTTGTGATGTGTAATGTTGTAAGTAAAAATTTTTTTAAATACATATTACATATATTTTATTAAAACAAATATAGCTTCTACATTCTCATGCTTCAAGCTTGTTTTTCAAACTATATTAACCTTAACATCTACTTCCTCTTCTTATTTTCATAAAATGACTTGAGGAGTCACCAGGCATAATTGCAAATTAGGTGGGAAATAGTTAAAGGTAATAAGTGGAGAAAATTTTATACTGTGGGCCTCAGATTTTAAATCCAGCTTTTATTCAAGTAGCCAATAGGCTAGGAAAGACACTATCCTAGAGCCAGGAACCTTAAGCAAGCCTTCAGCACGAATTGTACTGCACAAATCTTCCCTACTCATTTTGTCATTATCAAATAATTTCCAAACGCTTGTCATTGACTCATGTTTGTTATTTTATTATCCACTCTCTTTGCAAAATATTTTTAACTAAACCATTCAGGTAAATGTGCTTTTCCAGTCCCTCTCACCTCTGAAGAACACTTCCACATGGACAGTTGCTTTCCTTTCTAGATCTCTTTGTGAATAAAATTCATAAAGGGTTTTGTGAAATAGAGCAGCTTCCATTTAGATTCAGCTGTTATTTCCTATATTCCTGAGCCATTTGACCTTTCAGGAAGTTAGCTTTCCAGTTCTAGTGGAAAAATTTGGGAGTTTATATGTAATGGTTAGCAAATAGTTGAACATCAATTGTACCCTCACTTTTTCCAACTTTCTGCATATCACTGGGAATGCAAAGATAATCATAGCAACTACCATCAAATTACAGATAGTCTTTCACATTTGTGTACATTTGCACAAAAATCAAATTTGCTTATTTTAAAAGAAAGCCCCTCCAAATGTAATTATTCAAAGTCTTTTAAAAAATGCAGCAAGTGGATTTACCACTAATCTCAATTTTTAAGATAATTCCTTTTGATAACTGTGTGATTAGAAAACAAGAGATAAGAAGTAGATATTTAAAATGGAAAAAAAACACGTTGATGCAGCTAGCATCAGGAATGACTTTTTTTTCATATACTGGTTTAGAAAAAAATCAGAAAATTCAGTCATAAAAGAGCCAATGATATTTTTTATAAAACTGAATGTACATGAAGTATGTTTTCATCATCAACAAATATGCACAACACATAGGAAGACAAAACACCTACACACGCCAATTATGATCATTACTATCCAAAGTACATGTATAAAGACACGAATTGATGTGAATATACTATGCATATAACCAGAGATATGAAAAATTGTGCTCTATATATGTAATAAGAATTGTAATGCATTCTGCTGTCATGTATAAATAAAAAATTACATCAAGAAAAAAAGAAGCAAATGAGAAAGAAAAATCAGTAGAGGAAGAGGCTCTACGGGTAAGTCTTGAGAGCACATTATGAAGCTCCTTGATTCTTCCAAACTTTTTAAATTGTGCAGATGTATCCTGGAGAATGGTTTTAATCAAGACTATAACCTAAGAACATTGTCCCTCACGCTAGGAAATATGTACTTTTGTTGTGGGAAGTGTAGTAAGACTGGGAACTATGAAGACTTGCTTGGATTATTACTTAGGATACCTGTGAGATAAGGTAATTTAGGAAATGTGTTCCTGTCTCCAGAAACTTTATCCATGGTTAATTAGTCATCTCACCTGAAGACACACCTTCTGTCAACTCCACAAAAGGAAGTACATTTGTATTTAATGAATATTAGTTCACATTTTCCTGTATCTGTTTGCTGATGTTTTAAAAGAGGAAGTTGGCTTATGCATAAGGGTAGTTCATGATGAACTTCCTGTCTTGTCAGTTCAAGGAGCACCAGTCTTTGTTATAAGAAGCCTCCATGCCACCAGAGGCCAGGAGTACTTGGCTGATCAGCCTCTTCCCTGGGCCACCTCTCAGTGCCTAAACATACTCACCTAACCTTGAGGAGTTTCACTCATCTACACTTTCTTTATTTGGTCATTCATGAAAAGTGGTAGTTAATTGTTTCACCAAAATTACTCACATTACCGTAAATTAATATTTTCTTCTTTCTATTTAATGATTTTTAAAAAGAAAAACTCTACATAAGGTTTTATTTTTTAAATGTGGTTTCTATCATACTATGAATAAATAATAATTGTATAAGAAAACAATAAGGATTGTGTGAACAGATTGCTCTCAGTGGGAATGAACTCCAAATATCAGGGAGAGGGATGACCTAGAATCTCAAAAAGCTGAAATGTTCCCAGAAGGAGGCATTCTCTCAGGTACTTTTCTTCCAGACTTGCATAGCTTCTCATCCCTGAGAGGTACACAGTACATATTGAAATAGGTCAGCATGTGGGGAGATATTAAAGTTATGTTATCTGCTTTCTGAATCATGTCATTCAGTGCTTTAAATCACCCTTAGAAACTGAGGAGAGCAAGACCTCATTAAAGCAAATCAGGCCAAATTAATAAGAGAGCACGTTTCGACTCTCTTGTGACGCATATGCATACGCATACAGCAGAGAGTTAGATTGAGAGGGTGACACAAGTGGAGGTTGGGGACAGCAAAAGGAAATTGGAATGCACCATTTTTTACCTTATTTATCTTTCACCATGCCTCACATATCTGCATTTGACCATACAGATATTCTTATACAAGTGTTGCCTGGGATTAAAATAAAGTCTGCTTTATAGGTTATGCTTGCAAGGAACAGCTTATAGTCTGAAAGGGACATGGAGAAATGTGAATGGCACATGTAGTTTGAAGGAGTCAGGGAATTACAGTTGCATATAATCTGGCTTTGTCTTTTATATCAGGCATTGTACATGGATTATTGCAACTAATTCTCACAAAACTCCAATGTAATGATTATATGCCCAGTTCCATGTTATAGATGAGGGAGCTAGACTGAAGTATGAGCTCAAGGTCATACAGTTTATACACTCATTCTCTTTAAAATTTCTATGTGCTTTGAAGATAACTATCAGAGAAATTTTAAATACTTGTTACATCAGTATTTAATTCCTTACTGGTTTGTTTCAGTGGTTCCCACTGGCTACATAACACATAAAAAAACAAACAAAAATATCCCATGATGAATTTCAGACCCTAGAATCAGAGGCTTAATTTTCTGTTCTTTAGGCCTCTATTCTCATAGGATTGACCTGCATACCCCTTCTTTTGCTGTTTCTCATATAACTTTAACTTTCCAATTCCTAAGCCATTTCCCCCACTTATGAACTGGTTAGTTTCTAGGTGATTGGGATGTGAACTTTCCCTGGCACAGAAGAAAAGTCAGTTATCCTGGCTGAGTCTCTTCTTGTTTAGCCTATACCTCCTGCGCTGTTAATCAGACATGCACCAGTTGCCCACCATTATCAGTATCTGCCTTCTTCCCAAGTTGTCTGCCCAGAGTAGTTTCCTAGGACTTCTGTTTAGGAAACTACTTCAGTGTGCATGCTTTGAAAAATAGCAATGTCTTGTACACTTCCAGAGGTTTGACGTCTGAAATCAGTGTACTGACAGGGTTGTGCTGAAGAGTCTGTTCTCTGACTCTCCTCTAGCATCTGGTCATTTTGGGGCAAACTGGCACTCGTTGGCTTGTAGAAGCATCCCCTTGACCGTGGTGTACATCTTTAAAAGAAGTCACCTGTGCCAATTCCCCATTTCTATAAGAATATCAGTCACTTTGAGTCAGGACTCTCCCTAATTTAACTAATTGTATCTGTAATGATCCTATCACAAATAAAGTCCCATCCAATGTAGATCTTCATCATTTGAAATTGGAAGGGACATATTTCAACCCATAACATTGCCCCATTGTTTACCCAGTGCTCTATTTATGGTATTCTCTGATTTACTTAGGGAATGCTGAATCAAACATCTGAATACCTTAGTGACTTTATGTGACATAAAGTCACATATGTAACCTCTGCATCATATCAGAAATTTGGGAGATGAAAACAGTTAACATAGATCCTAGAGTAAGTCACATCTGATAGCTGTTATCGAACTTATTGCTTCACAGATTAAGAACCAGCAGGGACCAGAAGGGGAATTTGTAGTCTGTTCCTGGGAAAGGAGTACTTTGTAAAATTCAACTTCTTTCTGTTTTATGTTCTAAGGATGATCTTGTCACCTTGAGCACTTTGGTTAGGTTTGTTTATACACAGGTACAGTCTGCTCATATAAGATGAAGTATGGCTGAAAGTAGAGCTGGAGCCAAGGAAAATATTATCAAATACTTCCAAATATCATTAAGTCAGTATTTTGGGTCAAATCAGATGGATTAGGTGTTCTCTTCTGGCATCTGGAACAAAAGTACAAAAATATAGCTTATCAGTGTCACTTTGAGTTACCATGTAATTCTACAAACACATTACTTTACCCACATAACTCAGGACAGGGCATTTATAATAGTATTAAGATTTCATGGTGTCTACAAATCTGGACTGTTACACCAATGAGATATTTTTAGTTTTGGCATATGTCTCCAGGACTCTGTTCAAGAATCATTTTGTCCTTTTACAATTTTATGAATTAGAAAAAATTTAAAGGTTAAGAAGAGAAATACCAATTTTTGAACCAAGGTTCAGGAAGTATTTTAAAAGATTGTTTTGAAGTTTGTAACTAAGTTGTACAAATGTGCTGTAATCCCACTCCAAAAGAAAGTTCATTCAATATTTACTAGTAATTAAAAAGGATAGAGAGAATATTTTAAAATGTCAAATGAATGAAAAATAAAGGAGAAAACCAATATTAGAAAGTAGAAGTCAAACGTTTGTAGGTAATTGACAGAGAATGAAGACTAAGTAGATATTTAACTACTTTTTAAATTCTAACCTTTTCTACTTTATAGAAAAAAATATATAAAATATATTCTTTATATCTCAGTTCCATCATTTGCTATAAAACTATGGAAAATACTTAAACTTTCAGAACATGCTCAGCCTATTTACTATCACCAGTAGATCAAACTAACTTGTGAACATGATATATATAAAGTTATCTATTTATTGAGATAACTAGTATTTGGATTCAGGATAAATTGCTTTTTATCCAACCAATAACAATTATTTTATTTAGAGTTGCCCTGTTTTTTATTAAGTTTGGTTGAAGTTGGTCTACATTGCACTTTGGGAGATTTTGACATTTGCTGTCAGAGATTTAAGGTGTCACCATGACAGGGACATGAAAAGTTGGCAACACAGACAGAAATAGGTAGTGGCTTTTAAGACTTTGTGTCAAAAGAAACCAGACTAATAACACTGAAAAATAATGGATGTATGAAGAGGTTTAGGGAAAATGACTGCAGAGCATAAGTAGATAAGGACACCATGGAACAGTGATGAAGGGCAGAGAGATTCTCCACAGGCCAGCACAGAGCAGAAATCTCAGAGGAATGCACAATGAGACAGTAAGGGGCTTTATGGAAAATCTGCTGGAATTATTATGGTTTTAAATTTTCTTATAAATCCCATTGATAATAAAAGATTAAAGATTATTTTAAATTATCAAAAAGTAAATAAGTGATCACTTTTTTGGTTACCAAATAAGTACATCATGCTGTATATCTCCCAAGATGCAAGAGAATGGCTTAAAGTTTAAAATGCTTTAGTGAATGAACTGCTCTTATAGAATACAGATGAGGTCTTCAGCAGTCCTTTAAAACTTTTCCATTTCAAAAGAGAGGAAGAAAACATGGAGAAATCCAGAATCAGTCAATGCCAAAATACATTCATACACTCATGGGCACATCAAATATTATATAGCAGGATATCTCACCACTAAAAAACATATTTGTTAATTTTTTTAATCTGTTGTATCTGTCTCAAAAAATCTAAACTGAGTGAGTGGGCAATTAACTTTTGAAGGGCAAAAGCAGTTTTGCTTGTTGTGGTGAAACAGTCTATGATAGTATTTTTGAATCTGAGCTCCTTCAAGGAAAGGACTAGGTTGTTCTTCATCCATTCCACTCCCGGTTCAGAGCTAGCTCTAAATATTTATTCACAAGTGAATCAATGAATGGATAAATCATTGATCAGTTAACACATGGATATGAAAATTAAAGGCAAAACTCCTTCTTTTCTTACCACAAGTTCTTTTGCTAGTTTGGCAAGGAGATCCTGAAGAGGTATTTTTTGAGAATGCTGAGGAACATTTAAAGCCAGAAATATTACATCAATCAGAAGACTGTAGTGGTTGTTGGCAACCTTGAGAGAAACTTTTGAATCTAAAGGCCACTGAAAAGCAAGTCTGAGGACACATTCCCATGTTGAATGTAAAGGCTGCAAAAGAACTTACTAAAGAACCATCACACTTGCATTTCTCCCTTTGTATGGACTCTTAAGCTAAGAGCTGCAGGGATAGGAAAATTTTTTATCACTGTCTTTTTGGTACCTCGCCAACATCTGGCCCCCTGTATCTTTGGCCCCTTGGCAACTTCTGGCACACTATTAATGCTTCAATAAGATTTTGGTGAATAAGTCGATGAAGGAATTAATGATATCAGAAAGAGGAAAGTTAAGAATGAAGCTCAAGAACTATGGGTATATGCTGATAGAGTAAAGGATTGACAAAGTGAACTGAATGCTCCATAGAAAGAAAGGGAAGACATTGAATGGATATGAAGGAAGGGTATGAAGAAAGGGTGACAGATTCCAACAGAATGAACAGCCTGGGATGCAAGAAGGGGTCTCTGGGTCAAGGTTTGCTATATTGAGTTTGGGTTTATTTTCTCTAACCAAAAAGTGTTTAAACAATTTGGGAAAAAGACAAATCTGAAAATCACAACAAAGCAAGGTATGTATTATGTTTCTCCATAGACCTCATAAAAGAGCAATTTACTCTTGAATGTTCTCTAAATGTTTACAAGAGAGAATGTTTTATGGGCTTACTGATTTTAAATTCCCTTCCCATCTCTGATTCTTAACTAATTCACTTAAAAAACAAAAACTTGAAACACTTAGGAAACTACCAAGATCTTTCTAGAGCTTTTTGATTTGAACATTTGAGTTTTGGGTTGGTCATTTTGTCTCAAAATTAACATAGAAATTGAAAGAAAAAACACAACAATGATGATTATATTTAATAAAGGTAAGAGTGGTCAGACCTCAGATTCTTCAAAATCCTGTGTTCTTGTCCAACTCTGACTTAGCTCAGAGGAAATGGGTCAGTGGGAGCAGCAGAGAATATTGAGTGATGTCAGTTCATGTTAGCCCCAGGAGTCAGGGCTGTTTACTCCCCAAGCTTATAGTTTCATAGTGAACAGATTTTTTTTTATCACTAGTGAATAGGAGAATAAAAACTCAACAAGCCCTGGGACTTAAAAGGCTATTCTTGGACTAATAATCTTTGTTTTGCAGATAAACATAATGAGAAATATGTAACCCTAGTTCACCACTCAAGGACAGAAATGTGAAAAACTCAGGATTTCTGATACTTTATGTAGTGTATTTTCATTATATTACATATTGAAAAAAATTAAGATAGTTGATTATGTTAATGACAAAGAGAACACATTGTGGTCTAACACCTTTGAGAGCCTAGAAAAGTTCATTTATCGGATATTCTAATTTACAAGAGCAAATCTTGTTCATCACTACCTGTCCATATGTGCTTACAGAATTTGGCATTTGGTAGGTTTTCTGTGTGTGTGTGCACGCATGCACGTGTGTTAGCATGTGCACGTGTGTTTTAATTGAGGTATAATTTATATACAATACCATGCACAGATCTTAAATATTCACTTTGTTGAATTTCAGGAATTTTATATATGTGTAACCATGTACAGAATACAAATATTCTGTATATGAGTCCTTTGCCAGACATATGTTTTATGAAAAAGTTTTCCCAGTCTGTGGCATGCCTGTTCTTTTTCTTAATGCTGTCATTTACATTAATCCAGAAAACCCCCTCCTGCCCCTTTATGGTCAGTCTCCCCTTCATTATGCCCACCAAGTGACCACTTTCTGAAATCTATCACTACAGTTTAGGTTTGCCTGTTCTTGGAAATTATATAAATAAAATAAGTGAGTGAATAGATTTTTTGTTGTTGTTGGCTGTTTGTTTCAGTCCTAATGTTTTTGAGACATTCATAATGTCTTCTGAAATTTATTCCTGTTGTTGCTTACATTAGTAGTTCCCCTCTATATATTACACAGTTGCCATTTTTGAACCAGTATGGCACATTTTGCTTATTCCTCCTATTGATGAACTTTATGATACTTACCCTTTGGGGTGATTATGACTGTTAAAGATTGATGTAAACTTCTTTTATAAAATGTCTTTTATGGGGACATTTTGAATGCATTTCATCCCATTGTTAGCTACTTGTGTTTCTACTTCATAAGTGACTTAAGTCTTTTACCCATTTCATGACTGGGAAATTTTCCTTTTAATTTTAACATATAGGAATTCTACATATATTCTGTATATAAATTTTTTTTACATCTATGTACTGTGAAAACTTTTTCCCCAAATGTTTCTTAGCTGTTTGTTTTCCAATAAAGTTGCTGTTAATGAGCAGTAAATGTTAATGAATTTCAACTTATCATTCTGTTTCTTTTAGTTACCAATTTTTGTGCACTGTTGAAAACAATTAGCCTACTTCGAGGTTACAAAGATTATTTTTTGTTGTTCAGAGAATATAAGAATTACATTATTACACTAAAATTTATCAATATTTCCTTTCACCTATCAAATCAACATAGTACCTTGTCCAAAGATTAATTGACCCTATATTTGTGGGTCTATTTATGGAATCTGTTTTGTTCCATCAACCTATATATTATAGGTTTAAGCTAATTATTATATTGTCTTGATTACTATAATTTTATAAAATTAGTAAGACTTACTATGGTAAGTCTTAAAGTTAAGTAGTATTAAGTCCTTTTAGTTTTTTTTTATTTTAATTTACTCACATTTTTGGTACATAATAATTATGTATAATAGTGGAATTTGTTGTTATATGTTCATATGTTCACATGATACAACAATGTTTTTTGGTCATTATCATTCCCCAGTATTTCTCCTTTACTTTACACTATTGGTCCCCTTTTAATTTTCATAAGATCCTCCCATGCATTTTCCCCCCCTCTGTATCTTCTCAATATGACAGAAAACATACAACTCTTGACTTTCTGAGTTTGGTCTATTTCATTTGACATACTTCTCTTAAGTTCCATCCATTTTCCTATAAATAACAATTTAATTCTTCTTTATGGTCAAATAAAACATCATTCCATATATGTTCCCCTTTTCTTTATCCATTCATCCATTTGTGGATACCTAGGCTTGTTCCATAATTTTGATATTGTGAATTGTGCTGCTACAAACATGGATTTGCATATAGCTGTAGTAATATTTTAATTATTTAGAATAGACATTGGGGAATGGTATAGTTGGGTCAAATCCTCTGACTTTAAAAAATATATATTGTTGTTGTTGTTTTCCATTCAAGATCCTTTGCATCTTCACCCAAATTTTAAAATCAACTTGCCAATAGTTTCAAAATGGTTTGCTGGCAATTCCATAGATATTATATTGAATTTAAAGAGCAATTTGTGGAGAATTGACATCTTTAAAACATTTTCTCTATGAACACAGATATAACTTTCCATTGATTTGAATATCTTAAAATTTTCAGTAGTGTTTTATAGTTTTTAGTGTGTAGATATTGCATAATTTTCAATAGACTTTTTCTCTATATTTAATAGTATTTGATGACATTATACATTATTTTTTCTATCTTCAGTCTTAGAATCTAAAAATATAATTTTTTAATTTTAATTTTGGATTTTTGAATTATATATAAATAAAAATTGTGCATATGTATGAGATATTTAATAATACTTCAATATATGTTTATATTGCATAATGTTTAAATTAGGTTAAACATATCTCTTCCCTCAAACATTTATCATTTCCTCATGGTAAAAACATTCAAACTCCTTTTATCCAGCTTTTTGAAATATTCAGTGCTTTATTGTTTTCTATAGTAATTCTACTGAGCAATAGACCACTAGAATGTCTTGCATCTGTATAACTATAACTTAGTGCTCATTGACAATCTTTCTTCATTCTTCCCTCCCCCTAACTCTCTTCGGAGTAAGTACCATTCTATTCTCAAGTTCTGTGTGATTTTATTTTGATGTCAAAGATATGAGTAAATTCTTGTAGTACTTGTCTTTCTGTGCCTGACTCATTTTAATTAATATAATGATCTCCAGTTCTATCAATGTTGTTGTGAATGACCAGATTTTATTCTTTTTTATGGCTAAATGATATTCCATGGTGTGTGTGTGTGTGTGTGTGTGTGTGTGTGTGTATTCTTTATCAATTCATCAGTTGATGGATATTAGGTTTTTTATATTTTTTAGCTATTGTCAATAGTTGTGCAATGAACGTGTGAGTACAGATGTCTTTTTGGCATAATGATCTCACTTTCTTTCACTATGATACCCAGTAGTGGAATAGTTGGATCATATATTAGTTCTGCTTTCAATTATCCTAAAAACTGCTGTATTGTTTGTCATAATGACTATAATAACATTCTCAACAACAGTATTTAAGGGTTTCCTTTATTCCACATCTTCATTAGCGTTTGTTATTTTGTACCTTTTGGATAGTAGTTACTTTGTCTAGCATGAGATGATATCTCATTGTGGTTGTAATTAGCATTTTAAGATGATTAATGATATTGAACATATTTTCATGTACCTGGTTAATTCTATGTCTTCTTTTAAGAAGTGTCTATATAAGTCTATTTGACCCTTTTTTTATGTTATGCTATGTTATTAATTAATTTATTTATTTTTGTTATTGCATTTTAGAAGTTTGTTTAAAAATATATTTTGGATAGTAATCCCTTGTCATATGTACAGTTTGCAAATATTTTCTCCCATTCAGTAGGTTGTGTGTTGATTCTTCTGATCATTTTCTTGGCTGAGCAGAGCCATTTTAGTTCATTGAATCTCATTTGTCTATTTTTTGTGTGTTTTGCAGGTTTTATCCAAAAAAAGCCTTACTCATTCCAGTGTGCTAAATCATTTTCATCCTGTTTTCTTCTAGTAATTTTAGGCCTCACATTTAAATCTTTAATCTATTTTTAAAATTCTTTGGTGTTTTCTTTATGAAGGGTTTAAAAGGAATTAAATTCAGGGGCACTTAATTACTTAGTCACATCCCCAGCCCCTTTTATTTATTTATTTTAATAGATTTTTTTTTTCTTTTAGTCAGGGTCTCCCTAAGTTGCTCAGGGTCTCTCTAAATTGCTGATGCTGGCTTTGAACTTGCAATCCTCCTGACTCAGCCCCAAGTTGCTGAGTTTACAGGTGTGTGCCACCACGCCTGGCAAGTCTTTGATTTATTTTGAGTTGATTCTGGGAAATCATGAGAGATAGGGATCAGTTTCATTCTTCTGCAGTATTGCACAACAAGTCTCAAAAGTTTCATGGAATTATGATCTTTCTTAAGTGTCAAAATGAGGTGCCAGAAACTGACTATATAATCACAAGAATGGACAAATTTTGGACGGAGAATTTAAAAGAGCTGTATTAAGGACATTTGATGAGCTTCAAGAGAACAGAGAAGTGATTCATTATTTTAATGGAGCAACTTAACAGAGGTAAGGAAACAAAAAAAATCTTGAGTTGAGAAATGTACCAAATGAAGTTAAAAAAAAAAAAAGCACAATGGAAGGCATTAGTAGTAAAATAGATCTAACCAAAGAAAGAATTGATGATCTTGAAGTTAGGTTTTTTAAAAAAAAACCTAAAAACCTAAAAAAAAAGGCAAAAAAAATGAAGAGGAATGAGGAAAGAAGCAAGCTGGGGGATGGGGAACAGGGAATGAAATGGAGTATATTAAATTCCATGCATGTATGATTCTGTCAAAATGAACCCAACTACTATGTACAACTGTAATACTCTAATAAAAAGAAGAAGAAAGCTTACAAGAAATTTGGATAGTATGAAAAGAGCAAATATTCAGAACATTGGGGTTCAAAAAGGAGTTGATAATGCCAAAAGCATAGAAAGTTAATTCAAAGAGATAATAATAGAAAAATTACCACTTCTAGAGAAGGATACAAATATCCAAGTACAGAAAGGTCAATGGCCACCACTTATATTTAACTAAACAAAATGTACCCTAAGACATAATATAATCTGAAAGATGAGAAATTAAGATTCTCAAGTAAGAGAAAAGAAATGACAAAAAATTGGTGTTCCAATTCACCTCACATTAGATTTCTCAGAAGATAACTTATAGGTGTAGAATGAGATTTTCACAGCACTGAAGAGGGAGAAAAAGAAAACTTCCAACAAAGAATACTGTATCTAGTTAGCAATACTATCTCTTAGAAATGAAGGATAATGCTGGACATGATATTATACAGCTCTAGTCCTAGCTACTTGAGAGCCAGAGGTGGTAAGATTGCTGGAGCCCACAAATTTGAAACTAACATGGGCAACATAGAAAGTTAAAAAAAATAAAAAGAAAGAGTAAAAGAAAAAAAGATTATACTAAAATAGAAAAAAAGTATGCTTGATTGCTGTGAGATGGCATTGAATCCTAAAATTACTCTAACATAGTAACCTCAGTCTCTTTGTAGATTACATGTGGTATTCTGGATATATAATCACTTTCTTTGCAACTATCTCTTCTAATTACTCTGATTAGTTTGTCAGCTTTTTATTTATTTTCCTGCCATTCTATACAGAGGGAGTATCTGGGAAAATATTAATTGAGAGAGGACATTTTTTTACTTTGTTTTATAGAATAGGAGAAAAGTCCAAATATTTCTTAATTAGGGATGTTAGCTGTAGAATTTTTTATAGATTTTTTTTCATCACTTTGGGGAGGATTCCTTCCATACTTACTCTCTTTTAGTTCAGAATATACATACAATTTTGTCAAATGTTTTTTTATACATGAATTGAGATAATTGTATGTTTTTTCTCTTTTATTTTGATGTATGGTAAATTATATCAATTGACTTTTTAGAACATTAAACCACATCTGCATACGTGAGATAAAATCCATCTGTTCATAACCATCATTCTGCTTCATTATGTGTGTGTGTGTGTGTGTGTCTGTGTGTGTCTGTGTGTGTCTGTGTGCATGTGTGGGCGTGTCCTCAGTTTTTCTTTCTTTTTAAGAATTTTGCATCTGTAATTTTTTGGTCTGGATTTTTATGTAATATCTTTGCCAGATTTTGGTATTAGAGTTTTTCTGACCCCACAATAAAGATTGCATGTTTAAAAGAACTTACATAGAATTAGAATTTCTTACATCAAATTTTATAAAATTTCAGTTAAGCCATCTGAGGCTTGGGTACCTATATAGGAAGATTTTTTTTATTATGAAACTTAACATGTTTTGCAATTTCTAGGCCATTTGTATGTCATGTTATTTATGTCAGTTTAGATAAGTATGTTGTTCAATTTGTCCATTCATCTCCCTTGTATAATACTTTAGCTAAAAGTTGTTTATTTTCCATACATTTCCTATACTCTCTATGATGTCTCCTTATTGCTCTTGATGCTGAAAAATATGTGTGTTCTCTTTTTTCTTGATAGTGTCTAGTTTGTTAATCTTATTCATGATATTAATTTCAATGTTTTGGTTATTGGTTGTTTTATAACTCATTGATTTTTTCTTTAGTCTTCATTATTTCATTTCTTTGATTTGCTCTGGGGTTAATTTTGTCTTTTTACCTAGTTTCTTCAGGTAGAAGATTTGATCATTTGTTTTAAACCACCCCTCTTTTCAATATGAATATTTAAACTATAAACTTCCCTGTGGTGATGGTTTAGTGGAATCCCACAAATTTTGATATACTCTTTACTATAATTCCTCTCATAAAATTTTCTAATTCCTTTTATGATCTCTTAGCTGACCTACGGCTAAAAGTTTTTTTGTTAAGTTCTGAATATTTGAGTTCTCAATTCCTATATATATATCTTTTTAGTTCTCAATTCCTATTTTGATAAAAATATGTACAGAACATGTTCTTTGTATAATTTTAATAATTTTTGAGGACTTTTTATGGCCTAGTATATGTTCTGTTTGGGTAAATGATCCGTGCACATGGGGAGAGACTAGTGGGATGTTACATATACATAGTTCTCTGCTAATGTGTTAAATAAAATATCTGACCATAAATGTGGATTTTTCTACTCCAGGTAGTCTGTCAGGTTTTGCTTCATGTATTTTTCAATACTATTTTTCTGGTGCATACATATTTGGAATTGTTATGATTTCCTGATCAATCAATCCCTTCATAATTATGAAATGTTTCTCTTTTTCTCTAGTAATGATCTCTCTCTGGAAGTCAATTTTACTAATGTTAACATAGCCATACGAAATTTCTTAATCTTACTCTTCAAGTAGCATATTTAACCCAACAAATCTTAATCTTAACAGTATGTTTTCTTCATCTTAGTGTTTAAGAAGTATGTTTTTTCATACATTTACTTTTAAGTTTTTCTTTATATATAAAATTTGTTATTTGTAAATGGCATAGATTTGTTTCTTACACACACACACACACACACACACACATATTAGTATACAGAAATTTATATCTTCAGATCTCTAACATTTATATAGAATATTTAGTCTACTAACCTTTATGGTAATTACTGATATAGTCTGATTCAAATGTTCTTTTTTTTGTATTTGGTTTATATTTTTCCCATTTGTTATTTGTTGTTCTGTTTCTCCTTAATACCATCTTTGAAGAAATAACAGGTATTTGAATTCCATTTTAGCTGAAAATTTTAATATGTGGAAATGTGCCTTTGTACTTGAGTAGCTTATCTAGAAAAGGGATCTCTACATGAAATTTTAGCAATGATGGAAATATTGTATCTGTTTAGTCCAATATGGTAGCCACTTATAGCCCTGGAGATTTGTTCAGTACAAATGAAGAACTGAGTTTTAAGTTTTTATTTAAATTCCTATCTAAATTTATAGAGCAATGTGTAGCTAGTAAGTACAGTACAAATTAGAGATTACATATCTTTAATTCATTACATTCACCTTCAAATAAAGATATTTCAACAGTGTGTATATATACAGACACACATACAAATAAACACACACTTAAACAGATTTTATTTTTTAGAGAAGTTTTAGGTTCATAGCAAAATTGAATGAAAAGTAAAGTGTTCCCATACATCCCCTTTCAAGTCCCTCAACACACACAATGTCCCACCATGGACATACCATATCACAGTGATAAACTTGTTACAAAGTAATGAACATGTATGCCTATGTATTATAACTCAAAGTTTATGGCTTACATTAGAGATCCCTCTTAGTGGTGTACATTCTATGAGCTTTGACAAATATATAATGACATGTGTCAACGATAGCACTATGTCATCCAAAGATAGTTTTATTGCCCTAAAGAGCTAATGTATTCTGCCAGTTGATCTCTCCCTCTCAGCCCTTCTCTCCAAGCCTTCAGATCTTTGGAAAACTGCCCTCTGTAGAGTAGAGAGGTGAATGCAAGTTTCCTCAGCAGCTGAGAAACTCAGAATCCTAATCTTTCTCAGCAGCATACACACAGGACTTAAAATTTTGTTAAAGATTTGCTTGGTTTCTTCTTAGCTCTGTACATGGGATTTTTTATCTCTCTTCTTGCCAAACTAGCCAAGAAGGAGAGTGGCTTTGTTCGTCTTCTCACCAAGAGGTATTCTCCAGCAAAATATAATTTATTCAAAGTTTCTTTGCTTTGTTGTTTTCTGAAGGGTTTAAGAAAACTGATTTTATATGTCACTGAATTTATTTTCTTTGTTAGGTTAAAATTGCACTCTCTTATCGATTTATACCTCACAATTGGATGTGGAATTATCACTTGATATAGATTTGTTGGTAGATTTAAGGAATCAGGAGAATATCCTCTGCTGTAGTAAGTTTTTAGGTTATCAGGTGTATTCCTAATTTGCTCCTTGCTATATCCTTGACTAGTATTTTTCTTTCCACATTTGTTTCCCTAAGTACAAAAAGGTAGAAATAATTACATCTCATTTATAAACTTTTTGTGAGAATTATATGAGCTATATGTTAAACTACTTAAAATGATGCTTATAACATGGGAAGAATTACATGACCATTATTTATATTTTTATATGAAATAGTATTTTCTTTGGAAAGATAGAATGTGTTCAAAATCTCTTAGCAAGATAGAGAAAGAATAAAGATAATTACCCCCAACTTTGTAGAGGGTAGAATTTAACACTACTAAAATTATTAAAACAAAAGGTGTTTCCATAAATAGATTAATGTTTAATCAACCTGAATAACAACTTACAAGTTGCTGGTGAGCTCAGAGCTTCATGAGTGAAATTAGGTTCTCACAATAATGGGGAGGAAAATACACCAATATGCAAGTTAAAATGATCAAAGGGGTGAGCAGCCCCTCTGGCTCTGAGACAGATCTCATCATTGACTGTCTGTGTACCTTCAAGAACTGACAGGACTCCCTCCAGGAAACTGAATAGCAGATACATTCACCTGTCTTTTATGCCATCTCTAAGCAGCAGTGGATGATGTTGCCTGGTCACAAGTTCCTGAGATTATGTACAAATGAAAGAAATAATCCACAGAAACCACTTGGAACATCTTTTTAGCCATTAGGTTTTCCCTCTTCTTAGTTCCTCTCTCCAAAGTCTCTCCCTTCTTCCTATTGCCATTGCAGTATTTCCAGTTAACTTCCCATTTTCTCTTCCTCTCAAGTACCTGAGGCCAAAGTAACAATAATGATAATATAATAATAACTAATATAGTATCACTTATAGACTAAAGTAATGAATTCATGACATTCATCAATGAATACATTTTCTTAATTAAATAACTGTAAAAAATATTAGACATTGTCAAAGGTCTTTAATAATTAGCAAATGAAACAAGAAATAAATGCCAGAACTGTCTAACTTGGATCTAGCCAGTCAAAATAGGAATCTGACAAAACTGTGGTCACAACCCAAAATTCTTGCAATCCTTAAAATTTTGTAGCTCTGTCTTAAATCTTTTCATGCTGTCATGTTTGTCTCCATTTATTAAAAAATCTGATCAACCAGTTTTGAGGTAGAGTATCTGCTTAGTTTGTGTAAGTTCCTGGATTTAACCACCATGATAAGGGGAAAAAAATCAACAGCAAGGTTAGGGCATTAACTCATAGGAGTACTGATCTTCCCTCCCTCTTTCTCTCAACTTTATTCTTCCCCACACCTCCAAACAAGTCACTCCCTTCCCTCTTCCTCCCTCTCTCTCTCTCTCTCTCTCTCTCTCTCTCTCTCTCTCTCTCTCTCTCTCTCACACACACACACACACACACACACACACACACACACACACACACACAGTGAGAGAGCAAGAGAACAATCACAACTGACCTGAAAATAATGTGATCCATCTATTCTGATGCACCTTCAGGTTTTGCTACTACTGGTTCAGGGAGGTGCTTTTAGACAAGAGGCTGTTACAGTATAAACAGCCACTCATATGATGTCTGGCTTCTTTCCTAATGAATTTGCCAAGGAACAATGTGCATTTCCTGAAAGAAAAAACTGAAAATGTGTGACCTAGACTGGTTCCCATCTGTTCTTGGGCCCTGCACTAGGTAAAGGACCACCATCAGTCACAGGATCTGCTCCACCCACCCCACTAATGGATTGTTTCCTCTTTGCCTTGTTTTCAAGGTTGATGCTTTCTGAGCCAGCCAGCCAGCCAGGCAGCTGCAGAGGACAGCAGCACAACTCTTGAATCCTGTAGATAATTGCCAAAGGCAGCTGAGTTCAGAAGCCCCACCTGTTAACGAGCTGCCAATTATTTATATGCTTATAAATCACCTTTTAAACACTAACAAGCACTAATAAGCCTTGGCTGCCAGTTACCATGGAAACTGACCACATGTGAAAAAGGAATGAGACTACTGACATATGGACTGTGGGTCAATGGTCCAGTATCTCCTGGCACTGACGTTTTTATTCCTGCACATGAAACTGTTCTGTCCAAGTATAACCTCAAATTACATGAAAAAGGAGGCATATGACATGATGAAATGCCTGCTTCCTCCCCTGCAGCCCCGGGTGTCTAAAGGGGATAGAATTGTGCCCAGCTCCCCATGAGCTATGGGAACAGGCTGCCCTAACTTGTTAAGTGGCAGTTCCTATGTACAGCCACACAGCTGGCCTGCCCAGGCCACCTGCTGTCAGATATTTTATTCCCCAAAGCTTCCTGGGCTGCTAGGCTCCACTGGTCTGAAGAGGTTTTTCTAATAGATTCAGTTTGCTGTTGCAAATAGATATGATGATAAGCTACTTGTGGGATGCTCAGTAATATTTAGTGAGATGCAAGTAATGGTTTCAGATGAAAAAGAACATATTTTTGCTCCCAGCAAACTGAAGGCATTTTCTCTCTTCTTTTAAAAGCTCAGTGAGAAGGCAACCACCCGTGACCCAAAAACTCTTTTTATAGTAGAGAAAGAAAACTACCTTCTGCCTTCTACTGGTTTTCCAAACTAGATATATAAAAGCTCACCATAAATGGCATCAGGTATGAGATGGCAGCTCAAAGAAGCTCAGGGACATAGAACATTAGTGAATAGTGACCTAATCTAGCAATAGAGGAATGCGATTGTACCATTTTGCCATGACTGACCCAGAAATGGCTTTTGCCATGGATGCTAAAGGAAACCAGTTTTCAATAGGAAACTACTGATAACACAAAGTTTCCTACCCTTCAACATGTATTCAAATTGATTCTTTTCATCTCTCAACCTGCCCACTGGAGTTATTACTATCACTATCATTTATGTTCTTCATCTTAGCTGGGAGACACAAGAAATGCATGAGGCTCTTTGCAAATCTTTAGATTTTGATGAAATTTATGCTAGTTGTGGGGCAAATTTCTCCCCTCCATCCTGGAAAAAATATATACTCACAGATATTTATATCTACATATCTATACCTACCTTTCATTCTTTAGAGTGATTGATGCATATGCCAGTCTTGAAAAATGTACCCCCAACTACTGTCATTTCCATGGAGAGAGTCTACTTTATATTTGGCTCCTACCAGCCCTCCTTACAATTATCTATGCTTATTAGCTCAAATACTCAGGGATTTACAGTGAACACAAAGAGGCAATGATCAGGTCAAGTCTTTGGTAGTATATTATTTATATATATATATATATATATATATATATATTTGGTAGGGTTGTTCCCCAAAGTAGATACTTTGGCATGAGCAGAGGAACTGTGCAAATAAAAATTCAGTGGTAGAAAAGATGTAGGACTGATTAGAGGTCAAAACAGGATCAGTTGTTCTATAAATTTATAAAAATGTAAAGATCATAAAGAACACGGAGACATTGCCATTGATAATGGAGAGGAAATCAACCATATGGATTCCTAAGGAATGTTCACAAGGAACTTATGGCTCTTTGGTCTTGTTCTAGCAGTTTGGTGTTGAGGTTGGAAAGGTGAATTAGTAATTTTTAAATGTATGTATGACTGATTTAATAAGAAATCAAGTCATTCGAAATGTCAAGGGTAAACAGACAGACTAAATTCTTGGGTAGGTGGGAATATGACCAACCTCCCCACAACTCTGAATTTTCTCCATTGGAGTAGTCAAGTAGAAAGGGTGGATCTTGGGAAACAAGACTATAGACCTGTTTGTGCTTTCAAATGGCTGTGTAGCTTTAGACAAGTCATTTCTTAATTTAGGTCCTTAGATCTTATAACCCCTCTGTGAACTTCATAAGGATATATGAGTTTATGCCCATATAATTAATGTGTTATGAAAGCTGCATGTCTCTAAATAAATATTGTCAGTGTGGAAAGTGATAACATTAATAACAATAATCCTGACCCCTCCTGTCTTTTGGCAGTAGACTACTACTCTCAGAATTGATGAGAAAAGGATATTGAAGGAAAAAAAAGGAGGAAGAGAAACAAAAACAATACTGTTCTAGACACAGCTTTAAAGTTGCTGATACGAGAAAGGAAAATGGGAACTTTTAAAAGAGAGGATAAACAGATGCTAACAGGATAGAAAGAGATAGGAGAAGTGTGGGTGTAGAAAGGCAGAAAAGATGCTTGATTGATGAAGACACTGGAGACCTGGTCCTAATCTCGGCTCTGTGACTAAGGGACCTGAAACAAGTTATTGAATCTCTCAAACTGGAATATGTCACCCACTAATAAAAAGATATTTTTATTAAATGAAATTGAAAATGGAACCTCAGTGTATAAAATCAGCCTAATATTCTGTAAAACTAGGGAACCAGATAGCATCTGGTGGTCTAACAGTATTATTTTTACTTCTGAGATTCAAACACTCCTAAGCCAAGTTTGAATTCTCTTGAGGAGGAAATTAAAATTGAGGCTAAAGAATGATTCAGATGGAAAAAGTAGCTTATTGCTGACAAACTGATCCAAAATCAAACATCTAGAAAATCAAACATTGATCACCATAAAGGAAAGAGGTATTCATGCAGGAGCAGTGTCCCCCAAATGAACACTATCCTCAGAACATTTATATGAGCAGAGTAGGACAAGGAGCCATGAAAGTTCTCCATAAAAATCACTTGAACTGAACTCTTCATAGTCATTGATACCTTTTATAGCTGATCAAGTTTGCAACCCAATGGGTTAAACACTTCAAAAGACCCAGTACAGTGTCTTTAGGGATGTAACCTTAGCCTTGTCCCTATAGGCTGCTTTCTTTATTCTTTCACTTTTTGTCCATTAATTCCACAGAGAAATACTGAATTCAGTTTCCGTCATCTGACAAGAGGCAGCTGGACAGATTCTGAGCAGATTCATTCAATCTCTTGCAACTAGAAGGAAAGAGAGGGTTTCTGGGGACAGGATCTGCCAGCCTTTCCAATGAAGTCATCAATCTCTACCTTAGGTTTTTTGGAAAATGCTCCTCAGCAATGACTTTACAGAAAGCTCACACAACTCATTCCTGAACTTCAGAACAGGAGTACTATTTTTAAAGCTTTTGGGAAATCCCAAATATTTTCATCTTTTTTTTTCATGACTGAAATTGTAGTTTCTAAGTTCGAGGTCTCCCAGTGGTCTGTACATTCAGCACCCCATGGGCTGCAGTTGAGAGAGGAAATGGAGAAGACAGCCTGGGTGGAAAACACATTCATCCAGTAGTCTTCTGACAGCTCCCATCTGTATATGGTTGATTCAGTAACAAGCCCCAGAGACTTGATGTTAAAGTATTGTTATTTAATCTCAAAAGAAATCTTTAATATTCTGAATTTTTAAAAAGTCTATTAATAAATGTTTCAAGTTTCCATAACACCCACATTTGTTTGTTTTCAGATCAGATGTTCCTCACTAAGGATTATAAATTGGACATTTGGCTGAAATCTCACTTTTTATGCCTGAAAATCTTGGAAAGTCAGCTATTTTGTAGTTAATATCCGAAGAGGCAAAGTATGAGTAACAGAAAGTGGTGGCTTTAGTTTTGTCCTTCTTTTCCAAGCTGTTGAAGGACTTACTCCTATTCCCTTCTCTCATAATTTTATGTTTTGTTTTTGCTTTTGCCTGTTCCCCACCTTTTCTTATTTATTTGGTCTTCTATTGCCTTTCCCAAATCTTCTTGTTAGTGTGAGTGAGTAAGTGTGTTTGTGTTTGTGTGTGTGTGTGTGTGTGTGTGTCCATGTGTATAGAGCTACAGAAGAAACCAGGTTTAAAGTTTAGGAGAGAAAAGACAGAAGTATTTTAATTTTATTTTTCATTATTTCAAATTCTTCTTAGAGACAGGACTAAGCCATACCCTTAGGATAAGAAAAGTGATACTATACCTTTCTGGTTAGGAAAGAAAAAGAGTGTGTGTGTGTGTGTGTGTGTGTGTGTGTGTGTGTGTGTGTGTGTGTGTGCGCACGCGCGTGCACACACACGTTAGGTCTCAATACAACTGCAAAGGAAACATGGCCCATATGACCTTACAGATTTGTTCCCTAACCTGTTCCTATTTGGTTGCTAGTGAGATTCAGAAAAATCTCTCTGATTTGGCTCCTGCCTATCTCTCTAGTCTACCTTTCCTACTGACAGCCCTACTCTAGACATCTTAAACTGCTTGGGGTACCAACTAAATGAAACAATGCATAATTTCCTTCCCACTACTTCCTCTTTTTAATCCTTAATAGTTTGCTTTGGATCCCATCTACCATAAACTTGTGCAAAATTATTTGTCCTACTCAAAAACTTTAAAAACAGCTGGGCAAGGTGGTGTACCCTATAATCCCAGTGGCTGGAGAGGCTGAGGCAGGAGGATTGTGAGTTCAAAGCCAGCCTCAGCAAAAGTGAGGCACTAAACAACTCAGTGTGACCCTGCCTCTATATAAAATACAAAATAGGGCTGGGATTTGGCTCAGTGGCTGGGTGCCCCTGAGTTCAATCCCTGGTGCCAAAATTTCTAAAACATTTAATCGGTTCCACATTCATGCTTTTGCTGTTCTTGAAAATGTCTTTCCCAATATGTCAAATTTCTTTTTTTAAAAAAAAATAGTGTCCCCCAAAGTACCAGAATACTGCTATTTACACACACACACACACACACACACACACACACACACATACACACACACACACACACAAATACAGCTTGACTAAAGTATAAATGACATACAATGAACTCTTCATGTTTGAAGTACACAGTTATGTAAATTTCAACATGTACCCATGCCCAGAACTCATTACCACAATCAAGATAATATAGCATCTGAGTAAGTGTCTGGAACCCAGAAATTTTATGTATCAATAACACATGAATAATCTGTATATTATCCTGGTAATGTTCCTATATTACTAATTACATGTTCTAGTGTTTGTAGAGTCTTCAGGATACTCAGCACATCTATTATCTTGCTGGTTACTTGGGTTTTGCTGGATATTCTGGATTTCAGGATTGGTTGGCTGTCAAGGTCAGGGCTAGCAGGATATGGCAAGACAGGGAGAGGATCCCACTAGAGGCCCAGCATGTGACTGACCACCAAGCCTGAATGGAGAAGGAATGGCCGTAAGACTAGTGATCACAGCTGCCTATGCTGAGATGAGGTTAGAGATAAGGCCAGCCTTGACTTCAAGAAGGGGGCTGGACAGGCTTGAAAAGCATGGGGTGGTTAAGGTAGTGTTAAGGAAAAGTGAAGCTGTGGCCAACAGTCATGGGTTAAAATCATTAACTTTATACAACTGTTTTCCTGAAGCCTCTGGGCAGATTCTAATTTGATCCAGTAACAATATCTGCTTGGCTCCAAACTGATGAGCATCTGCTAATTTTTCTAACTGCTTTAATCATTTTGGGGGCTTTGCTTTAGAACCTCTCCAAATCTCCCCCTTCTCACTAAAGTCTCAAGTCTTCAAAGCCTGTGCCAGTTTTAATGAAGGACTACGAGCATTACCTTATGTTCCCACATTTACTATTCCTGTTTAATATTCTCTTCTTTGTCTCACTTAAATATATCAAAATGCAAAGTAGAGATCCTTGAATTTCCAGGAACCAATAACTTACAAAACAAAAATGTGAAATTCAATCTAAGGTCACACATAAGCCCAAAGCAATTTGTGTGTGTGCCTTCCTCACTATAGTATGATGCTCTTGAGGACAAGGACTCTGACTTCTTCAATTTGTTCTCTAAGAAGTTAGCACAGTCTCTGGCTTCTTTTTCATTCGTTTTGTCAAAAGTAAATACTCTGGGTTAATTTACTGTTTTCATCTTCAAGCACTCCTAATCAAGAGTGATTGGTAACTCAAAACCAATTCGGAAATTAGGAACAACAAAAACTCAGAAAATTTTTTCAGTATCTATTTCAGTACATATATTAGATAATTTTAAAACTTCCAACTCTTTTTTGTCAATGGACCACTGTGTGACATGGGGTTATAGTCACGAGGGAAAGGGGGAAAAATAGTTAAAACGTAGAGGGGTACAGAGAAAGGGAGTTTTGCAAATGGAAACTAGATATGAGTTAGAATTATAGGAAAGGTGGGAGAAAACAAAGTGGAAACAGAGAGAAAAGACATGCACCCTGGAACAGGCACATGCCCTGTGAATGATCCCCTAAGCTCCCCACTCATCAAAATCTATCACATTTTCATCTGGAGAGGTCTGAACATGAGGCTTAGATGATTCTCCATTAACTGTCTTAGGAGAAACAGATGAACTACATGGCTGTCCCTACTTTGTCTTGTCCTTAAAGGTGTCATTCTCACATTCTAAAATTGTAGCTTTCTCTCAATAGTATATTTTTTTAGTCACATAGGAAGAGATGTGAGAATTCAGAAATTCCCTGTTAACAAACCATCAGTTAGTTAGACAGGTCATTAGCTGCAGCATCACCTGCTTAAAAGGAGTCCTGAAATTCCAGGTTATCTCTGATGACTTTGAAAAAAATAGCTATGAATGAATGCAAATTATCATCTTCAAAGGAAGAGAAGGTAAAAGATTTCAACTGATCACGAGGAGTTTCAGAATAAGACCTAATGGGAAATGTAGGTGCCACCATTGCTTCTGAAATACAAATATTTAACCCACCCTGAAATAACACTAAAATTTTCCAACAGAGTTAATGTCTTATATTTTCTAAACATTCCATAGAAATTAAAGCCCCAAGTGATTCCCAAAATGAGAATAGGGTTTTTCACAAGTTTTCTTGACTAAGTTGAACTGTTTCTACAAACTGTCATGGGATAGTCAGCATCATTAAGTGCTGTACTAGGACCCATGCATTCAAAGGCAAATAGGCCATGGTTCTAATTCTTATGGAGTTTATAAAGTAATAATAATAATAGGTAATATTATCTCTTAATAAATTGGTGATAATAGTTCAGATAATAGTTCAGTGAAATAGACTGTCTTACTTGCAAAGAACTCTGATGTGTTTGACAGCTATGCTACCAAAATGACTCAAGTGCTATCTCAGAGGGTAAAACAAGGGGCATTGCCTGAGGTGGAGATGGTATTTGGGCTGAGTTATAATTAAGGAGGAGGAATTTGCTGCATAAAGTTGAAGGCTGGAAGTAGGGGAGGGAGAGAAGAAGGAAGATTCTACCCACCCCACCCAAGGAAATAGACTAAGCAAAAAGAAAAGCACATACACGTGTGCAGACAGTCATATATAATATCCTTTGCCTGGCTGTCAGCATATTTCAATCAGAGATCTGAACCAAGAGAAAGAAGAAATGATTTCTCATTTTCTGGCTCTACTGTGATCTATTGTGTGACCTTGAGCAGAACCTGTATAATCTTAGAGTCTCAGTTATCCCCATTGTAAAATGAAAGAGTTGGATTCTGTAATGGAGAGGGCCTTGTGCAATGAAAACATTGAGAAATACAATTAAACTTGTTTGATCTAAAACTCACAGTATAGGAATAAAAGAACAGTTTGGGGGGAGGGATCTAAACTCTCCTGTTTTATTTCATATAAAGCAAAACATTTTAAACTCTCATCAAGAGGAAAAAGTAATTGCATATTAAATATGCCTTTCCTGTAAATTTTTTTGCTGCTTGGTAAAACAGAAAGCTTTAGATATCAGTTTGACATCTTCCTATAAAAATAAAGGATACTTATCCTCCTAAATTTTAGATATGAAAAGGCACTGCTGAGCATGAGGACAATGATATATACTACATTATAATACTCTATCTCATCTGCCTAGGCAAGTAGGGATGATAAAGAATCAGGGCAGTACACAACACCAAATTCCAGGTGACAAAGAATTGAATGGCTGGAAATAGAGTGGGGTTGTATCAAATCTGCTCATATCTAGATATTTGTAGGATTTTCATTTGTCAAATATGAAAACTCAAGCTCAAAAACTATGTATAATACCAAAGATGACCCAGACAGATGCTTCCTTCTGCAAACATCTCTCCAAGGCTTGGAACCCAAGGTTTCAGTTTTTTATTCTCTGGTATTTGATTTGCCCCATACAGAAGCAACATGAACACACTAAGAAGCAGGCATGGAATTTAAACTCTTCCAGTTTATATAGGTAGGCTTGAGTTAAATTAACAATGAGTCACTGGACAAATAACTAATAAGTCACCAACTTTCTAGTTGTTGTTATGTTTGTGTTGGGCATAGAGAAAATATCTTTATGTGTGGAGGTGTGTGATTTTCTCTTTTCGTATAGGATTTAAAAGTTTTTTTTTAATTATAAATTGGTGTTAGCAACCAGAGGTGTATGTATGTCTGTATATGTGTATGTATATATATATATATATATTAACTTATATAATGCTTATTATAAGATTCTAATGGTTAATATTAGAATCTCAAACTGTATTTGCAGAAAAAAGTTACCACTGCATTGTAAAATGGCATTTTAAAGACTAGATTCCATTTCAATTGGTTACTAGAAAAAAACCCCACATATTTAAACTAATCCCACCATAAGTGTCCATGCCCTGCCATTTGGTAATACTGATGATGATGATGGTGAAGTGAAGGTTTGATATCTAGTAGATTTCCTTGGGAAGCTGGAAGTCCCACTATATGTAGCAACCATCTGTTGAATTAGGGGAGGTCCCAGGAACTTTGGATAAGGGAGAATGGCACACTGGAAGAGATGACCACTCTTTTCCTCAGGGAGTTTGTCACCTTGTTGCGCACACTGGGATTCCTTAGGCTCTCCTACTCTGGATGCCCCTCATCCTTTGGTATTGATCCAAACTACTTAGTGGTGAAAACAGGTGGTATTCTCCTTCTATTTAAAGGTCTTGTGTATCTATTATTGTTTTCATGTTTATTATCTTAATACCTGACAGTTATCACATCTTTCTTCCAAAGAACTCTCTGGAGTGCTATAAGGTGTCAAATGAAGACAAATGAACGTGAAAGCACTTTCTGCTCCATAGATGAAAGGAGATGCACGCTGGCCCTGCTACTCTCCAAGAAAAACTTTTCTTGCTTTTTCCTTATTTTTTTTTTCTCCTAGATGGCACACCTTACTTAAGGTTCTGTTCTTAGATTTTGCTCTCTTTTTATTCTCTTAATCTCTCAAACATACACATACCTGCATTTTAACTCTTACCTTTACCCTGATGACTTCCAAACCTGCCTTTCACAATGATATACTTTTAAAACCCAGTTCCATATTTATAGCTATGCTTTTTTAAAATTTCTTGTTTAATATTTAAAGTTAAATTTCACCTTCCCAACATAAAGCTTATTACTTATTTATCTTTATAAAACTATTTCATAACTTTGATATTCAAAACGCATCTTGAAATTGAATGTTCTGGACCCAGTTTGAAATAGACTAGAATAAAGAAAGATATAAGACTTTCAAGGGCAGAGGATGATGGAGAACAATCAAATTCAGTGAGCATAGCCTGGAATATTTTGGATTGTCTAAGAGTTTGAGGATGAGATCTAGTGAGACCTAAGAAATAAAATCTAGAGTTATATGAAACAAAAGTCAATGATAATCAAACTTCAGTAAATAAGTTTGATGTAAGCCCAGATTTCATTCATATTTTAAGTATATTGTGAAGTGTGTATCAAACTTTTTTAGAATATAGATATTTGAGAATACTATTTTATTTATTCATTTTAACAAAGATATGCATCAACATTGAAAGGATTATATGGATTATTTTTCATTTTTAAATTTTTTTTTCCTAAATTATTCACAGCAGGGAAATTAATGCTGATTGACTAACATGACCACACCCACTAACAGGCACACTCCCATCTGAAGGGTAGGCCTGATGAGTATGCAAGATTTGTTCCACACATGGCTCCCCTCATCTCCATACCTATTGTACTGCTCTCTACTTTCTCAACTCCCTCCATCTCTATTATAAGGATCTCATTTACCAGAAATGAGAAAGGGAATTCATTTCATATACCCAGTTAGTCAACAATACTTTGAATCTTCTTCAATAATCTCAATTTTACATTGATCCTTTTCTACCCTCACTGTCAGGTCAGTAGCTCTCCTGCTTCAATTACTGAGACAGTGTCCTACTTGGGCCCTCTATTTTATGGAGCTGCTATTCCAAATTCCACTTTCAAAAACTTGCCCAAGAAAACAAATGCTTCTTGTTTCCTAATGCATTAAACTTAGATTTTCAACATCTTATTTGTGTGGCCCTTAGTTCATCTCCATTCTCCTCATCTAAATGAGTGTCCTAGTACTCCCTAGAAGGGATCCTCTTTTCTGGTCAAGGACTTTTCTACCTTTCCCCATTGGCCTGCTCAAGTGTATAAGCTCCTAATTCTAGGGATTTACCTCTATTGCTGGGCCTCTTGGATTTTCATCCATGCTCTTTTGCAACCGTCAACAATTAAATCCTTAAAGAGCCCCTGTCTCAGTGCTACCTTCACAGATTATTTCTCTATTAAGACACAGCTCAATTGCCATCTCTTTCAGAAAACATCCCTTCCGTCTGTGTTGGGTGGCCTCCTTTAGGGAAACACAATATCACATGAGTATTTGCATAGCTGATGCTGCTCTGTATAGTCATTGCCCAAATACTTGTCTGCCTCTCTCTCTAGGCTGGTCTGGATGCAGGGGTCTTCAACCTGTGCTTCTTCAGTGCCAAAAACCCTAACCACCATCAAGAAGGTCGAAGTGATCTCTGTTTGAATTTCTTGGATTTAAGGGAAATTTCTCAAAATTTAAGATAATTTTATACCACATTCAAACAATTCACTAATTTCTGTGTTAATCTTCTTTTCCTAATGAGATTACAAAAAAATTCTTATGACAGAGAAATTTTACCATAGAGACCACATTGAATAGTTACCATAGATCTTTCAAAGTACCAGTTACACAGCAGTTGTTCAATCAGTTCTTGTTAAATAAAATAACCAAGCATTATTTCTAATAATTAACCAAAAATACTGAAACTCCTACTTAGGAGTAGAAACAAGTCACAAATTGTCAAGGAGTTCTGTTCCTTAGTAGCAAGGTATCATTTGGTCAAAAGGAAAATAAAACATTAAAACGGGTGCCAGGATTGGATTGTCTCATATTAGCTGATAAGTAAAAATGTGCTATCTCAAGAAATAATAGATCATGCTACAAGCTTCCCTTTACTGCCTTACATCACCCTCTTTCCTTGCCTGTTGGCTCAGTTCACATTCCCTCTTATTTTCTTAGTGGTGTCACAATCCATATTTGCTAGCCTGTTATCCTTTTCCTATTCTCCTTCTTCCCCAAACTATCTAGTCTTTATATCCAAGCTAGGTACTTCCTAGATCAAAGCTCTCCCTACAGCCTAATTCTCTTAAAACAGCAAGTATTCCCCGTTTCAGTTTATTCCCATTGCTTCCAAACATCACAAATGGCTTCTAAAGCCTTTTATCAGTCTGATTGTATCATAAGATCAATACTCTGTCAAGCTTTCTTGAAATAGGAAAAGAGAACACCATACAAGAACGAAGACTCTAATTTTTCTACTGAAAAGAAAAAAAAAGGTGTGGGAATTGTAACTGACCAATTGATAGTGAATATATTGGGAATATTTACCAGACACATTGTGAAGTATTAATATTTATGAAATATCTCTATTGTCTGTTAATTTATATTCATATATACATAGTATATAAAATTTCACTATTATTAATTTATTTATCTTTTCCTGACCTGCACCTCATAACTATAAAGTTATTTTTTAACAGGCATGATATGTTAAGTTTGATGGCTTATCCTAAGCTCTCTCTTGTGTGAGTAGATATTATGATCTAATAGATTAAGACCAGATAGATTCTTTAATTTTGGATCGCTAGAGTACCATTTCAGTTGTTGATCCAAAAGTCTTTTATCTCCTGCCAGCAAGAAAGAAGTTTTACTAGAGGATTCTCCCATTCAAAAATATCTTCTCTCTATATTTTACCTTTTAAAAATGTACTGAGTTTGGGAAACTACATAAAATTCATATTGCTACAGAGATTAGAGCTTATGAGTTACTCATACAGAAGTATAAGTTATTTTAATTAGCATTTATTTCTTGCCAAGAGATAAGAGGAGCATCCAATGAGAATGAGAATAACTTTGAGAGTTGGATGCAGGGTGAATAGCCAGAAAATTGCAGGAGACAGTCTATGGGGACTACAGGGCTGTAGGCAGGGGAGGGATAACACATCCCAAGATACTAAGGCATCCCTTAAATGTCATCTCAAGCTTTCCTGAAGTTATAGAGCCCAGGGCTGGCAGATCACTGGTCTACTCAAACAGAGACTGTGGTGCAGTGATGTACTTTCCTTTTACTTTGTGTTTGTTCTTCCTTGGGTTTCTCATTCACTTATAAGTTTTAAATAGCTATGGTTAGTTCTGATGCGATGCAGACCTAGCCTTGGAGAATAGGAATTTCCATCCTGAAACTCAGCCTACCTTTGTAAATGCTTCAGTTATGCTCTAAAGGATTAATATCCTGGCGTTGTTAGGCAGGAGGCATGCAACTATAGGAAAGAACATTGTTTGGAGATTTGGGCTCTCAAACTACTAATCTCAGTGTTCCTAAATAACTGCATAAACTCTATGTTTCCGTGTCTCAGCTATAAAATGGGGGAAATAAGCAAGACGATTTTCTGGACCCTTTCCAGCTTTAACATTGCACAATTTTTCTAATTACATATGCTTCCTGATTTCCCTCTAATTTCATATGAGAGCTTACTGGCTTGGAGTCTCGAAGTAATTTTCTGACAAGTGTGGTGATAATACTTGCACTGTTTATCTCACAGAGTTGAAGTAAAGATAACATATGAAATTATGTGTGTCACTGTGCATTGTGAACTGCAAAGCCCTATAATTGTACAAAACAAATTAGTATTGGATATTTCTCTTTTTTCTATTATTCTGGTTAAATAAGCACTATGATACCTCAATGTGCAACCAGCAGAGGGAGACAAGTTCAGATTATATTTCTTCTTAGAACATAGAATCAGTTAATTGTTATGTGGACATTTGTTTTTTAAAAATCAAAATGAAATTCATAATTGGCAAATAGTTAATTTGCTTACATGCTCTATAAACATATTGAAGTCACACAAACACGAGAGAGGCTAAGAGAAAAGATAAGAAGGACCAGGAAAATTATGAGGGAAGGAATGTGGTTTTCTGGGCTTAGTTTATTACAGAACTCAGAGACAGCCCTTCTGTGAAGAATGTCATATTCCTATGACAACTTCCTGAATATGTCCATCTGGAAGTGCAAACTATTTGGGTACCAATTTAGGAACCAACCCAGAATTCTAAAAGTAGAATTTGCAAATTCCCTCTGAAGCTAACTTTTTAAATCAACTTTCCCATTTTTATCAGTCTGGACTTCAAGGAGGTGGGGGTGGGGGAGAGAAGCAGGGGGACAGAGACAGAGAGACATAGATATCAGTTTTTTTGGTGAAATTCCCCTGAAAGTTTTCACCTCTCTTTTCTTTCCATTGTCATTGGTTTTATCATCTCTTTTCTGTTTCAGAAACTTTATAACTGGTCTTTCCTGACTTTGATTTGTTTCAGGCTATCTCCCATTTCACTGCCAGTTAGTTATCTTTTTAAAACACAGATCTGATTATGTTACTCCTTTTCTCAAAGTTTTTAATGGTTCCTTACTGCATACAGAATAAAGGCCAAACTCATCAACATGTCTGTCAAGCCCCTCAATGACCCCAACATTAAAAGAGTCATTTTCCATTTTTAACTTTAAGCTCCTACAATTTACCCTCCCCATTAATGGAAAGTTCCTGAGTGAAGGGCTTCATTCCTTCATTGTTTTAGGAAGCAAAAATCTATATAATCAATAAATTTGTCTCTTGTTATTTCATCAACAAGTTTATTAGGCATCTGACTAGTTTGTCTACTTTATATTTTTCTACTTGCTAATTTCCCATTGCCAAAATAATCTCCCTAAAACATCATTATCTCACTTCACTCTTTCAAAACTTAAAATCACCTTCTAACTTTGAGATGAAATGTTATTCTTTATTCAGGCATTCAGGATTCTTCATTAGCCACCTCCCGCCCCCAATTAGAGAAATTTGGCTATTTTGTTCTTCACTTCAGGCTGGTTCTTGTGGCCATCCTTTGCAAAAGATGTTACCATCCTCCATTCTAGTCTTACATATCTTCCAAGAGTGCCCTGAAATACATTTTTCCCAAGAACACTTCTGGATTACTTATTTTGACCTCCTATTGTGTTTTGACTGTGCCTCTTTATAGTCCTCACCAATAGTTACTCACCAATCCACCTAATTCTCTGCTTCCTGAGTGTTCCCCTTAATGCTCTGCTTGGTTGTACATTCCTGGACTCCTGAGGAGGAGGAGGCCTCTGATTTTTATTAATTTGCAGCACTGAACAGCACCAAAGAGAGGATTGGGAATATGTGTTGGCTCATTTTGGTCCTGCTCTATGTTGGAGAGCTCATTTAAAAGGCTACATCATAATTGTAAAATGATGATGTTCAGTCCCTCTCTAAAAGAACTATTAAAGTTCCTCCCTCATTACAATGGCACAAGGGCATGGTGTCAGTTTTGCACCTCAGTGTTTCCTCAGAACTTAGCAAAGTGCCTGTTATATAGCAGGTCTCAAAAAATACTGATTATTTGAATGAATATTCCCATACACAGCAATATGGCTGGTGAAGCAGGTCTGGTGAATTCCTTTCTCTCATGCAGGCAATGCTCCTACCACCCAGGAAGTACTCTGCTTTTCTGTATTAAAAGCAAAAAGGGCTAAAGATGTAAATGACAGGACACATATAAAGAAAGATACTTCGAAGCAAGCAGACTTCTGGGACACTTTGAATAATATAATGACCTACCACTAGACTTTCCCTGAAGCTCAATATTGTCAGTAAACTCTGGAGAAAACATATTAGTGTTATTTACATGACTTATAGCCTCAAGATATTTAACTAGGCATTCCATTTAGATTTAGCAGGATAGCTACTGCCTGAAAGATAAATATAGATATGTATAAAATATTTTGTAAAGTTTAGCTGCTAAATAGCATCTGCGCATCTTGTTGTGCATTTTTAGTCTTTAACAAAATACTTTCATTACAGTAATATTCAATTAACATATAATAATCATACTAAGGGTGAACAATATTTATAGTTGAACAACAGCAACAACTGGAACCGTTTTTTTATTGTTGTTGTTGTTGTTGTTGTTTTTACTAGCTAATATAAATGACAGTTTACTTGGCATTCTGTCAGTTCTTATTTGATGAGTGATGGCTTTCTACAGGGGTATGCCACAGTTGAACTACTACAATGAGAAGAAAAGCTGGCATCTAGAAAACACTGATCCCATAACTTGTTGGGAAGATTCTCCCTGTTATGAGACAGTCAAGCCAACTTGATCTTCCCTTTATCTTCATTTTTACCCCACAGTCTAACCCACTTGCCACTGGATGACCAAGATTTCCTTCTATTTGTGTCCTTGCTTTCACTATTATTCTTCTACATTCCATTCTCCATATGGAGAATGTAATCAGATCAGGTCAATCCTGGCTAAATCCTTTTACTAGCCATTTGAGTTACTAGAAGAAAATCTAAATTCCTTACATTTGAAACTCTGCATTATGACCAATCCCCAGTTTCCAGTTTCATCTACACTTGCCAACTACCTACTTCAACCTAGACACAAACCGTGTTCCAGGTTTATTGTCTAGAACAATAACAGGCAGTTTCCTTGTGTAAATGCCTGCCTACTTCAGGACCTTTGAATATGCCATATCTTTTACTTTGAAAGATCTTCTTGCTAATATTTCTATGACTACCTCCTCATGTTTTAGGATTCAGTTTACTATTAGCTCTTCAAAGAGATTTTGCTTGGCCACTTTATGTTCCCCTCACCACATCTTAAGGTTATGTACTGTCTATCATACAATTTTTTTCCATAGTATTTACTCTCTACAAATATTTGGATATATATTTATTTGTTTAGTATCTGTATTAAAGACATAAAATAATGAGGCAATAAAATAATGAGAGGACATAAAATAATGAGAGCAAAGTCTTGGTCTATCCTTATTCACTATAGTATTAATGATGGAATATTACATGAATGAATGAGTAATAAATCTACTAATCATATCAGATGATGGAACTAAACACCTGTCTTGACTATTCCTCATAGCTCCTTGCCCTGTGTTTTAATGATAAAAAATTGAGTCAAGACAACATCCACAAATATAGAGCAGAATCACCTGATTGCCCTCCTGGACTAAGAGCTTGCTATCCTGAAGATGCTGCTCTTGCCAACTTTCTAGATGTTGAACTGTTCTTCAACCATAGGTGAAGTGTAGATCATGAAGAGTAGCAGCAATGCAGATGCAGCATTACACCACCATTGCCAACTCTGTGTACAGGATGACAGAGTGGAAAACATAAATGAGAAATGGACCCAAGGGCTGGTGAAGCTATTTCTTTGAACAAGTTAGGCATGTGAAAATAAGTTTACTAGTGTGCAAATGCAGCAGTAAATGTAAATAACATGTATGTTTATGGGTAATGAGAAGCAGAAGCAAGAAGTGAGGATGCAAATAGGAGCCTGAGAATGTCAAAAACCTTGTGGAAATTGGGACTGATCCAAGCATTGATGCCTACAAAAACAAAACAAGTGAGCAAAAGACACTCAGAAGCAGAGAAGTGATATAATCATAATGAACCACAAAGGCTCACACTAAAAGAAAACAAAAGAGTGATTTTAATTGGACAGAGTTTGGATGGAGTGTTTGACATCACTGGAGGGTCTATAGTAAGAATTTGGCCATTATTTAACTGACATAAAGCTGACTGATTTTGTTAGGCAGTGAGACTCATGTGAATGAAGTCGTTGTATTCAAAAGAGGCACATTCCAAAAGAAACTCACATGAGATAGTGCTATGCTTATGAGCATTAACTAAAATACTTGAGCATTGCTAAATTATGATGAAATCATTGTGAATGTCATAGTAGGGATACTAAGGAGAAGTATTAACAATTCTGGCTTTCTAGTTCATATGAAAAAATGCTAATTCCACTTATGAAAGTAAGGTACAGGCATGGCATTATTATGATTAAGACCCTACAACTGTAGAAATGTAGAGTGGTATATTAATAATGTTATAGACATGTTTAGCATAAAATGCAAGCAATGTAGTTAAATTAATTGTACATTTCAGGCTGCACCTAGATTTCATGTGTGCTTATCATCTCACAGAGCTAAACAGAAGAATAAACCTTTTATGCATCTTACTTACGGTACTCAGAAGCTAGCCAGTCTTTGTTTTTCCTGCAACATTTGTCCCTGGAGAGTGCCAGCATCTTCCAAAGCCTCTTTTAGAAAGCAGTATGTTATTTTAAAGTAGTAGTTAAGATCATCTTACTTGGGTGATGATGGCTGTTTCACATGGCTAACAGCCATACTTGCCTCACAAATAACCCAAAAGTATGTTCATTTTTGCCAACCCTCTTGGAAGAATGCATATAGCAGATTACAGAAAAAATAGCCTATAGAAATTTCATGAACTTGTCTATTTGTTTACTTTCCACCGAGAAATTAATATTGGGATAATTTTGGGGCAATGACCAAAAGGATGAGATACATTATCCAATTTGATAGAGTATTGTATTTATTAGAAGGTGGGAGTTCATAAAGAAGAGAAAAAGAAAAAAAAAAGGATAACATAAGGGGAGTAAAAAGAGAGAAGTTCTCTGAGAGACCATACTTTTCACAAAAGTAGACAGTCACACCCAAAAATAGATTTATTTACTCTAAGTGGTGAAGTGAACCACGTGGTGAGTGGGGTTGGGCATTCCACCATGTTTCCAGTCTTATGTTCATCCATTATAGCATTCACCCTCTGGGCCAAGTGTTGGGTTAAACAATTGTATTTGAAGTGCTGTTTGGCTGTAAATACCAAATATTACATTATTATCTTATATAATAAACCTCATGACTTTTGTTTTGTTTTTGTAATGGGGATTGAACCCAGGAGTGCTTAACCACCAAGCCACATCCCCAGCCCTTTTTGTCTTTTATTTACTGACAGGGTCTCACTGAGTTGCTTAGGGACTTGCTGAGTTTCTGAGAGGGGTTTTAAACTTGTAATCCTCCTGCCTCAGCCTCCCAAGCCACTGGGATTATAGGCATGCACTACCACGCCTGGCATAAACTCATGATTTTTAATTGTTCAGGAAGTCAGTCTTATTGAATTAGGCTGAATTACTGAACAGTCTAAATTAAAGAATTTCTAAAATAAAGTCCTTTTTAAAACTGTGTTTTATATTAAGTACTTACAGTAAGTCAATTTCGTTTAACAAAAGTTGCCAGGAACTGGACTTTATTTAATGAAGTATTTTTAAAATCTTTAATTGCTGTTTTTGATGTTTTTCTACACAAATATGTAGTTATAATTGTATATTCTTTGGTTAAGCATTTCCATTTCAATTCTGATTATATTCTTGATTAGCCTAAGATATAATTTTTTTCAAATAATTATGGAGACAAACTCCAGATTTGGTTGATATACCCCAAATTCCAAATTCCCATTACTTTGTTGTGAATTATTTTGTGCCCTATATATTAGCCTGTTTCCTCCTAGCACCACCATTCGAGTTCTACCAGTGACTTTAGATTTCTATTAGTTAAGAATCATGTATAAATATCTTCCACCAATAAAATCCTACCACTTCACTATACTTGGTCCTGAAAAAACCTCTTCCTTTCTTTACACAAAATCCAGTCACTGATAAGAGGAAGTACTCATAATATCAATTTGTCTAATCCTCCCCTAGAGCATCTAGGATCCTACCAAGGATAATCCCATCAGTAGGCTACACATGATCCTAGTAGCCCCTAGTCCCTTGCATCTTTCTTTTCTTTGTTCTGACATTGGTGGAACACCACTCAGATGAAGAACACATGCTACTTTTAGACGTTTGCTTATTAAGCTCATCCCTTATTTCTCAGAGCTCCAAAGAAGATTATCAAGGATGGTCAAGTCAACTAATGGTAGGGAAAGAGTGGGTACTCTTTTGTCTTCAAACTTGACAGAGAGTTATATAATCTTTGCACCTCCTGTTGACAATTGAAGCTTAGTTTAGCATTGATATTGAGAAGCACAGGATTATGGGGTTTGTGATTCAACTAACCATTGATCTAATCATTTTTTTTCTGTCACAAATTGGGCTCCAAGTTTTCAACAGCTGAGTTACAAAGTAGTGGTGAAACATCACTGGTTTCTTAACTGTGGATTGCTTATAAACCCTGAAAGAGTACACCTTGATTTATAGGAAATGAATGCTCAGCACAACAAAATTAATTGACTTGATAAATCTTGGATTTGTGACAATTTGGATTCCAATCCTTCAAAATCTTTTATAAAATCAAAATGCCTTCCTTTTTTCACGCAGTCTATAAGAGTTCATATATCTTTTAACTGATAAAATGCTGTAGGGAAATCTGATCATTCTGGGGGAAAGGGAGGTATCAGCACAGTTAGTGCTTTCTTGGGGCTTGTGGGGATTTCCAAACATGTTTCTTTGCATTTATTTCTTTGTATTTATTTGCAAATGTCCTCAGCTAACCATTTGTGTAAATAACAGGGGTAAGGAAAACACCTTTGTGTGTGTTTGTATATGTGTGTATTTATGTATTTACTTCTTCTATATGTATGGAATATTTATGGCTAGAAACGATCCAGAACAGGGAGACATAAAATGGGGACTCCCAACCTGGAGATTCCCCTGTTAGCAGAAGTGGCAGCAAGTTATTGGAATGACTCACAATCACTTTGGTTGAAGCTTTAGAGCTGTCTATGCAAATTTTCTCTCCTTCTATGCTATCACAGGGGGAAGACATACAAGCAAAGGCCTTGCTGGCATACAGAAGCCTGAAGGAAATCAAGTGTGATTATTCTGAGGGTCTGAGAACAGGTTACCTAGCTCCAAGCCTTCCCTATGCTTCATCCTCATCTTCCATCCTTTGCCCACTTCTTCTGGCTTTCTTGTGTATATATGGAACTGGAAATATGTGTTGCCTCCAGATAGGGGAATTATAGTTGTCTTCCTGTCGCCATTTTTTTTAATCCTTTTTTTTTTTTTTTTTTGTATTGGGCACTGAACTCAGGGGCACTTGATCACTGAGCCACCTCCCCAGCCCTATTTTTATTTTATTAAGAAACAGGGTCTCAATAAGACCTGCATAGCACCTCACCATTGCTGAGGCTGGCTTTGAACTCTGGATCTTTCTGTCTCAGCCTTCCGAACCACTGGGATCACAGGTGTGCACCCCCATGCAGGTTCCTATTGCCATTTTTAAACAATAGGACAACAACTATAAATAATACTATAGCAATTTATACCATTTGGTTTTTATATCATGTGAATGCTTTAATTGTTCAAGTAAAATTTAAAAGGAGGAAAAGAGTCCTTAGCTGGCCCAACCCCATTTTCATTGCCAGCATCAGTACTAAGGGACATCTCTAGTAGATGGAACTCTCACTTGAAGGACTAACAGTGTTGGCCCTTATGAACCTCATCACTTCCTGGGCTCATGGAGTAGAGGAGTGAGAAATAAAGGTAGCCTGTCTGGCATTCACTAGACTGCTGCATGCAGCCTTAGTGTCTCCCTATAAATGACAGGCCTCTGAAATGCAAATCCTCTTCCTTGTATATGAACATTTTGAGAAGCAAGTACCAGTAGGAGCTTGGGTGGTCATAGCAATGTGTCATTAGAACAATAATCTTTAAAACCACCACTCATGTGTGGGACTGAGTGAGGGTTTCCTGGAGAGTGAGGTTGATTTAGGGATCAGGGATCAGCTGCTGAGGCTGGCACTTGGAAAAGACAAGCCAAGCATTCACACCCCACACCACTCAATACCAGCATTGTCTCCAATCCATCTTTCATAAAAGGGTTCTAAGAGGGGGTGGGGATGAAGGAAGAAGAGAAAATAAACCTTTTTCATCCTATAATAGAAAGTACAGAAGAGAGGAAAAGAATGAACAAGATTTGAGTATGAAAAGCCATTGGCCAGGAATGTTTACTTTGAAATCAACTTTGGCTTTTAATGTGAGAGTCTTCTGTCAAGTTTCTTCACTGTTTTACATTCTTTAGCCCATCTTTCAGGACTTGCACCCCAACCCCCATGCCTTCCATCCTTCTGTTTCACTCCCTCCATTTAGCAAGGTTTGCCTCTTTCCTGCCTCTCTTTCTCCTTCTTCCTTCATTCTTTCCCTCTCCTTTCCTGGACTCTTTCTTCTGTTCTTTTATGGCTTAAGTCCTTCTCCTTCTTCTCTGTCTTGAACAGTCCCCATGCTCTCCATTCCCTCTTCTTAAGGAAATCAGCCAGGCCTCCTCGGATGGAGCTGTTGTCCTGACAACCTAAAGGCACACCGGGCTTTCATTGAGGCTGACTGCTGCTGAAGGGGGCAGTTGTGCAAAGCGAGGGGCCACTCCGAGGGGAGGGAGGAGGGGATGACGTGGAGGGGCTGTTGAAAACCAGCAGGGTAGGGGGAGGTGCTGATAGAGAGACAGCCGGGGACTGGAGGGAGAAACAGGAAGGGAGGAGGGGGAGAGAGACTCTGGGCTGCCTCTGCCGCTGCTGCGTGGCAGTTTCTTTACACTCCCTGGCAGCTTGGAGCCGGCTCCCTCGCCGGCCTGGGAAAGTGGGTTACACGGGGAAGGAGCTCAGCTCCGACGCTGGCACAGGAGCATCCAAGCACAGAGAGACCAGGGAAGCACCTCTGCCTTTGGCAGTCTTCTCCTCATCCTTTCTAGAGGGTTTTGCATTTGTACTCTCTGTTGAAATTTTGTTCCTTGGACTTTTCCCCTCACCCCTGCTAGGATTTTATGAGGGCTTTGTTAAGACTTAGAGGGAAAAGAGACTGAGCGAGGTGAAGAGTGGCAAAGTGGAAGGGACCACAAACTGGAGAAGCCCGACCTGCCTGGGCGGTTGATGACAGCCCGGTGTTAGTAAAGCCCCTCTCCGCGGCGAGCAGCGCGCACAACCTTTGGAGCACCCCGCGGACCCGCACCTCGCCTTGGCCACCATGGTCGGGAGAGTTCAGCCTGATCGGAAACAGTTGCCGCTGGTCCTACTGAGATTGCTCTGCCTTCTTCCCACAGGACTGCCCGTTCGCAGCGTGGATTTTAACCGAGGCACCGACAACATCACCGTGAGGCAGGGGGACACGGCCATCCTCAGGTAGGGCTTTCGGGCAACTTTTCTCCCGCGCGCTTCTGTGTGTGTGTGTGTGTGTGTGTGTGTGTGTGTGTGTGTGTGTGTGTGTTCGTTCCGATGCTGCAGGCTCCGGAGTGTGTGTGTGTGTGTGTGTGTGTGTGTGTGTGTGTGTATGTATCCCTTTCACTGACTGGTAGTCGACTGCCAACAACATTCAAAGGAATTCTGGTCCCTGTCAAGAGCCAATGGTGCTGGTGAAATGTTTGGTTCTTTGGATGTTGTTCCTCTGATCAAGGAAGCCTAACTTCACCTATGGAATTAGTGGAATTCCAGCAGTATTACTGTTTTTGTTAATTGCTCATGCTTTGCCCTCTAGAGTTTTGTTGACGTTTCTTAATCCAGAAAGAAGAGTTGTTGAATTATTGGCTCTAAAAGAGTGGTACATGGTACTGCATTCTCCTTGCTTCTCCCGTGTGTGTGTGTGTGTGTGTGTGTGTGTGTGTGTGTGTGTGTGTGTGTGTGTGTGTGTGTGTGTGTGTGTGTACATCCAGGCTTTCACTCTGCCAGCAGTAGTTCTGATAGAAGACTTTCTGTAAAGATCTTCTAATTGACATCCAGGGAAAAAAAATCAATCTTAGAACTTTGGTTGGTTACTGAGCCTTTTTTGGACTGTGGATAGAAATCACCACAAGAATGAGGAGAAGAAAAAATAATAGTATGCCCAATTGCTGGCATACTAAGAATAGAAGTGTTAAGCCTAGAGGTTGTGAGAGAATTAACCTGGCATAATCAAAATGATTATTGACTTAAAAACTCTTATCTTTATATAGCTCTGCCAAACTCTGAAATATAATTTGAGATTGAAATTTGGAAAGAAATAGTCCCAAGTCCTTGGGAGTTTGACCCCTATAAGGGACAGTGAGCTAGAGAGACTCAAATGGCACCTCATCTTTATTCTATTTCTAAAAAGCTCCAAACAGCTTTTCCTGTGTTTCTCTTATCTCTTCCCCCTCCACCCTTGCTTTTCCAGCTTTACTTGAATTTCTAGCAGATAATAATTTTTTAAAAAGGGGGGAAAATGAAGAAAAGAGAAAGAAAACAGAAAGAAAATGCTCTCCTTTGAGATCTTTTAAAATCCCATTTCTTCCAAATAAAATGACCCAGTGTCGGTCTATCTATCTAGCTAATATTGCTGGTTGTGGCAATAAAAAACAGTGTGCGATAGAAAATAAACCTCTAATCTGTGTGCAAGGAGCTGATAGTGCATAAACCCTGGGGCATAAGGGAGCAGTTCTGTGGCAGAGCTGCCTACAGCAGCAAAGTTTTCTTTTCTTTTCTCAGAAATAAATTTGGTTGGCTGTCACAGAGTGTCCTGCTTTGGGATCTCTAGCCTTGTTAGAGGAGAAAATGGTGTGTGTGTGTGTGTGTGTGTGTGTGTGTGTGTGTGTGTTGTCTATATATGTGTTGTTCCAGATTATAAAAAGTAAGAAAATGCTAATGTGTAAGTACTCCTTTCTTCACTTTCTGAGTATTGAGTGATTATGAATCCCAAAGATCCTACTATCCAAAGCAGATTTTCCCATGTACCTCTCCATCCTGGTAAACCTGCATGTATGATTTATCCACATGGAGCAATAAGATTTATAGAGTAATTCATCTGTTTGCAAAGAGATTGGACGGACATAATGCAGAAAATGTTTTTGCAAGCACACAAGCATGCCCTCTCAACTCCTAATATCCATATTCCCTAACATCATTAACCCTTTATTAGTGAAGAATTCTACATAAATTTATGCTATATCTAGGAATTTTTTTTTCATGTTACAAGATTGAATGTGAGAAAAGTGAATACCTTGAATGTACAAGTTTTTGAGTGTTGGTGAACTTTGTAAGGACTTTCTAAGTACCATCATTGTATCTTAAGCTATAGTTATCTTAGAGTTAGATAAATATCTAAATGATAATTCAAAAGAAAAAAAGGTATTGAAATTTAAATCTAGAAGATGTAGTCTCACTACACAAATATCTATATACGATACAGAAGTTCTTTATGTCTATGGCCCCAAAGATATGAAATTTTAAAAAACATTACACTTTAGTATGTATTATAGGGTGGAAGTGAGGGTTGAGAGAAATGAGAATAAAAACAGAACCAGTTAGTCCTTGGCAAAGAGAAGATAAACAGAGCATGCAAATAAGTCACCTGTGAGAATCCATCACCTTCCCAGGTCTCCCCTAACATTCTCTGTTTTTAATTTCCTTTGCTTTAGACAAGGCTTTATTTTTGGGTTGGTGGAGCTCTATCAGAAGATAAAGCGAGTTCTTTTTTTTTTTTTTTTTTTTTTAGCTGACCTTCTTCTCAATCTCTTTAACTGGATCCAGTAAGCTTTGTGGGTCAGTTTCCTGCTGAAGAATGGTGTTCTTGCTTTCTGTTTACAAGTCTAGGCTGGGAAGGGCATGCTTCCACTTTATTTGTGACATTTTGCTGGGAGTATGAGTTTCCAGGGGAGGAGAGGAAGGAGAACTTGATTCATTTGGAAGCCACAGTAGATGTTTGGCACTGAGAAAGTGAAATGCCAAGGAGAGGCAAAAAAATCCTCTCTCAGTGAGACTGTGACCCTGAATAATGTACAATGGCAATAGAAGACAAAGGAGGTTTGTAATTCTGGTGGTCCAGTGAGAGAAGTTTGGCCAACTTGTCTTCAAACATTTACCTTCAGTGCCTTACTTCCATGAAACAAGTATTCTTTAGGAAATGCATGCTCATTTTTATATAACCATAAATACATTAATAATTGTGCATCGTGATAGGAGAATATGTATTATTTATCTTGCCATCTTGCTCTGTAATTTCTTTTTGAGGAAAAAAAAGGATTATAGAATTATGGTGACAAAAAAGGATTATAGAATTATGGTGACAAAACTTGAGGGGGAAAAAAAGAAGGGTCGATAGTTATGTATGCACAGCTAACCTGATGGTTTCTTAGTTGATATTCCAGATCTTTAAGATAAATTTTATAAAGAGCTAATGAAAACAATACTAACTCCTACCCAACAATAAATAGTCAAAGTGTTATCCACAGACCAGTAGAAGCAGCAGCAGTACCTAGGACTCATTCCTAGATGGAATGAACCAGTGTCTACATTAATATTTCATAGAAAAGTGCCCAACACATTTATCCACAGGTCTTTACTCATGATGCAGCCTAGGTATTTTTCTAAACGAAGCACATATACCTCACTGCCACCCCTTCAAGCAAAGGTGTTCATCAGTTACTGTGTGAATTTCTAACACTGGTCCTTCCAAGCCTCCAGCCTTGTGTACAGGTACCCAAAAAGACTTGGCTCCTGCTTAATCTCTATGGATTGAAACCACATAGTTCTCTTGATAAGTTTAACTTAAAAGGAAATAGGAAGTGTTCCAAACCTCACTTTAAGTTTTATTTTTAATAATCCCTCTGGTCTTGCTTTTAATATCAGCACCATATGTCTAAAAAGATAATCATGAAATAACTTGATCCCAAGGAACATGCTAGTCATATAATGTGTTATATTATCAAACATCTGTTCAAAAGTGTAGTTTGTAAATATCACATATACATACATATCTGGACATAGAGCATAAGTGCACAAATGATAAAAAATGCAAGGATTTCACAATATTGTGATTTTAAATATTCTAAATTTGAGGTATTGAGATTTTTGTTTCACAAATTGGACTCTGTTTAATGTTGTCTGGGTATTAAAATAATTTTTTTATGATTTTAACATTTTAAAAGTAAATATGCCTAGAAAATATAGCTTTTTTTTTTTAGTTTTCTTTCAAATTCTAGATCTTTGCTCCCTATTTGTTTCTATAGTGGGGGGGGCAAAGAATAAACAACCAAAAAGGATGTGATCATTTGATAGTTAAATGTGAAGATTCTGTGCAAACTTCAAGGGAAAAATGGTTTCTTTTCTATAAGGCATCATAGAATGGAATGCCCACATTTACTAAAAAGGTATCAATATTCACACAAACTCCTGACACAATATATTATTTTTGTACTACTTATAGTTTAGCATTTGAAAACAAACTTTGTGTCTCTACAGGGCAAGAGTGCAACAATTATGAAATTTTCTTTTTCTGTATCTAAATTACTGGAGCTAAACAAAATTTACTGGTCATCACTGACATTTTAAGGATCATCCATTGCCCATAAAATCCTGTAATGAATACATGTGGTAAATAATGGGGTATAACATAGTATTTATCATCTAGGAATATGGCATTTTATATACACTTTCTTAAAGAATGTTTATGGGCCTGTGAATTAGATCACTTATTGTCATTATGTCCCAGGAAACAATAGAAGACAAATCTCCTGGGATAAATGCAAATTGTGATTATTTATGTTTCCATAAGTATGGAATGTGTAAGTATGTATACACAAACACTCTGCCCTAGTAAAGGTGGCTTTGGTGTTTTGTCTCATTTGACTTTAGATGACTTGTTTGTAGAAATATGGAGAAAACAACCAGAGGCGATGACTCAGCCATGGAGTCTGTGGATGAGGGCTGAGCATTGTGTTTCTCAAAGCTGATTCCACATAACAGCAAACTCAGGCCTAAAAGGATTAATGCATTTTGCTGTGGCTTGAGAACTCCAAATACAAACAGCTGTGACTCACCTGATAGGAAGTTACCTGAATATGCTTGTCTCCTCCCTGTCATTACCTGAGCTTGAGAGATACCTCTCCTTTAGCCATGGCTATGTGGTATATAGCTATGTGCCCTCTTCTTTTCTGAATGTTTTCCCTGTTAGTTTGCAAGATTCACAAGACCTAGGCTCTAAATTTGGATCTATCCTTGTGTGCTATGACTTTGAGCAAATCCCTGAATTATTCTGAGCTGCAGTTTCATTTACAAAATGCTGAAACTATCTATTTTAGTTACTCTACAGAGTTGTTTTAAGAAGATAATAAGAGGTAAAGTAAAAAAGTTTGTTGAAATGCAAAGTGCTACATAAGCAGAAAGTATCAGTGGTTTTCCATCCATATGTAGCTAGTTGTTTAGATTTTAAGAAACTCTTTTTTAAGGCCAGTGTTTCTCATACTTGAGTGTGTTGTCTAAATTACATGGAAACCTTGTTTAAACACACTCTGGGTCCCATCTGCAGTGCTTCTGATGCAGTAGGTCTCTAGAAGGGTCTGGAAATTTGCTTTTTTCTAAACATATTCTCAGGAGATGCTGTTGCTACAGCCACAATTCAAGAAACACTGACTTGGGCTATTGACTTTGGCTATTTTTAAGTGTGGTCCACAGATGGACATCCTAAGTATCACACAGTCCATTGTTAATCTCAGAGTCTATCCCAAAATGAGCATATCAGCATCTGCATTGTAACAAGATTCTCAAGTGGTTCATGAACACTTTCTAGTTGGAGAACCATGCCTGTAGGTGGTTCATAGCCATGGCAATATGTTACTGTTGACTGGAGAACTTTTTAAAGTAGAGAAGCTGCATATTTCTTACTCTCAGAAATTCTCATTTCATTAGTTTGGGGGATGACCTGGTTCTTGCTTCTTAATTTAAAGCTTCTGAGATATACACAGAAGGGAGCACATTACTGTGTGAGAAATCTTTTATAAAATACTCAGGACAACACTTAATATAAATGCAATAAAAATGTAAGGTCTTGTTGTATTGTCTGAGAAATATTTCAAAAGCCAAAGAAGTCCATCTAAACTCAATTGAGAAAGAGGAAAGAAAGGAAAGAGACTGCCATAGATCCATTTATTTACCACATGATGTCATCACTACATTGTCATGGGAAATGTGGTGACTTTAATATGGATCTGATTTACACAGTATCTACTGCAATAGCATTAAAGCTTGACTTTAAAAAAACTGTTGAACTCTGTTCTCTTACTTTTCTTGATTAGGTAAAACACTAAGGAGTTAATTCTAGGTTGGTTGGTTTTGTTATTTTCCTTTTTTGTACTATATGTAAGGGAGGCAAAAGATAATATACAAGGAAAATGTCTTCCACGTTAACTTATTTGAACAGGCTAAATTCTATGCCCTTATGTTTGCATGTACATAAATATATAATTTGGAAAATAATTACAGTTGTAGAAGTCAACTCACCTTTACATGATGATCAATTTTCAGGTAGAATTTATAGACAAGTCTTTGCATCTAGGTCAAGACTTTTTATGAAGGATGTAATAAGTTGTGAATGCTCAATAAGAAGCCAGAAGATCAAGACTTAAAGTCATGAACTCTTTTAATCTATGAAAGGAGGAAAACGGGCCTCTATTTGGCTTGCAACCATGCCGTTTTTATGATCAAATGAGATAAGGTATACCAAAGTGTTTTACAAACTGTATAATAGCATAATATATAACCTCTTTTAAAAAGTATTATTATTTATATTTACCATAAGAAATAACTTTTAGAACATTTAGTAAAATGATTTTTATTCTTCTTTCTATGGCCAATGCTGGTCATTTGCTCCAAGATGTTTTAACTATTTTATTTCAAAGTGGCAAGTATATTAAAATACAGTTGCATTTCTTATTAGGAGTGAAGTGAACACTCTTTTGTAGTTGCCTGCAATCAAAACATAATCTCAAGTTAATGTGTGATTGACCTCCAGAAAATAAAACCCTTTACTTCAGACTTTGTTAATTGCTGCCAGAAAAACACATAGAAGTTTCAAGTAGGAAAGACCTTGGAGATTAGGAAGTCTACCTAATCATTTTAAAGTAATTTAACTGAGAAGACATAAATTTAGTTGGTTGCTCAAAAACTCGAGTTACTATTTGAGAACTGGAATTAATGTCTTGTAATTCTTATTTCACAGTATAATGGAGATTATCTTTGTGGTTTTCATTTTTATCTCATGGTATGTCATTTTTTTTATTATACCCCAAATTCTGCTAAAATGTCCATCCCTGTCTTCTCCTCCTTCCTCTACCCTATTCTCCCCTTCCCTTCTCTCTTCTTTCTCCCTTTGCTCTCTCCTTTATCTCATTTCTGCAAATTGAATCTGCATTGACTTATAGAGAATCATACATCTAGGGCTGGTCCCAGAAGTTTTTGGAAAATGTCCATCTTTGATATGATCCCTATCTGTCTAAATGAAGTGAATTTTCTTTCTTCCAGTCTCCTCCTCTGATTTATATTCCCACAGCTATTTCTGTATTTGGCAAGACCCATAGTCTAAACAACTCCCCCACCCTACTTTTAAAAAACTCCCCTTCCTCCTTGCTTCTGGTACCTCTGCCTGTTCATCAGCCTTTCTTGATTTCAAGCCCTTTATCTTAATGACTTCAGTTGTGTTCCTAAACTCCAACAAAACTATACTGCTTTCTGACAAGGACAGCTGCAGTAGGATCAAGGTCACGGCTTTCAGTTGGTAGGTAGGCTGTCCTTTGAACAGCTTCCAGGGATGCTGTACACACTGTAATCATCATAAACTCCTTAGTTAAAATCCTTTGAGAGATCCAACTGTATTTTTCTGAATTTATACACATTTTATTTTGGGCTAAAATTGGGATAATTGTTGTTAAACTAGGAGGAACAGGACACAGGATCTAGCTCTGGTTGCTGGGTGGTGAAGACACCATATGGTGAACACTGCACCAGGAACCTGGGATTTCTGGTGTGGCACTCAAAACACCATCTCTTGAAGCTTTACTTGGTGAGAAGTAGACCGGGGAGGTCCAACGTGGTTTACCAAGAGAAAGGCAAAGCACAAGAAAAATAACAGATCAACAAGTTCCAGTGAGCCAAAGTGAGATAGGCTAGGATCACAAGGAGGTCTGTCAACTGGTTATAAAGACTCACAAGTCACAAGTCTTGATTTCAGAGAAGGAATAGTGTTTTGGGGACAAATGTTGATTTGAGTAGGGAGAGGTTCTGAGAGTAAATGACTTGGATCCTACAGATTACCAAGACAGGTGACTTGGTCAAGGTGTAAAAGAGGGGGCCCCACTCCATAGAACTGAAGCCCTGTTTAAAACTTGTAGTAACAGGGAGTAACATAAAAGTGAATTTCATAGCACGGAGGTCTACGTTTTACAACTCTTATTGTGTGGTGGCACACATATGTAATCTGAGCCACATGTCAGAGGCAGGAGGATCACAAGATCAAGGCTAGCCTCAGCAACTTAGCAAGACCCTGTCTCAAAATACAAAGGTCCATGGATGTATCTCAGTAGTATAGTATTCCTGGGTTCAATCCCAGTACCAGACAAAACAGAACACAGTCAAAAAGAAAGAATAAAAAAAAAATGTCTTTCACTGGTAAAGTTTAGGATCACAAAATCTAGTTCAGCCCTATGGGGAGAAGACAGAAATGAAGTAACAACTGAAGCCATTTTTTTTTCTCTCTGACAGTTAAATTTACTGAGTTACATACATCTTCAATCTACTTAAAACTTCCAGATTCTATGTGGTTGGCCAAACTGGGAGCCTGAATTCACCTCTTGACTATCCCAAGACAATTGTTTTCTGATATTAGTCTAAAAGTGTCACCAGACCCTTCACAGGTCCCTTATGAGGGACCGTAGGTCAGATAACTCTGTATAACCTCTTACCTCACTGTCCTCACCAATCCAGAGCCATCTGTAGTCTCTGATCACAAACAGGGTTGTGGGAACTATGCACATACACAGTGCTACTTCCTACCCTTGGAGCTTCCCCTCTTCCCTCTACCCTACTACCCTTTCATACTTCCTTACCAAGTTACCTACTTGTACCTCCTCAAGGTTCAATAGTGATGCTATCTTATTCAGAAAATCCTCCCTAATTCTACCAGACTCAATCAGTGCCCTATTTATTATCACTGACAGCCTCTTTCTACCCTGCAATTAGCATTTACTCTACTTTAAAAATACATTTTGCTCATTGTATCTTGCCTCAAATACAGACGTCACATTTACTTTACTTTTTTTTTTTCACAGAATTCAGCTTAGTATCTGTAGATACTCAAATAAATATTTGCCTACTGAACTGAACAGAGAGGGGTGGCCACACTATCAATCAAGCCCACTAGATCTTGATTTATAAAAGTCGAAACATAAGGGGACAGTCTGAAGGAAGACATTTTGGTAGTGAAGTCAATTACCACTAGATGAATTATGGATGATCAATGGAGGAGGGTAGCGTAGTAAAACCAGAGGTCAGTCCTTCTCTGATCATTGAGGAGTGGATAACAGGATTTGGTCAGGAACACCTTCAACAATTCCTATCTGCTTCTCTCTTCAAGCATAGTTTTCTTGAAATGCAAAGGGAAAAATATTGTTATTAAAATATGGGGGTATTGGGAGGAAATCCTGGAGCTTCAGAGGTAGAGACCCAAAGTGTGTCCCTTTTCCTGATAGAATTGCAGCTTCTGATAGAACAAAGAGTCACCCAGTGGCCCTGGAATTAAGTAGATCCACAGTCTGTGAAGAGCTGCTCATCATCCAGGCAGCTCTGAGACAAGAATGTACCTTCCCTGAGCTGAGCTGCAAGGGCTTTCTCCCTCTAGTGGTGGCCAAGCACTTTCAGGGACTAAATTGGGGACCAGGGGTTACTTAAGGTAGCAGGATTATGTGCAACAGGTATATTCACTGCCATCCATTCTACTTTCTTGTGAAATGAGGCAAGGTACATATCACTCACATACTTTTTTACTAAAAGTAATTACTCATACTGCATAATGATGCCAATCTGGGTTTTGCAGTTTAGAGCTCATTACTCATGCCTGGAGAAATTGAAACCTGAATGTACAGTGGACTTTGTAATAATCCTGAATTCCCTTCTGTATGTCTTAGCATAATGCAGAAGGACATTATTTATTCGAGGTCAGAGGAAAAGACTATAACACTGAGGAAGAATTCAGCACAGCGTCCCATACAATAATGCATTATATTTGTTTTATTGTAATATTCTGGTAATGCATTTCTATATTAAACCTCTGTATGTTGTCTAAAGTTAATTATATCCTTTCTAAAGTTGTGCTTTAGTCATGCTGCTATTTCCCACACTTCTCTGTTAGCAACAGAAGATTAAAAAGAATAAAAATGATGCAGTCAATACTCAGTCATAAATGTACCTGTGTGTGAAAACACTGACTGGGAAAAATAATAGTTTTCCTGACTTCTGTTTCTTATGTGTGTCTTTAATCATACTTCACCCTAACATGCATGTATAAGTGCTCCTCTTATGAAGTTTGAGCCAAATATGGTGGCCAATTTGTGCCTGATCTTTGTCTTCAGATAAATGAAGATTGTTGTTACTTCTGGTGTGATAAGGATAGGTATATGTATAAGATATGTATGAACATATCTTAAAATCAGCTATTAATATGGCTGAATCATAATTTAGCAAATGAATAGATTTTTCATTCACTCTTTTTGACCTCTGCTTTTCTGTATGTCTTTTGTGGCTCTAATGATGAATGGATCATCACCACAATAATGAGCTGCCTATGTGTACTAGATTACACACACCCCTAGTCTGAGCATCCAGGACTTTAAGCTTTGGTTTTGTACAAACCATTAACTGTGTAAAGTTAGCTTCCATTATTACAACTCCAAAGTGATTCTTATTTGCCTCTTAACGATGTTAGTCTGTAGAAGTAGCATTATGATTTTTAATATAGTCAAGTTTATTAGAAGAAAAAATACAAGATGTTGTCAATGATGATAATTTAGTCAAATTTAAAAAAAATAAAATCTTAAATTTATAAATATCCTAATATGAGAAACATGAAAATGTTTTAAGACTATTGCCTTATTCTTGCATAAAAATAAAACAGATTTCAAAATCTACTTCTTTTTAAAAATGAAAGTGTGTATTTATACAGAATCTGTTAGGATGTGTAAACAATCTGTCATGAATATGCTTGAGCTATATTGTGTGGATGTGTTTGAACACAAGATCCTTATTTTTAATTTATGTCTGCATATATTTATAATTACATATAAAAGTAAAACCATAAGTGTGCTTTTTATATATGCATAAAATTTATATACACAAAATATGGATGTGAACATCATTGTGAACTTGGATTACAGCACACTTTAATAGGAACCTAACTAATTTGATGCACCAATGATGAGGATGATTATTGCATAAAACCAAATTTTTCAGGTCATCAAGGATGTGAACAATATATAAGAAATATCGCACATAATGGCTGTCTTAATTTGTTTTGATTAAAGTTTTATTTTTAATTAATCATTATGCAAGTTGTTAAATTTATTTTGTAAGGGAAATAAAATTTAATTTTTCTTTTTTTCTTTTTATTATATCCAGGCTATTTTATAGTTCTCAAAGAGTAAAATACAATCTTCTACATTTTTTTCCTTCTATTTGCTCATATAGGACAGACATTAATGCTATACTAGCTAAAGGAGAAGTAACTTATAATTAATTCAATGTGACTTTAATTCCTTGTATTTTTTAATCTCAAGTTCAGACTGAATTTTTTTTATTCTAAGTTACAAAGAGATACAGTAACCTGTTAACAAACATATTTGCTCAAGTCTTCTGTATTTAAGAGAAAGAATTTTTATTTTTATTTTTTTGCAAGTAGAATAATAAAATTATGTTACTATATCCTTTTAATTTTAAAAGTCCAAGGAATAATGAAGAAATTATTAGAATAACTTAAATAGGTTCAGTTTTGAGCCCCACAAACATTATGTCTAATAAAATTATGTTACTATATCCTTTTAATTTTAAAAGTCCAAGGAATAATGAAGAAATTATTAGAATAACTTAAATAGGTTCAGTTTTGAGCCCCACAAACATTATGTCTAGGGCATTAAAATAATTTAAGAACATAAGTGTAGAAAGATTATTGCTAACATTTGAAAACCAGTTGAAAACAGAAACAGTTTCACAATATTCATGACATAAAACATTGTCCTAGTTATAAATTAAAAGGAAAATGGGATGAATATTAAAGCAATCAGAAAGAAAGAAGACAAGAAAAAATTCTAAGTAAGGGAATATATCAGATTTTGAAAAGGAGACATGATCACTATAAGCCAACCAGGGATTCCCCCCAAATAAAGCATAGTATGGTCAATAGGTTACCTTAAAATGAACACATTAAATTACAAATTGGTGAATCAGGGAAATGGCATTTGCTTTGAGTATCTGTATTTCAACCATCTTCTTCTGGTAGATTTATGAACAGATTATGTGTCCAAAATGAAGTAGTATACTATTTTTTTTTCCTCAGTTGATCAGTCATGCTAAAGAAATACTGATGGATAGTTGTAGATAATTCTGTATGTCTTGGACTGTGTTCAATATTTGGGTAAAAACATAGGGAGCAAACTTTCAACAATATGTATGACATAAAGATAAGGGGAGTACTAAGGTGTTTGTTGACAGTATTTTAAAATAAATATGCATGAAAACTATAGGAGGCCAGTTGTAGCTCTGCTAAAAACAAAGTTTATTTGTGTGAATGCCAAATTATAGTGTATCTTAAAAACAAAATTATAGTGCATCTTAAAAACAAAAGTGAGAAAAATAATTTATAATACTTTATAATTTAAATAGAACATAATTTAGTTGAATAAATAAATGAGTCTGAATGACTTCAAGAATTACCGTTACAATGATATAATGAGGGCTAGGATATAGCTTAGTGGTAGAGGCTTGCCTAGCTTGTATGTGGTCCTGGGTTCTATCCCCAGCACTGCAGGGAGTGGGGAGGAGGGAAAGAGAAGAAAATTAAACAAAATGCATAATGAAAATAGCAGAGCTTTTAATCCACAAGATCCAGTTCTAAGGATTACATCTACCAAGTACTGGCTTTGTAAACACAGATTAATCACATACCCCTGCTGGACCTCTGGGTCCTTTTTATAAAATGGAAAAGATAATCCTGATATTTACCCTCTCACCTCAGAAGGTCATTCTAAGAATGTGGACTAACAATTGTAATCTTGAGGTAGAGGTGTTTTTTGTTTGTTTTGTTTTGTTTTGTTTTGTTTTGTTTTGTTTTTTCCCCCTGAATGTTTCCTTGAAGTTTCTCTTCACCTAATGAAACGGGTTTTTCCTTGTGAGGAAATAATTTTATAATCATTTTGTATTTGAGCAGAGGCCAAGTGACCACATTTAGGAAGTATTTTTATTATTTTTTAAAAAAGAACTTTCATTTAGTAGAAAGTTGAAATGGGTGATTTTAAACATCTCTGCTAACACTCAATATTTTACAATTCTGATATTCTAAAATTCCACTCTAGTTTATTTTGTACTTATTTATTTTTAATTTTCATTGGCATTCCCTTACAATTTTAATTGCTTATGAAGAATTTTATTTGGAAATATGTTCTTTAATAACTTTCAGTTTTAATATTCACAGGTCTATTATTTTCTTCCCACCAGAGAATCTGCAAACATTTCAAATTCAGGGTCTATATTCATTATAATTGAAGGTTTATTTAGACTTTCATCTTACTGAGTAGAGCAATATTAAAACAAGTATGATCTTAGAAAGTCATTGTCAGCCTATTGCATAAACATGAATAAGATCATTCAGGTCAAATGGTAACCTCATCTGTCCTTTCTAATGACCTCTGTTACTTTGTCACACATGTTAAAACAACTTTGCCTGATGTCCACCCCACAGTTCTAGATCGTACTAGATATGACATCTCCAATAGAATATTTTGATATTATCTGAATTCAGAAATTATGGAAATGGGATTTCCAATTTACCCCTCAAATACGTACCCTTAGTCAATATGGCTTGGACCCTTTACTTTTCCAAAGAGTAAGGTAGGCTGCGACCTCGAAATCTGTGTTTTTCATCAGCTCCCCCTCCTACCCTGAAGACTCAGATATCCCAGCTCTTGAACCTCTGTAATCTTGGCTCCTCCTGGATCCTGAGAGCAGTCAGCCATCTCCCCGCTCTGTGATATAACCCTTCCCTGTGGTGATTCCACACTGTCAGCAGAGAAGGTTTCCAGTAGAAAGGGAATGCAGTTGCAGTGTTGCTAGACTATTTGCCATGGGTTAATCTGCTGTTCTTGAACAAAGGAGTACTTTGAGTACTTTCATTGTATCATTCTTTTATTCTTAGTGTCAGGTGCAACCTCACAGGTGGTAAAGCAAAAGAAATTGAATTTATGATTTTCTGTTTTTATAATCTGAATAATCTCTACTGGTACTAAATGTGAGGTCAAGCAACCAACAGCATCCATAGTAGTAACCGTGGCTCCACCTCCTACTCAACTCAGTTCTTTCACCAACATGATCGTTTTTTCTTGCTTACTTTTTATATGCACATTTCCTTATGTTGTCTCTTTTTGTAAAATGACTTTAATTTATCTAAAAGTGCAACTGTTAAAAACTTATAAACAGCAATCATCAGAGTATGGAATCATTTCTTTCCTGTCGCACTGACAGGCACTCAGCTAATTGCTTTTCTTCATCCCTTAGTAGTGTTTACAGTGAAAGAAGCACTGAGGCATGGCTTTGTCTGTGGAACCAGGGGACTTTAAAGTGCACAAAGTGGCATTTGGGGAAATAGTTTTGAAAAAAACTCAAAGTTCAAATAAACAAAAGTGGAGATTTAAAAGAAGAATGAAAAGATAGAGACAAGCAGATTAAGGAAGGATCTGGTGTCAGGATTTCAGTAAAACACAAATGCACCCATTTCAAAGTGGGTCACCTGTGCAAAAGCTGAGACTATTCCCAAGAACATCATAATTTCCTAGTAGAATATCTGGGGATATTAAAATTAAAATTGAGCCTATTAAAATATGACAGGGGATCCTAAGAACAATGTCCTAAAACTAAAGTCTGAATTTCATTGAATTTTAGTCTCAAAAGAAAAAGTTGTCAGTTCTCAAGCCACTGCATCCTGGGGAATTCTAGAATTATTGTAAAGATTTCAAACTTTCATACAAACTCAAAGTATTATAGACATTATGTATCTCAAATATAAATTAATTAGTTTTTCAAATTTGTGTAAAAACAATCTCTATTATAATGAAAAATTCATTAAAATTTTTCTAAATATGGTAGTCTTTGGAAAAAATTAGAAATTTCTTTAATAATAAAGAGGTTGGAAAATGGGTTTTATGACAAAAGATCTTAATCAAAAAGTTTGCAGATTAGTTCTGAGCAGTGGTGCACGCCTATCATCCCAGCTGTTCAGGAAACTGAGGCAGAAAGATGTCAAGTTCAAAGCCAGCCTCAGCAAACTTAGTGAGGTCCTAAGCAACTCAGCAAGACACTGTCTCTAAATACAATACAAAAAAGGGCTGCGGATGTGGCTCAGTGATTAAGTGCCTCTGGGTTCAATCACTGGTACCATAAAAAGAAGTTTGTATACAATCTAGATGAATAGGATGAATAGGAGGTGAGAAAGATGAGAAAGTGCTAGAGAGTGAGGAAGAATCTTCAGTCATAAGATAAAGTATGAATGAAGGTACAAATGTGTGAAAAACAGAGAACAACAATTAAAAAGGATATGAAACAAAATAGTAGGTTTGCAAAGTAAAATTAAGTGGCTGAATGGAATTTGAAGTCCCATTAGGTGTTGTAGCAGAGTTGACCATTAACATGAAACTTACGAACTGAGGTTCAGCAAAAGCTGAGTTACAAGCGAGTATCAACTGTTTTCCTATTATAGAATAGTTTATAGACCATGGGTTTAGAAAAAATTGCCAAGGGAAGGGGTTCAACATGGGCAGTTGGTATGTGTGATCCTGTATTGCACACTGTGGGGATTAAATCTATGTTCAACATCAGTAGATTTATAACTCAAGCTTCACTTTTGGGGCTCATTACTTGCATGGTCCATTCCAAAGCTTTATCTCTGGAAATGTCATTTTTAATTTATCATTTTATATTTTTTTAAAGAAAGATTCTCACTGTATAAATTTCAGGGCCCACAAGCAGCCTAGAACCATTCTTGTTCTAGTCCCTCAAGGAACTAAATGAAAAACTAAATAACATTTTTTTTTTTTTTAGAATGCTCCTAATTGTGGTTCAGATGGCTATTCAAAAATTACTGTGGGTCAATGTGTTACTGTGGACATTTTCAATGAGCTGAGTCTTAAGGGTTGTAACCTTAATGGGGACAGAAAATAGATAGGAAGGCAGATATTTCAATAAAAAAGAGGACAAAATAAACAGAATAAACCAATCTCAGGTTGCATGCTACTATTAAAAACTCCAGGAAACCTTTGCTTTCAAGTTCCTTGGTGCACTTTTTTACCTAAACGAAGGTAACTAATAGTAATGACACCTCATCTTACTGTAGACTACTTTGGCTCTGAATTTCATTACCGTGAGATACAGCCTCACTGTGCAGTTCACAGTACTGCGTTGTTCCACAGTTTGGAAACAAAGATAAGATGATGGCCACAGAGAGAAGACACAGGCAGTCACAGAAGATGTATTCACATTTCAGATTTGTTTTCCCAATTGTGCTGCAGTACTGTTAGGGTTTTATTATTACTATTATTTTTCTTTTATTTTTCCTTATTCTTGGTAAATTTAATGGGCTGTCTCTAAGTAATGAGGCTTCTCTATTCCCACCGATATCACTATTCCAAATCTTCATCAGTGCATGACAGTATTACTAACTTCGGTCTTTCATATATTGAGTTCTTACTTTTTACTAGACTCAAGGCTGAGTACTGGCAATGAGCAGTGACTACAAGAGTATATAGTCTAGCCTTTTAGATTTTTACTACATTTTGGATATTTCTTCAGATGGGTTTTCAGTAAGTCTTTTCCTTGCTCAATAAACTAAAATTGTCCTCTAGTCTATGTCATATCAGTCTCAATTTAAGAGCTCTAACAATCTGAGAAGGTCTTTCTGTATTACTCATCCTCTCTCTGGGTTTTTTTTTTTTTGTGTGTGTGTGTGTGTGTGTGTGTGTACAGACAGTGTCTCAATACGTTGGCCAGGCTGGAACTGGGCTGGAAAGATCCTCCTGCCTCAGCCTTCCTAGTAGCTGGGACTACAGATTACATTACTGTGTCAGCTTTATCCTTTCTTTTTGTTCATGCTTATCTTCCCCTTTGTGTACATTAAGGTTTTGTTTTCCTTCAAGGTGTGTGGTTACTTTTTCTTCCTCCTTTTACCTAAATTTTACTCAACCTAAGCCTATATTTCTCTTTAATTATTCCATCCTTGTTTTATTATTTCCCTCTCTGATTCATTTAATTATGGATGAGGCAGTGTTTTTAGCTTACAATTTCCTGCCATTTAGCTCTCTATCCTCAGCAAGATTGCAAACTCTCTACATCATAGACTCAGGGAAGGCTAGAGAATACTTAGTATCTTGATCTGAGGAATCTCTCCATCAATACTTGTATTGATAGACTCATGCAAGTATAACACGTTCTCTACATTTAGAGAGGAGAAAATAAAACTTCAGGGAAAGTCAATGATTTTCCTGGGGTCTCACAACTAGCCCTGGTGGAGACCTCTTCAGATTAGTTCTATTACCACTGAGTCCATATCTTTCATGCCCCACATATCGCTTGAGCCCAGGCTAGACAGTGGGTAGATGCTTAATATTTTCTTCTGATGGTAAGTACAGAATGAAGTCTATTTGTTGCTGTCTTCTTTTCTATGGATCATATATGGCCAAAGATAAGAGATGATAATAGAACATCTTTTTTTCCTTAAGTATTTATACGGTGGAAAACTTGTATGGTCAAAGGCAAACACTTATTTTAAAATTATGTTCATACTGATTTTGGGTGATAATCGTATTCATTGAGTTGAAGACTTGTCAAAAGCTTTGTGACTTAGTCATTGAGAGTCACCACCAGGGCTAAAAGCTCAGCACCCCCCTCCTCCAGTAGGCAATTTATTTGGCTTTGTGGAGACCACTCTTCTTTTTCATTGTTGAAGTTGGCTTCTTGGGGATGACATTTTCAAGAGTAATGCAGATACCTCCTTTCCTATCAATAAAGTTGTGATTTACAGTATTTAATCTAGTTGAAAGGAAGGAAAAATAGAAGTCTGCATACAGAAGAAATGAAATTATAATAATATGGCACACTACCCAAAGTTTTCCTAATATGCAGAGTGTTATCCTGGCACCCAGCCTTATTTGTGGCATTCAAAGCTCCATCAATCAAAAGAATGGAAAGCTTGGCTTTCCAAAACCCTTACTAAGGCATTTGACTTACTAGATTCTGTCGATTTTACTGGGTAAATAGCATGGTATGGATATTTAATTCATAGACCTTCTCTGTGGCTCCATGTAAGCCTGAGTATCTATGCAAAACTTAGAAATGTTCTTTATGTTTTTCTCTCCTAAACTTATCTGAATTCCAGTCTTTATCCATGTACCACTGTGTTCTACTCTGCATTGTCCTATGACCTGAATATTACAAAATATTCAGCTTTCTACTAGAGCTTTTTATGATTTCTTTTCAACCCATAGTTGCCCTTTGAAGAAAGTACACTTATGGAAAATTAGTAATGTTTTGTCATTAGCTTAGGAATGCTAGAGTGAAATTTAATTCTTTCCCCAATGAACTACAAATTCTTCTCCTTTGCTGAGCCTCAAAAGTTGAGTGAGATTTAATGTTTATTCAGCACCAACAATGTACAGCCCCTTCAAAAAAAAAAAAAAAGCATTCTGTTTACCTACCACTCTAAAGTTCTAAAGACAAGTCACATACATTGCTTAATTAGTTTTCACCAGACCTTAGTGAAGAAGGAAAGGGGATCATGCCATTATCCTGCACTGGAAATAAAGCTCAGAATTTTTAACCAGATAATTGAAGTGAAAGGACCATAAGACAAGAATGTGACATACTCTGATTCTTTCTGCACTAACTATTAAAGGACATTGCTTATTTTTCTCTTCCTTTCCCCCTTTTGAATTATGTGTTTATCCTAATTGTGTTCTTTGTGATTCTGCTATATTTATTTATTCTTCTTCCCTTTGTGCAGAATTGTTGAGCTGTCCATACCCTCTTCCCCTTTTCTCTTATACTTATCCCTGAGTTTAAGCTATTGTTGTGGGAGGCAGCAGAGAAGGGAAAGCCTGTGTGGATAGTCCCTCTCTCTGGCTCTGGCTGTCTTGCTCTCGCTCTGGTGCTGTGTTCAGTGCAGCTCTCTGTTCTCCTGGAGGCTGCAGTTTGTCTGCTGAATTACTGCTTTGTATATAGCCAGGGACCGTGGAGTATTCCCAGTGTATTTATTTTCTGCTCCTGAGCTGAATGCTGGGTGCTTCTTTGTCCTGATGCCTTCTGCAAAGGAGTTTAGGAGGTAGGGGGTGGAGGGGGGAGGAGGAGGAGGGGTAGGAATGTCAATAAAGCTCTCTCTATCCCCCAGAGGAATGTGTGCAAACGTCTTTACCGTTGCTTCACTCTGTGTTCTCCTCTCGGCTGCCCTTGCTCTTAATTGGATCTAGACCCTAGAGAAAACAACTTTGTTAATGGGATGGTTAAAGAAAATGAGAGGTGGAAGTTGGCTGTGTTCAGTTCTGGCAATTTACCCTCTTTGGGAATAAAATTCTCAGTTGCCTGATCTGGGAAAGGGATTCCACTTTCCTGATCATGAGGAAATACCATTTCCTTCTGTTATGGATTTTTTTTTCTTTCTTTCCCTGTCAGAATGGAAGCTTATGTCCTGTTTCTTCTAAAGGTACATGAAACTAATTTGTTTAGCAAATATGACACATGCATTTACTCAGGCATTTATCTAACCATTCATTTATTTATTTTTTCATGCATTTGGCAAATGGCTGCTGAACATGCTTTTGTGCCAGGTACTGTGTTAAGTTGTGGAAATATAATGTTAAATGAAAGAAATAAAGTAATGATTCTCCTGGGACCTACATTCTAATTAGGGAAAAATACAGTAAACATGTGTCAATACAAAATAAAGTAGTTACAACTTGTGGACAGTGATAAAATTAGAACTAAATAGGATATAATAATAAAAACTACCAAGGCATCACTTTGGGTAAATTATGCAGGAAAGGAATCTAAAGGGGTGATACTACAGCTGAGACCTATGCAAGTTTATTAGCACCATTTATTTTAGCAATTTTAATGATGTATAACATATATCATAAAATTCATCCCATAAATATTTATATCAATGATTACTATAAAATACATACTGTTGTGCAACCATAATCATACTCTAGTTTTAGAAAATTTCCATCAGCCCCCAGATATCCCTGTGCTCATTTTCAGTAAAATCCTGATTCCATCCCTGACCCAGGCCAACCATCAGTCAGCTTTCTTTTTCTATACATTTGCATTTCCCAGATATTTTATACAAATGATACCATAGAATATGTGGTCTTTTGCATCTGGCTTCTTTCATTTAGTGTAATATTTTTCAGGTCCATCCATACCATGGCATGCATCAGCAGTTTGTTTCCTTTTATGATGAATAGTATTCCATTTAATATACATGTCATATTATGTTTAACTATCCACCAGTTACTGAATATGTGAATTATCTTCACCCTGTGTTCATTATGAACCAAGTTGCTATGGGTATTTGTGTTCAGTACTTTGCATAAACATGTATTTTTCTTTGTCTTTAGTAGATACTTGGGATTGGATCATAAATTTATCTTTAAGAAATTACTTACTATATTCTTTCCCAAACTATTTACACCATTTTTGCATTCCCACTAACAAAACATGACAGTTTTACTTTCTTAATACCTTTTTTTTGTCAACACTTACTATTGTCTGTCTTCTTTCAGTATAGCCATTTTCATTGTGATTTTAGTTTATAATTACCTAATTTCTTTTTTTTTTGATACCAAGGTTTGAACCCACTGAGCCATATTCTCAGTTTTTATTTTTTAATTACTATTATTTTTTTATTTTGAGACAGGGTGTAGCTAAGTTGTTGAGGCTGGCTTTGAACTTATAATTCTCTTGCCTCAGCCTCCTGAGCTATTGGGATTACAGGTATGCACAACCACATCTGGCATACTTACCTAATTCCTGATGGCTGATTATCTTTTCTTGTGCTCATCAGTAATTTGTTTAACTTTTTGGCAACATGTTATTAAAATATTTTACTTCTTTTTGATTGTAATGCTTGTCTCTTATTGAATTGCAAGAATTCTTTATGTGTTTTGCATGCCTTTTAATATATAACTCATCTTTTAATTTATTTTCTTTTTCTTTTTTGTGGTTCTGGGCATCAAATTAAGGGCTTTGCACATGCTAGACAAGATTTCTACCTCTGAGCTATACTCCCAACCTCTTCTCATTTACTTATGAAGTATGAAAGTTTTTAGTTTTAGAAATGAAGTTTAACTTATCAAATTTTCTTTCACGAATTGTGCTTTTTTTATAATCTAACAACTCTTCACCCAATAAAATGTTATAAATATTTGCTCGTAAATTTTTTTTTCTAAATTTTTTAGTATTAGCTATTATATTTGACTCTATGATTTATTTCTCATTAATTTCTGTGTATGCTATGAGGTAGATTCTAAATTTATATTTTTCAAAAGTGGAAATCCCATTAGTCCTGTACCACTTGTTAAAAGACTATACTTTCCCTAAAGAATTTCTTTGGCACCTTACACTATTTCCTATTTCTAAACTGCTCCAATTCAGGAGGGAACGAGGGCTGATAAAAGCTGAAATCTATTAGTATAACCTTGGATCAGTCATTGCCATCTGATGTTCGGTATTTATAGTGTTCATTTATGGTTTCTGTGTGGCTTTCTAAAAGGTAAACAGCATGTTCTTTTCACTGAGTATCTGCTTAGGATGAGCAGCTCTGTACTAGGCACAGATAGCTCTGAAGCCTTTTTCTGCTTTGAAAAGTTTTTAACTTGTGAATAAGACTCAGCCTTACCATACAAAGAGTAGGAATAATACTGCTTTTTGATATATAAGAGAAAAATGAAACAATGTTAGAATTTTCTAAGCCAAAAGAAACTGACCTATGAGAGTTAATTTCATAAAAGAATATGATAAATATATTACTAGTAATTTGATCTTATGTCCAAAATGCTTTGCTATAATTTTTTATATGGCCTATATAAGTGAATGCATACTAGGGGATATACCCATCTCTGTGTTACAAAATAATCAAATTATCACACCTAGGCTTCCTTGTGGTAAATTGTTGCCTGTTTCTGCTTTTATTCCCCATTTTTTTATGGTGGGATTTGTGTTGGTACCTATCTGTGCATGCACACAATATAATTTGGCCAATATCATTTTCCAGTATTTTTTCCTTTTTTGGCTTTTCTTTTTTGAGATTATTACTTTATCTCCAAATAAATTCCTAATAGATCTTCCTCACTGTCATGCTTTAAGTCTTTACCCATTCTGTCTTACCTTTCTCTTCTCCTGGGTTGCTAGTACTACCCTTTAAATCCAACACCCAGACCACTCATTTTCTAAAAAAAGAAAATTTAAATAATTCTACAACCAGTATGATTTAAAATTTTTAATAACCTATTTATTCCTAAATTTTCTAGAAACACAGGAAATTATTTAATTATTAGGATATCCAAATAAAAACATTCCCCAAATTTTTTAATTCCCAAAATGATATTGGATATCATTTTGGGAATTAAAAAAAAAGAGAAATTATTAACTGGGAGGATCAGAGATGACTTCAAAGACTCTTGAAGGAGCGTGGATTGATTTTGTATAGATGTGGCAAGAATAGAAAAGTAGGGAACCCAGACAGTATAGTTTCATTTATCCATTAGTTTATGTCCAGCTATAATGCTACAGTAGAAGAAAGCTTTTGGAGAATGTGAGTCACCACACAGAATGAGAGACAAAAGGAACTACTTCTAGAAAAGGAGACATTAAATATCAATTTATAACATTTTGGTAAGGTTTTATTCATGTTAGTTATAAAGAATGACAGATGTTTTGAGAAGAGGAAAGAAAATATGTAAAGGAAAAGCACATAAATATATGTAGAGAATTCGGGAAACTGGGAATGAGTTGATATGGATGATGATAATATCCATGTGGGTGTGAGCAAAAGAGTACACTTGGGAAAGTTCAAGTGATTTTTAAGAAAAGGTTCATTTCACCTAGATGAGGAAATCAAATAGTTATAACTGGAAATATAAACAAGGATTAGTTGTGAGCCATCTTGAATACCCACATTGATGTTTGAATTTAATTTCATCAGGCAAGATGATTCAATAGTTCACACTGATATAGCTGTGGCCAATGAGAGTTTTAAAGTGATGGAAGACTGGCAGCAGAGGCAACATCTAGAAGCTTCTTCTGTAATATGCATTTGTTGACATGAAGCTAGAGTTGAAGTATGGTACTGAAAATAAGTAAGAAGACGAGAAGAATTCTAAAGAAATGGTCAGCAAGAATTTTTGGCTGGATGGCTTATCTTAACAAGAGTGAAGTGTTAGAGATCCCCTGATGTTTCATCCTTGCACATAATTGAGAATTAAGAAAAAGGAGAATTCAGGGTGAGGAAAATGTGATTAATTGGGTAACTGGTCCTGCCGAATCTAGGAAAACATTGAAACATCTAATAAATCTTTTCTGCTTGGTGACTCAGATGTCTCATGAGTGACATAGTGCCAAAGATGAGATTGGGAAGTTTTTCAAAGTAGGAGATGAAAGAGTGGTACTTTAAAATAAACATAAATGGCATAAAATATAAAAATACATTGAATCCACTATGGTCGAGTAGGAAAGTAATTAATTAGAAATCTAGATAACAGTGTAAGGAAAGAGAGAGAACAAACATATTTATGAAATAAATGCTCTAAAGATGGCAGAAGTTGTCAATTTTCATCATTCAAGAATTAAAGGATGCTAACTCAAGGAAGTGTAGGTTATGAAAGCCACTAGAATCTGTCACCTCTGTTTCTCTAGAATATAAAATTCTCCTTTTCAATATATGGAAGTGGTGCAGGCCCTTTCTGGGATCCTTCCAGCAGGAAATTCACAAGACCTACAGGACCTGGATACTGACACAGACACAGAAAAACACTTTAATTTTTTTTTTAAACTAACAGAATTTCAGAGAAACACAGAGGAGTTGTGCTGTTCTCCTATCATCATTTATTAATCATAATCAAGACTGACAAGTGAAACAAAGAGATTCATTTCCTAAAAGGTACAGGAAACCAAGCCAGTTGATTAAAAAAATAATAATAATAAGGTCAGGACATAAGCCAAACTCACTTTCCCTTCCTTTCTTATCTCCTTGTCCTATTTCTGCTTTGCGTTTTCTTGTCAGCATTTTCTCCAGTGGATCGATTTCTCTTCAGCTAGTACTGATTTTTAAGCAAAGGAAGAAACTTACTCTTTGCAGGTGAAAGATAATCAAATTGAATATTACACAGCCCCTGAAGTGAAGACAGCTGATAACAAGAGCCAAACTCAATATCCTGACAGATGTTGTCTTGGATTGATTAATCTCTCCTCTCACTCTGGTTAGCCATCCTCCAACATGGACAGCACAGACCCTTGGCCTCATCCCAAATGGGTTTCTACATGGCTGGGGTTGGCCCAAAGGAATAGCCCTGTTAAATGTGCAATAGAAAATAAAAATCAACTTGGTTATCTCTGCTTTGCAATTTGCTCTAGTAGAAGACCTGATTCTGGGCTTACTGTATGATGCTCAGAATCAAGATGTCTTTCCTGTAAGTTTTTTGGCTGAGCCAACACACACACACACACACACACACACACACACACACACACTTTTGCCTCTTATACTTCAAGAATTAAAGGATGCATATTTTGGTGGTGAGAGAAATATGGGAGATTAGAACAAATACATTTTTAAGACAAAAGGAGAAAAGTTAATAAATTACAAGACAGCATCCAAATGTAACTGAGGGAAGAAAAGTTTGCTTCCTTCTTTCACTTTTCCTTCTTGCCTCCTCTCCTTTCCTTCCTTCTTGCATTTTCTCTCTTCCCTCTAAATTCCTTGATTTTTTAGCATAACATTTAATGATATATATTGTTTATTATTAAGGCACTGCTTCCATGTGGAGGCTATGAAGTACAAAACAACAACAACAACAACAACAAAGAGGAGGCCTTTCTCCTATCCTCATTTATATGCCTTTTACTTAGCAGGAGGTAGATGAATTAAAAAAAAATAGCAGTGTGTTAAGCTCTATGACAGTGCTGTGTGCTTTGGAAAAGGCAGATACCAGGGGAAGTTCTGTGTAAGAGATGAGCTCTGTCCTGGCTCTTGAGGGATGGTGAGATATTCACTAAAGGGCAAGGAGAGGAACATTCCTAGCAGAGGTAAACCTATGCAGGAGGAACTTGGTGGAGGTAGCTTAAAAACTGCAGCAGGTTCACTTCGGCTCACCCTAAGGCACCCTAAGTCATCCCTTAACTTTCTAACTCTATGTGTTCTGATCCCCATTTTGTTTCTGTACCTCATTCTCCTTCTCAATGTAGTATCACAAACCGGTGGTCTAGTTTTTCAATTTACTTTAATTGTGGTGCTCCCTTAAAACCCTGTTTTGCATTTACATGTCACTAAAACTGAGTACAAACACCTTATTACTCTCCTGGTCTTGGGACAAAACACATGTAGTCACTGAATAAGGGTTAGGGTTGGTACATGGCTTGAAGAGTGAGCAGTTAAGTTTGGCTTCACTGCCACACGGAAGCTCAATTAGTGCTTGTAGAATCATTTATTTCAATAATGCTAATTGAAGGCAAATAGCCCAGAACTATTTCCCAGAGTACCTCAGTTTCACAGAATGAAGTTTTAAATGTATGGAAATAAAACCAATGTGAATTATCTCTTTTCTTCTTTGCATTTATGTATGATTCCAATGTTTCATATGCAAGAAGGCATAGTAAAGCCTTTGTGAATGCCATTGCTTTAAGAGGAATGTTTGAATTGGAATAAATATTTTTTCTTTTAAAATTTATAAAACTTACAGAATACATTTGCACTAGCCTTGCTCCTTTCACCCCTTTTTCCAACTGTATCACCTGTCTTCCTCCTTGGCAGCTTCACACCAAATCCTTCACCGAGAACCCTATTGACATATTCCAGAGTTCTTTCATTTGCATTTCCGGCAAGGGCCTATGTTAATTCAATATCAGCAGCATTACAATGCAGCATGAGGGGTAAGGCACTATTATTATTTATGATAATACTTTGAGTTTACACATTACCTGTGAGAAGTTTCAAATGCCTGCATCATGCCAGTCAGCAGTAATCATCTATATATCTAACTTGAGGGTATGTCAGCCCTCTAAGACAAAACCAAGATCATCTGCCAGAGCACCAAAGAGAATAGTTCCTTCTACTCCTCATTTTATTATGCATATTAAAAAGCTTTAAGAAACTTATTCATTGATTTGAAGCCTAATGTTCAATGAATACATACTAGCGCAGATCTAATGATAGCCCCAAATGACCATACTCTGATCCTTGTCATTTGAGGCTACCATACCTATAGCCTTGTCTCAAAAATATCTTAAAGCAGGTCATACATATACCTTGTTCAGGATTTTTTTTTTTAAATAAATCTACCTACAAATCCCTACTTCACCTTTGATGACCACATGTGATTTCATTTCATCCTATGGGCTTTACTTCCTCATTATATAATGGTCATAATAATAACTATTGTCAAATGAAAGCAAACTTAGATAAGAAGAGCTTTAATCAGAATGAAAGAGTTGCAATAGGGAGAATGTTCTGACATCAAAAATCTATAAGCATCTTCAAATCAAGCAGAGAAAAGTTTTTTTTTTCTTTCATACTATAAATGGGGTTGAAACACAGATGAGCAGAATCTTTGGAAGGAAAGCTGAACCAGCAATGGGAAATGACACAACACCTTGCTGTGGCCAGACAATTGCCAGGAGAAACAGATGGGGGAAATGTTCTACTTTTTTTTTTTGTGCTTGATTAAGCTTGGGAGCAAGCAGAGTTTAGGAGTCTGTATGAAAAGGTGAAGCCTGGGTAAAGTTTGGACAAGACAAAGCAGAAGACAATTGTGACCACTCAGTACTACTGTTTATGATTACTATGGGAGATTAATGTCAGTTTCCATATAAAGAGCATGTCCTAATATGTAACACATCCCATCAGTATGTACAACTATAATGCATGAATTAAACAATGTGGGGGAAAAAAGAGTAAGTTATGGTGACCACATAATAGAAGTCACTGAAGTTCCATGAATCAATAGAAACAAGATTCAATGACACAAGTTTGATTTCTCCCAGACTCTAATTCCTCTGGGTACCTCAAGACACATGAAGGAATCAAGCGAGTCTTTCTTGTGAGTGAGATGAGTTTTAGCTGAAATATGCTTCTCACTGAGATGAGAGGAGCCCAAGGTGGGTGATTGCTCTGTCTGCTTCAAGCTGATGACATGCAAGATCTTTGAGGTCAGAAAATACGTTTTCATTATGTGTCAGATGGAGAAAGAGTGAATGAGTAGATGAATGAAGAAACAAGTGAACTAGAAGGCACAGGCTGGGCAGGATAGTGAGATGCTGAGTAATTGTACAGTAAACCTCACAGGATAGGTGTATAGTTCATTTTGAGAAACCTGCTACTGAAATTTTATGGGGTATTTTGGGGAAAGATAAAGGTTTTGCTGTTGTTTTCCCCTCCTGTAGTGAAGACTTCTGCTATTTCTGCTCCCATAGTGCCTATATCTAACATTGTTAATAATCCCTGGATGAGGTAAAAAATTGCCCTCCAAAATATAGAAAATTCCCAAAGTGGAAGTTGGTAGGTGATATGACTACAATAGTCTGTTTAAATTGAAAGAAGTGCTCTTAAAAAGGAATAATGTCTAGTCCTTCAGGCAGACATTGTTAACCCAGCTCCTTTTCCTACCTCCTTCCTCTCCACCTCATTGGAGCTGATTAACAGTAAAAGACAGGCACAGAGTGTCAAGGAGCCAGAAGGACTGCTTTCCAAAAGCAGTTTCCTTTGTCTGTTTATTCATATACTTTTTGAGATTAGAAAGTGGCCATTCCAGCTTACTTTTTCTGCAGGCTCACCAGGTCACCAGTTTGCTGAGGAGGCCTCTGCCTCTTTTGCTAAACATCATTTCACTAGAATGTTTCTCCCTGTTTACTCTACCCAGGATTTGCTGAGCTACAGTTGATGTCTGGAACTTTTTCCATGGATAATTTGTACTAGCACCCTTGGGTGCAGAGTGGCCTCTCTCTGTTCATTATATGAGTATAGAAACCAGGGGCAGAGAAAGTGCAGGTGTTAGTACTTATTTAGTTTTAAGTATAGTGACCTTGCTCTTGGTGACTGAATCATATGGTTCAGTGAATATCTGGGCTAGGAGTAATTGGAATACACCTCTCTATCTTTCATGGCAAATAAGTACCAAGACATACACATATGGCACATATGAGGAGAGCATCTGATAACTTCATGAATAATTTAAGGATTAAACTATTTGTAAAGTCTACAACAGTACCTGTAAAGTCTAAGACAGTTCCTAAAATAAAGCAAGTGCTCAAGAAATGAGGAAATGTTTCTTTGCTTTCTAATGATATTTTAAAAGCATCTGAGTAGTTTCAGGACATCCCCAAGTAATTTATCCCTTGGGAGAACTTATTTTAAGAAAATATAGATATGTGATTTTAATTATCTCTAATGTTATATTATTACATGATTGCTTATCATATCTAATATGTAATATGATTATATTATATATAATGCATAATGATATTTATATAGTATAAATATGTAATCATATATAATATATAATACTGTATATATAATTATATATTTATAATGCCACAAAAGCATGCTTTTTCCCCAAAAAGCCATGATTAGTTTGAGATTTGAGGTTTTTTATCTTATTTTTTTTAAGGAATGAGTAATTTTAAGAGGGTAATTATAGCTACTGAAATCATTATAGACCAGTGGTTCTTGGAAATTAGCCTGCGTTGGAATCATGTAGAGCATATATTCAAAAGTGTTTCTGGGTGGAGCTCAATAAGTAGCTTGTCCACAAAATTCCCAGGTGAAGTTGATGTGATTGGTTTAGGGACACATTTTGAGAATCACTCTTGAAGTCAAATACTGATGGTGAACAACTGTGACTCTTCAGCTTCTTTTGATTTTTCCTACCTGGTTAAAGGGGGGAAAAGTACTGACTTCAAGGTGTAAAATTTTACTTCCACATCAATACTATTTTTAAATGCCTACACCTCCTATATCTTACTTCATATAGGAAAAAAAAATGCTGGACTTTTATTTTCTCATTCATCCCTAGGTTTATATCATTTCTATGAGGCTTAGAAAGTCACCAAACTGTAACAATGTTAAATAATAATATGAAACAATAAAGTCCCCTATACACTTTATTTTCAAATTTTGGGAGTTTTTTTCCTTAGATTGTTGATGTGACTGCTTCTTTTGACCCAAGCCCAATTTACTATGTAATTAGTGATTTCAGAAGATGCTTCTGAACCAGGAACTTGCTGGCAAAGCTTGTTTAATTTTTGCTTGGTAGATAGCTCATGTTTTTCTCATTGATCTAGGTCCTTGGTTTCTCAAAACATTACTTATCAAGGAGGAAGAGAGTTCTAATGAGTTGCCAAAGATGTAAAAACACTTATCAGTTAAATAAGCATTTGAAACCCTTTAGGATTAGAACTATGGGTTCTTAGGGAGTTTCAGGCAGGCAGCTGAAACAATCCTCTGTGCCTTTTTGCAGAGTCATCTTTTTAACTCAACCTTGTCAATTGCTTTGTCTTCTTGTTCATTCATGTTTTCATCTTCTTTCTAGGTGGTTGGGTAACATAATTGTGTATGAGCACTTAGAATTTCTAGCTGCCCTTCCAAATTCCTCAGTTGGAGTCTCTTCTGGAGAGCAGAGAGAGGTTATATAATGGTCACTGTAACAGTAGTGTTACAGACAACCACCTGAGACTTCCAGAAATAGTGTTGCTATATCGAAGGCATGATCCCTGCAAGAAGAAAAATTCTATGATAAATTGAAGAAGTAATTAAAAAACATTTGCTGCTCATGCTTGAGAAGCCTAAGTTAGATCTAAGACATGAAGGGTAGAGGAAACCCATCTTTTCCAGCAGGTTACTAAACATGGGGCTAGAGGGTAAGAGGAGAGGGGACATAGATGGGAGTTTGCATAGAATTCCTAGGAAGGACCAAATGACAGCGGTTTGTACCAGTCTGATCAAGTGTCATTTTCTGTGACCTGAATTTTGCTATGAAAATTTTGGGAAGAAAAGCATTAAGGAGTGTTTCAAAACACAAGCTAGCAACAGAAGAAAAAGCAGTTTGTGCCAAGATCAAGAAAAATCAAGGAAAAAAAATGACTGATTTGGTAATCCTACACAGAGTTTACAAATCAGCAATTACTTTTAGAGGTGAATTCTAGCAGATGACAGAGAAAAATTCTGAGTTTTCTCCAATGCCAAACTTTCTACTTTCTTTGTAGTTCAGCTTCGCTGGAGTCCTGTAGAATCACCCTGCACTGGAGGTCTTTGTTTAAAACCCTTTTTTGAGCATTCAAAATTCTTGGTTTTTCAATATTTAACTAAACCTCCAATGTTTGGGGGCCAAGAATTGGGTCTTATAAACAAAATTCTGGTTTTCCTATTCAATGTAACTGTATATTAAGAGTGCTGAGAATCTTATTAGAGTTATGATTTAGGTGTTACATAGAGATTTTGCTAAAACACAGAGATGGTCTTAATGTGATGGAAATTGTACCTTAATAATGAAAACTCAGAAAGGATAGGAGTGTGAGGTTCTCTGGAGATCCATTAAGGAACAATATTTGAAAGAAATCACTGAAGGAATCTTTGAGTCCCCCTCAGCCTGGCACCAGCCTCTGTGAAATGCCCTGGTAGAAGAGGCAGGGAGTTTGGAATCTGAGCAGACTCCCACTGGGAGAGCCTGCTTTAAACATGCCAATGATTCTTACTTTTCCTTCAGTTTAGCTCCATAAATATGCATCTTTCTCCTTCCATTTAGCTCCTCCAAAGCATTTACAGCTTCTTAATTAGACATATGTCTGCTATTTATTACCATTTAAAAGGGCAAGTGGTTAATGTCCCACTGTTGAAAATTCCTGGTAATTAATTATTAACTAAATAAGCACAGCTCCTTCTCTACTTACCTCATCTTCTGTTGGGTCTCCCTGTATTTATATATTAATATGGAGCAATTAAGTGATGGCAGGAAAAGTGCTTCTGGGCTGGCTCTTGTCATCTGCATTACAATAGATCTATTGCTCACCTTTCCAGTCTGCCCTGGTGCTATTTCTAAAGAAAGAATGGAGGTGGCTGATTCCACAATTTGTCCTGACTTCCTTGCGTCACAGGGCAGTTTCCCATAGGTTTAAATTGGGAAAGATTACCTTACTTTCATCTTTAAAAGGAAGGTGTGATGACTGAAAACTACAAATTCCAGCTTGCAAAGCAACTTCCTATGACTGATCAGAAAAAGACTTTACATAAAGAGATGTTTCATCTCCCTGAGAAGTCCCCTCAGCAGTAAAGAGCAAGACAGCCCATGTCATCTTAAAGTGCCTCAGCACCAAATTTGGCCTGAAAATTATGCTTTGTCCACACCTCACTTACATTGTGCCTGAGGGATCTAGGGGGAAAATGCTTGAACAAACAGCTGGTGGTTAAGCTTTTACTGTGTCTCATAACAATGTCAATGATAACCTAACACTTTGTACTTAAAAGCATCTCTCATCCAAGAAACTTGAAGAGCTTTATACACCATAACTCATTAGCACTCCCAACATCCCTCCCAGGTAACCAGGAGGCAAATGTGAACAGTGGTATACAGATGGGAAAACCAGTATAGAAGAAGGGCAAATCTCTTTGTCCATTACTATACAAAGACTCAGCAGCAGTCCTGGAAATAAAATGCATGTCTTCTGATTACAGTCCAGCTGGGTAGGTACTGGGTCACATATTTAATGAGGAATTCTCCATGAGAATGATTGTACAACTAAAGGAAAGAAGGATTTATGCTTTATACTCATTGTGTATCTGAGGATCAGCAAGGTAACTAATTTTCAAATTATCAATTATTATGCTCTTATGTAGTTATTATGTTTTTGATATTACAGATCATTAACTGAAATTAGATAGGATTGACCATTTAACTCACTGTGAGATGTTGTGTAATCTCTAACCTCTCTGATCCTGAAAATGGGGGAAATAACAACTATCATGCATGATGCCTAAGAGGATTTCATGCATATTTTTACTATGGCCATAGTCAGGACTGTATGTTTCTCAGTGTGTTGAACATAAATATAAAGTTTGTGCCAGTTTTTGAGGTGTGATCATGTTCCTAGGCAGGAAAACTCAATATGTACTGCTTTCTCCCCAGATAAAATAATAAAAGTAGAAGAATGCTAAAGATAATTCTACATTCAGATTTTGTTTTCAGAAGTTACATACTGCAGATTCACCAAAAAACTCTCTTTTTAGTGAATTTCTCCAAAGAAAGAAAACATTCTTTCTATACATGTGGAACAAACACACCATATTGATAAATGATTCAGGTATCTGTATATTTATTTACTTAACAATAGCATTCATCACTTTGTGACTATGACCTTAAATCACATTTTCCAACTATAAGCAATGTATGCACATTATATAAAATTTCAATGACACAAACATGTGTAAAGAAGGAAAAAATAGTTTGAGTTGTGTTTAAGACTTTTTCTAAGAATGTTTTTCTCAGAGTGCATGTTTTATCCATAATTATTGTATAGGAAATATTATGACAAAAGTTTGTGTGATGGTCAACTTAAGGGCTACTCTTAAATTTATTTACTTTAGGCTCTAATGCACCTTCTTACCAACAATGGTTCATGTACAATAGAGTATTTTAATACTTTATAAAAATTAAATGAAACTGGAACCTAATAGTGTTTATAGAAACATATGTCTTGGCAGATTGTCAGTATAATGGGTTACCCTGCCTAATGATAGCTGGGCCTTGAGGTAAGAACCAATATCATCAGTGACCACCTGGGAATCTGGGCTTGGGCAGGCACTGGCCTCTGGATAGCTCCTGTCATGCTCAATTTATAAAACTTAGAATGCAAATTCATCATTTTATAGGACAGTGTAAATCAGGCATGCAAATTATACACCATAGTCATGAAAATACTATATGAAACAATAAACAATAATATCCTAAGATTGAACAACCCCGAGCTTGCCTCCATAAGTTACCTTTGTGCAAATTCTTAGGCTACACTTGGACCTTTCTCCTAAAATAAGCAATTGTTTTTAAGGAATGAAGATAGGAAATATAATCTTGCAGTATACTTTCTGGGGTTGGAAGGTGGCATAGAGATTCCTCAAAGGCTTACAACTGTTGAGAATGAATATGATTTAAGATTTGCCATAGGGCTGGGGATGTGGCTCAAGCAGTAGTGCGCTGGCCTGGTATGCGTGCGGCCTGGGTTCGATCCTCAGCACCACATACAAACAAAGATGTTGTGTCTGCCAAAAACTAAAAAAAAAAAAATATATAAATATTAAAATTTTCTCTCTCTCTCTTAAAAAAAAAGATTTGCCATAATCAATATTGACAATCAACTAAAGGCCATCTTTCCCTGAGGTCATTTAAATTTGGCTTTTATTTTAATTACCTGTACTTAATTAAAAAAAGATTTCTGCGTTATTACAAAGAACCTTTTAAAATTTGTCTGTGTATCTGCTTTACAGAGGTGTTTGATGGATGTCTGGTTAGAAAGACACATGCATAAATAATATACTAGTATAGACACATCAATAGAAGATAAATAGACAGATATGTAAATGATGATGAATTGAGTATTTAATGTATGGTGTGTTCCCTTCATAGACAGTTATTCTTGGCTATTTTTTTTAATCAGTCTTCTAAAACCTGAAATTTAAATTAAAAAAATTCAATTAGTGAAAGCAGAAAGTTAAATTTTCTTCATACTCTCGCAGCAGATGCTATGAGAATCAAAGACAGGTGGCTTAAGAAGTACTAAAAAGAGCCATCACTTGTCTTTTTCATTTTCTATCTCTCTTTCTTTGTCATAATTTCTTCCTTTGCATTTCTTCTTTTTACTTCTTCTTAGGCTTCATCTTTCTTTTCTTTACACTTACACTTTTCTACTGTTCTATTTGCAAATCTTTGTTCACAATTGCCCTGTTTTTCTTTTTGTGGTTCTGTCTACCTTCTGTCAAAAAGGACCAAGCATTTATTGTAGATTTTGCTTTATATGATGATGGTTCAAAGCAGAAGGAGATCAAGAGGAGATAGGCCTTTCAAGAAGAAATATGCATGCTGCTCTGAATTAGCCATTTTCCTATATTGCAGTAGCCATCATTTTCAACCCAGATCTTAAACAAAAATTTGAGAAAGATGTAAAGAGAATTTGGAGTTTGGAGTTTAAAGTAAAATTATTTAAGTATCAATTAAAAATAGGAAAGGCAGGAAAAAAATGTAATGTAGAATGAAAGAAAATGAGCCTCAGAGAGACATAATTAAGAGGGAAATCACCAAGAAAATATTCATAATAATAGTGTTCCTCCTGAAAAAAAGAGTCACCTCCAGGAATTTAAAATCTTTGATAATAAATTTTGGATTCCTTTATCAATTATAGGATATAGTTCATATTATAAACCTAACTTACATCTATAGTATCATTCTAGGACATAGGAAGAATTTGTGTTTGGATATATCTCTGTACATTAATTTATTCAGCATTGATATTTGTGGTCTATACTACTTCAAGCAACATACATAAAGACCAGTAATTTCCTAGGCTCATGCACCAGTAATAAAATTGTACTTGTTTCTAGTTTATTCAACTCATGGTTCTATCTTGTTGTTTGTTTCTTGTATGCCTGCTAAAGTTTATATATACGTGCTTCCCAATCATTCAAAAGAATGAATTCTCCTCCTTCTCCATTATTAACTAATTGCATGGTCTTGGGTAGGTTTCACCCTCTGTTGATCCAATATATTAACCTGCAAAAATTGGTTTATGCTTCCTCCTATAAATCTTATATATCTAAATATTTATGAAAGTCATTAAAATGTTTTCTTCTTTGTTATTTTATACTTACTTCTCCTATTGATCACAGAATGCCCTCATTTTCATGGAGTTTTGCATGTTGTTTACTTGTTCATTTAAAGTCAGGATGCTACACCCCCTCTCCAACTATTTTTCATACTGGAAACATTTCATATTTTAGATGTGTCTGTTACTATCAATGTGTCAGTCAGACACAACATGTCAAAGAATGGCGTTTTTGCAACCCAGACAGAGGAGTCCCCACCACTGTCTATCTACCAGACATTCCCCACCTGTCTTCTGTCCTTATCAAGAAGATAAGTAAGTGGCTCATGTTCACCATACAAATAATTTAGTAGTTTGTCTAGATGGTAATGGCATAGCATCCATAATTCCTGAAATGCAGCTTTAACAGTGTAATATAATATGACATGAGGCACCCTCAAAGTGCAAGCCAGACAGCCCTGTTGTTAAGAGTGGTAAATTGCTCTGACCTCCTACTCACTGAAATACTGTGTTAGTACTACTCACCTCTGCTTGTTCTTTGAGTCTTTTTGAGCCATCTACCTGTAGGAAAGAAAGATTACTTTTAGACTACCTATCTGATACACACTCAAATTTGAATAGAAACTCTTAGCCTCTGAATTCAATGGCTTGGTGCTCTTTTCAACCCCACATCCCAGTGATTTGCCTCTTTTCACTAAATTCTATTGTTTTGTCCAATGTTAACATACCTACAGTCCTGAATTGGATAATTACACCTAATTCCTGCACTGTAAATTGAGATGTTTAGAGGGAGAGAAGCAGAATTGTTATACATTTAAATTCCTATGTAGAAGACAAGAACATTTCTAGAGAAAAAAAAAGGGCTCATTTCTCTAGTATGTTCTGAGCATTGCTTTTGATATGTGCCCCAATAAACAGAATTTTGTTCCCCACCTTGTATGCATGTGGACTAAAGAGAAGAAAATCATCTATTTTATTAAACTTATTAGAGTGATTTTGTGACTAATATAGTTACAAAGTAGTTGTCATTGTCATCATTGTAATAATAATGAGAGTACTTCTTTTAACTATACAAAGTTTCTATAATCATCCACCCATTTTCTCATCCTAATCCATTTATTATTTCATCTCTCCATTACATCCATCCAGCCTCCCATGTACCCATCCATCAATCCATTCATTAATTTCACACTTGTTTATGTGTATATACTATTTAAGACACTATGCAAGGAACCAGTAAAGAACTGGAAACTATCTTCATGGTGTTTATGATGTCTATCTATTAAAGGCAATTTCATCTGATGCTAACATAGTGTATTTTTACTTTATTAGAAACTCCCCAAAGCAGACAGAAATGAACATTTCCTGAGGCTTTAAAAATAGTGAAAATCCCAGCTTTCACCATTAGATCATAAGAACTAGACACTTAAACTTGATTTTGTATTTGCAGCTGAATCAGAAACTTGCAATCAATATAATCATGGAATCAATAGAATATTAATAGCCTTTCTTGTTATTAAAAATCCATGCAATATTTCAAATGGTGAACTCTTTTAATATGATTTTTTCTCTTTTTTCCCTTTAACTGTGATTAAAATTTTGTGAGAAAATAGTTTTTCCTTAAATCTCTTATTTTTGACCTGCAAAAGATTCTAAGCCTGTATTTCACAACTTTTCATTTCCTTAATCATTTATGAGAGATATTTACCACATCAATCTTGAAAACAAAATGCATAGTAGTAAAACTTTATGTATTTCAATCCATGCAGTTTTGACAGCACACAGAAATCATTTCACTTAGACTTTTAGCTAATTTTTATTTCTGTGGATTGTTTAACGCATGTTGATTAGATTTTCATTAAGATTTCTTTTTTTTCTTTTTTAAAGAATAGACTTTGAAAGCAAATAAAAAAAATTTACCACCAATTGTGGATAGTTAAGTGTTCAATAAACAGATTAAAAAATGAATTATAAGATTCTTATCCAGATACCTAAACACATTTATAGTTACTTTTATGCAAGTATAAATCCATTGTTAATTGTTTTCAACACTTCAGTATCTTATTTACTAGATTCCTCTCTCTACCTTACTGCCTACTCTCCCCATGTTACCACCCTAACTCTTTAGTCTTTTTTTTTTCATCTTCCAGATAATTTACTTCCTTGCTCTGGTTATTTCCATTCATAAAAGGATAGTTTTTCAGTTCCATTGCCAGCTTCAGTAATAGCAGTGTAAACGGTGTCTATCTTCATGGACATTTTATTCTAGTAGATATTTTAAGTCACTAAAACTTTCTGTCCCTTAGAAAAATTTCTTTCATTTCTCAAATGAGTACATTATCCTTATGAAAACTAGTTATTCTTGTGATAGTTGTACAATCACTCACATGCACACATTCTTATTCTTCAAAGAAATATGGGTACTTAGAGGCATTAAATATTTTATAATGAAAATTTACCTTTTGATATTCAAGTATAGAAATTATTTTTTGATGTTAATTTTGTTGTCATTAAAGAGAAAGCTCATTAGAGGCAAATGATGAATACTGAATTCCATTTACCTGTTATTAATTCTAGAAGCATTTATTAAATTTTCATTTGAGTGAGACATGTAGGAAGTGTATTTCTTTCAGTTAGTTTTCATCACTGTGACTAAAATCCTTGACAAGAACAATTTAGAGTAGGAAAGTTTATTTTGGCCTATAGTTTCAGAGGTTCAGTCCATGGTCAGCCAAATCCATAGCTTCAGAGCCACCATAAGGCAGAACATCATGGTGGAAGGGCATGGCAAAGGAAACAGCTGAGGACATGACAACTAGGAAAGAGAGAGAGAAAAGGGGAGGGAAAGAGCACAAGAGCACAAGAGAGTGCTCCACTCATCTGGGACAAAATATAAACCCCAAATTCGTACTCCTAGTGACCTACTTGCTCCAACCACACCCTACCTACCTATAGTTACCACTCAGTTAACCAATATCAGTAGATTAATCCACCGATTAAGTCACAACTGTCATGATTTTATCATTCCACCTCTAGACATTCTTGCATTGTTTCACATATCAACTCCTGTGGGATATTTTATATCTAAACCATGATAATAAAATGTTTTTCTGAAAGAAGATACAGATTTTCTTAAAAATAGTAAGTGTATGCATGATATGAAACAACAAGAACATAATTTAGGATAGACAAATGCATAATATAAATACAGATGGAAATAAAAATAACATTATGAATTATTTACCTACTTGTAAATATTTCAGAAACTTTGATAGGCCTTTTACCCTCTCTGTAGCACTCAGTCTCCTTATCTTTAAAATGAGCAAATTAAATTAAGTGATATACACAAACCCTTTTCTTCAGAGTTCTTCAGGCTGTACAAAACCACATCTTAATAGTTCTAGAAAAATGTAATTGTCTGTAATATTGTGAATCAAAATGTTCCTTAGGATACAGTGGAATCTGAGGTTTCCTAACTCATGGGAACTTTCTAAAGAGATCATTCATTTCTGTTTATTATCCAATCATGTTTTCAAGCCTTTTCTCCCAATATAATTACTAATAATTTTCCCTTTTATCTAAAAAATCCACTTTGGATGATGAATTATTTTATTACCCTACCTGAGAAGAAACTGATTAATATAGTTTAGATTTGGTGCCTTTTCTGGGCTAATTAATTTATCAGGGAAATTGAATACAGTGATTGGCTATAGCTGGATCATATACTAATACTTGAGGCCAGAGACTTGGGGCTTCTGAAACATAGGAGATTAGAAAAGAGCATTCCCCAAAGGCAAGAGCATTTTCTACCAGACAGAAAGAGTAAAGGTATACTTTTTGTCAAGGTTAAACACATATTTGTCTACTATTTGTCTAAGGTATGTACAAGGAATTCTGACAGAGGCACTGCCAACATTGGATGGAGTATATAATCATTGAGTATTATGCACTTGATGTTTACTTTAAAAACTGAAGATAGTCATAGCACATACCATGAATAAGTCAACGCATTCAATCGGCACATATATTCACATATGTATGGTTCATGACATATGTGTGTGTATAAATATATATGTAATCTATATGAATGTATATATACTCATATGCAGCCTAAATTTGGCTAAATGCCAATAAATACCAAGCTAATTATTAGAATACTAATATAGGCTCACAATTGTTTATATGCAAGCAAAATGACTTTTTTTTTTGCTTAAACAAATATCTTAAGGATGTTTTTGTTTGTATTTTTAAAGATATTTTTCTTCCTACCAGACATGGTGATATGTTTAAATTAGAGCAGTGTAAGCAACATGTGTACACTTTGCTTTCCTAGCTAGGCTGATCCTCAGTCAGCAGTTTCACAGTATGACACTTTTCAGGAAGAGTGGAGATCTTTCTGAAGTGAACAGTGATTATTCATCACAACAGAATTGCAAATGGTTCCTTAATGAAACAATTCACTAATGTCTGTTAAATATTTAGATATGTATTAGCTTAAATTCGGTCTTTAGCCTTAACATGTGAAGTCACAATGAAAATATATAATTATCAGTTAAAAATATCATCATATCAGCTGTTTACAGTATATTTAGGATGTTCATCACCAAATGTCTTTTTCACTATGTTATGTTATAGTGAAGTACATTATTAAAAAAATGACTATGTTTAAATATTCTGTTTTGGATTGCTATTTTGAGCAATGGACTCATGAAATAAGATTGTTTATGGAGTAATATAAACAAGTATACCATATATAGTATATATAATATAAACAGGTATACCATACATAGTAGACTACTGTACTACTATATACTACTAGATAGTGGGACATAAAAATATCAAGACCAAGCCTCTCATCTCAAAGAGATCACAATGTGAAGATGGAACAAACTTGGACAATTTAATAAATATCTATATGTAGCTATATCTGTATATTCAGTGATACTTTATGAGAGGACATTTTTATCCTATAGTCCATAGATAGTGAACTAATTATTAGAGTGATTTTCTGTGGGAATTGAAATAGTGAAACTAATTCCTCATAAAGAAGAATTCAGGGGTTGGTTACATATGACTTGAGAGAGAAATTTCAACATGAATCTTAGAGGTTTAAAAAGGATGATTGAGTCAGCAAAGGAGTATGTAGGTTGATATCAGTAAATCACACCTCAGGTGCATTAGATCCTGGGCAACAAGCTTTTTCCTTGATAGATTCTGCTGGATATTATGTGGAAGCTCTGAGCTATTACTGCCTAACAAAGTACAAGTGGATATTGAATGACCAATAATTTACTGTAAGTCCTTGCCTTGTTCATTTCCCAGATGTCCTTGGCACCAGAATTTTCTGAAGAAAATGCATGGTTAAAGCAGATCAACATCATGCTATTGGTGGGTCTTCCCTTGTGAACATCTTTACTTAAGCAATTCCATTCCAAAGGTCAGGGTGAAGGGATAATGCAGTATTTGCTAGTGAATCCATTCCATAGCATTTGCTGCATATGCCCAGGTGACTATACCTGTGTGATCAAACCAGTGCAGAGATATAAAGAAAAGTTAATACTAAAGAAGAAATAAAAAAAAAACAAGAATAAGGAAAGATGTGCTATGTAAGAAACTGTGGTGTCTAAGCAGAACAAGATCTGAAGTGACTGAGAGTGGTGCTGATGTGGGGAAGCCAGCCATGGAAGGCACCTGACTTTTGGGATGCTTAATGACAATGCCAAATGTTGACACATCTGCACATCTGGTGGACAAAACCTGTTAAAGCAACAGAGGATTGTACCCTAGAAATGCAAATTAACAACAAAAGAAATTGGCCAGCTAGTTTCTCTAGGAATATACGAGAGAAGCAAAGAAATCCAGGAGCTTTTTAAAATTTTATAGAGGGTATTAGTTTAGCTTTAATCTTTGCAGAATTTCCTTAGTTCAGACGGAATGAAGCAAAGAGGCAATTTAAGTCAGAATTCAGCTGTTTTCCTTTAACTTTGCAGCTTTTCTTTGCTCTTCTATTTTCTTTTTTCACTTCTGAACATCAAGCTCAGGGAACACATACACACAGCACTCCAAATGTACAATCTTTTACTAGTACTTTATATACAAGTGAGCCCAAGATAGAGTTTGGACATAATGTGCTTACAGCTGTACAATGAAATGCCAGAGTTGGTAGTTCACATAGGCTCTGGACTGCTGGGCAGTAGCTTTTGCTCGTTATGTTATAAACTTGTGGATCAAAAGAAAGACTTTCTCTCCATGCCTCCACAGAGCATCTGACTTCAACCTGCAGGGTCAGAAGGAAAGACCCAGATTCTCACTATTTGCTTCCCTGCCCCCACCAACCTTCCCACTGCTCACCCCCCCCAAGTCCCTGTACTGTCATCAGTCAATCCTGGTTCAGAATTGCTCATTTCTGGCACTGGTCCTTTGTTTGATCCTAACTGCTTTGCGATATAACCTTTTCTCTCTCTCTCTTTTATTCCCCAGTGTTTTCTACAGTGCCGGTTTTGCCTAGTTCACTTACTTAACATCTCTGTTCTTTAGCATTTCTGAGCCTGCCCACCCCATCATCTCTACTGAGGCCATTGTTATGTCTGCCTTGGATCTTTGAAAGAGCCTGCAGCCTGCTTCAGTGTTTTCTGTTGCCCCTTCAATCTATTCAACACATTGTAGGCAGAGCTTTCTAAATGCTGATTCTAATAATATCATTGCCTTTCTTATTATGCTTCAATTGCTCCCCACTCTTCTTGAGAATAACATTTAAATTATTTTCTGCCTACTTTCTTTTCCTACCTCACCTTCCTCTTATTATCCAGTTTATTCAAAATGTAACCACATAGTATGGGCACATCTTCTACTGTGTAATTCTCTTTCCCAATTCTTCTAGACTTTCTTTTTCCTGACTCCAATTTCTCCTTTGATTCTTATCTCAGTTTTCACCTCCATTAGGAAAACTTGATGACCCATCAGGATCTTAGTTAAGAATTCTTTTCCTGGGGCTGGGGATACAGCTTACTTGGTAGAGTTCTTGCCTCAAATGCACAGGGCCTGGGATTCAATCCCCAGCACCAAAGAAAAACAAAACAACAACAGCAACAACAACAACAAGAACTCTTTTCTGTTCAAGACCATCTGGTTGGGTTAATGTTCTTATTTTTATTTTCTTGGTTATGCTTCTGCCTCACAATACTGCCAACTCCTTGAGAACCCTGACATCATAGTCATTTTCAGCATCTAGTACAAATTTATATGTTCTTTGAATCTGAACAGTTCCTTTATCTTCTATATTGAAGACCTCTTCCATGCTTTCTTCTTTGGTGTAGGGAATCAAACCCAGAACCTTACCAGGCTGAGAATGTGCTATACCACTGAGCTATACTCCCAATACTTCACCCTTCCTGAACATACTTTACTAAATGTTTCCCAACATACATTCTTTGAATGATTTTCTGTATCGTTTAGGCCATTGTTTTTTTTTTCATTAAAATAAACACAAATCCTTAAATCCCTCTATCATTCATGCAGATTTATCACATAATGAGTCCATATTATTAAAATTATCCATTCACAACTATTTGAATGCCTGAGGAGCTAGACATTCTTCTAGGAGAGTTAGCAATAAATGTGATGTCTCTGATCACACATGATCATCTCAGAATCTTCTCTTTCCTCAATTCTCCCCTCCTCAAGAAGGATTCATTCTCAAGCATAAATTTTATGTGTATTTAACATTATTTTCTAAAATGTTCACTCCTTGAACATTTACTGAGCAGATAGTATGAACTAGGCAGTGTTACATATTGAGGACTCTGCAGCTCAGGATTATGATATATTATAAAACTTAATTATATCTTTTTCCTATGTTTTAAATCCATGATTCACAATTCTTCTTTTTTTTCCTGCAACATAGTATAAACTTGGGGATGGTGGAAATCATCTTATTTATCAGCCCTATATCATAACTCTACAACTAGATACATAATGCTATGTAAAAGCTATTCAACTCTGCTTTAGAAGTTAAATATCCACATAGAAGACAGCAAGAGAAAAAAAATTACAAAATTTTACATAAAGTTTTCAAAGCACCCAGACTGAAGGGCACACACCTGTAATCCCAGCTGAGGCAGCAGGATTGGGTAGCAAGTTAAATGTCAGCCTGGGTGATTTAGCAAGACCCTGTCTCAAAATTAAGTTTTAAAAAGGACTGTGGCTATAGCTCAGTAGTAGAATATTTGTTTAGCTTGTAAGAGACTCTGGGTCAATTCTAATAAATTTACAGATGTGTGTCTAAGACGAAAAGAGTTTCAGACCTTCCCTGGGTTTATGAAGTAACCAGCAGCTGAGCTGGGCCTGGAGCCTATCACCTCAGCCATATGGGACATATACAGCTATCCATGTCACAAGAGAAATGCACTTTTGCCTACATAGTTTTTTTTTTTGTTGTTGTTGTTGTTGTTACTTAAATTCAACAAGGACTTTAGCAAGTATATATTGTTGTGTATGTTCATGCATTCATTCATTTTTGCATTCATCAAAATAATTGTTGAGCAACTACTTTTCGTCTAGCATTGGACCCTAGATTAGTGAAAAAAACACACAGAGATTCTCTTTCTAAAAAAATATTTTCTTTTTTTTTTTTTTAGATGTTGATGGACTTTTTTTTTCATTCATTTATATGTGGTGCTGAGAATCAAACCCAGTGCCTCACACATGCTAGGTAGAATATTTGTTTAGCTTGTAAGAGACTCTGGGTCAATTCTAACAAAGCTCTACCACTGAGCCACCTCCCCAGCCCAAGAGATTCTTATCCTTAAGGTCTATATGTAGTGTAAGGAAATAGTCAGAAAATAATTGAAATAAATAAGTGAAAATTTTAGTATATTAACTGGCAATAAATACTATGGAAAACAAAAATTAAGTAGTAGGGAAATAGTTTCCAAAGAGTAGTGTGTGTGTGTGTGTGTGTGTGTGTGTGTGTGTGTGTGTGTGTGTAGAGGGTGCATTTTAACATGTGTAGCCAGACAGAAGGCACTCCAGATTAAAAGAAGAGCAAGTAAAGAGCTCTAGAGGAAGGAGCTTGCATAGGGATTCAAAAACTAGCAGGATACTAGAGTGGAGTAGAATGAGTGATGAAGAAAGAAAATACAATCAATTAGAGAATGGAATGTGAGGTCTACAGGGATTTATAGATCACTATTAAAATAACACTCACTTTAGTTTGCTATTGGTGATGTTTGAGAAGGAGAATGACATGGTTTGATTTATGTTTTTAAAGAACCATCTGACTGCTATGTTAAAAATAGATTTCAGGATGCAGGGCAGAAGTGAGAAGACCAACAGGAGGTTATTGTAATGGTCTTGCAATGATTGTGGCTTGGACAAAAGTAATAACAGTGGAAGAAATTATATTTTTTTTGCTGATATAAATAAGATTATCTCATGATATATGAGATAAACTATGATGGGAAGCTTAATTGCATGAGCGATTAGAAAGAAGGAGCTCTGAAAAACTGATGTACAGAAAACATTGGGCATATGCAAGAAAATTGAAAATTATGTTTCAGATAAAAGATGTTTAATATGTCCGTTAAAATCCCAAAGGAAGATTTTGAGGAAACCAATGGTTGAACAAGTCTAGCAACCAAGAAAAATGTGCAGAATTGAGATAGGATGGGTATGTTAGGTTTCACAGGAAATAAAAGAGTTGCTCTAAAATATTACATGTGCTTTCTAGAAATGTGCCATCTACTGATTGAACTTGATAGATACCTAAAAGTGATTAGCAACAATGCAAAACAATAGAAGTGGTATTTTTAATAAGTATGTCAGTACTAAAGAATGCTGAGGACGACAGATACAAGACCCCTCATAGGAAGGAGATGTACCCTTAAGGAGAGTTTCATAGTGAAGACAGGATTTGAAATGGCATTGATGTTGTGTTGAATTTCAGTAATTACAAAGGCAAGAGAAATCCCAACTCCAGACAATGGTGAATTAGGATAATACAAAACTGTTAAAACACAGAATAGGTCTTCCTATCTGTCTAAAAATATGTGTATTTGGAAACCTCAAACTAGACTATTAAGGATAAAATTGTACTAGAAGCTAGGTGAACTTGTTTTGGTAAAGGATATCACTGGTGATTTTTGGGTCAAGATAATAAATACATTATTTTCAGTAAATGATTTTGGTGGTGACATTTTACATATTCAGTTTTATAAATCCAGCTTTAGTACCTCCTCTAAAATATTGTTCATTAGGGAGCCCTGGGGCCTAATTAATATTTTTTTAAAAGTATTTAATTGATTTTGAAAACTTTTTATTGTTTGAAAATATATAAGTAGACCTAAAAAAGATATATAAGTACTGTTTGTATAAAATTACTAGTATGTTCCTGAGTTAATTTTTGTGACCATTGTGAAGCAGTAATATTAATGCTATGGATTTGGGCAGTCCAAGGCAGTATATATCTTTTTGCTCTAGGCAGGCTATCAACCCTATAAGAAAATAGGCAATTTTCCTGTAGCCAGTAAAAATCATCCTGCAGAAGAGAAAAGTTACAATAGGAACTAAAGTGCTTGAAAATACTTTAAAAATCAAAACATGTTCCCCTTCCATGAAGTGGTTGTATTTGCCCTGTTTCTAGTCCTACCTTAGTCTTCCAAGCCGACTGTATAATCTGAGTCTTTCTCTAGAGATAATTCAGGGTGCAAGCCTCTTCAAAGAAGGGATTTGTGCTTGCTAGCAGCTCCCAGAGCTCTGTTCCGTCTAGTAGTTAAGATCTCCAGAGTGGCTTATGGGCTTTGTGTAATTTCTATCTGCACCCAGACAGCCGGACTTCATTTCGTTTTATTTGCATTTAATAATAAGCCGTCTTTCCTTGGCTGTTAAATTGTGAATTATCAAACACTATCAAATCCTCCCTTCCCATATTCTGGCTATACTTACTTTGAAATAGACCCATTGGTAACATACTGGTTCCAAGGAAAAGCGGGCTGTATGCCATGCATTTCAGGTTGGGAACTACTCTGATATATTTCTTTTGGAACTGCAAATGCCATTTCTGATCTAATGTGAACACTGGCAATGGCGGAGTGATCTTTGTGGTGGATTCATCTTTAATTATTAAAACAGCAGAGATCGTTCATGGCTCTTTGAAGTTCTTATTTTATTTTCAGAAAAGAAATGTACAGATTGCTGCATGTGAAGCAGAGTAGATAGTGGGAGTAAAAAGAACAAAAAAGGAGCAGAATGATAGGAGAAATAGGAAATGGAAGGGAATAGCGATAACATAGAGGAAAGGAACTGTAGAAAGTGAGAACAAAAGACAGGGGTGTCCTGCTCAGTAGGAAGCTGGTGCATGATTCTTGATAACATTTGAGAGTGGATTTGAAACGTCATCACTAAGTCATTATTGGTTGATATAAATGCACCTGTCTGTTGCTACTGACTGGACCTATAAAAGCTGATAGTCAAGAGAAGGATAAGGAAGGAGGGGGGAAGATTACATATTAAAACTTGTTGAGAGATTGTGGCCTCTTGCAATGGCTTTGGGAAGAAAAATACATATTAGCTCAATAAATCAGGCGAGCGGGAATGGGGTAAAGAGTTGGAAGGAAAAAAGAATTACAGAATAAAGAATTACTGTATATCAAGCATTAAAGATCTCAGTGTGTTGTTTTTTTCTTTCTGTCTAAAATTGTCCACTCTTGGCAATTAGGAAGTGAGCATAATGAGGGGGCTGGTCTGAGTCATGATTTAATGAGTCAAAAATTGCAGCAGGCTGGCATCTGTTACACGGAAGCACTAGTGTGTGTGGAGTGGGAGGACAAGGTGTCATTTTTCAGGGGAGAACATTACTGAAGCTTTCCTCTGGCTCAAGGTTTATTGACAGAATTCTTCATGGGCCTAGGCTACTAGTAACAGAGGGACCATTAGGGCAGAATTTAGGTACATGGCCTCTGTGAATGCTATTCTCAATGTTATTACTATAATTGTGGATAATGTTATGTACATATATCAAAAACTAATCATTTAGTTGCCTTTCCCTCTTTGAGGAATTTGAGACTTCTGGTTTATAGCAAAATACCCATAAGTTCAGTTTGGGTTGAGACTGGGATAATATTGCTATATACATAATCTGGATGTCAGCCAATGTAGTAAGGATCCATTATTTAATTGTCCTCTAATTTGACTTCTATAGGATTAAAATAAAGATTCTCCAATTAAAAAAAAAAAAAGAAACATGGAAAGAAAACAAAAACTTTTGTATAACAGGTGCCTTAGATACATGGTGGAGTTTGAGGCACTGGAGTTAGAGAATCAGATTTCCCAGTTTTCCATCTATAATATAATCAGTTCCAACCCAAGACATGTTCATGAAACAGGACTCCTGTGGAAATGATAAACAAAAGCCTCACTTCCTTGCCATTGCACACAAATGAACAACCGTATAATCTCATCTATTCTTAATGCCACCAACCTTGCAATACAACAAAAGCTAATTAGAAAGAGCTTTTCCATTTAATCAAGGCATTATATTTAGATTATCAATAAAATATTATCTCCACAGACTCACTTTAACATTGCACAGCTATAAGTTGAAAAGATACCTTAGACTGGAAAGTAGACCCTGAAATGGAGAAGTGCATAAAAAAAATTTATCAGGCATCCTTCCTAGGAAAAACCACTAGAGAAGCAAGTAAATGATTATAGAAGGAGAAAAAAATGGAGTGAGAGGAGTGAGTGCGATATCATGACAAACTGCACTGTTTGTAATATTGGCTAATTCCCCAGGCAAGTTCTAAGGGCAGTGAAAAGCCTACTCACTTCAAGAGTGCCATATTTTAGGCAAAACAAACTAGCAGGCCATGGACAATCCTCTGATGAAGACCTTCATGAACTGCTGTTCTGAGCAAAACTCCAAGGAGACAATATTCAAGATAATTATAGAGTATTGGAGAGATTCTAAACAGACCGAAGACAAAATCTGCTACAGAGGAGTGGCCCTTTATTGGCTCCAGATTGGCTGCTAAATGTACTGCTCCTTAGTTGGTCCTTGTTTTCCTTCTGTTGCCCTCACCCATTTCCTTCCAGCTTTATAGAACTCTTTCCACTCTCTCAAATGCACCATTTTGTTAGGTTTCCTTTCCTTTATATATGGCTTTCTCTATCTAGAATGCTCTTAACTTCCTCCTTTTCTTTGATTGTTAAACTCTTGCCTGGCGTTCGTTGAAGGCCCAACTCAAGCTCTGCTTCCTCTGTGAGGTTTTTCTATGGCAGCACAAGGAAGACTTACCACTCTTTTCATTATGGAACTATGAGATCTTTCATCTCCAACACAAAACATATCCCATTATATTGTAATTTAATTTAAGTTTTTTAAAAAACTTCTGGGACTCCATCCTTTGGTTATTTATTTATTTTTGAAAACTCCAAATCGTCAAACTATGTCTGACACAAGGTTTGGATCAGTGAGTGTTACTGGATGTAATAAATGTGTATCTTTAAAATTTGAAGGTAGAAAACATTGAAATTTTTACTTGAAGTTTCCCTTGAAAGTAATCAGATACAAGTTCCCACCCAATGTAGAAAACTCTACAGCATCTACAAATACTTGATGTTTACTCTGGTTAGTCTAAATAACAGTCCAGCTTAAACTGCCACTTTTTGTTTAATTAGACAGGATGTGTTGGTAATAACCAGGTGTGGTCGTGCTTGCTCCTTGCACCAAAAGCTCCACACACTTCTCTTAGTAATTAGAGCTTGGATTATATGTAAAATTCCTTTTCAGTTTTCTACATCAAAATTAGTTGTATCAACAGTCAATGCTTACTACTTTGAGGAAGCAGTAGAGAATACCAACGTAGAAGATAAATTAATATCATATTCAAAGCTGACAATATCCACTGCTAGACATTTCATGGGCATTCACACTTGTGCATATGTTTTCCCCTTGGTTTATGTCCAGAATAGGGTGTCCTCTAGCTACTTTTTTTTTCTGAAACTCTTCCATGCATTAGTTCATCATGTGACCAAATGTATCAGTGCAGTTCTGGCTTTCAAGTAGTCTTTATAAGGAAGAATAGGAAATAAATATTCCAAAGCATTTTGTTATTGGAGGAATGACACATGTACAATTTGGACAAGGTACAGGTCTATTTCAGAAGGGGGAAATTATGAATGATCTAGAAGAATTAAAAGACAGAACTTATATTAACATTATTGCAATGCAAAATCATCCAACATCACTGTAGTCAAAACAATCTTTCTCTCTGCTCATTAGCCTAACTATTAGTAAGTTTCTTTTCTACTCTTATTCCAACTCTCTCAGACTTATTGGAACTTGTATCATCCCTTGCCTATCCTACCACAGCTGGAAATTGGCTAGATTTTGGAAGAGACACTGGAGAGCCCTTGTGTTTGCATTTTTTCCTCAAAGCCATCTGTTCACAGAATGGATTACAGTTGCCTCCAGTTAAAAAGCAGACTGTATTAGCCAAAGGTCGGGTGAAAGTCTCAGAATTCTGACTACTAAAACCCTCTTTCCCATTCCTCAAAGATACAAATAATAACACCTGCAAATAGAACCTGGGTTCTTCAACTATCCTCTTATGCTTTTGATTAGGGACCTTCTACTGAAAATTGGCTAATGCACCCCTTCTTTCTCTAGGTTGGCCTTCTATTTCTTTATCTAAATGTATTTTCTGTTGGATGCATCTCTTATTAAAAAAAAAAGTAGGAGAAGGAGAGGGAAACTAAGATGAAGGAGAAGAAGAAGTCTCTTGTCAATCTCAATTTACCTTTAAATTTGCTTGTACTCAGAACTTTCAGAACTGTGGTCCCAATGTACATCACGGTTAGTCGAAAGAGCTGTTGTCCTTTGGCAGATTATGTTGGCATCATCTTCAAAGGAAAGTTTTGGGTATTTCAGTCTCTTTGCTTTGCTTATTGGGGATCAGGAGTAGAGGAAGAGAGAATACATTGAAGTTGAAAATTTAAAGTCTTACCAAATTGTGGGGTGACCTCTTTGGAATGTATGAGCTATCCACCTCCCCTTGTCCAAAATTTTCTCTTGGCATCTAGTAAAATAATTTTTATGTATGTTTTAGAGCACTTATTTTAATTAAAAAGGATTTTAAAAAGTGGAAGAGTCCTTTAGTTAGTTCCAGCCAATTACAGAACAATGTGCCTTTGAGTTATGGAAGCAGCTGTTGGTATAAATTATACAACACTATGAAATGGTGGAAGTAATTGAGAATCAAAAGCTAAATGAAAAAATACTGAAAATTGGTGTCTTCACCTTTACCTTCAGGGGAACTGATAAAAGGCTTCTTAAAATCTTGAAAAAATAGAATCAATGTAAATTTCTTCCTAATGACTTCCTAATTTCTTAGTCAAGTGGCCTAAATGTTTTTTCTCTACACTTCTGCAGTATTTGCTTCAATACTACACAAACTTTGTCATACCTATTTCCTCCTTGGCTACTATGCTTCTTACTCTCACCCTCCTACTATGAATCCAAATGTGAGTATGTTCCTGTGTTTTTCTACTTTTGTCTTTTATTTTTGTTTCAAAATATGGAAGTAGATCCTATTTTCAAACACATCAAGCCTATATATATTTCCATATCTACAGCTATATCTATTTACAATGTGTCAGTATTCAGTCTCAGTTTCTATGTTATTTTTATATTTCCATTGGGAAATCCCAATATTGTTTGCCTTCTCATTTAGATACTCACATTTAATACTCAACTTACTTTCTTTTTTCCCAGTGCTGGATGGGGGAAAAATAAAAGGCTGCTTTTCTGTTATAACTTCTGTATTTTATGTTTGGAAATTTTGGACTGTGGTTCTTAAATGCATATTCATTTACCCAAACATCACTAATTAATTATCTAATTATAATTCATTATTTATAATGTCACCTGCTCAGTTACTATCTGTTTCTACACGTTTATTCCTCATAACTCTCCAGAGTCCCTTGTATAGTTACTCTGCCTCCAGATTTTCACCTTTCTAGTCTGCCTGTCATTGCCTGACTAGTATTTCTATCCTAATGGTATTCCTGTCAGTGCTTTATTGTTATTATATAACAATTAATAACGTATAGTTAATAACAACTGATTATATAAACTTGCAGTAGAAAGCTATTTCTCCTTATTCTGGTGTCACGTCCTCCATCATGTGTCCTCAAACTTTCTTTTTGAATTTATTTGTCACTGCTTTCCTTCTCTATTCTACATATTAGATAAATATTGTGTCTGAGATATTCTCTAATTCTACTTTATCTTGTCCCATGGCTTTACTTGACCAGACAAATCTTCTCACAGACTCATCTATCCTTCTCCAAAGTTCGAAGCTCTGCCTGTCAGATACCTAGTCATCTTTCAGAATCCAGTTTAAATGTCACTTCTTCCATTAAAACTTCCCTGATTACATTAGCTGGGGGCTCCAGGATGGAAAATAGCATTAAATGAAAAAGAATGTGTACCATATGACTGTGCTGGGAATACTACAGAGAATTAGTGGGCAATAAGACTGGCAACATAGATTATGACCAGATGGTTGGGTAACTTGAAGGTAAGATATAACGTCTTGAGGGTTTTTTTTCTTTAATTAGAATGGAATTATAGGAAAATTAGGCCTTTCATTGCATATAGGATCTATTAGAGAATAAAAAAAGCTTCTCAGATACCACTCTGACTCTTAGGATACATATCCCAGGATCCTAACCAGTTTGCCACACTGCCTACTCTGTTGTTGAAGATAATGCATGCTAGTTGTCTAAACAGATTTGGGTTACAAATCTTTCTCCACTGCTTTACTAATCATGTATCCTTGGGCCTCTTTCAAAGTTAGTTTCTTCATACATACAATGAGGTAATTATAGCAAGAATTTCCAAAAAAAAAAATTTGAGGCTTAATTAAGTTAATACACATAAGGTACTTACCACAGACTCTGACCCATGGTAAATGCTCAGTAAATGATGACTATTTGTACTACTAGTAGTAATATCAATAATAATAACTACTTTTAATTCATTTTATTCACATTTCAAAAGTTTTAGTGACACATACCTATTAAAACCACCAAGCTAATTTTCCTTTGCTTATATAAAAACACTATCCTAAACAGTACCCAAGACATTCATTACTTTTTAGATTATGTGCTGTATTTGTTTTCTGAAATATCTACACAGTCTAAATATTTATATGTAGACACATAGTCATATTAAAGAAATACATTCCTATAAAATTCAAAGGTAATTATATAAGAGTCTTTTAACAATTATGCAAGACATAACCAGAGATTTATGAATCCTTCAATTTGCAAGGAATAGCAGATAATGGTAACATCCCACTGAGGCAGAGGTTGGGAAATCTAAGAATTCCCTACATTGCAGCTTCCATAGCCCTGAAGTTCAGCTTGGCCCTGGTGAAGTTAGAATTTATTATATTCTTGCATATTTGAGTGTTCTCAAGTAGTGATAATTAAAAAAAAAATCCTTGATGGCAAGAAACTCTCTTACTTGCTAAAAGCAATTTATGTGACCTTATTCTGCATTACATGAAAGTGTCTCATAGAATCATAATACTTTCAACCTTGCAGAAAATTTAAAGGACTTTAACCAACATTCTCATGTGACAGTTGTTGAAAGCAAATCTGTAAGACAGTGAATACTGTGGCCAAGCTTTTACAGCTAATTTCAGTTTTCCCTAATTTCAATCTTTCTTTTGAAACTCAGGAACAGAGAGATGAACCTGGTATTTCCCATTTACTTCTTTCTCTGGTTTTCTTTTATTATTCCTTATTTATGAGTTTCTTGTGGAAGTAACAGAAGCAAGATTCTGACTGTGTGGCCCAGTATAGCTAAGTGACTAACACACTCTCTGCTTTATCCTAAAATCCAATCAGCCATATGACTGCTTACCCAGCACATCCATAATTCACTTCCCATATCCTACTTGACAGGTTTTGATATATAGGTTTGAAAGTGAAAGGCCAGGGAGAGCTTTGCATGGCTATACATGCTGGACCTCTATTGATTAGGAAAATGTAAGCATTTATAAAATAATGTGAAATAATTATTCCTTCTAAAATATGTGACTCAAAATGAAATGTGTTTTCTGTGTGGGTGGACAGGAGGTGATATTAAGAAAAGGAGGAAAATCACAAAACACCTCCTCCAATTTACTTCCTTCTCTGCTTAGGAATTTTAGATTGTTCACATGTACTGAGAACAATGCACCATCTGTCATCAATATTGGGAGTAATCCAAATGATTTGTTAATTTTTTTAACCATGTATACATTGAAAATCATACAGTTCACCTCACTGTGTTCCGTACATTAATGAATACATGTTGGAGAATGCAGTAAATCTCAAATTCCCACTGTGTATCCGACTCACCTTATGAGCTCAAGACAAATAAACCAACACAGATTTCCAAGTCCAACATCTAGAAATACTGATTCAAGTGGTCTGGAATGTGGTCTATGAGTTGGTGTGTCTTTTGAGGTGACTCTAACGTACAGACTGTTGAGAAAAACTGATCTAGTGTTTCCAGAACCCATGGTAATTCATAACTAAGATGGATGAAATAAAAGAGTTCTCTTCACAATAAACATAATAAAAGAAGAGTTAACTTCATTCTGGGTTGAGATGTGAGGCAGCAGCAGATGAGGAAATAACTGAAGAAGTCTGAAGGATCCTGCTGTGGTCTTTTTTCTAAATTACTTGACATTACATTTTAATCAGAGGAAGATGGTAGATTACTTCACATTGTGATCAGAGATGGACCAAATAATTCTCTGGCATGATTAATGAATCTCTTCCCACACAAGTGAAATGGGTTTACATTTATTCAGTTTAACAAAATACCTTTACATGCCTTGGTTTGAGTAAGGTGAACAGGTTTAGATCTCATCTGAAGGAGGGACGACCTAGACTGCAGCTATTAGACACCAATACACTAATGAGCCAACTATGTCATCTAATCAATGTGTGAAAAATGGGCAGTTCTCACTAATTCCCTGTTAATGTTCTCATAATGATCTGTCAAAGTACTAGAGCTAATGGCTGGCAAAGCAAGGTTGACCCAGGTTCACTGGGATAATCCCAGCATTGGTGAACAACAACATGCATTGACGGGTTGTCACTTTGATTTTTCTATTCTGTTTCTCCTCCCCTAGGGAGTGTGCGTGTCATTTTCTGTATACTTTTAAATGTGAACTTACATACCTCATTTTTCTTTCATTATCTTGTTTTCCGGCCTTATGCTGCATCTGTTCTCACTATTTTTTTTTCTTTTTTATTAGAAAAGGTCATGATGTGAATACTGGATGGAAACTCTGAAGCCCTAGGGTATCTAGTCTTGGTTCTATTGTGAGGTTATGTTATTTCCTCTTTCTCTGTCTCTTTCCTTTTATGAATAAGGAATGGATAAGTCATAGGTTTCTTTTGCTTTAAAATAATAGAACCCTCCACTTCTGTTGAATGTGTGCTCAATGTGGCCATAGTACAATTTTTCCCTTAAGTTTATTACCATGGCAACATTTTTGATCCAGGGTACATACAGCAAGAAAGAGAGTAAGCAGGCTAGGTGCCTACTATTAGTCAATGGAACGAGAAATGGGGCAAGTGCTGGAGAGACTGAGAAAAAGGAGAAAATAGGACCTTTACATTTGAACGCTACTTCCAAGTACATAGCAAGGTAACACTGCTACCTCCAAACTTTCTCCTATAGCAGTTATTCTTGCAGAAGATTTCTTATTTAGAATCTCTTACTAAATTACCATAGCCCTGTTTTGGATCAATATAGCAACCAGTGAATGGCTCAGAAACCCCTTCTCATCAGTTTTTAACGTTTCTGTGAGATAACTGGTGCAGATAATAATTATCCTTACTTTGTTGATAGAAAGCAGGCCATGGGAAGTGAACAATTACCAACAGAATAGATATACGTTGCACATTTTTTTCTGAACAATCCTCTCCTATAGATTGTTCTTTTTCCTCTGTGTGTTGACTATTTTCAGTAAATGGAACTCAACATAGTAATTTTTTGGGGGGGGGAACACATTACAAATGTAAAAATCAATTTTATCTCAAACTGTCCAAAAGCAGGCCATCTGCCAGATTTAACTCCTGGGCTATAGTTTGCCAACTCCTCCCTGAGCATCAGGATGATCTTTCACGGTCCCAAGAAACTTAGGCCAAGAGGAAGAGTGAAGTTCATGAGCATCTTGCTCATAAGAGGGGACATTAGTATATACTGATGCATAAAATGTACATTCAAAAGGTGGTCTCTATGCAGTCAACCTGATAAGTATTGAAAACAAATCTATTTCTTGGAAGTTATAAGCCCTTTAATGACTAACACAAAATCCTGAATAGTAGAGTTCTAAATTATGTCAAAAATTCATTAGGAGTCAAGATACAAGTTATTGTGTAAAATGTCTTCAGTTTATACCACTGAAAAGTAATGCTAAAATTGAATATTTTCTAAGCAAATCCCTTTTCTCTTGTCTTTCCAATATAAATTCGGTGATAACTTTCCCTGAATAAAATATTTTATTGTAAGACATAATAGAGTAATAATATTATCCCCTTAATTTTTAGCAATTAACAATATGCACTCTATTCCCTATACAACCCTTAATGAGAAATGTCAAGAGATAATCTGAATGTTCTTTCATACACATTACAATGTACACATGTAGACATGCAGGCATATGTGTACATGAACAAATACACAATTCTAAAAGTCGAGCAGTTAGTACTTGTTTCATCATGTATCTGCAATAAAAGATTTCTTAGTTGAGGGGGACAAATGGAAATGCTTTCTAGAACAGAGTCTTACAAATTTATTAAAACTTAATTAAATCTAAATCTATAACTCACTGATCTGTGATGAAACCAAAAGGGAATAACCAACAAAGAAAGAAGTAAATATCTTTTTGAAAACAAAGCAAACATCCTTCCCATATTAAGATACTATTTCACTTTCTATGAGTTTGGTTACCATTGGTCAACTGTGGTTTGAAAATACAGTAAATTACAAAAAAAGATATATGGAGAAAGAGAGAAAGATGCCATATTTATATAACTTTCATTAGAGTATATTGTTATAATATTCTATTTTATTATTAATTATTATTATTAATCTCTTACTGTGCCTTGTTTATAAATTAAAATTTATTGTAGGTAGGTTTGCATGGGAAACAAAAACAACCCTTTCTACTCATGGTTTATAGAATTTGCAGAACATCTTGGAACAAGTCAGTGGATAAAGAAGGACAATTGCATTATTTTGTCACATTGCAGTTCAATATGCATAAATTATACTTGTATACAATAAAGAATATATATGTATTTTTATTTATTAATTTTTGTACTGAAATTTGCACCCATGGCTTAAAATGTACACTTTCACTGAGCTATACCCTTAGCTCAAAATATATTTTGATGAATTAATCTTATCAATCACAAGAATGTAAGTCCACATTGTCTTTACTATAAAAATTATGGCTTGAAAGAGTAAGCATGAAGTTTGAAACCCTCTCAGAAAAGTATTGCCATCAATGACATTTTTGTTAGTGCCCTAAGAAGACTTTCAGAATACAGAGTTTTAATCTTAAGAGAGCCATTGATTATAGATTGCTGAGTTGATGATTCTGTAAAGAAGGAATCTGGCTGAGACCCAGGATTTATAATATGACTTTTAATCCTACATTTGGCAACAAGTGAGTCCCTTACTGACACTGCATCAGGCTGCCCATGAATGGCTATGTTCTTGCTTATTGAAACTTCTCTTAATCTCTAGTTTCCTGCTTACCACAACCTTTGTGAGTCCACCTCTGGCCTGTTATATACATACTTGTATTTTCTGCTGTACTCTCTGAGTTCCTATAAAGGATTTTCATTATCACATGCATCTGGCCTGTTATTTCCATTCCACACGCCCACTTGATCATAAATGACTTTGATATGAACAATCTAACAATGTGAATCAGATCAGGTCAGTCCCTGCACTGCTTAAAACTCTTCAAAGTCTTTTCATAGCTTTCAAAATAGCATCCAAATTTCTTCTCCAGCCTGATCACATATGATCTGGCCCTTTCCAATTTCCAATAACATAAACTATATTCTCCACGTGTTAAAATAACTGTCCTCATGTTGAAATACCCATCTCTGCATTTGTAAAAGTCTCTATCCTTCTTCTCATTCTCATCTTCTCAGAGAGACTGCTCTGTCTACCCAATCACCTTTTTCCCTGTGGCCTATTTTAATTCTCAGAATGATACTGAGAACATATGAGGATATATCCTCGTCAAGATCAATTTAAAATGGTCATCTTTGTTTGTTTACAATTACCACAACAATAAAATTTATAGTCAGTAATATAATTAAATTGGTCACTTATGGTGACTGTTATGGTATTTCAAATCAACCTATGTGGCAACAGCATTCAAAATGCCTTCTAACACACAAATATTCTTCTCAATAAGAACATGAGTTTTTCTATTATGATAGGACTCATTTTTTTTTGTTGTTTTGAGCAATTACTAATAAAAAAATGAGCAGACAAAGTATAGGTCACCGAACCCCAGGTTTTCTCCATAGTTCTGAGCCTTATACCACCTGTGGACATCTATCAGCCCTACGGGTGCTTTAAGCCTAGAGGTTTGAACTGAAGAGAGTAGAGACAACTTTGGCTGGCTTTAAGCCCAATGGGGAGACAGAAAGTTAGATAAAAATCTTACCAAAGATCAGTCCTTACCTCCAACACCCACATCCCAAGAGGCACAGAGGTGAGACCCTGAGTGTGAGGAGTAATGGAATTGCTGATGCCTGGGGCTTGGTGTTAGGGGATGTGCTAAATGGAGATGCTGGCTCTAAGTCTGGCTTCCAATTAATTGGTTATTTTCAGACCCAATTAATATCCCTGTCTCTCTGTTGGTTAAAGGGGACCAACAATATTTTTCTAATAAAACTATCAGTATTTTATGCATGTGTTTCTTTGTAATACACAAAAATATACTTCATAAAATATAAATATTGAATTGCAATATTATAAAAAAGTCTTAAAAAGCACTACAATAAAAGAAATGAATGGACTGACATTGAAGAAAATGTCAAATATTGGACAGTAAGTTCAATAATGAGACCATGCATATTCTGAGAAGTAATATTTGAACTGGTAGACTGAAGAAAGGTGGGAAGAAAAGGTAAAATAATTGAACATATTTGTCTTAATATAAGACAGGTTATTTTGATGACTGTTTTAAAATGGAGAGCTAAAAAGTTGTGCTTTATTTAATATTATTAGATATTAAATAATATCCATGGGCAGGTTAGTGAACAAAGAACTTATTTGACAAATAATATTTTAGAAAGATTAACTTGGCATTAAGTGACAGCTTATATAAATATTTATAGGTGCCAATTGACCCCACAGGGGTGCCTTTGAAATGTGTTCTCCTTTTTCAGCTTTCTTTAAGTTTTGTTTTGGCATCAGTAAAAATACCTAACCAGGAGATAGACAGATGCATAAATCAAAAACTTGTCTTACTAATTAAATGTAAAATGTGCACTAAAAAAGTGCTTAACAGCAGATTGATTAATAGTACAGAAATATTATTTCTTTGGATGAATCCAAAATACCATCAACAGCAAAATTAAAGTATATCTTTCTTGAAGTATTTTAGGGCTTCAGGGATAAACCTCAATCCTACTATATATAATCCCCTGATATTAGAAGGTATTGTTCATTTTTGTCTTTTGTTTTTGAGACATCATGTCAAGCATTGGTGTGGCATATAAAAATAAAATATGTTGTTATTGTAATAAGATAAACCTTTTTCATTATACATTTTATACAAAATAAGAGATGGAAAGCTTTTGTATTTGAGAAATAGGTAATTAGATGCAAAAATACCTCATCATCAGTGTTTAAAATTAATCCACCCAGTGGGTGTTTTAACTTATTATGGTTGTATTTGTCAGAATTCAAAGAATATTCCTTATAAGGAATTGATAAGATACACAACATTTAATTGCAGTACCTCTCCAACTTGCAAATAGATTGTGTTCTGAAAGTTTGTTGGCAGGTATTATTCTAGCTAATTATTTTAAAGTTCTGAACAGTCAATCATGCTATATTAGTAGCAAGCCTCTCTGAATATTAATGAACTTAAGTGTATTGTTGAAGTCAAATAAAAATTATAAAAAGTTAATTATATACATAGTAAAAATATGCACAATAGTTATTATCCTACAAAGAAAGTTGTCATAAATGATAAGCAGTTCACATAAAAGTCTACATTTTGAAGTATTTTTGTATAAAACCAGCCTTTAGACCATAGGAAAGTTTATTAGGATTTTAATATTGAAAATGTTAAAGAGAATTCCATGATTAATGTAATAATCTAGAATTATTCAAATTTATTGATTATGTCAAGTTTCTATTCAACATGGATGTCAGAATGATTTTATGATCCTCAACTGTGAAAGTTAAGACAAGGCTTTATTTGACTCTTACAGATGAAATTTACCTAGAACTGTTTTTATTAACAATCCCCCAAAAATTATGTTTAAAAAATTAAAAAAATGAAAATGCAACATTTTATATATACTATAATATGTCTAGTCTAAAAACAAACCCATGTGCATAGAAAAAGTCATAATAGACAACAAATTACTAAATTTTAGTACTGTTTGGCATTAGATGATGGAGCTATGATATTTATTATGACTATTTTTATTTGTAGGTGTTTTCTAAATTTCCTACCTTTAACAAATACATTTACTCTAAAAGCATTTTTTTTTTTTTGGTTTTCACATGTTGATTTTTTAAAAAAATACCCAGTAACAAACAATAGCCCAAAAATGTTCAGCATGGAACACTGAGTCCATTACCCAATGATTGATTGTTAAAATAGCCTCCCTTTCTTCTCTATACAGTGATAATCATAATAGTGATGATAAAGAAGAAAGCAACCTGCATTTGAGGAGAAGGCAGGCATTTCAAAGCAGTTTTCATGTATGTTTACTCATTTGTCCCTCATAATATCAACTCTGAGAATTAGATGGCAAATGGAAAAAATAGAATCAGCTCTTTCCTCTGGCTGGCCCAAGGCAGGAGAAGGATTACAGGAGATTGACAGATGGCAGAGAAGACATCTTAACTCTTGACTGAACTCTGGTTTACTCACCCAAGGGAAATTATTCATCACCACCTCCTCATTCTCAGAAACTTCAATGTTAGAAGTTTATGCTTTTGGTCCAGTAGAGCTCAATTTATAACCTTTCTGTTCTCTAGTCTACAGTCAGATGAGTAGCCTCTAGTGAAATTTGTAGGCTGGTTGTAGAGTTTGAGTAACACCAAAGCATATCTAGAAATGAAGAATTAAAAGTTACAGTCATTTTGGAAAAGACTGAGTGCTTAACAGTAAGAATTTCCTGGTCATCTTATGTTGTGTTTTGTTATTTTTAATTAAAATTTTGTGTTACTCAGGAATAACAGAGCAAAAAACAACAAGGAGTCTAGTAACTAAAGTGCACATGACCAGACTTTGGTTTTTATCTTTATGGTTAACTTGGGTCAGACACTTAACCTTTTAGGTTATCAATTTATCTCTAGTTAAATGCACTTAATGTTGTAATAATACCTGATAATCTCATTAAAACACACACACACACACACACACACACACACACACACACACACACACACACAGGTCTTAAGTGTCACCATAGCCTTGCAATGGCAAATGCCTACCAGTTTCCATAAAGCTTTTCATGAAAACTGAATGTTCCTGTGCAAAATGTTAAGTCTTCTCTTGAATGTAGTACAGGCACAGTTTCTTACTATATATTAACTGAATGTAATATTAAAAAATGGTTTTTGGAACCACTGCTATCCTCGGCAAAATAGAGAAAATTTCAGTGTTCTACAAGGCAATAACCATGTTTTTTTTCCCCCAAAAGGTAATTTCAAATGAATTCTGTAGTCTAGTTTCTTTACTGGTAACTTTTCTCACCATATCATTTGAATACTATATGTACCCCATTTTCCTTTATATAGGACATTAATGATGGAATATTGTACTAGACATTAAATGAAGAACTCTGAAGAGGTCATTATAATAAAGTTGGAGAATTCTACTTGCTTTGTGTCACCAGACTCTGAGATTTATCAGATATTTACAGATACTGTGTTTGGTCATGCTGATCAACTTAGAATGTTCTTCATTGATTTAATATATGAAAAATTAACTCAAAAGTTAAACTGTCCCATAAAACCTCTATATTGATTACAGATTCTCGTTTTAGATTGTGTGAGAATTCAAGTTCTCCCAAACCACCCAGTCTATTTGAATTCTTTTTTCTTTAAAAACAGCAACAACAAAATAGTGGTCCCAATTATGCAGAATGCAAAATATTAAGAATCTTCTCTATTATTACTGAAACTGTAGGATATTATTAGGGGCAGGAAATGGATGGAGTTAGGGACATTATATACTTTGCCAACTTTACTTTTGTTGTTGTTGTTATTGTGGTTAAGCCATTTTAAAATGTATAGCACAGTGGTATTAAGGGTACCCATACTGTTTTGCAACCATCACCAATAACCATCTCCATAATTCTTTTCATGTTCCCAAATATAAACTATCACTGAAACAATAACTGCTCCTTCCTCCTTCCCTTCACAAACCCTAGAAACCACCTCTACTTTCTGTTGATTTTGATTTCTCTACGTTTTTCATATAAATGGAATTATACAGTACTTAATAGTTAATTTCACTTAGTGAAATGCCCTCCAGGTTCATCCATGATGTAGCGTATGTCATATTTTCCTTCCTTTGTAAAGCTGATTAATAGTCTTTGTAAGTATACATCACATTGCTCTGTCAGTACACCTTACATTGCTCTCACATTTTAGCTATTGTGAATAATACTACTACAAACATGGACACACCAATGTCTCTTTGAAACATTGCTTTCAGTTCTTTTGAGTATAAACCTAGAAGAGAAATTGCTAAACAACATTGTCTCACTTTTTTAAAAGAAAAAATTTTATTTTTATTTATATATGACAGTAGAGTATACTTTGATATACAAATATGGAATACATGTTATTATCATTAGGATACCAGTCTTGTGATTGTATATGAGATGGAGATTCACTGTGGTGTGTGTGTGTGTGTGTGTGTGTGTGTGTGTATGAAAGTTAAGCCATATTTATCCCACTGTCTTTCCTATTCCTGTTTTCCCTCCCTTCCCTTCATTCCCCTTTGTATAATCTATTGAACTTCAATTCTGTCCCCCTCCCTTGTTGTGTGTTAGCATCCATATATTAGAGAGAATATTCAGCCTTTGGTTTTGGGGGATTGGCTTATTTTGCTTAGGATAGTAGTGTATATATCCATCTATTTTCTGGCAAATGTATAAAGTAATTCTTTTTATGGCTGAGTAATATTCCATTGTGCATATTTGGCACATTTTCCTTAGTCATTCATCTGTTTTAGGGTACCTAGGTTTGGTTTTATAACTTAGCTATTGTGAATTGAGCTGCTATAAATATTGATGTGGCTGTGTCACTGTAGTATGCTGTTTTTAAGTCCTTTGGGTATATCCTGAGGAGTGGTATAACTGGATCAAATGGTGGTTCCATTCTAAGTTTTCCGAGGAATCTCCATACTGCCTTCCAGAGTGGTTGGACCAATTTGAAGCCTTACAAGCAATGTATTAGTATACCCTTTCCCCCCACATCCTCACCAACATTTATTGTCACTTGTATTCTTGATTGTTGCCATTCTTACTGGAGTGAAATGGAATCTCAGTGGTTTTTTTTGGGGGGGCGGGTGGTGGGGGGTTCTAGGGATTGCACTTGGGCCCTCAGCCAATGACCACTGAGCCACATCCCTGGCCCTATTTTGTATTTTATTTTGAGACAGAGATTCACTGAGTTGCTTAGCACCTCACCATTGCTGAGGCTGGCTTTGAACTTTCGCTCCTCCTGCCTCAGCCTCCAGATCCACTGGGATTTCAGGCATGTGCTAATGGACCTGGCTCAGTGTGGTTTTAATTTGCATTTCTCTTATTGCTAGAGGTGTCAAACATTACTTCATGTATTTGTTGACCATTCATATTTCTTCTCCTTGAAGTGCCTGTTTAGTTCCACACAGATTTATTGATTGTGTCATTTGTTTTTTTGGCTGTTAGCTTTTTTGAGTTCTTTATATATCCTGGAGATTAATGCTCTTAAGTGCAGGTGGCAAAGATTTTCTTCCATTCTGTAGACTCTCTTCACACTCTTGATTGTTTCCTTTGTTGTAAAGAAGTTTTTAGTTTAATACAATCCCCTTTATTGATTCTTGATTTTATTTCTTGTGCTTTAGGAGTCTTGTTGAGTTAGTCAGTTCCTAAGCCAAGATGATGAAGATTTTCATCTAGTAGATAAGGTCATGTAGTCTAATGTCTAGTCTTTGATGCACTTTGAGTTGAGTTTCGTGCAGGGTGAGAGGATAGGGGTTTAATTTTATTCTGCTACATATGGATTTCCAGTTCCCCAGCCCTATTTGTCGAAGAGGCTATCTTTTCTCCAATGTATGCTTATTGTCTTGTATGAGATAACTGTATTTATGTGAGTTTTTTTTTATGTGTATTCTATTCTCTTTCATTTGTCTTCATGTCTGTTTTGGTCCCAATACAAGGCTTTTTTGTTACTATAGCTCTGTAGTGTAATTTAAGGTCTGTTATTGTGATAACTCCAGCTTTACTTTTCTTGCTAAGAATTGCTTCAGATATTTTACGCCTCTTATTTTTGCAAAATGAATTTCATGATTACTTTTTCCATTTCTATGAAAAAACATCATTGGACTTTTAATAGGAATTTCATTAAGTCTGTATAGTGCTTTTGGTAGTATGACCATTTTGATAATATTAATTCGGCCTATCCAAGAACATAGGAGATTTTTCCATCTTCTAAGGTCTTCCTCAATGTTTTCCATTAGTGTTCTGTAGTTTTCATTGTAATGATCTTTCACCTCTTTTGTTAGATTGATTGACTGATTCCCCCCCCCCTGCTTTTTTTTGAGCCTATTAAAGAATAGTTAGTTTTCCTAACTACTCTTTCAGTTGATTCATCATTGGTGTACAGGAATGCAATTGATTACGGGTATTAATCACATCATCTGGAGAAAGATAATTCTATTTTTTCCTCTCAGATCTGTGTGGCCTTAATTTCTTTCTCTTGTCTAATTGCTCTTGTCTAATCCTGCTACTTTGCTGAATATGTTTATGAGTTCTAGAAGTTTTCTGGTGAATTTTGTTGGGGGAGGGTCTTCTAAATACTGGATCACATCCTCAGCAAATGGGAATAGTTTAAGTTCTTCTTTTCCTATTCATATCCCTTAATTTCTTTCTTTTGCCTATTTGCTCTGGCTAGTGTTTCAAGGACTATGTTGAATAGAACTGGTCAAAAAGGGCATCCCTGTGTTGTTCCAATTTTTAGAAGGAATGCTTTCAGTTTTTCTCCATTTAGAATGATGTTGGCCTTGGGTTTAATATATACAGCTTTTACAATGTTGAGGTATTCTCCTACTACTATTTTGAACACGAATGGATACTGTATTTTGTCAGATGCCTTTTCTGCGTCTATCAAGATAATCATATGATTCTTGTCTTTAAGTCTATTGATGTGGTCAGTTACATTTATTGATTTCCATATGTTGAAACAACCCTGCCTCCCAGAATGAAACCAACTGGATCATGTGCACTATCTGTTTAATGAGTTTTTGCAAATCCACATTGTATTTCTATTTTTCATTTATTAAGTTATTGTCTGATTATTTTCCACAGGATTTTGCATTACCACCAACAGTGTACAAAGATTTCAATTGTGTCATTTGTTTTTGGGTTGTTAACTTTTTTGAATTCTTTATATATCCTGGAGATTAATGCTAAACAACATTTATTCTTTTCTTTTTGAAATAGTACCCATGCCAGTGGTTGTGATTGGCATGATTTTATAGTTTTGATTTAATTTTTTTCTAATTAGTTGTGATATTTAATTATTGTTTTTTATGTGCTCACTGGCTGTTTTTTATAACTTTGGACAAATTTCTTTTCAAGTCCTTTTCTTATTTTGAATTGGGTTATTTTTAATTATTTTTTTGTTTTAGATTTTTCTCTCTATATTCTCAATGTTAATTCTTTATCAGATATGATTTGCAAATATTTTTTACTGTTCCATGGGTTGCCTTTTTATGCTGCAGCTAGGGTCTTTTTGATGTGCAATTTTTTGATTGTCATGAGCTCCGACTTTTCTGTTTTGCTATTCTTTTGTTGCCTGTGCTTTTGTGTCACATCCAAGAAATCATTGAAACCTGTGTTGTGAATCATTTGGTCTTTCTTTTTATAACTTTAGATATTAAAGTATTTTATTCATTTGAATTAATATTTGTATATGATATTAGGTTACTATTTTGGGGGAGGGGCACCGAAGCACTCAACTACTAAGCCACATCCCCAGATCTTTTTTGTGTTTTATTTAGAGACAGGGTCTCACTGAGTTGCTTAGCACCTTACCAATGCTGAAACTGGCTTTGAACTCATGATCCTACTGCAGCCCGTAGGGATGATGGAATTATAGGTGTGTGCCACCATGCAGGGCTCCAACTTTATTCTTTGTATGTAGATATCTAATTTTCCCAGCACCTTTGTTGAAGGAACTGAATGGTGTTGGAACTCACATCAAACAAAAATAATGTGACCAGATTTATGAAGGTTAATTTCTGGACTTGTCTTCTATTCCATGTGTCTGTATATCTGTTGTTATATCAGTACTACACTGTTGATTTGGTAGTTTTGTGGTAATTTTAAAAATCAGGTAGTGTGAGTTTCTCTAGCTTTTCTCTTGTTAAAATTATTTTGGCTATTCAGTTATCCCTTCATATTCCATATGAAATTCTAAATGAAAATTTCTATTTATGCCACAAAAATAATCAGTATTTTGATAGAGGTTGCAATGATTTGTAGATTCTTTTAAGTACTATTATATCTTTAAAAGATTTTCTTCTCATCCATAAACATTGAATGCGTTTCTATTTCTTATGTCTCTTTATTTTCCTTCAACAATGTTTTATACTTTTTGTTACATAGTTCTTTTTTTCTCCTTAGTTAAATTTAATTTCTAAGTATTTTATTCTCTCTCCTACTGTTGTAAATTGGATTTTTTCATAATTTTCTTCTCAGATTGTTCATTGTTAAGGTATAAATTGCAAATGATTTTATGTGTTTAGTTTGCATGTTGATATTTTGCTGGTTTTCTTTATTCACTCTTAAACTTTGTGTGTGCATGTATATTTTTTAAATCATTAGGGTATTCTACAAGTTAGGATCACATCATCTGCAAAAAGATAATTCTATTTTTTCCTCTCAGATTTGAGTGTCCTTAATTTCTTTCTCTTGTCTAATTGCTCTTGGCTGAGGCTTCCAGTACTATTTCAAATTAGAAACAGTTAAAGCAGGTATCCTTGTCTTCTTCCTAATCTTAGAAGAAAAAGTTTCAGTTTTTTCACCACTGATTATATTTCCTGTTGGTTTTTTCATACATGTTTTTTCTTAACTTCTGGTCCTACTTTGTCCATTGTTTTTGTTATAAATGGATGTTGAATGTTAAATTACATTTTTGCATAAATTGAGATGATCATGTACTTTTCCCCATGTGTTCTATTAATGTGTATGATATCGATAGGTTTTTGTGTTAAAAGATCCTATTGTTCAGAAATAAACCCCACTTTGTCATGATGTTAAATTTTTTCAGGGCTGGGGATGTGGCTCAAGCGGTAGCGTGCTTGCCTGGCATGCGTGAGGCCCGGGTTCGATCCTCAGCACCACATACCAACAAAGATGTTGTGTCCGCCGAAAACTAAAAAAAAATAAATAAATATTAAAAAAAAAATCTCTCTCTCTCTCTCTCCCTCTCCCTCTCTCCTCTCTCTCTTTAAAAAAATTTTTTTTTTCAGTTGCTGCTGATTTTGATTTTATAATATTTTGTTGAGGGGTTTTGCATCAGTATTCATAGGGGTAGTTTAATTGTAGTGCCTTTGTCTCTGATATCAGCTGATCTCATAAATGAATTAAAGATTATTTCCTCTTTTTAAATTTTTTGGGAAACAGTTTTAAAAGGATTGATATTAATTTTTGTTCATTTTTGTAGAGTTTAACAATAAATCCATAAAGCCCAGGATTTTTCTTTCCGTAAGTGTTTGGTTTTTTTTTTTTTTAAATTAATGATTCAATCTTCTTTCTGTTAAGATCTGTTCAGATTTTTTATTTATTAATGGCTTAGTCCCTATAGGTTTTGCATTTCTAGGAATTAATACATTTCATCCAGATTATTCAATTTGTTGAATTACAATTGTTCATATTACTCTCTTAAAATACTTATTTATGTAGGATCTGTAATAATGTTCCTGATTCTGTTTCTGAGTTCCATGATTTTTGTTTTCTCTTTTTTTTCTAAACTCACCAATAACTAAAACTTGTCAATGTTGTTGATCTTCTTGAAAAATCAGCTTTTCAAAATGTCTCTATTCTTTTTTTTTTCTTCTTTCCTTTGTAGTTCTGATGATTTACCATAGGGCCACATGTCTGCTAGTTAAGTGCTCTATGACTGAGCTATAATCACAGTTCACTTTTTCTATTCTTTATTTCAACTTGTTCCAATGGGAGGAGCAAAAATGATTCATAGCACCTCTTCATCTGCACATGTGTGATCAAAACCAGTAACGAGTAATCAGAGCTCTGATTCCTGATATTTGAAAGACAGGGTTACTTTTGTCCCCTCACTTCCCTAACCTACATGCTAACTGCTCTAATAACACATGGACATCTGCCTGCCAACGGATGTAGAGGTGGATGTTAGGTATCTCTTTCTGAATACTAATATTGACTGAAATTAGCCACTGTTTACTTTCTAAGTCTTCTCTTAGTTGTTATAAGCCTTCAGTAGACTCAAACATTCCAACATGGTTAAACAGATTTTGCCAGTATAAATGCTATTTAAGTGGAGGGACAGATTTCTGGTGTTTCTCGACTGTCTCCTCAGAACCTTTCAATGTTCCTGATAACTTTTATGCTAAATTCTTGATCTTGCTGAATTCTTTTTTTTTATTGGTTGTTCAAAACATTACAAAGCTCTTGACATATCATATTTCAAACATTAGTTTCAAGTGAGTTGTGAACTCCCATTTTTACCCCAAATACAGATTGATCTTGCTGAATTCTTAATTGAGCATTTAAACTCCTTTCTTACAGCCAGTGTCTTCTCTCTGCCTTGTGTTTCTTTGTACACTTCTCTCTTCTATTACCCCAAACATACAATGACAGAATTACTATATGGGCGAAGTTTTTAAAGGCTTGATAATAAAAGAAGATAGAACATAATAAATTACAATAATATTCTGTCCATTTTATTACTCGGTTTTCATCCTAACATTGCCAGTTCTGTGTATAGTTTACTAGGATTGTGGCTGATATTTGATGACTTAAAGAAGATAAAATTATTTTCTCACAGTTCTGTGCATGATGGAAATTCTAAAATGAAGGCATCCCTTGGGATGGAATTCCCCTAGCCCTTCCTTAGTTTGCTTGCAGATGGCTGCCTTCCTACTGCCTCTTTACTTGGCTCCCTGGGCATACACCCCCTCCCCTACTCCATGTGTCTTCCTATTCTCTTAAGGATGCCAGTCATGTTGGATCATGGTTCAATACCAAAAGTTTCATTTTAATGTAATCACCTCTTTAAAGACATTATGATTAAGTGGTTGGAACTTTAATGTATGTATTTGGTGGAAGTGGATCAAGTCAGTCTATAATATTCATTTTCACCTACAACCTCTATTTCTCCTACCTTATATTTTTCAAGTGACCCTTCACCTTTCTTTCTCCATATGACTATGCCCCTTTCTTAACTTCTTTTTTCTAGAGCAAACCCATATCTCCTTACTTTTTAGATCTTGGTGTTCCTTGTGTTTGATAGAATCAGCATGGTAGAGGGAGGGCCCACAACCAAGAGAGTTACTAGCAGACATTTTCTGAAAGGTAAGAATGCAGTCCTACTTGGAACCTATACTTCTATCATCATGGCTCAAACCACTGCCAGTGTTTCGAATAATGTTTTCTTTTTTTCTGACAATTCTTTGTGTATGAAATTTGGCCTTTCATTAAAATTATTTGAGGTATCTGTCAGCGTCAACTGGTAGGTTGTAAGGCCTTTCCAGGCATTAGGTATGTCTTATTTATTTTTCTATTCTTACAAGCCCTAGTTGAAAACATTCATATCATAAGATCTATGGTCCTTATTTTTGTTGCTTTTTTTATATTTATGGAAAACAGAACTTCCTTCAATACACTTAATACATTTTTTTTATATTTCAGGCTAAATTGTTACATATTAGTCCTTCATATTTGTTCATAAATTGTCCTTAAAACTTACCTATAGGTTCATATGGCAAAAAATACCACAAACCTGTTCTAGAATATTTGTTAGTCTCATTGCTCCTTATCAAAAATAAGCTTTCTGAGTCTGGAACTATAGCTCAGAGGTAGAGTGCTTGCCTAGCATGTATGCACAAGGTTCTGGAATCCATTCCCAACACTGTAAAAACACATAAAATAAGTTTTCTCTTTCAGAGAAGTAAAATTCTATTTATTTGCTCATGAGTTTATGTTTCATCTTTTAAAATGTTTTCTGTTTTCAAAAAGGTGAAAAACTTACAACCAACTCTGCATAAGGTTTTTGTTGTTAAATCATATTACTGTATTATAGCTTGTCTTAATACACCATGCAGTCACTAAGTATCCCCTCATTATCACAAATTCACAGAATGAATCCATTAAAAGAATGGCAAAGCTGTCAGCATTGTTTTTTCTTGGGTTTGGAGGCTAAGATGCCTATTTGACTACAGCAGTTTATTCAAAGCAGCCATCTTTTAGAGGAAACTTATGAAATATATTCAGATCCAGACTTCACCAACCAAATACTATATGTGTAGCTTTATGAATACTTAACAAAATAAATCTAAGTTCTTTTGTCTTCAATTGGTCCTTTACTTTTTCTACCATCTAGACAATCTCTATCATTACTAGAGATTTATTAATAAATTCCCCTTCCTTCTGTATTTAAAAAAATATATGTATACAGAGGTGCAGATGGGCTATATACATATAACAAAATTGTTTTGGTCAGCTTATTGAAGAGTCAACATGAGTCCTGCCCCACTTTTGGTAATTGACTCTTTTGGAGCGGTGAGTACAAGGGTAGCTTCAGTTCCAAGTCCCTGTATGTTAGCCTAGTTTTCACCTGTCAGGAACATTCTCCACCTCCTCTGTGCACAACTGCAGAGGAGCTCTGTGGGCCTCCCCCTGAGCCTTTACCAGTGCTCTTCTTACACTATTAATTAAATGAGAAATATTATTACAGTATTTTAAAAAACCTATCAGGCAGCTAACATTTTCCGCCCACCCACATTTAGCAGAAGCAATTTTGCTCCCACTCACCCACCTGCCACTCATATCCTTAGGTTAAGAGAATGTTCATTTGTGCTTGCAGACCAGCATATTCCGAGATGGCACATAGTCACAGTCATTAGACCTGAAAGAAATGTGTGGGGAAACGAAGATAAGAGAAGCAGTGAATAATTACTCTCACTTTTTAAGCTGTGGATTTTATGTGAAATAAAAGGAAAGGATAGGAAAAAAAAGAGAAGGCAGCATACCTTATTAAGAAATGAAGAAGCACAGGTGAGGTAAGAAGTATACTTCACAGGAAATGAGGAAATAAGAGGGATGCGTAAACATCAACATTTTATGAGATTTATTTAAATCTTACTGCTTCTGTAATGGATGGCTGCCTGATGGCTCTTTTTACATTTTACCAAGTATTTAGCATACACGTACTCCATGACCCACTTTAAGAAACAGAACAATGACACTATTTTGAAGATGATGGTAGCTGTAATTTCTCTAATATAAGACCTCAGAAACACGTATTCACAGAATATAGGATCTCATTGGGCTATGTCCCTAACTTTGAGTCTTGTAATGAATGGATTCAATTACCTTAGCATTAATCTCATCAGTTGCCTTCGATCCAGTTGTTTATCTGCTTGGCCATGTCTAATATGCCAATTGGAAAGTTTTTAGTTAGGGTAAAGGAGTAAATGTTTCACATATTAGATATGTAAGCTGTCTTATTCTGAAAGTGTGGAATACCAAATCAATTCACTCCTCCATACCACCCACATTCCATGAAGGACTAGAAAATACAGATGGTTGGAAGTAGCTCAGGAAGACAAGGTAGGTCATGTATGTGTCATCGATAAGGAAGATCAGAAGAGATTATTAAATCATAAAATAAATTCTTTTGGCTTTTGTATCTATAATCATTCTCTAATCTTTGGCCATGTTATTGAGTCAAAGCAGAGAATGACCCTAAAGAGCTCAGGATTATCTACATTTTATGAATTTCTACTGCTTCTCACAAAGTAACTATTCAGTAGATTATTTTATAAATCAATAAATGCAGTACTTCTCAGGTTCTTCCTGTCAACCTCCTTGGTGATCATATACCAGGACTTCTTTGAATCTGGAGTTTTTGCCTATATACTATGCCTTGAGACCTTTAATTTACTTTCATAAAAATAGGTGTGAGGAGGACCCTGAATAACAGTTTTATCACTCTCAAGACAAATATGGATAGCCATTGAAAGACATAAAGAGTAAAAAATAATCTGAATAATCAGTGGCAGAAGATGACTTCTGTGGGTGGAAAATATACTCACTCACTGACTCTGTTACTTATTGTTCTTGGTCTTGGACTTTATGAAAAGTTGATGAGTCTTAGAGGTGGTTTTGATGGAAGTAGGATATTGGCCTCAGGCAATCTAGTCTCTCCATGCCCACTTCACTAGGAAAACAGAAAAAGTTTCCTTCAATTAAACTGTAGTTTGCTGTCCAGAATAACAAGAGTCAATTCCCTGAAAAGAAGCTGAAGGGCATAGGCCATGCAACATTTACACTGGAGGAGTTAGGCTCTGACATCTGGTCTGTTTAACCAAGACAACCATGATTGGTCTGATACAGAAAGATTCTACAGGGCTTTGGTGAAGAGAGTCCAAGTCTATGCATGTATTATCCTCAACATAAAAAGCTTCAGCTTCTCAATCTTATTTGGACAATTTTAGGATTTGGGGTTTATATCCCACTAAAATTTCTGTTTCTTTAGCACCTGCTAATTGATGGGAAAATAGTCTTTTCATATTGATGGACAGATTCTTTAAATATAAATGTATTATACACATATTATATAATTGTATCTCAACACAAACAGTATATATGTATATATATATATTATATCATAATTTCTCAGTAAGTTCAATATATAATTTACAATATAATATTTGACTATAACATTTAGAAAGCTTAAATAACCAAACTTTCTTTCAAGAAAACAAGATTTTCCATTTTTAATTTAGTAAGACAAAAATAACCTAAAGAATTTATATGTGGTCAGCATATTAAATTCAGCTAAAGAGATATTAAAATGGGGTCCTAAGTTATACTAAAAATAACCACTTATTTACCACTTATATTATCCCCTAAATACCTTTTAATAGAAAAGAATAATTATCAAGTATATATTCACATTCATATCTCCTCTGTTAGCAATCTCAACTTTTTATTTGTACTTACTATATTGCTATTTTTGAAATGTTATTATAACCAGTAGCACCTGTCCTTAAGATAGAATATTGAAATGTCTGATAGTTTATATTTTGTAGTAAGGAATTTTACTCAGACAACATTTTTTGTATAGAAACATGTCTGCCTAAAAATAGAATGCCTTTCATGTGATATATTATTTGTATTCAAATAAAAAAATTTCCAAACAATGAATTTATTACTAAATTTTAATAATGATTCTATCTAATGGGCTTCCTTCTCCTCCTCCTCCTCTTCCTCTTCTTCTTCTTCTTTGTTTTTAATTCTACTATCAGGTGTATCCTAGTGTAACAAAAAATTTTCTTCTTTCCAAGTAAGAGATAGTTAAACTTCTGCACTCTCCAGTCTTATATGCCCTGGTAGGTGAGGCTAGGGCCTTGTTCTCAAGGCCTCTAGATCATCATCATCCAACAATTTTCTTAGATCCGAGTATCCTCACCCCCAAGGACCAGCAAATGACTACACTGAGAGTAGATGGAAGATAAATATTTGTGTAATTCTAAGAAGGCTTTAATATCTTGACCTCTCAGAATCCCTTACCCTCATTCCCATATAAGCAAATAGATTTTCCTTAAGGGAATTGTCATACAGCATGCTACCTAGTGTCTTTCAGACTGTCAGCCAGGAAGCCTTCTCCACCCACATTAGGCAAGTGGACTAAGCAAGTCTTTCTAAGAAGTTTGAATTTGGAACATTCCCATGAAAAGATGAAAAGTTATTGGAACTCTTGTATCCTAAGCAAACCTGGAGAGACCCCTCCATTAGTCCTTCCTCTAACCCTCTGAAGCTTATTTTCCTAAAGAATGGATATTCAACTTTCTTTCTTTCTTTTCTTTTCTTTCTTTTTTCTTTCTTTTTTTTTTTTTTTGGCTAGGTAGCTTACATTTTATTTATTTATTTTCTTTTTTGCTAATTTCTTTTATTTATATATGACAATGGAATGCATTACAATTCTTATTACATATAACACACCACACAAATTTTTCATATCTCTGGTTGTATACAATGTATATTCACATCAATTTGTGTCTTCATACATGTACTTTGGATAATAATGTCCATCACATTCCACCATCATTTCTTTTTTTTTTTTTTTTTTTCTCTTTTTTTTTATTTAATTTTTTATTTTTTATTGGTTGTTCACAACATTACAAAGCTCTTGACATATCATATTTCATACATTAGATTGAAGTGGGTTATGAACTCCCAATTTTACCCCAAATGCAGATTGCAGAATCGCGTCGGTTACACATCCACAATTTTACATAATGCCCAATTAGTAATTGTTGTATTCTGCTACCTTTCCTATCCCCTACTATCCCCCCTCCCCTCCCCTCCCATCTTCTCTCTCTACCCCATCTACTGTAATTCATTTCTCTCCTTGTTTATTTTCCCATTCCCCTCACAACCTCTTATATGTAATTTTGTATAGCAATGAGGGTCTCCCTTCATTACCATGCAATTTCCCTTTACTCTTCCTTTCCCTCCCATCTCATGACTCTGTTTAATGTTAGTCTCTTCTTCCTGCTCTTCCTCCTTGCTCTGTTCATAGTTGCTCTCATTATATCAAAGAAGACATTTGGTATTTGTTTTTTAGGGATTGACTAGCTTCACTAAGCATAATCTGCTCTAGTGCCATCCATTTCCCTGAAATTCCACCATCATTTCTAACTCCATGCCCCATCTCTTCCCCTCCAACCCCTCTACCCTATCTAGAGTTCATCTATTCCTCCCATGCTCCCATCACTACGCCACTATGAATCAGCCTCCTTGTATCAGAGAAAACACTTGGCATTTGGTTTTTTGGGATTGGCTAAGTACACTTAGCATTATATTCTCTAACTCTACCCATTTGCCTGCGTATGCTATAATTTTATTCCCTTTTATTGCTGAGTAATACTCCATTGTGTATACATGCCACATTTCTTTTTTATCCATTCATCTATTGAGGGACATCTAGGTTGGTTTCACAGTTTAGCTATTGTGAATTGTTCTACTATAAACATTGATGTAGCTGTGTCCCTGTAGTATGCTGTTTTTAAGTCCTTTTAAACCAATCAGTTTCACTATTTTCTTTGCATTAGTCCCAGTGGAACTTTTCTGTTGATTTTATTGTGGAAAAATGATATAAATTATTTTTAGACTCTTGTTTTCAGAGTTTATGTATTATTGATTATTAATTTTGGAAACAGATAATTGGGCATGTGGTTGAAAACGTTTCCTAGAACTCATAAAGCATATGCATAAAATTTCTCTTAAAATGCAAATTTTAGTTGCATACTGGACCATTATTTTTAAGAAGTGTAATATATGTATGAATATTTATTTTATGGTATTGTAACATACCAGGTAAATTATACTTTGAAATCTAAACCCAGTCTTCTGGCAATGAGTTAGTTATGCACATGATTTAAATAATCTTTATTAATTAATTTTTAAACCTATAGGTATGATCTCTTGTCAATATTTGGACCCATCTCACAAAGATTACTAATAGTCTTTCTTGAATATGAACAGTCAGATTCCATAGTATTCTGTAATTTCACAAAAGATTTATGTGTTAGAAAATTATGGTAATTTATAGGAAAAATGTAAAAAATAATTGCTTTTTAGTATACCATAACCTACTTTTTATTTAATCACATAGTGATTGAACTCTATTCTTCTCATTTTAAACTATAGTTCTCAGCACTGACTTTAAAAAATATTCTTGTGGTAGTTAGACCTATTGTTCTTATCAGGTAGAGTAGGGCCTAAATCTCGTTTGGGTCTGTAGCTATAAGAAATTGACTTCCTATTGAAAAATTTTGAATTTAGATGTTTTCATATAGTAGTAATTTTTAGTTAGTAGAAGAGCATATTTGTTTAGAAAAAATAATTATTTTAGAAGAAAATGAAAAGCATTCTAAATAAATTTTGCTATAGTTCTTATTCAAATCTTAGGTTTCAGAATACTTATGCACATATAAATGTGAAAACAAATATATATTCTGAAAGCCAAATCATTTTTATGTAGTAGATTTCATTTTAAGGAATCAATAGCTAATAGAATCAGCTACTTATTTGAATCAATATCGAAACCCAATTGTATATTATTAAATAAGAAACAACAGCATTTATAATGGCATGCTGGAGAATCACTTATTCATTTTGACATTAGTGTGTTCATCTACCCAGTTTTCTGATTCCCCTCTAGTTCTAAAAATTATAGTACTTGCGTGTGCGCACACATACACATACACACAAACACACGGTGAGAGCTTTTTCTGCAGCTTTGAAGTCATTTCTTTGTCTTTCTCTATATTTCTTCCTGGAATTACAAAACAAATGATGATGTCCAGCACTTATCTGGGCTCTGTTCCCTTTCTTTGACAATGCATGGGGGACTAGATATGTTTGGTCCTTCCCTTGGCAGACTCTAAATCAACTTACCATAAACACTGAAACATTGAAGTCCACTTTAAACTTACAGAATGTCTTCAGTACTTCTGTGTTTAAAAGTTTTGTGATCTGGAGTTTGCATAGAAGTAAATTTGGGAATACCTGCTTTGGATTTTAATTCAGGGATAGTCCTGGAAGAAATCAGGGATGAATGCCTGGAACACTGGAAGGGACAGGACTTGTGTATAAAGGTAAAGCAAGACTAATGAATCTACTAGTTTACAGCTGTCGAAATCCCAACTGAGATTAAAGGTAAATTTTGGTATTGTGTGGCTCTAGTTCACTGGTGAATGAAAGAAAGAATGGGTTCTAACAATCCTGATAATATTGAGTCAAACTTGATTTATTAGTGATGCTCTGGTTGTCAAGTTCGGGATTAAATTTTTTAAAAAATATTGAATTATTGTGCATTTGAGAAATCTTAGAAGTACTCTTGTAATGGTTTTCATGAATTTTCTCTCAATTGAATCTTTAAGATAATAGAATCAAGTGATTTTTTTTCTGAAGTGGATGTAATAATGTATAATTCAGTGTTTATGTGAATATTCTCATTGTCTTAGTCAAATTTTTTGTTACTGTGACAAAATACTGGAGAACAACATAGTAGGATAAAACTTTATTTTGGGCTCACAGTTTCAGAGGTCTCAGTTCATAGTCAGCCTACTCCATTGCCCAGGGGCTGAGGTAAGGTAGAACAACATGGCAGAATGGCAGAAGATCATGTGTGGAAGATACCTGCTTAGCCTATAGCATCCAAGAAGCAGAAAGAGAGAGTTGTGTGGGAAGGGAGAGATATAGTCCAAGGCCATGCCCCCCATTAACCTATTTCCTTTTGGCATACCTCACATGCCTACAGTTACCATCCAGTTGTTCATTCAGCTGTCAAAGGATTTATCCAGCAAATGGTTTAATCTAATGGTAAGGTCAGAGCCCTAATCAATGTTTAAATAACCCACCTCTGAACCTTTTGGCATTGGTGATCATGTTTTCAAAACATGAGTTTTTTTGGTGGAATATCCAAGATCAAAACCAATACACTCATATATGTAAACTTTCAGTGGAAACTTATATAATTAGTGCATTCACTATTTTAATTATGGGGTGGGAAATGGATTATATGACTTTTATTGCATGATATTCCAATATCCACTCTTTGCTTCTTCTATTCCCCCACTTTTTGTGTCATCATTTTGCTAGACAGTAGCAGAAAATTTATACTTTGCTAATTTCAGTTTAATTTTATAGATTCATATATAAATATTTAATTGTTAGGCCCTCTGCTTACATATATATATATATATATATATATATATATTTGCAGTGTGGGTATAGGTAGAGGATATATAGAAGAATCTAAATTAGGATATGTGGGGATATATAGAGAAATCTAAAATTAGAATAATTAGGATATGTGGGGATATGGAGAAGAATCTAAATTAGGTGTGAAGACACAATCACTGCCTTCAAGGAGTGTACAATCTTGTTAAGAAATAAAACTTATTTCATGAAGCAATTAAATAACAATATCAAGAGAGTTTCAAATAACGTATTAAATATCATCAAGGACCATAATTATACATTTCAAACTGTAATTCCTGTGGGCAGAACTAGCCAGAGTTAATTGATCATCTTGAATAATTTACTAAAAGAGTAGAGGAATGTAATTTATCTTTAATTTTCCCACTTAGATCACCAAACCTTTTTTATAACGTAGTCCCATTCCTAGGCATGTGGTATGATTAACCCTCATTTATTCTTAGTTTCCCCACAGCTATATTTCTGTCTCAATGATCCTTGTGTTTTTGCTTAGCTGTAGCTCCCTGATTAACAAGAGGTCAGACAATATAACTAATCACCACCATCCAGAATGTACCATGGAACATAAGAACAAATGTAGAAAACTCTGAAGGTGTAGAGCCCAGCTGAATGGGTTATAGAAAAAGGTGACCTATATTTGGAATCTTAACCAGGTTGGATATGAAATTCCAAATCCTACAAAAAGAAGCAGGTATCTCTATATACAGGTGACTAATGACTGAGTGAAGAAACCAAACTGCTAGAAATTTAGTACACTAATTTGAACCCTTCCATTTTAGTGCAAATATCTCTATGTATGTAAACCAGAAAATTCTAAGGAAGTAATTATTATAGAATGCAGCAAAACAATGGTGCTTCTTGGAATGGCATACATGTAAATTAGAGATGATGATTGATATATTTTATAATTAGTTTCAAGAAAAAACTGAAAATGAAAGCATATTTTGAAGACTGAAGACATAACTTTCAAATATTGAGTGTTTTACTTTGCAGCACATCATATTCTCTGGAGCTATTACTGTGTATCTAACAGAGACTATTTCCATATTAGAGCACTGAACTTCAAAGGAGATTTATTTAGTGACCCATCATCAGTCTCAGTGCTGTCCCTAGCTGACACTGAACTGTAAACAAGGTTGATTTGCTTTCCCCCTTTCTTCCATCTCTGTCTGTGACTGCTCTTGCTGCCCTTGGGTTTGTCTTTGCACTACTCTCCTACTTAGGTCTTTAGTTGCTGTGCAGGTCAGCATTGACTGGCAAGTCCTCACACTCTGGATCTGTCTCACATTCTTCAGCCCAGCTCTTGTCATTGTTTGCATGTCAGAACCCTGCTCTCTGCTATCATGATAAACTAACCCCACATTAATGTTAAGCAGATATAGTGAGTATATGTGGATTCTAAAGGATCTCACTGTGTTGACAATTTGCCCTAATGGTGGAAATGTCAGAGAAGACAGGGAGTGTTTTTAAAATAAGAGGAACTTTCCAATTAAATATCTAGGGTTGATGTCTGCTTCCACTACTCAGACCAATGGCGAAGACTGATGAAACTTTCAGCCAAAAAACAGACTTATTGAAAGATCATGCCACAATGTCTGAAGGATTAGCTGAAATTCCACTTGAAATCCTTGTTGATATTCCCCCACTGGGTTACCTGAAAGAATGTATTTCCACATGTTCTGATATTGATATGTAGGGTGCTCATTGGTGAGCACCTCTGGGAAGAAAGGAGTTATGTCTTAGCCAAGCTTTGACTTGAATATTTTCTTGAACTTTTTGGGACATTTCGAGAGCTCCATATAAATTTACTTAAGTCATGTGTAAGTCAGAAGAGCCAGTTTGGAGGAAATGATACTGCATAAAGAAAATGCCTTTTGCATTTCCACAGCAGTCCAGATAAATAGACAGCAGCCCTCAGGGCTCTGATTTTATTTATTTAACTAGTTTGCCACTGCCATTCATTCTGCGGTTTTACGGTTTCACGTGGAATATTCTTACAATTATTGAAAAATGTCTGTCTAGTCCAAGCTGATGAGCTCTGACTGCTCTCAGTAGAAAAGTAACATAATTACACATGACATGAGAGCGAAGGATGGACAGACATGTATCGGAATACACTGCCATTTCTGGAAACTTCCTTGGAACCCCTTGCCCATGTGGACAGGGTCAGCCTTCCCCACATTTCCTGTGTCAGGTGCTCAAGGTACTTTTCAATTATTGAAGGACATATCCTACTGCATCCTGCTGGAGTGTCCTTTTCTGTTTCTCCTCTCTTCAGATGTCTAGCTTTTGATCCTTTTCCTGCTTAGTAGCACCTCCACCGGAAGGCTGGGTACAGGAAAGAAACAAAGGTAAAATTCAGACAAATCACTTGCATTGTGTGTAGGGTACAGCAGGTGCACTGCCTTCACACCCAGAAATGCAACGCAGCACTTTCTTCCTATTCTCTTTCCCCAAACTTCAACTTCAAAAATCATCCTTCCTTTATGCAGACTCTTTCAACAAATTCTCAGGCATTCTTCAGGGCTGCAGGATGCAACTTCTTCCCAGAAATTCTCAGGATGTTTTACAAGTAAATTCCCTGATGTGAATTGGCATGGAGAACACAGCACTAGAGATTAAGATTTGTTTGTCCTTAACCTACATTTTGACCTTTGTAATCCTCAGTTGCCTTTTCTGCTATCCCAGGACAGAACTTGAATGGTAAAAGAATACATAGGAAATTCAGCTCGACCAGTGTTTATTGAGCATTTATTCTGTTCTGTCACAGAAAATTAATCTGATTTTTCTGGTTAACTTTAATTCTTCAATTACTTTTCTTTGCTTTTTTTCTTTTTCTTTTAAACTTGTACTAATTTTCTTAATTGATAATTTTAATATCAAAAGTAACATTTGAACCAATAAGAATGTTTAAGAAAACATCTTTAACCTACTTCAGTCTCACCCCTTCACAATTGTTAGTCTTCCTAAAATAATTAAATGTAATAACTTGGTATATCCTTTTTCATATTTTCCTTCAAATTCAAAAACATATGAACATAACCCTGTGGTCAGAAAAGATACAAACATTTTTCTTCATCATCTCTTTCAGGATTTTCCTCAAATATTTCTGATTTGGTTTGTTTTGTGGAACTGGGCATTCATTGAAACCAGGGTCTCCTACATGCTAAGCACTCAACCACTGATCTCTGCCCAGCCCTTCTAAAATATTTTTCCCCACTCTTTACCCAGCCACCATGCCTTATCAGAAATTCTGCATGTGCAAGTACACTGCTTTATTTTTTCCCTGTGACATTTATCATTTATAGATATACTATATATTTTATTTACTTGTTGTGTGTGGGTGTGTTTCCCTGCCCTCTAAAATATAAATTTCATGAGGGCCAATAATTACATCTGTTTGGTTTGCTGCTATAACTGTGTTATAACCATGCCTAAGAGAAAGTGCTCAAAAACTATTTGTAAAATGAATATAAACATATTGTAATGTATGCTCATGTATATATGTATGTATCTTGGGGTAGTTATTTTGATTTTTTTTAAAGTGGGATGATACTGAGTAAACAAATTTACTGGCATTTTTCATGCAAAATAATCCCACAGGGAGAATAGTCATATATCTAACTCATTTTTTTTTAAATTGCATGTATGTGGGGCTCAACATATAGTTTAGTGATACAGTGCTTAGCATGTGTAAGCCCTAGATTCAATCTCTAGCACCCAAAAAAGATACATAATATTCCACAATATAGATTTCATGTTATGTTTTACTATTCTGATAGTAAAAGAAATAGTGTTTCCATATTTTCTATTGAAAAAAAATAACAGACTTTTGAAAAAATTTCATTGGTGCATTATAATTATATGTAATAGTGGAATTCACTATGCCATATTTGTACATTTCATATAATTTGATTGCTCTCATTCCTCAAGTACCTTCCCTTTCCCTCTTATTCTCCTTGCCCCTTCTACTTACTCCACTAATCTCCCTTCTATAATTGTTATTGTTATTTTAATTAGCACAACATAATTATATACGTTGAATATATATATATATATATATATATATATATATATTTCATTGTGGCATATTTGTATATAACATACTTACAACATTAACTCATTTATTTTTCCCAATAGTTCTGTGAAATAGGTATAGTTTTTATCCTTATTCAATAGGATACCATAGAGGAAACTGAGGGGTATAAGGAGTCTAAAGAATGTATCCAAGTTACATGTCTACTGAAAGGCTAAGCCAAGACTCAAAATCCAATGTTTGCATCCAGAGACTGCTTTCATCTATTATACTGATTTGGAAACTGGGATCTGCTTGTTAAGGTAGCACATATTTTAAGTGTAATAGCTACTAAAGATTTTAGAGTTTATCTTGTTATCAATAAAGAACTATGTTTCCCTTTATCCTCTTCAAAAAATTGGTGTTTTCATTTATTCTATGAGTCTTCAGAAAATTACAGAAGTAACAATTTAAAAGAAGAGCTGCTTTGAATACAGCATCAGTGAAGATTTATCGTGTGGTTTGGAATTCATACTAGTGTATTGCTTTACTAATAGAAAATGCCTGTCATTGTACCTTCAGTGAAATAGGAGTGAAAGCTAATTGCTAGTAGTTGTAGTCTTGGGCCTCTAATTTACAGCTAAGGACACAGAGAAGAAGAAATGCATATTTCTAGTAATGAAGCTGATTCTAACTACCACTGTCCTTGCCTTTACAAAGAAAGAATGGATAAATGTTGAATTCCAGGGTGCCTTTTTAAAAAGAAAGGAAGGGGCATGCACGACAGCAGAATTATACTGCCAAGAACACATGGGCTATTGGTGTTTTAGTATTGGGTTAGAAATTTCCTTATTCTACCATACTAAAGGTTTCTAAGAACAAAATTGTTGAAACTCAGTTTATTTTGACTGGACTCAAATCGTGTGAAGGTGCAAGAAGCACAAGATCTTTAGCAAAAGGATCTACATTATGTACAAGCTCTGAATGAGAAAGGAGAAATAATGTATTCACTTATAAAAATTACCTAACTATTGTGCATAATTTCTACCCTTAGAGTGACCGTCGTTGTTCTAACAAAGTGAAACTTTGAGTAAAAGGATTGCTATCACTAATTATTCTGGGGTAGCAGATATAGACATGTTTCCAAAAAAAGTGAGATATATGATTTCTCTACGTATCCTAGACATCCATTTCTACTTTTCCCACACGCATGCCTCAAAGTCTGTTATACTCTGGATATGAGGTGTCCCCCAAAAGTTCCTGTGTTAATGCAGAAATGTTTGGAGTTAAACTGATTGTATTATGAGAACTGTGACCTAATCAGTCCAACCTGGTTTGAATGGACTGACTGGTAACTGTAGGCAGAAGGGGTGTGACTGGAGAAGGAGGATCACTGGAAGGATTCCTTTTCCCTCTGGCCCCTCCCACCTCCCTTACTCTGCTCCCTTGCTGCCATGAGCAAAACAACATCTTTCCTCTGATGAGTCCTTCCCCTAAGATGTTCTATGTCACCCTGGGCCCAGAACATGGGAATCTGTTTTCTCTGGACTGGAGCCTTTGAATCCATGAACCCCAAATAAACTTTCCTTTCTCTAAAGTGTTCTTGTCTGATATTTGTATATTGTATTTGTCTGATATAAAACCTGACAAAAACAACCTCTACTTGTAAACACATCGGATAAATGATTGACAATCGTATATTTCATCTCATTCATTTCTTGAAATCTGTCTTTTCTTGTCTCTATTCCCTTCTCTCATCTGATATTTTTCTGCACTAACATATTCCTTCAGCCCCAAAATGTTATTTTTACTTCTGGTTATTAAGGTTATAAACTACAGAAAAAGATGACCTAAAGTCTACTATGCATTTCCTGGGTTCTAGTGGGATGGACCATAGAACAATGATCTTGTCCTCTTACTTGTTCCTGTGTGTGGTCTTTTTTCAGTGTGTCGTAATTCTACTTTGTGCCTATTAAAATCCATTGCATGTGTTATTACTAAAATACAAACTCCATGCTGGGCACGGTAGCACATGCCTATAATCCCACTAACCTGGAAGGCTGAGGCAGGAGGATCACAATGTTGAGGCCAGACTCAGTAACTTAGCAAACCCCTAAATAATTTAGTGACACCCTGTCTCAAAATTTAAAAAAATAAATAAAAAGGACTGGGGATGCAGTTCAGTGATTAAGCACCTCTGGGTTTAATCCCCAGTACTAAAAACCAAACAAACAGCAACAACACCAACAATAACAACAAAAAGACAAATAGAATACAAACTCCTGAAATTCATGAAAAGAATCATGTCTGAAAAAATTTTAAAGGGAAAGGCAGGGGGAGAGGATGACAACCAGAGAGAGGGATGGGGAGACTGAATCAGATACTAAAAGGAAGAAAGAATGAGAAAGCTTTCCTGATACAAGTGATCAAATTCATCAACCATAGGAATATCAATTCTCCATGCACACATTAAGTTACCGCCTGACCATGTTAAATGAGACCTAAATTAATTTGCCTATAAGTCTGAAGAGAGCCAATATTTGTTTTCTGAAGCAATTATTTGACTGACCTATCAACTGTGAAAATTCCTCTTCACATTACCAGTTGGAGGGGGAAGAAGAGGCAAGTTCTGTACACACAGCAAAAAATTGACCCCTGCCATCAAAGCTCATCCTATGGAGAGTGAATAGAAGGAGGGTATGTTATTATCAGAACTTTGTTTTATTTTGTAAATATAAAATAATCAGCAGTTTAGTGTTCAAGGTGCAGGCATAAGAAAAATTAGAAGATGTTCTGACAATAATTCTGAGTTTGGGGGGAAAGTTGGTTTTCTGTATTATTATTTCATCATAAATTATTTGGAATATCACTTGGCTATTTTCCAAAATATAAGTAAATATTTTTGATAGTTTATTTACCAAATTTAGATACTGATTTTAGGAGTGGAGGAATGAGTTATATTATAATTTTACTATGATAGGGAAGTCAGCATAGGAATTAAAGCATTGAGTGCAGAAAGGAGACACTTCTTCAGAAGACCACTGTTGTAGGACATTTTAGATGCCAAATTGATGTGTAGTAGGTTCTTATGACTGTTTGTTGAGTAAATGAATTTCCAGAACTGCAAGACACACCTATGTGGCATGTAGCAATACAGTGTCTCCTCTGGTTCTTAGGATTATCTGCAGAATGAAAGCTTTGGAGAAGGACCTTTAAGGGGTTTACGTTATAAACAACAAATTATGAATGAATAATGACACCTGATTCAAAAAGGACTGTTTCCTCTCTAAAGCTCTGTAATTCTTAATGACAATCGACAGCAATAAGAATGATGACAAGAATCAGTTGCAAATGTCCACATATGTTAAGAAACCATAGACTGCTATTAGAACTCCCATTAATATGATAAAACTAACCTTTATAAAACAAATCACATATTCTGAAGTTCAGTGGAGAGGAATCTCATCATGTATATATATGTACATGAAAATTTAAAATCTCATTAATAGGAATACGTAATAATACAAAGTATCACTCAACCCCTTCGAATGCTTATCAATTGAGATATGGTTATTTACAATTAAAAGGTCATTTTTCATTTCATAGAGTTTTAGTTGAGGTTTTGGATCTAACAAATTTGGATGCATATTCATTTTAACAATTTATAACCCTGATATTTTAACGAATAGAATATTTATTTTGCTTTTTATTTTATCTCATTTAAAAATGCATTCTTCCTTTAGGTGTATGTGCATTGCACTTCATATTTATTTCTTCACCAAGTATGGCATTCATAATAAACGTGCTGATAAGAAGCAATTATTATGCTCGAATTCGGGACCCCCAAAGACTACCAGAGACCCAAGATGTAAGCAGCAAAGAGGTGTTTATTGCGAACTAGCTGGGTCCTCTGCGCGCGCGCACACACACAGCAACTGGTGATGCTGAGAGGCCCCAAGCCCAGGGTTTGCAGCATTTTTATACATTCTTTGGAGAGGGCAGGGACTTCACATACATCATAGCAAATCATCACACACCGCGGGAAAATCAAATAACAACTCTAAAACATGATTAGCACATTCACTGGCGGGAACAAGTTGGGTAGGGGTGATTGGTCAGTACAAAAGGGGTATTCCTTTGAACTGATTGGTGTAAGCCAAGAGGGGTGTATGTGCTAAACTGCATGGTTTCCCAATATGTTATCAACCACCATAAACTACTGGGAGGGTCATCTGGCATCCCAGGTATTTCCCTGACTCATGCCGATTGATGGCTGCTAGGGGGCTGCTATGGGTCCCCACCTAGCCTGACTGAGTCAGGGACACCTGTCGAAGCAGATCTCTCTGTTATTTGTAGATAAATAACTTAGCAGGGTGGGAATGTGCTTAGGAGTGCTCTGTGGGTTTTTCCAAGGACAAAGGCCATGTCCCTTCCTTGGACAGGCTTTGCTCTGAGATAGAGGCTGTTTTTTCATAATCAGTAGTTATTGCTACCTCTAAATCTTTTTTCTGTTTTCTTTGTTTGTTAGTTTGTTTTTGTTTTTGTTGTTGTTTATATCACGTGAGGGTCCAAGTTTCTCTAGGCTCAGTAACTGAACTAGCAACTAACAATGCATACATAATTTTAAACACAATTTGATTGTCTTCCTGGGCTAACTAGTAACAAAATATTTTTTTTCCCTTAGCTCATTAAAATACACACACACACACACACACACACACACACACATTAAATTTCTAAAAAAAAAAAAAGTAATATTACAGTATTTGGAAATTTCAAAAAATAAAAATCCAAAAAGTAAAATTATACAAAACAATGAATTTATATCATTTTACAATTTAATATAACTAAATATCCATTCACCTGGCAGTTCCAGGAAATCACTGGAGACATCCTATTCCAATGATTGTCATGCAAATATAGTAGTTAGTTCACTGTTCATTTACCAATAAAAGAAGATTGGCATATCCTAAGTCCTGAACCCTGGAGTGGGGATGTAGCCCCTCTCAATTCTCCAGGTGATCCCTACTCTGAGGTTGACAGCCACACAGAATTCTAATTTCTTCATTTTTTACAATATTAAAGTTACTTTATAACTATAATAGTAATAATTATGACAATGGAATGAGCAGGTTGATATCACATATGGCTCGGCCCTTATAGGGCCATACATTTCTTTTTCTAAATCATGAGAAATCAAATCTCTTTATTTTGGAATACATTAGCTGCTGTTTAGTTTTAAAGATCCTTTATTCATCAAGCAGAGCAGACAGATAAAGACAACAATTTCATGAGAACAGAGGCCAATCTGTTTAATCCAAGGTACTTAATACAGTAACCCGTGTGCAGAATTGTGCAATCAATAAATATTTGTATTTATAGTTAAATAAATATGCAATATGCATACACACACACACACACACATCACATTGTATTTGCTTATGCCTGAAGAAATTAAATCAAGTTCTATGGAATGCCTGCAGAAAGTGATACAGAAATTAAAGAGCAGGGTTTAAATACAGTTTTTTTTTTTTTTTAAGGGAATGAAAACAAGGGTGATGTAAAGCACAGCTACACCTCCATCCTTTTTTGTTATTTTATTTTGAGACAAGATCTCCACAAGTTGCCCAGGCTGGCCTTGAACTTTCAGCTCTCTGGCCTCATCTACTCTGGAGTAGATAGGATTATAGGCATACAGGACTACACAAAGTCCTAAATGAATTTATGGAAACCTATTTAGCAAAAGAACTGGTCAAGTATTTTTTTTCTTTCTACTTTTGACTTGCTTGCTTTTGATGTACATGACGAGCTTATTGCTCTATAGTCCATGACTATCACCTTAAAATTGTAGGACATAAATTCTCCCATATTATCTAGCTTCTTTCTTGTTCATGAACAATGAATTTTTTATTATATCTGTGTAGTCATGCTGTAATTTGAAAATTACCAACTACCAGGTTTATTTGAAGAAAATCAAGTAGCTGAAGAATATCTACCTGCATATGAAAAGAAGCCAGAGCATGCCGTCTGGCTCATCCTGTATATCCAAGCAATTCAGCTGAACTGCATTCTGTTCATAGGTACACTGTGTTGACCCAGACTGCTTACTTGAAGCAGAAGGGCTGAAGGAATTTATGAGACATGCATAAAGTACTCTTTTGTTGTTGTTTTTTGTTTGTTTATTTTTTAGGCTTGGCCACTAATAATCAGCACAGAGAACCATCCTACAGTAAACCCTTAGAAACCTGAATCTATCATAAAGACTGTCTATGACCAGCAGTACAGGTCATTTCATATATGGTTATAATGCATTTTACTGACCATGTTGGCTAAACTGGATGCCCTGGGTGACTATCTTGTTTCCATTAAAACACATATATCAGGAAATTACCTGAAACCCAAGAACCTATTTTCTTTACCATTAGAATATAAATAACAAGTAGATGTTGGTGATTATTAAGTTGCTCTCACTTTCCCCAGCAATCCCTCAGGCCAGTACATGGCCACTCTAGAGTGGGATTTTTGCTCTGTTTGCATTGCCTATTTTCAGGGTCACAAACCTGTCCTTTCTGTAACTTAGGGGCTCTTCAGTGACCTATGTTTCCACTGTGTGTGCTCTACAGCAGATGTCTGACTCTTTAAAGATCCCCCTGAGCAAGATATCCTGTCTTTACAAATGCATCACTAGAAAGGTGAAGGAATTTCATATTTTTCTCCCTTCCACCCCAGGGATCAGTGATGGATGGTTAGTAAAGTTATTTTTTCTTTTTTTTTTCCTTTTGAAGATTTTCTCCTTTTGTTTAATAATCCTACATACTTCATCTCTCACTATGTTCCAAATTGTATCTCTCTGGTATTGTAAATACTTAAAATAAGATGACTTTTCTTCTCTTTTTCCCTTTCTCACATTTTCATTTTGGAAAGAATCCATCAATATTGACTCTTGAATCATGAAAATGATCTCACAGTCATGAATTATAGAGTCATAGAATGTTAGAGCTGGAAATGTTAGGAAAGGAGCTAAGTTATATTTCTCTTGTATCCATACTTCCACTAGAGCATGTCTTGGCTTATTGTAACTGCATGGAAATTTTCCCTATGCAGCCTCATATGTTATAAAGCATGTCGTGCTCTTGACGTTTAGGATTTTAATGAAAAGCCCCAAACATCTATTAAATTGACCCCATTCAATCTCTAAGAATATACTGCAGCTATTTTGGCAGCTGTAAGAGGTGCGAGGGGGCACTTCCAAATATAGGCCTTTTCTACCAGAAAGCTTAGAAAATGTGATTCAAAGGGCACAGAGATGACATATCAAAACATGTCTTATCTACTAAACAGAGACTTCACTGTGGGAAAAAAAAAAGATATTATCACATATTGGCATATATTTGTGCATATTAAACTATCTCACATATTAGCATCTTGTTATAAAGCAGTTCAGATACTCTACTTTTTCCCTCTTGTTTTACTTAGAAGGAGAAAGTTGCTAGATATGGATAATCAAAAGGAAGATTTGATGTGGTTTTTGGAAGCAGAGATGAAGAAATTAAACTAAAACTGAAGAGTGGGGTGATTAAAAAAAAAAAAAAACAGGATTAATAAAGGCCCTGAAACCACAGCACACAACCACAGTGTTTTCTGGTTACAATTCCCAATTGCTCTAATTTCTCTACCTTGAGAGTGAAAAGAGGACCCTACCATTGCTTACCAGTGACAGTGTGCAAACAAAGGACCAGTGGGTAGTGTGGCTGATGTCAGGAGTTGTTTTAAAAAATGTATACTAAGTCCACCCCATCCCTTCTTAGACACTGTCTCATGACATTTTCATACCATTGCTATTATTTTACATTTATACAAGACTTTCCTGTGAGGAAAATTGCATTCTTCAAATGGTAACTCAGTGCCATCCAGGCCCTGCTTGTCATTGCTTATACAGCCAATACATATTTAACTCCTTTAATCTTTCCCCATAAATACATCATTCCATTTCTTTCATCATTTCAGAGCTACCCTCTGAACCCTGTCCCATTTCTCAACACATTTTGAGTGTCGAGGGGCCTGGTGCTATACTTTAGCCTAATCAGAGTCAAGGAAGGTGGAAGTCATTTTTCTATATTTTTGCTCTGCTCCAACATAATGGATCATTGTATTTAGTTCAGAATAGAAGCAGCTCCTTTGGCAGCCATATCACATTGTAAACTGATATCTAATTTGTCCTCCATTATCAGCTCCAGGTCCCTTTTCAGCATCACCACTCTCCAGGTCTCTCCTGTCCATTGAATTATTTTGCTCAAGATGTATTTGTTTTCATTTTTCTAAGCTGAATCTCATTTTCTTATTTTTGACTCATGTCACTACCCTCTCGGGGTCCATCTTAAGAGCTTCAGTGGTGCCTGCCATACATCTTCAATTATCACCTGAAAAGTTCATTAATGAGTTATTTCCACTGTTTTCTTATCCAGGAAATCATTAAAATAATGAAGCTAACTGTTCTTCTATAGGTCATTTAAAAAGGGATTTAAATAGGACCTCCACTAACACTTCAGTAACCAAACAAAACCCTACTTTGTAATGCTATTTTTACACCTATGAAGATCATTCTTTCTATTCCTTTCCACTTTGAATTATCTGAATTCATTTGAATTACTTCCTTAGTAGCAGTTTGGAAAGTGTACTAATATTTACATATTTTCATAGAGGCTCCATTTACCTATGCATGACTTGGAGTGGTTAAAACAATATCAGTGCGGCAAGTGTTTAAATGTTATTATCTTCGTTACGAGGAGGCCATCTGGATCCCTAAAAGGATCATTTAGATTCTCTTTCCTCCATATGCCACATAAGAAATCACATCAACCTCTCTTGCAAGAACTGATGAGGACGCATACACAGCTTATCAGAAATCTCTCCATTCTCCTAAGTTGAAAGAGCCAGAGAAAATCACAAAGAATGTGTCTAATGCAGAAATCTAGACATGGAGAAATAAAATGAGGCATTGACTTATCCTAAGAATCCCTATGTTCTGATGTTTATTAAGTAGTCTAATTCTATAGAAATGCTTTAATTTTACTATATAAAAGTCTATTCTATTCTAATAGAGGCTTGGATCTGTGTTTGTACAGGCTGTGTGACAGATATTCACTACTTATTTTTATAAGTATAGAAGCTATAGTTAATAATAACATGTGTATTTTTTTCTAACATGAATACTACTATCATATGAAAGCTCAGTGATTATTTTAGTATTTCAAAAGAAGAAAGAAATCCTAATATGGGCAAATGTTAGGTTCACTGATCTGGAATAAATATTTCAATGTATGTCTCTGTATAAGGATTATGTTGGAAAGGACAGGATCTGGAGTCTTCCTTCCCATTATGATATTTGTTTGACATGATTTGGATGCATTCTATTGATTTTTCTCAATTATAATAGTTTTTTTTTCTCCACTGGGAAATCTTAGTATTTTTTTTAATTTAGTATAGTAGACAAAATCATCAACAAAAAAAGGCAATAATTATTAACTGCTAACTATGCCACAGGCCCTGCACCAGGCATGTTCTTACTCTTTACCACAATCTTTAGATAAACATTTCTCTCCATTTTATACATTGGAAAACTAGTCTGCAAGGCCATGACACATGCCTGTAATCCTAGTAACTTGGGAGGCTGAAGCAGGAGGATCACAGTTTGAGGCAGGCTAAGCAACTTAGGGAGGATCTAAGCAACTTAGGGAGACAGTGTCTCCAAATAAAAATTTAAAAGGGCTGGAGAAGTGACTCAGTGGTTCAGTGACCCTGGATTCAGTCTCCAGTACCAAAACAAACAAACAAACAAACAAACAATGAATAAACAAAAAAGAAACACTTGGTTTTCTGAGGGATGAGAGTTAAATTGCCTAAAATCATTCCTGATTTATTGAATGATAGGATAATTGGGTGGAAAATCTAGAACTATTGTACTCTACAATTCATGCTCAGTCTCAATGCCTTTCAGGCTTTTTAGACATGCTGCCTGTCCTACCCCACAACTTGGAGCTGTACAACAACCATGTTATTATGCTATACACTCTGTGAGTAAGGAATATGGGCAGAATGCTATGAGGACAGCTTATTTCTATTCTATGATATCTGGAATTCAACTGGGAAGACTCAAATCTAAAGATGGCTTGAGGATTTATAGTGACTCAATGAATAGGGAATAAGAACTAGTAACATCTGGAGGCATCTCCATTTAGATTATGCCAGCTGTTGGCTGGGACCTCACTGGGGGATTCACTTAAGGAACCTCTTCATGTGAACCATAGCAGCCTGAGATTTAGCTGGTGACTCAGGGACCTGAAGACAAGTATCTTAAAGGAATCAGGTTGAAGCTTCATTGCCTGTTTTGACCTTACCTTGGAAATCATGTGGTGTCACATCCTCTGTACTCTATTAGTCAGCTATTCTCCAAGTTTCCTCACATTCAAGGGTAGGGGATGTAGACCACCCTGCTCCATGGAAAGTGCCAAACAATTTTCAGACATGTTTAAAATCCTTATAATACAGTATCAAAAACACCTTTTTAGTGGCTGTGATGGTCATTCAGTGCTGATCATTGTTTTGAAATTTTGATGTGTGTTCTTGAAGAACCCTCTCACTGGTGGTTTGGTTTACTTAACTGTGGTTGTGAACCATCGTTACAAGTCTTCCTCTCTGAAGAAGCGTGATAGACCTATCAGTCCTGGAATTTGCTCCAAATTTACTGAAACAAAACACGTAGAAAGGGGACATGGAAATCTGTAGTTTTACCAAACTCCAAGTGTTTCTTAGACAGCTAGTATTACATAGCCACTGAGTTTAATTAAAGTGCATCCTACAAATGGGGCAGTTCTCAAAAGCCTACCTAGAAAACTCTCTGTCCTCTGCTAGTACAGTTGCTTGTTTTCTTACCTTTTCCTTCTGCCTAGGAAGAACACCTGAAACCACAAAACACCCCCTCTACATTTGCAGGAGGACTCCTGAGAGGCTCCTTTCCCATCTTCTTGGTTTTGGATGACAGGATTTTAAGCAAAGACTACTGAAGCTGTCACAGCTGGGGGTATACCAGCTTAAAGCTGTTGGTTGACAATCACTCTACTGTAAATGGTCTGCTAGTAGCACCCAGTGATTCAATTTGCATATTTATAACTTGATGTGTTCACAGAACTGCCTCTTAAGGGTGCCACTGCAGCGGCTCCACTCCAGTGAAAACATCTTCAAAGAGCCTTGTCAGCTTCCTTCAGCATTCTTCTCAGGTTTTGAACCAGAGGAGGGTGGCAGTCCACAGCTCAGGAGGAACCCTGATGAAATCCATTAACTCTTTCTCCCCTTAGATGCTCATCTCTGAGCTGCTCCCCTTAGTGAAAATGTGAACACTACTTGAATTGAAACTAAGACAGGAAGGATACTTCTTTTTTACCTGTCTGATTCCCAGTGTTGATATTATCAGGAATTTTAACGATTACATGTGGAGATATCTAGATTCCATACATGGAATGGGAGAGAAGAAACTATAAATGTACAGACAGGAAGGAAGAATTTTGAGGATAGAGTGCTTGTAAGAAGAGATTTCTGTAGCCTTGAGTCTGGAACCTGGTAGTTGTCTTGAGCAAGGAGCAGGTCACTAAAGAGATTGCCATGGGATTTAGTAGAAAAGGCTGTATATGGGCACCCTACTACATTTATCCATGAGGCAAGAAAGTTAAACTTGGCTTGCTCAGCTCACTGGACCATCATCTGCCAAAACTTCAGCCACTTCCTCAGGATTATATCTGAAGGAGGATAAGAAGGGATGATAATTAATAATGATGTTCCCCAAATCTTCCTTCAAGTTGAGAGTCTTGGGGGAAAAGGAAGATAAAACAAGCAAAAAACATTGAAAGTTAAGTCACATTATTTGTAGGACTGAGGCAAGGTTGTGGACGGCAGGATGCAAATAGGTAGCATTTTTTCTTCCCTTCCTTCCACTAGGGTGATCTCAGACTAGGTCCAGCTATCTAGTTCTTTGCAATCCCAAAGGCTTAGGAGGCTGAGACAGGAGGATCTCAAGTTCAAAGCCAGCAACAGCGAGGTGCTAAGCATCTCAGTGGGACCTTCTGTTTAAATAAAATAGGACTGGGGATGTGGCTCAGTAGCCTAGTGCCCCAGAGTTCAATCCCCAGGACCCAAAAAATAAATAAATGGGAATCTAATTCATATGCAACAAACTCCTTGAGGAGATTTATGGAAAATGAAGATGTCTGGAAACTACCTTTTATCTACTGAATCAGCAACTGTGGGTGTATGGGCCTGGAATCAGATTTTGTAACAAATGAACACTCAGATTGAAGAAGCATTCCTGCTATTTCTGGTGTTGGGGAGCTGGGAAGGGTCTTGCTAAAGGTTTCTATTAACATACACACACCTTTTCTCTGTCTTTGCTCTACAAGGGGACCCAGGGGCACTAAAAGGGTCATTTGAAGTTGCATAGTGTTAAATGGTTGACCTTTATAAGGTAGTTAGAGTCTTCTTTGATATTAATTAGTTGTTAGGTCAGCAAACATTCTAAAGGACAGAGCTACCTGGAGTGCAAGATATAGTGAAAATACGTCTTTGCTTTTTGGATAAATGTTAGAGATTACATGCTATATTTCAACACAGTAAAATTGCTTGTCCAAATGACTGTTACATTTCTCTAGCATTGGAAGTGGCAGTGGAGACTGTGAAATTCTAATCAATGTGGAATTCAAAAAAGATAACAATTTTATTATGTTTCTTTTTAAAATTTTCTATTGTGTGAAAATACAAATAACAAAATTTATTACCTTGACCATTTATGAGAGTGTAGAATAGTGTATTTAATATGTGCTAATGTTATAGAACTGTCACTGCTAACCATTCTTCTGTTTTAATCTGGTGACACAAAAATTAATACTCATTAAACAATAATTCCCCACCAAACTACTATTTTTCTCTGTGATTATAGCTACTTATAAATACCTAATGTAAGTGGAATCACACAATGTTTATCATTTTGTGAATGCCTTATTTCACCTACCATAATGACCTCATCCATCTTGTAGTATATCTCAGAACTTTCTTTCTTTTTAAGGCTGAATAATATTCCATTGTGTGTATATACAACACTTTGCTTATCATTCATACAGCAATGGACACTTTGGTTGCTTCCATATTTTAGCTATTGTAACTAATGTTACTGTTGTCACAAGAGAAGAGATGTCTCTGAAGAAGTGTCCCAGGAGTTTCTAGAGAGAAGAGGAAACTATACATAAGACTGGCAGTATTCTTAGCATATGTGATGGAAAAGAGTTTCAGCACACACCAGTCAGAGGCATAGACAGACGTTTATTTAGGAAAGTAGGTACACATTCAAGGAAGAATGCTGGTAATTTCAAGAGAGAGAGATGCCTTTGGGGATAAAGCAAAGAATACACAATTAAGAGGGTATGTGGGCTATCACAAGAGTGAAAGAGATGGAGTTTGGGGATTCCCAGTTCTTTTTTAGAGGAAACTTGGTGAAGGGTGGGTAGGGAATGGTTTGAAAGGAATGATATTAGTCCAGTGATGCCAAATGGGTTCTGGTGGTCTGGTCAGTCTCAGGATCCTTAGGCTGATGTGGTCTTCATTATCCAATCTTAGATAGTGCTGGGAAGTCCTCCAAATTTTAAGTTCCTCAGGATATCATATCTCTCTTTGCTTAATCTGTTTATTGGGGGGAGGATTAATTAATAGTACACAGGTAGACATACAGATTTCCCAGGAATTTTGGAGTAACAGTTTGGAGAGTGACTTACAGGTAAAAGTATTTTCTTGTCTTTTCTTTATGTCTTATTCCTACCTATTTCTTTTTTCTTCTATTATATCTCACTAGGAACATTAGTGTACAAGTATCTCTTTGAGGTCCTGCTTTTAATTCTTTTGAATATGTACCTAAAATTGGAACTGTTGGACTGCATGGGTTATTTAATTTTTATATTGAGGAGTTGCCATACTATTTTCTCCAGATTGTGTTTCTACTACCAGTCCCCAAGGGTTCCGATTTCTCTTTAATGTCACTAACACTTGTTTTCAACTTCTTTTTCTTTTTTTTAAATAGTAGCCATCCTAATAGGTAAAAAGTGGTATTATAGTTCTAATTTGCTTTTCCTTAATGATTAACAATTTTGAGTATCTTTTCATGTGGTTATTATCCATTTGTATATCTTTTTGGATAAATATCTATTCAAGTCCTTGTAACATTTTTTATTTTTTTATATTATTCTAGGGATGAGGTGGTTCTCTATTTATTCTAGATATCAATCCTTGATCCAATGTGATTTTCAAATATTTTCTATCATTCTGTGGGCTGCCTTTTAATTTTGTTGATAATTTCTTTTAATATACAATTATTTTTCTCACATATCCTCTCCAATTTATCTATATTTTCTTTTGTTGCTTATATCTCTGCCAAGAAATCATGGTGAAATCTAAAGTTGTGAAGATTTTGCCGTATGATTTCTTCTAAAGTTTTTTATAATTTAAGTCATTTTTTCATTTTGAGTTAATTTTTGTATATAATATTGGATAAGGATCTGACCACATTCTTTTTATGTTGAGGTGCAGTTTTCTAACAGTTTGTTGAAAAGACTGTTCTTTCCCCATTGAATGGTGATGGCACTGTTATGGCTTGGATATGGAATATTCTCCAAAACCTTAGGTGTTAAAGGTTTGCTACCCCATGCAACAAGTTTTATAGGTGGGGTGTTGGGGAAGTGATTGGATCATGAGAACTCAGACCTCATCAATTGATTGATATATTGATAGCTGAATGCACTACTAGGAAGTCAACAAACTGTAGCGGGGTGGAGCATGGTTGGAGGACTTTGGTTGCTGGGTGCATTACCTGGGGACTCTATTTTGTCACTAGAAATTTTCTTCATCTCATCCCACTTTCTGGTTGCAATGAGGTGAATAGCTTTCCTCTGTCATCCCTTTCTGCTACGATGTTCTCCCTCCCCTCAGGCGCAAAGCAATGGAGCCAATTGATCATGGACTGAAACATTCTGAACCCATGAGCCAAATATATCTTTCTTCCTTTAAGTTATTCATGTTAGGAATTTTGTTAACAATAAAAACTGATGCCAGGCATGGTGGTACACACCTTAGTCCCAGTAACTGGAGAGGCTGAGATAAGAGGATTGCGAGTTCAAAGCCAACCTCAGCAAAATTGAGGTGCTAAGCAACTCAGTGAGACCCTGACTCTAAATAAAACACAAAATAGGACTGGGGATGGGGCTCAGTGGTCAAGTGCCACTGAGTGCCTCCCCCCAAAAAAATCAAAAACAAAAAAACAAAATAAAACAACAAAACTGATGTACAAAGGCACCCTTGTCAAAATCATTTGTCCTTACTATGTGACAGTTAATTTCTGGAATTTCTATTCTGTTCAATTGGTCTATGTATCTGTCTTTATGCTAGTGTCACATTGTTTTAATTGCTGTAGTTTTGTGGTAAGTTTTGAAATCAAGAAATGGGATGTCTGAATGCTAGAAACAATTGAATGGTTTTCATAAATTTCTTTTTAGGTGGATCATTACTACAGCATATGCAAATGAATTTTGCAGGTTGAATTTATCCTAGTTTGTTTTATTTATATATTTGTCCTAAAGGTTTCTTTAATTCTTTTTTCAAATTAGTATTTAGGGTTTACCACCTATAAGACTGTATCATTTGCAAATATACTGGCAAAAACAATCACATAGACAAATGGTACAGAATGGTATAGAAGACTCAGAGACAAATCTAAAATATCTACAGTCATCTGATCCTTGACAAAGGTATTGAAAATATACATTGGAGAAAAGACAGGTTTTTTAAAAAAAATGGTGCAGGGACAACTGGTTCTCTGTATGTAGAAGGATGAAACTAGACCCTTATCTCTCACTTTGCCCAAAAATCAACTAAAAAATGAGGTAAACCTCAGAATTAGACCCAAAACTCTGTAACTCCTAGAAGAAAACTTCAGCTTTAGCACAGGCAACAATTTCTGGATAGGACCCCTAAAGTTCAGGAAGTAATACCAAGAGTTAATGAATGGGATTGCATCCAATTAAACAGCTTCTGAATAGAAAATGAAATTATAAGGACTGTGAAGAGGAAACATAAAAAATGGGAGAAAATCTTTGCTAACTATTCTTCTAACAAGAATTAATATCTAGAATACATAAGGAGCTCAAAAAACCTTTACACCAAAAAATAAAATATCCTAATTAATAAATATGCAAATGAATTAAACAGATACCTCTCAAAAGAAGAAATACAAATGGCCAACAAATACATGGAAAAAAAAGTTAACGTTTCCGACTGTTACAATAGAACTATTTCTTCTTTCAAGTCTATCAGTTTTGCTTAACATATCTTGAAAGTCTATTGTTAGGTGTGCAAATATATATAATTGTTTTTTCTTCCTACTTTGTTGAACATTTTGTTATCATGCAATTCGCTTTTTTTCATAAATCTTTTTGATTTAAAATTCATTTTTTTGTTACTTTTGAACTTTTTTTCATCCTTTCACTTTCAACCTATATATGCATTTCAATCTATAGTGAGCCTCTTTTGGACAACATATAGTTTGGTCATACATTTTTACACCAGAATCACGAGCCACCACACACCTTTGTAGGTTCAAACAGCAATTCTTTATTCCCGCTCTCACACTGCCTCCACACAGGTCCAGGGGCAATCGCGTTCTGCCCGCACAATTCACCTACTCCACGAGGCTATCTCCAAATCCCATTTTAATCTCAATGAGAACAAGCAGCAGGAACACCCTAATCCCAGCAATAATCTTCAACCTCCAACTTCCCTAAAACCCATTATCTTAAACTGGCAAGCCTAAAACTCAAGGAGCCGGTTACTTCCTCAAACCTGATCAGCTCTAAACCCGGATCGCCTTGGTCCTTGAGCAAGGTCACCTTATTAAAGCATGCATGCAATGTCCCATCGAATGTCCTCTAAGCAGCATGGGGTACCTTGGCAAGGAAATTTTGATGCGTCATTCCTACTTGGTAATGGCCCTCAGCAAAAGATAATTTTTGTCCTTGGATTTCCTATCTTTGGTTATACTGTATCTTATCATAGGTCTTTTTGTGTCCATCTTATTTGGAGTTAGTGAGCTTTTGATTATTTATATTCCTGTCTTGTAGCAAGTTTGGGAAGTGTTTGGTCATTATTCCTTCAAATAGACTGTTTCTTTCTTTCTCTCTCTCCCTTCCTCTGTCCCTCTCATCTACATCTGGAATGCCCATAATGTGTATATTGGTTGGCTTATTATTGTCACTCAGGTCCCTTTGGTTTTGTGTATTTAAAACATTTTTCCCTCTTTTTGTTAATTAGGCTTAATAATTTCATTACAATTTCTTTAAGCACAAAAATTCTTTCTTCTGTCTTTTGCTCAAATCCCTCTCTGAATCTCTGTAGTGCAGTTTTAATATTAATTTTAATTATTGTGCCTTCTAGCCTTGGAATTTCCTCATTTTTTTAGGTTTTCAATTTTTAAAAATATTTAAATTATATTCACACATGATTTTCTTGACTTTCTTCACATCTTTCCTTAGTTTTTTCAGTATGTGAAGACATTTCTTAATCTTTGTTTAGTAGATGTGTCATCAATTCTTTTTCAGAGACAGTTTCTCCAGAAATAATTTCTCCTTCTGATTTTTTCATTGTTGTTGTGGCTGTTGAAAATTGGATATTTTAATCTCATAATGTGGTAATAGTGGAAGACAGATTCTCTGCTCCCTCTTTCACAAGGTTTGCTGTTCCTTGATATTGATTCTGTTCATTGCTTTTGTTATTTTTCATTACTATGGACTATTTCTGTGCCAGGGATCAGCCTAAGATGTAAATTCATGCCTTAGATTTTATTCTGAGCCTGTACCTTTCCTGAGGCATGTTTGATCACTTTTTAGTTTTGTGGTTATATATATATATATATATATATATATATATATATATATATATATATATATATATATATACACAATTATTTCTGAGTGTTCTTGTTTGCATTGCCTGGCTCTCAAAAAGGGAAATGAGAATCATGGACTGGGGAAGCAGAATGTTGGCCCTCTAAAGCTCTGGGATTCTTTTGAGTGGGAGGAGATAGAATTTGCATCAAGGACACAGGGTGCAGCTAAATTGCCACCTGTCTCTTTGTGCCTCTGTGATTAGAAGCATCAATCAGACATCAAACCAATAATCCCCTATGTTTGTAGGACAGGATCCTTTATTGTCCACCCCGTTTCCCATGATCTGTGTGCAGTCTGCTCCAAATATGCCAGCACAGCTCACTGCCACAGGCCTAGGGATATGTGATGAGTACCTGTTACTGTGAAAAGGGATGAAATTGACTGAAATAAACCACACTTCATTATCAAAGATTTCCTCTATAAGGCATAGCCTTCAATAGACTTCAGAGTTCCAAAATATTTATATCCAGATAGATTTTTCAGGGCAATTGTTGTCTAGATGGGAAAACAGATTCCTGGTGCTTGCTGATCTGCCTTCTTCCCAGAATCCCCTCCTATGTGATGTATTTTAATAACCAAACACTTCATGGATCATGTCAGTTAATTTTCTTTTAGAGTAAATTTCTCAGAAGGGTTATGTAGAAAAGAGAAATTCAAAGTAGTAATTATTCAGTGATTGGTATGTTACGAGCACTGTTTTAGGTTGTTAAATCTAAAACTTTTCATTCAATGTAAGTAAGCTTAACATTTGTTTTTAAAAAGCATATTGTTGTGTAAGTTAACTACATTCTTTTTGTTTATTCTATGCAACACTATTTTCACACTGAATCTTTGAAAACAAAATGGAAGTGATTGGAAAACCATAATTTATGTATTCTGTCATTTAACATTTGAGGTGTAATTAAGTACTATGTTTGTTCTAGTCCATTCTTTACCATCAAATCATAAAATCCTCCTCCAATATATTTGATACATGTACAAATATGTGGTGTCATCAGAATTACCCCTGAATCTTGAAATTTTGTATAACATTCAATTTACATTTTTTATATTAATGAATTGACATGTCTAGCATTAGAGAATTTTAGATTTGACTAACATACTCATCTTTTGAGTAAAGAAACCAAAATTCATATTTATTAAGGAATATTTTCCCTGCTAACAATTTTCACTCTTATTCTTAATTAAGGACATCTACTCTAGTTTCAAAGGCTTTCATCAAGCCAGAAACACCTGATAGTCCTTTGACTAAAAATGTGCATAGAAAAAATTCTCACTAAATTTGAAAAGATGCTGCATGCAGCCTTCATTTACAGGTGAGATGTCTTCCACAACACTGCTTTAATTTTTCTCACCCTAAATGGGAATAAAAGATGGCTCAAGTTCATTTGTTTGTTGTAGTAAATAAATGAGAAATATAAACTCAATGTTTAGCACAGAATTTATTAAAGCTCAATACCTCTTTCCAACTATTACTTAAAAGGTAAGTTTATAAAATGTTTTAAATTCTACCTACGTACAATAGTCTGTTCTTATTTAAAACTACTCTGTAATTCATATATTTTACTTAACCAAAAGTACCATACCCTGAATTATTCTGAGATGTGTGACATTTACATTATTAATATTATGAAACCATCCTGATGACAATGAAATTCTGTACTTCAAAGATCTAGAAATTCATGGGTTGGGGGCATGGCTTAGTGGTGGAGCACCTGCCTAGCATGCATATGGCTCAAGGTTTGATTCCCAGAACCACACACACACACACACACACACACACATACACACACATACACACACACATACAAAATCTAGAAATGTGAACTCACTGGTTTTTTTTTCCCCACATACATTATGTCATAGTCCTTCATTGTAGAGTTATTGAAGATTTATTACATATTAAATAAAGAATATTTTTGTCCTAATTTTCTACAATAAGCATGTAGGAAATGTACTCATTTTAAAAGAAAAAAATCTTAATGAAAGTTGCTCATATTTGATGAATGAGAATCATCTTATTTTCAGAGCACTGGTCATGTAATACAGTGCCAACCCTTTCCCTCTTTCCTTTGGTAAGGCATCTTGCAGATGGGACTTCTTTGTTGATGAGGCAGTAACCATGATGCCTATTACTTTTCAGCTCCTTTCATTAGCTCCTAACAACCTTCATTTATAACAACCGATTCCCCCTTGTTCAGTACATTAAATGTTAACAAATGGTTCTCATTTTACCTGACAATTCTAATAATTAATGATTATAGAAGCATATTAGGCACATAATGCCAAAATATATTACCTGTAATGTTAATCACTAATTTGTGTTTCTTTTGTACATTGGGAATAGAATGTGGTATTTAGAGATCACAGTAGGGACACACTTGCATTTCTATACCTCTCCTTTCAGTCTTATCCCTATTAATTTACTTCAGTGAAGAATTTTGGATTAAATTTTCCAGTTTCAGTGTCAGACTTGCAGAAGAGATCTCTGTGGTCCAGAGAAGAGGAGCATAGCTACAATTCTTAATGGAAAGGGAAGAAGGTGATGGAGGGAAATATTCTTGGCCTAGCATCTCTTTAGTGCCCAAGTGACTAGAGGAGAAAAATCACTTTGTTTGCATGATGGATTACAACTTTTTCTTTTTTCTGGCTTTGGAAAAGAGGATGAAAGTAGGGAAATCAGCCTGAACCCTTGGGATCTCAGCTAATGAGCATGAAATGATCATGTACAAAGCACTGGTAAAGAAATGCAAGTGAAATGGAGGTGAGGGAATCAGTGCCTCCTAAAGAATAACAAAGCTGAGGAGCTGATGAAGCTTCATAGACAGTCATCCATCAGGAGTCCTGACCACTTATAATGTCTCCACAAAAATAGGACAAGGACAAGACAGAGTTACTGATGACCTCAAGGCATATCAGCTAGACTCCAGACTAATCTACTCTTCCTGTTAACATTGTTTAAAGAATCATGTTCTATTTCTTTCTTTCTTTTTTTTTTTCTTTAACCTTTCTTACAATCACATTCCATTATCAACTGAGTGTCATGTCTTAGTGGAAAACATAATAAACTGTTATGTCATTAGGGACTGACATTCCACCTGATACTCAACTTTACAGTTAAGGATAGATCTAAAATTCAATGTGTTCTTTACACTTTACTAAGTTAAATATTTGCAAGATTCTTTAATGTGGAAGTAGAGAACTGGATGAAGTTCTTGTGCATGATAGCTTTGAGGTCTGTTGAAGTAAAGTAATCACATAAGTGAAAGTATCATAGAAAAGAGAAAAAGGCACCAAGATTATAAGTTGACAATAATAAAATACTGGAGAAGTTAATATTTTGGCAGAGTCTAAAAGAAAGGTGTAAAGAATGTTACATAACATAGAAACTAGAATAAACTAAAAAAACACTAGAATATTCTTAATAATATGAATACTTTGATCTGTTTAAAAAATAAAATGAAGAGACACAAGGAAGACATGTATTGGGAATAATAGTTAGTTACTATAGGGGGCCATGCAGGTCCATGTTACTCAAAATGTCATTATTTACATTCTTCAGCACTGACTTCTAATGAATTGTATTAGTTTTTTTTTTTCACTGTTATAGCAAAATAACTGAGACTGGGAAATTTTATAGAGAGAAGACGTGGATTTGCCTCACAGTTTTGGAGATTCACGGGCAGTGCACTGGCATTGATTCAGCTCTAGTACAATCCTCATGGCAGATAGTAACACAATAGTGGGAGCAGGTAGGGAGAAGAGATCACATGTCAAAACAGGAAGCCAGAGAAAGATGGATGGGTCAGGCTCAGGCTTTAATAACAACATATTCTTTGGAGAACTCATTTCAGGAGACCAGTGTTCCATTCAGAGGGCAGCACCCACAATGTCCTAATCACTTTCCACTACGTCCCAACTAACTCTTCAAGGTTTCTCAAGCTTCCATACCACCACACTGGAGATGAACTCCCAAGACATGAACTTTTGAATGACATACTTAAGCTATATCCAAATCATAGCTTTGGTCTTATTGGAAATGCATATCCTCTGGCAAGAATTACTACATCAAAACTTGAATTTTAGCAAGATATATAGATAATTCAACTTGCACATCAAATTGTGAAAAATGCTGGTGTAGTAGCTACTAGTATTTTCCTTTATATCTAAGAAAAAAAAAACTTCTCTCTCTCTCTCTCTCTCTCTCTCTCTCTCTCTCTCTCTCTCTCTTTCCTGACCAAGATTGGACTTCCCAAAGTACCTTTAGATTCAATTTTGATTTTGAATTCCTACCATCTGCCTTTTGATTTCAATGACAACTATCCCCCATACTGATAAAATTAAAAGAGTTAGGGTATTAAATTAAAGGAAGGTAGCAAAGACATTTTGGAAAACCTTGAGGGTTAATGATAACTATCAATATTCTTTTATTACATGATAATTATCAATGTTTTCTGGATACATTTACCTTACATCAGTCCTATGGAATCATGATTAATTTCCTCATTTTGCAGATGAGGAAAATGAGAGAAGTAATGTCAAATGTAGAAAAATCATATGGCTATGGAAGTAGCCAAATATGATAACTTCTCATACATTTTCCTCAAGTTGCCCTCCTAGCTCAAGTGCTTACCTAGCTTTAGTCCAGGTGTTTCCTGTCACTGCAATGTATTCTAGCATGTTTATGGAACAAAGGGTCCAAGGATAATGGGAGTTGAGAAAGACATAGAGGAAAGTTCAGAGGTTGGTTGAGTTCCACCTGTTCAAAGGAATCAGTGAAATGTTAAAGCAATTTGATTTCTTTTTTGCCTTAAACAGTTCTAAAATGAAACTAAAGAGTAGGAAAAAATTAAATTATTTTTAGATTAATTATAATTGAGAATAGGGATCAAATCCTGATAAAAGTGGCCTTAATTTCTTTTTTCCGCTGCCCAGAAGCACAAAAGATTATACTGTTAGAGCAAAAACCATTCCACTAAACATGGCCACTCTAAGAGAACTCATCTTAACAATCAAATTGAAATGTCTATGTAGATAATTTGATTGATTAAAGTAAGAGCAGTCATTTCTTAAATAGTTGAGTTGGAAATAAAGATTTGACCAAGAAATGTCTTGTCCAAATGTGAATAGGTAGAATCATTTAAGTTTTGATCATCAGTTGAAAATGAACAGAAGGGACTTGGAGGCTTGGGGAATCTTGAATGTTTTGGACATGCTTATGTTCTTTTCACTCTATTTCCTTAAAAGATTTAGGATACTAAACATCTCTATGGTTGGTAGAGAGAAGGCAAAAATTTTTTTCATTAGCAAAATATAGGTGCTGTTGTACATGGTAGTCCTCAAATAATACATCAATCATTGAGGGTTCCAAATAGTTCTATACTCAGTTCTTCAGCACCAGCATCTCAGAGGCAAATGGTATTAATCATACCCTGAAACACTCCATATGAAATATATAGGGAGAAAAAATTCTGCTATAAATTCAGAGAATAGAAAGCACAGAAGGAAAAGGGAAATATTCAAGAGATGAGATTAAGAAGGTGGAAATGTGGTGGTGAGACTTCTGTTTGCTCCTATATATAAAATATCTTCCAGCTTTGGAAATTCTACCTCCTGTGAGAAATCAAAATCTTCATTTATTTCAAGGTTTGAGGGACCTCTGTACCCACATTGAAAACAAGGTTGTTGGCTTTTAAGGGAACTATGTGAGTCTTCCTTTTTCCCCCTAACATTCCCGTCAAAATCACAAGAAACCAGTGAGAGGGGATAAGTGTTTATGACTAGGGTGGGATTGGAGCTGAGCAGAGGAAGCTGCAAAAGAAAGTACGTGGCAATAGAGATGTCTTTGATCAGATCTTGTAGATGACCAAGAAGCATAAAATTTTTAAATTTTTCCATCTGGCAATATGTTATAAACACTGTCTAAGCAAAAAAAAAAAAAAAAAAAAAGTAATGGAGGGCCATGGATGGTATGGGAGGGGCTGAGAGCCCAGTCTAACTCAGGAAGTGCTAAAAATGTCATCATGGTCCTTATGACCTGTGAAAAGGAAGAAGGGAGAATTTGCAGGGAATGTAATTGACTGTAAATGTTAAATGTTAACCAATAATGCTAAAGCACACATGTTGTTGTAAACAGTTTTAAATAAGACAAGCTGTTGAAGAGAACAATAAATCCTCTCACCTCTTGGGAAAATGCTACTCACACTGAGGTTATGGAAACCCAGCATGACTTGTTCCAAAATGATGAATTCAAAGAAACCAAAGCCTTGTTGTGATTCAGGTGTCAAAGAGCCCAGAAAGAACAGACTATGAACTTAGTATTATGAAAAGGTTTTTGACTACAACTGTTTAGATGTCTATGTAAGTCAGGAGTGAGGACTTTCCAAAGGAAAGATGGTAGAATGAATCTGATATAATTTTCCCATGTACATATTGGAAACAACACAGTGAATCCCACCATCACGTACATCCTTAAGAATGGGATTCTAATTAGAATAAAATGTATTCCATGCTAGTATAATTATATCAGAATAGATTCTTCTGTCACAGATTACTAAAAAGAACCAATAAAAAAATCATATGTGGTCTGGGGTTGTGGCTCACGGGCTGGAGTTGTGACTTAGTGGCAGAGTGTTTGCCTTGCACATGTGAGGCATTGGGTTCGATCCTCAGAACCACATAAAAATAGATAAACAAAATAAAGATATGTGTCCATGTATAACTAAAAAAAACCTTTCAAATCATATCCATGATTCCTGGCTCTCAGGAATAGGCATTCATTAAGTGTATATTAAGTGGGTTAATGAATGGACATCATGGATGATTTTGTGAGATTTGTGGGGAGTTAAGAAATAGTATAGCACTGTGTTTTACAATCAGTGGTATACACAGAATTGGAGAATGTAAGGACTGCATTAGATGTCATGACATCCTCAGATTTGTTATTAAATAACCTTGGAACAAATAACCTTGCAATATCCCTACAAAGAAAATTGTTTTATTTATAAAGAACTTCAGAAAGAAGCATTATTAATTATGTTTACTATCCAATAGCAATTTCCAACCAGATAAATGACAAAAATGTAATAAGATAAATAATATCAAAACATGTCTCAAAATGTGAGATGTAGCAGTTTTATAAGATCAAGCCATCACTATTAAGGAAAAAAAATTTACAGACACACACACACACACACACACCCACACACACACACACTCTTACAAGACATTTCTCTTCTTTATGATAAACTTACTTTAAAGCCCAAGGAAGCAGATTAAAACCTGTATGGTAATTAAGCCAATTTTTCTTGGCACAATCTCAATTGTAGATCTTCTGTCCCTTCATTTTCACACATCTAGTAAATTTGGTTCTATTTGTGGTTTGGAAAATATGAATCCTATGCTCTTAGCTAGCTTAATATAGTTTATAGAAAAGGGGTTAGGAAAAAAGAAGGAAGGAGGAAGGAAAGTGGAGAAGCAGATAAGGAAGGAAAAAATCCTAGAGGGAGAAAAGGAGGAAAAAGACTTAAAGAAATAGAAATTAAAAGATTCAAAGATTTGGATAGAAAAAATATGATTCAATAAGTGGTTAGCAAATTCCTTTAACTTGGTGCAAAATATGTTCATTCATAGTAACTCTTTTCAAATTATTATCAAAAGAAATATTAATCAATTTCAATAATATTGCATGCCCAAATATATAAGGCCTAAATGTCTGGGTAAACAATATGCCTCTAAGTATAACATAAAATAAACATATTCAAATAGTATTAAGAAAGGGGTGATGTTTGTATGTGACTTGTGTTCCAAGAATACATCTACTGCTGATATTTTCTTACATGAAAAAAAAAATTGAAAAAGGCAGAAGTTTGCTTACAGACCCAAAAATACATTAAGTAAAAATGTCTACAAGTCCCTGGTTCAGTTCATGTAAAGGAGGCCTATTTCCATATAACATCTCAATGGAATGGTTATAGCCACTTCAATAATACAATATAATAAAATTTATTTTTATATTAGATCATAAAATTACTATACCAGAAGTCACCAACAATTTATCAGTTCTCAGAGTGGCTAGTATAGGAAGCAACTGAGAAAGGTGTAAAACCTCTGGAATGTGTCTAATTATCCCAAGTTATTCACCCAAGGGAAGTAGTCTCATGACCCTTTCTGTTGATCAGTTTATGTTATAAACCATATGGGTTGATGACCCTTACAACATAGTTCTGCTTCAGTGGCTAGTGTAACTACAGATATCTTTTATTGCCCTATAAATATCATGTCTTTCCTTGAACTGGTATTGTATTCATCGTGTGTCTTTCTGAAATTATTTTCTAGCATCATTTTTATTTTATAAATTGAACATGGCTAAATTGTATGTAAAATAAATGAAGTTTGGAGAATTATTAAAAGTGACCCACACATCACACCAGGGAAGCATGTTGAAAATTATTAGTACCAAACTCAAAAGTCCAAACGTCTCTCAAAAAGTAGTCCTTAAACCAACCTAGTTGGTGAGAACTGTAAAAGAGAAAATCAAGAAGTCCCCTCTTCTCTCTTAGCCATAAGAATAAGTGTGTGTGTGTGTGTGTGTGTGTGTGCATGCGTGCACATACATGCATGCACATTTGTGTGTGTGTCAAAAAGAACTTCTGAAACATTAGCACTGGCAGAAAAAAAAAAGTTAAACTCAGAGAGTACTTAATTTTGAACCCAGGTTCCATAATTCATTAACTGTCTGATCCTGGCTAATTAATCCCCCTCAACTCAGTTTCCCAAGCAATAAACATTTAATAGTATATCTTCCCAGATGTTGAGAGGAGTAAGTGAGAAATAGCCTAAAGGGCCCTGAGGTGGTACATGCCCCATAGTTAGCAAATATAAAGGTGGATCTCCATAGAGCAGTCAGGACTGTTCTTTATTCAGCAAAAATGATTCAGCCTACTCAAATAAGTGGGGAGAAGGACCTTCTCCTTAATAGCTCCTATGCAAAGATATTTTCACAAAGATGTCATTGAAAGAAGTCAGGGATAGGTTTGGAGCAAGTCTCTCTGGCATGACTGACTCTAAGTTGGAAGGAAAATGTTCAGCCTTGATGCTCTTGCAATGATCCTAAAGGCCAGAAGAGAGAACTCTGAAGACAGGTGAGGAGGTGGAGTGAATTTCCTCCAGGTTGGCATTCTGTTCAGGGCTTCTGATGTGCCAGTCACTGGGCTGGTACTGCTGCTGAAATGAGGGTGGTGACTGGGTATAAATGGTGACTGGAAAGACAATTTTGATCCTCAAATATGTTAAGAGTGGAGGGAATGGATGAAGCAGGCAACAGGATGGAGAGAGGCAGGTAAAAGTGAGATTAATGGCATTTCAATTTTGTCTCAATGTTCATTTCCTGATATTTTTCTGACCACTATTTCTGAGCAACACAACCAACTATCTGGCACAGTAGTGTGAGAAAATTCAATACTTCTGGGTTGTGCCAACTGTCACGTATATTGACATCAGTGGACAAAGGGAGAGTTGCAGGAAAGTTTATCTTGTGTCACAGATTAATGCCTCACTAATGCAATTAATTATTGTCATTATTTCCAAAGGCTGTGACACTGGAAATGCAGTAAACAGTTTTCTTCTATATTTACCTGAAAGGCTCATGTCTGACATCATTTGGGAGAAGTAAGAGCAGGGGTGTTACACACATAACATTGTTTTATGACATATGCAAATGTTTGAAAATTTGAAGTAGAAAAAATTTGAAGTAGAAAAAAATATAGCATAAATTGTAGTCAAAGAAAAAAAAAACCTGTTGTTTGGTTTTCCATCTTCCCTGGGGAGCAGCTGCTGATTTCACTCTAATTTTAGCTGCTATTGCTTTGAGCTAAACTTTCCATTTTTATTAAAAAAAAAAAAACAACTTTGAGTCTAGAGGATTACAAGCGCCTGTGCTTTTGATTTTTAATAAAAAGCGAGCATTTACCTCTGAACAGTAGCAGCAAGAAAGGGAATTAAACCTGAGGCTAGTGGGCTGACCTTTAGAAGGGTGCCGATCCAGAGGGAGATGAGGAATTTAACACACATCATTTTCTTTCTCATGTACACACTCTCCCGCTAATATTATTTCTAATATATTTATTTAAATGAAAAGTTCTTTGATTTTTGGAAAGTTTTTATCCATTAATGTTTGCATCTCATGGATTAGACACGAGTCCCTCCAAGTGGTGCACAGGCTGCTGTGGAATGTGCATGGAGATAGTGCTGACATAAGTTGTGGAACAGAAGAAACCATGCCACCATTTCTATACCAGGTTCTCCTGAACAGGGAATCTGGGGTGGTGTCTGACAGTGAAACTAATGACTCCAGCTGCTTGCAACTGGAAATACACATACCCAAATTGCAGGAAGATCTCATTCTTTAATCTGTTCAGTTTTTTCTTTTTTCTTTTTTAAATGGAGGAAAGGAAGCATAGTAAATTTAGTCTAATTTGCATTTGACTTTTCTGTAAAACAAGTGTATTCCTGTGGCATTAAATGAATACCACTATTAAAAGAAAAATGGTCTGTGATCCATGAATTCAGTTTACTAATTACTGTTTGCATTAGCCCCCAACCTTCCCCCACTGACAATTCTACATGCTGTTTTGTCTTAGCAAAGGAACTCTCCCATAGCTAGTGTAGGCATAAAATGTTTAGTCTTTTGAAATTAGCCTTCCACTCCTTTTATTTTTCCCACTCTCCCCACCTGCTTCTAATGGACAGGGTGTCAGCCTAATAGAATAAAGGTAGGAATTTCATGTTTCTATTAAAAATCATCTATAGTTTTAATTCTGTCAAATGGATCACTGCTCTTATAGCATGTAATTATCTTCATCATCTAAAATGCCTTGACTTCAGAGAAAATATTTAAGGAAGATTTAGAAAGAGTATCAAAATAGAATATATTGAATTGATTTTTGTTTTAATAAATTTTGTCTTCCTGTGAGTATTAGCATTAAATAGATGTGTACATTAAATTGTAACTGATTTATGTTTAATTTCTTTTGTTATTTAACTTTTCATGTAATTTTAAGTTAGTTTAAATCATAGCCACAGGAAGAGAAAAACCTCTCTTGGAGCTAATTAAATGACAAGGATAGTTGGTAAAGGTCAGGTTGAAATTTGGCTTGGGAGAAGAAAGGGGCTTATTGAGTAAAGAATGGCAGTGGGGTACACACTGTGTGGACTTGGAGAATGTCAGCTATGGTCTGACCCCCTTCTCCTGTGTGGAGACTGAATGGAGCACAGATTTTTACAACTATCAAAGACTTTCCATGAAACCTTGAGAATAATAGCTTAATTTCTCAATGTCTGGCTCCAATAGCCTATTATTAAGACCTCCTTCTTTCCATTAATGGGATGTAGGTTGACCAAGATGCTCAAAGGACTTGGCATCTTTTGCATCTTTAAGAGTGAATGCCGTATTACTGATTTTGTGGAAGACACTTGCATTAAAAGGTTAAGTAAAGAGACTTGTGATATCTTAAAATAAATAGATTCTTGATCCAATCCCTCACATACAAATCTCTTTTCCTGCTACTCATTAAAAACGAACATCTCAGACTATCTACTGCCTCCTTTTTCCATCTTAACATTGCGCAGACAAGAATGGACTCTTGCCCTATCAACAGACCAGCACTCTTGAACACCACGCAAATATCCATTTAGCCGCAGTGAATGGCCTCATCTCAGCTTTCATCCTCCTTTACTCCAATTTGGCCTTAATCCCTATGCTTGTCACCTCATAGTTTCAAGCATATTTATTTTCTTTCCTTTCCACGTTGCCCTATCCTATTTTCTCCCAACTTTCTTTTCATATATTCATTCATTCAACAGCCATTTATGATCACCTACTATTTTTCAGACACCTTTCAGGGATGGAGGGAAAGTTAATGAACAAAAAATGGCTCCTAAAACAACATAAAAAGCATAGTGAGAACAGAACCCTGTCGAGAATATAGGGTTCAATGATGCCATGAGACATCTGCCCAGCAGTGATTCCAAATGATTAGTAGTTTCACTTCAGCAACCCACTGCTTCCTGCAACCTGTGATGGTTCCTGATTATTTGAATTATCACATCTCAGCCCTTCAATGTTTATTCATGGTCCTGCATCAGATGTCCTCTTTCCACCTGTCAGTCCTTATTTCTCACTGGGTCTCTCTAGAAAAATCTCTGTGACTTTGTTGAAGTTTGTTTCTCTATTGCAAATAACGCACTTGATCTGTATTAACTGGTGAAGCTGTACTTTTTGTTTGAACCCCGTTTGCTCTGAGCACTTAGATTCTTATTTGAATGGCGCACTTCTTCCCTCTCGGCATGCCATTAGTTTCTGCACATGCAATTGAAATTCCAAACTTTAGCTATATGTCATATACCAAAGACAATATGTTCAAGATATGAATTCTGAAGTCAGTGTTCATCATTTACCAAATGAATTATGGTCCCATGCTTCTATTTTCTTCTTGGTAAAATGGAGATAATAATAGTACCCACCTCCAAGAATAATTGAGATGATAAAATGAAAAGATAAATAAATAGGTAGATGATAGGTAAATATATCTTTTTTATAATTTATAATAATCCTTGAAACATAGCAGACACCCTACAAAATGTTAGATGCTATTATTATTTCACATTTACATTTGGAAATAACTGTTCTCTGGGTATATGTATCATTTCTTGAATCATAAATTCTTTAAAGGCAAAACTATCTTATCTTTTTCCTGTAGCCAATAGAGAACTATGGGTACTTGTCCTATAAAGAATATTAAATTAACTGATTGAAGTGTTTAACAGCTATTTTTTCTTCTGTATGACTCACCCTCATTTCCAACACAGATATGTGGATTCCCCTCACATCCTTTCAAAAAAAAAAAAAAAGAATGTTATAGTTGTACAAGCTGTGGGTCTCAATTTAAGAGAATACCTGCAACTGATATTGGAATACTGGGATTTGAAAAAGAATAATGCAGATGAGACTAGGCCACTGTTACATCTGGGGAAAATTTTTGATTTCTATAAGAGACTTCAGGAAGAAATAGGACCTGCATGAATCTTGGGAGTTTAGCAGATAGAATCTGAGAGGTAGATATTGAGAAATGAGTAGGGTCAATACAGATGCAAAGGATGTAATGAGCAAAAGTCTGGAGGCCAGCAAATTTGGGACCAAACTTAGGGACATAGCTAGAAATACAAAGTGTAGCTAGAAAGCAGCGTTACTTTTGGCACATTATTGGAAAGAAAACTTAGAAAATTGGGATGTATTTTTTGTTGTTTTGATTTTTGTTTTGTTGGTACTGTTGAGTAAACCTGATGGCCCACATACAAATCTCTGAGCTACATCCCCAGCCCTTTTTATTTTTTATTTTGATACAGGATTTTACTAAATTGCTCAAGGCCTTACTAATTTGCCAAGGATAGTGTTAAACTTGCCTTCCTTCTACCTTAACCTCCCAAGCCACTGGGATTACAGGCATTTACCACTGTACCTAGCTTGGAAATTGGGATGTATGCCAAACTCAAGGGACATTCTATTTTGAAATTGAGTATCATTCTATTTAAGGGCCAGTGATGTTTTTATCTACTTTGTATTGTTTCAGTATCATTTTTGTTTATTAGATAAATAGAAAAGCAAAACCCAGAAATCAATATTGCTTTTTTACTTCAGGGGATTATGGGGATCTTCTTTTCTCTTCAAAGAAAAAAAAATCATTCATTGTTCATTTCCATATATGGTATATTTGGATGAGTTCAGTTTTATATAAATGTTGACAGTTCTAAAAACAGCATTACTGATGGTCAAGCTAAGCACTGTGTATATCAACCCCAAAGGGCTTCCAAAAGCAGGCAGGAGAGCTTTGAGCAAAAAATGGCTCCTGGAACTATCTTATCTGTCTTTACCAGTTAAACCATAACTGTATACTACCACAGCCAGTTTCCATAGACACCATTGTGAGTTTTGTTTTCCTTCTATTATTTTCTGTTTTACGAATGGGAGGTACTCTGCAAGAATTCCCCTCTGAGATGCCACACCATTTTCTTTTTAACTTAATTTTAGTATTTGGCACATCCTATCATACTATAATTTTTCTGTTTATGCATCTGCCTTCCTCACTGTCTTAGGAACTCTATTAGAACTTTCTTGAAATCTTTGCTGTGTTTCTGGCATTGTGCTAAGACTTTTACATGGAGAATTTATTTACCTTCATAATATTTCTAAGAGGTTGGCACTATTATTAATCTTATCTTACCAATAAGGAACTGATGCATAATATGCAAATAATCTAAAATATATAATGAGTTAAGTTTTGTGCATGGTGAGAGATAGGGGTTCAATTTCATTTTGATGCATATGGATTCCCAGTTTTCCCAGCACCATTTGTTGAAGATGCTGTTTTTTTTTCTCCAGTGCATGTATTTGGCACCTTTGTCTAATATAAGATGATTGTAATTTTGTGGGTTACAAGGACCTAGGAATTAAACCAGAGACTCTGCATCTAATAGAATAAAAAGTAGGCCTTAATCTTCATCATATGGGATTAGGCCCCAACTTCCTTAATAAGACTCCTATAGCACAAGAATTAAAAACAAGAATAATAAATAGGATGGATTCAAACAAAAAAGTTTTTTCTCAGCAAAATAAACAATCTATGAGGTGAACAGAGAGCCTACATCCCTGGGAATAAATTTTTACCCTTCACACATCAGATACAGCACTAATCTCTAGGGTATATAAAAACTCAAGAAGCTAAGCACCAAAAAAAAAAAAAAAGTATATAACCAATCAATAAATGGGTCAAGGACCTGAACAGACACTTCTTAGAAAAGGATATAAAATCAATCAACAATTATATGAAAAAATGCTCATCATCTCTAGTAATCAGAGAAATGCAAATCAAAACTACTCTAAGATTTCATCTCACTCCAGTCAGAATGGCCACTATTATGAAGACAAACAACAACAAGTGTTGGCAAGGATGTGGGGAAAAAAGCTACTCTCATACATTCCTGGTGGGACTGCAAGTTAGTACAGCCAATTTGGAAAGCAGTATGGAGATTCCTTGAAAATCTTGGAATGGAACCACCATTTGACCCAGCTATTTCTCTTCTCAGACTATACCCAAAGGACTTAAAAACAGCATTCTAGAGGGACACAGCCACATCATTGTTTATAGCAGCACAATTCACAATAGCTAAACTATGGAGCCAAACTAGATGTCCTTCAGTGGATGAATGAATAAAAAATACTGTGGAATATATACACAATGGAATAATACTCAACATTACAAAAAAGAACAAAATCATGGCATTTGCAGGTAAATGGATGGCATTGGAGAAGATATGCTAAGTGAAGTCAAACAAATGTCGAATGTTTTCTTTGATATAAGGGGGGTAACTCAGAGTGCAGTAGGGAGGGAGAGGGTTGGAGGATTAGATTAATTTTAGATAGGGAAGAGGAGTGGGAGGGAAAAGGAGGGGAAGAGGATTAGCAAGGATGGTGGAATGTGATGGTCATCATTATATAAAGTACATGTATGAAGACTTGAATTCGGTGTTAACATACCTTATACACAGAGATATGAAAAATGTTGTGGATTATATGTGTATTAAGAATTGTAATGCAAAAAAGTACATGTATAATGGCATAAATTGACATGAACATATTTTATATACAGAGATGTGAAAAATTGTGCTCTATATGTGTATTAAGGATTATAATGCATTCCACTGTTGTTATGTATTTAAAAAGTAATAAAATCAATTAAAAATAAAATAAAATATATAATGAGATATTGGAGCCAGAATTTGAACTCAAGCTAATTCTAGAGCCTGAATTCAGAAACACATTAAATAGAAACTAAGAAACCTGATTTCTAGCTCTAGGTTAGCTATAAACTAGTCAGTTGGTATTAAACTATTCCATTAACTTCTCTATGCCTGCTTTCTTCATGTGTAAAATGGCAACTATGAAACTTCCTGCATAGAATCATTGTGAGAATTAAGTTTTATGACATGTGTGATACAGCCTATATTTTTACTAAAAGCTAGTTTTCCTTTCTTCTCTTCTTTATCCTAAGAGGACTGTGATCCAACCTTGGCTTTTCTAAGACATAAGACATCCAGCCTCCATCTATGCCCAACACCCCTGGGCCAGGAGAAGCTTGCCCTCACTTGAAGGAGGGAAAACACAGGCAATGCCAGATGATTTTTGAGAGGGCAGAAGAACTGGGTGAGAGTTATTGCAACTGCCTCTGCAGTGACCTATGATGGCAGGGCCATAGGGCCATAGGAATAGGCTCCATGTGGCCATGCTAGCTGATGCACTCTCCTCAGGCCTCTCTGTGCTGCTAATGTGAATTACACGTGTAATTATCCAGACAGAAGTCCAAAATATATCTACCAGCAGCAAAGTTTATCAGAAGGACACATTTTGTTTCATGTAACTCCAGCAGAATACTGTCAAGTGTTACAAAGCCATAGTGATTAACTGAAGGACGAGTTAGAAAGTCCTAGGTAATATGCTATCCCCATGGTCAGGCCTCCATGGGTGAAGCAAAACAAGAGGTTAAGGAGCACATCTGAGATTGTCAGAAAGAAAATACCCACACAGGTGTTTTTAACTGTTGGGTTCTCACCAGAATGTGCTTTTCTTCCAAAGATTTGAAGGTTAATATTTTTTGTTACTGAATTCTTGATGTCACAATCATCACTGGAAATTATGTTTCAGATAAAAAATTTTGTCAGAGAGCAATGTCATTAGTAGAATGCATGCATTCTGTCAGATTGTTTCCACAGATCAACACATATACCCTTGCAAAAACAGACTGAATTTGTTTTTTTAAAAAGATAATTTGAATAAAATCCTCATTAATATCTTATTGCTGGGTAGTTGCAGTTTCCTTCATATTTCAGCATTTTATCACTATAATGAAATACTTGAGGCAATTAGCTTATAAACAGAAAAGGTTTATTTAGCTCAGGGTTTTGGAGGTTTGGAAGCATGACTCCTGCCTGGATCAGCTCAGTTCGGGTAGGGGCAGTGGATGACACCATATTATGGCAGGAGTATGTGACTGGACACGTATTCACATCATGAGTCAGGAAGCAGAGAAAGCGAGAGGACATGTGGTGTCCTACAATTCCATTCAGTGACTTAATGATCTCCCACTAGGCCCTATCTCCTAAAAGTCACTTAATTCTAGTGACTTAATGATCTCCCACTAGGCCCTATCTCCTAAAAGTCCTACCACCTTCCGATAGTACCACCTTGGGATCCAAGTCTTGACACATGGGCATTCAAAGGCCCTCCATGTCCAGACCATAGAACATTTTCAACTGACCTTGGTTTCCTGAAAGGCATACTCTGGTGTGTGTATGAGGCCATTTTATGCCTTTCCTTGAGAATCAGATAGATAGCTGTCAAGTCCTTTGTGCTCTGATGTAAGTGGAAAATGCTTGTGAAATTTTAAGGAGGTTAAAGACAAAGGAAATCATAGAAAAGTAAAAGTTAGGGCTGGGGATGTGGCTCAAGTGGTAGCGCGCTGGCCTGGCATGCGTGCCGCCCGGGTTCAATCCTCAGCACCACATATAAACAAAGATGTTGTGTTCGCCGAAAACTAAAATTAATAAATATTAAAAAAAAAGAAAAGTAAAAGTTAAATGGAATATGGAATTAATGCAAGGGCCAGGGGGAGTAAAGAATTCAGAGTGGAAAAGGCAGCAAGAGACAATGAGCATGCTACCAACAGTCACCTCTGGCTCTAGGCAGTGACTGGCTCTGTTAAAAGTCCCCAGACTGGGTCTTAGTGAACAGATGCTCAGATTTTATGTCATAGGCTCTAGAGAAGTCCAAGAGAGGTTCATAAAGAGTGAGGGCTACTAAAGAACATTTCTGAGCAGCCCCTTTTGCCTGATTTACCTATTTCACTGCCATCTGCACCCAAACTCTCAATATAAATACATCTTGTGTAGCCAGCCAGGATTTTTTTTTTTTAAATTTATATTTTCCTCCTGATTGTTTGTTTTTTGAGGGCATGAGAAAAGGAAAATCTGGATGTACAGGGGAATTTAAAGTAATTAAGCAAATGGTTTAGCTGCCCAGATTTATACCTTTTTTTTTTTGCTTATTAATGAGAATGCCAAATGGAACTGAAAAAAATATTATTGATTGATAGATTGCATTTATTGCTTTCCCCTTTCCTGAATGGCTTGCTACTCTAAGGTGAAAATTAAATTAACTTGGCACGCACTTATTTTTCTACACATAGACATTCATTATTGCTCAGAGCCGAATTTTTTCTACATCATTGTAGCGAGTTGTTTTAGACATTATTTCAGATTCTGCCTAGTTAAACCAAGAGGTATTCATTGGATGAGCACTATTAAAATTACCACTGCTACTACTTTCACTGTTAATACTACTATCTCTACTACAGAAATCAATTGATTTATCAAAAACTCATCGTGTTTTTAGCTGTCTGCTTGAAGTATAAGCTTATTTATATTTTACAACAAACCTTTGAAGTATACACAATTATATGAACATCTAGGCTCACAGAAGTTTTCTAATTTCCTCCAGGTCATGTAGCTAGTAGTAGCAGGGCTGGAATTCAAACTGTTTGTTTGAATCTAAACCTTCATACAGATCATTATGCATGGAACAGGGATAAAGTCTGACTAGAAAAAGAAAAGGAATAAAATTAAGCCTTGCCCCTTATTTTAAAATTTAGTGGATAAAAACCACATGTATAAATAACTTTAATTGATATAATGGTATTGAATATTCTGAACAGTGATTCTCAAATAATGTATCAGAATCATTTGGGGAATTTATTTAAACCAGATTTCCAGACTGTAACCAGGAAACTCTGAATGGCACCACGGAATCTGTGATTTGAAAAATAATAATAATGTGAAATTCTTTACTTATTCTGAAGTCCAGGCAACTTCTAAAGCTGCTGTTAATCTTGCATAGCTGTAGTGATATATGAAAGTGTGTAATAATTTCAACCAGAGATACTGGGGGTTGGGGAATGGCATTTAAAGCTATCTGTATGATTTTTTTTCCAGTCTCAGAAATGACATCATGATTTGTAAAAATAATCATTGTCAGTAACTTTGGAATGACAACTACTAATTCCTTATATTTACATTTTTATTTGATCATCCAGCCTTTCGGGTAACTTGTTCTAGTAATCTAGTTAACATATCCATGGAAAGAAAAACAATTTATCATCATTATTTTTGTTTTAAATTATAACTGTCAGCAGTTCACTTAAACAGTATTTTTATGTTCTTTTGTCAAGTCACTTCACCTTTCTGAACCCAAATTTTCCCATGCATAAAATGGAACATTGGACTAAGTGACCTTAATATCATGAAAATCCATAAATTTATTATCTTTGGGCCTCATCCATTTTAGATACTGAGATGTCTTGAGGCATTTTTCTTTAACTGGGAAACTTCTTCATAATTCAGTAAATATAGAATCACAACTTAAAAGGCCAGTTCTAGAATAACTGGAATCTTGCTGGGCAGATTTGAGGCTTACATCTGAAAAGCTATATATACAGAAAGCCTAGAGGATCGAAATAGTCCAGAGCATTTCAGAACTGGACAGCTGATGAGTGGGTAAAGGTTGCCTGTGCCTCACTCTGTCAGCCTGTCATTTTAATGAATATCAAACTTACCCATTTGCCAAATTGGGAAGCCAAGGGCCTCATCTTGACTGAGAGCAAGCCCCTCCTAAAAGCTGGCTTCCTTCTATGGAGCAGTCTCAGTAGCCAGTTTTAGTAGCTAAAAGTTTCACTCCCACCTGCTACTGAAAGGACTTAAATTGCCAGAATTCTATGACTTCTCTTGTCCTTGATTATAATATAGGCGAAAAACTGCCTTGAAAAGATAAAGATATTTTACATGATTTACAGTCTGACCTTAAGATGCTCTTGACGGTATGTCTGAAGGAAAAGAAGGAACGGCTGCTCCCAGACAGGTTGAGTTCTTTCCTTATCAGAAGGGTTAAAATAAATATTCTTTCCCTTCTGTGCCTTCCTAGCATTTCTCTAGCTGATAAAAGGGGAGATGTGTGTGTTGGACTGAGAGTTATGGGAAGCAAATCCAAAGAAATGAGACAAACTTTTCTTTCTGCCAGTGCACATCAAGTTTAAGTTTAGAGGAAAGGAGAAGGAAGGATGTGTCTAACAGAAAAGGGGATGGCCAGGCAAAGGAGGTCACCAAAAAAGGGCAGAGATACCTAAGGAAAGAATTTGCCTGCTGGACTAAGTATTGTAGCATTAGTACCAGTTCATTTCTTTGATCAGGTTATTGTAATTGGATGTCATTATACATTTGAATCATCCAATCACGTTCTTTGTTCTGATTCTATGCTCCTCAAAGCAGTCTGTGGCCACAATGTTCTTCCCGTGGTTGGGGGGATAAAAGAGACTGGGCATGCTAAGAGTCTGTGTGGGAGTTTTCTTTCCCATTATAAAATAATAAATTATCATTCTCTTTGAAGTGTTAATTTGGCTAAGGAGCAAATCTAGTTTATATTTGAATTGCATGTGTAAGGGAGCTTCACTCTAAACACTGTGACTGGTTACAAATTTGTTAGATTTGTTAAAAATAAATTACTTTGGGGCTGGGGTTATAGCTCAGCAGTAGAGCTCGCCTAGTAAGTGTGAGGCCCTGGGTTCGATCCTTAGCACAGCATAAAAATAGATAAATTATGTCCAACTACACCTAAAAAATAAATATTTAAAAAAATAAATTACATTAAAAACAATTTCTTTAGTCTCACAAACCCCATTCCAAGCATTTAAAAATCATATATGGCTTGAGGTTCCTATCTTGAACTGTGCAGATTATTGAACATTTTTGTTTTGACAGAAAGTTCTCTTGGACGATTTTGGGTTAGAAAGTAATTTTCAATCCCTTTCTCAAACCATACTTATAATCTGCAATAACATACTTAGACCTAGCTGTGTCTTACCTTGTCTATAAAGTAGAAGGATGCTGTCAACAAAACTAAAATTATGTGGGCATCTTAATATAATTGCTAGTTGATGCTTTATAAATAGAACGGTGAAGAGAGTTTGTATATTTAAATATTAATGTGATTCACTTCCTGATTTTCATAGGAACACGTTCAATAATTTCAAACATTTCCATCTTTCTAACAATTTCTCTGTACAATGAAGCAAAAGGAAATATGGAAAGGTTGTCCTTAGAATTTTTAAAAAATTATAGACTGTTGTAAATTCGTAATATGTCTATTAATAAATAGAAACTTCTAAATTCTAAATGAGCAAAGCTTTACCAGAAAAAAAATGATGTTTTCTTTTATTTTTGTGCTGCCTTTTGGAAATATTCTCACATGCATTTTCTAATTTAATTCTTAAAATAACCCTGCAAAATAGATGGAGGCAGAGTATGTATTATCACCCCCATTTTATGTGTTCAAGGTGATGAAATTATTTGTTTAAGGTCATGGTGGTATTGTTAACAAGAGAATCTGAGCTTTGGACTCAAGTTCATATTTTCTTCTATTATACTACCCTACTATCAGGATAAGTTATTATGTTTTAGGAAAGGCAACAATAAACAAACAAACAAAAAAGACTTTTGAGTATTTGGAATCGTGAAATATAGACTGAGAATAGTCTTCCTCTAGGTCAAGTTAGTATGCCAGAACCTTTGGAAATGACCGGAAAAGAAATCACTATTCCAACATTCATTCTTTCCTGCTTCACTCATACAGGTTGGCTTGAATTCCTGCACTCATCAAGCCAGCATGGACTGAACCCTTTTTGTGTACTCTATTTGCTAGCCTGTAGGGGTGCTAGAGGAACAAGACACATGCCCAACCCTCATCTTGAGGGTCCATGTTCTTATGGGGAAGGAGATACACATTGATTAACATCATGAGGCATAGATGCAGGAATAGGATTTTTAATGAAATGCTTTTACAACAAAAAGAAAGAGATAATTAATTTTGTCTAGAGAGGGATGATCATGAGAAAAAGGCTTGTACTTTGTGTTAGTGATAATGTGAGCTGGATCTTAGAGGAAAAGCTGGATCATAGGTAAATTTTAGAACAGGAGAAGTGTTCTTAGGTAGAATAAATAGTATGAGCAAGGTTATATTGATTTAAAACAAGTAAAAGTGACATCATTTATTGTGCTTCCTGTGTTTCAGTCATTTTAAAAATACATTAAGCATCTCTTTATCATTTCTAGGCACAGAGGCATATGTTTATAAATCCCAACTATGAAAGAGGTGAGGCAGTAGGTATGAAGTTCAAGGCCAGCCTTGGCAAATTAGCAAGACTGTTTCAAAATATTTTTTAAAAAATTTTAAAAGGTGGTTTTAGGGATGTTGCTCAGTGGTAGAATGATCCTGGGTTCCATCAATAGTACACAAAATACAAAACAAAACAAAAATCTATTCATCCTCCAAACAACCCTGTGGGATATGATATGCACTTTACAAATAGAGAGACTGAATCTCTGAAAGTTGATAAAATTCACTCCAGATTTAATATCAAATAGCTGACACACTCATTCTCTAAATTTAACAGCCAGTTTCTATGCTCTTAACCATATAATGGTGATAATACTGTATAGTCAATTTTATAACCTGATTTTTTTTCTTTTTATGGTATATCATAAGCTATTTCCCAAGTCATTAAAATTTTCTATAAATGCTATTTTAATAGTACAAGAACCCATCTTATTGATGTATTATAATTTGTTTAACTAGTCCCTTATTGTTGGATATTAAGTTGTCTCCAGTGTTTTACTATTTTGAATAATAATGCATGACTACTTCTGTGAGTCAGGACTTTCCTCAGAGGTCCAGTCTATAGCAGAAAGTCCCATGAGATCTTCTTGTTACTATCACCAAGCTTAAGAGCAGTCCCAGAAGGCAAGAACACATACTAAATGCACTCTATTTTGTATTATTCACTTTGGGAATTGTCCCCAGCATAATGAACAACCCAAGTTGGCTCCCTCTGAAGGCCTGAATATTTCCAGGCCTCTGTTACCCAGGTAGTATATTCTGAAGGATTGCAATTTAGTTTTAATATTAACCTAAGAAAAAATATAATTAAGAAAGTAAATCAGCTGAAAATGTTATTAAAAATCCAAATAGAGATGATCTTTAGATTATCTGCTTTTCTGAATTTCATATTCCATTGCTCTGTCCATTTATGAGAGTCTTGGCAGTTTTTGATTGCTTTGCCCTAGGTCAAACTTGGCAGAAATAAATGTGAAGCTTTAGGTTAAGATGAGAGAAGGTTCTTGTCCCCCCCACCCAAATAAATGCAATTAAAGTTATCAAGCTTCACTTGACCCATACCGTTTGTACATCTCTTTTTATGCTTGTTGATGGCTTCCATTTTAAGGGAGAAACCAAGAAATGCTGAGAGCAAAGAACACACACCCTTCATTTCTGAGAGGTTCATTTCCCACTCTGGTTTTGGACTGACAATGAGTTGTAGTTCAAAGGCTGCCCTGCAGGGAAGCTCATATACCCTATAATTTAAAGGGCCTCAGATGCCTCTTGGGAGACTTGGTAAAACATTCTATTTAGAGACATGCTTGCTGATATGACATATATTTTTATAGTTATACCTCTTTATTGCAGGGACATAAAACCTGTTTTTACTCAAAATGTGCCTGCTTTCAGAAAATAGGACAAGAGACATGCAGAAAACAGTGATCCTATTATCGTATATTATGACTTTTGTTTTATAGTTCCCTTTTCCAACTCATCTCTTTTCCCTGAAGCTATTAGAGTTTGGACAGCAAAAATCTTCTGGATGTTTCTTCCACTAAACTCAGGGATGACTTCCAGGTTACAGACCTAGCACTTTTAAAACTCTTGTTAACTTTTTACTAGCATCAAGTCCTCTAAGTGCCAGTGTGAAGAATCCTTCATGCATTTATTCCCATTAAAAACCATCTAAATAATCAACATTTCAGAAGTACTAAGTAAGTGCTCAGAATTTTGCTACAAGTTGCCAAGAACACAGACATGAATACAGGATTCTAATCTTACCCTTCCCAACTCTTCCAGTAAATGACTATCCCTTGTAGAATCTTATAGAAAGGAACAGGGGCCACCTCTTGATTCTAAACATTGTAATCTGACTCCACTCAGCTCCATTCCTACATCCCTCCCTTCCTATAAGCTGAGTGGTGAGAGAAGTTTTGTTTTTATATCACACTTCAAACTACTATAACTTCTGTTTTTCTTGGAAAGACATTTCCTTCTGTTGTCTACACCAGGTTAGATAATTCCACTCTTCAGTATAAATAATATAAAATATGAGGGCAGTTTGGAAATACATACAAAATCATGAAGAAGAGAAATAATATTTTTTTGTGAAACTAAGAAGTATTTGTTTTTATTGCATTCAGATGTTTGCAATTTCATATTAATGTTCTCTCATTTTTCTTTGCATGCTGGTCAATTATTTACTTTAACCTGAAGGAGATAAAAGATTATAGCGGACATGGGAAATGAGACTAGAAGTGTTAGTTTGTGCATGAGTCAGCTTCATTTTGATTCAAGAACATTATGGCTCAGACTGTGGGAGCTTCCATCAATCCTTATTCAAGATGAATGAGGTGGAATAAAGTAAACAAGACAATGTGTGGTCCAAGATTTTAGATTCATTAGAAGGTGTATGTTTGTCCTCTTGTTTTCATTCACATTTCTATTCATTCTTATTAACCCATTTGTGTAAATGCACTGTTCCTTAAATGAAATCTCACTGATGTTTCAGTAACTACTATGAACCATAAATAGGATATATTATGAATAATTTATAATGTATTTAAGCAGTTAGAACACTGTCTGCAGGTTTTTTGGACCTTCCATAGGAATGGAGTAGGAACTTTAAGCTACATGCTTTAATAAAGGAGGCTGTTCTGTCTTGATCTTTCTTTAAAAGACAAATCGGCTATATCAAATTAGCATTGAATATCTGGTACCATCTTTAAATTCTAAAAGTACTTTAAGTGGTGTATTCCCTCTTTCATTATACTAGAACCTATAACTCAGCTTATCACCTTCCTTTTGTTATGAGTAACTCATTCAGAATCAGAAAAGTGACATTTCCCTGTTTCCTTTCTATTTTTTAACTTCCCCACCAAAGATATCGCAGCATAAGTTTCCATTCACTCTACCTCAGCATCACATGCATATTCCATCAACACCATTGCCTTTTCTTGGGTCTTGCTCAGCAGTCACTAGGGCTATTAGATCAAGATTCCTGATATTCTTCATATTTGCAGCTCACAGCAAAATTCATTTCCCCTACCGCTGCCAAAGAAATCTTTCTAAAATACACACCTGACCTCATCTGCTTCAAATGCTTTGTTTTGTCTTCATTTTGGATGAGTACATGGTGTGTGTCATACTGGCCCATGCCTCCTGCAGAGCTTCCCCTCTCATTATTCCCCATTCTCACCCCCACACTCATTCCTCATATTTTGAACTCAGGCATATCTGCCTCACTTGTTTCCTGGTGGATGCCCTGTCCTTTCACAACCTACTCCCTGTAGTTTCCTTTGCCTAATCCAACAGCTTCTTCAAATCTCCATGATGCTAATGCGATGCTTCACATTCAATATGCTTTCAGATACCAGGAGACACCTCCATGTGCATGAGCTTCACTTTCAACCCCAATCCCCATATCATTTGTTTTCCCTCTTCTGCATACCCCATATCCATTTTTTTCCTGTGATATAAGTATGTTATATTAAATCCTTAACACATCTGCTTCTCAATTAACTCTTGGCTCTTTAGGGTAGAGCTGGCCCTCAGGATGTAGCACATAGCTGTAACTCAAAATCTTTTTTGAGTTGCTTAGAATATTCAACCAAATAAACAGATCACAGCCAATGAGAAAATACACATGTTATTTACCATGTCACATTTTAAAAAATATTCTTAAGCTTTAGGTGGATACAATATCTTTATTTTACATTTATGTGATGCTAAGGATCGAACCCAGTGCCTTGTGCATGCTAGGCAAGCACTCTACCACTGAGCCACAGCCCCAACCCCTCATCATGACACATTTTTAAGGTAAGAATCATTTATGACCTCTTTGTAATTATTTTTTTTTTGAGGGTTTATGCCAGTTCTGTTCTGTTATCATACACCTCATAGGTATTACCCAAGCCATGCATTTCAGTGATAGCATTCCTCCAACTTCCTTGGCTGTTTGAACACTTCCATCAGTTCACACTTGCTTTTCACAATGATATAAGGGATAACAGCCCAAATATCACACACCATGTAAGATATTGTTCTGTGCACCCAGTTGTTAAATCTGTTATGCTCTGAGTATGCCCATGCCAATCTGCACCTACAGATTATTTGCTCTCAGGGTTAGTGACTGTAACGTTTTTGATTAACCTCTCCATGTACTTCACAAGCACTTAGGCTAGGCCATGTTCAGATCATGAAGATGCTCTGAATCACTGAGACGTTGCTGAATATCTGTTGACATAGTTTTTACCAGTGTGGAATAGTTACACACTCTTCAATTTAAGGGGAGTCAAAAAACATTTTTTTCTTGTTTTATTTGTTCCTCTCCTAGACACAATGGATACTAAATCACAAACAACATTTATTTGAGATTTGCTTATATTATGCTTACATGCCAAAATTTTTGTACTCATGACAACACACTCTATTATTTGTTGTCAGGTTAACCAGCCTTTTAAAAGTCTACTTCTTTATTGTTTGCAATTTAAAACAAACAAGATGATTCACATCTTTAATTTCTTTTCTGAACTTCAATGACATATAGCACTTTTCTTAAAATCTTTATTTCTCCCTGATATCTTCTACAAGATGCGTGACTTTTGTAGTTTGCTTAATTCAAGTCAAAGAAAACTTGACATTTCACTTACTATTTACCCTCTTTGGGGGATAAAGCTAGGCGTTTGTGTTAGATTGAGAAGATATCTCTAGTTGTTTCATTTCTCTATGCTCATTGACACACGTTAATTCCAGAATTTATGTAAATCAAAAACAAAATTCCACAGGATGTATATAACATAGGATTTAGGATCATTGATAGAACACACTTAGTTTAAAATTCTAGATTTTCTGATTTAGAAAAAGAACATATTTATTTGGTAGGCTGACAAAATATGTATGAAGAGCTTGTAGACGCATCCTTCCATCTTGCATACCCTCATGGGAATGTTGCCAGTGTGGTGCTGCAAAAATGTCAGTCTCCACCCTACAGTGATGTCAGTTCTCCATTCAGCAATCCACCCATCTAAATATTCTTTTTATTAAACAACTAGTTGTTGATCTCCTACTGTGATCCTTCTATAAAAGGCTTTATAAAAGAATGGTTTAAAAAGAAAACAGTAGGTTTGAATGGCTATTACATTTCACCAAAGCAAACACATAGTAAAACACCATAGCCAAGCAGACCAAATTTTAAAAAAAAATTGCTTATATTTTTTAGTGAAAAGTATTTTTCAACAGTCTACAAAATGTTATGGAGTATCTCTTACATATCAGGCACTACGTTAAGCATTCACATGCTATCCTTCCCAATTTACTTTTTAAATATTTGTTCTTTATAGTTATACATGACAGTAGAATGTATTTTGACATATTATACATACATGCAGTAGATCTTATTGGGATTAGGCATTCTTGAGGTTGTGCATGATGTGGAGATTCACTGTGGTGTATTCATATATGAACTAGGAAATTTATGTCTGATTTGTCTCACTGTCTTTCCTATTCTAACTTTAGAAAATTAGCAGAATAGAGATATTTTACATGCATAAAAACTGGTTTGTAGAGGGAGGATTTTATAGAAGTGATTGCTGCCATAAATAACAATTCAAAAAAAATTTTAGGGACTTTGAGTGATAAAACCTGCAAACTAGGAAATGGAAAGAGAAGCAGGTAAAATGAGCATATTTGCAGAGGTGCAGTGAGTCACAGTGAAAAATAGGTACTTGTGTATAATTTTGCCTAGGGCCACCCTAGGCATGTTTATTTGGAAAGAAAGTTTTTCTGAAAATGTCCTGTGATAAACAAACAGACCCCTACTTGTGTATGAATGTACTTGGAATGATTACCAAAGCAAATCCACCTTTTCTATTACATTATTAGGTCATAATTATCAGTACCTTCATTTTAGAACACTTCTTTCTTGACAGATTCCCATGGTCTCTACTATAAATAAGTATTGATTTAATATTTGGAGCCCTAAGCAGTGTCTGCTTCAAAGAAGGGAACTTAGCTAGAGGATCTACCTGGGTGATGCAAATGTGGCTGAATTTTCACAATGTCTACACAGTAGCAATCAACCACATTCCTTTGCGGGAACTTCTGACTGGGGAGGAGGGCAGAACTGCATGTTAAAATCAGATTGCCGCTTCTGTCATGATAGATTTGTGTCACGGAAATAATCTTGCTTGCTATCTGTCTTTATAATTTCTAAACTCATAACTTTATACTTTTATTCTAATTTTTTTCCATTCACCTTCTGAAGCCTTAATTTCATGGTTTGGCAAGAATACTTTTTGCTATGAATATATGTATGAGGAATGGGACCCAGTTATATCTCCATTGACTCATCCAAAGAAATGCATAAATCTCAGGCCATTATGGGAAACACCTACTCCTTTCAAGGTGGACAGCTTTCTCAAGAAACCATTTAAGGGTAGAAGTATAGTCTTAAAAATCAGTAGATAATCTACCTCTTTCTAGGACATAAGGATATGATAAAATGTTATTGCCACAATCTCCTATCATCTTCCCCAGCCTGTTTAGTGGATCATAAGTACATGTTCCATGCCTCTGTTGTCAGTTTTATTTTATTTCCTTTTCTTTGTTTTTGGACTTCAGGTACAGAGAATTGAGTTAATGTTTCTCTTAAGTTCATTGTCAATTATCATTAGTAATCAGTTTGGTTGTCAGAGGGTTATATTTTCATCTATAGCCTACAAGTAATTTAATGGTTTATCCTTCCACTCTGGTGAAATTGTACTTTAGGTCTCAGGCTTATGGGTGTAGCTTTTTATTGCATATTTCTATCCTTGGGTTTTCATTTCAATAGATGTATTTATATTGAAATGATCCTGATTATAGGTGATACCAAAAATTTTCCTTTCATTTTCAAATATTAAATAGGTTATTTTAATTCCCCAAATATGTGAAAAATGTACTCAAGATATTAACTTTCCTCATTTTAGAATACAATAATATTCTGAAGCACTGGATGAATAATCAGGTATTAAAATATATTTCTTTCATTTCTTTTTTTTCTTTTTCTTTTTGAGTTCACATGACCTGAAAGAGTTAAGTAATTTTCCCAAAATGAGAATATTTTTTCCAGAGATTAGATTGGTCTTTTGTCTTGTGAATATCACACACAGACTTATGTGATGAGATGCAGAGTATCATATTCATTTTAGATGTGACAGATCGTTGGCGGAAGTTTAATTGACTCTATGTATGTTACAGATCAAGTCAATGTGAGAGCAGATAATAAATTCTAAGATCCCCAAACCCTTTTCCAGTACTTTCTTTTTGTAATTTTTCTGTGGTGTCTTACGTTGCATGCACTCCAGGTTCAAGCCCCTGGAAACAAGACGGAGCTCTCTTTTGCTCTCTGTGATGGTTTTGCAGGGGCAAGGGCATGGAGAACCAAAAGCTGCTGCTTGAACAACCAGTCTGCTTTCTTTCTTCACCTCTGTACTAAATGGATGGGATCAAAATAGTGCCTTGGACACAGGAGTCTAAATAATGGGACGGCGTTTCCTTGTGGAGCTCAGTAATATTTACTGAGCCCAACAGCTTCATTTTCCTCAGTTCCTGCTGCCTTAATGGCTGGCTTCGGGGTGGGAGGTGGAAAGGGAGGGGATGAGGAATTGCTGCGAGGGACTCAGGCGACATAGTTAACGGATGGCCTTATTAGAGACACTTTCCCTAGGCCTAAGTGAAGCCTTTTTGTCTGAGTCGGCAGGAAGTGGGTCATTTTCCTGAGCTGTCAGGCTCAATGCTTTCTTGACTTGTGGTTGTAGTTGCAGCAAGCTGTTGGTTTCTGTCTTGGCTTTTGGTTCTGCGAGACATGCTAAGGGCCCTGCGTGCCTTCCCAGAGCTAGACTGGACTTCTCTACAGATCACGTGTTTCTCTTCTGAGCTATAGGCTGCTCATGACTCTACATGCCTCATGCACAACCAGCCAGAGTGCGTGATTCTCTGAATCTCTGCCTTTAGGCTGAGACCTATAGTGATCTGGTTCAGTGGTTTTGATATCTAGAGTTAAAAATATATGTCAGAGTTTCTAAATCGTATACATATGTAGAAAAAGCTGTAGGTAGAATAAAGAGCAAGCCAAACTAATAGATGTATTGCCATTATTTACTAAAGTTATAATGAGTAAGATTTGAGTTCATTTAAAATACTTTTGAATTTATAGCACCATTTTGTCACTACGTACTTTCTCAGTCATTGAATATGGAAAGAATGACCCTGGTCCTGTGTAGTTCTGCTGTCTTTTAGCAGTGTTTTCATAATATTTGCCAAGCACTTGCTCTCCATCAATCCTATTTGCAGTATGTGACATGCTGTCTACTATAGGCTCTACCTGTCAGAGATTATGCATAAGTGACCTTTTTGCATGTCAGTAGTAATCCTTCCTTCATCTACAGCTGGCGTTTTAGATTTCAGTCATTGGTGTTTCTGCTTCTCCCAGTGCTTCAGCTCAAGGTCTGTGGGTGCTCATTCCCTATGGATATTGAAAGGGCAGAACATTTGGATGATGGAGACTGAAGACAACCTGCATCTGTAACTCAGTAAGACTCTGCTCTGAGTCATTTGCATATGATTGTCACTTCTGCTATTTAAAATTGGTTTTTTATAATGTTTTCCTTCCATTCTTTCCCTACTCCTCATATCCATTTTATTTTTCAAAGTCATAGTGATTGGCAGATAGCCATTTATAAGGATAGACACTGCTTAATGTTGAGAACCTCTATCAAGATACACTGTGTCTGTTCTTGGTCCTTCCCACAAGAATCTAGCCTACGAGGGGGAAACTAGGTATATCAGGAAATAAGCTCATATTTTTAGATAGGCTCTTTTGGATTTAAAAATTGTAAGTGCTTAATTAAGCCCAACTTAAAAGTTACTTATATTTTCAACATGAAAAAGAACAAGAAAAAAAAATAAGTGAAACTCTGCATTGAAATTAGTTTCAAAACAAATAAAGCCTATTTCAATGGGTAGATAAAGGAACACTTTATGGAACTATTTTTCTCCCAATGCCATAGATTAATGACTACAACTTTAAGGATTGAGAAGAGAGCACATAAATACATTCCCCGTTGAACAGTCCTGCTCAAGATCCCTTGTGCCTCTGGATTCTCTCCCAACTACCCCCTTCCTCAGAAAACAGAAAAGTCTCCTAACTTCAAGTTCTTTCCCTTTAGATCACATATATCCCTCAAACATATTCAGACATGTTGGAACTAGCCGAAAAAAAAAACTGCTGGTTTTAAGTCTATGATTTATTTGCTAAAACTGGGCATGATTTTGGGCAGAAAACCAGAGAAAAGAACAGAAGGTGGGTCTCTCCCTTCTGTCAGGTGGCTCTGCAGGGATTTCTGTTGGAACTAGAAAAGAAGAATCAGACAGAAGGCTTCCTTAGCTTCCAAGAGATAGTAAGTCAATTGTTGTATTATATTTTTGGTACCTGTGTCTGGAAAAAAAAAAGCACAATGGATAGCTGGATGGATTTATAGATAGATTCCCAGGTAGATGATAAAGAGAAATAGAACATAAGTCGAAGCATTGTTGAAGAAGCATGTCTTTTAGAAGATTATTTGCTGCCAGACACGCCACACATAAGGAAGATAAATGAGAGAGAGCCAAGAAGCAAGAAATCTATTATGACCATAGAATTGTGGATTCTGGAAGAGGAGGTGGTGGTCGGCATTTTATCACTGAAGAAAAATAATGAATTTAAAATTAGAAAGCATGAGTAAAACTAAAATGCCATGCTTCTGGCCTCCTTTGTGAGCTCAAAGGACACATACTTAACTTCTGAAAAAAGTTAGCTTTTAGTTATTTTATTCTTACTATATGTAAAGAAAACAATGTATAAGGGAAGTTAACTGACTTTTATAAATATATGTACTGAATCTTAGGATAATCCCGTGTGTGTGTGTATATGTGTGTATTTCCATTTAATCTATCCAGAAAGATGCCTCCAGGATAATTCTGAAAAGAATAAGGTAAAGAGATTAAAATAATATATGATCAAACCCAAACTTAGCATTTAAATTTTAAATAAATCAATAGAAAATATTATATTGTATATTATCACCTATAAAAGAAAAATTGTCATTTTTGTCTACCAAGGAGTAACAAAGATTTTATGTGTCATATGCAGTTGAATTTTCACGCAGTATTTTCTATAGGACAAAATGTGACATACTTCTGATGTCTGCTAAGGTTCTCACAACCATTTGTGACCAAGGGTGATTTTTTTTGCCCCACCCAATGATACCCAGTCCTGAAGAAGTGAAATGATATCCTCAGGATTCTAATGACCTTTGTTAGAAGATTTTTAATAATCCTTGCAGACTTGGTTTTATAATTTCATAACTCCTGACAGTCTTCCCATCATAGTTTCTTTTGTCTTGGTATTTCTATCCACATATCTAAACTCTCTCATTTTCAATTCAGATACAGGATTTAGTCCCTTCACTAAATTCATAAGACATTCAGTCCCAGCATTTTGTTTTGTAAGTAGACTTTGCACAAAATGGGGGAAAGGCATACTCTGCTTAGAATCCCAACATCTTTCTTATTATACGTTTTACCTCACAAAGAATGCAATACATATGAGCAAAAGAATCCTACAAGGACATCTAAGACATGGCTTTCCAGTCTGCCTCTGAGACTGTGATCTGGGGTTGTTACCATCTTCTCTAGGTCCATTTTCTGATCAGCAAAATAAAAGATTTTGATTATTTTCCAGATTGTTCATGGTAATAGATTACAAGGATCCCCCTGGCATAAGGGCTGTCTTCAACACTTTTGAATCTCCCTGTGGGTCTAATGATAGAACCTCAATAGATATTTATGGATTTCATAAAAAGAAATTATTATTCTGGTATACCTCTGACATCTAAAGAACTCTCTGGGTACTACCTTACTCAGACAAAGCAAATACTGTTATAGTCAAACAATGTTGTTCTTTACTACCCTTTTCAAATTCTTTTTAGGCTGTATTGTTTGTAGGATGTTTTCATAGTAAAGCAAAGCCTTTAGGGTTAAAATATTCCACAAAATATAATAGATTTGTCTTGTTTGATGCACCTAAGAGGAAAGTTTTTACATTTAAAGAGTAAAAGCATAATGGGAAACTAGCTAAGGGAGTAGAAAGCAGCTGCATTATCTGTTCATTTCAGGCCCAACTGATTTGGCTCCTCCACACAGGATTTGGCTACAATAATCACACTCATGCTCATACTCATTGAATCATGTGGCCTGAATGGTTCACTTCCTCTGGCACCCAAAGAACTCAGCAGAAATGATGTGATTTATTCTACACTGGATCTTAATGTCCCACCTGAATCTACATGAGCAAATATGTAGATTTCCTAATGTAATATTTTAAATACGCAGATGATGCTCTGGGTCTCCTTGTCAATCTGACGTCTGAAACTTTGGGAGTGTGTGATGTTTCTTCACATGGTGTTTCATTTGTGCACCTACATAGCAACAGACCTCTTTTGGGGGGTGGCTTGGAAGGTCAATATATAACCCTTATTCAATTCTCAATTAAGTAATAAGACACAATGGATAGGTATCTCCTTTGATATGATGAGACAATGATTTCTTTATTCCTAACAACATTAAATAAAGAACAAAGATTGTAGGACCCTCTCTACCACCTCTATATTCCTTTACCTTTCTCTATTCCTAGTATCTAGACTTTGAGACTAACCACATGATAAAAAGTTTAACTCTATAGAATATCAACACTTACCTAGAATGATCGTACAATGCTTTTCAAGATGTAGGAAAAATACATTTCTGCAGCTTGCAGTTTTAAAATAGATTAGCTCTGTCCTGTTAGGAAATATGGGTCCATGAAAATCACCCAATATTGAAACACTCAATCTCAGACAGTCAAATCAGCAAAGTATTACTGTACAGGAAGTTCTTCCAGTAGAAATAGAAGCTAGGGAAAGGAGGCATTAGTATTACTTCTATTGGGAATTACTTCCCTTGGGAATTAAAGTTTTCCTTAGCATTAGCCAGATGTATGACCTTCTGAATACTTCTATTGGGAATTAAAATTTTCCTTAGCATTAGCCAGATGTATGACCCTCTGAATAGACTAATGAACAATATCAATTCTGGTCACTTTTTCCTTTTTCCTCAACTGTAGCAATATGATTTCAAGTCCTATTTCATCACCCTCCTTCTTCTAGTAGCCCGTCAATCTTTTGTGTTTGACACACGAAATTCTTATACCTCCTAAGACCAGGGGACAAAACTAACTCTGTTAGTTTAACCTTTCTGATACTCATTACAATGAGTTGTAATTGAGCTTTGGGAGATGGTGGTTGGAAAAACTGTACAACTACAATAACTCCTTTGATCTGGCCTATAATCAGTGTAAATACTATCATTTCTATTGGTGACAAATAGAACTTTTACATTCTCTGTCCCCCTTCCTCACTAACCCCCAATGCAGGCTTGAAATTTAAGTACAGGTTACCTATGTTTTTGATGTTAATGGTGAAATGGCTACCCCTATAATATCTCATGTCAGATATTACCAACAGAACATAAAAATTAATCTCTGATTCATAACATTTCTTAATATTTAAATTTAAATGGAAATCTAAACTTGTAACATTGTATGTTACTTTTAATACTTTGAAGTACAATAGGAAACACTGATTACTATAATGCTGAAATCTGTTATGAATAGTGTTTAAAAATCACTGCCACTATGGTAACCAAAGAAAAAATCTTTCTTTTTTTAATGAGGATTTCTCTTTACTGCAGATTGATTTTCATATGCTTTTATTCATTTCCCATAAAATGACTTTTCTAAAATAGAAGTGATTATTTATTGTGCTTCTTATTTCTGAATCCTAGAGTATTCAAATGCTTTAGCAAACTGTAGTAAGACTCAGCAATCAAAATTTGCAATAATTACAGAAAAATCAGGACTCAAAATTGCATAAAAATATTATTTCCCTGAACATTGTCCTTTCAGACTATTTTATGAAATTCAAGCATTAACAGTCACTAATCTTCATGTGAATAATCCATTACATGGAATTGTTGTGGCCAATGTCCAGCTCAATGTAAAGTGGTTGCACCTCAATTGCCTACCATGGGGTCTGCATTCTTACATTTTTTAGTAGGCACGTGGACAAAATGTATAGATTCAAGATGATTATTGTTTTCTATTCTGTTGTATATTCACTCATTCATTTATTCATCCCTCAAACTAGAGAACTAAATAACCAATGAAGAAATTAGTCATTATATACTGAAAATGTTGTGTATGTGTCTAGCTCCAAGTTTATGTTGTAAATCACCCGAGAAGAGAAAAGATGTGCTTTCTAGTGTGTTTGTGTGTGCATGCATTCAAAATAATACAGAGACATACCTCAAAACATTAAAGTATAGGACCATTCCTGTCTTACTCCCATCTCAGAATCCTACTTTTTACTATTAACTATTTTTCTTTGCATTTATTATGCTGATTAATTCAATGTCTCACTATAATACTTATACTATTGTTAATAGATTTATCAACTTTATATATCATCTACTCTCTTCATGGAATAATACGTAATGATTTTGCTCATCAAACCATCCCATAATTTTTCTAATATGATTATAATTTTCAATTCTCTTTATAGTCACCTCTGTGTGAAGAGCTTATAGCCAAATTTAAACTTCTGTTACAGTTTTATTCCATGAACCAGGGACATTGTTTCTCAAATTCAAAATATTTAAATTTCTAATTGTTTCTCTAGCTCGAATCTCACCTTAAAGATGTATTTTAATGCAAAAATAAAATAAAGCATTGTTTTTCCACATTTGAATATCTCATCATAGTTTGAAAAGCTTTTCAGTTGGGGCATAGTCTTTAGAACAACTGACAGCCACTATTAGATTAAAAATGAAGGAGTTTCTATCTATGGATATTAGCTACATCCTTCATATTGTTTCCTGATGTGACTGCAGTCTGACAGCATTCAGTAATAAGTACCTCAAAAGAGAAATCATCTTGGTGGCAGAACCAGCATCAGTGGTCATCCATAAGAGGAATACTGGCCTCAGAGAGAATAAAACAAAATGGTGTAAATGAGCATTCATTAGATATATGATAGTGACTACAAAAGGGTGAGAATGGTTACAAATGAGGACCTATGGGCTGGTATTCATTTATGACAAAGAAAGAAAATGGAGAGTTTATGCCTCCTTTGGTTAAGTTTTGCACACACAAGGGTTTAAGAGGTAACCCTCCCATAGGACATGGACTTTAAAAGGTTAATGTGATAGCCTTTGGGTAATTGTACATTTGTATTATTCTAAGCTTTAGCCTTACTTGCCCTTAGGTTTGCTATATTTTGAATGAATACTTTTAGGTCAACAGAGAATCTACGTGAGCAAACCATTTAAACTTGTGAGCTTCAGTTATCTTCCCTGGAAAATGAATGTGGAGAACAAGATAATTTGTGAAATGATTTTTTGGTGTTAAATTGTATACAGTAGATCAGAAGTCAGGAGCCTAAACCATTAATACTGAGGCTGACAAAAGGAACTATAAAGAAATTCTTACATTTGTAAAGGCGGCTATAGATTATAAACTCAAACGGTCCCCTTGCTCTATTGATTTCTCAGAACAACTCTGGGAAACACAATGGGTGCATTTGTCTAAGATCTTATATTTAAATAGTAGCTGAAATGAGATTAGAAACCTGTTTTTCTGTTTCCTAGTAAGGTTTTCTTCTCACCTTCTGAGGTAGTATACACATGCATACAATGTCTTTCATCGACATTAAAGATTGATTTATACAGGTATGCACTGTTTGTGTCCTGGTATCACCATTTTGAGGATTTATGGTTGGCATCATCTTCTTTTCTTTCTAATACACTGCTGTTTCATAGTGAGACTCAGGATTAAAGATGAGTTGACTTGATGCCCTGACTGTTAATATCTTAGGGAGATTAGGAGATTTTGTCAGCATGATATTATTTCCTACTTGTATTTAACTATAAGTTGTATATTCTATTTAAACTGCAGAAATGAAATAAATAAAAGACGTAGGGGAGATTATCAAAGATAAATTTTAAATTAACTCACTGCTCTGCAGGTCAGAAGAAAAGAAGGCCTCTCTTGTATGAATATCTTTTATGAGTGATGTCATTTTTTAAGGAAAGTGCTCACAGAAATCGTATATTTTAAAAGGTGACAAACTATAGGTCTTTTCAGGAATTTTATTTATCCTTTTTTTTTAAAAAAAAAAAACTAGAGTCTACATTACAGAACTCACTTTGAAAAAGATTACTGAGTGGTGAACTTAAAGCCTTAAAATTTGCAGGGATGAGGAACAGAATAAGAAGAGTCATAAAGAGCAAAAGTAGTCAAAAGAGCTGTTCCCTGGCAGCTGCTCTGCAATAATGGGAGCTCTGCCAGGCACTTTCATACGTGAGTCAAGGACTATTTTTCCCAAGAAAAGTAGATGAATGTAATTTCTGAAGTGTGGTCTACAAATGGATGTGTCTACTTCACAACTGGAGGCCTCTGCCAATGTTTCAAGTACCTTAGAAAAAGTATTAATCCATGGTGGGTGCTGAAAGTTACAGAGAGGCATCTGAAACACCTGGTCCATGAAGGAGAAAAGAAAGAACACTCAAGCCTTCTTATGGATCTGAAGTAAGCCTTTGGATAGATCCCTATCCCCATGTGTAATTAAGGTCATTTCTCAACCTAATGTTGGTTGTAACTAATCAGTTGAAACCAACTCATAATTAGAATGAACCATCTCTCATGACTTCCTAGAATGAGCAATTGAAGACACCTCAGATATCATCCAGGCAGAAGCAGTTATTTTGCAGATGAAGATAATGAAACCCCAGGAAGTTTAGTGCCTTGCCCAAGGTTATGTGGGATTAAAGCCCAGATCATATATAACTCCTAGGCCAGTAGTTTTGGCCAAATTGAATATAATCTATCCATATGATGAAACCATATGAAAGAGTCCTCAAAGGTATAGTGCTGCCCCCAGAAAATCTAAGTTGCTCAGTGTTTTCTTTACAATTCTATTTCCAATCTACCTTCCCAGTTCTGTTTCCAATATACCTTCTGCCAACACTAATTATTTAAGTACAGACTTTTAATATAGAGCATGTATGTAAAAAGAGTAAGTAGGCTAGATTCAGTAAAGAGGCAAAGAGAAACCTGCTTAGCAGGGAGAATGACCTGAAAAAAGAATTAAACATGATAATTTAGTTGGTGACCTTAGTATCCAGGGCAAAGACTAAGAGTTTCCTGTTGGACTAAATGGGTGCAAGCATTTAGAGATATAAAAAAGAACCAAGATATGAGGGCTAGGTATATATCTCAGTTGTAGGGTGCCTGCTTAGAATGTGTGAGATTTTGATCTGCATTACACATGTGTGCAAGTGTACACACACACACACACACACACACACACACAGAATTTTTTTTATTTTTTAAAGTTCAGTGTCAGAGAAAAGGTATCTTCAGTGAAATTGCAAAGTTTGGATGTGACTCTGAGTGCAAGTAGAGTTTTTTAAAGAGGGAAGTGGCCTATTTTAACCATTGTTATTTAGATTATTTCTGCAATAGCATAAAATGGGATTGATTATATCATGGAGAATTTCAAGGCATAAGAACCAATTAGGAAAGTATTTTATGTCTAGATAATTTTGCATAAATCTTCAGGAACATGACAGGAAGTTTTCAACTCATAGGCTTCAATTATTTATGTTTACTCATTCTTAAATATGGTACAGTACAGGCAGTAAAAACTTAATATATCCATCATATCATGTAGCAAGGGGCAGTGTACAAGGACATGTGATTCAGAAAATCTGACAGTATTTTTTTTTTTACAAAGTAAAATGCTATTTATTTATTTCTTCCCATGAAAATCACCATAGATTGTTTGAATTGTTTTTTTTTTTTTTGTCTCAATGAAGGAGTTATATACCTAACCCAAAGATGCTGTTCTAGTGTCCATGAGATCAGGTGATGTGAAAAACTCTACATATTACGGTAACTCATGACTTGCTAATCAATTAAAGTATTGCCTCTGGTATTTTTCTAGGAAATATGAGGACAGGCTATAATGAAAAGAGAAGATTCAAAGAAATGCAGAGATCAAGAGAGGAGGGGAGAGAGAGGGAGAGACCGAGAATGAGAGAAAGAGAGACAGAGAAAGAGAGAGGGAGGGAGAGAGAGATGTATCAAGTAACTAGTTTATACAGCTGCCTAGTCTTCAATAGATTTTTAGGCAAGCTTTAGCTTCAGTCTTTGCATGTCTTGATGATAAATCTTCCTTTCTTAAATTAGCCAGAATGAACCTCTCTTCTTTGTAGCAAACTGATAAGTATAATGAATCAATTTTTTATATTATCAATTGGAAAATTAAAAACAGTGAGGTTTGAGTTAGAAAGTAATATTTCTGTTAGAATGTGCATCAAGTGAATATTGGGTGATTTTTTTTTTCCACTCATAGGATTTTGCCATTGAATCCTTTGAACTTCAAAGAAGTCAAATAGAAGATTTTTCTGACTTGAAGTTAGGAACTAAAAGGAACAAAATGCTGGGTTTTGTGGTGTAAGTCTGTAATTCCAGCCATTTGGGAGTTTGTATGGTGGTGTGCATCTGTAATCCCAACTACTTAAGAGGTTGAGGCAGAAGGACTGCAAATTAGAGGTCAGCCTGGGCAACTTACTGAAGCTTTGTCTCAAAAATAAAATAAAAAGCTTGTTGCGGTGGCACACATTTATAGTCCCCTGCACTCGTGAAGCTGAGGCAGGAGAAATTCAAATTTAAGGCAACTCACTGAGGACCTGTCTCAAAATTTGAAAAAGTACAAAAAGCTGGAAATGTAGCTCAGTGGTAGAGTACCCAGAGCATCAACACCGCCCCCCCCCCCCCCCGGAAATCAGTGAATAAAACAAAATCAAACTAAAAAATAAAAATTAAAAAGGACTGGGTATGTAGCTTAGTGGTCGGGTGTGTCCCAGCATGCATGCAGCCCTGGGTTCAATCCCCAGTACCAATAAAATAAAATAAAATAAAAGGAACAAAGTAGCAAGATTGAGGAAATTGATCACTAAGCCAGTGGGTCTTCCTTCAGCAGCTTTTGCTTCATCATTTGGCTATTGATTTAAAAGAACATTTCCTTAATTGTGTCATGACAAACTAGGATATCCTATAAATGTTAGTGGACATTCTGTTTTCCTGAAAAATAACATCTGTTCTAAGTTAATTATGGGTAAGAATTGCAGTTTGAACAAGTAAACCAAATTAAGTGAGTTTCCTGAAAACAAAGACTTTTACTGAAGTTCTGACTTTTTCATGTTAGTGTTCCCTCAATTTTTGAGAAACATTTATTCATATTACAGGGAGATAGCAGACCTGATTTTGTTTTCTCTCTCCTAAGATGGTGAGTTCTCTTTTCTGTTAAGCTGTCTCAGATGGCTATCCATGATACTGATTGTTTTTCTCATACAATCTTATAAAATATAAACAAATAAAACTCATGCTTCTCTGTGTTTAGTTTGTCTTAGTGCACACCATATTTTAAACTAAGTTGTTTTAACCCCAAGTAATAAGCCCATGTGATTTAAGACTTGGGAAAGCACAGATTTGGTTTTACTATGTGTGAAATGTTTAAATGTTCATAGAAAATTGGAACTACTCTTCATTTATACTTAAATGAATTGTCATACTGTTTATTTGTTTTTCTCTTCTTGATCCTGACATGCCTTAAACACTAGATCAGCTTATGGAAGAGTACAGCTATTGTTCAAGGTTCTCTTATGAAAGATATTCTACCAGGTGGTTTGGGAGCAAAAGAACTTTCTCACTACCTTATGCCAGGAAGAAGAATCCTGCTGTGCCTAAGACCCAAAAGATCAGAGCAGCTTGGGAAAAAAAATTTAGCTACCACATGTTTGGAGAAGTTGGCAAATTGAAACTCTTGGTATTTTCGGGGCTTCATCACAGGAAACCTTCAGACTTGGTGAGGGTGAGAATAGCATAATAGAGTGAAGTTTTCAATCTGCTTTTTAAAGTTTAGAAGATTTTAAAGATTTAGAAATTTTACCAACCTTCACTCTAAAGATCTGTAGTGGAGAATCAATAACCTGAAAATAACCACATGGGAAATGATGAGCACACATTTTAATTTATTGCTGGTAATGATGCTGGTCAGAGTAGGGCATAGGCTAAACAGCAGTTTTGCCATTTGTCCAAAAACTGTTCTGTGTTGCCCACAATTAGATGCCTCCTTTCATCTGTCATTTCTTTGAGAATTCCTTGCAGAGGGAAAAACAGAGAAAGCAGAAGATGCAAGAGGACAGGAAGACAGGAAGTACATCCAATCCAAAGAGAGTATGTGCACCTCATCCAATATTGTATTTAAAAAAAAAAAAACTGATTTCCCCTGCCCCACCCCCAGTAAGACAAAATAAATGAAACCACCAGGACCATAGGCTCTAAGGATGAGAAGAAACATATCTGCTTCTTTTACTTGTTTTACTTGGTCATAATAGCCTACATAATTCTGCCTCCCTTCTGGGGAGGAACACTGTCTATTCTATCTCAAGGTCAAAGTTATTAGAAATGGAGTGGAAATATCACACTTCCTGAGTCTAAGCCAGCAGATCTGGAATTACATAAAGTCTGAGGCTTGTGTAGTTTTCTTAGCTAGGGAGGCTTCCTGTTAACACTGTGGTTGAGGGCAAACTATGAGCTCTGTAAGAGCAGTCAGAGAAATCTGCATTGTGAGGTGAGTGGCTGGAGCATGAAATGATCCCACTGGAGGTGGGACTTTCAGATATGAGGGTGATGAATATGGTACAGTTAGATAAATGGCCACTGCTTTCAGTTGCTATCTTTTCCATCTGATAAGGAAGGGATGTTTTAGAATCTATTCCATAAGCTACATTCGTTTTTTTTTTTTTCAGGCTTATTTTTCTAGTAGATTTACTTTCAAAGTCCTTAATATTTTAAGTCTTTAACTTTTTGTCTTTGGAAAATGTTAAATCCATCAAACTATAGTAATTGATAGAGCTAGATATAGTGCACACAAAGAAGAATAAACCTTTTACAAATAGCTGCTCCTCACCAATTCACAGCACCAATACTATGTGAGAGCCTGATTATTGTGCCCTCAACCCACTTTGACAGAGGGATTTGTGTGTATTGTAAATTAAGGCTTCCTGCTTGGTAGTGCATCTTGTCTTATTACAGGGTCATGTTGGTAGAGCTTTAGGTGAGAAAATCACAGAGGAGCACTAAGCAGTTCTGACCTCGCCTTCTTAATGCAAACAATCCCACACCAAGGTGTTATCTCCAAACACAAATTTATAACCTTCCCTGTGTGCAACACACTATTCCCCCTTTCTCATTCTACACACACACACACACACACACACACACACACACATACACACACACACATTGTAAACAGTTACCATTTATTTAAAAAAGCAAATGGCACATAAATATTTTTTAAAAAAACTTGCAAATTTCATTCAATTCTTGTTCTGAGTAGCTATTACAAAGCAAACAGTGAGAGACTGGAATATTCCATCTCATTGCTTGCTGGGCAGCCATAGGAGATGAGGGAGTCACAGCTGGTGGAGGCAACCTGTTTTATAAACCTTTTAAGCCTTAGTTACTTTTTTTTTTTTAATGTTACCTTTCTAGATTATCAACCTGGTATCAAGGTAAGGAAGGAAAAAACAGGGAAAAATCTCTGGTATTAATACTTAACCTTAGGTGCTTGTGCAATAAAACTAGTTAGATGCTAAACTTGATGTCAATTTTTTTAATCCCAATTCCCTATTTTTGCATGGTACAGATGATTTATGTTACTTTTGAACTAAATAGTTTAAAAATCACTAGTCTTTACTGAAAAATGTGATACCAATTCCTCTGCTAATCAAGGTAAATGAGCCATAGTCAGATAGATGGAAATACAGACCAAAAAAAAAAATGAAAGAAAATAAAAAAAATGCTGGGAGATGGTGAATTAGAGGGAGAGAAGTGATTAAAACCACAGAGGCCTCATCTGACTGAGGACATGAGCCTGAAAGAGAACAGCATCGCTCTGAGCCTGAATTACTGTGAGAGCTGCGTCTTTCCGTCATTTTTAATGGAATGTTATTAAAGACAAATCTGGAGTAGTCAACCCTTCAGTGCTTCCTCTTAATTTATTTATTTCTGCAGAAGGAAACCCTGTTAACCCCAGCAGATAATATATTCAACAGCTTGTATCCATGGCAAGGTTGTTTCCTAAAAATTTTATGGGATAAATTTAGTTCAACATTTGCACATATTTACACATGAGGTCTCCATTTCAAGGTCTTTGGCTTAAGTAAGAAAGGCATTCCCAAGGCAGGATGTCTGCCAGGGCTTGCAGAGTACATTCCATATGCATCGCAAAGCTCCCCTGTTTCCTAGGACATGAAAAGGACATTGCCTCAAATGCCCCTCTTCTCCTCTTGGAATTTCAAAGTTAAGCTAGGACTGCTGGGCACCACAGGAAGCCTTCTGTAGCTGAGCCCTCTGGGTCATGTCTCAGACCTAGAATGGCTCCCCCACAGTCCTTGCCCTCCTTTTTGTAAGCTCCAGAGATGAAGCCTGCTTTCCTTTTCTCTTTTAAAAGAACTTTACCCCTCCTATCCCTTTCCCCAGTGGAGCTTATGGGATAGCACATACACTGCTCTATCTCCCAGTTCCTATTGACAGACTCACATAAATGAGTCTTTCTTTCTTTCTTTTTCTGGGGTGGTGGTGGTGGGATTTTACAGCTAATACTTATGTGCAGTATGGGGTCCAGGAGGGGAGTGAGAGTAAAAGGGAAGCCATTTATATTTACCTTCTATTGATATCTAGTTAAGTACTACACATCTGACCTGATTTGGAATACAAAGAATGCCATGGAATGGAAGCAAAGTTACTATTTTCATGACTTACATTCTAGTGAGAGAAGACAAGGCACAGCATCAGCTGATTTTTAGAGAAATTCTAGGAAGAAAATTGAAGCAGTAGAAGGGCTCTAGGGATGCAATTGTTTAGGGAAGTGTGTACTATTTTTAAAAAATACACATTACTCAGGAGATTATATTAGATCAGAGTCCTGAAAAGAGAAAATAAGCCATGTAAAAATCTGGGGGCAAAGAATTCCAGGAGAAAGAAAAGAGCAGTCACAGAGGCCCCAGGGCAGAGACTAGCTTGGGTTTCCCGAGAGAACTGGCAGGCTCACCAGTGTATGTAGAGGAGGAAGGTGAAGGTGGAGGCTAGTGGTAGGTAAGCCTGCTGAGGTAGTCCACATTTTCTCCTCTAGAGATATGGACTAATGGGAGTTGGAGTTTTATTCTATGTGCCTGGGAGGTCATTGCCAGAAAGTGATGCAATGATTGACATCTGAAAAGATCATCTATCTGGTACAGGTAGAGATGAGGATGTTGAAGGATGTTCCTAAACCACGCAGCCCATCTGGGGCTGAGTCAACCCTAAGGATGCTTCTTTGAAGTGGCCCTATCCAGGAATAGAGGATTTGGTTCTTCACTTTGAGACAAAAACTGTTGCTTTCTTTATTTCTTCTGGTATTTGTTTTGGAAAATAGCTAGACTGTTGAGCCATTTACTAAGCAATAATACTTTATTATAGCATAAAGAATATTTGGAATACATACTCGTCATGGCTTATTAAATGTTCATAACTATCATATTTTATGTTTCTTCAAATAGTACTGGTGAACACATAACTAGGTGTTGTGCAATTCTGAATGGGCTTGATTAGTTTTGAAATTATTTGGATGTCCGATTGTATTGATCATTTTAGAGGGACTCCAAAGAAATGGTCATCTGGGCTCTTTGCAATGGAACCCATGAGATAGAAGTGACCTGCTGATGAGCTGATTTATATTCAGCAGTGTGACAGCCATGAAAAATTAAATGCAGAATGTGGTGGCGTGTGTATGTATAAAATATTGAATGAAAATACATATATACTTACTGATGTACCTATGTATATGTATGTTCACACACACACAGACACACACACACACACACACACACACACACACACACACATACACACACAATCTTTAGTAAATTGAGTCTATATAGTGAAAAAAAAGTTACCAACAACCAGAGAGGATTGAGGAGGAAAGTTTCAGTTTTCATTAGGTAAATACTGTTACAACCTTTATCCAGCCCTCAGAAAAGCCATATTTACTTACTTATTATTTTCTATTGTTTTGATTTCCATAACCTCTTTAAAATTTATTCACTGGGATAGTTTTCCCCTGTTCTGCCCCAGAATTTTCTGGACACTGTTAGGTAATAAAAACCTCTTAGGTAAGCACAAAGCACATACTTGATTAAAACTTAAATTGTCAATCTCCGTTAGTTAATTAATAGTTTTCTTTTTATTTAAAGGTTTTTACTCTATCTCACATTAAGGTCTACTTCAGTCAGGGAAAAGAGGGTACCAGATTCTTTCTTTCACCTTTCCCCTCCTTCCCAGGCAATAGCTACTTTTTTTTTACCTTTTATCTTTTTATCTTGTGTGTGTGTGTGTGTGTGTGTGTGTGTGTGTATATATATATATAATAAAAATTATATGTAAATATATATATATATTGTTGTATGTATATATACACACACACATACATATACACAAATACATACAACAATAAATATTTTGAATATGCATATTTTTATATTTATATTTTGTTTATATATACTTTATGTATATGTATTTATGGATATTATATATATATATTTATATATATATATATAGAATCTTTCACTTGGAGGATTTGGGAGGACGGCAGAGATATGAGGAGGGCTGGAAACAGTTTATGGGTACTATCATAAGACTATATGTTAAAAAAAGTTTTTTAGAAAAATTTATAGAAAATGCTTAACTCCTTCTCTCATGGAAACCTGCAGAGGTTCTCAGGAGATCCCTTCCTTCTCAGGAAAACTCACCTGCAGGTCTTTTTAGCATGCTGCATGTATTCCCTCTTCCAGGGATGTCTGTCCCCTTCTGAAGCCCTAGTAACCCAGTTCTATGATTTCAGCTGATTTTTTCTTAATCCTTCTTTCTTCTACAGGTTAATCTATTTTTCAAAGATCTAAGAGTCCCTCATTTTGGCTCTCTGCCATGTGAGACATATGTCTAATATGTAGGAAATACCAAAGATCATTGGTGATCCTGTGGAATGCATAATGTTATCACCTCGTCTTAACTCCATCTTTAGTTCAGTCCTTGCTATTCTGAGTGCTCAGGCTGAAGTCAGGTAAATATCCAGTGTATCCCCCAACTGAGCATAAAGCTCTCTTAAGAGTCTTGTTGAAGCTTGTCTTTGGATGATTGGAGCCATCTTCATCTCCCCCTAGGAGTAGGATCATGGCACAGCCTAATCCCAAGAGTTTTCTTAACATATCTCTCAGTTTTCTAACCATTTAATTGCTGTTGTTGTTTTATTTTATCTTATTGGTGATAGGTTCCACAGACTTCTGGTAGACTTTAAAAAATATATTGCCATGAATGCCTTTGATTTTTTTAAAAATTTAATTTTATTATTAATAATCATTTTGGTATTTGATGTCTCTCTCCACCCCCAATGACACCTTCCATTGTCATTCTCAGTATCCCCTATAACACATAACATATTGTTTCTCAGTTAAAATGACCTAGGAAATTGTCCTTTAGATTGCTTCATTTATTGAGGAGCCTTGCAAATGATCTAATACAGGCTAGAAGCTTTACCAAAATGTAAACTGTTTATTTTATTTCACCTAATTTATTTGGATAGATAACCCTCAGAAGGAGTATGCCTGGCTTTCTCTAAAGGCAGTTGGCCTCTGTCTCATGATTTAATTGCTCTGAAGATATTTCTGTCTTGTAATCACTCTCCTCTTATACCCTCATTTCTACTAATATACGATTTTTGATGTCCAGAACATTTACTTTGAGTCAGAAAACCTGAACTTCGACCATCTCCATTTCCTCACTGAACACCTCTAGGGTTTTATTGCCTATAATACAAGATCTAGCTCCCTTGAATTTTGATTTACTTGTTTGTTAAACATGGTTGGAAATATTCCCCTTATAGGTTTGTCAAACTGATTAAATAAGATGATGAACATTTAAGGGCAATAGGAGTTTTAAAGTGGTCATCAAATCCAAGTTGTCATGAGAACCACTGCTATTATTATTACTATAGCTACCAGGACCAAACTCTGGCTAAGGGAGGAGAGCTGAAGGATGTATCTAGATGGTGGCTAGCTATAACAGAGTAGTGATGAGGTCATGGGTATCCACAAGCAGGAGGACAGCAATAATCACCTTACTAGAAGAGAAGCAGCAAGGGAAAAAGTACCGAAAAGAAAGGACTTTGACATGAAGCCAAACCCAGCATTGCCATTGAGTTGTCCATGGGTTGTCTTGCCTGAAAGCAAGACATTAGCATCCATTTAGGTCTCAGTGTCAACTGTAAAATGGCCACCTCAGATTTCAGATTTCATAGGAACACCACTGGGATTCCTGAGTACTGGAGAGCCTTCTATTGATCAAAAGAGGTACCACAACATCCTTGGCTTAGCTATATTCGAGAACATTGTTGTTGTTGTTGTTCTGGAATTGTCTACTTAGCATACAGTTAAAACCCACATGGCACAAGATGTAAGTTGCAGACACTAAAGGCATGTATATGTATATAAAGATTTTGAGATACAGATTAAGGAGCATGAAAAATGTACCCTCATTACTGCTTTGCTCACAACACTGATGGAAGTCATATCTTTTAACTTCTGATTTCACAAAGAGGTACTTATAAAGAAAGAGCATATTAAGAGAAAAGAAATGTTACAATGACAGACAAATATTGATTAAACTACATTTAAAATAGAGCTTATTTGCCACTGGTTAAAATAACAGATTTTTTTTTTCAAATCCCCAAATGATAGTCTATTAAGCGTTGACTTACTAAGATATATTCTGGATAGACACATGGTTTTCTTGCCCTTGTAAAACTGAGTATGGGGGAAACAGGCTCTAATCCTTGCCCTTCCTTAACTTCTCTGTTCATCTGATCCTCTATTCCTCTTAACATCAACCCAGAGTGTCAGAATTTCAGTCAAGTCCTTCCTAGCATGAGCTCTGTTTTCTGATCATGGACGTTTATCAAAATTATCCTCATTTTAGTGAAAAGTGAAGATGTTTTTAAAGAGCATCTTGATTTTCTTATAGAAAATAAACAAAGTAGCAGTACATGCATAATCACTTAAGTAGCATGCCTTTCTACAATGACAGTGAAGCTTCTCATTGCTAATGTCAGAAGGTTAATTAAGGAAGTTGTTAATGTGAAGATGGAGGTATTCAGATTGGCACCTCTCAAGACCTAAGTGTGACTATCACTTGTTGGTTAGTTCTAAACAATGTCTTAGACAATATGGAGACATACCCAGTAGTCACAAAAATTCAAAGTTAAATGTAGAAGGAATAATATATGGAGGACAGAGTCCTCTGATACTCGAAAGAAAATTGTCTTCCTCTCATAAGGTATAATTAGTGCCTTTTAATTTAACAGAGAAGTTATTCACCATGAAGAGGCACAGCCTTGAATATGTATCCATGCTAAAAATAATAGTAATAGCATCTTTTGTGTGTGTGTGTAACATTTTATATTTTACAAAATTTTTCCATATTCACATTTAGTATTATTATATCTATTTTTTCAAATGATGGTTTAATGCACATTCTTCTATGTCTTAATCTGAAAATTGAAGAGATAAAGTGTAACTCCTCTGTTTGCATTCATCAGCTATGATAGCTGTCATTCTTTCTCATCTAATTACAAAATGATATTAGCCATGAATTTTTAGGAAATGGACTACTTCACCAACTTTCTTAATAAGTACTTCTCTTTTTTTAATCTTTATTTTGATTATGTATCTTTTTTTTAATGTGGTGCTGAGGATTGAACCCAGTGCTTCACATGTGTGAGGCAAATGCTCTGCCACTGAGCCATAACCCCAGCCCAGCACTTCTCTTTGAAATCAGCAAGATGTCAGCCCATGTGAAACTTGCAAAATAGATTGTAAGCATTTCAAAGGAGATAGAACTTGCCCTCATCTGCTTCTGTTTCACTCAATTTCCATGCATCTTTAATATCTTTTTTTTTCTCATTTCAAACCTCCTCAAAAATCTCTTCCACAAAATACCCTTAGTCTACTTCCCTTCTCTTCTCCCTCCTTCAGGAGTCCCCCAGGTTTCATGCCTGAACCATTTGAAAGCTAACAACAGTTTTACCACATCTGTTTTTTTCTTTCTTTCTTTGTCTTTATTTTACCTATTCCTTTTACTTTTCTCTTGTGTTTTTTTTTTTTTTCTGTGTTCAGTGACTTCCAATTTAGTGAGAATGGAGCCATTTCTTTTTACTCATTAGGTAGGGGATTTTGTCAGAAAAAAAATATTATATTTTTCAGGGCTTTTCATGAGAAGCGGCATGTGTCATTCCCAATTCACTCCTTGAATGCGTTTTGAGTGATCACTTCCACTGGCTAGAGAGGAACAAAAAGAATTGTGAAAGAATGAAGTAAGGCTATCGAAAAGAAAGAGATGTCACTGGGCAATAGTCAGTTGCCTTCTCTTGTAAGTGTGCCATATTCTCAAAAGATGTTTATTTTCAAGTCCATGCAAGTTTATTTAGACACTCCAGGCCTAAGTATCATCCAGTAATACAGCATTTTGAAAAATTCCTGGCTAGCACCATGGAAATGGGTGCCAATACTGGGTCTCTTTTCAGCTGATCGAATCCTGACCTACAGCCAAGCTACTTTAGGAAAGGAGAACAGTGTGGTGCATATTAATTGAAAGTTCCAGTTACCAACCTCTTAAAAATGCCCCTCTTTCTCACTTAAAAGCAGAAAAGAAGGCATAGGAATAGGACTCAAGGAAACTGGGTCCAGTTCCCACCTGGTCTACTCATGGGTCATATGATACTGAAATACTTCTCTTCTCAGAGCCTCCATGTCTTTATCCATGACATAAAAATGTCTGCCATGCTCTCCATACAGAGCTGCCATGCTAAAAAGCCATATCGTTTAGATGAGAAACATGATAGCTAATTTGCTATTATATATTCTTTTAATGCTATCATCACTATTTTTTCTTTTGGTGTGGATGATTCTAGTAGACTGTTTTGTGTTGTTATACTATGACAAAAGGTTAGGATTATCACTAACTGATAATTAGTGATAACACTAATTTTTTATTAAGTATTAAAGTTCCTGAGCTGGGGTTGTAGCTCAGTGGTAGAGTACATGCTTGTCACATGTAAAGCACTGGATTTGATCCTCAGCATTGCATAATAAATAAATAGGTAAGTAAATAAATAAATAAAATAAAGATCTGCTATGAATGAATGTCTATATTCTGACCAATCATTCTGAGTAATTACCCATTTCTGAGTGATCCACTTCCTAACCAGGATAAGCCATAAATAATGGTAAATGCTTAGAATTCATTCCTGACATTTATTAAAACAGATGACATTAGAAAAATGGTAAGGGCAGCTGATCTATCAAGTATATACAGAAATCATTTGCAGCAGAGTCCAATAATCATTAACTTTGGAGTTTGGGGGAAAATGCTTACCATTTTAGATGAAATGTTCATGTACCATATAAAAACAGATTTCCAAAATTCAATATGGATAATATATATTCTGCAGTCTGCAATCTACATGTAACAGTATTATTGAACATAATTTTATTTCTACAATAATTACAAGCAATAAACTACAATAACCAAGACTATCATGTCTTTAGGCAAGCACATAATTCTTTATAAAAAACATGAAAAATTTATATCACTTTCCAAGATTTGAGACGAGCAGAAGAAAAAATCCCTGCAGAGAATGTTTCATAGGAGACAGATACAATTACTAATAGGCTCTCTGCTCTTCTACACCAGGTCTCAGTCGGACTATAGTTAACTAAAGACATGATATTTACATGTGGAGAGAAGTCCATGTTCTGGGAAGCCAGGAAAGCTAGTCTAAGGACATGCTGTCATTTTGAAAAGAGCTCATTAGAAATCAGACTGTTAGTGAGAAGGAGATCATTCTGCTTTAGATAGTGCTCTCTTGGGATTCTTTCTCCACTGGAAGAGACACTTGTGACCAACAGTTTATTAAGGTCTAAGAGTTATTGTCTGAGGACCAGGCAGTAGGCTCCCTCACTCTTTCTATGTTCTCTCTCTACCTCTTTTACTTAGGGACACATAAACTTGGATATAATTTTAAAAGTCAGGATTAAAAATTGGTGAAGGCTTAAAAGTGACTCCTGTTCAAATTGTCAAGTGACAGGCAAAAGCACAAAAGAATCTTAATGAAAATTCTCTTATGGCAAAAGTAAAAACCAGGTACAAAATATCGTTGAGAGGACTGGGAATGTAATGTAGTGGTAGAACATTTGCCCTATGAAGGAGGCCCTCGGTTCAATCCTCAGTACTGCGAAACCACAAACAAATAAACCAAAAATAATTTGCTTTCTTTCTTCTTTACAAAACCGATTTGTAGAATGAAGTCTCATACATTCTCCCAGGTCATCAAAAGAGCAGGGTTTTCCTTGGCTGCCCCTGGAACAGGTAATTGTAGCTTGGAACAGCCACCTATATTCTTTGAGGCAGATGAGTTAGTGTTCTTTGGTTAAATATAAAAGTATTTCAAAAGACAGTTAATTGAACACATATCCATTCTACTTTAATAAAGTTGTATTTGTTGTATATCTACTCAAAAATAATCTATTGAACAACAGCCAAGTGCCAGGCTTGGTGTTAGGTGTTGTGTTTTGACTTGATTCAAAACAAATATGAGTAATTTTATCATTGAAGGAGCTAATTTTGCTAAGTATTTGTGCAACAGTACAGAGGTTCCTTTATGCATGGTCACAATTATGTCACCACAGCAGTAACCCTCAGGTAATACAAATCAGCTAAAGTTAAATCTGCAACTTAGAGGTGAAAACAGCCATAAGTGTGCCCATGTCTCCCCAGAGACCTCTCTCATCCTGATTCTTTCTGCTTTACAAATTCCTCCATTTCTTTTGTTTATTTCCCCCATCTGAATACATGTTCCTGTTTGGGTATTTTGCAGATGAGTATGATATCATGAACTGAGGATAATAACTTCAGGTGGAGAATAAGCAGTAAAAAAAATGGTTAATAGTTTCATTTAAATGTCCTTAGTAGTAAAGAGCAGGAAGAGGAAATGTAGACAATATATAATCTAGTTGCTGAATTATTTTCAAATGGAATAATTTGCAGAGTTCCACAGAGTGACAATAGCTCTCAAATCACACAAAAGGAAAAGCTTATTTCAGCTTCTGGGTGTGTTTGTGACTTTTTTTGCTCCCCAAAGCTAGAATTGCTCTGATAATCAGCACACAGAAGGTTGTCCTGCTGGGACTAAATTATAAATAAGAGAAACGTTCAGCACTCTCCAAGGATTTTACCTGTGGTAATAATGCTTTCCATCTTTAATACACTTCACTTTTATTATAGGATTATTGCTTTCAGCCCCTCTCTCTAAATGTGCAGTTTTGTCAGCACAATATCTCATATAGATAAATAACATTAAACAGGATTACAGTGATTATTAAACATTGTAGTGACATCTTGTACATCATAGTACTAATACCATGCAAATGCCCAAAAGGTAGGACAATGTATTATATTAAACAGAAAACAGTTTTCTTCTTCTAAATGATAAAAATAAGAATTGACTGGGTCCATCATGATGACCTACTAGTGCCTTTGCACAGGGTGAGCTGCTGCCATGATACCAGGCTGTCATTACCCCTCTGACATATTCAGGTGGGTAGGCAGACTTTGGTTGTGCTCTAGCAAACATACAAAATCAAGAAGTGCAAATGAATTGTTAAGTGAAAAGCAAATGCTGAACACATGAGACAAAATAGCCCCAGAAATTCTCCTACTTAGAGTAGTGTTACATATATGGAAAGTCTGATATATTATTTGAATCAAGTTATATTGCCTAAAAATAATTATAGTATCAGTCCATGCAAGTCACATGAAAGTCACATGAAAGTGCATGATAATCTGTTTCTGTGTACAGGTCTAATGTTGTTTGATTTCTCTTATGAGGGGCCAGGTTTCTGATGATTCCTCAAATGTTCATTGAACCACAGAACGAGCATCCCAAACTGCAGATTCTTCAGTTACTACTGCCTTTACTAACATTTCATGAGTACTAACTTGTAAGTAAATATGAACTGTCACAACCCTGACTATCAAAAACTTGGTAAACACAGGTGCACTGGAGTCCTAGCCATTTCAGAGTGCCTCCTTGGAAATTGCTGGGCATGAACCCATTCTGCCATGGACATTCTGCTTGACTGCCTCTTACCAGATTATCTAGAATGCTTTCAGTAAGAATCACTCTTCTGGGAATACTCCACATGGTTGGACTGACTCTGTTTCTTATGGATTTTCTTTACGAACTTCAACCTTTAAGTTTAAATCTGCCACAAAGGCCATGTTCCTATAGTAATAACTTGTATATCCTTTATTCATGAGACTTCCCAAATTTTTGAACTATGATTCCTTTCAACCTTAACTAATGAAAAGTTATATTTAAGTTCTCTATGTTGCCAAACCATGCATAAAACAGAGTGTTTTTTTCCCCAGATGTTTATTTTTGAGGGTTTTAAGAGGTACACTCAACCCTAATATTAAGAGAGCAGGTTTATATAATTTTCTTCTTTCCAATCCACAGATTTTACTAGTTATAAATCATTCTCTGTTTACATCTTTTTCTCTCAAGTTAAAAAGTCTTAAATTGCAGAGCAGTTAGTATATAAAGAAATGTGTCCTTAAGGTCATCCAAGAAATTGTCTATTTGAATGCATGAAATCAATTAACTCTAATATTGAAATAGCCCATCAAAGCCTGGTTATCACTAAAACCTTTTGTTCAAGTTTGTTTTTCTGTCTCCTCACATGTGTGTTTATATGTAGTTCAAAAGCTTAAGGTTTATATAACTTCACCCATTGTATCTTTCCCTGATTCAATTCAGTTTAGAATGATATTATCACTTAACTGTAACTTCCACCAATTTTTTCACTGGGGAACTAATGGAAATGCTTCATCATTTTAAACCACATATAAACCACAGCTATGATTTGCCAGGAAGAGGAAAAAAAAACCTATTAATTCAGCACCTAGTATGTGCTCAATAAGTGTTTAAAATGAATATGTGATATTAGTACATGGTTAAGATGTTGGGTTTTTTTTTGTGTACCATATTTTAGGCATAGAAAGGATGTAACAAAAAGCAAGCAAAGTAGACAAATAGCACAGTGGTATTGTTCAAGTAGTGTTTAATACATAGAAAAGCAACGGTTTTATGAACACTGCTCCCTTTGTATTCTCAGTTTTGGAGATTTCTTGTCATTTCTTTATTTTTTCCCTTATGTAAGTTCTAATAACAGAAGTAGTAAGGTGATTTAGAAAAAATACAACTACAAGCTACATAATAGAATAACAATTATTTTTAATCATATTCAAATGAAAACTTCATGTTTTCTATATTCTGGCATATGAGAAAAGTATGCAAAATTTGAGAGAAGCTCAAAAGCAGACAGGGGGAAATGTGAAATTTGAAAATGATTTCTTAAATGTGATAAATAAGGCAAATAAGCCTTTTAACGTCATTTGTAATGAAGAAATGATGTTTAATAAGAATGCAGAAAGGACATAGAAAATAACAGAAAGGAGATAGAGAAGAATCGTAAATTTGGAAGGACACTTGATGTCCATCTGTCTGACTCTCAGTCCATGATCAGACACCTACAATTCCACAATAGATATTTAGGCCCCTCTGAAGAAGACAGGAGAAAGAGAATGAGAAACATATACATATACATATTCAAAATGAGAAGACCATATTCCACATTCCAGAAAATCAGTAATTAATGTTTTTGTTCTCGAGCTGATACTACAAACCTACAAATATTTGGGCATTTATATTTCCCTTTTTTCAGGTAGATCCATACCCTGTCTCTTGAGATGAATCTTACCTGAATATTCTACTCCTTTTGCCTTTCTTTTTTCCAAAGTGGAGGTGGGTTTTCCTCAATTGATGGAAGAAAAAAAAAGAACTAGATAGTGTCTGTGACTGGTCAGAGGTTTTGCAGCAAATCGATTCAGAAGTCAGGATGAGAATGGGAAATCATGGGCATCGTTATGAAGTGCTGCTTAGTCAAGGATAGGGTAAGGTAGAGAGAGGATTGATAAGACGGCAGCTTGGCTGGTGTAGCAGATCACACAGGAACTCACCTTTGATATACAGATAAGTTCTTCTCTCCTGCTTATCTCTTTTTGAAATTATTAAGTGCTTTGATGACCTTTTGGGAAACAATGAACAATTCTAAATAGTGTTTAAACAGTGAATGACAGCAGTTAATAACACCAAAAAGGACTCAGGGAAGCTAAGGGAACATATTAGCATGTCATAAAGACCTCAAAATAACTCACCTGTTCTGCAAGGCTGTTTATATATATATATATATATATAAAAAAATGTTGCTTCCGAGACAAAGTAAAAAACTAAACATATTTTTTTAAGCTAAGACATTTAAATCAAACAGCAAACCAAAACGTAAGTCCCCCCTCACATCATGTTAGTCTTTTTTTTTTTAACTACTTATTTAGGACAGATTCTTATACATACAGCTTGGCATTATTTTTGTGTTCTGAATCTGTGCAACCCATAATCAGAGAAAATAAAGTATTATGTAAGTTATATATAGTGTACTTATACACTCTACATTTCTATCTTTATCTACTATCATTAATAATGAAACCAAATCAAAGGTAAGAAAACATAATGATCAATAGAGACATAAAATACCAATGTAGATCAAGGTCTGTGTTTAAGAATTATAGATCGAAATAAATTATGTTAATTTTTAATTAAGAAATTATAGCTCCTCATTAGCCAATAGACACCATAAGACCACCTTGAGGAGCTATACTCAGCTGCTACCCTGGAGCTGTTATTCAGGATAAACAAGCACAATAAAATTATTCCAGGTAGCCTTTCTACCAAACAATGAGACTTATCTTGCCTGATGACAGAACACCAACTCAAAGTCAAGGTGCTAAAGTTTTTGTTGTTGTCTTTTTTTTTTTTTCCTGTCTTTCTCTAAATATTAAACTACTGGTCTCATTGTATCATGGCTCAGGACTCCGAATAAGTCTCTGTCCTTACACAAGTACTTCACTGGGCAGAAGGGTTATACCCAGATGAGATTCCTTTATTTGTTTTTGTTATATACATACTTACTTGTTTGTGAGATTGTAATGTAGTGAGAAACATGCATAGGTAGGTGGTCAATGCTACCAAATACAAAGAAACAAAGAAAAAGAGCTCTGTAATTCCAGCTATCTTTACATCTGTGACCTTTTCCTATACTGACATTCCTAAAGTCCACTCCTTATATCATCACCATTGATTCCCCCTTCCAAAATTGCTTGCCAGCCTATTTTTTCTCCATGTATAATTCAGATAGAACACATAAGCATTCCTTTTTTGCTTTCTTCTGTCCTTAGTTTCTAGTATTCTTCTCTAAAACTCAAGAATGAAAGGAGTAGAAAGGAGCCCAAGAATAAATTTGCATGTCATTGGATTACTCTTCCAACAGAACAGTGATGAAAGTGCAGCCTCTCTTTTAGACTAACTAAAACTTGGCACATTGTCCCTCAGTGAATTGTGTTTTATGCCCTGTCCATGAAATAGATTATACTTCTATGATATAATGTGGGAAATTTCAAGAGAAGGGTTTCCATTTGTTTCCCATTGCTACTGGAGTGTTCTTGTTCAGTATTCCTAGAGCATCTGGCCCCGACTGTTTAGTAACATAATCCTGTTTTGTTGTTACTTTCCAACTGAAGAAATCTAAAATTTAAACAAACTAATAAGAGGAACCTAATTATATGTAGTCTTAGCAATCTTAAGGATTTAACCCCTCTGAGTCTGATTCTTCTTCTGAAAGATTAAAAAAAAAAAGACAAAACAACAGCCCAACAAAACCTACAGTTAATTTATACTTTAGAGAGTAATTTTGCAGCTAAAAAAATATGGGAATAGTATGATACCTTATATTTGTTTACTGAAAGTAAACTTTGTCATATGTCAGAAAAGCTGACTTCTATGGTTTCATTGTTTTAACTCTTGGGTTCATTCCCTCCATGGCCCTCAGCCCTATCGAGTACAACTACAGTAACATCATTATCTTAAATGTACTTAGGCACTCTACATTTCTCTTTTTAAGAGTTCAAGGAAACACTCCTAGAATGTTAGTTATGAAAGGAATATATAATGTATCCATTTCAATCTTCTAATTTTATGTTTGAAGTAATTAAAATCTGTGAAGGTAGATTCTTTCTAGGTATCAGAGCTTGGGACCAACACAGCTTGAATAATACTTGGAGTTTCCCTGACTTTAATCTGCTATATTTTTACTGCTTATCATATGTAATGATTAAAGGGAAGTGTTTGGTAGGATGTGGAAAGGCTGGATTTGCCTTAAAATCACCTGCAACAAGACACTCTGCATTTGCAGCTTGAATGGGATAAATGGGAACCCTCATAAAAGTCACAGCTCAAAGATTTCCAGAACCTTCCAATATTCGATAAAGATTAAAATTCCTCACTAGTCCCAGTTGTAGGGGTCCAGCAATTACAGTGCCCTGGTGCTTCTGTGGTACATTATCTTGAAATTAACCAATGTCAACTCGAGATGTTCAGAAAATAATCCATTGTACGTTTTAATGTTTACTTGTACAATGTGTCAACAATTTCCTTGCCTTAAACAATGAGAGTAATGAACCTGAGTATGAACACCAGTTATCCTGTAGTAATTAGTAGTAGTCTGTTTATAGCATCACTCTTCACTTTCCAAAGTGTTCTGGTTTAGATGATAAATTATATGATCAACTTATTGATATGGGGGCTGCAGAATCCAATAAGCTCAGTGTTAGTCTGAGAGTACAATGGCACTGGACAGATTACATTTGGCCAGCACTCACAGCAAGGCCATTAGGGTTAGTGATTTTCATTCATTAGATAATTAAGCTATGCTCAAACTTTAGAAAATGTTCATTGTGTATTGTGTGCCAGGCAATATGTACTGTGCCAAGTATCCAACAGTGAGTTAGTCGTAAGTACCTTCCAAAGAAGGATAGATTGTAAATGTGAACAAAATATATCTGTGTTGCACACTATATTTAACACTTCATAAAAGAGACTGCCATTAGCAATATTCAAGTGAGGGAAGGGGCTTGCAGATGCTTCGTGTCTAGTGTACTGCCACATAGCTTTTACAATAGAAACACTGAAATTCAAGTCACTAGTTATTAAAATCTTGTGCTTCTCCCTTTGGCATGTTATCTTGAAGGCACTGTTGATAGACTCATTTAACCACCTCAGGCTTTGAAAGATGGAGGGTTGAACAAAGGTGATGATGAAAGGGTGGACCACTGCTTCACTTAACAGTTTCCTGAGCTATTTGGACCACACACTAGGAAGGCTTCTCTAGACCTGCCAGGAAAATGATAAGCGTGTGGGTATACTAACCAAAATCTCATGGCCCCTGGGCCCGTCAGCTGATCTGATATTACATAGATTCTCCTATCTGTTTGGACTCATCCCAAGAAAAATTCCTTCCATTTATATTCTCTACAGAAATTTCTGCCTTCTGGTAAGAAGGAAGAACTTTGTCCTCCCTCTTTCAAGAGAAGGATACTATTTCTTTAAATATGCAATCATTTCTAAAATTATTAAAAATTAAGAGTACGATAAAAAGAAACAAATATGAAGGAAAGGAAATAGGAAAAAAAAGAACTTGAGAAATCCTTAAACACACACAAAATATTGAGGTAATATCCACAAGGGAGATATTCTATGTTTCCCATGTTTCACAAAAAGCAGTGGTTCTGTCTGATATCCTTGTAAATTGCAGTGTTCTAAGGACGTTAAAGAAGTGTTGTGACCCTCTGGACTCCCTCCTATTCCTCAGGTAATATCTGAGAAAGAAGAACCAAAACAAAACAAAAAACAAAGTCAAGCCTTACATGAAGGGTAGTGTATGAATTTATGTTTCATCTTTGAATTACAGCATAGAAAAAGAGTTTTGGTGGGTGGGCATGAGGGGCATTCATAGCTCTTGTATCCACTCTGCTTATCAAGGATTTCTCTTTATCATCAAGAATAATAGAAGATGGCAATATCTTACCAACGATACACCAGATACACCACACACACACACACACACACACACACACACACACACATAAACACATTTTGAAGTAACCACTACTATTAACCTCAGCATAGTAAGAAGAAACTGGAAAAAATGGATGTTTTAGATAGAGTTACATGCGTATTACAGAAAGCTCAAATAAAATGACTCGCATAAAATATTATTGTTATTTTCCTTTTGTGTGAAATAGTGCAGAATAGATATCCATGGATGAAATTATATCAGAAATGTCCTGGTGTATCGTTTTACTGTGCCATCTTTAATGTATGATTTCCATCCTCATGGTTTAAGGAAACTTTTGGAGTTCCTACCGTTATATTAACATTCAAACATAACTACATGGAGGCTCTCACACCTACATGGAGTGACTTTATGTTGACTTTTATTTATATTTCATTGGCCATTCCATTTGCAAGGAAGGCTGCAGCCTGGAGATTTTTTGGTAGATTCATTGCTTCATTTCATAATATAGATATGCTCTTGTATAGGAAGAAGGGAAGAATAAATACTGAATTAAAAAATAGTCTTCTCTTCTGCAGATGAAGTGTGTGTGTATGTATGTATTTTCTGTGTAGATATACATATATACACACACATGTATATACATATATATATGTATACATGTATATACACACACACACACTTTACCACAAAGCTATACCCAGTACTTTTGTAATAGTATCTCACTAAATTGCTAAGACTGGCATTGAACTTGTGATCCTCCTATATCAGCCTCCTGGGTTGCTGGGCTTAGTGGCTTCTGCCACTATGTCCAGCTCAGATGAAGATTATACTTTTATTATTAAAAATCACATGATGACTGTAAAATAGATTTTACTAACATAATGAGCAATTAACCAAGGTAGTGGCTGTTCTAGTGACTGTTCAAGTTAAGTAATAGATGCCAAATGTATGGTTCCCATTCTTCAGAACCATTTCTCCTTCTTTGACTTCCATTTCTATTTTTACAAAAAGTAAAGCACTCTCCCATTCACTTTGACGGCTAATATGACATTGTTTTAGTTTTTTTCTTTAATGAGCACCTTTCATATTCTGGATACAGCAGGCACCAATAACAAAAGCTGCCAGAGCTCCCTTGCAGTGGCTCAGTACGTGGAGTGGGAGTATATTCTTCCTGCTCTGCTTCACAAATCCTTAGTTTTAACTTTCTACTTTGAGACAGTGGTTAGAGACACTATGTTCTAGCAGCCTACATGGGTATGATTATAGTGCCCTCTACAATGGGATAACACACATGAGGTGCCAGGTGCTAGCAGATGCCTGCTGCACTGGAGAGGAACATTTGGTGAGAGTTGGTCACGGATATCCTTGGCATTAGCATTGACATTGTTATCTTCTTGCCTCGTGCTAACATTCCTGTTTGTTGTTTGTCATCTTTTCCACAATCAGATGCTAGTAATTCTATGTTACATAATTACACACACACACACATACACACACACACACACACACATACTTGTGGTTTCCATTTTGCTTCTTTTCCTGTATCAATTCTCTTTTCTCTATATAAACTTCTCTGTATGACCCTGACCCCACTTATATATGAAATGCCAATCTTTTCAGACTATCTTTGGGGACTTCTAAACTAATATACTCAAATCTGGACAGTGGCATACATATAAGTAGCTGATCAATAGTTTACTTTTCATATCCTCACCTCCCATTGCTGGGCCCACAGAAATAATAATGAAAAGTCCTTGTTTATCGACAATACTTGACCATGCACTCTGCACACTCTGTGCTTGCCTGTAAATCACTCAGGTTTTTATTCTCTTTGTTTCAGCTCAGGTGTTGCTTTCTCTGAGTGATTCCCTTGCTTGACCTTTCTGCCCTCTCAAAGTTCTTGGCTCACAAGCGGCATAATCAATTCCCATCTCATCATCATTAACTGACAACTGGAAATCCACAACCAGGTGAAGGGTAGAATAGAAGCCCATGTCCTGTCACAAATGCATGCTAGATCTCTAATAGCTCATTAGCATACCATACACAAGCATCCTGCTTTTAATTAGTTACGTGGTGTGATAGTTAAGTAGTATTTCCCTGCAATTTCTCCTGTGTGGGGAAAGAGAGAGGGAACAGGTTGGATAGAGAGGAGAATGGGTGTTAAAGGTAAGTATAAAGCTTTAAATAATTTTGACCATGGGGACAAAATAGTCAGCGAGCTCTCAAGTCCAGAAAATAAAATACTTTGATTATGTTCTGTAAAACAAAATAATGGAGACAAAAGACCTCCTCTTTTTATTCTTGCTGGTATTTAAAGAAAAATAAATTTAAAATTTAAACCAAGGATTAAAAAATATGTAAATAAGAACCCAACAATGCCTTTTGTTATTCTGTCATTTTGGTACGAGAGTACAGCTTTTGTTAGGAGACTGGTCCAGGTCTAGAATTTAGGGGAACAAAACTGCCAACATCATAAGTCGACTAAGGAACCCTAATGGGGCCCTGATTTTTCAACACAGAAATATTTCTAGAAACCTACAAGTCTAACTGCCCCAAGATGATTATACAGTTAAATCCTATCCTTTCTTCTCACCCTTGGGAATATGATATGCCACCTCTCTGGACAGGTGACATACTTTAAGGCAAGGCAGTGAGGGAGAAGTGCCCTTCTGATGAAGTCTGTCATCCTAGAACAAGTGTTTAAGTTACTATGGTCAGTGCAGCAGGACACATAAACCAAAGCCACGTTCTGCAGGGTACATGTGATCCAATGTCTCCTGATGAGGAAGCAGATGGCCAGTTATGAGCCTTCTATATGCAGCTTTGAAAAGTTACTACATCATCAAAAGGACAGATGTAAACCTGTTATGATATAAAGCACCAAATGCAGTACCACATTGAGTCTTAATGGCCATAGAGTCCTTTATTCTCTCAAAAACCATATGTACTTCCAATAAGGGCCAATTAAAAAAAAAAATCCAACATGCATGGTGGCCTTTCTTTAAAAGGCCCTTCCTTAGAAGAGCAAGAGTAAAGTCCACAGCTCTGCTGTTCTGACAATATGCTTTTTCACAAGGTAGTGTTATAAAAAATGTATATGGTCTTTGTCACCCTTGTTCCTGACACACAGCTCCTCAAGCCCTTGGGATTTTCTGAGGAATAGAGTGTCTTTTGCCCAGGAATGACAAGCCCCTTTTGATCATATCTTAGTTTATGCTAATAAGGTAATTTAGGTTGAGCTAGAAGCCTCAGGATAGGGCGGCTCATCAGATAGACCAAGTGATTAAGCAGTTGGAACTTTTCACCCCCACATAGGGAACTCTGGAAAAGAGGGGTGTTGGTGCTGGAGTAGAAGCTGTTGTAAAATTCTTGAACTAGCAAGTTTGATGAATTTCTAGGTTGGGGTTGTTGTACATGCTGAGATTCTGGGAGTGCAGTTCACTTGGAGAGGTCTTGGGAGCTTTTCGTACCTCTTTTCTGAGTTATCCTGTGCATGCCTTTTCTCTGGCAGTCTCGGAGTTTTTGTTTGTTTGTTTTTTGTTGCTTTTTGATATTTTCAGTTGTCAATAGATCTTTTATTTTATTAATTTATTTATATGTGGTGCTGAGCATGGAACCCAGGGTCTCACAAATGCCAGGCAAGCACTCTACCATTGAGCCACAACTCCAGCCCCTCAGAGTTGTTGTTTATCATATTCTGACAAATAAATGTGAAGCAGTTGCCTGATTTGTGTAAGCTATTCTAGCAAGTTATTGAATCTGAGAAAGGAATCCTGGGAACTCCTGGCTTTTTAGTAGACAGCCAAATTTACAGGAGGCCCAGACTTATAATTGGCACCTGAGGTGGAGGCAGTCTTGTGGGACTGAGCCCTTACCTTGCAGGGTCTGATGCTAACTCCAGGTAGATAGTGTCACAATTGAATTAAATTATAGGACACCCAGCTGGTGTCCGGAGGATCAGAGAATTGCTTGGTGAGGAAAAATACACATCTGGTGTCAGAAGCGTTATGTGAGTTTAGAGGGAATAGAATGTTTTTCATCAGACATGTCAAAGAGGATTGTTAGTAAAATATGTGCAACATTATAAATCTATTTAAAAATGGGACACTATTCTCAAACCAATCTTCTTTGACTGAAAATCAATATACAGAGAAGCAGCAATACAGGTATAGCATATATGGACATTAGAAAACTATAGTTAAAGCTCCAGGAATATTGCCAAAGAAATGGGTGATTCTAAAATAGAGACCTGGAGAATGAATGGCCGGAAAACAGAGTAGGACTAGTGAGTCCATTAGCTGCCCATCACTGCCATTATTTCCATTTTCTTCTCTCACCTAACTCTCCATCCTTTCCTAGTCTGGTTTCCTTGACAAACACAGCAAAGCAGAAACACTGAACAATCTCTCTTAGCTCCTATGAGCCTCCTGGAGAGCCTGGCCTTGGAAAGTGAGCTGTGAAGCAATTGATTGGGCTGCCCTAGAGCCATGACTTGGTGTCCTGGATGCCACCTCCTCCTGCATATGGGAGTGTCACAAAGCTACTTCTTTGCCCAAGTCTGGCAAACAATCAAATCCAGACAATTCTCCAACTTGAAATAATGTCCAGACTAAGAATGTAATCTGAAAGAAGAAGCGAGGGAGGACTTTCTGATATCCCTGTCTCAGGAGAGGATGTATTTTCATGAGTCCCTCAGAGACAGAAAAAGAGATCAGGGGGTCAGCAGAATACACTTAGATTCTTCTGCTTTTATTTGGTAAGCTGACATACCTAATTAGGGTTCTGCTTTTAGTTGATGAGCTGGTACACCTAATTAGGGATTTGCTGAACTAGCAGACAACATAATATTAACAGGTGATACTTCTCTTCAACCTTAAATGGCACAGACAGTGGCAACAGCCAAGCGCAAGTACAGGCTGATACATAGTCTTGTTTCACTGCCAGCCTGTGTGGCACACCATCGTTTTCAGATGGAGCCGTTTAGAGATGATCTGTATTTTTATTTGTTCTTGGTTCTCATTTTTGGAAACAGCGGAGTGTACACCTTTGTCTTATGAGTAAAGAACCCACAGATGACACTAAATTTTTTAGCAAAAGTCCTGACCTCACAACCTCACTGCCATATTTTCTTAGAAGTCAAAGGATGCAAAAACAAGAGTGCAAGTTTTTCTATGCACGTTAATCTTAGTGGCTGCAATCATTGTTTGGATTGAGCCTTATAAATGCAAGGTCATAGTTTTACATCTGGGCTTTAAAATGTTTTTCCAATAGAAGCAATATAAAAGTGTGTGCAATCTTGATATGTGTCTCATATGTGTGAAGCTGAAATTATTATGTAAACCTGCCATTCAATATATAGTTTCTTACCAAGGATACATCACTATAAACATGTCCATCTTTCTTTTGGTAGGTTAATCTGTTTGTACAATTGGGTTCATAGGTAGTTTGTCATGATCACCTTCCTATCTCTATCCTGATCACATTCTCTGTTGTTTTTTTGTCAATCACAATTTAAATGAATGATCCTATACCAACATTATTTTTCTTCCTGTCTTATAGAGTATTATCTTCATTTTGATCATCACAGAGTAGACAAGTTTCCCAGTAAGGATGGATATAATGACAGAGCTCAACCCAGAAAATCTCTCCCTAAAAAAGATTTGCTTTAAAAGCCTACATTGAATATTCTCACAGGGTCAGTTTCCATGCACACATCTTAAATCTTCCATCCCTGCACCTTCCTCACAAGGGTCCTAGAAAACTATTCTAAGTACAGAAAGTTGCCAGTTATGCAGCTTGCCTTGATTTTGAGGATTTCATGCTTCCCTTCTGAATGTTGTTTCCTTACTTCTCTTTGTTCTGAGGCACATCATATCCCCTTGAACTCTTTTCCTGTTCCCCCAGCAACAGGTGCTGAATGATTCATGCCCTGAATTTACTGCATCCTTTTCTATGCAGTGTTGCTTTCTTGACACAAGAGTCTTAAAGTTTTAGTAGCTCTATATTGCATACACCAAAAAAATGCCTGCCATCTATCAGCAAACCACAGCGAACACCAGAGTGAACTGAGATTCGTATGCCTCCAACCCAGAAGCCCAGAATCCAAGGGGCTTGAACATCTTGTACTGACAAAAATGGACAAAGCATTCAAACAAAGAGATGCTTTTGTGTAAGGATTCAACACCTCCCATAAGATATCAGGGATAAAATATATCAGCATTTGTATCATTTATTACCTAAAACCAAAAAGCTATCCCACCCCCAAGAAGGCTGGATTCTTTATATGTCACAATAGAGGATTTATGATTTTATTTTTTCTACTTCCCTCATGTTTAAAATCAGTATGAGACTCAGCACTACCAAGACAATAACAGCAGGCACAACAGGTGTTTGCTATTGATTCTGTTTGCCTAGGCAATGGAAGAGAGGCCAGAATGCCTTTTCTTTTAGCACAGTAGTCCCTGCATTTAGTCTTAACTGATTTAAAATGACAAATAAAATATGAGTATTTCTTCCTGAATTGGGATCAGAAGAATGATAGGCAAATGATAAAGAAGGGGATCCATTAGACTGATTAGGGAAGTAATTTAGTATTTGTAACCTTCTTAAATGAATCTTGCATTATATAGATCACTCTCATAGAGTATTATTTTCTCAACTGATCTCCCTCTGTCTTCTCTCTCTCTAAATATAATGCATACATTCACTCCTTTCTAAATTAGTATCTATTAATGTATATTTCCAGATGGAGAATAGCAACCTATTCAAGTGACAGAGAGACTGACCTAACTTAAAGCATTTTGGAAAAGAAGAGTTCTAAATTCTGTGAACCCCTATTAGCAAGAAACTTCGAGAGAATGGAGTCTTTAAAAAACTTGGATATAGGGCACTCTTCTAATTTCCTAGATAAATAATTTTTCCTCAACAGGAAATAGTGTAAACCACAGATAACTTGGAACATAGCAAGACTGGAAAGAAATGGAATTCAAAGCAGTGAGAAAGACTGAGATAAAGTGGAAGAATGCTACGAAGAAGAGAGCATCAGATGACAGCTTTCTAAATAGCAGGGTGACATACTGATAATTCAATGTGATGCTAAGATAATAAAAATGCATAAGAGCACTGGCCTCATAAACAGACACATGCTATCACCAAACAGGAAAGCTGCAGCCTGTAGCTCCTGTTTATACAGTAAGGTGAGACGCTATCTGGCATCCATCCCCCTTCTAGGTTTGAGTGCCCCAGGATCAGAAAGATGCTGATAACTGAAAATGAAAGAAAAAACCAACAACAAAATGATTAAAGAACTTTTGGATGCATGCAGAAAGATTAGAAGAATAAAATAGCTCTAGTTTCCCTGTGATAACTAGGAAGGAATATGCATGATCACTATCTACAAGTGCTATATCAGAAAGTTATAAACACTAAGGAGGCAAAGGAATAATTTACAGTACTCTGATACCAAGGTGTATGTGGCTAAGGGTAATAGGATAGAATTACACTTCACAAAATATAATATGAAAGCGTTGGAATATGTTTTAGAAAAGTTAATTGTGCACAAACTGTTTTCCATGCTCAGAATGTTAATCAGCTGCATACTCCCCCAGGTGATGCATAATCTTGCTCCTAGTTCCCCATCAACAAATGCTGAAGGAGAGGTGCTTCACTGAAGGCCAGATCTCCTGCGGGAAAGGATGCCTGGGATATTGAATCTTGGACCCAGGTGCTCTTTCTCCTACTCCAAGCCACACAGGCATGCTGATTCCCTTTAACCTCTCTGAGCCTTACTTATGTTGATTGATCTCATTTAGGCTAGAGAAAAAGGGAACAGAGTTTGGAACTAAAGACATATTGCTACACCCATCAAAATGACCTACCCCACCCAAATCCTCAGCCTCTCAAGACTGATCATCTCTCCCTGTAGCTTCTAAATGCCATTGCGAATCACCTGGATGATCAAGCTGCAGTTTAAAAGAGGATCCAAAGATGATGAACTGAGATTTTGAAGACATTATTAGAAACTCTCTATATTTTTTATTGGTTCATTTTAGTTATACATGACAGTAGAGTCCATTTTGATAAAATTATACAGGCATGGGATATTTCTTATTCTGATTAGAGTTCCAGCCTTGTGGATGTACATGATGGAGGGATTCACTGTGGTGTATTCATATATGAACACAGGAAAGTTATGTTAGATTCTTTCTACTGTCTTTCCTATTCCTAATCCCACTTCCTTCTCTTCCTTCCACTTTGTCTAATCCTCCGAACTTCTATTTTCCCCACCTCACTCCCTTATTTTGGGTTAGCTTCCACATAGCAGAGAAAACATTCACTTTTATTTTGATCTTTTATTTGTATTTTTATATATCTTACACTTATAGAATATTAGCATATATTAGTATATTAGCTTATACTATATTGGTATAACCGTTCATACTTATTATTTGAAAATATATATGCATATAAGAGATCATGTGTTCAATTAAAAAAAAACTTTAATCTGTATTAATATAGAGGAGAGAAGACTCCTAGTATTAAAGACACCTATCACTAGGAGGTCTCAATAAATATCTAATGAGATAAAGTGAGTTTGTTTATGCCCTTTGGAAAGTTAAATATGCTATACAAGGTAAAGAAGGAGCCCACTGAATGTGTTAGGAGGAGGAAATGTTTGTTATTCCTTTCCACGGAAAAAGAACCACAAAGATTATCTTCTTGAATGTAAATAGAGATTTGACCCTACATGTGAGGCAAAAAGGAAAAGAAAAGAAAACCTGAAATGTAAATTTTCAAGCAACATTTCATACCTGGGAAATCACCAGTGGAGAATGAAGAAAAAGAACTATAGAAAAAAAGGAAAGAAGAAGATTGAAGATGCCTGGCATGGGAACAAAAGAACATACAAATCACATTTTATCTGAGAGTTTTAACTACTATATCTAGCCCAATGTCTCAAAAGTAAGCTAAAAAACGTGTTTTGAGTAAATGCGACTGATTGAGGCATGTGCTTAGTTGGTAAAGATAGCTTTGGCATTTTAAGTCTGACAAGCCATCAGATAGATAAATGTATGTTGTGAAATCTATCAGCTCACTGCAGAGCAACTAAACAATTTTGCAAAATTTTGTTGTTTGAGTAACTGAATATGTTGAACAGTATTATAGTACTAATGAACTGATATGTATTAGTAAAACAGACAATCTTTGAGTAGAATAAAGCCAAATCTGATATCTACATATTTAGTCAATAAGAAGAGAATAACTGCAATTGTGTTTTAGGTTTCTTAAAAAGAAATTTTAATTAATAGTTTTCAAAAATATGAATACATAACCTTTTGCTAAGAAAGTACAAATATACAGAGATATCATTTTCTTTCTGTTTTTTTCCTATTGAGTGATCTGTACAATATAACACATGCAATAAAAGATCCTTTCAAATGCATATACTCAAATGAAAACAGTAATTCTTTTTTTGCTCTTATGTGTTCACCATCAGAAAGAAGAGCTAACATGATTTTTTCTTATAAATTCTTCTTGGCCATTACTTCTTCATTGATTCAAACTATAGACCTGCCTGTTACTTTGAATATGATGCATTTATTTGAAAGAGATTTCTATCACTTGGTTATAGTGCACAATTATAAAACATAATTTTTAAAAACGTCACTTTCTTCTGGCATTCTGTAAAAAAATCATATAATTAAAAAGAAATTTGGGAAAAATTATCCCTTATACTCTGTTTAGTACCTTTAAAGATTACAGTTCTCAAATATACTAGCCTATTATTAGTTTCTTAATGAAGGTTTTTACCCTAACGAAAAAGACAGAATGGAATGAAACTTCCATATTTAAATATATTGTTGCTAATACTCAGATAATAAAAGATATTTTGAAAATTCAAAGCAGATGGATACAAATGGTAGAAAAGATTATAATGAGGGTTAGAAAACTATTTAGAGAAGATGGATTCATCCTTAGGTTCACTCATTAGTTTTATAGAAGGCAACCATGTTAAATTTAGTTTTGGAGACCATAGAATTACACATTCTTCATCCTTTTATTAGAAGGAAATACAAGGCAGAAAAACAAGCTGAAATCAGAGAATTGATCAAAAGCAAGTAAGTTGACAAGTTAGAGTCAATAAGGATCAGTTTAAATTCTTCCCATTTTACCTGTCATTTGCCAGGGTATTTATTTCATATTGTTAATTAATATTACTCAGACTTAATGAGGTATTGCAAAATTCTGAGTTATTAAGGAAAGTTAAAATGTGTTTCCATGTTTACTAAGGAAGCAAAGAATACTCTTCAAAAAAAAATTCAATAGAAGAGAAAAAGCAAAAAAGACACCAAGAATAACTGACATTCATTTAACCTTTCACCAATTTAAATAGTATTTATAGCATACCTACTATTATCAGAAATTTTATGGGTAATAAGGTTACAGGGATAAGTGAGACTAAAATTCTCCATAGGGGTCATGGTTTTTAAACAATTAGGAAAATGACATCACATTACAATTCTACAATTGGAATGAATTCTGTACCAAATCTAAGCTGATTCTGTTTAGCTGCTATTATTTGTTTTGTATTCGATGAATGATATTTAGAAAAAGTTTATATCTTTATATAAGAAAGTGCAAAACACCTTTTTTTCCTATAATTAAATTCTAGTGCATAAAATTGTCATACTACAGTGCTTTTTAAATGCTTTTTAAAATTTGAGCCTTGTGTGACTACTCAAGAAAATTATCTGAAGAAATTTGGAAAGCAAAAAAGCCAGAAGAGAAAGGAAATAAGAAGAATAAGAGAAAACAAAAAGCATAAATAATAGAAAGACAAAGCTTTATATATTGTGATTGGAGTCTCTCAGTCCTTCAACATTTAAGATTCCCTATCCCAGAAGGAGGGAGATTCCCTATCCCAGAAGGAGGGACAGGGAATCTATTCATAGAAAAAGTTCACTACATTCATAAATGTGTACTGATTTTATCATTCCTGGGACCTCTCTGCTGACCAGGAAACTAGGGGACAGGAGACATGACTCTAAAACTGGTGGACAGCTTCTGAACTCCTGTCTCTGTTTAAAACATAGAACCCACACCATGTGTACTTCCAATGAAGAGTTCAAAGCTTTCCATGGAAATTATGCCCTGGACCTTGACCAGAAGCACCACCACTATGGTGTTGGAAAGCAGATCTCCCAAATTACAGTAACTCCAGATATAAAAAGTAGGCAAGAAGTGCTTGCTGCTCTAGAGTACCACCATTGAAAAATGTTTGATAGGGCTTGGTTCCTACTGCTATGGAAGAGGAACCCCTGCCACTTGTGAAAATGACTCCATGGATGTCAGAATCTGACCCTTCCATCTCATCCTGTCTCTCTTGGAGTGGAGAAAGTGATGGATGAAATGGATCCAATTATTCCACTTTAGAGAAAAGTGAGATGACAAAGACAAACAGAAGAAAAGAAAGAGACTATCAGCCATAGGAGAAAGGGTCAGATTATATTTGAGATTTCATCTGGGTTAGATGTTTTAGTAAATTTGGAACTTTTTACTCTCAACCCTTTCACACTACCTTTGTGGTTATGCTGCTTGTCATTACAAGTAGAGGCATGTTATATCATGTATTAATCATGTCATTAATGTATTGTTCTATTACTCCCTCCAACCAATTCTTCAACTTCACTCAAGCTGCAAGTCACACTATCAAAAATTAAAGATGAAAACCACCTGCAAGGTCATAGCTTGTCCCTTCTCCCAGACAGACTGAGGAAAACCTTAGTATTTTATAAAAGTGATATTCATCTTTCCACCCTGGGGTGCAAAAAAGGTCAGCCCCAATACACTTACCTTTGTGGTGGGTTTTGCATAGAGACAGGCTTTAAATGCACTAGGGGAAGCAGCTTTTGCTAAATGTTTTATAACGTGTCAGGAAACCTTTATCGAACATTTAATCCAAAACCTGGCTTTGAACCAGGGAGGCATACAATTCCGTAATTAATTTTTTTTTACCTTCTTTTGCTAATCGCTGATAAAAAGCTTAATTCTATTAACAACTCGACTTGACAAATTGCACCGCTCAACGGAAGCGTTTAGAAATTAATTACGCATTTTATTGCATTAGATCGGATAAACAGGGAAAAACCAGCAAGAAAAAGGAAAACCCGAAAAGAAGGAAAATGGTCAAATATAAACAACCCATTGTTGTCTATTTCCATTATTAATCAATGGTTACAGATCAATAATAAATAAATAAAATAAACACCGAAACCTCTCAGTACCTTTCATTTAAGTGTGGTTTCACCTCTGGGCCATGTTAATAATAAAACTTTCTTTTTCTTAGAAGCACACATTTCCCCCCTAAAATCCAAGTTGATTTGGATTCCTAGAAGGATTTCTTGTCTAATTGTCTTAGAAGCTCAACTCTAAGACATTCCCCAATGTCTAGTCCTGGGAATCTCTGTATGGCCTTTGGAGATTTAACTAAGAGTAGCAAATTGCAGCAGTAGTTATAATATTGTGCAACCATAGTATTAAAAAATGGGAAGAAAAAAATTAAATTGGCTTCATGTTCACTTCTCTAGTTAAAGTTAAGTGCTCAAACAGTGGGAAGGCCATATGCAAATTTTATGGTTTTTTTGTCTATAAATATACATGTTTAGAAATGACTGTTGAAAGAGAATTCTGGCACATAATCAAATTGTGCTAGTTTGTAGACTCTTATACTGTGCCTGCTATGATCAAAAACTTTCATGCTGTAACTAACTCATCAACCAATTCACCTTTAAAGCATTCTGCTCCTCCTTTCTCTTTGCATCTCTCTGACCAATATTTGCTTTAGTAATTTATGGTAAAATATAATCACACTTTTAGACTTTCTTCTTTAGTTAATAGTGTACTCAGTTGTTCAGTTCTTTTCCATTTCAGTAGTTTTGTCAGTGAATAAACATGTTACTGAAACAAACATCATTCCTGGGATGGTAGGTGGGTCAAGAAGAGGAAGGCCTTGGCTTAAAAACTCCAGAATAGAAGTATTCTGTAAAATAACATGGAAATGTAGAGCAAGTAAGTATCTCCTGTCTTGTGTAGAAGTACTATATGCAGACATATACATTCTACGCAAGAGTGAAAGAGAAAAGGTGCTTTTCTGATATCTGGCTTCAGTAATTTGTGAGGAGTTTCCCTCCAATTTGAAGAAGCATAGGGATAAGTTAATTATCAAAAATCCACTCCAGGCAAACAGACAGGGGATGTCTGGGAGACTGGATAGCATTGATGATGAAAATCAATATTCTTGACAAACTTAAGAGTTTTTTTAAAGGTAAGATTATATAAATATACATCATGGGTGAACTGGAATTCTGGCAAGAATAGGGGAAATAGTGTGAGTATTGAATTTTTTTCCCCAAAAAAATTAAAACTAAGAAGCAAAACCACTAAACACATTGTAGTCAGAGGTTTGGATCAACTCATTGGTAGAAGATGGGATTTTTCTAGTTCTGATGAAATCAATGGTGCTTGCTTAAAACTTGAGTCATAGCAGGACTGTATTATGATGGAAACTGAAAGGAAAAGGTATTATAAGCGGCAACAGGGGTTGTTTATTCAGGAGAGGCAGGACTGGAGAAACACACCCAAATGCCACTTTTACTTTGAGCCTTCTTCTCTGGCCTCTACTACCCTCACATTTTTTTTCTTTTTTTAGCATTCCTCCTTTTCCTTCTCCTTCTACCTTTTTATTTTATTTTTCCCCATTAAAGTTTATTCACTTCCCATTCTTGTTCTGACCACATTATGTTATATTTCTTTTCTTTTTCTGAAAAGCAAGTAGACAGTGGTGGACTTAGGTTCTATATAAATCTATGTGTTGCAGGAATGAATACAGGAATAATTAAATATAGTCCTAATCTCTGGATGGGCTACATGTTATAAAATGGATACATAAGTTTTATCATCAGTGCAGACACATGCAGACACATGCATATACAAAATTTTCTTTTTCCTAGAAACACACATTTTCCCTCTAAAGCCCAAATTGATTTGGATTTCTTTTCTATTTGTCTTAGAAGCTTCCCCATCCTACATTCTCTAGCATCTAGTTGTAGGAATCTCCATTTGGGGATTTAACTGAGAGTAGCAAATTGCAGTAGTAGGTATAATATCATGCCACCATAGTATTAATAAATGGGAGGAAAAAAATTAATTGGCTTATGTAAAATATATACACATATATATTTTACCACCTCTGTGCTAGGAAGTATGAGAGACTTGAGATACCATATGACATATGACCCATATTCTCAGGGAATATACCACATGTATTCAAAATATATTGATATAAATTACTCAATTATACTATTATATTGTGTGCATATGTGAATATATAACAACAAATCCCACTATTGTGCATAATTATGCACCAGTAACATAAATAAAAATGCAAAAAAGTTAAATGACCCTATAGATTAACCTTAAATTTCCACATAAAGGGTATGTGCAGGCAGTACTGCTAAAATAAAAAAAGTGGAGGATGATCATGGAGTTCTAAAGAAAGTAAGTAATGTGGAGATGCACCTAGTATTTAAATTGAGAAGAACTTGATGGTCTGAAAATATGTGTGCATTTCATGGGATGTTAGGGTTATTGAGGAACGGGAATGATCTTATTGGGCCCTTTTGAGGAATGCTATCATTCTAACCTTTTAACACCTTGAATCAAACTGTCTCTGTTCTTAATTATAAATTTACAACTTTCTTAGTTTCATTTAATTTTTGTTCCTATTTTGATACTTCTAAGTTAATTGAAGCAGAACCACTGCTGATTTCTGATATAAAACAATGAATGAAAAAATCTCACAACTGCAAATAGGATGTAGGTAGGCTGTCTTGCTCAATAGCTTCAGCTATGCGAATAAGTGAGAGAGAATTATTAAGGTTTATTCCACTTAACATTATCTGGGGATCTTTTCTCTTGCCTCTACAGTCTTATTTTGGGTTGCTATAAATTGTCATCTGCAAAGATGTGAAAGACAAAAGACAAATAATAGTAATAAAACTATGCTGTATGTATCACATATATGCAATGTTCTAGGAAAAAAAAATGTGTTTCTCTAGGGAGTTTATCTGATGTTTACAACCAATACAGGACTCTTTGTTTGGAGATTGGATGTTGTTAATGGAAAATACCACCTCCTGTTTTCTGTATTTCCAGGGGTGACAGCTGATTACTGTAAATCACATTATATGGCTGGTCGGTATGTGCAGATGGTGAAGGGTGTTTTATTTCTGCATTTATTCAATTTGAAAATGTATCCATTTCTTAGACCCTTTGCAATAGTAATATATTAAGAAGATCTCTAGCCCTCCTTTTAGGAAGAAAGCAGGGGAAGGGCTGATCCATATCATGTGCTCCATAGCTCTGATAATTCTCCAAGACTGGAACAGCTTTGGATCTTCTAGCTTAGCTCAAAGTCATGTTGATTAAAAAAAACTCTGGAAAGAAATAGATTGGATCATATTTAAGGTCTTTTTTTTTTTTTGAGATGGTCAGGGTATGAGACAGTATAGACCTCTCTCTTTGTTAGGAAGTATTTATGCCTTCAACACCTTGTAGTCTGCCTCTAATCTTTGACAAGGGGTGTTATAAAGTCAGAGTTTGTTGTAAAGCAGAAAAAAACATCCTTAAAGTTAAATTGAGGGTGATATTTGTGGAGCCAGAAATGGAGAGTTGAATGTCTGTTAGGTAGGTATTTACTGAAGTAAAGTCTTCCTTGAGTTATTTCTATTCAAGATATTAAAATATTTTCTTTTAATTTTTTTATTTGAAAAAAATACAAAGTAATTGTTAAAATATCTGGTCACTTAGAATCACAAGGACTTATACAATTGCAAGAGCCTCTAGAAATGTTCCAGGTGAACATCACTACCTTCACCTTTGGATGTATTTCCATGAGCTATTGAGAGAGGTATCATGAAAAAGAAAATTATGTTACAATTTTTTAACAGCTTCAAAGCCTGGATAAGCATCTGTTTTTGCAGGTCACTGGTACCTGAAACCAATTCCTTTATAACTAGTTTAAAATATATGGCTTGAAAAGTATCTTTTTATCTGCACAATTGATTTCACAAGGTTCTGTTCTTAGTGTGTGAGATTCCTGGGTTTTTTTCTCTACCACATCTGAATTGTCCAGAGTGGTGCAGAATACTTGGCCAACTGCCCTGCCCTCCCACATATGTACCATTGGTGTGGCCCTCACATTTCCCTCTTTGTGCTTGTAGACTGGGTATGTATTTGTAGACATGGCACAGGATTGACTGTGTATACAGAGCCACCAAAGTCCTCATATGCTTAAGAACAATGAATGTTAATGTTGTTCCTAGCTAGCAGCAAGAAGAGCAGAGAAAACTCCTAATGAGGGCTGACACAAGGAGAAATACTGGCTTTTTTGTCTCTCTTGTATGTTAAACAATTCATGAGGTTTGGGGTTGACTGAGACATTTAATAAACATTGGCCGCTTGGGCTGCCTACAGCTGGTGATTTGTCACTATTGGTCAAATGTATGAGAAGCAGAATGAGTTTTTCAGCTTTGACGACTTAAGGCTCAACAAATAATGCTATTTACCATTCATTCAAATTTAAAGGCACAACATGCTTTAAGTGATAAGTACTAGATTTGGTATATATATTAAAAAAAGGCTACCATAACATGAAATTAAAATCTTGGCAAATTGAGATGTTTCACAGGATCTAAGCACTGGAATTGTTCTTATATGTCATTCAGCCCAAGTTCCCACTCTTTATAAGAATCCTCCTGAGTAATATGTCACTTATGCATTGTTGCTTGAGCTCTTTGCCTTGCCTCCCTCAGTTCCTTTAAAGAGCTGCCCTCATGGTCTTGACATAAAAAAAATGACTCAACTGCTCTAGTTTGCATATGCTTTAAGTGTGTCCCCCTGGGGTCTGTGTGTTAAAATCTAAGCCCTATTGTGAGGTATGAAGAGGCTGGGAGTTTGATCTGGCTCTGGTGTTAGAGGTGAGGCCTGGGGTAGTGATTAGGACTAGATCAAGTAACCATGCAGGAGACCCCAGGATTGCACTTCTGATGGCTTTATCAGAAGAGCAGAGACCACAAGACAGACACATAGACACAAGCCTGCTCCCTGTCACTTGCCTGTGATAGCCTGTACCACTTTGGGACTCTCACAGCAAGAAGGCCATCAACAGATAGTGCCCCTCTACCTTGAACCTCCAGAATCATAAGCCAAAATAAACCTCTTTTCTTTTTAGCATCCAGCCACAGATATTTTGTTGTAGTAATGAAAATTTGATTCCTATATCACTCAACCTGCACTATCTTATTTCACCTGCCTATTCCTGTATTTGTACTGTCCTTGCTAATGAATTCACCTACTTTTAATATGACTAACCTCATGGCTTACCCATTTTCTGAGTGACTTTAGCACCCGTGACCAACTTTTGTTACACAGTTTTTCCAACAAAAGGTGAAATTGAGATATTTGCTGTTGCTTTGTACTAACCATGGCCTCCCCCCAAAATCAGCACTAAACTTTGTGACTGAATTAGCAATTCAGATTCCAGAGTTTATGAAATTTGAATGAAGTTTTCATCAGAGAAATCATAAGTTAAATTGCTGTTCAAGTCAGATGTTTCTACCTTAAATTAACAATAATTTATTCCAATCATTTATTGTTTCAGCTAATCTGTGTAAATAGCAGGGACATATTTTGTAAAAGGGAAAACTTTCTTGAGACCATATATTTTAGTAGCGATGCTGAACATATCTTAACCAGAAGGGGATGGAACTTATAGTAACAGATGTGGACACATGGACAGTTAACCTTCTGCCCCTTCAAGGGATTCCAGCCAAGAAATGAGTCAGTCATCCATTCTCTGAACATTTTGTTTCATCTCTGAGTTAGATAGGCATGTGGACAAGCAATGAGCTTGCTGTTCCGTTTGTTTTTTCAAATAGTTTTATTACTAGTTGCTCCACTCTTGGTAACAATTTTTGTTTAATTTCTATATAGTAACAGTTCTTTCTTAGATTGTTTGTTGTATGAAGGAATGAATTCAAAATGAGTGGAAATCAGAATACAGTGAAAAAATCCTCTGATAAGGGAGGTGTAAGCAAATGCATAGTCATTGTGGAATCATTTGTCTTGTGTAGCTAGAAAGCCCCAGAAACTCATAGTACTCTGGGTTTGGCATTGTATTTCAGGCAACAAAGATGTTGCCTTGAAATAAGTGCTCATAGGGAAGATAACAAGACTGTGATTATCTGTATTTAAACGAAGATTAGAGAGGAAATACAGACTAGATGTTGCTGCCAAACATTCTATTATTTACTTTACTGAATTGAATTCTACATGGCACAAGTCATCATTCTGGGGCAATAAAAGGCATAGCATTTAGAAGATCTGGGTTCTTCTGTGCATTGCTGTCAAACAGCTAAGTGATCCTGGCCATGTCAGTTACCTCTCTAGATCTCAAGTCCATTGTTTATGTATGGGTTTTATAGGGCTCATGGGGGAAATTAAATAAGAAAATGTACTTGGAAGCATTCTATAAGTTATAAACGCTAATAAAAGTTATTGATAGTATTTTTTTTGTCATTGATAATATCTGTGACCACAGTGAACCTGTGCTATGGATTTATACTTGTTCATATCTCTGGTTAAGTATGATCCACAGTGGCTGGTTGCTGATTTTCTTAAAACATAATGATTTTCTGAGACTCCTCTGGATCTACTTACTAATTTCTAGAAGCTTCTGAGAATACTATGTTCCAAAGATTAAGTAGACAACTTGCTTTGTCATGTAGGCACCAAGGTAAAAGCAATATCAGATACAGGGACACAATGAATTGTTAACCCTGAAGTCATGGAATATTACTTTAGATACACGTTGGATCAATACATCCCCCTGATTCTCTCAATATCCAAAGTCATTTAAGTTTTAGTCCATTTAAAAGACATGATGGGGATTGTGTACATTTCAACACCAAAGACATATACACATATTCGTGACTATATGCATTCACAGGTATCTTTGGCCTGGCTTCTTGCTCAAGGATCCCCCATGTGTCATGGACCAGGGGAAGGTTGAAGCCCTAAGTAGTTTCAAGTGGCTAGGCTTAAAAATGAGCAGGTTAACTAGGACATAGAGCTCAGCCATATCTTCTTAGCTGGACTTTGCCAAGTCAAGCTTGTATCTGCAAATGGAGGCCTGTGGACTAAAAGGCTTATGCTGACCCATAGTTCTTGTCCAGATGATATCATGGCAGCTTGGAATGCCTTCCTTTCCTTCTTTAGATGTTGAAATCCCACTTATCTTTCAAGGCCCTCTACTTCTGACAACCTCTTGCCTTTCTATAGCCATTTATAACTTTCCCCAAAAGGATAGCAATCCTTCCCTGCTCCCAAGTGAATTAGTCACATGTGCATAAAGCTTTCTCTCTGATCTTTGAGCTTCTGGTGGAAGGATATCGATCCTATCTATAATGTTGCAGCTATACTATGTAGCATATGACCTGGCACAGAGCTTGATAACTTCCACCACTCAGAAGATAAATAGCATCACCTTTAAAGAATATGTCCTGCAAAATGTCTTCAAGGTCACTGTCCACTATATATTGTTTCTTAAAATATAGTGATTTTCTGGGACTCTTCTGGATCTACTAATTTCTAAAAGCTTCTGAGAATGGTTTTCCCCGAAGATTAGGTAGAAAACTTGCTTTGTCATGTACTCTCCTGCCATTTCTTTACTGGACAGTGTAACTCAAACCCATCCTGTGTGAGAGGCTTTTCAGTGTTTTGTTTTAACTTGAGGGAAGAAGTAAATTAAATCAAGCTCTCTCAGTTGGGTCAATTTGGCCTTACAAAGATTCCCCTGGGTCATGTTTTTATTGTCATTTAGATTTAACTTTGTAATTCATTTGTACTTTAAGTAGACCAAAAAATGAGAGATATTACTAATGTCTCTTGTTTCTAATTCCATATTTGTTTCCAGGCTAAAATTTTGTTTGATATTTCCCCTTGTTTTCTTTTCTTTTTTTAAACCTTTTTTTAAAATTTTTTTTTAGTTGTTGATTGAACTTTATTTATTTACTTATATGTGGTGCTGAGAATCGAACCCAGTGCCTCACACATGAGAGGCAAGCCCTCTACCAACTGAGTCACAACCCCAGCCCTGATATGTCCCCTTGTTTTCTATCCACAAAAATACTTTTCCCTGGAGTTCACCCACTCATAAGTTTACACTCGTCCCCGAACATTTTCATTCCTGTGTCACCTACTTTATTTCCACAATTTCTTTAAAGCATCTCTAATATCTTCATAATTATATTTTTCTATGCCATATTGGGCAAGATTCTCATTCCCAAGTCAGCAACATACCTCTTGATATGTTAACATTTAAAAATATTTCTTCAAACTATTTATTAGTGTCTTAGAGGATATAAGTGTGATATAACAGTTTGCTTTATTCACTCACCAGAAAGAGAGGCATTAACAGAAGCAATTTAAATATTAGATAATGGTCCCTCCCAGACTTATACTCTCAACTTTCATATTACTTTGTCAAAATCAGAATTTTATGACCAATTTGTTATGTCTACCTGAAAACAGGGTGTCTAAGTGAAAATATCATGAATTGTTAACACTAATCTTTTCTCTATAATTTCACCAATTTATTTTCTAATCATATATCCATTTCTTGACCATTTAATAGTGGGAAGATGACCATAGTCACAAAAAATCTGGAGATGGGAAAGTTGTTTTGATTCTTAGAATGTTCTAAGATGAACATGATCCCCATCTCTGTCTGGCCTCTCTTCTGTCCTATCACCATCACTACCAGGACATTTATAAAACACATGAAAATCTTTCTGTCCTGTGGGTGTTTTGGATCTTCAGAGCTGCCCTCCATTTGTCACTAGTCCAAGTGTTCACTCAGTGCCTCTCCTGCCCCACCCTGCTCTATGTATCACTTTGGATGTGACACAGGAGACCACATATCCTCCTTTCTTGCCCCAAGGTGCTTATGAAGCTCAAAGAATGACATGCAATTGGGTTGTTTATCACGGTGCTGAGAAATGGAAGGATGGCATCGCTACAGGAGCAGATGGCACTGCACGCTTGGCATAATTTTCTCAGACAAACTAGGACTAGGGCTGTGAATACTGGCATTTGCCTGCTATAGTCATTCGCATTAAAACATAACAATGAAAATACGGTTGTTATGCAGAAAAGGTATGGAGATTTTAAAGTACAGGCATTTAAGTGTTGTGAGTTGCACTCCTGACATTTTGTATCAAGCAAAATTTTGTAGATGCAGAATATTTTTAAAAATATCCATCCATGTGGCCATGCACTCCCATAAATATACTGGGGCAGTGATTTATCATAAAATCACATTTAAGCATGTAGAGAATGTTTGAAAAAGGAGAAAGAAAAAAAATGATGGTAGAAAGAACATGTTTTCAACTCTGGAAGCTAACAAAGGTGTGAAATGGGACACTGAACTGGCCTTTAGAAAACTTGAATTGAGGTTCTACTACTTATTAACTGGGTGATTTTAAGCAAGTCAAACCTATTTGACTTATAGTTTTTCTAATGGGAGAAGTGAAGAATTTGGACTGGATGGTTTCTGCCATTTCTTGCAATTCTAATATTCTTTGATTTGCTCTTTCTATGGGAACAAGTGAAGCAACAATGCAGGCCACCTACGTTTTGGCCTACTTTTGTGAGTTTTTTTTTTTTTTTTTTTTTTTTTTTAGTTTAAAGAATCATGGAATGAAAGAAGAAAGAACACATTGAAAAAGGCCAGAGGGCTCAGTATGCATATCATTTCTGAAGTACATTCCATTTTTTCTTTCTTTTCTCCCTTTTTCCCCCCTTTAAATCAATACTTATGTGCCTCAGTTTTGATTTCCTTTGAGAAAATGGGAGAACTTCCAGGAAAATGTCTAACGTCTTAAGTGTTTGAATTAACTAACTTATTTTTTTATTTAGTCAACAAATTCTGTTCTAGGCAGGTGGTAGGCTACAGGGATATAGTGATGGATAGGATATGTTCCTTGCCCTACAGAAATTGATAGTCCAGTGGGAGGCATATAGACTATACATATAAGAAATGTGATACAGTAGTGTTACAATAAAGCACAGGGGACAAAAACAATTTTGTTAAGGAGATACAGAAAAGGTGTCACAAATGAGGTTATAGCAGATTGGGGTTTTAGAGGAATTGTTATAATTTCTCCAATGAAGGAAAAGCACATTTTTGCAAAGGGAACAGCACATATTAGAATATAGGGTCATAAAATAATCTGGTGTGTTTGGAGAAAAGTGAGAAATTTTATATATGGCTTGAATACAGAGCATAGAGGGAAAAGAAAGGAATTAACAGCTACGGGGAAAAATGGACAAGATTTCAAACAGCTTTGCATTCCTGTCAAAAATATCTGATTTCACCTTTTAGGTAACAAGAAAACAATAGAGGTTTTTTACATGAAAAACTAAATATCAAGATCAGATGATTTATTTCATAATATGCATGAAGTTGCTAGGACAGTCATAACAAAGTATCACAGACTGAATGAATTAAAGAAATTTATTGTCTCACAGTTAAATAGGCTAAATTTCCAGGATCAAGGTGAAGGCAGGGTAGATTTCTTATGAGACATCTCTTTGTGACTCATAAATGGCCATCTTCTCCCTGAGTCTTTGCATTGCCTTCTTTGTGTGTGTGCTTCTGTTTGAATCTGATTATCTTATAAGAACACCCGTCATATTGATTAAGTCCTATCCTAATGACCTAATTTTAATTTAATGACCTCTTTGAAAACTTGATCCCCAAATATAGTCACCTTCTGAGGTAATAGCCTCAATATATGAATTTTGGATGACACACTTTAGTTTATAACCTACAGCTATTATTTTAAGGTAATATAGAAGAGGTTTTACCCCCAAAGAGGCTGAATGCTCAGACTGTTTGAGAGTCAAGGGGGAAAAAAAAAAGTTAATGACCTCAACTACAAGTGAATCTGGGCAAGTATATTTCTGAAATAAAATCAACAAAATGTATTTAACTGGTTGGATATTAATAAAATAAGGTGTTCATTGTTTATTCATTTGTTCAGAAATATTTATTAAATACCAATTTTCTGTCAGCAATAAGTCTAAATTTTTCATTTTTGGGAGCCTATATTCTAATGGAGAGGGGATAGAAAACATAGATAACAAATGAATTACAACATCTTGGTGACAATAATGTTCTGCAGATTATTAATACAGGATTCTGTGTCATTGCCATGGTATAGCAGTTTTAGTTGGTATAGTTAGGTTAGTGTCACTGAGGCAAAGGGGTAAATAACAAGAAGGATTAAGCTATCCCAGGGTTAAAAATAAGAATATTCAAAAAGAAAGAAATAAAAGAATATACCAGACAAAAGGAAAGGCTCTTATTTTGAAACTTAAGTTGGTGAGGAAAAAAGAAGCAGAGGATGTTTGAAGGGGACAATGTCTCTATTGAGGACACTGTGGTGGGAGGACACATACTTGCCTGGGAGGCAGCTGAAAATATAATTGTCTACACGTGGAGGAATGGGGTCAATGGACACAAATTTGGAAATAACCATATTATAAAGGGAAAATGAAGTGATCTTGTAGTTTAAGAAGAGATAAAGTAGAAAATTTCAAGGAAAGAACCAAACTAATATAAAACAATTGTCAGAAGAGTTGAAAAAGGATAGGACCTAAGCCCCAGATTATCAGAGGACTCCAGAGAGAAGGAATAGAGTACTTCCTCCAGCATAAGATAAATAAATCTCTAAGTGTTTGAGTAGAAGGAACGGAAGTTGAAGAGGATTTTATTTATTTATTTATTTATCTATTTATTTATCTATCTATTTATTTATTTATTTTACCTATAGCCTTTGTTTTGAAAGTGATTGGGATATGAACTTTGAAGCGGAGTGGTAAACATTTACGAAATCTTCCACAGGAAAAGCATAAGAAAATTGAGTAGAGAGAAAGAAAGATGATTTATCAAGCAACATAGACAGTTACACTGAAATCAGGTTACCCTATTCTGCTTTTCTATTTGTCACAAGGTTTATAATTAAGAAATACAAATTTCATAATTATTAATTTTCTAAAAACTTTAATAAATTAAGTCTGGCTTTTAAATAAGAAACATATCCAAGTAATGGAATGTTAGATGGTATTTCCACATACACCTCTATATCTTTTTACCACATCCCTGTAAACATTTAATATAATAATAACATGCTATTTGTGAAATAAATAAGGGTTCTAGGTACAAAGTACTCTCCTTTTTTTATTGCTGATGAATCTTCAAGCTATATGGATACAGAGGAAATATATTGTGTCTACAAGCAGAAGAATTCTTGAACCCTGGTTGTTTCAGGGTACAAGTTCAAAGCTACAACATGCATCAAGAGATTAAGACTTTGAGAAATTAGAAGTTTCCAAATATTTTATGTTTTGGACCTCTTATAGGTTATTGACTCCTATTTCAACTCAAGAATTGACAAGTTGCTAACATATGAAAGATGAAAAATGGGGAAAAACAAAGAGTGAGAGAGAGAATAATCTGCTTCTTTCAATGCAAAACAGTTGGCCAAAGCATTGTTGGTCCTCATATTCAACCTCACACTGTCCTGCTTCTGTCTTTGCATTGGGAGGTTGACCCCACAGACTTTGAATCCCAGGGATAAGCTGGTCCTTCTCTGGTATCTAGGAGGCATGGTAGAAAATTAGAGAGTAGGAGGAAGAGACAAGCTGGAGTCTTTCTCTGTCCTTTTTGTCTCAGATGGTATTTTGGACTGCTGCTGAATCTCTTCTCTGATTCCAGATCCCAGGGCAGGCTTTCATGGTTCCTGGTTTTGTCCTGGATTGAGGCAATACTGCTTTCTTTGTTGGCATCTCCAACTAGAGACTTGGAGTTGCTTCCTGCAGTGACTGATCACTGCATCCCCTGGTTGACTTCTCATCTTCTCCCATCATCTGTTCATTAAATTTATACATTAATTGTCTTTTCTTTTAAGAACTCACAGGATGTTTTGTTTCCTTGATTTGACCTTGACTGAGTAAACTCAGCTACTTACTTTAAAGTATGGGATCCTGATATTTTAATCTATATTGGAATAGAATTCAATAACCATTTGGAGAATTATTTATATCTGAGAGGCAGGACAGAATGAAAGTGCTAGAAATATTCCTTAGAAATCAACCTTAGAATTATTTCTTTTGTGTGTGTGTATTAAAATTCTAGTAAGATAGGTTGAATATGTTTAGGCTACAAAGAGCAGTACACAAGGAAAACATATTTATTAGAGGAAATGCATAGAACCAAAGCTTTAGAACAAAGAGGCAGGAAGAGAATGAGTATTTGGAAAGAATATGTTATAATGATTAAAGGGTGGTAGAGGAAAAAAATAATCCAAAAGAAAGAAGGAATAATGGGAAAGCAGGGGATCTAGAAAAGAAAAGCCAGAGTCTTTTATAGAAGAATAGAGATGGAACTGAAAAAGAACATGCCCTCATGGATGCTGTCCCACTTCCTAGCACCACTGAGCCTTTCTAGAGTAGCCAGAAAGCTTTTTAATTTCAGTTCATGACCAGCCTTTTCCTTCCCCCACTATCAACCTGCTAATGCTTTTCTAATAATTACCATTTTTGAAACTATTTTGGCTGTTAAAAATGTTTCTTTTTAATAAGCTGATTAAAAGAGGCTGCTTATTAGCATAAGCTCTTTGCTGTTCAGCCCTCTTCCTAATTAAAAGCACTCATCTGTGGAGACCTCGATTTTCCCCTTCTCTCTGTGATGGGTTTTTTGGATATTTTTCCTTGACAATTTGTTTTATTTTACTTTTCTTTCCTTTGGTAGTTTTCTGTTCCTGTATTCCTCAGGGATTGAAGCAATCGAACAAAATATCACACGAGAGGGAATGTGCCGTCTGAATGTTTGAGGGAGGAGTGGAAAACCCACCCACAAGGTTGAGTCAAAAGACAAATCCTACTTTCATAGTAGCTGAATCAAATTTCCAGGGTTGCCAAGTTGCCAAAGGTGATATATAAAGATGAAAGGTGATGAATGCCAATCTCTTATTTCTTTCCTAGTGTGATATCTTCCACTCCCTTAGGTTTGCCTTGGAATGTTCCTTCTATAACAGTGATGGTGGTGAGAGGATATATTTGGAAGCTTCTTCTGATACCCCTAGAACACAAAGTGATAGTGGGTGATAGGTACTGATCACAGATGGTCCTTATGTCTGTGGCTAGGCAGCTTGAGAAGTAATTGGGACCAGGATGGTGTTATTTGTGTCTTAACTTTATTTATTTTAATATAAAGAAATATAAACATTAAGATTTTTTTTGCATAAAGAAATACTAAAGGAGAGGTGGTTTGTATGAAGCATGATTTAAAGGGGAAAAAAGAAAAAAAATATGTGTAGGTTAAGAAAAACAAATTTTATAAAGATGATATAAGATTTCTTGTTCACTAGGCCTTGTATATTATTTAATGCTTAACATCATTTGTTTTATGGACTCTTTAAAGACTGATGAAATGACTGCCTTCTCACTTCTGAAAAATAAATATAACTGTAATTTTTCTTACAATAATTTGGGTTTTGCAGATTGTTTAAAGTCTAAGAATCTATGGACCTACAGTGACAGTATTCAGTGCAACTTCTATAACTGTTCCCGCTGACCAAATGGGTTGTTTTTCCCCATTTGGCTTTATTCTGATCTTATGCCCATGAAATTTAAATTCAAGTTTTTCTTCTCTTTTAAATAAAGGGGTGAGATTTTGCCAATCATATTTCATACAAATGTTTAGTTTTCTTGTACATTAATAATACCGATTCTTTCTTCCTGTTTTTTCTTGCATCTTGATAGTTTGAATTGACTCCCTCCGCTTCTTGACCCTTTGATCTCTTCTGTTAACATTTTATTTTGGCTCCTAAAAAGCAGGAGATAAAGGCCCAATGAGATGATACTTTTTGGAAACCCCAAGAAGCCCTGTCTCCATATATCATATTAATAACATGCATGAGATATATTTGTTTTTTGTCCAATCAAGGCTTCATATTGTCTAGGTCACAAGGGAAAGGTGAAAGAATATTTGTTTCTCTTAACAAATTTTGACTAGTTCTCAGAACTATACTTTTTTATAATAATCATCAATCATATAATTTGAGAATATTTTGTATGTACAAAGATTTTACAAGAATATGAAAATTTCTTATGGTATATGGTAAGTAGTTCATATATAGCTTAATACACATACACTGTGATAATAAAAATGAAAAAAAGTACAAGGAATCAATGATATCTATCTACTCTATGTCCAAAAAAAAAGGTATCTGTATAGTAGTTTGTGGACCATAAACTTGTTTACATAAAGAAACTAGAATGTAATTTAACTAATTAAATCTCACCTTGAAACAGAAGTTCAGATAAGACTGTCTCCAAATTCATGAAGAAGTGACATTGTGGGTAGGGGGCTATGTTTGTTCTGTATTGATAACAAAGGTCAGAAACAGAGTATGAGATAAATGGAGGGTTAGAGTAGAAAGATTGAATTCCATGACATAAGTAGATATGACCAACAGAACTATGATGGATTTTTTAAATAGTGAGCTTCTACCCCTGGAAGACATCAAGCAGAGGTCAGATGACCATTTGTCAGGATGACTGTTAAATATATTCTGCATTTGGGTAAAATAAAAATGAGTTCTAAAAATCATCCTAAATCTAAAATGTATGACTCTTCTAAAATAATTCTATTCTGTAACTATCTCACCAGTAATGAGGAGGAATGAGGTCAGTTTTTGCTGTTTAATCCTTTTGCTACTCCTAGGCTTTCTGCAAATTAATTTATCTGTTAAGCTTCATTCGTTTAAAATTTTAAGTTATTTTTACTTAGGGTATAATGTGTTTATTTATTGCATCAACTAATATATTTTCCAGTACTGTAATTTATTTTATGATTAATTATAAATTTAAGAATAGGATCCCTGATTTTTCTGTTTTAATTCACCAATCTTTTCTTTCCTTTTTAAAAAATGAATATTCTAGATAGTATATTCTAGTTTTAAAACCCAAGCTATAATTCCAAAGCCTTGTGATCCATGAAGTCACTTCAGTTTTCTATAGATTAGTAAGTGAACTTAATGAATACAGAGACACATGGCTAAGTGAGTATATATGTGTAGTGTGTCACTAGTTGACCATTCAGTAACATATATTGATTGGGACCCCAAGTCATCCCCTTTACTCTCCCCATGGGAGACTCTATATATTCACAGTCCTACCGTGAGGTCAGCAACCCTCACAGAAGAAAAGCTGGAATAAATTCCCTTTATGCTATACTTCTACTATTACTGGTGTCATGACACAAATGCTTATGTGCTGCTGATATTTCTAAAGGCACAGCTGTGCCTAGCCACATGGAGAGAACTAAGCTGAATTCACTCTCGCCTCATGAATCATCAAAACATTGTCAGTTGGATTATGGTTAGAGGATGTGGTCTTGATGATGCATAGGATGATGGGAAAATAAAAGCACAGAACCCAGTCTGCTGCTCAGACTGCAGGAAGAATTATTTCATAGTTCAACTTGAAGAAAAAAAAAAAAAGAAAGAAAGGCAGAAAGAAGAAAATAATCATTTCACTCTAATATTGAGTGCATTTCCCACAGAAGTCAGAAAATACCAATACATATTAAATGTCTTTTCAGGTTTATCTGAACTAAGTTTAGAAGAAGGGCAGGTGAACTGTAATCTCCCGGAAGCTCTGATTTTGTTAGTTATAGGCAAAAGAGTTAATAGATTGACGTGACAAATGGGCAAGGAGTTATACTTCCATTTTAAGTGGATGTATATGAAGGTGTTAAATAGCTTCTTTCTCTTCTCAATGACCCCCTTCATGCAGACAGCACTCAAGCTGTGAACACAGGGCAAGTGCTCCATACAAATGAACTCAGAAAATGCTGACTAACCACAGTCACATATGACTAACTCTCTGCAGTAATCAAGATGGGTATACAAGTGGATCATATTTATGTAGGGATATTAAAAAGGGCAAGCTGGGTGTGGTGGAACATACCTGTAATCCCAGCAACTCAGGAGGTTGGAGCAGGAGGATTGGAAGTTCAAAACTAGTCTCAGCAATTTAGTGAGGTCTTAAGCAATTTAGTGAGAACCTGTCTCAAAATAAAATAGGGTGGGTTAACTACTCTTGGCTTCAATCTCTAATACCAAGGGAAAAAAAGTGGGGGGACAAATCCCACCTCCCCCCTTCAAATTACAGCTATTTTATGTTCCTGTTCTAAAATCAACAATGTTTCCAAAATGTGAGGTATGATCAAATGTTGATGAAATGACTGAAAAACCTTGATTAGCCTGTTGAAGGACCAAATGTTTGGTGCATCTTTGAGGAAGCCAAAGACCTTTCGATAGGCAGGGGAATTCTACTGGTGACTGACTGCTCAGGTGATCATAGTAAATATATTATACCTCTAAAAGAGATTCTCAACCTGGCGTGATTTTGCCCCTTCTTTCACCCCAGGTGATATTTGTAGATGTTTACAGACATTTGTGGTTATCACAGCTTGTTTAGGGATGTTATCCTCATCTAGTGAATAGAAGCCAGGTATGTTAATTTATAGGACTGTTCCTCACAACAAAGAATTGTTTATCTCAAAGTATTAATAGTGCCAGAGCTGAGAACACTGGCTTGAGAGGTTTGTTTATACCGGCTTTTAGATATCTGATGGCTCCCGTCCTCTCTCTCTCAATTATGAAGTATACAGGAGAATTTGGTTTGGGGTCTCATTCAATTCTGCTAATTACGAGCATGTGTTTTGTAGGTGAATGGCTTGGGTTTCCCTTCCAGTTAACAAGATCTATGAAATCTTGACATTTACTGTCCTTCCAAACCTCAGCTTCTTCATATATAAAACAGAACAGCAGCATCTTTAAGTATTATGGTGAAGATTTAGCATGAATATAAGCATTCAGTAAATTGTGGTGAAAATAAATAAAAGGGAGAGAAGTTGATATCTTAATATAAAAGTACCTCTGTGTACTTGGCACCATGGTAGGAATATGATCCCATGCTTATTCTTCCTCTTCTCCTTCTTAGTATTTTTCAGTATTGGGGAGTAAACCCAGAGCCTGATATGTGCTAGGGAAGTCCTGCACCATTTAGCTACATCCTCAGCCCTTCATTCTATGCTCCTTTACTTTGTATGTACTGCTAAAATTCCACACATGCCTTAAACAAAGGGAAAGAAGAAATTTACCAAACTGCTACTGATTTAAATGATATGCCTACTTTCCAGAAAACTTAACAGAGTTGCACATACTAAGATTAAAGGAATACACTGTTTATAGGTTCTATATATGCTATTACTAATAAGGGTGTGAGGATCACATTAGTCTTGCTTCAGTATTGAAGTACACAGTGGATAGTGAAGTTTATTAGCATGTTAAAATAGGCCAGACCTTGTATCCAACTAAATCATAACTGTATGGACATGTTTTCAATGTCATCATCAGAAAGTCATCTTAATGTATTCAGTTTTATCTTCCAGACTTTGAAATGGCTTATTTTAAACATTATATCTGAAAATATATATATTGTTTAAACCATAGAGGCAAAGCATTTGGGAAGTAAAAAATGACCTTATAAATCTTCTAGTATAGCTCTTTTGTTTTGCAGATAAAGAATCCAAGACCCATCTAAATGTAGTGACATATTCAGTCTAGCTCAAAGCAACATCTGTCTTAACATTTCTTGAATTCATATATTGCATCTCATTTAAATATTTCAAGATAGGGAGATCTAAACAATGGACTTTTCCCTAATATTATATTACAGACAATATATGGGCTCAAAAGCTGTTAAGTAAGTATTAAAAAGTGTACAATTACTTATCTAGTTATAATCATCAATTGCTGTCCTTTTCAATCCTGTGGGACCTTTTCATTATACCTATTTTAACCTGAAACTAGGAAGAAGCCAGTACCCATCATTATGTTATTTAACACCTCAGAAGTGAAGTGAACTTGGCATTAGCTGTGAGTGAGTCAAGATAAAGACAAGGTGGAACTAAGCATGGAGAATAGTTTTCTTCATTTTTAATTTTTTTTTAAATTTGGCCTTCTTTTCTTTTAGGTTTAATGTGAATCTCAAAGCAGAATTTCAAAACTATATAGTCAAGCTTTTGCTCTAGCCGTTACTGAACTGGAAATAAATTCTTTGCCCAATCTTCTAACAAGTATAACTCAGGTCATTTTTGGTTTATGTGTTTTATAGAAAATAGCCCATTTAAAAAATAAATGAACAATATTCAGAAGATCCAATTCTGAACAAAATGGGCCTCTTGAACAATAAAAATATATTTTGAAAAGGAATAGAATGAAAACAAAAATTTCACTACACAGATTTTCTTTTCTTTTTGTACCCATAAATCAGGCTTTTTTTGTATGTACCTTTGCTTTTGATGATGATCAATATAAAGTGTAAGAACACAATCAGGTATAAATGTGCTATCAATCTGTACTATCAAGCAAGACACCAAGTAGCATTTACTGAGCACTTACTACACCTTCACTGATACGTTCACATATGTTAACACATGTGTGAAAGACTGGTGTTTGGAAATGAAATCTGAAAACTGAAAAGTAAAAGCTCATGTTATTTTAGTCTAAATCCCATCGTATCTAGGTTAAGACATGCAGACAGGATTTAACCTTCAGTCTTTATTTAAGTGTAAGAACAGAATATAGAAGTCACAGGAGTTATGCAAGAGTACTCTTTTCTCTGTATAGTAAGGACATATCTTGGATTTATTCTGATCTCTTCAGAGAAAACTAAATGTTGTTTTCTTACATAACTATTCTGGGTAATTTCATCAAATAACATACAATACACCAAAAATAATCATGATACATAGTATGTATTTAAATACTATTTTCCTTTCCTTTACTGACATAGGATTACTTCACTACTACATATGAAGAAAGTTTTAGATGGGGTTGTGGCTTAGTGGTGGAGCACATGCCTTACATGTATGTGAGACACTGGGTTGTATCCTCAGCACCACATAAAATAAATAAAGGTATTGCATTCATCTATAATTTAAAAAATGTATTAAAAAAGTTTTAGAGACTAAATTATTTCAGGCTTAGGGCATGATAATGATCTCTTTCTGCTCTCTCCACCCTTTCCTTTTTTCATCTCCTCTTCCCTTTCTCTTCTCAGTTCTACATTTCTGTGTACTCATGCATGTGTGTGTGCAATCTCAGTCTCCTAGAATATTTTTTTATGCAGAAATGTAATTGTGATGCATTAAAAAATTATATGTTCATGGTTGAAAAGCTTGGTGGATGTTGATTTAAAATCTTTCTTCCAGGGCCTCTCAAGAGTATTTAGTATCTCTATAAAGGTTCTATATTTTCTAAAACCATATTTTTATTTAAAGTATCCCAATGAGTCCACATGTTGCATGAAACATGATTTGAGAATGTATATTGCACTTTAAAATTAAAATTGATGGAAAAATAACTGTTTCCATTTGCAGGATCAAGAATCCAGGTACTCATATCCTCAATCCAATAGCCATGGATTAAAATTTCAAATGAGGAAGACAAAATACATTTTATTTTTTTTCTGAATAGAACTTGCTTTTGTTGTCTTTAAGTTTAATATTTTAGAATAAAATTAGTTTAGAAACTATCAGGTTCTAATGTAGCTAGCTCTGATACTAAGTTTGATTGAATTTTAAGCAAGAATAATTTTCCTTTGGTGCCAATAGTTTTTCTTGTTTAAATAAATAAATAGATGAATGAATGAGTGAATGAAGTCCCCATGCTGGTTCCAATGTCCTTCACCATGTCTCTCTTTTGCCAAGTTCCACTTTATTATCTATTAGGCAGCATTTGGTCATTTCATGAATTATTCTCTGTGTATTTCTGTTCATTCTTTCTTCTTTCTTTTAACATTCATATCCCAAGAGAAGTTAAAATGAAAAATGAATGAGCCTGTATTCTCCAATCCATAGGATCTGTGATCATACCTGTGAAAACTGAGGAAAAGCCCCTATTCAACACACACACCAGAAAAAGACTGAACTGTTACAGGAAGCATATGCATTGAGACAGAATGTGTCCTGGGCAGGCAACTCCAAGATCCCTGATATCACTGTATTTGTTTCTCAGAGCCAAGTCTGAAAGTCTTTGTGCCAGTAGCTGTGCAGGTGCCAGCTGCCAGTCAGCAGTTCTTTGCTTGAACCAGATTGTAAGTCCAGCACTTCAAGTAGAGAGTCTGTCAGCAGGAGAATTTTTTTGCTGCTCACAGAGCATGTCGTTATACCTTCTGGAACAAGGAGGGGAGACACAAGTAAACCATGTGACTGTTCAAAATCGAACTGCAATGTGGAATTCATAGAGGTCATAGGATATCGGTAAATCTCCTTAAACTGGTAATTTACTATCATTTTTATTCCGGCACATTTTCTCCTACATTGCTTCATTACTTCAAGACCATCTTTTCTTATATGATAAGTATAATCTGGTCCATCATTTCTTAATTAAAATATGGCTTTACATTTTTTTTTCTTGCAAGATTTTAGTGTTCTTAATGGCAGCCTCCTCTTCTACAGGATTCTAAGGAATGATTAAAAGCAGCTAAGAAAGAGATAAACTGTGTATTTTAGCTTTGTCAATGCCACAAAACATGACAATACATTGACACACATCATAAAGGCAGGTTAGAGGGGGGAGTCATTAAATAAATTTCCCCTGCTTACTAATTCCTTACAAAAGTGTCAAAGGAATGTTTCCAATTGGTAGCAACTTCTCTCTAGTTTCAGTACTTTGAAAGCTGTTCACAAACCCATCTGACATCCTTCAAAATCCAGCTAGGTTCATTTAACCTAATAGCTCTACTTTCTCAGTCTTTAAGACCTGTGCTCATCTGAGACCAGGTCCTTCCTTGCCTTTGGCAGCAAATCTACCCAGCTGCTTAAAAAAAAAAAAAAAATAGAAGAAGAAAAGGTAAAGAAAAACTCCTCAAACTGTCCCTTCTCGGGCTGAACTAGTTGGAACTAGGATTGATTTTTCTCACTTGGAAATTGCAGATGCTCCTCAATCAAGACCTTTATAAAACGTTTGGGCAAACTCTGTAGAGCTGACCTGGCTGTCCATAGGCTTCCCATCTTGATATTGCATGAACCAGGTGAACATTTTTGTCTAATCATCTTAGGCCAAAGGGAAGTTTTACAAAACCCTCTGTACAAAGAAAACAGTTGCCCTGTATTCACAGGCCATATATTCAGAGACCTCCAGAGGATTCCTGAAACCTCAGATAACACCAAACTCTAATCACAGCATGTTTTTTTTTCCTATACATACCTATGATAAAGTTTAATCTATAAACTAGGCACAGTAAGAGATTAACAGCAAGATATAATAATAAAATAGAACAATTATAACAATATACTGTAATAAATAAAAGTTATGTGAATGCAATTGATCTCTTTCAAAATACTTATTATACTATAATGACATGAGATGATAGACATATGAGATGACAGGATGTGAATGATATAGGCAAAGTGGCATGTGTTAGGCTACTACGTAAGAGCTTGAACACATGCACTACAATACTGGGGCAGTTCATCTTAATAACCAAGGGGGCTGCCATGTAACTAATGGGTAAGCAGTATATATAGTGTGGATGTATCTTGGTCAACTCAGAGAAAGGGAAATCATAGCAAGTGAAGTGCAGATAAGGTAGAACTACTGTATGGATGATTTTACTAAAAAAGAAAGAAAGAAATCAATCAATGTTGTCCTTAATGTGAAGTTATCTAACTTCACAATCTGTAAGATTGAAAGGAAAGAAGAAATAGTCATATAATCACACTTATCGATTTCTTGGAAAACCGTCACCTGGTGATGCTGGTGGAGTAGCCCCCAAATATGGAATGGCTCTGGAATTTGGAGGACTATTTTTAATGTTTATCAGAGATTATTTGAAAACTACCAGTTTCTCCTCTTTGATACCATTAAAATCCATGCAGAATACTGTTAATGTGATGTGTGTTTCTGTACATTTGTTTGGTACGTGCAACAAATTTCTGACTTTGAAAGATGAAATGTATGATTCCCCTTTATAAGATGTGAGAACATGTTTCTGGCTACAAATGGAATGGAGGTATATCTGAGACATAAGGCTTAACCAGGTAGAATTTCTGAAGTGTAAGAATTGATAGAATCCTAACTAGAATCAGAAGAATTTTCCAGATATTGCTAGAATTCCAAAGAGAGCCAGAGAAATTCAACCATTATTTACCTGCTCACAGTATAAACCCTTTGCTGGCAACTGAGAGATATAAAGATGGCATATTCTAAGCTGTGTGAAAATTCTTTTCTCCAAAATTGTGTTCTTTCTACTATCCCTTTTCTTTGGTTCATTCTCTCCATGAGGTCATTACTGACCTAGGCCCATGGTGTCTCTCATTTCAATTGGACTTACCAAACCTGTTAGTCCTTAGTTAGTCATTTCTAAGTGGTTTGTACTTAGCATCACTTCTCTAGCATTTGTGTGCATGAGTTCTTTGGAGAAAAGTGTTATACTTTTCACTGTTTCTGTGACCTCCTGGAGATCCTAATAAAGTCGTAAGGTATGTACTAGGATCTCATTAAGCCCATGTTTGTTGATTAATGGATCACAGTTCCTTTGTGACATTTAGCACATTACACTGTTTTAAAAGAAGCTGTAGCCCTCAAATAGAAGTTGAAAGCTAAATTCAGAAAAATCGGAATAGAGGGCAAGGAACTTGGCTCTTCCTAGTCCTTGGCTTTGGAATGAAAGGAATCAGATTTTTTCACTCAAACTCTATTATAATCAATGACTGAATTTGTCAGGACTATCTCCTGTATAAAGAATCAGACCTTTTCACTGAATCAAACTTAAAATAATAGCCATCAGATCTAATTAATAATAATATAAAAGCCAATTTCACAGTCCATTACTTCAAGCAGTCTAGTACATGAAAATTAAAGGGGGGGTCTTAAACAAACATGGGCGTTCATGTTTGTGGTCTTCACAGTGACCCATAGCCAAATCAAGGGAAAGTGTAGCTTCGGTCTCTTCCTTCACCAATTAATCACTTTTGGCTTCATTAACCCAGACTCTAACACAAAGCATGGAGTCAGGAGAAATTTAAAGCCCGACCTCCTCAGTTTGCTTCATTAATAAGGCTACAAACTCTTCAGGTTCCTCCTCCCCCGCCCTCCAATTCTCTTTCCGTTTCGTTGAACTGAAGGCAATTCATCTCATTTTAATTAATTTTTACTTGCAGCATTATCACCCTGAGTATAAAGGCAAAAAGTTTTTTTTTTTTTTTTTTTTTAATTACAAAGCTAACGGCATTAATTACCAGTACAGTAAATGCATCGGCGCACCAAAGCCAAGTGGGTTCCAAGGAGCTGAGGCAGCAGTTGCTGAACATTTCAACAGCTGGAAAGACTTAGCCACAAAGGAGAAACCTTTCTATGGTAACAATATGAAGGCTGTCTTCACACTGATTGAGCCCCTGTTTAATTGAAGGTGACATAGCCTACGAACTAGGGACAGCACTATTGCATTACAGTGAAAAGGTTACTCCGAGAGCATCTCTCTGGACTCCCTGCTGGGTCTACTGTCAGACAGGAACCAAAAAATCAAACAAGTTTTGAACTCTATGAACCATAGCTCTATAGTATGTCTGAATATAAAAGCAAACACCTTCTTTTTACCATCCACATAGTGTTTGCTGTTCTATAAGAAATAATCTCATGATGTGCTAAGAAGCGGAAACCCAGTGCCTGATACATGCTTAGAGAGGATTGGCCAGTGGTGAATGTTTCTAGACCAGAAATTTTGCATATTAACTGGACAATGACAGGAAAGGGTTCTGCACACAAGACTGAAAGACTTAATAAGGCTATCACAAGATGGCTTGCCACTGCTCAGGTACCTGCATTCCCCCAACTTGTATTTGGCCACCAAACCGTCACCAGGAAATATCCCTGTGGCCTTGTAGACAACCCATAGAAAAGGTGTACACTGTTTCTGCCCCAACATTGCTTTATACTTCTGCCAAACAATTATGCACAAATCTGCACATCTAACTTTTGATAATTTCCTCACAATCACTTTTCTTGTTCTCCAAACATTTCTACAAGATTGTTTATGATCTTCCACCCCTACTACCCACTTCACTCTAATTCAGTGACTTTGTCTCCATTGCATTTTTGAATCAGTACCTAATAATCTTTAAAAATGCTTCTGAAGACATACCTGTGCCACTTGTGAATCTGAAATTATTTAATGGTAAAAGAGAACTTGGCTTAAAATTTACAGAGGCCTTGAAAGGATACTTCAATCTTTTTCAGAAACTATCAAAGATGTCATATCTCTGATCCCTTTTCAATTTTGCATACTTTTCCAATGTGTGAAATAATAATATATTCCAAATGGCTTTTAAAATAATTGTGATATATTAATTAATTATGTCATAGTGATATTGTGTAAAAGAGGTATTTGTGGTCTGACAGATGAACTTAACAACAAATTATAAATGTGTTTCAACAGGGAAAACCTGCTCCCGGGTCCAAATGACTGAAATATAAGTGTACTTTTAGAATGCAAGTTTTGTATGTTGGCACTTAACTGTACATATTTAGTTCAGGAGTTCAACTGAATGACATCTAATAGTAAATCAAAATCTAAAATAAGCAGGTATTTCCAGCTAATTTTAGCTCTATGACTTTTATGTTGAAATGAATTTACATTTTATTCATAAGTACTATTATGACTTCCAAATTTGCCTTTGTTTTTCTTAAATAAGTAAATGAATCTTGTGTTCTTATTTGGGGGATTTGAGAAAAAGCCTAGTATTTCTGCTCATTTTTCTCTGAATATCTTAATTTGGTAGAATACGACTATAATTCTCCCTAAAGAAACACTTTCAAGAGAAGTTCTGGTGTCTGTTGTTTTGCAAAATTCCGATGAAAAAGCTCACAAACCGTAATAATGAACAACAATCAGAGAAAATTAATTGTTGAATTTATTTCAGTGTTTATGAAATATGACAATTATTTAGCTTTGTATTTGTCAATTTTGTTTTACAATTTTTAAAAATCCAAGTGGGTTCACTGATTCCCTAGAGCAATGTGATATGAGTATATGTTCCCCAAGTAGCTCCTGAAGTTATTTGAAAGAGCCTGTGGGAATGCTGGATGAAATATTGAATATACCACCTGCTCTCCCTAATGCCTCCAGGTTCCTTCCTGAGTCAAGAGGGGATTAATGCTAATCTCCTTGTATAAATTCAGGCAGGCTGCTTTTGGTACCCACATTTGATTTATTTGACATGTTATCCACATGACAGTACTTAAAATTGCCCCCTCTCTTCTTTGTCCAAATTGTCTTCACATTTAATAAGAACAAAATGACCACCACCATGTAACCACTGATGGAGATCATAGCAATGGTGTACTGAGCGTGTCCTCTATATACTTACTGCTGAAATTAATCTGTCTTCAGGTTCATTGATCCCCTGTATCAGGTACACACTCTTATTACTCCCATTTTAGATATGAGGAGATAGAGATACAGGGCATTAAGTTCTTCATCAAAGATAATATGATTTGTAGGGATGAAACCTGGAATTGTCTAGCCTCTTATTCTAGAACCAAAATTGTAACTATTCTTATGGTACTGATGAGGGAATTGTGCATTTGGGGTTCTCTTCCACACTGGCATATCTGTAAAGAAATTTTACTGAATTGTTTAATCTCAACACCATTGACTTATCATGTAGTACTATCAAAGGAGATTTTATGAAGGGTGGTCTGTTCCAATACTTTGCAACCTCTTCAGGTAGAGTTTTGATGAGTTAAGGAATAATTATGGACCATATCAATAGGGATAAATTTTTAAATATTATTTTTATAGAATAAAACAAGAATGGTATCCTCTCTCTCAACAAGATTTATCTAATTTATAAGATACCTTCTTTATGGCCTAGTTTAAACTTCCTTTTTAAAAATGAATCAGCTTGTACTTACTACATACAAACATACATTAACATGTTTAATTGAAATACATATATGATTAATATGGATTAGTCAAATGATAGAATGCTTCATTGACACCATATGGAGGCATCTCTTCCCTATGTGAGCTGCAATCCATAAAATCCAATACAGTGGCAGAGGACAGAGAGAAAAAGAAGAAAGAAGGAATGTTGTGAAAATAGGAAAAATAAGAGTTATGGAAGGATAAATAAAAATAGAGATGGAGAAGAGGAAGAATAATTCTTTTCTTAGAGAAAAAATAGTTTGGACTGAAACATAGTTATCAGATGTCAGTGAGGTAAGGTAAACCTGTAATTATATATGCTGTATATCATCCATTTAACATATATTTATTAACCACCTGATAGGTATTTGGTACTGTTTAGGTATATAATAATGGAAAAAAATGATATGGAAAATGAAGCCAAGTAAGGAAAGTAAATATTAGGACACAAATATTTAAGTACATATTCAGATTAGTGCCATGGTAAGAATGTAACTGGGAGATATTTCTGAGATTGGTGGCCAGGTAAGACCAGACAAAGAATGGATAAATTGAGACCAGAAAAAATGAGAAGACTCTCATAAGTAAGGAGTAATACAAGTGAAGCTTAGTAGATCTGATTTACAGGCACATGCATAGGTTATATTTTAAAATGTTCCTAATGCAGAAAATTAATTTCATGAATCCTTAACAAGTAGCTCTGATGATTTAGATGCTTCACTATGAATGGGGGGTTTGTTTGAGAGAAATTTGGAACACCATGGTAAAACCATGGCTCACCCTAAAGCAGAACCCCTTTAATTCCTTGTGTGATACTGATAGACATAATCAAGACAAACCACTAGTTACGTTTTCTGGGGACAAAACAAACAATGGTGTACTCTTATTTGAGTAAATTTGAATTTGTTTGAGTAAAGGGAGAAGAGAGGAAGAGCTGCAAAGGCAACTCAGTGATTATATGTGGATGGGCAGTCGAGAGGGAACTGGTGGAGCCTAGTTCTTCAGAATCTACTGTTAAAGAGGTCAGAAGAGGGAATGTTCATTATATAACAAGTCGACTATGTGCTTCATGAAGACCATCTGGTCTACATTACACACACACACACACACACAGAGAGAGAGAGAGAGAGAGAGAGAGAGAGAGAGAGAGAGAGAGAGAGACAGAAAACAATAACCTTTGAAGGGATTCAGCTAATGCATAGTTCTATGAGTATATGGGCCATAAATGGATGAATAAAAACCAATACTAAATGTCAATGGCTCCAGACAACATGAGTTTCTGTACTTCTGGGTCTTCAGTAATATTGTAGTAATCAACAGGTAAGTTCTATAGGCCAGAGAGATGGTTTCACAGGGATATTATTATGAGAACAGCTTCTGTTAATAAACGGAACACATTAATGGCTCTGTGTCTTCTAGCAAATATCAGCAATGGGATAAAGGGGAACCAAGAAGCATCGAAAAGAAAATTTCATTTGTTGGGATCATTTTCCTGTAGAAGGGAAGTAAACGGCAGTTTGTCAGACTTTGTTCTTGCTCCTCTGGGATAGACAATTTGCTCTTTTCTGAAGCTGAGGGGAGACAGGCTGTCATATGAGGACTTGACCATAAGCCTGAGATTGACACAGCCTGGTGATGAAAGTCCAGAAGCATAAAAGTAGGTTGGGAGAGGAGTAGGCAGTTCATGGTAGAATTTGAGAAAAACCTATTGATTGTACACTGGTTAAATCAATAATTTTAACCTGAGAAAAAGGAAAATTTGAGGAGGTACTGAGAAGAGCTTTTAATTTGATTTTGAAAATCAGAAAGAGAGATGCATAGAGCATAGTTGTGAAAAGATTAAGTAAGTCAGTCACACTCATGCAAAGGAAAATTATGAGGTTTAGAGCTTTGCTTTTAGACACTAGAAGATGATTTGTAAAATTAAGTGTCTACTTGGAGAACTGATTGTTATTTTAGTGAAAGAACCAAACACCACAATTTAAGAGAGTTTAGATGAATATTTACTTTCAGCATTTTATTTTTTCCCAATATATGGAATAGAGATGATATTATGATAAATTTCCAAATATCCAACCCAAGGTTTAACAGTTATAATCACTTTGCCATATAATCCTACTTCTTATGATATGTTTTAAAGTCAATTAAAGATGTCATATTTCACCCCTATATAATGACATCCAATTAAATATATTTTCCTAACTAGTCTCAGTGTCATTATCACATCTGATACAAATAGCAATAATTCTGATATTCCTGAATACCATCTACCATTAGGTCTGTAACAGTTTATTAGGGTTGCCATAAAATGTTGCCACATACTGGGTGGATTAAAACAACAGATTGGGAGACCAAAGAGAGAAATCAAGTTGTGTTGATGATATGCTTTCTCTGAATCCACACTTTCCTCTTCTAGCTTCTGGTGACTTGCAGAGATCTTCAGCTTGTGGCAGATTAATATACTGCCATGTTAACTCTGTCTGCCTCTGTTATAAGGAAATCAGTCATTGGACTTACAAACCACCCTAAACCCAGGATGATCTCATCTGGAGATTCTTTCTTACATCTTCAAAGAACCTACTTCCAAATAAGGTCACATTCAGAGTAGTGGAACTTAGAACTTGCACCTAATCTTCTCAGGGGCCACTGTTGAAATTTTTAATATTCAAATTCCCTGAAATATCACCAGAAGGACCATTTACAGCTTGTTTGCTTAAATTAATACAAAGACTCATTTATTGCACAAAGTAAATTATAATCTGAGATTATGTGTAATGTGTATATCATATCTTCTATGCTTTTTGTTTCTGAACAGTAAAAATACTATAGATTCATTGATTTAACACATTTATTAATACTAAGCACTTACTGTAGGCAAGACAGAGTGTATCCTAGGGACTGGTTATATGGTGGTGAGAATAGAGAGTCACTCACATGCTCATCCCAAGGGCGGTACTATAAAGACCTTAATGTTGCTTCAAGCTAGATGAGCTCAAGGACCTCACATTCAGGGGTAGAAGAGGCCTATTCCATTGTGTGGGTCTTTTGACTAATATAAAGCTGAGAAGCCTTTTTCTTGGATCACAAATTTTTTGTCATGTATTACTTCTTTGGTTACATGTTAATAGGCACCTTATAGACCAGAATAATCATTAGTGAGTTAAAAAGTGAACAGACTATGAAGATATTCAGAAGACAAACATTTTTTTTAGACTCAGAAAAATATATCTTCTTTATCAGTTTGTCTTTATTTATTTTTTAACCAAATATTTATTGTGTTACCTAGTTGTAGATTCTTCTATCAGATTCCATTGCAGCCAGTGGGTTGAAAAGTTATTATAAGAAGAAAAGGAAGGACCTGAGGAATAATCTATGCTTTTAAAAAATGTCCATAGAAATGTCCATAGAAATTTTTCTTAATATTGCTGAACTGTTTCTTGGATGAGTTATGCAAATGACTAAGTAAAGAAGTCTTATAAAATGCTTGTGGATCTTGGGGTGAAGGGTCTAATTAAGTGAGCATTACTATTTTAATTATTTTCTGGGCATGGTGTAAAATAATTATGGCTGGATAACAGGAATAGTTGTTCCTTGAAATAACTAACTCAGCAGCCTACTAGGGAGGTTATGATCTTGGACTTGTAAGCTTGGTTGAGTCATTAAGTAACAGAGAGCACAGTCTAATTAAATTTGACATACTCACATGGGGAATCATACCCACAGGTAGTTCTCCAGTATGGAACTTTAGGAAGGATTTTTCTTTTTCTTTTTCTTTTTTTCTTTTTTTTTTAAGAAAAGTTCATTAGAAATAGACGGAGGGGAAAAGTTTGAAAATGAAAATTTATGAAATCTGTGAAGGAACCACTTTAAAATATTCCCCTGGAGGAAGAATTAGAGCTGTGAAAGCATCAGACATTTCCAAAGCGTTATACAATCTTCTATAGAGTTGGTATGCACAAAGGGTCAGGCCTCAGGCAGCAACATTGTGGGACTAGAATCACCATGAACCTTAAGAAGACATGTCATTAAATACTGTCAAATTCAAACAGGTATCATTAGGGAACTTGGCATGTCTTATTTTGAAACCTGTACAATGGTGTCAACATTAAATACAATCCTAAGAGAATCACTCATAATATCATTGCTTTAAGAAAACTCTTTTGCTTTTTTATTTAAATTTCTTTCAATATGAATTCATATTTTATGTGGTTGAAATACTAAAATGCAAACCATTTTCTAGCCTGATTTTTAGTTAAAATGATATCCTAAATATTTTCAATTCTTTTTATATTCTTAAATATTCTATCTTTAAATGGCTTATAATATTTTATTGAATTAATAAGCCACAGAAGATCAAGGTCTTATTTTTGAACATTTACATTGATTCCTAATTTTGATCACTATAGAGACATTTGATTTCTGGTTATTTAAAACAGTTTCTGGTATAAGTAAGTATTCAAAAACTATTTGTAAAGAAAATACCATTATTTTTTATCCTTCCTTGGCTAGAATTACCAGGGATGTCATTCTGATTTTGGAATTTCCTTTACTTATCCACTAAAAGTTTAGACTTTTGGTGCCACCAAATTTCATCAATACATTTCAGTCTCAACCAAATCCAATATTCATTTTATGTTAAGCATTTAAACATTAATGTGAGCTAATCGTTTTTATTTGGCTTGCTTTGCATTTTGTCTACTACAGTAAAGAAGAATGTTTTACCCTTTGTGAATTTTATGCATTTTAAAAAGTGGATATTCATGGGAAAACCACAGACATTTAAGTGCTATTTAAAAATGGGGAGAGGATGAAAGGTGAGAGAAAAGAGCATCAGAGACATGAGAGATGTTAAACTCTTGCGCATCACCCATCCTGGCCTCTCTTAAGTGCTGCACGTTGGCCTTTCTTCTCTTTCTTTCCCATTCCCGGCTCTACACCCTGTTCACAACACCAAACTCTTAAGCACAGCTCTTATTTAACAGACTTCACACCCAGACCAAAAGTGCAGCCAACAAAATTAGGATGGAAAATTATGTTTAAGCCTTTTCCTACTCACATTTAAATAGCTAGATATAGGAATGCATTTATACCCTGAAGGGGAAACTTAAAAAAATTTTTAAATGAGCACCAAATAAGTGGTTATTAAAAAGTAATTTCATCCACGGCAGGTGAACTGTCAGCCCCATTGGATGCCAGCACTGTGGAAGTAAGAATGTATCTAATTGTTTTTTATTAAGAATAGGCATAACATTATAGAAAGTCAAAGCTGGAAAAAGTCTTAGGGATCACCCTCAATTTACAAATGATGAACTAGGTCCAGAGAGGCAACGTGATTCTCAACCTGTTAGTGTTGAAATCAGAAGTTGAACCCAGATCAGTAGGTTTGTAGGTCCCCAACTGTAGATTCTCTCTTGCTCCTGCAAAGAGAAGCAGCCACCTATACTAGGTGATGGAGGTGAAGCCATGAGGTGAGTAGTCTTCTCACACCTATAAGTAATAGATGCTCACCAACTCTCTAGAATGACCCTCACACTGTGAATCTGTGATCAAGAAATCTTTAGGGAAGATTAGTATAAAAAGATCATATCAATGTTTAGTCACCCTCTACCTGCTCACACCCCCCCACACACATACACACACTTAAGAATGCAAAGAGAAGCAGCTACCTATACCAGGTGATGGAGGTGAAGCCATGAGGTAAGTAGTCTTCTCACACCTATAAATAATAGATGCTCACCAGCTCTCTAGAATGACCCTCACACTGTGAATCTGCGATCAAGAAATCTTTAGGGAAGATCAGTATAAAAAGATCATGTCAATGTTTAGTCATCCTCTACCTGCTCACACACTCCCCTACACACATTCACACACTTAAGATTACAAAGTGTTACACGTGGAGGTTTTCAGATGCTTTCTGCAATGTGATGTGTTCCTTGGAATCTGTCCAGGGTCAGAGTGGGGGTGAAAGGGAGGGATATGAAAGCAGAGCTTTTTCTGGTGCCTCAGTAGTCACAGCTCTGTCATGGATCTCACATACCCAAAATTTGTGTGACATTTATACCCATGATAGTTCTGCCTCTCTCATACAAGCAGACATAAAGACACACATGGGCATGAAATACACATAGGTATATGGAGATTGCTGATAGAAACAAAGCTATCATATGCTACAGAAAAACATGGAAATTCAAATAAGTGGAATGGCTGAATGTTCTCCTTAGCTAGTTAGGAAGTGAGGTGGGAGGAGGGAGGGCTGTCATTTCAGATTCCGAGAGAGCCAAAACCTGCCTCTATTAGTTTTTCAGACGTGTTGACTTAGGGAAGCATTTACTTTCAGAGTCTCAATTTTCTTGTGTATAAAATGGGGTGGATTATATTTTATATAGGTCTTTTTATGATAAAATGAAATAACATAAACAAGTAGCTTATGTATTTGGAATAAATGCTTGCATTATTTTCATTGTTTCCCTTTGTCTTAGTCTCACAGCCAGGACTGGAACCTTGCTACTTGAATCCCATTTAATGCTCTTTTGACTACAGAATGGCTGCTTATTCTGACTATGTCAGAATTGTTTTCCTATCCATCCTGCTTGATTACAGCAGTAGATAAGTGGCCCCCAAATCCCTTATCTCATTCCTCGGTTCCAGTTTGATAAATACAAATCCTGAAACTCCTAAAGGTATGATGTTCGAGAATCCATAATGGCTGCTCCGTAATACAACAAATCCTGACACATGATTGGAATAAAGAATCGGTGCCTCAAACTGCCTACCTTTTCTAATGCTTGGCAACACAAAATGTCCCAAAGTCCCAACACTCCCATTTCCAGTGACTGATAAATTATCCCCCATTATATATTTTCCCATCTTTAGCTTCAGTTCTAATCTTAGCTCCCTCAGTCACTTGTCACTCTTCCTTTGAATTTTTGTTCCTATTAAAGCTGTATTTTCTCTGTGTGTGTGTGTGTGTGTGAGTGTGCATATCATACACATATAATGCACATTTCATATTGTATATATTTGCATATATTATATATTACATATACATGTATGCATACACACACATATATACACAATAATACATATGCAAATGAAGGGCAAAATAACAAGATATGTTATTAAAGTGTATATAGTTCTAATTCCCCACATCCTCATTAACATTTATTGTCTTTTAGCTTATGAGAATAGCTGCTCTGACAGGTGTGTGGTGAACCTCATTGTAGTTTTGATTTGAATTTCTCTGATGAGTAGTGATGGTGAACATTTTTTTTATACCTGTAGGCCCGCAGTAAATCTTCTTCAGAGAAATGTCTATTCAAGTCAATAGTCCATTTTGAAAAATCTGGTTATTAGGTGTGTTTATTTTGAATTGAATGAATTTCTTATATATTTTGGTGTAGGTTTGCAAATACTTTCTCCCATTCCATGGGTTGTCTTTTTACTTTGTAGAGTGTTTCCTTTGGTATACAGAAAACTTTTCAGTTCGATATAGTCTTACTTGTCTATTTTTGTGCTGTTGCCTGGACCTCTTGGACACTGTTCGTGGGAATGCAAAATGGCTTATCCACTATGGGAAACAGTATAGAGTTTCCTCAAAAAGTTAAAAATAAAGTACCATATGATCCAGTTATTATTATTTCTGAATACATAAGAAAAATAATTCAAATCTGAATTTCAAAGAGATATTAGCACTCCCATGTTTATTATAGGATTATTCACAATGCCCATCTAATGCCCATCAACAGATGAACAGACACAGGACTTAAACATACAAAAAAAAATGGAATACTATCCAACTTTAAAACAAAGAAATTCTGCAATATGAGAATTTTGCAGAATCTCAATATGGATGGCCACTGAGGACATTATGATAAGTTTAATTAAATTAAATACAAAAAAGCAAGTACTTCATGAGTCTATTTATATGAGATATCAAAAATAATCAAATTTATAAAAATCAAGGAGTGGACTGTTGGTTGTCAGGGACTAGGGACAGGGGTAATGGGGAGTTACTAATCAATGGGCTTGAAGTTTAGTTAAACAAGATAAATAAGCTCTAGAGCTTTACTGAACAATATGCTTTAGACAAAAATAATGCATTGTCTAGTTAAAATCTGGTAAAAGTAGAACTCATGTTAACTTCTGTTACCACAACTAAATTTTTTAGTCTGTGTGTAGTTTTTGATGCTAGAACTCAAGGGCAGACACATAAATTTTTACTGATAAAAATCTATGAACCCATTCAGAGTAAGTTAAAAATTAATGCAAGGGCTGGGGTTATGGCTCAGTGGGTAGAATGCTTGCCTTACAGGAACAAGGCCCTGGGTTCTAATCCCCAGCACCACACACACACACACACAAACACACACACACACACACACACACACACACACACACAAATGAATGCAGAGGGGAGATGCAGCCCAATTAGTAGTGAAGAACAGGGTCATGGGATTTTGTAAGTAAACTCACACAGGACTGCTGAGCACAGAGAATACCTCAGTGCTGTACATAAATGCTGGAAATGAATTTGGTAAATCTATATTTAAACTGTTGACAAATGGGGAGAGAGGATAAGGGAGATCAGTGGAGGCAAGGAGTCTTTAAAGATATATAGAAAAATTGTGAACATATTCTGGTAGTAAATAATCAGAAGAAATCTACTTTCTGTACCTTATAAATGGAGCTTATTTTGTAGAGCATGCTGTAATCTTTGCATTCCATAAGTAGTCTCTACAGGTAGGATGTTGACTTTTGAACCATGTTATTTCTGTCTTGTTCTGATTCCATCATAAGCTTGTATCTTCATTCTTTTTCCTCCAGTCTATGAATCTGCCTTTTCTAATGTCTATTGGGCCCTCCCATTCTTGGAAGATGACTACATACATGTTCCTCCTCCCCAACTCCCCACATTTTGCCCCCCTTCTTCATTTCAGACTTCACAGCTACTGCCTTTCTTTATTGCCTGGCAGTACAGTAGCAATTTCACATATTGAAAGAGTTTAAAACTAGACATGTTTTATGCCAAGTTTTAAAATGTGCTGTCCTTTCACTGGAACAACAGTTGGGAATGAAGCCTCCCTCAAGCCCTGTGAAGGACTCCCTAGGTTTTGGTCTAAGCTGGGAACTTTTCAGGGGTTCCTGTGGTTCCCCTCTGCATTCCCTATCCCAGCAAGTATGCAGATGCAATCAAAGTGGTATGAAGGTTTGGAACAAAGGTGCCAGGATTAGAAATGCTTAGTTTCAAGCATTAATCTGAGCAAATGGCTTACCCTTTCTAATCATCAGTTTTACCATTTGTAATTGAAGATGTTAATACCTTCATAAAACTTTTTTTATAGATTTTTTGAGAGAGAGAGAGAGAGAGAGAGAGAGAGAGAGAGAGAGAGAGAGAGAGAAGAGAGAAGAGAGAATTTTAATGTTTTTTTTTTTTTTTAGTTTTTTTAGTTTTCGGCGGACACAACATCAAACCCGGGCCGCACGCACGCCAGGCAAGCGTGCTACCGCTTGAGCCACATCCCCAGCCCTTCATAAAACTTTTATATGAAATAAATAAATAAGAAAGCACTATGTAAAATGTTCATCATAGTGCTTGGCATATGGTGGCACTCCAAAATAAGTGAAGACAAAACTGTGATCCAATGTATTTTTCTCATTAGACTGTAAATTGCTTAAGGTAAGGACTGGCTCTGTGTCAGTGCAGAACATAGTAGGCATTTAATTGATCTGAAAGAAATACCAGATTCCATGCATTTGTGAACAATCATAAAACTGGAGCTCATGGGATTAGGTAAATTGTTCAAAGGCAGTCATTGTTAGAAGAGCTAGAATTTGACACAGATATATTTGATTAGATGTTGCCATTCTCTCTTTGATAATGTGACTGCTTTCATCAGTTTCTTCAGTTTATGAAAGGTTAGCTCTTGCTTTTGCAAGCGGATTGTCTTGAGCTGTATGGGGTTGGTGATGAAAACAGCTATAAATTCTTGGGACTTGATATTAAACTGTTTTGGCTCAATTACCTGCATGAATTTATCTGTTTGGTGAAGGTGTGGGCTCATACCACAACAGCCACCAGCAGTGAGAATTAATCTCCTGAGTCTTAATTAAAACAGTCTTTGGAGAATACAACTGCCTCAGGAAGTGCCAGAAATCTCATTTGAAAGCTTCCTGATTGTGATATTTCCAATGTCATATTGCAGATTCAAGAAACTTGGGTGTTTGGAATAAGAACAGCCTCACTCTAAGTGCTTATCTTAACCAACAAACCATCTGTTCTTCTTCCATCATGGTTTTGAACAGTACATAAGAACAAGCATTCCTCTTCCTGTCCCATTTTGCATCTGAACATGATCTATTTCCAAAGTAGTTTATTTCTCTCCTTTCCTCATCAAGTAAAGCAGAAACTAGCTGTGAATATTTCAACAGAACTGAAATAATATCCACCCCTTTTGAATACCTCCTCTCCTCCTCTCCAACACTTTTTAAATTTCCTGTTTTAAACTCATGGTGATTTCAGGGAAGTTGGTTTTTTTTTTTTTTTTTTTTACTATTCACATTCAATTCATTACTTTGCCTGCTAATTTTGTTTTTCCTAAACAGTTTCTTGTATCTCTCCCTTCCTTTTCACTTCATGCATTATATTATTACAACATTTTTCCCCACTAGATTCTCCTATGCTCATATTATCTCATACAAGATGTAAGAGTAATTGGCTTTAGGTATTAAAGCAGTGCTGCCAGAAAGAATAAACTAATTTGATCATGTGCTCTATTACAAGATGTACAGTACTTAGAACAAGGACAGTGAATGTCACTTTTCTTCTCTGTCCTTATCAGAACATACTTAGAGTATCTGGATACAAAAAGACAGCACCAAACTGAAAAAGGTCCATTGCAAAATAATCCAGATGGCTATAGACCTGAAGTCATAGGAGGTAAGGGGTAAGCTTAAAATCCTGAGAAAGTTTATTTGAAACTAAAAAGGTTAAAGGACATGACAAGCCTAGATATAAAGGGATGTTATATAGTAGGAAGTTAAACTTGTTTTTCTGGATTTTGCATAATACAACTTGAACCCCTGCTTGGAGAACATAGATAAGCAGATTTTAGATTCATCTCAGAAATAATTTTCTATTATCCAAAGTTATATAAAAAAGGAGTACACACCTGGGGAAGTAGTGACTTTTCTGTTTAAACAACTGATGCATAGTTATTCCAGATTCCGTAGATCATATTCATGCACAGGGAAAGGGAATAAACCGCAGACCCCTGAAGTCCTTTGCAATGCTGTGTTTCTGATTCTACAATCATTCGAGCCTTGTGATTCACCACTTTCTTATGAAGCCTTTTTGTATCAATCAACTGCATTATTCTTACATACTATGTTTATACTGATTACTGTTCCATTGCACATATATGGCCACAGTGTAGACAGTTCCTGCCCATCATCTTGCTCAAAGTCAATTCAAGGAATCTTCTCTATGTAAATGTACCTTTTAGATTGCATGGTGGTTGGATTAGTTAGGGTGCAGGCTAGGAGTCAGTAACAAATATGCCAGGAAGACAAAGAAAACAATCAAACAACACAGAGAATGAAATGCTATAGAAGTCCATTTCCTCTCAAGTAGTGGTTCAGAAGTAGGCAGCCTAATGAAAGTGATTTTGCATCTTGATTAATTATCTCCATCTCTGGAAATCAGCTATCCTTCTCCTTCTCACCTTATAGCCTCAGGGTCTAAAAAGGTGCCTAGGAAGTCAGTGCTTGATAGCTTAAACAGCAAACTTGGAGTGGATGCAAGTTTGTGTAAGTCTCTGGCACTTACACTGAAAACTGGCCTCATGTTTACACTCCACTTCAAGGAAGACACAGTTGAGGAAGAGAGTCTCTTGAGTGACCAAGAACCTACTAAGAATCCATTATAGATGAGAGAGAGAATGGATATTGGAGAATATCCCAACAGTTGGCCAGAGCAACCCCATAGCAATTTTCTCCTTATTTGTTCCTATACTATTTTTTTTGTTTGCTACATTTTATGACAGCAAATGTTATAAACTTCTTCAGGGCAGGAATAATAACCCTTATTCTTGATCCATCTAAGCCCCATGTGTCCAGTATAATACCCTGTACATGCCGAGTTCTTAGTTAAGTCTTCTTTGAATGAACAGATGAACAAATAAATAAGGATGACCCAAAATGTCATTTTAAAGTCCCATTAGCATTTCTTGGAGAGTTTGGTTATTTTATTACCCTCTACTTCTTCTAAGACTTTAAAAAATATTTAGTCACAGTCTGTTGAGTTTCAATATTTCTCCTCTTTTCATTATTCTTTTTACTGTGTGGGGATGACTCTGTCATGTCTATTCCCTGCTAGCTCCTTCATATATTTTTAAAGTCGCATGCTTACCCTTTAAACGAGAGCACACCTTCTAAATAGAAACTCAGGGCCTTATGCCACACAACAGAACTGATTCTTGGCTTTTCAGCAGAGGAACATTTTCTCACAGGGAGATCAACAATGCACTTTCACTCTGGGCTAGAGTTGAGGTATAGGGCACTTGGTAGTATGATCAGTTGTTTGAATAGAACCTGATCTGCAGAGCTGAGCTTAACGCACACATTAGTTGAGATAATTATAACCTTTTTTTTCAAGTTTTATTTTGAATCATAATTTTCCATCAAGTTCTATTAAAAGTTTAGGGATGAATTTGTATGTTTTAAGTTTGTGGCCCTTGATATATTAATAATTTCAGCATCCTCTGGTTTTTCAATATGAATTCTCTATGTTTTAAAATGTCCCACAATTCTTTTTGTAAAAATAAATTTATTGTGGTAAAAACACTGACACTGACAATTTTTTAAATGCACAATGTGTGGTTGAGTGCAGGTACAGTGCTGCACAGCACATAGCTAGAGCTTATTCCTCTTGCTTAAGTGATACTGTATGCTCTTTGATGAGTAACCTCCCCCCCATTCCCACACTCCCAGCCCTTGGCAACCTCCATTCTCCTCTTTGATTCTCTGAATTTGATTATTTTATATACTTCATGGAAGTGGAATCATGCAGTACTTGTCTTTTATTATTTCACTTAGTATAATGTCCTCCAAGTCCATCCATTTTGCCCCATATTGTGGGATCTCTTTTTAAAACACTGAGTAATATCCAATTGTATGTTTATACTGCATTTCCACATTTTCTTTATCCATCCACCTGTTATTGGGCATTTAGTTTATTTCTAAGTCCTCTCTGTTGTGAACAGTGCTGCAGAGAACATAGTAGTGCTAAGTGCTCTTTGAAGTCCTGATTTCAATTCAAAATGATATAGGTGCTATGGAAAACATGGAGCTTTCACAAAAAAAAAATTAAAAATGGAATAACCATATGATCTAGCAATCCCAATTCTTGTATCCATAGATCTTTTAAAATGAGACTTGGTAATGGACAGTGAAGCTTCAGGATCCTTGAATATAGTTTTTAAATGTATAAACTAAAAGGTAATTCATAGCAAATTCTTATCATACTGGGATTTCTCACTTAATGACAAGACTAGCAAGCTTAATTCTTTATATAGGTTATACTTTTATTGCAGTAAAGCAACCTAACTCAGTACCGTAAAAGGCCAATAAATCATTTCCTTGCAATCTGCTGTCTCCATTACCTGCTACCCTAACACCTGCACACAGGTTACACTCATCCAATTGACATACATGGAAGGATGCTACAAGAAACAAGCAATTAGGCAAACTTCTCTAAAGCTTATGTTGATGATTTTTGTAAGCTTTAAACATTAGTTAGATGATCATTAAATGCTTAAATAAATATTTGTAGTATCTAATCAACTCAGAACGGTGTTTTTGAAGCTCATTTTACTTTTGTAGTTTCTTTGAAGTTGTATTGTGTCTTTAAATAAAGTGCTTTAAATTAAATCTCAGCTTAATAGAATAAATGGCAAAAGCAAAATTGTAAAGTGAATATGCTCAGAAGAATGTCAGTCTGTGTAGACTTGTTTGTCAATTAATCCCTTCTTTAGTCTGTTCAGAATTGACTTTTACTGTAATTCTGATTTTTGTCAGGAATTATTGTAGCATTAGCATAAAGGGGTGGGGGAACCCTTCACTTTTAGCATATTTAAAATGTGTTGAGATGGTAACTCTCTCCTCAAACCTGAGTTGTTTTGCACCTAGGACTGAACTTTGTACATTTTTCCAATTGGCTGATCTTAAGCATTCTCTCAATTCCAACTCCATTTATTTGATATCACAGCACACATGGTTCATTATTTTCCAGAAGTAGTAGACTGTGAATTGCCTCATGGCTGCTCAACAAACTGTGTCAAGCAATAAAATCCTGTGTCACTGGATTGGGTATAAGCCTTCTTCCTTAGTATTCTTTTCATAGTCTTTATCACAATAAGAAGCTGATTGTAACCTGACTTCTCTTCTATTACATGTAGGGAAGCACAATCAGAATACGGACACAAGTTTTAACCCATGGAACCAAGGTTTCCTACCATCAAGTTTCTGCTGCTCATCCCTCACATTTGTTTATTTCTGAAAGTAAATGGGGAAAGATAGCATAGATCTCATTGAAAAAGAAGTGATATGGGTCTCTTTTTTTATTTTTTGAGATGAACTCTGACCAAAAATTACTTTAAAAAATATATACAGTAATCGTACATATTTATAGAGTACAGCATGATCGTTCTATACATGCATATGATATATAATGATAAAAATCAAGACAATCATCATTTCCCTGTCTTTAAATTTGCATCATTTCTTTGTGTTTAGAGCTTTCAATTTCTTCCTTTTAATTCTTTATAAAATATGGAATAAATTGTAAGCTGTAAGCACCCTACTGTGCTGTAGAACATGAGATCTTATTAGCCCCAACTGTATTTTGGTGCCCATTATCCAACCCTCTTCTCCTTTCCTTCCCTTCTCTCCCCAACCTCTAATGATGACTATTCTACTCTCTATTTTCTATAAAATAAATTTTTAGCCTCCATGTATGGCTGAGAACATGTTGCTATTTTTCTGTGATGGACTAATTTAGTTTCTCCCATGTTCTCACCAATAACCTTTTTTTTAAAGGTGGAACAGTATTCCATATTTTATATATATATATATATATATATATATATATATATATATATATATATATAATATGTCATTCTCCTCCTGTTTTTCTCCACCATCATCATTAAAAACATCATCATTATCACAAATAAAGTGTAGACATGTTTACTCTCAAGCAGTTTCCCATCAGGGGGATAGTTTTAGAAAGGTAAAATCCCAAAATGTATCTGTTGAATTTAGGATCCCAAACTAAAGACAAAAATTCCAACCAACTGGTTGATCACTGTTTGCTTTTCTCTGGTCTTTACCTTAACTCATCATATATATATATATATATATATATATATATATAAAACTCATATATTATAAAACTCATATATTATAAAACTCATATATTATAAAACCATCTTTTAAAAAAATCCATTCTCCTATCAGTTGACACTTAAATTGATTTCATACCTTGAATTTTGTAAATAATGCTATAAAGAACATATAAGACTGTGGACATCTCTTTAACAAACTGATTTGATTTGCTTTGTGATTATTACTTTTTGATGATCTGGGACTAGGGATGTAGTTTATTAGTAGAGCACTTGCCTGGCATGCATGAGGCCCTGAGCTCAAATCCCAGCACCATACACATACAAAAAAAAAAAAAAAGGAAAAAAAGGACATTTTAATGATCTATTTCCATTTTTCATTTGATTATTGACTATTAGATGTTATTCCTATTGCTGGTCTATACGACTGAGTTTATGTTTATAAATCACCACCACCACTACCATGACTACCACCTTACACCTTACTCCTGCTCCTTCTTTTTTTTCTCTTCCTGTTTTTCTCCACCATCATCATCAACAATATCATCATTATTACAAATAAAATGTGGACATGTTTACTCTCAAACTGTTTCCCATCAGGACGACAGTTTTAAAAAGGTAAAAGTCCCAAAATGTATTTGTTGAATTTAGGATCCCAAACTAAAGACAAAAATTCCAACCAACTGGTTGATCACTGTTTGCTTTTCTCTGCTCTTTACCTTAACTCATCTTAGTTCTCCAAAATCAAAGCCTCCTTCTGTTCCCCACACAGATAAACTTGGTACACACTTACTAAAAGCACAGTGACATAAAAGACACTGCTATTTGAGTCTTACTGGCTTAAATAATCCTACATATTCAAAATGATTAAAAAATTGCATTCATAGGACCAAAAGAAATTTAAAATCAGCACAGATTTTTACAGTGGAGTAGAACATTGAGAGGGTATTTATTTATTTATTTATTTTATTAGTTGTTCAAAACATTACAAAGTTCTTGACATATCATATTTCATACATTTGATTCAAATGGATTGTGAACTCCCATTTTTACCCTATATACATAATGCAGATTCACATCGGTTACACATCCACTTTTTTACCTACTGCCATACTAGTGTATGTTGTATTCTGCTGCCTTTCCTAACCTCTACTATCCCCCCTCCCCTCCCCTCCCCTCCCTTCCCCTCCCCTCTCATCCCCTCTTTTCCTGTCTTCTCTCCCTACACCATCTACTGTAATTCATTTCTCTCTCTTGTTTTTCCCCCTTTCCCCTCACTTCCTCTTATATGTAATTTTGTGTAACAATGAGGGTCTCCTTCCTTTACCATGCAATTTACCTTCTCTCTCTCTTTCCCTCCCCTCTCTCATCCCTGTTCAGTGGTGATCTTCTCATGCTCTTCCTCTCTATTCTGTTCTTAGTTGCTCTCCTTATATCAAAGAAGACATTTGGCATTTATTTTTTAGGGATTGGCTAGCTTCACTTAGCATAATCTGCTCTAGTGCCATCCATTTCCCTGGAAATTCCATGATTTTCTCATTTTTTAGTGCAGAGTACTACTCCATTGTATATAAATGCCACATTTTTTTTTTATCCATTCATCTATTGAAGGGCATCTAGGTTGGTTCCACAATCTATCTATTGTGAATTGTACTGCTATGAACATTGTTGTAGCTGTGTCCCTATAGCATGCTCTTTTAAGGTCTTTAGGGAATAGACCGAGAAGGGGAATAGCTGGGTCAAATGGTGGTTCCATTCCCAGCTTCCCAAGGAATCTCCATAATGCTTTCCAAATTGGCCACACCAATTTGCAGTCCCACCAGCAATGTACAAGTGTACCCTTTTCTCCACATCCTCACCAGCACTTGTTGTTGTTTGACTTCATAGTGGCTGCCAATCTCACTGGAGTGAGATAGTATCTTAGGGTGCTTTTGATTTGCATTTCTCTGACTGCTAGAGATGGTGAGCATTTTTTTATGTACTTGTTGATTGATTGTATGTCCTCCTCTGAGAAGTGTCTGTTCAGGTCCTTGGCCCATTTGTTGATTGGGTTATTTGTTATCTTATTGTCTAATTTTTTGAGTTCTTTGTATACTCTGGATATTAGGGCTCTATCTGAAGTGTGAGGAGTAAAAATTTGTTCCCATGATGTAGGCTCCCTATTTACCTCTCTTATTGTTTCTCTTGCTGAGAAAAAACTTTTTAGTTTAAGTAACTCCCATTTGTTGATTCTTGTTATTAACTCTTGTGCTATGGGTGTCCTATTAAGAAATTTGGAGCCCGACCCCACAGTCTGTGGGTCGGAGCCAACTTTTTCTTCTATCAGATGCAGAGTCTCTGATTTGATATCAAGCTCCTTGATCCATTTTGTGTTAACTTTTGTGCATGGTGAGAGAAAGGGATTCAGTTTCATTTTGTTGCATATGGATTTCCAGTTTTCCCAGCACCATTTGTTGAAGATGCTATCCTTCCTCCATTGCATGCTTTTAGCCCCTTTATCAAATATAAGATAGTTGTAACTTTGTGGATTAGTCTCTGTGTCCTCTATTCTGTACCATTGGTCCACCCACCTGTTTTGGTACCAGTACCATGCTGTTTTTGTTACTATTGCTCTGTAGTATAATTTGAAATCTGGTATTGCTATACCGCCTGATTCACACTTCCTGCTTAGAGTTGCTTTTACTATTCTGGGTCTTTTATTATTCCATATGAATTTCATGATTGCTTTATCTATTTCTACAAGAAATGTCATTGGGATTTTGATTGGCATTGCATTGAACCTATAGAGAACTTTTAGTAATATCACCATTTTGATGATATTAGTTCTGCCTGTCCATGAACAGGGTATATTTTTCCATCTTCTAAGATCTTCTTCTATTTCTCTCTTTAGGGTTTTGTAGTTTTCATTGCGTAAGTCTTTCACCTCTTTTGTTAGGTTGATTCCCAAATATTTTATTTTTTTTGAGGATATTGTGAATGGGGTGTTTTTTCTCATTTCCATTTCAGAAGTTTTGTTGCTGATATACAGGAATGCCTTTGATTTATGCTTGTTGATTTTATATCCTGCCACTTGAGAGGGTATTTATATAAAAATAATATATATCACTCCTTGATCTATATCCAAAGAACTTAAAATCAGCATACTATAGTAATGCAGCCACATCCATGTTCATAGCAGCTCAATTCACAAAACTAAACTTCGAAGGCAACCTAGATGCCCTTCAATAGATGAATGGATAAAGAAACTGTGGTATATATATACACAATGGAATACTACTCAGCATTAAAAGAGAATAAAATTATGGCATCTGCAGGTAAATGGATGGATTTGGAGAATATCATGCTAAGCCAATTAAGCCAATCCCCAAAAAAACAAAGGCCAAATGTTCTTCTCTCTGATAAGTGGATGCTGTTTCATAACTGGGAGCAGGAAGGTGTGGGAATAAATGGAGGGACTTTTACTGGACAAAGGAGAAGGTAGGGAGGTACATGGAGCAGGAAATATGGTGAAATGAGATGGACATCATTACCTTAGGTACATGTATGACTGCACATATGGTATGATGCTACATCATGTCCAACCATAGAAATGTTTTTAAGTTGTGCTGCAATTCTGTACAATGAATCAAAATGCATTTGGCTGTCATATACACCTAATTAAAATGAATAAATTAATTTAAAAAATAAACAAAAAGGTAATTGATAAAATATATCTATTCATGATAAAAAACATTTTGTAAATTAGGATCAAAGGAAATGTCCATACCTCATAAAGAAAATCTCAAAATTTTAGAAGATCTTTAATGATGAAATTTATTCAGTAATAATACAAAGATGCTCGATATCATAGCATCTCAATGAAAATCCCATACTCAGCACAACAAAACAAATAAAAGAAATAAAAGACTTGACGACTGGAAAGCAAGAATAGGAATAGGAAAAAAAAAAGTAGGAAAGCTCTTTCTATTTTTATAAAATGTGGTTCTCTACATAAAATTAGAGGATTTATAAACTATTAGAAAGTACCAAAACAGTTTAGGAAAGTGGTTGGCTGCAAAAATCAATACACAAAAATCAATTGTGTTTGTATATTTCAGCAACAAAGAACACACATCAATGTATCTTCTCTTCTGGTACCTTGAGTTGTACTTAACTGGAGGCTTGACTGCTTACCTTGCAGAGTAGGTGAAGGTGAGGGGACTTGCAGCCATAAGACAAAAGTAGCAGTATTCTGGAGCAGTGCATTAGGGGACTAGGAAAGGCTTTCTGGAATAGGAATTACTGGAACTAGTATTGAATATGTGCAGGAATGAGCCAAAGAAAAGAATGTGGCTGGGCGGAACAAGGGGAGTTCTGGCTAAAGTGCTATGTAATAAAGACATGGGGGCTAGGGCAAACACTGAATTGCAAGAACTACAGAATGAATAGAAGACCTCAGGGGAGGAGGTGAGTTTATTAGCTTGTCAGGTCACAAACTAAGTAGCTTCCTAAGGGGAAGCTCTAAAATTCTCTAAGGATGGAATGGAAACTCATGGTGTTTATGCTAATTAAAGATGAAAAGTCAGCACCCTGTATAGGACAGAATGAGCTTATTGGTCTCCCTGCATTTGGTGAAAAGTCATTTTTTACGGGTCAGGAAAGGCTTCAGTCAAGGTCTGAGAGTGGGGGAAAGGAGTCACTACAAGTTCAGGGAACTTGAACAGCTTCAGCTAGTTGGTAGAGTGGCATTGAAACACAGCATTTCAATTCTGTATCTCCTGGGTGAGTGCCTTAGTAAATTGAACAGTTTCCTTTTAGAAAAGTAAAGAAGAGTGACTGGATCTACGTCAGAGGCCTTTTAAGGGGTCTGCTACCCTGTAGGCAACAGGGACTCACTGAAGGGCTCCATAATAGCATGGCACAGACAGATGTCGCCTCAGGCCAGGGCGCTCTGGCAGCCAAGCACAGGAGGGTCCTGATGAGAGTCACAGAGATGAGGTGACTATTTGTGACTCTTCCAAAGAGAAATCAATTTACTTTTATGAAAAGACACTAAAGGCACAAAGATGAGTAAGACACCATCCCCGCCTTTCTCAGAGGTGTTAACATTTTGAATGTTTGGATGTGCTTGCTGTAAAGAGGCAAGGCTGTTTTTAAATCTGCACTGGCTGGTGCCGCCTGAGCATTACCAGGGCCTGAAGGGAGGCTGTGCTTTGGAATGGCAATTAACAGTCTGGGCACAGGCTAGGAACCAATGCATGCAAATGAAAAACAAACAAACCTGAAGGTGGGATGGAGAGAGGGAGGAACAGAGGGGAGGGACAGGGAGCTGATGAAAAAGAGAACCCACCCATCCGATGAATTCTTCTCTGCTCTTGCTTTCAAACTGCACAGGGTTGGCTAAGCATGCACCTCACTTGTTAATCTCCTTTTTGCATCCCTGTTTTTGTGGCTGTCAGAACTCCATATTATGCAAATTGGGCTTAAGCAATTAAGGCAATAATGTTTCCCTTGAAGAGTTTGACAAGGTGGTGGGAGCTTGGGCTGAATTTCTCAGACAGGAGCTTGGATGCTTATTTACCTACAAATAGAAGAGAACAAGAAAAGGGAAAACACTGCAGCACCAGGCTCACCTGAGCTGAGCTGCTGCTTTCTCTTGCTTTTCCTTGGTTGCTTCAGAGAAGAACAAAGGGTCACTCTATGGCATTAGTGGGTGGTAAATTTAGAACAAATGAACACTTTTCCCAAGATGTCAGCTTTAACCTGTTGAATCACAGCTGCAGAAGGCCACTGAATCAATTCCTCTGGCAGGAATTTCGAGCAAACTGGGTGATTTCATGATAAATAACATTTGAAGTCACGGGGCTATGTGTCTCCTGTTTAGGGTCATGAGCTGATTGTCTGCAGAGAAGCCAGGCCAGAAAGCCAGAGTTTGTCTGTGACAAACTGAATTGCACAGTACATGAGAATGGCACAGCTACTTTCTTCCAAAAAAACCTATTTTTGAAAGGAAACCAGATAAAATGCATTGGACTTTGAATTGGAAATAGTACATTTCACATTTCTATATACAAGGAATGATACCCACGTGATGCTACCTTCAATTTGAACATGGGGCTAAAAACCCTTCTCTTACAGCCGTTCATACATTATCCCCCTTCTAACACTTATGTGATTGAAACTTCTCAGAATGTCAGGATGTACGTAGAAAATGGTACCCTTTCTCTTGTCTGGCATTTAATGTTAACTTCCCAGCCTCTTGTTAATTGGTCAACAAGTAGCTAAGAAATACCTGCTATGCTTGTAGCATCATGTGTATATGTGTGTTGGAAAAAGTGAGGTTGTGCACAAAAGTAATAATATATCTCTCCTCACCTCCTGATTTCTCCTACATGCTTGCATAATTTTCAAATTCCCTCATGTGCAATCATTTGTTAAGCATACTCAAGTTCCTTTTTTCCAAAAATATAAGTTCAATCACCCAATATCAACACCTAAACACCAAAAGGTATTCCCTTAACCTCCAAATTTATCTGAATATAGGAAATGGTTCCTGCAACCACTTTCTTCTTTCCATAAACTCATCAAAGCACCAATTTCTTACCTATGTCCCCTGAAATAACTGTTGTTGTTTTTTAAAGTCTCCAATTAAATAAGATTTGCCTAATCCAGTAGAGTTCTCACTCTACTCAACTAGAGAAGGACACTCCATATTGCTAGCCTTGAAAGTTCATCTTCCCCTGGCCATTCCTAGACTACCTCTTTGTCTGAAAAATTTCTTTTCTCATTCTACTCATTCATCCATTTTCTCACTTGTTCATTCATTTATTCTGGTAGACATGCATTTAACGTCTACTCTGTGCTGAACACTGTGATGTTTTAGGACCATAAAATTAAATAAGATACAGTCCAAGTCTTAAGAAGACTTTACTTCAGTGGGGATACAATAAATGCATATGGACATAATACAGCAAGTTCTATGTAATGCTAATTCAAATGAGGCACAAAGGCAAAGAAAAAAGACACATAACTGGTGGGAGGGATATCAGGAAGGCATCTTGGAGGAAGTGACAAGTGAACTGTCTTTTAAAGTTGGTGTTTTTTTTGTTGTTGTTGTTGTTTTGTTTTGTTTTTTCTTGGTCGGGGAAGATGTACTGAGGATTGAAACCAAGAGAGCCAAACCAAGATTGAAACCACTGAGCCACACACCCCCACCCCTTATTTTTTTATTTTGAGACAAAGCCTTGGTAAATTGCTTAGGGCCTTGCTAAATGACTGAAGCTGACCTTGAATTTGCTATCCTTGTGAGTCACTGGGATTACAGGTATGCATCACCACATGGGCTCTGAATTTTGAAGTTTTAAGAACAAATTGACCATAGAGCACTTAAAAGTCAGAGTGGCCAACTTTTCCTGTCAACCATTTTCCACTTGGCTTCACCTTTCATGTAGTTTTTACCCTGAAAAAAATACTGATAATTCACAAATATCTCAAAGCTAATTTTTCTAGCGTTCTAATTTTGTTATAGAAATTCCCACCAAGATTTCTAACATCACAGTGGAAATTTCTCTTAATCTCCTTCCCTAAATAGCACACTGAAACATCATGTCTTCTGAAAAACTCTTTTTTTGTTGGAGTACTCAATCTTGGTTAATAATAAACTCTTTCATTCAGTCACCAACACTTGAAACTGTGGAAGAATTCTGAGGTTCTCATCCTTCTCCCTTAACCAACATCACACATTAGTCACCAACTTCTGGAGGTTCTGCCTCCCAAAGGAACATCATATCTGTTTTCTCCCTTTTAATCTCATAACTGTAAGCTGCGGTCTTCACCATTGCTCATCTCCCTGAATTTAGCCTCACAGAAATGCTCATAAAAGACATACATGTCGTTGTTTTTTTTTTTTTTTTTTTTTTTGGTACTGAGAATTGGACCCAGGCCTGCTTCACCCCTGAGCTATAGTCCCACTCCTCACTAAGTTGCTCACGGCCTTGCTAAATTGCTGAGGCTGAACTCAACCTTGTGATCCACCTGCTTCAGTCTCCAGTGTTGGTGGAATTACTGGCAGGCACCACCATGTCAAGTAAGTGCAAGCATTTTTAGCATTTCTTTTAAAATTTTTATTACTTTTTGGTGGACCTTTACTTATTTATTTTTTTATTTATGGTGCTGAGAATCATACCCAGTACCTCACACATGCTAGGCAAGCACTCTACCACTGAGCCACAACTCCAGCCCATTTTTTAAAATGTGCTTTAATTAGTTATACATAGCAGGAGAATACATTTATGCACTTTGATATATCATACATAGATGAATATAATTTCCCATTTTTCTGAGTGTACATGTTGCAGAATCATATTGGTCATGTAGTCACATATATACATACAGTAATAATAATGTCTGTTTCATTCTACTATCTTTCCTATTCCCACATCCCCTCCCATAACTTATCTCTACCTAATCTAAGGTAACACTATTCTTCCTTAGTGCCCCCCCCCATTGTGAATTAGCATCCACATATTAGAGAAAACATTTGGCCTTTGGTTTTGTGAGATTGGCTTATTTCACTTAGTATGATATTCTCCAGCTCCAACCATTTACTGGCAAATGCCATAATTTTATTCTTCTTTGAAGCTGAGTAACATTCCATTGAGTATATATACCACATTTTCTTTATCCATTCATCTATTGAGAGACATTTAGGTTAGTTTCGTAGTCTAGCTATTGTGAATTGAGCTGCTATAAACATTGATGTGGCTGTGTCACTATACAATGCTGATTTTAAGTCCTTAGGGTATAAACCATGGAGTAGGATAGCTGGGTCAAATTGTGGTTCCATTTCCAATTTTCTGAGGAATCTCCATACTGCTTTCCATAGTGGTTGCATCAATTTGCAGTCCCACTAGCAACACACGAGTGTACATTTTTCACCACATCCTCACCAACAGTTTTTGTTCCCTATATTCTTGATGATTGACACACTAACAGGAGTGAGATAAAATCTTAGAGTAGTTCTGATTTGCATTTGTCTAATTGCTAGAGATGTTGAACAATTTTTATATATTTATTGATCAATTGTATTTCTTCTTTTGTGAAGTGTCTGTTCAGTTCCTCAGACCATTTATTGATTGGGTTATTTGGTTTTATGCTGTTAAGTTTTTTGAGTTCTTTATATATTCTAGAGATTAATGCTTTATTGGAGGTGCATGTGGTGAAGATTTTCTCCTAATCTGTAGGCTCTCTCCTCACGTTATTAATTGTTTCCTTTGCTGAGAAGAAGCTTTGTAACTGAATCCATCCCATTTATTGATTCTGATCCTAGGCTGATATGGTGAAGATTTGGACCTATTTTTTCTTTTATTAGGCACAGGATCTCTGCTCTAGTACCTAAGTATTTGATCCACTTTGAGTTGATTTTTGTTGCAGGGTGAGAGATAAGGTTTAATTTCATTTTGCTACATATGGAATTCCAGTTTTGCCTGCATTTGTTGAATAGGCTATCTTTTATCAAGTGAATGTTTTTGGCCCAGCTCATTTTTAGCATTTCATTTTGACTGTTTTCTTTTCAGCCTCATCTTTCCTCATTGTTCTATTTATCTCATGCATTTTATCCACACCAAATAGCTCCCACTTACTTAAACAATTTCTGTTTGTATCCCTATGCCATTTATGACACTTTCTCTTCTCCTGCAATAACCTGTACTCTTTTCTCCGACTAGAGAAATTTAACTTATCCTTCATGTTCCAGTTAATTGCCATATACAGTTTATATCTATACCTATGTAAACAGAACTATATTTCATATTATAATCACACAACTTTTCATGTATTTGCTACTAGACAAAATGTCACTGGGAACAAGGACTGGATCTTGTATCAGTGCTCAGTAGCTTCCCAAAGAACATATCTGTAGAAGGTCAGTTTGCATATTCTGGCTCTGTTTTCCACAGTTCTTCTGAAGAACCAGAGATCTCATTATTAAAAGTATTTTGAAATAGATAGCTTGACACTAGAATAAAGGGATTAAGACTATAATGACAGGAAAAGAGAACAATCCAAATGATTGGGTTACAAAATCTGCTGCCCTGCCTTGGAAGTAGAACAGGGAAGACTCTGAAGAGTTGGCACAGGGCTTTAAGCAATCTTTAACTTAATATGCTGAGTCGGGAGAGTTCTAACTTCTTCGATAAAGCTGAGTAAGGTAAGTTTGTATACTTCAAACTAGTTTGTAAACTATGATTGCCTGGTGTTGTATTTTTTTTTTTTTTAATGATGTCTGCATCTTGAAGCAGCTGGCTCTGTGTGAACTTTGGAGGTGAGATGTCTGGAAGGAGGTGTGACAAGGACAAAGTTATAAATGTCTTATCTGGATGCTGCATTCATGCAGTTCTTTTGTTTCTCTCCCCAAACCCATCCTGAAACAACAAAGAACAGAGAGAAGGGTAGCAACAGGGAGTGGTCAATAGAACCCTGATGGAGTGTGTGTGTGTGGGGGGGGGGGGTGTTTGTGTGTGTGTGTATACATGTGTGTGAGAAATGAGTGGGAGTTTCTGTTTTTGTTTTACAGTTGAGGAGGGGATCCCCTTTTATCAGAGACTACTGCTAAACAGCATTTATCATTTGAAAGAGAACTTTAAATGGACTCTAGCCTCCTTTTTGTTTAATGGACCTTTAAATAGGTACACAAAGATAGGCCCCCGGGTGAAGAGAATAACAGAATGAGAAATAATGGCAGTGAATAACCTAGCAATGAGATACTTTCAGGAGTTAATCAGCAAAGTAGGGAGCTATCCAGAGAAGGTGAGGGAACCCAAGAAGCATAGATATCTTCAGTGCCTACATTCAGGGTACTCCCCAAAAGAGGAATTCTGGAAAAAATAAATAAAACCAGTGACAAGGTGAGACTGTAGAAGACCCATACTCTTTGCCTCTTTAACATTGTACCCAGGGAAAGCACTAGTTTTATATTTTGGCTATAAATGATGAGATAGATTTCCAGAAGAGAAAAATTCCTGCAAGATTTTGTTTCTAAATTCTTTCTCTGTCATCACATTCCCTACACTTTTTATAGAAAATTGAAATTTTTATCCAAGTAAAAGAGCTAATAAAAATCTCTGGAACATGAAAATTATTGCTTTTATAGTTTATCTAAAACCAATACATTACTTCGCCTGCTCTACTTGAAAGAGGATGCTCAAATATTTCCTTCTGACCACTGATATATTTGCATGAAATGAATGGGTTTAGTGGAATTCTCATCAACTGACTTGTTGACTCTGTTGACACTCTCTCTCTCTCTCTCTCTCTCTCTCTCTCTCTCTCTCTCTCATATATATATGTATTGATAGTGGGGCATTGTATTAGGATCTGTGTATAAAAAGAGGAATAAGATAATTAATATTATTGAGAAGAACTTACTAGAACCAGGAATTATTCTAGTTGCTATAATAAGATAAAGCCTAACACCAGAATTAATAAATATCAAAATTCGTCCCCTTTAGTAGTTCCTAACAGCCTCCGTTAAAAGTAGCATCTCAAAATTTAGGTAATGATCCCTGGCTATAAAGATGTAACTGAATACTCTTGGAAGTCCTTGGAAGGCAGTGGGAACATGGGGTGAAAGGAACTGACATCATGGCTGTATCTGTTATGCAAATATTCATATTGCTGAAATATGGGCTTTGTTCCACCTAGCAAACTATTCCTGCAGCCATCATTTCTAACAGCCAATAGCATTCTAGTTTCCTTTATTTGGGCAATGGCTCTCAGAACTTAATATGCATTAAAATAAACTAAGTGACAGTGAATTTGTTTATAAAATAGATTATTGGAAGCAACACACCAAAGATCAGTGTAACTAGAGTAGGAACAAGGAACAATCTAAAATTGTTGACAAGCAACCTCAGTGATTCATGCATAATTATTTATGAAAAATACATAGAGGTATCCCCCCAGCCAATTTTTAAAAACCTCCCTCCTGTTATCTTTTGTTTTTCCTTCTGCTTTTACCAAAAACGAATAGGTACTATTAGAGGGTATGCTATTTCATATTTCTTCCTGTTCATTTTGATCCTTGTTCATGTTCCAGACAATAGCAATTGTAGTAGATTATATGCTGATATTGATTTATTGTCATCTCAATTTGGTAAAAATTTAAACAAAACTGTTTAGAGACATAGTTGGATAGTACAAATTGGCTACCTAATTATATTTGTGGTATATTGATTAATACTATTATGACAAAAATATTTAACTAGAAATATTGAAACAGATTTAAATAACAAAAAGCCTGAATAAAAAAAAAAAAGACAGTTGGGTCAGGTGAAGATAAATCCAGGAAAAGAGATCATTCCACTTTTAAATAAAGAAAATTAAATACAAAAAATGTGTTACACAGGTGATGGAATTTTGAGAAGCCAGTCAGAGGGTACCGAGGCAACCCAGTAATAAGCATCAACTGGAAAGACTGTGAGAGGAATCAGGGTGACTGGAGCTAAGGCATTGATCTATAGAGGAGACATAGCCACTGCCAAAGCAGTGACCAAGGCCAAATAAAAGGAAGACAAATACACTGGCTTTTTTTCTGCCCTTTCTCTGATGTTCCTTCAGTGCTTCTCAGTGAACCAACACCCTGAATAGGGAGCCTTGGAAATGCAGCAGTGCCAGTGAGTTCTACAGGGATTCAGAGAAGGGGAGGGCTGAGAGGGCTCCTAGAGAGATAGGCCAATAGAGGTATACATTCCCTCTGATCTGCTTTTATTATTTACCCAAATGTACTTGAATGCTAAGCTAATTAGCTTTGCATATCTCTGGTAATCTTTTTATCTTACCAAACCTATATCTTGAACAAGGACTTATCTGGAGTCTAAGGCAGTGATTAGAGAGGAGAGAAAAGGTGGGGCTGGGCTTACATTAGCACTGCAGCTTGATTCAATGGAAATATGGTGCTTGAGATCCACAAGGAAAGTAGAAAAAGAAGATGGCTTTTCTCTGCATGCCTATTTCACTATCTGTATTGTCCTAGACTCTTCTCTGCGTTTCTCTCTAGGTCTCACATGAGAGTCATGTGCATTTGGCCATCTTGATCTTTCTTATCCTATTTAGGCAGAATGATGTCATAGCTATTTCCTAGTGACCATCACACTTCACATCTCTTACCTCTCCTACTTTCCCCACCTCTTCCCAAAGTGATGTGTTTTTACCCTAACCTACATCTGTCCTGTAAGAGGGGAATTGCTAAGCTTTAGGATGGCCAGTCCAAATACATCTTGGAAGTAGCTACAAATGGTTTTGAGCCTTGTGTCTTAAACTTAGCATGATTTGGCAAACACCTGCATGGGTGTGGGATCGAACTATATTCAGCAAAGAGAAGACCACTGTAGAGCAGATTGCAGTGTGGCATTTAATTCAGTTCCACTAAAGTCTTACAATTACTATTTTGTGGGTTTAGTTGGGGTTTTAATGTTTGCTTTTGTTGTTTTTTGTCCATCACTTCGCCTCGATATTTTACGTATTTAGAAGGTGTGGGCAAAAAGGTTTTAAGAATATCTTTTACATTTGGGGATTAGGCTTTCTAGTCTTCTCCAGCTTTTGTTTGTAACATGAACTTGAGCTAGTTCCAGTCCCAAAATAAGGCATATTGTTGCAAAATAGGATCAGCCATCTAGCATGGCACCTGGCTTACAATAAACATTGTATTTTTGTTTGTTTGTTATTAGACCTCTTTTTCCAAGGTTTGCCAAGTCTTTCAGATGGGAGCCATTTCATTTAAATCTGAATTTTTTTCACATTACAAAACAGATATTAACCTGACTTTCCCAAAACAAATGCTCTTATATAAAATTCTCTAAAAAAATTTAATGATTCCGAGGCTTGTGTGACATATCTATTGTGACATGTGACTCTATAGATGAAACTCTGAGGAGGATCCTTCCTGAGTTCAAGTTCTCCAGTTACCTGAAGAACAGAAAATGGGGAAATTAGGCATGGATTCACTTTCTTTTGTGTGTGTTGGGGCTGGATAGAGGACTGTCTGACTGCCCTGAGTGTCCTTTTTATCTTTGATCAAATCAAACAATTCCAAGTTCAGTATGCTCTCTTGCAAAATGTAGGAAAAGTGAATTTAGTTCATGATTTTAATGAGGATTTAATGAGTTCATATATGCAAAAGTGCCTTGTAAACAAAGAGACATTACACAAATAAAGATATTAACATCACCCTCATCCTCATTTTTAATTGCATATGAAACTCTTCATCTACCATAGGATTGTTTCATCACAGTGCAGTGGTTGGCATATCACTACAAAAGTTATCTAATTAAGTGGTAGTTGAAACACCTCTGGTACCAGTGTAATCCAATTACATTTACCAAGTAAAGGAAATTAGTCCGGAAATTTAGTCTGCAGCTTGGACAGCTCCCTGCTCATCAGCCAGCCTTTCAGAGCTGAAAAGGTCCTTAGAGATCATGGATTCCAAGAGCCTAATTGCTTCATAAGAGAAACCACTGGAAACCAGGAGAGAATAGCATAGCACTAACCATGAACAAAGTTGTAGCAGAAATGATTTGCAGAGGGGCAGAAACTCTATTCATTTTTCCTGTGTTTGTTGGCTCATCCATTTAATTCTTTCTTTAATTTTATGTTTTTCCAGGCTTCACTTATTGATAATATTTTCATATTCCTTAAGATCTTCTAATTCACCTTCTCTAATCCCATTCCCCCAGCGTATTGGTGGATAAAAGGAGAGAAAGTAGAAAAGACAAAGACCCTGGCAGAGAGAAAGAAAAGGAAAGGTTTGCTGAAAAAGATGGAGAAATTGAGGAATTAATGGAATACAAGAGTTGGTGAAGATGCCTGGTCACAGAAGCAAGTGATTAAGAAAATGGAGTACCAGGGTTTAGGGCTGATTGATATGTGATTTCACTTTTTAAACCTGCTCCTGGGCTGAGGTTGTGGCTCAGTGGTAGAGCACTTGCCTTGCAGGTGTGCGGCCCTAGGTTTGATCCTCAGCACCACATAAAAATAAATAAATAAAAGGAAGGTGTTGTGTCCAACTACAGCTAAAAAAGAAATATTAAAAATAAAAGAAAAAAAAATCTGCTCTTATTCCATTTATTCCAGTTCTTAGGTTTATCCCTGTCTCACCACTGCAGTGAGAGGTGGTTCCCAAGCCACCCCTCACAGATAGCAACAATTAGAAAGCTGTGTGTAAGCCTTTGTTTGCCTCATGAATTATTGTATTAATTTCCAGTACACTGACATGGGCTCTCATGGATTTAACAATCATTAAGCCACACTAATATTTGACTTTCATAAATAATACCTTGCTGTAATCGGATATTTTAAACTATTTTTAAGGTTAGTTCATGGTCTATTATCTCATTTTTTCAACCCTGTAATTCATAAATTTAGACAGATATATGTATCCCTGACATAGAGAAGCTGAGGTTTGTGGTTAATATGTATGTTACTGGAGATCATACATCAAGTTAATGTTTAAGTGCTGCAGGAGTTAAATCTTGTCCTTGAACCCAGTAATCAAAATATGGATGGACAGGATCCAAATTTGGCATTTGTTATTCACTAATCATGAAAAATTTCATAGTTTAGAAAACATGGTGATTTGGGGACACTTAGATTTTATTTTTGATTAATATATATTAACTCGGGCTGGGGATGTGGCTCAAGCGGTAGCGCGCTCGCCTGGCATGCGTGCGGCCCAGGTTCGATCCTCAGCACCACATACCAACAAAGATGTTGTGTCTGCCGAGAACTAAAAAATAAATGTTAGAAATTCTCTCTCTCTCTCTATCCTCTCTCACTCTCTCTTTAAAAAAAAAAAATATATATATATATATATATATATATATAAAATGTAGAGTTAATATATATATATATATATATATTAACTCTACATTTTAATGCAGTTCAGTCTGATTTTTCCACACATGTGTGCAGTATACATTTATCAAACCTAGCCTCCCTTTATGCTACTCACCCCAACTTCCAGGCATCAGTATTCTACATTCATGTGAATTATTTTTTAAACTTCCCTATGAGAAAGAGTACATGTGGCATTGTCTTTCTCTATCAGTCATATTTCACATAACCTAATGTCCTCCAGTTCTATTTTACTGCAAATGACAGAGTTTCATTTTTTATGGCTGAATAATATTGCAGGATGTATGTATACCATTTTCTTTATCTATTCATCTGTTGATGGGTACCTAGGTTGATTCAGTTTTTTAGCTACTGGGAATTGTAATGTAATAAATATGGATGTGCAAATATCTCTACTCGTCCTTTGGCTATATACCCCAAACTGGGATAACTAGTTCTGATAGTAGGTCTGTTTTTAGTTTTACTTACTTATTTATTTTGAGGAACTTCCACATTGTTCCCCATAAAAGTTCTTATAGAGGCCCCTTTAAGGTTCTGAAATAAATCATTGACTAATTGCAGAAATACCACACGGGAATGTCAAGACACTAGGATGGCACAGAAAATCATTCAAGCTAGCAGAGCTATATCAAAAAATCAAAAGAACAGTGAAAACGATTTCCATTTCCTGGGCCAACTGTTGTATTGCCTTAGGACTCAAATGAGGCTGGCTATAATCCAAAAATTGAGTGGAATTCTCAGTTTTCCAAAATTGTCTTGTCCCTCCGTCCCCAAGGTTCTTAATCTTCTTTGGACTGAAGACCCATTTAAGATGCACAGGGGAATTGTATAGTCATAAGAACGCACACAATAAATACTTCATTCAATATCAGGAATTCATAAAATTCCTAAAACCCATCTACATATCCCTTAGAATTGTGTTTTTTAAATAGTGTCCCTTAGACCATTTCATTAGATTCTTCTAGGCTGCTTGCTTATTAAATGCAGATTCCTGACTCTCGTGCCAAACCATTCAAAGCCATATATATGAAAAGAATCTATGAATTGCATTTATAGCAAGCAATGTAGCTAATTCTTACAGAGACTAAATTTCTTTGTTCTTCTGCTTTGTCCCACTAAACTTGTTCAAGATAGGAGGGTTTCTGACTCATCATAAGCCTCAGAAGGCATCTAAGAGTGGTTCTCTATTCCTAGCATCATCTGAAAGAATATTCTAAACCCCTAAAGAAGTCCTGTTCACAAAATGTTATGATCTCATTTATTACAAAGTTCTGCTCATAATAATATAAAATATTACCTTCCTTGTAGTTTTCCACTGTCCATGACTCATACACTTTTCACAGTCTCCCACTGGTTTGGAAACATGAAGCCAGCATAGTAAAAAGTGAATGAGGCAGTCCTGTTTATTCCCATTAAAATGCTGGTACACACTGTTTGTTTATCTCCCTCTGGGAAACTGTTAGTGTTGGAGAAAATAATAATAAAAAAAAGTCTTAAGTGTTGACTCCACATTTTCAGGGCTTGATAAGTCCTTCTGAGTGGAGCACTCTATCACTTTTCTCAGCGGGGTATAATTACTCATAACTTGAAGGTTTTATCTCTGGACTGCCTGTAATAAAAAGGGGGTGAAGAAGAAGGTAAATCTATCATTCCCTGAAAGTATAGATTCTTAATTAAGTATCACATATAATGGTTTGAGTCTCCTATGTGCCAGTTACATAGTCTAGGATTTGGAGTGAGGTGAAGAGATTACCCAGCAGATTTATAAGGATTTAGAAGTGAAGAAATTTCTTTATGCATCTCTGTATATATGTGTATCTCTGTATGTGTTTCTACTACTGTACCTGAAGCTCATCTTGATGTCTGTTTTGGCTTTTGAATTTCATATTTCTTTTATCCAAAATATAAACCCTTCCCCAAAGTTCTCAGTTAAAAAATAATTATTTCTTCTTTCTGTTCTGCTTCTTCTTGTCATATCTCTTATACAGGCCAATGTCTCTTATACTCAGCATTTACATGGGGTGTCTAATGTCACCCCATTGGACACAAAGTAGAAAAAGGAAACTGGAATTCTGTATTGATTTCCAAAAAAAAAAAAAAAAAAGAATCATGACTCCCATCATAAAAATCTAGGGTAGTTAAAAACTCACACCAAAAATTCTAAGAAAACCTTCTACCCTGGACCCAACAGATTTAGAAGTTTCTTTGTGCTCTGGTTACAAGCCTGATGTCCTATGACTCCATTTCTGTTGAAGACATTCTCTGGTACTAAAGTGGTTTTGCCTTTGGAGATCTAAAAAAATAGGCTTGTTCTCTGGGATGGTGGCATTGCTCAGACATTATTTCCTGAATGTCACCCAGACTCAAGGGAAGCCTTGATGTGTAGATTTGCCAGTTTCATCATGGTGTAAATATGCCCAATGTGGTCATTTGAGAGGCTCTGCTGCATCTGTGCAGCATTTCCTCATGATCCCCAAATTTCAACCTAACTCTTAACATTAGAACCTGGCTGTTGTTCCTTTCTATGTGGGAAAAATTCTTCTTTAGATCCCGTTTTAGATCTTTCTACTTTACTTCATTTAGGCTTCCATGGAAATATCAGCTTAATGCATGTCCAGTGAGATGCCTTCACTGCTCATGCATGAATCTTTATGGAAGTTTTCTTGACCATACATATCATGACTCGGAACTACATATTTACTTGCTTCATATCCATTTCCCCTTCTAGAATATATGCTAAGAAATTAGATCTCTTCCTTATTACGCCTCCAGAATCTAAAATGAAGCTGGAATGTAGTAGGTGCACAGAAATAATTATTGAACAAATGAATAAAATATATGATTAAATAGTAGCCATGAGATGAAGACTGCAAAGACCATACTATTCTGAAATTTTTAAGCTTTAAGTATAGTGAGAAGAATCCACTTATTATTCTTTTATGCCTTACTCATTTCTCACTCACTTTTTAATTGAAGCATCTGTTGCATGTGTGTGAGTTTTGTCTGTTAGGCTAGGTGCCTCTTAGAGAAAGGTATTATTGACCATTTATCCCTGAATTCTTCAGGCCTAGAATATTGTAGAAGCTCAATAAATGCATGTTGACTGAGTGAATGAACTCAGCTGGTTTTCTTCTTTTCTTATCCCTTGCTTTCCACAAATTATTTGTAATACATCCTTAAGTTAGAATAAAAGGGGCCTATGTGCATCCATCAGGGTTACTAAGAACTTGCAAGGCAAGAGAGAGACTGCATTTTACTCCACACATCTGCTAGAGGAAGACTAGAAAGTCATGGAATGAAATGAGTTTAGGCAGCTTTCAATGAGAAGCTTCTGGAAGGCGTGAGGGGTTAGACTAAGGAGGATGAAGCCCTGAGACTTAACAGATTAATGGCTTCTATGGGGCTTTCCCCAGGAAAGAGGTAGATACCAAGAATTCCTAAGTATGTCATAGGGTATATTAGACTTCTAATCAATGGAGATGCCAGGATAGTCTCAAGGTTAACTTTTCCTAGAGAGTGTCAGGAAAAGGTGCAATCCTACCAAGAATCCCTTTTGAGGCAGTAGATTTTCTATGTCTGCTTCTCCTTTTATGTGGCAGGATCACAAAATGAAGCAAAGAACTCCCATTAGCAAGTGTTCAAGATGAGGAAGATACTTGAGGACAAGTAGGTATGACATTTGACATCAGCAAGGGACACCAACAGACTTGTAAAGATACTCCCTCAGAACACATGCAGCTCCTTTTATGTGTTAGAATGATTTACATGGAATTTAAGAGCATAGCCCTGGTTACAGCATGGAAGAAAAAAAAAAACAATTCTGAGTGTCATGTACCTTTGGGGCAGGTGTCATGGAGAAATGTATACTAGGAAAAGAGGAATGCTATGGAAGAGACAGAGGGAAGTAATTCAATAAGTTACTGTGCAGTGTCTATGAAGGAAGAGTTTTTCTCTCAAGAGGGAAAGAAATAGGAAGAACACAAAGCTTTCATGTTCTCTTAGTCCTTGACACTTTGAAAAAAATGTACTGCTGACATTTTGAGGTAATAGAAAGATCACTATAATGGTCCAAGAAGAGTGGAAAGCAAAGACCAGGCAGAGAAGGAAGGAAAAAAAGGCTGTTTTATTTTTTTTCTTTGCTTCTCTTCCTTCTTCTTCTTCTTCCTCCTGCTCCTCTTCCATCTTCTTTTTTCCCCTTTCTTTGAGAAAGTTGATACCAAAAAGCACCTTCCATTTTTCTCCCCCCTTTTGAGCCAGGATTCCATTTGTGATTTGCTCTAAGCTGCACAGATGGATATTGGCAGTTAGGGCTTGAATCCAGGAGGTATTTGGTTTCTCCTTAAGCTGATCTACTTAACATTGTACTCCGCTAGATTTTTCAGCCAAATTCATGTAGTACTACCTATATACCAAGTGCAAAATGGAAAGAGTGTGAAAGGAACCAAACAGTTGATCTAGATCTGGAGAATCTAAGAGAGTTCAAGAAATTTAACTTAGGAAAAAAATGAACATAAAGGCACAATAAACACCCTGTGGTCACAATTATTGTCCCTGAGAACATGTATGCCATGTCCAAGCCCCCCGGTTTTCCCTGCTACTCCCTCTACCATTACTATGCAAAATATATTCCTGACTAAGGAGCCGGTCTTTTATGCTGCCCCAGCTATGCTCAAAGCCACAGACTAGAGTATACTGAGAGTGATGCCCAGCTGCTACAAAATCTCCTGGTCAGATAGGTTTGTTTGTTTGTTTTTCCTCCCTGGAGGGATGCAACCAAATACCAAAGAAGAAAAAAAAAAACTAATTTAGGTCTTCTCCAAGTAAAAAGAGATTATATGGTGTAAGAAGCAACAGTGTAGAGAAATGGATTGCAGTCTTCTAATTTCATTGAACTAATCTTGAGTCCTTGAAGCTTAGTTTCCTCTTTAAAAAATGAGGGGATTTGTCATGATGCCCTAACAGTGCCAATGTGATATAATTAAGTCTATTCAAGAAATAATCCTTATCTTGATTAAGTAAATAGGACTTGATTAATTCCACTCCGATTAACCACAGACTCTCAAAATGTCCTAGAGGTTTCTACCAATTCCACCCATCAATTCACCATTTTCTCCCAGCAGAAATGAAAAGTGCCCCCAGTATCCCTCGAGATAGAGATCAAGCCAAAATCCAAATACTCTAAAACACAAAACATTTCCACAGATGGTTGTGGTTTGTCTTGCGAATGGGATGGCAGTGGTCAGGATAAGATGATGGAGGAAAGGGGAGGGGTAGGTGTAAAAGAGGGTTTCCTTTGAAACATCAAAAAGACTTTATACATCTTTTCTGCCCTTTTATAAAGACTTCATCTGGCAGCCAGATTGCCTTAATGGTCTGCCTAAAAAGGCCCACCCTCGCCTGCCATAGCCAGGCACTCACTCTCCAGCTTTGCTCTGCCTCTTTGATGCTGTCACATGTCCTTCATTTTCCACATTTCATTCATTCTTTGCCTTTAAGCTACAAGGATAAAAGTGCCTGGCATTAAAAAAAATCAGCTTACATTTTTTAAAGGGCCAGACATTTCATGCAGCCTTTGATTTCCTTCCAGGAGAAAATCATTACTTTTTCTTTAGAGGAGAAACCAGAGAGATTTTTTTTTTTCCTTTTCCTTTTTCTCCTTCTTACCCTTCACCCAAACTTCCCCATTCTCGGCACTAAGTAATAGCACTGAGTGTAGAGCAGGAAAGAGCTACAGAAATAATTGTCTCCTAGAACACTGTTCTGCCATGACAGTGAATAAAAAAGCCCGAACATTCATTTACTGCTAAACAATGACAATGGATAATTAGAATGCTTTAAAGCACTGCACTACATTCAACATCTGTTAAAAACATTGGTTGAAATAGCTCTTCTTAAAACTAGGTGATGTTAAGGGGGGAGGGTAGCAGATAAAGCATAATGCAAGCATAATGCGTGTGGCCTGCAGAATCTATAGGGATGTATAAAAGGGGTCTGAAGCAGCATGTGTGAAGGAGGTTATAAATGAAAATAGGGTAAAATCCTTAGAGCACATAAGAAACACTAGAGGATAGAACTGCTACATGTGGAAATACTCAAGTAATAAAACGTGGCCATGGGAATACACATGACACCATCACTCCAAAAAAAAAAAAAAAATGAACTTAACCTTAAAGTATGGAGAGACACAGACCATCAGTAACAAGAAGGGGCAGCACTTGGCCCTATCTGGAGGTTCTGAATATCTTAATGCAGGGGACAAAAAAAAGAATCAATGAGTTTTCCAGATAGGATAAGTGACTACATTCTCTACAGCAGGTGTTTAGATGCAAGAGAAAAGGAAATGTCTGGAGATGATCCTTAGATTTGAACCAGAACTACTGCTGGAGATATGTGTAAATGTGTTATTAAAAAAAAAATCACAAAATTCTCGAGTGAGGGGGGGAAATGAAGAAACCTATCATCAAGTTATTGAACTTCAGGAAAGGAAATTGTGCCAAAATGTGGGAATTGAAAGAAATAAAAATAAGAAGGGAAATTCTGCAAAGTTCAACAAACCATGTGGAAACATTTAAAATACCTCACTAGAAATTCAGGATAAATATATTCTGAGGATGAAATAGAAGATTTGTAAAACAAGCTGTCTGAATAACCCACAAAGTCAAAGAATCTCTTGTTAGAAAGAGGAAAAAAAATCAACTACCAACAGAAAGCCTCAACCATGCCAGATTTGTGGAAGACCCCTACATATAGTAGAAGGCACTCAAAATGTACCAGTAACAATCTTTCAGGTCACTGAATCTGTTAGAAACCAATTGTATCTGAAGCTCAACTAGGTTCACATTTCAAGGGAGAGAATTCTCTAGTGAAATTAAAGAACCATTTAATCATCATTAATGAATAATTTGATGGTCAGTGAGCTTAGGACAAAAAAAGAGAAAAATCAAAGAGGTTGATTAAAACATTGGCTTCCTTTATTTATTAAATAGGTCAATAAATCTCTGAGTAGCACCAATGTTCCTTCAGAGTAATTAGATAAATAATGAAAAAATCACTGGCTTTCCTATTTCCACACTAGTCCTACTAGTGGCGTGCATAATGAATGTAATTCAGAAAATGTTTACAAACCTTCCTTTGTTGAGAGAGAAGCAGCGAGGCAAGCGCTCTACCACTGAGCTACAACCACAGCCCTCTTTATGTATTCTTAATATTAATCCTCTGTTAAACAGATGGGAAAAAAATTCTCCCATTCTGTAGGCTCTCTCCTCATACTAATTTTCTTCGCTGTGCAGAAACTTTTTAATTTGATGCCATCTCATTTACTAGTTCTTGATATTATTTCCTGAGCTTTGGGAATCCTCTTGAGGAAGTTATTGCCTGTGGCTGTATGTGGGAGTGTGAACTCTATGTTTTCTTATAGTAGTTGCAAGAATCTTGGTCTAATTCCTATGTCTTTGATTCATTTTCAGTTGAATTTTGGGCATGGCCTAGTTTCATTCTTCTACATATGGATATTCAATTTCCCTAGAACAATTTGCTTAAAAGGCTGTCTCTTCTTTTTAGTGCCTTTATCATGGATCAGATGACAGTATCTGGGTGGGTTTGTCTCTGTATGTTTTATTCTCTTGATCTATGATAATACCTTTTGTTAATAGAAAATGATATAAGAGGATTATAGGACATCTCTGGAAATTCGAAAATATGTAATATTTAGGACAAATACAAAGAAGTTCCACTTTTCATAGTAGATTTTAAATGTTAGAGATTTTTATCTAGAGATTGTAGACACTAAATATATAGTGTAACAAAAGACATATGTGTTCAAAGATAGGTTTTTAGTGATAAGTGGAAAAATGTGAATGTTCAAACTTTAGCATAAGTTTGAAACCCAGGACTTCTCATAACTGGTTTAGAATTTTACTTTAGTTTTGTTATGGGGGCTCAAATTCACAGACGAGTAGGGGAAAACTATCAAGAGAAGATATGACTAACACTATGAAATGTCAAAAATATTATTTAGTGAAGGTGATGAGGACTTTATGTATAAATTAGTCTTATTTATTAATATATCCTCCTCTGCAACTCATCTTCTCAACTAATTGCCAGCCTTTAAATTATACTATGAAGTCCAAAATTAGCCAATGATTTTAGACTTATCTCCAGCTGTGTAGTAACAACATAATCTACTGAAACATAAAAGGGTGATATAGCATTTTTCCATAGCTTAATAGATATGATACATGTGGTATTGTAATAAATGTTTGATAGGATAAAGATAGATAACAGACATAGAAAGATAGATGATAAGTAGGTGGGTAGATAGATAGATTGATCCATTATAAAGTTACATGGTTAAGAGGTTGTATTCCAGGTAATGTTGATGGATAACTCATATAAAAGATTTGGAAACCAGGAGTCTGTTGATTCATCTCTTCAAGACTAAATTTTATTTGGTACATTTATTGTTATAGTTTGAATGTGTGGTGTCCCTGAAAAGCTCATGTATGAGACAATGCAAGGTATAGGAGTGCAATGACTGGGGTATGAGAGTCTTAACCCAATCAGTGAATTAATCCCAGGAAATAATTTGGCAGTAACTGAAGGCGCATAGGGTGTGGCTGAAAAAGATGGTCCTTGGGGGCTTGCAATTGGGGTATATATTCTGTATCTGGTGAGTAAAATCTCTCTCTTTTTTCTGATTATTATTGAGCCACTTCCCTCCAACACACTCTTTTGCCATGATGCTCTACCTCACCTTGGTCCCTAAAGAATGAAGCTAGTTATCTATGGACTGAATCCTCTGAAGTCATGAGCCCCCAAATAAATTTTTCCTTCTCTAATTATTCTTATTAGGTCTTATTAGGTCTTATTTAGGTGACTAAAGCACTCATATTTTCTCTCTTTTTCTCTCTCTATCTTCCACTCTTCTTCCACTTGCTTTACCTTTACATTTATATGGATGCATCTGCCAATATCTGCAAACATAATTCCCAAACCTCTCTGCTATTAAATAAACACTACTGTTCCAAATTTCACATTTTAAAGATACCTCTAAATTTCAGTTACTTCAGTTCAAAGTGTCTGATTGGCTCTTGTCTCCCCTTACTTTCTAATTTTCTTACCTAGTCCTATGAATTATCATTTGAAACTATACTTTTCCATTTTTCTCTGAGGTTCAGTTTAACACAGCAATCAAGAGTACAAGCTCTAGACAGGTGCAATGGGATACAGATTCTCCTGTAATCCCAGTGACTTGGGAAGCTGAAGCAGGAGAAGGATCACAAATTTGAGGCCAGTCTGGGAAAATTAGGGAAACCCTGACTCAATATAGTTTTTTACAAAATTATTTTAAATGATTAATTGTTTTAAAAGAACAGTGGATATAGCTAAGTGGTAGTTCCCCCTGGTTTCAACACCAATTCAAAAGGAAAAAAACAAAAAAAACAAGAGTGTAAGCTCTAGGGTTGACTGCCAAGGTTTAAATTCTTATGTTTCCACTAAGATTTGTCAAGTAATTAATCTCTTTTTGTCTCTGTTTTCTCATATGTAATCTGAAAATAATAGTAGTAAACAATTTTAGGAGAGTTTAAATTAGTTGAAGCATGCAATACTTGATAAATTTAGCTACTGCAGCTGCTACTGATGGTGATAATGATGATGATGGTTATGATGAAGATAATTGTGATGATGATTATGAGGAAGGAGACTTTATTGCCTTCTAATCATTTCTGAGACTCACCCAGTTTTATAAGGGGTCTCCCAGATTCTACATTCTATTCTTTCAAGTTTAACCTTTGTACTTCTACAAAGTTTATACTCAAAAGATCATCTGATAATGTTTTCCTCCTGTAGAGGGGTTATGGTACAGAATGGCTCACATGTCCATAAACACGTATTTTAAGAGACTCCAATACAGGGATTCAATCAACCCATCCTCCTATTACTTCCCTTCTGCTCTCAGACCTATTTCCCTTTCCACCTCTCATGTGTTCTACTCGTTCTTTCCTGAGTGTATTCTAGATTTTGGTGTATATTTTTCTTTTTTTGCTGTTCTTATTAATAATGCTCTTTCATTCACCTTTGATATTGTAGTTTTTTAGAGGGGGTACTGGGGATTGAACCCAGGAGCACTTTATCCACAGAGCCACACCCTAGTCCTTTTTAATTTTTATTTAGTGAAAGGGTCTCACTGAGTTGCTTTTGGCCTCTCTAAGTTACTGAGTCTGTCTTTGAATTCACAATCCTCCTGCCTCAGCCTCCTGAGCTACTGGGATTACAAGCATGCGACACCATGGCCAGCTTTACAATTCTTTTATTTAGTTTTTTTTTTTTTTAATGTTACAATTCTTTCTATGTCTTCTGGGCACAAATTTTTCTCATCACTAAACTATAACAATGATTCCAATAATAATACTAAAATAGCAACTATCATTTATTATTTGGATAATAACAGCATATGGGAAATTCTAGCCTCAGAGGTCAATGCTGTCATTTTCATCAGTTTAAAAATAGGGAAACCTAGGTATTAAAATGACCCAATCAGAAAGTTGAGACTGTTAGGTGTTCCCAATTCCACTGCATTCCAGAGCCCATATGCTTTCACTAACCCATTACACTACACTAACACCTGTGTACATATTTATTTCTCCTGATACTCTCCTCTGTTCCCACAAGTAAAATGCTCTTCAAGTTCAGGGTCCTCCTTGTATATATCTTGCAATAATTCATGCTGTGCCTTCCATGTAACCATTTGAATAACTGACTTTCTGACCAAAAAAACAAAAAAACACCGCCCAAAGTGTGTTTGGCCATGCTGAGCATGAGATGCAAGCATATTTTGTTTCTTTATATTAAATTTGGGGAGCCTCCTTAAAAGGATATTGTCTATGAGTTTAGTTTAGTTTTACCTTTACTATTCAATCATTCTGTCCCTAGATGCACATAAGATAGTCCTATGTTATCTCTATATAATATATATTATATTACCTATATAATATATGATATATATTAGTCATATATTTTATATATATTATATAACATATAGTATATATTATAACTCACATCTACCTAAATCCAAAATCCATTGATAACACCAAGTTTGGTTACTCAAAAGGTGCTGCTGATAAAAGGTATTTTATTTTATAGTAATGTAAATACGCTGATCAACTATTATATTTATGTTCTTACTCTCCCAACCCCCATGTTCTTCATTTGTAGACCTCACTCAGTAAATCTACAACAGTCATTGTGATGCGAAGACATGAGCCTTTCCTCTCTGTATTATCAATGTGTAGCAGTGTGTCTAGTATAAAATAAAAGCTCAAGTGATATATATTGTTGTCAGCATATATAAACATATATATTGACCTGACTCAACACCCTTCCTCTACCTCAGATTTCGTTGGAACTCAGACATTACAATTAAAAAACAAACAAGCAAAGAATAACCACAAAAATACAGGTGAATATTTTTAGTGCATTTTATTCCCATTCTATTTCAGAATGACATTAGGGAAGACTTTATAGCATCCTTAGCTTCCCTAACCTTTCCTCTACTCCCTCTTCATATGCATATGCACACATCTTTCCACAGGTTCAGGTCCATCACCATCTCCAGAGTATGCTGTCACTTTCTGATACTTTCATTGATTGCTTTTATTTTCTAGCTCTTCTGTGTAAGTTTCACCTAGCCTGGACTATTTGTTTTGTTCACTGCCCTGTTTCTCATGCCTGCCTAGCACATATGAAGTTCAATATATTTTTAATGAAAAATTGATTGTTTTAATGAACAAATAAATGAGGCAATTAATTTCTAGAATGTGATATCTATTTGCCTGTAGAGAATATATTTTATGAAAAGAACCTTAGGAATCACTGAAATACTGCCTTGTGGCAGTGGTATTAGAAAGCATCATTTCCTAGAGGGGGGTTCATGAATGCTCTTGGACTCAAACAGCATCTACAAAGTTATTTCTATGGGAGAATGATTTCCAGTTCCATTAATTTAAAATAACTTTTTAAACATAACACTTTTGAGGCATACCTGCACAGATCAGGCTAGTAATTCCCATGGAGACTGAAACACAACATGTTCTATTCATTTTTAATAAAACGTGTATCTTTTCATTTTTAAATTTTCTTCCAGGATTGCTCCACAACAATGGTTCCTAAATGCAATCATTGGCTAGATTGAAACACAGTCACCCAGGGAATCTTATAAAAATACAGATTCACGAGTCCTACACAAGGAGCTTTTCATTCAAAAAGTCTGGTAGGATCTGCAAATCTAAATTTGTAACCTAAGGAAATCAGATGTGTACCCAGTTGGGAAATCATGCTCTTCAGCCACAGTAGTTGAAGAGAGGAAAGGGGAGCCTGGTGCTTGAGCAGTAATGACTATCTGCCCTAGTATATTGTGTAGAGCAATAAAAATGATTTGTTTGAAAATGCCTTGTGAAAGTATGGCTGTCAGGTATGTAGGACTATGTAAAAGATTTTACTTTTTGCACCCATCAGACTAATGTTATCAGCCTTTGCAAGGGTCTCTGTTACTGTCTGTGAAAGGCATACTTAGATGCATTTTGTGTACCTTAAGTCATCACAGATGTAAATACTCTATGTAGATTTAGATTAAAAAATAATTATACCAGTTCAAAACTCATCATCACTGTCCCACTTGGGGCTGAGAAGTGGTGCATTTTGTATCGAGTAGCAACTTTCTCTTTGGGTTAGAGGTCTGTCCTATATTAACACACCACCAGTGAAGGAAGGATCAAGGGAGTTAAAATGCAATGATTTGAGTAAGTGTGTTTGAATTATTATAAGGAGGTAATTCTAAATTTTACAGATAAATTATAGTGGATGAAGTAGGTTAACCGGGAAATTTTTTACACAAATGACAGACCGTTAGTTAAAATAATTCTTTAGAGCAAAAATACTATGAAAATTAACTTGGACTGTTCTTGGCTGATCTTTAACAGCACTCATCTGCTGTCTTTTATTTGAATAGATCTCTTAGTATTCTACAAATAAGGTCAATGAGTCACTTCTCTCATCCTAGGGATGTGACCATTTTTGAGGTAAAAAGAAATAGCTTTTTAACATAGCACTGGCCCAAACAATACCAAAATTGAAACTATTATACTCTCTTCAAATCTTTAGAGGAGGTTTATAATAATAATAATAATAATAATAATAATAATAATAATAATAGTTATGTTTTTGTGATGTTAGTTGATCTGTACTATTTATACACTAAAGATATGATTCAATAAAAAACCATGATCACTTTCGTATGTGCTAAAATAATTATCCTATAAAATTATTAGTTGTCAAATTCAGTCATATCTTGTATTTGCTCCTTCTCCTTCCTCAACTATGAGGACAATAAGCTTATTGCATCATAAATGGATTTGTGTGGCTATATACCTTTTTAAATTTTTTATTTTCTTTCACTGTTTATTTTCTTCAATTACAGATAAACTTTTATGGATTGATGATACACAGTGGAATTGTTAAATATAGGTAACTAACATCTGCATATTGCATATGTTTTGTCATTTTTATGGTGAGAACATTTAACCTTAGTCTTTTAGAAGTTTTGAGGAATATATCATTATTAGTTATAGTTACCATGTTATATAATCGATCTCATGCCTTTATTTTCCTATCTGACAGTAATTTTATATTCTTTGGTCAACTTGCCAACTGCTCCACCCCCCAACTTTCCTGGCCTCTGATAATCACCATTTTCCTCTCTGATTCTGTGACATAAAACTGTATAGGTTCCTCCTATAAGTGAGTTCACTCAGTAATTATCCTTTTGTTTCTGGCTTATTTCAGTTAGCCTAATGTCCTCCAGATCCATTAATTTATTGTCATAAATTTATTGTTATAAATTTCAGGATTGGATTCATTTTTATGACCGAATAGCATTTCATTGGTGACACATACCATAGTTTCTTCACTATTTATTTATTTATGTACACTTAAATTCATTCTGTACATTAGCTATGTTGGATAGTGCTGTCAGAAACATGGGGGTGCAGATGTGTCTTCAACATGCTGATTTCATTTCATTGGGATATGAGTAGGATTGCTGGATTATAAAATAGTGAAAATTTTAATTTCTTGAGGAATTTCTATACTATTTCCCATAATGACTACACTAATTTACATTCCTCCCCAACAGTATGATGAAAGGGTTCCCTTTTCTCCACATCCTCACCAACACTTGTTTTCCTTTGTCTTTTGATAATAGCCATCCTAACAGAAGTGGGTAATATCTTGTTGTGGTTTTGGTTTCTTTTCCTGGATGATTACCGATACGGAGAATTTGTCATGCATCTGTTAGCCATTTGCATGCCTTCTTTTGAGAAATATATATTCATGTTACTTGCCCATTTTTACATCTGATCATTTGTTTTCTTGCTATTGAGTATTTTGTATTTCTTATATATTTTAAGTATTATTCCTTATCAAATATGTAATTTGTAAATATTTTCTCCCATTCCGTACATTGTTTCATCACTCTCATTTGCCACTCCCAAGTGTTTCAGTTTCTGTAAACTGATATCTTTTTTGGTTGATATCTTTTTTGGTTGCCTATCCATTTGCAGTCATATATAAATTTTTCTCTTCTATAACCAAGAGCAGTCTTCAATTGCACCACCCATGTTCTTCACCCTCCCAGAAATTTTTCTATGGGATAGTTCTTTTCTTAACCATAATCAGTATTCAGCATATTTAGCTAATTTCTAATGTAACTTTTAAAAGAAAAAAAATGATAATATAAAACACCTTGGAGGGGCTGGGGCTGTAGCTCAGTGGTGGAGCGTTTGCTTTGCACATGTGAGGCACTGGGTTTGATCCTCAGCACCACATAAAAATAAATAAAGATATTGTGTTCATCTACAAAAAAAATTAAATTTTAAAAAATGAAACACCTTGGATAAGAAAGATAAACCTTCAAATCTTCATATTCCTACATTTGGATAATGCACTTTCATACCACTCTATATTTTTCTTGTCTTTGCTTTGTAGTTAGAGTCATGTTCACTTGAGTAATTATTTGTATAATGCCTGTTGCTCCTTGTGCACTATATATTCCATAATGACAGAGTCACATCTGTATAGTGTCTCACTGATAATGGCACCTATATATTCATTGTACATATCATCTCTGACATCCTAGAGACTGAGAATGCTGTTATGATCTTAAAAATATTTGTCCTTTGAAAACATGATCTCCAGATCCTTTGAGCCTACGATGTTTGATATAATGATATTACAAATATGTTAGATGTACTTAGAGTAAATAATATTCCTTTGGTCAAGTGAAAGCTAGCTTTTTTTTTTTAAATTATATAAAGAGGCTAGGAATTCAAAAGTATTTCTTTCTAGTAGCAATTAGTTAGGTACAATTTTCTGACATTAATATCCTTGGGAAGTGTCAACATGTTCACCTAATCAATTACATCCTTTTGAACTCTTTCCTTCTTCTTAAACTCATCTTCTAACAGTCAGGTATTCAGTTTAGACAGTGTTTTCCTATGGGAGTGTTAGAGTACAAAAGTTATATGCCCCAGCTTTAGTACTAGTGCATTTCAGCAGGGGGACTTCTCAAGGAAGCAGAGCTAGATCAAACTAATTCCCAGAGATGTCTGTAAAGGTTTTTGTGGTTTGTGGGGATTGCCATGGCAGCAGGGAACTGCATAAGCAGGCAGAAAGAAGCCTTCCTCTGGCAGTCCTTGTTTTCACCTGCCTGATTAAACACTTATAGAAACTTAAACCATTGTATGATCATAGGGGTCATTCTTCAGGAAAACATGGCCACTAATGTCCACGGACTTTTTTTATTTTTATTTTTTAATAATCAAAGTTGGGTGGCTGAGACCCTTCTGAAGCACTGGAATAGAACACATTCTTATAGAACATAAAGTGATTAAAATCCAATATGATAAAATCCCAAAGACAGAGACTGCTATAGGAGAGAAACAGTGGAAAGAAAAGACAGTGAGAGTAGATTGCACTTGAATGAGCTTATGATAGAAGATTTTATCAAGATGGCACTGCAGTTTTGTCTAAAACTGCACCTTACTATCTTCTAGTTATTTAATTTTAAAATTTATTTATTTTTGTGATTATCTGTTTTGGAGTCTAGGATAGAGATGAGAAAGTTGGCTTATCTTGGGCTGCCAAGTGACAAGAATGTTCCCTCCCCCTTTGGTAAGCCATCATTAGGGGAGCAGAATATCTGTTATCTACATGTCTTATCCCACCCTCTTCCTTCTTAGCATTCATAGTATCCTCCCTCTAATGTCTTTCATTCTTTGTCTCCAACTTCCCTGGTTTAGGTAAAAAGATCTAAACTTATCATTGCCTCCTAACTGATCTGCCTGCTTCAAATCTTTTCTCTTTTACATGCATATTTTCAGTGTTTTCACATTTAAAATGTAAACTCCTCAATCCAATGTTCAAGATGGCCCATTGATCTAACTTTAGTATCTCTGATAAATCCTTTTGGTCTGCTATTCTAGTATCTAACTATAGAAGTGTGACCTTCTAAATCTAGATTTTGAACTTCTACCAGTCAGAGACAATATTTTATTGCCTCTTACATCCCCTTAGTAACTAGGATATTATTTTCACATAGTAAATGCTCAATGAATACTTTCTAAATAAATGGATGGATGGATGGTTTCAGTGATTTTTTTGAGGCCAATCTCATCTAGGTTGCAAGAAAATCTGATAAAAGTGCTTCCTTCTCTTTTTTATCCCATGAGATTAATTTTTATATAAACTTTCATGAGATTTTCTAAGCTTCTCATCACTGGATAATTCTGAGAAGTGGTATTCTATTTTACTTTGTTTTATTTGTACTCACCTGGTCTTATTCACATTGTGACATTTCACATTGTCAATTGCAAACAACACTCCTTTGTCCACATTGTTAGAAATCTTAGACCTATTTTACATTAATTGGATCTCTAGTGGCCTGTGTCTTGCCTGCCTTGTGAGACATTCTTGTGTATAGATTCATGTCCTCTCCTTTACCTTCCACCTCACTCCTTTGATTTTTCACTTGTTCCCCTTATTACTTATAAAGTGTGGAATCCAAACAATCCTTATCCTAAATCTTCAGGACATATTACCATCCAGAAATGTCAGCCGTGGCAATTATTGCTCCTTTCTATAATCACTGTTTACACAAAGCTGAAACATGAGAATATAAATACTGTACTTTAGAACTGGACTAAAGCACTCACTGACTCTTTCAGGACAATGGCTATAAACTGTCGCAAGGACCTTGAGTATTACAGAGATTTCAAGATGCTTCCTATGAAAAGATCTACAACTTTTGCCATATTTGCTTTTATCTCTTTTAAATAACTTGGATTCCAAGTATGATTTTATATAAGAAATATCATGAACAACAATAACATTTCCAAAGATTTTTTAATGAAATAACTGGGTTAGGAATATGAATACAAAATTATGGAAACCTGGTACTAAACTTAAGCTATTCATGGGATCATTGGAGATTTCTAACATTCATTTCTCATTTTTCTTTAGTATCCATACTATCTGAAGGTGACTTATAGACACTAGGTGTTTTTACTCTCTGCTCTTTTTGGTAAAATCATCACACCTACTTCTCCTTTTAAAAAAGGGCACTAGATTTATTCTTCCTCTGAGTATTTACTGACTCCCTCTATGTGCCAGATATTACATATGTTGCTAGTTATAATAGTTGATTAAAACAAACAAGCAAAAATTAGATATGGTTTCCAACATCATGTAGTTTATTATCTGGTAGAGATATAATTTTGATGACAATAATTTCTAAAATTAACAAAGAACCTTTGGTGGCTTGATTGATTAGTTAGTTGTCTGCTTATTTAATTGGTCCATCATTTCATTACTTTGACAATTAAAATTATGGCAGCAGTTGATGCTGGGCAAGGTAATGCAATAGTGCTAATTGTTCTTCAGTAAGCAATAGTCTTTGTTAATGCTGCATTGGGTTCCAATTTTAAACATGGATGTCTACTTTTATATAGTACTATGGTTAACCTTTACCTTACATTTACTCTCTTCATAATTTTTCTGTGTATTAATACATTCTTACCTTTTTTTGAAAGCAAAATTTATTTCTCACCCATCTATGAATTGCTCCAATCACTACTGCTTCTAGTACAATTTTTGCACATATATGGTACTCAATAAAATGTCTGAAAATGCCAGTCACTCTATTTCTGGCTCTGCTGGTGAGGATAATGTTTAAACTATCGCAGGTATTTTTGAGCCTCTTACCACGCTCTCTCAAGATAGAGGATTAATCTTACCAGAAAAAAAGTCTATCAAGGATGTGTGCACGAAGTAAAGGGTTAAATTGGGTGACCTCCAAAATTCTCCCTTTTAACTTTTATAATGCTATGTTGTTGCACAAAGGTGCAGAAAAACAAGTTTGGGTTTAGGTGTTAGGCTTTCATACCCTTCAGTGAGATTTTTCACTGGAGTTACTGTAAGTATTAGCACAATGTTCTTTGCATGGTACCAGAAGTACGAGGAACCCTGGCTTGCCTCCTAGCACAAAATGTCTGTATCATGAGCCACCCTGCAAATACGTCAGCTTGCATCAATAGGACACCAACTTTGACCCAGTCTATTTTATTCTAAAATCATTAAGAGAACAGCTCTAAAATGTGTGTGTGTGTGTGTGTGTGTGTGTGTGTATGTGTGGGTGTGTATGAATGTGTGTATTAGAGAGAGAGAGAGCAACAGAGAGAGTATTTGTGTGTACAATTCTATATGGGTATGCATATGCGCTGCACAGATGTTCCCTCTTTATTTTCCATGGGCATACACCTCTCATATGATCACTTGATCAATATTTATGGAGTATTTTCTCACTTCCCAGCATTGCTTTGGTAGAGTGAAATAAATTATTAGGCATGCCTTTGGCTTTTCAGAAAATAGCCTAAATAATGAAAGTTAAAAAGTAACCACAGAATCATAATCCTCCCTGTCCTGAAACTAATGCTGACCTACTGTGAGGAAAGCTTGATCATGTAGGTTAAATGACAGACAGTTCCAGTGGAGAACATACTGGTTAGGGAAGAATTCTTGGAATTTAGAAACATGTCCTTTTATAGATAGATGGCAAGGCCATCTGAGAATGTAGGCAGTAGACCGGTTGGCATAAACCAATGCAGAGCCAGGCACCATGGCACATGCCTGTAATCCCAGTGGTTTGGGAGGCTGAAACAGGAGAATCCTCAGTTCAGAGCCAGACTCAGCAATTTTTAGGCTCTAAGCAACTCAGTGAGACCCTATCTCTAAATAAAATACAAAACAAGGGTGGGCATGTGGCTCAGCAATCAAATGCCCTTGAGTTCAATCCCCGTACCAAAGAAAAAAAATGCAGAAAGCAGATAAAAAATAAATAATCTGGTATTTGGGTGTGGTGGCACATGCCTGTAATACCTGTGGCTTGGGAGGCTAAGGAAGGAAGATTACAATTTCAAAGCCAGCCTCAACAGCTTAGTGAAACTGTAAGCAACCTAGTATGATCATGTCTGAAAATTAAAAAGGGTTGAGGATATGATTCAGTAGTTAAGTCTCCTTGGTTCTATCTCTGGTACCAAAAAAAAAAAAAAAGATGTAAGTGATGACAAGTGGGTTAAAGCAAAAGTCTCATACATACAGTCAAGTTCAAAGACAAGGATAGAAAAGAGTAACATATGAGCAAAATGATGGTGATTTCGAAAGGAAGATGATTGAGCTTATATACGAAGTGACAGGCAGCAAGGAGCCACTCAATATGATGTGGACAGAGTGAATCCTCTTTTGAGATTCACTAAGGTCTATGTAGAGGAGAAGCAAAAACATAAGAATGTTATCTAAAAGGTAGTCACAAAATTCTCCCTACGATGTGAAAACTTTCTCATTATCATGGATATAGAAGTGAAGGAGGAGGGGCAAATATGACATATGACTGAATTTGATGGCCAATAGTTGTATAGGCTAATTCTTTGGGTGCTTTTCAGTGAAGTTGTCATATTTTTTTTCCTGAATAATTCATCTGGTCTATGAGTAAGGCAAAAGAGTGAGTACAATAAAAGACACAGTGGTTATAATTGCTATTTTTATAATATCCCTTTTGAGATGTGAAGAGAGAATAATAGTGCTAATGTGGCTTTCTATAGTCCGGTACTATGTTGAACAACTATTACTTTTTACCCTAAGGTGGCTACATTCCCAAAGATGGATGAGATGATACCCAAGAGTGTGGCTTGTAAGTTTATTTAGATTCAGCTCAAACAAAAGGCACCCTATGAAAGCAAGTTGTCACTATCAAGAGTCCTAACAGGGCTGTTTGTTATTGTTGACTTAGGTTGTTTATAAGAACTAATTGCCAAGGTAGTTCATACTGTAGCCATAAGCTGTAAGAAATAATCTTTTGAGTTGTAATATTAAAAATGTCCAAAGGCAACTAAACAGCTTTTGGAAATAAATGAGACTGCTTTGATTTTTACCTGTGACAATGCACAAATCTGGCATTTTCTGATTTGGAAAAGTTCTGAGTCTGGAAATTAAACTGTCACAGTTGAAAAGTATGGGAATGTGAGGACCAAAAACTGTTTAATCAAAGTGCTGGGTACTTTTTCAAAAGGGGTAGGAAATAGATTATCCAATAACAATGTAACTGTGAAATGCATCTTCGGAACAAGGGACAGATGGAAGATGAGGAAGAAGGCAAAAGACGCTGCAGATTGCTTCCCCAATTGTAAATGAAAAGCAATGCTTCTCCCCTTTTCCATTTGGTCTGTTATGCCAGACATAATATCAACTGTTAAATAAACTATATTTTAACGTTCATCTAAAACATTAGCCTTTTAAGTGCTTCTATGAACCACTGATCCAAATTCTTGGTGCTTCAAAGTCTTTGATTCCAAAGGCATATACATCATAGAAATCTAGTGTGTGTCAGTGGGGGGGATATATTTGCACACCAGTGTGCATGTTCTGTCTTTGGGTTTAACTATATCTATCCCTGCTATAAAGACAGTGGTAACAGAAAGTAGCAAATAATAATTTACACATATTTTAGCTTCTAAATTATTAGTGGGCATTTGAACTTGGACTATAAATTCCAGAGTTACTATTAATGTTTTAACTAACAGATCTTTGTTATCTGCAATTTGGTCAGCTATTCAGCCATTTAATTGATGAACTAAAAAGGCCACAGCATATATCATGCTCTGCTGTACTGAGGTTTGGGAGAAGCAATTAAGGGAAATGTAGTGGGATTTACCCAAATAGAGGTTGCCTGTGCTACAAGAAGAGGTCTGTTTTCTTTTATTCATTCAATATTTATTGAATGCCAGTCTATACCTAGCTCTATTTTTGTGCTAGGACTCCCATGATGAATACAATACTCATAACCTCAAAGAACTTTCATCATAGAAAGAAGAATACTCACCTGCACTTTCAGACAACATAACATTCACGTATGTTGGGATAAGTGGACCCTAAGCATTGTGAGTAGTTAGGAGCATTCTTTACAATTTGCTTGACTCTGTGTCTTATTTGAGAAGGGGGGACTCTTTCCCCTACTTTCTATCTTTTCCCTTCCTATTTTTCAGTATGTGGAGACTTTGTTCTGTTTCCTGTCATGAAGAGGGGGATGAAACACTTCACTCAGCAATGCCAATATAAGTAAACCGATCCTCGCTCTTACGTTATTGAGCAAAGCTTGAATCATGACACACAACATCGATAACACTAATGATTCTGGAAGCAAGCCTTCTTGAGAGAATAATTGAGAGCAACAAGGTGCTTACATTTCTATCCCAGATCCTCTTAACAATATTGCTGCCATCTTCCTTGGGAGTTTTCAAATGCTCTTAAGCCTGGGTTTGAAGTTGTTTTTATCCTTACTGTATTTTCAACTCTCTATCACAAGCTAAAGTAAAAAATATCAGTTGTTTGGAGAGGAACAATGTAAAAAACATTCCAGATATTTGTATTCAGTTCCTATGGATATTCTTATCTCTAGCAGAAGTCAGTCATTGATGTTTTAGGTTAAAGGAGCCCAAACCTTGCTACTAGAAAATGTAATTAGAAAGAAAAATGTAAAATAAAAAAAAATTGCCAAATGTCAGCTTTACTTCTCACCAGTTGTCCCTAGTATAAAATTTTGTGGTCAAATTTGGAGAGATTGTGAACATATGAACAACCAGCTGTAAAGGGTGCATGGTCAGAGGCCATATATTCTTTTGTCACTGGCTTGTACCTAGAGATTTTCCCAGTGACTCACTATGAGGTAGCAGTGCAACTGATATTTGTTGAACCGACTTGGACTTAGGGTATGATAACACTATTCTGTCTGAATCGTGCTTGTAGTCTTGTAGTTACATGACCCTATGCATTTGTCAAAACTAATAGAACTATGCACTGAAAGAATAAATTTTATTGTATATAAAGAAAAAAACCATGCATTCCTTTTTACTCTTCTTTTTATCCATCAGTCTTTTTTGTTTTTTCTGGAAATTAAAATGAACTAGGTAGATGCTGTGTTAAATTCCAAAGAGACAGATAAATAAATGATCTCCATTTATCTTCTATAGGAGTTGATTCTCTCTTCTCTCCCTGCTCCTTATAGTCCCACCTCTTATGGTTCCTTTTGTTGGGACCTTTACTGGATCATGCTTCCTCAGAGGACAGGATTTCCCATGGGTTCTGGTTCTTTGGGTTCAGGTATGACTCTGAGATAAACTGAAAGTCTTATGTCCATGATCAGTATAATAAGAAGTTTTTCAATTTACTAAATACTCCCCAATGAAACATGTTCCTAGTCCAAACTTACAGGTAAAAATGAAGCTATCTGTCAGGCTCATCTACTGTTTAGTTAATTGATTTTGACTTGCGGAGAAAAGCGATGGGATGATGTTATTAAAATAATAAAAGCAGTGATAAGAGTAAGCATTTTTTGAGGATCAGACTTGCTTGCCTACTTAATGCTATTCAATTTTGTTATATGGTTTTCATTTTCTCACACAATTCAATGAAATGTGACCCTATCTCCAATTAATATCTTCTAATTAATTAAAACCAAAACAAAACATAGCTAGCATTTTGACTTTTCTGTTACTTTATTTTTGACTTTTTGCAGATTGAGAAAAAAAATCCAAACTGAATGTTATTTAGTTTTGCATATTATTAAGTATATGCATATTTTTATTCTATTGACTTATTAATAAGGAACTTAAAAACATTAATTCCTTCAAAATGTAAGCACTGTGGTAAAGCACACAAACACAACAAATGGATTAAAGATTACCAAGGAAGTTGGCCATGTGATTATGATTTCTCGCAGATGAGGGTTAATCTCACCAGTTATCAGTGGCAGTGTCTGCCATCAGTAGCATTCACAGCCTGTTATTGGGGCACTGGCCTTACACATACTCACATTCAATGTTTTAAGTGTACTGAATGGTAGGTTAAAAATGAATGAGTCTAGTTTCACAATACCCACAGCAATCAATAGCCTGAGTGGGGAGAAAAATAAATTAAATTTTTAAAATCTTTTCAGATGAAAACTTCAGTGATTCTTCTGGTCCTATAAAAGAATGAAATAGGTTTAAAGAAATAGAATTGTCTTTGGAGAATGTTCTTTTAAGATGGGCTTCTTTTGAAGGTTATAAAGGTGAGTTTAATTTTTGAAGAGACTTTGTCATCAACAGTGAAGGCTTTAGCAGTAGGGATCATTCTGGTGGCATTCCTGGCCTCTGGACTTCTTGAGTGTACTCATAAAGAGCTGTGTTGGTCATTGATACATCCTTCATACTGGCCAGGAAGGAAGGAAAAGGAAATGTTACTTGAGTTACTAGAGACAAAGGCCCAGGCCCCAATGGTCTGTAAGCTATAACATCCATCCCAGTATGCCAATCAAAATGATGAACACTGGTGAAAAGCAGGAAAGGAACTTTGATCAGCATGATCATGCTGGGAAGAACATATATAGCGGTAGAGTGACCAAAGATATGTCTGTAAGGGACTGAATGAAACTTTGAGGATTTATAGAAAAGGAGGACAAAGGCACAGGCTGGAGGCTTCCATGCCAGCAGGTTTGTATAGCTGGGAGAGTGGATCATCCTTATCCAACATGGTCTGGTTGATCATTATCTCAGGAATGGTTCTGTGACGTTCTGGGAAGATCATCATTTTTTGAAGAGATAATTTGGATCCCATTGTGAGATCATTTGCTGATATCTAAGGGACAACCTTGGTTCCATTCTGGGGTAATTGCTCCTGATTAGGGTTTGGAACCTCATCGTGGGGTGATCTGTTCTGCAAGCCTTGTCATTGTTTGGGGGTACTTTCCATTTCTGTCACAAAGATGGTTATCAACCACGTAGTCTTGGAACCCAAGGTTACTGCTGAAGATTGAGACAGAAGACAAAAAGTTTAAAAAGCAAATGGTGATTCCATTCCCAGATTTCCAAGGAATCTCCATAATGCTTTCCATATTGTCTGGAAGCCTCCAGCCTGTGCCTTTGTCCTCCTTTTCTATAAATCCTCAAAGTTTCATTCAGTCCCTTACAGACATATCTTTGGTCACTCTACCGCTATATATGTTCTTCCCAGCATGATCATGCTGATCAAAGTTCCTTTCCTGCTTTTCACCAGTGTTCAATTATGAAAAATTCCATAATTTCCATATTTTCAGTCCGACCAACAATGTATGAGTGTACCTTTTCCCCCACATCCTCGCCAACACTTATTGTTGTTTGCCTTCATAGTAGCTGCCATTATGACTGGAGTGAGATGATATCTTAGAGTAGTTTTGATTTGCATTTCTCTAATTGGTAGAGATAATGAACTTTTTATATTTGTTGAATGATTGTATATGCTCTTCTGAAAAGTCTCTGTTCATGTCCTTGGCCCATTAATTGATTGGGTTATTGGTTTTTTTGGTGCTTAGCTTTTTTGAGTTCTCTATATACCCTAGAGATTAATGCTCTATCTGATTTACTCCCAGGATGTAAGCTCTCTGTTAACCTCACAGATTATTTCTTTTGCTGAGCAAAAACTTTTTAGTTTGATTCCATCCTATTTATTGATTCTTGGTTTGAATTCTTGCACTATAGGAGTCTTATTAAGGAAGTTGAGACCTAATCCCACATGATGGAGATTAGGGCCTACTTTTTCTTCTATTAGACACAGAGTATCTGTTTAATTCCTAGGTCCTTGATCTACTTTAAGTTTTGTGCATGGTGAGAGAGAGGGGTTTAATTTGTTGCATATGGATTTCCAGTTTTCCCAGCACCATTTGTTGAAGAGGCTATCTTTTGTCTAATGCATGTTTTGGGCACCTTTGTCTAATATATGATAATTGTAATTTTGTGGGTTAGTCTCTGTGTCCTCTATTCTGTATCATTGGTCTACCAGTCTGTTTTGGTGCCAATACCATGCTGTTTTTGTTACTATTGCTCTGTAGTATAGTCTCTCTCCTCGGTCTACACCCAAAAGTCTCAAAAACAGCATACTATAGCCACGTCAATGTTTATAGCAGCACATTCACAATAGCTAAACTGTGGAGCCAAACCTAGATGCTCTTCAGTGGATGAATGGATAAAAAAAATTGTGGCATATATACACAATGGAATTTTACTCAGCAATAAAAAAGAATAAAATTATGGCATTTGCAGGTAAATGGATGGCATTGGAGAAGATAATGCTAAGTGAAGTTAGCCAATCCACAAAAACAAATGCTGAATGTTTTCTCTGATATAAGAAGGCTGACTCAGTGGGGTAGAGAGGGAGAGCATGGGAGGAATAGATGAATTCTAGATAGGGCAGAGGTGTGGGAGGGAAAAGAAGGGGGCAAGGGATTGGCAAGGAAGGTGGAATGTGATAGACATCATTATTCCAAAGTACATGTATGAAGACATGAATTGGTATCAACATACTTTATATACAACCAGAGATATGAAAAATTATGCTGTATATGTGTCATAAGAATTGTAATGCATTCTACTGTCATTTTTTAAAAAATCAATAAGAAAATAAAGACAGCTCCCCCCCCCAAAAAAAAGGCATCAGAAAGGGATAAAGTGGAGCTGGCTATGTCAGTGACAGGCTCCTCCTTAGGAACAGGGTTTGGGAACTGAATTTATGGTGATCACCTCCACCCATGTGCGAGCCCTTGCCTAAGTTCACCTCTTCTATTCTGTCTACTTGTCCAGATGTAAACTGGAAAATAAAATATGTCTGGAGGAATGACTGTTGCACCTGTAGGTAACTAGGGGCAGTTAAGATGAAAAACAATTTTAAGTTTTGTTGTTTCTTGACTTTTCTTCTCATCCTTATCCACAACCTAAGTTTAGAGATTGAAAATGTTCAATCAACAAATTAGTTTACAGACTTACATCTCTGTGGTTTTAAACAATAACTATGGGTAGGTGAGAAAAAGTTCAGTAGAATGAGGGAAGGGAGTAGGGATTGGGGAAGAGGAGGGGAAAGAGAGGTACTGGGGACTGAATTAGAACAAGATATATTCCATGATTTTATAATTATGTAAAAATGAATTCTGCTGTCCTGTATAACTAAAAAAAGAACCAATAAATAAGAAAATAATAATTTCCATTTTTTTTTAAAAAACTGACAATCTAAGTCAACTGAAAGCAGACTTAGATTTAGTGTTTGGAAATATATAATGAATCATGGTGTGCTTTTTATTAGTTAAGAACTTTTTGTACAAAAATCTGATCCACAGTGGCTTCTTGATTTCCCCTAAGCATTAATCACTAATGATGAAATTTTAGGCTTCAGTAGGGAGGGGGTCCATGTAGTTGAAGCTGCCCTACTCCCTGTCAACATACAGGATGGGGGCAAAATATATTGCAAAACCAGGGGTATCCCAATCAATCTGTGTCAGACTCAATAAATTAAATGCTCAGGGATCAGATATGTGCAGAGAAAAAGCAGAATAAAATGCCTTCCTTCACAAGACTTTTGGGGGACATTCTTAGAGGTTGTAAATGTCAAAATAATCTCATTAAAATTTTACATCTTATCTCTGGGATGAATTTCTATCAAAGGACAACTTGGCAGTCCTGGAGAGGGGGTGGGTTGATTGGAGCATAACTGACAATGAGATGATGACGGTGTTTTTCTCTCTCATTTCAAATGTAAATGAAGGTCCTTTGATTCTCTGGAAATGCAGCCATAGTTGTGCCTCCCACCATAGCACAGAGAGATGCCCTCCAGGGGCAGCATCTCTTAATACCTGACAGACCCATGGGTCAGTAAAAACATAACAGCTCTCAGTGTGTATTCCCTGAATCAAACAGTACTGGAGGAGTCTTCTGTATTTCTTAGAAAAAGGAAGAATTTGAAGACTTTTGTTTATTTCCAACAATATACCCTAAAAGGCTTTTTAAAAATACTTGAGGAAGGGGCCGGATTGTGGCTCAGAGCACTCACCTGGCATATGCGAGGCCCTGGGTTCCATCTGCAGCACCACATATAAAATGAATTAAATAAAAGTATAAAAATTTTTAAAATAAAAATTTAAAAATAAAAGTACTTGAGGGTGTATAGTTGTATTTATCCTAGGAATGTGAGCTCAGAATGTGAGCTCAGCCTGCTAAGACTGCCAGGACAAAGTTGTCATTCTTTCTTTGATTCTACCCTTCCACAGCCTTTTGTTTTCATCTCCTGGCTTCACACTTGCTCTCAATGCTCCTTCACCCAAAGATACATTCTTCTTTTCCTGATGGTCCTGCCTGTATCCCTACTCTGCTTTTGGTCTTTACAAATGCACACAGATTTCTCTCTGCCCTGTATATACACTGGCTCTGCATACTCACTCTGTATGCAGGGAGAAGGACCAGGAAGTGTTGAGAACAGAACATTCCACAAGGTATTCTATGGGACAGGGACAGTGTGTGTGTTGGTCACTACTTACATCTCTCACATAACTTACACGGTGATTGGTACATAGAGGTATTCAATGGATTGATGGATGGATGGACAAATTGAGAGGAATATGGTCAAGGTACAAAGGTGATACCATCTTCATATGATCCAGGACCCTTTCTCATTTCAATTTATCTTCATATGTTTGTATATGGACACATCATTCTCTCTACCCTTTTTAAGAGGTGGATTTGTATAATAACCTCTCAGCCCAGACGATGTTATTAAAAAAGATGTCTTCTTTTGCAAGCAATACAACTGCGTAAATTACAGGTGGAACTGAATAGATTCAGTGATGTGACATCAGGTCACAGGACTCAGCAGATGGACTCTAAATGTCTATAGACTTTTTCTCTAGTAGCAATGACTGTGTGTCATTGGAGCCTCTGGTCAAATGTAATTGTAAAAAGATGCATGCATAATACATACATACATAAACACAGTCACACACAGCCATATGTTGGTGGTGTTTTATTTGTGTTGAGTATCTGTAATTGCTTAGGACAATACTGTAAGCTGAAAGCCAGTACAGCATAGCTTCTAAGAACATAGACTGAGTCAGACTGGGTGCAAATACTACTTCAGCCACTTACAACTGAATGTCTCTGGGCCTCTGTTCCCTCATCTAAGAAATAGGAATGATAATAGAACCTACCTCCTAAGTTTTTTGTAAGGGTTAAGAAGGTGAGTATTAGAATAGTGCCTGACTTAGGACATGTGTTGTATTGAGGGCAGATGTGTTAAGATACCTGGGGGCTTTCCAATGACTGAAGGCTTCTGTAAGTGTTTTTTTCCCCCATGAGTAAGTACTTACTACTACTTCAATACATCATTCATTCATTAATTCAGCATGTCATTGAGCAATGGCATATGAGAGGTACTATGATGATAATCACTAGGGATGGATAGAGGGTAAAACACAAAAATTCCCTGCCTTTAATAAGTATGTGTGTACACACACACACACACACACACACACACACACACACACACACATATATATACATATATGGAAATTTGTGTGCATTTACATACTTAAATGCACATATGTGTACATGTATGTATATGTGGTATATATGGTACATATGCATATATGTGTGTGTGAATGTATGTGTATCTCACAGGATGTTTGAGATAATTTTTAAGGCTTAGAGATTTTACAACAGAGCTAAAGGAATTGGAAGCACCTGTATGGGGTGGTAAGGGAGCTGAGAGCTCAAAGAAGCCAATCATGCACAGGGCCAGAGGAAGATATTCCAGGGATCAACACTGCAAGCTTCTAGTGATAAGGAACTTGGCATATTGTAGCTTGAGAATGTGGGGGAAAAGAAAGGAAAACAGATGAGACCCATGGGGTAGAGTAGTACAGCTCACTAAGTCCAGCCTGCTCTGTTCACACTTCCCTCATCATCAAAAACAACCTATCAGGTACTACTTTCATTTTGCTAGGCACAGTTAAAGCCTAGCAAAATGAAAGTAGTACCTGATTTTTCCTTAAGTATCATCTGCTCTTTGATGGATTTCTGGAAGACAAAATATATATATATATACTTATATTTATGACATCTGCCTATATTTATCTCAACTTCTGATTAATGTGGTTTTAATCCATCTACCTAATTGTGCTTTTCTATTTTCTTTTTCTTTATCCTCCGATTGCTCCACTGGGTGGGGGGTCTGGAGGGCAAACACATTCATTATGCTGCCAGCAAACAAGATAGAAATCGCACTGCAGGGGACAAAATTAAATTTACAGCTTTCCCTTGTACATGTCATAAACTATTGATTTAACACGAGAGGAGAAAGCTGCAATGATGGGGCGCAACTGCAAAGCAGAGCTGGGTTCTGACTAGGGAGAGGTCAGCGGGGACTGCTGACAACCTCCACCCAGGCATCAGAGAAGAGCACCTGCCCCCAGCCAAAGCGGCAAGGAGGCTAGATTGGTCTGCATGTGGTGCATGCAGAATTTCAACCAGGACCATCCCTGTGAACTTTCTGCATGGACAAAGCTTTGAGTGACCAAGATCTGGAAGGAAGGTATCTTTTATAAAGTTACAACTGAGGAGTATACTAGAGAGACAGGTAGATTGCTGCAGGTCATCTAATTCAAAAGTAATAGGTTAGTTCTCTTCCTAGAGGAAGCCTTCCCTGATACCTAACTACTGGTTGGGGACAGCTCCTGCATGCTTCCTAATATCATGTGCTTGACACTGAGGCTGTTCTCCATATCATCCTCATGAAGCTAGGTATTCCTTGAGGACAGAGAATGATTATGTTCATACTAGTATCTGAAGTGACGAGGAGAGGTTCTGACACACAAAGCCCCCACTGTACCTATTGGTTGAAATAGAGACCACATGTCAATTTCGTATTAGATCAGACTTTATAAAATTATCTTTCCCACACCCAGATCGTCACCTTGAAACCTCTTCTTTGTCCTCACTTATTTTATTTAGTATTTTGCACAATTCTTATGTGATGGAGTCAAGAGTGAAAGGGAAGGAGAAAGGACTAAGTTTCAAAGCTTAAAGCACACAGTTGCTGTATCCATCCTGATAGGGAATTAGTGGATGTTAAAAAATCTGTGAAAACCAGATGCTACTTGTTAACTGCACTTTGAGTCAGTAAATACAAAAGAGATTTAAGATGCACAGTGCATAGTTGGGTTAAAAAACACTATTATCTAACTTACATATGAATATTTGGCATATGCATGATTCAAAAGACTCAACTCAAGCTGAGAAGTTAGCGGGCACAATGTTAAAATACAAAATAAACACAGTAATGCTTACAAACCTTCCCTAACAGACTTGTACCTTAGCTATGGGTCTATCTAGATAACTCAGAGACTCCCTGGGATGCATGTGTTATTCTTATTTCCAAACATGAGACTATGGTGAAGACTGTAAAGTATATGTGCATGGCTCTTTTTTTTGTTGTTCCTTTTCTTTCCATTTTGATGTTATCCCTCTGTCTCTAAACTCCTCCTTTTTTACAGAGACTGGAAATTTCCAATCACCAGTTGTTCCCACAGCAAGCAGCAGGTTCAAGGATGGGGGAACATGTAGGCTGATGGCCAACTCATAGCAGCCACAATTGATCCTGTCCAGGGAGCATCTTGAGAGGGAAAACAAAACCTAGAAATCTTTCCAGAACTAGAGGGCACAGAGATTTACCAAAGCTGAGGCATCCAGCAAAATTACACCCTTGCAATGCAAATAAATAAATAAATAAATATTTTAAACTTTATAGACAGAAAGAAAATAAACAGAAAGGTAAAGTTCCATGAGCAGAATTAACACACAAGCCAGAAAACACTAGTGTTTATTTTATTTTATTTTTTAATGAAATTGGTAAACCTCTCTTGAGCAATTCTTTAGAAAGATGGTATTATAAACAAGGTATAGTGTGGTGTATGGACTTAGGCATTAGAAAAGCCAAAATTTTAATTCTCAATCTACTACTGATACATTATATGACTTTAACAATAGGAACTTTTATTTCTGCACCAATAACGTGACAATCAAAATAGTTAGGCCCTCAAAAGCTCATAAACTGAGATATGCAATGTAGAAGAGAGCTTTAGAAAAAATTATAATAGGGAATAATTTCCCAGCTCTGGTTGCAAAGTGAATCTTTAAGAACAAAGTTATGAGCTAACAGAGCCCTCACCATACCCAACCATCATCAGGGAAAGTTGTTGGCTCCACCATTTCTTTCTCTCCCTGTTTTCAGGCCAGGACCAGTGTTCTAGGGGAGGCTCTCCTAGGATCCAGGCAACTTCCTCAAGCTACACAGGTCATGGAACATTGTCAGTACCAGCCCAGGCGCAAGAACATGTATACAGCCAGTCACAGAATTTCTAAAAACAATTCTCTAAGACCACTTATTACCAGCCACATGAGGTTGTCTAGGATTTTAGTTAGAAAAGCTGTAATTTATTATAGACTAGCACTAGAATTCATTTTCATATGCCAAAATGCTAATGTGAATGTGCAGAAAGAACCTTTGTCTCTAGGGGCAAAGGAGGCAGCGGATCCATTAATGTTCTTTCTTTTCTGCCCTACTTCCCCTTCATTTTCTTTTCTGCTTGGGGGTGAGTTATTTTGACATGATTATGCACTCTCATTCCCCCATCCAAATCCACTATTCCCCACCCTTGCCTGCCAATCTCCATCTATTTAGGCTCTGTGTATGTATGTGTTTGTGTGTGTGTGTGTGTGTGTCTGTGTGAAATGTGCACACGTGCATTTCATACTTTTTCTATGTAAATGCTTCCCCAAAACAGGTCCAATAAAGACAAAGCTTTCCATCCCTGTGAAGGCTGACATAGGAATTCAACTACTTTTTGAAAAGAAATTGCTGTATCATGTCTTCTTGGTAGGTGGACACTGTGCACTGACACTCTTTGATTTAGAATATTTCTTGGCACTAATCCCATCCATGAGACAGTCTAGAATCTCAGTTTCTTCTGTCATGACTTTCTTGGCAGTCAGCATTCCTAGTATTTGATTAGGAAGGGGAGATCTATGGGTTTGGGGAATTATGTAAGCCCATGACAGAGGCATTTTTAACATGGATCCAGGTTTACACACTTGACCTAATCAACCATAGGCAGAACAGTCATAATGATGATGTGGCATACCCACTGCCAGGTGTTTGGTGAGTTGTAAGTATAAATAAGTAGAGGTAACCACAGACAGTCCTTTTAGTTTACCCTTTGACTATGGCTTTACTTGCCATTTACAGAATGGTATAGAAATAAAAAATGTTTACTCTGATAATCCTGAGTGTTAATATAAAATAATACTGCTATACTTACTCATGATTTAGATAGAAGTAGTCTGCCAAAAATGGCATTGATGTTATTCTTATGGAGATGTGTACAGTATTTCTTGCTTACTTACTATCATCAGAAAAACAAACCAAAAACTTGCAGGCTCCTTGTCCCAAAATAAAGTATATTCTAAATTGATCTCATATGGCAGCTACCAGGCACATGTGGCTATTCAGATATTTAGTAATTAAAACTAAATAAAATTTAAAATCAATTTGTCACCTGCAGTAGTTACTTTTCAAGTTCTCAGGAACCAAATAGGGTTAGCCACTACATCACCAAACAGCACATATAATGAACATTTTCATCATTGCAGAAAATTCCACTGGAAATCTCTGTGAAGAATTATTTCTCCAAATGTGGCTTGTGAAGCAGCTCGCTTATTAAAAATACAAATTTCTGGCCTCATTCAAGTCTTCCTAATCAGAATCTCTCGGGTGTAGCCTTGAAATATGCATGTTAACAAACCTCTCCAATATTCCTAATGAGCAATGACATTTGACAGTGCTTTGTGGAGTATGTCTTCATGTCCAATACACTCATACCAATCACCAAAATATTGCCAAACATATTTTATTTAAAATAGTCCTTTCCATTGTTTATTTCTAGTTTGTTACCTTTTATGTCCTCCTCCTTTGAGATATGTTTTCCCTATTTGTTTTTAGATCATGAACTAATTGCCATCAGGACAGTAATTACCAAGTGAATTGGTTGAAGTGATCAGCAAGAATCTTTATCCCCCTATTGCCAATGACTGGGGCATCAGCAAACATAACTAGGGAATAAAGTGCTGAACCTGGGAGGACCCAAGGAAGCAAGCTTTGCTGCTGGTTATATGTATCAATAAAATTTCCTCTGAAAGCCTCATAAATCATGAAGCTCCTCAAATCTTCAGTGATGCCCTTTTCTCTTTTGTCAGTTCTTTGACTATTTCTGTCACTCTAAGTTATAAAGATAGGTAGAATCTCAGTTTCAGGGATGAAGGGAGTTTTAGAAATGACCTTCCCTTCCTGCTGGAATTTTGTTTGTACCATCACAGAATGATCACCTAGCCCTGGAGTTCCATACCTGCCTTGTCATAAGAATCACCTTGGGTCTTGGGTCTGGGCAATCAAAAAGATCCCCAAATGATTCTGATAATCTGAAAGATTCAGAAACCACTTATCTGGGCTATGACTGACCACCTCCAGTGGGCCATATTTAACCTTCTTCCTCAGGCTGCCCACCTAATTATCACCAAATCCTGAAACAGTCCTTCCTTAGAAGAAGTTGAATTTGACTTTTGAAACATCTATGCACAGGTCTCAGTGCCTCTCTTTAAGGCTCCACAGGGTACCTAATTTTCCACCTGATGGTCCTTTCACACAATGCCTTATTCCACTTGAGACTTCTGATCAGATTTTTCCAGAGGCTTCCTTTCCTTTGGTTATATCTGAATTGTGATTTGCTTTCTTTGTTAACCATTCCATTTAGGTATGGAATTGTGTCATCTCATCATACTAGCCTCTGCTTCCGAAAAGCTGCTATTTTACTTATATTGTTTTAAAAAGTGCCATTCTGAATCATTTGTTTTCTATCAGTAATACCTGGTAACTTGTAATATTAAGTGGCACTATCCCCATAACATCACAGTTCCAGTCCCCCGCCAAAACCCAGGCATCCCCATGTGTGCATTGCTGTTCCCTGTGCCATCCTGCCTCAATCCCAATGTGTGTACTGTTGGTTTCACTGTTACTTGTATCAATAAGTGCTCAAATAGAAAATAGATATAACCAGCACTCCTTCCTGCAACCCCATCCCAAATTATAAGGGCTTTATGTGACATTCTACATTCTTTTACTCAACTTTCAAGATTTCAGCAGTGATATCTATTCCTTTCTGCAACAAGTTGTACAAACTAATCTGATCAGCTTTAATACAAGTCTGTCATGGAGGTCTCTATTCCCTTCTTTCATTTTTCTTCCTGCAGTGTGGGATTATAGGTTGGCCATCCCCTGCCTGGGGACTCTGAATGAGACCTAAAGAGAGCTGGAATTTTCACCAGTGTCCTAAATCACCATTATTAAGTCCAAAGAGCACATCCTGTACAGGAAAATCGCAGCAGCATATGGGCAGCCCTCTGCACTTCATATGTTATCCATCACATTACAGAGCCCTGCCACATGTTCCTGAAGCGACCAGGGAAGAACTTGGCTCCATGCTTGCTGAGTAGGGCCTCTTAATCTGTTTTACAGCAAACAATTTTGCAATTACTGTGGGCATCATAGACCCAGCTGATATTTGAGCTTTGTCCTGACAAGTCTGTAGTAAATAAACATATGACACACAGCTAGTTGACAAAAATCAATGGAAAGGGAACTAGAGAAATGGAAGAAGGGTTTATTGGTTGCAAATATAGAAGAAAAGAAATTGCAGCTTCCATTTGAAGAGCTTTTATCTTGCCTAAAATATAAATGTATATGTGTCTGTACATATATATATATATATATATATATATATATATATGTTTCAAATATATAGACAGCTATGCCCATATACAACTCTATAGTCATTAAAAATTTATCAATTGCTTACAATAAATCAGGCAGCATGCTAGGCATTATGAAGGCAAAAATAATAAAAATAGACCTCAGTGTCTGCCCTTAGTCTAGTGACTGAAAATAGATATTAATCAAACATCCTGAGAAATAAATGGGAAATTATATCTACAATAATGCTTCACTTAGAAGTATGTGGTGCTATGGATATCAACAGAATGAGGTTTTGTCTTAGTTTGATGGGTAAAGGAAGGCATTTATGAAGACAGTTAAGCTTAGATCTGAGGCAGTGGACTGAAACATTTTTTTGGTACAATAGATTTTTTAATTCATAATTCAAAATATTCATATATTTGTGTATAAATTGCCTGTATCAACTCCTACTGTTGGGATATTTCAATATTTTTAAAGCACAATTTACTTTGAAGTTTAGATAAACTAAGTAGAAATAAAAGCTAGGATTTTGTTTTTCTTTCCCCAGTCCCCAGAGGGGTGTCTTGCTTTCCTCTATTTTTTTTTTTTTTTTTGTGTGTGTGTGTGTGGAGGGTACCCAGGATCGAACGCAGAGGCAATCTTGGCCACTGAACCACATCCCCAGCCCTATTTTGTATTTTATTTAGAAACAGAGTCTCACCGAGTTGCTTAGCCCCCCTTTTGCTGACGCTGGCTTTGAACTTGCATCTTCCTGCCTCAGTCTTCTGAGCTGGTGGAATTAGAGGTATGTGTCAGCACATTAACCTGCATTTCTGTACTTTGTAAGGCAGTGACTTTGGAGACTTTAATGAAGATGAGGATAGCTGACTAAGCAAAATGAATAGGGATTATGAGAAGGGTGTGTGTCAAGGCCTTGAAGAAGGAGGGAACCAGGTACTTTTGAGAAATTGAAAGAAGCCCAGTGGGGCTAAGTGTGGGTAGGAGTTGGGAAAAGGACTGACATTTAGGTGAAGCTAAACATTAGGCTCTGGACCTATCAGGCATTGTGGAACCATTACAGTCAGTAGGACCAATAGGAAGTATTGAAGTTTACTCAGTGAGGAGATGGTTTGAAAAGATCAATTTATTTAATTTTGGAAAATGAATGTGAAGAGTACATCTTAAACCATAAGCAACGGATTTTGGCAGTGAATGGATGGCTTAAGATAAATTAAAGATAATGACATTTTTTTGTATGTTCCAAGCTTTCTTATTAAAAATGCTTTTCTAAATTAGACAAGCTACATATGCATCAAATAACATAACAAACATAATTGAATCTTTGGTACTGCAGTTCCTCAAGGTGGGCTAGTATATATTTGTGGTTGATACTTATCCTGATAAAGCTCATTGTTGTCATTTATCTCAGTCACATTGCTCTTGGCATGTTTTGTTATTGTCTGAAAATACATAATAAACCAACAAGTAATTACCTTACTCTCGATGATATTGTTCATTCTCATAACCACTATACAAGGTACATAGGCTCAGGAAAACCCTTAGGTTGCTATTTCATAGGTTATTGTTGTAAGTTAGTCCATATTTTGACTATTTGTCCAAATTGGACATCTTGTTTGAATAAGTGGACACTGATTTAGAATACTTAGTTTACTAGACCTCTAGTTCCTTGATTTATTTTAATGCTATAAAATTAAAAGTTATTACCGAAATTTTATTTGAAACAATTTCATTTAAAAAATCTATTTCTTTTCTTTTATTTACACAACAAATGTCATTAGTCAAGATGCTAACTTTATAGTTGCTCACTACCATACATGTTATAATTTAGACTAGGTTTTAGTTAAAGTAAAAAAGTTATAACTAAGTTTAAGGAAATTTCAAAAGGTTTAATTAAGAGGTTTTGAGGTAGGGTGCCCCTTGACTCCTGGTATTAGTTTTCAGCCCTACAAAAAAGTAAAAGACACATAATCTGATAGATCCAATACTGATTCTCCTTTAAATAATATAATAACATTCACATAGTTTTCTATGAACTGGTAAACACATTATAGTTGCCATCCTACAAAAGGTTTTATTGTTCTGTAGTAAGTCAACTATTAGTTTTTTTATATATTCATAATTCTGTGCAAAAGAGACAAAACAATAAGTTACACTAATGTACTAAAGTTGAAAAACCACACTGTTGTGTTAAGGTGAATGGACAATTTGACGGTTCCAGATTGGTCTTATTCTTTCTCCTTAATCACTGGAACCATGCTTAGGTATGTGTGTGGCCTTGCTAGCATCAAAACTGTTTTCATCTCGTTGGGTTCTTTTTCCTAGTCAATTTACTAGAGAGATAGCACAGTTTGATAAGTCATCTTTTCTTAGGAAAAACCAAGCTGTCCATAGCATGTGGCATAATTTAGAGCTATTATTCAGGAGAAACCCTGCAGAGCCATGCTCCTGAATATGGAAGCTCTCTTATTTTCCTATAGTTGGGTTGAGTCATTATCCATGTCATGTAGGTGTAGACTGAGAAATCCTTCGCAGATGTCAGATGGTGTGGAGTGGACTGAAAAATTACAGGGGCTTCTGCTTTGGAGGAGCTCAACCAGAGCTTGGAATCAAATTCCAAGGAATTTAGCAAAGGCATTTAAGGGGGTTCAAGCATTCAGTTTTTCTCTTTATTCTATTTAACTTAGTTTAATGATTAAACAATCGATGTGTGTGTGTGTGTGTGTGTGTGTGTGTGTGTGTGTGTGTGTGTGTAATCCCAAATATCAAAACCATGTTCTTATGCATGCTAGGTGAGCACTCTACCACTGAGCTGGATTCCAAGTTCGAGTTTACTTTTTTTGAGGGAAGAATTCTTTCTCCAGTTTTAATATTTTTCTGACTACTTGTATATGCTTAATGTAGACCTTTTGTAAAATAGAAAAGATGATTTTAAAAAAATCATATCACAGAAAAGTAAACACTGATACTATTTCTTATTGCTTAAATACTTATTATTTGTTTGCAGAACTAAGGTCATACCAAGAAGCTCTTTTTTTAATAATGATATTGTTTGTTCTCCATAGCATATAAATAATAGAATGTAGAAACTGGTTTTTAGTCCTTGCCTTTTGACTGACATGCTTATAACTTTAGATGAGTTGTGTGTAAACATATTTACAATAAATTTTATTTTGTGTTTTATTTTCCTATTTTGCAAATGCATACATTGGATTTGATCTCTGGATGTTCTAGAGGCTGTAATTCACAGGATCTCTCATTTCAATTATCACCATTAGGATTTAATCTATGTACAAAAGAGAATGAATTAATGCATATAAGAAGGCATCATAGACATTTTTGTATTTAAAAAGAAATATTTAAAGAACAGAAAAGCTGGCTTTTCTCTTTAGAGTCATACCAAACTACATGTGGTCCCTGACCACAACCATATCTCAGGTCTCTCTGGATTTTTGAACATATTATTTCCTTAGTTTGAAATACCCATTCCTACTTCATGTACTAAATTAGCCCCTACACATCCTTAACTCAGTGCACCCAGCTCACTCCACCCTCTTCATCCCCACTCAGATGAAGGTAAATAAATACCCCTCCTTTGCAAGAGAAAAGCACCCCATGCACATTTCTTGTGTGGTCTAAACAGAATTGGTAATTTCTGCCTTACTAAATTGTTAGATTCTTGATGCCAATAACTTTGAATTTCAGCTCTGTATCCTTGGGGCCTACCTTTACTTAATGTAAGGAAGGATTTCTAAATAATAAGATTTAAAATGGACCATCCATGGCAAGCAGTTCTATAACCACTAGTTAAGCATGGAAATTAGGCAGTGGCAATGCTCCCCAACCCCAAATCAGAGGTTCTGTGCAATGACTCATCTGCTCTAGCAAGACACCACCTGGAAATGTGTGATTAGCTGTAGTTTACTTTACATATGCAAAAGTAGTAAAAGTACATTTCTTTAATATATTTTGCAATTTAGATTTTTACCTATTCAGCAGGTTTTTCTTCTCTCCAAATTAGTAGTTTTTATTATACCATTACATCCTCATATTTTTTCCTCTATGTTTTAAAACTTGAGTCTACCATTCTTGGACCAAATTAAAACTACTTGTCCCCTCTCTAAGGGCACTTTCCAACCATTTAAGCAGATAGCTGTATGTCTTGTTTCATTGCATCCTTGATAATTCTGACCTCTATTACTATTCACTTACTTCAAACTCCTTTGCTTGCTCCTCAGCCCCATGAAGACTTTGACCCCTTTTCTTCATCTCTAGACTTTCTTTGGCCAGGCATTTTCCTTCTTTTTCTTTTTTAATGGATATTAGAAACACCATTTTCATGTTCAATTCTGCCCCTGTGTAACTTATACTTGAATTATTACATCTACAGTATTCATTCATTAAAATTTCTACAATAGTTTTGCTCAAAATAGCTCCCTATTCTGAGGATTCAAGGGGTTCCTTTAAACAAAATACCTAAGAATTTTTAAGTCAACAGGTACAGAAGTTGAAACCAATTATTAGTCAATGGCTAGGATGCATGATAGGGAAGGATAGTTAGATATTTTACAAACTAGAGATCTATTTATACATTAGAAATTAAGCAAAAATAATTTGTTTACTTAAGTAAACCCTAGGCCTTGATTCCTTGTGTTAGTTTAGATGAAAGATGACTAAACTCAGACTCCTGCTGCGAAAAATAAGTGTGTGAAATTCTAACACACTCATGAGGTCAGAAGAGTGTAATTTACTAATTAAAACACACTAAATGACTTTAATGAAGTCTGTATACTTTTGAATCTGCTTCGTACATTCCGTTCCAACATTTCACAAGTCATCGAATAATTGAACATATTAATTGCAATCAGATTAATGAAAGTGGTTGATGCTTTTAACTTACATAATCATGAATAATGTTCAATGTTATGGTTAGGAAGATATTTGCTCATTCTACAGTAGGTGGATATTAGTAGGGATGTGGATATGTGAGGAATTTTTGTATCTCTCAGCTGCTGAAGTCTGTATAAGAAATGCTTCCAGTCACTCTGAGATTTTTTTAAAGGATATTTATTCAAAAGCCCCATCAAAAGAGAAGTGCATCACCATTACAACAAAGTCTCCTGTCCAAGATCTTGCCAAGTAACAGTTCATATTCAGATAAATGAACCATTGAATGCTGTCTGTAATAGCAACAGCTGGCACCTCTCAGATAACACTGAACCTCCCAGCCCCCCTAGATCAGAAATAGGCAACAACTAAGTAGAATTTTTATAGATCTGAAATCTGCTGAATACCCATTGAAAGAGAGCAAAATGTGCATTAGGCCTCACTGACAAATGCCCAAGGTTCAATCTCTCAAATGGTTTTGCAGACCAACAAAAAGAGGAGTGAAAGGGATTATCTCCATCCTCAGATTTTCAGCATGGTCAAAGGGACTGTAAAATCCTTCTAGTGAGCAAGCCAGGTTTAATGGTCGGGAACAAATGCTTCTTTAGTCACAGGGCAAGCCTTTTGGATTTGTTGTAATTTCCTGTGAGGGACAGCAAAGACAGAACGCACCTGCCACTCGTAACCTACCCTGCTTTCCAGCTCCCTTCCCCATACTGTTTTCCAATCCTCTTTTTTTTTTTTTTTTTTTTAATTTCCCCCATTTTCTTTCATTGAAAATCTAACTGTGCTGCATGGTCTCCTGGAGGTTTCACGTGGAGGGCATGAGTTGCCATACTGCGATCTGCTCACCGCAATTCTGCACATGAACCCACTCTCTGGAGAAGTATATATGTACTCAAACTGCTAACTATATATATAATTGGTGACTAGTGGAAGGTTGAACTGGAGGGGGCACTAAGAACAGCTCATTAAGGGTTGAATAGATGATCTTATGCAATCAGTTGCTCCATGGCTATGTCCCAGCATAGCAGTGGGCCTCCTATTGTAACTATTCTTTTCATAGCCTGTGCCATTTTCTCTATTGACTTTTGTGATTGCAGATAGCAGAGAGTAGGCGCTGTTGTTCAAAATCAGTAGTTTGCTATACATTCTTTGAAAACATAGTGGGTACTATTGTCCAATATCATTACTCATTTATTCTGAGTCTAGAATAGACTCCTCTCTGTTTACCAACCACATGTTAAATTACTCTGACAGATGCATTTTAAAAGGCAAGTAAATTCAATCTTTGAGACAATGTGGAACAAAGATATTGGATGGCTTATCATTGATTCTAGTGTCATTAACTCTCTAGGGTTTATATATCCATGACATTCCCATGGAGTTAGGAACTGCCTGGAATTTATTAAAGTTTTCAGTATCTGCTTCTTGAGCGTTAATTTGTGCCCCAAACTTCTTTTTTTATTTGAAATAAGGAATGACTATAAAATTAATATGACCAATGTCTTTGATGTGTAGCAACATGTACAGTTTGGGCTTAAAAACAGACTGAAAGGGGGGGGGGTTGTTTGTTTTACTAGCTGTAGATTCTACTGACTTGAGCTCCTTAGTGGTGATCACCATCCAGAATAAGTGACATTATCCAAGTAGTTTCGAAAATCTAGAAAGTGACTCCCTGTTCCATTTAAAAGGACATAGACTGAATAATGGATTTGTGTAGATAATCAATGAATTAAACACAATTTCCCATTCTTTGTTTTTTGTTGTTATTGTTTTCTGTTGTTGTGCCCTGAGTGCACAAATTCAATTGGATACCATTCTTCATTAATAGAAAAATCTCACATTTATGTACAAAAAGTATAAAAAATTAGACATAGCAAAGAAAAAATGCCTTAAAATATTAGAAATTTATAGTGTTTGGAAGTGAGAATTAAGTGAGTTCAATTGCCATTGTCCAGATGAAATATGCACCAGTGCCTATTAATAAAATCATAGAGACTTATTTGGGATTTTTGAAAAATCAAGAATAATGGATCAGATGGGAAAACTAGGTCCTCATTTTTTTAAAGAGTAAGGAAACAGATACCCAAATCATATAATATAGGCCTGCTTTCAGTTCTTAAAAGTTATGGACAAATTGCTAACTCAATTATGAGAAAAGAGAGTAGTGATCTCTACAACTCAAGAGAGAGTCACTAAAAACAAAGTTAAGTCAGACTGAATTCAAGTTTTCTGACTACCTTATAAAACTATTGATTAGAAGAATAGAATATATGTAGCATAGACAGATGGTAATAAAATATGTACCATGACAACACTGGTGACAGAATGGAAGAAAATGAATAGAATTTTAATAAAAGTGAGTTCACCTGAAGGAAATTTCTTTAGGTATAAGAACCAATTCTGCCAATAGATTATACAAGGCCATAAAACACAGCTGGGGTATGCAAATGAGCATGTAACATACCAAATGTCAGACCTGGAATTTTAAGTTTTCAAAAATCTGACATAATTATACCAGTCTCAAAAAATAAAATAGTAAGAACATATATCAAGGTTAACATTTAAGTATGTGCAAAAATAATTGTGTGTTAAGGGGATATATTTTCAACTTAAATCACAGTTACATCAGAAATAAAGGAAACAAGTTGTGTTAAAATTGAGGGAGATAATGATCCAATTTGACCTTTCTTTACCAAGAAACCCTAGAATCCCAAGTTTGATGAGACTCTTGAAAGTCATATTCCTCTAACTTTTTTTATGATTCATGTGACCACCAACACTTCAAATAAGTAGTACTTCAGTCTCTTCAATGCTTCAAGAACAGGCCATTTCATTTTTACATAATAAAAATTATGAGAAATGTCTTCCTTTAGGCCTAAATTGATTTGCCTATAACATTTATTAAATGGATATGATTCTGCTCACTTGACCCACTTGGAAAAGTTCTAATATAAAGTTCTAATATCTTCCATTTGACAACTCTTTGGGTCTCTGAGAACCACCATCATGACTCTTCTCAGATTATATTCCCCTGAGAAATATATGTCATCATGCCAACTCTTCTCTTTTGTGCATATTGCTATTCATTCATGCAACACGGACTTCCAACTGATGTGGTACTATTGGAGACAGCAAGATTAAGACTTTTTCCCTGCATTTAAGGAGCCACTTTCTCCAAAAGGCAACGGATAGTATTGGCTCATAGTGGCATTTTTTGGCAGCTAAAATCTCTATGTTCTTTTTCACTTTGGCAAGTAATACTAGCTGCTAAGCCATGTTGCACCTAATTTACTTACACAAAAAGTTCGGTTCCAAATTAATAGTAATAAGTAGCTGAGTCAAAAGAAATAAATTCTAATCTTCAGGTAAGAAATATAAGGAGGACCTTCAAAGCCTGAGAATAACTTGAATTGAGGATATGATATGACAAGGGATATTTGACAAGAGATGAATTATCTATAGCATAGTCATATGGAGTCAGGCTTTATTGGCAATTAGGAAGCCAGAAGAGTCACTGTTGAATTAAGTTGGATGTTAAAACAGTCTGCTCCCTATGAAAAGGGTTTTTTAAAGCTCTGTTAACTGAACTGAAACACTAATTCTTATCCCCATGTCAATTTTTTTTTAAAAATCTGCTGTAAAAATTAGACCCCTAGACTGGACCATGTTAAATTAGTCATAGTAAAAATTAGAGAAAATAGTGTAATTGAAAAGTTTACAAATATATTTAAATTATTATGGTGATGTAAAAGAATATGTCATAATAAAAGAAGATGTTTATCTGAAAAAGACACAATCACAATTTTTTGAAAAAAAAATCATAGTTGAAAAAAAAATCGATGCTTAGATTAAATTATAGATTAGACAAATAATGTTAAAGGTAGAACTAATGCATTGGAAGTTATACCATAAAAAATCAGCTATAATATCAAAACAAAGAGATATCCAGTATTAAATAACAATCACTTTATAAATTTTTTATATTTTCTACAAAGGATAGATTATGTGATGACTAATTTTATGGTGTTAGTTTGAGTAGGCTTTGTGCCTAGTTGTTTGGTTCAACACCTTATAGATGTTGCTGTAAGGTGTATTTTAGATATGATTAACATTGAAATCAGTAGACTTTGAATAAAACAGACTCACCTCCATAACATGTTTGGGCTTTATCCAATTACTTTAAGTCATAAGAGAGATGACTAGGGTTTTCAAAAATTGCTGAGGCTATGATGTTACAATGGACATCTGACAAGAGATTCTGGAAACAGAATTCCTTCATACTCATGACTACAACGTGGATGCTGACAGAATTTGGAAACTACTGATGTGCCCTGTAAATTTTTGCTTTCCAGGCCCCTCACAATGATGTGAGATAGTCTAAATCTCTCTCTCTTTAATTCAGTGAATAATCTTAACTAACACAGAATGAAAATTGTTCTAATAGGAATTTTTTAAAAAAGAGCATATAAAATTGGAAATAAGAAAGCAAATGGATACTGGACTAGATCTTAAGGTATAAATAGCAAAAGTCCAAGCAAATTAAACAAAAGTAGTTTGCACTAAGGGGTCTTGTAGTAAAACTAAAGACCACCAAAGAAACAGATAATCTAAAAAGAAACCAAACAGAAGAGGATAAAGTATCTAAAAAGATCCATCAATTCAGTTGAAGCCAACATCAGTAACAACATGGATGAGGGGACAAATGGAGTATCATCTTCAAATTGCTGAAAGAAGATAAATAATTTTTCATATTTCTATATCCAACTATGTTATTATACATATTTAGTTCAATTGGGCATGTATATTTGAGTGACTATGTATAGATATAGATATAGATATAAATATAGATATAGTTATAGACATTTTTTAAACCAGAGATACTCTTAGGATATAGAAAGGTTGAAATAAAAAAAAACAGACAAAAAACATAAATAAAATTCAAATAAGAATAAATATGATATGGTAACAATGAAATGTGACTATATAGACTTTTTTTCAACATTATAGAATACATCTGAACTAGCATGTAACCAAATAAAAAACTTAAATTATATTCAGACAAATTTGACCACTTTACAAATAATTGGAAAATATAAACATACTGAAAAAATTTAATGTAGTCTCACTTAAAACATGTAGATGAGAAAGTCTACAACATTGATGATAAAGAGGATTTAAACAATGCCATCAATCACCTTAAGTATGAAAACCTATAGATCCCCACACAGAACATTTGAAAAAAATATATTCTATTGAAGCATAAATGGTTCATGTAAAAATCAACCACATAATAAGTATCAAAAAGTAGCTCTGATAACAATGCAGTGCTTCCTCACTTCCAAAATTCATGTGTATGGAAACTAAAAAAACAAACTTCCAAATAAGTAATTTATCAAAGCATGGTTCTTAATGGAAATTCCAGAACTTCATGAAGATACTACATATTTTAAGATTCAGCCAAAGTGAGTTTTGAAGGAAGTTCTGGCATATATTATGAATAAATATGTTTTTAAAGAAATAAGAGTACAAATTCATGAGAACTATTAAGTTATAAAGGTTGGGATGGAGAAAAAATGTTAATTCAAAGAAAATGGAAGGAAATAAAGAATAAGGCAACACATTTATGAAATAAATAAGAAAATAATAGAGAGGATCATCAAATTGAAAAGCTAAGTTTTTTATTTTATTTTATTTATAAAACCTAATAAAATAGAAAGCCTGTGCAATGGTTGATTAAATAAAAAGGGCATGGAAAAAATAAATCACTAATAGGTAAAAAGTGGCCATAATTAAATTATAGTAGAAATTTTTAAATGTAAGAGCATCAAATAAATTATAGCATGCTAATATATTTGAAAACTGGCATAAAATGGTTCTTTCCTATAGAAAAATAAATGACATTACTAATTTCCAAGGAAATGAGAAACTATTATTACCATTTTTTTTACTCATTGTATTCCATGTGCCCTTTGAGGGCCATGCCTGCAAGAATTTCACAACTTATTGAAGAGGCAAAACAGAAAGTACAGAAGCACAATCAATGCTGTCTGGCATCCATACTGAAATGCCATATCATGCTGCAAAGCAAAATTTTATTTTATAGATTATAATTATATAGGGTTAAAGTTATGTTGAATTAAATGAAACATTGCTAGTCAGGGAGATCCCAACCTGAAGCAGAAGCAGAAGGCTAGAGAGAATACACAAACCGGGTGAAGAGATTGTGGGCCACTCACCATGATGTAGTAGCCCAATGAGCTGATGCCACCTTCAAGCTTCCTTCCAAAAAGGGTGACATCTGAATCCAATGTCCTTCAGAGGGAAAGTAGTTTTGTTCTGTGACCTTAGTCAAACTTCAAAATATTCTAAGAAGAAATACTAAGCTCATGAGAAGGCTATAAACCATTTTATGAATTATAAGCTGTCTTCATCTCTCTGATGGGATAATATGCAGAAAAATTAAATGTATCATCATCCCTAAAAAGAGAACTAAGATGGATGCATTAGCATCATAGGTGGAGAGATATGCTCTCTTTATGTTAAATTACGATTCTAGCAATTGGAATTTTCAGAATGTGGAATGCCTTATTGGTAGAGATACCGACTTTCTCCTTCTTGGAGGGACACAGGCAAGGAATGTGCAGTTACCTACTATGTGAGGGAGGGGACCAAGGCTTCAGAACAGAGACTGGAACAAATGACCTTCTGAGTTTACTTATTTGAAGTACTGAGGAATGAACCCAGGGGTGCTTTACCATTGACATGCATCCCAAGCCCTTATTTATTTATATATAAATTTTAAGACAAAATCTTACTAAGTTGCTCAGGTTGGCCTTGAACTTGCAATTCTCCTGCCTTAGTGTCCAGAATCTCTGGGATCTCTGGTATACATCACTTCTCCTGACTGGGTTTAATTTTATGAACCTAAAATCTATATGTAGTTTCTGGGTTTGCCTAAGTAGAACATTCCTAGTAACCATTTTAACTCCTCCCATGCTAATTTATGATTTGCTATAAGCAAATGTAAAATAAATCCTTAGCTACACTCTGAGATTAATAAGTCTTATATGTCTGGAATGGATGCACTGAACTCCTGCAGTCATTAGTGCCTCTGCTAATGTGCTTAAGTCCCAAAGAATTAATTCAGTCCTAACCAACCAGGTGCGATTATACCAGTGAGGGCACTTTGCCTCACTAAGGGAATCCAGGTTGCAGTAGTGGGTGTCACAGACCACTGCTCTCATGCCCTCTTCTGGATAAGGAACTCATTCCCAGCTGTTGCGGATGCTGACTACTCAGCTGATTTCTTGTCTGGGAATTACCTTCAGCTAGAGACACCTACTTACCAAGTCATGGCCTCTCCCTAAAGACAGTCCACTTCCAATGATTGGTTGATAAATAGTATCCCTTGCCTACAGGCTCCCTTTAGACTCCTATTGGCTGTTCTAAAATCAAGGACCATTCTAGTTCCAGGACTTCTATAGCCAAATGTTAGAGTCTCACTGACTGTCCTGGGGAACAGAATCTAAGACATGAGGTGAACTCTTAGGTCTTTTTACACATGTGTGAACTAGGCTGATCTCATAATCAGCCCTGGTGCCATGGCTGTATTGCCTCTCAGCAATAGTAAGCAATATTGAGGACTCATCTTTCCTGCCACATTTTGTGACTTAACTTGGGATTGGTTTGGGGATTGGGAGTAGTAATGAACAGAGGAGTGTGTCAAGGAAATGAAGGAGAAGTTTAGAAATGAAGTAAGAGGCTGAGAATCTTCCTTCCTTTTCCAGCTCTAAATACATTTCCACCTTCTTTTACTAATACAGCCTTTTCTAAAGCTCCCTTATTCTGTTTCTTCTCACTCTTTTCCCAGCACTATTCTATGCTTTTCTCTTCAACCTGCCCCAGAATGTTAGAATGCAAGTGGTTGGCATATCATGGAAACAGTTCTGTTTATAATCAGAGGATCTGAATGTACATCTCAGCTCTGCCACTGTACTCTAAATTAATTTTCATATCACATAATGAAATTCAGTCACCTTGGCAATCAACAGAGATGAGACATTTTTTACTGGAAATAAACAGAACTTCAGCAACCAGCTCTGAACTGATGGGCAATGAATAGCATTTTCCTTGTAGATGCAGGACACCTCCTGGCTTTTTAGCTCAGTGGGATTCATTTGTATGACTCCTCAATTCAGACCAGGTAAATTTCTTTTAGTTATTAAGCCCCAAGCCTATTTCCTTTCCCCTTCCCTTTTCTTCCTACTTTTTTTTCCCGGTAACCTGAATTTCCTATTTTATTTGGGATCATTCCCTTCTCTAGTTTTACGTTCTTAAAATTATGACCACTTTGGCAAATGGATAAAAAATACTCATTTTATCTGTATTAGTTAATATATACTCTTGAGCAGATACATCTTCTGGATGAAATATTATGAATGTATATGTTGCTGTGAACTGATCTCTACTTATTGTCTTAAAATCTCAATGTTATTCTTGTGTTGCCATCATATAACAAATATGAATCATCTTCTGCCTTCCCTAATTCAGTTTATCTGATACAGAATTTCAGTGGGGTTTCTGAATATCAACTCTGCAAACGGCTTAATCACTTTGATGATAGATAGCATGATCCACTAATTGTGGTAGATTCAGGGCAAGATTAAGTTTTCTCCTCTGATAGTTGGGTGTGTGATCTCTACACTTTGAAATAATTGTAATGAAAATAAATTTAGTTCCTGACTTAATTTACTGTTTAAAAGGAATCATGTGATTGTCCATTCACTGGCTTGTTAAAATGTGGCCCCACATACAAAAACCAGTCTGAGTTCCCTAGAATCAGATTAATTTTAGAAACACTGTCACCTGGTGGTGCATCAGAGTTATTACACTTGGCTTTTCCACAAGTTGTTTCAATGTCCAGGTCTGTAGTAGAAATAAATCAACCTCTAAGAAATTAAACAGCACATCCTAATTTGTCAAGTGTTGTTCAGAGTCAGAATTACACAAACGCTTTCCATCATATCATGATACTTTAAGCCATTATGATCGAAGATCATTTCTCATTCTGAGTAGTCCAAGCTAGCGTTTACAAATATTTTGTCTCTTCGGGCATGTTTCATCACATGCATTTGTAATTTGCAGAAACTTGAAGAAATGTTGGTGATATTTTGGATAGATAAAGCTATCCCTCTGCTATTGTGCTCTTTTTCTAGTGTGTGAAAAGTAGGGCACAGACTATCAGAACCACAGGCAAGATACTGTATTCCCATAGAAACTCTGTCCACAGGGACAAGGCTCTCCTCTCTATACTGAAATGAGTCATAGAATGCCTGGCTACAGGGGGAACAGAAAGCAGTGAGCTTGTTGTCTCTAGCCACATCTTTCCCATTCCCTAATGCAAGAGCCATCAGAAGCACTGTAGATCTTAAAATAAGTTCCATATGTGCTGTAATATATTGATCTGAATAGGTCTTTAAGAAGGAAAATAAAGGTCTATAGGTTGACAGAGAATTTATCTGGCAATAAAGCTGTGTATTAAATCCTGTAGCACTTATTTGGCAATTAAGTAATTCATTTGATTATTGAAAATATAGCAAATCCTAACATTTCAGACTACTATGTCTACTTTTGAGGTGAAGTGATTCAGTTGAAATTCTAAAGACAGAATTTAGTTGTTACTTTAGATTGGGAGATTTGGTTATGGCATTAAAATATGCACTTTTCCTCTTTATTAACATCAGGATGAAGGACTGACTCCAGGTTGGCCTTAGAACCCTAAGTTATCACTTAATGAAGATTTGTACCTAGTGGAAGACTAAATATTTTGTGGTCTTGAATGCTTCTGAACAAGTAGTTTGAATGTGAACAGTTACCCTTTCAAAATTGATTGTATCTAGAAACATTCTTGCCATGGTGCATAAAAATAGTTGCCCTTTTGTGAGAACTGAAAATTTACTTGGTAGAAGTCATGATACTACAACTTTGCTTGAACCTTCAGACCAACAAACAAACAACAACAACAACAAAAAAGATTTAGAAGCCATCACAACCTTCCAATGCAAAGAAAATATAGCAGATCCCTTCAACAGCTCTTTAGAGACTCTTCTGATAATGTATGTAATTTATACATATGCATATAATGCTCTGTGTGCATTTTTAGTGGACAGTATAAACATGTGGACCATTGTCATAATCAAAAAAGTCTCCAGTGGATTCTCATTCAAAACAATTCAACAGCAACCATGAATACTTTGCCTTGCCCATAAACTCACCAGCCTTAACCCAGGCCAAAAAATAAATAAATAAAAGAGAGGCACTTGTATTAGTATGATTTGAACATTTAGAATCATTACTCTAACATATCTCTTTGGCAATGTATGAAATTAAATTGAACAAAAAGCAAGAAATTATCATTTTTCTATGAATTGAATTATTCTGGGAGTATCATCTTTTCTTTATGAGTCATTCCTGTTCATCACTTCATCTGCCAAGATTTGCAAGTTGTAACCCACAGTGCTGCTCTTTCTGATGCTTCTAGAATCCAAGCAAGAGTTGTATTTCCATGGCCTCTCTTTGAGAACAGTGCCTGAAGATACTCGTCTCACTGATGATAGGATTTATCCTTAACAGAGAGACAAATTAAAAGTTTTAGAAAAACATATATATATATATATATGTGTATATATATATATATATATATATATATATATATATATATATATATATATATATATATATTTTTGTACCAGGGGTTGAAACCAGGGATGCTTAGCCACAGAGCCACATCCTTAGCCCACCCCACCCCCCACTTTTTTTGTTTTGTTTTGTTTTTGTTTTTGAGACAGGGCCTCACTAAGTTGCTTAGGGCCTCACTAAGTTGCTGAGGCTTGCTTTGAACTTGCAGTCCTCCTGTCTCAGCCTCCTGTGTTGCTGGAATTACAGTGTGCAACACTGCACCTGATTTTTAAACATTTCTAAAGATAATTAATGTTTTTATGTATTTATAAAATAGTGCATTTATATTATTTCCCTGATATTCTTTGAAACAAGGTTGGTGCTGAATAGTGTTATAACTGAAAAAAATAAAACTATAATTGACTGAGAGAGATATATTGGAGAGCATGAATTATGTTTCACTTATTTTGGTACTTACCACAGGGACTGGTACAGAATGAGGGAATGTTGAATGACTAAAAGCCATGTAATGTGTAGCCTGTGTGACTTTATACTTATTTGCCAACCCCGTTGATCCTCTCCATTTTGTTACTCAGCGTGTTCTTTGGTCATTACCTGACAGCCTGTTAGAAAGATGAAATCTTAGGACCTACCACTGACCTATTGCACTAGAATCTGCTATTTAACAAGACCCTCAGAGGATTCATGTGAAAAGCACTGTTTCTCTATATGTCCAATTCCCTTATTAAAGTAGTCTGGCTTTATTTTCCTAAACTCTTTCTCTACAAATTTATTTCTTAGTTTTATATTTATTCCTGTGAGATCCTTGATTAAAAGGGGCTCATTGGATCTGTTTGTATTCATTATCAATAGGCAGCAATGTACCAACCCTGCTTTTGAAAGTTTTCATTTTCTTTTTAAAAGGACATCCATTATTATCTAGGTTAATATCTGCTATATCTGCTTGATCTTCTCTGACACAAAGCTCTATGGCCTCCTCTCCAGAATATACAAGACTTTATGAGTATTCAAGATTTATCTGTTCTGATTCACACTCTATGAAGATCAATCAATTCTAGAATAAATTGATTAGCTGGCATAGTCATAAAAATCAGTTTAAACTTTGCTGAATTTTTTCTTCCAGCATGGAAGACTATACCTATTTCTAAAAGAACATATGTTATTGGTAATTTATTCAAAAGAATAAAGAGGCAATTAGTATAGGTAGATTCTAGATTACCAAATTTAGCAAATACCTAAATCTTTATACTTTTTTAGTCTTAATATTTATATCATTGCCAAATGAAAAGTTTATTCATTGATTTAAAAAGTTATTAATGTATTTTAGTTAATTATATCACAAATCTATAAATAGTGAAGTGATTTGAATGATAATTCCTACCCCCCCCAAAAAAATGCTTACCTGGATCCTCAAAATGTAACTTTATCTGGAAAAAGATTTTTAGTCAATGTAATTAAGATAGGGATCTCAACATGAAGTCTTCCTAAATTAGGATGCGCCCTAAATCTAATGACAGACATTTCTACAAGAGACAAAAGAGAAGACAAGGAAGTATTCAGGGGAGAAAAGTTCTGTGAACTAGGAAGCAGAGGTCAGAGGGCTGTGTCTGTAGACCAAGGAACACCAGGGATTGTTAGAAGGAACACAGGAGTTAGAAGAGGCAAGAATTTGCCCCTTGAACCTTTGAGACCTTGGAAACCACTTAGATTTTAGATTTCTGGCCTCCAGATCTTTGAAAAAAAAATTCTATTGTTTCTAGCTGCCAAGTTCATGGTTATTTGTTATGGCTGCTTCTATGAACTAATAGAATGAGGTAAGCAAACCCAAAGTTTGATCTTAAGACCTCACCTTACTTCATGTGTCATCTTCTGATCCTGTCTCTATAAGCACAGAAGCACATGAGGGCCAACCACATGCACACAGGTGGATAAAGGCCAAGAAGGCCAGAGAAAAGTGGACAAGAAGAGATGTTCTTGCCTACAATGGGAAAACTGGCAAAAACAATAAAAAGCAAAGTGATTTAAAAAAAAAAAATTTAAAGCACCTTTTGAAACTGGAAGGGCAGGGGTTTGAGGGAAAACAAAGACATGCAATAGATGTGTTTACAAAAGGCCATAACCTTGGGTCTATGTTATTCCCAATACACAAAGAAATGGGTCAATTTAATTCAACAATCACAGTTTAACCCAAGGGCTTTGAAGTCTCCTGAGTTATAGTACTGTGTTCTCCTATTTTACCTGTACTGACCTCTGTGAACGTAGGAAGTTCTGATCCATGTGCCTGTGCCTCTGTGCCCCAGAGACGGTCTTTGAAAACACAGGCTTACCATCCAAGAAGTGTCTGCTGTCTCCTTTACAACCAAAGTGTGGGTGGGGACAAGGTTACTGGTCTGGTTGAATGAATACCTATGCACTTTGTTCTACACATGCTCCAATCCCTCCCAAAGGTGCTTCATCCAGCAGGGTATTAAAATTATTGATATATTAGGTATGTGAAAGAAATGGGTTGGTTTAAAATAGTTTTCTCCATCTGTGTCACTAATGTGGTTCTCGCCACCTTGTAGCCCCACAAATCAATATCCAAATGAAATGACAAACTTTTAGAAAAACATAACTCATTAAGCTTTAGTGCTGCTTAAGACAAGGACCTTGCTTGTGCGAGGCCATCAAGCACCAATATTGACTCTCTAGGACATTTTTAAGGCTATTTATATCACAATAAAGGCGCTTTATTAGCATCATCAATCAAGAGAGTGCAAATTTCACCCTGAAATCAGTCTGCCTGAGCCTCTGGAACATGGAAGGGTGAGAAATTATGGGATGCATTATCTTCAATCTCATTTGAAACTTCCTAAATGAAACAACGGACAAGCACAGTTTATTGCTTATAAAATAAATGAGGGAGGTACCACTAATGCAATAATGAAAGTTTAGGCTTCTGGTTGTTTTTTCCCTACTTGACAGAGATTTGGTGGTCAGCCAGCAGAGTGATTCCTGGTTTCCATAGTTAAGACACAATACAACTGTCATTTGACCAAGATAAATGTACTGGCCATGCAGTAGGGCTGCACCCAGCTTGTAGCAAAGGCCTGGACTGGTGGTTCCAGTCATCTGTGACTTGGCATGCAATACTGTCTTTCTCTGGGTGAGGGAAATGTTATCCCATGCTAGTTAACAGTTCAGTCTCCAGAGTCAGACAAGATTAGGTTCAAATTCTACCTGACCCCTCTCAGTTGGAATTTTTTTCATTTGAAAAATAAGAGACCTACATCATAGCACTGATTTGAAAAAGTAACATAGGTAATACATAGTGCATAGTAAGTACTCACTGAATCCTCTCTTAATATTACCAGTTTGGGCAGGTTTTCACTTATAGTTGGGTAGCTATGAATGACTGGATTTGAATCCCCCCTGCCACTTATGAACTGTGAGTTATTGAGTAATTAATTTAATTCTTCTGAAGATTTCTTCCCTAACCTTCAAATAGTTAACATGAGAATTTTACCCCTTCAAGGCTCTTATGAAGACCAAGTGAAACATCCATGTTGACAATATGTAAGTGCTTTCTGTATGCCTGGAGAGCCTCAGACATCATGAACAGTACATTCATAGCATTCTTGTATAATTATTGAGAGCTCTCAAATTTTTAAGAGAGAAGTATCAATGAGTATGTCCAGGAATTATTAATTTTGTGAACTTTATACATGTACTCAGCAAATGTGTACTGAGTACATCCTCTAGTGTCTACTGGGAATGCAGTGAAGAGCAAGACCAACAAGATGTCTGCTCATTCATCTTATGATAAAGACAAGAAAGATGGACATTTATTATCACAAAGGAACTAAATCACAAAGGAACTAAAGGTGATGTGAAGACAGCGATTGAACAGGCAGAGGCACCTCTGAAATGATGCAATTTGAACTTCGAAAGAGCAAACAATGAAAATATCAAGGCAGGGAACTGGGATGGGTAAGTCTGGTAAGGAAAGAGAATTGTAAGTGCAAAAGCTCTAAGGCAGAGACAAGCCTGATGAGGAGGGCCAGAGTGCTTGTAAGCAAGGCTGCAAACGGGTAGAATATGCGGCCTGACTGAGTTCAAGGCCAGATCATGTCAAGGTTTGTAGACCATGGTAAGATTTAGATTTATTCCAAGCTTACCATCAGTCATGGGAAGATTTTTGGAGTTGGTGAATTGGGGATCTGATTCCCACTTTTAAAGGGTAATTCTGACTGCTGGAAAGGAAGAACTAGTGGTAGTTTATACTAGGATAGTAGAAATGTATACTAGGGTAGTGGAATGGAAGAAAGTGGATGGGCATAGAATGTATTTTGGTTGTAGCATGTGCTAATAAATCTCATAAAGAGGACTTTAAAAAAGAAGAGGCAAGGTGGCTTGAAAATAGTTTATTTAAGAAAATTCTTATCTTCTTTAAAAAAAAAAACAGCTATATTGATTCTCCTTTTATTTGGCTTGGAACTAATTAACTCAAATTAGTCCCAGTCTTTTCTTCTAGATGATATTCTGCCTTATTCAGATCATGTTCAGGCTCACTCCAAAGTCTAATCTCCTACCCACCTTTTTCAAAGCCTGTAAAAGACCTGAGCGATTTATAACAGAAAAAAAAAAAAAAGAGTTGGAAATGCCCCAATGAAGAAAGAGAGCTCACCTTGGATACCACATACTGAATTTTACCATGTGCTAGTTACTATGATTTGGGTTTATTTAAATTATATCATTTAGTTCATTCAACTGTGTTATTAAGTAAAATATGAACTTCATGAAATTAGGATTTTGGCTATTTTAATCAAAGTAAATCATGGGCCCTTGGAATAATGCCTATCCTTTCAAAATATATGTTTAACTGATTGATAGGCATTATTTACTCAATTTAAATGTGGAACCAGACCTATTAAGTTTAAGCCAACTACCCAAAGTACCATGGGCTGTGGAAATGAGCCGGAATTTGAATTCATCATCTGTGTGGTCTGTAGCAGGTGAACCAGAAGGCAATTGCTGCTCTTCCAAACCTCCATCCAGAAGCTTCCTGTTATAAAAATGCCCATGCCTCACTCAAATACAGAGAAGAGGCTTGGTTATGTTGCAAAAATTGGCTAAGTGATCTGAGGAACCACTTACCACAGAGATCTCATTCTGTTTTGTCAAGCTCTTTCCTATGGTACATTTATAGCCACATAGAAGGGGAATGAAGAGATGTTGTGGAGGAATAGAGAATACATTAATAGGAAGCATTGAAATTTTGCTTAGGTGAAGATTATAGGATGATTGAAGCAAGTGTATTTGGAGACATATATGTACATATGTGTGTGTGTGTGTGTGTGTGTGTGTGTATCTCTATCCATGTAAAGGTCAATATAAACTATGAATTAGTTCACTGACTCCTACCAAAGCATTACTTACTAATTGATTGAAAATTTTTAAATTATTCTACTTAAAAACAAATTGGTACACTATCATGAGAGATGTAGAGGAGAGAACTAAAGGAAGAGAGAAAAAGGAAAAAAGGGATATTCACAGAGAAATGAAATGATAGAGAATACTACTCCACACCTCCCGACACACACACACAGCTCACCAACCCCTTAAAGATTTGGAGACTTTATATTCATGAGAAGTTCATGAGGATCACATTATACACTGGAAAATTAGACTACTCTATTTGTGTTCAAGTCTTTGTCCCTATTTCATGAAGAAAAGATGAACAACCTTGTCTTATTACAAATAATCCAGCAGGCACGCAGCAGTGAGGTGAAGCAATCTGACCTTCGGCATTCTGTTCTTCCTGGTCCCTGCTGCCAAGTGGTGCCAGTGAGGTTTATAACAGCTGCTGAATGTCCTGTGGAAAATGATATGTGCTACCAGGTTAAAGATGCTTCTTTTCAAAGCTCCCACAGGACACTAATTCAGAGCCATTTGGACAGTTTTCCCCCCTGCTGGGCAATGGGGAAGCCTCTTGTTTCAAGTATACGAAGATCACAGTGGTCAGACTAGTTCCAAGTGTAGGTTGACCCTTTTCTCTATGCCCTCTTTTACTTGCTCCTCTGTTACATTTTTCCCAGTAGACTCTACTCATAGTCACAAGAAGCCTGGAACAGCTCCAGACCTTTCATCTTCTGTGATTTAAATCCCTTGGGGAAGAGAAAAATATCTCTTTCTCAAAAGTCAAAAAAAAGTTTTCAATTGTCTCATTCCTCTTCACTGCCTCTGATTGGGTCACATGCTTGTTCCTAAAACCATAATAGATGTACCACGTGGCTTATCTCTGGGCACCATCTTTGCAGTCACCACATGGGTCTTTACAACCTATAAAGTCTGAAAGTGGTAAAAGTATGGGTCTTTAAAGGGTTGTCACCTAAAGTGAGCTGATCCCAAATATCTAAAAAACTATACACATTCATTAGAGCAAGACTCAATTAAAGAAGCTGAAGGATTGGGAGGAGCTAGAGAGGGACAGGATGAAAGGAAAAGAAGAAAAGTATCTAAATCAACATGACCTGTATCTGGATAAATACTTAGAGTTTCTAGGTTAGTGTATGATTTTTTGAAATTTATATTTAAAAATCTGTAACTGTATATAAAAGCTTATACTTTCTATACATCATTAAAATTATATTAAAAAATATTTAAAAAGAAGAGTAAGAATAGAATATAAAAATAATTATAAAAATAATATTAAATTATTTTATTCTCATCATTAGCATAAGGAAGCACCTCTATTCAAATTATATTTTCCATACACTCAGTAAAATAAAAATTGCAAGGGTCTCTCATTACATTTCAGGGGACTTATTTTTTTTAAATGGCAGCATCCGTATATCATGTGTTTGTCCTGAATGTTTATATAGTTTTTTCAACCAAGAGACAACAGAACTATGTTTGAAATGACAAGCTTTTCCATTACCTATATCTGTACATGTGTGTTCATTTGAGATTTAATAAATTTAAGCTTTCCCTTATTATACTTGTGATCTTGGCCTCTGTCTACTAAATCACCCAGCTAAGAGGACTCTTGATCAGTCAAATAACCTTCCAAAGGATTCAAGTAAGGGAGAAAAGTAATGAGGGACTGGAAGCAATGACAGATATATGAAGTAGAAGAAGGAAGGAAGTCGGCTAGGTAGGGCAGCCATGAAATGGGCTAGAAAGTGTAGTTTTCAGCACAATTACCCAGAACATTTATCTCCTTAAAATATTGTCCTTGAAACTACTGAGAATGCTCTCTGATATGCTTGGGAAAGCTTGTCATCTTTATGTTTGGCCTCTGCAATACAAGAACACTGGGCTGATGTTTCTGGAGTTGGCATCTAGAATGCAACGGACATTTTTAGCAGGATTAATAACACAGTCCCTCTAATCACCCTCCAGATGAACACATAGAATCCAGAGTCCAGTTCATTTCTTAACGCTTTACTTTCCACTGGGCATACCTCCAGAAAGAGATGGCACCTCCCAGCTGGGTTGGAAGCATCCCCAAGGCCATTCAGACAGAACAAGCAGCATTTCCATGGAAACACTGCATATACTTATGTGTACACAGACATACCTGGCATCCGTCCTTCTAGTGACCAAGCCAAATGATGTGATTTGTGCTATGGCCGCTGGAAGCAAGGCTTGCTGGATTAACACCATAGCAGGATTATAGGGAAAGGGTTTTTGATTTCCTTTAGGCAAAGTGCTTTTCTACTGGGTCCTTGCCAAAGGTCACATTGATGATGTTTTGAGACAAGCTGGGACATACCCTTCACTTACTGCTGTGTGTTTTGTGGCCAGAGTTCCTTTCTGTAAATAAAATCTAGTATAGCAGAGACCTACTTACCTTGGGAGAGGGGGATGCTATTTACACAAGGTAGGAAATTGGCAGTATATTATCAGAGGGTATTTTCTGAGCAAATATTTAATCAGAATCCCTCCTATTTGTCTTCTTTGGCCTGAGGATGTTCTATGAAGTGCAAAGCAGAGCACTCTTATGTTCGTGATTTACCCAGAGCTTTATCACACACTGTTATGTATGCAAAAGAAAGTTCAGTATTTCTAATTATATTGTGTAACTAGTCTATTATCTGACAGTCCTTTCTATTGTCAAATAAATTTTTATTAACTCTCCCCATAAACAAATATCAAGGTCCCATGAATTCACATTTTGTTAAGTTTTTCAAGGAGTATCATGAATTGTCTATAGTTAGTTTTACACACTCTTTCTGTAGCATGTACATCTATGAACCCACCAAATTCAGTCTATTTCTGATTTTATATTTTCACTACTTGAACATTTATTTTTGACAAATATCCAGCAATGTTGTCATATTGCTGAAAGGTTTTTGGTTAATTCAGGTGACATATGAATGGCATCGAGCAAAAATATTAGTGACATGTTGTTTTAATGTTCTTTTTCTTTGCAGAGGTCACAGGAAAGTGAGAATTAAAAATTTCCCCCTTTTTCTGCATTGTGTTCTTATTCTAATTCTTCATCTTTGTTGAAAAAGCATGTTGTCTGTATCTTATCTCTGTTTTCATAGCAAACAGTGGGAAAAATGCTTCATGAAATTAGGATGATGGGGAAGACCTTAAATATAGTGACAATGATCACTTAAATGATATTGTTCTTTGATATACTGAAGTGATGTCCCACCATGTAATCAAAATGGGTAGCTGCACAGCTGTTTCCTAAATTTTGTGCTTTATATCACATACTGCAATGCAAATATAGGAGCTCTGGCAATCAACATTTGTTTTGAGGGTGAATAAAATGAACAAATACAATTATTCTCTCACCCATGGACATGTGGGAATGTGTGCTAATCTGTTCGCTAATCTGTTCGCTGAGAAGAAAGTGGAGAAACTGATCTACCAATTCTTGGTAACATCATTCAGTAACAAAAAAAATATGGCTTTTGTAGTCAGGAGCTCCTGTGTTTGAATCCTGCAGCTCTTTCTCTCCAGCTCTATAAAACTGGTGAAGTACTCTTAGTATCTTCATTGTTTTCTTGGAAAAAATAAAGCTATGTCTATATGGAGAATAGAATACAATACCTGTACACTCACTATAATTCTTCCTGCACTATGTATGCTATGATCTTGTTGGGGCAACAATTATTACTTTACCACTGGTATCCCCAAATATACTACGTTTTCTCAAACACAGAAAATGTTCAAAAAAATCTCAGTTCAATGAATGAGTAAATGTTAACATTTGACAACTACAGCCAATCACACCAGAGATTCAAATTAAAAACTAAAAAAAATTTAAAAAACAATAAAAAACACTCCAAGGACCTGGATCCCCTCCATGGGTCCAGCTATAATCATGAAAATATGACTAAGTCTTGAGGGACATAATGAACAATTATCAGTGAAGTTTTAAAACATCTAGAGTGATGTATGAAGCTAATCTTTAAAAATACTGGTTTTAGAGGAAATGTATGTTGCTAAAAATTAAATTAGCTCTCCTAATGAATAAAAAGCAGAAATATAGAAATGTACCATTTTTAAAAATTTATCTCCATTATGAAGAAAGAGACATCAAAATGTTGTTTCACTACTCTTTCTTTATGAGCCAACATCTGTACAATAAACATCCACAAACAGTGAAAAGAAAACACTTGCCTACTCAGTTTTCAGTCTTTCTAGAGACACTAATTCTTACCATGAGGGAAGGTGTATTTTAAAGGAACTTTGTTTCTCAGATTTTATTTTTAAATGTGAGTATTTTGGTACTTGTGAATTTGCAAATCTCTTGGAGATGACTTAAAGCTTGCAAATGTATTCTGGTAGTAATAATTTGAACATGTGTTGCTCTCCTTTTCTCCTGCCTTCTTTTTAAAAAAATTTATTGTTTTATTTGTTCTAATCAGTTAGACCTGGCAGTAGAATGCACTTGGACACATTATACATAAATGGTGTATAATTTCTGATTCTTCTGGTTGTACATGATGTAGAATCACACCAGTCATGTAGTTGTATATATATGTAGTCATATATATACATATATATATATATATATATATATATAGTAATAATGTCTGATTTGTTCTACTATCCTTCCTACCCTCATACCCCAAATATGTTAAAAAATGTTCAATATCTCTAGCAATTAGAGAAATGCAAATCAAAACTACTTTAAGATTTCATCAGTCAGAATGTCAATCATCAAGAATACATACAATAATAAATGTTGGTAAGGATGTGGGGGAAAAAGATACATTGCTGATGGGACTGCAGATTAGCGCCATCCTTATGGAAAGCTGTATGGAGATTCCTACAAAAAGTTGAAATGGAACCACCATTTGACCCAGCTATCTTAGTCTTGGTATATATCGAAAGGACTTAAAATCAGCATACTACAGTGATACAGTCACATCAATGTTTATAGCAGCTCAATTCACAATAGCTAAACTATGGATGATCCAACCTAGGTGTCCTTCAACAGATGAATGAAAAAAAAAAGAAATTGTGGTATTTATACGCAATGGGATATTTACTCAGCCTTAATGAGTACAGGTAAAATGTTTACAGGTAAATGGATGAAGCTGAAGAATATCATGCTAAGTGAAATAATCCACTCCCCGAAAACCAAAGGCCAAATATTTTCTCTGATATGTGGATGTTAAATTCTCAATAAGGGGGCAATGGCTAGGCAAGAATACCATTTTTCTGCCTTCTCTCCCACTTGTTGGGGGCTCTTTTGATTTACTCAAAATGTGTTCTCTTCATTAAAGAAATGATAATAGTTGAATTCTGCTACCTGACTGAGGTGGGGACGGGTGTCTATCAATTGAAAAGAGATGGGAAGATTGTATTCACATCTCTGGACCAAGGCACATACATGTCTGTCGCTCGGCTATAATTACCCAAATCCACAAAAAATGTTCAAAATGATCAGATGAACCACTGCATAATTTAGCATATAAACCATACCTGTTTATATTCAAATTAATAGAACTGTCATACAGTAAGTTTGATAATAGAACTCTACAGTTAACATTCTATTAGTAGGTATCCCTAGACAATTCTGGAGATGATTCCTATATCATTGTACTTCCTGTAAATAAATCAGATCAATCCAGACACCTGAGAATTTTGAAGAAACAAATAAATTAAGATTGAAACCAACAATTCTCATCCTAGCTAGATTTCTATTTCACCAAAAAAAAAAAAAAAAACCTTTAAATATTCCCAGAGCAAGAAAGATTTAGGAACCAGACAAATACCATGTGCAAGTAGTAGAATTTATTAGCCTACTTTCCTCATCTCGATGGATAGATCCCTAACCCTTCATGGGATCAAGCTCCTCCTATTCATGTCTTCAAGTACCCAGCATAGTGCTCAGACTCTGGTTTAGGCACTTAACACACATGACATAACCCATGGTGCTATTTTCTCTCAACCATCAGATCTCTTTCTAATCGAAATTTGGAAGAAGGATTCACATCCCCTGGGCTTATCCCACTGATAGATCATCTGGTTTGTCTTCCCTGGGTTTTTGTTTCTTTAGGCCCTCAAATCTCCCCACCTACATTGCTTCAGCTATGGTGGGTCATGAATCATATTGAAGTGGCTGAGATTCAGGTTGAGTTTACACATTGCCAAGCAGAAAATTCAGTCTGAATTTCAGATGTGTGAGCTGCATGTTTGAGCTCCCCAACTTGTGTCACGATTTTTCTTTTTCACATACACAAAAGTTTAAAAGCTTCGATTGAATGTATTCAGACTCCAAAGTCTCATTTACCCCAAACTCCCAAAGAATATACCTTTTCCCACATCCTTGGGAACTACAAATGGGTATAAAATGCTGCAGCTTAGGAGTAAAGACACAAAGCCCAGATTTTATTGCCACATTTTCTCCATACCTGTACATTTCTTGGTGTGTGAAGAGATATTATTGGCCCTGAAAGGACAACAAGTGCAGCCACTGATCCTAATTCCCTAACCTTCACTGTATTTTCTCTTTCAGTTACTAATTATAAATCATTTCTGGTTTTTGTTGATGCCAAAACAAATACCATCAAAGTACAATTTGCTAAGTTTTTATTCTTTATTTATTTATTGGACTGCCCTAGTTTATAAAGCCCATTATGAGTAGTAGATTGAAGGTGAGTTCAGAGCAAAACTTCTGGGAACTAGTACACAGTGCTCTTCCACTTCATTGCTTTTCTAGCTGAAATAGGGCAGCAAATACGGCAATCTGTAGAAAAACAATTCCTATTGAGTTTAGAGAAGTGAAGTTGAGGAAAGTCAAAGAAAAGTGTATTGGAAAACAGGAGTAGACAATGTGGTGAAAGAGACAAAAGAAGGAAATTGAATCTGGATGAAAACTCTTATCCAGGAAAGGATTGCAAGAAATAAATGAAGACACCAAAAAGAGACAGCATACTGAAGATATAAGGGAAAATAATGTGGGGGCGGAGTGGGGGGGCAACGGAGGGGTAAAGCCTATGAATATTAGAGAAAGAGAAAGCAAACAGGATATTCCAAAAAATATTCCCTATTGGTTATTCTTGGGACAAATAGACCAAAAGAGATTAATTATTATTTTTAATATGATCAATATATTTATTTATGACCAAATGTTTGTATATGTGTGTGTATCATATATAATTAGGTATATAAGATAATAGAATGCATTTTGATTCATTGAACACAATGGCAGCACAACTTTACATTTCTATGGTTGTACACGATGAAGCGTCGCACCATATGTACGGCATACTTGTACTGAGGGTAATGATGTCCATCTCATTTCACCATCTTTCCTGCCCCCATGCCCCCTCCCCACCCCTACCTCCCTTTTTTCCTCTCAAAATTTCTCCATTTTTCCAATATCCCTCCCATTATGGATCAGCATCCACTTATCAGAGAGAACATTTAGCCTTTGTTTTTTGGGATTGGGGCATGATATCTCCAACTCCATCCATTTACCTGCAAATGCCATAATTTTATTCTCTTTTAATGACTCCTAAAACACAAGAAATAAAATCAAGAATTAATAAATGGAATGGATTCAAACTAAAAAGCTTCTTCTCAGCAAAAGAAATAATCAATGAGATGAAGAGAGAACCTACATTTGGGGAACAAATTTTTGCCACACATACATCAGATAGAACACTAATCTCCAGGATATATAAAGAACTCAAAAAACTTGACAGCAAAAAAAAAAAAAAAACAACCCAATCAATAAATGGGCTAAGGAGCCAAACAGAGACTTTTTGGAAGATATATATTCAGTCAACAAATATATGAAAAAATATTCATATTTTCTTCCTGTTAAAACTCCTTTACATGACAACATTTCAGTGATAACTTTAGACATGGAAAAGAGATTGTCTCTGTTTTGCTTCCTATGAGAGAAGCTATTTCCACTTTCCAGTGGGAGAGAAACAAGTAGGGGCTAGGAGACAGACATTCGTAAGAGGGGGAAAAAGACCCTGAAATGCAAGAGGGAGGAATTTATTTTCTAACTCTTCTTCCTTAAAAAACTCAAAATTTGGGGCTGGAGTAGTGGTGCAGTGTAGTGAGAGTACTTGCCTAGCATGTGTGAGGCACTGGGCTCAATTCTCAGCACCACATATAAATAAATGAATAAAAGAAAGGCCCATCAATATCTAAGAATCGTTTTTAAAAAACCTCAATATTTACACATCCTTCCAGACACCATTGTAGGATTTGCACTCTCCGAATTAAACAAAAAAAACAAAAAAACAAAAAAACAAAAAAAAAACAGTCATTTCTTTTTTCCTGTGTAAGATAGAGTTTTCAAATGAAAACAATAACCCTGAGCATGTGGAAAATGTGTACTTTTTTAAACCTCTAAGTATTTATGACCCAATTGTGTTTTCTTCCTTGACCATATCCTTGTCTGTAGCAGTGTATGACTGCTATCAACAGCTTTATTTCTTTAACTACATCTTGCCCTACCACCACCATTCTGCAGTTTTAAAGTTTATTGGAGATATTTTCCCTACACTTCTACATTTTCACTTTGCGTTTTTAAATCTCTCCTGGCCAGAAACATGTTCCCAACTGTAATTTACTTTTATAAATATGGTTGGTGGTAAAAATCAGTCTCTAAAATGTTTTCAAAGTTATTTACATTTTAATGAATTTTAAATGCTTAAATGCTAAGGACATATATTTAGACTTGGTTTTTCCCAAATGATTTAATGCAAATAAACCTCACAAGGTTTGAAACAAAGACCATACTTATGCTGCATAAATTCCTGAGGATTGTATCAGTCTAAAACAAAAATGTGATTGGGTGGTATATTTCTGAAGCATCTCACAAGGCCTCAGAGCCCACAGATAATTTTCAACAGTGAGAAGCAACAATTTATTTAGTTCTCTGAGGATATGGAATAGATAGATCTTCTATTCAAATTGAGCAGGTTTCAATGGATAAAGGTTTAGAAACTTTTGAGGATCTTAGTCTGTCATAGCTGTTCAAGTACTTCTCGTTCTTGCACACCAGTGGACAATGCCAAGAGATCTCATTGCATTTTCTAGATCATCATGCATCATGTGTATGAATAGAATTTCATATGTGCTACTTTTATGCCTGGAAGGTTAAGCATGTTAGGTGATAAAGAACTTCTTTCTCTAAAACTGTGTTCTTACAGTTCCTTGGTGATTTGATCTCTTTCTCCATATTTTATCTTGGTGATATGAAAGGGATTGACCTTTTGTTCCAGTGTTATGTTCCCATAGTTCCTTAGTATCATGTCTTATATTATCTGGAATCCAATCATTAAAGTGATCTCAGCATTTATGGGACTACTGCAGAGTATTAAAGGCAAGGAATAGAGTCTATATGATGGTTGCAAAATTTTACTAATATCTACTCTATCTTAAAGGAGATAGTGGCTCTATTTTTCCTTTTAGGTTTGGCTATATCAAACCCAATATCAAGGATACAGTTAGTAATTTAAAATAGAAATTGTTCCCTTAATTTGTTTATTAGAATACTCTAAAACATCACATTTTTGTGAAATTATTTGTTATTTTATTGAAACTTTTTTTTTGTATACTTAGGATCAAACCCAGGGAAAGTGCTCTACCAATGAGCTATACCCCCAACCCCTTAATTTTTTTTTTACTGATACATAAAAACATAAAAATTGAACATATTTATGTGGTACCATATGATTTTTCAATATGTGTTTGTATAGGTGTGATGTTTAAATCAGGCTCAACACATCTATTTCCCCAAACATTTTTTACTTATTTATGATACGAGCATTCAGCCTTCATTCTTGTAGCTTTTTGAAAATGCAATATATCATTGTTTTCTGTATTCACCCCAGTAAAATTATATCACTTTTGAAGCACAATCTTTTCAATGAAAAAGATAAAGGAGATAGTGTAGTGATTGAAGCAGATGGACTTAAACTTGAACTTCCATGGTCAATTCATAACTGGCTTCACCCTCCAACTTCCCTCCCATCATAGTGTTTCCCATGTAGTACAGCTTTGCCTATTGTTCAAATGTCATCAAAGTTGAAGACCTAGACTTCTCTTGCCATATACAACATCAAAGGCACAAGACAAGTTCAGAATAAATACAAATGATAAACTCGTTCAATGTGGAAAAAAAATCATTTCAGCTGTGGCCCACACCTGGAAAAGATATTTGGGTCACTTTCTCAAAGCTTCTATAAAGACATAGATCACTGTCATCCAAAAGAGAAGGGGGTCCCTCTACTTTGAGTTATAGCTACTTATAAGTGGACAGACAAGATTAAATGTCAATAACTTACTGCTTTTTTCCTATGATTAATTTTATCATGAGAATGGTTTCTTATCATTTATTGATATTGTTTTAATTGAGCCATTTGGCTTCTATTGATTAGAAAGTTGCTTAGGAAAGTTTGTCTTTTCTCTGAGTACCTTCAATTTCTATCACCTTGTGTATCCTTTATCACTGCACAGTTATTTGTTTTAAAGTTTTTCAAATCTACTAGGCTTAACCTTCCCAGGGCAGGGAGCATCTCATCCATGTGTTCCATAGGACAGTTAACTAGGATAACACCAGGGAATGTGAGCATGAGCAGAAAGAGAGAATCCACAAGCCTCCTTTGGTATAACTGAAGTTGAAAGATGTAGTATACTATAGTAGAGTCACGTGTTCTAAATGTGTGTTACCTTGAGAGATACCATGCATTCATTGTCATTCATTCAATAAATAACTGTACCTCTGTGACTTTCTGTCATTGGAATACAGAAATTAATAAGATAGACATAGTCTTCACACTCATGAAGATTACTTGCAAATGATGGGAAGTTAAAGGCATACAAACAATAATGATAATTAACATCAAAATATAATATATACTCTACAGGAATATAAAAAGAGTGACTGGGTATCTATTTGAGATAAGAAGCCAAAAAAATCTTCTAGATAAGGTGACATTTAAATTGAGATCTAGAACAAATGGGAAGAGTGTTCTTGAGAAAATAAATGAAAAACACCTATTTAACAATGAAGTTATAATTACCATCATTAATATTTTGATGTGTATCTTATTCGTGAGTGTGTTTCTGTGTGGGTGTGTGAGGAGGGGTGAATAAATGAGTTTTACTATACAGTGTATTTGCCTTTTGATTCAGCAGTATTTGTGAATATTTTATAAACTCATTAATTTTATTTCTATGACCTACATTTTTTAAATGGAGTAGAATTCCATTGAATGAAAATAATATTTTATCAGCTTCCTATTTTTGTTCCCACATTTATCTTGTTTTCAATATTTTTTTTTTATTGGTTGTTCAAAACATTACAGAGCTCAAGACATATCATCTTTCATACATTCGACTCAATTGGGTTTTGAACTCCCCAAATACATAATACAGACTCACTTCTGTTACATACTCACATTTTTACATAATGGCATATTAGTAACTGTTGTATTCTGCTACCTTTCCTATCCCCTACTATCCCCCCTCCCCTCCCCTCCCCTCCCAACATCCCTCTCTACCTCCTCTGCTGTTGTTCAATTCTCTCCCCTTTTTTTCCCCCCACCCCCTTGCCCCTCATAACCTCTTATTATTTTGTGTATCACTGAAGGTCTCCTACCATTTCCATATGTTTTCCCTTCTCTCTTCCTTTCTATCCCCCCATTCGTCTTAGTTTACTGTTAGTCTTTTCCTCATGCTCTTCCTTCCTGTTCTATTCTTAGTGGCTCTCTTTATATCAAAGAAGACATTTGACATTTGTTTTTTAGGGCTTGGCTAGCTTCACTTAGCATAATCTGCTCTAATGCCATCCATTTCCCTGCAAATTCTATGATTTTGTCGTTTCTTAGTGCTGCATAATACTCCATTGTGTATAGCTGCCACAATTTTTTTATCCACTCATCTATTGAAGGGCATCTAGGTTGGTTCCACAGTCTAGCTATTGTGAATTGTGCTGCTATAATCATTGATGTGGCCGTATCCGTATAGTGTGCTCTTTTAAGGTCCTCAGGGAATAGTCCAAGAAGGGCAATAGCTGGGTCAAATGGTGGATCCATTCCCAGCTTTCCCAGGAATCTCCATACTGCTTTCCAAATTGGCCTCACCATTTTGCAGTCCCACCAGCAGTGAACAAGTGTGCCCTTTTCCCCACATCCTCGCAACACTTATTGTTGTTTGACTTCATAATGGCTGCCAATCTTACAGGAGTGAAATGGTATCTTAGGGTGGTTTTGATTTGCATTTCTCTGATTGCTAGACCTACTTAAACTAAAAAGTTTTTTCTCAGCAAGAGAAACAGTAAAAGAGGTAAATAGAGAGCCTACATCCTGGGAACAAATTTTTACCCCTCACACCTCAGACAGAGCCCTAATATCCAGAATGTACAAAGAACTCAAAAAATTAAACAATAAGATAACAAATAATCCAATCAACAAATGGGCCAAGGACCTGAACAGACACTTCTCAGAGGAGGACATACAATCAATCCACAAGCACATGAGAAAATGCTCACCATCTCTAGCAATCAGAGAAATGCAAATCAAAACCACCCTAAGATACCATTTGTTTTCAATATTTTAATACCCATATTTTTATTTTTATGTAGCAATAGCCTCTGAAAGAAATATAGCCTCTGATAATGTGCTTACCTGAAATAATGAACAGTGCAATCTCTGGAGCCAATCCACCTGAGTTTTAATCTGGCTCTATTATTTGCTAGCTGTGTGATCACAGGTGGATTGCTTAACTAATCTGTGCATTAGTTTTTTTACCTTTAAAGTGGACATAATAATAGTACATACCTCACTGAGTTGTTGGAAGGATTTTTCACCAAGTTGATACTTGCATTGCATATAAAGGAATGCTTGCTACTATCCGAGCATCTCAATAAATGTGTTCTACAATTTTTAGGTTCTGAAGAAGTTGGAAGAGAATGAAATATACTTTGCTAACCAAACGTTGCCAATCATTCTCATAACTGTGGGAGAAGTTTGTTATTTCTTCCTAATATTTAAGAAAGTTTTAAGATAATGTTAAAATTGAGTAAATTAAAGAGCAGCCTTTTCTACCTTAGGCACTGACTCAAGAATAAACATATTTTTACAATCTATGAGGTCCATAATTGTACTTTTTTGGCAAGGTCAGAAAAGTTGCAAACTTGTTGCTGGGCCCAATAGTTGAACATTGATAATGTGCTTATCTTTGGCTAACTGGGGGTCTCAACGCTAAGCAAAAATGCAGCATTTCAGATTTCAGTTTTGTATTTTACTCTAAGCAACTATTTGGGGGTGAAAAGGTGTGTAGAAAGGCCAGCAAGTTCAAGTAATGAGAAAAGTGCACACAAATAAAACGTGATTGGGATAAACAAATAGAAGAGGCTGTGACCTCCTGGACTCTGCGCCATTGGATTGCCCCTCACCACAGTGTTCTTAACCCAGGGTTCCTGTAATGGAACCAAGTCTGTCATTCACCTGAACATGTTGACATTCTATAATCAGAAGGTCACTGGATGTGCATAGAAGTAAAGTAAAGGGAGTTAATAAGAGTATGCAAATAGTTTCCAGACTCATATTATGATGATAGTCTGACACATACATCAAATTTAGATTGTTTTACTTATATTTTAGAGAAAGCTTTAAAAAGTCTGTGATATCCTTAAAGCTCTGAGCCCAAACCCCATCTTTGCATGAGTGAATATTTAGAAGTTTTTCTATGCAGACGGTAAATAAATTTAGTCATGTTTTCAAAGGTATCTGGGAATCAAAAAACAGGTTTAAGGACCACTCATCTAACTTCTTCACTGAGGTAGAACCTAGGGCCAGCCTTCTGGGATCTTTGCTTTGGGGACTGTCCTCACATTGGCACTACAGAAGCCTATTTCTCTGACTCCACTGCAAGTGAACAGAGCTGGGCTCCAGGGTCTCCAGTCCCATCCTTCATCCCTGAACCTCAGTCTCCCAAAGAGACCAGTTTCCACACGTGTGTTGTTAGAATGTTCTAATCAATCCTCTTTCCCCCATCAAAAGAATACAAGATCTTAATCTAAGTGGACTCTGCATTATGGTCAGTAGGAGAAAAAGAAACAAGAAGAAGTGAAGAAAAGGAGGAAGGAAGGGAGGGAGGGAAGTGAAAGGAAAAGAAAGAAAAAGAGGAACAGTCATGGTTTTATTTCTTACTCTGGAACACAGCCCATGCCCTTCTACCATTTTACTGAGTAGATCTCTTCCTCCTTTTACCCAGGATGTCTATTTAAATGAATCTTCAAGTTTCTTAGCTCCTAAGAATATATATTTTAAGCTGTTTCCACTCTCCTTCTTAGCTCTAAGATTGTGAGCCCTTTGACAGTTTGTCTTTATCCCTTTATCACTAGCATCTAAATATATGCCTGAACGAATGTATATTATCTAGATTGTCTTATAAATCCTGTCCTTTAAATTATTTTTAAAAATATTATATGGAACATCACATGACTTCCTCCTTTGTAAAAGTAAACAAAAAATTTGCCTTTTTAGCCTTAGTGAATTATGTAAATGATTATGTATTCATCTTTGTGCTGACATCTCAGAGGTATATATTATAAAATCCTGCTATTAACTATAGAAATCATGGCATTTATTTTGTACACTAATCTCAATATTTGTTTTATATCATGAGAATTTTCTTTTTACTTTGGATTCCTTTTCTCTTTTCATAAATATTATTTGCATACATAATTAAACCACCTTAAACCAGTTTGATAAAGTTATGGTATAATGTAGATATACATACATACACATATATCATCATATAATAATTCTTTGTCCCAGCTGTGTTCATGCTGATAATAGTCTTATGCTTTAGTAGAATCAAGTTTTATTAACAATATATATTATAAAGCTGATTCCATTCTCACATTTAATCCTATATTTTTACTCACCTCATAGTTTGACCTAAGTCTTTCCTTTCTCTAGACCAACTTAACCTGTGGCTATCCAAGCCCTGAATTGACATATTTTTTATGCAAATAGTACCTCTGCAACAGAAATGAAATATGAAATGGCATTTTATAAAGCCAGAAAATATAGTACTGTAAATTCACTACTAACTATTTCAGTGATCTACAGCCTTGCTATACAAATTTGCAGTTCTTGGACTAACACAGTCTCAATCCCACCCAAGCTTACTGAACAAGAATCTGCATTTTAAGAGATCTTCAGGGCATTTGAAAGCACATACAATTTTTGACAAGCAATGATCTGCATGATCTGATGGATGATAAGTTCCATTTTAAATGTTGAAAATACAAACTTTATAATTGATGAAGGATGGAAGCATAATATAATGTAAAAACTTAAAAAATAACTTGGATTTAGAGTGGTATTTGAGTCCTGACTGGCCTCTTCATTGCCTTTAAATGAGACTCAATTGATACTTATCAATTACTTTTATCAGGATGTATGTGGGTGATGGGTTTGCAAAAGTGAGTCACAGCCTCTGGTCTTGTGGAGCTAGCTTGCAAACCTGAGCAAATGTGTGAAAAGATGATTGGAAAAATGTCCAATTTTGCTCAACATTCTGTAAAGAGGAACATACAAAGATGGGGAGAACAAGACAGAGGAGCCCAGCAAGATGAATTTTGGAAGCTGTGAGTCAGATGGATGAGTGAAACTCATTTAGCAGATGTAAAAATATTGAAGCCTAGGTCAATAATGGGGAAAATTGAGAACCAAAGCAATTCATCTCCCCAAAACTCCAAATATCTTGGGAACCGGAAGCACCACATGTAATTGGAAGTAGGGAAAAATTGGGGTTGGGATGAGCAACAGATAAGGAAAATTATTTGAATGATTTTTAAAAGTCAGTGAAATCTGTGATTCCCACCCTTTCCCTATACTTGTAGGTGACTCTGTCTTGCTAATCAAAGCAAAAGAATTTAAGTTCATTCTCTGGAGATGGGCACATAGGCTTTCTGTACTTGGGGATTTCTAGATATTGGTGAAAGTGAGTACATGATATTTCTACATTACATTTATCACTGAACACAGTCTGAACTTTCCACCAAGTCTCTGGAATATAGGCAGCCAAATATCTGATCTGTAGAAAACTGCAAATCTCTTGAGGAATATGACTAACTCCAAAGAAAAATCTCTAAAAAACCAGACACCATAAAATAAATATTCATGAGTACATGCTAATAAAATGAATAGATAAATAAATAGATTAATGTTGGGGAGAGGTTAATCTCCCATGCAGAAGAATTCCAAGTAATATTTTTAGCTATTGCACTTTCAAGCAACTAGAGTATAACTCCCTTGTTCTGTGTGGGCTGCACAAGGTGCCTTCCTTACAAGAAGTATAGCATGGAAGGAAGAAGAGTACTTTGATACCAAAAAATCCTGACTACCACCTCAGCCAGGTGATTAAGCTCAGCAACCACAGTGATGGTATGTGCCCTGCTTAATGGATATAGCAAAAATGGTACTTGACCTCTGTGGTTTTCCTAATCAAAACTCTAGTACAGCCTAATCAGGAGAAAAACATTGAACAAGGTTCAGTATAAGGACAATCAGCAAAACACCTGACCATTACTCCTCAAAACTATCAGTCCTCAAACACAAGGAAAATCTGAGAACTGTCACAGCCTAGAAGAACCTAAGGGGACATATCAGCTAATGAGGTATCTTGGGTAGGAATTTGGAATAGTAAAAAGGTTCTACATAAAAACAAAAGAAATACAAGTGCTGTATGGACTTTAGTTAATAATATTGCATTGATATTAGCCTATTAATTTTGACAAACACCACCACACCAATGTAAGATGTGATGTTTGTGGGAACTCTGTATAGTCTTTTCAATTTTGCGACAAATCTAAAACTGATATAAAAAATAAAGTTTATTTTTAAAATACGAAAGAATGGAGAGAAAGAGAGAAAGAAAGTGGGAGGAAAAAAAGAGGCATGAGTGGCTCTTTTATAAAGTGCAGACCCAAGTTCCGCTGCAGTGACCACCCAAGTCACGGAGTTCCATCCACACACCCAGAACATCCAAATCACCATTTTTTAAAATTTATTAATTCTAATCAGTTTTATATATGACAGTAGAAAGCTCTTTGATTCATTGTATACAAATGGAGCAGAATTTTTCACTTTTCTGGTTGTGCATGAGGTAGAGTCACACCATTTGTGCAATCATACATGTACCTAGGATAAAGATGTCCATCTCATTCTACCGTTTTTCCTACCCCTTTGCCTCCTCCCCCCAACCACTTTGCCAAAGTCCCTTCACTTATCCCATTGCCCCCCATAAGGATTATCATGCACTTATCAGAGAAAATATTCAGGCCCTGGTTTTTTTGAGGTTATCTTAGCATAGTATTCCCCAACTCCATCCATTTACCTGCAAATGTCATATATTTTGATCTTTTAATGCTGAGTGATATTCTATTGTGTATATATACCACAGTTTCTTTATCCATTCATCTTTTGAAGGGCATCTAGGTTACTTCTATAGTTTAGCAATGTGAATTGTGCTGCTATAAACACCGAAAGGGCTGTATTACTGTAGTATGCTGTTTTTTAAGTCTTTAGGGTATAGGAGTGGGATAGCCAGGCCAAATGGTGATTCCATCCCAAGTTTTCTAAGGAATCTCCACACTGCTTTCCAGATTGGTTGCAATAATTTGCAGTCCCACCAGCAATGTATGAGTGTGCCTTTTTCCCCACATCCTCACCAACAATTATTGTTACTTTTATTCTTGATAACTGCCATTCTGACTGGAGTGAAATAAAATCTTAGAGTAGTTTTGATTTGCTTTTCTCTAATTACTAGAAGTTTTGAACATTTTTTTCACATATTTGTTGATTGATCCAATCACCATTTTTAAAATGGTGCAAGTTACATTTATTTTTCATTTACAAGGAATTTATACATCAGTTTTCTATGATAGCTCCTTTATGAGTCTAATGTTTCAGTTAACTTTGTTACATAAAACATAGTCATATCTTAGCATCTTCAAGCAACAATCATTTGTTCTATCTCTGGATCCATAAATTTAGACAGGACTTGACTAAGTGAATCTGTTGGTCTGAGTGGTATTGACTGAGGTTGCTCCATACTGTTCAGCACATAGTAGGCTGTTCTGAAGGGTTCAGGAGGCTTTATCACTTGTCATGTACTTTGGCAAGGATGGCTGGAAGACTGAACTTGGCCAAGACTGTTAGTGAACTTATGTATGACATCTCTAGCAAGTTGGCCTCACAGTTCTCAAATTTCCGTCACAGTTCCTGGAAAGATTTTTCCCAGAATGCACTTACATTTTCTATTCCCCATTTTAATATTTTTGGAGGGGGGCAGGCACCAGGGATTTGAGCTCAGGGACACTTAAACCACTGAGCCACATACCCAGCCCTATTTTGTATTTTATTTAGAGATAGGGTCTCACTGAGTTGCTTAGCACCTCACCATTGCTGAGTCTGGCTTTTATTCTCCTGTCTCTGCCTCCCCATAGCATAAGAAGATTTTCAGAAACCTAAGAAATGCCTATAATAGTCAAGAGAGGAACTAAAAAACAGATAAAAGCAACTTGAAGAAAAGAGAGAAGATTTGAGCAGGAGAAAGCTTTTAATTATTATTAATATTCTTAGACAAAAAGGTAATGGGAATTAAAAACATAATGGTAGAAATGAAAAACTCAGTAGACTCATTGGTATTAACTGCTGAGAAAATCAGTAAAAAGAAACAAAAGACAAAAGAACTGGAAATAGGGAAAAAGAGAGAGACAGAGGGAGGAGAGAGGGAGAGAGAGGGAGAGAGAGAGAGAGAACAGTAGTTTAGGAGATTTACCATCCAAGTAATAGTGATTACAGAAAGAGAATGAAGAGAAAAATGAAGGGAGGAAAATGAAATAGTAATAAAAATTTCCTGAACTGAAAGGAATATCTTTCCAAGTTGAGAGAGTGAAAAGTATAATCAAAGAAAAGTAACTGCACCCCAAGGCTTTTAGGCATGAAGTTTCATAATACTGGGATCAAGAGAAGAACCAGAAAGCATCCAACTAGGGAAAAGAATAGAAAAACAAATCACATTGAAGGCATCAGTAGTCATTTTGGATTTGTCAATAGCAACATTGGGATTTAAATTTAAAAGGGAAAATATCTTCAAAATTCTGGAGTAAAAGGATTTTCAATGTAGATTTCCCTACACAACAAAGTTGTGTTTTGTTTTATTCTCAGATTTAAAAATAGATATAAAATTCGCAAAATAATTTCAATCTCATACATCTTAGTTAAGAAGTTACTGGCTGATGTTTTTCATAAAAATGACTAAATAAAAAGAGAAAGATGTACTAGAGAACAAAAAGAAACTGACCACAGTACAGAGGCAAAAAAAAAAAAAATGAAGAAAGAAAAGTCCAGCATCATAGTCTTGCACAGATAAAGAGAGCAAACAAGTTCACAGTGGGCCAGATTCTACTCTCGGTGATGCCATTTGTTAACTAGGATTTGTGAGCAATTCCTGAGTAATTGATCTAGGTAACTCCCTTTCCTCTTCTGGGAAATGTGGTTATCAGAATACACAATGTGGTAAAACATGTAAATACATTTGAGTAGTACCTGGCTCTAAATATATTCCCCACTAATATTGGCCTTTACTATTTATTACTAGGGCCCTTCCAGCTTTGATATGCATTAAATCTGAATTAAAAGTAATACTGCTGGGCATGGTGGTATATGCCTGTATTCTCAGCTTCTAGGAAACCTAAAGGAGAAGGATCACAAGTTCAAGACCAATCCCAGTAATTTAGCAAGACCTTGTCTCAAAAATAAATAAAGAAATAAAAGAGCTGGGTATGTAGCTCAGTTATGATGTGCATACCTAGCATATCTTTTATAAATAAATTCAATAAAAATAAAAGTAACACAAATGCATTGGTTCATTTTTTAAAATAATGACATACCCACATTTTCTTTTCATTTTATCATTTCATGAATCTAACTAAGCTAGGCTAAAAATTCTTTTTAAAGTGTTTCCAAAATCCCCCAAACCTGCACACAATTATAAAGAGATGAATAATAAGCAAAACAGTTCCTTCCACTTCATAAAATACGACTGAAAAGCATCTACATTTGCAAGTCATCCTAGATACTAAGAGCTGTGGTACTTGACTGTTAACCCAGTAGCATAAAATAAAATGAAAACATAATAAAATGCAGGGGACTCTGCATCCTGCTGACATAATAACTAAACCGAATAGACAAGGAATGCACAATTCCTAACTTTATGACCCACATGGAGGAATGATCCACAGTGTAGGCAAACCGATTAGAGTCTAAAATCTACCCAAGGGGTTCACTTTCACTATTTTCATCGTGATTTATTTGGTGGGTATCACAGATTATAAATGTTGAGGATATTATTTTTAGTGTTTTATAAAAGCAAAGTTACAATTTCTCTTAACTATGTGAGTGTAAAAAGTGGTACTATAGCTTTCTTTAAGTGTCTAATTTTATTACAACCCAGGATTTTATTATACTCAGGGATCTCTGGTTTTCTAATAGCAGTCCCTAAGGCACCAGAAAAAATGCATTTCTGAAGTACATATACTTTGTGAACTCAGAGATAACATAATGAGCCAGCCCTTAGTCAAAAAGGAATGAAAGTTCCTCTCTCTATCTTCCTTTGCCTAATCAGTGAACACCCAAGACTGCTCTGGGCACTGCTCCCAGACCAAGTTTCCCAAAAGTAACCTGGCATGCAAACTTGGTGACACACGTAAAAATCAAAGGGCACCAGACAATTACAGAAATTATATTACCCAGCTATTATAATAAAAAGAATATTCATTAATGAAGAAAACGTCAAAGGAAAGGAAGGGAGTCTTGGGAGTTGTGGAGTAGGGAGTCATCAGAGTAGATGGGAGTCATGAGGAAGGATAGAGGTGGGTCTCCTCTCATTATATGAGGGCATTGGGTCCTTTGGGGCTGATCATTTCCTGGAATACAAAAGCATTGGGGATTTCCTAATCATTCTTGCTTTCTGGAGCACAGAACTTAGATAAATTCAGCATTTTCAATGTGGTCTTTTACTTTCTTTCTTCCCATTTAGAAGTTCAACTTATCAAATTACATCTTAATCAGGGTATTCCTAAGATTTAACATTCCTGAGACCCTACCCATTGTTCCTTGTATTTTGCAAATATTAACCTACTTGTTTCAAAACACAAATTTCATATCCAATCTTTCCTCATCCTATTTTTGTTATTAGTAAATATAATAATAATGATAATGTCATCAATAATATATAATTAGTGTCAATTGCTTTCCACATCATTAAAGACATTTAAATGTAATAATTTATTAAGCTCCAAAACAATCCAATGGAGAAACTGAGAGAGTTCAAATAGTTTACATAAATTATTATAGCTGATGTATTGTGTAGCTGAGATTTGAACTTCCTTAATGTATTCTTGGACATTACACTATACCAACTTCTGAATCTTTCCATACAGTGGCTAATGTACCTTGGGAACCTAGCCAAGCATTAGTTAGGAACAGCCTCAGAATCCCTTATGAATCCTGAGAATTGTAATGAGGGATAGTCATTGCCAGCTTGGGAAAATAACCCAGCTAAATTTAATCTTAATGAGAAGAGTGAGTGGACATCAAACTCTAGGCTTATCCACGGCTTACTACACAAGCATTAACATGGGTTTTCCCAAGTTTCTATTTTTCAAGGGAATGTCTTTAAGAACTAAAGATATGTAGGTAAGCAGGAAATTATAATATTCTATGATAACATGCCTTAAATACAATAATTTACAGTTTAAAAAACATGAATTGAAATGTCAGTTTGATTCCAATGAAATGTACTTATGAGTATGAATTGAAAGATAAATTGCCAGAGATAAACATTGTTAATGTTATGATTGGTTTTATTTATCAATCCTTTTCTGTCCTTTCTAAATGTTTGATGCAGAGCAGATGTTATTTTATGGCCAAAAAACATACAATGTAAATACCCTTATGTCTCTAGACTCATTGTTGACTGATCCTTCAGGTTTGATATTTTACAGAAGGTGGGAGGAAGGGTGCAGCTTGAGATGAAGTTGGGCAGGAGGGGGGCAGGAATCACAGCATCTGAATACAAACATTATTATTTCTCTTTTCTGTATCTTTTACTTAAAACAAAAAGCTATTCTGAATGACTACTAGAGAATTTCCTCTGACATTTTATATCACCTCTGTCTCTCTGATTCTCTAATAGTTCTGTAGTCAGTTTCCCTCTCTATTTCCTTCTTTCTCACTCTCTCACACTGAGTCTTTGTGCATTTCTGCTTCAGATTGTCTCTTTTACTTTTTTTTTCTACATACTACTCATTGTCTTCTCCATCTATTTGAATCTACTAAACACAAAAAGCCAAAGTCTGAATACCAAAGTCTCAATTTGTGGCAGCTCTAGGTACCCAGGGACTGTGAGAAGCTTCCATAAAGGGACAGCATAGTTAACTCCCTTAATTGTTCTCTTTTCCAATCAACTTTCTCCTCTTTATCTTCTCCATTTTCTACTATTTCCCAGGAGATCCTAAACCTGTGCTAGAGCTTCTTTCATATCCAGCCTTAACAACTGCAAACTTCCCAGGCTGATTTGGTTAATCATAATAACCATCTATTTAAATACTAAAGTATAGGGCTGGGGCTGTAGCTCAGTGGTAGAGCACTTGCCTAGCACACGTGAGGCACTGGGTTTGATCCTCAGCACCACATAAAGTAAATAAATAAATAAATATATTTTAAAAAACTATAGTATAGAGATTTTAAATATAATAATTAAAAGAATAACTTCTTTCAGCTTATAAATCATTCTAATTCCTACATTTTTTTTTTTAGTTTTCTTATTGTAATAATTTGGAAGCTCAATGTCCATCTCCATATACTTTCATTGAGTTTCAGGAAAAGGATTTACCATGTGGCTGGTTTAGACCAGGTAGCTAAGCTGAATTTTTTTCTTCTCTCACATCTTGCTCTCCCTCATACTATGTGTCCTTTTGGTAGGGCATAACCACATGCTCTCTAACATTAAAATAGTAGATAGTTTTGATCATGTGTGGGAAAGGGAGAGGGAAAGCATGGGATTAGAAATTATGGTGGAATGTGATGAACATCATTATCCAAAGTACATGTATGAAGACATGAATTGGTGTGAATATAATTTATATACAACCAGAGACATGAAAAAATGTGCTCTGTATATGTAATATGAATTGTAATGCATTCTCTAAGGGGGATCCCTGTACCTATATTGAATACTTGAATTAAAAGAATTTTTAGAATTTCACTATTTCTGCCATAGCTATCCCACATTCCAGATTAGAATGAAATTCTCTGTTTTATTATTCAGCTAGGAAGTCTTATCTCAGGAAGAAAATAGGCTTCATCAAAAGCTGATGGCATCTGTCCAGGTAAATCCTATTGAATAATTATAGTTCACATACTGGAGGAGGAGCTGGCTCTGTTAACAAATCCCTTCTGTTCATCAGCACTGGCCTGCAGAAGCAAAGTAGTTTTCATATGCTACCAACTTGTTGCTAGAGTCCTCTTGATTCTGTGCCAACATCCATTACAGGTACCACCTTAACCTTGCTGAAAACACATTCTAAAGCAGCCAACTAATGTATCTTGTTAATTGAAAAGACTTATCGGGAGAGTAGTGAAAAGGGAATGAATGTCATTAGCCAAATTAATTGATAAATTAGCAGAATTAATGAAACAGAAAAGAAACAGTCTTCATATGTGGGCAATAATGTACTAAAACATTTCATAACATATGGCAAAAATTGAGTGCTAACATATCAGAGAGAGCACTAATCTCTAGGGTATATAAAGAACTCAAAAAGTTAAACATCAAAAAAAACCAAATAACCCAATCAATAAATGGGCCAAGGACTTGAACAGACACTTCTCAGAAGAGGATATACAATCAATCAACAATATGAAAAAATGTTCAACATCTTTATTAATTAGATAAATGCAAATCAAAACTACTCTAAGATTTCATCTCACTCCTATCAGAATAGCAGCTATTATGAAGACAAATAACAATGAGTGTTGGCGAGGATATGGGGGAAAAGTTACACTCATACACACTGCTGGTGGGACTGCAAATTGGTGCAGCCAACTTAGAAAGCAGTATGGAGATTCCTTGGAATACTGGAAATGGAATCACCATTTGACCCAGCTATCCCTCTCCTTGCTTTGTACCCAAAGGACTTAAAAACAGCATACCACAGGGACACAGCCACATCAATGCTTATGGCAGCACAATTCACAGTAGCTAAATTCTGGAACCAACCTAGATGTCCTTCAGTAGATGAATAGATTTTAAAAATGAGGCATATATGCACAATAGAATTTTACTCAGCAATAACAGAATAAAATCATGGCATTTGTAGGTAAATTGATGGCTTTGGAGAAGATAATGCTAAGTGAAGTTAGCCAATTCCCCAAAAAACAAACATTGAATATTTTCTCTGATATAAGGAGGCTGATTGATAGTGGGGTATGGAGGGGAAGCATGGAGGAATAGAGGAAGCCTAGATAGGGCAGAGGGGTGGGAGGGAAAGAGAGAGGGCAGGCATGGGGTTAGAAATGATGGTGGAATGGGATGAACATCATTATCCAAAGTACATGTATGAAGACATGAATTGGTGTGAATATAATTTATATACAACCAGAGACATGAAAAAATGTGCTCTGTATATGTAATATGAATTGTAATGCATTCTGCTGTCATATATTTAAAAAATCAATAAAAAATAAAATAAATTTAAAAATTGAGTGCTTAAAGGGAAAGAAGAAAGGAAGAGAAACAATTAACTTCTAAGGTTGTAAACTATACTACTTTTACAAAATCTACTTTTACATAGGTGTAAGAGGCCCAAGCTCCAAAATAAGGACATTTTGAAATCAAAAGTTATTCTAAGTAAACCTATGGAACATTCTTATTGCTTTGATGAAAATGAAGGATGAGCTTCTGTCTTAGTGAAAATTCATGAACCCACAAGGAAATGCCTTCTGTTAGTCCTCAATCAAAAGAAATAAAACTTACAATTGATCAAAGGAACACATTTACTAACTGTACTAACATTTCTCAATGATAGTGCCTGCTTGGGTCTACAGCACTCCAGATCTAGCTGTCTCACAGTTGACCTCAAAACTGGTCCTACTGACAGGGACTGTGCCTGGCACTCAGCTGACTACATGAGAAGCTGCAAGGTCTTTGTGGCAGTTAGTTCATTCACATCATGTTTCTGCTGCGTCTATACCAGTCTCAAAGGATTGTCTGGCAATACTTGTCCCTTTATTCTGGACTGTACATCACCAGCTGTGCCACAACTTATTTTTCTAGTCAAACTGAAAAATATCTCTTCCCAAGTCAAGAGCTCCATAAATACCTCCATCTTACTTACTATCCTGCACTCCAGTCTTTCAAAAGACTTCAGGGAACAGTTGATTCTTCTAAACTCATACAGCTGATGGTCAAGCACATTTGCTGCCCTATTTATAACAGGCATATATTTTTAAGTACTGGATGGATACCCAGGAAACAGTTCTTTTTGACTGTTGTACTATTAGTATAACTGTAAGTATGTTTTATGAGGATGGCAAGTAAAAGTGTATTTGATAATTAAGGCAGATTTTGGCTTATAGTATTGTTAGGTGGGTGGCGGCGACTTGGTGGCAACTTAGAACAAAGCAGCCCACGCTGAAAAAGAACATCAATCAGATGCCATAGGAAACGCCTGTCAATCAGCCAGATCTCCTGACTAATGCCTGTCAATCAACAGGACCCCCCCCCCTGGCCAATCCTGGAGTTCAGTCAACTCCCCTGACCAACTTCAAGGGGGCAAGGGACCCTAGAAACACCTTTTCCTGTCCCAAGCCCTTGCCTTCCTGCTGTAAGCCCCATAAAAGTCCAGTCCGGTCGAGCTTCCACGCGGTTTCTCCTCAGACCCTTCCCCTGTCCCCTCTGTGGGTCTGATTGAGTTCCGCCCAGGAGTGATATCTCAATAAAGCCTGTTCAGTGGCCCTTTTAAATCTGCCTCCTTTGGCCATTGCCTTCCCTGACTGATCTGACAAGTATGTCTATTTCAGCTTTTCATCACATCAAGCAGGAATGGTGTACAGCTATGATATCTTTTGGGGACATGTTATCACAGTCACCTACCAGCAGCACCTCCTAAAGAGAAACAGTGCACAGGTTTAGCGTTGTGGAATAATGTAAGGGAGTTAATTCTGTTACCAAATTTGGAGGCATGTAGAGAATTTTACTTCAATGTGGTTTAGAAGCAATAACACTCTAATAAATACAATGTTACCTATAATATCTCAGTCCTGTGCAACCTCAATATCTGACTTTCTCTATTATTTAAAAAAATGGGTTTGGGGGAAAATAAAGTGATAGAAAGGGCTAGTATTTGATGTAAAATTGTCAATCTCTTCTACTGTTTTTTGCACCATAATAGTAGATTCCCTAGCCACTGCCTCATACCCCCCAATCACAGGCAAAGACTCAGTGAATTGCAGGGAGGAACATAAAATGCAGGACTGCTTTGCTTTTGTTTTTGGCTTGTTGAGCTTTATTTTAACATTGCCCTGGGCAGATTTGCATCTAACAACATTAGCCTCCCAGAAACATACTTTACTACACAATGGAGACTTTTCTTCACTTATATGTTGCTTGGGGCTAATAGAATGAGCTGTTTTGCACTGAATATGTATCTTTTGATCTTGCTTTATGTTCCTCTTGCCATTTTGTTGCTAAGGGCTGCTAATTAGGAGAAATCCATAAGTGAAAACTGCCAAAAATTCTGGAAATATTGAGATTGGACTCTCTGGCCAGTGCTCACACAGAGTTTTGTGGACCCAGAACTCTTATATAGAACTCAATTATTAGAAAAGAAATCAGCTTGGGCTCTTGGATAGGAAGTCTTGTACTTAGTGAACAATACATTCTTTTACTTTTTATTCTCAGATTCTGACCTCTCAGGGTGGATTTCCTAAATTCCTCCTTTGTTACCCTCAGTCACTATCAATGGTGATTTAGGGGTTACAGACAAATACCCATCAAAAATGGTGTTTTTGAAATTACCTTTATTATTAGAGAATGTTTTATTAAATGCCTGCAAGATTTTTGTGCACTCAAGTCAGTACTGCACTGATATAATTAGAACAGGGAAGTTAGGAACTCTGACTTCCTTAATTTTATAGTCTAAAAGAAATGTAATTTTAGTATGAAACATCATGTGACATGGCACATGGTTTTCCAGACAGGTGATTGTTGATAAACATTAAGGATCTCTATCGTATAAGAGCAAAAAGGGAAAGTTATCTGAAGAATCCATTTGCTCACGTTGATTTGTGTCCTGAAAACAAAGAATATTGAAAAAAAAAAGATGGAATGAGAAGAAGTGATACAGAAAATATTAACAAAATAAATTATTTATATACTACTAGGTTATTATATCCTAGTCTTAAGATAGAATATATATAACTAATACAGTAAAGAAACTAGGTCATCTACCTTTGACTAAAGCTACATGAATCAATATTGCTGAGATTTTAAGATTAGAATATATCTTGGTGAGCTGCAGTGGCTACATTCTGTAGCTAGAAGAGTGTATAAAAGAGTGTATTTTCTTTTGTAAGATACCATATTTGAGGTTAATCATGCATTGAGTACTGGTTAGCCCCATCAGGTAGACACACAAAATTACTCTCATTCTTATTTTGGGGAAGTTTTATTCAATCCTGATTGCAGGTTAGACACTGATATCCAGGATGGTGGGTTTGTCTAATAATAATAATAATAATATAATAAATGTAGGACAAAATTTACCAATAGTAAAAAAAAAATGAAACAGTTTTTACAGAATAAGTACAGTGCCTCCTACAACTGGGCAACTCTAAATGCCTAAATTTCAGTTGACTCCCAGACAACAAAGATCTGTAGAGAAAATTCCACTTGATGTGCCTCTTTATTACCTTTTTTGGTTTTTCTTCTTGATTGTATTATTATCTTGAAGCAGAAAATAATTGCTAATTTCACAGTCAAATGAAATGAAGAAAGAAAAATTTTAAGTGTTCTATGAGACCAAATTGATCTATTTCACTAGAGATGAGCAGTGAGAAAATTGATTATAATTTAATCTCAAATCCTCTGTAAATTCAGAGTAGGTTATATTGTCAAGGTGGTTATTCTTTAATGTGACTCAGTATGGATTAAAAAGTGTTCATTCTGTTTCTTAAATATGAGTCACTAGGGCAAGAGACACCACAAGGTAATAGTATCAAGGTTCCTAGTAAAATCAACCAAACTCAAAGAGGGGCACTAGTGTATTTGAAACAATTTTTCTTTTTATTCCATACCATATTTTTAGAAATTTTTGAGTTATACACTTTCCACTGCACATTTTTAAAATTTATTTTTACACATTTATTATATCATAGATATATAAAAGATGTCATCATTTTCTTTCCAGGCAAAGAGAAGTTTAAAAAAATGATAGCATCAAATGAAAGGAAATGAGATGCCTGGTTTGGATAAGGGGGAAAAAATTTCATTTGGTCACCATATCACCACTTTCAGAACCACATAGAAATTTTCAGCCTTCAAAGTTTTATTAGGAAGGGAACATCCCTAAGAATGTGAGCTGAAAGGTGAAAGATTCTTGATACATTTATTCATCCAATGAATAATTATTGAGCAACTTTTTGTGTCAGACATTTTTTTTTACAGGCAAAAGAGATGCAAAAGATAGAGAAGACATGGTCTTTGCTCAGTCTAAAATAGCAATGAAAGGCAGAAAAACAAAGAATATAAATGCTAGCATAAGCTGAATACAACTAGGGAACTAGGAGAATGCTTCACAAGAGAAGACACATCTGAGGTGGATTTTTGTATGGTAAGCAGGAACTTGTCAACAGATGCAAAACACATTTTAGAGAAAAGAAGAAGAAAAGAGGCAGAAACAGTGAGATTGGAACCTCAACAAAGTTTAAAGTAGAGAGAGAATATAATGTCAAGAGATGAGGCTGGAAAAGTAGGTTGAGCTGATTTATGTTTTTACAGATCTTTTGGAACGTTTAATAGGTAAAAAGACCACAACCATTTAAACAAGAGGATTGTGCGGTCAGCATCATGTATGTTCTGCTCAATATAAAGGATGGATGAAGTAGCTGTGGGCAGGAGAACAACACTGCAGGCCAGAACACCAGGTGGAGAGTTATGCAGTGATACTGATAACAGATGACAAGGCACTGATCCATAGCTGTAGACATGATGATGGATTGTAGAGATCAATCTTAGGACCAAAATTGTAAAGTAAGATTTGATTGCATAAGTGAAATAAAAAGGACAAGGAAACAGGAATAACTCCGTGGCTACTAAACTAGGGGCACAGATGAATTTTAATTCCATTAACTGAAATGTATGCATGTATTAGAAGAAAAAAAAAGTGGAATATAGTAAGTTTCAGCTCAGAATGTGTTGAATTTGAGGTACCTTCAGAGACTTACATGAAATAGGTGGGTATGTTGTTTTAAATTCAAGTCAGATGAAGTGTAATTAAAGCCCCAATACTGAAGAAATATAATAGAATACTCCATGAGGTCAGGAGAGAAGAAATGTACAATCCTGCAAGGCAACAATATATAGAAGTTGAGTAAAGAAAGAGGTGAACATTATGGAAATTGAGAAGTGATGAGAGTTAGGAGGAGAGGCAGGAAAATGAAGAAAGGTAAATGATACACAAAGTTTTAAAGAGATTAAATACTTAAGATAAGCCCATTGAATTTGGCAATTAGTTGATAACCAATGTGCTTCTAAGAGTGGTCCCGACAGAACCAGGCAAATGTGACATCTATGACCGAAAGTGGACATTATTAATTAGTCGATATAAATCATGCTGCTAAGGCAGGTCAGATTCCTAAAGCACATATTGAGATTTCAGTAGAGTTTCTGGTACTGTGTCAATAGGTCTCGACCATAAGTATTGATGATTAATCCAGAAGAAATGAGGAACAATTTTAAAACAATACCTTATTAATTACCATTTAGATTCAGCTCTTGCTCTCCTCTCCCTGTCTTTTCACTTAACCACCATCTTTGGGGAATCACTGTGAGGGAAGATGCCTCTGTGTAATAAATTTTCAAAGCTAGTTTGGCCTTCGGACAGAGAGTCAGTGGCAGACTATGAATCCTCTTAGGCTAGAAAAGCTTTTGAGTCATAGGGTTCCTCTTAGGTATCACTCATACCTTGAACTGAACCTTAAGCATCCACAGATCTCTCTTGAACTCAGACTGGCTATGAAATGTCAGAGTTAACTTACATGTAGCATGACTGGGAGCAACGGCCTTTGACTTCTTCTCTCACTCTCTCAAATCTACATGTCAGCTATTTCTCTTCACCTTTATTATGCTACAGGGTCAGTGCTTGATGTAGGTTGGGGACTCTAGACACGTCTATCCTTCTACAGTTTGAGTAGACTAAGGTTGTTACAAGAGCTCTCCCAGATAGGCTTTCATTCAAACTCACCAGCTCTTGCTTTTATTCCAATTCTTTCAGCAACTTCTAAAGCTCTTTTTGATCATCTGGCTCCAACTCCCATTTATGAACTGATTGTTGGTCTATTCAAGAGTAACATGTTTTTAGAAAAAGGTTTACATTGGGGTAGGAGGATGTGATGGGGAGAGATAGGAGAAAAAGAGAAAGAAAAAAAACCCCACTAAAATAGGAAATAGGTTGTCGCACAGGGTGAAGGCCTTCTCAGACCACTATCCTTTAGAAGGCAACACCCTGGGGGGAAAAAAGATTTTGAGGACAGGAAAAGTAGGAAGTGAGGTGGAGTAGAAAGTGGGTGATAGAAAAATCAAACATGGAAGTAAGAAAAATCCATATAATTCTCCAAGTGAGCTGTGTCCTTGTGATTTATATGCAATCATCAGTGATCTATCAGCTGCTTGTCAGCTGGGGGAGGGGACCACTGTATTTCCTTCACCTATGATGGATCTGTTTGATAATATCTCCTTCAGTTTGCAGTTGTTGGAATCTACTATTTCATACTTGTGGATACAAAATGCATGTTAAAAAGTGAATACTTTTTTGCTCTTTATATTTATCTGCCTTTAAATTTATCTCTTTTACCTGTATCTTTAACAGTCAAGGAAAACTAGACATCAAAGCCCTTTTCTAATGGTAGCTCTGATGACAGTACCATTACTTATTTATTTTCTTATATACATACTTTCTATATGTTGACTGTGAAATAGTATGCCTGCTGTATCTAGGATTTGTCCATGTCTTAGAGGCACAATTTGATCTAAATTATATCTAAATGCACGTAATGTAATGATGAGTCATATTATAATATGGTTCTGCTCCAATGATTACCATTTGCATAATGCTCTATATGATAAGACTATAAAGTAAGGGGCTAGGTTTTCAAGTGAGACTTATGGAAAACAGTCTTCTGACTTTATAGCCAAGTTTCATACATCAGAATGCTCATCCTAAGTGCTTTATAATTTATTATGAGCGCTTTTATTTCTCCTTACTGCTGGAATGAGATAAAGAATAAACCCAACCATGGTACAGACCACATTTTTTCCCTTCTAGAACTTAGCATACTTTTGATATTTACTTTGTAATGACTCAAAAGGTAACAGAGTTTTCTTCAAATAGCTGTGGAATTGTTTTTAATTACATAGTGAGTATTTAAACTACATATCAGAGCCAGGATCCCAAGACTAATTTTACTCTTCCAAAGATACAACTAAAGGCAGCATTTTTTCCTTCTAAATAAAGGGATTTTTCAGAGAATGGAGACTCATAGGGAGAATCAACAAAAAAGCAAGATTAAAATTACTGCTCATCTTCTCTCAACCATATGGGATGGAAAGAGGAGAATCTGTAGTTCAATGGAGAGGAAAGGTTTGGGGATTATTCCTGCTTCATTGAGAGTATAATTGGCACTTGTGAGAAGGAATAGATAGGCCTGTTCTTGCAACCTGAGGTTCCACAAAACATACAAAGCATAGAGTATGCCATATTTAATCCAGGTGGCACCACGATTCTGTCAGCAGATCTCTGAAGATCACAAAGCACAACACAGACTTGATGTTGTCCTGCACTCAGACTGTCCTTGAGAGACATCCATACATAGGCTCTGCCTTTTATGAAACAAACTGCATCTGATGAAAGACATGAAGTATTTAGAGTCTTGTCTATGCACAGGTATCCCAATGCCCCTTTTAAGATGTTCCAAAGATGGAATTTGAGCCTCAGTTTAAACTGCTATGCTATATAACCAGTCCATATCATAGTGGATTCAAGTTAAATATTATTAGGCTTTATGAGATCTATTGCTGATAGGAAGGGATGAAGGAGGAATCAGGTATATGAACACCAGACCCCTAAAAGATTTCCCTAGAGATGTGATAAGCAAGGGTTGGTTTTAACTGTAATATATAGAGGTTGCTAAATTTAGTTCAAAATTGGAGTTTCTAAAGAATGAATATTCAAATTTCTAAGTAAGGAGGGACATGGAGGAAAAATGTTAGACTCTTCTAAAGCTCACTAGGTTCTCTAAATATATTAGCCTATTTAATAATCACAACTATCTTACAAAATAGTTATTATTTCCATGTTGCAGTAGAAAACTAGAGTCTCTTCAATAATATCAGACATCATCAGGCCAGTTACTGCTCTGTATGTCTAAAATTAACCCACACATCATATAATTCCTTAACTCTCAAAGCCACAGCTATTCTAAGTGCCAAAATAAAAAAAAATCCTACCCTATTCTTTTACAGTTTTGTAATATCACAATGTGATATTTCTGAGCTTTTCATGATAATAAAGTATTAGGTAAACATTATATATCATTATTACAGGCGTATCTCAGAGGATTTGCAGGTTTAATTCTAGCCACCACAAAAAGCAAGTGTCATGAATTTTTTGATTTCCTGGTTCATAGAAGTTATTTTTACACTATACAAATAGTTCATTTAGTGTGTAATAACTTTCTGTCTTAAAAAAGTATGTATCTTATTTTAAAATACTTTATTCCTCAAAATATAAAAGTAAAGGTGGGAGTCAGGGAGCCAGGGAGCTGAAACTGCCTATTGCAGCAAAGACCAGTAGGACTTCCTGAGGGTCAGCAGTGAATCCCCAGAGTTTTTTCTTTCTTTCTTTTTTTTTTCTTACTGCGTCTAATCTTAGGACATGGTAATGAAGCAGAGATGATTCAGAATGATTGATAATTCAAAATCCCATAAATTTGGTACTTAGCTAACTTGGTATTTTTGAAAGTGTTTGCATAGTTCTTGGAATTCATTATACTTAAAATAATGTTGCAAAGCCAGACAAAGGACTTCTAACTCAGAATCTGAGCCTGGGATATTTTCATGACAGTTTATGCCATCCTCTTCTTAGAAATTTTCCTGATTCCACACTTTAATGCTGGTAATATATAGCATCACTTCCCAGACCAATTATCTTTCCCTCTAGAATGAAATGATTCTATGATAGTTTTGCTGATTCACTAAGGGTTTTATTTGTAGAATTGAAGTCTCAAAGCAAACAGTATAAAAATAAAGGGCCAACACATTCTTGAAGACTTCCTTCCCATCCACATCTTGAATCTTCCACATTTTACAGAAGAGAGAGATTTGCAAATGTGGAAAAAATAATAAAGCTTAATTTTAAAAAAAAGTTTTCTTGTGAACAAAAAAGCTAATCGTTTCTTAAAAAATCAAAATTTTCCACAACTGAATCAATTTTCCCTTACCTGTCCTGGGTTTTACTGATCCATTTTTATAGAGGGAGTAAAATAAAACACTAAGGTTAAATGATTTCTTGGGCATTAAATTAGAACCAAGCAAGTTATAACTTACCTTTCACTATCAATACTGTATAAGATTATATTATCCTACAATTATGATGCTAAAATTAAAAAGCAAAAGGGGCATGATTCCTTAACTACTGACTTATTTTAATACATTTTTAGTTTTAACTGAGACATAGTAATCGTATATATTTATGAGGTACAGTGAGAGATTTAAGTACATACATACAACACACAATGACCACATAAGGGTAATTGGTATATCACCTTAAACATACATAATTGTGTGTGTGTGTGTGTGTGTGTGTGTGTGAAATATCTAAAATCCTATTAGCTATTTTTACATATTCAAATACAATATGAACTTAGAACCAAAGCATCCCTAGGCCTCAGTGCCTTTATCATGAATCTGACTTAACAGTTCAGAGACTTTGTTATTGGCGATCAAAGATCTCATACAGCAAGAAGCACATGCTTATGAAAAAAATGCCTTTGCATAATAGATATTTGACCTGTGACTCTGGATATTTAAACCAAGAGATCAAGACCTACCTCAATTTTTCAACCTTGACCTTGTCAAAATTTTTGTCTCCACAAAAAGACATGGATGTTTGGTAACATCCATGGATGTCAAAATTTTACATCTATTTTTGTCTCCACAAAAAGACATGGATGTTTGGTAACATCCCTGGCCTATACCCCCTAGATAACAGTAGCACCACCTCATTCCTTAGTTTTGACAAATGATAAATGCCACCATGCCTTGCTAATGTCAGTGGAGGCACAAACTACATGCACTTGGGATCCCTTATCTAACAATCCCTTCTTAATTTAAGAAACAAAAAAAAAAAATCTCTTCTACCCATCCAGACACACTACCCCTAGAACCTATAATTTAAAAGAAGGAATATAGTCAATGGTAAGAGATTAAGTCAAATATATTTGTTGGTTTTGTTTTTTTTATCAATCAATACATACAAGATTCTACTCTTGAGAAAAACAGGAAATTTGTACAAAGATAAGTCTGGGTAAATACTAATGCTAACTTAGTATGTTTTTAGCCAATAATGCTTGTTAAATGTGAAGAGCTGTCTAGTAGCAATTGAACAGGCTTAATATCTAGTCGATGTGTATTACTTTCCTTATGGACCCTGACGGTAAATATGCTATTAAGTAATCTATTAGTGCAAACTGAATTTAGTATTTCTTTTTTTGCCTCCAATTATATTCATCATTTTAGAATTATAATCCCCAGCCTTATGCAGTGTGAGTGGAATTGTCAATGTACCTGTTCATACAAGTCTGCATAATATACTTGGTGTTAAGTGTTTGCAGAGATCCAATGCTCAAGATTTTTATGAGTGCATCGATTTTTCATGACACTTTTATGGATCCAGATATACTGAATCAAGAAGTTAAAATTTTGTCTGCTTACCTTTCCTGTTATTTTTAAAGCTGATTAAACACACACACACACACACACACACACACACACACACACACATAAAACAAAATAGTTTTATAGTTAAAGTAGTTAACCCACCTGGTACTTGAGGGTTCATAGTCAAAGTGGGCAACCTTCTGCACACTTTTTTGGGCTTTATCCTCCTTTTCTTCATTTCTCACATTCCAGAGATAAACTTCCTTTGTAGTGACAAGGAGCACATTTATTCCTTCTTCATTTTCACTTCAATACCACACTTAATAATTCTCTTAAAATTTTCTTCATATCAGATAATTTAATGATTTCTTAACAACTTTAAAATAGGTGTCAATATAGTTTTTACCTATTAGACAATTGGTGAATATCTGATATATGACCTAATAGCAATGTGTTAAATTTGGTGTAGTTGTTCCACATTTCTGCAAGTATCTATTGCACAGATGATGTTTAGGCCACTAATCAGTGAGGGCTCCATAGGTTAGTTATAAGAAGATCACTGTCTTTAATAAACCTACAAGTAAAGTTGAATAGAAATAACCAATGTAATACAGAGTATTATAAGGGAATGACAAGGAGCCAAGGAAAAGAAGGGCATACAAGATTTTCTGTAGAGGAGGCAGTCTCTATTATAATCCTACATCCTCAGCTACCTCAAGAAATCTCACCCAAAGTAAGAGGAAATTCTCTCTAATCCTTTCTGTGTGGCACAAGCATCCATCCTCTTCAGGGTGTAGTCTGTTCTAAATTTTAGAATAATTTACAACATTGTGAACTCCTTGAACAAACAATCTATTAAGTCATGCAACACATAACACAAACATTTTATTCTATTTTATTTTACTTTTGGTACTGGGGATTGAAGTCAGGGGCCCATTACCACTGAACCACATCCCCAGGCCTTTTATTTTATTTTATTTTATTTTGAGACAGGATCTCACTAAGTTGCTTAAAGTCTTGCTAAGTTGCTGAGGCTGGTCTTGAACTTGCAATCCTCCTGTCTCAGAGTACTGAACCACTGGAATTACAGGCATGCACCACTGCTCCTGGCTATACCTACAGATTTTAAAAATACATTTCTTTACACTTTTCCTGCTTTAGCCCAGACTGATTTGGGAGATAAAAATCAGTAGTTATATAATTCTGAACTACACTACCCAGTCTTGGAGTAGCATTCCATGTGGATGATGCTTCCTTATTATCCTCGTACTATCCTAGCATGGCCCTAGAGTCCTCATTTACTTTGCAGGCCTGCCTAACACATGGGAGCAAACTCATCTCTTAATGCAAGCCCATGATACTTTTTGTTGAGTTGGTGATTGCTGAGAGCCTGGGTCTGCATTTAGATCAACCATTCTTTTTTCCCTACAGCCTGGCGATCTGTGATTAACCTATGTGACTTTTTTCTTAATTAAAAAAAAGAAACATAGGCTCCTTCAAATTGAGACTACTTTGACTTTTATCATATTTGTCTTATGGATTAAATACTTCCTATTGTTTAAAAAAGTTACCACTTTAAATCAAGATTTTAAAAGGTAAAACTAATAATAGAATAGTTCTGAAATCACATTATTCTTTTGCTCATTTTTTCAATAAGTTTTAGTTCATATTGTAGAGGGATTTATTCTCTAGTTTATAGGGACAACAAACTTACTTCGGAACTTTTGACCACATAAAAAAGAACCCTGAAAGATCTAGAGAAGTGATATTTTAAGCATTATATTGTGCTCTGGTGGTTAGACTTTAACAAAATACAAATCAATAAAAAGTATATTCCATTTGTTTGTAAGTAAAAGATAGACTTAAAAATTAAATAAGGATAAAAGGCAAAGTAAAAATAAGGTGTTTTGTAGATTGTCATGTCAAAATTTCCACATAATGCATTGTTGCAGTAGATGCATTTTTATGGGTCTAGCAATTTTTCTGAAATAGTCGATTACTTTCTTAGGTAAGATAGATGTGAACAGTCTCAGAGAATATTTTGGAATAATGATCTATTCGAATTTAACTTTTCCATGGATAATAATTGCTAAAATGTCAAAGGAACCTAAAAGCCTGACTGAAACTCTACCTTGTGCTGATAAAGAAATTCACCCAATTGATTTGTGTATATTGTAGGGTAGTTTTCAAGATGGGGGCATGGAATATAAGAAACCCTATATTCTGTATCTGCATGTGTGACCCTATTAGTTTACATGACAGGTATTTACCTAGAACCTATATTATTGCGGATTACATTTTTCATCTATTCAGGTAAACAACATAAAAATCTATGTCTTTGTTTAATTTATAGACCATATTTGTGTCATATATATTAGATGTTGGGTTTTTTTTAATGACCATATCAAGGCCATATTCTGGGCTAAGGATATTCAGGGTACTTCTCTGTGATGTAGTAAGTCTGGTCTTTGCTGTGTTGCGCTGTGTAGGTAAGAAAGCACAATGGGAAACCTGCTGGCGATTTAAAATACATTTGCATAGGTATATTTTTGTCCTCAATAGAAAAGAAAAATATCATAGTTTTACATTCAAAAATGTCATTAATGGTCTAAAAGACAGGAAGCAGTCTGTTGATTAATTCAGAAGTGCCCTTAAGTTGAGAGGTTCTGGGAACACCACCCAGGATAGAGAAGTGATATCTCAAAAGAGTAGAGCAAAAAAGGTAAAATCAAACCTGAAAAGAAGCAGTAAGCATCTGCGAAGTGAGCTCTCTTCTCCTCCTAGGACCTCCAAATTACCAAACACATTTAATTATTCACAAAAATATTGACATGGCTGAAAAACACATTCTGAGAGGTGGAGATACTAAATGATACTTAAATATAGCTATGTTAATAAAACAAATGGGTAAAGCAGAGAAGGAAGATGTGTGTATCTTGACACACAACTTAAGTCAAATTCTCATTTGAAATTAAAAAAAAAAATAGGATTCACCTGAAAATAGTGGGGAAAAATAGGCTTGGACCATAGAGGAGTTATTTAAAAAGACTCAACAGTTTTCCTCCATATGAGAGACACAAATTGGCCTCTAAGTCTCTCTGTGGTCTGTCTGTGGATTATGTACAGATTTCCTTTCTATGCATGGGTGAGGAATCTCTATGCCTGACTGTTTTCACCTGAGAAAAGAATTTGAATTTGACTTGATTTGGGAAACACAGGGGAATATGGTGTTTTAATTGTTCTGCCATCATACTCTTGACTCTTTCTGTCCATTCCTTCACACCCCAAAGTGTCAAGAAGCTGGCTGTATAGCTGTGAACAAGGTCTGGAACCATCTTTCTGTGGGACAATCATAAATCTTGCTAAGGGGTACAGAGAGAGACTTTTTCTTTCTTCCTCACTTTTTTTAAATTCATTTATTGCTTGTTTGATTTTTTTTCATTGTCAGATTTTCTGCTGGAAAATTGAAAGAAAGAACTTTATTCACCATGAAGTGATTATCCCTTCTCTGCTAACCTGTGTTCTTTGCCCCCTTCTTTGGAGTTTCCAAAAGGGATAATTTCAGTTTACTAAAAAAAAAAAAAAAAAAGAAAAAAATCATTTTGACAAACATTTATCCTTCATCTTCTTTGGAATGACTTACAAAATTGTTTCTTCATCTCCCATGAAAAACTGCATTCATTCAATTCGACCAGAAATGCTGGGAGAAAAGTTCCTTGTCATTAGATAACCTGCTGCTCTCAGCAGCTAGAACTAGACTTGGGCCAGATGATGCTTGCGTTGATTTTCTTTTTTTTTTTTTTTAAGAGAGAGAGAGAGAGAGAGAGAATTTTTTTTTTAATATTTATTTTTTAGTTCTCCGGGGACACAACGTCTTTGTTTGTATGTGGTGCTGAGGATCGAACCCGGGCCGCACGCATGCCAGGTGAGCGTGCTATGGCTTGAGCCACATCCCCAGCCCCGAGTTGATTTTCCTGATACAACACGAATGCACTTATCCTTGGACTTACACACTTCTTATTTCTTGGAGTGTATTGCAAATTCGTAAGGGTCAGTAGTGAACTCTGAAATCTAGTCTTGTTCCTGCAGCAGTGGAGCATAACTTGAGCCTAGTATCATGCAAGATTTTATGAAATACTTAGGAAAGAATACAAGATGGAGCAAAAGTGACATGATATCATTGTATAATTCTCAAAAATACTTGAGCAAATGGAGTTCTGTGTGAATGAATGACCTTTTCATAAACAAGTTGAAGGTAATCCAGTGGGAAGTCAATACTCATTTAATGTTATTGGCCTGAATTACTAATACTTAGATTGTTTATTGCTGAACCAAATCTAATATAATGACATTCGTCCATTGGATGGTAATTAGATCTTAAAGGAAACAGTGAAGTTACTAAAGACTCCAAGAAATGTCATGGTAGTGATTCATTATGCATATAATTATTTTTCTTGATTGATCTTGTTGAGTCAAATCATGCAGAGAACGAAAGCAGTTACAGTTATGGTTAAGCCACTAACATTATTACTCTGCTCTGTCAGATGTGTTGTAGAAGACAAGAACTCCAAGGTGGCCTGGTTGAACCGTTCTGGTATCATTTTTGCTGGACATGACAAGTGGTCTCTGGATCCCCGGGTTGAGCTGGAGAAACGCCACTCTCTGGAATACAGCCTCCGCATCCAGAAGGTGGATGTCTATGATGAGGGTTCCTACACATGCTCCGTTCAGACACAGCATGAGCCCAAGACCTCCCAAGTTTACTTGATCGTGCAAGGTAAGAAAAGAGTGGAATGTAAGGTGGTAAGGAAGAGATGCAGTTGGAGAATAAGCATGATATATAAAATATTTACAAAATTCTTTCTAAAAAGGAAAAATTGCCAAATGCAGGATTGCCCTTAAGTATCTGGTTTCCTTCTACAAAATGGATTTTAAGTGAGAGGGCTAAAGAGAATAGAGAAGTACCCTTGACACTGTGAGCCAGTACCTTTGACAAGAAGGGTTTCTCCTAGTTCAGAATATAAAAACACACAGGAAAACTTACAGCTATTAAAATAAAAAGGTAAAATAGGAATGCACGAACATACAGAGTGCTTAGAACCACAGGAAGTTCACTTTACTACCCTGCCAGGTACCTGTGTTTCACCAAACTTAAGAGAGTTGGGTTTTACCTGTCCTTGTCCTAATTAATTTTTTTCATTAATTATCTGTTTTCATGACAGGAAAAAATATTTTAGAACAATAATGGTCCCCGCAGGCCTTGATATCAGCGGTCCAGCTTTGTGTGATTTGTATCTTCACTAAATAACAAGTTACTTGTGAGTAAGTCCACTGACAAGGAACTTCAAAGTCATTAGGGACAATTTGCTTTGAGACTGGGGTTTCCACAGGCATAAGAGTCGGGGTTTTACAGAATGCAAACCCTGAATGGCATATGCATGCTCCTTAAGGATAGCTCCCTTGAGTCCCTTTTCTCATAATTGCAAAATGAAAACAAAGCTGATCAGCTGCAAAGTTTTTTTGCAAAGTAAAGTCAAACCACCAGCAGTTTTAATCCATCTATCAGGAAAGATCTAAACGCTAACAAATATTAGGGCTGTGTTCGTGTATTCTTGATTTACAATTTTATGTAAATTTAATGCAAATTAGGCATGGCCCTAGGGCTCCTGTCAGGATTCCAGTGCAGTCAGAGGTGTGGCAAAGTTTGACTGTAGCTTCTATTAATGTGTTATGGAATTGATTATTGCCGTGTTTAAATTATTGCTCTTCCAGATCGTCTGATTAATAGATTGAAGCTAGAATAAAATACATCAGAGACTGGCTGATGCAAGAGTGGTTTAGTCAGGTGGCTGCTATCTTGGTCCATTTTCAATGGCTGACAACTTCATTTTATTCCTAATAAAAGGTGTGTCTACTGGTTTGCAAAGTCCCAATCACAGTCAAAGCATAGCACACTTTCCTTGTACTTTAGTGAAGAGTGCATGAGCTCTCTAATGAGAGACACCAGGGTTTAGATCTCTGGAATCACATTTAATAAGATATGTAACTAGAAATATGTAAACACATCCAGGTGTTAATTTATCAGCTCCCTTGGAGCACGTACAGGTACACACATGTACAAACACACACACTCCTACCTCAAAAGGAGAATTTTTTAAACCTGATTTAGTGGTAGAGGGAGAAGTGATAACTAAGGCTCTTCAGAACAAATTTTATCTAATGGCCTGTTATTAACACTATCTTGTGATTTTTCTTTCTTGGTATTTATTGTATTTCATTCATATATTTATTTATAATGTTCTATGCTTTAAAAATCCTGCTTAACTCTGAGATTTTTTAATACAATTTTAGTATCTTTTTAGCTTTTATTGTCATTAGAAGGATCCTAGAGAGACCACAATAGATATTTTGCATTGTCCTATACTAAATAAAATTCAATGATCTGACTATTATATTTCTTGGTGAGGAAGAGATGAGAAAAGAAACCATTAAGTGTAGGTTTTTTGCTCAAGATCACACATAATTCAGGGAGCAGTTGAGAGCCAAGCAGATCTGGAGTCAAATTTAAAGCACTTTCTAATAGAAAGGAATCTTCCATTATAATTTTTTAAGAACTACTATAAGAGTTTTTATTTACATCTGAGCTGACACACAGACTTTCTTCTTTATTTTATTTATTTTCTTATTTACCTGTGTACTTTTAAGCTACAAAACATGGCCTTTGCAATAAGGTTAAAACCAGAGCTCCGTTAGATCTTATTATACCTACCTTCATACCGTGGCAGTGCTAGTGAAAATTAAGTTAACATAATATTAAGGGTTGGAAAAGAGCTACATTGTCAAGTGCTATTTATTGTCTTGTTTAATTATCATATTACTATTAAGTAGATGTAAATAATTTTATATGTATATTAAAACTTTTATACACACACATATATTCAAACAATTAAAGTTCAGAGACAATAAAAAAAAAAACACCCAAAGTTCCCTATTGGCTTAGGACAGAGTTTCAAACCCACATCTATCTGATTCAAGATAATATATTTTTTTCTTCTTTAACATATTGCTTTTTTTAAAAAAAATTATTTTTTTTTACACAAATGAGATGCAACTTTTCATTTCTCTGGTTGTACATAATGTAGAGTCATACTCATACATAGGATAATAATGTGCATCTCATTCCACCATCTTTCCCTGACACACACCCCTTCCCCTTCTCCCCCTCTCCTCTGTCCAATCCAAAGTTCCTCCATTCTTCCCTTGCCCCCCAAATTATGGGTCGGTATCCACTTATCAGAGAAAACATTTGGCCTTTGGTTTTGGGGGATTGGCTTACTTTACTTAGCATGATATTCTCCATTTACCTGCCAATGCCATAATTTCATTCCTCTTTGAGGCTGAGTAATATTTCATTGTATAAATATACTACAGTTTCTTGCTTTGAAAGAAGCAATAAGGAACAAAACCTGTATTTATAAGGGGGATGAAAACAGGATTGTCTTTTCCTGGAGCCAGTGTCATTGGAAGGAAACTTTTAGACAATTGTATAGATGTTGGCATGTGTGACCCCTAGCACCCGATGTCTGCCACTTCTTTTTTATATTCAGCTTTGAAATTGTCAGAGAACTCATCCATTCACATTATTTATTCCCCTTGATTCTTACTCTGTGATTCATCTATATATGTTTTTTACCCCATCCAAGATTACTTCTATGTATGACTGACATCATTCTTTTTCCCAGATCCACAGCCCTTTCCTTCAAATTTTTTATGTCCTTCCTTGATCACCCTTTTTATGTCCTTCCTTGATCACCCTCCATGGTTTCTGCAGATCCATGTAATTCCTTTTCTTTAATCAATGATGAGAACACCCTTAACTCAAAGGAGCTCTGAGACAGCACTACAGAATCGTGACTCGGCAGTTACACTGCTTGATTCAGATCTGTTCTCCTTCCTATTACATATGTAAACGTTGGGATAAATGACTTAATTTCCTTAAAGCTAGATTGTGCCATATGTAAAGTGGAGATAAAAATTAGAAATTTTAAATCCTCCTAAATTTATCATAAGAAAAAGTTAGGTGACCCACCTAGCTTAAGGTCTGGAGACTATGTATTGTAACCCAATAGATGGTGATGATGATGGTGATGGTGGAGAACAAGACAGTGCTGTTGCTGCTCCCATGTTTCTGAAAGGCTCAACCTTGTGCTGGAGTGCTGCCCAGAGTCAAACAGCTGTTTTGACTCTCTTATGATTGGAGTGGGCTCAGGTTTACTTCTTTGGCACTCTAGAAGGCTTTGTAGACCTATATCCCTTTAAAGTTCTTACCTATATTTATTAAAGATGTTAGAGTCAAAAATAAAGTTCATACCAACAGCATTTAGAGTGTTTGTTCAATTTTAGATGGGTGAAGTCTCCACAGGATTGCTGATTCAGTAGATCTGGGTAGTGTCTGAGAATTTGCATTTATAACAAGTTCCCAGGTGATGCTGATGCTGCTGATGTAGAGAACCACATTTTGGGAACCACTGTACCAAAAGATTTGTATTCTTTAATATCACATGGAGGAAAAGAAAGAAAAAAATAGATGTGAGAAGCCATACTGCATAATTTTACTCATTTTCAGATAGTGGTACCTCTCCAAATATTCCTAAAATTAATCTTTTTAGACATGAAGACATGAGACAGAGAACAGATAGAATGATAGGTACCTTAACTTTCACACTCCCTTTTAGGTCCTCAAAGATGCTTACATAACTTAGCCCTATGGAATGAAAATCTTCTCTCTCTCCCTAAACTGTCCCTCTTCAGGTGTTGAAACAGAAAACAAAATTATTGTGTCATACTGGTTCATGAGGGTCACCACACATAGAATATCCTTGTTGAAATAAATATGCTGAGATTTTTGCTAGACTCTGTGTTTGTCTAAATGATAGCTATACACACTTTTCTCATAAGGTTAACTGAAGAAAGTTTTGCGTCAACAAATACAAAATCTATAGTTGCCTTTGAGTTCCATTCTAATTTCTTGATATTAAATATTCCATCTGTGTAAGTCAAGGGTACCTAAATAAAAACAGGCATTTGATATACTTAATAAATTGAGAGACTCTTATCTGAAGCCAGATTTTTTTTTGGTTCCCATGCCAGCAGCTTTATGGAGTCCAAGATCAAAGATTAAAAAAACACCACCCTTAACTTCAGTAAAATAAACAAATGAATATCAATGGCATTATTTTTAATAATAATTTATTCATTTTTTTTCTTCAAATGTTACTGTCCTGTGATTTTGTGATCTTTCTGATCAAGCTGATATGGAAGCATATGTATTAAGGCAATGTTTCTCTAGATATGATCCTTGATAACCTGCAGCCAAGTCAACATTATAGTTTTTTATACTTGTTAAAATCCAGATCCCTGAGAACCACATCCAGAACAACTGAAGTAGAATCCTTGTGGATGGAAGCAAAACTTGCTCATACTTTGTGCTTTGCAGGTGATTCAGACAAACACAAAAAAGTCAAGAACTATTATTCTAGGGATCTAAGCAATCAATGAAAGGGATTTACTCTGTCTGCTCATTTTCCCATATGAACCTGCATCAAATTATATTTAAAAGTATGTACAGCAGGTAATAGAGGATTACAATAATAATATTATATATAAACCTGTGAATTCATTAAAAAGAGTAATCAATCAGGTTGTTGTAGCCCTGAGAATAGTAGCCCTCAAAATAAGTATAATTCTAAAAAAAAAAGAAACAACTTCCATGTATATATAAATACCAAGAAAATTATGATATGAGGATTTTTTTAAAATTTGAATCTTATTTTTAAATATTCCATTCATCATACTAACTTTTCTCCTACCTTAAATGTATGTGACTTGCATTATATAATTCATGTATTGATATCAATACTAGATATGGACACACACATACACACACATAAACAAATATAATATGGAAATGATATAATAAGAATTTAGCCTTATTCTTATGCCATTCTAATTTATTACCCTTTTTTCCAAAATAGTCTATTGTAGAAAAAACTAATATTGGAGTTTTTTTTTAACATTTTAGAATTTTAAAATGTTTTACAAATAAATTCACTTAGGATTAATAATAACCCAAAAATTTTTCTCACATTATGAATCAGATCATACACATTGCTAGTGGAAATATATTGATTATTTGTCAGGATCTTTGTTGCATAATTACCATCATTAAAACAATGTAGAATCAGCAGTCAGCATCTTGAACAGCTGAAATTTCCACCGCCATTCTCCGACAGATCTCAACAACAAAACAGGTGTGTGGCACTCAGCCCATCCCCCATACATCGGGAACTCGCTTAAAATCTCTCCTAGGCCTGCTGGGGGAGGGAGAATCACAGTGAGCCTGCATAAAGACTAGGGGGGAATTAGAGGCACCTGACCTGCAACCCCCCCTACCCATCTGCAGCCAAAACGAAACCTGTCTAGCTAGAGCTGGGGGAGGGGCAAGCAGGAAAAATCCAAAGGACAGAGTGCCTGGGATCCCAATCGCCAACTGTGGGACCCCGGAGATCCAGGCCCACTGATTCGTGCGGCCTGCCCTGCGGATACAGAAGGCTAGCAGGAGAAACCAGGAGGCTAGAGGCAAGGCCCTCGAGACTGGGCAGCTGGAAATTGCAGGCCCGCCGGCGACAGTTCACCCACTGCCCGCATAGCTGGGCGGTAGGAGAACACCCGGCCGCAGGCGACCGATCACCCGCCTGCAGCCTGTGATACTGGGCGGCTGGAGACCGCCTGCCTGCCTCGACTGGGAGCTGAAATCAAACAGAGACAGTCTAGTCACACCACCTCATCAGGACACCCCGGCAAGGAACTGGGGCCAGTCATAGCAAAGTAGTGTCGTCACTGGAGCTCGGACGTCGGATCTTCCTTCACAGTGGAACCCACGTCAGCAGGCATAGTTTAACAACACTAAGGAGAGGCATCAGAGTAATACAGAACCGAAACAAATCTATAGAAGAGAACAGAAACACGACAATCAAATAGAGCTGGAAAGCAACGGGGACAACATGAGAAAACAAGGGAAAAAAGGAGTACAAACAATGCAAGACAACTTAATTCTACAAGAGGACATAGAAACATCAGAAGCAGGGATAGGGAAAGAACTCAAGGCATACCTAACTCAAATGGAAAGGAATATTAGAGAAGACATGAGACAGCAAGTCCAAGCAATAAAAATATATTTTGAAAATGAGTTAAACAAACAAATTCAAATGGCAAAGAACGAGCTCTACCAGGAGATAGAGATCTTAAAAAAGAATCAAACTATAATCCTAGAATTGCAGGAAACTATAAACCAAATTAAAAACTCAAACGAGAATATTACAAATAGACTTGATCAAGTAGAAGTCAGAACATCAGATAATGAAGACAAGGTTTATCAACTTGAAAAGAGTATAGTCAACACAGAAAAGATGCTTAAATCCCATGAGCAATCTATTCAAGAGATATGGGATGTCATTAAAAAACCAAACTTGAGAGTCATTGGGATAGAAGAAGGCACAGAGATTCAAACCAAAGGAATGGACAGCATATTAAATGAAATAATTGTAGAAAACTTCCCAGAGATGAAAGATGGAATGGATTGCCAAATCCTGGAAGCCTACAGGACCCCAAACATTCAAAACTCTAATAGACCAACTCCAAGACACATAATTATGAAGATAGCCAACATACAGGACAAGGAGAGAATATTAAAAGCTACCAGAGAAAAGAGACAGATTACATTCAGGGGTAAACCAATTAGGTTAACGACTGATTTCTCAGCACAGACTTTGAAAGCGAGAAGATCCTGGAACAATGTATTTCAAACGCTGAAAAATAATGGATTTCAACCAAGAATACTGTATCCAGCAAAATTGAGCTTCAGATTTGACAACGAAATTAAAATCTTTCACGATAAACAAAAGCTAAAAGAATTTGCAGCAAGAAAACCAGCACTGCAAAGCATTCTGAGCAATATACTACAAGAAGAGGAATTGAAAAATAGTGCCCAAAACTAACAACAAGAGGTATCTCAGTAAAGGAGGAAGAAAATAACCAAAAAAGTAAAACTAGCCAAACTAAAATAAATAAATAAAGAAGCATGACTGGAAGTACAAATCATATCTCAATTGTAACTTTAAATGTTAATGGCCTAAACTCACCAATCAAGAGACATAGGCTAGCAACCTGGATCAAAAAAACAAATCCAACAATATGCTGCCTTCAAGAGACTCATATGATAGGAAAAGACATACACAGGCTGAAGGTAAAAGGTTGGGAAAAATCATACCACTCACATGGCCCTCGGAAGCAAGCAGGAGTGGCCATACTCATATCAAATAAAATCAACTTCAAACCTAATTTAATTAAGAAGGATAAAGAAGGACACTATATACTGTTAAAAGGGACCATCCACCAACAAGACATAACAATTATCAATTTGTATGCACCAAACAATGGAGCTGCAACCTACATAAAACAAACGCTCCTCAAGTTCAAGAGTCAAATAGACCATAACACAATAATTACGGGTGACTTCAACACACCGCTCTCGCCATTAGACAGATCCTCTAGACAAAAACTGAATAAAGAAACTATAGAACTCAACAGCACAATCAATAACCTAGACCTAACTGACATATATAGAATATACCAACCATCATCAAGTGGATACACGTTCTTCTCAGCAGCACATGGATCCTACTCAAAAATAGACCATATATTATGCCATAAGGCAAATCTTAGTAAATATAAAAGTGTGGAGATAATACCATGCACCATATCTGACCATAATGGAATGAAATTGGAAATCAATGATAAAAAAAGGAAGGAAAAATCCTACACCACATGGAAAATGAACAATATGTTATTGAATGATCAATGGGTTACAGAAGACATAAAGGAAGAGATAAAAAAATTCTTAGAGTCAAATGATAATACAGACACAACATACCGGAATCTATGGGACACAATGAAAGCAGTTTTAAGAGGGAAATTCATATCCTGGAGTTCTTTCATCAAAAAAAGAAAAAACCAACAAATAAATGAACTCACACTACACCTCAAAAACCTAGAAAAGGAAGAACAAAACAACAGCAATTGTAGTAGAAGACAAGAAATAATTAAAATTAGAGCAGAAATAAACGAAATTGAAACAAAAAAAACCATTGAAAAAATTGATAAAACTAAAAGTTGGTTCTTTGAAAAAATAAATAAGATAGACAAGCCCTTAGCTATGCTAACAACAAGAAGAAGAGAGAGAACTCAAATTACTAATATACGGGATGAAAAAGGCAATATCACAACAGACACTACAGAAATACAGGAGATAATTAGAAACTATTTTGAAACCCTATATTCTAATAAAATAGAAGATAGCGAAGATATCGATAAATTTCTTAAGGCATATGATTTGCCCAGATTGAGACAAGAAGACACACACAATTTAAACAGACCAATAACAAAGGAAGAAATAGAAGAAGCCATCAAAAGATTACCAACCAAGAAAAGCCCTGGACCTGATGGGTATACAGCGGAGTTCTACAAAACCTTCAAAGAAGAACTAATACCAATACTTTTCAAACTATTTCAAGAAATAGAAAAAGAAGGAGCTCTTCCAAATTCATTCTATGAGGCCAACATCACCCTGATCCCAAAACCAGACAAAGACACTTCAAAGAAAGAAAACTACAGACCAATATCTCTAATGAACTTGGATGCAAAAATTCTCAATAAAATTCTGGCGAATCGAATACAAAAACATATCAGAAAACTTGTGCACCATGATCAAGTAGGATTCATCCCTGGGATGCAAGGCTGGTTCAATATACGGAAATCAATACATGCTATTCACCACATCAATAGGCTTAAAGACCAGAACCATATGATCATCTCGATAGATGCAGAAAAAGCATTTGACAAAATACAACATCCCTTTATGTTCAAAACATTAGAAAAACTAGGGATATCAGGAACTTACCTCAACATTGTAAAAGCTATATATGCTAAACCTCAGGCTAGCATCATCCTAAATGGAGAAAAACTGAAGGCATTCCCTCTAAAATCTGGAACAAGACAGGGATGTCCTCTATCACCACTTCTATTTAATTTAGTTCTCGAAGTACTAGCCAGAGCAATTAGACAGACAAAAGAAATTAAAGGCATAAAAATAGGAAAAGAAGAAATTAAATTATCGCTATTTGCAGACGACATGATAATTTACTTAACAGACCCAAAAGGATCTACAAAGAAGCTGCTAGAGTTAATAAATGAATTCAGCAAAGTGGCAGGATATAAAATCAACACGCACAAATCAAAGGCATTCCTGTATATCAGCAACAAAACCTCTGAAATGGAAATAAGGAAAACCACTCCATTCACAATATCCTCAAAGAAAATAAGATACTTGGGAATCAACCTAACAAAAGAGGTGAAAGATTTATACAATGAAAACTACAGAACCTTAAAGAGAGAGATAGAAGAAGATCTCAGAAGATGGAAAAATGTACCCTGTTCATGGATAGGCAGAACTAACATCATCAAAATGGCGATATTACCCAAAGTTCTCTACAGGTTTAATGCGATGCCAATCAGAATCCCAAAGACATTTCTTGTAGAAATAGATAAAGCAATCATGAAATTCATATGGAAAAACAAAAGACCCAGAATAGCAAAAGCAATTCTAAGCAGGAAGTGTGAATCTGGAGGTATAGCGATACCAGAGCTCAAACTGTACTATAAAGCAATAGTAACAAAAACAGCATGGTACCGGTACCAAAACAGGCAGGTGGACCAATGGTACAGAATAGAGGACACAGAGACTAATCCACAAAGTTACAACTATCTTATATTTGATAAAGGGGCTAAAAACATGCAATGGAGGAAGGATAGCATCTTCAACAAATGGTGTTGGGAAAATTGGAAATCCATATGCAACAAAATGAAATTGAATCCCTTTCTCTCGCCAGCCACAAAAGTTAACTCAAAATGGATCAAGGAGCTAGATATCAAAACAGAGACACTGCGTCTGATAGAAGGAAAAGTTGGCTATGATCTACATATTGTGGGGTCGGGCTCCAAATTCCTTAATAGAACGCCCGTAGCCCAAGAGTTAATAACAAGAATAAACAAATGGGACCTACTTAAACTAAAAAGTTTTTTCTCAGCAAGAGAAACAGTAAAAGAGGTAAATAGAGAGCCTACATCCTGGGAACAAATTTTTACCCCTCACACCTCAGATAGAGCCCTAATATCCAGAATGTACAAAGAACTCAAAAAATTAAACAATAAGATAACAAATAATCCAATCAACAAATGGGCCAAGGACCTGAACAGACACTTCTCAGAGGAGGACATACAATCAATCCACAAGCACATGAGAAAATGCTCACCATCTCTAGCAATCAGAGAAATGCAAATCAAAACCACCCTAAGATACCATTTCACTCCTGTAAGATTGGCAGCCATTATGAAGTCAAACAACAATAAGTGTTGGCGAGGATGTGGGGAAAAGGGCACACTTGTTCACTGCTGGTGGGACTGCAAAATGGTGAGGCCAATTTGGAAAGCAGTATGGAGATTCCTGGGAAAGCTGGGAATGGATCCACCATTTGACCCAGCTATTGCCCTTCTTGGACTATTCCCTGAGGACCTTAAAAGAGCACACTATACGGATACGGCCACATCAATGATTATAGCAGCACAATTCACAATAGCTAGACTGTGGAACCAACCTAGATGCCCTTCAATAGATGAGTGGATAAAAAAATTGTGGCAGCTATACACAATGGAGTATTATGCAGCACTAAGAAACGACAAAATCATAGAATTTGCAGGGAAATGGATGGCATTAGAGCAGATTATGCTAAGTGAAGCTAGCCAAGCCCTAAAAAACAAATGTCAAATGTCTTCTTTGATATAAAGAGAGCAGGATATAAATAGAACAGGAAGGAAGAGCATGAGGAAAAGACTACCAGTAAACTAAGACGAATGGGGGGAGAGAAAGGAAGAGAGAAGGGAAAACATATGGAAATGGTAGGAGACCTTCAGTGATACACAAAATTATAAGAGGTTATGAGGGGCAAGGGGGTGGGGGGAAAAAAAGGGGAGAGAACTGAACAACAGCAGAGGAGGTAGAGAGGGAAGATGGGAGGGGAGGGGAGGGGAGGGGGGATAGTAGGGGATAGGAAAGGTAGCAGAATACAACAGTCACTAATATGCCATTATGTAAAAACGTGAGTATGTAACAGAAGTGAGTCTGTATTATGTATTTGGGGAGTTCAACACCCAATTGAGTCGAATGTATGAAAGATGATATGTCTTGAGCTCTGTAATGTTTTGAACAATCAATAAAAAAAATAAATAAAAAAAATTAAAAAAAAAATAAAATAAAACAATGTAATCGTGAAATGATGTGAGAGTGACACTTCTTATAGAACCAACATGCCTTGTTTTTCTTTTCAAATTCCCACCCTTAAAAAGTGACATTTCCTGAATGTCATTAATCCTAGAACATTTATATTGAATTACAGTTGCAATGCCTGTAGCTTCTTTTTTCTTTTAAGATTTTTGTTGTTGTTGTAGTTGGACACAGTATCTTTATGACACAAGACCTTTATTTTATTTATTTATTTTTTATGTGGTGCTGAGGATCAAACCCAGCACCTTGCGTCTCACATGTGTTAGGCAAACGCTCTACTGCTGAACCAAAACCCCAGCCCCTATAAATGCTCTTTTAATTTAGTAATTTAAAACTCAAATAAGCATGAGTTAAGTTTTTCATGAGGAATAGTCTACAACCTATTATTTCTAGGATCAAATTTTTAGAAGCCAGTTTTACAATTCTTTTAAGAAGTTCTGATGCTAACCAAAATCTACACAGATATTTTAAGCAGGTATTTTTTCTCTCTCAATTCCTTTCTTTTTTTCTTTTTTTTGTTACTTCATTCTTTCTCCCTTCCCTCCTATTCTTTCCTTCCTTAATAAACATCATGTTGCATTGATTATTAATTAAATAATTGATCATTGTATATAAAATTCCATACAAGTTTTGCCACTACATTGTTATTGAATTTAGCCTGTAGCTCTTCTCATTTTTAAGTATTCTAATAAAATAAGAATTTGAAATCTTAGTTATATTTGTTCTTAAGGTAATTTCTCTTGATTAATGAGATTTCTAGTAATTAGCTGGAATTATCATTGGACTTTATATGCTGAAGTCTACTAATTTTCCTACTCTAGAGCTTAATTTTTCAGGCTATAGCCTCTTGATTGGCTGTTAATAGATCAGGTTTAGTCTTAAAAGATATTACTATCCATCACAGTAAAATGATAGCTAATAAGAAGAAGTGATGTTTGAGGAGGAAATATTTGGGAATATTTCCTCATGCTGAGACCTTTCCTTGACCTAAACTTGACATTCTCCTTGAGGAAGGAATTCAAGTTTTATCCAAGTCAATCCCATCTATTCCTAATTATTTTTCACTTCAAAGCTTTCTCTATGTTTCTGTAGCTCACTTTTTAGTTATTAAAAAGTTTATATCCACACACTGTACGATCCAAACTACATTTGTCTTAGTTGAAGAGAATTGTCATCTCAAAGATGAGAAAAAATAAGAGAAGACAGAAAAAGTTATTGTATTACCAGTAGTGGCACCAGAGAGGTCTCAGAAAGAAACTTTGGACTTATGTGAAAAAGAAATCTACTTGAAGACAGAGACTAAAGAACATTCAGCAAAGTACTCCAGTCTTGAATCATTGCTGCACTAGAGATTTTAATACCTATGGTCAGAATTTTGAGGGTTATTAGACAGATTTGGAGAGAGAGATTTATTCCACATTGGGTTTGAATCTGCTAGATATTATAACAATGTATAGTATGAATGACAAATTTATTTTTACTTACATTTTCATTATATCATACATGACAATTCAGAGATCTGCTCATTTTTACAAAGTTCACCTAAACATTGAAATAAATATATCTATACTTTCAAATATTTTAAAAATAGCATCATAAGCCACTATAAATCATAATCATGTGTAGAACATTTATATTTTTCATATATTAGTAAGATACTATAAAACTATGAAAGGCAACATTTTTGGTGGGAAAGTAAATTTTTTTCTAATTAGCTATAAATGACGATAGAATGAATTTTGACACATTTAAAAGCTCAAGAAAGAGTTCATTATCTGTACTTATATATATACTCACACCATATATATTTCCATATATATGTATATATATACATACATAATACATATATGCATATATGTACACACACACACACACACACACACATATATATATATATTCAAATATACTGTACACACAACACACACACTTTAATTATATCAGTTTGCTATAAATAAGTAGCATTTGTTTTTGGACAACAATATAATTGATGGGCTCTCTAAAATTTTTCAAGTCCTAGGTCTGTGTGAATGACAATCAGCTTAAATATACAAAACACAATAAGTCTCCTTTTTTCTTTTTATTCAAAAAGCGTTTAAGCAGGCTAGATTGTTTTGGAAAAACAGCTCAACATGTGTCAGGGACTATACAAGGAGGATTTCTGAGTACTGGTATCTCTGAAAGACCCAGGTCCCAAATAAGAAAGCAGCTGAGTGGAGAGGAAGTCAAGTAAGGTTAGGACTTTGGCAACATTCAAAAGGAGTAAGTAAGTAAATAAATATGTTTTGGAGTAAGTTCTCATTGTTGAGAAGAAATGCATAACTATGAAGAATGAGGAATCTGAAACCCTGTGGTTTGGGATTGAAATTAGAGTTATCAGTGCTTATTCTTGATGTGCTTTTTATTTTAATGGGGATGAGAGAGAGAGATATGTGTATGTACTTCATAGCCCTACCATTGAGAGGCCAAGGAGCACTGACGCCCTAGTAACACAAGTGTTCCTGGGACCTAGCACCCAGATGTGGTTCACTATCTATGAAAAGGAACAAAGATTAGTTGGAGAAATAGGTGATTCAGGGCTGGATGAAGGTGGGAATAATATGAGTATAGAGCATCTTTTACACAGGAAAATAAAAAGTACTTAAAATATAATGTTACATATTTAAGTACAAAAGAGATTTCTACCAGCTAAGTCCTGGATGATTTGGGTATCAATAATAATGATTATAATATAATATGATACATATATTACATGATAGCATATATAATAAATTATATGCTAATTATTAAATAAAAATAATATAAATTTCTTTGTTATAATGGTAACTAATAAATGTAGAAGAAATGATGAAAATGGGAAATTATCATTTGTCAATCATCACAGAAGTAATTTATGCAGACAAAAAATATCAATGGGTTCTAAAAGTTGCAAGTAAAAGTAAAATAAGGAATGCAATTTTTAATAATCTTAAAGTAACTCCCCACAAAGTATTTATTCAAATAAAGGGTGAAAAGAATAGTAAGAAAAGTAGAGAAACTTAAGCTGAGACTTTACCAATCAAGTGATCAAAGTGTACACTACCATCATTAATGCTAACTGGCATCATGTGCCAGAAGACAGCAAGCAATCAAAACACAGCATTACTTCTGTAATATTTCTTTCAAATGCTTAGTCTGACAGGACATTAGGCATATCCAAGCTGACATTTTAGAGCAGAACTCTCTGTCCTCCAATCTTCATAAATATCAGTGCCATTGAAAGTCAGGAGAGATAAAGAAACTGCCTAAAAATTGAAAGACACTGGAAAGGTACTACAATTAGGTATAATACATAATTCTACATGGGATATTTATGCTAAAAAGATATGATGGAGCAATAATAAAACTTTGGTGGAGTCACTGGGTACATGGTAATTCTTTGTAAAATTCTTGTAATTTTTCTGAAAATATAAATTATTTCAAAATAAAATGAAACAAACTCTAGTAATTAAGGCGAGTATTAGTAATAAAATTAGTGAACAGAATCCAAAATAATATTATTTGTGGCATAATTAAATGGAATTTTCAAGCTTAATATACTATAAAAAGATGTACAAATACAATCCCTAAATAACAATGGTCACATGTTTTCTCTGATTTATGGAGGCTAACCCAAAATAAGGGGGGAGAGAAGAAGAGTAGAAATTCACTATAGTAGACAAAAAGGAATGAAGGAAAGCGAGGGGGAATAGGAGAAGGAAAGACAGTAGAATGCTTCTAACATAACTTTCCTAAGTACATATCTAAATATACCACCCTGAATGCCACCATCATGGACATCCAGAAGAGTGGGGTCTTAAGTAGAGTAAGATATATTTGATGCTTCTGTAATTATATCAAAATGGACTGTACTTTCATGTATAACTAAAAAGAACCCATAAAATAAAAATATATTTTAAATATTACATTAAAAGTCAAATGGAAAAACATGAGATAATACCAATAACTAATAAAATACTTGTAACATAACTCTACCTCTCAATATTTAAATATTCAATAAATTTAGTCTGGTAAGTATGGACCATATTTTTCTTAACATGAAAAAGACAATTAAACTCATACTAATAAAAGCTAGGAAAAGGAATACCAACAATTATTATCTTTATTTGACATGAGCTTGAAGATTCTGCTCAATGCAGTCGAAAGAAAATAAAAATGAAAAGATTCAATTAAGTTGAAGGATGAAATAAACTTATCAATATCTCTAGGCAATTATGATTAATAAATAAAGAAATGCTTATAAATTAGTGAGAAAAATATTATCACTAATAAAAGTTTAAGATGTATGTTGTCTAGTTATCTGAAGAAATACTTAAAATTAATAATATTTAATTTAGTTATAATAAGCACATAAAATCAACTTAAAATGTATACTTACAAAACTGAAAAATTAAAAAATTTACAAATAAATTAGGGTGCAGTAGTATATGCCTATAATCCCAGAAATTTGAGAGGCTGAGACAGCAGGATTACAATTTTGAAGTCAGGCTCAGCAGTTGAACAATATCCTCAGCAACTTAGCATGTTTTAAAATAAAAACCAAAAAAGACTGGGAATGTAGCTCATCAGTAAAGTGCCCCTGGTTTCAATCCGCATTACTTATAAAAATAAAAAGAAAAAAAGAAAAGAAGAATTAAATAAGCAAGGTAGAAAACCTAAATGTAGAAATTAGAGAATAAAGGAAAAAGGTTTTAGATTTTTTTAATGGAACAAAATAATTTTTAATGGCTACACAAATAAAATTAAAGATGTAAGGATGTTAAATATACACATGGTAATTTTCCTTAAGATAAATGGAATTTTTCATGTGCCTAAAAATTACTTGGGAGACTTTGTTGATATTAGTTTAAATATATCACATTACTGATGAAGAATAGGTGGACACAGCCAGCAAACTTTTTAGAAATGTATTTGTTTTATTAGGGATGATGATTTCTACTAGATGCCAAAATATTTATGAAGCCAGGCCTATATATATATCCCTGTAACCCAATGACTCCAGAGGCTGAGGCAAGAGGATTGAAAGTTCAAAGCCAGGCTCAGCAATTTAGCAAAGCCCTAAGCAAAACCCTGTCTCAAAATAAAAAATAAAAGAGGGCTGTGGACGTGGCTCAGTGGTTAAGTGCTCCTGGATTCAATCCCCAGTAATAACAACAAAAAGAAAAATAAAATACATATATGTCAAAACAGTATGTTTTTGATTTAAGAATGATCACCTCAGTAGATACCAATGAAAGGCCCAAAGCTACCACATTCAATAATGTCACATGTAATTCAAGATTTTTTTAAATCATGAAGAAAGTATGATTCAGAAATGGTTTGAATATATTAATTGAAGAAAAATAAAGTTATTATTATTTAACGAATTATTATTTTTTACTCATAAAAATTGATACCCCATTTCTTAAAATTTTTATAGAAATAAAGCTAAAGACTAAAAGATTCAATAAATATATATTTCAACAGAATAAGGAAGGCTTGCTTGGCATAAAAGTAAATGAAATGGCAAACAAAAGTCCTGAATAAATTTAACTATATGTATGTACATGAAATATATAAAGAAGTAGCAAAGTTACTAAAACACAAAATAGGTAACAGATAAAGTTTTCATACTTTTGATATATGAGAATATTGCAACAAATACAGAAAATAAAGAAAAATCAATAAAGAAAATATAGCTAAAATTCGTCAAGGGACATCGATTGCCAATCTGTAAAAAGAACACATGAAAATAGAAAAACATAGGAAATTATTAAAACCTCAGCAATAATCAAAGAAATAAAAAGAAAAATAGTAACAAATTGTTATTTTTTAAGCTAGGAATACTGGGAAAGGGTTAACAAAAAGAGAATATCCAGAAGTGGCAAATCAATAGGAAAACTGACACTTTTATATCTCCCTGTCGAGAGTGTAAATTAGTAGAAACTTTCCCTAGGCGAAAGTAGGGATGTCTATCAAAGTTTTAAAATATATATCCATCATTTGACCCAGTAATTTGTCTTCCATGAATATGTAAAAAGAAAATCATCTGAAATGCAAAACTAGATTTTTGTACCAAGTGGCCAATGCAGAATTATTTTTAAAATACTAAAGGAAGATGTTCAAAATATTGAGAAGAAGGAATTGAGAAGTTACATTGGGGATATTTCCTAAGAACTACTATTAATGTGAACATTATAGTGGCTGCTCAGAATCTAAACATCTTCCTTACATTAGGAAATTTATCTCCTTGTCGACATTGTCAGGATACAAGCATCAGTGCTGGGTGTAAAAGCTGAAATAAAATTTACATATCCTGAAACTAGGGCTCAGCCATGAAATGCAGTCCTTAAAATTTCAATGTCCCAGATTCAGAATTATGAATCAACATTATTAATATAAGAAACTGAGAATCAAAGAAAATCTATGCATGTAACTGGTGGCAACTGGAGCAGTGGGTTAATGTGGGAGTGTTTGGGTCACTGATACTCCAATAAGGCTGGATCCATTCTTGGATCTGTATTGCTGCTAGTGGGAACTGCAGCATCTTATGTTCTATTCACCAGTGGTCCTGCCCCTATAACAAGATGCTCTGGCACAATTTTCACTGTGCCTCTTTCCCAAAGGTGTGAGCTACAATGAGTTCCTTTCTATACTAGACAGCCAGAGATGTTTCTCTGTTTCTTCCAAATAAAAGCTCTTGAGCTATGCAGCTAAACAGCCATTAACCATTATATTTTAGAAAATATTTTATTAAATGATAAAAATCTATGCAACTTATGGTCAAATGAAGTGACAGTTTTCTAAACAGCATAACCTCCAGCATTCATTCTGCAAACTGTAGTCAATAAACACTCACATCATATGCGCTCAGATATCCATTAGAAAAAAATGAAGGTAGAATGAAATACACCAAATAATTTTACAATGCTTTGGGGGGTTTTGGCTTCATAGATAAAATTTTATATTATTTTGTTCTAATCTTATGTGTACATTGTGTACATATACTATAGCTAGATAAAGTGCAATTTTTTTAAAAAAAAATAACAAACGTGATTGTTGAATGGACAAACTATAAGAAAAAAAAGACTTCTTTTAAATTTCTGTTATGCTTTCTTCCTCCTTTTTATTTTCCTTTTAATTTATTTTTCCTTCAGCCCTCCATCATACTCTAAAATGAGCATTCATATTCTTTTTCTTTTTTAAAAAATTTGTTCTAATTAGGTATACATGACAGTAGAACACATTTTGATACTTCAAACATAAATGGAGTATAACTTCTCGTTCTTCTGGTTGTACATCATGTGGAGTTACACAGATTGTATGGTCATATATGCACATATGATAATAATGTCTGATTCCTTCTACTATCATTCCTATCCCCTTATCACCTCCCCTCTCTTTACTCCACTCTGTCTAATCCAACGTACTTCTACTGAGCTTTCATATTCTTTTCTCTTTTCTTTTCTTTTATAATAGAGGAAGCAAACTGACAAAGTCATCTAAAGCAAGTAGGCCTTAAGTTACTAAGTTATCATGCCTTACAAGGATATATTCTTTTTAAAAGACATAGTATAAAAATAATGTTGCATGCACCTGGGTACATACACACTACAAAGTCTTTGGGAGAAGGAATGAAGTCAGAGATTTTGTGTCGGTAAGACTCTGCCAATCTCCTCAATTCAAGTAAAACTGTAGAAGAAGCACTTTTATGTATAAAGTTTCCAACTTAAATTTTTAAACACCTAAAAAAAATCCTTAATCAGGACCTTATGGTTATCCTATAACCATCTACTGGCTTTGCAAATTCCTTGTCTTCCTAAGCTGGAGCCTGTAATGTGACATTTCAGTGGTCCCCGTCAAGGCGCCCAAACTTCAATTTTATTTGATCTTATCTTGTTCTGAACTTTCCAGACTCTCATCCATGAGTAACTCCTATAATTATTTTTCTTCTCTACTTTACAGAGTATTAAATTATGCTAGGAAATTGGATACCATGACATTTTATTGAGGACCCTATGAACTCATGCTAACCTCATTTGAATCCTCATGTTTTCTGTACATCTTTTCATTCATCATTTGTTTTCAATTCAGTTGCCTAAAATAGCTTTACTTTTCTTTTTCCATATTCCCTATTTTCATCCTCCCACTGCCCCTGCCTGTCAGTCTTATGTTATTCTCTTTGACCCCTATTTTAATTACACTATTAAAAAAGTCTCTCTTTTCTTGCAATCTCTTTTCCTTTTATTTCTGAAATAATGTACTATCCCCTATTTTATTTCTTAAACTCGCTCATCTTGACTTCTGTGATCTTCATATTTCTTCATTTCACCAGAGCTGTACTTGCTTCTCCTTATTTTTGAGAACTTCCACTAATGACCTCATCTTTGACTATAACATCTTTATGTTTTAATTCCAAGTCTCCATTGCCAACCTTGCCCTTTATGTTCTGAATTCTAGCCCAGAAAGAACTATTAAACATTTCTTTCTATCTCGTCAGCCACTTCATGTTTATTGTGCTCAGGTCAAAATTAATTTTTCCTACAAAGAATTTCTTCATTTTTTTCTGATATCCTTATTTCTGATAATGACATGATTTATCTTCCTGAAACAGGTTACTTCTAAATTCTCTATTTCACCTATCTCTGTTTTTTTTAATCAATGATAACATTTTTGTGAAGCATGCTTTCTTACATTCTCTAAATTAGACCCTCAGTACCTCTTTCCCAGATTTTTTTTCAAAAAAGTGCAATCTATTGCTTTTACCTTTTTGCATTCTAAACTGCCCTAAACACAACTTCTAGATATTTGTGAGATGTAGCTCTGATACTCTCTTATCTCAATTCTTTACAGTTCACAATAGTGACAGAATAGTCTAACTTTAAGTGGTTCTCCCCCAACATATTGTTCTAAACTTACTTCTTCCAATGTGCATATGCTAGGTCCTGTATAATCAAGCTCCTCCCCAAAATTATGAAAATTGAGTCAATCAGGCACAGAATATGAGAAAGTGTACTCCTAGCATAACCAAAGACTGTGAAAAGGCTAGAACATGGTAGAACATGGTGAGCAATGAGGGATGAGAAATAAAGGCAGGCTCCTGAGATGCAAAGAGCCCTACAAATCTGGTGGAGTTTGGTTTTAGTTTGTCTTCTTTTTCAGAGAAGGTGTATAGGGTTCCTAAATTAACAGAAATTGACTGAAGATTTTAAGCAGAGGAGTAACAATGGATTCCCATTGGAAGTTCTTTTTTTTTCCTTTAGGTAATTATTTTAATTCCAAGTACAATTAATACATGTACATGTATTTTAATTAATACATGTACATGTATTTTAATTAATACATGTACATGTATTTTAATTAATACATGTACATGTATTTTAATTAATACATGTACATGTATTTTAATTAATACATGTACATGTATTTTAATTAATACATGTACATGTATTTTAATTAATACATGTACATGTATTTTAATTAATACATGTACATGTATTTTAATTAATACATGTACATGTATTTTAATTAATACATGTACATGTATTAATTGTACATATTAATGAGTTCTGTGTGATATTTCCTTCCACACATGTATACATACCATGTATTGATCAAATTCAACCTCTCTTTATCCACCCTTTTTCCCTCAATACCCTTCCCAATCACTAGTAATAACTACTCTATATTCAGGTTGACTTTGTTTAGGTGCCACGTATGAAAGACCATGTGGAGGAAAAGGGAAAAGGAACTATTATACATCGTTGGTAGAAATCTAAATTAGCACAACCATTATGGAGAAGTATGGAGCTTCCTCAAAAAACTAAAGTTGGAGGTACCATATGATTCGGTAATCTCACTTCTAGTTATATAGCCAAAGGAAATTTTCAGCATACTAAAGAGAAATATGCATGCTTGTGTTTACTACAGCACTTATTTATTGCTAAGATATGGAATCAGTCTATTTGCCCAACAACCCTTGAGTGCATAAAAATATGGCATATATATATGCACAATGGAATATTATATTACACAACCACAAAGAAGAATAAAATTCTGTCCTTTGAAGTAAATAGAGGGACCTAGATGACATTACGTGAAATAAGCTGAACACAGAAAGAAATACCCAGTGAGATATTTATTAAATGTCACCCATATAATATGTAGTTTCTCTGTCATGTCTTACTTGATCTTATCATCCAAAGGCAAGTTCTTCCTTCTTTAGATCATAAACATGTTTATCTCTCCCTTAAAACATGTTGTATTCTACTTTTTAACACAAGTATTTGATTACACCTTTCCTCCACCAGCACAAAGTTCCCATAGTACATAGAATGGGACTGATTTATCTTTGAAACCACACAAAGCTTCAGAAAATGGAAGCTTCATAGAATACCTGGCAATGGATGATGAGTCTCATTTTCTAAGAGTGATATCCAGGCTCACAAGGCAGAGTGGGATCACATAAAGAATGTTCAGGCTTTGGATGACAATCTTAGTTTTTATACATTGTGATTTTTTATCCCGCTTCCTTTGTATGGATGGAGCAAATCTTTGTAATTATCTATACCTGTTCACTCTGCTTGAAATAGCAATAAGTATTATCAACTCATTTACCAGGATGTAATGAACATCATCCAACTCATAATCACTGAATACTTTTTCTAAAGAAAATGCTTCATTTTTTTCTCCTAATATTTGCTATATTAAATCTGAAAGAAAACTTATTATTTTCTATCAAATATCCAGTCAGAAAAGCTGGACCAGGCAGGCCTATGAGTTAGCAAAAATGAGAGCAATTCAGATTGTTCCAAGGAAGAAAAATGTGGGGAGATGTAACTTTCCCGAATGCTGATTGGTTGGTGAGCAGATAATGATTTATGGCACATTTTAAATTACTCTTCTGGATGGAATGGTTTATGGAGGGGGGAAATGGGATTGTTCTTTAATATCCTGAAGCATCTGAAAACCTATGCAACTTTCATTGATCTGCTCTCTGCTGGATAATACTGCTATTTAAAATCGATGACATATTTACTTCTCTCGGAATGCCTCCATGGTTGTAAACCATTCTTTGTTGTTTGTTGAGAAGTAAATTTCTTATTCATTTTCCTGTTTCACTAGGGTTTCTTAGACTTTTGGGTACCCTAGTTTTGTCAGCATTGAGTCTATCTTTTTATTATACTCCCTGTTCCATTTTCACTTCATAATCACTTGAGATAACTTGAGGGTCAATAGTCCTCAACAATCTCTGAAGTATATAATTGATTACTAAATTCTGCATATTGCTTATTGCTCATCACCCATTTCTCAGCAGAATGTTCCCTAACTGTTCTTTAATAAAAAGAAAGAAAGATTAGCTTGGTGTTTTCATTTTGTTGTATTCACGTTTGGGGTATAGTTTTTAAATTTTTTTTTAAAGGAATGGCAAGATACAACAAAATATATGTCCAAAGATGAATAAACTTCCTATATCAGAAACTAAGATCAAATTTTATAGCAGCTTATTTTATCATCTTAAAAAAAAGAAAGTTCTTTAACTGAGTTAAGAGGGGAAGAAACCTGTTCAAGAATGTTGCCCTGCCAAAAGGCCCAGGATTGATGGTGTAGCAATATAGGGGATATTTGCCAGTTCACCAATGCCAAGTCCTTGGAGTAATTTTGCTGCCTGTGACAGCTGGTATTCTCGACTGGAAGGCTGTTTCTGTATACGTCTATTATTTGCATATTTATATACCTCTGGCTGCTGTATGAGGGCTGCATTTCACAGCAGTGCATATAAGCTGTGTAGCCTTGCTGCTTGAGTGCCTGTGGGCATGAGATGGTGAATTGATTTGGATAAAAGGAAAATTGTAGGTTTTTGTGTTTTGCAGGGTAGCCAGTAACATCACGTTTTTGTTTCTCTGTCTTCATCGACTTCGGTAATATTGCTGAGGCATCTCTATGATGGGCTACCACGGGAGGCATGATCGCCAGGCAGGTCCAAGCTCTGACATTAAGACATCATCAGACAATGATAGAAAAGATGACATTAAAGAAATGGATCGAGTCAAGTAGAAGACTGACACAAATTGTGGGATTTGCACAGTGAACAGAGGTCCCGATGTTTCTAGTTGAACTGTAGAGGACATATGAGGGTAAGAATTGCCGTATTAAACCAGATATATGAACTCTGTTGCAGCTTCTCTTTCTAAATAGTAAGAGAACAGGGATTCTGGAACAGAGTGGGATCCGTGAGGACAATTGCCAAAGTTTTAGAAACATCAAGTAGAAAATAATTATTGTGCCGCAGTCTGGCTACAGCAAAATAACCAGGGAGTGACAAACAACTTGTGTACATTGATACAGCAGGAGTGGGAGCCATTTATTGTAGGACAGGAGAGGTATATATACATTCCACACAGCTTATCTTAATTAACATAAACTGGATACAGCAGTCAACCAATAAGGAATCTCCACACTTAATGGCTTGCTGGTGTTACTTCACAAATCACTCCCTCTGGCGAAATACCAGGCGCCATCCTGACTTGTTTACAGACCCTAACATTATTGTGTACAAAGAAAGGGGGAGATCTGTTAGATGAAAAACTGAGAGGAATGCAGCTTGAAGGAAACAGAAGTTAGATAAACAAGAATGAATAGGTGGAAATGAAATGATTAGGAGGAGATATTAGGGTAGGTGTATGCGATAAATAATTTTTAGGTAATTGATGGAATCTAAATCATCATTTGCTGTGAGATTTTTTAAAAAATAAGGTTATCAGGGTGTTGGTATAAATGGTGGGTGGGGTCTTTGATGGAAAAGATAATCTGAAGTAGGTTGCTTTCAAAGGCAGTCAAAGGAGTGGCATCAAGAAAAAGATAACCAGACTGAAATTTTAATGGAATGGGGCATATTTTTTGTGAAAGATTAAAATGTATGTTATCTGGCAAAAATATTCAAATTCTATGTGAAGAATAATGAAGAGTTTAAAAGTGAACTGAAGAAGTTCTGGGGAGTAATATTGGCCAAATAATTTCATTACATTTTGTGCATCTACAAATAAATAACAAATCCCACCACTATGTATAGCTATAATGCAGCAATTAAAAAATGGGGGAAAATATTTTTTAAAAGGAGAGCAGGGGGTGAACTGAAGGTATCTCTCCAGTGTGTTGCAATCTTAGCAGCACAGAGTGTATAATGCGTAGTTCCTGCTTTAAATGACTTACTTATTACAGACTGAGTGTTTGTGCTCTGCCCACCTAATTAACGTTGAAATGTAATTCCCAGTTGGCTAGTATTTAGAGATAAGGTCTTTAGAAGGTGATTAGGCTCTCCCCCATGAATGCGACTAGGGTCTTCATAAGGAGGTTCAGAGAGATCCCTTCCTACTTCCCCCATGTGACGACATCTGTGAAACAAATAGCAAACCTCACCAAATGCCAAACCTGCCAACACTTTGATCATGAACTCCCCAGATCCAGAACTGTGAGAAATAAATTTCTGTTGTTTATAAGTTTCCAAATCTATAGTATTTTGTTATAGTTTCCTGAACAGACTGAGACACTGCAATATGTTCCAGATACACATTCATAACAATGAACCTCACATGAAACCTCTAGAGTGAATATTATCAGCTCTATTACAGATGTTGTAATGGAGACAGAAGAATTAATCACTCAGCCATATTTACACAACACATATATGAAAGGGTATGATTCTAACTCAGGTCTGTCATGTTCCAGAAGTTATTTTGGTTTGTTTGCTTATTTTCCTAACATGCTACTTCCTTGGACACAGGGGACTATAAATAAGATAGTGAACAGTTCTCCTGGGTGTATTTAATTTGAGTTGGCAGAGAAATAACTGTCTGGATATGTTACTTTGACAAAGTACTTGCTGGGTTTGCTCTCTATATACCTGTGAAATATGTCATGTAGGTGCTGCGGTTGTCCTTATTTTATAATTTAAAAGCTTGAGAAATAGAGTGGATGGATGACTTGATAATAACAAGACTTGTTTGTGCTAAAAGTGCTAAAAGTGAGGGTGATGCCCAGGGCTAGTTTGCATGTATTCCAAAAATAATCCAATGAATGGATGTATGGTTCTCTGTTTAGTTCAGCTGAAAATCATTTTGATTTGCTATAACTAGACAGTTATAGCAAATAATAATTATTATAACAATTGATGAGATATAGAATAGAAACTTAAATGCATAGTTATAAAATATAGAGATATAGCTGTTTGAATATTACTATCTCATGAAATGATAAATATCATAAATTATAAAAAGTCTAATTTTTAAAACTCATCATTATCTCCTTTATTCAGTCTGGTGTGGGCCTGGCTCAGAACAGCTTTCAGCATACTGCTCATGTAGCCTGAGTGAACAGCTGTTCACAGAATCTTTTATGGGCCCAGTCACAAAATCAACAAAATGCTATCCACATGTCTAATAGAAGCCATTTCATATTTGGCCATGTATTCTGAGTAATATCTGACAAAGTGCTATTGCTGAATCCCACTCTTAAACATCAGGTAAATGTCGACCCAAAAAATGAGCTCATACATGGTAAATGATTTAAAAGCTATCATTCTTAATTTATACTACTTTTTACTTTTCACTTTACATTTAGTACATTAGGCAATGGATCTCCCAAAATCACAAAACTGGCCTTAAGGATTAGTACACAGTGGTTTATGACCAGAGGTACTGGGGACATGTGGTATAAATTATATTCCTGTCTGACTGATTTACTACTGGAAGTTTTATTAAAAAAAAAAAAAGATCCAATAGTAGAACTATTATAGTTGTGATGTGTCCATGTGTGGACATTCAGAAAAAAATGTATTTTCAAGTCTGTACTCTGTTGTCTGGCGTTTAGTAGGTGCTTAGTTAATATGAATATTAGGGATTATTTTTATTTTTATTTTATCTACTTTAAAAACACATTAAGTTACTACATCTGAGTTATGGCTTTCCTTGTTTTTTAAAACTAAGAATAATATTTTTCAATAAGTCATCAGCCTGGCTTGCCACAGAGGGGAAAAAGATACAAATCCATTATCTGTGCTTAGGAAAGTTTTTGTATTCATCTTCTAGAGGAAACTAGAAACCCTTATGACACTGAAGAAAAAGAGGTTATCCCTCTAGGAATTATTAATAACATTTTATTTTACCAATTTCTGATTCTCATTAGAACCCTATTCTCTGAGACAAAGTCCCTAGAAGAGACAATGGAGCATAGGAGGTGGGGGATGACTAGAAGCTGCCAGGTGCAGCTTGGGAGAATGAAGCAGGAGGATTGTGAGTTCAAAGCCAGCCTCAGGTGCTAAGCAACTCAGTGAGACTTGTCTCTAAATAAAATAAAAAAAAAATAGGGCTGGGAATGTGGCTTAGTGGTTGAATGCCTCTGAGTTCAAATCCCCAGTAATCCCCTTGCCCCCAAAAGACTAGAATCCAGTAATTCACACCTTTACAGCACTACTGATCTGTTGTGTTTATTTAGAACTTCACCAGAGAGACAGCAAAGGAAATAATAGCAGATTAAAGGATGCATGGAAGAGTAGGGTTAAAAAAAAAACAGAGGTTTGGAGAAAAAAAAGATTTTAAGACAAAAGTTTTGATAGGGTGTCCAGCCTTTTGAAGAGAAAATTGTCCTTTTTTTTTTTTTTAACAATAGACACCTTCTTAAAGCTTTATAAGCTGTCTTTTTTTTAATGAAATGATATATATATATTTTATTTCCTGATTGATATTTGAGAGTAATTGTTAAGAATTACTGTTCTTTATTTACTCTGATCAAGTAGTTAATTTTAAACATATTAATGCATTGAAACAATTTTCAGTATTAATTCCATAGGTTAATATCTTTCAGAGTAAAATGTGTAGTTTTAATTTCAATATAATAACCTTGTTTTCTAATTTGTGTTTGTTTTCTATGCAATATTGAGCTTTCTTAAAGATAGATATACAGCTATTCTGCTTATTTATGCTATAGTATTGAAGAGCCAATTACTTGGAAACAAGAATTGAGTTGCTTTTGACAATAGATGAGATAACCCCCCCTACACATAGAAAAATAAAAGGCTTAGGCTGTATTTTGTGTGTTTTGCTTCTTAAGTGTGTTCCAACAGCTTAATTGCTAAAGTATCTCTAGAATTGTTCTGTGCCTAATTCAAATGGATACTAGAAACTGCAGCAATTTCTGTTGTAAAATTCTTAATGAGGTCTGTCAAATCTAAGGATCAGGGCACCATAAACAGTTATTCAGATTTAGTAGTTAGATTAAATTAGACAAAAAACTTACTCTCTGAATGCAAGGTGATTATGTGTGCACACACACAAATAGTTATGGACACAAGGAAACATAATAAATGACAAAATAAATTTATAAACAATATAAGAATTGTTAATGAATTTAAATTAGTTTTAACCTTAAAAATATTTCACACTACATAAATGGAATTTCTTCCTCTATTGTTAAAGTCTTTCACCATTTGAAGAACTATTCATTCACTGATACATTTATGAGTATTAGGAAAATAATTTTTACTATTTTGTGAACGCTTATTTTCTTTTCAGAACAAAGTATTACCCAACTTAATTACATACTTTAATTATTAATATCTGAAGAAGGCTTAGTGAATAAATGTCTATTGCCTTGAGTACCATGTTATCAAGATCTTAAAAATCAATAAAATAAGTTCTAGAAGCTGGGGGTGTTGGCACACACCTCTAATCCCAGTGATTCATGAGGCTGAGGAAAGATTGCAAGTTTAAGGCCAGATTTGGCAATTTAATGAGACCCTGTCTCAAAATAAGAAACAATAAAAGGTTTTAGGGATGTAGTTCAGTGGCATAGCACATCTAGGTTCACTCTCCAAAACTGCACACACACACACACACACACACACACACACACACACACACACATACACAGAGTTCTAAAGGTAATTTAAGTCATTGGTACATTATTGAAATAAGAATATATTTTTAAAAATAATTTTTATAAAAACCATATGTATTAGGTTATACTTATCCAACTGAGACAGGACAAATCTATGTCTGAATAAGAAAGAAGAAAGAAAGAAACACAAGAGGAACAATAAGAAAAGAAAGGTCACTTCTTCACTTTGTGCTTCACACTAAGTATAAATGAGTGGCCATCTATAATGGTAGGATGAGCAGGAGATCTGTGTTCCATCTCCCTGCATCAGAGATGAGTCCTGTGTATGGGTGGAGCCTTCTTGCACTATAGATCTTGCATTCAAATCAAAGCAGTGGGCTGTTTGTCCCTCTGGAGATGACCCACATTCTCCCTTAAATGGGTATTCCTTGCTTTACCCCCAGAGCTTATCACTTTCAAGATAACCAACATTCTCCTTTGAATGTGTATTTCTTACTTTACTCCTCCAAATGTCTGTTGCCTGAGATAGCCCACATTCTCCCTTAAGTATGTATCCGCTTTCTGATATAAATCTATAACTCAAAAAAAAAAGATCAAAGAATTCTAAGTCTATAATTTGGGAAATTTATAGCAGAAGTATAGTGTAGGAAAGTAAAACAATAAATCCCAGATTCAGATTAATGGCAGATTAACTTGATCCAACTTTTGACCTTGGAAGTCCAAAAATAGATAACATAGGCCTTTGTCTAGAAACAAATACATTATTTCAGTTATGTTGTTCTGCAATATGTAATTTCTAGCATGTGATAAAATATTATAGTAAGCATGATATTGCTTACCAAGCCCCCCCAAAATAGGATGCATCTTAAAAGATACCATAGTCAATAGAAAAAGACCCAGAGATAATTCGAATGTCATGAATATCAGTGCAGTTACTATGATAATTATGTTAAAGGATTTAGTGGGAAATATCACAACATATATGAAGAGAAAGAATTTCAAGAGAAATATGGAAAGTATTTTAAAAAAAACAAAGGAAAATGTTTAGAATTAACCAAGATAGAATTAATCTGATGACCTTCTCAGCAGACAGATACAATGGAGAAGTGAATCAATGAACGATGAGATAGGTCAATATAAATCATTCCAAATGACCACAAACACAGAAAATAAAGAGGTAAAAACATGGAAGAAAACATTCTAGATCTATGTGAGAAAGTGAAATGATAAAATTCACAAGGAAAAAAGAGAATAAGGCAAAAGAAATATTTAATGAGACAATTGTTAACATTTTTCCAAAACCAGTAAAATTACACAAATCTCAGATCCAAGAAATGTAGGTCCATTTTGAGATTAAATTTTATCCACATTCACTTGCACACATCAGGTATATGTCATTTGTGTGACTCACATATCTGTTTAAGAGTTATACTTTAGTATTATCACTATTACTATTATTTTATTACACTCTAAAAAGAGAAAGTTGTAACACAAAGCTTTTAATATATTGTAGGATTTGGAGAACAAATGAAACTATATTGGTTGGTTGAATTTGCTGAAAGGACATAAAAGAGTATTCCCAACACATGCTTTATCTCAATGTTTCTTGCTCTATCTTTAATTATAATGTAGCTTTCTGCTTACCACACTATTTTTGACTTAAAAAATAAGTTGTCTGTTAATTAGGAATGTGCCAGTCACATGTAAAGCCTGTTAAAAGCAAATTTCATTGGGGAAAATAAGAGTAACAATGACATAATGAAGTAATTCCTTCTTAACACCTTTGTATTTACCTTGTTTTTTTTATTTTATAAGTAGTTCGCGAGCACATTTTTCTTACGTCCAGATAACACAGATAAACTGAAATCTCCCTTACCACTATTTCAATCCTGGTTTCCTCCACAGGAAGACTATGGTCATTATATTTAACTCAGTTTCCGTTTTGCATATAGTCACCCCATCTCTCAAGAACAAATGAAATACATTATGGAAATTGGTAGAATAGCCTTCTACTTACAATTTTGCTGCCCTCAAATTAGTAAAAATTAATATTTTCAGTGAGCTTTGGTTTAGCATCTTCTGTGTGCCTTCTAGATGCCAGGGACAAAGCAGTAGGTATGAATGATTAGGGAACCGAACACTGTCACCAATAGAACTTAGATTCCAGACAAGGAACCAACCAGTGGAGAAGTTATACAGGAAAGATACACAATATATCTATGGTGACAGTGCTATGCAGAAAAAGGAAGAAAAGAAGGTCAGGGGAGTTGGAGTTTTGGAATGGAAGCAGTTTGCAGTTTTCAATAGTGTGTCATAGAAATCCTCTCTGCTAAGATGCTGTTTATACTTAGACTGAAGAGGATGAGATTAGTAATAGTTCAGGCATGGGGGATGATTAAGGCCTGACCAGGCAGGCTACTTCCCTCACCCTTTCAAGAAAAGGGACCAAAATAGTTTATCATAGTTAGTCACATAATTTTCATTTAAAATTATATTCCCTTGAGGGACCTGTACCCAATTCTCTGTTTTATGTGATTTGCTAGAAAGAACATGGGCTTTGGAGCAGAGATACCTGGGTTAATATCCTAATTCCATTAATTACTATCTATATTCTTAAATCAGAAAAGTTTCCATCATCTCACTTGCAAAATATAAATAATAATATCAGCCAGATATGGTGGTACATACTATAGTACTTATCTGCTTAGGAGGCTGAGACAGAACCCAGGAATTTGAGGCCATCCTGGGAACAAAGCAGCACCCATTCTCTCTCTCTCTCTCTCTCTCTCTCTCTCTCTCTCTCTCTCTCTCTCTCACACACACACACACACACACACACACACACACAAAAAAAACCATAATATTAAATAGTTGTTATGAGAATGCATGGTGTGCTTCCAAATAAAATAAGATATACTACATAGTGTCCAAGCCATCTCTTATTCTATACATTTACATTTACCCAGCAACTTATGGCCTTGCGGCCTAGTCTCCTGATTTAATTCTGTCCACTAGAAAGTAAACATTTAAATGTTAGAAATTTATTTCCTATTGAGGTATTTTATAGGTTTACATTTTTTTATGCAATGAATGGTTTAAAAAAGTATGTTATTTTTTTTTAATTTCTTCTTTCAAGAGACCCCATCCTGTCTTGTAGATTTGGAAACTATTCACTAGCATTTACGTTTTCTTAGCTATTAAAATTTCACTGAGTATTTGCCTTGCCTCTTCAAAGATGTGATGTATCTTTGTTTTCTTCCAACTCTGTACTTTGAGAGGAAGGAAGGAGAAAAAAAAATCATAGTCAGCTTTTATTTGGTTACCTTTACAACTCGGCTAGTAAACAAGTACATTGCTGTAAAGACTTAGGCAAAAGAGAGGAGAGAGGGAAAGAAAGTCAAGGGAGTTAAGGAAAGCATCAGGTCAGGAAGGGAGAAAAGAGAAGAGAGAAGAGAGACAAAGGAAAAACCCCCAAAGGCCTTTCTTTGCATGTTCCCAGTCCTCCATAGCCAGTAATTATTGGCAGCATTCTCTGCCTGAAGACTTTGCTATGTCATATAAATCACAGAATGGCCCTGGCAAGCCAGCCATTCCTCCAGCAGGAAGGCTGCATGCTGGGCTAAATGGGTGAGGGCTCCTTATTACCCTGCCAGTGAGTCACAGCATCACCCACATGCCAGGGCAAGGGGCATTTCATTAGAGAGGGAGCAGGTAATTTTTCATCATCTACAGTTGAGATACAGCCAAGTCCAGCAGTAGAAATCCAGACACCTAGTTAAAAGACCTCATTTACATTTGTTTAACTAATTGTGTGTATAAGACCTTGAGGTTAAATAAGCTGAGCTTTCAGTGAAAACTCCTGTATTAGAAGACACTTGCTCTGCCTTGTGAGGGAGTCCTAGCCCATGACCTCTGAGGTGGCACTATGTGGTGTTGGGTGTGGGAAATGCTGAAGGAAGAAGGAAGATAGCTCAGAAAAATAGAACAAAGTTAATAATAATGTCATCTTCAGAATTCTCAGGAGTTAGATACCTTTTCTCACAACTCTTCCTATTCAATAAGCAAAATACCAAGAGGGATATAAGTGAAGCCGGCTTGAAGGAGCACATCTTTGCCTAATTGTATTTTTCTTGATTTTAATTCATCTGAAACTATGAATGGCTGATAAGAGTTGAGTAAGGCAAGAGGTTTGATATTTTATCTCTGCAGCATGCTAACCAGACTCTAATGAAACATATTTACCTCTCTAATCCACCTGGAAGTAAAATAAGATTTTAGGATGGAATCTAAATCATTCAAAGCATCAGTGGGCCATTTCTAAATGAATTGCCCTCCTGTTTGGACATAGATATTTTCATCTGTGGAGGCTCATCATTTGCAGCTTTGCAGATGTATTTATGTGTAAGCTCATGTCTGTTTTGAACTAGATAGGGGATGTGTCATAGTGCTTTATATATCACAGGTATCTACCATGGTGTCCAACTCAGCATAGGCATGGAGCCAATGTTTGCTGGAAATTATGACAACAAAGCCCACAGAAAACCTTTTGCTTATTGGTGAACAATACACGTTGGTGTTTAATTCCTTTCCTAGTAGTTAAGAAGCTGAAGACTTATATGTGTCATGGGAACACATTTTCTTCAGTCATCTTTATCATGCCTCTCTGTTTACCTTTTATGTTGCAGTGACATAATTTGGTTTGTGCTTTTTCTGGTCCTTGTTTTGAATCTGAGTATCTAAAATATTAACACAGACTCCCAAATTAAGTTGTCTTTTTTCCATTTTTATGTAAAGGTAAAAGATTCCCAGTGTTCAAATTTGACCAACAGGCTTGGATTAAGTAAAAGCAATCACAGAAGATGGTTATTTTCTGTGAGTAAGTTACTGTATTTCTGGTATAAAATTTGATTTAGGGATTAACTTTGAAGACTGTTAAAAATGGAAGGGACTTAGGGATCATTGAATCCAATGTCTTTAAACTTTCTTTTTTTCAAAGTTTGCACCACAGAACCCCTTCAGATGAAAGCCAAATTTCATGCTCAGTAGATTAAACATATATTGAGGCCTCCTCTAGTTTAGAGAGCACAGGTGGTAGGGCAGGGTTGTGTAACAGACTGCCCCATCAGATGAGTACAATTCTTTAAAGAAAAGACTCCAGGCAGATAAAAGCAAAATACAACACTACATGAAGACAAATTGCCCATACATGTATAGCTAAAATGCCAAAATAAGATTTCACACGTCAAAATGATTTTACCTGTAATCTACTACCTGGCTGACTCATCAGAGTTTTTTGTTGGTTGGATGGTTGGTTGATTGGTTGGTTGTTTCATCTTAAAGCATCAATAAGAAAAGGCAATATCCAAAGTGACAGTCCCTTGAGACCAGTGGCTTTGCAACAATCACAAATAGAATAGTCTACAGTGGATCTTGACTTTCAGTGGCAAAACTGCAAAGAAGCAGTCATGAGAGGTGCAACAGAAAGAGAGGGCCAGGCTTTAGTACAAATGATGTGTGCTGACTTCACAGAGGCTGTACCCATAATTCTTCGTGGCTCTGTTTACTACACATTCCTTTATAGTGCACAGAAGGTCATTTCTCTGCCATTCACTTTATAGGTGCCATGTCTGGTATAAAGCTTACAACAACAGTAGGTTCTAAGGATTTGTTCATGAATAAGCAAATCAAAGAATAAAAAATTTCTCAGGGGATGTTGTATCTATATCAAAATCTTAATGAGGATTTTTTTTCATGGTTGCTTTTCCTCCCATAACAGAAAGAAATGTATGTGTGAGCACTCTGAGTCTCTGAGTGTTGAAGTAGACAATGACACAGCAAAACAAAACAAAACAAAAACAAATACAGAAAATAGAGGATGTGCTTACAAAATACTTTCTATGCTTAGAGATTTCATTAGAATTATTTGTGTACCTAGAATATCTGCTTTTGACTGTATCACTGTATAACATTTGTGTTTTCTGCTTTTTGTTAATAAAAAGTACAAGTATGTTGTATTTGGGTTAGTTAGTCCAGCTTTTCTGTCTGAATTATATTCTTTAGTTGTGGGCGCTATTCTAAATAAGCTTTTTAACTCCAGATTTAAACCAGATTTCACTTTTAGCCCAAATGAGTTTTTCAAGATATATATTTGTTCACAGAAGATTATAGACAGGAATGTGGCTGACCCTATTAGACTTGTCACTAACATGAGAAAGACAAGGTCTGATAACTGTAGCACAGTCAAGTAGATTAGCTGTGTTTTGATCTGAAGAACATTATATTATTATCATAAGGCAATTCGTCTCCTAGTTTATGCTCTTCTTCTGTGGAAGGAATAATACCACAGATGAAAATAAGTAAAGAAAATCAGTATCCCAATGCAGATTAAGACCCAATATTTTCTTTATAATCATGGAACAAAAAACATTTTTTTTATAAAAGGCAAGCCCCCAGGCTTGGCAAAGCTGCAGCCTCAATAGTCCTATTGAATCTAAAGAACTGTAAAAGAAATAAAGAAAGAAAGAAGAGAGAGAGAGAGAGAGAGAGAGAGAGAGAGAGAGAGAGAGAGAGAGAGAGGAAAAAGAAAGAAGACAAGTGTCCTTTTTCATCTTTTGCTTAGTTATAATGTTAGTTATACACCAGTTTGCAAACTATTTGAAAATAGTGATGATGTAAGAACAGGAAAAAAAATTTTTTTAGAATCTACAAGGAATTTGCAAACAACTCAAAAAATCCTCTCTTGACATATAGACAAACCAGATTTGTGATATAAATGATTTAGAAAGGAAGCATATGGGATTTGATGTCACTTTTCTCCAATCATTTTTTACTTTCTCCACATACATTTGAAGAATTACAAATGTGACATTCTGGACTAGGGCCCAGGGTTAGCCAGGACTGAGAAATGAGGTCTGCCTGAGCTTTGAGGAGCCCTGTTCCTCTCCATACGTTACTGTGATCTGAGGGGACTGTCAAATGTAGTTATCTCCATTTTTGTGAGGGTTTTATAGCATAGTGTATTACAAAAGCTGGAGAGGAGAACCTCACCCCTTAAGTCTGACTTGTACAGAAAAATGTTTCTATGTCATTTTAAAGAGACTTTTCAAATCTTCACACTTGTTCATAATCAATCAATTGCTAACTAAGGTAAAGTGAATAAACAGTTTATGCACCTTTCTCATGCAATGATCACAACTCACTGATCTTATTTCCAGGTCACTTCTGCCTATTCTTGGCTTCAGGCTCCATATTGTTACTGGGGACATAGTTCCGTCATGCCTGACAAATACCACATGATCAATGAATAGACAGTAACCTCCATCAGTTTTGAACTTTGTTCAAAATATTTGCATGCATATGATTTCTTTTCATAAAACAATGTGTCAATAGCATATATAGAATGAATACTATTTAGTCCCTGATTGACACACAGGGGAACTGAGGTGTGATAATGTTTTTTAATCTGGTCCTAATTGCACAGCAAATCAGGAATAAACATGGTGTTTGCCTGCATCCCAGGGCAAGAATCACTGTATTGCATTTTTTATCATCTATATTCAGATTTCACAATATATCTCCATGTACTGGAAGCATGAAAAATACAAAAGAGAATGAGAAAAAAAATGCAAGTCTTTCAGAGTGTCAAGCAGTAGAAAGGAGTACCCTAAACACAGTGATTGTTCTGTGATCTTCTAGCAGGACATTACCACACAGTGGTAAATGTCACTATAAATTACAGCATATATGTTGATAATTTTTCTCTCAAGGACAGAAGAATTATTTCAACTTTCAAATGTTCAATCCATTCTTTTGCAAAAGTTATTTTTTTACCTTAAGTTCTTGTAATATTTAGTATTTTTGTCATTAAGTTCTTGTAACCTTTAGTATTTTTGTTAAATCTTTATTCAGTATAGACCAGAAGCACTACAAAATGGTTGAGTATACAGGTAGGGCAATAAAGTTCTGATAAAAGCCCTTCCTCTCTATTTTGATTCACCTATGAGATAAGGTAAGGGTCAGCTTCATAACTGACATCTGGGACAGGTCCCAGAGCCCATATTTGTGGCTTCCCACTTACCCTCTCCTTTTGTATTTTATTCTTTGACCTAAGTATGTCTATTGTAAGCAGAATGATGCTCCCTATGCTGAAGATGTCCATGTCCTAATCTTAGAAACCTTAAAATACATTACCCCTCATGGCAAAAAGGACTTTCCAGTTGTGATTACACTAATGACTTTGAGATGAGGAGACTATCCCAGATTATGTAATCTCAAGCAATATAATCAGATTTGATGTAAGCATGAGAGTCATTAAAAGAATCTGTGAAGGAGATATATGGCAACAAGTGAGTGTCAGAGAGAGATTTGATGATGTTATGCTGTTGGCTTGGAAGGTAGCAGGTGGGAGGGGGCCAGGAGCTCAGGAATGCAGGCAGCCTTTAGAATCTGGGAAAGGCAAGGGATGGGCTCTTTCTCAGAGATTCAGGAAAGATCACATTCATGCCAGTACCTTGATTTTAGCCCAGGGAAACCTTTTCTGAACTTTTGATCTATAAAGACATAAGATAAGGTTTGTGCCTCTTTGAGCCATCCAGATTGTGTCAATTTGTTATAACAGCAATAGGAAATGAATACAATGTTCAAAAACTGAATTAAATGAGAACTGAAAGAAAATGAGACTTACCAGTTGTTTTTAATCTAAAACATTTCAATCTACACATCAACCTATTATTTGTGCTGATACCCCCTCCCTATTTAACTACTTCACCTTATATACTAAGTACCACACTTTGGCCTGACACTCATTTTCCTCATGAACTTCTTATAGCCTCATATTATATCTCTTATTATATATACCTACATTCTTCATGTTTCAGTTATGTCTGTTTGTGTGCTTTGAAAAGAACTTTAACCCTGCTGCTTAATAGCAGACCTCCTCCTTTCCTCTACACTAGCTTAGAGCAGGATAGACTAGTAAATAGAGATGGTTTACCCTGATTTCATCTGAAAATTCTTTTGACTTCAATACCTGTGAACCTTTGCAGAAGATATTCCTTAACCTTGAATTTCCTCTTAGCCTCTTCACTAAAACATTTCTGTCCATCTTATGTATCCCTAAAGCCAGGTATCATGCTGTCATCAAAGAGATTGTTCCAGCATCCTTCTTCCTCAAAAATCTTTTTAATTTGTTATATTCCACTATATTGTCTATTTATTGTGCCATCATTGTGCACATTCATGTCTCCTTGTCTAGATCAAAGAACACTGAAAAGAATCCAAAGTAGATTGGTCAGTCTTTACCCATAGTTTCTTGTGCCAGGAGCTTGATAAGCATGATATGATGGAACTTAAACTGACCTTTTCAGCATAGGCTGCAAATCCAGAACTGGGACATACAGTGCACAGGTATCATATAAAAATCTATAGTTCAAGAGTGAATTAAAAATTTCTACTTTTGATAACAAGGAGCAATAGACTATGGCCAGTGCCAGGTGCTTAACAGAAGATGTCCTGCTTTTCTCTCCATTAGCTCAGAGCAGAAAGGACTTGTAAATAGAGATGCTTTACCCTGATTTCATCTCCAGTCTTTTCACTTTGTATTACACTCTGTTTCTTTTAATAAAACTGAGTTTTGCTTCAGAACTGGTTGACTCTCTGCACCAGGTTAGAAAGACCAGAGAGCATGTACAATCAAATCTCATCCAGCTAAGCAATGAGATGTGAAATAGGTTTGGGAGCACACGAGCACCTTCAGTGACATCACACTGACTTGTTTGCTAGGGGAATGCATGAGTGCAGGCCCTTTCAGAAAGAAGTTTCCTGGGTAATTGAGCCTGAATGCCTGGGAACTAGAAACTAGCAGGTGAGTAATTTCTTGTTAGTGGAGGTTAAACACACAAAACAATCTTGTCTTGTTGCCCTATCAGGCTTTAACTTTGAACTTCTTGGCCTCAGTGGGACAGTGTCTGCTTACTAGGAACCTAAAAGCATAAACCATTATGGGTTTTTGTATAAGATCCTGGGAGGAGCAATAATAAATTTATATATAAAGAATATAAATTTTATAGAATTGTCTCCATCATTTAAAATAAATGTATATTTGTGAAAACTATAGTCCTAGTGGTTTGATGGAACAAAAAATGAAATGAAAGGCCACATGCAATGTTTCTTCTGTTTTCCTCTAAAATTTTAATTGGCTTGCTTATTTTCCTGCCCCTTTCACTGTCTCACTCTCCTCTTCATTCTCTTCTTTGTCCTTTTCTTCTTCTTTTCTCATCCTCTTCCTCTCCTTTCTTATTTATTTCTGACTCTATGCAGCAAGAATTGGTTTTGTTCTTATTAGGTAGACATGATAGTAGAATGTATTTTGACATATTATACATATATGGAAGTATAACTTCTCATTCTTCTGGTTGTACGTGATGCAGTATTACATTGGTTTTGTCATAATATATGCACATAGGATAGGATAGCAATGTCCAATTTATTCTATTAGCTTTCCTGTTTCCATTCCCCTTCCTTCCCTTTATTCCCCTTTGTCTAGCCCAAAGTACCTCTATTCTTCACTAACCTTATCCCTCTTATTGTGAATTAGCATCCATGTATCAGAGAAAACATTTGGCCTTGGGGTTTTGGGGGGTTGACTTATTTCACTTAGCATGAGATTCATTCTCCAGTTCCATCCATTTACTGGCAAATGCACCAAGGATTTTTGTGCATAATCATAAGCTGTTCATCAGGGGATCCTTGAGAAATATCCACTGTTGAACTGCTCTCCATGGTTCTGAAGTATTTGAACTGACCTTTTTTTTAAATTTATTTTTTAGTTGTAGTTGGACACAATACCTTTATTTCATTTGTTTATTTTTTATGTGATGCTGAGGATCGAACCCAGGATTTTGCACGTGCGAGGGGAGCGCTGTACCACTGAGCCACAACCCCAGCCCCTGAACTGACCTTTTGATAACCATGAGCAACAGACTATGGCCTGAGTGGCAAGTCACCAGCCCATTGCTCCTCTTTCTAGTACTTAATTATTTTCTTTTAGATCTTACCTTCCTCTACTTTTGTTCTCTTACTTCACATCTTAAAACTTCTCATTGTTTTATTTAACAGTTAAGGTTCTGAATCAGTTGGTGGTGATACAACAGCTATTCCACTTATATTCTCCCCGAGAGCAATTTTACTCCATCAGGACAGGAAAATTCAATAATCCTTCCTTGGTTCCTTGTACCATTTCAGCAGTCATCCCCTGCCAGTGCCTTCCTACTGGGAGCCCTGATACAAATGGGGCCTTAGCCACATCCTACATAGCCACTCAAACTAGAAGTAACATTCCTGTGACTCTACTGGCATCCAGAGCTAGTCAAGAAGCCATCTCAAAACTTTCTATTTTCTATAGAGAGGAATAGATTCTGTCTTCCCAAGGCTGTTGGAAAGGACAGGGTGATGGCTTTAAGGTGATATACTTCTTTGAATTCTCACTTACTGATGTCTCCAATGTAAAGAGTGTTGTAGCTGGGAGTTAATCCTCTCCATTTTTTCAAAGGATTTCCAAGCAAAACTCAACTATTTGAAGGGGAGAATGCTACTGCCTTTCCCAGGAAGTTCTGCATTTTCAAAGGGAGATTTGTGCTGCAAGAAGCAGCTTTTGGAAGTCATCTCAGGAGAAGATCCTCCTTTTTTTTTTTTTGCCTCACTAATCAGCCCTTTTGTGCTGTCTGGGTCCAGTGATGAGTCACATGGAACCTGCAGGAAAGCTATTTTAAACCCCTGTTTTGCGTGCCAAATGTATAGGAGGCTAAAACCTGACAAGGGAGGTCACCGTCATTCACCTTGCTGCTCTTGGGCTGGCCATGATGATTCACAACCCTTTGCTCTGCCAGGTACCAGATTTCTTTTTCCACTCTATTCTTCTCGTTAATTGCAGATTCTAGCACCTCTGGAGGGGAAAATGAGACTCTCAAATATGTCCCTCACTGCTCCTGCCACCAGGTTTTTGTTAGAGGAAGACATGGAAGAAACTTTCATTATATCACTATTTCAATTACTTTGTGCTAGTTTTTATTATTTAACTCTTTCCTGGAATTCTAGGGTTGTTTATGAGAGTCTTTTTGGAATGCTGGATGCTAGTAAGCCCTGCCCTAAGCTTTATGAAACTCAATTTGTCTTTTACAAGATGTCACTGATCACACTGCTGATCAAATGAATTGTGTGGTTGTTGGAAAAAAGGAATTTCATAGCAACTCATATTTTGAATCTATTAAAAAATAAGTCATTTTAGAGGTAACTGGGAAATATGCCCTTGGCCTGGGGAGAGAAAAGCTAACTCCAAACCTTTTATTTTGCTATTAAAATCTTGGCTGGGAAACATGTTTTAGTGGGAGAATATGAGCTACATCATAACAGCCAGTATCTGGCATGGGCAACTCATCTACTTTCCTGGTGATTTTCTAGGATAAACCACTCATCCACTACCCTCTGACTCAGTGGTTGCATTTTTCCCCTAATTTCTCCAATGACCATATTCATGCTTCAGAATAAAGGTAAGTCTGAGCTATAGGGCTTTATCAGTTGAGGTCTCTGCAGAAAACAGATGGCAAACTTAAACTGGATAATTGCAAAGGAGTTTTTAAAAGATTTAAAAAATATATTTGGGCAGGCAACAAGGTGTACAGAAGTCAGAGAGGACAGTGCAGTGTCCCTGGGTTATTTAGCACTTCTAGCACTGAAGAGGGGAAAGGGAGGGAGCAGTTATTAGAAGCCAGAGAAGCAGGAAGCTGTGTGCAAAGAGCCTCTGACAAGAACTGGAGCTTGTAGTGGAAGCCCATAGCTAGCCCAAGCAGATGCTGTGATATGGGAAGCCAGGAGAATGAATGGGAATAAATGCTGAGGTTTCACCCCCCCACCACCCTTCCAAATCTTTCAGCTATGTTCATCATTGATCCATCCCAACTGAAAACCAGAGCTAAAGGATGCCCCAATATAATCCATATTATCAGGTTCCGAGTCCCAATACAGGAGAATCTGAGATAGGGTTCAGTGTATAAATGGAGGACATCCTGCAAAATAATGATCCTGGGATTCATGGAATCTTTAACTGTTCTTTAAAGAGAAAGAATCTCTACCCTGTCCAAGAGAGTAAGTGAATAAGACCTTTGGCTTTTCTTCAAGTGAAAAATCATGAGTTGTGCCTAACTCAACCTTGCTATGTCTGTTTGGCTGAGCAATTGATGTTGGTTAAAATGTATGCGAAACAGAAATATAAAGTAAAACCTCTGTATTGTTTTACTTAATTTCTGAAGGCTGATAATGGATTTTATAATTGTATTATTATAAATCCAGAACTATCCATCATCACAAATAAATGGTTGATTGATACAGGAAGATATAAGTCTGGTCAGGTTTGAGGCAGCTGTAAATTCTTATACCCATTCAACAAAAGAAAATGTAAGTTAGCAGCTTAATAAATAGTCAACAAAAGTAACTATCCTATTATTTAAGTAACTCAGTGTAACTACCTAATGGACATAGCATTTAAGACAGAGTTTAACAGGAAAATACCATTTATTAAGGGTGGAGAAGACAGGGGGCAGGTGCCACCAAAAATGTACTATAAATTACTAGAATGGTTCAGATACTTTCTTTCCCAACTAATGGTCACTGGGAAGAAGGGAACACTTAAGAACATAGATGCTACTGAAGATGAACTGCCTGCTCCCTGGATTTGCTACAGGCTGGCCCCGAATCATGCTTTACTATCCATAAATTCTACTAACAGCCACTTATGTAGCCAGAAACTGCTCCCAGATTACTAACACTGATGCCTTCTGATTCTGTTTGGCAGAAAGCAGAGATAGCAAAGCCTGGTCAACCCTATTAAATCTAGGACAGATGGACACCTCTGGCAACAAGATCCAGTAAAGCATTTCAATCCTCTATAATACAGATACTGTATTTACTGTCTCCTAGACATTGTCTAGTACTAAACCAGAAGAAGGTTCTGTGCTCAGCTGAATTTTATAGCATCAAGTCCTGTAATAGCTACAGTAGCAAAGCTCCCCTCATTCATTCCTGCACTGCCTTTTATATCTTCTCCACTCGTGTGGTGGCCCTCTTTATTTTTAATTTCTATATCCTCTCTACATCATATATTGCTTCCCATTATAAGGGAGAAAAGAAACACAAAGTTACTATATAGTGAAAGAAGTCATGGCCTTGAAAGGGGAACCTGCTTTGATTCTTTACTGCACCTTTAGCTCTGTGACCTGGATGGCTTATATCATCTCACTAGACCTCAGTTGCTATCATTAAAAAGGACATGATGACAATACCTTGTATAAAACAACATGAAAGGACTTCACAATTTCTAATACATAAGTGCTAAATAAATTCCCCACTTTGATTCTCCCCTCTTTTTTCATTAAGGTAGTGTGGATATAAAAGCAGCTCATAGAAATGCTGTGGCTAGATTCATATCTGTTCATTTTATTCATACGGGAAATCCTGTGATGATTGTGTTTATTTCTTCTGGTGTTTCTAATTCAGAGTCCAGGGCTAAGTGACACTCTTTAAAGCTGTGCTTTTGGTGGTACTTTACACATTATCCATTATCACCCCACTTTCATTCATCATTTTTCAAGGACTCAGATATAATTCACCATTATTTAGCTCTCACAACTTTACTGTACCAAATATTCTTTTCGTGGTAAGACTGGTGATATTTCTGGACACTCTGTTTGTTGTTTCTTTGCTGTCTTATGCAAAGAATGAATATACCTGACAAAGTTTTTCCAAAGTGTACATTTGCCACCACTTGGAAGTAGAAAGATACATGATCATTCAGAAGTCCAATCATTGATCCTCTTCTCTAACAATGAATCACTACATCATTTGCTACCAAGACAGTTGTATTCAGTGGCCAAATTTATTCATGAATTCATCCCTTCAGCAGATATTTATTAAGGGCCTACCATATGCCAAGCACTGTGTCATAGTTTGAAATTCAAAGATGACTAAAAATAGAACCCTGACATGATTGACTCAATGCGCATGGATGCTGAGGAGGAAAGTGGAGGGGAGGGAAGAACAGAAGTAGACAAAAACTTATAATGTTTAATAACAAATAAGAAAATGTGAACTAAGTCCATTTGACATGCAAAAAGGGAACGGTTCTTTCTCTGCAATATGAAAGATTTCTCTAAAGAGGAGATGGGGTGGGGCATTGTAAGACAAAGCTGTTTGGGAAGGCAAGGGAAAAAAAGAAACAAATGCTTAGGTATAGAAATGCTTGGGATGTTCAGGAAAGAGCACATAATCTCATTTTCCAATGAAATAAAAGGAACATGAAAAACAATTTGAAGAGATCAACCTGGAATAATCAGTTGAGACCAGAATGATGGACTTGGAACATCCTGATAAGAATGTTTGACTTTACCTTGCAGACTAGGATAGGTAAAGATTTTCAAAAAGGGAGTGAAATGATTAGAGTCATATTTTACAAAGGCTGCTAGGAGCAGTGAGGGGAAGATTAAGTCTATATCACCTGTAGAAATATTTGCCTGTGTATATGATGGGTTTTTTTGTTTGTTTTTTGTTTTTTTTTTCTTTTGCTTTGGACTTAGACACAGCCTTTTCTTTCTCCATCTTATTTGCAATGCATAACGTTGTGCTGCTTCTGAAAGAGGATCATAATCTTTTAAATGTATTCTTTGAGAGAGTAGTCATCAGTATAGACCAGCTCGGGGAGGATTTCCTTGAGGGCATCAGATGATTTTTCTGACTTGCTCAACTGAAAAACATGTCCCAAAGGATGGGAACTGCATTCCAACATTAGTTAAGTATCTGAGCCTGACTGCATAAGAAAGAATAAATAAAACAGGAGTTACTTCTCAGTCATTTGCAATGAGAGATGATTTGGACCACTCTGACCTAACTAGACATTTATCAACTACCCGAGTTGTGTATAGGAGAGCCCCTAGAATAGCCACTGCATATTGTCTATATACAGGAATGAGATCTGGGGGGAGTAGTAAAAAGGGCACTGCTAATGTTTCCTTTTATTGCATGTGTGTTTTGGTTTTGTTGCTATCTATAGCAACCTGGTTTGGGCCTTGGAAGTTCTGAAAACACTTATTATTTAAGCAAATGTAGAAAAGGTTCGGACTCCACTGCACAACTGCCATGACTCCCTTGCCATTACTATTTCCTTTCAGAGTCGCCCCAACAGAAGTATCTAACACTGCTGGGGTGTTGATAGATTCTGTCTGTTGTAATTGCTCAGTCTGCTGCAGTCTCCCAAACCAGGGCCTTTGAGCTCTGCTCCCCATTTAATCTGTGCCACCCTATCTAATGACACCCACTAATGTGTGCTAACAGATGTCTGAACGAAAATTAGCCATGGTGTCCAAATCAATTAGACTGGAGTTCTGTGTAGGAACAATTGCTCCATAGACTATAAGGGCTCTATTTCCACCTTATTTCTCTTTTTCCAAAGGTGAAGTCCTGTAGCCCAGGCTGAGATGACACTCCATATTTTTCTACTTCCAGGGAGTCTACTATGGGGCTTACTGGAATCTGATTGGACCACCAGATGGAGATGCCTCTACCAGGTTTCCGCAGGAACCCATTTTTGAATAGGAGAGCTGCATCACCCCAAAGGCAATGTAGCCCAGAATAAAAGTCATGTTAGCTTCAAGATATAACTTTGGTGTGTGCTTCAAATTCTAAGGAATGCTATGTTAACTAAGTTGCCTTATATAGGACTTTAGCAAAAGACTGACAGTGTTGTGAATGGAGAAGGCTTGAGTAGCCAGCATGCTGACTTTGACTCATACAGCAGGATTTCTATTTCCCAACTCCTAATAGGAGGGTCAAAGCAAAAGCAGCATGATCAAATGGAGTAAAGAGCTTCTACTCTGAATTTGGGCAGACGTGGGCTTCAACCCTGTGATCTGTGAGGCTTTGAGGATACATAAACTTGAATCTGGGTTTTTGCTTTAAGAGAGGTGACAATTTTCCTTGAAACATAATCATTTTTATCCTCAGTTTACATGTAAAGAAGGTATCATTACATAAACATCTCAAGGGTAAGTGAGTAAGATAGTCTTTAAACAAGGACTGATATATAATACATATTCAATAAATGATAGTCATTTTGTCATGAGCCTTTTCATTCCATTTCTCAGAAATTCTAAACACCCAACTTAGTAAGAATTTTCACACTTTATACTTTCTTAACACCCCCCCACCACCACCACCAAGAAAAATCTTCCCGAGTTGTCTGGTTTTGCACTATTTGTTTTCACCCTCTCACGTTTTCCCAGGTTTGCCATTGCTCCCCAGAATATCCTACCAAACCTCCAACCATCACCACTACCTCCCTCACTCCCTCCTCTACTAGTTTCATGACACCTCCTCTTCAAACACACTCAGTGATCCTCTGTATAAGTTTATGTCTCGGAAATGAATCCTTGTTCCCACAATAGACCAACATTCATAATAAAAATTAATAAAAGAATACCACAGAGAAAAAGAGCAATATTTAAAGGCAGTTGTAAAATGTTAATCTGTTTCTCTTTTATTCTGTGTGCCCATACTCAGAGTTTTATCTTGCTTAGAGTGGAAGATCCTTTTGAACATTTAGAACAGCTGTCTTTATGCTGCTCATAATCCTTCAATACCTCACTGCTTACTTATGTATTCCATTTTAGAGTTAACACCCTTGGTGAGGCCCACCTCAGGCAACCCATGTATATGAAATGATCCTATTTTCAAGAACTTCTGACATTTGCTATAAAGGATTTTCAGAAATGGCAGCCTGTCTATTCTCTCCTTTCTTTTTTTTTTCCTTTTCCATTCTGGAAATTTAATCGGCACCATAAGGCATCCAGTCTTTCCCGGGGCAACTTCCACTGCTAAGGGGAATCAGTAGGCAAAGAGAGAAACAGAGGTGTCTCCTTGCAGCCTGAGCCCCCACACTCACCTCTCCTCTTCCCATAGGCACAGGATTTGTTCGCATCCTTCCGGGGCAGTCTTCAGGTCTGGCCAAGTGGGACTGTGAGAACTGAGGACCGTCAGATGTGGATAACCTCCCAATCAGAAACTAGTGGGGTTTATTTCATCTTCATAAGAATTGCTTGTTTTGTTTTGTATTTGTTATTGAAGTAAAATGACATTTATATTTTAGGCTGCTAGCCGTGGCTTACAAATAGAGACCTGCCAGACTCCCCATTTCAGTCTGTCCCCCTTTTGTGTATGAAACAGTTCCCCATGAACACACAAACATCACACTCAGCTCTGTCAGATCAGCTTCATGGCCACATTTATCAAAATTATCCCAGAGTCCCTTGCAGAGGCGAATATTAATAGGGTTCATTTAAAACCAAGAGTGTTACTAATGCTTTTTTCTATGTGCTAAATGGGAGGAAACAAGAATTACACAAACAACAAAAAAAAAAGGCAGGGTTGTTAGAATAGTTAATAAAGCGAGGTGAAATCTTTGGGCAAGGGGAAATAATGCTGAGCCTTCAGAAATCTTGATACATCAATTTACATATTATTATTCCCATTGCTTTCTGTCCAGAAAGCAAAGCAGCATTTCTCTTGGTACACAACACACTACCAGGTAATCAACCCTGAATATTTTCTGTGAGGACATCTGTCTGCCCAGCTATCTATATAGCATTCTTACTAGGTAATGCCTTAATTAAAAGGGGGATATGTTACCTCTGCCTTCAGTTGGTAAAGAGAGCCCAGGCAGGATGAGTCGAGGAACTTTTGAAAGCATACAAAGGAATGCAACATGAATGGATTATCTCCATTTTTCTTCCAATCACATACAGCCATTTGAACACAACAGGCCAGGTGTTACTGGCAGGTAGTTCCACATAGCAGCAAGCTAACATAGTGGTGCTTCTGGTAAGTTTTGTTGGACAGCATTTCATTCTGTGATGTTGCTTTCAGGCCCAGGAAATATCATTTTGTTGCTTTGTCCTAAGGTGGTATCTGACTTAGGTAGATATTGGTTCGTTCCTTCTTCAAGCAAAGGGGAGAATTAGGAGCACACTTTTCATATGTCTTGGACTAAATTGACTTTAATAATTTTGTATTACCCTGCCAGAATCTTCATGTTTCATATTCTACATGGTAGAAGGTAAAAAGAAGGCTTGTCTTAGAAACTTGTATACAAGCACATAAAATACAAAGTTTTAAATTAATTGATTACTCAAAAAAAAGAATACAGTGACCAGAAATGAAAGTTTAATAAGTAAAAACTAATGATATTAGGTGAAACCATCATTTATCACTTTTAATTAAATGAAGCAGCATCTCAAGGAATGAATTCAATATTATTCTTACAGCTGTTAAAAACCTGATTCCATAGTTAATTTTACTATTGGACCAGAGACAAATGAGTAATTAGATGTTAGAGTCAAGAGCTCTATTGTAAGAATTGTCATTACCTTTGAGAAAGACAGGTCATACCATCTCCATTTACCAGTAGCCTTGGTAGATCAGCATATCCTTCCTCAGACTGTCCAGCACTAGAGCAGTGACTCTCACACAGGCAAAGTTTTGTCCCCCAGAGACATTTGGCAATGTCTGAAAAGATTTTGGTTATCCCATCTGTGGGGATTCTACCAGTATCTAATGAACAGAGGACAGTGATTTTGGTTAACATCGTGTAAATACATAGGACAATTCTCAATACAAAGAATCATCCAGTCCAAAATGTCAAAAGAGCCAAGGTTGAGAAGTACTTCAGGAGGAATTTATGCAGACATGTACAAAATTTACAGTAAGGTCAGGGATAAATTAAGGGAATAAAAGGTATTGGTGCCTAACTTTTCTAGAATTTATAGTGGGAGGACATTGGTATTTATGTAAATTCAAGTCAAAGATTATTCTCTTTGTTCTGCAAGGTCATCCTTTGCTACCAAGCATGCATGTTGGTGAGAGACACATACAGAATGGTAAGAAGGAAAGAGAGCATGCAGCAAGGTTAGCTGATTCAGACCTGCTTATTAGTAGACTAGCATATGCTGATAGGAAAATAGACAGCAGACCTAGAATTCTAACACAGGCTATATAATCATCTATATAATGGAAATATGAATGGTACCTATCTCCTAGAGAAGTAAATAAGATTAAATAAATTAATATTTATAAAGCAGTGTTATGTATTGTTATCAGAGTGGGGACCTAAGAATAAGTAATATTAATCTTTCATAGAGTCATAAATACTTCAGAATGCTAGGTGAAATTTTCAGGCACTAAAAGTCTTGTTCATCACATAAACTTAATGTGCAGTTAACTTCAATCTAAATTAATTATATAAGGTAGAAAATGTTGGTTCTGCTTTAGCAGTATGTTGAGGTCTATGTTAAGACAAAGGTAAATAAGGAACATAGTTTACTTCAAGCATGAATTCATCCTCTATGTAAATCCAAGTACAATAGCCACAGAGAAAATAACCTGACATTCAAGAATTTTCCCAAATAGTTCATTCTATCAGATTAGGTATTTCACTTAAAAGTAGAACGTTTACTTTCATATATTTTTGTGGCACCATGACATCTGCGTGACTTTGCATTTTTTTGGTTGAATTAAAATGAAATGATGTTTCATTTCATAACTAGAATACCAAGAGGTGTGGGGTTGGTATCAAGCATTAGCTTCTACTGCCTTTTCTCCTGCTTCTTCCTTATGGTACAAATCTCTATGGCATAATCAATTGTCATTTTAAAAGTGCAACACCTAAGTTTTGCCATCTTTTTCCCACTCTAAGAATAGACATAAGAGGGAGACATTCAAAATTTAGCCATTCATTTGCAAAAAGACTATATTTTGAATATGGATTATATTTATCTAAGCCCTGGGCCTTTGATTTCCTATGAGGGGAGAGACTATTCTGAGATCAGATGTGTTTTGCCCATCTTCAGATGAACCTTGGACATATTTGATATATTGTTGCTCATTAGCAAGGAACTGTGAAATTAAAAAATCATTAGTTTTTTAATAAACACTTCTTTTGATTATTTTCCTGGATCAATTTGTCATTTTATTGACTAGAATAGAGCTTCAAAACATGTACCTAGTACACTCTAGACACATTATAAAGTCCAAATAAAGTTATCATGGAAGATCCTTCTATGATTAATTCCATGTACACCAAATATGTTCAAAAGGGCATTATTACTATTTGATCTAAGAGTTATCATTTTCCTTTGTGTAATTGCTAAAATAGTTAATAATAATGGAATTCAGAGATGAGGAACCAAGAGAATAAAAATATATTCTGAGCACAGTGGCGCAAGCTACAATCCCAGTAGCTCGGGAGGCTGAGGCAGAAGGATCCCAAGTCCAAAGCCAGTCTCAGCAACTTAGTGAGGCCCTAAAGCAACTTATTGAGACCCTGTCTCTAAATAAAATATATTTTTAAAAAGGACTGGGGCATGGCTCAGTGGTTAAGCACCCTTGAGTTCAGTCCCAAGTACCTCCCCCAACTCCCACCCCAATAAAAGAAGAAGAAAAATGGCAGATTACAAAAATAAACAAGGTTTAGCAGGTAGATCATATAGTCATGTGCATCTACAGGTTATTCAGGTTCTTATGTAGAGGGGAAATAATTTTTTTTTTCTTTTTGTCCAGATGAGCTTTATCTTGATAGCAGTCATTTCTCCTTGCTTGTCTGAGACAGGGAGTCAGACAACTATCACCTCCCTCCATCTCCTTTCAATGAAGACAAATTGCTCTCATCAGCCTTCCCATTCTGAACTTTTCTCCCCTGACCTACATCTCTTAATTCTTATCCTGACAGTAGAAGAAAAAAAAAGAAAGACTTTGAATTCTTTTCTCTCTATAGAAACCCTGGAGTGAGGTCAGAATCAAGGTGTTTTACTTGAGAGTTTCTCTCCCTTCCATGTGTTTACATAGGTAGGACAAAATTATTCATAGGAAACGCAGATTTTCTTTGTCTTTAGATATGTCATTCCACTGTTCCACAAACTTTCCATTTACTTCTTTTAAGTCTAAATTCCACTTCCAATAAGTAGAGGACTAGGACAAATTTTCCAAAAAGAAGCAGGGTAAAGAGTAGTTGTTACCAGAAGCATGAGACTCAAGATGAGACAGGGCTTTGGTGATGTAAGCTGAGGGCTAAAGGGAGGACTTTGAAAGGTGAACCTTAGAGTGGCAAGCTGGTCACTGAAAACTAAATTTCCAACTTGCCTCCAGTGAACAAATGCACCTGCCATTCGTATTGCAGCCAATTTGTCGTTTCTACTTTTATCTCTCTCAAACAGCAGGCTCCAAACTCTCAGAGGTTTTCCTGTGCCTCTTTTTGTGAAGCCCAAACCAGCAGAGCTGTTAGATACTTCTCCGTATGTGTTTCATTCCCTCCTTCTTAACTTTTGCATTAAAATAAATTGAGACAATAATATTCCTAAGAGAAGCAAAGTTCTAAGGAGCAACAGCTCTTCCTCCAAACCCTAGTGCTACTGGCAATGGTCCAGCTTTTCAAGATGGTACATGGCATCTCCATGAATCGCAGGCACTGGAGCCTAGCCACCAAGGGAGAGGATCTCTGTGCTGTGAACACGTTTTTGAGGTGTGAATTAATGCTTTTAAACCTACTCTCTGAGAGTGAATAATAGCTTTTGGAAGAAGGCTGCCTTTGAAGGATGGAATTTTTTAAGAAAGGTCTCAGCCCCCAAACATTTTTTCTATGTGCGAAAATGTTTGATAATGAATGATCGTCAGGTGACTACTTTTAATTACCTAAACAGGAGGGAGAAACAACATGTTTCCATAAAAAGAATTTGGTGTGACAAATGTAGATTTGCTTATAGGAAAACATCCAGTTCAATCATTTCCAAAAGATTTCATTATTTCAACATGTATTGTTGAGCTTTCACAAAAGCTTACATTTCTCAGCCCCCAAAGATGCTTCCAGTTACAGACTTACAATTCCCTTTGCCTGTGGTTCTCAGAAGACACCTCAATATATTTAAATATAGGCTGTTTCAAACACTGGCAGGGAAGAAAGACAGACCTTGGAACTGCATCAAAAGTAGCTTTTTCCTTCCTGTCTCATGAAAACCTGAAGTAAATGTTATGCAAAATATTCTAATGCTGCCTTGTGGTTGGTATTTTAATTGCACAAAAGAGAAATTATTCAACCGTGATTTCCCAATCAACTGTAACTCTTACCCAGTTGAAGAACTATCTCAGTCTCAAGGTACAGAGAAAATGACAAGCATTTAAGTAACATTTCTAATCTGCCATCCCTTGCCTTTTGGACTTGCACTCCTCTTACTTTTAGGCTTGCCAAATGAATAGCCTTTCATTATAAGTGGAAGTGCTAAGCAGCTGTAGTGTATACTTGAGAAAAGGGGAGAAAGGCTTGAACTCACCTGAAAACAAATGAGAGAAAACATTCCAGGTACTCCATGGTGAAGAAATAACTACTGTTTAAATGCTTTAGGCTATGCTACAGAGATGTTTTGAATTAAATAGAAGTTGCTGGGGTAAATATCCTTTTACCTCCCAAAAGGATATTTCCAGAAAGAACTCTTCTGGTCTTCATTAGTTCATTCATGTATTTATTTTTTCTTCTTTTGTTCCAGAAAAATGACTTAACTCACTTGTCTGATCAGGTGGCACTAACATATTCAGAGATCAGCCACATTTGTTCTAAGTACTTCCTGTATTCCAGGCATTATATTGAATATTTCATGTGCATCATCTTATTTAATATTTAAAACTCTGTGAGATATGCTAATTTTCCCATTCAGCAGATGAGAAAACTGAGTCAGAGAAAGATTAAAATTAGTAAACTGAGGAACCAGAATTGAAGCCCAGCTCTGAAGCCTAGTGTCTAGCCACGAAATTATTCACTATAAATATATACAGAAAGAGATGGTTCCCACCCTGGAATGCTTTCAGATATCGCCGAGTTGTTACTTTGCTCAATTTGAAGTGTATAAACCAAATATACTTTATCTAAATGATTTAGTTAATATTCTTATCCACTCTGGAAAATACAAAAAATTGTTGTGTGTTATTTTTAATCTTTTTAAAGGTAAAGCCACTGAGGTATGGAGAGATTTCCCTAGCCTAAAGGAGCCCTACTAAGAGGCACAGGAAGTGTGGGGCTCAAAATCTAAGTCTCTTGAAGCTTTGTGTGTAGTGAATGGAGCTGCTGTTGCATAACTCTGTGTGCTTATGTGGGTCAGATCTTATTTTCTATTCAGAGCCACACATTTTCAGACTGTCCCATTCACTATTATCCTGCACTTCTCCCTGGTTGACCTTAAAACTAACTCCTGTACTTGAAATACACTCAGTGAACTCCCTTTATGTTTTTCTTATGAAGAAGTGATTGTGTAATAATGAGACGTACAGAATGCAAATAGAGAACCATTTCACTATGGGAAAGCTGAGGATGTTCTCAACCCATGTGAGAACCAGTATTTGTTCTGATAAAGTGTAATTTTGTATTTCTGTAAGAGAGACAAATACAGTGGTCCCTGAGTCCTTGCACTGATTATGTAACACAGTTTTCCTAAATAATTCCTGAGTCATTATCTTCCTCTTCTAGCTGGGGGGAGGAAAAGAAGCCCTACAGGTACAAAAGATACCAAGACAGAGGGAAAGCCAAAAATATAACCTAGGGCTCATTTATTCCAGCAGCTGTGCTATTTACTAGCATATGCAATTGAAGAGAAACTTGGTTATAATACCTACACTACAAAATAAGCATGTTTAGTAGAATGTTTCCTCAGACAGTTTCTAGAAATATCTGATACAGTTTCATGATCTCTACATTTGTGAATATAGGTTGTGACTCCCTTGATAAGAAATGCTGTTTTATTAATTCAAACAGTATTCTTTTACACATCTTTGCTTGGATTTTACAGGGTAATTTTTTCCACATTATGTATCTCAGTCCTAACAATTATAAAAATCAAACTTGAGAATACCAAATTTCTAGGATATGTGACTTACAGATCAAGGATCTGAAAGGAAGCACTTCCAGTTTCTTACCACCAAATGCTTATAGTCAGGGCCAGTCATGCACACATAGGAAACTTCTAACAGGTGGTAAAGAAAGACAAAAGTGAGACACAGCATTAGGCGAAGACTCAATGTCTGATTCTGCACTGTGGTTTCAGTTCCTGTGCCCCTTATAGATGATGGCAGATGTCAGGTAAGAAGCTTCACTTCATCAGAAAATTAAAAAGAAACAGGTGAATAGACTGGAAGATGAATTATTGTAGTCATTAACAACTACCAATCAAAGTCTCCATTAAATGGAGAAGAAAGTTTTCATTCAAATATCATGAAATATGAAGGACATTGAGAGGACATCAAATCCCATTTCCAATGTGCATTTCTAAATAAAGGTTGTATAGTTTGATCTTTTAATGATGTTTGTTGATTAGAGTAATTAATATTGGCTGCCCAGTAGGCACTGCCTAGCTCTTGTGGCTCATGATGTCCAGTCCTGGTCAAAGAGCCCTGGGTGACATAGCATTTATGCCATCTGGTCACATATCCACCACTATTTCGTGACAAGGTGACACAGGGCTGAGCAATGCACTTTTATTTTCTGTTTATTGTTGCTTTTGGTTTTTAAGGGATAGACATGCATATGACTGACCTCACTTTTCCCAACATTTTCTTGGACAGAGCAGAGAATTATATGGTTCTAAACTTACCCCCAAGAGATTCACATGGATACTTGGTGAACACTAAGAACCTTCCCCATATACCCAAGGACATAATCATAAATTCAGAATGCCATTCTGAAGTGCATTGAAAGTTAAAAGTGCACACATTCATCCCTCCAGGAAGCAGACAGACTAAAAGATGAGTCCCACAATTCCCTGACAGAGTATAAACAGGACTAATTTAAGAAATGTCAGGGCAGATAGCTAGTTTGGAAGCCAAGGATTAAATGTTAATGTATTTGTCTTCATTTTCTTCATTGATCTGGAGAATGTAAAGCATTTGAAATATTTTAATGAAGGATGTTAAATAGAAACACATCCAAATAAAGTGTCATATTTTTCATTTTCTCATCCCCTATTCTTTCCCTGTCTGTTACCACTTTACTGTAGCAATCTGACTTTACTCTCAGTCTAGTGTTAAGTAAAATGTTCTCTTATTCCCATGAGGACCTATAAACTAAGGTGTCTGAGTCAAACCATTTAGCATCTGATTATATAAAAGAGAAAGGTTGTAAAGTTTTTAGTGTGCAAATGCTGGATTCAGGTGTCAGGGATAGACATAACCTAACATTGCACATGTGAATGTCTTAATCCCAAATAATGTTATCAGCATAGTGGATTTCTGTTTGGTTGTTAATTTTTCTTTTTTACAGTGTTTTAAGACACTTTAAAAAACATTTATAATAATTTACTCTACTTTGTAATTAGACTTAGTGATTAGAATCTTGCTCACTTACATTGCTGTTTTCCTAAATGGATGGCACCAGCTGGCTTATAGCGGAAACCTGATCTGACTCCTAAAGCTCTCACAGGGACCAGAGAAGGTAGAGCCTAATATATTGTATAGTTTTATGAAAAGTTTAATAGAATGGTGATGTTTTGCATTCTTTTCCTTTTCTTTCATAACATTGTGTGCAGGCTAACTATGTTGGAAAAGCTTTTCTTTGAAATTTAAAACTTGTCTACTCTGGGCATATATTTGATTTGCATGATATGGAAAGAGGCTGATATTTTCTTCTCCCACAGCCTCTAATCATTAAAGTAAGGGCAAACAGCTAGAAATCTGTAGTTTGAAGTTGAGCCACTTGGGGTATTTTACTGTTAGGAGATTTCAATGACTGTATAATTAATGGAAGAAGGCATTAGCAAAAGGCCAAGAGAGCAAAGTCATCATGAGTGGCCCTAACTACTGTTTCCATGTAATTTTACTGAGGGTACTGGAGATTCAGTACGTTTTTCCTTCACTCCCTTATCACACCGTTAATGAGAAGCCATATTAAGCTAGGCACTGCTTTCATGCTAGTGTGACAGGTGTGTGGAAGTCTGACTCATGGAAATGAAATGCTCTCAATGGCCCAAGTCTCCCATGGCCAAGTTCTCCTCCAGAGGTCAGGTTAAATGACTTACCCAAAACCCAAGGGAGGATAAGTAGAGTGACAGATTGAGAGATGTGAGCTTCAAATCAAGAATACTCTTGGGTAGCCATCAGGTCTGGTTCAGTCCATCTCGAGCTGCTTGTTACCTATAAAAACAGGAATCGTACTCCCTGCAGCAGTATGTGTCTTTGTCTCATGGAGTTTGTGACTTACTGAGAACAAAGGAGACTTCTTGTCAGGTACCTTCGTCAGTTGAACCAGGGAGACAAGAGGACAAACTATGCCAACATATGTACAATTGCATGACCACTGTCACCCTGCGTCTTGAATCCTGCTCTGCACCCTGCCTCGTGTGGCTGTGGCAGGTTAATGAACAGACTGTGGAAGCATCTCCCTCTCCTCCTCTAAGGCTCAGTTTCCAAGGAATTTTGAATGCACCTTCTGTAGACTTGCAGTCGCTGCCTGTGGAGAGGCTGCAATCCCTGCTGGCCATCAGGGTGATCCTAAATACAGAGTAGAAACAGAGCCTAGCAAGAGAAATTTCTTCTTGCTCCCGTAGTGGAGGAGCTGCTGATTCTGAACTGTTCTCCGTGGGGGCATTTGTATCAACTCCTGCTCCCCCACGCCCAACACACCCAGATTTATTTTCCCAGCAGTCAGATTTTTTCCCATATGAGCCCAGAGTTCCAGTGGTAGCTAAAACCATCTCTTGCTGGAAGGGTCAGTGAACACATCGTGTTGTATAAGCACCAGCCTTGTGAGATGGATACAAACACAGTCACCGCTGCCTCAGAAATCATTTGCTCCAGTGCTCTGGCCCCCACTGCAAGTTATCAAGAGACTGCTTTTCCTGAGAATTGATCAGCTCTCCTAAACACAGGTGTTGTGCATGTTTATGTGTGAGACCGGGAGCCAGGTGGGCAAGATTTTGATAGGCAGTGTTTGTTTCCTTAGGACATGGAGGTTTGAATAAAACATCACGGCAGGGTGCAGAAGCAAGAGAAGAGAAATCCTTGACATTTTCTCCATAACATGCCTAGGGCTCTAAACAAACAGGTGGGACCTGAAGTCCCTCTATGTCTAACTTCACATTTAGCTCAAGATTAATGAGAGATTTGCCCCATTTGGGATTCATTTATGGAAGCAGAAATGGAATATCCCTACTCACCAATACCGCCGTGTTCCCCCTTGTGAGTTTCAAGAAGAGGAGGGAGAAAGAGAACTCCCACTTCCTGATGGCCCAACTGAAGGAAAGAATACATGAAAGGCAGGAAACAGACTTGTAGAGATGGATCTAGTTACCATAGGAGAACTGTTTATGTTCTTCGGGTTATAGATATGAATATTATCACCATATTTTTAGAAAAAATACTCAAAACCAAAAAGCCAATTATTCCCCATAATATTAGAATTGAATATTGCAGAAAAACCTTACTTCAATAAATCAAACTCCCATATCCTCAACATACTCAGCAGCATTTTTACCTTACCCACCCAGACTTTCCTATTTCTGGCTTTGCCCTGGTTATCTTGGCATCTCACATGTCAGTCTGTGAAACTGGTTATCTTGGCATCTCACATGTCAGTCTGTGTCTAGCCTTCTAGACACAAGAAGAAGAACTGGCTGTAAACTCAGTACTTTCACTCTTTAACTCTGTGACATTGGCCAAGAAATAAATCTTTCTGAGCCTCAGTTACCCAACAATGAGTGATCAAGAGATGGTGACAGTAATACCTGATTCAGCTATCACACAGGAACACATAGGGACCAAATAAGACAAGACACGCCCCAGTGTTCTGTAAACCATATAATGTTATGCCACTTAACATACGTTATTATTATTATTATTAACATTATTATTATTTATTTTGACTCTCTACTTGTTTGTGTCTTTTTTCATTCTTTAATGCTCATTTGCCTCTCCAAAAGAGAGCAAGCAAAAATAAGAAGAATAAATCTAACTCCTGCTCATCAATTCAAAGTTTTATTTTTGATTCCTCACCTCAAATCCTGCCCAACCAACCTGTCTACCTCTCTGGAATTTTCACACCTATTTAAAATTGCAGAAAGTGTTCTATCTCCCCTAGCTACATTTACCCTTTGTAATAACTACTCTGCTTTCTACCATTATGTGTAATTTTGGAAAAATTATAATTGGCACGAGTGTATTAATTAATTCATAATAATAACCCTATTTGTTTAGAAGGAAATTATGTGAATGTTCCATATTCTATTCAAAATGGTTCATGGTAAGCTTTGAACAGGAGCACTGCAAAGAAAGAAATTCTAAAAACCTCCTGTCAATCCCATTTTTTTGTCTAAATATTCTATCTTCTGACCCTCGAGCAGTGGCAGGAAATAACTTTTATTATTTTCATTGTATTCTAGGCATGCTTTAGTTCACCCTGGTTGGTTTCTGTTAGAATCTACCTCCTCCTCTGCATGCAAAGAACACTATATGCCTTAAGCAACTAGAAAAATAGAATTTAGGCTAGTAATGTGGGCATGAAATCATTAAGTTAAGGGGTTCTTACAAGCACAACGGTTATCCTACATATTTCTGGTTCCCAGAATAAAATAAAGAAATGGGATGAAAGGTAAGCATTTTGAAAATGTTAGAGTGACTATTATTATTTTCATGATAACTTCATACTGATACTTCTGCTGAGATAATAAAAACTGGCAGATCTAAAATAATTGTCATTGTTTCACTCCTCTTTACCTCTGCCCAAGAGTAGCACAGGCCTTTTACTGTTATAAAAACTAAAAAAAAAAAAAAAAAAGGAAGGAAATTTTTTGTATAATCCTTAAGTATAATAGAGTAGATATTAGATACTCTCTTTGAACTCTTATACTTCTGTTTTCTATTTTCTCACAGTTCTTTTCTCTTTGATTTCAAGTCTCTGATTTTGATTTAAGCCTTCTCATTCATAATATTCTCCTCATAACTAAGGAATTCATCCATATGGTATGAACACTATTTTCATATATTCAATTATTTAAAGAATTAATGGAACAGAAAAAAAATATTTTGTTTGCTCACCAAATATTTTATAGCCTTTAAGGGTATGTCATGGTTTTGAACTAAATTTTGCAGGTTTGTCCTAGAGTAAGGTAGGGTTTCTTAGTAGATGCCAGAAATACCACTTGAATTTTCATCTAGTCTAAGAATTATACTAAACAACTGCCTTTAATACAGAGAAATACATCTTTTATAATGCAAACGGGAGAAAGATACATTTCTCTTTTCTCTGATGAATTCTTAGGGTTCCACTTTCAGACCTTGGAATTCATCCAGTTGCTATTTTGCCACCTACCCAAGGTAACCTAATATTTTTGAACCTCCCTCTGCTCAATACCTCTGTTCCTGCCAAATAAAACCATCTGCTCTGGTTGGACAGTAACTAAAGCCTGTTCTGCAAGTACAAGAAATGAGAAGATGTTTTGTAAAGGGAAGAGAGCCGGTCCATTCAGCCCACCTCTTGGTTAAATCAGCATCTGGAAGTTTAACCAGATTAGCAAAAACAAATATCCAAACAGCTGGAATAGGGGTCTGGGAATATGAGATCTCTAAGAAGCTGCTGACTTGCTCCAGGGCTGCAGTCTCAATGAGCAGAGTCAGAATGGCTCCATTTGCACTTATTTAACAAGGCAATGACCCATCTTCAGGAACAGTCTCTTGACATCCCACAGAGTGTACCTATTGCTGAAGCAGCACTAAAGGACACCCTCAGCTGGCATGAATGCACATCCTGGTGTTTGGATAATTTGTCCTCTTTCTAAAATAACCCACACACTTACATTTGAAGTGATTCTGAACATTTAATAAATATAGAAAAATTATAACTTAATAAACCTTCTCTTTAGATAGACAAAGGGACTCTTTTTAGATACCCATGCCACACATATATCACCATAAGAATGTATCCAATACTGAGTGGTATATAAGTGAACTGCATAATGTTTTTCTGTCCCTTGATTACCAAGGTTAGAGCTGTTGAACCCAAATTGACCCTCCTTTTTGATGGTTGCTGCTGTCCTGATGAGTTTCTAGGGACCATTGTGTTGTAAAGCTAGTGTTCTGGAATAGTACTCAGAGGGCCACTTGAGAATGTGATTAGGTAGGGCTCAAAGGCCCCAAAGAATATGACTTGCCCACCTTAGACCTTTGTCCAGCACAGTAAAATGTTGGTTAAATCTTAGAGCAATATGGTAAGAAGCTTTAGGCATGAACTTTAGTTGCATGTACCGGTCAGAAATGTTGCCTGTCTGATTAAAAGAGGACTAGAAGAAGGTGACTACTTTTTTGACAATGCAATGTTTTAATAGGTCATTTGTATGAGCTTCCCCATTCCAATATCCTTGCATTTACAACATTATCATACTTATGGCACCTAGCATCACTTTGATTTATACATACATTTTATCTATTCCAAATAATTAGCATATTATCCCTATTACCTTAACTTATTTGGTTCATCTTTAATGCATGCACAAGCAAGGCATTTATAATCATTCCTGGAAGAGAAATTTGAGTAACTGACAAGTATAATGAGTTTTTTCTAACCTCAGCCACACCTGACACCCAAGGAACCTATAGTTTCCATACTTCCCTACTCACCATAATATTTGTATCTAAATGGGATCATGTTCCCACAGAACGTGATTCAAATATTGACTTCAGGTGCTGATGCTTCTTGTTTATAAATGGATCCTCATAGTAGTGAAAACTAGTACTAGTGGAAAAGAAATGATCACTGCTAGTTGTTTAATTCTACTACAAGTTCTAAAGCTTCAAACACTCAAATTACAGCCATGAAACACCTGGCAACATCTGTGTACAAAAACAACAAATTAAAGAAAACCTATATTTTACTGATACTTTTGCTATAACTGTGTAATGATGACCCAATTTTGTAGAAAGAACTATGTCTTGGAGCCCAAGAGTCAGTTGTTTCTAAAAATTGTGGTGAAAATTATTTCACTCATGGCTGTACACTCTCAAATCTTTGTGTCTTTTTAAAATTATAGTTATAAAATGTATAAATGTTGACTAAAGGGCTGAACATATTGGCATAGTTCTACCTATTAGTAGAAAAGAATTCAATACTTATTTTGGGGATAACTCATTGTTAATGCCAGTACTAATCATTAATTATGAATTAAAGTAATTACTTACACCTCTTGGCAATAATAGGGTCTGCAAAAATATAACTAGAATGCCATTAGCATAGAAATGCATAAAACATTTTATCCTGTTATGAAGGGCTTAGCCAACACTGGTTTATTAGCTAATTTTAACATGTGATATCTAATAGCTACATTTGTAGAATCTCATAGAACTTACAGATGAAGTTCACAAGCATTATTTTATTTGGCCCTCCTATCAATCCTGTAATATTGCCTAATATAAACTTTGTACATTACCTCCAATTTCCAGATGAGAAAACTGAGATTCAGAGAGATTCAAATAACTGGTTATCAATTTGTTCATTTCAAATCAGTTAAGCATTTACAATATGCCTGATCATGGAGATTCAAAAACAAATATCATAGAACATTCTGTTACATTGTGAGATAGTGGAAGGGCAGAATCAAAATTCCCAGTACTCAATCTAGTGTAGCACTCCTGCTACTTTTTTCAATCCTATCAACCATCCTTGGAAATTCTCAAATCACACAGCAAAAACATGTTTTGGGGGCATTTTCAGAAGTAAAATGTCAGACTGGATGGATGTTTCATGTTTCACAAGATGGCATTTATGTGTTATTTTATATATTTTATTTAGTGTTGAATTCTAGGATCATGATTATTAAAGCCAAACATTGTTTAAGAAACATCCTGTGGAGTTCTGAATCCAATCCTTATGTAGACTTGCCATACTGTTCCAAAGCCTGTTACATATGCAAATGATAGGGTTCAAGCTTCTTTCATTATACCAAAGAGAAAGTTAGGTATTATGGAGCTAATAGTGTTTTTTAACATCCTACTGTCACCATACACACACAGTAATAGAAGTACCTTAACCCAAATTTGAAAGAATAATAACTAATGGGACCAAATTGTTGCTAATTTGTTCCATTAGAAATGGCATTTTGAGTTAAATTAAATAGCTGCTAATTATTGAAGGTTAGGAAAAGGAGCCAACTGACCACTTTTCTTTCATGTTGGTTTCCTTCTGTTGGTTAGTAGGAGAGGAACCTAGGATAAAGGCATTAAACCATACACAGCTGGGGTTAGATAGTTTTGCAGGCATAGCATTAGTTTTAAAGCAACATGTACTGATAGAGAAGAACCAATGATAAACAAGCAACTAAATTAGTCATTGGAAGCCAAAGGGGTACCTAAGCAGCAATGTCTACAATTTTCTTCCAAGGAAAGTTGTCATTTTCCCTTAATGACTCTTTCCCAATTTGTCACAATTAGAATTCTTTGGTTTAAGCAACAAAAATTAATCGGCTAATTGGGTGGGAAAAAGTAGTGATTCACTGAAAGAATATGGGAGAATTTATAGAATCAAAGTAAAAACAGAAAAATCTTTCTTTGGGAATCATAGAAGCCATGCACCTCTAGAGATCCAGTTTATAGAATTTAGTAAAGTGAACCACTTTTGGGTGGTTGCCATTTCATGATGTATATTACTAATTATTGATGCTGAACAAATGTCTCAAATTTAGGAGCATAAAAATCATAGTTGTTCTTTATTTCTCCTAAGTGTGAAAGTCAAATGATCTAGGCTCAATCTCACTTGCAGTGACTCTGCTCCTGTGGTCATCAGATTTACTAAATAATATGCTCAGTTAAATTTGAGTTCCAGATAATCAACAAATATTTCAGTATCATCATGTTCCACACAATAGTTGAAACATACCTATATTAAAGAGAATATTCACTCCTTTTCCTAACATTCATACAATAGTTAGAACATACCTATATTTAAAAAGAATATTCATTATATTTAACTATGTACCTTATATTTTATGTAGCAATCTCCTTTCCTCCTCCTGCACCAAGAGGTTAAGTTAAGCATGTTCTTCTCATGGCAATTGCAGAGGTACAAGAATAAGTGAATCCAGTTGTGCCAGCACTTTTCAAAACTTCTCACTTGTTAATGAAAGCAAGTTACATGGTCCACATATGGAAAAGTATGTGCCACCCACTGCAGGAGAGCATAGGCATGACAAAGGATGAGGATCTAGGGAGGAGCACAGAATTGGGACAATTAGTACAGTCTTCTACAGGTTGAATCTGTTTCAATGTCTCTCAAGTCATTCCTAATAAAAACCATTTTACAGAGGAGGAGATACTTAACAGGCTAGCTTAGGCCATGCATCCAGCCCTTGGCAAAGGGAGAGTGGGTCACTTGATTGACAGTCCCAATAAACCAATGGCTGTGGGAAAAGTGTTTTGCCAGAAGAAATAGCATCTGTTCTGGGTAGTATAACAATAGGTATCTACTTTAATTTTGTCCTTGACTCTGCCTACATTTCTACCTCTTGTCATAGATAAGAGATATTTAATCTTTAACAAAAAGAAGGAGTGAGTTGAACAGTACAAACATATAACACAGATCTGGCTCCCCCAAACTCAAGACAAACCCTTGAAATATGGTACCGGATTGGTAAATATAATTACAAAACGAAGAGGGAAGTGAAAATATGGGTGGCAGAGCCAGACTGTGGCAGAATCTTACTTAAGGCTGGTTCATTGCACAGCTGAAGGAACCATGTATTTAAGTTCACCTTGAATATAGCATTATTTAAGAAACCACCATTAAATTCATACTCAATTAAGGAAAATGCAAACTTCTTTAACACAGAATTTGTATGTATTTCAATGGCAGACTATCACTTACTTAAAAAATTAAAAAGATTAATTTTTAAAGCTATGTTGCTAAAAGTGCTTGGCATGTTAATTTTTTATGGTTTCCCAGAAATAATCTGCTGGCTAGTTGGTAGAACATTATAGGTGGTTTTTGAAAATCAAGATATTGTATGTATTTCAAATTATTCAACAAATGGTATTGAGGAAATTCCCTTAATAATTTTTTCGGGGGGTCTGATTATCTCTCATACACAATAAATTTCAGGTTATTTGAAGAGTTCAATATAAAAGAAACAAGTCAAAGAAAAAGAAAAATAGAGGTAAGTATTAATCTATTCGTATGTTAGAAAGGTATATATCTATGCACAAAAGCAACAGAAGAAAACACAAAGAAAGATTAATAGATATAACAACAAGGAAGGTTTCAACTTTTGCAAAAGAAAAACAATCCCCCCAAAAATTAAAAGCCAAAGAACAAATTGGAAAAATTGCAACATTACAATCAAGGTCAATTCCATTAAGTATAAGTAGCACTTATTAGTCACTAAGGAAACAAAATCATCCAGACAAATTGGAGAGATCACTGAAACCCAATAGGTTGAAAACATTAAAAAATGGTTCATGACATTGCATGAAGGAAAATATTATAAATCATACTAACATCCTATTAATAAGAGTTATAAGATATAGCCCAGAAAGAAAAAGTACTCAAAATATTAGGATAACCTGAGAATGGAGCATAAATCAATATTACAGTGACTCTGAAAAACAATTTATATTTGTTGATACATATAAGATTATCACATTAAATAGTAACTTTCTAGGTATTTATTCTTGCTAAGAATTAAATAAAGTGAAAAAATACTATTTGTGTCACTCTTGCAGAAATGAATGGGGTACAGAGAAAGAACAAATTTGGGAAATATACGAAGTATAGGTTTTCACCTTAGCTGTAATTTGCAATGTGATTTTTACCCATTCTGTCCTCTCTGACCACATATGTAAAATGGCGGTAGTAGTAGCAGCAGCAGCAGCAGTAGTGGTAATTATAACAACAACAACAACCTCTACTTTCCAGACTTTCTGAAAAAATTTTAGGAAGTGATAGGAGGAAACTATTAAATTGTCACCTTGATATTACCAGTGATGTTTTAAATTTAAATATCATGATTTCCTAACTAGTAGGAAGGGACTAGTAAACCACTAGAATAAAGAAGTTATCTCTGTCCGTATATGGCTCCTCATAGAAAAGGAAATAACTAGTTAAAATTTTTTTTAAAAATCTGTCATTAAGGAAGTTAGACATCGATTGCTTCATGCTTCTTATGTGCCTGAAATATATAAACTTATCTCTGCCCCATGGTTTATTTTTTTCATTAAGTCATAGAACTTGATAGCTAAATATATGACTAGAGAGTTAGCTAAAGAAATATTGATAAAAACTGGATTTTACTGAGCATAAAGAAAGTTTATACTTTTTTTGACAATTCATTGAGATATCTTCAGTGCAGGGAAGGAGGGGTGGGATTGGAATTTTTCATTTTCCTTTTTTTCTGTTTTTGAATTTACCAACAGTGATTTATTCCAGAAGTAGATTCTATAGTTACTTAATGACTTCATGAACTGCATAACCTTCAGGCTATTCTCCATAAATATTTTTCTTCCATTTAATTTTTATAGAATTGAGAAGCAGTGGATATTTTAGAGTACATTCATCAACTGACATATACTTTCATTGTAAATAGTTATATTGCCATTACATATTTTTTATTTTCATTTGTTCTTTTAGTTATACATGACAGTAGAATGTATTTTAGCAAAGTATACATACATAGAATATTACTTATTCAATTTAGTGTGCGACTCTTATGATGTAGAGTTACCTTGGTTGTGTATTCAAATACAAAGCTAGGAAAGTTATAACCAATTAATTTTACTCTTCTTTCCTATTTCCCTGCCCCTCCCTTCCCTTAATTTCCCTTTGTCTAATCCAATGGATTTGCCTCCCCAACCTCACTTGTTTTGGGTTAGTATCCATAAATCAGAGAGAGCATTCGACCTTTAGTTTTTTGGGATTGGCTTGTTTCACTTAACATGATGTTCTCTACTTCCATCCATTTGCCTGCAAATGCCATTATTTCGTTCTTATTAGAATGAGTAATGTTTCACTGTGTATACATGTATTTTATTTACCCATTCATTTATTTAAGAACACCTAGTTTGTTTCCTTAGTTTGACTATTGTGAGTTGAACTACTATAAACATTGATTTGTCTGTGTCATTATAGTATGCTGTTTTTAAGTCCTTTGGGTATAGATGGAAGAATGGGATAACTGGGTCAAATGGTGGTTCCATTCCAAGCTTCCTAGGGAATCTCCATATGGTTCTCCAGAGTGGTTGCAACAATTTGCAGTCCCACCAGCAATGTATGAGTGTAGGTTTTTCCCTATATTCTGACCAACATATATTGTTACTTGTATTCTAGATAATTGCTATTCTGACTGGAGTGAGTTGGAATCTCAGTGTAGTTTTAATTTGCATTTCTCTATTTGCTAGAAATGTTGAACATTTTTTTCGTATATTTTTTGACCATTCATATTTCTTCTTCTGTGAAGTGTCTGTTCAGTTCCTTTGTCCATGTTTGGATTGGATTTTTCTGGTGTTAAGTTTTTTGAGTTCTTTGTATATCCTGGAAATTAATGCCTTATTTGAGGTACACCAGAAAAATTAATAACCCAAAGATTGAGCAAAGATTTTCTCCCATTCTGAAGGGTCTTTGGTCATGTTATTGATTGTTTTCTTTGCTGTGAAAAATCTTTTCAGTTTGCTACTTTTTTTTCTTTTTATTGTTCCTTTTAGTTATTCGTGGGGATTGGAATTTTTCAAATTCTTTTTGAACATCTACCATATTCCAAGCACTACATTCTCTAAGATTCAGTCATTTGGAAAACAGAGACCCTTCCTTCTGTCTCTTGAACTTTAGTAAAGGGCACAAGTAAGTAGTACAGCAGTTATGATTCAGTGTGGTGGTGGAGAACTACAGGATCCAAATTTAGAACACATAACACAGCACCGTGTTCCTCATGTCATGTTGGGTGGTGTGGAGTGACAGGAAAGTAAGAAGATCAGCTGACTAACTGAAAGCTGGGTGAGGAAAGGGGATACCCACATGAAGAGTTGAAAGAAGGATACTCCATATAGGCAAAACAGAATGTCAAATGCCAGGTATAAGTGAGTAGATCATTTCAAGAACTAGTAACTATTTGGTCTGACTTCAGATATGGATGATGTAATGGAAAGAGAAGAAGAGTGGTAAGCAGGAGTCACCATGAATGACCTGTTAAGCCATACTAAGAAGTTTGGATTTCATCTTAAAGGCAATGAGGTTAACCAAGAGATATTCAAATCTATAACTCAGGAAAAACACTTGATTGTAGTGTGGTGAATGTATGTTGGTGATCAAGAGAAAAGGAAGGCTAGAGAAAAAGAACCATTTTCATTCTTTGCAATAATTCAGGCAAAATAAGGAAGAATGGCAAAAAGAACAAAGGGATGAATGAAAAATGATGATGTCTAAAACATGGCATGGTGGGAGTAAGCACTGGGAATAATGGATGAATCTGAGAGATATTTAAAAGACATATACCATATACCGCAGAACTTGGGGACTAATTTTTATGTGTGGGCAATGAGAGAGGGAGATACCTTATAGATTGTTGTTGTTGTTTGTTGTTTGGGTAAATCTGTGCATAATGATACCATTCACTAAAAAAAAATAACTCAAGTATTTCATGGGAATATAGATGATTATGCTCAGTATCTGTGAGGCATATGATGTAGGTATAGACTAGTCACTTGGAAATATAGAGATAAAGATTATAAGAAAAATCTGGGTTGAAAATACTTATTTAGAAGTCATCTTGACATGACTAGTTTGAAGCTCTAAAGTAGGTAAGATCACTCGATGAATATATAGACTGACATGAAGAAAGAGGATATGCAGATATTTAAGGAAAGGGATAAGATAAGCCCAACAGTTAAATTGGGAAGACTGACCAGAAGGGTAGAGGAAAAGCAGTTGAGTTTGGTGTCCTAGAAAACAAGAAAAGAAAGAACTGTAAGAAAGAGGTGATGATCAGCAGAGTTAAATACTTAAAAAAAATAGGAAAAAGACAAAAATTGCCCATGGACCTAGAAACAGTATGGCTACTAGTAAACTACTTTAGAGCAGACTCTTTGAAGCATTAAGAGAAAATCCACATTATTGGAGATTAAAGTGTTAATGGGAGATGAAGATGTGGTTCAGAACAATTCCTTCATGAAACTTGGAAAGAGAGGTTGAAAGTTGGTGTGGAGTTGGAGAGAAATTTATTTTGAGAGTAAAAAGACTACATATGAGTGTTTATGGGAAGAAGTCAGTACAAAATAATGTAGGAAAATAATGAAGAAGTGAGATCCATGGAAGTGACCCAGAGACAAGAGGGATACAAAGAGACAATGTGATTACATTTCTAACTGTTCAACATTTGCTGCCTCTCCAATCTCTGAGATTCAGGACTGAGTATAGTGCTCTCAATTAGGAGAAACAATATAGTTAAAAATAACCCTGCCATCAATTATTCTAAATTTCATGTCCAATTTTACTAGTACCTGTCTATGTAAGACTGAGCAAATGGCTTAACTAGCTTGACATGTCCATGCAAAATCCTTAGTTCATATTTCTTTGATTAAAAAAAAGAGGTAACAGTAAATTTTAAAATAAAGAAGAATTCTCTGGGGATAATTCTGTCAACTACAGACTTTTTTCTGTTGTATAAATTTGCATGTTTTTATGTTAGGGATTTGGAATCCCCTTTTGATTAGAAAACAGCTATATTTTCTCTTTATACTGTATCTTTGGTGCAATTCAGTGATTACCATTAACATGGGCTCTTATAATTACTATATATCTTCTTGTTACAGATTTTAGATTACTAAAGAAGACACCTAAGATGTTTAACCTTAGTCTTTGAACATTATCAATGATTTATATTTTATTGCAGTTGATTTGGAGATTTCCATAACACTGGCTCACTCAGGTAGATATTAGCAACTGTGTCTATTAAGCAATAGAACAAATATACACTCAGGAAGTCTGAATTGTAAGTCTTGCCATAGTTTTTAAAGGAATTACTCTAGACAAGCTGTTATGAATATCATGTTCTTCCTTATAAAATGGGTATGAACTTTCAAGTCCCCATTATAAAAGTCTGCAGAATATGTTGCAAGTCATTGTATCAATATAAAAAAATGATCCTTAACCCCAATAGCCAAAAGAAGGAATGGAGACTCTAAAATAGAGGTTGTTATATAATGGGAATATTCTGCCATTGGGTTTGATTTGGAGCCATTCTTTTCTGCTCAGAGGTCTTAAAAAATAACACTGTGTTGTAAATATTTTCTCCCAGTCTGTGTCTTGCTTATTTCATTTTTGCAATTGTGAATTTTGAGAATTAAAAGATTTTAATTTAAAAAAAAAACACTGAAAAGAATGCTAAAAGAAGGGGGGTCTTCCTTTCACTTCCTTCTAGTGATATTCTGAACTGGTCAGTTGCCCAAGTACCATCAATATCCCTTCAAGGATTTGCAGGGATCATATGGCTATCAGGGCAGTTACCTCTTAAAACAAAAAATGTCTTGTTGGTCAGGAATACAGAGTCTGTGGAGGCCAGAAAGAGTTAGAAAAATAAGATTCTTTTATTATTGAACCCCTTCATGTTTTCTCGTCTTCTCTCAGAAACATGCTCTCTCAGGAACAGTGTGAGCAACTGAGTAAAAAGGAAAAAGGGGGCAGGAATCACAGTCCAACCACAAACCCATCTATTTGTAATCAGCACATAACCTCTGAGATGAAATTTGTGAATAATTCACATGCCACTTAAGCCTAGCAACGTGGACCCTAACGTTGCCACCCTGAACACTAATGAAGGAATCAGACAGCAGTACTGTTTGCCTTTGGGGACTCATCTCTCACTTCACCAAAAAGTAATTTCTGTCATTTTTGGCCATCTGGTGGCCTGGATTGTGAAGATGGAATTTCATTCAGGAAGTGCCTGAGAGCATGATGGGTCCTAAAGTCTGCCTGGATTCAAATTCCTGTTCTGCTTTTTGCCAGATCTCATTTATGCCTCAGTGCCCCTCCTGTAAATAAAATCCTCATAGGATGTCATGTCTTTATTTTAAGAATTTATTAAGATGATACATGTACAGAACCTAGGGGTTTAGATATAGTAAGTGTTTAATTAAAGTTACTTATCACTAAATTATTAGTAGTAGAGGTGATGGGAATATTAAGAATAGTAGTAGTATAGACTTTTTCCAGTGTCTACTTGTTTGTGACATACGCCTTATTAATTCATTTTTATGTTCTAAAGTATATCATGTGGTCTGTTAACACACTAAAAAAATACTTACAGGATTTCTAATGTACTGATTAACCCACATCTTTCTCCTGTTTCTAAGTGATAAGTACCACATTTTACTAAAAATGTGATGCAATCTTATACTAAATAATGCTTATTCTCCTTGGCATTTGGAGGAGAAATTGGACTCTATTTTATATATATATATATATATATATATATGGTAATACATTTAAGCTATAGTGCTAAGAAAAAAATTATTTTTATTTTATATAAATATATATACCTTTTAATATTTAAATAATTTTTTATCAGAAAATAGCTACCACATTTTCAATGTGTGACTGTATATTTTCTACAGCATTCAGATGCTTATAATGGTAGATATTCTCAACCTTATAGTACAGCTTTAGTACCTCCTTGGTTACTTGGTGAGCACATCTATAAGGACCTTAAAAGTTCCCTGGCTACTTAACATATAAGTTTAAATTAAGAAATTAAAGCTCAATTTTGCATTTTCAGTAACACAGAAAATGCCGCATGCCTGTTTTATTGACATAGTTCAATATAATATTTAATTTTGTCTTTACAGTTCCACCAAAGATCTCCAACATCTCCTCAGATGTCACTGTGAATGAGGGCAGCAATGTGACCCTGGTCTGTATGGCCAATGGCCGCCCTGAACCTGTTATCACCTGGAGACACCTTACACCAACCGGTAAGCAACCCTCCAATTTTCAGGATGCCACATTCTATTTAACATTCTGTTAGATCAAAAGGACAAGCATGCATCTTATTATTAAAACGCTAAGAAAATCAAAACAAGGTCTTATTTCCAGTCCTTATGTTATCTGCTAATGTGTTCATTTCTGTATGTTTAGAATCATAGAATTGAATATGTGTATATGTGTTTATGTTTGTGTCTATATTAATATTCATACAGATATTTATATATATGAAAATACATGTATATACATATTCATACATATATACATATTTGAATATGCATATACACATGTATATATGCATATATCTTATTTCATTTTTAATAGAATCCTTCCAAGGCAACAAATACAGGAGTATTAAGTGACTTGATTTTATATCTAAAATGTATGTCAGTTTGGAGGTTGAGTGTCTTGGGGCAATGTTTTATATGAATTAAAATTACCGAGCTTTCTGTAAGTTTGTTTTGCTTTGCTTTTAACTATAGTTTTTACTATGTATTACTTTGTGAAGAAATTAGCTAGGAATAATATAATATTGTTTGTGACTTCTGCTGCTCTGTCTTTGGCATCGGGTTCTGTGATGCATCTCTAGCATGGACCAAGCTGCATGAGTTTATCATGGATGCCAGATACTGACACAAATCCAGGAATATCAGAAAAAGATTTCCCAGGAATGTCCTCCGAATCCTCTCCCCACAAAACACCCCTCCTTTCTACCTTCACATCAATGAGGTTCTAAAAACTTCTGGGGTTTTGAAGAGTATTTGAGTATTTTACCAAATTATTTGGGATTAACTACATGTATACTACCCTACTCTATCAATTATATTTTCTTATATGGAAAACTACCTTTCCAAGTAATGTAGTCATTGTAGAATGGTGCCTGTTGTTTCATTATTCCAGAAAGAAGACCTATGGATCAATTATTCCTATAAAATGTCTTTTATTTTGATAGACAGCCCCCAAATTTTAATCAGTTTATGCCTCATGCTCTCTTATGGTTTCTTCACAAAATATCTAGAATTTAATTTATAATCTATTCGTGTAAACACCTTAAAACCGTGTAAAGCTAGGCATAAAATGGCATATATCTGCCATTAAGATATTCTAAAAGGCCAGGGTAGTGTTTTGTTTTAATGTCTTTACAAATCTCTGTATTTTGTAATTTGAGAACATGGGGTCCCCTGTGACATTATTCCTAATTTCTCAGGTGAAGATTGGACCAGCTTATGTAGTTATGCAAGCATTCTTGAAATTGTCACTCAAAATCCTATCTTATTAATACTTGCTACTCAGAATTTATTGATAATATATGCAAGCAATGTTTGACATACTTATTTGTGAAATCAATGTCAAAATTGTTTTATACCTTACATGTGGAAAAAGACACATAGGAAAGATGGAAGATATCATCCATCTTTCCTCTGAAATGAACTAAACCTTTGGAGAACATTATACCTGGATATCACTGTATTAGTCCCAAATATATTTCACCTACCCCTGCCCCAAGCAGCATCTTTCTCTAACTAGCAATTTGGTATAAATATTAATGGCCTATGTTTTACAGTTTTATCAAAGATAACTTCTAATATCAATGTGTTTGATGTTGCTAAAGATAAATTATTAATATTCTTATGTAATTTTATTTTGAAAGGTCCTTTTGAGAAAATTCCCCTTTGTTTTAAATATCCTTATGACTCTTTTCATAAACAATGTTTTTTTATATATAAATAGACCCAATGAGTTTTCATAAATGATCATGAGTCTTTCATTGAATTGACTGTTAGCAAACTCAGAGTCAAATTTATGATCCATCTATAATAGAATGTAAATTATTATATGTAAATTGCATATTAACAAAATTGATTTTTACACAATCTACATAGTAATTTATGGTATCAAATTCATATACAGACCACACTCCTATTTTCACCTTATTTTCTTGGAATTACTTTAATTTTTGTCTTATGATTTATAATTAATTTAAATGGTTATATAAATATATTATTTATAATCTCTTAATCTCTTCTATGGAACAAAGTGATGGATTAAAAAACAGGAAAAAGGGAATAAAAAGTAGGAAAATAAATTGTATTCATGTTATGGTCAAGTAATGAGCTACATTAATAGGATATTATTTCTTTTGGTATCATATTGAGTAGTAAATAATAATTTTAGGCAAAAATGCAGTTGCTACCAGAACAAGTTATGAATTCTTTCCTGTCTCTTGACTTTAGAAAAAATGTTAGACAGAACCAGTGCTTCAAGACCTTTGCCAGCCTGTCTAGGAGTTTAGGATTCATGATTAATAAACTTTCCCACAATTATGAACCTCTGATTCACACCCAGAATAAGCTGATTTTCTATGATGTTCAAATCAACAAAATAACAGAGGACAAGCTCTATCTTCCAGAGGAAAGCTAGCACTTGCATATACTCAGAGAACTCAGAGACTGCAAAATCAACTAGAAATTTTGGTGTACTCTCAAGGATTGCCAATAGTCAATACCAGGGGTCAGCAATCTATAGCCTATAGGCCAAAGCCAAACTGCCCTATTTATGTACTGCTTGTAAATAAGAAAGGTTTTTAAATTGGTAAGGATTGGGAAAAAATAAAAAGAAAAATCCTATTTTTCAGCATGCAAAAAAATATGAAATTCAAATTTCAGTGTACAAACATAAAGTTTTATTCCAACAGAGCCATACCCATTTGTTTACATTTTGTCTATGGCTTTATTTTTTTATTAAAACAGCAAAACTGAGGTTTGCAACAAAGCTTAAAATTGTATCTGTCTGGCCCATTAGATTTTACAGACCCCTGCTCAAAATGATGGCTTGGGACACAGGACGAGTATTTGCTACATTTGCCATTGATCCCACAGGGCCTTGCATATGCCTTCCATCAAGTTCCTTCAGACATCTGAAGAAAAGAACTTTCTTTTTCTATAGTTATCTATCTAGACACTCTCTGTGGGTCAAATTCAGTTCTGGCACCTGCAGAACTAGCATCCTGATGCATTTGCAGATTCAAAGACAAACTGTTCCCATTACAATGGCTATTAATTCCCAAGCTTATTCTTTCATCTCTTTCACATCTGGCCTAAATAACCACCTGATCACAATCATATTCCTGGTGACAGGAGAGAGAACTCGCCTGTGCCATTCTATAAAGGAAACTTGGATGTTTTGTGTGTGGGTTTTTCATTCCTATCAAAATTTGGAAACTGGGTGATCTTTTTAAGTCTATCATGCAAAGCCTTTTCTTGGAGACACCTAAGGAAGAGACTTGGTCCCTGTGTGACAGCAAAGCCGACTGCAAACTGTGGTCATGTGAGAAAAAGAAAAATCCAACTAGCTTTGTTCAATTATTAATTGTGCCTTCCACTGTGCAGAGTAAGACTATGGTCCAGAGGAAAAAAAAATGTACCTGTAATTAGCTCAACCCCACAGGGACATCAAGCCCTGAAAGGGAAAAGATTCCACACATTTGATGCATGGATTCCATGTCATTTGATGACATGAGAAAGAGAAAGGAAAGAAAGATGCATGATGTATTTTATTTATTTTAATAAGGAAAAGGATATTTATTATCTCAGAATTTTGTTCTTTTATTTATTTAATTTTTGAACTATGGCTAGGCTATTTTGTTTCTCTTTCTTTTGATACTTGCAGTTTGTTTTCAAGTATATTGCAAGTATTTCTGAAAAGAGAAATTAGAAGATTGGTGAACTTCTTCTATGTACAAAGTCAATGCATTTACCTGACCAGGACTAGAAGAAACTGATACTTTATGTGCTTGTCTTTCTTATACTTATGATTTCTTATTTTTTTTCTCCTCTTAGTTATTTTACATAGTTCAAGTGATGTGTCATGCATGTGGTTATTAAATGTGACCTATTTTCTCCCTTAATTAAGTTAGACTTTCATAATCCTGTGACTCCCAGGGGGCAATTGCACCATAACATGTATTTTCTATGGAGTGTTTGATCTCTCTTCTGTGAGCAATACTGTTCCCCTCTTCATTTAACTTTGTTTCTAAATCATTCTCTTACCATCATGAGATAATCCCTTTCTCCACTGTTTATCATGTGATGTCAGGTTTGCTCAGGCTTACAGAAACAGTTTTTCTACAAAGTGTTTACAACCTCAGTAGCATTTTCGACCTGGAAATCTCAAAAGGCATAGTGAGGATTATCCCTTTAAGCTGAGAACAACTCAGGAGGTATTGTGTAATTTTCTCTATCCAGAAGCCATATTTGACATCAACACAAAGAGTATAGCAGTGTTACTTAGAAAATATTTTGTATTTTGATGGAGTGAGTGGGAGAACATTGTACTAGGAGAAGCCAATAATACCCAAGGAGTCTGAAATTCCATTTGCTTCTTAGACCTTGGGTTTTAATCACTTGGTCTAAGATTGACCTTTCAATTCGTTTTTACATCTGAATCCTAGACTAATGGTTCTCTTGAACTCAATTCATGCTCTGACTTATTTCCATCTGTATAGCTCATATCGTTTTTACTAGCATAGTCTCTGGCTACATGAGTTTGAGAGAAATATATACTGTGAATTCATTTATGTTAGTTAAATTCAAAACTAAAATTACAAGTACCTATTACCTGACCTTTCCACTTAGCATTTTAGAATCTAGGACATCATGTTAACATGTAGAACATATCATCTACACATTAAGTTCTAGGAAGTAATTTCTCTGGGGTTTTCTCATATGAACTTTCCAGCAGGTTCTGTGAGTCTATCTTGGTAGCATATGAATGAAGAAGAGTCAAATCTAGGCACTTTGCTGATAAAGACTATTGACCACATGGTCACAATTCAAAGGAGAATAATGGTTCAACTTGTTCTATTAATTGCCTTCATTTTATCCTTGCATTTAAAATTTTTAATATTCCCATTTTCTTTTTTAAAAAGTAGATAAAATAAGAAAACGTATTTTTTTTCCTCAGCAGCTTGTAGGTTGATTTCAAGATATGTCATCCATCAATACAAAATTATATTCAGATTAATCTTGATCTCCCTCTCACAGATCATTCATTTGGTTGAAATTATTTATACAGTTCACATTCTGTAAAAAGACACATTGAATAGTAAGACAGACAAGGTCCCTGCACAAATGGAGCTTGTAGTTCAACAAGAGAACAGAGCATTAAACTAATAATTGCATGAGTAACCCTTTAATTAGATTCATACATTATAAAGGAAAATTATAGCATTCAATAAAACCATAAAACAGGGCCATATAGCAAAATCTGCAAGGCCAGCAGAGTCTCCTGAGGGGCTGTTATGCTGAGATCGCAAGAATGAATAGGACCTGGCCAAGAAAATAGGAGAAGAAAGGATATCTTAGGAATGGAAAACAGCATATATAAAGACCTACTTCATTTAAGAATTTGCATGGACATCTTTATGGGAAATGGGGATAATAGCTACTATTTTGTTATGGTAATTTTCAAGTTTCAATCTCTTGTTTTAAACACACAAAAAAAGTTGTTCCTGCTTTTTAATATTTCCATGTTTCTTTTCCCAAGGGCAAAAAAAAATAGGCTTTCTTTTTTTTTCTTGTATATTGATTTTCAGTACACCAATATGCATCACTATATATACTGCAATATGTAATAATGTATATACTACATTATAGATAGATGTGCATATATAAACATTATAGACTGCTATATAGTTTCTTTGTGCAACAAATATATGGGCAGCTACTTGTGTGTATGTATATCTTAAATTTAGGCCAAACACATATTCTTTCCCTATACAGATGACTCCATAAAGTCCAATTAAGTAAATGCAAATTCTTTTCCAGTAACTTCTCATTAAAAAAATGTGTAATTTACAAAATAAGATTACTAATTCAATTGCATGATTACTGGCTGACCCTACCCAAAACTAAAACATCTTGGAAATACAGAAACTTATACTATCACCCTTTAAACAGTGGAGATCTCCACAACCTAATGTGCTGACTCTTCTTGCAAAGGTTGGCAAATGCCCCAGCAATGCCCTTATGCCCCATTCCTACCCTTTTCCAGATGTCACCAAATATCAAGAGTACTCTGCCCAAAGAGAAATGAATTAGCCCAGTGTGTTCTTGAAGGACTACCTTGGACTTCAGCGCTGCAAGCTATTGGGGAATACTGGATACAGGAAAGGCAGTATCTTAATTAGAACTTTACACATGACTGAATATAGCAGTAATACAAGCCCACATCTCACATAACTTTGTTTTTGCCAATATTCCAAGTAGCTTGTTTTTAAAACTGTTATTAAAATCAAAGAATTTTCATGAGAATTAAATAAAAGTAAGATGGCAAAGTTAATTATAATTGATATTATTGTTAATATTTATTGTAATTATTAGTTATTTACACATTAGATGCCAATATTGATAATTTTGAAGGAGATTGATAATTTGATACAAAACAACCTCAATTTTTTTCTTTCTTCAAGTTTAGCCTCCATTCCAACACAACATCCAGGGGGATTTTAAAATGTTATCACCAAGGCTAATGTTACTATTTTATTACTTATACTGTATCACATATCAACACACTCACCCAAGTTGTTCTTTTTTCAGTGTGTCTTTTTCACAAGGAAATGATAAAAAGAGTGACTTGTTAGAGATTTTCTGGTGTGGCTTGTTTATGTGTCAATCCTTCTCCTTGGGGACAGTTTTCCCAGAGTCTGGCTATTAACTATAGCTATATAGAACTTATGAGGCTAAATTACAGCACTTGTTATTTTTTTCCAAGACTGATGTTTCAGAAGAAGATTGTACTATCTTCCAAAAAAAAAAAAATACCTGCAATGTTCAGAAATGAGCCATTGAATAGTAACAGAGGGGTTCTACACAGAAAAGAAATACATACAGACACAGACACAGATACAGACACAGACACACACACACACACACACACATACACACATACATATAGCTTGTATAATAATATTATACATATATAGTCAAATGTATTAACAAGATCAAAGTGATCATGAAATTGTTAAAATGAGCAAATATATACCTATTAAAATGTATCAAGTTAAGTGTAGGTTGAGTTACTTGAGATTCAAACAAGCCACTGAAGAAATAACAGGATTCACATCACATTGATATGGCTCACCTAAATGGAGAAAGTTGAGTTAGGTTGCACAGTTCTTCTGGATTGCCCACATTTGGCTTTGGAAACTTGACTGTGGATGTTAGCTTGGACCTAGCCTAATATACTTCAGGAGATGCCAAAGTAGATCTGATTTGGGTCCTTGCCAACAGGGACAGTCACAGGTCCCATGAATCAAGATATGGTTTTCAGAAGGAGAGGGCCCAGAGGATTCATTCCAAGAGGGATTTATGGTAATGGATAAAAGTTGTCCAAACCCCGAAATGTGAGAGTGATCCTAGTTTCTTTCTCTTTCTTTTCCCCAGAAGTGATTCGTTTTACACATTGTTTTGATTATTTTAATAACTGCCAATCCATTCACCTGTCCTCATTTACACCGTCACAGTATAGGTCAGCCAATATTTTCTCTCACCTGTATTTCATTAATTTTCCAATTGGATCCCTTTCTTCTATTTTTCAATATAAAATCAGTCAAGTTAATTTTCCTGCCTAATTTCCCAATTTCCCAATGCCTTTTGAATAAAGTTCAAACTACTTAGCAAGGCATTAAAGCCCTTATTCAACTATTCTCCTATCCCTAAATCTCTAACTGCCCAACTTTATGCAGTAGATAGATTATAATCCTTATATTTTAAGAATGTGCTTTGTTCATACCTCCTAGTTTTCCACTTGAAACATGATTCATTCTTCCACATATGTCATCATTTTACCAGCATAACTTCTTGCAAGAATTTTAAATGAGTCTTCCTTCAGGAAGAAATATTATACAATTATTGAAAATACATTTATTTGTCTTTTCTCTAGTTTGTAAGATCTCTAAATATGCAGAAACTTTCCCTTATTCATATGTATATCCTCAGGACATTGCTTGGCGTCTTTTAAGTGCTTAATGGAGTTAATAAGAATTTTTAAAAAATAAGAAAGTATTACTGAGAAATAGCTCACAAAGGATAAGTGAAATACACACTGATAAAGCAAAAGTGAATAGAAATAGTACAAAAGAAAGTTACCTTGAAGTGCTGATACCCATCTATCTTGCATTTTTATCCACTGAGCTATGGGGGTGCTATGAAACTTTCATATTCTTTTATCTAAACTTTTGACTTTCTTTTATCAATCTTTTGTTATCAGTAATTGTTACTTTCCTTTCCAGGAGTTATCACATTCAGTTATTGTCTTAAAATTTTCTTTACATTTTTTGCAATCTATTTTGTTCATGAAAGCAGGCATCTTCGTGTTGTTAGTTTCCATCTTTGTACCAGGCACAGAGCTAGTGCCCAATAAATATTTGTGGTATAAATACTAAATTACTTATTGTAATATTTGTTAAAACTTGTGTAAAGTTTACATTTAAAGAACAGAGCCTCCATAGTTTTGCTGTATTATGTCATATGTGTCTCTAAAATATAGGATTTTTTTTTTCCTTAAGACCTTCTGACATGTCTGCTGCAGGTTTCTGTATTTGGGAGAGGACTTTTTTCTTTATATGTGTGTTGACAAAGCTGTCAGCACTGTCACTCCAGTGAATGGGAGCTATAATATGGATGTTTGTGTGACAGTAAAAAGTTTCAAGTCCACCTGGTTTTTGCAGGTAGTAATAGTGCACAGGTTTAGTTAACCTAAAAAAAAAAGAAAAGAAACATTCATTGTAGAGCTGTTTATAAAGCCTCCTATGCATCTTTATAAAACACCTTTTCTGAAGGTAGCCACCTGTGAAGGAACTGGCATTGTCAAAATTAGTCAACTGGATTTCCAAAACTGGCTGATCATCAGATTTATCCAGAGTAGAGGCAAAGTTTCTAAAAATACAGATTTCTTGCTCATGCCACATTAAATCATCTCTTTTGGTGAAATCAAGGTTCTTATAGAAGTAAATCCTCCCCATCAATCAGATGACCAGCCAGGTGAGCAGAATGGTGACTGTAAGTACAGGACAAAACATTGAAAGAACTCGAATGTGCCGGGAGATTTTCTGGAAAATCTTATTAAAATGTAAATTCAGATTTAGTAGATTGAGGTGGAGCCTGCAATTCTGCTTTCATAGCATGCTCTCAGGTAATGGGAATGTTGCTGGTCCCATAGTTTGAGCGTCATTCAAGATCTGCTGGACAAAATAAGTTGCTAGATACAGAGAAATATATAGATGTTCTAGCAAAAAGAACAACTAGGTAAGTCTCACAGTAAATGTAGAATTCACCAAGTGATGTTATAATTTTTTAATTTTTAATTTCAGCATCATATTACCTAGGAACTTATAAGAAATAGATCAGGAAGTAGCACAGAAGAAAATAAAAATAAAATGGTTTTGAGAAATAGGATTCTTTCTTCCTATTGCCTGACCATCAAATTTGTCATAACCTTAGAACTTTATAGACATATAGAATATGGATCCCAGCATGGACCTACTAGATCAGACTCTTCACTCTGTGAAGACCCCCCAGGTGGTTTGTATGCAAGATGAAATTTGAAAAGCCCTGGAATACTTTTTTTTTTTAAAGAGAGAGTGAGAGAGGAGAGAGAGAGAGAGAGAGAGAGAGAGAGAGAGAGAGAGAGAGAATTTTTTTTTAATATTTATTTTTTAGTTCTCGGTGGACACAACATCTTTGTTGGTATGTGGTGCTGAGGATCGAACCCGGGGCTGCACGCATGCCAGGCGAGCGCGCTACCGCTTGAGCCACATCCCCAGCCCAGTAAGAAAGGATCTTGAGTTAAGAGAAAGCCATTTTCTTTAGCATTTGAAGTTTAGAAATTGAAGACATTTCCCACTTTTCTATCAAGGAGTAATGTTAATCTTCATTCCTTCCCTCCAAATGCATTCTTGCTAGGAAAAGAGAAGAAGCCATGTTCTAGAGATGGGGGTTGGGTACTGTACTGTGCCACTGAATATTTATCACCAGAAAAGAGAACATCTAATGCTCTACCTGCTACATCATATGCCGCTGCTAAATATTTCAGGAAAAATTTAGCTTACTGGATGAAGAGATGCAATCTGAATGACAGTAGGCACTTTTCTCATCATCTTTTATAATAGCTTTATCTGCAAAAGGTAGACAATAATATGTGGCTTGCCTGCCTTGTGCTGCTGCTTTGAGGGATCAAATAAGAAAATGAATATGAAAATAGTTTGCAAAGTGTAAAACTCTCCACAAATGTAAAGCGATGAGAGGGAGAAAGAATGCAGAATTAGGGATTAGAAAATCTGAGTTCGAGCCCCTGCTCTCCATATTATACTGTTGGAGCAGATCCTTTGAACTCTCTACCTTTCAACTGTGAAGTATAAATAATGGAATGGCTACTCATCTACCAAAATCCCTGTTGTCTCAAGTAGAATAAGGTATATGAAAATGGCTATCAATAAGCATATTCAACTGCTATTTATTGTTACCATTGTTTTAGATTCCATAAAGCAAAATGTAGACCTAAATTACAATAATCATTTTGGTTAAATGATAGAAAGAACTAACTTCAAGAGTTCTTTTGCTTGACCAATAAAAGAGTAAAACCATAGAGTCTCGCAATAGTCTGCAACAGTTGATCTTAGAGAATGGTCCACAAACCAGCAGCATCACATCACCTAGGAACTTGTTAGAAATGCATGTTATCAAACTGCACACCACACTTAACTAAAATCAGAAACTCTGGGCATGAAGCCCAACAATTTGTATTTTTTAACAAGCTCTCTAGGTTACTTTGATGCACAATCAATCTAGAGAACCTTTGCACGAAAGAAAATGTGTCTTTCTGAGATAGTGAGGGCTGTGTGCCGTTTCTACCAAGCACAAGTATAAGAGTAACTGGGATTCTTTCAAAGACCGGATGTGTGTGTGTGTGTGTGTGTGTGTGTGTGTGTGTGTATAAAACGATTTGATATACAAATATGTTATCACATTTCTTTGATTAGAATTTCTATCACTTTAGATGAAGAGTTTGAAAGTAACAACTACACAGAAAATTCCCACTTTGTCTTTTCCTATCTACATTCTAATGATGTTTAAGGCTAACATACCACTTAAAATGCGCACACATTTCTGAAATTCTCATCATTCTCTTGGCATATTCATTTGCAAGTCTCCCAGTACACTAAGGCTGCAATTCATCCTAATAAAACAGAGAAACCTCTATAGGTGATTCAAATAGGGTCACACTGCTCACAAAAGACATGCCAATAAAATCACCCCATGTCACTTAAGAAACTTTGTGAGAAATAAACTTCTTTGAAAAAAAAAAGGAAAAACAAGAAAGAAAATACTTTGTCATTTCCTTTATGTGTCATTTACATTCACTTTATGAATCAAATTAGGTATTTGTCTCAAGTTGGTCAACAATTCAAAAGCACAGGAGGCTCCTTGAAGTCACATGATTGCTAAATTGTGACTGTCTGCTGTTGACTGGAGTGTTAAAATCTGATGAAGGGAAGAAGGAAAAAAAACTTTAATAATTCAGCTAGCAAATATCAATGCAAATAAGATCTAATTCTTCAAGGTATTCTAGTAATAAAAACTGAAATGTCAGTCTTTGAATGACATCAGTCTCACATATATATAACTATTTTTCTGCCTGGTCACTGAAGCAGATAGATCCGGATCAGAGCATGAGGGATTTTAAAGGCAGATGGGAAAATAGGCACAGCAACTTAAGTCCTCAGAGAACAATTTAAGAAATGTTTTCTATTCACAAGAACTCCATTCTCTTCTATTCCACCCAAAAACCTGCGGGAAATTGTTTGAAATTGCAACAGATTATGTATTCCAGAATTTTACCTTAAAACAAAAATCATTTCAATGATAGCATGGAATTGAGGATTTAGCTGCCCGTCACTGAGGATCACTTGCTGTGGACATAGAAGTAGTCAGTGAGGCAATTCTTTAGGTAATTCTACAATTTAGACTTTCTTTTGGAGCCATCTAGGAGAAGATGAATGAATTTCCCAGCAGAGAGATTTCTTTTCTAGTAAAGTATTTAATTGTGGTAACTATGTTTACTGCACATGAAATGATCTCGATAAGCCAACCTATTTAAAATAATAAAATAAGCACACTTATTAAAAAAACAGTTACTCAGGATATTATCGACTTGAGCTAATATAATAAAATACCATCGACTTGGGTTTAAAGTACAGATATTTATATTCCCACAGTACTGTGAGCTAGAAGTCCATGATCAGTATGGCCACTTGGTCAGTTACTGGGGAAGCTCTTTAGTGGCTTATAGATGGCTGCCATTTCCCTGGATGCTTCCATTACTTCTTCTTTTATGTTTGTGGAGTCAGTAAGCAAATTATCTGGCATCCCTTCTTAAAAGGGCACTGATCCTTCCATTGTCTTCCAAAGGCCCCACCAGAAATTCTATTACACTGTAGATCAGGGATTCTACATACAGATTTTTGGGAACACAGTTTAGTCCACAGCTTATATCTGCCCTCCTAGTTCTTGCCACTTGAATTTCTGACACATCTGTTTTTCTTTGAGCTCTGTAGTCACAGATTTGCCCTGTTGTCATTTTTCTTGAGGATTAGGTGCACCCTAGAGTTAAATTCTCTCTAAAATGCAGAATATGCAGTCTTAATCCAGAAACCAAATGTACCTTATTGCTTTTTGCCTTCCCCAATTCCAAATGCCCTGTCGGTAGAGCCAATCCTGAAAGTCTTCTCTATACAGTCAAAGAAACAGGAGGAGACCCAAAGCACATGCCATTGAGTTATTCCTGTGACACACCAAGGCCAGACTGAAAGGAAAATTTGCTTTATGCAAGTGTGAATAGCTGTAACTCTCTAGCCTTGGCAGTTCTGTTACTGATTATTGCTAGAGGAGATAATTCCCCCAGGAACATTTAAGTATTCTAAGCTCTCCACACCAGGCTGACTCAGCTGCTGCATGTCAGAGTGGATCAGGGGCTCTGCTGAGGCAGTGTGCAATGTTGCTAAGCCTTTGAGAACGTATGTGAATCTTCACTCAGCTCTGTTCCTTGTCAAAGGTGTGGTTCTGCCAAGGAAATGTCTGGCAGCAGGGATAACCCATAATCTTATCTATCCTGCTGTGGAAGAGTAGGAGACTGGTGACTGGGGAGGGATGAAGAGCCGCGACTCTGGCTAGCCCATAAGTACTGCATCTTGCTTCTGACCTGATCTTCCTGAGGAGAGAGGCTAAGAGGTATGTTAGCAGATCCAGAAAAAAAGTCATTCTTGATCTTAGCCTCCTGAGGTGGTTCGTTTCTGAGTTCAAACAGGTTCTCAATAAATACAAAAACACGAGGAGCCAGGTTTTTTTTGGGGGGGGGGGCGGTGGGGGGGTTCTTTCTTCTACAAGAGAACTTCCAGGAGATTTGAACAAATCCAAATGGTTATTTAGGGCTTTTCTCACCATGGTATCTATTACCACCAGTAACTTTACTGTTGTTGTTGTTATTACTACTACTACTACTACTGCTACTGCTACTACTACTACTACTACTATAACTAGAAAGAACTTCATTAGTTTGTCAATGATGGGATGCCTATGCCATGCCCATTCTGTCCAAAGTACTCTCATTAATAATTACTGATTTTTGTAGAAACTACAAACCACTCACCCTGAGAAATTCCTTTAATTTTCAGGACCTATTCCCAGCCCAAGATTATAGCTCTATAGGAGACCCAATATGAATCACTTATCAGGACCAGATAGCCAAGAGAATTTCCAGGGTTTCATTCCTTCACCAGTTAGTAGTAAGGCCTCTGTATACACTTTTCTTCTTGTTGACCTTTCATAAGAAACCAAACATGCAACAAGTGGCATAAAGATGTATACATATAATTGCACACTCATACACATACACACACACACACACACACACACACACACGACACATTTGTTAGATTATCGGTATGATTTTAACTTGATATTATTTTTGTTACCAATTTTAATTAAAATGTTTTGCTTGTGTCATTTCAATGATGAACATTAATTATGATGAAATATTAGCTGGGTTTTTTCCCCTAATTTTTCACTCTCAGAGCATTCCATTCCTGAAGTGGAAAATAAACCGTTGAGGACCACATTGTATATGATATTGAAACCTTGCATGCCAACTGAAGTTTTTAATTTTTTAATTTTTTAAATAAATACTGTAATGCCTCATGAATTCTCAGTTTATATCATGAGAAATTTCTGAGACCTAGTTGTAATCAGGAATCCCTCAGTTTTCTTTAGTATTATTTGTCAAACTATTTTGATACCTGCATTTGTTTCCTGCAACTATCACAACAAATTATCACAAGCTTGGTGACTTAAACAATACAAATGTATTCTCTCACTATTTTGGAGACCAGGGGTCCAAAATCAAGGAGTTAATGGGTCCCTCTAACAGTTCTGGGGAGAACCTTTCTTTGTATCTTCCAGCTCTTGGCTTTCCTTAGCTGTCTGCCTGTCTTCACTTCTCTTTTGTGTCTCAAATCTCCCTTTTCTTACTTTCATTATTATAATAATCATTGATTCAGGGTCTCTCTTGATATTATTTAATTAAGTACCTCTGCAAAAACCCTTTTTCTAAATAATGTTCACTGGCATTCGAATTAAGGAATTGGGCATGTCCTTTTGAGGACTACTATTCAACCTACTGAAATCTGTTTTGCAGAGAAAGTTGGAGTATAACAAGATTTGAGTGGAACAAACCCAAATGACTATTGAAAGGCAAAGTTTGGGGAGTCACACTGATTGTCATAGTTAAGTCAAATGTAATCAAATATTGCCTTTCTACTCAAATAGTCTGTGGAAAAGACATTTTATGTGTTATGTAATTTTCTGAGTTTATCTATAAAGACAAAGTTCTTTTTTAGGTAAACACAGAGGAAATATGCATTATATCTAAGAGGGTACAATTAGGAAGTAAGATAACCTGGGTTTGAATTTTATTCATGATTTCCTAGCTGTCTGACCATGGTTAGATGACTTCCTTCAGCCAAATAATGACCTATAAAATGGAGGCATGATAGGACCTTCTCCTTACTCTTGTACAAATTAAAGAAATAATGTTGATGAAGCACTTCCCATAATACATGACTGTTAAACTCTCAATAAAGATAGTTGCTATTATTCTTGTTCCATTAAAATTTCTAAAGAAAAAAATATGTAGTCTATGTACAAATCACTAACTCCCAGTGACTGTGCCTCCAAGAGTATCTAGAGTATTTGAGTTGTAGCAAATTGTTTCTAGATACTGGGGGTTGAACCCAATGCCTTGTGCATGTGAAACAAGTACTCTACCAACTGAGCTATATCCCAGTCCTGTTTCTATGTCTTAATCAGGCTTGAAAACAGTGAAATCACCAGGCATGGTGGCTCATACCTGTAATCGTAGTGGCTCAGGAGGCAGAGGCAGGAGGATTGCAAGTTCAAAGCCAGCCTCAGCAATTTAGTGAGGCCTAAAACAACTTAGTGAGACTCTGTCTCACAATAAAAAATTTAAAAGGGATCAGGGGCTGGGGATGTGACCCAGTGGTTAAGTTCCCAGGGTTCAACCCCCAGTATGAAATAAAGAAACAGAAAATGGTGAAATTATGGATCTTGTTTTTTCAAACATTGCTTATAAAATATTTGTCAGGTGTCCTATATAAGTTCTAATGGTTTTGCAAATTACAAGGCTTCTGAAGCACCCAAATATGAGGTAAAAGAGAAATATCCAACATAATTCAGAGGCAAGCAGCCAAAGCCAGCTAAGGGCAAAAGGTGAGTAGAGAGGACATTTGTCTATGGCTGAAGAACAGAAGCCCAGGTTTGCTTGACCTGTGTGTACTTTCTTCCTGTCTAGACATTTTGTCCACAGAGCTATAACCTCCCAAGCCCCTTGGCTAGTCTCTCTCTCACAATCTTAGTTTTGACTTTCGCATGTTCTTTTGGTACACTGGTTTTTTTTTTTGTTTTTTGGTTTTTTTTTTTCACCTCAAGGGATGCTCTCCCGCTCCTCTTGCAATGTGCAGAGATGCAGAGGTGCACATTGCTGCTAGGAAGGTGGCCAAATCTGCATACTCAAAGGCCTGTCAGATGGCATCCAATGTTCGTTCAGTCTGGCTTTCTGCCTCCTCATCTCTCCTGCCCAGTCTCCACTTGTGCTCTCTACTGTCTAGCACCAGGAAAATATTCTCCATCTTTCATGTTTTAACTCCAAATTCTTCCAATTTTTAAATCAAAGCTTTAAGAAAGAGAAGTTTGAGCAACTCCCATCTTCAGACATAAGCAATGGCAGGCCCCTCCAGCCAGATGGGTGCTTGTCTGGTTTGCCCCTTTCGTGCTGGCCTTGACCAGGGGAAGGCAAGAATCTGACAGTAAAACTTCTTATGAGCTTTATTCCAGTAACTATAGGTAATCCCATGAGACAGAATAATGAGTCCCCTAAAATGTCTACATTCTAATCTTCAAGGCCTGTGAATACCTTACCTTACATGGCACAATGAACTTTGCAGATGTGATCAAGATCTTTAGACGAGCAGATTATTCTAGATTATTTGGATAAGCCCCATGTAATCACAAGGGTTTACATCAGAGGGAAGCAAGAAGGTCCAAACAAAGAAGGAAATGTGAAAAAGGCAACGTAATTAGTGGAGAGATTTGGAGATTCTATACTCGTAGCATAAATGCAGAGGAGGTGGCCAAAAGCCAAAAACTGCAGTCAGTTGCTAGAAGTTGGACATGATAAGAAAACAGATTCTTCCCTATAGCCTCCAGGAGGATCTCAGCTGTGCTGACACTTTTTTTTTTTTTTTTTTTTTTTTTTTTTAGTCAGGGAGATCCATTCTGCCTGCTCACCTCTAGAATTATATAATAATAAACTTGTATTGTTTTAAACCACTAAATTGTGGTATTTTTTTATATTAGCAACAGGCAACTAATACAAGGAATTTCCCCTCAGAGTTGTTCTAGTCAGAAAGTGTTATAAAATCGGCTTGCGCTTTTGGGAAGAAACAAGAGGATACTGAGCATAGCGTCTGTACTGAATTACTTTTCTGGCATAATGAGGAAACCTGGGGAATTGAGGTGCTCTGATCAATGATGTCAGCAAATATGTTATCACTTGTGATTAATATTCAAAGAATTGTGTTATTATAAATTATAGTGAAAAAATATGCCAAAAGAAGCTTTTTTTTTTTTATGATCCACAAAGCACTTCAGGAACTTGCACTGCCTCAGGGTAATCGTTGTGAACATCAATTATAATTGTACCAATGAAGCACAGAAGTGCCACCAGTAGTAATATTTCCAGGTGATGAACACTAGACAAACCATCATTTACTAAGATATAGTGCCTAGACCATGTCTATTAAATTACAACTTTGGGGAAATGTGGTAATTTGAGATAACTGTTTCAGCATTTAAACTTAATCATTTCAGGTATTGTCTTGAAATTTCATGGGGAGAGAGACAAGGTGAGATAAAAGGAGGTCTCATGGTCACTATTAAATGAGGCTCTTGAAATGTTGGCAGGACAGCTCAGCATCCATGTTTTGTTTTAGTCTCACTTGGCAAGTATATGGGATGTCCTTAACTTCAGTGTTGTGAATCTGCAAAAAGATGCATTATTTTTCTTACCAGTGTTTGAAAAAAATGTCATTTATTTGAGGGAAGAAGCAATATCTTTTATTTCTCACTCCCTCCATCCTTATGTTGTAGCTGACTAAGCTTCATAGACTAGAATCAGCTCCAGAACCAGGTCTGCAGCAGGTACTTGGTGAATAAATAAGTGAATGTTAGTTCTTCAGGTGACAGTAGCTCACAGGGGGGTAGCACCGGGTCAACGGAGTGTCCTCCCACAGGTTACTTTGGTTAACCCACAGATGCATGATGGAGTGACCATCAGCCTTTGAAGAGGCATGGTAGTGATGCATAGTGACTCCAGAGTCACACAGCCAGGGATGGGAAACTGGCTCCATCATGCCCTGCCTGGGCATTATAACAAAATTTTACTGAATCTTCACTGAGTCTCAGTTTCTCATGTATAAAATAAGCAAATAAATACAGTAGGTAAGAAGAATTTCCATGTCATCAAGTGGTTTATGACAATGAAGTGAGATAGTCCCCATGGTGTAATTTAGACCCCTGTGCCTGAGACACATCAAGGATTCTGTAAATCACAGATGTTGCCACTTTCAGCTGACAGACAAGGGAAATGAAGACCAGAGGCATAAAATGACTTAGCCAAAGTCCCTCATACCAGAAGGGAAAATCTGGCTCAAATTCTGACCTCTTCCCTCTATTGTGTAAACACCTGTGTTCAGAATCTATAATTTCACTTTTTTCTTTGTTTTGTTGTTGTACACACACACACACACACACACACACACACACACACACACACACACACACCTGTATTGCTGCCTGCCTGGCTTCCATTGCTGGGAAGAAGCACTGGGGAACTCCACATGTTCCTGTCAGAAACCTGCTAATGGCAGATGACAGCTGTGCAGTGACAGAAGCTGTATGCTGCAAGGGCCAGTCCCCTACAGAGAGGAGCAGTTTCACTTCAACCCTAAAATGGCATTCAGCTTTATCCTCTTTCCCATGTGAGCCTGTGGCAGTCTCTCTGCCCACCCAACCCCTGTGATCATATGGCACTTGGTTTATCTTGGTTTATCTACCCTTTATAAACCCACCAACTCCAGGAAAATGGAAAAACCTTTTGGCAGAAGTGGTTCACCAAATCACTCCCACACTTCTAAGAAGACAAGGCTGCTGTGGCACTTCCAAAGCTTAGAGAGAGAGATCGGTGTCTTGTCAAATTACAGGCAGCCTTAAGGATTTGAGTCACTTTGCTTATCCTTCTTCCCCTCAGGCTCAGCTTCCAAACCAGCCTCTCTAATTTATGATATGATGGGTCCCACATATTGGGATAAGCACAGCATATTAGCTCTCCAGGAGCTGCCAAAAGGGCAGTAGCTATTTTTTTTTTTTTTTTTGCTTTAGGTTTTGAGGCAAAGAGATTTTGACAAATGGTTCACGTCCTTGGGGATGAGAAAGCAGCAAGCCTGGAATAGCCAAAGAAGAGGATGATCAAAACAAGGGGGACACAGACTGACTCTCGATTTTCCCCAAATCTCTCTTTATATAACGGGGGGAAATCATTCAAGTTGCAAATCCTGCTGCTTGTGATCTGGAAGATTTCTGTCACTGCATATGCAGCTGAGCAGGGGATGATCTCAAAACCTCATCGTTGTTTCCCACACCCCAATCCTGGCATCATTTTTCAAGGGATTTGTTTTGTATTTTCAATGTTAACACACTGAGCTGGGAAAAGATGCCAGCCCTGTGAGCAGCAGCAACACAGCTTGGTAATTGGTTTTTAAATGCTCTTTTGCTTTAAATTGATACCATGGTTCTTTCATTCTTCTTCCCTGGAGGAATGTCAATCTTTTATTTTTTGAAGGGTGACTTTTTTTTTTATCCTATGAGAATTCAGGGACAAGCTTACAATTCCTAGCTCTCTAATTAAGGATTCTTAAGAGGAGATACATGTTAACCTACCAAGCAGCTACTGGAAAGGATACTGAACCAGGAGATGGAAGAATTGAGTCTCTGGTTCTGCCTCTGCCTCTGATTATCTGTACAACCTTGGACAGATCCCTCTTCCTCTCAGTGGACTTGCTTATGAATAATATCAACAACTTAATCTATATTTGTGTATCTTAAACTTTTCTATGCAGAGCAGTCACCTGGGGGGGGTCCTATTAAAATTCAGATTCTGATTCCTCTGGGGGCTATGGGATGGTAAGCTCTCAGGTGACAACGATGATGCTGGTCATATGAATCATGACTTGAACCTCGAGGATCAAGAACGTTGTTTCCCTAAGCATCGTCTAGTGACCACCATATGTCTTTCAAGGGTTCCTTCCCTTCCTTTTCCTGAATCCCACATATTGACACCATCTTTTCTGCTAAGCACTATTTCAACCCATCATCTCTCTTCTGGGCTACTTCAGTAGTCCACCAACTGGTACCCTGCTTCCACTTTCCATGCCCCTCGATTTCCCTTCCAGTCACTAGAACATCCTTTTAAAAATGTAAAGTGGGGTCATATCACTCCCCCAGATCAAATGAATGACTCCAATGGGCTTCCAGAATCCCAAGGAAAACAATCCAGGCATTATCCTGGCCTTCCATGATTTAGCGGATCTCTATCCAATCCATCACCTATCATTCTCCCTCCCACTCTGTGCCCTAATGGAATGGTTCACAGCTGAGAATGGCATTGCTTCCCAGGAAACACTTGCTACCCCCTGGAGAAAATTCTGGTTATTACAACTGGGAGGGTACAACCAATATATGGTGAGTAGGGCCAGGGAAACTGCTAAAATCCTGCAAAAATGCACAGAAAAGCCCCATCCTACAAATAATTATTTAGCCCAAATTGCCAATAGTTCTACTGTTGAGAAACTCTGCTGTAGCTGCACTATATTAATTTGTATTACTCAAGGTTACTAAGTTCTTTCCTACCTCAGGGCCTTTGCTCTTGTTACAGCTTCTGTGCCTGCTCTGCTCAAACTACTAGATACCTATACACACACACACACACACACACACACACACACACACAAACATATACCCACATCTATCTTCAGCTCAAATATTAATTCCCTAAAGAAAGTTGTCATGATCACCTTTGCTCACACACTCCCAACTACTCTTTTTCCACTGTGCTATTTTAATTCCTTGTAGCACTGTCACTATTTGAAAGTTTATTATTTGCTTATTTATGACATTTTTATCTGTAGCTCCACAGTATAATATAAATTCCATAATCCCATGATGGAATTTGCTTATGCCGTCTAATCCACTGCTGTACCCTTGGTGACATTCCTCTATCTTAGAAGGGTGACCAGAGCATGTTTACTGCCCACTGATATATGTTGAATTAATGAGCAAATGAAGGAACATACACTTGAATCCACTCAGGTGTATATTTTTTTAAAATATAGAATTCCAAGCCTTTCTCCAGACTTACTGAAACACAATCTGTTGAGCATAGGGTCCAGGAATCTACATGTTTTTTATTTGTTCTATTTAGCTATACAGGAGAGTATATTGTATTTGACATATTATATATACATGGACTATAACTTATTCTAATTAGGATTCCATTCTAGTAGTTGTACATGATGTGGAGTTTCACTGGTTGTGCATTCATACATGAACACAGAAAAGTTATGTCTGATGCATTCTACTGTCTTTCCTATTTCCATGCCCTCTCCCTTTTCTTTATTCCCCTTTGCCTAATCCAATGAACTGCTATTACAACACCCCCCTGCATGTCCGAGAGAACATTTAGCCTTTGGGGTTTTGGTATTGGCCTATTAGCATGATAGTCTCCAGATCCCTTCATTCACCAGCAAATGCCATAATATTATTCTTCCTTATGGCTGAGTTATATTCCCTTGTGTATATACACCACATTTTCTTGATCCATTCATCTGTTAAAGGCCACCAAGGTTAGCTCCATAGCTTAGCTATTGTGAATTGAGTTGCTATAAACATTGATATGGCTGTGTTACTGCAGTATGCTGATTTTAAATCCTTTGGGTATAGACCAAGGAGTAGGGTAACTGGGTCAAATGGTGGTCTCATTGCAAGTTTCCTGAGGAATCTCCATACTGCTTTCCATAATTGTTGCACCAATCCTGATTCCTACCAGCAACGAATGAGTGTACCTTCTTCCCTACATCCTTGGTAGCATTCATCATTACTTGTATTCTTGATGATTGCCATTCTGACTGGAATGAGATAGAATCTCAGTGTAGTTTTAATTTGCATTTCTCTAATTTCTGGAGATGTTGAACATTTTTAATGTATTTGTTGACCATTTTTTTAAATGTATTTGTTGATCATTTGTATTTCTTCTTCAGTAAAGTGCCTGTTCAGAGGAATCTACATTTTAACAATCTCACCTTGTGGTTTCTCCATACCCTAGGGTCAGTCATCTGCTTAGTTGGATAACAATGACCAAACCCTGTTGCTCACGGGGACAGAGCCAAGTGCACACTCCCCAGCCTATACATAGACCTACTGGCATACCTGCTCCTCTTCTTTCCTGCCAGGAAAAAAAGCCAGGAGTCCCACCTTTGGTTTTATTTCTGGGGAAGGAAGAATGAGTAGGAAGCCTGGAGCCTGACTGCCCAGGAACCTAACCCATCTTTTCCTTGACATGGAGTTGAGCTGGTGTGTTTTTCTTGAAAGTTGAAGGGAATCTGAGGGATGGGAGGCAATGACCTTTTCTGAGCAAATAGTAATAAAGTCAGAAATGAATAAAGGATGAGCAAAAATTATATGAATTTAACTTCAAATAATGAATTTCATGAGGTCTTTAGATTTTTTTTGTTTTTTTTTTTTCCCTCTAGTCATACCAGTGGCTATGATATCACAGTCAACTTCACATACAGGCTAACAATATAAGGGGAAAACTTTATATTTATTGTTACAAGTGATCTTAGTAGATTGTTTTCACTCTTGGAGTCTTTTGGTAAGGCAGTGATCCTGAGGTCTTGTTACAACAGACCAAACAAAACACTAATTCCCTGAAGACCTCCATTGAAAGAAATATGGTAGGGGGTTACCTATTATCTACATATGTAGTTCACAAGTCAAAGTAACCTTTGGGATATTATTCTACCATCTAAGTATTCCTAAAATGTAATCAATATCCAATATGTGATCTTTATTATTGCTGCTAGTCTTGGTTTGGTGATTTTAATTGGCTTAATAGATTATTATTAGATTTGATTGCTATATTATTGGTTATGCCCCTTCAATTAATATCAATCCCTTAATCAGAACTATTTTGGAAAAGTTTTTAATCAGTTACAGATCCTTTCTTCCATGATACAGGCCATGCATCCCATGTTGCTTACAGAGAATGGTTCGGCAAATGCTTTTTTTAAATTTAAACATGCAGTGTTCCTTTAACCAGTTGGTTGGCGATCATAGTTAATTAGTTCCAAGTATTTTTCAGTCTAGGGTTCTTATTGTTAATATACTATGTCTCAAGCTATGCTTTCTCTGATAATTATTCATGTGTCCCCAGAGACAAATCATTGATGCTGCCAAGGAAAAATTTAAAATGCATAGTTTTCCCCATCAACTCCTAATAAAATGTCCATTATCTGGAGAAATTTGATCTTGGACATAAGACAATGGGATCAACTGTAATATTTATAGCTTCTCTCAATTTAATACTGAATGGTACTTCTGCATTACTAACAACATATAAAGTCAGGTACACTAAAGCATGCAACTTCCTACTTGAATATCCCTTATCCAAAAATGCTTGGTACCAGAATTAGTTTGGATTTTGCACTTTTTCAAACTTTAAGATATTTGCATATATATAATGTGATATCTTAGGGAGGAGAGCCAAATCCAAACATGAAAATAATTTATGTTTTCTCATATGTACATTGTACACATAGACCAAAAATAATTTCATTCAATATTTTTAGTTCACCTGAGTTGTGACTGCAACCTGTGACATGAGGTCAAGTGTCGAATTTCCTACTTGTGACATTACATCAATGCTAGGAAAGTCTCAGATTTTGAAACATTTTGGATTTTGTATTTTTACATTAGGGACATTCAACCTATATTTTCTCTCACTTCCATTAATCTGCTGCAACATTGATTGATAAATAGGTAGTTGCAGGGTAGGAAGCCTAAAATTAATCATCTTCTGAACGTAGTTTGGAATGTATATAGTTGTTTTACTTCACTAACAACAAAGTATAAACTCAATAATTTAAGAGTTTGGTATGTCCTCATCAGAGAAGGCACTAGTAGTCTGTGGAATGGAATTATTATCACCATCATCAGCAACAAATACTCCCTGAGTATCCTCTATCGTGTACAAAGCAGTAAAATAGATTCTGAATGCTGTAGAAGAGGAAAGACACAAAATTATGCAAAGGCTAAAGGCCTCCTGGTCTAGGATCAGCACTGACTTCCACTATCTTTAAAGAAAGATATAACAAAGCCCTGGAAGAGTTGAGCCTAATGATCATGTCTATCCTTAATTAACTGTCTATTTATAGGAATAATGGTGACACAGCATAAGAAAGTGATGGCCCTGGGCACTGGACAGGCTTATTTACTTATCTTTTAAAAGAATTTGTGTAAAAGTCCCTTAATCAAGTCTGTATGGGGAAAACTATTAATCCAGCAAGACCAAAGATGGTAGGTCACATGAACCATTATTTTCACTTGTCTCTGAAAACCTGGGCTTTGTGTCATATATAGGCATCCACATTCTCACTTACACCCATATCAAACTTGGTACATCTGTTTCAGAAAGGGTTAGGCAAAGTTATCTCTGCTGGATTCTCTCCCAATGTCTCCAAGTACCTCTTATCAACCAAACCTCAAGCCATGTAGACTGCAAAGATAATTGCTAAAATTGGCTTCCATTCCTTTCAGAACCATATATTGAAGCTAAAGAAAGACCAAGGTCACTCCTGGTCAAATTTTATTTTTATTTCTTGTATGAACACATCTTCCAAAGGGAAGACCCAATCTCATTGACTCTACCTGAAATTGTTTCTCTTATCCATTGAAATTTCAATACATTTCACTAATGACTTACTCCATGCTAAAATAAGGCCATCTTTCAGTGGTTTCACAGGTCACTCTAGTGATTACTCAGACACACAATATATCAGTTACAGACATATACTAAAACACATTAGGAAAAAAGTAAGCCTTATGGAAGAGGCAGAAGGACCCTGACTTTTTTATAATGGAATAACTTTATAGCTGATGTTATCAAATAAGTTGTGTTTCAGAGGGTGGTGGTTGCATTTATCATAGTGTGAAAGCCCTCTTCTTGCTTATAGTGAGGTCCATTTCTGTTCTTTGAGTCACTCCTCCTAATTCCCCAGGCAGTAGATTCATGAAATTCCATCCTACTTCTTCCCTCTTGCCCTGAAGCTTATTGCTTCTTTTTCTGAATGTGCCTCCATTAAGAGCAGGAGACCTGGGGAGCTGATATCATGTCATGGTGCCGTCCTGGAAGTCACTGTCCTCATTGCTATTGTCATTGTTGTGATGCTGGCTTGTCCCCGGTCATTTCCAAAGGCCAGGTTTAAATCACAGGGTGGAGAACAAAATAGCAACTGAAATCACTTCATCCCAATTTTCACCATCTGGAAGCTCTAGGACTTGAAACCTCATTTCTATTCTCTGGAAGATATTTCTGAATTATTTCTAAAATATCTACTGATATGAAACAATAGCACCATTCTTTTCAGATATAACTTGTGTTTGCTGAGAAAGATCAACATTCATATCTTGATTCTTTCATTTATCAGGAATAAAAATATTGCCTTCAAATAAAAGAAGGGAAAGAGATTAGGAATATAAGGAGAATGGAGTAACCCAAACGTTTTACATTTTACACAGATAACTCAATTTCCACATTAATTTTTTTAAACCACCATTACAGAAGTGTCATAATTTTGAGGACAAAAGGTAAAAAGTGTATGTTCATCTCTGATAAGACATGAAATCTGTTTCTTTAAGAACACAGAGGAAATAATCATTATAATAAAAATCACATTAGCATGAACTGTCATGATTTAGAATCTTTTAAGAGACAAGTTATGAACAAATTTCAAAAGAGAAACAGGTGAATTCAGTTTGCCTAGTCATTAAATGTTAATAAGATTATCTGAACCTTATTCAGATAATCAGTTGGAAAAGCAAAGTAATCAAAAATTTTGAGGAATTGGTTCCTTTACAAAATATTAAATTCTGTCCCCAAAGGCAGTAAGATCAGGGAAAAGCACCACTGCAGATAACACAGCAGTAGGAATGAAAACAAAAGATGAATTTTCCCTAAATATTTTTTTTTCAAGCCTGTCAAGAGGACATGTTGGATTTTACAGTAGGGATGAGCACAGGGTCGTGACGCTAATTCAAACTGTCACTAGAAAAATTTAAGAGGGGTTATTGTCTGTTTCTTTTTCCAAGAATTTTTTATCACCTTCTCCAACAAATCTCTGTGCAGGTCTTAAATATATGACTTGTAGATAATATGAAAAACCACTTATAGTATGTAGGGGACATATAAAATTATTCCTAGTTTACAGAATAAAAAAATGAGACATATAGCTTTCAAGGTAGATGTCTGTGTGCAACATCAAGATTTACAAACCTGAAAACAAGTGCAAGAAAAATTGCCACCACCCGTACATCTAGCATCAGCCAGGTAAAGACAGAAACAGAAACAGATGAGAGAGCTCTCCCAAGTCCTTCAAGTTCTAATGGGAGAGAACTAGCTGGCTGAGGGAGGCCATTGTTATCCCCACAGTATTAATTAAAGTTACAGGTAGATATGCAAGCCGTCATATCAGGCAGCTGTTTATTATCCATCTCAAGATACCTTGGTTTTTGTTCTAAGTTTGCTTTTCTTCAGTCCACTCTGTTTCAGTCAGCTTTTGCATCACAGTGGCCAGAACACCCAACAAGAACAAATTAGAGGAGGAGAAGTTTATTTGCAGCTCAAGTTTTCAGAGCTCTCAGTCCGTAGATGGCTGACTCCACTGCTCTGGGCCCAAGGTGAGACCACACATTACGGGGGAGGAGCCAATATCAGGAAATACTTAGTTTGTGATGGGATCAGGAAGCAGAGAGAGAAAAGGATGGGGAAAAGGGGCCAAAGGGAAGTTGTACCCTTCCATAGCACAGGGCCAGTGACCCACCCAGTCATGACCCCTCTTCCTACAGTTACTACCTATTCAGAGTAGGATGGACTGATTAGGTTACAGCTCTTGTAATCCAATCATTTACATCTGAATATTCCTGCATTAAAAAAGAACTTCTGGGGGACACCTTATATCCAAACCGTAACATACTCTATCATGACTCTTTAGTCATTCTTATAAACTATGTCAACATTATCTCTCAGTTCTCTACAAGGGAAGAAAGGCTGTTTAATAAACAATATAAATTCATTTTTTAAAATGTTTCTATAAAAACATTTTGTAAAATGAATCATTTTTACATTCATTTGTATTATATGAGAAGATTTAACTCTGAGGTTTGAAATGGTCAAATCTACTCAATAGTTTTATCTGATTTGCATGCTGATTTTAATTCAATAATAGAGGAAGAAGAGTGATTTTGATCATCTTGCTCATTTGTAGGCACACACATGTGCATCTTCAGAACTATAAAACAAGAAAATAAAAGAAGCCATAGCAGCAAAACAAACAAACAAATAAACAAATTTACCCTGGGGAGAGTTGCAGTTATGGAAAAACCATATCACACTCAGCTGCAGTTAGAGAAATAGTCACCACATCACCCTCACCCACTCTCTGGTTCTCATTAACTGCAGGTGCCATCCTGATTGGGTGCCTGTCAGTGTCACACTAGGCTGACACTGATGCAGCAGGAGCTGGGGGCCAAGGACATCTACTGTGGGAAAAAGAATCCAATGTATTATTCTTTAGCTAACATATTTTGTAAAATGTATCATAATGAAATTGTGTTTTTGCACATTTTATATTCTCAAACTATACTGGAGGCAAAGAAAATAACTTTGTTCCCACAACTGTATTATCTGCCTGTGTCCTTGAAGAACAACTCACTGAGATATTTGTGGGGGAAAAAATATTCAGGTAAAATATGTAAGAACAATATAAGTGGGGAAGACAGTTCCAGATGAGCTTTTCCCTAAAGCATGGCATTGACTTATTCCTGCCATCTGAGCTTGCAATGAAGTTGCCAGGCATGAACCAACCTCAGCATATTTAGCTACCTGCAATACAATCCCATGGTATTGCTTTTAGAATAACAGCCTGCCTATCTTTAAATGGCATTTTCCCTTCTTTGGTTTATTACTACTCTTACTCCACCTACAAGGCAGACTAGGTTAGAGAGAGTGACTAGAGGCTATGTTTTATTTTTCCCAGATAGATACAGAAACATTTGAAAATAATATTTCTTTCTAAATGTTTAATGATTAGAATGAAAATATAAGATTACTATGGGTCAGTTACTTTACTGAGACCATGTGTTTGTGTATGTGTGTGTGTGTGTGTGTGTGCATGCACTCACACATATGTGTTCATAATATATAATGACTTTTTGGAATCTATAAGTTATATATTACCATTCCTATTTTATAGAAGAGGATACTACAGATTAGAGGGTTAAATAGCTAAGTTCTAAAATCATTTTGAAGAAAACTTCTCTTACATAGTGACCTTGTGTGCAAGCTAAGATGCTTACTATTGGGTCAAACAATTTATTTAAAAGAAACAAGCATTTCACCCAAGGTTTTGCAACTTGTGCTAATAAGTACTATGGATAATATCTGAACCAAACTTCTCATGCTCAAACTATTATACTGTGAGTTATGGCCTTGGCAAAACCTAATCTCTCTTCATTTTTAAAGTTATGCTATGCAAGCAGAAAAGCCCTGTGTATTTCTCCTTCTGTTTTTCCAAGTAAGTGAACACACTCAAACATTCATTAACAAAATACTGTTTAAAATGTGATTATTTAGTTTAGAGGAAATGGTGGAAAGCAGCAGAAATTGGGGCAGAAAGAAATAAAAGGAAAACCATTTTTATCAATATTTATAGGTAAAATACTGAGTTTTTTTGTAATGGTCAATTCACAATCCACCAATAATTGACCCTGTACAATGTTTCTCAAAATGTGATCCAGAGCTGGGCATGTGGCTCACACCTGTAATCCTAGTGGGTTGGGAGGCTGAGGCAGGAGGATCACCAGTTCAAAGATAGCCTCAGCAAATTAGTAAGACCCTAAGCTATTCAGCAAGCAATTATCTTAAATTTTTTTTAAAAAAAATGGCCAGGAATGTGGCTCAGTGCTTGAGTGCCCTTGGGTTCAATTCCTAGTACCAAAAAAAAAAAAAAAAAAGTGATTGAGAGCCTGCCAAATGTCATTTCCTACTGGAGCCCTCAACACATAATAAGAGATTTTGAGAATGAGCCCTGTTATGGTTTGGATGTGAGATATCCCCCAAAAGCTCACATGTGAGACCATGCAAGACAGTTCATGAGAGAAATGATTGGATTGTAAGAGCCTTAACCCAATCAATGATTTACTGAATGGTAACTAAAATGGTAGGGTGTGGCTGGAGGAGGTGAGAATTGGGGCGTGGCTTTTGGGTATATATCTATATTTGGAAAGTGGAGTCTCTCTCTTTGCCTTCTGATCACAATGATGTGAGCTGCTTCCCTCTGCCACCCTCTTCTGCCATCATGTTCAGCCTTACCTTGAGCCCTGAGAAATGGAGCCAACCTTCTATAGATTAAGACCTCTGAAACCGTGAGCACTTAAATAAACTTTTCCTGCTTAAAATTGTTCTGGTCAGATCTTTTAGTCACAGCAATAAAAAAAAAAAAAAACAGCAATTGACTAAAACAAGCCCGAAGAATCTACATTTGAAAGCATAGCCTTCCTAAGATCCTTATGTCCACTCAAGATTGAGAACTACTAAACTAAGATATTGTGTTGTGCTCACCTTAGTATAACCAGTTATTGGCCAATGCAGTTGATATAAAAAAAAATGGTATGTTTTCAGTGGATATACTCAGAGACTTTCCCCAAAATTATACAATGAGAATAGTAATGTTAGTTTTGGAAATCAGGTGTATCGAATGGCTACATTTGAAATTCATGAGGAAGTGGAAGCTGGTTGGTGTATTCAGACTGTCAAAATGGATGACTGACTGGAAGGAGCATAAGCTTTCTGAAGACAACTTATTTTACATGGTGACCTTGTGTGCAAGCTAAGATGCCTACTACTAGGTCACAGAGTTTATTCAAAAGAAATGAGCATTTTTACCAAAGGATTTGCAATGTGCACTAATCAGAAACTGCCTGTCAAGTTGAAGTAGCATCAAGAGGCTCAATATAAGAGCTCTTGGGTGCTAAATGGTTCCTACCAAATACCAAACCTATTATCATGATTGGCTGTTATAGCCCTCCAAACGGCAAAGTGATTAAATTGGTCATTATGAAACCCTAAAGATGCATAATTATGACAAATAAGACTCAAGTGCAGGGAGATTTCTATCTCACTGACTGGATTACATTTCAAGGAGGAATCAATGGAGAAATATTTTTAAAACCACTATCTGCTGTGCAGAAGCTGGTTAAGAACTGGATTCTCTTGATCGTCATGACAATCTTATTTCATGCATCTAAACACACTTAGTTCAGGAACCTCTCCAGATCTTATCCTAAATGTCAATCCTGCACAAAAACTTCTTTCCATTTAAATTACAGCCTTCTTTTTTCATAGAATTCTCTTATTTCATCATTTGCCTAGAATCAGGTACCTCTCCTAGGATCTTGAGTTTATTTTCTGAGTCACTCTAACTTGCCCTACATCAAGTCCTCAACCTGGATGTCCTCATTGATTTACTTATCATGACAAATGATGAGGATTTAAAAAGTTGACTTTACAAAAGTCAGGCATGGGGGTACAGTTAGGTCTATGAACCCAGAAACTCAGGAGGCTGAGGCAGGAGGATCACAAGTTCAAGGCCAGGCTTTTCAACTTAGGGAAACACTATCTCAAAATAAATGAATAAAAAGGACTAGGGATGTAACTCAGTGGTAATTCCACTCCTGGATCAATACCAGTACTAGGAAGGAAGGAAGGGAGGGAGGGATAGGGGTAGGAGGAGGGAGGGAAGGGGGAAGGGAGAGGGGAGGCAGAGGAAAGGAAAGGGAAGGGGGAGAGGAAAAGAGAAGACAAGAGGAGGCAAGGCAAGGCAGAAGGAATAGGCCTGCATCTCTTACAATAAGGACATACCAGATTGTACCAGGAAAGTCTAGTATATAGACAAATATGTTTTTCTTTAGCAATATAGAGGAGATAAATCAGATGAATCCAATTTCTTGATTCAACTCTTTTTTTAATTATTACAGATTGACAAAGATTTACCTGTTCTTTTGAAAGTTAGCAATCAAATATAATACTAGTGTGGCATCACTTCATTTGCAGTATAAAGCTTTATCAGTAATACAAACTAAAGTACTATTTATTGAGTTCTAATATTTGTCTAATTACCAATATCTTCTTGGAACTACATCCCTTCCAAGAATGTGGTATGAGGGACAACACAAAAACTATATTTATGTTTGTTTCCTTGAAAGAGAAATTCACTGGGAATGCAATTAGCATTTATTCTGTTTTATTGTATACACAGCATAAGCTAGTCATGTTTCACTTCTTCCTTTTTGTTTCTTTTCTTCTCTTCCATGGTTTTTTTTTTCATTTTCCTGGGTTATATTTGCCACATAACTTGAACTCATCTTCTGAACAACTCATTTAGTGTGAAAATTGAATACCCTTTAAGAAATGAATTGTCAGTCTTTAATATCACTGTACTTTGGAGAAATGCTATAGTTTTATTTAGTAGAGGGAAAATAGCAGGAGAAGGGGAGTCATCTCAAAGGATGGGAGGATTTTAATTGGTTTCAAATACATTTTTTAGTATTATCATAACTACATAGGAAAGAGAGCACAATAGATGATGATGGTGATGAAAATAAGAAAAGGTGTCCAGACCACATTTTTTGTAAATCAACTACAAGAACCCATATCAAATCATGACTTATAAAATACTGGCCATATTATTTTACTAAGAAAAATGAAAATAATCAGAAAAGTACATAAAATATTAATGTGTTTAAACTTTTAGTTCTCTCATTTCATGACTGTGCCCTCTCTTCAAGGCTCAGACTATCTCTACCCACAATTAATTGATACCACAACAACTCTGTTTCCCTGAAGATGTTCTATACCTTGCTTTGATAGACCATATTTAAATTTGGTTCCAGAGAAAGCTTGAGAAAGAACTGCTACCTTGGTACTACTCTTTCCCAAATGCCCATGTTGGTTAATTCAATGTACATATGGAACTAAATTGGACATCATTTAAGGAAAGTGAACTATGTAATTTTAAGTGAAATACAGTAAATCAGAAGGAAGAGAAATTGTTTACATAATATTTGGGGGCATTTGTAGTAAAATATTTTATATAATCTTGTTATCAATTAACATTAAGGAATAAAGAGTTTACCCATTCTAGTAGCTTGTCTTTATCTGTTTTCCTTGGATTAGAAAGCTTTTGAATGAGGTGCATCTCCTCATATTTGTAGAGGAGAAAGGACAGTGGATATATTGGCAGTATAGAAAAATCATTCAGTTAGAGTATGGTTAGATAGGACATGCATATTAAGTGTTAGACAAATCACACACAGATAGTTTTGTTGTTGTTGTTTATAATCGCTCCTGTATAGAGAAGAGTTTGGAAGGAAATTAAAATTTCTGGCCTTCTATTAGTCACCTTTTCATGGATGTGACCAAAATACCTGACCTAAACAACTTAAAAGGAACATCATGGCAAAAACACATGGCACAGGACAGCTGCTCAACTCATGGCAACCAGGAAGCAGAGGGAGAAAGAGAGGAAGGGCCCAGAGACAAAATGTCATTCCCAAGGGCACACACACAAGGACCCATTCTTAAACCAGGTCCCACTTCCCAGTTGTCATGACTTCCAAGAGTCCACTCAGCTGTCAATGGATTAGCTAACTGATGAGGTCAGAGTCCTCATGATATAATCCCTCCCAGAACAGTACTGTGTTGGAAACCAAACCTCCAACACGGACATTTGGGAAACATTCCAGATCCAAACCATAACAGACTTGTTGGAAGAATTTGTGGAATTTGAAAGCTTTTATGAATGCAATGATACTGCAGCTATTCCATGCAATTATTTAGATAGAATTCTGGTATTCAAGCATTTTTTTTCTTATTGCACAATATGCCTAGATTAAAGGTCCCATGGTAGAGGCATTATGTGAAGGTGTAGTACAGAACTCGTATATAGATAAAATAATCCTAATAGTCATATAATAACATATACATGAATTTATAAATGATACAAGAAAGCATTCAACAAATGAAACATTGTAAAACTAAATTTTATCTAATTAATGCTTCCTACATTTTAAGAATGTTTACCAACATAACATTCAATTGTAGATTTTTTTACTGTTCTTATGCAGGTTGGAGAAGATTAGGGGATATCTACATCAACAGGATAGCTCAGTGTTAAGCAAGCATTGCTTCAACACAATAAAAGCCTATCCCTCCTTCACATTATAATCCTATGTGCATCATTCTTCACACTGTAGCTTTCCCCTCTGAAAAACACGGTCCCAAGAGTCTCTGGGATGAAGGAAAAGGGAAAGGGCAGGGAATGCACTAGCTCATAACTACCTCAGCCAGAAAAAAAATAAATATTCCACTTCTATTCACAATTGATTAACCAGAACTTATCCTTATGGTGCTACCCACCTGCAGAAGATGCTCAGAAATGTGGTCTTGATTATACTCAGGATGCAGAGAATGGAATGATATATGGCAATTATGAAGTGTTTTCTCTGCTCTGGTCAGCCTTTGGCCTCCAGAGAGCTATATACTTCTTTTTACACATGGAATGCCATTGACTTCTCCCTCAAGGAATAAAACGAATAGCTACATGTACCTCCAGTTCCATATCTATACCCAAAATGCACAGCCATACCCATGAGATCCAGGTATAATTCCTCCTTGTCAGCAAAGAAGGAAATGAAATAGGACTTGTCTGTTTTCTCCCTTCTACCATCATAATCGTATAATCGTGTGTGTGTGTGTGTGTGTGTGTGTGTGTGTGTGTGTGTGTGAGAGAGAGAGAGAGAGAGAGAGAGAGACATATATTGATGGAAAAGAGATGGGATTATTTCAATGAACTTTTTTGCTGGGAAAAAAGATGAATGAGAGATACATTTTGGTTCTTGTTCTAAAGCAATTCCAGTACTCTACTGCATGTTTTAAAAGTCTCTCCTTCAATCAGATGGTAAGGCAAGATTGGTGCTAATTCTCTGATTTTGTGTTCTTGCCTGCTTGTTTCTCAGTGGCTCCTCGATCTTCAGGTAGGGATTATCACTCACTCATCACTTCTCTGATCACATCTGAAGTGGGAATTTGGAAATATGCTCTTCTCAGAGGCTACGCTACTTTAACAGTTCACCTCTTTCCCATAGTGGCTCAAGATATTTTTCAAAATATCTAACAGTGAAATTCATCAGCCAATTTCTCAACTACATACAAATTCAAAAATTATATTTTCCCCCAAAGTTCTGTTTTTTTTTTTTTTTAGTTTGAGGTCACAATGTTTTGTTGACACATTTCCCTCAAAACCTAGTAGACTTCTGACCCATCTCCTTGAAGTCAGTAACATGTGCTAATAACTATGCCCACTGTTCTTTTAGAAAATTGTTCTGAAGCATGTTTGACTTTTTAATTCCTACATTCTCTCTCCAGCTAACTTAATTCTAGCTACCTGAGCCCCTTCCAATAAGTTAAAATTTTCACTGAGTTTCTTCAATAAAGTTACAGATTTTTTTTTCTCTTTGTCATTCTAACTCATTTAAAATCCCATTTAGAATCAAGAAACAGTTCATTTTTATGGCTTTCAAAGCCCCAAATTTCTGGACATTATTTTTGTTTGTTTGTTTCTTTTTGCAGACTTGTCAATTCTCTCTTTTGCTCATATCTTCCAAAGGCAATCATATTAGTTATATATTGCTGAGCAACAAAATGATTCAAAAGTTAGTGGCTAAAAACTGCGAAGATTTATTATCTCACAATGTCTGTGGGCTGAGAATCCAGGAGCACTTTAGCTGTGGGGTTTTGCATTAGTCTCTCATGAGATTATAGTCGAACAGCTGAGAATACAGTCTCTGAAGAACTGATAGGAACTGGATAATCTACTTCCAAATTAATCTTCAGGGTTGTTGAAGCTTGGCTGGAGTCTTCTGTTTTTCACCACACAAGCCTTCCAATTGAGCCTCTCATAATTTGACTCCCTTGGACATATGTACTCCAAGAAAAGTAAGTACATGAGCAAGAGAGGACTTAAGATAGAATTGTCTTTTACAACCTAATCTTGGAAGTGACTTGCCATCATTTCTGCCTAAGCTATTGGTGACACATACCAACCCTAGTACAACATGGCGGCAAAGAGTGAATACCAGGACTCAAAGGTCATTGAGACCATTTTAGAAGCTGGTTACCAAAGAAAGCCCATAGTAGCAAAAATAAAGGTTTGGGTTGCTTTCTGATCTGCTGGTCCAGTAAGCATGTATCCTACCTCACAAATTAACACAGATGAAAATTTTGCCATCTACAGTCATATGCTACATGGCCATGTTTCAGTCAATGGCAAGACCCTATTTAAGAAGTTGCTCCCATAAGATGATATTGCTTAGTGATATGTGATATATGTCTTCATTTGTGTAAGCGCTCTCTCTCTCTCTCTCTCTCTCTCTCTCTCTCTCTCTCTCTCTCTCTCTCTCTGCAATGACAAAATCAACTAACAGCATGTTTCTCTGAATTTATCCCATCACTGAGTGAGATGTGGCTGTTTTCCTGCCTCATATCATAGATCACAGGTGTTGTCCTTAACTGGCCACCAACCTTTCAGTTTACTCATCAATTAACCAGTAAGGCAGTAACACATTTTATATTCTTGCCCTAGCACATTCTATTCCCAATACTGACTTTTTTTTTAAGCCAGGGTGTTTAAGAATAGTTATTACAATGAACCCTAAATTATCCTACATATTTCTTATTACCAATCTCTGTATAACCAATCCTTCCTCTCCAAAGTGACCAAAATCAGTCTATGAATGAATGAAAACTCTCTGGTCTTGTGCCTTTAGGACAAAATTTATCTCCTTACTATTGCTTACAAGGCCTTTTATAATCTGAGCCTAGTCTATATTTTTAGCTTCATTTCCAATTACTCCAACTTTGGTACTTTTGTCCATACTTTTGTTTTGTACATGCTGATCACTTTCCCTAAGCTTCCTTGCCATCTCCCCAAACCAGTCAGAACCCTCGCATCACTCCCTCTTTCGCCATGCTGCCACTGTGATACACGAACACCTTTACTGTAGCACTCTTTACAGTGAATTATGTCTTCTGCACTACAGTGTTTATTCCTCAGAGGAGCAACACCAGAAATTAATTTGCATTACCTCAGGGCTTTATCAATCTTCCTAACTTAATGGATTCCTAGCAGTAATCATATAATAAATATTTATTGAATGCATAAGTGAATACATAAATGAATTGACAGGCATCTTTCCTTCTTCCTATTCTAACAATATAATTTAACTCCCAAATCTCCTTTTACATATAGTAGACCCTTAATATGTGTCCAACCATTGTAAAATGCATGAAAATAACTGCTTCTTCATGCTATACCTGTTCTCCTTTGTTGATCTCTTTTAAACATACATCCATTTCAACCTGTACCTTAATCTAATTCTTTGATGAAAATCTTCATTTATAGTTTCCACATAAACTCAAATTTAATAAGCACAAAATCGAATTTATCCACTTCACATTTGAACACATTGTACTCCCATATTTACATAAGTCAGCCAGAAGTGAGGGTGTCAGGCCAGAATGTCCCCACTTATCTGCTTCCCTATCCAACATGTATCTTAAGTTTGTAGTTTCAATGCCTCTTAAACTGTTTTTTTTTTTTTCTCTGCTTGTTTTCAATTTAAGTCTTGTCTAGGTTACTGCAAGAGTCCCCTAACTGGTCTCCTTTCTCCTGTCTGACATTCCTCTGGTTTATTTTCCATACTGATCCCAAATGATTGTTCTACAGCACAGATTTGCCATCTGTCGACTCAGCTTAAACACGGTCCATAGTTTCCCAATGCCTCAGTGTTAACATCACCACATCTGTGCCAACACAGAGAATTCTCTGGTTTTACCCTCACCTATCTATGGAATCACATTTCTTACCTGTCCCCCTTCTGAAAGGTGAGCAGCCATACCTAACTAACCTAACTTAATTTGCAGTTTCCACAAGGTGCTATCCTTTTTTCATGCTATACCTGTTATCCTTTGTTGACCTCTTTCAAACATAATCCATTTCAACCTGTACCCTAATCTAATTCTTTGATGAAAATCTTCTACTATCTGCTTTTTCCCCATGTGCCCATTATCCTGACTATAGGTTAACTCCTTATCCCAGGCAATATTTCTTATAGAGGCCCATCTGTAAACAGTTGTTGACTGAACACATGATGACCAGAATTCTGTGCACTGCAGAGCACAAAACCTAAAAAGAGAATGTACTTTGTAATTTGGCCATTGATTTCTTCCTTGGTACTGCTAAATGCCACCTTAGATATTACAGTTTTCCTATAGTAACTTAGATGTTCCATCCCCATTTTCTCTTTTGTGTCTCAGAAAGCCAAGTTCTAATTTGGATTTGTTTTTTTTTTATTGTATTTTGGTGTTACGGCAGCAAAGACAAAGTAGAACATAGAAAAGTTTGACTTTCTATAGTATCACTTTTGTATAGAATCGCAACTGACCTCTCTGGCAAGCTGTTCATACTTTGCCTTAGACTAGATTTAGAAAAATGAAACAAAAAAAAGTCTCTTTGGGCAATGATTGGTTAAAACAGAGAAAAGAGATAACGATACACCCACGGGAGGAGGCTGAGACAAGCAGACAGTGACAGGCAGATAAACAGAAAAGGAGGAAGCAGTTAAAAATAAAAAGTCTTGGGTACCTGCAAAGCCCTGGCTGAGACAGTGAGAGAGATAAAAGGCGAACAAGGAGAAATACAATCAGTACTGCTGGTAATTGGAGAGGCTGGAGGGATGAGTGGGGTGGCAACTCAGAGGGGGCAGACAGGCAAAGAGGGAGAATATATAATAAGGGGGAAAGAAACACAGGAAGAGATTTTGAAAATCGAAAAAACTATTCAAAGAGTGTGGAAGATGGGAACTTGAGAGCCTGAAACCCTCTTGGATCTCACTTCTCAGCTGTTTTGATGACTTCTGAACCAGAAGAAATCAGGAGCAGTTTGGAGATTTTTTCCCCTTTTATTCAAAATAAATAAATAAATATTTAAATAAATAATCACTGTCATGTGAAACAGAGTGTGGACTAATCACAGGCCTCCAGATGATTTGGAAACTCAATTGCTAACCTAGGAAGTTGAAGAACTTGGCAGACTCGCCTACTGAACAGTTGTGCTGTCTGATTCTGCAGTTGCCTCCCATTCCTAACTTTCTGTTGATAAATTCCTTTCTACACAATCCATCTTTGCACATCCTTCAGCTGAAGAAAGGTGTTCTTGCCTATCCTTCATCAGTAATAGTTGAATTTTTCAACTCGATCCCTTCTCTATCTGTAAAATGGATGGATAGTGATGATTAAGTTTTATTCTATAGATTCTACTTCCTTCAAAGATGAATAAAGTGTGGAAGCATTGATGTCTCCAAATTGCCCTTCTTTTCTGAAGAAAAAAAATGTTTGACCAACCACATGGAAGTGATTAAGATAGGTATGCTTTGAACCTCCAGTTCACATTTTGCCATTGTTAGTGACTCTGTCATCTTTATTGCTAGACACCTAATAAATCCACATAGATTTGCTGCCTTCTGCATCTATGCAAAGGTTTTCTTGCAGGACCATTGAAAGGAAGGTGCCATAAAAAGAATAATGTAATTTTCATAGCTGGAGTTCTGCCTTGGAAGTTGGAAGGAAACAGGATTCTTGGTTAGAATTCTGATGTGCAGATTTATTTTTTTGTTGCCTGATTTTGTTGTTGTTGTTGTTGTTAAATAATGCTCTCAGAAATCAGTTCTGCAAGAGAACATGGGACAATATTGACTGAGGCACAAAACAATTCAAGTGACCTTCATGCTTCTGAGCAACGAGCCAATCCGAATTCATAGCAAGTAGATGCCATCCAATCAGTATTCATTTTGCATGGCTAGCAACATGCTGATATCAGAAAATGGATGAAAAGCAGCACTGAAGTATGTAATATGATTATAAAATAATGGATTGGAGTGCAATTCTACAAAATCTACAGGGTTAATGGATTTGGGAGAATGTATTTTGTAGCTTTAGAAAAGATACCATTTATTTATCTATCTATCTATTTATTTATTTTTGTGAGATCATACTATTAATGGTGGCAAAAATAAAAACAAGCAGAAGCTAAAACAAGCAAAAAGGAATTTATAGCAATACCTGTTGCTTTCTTTTGATTGCAAACTTTATATAAATATCTAATAACTTATAAGAAAGAATATTACTATAAAGACTTATTGGATATTAGATATTATTGGATACTGACATGTTTCTCAAAACACAGCTTTGGAGGGCAGGACCTTTTATTTTCATTCTATTTGATCACTGAAGTTACTTCCTTTCTTCCTTTTATATATATTTTCCATAATGCAGCGATTTCTTATGGAATAACATTCATTTCACATCAGAATACCATGCCATTGTTGGATTATAGTTTGAAGAGCTCAGTCTGGGATAGTGGCATTGTGACCCGGGGTCAAAAACAATTCTTGGAGGTACTCCTCAAAGCTCTGGTTATCACTAGTGAAATAACAATTCACCTCTCTGTTTTCTTTCACTGAAACCAACACTGTAAGTAACAAAATGTAGTGAGGTTTCAAAGAAAAGAAAATGACCTTTAAATTTTCTGAAGCATAAAGGCCACTTCATGCAACAGAGAACAGCAAAAGATACATGGCCTTAGGAGGTGAGTGAGATGACTCAGATTAGGGGATAAAAGGGGAACGCAGCTGGGACCTTGGGGCTTGTCTTTTCTGAAGTCACAAGGACTGAGGTCTCCTTTAAATGGAAAATAGAGGTGGATGAACCTCAAAAGACTTGGTACAGATAATAACCCAAAGATCTCAATAATATGCAAAGTACCTGAGACTTCCAAAGTGGGTCTGCCAAATTGCTGTATTTCAATATTTTTCTTTGTGCTTGTTTAAAACCAGAACTGAAGGGAATGTGTATAAAAATTCATACAGAAATGTTTCCTACTATCTGTAATCTCAAAGTGGAAATTGAGACTCTTTTCTTTCTTTTTTTATTTTTCTTTTTACATTCAAAGAAAGGCAAGCTCCAAACTAAGAATCACTATAGGTCTTATGTTTTATTTTATACAGGAAAAAAAATATTGAGGCATTGCAAAACATTATCTGTTTGGAAGTTCTGAGAACTGTGGAAAATTTCAAAATTAAAAATACAAGATTTCAACAGCTAATTTTAATTAAAAAACACAATCTATTTTTTAGTATTTTATGAAACTGTAAATGATTATATATATATATATACATATATATATATTATTTTTTAACGAAAAGATTGTTATTTAAGGGACAAAAGAATTGGCAAATAATTAACAGTCTGAAAACTTGAAAGGGTATTTTTCCACATGTCAACACTAGTCCCAATCTTAGGGTAAACTTTTGGAGTTTAATGAGCCATCTCATGTATTTTGTACACCAAACCTAAGAAGTACAGTGCATTTCAAGTTCTAACTTTTAAAGTGAGTTGAAATACAAGTTGAATTTACAGCTCAACATATTACTAACAATAGTCTATGTAAGGGAAAATCACGAGCCTTGCTAACTGTATTTCAATCTCTCTAAAGCCTATTAGCACTTAGAATTAGCAAACATTTATTAAACACCTGTTGTATGCAAAGGTAAATATTTGCACTGATGAAATATACACCATGATTTAGAGTAGAGAAACCTCATATATGATGATCAGAATTATTCATGGAATCACAGGTCTCAAAGGACTTTATTTATTCTATTCTGGAGATTTTAGGGAACGAGGATTCATCTATCTCCTTTGGGAGCTTAGTTCAAGGTTATATCAAGAAACTATTTTCTAAGCCTCCAATCTGGATAGTAGCCACTGTGTAATTTCTGTTTATATTCCTGGGTCTTATGATACTTCCTGAGAAAAACATAGAATCATCACAGCCATGCTTCTAATATCAACTGAATCCTCACTGCTGGAAAAAACTTGTATCTAACTCTTTCTGAATATCTCACATGCATTTCATATTAGAAATGACAAGCATTTGCCATTCACTTCAAATTTGTAAATCCCACAGTATTCTTGGCTTCTCTAGCCTCTTTCTGTCGCATCAGCTAGAGTTGTTGAACATCAGCATTTTCACCTTCCCTTTGCTCCTCTTCAAACCAGCCCTCCTAAAACAAAGACTGATCTAAGCTAAGCATTGTTCTAGGATTAATGGAGAAGCTCCTACAGGACCAACCTAGCCATTTCTCCTCCCTATCTCTCTTCCTTACCCTTCTTCCCCATGTCTAAACCCTCCACCTGTGTGTACTTTTCCTATCTTTTAAATATTATACTTATTCAGCCCCCAGGTATTGATCTCCTTTAGCCTTTTAAATTTCTCTCTAACAACCAATAAAAAAAAAAGAGAGAGAGAGAATAAGCTGAAAAAAAATAAAAAAATAAATAAATAAAAATAAATTTCTCTCTATTCATACTTAGTTCTCTGCCTTAAATGCATAAAGCTCAGTTTTATTGATTTTTTCCTACTTTAAAATACTGTCCTATCAATAAATGAATTTCTTATTCCTTTTGTGCCAAATTTCTAAGAACAGTTGACTTCATCTCCTTACTGCTCTCCTTTGCTTCCAATTAAATTTGGCTATCACCAGTTTCTTCTTTACTGCAATAATTAGAACAGTTTTGGCAACATCTTAATTTTCCTTGTACCATGGTAGAATTCAACTTCTCGACAACCCAAGTCTCCATCAGCAAGGCCATTGTGAAGTCATAAATGATAGCCTGCCATAAATATTTCATTTTATTTCTTTTCCTTTTTCTTTATAACTACTCTTCACATTTTTCAAGAACTTCTTTTCACCCTCTCATTTTTCTCTGTGTTGCCTTGGGGGTAATTCCTAAAGCATAGAATTTATTTACATAGTACAAATACAGTTAATAATCCTGCACGTCTGAATTTAATTTCTCCCTATAAGTTGTCATTATTATAAGAGATATGAAATTTCTTACTTGGCACTATTGTTTTTCAAAACTTTGAATATTAAATTACTGCTGGGAAGATTACAAATCAGAAGGTTAAAAGATCTTGGTGAAGGATGACAAGTCCCATAGATTAGGTAAATGATAAAGAAGTTTATTTTGGATCTCAGCTGCAAGGTCCTGCATCTGATGATAACCTTCTTGCTGGCAGAGTCCTGAGGCAGTCCAATGCATGATATGGTGAGAGGAAGCACGTGTGTGTGTGTGTGTGTGTGTGTGTGTGTGTGTGTGTGTGTGTGATCTCACTTCCTCTTCGTCTAAAAGCACTAGGATGCAATCATGAGGACACCACTCTAATGCCCTATGTAAAACTAATCATTTCCCAAAGATGCACCTATAAACACAACAATCAGCGAAGTTTCTAACCTCTTAATATTGCACAGTGAACATGAAATTTCAACCCATGAAGATCTGTGGGACACACAAACCTTCTCCTAACCATAGCATCATCTTTTCTACCCTGAGTGTAGAAAAGAATGTAAATCTCTCTTCTTTCTACCCACTGGTCTTAATGTTCTGGTCTTGTCCATATTGAATAAGTTAAAATAACTTTCTTCTCAGTCATTCTTCATATTTTTAAAAGATATCTCAGAATATGGTAAATCTTATTTTCAAGCCAATTATCATCAGTTCCTTCAACAATATTTTATATAATATGAAAGTATTTCATTTTTTTCATTCAACATCAAGTTCCTCTCAAGTTTGCAATTTTTCTATATGCATCTTAAAGGGTAATACCTAGTACTGAGTGATCATAACCAATATGAAAAAGTAATAATGCACTGTCATAGATCTATCTCCTTTGGAATCTTAGTTCAAGGTTATATCATACTCTTCTATTTGTTTCTGAAATCTTTTTTCCTTAAATAGAAGACCCTTCAATGGTGATAACCTTTCTTGTTGGTTATTTATGCTCAGCTACTTCTAATTCAGATTGAGTTTATTATCCCATATATATATATTGTCTCCAATAAAATTAGTCATCTTAGTTTTGCAGCTGCTAAACCAGTTCTTCCTTCCATACCTTTCTGCTTTCTTTATCTTTTCCTTGTGCTCTTATTTGTTTTGAACCCAAATAAAAGAGTTGTTATTCTCTCTGAAAAACTAGAGATATTTTATGGAGAGTATTCATGGAAAGGCTTATAAATTTTCCCTTAATTAAGTAGACAGTGAGAAACCACCAACAATTTTGACATGATCGTATTTCTCTTTAAGGAGACTAATCTAATGGCCACAAATAAGATTGAAATGAAGAGAGACAGGAATATAGTCTGGAGAAGACTTCAATTGCCCCTAGAGTAATGACAAAGAAAATGAAGAGAGTTAAACATGGTGACAGAAGACAAATAATTTATTAATTATTGATGTGGAAAAAAAGAGGAAAATCAAAGTTTGAAAAAAGTTTTGACCTGTAATGATCAGAATTGTGAAATGATAAAAACCAAGGAGAAAATTGGCTTTGGGAAGAGAGGACTTAGGACCTGCTCAGTTTGCATCTGAGATAGGTAGACAAGTGAAGATATGTAAAAATGACTACATAGATGGTTAGAAATAATAGCTAGAGCTCATGAAAAATATAAGGATTAGAAATACATACTTGTGTTTTATTTACACAGAAGATGTTATTTAAGAATGTCAAGAGCTCAATAATGTAGCATATTGCAGAAAGTTTGTCTAGGATGCTGACCAAAGAAAAGCCAGTGGTTTGTTGGTTTAGAAATCTCTGTGGCCAGAAAAGTAGGATAACTAGGAAGACAGAGAAATGAAGAAGAATTTGTCCTTAAAATGAGTCTATTCACTGTCTCTAACCATCATCTCCCTTCTCTGTCACTCTTGAATTTCATTTCATCGGGTTCATACCCTAACAGATCTACTGAAATTGATTGGTCAGGAAATATTATGCTCTCGGCCACTTTTTCTATCCCCTTTTATCTCCTAAATGCAAGAATCCACCAAAACTGTACCTCAGTCCTGTGTGTCAATCATCTGTGTAAATCAGAAAAATGCTAAGACTATATCTCAACCTCTTTCATTAGTTCCACACCTGTATTTACAATGGTTTGATCATAAAATCCACATGAGTGGCTCTCATGTTCTTATCACAAACAGAAAACTATCCTAAACAGGACCCATAATCCAGTGATAAAATTCCTTTAGTGACCCAGAAATACTCGTCCAAGATGCCCAGGTTGTAACTTTCAAAATAGCTCTGACTTGTTTCTCTCTGGCTTCTTACTGCCCTCTACCAAAGCCAAATCCTATCAATTCCACCTACAAAACATAGGCCAAATTCACACTGTCTGCATAATTCCTTTCACCACCTCCACCATTCTAATTCAAGACCCCATTGTTCCTTAACATGTGGTCTTATTCTCCTAGAGGGACTTCCCACATCTAGCCATTCTCATCTCTAATTTGCCCTTATAGATTGCTGCCAAATTAATCTTTCTAAAGTACAATTTAAATCATGTCATTCTACTACTCCAAAATGTTTAATCGCTTTTTATTATCCATTGAATAAGATCCAAACTCCTTAAAATAACATTTAACACCATCCACCATCTGGTGATATCCCATATTTCTAGATGTATCTCCCCTTTCTCTCTTTCAAAGATCTAATACTGCATTCAGACCACAACATGTCCTTCTCCTGCCTCAATCCCTTTTTTCATTCTATCCTCTGTACCAGTAAGTAATACCCTTTCTTTTCACCCTTCTCTGATAAGCTTTTGTTAATTGCCCCGGCAGAAAATAACACATAATTCAAATTTTATTGTGCTATATGTTAAGGGTGTTATATATATTCTCCTGCTAATTTCTCAAAATAATCCTATCACTTATCTGTTTTCAACTTTTTACCAATAAGTAAGCTGATGTTTATATGAATTTGTTGATTAGTGCAAAATCACATGATTGTCTGATCTCAAAGCCAATGCTCTTCATCTTAATCCAAATGTTTTTAAATTTATCATTATCCCTTCAGGTAGAATAATAAATAAATCCAGTGGCTTCACTGAAGCCATAGTAATGGGGGAAATTTAGCATACAGATTTATTAATTTTCTATTTCTACTTTCCTTTTTCCTACACTCTTAAAGTGAAATGATTTATTTTTGCTGCTACCCTTAGTAGTTTAGTCTAGTTTCAATTTTTTTTTTAACTTTCCTTTCAACTTACTATTTCTTTGAACGTTCTGAATGCTGGCAACATAGTTTTTAGTAATTCTCTGAATTTTATTTATGAACTGAAGTTTGTTCATAGGTGAGAAATTGGAGTTTGTTCAAAGAATGAGAAGCTAAGTAAGTCTATAGTTATGCCAAAAATTCATAGATTTTCTCCCTTTAGATCCTTCCTATTAGTGTTCTAAACCAAATAAAATTTGTACTCCTGAACTTATTTTCTTCATTTTTATCTAATCCACTTATATAATATTTAAGACATATATTGTTGTACAGACATAAAACTATTTCAGAAAATATACTTTCTCAAATGATACTGCAGATATTCTCAAATTCATTTGCAAATGCAATCCCAAGGGAAAATGTAAAAATGCAAACTACTTTTCCAGAAGTCACATTTCTACTAAACCTATGTGAATAATTTGTTCTTTACTGAATAAATATTTATTGAGTACCTACTATGTAAAATACTATGAGACTTTTTATTAAGCAGATTATAGATATAGATTTTCTGATTGACAAATTCCATGTATTATACGTTAAAAAAAATTCCAGGGTGATATTTACTTTAATGAGCGTTAATAATAGCCAAGTTAACTAAATGTTGAAGTCACCAAAAGACTAAGAAGAATTTTATGATTTTTGGTAACTTTTAGGAAGAACTAACAAGATAATATGTAGCATATTTTTTTTAAGTTCAGTAAAAGTGAAATACCAATAATTAACAGGACAAGACATGAAGCCAGAAGTGATTTCAAAGCTTCATTAGTACTAGGTCCATCCTTTCACTGAAATTAAGAGGACTTGTTTTCATATAAAAGCAAGAGTATCTTCAGTATCTTGAAAGCATCAGAAAATATTCCTCTGAGGGCTTTTGAAGATAAGATAAAGCCCTTTGAAACAGATTTATCATGAAAGTTCTAACAATAGTCTTTCCTGACATTGTAATATAAACATGTCAACTTTTTTTTGACCTCTCCTTTTATTGTGAAATTTTTTGAGAAAATGGATGAATACATGTACAGGCTTGCCTCATCATAATGTATTCCTCATTAGTTGAACAGGCACCATTTTGAACTTTTAAAATAAAAAGTGAGGAGCCTGTTTTATATCCCTTTCTTCACTCCAGGATCACTGCCTCATAGCTGCTCCCCCAGCCTCATCTGTACTACCTGTCCACCTCACCATTAATTCACACGCCTTCCAAGGATCTAAATAGGTACTAGAATTTTCTGGCCCTAACATGCCTTGGAGGGCTCAGTGAATGGTTCCCACCACTCTGTCTTCTTCTCTCTTCCATCCACAACTCTCATAACATGTCATTAAAATAAAAAAAAAAGATTAAATGAATTATAATGCACAGGGATTATTATATAAACCACATGATACATATAGATAATAGGTCTTATGAAAACACATACATCACTGAATTTAGAGGAGAAAGAGCTCTCTCACCTATCTCACCTGCTAACCAGCAGTACCAAAATTATCTCTTTTAATAAGGTAAATGTCCTATTTTTAAAGAATTTTTACAAGTACAAAAGTGTCATGCTCCTGCCCTAACAATCTGAATTTTCACTCCCCATAGAAATGTCTACATATATCTGTGATATATACATTCAAATGCACAGCTAAAATATTCAAATATACACAATAAATCAAATGAAGAACTTCTTTATTCTGTCCTAAAAATACCTGGTTAATGCAGATGTCCAAGATAGACAGCCTCAAATACACTAAGGTTCAAGGGCATGAAAGAGCCTTTACTTATGTAGACTAACAAATGGATTCATGCAAATTAGTGTGTGATCCTGAAGATATTAGCATGACAAACTGATTGGAACAGACATGCTGCCAACAGGAAAGCACCAGCGAGGCAGGGTTATTATTACTGCTATAATTGTTGCCAAAACCACAAGACCTTAAAGCTTTCTGGATGAAAGGCTTGCAAGGGAAAAACAATCTATCCTAGGGTTTGCTCCGTGGACTTGAAATTACTTTTCAACCTTTTCTTCTTATTTATCCAACTCATTTCAAAAGATGAAACACCTATTCCAAGGTGAGGAAAGAGGCTTCTGGGGAAAGGAAAAAATAAATTCTTAAGGATGGTCTTATTATTTTCTGCTCATTCTCCTGATCCTTCCTCCCACCTCCCCCACCCAAGCCTGTTTCCCTGGTTTTAATTTGTCTTATTTCATTGCTATCCTTTTGCCCTCAATTTTTCAGTATGTCCTTCATATTCTCTTTGTGTCTCATCTTCCAACCTCTCAGAGGTATTGTCAGTAATCAGTTATACATATATATTCACTCTATTCTTCCTTTTCTTTTACTCCTTTAAAACATCTCCACAAACTGCTTCAGAGAAGTCATGGTACCCATTATTATTGTAACTGAATGAGTGACAGTAAAAATAGTCAGATTTGAAATGAGGGCTACAGAACAGTAAGTAGTATGATATAGAGGTTGAGAAGTTACATTTTGGAAACACATGGGTTTGCATTTGAACCTAGGAACTGATTGCCATTTACTAGCTGTGACAAGTCTACCTCATTCACTGTGCTGAGCCTCAGTTCCAACAGATCTTATGAAGGATTAATAATATCTAGCTCACTGGATAATTGGGGATTAATTGAAATAATGATATAAAATACCTAATAAAATATCAGGAACACTAAACTAATGGTACCAACTAATGATATGAAGATGATAGGGAAAGGGTAACAGTGGTGGAGGCAGCTATGAACCTGACAATTATAAATATGAGCTTTCACAGAATCTTTTTGCCAGTAGGGATTCTTACTTTTGCCCACTTGGTATTTCTGAGTTACTCTAGGCCCTTTGTTCTTACTCACAAATTTTAAAACCAGTTTATCAAGTTCAACAACAAGAAAAAGGTTGCATAGTAAATCTATAACAATTAAAAAAAAACAGACATCTGTACACATGAGGTATTCTTATTCATGAGTATCTGGGTTAGTGAGCTTTTCATCACTGTATAAATACCTGAGAAAAACAATTTAAGAGGAATAATTTATTTTGGCTCTTCGTTTCAGAGGTTTCTGTTGATGGTTGGGTGGGTCTGTTGCTTTGGGCATGTGGTGAGGCAAAGCATCATGATGGAAGTATGTGATAGAGGAAAACTGATCAGCTTATAGTAAGAGAGAGAGAGAGAGAGAGAGAGAGAGAGAGAGAGAGAGAGAGAGAGAGAGAGAGAGAGAGAGAGAGAAAGGTGGACAAGGACAAAAAAAACCCCTAAGGTTATGCCCCTAATGACCTGCATCCTCTAACTGGGCCCTGCCTCTAGACTTTCTATCACCTTCTCAATAATGCCATCAAACTTTAATCATCAGGCATTAGTACACTGATGAGGTCAGAGCCATCATGAGCCAATCATTCCAAGAAACCCCACCTCAGGACACTGTTGTTTGGGGGTTCAAGCCTTAACACATGGGCCTTTGGGGACATTCCAGATTCAAATCATAACACTATGTTATTCTTTTCATTTGTTGTTCTTTCATGGCTTTCAGTTATGTTTTATGATTTTAATTATAACAGTCCAGCAAATAATGTGTTACATTTATCCCTACATGTGTGATAATGCTGATATTGCTAGTGTTTTCTTTATAGAAATATTCTTTTTCAAGCTGCTTTTTTACTGTTGTATAGAAATGCAGTTAATTTTGTTTCTTCATTCTTCAACTATCCGGTTTTCTAAACTCCCTCTATTCCAAAAATCTATAGATTGAGTTTGTATATAGAAAATGTTATCATCTGTGTGCATAATGAATGTTTTCTTTCTTTCTGTTTTGTTATTTCTTTTTATTCTTGTCCTATAATACTGTGTGGGACCTCCAACATAATACAAAATAGAAGTGGTGGATAGAGAGCCTTCTTATACTGTTCTAATTTTAAAAGAAATACTTAATAGCAGAAGGTACTTTTTAGACATATTCACACACACACACACACACACACACACACACACACACACATAAAATGACAAATGCACTGCACCATAATTGATTAACTTGATCTTTTTGATTAAATGGTTATAATATCCAAAGCCTAGCCTAGCTGCTATGTGAGATTCTAAGATGAATCTGACACAAGCCCCATACCCAAAGAGTTAACTACCTATAAAAAATGATGAGAACAGGGGCAGGGGTTATGGCTCAGCGGTAGAGCGCTTGCCTCACACATGTGTGACCCTGGGTTTGATCCTCAGCACCACATAAAAATGAATAAATAAAAAGTAAAGGTATTGTGTCCAACTACAACTAAAAAATAAATATTAAAAAAAGAAATGATGAGAATGAAGTAAAACTAAGCACAATAAAACACAGAAAGTAAGAAATACCATTGAATTATTTTCAAATAAGGTAAAATGAAAGTTCAAAGAATAGAGCAAACATTGCTGATTATAGACGTCAGGAAAATCTTTATAGTTATGATGCCATTTAAACCAGCATTAAAAAAATAGGCATAGTTTGGATTGGAAAAAAAAACATTCTAGGTATAGGAACAGTATAAACAAAGGCCTCAATTTCTTATATCTGTGCACTGAGTGAAGCTAATGTACACAAATTTAAAATAGATCTAAAATAGGTAGATGTAGCCACTAAATCCTCAATCAAAATCTTTTTTTTTTGCATTATTATTTATTGAACCCAGGGGCACTCTACCCCTGGGTTACATCTCCAGCCCACCCCCCTTTTTAAAAAAAATTTGAGATGGTCTCAATAAGTTTCCCTGGCTGGCTTCACATTTGCAGTCCTCCTGCCTCAGCCTCTTGAGTAGCTAGAATTGCAAGCAGGTGCCAGTGATCCTGGCTTCAAATTCAGTTTTATGCTTGTGTAAAATCTATGGCTGCAGTTTTGTTCTATCATGCTCTATCCTCTCATGGGACCATATAAGTAACGAGATGGGTCCTTCAAATAACCACAAAAAGGATTTTTCTGCTTGATCACCTGCCATAATAACCAAAGTATATCCAAACATCTTCTAGTTAACTCCAAATTCAATTCTACCCTCAGAGGACAATTTGCCACCTCTGAGAATATTCAGAATAATAAATGAGCGCATAAAAGCAGCTGTCAAAGGATATCCTACTTTTTAGCCATGGTAGTATCATTAGAACAAGTGTACAAATTTGCAAAGTGACTCTTTCAAAGCAAGCACCATTTGGATGAATTGACTATGGTACATTTGTTAAAATCCCAGTCATGTTATTTAATAGTTACACTTATATACTATTTCTGGATCACTTGTTACAAAGACGCATGGGGATTCTGTGACCTCACATATCAAGGTGTTCAGAACTTATTTTATGATGGAAAATAAGAAGAAAATTAGAGGGAGAAAAAAAAAACCTAATAGATAACCAGAGCCCTTCTCTCATCTGATTGCTCAATAGTAATTTAGTCCCTGGCTAATGTATTACTCATAATTTATTGCAAATTTATTAAACCTCAGAAGCTTAGAATCCTGGTAGCTTATGGATGATCCTCTAATTAGTGGAATTAGAGGATGATACTGTTTCCTTTGATTAATTGGCACATGTGGAGACTGGGTACCCTCTGAGGCCCACATTTGCATATTAAGTTACCACATATCAATGTGCTGAAATCCGAAGGGCTGGGGGCCCCATCTACCCACGTGAAGGCAATGTCCTGTGGATCTAATTAAATTACTATCTTCTTGCCCCTTTTCTTTTCTACCCACTTTGGCACAATTTTCCAAGGAGTAAACTAAAAGTTAAAATATGAATAAACAATTTATGTATATGCAGCTGTTCCATTTACAAATTCCTTTCACATCTATTATACTGTTTAACTCTCACAACTCTCTTGAGGACATACAGTTTTATTCCCATTTTACCAATAGATGGTATGATTGATAGGCCTCCCAATTTACAAAGTGGTAATTGATCAAGCTGGGATACACACCTGGATCTTCTTACACCAAGGTCATTCATAGCACCACTATGTCCTGTTAAGTCATTAGAGAAATATCCCAAATGGTATAATAAAAGACAGAAAGAAAATGTTACTCCTCTAACACTGGCCATGTTCTGTACAAGCAATGTTATACTCATTACTTTTGGGCTAAGAGATAGGTTAAATGGAATTAATTTTAGAGAGTTTAATTTAGCACATAAAGGGAAATCATGTTCAGTGAGAGTCAATAAACAGAATGTAGTCACTTCTATAATTCTTCATCCCAGGTTTTTGGACAGAGACTGAGTGGCCACTTGATTACAATTCTAATTCACATGTCAGCTGTGTGGTCGAACATGTTGTTCACTAAGGTCATCTTGTCAAGTTTATTCTTTTAAAAACACAGCAAACTGCTTTGTGGGGTCAAAAAAATCTCCAGGTCAGTGTCTCTGCTGGGCATCTGTCAGAGTCAGGACATAAATAAGGGAGTTATTTTTGTCAACAGGTGGTTCCAGTAGCCAAAAGCTGTGTAGTCATCTCCTAGGCACTTGTCACAAAGCATATTATCTTTGCTGAATGGAAGCAAGAGGGTATATTTGAAAGGATTTAATAAAAGTTCTGGAGGACTCTCTTGGTATAAATACCTGTTATTGTTGTCAATGTTATTTAAGAGCAGCAGGAGGGAAGCATTTCAAATCCAAGTTTAGCTTGTATTCCCAGGGGCCCCTCCAGATTCAGAACTTTGGCAGTCTTTATGCAATCTCTGAACCTGGCCTCCAGGAAAAGAGAGGCAAGAGAAGGTCGCCCTGTCCCATGTGACAGGATGCTCTCCTTGCTAGCTCAGGGTATTGGTTGAAGAACTGTTGTTTTCTGTTTAGTTACAGAGTGGCTTCCTCCTTCTGGTCCTTTTGCCAGAGGCTGAGATCCCCCACCTTGAAAGCATGGGGTAGACAGCTCCAGCAGCTCCCCCATGGTGACATACATTGTGAATTTGCTTCCAGCCAGACAGGTCTAAGAGGAGGAAAACAACTTGTGCTTTTCTTCATGTTTCTCACTGTGATTTCCAAAAGAATCCCCAACCTTGAAACTGCAGCTCATCCTGGGAGTTGCAAAGAGAAAAACGAGAATTGGCAGTGTCCTTCAATTTGTCCATAAGATAAAACTTGTGTGAGGGTGGCCAGCTTGCTGTGATTTGGTGCTTAGTCACTCATCTTCCACTGTCTCTTCTGACTTCAGGAGGTTGAAAAACCCATCTGCATGGAAATGACAACATGAGAAGAGCGCATGAGAAAAAAACCCTGTTGCTTAATGGCCTATATCTAGCTTTTCTCCACCACTGCTCCTTCCTCAGCTTCTCCCAGTTCCTCTGAAATAGCATTTGCCTCTTGGTGATGCCAGCTCCCTCACCTCGTTAAGCTGCTTCTGCAAAGGAGACCCAGGGATTGATGGCAGCAGGTTTACTGTGGCTGGCATACAGCAGTCAAGTTTGGCACGTGGGAGGCAGCTCAGGTTTGCCGGCTGATTGAGGTTGCTGTGAGCTGACAACTAATGGGGGAGCTTTCTTTGATAGCCGTTTCATTTGAGGTGCACTGGATTAAAAAATACCGTAACCTCCATAGGGAAAAATAATTAATGATTTTGTTTGTTTGCCTTTTATTTAACAGTTGATTTCAGGTTATTCCAGAGGTATTATTTTAGTCAGCATTATTTTGTCTGGTAGAAACCTGGATTGCTAGCTCTCTCTAAATCCTTTCTGTAGGCGGTGAATATGCCAGGCCCCAGGGGCAGCTGAAAGTAACGGAAGCATATTGGAGATGCCATTACAATTACTCTGGAAGGAGAGGAGATGGGGGAACCACTTGAGGAAAAGCTGACTGAAAGATGTCAGTGGAGAAAGCAAAAATGCTGATTTGGGGGTGCCTACGAGATCCCAACATATGACAGAAACACTTCACTTAGGGAGAAGGAAAAGCAAGGCTGAAATTCCAGGGGAATACCAGACTTCATCTTTTTTTCCCTGAGGGTGGATTGGTGAAGAGAAGCCATCAATCTGAATTAAACTAAAATATGAATTCTCCCGTGCTTGCTATGGCACCATAACAAAGTGCCTCAGACTGGGCTGCTTAACAACAGAAACTCAGCTCCCCACAGTTCTGAGCTAAGCTTGTTCTAATGCCTTCTCCTTGGCTGGTTAAGTGGCCTTCCCCAGGTTCTTCACATTGCCTTTTCTCTGTTGGCTTCTGGATCCAGATTTCCTCTTAGAAGAATACTAGTCAAATTGGCTTGGGGCTCACCCTAATGACTTCATTTTATCTTAATTACCCCTTAAAAGACCTCATCCCCAAATACAGCCACATTCTGAGGTACTAAGGATTTGAACGTCAAAATATGAATTTTAGGGGAAGGCAAAGTTCAGCCCATGTCAGTAATGAACACAAATATGGCATATTCAGCCAGCCACCATGACCCAGATCCTTGGTGTATCTCTCTCTCTATTCTCTTTGCCACCAGAATATTTTGTGCTCTTTTTCCATGAGTAAGGATCTTACTATTGGAATCTCAATTCACCCTATGGGAATAAACCTAATGCTAATAGGAAAAAAAAAACAGCAACGATAACATTATAATATCAACTTCCTTTTAGTGAGTGCTTACTGTCTTATGTAGAAATATAGAGTATTTCCATGTATTACCTGATTTAGACCTCATTATGAGCCTGTGGGGGTAGGCACAATTATTTCCTTATTGCCATAGATACAGAAACTAAGGCCCAGAAAAGGGGAGTTAGATGCAGAGCTAAATTCTCCCTATAACTGACATTCATGTTCTGAACTGCTATATTTTATCGTATGAACCAGCCATTTCCTAAATCAGAGTTGTAAAACTATCTTTTAGTTACAAAACCCTCTATTTTTTGCAGCCAAACTCTCCCATTGAACTCCGTCATATTGCACAACTTACTACCCATTAGTAGAGGAGAGGGGCACTGAATCCTGCCATTTCCTCTTCTTGGTATGCCCAACAATTTGAAAGGGCACAGCCCTAAATCTTAACGGAAATTAAGACTGGATGCGTTGAATAATCTCTCCTGTGCTCTGGTTTCTTTTGCTTCTGCAAACACTCACAGAAAAAAATCTAGGGCTAAAATCCACAATAACTTGCCCATTGCATTTCCCAGTGCACTAGATTATTAGTGGCATCTAGTGATAGTAATGAAAGAATGTGGCCATATTCAGAACATAGAACATTATAGATTACTGATAAGAACAATGGAAACTTCTGTATCAGCAGACAATTCCAAAATCTGTGTTCTAACTTCAGGGTGTGATTTGCTGAGGAAAGAGAGAAAACTGGCAATCACTAGACACCCCTCTGGGGACAATGCTGTGTACTCCACAGGGGTCTTATTTATGCCTCACCAGAGTCTCTGGGAAGACCTGCTCTCCTGGCCTCACTTCCATGAGCTTCCCCTAACAATAGGAACGCCCAGAAATTGATCTCATTCAAGGGGAAAAGTTGTATCCTTTGGAGACGAAAATAAGAAAAGCACTTAACGCTTCACTTGCTGAATCCTGGGTAGAAAAACAGCCTTTGCAGCCGCCCATCTGCAGAAACGAACCCTGACACAGAATATTATCTTCTCATCCTCGCTGCCATATGTTCAAGCAATCTGTGATCCACAGTCTATATTAATGCATTGCGTCAGAGGCAGTGGGGTACAGTGGGCTAAGCAACAGCCTGGAAAATTGAGGGGTGTGAGTTCTAATTCTGTCCTTCCCTCTAGCTTGCTGGCTGACCTTCAGGGACATTATATCAACCTCACTGCTCCCTCCATTTCCTCTTCACTTCTCCTCCAGGGTTTACAGTGTCTGAGCAAATCGGAAGAGAAGCACTAACAATGACAGCATAGAGTTTCTCTGAAACTTTCTAATGCCCACCATTGAAAAACACTGTTTTGAGACTGCCAAAGTGTCATACAGAAACGATCCTCACACCTTAATCGTCTGTAATCTAGGTGGAAAATTAAACACAGAGTGAAAATTTGTTGAAATCAACATCACATTACTGACAGATATTCATTTCCCCCCTTAAAGTTACATTAGTCTTACAATGATTAAAAAGATTAATTAAAATTAAAAATTAATTAAAATTAAAAAGATATCAAGAAAGGTACTTTTCAAGTGCTAAAACAATACATTTATGTAACAATTCAAATTCTTCATAAAATGAGCCTAGAGGGGCTGGGGTTGTGGTTTAGCAATAGAGTGCTCCCCTAGGGCGCTGGGTTCGATCCTCAGCACCACATAAAAATAAAATAAAGGTATTGTGTTCAACCACAACTAAAAAACAAAATATTCTTTTAAAATGAACCAAGGTATATATGTATATATCTACACATATATTTATATTAATAGATAAAATTTAGTTATGTTCATTTCAAAAAATATAACAGGCTCAAAACAAATTAATGTTGCACTCCTGGTAAGAACAGAACTTTCTCCTATCTTCTCTCATTCAGGGACCAGAAGAGCTTTCTCCCTCTTTCACTCCAGTTCTTAGAAACCTAGCAGTGTACATCTGAAAGTGTTGGACAAAATATAAAGGGGACTTGGGGGTAGTTGACAAAGACTCTCCATAACAAGATGGAAATTTAGTTACAGATGGAAGTCATATTGTTCAGGAGAGCATATTTTTGAAAGTTTTTCTGCAGATGATGGCTACCATAAAACGGCACAATGTGGCCTTGCTGTATACACCAAACTATAAGAATAGCAGTAGGTCTTTGAGATGGAAAATAATCTTCACATTCATCGAAATTATACTATGCAGGCATTTGAGGCTGACATGGATAATACAAATTCCCTAACTATTTTGACCTGGTATTGAACTCAATAGTGATAGCAAGAAAACTGATGAATTAACTATTGTTCTCAGGATCCCTTTGAGGATAAAGTAGTTTCATTGGGTTACCACAAGTGTATTTGAGTTTAAGTCATCTCAAACAAGGGACACAGATAAAAATAGATATATTGGTTATATGACCTTAGGATTTTCAGGATTTAATTTAAAGCCAATACAGTATTGACCAAGCATCACTGAATAGTAAGATAGTCTATGTTCACAAAGTACTCATGAAAGTTCCATAAGGAAATAGATTTTATTTTCCAACACAAGCCATTTGCATAGTGTTTGTGGCCCTTGGGGACCGATGTGACATGAAAGGAACCCCCCCATCTATCATCAGTGCAGCTCCCTGGTTGTCTGATACATGCTTTGAACTTTTATGAGTTCTAGGCTTCTTCACATAAAAAGACCAGAATTCTCATGCTTGGCATGGTAATCTTTACCCCTATATAAATTATTTAGTTAATTTGAGTTAAACTTCAATAAAATATTCATAAATGGGCACAGGGACAGCATCAGGTTACCCTTAAACTTGGAGAAATGAAGAGGTTTGGATATTAATCCTGATCATAACTGGTTGTTGGAGGTATATTTAAATAAAATGGGCTTTCAAAAAGGCTTTTGAAAACACCTGTTGCAGAGAAACAGGTATTCAGATTCTAGATAGCCTCTGGTAGCTGAAGGATACTTATTCTTTAAGAAACCTATGAAGAGAGATTAGGGTTGAAGGGATATCCAAGAACAGAGTTGCAGGATATTCTGTATGTGCAGGTCCCAATCTAATGATCTCAATACCCCAATACTTTGCCAGGTCTTCCCCTTTAGTCTGTAACTTTCCCAGCACAGCTAAGTGGAAAAAAATAATAACAGGGACAGTCCCAAACTCTTCCCAAAGGGCAGTATGTCTCCAGGTAAAGTTTTGGACAAGAAGGCAGATTAGGGTAGCTTATATGTGAACTGAGTCACATACCTGCTGAGCCTGTTACATAGCTCAGGTTAAGGTTTTATCCTTGGCAGCAGTTTGAATTCTCTACAAAAACTCCTTTAGTCTTTTTTTTTTTTTTGGAGGTACCAGAAATCAAGTTTAGGACCTTGCACATGCTAGACAAACACTCTACCATTGAATTACCTCCCCAGCTCTCTGCCAAAACACACATACAAAAAATGTCTAACACTGGCTCAATAAGTGCTGTAGGGTTTTCAACACAGTATCTCAATACTTGCAAAGGCCACATAGTTAAGTGAAGGAGGTCAGTGACCTTCTCAGGACCCTTAGCATTCATGCTGGAGATTTATGTTGGCAGTAATTTCAAAACCTCACACACTCCTTGCCCAGAATAGTGTGGTGCCATAAGTGCAGCAACTATAGAAACTTCTGACCTATGCCTTACATCTCTCTCAGTTTAGATAGCATTTCCTCCAGAAAGTTTTACCTCATCCACACACACAGGAGCATGCATGTGAGAATGCGCACACACACACACACACACACACACACACAGAGCTACCTATTGGGATATTAGTATCCCTCTTCTTTTCCCATTGAGGGTTAATACAATAGCTTTTGAAAATTCCTGTTGCTCACACCAACTTATAAGTTTCCTGAGAGCAAATACCATGCTGCATTTGTTTATAGTTGTATCCCCTGCCCTTAGTAGAGTCTCTGTGTACAGTGGGTGCATAATATATTTTTGTAAAAGAATTAATAAAGTTTGATATAACTATTAACCACTATGTTTTTTTGAGTGAGATGTGAATATAATCTTTCAGGATATTTTAGTAAAAAGAGAATCAAGACTAACCCAGGAACATGGGTAGAAAAGGTTTTAATTTTTGAGATACAGGAAACCAGAGAAATCCTATTCAGATACAAGTACTGGCATGAGATCAAGGCTTACCACCAAGTTACAAGATAAAATATCAAAACATTACTAAGCAGAAAGATGGAAGAGTGATGCAAAAGTCAAATACAAACTGCCTAACATAAGATACTAGGACTAGGTGGACCCATGGAGTCCAGAATCAACAGAAACAGATCTTTTAACAGGATTTAGTTCACTGAGGAGGAAATAATTGCGTAGCTATTTTAGAAGACTGGGCCAGTATCTTCTTTGATAAAAGACTATCATAAAGGTAGCATCTAATAAATGCTGAGTTCCGGAAGGAGAATGCCTTTTATTTGCCACCCATCTTAAAATCATATGTTTGGTTAAAAACACATTGCCCTTTTATTCTAATCTATATTTGGCCCCAACATTGAAAGAGTTTGGCTTTAGTACAAATGAGGGCTCTGTTTTGGTGCTGCAGCTAATGCATCTAAGAGGAACATATCACACCCTTGCATTTTCCTAGGACTCTTTCTCTATTTGCCGTATCTGTTTCAACTTCTCTAGCCTCTTGCTGAAAAAGTCCCTGCACATTCAGAACTTGATTTTTCATGCTTCCTATGGTAATATCCCCATACCTGTGTATCAAGATGAGCCTGCAGTTCAGTTTTATCCCATCAGCATAATCTCACAGAGCTAAATACATGAATGCCTGAGGGTGAAGGAGTGGAGGAGGGCACTATCCTTCAGCAATAGCACACCCAATGTGAGCTGTCCACAGTCAAATTATGCTTCTGGGCTAGCTGCCCCTGGCAGCCCAGATGCCAGAGATGGATTGGGAAAATTTACAGCTATTGCAAATAGACAGGCTCAGACAATAGTAAATAAAAAAATATATACAAATAAATAAATAAACAAAAATAAATAAATCTTTAACGCTTATTTATAAAGTTTCTTATTGATATAATATGATAGCAGGGAATCAGGAATCGGGATGAAGGGATTAAGCAGAAAATAAAACAGTTAAAAAGCAAATGATACAGGCTCAGTGGTGCACAACTGATGCATGCCTGTAATCCCAGCAACTTGGGAAGCTGAAGCAGAAGGATTGCAAGTTCAAATTCAGCCTCAGCAAATTAATGAAGCCATAAGCAACTTAGTGAGACACTATCTCAAAATAAAACATAAAAAGGTAAACTGACCCTGGGTTCAAAACCTAGTACAAAAAAATAAAAAATAAAAAGGTAAATGAGCAAAATATTCTTATATGGTTATATGTGATACGAAAGAAGTACAACAATTTCTGACATCTTCCCCCTCGGTACTGTAGGTACTTCTTTTGCATTATTATGCCATCTGCAAATAATGACTCTTTATTTCTTTCTTTACAATTATCATAGCCTAAATTACTTTTCTTGCCTTATTTCATTATCTGAGAACTTCAGTATACTATTACTAGAAAAGACAGCAGATAACCTTATAATTAGATCCTTCACACTTTTTAGGAAAATTTTAATTGTGCACCATCTTCCTTAAACATATATTAGACTAATCTAATGTAAATATTTTCTGACATTTCTCGTACAATTTTGATTAACCATTTTCCAAGATATATCTTAGTTTCATTCAGTTTTCCAAATTAATTTGCACAATGTTGTTTACAACATTCACATAGTATATTCTTAATGTCATTAATTTGTTTTAGTATTGCCTACCTATTCATTCCTGACAGTTTGCGTGATTATCTTTCTATAAATTATCTTACATGTAGTTTATCAATTTTATTTGTCTTTCCATAGAACTAATAATAGGCTTTATTTTCTTTATAGTATACCTGACTTCAATTAATTTTTACCTTTTACTGTTTCTTTTCTTTTTATTACTAATTATATATTTTCTATTTTATTGACTTAATTTGTCATTCATTTTATTATTACTTAAAATTAAAATTGTATTATTGAGTTCTGGCCTTTTCTTTATTGATACATTTATTTAAAGATATAAATTTACTTTATTAGTTTAGCTTCGCTTTCAAGACTTTATGTGTCTTGCTTTATTGTTACACTGTTCAAAATAGTCCTAATTCCCATTGTAATTTCTTTCTTTGACCTGTGACTTATTTAGAAAAGTGTTGCTTAATTTGAAATATTTGGAGTTTTCTTAGCTACCTTTCCATTGTTGAGTCCTAGATTTTTTTTTAATTGCAGTCAGATCACATACTCTCTGAAAGATTGTAGCTCTTTCAAAATTACTGAGTCTTACTTTATGGCCCAGGATATGATAAATTTCTGTAAATGTCCTAGGTGCACTTTTAAAAAGTATGTTTTATTCTTCAATACTGTACACTGCTTTTAGGCCAATTAGGTCACTATTCAATTAAGTTTTTCAAATCTTCTGTATCTTTTTTCTTTTTTTTTGGCTATTCTACCACCTACTGAAAAAGGTTTTAAACTATCCTACTGTGATTTTAAATTTTTCTATTTATCCCTTTGTATCTGAAAATTTTTGCTTTATATAATCTGAAAGTGTGCAATTAGGTATATCCTACTTTGCCATTGTGTTATCTTCTGCTTATTATTTTATTATTACAAAATTTACTTCTTTACCTTTAATAGTAAACCCTGCTCTCTTTTGGTTTTAATCCTAGGTTAGATATTGAACGTTTTTGTTCAACATTTGCATGTTGCATAGCTTTTCAAATTCTTTTTTTTTTCTTTTTTAACTTTCTATCTTTTTGTACCTTTATATTTAAGGTGTATCTCTTTGAACTAGCACATAATTTGGCATTTTGGTAACCAGTTTGAAAATCAGTATCCTAATTGCACTGTTTCGTTTATTTGTACTTAATACAATTGTTGACATTTGTATGCTATCATATTATTAATTTTCTCTTTCTTAGACCTATATTTTCATTCTTATTTTTCTTAATTCGTGTCTTCACTTGGGGTATTAGTTCACAGGGCCACTTAGCAAGCTTAATTTAATTTTCACCTCTTAGTACCATTTCTGCTTAGATTTCCTAGGCTGCTAGCAGCTGTTTTCTGCTTGATTTCTCAGCATCTTGCCCTCACATACCCATCTTGGAAGTGGACATAGGTCTTTAGTGAATATTTCTTGCAGATCCCAGGATTGTGACCTATCAAGCCCTGGGTCTTTTGATAACACCACATTTCAGTTTAGGGACTGCTGGCTTCTGGCAGACTCTTTGGCCCATACTTATGTGTCAACAAATGACCCCCCAAATCCAACTACTTTGGTTGCTATATGATACATTCAATGAGTTTTGTAGATTTTTAAACTTTAAAAAAATAAATTTATTCCTATAGTTGCTTACGTTTATTGTGTACAATATGATGTTTTGAGATATATATATATATATAGTTATATATAGTTATATAGTTAATAGTTGTACTATATATATATAGTTATATATAGTTATATATAGTTAATAGTTGTAATATATATATATATATATATATATAGTTGTACAATAGATTCTCCTCTTATCTAATTGAAATTCCCTACCTATTGACTAACATCTCCCTAGGTCTATCATACTCTCTCCACTGAGCCAGTAGGAACCACCATTCTATCTTCTGCTTCTCTGAGTTGGACTTCTTTTAATACCACATATAAGTGGGATCATGCATTATTGTGTGTTTTTTTTAAGTCCTAACATAATTTTTCTCAACGGGAGGTTTATCATAATGCCAATTACTTTGTCAAAATACCTAGAAATGGGAAGTTTTCTTAGGGCATTAATTTTTATACTGACTAATATGCTTTATACAATCAAAATGTGTTAAATTTGTAAGCAGACTTTTCAGGGGATATTCTATTTAAAAGTTTGACTTTAAAAGAGTCTTTCCTTCAAACTCTTATTGTATTTTAAAACTTCAGAAGACAAGTACACTGAAGGTGCCTTAACAGAGATTTAACTGAATTGAATAGGTAATGATGTCAATAAGAACTCAGAAGCAAAATTTGCTTTTGATGATCCACCTGTGAATAATTGAGAGGTATCTACTTGAGCAGAGTCTCTATAATAGTACAGACTCTATTAAATTTTTTAAAAAGCTGCTAAATTGTTGTATTTCTGAAAGCAAAGGTCTGATTTCTTCTGAAGTTTCCAGGTACATTACAAAGGAAAATTGTTGGACTCCAGGACGAGAAAAATTGATGGCACGATATTTTAAATGTCACTAGTCGTTCTGTTTGTGTCAGCATGATGTAGTAAAAATAATTCTGCACTGGTGTGAAGGTGATCTGAATCACACTTCAGTGGTTTTGAAGCTTCAGAGTTGTGTGACCTTTGGTAATTTAGTTTCTCTTGCCTCTCCTCCCCCACCACTTGATAATATCAGAAGTCTTGTAGGGCCCAGACTCTCACATCCCAATTCTCAGTCCTCTGAATGGGAGACAGAAGCATGTGATCCTTGGTCCCCATAAATGAAGACCTGATTTGGACAAATGCTTATTCTGAGACCTGACCCAGACTAATCTTAGGAATTCTTTCAGCAAATTATATTTCATAAGTATTTATTGAGAAAACCCATTATGTGAAAACTATTGGAGCAAGCCTTTTAGGTATATGGATGAACCACAATTGAAGAGTTCACATTAAATAGCCAAATACTAAAGGCAATAAGGTAAGAACATACAAATTGTAAGGAAGGTGCTGAGAGTACCCAAAAACAGAACCTATATGGGGTTATAGGTGTGTAGAGAAAAGAAAAGGAAAATTAGGATAAACTTCATAGAAAAAAAATGGTATTTAATATCAACCTTGAAAAAATATATAGACTTATATAAAATATAGAGAAGGAAAGGAATGTCTGTGGGGAATTATTCAGGTTGTGCAGATAGTATGAGCAAATGCACAGTGGTGAAGAACATGCATGGGTTCAGTGGATCAGAGAGAGGCACTAGAGCTCTGGTTCTGGAGTTATTCTTGGGTTCCAATTCTGGTTCTGCTGCTTTCGAGACATTTGACCTTGAACAGAATGTTAACTCTCTGGGTCTCAATTTCTTTATTTGTAAATGTGAGTAATGACACAAAGAGCAATTATAATTAATAACCAAGATAAGTTGCAATGTATTTGTCACTGTGTTCCACTCTCCAGAAAAGATAGCTAAGACTACTTCAGGCTTGGGAGAACCAAGTATACTGGGACAGCAGAGTTTTTTTAATCCACCATTTTTATTTCCATCAGGAGCAAGGAAATTATAAGGAGATGGAGTTGAAGGGAGCTAAATACTTGGAGGATGAAGTCCCCTTTAAAGTTTCATATTGACAATCGCCCAAGGGTTCAGTGTGAAACATGAGGCTGAATTTCAAAGAGGCAAAACTGAGGAGTTATTGATAACAATGCATGTATCCAAAGAGATTGTCTTTAATTGCCTAGGGTCGATATGTTCTTAGTTTCAATGAGAGCTAATACCTCACCTTCAGCCCTTCATCTCTTCAGCAGCATAAGCAAGGACATAAGTTTAGCACTAACTCTCAATGCCTCCAGCCAGCAGCAGCTTCCTTCCCTGGAGAGCCTCTGGCAAGATTGTAGAGTCAGAAATTTATCATTACCACCAGCTGTCATCCTCATTAAGTACCGTGGGAAAACTATATTAATGATTGTTTTTAATGCTGCTCTGAAAATCTGTAAGTTTGGTTAGGTATCATTTCCTTCTTCGAAATCCCTGGATTTGGAGCCACCAGGATAGCTGCTGGGAAATTGTTCCTAAACAAGCCTGTTACAAAGAGATGTATCTTCCCTCAGGGAGAAAGAGAAGCAGTTAGAAGGCAGTTGGGAATTTCCCCAAAGACTTGTTTGAGGACTGGTTCAGATGTTCTTGTCAAAGTGGGCTCTTCTAAGAGATACCCACACCCCTAGATCCTGCCCAAGGCTCTCCAGGGGCAGAGGTAAGGGCAGATGAAAAGCAGAAAGCTCTGAATTTCCATATGTGCAATTTAGTTCCAGCTTCATATTAGACCTAAGAAGGTGACACAGCATGTTGGGTAAGTGCCCGCTTAAGTGAGAACAGCTTAATGAGGACACACAGATGCCTATTATTTAAGAAAATTTTCCACCGTAGGAGCTTAAGGAAGTAAGATCCCAGAGAGTTAAGAGCAGACACTGCTACTCATATGCTCAGGGTCTAACTGATTTTAGAGGATGACAGTCAGTCTAATAACAGGAGCAGATCAGCAAGAAACAGGTATCCAACTTCTTCTGTGAGGGCAGATACCTCAGTGAAGGGGAATAGAGAGGTTCATTTTGACTTTCCTATTAAAGAAAGAATAGCCAGTTCTCCAACTCCCCAGAAAGGTGTGTGCAGTGTGTGGAGAGGAAGAGTCAGTACAAATGAAGTATTCTGAAGAAAATTCAAAACCAAATCATGGGACAGTGGGAATAAACTCATAAACCAACTCTTAGCTCAGCAGACCATCCCAGGTCCTCTTTCCAATACTCCTCAACATAGGTCCTTTATTTCTGCCTGACTGGCTCACCTGTGTACCACAGGTCAATTCTTCTTTTCCAGGTATTTTTTCCTACCTTTTTCCAATACTGAAATCCTTCCCCATAAATGCTCACCTTTCAAATCTCACTTCAAAATGAATTCATCTCTTGAACCTTATAATTAAAAATGGTATTTTCTTCCTCTCAGCTTTTCTTAAATTATATCATTCACATATGAAACTTAATAAGTATTTTTTAAATTATTTCATTGTATTGTTCTTATTTGAGCTTCTCTCCTTCCACTAGACTATAAAATTGATCTAATAAAGCACTAATGTTGATAATTGTATGTGGATGGTTTGTTAAAGCTGTGGACTGGACGGTAAATACTCAAGATAGTCTTTGTCTAGTTTCCCAAATGTGGCTGCAAATCTCTAGCATGAAAAGCTATTAGAAATCTTTAAAAATATTCACTCTTTCAGCCTTACCACAGATCTACTGAATCAAAACTCCAGAAGTGGAACCTGGAAATAAGCATTTTAACAAATTTAGCACATCAGGGGTTTCTAGGTCAAAGTAAAACTTGAAATGATGGATTCATTATGTTTATGGTTGTAAAATAAAGCACAAATTAAGATGTGAATGAAAATGTAAGCATTGAATTTCAAATTTTGTACACAAAAGAACATAACTTTTGTTCTGACTCTCCTATTCTCTTTAAGCACAGATTGTCCACAATTGCTTCTGTAACAGTGGGGGATAGTTATTAGCTGATAGGGGAGAAACTGACTCAATCATTGTAGTCTGACTTTGTCTGATGACAAAGTTTTCCAAGTAGACAACTTTTGCTTCTTTGAATACTGATAGACTTTTGACCCTCAGTGATGATGGGATGCAGGTTTCCTATAAAGGAGAAAGTAATAAAGACACACTTGAAGCTGGATAACATTTATTATGGGACTCAAAAGAGACACTAAATTTGTTTGCAAAGAAATTTATTTGTTTTCTTTTTTAACCTTCCACGCCTGTGTTTTTATAACATCTATTATTTCTTCTTTTATCAACTAGACAGAATACTATTCTCCTTTGATGAAGGTATTTTTACAAGATAAATATATTTATCTTACCAAAATTTACTGAATGTCAAGTTATTACACATTAGGAAAATGCATCAAAACAATTTTAATTTAAAATATTTAATTCACAAATAGAGCTTGTATGTGTCCAAGACATGCTATGCAATGATTTGATCTCTACATATGTTGTACTGATTAATTAATTATATCACCATTCAAGCTGAACGTTAAGTCCTCAGAACTTGCTCATTCTATGGCTAAACATTTGTAACCTTTGAGCACTATTTCCCATTTTTTTCACCTCCCATCACCCCCTCACAGACACCATTGTATTCTGTTTCTCCACATGTAAGTAATATCATACAGTATTTATCTTTCCTAATATTAATGGCTTACTTAGCATAACATCCTCCCATTTCATATAGTAATCCTGTTTTGTTTTGTTTTGTTTTTAATCTTTGGAAGTCTGCTGTTGTTGTGTTTTTTTTATTTGTTCTTTTTAGATATAAATGACAGTGAAGTGTATTTTGACATATTACACATACATAGGGTATAACTTATTCTAATTGGGATCCTGTTTTTAATTTTTTGAGAAATTGTCATACTGTTTTTTGTAACAACTATGTCAATTTATATTCTCACCAACAATGTACAAGGGTTTTCTTTTTTACACATACTTTTGACACTTATCTGTTGTCTCTTTGATGACAGCCATCCTAATAGGTGTAAGATGATATCTCATTGTAAGTTTGGTTGTAATCATTAATGATTAGTGATGTTGAGAATATTTTTATATATCTGTTCACTATTTGTATATCTTCTTTGGAAAACTGTCTATTCAGGACCACTGTACATTATCCTGGTCTTTGAAGGTTTGCTTTCTTTCTATTGAGTTGGGTGGGTTCGGTGGATCTCTAATATATTTTGATCATTAGCTCTTTGTCAGAATATGATTGGTCATTATTTCCTCTCATTTCATAGATTTCCTTTTTCATTTTGTTGTTTCTTTTAATGTTCAGAAACATTTTAGAAAGAATAATTCTAAAATTTGTCTGTATTCATAGAAGGTGAGAGTAGAACTGTGGTTACCAGAGGGTGAAGAGAGTAGGAAGAGAGGGAGGGATAAGGAAAATGTGTTCCGTTTGAACTAATCGAAAGTTTCATGGAAACAAGAAGCTTTGATGTGCTATTACAGTTAGGTAGCCATAGATGATAGTAATGAACTATACATTTCAAAAAAAAAAAAAACTAGAAGAAAGTATTGTGTAAGTTTGACTATAAAGAAATGATAAATGTTTGAGGAAATAGATATTTTTAACCTCACTTAAACATTAAACAATATGTATGTGTATGAAAACATCACATTACCCCACTAATGTGTATTAATCTGTATACCTTTATGGTTTTTGTATCAGTTAAAAATACATTTAATAAAAGAGATCCCTATGGAACCACAAAAAAAAGCTAATTAGCCGAAATAGTCTTGAGAAATAACAAATAGAGGCATCATATGCCACGATTTCAAATTATATTTTAAAACAAAGTAATCAGAGCAGCATGGTACTGACACAAAAACAGACACATGACCAATAGAATAGAATAGAATAGAATAGAGAGCCGAGAAAGGACCCTTACTTATATGGCTAACTGACCTTTGGCAAAGCAATAAGAATACACATGGGGAAAGGAAAGTCTCTTCAATAAATAGCAATGGGAAAATTGAATATTCATATTGATTTTAAAAAAAAGGAAATTGCAGTTTTGTCTTACACCGTATACAAAAATGTCCTCAAAAAGTCTTAAAAGCTTATATATAGCATCTGAAACCATAAAACTCTTAGAAGAAAACATAGTGAAATAGCTCCTTGACATTGATTTTGACAATTATTTTTTATTGTATCATAAAAAATGTATTCCATAAACATTTCAATTTTTTTAAAAAAGCAAAAATAAATAATGGGAGTACATCAAACAAAAATAGTTTTAAAAATAAAATAAAATGTTATCCTTGAGGAAGCAATCCGATATAGTTAAAGGAGCATAATGCTAAATCCTGAACGTGCCATGGCTTGCTTGTTCTTTTCTAATTTAGGATACATCCCACCACTACTTTTTGATTTATGTCTTCTTAGGATGAGGAAACTAAGATCAGGGCTTTACTGAAAACATACACCTCAATGCTGAATGTATTTATTATCTGTGAGAAACAGTTCTTTATTAATGGAACATCTCTAGTCCTATACAATAAATTAATTTTTGACAGATATCAAGTCATTTGTGTGAACTTCAATTCCTATTTTCAAAGAGCCTTCCGTTTGTTGTTTTGTTCCTAAAAATTCCAAGTCTTAGATCCGGCATCTGAAAGCCACTGAAGCATTTAGAATAAACACTGTTTAGTTCTGTGTTCTTCGATTAATATTTACCAAATATTTGCATTTCTGGTGTTAGGCATTCAAAGAAAAATGACCCAGTACTAAGATGGATTAATTTACTATCTCATAAGAAAGACATTTTCGTAAGCATAAAATATACTTTAGGTTGAAGGAGATTTATACAATTTGGTTTATTTTACTAGCCTTATGTGACTGCAGTTGTTAACCTACTGGAACTCACTACTAATCCTTTTATATAGACATGCTCACATTTAATAAGATGTGTCTAGACAATTAAATTTGTGTGTGTTATGTATCTTCTTTTGTGTCTGCATTTTATGTAAGGAACTCCTTCTTAAAACCTTTTGTAAATGAAATTTATATTATTTAGGATTAATTCTACCGTGGAAAGATTGGATTTGTATTTTGTTTAGCAAGAATCATATGTCTGTGCTATATGAGCCTAAACATAGTTTACAGTTTATTCAACATGCCTTCTCTGGTAAATATGATTCTTGATATTCTGTCCTGGGACTTGGGATATACTCACTATAGAAAGAAACTTATAGAAAGAGTATACTAGGAAACTTATTGGAAAAGTCAGTTCAAACATGAAAATCATAAAAAATATATTTTATAAACAAGTTTTTAATGTTCACAAATGAGTATATATTCATTCCCTCATCTCTTGATTTAGAATCAAGTTAATTTTGTGAGTATGGGTCTGTTTTACTAGAGTTCTGTAACTCTAGTAAATATGTCATTTTTCTCTCATAACCTATACCCATAATAAATTACCTTAAATTTCTTGTTTTGGATTCTTTTAAGTGCAATGAAAACCTAAAGGATTTTGTAAAGTAACCTGAATGCACTATTTTTCTCTATAATTAGTTGCTTTCATTCTTTTGCAGTTATCTTGTCCATAGGTAACACATACACACAAAAAAAATAAATAAAAAACAAAAAGAAAGAAGTTTGGTCATAAACAGAACCATTTCATAGTAAGCATACATATTTACTATGGAAGAAATAGGTAATCATACAGCACTGGCCAATAACATTCAGCATCATATGTTATCCAAGAATGCATAAAGTTGAGGCTGATTAGGAGATTAACCACTGTATTGTAAAATGTCTTAATTACTCTGAATTACATTTTTACATTTTTGTGCAACAATATTTCAGTTTTTAAAACTGGAATTCATGTAAAAATCCACTACATTAAAGATATACTTCATTCATTGTGTTTGAAATCCAGCAAGATGACACCAGGTGCTGCTGTTAATAATTTGATAGATAAAATAGTAGGTTTTCCTTAAAATATATGCATAAAACAGAGAAAAGAGATGAGAGGACAGATGGATGATAGATGAATGGATGGACAGACAGATGACAGGGCAAGTATATTTTCAAGTAAAATAATGTTTCAACTCTTAAAATAAACTCTTAATGATGCACACTAGTTTAATGATGTCTTTAGTATAATTCATGATTATATGAAAATGATACAATGTGAAGAATAGTTTAAACTAATGAAATATAGTTTATATACTTAAATAAATGACAACTATTATGAGTAGCTAGTATTCACAGTACCTATTGTGATATGACTATATCTAATTTCTGAGGTTTCCCAGATTTAATTTGCACATTTTCCCAACTATCTTTCATGGAGTCAGAATTCTTTTAATCTAGCTGAACTTAGTGTGGAAACTCTGCTGTGTGCTTGGTTATACATATACCCAGAATATCTTACAGCCTTAACCTGATAATTTTTAATGAGTGACTCAAAAAATGAATTTTGGATAGCACCTCTTCTCTGGCTTAAAACTTCCTTTCAGACTCCTAAAGACTAATATTTTATATTGGTGCTTTCCCTTATCACCTATAAATATCACTTTTCCTCCTTCACTCTGGGGAATAGGGATAGATCTTCATCAACTCCCTGAAAGATTAGAGAAAAAATGATCTTCTATCATCATTGCCTATCTTCTGTCAAAGAGGATGTCAAACTATCATCTGTTGTTTTCCTGACCACTGATTTCCATTAGGAAAATTTTCTTATTTTCCCAATCATATTATTATGCTGATAATATTATTAAGTCATGGTCTTAAGCAAACTAAACCTTTAAAACACATTTGAATGAACACATCCAAATCATTTTTTATATTTCAGAACTTTCTCATAACATATGTAAAGAACATCATTTAATGACCAACATAGAACTGTAAAGGAAAGAAATGATGACAGATCATAGTTCCTACTAAAGTAAGAAACTCATATAGGATCAATAATTAGTTCAGAGTCCCTTGACCACTACAAAGTAGATAAGGATGCTTTTCCCATGATTACATACTTGTTCTACATTTTCAGAATGGATTAACAAATAGGGGGAAAAAGAACACTAAATTAATAAGGCATGCAGAGCTCAAAGTGAAGATGCATTTAATTTTGTGCCAGTAGTACCAATAATTCTTTGTGCATGCTGGTTTTTACTTACAGTTCAAATATGACCTACAGAATTTTCGGCAAAACCCACACACCCAACTCAAATAAAGATCCTCCAAGTGAATGTAGTCAGTTAGACATCCCAGCCTACAAGTAATACTGAGTTTGTACCGCAAACCTGTGATGCTTTAAGTAGCAAAATACTGGGAGACACTGGAAGTGTTATAAGAAAAGGTAGTTCTCTCCGACTTCCAGCTCAATTTGCTTGTTGAAAGAGGTTTGGATGTGACTCACAGTGAAGGTTAACGACCTTGCCTTGTGGGTGTTCAATAAATGTTAATTGAACTGAATTGAATCGAGACCCAAGTTCAAATCCAATTTAATACCAAAATAGTGAAAGTTTGGTCAGATCACAAAGTCACAGCTGACAGGATTGCCCAGGACAGGTATCACAGCATGTGTGGTGGGCAGGAAGAGGGGGGGTTTAGCAGGACACCTCAAATTACATTCCAGGTTCTGAAAGAGTGCTATTTACAGCCAAGAAGTGTCATGACACCATGCTAGCTTTTACAGGTACTAAACGTTTTTCTATTTCTTGAAATTGTCATGATGATGAGAAAAATCTTGTCTCTTTCTGTTCTCCTCCCCCAAAGACGTACCCCTATTCTGCCACTCTGATACGGGAGTCTCTTCTCATAGAAAATACAGTAGGGGCAAAGCTATGTCTCAAAACCAGAAACAAAGTAGCAACTGCCCAATTAACTTCCAGAAATGAGGACTTCTAAAATCATTTACCAGGAGCAGCAGGATAGGGGATAGGTAGGTGATCAAGTGGCAGAGCCTCCCATGCATAGTGGACTTCCATTCTGCTGAATCCAAAAGAGCTTGAACTTGCTCTATCCACTGTCTTTGAGGACCACCAAGGCAAGATTACAGTTTGCCATTGTCTGTAGTTCTTTCCACTTAACTTTCTGAAAAGGCTCATTATCACTCTCAGCAGAGAAGTCAGCATCTCTCTTGCCTCAAATTCATTCATCATCCTCAAAGTCAAATCTTTCTTCCATTTGATATTGTGTACTGTTCAAACTGCAAATATTAAATGAGCTTTACTTCACCTGTTCCCTTCCTCCCTCTCTCCTCTTCTATCCCACTTCCCAGATGGGTTATAGTTAAAGAGGCTGTCAGGTATCTGGCAAAATGATCGTAAGTTGGAAGAATACTTCATGGATTCTTATTCTATAATCCAAAAGAAGATCATGTCTGAGATTTCGATACAACCACAAAAAACACTGTACTCTCAAATTTTATTTATCAAATTCTCTTTCTCTCTCTCTCTCTCTCTCTCTCTCTCTCTCTCTCTCTCTCTCTCTCTCTCTCTCTCTCTTTCAAGATTGTATATACAACATTCCAGAGACTGTCATTCTTTTTTTTCTCTCATTTGGTGAATTCTATATATTTGAACCTATTCATGTCTTTATTTCCAGATAAACAACTGAGGGCACAGTTCTTGAAACTTTTTTCCTTAAACCCTTACCAATATTCCAATCCTACCCATCACAGGTACACAATGTTCTTAAAACCTTCCCTTCAAGAGAGCTATAGCAAGAAAGAGAAGCATAGCATTTTCTAGCTATAATATGCCTAAGAGAATTCTGAGTCTGGAATCTTTATTTTTAGAAAATGGAATAGATGCCCAGAGAAATCAATTAATTTTCCCCAAGCTTCAAAGTTGATCAGTGACAAACCCAGAACAATTATTAACATAAATATATGTAATTCTTCTACATATGGATGGAAAGCCAGACATAGTGATCTGGTCAGAAAATAAAACAAAATTTCCTGACATAATGTCAAAACACATAGTCTATTTGCTTAAAACATTAGTTCATCAAGTAGTGCTGTCTTACATAATACAACATCCAATTTCTCATGGTCCAGAGGTTCAAATAAAATATAGTATACTTTTGTTTTGTACAGGATTTTATTTAGTTTAATAATTAAGGCCGTATAAGTTATATGTTCAAGAAACCATTTTGGAGAACTATGTTAGGGTAAATAGATTCATGCTTTTGAGTTGCAAAGCCATTTTCAAAAGTCATTGCTAGAATTATGTTTTCCTAGTAAATAGCTTCCTTTAACAGTGCTAGTTCTTCAAACTGCTGCTTCATCTTTCTCTTTCCTTTCAATGCCAACATTGTGAAAAGGAGGAATTACATTTATTGCCTCTGTGTCCCTGGCCTACATTAATTCTACATGCTGACTAATGTTCCAAATGGTCTACTATTTCCTCCCTGTAAGAATACCAAAACCAAATGGCATATCCTCATTGATATCACTGCAGCTTTGACGCTAACTCTCCTCTCCTTGTTCCCATCACACTTTACTAAATGTCTGCTTTCACTTGAGATGGCCGCTCATCTCCATGACACTTGAATATAGTCTTCATGTTTCTGCCACTGATCACTCTACACACCCTTCCCAGACTGCTCCCATGCACATGCAGACCACAGCTTAAAAGTAGGCTGTGATGAGCTCCAGACCTGATTCTTCCTGCTTGCTGATCATGCTACTTGGACATTTTGCAAACACCTCAATGTCAACATGATATATAGCTCTTCTCTTCTATATAGTTGGTTACTCTTCATGGTTATAATTCTTTTTCTATTCATTCAGCATTATCTTGATTCCTTTTTCTACTTTGGTCCCTAAGTTCAGTCATTCAAAAAGCCTTTTGATCTTCTTTCTGTAACCTTTCTCAGCCCATACTGTCATTTGCATTGTCACTGTTATTATCACTTACTTGAGCTGGAGCTGTAGAATTCCAACTAATCTTTGGATCCTTCAGCCATTCAAAATTAGCACCGTAGAGTCAAATTCTTGTGCTCTGCTTCTCTGCTGCTATCACTATCCCATGAACAATCTTCATTGGTTCTCCATCACCTTCCTAGTTAGAGTCTCAACTCAGCTGGGCATGCAGGGTCATGACAGAGCCTCCCGATAACCATATAGACTTAAACTACTGCCTTCTGTGAGTTCCATGCTCTGAATTCCTTATCTACTTCTCACTTACAGATAGATTATTTTTAATTTTTTTTTAAATTTTAACTTGTTAATTTTAATTTGATCAAATCACTCTTTTCCAAACTGTATTTTCTTCTTCTTCCCTTTTGTCTTAGTCCATTTCATGTTGCTATAACAGAAAAAAACCACAGATTAGGCAATTAATAAAGTAAAGTTTATTTCTTATAATTCTGGGTGCTGAGAAGTCCAAGGTGAAGTGGTCCACATCTAGTAAGGTCCTTTGTGCAGCATCGTCCCATGGTAGGAGTAAAAGTGTCAGAGAGCATGAGCAAACATGAGGGCCAAACTCACCTTTATAACAAATCCTTTCTCAAAATAAAGAGCGCACACCCATAATAGTGACATTAATCTGCTCATAATAGCAGATCCTTCATGACCTCCTCACCTCTTAAAGTTCCCACCAATCAGCACTGTTGCATTGGGCATTAAGTTTCTAAAATATAAACTTTTGGAGGACACATTCATTCCATAGCATCCTTGAGTTATTAGCCTTTGAAGGAATGTTTAAGTGTTAGTTTTGCCTCCTTCCTTCAGCAGCCAGCCCACCACCTATCTCCATTGTGTGCCTAACCTTCAGCATGGGGAGCTATTTGTGCTGGTACTTTATCCCTTTATTTGAATTGTATATTTCTTGTCCATCACTTTCTTATTTATCCAGAGAGTTGAACATTAGTAATTGAAAATGTTTTTAATGAAATGAATATTTCTCAAAAAAACTGAAGCATGAGATAGATGATTTTTAAAAAATTTTTAAAAATTTTAATTTGTTATTATATATGACAACAGAATGCATTATAATTTATATTACACATATAAAGCACAAATTTTCATATCTCTGGTTGTACACAAGGTAGAGTCACATCCTTTGTGTCTTCATACATATACTTAGGGTAATAATGACCATCACCTTCCACTGTCTTTCCAGCCCTTATGCCTCCTCCCATTCCCTTCCTCCCCTTTTCGCCTTTGCCCTATCTAGAGTTCATTTAATCCTCCCATACCCCTCGGCATATTATGAATCAGCATCCTTAAATCGGAAAAATCATTCAACATTTGTTTTTGGGGGGATGGGCTAACTTCACTTAGCATTATATTCTCCAGCTCCATCCATTTACCTGCAAATGCCATGATTTTATTCTCTTTTATTGCTGAATAATATTTCATTGTGTACATATACCACATTTTCTTTATCCATTCATCTACTGGAGGGCATCTAGGTTGGTTCCACAGTTTAGCTATTGTGAATTGTGCTGCTATAAACATTGATGTGACTTTTTCACTGTTGTATGTTCTTTTTCAGTCCTTTGAGTACAGACTGAGGAGTGGGATAGCTGGGTCAAATGGTGGTTTCATTCACAGTGTTCCAAGAATTTCCATACTGCTTTCCATATTGGCTACACCAATTTGCCGTTCCATCAGCAATGTATGAGTGTGGAGATAGTTGACTTTCAAGAATGGTTACTGTGTTGGGAAATACTATATACTAGTAAAAACAGAATATCAAGAAATGGTCTAGAGGACTATTTCATGTGTCACAGTTCTTCCTCAAAATTGATTATTTTATGATTTTCATAATGGATAAGTTATAAAACAGGATCTATGTGATCATTTTTTAGGCTTTAGATTTAGCAATGAACTTTCTGCTCTCTATTCACAATTGACTACCCAGGGATTCTGGAGCCTACCCTGCTATTCTGGAGTCTACCCTGCTATCCTAATCCACTTCTTTGAATTTGCACACCTTTTTATTTTTTCATGCCTGGAATAACTTCTACCTACTTTCTAACACAAACTTTTCTTATAAAAATGTATTAATGCATACCCAACTAAAATTACCATTTCTCTGTAAAGTTGTCCCCTGCCACTCAATTAGAATAATGTAAAAGGCAAGAATATAGACACTATGGTCAGAAGCTCCAGACCAAATTCTCTTTCTCCCATTTCTCATTGATTTAGGGTAAAGTACTATTTCATAATCTATAACATGGGAATAATCATAGTATCAACTGCATAATTTGTTATCAAATTCATAATAACATAATAAATGAAAACTATTTTATTATTATCTTACTCCCACCTTGGTATTATCAAAACATTTCCTTTATACCCATGTGATACAGTAAGTTTTCATATTTTTTCCCATACTGTCTTTCTATAATTTAGTATATTACTGTCTCATCAACTACATTGTAAGCTACTTAAAGCCATGACCTGTCCTGTTTCATCTTTTCATCCCCTGTAATGCTCAGTTCTGTGCTAAGCATCTGACTTACTATATAGCATAGGGTTTGAGCTTATGTATTTATAGACAGATAAAACTGGGTTAAAATCTCCACTCTGCTATATACTATCACTCTGTTTTGAAGCAATTTGCTTGATGTTTCTGATCCTCAGTTTTCTTTTAAATAAACTTGGGTTAATAATAGCTTACCTCATAGGATTGTCATTAAGTCAGTCAACATATAAAGTATGAATGATACAGGAATACATATACGTAGAATGAGCTAAATGCTCAAGAGCAGATATATGTCAGATTCCATGAATCTTCCTGGAAATTTGTTCCAGTATTTACATAGTAAATCCTTTCCATAATTTTAAAGGTGGTTTGTGACAAGGAGACATGGTGCTCTCAATAAAACCCTCTCTGGTCCACACACTGGCTTGTACCTGCAGTCTGACCCTATGCCTCAGAGAATAAGAACCACTTTGATCCAGCCCCCTGAAACTTGATTTCATTCTTCTCTTTGTGAAACAATCTCATTAGAGAAATCGTGCTGCTGAGAAAGCAGGTCACTCAGCTGGGGGTGGGCAAAGAAAGTCTTGCTTGGCTTCATCATGACCTCTGTGAAAAGTGAAGCATTAGTGAGGGGCCCAGGGATTTGCAGCATGCCATGGCCAAGCTTTTCACTGGGAGTTTGGACAGAAAAAAGAGTAATGAAGGGGTTGACTGAATTGCTGCTGTGGGTGTTAGCATCAATTCTCCCCTCCCGGTTAGTAATGAGCTCCCTCCCCATCTGGTGGGGAATCCCAGGTGCAAAGAAGAAGAGGATGCTGCCAAGGGTGATACTGGCAGTGATATATTTAGAACAAACACCCAAATGGGTTGCTCATCATTTGCAGTCAACAATGACCTTATCACATTTCCTACGAGAAGAGAAGGAACCTAGGACTAACTTCAATTTAAGACTATTTCTTTCCGGCCAATTTATGTAAGATTTTCTTATCATCTTTATAAACTATAATGGCACACACACATACACACCCAAAAAGCCAACAGGACACTTCATTAAGATTATTAAACTTGCTTCCTCATTCCATGTGTATATATGTGCAGGACCAGTTGACTTCCACAGAACAATCCAGGGAAAAAATCCTGGTTTCAGAGTGTTAGGTGAAAGAACTTTGAAAAACAGAAGTAATTATGAATCCGCTCTTATCTGAGTTGAACATGGGAAAGTTAGCATCCGGTAACCTTTGCTGCACTTCAAAGCTATTTCTACCTAAGGTTCACAGAGGCTCATGGTGTGCCTGGATGGTGAACTGTTGGCTGATCCAACATCAAGAAATAAAGATAATGAAAGCTAGGACCATTTTGCTAGAGTAGGTTTTCTTCCTTGTCATAACTATCTTTTGATTTACTGTGGTATTGTTTTCCCAAATGGATCTATCTGCCAGGGAATGTACTGACCAGGAGTCTACTCTAACTTAAAAAAAAAAAAAAAAAAAGTTCCTTTCCCTAGAAGCAAATTGGCCACAACAGAGCCATATGGTTACTATCAAATTTCCCAGTATTTTTTTTCCAAAGGAAGTGCTCAGGCAATAAAAGCAAAAGGAGCAAAAGTTGTGCCTGGCCCACAACTCATGCTTTTCTTATGTGTCTTATTTTTTTATTTTAGCCTTAGGAACACAATAAAGGCTATATTATGACTCTCAGAACCAAATCAGTAATTTTAACTAACAGAGGTTATTTTCATATTTCAAAATGCTGAGAAAGGATTACTTTTACCTTTCTTTTACAGCAATATACCAAATAGTAAAATGGATGAAATTGGTGTAGAGTCCTACCCCAAGCTGCTGGTAATGAAGTTAATCCTTTTCCCACTCTAAATTCTAAGTACCCATTGGTCTCAATACCTCACAAACCTACCTTATGGGTCACTCAAAAATAAAACAATTTGGTAGGCTAGTCAACATGGAACATGGTTATACCAGTAGCCTCAGCAATTTCGGGAGACTCTATCTCAAAATAAAAAAATAAAAAGGGCTGGGGATGTAGCCCAGTAATGGAGCAGCCCTGGGTTCAATCTCCGGTAGCACAAAGTGAAAAAAAAAAATCTGTAAATATACAGTTCTGGATAATAAGCAGTTGTTATGCTTTGGACATTAGCCCTTCTAGGAATTCTGGTGTTCTTGAGATGACCACTGGAATAAAACTATGCTTGCTCATGAAAGACTGAAACAAAGAACAGAATTTCAGAGAACTAGAGGGTGGAAGGTGGAAGGGAACCTCTTAGCCCTTTCAAGTCATCTTGAAGTTTTCCAATTTTATTAGAACTAACCCTGGACATCTCAGGAGAGGTACTTTTTTGCCTGTTTGACATTTTATTCTTTGTAAAACCAATTAAGAATTTCATAGCATCTTTGAATAGGAAAATATTTATGACCTATTCAACAAATGAAATTTACTTTTCTCAAGGTAAGCAACTGATTCAATGTATGAACTTGTGTTGAACATCAAATTATCTGACTCTCTTCCAGGACCTTTATAAAAGAAACCAAGCTCCTGTTTCTGTGTATATTTTCACCCACCTGCCTGGTAGATCTGGAGACTTTTTTCTCTTCAGAGTTGCCACTAAGAAACTAAGACAGAGATTTCTTTATTTTCTCACTCATTCCACTTCGGTACAAAATATTAGATTTGTTCAAAAGCCATCTATTTGAGGATGGTGGATTGAGGATGGTAGATAGTGTTATAAGTAGAGTTCTAGATACACTTTTTAGCTTTGCCTGATTTAGAGCTCTCACCAATCCTTAAAGACACTTCCTGTTTCTTGAACTTGCCATGCTGCTCCTCCTGACTCTTTGGGACTTTGATGTTTGTTTGGTTTATTTTCAACTAGTCTCCACTGCTTTCTATTCCTTGTTGCTGAGTTAATGTATTATACTTATATCCCCATTTGCTGCACTAGAAGATTAAGATTCTTTGCTTTTTCTAGTAGGTTCTAGGGACACCCCTTTATCTAGTTATTTTCAGCACTCAGATAAACCTGCCAAAATATCTATAGACTATTCTTAAAACTAAGATCTCCCTAACTAGCCATGTTAAACTTCCTGTGGTGTAAAACTGTGGATATTAAAAACTCACACTATAAACCATGTCAAAAAGGAAAAAGAAGGCATGTCAACACGCCATCATGCATAATACAGGTCTTCTCCCCTGTATCCCTGCCTCTGAACCCCTCTTAACCAAATAGAAATACCTTATACTTCCTTTTGAATTTCTATTTCCTTACCCTGACCTGCAACCTGCATTCACAGTTACAAGTATGGTACCTACACTAGGGGTCAAGTTCCCCAACTATTCTGTACCCATGCAGAATCTTTATGCTGAGCACTCCCTCTGCAGGACTCTGCAGCCCTTTCTACCAGAGGTCTTCTCACTTAGCTATAATTCAATAAACCCTGTAAAACATCTCTAGAGATTCACAATATGCAGTTAACATTTCAAAGGCAGCTTTCCATCTTGCTCACAATCCCTGATTTCCATTAAGCAATTAAAGCTATTAAGTTTCTCACATTTACATTTTTAGCAAAGGAAATGTAGTGTAAGCCTTTTTGCTAACCCACACTCCTTGCAAAGAGGATATTTTTATCAGTGTGTTTCCTTGTAGCCACATCCTGTGCTACTTGGGACTGCCTCTCTTGCTTTTGCCTCCTTCATGAGCTCAGTGAGGTGTTCTAATGCACCTTGGTCTTAACTGAGTGTTGTTGAATATGATCACTGAAAAATGGAAGCAAACAGGAATGCAGGGTGGAAGATGAAGTCCAAAGGTCAAGGCATTTCTAAGTTCTTTTATGTGCGTTAGTGAATCATTTCCTTGATTTCTGTTTAATTTTGCTACTTATTCCTTTGTAATGCAGAGACCATTTATTGAGCATGTATATATACTAGACATGTTTCTATACATAAGAATGCAATTTCAAGCCATAGATAGTTGCCTGCCTTCATAAGTATTCTAGCTGGAGAAAATATTTCAGAAAGGTGAATGCTAATCAATTAGACATAATAAATTACAAAAGGATATTAACAAGTGCATGGAAAAATGAAAAGCCTAGAGCAGGATACAGGCCACAGAAGTATGTGGAAATAAAAGGTTTGCTGTTTTAAATATGCTTGTCAAATTTAGAGTCTGAGAAGGTGAAATCTGAGGAGAGCCTTGATGCAGAGCTGGGAGGGAGCCAAGTGGCCTTCTGGAGGAAGACCTCTCCATACAGTTTTACAGCCAGTGCAAAAGTCCAAGGTAGGCGTATGCCTGCTAGGCTTAAAGAAGAGTAAGAAGTTGCATGAGACTGAAGTGGAATGAGTAAGAATGGAGTGCCTGAGTAGGAGAGAGGGGAAGCCAAAGAACTATAAAAGAAGAAGTGCAAGTCTTTTCCATGAGAAATTAAACAATATACAAACATGGTTAGGTGGAGGTCAAGCCAGCCCTCCCTTCAGGAAGTAGGAGGAAGGACTGTCTGGGAGTGGGTGGCCAGGTAGCAAGCTGCTGTTACGGAAGCAGGTAGGAGGCAGAAGGTAGCAGATCCCTCAGTGCACATCTGTTATTTCAGAATGTGGTGACTATTTCAACAGTCAGCTGCCATAGGCAACTTCTCAGCAGGCTACTTCACTCCAGTGCTCTATGAATCCTTTTTAATTCTGTTGTCTTTTGTGCCACTCTCTCCTCATCTTTTTCTTCTTCACTATTCCCTATCTAATCTCTGACTGGGCAGAAACTTTTGAGATCAACCAAATGGCATACTGGCCATGATGCAAGACTTCTCTCAAAACATCCTTTAAAAAAAATTGTCATCAAGCCCAGGTTCCAGCATCTTCCCCATCAGTGGAGAGAATCATTCAATTTGTCACTCAAACACTCAACCAACAAATAAGCACTCATTCACACACTTGTCTGTTCACTGATCACATATGATGTCAGACTTCCTTCCAACCATTGACCATGCAGCAGAAAATAACACAAAGTCATTCTCCTCTCAGTGATTGTAACCTATACTACAGTGGCAAAGAGAACATCTAACAGAAAAGAACTTCAGATAGGGGGTAAATATGAAGAAAAGAAAAGAAGAGAAAGTAAGCAAGGCAAGGGGAAGATATGGAAGATGGGCCTACTTAAGATCTGAGTGAAGTGAGGAAGCAAAACTCTCAGAAGTCTGGAGAATAGTTTTTTAGGCAGAGAGAAGAGCAAATTCAAACTCCAGGTTCAAGAACTTAACAAGCCTTTAACATGTACTGGGCTTTGTTCTTCACGGCATAACTGGTCCTCACCTCCTAATGCACTTCAGCCTCCCTATGGAATGTTTCAGGACCCCAGAGCAGCACACACTCAGAAGACCTCCTAAATCCAAATCTCTGGTGATTTGATGCTGAGCGTGATTATTTTCTCAAAAGTCTCCACAAGATGTTCATTGAGGTTTGAGAACCACTACACTAGGTATCTAACTAGTGGTCTAACAGAGATCTGTCTATGGAACGTTTTTCTCTGTACTCATGGAACTTTGTAGGTGAACTCTTAATGCTAGAAACTTGTTAAAGAATATCGAGTCCAAATTCATCTCCCTGTGAATTCCTTATCTTTGCCCAGATGTCCTCTGAATTACAAAGAAGTTTATTTTCATTTGCATATAGTAGTTGTTAGTCAACTTTTCATCACTCTTATAAAATATCTAACAAGAACAACTTAGAGGGGAAAAAAAGTTTATTTTGGCTTGTGGTTTCAGAGTTTCCCCTACACAGTTGGGCAGCTCCAAGGCTTCTAGCAACATCATGGTGGAAGGGAAAGATGGAGGAATGATACTCTCTGCTCTTGGTAGCTAGGAAGCAGAGAAAGCAGACAGGAACAAGATGTAGTCCCCAAGGGCATATCCCCAGCAACTCACCTCCTCTAGGAACAGCCCTGCCAATAGTTACTGCCCAATAGTAAATGCAAATTATTAATCCATGAAATGAATTGATTCACTGATGAGGTTACAACTCTCATAATGCAATCTTTTTTTACCTCTAAACTTTGAGACATTGCTTAACACAGAAGCTTTGGGTAACACATTCCTGGATACAAACCATAATAACAGTCCATCAGGTATTTGAGGATAGCATTTGATCTAATGACTTCCCTCAATCTCTTCATGAGAAATATCAGACTTTTTTCCATCCCGTTCTAAGTATACTCCGAAGCCCACATTGGTTTTTAAATCCAGTGCCCAGAATTAACAGAACTTTCCTCTTTATAATCATGGAGGTAGTATCAGCTCATCTCCAGGCACCTGTTTCCCACAATTCCTCACAATAGTTCAGCACGATATCTTACAAGTCTTTTTCTCTCTTTTTGAAGGGAAGGTTCTTAAGTTTTATTAATTTTTTTAAAATTTGATTCTTATATTTTCCAAGTAACTATGCTGCTACTTGCATAAACTAGTCAAATTTTCAACATGCTTAAAGGCAAACATATTTATATTGTTGAGAAAATAATTGTATTTATTATACAAAATATACTTACAGAAATGGCTGAAATTCAAAGAACTTATCTTAACACAAGTACATTTCTTTAGATTTTGCTTTTAATTTTATCAAAGATTTGAACAATTTTTATGTTTCTATTTGTGCATTATTCTTATACATAATAGTGGGGTTCATTTTGACATAATTGTAAATACATATATGTTTGCTCATTCCCAATATCCCATACATCCCCTGTCTATCTCCTCCTCCCTTCCCCTAATTCCCTTCTCTACTTTACTGGTCTTCCTTGTACTTATTTATTTACATAAATAAATAAATTAAATTAGCACATTATAGTTAAACATAAAAGTGGAATCATTGTGATGTATTCAGACATGCAAAAGCATAATTTTATCATCTTCAGTTTGCAGTTGCTCACTATTTCTTTGTAATAAACTGTACAATGTACTGTGATCCTTGTCTGTTAATATCTTTACATCTCATGTAATTATCATTTATGTTGATCATTTTTCTTTCAATGTTTTTCCCTTTCGACCTCAAGATCTCCCCAGGTAGACTAAAATTGAATTCTTCTGGTTTTCATTCTAAAAACCATTTAATTGATTCAGTCCATCGTCTTCATGTTTTCCTGAACTAAGCATGTCAACATCTTCTATAGATTCACAAATAATATTATTCAGAAAAATGTTGATTGACCCAATTAATTGGAACACTCATTCTTTTCCATTTCACTTTAGAATAAAAAGGGAAATATTATATAAAGAGCTAATAACAGAGTTCAATTAAAAAGAACTTCAAGGTATATTTCAGATTAATTCATATTAAATACATCCCAAAACTTTGCAATGTATCTGATTCATCATTCTCAAATGCTTTAATTGTTATACAGGTTGCAATTAGCAAAGCAAATGTAGGTTTTTTCCACAATACTTAATACTTACCAAAACAGAGTGAGCTGTATCCTAACACTGTGAGTCTTTGAGCAAAAGTAAAAATGGAGGCTGATAATCTATAGCTATATATTTAAAAGCTACAAACCAAACTAAAAATATTCTATCATCTAACTTACAAAATTATTTTCGAATGGCAGGGAAGCCAGGTTTGAATTTAGAATTACTAGATACTTCCAAGTTCAGTACCAGAATACGATGATAGTGACAGCTAAATTCTCAATCCTAGCTCATAGCTGATCACTCTCCTCTTTTCACAGTTGGCTTCATCCCACAGCACGAGGAGCTTTGTGAACACATATGTGGGCACCTTAGTCCATGTTTCCAACTTCCATCCACACTCACTGACAACAGCTGTCATCTGTTCACCCCCTGGGCTGGGGAACACACAGACCTGGGAAATGACCCACTCTCCAAAGAATGGACTGGGAATGAAGTACAGGTAGAATCAGAAAGCAGACTAGGAAAGATGAGGGCAGAGGATTTGGGGAGCCCATATACCTACTACATGGTTTCAAGGGTTACAGATTAGATACTGGCTATTGGAGGACATGCTCCAGTGGTTCCACGGATTCCATGGATTCCTTGTCTCATGAAAAGGAGCACACAAAGAGAAAGGCTAGAATAAGACCTTCTGAAGCACAGATTCTCTAATCTCCATTTCAGCACGGTACAGTACTAAGGGAGAAGTAGAGCTCTTTTTATAAGGATTTTAAATGCAAAGCCTAAATAAAATAGGTTTCTGGTTCACTTTAATTTAACCAACATTTATTTAGGCATAATTTCAAACACAAGCATTTTAAAAGATATTCTATCTTCTTCAAGAATCTTCTAAGAGACTGTAAAAGGAATTTCTGGAGGACAATGATGCTTTTGCCTCATCAACCTAAGGTTATGTAAATTGGAATGATCTCAAAAGTGACTTAACCCAAACCCACAATGAGGCAATATCTTCTCTGTCTCTGAATGACCAAAGAACTACAGATAAATTGCTGTACCCCTCTGGGAAATAAGAAGACATAATTTGGAGAATCTGTAAAGTCTCTTCCAGTCCGACATTTTCTCTTACACTATGCATTCACTGTTATCCTGGAGACCTAGAAAACAAGTCCATTGATACTTGTTAAATTTAATGAAAGGCATGTTTAGAAGAAATATAAGAGCACCAGAAGAAAAGAGAAAAATGGAACCTATGGGTTGATGAAGTTCTGACCCAAATAAAAATTAGATGTCAGTTACTCAAGGGGCATAAGGTAATTAGAATAATGCTACAAAAAAAAAGTGTTATAACAGAGGCAAGGAACTCACCATTTCATTTCAGGTGAAAATTTTCATCAAGACCAAAAACTTCTGATTAGGAAATATGCAGGACACACCAGCAAACCTCAGTATGCCCTTTAATGTGAATCTGACTCAGACTCCTAAATTCAGATTAAAGCAGCATGATGGTCCTGTATAATTAAATTTGTAAAATCTTAATGAGCAGTTCATGCTGGTCACCTTGCTTGGTGCTGGACAAGTAACAGAAAGTACAGGAATCATGAATGGAAATACAGATAAACAGGTATGATTACTCTCCTGAAGAAGTTTAGTGATAACATGATGCTAAAATCTATTAAAATGTAACTTTATATGATTCCTATTATAAAATTTTTAAAAACTACTCTGAAACTTTTAGAAGAAAAACTTTTTCTCTGGTAACTAACAGTGAAGATGACATTGAGAATTGTTCTGTAAAGCTGAATAGGAGTTCACTGGGCATAATGGAGAAGAAAAGCCATTCCTATCAGAAAAGCCTATATAAGAAATGAAATATTATATCCAGCAAAACTATCCTGCAAAAACTAAAAAGAAATAAATTATTGCCCATATTAGCCAAACCTTAAGGAGTTCATCACTACTACTTAAAATTGAATTAAAAGAATGCTAAACAGATTAAAACATATGAACCATTATGAAAAGCAACATGGAGATTCCTCAGAAAACTTGGAATGGAACCAACATTTGACCCAGCTATCCCACTCCTCAGTTTATATCCATAGGACCTAAAGTCATCATAATACATACATCAGTGCTTATAGCATCCCAAATCACAATAGCCAAACTATGGAACCAACCTAGATGCCCTTTAACAGGTAAATGGATAAAGAAAATGTGGTATATATACACAATGAGATATTATTCAGCCTTAAAGAAGAATGAAATTATGGCATTTACAAGTACATGGATGTAGCTGGAGAATAGCATGCTAAGTGAAATAAGCCTATCCCAAAACAACAAAGGGGCCAAATGTTTTCACTGATATGTGGACGATAATTCACTATGAGGGGTGGTAGGGAAAAATAGAGGCATTTTGTATTAGGCAGAGGGGAGTGAAGGAAGGGGAAGGGGAGATGGGAGTAGGGAGGATATTAGAATAAATCATACATTATTATCCTATGTACAATGATTGGTGTGGTTCTACAATATGTACAATCAGAAGAATGAGAAATTGTTCTCCATTTATGTATGATATGTCAAAATGCATTCTGCTGTCATGTATAACTCATTAGAACAAATTAAAAATACTACACTGTAAAAATAATAGCTACAAAAAAAACATTAAAGTATAGGAAAGCTCACTTGTAAATGAACACACATGTGAATGTGTGTTCTGACTCAGATTCCTAGATTCAGATTAAAGCAGCATATAAAATATAAATATAAAATACCCTAATGCTGGGATTGGGGTTGTGGCTCAGTGGTAGAATGCTCACCTAGCATGCATGAAGCACTGGGCTTGATCCTCAACACCACATAAAAATAAAATAAAGGTATTGTGTCCACCTACAACTAAAAAAAATATTTTTTACAAAAATACTCTAATGCCATATTGATAGTGCATAAATCACCTTTATTCTGGTATAGAACTTATAAATGTATAAAAGTAAGCTGTAAAATACATTAATGGATACATAATATTAAAGATATAATTTGTGGCATCAATAAAATAACATATGTAAGGAAAAGAAAAAGTATAAAGATTCATATATAATTGAAATAAATTGTTATCATCATAAAGTAGATTGCTGTAACTATAAAGTGTCAGATGTAAGCCCTAAGATGATAAAGGAATCAGTGCATGTCAATATAACAACAACAACAAAAAAGTCAACAAAACACAAAGGAAAACATAAGAGAAAGAAATAGGGACAAAACAGTTACAAGACAGAAAATAATAAAGCTGTAATAGTTCTTTCCTGTCAATGATTACTTTAAAAGTTAATAAATTAAATTCACCAATTTAAAAAAAAACAGAGTGAAAAAAGACCCAACAACATGAAATCTGCAAGAGATTAGGATTATGGACATATGCAATCTAAAAGTGAAAGGATGAAAAAAGATATTGCATGCCAATGATAACTAAAAGAAAGCAGGGTTGTCATACTTCTGTCAATCAAATAGACTTAAAGTCAAAAACTGGCAAGAGAAAAAGGACATTGTATAATGATAAAAATGTCAAGTCACAGCAAGATGTGACAATTGTAAATATATAAATACCCAGTATCAGCACCTAAATACATGAAACAAACATTAACAAAACTGAACAGAGAAATAGATAGCAACATAATACGGATCTCTATACCTTGCTTACAATAAAGGATAGAACATTCAGATAGCAGATCAATAAAGAGAGAACTTGAGCAACACTATAGTTCAAATAAAACAGACATGTACAGAACATTCCAGACAAGTAAAGTACATATGGAATATTATTCAGAATAGGTTATACTAGCCTTTTAAAAAATTAAGAATATTTCACTCAATAGTAAAAATAAAAGCAATTAAAAATTGGCACAGGACTTGAATAGACATGTTTTATAAATTAGACACACAAATAACCCATGGGTATATAAAAGATGAGCAATGTCACTAACCAGCAAGGAAAATTAATTGGCTTTTGTATATTAAAAAATAAGAAAATAACAAGTATTAGGGAGGATGTGGAGAAATTGGGACTTTTTGCCCTATTGGTGAGAAAGTAAAATGGTACGCCTACTACAAGAAACAGTAAGAAGGATCCTTAAAACTTCTTAAACAAACCTATTATATGATCCAGAAGTCCTACTTCTGAGTATTTATTCAAAAGAATTAAAGCAGATTCTTAAACGGATATCTATGCTGCCATGTACACTGAAGTATTATTCATAATATTCAAGAGGTAGAAACTACCAAAATGTCCACTGATGGATGAATGGATAAAGAAAATATGGACTGTAAAGGCAGTAGGATAGTATTTGTTGAGAGAGAGAGAGAGAGAAATTTAAATTTGTTTGATGCTACATTAGGATTGGCCCTTGAGGCCTAAATGATAGTTACAGAAGACAAATGCTAAATCATTCCACGGATATGAGATATCTAAAGTAATCAAATTCATAGAAATGAAAAAGTAAAATGAACATTAATGGGAGCAGTGGAGAGGTGTAAATGGGGACTTATTTTTAAGTGAGTGTAGAATTTTAGTTATGCAAGATGAAAATTTTCTAGAGATCTGCCCTATAACATGCAGATACTTAATAGTATTGTATTGTACACTTAAAATTTGTTAAGAGGGTAGATAATATGTTATTTGGGGAACTTATTTTTTTTAGTTGTAGATAGACACAATAGCTTTATTTTGTTTATTTATTTTTATGTGGCGCTGAGTATCGAACCCACTGCCTCACATGTGCAAGGCAAGTGCTCTACCATTGAGCCACAACCCCAGCCACTATGTGGAGGATTTCTAACCGTAATAATAATAATAAAATCTTATGATAACCCTGCCAATAATTGCTACTCTAATTTGAAAATAATGGTCTCGAGGCAAGGGCTTAATTTTACAAGGTCTCACAGCTAGCAAGTAGGGAAGCTGGAATGTAAAATGCTTATATCCAGGACCCATATTTTAGAACACTATGCTATTCTCCTTCTTTTAAATGATTTTATAAAGATAAGTAATGAAACATCACACATACCTTGCTAAGGAGTTTGCATTTTTCAAGAATCATTGAATCTTTAGCAAACATACACATATGTGTGAGTGTTTGAACCTGTTTTGTAGCACTTTCAAGAGCAGGCAAGAAAGAAATAAGCAAAGGCAATGCTGCCTGTTCACATCCCAGAACTCCAATGATACACACAAAATATGTTAACACCTATATTCACACACACACACACACACACACACACACACACACACACACACCAAAATAGCACTTGAGAAGTACAGTGGGAAACAAAGCATTGACCAGCAAAACTCTGAGCTTATTATGAGGCATTTATACTCCTCTTTCCCTCTCAGCTGGTATGGCTGAGACACTTAACTATAGACCATGTATTTATGAATGTAGCAGGCACAAAAAAGAAAAGTCACCTGTGATCTTTCCCTTAGGTCCAAACAAACCCAGGTATACAGACTCTGAGTAGATCCTGTTGGCATTTAATTTCTAGATCCAGGAAGCTAAATTTAGAATGTCCTATTGACAACCTCGAATCTAGCAGGACAGAGGGAGGGAGATAAGAACTTTTCAAGTGCTGTGTGGTCTATCCTACAGGAATTAGGGAAGCCTGGGCTCTTCTGGAGAAGGTAATTCACCTGTCTCTACGCATCTCCACAGATGTTGTAGATAGTGTTAAGATTAGATGCTTGAGTGAATTGGATCTGAGTTTTCCCTCTGCTCGTTTTATAGAAATCCTTTTAGACAATCATTTAACCTCTTCTTCATTGGACTGATATGGGATTAAATGAGATAATGCATGCAAGTAGTCTGGTACCATGGCTGGTACATAGAAAGCACTAAATAAATCATATCTATTATCTAATCTCCTCAATTTTAACTCATTTCACAATCCTTTGTAGGAATGTAAGAGTAGCTCTCATCTGTCTGATCTATAAGCACCATAGAAATGAGGGCAATTTCTTTCTTTTAACAACTTGTCTCTAATTTTAAAATAAAGCTGTCTGGGGATTTACCCTGAGCAAAGCAGCCACAGAGAGCAGCAGTTCATCATCATTCAGCCAAAGCCACAGTCAGGGGCAGAATAATTGAGCTGACTTTAGGGTAGGTCCCTGTGCCTTCCATCACAGCTGTGCTAGGGGAAATGGAAGTAGGAAGGAGTCTTGCCCAGACAGAAAGTAGAATGTTCTTCTCCCCACCTCAAAATTTAGCAGGCTAATCTAAGATGTTATCATGATTTTGTGTAAGTCTTGCTAGAATGATTGAATCTGGATTTGTTTTTATTGAAAACATGTAATATCATACCAGATAACATCATTTATTTCTCAGCTTTGGGAGAAGTCTGAGCATTTGATTACACTTGGGTGTTTTCTACCTCAGCCAGAAAGAATAATCCCTAACCTTTGCATTGCTCAAAATAACGTGATCTTATCCTGGACACATGCTAGTAATCTCTCTAGGTAACCAATAGCTCAGGGGTCTTAATGGCCCTTGAAAGAGTAAAACTTCTTTGTCCCTCGATAAGAGTCAATGCCGACTGACCTAAAGGATCATAAAGCCAGAGAGGTCAGTAGATAGAAATGTGCAGCTGAACCCAACCCCTGCCCATAGCCACACCATTGGTTGGGGTTCTGCTCTGCTTCTAATGCCGCTTTTATTGAAGAGTACTTACATTTTGAAGATTGCCTCAATTTGGAAAAGGAGGTGCTGTTAGGAAATAATAATATATCATTAAAATCTCTCTGATGAACGAAGATAATTTTTATATTCAGGGAAGTTGCCGAGGCAGCAGATTTTTAGTCATTAGCATATTTGCAAGGTTAATGTACTGTACTTAATAAAATAAATAAAGTGATTTATAATTTCCTAGGCAAATTGTATAAATGGAAAAAGTGAAGGAAATTCCATTCCATTTTGAGTATCTGGAGGCAACAAATTAACCCATCTCCCTACTGAAGGTTTAGTTCTTCTCCGAAGCAAGCATTCAGATACCTAATAGTTATGATGAACTTGAAAGTAAATATTCTTTTTAAAAAGTGTTGCAATGAAAAATGTCAGTCAGTTTTCCAATACCGCAACACATACCAGACATAATCATATTACCAAGAGGAAAGGCTTATTTTGAATCATGGTTTCAGAGGGTTCAATCCATGGTTGTTTGACTCTGTTGCTTTGGGCCTATGGCAGCACAGTACTTTATGGTGTGATGGGTAGAGCTGCTTACCTCATGGCAGCTGAGAAGCAAAGAGAGAGAAACAGGAAGGGATCAGTGGCCCAATATCCCATTCAAGAGTATATCCCCCAGGAACTTAACTTCCTTCCATTAGGTCCCACCTCCAAAAGGTTCTGACATCTCCCAATAACTCCAATGGCAGGGGAACAAGCCTTCAACACGTGGTTCGTGGGAGACATTCAAGACCCAAATTATAGCAGGGAGCAATGTAATAAATTGATAGGAGAATGTGTGAATATATAGTGACCTTTTGGGATGGTACAAAACAAAGAGACATGGGTTATGTGAGTTTTGAGAATGGAAAAAAAAGTAAAGGGAAATATGTTTTAGTTTCAGGATAGAAGATGAGGTGGTAATAGCAATACTTGGGAATGACTTCGGGAAAAGTAATAAAAAGAAAATCACTGAGAGATGGGGCCTATTGCTGCAGAGGTTCTATGATCCCTAGATTGAAACATTTTATTTCAGAAGTCAGCAACAATATAGGAGCAAAGGCAAGTAATAAACAATCAGCTAAAGTGGTAGAAAGGAAAGGTTGGTTGCAAGTCAGAAGTAGGGAAGCAAGTGTCCGTGGATTGCTCAAGGCTATTGAGCATTTTTTAATGTCCTAATTCAATCTTCACCTTAATATTTTATTTTTCCCTTAAGTTTACCAACCCAGGAAATATCTGAAACCATCTGCAGTGAGTCAGTATGTGCCCAGGGATGCAATCATTTCCTTCTTCCCAGCTGTAAGCCCCAGGCAAGTTTCAGAAAATCATTAGCAGTGGCCCTTGTTCCTCTGCTTGGAATTTTGCACAACTACTGGCCTCTTATTTAGAGTTTTAATAATAAACACATTGGAGATCTGATTCATAGAAAAGTGAAATTACTTTTTATAAAGAAAATATTGACACTTACTTTCTATTCATATACCTCCAAGGCTCTAAAATTATAATGGCATGCATATAATAATGCTTTCATGACAGACAGACAGAATTGGTTTTAATTCTGAGGAAGTGACTTAAGATACCCTAGCTTTCCTATCTGCAATATGAGGCTACTGTCTGCTTCATTGGATTGTTGACCCAAGAAATATATGAAATTACATTCACCCTTTCTCTTACCCTAGAATTATTTTTAAGTGTCTATTGGCTATAATACCTGGAATGTTGGATTTCAAAATGGAATTCCTCAATGAATTAATGAATAAATAAAATTAGTAAAAAAAAAGAAGATAAAGGAGATTCATACTAGATATTTTTCTGAGTTTTATTTACTTATAGAAAAATATTATAAATGATTGAATGGGCCTTTATTCTCTTGGTCTGAGCTATAGGACAATTACGATATCTTTGTTAATAGGAATTTGTACTTGAGACGAAGAGGTGATATTTGATAGATATTTTATAGAAGATTAAATTTCTGCTTGCCTATTGTATATTTCAGATGCTTTAACTTTCATACTCTATTACATAAATAGTTCATGTTTTGGGTGCAGAATCTCTTGTGCATTCCATTGCTTTTGCTCTGCTTTGCTGCTTTTTCATTATGAATTCCTCTACTGTTCACACTACCACTGATCTAGCCCATTAAGCAGTAGGCTTTGAAGAGATGAGGCAGGTTGGAGATACTCCTAAAGCAGGGCTGAGCATCCTCTATGCCTCCAGTGCCTGCTCATGTCTACTTCTCTGTTGGATGATTGATGTTGGACCTTAAGCTTTAATATTCTACACTGTGGTTTAACATTCTACCAGTTGTGGTTCATTCATCTGGAAAATAAAAAATTCTCACTCATACCCTGCCAAATAATGACTTAAAACAGGGTGGTCATCATGAGGTATTTGTGGTTACTTGAATGTTGACTGCCCTCTCTCTGGGCCAGAGTTAGCATAAAAGTCTAGGGATTGTACCTAGTGTAATATCTTCCCATTCCCTGATCTCTTCCCTGAGACTGGCATTAAAGGCTGCATCATGAGAAGCTTTACATACAGTGATGGAGAAGAAAGAGCCAGAAGCAAGAAGATGCAGATCCACAACCACACTGGCCATTAATTAGCTGGGAGATCTAAGTCACATTGCCTCACCTTCCTAAAGTCCTTTTTGCCTACCTATAAAATAAGGGAGGAGTTGACCTAGTTGATCTTCCAGCAGCAAAATTCTGAAGTCAGCAAAAGTTTTTACAACTAGGCAAGCAGACACTATAGAAACCCCATCTCATTTCTCCACTTCTAAATTTATCACTTCAGTCATCAACAAGACATTGCCCAATATAAGCGAGCTGAGTTGGCCATATTTAATAGCAAGGCAGTTGTCCCAGCCAAGTGAGGAATGTCAAACTCCTCCAGAGTATTTGGTCACAGTCAGTCGAAGAAAAGCAAAGGAAATGGAAGGGCTCAGCATCCTGATGCCCCAATTGCAGTTTAACTTACATGACCGTCAGCAAAGAAAGGAGAAGAGGGCATCCCTTTCAGCCAATTTCTATATCACAGCAAGACTCCAGCCTTTCACTGCCTTTGCCTTCCAGGTAAATAAAAGAAGTAAATACCCCACCTCCTTTTATGCCCCTCCCCATTCCTCTGAACACAACTCTGAATTCAAGGAGGTGATTTCGCTCTTTCTCTTTGGAGTCTAACCCAAGATACAGACTTTTCAAGTTTAAAAATGTACTTTCCAATTCCATCTTCCCAGCAGTGCAATAGAAATCCTAAGAAGTTTGGAAGAACGAAGAAGGCTCAGAAATCTAGGTGCCTGACAGTACTTAATATACCATTCTTTTAGCACAATAGATTGGTTTTTATGTGATTTGCAGTTAAAAAGGACATATCAGAGTAAAGCAAGGACTTGTGTTATCTGCCAGTGAAAAATATGCTATTTCTTCAGTTTTAGAAGTAAAAGAAATATAATAACAGAGAGAAGGAGTAAAGAGTTTTCCTCCCTAGCCTTCTGAATTTAGATTTGTTAAAAAAAAAAAAAAAAAAAAATATATATATATATATATATATATATATATATATATATACCTATTAAAACAGTGTCAAGACACTGCAATCTGGGAAAGAAATTGAACTCAACTCTGAATACAAGAACAAATGGGGATTGATAGCTAGGGACCAGGTTAAGGTCCAGTTTGCAGGATGGGGGAAGATAGTGGATGGATGCAAATTTACTTAGAGGAAGCATCAAGGATCTGGGAATTCTTGCTAAACAGAGCTAAGAGAATTCTTGGTGAAGGTGAGGCGAAAGGAATCAGGTATCAAGGTTGGGATGGTGAATGATGACAAATTTGATAAGAAATGTCGAGTTAGGGGATTCCTTCTAAACTGACTTAGCAGGATTCATGCTAAACCCAGGCTGTCCAGACCCAACAAGATTGGGAGAAGGAAGGCAGTAAAGCAAAGTCAAAGTCACAGGAGATCCACTTAAGTTGATCAAGAAAATAGTCTTTGTGACTCTCTGAATCTTCAATATCTTTCAGGGATTTCATTCTTTAAAACATATTATTCTTTTTTATTTCCTGAGCTGCCTCAGTCACATAATTGTCTCATGAAATTTGCTGGTCTTAACAGTTTTTGGACTCTTTATCTTCTCATCTTTTTCTTTCTTTCTTTTTTCTTTCTTTCTTTCTTTTTTAAGTCTCAACTTTTGGATAGGCAAAATTTGGTTCCCTGGATATTCTCTTTTCAACATCCACACAGGGTTTAAAGTGTGATTATCACTTAGTATGACTTTAAACAAATTTCAGCCCTTACTTTGTGCAAGGCACCATGCTAGGCACTCAGAAAACATAAATGAAAAGGCAGCATCTGTCCTTATGGAAAAACTGATGTGTTGTGGCAGAGCGCACCTAAACTATGCATTACCCTGCTTTCTATTCCACTTTCATGTCAAATACAAATTCCTCATCAACAGAGAGTAAAGTTCATGTATTTATGTATTTTTCTTTTCTTAATATAGAACTCAGACCAAGCTTCAAAGGAGCTTTGTTAAAGAAAGATATTTCCAGGGCATTTTTTTATATAGCACCTAAAGCACCTGTACATCCTTCCACTGTCTGCAGTCCCTGCCTTGGGGATGCTGAAGGCCATTGAATGCAAGATACTGCTAGTCAGCTACACTTGCAGCACAAGTTACTCCCACAAGGCATTTATAGCTATTTGACTGACAGCAGCCTGCAGGTCAGAAGGGTTATGGCTCTGTCATGCAGTCAGGTGAGCTGGAGATACAAATATGTCTGAGTGGGTTAGAGAAGAGACACTGGAAAGTGAGTTACTACAAGTGGAGAAGAATATAAAATTGGGGGAGGGAAATGGTACCAATTATATTCTCTCCACTAGGGGTCATCATGTGGGCAGATTATACCACTGATGAAGATCTGATTTGGTTGGATTTTGTTTGTTTATTGCTTGTTTTTTCCTTTCTATTTTAATCACCAATATAAAAATCCTGTAATTTATTCAAGAATCTGTCCTCCCTATAGCCTTGTGTTATGGACTTTGAAGAGCATACTAAAATAACATAGCTAGCTTGCCTGAATAAACATGATATATTTTCAAAACCATCAAATTTTACTTAAAAATAAAATTAGGGGAAATCCATTTCTGTGAAGCTTAAGCAGACATATTTTTCTTGATTCTTCCAAATAAATATGAATGAAGACCCTGGATTTTACATATAAAATATTAGAACCAAACACTAAAGATTGAAAAGAAAACTAGGTAAGACCTTGGGATGCAAGGAACCACATGGTCATAAACTCCTGAAGGGGAGTGATGTTTATTTATTTGTAATTTTGTTTATTTTATTTAGGAGCTTTTTCTTGCTTTGCTGAGAATCTAACCCAGGGCCTTGTACTTGCTGAGTACATGCTGTAGCATTGAGCCGAACCCCAGCTATTTTGTGTGTGTGTTATATATCCCAGAGTTGGAGCTGAAGAAGCTGAAATTCAAAGTGCCAATAGACACTGACAAAGAAAGTCCTATCTGAAGCCTGCTCTCTATAGCTAGAGGATAAAGAAAGAGGCAAATAACAACAGAAAAAAACTTTCAGCCAGTATCCTGATACCATAGCAATACCTGGCTACTACTCTGTTCATGCCCAGAAATGTCAAGAACAGAACAGAACCTAAGTTTCTACACTCATTGGCTGTGATGAGGCACTGCAATAGCTTGCCAAGGTGGTGCCAGAGCAGGCCACGTAAGGAGCTGGGACTTTCATATCTCCTGGCTAAGAATAGCACCCCACCCCTGGCACTGGGTATCAGTGTACTCCATATGGACTTGCCTGGACTTCCTCACCCACCCAGCTGCAACAAGCCCCTCTCCCTCTTGGATGGGTGGACATTTACAAATTTATTTGCAGCAATAAATAGATAAACAAACATTGATTTAAATCTAACACTTTATGCAAAATTAACTCAAAATGGATCACAGATTTAAATGTAAAACTATAAAACTTTTAGAAAAAAAATCTTCATGATCTGGAGCCAGATACAGTTCGTAGAATTAATTCCAAAAGCATGATTAATAAAAGGAAAAATTAATAAATCAAATTTCATCAAAATAAATAAATTAATTAAATAAAATTCAGCTTTATATAAGACCCTGTAAAAAAGAATGAAATGAGAGTTAAAGAGAGGGAGAAACTGTATATTAGGCAAAGGGCTAATATCTAGGGTGTATAAAGAACTCTCAACAGTAAAAAAAAACAATAATAATCCAATTAGAATATGGGCAAAAGAAGTGAAGAAACATTTCACTAACAAGTATATAGAGAATTTAAATAAGCCCATTAGGAGATGGTGAACATCTCCAGCCATTAGGAGAATGCAAATTAAGGCTACAATAACACTACATACCTTACCAAAATGGCTAAAATTAAAAATATTGCAATGGCAAATGATGACAGGAATGTGGACAAAGTGAATCCCTCATACATTACTTGTTCGAATGTAAAATGACTTGATTACTCTGGAAAATATTTCAAATATCCCGGAATAATAAAAGAGTTATATTCACACAAAACCCAATATACAAGTGTTTATTGCAGTTTTATTCATAATAGGTAAAAACCAGAAACAACTTAGTAGTGAATAAACTGTGGTATATCCCTTCAACAGAATATTACACAGCAATAGAAAGAAGAAAATGATTGATATGTCAATAAGCAGAATGATTCTCCAGTGACTTGTTGAATTGAAAAAAAAAACCTATTCTATAATTTCATTTATATAACACTCTCTAAAGGTCAAAATTATAGAAATGAACAAATTAAGGCTGGACCTAGAAGTCCAAGCCTGTAGTCCCAGAGTCTGAGGCAGAAGGATCACTTGAGCCCCAAAGTCCAAGACCAGACTGGGCAATACAGTAAGATCCCATCTCAAAAACAAAGCAAAACAAGACAAAACAGAAACAAACAAAATAAAACCTTTAAAACTGGTTTCCAGGGTAAAGAAGAGAATTGGGACAAGTTCAATATAGAAGAGTAACATGTAGGATCCCTATAGTGATGGGAATTCTATTTCTTAACTCTGTCAGTGTCAATATCCTAGTTTTGATATTGTACTGTAGTCTACGGCCATACCACCCTGAACGCGCCCGATCTCGTCTGATATTGTACTGTGATTTTGCAAGATGTTACCATTGTGGGAAATGGGGTAGAGGGCATACAGGGATTTGTGTATTATTTCTTACCACTGTGAGTCTCTTTTTTATTATCTCAAAATTTAAAAAAAATCAGAAATCAAATGGGGGGTAGAGAAGACATTGCACATCTTCTAATAAACACTAATATATTATGAAACACTGAGAAATTTCACATTAATAACAAACCTTTTGAGCTATATTTCAGACTCCTAGGATCAAGAATTTATATAACTCTCTTTCCTAGGTATATGTGTTGGTGGGCAGGGAGCAATCATGAGGAATGTTTGGTGGAAAGAAGAGAGGATTTTGTAAAATACCTAGATTCTGCTTCTTATTGCCTTTGGGACTTTAAACATTTCACTCAATTTATCCAAGCTTTTGCCCCCTCCACTGTAAACCAGGTATAATAAAAACAAGCAAAAGGTAACTAATATAAACATAATCATGCAAACAGAACAAAGATTTTTATTTTTTTAGAAGAGTTAAACACAGGTGCTTTAAATTTATGTAAACAGCTAGACTCAAACTCACTTCCTTTCTAATGAAATAAACTTCCATTAAAATATATTTATCTTTGATTTCTTGCTACTCCCCCATCCTCCCTCCCCCCAAAAAATGATGAAACACAGATACAATTCAGCTATTTAGAATATTTTGAGCTTCATCTTTGTGATACCATTTCTTAAAAATCAAATAGGAAAAGAAGATCTTCAAATTATTAAAGAGGTGATGCATTTTGTGATTTAAAAAAAAAATAATCCAGCCGTCGCCTACAAAGAGAACCTAAATAGATGTACTAAAGGGTGGGATGAGGCAGTGAGTGATCTTATATTACTGCTAAAGAGGAGACATGTATTGTTGCAAGCCACATGAATGACTGTAACACAGAAATAAACACTTGGATGTTTGACATTGGTTTATACCGAGGCATCTGACATTCACTTGGAGGTCTTTCACCTTGTTCTTACACTGTATCTTTTGACAAGGACAAACATGAAAGGACCACTTGTAGGATTGCACAGAATCAAAGAAGCCAGATGGGGACCTAGCAACCATGTGCTATTTGGGCTGGTAGACAAGAGAATCAGAGCCCTAAACCCAAGACAACCAATTAGAATTCTAGAAAACAATTGGCATCAAAAATCTGTGTCATTGGGATGCCCAAAAGGAGATCAAAGCTAAGATAGGAATGCAGAGAGGAAAAGACTTTATAACAAGGCCTAAGTAGATATTGAACCAGAACAGGCATTTGGGACAGAGGAGATAGTAGGTACAACATTAAAATTGAGGTATTTTCAGAATTAGAGTCAAAGTGGAGTCTTTGAGAAAAAGGCAAAAGCTATGCTATTTAAATTTAAAAAGAAGGTCATCATTTGCAAAACAAACCACAAGGTTGACTTGGTTTGGTATCCTAAAGAGTGAACTAGAGTACCTTATGTCACTCTTTTCCTGGACTGGAGGGATTCAGTGCCTGGGGGCAAGGGTGATCATTAGGCAGGTTGAAGGTGAAGGCAGGCAAGCTGTAAGAAAGCAGTAAAGGCCTGACACAGGTACTTTATTTCTTGAAAATTCCCTGTCTAAATGACTCAAAAGTGATTTTTTTTTTGTACTAAAAGAGATACAATATTAACAGCAACCAGAATAATAATTCTACCCCTTGTGATTTTCCTCCTACCTTCTTCTTTTGTGCTCTGATCACAGCAGAAATAAGTTCTGTATAAATATCAGAGCCTGAATATCTGAAAATCATGGGGAATAAAGGTCAGGCTATAAGCAACTTCAGAATTATGCTTTCAGAGGATCAGAACAGGAGTCAGCCTCATCCTTTCCTTTGTTAAACACCAAGGTAGGTTCTTGTGCTCCAGTTTTCACAGATCTGGCCGTCTGCAGTGTTCTCTTCTGAGGCTAGCAGGTAGATAGACATGCCAGAGAATTTGTGTCAGCAAGGTAACTGCAAGATTAGAAATAGTAAGTTTACAATTAAATAAACCTGCAACCACTTAATTTCGTAAGATATGAGGTGCACTAAAATTATTCAGTTGGATATTGGAGGATAGGTTTTGAATATTATTTAGGTGATGTTTTTCCTAAGAAAATATTTTATAAGCTTTCTTATCTCCCACTTACAGTTAAACACCAATATTTCCTATTTCCCCTTGAATTAAATATAGGGTATTAACCTCTTAACATTAAATATCCATTTTTTTATGTACTTGAATTTATCTGTGACATAAGACTAGATGATGTTATCTGTTTGGAAATCGTCTAGGACGTGCCATGGTAATCTTCAGGCTACAAAGGCTTTGAGAAGCCCCCAACTTAACTGAGTACTAATTAGTAAATATTCTTTCTTTTTCTTCAGCAACATACTTCACATTAGCTTTGATTTTTTGCTTTGATTATAAACTAAGTCATTTTGGTGAAAAAGTTTTACTATTGAGTATACAGTATACTCACAAGCTGTTTCTCAACTATTTGGGGTCCACCTTGTGCTAATTTGCCTTTCTTGTGTGTAGTTTTTTTGTTTTGTTTGTTTTTAAAGGAAGTGGAGTTTGTTTTAAATATTCAAATTATTTTGATACTTTAATGGTGCTAACATTAAAGTATTAAGATTTTTGTTTACCTTTTTATTTGAATTGTCTTTCTAGAACCTGACTAAGAATTCAAATAAGTCCCCAAAGTTTTGTTGCACATTCTCTGAAATCAAAGCAGCAAAGGTATAATTAGCTGTCCTTAATTCAGTTTAATTTGTAATACCTGTTTATTAGACCACATCTTATCTCTGAGCTCTCAGAGAATATGTGTATAAAGTAAGGAATAGAACTTAACATGCAATGGGCACCTGCTGTGTGCCAAAAATTGTGCCAGACTCTTTAAACATAGTAATTTATTTAAAGCCTTCAGCAAACAAAGTTATAAGCTTTACTTTACAGATGAATAAATTAAAGCTTTGATGGTTGAAGTAACTTGCTCCTGGATATGCAGCTAGTAGGAGAGAAATGGGATTCCAAAGTTAAAGCTCCTTCTGCTCTTCCATGCCGTCCCTCCCTTTGGATTACAGAGCTGTGAACTGCCTGCTCTTTGAAGCCTAGTTTGCAGAAAACTAGATGGTGCAATACCTATGATAACAACTAATAATAAAGTTGGTCTCCTAGCAATACCTACACTTAGACAACATCTGATTCATTTAAGTCATTTGCTCTCTAGAGCAATATCATTTTCCCCAAGACTTACATGCAAAAACAATAAAAGAAAACTGAGGGGAAATCAAGTGTGATCTCAATACCATGTTTAATAAACGCTGGTCTTGTATAGATGAAACCGCATAAATACAAGTAACTTCTTTTAGTTACCTCTGTTTTCCCAGAGACAAAGTGACACATGTTATTAGTCACACAACTCCACCACTAAACACACTGCTGGCCTAAGATTGAAAGAGAGAGCCACATTGTGAAATTCCCTGGGTTAGTAATCTCATCTCTTTTTCTTCCCTTTCACATTGGCAAAAGCCTGTGATCTGAATGGAAACTCTAATGGCTCTCCATAAGGTTCCAGCACCTGTTTCCAAGGTCCAGTGGTCAGGTGAATGTCAAAAGTCATGTTTGCTATTTCTAGTTCTGCCCTAGCCTTATGACCTTGGCATTCTGGTGTTCTAAAACCTCATGCCATCTCTCCAACATTTTGCAAAAACAAATGCCCAGTAATTTCCAACTACCAAAATGTCCTAAGGTTTTTTTTTTAGTTCCCTGACATTTTAGAATGGAAGATGCCCCTGAGGAGCAAACAAGATGAGACTTCCTCATTTTGGGAGAACTGAAGGTATTGATGCAGGTGCGGGGAATGAACACGTTGGCATCTTTGGCCAGGTTCCTGTGCTGAGCCTCCCATGTTTTGTAGATCAGTGACTTTTCTATGTAAGTCTATATTTTCTTCAACACATGTTCCCAAGTATGCCCCACGCAGCTCAGCAGCCTGCGACTTTAATAACTCTCAAAGCCTTTTCCTGGTTTTGTGTTACTGACTCAATAGCAAAGGATCAATTTATATTAAAGGCCAAATATTAAAAATTCTAGGGAGGACTCTGGGGTACCTATTTTGGAATTTAATTGAAATCAGTGTTATGTTGTTCACAGATGAAAAACAGAACAGGTATATTTGGGGGTTTATAATGATAGGTCTGTATGGTGAAATGAAACCCAGCAGGGAGGAGGTAAAACATTGATTTTTTTTCAGGATACTATAAGTGTGTACACTAAAGAATACTTCCCAGAATCATCTCTATTAGACCAACTTTGAGCTTCCTATTTTTGAGGTACTTATGAGAGAAAGGTGATTCTTTTATTATCAATTCCAAACTTATGAAAAACTTTTCATAACTAATAAAGACATAGGCTAACCTAGATGTAGGCTGTATTCCAGAAGTGTAATTTGGGATGTTCTTTGTAACCTAGAATATATTTTCCTATAGAAAGAGGATTTTGCTTGATGATTAGGACAAGTTGTTCAAAAAGCATTTCATCTGTGATATGTCTTGAAGTAGACTATGACCCACAACGGCCCAGACATATGCAACACCCTGCAGACCCACAGATTCCTCAAGGAATTCACAGTATCCTGAGAAAGACAAACATTTCTAGAAATCATAGCTCAATGTGGTTTGATAGGTCTGTGAAGAACATAGCAAAAGTTTGGTAGTGGTTCATAAAAGGTACCAACTAAATCTTATTTTAAAAGATGAGATTGTGAAGATGGAGAACCAGTAAGTGAACTCTTTGGAAAAGAGCAAGAACAGAACAATGGGGCTGAGGTTGGAAAGGCAGGTATAAGATGAGACAAAGAGGGAGATAGGACACCATAGGAAAGAACAGCAGCATTTGTCCTGGTGTTTATGAAAATCCACGGAAAGGATGTCGCTAAGGAATTGGCATGATCAGATGTACATCTGAGAAAGATCACACTGAAAGTGAGGGGTAGATCTGAGACAGATGAGACAGAAGACAAGGACTCAAGCTAGGAGAGACTTTTAAGGTTTTTCCAGCCTAAAAAAAAAAAAGTGAATTGTGATAAGAATGTAAAAAGGGTGTGGTGAATTTGGATTGTTTCTATTATTATTTTCATCAATATTTAGTAGAAATTTGTTATCATTTTATCTGAGCGTGATGTTTCTTTTGCCAACATATAAATTTCTTAAGGGGCAATAAAACTACAAATATTTTCTATTTCCTTTTGAATTCATTTTTCTAAGTTATATGGTTTTAGGCATTTGAAATTTTTAATCTGAATTTTAAAAAGTATTTGACATACATTTCTCTTAAATGTAGAAGGTAGAGAGGAAAAAGGAAAAGAAAGGTAGAAGGTGAAAATCTCATAAAAAAATCAAAGAAAATCAGTAGGGGAAAGAAAGGGAGCAGGGGATGATAAGAAGAAGGAGGGAAGAAATGCTGATGGGTGATATCGACCAAATTATATGATTACATTGGTAAGCAGGTATGAATATATAGCACAAATCCCATCATTGTGTACAACTATAATGTTGTATATTTTTTATTAAAAAAAGTGAAAAGAAAAAGTATTTGACATAAATATTTCTAAATTTCCAATAAATAATTTCTAAAATATATATGATGGTGCTTTATTTTTAAAATCTATAATAACATCCAATTTTCCAATGGGATGACATCTACTTTTTGACGAGCATCTGTGTAGTCTTTTCTACTTTTTTCCTTCTCTCCTTTTCTTTCTTTTTTTTCCTGAGTACTCCTAACAGGTAATTCTTAATCTTTTTAAAGAACAAAATAGTTTTGTTGGTTTTTTTATTGTTTGTTGCCTGTTGTTCTCCACTAATTTGAGCTCAAGTTTTTATTATCATTTTCTTTTCTCTTTCTGGAGTTTTTTACAGAAGAAGAAGATTTTTACAAATTGTTCTTTATATAAGTTCTAAAGCTACATGCTGACATTTATTTATTTATAAATAATAACATTTATTTCTTTATATTATAAAATAATAGTTAAAGCCAGGCATGGTGGGGCATGCTTATAATCCCAGTGGCACAGGAGGCTGAGGCAGGAGGACTGGGAGTTCAAAGCCAGCCTCAGCAACTTAGCAAGGCCCTAAGAAACTGAGTGAGACCCTATCTCTAAATAAAATACAAAAATAAGACTGGGGATGTGCCTTGGTGGTTAAGTGCCCGTGGGTTCAATCCTTGGTATCAAAATAATGATGATGATGATGATGATACTTAAGGACTTAGATTACCCACTGAAAGTCACAAAACTGATGTGTATTATTGCTTATCCACATTTTTATATTTTTCTGTTGATTATTTAGAATTTCTAAATGGACAGGATTTTTCCGAGTTAAATCTTGTTACTGATTTATAATTTAATTGACTTTGCTAGAGACTGTGGTCTATAGATCACAATCCTAATTATTGAGAATTTATTTTTTCCTAAATATATACAACTTTTGCAAACAACCCATATTCATTTAAGAGATTTTTATACTTCATTTATAAGGCACAGTATTCTATATATGCCCATGGATTAAATTTCATTGCCCCTGAGATAACATAAAATGTTAAGCAAAAGCCATGATAATGGAAAACAGAAAAGGCAGATTTGTTGGAGTGACAGGTAGAAGAACTTATTTGGTAATTAGTTGAATGTTGGCTACTATGGCAAGTGAAAATCCAGGAAAATTTAATAATATTTTGGCTTAGATTGTTGAGTGAAGTTAGGTACACATTGAAGCAGAAAATACAGGGGGACAAACTGGTTTGCAGAAATGGGATGAAAGTCTGGATTTTGACATGTTGCTTTTAGAAATGCTGGTGTGACATCAGGTTAATATGTGTAGGAGATAGTTGAAAATAGGTATGTGCAGCTCAGCAAAGAGACCTAGTCTGGAAACACTATTTTGGGATGCATCCACATCAAGGGAGTAATTACAGCCCAAGTAAAGTAGGTAGAATGAGAAGAAAAGGCAGCCAAGGACACACTTTGAAACCTATAAAAATGTATTATAATATATATTACTGCCTCACATGCCTTCCTCTTTGGTATTTTGCTGCAAAATTGGCAAAAGGCAGTGATTATGTAAGTTGTTCTTGGCTGCCATTTCTGACAGGTTAAGCTCACGCTCTCAGACCCAGATTGTTTCCAGTGGCAAAACCTCCCAAGGCTTATCCAGAGCAGCTGGACAGAGTCTCTTCCCACTATCATGCTCCTGCTGCTTTAGCTTTTCTTACCAGGCTTACAAAGTGCCTGCTATTCACAAGGAAAGCAAAGAGGGATAATACAGAAGAGATGAGGAGAATATGAGTGGGTGGAAGAAATGGAAATTTTTGTTTTGTTTTGTTTTTTTGTCACAATTGATAGGGGAGAAAGCAAAACTTTTCAGCAAAGAATATTTCTAAATAAATAAAAAATAATGTTTCAGGCTGTTCCAGACATATCTGACTCCAAGTTCATGAGCCCCAATCAGCTCTGTTCATCCAGATGCAGAAAACACATATCAACACCAAGGCCCAGGAAGGCAACTAGAAGAATATTATATTTTGTCCAGTTCACCCTCATTCTTTTGCTTACTGCTTCTGCTTTAATGCAGAAGACAAGAGACAAGAATCAAATAAATGGGAGCAGCAAATACCTCTCCTTTTAAGTGCATGCCTACCCATTTATCCTTCTATCCTTCCATGATGCAGAACAGTAGCAAACATAGATGAGCTCCAAATCTGCAGTTGCTAAGCTTCAGCATTAGAATTCCTAGGAAAATCTGGCTTTGGTATCTAATGGTAATTTGAGCTTAGGTGAAGCTCTTCTTATCCTGCCTCAGTTTCTTCACCTGCAAAATTTGCACTTAGACAGAAAGTGGTATCTTTGAGATCACAACCCACACTGGAACATTCTGATTTATTGATTTTAAGAAGATATGTAAAGAAATAGACATTCTAGGATTAAATCTTTAGGTACAATTCCACATCCAACCTGTTTATTATGCTTAGATCAACCACCTGAGGACAGGATGGATTATAATACACAGAGACCATTCCTGTTCTCTCTGTTTTCACATCTTAAGAAAGCAAGCTATTCCTAATGGTCATCAGGAAGACCATCTTTCAGTTTGGAAACTGGGTCTGTCCCTCTGAAATAAATTAGATGTGAATAAATATAGACTCAAACGTCATTTTTAGAGACTTCTGTTGTCAAAAGTAAGCACAATTTAAAGTGGAGCCAGATGCCATGTCCCCTTCCCAGGATATTTAAGAATCTAGATTGTTGCTGATTGTGCAAAGTTCATGTTTGGACTATGTATAGAGATAGATACAAAATCATTCTAATCAAGGAGTAAAACAGCATCACATTTAGATTTCATGGCAATTTGACACAAAAGATTTAGTGGATGTGCAGGATTGAGTTATTGGAAGGGTTCAGGCTACATCTTTTATTGAATGCTTATTGTGTTCCAAGGACAAGGCTTTAAAATAGACATCATGCCATTGTGCATAGAAGAGTAATCACAACTCTCATAATAATAATTTTTTAAAGTACTTTTTTTATTATTCTTCAAGGAAAGCAGACTCATTATTGATAGGAATTGTGAATGCTCTGCTCTGCCTCTTCTCTCCAAAGTAAGGCATCCTTTTTCATATAATTCCTTTTCTGGTGTGTATCCTAGGAAGGCAGTACCCTCTGAAACAAACAGGTGCTAAAGAAAAATCTGATGCAAATAAGGACTCCTGCTGCCACAGAGACACATGCTTTGTACCTATGTAAATGCATTTCTCAGAAAGCTCTCAGTGTTGAGAATAACTGTTTGAAAGGAACCCAAGCAAGCTAAAAATGTTATTCTTTGTACCCTGAATACATCTGCTTCTGTTTCAGATTGGCTGCCTTACTTATGTGTGTGTGTGTGTGTTTAACATATTAAAATGAGGCTTCTTTATCCTTTTCCACAATTTCAGCATAATTCTGTCCTTTGGGTTCTGGATACTGAACTGATTGGCTTCAATTTATATTGTGGTGTCATCTGAGACTCCCATGCTATACACATTAATGCACAGCTCCAAATGACCATTGCCTGACAGGTCCCCGGTTCCTGCAGCACACACTTGAAGGGTGTTTGTTCATGGCGGTTAAAAAGAACTCACCATGCACTAGCTACTCCCTTGCCTGGCTCTAGCTATTTGGTGGGGTGATCACCATGGCCAATTCCCACAGCCTTCAAACAGGGAAGCACTGAGTTCCCCATTTCCACGTCTGAGTTTTCTACCAAGTGAGGCATGCATGGTGCCAGCACAGCAAGGGAGGATGGTAGTTGGCTGGGTCCCAGGTGAATATCATTCTAATTGTACCTGTTAAACTCAGAGAAAGCCCTTTTGGGTAACTGTATGTACTCATTTCATGCAGACCCTAGGACAAATTTAGAGAATCATATTGCTAGCAACATGTTCTGACACGCAACCTAAATAGCTAGTGCAGACTGCAATTTTTTTTTTTTTTTTGGCTCTTCTCTGGATTTAACTATCCAGAAATTCCTGAGGAAACCCAAAAAGAAAATATCTGTAAATTCCCCAGAACAGTATTTCCCAAAGTATAACTATGACTTGTCCTGCTAAATGCCCATGATAAAAATATATTTGGGAAACGCACTGCTTTATCATTGGGAAATTCATAGTACACATTGACATTTTAAAGGTTTTAAGAACTCCTATTGTTAAAAATGGTTGAAAATGTGTTGATTCTTTTTTATATTCTCTTGCATTTTGCAATAAAAACTTTCTTTTCTTTCTTTCTTTTTTTTTTAAAGTATATCAATATGTAAATCAATGGAAGTATAACTGATGTGATTCTGCAAGCTGTATATGGGGTAAAATGGGAGTTCATAACCCACTTGAATCAAAATGTGAAATATGATATATCAAGAACTATGTAATGTTTTGAACAACCAACAATAAAAATAAATAAATAAATAAATAGTATTTATTATCCAAACTTTGGAGAAACACTAAACCCCAAAACAGTCACAGAAAAATCCAGAAGCTCCTTGTTGTTCCAGGTTTCTAAATCCTTAAGCAAGATCTCCCTTGAGCTAATTTAAACCCCTGGGCTTCCTCAAGGAGAATATTATGGACTAGTATTTTGGATCTGGAGTGGGATTTGAATTCAGAGTGGAAGGCTATGCTGGCCAGATGTGCACACTGCTCCACATGAAGTGGCACTCTGCCTGCCAGCATGGATTCCTGACATTGTTCCTTTCATACATAAAATCTGCCCTCCCAAGTTAATTAACATGAGAGCTTGGAGGTGGGAAAGCCGGTGAGTTTTTGCCAGAGGCACTTCTGAATTTATTCTAGCAGGCAGTGAGTCAGTCCTCATCTTTTCATTTTAAAGGAAGTCCAGACATTCTTAAAGCATGTTCTATTTTTAACAAAACACTATTAAACTGTCATATACCCTTCTTTCTGTTTTCTTCTCCACTGCTGCTGATGGTGACCAAGATATTTGTAAGGGAATAAAAGCTGTCTCCTTTATATTCAACTGACGTCTCTCCTTCCTTGATATTATTATTTTGCATTTCTATAGACTTTATCTTTCCAAAAGCCTTTAGAACCATTTATTAGTTATTTGTCCCAGCTTCTCTATTGGGTCGAACACAGTGATTTACCACTTTTACTATTTCATCTCCTACCATTTCATTCAGTTCCTTCCCTCTTCTTTTGGTGGAGAGAAGTGACAGGTAAATAACTAAATAATAAGGGCCTACTGTGTGTCAAGCACTTTTTTTTATCATGTAATCACCATAATCCTCTAAGAATAATATGATTTCTGGATGGGGTGTAGTGAGATTCATGCTGTTCTGCCTTCCTCCCTACAAGATTGCTGTGGAGAAAATTATATACAACAACAGCCCTGGCCAACTGAAAGGACAAATGACCAGCTTTAATCATAGCTGTTTCAAAAAAAAAAAAAAAGTTAAAAAGACTGAGGATGTGGCTCAGGATAAAGAACCTCTGGGTTCAATCCCCACAACCAAAAATATAACAATGATGATGATGATAATACCTGGGCAAGTATCTGAGGAGGTGCGCTCCCCACCACCAATGCACAATCTTACACTTCTAGAGCTCAACCTGCCCGGTGTCAGGGGGCGCCAGTAGGAAGCCTAGATTTGTAGTCATACAGTGAGGTTTTTATCCCTTCTCATCCTCCTTCCACATCTAAATGCCAACGTCTGCACTTCCCTACCTAGCAGTGGCAGGGAGAGGGAGTGACAATATAGAAGCAGTCATGAAGTGACCATATAGAAACCCAAGAGCAGGTTTTATTCAGGGACTTTCCAGGTAGGGTCAAAGGTCTTCCCTGAATGATCACAGAATTCAGGGAGACATGGAACTTAGAAACATATTTTCAAGGCATAGAAATCCCACACTGATTAACTGTGAAGATAAAAGCTGAGGTTCTGTTCCATTGAATTAAAAAGTCCCTCCATGAAGGGTAGTGAAATGTGGACTCCATGGAAAAATAGTGGAAGCAGCTTCACATGTGACCAGTTTAGAAAAAAATGAGGAGAGCAGCAGCCATGTTTTTTTCCTTCTCACGAGTGTTATTAATTATCAACACTATTTTACAAATGAAAAAACAAGTCACAGGTGTTTGAATGAATGGTACAAGGTCATACGAGGCAGTGACAGGTAGACCAGATGAAGCTCTCTGACAGTTCACAATGCCTCAGTGTCTTCTGCCTCTTGAATCCAGAGCCACTTGCCTTGCAGCTACTAGTTCCATTTTTTTCTTCCCTCACACCATTTTTATCTCAAGAATTACTGTGTAGCCACAGAAAGAACATATTACTCTTCATCTATCTTCCTAGGTACAGGCTACCTTATAACTACACCTACCTAGAACCAGGTATCAGTCAATTTCAGAAAAGTACTTTTGTGTCATCTATTGTAGCAGCTAAGGCCATTAATTTTGGTACGAATGCACTTTTTCATAGAAAGACTCTGTTAGGACCTTTATTATTAGGCCTTTTATTTAAAAGTTTTGCACATTCCCAAGAACTAGATTTAATGCATTGGTGACTTACTTTTAAGTTTTAGCAGATAAGATGAAATAAATTGAAGAGGTAAAGAATCTTAGAAAAATGAGAAATGGCCAAGAATAATAGTTAACAGCCTGACCAGGGGGAAAAAAAGGAAAAAAAAAATTAAATGCAAAAACTTAAAACTCAATAGCAGTGTAAAGATACTGGGTAAAAGTCAAAGAGCCCAAAATATTATTTAATGAATTTTAAAGAGATCAATGTATTATACAATACTAAATACTCTTGCTGGTTTTTTAAGGAAACAAGTTGAATTAATAGGAGTTTTTCTTTGGAAATGACTAGAATGTACATGCTATGTATTTTAGAAAGATTTCCATTCCAAGAAGTCAAATGTAAAATTAGTGTTTGAAGAGGTAACCCTTCAGATATTAAAAAAAAAAATGAGTTAAAAAAATTTGAGGGGTTTTACAGAATGATAAATTGGGTCTTATGGATATATTTTGTATTCTTCCAGGAATAAGTACACTGGAAGGGAATTACAAATTTGCCACATTTTTTTATGGATTAAGCACAGATACTCCTTGTTATATATATTTTTTAATCTTTATTTTATTTATTTATTTATTTTTGTATGTGATGCTGAGGATCCAACCCAGTGCCTCATGCGTTGGAGGCAAGTGCTCAACCACTGAGCTACAGCCCAGCGCCCCCCCCCACACACTTGTTATATAATTCCTTTACATTTTGTACAATCATTCAAAAGAAATATATCATCTCTTGATGTACTACCCCCAAAAGGGAACTTATACTGAAAATTTTGTTATTTATGTGAAATTCAAGATAAGCTGGGAATTCTGTACCATTATTCATTCCCTCTAGAAATCATACTCAGGAAGTTCCAATGATCAGCCAACCTGTGGAACTAATGGGGGTTCTGCTCCCGTGTAGAGACCTACATTCCCAGATGAGCACCCTTGTTGCCTGAAACTTATCATCAGCTGGCCCATTGGCCTGGTTCCTTGATGAGGATTTGATCTCTCCACTGTCAGTAGAAGAGTGCTGACCCACAATATCAAAATGATATACCCCTGTTGTCCTTAGTGATGTTTCTACCAAGCCTCAAAGGCCCCACAATTCAGTCAAGAGACTGGCCTACTTGGATGAAAAGAACTCGGCTAATAAAACAGAAAGAATAAAGAATCACAGAAAAACAATTGATTCTATGAGAAAGGACAAAAGCCTGTATTTATACCTGATGATTCTGGCAATTGTCAGTGGGAAGAAAGCATAGCACAGATTATTTTTCTAGGCCATGAATAAACACAGTACTCCCTTTTTTATTTCTGTCTGAATTTAGGAAGGTAGATTAACCCTTAATTTCCCTTCCTTTCATTCTCCTTCTTTGCTCATATGCATTTAGCTGTTTTGAGAATAGTGAAAGGAAATCAAAGTGCCTTTGTGAGATTTGACAACCAAGTGCAAATAGATTGATTAAAAACATGGTATTTCTTTTCTTCAATTTAAATAGAGGAGAGATTTGTGGGTAATATGCATATTATGTGTTCACTGGTAACAAGCTAGCAGTAGGAAGAGGGAGGAAATATGGAGGCACTACTAGCACTGTTGTTCTGCTTTTAAGCATGAGATTGATTTTAAATTTTTTCCTGTGTGTCAGTTTCATTACAACCAAATTAATCCTTCTTTCAGTGACTTGAGACTTTTTTTCTGAGCACCTCGTAGGAAAAAATATGTACAGATGCTTTTCATTTTTCACAAACAGTGAGTTGTCTGAATGCTGAGTTAGTGGTCTTAACTCAGAAGAAGGTAGTTTAAATAAAATAGCTTATCAAAGAAGGCCTTTACTTTTAACTTAATTGTATTTCCTCTCTCCTCGAATTCTACCATGAAGGTAGGGAGCTCAGAATAAACTCATTTTTTTTTTCACATTCATATAGAATTTCAATTTGAGGGTATTTCTTCATTTAGAAAACCTTGAAGGTCTTAAACAAGCTCATGTATGGTCAGCAAATACCTCATTTGCCTGCTTCTCTCCTTTGCCCATAGATGCTTCATGGAAATAGACAAAATGGGAGCAGAACCAGGTTCTAGGTGAGGAATTGTAGGTGTTGGAGAAATATTTGGGTTGAGCCAAGATCTAGGCAAGAGTCCTGGATGAAGGTAGGTATAACATAGAACCTTGTTCAATTGGACTAGAAGAAAAAATAGTTTAAATTTGTGGAGAAGAATTTAGCATCTAAGTTTTCCAAGCTTATTTCCCTAATTTAAATTATATGGTATACAGGATTGTCTAAATTAGGAGTGAGAAAGAACAAAGAAAGATAGTAGAGGTGGAAAATGAGGGGGGGAAAGGCCTGGTCTTGGTACAGGAGAGCAGTCAGAAGATTGGAAGGAATTTGATATGATGATAGCCCACTTACCAAGAGACAGCATTATAATTGGTACACATAGCTGTGAAGTACACATGTCCATTTCCTGTGTGGGCATCTATGTTTTCTGCAATCTAACCTGAAGTTTCTACATCTTGCAAGACTTCTAAAAAAAGAATTGAATCAGATATAAAAATCAATTTTTATTTACAGTAAAAATACAAGTTGTAATAAATTATAAACTTTGGTTTGTAGCATAAACATAAAATCAAGAGATATGATCATCATTTTATGAATTAACTGCCTGAAATATAATTAATATTTTAAACCTTATCCTTTTGTTGAATATATTTTGATTGCTTCTTCATAAGACTATGCCTCTATAATAATTTCTATAGAGGAAATGAAAGAGAATTTCATTTCCCTCTACTAATATTAATCAAAAATTGTATTTTCATATTGATTATTTTAAAAGTTCTTTGATTTTTGCAACTCTTATTGGTAATATCGTGCAAATGTTTAGAATTGTTATCAACTTAGGGAAAAAGAAATGTCTACTGACATTCTTTTATTTATGAGCTTTAAGATGTAAGAACACTGAGAATTTTCTTGCACAGTGATTATTTTTAACTGCTGTTTGAGTTGACAGCACTCATTAATTTGTTTATGGCCAACATTCCCATTCTAGTGGCAAATTAAGAGTAACTATCTTTGTTGATTTTCTTAATTTGTATAATGTTAACAAGAAACTTAAAAATTTCTCAAATGAGTGAAATTTCACGTTTAACTTCACAACCATCATACATGATGCCTGTAGTACTCTGACAGACTTCCATTCTTTCCTACAGGAAAGAATTTCCATTTGGGTGACAGTGGAATCCTCTGTTTATAATTTTTCAGACATCTTTGTAAGACACATACATACTGAAATGTGACCATGTGTGGCTAAATACATTATCACAAATGCACATTCATGAAATTGACATCATGATCAAGAACTGGAGAGTCTCCCCCGTGCCTCTTGGTTACCATTCCATAGGAGGAATCACTATCTGAATCATACCTATAGAAATCCATTTTGTGCCTGGTTTCTTTCACTCAGTTTTGTGTTTGTGATATACACGTAGTTTATATGGTTTATTCCTGTGCTATAGTTTTTCAGTATGCAAACACATCACAATTTAAAAATCTTTTTCTATTATTTATAGATATTGAGTGTTTTTTAGTTTGGGGCTACTATAAATAATGCTGTGAATAACATTCTTTGCATGTCACTTAGTGAACAAATGAAACCACTTCTGTGAGTTATGTTTTTGGAACTGATATTACTGGATCCTTAAGTACACAGATTCTTTCAAATAGTTTTCCCAAGTTATTGAAGTAATCTGCATAACTTTTACATGTATGATGTTTAGAACAATTTTCTATTGACTTCTGGCTTTGTACATATCCAACTTTGACCTTTACTGTTCATTTAAATCTGTTGCTGGATGATATAAAATAATGTTCATATAATATTACTACCTTTGTCTCTTCAATGCTAAGCAAAATAACACATGGAAAGAAAGGATATTCCTACTAGGTGCTAATAATTTTCAAGAAATGAATCATCATCTCAATCAAATTCTATTCTACCTCACTATATGCAGTACCAACTCAACTAATAGTTTAGGACAATTCACAAAATAACTGTACCCACTAAAATGCCATCTACTACTAGAAGAAGTATTATTGAAGAAAAGACAGTTGGAAGGAGGCAACAGTTGTACTCTATTGTAACTAGAATACCAAGATTTTTGCAAATTTTAAAAATCATATGACTAAATTGAACAAATTACTAAAATCTTCCTCTGGGATTTGCAAAAGGGCCTTGTCAGGGAGTGGTCCTGAAGCACTAGATTATTCATTCCTTGAATGTTGTCACTTTGAGGTAAAAAAAAATTACAAAAATTAATTTGACATTCAACATTAAGCATATTTTGTTCTGTGTCAAATGTGGTTGACCAAGTAGTTCTGCTAATTTTATCTAAGATCACTTGGATTTTGGGGGAGGTCAACTGATCTAAGGAAACTTTGACCAGGAGGATTTGGCATGCTTCAGGTCTTTTCAAGTTCTTCCATGAAGCCAGTCCAAGGTTTGTCTCCTCTCTTGGCAGGAACTGGGAGCATGAACAGAACAAGCTCCAATGTGCAAAACCATTTTAAATCTCAGTTGCATCACATTTACCAATTTCTTTTTCTTTTTTCTTTTTTTCTTTTTTTTTTTTGCAACTGACCACCAAAAACTGTTCAATCATCCAACATATCACCAAAATCTCTGAGGGAGTGGGAACCTCCATTAGATGATTCTAGAATACTTATTTTTAGAATGACTCAGTAAATAAAGGGAAAAATAAAAACTATCATAAAATGCTGTGATTTGAACATGTAACTTTTTGGTATTTTATTATTTGGTTTTTTTAGACATATGTGACAGTAGAGTATATTTTGACATATTTCATATACATGGTGCATAACTTATTCTAATTAGGATTCTATTCTTGTGATTGTACATGATGTGGAGTTTCACTGGTGGTATATTCATATATGAATGTAGGAAAATTATGTCTGATTAATTCCACTGTCTTTCCTATTCCCATCCTTCCTCCCTTCCCTTCATTCCCCTTTGTCTAACCCACTGACCTTCTATTCTTCACATTTACTAATTTCTTGATTGTCATGGAAAACCATATGGGTAATTCTAAAGTGAAACGTGGGATTGGGCTACAAAATTCTGTAGCAACAAGCATTGATAAAAAGGAGGAGGAAGATTAAAGTCATGCCATCAAAATGTGACAATTGGATACCTAGGAAATCTGCCTCTGGTCGTCCCAATCTTCCTTCCATTCATACCAGAAGTACCATTTGGGGTAAGAGGGTTGGAAGAGCAAAGTAGACAGAAGACACAGCTATTGTATAATTTTTGTCATAAAGGAAGTATTCCCCATTCAAAATGTCTGCTTTCTTACTACCTAAGCCTTCCATAAATTCTTTTCACATAGAAAAGAACAAAGATAATTTTCACATTTTCTAGGGCTACATGGAAAATGATGATATCTTTATAGCATACTGTACTGGGCTGCTTCTGGTGAGGGCCAAACTGGGTGAGTTCCCTAAGGTCTGTGATGCTTCCTATTTCTGTAAGCCTGGAACTAATTCCTGTCAGATCTTTGCAATTCAGAGAACTAGTTTGCAAATTCTTCATTTTAAATTAAGCCTGAGGCTGCTCAGGTTTTCACCACTAGGTAATCCTGCCTTGGGTGTATGAATTGCTTTTCATATAGAAGCCCTTGAAGAATGACATAATGTAAGTTTTATCAGTCACTCACATGTGAGTACAGAAAGGCTGACTGTGTCTCTCTTTTACTGAGGTTTCATTATCATTTGTTTGGTGTTATTTTCTGGGAAAAAGAAAAGGGAAAAGTGTGAAAATTGAAGCAGGAAAGAATAGGAAAAGATATGCTTTGGAAATTCAGAGGAAAAAAAGAATAGACAGTCTTGGGGACTGGCATTGATATTCTATTATTAATCATTCCACTCACTGAGAACATCTTATTCTTGACTAGAAAAGTAAGAAATATCTTCATCCCAAACTACTAATGTATTATGAAAGAGATGCCCAACCTGAACTACCAGGACCAAGTTGTTTTGTAGAAAGTTTAGATATAGTAGGGAAGTTACACATTCTTTTTACATTACCAAATAGAATTATATAACTGTTAATCTGTTAGGTCATTGACTATTTTAGTTGGTTGATGTCCTGATATCCTCTATATACATTCAAGAAATAGTTCATGAAATGTCCTAGAGAAAACACATTAACATTTTCTGTATTGAATCTGTAGGTAGAGTAACAAATGCTTTTGAGATTTAAGAATTAAGGTAAAAACTTATTTTAGTCAACTTGAAGAGAAATCAGAATTGCAGTATTGAATAGAAATCTCATTAAAATGGAAGTTTATTGCTGTAGAGGATGAAGGGATATATTGTTTATTGAGTTTTTTATTTGTTTCCATAAAACAAATGTTAGGTATGCACTGTGTCTGCAAACAATAACAAATGAAAGAGTTGCAAAAGAGTATATTCCTGCCAGTTCCCAAGGAGTACCTACAATTATCCTTTCCGCTGCAGCTATATTTAAATGTAATATAAGATGTTCTTCATATGATTGGTGTGTTTTTCACATTTTGTTAGTGGTGTGTTTTTCACATTTTGTTAGTAGTTGATGGAAGCATGGACAGAATTTCTTTCATACTATTCAATTTTTAGAACTATGTCTTAGACAATAGCTTGGTAGGGATGCTTTAAACGAATTACTAGTGCCATGTTGTTCATATTTAGAGAGTTCATATTTAGTAAGGAAGTAATTATTCTTGTAAGATTTTCCTGTGTCATTATAGAATATTTATCTCTGAGGTCATTGCCATTTGTACTAAATTTCACTCTGTAACGCCATTTCATTGACACTCCAAGGCTGTGTTTAATTGAGGGCCAAAATTGAAAACCTTCTGAGATTTAATTTAGTGATTTTTTTTCATTTATAAATATCATCTTTGCCTGGATTTGGATCTGCTCACAAATTTTATAGTTTGATATCTTCTTAAGTCTCTGAGCCTATGTAAATATAACTCTAGTTTGGGCCTCAGAGTCTAAGTTTCATCTTTAGTAACCCCTATACACAGGTGTAAATACACACATCCCTAGCAGTGCATAGGACTGAGAAAATTCACCAACACAATAGCCCTCATTAAATGTATTGATATTACACAGATATTCTACCTCCAATTTTACATGTATTTTCATGTAAAAACAAGTAACATGGTCTTCAAGTAGAATATTAGGTAACTGCACTGCGGTTTTTCGACACAAAAAGACTTGGCCATCCTCGGGTTCAGTCCTTCAGTTTCAGTTGGCTGTATCCAGAGTGGATGGGAAAATCCTAAATAAGTTCCTACCCAGCCAGCATAGGCTGGGAGTGCTTCAGGGGAAATGAGATTATTCAGAGGAGCCAGCTGTCTCAGCAAAGGGTATAAATGAGTCATTCTGCTGCCCTATTGCCTTTCTTTTCCTTCCTGTCTGTCCTCTGTTTGGTGTAAGACAGAGACTTACCTTAAAAGGGACTAAAATCTTTAGAGAGCAAAAGATCAGTATGGAGTGTCTTTCCTCAGAACTCACTTTTTTTTCCTAGCCACAAACTTCTGACAGGATTCCATTCTAAATAATCGCACCCATCCAATTTTGCCACATAGTTGACTTTCTTCTTTTCTGCATTACCATACCTCTATTCTGAGATCAGGGCAGAACAGGGGGGGAAAGAGGTGTGAAGAGATAGATAGGAATAGGTTGGATTCATTCAAACTAAGCTTTCTTTATATGGATTTTTCAAAACACGGAAAAGAAGACTTAGAAATATCAAGAGATCCAGCAGTAATTGTGAAAGTCTAGTTCTCTCAGAAATCATGGACCATATGTTGGAGTGGATTAGGGTCAGTTTAAGTATATTCCCCATCTTTGTTTTCAAATGTGTTGGGAAGATGTTTATTTTAGAGAGAAAAATGGGGATACTTGCAACTCTGAATAACAGGAGGGATGATTTATGGTAAAGACACTGAGCATTGTAGAATAGCAAAGTGTGAAAGACATAATTGAGTACTTTCTAAATGAAATCTGGGTTTTGGAACAGATGGGACTACAAACAGCAGAAAAGGCTGAGGGTGGTGATAGGAAGATAAACACAAATGTATTAAGACAAGGAGCTCTTACTGTATTTATGTCAATGACAAGATAATTAATTAGTACTTCAGAGGTTTTACTTCTTTAAACCTTGCCACAGTATTGCATGGCTTACGATAAGAAAATGAAATAATGATTTTTATGCAGCTTTCCTAATCAACAAAATTGTGTAAATAAATAGCTACACACACATCTACATGTACATGTATATACTATTTTTGAGTGAGCATTTATAAGGACAAATCTTTGCTTTCTTACTCATCAATGCCTGACCTAAATCCAATTAAATGACTAGATTATTTTCTCCTTAAAAATATCTACTGTTGGGCTAGGGACATAGCTCAGTTGGTAGAGTGCTTGCCTTGCATGCACAAGGCCCTGGGTTCAAACCCCAGCACCAACTCAAAAAAAAAAAAAATCTACTACTTAGCCAGTACTTGCTTCTGGCATCTCTTTCCATGATAATGTTGTGTAACAAACCCCCTTCAAAAAATATGCATTCCCTCTCCTCTTCATAGATTTGCAAGCTAACTTTGTCTTAGCTGATCTAGACAAGGCTCAGCTATGTAACTGTGATGCAGGTTGCAGGTCAGATGGGCTTTCCGCCAGCCTGCAGTTTAGATTTCATTGAACTTCACATATATTCATGCTGGAGCCCAGGCTTCAGAAGCAAGACATGTCCTTCTCCTGGCAAATTAAATGAGCTCAGTAGAATGAGCCAAAATACCATACAAATATAGTTTCATTACAGAGAAAGCCAACTATTACTATGTATTTGGAGCTTGTTATTAGATCTTAGACTGACTTATATATTTCATATTTACACTTTGCAATCAAAACAAAGAAGTATAGAATTTCTTCAGTCCAGGAATCACCAAGTAGACACCATCCTAGTATCCAGTCTGATATAATTTTCTTTGAGTTTGGTACAGTCCACTTATAAACCATACGTCTGGTGGTTTGTATACGTGGCTCTTCATCTAAGATAAAATTTTCAATAATAATGAAGAGAATTTCATTCTATGTTACGGTTTGGATGTGAGGTATTCCCCCAAAGCTCATGTGTGACATAATGCAAGGAGATTTAGAAATCAAATGATTGGGTCATAAAAGCCTTAATCCAATCAATGAATTGGCTGATCCCCTGATGGGATTAACTGGGTAGTGACTAAAAGCAGATAGGGTGTTGTTGGAGGAGGTGGATCATTGAGGGCATGTCTTTGGGGTATATATTTTGTGTGTTGACATTAGTCTCTCTGCTTCATGGTGGCCATGTCTGAAGCCACTTTCTTCTGCAATGCTCTTCCACCATGATATTCTGTCTTGCCTCAGGTCCCAAAGAATGGAGTTGGTAGGCTATGGACTAAGACTTCTGAAACCATGAGCCTCAAAATAAACTTTTGTTTCTCTGATTGTTCTTGTTAGGTCTTTTGGTCTCAGAAACAACAACAGCAACAAAAACAAAAAAATGACTAAAACCCTCCATCTCATATTTTACAAGGAACTTTTAGCTTTAAATGATTATAGCTATAATAACAAAGAGTAATATAAGAATTCTGATCCATGGGGCATTGAGGCTTCAGTTCTTTCGCCTTTGCAATGTGAAGAACCTTGAGATATGGAGACTATGGTTGCCATTACTCCTCATTAAGTAGGTAAATATTTTAGATTCAATGAGGAAAATACACTCATAAAGAACTTATTACTTTAGAAATATCAATGCATGCTTTACTCCGTGGTCTCCAGGCATGATTATGATCACTGTAACCAGGTAAAGTAGATCTGTGACTTGTAAAGCAGAATATGTAATTCACTTGTCTCCCCTAGATCACCTGCTCTAAATTCCTATTTCTTATCCACCCATGATGTCATTTAAAATATTGTTGCTGTGTAAGAATATCAAATGCTTGCTGACTTGATAATTCATTAAAACACTATTTTCTGAAAAAAATTTAAAAAGTTCAAAAAATATTTAACCCATATTCTATCCCTGTTCCTCAAAATTGACTGCAACTTGGAGAATGGGTTACACGTATCTAAAATATTTATCTTCCAACATTCATTCATTTAATATAGTTGTTCTACTTAATTCAAAACCAAAGAGCAACATCTGAGTTGAATAAAATTATTAAATGGCAGACACTCATTAAAGCATTGCATTCATTTTATCAAGTACTGTGAAGTGGTTTTAATATGTGTAGAATTTTGTTTGTTGCTATTTATTAGAATAAAATCTATCTTTACTTTGATTTTAATCTTCCAAGGTAAAAATTACAAGTTTTTCTTACAGGTCCTGATATTTGAAAAAATATGTAGATGTATAAAATTATACAAACAATATACATCATGGAAAAGAGAGGAGTTTCTCTTGTGTATTCATCCCTATAGTCATAATCCATCCCACCATAGTCTACACATTTAATATTAGAAAATATTAAGAATGTCTTAAAACTAATTGAATCTGCTAACATCTTGATTGAAAAAAAAAATGGAGCTTTTATGAAGGCCATGCCAGTTTCTGTAGACCTTTCTTTTGTACTATGTTTTAAGGTCAAGAAGGGGTCAAAGAACACTTTTTGTTCTAATATCAAAAATATGTAAAATGCCTTACATGTTAGTTTTTACTGATGCTGATATGGCATTTTGCATTTGACCTCTGTCACAGGAGAATGGTTTTAAAAAATAATTAAAGCTAAGCATATTTATCCAAGGGAATATTATTGCTAAAGTTTATTTTCATAAGATAGCAATGAAACATTCAACCATTAGAACAGAAATATTTGATAGTAATATCTAAAGGTGGTTTCTGATTTCCAAAATACAGAAGGAATGATGATGAATTCTTAATCTTCAAACATATTCCATCCTTAGAAGCAACTGCTCCCTTTCTTCTTGAATAACAAGTGAAATGGGTTTGTAGTAATGTGGCTTTATTCTATTCAAGAAGCTCCATCATCCCCCTCTGTTTCTAATAACCTATGAAAAGAGGATTGGGACCAGATTAGCTAAAGGAACAAAAGGTCAGAACTGAAAGTGGTATTAACAATTTTGTTTAGACAAAATCCAGGAATAAAAATGCTACCAGAATTTCAAATCAAAGGAAACAATGAAGACTTTAGAGTTGAATTTGGGACCTTTACTGACTTGGCATGTCATCTTCTCACTCTTAAACATCTCAACTGTTCTAATTTCTAATGTTGTGTGTTGTCCCTTATGTCACTGCAACTCAAAAGTGTGGCCCATAGACTGGTCCAGGGCTAACTGGTAAACTGTAATGACCCACACTGAGATGAACATAAACATTGACAAGGAATGTTTGAGTAAGTATACTTACCTGGTGTGATGGTTAATATTATATGTAAATTTGACTGGATTAACAATGCCAAGATAACTAATAAACATTATTAATTTCTTTATGTGTGTATTTGAGGAAGAAAGTAGCATGTAAATCAGTAGACTGAGTAAAGAACATCTGTTCTCACCTATATGTGAGAACTCATCCAAACTTTTGAGAACTCAATTAGAGCAAAAGTGCAGTGGAAGGGCAAATTCTCTCTCTTCCTGAGCTGAGACACAAATCTTCCATTGCCTTCAGGTATTAGAACTCCTGATTCTCTAAACCATAGAAGAATCTGTGATATCAAAGAAGAAGTCTCTGTCAAAGACTTAGCAAAATTAATTTTCCATTAAAGTCAAATCTGGACAGACAAAGCCCTTTTGCAGATGGAAACCCCAAAATTGCTCCTTATCAGGTGCTGTAAGAACTTACATACTACGGCTGGGGTTGTAGCCCAGTGTTAAAGTATTTTCCTAGCATGCCCAAGATCCTGGATTCAATCTCCAGCACTGGAGCGTAAAAAAAAAAAAAAAAAAAAAAAAAAAAAAACACTTTACATGCTCATCTCATGTTGAGATTATAGGATACCTAGGTCTTCAGACCCTCCAGCACAATGGGAACCACTGTTTCAGACCCTAGAAGCAGTATCCTGGGTAAGTTTTGGCTGTAACTCAAGCCTTGCTTTTCTAAGTTGTTTCTAATATCCTGTTTGGTTAAACAAAGTATCTAAATCAGATAAGAAAATACTTTTAATTATACTGTAGAGAGTTATCCACCTAAAAATATGTTTTTCTTTCCAATCGACCTCTGTTGGTCATAGCATGCATGAGTCCAGCTTGGATTCAGACAAGCTGCCCAAGCCAAGAGTTAATATTAAACCTACCTCCTTTAATCTACCTTGTAAAATACTTTTTTTAGTCAATATGACCTCAGTCAATATGACATAGCTTCTCCTCTAGTATTCTAGTTTTTCTTTAGAATTGAAAACCATGGAATTGTAATATACTGAAAGGAATTGAGATCATGTCCCCAAGCACTTAAAAAAAATTCCATAATCATAATGAATCTTTGATCTCTACTTACTTCACTATCCTTTTGAAAATCACCACATTTGCTATTCTCAAAATTCTTGAACACAAGGCAGAATCTGTTGTGTGTAAGTCTCTCTCCCAAAGAAGAACAAAACACTGAAAGACAGTAATGGACAAATATCAATCTGTTTTTCTACTTCCCTTAGAATATCAACCACATTGCTTTGTACACTGACGATATTAAGTGTAAGTACTCGTTAAATGAAGTTGCAACATTCTTATAGCTTCTCCTGTTCATTAGTTTTTGCTCTTCTCTTTTTTGAATCTACTCAATTTTTATATTTGGATTGTAAATATATTTAATTAAATTTTACACGTTTAATATAGATTCTTCTGTGAATGCCTTACTTAGTATTTTGTATATGCTGTAAAATAACATTTCTTTTTAAAATCTATTTGCCTGACCTTTGCAGAGTGCTTCCTTACAGTCAACATCTAAAACAGCAGATCTTTTGTTTACATTTTCTGTATGCAGAATATATTTGTGTTTCTTATCATCATTCATGCTTATTCTTTTTTCAGTGTTGTTTATCTCTAGGCTCATCTTCTTAGTGAATATGAGTGTCTGTTAGATTGTTTTATCCTATGCTAAAGCATGTATCTTTTCCAAGCTCAATCTTATTTTAGTTGTTTTCTGCTCACATTTGTAAATGTGTTAGCAATCCTTACATTATTTGCAGTTCACTGACATTTGCAATATCTTTAAATCTAAGGCCATCTGCAACCTCTCCATAGTTAGCTTCCTTACAGTGATGAACCTTTTAATAGCCTCACTAAGAGTTTGCCAAAAGTAGATCTCCAATCATTAATGATCAGTCTTCACTAATTGCCAAATCAATAGTATTAATTTCAGATTAAATTAGAATTGAATTAGAATTTTAACATCTATTTTATATTAATTGAAACTCAACTGTAACAGTGGTCTTTATTACTTGCTTATGATTTCATCCACTATAAAACTATTGGAAATGATGTCCACCATTTGTTCTTCTCAAGATAATATTGCTTATCTGTCATCTTGATGTTTATGATTGTTCTCTAAGAACATCTGTTCCTTTTAAAAACTGCTTATGTCAGCCTACAAAATCATTCTCTTTACCTATTATGAAGATTAGTTCCATTCACCCATTATTACTACATCTTTTAGATATACATAGAGCTCTTTTTTCCATACCTTTGCAAAAATCAAATTTAATCACTCTGACACCCAACCATTAAGTCAATTTTCCAATTATTCCATTCTCTGTTATTCAGAACTGTTTTTGTAGAATTTTAATTATATCACAATCATACAGAGTAATCTTATTTTATTAAAGCAAAATTTAAGAAATTATCTGAGTCGCTAAGATTTGGACTTATTAATGTCATGTGTCCCATTTTTTCATCCTGTTTATTCAATTCTTTCATCTTTCATAGTATCACCTGAGGTTTTAAAATACCTTTGAACACGTGAGTCAGCCCTGACTCATCTTTCTTTTGTACTATTCTTTAAAAAAAAATTCTACATTATAATACCCTACCATTGACACTATGCTAGTACATAAATGGAAGACAGTCAGGGTTACTATCACATACTAGATTCAGATTCAGATTTCTGCAACCCCAGAGGGAGTTTCAGTGCTTGCTTGGAAACCCAGTCAGCTGCACCTTGAACCTGTTTTCATATATACTCTGTCTGTAGACTTTACCTATACCATATAAACTGTAGGCCCACTACCATACCCAGGACCTCAAGCCCATGGAGTATCTACCTATTCAACCTGAATGTTGAATATTTCCTATCCCTAGTTCAACAAAGTACATGCCCACCAGGGCTATGGTTTCAACCTCCCTGAAGACCATCCCAAGCATAGGGCAAACTTATAGTAAAGCAGTTACACTGGACAGTAAGAAGGCTCCTCTTGTGTATTATATTGGTTCCCACTCTCTGTTCCCCATTATTTTTTCTTCTATTTGCCTTTGTACATATCCTTTCACGTCCTTACCTTCATGTTCTTCTTCTCTTTTAATAATTTGTTTCTTTTTTAACTCAAATCTGTTCTAATCAAATAGAGACTGATAAAAAAATCTTCATTCCATCAAGATATTCTGAATCCCTAGCTAGTTGCCTACTCATTCTGGTGAAAATAGATGGAATGATTTATGGAATTAAATATAATACACACACACACACACACACACATATTTGCATATATAAACTCTTCCTTGTAGCAATCCACCCTCACATCCAGCATAAAGAAACAAGTGAAAAGAGCTGAATTTTATCAGCATGAAGTAAACTCAGCAGGATGAGGTCAAAATGTTATAACTATAAAAATAGGATGAAAGTCCAAAAATAAGAATGGGGGAAGGCAAGGGAGAGAAGTTTCCTGTAAATTTCTTTGATATCAATACAGTACCAAGTAAAGCAGCATATATAAAGCTATAAAGCAGTGAGGTTTATGAAAATTCATATTTCAAAATTGATAATTTTAGTTGTTAATTTTTCTGTTTACAAAAGTATTAAAATAGTGCTTTTAATAGCATCTCACTTATGCCATTTCAAATGACTCTATTTACAGAAACTCTATTATATAACAGCCTTTTGAATAAAAATAAGTGTATCAAATGTAACAATGTATGGATTCAGAGAAATGGGAAATTGTGAATTAAGCAAATCATTTATTATTCAGCAACTATTGTATCAGAATCCATTTGGATAAATCCACAAAGGCAAAAACATTGAGTCATTGGGGAAAAGGAAAATTTTTAGCCTTTGTCTAGCACCCAGCATAAAATAGATAATTATCATTGGTTTTATTCCTTAGTTCACAAAACCTGAGATGAGAACTTAGGCATACACAAATATTGAGGAGTATTGCTTAAGAAAATTCTGTAAGTGGGAAAGTAGGATAGGAAAAGAGAAAGACCCAAAAAAGACATTGCCTTAGGAAAACTCTTAACTTACCCTGGTACATGTTAAGGCTCTGGATTGTGGCATGACTGCAGAGTTTTCCCACCTTCAGAAAAACCAAATAGACTGAGCTTTTAAAACCTGAAATCTGTCAATCATTAATCCTTTGGGAGCAAAGAAATTGTAACCAGCCAGGAATTTCTACATGTCTTGGATTCCATCCCCCAACAGAAGAAGCTGCAAATCCAACCAGCTAACCATAGTTCTCAAATAGCTGAAAGACAAGGGCACCTTCTGGAAAGGAAATTTTGACTATGCCATCCACTGTGGTAAGGAATACATGTTTGTTAGGTGAATGAAGGGATGCGTATGATGCAATCAAATCTCACATTTTATAAGAGGACCAATATTTTCTACTTTTTTATGGAAATAAATTTTATTCAGCATGCTTTGCATGTCCCATCTGGCTTAAGCAGTGTTATTTTGGAACCCACATTTAAGTTATAAGTGAATATCAACAAATACCAAGCTGAAGTACACAACCAGTCAAGGCTCAGTAAAGGATATTTGTGCTTAGTATAGCTCTATTGACAGAGTAAAAGCAAGATATTTCAACAGATTCATAGACAGATGGATAGGTTGAGACCATTAACAAACTAGATAGAATAAATGATAGCAATGCACATTAAATCAAGGCCCGCCCAAAATAATGCAGAATGGCTCACAATCATTGCCAAAAAGAATATTAAAAATATAAGGTAGACAAGTAACACCCAAGTAAATCCAAACATGGATTGCTTTTTTCCAAACAGACCCATTCTTCAATGAAAGAAGACACTGAAGTAGGTCTTAGGTCTCCAATGGAAGAAGGCACAGGAGTAACAATTTTATTTACTGATGCTAGGGAAATTTTCAAGAATGCCAAGGTTGTCAAACAACAATGGCTATGTGCATAATTCTTTATGTGAACACAGGCATACAGCTGTCTGTAGCAGCAGCATTTATGAATACAAGTGGGAAGACTATTAAAATGTCAATAGTTCAAGTACAACATTAATAACATGGGTGTAAGGGGGCTTGGGCTTTTGGCTCAGTGGCAGAGCACTTGCCTAGCATGTGTGAGGTTCAATCCTCAGCACCACCTTAAAAAAAAAAAGTTAAATAAAGGCATTCTGTCCATACGTAACCACACAAAAAAAAATTTAAAAAAAAAAATAACTTGGGTATAATGGTGATAGAATCTCACTGGAAATGTTACATGAAGCATTATCAACATTTTAATAAAGTGGACTTCAAATTTTAGGCTTTAATAAAACAATGATCATTTGATCCAATTTTCAACTCATTAAAAATATTCTCCATTTGACAGTGTATTCATCATCTTTGTGTCATTTTGACCAAAATACCTGAAAAGAACTACTTAAGAGAAAGAAAATTTTTTTCGCTTGTGATTTCAGAGTTTTTCAGTCTATGGTCAGCTGGCTTCACTTCTTTGAGCAAAACATCAGGGCACAAGGGCATGGTAGAGGAAGGCTGCTCACCTTGTGGTGGCCAGAAAGCAGAGAACAAAAGAAGGGAAGGGGCCAAGGAGAACATAAACTCTTCCAAGGCAGATTCCTATGTCATACTTCCACCAATAAGTTCTCACTTCCCATTAGTCCATCCATCTATGAGGTCAAAACCCTCAAAATCTAATCATTACCTAAAAGTCCCTTCTCTGCATTGAGGACCATGCTTCCAACACATGAGCTTTGGAGGGACATTTCAGATCCATCCCATAATAGCTAGTAAGTGATTAAATATATTTCAATCATAATTCTGACCTTAGATTTTCCCAATAATATAGAAGTTTTGGTAATTAAACACAATTTTTGGTGTGATTTTTATCAAAAAAGAGGCTATAAATAGAGACTCTTGAGAAATAAAAGCTGTTCTCAAGAACATTTCAGGAGGGAAAGTTAGTTGTCAAACATTTATTTCTGTTAATGTCTCTTGGTTGTAAGCAACAGAAACCAAGTAACCTAAGATAAAAAATAGAAAGTGTATTGGGGGCTGGGGATGTGGCTCAAGCGGTAGTGGGCTCGCCTGGCATGCGTGTGGCCCGGGTTCGATCCTCAGCACTACATACAAACAAAGATGTTGTGTCCGCCAAAAACTAAAAAATAAATATTAAAATTCTCTCTCTCTCTGTCTGTCTCTGTCTCTCTCTTAAAAAAAAAAGTGTATTGGGAATTTGCAGGACAGGTCACAGATTAAAAGGAAAAACTGAATAATGTGTCCTCGGTAAGGCAGAAGTTTTCCGCAGGAGATGTGTGGGGGTTTTCTATAGGGCATGATGCCATTACTGAAACTCATCTCATTCTTTGAGAGTCTCCATTCAAGTTTCACACTTCCAGGAGAGAGTTTTGTTAGACAGGCTTAAGACATTGTTCCCTCTGGGTCAGTGGAGCTGTCTACAGATGAGTGACACAAAAATGGTTACCAGAGTAATCACTGGTGTCCATGCATACACCTCTCCCAGTTTTTATTGACTGGAGTATTAGAGTTTTTCCCTTGTGTTGTAACGATTTTCAAATTTGTAAGAACTTTTAGTTATTTTTATTTATGTACTTCTTTGGTGGCTCTTGGTACCAATGAGAACATTTTTAAAATGTGAAATGAATGCATTTCATAGGCACCATGCTTAATGTTTTATGTTAACATTTTTAAGTCAAATGCAGGATTTTGATCATAATAAATGGATTGCCATAAAAACTCTTAATGAAAAATCAGAAAAGAAAGCCTATATCTGTGGTAACCAGTGTTTATTTCATGATTTATAATTTTACTTTTTTGAAAAGTTATTTTCTTTCTTAATAAGATGCCATTTTTTTTTCTCATCTGCACATTGGCTTAACCAATCAGCCAATTTTCAATTGTTCAGGGATTGCTGTGTAGTCTCAAAATTGTCACTCAAATGTGATCCCCTGAAGGGCAGGAACACTGCCCTCCATTTGTAGAGCCCATGCTTAGTGGAGCATATTATAGGCACTGATGATATGTTAGTGGAATGGGTGAGTGAATGACTACATTTCCTCTTCCTACATCCTTATGTCAGCTTTTCATTTATGCTTAACAATATAAACTGGTGTGTACAAGCTCTGAATAAACATATAAGACCCATATTGTTAGTTTTCCCATCTGACAGTAAGTAATAGATGCTTCAGTGATAAAAGAGGGATTTAAAATTAGTTAACAATATAAATTTTGAGCTATAGCTTTGAATTTCACTTGTGTATTTATGATATTTCAAGTATGCAATGGCTTGAGTAATTTGAAATTGACAATTTCCATTAATTTTGTTAAAGACACACATTTGTAGATCTGTGTCTTGGGCAACAGAAAAGGGTAGATTAGTGTATCTTCACAATAAATCTGAACCCATTTACTTGCTTGGCTGGACTTGTACTTCTTGGATCATAAAATTTGTCCTCTGTGAGCCCAAAGAATGGTAATAATGACACAAACTTGAATGAACTTGCAGCCCCAAAAGCATGAAAGTGATTATGTGGAGCCTATCATAAATTTGCTGTCATGTAACTTTCATCAAAATTTTGAGACGTGGATACTGCACAGTTGGAGTAATATATTCAACTTGCAGATGGTGCAAATGCCAACACTTAGAAGCAGGTTTTGACAACTCATGTTGACCCTGTACTTCATCAAAAATGAATTGGATTCACCAAATCCTTTGTAGCCACCCCACATGTAGATCCCTTCCCAAGTCATTCTCACTTCTGAAATTGGTATACATTGTTATTGATTTATTAGAACAACCTGTTTTCAAAATCCCAAGTAAATCTTTCATTAATTCCTAATGTCTAAGGTGGATGCATTCTTTGTTCCTCCCTCATTTATTACTTTTTATAACCAGAACAAAAGCGTTTCATCAATGTGCTTTATTTTACAATGTTATATCCCACGAACAAAGATATCAGTTTGATACAAAATATCTTGCATCTCCTTTTCTTTGCTCCACTTCTTTCCAGGCTGCTTCATGCTGAGCAACATTACTGTTCTGAGGACAGTCTTTTGAATCTCACTTCTCTATGAGATTACCCTTCTGAGTCTTGATTATCTTTCCACGACCCTGTGGATGCTGAGAATCTTCATTTTAGCATGCGACAGAAATATTCTGTCGCTACAGCTCAGGGAGACCAAGCACATTGGCCTGATGGCACACATTCTTTCCTGTTGAATTTAAAATCCTGAGTTGTGGTAGAAGATCAAAACACCCATTACAGTGCATATTACTGCAAACCATCATTTATTTGTTTGCTTTGCTATCTCTCCAGTAGCTTTCCATATGCTTAAGGATGTAAGGATGAGAACCACATTTTCTTTATTTTTGCAGTTCCAAATGGAAGAGCACCTGACACATAGCTACTAATGCCTCTACTGACCAAAAGATTTCTTTGCTGAAGTTCACAGAGGGAGCATAAGCACATGATTGGAAGTCTTAGCCAGAATATCACACATTTGTGGCAGCAAACTAAAAATAGAGCGAAACATTAAAATAGGAGAAAAGGGGAGAGATGTGTTGAAAATCCAGAGACTCCTCTTGGCTGCCAGTCAGGAACTGATGTCTTTTATGAACAAAACTCTACACTCTGGGCTCATGTTCCTGATGAGATCTGCACATAATGCTGATAAGATCTGAGCTACGTCGTCGTTCTGTTTTTATTTTTGTAAGCATTGCATTCATGTATAAATGTTTGAAAAAGAAAAAAAAACCTACTCATTTTGAAATGTTATGTCTGTGAATAAAATATGTACATGTATTTGAGACTCAGTTTGACACTACAACAGTATATTTAAGATAAACTATTTATCTTTCGCAAACACATTTCACTGTTTTAACACATCCATTTGTTTCTGGATGAAGGGAGAGGCACGAGGGTGGGAGGAAGGCAGGAAGGAGAAGGAAACAGTCAGGGAGCTTTGTGTTGTGATATTTTAGCTTTCCTCTTGATGGCAAAATTCTAACTGGAATACGGTTTTGTTATTCCGGATGTCAGTTCACAAATCATGAATTAAGCAGCTCAAGCCAAGTGGCACCTAGCAGTAAAACTGGCATTTCTCAAAATATTGGCAGATCGAGCAAGCAACTGTTGATTTTAAATGTTTAATGAGCAATATGTTACTTATTCCAGTAATATTGTCGTGTTTGCCTAACCTTTCTCAGACTGCCTCCTTCTGCTTTATTGCTGGAGAGCTTCCAGATTGGAAGGGTAAGTTGGGGAGGGGAGAGGGCGGACAGTTCTCAGGAGGAATAAGTATACGAAAAGATTCATTAAAATTGCTCTCCTGATGGTAGGGAAGGATCCATTTCTCCTCCGAATCCTAACTCAGGGACTTATCTGGTGTTATAGAATCCCAGTATGTTTTCACTCATACATTTATGATCCTAATGGAGTTAAAAGAAAAAAAAATAGGATGGAAGAGGGGCAGATAAATTTGCCAAGGGGTAGAAGTACACAGAACAGTCATGAGGTTCTGGATGAGGAGGTCTGAAGAGTGAGATCATGATGGCAGAAACCAGCGTAAAGTCACAGCACTCAGTTGTGATGAGGAGACTTGATCCAGAGAATGAATATGTGGCAGAATTTCAACAAAATCAAATCACAGAGCAAAGGGGTAAATGAGAAATCAATAGTAACTTCATACCCTGCGGCAGGAGCCCTTGGCTTCTTGGTCCCTTGTACAGTTAAACACTACCAACACACGCTCATTTCTCAACTGGTCAGTAAGTCTGAAAGTATGGTCAGCATGTGTAAAATATCTGAAGGAAATTAAACCTCCATCAAGGTAAAGTTAATGAGCGCTATGCAAACCATGGGTATCATTTGTTGCCTAAAAAAAAAAATCAATTAGCTTTCTTTATCAGAACAATTTCTGTTAGCAAAAGTGAATGAGAAACTTGAGGCATTACTGAGTAAGTTTGAAATCCTCTACAGGGCTAATGCAGATAATTCATGCAAAAGATCTGGAGCAGTAGGGGTGTTAAAATGGAGATAACCATATGACTGATTAGCATAAAAAATTAGCTACCGAGGCAAATCTCCTGAACAGAGCTCTCATTATATTTGGGAATAGAAAGGAATTCCTCAGTGCTCTAAGAATTAAAATGAAAGAAAAAAAAATCAATTACCTGTTTGTGGAAGTTAGGGAAGGATTTTGCCTTTATATAAACGTACTGTCAGCCTGCAGTTGTTACAGCACTGGGGATGTTGTTCTGAAGTTTCAGTTGAAAAACATGGCAATGTACATCTCATCCAGGATCATATTTTGCAAAGTTACTTCAAAATATATACATATTTGCACTCTTCCATGTTTGTTTTCATATAGAAAGAAGCCAGGATTTTCCTTAATGCAATCAAAAGGCCTATTTTGTTGTTAAGCCCCAGAACCCTGGAAATCATGCTATTGGGGTCAGAACAACAAAGACAGTCTCCCATAATCTGATAAGCTTTGCTTTTGTCCTTGGTTACAGTATTTAACCCCAGCAGTGACCCCCATCCCTAATGAATCTTCAGTCACAGTAACAGTTGCCTGCCAGAGGAAAGTCATTTGAGGTTCACCATTAAGAAGTCATCATTTATTGAGCATCTACTATGTGATAGGCACAGTACACAGTGATATTTGGGATAATAGTATAATTATTCTATAACCTGAAGTTATAGATTTCTATTCGTAGAGACATGATTAGAGTACAGCAATTTTGATAACCCACTCTTTTGTGAAAATGAAGTTCAACTACCACTTATCCAACCCTAATTCTGATATCTCACTCAGTTAAATATTTCAGTACTGAAATAGAAAAAAAATGAAGAAAATCTGTTTTGGAAGTGAAGATAGAACAAATAATGCTAGAGTTGACAATGTACCTCAGTAGTAGAGTGTGTGTTTTGCATGTGTGAGGCATGGGTTCAATCCCCAGCACCACCTACAAAAAAAGAATTGAAATGGAATAATAAATTCAAATGTGAGATTAGCTTTATTTGGCTTGCTTTCTCTGACAAAAAGGAAAAGAGACAACATTTTTCCTCAGAAGAATATTTGGGAGAGGATCTTTAGAATAGTTTGTGATTAGGTCTGAAAGCAGTAGACACTTGGTGTGACCTTTCACTCCGTGTCCAATTCCTAATCCATCCTTTTTGAAGTTGTCATAAAAAGAAATTAAAGGAACAATATTCTCTCACATGGTTGTTTCAAGAAGTACCTGAGGTAGAAAGCCTGTGTTAGTCAGCTTTTTTGTGACAATGAACAAAAGACCTGACAGAAATAATTTTAGAGGAGAAAAAGTTGGTTTGAGGCTCAGAGTTTCGGATATCTCAGTCCATAGACAGCTGGTTCATTGCTCTGTGCCTAAGCTGAGGGAGAACATCATGGCATAAGGACATGGCACAGGAAAGCAGCCTAAGACATTAGACCAGGAAGAGAAGATAAAGCTCAGCTCACCAAGAACAAAATATAGAGCCCAACAGCATGCCCCCAGTGACCCACCTCCTCAGCCACATGTCTGCTTACAGTTACTGCCCACTTCATCCCTACTAAAGGATTAATGTACTGATTAGGTTAAGGCTCTCATTACCCAAACATTTCACCTGTAAGCTTTCTTGCATTGTCTCACACATAAGTTTCTGAGTAATACCTCATATCTAAACCATAACAAAGCCTTAAATTTTAAAAAAAAACTATTTTATTAAATTTATCTGTTTATATTTAACGACAACTATTCTTTTCTTATGTGCCTACTATGTCCTAGAAACCCCTCTTTAAGTAACAAACTACTTATCCTTCAGATATCACTGCAAGTGACTTTTTCTCAAATGACCTGAATCACCTTGATAACCAGATGAAATTTGTCTACCAGATATCTTGCCTTCTCGGCACTGAACAGTTTTAAATTATACTTAATCGAATAATCACACATACTTACGTTTGACATGGAAACTTCATGAAAGTGAAAATGGATTGGTTTGTTCACCACCAAGTTCCATCAGCACCTTGTACAGTGTGCAAGGTGTGTAGTGAGCATTCAATAATATATTGGATTGAATGTACAGACACATCCAAATCAGTGAATGAATGGGGGGAATATAAAAATAAAGAGAACTGGAGTACTGACCTTACAAATCTTAGTGTAGTTGGGAAGACCTTAATGTGTACCAATGATGACAGTTCAACCTGAATCTAGGTCACAACCACTTAAGCACACAATGCTTTGAGAGTGTAGGGAGACTTAAAAGACCTGGGGGTTGGGAATACAGGTACTTTGAACAAGAGGTTAGGAAAAGGAGACAGGAGAAGGAAAGATGCTGACAAAGACTTCAGGAAGCCAATGGCATTTGGGCTGGTTCTTAAGGATCACACAGAAGGAGCCCAGACAAACTAAGGAATATATTTCTGGACAATGGGGATTAGCATGAGCTGTTTGCAATAATCTTTGCACTAAAATCTTAAAGTTCCAACTCAATTGCATCAAACAAAATAAGTCAATGTTTTGCAATATTCAGAAGCAATATTCAAAGCTTGATTAGATTTAAATATACAATAAAAATTATGGAAAGGCTCCAAGAGGGAAAAATAAACCTACAAAATTGCAGAAGCTCAGAGTGTAAAATATTTCTAAGAGCATGGGGACTCTGACATCCTGTAAATTGGTAGAGGTCAGCTCCTTCAGGCATGCACCTTCATGGTCTGATTCCTAAGTGGAAGGTCAAATCCTGAGATGCTCTGCAGAAAGGACAGAGGGGAAGCAAGCTGGAGGCTCTCCAGCAGCCTACAACAAGAGAGCTATTAAATTTAACTATGTGCATTTACTTACATATGTATAATACTTGGTAATTTGCATATATTTCTGCTTTTGAACTTTTTAGCAACCTTATGAGGTCAATCTTATGAAGACAGGTGTTATGTCTTTTATATATGAAGAAAATGAAATTTGGAGATTTTTGAATGACTTGCCCAAAGTTAACGACAGACTATGAATTCCAGTTCCCTGAATCCAGAGCCAGTACTCTGTTACACTCTCCAAGCGTGATTATGTTGTAAAATAAAAACAGTAAAATAAAACAAAATGAACAGAGAAAATATAATCAAAATGTTAAAATAAATTCTCTGGATCTCTTGGTTTATCAAAAAGTTTTTAAATCTAATCACCAAATAGTTTGTATTTAAGATACTTCCTTTCTTCTTTCTCATACTGTGTATACTTGTGCTACCTTGGGCCATAGGTCCTATTTAATTCTAATCCTTTTTGTTGTTTCTAAAATAGAACTTCTGCTCTTGTTATTTAAAAAGCACAGACTGGGGCTGGATTGTAGCTCAGTGTTAGAGCAAATACTTGGCACTTATGGGACACTAGGTTTGGTTGTCCAGCACAGAACAAAAACAACAAGGTATGGACTTTGGAGCTAGGCAGAGCTGAATTCAAATCCTGATTCCACCACTTACTAGTTTTATAAGCTTAAAATACTAATTCAGATATTTGTTTCTCACCTACATCCATAACTAGGAATGGTTGTATACAGAAAGTGATGGATGGATATCATATATATCATAGTTTTATTTTTCCTTGATCAAAGTAGTATGTGTGGAATTCCTTAGCAGATGACTAGTTCACAATGAGCTCTCAGATATTTATTTAGTGAATGAATATTAATTCTCTTCTCCTGACTCACTGTCTGTGTGATCTTAGACCAAGTACTTCATAACTCTTAGCCTCAGTTACCTCATCTGTTGGGATAAAAATACTTGTATTGAAGAGTTTTCAAGATGGTTACATAATATAATTCCTGTGAGACTTCTAAGCATATAGCTTTCACTGAATAAGTCCTTGTGTTCCTTCTTCTTTATTTTCTTTTTACACAGCATTTAAACTTTCCTATCTACCTTTCAGTTCTGGGGATCTCAGTCTGTCCTCTTTTTCACCTGCTGTTGCTCTGCTTCTCTTGGCACTTAGACCTCTCCTTTCTGGACCTCCACTTCCTGTTTTCTCCTGTACTCCTTCTGTTGTTCCCCCTTTTTGAACCCTGGCTGCCTTATGTTCTGAACAACACCTACCTAAGGGTTTTTGTGAATCCAGGATACCAGGGATCTCTTAATGTAGTGAACTTTTCATCAGCAAAATGAGGGGTGTCTGCCTCTTGATTCCTCCCCTTCCTCATTTGTGTGCACATGTGTGCAACACACACACACACGCACGCACACACAAGCCTACCCAAGAATTATGCATCCGATCATTTCTTCACCCAGTCTTTGGGCTCTTTTATCTTTGTATTTATATTTAATTCTTCACTCATTTTCAGAGCCTCAAAAATAATTGAGTGTGTAAATCAACAGAAATCCAAAAGAGAAAAAGAACATAAAAAGGGAGTTGCTGAGATCTGACAGCTAGACACGAACCATTTAACTCTCTTAGACCCAGCACTCTCTCAACTGTACTAGCCGAGCCGTCCACTTGTTCTAAGCAGTTTATAACTCTCTCTTCTTTCCCACCAGGGCCCCTGCTACATGGTGTAGAGATGTTTCTGAATCCAGCTGGTGATCACTTTATAGCCTGAGGCAAAAGGATTGATGGTGTGTGCCATGCTCTTCCTAGGTTGTATAATGCAGAGGCTATTCCTGCTCTGCTCTGTCACATAAATGTTTAATTCTTCCTAGAATCTTATAAACCATACCCCAGGAAAGTTAGGCAATGGGGCACCCTCAGGTTAGAGAAAAACAAAAAAAGAACAAAAAGTTGGAGACCTCTCTCTCTCTCTCTCTCTTTCTCTCTCTCTTTCTCTCTCTCTCTCACTGGTCACACACACACACACACACACACACACACACACACACACAGATACACTTTGGTTTTCTTTGGATGGAGTTATTCTCTGTGAACCAAAACAATATAAACAAGGCCATCTTATCTTTGTATTCCTCTTTATTTCAGCACTACTTCAGCTAATGTTTTTTTTTTTTCCTTTGAGTGAGTCTCTTGTCTCTCCTGAGACCCTCTAGTGTCTCTCAGACTTCTAGAATTTCCGGTGAAAGGCTGATTTCTGAGAGCCACACTTTCCTAAGAATGATTGTCTTCTGATTCCCCAAAGCCATGGTTTCTCAATGCCTGCTGAATAGATTTAAGCTGCATCTTGAGCCTTGACCAGGGCAAAGAGGCCAATTTAAAAAACAGGGGGAAATGAATCCCTCCACGTTTCAGGGTCTAAACCACGTGGCCATCCCAGGTCGCCAGTCCCTGTGAGAATATCATACATTCCATGGTCTATCAATTTTAAGAACTCCCAGCCAGCATAAAATGAGAAAGAGGTTTATTGTGAATTTGGGGTAATATGGCTCTCGGAGGGGAAACATTTCAGCTATTGGAAATATAATTTCTAGTTTATTAATTTGAAACCTCATTGACTGATTCTTGCGTATTTCTCTCCCATCTTGTTGGGCATTTATGTGTGAGTTTACATAATGGCTTTTTCTGGAGGGACCTGAAACACGGCACAACTTACAGGGCTGTGATCACCTTCTCTCTGGCAGGCAAAAGAAATGCCTGGGGCCTTTTCAGCTTTTTTAGAGAGAAACAAGTGTAAGGCTGTTAGTCTGATTCTAACTTTTACTGCATTTCTCCTGAGAATAACTCCACAGCAAGAGCAGCAATCTCTTCCCTAGAAAGTCTCAGGATGCAAGACAAAATAGTTCAGTTCATACCAGCACTGAGGGCTTTTAGAGCATTTTTTACAGCATGGCTGATTTCCTAAGGCCAGGGTGAAGGAATCGGTGAACTGGGCTGCCTTTGCAAAGCTCCAATAGTGTACATGTACATTGGAATCAACCCTGGAGTGTTGAAGACTCCTGGGATGGTCTGGGACCTGTTGCCTAAGGACTTCTGCAAATAGGCCTGAGAGGCTGCCTCTTTAAGGAATTCCCCCTGAGATTTTTCCTGGTTTGGGAGCCACAGTTTTAGAATGACTAAAGGTATAACTGAACAGATAGATGTTAAGATCAGATTTATTGGAAAATAATTGAATGGTACTTAGCTCATAGACTGTTACTTCTGAAATATACTTTTCTTGTCGTCTACTATAATCCCCAATTTTAAAAATGCAAATCATAGCAATCCAACGAAAAATAGTTTGTCAGATTTGTAAGTTAGCAGTTGTCCCTTTATACCAGGGATAAGCAAAATTTTTCTATAGAGCAAAGGTAGTAAATATTTTAAAATTTGAAGTCATATAACACCCATTACAACTAAACTACCATTGCAGTAGAAAGCAGTCACAGACAAGAAGTAAATACTTAGGCATATGTCCCAATTAAATGTCATTTATAAATACTGAAATTTGAATTTTGTATAATTTTCATGTGCAATATAATACTTCTTTTGTTGAAATTTTTTAATCACTTAAAAATGTAAAACTCGTTCTTACCTATGAGCTGGATAAAATCAAGCAGCAGGTCAAATTTGGCCCATGTGACATAGATTCCAGGCCCTATTCTCTAGTTCTACTGGCTCCAATTTAAATTTGGAAAAGAATAAACAGCAGTCTTGGGACATAATTATATGGACAGTATAATTGTATATATTCATATGTGATATAATCTAAAATTTTTGTTCGGAGAAGACATCTGTGTTAATTTCAAATCTTACATTTTTATGAGCAAAAACTCTCTAACACAGATATAGCAGAAAGAGAAGGACTAAGAGAAATTAACATTTAATGAGTACATAACATTTCTGCACAGTGTTCAAAAGTCAAAAGTAGAACTAGGTTATCTAAAAGTAATGAGTGTTAACAGTAGGAGCAAATTTAAGTCATTATTGATTTTTATCAATGTAATAATCATTTCCTAAACTGTCACATCACCCTTACTCTTAGTTTTATATTGTTCTCTTTTGTTGTATCTTTCCTGTGCAGTGTTGGACATATACCTGCTATCAAATGAAATTATTTATTTTGCTTTTTACTCAAAAGCAACTGGTACATATACATTAAATAGAAATCTACAAAAGGAGAACCATCCTTCCTATATTTGTAATCTCTCTCTCTCTCTCTCTCTCTCTCTCTCTCTCTCTCTCTCTCTCTCTCCACACACACACACACACACACACACACACACACAAACACACACACACACAAGAAAGATTCAACCCTTTATTTGGCTTTTCACTATCAAATTTGGACAGTTGGCAGTGGATCTATGCAACAGCCACGCTCTAATCATCCCTTTAAAGTACTTGATTTTAGTTTATTCCTTGAGTTTAGTTGCATTGATTTTCCCTTCTAGAAATTATTTGAATGACTTTTAAACTATGTGTTAAGGAACACTGATGTTCCTGAAACTGATCTTAGCTGTTAAGACACTAAAATGGAATGCTGGTAATCTTTTCCTAATTTATATGGGGATATTTATATTGCCTAGTAAGATTTTGTTGATTGAAGGTTGTCCCATAAAATATTCTTAAATTATTTTTGGTGTCTGCACCATTTTTCTAAATTAAAATCTAACAATCCACTGAAGGATAAGCACAAAATCACATAATCAAATATTTTGCTTTCTGAATTTAGATTTGCCATTCAAACAGTTTTGGGAATCTGTGTCCCGGATTATCATTTGGAAAATTTAGTAGTATCTTTTCCAGAAAAGAGAGATGAAATCTGCATGGTTTTGTTTAAATCTGATGAAATTACTTTAGAAATTTCCTTCAGCCAAATATCATTTTAAATGCTTGTCTCAAGTTTCTTCAAGCCTAGAAAAAATGTATTTCCACTAGCTTAGGGAATAATTGCATGTTCCTACTAACCTAAACCCAGCCACACACTTTTCTCCAATTATTCCTGAACGTATCTTTCACTCACATGTTCACATGCACCACACATACATACACCACCCACATTCCTTTTTTCTTTCAAGTACTTCTCATTCTTACATTGCTTTATGAATTCTGACTTTGACTACTTTGATGTAGAAGAAAGATTTCCCAATGTCTTGAATTGATGGACGGAGAGCTCAAGCCTTTTACTCTTGAAATTCCATCTGTTTTGATTAATATGCATCCAACTTAGTCATGCTCCTTCCACCATTTACCTAGCACCATCATAGCCATGCAGTTAGGGTGTGGCCCATTTCCCACAGCAATGGTCCATGGCTCTGCTCTGTCTCTAGATAGACATTCCACTAGATAAGAGTTGAAATTAGAGACAAAACGTTTTCATTATCTCTAATCAAAGTACCTTGATCACCTGCCCACATCTGAATCTAAAGCCCATAGGCCACCTGGAATTATTTCAGAACACAAATACTGGTTTTAAAAACCCTGAAATGTGTTTGGGTCTCCAGTTCTTTAAAGAGGACTAAAGCTTATTACTCCATTGTCAGGAGTGACAGCTCCAGACTTCAGGGAATCTGAAGCTTTTCTATACCCAGCCACCTTTGCAATCATTTGTTTTCCTCTACTCACTTATTCTCAGATCTGTGGAATGCCCGGTCACCACCTCTCAGAAAGATCATCCCATATCATATCAAAATGCAGCCTTTTATAAAGTGAAGACACTTCAGGTTCCACCAGCCTAAACAAACTGTGTGCCCATCCTGAGTACCATCAAGGCTTCTTTCTTTCTTTTTTGCGGGGTGGAGAGGTGTGTGACTCTACTTTAGGCTATTGCAATCCTGGTAGCTTTTACTTTCTGTTTTTATTCTTCCCCGTGGCGTGATGTGCCTGGCTTCTATGATCTCCCTATGCCCTGCTCTGTTACCTTCTCCTTTGCTTCAGGACTTCTCCCTCATGCTGTCCGTCCTTCACATCTTCTCTGTGGTCTCCTCTGCCCCTCAACACATTGGGTCAGGCAGCTCTGCCAAGGACCACTTCTAAGTTTGCCTGTTTGTGAAATCACATGCCAAAAGGAGATGATTTAAGAGTTTTAACTTCATTCACCTTGAAATTGAAAGTTTTTTTTAAACAACCAGGAAACTAAAACTGCTTGAGCACATGATATGTTAAGATATTGATATAATTAGATTTGGCCTTCCAGAAACCAACATTACTTTAAATTAGTACACAAGGAAGGGAAAGATGAGGAGTTTTGAAAACCTAGCAATTTATTGAACATATTTCAAGACCTCCTGCTTAGAACTTTCCCAATTATCATCTGAAAAAGTGGGTCATTATTGTCCTCATCAAGAATTGGATGAGCAAGTTTAAAAGTCCACTTAGCTTTACCTCAAATGCACCCAAAGACTTATAGTTTGCCTTGTACTCATTCTAGGATTGGTGTGTGTATGTGTGTGTGTGTGTGTGTGTGTGTGTGTGTGTGTATAAAATGCACATAAGATTTTATATAAATTATTTATCTATACCTGCATTTAATTTCACATCAAGACTCACATATTAGTGACAATGATTTTCTGTCACAGTATTTACTCACTTCCTAGTTACCCCAAACATTTATATAAATTAAGTCAGAGCTGTGCAAAATGTGACATCTGAATTTGTCACCTCCACCTTCCCCTCACATTGTCCTCCACTTCCATTCTAGTCTGCCAGGTTTTTAAGAACCAGTTCCCACAACTACCCATTCTGATTGCTTGCAGCCTGAGAAATCCCGTAGGTTTTAATCGAGAATTAAGACATTAGCTGATAAAAGGTAGAACCACTTGCATTAATATTTGCATTGTAAAAGGAGTCTTAATGGAAAAATAATTAAGCTTTAAAGATTGATATCTTTGAGGCAATTTATCCTTCCTGGCAACCTGTCAAATCTCTTCACACAGAGCCTGTGCTTTGCATCACCTTCCCTACACACACTTCGGGTTGCCACATATAAATCTCAGTGTAATTCTGTAACAACACAACAAAAATATGCGGTGGGATATCTCTGAATCCTACATGACATGATTTAAAGTAATTTAAATCTCTCATTTGTTATAAATTAATTTACTCTTTGGGAATCTTCCAACTCTTCAAGGTCAGCCACCATCTACCTATAGTTCTTCAAGTTCATTAATAGATTAAACACCCATTAAAAGTGCTCTATGACAAAACTCATGTATAATAGAGCAAGGAAAGGTGATGTGGGCTTCCATGGTCAACTTTTCATGTAAATGACCTATTCTCAATGACTTCTATAATATGAAAGTCTAGTGATCATACCAGGCCATACAGAGGAGATCATAGGATGGGAAGGAAAGTAAAGAACAGCTAAACATTTGGGAGTTCAGACCAAGGCTTGCTTTGGAGTTCTAAGCAGGCAAGAAGACAGTCTGCACAGGCTTTTGTCAAGAACTTTTAGAATTTGTCAGGAACTGTTTAGAATTTGTAGGTATGATGGTAGTCAATCAGGAGAACATAACTGAATCTTTTAAAATATAGGATAATGGATTAAAGCATTAGACCCTCCTTTATTTATTTACTTATTTATTTATGGAAATTGAACCCAAGGACCCTTTACCACTGAGCCACATCCCCAGCCCTTATTACTTTTTATTTTGAGACAGGGTCTTGCTGAGTTGTTTAGACTGGCCTTGAATCTATAATTCTCCTGCCTCATGCTCCTGAGTCACTAGGATTACAGGCATGCTGGCCTGGCTAAAACATTAGACCATGTACTATCTGTATGATATTAGGAACTTACTTAACTTTACTGAACTTCATTTGCCTCACTTGTAAAGAAAGAGAAAGTAAACTTATACAGAAGAATGAACTAACATAGGTAAGCAGCCATGTGATACAAAGTAGTACCCAACAAATACAGGCTGAATTTTCAGCTCAGGAATGGAAATTTAGCTCGATACAGAACTTTGTGCATTCCCCTAAATATAATTTAACTTTATTCCTTCAGTCTCACCTGACCCCAGGCCAAGTTGACTCCTGCAAGCTGGAGTGAATTGAACTTCTCTGATAAAAGAAAAGGGATGTTCATCTGAATGTCAGACTTCTAAAATCAGATAAATGGATACCAAATGTAGGAGTCCCTGACCATCACCTTGGGGACTTTAGGAACATGGATTCCTAGATCTTAACACTAGATATTTTGATTCGTCAAGTCTATGAAGGTCACAGTCTGTGATCTGCATGGATAGCAGCTCTCATTGTGATTCCTATATAGAGGATTTATTGATCACACTTTAAGAAACCCTAGAAAAGGTGCTGACAGGATCCTGACATGAGTTAATCACTACATATGAGCAATATATTTGCATAATTTTTCTAAAGTGAAAGCAAAAGGGAAAATACATTGATTTACATAACTATTCTTTGGAAACAAAAAAAAAAAGTTTAAAAAGTCAGTTGAAGAGTCTTTTTTTTTTTTTCCTGAAAAATATCTGGTGTATAGAGTCCTTTAAAAAAAAAAAAAGATTGATCATTGTGCTAGACAATATATTTCACTGAAATTTATGAAATGCATAGAAAATGTGTTTAAAAGGGTAATGTTTTTGATAGTCCTTATAGAAGCTGTGGTCTCACTTCAGTGAAGCCATTTCTAGGAAGTGCTGAAATAATTATGGTCCAAATGGCTTGCATTCTAAATACGTGATCCTTGGATGGAATCCAGGGACTCTTAAATAAATGGATAGTAGTATGTGAGTAGATATGCCTTGCAATTATCAAGCGTCTTAAACAAGCATTTGGCAGGTCCTGGGTTGAAATCCATTAGCGACTGAATCTCTGGGCAGTTGTGCTATGTGATTGCACTGAAGGCCGACATGACAGAGATGGGAGGCGGGGGCGAAACCTCCCAAGCACACTGGCCAGCTACCCAGAACCCAATGAAATGGCTTCAGTACACAGCTGAGAAGTTACACAACCTTTTTCTCTGATATAAATAAATGATTGAGTACATTTAAGTGCTTGGTTGAGATCCAAAAAGTTCTGCTCCATGTAACAAGGAAAAATAAGTACTGAGTCTGATATTTTCACATGGCAGGTATTAGTTATCACCTACTCTCTCCACCCTTAAAAGTTCTCCATATAGACTCTATTAATTATATGCATTTGAGCACTGAGGATGTAGCTCAGTGATAGAGCACTTGCCTAGCATGTGCGAGGCCCTGGGTTCAATCCCCCAGGCTGTTTGAGAGAATTTTTTTGTGTGTGTGATTTATTCCTCTTAGCAACTCCTACTGAGGGGAGAGGTGCTAAGCCACTAGGAAACTAAACTTTCCCAATGAAACAGAAAGATAAGCTGACTTTTCTTGGGCTGAGGGAGTGTAAAAGAAGAAATGAACTAGAACAGAGGGTGAATTGTTTATTTCTACCTCCACCACAGACTTCTTCCCATTTCTTGTAGGACTCACAGTTTGTATCATTAAGGAAACTCAGTTTGGGATCATTCCCCAAATATCTGGATTTAAAGGGCCATGACAATAGCAGGGCACTGTAATTTTTTTGTGCTACATCAAGGTTTACAGTCCATTAGTCAGGGATAAAGCATGGTAAAAAGGGTCCAGCCTTGTAGGAAAGGTATAGTAACCACCAGATGAGGGTCAAGTTCATGGTTCAGCCCAACTTTAGCCCTTGCCGGGGACAGGAGTGCAATTTGACTGCCAGTGGCAAGGACCAAAGCGCTGCTAGCAGGTAAATTGATGCTACAGGGTGAAGAAGGGGTAAGAAAAATGGATTTGAGTACATACAGGTACTGCCACCTCTAAGATCCAGACCTCTCTCAACAGTGGAGAAAGGGCTTCTAACAGTTGGCCAGATCAAGCCTCCCTGCTTGGGGCTAAGTGAACCAAGCCTGCAGTTTCTGTTCTTGAATAGCTACAGGAGGGCAGCACAGGAGGTAGGCTGGAGCACAATGCCTGTGTGCAGTCACTAAAACCCTTGAATGTCCATTTAATTAGAAAATTGTTCTAATTTTATAAAATATCAGCTTGCTGGCCACTATTCTTCCTGTCACTTGGAATTGCTGTCTTATGTCCCTTAATTTGTCTTTCTTATGCCAGCAACAGAAAAATCTCAAAGATATTCTTTTTCATTGTGAGAAACTTGCCCTTAGGATACAGCTACTGGGGCAGGTCTATCTTTGTTCTATACCAAAATTGTTGAATTCAATTCCACTTTTTAAAAGTCTCTCATTATAAAGGTAATGTATGATCTGTGTCAAAAATTCAAGCAGAGCAAGGTAGCACATTATGAGGGCAATTCCGAACTACTCACTTCTGATATTACTGATCCTATAACCCAAAAGTAAGACTTTTAATGACATTGTATAGGCATCATACATAGACAACCAAGTGTACTAAATTTCATATATATAAATACATATATGTGCATTATTGTGTGCCTATAACTTTTCTAACACAAAGAACATATTATACAGAGCATTCCATATTTTTATGACTAGATAACGTAATGTTACATTATATGAATTAAGTTGTCTTAAGTGAATTGATTTATATAAACATCATGACTCATAGTTAACACCTAATGAGTCCTATGTATAACAATACTAATTTTTTTGAGAAAATCCTCTCCTTGCTTTGCTTTGTGATTTTTTTCAACTACATAGCCTCCCTGGAAAATACAGATTAATTTCACCTATCTATAATTTTCATATGACAGTAGTCATACTGTTGTTCATGTTGCCTCTTATAGCTGTTATTTATTCATTTTCTTCTCTGTATAATATTCCACTGTGTGAAAGTACAAAAATTTATTAGCTCTAATGTGAGTGCTTCCAATGCTGTAGTGAATATCACTGCACACAGTAATGGAATTGCTAGATAATATGCATATTTCCAATTTAGTAGATATGGCCAAACTATCTCCCAAAAGGGTAGATCATCCTACTGGCTTCAAAAATTCAACTTTTTAAGAAATTTGTTCCTCTTGTTCCATATAAACCATAAATGCAGTTTTTTGGTCTTGTTATTTATATATTAACTTTGTTGGCCAGAGTTTTGTGCTGTGGAGGAATTTTTACTTTTTTACAATCATAATGATCAATCTCTTTTTTTGTGGTTTGTTCATGGGTTGCTTAAAAAGGTGTTCTTTTCCTTGATGTTATCAAACTCTTATGGGTATAGAGTGTCCCCAAAGCTCCTGGTAATGCAGGAATATACAGAGGTGTATGTGATTGTATTGTATTATAACATAAGTGGTTCATCCTATCTTAAATGAGTAGGTGGTAACTATAGTCCAATGGGATGTGGCCGGAAGAGATGGGTCACTGGCGTTGTGCCCTAGAAAGGTACATCTTCCCTGCATCCCCTGCCCTTTCCTGAACCAGACATGAACTGGGTAGCTTTCCTCCACTGGATCCTTCCACCGTATTGTGCTGCCTCACCTTAGGCCCAGAGCAGTGGAGTTGGCCATCTGTGGACGGAGATCCTTGAAACCATGAGCCCCAAATAAACTTTTCCTCCTCTAAATTGTTCTTGTCAGGTATTTCAGCTCAGCTGTAGCAAAGCTAAACTGACTAAAACACGATTGATTGCTTTGACTTTTAGTAGTGTTATGGCTTACTATTTAATCTTGTGTCCTTTGATTTATCTGAATGTGCTTTTGTGAATGACATGAGGGTATTATTTTTTCTCAAAAACAATATTCTAACATCATTTCAGCTACAATAAGAGAAAAACATAATTGAATAGATAGCCAGTTACAATAACATACAACTATGGTTTTTCTAAATATGACTAATATCAGTTAAATTACAGCAAAAAGGACCCTATTAACTAGAAATAAGAAAATATAACATCTATCATAATAAACTTAACATAAAACTACAAGGGGGGAAAATCACTCATGGGTAAGTAAATACGATACAAATGTGATTGATTATTCCTGAAGAGAAAAACATCAGGATTGTAAAGATATATCTCATATCACTCATATTACATTAATCTGTAAGTTCAAAATAAACGCAATCACGGGATAACAATTATTTTTGTTTCATTTGTAAAACAATTCTAAAATTCCTAGGAAATAAATATGTAGAACAAATCAGGAAGATCCTGAGAAATAACTATTCATATGAGTAATTAAAATGCATTATGAAGTTGTGATAATTAAAATAGTAACATACTGACCCAGGAACAGACAAAAAGAATTTTTTTAAAAAAGGGACAGAGTCAGAAAAAAAAATTAGGTTTTAAATAACATAAGCATTTGGCTGAGGAAAATATGACTAATGGTCTTAAAACTAGCAGACAAAATTCAAATATTGTTCTCAAAGCATTCAATCTGTTTCCTTCACTTCCATCTGAAATGAAGTCAAAGGCTTCCAGAGCTGTCTGTAATGTTTATCCCTGATGAGAACATAAGTTCCCTGAGAGTTAGTAGCCACATCTTTCTGCCCCTTCCTGTTTCTTTCACTTCCTGGTTGGTCCTGCTGGCTGGGACATGTTTTCAGTCTCAAATGACTTCTTATAATTATACTAGGAATCTCTGTTCTACTATCCATATCACAATCAACTTGCATATACATCTTAAAGTATTCAGGCCCTTTTTATATTGAAAGATAATATTTTACTCAATGGTCAGAAATACTCTATCTCCATCCCCTTCACCTGCTTGATGACCAATTTCTTCTTTTTGCCTACAGTTATCTTCTCCTGATTTTAAAGACCTCAAAAAATGAATTAATAGGTAAAGAAATGAAGTGCAAAGGAAGGTGTTTTATACCTCATTTCTGTGTCATTGTTTAGAAGGAATCTCCATTTGAATGTCCTTTAAACATTCAAATCCAACAGATTAAAAAAAAATCTGAATTTATTCCTCCCCCAACCTTCTCCATTAAAATACCATGGCACGGGCGTTAAAATATCACCCAGCACGTCTTTAATTAATGAGGAGTTGGTGTAAGCAGCCCCTTGCCTCCAACATCTGTCCACAGGTCAGGCTAAGACCGTCTTGTGAACTCTCTTCACTTCAGCCATTCAAACCTCTGTGGTGGCCTTTTCTTTTCCTTTTGTTTTTATTTAAAAAGAAGTAGAGGAAACATCCTCATGCAGCGCTTTTTAAATGAAGTGACTTGTCAAGTCCGAGACTGTAGCAGTAATCTGAAAGGCAGTAAATTTAGCGACCCTCACTTGCACTGACAGCCTGTCGAGCTCTTGAAACATAAATAGCAGTGGAGACAAATCGCTGCTGTTTTCCTATTAAGCTTTGGCCCACTGGCCTCGTAGCCTTTCAGGAGCTTGTGGGCCCAGCCTGGGAGAGCAGCTGCTTTCAAGAGCAGGCAGGAGCTCTCGGGTTGGCCCCCACTCCCCCTGGAGGTGTGCTCCTGACACTGCAGCTGGGCCTCACCCCACTGGGATCCATCAGCTTCCCAGAAAGGCTGAAAATCCTGGGCCAAGACCAGGGACCGGGGGTGCTGGTAAGCAAAGGCCTGCAATCCAAAATGAACATGGAGAAGGCAATTCCTAGCTCATGCGTTTTGGACTCAAATCAAGAAGCCAATTGCCAGACCCCTTATTATTGGTAGTGTCGACCCTGACTGGTCACCAAAGGCTGCCCACCTTGTGTTAAATAGAAATGTTTTAAGAACATCCCTTTAGTTGGTGCTTAAACCATTTCTTTTCCTGTACTGCTCCCAACACTCACCCTTATTTTTCTCTTCATTACTTATGTATTGACTTTAAGCAAGAGCAGTTCTCTAAATTGGATCAAACAGCTCATTCAGCACGGCCTACCTGAAGAAGCGGAACTGGGATTTTGGGGTGAGCCCAAATGAGATCACAACAACATCAGGACCGGTAAAGAAAGAGTAGAGGACCAAATGGGGTTATCATCTTCTACTGTGTTTTAATTACATTTCAGAGGCCTCTCTGGCAGCCACAAAACCCTGCCTAGCAATCCTTCCACAATGCAATTGCCCTGCTGAGTTTAACACACTCACTTACAAAATGCCAATTGATTTATGTGACTCTCGAAAACAGCAACCGCTGCTCTCATCTCTCTTGATATTTAATCCTCAGCCATTGCAAAATCACTAATGACAAGGCAGGTATTACCCCCCCAGTTCTGATGACAATGGCAAAAGATCTTGGTTGTTGCTACCTCTGTCCAGCAATTCAAATCTTTCCCTACCTCCCCTATTAAGAAGTAGGCTGGAAAACAACCAACAACTGCAGGAATCCTTATTTCTCTTTTATTCTCCCAAAACTCTTTTTAAGTATTTTTGGTATATTTCCTTTTTCTCTTTTTCAGTTTTACCTCTTTGCATCTTCTACCCCATGCCCTTTGGGTAGTCAAAGTGAAATAGGACAGTGAGTGCTTGCTTTATGACATAGTGTTTGTATTTGTCCATTTTCCACTGCTACAAAAAATACCCAAGGCTAGCTTATGTATAAAGAAAAGAGGTTTGTTTAGCTCATAATTGTGGAGGCTGGAAGTCCAAACAACATTGCAACCACTCTGCTAAGGGCCCCCAGGTTATATCAGATTCTGGTGGATGGCATCATGGCAGGATCGTGAGCAAAAGAGAGGAATCATGTGGCAAGAGAAAGGGGGGGCGACGGGCTCCTCTCCTACAACAACACTTCATCCAGAACTAATCTGAGAACTAATCTGGGTCCCATATAAATACATGTCCTTCTAAGGACAGTACCTACAATGACCCAATCACTTCCCATGAGGCTCCCCCTTTTCAAGATTGAACATTATGCCAGACAGGCACAGTGGCACATGCCTGTAATCCCAGCAGCTCCAGAGGCTGAGACAGGAGAATCACAAGTTCAAAGCCAGCCTCAGCAAAATCGAGGTACTAAGCAACTCAGTGAAAACCCTATCTCTAAATAAAATACAAAATAGGGCTGGGGATGTGGTTCAGTGGTCAAGCACCCCTGAATTCAATCCCTGGTGCAAAAAAAAAAAAAAAAGATACCACATTACCTTCCCTAACATCACCACTTTGGAGACCAATCTTCCAATCCTTAGGGGACACACTCAAATCATATCCAACACATGACAATGCTATATCAGGTGAATGTTATGAAGCTTCTACTCTAATGGTTTGAATTACCACTGATGTGCAGAAAATACATTCAAATCCTCATTCAACCTGAATCTCTCATCAACCCCATATTTCTAAGTGCCTATTGAAGGTACTCAACAGAATATCTCCAGGAAATCCTGATACCAAACATGTCCAGAATGATAGTCATTAATCCACTCAAAAAAAAGCACTTCTTAATTTCCCAAGTAATACCAACTGCGTTTGCACCAGGAAGTCACTAGCTTCCAACCAACACACCACATTTAGAATATATTTCTTCATACTCAAGAATGTCAGCATTTTTGTGCAACAATGGGTTTATATTGCTAATGGAGGAGCTCCTAAAAAAATGAGTGGAGACTTAAATTTTTAAATACCAATTTTTTCTCATTTATTGCTTTATTTGATTCTCTCAATAAGGATGTTCAATGAAGTGGGCAATCCACAAAAAAAGATAAAGTCTTTCTTTTTTACCTCCTTTATCTGTAACTGAGTTGCGTTGCTTTGGAAATTCCCCAAGTGCCCCCATTCTCAGCTTCCCACTTTATACTCTGCAGAAAGAAATAGAACAGATACAAAGAAGTTAGAATTCAGCAAAATCTAGCCTTTCCCAGCAATTCAATGATAAAGACAGCATGCCTGGTTAGGAATATGGACTCCAAATGTCCACAGACCTGGTTTAAACCTCAAATCTTCCTGACTATCATTATAAACTTGGGAAAGTTCCTTGTCTACTATAAATGTGTGTTTCCTTGTGTTCCACATCTGTAAGCAAACCCCCAAGCATCATGAATTAAATAAGATAATATATCTTGAGTGTTGTTACTCAGTGGATTAGCACAGTTCCTGGCAAGTGTTTAAGTGGTAGCTCATTCAACACTGACTCTACACTGTTTTCTTGAATTTTCAGTGGTTTCTAACATTGTCCTGCATCCTGGGGATACGGTGATTGATGGGCAAAACCAGATGAGGTCCCTACAGTGGGAAAGTCTTACAATGTAATCATAGCTATTCTTTGTGCAATTTCCCTCAAAGAACTAAACATAGTGGACTTAAACTTCAAGCATAGCATTTAGAAGGGCAGAACAATTTATAATCATTGATAACAAGTACAGGGTAAAGGTTTGGTATTATTAAAGAATGCCAAGACTGAAATGATGTGCAGATGGCAGTCCCAGGTCAGATGCTGAACTAAAACTATGTCAGCTAGCAAAAAAAAATGTATATGAAGCAAAACTGCAAATCATAGTGAATTGGGTCTTTCCAGGAAAAAAATAATGCCAGAGTGTTCTTCATTTTTTGCCCATGCACATCCATTGAGCCAAAGCCAGTTATGAATTTTGCCTGACTTGTCACTGGTTTTCAGGTAATAACTACACCCTTCCAGGCTCCAGAAGGCATGGGCCAATATACCAAATTCATATCCTGCTGTATCTTACTGTATCCATAAGGAATATTGCTCTATCTGAGTGACTTACCTCTTACACCTCAAATATCTTAATAGTTCAATGCCCCTCTCTCTAGGGAATTCTACCTCCTTTCATTTCCATTCCTCTGGCTTAAAAATCACCCTCGTTGCACTACCTCTGTGTTTTTCTTCCTTTACTCCCTTAATGTGCTCTTTTTCCTTATTCTTCTGATTGTTGCTCTGGCAACGGTGGCTGCTCCCTTCCCACCTTCTTTTTATCAGGATCACTTACCACTTCTCACCCGTCCCTTTCAGTGATGAAAAGCGGGGATGAGAAATGGTTTCCACCTTTGGACAGCAACCTTGTCAAACACTAAAGGATGTCTCAGGTGAAATATAAAACTGAGAAACAAAATCTTCAAAGGGATCTGGAGGGAGACCTGGCTAGAGATACAAACAGAACCCTATCACAGCTCTCCTTTCTAGAGTCTTCTCTCTGTTCTTTCCCTCTTCTTCTTCTTCTTAGAATTTGTGTGTAGACCATGCTATGCAGAAAAGTAGGGAAGGGAACAAAACCAGAAATAGGTGAGCATGTCCTTAGGAAGAAAGGAAAGAAAAGAACATAAAACATATTGTAAGAACAGACACTTGTTACAGCATTTGAAATTTGCCCAGGAAACTTCAAATGGCATCATTGATTTTGTGATTCTGTTTTTCTTTTATTTTTATAGGCAGAAGTTCATAGCTTGCTTGTGCTCACTTTCTTGACTCTCATTTCCAAACACAGACTCATACAACACACAAATACACACCCACATACCCTGCAGGATGTATTTCAGTTCTTGCTTTTCTTTAAATTCCGTGTGTTTGTGTTGATAGCTAATGTGTTTACAGCCACTTGCTTACACATAAATATTCAAATTTAGTTAAGGGAATGTCAGTGCCATTCCAAACACATCTTTCCTTTAGCAAAACATTGATGTACTGAGATGTTACAAGTCTCATCTCAGAATAGTGAAAAAAAAATGTATCTGTTACCTGATGTCCTTAAAATTCTACATTTATAAATGAAATACTCAAATTTAGCAAGTTCCCTCAATTGTATTTCTTGCATCTCAAACAAAGGGAAAGAAAGACAGATATCTTAATGATTATTAGGGTAATAGTATTGTTTTACAAATCTTTTTAATGCAAATAAAAGAGAAGTTTTCATGTCCTGGGGAGTTTTCAAGAATAGTGCTCTGTTTGGGGAGCAAATATTAGTAGGTTAATAAATTTGCATGGTGTTTCCTAAAAGTTAAGAGCAGAAGCTTATAGGTGAATAAGTAGCTGCGGGAGTGGAGCAGCAGAAAGAGAAGAGGAGAAACAGGAAGACAGTGGGAAGAAAAGAGGGAAAGAGAGGAAGGAGAAAAGAAAGGGAAAGAGAGAAAGAAGCACCATGGAAATGAATTTAATTCCAAATGAATGCTTTCTTAGGAATGCCTGGTTGACCTTGGAATCTCAATAAATGAACATTTTGGAGTCAAACTACAGATTTCCCCAAAATGTGTTCCTCTGAGGCATAGTACTCAGAAGGCAGCACCTGGCAGACTTTAATTGGGGTTACCCTGGCTGACTTTTCTCCACATTAGGGAACCCCAAAGAGAGCATTTTTCTCTTGCCATGAGCTCTAGGCACTTCTTTCTGACTTATAAAGAAATATTAAAGGAACTAATATGTACAACTTGAGTAAACGGTGACTAAGAGGGCATACGCTAATTATGCACAGGAGTTTGAAAGGTGCAGACACCGGGGAGGATGAGAAGTTCTTTAGGCTGGTAGCTGAATATTGCCAGGAGACACCCAAGCACTTTAAGCAAAGGGAGACTTAAACTAAACACTAGATCCCAGAATAAATATAACATTCCGCTACATGAGCAAGCTGGTGGAAACTGGTTGAGATGTTTAAAATACCAAAATATTGAAATTTGCATTTCAAGTCAATATTTAAACAAGGTCAGGAAATAATAGAAATCAGAAAGGACCTGAGTTGTAGTCAGAGGGCAAGTCATCAGAGAACTTCCACAACAGGCTGTGTGTTTCTGGCCTGAAATTTTTAAGTTTAGAGAGTCCAGGAAATGGTGGCCAGATCCTAGTCAAAGTGACTTGAAAGAACTGGAGAATAGGTACAACTATGGGCTCAGGCACACTGGGGCAAAGGGGAAAAAGCAGAAGAATCTGAGTGCATTTTAGAATTTTCTGTCTCAAAATTAATGTCATCTATTCCAGGCCTTAAAATAAGAACTGCCATTGCTGAGAGGAAAAGGATGGCATCTTATCAGGCCTGTGTCCACAGGGGCCTCTGCTGATTTCTGAACTGATAACTACACACCACAGTCACAACCTCAGGACATGGCCAGTGAGCCTCTGTCCCTAACACCAGAGTGCTCCTACATACCCTTTCTAGCCCCCAACAAAGTGGTGCTCTATTAGAATCATTTAAAGGGAATGGGTTTTTATGACAACATCTCTCCCAGAAATGCTGACCATCTTTGGTTATCTAGCTCCATTCTCTTAAGCTGTATGAAGTGTTGGATCTGACTCCTATCTGCTATGTATCTTAATTCAAGTCATCTGTGTATTACTTCATCAAGGTTGCCATACCAAAATTACTATATACCTACAAATAAGGTTTATGGATATGGAGGAGGGCAAGGAAGAAATCCTAAAATACTCTGAATCATCTTTACATCTTCTCATTATAATCTAGTATTACTCTCAAAATCAGTAGTGCTACTTTACTATCTATTCCACTTCTGCACTTCAGGTTTCTAATTAGCTTACACCTATTTCAGCCTGTTAAATAAAAAGTGATTGTCAACATTGCCATTAGTCTTCAGGGTACTGATGTTCAGCTAGAAGACCCGTGGCATCGAACAAATAGCATGACCCAGTCCATAAATGTATGTAAACACACAAGATTTTTTTTTCCCTCCGAGCCCAAATCCTGCCCAGTTAATTTAATAAAGGGGCTTATTACTCCAAGATTTCTGTTTTCTTTCCAACTGTATTTCACTCCTATAACATAAAATTAGATCTGACTTCTTGTTTGATAATGAGAAAATAAAAAGAAAAGAACACAGACAGGAAAAATAACTAAGCCTTTTATAAATAATATCCAACTCTATACCATAGGTCAATTCTAAAACATTTTCAATAGAAGAATGTGCTAGAGAATGTGCAGAATTTCAGAACCAAATAATTGTATATAACTATTGCCTGTTAGTTGTTGGAATTGCCAAGTTTCCTCGAAACTAGTGATACTGACATTGACAGAGACTTAATGCTTAGAGTATTCCTGACAGTTGAGTTATAGAATGTTATCAAAGGGGTCCTATGTTCTGTTGGGAGTCTAGTTAACAAGCTTAGCTGACATATTTAGACAGTGAATTCATGTCCATGCTGGCTGACTGTTATGTTGATTTGGCCATCAGGGAATTTCTAGAAAAGGAAAACAGCTTGTGACATTTCAGCAGAGCTATTAATTGGTAACATTTAATGTAGGATGACCAGAAGCAAGATTCCATCATGGTGGCGGACTGTATTCTTGAACACCCTCTCCAGTTGCTCTATCCTAACCCAATAAGCAGTGGAGTCTTGAAATTCGGAGGTGAAGGGATTTCAATTCAACTGAAGTCCACAGGTCTTTTTAGCCAAGCTCTGGCTGAGCTCTTCCTGCTGTGCAATCTCTCTTTTCTCCACCTTCTCTTTCTCTTTTTTCATTCTCTCTCCTTCTACTTCCTCATCCCTCTTTCTCTCAATCTACTCAGAAATTTTATTCATGATCCATGTGAGAAAAATTTAAACAAACTTTCTTGTCTTGAAATGTCTTTACTAAAATGGACATAGCCAATTTTGTAGATCTTTTTAGAGCTGCTATGTCCCCAACCCCAGGTGCCACAATCTGTCGTAAAACGTATCACCAGCAGCACATTCTCATGGATCTAACTCATGGCCTGAAAGTCTCAATGATGATATTGCTTTATACAAAACAAGGAACCCATAACAGCAAGACAGGGTTTAGCACTTGATCCTTGTGAAAAAAATTCCACTTAATGTGGCATAGTGGTGATTTCACAAAAGGAAGCCACTTCTCCTTTTAATAGCTACTTTGAAGTTTAAAAGTATAATTGATGATGTCAGTGCTTCACCCACACCCTTCAGAGTACTTGACAATTTGTATGGACCTCCCCGTAACTACTACTTTATACCAAACCCTGAAATAATGACTGGTGCATATGAATATATAAACACTCCAGCTTTGTACCTCATGATCAGGATGACTTTAAGTGGGACATGTGTTGTCCCCAGAGCTTCCTGAAAGATCGACTCAAGGTTGCTTTTGGGGGGACTCAGCTTGGTATCACACTCTTGTTTGGTTTCCTTCTCTTCCAGATTCCCCTTTTCCACTCCTTTATCAGCATGTTATAACAACAGTTCCCATTTAATCACTTTTACAAGATTTTCGTCTTAGGGTTTGTGTCTGTCAAATATGACCTCAGAGAAAGCATATTGTCAAAGTATTGAAAAGTCATGTCAGTTTATTGCTTTTAAAAAGAAAAATGAGGCAGTCTGCTGTGATTTCAACTTTTTAAAAAATCATGCAAACTTTTTTTTTCAGGAAGAGAATTTGAAGGAGAAGAAGAATATCTGGAGATTCTTGGCATCACTAGGGAGCAGTCAGGCAAATACGAGTGCAAAGCTGCCAATGAGGTCTCCTCAGCGGATGTCAAACAAGTCAAGGTCACTGTGAACTGTGAGTATGGTGGCCACAGCAGCAGGTGCTACATGCCCAGGGCATGCACCTCCACCTCCAGCAAACTCGAAAGATTCCATTAGCAAAAGAGCGTCACAGTTCAAGCGGATGCTCTTTTGGTCAGGGATACACATTTATACATCAGACACATCCAAGGGCAGGATTTGGCCTTTGAATTTGATAAATCAACTCTACCAATTCTAAATATAACCCATAATACATTTAACAACAGCCTTTGTCTTTTACTCGGGCTACAGAATTAAGAAAACATGATCAGACAACACTAGCATTTCTGGCACTCATTATTCTGGCCTTTGTGGACACCAAGTTCATGTTACTTTGGAAAAACCAACCATTTGTGTCTGCTTTAGCTAGAATTTCTATATTAATGCATTGTTTGTCAAAAGGTAATAGGCCAAGATTATATTTTATCCTCTGCTATTTAACTAATTGACCTTCTTGAAAACAAATTCAAGCCACTGTGGTCAGATGCCGTGTGTTCCTGATGGCTATCAGGAATGCCTGATAAGTTAATTTCAGTTATCTATTTGTCCCAAAGTACAGGCATTAGAAAAGAAGATTTCACTAAGATGCATAGGTAAGTGAGCATACTTTGAACTTCTTAGATGAAAGAATCCTTAGATGTAGTTCAAAAGGGGGAGGGAGAGAGGGAGTATCTATAAGATGTGTGTCACCAGCAAAGGAATAAAGAGAATTTGTTTACCTTATTCAGTTAGGAGTATCTTTCTGTATCATTCAAATTTACATTTCTACATCACACAATTGTGGTTAGTGACAGGGATGAAGAGATATCCTGACAGATCTTCCCTTCTAGGAATTTCACATATATACATACCCCCACCCATATAGCCTACCTACACACATATGCACACATATTCACACATAACACACAAAGGCACATGTACACACAGGCACAAGCATCTAAACCCACCTTTGAAAGTGTGCTTTAGACTATGTTGAGTTGCATTCTGTCATCTCACGTCCTCCATAACTATCACCGCTGTGCCATCATCTGTGTAAATTCTATGCATTCTTCCCAAAAAAACCTGGCAAGATAGGTATACTTGACTCCGCTTTAAAATGTGAGAAACTGAAGCCTAAGGAGTTGAAATGCAACATGGAAAAAGAACATGGAAAGCAAATATAAGAATAGGGAATGAGCCTCAGGTCCATTTAATAAAAAAACCATGCTCTCAAGAAGAAGAGAGAAGGGGGAAGAATTATCAATTCTTTTTACCTACCGTGAACATCTTAGAATTAAAGGATTTACTTTTTATTTAAACTTCATAATAAACCTATGAGATAAAAATTATTAGTCTTAATTCGGAAATTAGGAAATGCTTGTGGAAAAAAAAAACAATAAAATAAAAGGTGACTCACCATACACACACACAAAAAAAAAAAAAAAATTAGGAAACTGAGGCTAGAGAGCTGATGAGCCCTGTATGAGATGACTTGGTAAGTTAGTCAGCCTTCTGTCACTGAGACCAAAATGCCTGATAAGCACAACTCAGGATGAAAAATTTATTTTGGGCTCATGATTTCAGATGTCCATGGTCAGCTGACTCCTTTGCTCTGGGCAGAACATCATGGCAAAAGGGCATGGTGGAGGAAAGCTACTCAGTTCACAGCAGCCAGGTAGGAGAGAGAGCGATAAGAGACAAATAGTCCAAGGCCACACTTCCAGTAATCTACTCCAGTGACCTACCTACTCTAACCACACCTACACCTACAGTTATCATCCATTAGCCTATTTAACTATCAAAGGATTGACCCAGCAAATGGATAAAGCCAGTGATCAGGTCACAGCCCTAGTGGTTACCCAAAATCTCCATCTCTGAGCCTTACTACACTGGGGGATCATATATTCAAAATGTAAGTTTTTAGGAGACATTCCAGATCCAACCATAACACCAAGCCTACACTTGGGGTGTTCTAATACCCAGGGTCTTGCTCCAGCCTTTTAGCTTTCTAAAATAGTGAAATCTTTCTACCATAGATGGAAGAATCCAGTAGATACGGCTGTGCTATGCACATTTATGGTCTTCATTTCCAAGAGCAAGAGGCGGCATTTGATGAGCTATGATGTGCTTTTATTCCTAGCTGTCTCCAATTTTTTTAGTAATAGAGTTTTGAAATGCCAGTATTATTATTCTTTGCTAGTACTGGGTGTGTTTCAAAGACACATTAATGATCTCAATGTTAAAAAATGCTTTAGGTCCTTTTTTCACATGAAAGGCAATTTCTCTGGGTGTTTATATAAGTTTATAATTAGGTTAGTTAGCTTCTTTTATGTACACATAACCATGCCATCATCTTCCACCTCTTTCCTGACTTTTGGAGTGAAGATTTCATTTTCTCTTAATTGACCTTCAACTTAATTAGATTTCTGAAAGTCCAATCACGGAGTAAATAGAAAATATTTATGCTTCCATTGTATGAAACATCAAAGTGGTCTGGATTGCAGATGGTTCCCAAGATCAAAGCTAGCCGTCTGGGCCCTATTATTATTGGAGCAATTAGTCTGACATTGCTCCTTCTTCACTGTCCCCAAAGTGTAATTTAGGACAGAAGAAAATACTGATAATTTTCAAGAAAAGACTTTTATGAAAATGTGAGCTTTTGCTAGTGACAAGTGAACCACAGAAGAATAAGGACAAAACCTGAAAATCCTAAAAGGACACATCATAACACATTATATGGAAAGCTATAATGAGTCTAATCAAACATCCAATATGCCCTAGCCAGCAAGACCCAGCACATACCTGATCTTATAAAAATTGCTCAGTAGATATTTACCAAAGATGTAGCAAAAACACACAATAAACGCTGCACCCTTAACACCTCTCCAGACTTCACAAATGATACTGATTATAATTCAGGAAGAATATTCTAATATCAATTTCCTTTGGAATCACCTTTTTACCAAATCTTCATAAACCACATCTACATTATATTGGAGCAAGGCATCGCACCGTTGTCCTGTTCCAACAGCTCATCTAAACATTATTGTCTTAAGTAGAGGAAGTCCCCAAGATTAAATTATGGAGGCAGACTGCCTGGTAAAACCCTTGCATATCCAGAGATGTATCCAGGATCACTACTGAGGCTTCAGTTAAGCTTCCTGATTCCTCTTCCTTTTCAAAACACAGACTTAGGCATAGAGTGAGGGGATCAGGACGGCTAAGATAACTACTGGCTAAAGAGATTATTAGAAAGAACAGACCCCCAAATACCACTTAGAATCCCACACTGGTAACTTTCTCCTGCCACCACTCCATTGATTCATTTGCTCAGTTGCCAACAGATGTTTGTTCCAGGGCACTGAGAGGCCAGCGCTGTAAACCAGAGAGACATAACAGTTCCGCCTGTTGAGCTCACAAGCTGGATCCTACAGTTTCTTCTTTTTACTTCTCTGTGATAACCCTTCTCTGTGGTAGGTCTACAGCATAGCACATAGCCATTTTACAGGCAAAATCTATTTTCTAAGTGGTAGGAGGTCTTGGAATTTATGGAAAGCTAAATTATTGGCTCAAAATCTCTTCAATTAAATAAGCTTAGTAAAATTTATGAAATAGACAGGACTCTTGGCTTTCTGTATCTTCCCCAGAGCATGACTGCTGATTTTTTCCAGTTACCTGCCCTAGGGAAGAGTCTGTCCTTTCATTGCAGATTCCAGGTATAATCCCTCAATTTCAGTTCCCACAGTGCATTAAAAATTTCTACTTATGAGTCTGTCTCACCCCAGTGCCCACTATCCCTCGGATAATATCTAGCACATAGCAAATGCTCAATAAATACAGGCTATTAGTTTTATTTTGGACTCTCCCTTTAATGGAACTTTTTCCTATTTCCAGAGAAATTCTTCCCAAAAGTTTCTTCCAGCTCTCAAGTCCATTCCCTCCCCCATTGGTCTGCTCATCTTTTCCCCTGTCTTCTGCCTTCTCATAACTCTCCACATAGGTCCACACTATCACTCTTCACAATTTCTTTTTTCTGTTCTTATCTCCCTTTTTACACAACTCTGCTTCATTCTGCTGTCCAGAGTTAACCAAGCCAATGAGCACAGATGGTGGGAGACATGAGATGTAGGAGCTTCTACAGCCCAAGCTTGTATTTGATAGCTGCTTATTTAGAGGAAGCAGAGTATTCACCGCTGAATACACAGCTAGGCCTGGAGATACCAATTGTCTCCAGATAGTAGATAGATATTTTAACTGGACTCTTCAGGGCTTTGATTCCAAAATCACCTAATGAGGAAACTTTAGGAAAATAGTTGCTCACTATGGAACATGATAATGTGGAATAGTCACCTTTTCTAGGTAGTCATAACTATACCTGTCCAGTCTCCATGCTGACCTTTAGTTTATTCTTGCATTTTGGAAGGTGACAGAAAAGACACATCCTAAAATCTATTATGAGATCTTCAGAGGAAATATTCAGCAAAAAAAAATATTCATCCAGTGTGTTATAAATTTCCACCATAATTTTACTTCGTGGAGAAGAATCATGATTTTTCTGAGAACTTTCAGAGGACCAAGACAATCCTGAGATTCCACATACATTTACTATAATCATCACACTGACAGAAGCCAACCAAGTGAAGAGGTGTAATGGGCCTGGTCTGCCTCAGAGAGGAGGAATAGCAACTTTATTATAGACTTTTTAATACATTTAGTATTGCTGGTACATAGTAAGTAATTAAAAAATGACAACTTGAATCAGTCTTACTGTTAGTCTTACTGTTTCTAAATTTTCTGCAGACAGAGCCTTTATTATTGCCTGCACCCTCTGCTTCTACCACCTTCTTACACTACTGCACACTAACCTTGGAAGATAATCAATATCATTTCCATATAGACAGGACAAAAACAAAGCTCAGGAAATGTAAGCATTCTCTGCCACACAATCAAAGAACTTGTGAGAGGCAGACCTGGGACTCTAACCCAGGTCTAACTCCCAAGCCCTCCCACCTTTCACTAAAATACCTGAGTAACAGTAGAAGAAAGAAAGAAAGAAAGAAAGAAAGAAAGAAAGAAAGAAAGAAAGAAAGAAAGAAAGAAAGAAAGAAAGAAAGAAAGAGAGAGAGAGAGAGAGGGCGGGGGGGAGAAAGAAAGAAAGAAAGAAAGAAAGAAAGAAAGAGAGAGAGAGAGAAAGAAAGAAAGAAAGAGAGAAAGAAAGAAAGAAAGAGAGAAAGAAAGAAAGAAAGAACTTCAATATTGAAAGTGCTTTCCTGGGTATGGCTTCATTTGATATTTACCTTAAAACCTGAATGTGAGATAAGTAGGCAGGTGCTGTTATTCACAGGTGAGGGACTGCAGGAAAACATGTCTATGGTAACCACTTAAGTGGCACAGGGAGGTGCAGAATGGAGCCTGCATCTCCTAAATTCTAAAGTGGCATTGTATCTACTATGTCAGTCCATGTTATGACATTTTTTTGTTTCCTGTGAATAGTAGAAATATATAACACTTACCTTTTAAGCTATCAGTATCCTCTCTTAAATGGCATTTTTTTTCCTTTTTAGGAATTCATTGCTGACTAAAAAAGCTCATTCAAATGGACTTAGAGCAGAGAGGTTCAGAGCATGGGTTCCAGAGCATGACAGATGGGTCCAAATCCATACTGCTCCAAACACTGACCTTATGAATTTGGAAAAATTTAACCCTCTGTATGCTTGTCTTCTCATTCATCAAATGGGGTTAACGAGACAGCACTGTGGCAATTATTTGAATAAAGAGGATTTCTAAAGCCTAGTACAGTGCTATTCATGCCTATGAATGCTGTAAATTATATCCTTTATTCAAATTTTGTTCTTTTACACAATTATTCCCAATATTAAGAAGATTAAGTGAGTGACATTTTATTTCTCAGGCCACTGTTATTGTTATCGTATTCATTCTAATTGAAAGAATCTTGTTATTGGTGATGTAAGAATAAGAAAGCCCTTATTAATATTTTCAGAACCTGGAATTTTGAAGTAATAAAAACTGGAAGAGTCCTCTGACAATTGTAAGCTATTCCAAAGTCACGTAAAGAATAACAATGGATCTCTGTGCAGCATTTTTATGAAGCCTCATTTTTATTATAACCATATTTGGAGCAAGGACATCTATTATTTTAACTACACTAGGCATGCTGCAATATGATTTGTAATAATCTTTCTTAGCCTCATCTATACAGAATTCATTACAAATGAATTTTGAAATGTTCATTCCAATAAGCCATGAAAGAACAGACCTGCACCATAGTGTCATTTGAGAAATATTAGGAACAATGAGCTCTTTACACGCCTATCAGTATTCATGAATTTACTTTAGCACAAGAAACTTCCTAGGTTTTGAAAGAGAGAAGCAAGTGGTTGGCCTTGATAATTGACCAGTGTCATCCTTTCTCAAGATTAATGCCCTTAAAAGTGTTCAACCTAGCTTCTTGCCAGCTACAGCATGCTGGAGCCTCTGGTGGGCTAATGAATGCCACTTACCCATTCAGGTTCACAACAAATTGGGAAATAAGAAAAGGAGGAATGTGAGACACAAATGCCCCAGGTTTAGAGGTAGTGGCTTAGTGGGTCTGACTTATCCATCCCCCTAGTCATGGCTGCCCTGGGATGGGGAAGCCCACCCACATGAGAACAGGAAGGAGGAGACAGACTTTCAGCTTAGAGAAACAGAGGGAAACCTCTGCTCCTGCCAGAGCTCGGCTCTAAAAGGAGAAAGGAGAAGCGATGAGCCAAACAGGCCCAATTTATTCCTCCCAAATATTTCAATTGGAAAAAAATAATCATTCCCTCCCCCCACCGAGTCCCTGTGCACATACTGCTCTGGGACCCAGAACACAGAAAGAACTCTCCACAAACTATACCTCTGGTTCCTGCATTCCACATTTCAAAAAGTTTAGCGCTTTGCTCAGAGTCATTTTAATACCCTCATCAATAAATTGTTGGAACCAGGCACAAGGAGACCATTTGAATGTGTTAGGAATGGTGGTGGTGGTAGGAAGTATGGAGTCTTGCCCAGCTTCAGGGCTGGTTTAGTGAAGCCATAGTCACCATTATGGATGTATCAGTTATAACCACATAACTATAGAAACTTGCAAGCACTATTGAATGCCTATTTTGAAATGGGAAAATTGAGCAAACCTATAGAATCACTAATAAAAAACTCTCTCCAGTCAACATTAATGGGTCACTGTGCTACAAATTTTGACATCAAAGGCAGCTCATATAGTGAGAATCGAGGATGAGAAATTGATATGTATTGAGTGCTGCTCTACTGCTGTTCATCCACTTCTCCCTCTATGTACCTTCTCTTGCTGGATGGCATCAGGAAAAGAGAAGTCCTGGATGCCCAAGTCAGAACCTCACTGTTATCTTTCTCATGCTCCTGCTTTGTCTCATCCTTTATGTCTAGTCCATTGCTTGTTGGATCAATTCTGAGGCCTCATATATCTCCAATCTTTCCCTCCTTTCATCATCTTCCCAAATCTAATGCAGTATATCTCTGCATTCCTTCAGCAGCTTCCAAATGGTCCTCCTTGCTCCTGTTTCCAACAATTTATTGATGAGGGTATTAAAGCAACTCTGAGCAAAGTGCTAAACTTTTTGAAAATGAGGAAGGACATGAGGGAGAGAGTCTGGATTTGAGCTCAAGTCTATCAGATTTCAATCTGAGCTCATGACCTCTACTAATATGCTTTGGCCCTCCTTCCCCCACCAGTGTAACTACCTGCAATTCTTGCATTAGCCTTTAAGCCTATGTGCTCTAATGACCTCTATAACCAATCACAGAAAGACTTCCCCATGTAACTGTTGTGATCCTTTTAAGTAGTTTCATCTTTTAAAACATAAAGGAAGGGCTGAGGGTGAGGCTCAATGGTAGAAAACTTGCCTAGGATGCACATGGCCTAAGGCCCAATTCCCAGCACTGCAAAAAATAAAACTAAAAAAAAAAAAATGATGAAGGAAAAAAGGCTTAAATCAGTACAGACAGTTACCCAGACCATAGTTCTGGCTAAAGATAGAGTCAAAATTTGGATTTCAGGTTTCCTGTTCCTGACTGCTAATACTGACTCTTAACCTATTAGAACACATTAATGGATTATAATTTGGAAAGTTAGTAATTTAAAGGTTAAATGAATTAAGGCTATGAAAACATGTGGCAATGATACCAACAGTCCAATTTTAAGGAGAGGCTGTTTCAACTAGAGTTGAGATATTTTGTGTCTGAGAAGGTTGCTACAGATCATTAAAGCGTGGTTCCCTCATTTTAAAGGTAATAAGACTAAGGCCCAGAAAATCAAGGGTGTAGAGGAAGGTCCACACAGCCAAGAAACATTCGAGGACTACTCTTTTCCTGTCTAGGCTTCTTTTTCTACATCATCTTCCTATTTTGTGCCTATATGAAAAAATGAACAGATTAAATCCAAAGTGAAACAACAACAACAAAACCCCTACTCTGGCACGCCAGTTTACATTCAGGCTGACAGTGTTGACCCAAACAGACTCTCATGCCTCTCTCTGATGGTGATTTAAAGACTTCCAAGCTGATGGGAAATGACATTGGGTTGGAAATCACACATGAACCTGATGCTTTTGTACAATCCTTTTTAACTCAGAGACTTCTATAGTCAGAAAACTTCAGAAATAGTTTCCAAAAATGTTGTCAAATGTTCAGAAATAAGATGGACCAGGTGCCAAAATGCAGTTTCGATGAAACTGATACACTGAAGTTGACTTTACTAAGTGCCTTAAATAAGTTTTTATTTCACAAAGTCTAAACTGATTGTTTGGATCTGTTTTTTCCCACGTCATTTTCTGGCTAATAACCATGGAGCAGAAAAGTGCTTTTCTCCTTGAAGATCTACAACATGTACATAGCATCACCAGGCCCAGGATCTCTCCCCTCGCACACTCTTTTCCTCGGATCGGCCTTTAAACAGTTGCTCTACCTTCATAGGAGTGTTTGAAAGAATCATGGCAAACCAGAATTTCAGATGCACTTCTGAGTTCATGTCAAGACTGTCACAGGCCCAGTCATAGGGAGAAAAACTCAAGAATAGAACAGCAATTATATAACTGATACACCAAGAAGTCTTTTATGTATTAGGATAAACCCCATAAACAAAAGCAAATTTTACCTGGGTCACAGAAATCAGGACACACATAGGAAAAAAGAAGAAATCACATATCTTAGATTTTTGTTTGTTTGTTAGTTTTTGAATTGCTTCAAAAATACCAGGTTAGCCTTGGATTAAACAGACTTTAGGCCTCTATTAATCATCTCTTATTTTTGTTGAGTTTTGTAGTGGTCAGACCCACTTAGCTGATCACATGATTCCTATCAGTGGAGCTTTCAGACAATCCCTTTCTGCCTTGCTCCAATCAGACGGTCCTTTCTGATTTCTCCCTGGATGGAAATTCTGGAGCTCCCTGTCCCGCTTTTGTTCTCCTGTAAATACATGTGCCTGTCCTTCCTACAGATCCTCCCACCATCACAGAGTCCAAGAGCAATGAAGCCACCACAGGCCGACAAGCTTCACTCAAATGCGAGGCCTCTGCAGTACCTGCGCCTGACTTTGAGTGGTACCGGGATGACACCAGGTATGTACCAAATCTGCCACGCCCATAGTACCCCACCTGGTGGTGCTAGAGGCCCCAAAAGACCAACAACAAAACAGAGCCCAGTTGTAATTATGCAGACCTATTCTGTTTGGCTCTTCCTTTTCAGTATCTCTTTATCAAGTGCTTTAGTGCCTGTAACCCTTCAACCGAGGCCCAAACGCACTCAGTTAAAATATAAAAAGTTAAGTAGCTAGTTTAAAGGGTCATTTCCACCTGCATACCTTTCTCTCAGATAGCAGAAATTTAAGCCTAATGAAAGTCAACCATTCCAGAGTCTTCTCTTGAGGGACATTGATCTTTTTTTTTTTTTTTTTTTTTTTTTTTAAAGAGAGAGACAGGGAATTTTAATATTTATTTTTTGGCGGACACAACATCTTTGTATGTGGTGGTGAGGATTGAACCCGGGCCGCACGCATGCCAGGCGAGCGCGCTACCGCTTGAGCCACATCCCCAGCCCCTGGGGACATTGATCTTGACAATAGGGATTGCACAATTAAGATGAGGAATTGAGCTAGGCATAACAAATTTTGTTTCTTTTCTCTTCTTCCTCCAATATAAAGATGGGGAAGGAAGTTAAAACCTCATCGGTGTTCCTTTTAACTCTCCTGTTTTTGAATTCTTAGGATAAACAGCGCCAATGGCCTTGAGATCAAGAGCACGGAGGGCCAGTCCTCCCTGACGGTGACCAACGTCACTGAGGAGCATTATGGCAACTATACCTGTGTGGCTGCCAACAAGCTGGGGGTCACCAATGCCAGCCTAGTCCTTTTCAGTAAGTATGCCAAAGCAGGGTCCAGCTCGACATAATTACATGGGTAGAGTTTTCTTGTGGAAAGTTGGAGATCAACCCCTTTGTTATTAAAGGCAAACATTTATAAAAATAAGAATATCCTCACCAAAACAAAAGCACAGTTTTCTCAATTCCTGGACACAAGATTTTCAAATGGAAGAATTTCTGTCTGTATTCTCTTACTTTTGGTAGGTGTCCTGTTTTTTTTTTTTTCTCCTCTCCTCCCCTTTAGTTTTGTTTCTTCCTGGTTGGCTAAAATGCTAGGATATTCAGAGAGCACATATTTCTTTGGTGGTAGCCTCTTTAAGAAACAGAGGTGCTGTAAGAGACTGATGGTTGTTACAAAAAATCAGTGATGAGAGTAATTGAAGACAAAATATTCAATGAGGATGGACAAGCAGTTGAGAGAAGGGAGAAGCTGGAAAAGGAAGTATATTTTTAACAACTCAAGAGGAAGGGTGGTATTAATGATTAAAGAATAATATAAAATGCAAAGGAGGAAAATGGTTGCATAAAGGATTCAATATGACAGCAAAAGACATTACTTGTCCAATGTTTTTCCTAACAGAGATGAGAATGTAGGCAAGGAAACATTTCTGAAGAGCAGAAAAGATCTTGAGAGTAGACTAAGGAGGAATCAGCCATTTCAAAGTTACCAATATTAGTAGGAAGCTCCACCTTCGAGTCTTACTTTTGAGCAGCATGCTGTAGTGAAGACTCTAAATCCCTGTCTTGTTGGTCAGGAAGCTACGAGTATAGAAGCAAATGCCCCCTGAGAAACAGAAAGATGATGGATGGGAAATTAATATATTTAGAATAGGGACAGGTTCATCAGAATAAGTAAAGCAATCAAAAGAGTTAGCACATACTGAGAAACAAAGTTCATTTGGACGAAAGAATGTACTATTATTCTTTTGGAATAACAAACTGCTAAAAAAAATTTTTTTTCTGCACAAGTTCAGTTGGGAAAAACTAGAAATACTATGGCCAGGGGAGATGTCTTCATCTTATTTTATTCCATTTAGATGAGCCTTCGTGGAAAATCAATTTAAGTGAGAGTTCTCTTGAAATGCAGTGCTAAAGCCATTTTAAAACTGCTCCAGATACAGCTCCACTTATGAAAAACAACAACCACAAACTACCCAAAATTCAGCCTTCACTTTCTCATTCATAACTCCAATTGACGTCAGTCTATGACAGTTTGATAGGATATAGCTATACAAATGTTGCCTCAATATGAAGTTTAAAATTCATATCCCTGTTTACTTGTCTCCAAAGACCAAGCATCCGTGTTCTTTGCTTCAGCGGGAACATCAATATCCACAAGACACTTGGGAAGATAAGTATTAAGAAATGTAGTTACCCATTCATTCCTGATATTAGGGATTTCAAAAATAGGAGCAAAAACCCAGCCTCAACTATAAATTCAAGGTACTGACATATCTAAGGTGACCTAGTTAAGTCGAATAATATATACTTAACGAAAAGTTTTATAGGGATTGAAAAAGAGAAAATGGACTGCAGAGAGTGAGCGATGATACATTTGCATTAAAATGCTTTCTTCTCATCACTGAGAATATGAAGTATGATAACAATATATTTCAAATAACAAAATATCGTCTGTATATGAAAAGAGAGACGAAGTGAGGTAGAATAATAGAATAGTTGGGGAAGGTAGAGAAAGAGAATGGGTGGGGTCAAAGATGATGAAAATATTAGTAGGAGTAATTGACCTAACACAAAAGTCCATTTGAAGGACTTAAACTAGTAAAACTAAGAATAGAAACTTACATAACTTCTGATTATAATTTGATAAGCAGGGAATAAGGCAATTGTATCATAATGCCCTTGGTGATTTGGAAGAAATCACCCTCAATTATACATTTGAGAAGTGCACGGTGCCCTGTTTAATGATGTTCCACCCCTCACAGGCCCACACTGCCCTCTACACCACAGCCCACAGGGGTATCAGTTCTGCATTTAGAAGCATGCATAGGCAGCTCGTATCAGCATTTAGTTCAGAATTGATTTCCCACCTTATGGTGTTATACTTGCTGAAGAATACAATATGAAAGGTCATTAGACTTTGAGGTGAAAAGGAGCTTAGGAGAATCACAGAAAATTAGTCAATCATCTGACCTGTTTCTTAGACCCAAAGCCTAATTGTGGATGTTTTAAGGGGGAAGCAGCTGCTTCTCTTGTAACAAATATGGCACTCCCTGCCAGTCCTACAGCCACCAATCAGTTGTGGAAAGCACGTTGTTACAGTCTGCTGTGTAGCTGGAGCCTTTGAAGATGAGGCTCTATGGGAGCACTGTTCACAGAGGGGGAGAGAGAGAGAGAGAAAGAGAGAGAAAGAGAGAGAGAGAGAGAGAGAGAGAGAGAGAGAGAGAGAGAGAGAGAGAGAGAGAGAGAGAGAGAGGGAGGGAGGGAGGAGAGGAAGGGAGAGAATGAGATAGGAAAGAAGGAAGGAAGGAAAGGAGAGCACAAGGGAAGGGAAGGGAAGGGAAGGGAAGAAAGAAAACATCAGGGTAAATGTATGTGTGGTGGCCCTTTGCCTGGTGTCAGAGTAAACAGGGTTCACGGAAAGAGCACAGTGAGCAAGCATTCCTGCTGCGACTGTTCCATGAGCAGGGGCAGGAGGAGCTGTCTGCAGCCGGGACCCTGATGGAAGCACTGTGCGGGCAGCAGGGAACTCTGCTGACCAAGGCAGTCTGCAGCAAATGGGGCAGCTGGTGAGCTCCTGACAGCCAAAGGCAGCAGCAGGTAGACTCAGAGCCAGTGCCCTGAAGAGTCTGCGATTCTTCATCCTTGTTGGTGGTCAGCACCTTTTCAGCCCTGTCGGTCCCAGTGACATGCTGACTTTTTGCACAGTGTCATTTGTGACCACTTGTCCTCAGCAACTCATATGTGTACCACTCTACTCTAGTCAAACACCAATCTCCAAAGGGGTCAGAATAATTGAATGAGAATGTAAGAATACATTGCAATCATAGTAATTTCATCCTCAACTATCGGAAGCATTTCTCAATTGTTCTTTTCACATTTTAGCATTCTGTCAAAGATGACTTTCCAAGTAATGCCTTTTAGTTCTGTCTTCAGTCCCAGAGTGTTACCTTATATAGTTTTTTTTTTTTGAGTGTATTAATCCAGTGGTGCAATGTGTATGGGTAAGGATTCAGCTTGGTCTTTGTCAGATAGGGGAATGTGCATAATGTAGATGAAGACTTGTACGGCTGGTGATGGCAAGAAAAGTTCTATTGCCTGCTTATGTAATATAACAAGTTCCATGTTCTGCTCCTGACACCTCCTCAGGTGTTCACAGCCCAAGGGGAAGCATGTTCCACCAAGGTTCCTGCCCTCCCTTGTTTTTGAAAATCAAAAGTTGAAAAATTTTCATGTTAAATGGTATTTACTTCACTTTATACTCTTACAGAAACCCATAAACCCTGACCTAAACTATAAAATAGCAAGAACCATGGTGGAAGATTAAGGATAAAAAGTGGGAATGGGGGAGCATCTAAAGAAAGAGAAGTCAGAAGGAGAGAATTAAGAGAATAAGGCTAACTAATGGGGTGTGATAAGCCCGAAATGATAATAACAGGGTGGAGCTAAGAGGGTGATAACAAGCTGGGAAGCAGTTGAAAGGCGATGAAAGTCGAGTGGGTGAGATGGTTTAGCAGTATAAATGGTCTTGTGGAAATGAGGGCAGAGTGCATTTACCCAGCTGTGAAGAGTCTGATGAGAAAATATGAAGCTGAGTCCTTTAAACAGTCCAAATAATAATAGTAATAATAAAAATAAAATACAGTAGAAAGAGTATAATATGGGACAGCGGTCTCCAACTGCTACATAAATGCTGAAAGCAGCTTAGCTATTTATTTTCAAAGCTGGAAACTTAATACCAAATAACCAGTGAAGGTTTAAACCATTTTTCTACTTGACACTCGTGTAACTAAGACACAATTGTTCACTGGGCGATTATTGACTTGCTCCATCTTAATGCACTTAGGAAACTTTCACATTGAAGCTACAACTTTCAGCTAGAGAGAGGTCACTGACTTGGCTCAGTGTCCAGATGCATCAACGTCCAAAGACCTTGCTAAAATTGAGTATTTTTTGGTTTATGGTATATGATGGCATGCAGATCAAAATTTGAATATGTACCTATGCTTACCTTAATATGGTTTGATTTTTTGTTAATTTTCATTTTTCACTGGTCATTATTTAGACAAACTTCTAGGTAGGATGCAGAAAGTTTGTGTTACTTTGTTACATTGCAGTGTTGGAGGGGGGTAGCAAGTACTGTATCCTATCCCTAAGGTGCCATTTATTCTTTCTGCAAGAACCTCAGGGAGGATTTAGAGTTAAGCCTAGGATTTTAATGAGCTATGCAAAGGGTACCTGAAAGCCTGAACTCTTGTCTGCACATTAAGTTTGCACTGGTAGCTCCAATATGGGACTGTGAGAGTCCCATAAGCTTAGGAACCAAGTTTTCAATAGAAGAGTACTCCTTATTCCTCAACAGGGTGTGTGATCAAGCAAGTTTGATTGGCTAAACAAATTTCAGATGAAATTATATCAAAACAGGAGGTTGGGATTAAGAAAGAAAAATAAACTTATATAATTCCAAGAAATGTATACTTGCTCAGGTATACTCTTGCACTGATGTCATTGATATGGAAGTTAAAACCTGAGAGAAAAATTGAATTAGTATTTCCCAAAATAAAGTTTCCATATGCTTGACTAATGCTGATATGGGCTACAGAGCTGATCCAAAGAAGTCTGTAGCTCCCAGAGATCCATCTGTTAGTAGCTAAAGAGTGGAGACTCAGGACCAAGAACTTGGATTTGAATACTTCAATGAATGCTTTCTATTCCAATTCTCTAAAATAGCTAAAATCTTGGCCGTGGGTGTTGCCAATGGACAGAAGGATCCAGTATGCAAAATTACCATAATATGATGTTGTCTCCCTATTGTAGACATATTTTTTAATGTTTTTGTAATTTTAATTTTATTAATATGTGTCTATGATACTTCAGTGTTACAGGAAGAACAAATAAATATTTCATGAGAGAGATGATCCTACAGGCAAGGAAATTCATCTGGTTTCTAATTGTTTGAGTAGCTTAACATGAGAAAGAAATAGATAAGATCGATATTTTTAAACTCTCCATGATGTTTACTATTTTTTCCCCTTCAGAGCGTGTTTTACCCACAATCCCCCACCCCATTCAAGGTCAGTATGATTTTTATCACTGTAGCTCTGTTGCTGGGTCATTCTCCAACATCTATAATGAGAAAAAGACATAAAGGAGAATTATATGTTTCCAAAATGTGCATACAATAGATATTATTTTTTTTCCTTAACCATTGAAAATGAAGTTAATCCATTGTCCCACACCAGTTGACAGGTTTGTAACAGGTATGCCACCTGCCCAAATTTCAGTAACTGGGAAGAAAATGTCAGAGAGAGATTTTTTCCTTCAGTCAGAATTGATTATAGGTAACCATGAACTCTCATAATTTGGAACACAGCCACTTAAATTCTGTAGCTCTTTAGTCCACAGGAATACAAATCCTCCCACCATCCAAACTCACATTTGGAGATTTATACTATCTGAATTTTAAGTCACTGATACTACTTATAAAAATGAACTTGTATACTAACAAAGGTTACACTCAACCAGAATATTAGGACACTACTTTTTCTTAAACTCTTGGCCAACTCACGGGTTTTTCCTTTTAAACACAAGTACTTTAGAAAACATACACACACACACACACACACACACACACACACACTAAAGTAGTCATTCTGTATTCCTTTTCATAAGACTTTCTACGTACCCAAATTAAATTTTGCCTTCTACATCACATTTAGATGCAAGTTGCAGCCACGACTTTCTAGCTTAAGGCTATTTAAAGGCAAATTGGCAAATAAAATTAAAATAATACAAAAAAAATCTGAAATGAAACCAACCTACCATTGAAATTAAATTCCAGAAAAGTGATTTGCAAATAGCACTCAAAGACCTGAGAAAAAAATGGAAACTAGGCCATGCGGGGCCTAGTGTGGAAAAAATAAATCCAATTAAACAAGATTATCATACACACTATAAAGAAAATGTGCTCAGAATTAAAGGTAAAAGCTGCTGTTTTGTAAGTTTGAAAATGGATCATATTTCATTAAACACTTGTCCAGACTAAAAATTAGAGCAAAACTGGGTACAGATATTTAGTGTCAATAATATGATGTTTTGCATATGTGTGCATTCACATATATGAAAACTAACTTTAATTATATTTGAAGTAAGTATTGCAAGGTTTACAGGATCCAAAACATAGCTTAATAAAACAATGATTCCTAAATTGTGAGAAGAGTCCAAACATTTTTCAGTATACAAGCTTGTAAGAGCTCTTTAAAAAAAAAACAAAAAAAAAACAAAAATTTCTAAAACATTAATGAAATCTATGTCTTATCCCAGCTCCTCAAAATAAAACTGTTAAAAATGTGTCTGTTTTTTAGACTTGACATGAAACTTAGTATTCGTGGAAAATATCCCATCTTTGAATTCCTGACATGCCACAATTATTTTAAGACATTTGTCTTCTGGTGTTGCTGCCAAGATTGACACCATTTTATCATGTTGCCATCGTGCAAGTATCTTGATATGGAAAACACACACATACACATTTGTCCCGATGGATAACATTTTTCAAAGAGGTCATGCCCCAACCACGTTGAGCTTTGTACAGTGTCACTATGACTCTAGGTGTCCTTTGTGAGAGCAGTTCTGCAGCCACAAACTCAAATATTTATCTGATCATACATTATGATATATGTAACACTGAACAAAGTGAGGCCAGTCGTTGCTCTCAAAGGGTAGCTGTCAGATATTGAAAAACAGCCTTGTCTAGGGATGGAGCATGTGAGATTTTGTTGAACTTTTTATTTCCCACAAACTGCATTGTTGATTGGAGAATGACCCTAGTTTGGTTTTATGCTGTAGGTAGACTGTAGTTAGCTTTCTTAGATTTGATAGTTTTTAGAGAATTTAGTTTTCTTACTACTAATACTTTGGGCTTCTGCTAGTGGAAATTGAAAAGCTGTTCATTAAGACTTGGGATAGCAGATGTGAGAGGTTGCTATTGAAGATGTCTCCCTCTCTTCTTTACAGGGACTCTAACTTCCCAGGAATATAAACACTTTTTTCCTCCTGTTTCCAATCAAGACGGCAACCCAAGGGAAACCCAGTTTTCCATTTAAATAAAAGCTAAAAATATAATGCTTAATTATTTAGGGTGTCAATTTATACCCAAATAGCTATGAAAAGCATGCCTTATGATGTTTACCACTACAGTGCAGACTCCTTCATTAGATCAAATATCATATGTTGTCATCATCTACATGGAGCCCTAAGTGTCATCCTCAAAGCAGTTGGTTGACAGAAATGGCCTGAAGAATTTTGAACCAACTAATTTCCTAAAGGGGTTTTGAAAGTAGAAAGTCACAAAGATCCTTTTCTGCCCACCCATGATAAAAAGAGAATCCTCTCTCTTCATTTCCTACCTAAAAGAAATATACATTACATTGCAGCTGCTTCATTATTAACATCTTTCATTGGAGAGTAACCTCCCTCATCCCCACTCTCTGTGGCTCTTCAAGCTGGCTGGGAATGTGCTGTAGAGTCACAGCCAGAATGCAGTCCTAAACCCCTTCAAGCTGTGATTAAACAAAAACCAGGCTCAATAAATCAAATGCATTTCCCTTGGGTTTCCATCATCATATTGCTTGATTTTCTGCAGCGATAATAATAATACTGGAATTATACCAAAGGGTAATGTGTATCGGCTGTGGCCAATTAGAAATCTTCAAATGTCCTTTCCCCTGTGCCAAAACCCAAACAAAACAAAATGACAACAACAACAACACAACAAAAACAGTGTGCTTCCTTGTTCCTTAATTTAAAAGATACATATAAAAATAAGCAAGCAAAATAAGTAGCGTTCTGTTCCTGATCTGTTTCTGATAGGTGTTTTTCCCCATTAATTTTAATTCAGGTTTACTTATTCTAAAATGAGTGCTGAATTGCATATATTTGCATAAATACCCCTGACTATATCGCTGCAGAAAACCCACTGAATTGTAAAATGAGGAAAGAGTCGACTCTAATGTCTGAGGGAACTTTTCTCGCTTTGTTTGACTCAAATCATTTCCTGGGGCTCTGAATACTGGGCAATGATAATGTTCCTCCCCATCAACCTACTGGCGCATAGCCCGTCTTCATAACAGAAGTGCATCTAGCAATGTCCTCATGTTGAGGAGGACCATGCATTCAGGTGAGACGATGAAACCAACCTTAGAAAGTTAAAAATCAAGTGAAAGAAGGGAAAAGGACAAGGACAAATCATCATTGTTTTGTTTTCACAATTATCAAGCCAAAAACTCCCTTGAGCTGGTGGCTCTCTGGGCTCTATCAGCCCATCCTTCTCCAATCACTGCCTCTTGAAACAAAACAAAAACCCTGGAATGTGTCTCACTTGTTTGCCTCCCATCTGATTATTTATCCCAAGTGAACAGCCTTTCCAATCACTAACCCCGTGTGGCGAGTGGATCTGGGAAATGTTGAGATTATCTTCCAGGTTCAGGCTTTGCACCAGGTTTGTTCTCAGCTGCTTGCCATTCAGTCCCTGTTTTTCCATTGATAAAACACATTGCACATGGCTGGGTTTGCATGATTAATACAGCTGTCTAAAGCTCTCTCTGAAAACAAACAAAACCCCCCAAAATTAAAGTTTAAAGAAAATTCAAATCCAACCCACAAACAAACCAGGCTTGCATAAATCTGCAGTCCTGTGTGTTTCCTCCTAAAGGAAGACAGGTGTTCTTATGGACAGGTCTAGCATCAGAAAAGCCAGATTCTATCTACAGTCAGAGGAGGGGAGGGCCCTGTCCTCACTCAGCACTCCCAGGAATGGGTTCTAAAGCCCATATTCCAAAGGGGTGGAAGGGAAAATGGATAGGACAGCCTACCTATCTCATGCCAAAAAGATCACTGGATAATTTCTACAGTTTCATTTATTTTCTGTAGGATATCATCCTGGGAATCAATGAGAAAATGCCTCTTCTCAGCCCTTTAATATAACAGGAGTTTCATCTTTCCCAACAATGGTCATATTAGCAATAATAACAATAGTTAACCCACTTAGTTGGCTTCTCATGTACCAATAGAGTTCTAAGGTCTTTTGTATGTATTAACTCAATTGACTCCTACAACCCTCAGAAAATAACATGAACTTTCTGCCACACTTCTTAAAGATCAAAGTATATCCAGATTCCAATCCACAACTTGCTGTACCCAGGCACACACATAAATCTATACTACATTATAAATAACCATTATGTATGCATTCATAATGTTCATTAGATACGCATCTATAAAATGAATTTTAAACATCCATCTAATTTATTTTATATATTACAATACTCATAATACATAACAGTTACTTTAATGTCCATGTGTTTTTACAAAGTCCATTTTCAAATATGCTCAACAGAGAGAGAGATGTATGCCTGACTCCCAGAAATTTATATGAAAGCATTCATCTTTTTAAAAACATGAGCAGAGCTATCTGGCATCAGCACATCTAATTTCACACACTTATTCAGACTGATTTGCATACACACCTCTATTAATCATGGATAATTACTAGCATTGTTCTCTGTAATTCAGTTTTTCCAACTGTGAAATGGGAAAGAAATTATATTTTCCATGCCTACAAGCTCAAAGTGGTATTTTAAATAAAATACAAAAGAGAACTTTAAGTTCCTAGAAAAAAAGTGTATTGAATTTAAAATAATCATATTCAGATACACATATTTCTTTTAATTTTTAAAAATACTGTATTTAGAGATATTCTTGTGCCACTTTGCATGGACATTAGCTAGATGTAAATTCAGTGTGTTTTCATTGTAGTGTGATATATTATGGAGTCTAAGAATGTCTGAAAGCCTCACATTTCTAAGATGTTTAGAATTCCAAAGACAAATTTAAAAAAATGTTTCATTGTTTTCACCAAGTATCATGATATTGCACATAAAAGGAGCAGTAAAATTTCAGCATTCTTCATTGTGTGGCATGTATACATTTTTAGCAACTGCCCATCATGCACATTACCACATGTCATTAATCCATAGTATTCAACCCAAAGAATATGCCCTCTTTTTCTGGTCAAAGATAGAAAGCACATCCTATAACTCTCCCATTGCCAACAGAAATAAGGATCTTCTTTCCACTTATAGATAGATAAGTATATCTGTCTTATGTATACCTGATACAGCCATATCAACACAAATTTACAGTAGTGTCATTTCTCTGATTAATACACACGAAAATGATGAAAAGTCAGACTTAATACTTGGCCCACTGCTCCTTCACTGAGTACAGTAGTCTGAATTCCTCCTGATTTTTGTTAGTAGGGGAAACCAAGTGGCTGTAAAAGTATTTCACATGGAATCAGTAGTACACTCATTGTAGATCCAATGATTTAGACCCAACTGTAATAGATCATTCCCATTTCTAGGTCTTAACTCTTCCAAACCTTCCTACTCCTCCTTCTGCTCTGTTTCCTGAACTGTTTTTGTTAAAATTTGTTAATAAGAATCCATCTGAAATGTATTCACACCATTTTTTAAAAGTTTGACAGGCTTGGAAGTGTTATTTCTCTGAATTTACATTTAGCTTCAAGCTAAATGGCAAAAAAAAAAAAAAAAAAAAAAAATCCTGTAGTGTCAATTTTCAGGTTGGAGAAATTTTAGTAATGGGATTCTTTTCTAGTGCCTTTTCCTTTTCCGGATCTGCCTACCCCAGTGAGCCTTTCCTGGTGATCTTCCTGTGTTCATTGCCTTGCTGTGCTATTTAGACTTCTAGAGCCAGCAGGGATTTGAAAATGAATTTAAAAAAAAAAAAAAAGTCTGAGCTTCTACTAAATTTTAATTTGATGGAAATATTGCTCTTCTATGAGCTTTATGGAAAAATTTTTACAAAGTAACAATTACATTTGGGGATTAAGTTTAAGTAATTGGCAGTCTTGTCTTTTTAATTAGAAGGAATAAAGCTGCCTAAGAAGAGCTCAGTGAGATTTGCAATGGAAAATGTTGGCATACTGCCCCAAAGGGTAAGAAAACTTGAGATCTTCCATGGACAGAAAAAGCTGACTCAGGCTCCTCTGGTCTTTAGAGCACACCCACAATGGAGCTTGACTTGGTACTTGCACCATATGCTATTTAGAATGAAGGTTGAAGTCTGCTGTGAGAAGCATTCTGGTTATAGCAAGGATAGATCCTTTCTTTGGGAGCTTATTTCTGGGTTCAGGAACAAGGTGGGAAGATCAAGAGACCTTAGAGGAAGTGGTACTACTTAAGAGTCAAAAAGATAAGAGGAATACATATTCACTGCAGTCCCAGCCCCTGGCAAATATCATATCATAGCCTCTCAAAATACAAGCCTCAAGTTTAAACTGTCCCTTGGCACCCTCTTTCTCTGTCAGCTGTAATTCTGATTCTTGATTTTTCTTTTTTCTACATTTCCCTACACATTTACCTTGCATTCCATATACATGCTCTTTCTGACATCCTTCCAACAAAAATCAAGGAAAAAATTTGGATTGTATTAGCATTCACTGCTAAACACTGGTTACCAGCCATGAAGGCACCACAAAGTCATTGTCTCATCTATCGGGAGGAAATATCGACTTCTAAAGAGGCAAGATACAAATTAACCTTAGTAACAACTTCCCTTACACAGTCACTCTGTCCCTCACTACGCTCTTTCATCATCACAAGTTATTTGTAGGTATTAAATTAAAGGAGCACCTCAATGGGGGAAAGGAATCAGCGTAAATGGAGCCACCTTACATCTCCCCTTGTACACTGCTGTGAGGAAACACACCTGCCAAGTCAGAACACAGCATGACATAATGAGATTGGAATTCCAATTTAAGGTGTCCGTATGCACCAGATGCACGAGGGGAGTAGGCAGACTACTCACCAGGACTCCACTGAGAATTGTCAGCTTACATCCACCACAAGTCAGTGGGGGGAGAGACCTTACAAGTCATTTATCATGCTTCCTAATTGGACGCTGGGGACTCACATACCGCCATAGTTTACTACACTATTTTGTTTATCACTGTGCTAATGGTAAAAGAAAATGCTTCCCACATCTCCTGTAACACATACGCACATTTAGCACCTAGACATTACCACTAACGTATCCTCAGTATCATCTGTGCATCCTATTTTTCATCTGCCCCATACAAAGATTCTGACTAGATCTCCCACCTTGTAAGCCTTGCATTTCTAGGAGGACATTTGTAACTGCTCAAGAACACCTTGTTTGGGGCAAGAGTGACAACCTGTGGTTGCAGGGAGTAGAGGCAGAGAAGATGGCTGAGCTTCAACTCTCCATACTCTTTAGATCACAGAGCTCCAAGCATCCCCAGCCATGTTCTATGTTGAAAAGTCACTTGGCCATTTTACCATACTTTCTCAACTAGATGTGTTGAGATTTTTGTATGAATTAGAAGCAGCAATTGTTTGGAGAACAAAAACCAAGCAGTACCTGGCACCTCTCTGTTGAATTGCAAGCTAGTGTACCTTGGGAATTTGTATACATATATGTAAAACCTGGAGTTCCAGACCACAGGTAAGTTCATTATTGACAGCTGTTAAGAGTAGCAATGTCGCAAAAGACAGAGTGGGTCATTCATTGGAGGTTGGTGTCCCTTAGGGATTCAACCCTCCCAACGCTAACTCATTAATAATGTGACTTCTTAGGTGTACTCTCCACTGGCTTTTGCCTGTGCTTTGTAGAGTTTCTTTTAGAGTTCACATTTTCTTTTCCTTATGATTTCTAACATTAGGAACACCAGAAAGAGCTTTCATTCTGAATAATGTTAAAACTAATTTGGGGCACAGGTTACATTTATTTGGCAAAGCACAATATTGTGAGGACACCATTCATTCAGTCTAACAAATGTTATCCTAGAATTTGCTCTGATCCGGGGTCTCAGGGACGACTGTACTCACAGGACGACTCTGTACTAACAAAGTTCACCGCTGAGATGGACAAACCACCACAACAAGCTTTGCTACATCCTTGTTAGGGTACCTGCAAGATATTTGAGGGAAACAGCAGGATTCAGTGAAAGCTTCAAAGAGAAAGTGAAGTTTACATGGCAGGAAAGGGAGAAGGAAAAGAGGAGCAGAATAGTCTAGTATATACAAAAGTGTAGAATCCAGAAAGAGCCTAACTTATAGGGATTCGATATAAAGTCTAATGAATATCTGAAGTCTAGAAAAAAATGACTTTGCCCTAAGTTTCTTACTCTGTTCTTTTACATTTTGCCTGTGAAAGAAAAAAAATTTAAAAAAAAAGGAAGGAAGGAAGGAAGAAAGAGGGAGGGAGGTAAAGGAGGGCAGACAGGCAGGAGTGAAGGGTCAGGCATACCACCTCTGTTACACCTCAGGAGGAGGAAGAGCATGTGTTGGCTTAATGTATAGACACTTGTCCATACCGAGTGCTGTGTGGTAGGTGGCACTATGCAGAGTTAGCTTGCTGGATTGTACTGAGAGTGTGTTATCTAGCAAATATCTAGAGAAAATTTACAGTCTTTCAATAGATAAGTTTCAGGTAGGTTTTATTTTCGTGGCAGGAATGGTCAGCTGCAAAGAGCCATCAGCACTCTCAGAGCCTTGCACTGGAACCAGGCTGCAGCGCTAGGTTTGGAGTCAGTGACGCGGTAGCAGCTATAGATAAATCAGTCTTGTCATTGAGGCGTCCCAGAACTCTAAGGAACAAAGTGACTGTAAAGGGCCCCAGGCAGATGCCTTTACCAAGTGCAAGTGCGGCACAGTGGTAGTTGATGCCACAGAGGACATGGGAGGGTCACTGGGAGCATACCAACATTCTTTAATCCCTTATCTTCCTATTTCCAGGAGCTTTAAAACCCTAGGAAATCTCACAAATTCACTTATTATCTCTGCATTCAAATTCCGCAGGCCAGTTACCTAGTTTCATGGTATTTGAATGTTTTTGATTTTTTGAAACATACAAAATGAAAACACACATTACATGGATTAAAGACGGTCCTGAGTCCCTTAGGATTTTGAATCCACGATGTATTTTAAAATGGATCTGAGAAATTCACGATTTAGAGCTCAGCAACGGGAAGTGAGGAGTGAAACCGAAAAAGACAAAAATCTCTAGAGACTTACCTAAACCTGTGCTTTTAATCCTTTTTAGCAAGTCAAATAGATAGAAAAGGCTTTAAAATATACACTTTATCTATATTTTAGAATATAGATAAAGTGTATATTTTAAAACAGAAAATATAATCTGCTTTCTGTTTTAAGAGCTAAGAAACAACAACAAAGTTTGGGTCTGGAAGGTAGTTCTTTATTAAGTGAGTTAGCTGATGTCTTATTTAATTGCAGCAAGGACAGAGGACCAGGAATGTACCTGCTGGCGCAATGGGTACATTCTAGGCAAGGGGCTCAACATTTCCTTCTTCTTTAAGACAGAAAATGCACACCTGGTCCTGGGTGCTATACTGATAACTGCTTCAGATGAATTTAACTTCTAGAGTTGTTTTTATTTTCTCCTAATCTTATACATATTTTCAGAGAGTGTAGCCAGAGGAATTCCTTTGTTAAACTTTAACCCTTTGGGCATTCTTAAACACTTTTAATGCTTTGGTTATTAAAAATTAAACCTCTCAGACTGAATAGGAAACACTCAGCTGGCTTGGTGTAAGAGAGTTGATGAAGTCCTGGGTCCACCTGAGGGTGCTTAGTGAGGCTGCATCTTCTCTAACAGTCCGTAGCCCACGGCGGGTAAAGTCAAGCCATGGAATTCTGGTACTCTGTAGGACAATTAACAAGTACGCCAAGCTTATGGTCGGAAGGACCTCATAAACCTATATAACACATTTTTATTGCATTGATATTTCATGCTCATAAGACCCTGTTCCTCATAGAAATTAGACCTCACCCCATCTTTTAGCTTCTTTTAATTTTACTGTATGATACTGGCCAGCTAGAACATGAGGAAGAAACTTCAGTTTCCTTGGAATGTTGTCCAATCAGAAAGAGGTTATTTTCTTTTCCTGAGATGCAGAGGGTCTTAAATTTTATTTTGTTTTGTTTTCTATTCTGATAATAAATGTAATACATTCTCATTACGGGAGATCTGAAAATGTATGAAACTATAAAGAAGAAAATAAAGATCATATGCAATCCCTTTCCGCAGCGATAACATCATTAGCATGAATGTTTTGTCTGAAGGTCTGAACGTGGGTGTACTGTAGAGTGTTCCCTGCTTTTCGCCCTCTCTAAGGCTGGGCCTTTTTCTGTGACTCGCTCAAGGATGTAGCAGAGGCAAGCCCAGCGCTGTCTCAAAGTGACAGGCCCCTTCCAGCTCTTTCAGATCCTAACTTATGCCTGACTCACTTCACAAAAGCCTTTCTGTATCACCTCTAGGATCCCCAAGAAGGATCCCCCTTTCAGGTGTAGGAGTGCTGATATTCTTTCTTAAAATTTAAATAATAATAGTTTCCCTTTTGTAGATTTTTTTTTCCTTTTTAATACAATGGGTTTTAAAATCTAAAATCATTTTTTTTTTCCTCATTCTACCCATTATAGAACTTTGGTTTATACAGCTTGGGTCATCCATCCAATAGGTGAGAGGAAGTGAGGCTCAAATATTTTATTCACATTTTATAACAAGAAATTATACCATCATTAATTTTTTGCTCAAGGTCATTCATTTATTCATTCAACAATGAGCACATGTGTCCATGGTTTCAAGGTTCTGATACTTCTACTTATATCTGTGTCATCATTTTTTGCTCTAAAACAGCATCAACCAGCTGAAGTCTATTCCTGGTCAGTCAACTATATGAGGAAAATCCCTTTGAAGATTTGAAAGTCAAGTGTGGGATTCCTTTTTGGCCTAAGTTTAGTTAAGGGAAGCCAGTTTCTTTCCTCAAATATGGAGAGAGTGCTAGGAGTTCTTGTTTTTCTCAGCCAGTGTGCCACAATCTCTTAATCACAAGGACAATTGTCCACCTACGTAATAAACAAACCCGTATAACTTTATGTCGAGATGTAGATTCGTTTCTCTGTTTTGACGTTTACACCCACCATGATGACTGTGGTTCTCAGAGAACATTATTCTAGAAATGTTAGGCATTAGGATTTATTCAAAATGTATCATGCATAGGAGAAAATCAAAAGCTTTAATGCCACAAATAGGAATCACAGGCCATATCTTTTTCTATGGAAAAATAAAAAAGCAATCATACTTGTAAGTAGAAGCTGCTAATCCATAAAGCCTCTGAGTAGAGCCGAGAAACCCTTGGGAAAAAAATTAATAACTTTCAAAGTATGATTTTGAAAATTGAATTAATAAAATTGTCCCCCTTTTAAGCCACTCTAATAATACATAATAATAAAGGTCTTATTTTTCAAAACCTTGCCCCCCACAAAATCAAGTCAGAGGACTAAAAATCATAAATTTCCATGGAAGAACTTCATACTGATTATGTTTCAGGTCCTCAGTAACAGTGAGGCAGGAAACAGCAGCAGATCAAATCACCTCCTTTGTTTCTTTTATTAAATGTCTTAATGAGTTTAACTCAGTCTCTCTTTCTCTCTCTCTCTCTCTCTCTCTCTCTCTCTCTCTCACACACACACACACACACACACACACACACACACACACAATTTCCAGGTAACTAGAGGATGAGATCTTTAATGGATTCAGCATACCCCCCATTCACACACCTGTCCCACAAGCATACACTGACTTTCTCTGGCTCAGAGGAAAAAAAAAAGTACCATTAAATATTTTAAGTCCTTTAACTAATATGTCATTCAAACCTGTCAGAGGACTGACCTTATAGACAGAGTGTGCCTATTACACAAAGAGAGAACATTTCCTTATTTAAATGGCTATGGCCAGAGAGAGAGAGAGAGAGAGAGAGAGAGAGAGAGAGAGAGAGAGAGACATTTATGTTCAAGTACACATCCTGGAATTAGAACAACTGTGCAAACAAGGTAAGACCCAAAACTCTAATATCCTACCCATGGATGAGAATGAGTGCTTGTAAGTAGGATCAGAGTCATTATCTAGAGTCAAAACACTGAAAACCAATCCTTGCCTCCTCTCCCAGAAAGGAGAAGAAAAAAAAAATTCCAAAATTTCCCATGTCCAAAGAGATGAAAGTTTCACAAGACAATGAGAAAATTCCCAAAGTATGAACTCTAGAGCTTCCAATGAAGCATCTCTCACCTTTGCAACACTGGCATAGATTTTGAACGAAGAGAGAGAAAGAGAGAGAGAGAGAGAGAGAGAGAGAGAGAGAGAGAGAGAAGGAGAAAGAAATAGAATGAAAGTGTAAGACAGGAAGTAAGGGAAACATGATGATAGGAACTTCTGGCTCCATGTGATTCTTCAAATGTCTGAATTTCCAACAGTAGTCTTGCTTTTGGGTTAAGGCACTAAGATCCGCCCCCCCCAAAAAAAAGAAGAAGAAGAAGAAAGAGAAGGAGGAGGAGGAGGAGGAGGAGGAGGAGGACAATCTACCCTTCCTAGAACCTTACCTAGAGCAGCTCCTGAAGTAGTAATAGATTCCATTGTTCATTCATGTACTCATATATTTGTTCAGCAAATCTATCAGATACACCCTCAACTAGAGAAATAAGCTGAGGACACAGTAACAAGAGAGACATATTGTCTGTGCTAGTGAGGGGGTTGAATCAACTGGTTTTTATTTTGTTTTTGTTTTTTTTAGTTCTGGGAATTGAACCCAGAACTTCACCCATGCTTGGCAAGCACTCTACCACCAAGCTATACCCCCTCAACTGTTTTTGGTGATGCAGGTTTGTTTGATATGACTGTCAAAAATCAAATATTAATGTAAACAAATCCAGCAAGGTATTTTCCCTTTCTAGTATTAATTTCTCCTCTTTATACCACCTCATCAGGAGCTAAGATCTAAGCTGATAAGAATCCCTAATGTTTTTGTCCATTGATGCTGCAGCAGAATTTTCTGTTTATATTATACTTCAAAACTGCAGTATCATGCTGGCTTATTAAGTGTATTTACTAAGGCTAGATCAATATGTAGGAAAAAGTTTTCATGAAAGGCATAAAAATCATAGGCTCCAGGTATGTTCTAATGAATGTGTCCAGGGAATTCCTTCCAAATCATATCCCTGGCAATGTAGTTTTCTTCAAGTACATAAAATTGCCTTTTCATTTGAAGAATTTTCAGTTGTTAAGGACCAAAATATTTGTTGTTGTTGTTGTTGTTTGTTTACAATAACAGGAAATACCTCTCCTTGAAGAACATTTTAGGTCTGACACATTAAAAAAAAAAAAAAAAAAACAACTCTCCTTACTGCCACCTTGTGGACAGAGATGATATCTTCAGAGAGCACATAGGAACATATCTTAGTATTGCCACAAGATGGCAGCACATAACCAAGCTTTCAAAAAAAGAGACAGGTATACAAGATTTGAGGTCTCAGACTGTTCTGCTCCTACAAAAGATGAAAAGTGAGGAATAATAGTATGAAATAACCATTCTATTTTCTTTTCCTAAATACAAACAGAATTTCAAATTTTTATGTCTTCAGTATTTCAAAATTTATTTCAGGAAAAAAAAGAAGTGTCAAAAATTTAACTTATAACTTATTTGTATTTCTAAAATATTTTAAGGAGAAATTGAATTCTCCCTGAATTTTTTCTGATAATAATTTCTTTATAGAGTGAAGTACTTGAGAATGTTTTTAAATCTTTATTTTATGTAGGTCTTTGTAATCAATTGTAAAATATCTGCCTCTAACATATCATCTAGAGGTTACAACCCATTCCAGTGACTGGGTCATTGGGGCACATTGCCACTTCTACTCTGAACAAAGTTCTGCCTGAGCTATCTGCTTTTTGTCACTTTTTTGTGTGTGTGTCCCTAGTGTTTTGTGTATCCTAGTGCCACAACAGATTTATTTTTATGTGTACGCTCTTGATGTTTTAGAATTGCACTATCATGGCTTAATTTATTGGGATATCTTTTTCTCTTGCCACAGAAATTGCACTAATAATCCTCTGTAGAAGATATTTTACCATAGAACTGGTAATAATATCTCTATGTAAGCACTTACTAGGTGTCTGGCACCATTCCAAGAAGAGCATATAGATTAATTTATCTAATCCATGGCACAGATTTCTAAGGGTCAAATTTACTAAACTCATTTTACAGAAGATGAAACTGAGGAAACAAGAGGGTAAGAGATGCTTTCTAGCTTAAGCTGAATCATTGGCCTCCCTGCCTGACCCAGTTCCTGCACAATCCCTTGACATTTGTTATGTTTGGATAGGAGGTGTCTCCCAAAAGCTCATGTGTGAGACAGAGCAAGAATTTTCAGATGTAAAATTATTAGATCATGGGAATTCTGACTTATCAGTGGATCAATTCACTGATATGGATGAACTGGTTGGTTAAGAGTAGGCAGGTAGGGTATGGCTGGAGGAAATAAGTCTCTAGGGGTGTGACTTTGGGGTTTTTAGTTTGTCCCTGGTGAGCAGAGTTCTCTCTGCTTTCTAATTACCATGGCCTGAGCTGCTTTCCTCTGACAGACTCTTCCACCATAAAGTTCTGCCTCACCTGGACCTAAGAGCTATGGATTTGACCCATCATGGACTGAACCTCTGAAATTGTGAGCCTAAATAAACTTTCCCTCCTCTGAATTGTTCTGATTAGCTCTTAAAAGCTGACTAAAACAATATTGTTTCCACTGAAGCCTGTGGAGCTAAGAGAGAGCATGGGGAACTTGGTGCTCTTTATCTGAAAAAGGTTCCATTGAGGATTTAGGCCCCTTTGGGTAAAGATTATCAATCTGTTACCTGAATGATCCCTATAAATTCTCAAGAATACTAAGACAAGAGTTTTGGCCCAAGAAAGGAGAGCTGCACTTTGCACAAGAGCAGACCCTTTTTGTCCAGTATTGCATCATTCAAATGTCCCAGCAATACTGCTAGAGTTATAGAGGGCTTGCTTTTTTTTTTTTTTTTTTTTTTGGTACCGGGGAATGAACTCAGGAACATGCAATCACTGAGCCACATTTTGTATTTTATTTAGAGACAGAGTCTCACTGAGTTGCTTAGCGCCTGGCTTTTTGCTGAGGCTGGCTTTGAACTCAGGATCCTCCTGCCTCAGCCTCCGGAGATGCTGAGGGATTACAGGCTTGTAACACCACTCCCAGCTGAGGCCTCGTTTTATAGAAAAAATATCAGAGGGTATGAGAGAAAAGTGTACTCGGTTCTAGTTAGAGAACTGGGAGTAGTGAATTTCAGTCCCAGTTCTGCCTTTTGCTATCTGTGTGATCTGGGCCTCAATTTCTTCATACTAACATGAGCACATTCTCAGCTGTGCCTTTCCAACAATTTTGAAGGAAATATGTTAATTTCAAAGTAAAGGTGTCAAAAAGGTATGAAGAAAGAAAAATTAGTGGGAGTATGTTTGAAATACAGTTGAAACGTTTGTGGTTGGATGATGAGACCTACAGAGAAGGCTGTCAATATCAGACATCAGTATTCTATATATTGAGAGATCCTGGCTTCCCATTCCAGGGTACTTATGGCAACCATTGCTGGCTTCTGCCAGGGAAGGACAATTCTTACTCAGTCCTGTATGAACTTGCCTTGTGTTGCCTCTGTCAACTGGAATATCTTCAAGTAGCATAGTTCAAGGTCAGAAAAGCAGATGCTAACATATTTGAACATCTTCAAAGCTCCACCAGTAATCACAATACAGAAAAACATCCTCTTCCACGTCTGGCCAGTTTAGGGAAACTGTCCTTACCTGCAGACACCACCAGCTCTTAGGAACTGTGAGTCTGGCTGGCACCAGTTTTGCTAATGGCACACTGTAGAATGCCGAAGTCTGGCTTGGCACAAATCAGGAGCCACTTGTCAAAAAGAAACTAACTTTATTTTTAGAACTACAAACGCCAAACAAAACAGCTCCAGGGAAAAACCCTCAGAGCCCAACTGCCACCACCGGCTTCCACAAGCCTCCCTCTCCCACACCCGCCTTTCCACCTCCCACAATCCTCCTCCTCTTGAGGCCGATTGGCTGGGTTGCGTGGGCAGAGCCAAAGAAGTCACCCAATGAGCAGCTCCGTGGAGGAGCCAATCAGCTAGATGTTGCTGGGGCAGCTGTGAGCCAATCATCAGCTGGCAGTCTGAAGGGCAGGGAAACAGCCCAATGAACATCACCGCAGAGGAGCCAATCAGCTAGATGTTGCTGGGGCAGTCTGAAGCTTGCTGGCAGCTGGAAGTTTGCTGGGGCCCCTTTGGCTGTGGCTCTCAACATCTCCCCCTCTCTGTTTAAACAACAAGCATGTGGCTTATGGACCGTGCCTGCCTTAGGTTGTCCAATACATATGGTCCTTACCCGTCTTCGGATGAGCTGACCTCAGGGCGTCAGCCTCCTGTCTTAGGTTGGTACCATTGTAATTGGATCTTACCCGTCATTGACTACCGGTCCAGTACAGCCACACCTGTGGAGAGGTCTCAGCGGGGGGGGGGGGGGGGGGGTGAGGTTCTTTGCCTCACCTCTGTTGACCCCCAAATTTTAGCTGAATGATCATGACAAGCAGAAGGGAGGAAGATATACCAAGTCAATTGACGGTTCTGTAAGCAGTTCAGTGTAAGTTCTGTAAGCAGTTCAGTGATGGCTATTGCAGAAACTGTAGATTAGTTTTATCTTTGTCTTCACTGGCACAGGGATGAAGATAGGAATTCTGGCAATAATGACTAAAGAAAAAATTAGGTAACATTCCAGAAGACACTAAAAGAAAACAATTTTCTTAACAATTTATATTATCTTCATCGGCACTGGGATGAAGATAGAAATTCTGGCAATAATGGCTAAAGAAAAAATTAGGTAACATTCCAGAAGGCACTAAAAGAAAACAATTTTCTTAAAAGAAAACAATTTTCTTAACAATTTATATTATCTTCATCGGCACTGGGATGAAGATAGAAATTCTGGCAATAATGGCTAAAGAAAAAATTAGGTAACATTCCAGAAGACACTAAAAGAAAACAATTTTCTTAACAATTTATATTATAGTGAAGAGAATTATTAAATATAATGAAAACTAAAGGTGAGAGTAAACAAACAGATCTGTTAACCTCCTTTTTGTTTACATATTAAAACAATTCTTAACAGTTATTTACCCAATTTAAATTAAACCATTTAAATCACGTGAATAAAAAAAAAAATATTTGGATCCATCTTTTCATGAGCGCTCATCATATATGATATATAGAAATATGTACATTGGACATACGTACATTCAAACATATAACACAAAACACAAGTGTGCACACATAATATAATACATACAACACATAACACAATAGTAAAGGCCTTATAACTTTTTACAGGTAAAATCTCTATTGCAATGTTTAAAAACTCTATAGTCAAAAAAAAAAAAAAATAGAACTGATCAGCAAAACATTAACCTAGGTCTGTATGAGCTCAAAAAAATAAAATAGAACTTCATGATATGGGAAAGGGCAATAATAAAATAGATATTGAAAAAAGCATCCTGGTTCTGTCGCAGATGTAAGGATAGCCAAATTGGAGTTTTGGATATCAGCTATTATGGATTTGAGCTAAATCATCTTCTTTTTGGTCTGTAGAAATCGCTTTAGTTAATCTCTCTGGAATCCAAATCGGCTGCTGTTCTCTCTGTGGAAACACAAAAACAGACCCCCGACTCCAGACAATCACTGGGTCAGGATTTTAGTTAATCTCTCCGGAATCCAAATCAGCTGCTGTTCTCCCTGTGGAAACACACAAACAGGCCCCCGACTCCAGACAATCACTGGGTCAGAACCTTGGTTAATCTCTCTGAAATCCAAATCGGCTGCTGTTCTGGGTCAGAACCTTGGTTAATCTCTCTGGAATCCAAATCGGCTGCTGTTCTTCCTGTGGAAACACACAAACAGACCCCCGATTCCAGACAATTACTGGGTCAGGACCTTTCCATTGTCCTGTTAGAATATCTTTCCAAAGTACCTTGGGCTTATGTACATTTTTTGGACACATATGCCTTTCTGCAGCACTAAGTCCTGATGAATCCAAATTTAAAAAGTTTAGAGTAAAAAGCGTTATTTTAAGTTTATCTTTGGGGAATATATACCCCTTCCCAATTCCATCTTTTTGCTTTAATAAGTACATTTTAATAGTTTGATGAGCTCTTTCAACTATGCCTTGACCCTGTGGATTGTATGGGATTCCTGTTATATGAGTAATGCCAAATGATGAGCAAAATTGTTTAAAAGAAGTAGACGTATAACCAGGGGCATTATCTGTTTTTAACTGTTTTGGAATGCCCACAGTGGCAAAATTTTGTAAGCAATGAGCTATAACATCTTTAGTTTTTTCGCCGGCATGAAGGGAGCCCATCAAAAATCCAGAAGAAGTATCAATTGTAACATGCAAATATTTTAATTTTCCAAATTCTGGCAAGTGTGTGACGTCCATCTGCCAAATATGGTTAGGCATCAATCCTCTAGGATTGACTCCAAGATTAACTTGTGGTAAAAAGGTCACACAATTTTGACATTGTTTTATTATTTGTCTAGCTTGTTCCTTAGTTATTTTAAAACGCTTTTGTAAAGTATTAGCATTGACATGGAATCTTTCATGAAAATTTATAGCTTCTTCTAGTACAGAGAAAATATGTATGTCACGTGTAGTTTTATCTGCTAAATCATTGCCTAAACTAAGGGCTCCAGGCAATCCTGTATGTGCCCTGATATGTCCTATAAAGAATGGATCTTTTCTGTCCCAGATTAAACTTTGTATAGTGGAAAACAAAGAGAAAACAGTAGAAGAAGGGGAAATTCTACCAGCATCTTCAAGGGATACTATAGCATTAACTATATACTGGCTATCAGAAAATAAATTAAATACAGAATCTTTAAACATCACAAAAGTTTGTAATACTGCATTAAGCTCTACCTTTTGAGCTGATTGTTTGGGTACTAAAAATGTAAAAGTTTGATCAGGTGTAACTATTGCTGCTGTACCATTATTTGACCCATCAGTGAATATATTTGGAGCATTCATGATAGGTGTTTTTCTTGTCATTTTTGGAAAAATTACAGGATGCAATGACCAAAAAGACAATAAAGGATTAGATGGTAAGTGGTTATCAAATGAAACATTAGATTTGCACATTATTATTGCCCAAGTATTTAACTCATTAGCTAATTCATCAATTTGATTCATAGTATATGGAGTAATAATTTTATGGGGAGAAATTCCAAACACTGCCTTTGCTGTTTTTATTCCTTTGAGTATTAATTGTCCTACAGCCTCAGGATATCTAGTAAGAATAGTGTTAGGAGAATAAGATAAATGTATCCATAATAATGGACCTTCTTGCCAAAATACTCCTGTAGGAATATTTTTTGTTGGTAATACAATAAATAATAAAGGCAAACTTATATCAATTCTATCCAAATGCATATTTTCCATATATGTTTCAATGATTTTTAATGCCTTTCTTGCTTCAGGCGTTAACATTCGGGGTGAATTTGGATCTGATGGACCTTTTAGGATATCAAATAAAGGTCCCAATTCTCCTGTTGGAATACCTAGATAAGGCCTTATCCAATTTATGTCTCCTAATAACTTTTGAAAGTCATTAAGTGATTTGAGTTGATCTACTCGTATTTGAATTTTTGGTGGACGGACCATGGTTGAGGATAATAGAACTCCTAAATAATTAATTGGAAAATTTAATTGCACTTTATCTATTGCTATCTCTAGATTATAATTTTTTAATAAGTTTGTAAGTGTGGCATAACATTCTAGCAATGTGTTTTTAGCTTTGTGTGCCAATAACACATCATCCATATAGTGAAATATTTGTAGTTCAGGATTTTGATTTCTAAGTGGCTGGATTACTTTGTTAACATAAATTTGACACATAGTTGGGCTGTTAGCCATCCCTTGAGGGAGTACTTTCCATTCATATCTCTGATCAGGACCTTCATGATTTAGTGCAGGGATAGTAAATGCAAAACGTGGACTATCCTCAGGATGAATTGGAATTGAAAAAAAACAATCTTTAATATCTATAACTAAAACATACCAAGTTTTTGGCAAAGCAGACAATTGAGGAATCCCCGATTGAGCAGGTCCCATAATGACCATTTCATTGTTAATGGCTCTTAAATCTTGCAGTAATCTCCATTTACCAGATTTCTTTTTGATGACAAAAATGGGAGTATTATGGGGAGATACAGAAGGTTGTATATGTCCTTCCGCTAATTGTTGTTTGACCAGATCATGGGCTACTTGTGTCTTTTCTTTAGTCAAGGGCCACTGAGGAACCCATACTGGTCTTTCTGATTTCCATGTAATTTTTATTGTCTCAGTGGCCCTTTGTGAAAATCCAACCCATGTCTGTCTGTTCCTTGATCTATTTGTATTGGTGCTGCTATACATTGTTCTTGTCTTTCTAATCTTTTTCCTTTCCTAAAACCTTGTCTAGCCATAATAGTGGGTGCATTTTGATTGATATTATTTGTTAATGTCAAACCTAATTGATCTAAGACATCTCGTCCCCATAAATTTACGGGAAGATGATCCAATACATATGGCTGTATAGTTCCTTCACATCCTTCAGGATCCTTCCAATCTAATAGCATTGCACTTCTATCGGGATTAGTTGCCACTCCTAGGCCTCGAAGCGATTGAGTGGCTTGTTGTAATGGCCAATGTTTTGGCCATTCGTGACGAGAGATGATGCTAAGATCTGCACCTGTATCCAGTAGCCCATTAAATTCATGTCCTTGAATATTTAGTTTTAGCATGGGGCGAGAATCTAAATTTAAAGAAAGCATAGCCCAATCTACACCTGTGGAGCCTAATCCCTTGGAACCTCTTTCTACAACATGACTGGAAAATTTATCATGTAGGCTTGGTATTATTAGTAACTGTGCTATTCTATCTCCTGGTGAAATTACTGATATACCCTTTGGAGAACTGGCTATAATTTTTATTTCACCTTCATAATTGGAATCAATTACCCCAGGACTTATCAAAAGTCCTTTTAGAGTAGAAGAGCTGCGTCCCAATAATAAGCCTACTGTTCCTTTGGGAAGAGGTCCTTTTACCCCTGTGGGAATGATTTGAACTCCCATCTCTGGAGTTAGTACTGATTTGGTGGAGGCGCAGATGTCCAACCCTGCGCTCCCTCTGGTTTGTCTGATGAGGGATCTGATGTGCTGGGCACTACCTTGATGGGGTTGCTGGGTTCCTCCAGTGCTCCGTATATTTGTGGTTTGGGGCCCCGGAGCATTGGGGCCCCCTGTCCATTTTTTGGCAACGGAGCCCGATGCCTTTGTCCACGATATTGTGGATAAACACCTTGTCCTTGTTCGTTTTTTGATAATGGAGTACCCTCTATGGTGGTTTGAGGACGGTATTCATTAGCCCAATATAATGGAGTACCCTCTATGGTGGTTTGAGAACGGCATTCATTAGCCCAATGTCTCCCTCTACGGCATCGTGGGCAAATACCCGGTATTCTACTTGTTTGATACCTAGTTTTGTTAAACCCTCCTCCTATGGGGCAATTCCTTTTAAAATGTCCTGTTTGTTGACAATTGTAGCATGTTCTTGGCCTGGCATCTAAAGCCTGTTTTACTGCAGCTGCCACAATTTGCCCTTGTTCATTAATGTCTCTGGCATCTAAAACCTGTTTTACTGCAGCTGCCACAATTTGCCCTTGTTCATTAATGTCTCTGGCATCTAAAGCCTGTTTTACTGCAGCTGCCACAATTTGCCCTTGTTCATTAATGTCTCTGGCATCTAAAGCTTGTTTTACTGCAGCTGCCACAATTTGCCCTTGTTCATTAATGTCTCTACATAATTTAATATATGTGTTTAAATCTTCATGTTTCCATGGTCTAATGATATCTCTACACCAACGATTCGCTTGGTCATAAGCCAGTTGTTTTATAAATGGCATTGCTTGTTCTGTATTCCCAAAAACTCTGGTAGCTGTTTGAATAAGCCTATCTACAAATTCAGCGTAAGGTTCATTAGCTCCTTGTATTATCTTAGATAATTGACCTTGTAAACCTCCAGGTTCTTGTAAAGACTTCCATGCCCTAACTGCATCTACAGCAATTTGTAAATATACACCAGGATCATATGCAAGTTGTTGCTGCCGATCCTCATAAGGTCCCTTTCCTAACAACATATCTAGATTTCTCTGAGGATAACCAGCTGCTGCATTTCGACTAGCCGTCTCCTTGCAAAATTCCTCATTGGCAACCTTCCATAACAGGTATTGTCCTCCATTTAGCACAGCTTTACACAAACTAGCCCAATCTGCTGGCGTCATGCTTAAGTTGGTAATGGATTCGACCAAGCTTACAGTGAAGGGTGCTTGAGGACCATAGGTTGTTACAGCCTCTTTTAGCTCCTTCACTGATTTGAAATTTAAACCCTGGTAAGTTCGCTGCCCTCCTACCTCAAATACAGGGCATACTTGAGATCCTGTCTCAGGATCCCAACTATCAACTGCGGGGGTTGGGAGTCTCTTAGCATATGGAGGTGGTGCTGTTGATTGGACACTTATGCCCTCTGGTGATAGAGTGCTGTTAGTAGCAGTCTCCTGTAGAGGTGGCGCTGTTGGTTGAACACTTACGCCCTCTGGTGATAGAATGCTGTTAGTAGCAGTCTCCTGTAGAGGCGGTGCTGTTGGTTGGACACTTACGCTCTCTAATAAAAGGGTCTTATTAGCAGTCTCCTGTTTTAACTTTTCCCCTGATAGATTTTTCTGCTCTAAACTTCCTTCCTCTGTCTCACTATCTCGAAAGACCTTCTCTTTTACTTGAATCTTTTCCTCTTTCTGACTAACTTGAGAGACTTCCTCTTCTACTTGAATCAATATGTCTTCTTCTTCCTCTACCTCTGTCTGAACTGAAGGCTTTGGACTAAGCAAACCAGATACCAACGTCCACAATGACAATGTGCCAACTGGCAGAGTCCCTGGGTTGTTCTTTTCTATTCTTTTTAAATCTTCACCATGATGGTTCCATTGTGATATATCTAACAACTCCTCCTTAAAAAGCCATGGGCTATATTCTTGTATTATATCAACGTATGCCCTGACTGCTCTTGGTTTTACTGGGAAGCTTCCTTCCTCTAACAATTTACTTAACACTCTTTCGGTTTGTTTTTTACTAATTGCTAATCCCGTATTTCTACTATAATACAACCCAACAAGATGACGCCAAACAAAACCGAGACAGAATCCAATAAAAAGGGAACCACACAAAATCATTATAACAGCCTTTCTATCCTCCTGACATATGCATCCGTCCTTTCTCCCTATCTGTTCCTCAAACGCAAATAGTTTTTCCTCAGATGTGAGTGGTTTTTCTTCCCTCTCACTCATCTCCAGGGACAGGCAAGTTAAAACAAAAACGAAGCAAAACAAAAGAGGAAACTTAGAATGGCTACCCATCCTCTCGCCCTGCCCTCAGGGGCGAGCAGTTTACTTACCCTCAGTTGCTCCCCGTGCGAGCCACCAAATGCCGAAGTCTGGCTTGGCACAAATCAGGAGCCACTTGTCAAAAAGAAACTAACTTTATTTTTAGAACTACAAACGCCAAACAAAACAGCTCCAGGGAAAAACCCTCAGAGCCCAACTGCCACCACCGGCTTCCACAAGCCTCCCTCTCCCACACCCGCCTTTCCACCTCCCACAATCCTCCTCCTCTTGAGGCCGATTGGCTGGGTTGCGTGGGCAGAGCCAAAGAAGTCACCCAATGAGCAGCTCCGTGGAGGAGCCAATCAGCTAGATGTTGCTGGGGCAGCTGTGAGCCAATCATCAGCTGGCAGTCTGAAGGGCAGGGAAACAGCCCAATGAACATCACCGCAGAGGAGCCAATCAGCTAGATGTTGCTGGGGCAGTCTGAAGCTTGCTGGCAGCTGGAAGTTTGCTGGGGCCCCTTTGGCTGTGGCTCTCAACCAAACACTTTCAGACTTGAGACACTAGGACAATCTTGCTGTTCTTTATAGTTATCATAAGAATGCCAGAAAATATTACACTTCTGTGACCTACTTTGGATGGACAGATGAAAAATGTATGAGGAAGGAGATTCATAGGTTGCACTGAACCTTGGAGTCTTTACAGACCTGGTCTCTCAGTGCTAAATCAGTATAAATAATTTAGCTCCTCAGATTCCCATGTTTTTAGGTTAGGAGGATGTTTGGCATACATTTGTTCTTCTCATGCTTCAGAGACTCTAGATCTTCTGTTTTTGGACCTCTGTGCATTCAGTGTGTCCTTCATGCACTGGCTTGATTACAACAGCCCACAACAGCAGACACAGCCCCTGCCTCTGGGGACTCAATGTCCAGTGGGGAAGACAGACATTAATCAAAGCATTAGACAAGCACATTTGGAGTTGAGTGAAGTGCGTACTATGACAGGAAGCAGAACTTATAATAAAGCTTTGTCGGGGAGGTCAGGGAAGACTTTTCTGTGGAAGCGAGAACCCAGTTCTGAAGGAGGCGTGAGATTACTAGTGGAGATATCACTGGGCCATAAGCCCGATGGCAGAGAAAATATCGTGTCAGAGAGAACACAGGAGAGAGCTGGCAAAATGATAGATTTAAATGAGACTGGAAGACAGGGGTGCTAAGGAGAGCCATAGGAGCCATGATAAGGATTTTGATCTTTACCCTTGAAGCCATAAGAAAGCTTGAACAAATTTCAAGCAGCACTGCAGGGTGACCAGATGTCCAATTCAAACATCTTTCTCTGGCTGAAGAGCCCATCACTTTCCATCTTTAGTGAAATCATGTTACTCGGTTGTACAGGGCTATCTCCTGAGGTTCACAGAGAACAATATCTGGGCCCTACCGCCAGTTTTGGCTACTATAGCTAAATAATCATTAAGTCGATCCTCAGATTCAAAGGGATAAGGAAATGTTACATATTTACTTCTAATGATGCCAGATTATTTTGGGTTATTTGATAAAGATACTTAAAAGGGAATCCAAAAATTTGACCCCTATGATCTGATTTAACCTTGACATTTATGGACACATGCAACAAATATTTATTGACACCTGCTGCACACCAGGGTCTAGTCTCAGCATTATGGATTCAGTGGCTAACAAGACATACACTGTGCTGCCCTTGGGGAGCATGTATCCTAACAGAGGAGACACACCATAAACCAGCAGAGAAGGAAATGTGGAATGTGATGCCAGGTAGAGATCACTGCCCTTAGATGAGTCAAGCACCTTGAAGAAATAAAGGAATAACAGAGGGTACAAGTTTTGAAAAAGTGATGGGGAAATCCTTCCCTAGTTGGTGAAATTTTAGCAGAAATCTAAATGAAGTGACTATGAGACCTGACGAAAAAGCATTTCAGGCAAAAGAAACAATGAGTGCAAAGGGTTCAATGTTGGAATAGACTTTCCTGTTAAAAGAGCAAGAGGCCAATCGACTTGAGTGGCATGAACCGAGAGCAAAATGGTAGGATGAGGCTGGGGACCAGACAGTCTATGGTTGCACTAAATTGCAGTCAAGGGTACTTTTATATTCCATACTCCAGGGTCCTCACATTTGTCTACCTGCCCAACATGTAGCATCAAGAATACATATTGGCAGATCACTTTTGCCATGTCCAACTGCACGACATTTGTTTTAACATAGCAGTCTCTATTTGCCTTTTATTCAATTTCTACCAATCTCTATTTCCACTAAAATGTTCTTTCTGTCTTCTCTCATTCTCCTTTCAGTGGAGAGTACCAGACTACCATTATGTTCATTTCAATTGGTAAAATTTTTTATTTGTTTTTGTTTCGCTAAAATGTTTCTTTTTTAGAAATTGGCACCACCGTGCACTTCAAGCAAAAAGGTATGGTTTTATTTCAAATTACCTTCTAAATGTTAAAATTAAGATTTCACAGGAATATATTGTGGTCTTATATACTTGAGTTTATTTCACTTCAGTAATTTGCAATAATAATTACCATAGCACATTTAGCACTGTTTTTTTTTTTCCAAGTAGTAAGTTTTCTTCTTTACAAAAATTCCCTGGTCTAATCCATAACCCCTGTTTTGCTTTTGATACCCGTTCACTTTTAAATACCTGAGATCCAGCTAGTTATTCTATACCCTGCTCTCCCCTTGTCCCTTACTGTCTATGGTTAGCTCTTGCAGAGCTGACTTTTTTTTTTTTAATAATAGCTGCTTAATGACAAGTGCTCTTAGGAGAGACCCAAAGTCTATTTTACAGTCACTTGTCTGTTAGATATTCAAGTAAATATGTTGTTAAATATAACATCTAGATATCAAGTAGATATCCAGATATCTCTTAAAATGAAACACGTGAGCAGTGAATATTTCCTCCTCTCTCATCATTTTCCCAGGTCTTTATAAAGCCTCATGATGCTGCAGTACATCTGGGCTAGTGGGTCCTCCTACTGTCCCATGTCCACCAGCCATGTGACATATCATGCACATACTCATCTCTACAAGGACAGGGCAAGCAGATCAAAGCTGCATAAATGGATCCAAGATGCAAACAATTACCATGTCTGCAGTGCCCCCTACACAATGGATAATCCCCAAAAGTTTGTAACCCTAGACCAGAGCCACAGAGGCACGTATGTGGCCAGGCACCGCACTCCTTAAGTCCTGTGGTCACGCACTTGATTGGTAATTGTCTCCTAGGAAGGTGTCTCCTCTCTGAATCTCAAAAAGGAATGAGACAACCAAGATCACTTACAATAGAGAAATCATTCTTGCGGGCCCCAAGCCTTCTCAGCCTCAGGAAGCCACAGAGATTATAAGGGCTATGGTGCTTACTCCCACAAAAGGTCCAGCACCTTGTTTATGGCCAGTTCTAGCCTGTCCTCAAGAAGGCAGCAGGAAAGAGGCAGCCAGGAATATATACTAGGGAAGAGCATTATCTGAGGCAAGAAGGCACAAACTATTGTCTTCTTCTGCTCTTCTCTCCCCAGTGCTATGATTCCCAAATTACCACTCACATTTGAATCTTACTTGCCTAGTGCTGTTATGTGATACCTTAGGGCTTTGATGTGGATGATGACATAGGCATAGTATTTTTCTCATAATTTCAAAGATCATCAACATAAACTGCCAGCCAGGGGTGGTGGCACATGCCTATAATTTCAGCGGCTTGGGAGGCTGAGGCAGGAAGATTGGGTGTTCAAGGTCAGCCTCAGCAAAAGCGAGGGGCTAAGCAACTCAGTGAGACCCTGTCTCTAAATAAAATACAAAATAGGGCTGGGGATGTGGCTCAGTGGTTGAATGCCTCTGAGTTCAATCCCTGGTATGATATATATATATCATACCAGGGAGATATATATATATAAACTGCCAATGTCATCAGAAGTAGGACCTGAAAGTTTTTAAACTAAGTGTGCCATATATATGATGCCATTTTGATGGGAAAGATGTTATGATTCCATATTTACTATGAGACTAGTTCAGTCCACCAAAATCTTACTTTATAGAGGGTGGAGAAAGTGCATGAATGGTCCAGATTAAATCCTAAAACCCAGGGCTCAAAGGGAGAATCAGTATTTTCCTTCCTCTAATTTGCTCCACCCTGGTGATTATAGACTTTAATCCATAATTCAATCACCCAGGAGAAGTGGTACTGGCAGAAAATGGTCAGCAGGTGGCGCCAAAGTCCGTCTTCTCATTCTTCCCTATCAACATGGCTTCCCAGGACCCCAGCGTGCCTTAATTTGCACACCTAGATAATATCGAAGATCCATACTTGGGAGATTCTGTAGATTATTGCTCTCCTTCGTTTAACAATTGTTTTATAAGTTATTTAGACTTTTATTTTCAGTCACTTCATCAGCCCTTAACAGTTCTAAAAAGGATTCAAACTTAAACTCCTCAAACATTTTTTCTTCTAATATGGCTTCTTAAAATATATATATATACATATATATATATACACACACACACACACACACACACACACACATGAGAGTGTGTGTGTGTGTGTGTGTAGGAATAAAATATGCCTAATTCTGACTCCTTCATGGCTGAAAAGAATTCCCAAGGATCATTGATGGCATGATGAAGACCACTTTGAATAAATCTAGTCCTAAATCCAGGAAATGGGCCCTAAGGACTCAGAAGAAGCAACAGAAAACTGGTCCAATTTGAATTACAAAGTACCTACAAGCACACACACTACAAAACAGGTGGTGAAAAACCCACCCACCTGTCCTTTCTTTGAGATTTTGCTGAAAAACAAGACTCAGTATCCTACATCAGATTTGTAGTGTAGAGACTTGTCAAAAAAAAAATTCTCATAACCCCCAATTTTCGGATGTTTTATCAATCTTGCCCTGAATTACAAGTTTTGCCCTTTTTTAAGCATTGATGTGGCAAAGCCCAATCCAGTATTTATCTTGGCACAATCTCACTTACCCTACCAGGTTGAGAATCTTGACCTAGTGTGTTGACTCACGGCTTACAGTGTTGCAGCTGAATTGTGGCCCTGATGGTCAAACATTAAAGCCTTGACCCCATTCACAAAACAATACCTTTCATTCAGGTTGGTATTTCATTCATTTTTGTAATCTGAACATCTGTGTCAATAATAATAATAATGTTACCATGTACTGAATATTTATCAGAAACCATACATTTCGTGTACATGCAAACATATAACACATATGTACAATGTGGTTAACTATCAAGACATGATATTTGTCTGTTATATGAAAAACATGTAGCAAGTTTTTATATTGTGGTTCTATTTGCCCATCTATTCTTAAGGCTAATTTATGTTTGCAGACTCTTGCTTTCATTATATCTGTCAGTATATGAAAGCACTTGCTGAGCCTGGCCATCTGGCATGGGAAATAAGATTTATCATTTGCATTTCTACAAATAAGCAGAAATTTTGTAACTATGAACTAAAACATAATTAATGATTTTGCTGATTATTCTTCCCTGAAATAGCCATTAACTGAAGTAGTCTCCTATGTAGTCATATATATCCATAATTGCATACGCACTTGTGATGATTCCCCAACTATCACGCACTTACCCTGGTATTTCTCAAGTCTGTTTACTCTCAAAATCAATTATGACAAGAGCAAGCCACATAAGCCATCAAATAGCTATATGAAGGCACTTAATGAATAATAATTGATAGAAATGAAGATACTTTAAACAAATTCACACAGTGCATTTCAAATATATAATGACATTATGAAGGATAAAATGAAAGATTATTAACATAGTCAAATTGGAATTTCCTATTATAATACAGAACAACATATGAAGGTAAAAAGTAATTATGTATTATATGTACTAAAAGACCAATAATATAAGTGTATATATAACTATAATGTAGATATTTCTCTGTGTGTATATATATATATAGATGTACATGTATGTATATATAGATTCATTAGTAAGAATGTTACTTGTGAGCATGCTTATTCAGATTGATAACTTGTTGAGAGTCTTGCTAAATTTGCTGAGGCTGGCCTCAAACTTTCAATGCTCCTACCTTGGTCTCCCACGCTGTAATTTTTGCTTTCTTAAACCATTTGAATAAAATGATGAGACTAGTCTTGTTAGCTTTCCCCAGATACCATTCAGTTCCCAGATGTCAGGAAAACAATTCAGCCTGACTTAACGCTACAAATTAGATTATGGAAATAAGCAAAAATGGACTTTTTCTGAAAACCCTTTTCACACTATCCCTGAGGCAAAACAGAAATTGCTTTTGCTTTACTCTGTAGGACCTTAATGTGTGTGTGGTTTTGGGTTTTGTTTTGTTTTGTTTTGTTTTTGTTTTGAAAGCCTCACTTATGCAACACTGCAAACAAATGTGCCAATAAGCTCATCTCACCCTGTGTATGCAGAGGGTTAAAACATTGCTACCAGGCCAGGAGCCTGGGGATTTTTCTTGAAGAAAGTTTGAATGTTCTCAAAGTCAGCAGGTATAGGGGGAAGGACATGGAGAAGGTGGATAGGGAAGGACAATGAGCTGAGCCTCAGGACACCTGGACTCCAGCACTAGTCCACAAATGCTAATCAGGTGCCTTATGCAGCATATATAATCTTGAACCTGAAATGGACCCTTTGATAATATGATCCCATAGCTAATCAGAAAATCAGAGAATTAGTTGGTTGATTAATTTGTTTTTATTGTGCCTTCATAGCTTTATATGTGATAAGCTCATTTTACATAGTACTTATGCTGTTCTAAGTTTATACATGTTCATATTTTTAAATAATATTCTCAATATTTTCAAGAAGGCATTTTAGCCAAAAATATTCTTTCAAAATCATTTTTGCAAAAAAAAAAAAAAAAAGGATGTTCCCCTTTAGTTTCTGTTTGCACTGGCTGTCATTTTAATCAAGCCCAAGTTTCATTTGTCAAATGTTTGACAGAGACTCACCAAGGTACGTGGCCATTGAGCTACACAGTGTCCTGGTGTCAGACAACACCTCGGAACCAGATGCAGGTTAGAAACCTCAGCTTCTCTGCTGACAAGTGGTATCAACTTTTACCATGGACTTAATCTCTCTCTGACTCCATTATTTCACTGGAAAGTGTGTTTTATTCTAACACCCACCCCATAGCACAGCTGTGTGCTTTTATTTATTAAGAATTTATAACAATACCTTGTAGTGAGTGCTGCATAATCATTTGCTGGGTTTGTTTTATTGCTATTGCTTTTATTATTTGCATAAAACATAGATTAAGAAACCATTCTTGAATTCAGCATTTTCCTGTTAGCCTACCTTCAATCTGGTATGTTTGTAAACAGTTTTGGGGAAATTCACATACCAGAAGATGCTTCCATTGCACTTGCAAATCACAGATTTACACACACACCACACACATTGATCTGCATATGTATCCTAAAAACTTCAAATTACAGTCATACCAGTTTCTTTTTTGAATATCATTGTCGAGCTATGTGGCTTTTAAAGCCAGTCTCTGCAGTGAAAATGTTTTTATTTCCTTTATTGGAATACAAACAGAACAACACAAAAGGAGAAGATGGACAAACAAAGCCCAGGAGACACACTCCTGAGTTGAACCCACAAATTCTGCCCCCATCCTATTCTTGCCACCAACACACAAACTCCTTCTCCTCCTTCCTCTCGTCCCGCTTTCCCCTCTCAGACCCACAGTCACATCTCCAGTTACACTCAGGTGGCAGCAGGGAATACAGCTGCCATGCCAGGCTCAATCCTGGGTGAGTTCAAATCAGTTGTGCTCCAGGTTTGAACCTGCCTCTAAATCCCCCAGGTTTGGGTGGGTTGTTTGTAGGTTTTGATTTTTAAAAGATCAGTGAAGAATCTGGGCAAGATGATCCCTGCTTCCATTCCTGCTTCCTCGTAAGATTATATAGTGTTTCTGCCTTGAGAAGGGGCCACCCATCCATAAAGTTTCTTGGTTATAATGTCCTTCCCAACTGACAAATAATTAATACTTCTCCCCCAATAAACAAGGGAGTCAGGGGCAGCTCCAGGTTTTATTGATGCTGTGAAAAATTGACAGGAACAGCCCACTCGGGCTGGTGAAGTACCCTCGTAGATGCATCACCTGGGGCAGAGCATGCAGAAGGAGGCTGGGTGAACAAGAGCCTGTAGCACCGCCAGACAGCAGTGACAGCCAGCTAGGGACTGCTTCAGCAGAAGCACTTTGTATGTAGAGGCAATTCAACAAATGATACCTCTTAACTTACTTGGACCTCAAGGAGGACAAGGATAAAGGAAAGGTTTTCAGCCCTTCCCGGCCTGCATGTAAGAGCACTGACGTTGTGGCCTCAGTCCTGGCCAGGCCTCACCTCCGACAACATCAACAGTCAGCTGTGACCTGGATTGGTCAGGATGTAACTTCTCTTTTCTCTCTCTCTCTCCTTTTATTGTTCTGCAGGACCTGGGTCGGTGAGAGGAATAAATGGATCCATCAGTCTGGCCGTACCACTGTGGCTGCTGGCAGCATCTCTGCTCTGCCTTCTCAGCAAATGTTAATAGAATAAAAATTTAAAAATAATTTAAAAAACACACAAACATGCGTCACACAGGATACAGAGAGAGAGAGTGGGAGAGAGAGCGCGCGCGATGGGGGGAGACTGTTTATTTCACAACTTTGTGTGTTTATAAATGAAGGGGGGAAATATGAAAATGAAGATGAAAATACAACATTGGAAACAATTTTAAAGTCCATCAATAAAAATTTGGTATGATCAGGGTGGGAAAAGCTCTACCAGGATGTGTGTATATCTACTAAGGAAATGAATGCCGTGCTAAGGACATCCAGATGTTGTAAAAACAGGACAAGTAAAGAAGTACCAGATGGAGACTGACTCCCCCACGCACACTTATCCTTCCTTCCTTCATCCTTCGTCATCTGTGGGGAAAAAAATAAGGTCTTGCCTTTGGTGTTATACTTCCATAACTTTCTATTGTGTTTTCCATTCAAGCTGACCTGTAGCCATTTCAGACTCTCCGTGGAGTCTTATGTTCAGCCTTTTATCAGACTCTCTTGCCTCCGCTATCTCTCCAACTTTTGAGATCATCCCCTCTCCCTCCAGAGTATTCTATCTCCCATGCTCATTCCAAATAGTCCCTTTTTGCCCACCCACCCCAACTCTCTTCACCCCCTCCAATCCCCCCTGAGCACCAATCACGCCGCAAATGCTAGGAAGTGCCATTTTAATTTTCTCCACTGTGTGCGTGTTGCTCAAGTCTCTCCCTCTCACGTGGGTGTACATGTGTGTGAGCGTGTGTGTGTCTCTCTCTAAAGCATGCCAAGGGAATGGTCCATGTGTACATAGACTCATCGTGCTGTAGATACTGTCCTGCATTGTAATTGTGAGATGCGGCTGTAACCAGTTGCTGGGGGAGATGGCAGGGAGGGAGGCAAGGAGCAGAGGCCCTCCCCAGTCCACGCCTGTCACATGACATCAGTGTGTATTCAAACCAAGCTGTGCCCCTTCCAAGGGCAGGACCCCATATTCCTCCCAATCCCATCATCAGAACCTAGTCAGGAGTCACTCAGAATATCACTGTAAATGAAAGTGCCTACCATTGATGGGGTGAGCAAACAGTGGGAAAAAAACAATTAGTGATGGGGATGAAATGGCCTAGGAGAGAAGGTTTCTGATTTCACTCTTATTGCATAAGTTTGAGGGTTTCAGATGTTTTCCAGTGTTTAACAGGCTGAGCCCTGCTCTGCTGCAGGGCTGAGCAACATATATTGAGCAAATCCCCAGAAACAGAAAGGTCTCAAGTGTTATCTCCTATCTGGAGAATGATAAGCCACATGGAGATCCTAAGCAATCCTGTTTTGCCTCCTCCCTAACCTTCAAATAACACTGCATTTGCCCCATGGATCCCCCTGAGCAGAGATTGTTTCCTCTTTCAGATCAATACAGTGAGAGTGAGCAAAATAGGCAAAGTAGACAGATGCCCAAGTCCCATCCCATGTTCTGAAGATACTGTCAGAACATTAAGAAAAAGCATCGGCTATACCAAAAGGGAATTCACTCCTTAAGATCCTTTGCAGATTTTTGTTCTGATGTTCTTGGCTAACTCTTGATTTGGCCATGCATGTCATCCCCCTGCTGCTGTTCTACTGATATCTGTAGGACCACACTTTTTTTTTTTTTTTTGGTACCAAGGATTGAACCCAGAGACACTTAACCCTGAGCCACATCCCCAGCCCTTTTATTATATTTTATTTAGAGACAGGGTCTCACTGAGTTGCTGAGGCTGGCTTTGAACCCCCAATCCTCCTGCATCAGTGTCCCAAGCCGCTGGGATTACAGGTGTGTGCCACTGTGCCTGGCTGTAGCACCACTCTTCTTGATGATTCATCATTATCCTAGACCAGACCACTAGAAATTGCATTATATTCACCTTTCCTGCTCTATTTAAATTTATGTCTCTGAGAATCATCTTGATATTCACACTGAAATAAGAGCTCATTCCTTCACCAGAAGATCTGAGCAACTTGTAATTAATTTAGGCAGAAATTGTCTGAATACCACAAAGCTTGGCATTACCGCATCACCATAGATCTTACAGGGAGAGCTGGCACTCTGCATATAGACTTCTTTGTCTACATGAAACCAACTGCTGCTCTGTTAGACTACAGGATGTACTGGAAATGGTCAGCTCATGACGGGGAAGAGGATTATTGTTGAGGTCATTATTGAAAGTAATTTCACAGAACAAATGTGGCAGCTCATCAAGTTTTCAAATCTTGATAATAGCTGAGACATGATATTAAATGAAAAACTTTATTAGCAGAAAGAGGAAGGAAGGAAAGAGAGAAGTAGGAGAGAGATGGAAGGAAGAAAAGAAGGGAGGGAGGGGCAGATCTGAGAAGTATTTAAAAATCTCTTCTAGGTGGTTCTATGGTTTGTTTTGGATGCATATCACATTCTTCTTTTAGGATTTTGCTGTTTAGAATTGAAAACAGAGGACAAATTTGACATGGCAGTAAGAGTACTTATGGCAGATCATGAGATAGGGCAGAAATTCTTATCCAAGAAGGCAGCTAGTCAAACACAGGGAAAGCGAGCCATACTCCTATGCAGCATCAATTTATTGACAATCAGGGATTTCTCTAACAGTTTGGTCTTCTTTGTACAGGAACAAAGGTTATTATTACCTTTGATGGTTGAAGAAGCTGTCATACCCTTAAGTAGAAACCAAGAGAGCACATGGTGATTTAAAGATACAGGAAGATAAAAAGAGCAGGAATTGATTTCAGTACCATTCATTATCAGTTTCAGGAACAGAGCCTGTGGCATGTTACAAGCTTTAATGCACAGCAGGCCTTTTTACTGTTTCTATCTTATCATAAGGACCAGGTTAGTGGAAGGAGCATGTCCATTGGAAGAAATGTCTTGGCCATTGCTCTCTTGGTTTTTACATGGTGGACCATAAATTAAACATACATTTTCAAAATATGGTATTTGCCCATATCTAGCAGGATCTGGGATTTGAAAAAAAATTTTCTACTTGCTCCTCTTTCATCACTGGCCCTAGAAATCTCATAAGTTTAAGAATTTCTCTAAGTAATGTGGGGAATGGAGGGAAAGATAGCTTGGAGAAAGGTCTCAACAGAAGACTTCTTGGAATTGAGTTCATCATATTGCCATAACTTCTACCCCCAGCCCGCAGCATCTTGTCCTTTGATAATCAAAGCACTGAAAAACACCAACTATTTGGAAATACCATATTGAGAGAAGTGGAAAGCATCTAATAATGTTAATGGCCAATACGTTTTGCATGCTTTTCATACAAAGTGAAACTCTACCATTCACAAAGTAAGATCCTTAGCCCCAACTTTCAGTGATGTGGATATTACCTTGACCCAGGGACTTCTTGAAGGATGAGAACTAGCCTAGGTTTCACAACTGCAGAATTGTAAATTAGACTCTGTTCAATTCTTCATCAAGAGGCCTTGCTTTATTGGAGGACTTTTTTGTTTTTGTTTGTTTAAGATATAAAATCCCTCTGTCCTAAAAGAACTAAGGCATATGGAAAAGTGGATGTGTTTTCTGTTGGGAAGGATTGTTCTATTGGCCTTTTCCAGAAGAATTCTTGAACTTGAACTCTCCCTTACTATGGGCTTTTTAAATTATTATTATTATGTGATCAGACAACTGGGGCTATTTATAGAGACCTTGTAAAAGTACTCGTGATTTTCATGTTCTTGGAGGACAGAAACAAAAATCTGTTTCACCTCCAAAAATGGACTTACCTCCTTTGCACATAAAGACAAAACTCCTCAGCATGAAATGATTTGAGTTGTTACCCACCAAGTTGTTAACCTTCTTATCTAGAGTTGCAGGCACAACCCTGAACTGATTAGGGCTCCACCATTTCTCTGGGCTTGTCTCCCTGAATTCCTCATTTTGTTCTTTGCAGGCTTTGAATTATTTGTGGAAAAATAATATATGTGTGTATGTATTTTTTTTAATCTTATCTTTACAGATGCTATATTTACAATAATGTATGTATTATAAGAAAAATTTAGAATAACAGCTTAAACTTAAAAGAAGAAAGTGCAGAATTTGGTTTATTTAAAGAAAAAAATAGCTATGTTTCATAAGGAAAGACATGGAGCCCCATTTTTTCCCACTTTTAAATTGTTTGCTGACAGATCAAATACTATGGGAATAACCAGGTCCTCATTTTTTTTTTCTTCATCTTCGTAAGCTTTTAGCCTGGATTGAGTCTTGGTCCCCAGTAAGTATCAATTTCTACAGCGAGTATAATGCTGTAACTGGCCTAAAAACTATTAAACATTTGAAGACAAATTAGCAGACCACAAAAATAGTGAGATAAGACCCTGAGTTAAGAAGCACAAATCTAGTTTAGGAAACCCCATTCTTTCTTCAGTATTTAAAATATTTCTCCTCCAAAGACCAATTGCCCCTGTAATGTAAATTTTCCATCATGGTTGGCACCCTATCCATAAACATCTCACTAAATGCAAAATGGAGTTTACATTTATGTGCATACTAGTGGAGGAGAAGTAAACTATTCTCATTTGCATTTAGCTATGCTGTTCAAATGTCGCCAACTGAAATTCAAAAAAGAATTTGTTTTCACCAGGCAAAGTACATCACTTTCCTCTTGGCAAGGAAGCTGGTGTTAACATTAGGTTTAGGTTTAACATTTACACCAGCGAAATGTTTATGGATATTGTGGGAAACGTATTTTAAAATCTTGATTTCTTTTCAGCGCATTTACATACTGTGTGCTGATTAATAAATTAGGGACCAATCATGTGTAAATCAATGTAAATCACTAGTTTATGTACATAATACAAACGATGTAAACTTCATTTTTCATGCAGAGGCCAAGTTCAGTTAAACCCATAAATCTTAAAGGAAAAAAAAATCAAATAAAGTAAAAGCAAAGCATGTCACAGGTCAAAATGGGAAGAAGGAGGAACAGAATGCCCAAACGCAAGGTTGTCTCAGCCAAAGAAAGTAGAGGACAGGGGCACCTACAGGTTTCCATGACGATGCAGTCACAGTTAAGGGTTACCTCCTTGTTCCTTCAAGACATAAGTGCAGATTCTCCCAGCTGCAGCTGTCACCATCATTTTCTCACGGGATCCCCCAGCAAGGGAGTAAAGAGTAAGAGAGTGTTTGGGGGCTCCTGTGCCTATTCCATCAGCTCTCAGGCATCTGGTTATTTCTCCCTCACCCCAAATCCAAGGAAGTCAGCCATACCTTGGTGAGCACAATACTACCCAGTTTCTGTTACCCACTCAACAAAAGCATTGGGAAAGCTTCTCCGTCATCTGAATTCTAATAAATTGTTAGGTAGAAGAAATAGGTGACATCCTTGAGAAATATCTCGCTGAGTCATCTTCGAAAAAATAACTGCCTTTGCTTTATCTAATACTCTTGTGTTCCAACACATCTATACTGAATTCTACAAATAAGAAACAGAATCACTTCATTTTGAAGTTTCTCTCTCAGGCATTATCTCTTACAGGCTTTCTGATGTGCCTGATGTGTTTAACAGAATTATATATATATATATAATATCCCTGTCCTATAATCTGAACAATTGGTAGATTACAGGTCACTAAAAAAAAAAAAAAAAAAAATATGACTTCAGGAACCACATGAATGTTCTACCAGGACTGTTCTTGAAAGAAATTTAGGTCACATTAACATGAGACTTAAAGTGCTCTCCGCCACCTAAGATAAGTGATAACTTGAACGTGGAGGTGTATTGGATTGGGAGTCAGGAAAATTGGGCTGTAAACCGAGGCCTAGTCATAAAAGAGCTGTATGACACTAGCAAGCCTTTTAACTTTCCTGAATCTTGGTCTTCTCACCCTGAAAGTGAGGTATTTGAATGACATCTTTAGAATCCCTTTTGCCTCTAAACTTGGATCCTGAATAAGAATTTAATACTCAGTGCTGTGCTCACCTAACCGTTCATTCTAAGCTGCTGTTTGTCATCTCCAGTTTGATCTCATAACCTTCATCCTAGCAACTCCATTTCAAAATCTAAAACTTTCTAGGGAACAGGGTCTCGGGACTGACTCTATAATTCTCTTCTGACCAAAACTTCTTAGTAATCTAGAGAGGTGATATATTCAGAATAAACTGAGGGCTTTGAAATAGCTAGGGCTGTTTCCTTGTTTATAATATTATAAAATCTAACTGTTGAACTATATCCTAATGACCTTTCATAGGAAGGAAAATAGCCAGATTGGGCATTATGCATGTAACAAATGAGGAAGTTGTGCATATGAAAGGAAACATCGGTTTTCTTTCATCCTGGGCCAAGCGCCTCATTATAGTAAATGTGTGTCCTTGGAAACTCTTGGCTTGTGCTGATGGCAGTAAGCATGTGGTCTGAGGCAAGTTCAATAGGCTGGTCTGTGAGAAACAGACAAGACAATACATTTTGTTTGGGAGAGAATTTCTCATGGGATGAGTTTCCTGAACTTGAGTTACAAGCTGTGAAATCAGGCAGGTGGATGGAGAGCAAAAGGCCTTGTTTTTTAAAAAGTGCAGGTCTGTGCTGTTTAAAGAAGATAACCTGAAAATAAGACCAAAATAAACACATTTTGAAAGGCCACGGTTGAAGACACAAAAAGCTGTCGTAAAAGCTGAAATCAAATGTGAAAGTCAAGCTCTCTGCGAAGAGGTTTTACAGGAAGGATGGTTTTTGAGGCAGTGAAGGAGGAATTATTTTCTTGTGCCATGTTGTGGGGTGGACTGAGCATAGCCTCACTTATCCCAAGCTATCCTAGACGCTCAGTTTAGCATCTGTCCAAAGCAATCTTTTCATTTAATGCCTGAAAGAACTGAAGGAATTTGAGTGTCCAGGCACTGAAGAGCAGGATTTATTCATGATTTTCCAAGTGATGCACTAACATCACTTGGTGTAGCTAAGGGTGGACCAGGGCTTAAGGTACTCATGACGCTCTCTTGAAGTGGGAATAACCCCCATCCCCCACCCCTGCTCCCATCCCTTGGCCCACAGGACAACTTCCCATTTCCACAGTTATGTCACAGTTACCTCTTTTGGGTGGTGCTCCTGAATCCACTCCTACAGCTACATTCTTCTTTGAATAAGCCCTCTCTATGTAAAGCCAGGCACAGTAAAAATCTGCTTCTTGCAAATGAAGAAAACATTTGGAACCACTAGCTTCAGGCACTGATCCCAGGATATTAGGAGTCTTTTATGAACCCACTTCCCTAAGTCTTGAGAATGTGAATGGTTTCTTCCTGGCAAGTTGTGGCCAAGTTCTGCTCCCTAAGTATTTACCGGGAGTGAGGAGGCTGAAGGGAGGAGGTTGCAGGGGGAGAGAAGCAGAGGACACCTCCAGCCTCTTCTCCCCACCCTGCTTCATCCTTTCCTTCTCTCTGCTCTCCTGAAGGGTGTAAAAATCCTGCTCTTGGTTAGAATTCTCCTTATTAACAGTGTTATATACATATAAATATATATATATAAATATATTCCTTTTTTCAGCCCTGTAGACATGAACTGATATTCCCTTGATGATACAAACACATGGCCATTTTTTGGTTTGGGTTTTTTGTTGCTCAAGGTATTTTATTTTTGTTTATTGGGTGGATTTTTTTCCCTGGATACTAGCTCTGTGAAGGAAAATAAAAAGCGCAGTTGTGTGTTAAAAAAAAAATTAAAATTAAAAAAAGCTTTTTTTTTCTTTTCTTTTTAAATGTATTTAAATTCTGTTTCTCTCTTCTGTTACTTTACACGTATGAATGCTCTGCTCTTCTGTGAACTTAAAACAAAATGAAATAAACGTGAAAAGGAGATGTGTCTGCATTGGCCTGTGTCAGTGATCTTGGGGTTGGCTACACTGCTTCTTGAAAGTTTTTCATGAGCAAGTTAGGAAATGATATTGAGCATCTCGTCAGGGAGGGGTAAACAAAATACTGAAAAATCACTTGGAGGCTTTCTAACATTTCTTCTACCCAGAAGTAAACACACTATTTACAATAATTGTCTTCAGCTCAGCAAAGATATTCTCTGAATTCCCCCTTTTCCCTCTTCCTTAAGAGATTATAACAAATTACCACAGGGAAGCTTCATTAAAACATTAAAGAAGTTTGTGAGTGAGACTTTGACTGAGAACTTGGAATATGAAATCCAGCAACAACAAAACATTAGGGAGTACAACCTTTCTTTAAAGTATCCATTACAGGAGTCATTGTTAAGGTTTAGCTTTTTTTTTTTTCCAACTTTTTTTATTGGTGCATGCATACTGATGGGATTTGTTGTTACATAATTGTACATGCTCACAATACATAATATAACAATATAATTTAAGGGTTAGTTTTAATGAGCTCCTATGTGATAGTGGCAGGAGGAATTAATTTACCTCCATAAACCACTTATTATTTCTACTTGTAAAAAAAAGTTTGTTTTCTACTCTTGCTGTGAGCTACTATCTTCACATGATGTTTCTAGAATCTTCATAGAATCCCTATAGCATTAGACAGGACCGATAGGAGATGGCAAGAGAAAACAAGAAACAAGCAATCTATGTTTGAAAGAGGTGAGGTTTTGGCTAATTGTATATTAGAAGAGACTGATATACAATATACTCCTCCAAATCAAAGCAAGTCTGAAACACCTCTAAGAGAATGGATCTCAATTTGAGGTGATGGGGAGGAGGGAAGGGAGGAATCGTACTCAGCTTCCATAAGGAGAAAAGCATCTCAAAAGCAAACTGTCCCTGTGGTTCAAAGAGACAGATGAAGAGCCCAGTCTCCCCACTTTTGAATTTTATTAAAAAATTTGAAAATGCCTTTCTGTAACATGGTTACCGGACTCAGACTCAAGGTAAAAATCACAATCATCAAACAAAACTGCCCTCACTTCGGACACCAGCTGCATTTCTGGATTAGATAAACCAGCTGACTACAAACTCAAAGTTTCTTACTACCCCTGCAGGTTCAGGAGTTTGCTAGAATGACACCGAACTAAGGAAAGTAGTATACTTAGAATTTTAATTCTAGTACAGCAAAAAACAAAACTCATTAGAAGCAGTCAATGGGAAAAACTCACAGGCGAGGTCAGGGAGAGTTACAAATGGGACGTTTCCATTGTCTTCTCCCCAGGGAGTTAGGACACAAGTCCTACTAGCACTCTAATGTGTGATATCAGTGTATTGTTAACTAGGAAAGTTGTTGTTCAAGGCTTCTTTTTAAACCTTATAGAGGCATGACAGAATGAATCAGCCACATGCTTGAATATAATCTCCAACTCCTCTCCTTTGCTCAGAGGTTAGGAAGACATCATGAGATTCAAAGCCCCAATCTGCTAATCACTTGGGCCAACTTTCTAGTGCTGCCAGCCACCATCCTGAGTCATAAACTACCTAGGGGCACACCACGAGTCTGCTCTTAAACATCAATTATCAGGTGTCCAACATGAATAACAGAGGAACAGCTATCTCTTGGAAAATTTCAGAGAATTAGAGTTAATTTGCTTGTGAACAAAAGCCAACCAAAATCTTTATGATGTATTTTTCATTACCAAAAAAAAAAAAAAGAAAAAAATTGAAACCTCTTTCCAGATGGCCTGAGATTTCATTTCCTTAAAGTCACAGTAGACCCAGGATTAGAAAGTCAGCACATCCTTGGGCTTCCCTATCAATAGTGCTTCACAATAAATTTTCTATTACATCCCCATTTTCTACTCCCTTTACATCTCTCTCTATTAAAGTATGTCTGAAGCAGCTTGTGAAGACTGAAAATGAGGTGAGTCTTTGACTCTAATTTGTTATGGAAGGAACCTGTTTTTTTTCCACCTTTGTGATTCTTTTGGAGCTAGCACAGGGCATACCACATGCTTAGCCAACATTTGTCACAATAAAATTGAGTTGTGTTCAATTTCTCCAATGAATCTACTGGATGTGGAATTCTTACCTATCAATCACTCTGATTTTACCATAGTTATGGAGGATTTCTGAAGCCAAGCCTGTGAAACAAAAAGATGGATCCTTGCCTCACATTAAAAAAAAGAAGAAAGAAAAAAGAAAAAAAAAACGATCTGAAAACTGTCACTCAAACATGAAAGACTTAACTTAGTGGCCTGGAAGCCCAAGACTGGTGTATTAATGGTCATGGATAGGAAAAGACCTCTTCAATTTCCTTTTTGAAGTCTTCTTTTCTACTTTTTACACTAGCTACTGGCCAACTGGCAAAACATTTTATCTGTGTCCTAGCCTTTGTCCAGGATTTCTTGTGAACCCTGGGTACTATTTCTGAGGACACACATTGGAAGAGAACATCTAACTTAATCTGATTTTATAGATGTAGCTGTTCTCCATGAGGAGGCTCTGCTGACTAGTCATTTGCTTTCAGAATAAAACTTCAGTTTTTATTCTACAAGACCATAAAATTTTGACCAACTATGCCATCTTTACTTTGCAACATTCTACCTGCTTTTTTCCCTATCTAATTTCCTCATCCCCAGATCAAATAAGAAATCCACTAATTGTATAGTTCTTTAGGTTCTGTCCCCCAACTACCACCACCAAAAAAAAAAAAAAAAAAAAGTTTGAATTAGTGGTAGCAAACACAGGAGGCAGACCCTGATCAGAAACTCAAGAATGGAGAAAAATACTACTCAGGTTAAGTTACGACTCTGAGCAATTCCAGTTTGAGTCATCAGAATCTGTCAGGCAATTGTCACTAGAAAATCTTCTGTAACCACAAGTTCCATCCAGAAACTATGTACACTCCAAATCCCTAGCATATGAACAAACTTCCCAGTTCTTTCATTATATTATGACTTTTAGACAACTAGCCCAAACTACACTAGAGAGTTTTCCTCCTTAATCTTAATATACAAACCCATAGCCTTTACTAGCAATCAGGAGATTGTAGAGTCTTCAGGTAGCATTAATATTTGAGCAAATCCTCAAAGGAAAGCTAAGCAAACAAAAGTAAAATTCCCAGAATCAGGAGGATTCACCAGGGAAAATGACTGAGAACTTTTTCTAGATGGAGATGTTTCCTAAGTGCAAAATAGTTGCATTGTTCACTTAGCAAAATTCCTTATAAATATGCTTCCCAGGTCTGGTCAGCCTCTCCCCATTAAGCCCTTCCTCAGCCCCAGCCAGTCAACTATCCTCAACCTATCAGCAGGGATAAGTGAGTCATGTAGCCCAGCCAAGAAACACATGAGTCAAGAAAAGGTATGGGTTATATCCATTAAATACACAGGGATCTGCCAAGATGCCAAGTCCCTTCTGTCTACCCTGCAGTTTCACCATGCACACATGTTCTAGAGAATCTGTCTCGGAGTATAACTTGTGGTACAAACAAGAAAAGCACAAGACTCTTACTATGCATCTATTAATACTTTGTGTTACGAGTTCCATCTTCCAAGTGAGAACCCACGTCTAAGTCAGTGTTCTTGTTCTGGAAGAAGATTTCTTATTCCTAAATAGCAACATCTTGGTACTTTTCTCTTTTTAATTCGAATTTGTGGTAGAATAATATTACTATCAGGAAAACAATAGATTTGCTTATGAACTAGTTGGACTCTCAGGTATCCTAATTGCCCACTTCTATCTCACATACTAAATAATTGTGAATAAAAAAAAAAGATAAAAAAATAAGAGAGTTAGTCTTCAAGTATGGTTAGGGTTAATATTGTAGGCCTACAGTTCCTGGGCTGCTGTGCACAGAAATTAGATCTGCTTTCACGGTTTGAAGCACCATACATAGGCAATAGGCTCCTCATCTTCCCAAAGACCTTTTGAAAATAAGCAGAGGTTAAAACAAAAATTCCTGGTGGTTGCAATTAGTTTTCATTACCATTTTAAATGGTTATTTTTAATGGTACATTTAACTAAAGCTAACTTATCCATGAGAAGAGAATGTGGCCATTAAGATCAGCATCTGTTGAACAAACTGAGGCTCTACACTCGGTGATGCATGATTCCAACACCAAGAATACTGCATGCAAACAGCAGACTCATTAGCATTAATTGCTGCATTTAGTCCCACTTAAAACCTCCTGTATCTGGAACAGTTGCTGAATACATTATCCTTTTGGCAAAAAAATACACCCTAAAATATTATCATGTACTTAACGATAGAACTAATTCAAGGTGTGCTTGTATGTACAGAGATGAGGACTAAAGAAAGTATTGCTGATAACCCTGTACTGACAATTTGATGCTGGAAAAGCACCACTTGTTGGCAAAGTGTGAAATTCAGCTTAAAAAAGGAGGGTTGACCAGAAAAGTGTGAGGTAGATGAGGATGTAAGGTCAGATATAAGGTTGCTATGTGGTAGTGAACAAGATGATCTACCTGAGCAGTGAAAAGACTTTGGAGAGGTGTGACTATGGAGCTGCAAATCTCTGAGCTGGTGTCAAATCCCCAGGAAGAAAAGCCTAGGGCTGGGCACCCGGCTGAGCCACTTGCTTCCTCAGGGCAAGCTCCAGGCCTCTGGTCTTCTGGACTCACACAGACCTTAACAAAGATGGGTAAGTCAGTCCTTTCATGATGCAAATAAAATACTTTAATAACACTTTCATGGTGCTGCCCTTGGCTCAAACAGATTTGCCTGGAGCCAGATCTAGGTAAAAACATGGAGCTAATAACACACTCTATGTATGGAAAAGGCAACTACTAGAAGCCCTCTGCCATATGCAATATCCTAATCCCTCCTTTTCCATTTATTTTATTTTATATTTTGAAGATATGGGGATTGAACTCAGAGGTGTTCTACCACTGAATTACACACCCAGCCTTTTTAAATTGTACTTTGAGGCAGGATCTTGCTAAATTGCCAAGTCTGGACACTGGCCTCCAACATGAAATCCTCTTACTGCAGCCATTAGAGTTGCTGGAATTCCAGGTGTGTGCCACCACAGCTAGATAATCCTTCCTTTTCCTTTTAAAGAATTTGCTTCTGATTCTGATCTCTACTTCCTGCCCTCCCTTTCAGAATGTCTCTCTCTCACACACACACACTCACACGCACATATACCTTCCTCCTTATCATGTTTTTTGGCTTCAGGTTCCATGCTATTCTCCCTCATTATCTCTACCAGAAATTTCTCCCACTTACTTCCTGTCGCTGAAAAATAGGCTTAGTATTTTTTCAGTAATATCTTGGTTACACATGGTTCATTTAGTCATTCATTAATACATATTTCTGAGTCATCATTTGCCAAGTACTATGCTAGGTGCTAGAAATGCAGATGAATGCAGGTGACCAAGGTTTTATCCTCTTCTCCACTAGCCTATTTACACTTCAGGCTGAGATGTTATGTTTGAAAAGGTGTAAGTGGGATGAATCATGGCTACTTATGAACATTTCCTATTGAAAGAAATGGCTATGACTCATGTATGTGTTACGCCAACAGTGACTCTAATGGAGAGGAGATGATAGATCTGCCAAGGAGCATACAAGAATGCTTTTTGCATCTTCACAAAGGTGCAAGTTTCACCATCATTGAAATCTGGTTGGAGACAAGAAGAAGATGAAAAACCACACTGAAGAAAAATTGTTTTCATAAGCACAAAAGAATATGACAAACATCATTCAGATACCCAAATCAGGAGTAGAGCTGAACTTCATTTGGAGGTCAATTAGTGTATGGGAAGAAGCAAGGGAAAGACTTTAAAGAAACAATTAATGATGATGATGTTGGTGATGAAGATAAATTATTTTCAAGCTTTTCCTCTATTATTTACCCTAATTTTCATATGTGTTCTGTGTGGTTGTTTCTATTACTAGGTATACTTTACAGAAGAGGAAACTGAATCTTTCAGAACTAAATGATGACCCAAAAGAAGTATTATGGTTAAAATGTATTATTTAATAAATATATGTTGAACACTTAATTCTGAATGCATAAAATTGGGCATAGGAGCCTAATCAAATATGATTAGGACATGAGGGCAGAGTGAATAGGTTAATGCTGTTTTCATAAGAGTGGGTTCCTTATGAAAGAGGGATGGTATACAAAAAAGGACCTTGACAGACTCCAGCCCCACAATCTTGGACTTCTCATCCTCCAGAATTATAAGCATATATACATATTGTGTGTGTATTTATATTATAAATTACTCTGCACTATAATTTTGAAATAGCAGAAAATGGATTAAGATTGGAAATGCACAAAGGGAAGGCTATGTGAAGACAGTGTGAAGGTAGCTGTCCAGAAACCAGGGAGAGAAGCCTCAGGAGATACTGCAGCCACTGACATATCCAACTCCAACTTCCAGCCTTCATAATGTGAGAAATAAAGTTTCTATTTAAACCACCCAGACTGTGGGTCCATCTGAGGTATTACTTTTTTTTAACCCTAGGATGATAGTTACTGTACAAACATACATCTCTACTCTCAATCCAAATTTGTGGGAAATTCACCGAGTTCTATAATGTGATAAATCTTGTGTGTAGGTGAAGAAGCAATGGTGGATGTGTATGTGTGAGAGGGATGAAGGTAGATACTATGAGATTTTACAGACACACACATACTTATCATCACATTTCTACTATCAATAGAAAATACAGCTACAGAGGTTATCATAAGGACATAGGTTCACAGAATGTATGCATGCTTTGTGATGCCCTCTCTTTTGAGATGGACATCATTACCCTAAATACATGTATGAAGACACGAATGATGTGACTCTACTTTGTGTACAACCAGAGACATGAAAAAATGTGCTCTAAATTTGTACTATGAATTGAAATACATTCTCTGTCATGTATAACAAATTAGAATAAATAAATAAATTTTTAAAAACTGTTTATTTATTTATTTATTGGTGATACTGGGGAATCAAACCCAGGGCCTTGTGCATGCTAAGCAAGCACTCTACCCCTGAGCTACATCCCCAGTCCCATAAACAAGTATTTAATGATTGGGAGATAGAGAACATAGGTAACTGGTTAACACCAGTGGAAAATATATTTTTCCCTGTGGCACCATTTTGCCTTAGCTCTGGGGAACATCTTTTAAGTTTCCAAAGCATGTTCCATATATATCAAATCTTTTGAACCTCATGACAACTTACCAAACAAGAATAATATAATTCCCCTCATTTGATAATAACCATTTTACAGAAAGGTTTTGTATTTCAAGGTCTGAAAGCATTTTTTCTTCCCATTGCTTATCTGCATCACAATCCATTGACCAAAATGAAAAATAGTCTATTTCCAACTGAATTCCTATCTTCAAATATCCTTAGCACGTTTCAGAATGAAAATCAAGTACAAAGATGGCCACTCCCCTGAGAGCTTCCTCTGAGTAAACTAAATAAAGCTGACCAGGGAGATGCCCAATTCCCCCACACAATCATACACATAGGCAACCACTCCTCAATATGGCAAAATAAACTGTATTGACCAAAACATTTTCATGAAACCATTTGTTGTGGCAAATGAGTTTGGGCATTACTGCCCACGCCCATATGCAATGATTCATCTTCTGCCAAAACAGTTTGTATCATCCTGCCCAGGCTTTCTAAATGTGACCCCGCCTCCCCAAATCTGGAACAAGACTGGATAATGTTGGCAAAATAGTAACTAGGGATGGGGTATAGAAAATTCCTTTCAACCTTTTCACAGCTTGCAGGGAGCTGAAACTAACACATACCCTGCAAAATCTCTCTGCTTTTGTTCTTTTAGAGAAGATGAAAGAGATTAGGTCAGGAGTTACAGATGTGATTCAACTAACAAAATTTTGTGTCTATTTGTTGCTGTTTGGGACTTGGTTTTGCTTGTTTGTTGATGAGAAAGTGGCAGAAGCATTTGCAAAAAAAATGTTTGTCACATACATTTGGATTCTGAGCAGCTACTAGTCAATTTCCCAGAGGACAAGAGAGTCCATAGAGGTCAGTGGAAAGAGAGAGAGAAAGTAGGCACGTGAAATATGAATCAGAATAACAAAAGCAGATGTAGCTGATGGCGGCTGGGCAAGGTGGGAGTTAATATGCCAGCGTGCACGGAGGCTTCTGTCAGACGCGGGGAAATCTACGGCATAATTGTTTCTGCCTCTAATGATCTTGGTGATGTGGGAGACAAGAGAATATTAAAACAAGACAGAAAAATGGAAACTCATTTCTAGCAGCTGCCAAACAAAATGGGATGTAAAATAGGAGAGAGGTATATTGAAATGTTCACAAGGTTCACTTCACCAAAATGAAACTTTACCTCTCACAGATGTCAAATCCTCCCCTCTCTTGCAAGCGTTAAGTCCCCTCCCATTTCCCATCAAACTGTTGCTCCCTGCATTCTTTCTGCGTCCTCCGCTGTCACTCTAGTCCCTCATCACTGTCACTTCCTCCCTTGCTTTTTAATCTTTCATTTTTCCTATTCCTTTTTTTCCTCCCCATTATCCTGTCACCACAAACAACATTCTTTTATACTTGTTCTCCCCTTCCCTCTTTCTCTCTCAAACACACACACACACACACACACACACACACACACATTCTCATTCATTAATACTAACACTGGGAACCACATCTCCTAACCCCAGAGGTTGAATGAAGCTGTAAAAACATTCCTTTTGCAAAAAACGCCCAGGAGTGACGCTCCTAGGCTGCGGGTGGGCGGTGGTGTCGCCGCTATTGAGATGCTGGCACCTGCCACGAGGGGGCGGAGGAGCGCTCCAGTGGGCAAGCGCTCCTGTCAGACACACTGGAAAGTGCTTGGAAGGCGACCGCGGCTTATTCCGTGTCACCCATCACAGCGGTTGACAGCCTGCGTAAGGATTCTGACCGCGTCCCGGGCGGCCTCGGATGAGCGCAGCAAATAAGCAGACGATCCCTGATGAGTGCGGGAGGGGTGAATTCCGCCTCAGGCTAATACAGATAGATCTTTTCCAGAAACAAAGGAGTGAGTCATGCTGCTTCTGATTAGAGAAGGAAACGAGGCAAAGCTGGGCGAGTCCCTGGGAACCCGGCAGCCCGTGCACCTCCCCTGCTCCCCTCTCCTCCTTCCTAACCCCTATGGTCATCCTGTGGTCCCCGCGCTCGCTCATACTCATCCCTATTCTCTCTCTCTCTGGTAGCTAGATCAGTCACCCTGTCGCCAGGTCAAGAGGAATCTAAAAGGCAGGGTTATTTGGTCACCTGGGGGTCAGACCGTGATGGAACCGACCCACATGTTATGTGTATGTTTGGGGAGAGAAGGTTGATTAGCATCGCATCCCTACCCTGAGGGTGTGGCTTCGAGCTGCCTGGTGAACTCAACTGCAGGTGGCAGTAACGCTTCTGTCAATCTACAGCCTTGAAGCGGTTGGAGATCAGAGTTCTGCAAATGTCAGACACACACACACACACACACACACACACACACACACAAACATACACACACAGGGTCCTGGTATCCCGCTGGGATTCCACTCCCTATAACATACTCTGGAATAGAATACAGAAGGGTGACAATATTAATAATATTGTAATTGCAATCATGTATTGAGGGCTATGCACCAAGCATAAACTGCTTTTATTTGATAGATAGTAAAATAATGATAATTAATGACAATACGACAAAACAATATTGATTGAGAAATTAGCAGTATCTTATTTCCTTGATTTTAGGTGGACAGAATGCAGAAGTTTTGTTTGTTTGTCCCCCCCTCCCACAAAGAAAGTAGCTGGGTCTGATTATCCCCATGTCTAGAGAAGCAAGAGGCCTTATTTATTTGGTTTAGAAAATCTAGAATTATTCAAGTACTTTGGGCAGAATTTAGCCTCTGGACTATCTCTCTCTTCCCCACAACAGGAAATTTTTATGTAGTTGTCCAAACTTATAGCTCCCCAGGAACAAGTAGAATATTTGGAGACACTGGATCTAAACAGCAACCACTGGTGGGAGTTGAGAAGCTGTGTGATTTCTATCATTGGAAGGGGCAAATGGCTGTGTGATTTCTGACGTACTCACCTAGCCCTACTGTACCATAACCAACTTTTTCACCTGCATGGCCATGTTAGGCATTAGAGCCTGAAACCCCTGATCTACTTGGGACCATGGAGACAGGGAACTGAGAAGAAGTTGTCTCTAAGAATTGGCTAGGAAGAGGGTGGCTGTTCTGAGGAAAGAACTGGACACAGGATAGAGAAGAATACACTGATAAAGGTGTCACTGATAGACCTGTACTCTTATTCCACACAGTGCCCCAGGGATGGCTAAACCTCAGGAAAAAAGGAGTGTTGTGTTACCTGGAGCCTGAGCTATGAGAGACGCGGTGTAGGCCCTACTGGTTAGTGTGATGGCAAAGGAGGGCCCATTATTTATAGAGCTCCCTGCCTTGGTATAACTCCCATGTGGGTTTGGTCAAGGAGATGAATAGATATCACTTACCAAGAAAACACTTTGTGAATGCCTTTAAGTCCCCCGAGATCCATGCATAATCTCAAAGGAGTTGGACAGAACCTTCAAAAAGTGATCAAGTTAGTATACCTACCTGCCAGTTCTGATATGTGGGAAATGAACCATCTTTCCATTTGACTGTAGCAAATAAAGAAATGTGATTTTCCCCCCAAGCATGCAAATATTTATAATACTAACTGAGGTCCTGTACCAAGGATGTTGCTGAATAAGGCTTAATATATTAAAAATGATGATTTTTTTGCTGGGGCTGGGGCTCAGTGGTAGAGCGCTTGCCTCGCACGTGTGAGACACTGGGTTCAATCCTCAGCATCACATAAAAATAAGTAACATAAAGATATTTTTTAAAAATTAAAAATAAAAAATGATAATTTTCATTGTGTCCCTCAGCTTAATCCTTCACCACCTACCTTTCTTCTAGGCTGCACCATCTCTGAAATGACCCACCTTCCACCCAATTTCTCAAGTCAACAGTCAGAGTCAACTTTGCCTTCGTTCTTTCCCTCATTTCATTAACTAGCTATGTCATCTGGATCACCCAAATAGGTCTTGAATATTTTAAACTCTGCTGCCACCACCAAAACATATGCCTGTTCTGCTATCACAGCTTTCTGTTTTCCTACTGTTGTTTTCTTCCTTCGAACCCATTCTCCAAATGGCAGCCAGAATGTTAGTAAAAAAAGATGAATCACACTATGTATTAAAGTTTATAAGGTCTGTACCCACTATATTATCCTAGATGTCAATGTGAAGTTTCTGGAGCAGAATGGATTCTTCTTTACTTACACAAATAACATACTACCTCCTCTTTGCCCTAGTTCTTACCCCTGGGGTGACATGGTGAAAACTAGATGTCATCGCACATGTCAGGAAGTAGACTGTTGGCAAGGAGCCCAGAAACACGAAGCTGGGAATTTATATAGAAAAAAAAAGAGAGGCTGCTGTGCCCCCATGTGTGGCTTTTCAACCCAGAGGTGGCTTACCGCCTGGTCAGGGATCTTCTCCCCACTAGGAAGATAAACGGTTAAGTTCAGGAGATAAATCTCCCCATTACTCAAGACCTTGTCTGGTTTTTCTCTCACCTGTTGTTCCCCCTGTGCTCTACTCACACTGCTGTTTCTTCTAAATCACACAGGGTTATTCCTTCCTTAGGTGCTGTGGGTTTGTTGTTCTGTAGCTTTCTGCAAAGCCTGTTTCTTCTTATCATTAAGAATTGAGTTCAAATATGACTTCCTCAGGCAGGTCGTCCCTGACTACACTCAATGCACAGCATCTTGGCGTCCTTATTATACCATCTTATTTCATGCCTTTCATTTCAGTTAAGATGATAGGGAAAAAAACACCTTACTTATAGAATTATTTGCTTCTTTATGGTTTTCTTTTCAACTAGACTGAGAGTAAGGACTTTTTTGTTGTTGTTGTTTACCACCTTGTCACTGAAGCACATAATAGTATCTGGCACATCTTAAATGTTCAAAAAATGTGTGCTAATGGCCTGAACACCTACTTCACTGAGTCCAGTAGGGTCTGCCTGGATCTCTCAGGCTCGCTCAGCCTTCTGAGCTGCATACGGAGCCAGTTTAGAGGTATACCAAATAATTCCATGTGGGCTAATTTATCCAAGAAAAGATGCCACAATAGGAAGCTCATGGGCTTTGAATCAGAAAGTTAGGAGGTCAAATCCCAATTCTAACACTTACTTGCAATATGCCCTTCTAAGGATGAGCAATCTGGGGCAGTGGCTTGTCTAATGGGCATAAATAACAACACCCACCCTGTAGGATCTTTGTAAGAATAAAGAGTGAAATGTTCACCTTAGTATCATGCCCTTCCCTTCCTTTGCACTCACTCAGTGTCACCTTTGAGTTCTCTTTGATGCCCAGCCCTACAGTTCATCAGCCACCGATCATCTACAAAGGAAGGACTCCTACTCCACACGGAAGACCTAGATGACAACTCCAGGGCATGAGTACACATGACCAAATGCAATGTCTGCAGGAAGCAGACACCTGCCTTTCTGGTTCCCTGTTCAAATCTTCTCTGTTTTAGCAAGGACTCCAAAGGGCTGTATAAAGAGGTACACTGATACTCAGAGGCTGATCCCCACCCCGTGGTGATCATAGACTTCTTGTTTCATACTTTCTGATTCAAAATTAAACACATAAATAAATTACCATGGCCCAATCTGTCTCCTACTGTTCCATACTAAATAAATATTTAAATAAAGGGTGAGTGGTTTGAAAGCACAATGTGCTGAATAATGTAATGTGCTATGGGATCAGGCCCTGTGAGGAAGTTAGAGTCAGAATTGGCTGCAGGCCCTAAAGGGGAAATGTTTACCTTTCTACAGAAATAAAAAATATAATACTTGTTCACTGAGATCTCAATTCTAGTGGTCTCCAAATTTTTGATCACATAGCCAATCTGGAAAAACATATATATATAATTTGAGGATGTGTCTTGAAACATGTACTTAATCATAAAGAATGTGGCTGCCTTTCTGTATTAATAAATTGTACATAATTTGAAACATGTACAATTTTAAGCTCGTTAAAAGGCTGATTTAAAAATACACAAGGAGAAATTATAATTTTTTTTGTGCTCTACTGGATGAGCTTGCACATAACCTACTTTAGAAAAACCTCTGATTAAATTATAGATCCATTTATTTTAAAATATTTCAATGGGTTGAAAAGCTAATCCTAAACCTTACAGTTTGCACAAGTAAATTGTTCTGTGTTTGCCACATGACCAACGGGGTGGGATTAGAAAGAAAAGGTCAATCTATGACCTTTCTTGCCACCCTCACCCTTATCACCTTCCCCAGTTGCTACATAGAGAAAGAACTGCAAAAAGATAAGAGAAAGGAGGACACCACAGGGACCAGGGACGTGCTCATGCACACACATGCACACACCAATTCCCCCCAGACACAAGGATTTTCTCTTTAAATAGATATTGGTCCATTTTGCAAAAATGAGTCAAGGATTGAATTGTAATCACAATTTGTACAAATTAGGACTATGGCCACTCCCATTGCTTTTGAGCTTAAATGAAGTTACGGAGCATGTAATCAGTTCCACCAAGCACCTGGGTAACATGAATTAAAAGAGTGGGGCAATTAACACTCTCTGGGACTGATTTTGTCTAAGAAAAGGAAAAGGGCCTATCAGACAAACCCTTCTTTCTTCCTGCCCTCAAAAACTACTCTGTATTAGTTTGGTCCAAGTTACTTTATCTAGAAAACATTTCAAACACCTGTTTTTTGTTGTTGTTGTTGGTTGTTTTGTTTTGTTTTTATGACATGGGGCTCACTTGGTAACTTCCCACATTGGGAGTGGTAGTTCACATTCAGAACCTCTCATCATTTATAGCTCTTGTGTGAAAGGTTCACACCTGAGATCTGTACCAAATGTTTTGAAACCCCCACAACATTCTTTGGACCAAAGAACACCTAATTCAGAGACTATCTCTCTTTTTTCTTTTTTATTATTGATTGTTCAAAACATTACAGAGCTCATGATATATCATCTTTCATACATTTGACTCAATTGGGTTTTGAACTCCCATTTCTATCCCAAATACAGATTGCAGAATCACAACTGTTACATACTCACATTTTTACATACTGGCATATTAGTGACTGTTGTATTCTGCTACCTTTTCTATCCCCTCAGAGACTATCTCTTTAACCTTGGGTATCCAGCTTCCTACAGATGTCAGAAAGAAGTGCTGGGCCATCTTCCTTTCCTGGGATTTGGGTTTGGACAATTCAAGTGAATGAGGTTGATTATTTGTGGGTGCTGGGATTGTTCATTCTGAGAGCTGGAGTGGTTGCTTTGGGCCATTGGTAGTGATGCCTCTCTAGAGAGAAGCAAATATCAGACCCTAAATAAACAATGGGTGGAAATAACCGGATAAGTCCAGAGGGAGAAAGATAAAGCAGCTGCCTTGTTTGTCTGCAGTTCCCGGATGTATTTCCCATAAAGTCGGGCTATTTTTTGTTTCTCCATTTGAATTATGACTCTCTGTATGTCTGCATTCTTTCCTTGTGACTTATATAGGTCTCCGTACTCTACAATTACAAATATCTCTGACTAAAGCATTATTGCTACCCAATATCTATCAAAAGCTGGGTTGAGAGAACAGGTGAAGCCTGAAGGCACCGTACCCTCACCTGTCCAGAAACATAAGAATCTGCCTCTGGATGAAGGCAAATCAGCAGAAAGCTGAAAAGCGGATGAACTTAGTATCAGCAACCCTTCTCCAGAACCCACCGGTCAGCTTCTTCTCCATTGTGTCTTATGTGTTTCTACCAGACTTTTCTTGTGGATTTCTCTAGGAAACAGCCTTAGGAAATGCATTGTCTTAAATATAAGAATATTGTTAAAGAATTCATTTATAATATTGTGGCATACTTTGCAATAAAATGTCTCAAGAGAAATGTCTTTCTATTAAATAAATAAATAAACAAACAAACCTATTCCTCACCTAGAAAAACTCATTTTTGCTAGGATCTTTTAGTCTTAGAATTTATATAAATGTATGTTAGACCAGAATAGGAAGCTATTTTGAATTACCTACACTTCTGATTCTAATTTATGTTCTGACCCATTGTTTATTCTCTCTTTCTCATTTGCTTCTAATTTATGTTATCTTGCTGTGTGACACATATCCTTGAAGCTATCTTAAATCCTTTCTGAAGTAACTCAGATATAAAATAAAATATCTCCAATACCAATAACCCAGAAGACACAAAAAATTGTGACATTATTTATGACAACAGAGTTTTAAAAATCAAAAGGGTTATACTCACAAACTGTTATCTAGTTTTCAAAATAAAACAAGCCTTTCTAAGATATCAAGTTCAGAGAATTAGCTAGTTTTCAAAGTTGTATATTTCTACATTAGGGAGCTAAAAATACCAATCACTATACACAGAGAATGATTGCAATATAAGCTTGGGGGGAAAATCAAGAACCCAGCGACCATCCATCACAGTTTGTCTTGCATTGATCTGAATTTTTGACATCAGTCTAGGAACTTCTAATAAAGTATAGTGGCATTCAGTAACAAAAATAAGGCAATATAAAATTGTTGTTATCAATATGGCCTGTCTACAAAGCTCCATTTTCTAATAGGACTGAGTGAGTTTAAGAAGCCCTGTTAACTGCCCATCTGACCCTTCCTTTACTTTTCTTTGCAATGCCTAGAAGAGGGATCCAGCTGCTCTTTCTAAAAGCTCTTTGAATTCATGGCAAAAAATAATGCTTTTTCTATGCTCCCTTCAGTTTATTGCTGTCCCTTCCCAATTTTCCAATTTACCTCCCATAAGCTTTCTCTTCTTTTCTATATACTACTACCTTCAATTTATTTAAATTCACTGCACAAGGAGAAAGATGTAGTTTCTGGTCCTTGGCTTTACTGCATTCTACCCATGGTAGACTATCCATAAAGTGATTCAGTCCTGACATCTAATCCTTTACTTTGCATTTGACTAAAGAATACACCTTTCAATGAAGCCATTCCAAATTTGAGCCCATCTTTCTCCCTGATAAACCAACTTCCTTCCCATATTCTGCCTGTTTTGAATAGGAGACTCTGGTGAGGGTTCAGGAGAGGGAGGATCTTGTTCATCAGGTTCCTGCCTCCTCTTCAGCATAAGAAGATCAGATAATTGATTTCATGAAAGGAAAAGATAAAGTGGCTTCATGGGATCAATTTTTGAAAACACTAAGCTATGGACTTTGGAGGTCTCCATGGGCACTGGAATGGAAAGAATCAATATGTTGCCAATTCACACAAAAACATAACATTTCATGTGTGAGGACTTTAGAGATAATCTGATGTTCTTTTACAGATGAAGGTACAGGCTCTAAGAAGTATGACTGACCCTTCCTGAATCACATTCTTTTGGAACCCGAGGAACATGAGGCTATGGAAAAGGTCCTATGGCTCCATCAAAAAATTAATTCATGCCTCTGCATCTTCTGGCCCACATTTCCTGTTCCACACATATGGCACCAGTCTCCCTGACTGCAATGTCATTCTCAGACCTGAGCATTTACTTATTCTGTTCCTCTAGCCAGGAAACTCTCCTACCTCATTTCTGCCTCTTAAAATCTATTTTTTAACTGAATTCCTCAACAAGATTCCTAAAGCTCAAGAAGTAAGATTTTAAAAAATCAATAAATGAGATGGTATGAAAAAAATCTTCTTCAAGCAAAGGAAACAATCAAGAATGTGAAGAGAGAGCCTACAGAATGTGAGAAAATCTTTACTACCTACACCTCAGAGCATCAATCTCCATGATTTATAAAAAACTCAAAAAAAAAAAAAACTTAACACCAGAAAAATAAATAACTCAATAACTAAATGGGCAAAGGAACTGAGCAGACACTTCACAGAAAAAGAAATACAATTGGTCAACATATATATGAAAAAAAATGTTCAACATCTCTGCAATTAGAGAAATGCAAATCAAACTACTCTTAAGATTTCATCTTACTCTAGTCAGAATGGCAATTATCAAGAATACAAGTAACAACAAATGTGGGTGTCGACATGGAGGAAAAGGTTCACTCATTTATCGCTGGTGAGACTGCAAATTGGTGCAACCACTCTGGAAGGCAGTGTGGAGATTCCTCAGAAAACTTGGAACGGAACCACCATTTGACCCAATTATCCAACTCCTTGGTATATACCCAAAGCACTTAAAATCAGTATTAGATAGTGACATAGCCATATCAAACTTCATGGCAGCTCAATTCACAATAGCTAAGCTATGAACCAACCTAGATGCCCTTCAACAGATGAATGGATAAACATGTGGTATATATACACAATGGAATATTACTCAGCCTTTAAAAAGAACGAAATGGTGGCATTTGCCAGTAAATGAATGGTACTGGAATCTATCATGCTAAGTGAAACAAGGCAATCCTAAAAAAAACAAAGGCTGAATGTTCTCTCTGACATACAGATGCTGACTCATAATACGAGGTGGGTGGGGGAATGACAGGACTTTCACAAGAGTTGGAGAAGGGAGGGGAGATGGGAATGGAAAAGACAGTATAATGAATTGAACATAACTTTCCTATGTTCATTTATGAATACACGACTAGTGTAACTCCACATCATGTACAACCACAAAAATGGGAAGGTATATTCCATGTATATATGGTATATCAAAATGTATAACTAAAAAGAACAAATAAAAATTTTTAAAAATCTGATTTATTTTCAGGTCTAATAATTTTTTTTAATACTAGGGATTGAACCAATGGGTGCTTAATCACTGAGCCACATCCCCAGTCCTTTTTATGTTTTATTTTGAGACAAGGTGTCACTAAGTTGTTTAGCACTTGCTAAATGTTGAGGCTGGCTTTTAAATTGTGAACCTCCTTCCTCAGTTTCCTAAGCTGCCTGGCCAATGCCTTCTTTCCTGTGGGAATGTCTCTGAATTCCCCAATAAGAATTATTCTGATTGGAAGAACTGTAGAATAGTGGCCAAAAGCAGATTCTTTATTGAGAATATAGTCTGAAAGCATATGCCCCAAATATTTATCAATTATAAAGGAACACAATTTTACAGTAGAGAAATCTAAGATATCAATCAAATGTTATGCATCTGGGACATAAATATCATGAAAGTGGTGGAATTTTTGCTATTGAGTGAACATTTGTGAAAACAGCAGTCAGGTCAAAATTGAGACATATTTTACAGGATAACTGACTAATGAGCATTTAAAATGTCATGTTTTTTGAAAAAAAAATATAAAATAACAAGTTGTCACAGATTGGAGGAGACTAAGAAGACAATAAAAACAATTAAATGCAAGATAGCCCCCTAGATTGAGAGGGTAAAAATTGGTGGTATCCAAATAAACTCAATATATTAGTTAATAATCTTTTGAAAGCATTTATTTACTGTTTTTTGTAAGGGTACTATGGCTATGCAAGATGTTAACATGAATGTAAGTCAAGAATAGGGAATATTGAAGGAACTCTGCCTTTGCTTTTTTATAGCACATTCCCTAAAGCCACTTTTCCTGTGTTCAAATCTTGGTTCACTACTGGTTATTTGGATGGCCTTTGGCAAATTACACTTCTATGTTTTTTCACCCTTAAACAGAGACAATAGCCAGGTGATGTGGCACTACCACCCCTGTGATCCCAGCAACTTGGAAGGATAAGGTAGGAAGATTTCAAGTTCAAAACCAGCTCTCAACAACTTAGAGAGATACTATCTCAAAATTAAATAAATAAATAAACAAACAAACAAACAAATAGGACTGGGCATGTAGCACAGTCATAAAGTACCCCTTGGTTCAATTTCCAGTACCAAAACAAACCAAAAAACAGGGATAATAATAGTATTACCTCATTGAATGGTTATGAGGATGAAATGAGTTCAAACTTGTGTGTTCAGGGAGTGTCTGACACTTAATAAACTCAATATATATTGGATAGTTTTATCATTTCTCTGTTCTACTAATTTCTTCTTCTATTCTTCCATACTTTCTTTCTTTCTTTCTTTTTAGGGACTGGTGATGGAACCCGGGTACTCTACCACAGAGCTACATCTTCAACACTGGGATTCAGGCACCCAATTTACTTGGTCTTCATCATATCATATTATTCATAGTTGGCCTTATATTGTAGACTGTTTCCAGGCTTTCTTTATTCTTTTTTTTTTAAGAGAGAGTGAGAGAGAGAATTTTAATATTTATTTTTTAGTTATTGGCGGACACAACATCTTTGTTTTTATATGGTGCTGAGGATCGAACCCAGGCCGCACGCATGCCAGGCGAGCGCGCTACTGCTTGCTTGAGCCACATCCCCAGCCCTGTTTCCAGGTTTTTGAAACAAGTTCAGCTTTGTGCTCACACATGAGCTTAGACAAGTTACTTAACCTTCTAAACTACTCTTCACTTATAAAAATAAATATTAATAGAATGAGAGATTGCTTTATGAGATTAATTAATGTATGTGAAATGCCTAGCAAAGCTCCATGCCTTACAGTAAGTATTCAATAAGTGTTAGAAACATTTCCACTTTCCCTTCTTCCAATAACCTCTAAATACATTTTTGTCATCTTGGTAGATTTTATTCCCCCTAAGACCTTCAATTGCAATATACATGCCCATGACACACAATATACATAGCACATTGATATCACACACAGAGGCACATGTGTGAACTTGCATAGTTCTTAGTAGATAACTATGGTAAAGCCTGGCACATTCTGTTCTTGGAAGACTGTGGGGAAATATAATGAAAGCCAAAAGACTTCCCTTACTTGCTTAAGTTGCGTGAACTTCAGTTCTTTGTTATATAAAATCTTAGATAAGATAAAAGCAAGAGAAATAAATTTCTCTATATAGCCAACTTTCATTTTATAAAATTGCTCTTATTTATTTCTAGCAGGAAGACCATAAACAATTTCTATTAAAAAATCAAATAAACTTAAAGAAATTCCAACTTTACAAGCCACAATATTAGTTAGGCCCCCAAATAGTCCAATCTCACATATAGTAGTATTCAAAGGAACCATACATTTAGCTCTATGAAATTTGAAAACAGATATAGACTTTTACTTTGGATTTTTATATAGACAGTTGAATGGTTTTATATAGCAATGTAAATTTATAATCCATTACCCTATCTGGATGGGTCTTGAAAGAGTGAAACTTATCTTAAAAAATAATCATAATAGGCCAATCAGCATAAACCAAAACAAACCAAGCAAATGTAGACATATGGTTATCCTAGATCTGTGCCATTCAACACAAGGACCCTTCTCAAATATTCTGTTCAGTGATCTTTTTTTTTTTTTTCTAAATTTTCCAATGTCCAGCTCCCTCCAAACATTGCCCTTTCTACTCCAGAGAGCTGCCTCTCATCCCTTTATTTTTCTTTTTCTGCTGCCATTGGCTACTCCATCTCCTTGCTAGAAGTCACTTTGAGGCCTTCTGTTCCTTCCTATACCAAGTCAATCTAGGAAGGTTACAGGACACAATGGCTCCACTCAGCCATTCCTCCTTTGCTTCCTGAGGAGAAAGGCAATTTAACCCCTGATAAATTTAGTTTCTCTAGACAATTTTCTTACAAGAAATATGTAGCAAATAAAATTCTCAACTTTATTACATTTTTCTTCTACTTAACATTTACACTTCTCTGCACAGAGGGGCATAATATATGTTCAAATCCTTCAAGTCTTAGATCAAATATCATATTCAAAGAAATCCTTTCTCGTCATCCCTTTCACTAACAAATCAGCCTATTTTATTTACTTCATAATCTTGAGTATCATCAGAAATTTTCTTAATATTTATAAGTTTTACTTGTTTATTTTTTATTTTCCTCCAAGAAAATACAAGCTGCATGAGGGCAGGTAGCTTGCCAACCTTATTCTTCTCCCTGCACTTAGGAGACTGGCTGTGCATCAGGTCTGAGGCCATGACCCTTTACCCCCTTATAAAATGAAAGGAGACACGTGCTGCCAGTATTATACACAGCTTCCCCAGAATTTCTCCAGTTCACCTCCAGGGTTCATGATTAAGCATGTACACTCAGAGAAAATCATCTCTGCACCAACAAGAGGTCAAGTATGAATCCAAATAGGAGATCCTGTATCTTTTAAGTCAATAGGAGAATTATGAACTGAGACTGAGCTTATGACTCCTGCAGCTCTTTTGACTCCATTATCCTGGGTGAAGAGGGAGCCTCAGAATCATATTCTTTTCCAGTCCACAAAATACAGAGCCCCATCATCCCTAGAATTAATCATATCACCCCTCAACTCTTAAGTATTAATTCACATAAAGCTCTTTACATTCCTACTCAGTAATTTTCCCTCCATTCTCACCTGTTTCAGTCTTAGTTCTACAGAGAAAACAGAACCAATAGGAAGCAAACACACACACACACAAACACACACACACACACACACACACACACACACACACAGTCAGCCTTCCATATGTGTGGGTTCTGCATCCTTGAGTCCATTAAGAGTGGATAGAAAATATTCCAGGGGGAAAAAAAACTGCTTCTGTATTAAAGACACACAAATATTTTCTTGTTATTATTGTCTTAGCAATATAGTATAATAATTATTTTCATGCAATTTACACTATATCAGGTATTATAAGTAATCTAGAGATGATTTAAATTAAATTGAGAATGTCTCTAGGCTCTATGCAAACATAGGCCATTGTATGTAAGGAACATGAGTATCTGTGGGGTGTCCTGGAATCAATCCCCATGGAAGTTGAGGGTCAACTGTGTATGTAAGGAGATTTAATATAAGGAAATGGCTCATGCAATTATAGGAGTCTGGAAAGCCCAAAATTTGTAGTGTGGGCCAGCAGCTGGAGATACAGGAGACACCATGGTATAGATGAAGTCTACTTGTGTACGGAGGCAAGTCATTTAATTCTATTGACCTTCATCTGACTGCATAAGGCCTCTGAACATCATGAAGGGCAATCAGCTGTGCTTAAAGTTCACCAATTTAAATGCTAATTTTTCCCCCAAATATGATCCAAATTGATACAGAGAATCAGCAATCACTATAACCTTCCAACCAAAACCTTCCAAAATATTTTCTTTGAGTTCCCCTGGTATTCATTGTCATTATTAGTAAAAGTACCCATATCAAACTTGCTTATGATGCTCCCTTACCCCTTTCTTCTGATGTCTCTTTCAACTACCCAATTTGTTCACCTCCTTCATCCTTCCCTAATTTTTTTCTCTTTCACTCTTATATAATATAATGGACTCATAAGATATAAGATAAAAATGTATTATTAACTCAAATCATTGTAAAAAACTGACAAAGTCTTCCAAAGGACTTTAATAAAGTCATGTGCTAATTGGTTTATTAGAATTTAACAAAAATGTAGACTCTTTGGATCAGACAAGTGAAGCTAAATATTAACCAGAATTATGTCCTAAGTTATAAAATTTTATCAGGGCACTTGATGCCCTTAGAGCAACAGTAACACCTACACTTAGGAAGATTATCATACATTAGCCAGAGATTTATTCAGTGATGAAGTGATGGAAGAAGATGCAGAGTAGTATATAATAATTCTAATATAGTAATAGTAATAAATACAGCTGACATTTTATTATGTGTTAATAACTGACACACTGTAACCATTAATCTTATCATTGCCACAACTCTAGGAAGAGCATGCAAGTTTTATTTTATTTTCCTCCAAGGGTCACATAACTAATAAGTGAGATAGCCAGAACTCCATCCTGAATATCTGACTACACTTGTTGTTATTTGAGTCATGTGCTCTCCTGAAGGAGGTTTTCCCATAATCCTTTGTCAGCCCTATGGGCAAATGAAATAAAAATTGTGATCATAATATTAAAATATTTTTTAAGATTATTTCAAATGCCTGAACTGATACTGGAATATCCCATAAACTCCAAGAAAGGTTTAAGCAACAAGGTCCCAACAGGAACTCACTAGAGTAGCTCACATGATTGAGACACAGAAGCTCAAGACTTTCCCTAAGGAAGTCTGCCACTATCATAATCCATACATACCTGCTACTCCCTATATTTCAGTTCAAATTTATTTTCCCCATTCAAAAAATAAAGAATAAGCAGTTGAGCTTGGATTTGCTGTCCAACTGTGGTCAACATAAGCAAAGACATGGAGTAGAAATCTGACTTCCAGAGACTAAAGAAAAGGGTGTGCAAAAACACACCAATAAATATATTGCATGACTACTTTCCAGAAAGCTTTTGGTCACAACAGAGCATAAGACTTTTGTGGGGGATGGGGTATGTACTGGGAATTGAACCAGAGATGATTTACCACTGAGCCACATCCCCAGCTGCCGCAGTCTGGCTGGGCACAAAATCACGAGCCACTCAAGCAGGAACAAACTTTATTTTTTGAAACTGCCGCCAATGCCCTGTAAGCGCTCGGGAAGATTTCCGATCCACTTACGTGGCATTCCCCCGGAACCCCAGAGGAAGTTCCTCCCCTGGAATTCCCCCTACTGCACTTCTCCAACCAATGGGAACTCTCCAGGAGTCCCATAGCAGGCCAAGGTGAACATTAGGAGTCCAATATTCATATGAATGCAAATCTTAACATAATCATATCATCTTAATGGCTAGCTGGCGTCACCTTTCAACCAAAAATGCCATGCATCATATTACTTGGCTGTGGCTCTTAGCATCTCCCCCCTTCTGTTTAATTAAGTAACAAGCAATGTGGCTAGGGACCGTGCCTGTTAGGTTTGTCCAATTCAACATATGGTTCTTACCCCTCATCGGAAAATTGACCTGTAGGCGTCAGCCTCCTGTCTTAGGTTGATACCACTGCAATTGGATAATACCCGTCACTGACTACAGGTCCAGCATATAGCCATACTTGTGGACAGGCCTATGCACCAGTGTGGGGGGGGGTGAGGTTCTTTGCCTCACCTCTGTTGGACCCCAAAATTAGACCATCACTAGTAGAAGGGAGGAGGATACAGAAATGCCATGACACCAAGTCAATTGACGGCTCTTTAGGAAAAATTGCAACACTGGTGACACATCAGAAAAGATACACCAGCACTACCATAATTCGCTGCATCAACAAATAGAGCACAGTGCATACAAGTGATACATAGTCCAGGCAAGTTTTGTAAGCAGTTCAAAGCGGAGGAATCTATCAATATGTCCATTTCCTCCCAAAATAAATCGACTCAGTGATTGAGCATTACTTGTTGAGTTATTATTTATTGATGCATAAGTTTATACAGTTTGTTGTGATAACTATCGAAGAAATTGTAGTTTGGTTTCATCTTGTCTTCACCGGCACTGGGATGAAGATAGGAATTCTGACAATGATGCTAAAAAAAAATTATGTAACATTCCAACAGGTACTAAAAAAACAATTTTTTGAACAATTTACATTATCCTGAACAGAATTATTAAATATAATAAATAAGAAAAGGTGAAAGTAAACAAACAGATCTGTTAATCTGCTTATTTGTACACATATTAAAACAATCCTCAACAGCTGTTTACCCAATTTAAATTAAATCATTAAAATCACGTGAATAATAAAAAAATTCGGATCCATTTATTCATGAGCACTCCTCATATATGATATATGGACATACACACATACAGACATACAACACAAAACAGAAATGTGCACACGTAACATACAACACATAAGACAATAGTAAAGGCCTTGTAGCTTTACCTAGGTGAAATCTTCATTGTAATGCTTAAAAACTCTACAGTCAAAAAATAAAACTGATCAGAAAAACATTAACCTAAGTCTGTATGAGCTCAAAAATAAAATAGAACTTTATGATGTGGGAAAAAGCAATAATAAAATAGATATTGAAAAAAGCATCCTGGTTAATCACTGTCGCAGATGTAAGAATAGCCAAGCTGGAGTTCTGGATATCAGCTGTTATGGATTTGAGTCAAATCATCTTCTTTTTGGTCTGTAGAAATTGTTTTGGTTAATCTCTCTGGAATCCAAATTGGCTGCTGTTCTCCCTGTGGAAAAACACAAACAGAGGCCCGATTCCAGACAATCACTGGGTCAGGACTTTTCCATTGTCCTATTAGAATATCCTTCCAAAGTACCTTGGGCTTATGTACATTTTTTTGGATACAAATGTCTTTCCGCAGCACTAAGCCCTGATGAATCCAAATTTTAAAAGTTTAGAGTAAAAAGGGTTATTTTAAGTTTATCTTTGGGGGATACATACCCCTTTCCAATTCCCTCCTTTTGTTTTAATAAGTACATTTTAATAGTTTGATGAGCTCTTTCAACTATGCCTTGTCCTTGTGGATTGTATGGAATTCCTGTTATGTGAGTAATGCCAAATGATGAGCAAAACTGTTTAAAAGAGGTAGAAGCATAACCGGCACCATAATCTGTTTTTAACTGTTTTGGAACGCCCACAGTGGCAAAATTTTGTAAGCAATGAGCTATAACATCTTTAGTTTTTTCTCCGGCATGAAGGGAGCCCATTAAAAATCCAGAAGAAGTATCAACTGTAACATGCAAATATTTTAATTTTCCAAATTCTGGCAAGTGTGTGACGTCCATCTGCCAAATATGGTTAGGTATCAGTCCTCTAGGATTGACTCCAAGATTAACTTGTGGTAAAAATGTCACACAATTTTGACATTGTTTTATTATATGTCTGGCTTGTTCTTTAGTTATTTTAAAAGGTTTTTGTAAAGTATTAGCATTGACATGGAACCTTTTATGAAAATTTATAGCTTCTTCTATTGTGGAGAAAATATGTATGTCATGTGTAGATTTATCTGCTAAATCATTGCCCAAACTAAGGGCTCCAGGCAATCCTGTATGTGCCCTGATATGTCCTATAAAGAATGGATCTTTTCTGTCCCAGATTAGACTTTGTATAGTGGAAAACAAAGAGAAAACAGTAGAAGAAGGGGAAATCCTACCAGCATCTTCAAGGGATACTATAGCATTAACTACGTACTGACTATCAGAAAATAAATTAAATACAGAATCTTTAAACATCATAAAAGCTTGTAATACTGCATTAAGCTCTGCCTTTTGAGCTGATTGTTTGGGTACTAAAAATGTAAAAGTTTGATCAGGGGTAACTACTGCTGCTGTACCATTATTTGACCCATCAGTGAATATATTTGGAGCATTCATGATAGGGGTTTTTCTTGTCATTTTTGGAAAAACTACAGGATGCTTAGACCAAAAAGACAACAAAGGATTATTAGATGGTAAGTGATTATCAAATGAAACATTAGATTTACACATGATTATTGCCCAAGTATTTAACTCATTAGCTAACTCATCAATTTGATCCATAGTATATGGAGTAATAATTTTATTGGGAGAAATCCCAAACACTCCCTTTGCTGCTTTTATTCCTTTGAGTATTAATTGTCCTACAGCCTCAGGATATCTAGTAAGAATAGTGTTAGGAGAATAAGATAAATGTATCCACAATAATGGACCTTTTTGCCAAAATACTCCTGTAGGAATATTTTTTGTTGGTAGTACAATAAATAATAAAGGCAAACTTATATCAATTCTATCCAAATGCATATTTTCCATATATGTTTCAATGATTTTTAATGCCTTTCTTGCTTCAGGCGTTAACATGTGGGGTGAATTTGGATCTGATGGACCTTTTAGGATGTCAAATAAAGATCCTAGCTCTCCTGTTGGTATGCCTAGATAAGGCCTTATCCAATTTATGTCTCCCAATAACTTTTGAAAGTCATTAAGTGATTTGAGTTGATCCACTCCTACTCATATTTGAATTTTTGGTGGACGGACCATGGTTGAGGATAATAGAACTCCTAAATAATTAATTGGAAGATTTAATTGTACTTTATCTATTGCTATCTCTAGATTATAATTTTTTAATAAATTTGTAAGTGTGGCACAACATTCTAGCAATGTGTTTTTATCTTTATGTGTCAATAACACATCATCCATATAGTGAAATATTTGTAGTTCAGGATTTTGATTTCTAAGTGGCTGGATTGCTTTGTTAACATAAATTTGACACATAGTTGGACTATTAGCCATCCCTTGAGGGAGTACTTTTCATTCATATCTCTGATCAGGACCTTCATGATTTAGTGCAGGGATAGTAAATTCAAAATGTGGACTATCCTCAGGATGAATTGGAATTGAAAAAAAAAACAATATTTAATATCTATAGCTAAAACATACCAGGTTTTTGGTAAAGCAGACAATTGGGGAATCCCTGATTGAGCAGGTCCCATAATAAGCATCTCATTATTAATGGCTCTTAAATCTTGCAATAATCTCCATTTACCAGATTTCTTTTTAATGACAAAAATGGGAGTATTATGGGAAGATATGGAAGGTTGTATATGTCCCTCCACTAATTGTTGTTTGACCAGGTCATGGGCTACTTGTATCTTTTCTTTAGTCAGGGGCCACTGAGGAACCCACACTGGTCTTTCTGATTTCCAAGTAATTTTGATTGTCTCAGTGGCCCTTTCTGAAAACCCAATCCATGTCTATTTATTCCTTGATCTATTTGAATTGGTGCTGTCATAACTTGTTCTTGTTCTCTTAATCTTTTTTCTTTCCTAAAGCCTTGTCTAGCCCTAGTAGTGGGCACATTAGGATTGATGTTATTGTTAATGTCAAACCTAATTGATCTAGGACATCTCGTCCCCATAAATTTATAGGAAGATGATCCAATCCATAGGGCTGCATAGTTCCTTCACATCCTTCAGGATCCTTTCAATCTAATACCATTGCACTTCTATGGGGATTAGTCTCCACTCCTAGGCCTCGAAGTGTTTGAGTGGCTTGTTGTAATGGCCAATGTTTTGGCCATTCTTGATGAGATATGATGCTAAGGTCAGCACCTGTGTCCAGTAGCCCATTAAATTCATGTCCTTGAATATTTAGTTTTAGCATGGGGCGAGAATCTAAATTTAAAGACAGCATAGCCCAATTTACACCTGTGGAGCCTAATCCCCTGGAACCTCTTTCTACAGTACAACTAGAAAATTTATCATGTAGGCTGGGTATATTATTAATAACTGTGCTATTCTGTCTTCTGGTGAAATTACTAATATTCCTCTTGGAGAACTAGCTATAATTTTTATTTCACCTTCATAATCGGGATCAATTACCCCAGGACTTATCATAAGTCCTTTTAGTGTAGAAGAACTGCGTCCCAATAATAAGCCTACTGTTCCTTGGGGAAGAGGTCCTTTTACTCCTGTGGGAATGATTTGAACTCCCATCTCTGGAGTTAGTACTGCTCTGGCAGAGGCTCAGATGTCCAACCCTGCACTCCCTCTAGTTTGTCTGATGAGGGATTTATTGGGTAATGTGTTCTGGGCACTAGCTTGATGGTGCTGCCGGGTTCCTCCATTGCCCCGTATATTTGTGGTTTGGGGCCCCGGAGCATTGGGCCCTCCAGTCCGTTTTTTTGGCAATGGAGCCTGATGCCTTTCTCCACGATATCATGGGTAAACACTCAGTCCTTGTCCGTTTTTTGATAATGGAATACCCTCTATGGTGGTTTGAGAATGGCATTCATTAGCCCAATGTCTCCCTCTATGGCATCGTGGGCAAATATCCGGTGTTCTATTCCTTTGATACCTAGCTTTGTTAAACCCTCCTCCTATGGGGCAACTCCTTTTAAAATGTCCTGTTTGATCACAATTATAGCATGTTTTTGGCCTGGCATCTAAAGCCTGTTGTACTGCAGCTGCCAAGACTTGCCCTTGTTCGTTAACGTCTCTACATAATTTAATATATGTGTTTAAATCTTCATGTCTCCATGGTCTAATGACCTCTCTGCAGCAACGTTTTGCTTGGTCATAAGCCAGTTGTTTTATAAATGGCATTGCCTGCTTTGTATCTCCAAATATTCTAGAAGCTGTTTGAATAAGCCTATCTACAAATTCAGTGTAAGGTTCATTAGTTCCTTGTATTACCTTAGATAATTGTCCTTGTAAATCTCCATGCCCCTAACCACATCTACAGCAATTTGTTACGACAGGATCATATTCAATTTGTTGCCATTGACCCTCATAAGGTCCTTTTCCTAACAACATATCTAGATTTTTTGAGGGTAACTGGCTGCTGCATTTCGCCTAGCTGTCTCCATGCAAAATTCCTCATTGGCAACCTTCCATTAAAAATATTGTCCTCCATTTAGCACAGATCGACACATGTTAGCCCAATCTGCTGGCATCATGTCTAAGTTGGTAATGGATTCGACCATGCTCACAGTGAAGGGTGCTTGCGGCCCATAGGTTGTTACAGCCTCCTTTAATTGCTTCACTGCTTTGAAATCTAAAGCACGGTGAATTTGTTGCCCTCCTGACTGCTCTAGTAGAGGGCATGCTAATCTTTGGGGTCCTGCCTCAGGATTCTGTCCATCAACTACCAGAGTTGAGGGCCGCTCAGCTGTAGATGGAGCTGTTGGTTGAATTACGCCCTCTGGTGATAGAAGGGAGTTAGTAGCAGCCTCTTGTTGTAATTTCCCGCCTGATGGTTGTTTTTCCTCTAAGCTTTCTTTCTTCAAATTTTCCTCTGTCTGACTAGCTCGAGAGACCTTCTCTTTTGCTTGACCTAACATGTTTTCTACTATAGTTTGGACCTGTAACAATTTACTTAACAGTCTTTTGGTGGTTTGTTTTTTACTAGTTTCTAATCTACTATACAGGTAACGCAACCCAATAAGATAGCATAAAACAAAATCAAATCAGAATGAAACAAAAACAGAACAAAAAATAGTTGTATCAATTTTCTCTTTCTCAGGGCCGAACAACTTCAAACCTTGAGCCAACCATTTTTCCCAGTTTGCCTGAGAAAATTCTAGGGATAGGCAGCTTGAAACAAAAACAAAATAAATCAAAACAAGAACACATTGTTTTTTGAAATGGTCACCCATTCTGTCACCTTCCCTCAGGGGCGAGCAATTTTACTCACCTCCAAGCTTCAGGCGTCCCCCACACGGGCCACCAATTGCCACAGTCTGGCTGGGCACAAAATCACGAGCCACTCAAGCAGGAACAAACTTTATTTTTTGAAACTGCCGCCAATGCCCTGTACGCGCTCGGGAAGATTTCCGATCCACTCAAGTGGCATTCTCCCGGAACCCCAGAGGAAGTTCCTCCCCTGGAATTCCCTCCTACTGCACTTCCCCAACCAATGGGAACTCTCCAGGACTCCCGGAGCAGGCCAAGGTGAACATCAGGAGTCCAATATCCATATGAATGCAAATCTTAACATAATTATATCATCTCAATGGCTAGCTGGCGTCACCTTTCAACCAAAAATGCCATGCCTCATATTACTTGGCTGTGGCTCTTAGCACCCAGCTCTTTTTATTTTTATTTTTTATTTTGAAACATGGTCACACTGAGTTGCTTAAGGTCTTGCTAAGTTGGTGAGGCTTCCTTGAACTTGCAATCCTCCTGCTTCAGCCTCTTGCGTCACTGGCATTATAGTCATAAACCACTACATCAGTTTATGAAAAGGATTAAGAAAAAAGTAGGAAGAACCTTCTTAATTAGGAGGATCTAACAGGTACCACTAGGCTAGAAAGGCAAGCTTCTATATCTAAGAAGTCAGGAAATATTTAGGAATAATATTTCAATTCTAGACTCTACAGCAAGGGTCAGGGTCTGTAAGAGCTGGGAACTGCCTTTAGCAGAATAAGTGGTGGACATCAGAAATTTTAAACATGATTTTTACAGAAATGAAGACATTTAGAAGGGAAAGTTACAAGAATTATTATATACTACTTCGAGTCTTCTCCCATCACTCCTATCACTGAATAAATCTCTGGCTACTGTGTGATCAACTTGAATTAACAACTTGAATTAACAAATATAGAAGTGACTTTTAAAGTTTCAAAAATAGTGAATCTAGCCAAGTGAAGTAGCACATGCCTATAATCCCAGGGGCTCTGGAGGCTGAGGCAGGAGGATCCTAAGTGCAAAGCCAGCCTCAGGAAAGGCGAGGTGCTAAGCAAATCAGCAAGACCTGTATCTAAACAAAATACAAAATAAGGCTGGGGATGTGGCTCAGTGGCCAAGTGCCCCTGAGTTCAATCCCTAGTACCAAAAAACAAACAAGCAAACAAACACACAAAAAATCCCAACAAGTAATGAATCTCAGAATCAGAACAGGATTTGTGAGGTATCTTCCTGAGGCATCTGATGAAGAAGTGATTACATAAGCCAACTTCAAAACTGGTCCAAGGTTTAACTACAGATATCTCCAGGGGCCAAACACTTGATAGACATAATTCAACAGGTTTTCTCTAGTGTGCAAGAAAAAAAAAAGAAAATGGAATTGTTCTGTAGCACAGAACAGGATACATGAAAATAAGGAGAAAATGAGTTTTAGTCTGAATCAATACAGACCAAATCATCTGGGGAAAATATCCAAAGCACCACATATTACATCCACATATTAAATAAGCAGGAGCACACTGAAATGTGAAATGAGATTGAGAGAGATCTTGAGGAGATCATGGACAGCACTCTGTGTGTGAGCTGGCAGTCAGAAGTGGCCAATTTGGGATACAAGATGCAGGAGGAGAGGTGGCATAGTTATCCTTCCCAAGCTCCTCAGAGAACTGTATCTGGAATGTGTGTTTCACTCTAGACCTCTAGAACCACTAAAATGGGGTCATGGGATTTGCATGATTAAAATAACTTGAAAATCAGGTTTTTGAAGAGTCAATAGAGAGGCAAGGTACTGCCAAATGGAAATTGAGGATTTAGTACCATGTCCCTAAACTCCTCTTAATTTGTTGAGTTGGTTTGTATGGGTGAAAGCAGGTATTTTCTTTCTTCTTCTGAAACAAAATAGAAAATTGTCCTGGATCTTCTTTCCTGAACAATTTGTAAAAATATCCAGTAGATCAGAAGTCAATTCTTGAAATTCTCCTTAGATTAGGTAGAGGGAAGTGAAAAGGAAGGCAGAGGATGTGGGGATAAGAAAAATAGTTGAATGAAACAGACATTATTACTGTATGTATGTATGTGACTGTATGATCAATGGAATTCCACAATATGTATACTCAGAAAAATGAGACATTATATCCCATCTATGCCTGAAACATCAAAATATATAAGTGCTTTCTACTGCCATATATAACTAATTAAAACAAAATTTTTAAAAACAATTAATTAATTAAAATTCCTTGGATAGATGATCTCATAAGTCTAGCTGGGCCAGAGATCTACTCCTTGTCCAAAAAGCTGTGTTCAGATTTGTAGGGTCATAGGCTACTCAGGAAGAGGGGACAAGTGAACTTTTTAGAGAACTTTTTTCCTTACAACCAGAAGTATAGACACAGATGAGAAATGATGAACAAAATCAAAATTAAGAAACAAAGTAATTTAAGCCTTTTATTTTATTTTTTTAATTGAGATCCTTAGCTGTTAGGTGGAAGGGCTTTTAATTTTGTATGGTAAATAATTCAATCTATTCATACGCCAATAATTTAAACCATTTAATCAAAAGAGAGCTAAACAAAGCATTGCTATTATAAGATTACTCTAGCAGCAGGAGAAACTGAAGAACAGAATGATGGAAGACAGAAAGACCAGAATAAAGATTGCAATAACCTCGTTTTAGCATGATAAGATTTTAAGCTGGGTGGTGACAGAGAAAACAGAAATAGAAGGATTTGAGAGTCATCACACTGAGAATTGGTCACACTCTGTTGTAGGGATCAAGATAATGTATGTGAATACATGTTATAAGCATAAGAGTCCTCTGTAATGTACCAATAAATGTGTCAGAAAGTGAAGGATGAGGAGCGTAGTGATATTTGGATACCAGACACAGATTTAAAGGAAAACCATTTGATAATGTCTGACAACTATTGGAAAAGCAAATCCAGAGCTGAGCAGAGGGTACAGACTGAAGATAGGGATGTGGGTGATTCTTCCTGGACTTGAATCTTGATCAAAATAAAAGGAAATCTGGGTGGGTTTTCTTTTATAAAGAATGGTAGGGAATGAAAGAATTTCTAAAGGAGATAAGATTTTTTAACATACTTATAAAATTGTTATAATAATAAGACTTCTTCCTCTTACTCCCTCTTCAAAAAATAAAAAAATAAAAAATTTAGACTCTCTTTCCTGATCTGATCCTGAGAATTCAGCTATGGTTTTGAAACAAAAATTGATCTTTCTAGCCTTTAAGTGCTCCCCTCTTTCCTACAAAACAAGATATGGGCATGACCTCACACAGCTGCTTTTCATGGGCCTTTGCTAAATTTTTGATTGTGTAATTTCCCCATCGCCAGATGATTATGCATGGAAGGCTGATTCAGAAGCCATTGTCTGTTTTGAAATGAACCCCTAGAGTGCACTAATGGGATTTTATGCCATTAATGCTGAATAGAGTGGGATGAGAAATCACAGTTCCGATCTGTCTGCTCTGTGGTCTCAGTACTCCATGAGAGTATGAGTGACCACCGTGAGAAAAGGGATTCACTGAGATCCTGGCCCCTTCCAGTCAACCCCCAAATCTCTTCTGTGGGTTAAGAGCGCCTCACCTTTCCTGTCTTTTTATGTTTTCTGCTTAATTTGAAAACATCAAACCATGACCAGTTGGTAGGGGTGGAGGAGTCATCTGTCAGCATGGGGGGGGGGGGAGAGAGAGAGAGAGAGAGAGAGAGAGAGAGAGAGAATGTGTGTGTGTGTGTGTGTGTGTGTATTGGGGCTCTGTACTGTCATCTGTGGGTGTTTGTAAAAATTTGCGATCACGGGGGTTAGAGAGGAGTTGGGAACAGCAATAACAGAGGAGTTTGCAGATGTGAGAATCTCAGAGATGAGAACATGAAAAAACTTTGAGCAAGGCTCAGACATTAAAAGTTGAGGGTAAATCAGGTGACCATTACCTGTGCTGCAAAAATCACTCCAGAAGCCCCTGCTGTGCCAGCACAAAAGCCATCTCAGCCTGTCTGATTTCAGCCAGCCACACCAGCAGGAGTCACTTCCCCGTTTCTCCTCTAGCAGGTATCTAATTTAACCCTAGAAGTGACCTGATATGAAAGGATTGCCATCACAATTTACAGACAGGCAACAGAAGCTAAAAGTGAGAGAGGTAGCCTGCCCAAGGCTAGAAGCACCAAGTTTGAAAGAAGTATAAAAGTCAAGGGCTGACTCCCAGGCTTTCTACTATGCCACAGTAACTTCAGGCTTCTATAGTTAATGTAAAATTTTATATGGAAAGTGGAAAGCCTGGTGAAAAGTTTTAACTTTATACATAGAACACATGCTAATTCATGGGGACTTTTTATTACAGAATATATACTTGTAGGTTTTTTGAATTTCATAACATAATAGCAATAATTAGGCACTCAATTGTATAGGCAATGATCCACGTTCTTGAGGAATTTGAAATAATACTAATATTAGGAAAATTGCATTTTAGGGTGGGAAGTATGAATAAGAATTGCCTCCCTCCTTTATGTTTTTTTCTGTATCTAAGGGGGATGGCAAAACAAAGGCAATATATTTCTGCTTATAAGAAATTAAATTTAGGAAATATGCACCTCCACAGAGAGAAAACAAACCTTGGCTCAGAAATAATAGTTGTATAAAATATAAAATTAAATCTATTTGCTACATGCCCCCTGGAGTGGACATTTCCTTCCCCAGGGCTGAGGCTTTCTGCAGGGCTGGCCTCTGGAACTTACTATGGTATTCACCAGCAAAGTGCACCCTGGTTTTCACTTCCTCTAGACAACTGCTACAATAATTTAGTTGGCAGATGGCTCTGTGTCTCCAGAAGGCAGTTGGATAGTAGCACCCTTCCTCTCTCAGTGATATACCTTTGTAGAGCAATCTGTGGAAGATGTGTGACTACCTGGTAACTGGAAGAATTCTGGCACATCAGGATGATTTCATGACACAGCAGCACAATCTGTGAACACTTAGATAAACACATCATTCTTAGAGAGTGTGTAGGTGGTCAGATGAGTATTTTCACATTATAAATAAATATGTGAATATTGTGCCCCTGTCGCCATTCCACCCTTTTGCCATCCTACCTTCCAACCATGTGTGTATGAATTTGTGTGTATGTGTGTGTGTGTGTCCATTTATGTAAATTTACAAACACAGTTCCATATAAATGTATTGTTGTGCCTGGGAAAAAATTAAAAAGCATATATCCTAAAATGGATGTATTAAATCTTTCAATCTTTGAAACAAGGAATCTGTGTCCCTACAAGCAGGTAGGACCGGTGAATCCACTGGACATCACTCTGGAGATCTGAAATAGTCTGGTTTTCAGATAAATGTGAGGGAGAGCAGGTGATTAATTTTAGACAACTCAGGTTGAAGCTTTAGTTGTCCCTAACAAAACACCTGCCACTATTGCCTACTCAAAAGTTCTAGTTTGAATCCTATTTTTTCCAAACCAGAAGAAAGAACATCATCCAGGTACATATTGGGTGGTTTTAAACACAGGGATGTAGGTCAGGAGAGAGTCTAATCTCACGGTACAGTTTTGAATCATGGGTGCCCAGGGTGTAGATGAACCAAGAGAGAAGGAGAAGAGTGCTCAGGGAGGAGGTACAGCCTGGGTGGGGATGAAAACTGAGGCCAGTGGCTGGTCACATTCACATTAAGAACAGGTGAAGGAGAAGTCTTAAAGAAGATGGAATGTGATCTTTTCAGCAGTAAAAGCTAAGAGGAGATGGTTTTAGGAGAAGTCAAGAAGAAATGGTTTTAAGGGGTTGTACTGAAGAGATCAAGTGTAGTTTTTATTCTTCTGAATAATAAAGAGAGACAGTATCTTAGTGAAAATGTCAAGGTAGGTATTAATACTAATATTATTTGAGTGCCCACTGAGTACCAAACTGAACCAATCATTTCACATATGTGTTGAAACTTGAAAACATTCCTTGAACTTAGGTTTTATGAACAATAATAATTCAATATTTAAGATTTTTCTGGGTTTTTAAAATTTAATTTTTAATTGACAAATGAAAATATTTATTGTGCTTTACTCGATACTAGAACTCAAAAGTTCTAGAATTTTAAAACATTTTGAAATGGTTAAATTGAGTTAATTATATGCATTATCTCATATACTTATTATTTCTTTTATAGAGAGAACACTTAACATTTATTGTCTTAGCACTTTTTCAATATACAATATTTTAATTACTTATAGTCTCCATGCTGTACAGTAGACCTCTTGAACTTATACCTCCTGCTGAATCCAATTAGAACTACCCGAATGCCAAGGCTGAACTTTCATATCTTGTGACCATTGTCTCCTCAATCCCCCTAGTCCCTAATAACCATCATTCCACTCCCTGTTACTATGAGTTTGACTTTTTTGATTCCACAGACATGTGAGATCGCATAGTATTTGCCATTCTGTGTCTGACACATTGGTAAAACTTACAATCTGATGTTACTTCTAGAATTTTGGTCTAGTGCCATGTGAAAAAACAACCTTGAGAAGATGCGGCTTATGACAAGAGAAAGCAGTGTTGGAATATTCTTGGGCATGGCCCATAATCCTGATGACTTCCACCCCTGTGTTCTGCAACAAGGAAACACTTTTTTCTGATTCGGCTCTTTTCATTTAGATTTTTGTTATTTTGTTAACCAAGCAATACTAGAATAATATAATGATGGAAAGGGGATACATTCATTTAGTAGGGTTTTTAGGAAGAGGTACTTAAAATAAATTGATGGCTGAAATAAAAAGGTAGTATTTTAAAAATTAGACCCTTTGCATTGTATTGGGTTTTGTAATGATGCAAGAATGGAAAATAATTCTACCTGAGATAAGCCTACTGGAAAAAATAGGAACGTGTGCTCATCATGCTGTTTTTGTAAAAGAAGAGAGATTATAGTTTTGTATTTCTTATAAGAATAATTTTCTATATTCTTCATTAATGTTTATAAGCTAAAATGTGATTTTTTTCTCCTATATTTGTCCAAATTCTAACATAACTGAAAGCTACAAAATAAGTCATATTTCTAAGAATCTTTTCCTATGAAGTATTCATTCTATTTAGAACTTTGATTTTAGTACATAAAGATGAATCTTTTCAAAAGCAATCTTGAATTTAAATTGTAACATATATTCAAACAGGAATCTCTTGCTTTGTATGGCATGTATGCCTTGAGTATATATCTTCACACACGCAATATGTAGCTTAGTATAATTAGAAGGAATAATTAGATTTGTCTTGATAAGTAACCTAACAATTTATTTTTAAAATAATATTTTAAAAGAATACATAAAATTTCATATATTTATGGGGTGCCATTTGACATTTCTTATATACATACATTGAGTAATTTTCAAATTAGGAATATCATGCTAGTTTCTTCAAACATTTACATTTCTTTGTGCTGAAAACATTAAAAAATCCTTTTCTCTAGCTTTTTGGAAATATTCAGAACATTACTGTTATCTAAATCCAGTCCACTGCAAAATAGAACAGCTATAACTTTAGTGCCTATAGACCAACTTTTCTCCATTCCTCAAGTGCATTTTTAAGGAATTATGGATCCTAATTTCATGCCTGCCAGATTCATTCAACAGTAACCTGGAATAAAATCTGCTACTTTTGGAATTTAGTTTTTTATTCATAAAATGAGGCAGAATTAGAAACCTATCCAAGTTTCTATTCAATGCTTTGTACTGATTCTGGAAAGTGTCCTACAAGTATCCTGCATGCTGAGTAGAGCCCTGTAACATGGTGGTTAAAAGCAAGACCTCTGGAGTCCATCACCTAAGTTTTCAGCTTCATTGCATTTGTTTATCTATTTGTTGAGGGAGATTATTCAGCTTTTCTGTACTTTAGTTTCCTCATGTATAAAATACCGAAAATAATAGTTCCTACCATACAAGATGATTATAATAATAAATTACATAATCCAATACTTATAAAGACATTAGTTCCTGGAACATAGTAAGTGCTCAATAATGGTTTTATACTTAGTGGTGGTGATATTGCTATACCCATCCCAGGTAAGGGAATTATAAGCTTTGATATTTTAAAATTCTGATTTCACAATCAAAACTCAGCAGGAAACAACCAGTCTAGTAGAAGAGGGATTGTTTCAGACTTTGCTTGATTGAGCAATTAAAATCATAGCTTTAAAAGTGTTTGGTTAATAGCCAAATAATCAGCAAAAATTTTAAGCATCAAACTTTTATGCTATGTTTTTTCCTCTGATTCTTGCTTACGCTGGGAAATTGTGTTAATCTAATTTCAAATAATGGAGGGAAGGGGAAGTGATGGCCCATATGTTGCATCAACACATTGCATTAATGTTACTGTTGGCAGTTTGGTCCAGGCTTCTACTCAGGATGGTGTTTGAAAAGTTGGACCAAGGTCAACCCAGACTAAAATCACTCAGGACAATGGTATGATTGTTCTTCATTCAATCAATAACATTTGTCATTAAATGCATGTTCCAGCCAGTTAATAACAGTAAGTTTAAGCATCTGGACTGTGAAATATACTTTCATAGTAAGCACATCTAAATACATATATGTGTGTAGCATATCTGCCAAATCAACCTTATGGGAGAATATAATGTACTTGCAATTAAGAAAGACTTGGCCAAATTTCTGTGTTCCATGATTCAATTTTAAATCTAAATCAGGATAAAAGCAGTGTGCTTATAATTGTTGTCAACTGGGCTACAAGGTTTCCTAAAGAGCAGGTAATTTGGACCATCATAGGGAATCTTAATGACCATGCCACACACACCTGTTTTGTTTGGTTTTCAAATTTTATTTTTTCTCTTCTTAACGGGAAATTGTACTGCAGAGAAAAATTTAGAGTTGTGGTTCTCAAAATTGGCTGCACATTAGAATCATCTGGGGAGATTTTTTTAAATCCCAATGCCCAGCCCACACCATATACCAATTAAATGAGAGATTCTGGGGCTTGGACCCAAGCTTAGCTTTTTTATTTTTAAGAGTCCCAGATGATTCTAGTGTGCAGCCAAGCTAGAGAACCAAGGTCTGAGAACTTTACTATTCAATCTTGCTATTTGATTCAGGAATTTTATTTGTAAAAGTATGACGTAAATTCCCTCAAATTGTGGTATGTACTTTAAAGTTTGAGAAAGGTTGCTATAATATTGGTTTTTATCTATAATTAAGAATGACTTAAGAAATTTGTTAAGTATACAGATTCTGATGCTTTTACCCTTAATTTCTGATTCGATCTGTGATAGAGCCTAGAAATGTGAAATTTTAAACAAATATCCTAGGTTTGAATTTAGGAGATTATTAAATTGTAGAAGACTGGGCTTTACACCAGAGTCTTCAATGTATCATTAAGCTCTTACCTCACAATGAATCACCCAAAATTTAAGAACTTAAAATAGCAACCATTTCCTGGTTCTTCTGCCAACAACTGGCTTTACTCATGCATGCCTAGTAAGATGGGTACTGGCTATGCTGAAGTTGGCTGGATTCTCTCATGTTGGGTGCTAGATAGCTATTGAGATATTGTGTGGCCCAGGACAACCTTGATTCTTTTCCATGTTTCTCCTATATTCCTCTAGTAGGATAGCCCAAGCTAATTCATGAAAAAGGCAGCAGAGCAACAGAGAGCAAAAACCTGAAAGTCAAGCCATCACTTCTGTCACATTCTATTGGACAAAGCAGGTACAAGGCCAGTTTAGGGTACCTAGACAGGGAATAAGATTGCATCATCATGGGGAGGTGTTCCATAATCATGCTGCAGAGGACTTGAACACAAGGAGGTGATCAAGAGCAGCAGCCATTTTTTATCCATAAATATACCAGGCATTTTTATTAACATTCTTGCATAAATTATTTCATGTGATCTTTACGATAATCTGATGTACTGTGTATTAGCTCCCTTTTACTGGAGACAAAGGACTGCAGAGCTCTCAGAGGATGGTGAGATAGTTGCTAATGATGCGTAAGAACAGGCTTCGGGTACTCTTTGCAGATAAATATTTTAACTTAAAGAGCAGCAAAAGATGAGATCAACACAGTTTGGCAGTGAGGGTATGTTACAAGTATAAAGGTGCTGATTATGTGAGATGAAAATATTTTATGAAAGAAGGGATGATATTCAAGTTTCAGTTTCATTTAGATCTCAAAGCTGCCTTTTAGACCCTAATCCTGATATATTTTATCAGATTCTGACGCAGTGGGGTATATGCAGTTGATGGCAGATACTTATGTTCAGCTCTGTTTCAGACTTTAGAGAGTGAAAACTGGAGGATTATATTTATTTGACCTTTGGGGAGAAATTGCCTGGTGATCTAGTTAATTGAGGTTACAAGGAAGATTACGAAATCTCTATTCCAGCTAGCATGATTTTGTAATACCATTTTGTGTTTTAAAGCCTCTGCAAGAAAAGTTACCTTGCATACAGAGAAAAAAAATACATATCAACAAGGAATAGAAATATTTTATGATCAAGCCCCTTAATCTGCTGCACCATTTCTCAGCTCTGTTTTTCTTATCTCAGTGAGCAGGAACCCTTCACCCTTCGGACAGAACTGAGCTTTATTTTTACTACTATCTTTTCACCCTATCAGGCCAAGAAAGTCAAATGGTTTTTCAGATAAAATCAGAGCTCATTTTTAGACTTAATGTTGATTTTTACCTCTTATCTTGGAAATTGAGTTATAAGAGAAGGGTGTAAAATAACTTAAAGAGCTTTTATATTTAATTAATTAACATATTATACTCAAGCAATTCTATAGTCATTTAACATTAGCCCCTTATAAGGAATGAGTTCATTTTTTTTCTGGGCTTCTGGGGCCTGTCTTCACTGAAATGTGAACATAAAACTGAATATTTGGGAGCTTGGGTAAGAGGTCAGAGGTGAGAGGTCTGGGGCCAGGCTTTATTTTCTTAAGAGACTATGAGATCTGTGGGAGAATTTTTCAGGTATTTTTGTCATCTTGAGGCCTAGTTCATACCCAGAAGTAGTTCCATGGTGGATTAAAGATTAGGATCTGGAAACAGACTTCCTGAGTCTATTCTTTTTATTGGGAGGTGGGGGGTGGGGTAATCAGGAATTGAACTCAGGGGCATTCAATCACTGAGCCACATCCCCTGCCCTATTTTGTGTTTTATTTAGAGACAAGGTCTCATTGAGTTGCTTAGCACTGTGCCTTTGCTAAGGTTGGTTTTGAACTTGTGATCCTCTGCCTCAGCCTCCAGAGCCTCTGGGATTACAGGTGGGTGCCATGTGCCCAATGAGTTTATTCTTGAGTCTATTCTTCTATTTCTGTCTCTTGCTCAGTGACCTTCAACAAACTATGTAACCTCTCTGTGCTTTGTTGCTCATCTTTAAGTGGTAATAAAATAACATCTACTTCATATCACTCTGAGGATCAACTGTGATAATACAAATGAAATATTTAGATCAATGCCTAGAACATAATAAGTAGTTAATAAATGTTGGATGTCACTGCTCAATAAATATACATTCAGTAAGTAGAAATAGATGTTATATTAATGTCCTATAATCTGACATAGATTTTCATTATTTTAAATGAAAGAACTCTCAGGCAAAGAGTGGACAATATTTAAGATCCAAAGAAGTAGCATTAGTGACTAATCTTATTTTTTAGCCACTTTTTTCCTATCTTGTTTGTTTATTGCATCTCTCAGTTTTGTCTAGCTTTTTCATTGTAGATGTCAGTGAAGTTTCATAGTTCCTTCCCCTAGGAATTATCCCATTTAACATGATATATAATCCAATTACATAATACAGTATTTATATAAGCAAACAAAGAACAATTATGATTTTATTCAGTTTATGCTCAATTTATTTTTAATGTATTCATCTAATTGGTATTATGCAAAGATCCCCCCAAGTTTAAAATTAGAGTAGCTCATTCTGGTTCAAAAATAATTTTTGTTTATTAATTTTTTAATGGTATTAAAGTTTGGGACTCTCAAACTTCCTTTAATAAGACAGCCAGAAAAGGCAAAAGAGTTTGGGCTTTGATGTCAGAGTATATTTCAAACTCTCGGGTCTTCTAATAAAGACTTAAAGTGCTTTGATGTCTAGGAGGCTCAATTTCCATATCCTTCAGAGATAATTATATTTACACAAGAAGATTATCATGGTAACTGGCACATAGTAGGTACTTAGTAAAGAGTAGCTATTAGAAGAAACAGACTGCACTAGAAAGGGATTCATACTGGATATATAGTTATCAAGTAAAAAGCTTTAAGTTAATGGATTCCACTTCTGTGTATTCAACCAAGCATTGGTCAAGAATACACAGAAAATCATAATTTTGCTTATACTGAACAGGTACAGAATTTTGTTTTTGTTATAATTCCTTATGCAATATAGTACAACAAATATTTACATTTACATAGCATGTCCCTGGCATTTGGTATTATGAGTAATACAGAGATTATTTAAAGTATAGGAAGGATATACATAGGTTGTATGCAAATAATATGCCATTTTATATAAGGGACTTAAGAGAGTGTGTGTGTGTGTGTGTGTGTGTGTGTGTGTGTGTAATTATTTTAGTATACAGGATTCAAGTCCCTGGTCCTCTAAGCTTCTAATTTCTGTTTCCCCAGACTGCATTTCCGAATGTTTCCAAATTCCTCCCACAAATCAGTTTCAAAGTCTTCTGATCTACATGATTAGGTTAGTCACAGCAAGACCCCACTCTCAATGCCAATTTCTGTGCTAGTCAGCTTTGCATCCCTGTGACCAAAATACCCAACAAGATCTACTTAGAGGCACAAGTTTATTTGGGCTCAAAGATTTAGAGGTTCAGTCCATGGTCAGCTGAAGACATTGCTCTGAGACAGAACATCATGGTGGAAGGGCATAACAGAGGAGCTCTGCTTGCCTCATGATGGTTGAGAAGCAGAGAAAGGGACAGTGGCTTCAGAGATGTTGAACTCTTCTAGGGCATGCCCACAGTGACCCATCTCCTCCAGCCACACCCCACCTGCCTAAGTTACCACTCATTCCATTCAAAATAAAATGGACTCATTAGATTATAGCTCTCACAGTCTAATCATTTTACCTCTGAAAGTTCTTGCATTAACACAGGAATATTTGGAGGACATCTCATATTCAAAACATAACAGTAGATATGTTCCTTGGCGGATGACCATTATCTTTCTCGTCTCTCCTCCCTGAGCTGGAGTAAGCACTCCAACATCTATCTGCTGCACCAGCGTCCTCTCCTCTAATTCCTTCAAGATTTCTTTCTTTCCCAATGGAGGAGAAGGTGAACATGAAAGAAACTGCTAAAGGCCTATGAATATTTCAAAGGAAAAAGCCAAGGGACTCCATTAAACCTTGTACACTCTTCTATAAATGGACAAAGAGGCTGAATAATGAAATGCTCAGAGGTACTGAGGCAATTTCAGAGTAAAACAGGCAGATAGATATAAAATAAAATGCCTCTCACCACAAATAAATCTCAAATTTGTTCCCCAGTCTTCTCTCTCTGCCAGTTCTTTTCAGACCTCTAACCTCTTGTATATCACCACAAAAGGCACAGGAGGACAAATAATACAGTGGTTAAAAACAAGAACTTTCTAGTTCAAGGGTCCTGGTTGAAGTCTCATTTCTTGCATTGATTATCTAAATTTATAGTGCTCACTACAGCTTGTAATTTAATGTGGAAAAACACATAAATCTCATAGAGATAGACTAATCTCTTATTAAATATGTCTTATTATGTATTCTTCTTTCACACTGTTTTTTTTTTCTATATAGAAATGTTCTTCTATTCTTTCTAAAGTATAGCTGTTCAAGGCCCCTGCCCCTGCATTCAGGTCATTGGCCAGCCCTGGCATTTCTAGTGCTGATCAGCCAAAGTCAGCTCAACAGACACATATGTTGCAGCAGACCTGTCCTCCTTATAATGGCCCTAGGGGAATAGGGCTTTTAAGCCTGAACATGCATGCGACAGGCTAGGAGCCTTTATTAATGGCCCACGTGCTGTCAGAATCAGTTAAGTCAGGTGGTGTGTAGCTTGTGATACCTTCTGCCCTCTGGCCTAGCAGAAAAATACGAGCTCTTTTCTTTCCCTTTCTTTAGCTACCTTCACAAAAATACAAAAATCACTTTTGAGTTTCAGACCATCCGTGTTTTCCATTATTAAGACAAAGCTCAACAGGGCATCTCTTTGGAACTCTGCCATTGGTAGAGTAGGAAAGTGAGAAATGTTTTTTCTTCACGATCTCATCTCTGTATAAACCCCTTGAAGGCAGAGGTGGCATAGGTATTTACCAAGGTGTTTTGAATCAGTTCATCTGTATTCTTTACATCACAGTATTTTTCCCTGAGCCATTGAACAACACAGCGTTCCACTCACAAGTATTATTTCATGTCTATTTGTCAGCCACGATGCTCGATTCTGTCTGTGCAAAGAAGATTTTGTCCCTACATTTAGTGTCCTAGTGTTTAATACAGAAGGAATAAAATGAATAAAATGGGTGATTATAACACAGTGAAAGGCTAACATGGAAAGTTCAATGCCAGGGCAAGATCCATGTGTAACAGCCCTAAAGCAGACTAGCTCTGAGCAATGGTGATATCTGAGCAGAATGCTGGGAAATGTTGGTAGGAATTAACTAATTGTTCTGTATAATGCACAATTTCTGTCTCATCAAAGCAAATTTTTCAAATATAATGCTATATAATTGCTCTGAAATCTCATTTTTGTATGAAGACTCTACAACTCTATCACAAATTAATCTCACCTGTTTTTGATCTTCTATAACTCATTAGATCTCTGTCAGAACCTAACAAATCTTGAATTGCTTTTTCAAAATTACTGCAAATCTTTTTACTTCTAAATAAATCGTGGAATTCCTAAGTTTACAGTTTTTATTAATGTGAATTTTAAATTTCCAATATTTCCTGTGTGGTTTTGTAGAAAGTTGGCTTATTGGGAGGGAAAAAACAGTGGGTTCTGTTTCTGATATGAAAGTGTTTACATGACTTGCTAAAATTCTCATGCAGAGCAATTGCCAGTTGCTTGTCTCATCTCTAAACTGGTATAATATTTTCTTCCAGTCACCACATTCTGTTAGCCCTACGTTTGAAAAATGTAGTAAAATTTCATAAAATTCATTTAACAAATATGTTTCCAATAATGTTTTTTGCTGAATTTAACGCTAGAAATTCTACTCATTGCTGCCTATATCAGTCAAGATAGGTAGGAGTAGACTGGGATAATGAACATCCCCCAAATCTCGTGTCTTAAAGCAGTCAAGTATTATTCTTGTTTATTCCACTCATCCCTTCTGGGTTGTGGTTAGGGTCTGAGCACTCTGCTCATTGTGGTCACTCAAGGACACCAACCATTGACCAGCTGCCACCTTGAGCACATTCAGTTGCAATGCCAGACAAAAAGAGAATCTGGGTGTGTCACCTGGGCACATACATGTTCATGCCAGGAAGTCACTGCTACTTATAATTCAGTACCTAGGACTAGTCACATTACTCTACAGAGACTAAAAGGAGATAAAGTATAATCCCACTATGGGGCCAGAAGACAAAAAGCTGTAAAGATTCTGAACAGTAATTATGTTCTGGTGTGCCAGTGTGCTGGTGCACACCTATAATCCCAGTGGCTAGGGAGACTGAGGCAGGAGGATTACGAGTTCAAAGCCAGCCTCAGCAATGGCAAGGCACTAAGCAACTCAGTGAGACTCTGTCTCTAAATTAAAACATATCAAAAAAAAAAAAGGGGCTGGGGTTGTGGCTCAGTGGTCAAGCTTCCCTGAGTTCAATCCTTGGTATCCCCCACCAGAAAAAAAAAAAGAAAAAGAAAGAAAGAAAAGAAAGTTCTGGTCATACAATTTATGAATTGCCCACTGCCTATGAGCAGCTTATAGCCTATAGAAAAGAGATGAGTAATAAAGTTCAAAAAATGAGAGCAATAAGAAGTGAGTTCATACAGCTAAGGGATATAGATGGTGAGACAATTCATTTGCTTAAGAAACATTTATTGAGGACCTACATGATACCAGGAACCAGAGATTCCAAGAACCCAATCTCCTGCCCTCAAGGAGCAAATGTTCCTAACAAGATAAAGAGAGAAAACCATGAGTACCACCTGTGTACCAAGATCTGTGGTATATTTTCTATTTAATTCCTGCACAATCCTACAAGATTATTCTTGTCCCTATGTTAAGTGTAACCAAGTCATTGCTAGGATCACAGTGTTACAGTGACAGAGCTGGACCTGAAATCTGGTCTTCAAAAACACTACTTCAAAAGCACTGCTTTTTTCTTCTCAGTGATCCATTGGTCAAAGAAAGAGAATATATAACCAGCAAATTACAGCACGAGAAATATTATCATAGCAGCATGAACAGTGTCTGCACTGTGTACTCTGTGGGCTCTGGAGAGGCAACTTAATGCCTGGGGAGTGTCTGAAAGGCTTCTCCATGGAGGTGACATTTTAGTGGGGGCTTTTGAAAGATGAGTCAATATTTGCCATGCAGAAATCAATTCAGTCTAAGTAGTAATAAATGGGGCTTAAAGAGGCAAACAGCCAAGTTGTTTATCTAATGTCAAATATAACTGCAATCACACATTCCCATCCATCTTCCTTGCCACCGGCATTTCTCTAAAATCTCAGTCTTATAATCCTACAGCCATTTCCTCTGTCTTCCACTCTTTCAAATTCTGACAAACTCTCCCTGCATTAATTATTAGGAGTCCTCAACATGACCAAATCCCAAAGAGAGTGTTTTTCTGGAGGAGAGGAAGGTTGGTGGTTGTTATCATGAGCCTTCCATCTGCTCTTGATTCCTCATCAGCAGCTGAGCTGGACAGAGCTCTTGTCTCACACAATTTCAGCAACTGGCAGCTTTAGCTCTGCCTGGTTCTGGCAAGGGAAGAAGGGAAAGGGCAATGTGATTGCTTCAGCAGTGGTAAAGTTGAAGCTGGCATAGCAGAAGAAGCTACCCTACTTACAATAAGAATGCATTCGCACATCCCTGCAGATGTTCCCTTCTTTAGCTCCTTACAGAAATGTAAAAAAAAAGATATTTTTGTCTTAAAAAAAACCCTTTTGCTTTTATTTGATTAACGAGCTTACTTATCAAAACAGGTTTTAAAAAGAAAAAGTGAAAATATTAACATTAATGATACTCTGGGTTTATTTACTCTCTTAAGTACTCAACATGATCAGGCCCACCCGAACATGTTATTTTCTTTTCTCTGTGAGCAGCATTATAAATTTTATCCATCTTTGGGAAATCCAAATATCTTTTCTTTTGCTTGTATTAAATAAAGACCAAGCAGTTTGCAAATGATCCAGAAATTTTGTCAGCGATACATGATTCAGCTTGGGAATACTCTCGGTTAAGGGCTGACCTGTGCTAAGGAAGATTTAGCAGACAGGATGCCAAGAACAAAGAGGGCAGTAGTGCCATTCTGCAGGTGGACTGATACACACTTAAGTCTTCTCATTGCATTTGAACCATATATTATGGTCATCCTCCACTAAACCTGGGAGATTACCTCTAAACTAGATTGGGTATGTCTAAAATATTCTGCAATGAGAGATGCTATAGTTTGGATCCGGATTGTATCGAAAGCTTCAATTGTTGAAGTCTTTGTTGCCAACCTATTGCACTATTTGGAGGTTGTGGAGTCTTTAGGAAGTAGGGCCTAGTGGAAGGAAGTTAGGTCATTGGGGGTGCACTTGAAGGAAATGTTGGAACCTTGCCCCTTCCTCTCTCCTTGACTCCTGGACACCATGAAGTGAGCAGCTGAGCTCTACCATGCACTTTCTGTCATGCTGTTCTGTTTCACCACAGAGGTTTCACGGACTGAAACCTTAGAAACTGTGAGCCAAAATAAGCTTTTCCTCCTTTTAAGTTGTTTATCTCAGGTATTTGTGCCAGTGATAGAAAGCTGACAAACATAAAAGATTTTTGAGAGTCTTGAGAAATGGAATAAATGGAATAAACAGTGTCAGTTCTGAATCCAAATAAAGAATGAAGAAAGACAGGTCTTCTCCAATAGATCTGAGAAAGATATGAGAAAGGGTAAAAAGAGAAAAAAACTTGGAGAGTAATGGGAGTTTTCTACACTTGAACTGTGATAAGGGTTGCAAAAGGGATATATACATTTGTAAAACATACTGAACAGGATAGTTAAAATATGGTCACTTAACTTCATGTAAACTATACATCGATAAAGTAGAGTTTTATTTTATTTTCATAAAGTTGACCATTACTTCCTTTTGGAAAAACTCTTTTTCTCAAAAATTTCACATATTTGTGGTCTTCTTTCTTTCTTTTTATTTCTTCTATGTTTTCCTCGGGGTTCCTCAGTAGAAATCCCCCAGGGTTAAGTCCTGAGCCCTTTCTTCTCTCCGTTCTTTAAGTCAATTTAAATACTATGTGTGTATCGATGCCTCTCAAATTCCATAGCTCCAGTTCCGATCTTTCTTTTGTGAGATTCATAAAACATCTTTCTACCTGACATCTCCAATTAAACGTATGATAGGAATCTCCAAATTAACATATCTGCTATGGTCTGAATATGTGTGTACCCACAAAATTCATATGTTGAGAACTAATCCCCAGAGCAGTGGTATTAACAGGTTGGGCCTTTGAGAGATGATAAGGTCATGAGGACTCCACCCATATGAATGGGATTAATGCTCTTATAAAAAGTCTAAAAGATTATAATATAAATTGTAATGCATTCTGTTGTCATATACAACAAATTAAAATTAAAAATTAAAAAAATGATTTAAAAAAGTCTAAAAGATCTTGTTTGCTCTTCTGTTATGTGAGGATGCAGCAAGAAACTGCCTTTGATGAGAATGGGCCCTCAGTAGACATCAAATCTGTTGGCACCTTGATCTTAGATTTTTCAAATTGTAGAATATAGGAAATTTTACTATTTAGAAATTATCCTGCCTAACTTATTTTCTTATAGCAGTCCAAATGGACTAGGACAGAAATTGGGATCAGGCATCAGGTACTACTATAAAAAAATACCTAAAAATGTGGAAGTGATTATGGAACTGTGTAATGGGTAGATGCTGGAAGAGAAAACCTATATTGCCATGAATAGACTGTAAAGGGATATTCTGGTGAGGGCTCAGAAGAAGAGAAAAGCTGTAGAAAAAGCCTTCTTAGCAATTACCTAAATGGTCATTATTCAGAATATTGGTTTAAATGCAGACATTAAAAGTTATTCTAAGGAAATCTCAGAGTGAAATGAAGAACATGTTACTGGAAACTGGATGAAAAGCAATATTTTTTGAAGATGAAGAACTTGCCTGATTTTTGTTTGTGTCCTAGTGTTTTAGGGAAGGTGGAGATTATGTGTGATAAAACTGAATATTTGATGGAAGAAAACTATTTAATGTCTAGAAAAAAGTATGCAGGGTGTGATATGGCTTCTCTTGCTTGCTTATAATAAATTTCAAGAAGGGAGAAACAATTTTAAGACAGAATTTATAAATGAAGGGGAAGCAGAAATTAATTTTTTTAAAAAAATTCTCAGCCTGGCCATGTTGCAAAGATGGAAAGAACACCAATGGTATGGCCAAGACCACACCCAAGGTATGACTCACCTCTGAAGAGGACTGCACAGCAAATAGCACCATGGTGGGGGCACATGTGAAAAAGGAGAGCACATGGCAAGACTTCAAGAAGCTAGAGAGAACCAAGAGGGGCCAGTTTCGCCCTTTTGTGACAACTCATTCTCTCAGGTTGTAACTGGTGTCCCACAGAACTATGTAATTCCTTCAGAGGGCCATGTTGAGGGCCAAGCCCCCATGTGTGAACCCTCTGGGGGGAAACTAATTTAAACCATAGCAGAGGGCAATCTGCTTCACTCATAGTTCATGGAGTTGAATGTAAATCTTATCCAAAACACTCACAGACACACCTAGAATAACGTTAGACTGATTATTTGCATATGGTAGCCTAGTCAAATTGACACATGGAATTAATCATCATCCCATTTTTAACTTCTTCCTTCTGTCTCCACCACCATCCTTCTGTTGGCCTCCCAGTTACATTTCTTTATTCTTTCATTCTTCTCTTTATACATGACACATCAAGTGACATTGCCTTCTTAGCTTAAAGTTTTTAAGAGTCTTCCTTGTCCCTTTAGGATAATATATTATCTCACCAGGGCTTCAATTGACCAGAAGACTGGCCCCTCCTGCCCTGATAGTTCACACTGCCCTGCTCTGCCCTCAGCTCACCAATTTTTAGCATACTGCTGTGTTTCTTTTTCCTAGAACAAAGATGCCCACCCACTTCAGGGATCGGCAACTATTATGTCCACTGCCTCCTCTTCTTTTCCTTACTTCTTCCAGTTTTCTTCTTTGAGCTCTATTCCCAGTACACTGTTCTTCCCCCATCATCTCTCAGTTAAACAATTAACTATAGTCTGCTAACGAAGGCCTCCATCTTCCCAGCTTCTTTGTACTCTACTGTATTACAGTTTTCCTCCTCATGCACACATCCAATCTCTAAAATATCTCTAACTGGGATTCTTCACCTTTTATGAACTGCAAATTCTTTTACATTAGAAAAAACATATCATCCTTCTCAGAAGATTTTTTAAATCACAAAATGTGCATTTATTCTCATATTTGTTCTAATATGAATAATTTTTATGTGAAGAACAATTACCACAGGGAAAGACTTCAAGAACCCATTAAATAAGAAGGTAACAGCAGTAGATCTTCTAAGTACCAAAATTTTGGAGAAGTAAATATCAAATATTATTTCTAGATATCTGCAATAACTCTAATATGAAACAAAAACACCTGATTTATTTGGGTGACCACAGGTACTACTAGTACTTCTGATTTGATAGCTACACCAGTAATTGAAGGAATTGCTGAATTTTACATGCAAATCAGTAAAAATGGACATAAATTTTATTTTCCATACATGTTTACCAGCCCCTGGAATTTTAACCCAGATATATCTAGCAGTTGAGTCCCTGAACACCACTGGCTATGTATGCAGTAGTCTAAAGTCCTTAGTTGGTTTTCTAAATGATTTACAGATATCTGTAATTTTTTTTTTCTAGCCTCCTCCATATACAAAGCTGAGAACGTAAGTATTCTAGTTGCTGGACATACAGACCTCCTGCCATTTCCAGTCAAACCTAGCTCTTTGGAGTCCTTAGGTCTCTGCAGCTGGAATATCTTTTTCATATTTCTTCCTCTGATGAACTCTTCTATATCGTTGAAGACTAAGTTTTCTTGATTTCTTCTCCTCTAGGAAGCCTTCCCTAATGGCTAGAGAGTTGAGATTCACCTTTGCTTGCTTCCCCAGCTCGGTGTAGTCCTCTACATAGCCATCACGACCTTGTTCTGCCTTGTTTCATGCCTCATTTCTTTTGTTATCTCCTGTCTACAGCAATACAAACATGTAACACATTTTTGTGAAACCAGCTGATGACATCTTGAACCTATAGTAGCTTTTAGACTCCTGTGAAGTAGCCATAAAACAAAAATTGCGTATGCATAAAGAAGTGAGCCCATTGGTTGTCCTGGGCATGACTTGACAGTACAGATGAGGACTTGGACTCAACAGCACAGAGCTTGATGCAATGGTTCCAACCAGCTCACCGACTACTAGAAAGCGCCAGCCACAGGACAGGGACACACACTATGACTGCCTGCTCAAGAACACAACCAAGCACCCTTCCAGGGGAAGACTTAGCCTGGCTAATGATCTTGATTTTAAGAGCTATCCTGGCAAAATAAGCTCTTTCTGTTTCCTAATTCCTTTGGATCCAGGATGGATACAAAAGACACTGGATTCTGTGCTACTAATGTTAAAGTGAGGCTTTAGTGTTTTTGTTTTAATTTTGTTTTCAATTTCATATTTATTATCTAATTTTTCTACATCTTATCAAATTATATCCATGTATATAAAAAGTAAACATATATATCCATATATGTATAAATATGCACACCTATATACGTATATATATATGTACATAGATAGTATTTTCTATCCTAGGCAATAAAATCATACTAATTTTCAATTTGTTAAATCCAGTATATTGTAGCATAACACTGCTATATCCAGAGAAAATATTTTAAAATATTTGCTCAACATAATTTTCTAATAAAAAATGATTCATGTTCATTAAAATGTATAATTACTTTTATACCATATGCTTTTCTGATATAAATTAAGGTTATGTTTTTTAAGAAAACACCTATGATTTTAAGGTGTTTTGTGGTTGCATTTTTTGAGGAAAATTCATTCAGATGCTATTTCTTGAAATCCTCTGCATTCCATGCCTTAAGAGTTGGAGACACAAACAAAACAGGAAAGTTCTTACCTTCATGAAGCTTATATTAAAAGGATGGAAGACAGGCACATATCCTTGTATTCCATATCCTGTCCTTCTAAAACTAAATGTGCCTTATGATTTCCACTCTAAGTTTGAAAATCCAAACTGTGTTATTGGTAATATTTCATCTTATTTTGAACCTTGAGTATATGTTACTATATGTTCTGTCCTCTGTGAACACAATGATTGTCGATGCTCTCATCAGTTGTAGACTAAATATTGAAAAAATTTTATTAACCACTCTTGGTGATGACATGTACACACATTAAGGCAAAAAAGACACATCATGTATATGCCACACTGTGAACCTGTCCAGGAGTCAAGAAACCAGGACCAGGTGAGTAGGCACATCACACAGAGGAGGTCCATTCAAGAGTGTGTGGGTATTGGGGCTGAAACAAGGGGCTTATAATGTTAAGGATCATTTAAGCACAATTTAAGCAAGCTTAATCAAAAATGATATTAACACATATAACTAAAAAGCTAAAGAACTATACTTGCTTTAGGCACCATTAAGTCTTTAGGACCAAGGGTGTTACCAGGATTTTGTCTTTTTCCCTTTGTTTCCACATGGTAAGCAAACAGCCCCTATTTGTGGAAGAATCACATTTATTTGTTTAGAAATTTACTAGGATGAAATAGTTCGGTTTTTATTTTTGTTTTCCTGCCAGGTCTGTCAGAAAACTCCAGGTGAGGACATGATTTAAATCATATGCCCATGCTTAATGCAATCACTGTAGCAAAGATATGTGATGGTCCAATTATCCAGGCATGGTTCTTGGGTCTGCTTTATCCTGCAGGTGAAAGGAGAATTAAGATAAGCTTTATCAAAACTAAATAGAATAAGAATATTCTCAGGGCTGGGGATATAGCTTAGTTGGTAGGGTGCTTGCCTCACATGCACAAGTCCCTGGGTTTGATCCCCAGCACCCCCCAAAAAAATCCTCTTATCAGAGGAATGGGAAAAGGTGTTGAGTGGGTAAGCAGGATGTTTCCTGCTAAGAAATGTAGAAGGATGTGATCCCTGAATGAAGGCTATAGTTGGGAGAAACTAATTTTAAAAGTGAGAACATCAAAAAATGTGTGCCAAATTCAAAGATCAAATTAAAAAAGAAATTTGTGGTTGCATTTTTTGAGGAAAATTCATTCAGATGCTATTTCTTGAAATCCTCTGCATTCCATGCCTTAAGAGTTGGAGACACAAACAAAACAGGAAAGTTCTTACCTTCATGAAGCTTATATTAAAAGGATGGAAGACAGGCACATAAAATAATTGAGTAAGAAGTATAGTATTGTAAATGGAGACAAGGCTTAATTCTATTTGAAATACTTCCACTGGAAAAGGTGAGAGAAAATATTGAGTGAGTTGGGCATGTAAGGCTTCAATGAGAAGGCAGTATTTGTGGAACAACCTGAAAAACGCCACGTGGATATTGGAAGAAAGGCCTTCCAAGGAGAGGAAACAGCAAGTGCAAATGTGAAAAGAAGTCATGGAGGCCCCACAGTGCATCAGGAGTAGAGCAAACAAGGACAGTGAGAAAGCCACTGTGACTGCCATGTAGGAGTGAATGAAATGTATCAGATTCACTTGCTCCAAGTTCATCATCAGGTGTGATATGTGAGAGTTATGAACTTTCAGTGAAAAACTTCTCCCAAAGGCCCTGAGTTGTATCTTGGTACTCCTATAGGAGTTTGTGAAGTCAAAGGGAGACAAAAGGAGAGAGGTTGGTAGGAATTAGAAGTTTGTTTGCTCATTTGTTCATTTGTGCATTTCTTCTGGGATATGCCTGCTATTTTCAGATGCTCACAGGTAACTAGATTATAAAACCATACAGGACAAAATTCTCATGCGTGAGGACTTTAAAGTCTAGCAGGAGACCTCTAAGCGTACAGGGTTGACTACATCATGGAGGAGAAGAGGAGATGCACAGGGGTAAGCTAGCAGGGTGTCCAGAGGCAGGTCAGAAGGGAGCAGCACAGCAGAACACTATTGATGATCTCTGATATGAAGTAGGAGGCTGCTGATCTCTCCCCAGGTAGAAGAGATGGTTACAGATTTCACCGAATTTTGCCAATCTTATAGGTGGTACACAGGTGCTGCCTCTGTCAGGCTGCATCTCCATGTTTGTCCTTGCTTAAGGAGCCCGGACCCCAGTGCCTCCAGACCAAGACTCCCTCGTCTCCTTCATTTTTTTGCTAAAGGAAGAAGAGGAAGGGAGTAGGGGGAGGTAGACAGACAGAGAAAGACATAAATGTTCCTCCTTTTGTTTACATTCTGGCTGTTAAAAATAATGTTAAGTATTATTTTTCCTCCCATGCTTTTCTTTTGATATTATTTAGAGAGAGACAGATAGACAGAAAGACGCACAGTCATCTTTTTATTTCTCAGTACAAAATGAAATATCAGTCTTCTTCTGATCTGTAGCTTAAATATAAATTTGCTCTCAAGGTGAGCTAATGAGTACTTAGCCTCCACAATACCTACTAATCTTCAGATTTATAAGAGGCCCTAGTTAATCAGCTTCTTCAGGAACATGATTTTTCAAGTGACCAAGATCAGTTTCATAACCAAGTTCTTCCCTGACAAATGCAACCCTGATTGGTGGTAAAATAACTATCAGGCATCATAAATTGGTGGTTGGATTTGTTATGCCTGTGTTGTTCTTGTTTGTAATTTATTTTTAGAGCACTTAGGAAGAACTTATTCTTCATGCCTCCACAGTCCAAACCAGTTTCTAACTACTCTGAGTTGCCTGTATTCAGTTGTTTCATAGTCTCTATTTTCTTAGTCAGTTTGTGCTGCTATAACAAAAGTACCATAGATTTAGCAGCTTATACATAACAGCAATATATTTCTTCTTTTTTATTAGTGGTTTATAGTTATACATAGTATTGACATTTGTTTTAAAATAATTATGAAAGTCTGGAATATAATTTGCTTCAGTTCAATCCCCAATACTTCCTCTTTCCCTTTTTTCTCCCTCCCCCATTCCCTTTCCTATACTCTACTAAATATAAATACTAAATAAATAGTCTTAGCTCTATTTATTTACAGGGTTTTTTGTTTATTTGTTGCTGGGAATTGAACCCAGGGATGCTTAAACACCGAGTCACATCCTTAATCTTTTTTATTTTTTATTTTGCTTAGGGCCACACAAAATTGCTGAGGCTGGTCTTGAACTTGCAATCCTCCTGCCTCAGCCTCCTGAGTCTCTGGGATTATAGGCATGCACCACCATGCTCAGCTTATTATTTTTTTTAATAGTGCTATATATATTAAATATTAATTTTGTAAAAATAATGCCATATTATATATAGATATATATAATATTTATATATTTTACTATATATGTGCGTATATATATACATACATATATATGAGAGAAGAGTGGTAAAATTTACTGTGGTATATACATATATGTACATAGGATAGTTTGGTTATTTTCTTTCCACCAATCCTTCTTTTTCCCATTGTTTAAATCAGATTTTTCACTGCTGTGACCAAAAAAGCTAACAAGAACAATATTAATGGAGGAAAAGTTTATTTGCAGCTCACAGTTTCAGAGGTCTCAGTCCCTAGATAGCCAACTCCATTGCTCTGGTCATGAGGTGAGGTAGTACATCAAGGCAGAAGGGCATGGGGTAGGAAGGCAGCTCAGGACATAAGAATTGGGAAGCAGAGAGAGAGTTCTGCTCACCAGGTACAAAATATATACCCCAAAGGCCTGCCCTCAGAGACAGACTCCTCCAGGTATACCCTATGTGTCTATAGTTACCACCAAATTAATCCCTGTCAGGAGATTAATGGTTTGATTATTGGTCTAATTATGGTTCTCAAACCAAATTGTTTCACCTCTAAACTTTCTTTCATTGTTTCACACATGAGCTTTTGTGGGATATCTCATACCTAAACCATAATACCCATCTCTCCTAATTCTCTCTCAATCCTCTTTTTTACTTCATTGATCTCTCTTCTATTTTCATGAGCTATCCCTATCCCCTGCAAGTCCCACTTATTTTCCCCCTTATTTTGGTCTAGCTTCCACAAGTGAGAGAAAACATTTGACCCTTGACTTTCTGGATTTGGCTTATTTCACTTAGCATGGTGCTCTCCACTTCCATTCATTTGCCAGGACATGCCATAATTTCATTGTTCTTTATGACCAAGTAAAATTCCTTTGTGTATGTGTGTGTGTGTGTATATACACACACATATAATGTTTTCTTTATCCATTCATCTGTTGATGGGACATTCACATTGTCTATTGTGAATTTTGCTGTATCCCTATAGTATGTTGAATTTAGATCTTTTGTATACATCCCAAGGAATGAGATAGATGGAGCTGGGTCATATGGTGGTTGCATTCCTAGTGGTTTTTGAGGAATCTCCCTACTGCTTTTCAGAGCCAAAAACATACATTGAAGAAAAGATAGCCTTTTAAATAAATGATGCTGGGAGAACTGGATATCAATATGTAGAAGAATGAAACTTGATCTATATCTCTCTCAACTGCACAAAAGTCAACTCAAAGTGGAGCAAAGACCTAGAAATTAGACCAGAAACTATGTAACTTCTAGAAGAAAATATAGGCTCAACACTCCAAGATATTAGCACAGACACCCACTTCCTTATGGTGACTTTTATAGCACAAGAAATAAAACTAAGAATCAATAAGTGGATCCAATCAATAAGCATCCAATTTAAAAGCTTCTGCACAGCAAATGAAACAAGTGTATGAAGATAGAACCTAGAGAATGGAAGATCCTGGCCAACTGCTGCTCAGATAGGGAATTAATATAATACCCAGAATATATGAAAAACTAAAATAAATAAATAAAATAAAACCAAAAACCCAAGTAATACATGGGTAAAAGAACTAAACATAGATTTCACAAAAAGAAAAAATGCAAATAGCCAGAAAACACCGGAAAAAACTGTTCCACATCTCTAGCAACCAGGGAAATGCAAATCAGAACTACATTGAGATCTGATCTCACTCCTGTTAGAATGGCAATTATCAAGAATACAAATAATAATAAATGCTGGTGAGGAAGTAGGAAAAAAGGTGCATTTACACATTGTTGGTGGGACTGCAAATGAGTACAGAAATATGCTTTTTACACTTCTGAAGGCTGGAAGCCTGCCATCTGGGTGCCAGCATGGTCAGGTTCTGTTGAAGCTTCTTTTACAAGTTTCAGAATCTACCTTCTGACTTCTAACTTGGCAGAAAGCAGATAGGAGGCACATCTCTTTTAACAAGAGCGCTAATCCTATCCCAAAGGCTCCACCCTCCTGACCTCATTACCTTCCAAAGGCCCAATACCCTCATTTTGGAATCAGGCATCACCATATGAATTACCAGGGGATGAACACTCATTCCGTAGCAATACCTTCTCTAGAAAGCAGGGAAACTTCTTACTTTCATCCTTTTAACTTTCTAGGGATATTAGCAATATAATTCCCAGATTCTGATATCCTCATTCAATCTCAAGCTCTATAATTCTTGGTATCACCAAGACCTCACATAATCGCAGCTGCCTAAAAACTATCAAAAAAATGTTTGTCGAGTCAGCTTTTCATCTCTATCACAAATAGGTTACTATGAGGTAAAGAGAGGCTTATTTAGATAACAGTTTGTGGAGCTGAAAGTTCAAAGGACACAGTACTGATCTATATACATCATGGGTGACTGCATCACCTCATGGTGCATATAGCAATGATGGAAACCCATGTAGGAGGAGTAAATGACCACATCTTTAACAAGGAGCAGAGAGCTGGGTGGGACCAGACTTGATCCCTTCATAACAATAGAAATCAAAGGACCAATTGAGAACTACCAAGGGATTCCATGGGAACTGCCTTTCACCCCTGAAACTTTTACTAGACCCAACTTTCAACATCACCATCCTGGAGAATGAGTCTTTAAGCACAATGGACACTAGGGGGACATCAAACCCTATCAAAACCTTGACATCTGAAAACCAATGATTCTGGCGTTTCTTTCACAAGCAGCTGGAGTAGGATTAAGAGGAAGCAAGAGAAACACTTGCCTCAAGTGCAAAATTGAAGGTTATACCAAAAAAGTTAGTAATCAAGATAGTATTTGAATGCAATGTTTTCAAAATCAAAATCAATGCGAAAAGACCCTATTAGAAAACTTTTTAAAATGAAGATCATTTGTTGTCTGTTTTTTGGTTTTTGTTTTTTTTTTCTTTTTCTGCTTTATTGTGTAATGGGACCAGTCCTTTCCAGTCAGCCTCCATTTCCAGGGCCTGGCAAAGTAATGCAGCCCTGTGTCCATCAGCTGGCAGAGTTGTGGGCATTGACAGTGGCATGTCAATAGATTGAGCAACACAGGATTTTATATATAGTTTTGCTTTTGAATGTAGAGCTTTTATAACTTTCCCACTTGGTTCAAACTATGGGGTAATACTTCGATTGATATACATTGTGTCGCACGGTTTTCTTTTGTCTCAGGCTTCAACAGGGCTCAGCATGACACTGGGACGCAGCACTGGTAACCAGGAATTTTAAAGTCCTCTCCCTCTGATATGGCAAGCTATGTGAAAATCTTTAAAGCACTTTTAAAGCACCCTTTGATCCAATTTTTCCATTTTTTATGGGTCTGGTTAAATAAATTCTCTTATAAATACATTATAAAACCAGTGAAGCTATTAAAATGCATTGTTGTAAATGTGTATCTATTGATGTAAGATTCCTGCAATTTGCTGTTGAATGTCTAAAACAGTTTACAAAATAAAATACACAGCATGAACCAATTTTTGTCTGAAACATATACAATGTTGTCTGAAACAAACAGATGTCTATATATATATATATATATATATATATCAATATAGATAAATAAATAAGTGAATGATATATGGCAAAAGACAAAGATAATCAGGCACACTATATAAGGCTACATCTTTATCTTTTAAATTTCAGTGGTAAGATGTATTATTTTTATCTTCATTTTTCTTATTTATATTTTCTACCTCTCTACAACAACATAGAATTATTTGAGTAGTTAAACAATAAAACTATTTTTAAAAAATTCTTATGTTAAGGCCATGTGTTCCATAGCCTAGTCTTATGTGGTAGGAGATTAAATGGCAACATTTTAAAGTTGCCCTTGCTGTCCTTGAATTTGAGATTCTCCCGCCTCAACCTCCCTAATCTCTGTTGATTATAGGGACATGTCAAGAAACCCTCCTTTCTTATACTCATTTGCTGCATTTTGCTAGAAAGGTCACCAACCAAGTTATTTTTATATCCAACTAAACAGAAGCTGTGGTTCCATGAAAAGAAACAATGTATGGCAAGACGAAGACAAAAATAAAAAGTTAATGGAACCTATGGTGATCTTGATAAGGCTCTATGGAAATCTTTCAGAAAGTTGGTTTTTCTATTGTTCCAGGCTTCCTTGCCAACTGTACTATTGGTTTTTGTGGTGCTGCCCATGTTGAGAATAATACATTTTTGAGAGCTCCAACCTTTTAACCCAGGTTTTTGAGAGAGGGTATTTACCAATCCTTTCCTAACTCCTCTTAGGAGACGGGTATGGAAAGCAACTTTTGAGGCAGAACACTTAGAGCACCTTACACTAGTCAAGGGAAGGGCAGGAGTGTCCAGAGAAGTAGGCCCAAGTTTCATTCTCATTCTCTTCTAGCGTTCATGGCAACAGGTTTGCTCATGAATCAAATGTTATGTAAAAAAAAGAAAAATCAGGCTACATTCCGGATTTCTGACCTAAACCACTGAGTAGAGAGGATGGAAATAATTGGAGGATCAGTAAAGTGGGTATGGTAGGGTGATGGGAATAAAGAATTCTATTTTAGAAATCCCTTTATCTTCAAAAAGACTCAAATTGTATTGCATCATGGCTGAACACTTTAGATCCAAATACTGCAGCTTGGTCAAAAGACCTTGTTTCCTGCAGACAAGGGCATGTTTTTGCTACCAATAAGATATTGGGTCTGATGCTTAGGATGTGATCTTATTTCCATTCAAAAGCATCACCTGTCTATGTTGAGGCCCTTTGTACTTGTCCTCAACCTAGTTTTACTTTTCAAAGTAATCCAGATGCAGATGTTTCAGTGTCAACAACCTACATTGCTGCAGAATTTAGAATCTTTACTGCCATGTCTTGAGTGGTTTATACTTTTCAGATATACCCTGATTTTAAATGTGTTGTGTATAAGTTTGAGTCACATTATTTTGCCTCAAAGTGAACTGATATCTTTTTTGGTATGATTATTATAATGTTATTATTATAATGTCTACTTCCCACCTTTTAGATTCTATTAAGGAATTGAGACTATACAAATGAAAAAAAAATAGACACACAAAAGGAAAAATAAAATCTCAACTCTGACACAAGAAGGAAAGCCACTGAATAGTGTATGTTAATACATGCTTAGATTGATACAGCAATCTGTATACGGGGTAAAGTTGGGAGTTCATAACCCACTTGAATCAAACTGTGAAAGATGATGTATTAAGAACTGTGTAATGTTTTGAACGACCAACAATAAAAAAAAAAAAAAAAAAAACCTGTGCTCATGTTTTTGGTATGAATGTGAATTCAGTGGAAAAAGTTTAGAAAGGCTGCTTTAAGGTAAAGATTTGGGACATTAAACATTTATATTACATACATATGTATATAAATATTAAGGTAAAATAAAATTCCTAAAGCTGAAGGTTACTTGCCAGCCACATCCATGGATGATGGTCTTTTCCAACACCTTGACTCACATCTTGTGAGACTTTCATTAGATGAAGTTTGAGCCTCAGACACTTGCTCCAAAGACTCTCATGGAAATCATGCCAACTCAGAATGAAGTCAAACTGTTGCTTTAATATATGGTATTGATGCTTCCTGACACTTTTCTTTATAGTGACTTCTCCCAGTGAAAATTTCACTTGATGTTGGTAGCCCAGGAGAGAACTTGACCCGGGGAAGACTCATGTTTCAGAGGATATCAGAGCTGATCAGAGACATCAAGCTATAAGTTTTACCTCCTGTCATTGAGATTTTGAGGACTTTTGTTTCACTTGGTTTTCTCTTCCTTGCTTAGAAATCCTAAGTGCAGGTGAGTGTAGGAAGCTGAAGGGAATTTCTTGGTCATTTATGTCCATGGGAGGAGACCAGGGCCAGGGCAGAACATGACCTGTTTTTGCACCAGGATAGAATTAGGAAATTAGGGAGGAATAAACAGCATGGATTCTTCTGGATTTAGGAACATTGTTGTGTTTCTCAGGTGAACTATTTACCTTCTAAAAGAAGGTATTTAAAAAACTGGAAATGGAGGGAAATTTGAAAAGAACTAACAACGGATGTATTACAGGTTCTCTTTTCTTTATGGACCATCACCATCAGCAGGTGCAATGATTATGACCAGTCAAGAATCTGACACATGCCTGGCATGGGGTTATAATGCCAATAGAAATTCATAAACTGAAAAAGATAGAAGAGACTGGCTCAACATTTGGGTTAAAACAAGACATGTAAACAAAAGTTGGGGGTATCTAAGAGTTATGTATACAGCTGTAATATTTAACCTAGCAAAACCTAGAATATTCTTCATTGGATAAGACAAACTTTTTCTGGACCCTGAAAATACTCTGTGGTTACTTTATGACAATCAAGTCTTAGTGTGTCTCATGGCTGAACTTCCTTAACTCCTCCCCTAATTCATATGTTGATATTCTTCACCCTTGCACCTTAGACTATGTATGACCTTATTTACAGGCAGGGCCTTATAGAGGTAATGAAGTAAAAGTGAGGCCATGAGACTGGATCCTAATTTAATATGATTGGCATCCTTAGAAAAAGGGAAAATTTGAACCCAGAGACATACATAGAGAGAAGGTGCAAGGTGACCCAGGGAGAAGATACACATGTATAAACTATGGAGAGAGGCCTACAACCAATCATTTCCTTACAGGCCTCAGAAGGAACCAACACTGCCAACAACTTGATTTGAGACTTCCAGCCGTCAGCACTCTCAGACAATCAATACCTGTTGTTAAAGCCATCCAGTCTGTGGGACTTTGTTATAGCAGCCTTAGCAAGCTAATGCAGCGCCCAGCTATTTCATCCAGGCCTGAAGTCATTGGTATTAACCAGAACCTTGGGCTTCATCTGTGTTTTCCCTTATCAAGGTTGCTAGGGTCAGATGGAGACACCAGAGAAAAGATGAAATGTAAGATCCCAATGTACCACGGCAACTAAGGGAGATGGAACAGAAACACAGAGCCATTGGAGTTTGATTACTCTCATGATTTATTAATATTCAGATTGAAAAAGGAGCCTTAGAGCCGCAAGTTACGCTAATTGGCACATTTGCTTTATTTATTTATTTTTAAAACAAACTGGGTTTTTGAATTTTTTTTCCTTTTTGTTCATTCCATCACATTGAAAAGGAGAAAAACAAAATGGTTTTGAATTCACTCAATATTTTGGACTCCTCAGATGAACGGAACATTGCACACACACTTGGAACAGAGAGATAGAGAGGAAAGTGGACTCCCACAGGGCCACACGCACCAGATCAAAAAACTGGGATACAGTGCAAGAATTTCCCAAAATGATTGGATCATCATTACCAAAAACTCGCCATAACAACACCAAGAAACAAAAAATTTTTAAGCCACACTGTTTGACTTGGGATCTTTCCTGCTTTTTTTTTTTTTTTAAATGTTTGCCACACAGAGAGAAAGAGGGCTAGTGGGCGGGAGAGAACAGACTCACAGACGTGAGCAGGACAGGAAGGGAAACTTCAGAGTGGAGTTGAGAGAGGGCAGGAGAGACAGGGCTCAGGAGAGGGGAGGGTGGGGACGTGGAAAGCCATTTCTTAAAGTTCAGGCATGTTCCTGGTCAGCCTCACGTTCTTCTTCTTTACCCTCATCCTGCCGGGCACTTTCCTTAGGTTTGGTTTCATCTACAGCTTCTGAGGAAGAAAGAAAGATGGGGCAAGAGAAAAAAGAGTTAGTATTTTGTCTCATCGGATTGTACATTGGCACAGTGCATTTCTTTTTTCTTTTTTTTTTTTAATTTGTTCTTTTTAGTTACACATGACAGTAGAGTATATTTTGACAGATTTATACAAACATGGAGTTCATCTCATTCTAATTAGGATCTCAGTCTTGAGGTTCTACATGTGGTATATTCATATATGTACACATGAAAGTTATATCAGATTCATTCCACTGTCTTTCTTATACCATTATATAAGAACTTTAGGATAAAAAAGAGATCATTGTTTTTTAATCAATACAATTTCCATGTTTGGAAGAGTTTACCTCTAGGAAGCTCTTCAGTGGCACATACAGAAGTGTTCAGGAACAAAAAGCATAATGTTAGGGACAAGTGGTCCACTCAGAAAAAATTATTGTGTTTTTAACCTCTTAGTCTTACAATAAAAGTACCAACATATGTGATATTCACATAGGAAATCAAAAACAATCTTTTTTCTTGCTCCATAAGTGTCAGACAGTGGTGACAGATAATTTATATGGAGCACTGAGAATTCATTCTAACTATTTTGCCCCCATGTTTCTAGTACTATAATGACCCCAAAGTAAAATACTTGAATTTCCAGCTTCTGTTGGAGTTGGGGGTGGCCAATAGCAGTGCTGGTCACATAGAGATCAAATTCCCTGGAGTGGGCTGAGTTGGTTTTTGCCCTTTGCAAAAAAAACCCTCTTGAGCCTACAAGTCTAGAATTTGTACTGGGAACTGGTCATGTAGGTACCCTTTACTTAACACACCAAATCCAGCACCTCAGAAGGAGAAAAACTATTCAGTGTAAACCACATTGCAGGCTCAATGATATCAGTTTTTCTTAGAAAGATAAACTGGAGTCGATAGAATCTTGTTAGGCTAACAAGTTTGTATTTAATTGAAGATAATGGATAGGCTTTGAAAACCCTTGGAAGCTTGTATCTGCCTTCTGCCAATCTTTACCCCAGGTAACTTTTCCTTTACTTCTTTTGCTTTGTGCCCTTTCACTGTAATCAATTATAGCCAACTAAACAAAGATATATAATACAGATATGCTTAAAGATTAAGCTAGGAGTACCAAATAAAATATATTTGGGAGACAATGTTGTGATTACAGAAATGGGACCCCATAGAGGACTTCATAAAAAAAAAAAAAGGTTTACTCCTCAAAACAGTCAGTTATATGTTTATATTCAAGTGAAGATAAAAATTTATATTTGAATAAGAACACCACTGTTAGACACATTTTTGGAACTCCTTTATCTTTTAAATATCTTCAGGAGAAGGAAATGCTTATTTTCATGAGAATATATTTAGTTTCTAGACTCACACCAGGCTGGTCTGGTCTAGTGAAAAATGTAAGAAGCTATGACAGGTAATTTCACCTCACAGTGATTCATTTGTCACTAAAGTCTTATTTATCTTGTAGGGATCATAACTCACTCTGAGCTATCTTCAACATGTAGCTATTCTAGTGATGATAACTACTACTACTTAGAGCAATTTTTTTTAAATCTGTAGCTTTCCAAATGAATAATTATTAACTCTTGAACAACAAAGTGCCAATACAAGTTCTAGGTTAAAACTCTTTTCTAAACATCATAATATCTACATATCAGCAGTACTCCTAGGGATCATAGAACATTGGTTTGCTCATCAATCATATATTTTTGCCAGAAGAAAGCTTCTAGATTTATTTCAGTGAGGTCCTTCTCTAGCAATCTGAAGTTCTTTCAGAGAATCCGAGCCCTACCCAAAGGTTTGGACACCATAAGTATTCCCAAGGTAGTTTAATATCTTTATCAGTTCCAAAACAACAACAACAACAATAACAACAACAACATTTTTAGAGCCATTTTCCAAACCAAAAGAGGAACATACTATTGAATTAAACTGTCCTGAAGCATTTAGAAGAATCCATTGTAGGAGCAGGACAAGGAGTCACATCTCTCTGACTAAAACAAAAACTTGGGAACCATTTTGTATGATGTGAGGGAAGATTAGGACACTGAAGAACAAAGGGGAAGTGTACTGGGTTTGTATTTGTGGAATAAGAAGGAAGAAAATCCACAGGGGAGAAACAGAAGAGCAGAAATTCAGATGATTCTGAGATACAGCCATGCTTTTGTCCCTGTTCAAATGGAATCAGGTCAGATTCTTCCACATGCCCTCACTTTCTCTTGTTATCTTTTGCCTGGGCCTAGGATAAAGGTAATATTTGGTACAAATCTCTTCATTAGGACAGAAAGTCATGGCTGTCTGTTCCCTATTAAAAGAGCTTCAATAGCTACATATGCTTTCCCTTTAATGCTTTGAAGTGTTTTTCATATGGTTATTTGTTTATTTGTTCAATTTATCGTTGGGTAACTGCCACATGCTAGGCATTCTTCTCTGTGTGGAGGAGAGGCAGTAGGAAAAGATAGGAAGTATTTCTCTTCTGAGGTCTTCCATAATATATCTTTAACAGATAATAAAATTCATAATCATAAAGTGTTGTCAATGAAAGGGCTCTTTAAAATCATCCACTCACTAAACCATAAACTCTGTAAGGCAACATCATTATCTACTTTTGTTCACTTTGAATCCCCAGTGTGCAGACAGACTTAATACAGGGGAAAGCCTCAATAAATATTTGTTAACGGATAGAAGACACATCCTCACTTTATAGATGAGGAAATTAAAATCCAGATACATAAATCTTTTGGTTTGCTCAGGGCTCAGCCAGAACTAATGCTCAGATTGTCTACTTGTCCAAGTTGTCTCATTATAGCAGGTGGGCAAATTCAAGCAGCAAGGGTCAAGGACAAACCTATTTCAGCAATTTAGCACCCAGATGTCAAATAGTTGAAATCTATGAGCTTTTAGAGACATATAAAAACTTCTGAGATTTTTTTAAAAAATGGTTCTAAAATATAAAAACCATAAAATTAAAATCAATGAAATTCAATTAGATGATTAAAAAAGGAAATGTCAATCATTCATACGAAACTCAATTCAACTGAACCTATAACTATGTATACGTTTTATTTTAATTTGAGAGCAAATTTTTTTTAACTTGATATTATTGAACATTAAACAGAGGGGTTGTCTTTGTTTTAGATGAAAGGACTGACTAGTTGGCAAAAATAAAATGGGTTAAATCAGTGGATTCAGTGAAATTTTTATAGGTGGGCCACCAAGAATTTATGGGGAGAAAAGCAAAACACTCAAAGGACCAAATGACTAATCTTTCACAACCAAAAAGGTGAGATCAGCTAAGGACTCATAATGATGTTTATAAAAATATCCTACATATAAATGAAGGAAACGATCCTTATGTGTGAGTTTATACTTATTCCAACTACATCTACTCAATGGAAAACTAAATATGAGTTTGGGAAAGGTTTAGACTCAGACAAAGGAGAACTTGTTATAAATAGAATCCTATTTGTGTATATATAGATTTATATGAGTTTGAATGCAGGAATACAGGAGAAAATGTCTCCATGGTGCTAACTTGCTTCTTCTTTCACTGAAGTCAATTCTAAACAAGTCATTATAGATAATAAATCTTGTTGGCCATATAGCTGTATGTGTACATTTGTGTGTGGCGGGGGCAGGAGTAGGGTATATTGGCATTGAATCCAAGGATGCTGTACTTCTGAGTTACACCCCAGTCCTTGTATTTATTTTTTTTTAATTTTGAGACAGGGTCTCGGTAAGTTGCCCAGGCTGTTCTTGAACTTTTGATTCTTCTGCCTCAGCCTCCCAAGTAACTGAGATTACAGGTATGCACTACCACGCCTGGCTCTATGTCTATATTTTCTAAACTCTCCTATTCAGCAGCCTCAATGCCTGGAAAGAACTGTAAATCATGACATTCCTGATCTTTGTATATAATTATAGCTAATACTGTAAAGCCCCTACTATGTGCTCAGAACAGTTCTAAGTATACTAGTGTCATTTCATTTCATCCTCACCTTTGGGGGTGATTGGATCATAAGGGTGGAGTGCTCAGAAGAGTTATAAGTGTGTCTATATCATTCCATTTCATTTCATCCTCAAAGTTCTCTTAATCACCCTGTTTTACATCTGGGGAAGTTGAGACACATGGAGATTAAATAATTTACCTCAGGTCACACTGATAGTAAGTGGCAGCAATTCCAACCTAGGACAGAGCCATGCTGACAGGTTCTGCTTTAAATTGCTTCCCCTGCTCTTATCTCAGTCCAACAAGGATAAATGGACTCAGAGTGGGAACCAGCATAAGGAATACACAGACAGAGACCTGGAGCCTAGTTTAAAAACTGGCCTTGTTAAAAGCAGCTCAAAATGGAAGGAAGAGCCCTGATTAGTCTTTCATAATATGAAATCTGGGCTTGGCACTTCCTGGCACTAATTGCATAATTTGCAAATGTTAGAGATGGGTTAATATGTAATCTTTGGTATTTTGTGCAAAAACTTTGATCATCATGGTGAGTGTCAAAGACAGATGAATGTCTGAGGCCAGCTGTCACTCCAATTACCGCTATCCAATTAGCGTAAATAACCACATTCTTCATCTAGAGGATCAACCTCCCTCTGTGACAGTTGTTACTTAAGAGGCTGTAGAAGCTAAGAGACTGAAGTGAGATTCTCCGTGCCAAGGGACATTGAACAAGGGAGCAGAAGTAACCAGTCCTGAAAATGGCAAGTGAGAAAGACCTGGAATTGCTGATGTAACTGCAAAAAACCTACCAAGTTCATGAGTAGATTAAACTTCCTTATTCAGGTTAGCTCTGAATCGTACTTTTACTTTTAGTAAACGTGAAAACCTAATATTAATAGTGTCATTTTGGCTAAGACATTACAGGAAATGCAAGATTAAGTAGATCATAGTGTTATGGTATGAATGTTTTGTGTCCCTTCAAAATCCATATGTCAAAATTCTAATCCTCAAGGTGATGGTATTAGGGGATGGGGCCTTTAGAGGAGGATTAGATCATAAGGGTGGAGCATCCATGTTTGAGATTAGTGTCTTATAAAAGAGACATGGAGAGATAGAGACATGGAGAGATAGAGATAGAGAACATGAGATAGGATCCATCATGAGATAGCAGGCTTTCACCTGACAAACTGAATCAGCTGCCATCTTGGCTTTGGACTTCAGAATCATGAGGAGTACATTTTTATTGTTCAAAAGCCATCCAGTTTATAGCATTTTGTTACAGCAGCAACACTATGACACACAATATATATAAATATGTAATTTGTACACATACATGCCACGTGACTGTTAAGAGTTATTACTGTCATGGACTTAATGATGGCCTCCCCAAATCAGTTTTCACCAGGGCAAAGTCAGTCCTTCAGAATCTAATTCTGAGACACACTGTATCCAAAACAAAAAGTGTTCATGTGTTTTAGTGATTTATACTAAAAAGAAAAACACTTTTTTTTGGGGTGGAGGTACCAAGTATTGAGCTCAGTATTGAACTCAGAGGCATTCAACTACTGAGCCATATCCTCAGCCCTATTTTGTATTTTATTTAGGGGTCTATTTTATTTAGAGTCTCACTGAGTTGCTTAGTGCCTTGCTATTGCTGAGGCTGGCTTTGGACTTGCGATCCTCTTGTCTCAGCCTCCCTAGCTGCTGGGATTACAGGCGTGCACCATCTCGCCCAACAAGAAAAACATTTTTTTTTAAATATAAGAAATTGGGTAATTTTTTCACATGAAACATGATCATATTTTCAGGAGAAAATAACTTTATTAATAGTAGAAGTTTAAGCTACGGAGTCAAAAACTTGTTTAATTTGCCTTCTTGATGTGCCATGATTTAAATGGTACAAATTTCATTTGGCTTCAAAAAGTATATTTAGTCAATTTGGACAGATGATGGTAGAGTATGACAAATAGGTATGATCTGACCATGTTATGACATCTTAGCTTTGGGAAAACATCACTCTTCCAAACCCAAAGATCTCTTAGAAATCACCATGTTCTCTGGAAGCCCTGTAAATTTTATCAATTGTTAACATAAAAAGGGAGTGTTCACATCTTATTAAAATCATGTATTCCTCATGCTCCAGAGTTGAAGGATGCTTAAAAACAGTTCATTCATTCATTTATTTATTCATCTAATGAAAAGAATGGAGCCTTACTCTGTGCTACATATTGTTCTACAAACTGAAAAATACAGTGGTGGTGTATGAAAATATGAAATCAAAATCTCTACCTTCTTGGATTTTCCATGCTAATATTACTATAATGATGCCCTGTTTATTGGAGAAAGAGTGGCAAAGGAAAAAAGAATAGCTAGAAAAAAAGAACTCAGCCCAAAGGGGTATCGTTTCTCGTGCATTATTCTCCTGGATTTGCAAAGTTGAGTTATAAATGAATCTTATATATTTTGAAAAGTGGAAAACCCTAGCAGTTTCACATTCTTGATCCACAACTATCATTGTTAAGAAAAATAAAGACATATTAAGATGTCCATAAAGATGCTAAGTTATTTTTATATGCATTTGACACAGCTCAATTACATTCTTAAAAGACAAAGAGATTTGGGTAGACAACTTCACGGTGGTCCTTTAAAGGTATATGTCACACTCTCTGATTCTTGCTGAAACAGCTTCCAGATTCTGGAAGCAGCTCTTGCCTTTATGCATTCCATTCATTTCCTCAAAAGGGTGAGAATAGCATGTCTGTGCATTCTGTTGGGGAGCAAATACCAAGAGCATATGCAGCAGCCTGGTTGCAGTGTTGCTGGAGGGATGGCGGTGTTCCCAGCTGCCATCACCCACACTGAGCTCTAATGGCCCTGTTTCCTGGCTTGGGTCCAGGCCCCTTCACAGCCCTACATTACTGAAATTAGGTTGAGTGGATTTCCGAGTAAAACATTACCTCTTGGGACCTGCCCAGCTCTCCCCAGTCTTGTCAACATTGATTAAATAGAAGCTGCTATCATTCTGGGGCCATGCCCACAATCCTCCACCAATCACCACTGGGATCGAGAGTTTGCTTGTTTGCTTCCTTTCCCTTTTTATTTTCATCTTTCCTGAATATTAAGCATCATCACCTCAAAAGCTTAGAGGAAAACAAAAAGCCATTTGGTAGTTGACTCACATACAGCCCTTTTGTTACTTACATGGTCTTTCTCTTGAGTACCAGGTATCAGGCTGGAACCCAAGTCATGGTCTTTGATGACCACTGGGATCTACACTGGGATCCACATTTACTCTTATATCATCACTAATTTCATATTTTAAATCACATTCAAAGTCCTGGGCCCATACATATATAATTTTGATGTTGAGATAATGGCCCAAATAACCCCTGTGCCTCCACTCTTGCTTTCTGAGCCTTGGGAAGAGAATAAACTTATCACTTACATCACAAAACACTTAAGAATTTCAAAGAATAATTAAAACAAATTTTAACCCAGAAGAAAACTCAGAGGATGAATAATGGGGTCCCAAGTGATACCTGAAACATATTATTTATATTTTGACTTCTCTTATCAAATGCTTAGGATAATCAAGCTAACTTATATTGTAGCCTTGAGTCTCCCAGCAACTAAGCATGTGGACCCAGACAGGTTAGTTTTACTTTGTTTGCTTCAGTTTTTTTCATATTTAAATAATATGGTTATTAAAGTCTGTTCTTTAATGGCCGTATCATTTACTGAAGATTATTTGGAAGTTGTAGAAAGACATTAAAAAATACTTTGTAAAATTCAAACTGCAGGATATAGTGTACTGAGATTTTAATCCAATCTGTGGGATTCAGGGTTTGTTGGATTACAATCCAACCTATGGATTTGGGAAATCCATTCAGCCTAATTTGAATTATTACATTTAACATTTTTGTGTCAGGAGGAAAAAAGCAATTTCCTGAAGGAAAAAAGATCTTATTTCCCAGATAAATGATTAAGAGTTTCTTAATCATTCTTTATCCCAGAATATTTCTGTAAAGTCTCTGACTCAGAAAATAAAGATATAATTGATTATTAATTAAAGAAAGCTATTCTTATAGAAGTTAAGACAATGTACAGGGTTTTCATTTCACAGAACAAAAATTAATGGTTTTATTTGAAAGATGAGAACCACAGCTTTAAAAACCATCCAAACAAAAGCCAAAGAAGGCACAGATTGACAGATATCCTTGGAAACTTCTTAAACATTATCTATTAAGAGTTTCTACCAAATCGTCAAAAGTTAGTGTTCTATCTTCTTCTCCCATTTGAGACCCACAGAAAGATCAATAACTACAATTTATGTGACTTACATTGTAGCCATCAATAATTTTTTGAATAAGATGAAGTAAATATATAAAATTAAATTATGTTAACTTTATTTTTGTATTTATTTCAATGATGGGGATTGAACCCAGGGACTCACATAAGTTACCCAAGTGCTCTGTCACTTAACTATACTCTTAGCCTATTAATTTACCATGTTTCTTACCATAATCACAATGAATAAGTCAACTTCTAAAAGTTAAAAATCAAAACAAAAATTTGGAGGTATTGTCATTCCAGCATAACAGTCAATAGACTTATCCCACATTCCTCTTCCTGGATAAATTACATGCCAAGGTGTAGCTGGATCTGGTTGTATCAAGCATTACTTCTGTTAGTATATGAGATTAAAGGAATAATGTGGAGTCAGCACAATGATAAACAATCATGGCACCTGTGACAGAAATTTTGAGAAATGTCACATCAGAAATAGAAAGATAACATTGCCATATCAAGTATCACTAATAGTGTTGATCAGAAACAATTTAAACTAGGAATTTTTGCTTTCATCTTTCCTGTGGACCATTTATATATTTTTAAATAAAGTTCAAAATCCCATCTGACAGGACAGAAGTATGTGCTCAAAATTCATCAGAGACTTCTACAGATTTAAGTTCCAGGAGATCCGTTTTCTTAGTCCCTGCAAATTCTCATGAGCTTGCCAATAGTTGATTGCAAATGGTCAGTACCACATTAGGAATGTTGGCCGGTAGTATTTTGCCTTCCGATGATTTGAAAATTTCTTTTGAAACGAGAGAGGGAAAGAATTTTAAACACGTGCACACAACGTATGCATACAGGCACATGTGGGAATATTTTTTAGATTTACTTTAAAAAACAAACCTTTCAGATATGGTAGAAACACAGAATCCTGCAGCTTAAAAAGATGTAAGAGATATTCTAAATATGTCCAATTTTTTTGATGAGAAAGTTGAGACTACCTGGTAAGCAGAATTGTTAAGTACTTCTTTTGTCCAAAGGATGCCATAAAATAAATTGCTTAATCATAAACCAAGGACATCATAAACCATGAAAACCTTTGTTTAAAATTAATATATAAGTTAGTTGCTGAGATCTATATATCTTCACATACACTTGCAAAATAAAGTAAAAATTGAGACTTTTATGGGACTTTAGTTCATTGTTAGGATAGTTAAAATAAGTGATTATCCAGTAACAGCTTTTTTTTTCCATATTAGCATGGTAAAGAAGTTAATATCTATACATCACCTTGAACATGAAAAAATGCTTTATGATTTGATCAATTACCATGTATTCTTTGACAAAGGACCTAGGGTGAAATAATCAAATTATATAGTCAATTTATGTTGTTGGTTTAGGAAATGATGAATTTACTTATATTTAATTCTGGGGGAGTCAATGTAAATTCTACATGCTTAAATATGTTTAACATCCAGAAGACAAGTTTACAACAAACAGAGCTACAATTTCAACTCTCTCTTTTCCACTTCATAAGGTCCTAGGTGAGAGTCCTAGCTGGGAGAAAATCTTAGCTGTACCTCTCTGGCTTTATTAACTCAATTGTCTAATAGGTCAATAGGTAACATTAATATAAATACTTGACCATGGGTAAAATTGATTGTGGGGTCTATGAGGAATTTGACAGAGCAGATTTTGTCTTTAAGAACTAATTTCAAGCTAGAGGCTCTAGATCATATTGTTACCTTTATTATTTTGCTAAATTTAAATTACCTTCATTCTAGACGTTTTAATGAATGAGTAAAAAATAAATACTATCCCAGACTTTATAAATGGCCAAAAAAATCAATTCAATATTATCTCTTTCCTCATTTGCTATTCAAATATTCTCTATATCTCGTCACCCTACCTTCTAGATGTGGCCAATGCTACTGGTGATCCTCTCAGATCTTACTTTACCAGGCTCAGGCACCCATTCCCCAGCTGCTGGAGGTTTGCCTTCCAACAATTCACATCTGCCTCCTTTGGTAGAGGAGGTGAATTGAGAGCCGCTTCAATGTTAGGTGTGAGAAATCATGTCTCTTCTGTCTCCCTTTGCTTTTGAGCTAGACAACTTCTATGATAGAATTCATGCTTCAGAGCTCTCTGTAGGATGAGGCAGGACTACCCTTCTCCTGAACTCTCACCTTTGCCTGGATTCTTCCTCTGTGCTATCCTCTTTGCTTACTCCTTAAAAGGTTCCACCAATGTATTACTTGCACAGGAATTTCCACCTTAGGGTCTGATTCTAGGGATTTAGACCAAAGAGATCCCTTAAACCAAGTTTAAGGACTGTAGTTGAGAGGCAGACCAGCCAGCCTACTACTTTACTATATAGTAAATCTCTAAAGTTGAATCATTTGGATTTTTGCTTATCATTCCTCAAAACCCAGCTCAAATGAAGTTTCCAATATCCAAACCTACTTAGGCAAAACTAATCACTTCCTTCTCTTCATACAGAAATTGTGTTTCTTGCATTATCTGCTAGTTTTTGAAATTCTTCTTTGATTATGAGCTAATGTTGCAAAAGGAGACATTAGAATTTAAACTCCAAGAAAGCAGAGATTTTTCAACTTTTTTTATTAACAAATTCCAAGTGCCTAAAACATGCCTGGGGTTGGAGATATCTAGAGGCATCTACAATACCCCTGACTCCCAGTATCACACATATCAGATGATGGAAATTTAATGTTTTTACCCATAAAAATATTGAAAAAAGTGTTCTGGATGTAGTTCAGTGGTAAAGTGCTTGCCTAACACATGAGGCAGGACTTAAATATTATATATATATATATAATATTTAAGATTTATTTATATATCAAAAGCACTCTTGGGATATATATATCCCAAGCAGAAAAAGTGAAGACTAGTTATTATGACTGAAGGAAATAGCAAAAGTTGGTCTACATTTCAAAATTTTGAGTTAGAAAAATAAACCCCAAGATTATTCTGGTTCATGGTAATGGAAGCATCTCCTTACAATCCTCCATTTAATTGCTAATTTTGATTTCATAACTACTAATTTTATAAAAAATTGTTTAGCTACAAAAGAAGGTAAAAATAGATATCTACTTGAAGCATAACTCTTTTTAGATCAGAGGACAGTGGTTAAAGGAATTGACTCTAGAGCAAGACTTTGCGTTTGATTTTGACACCATGGCTTTGGATAAATTACTAAATCTCTTACTACTCATTTTCCTTAGATATAATTGGTAGTAATATGGGTATCTTCTTCATGGGGTTGTTGTTTTGTTTTTGTTTTTGAGGGTTTTTTTGTTTTGTTTTGTTTTGGTACTTGGAATTGAGCTCGGGCAATTTAACCACTAAGCCACATCCCCAGACCTTTTAATTTTTTATTTTGAGGCAGAGTCTCACCAAGTTGCTTAGGGCCTTGCTAAATTGCTGAGGCTGGTTTTGAACTTGTGGTCCTCCTGCCTCAAGACTTCAGAGTCCCTGGGATTTCAGGCATGAACTGAAATAGGACTGTTATGAGAATTAAATGTGTTGATTTAAAAGTACTAAACAAGGAATGTTCAAGTAACATGTTTAAGTAAATGTCCAAATGTACTGGTTCTTATTATTAGCATTTGGAAGGGAACTAATATTGGTTTAATGTTTACCATGTGTCAAGCATTGCACTAAGGAGTCTCTAATGTTAAAGACACAAAAGTCTGTGACTTATAAAGGTTTTGCTTGTAGAGTGAAAAAAAGAACAACAACAACAAACAAACAAAAAACCTTTCTGGAGAAGGCTATGATATGAAGTTAGGGTCCAAAGACCAGAAATGATTTCAAAGGCAATGATTTCACTGGCCAGACTTTAAGAGTAGCAAAGAAGAAAAGTCAGCAGTCCCCAGGAGCCGTGGTACATGCCTGTAATCCCAGTGGCTCAGGAGGCTGAGGCAGGAGGATCACAAGTTCAAAGCCAACATCAGTAAAAAAGCAAGACACTAAGCAACTCAGTGAGAGCCTGTCTCTAAAAAAATACAAAATAAGAATGGGGATGTGGTTCATTGGTTGAGTGTCCCTGAGTTCAATTCCTGGTACACCCCCCAACACACACACCAAAAAAAAGTCAGTATTCCTGTCATACAAGAACCAAGGCTGTTAAACAGTAATGTGAAAAAGGCGAAGTCTCTTTTGCTACTGCCTCCACCTAAAGACAGAACAATTTCTACTTCACACCCAAACAACAGCAGTCAGTTGATTTCAAAAGGAAATAACCTTATCCCTTGGCTTAGCTCCATTTGTAGAAAATTATGCTTACCATACTGAAGGCAAGAGCCAAATTACCGCCCACCCCCAGCTGTGTAGTAAATCTTGCATCCACTCAGTAGGCAAGTTACTCAGGGAATGGCAATTCTCCAGGCTTAAGATATCACATCCAATTTTAAGAAAAATTCCTTTATTATAGAATTCTTCATTTGAAAAAGACTAAGACTTCTTGTTGATAATTAGTCCCTTAAATTAAAAAAAAAAATGTATGTTCAGTGAGATTGTTCAGCTTCTTATGGGGAAGGTTTTTCCATTTCCAGGAAATCTTGCAGCATCTGTGGACAGGGCATCTGTCAAGGGAGACATCCCTGGGGAAGACTGCTCTGGTGAGGTTTTTGCCTCTACTTATACACAATACTCGCTCATTTCTGGGTTGTCTCGAGAAGGGATCCCAGGAGAATATGAAGAATCAAGTTAGGATAATTTAAGGATGTAGCTGTCCTCTTAAAAAGGTTTCTGGGAAAGAAATGTCAAATTCCTTTTGGACTCTTTTTTTCCAGACATGATTGAAGTTAGCATCTCACTCTGTCTCACCTAACTTCCAAAAGAATGTTGTATAAATCTATAGCTGCATTTAGGAGGAAGTTAAAATCTCAGATATCATGTAGTTTAGCCTTATTATTTAGTTTCATACTTAAGAGGAAAAATTAAACAGACTAATCATGTTTCTGGTTATTTTTCATTAAACCTTCTCTCTTAATTTTCTTTCTCACAGTTTTTCACATTTATTGAAGTAGATTGTTTAGGCATTAGGCCATTTCAAAGAGTCACTCTTGACCTATCTAGTGATCATTTATAAAAGTTTCAATGTAGAAATTTGAATCTGAAAGAACTTTAATAGTTGTACTAATTCCATTTAAATATTCAGTCAATCATTTGTACTGTTTTAATATACAGTGAGTTAACATTCCTTATTGCAAAGCTGATAGTTCCAATATTTATCTCTGGAGCAAAAGTAAATGTGGATTTGTTAAATCCTATAATTTAATATTGGATAAAATCATTTTATTATCTGTTTTCATGTTAAAAGTCACAAAGACAAAGCTGGACATAACTCTAACTCTACAAAGGCCTACCCATATTTTTAGGCTATGGCTGCCTAAAAGTATTTCCTACTTGAGAATATCTATTGTCTGGGTAACATTTAAATTTTTAAAATAAAAACTCTGTATTCATTAGTCATATTCTACTCATGCCTTGCCATGCCCAGCCATGATGTGTTTGGGTAGAACTTGAGATTAGGCAGACAATTATTTATCTTTGTTGTTTAATTTTCTCTTACGGCTTTTTCTACACAGCACAAAGAAAACCAGAGACTTGGCAGTTGTCTTGCTAATTTTATCAATGCAAATGGATAAACTACATAATTCAGGACAAAAATCCTAAATCTGTATACATTGTCACAAACTTGGCTTGTAATTGTTCATAAAATTACATAAAATTGTTCCTGTAATTAGTGGAAGCTGAAGGAGCCCTTTTAAATCATCTCTGATCTCAGCCGCCATTCCCTATGAGAAAAACCGAAGACAGAGCATTTTTTGTGACTTGCCCAAAGTCACACAGCAAATTGGAATTCAGCAATCCTTCCCTAAGACCAGACTGCCTTTTACGACCTCTGGGGATGAGAAGGTTCGCTTGACTTGAACTTGAATCTCTCCCCAGGAGTCCTAAATACACTGAGTGACTCTACTCCCTCTTTCCTTTCTGACCCTTCCTCCCGCCTTCCATTCTGATTGTTCTTTGTGAAATACAAGGTAACTCAATACAATTTTTCTTCAAGGGCCACCAAAAGTCACTTTAGTTACTCTGGAGGCTTGCAAAACCAGAATTGAAGATTATTGCTTTATCAAATTTCACTATGTTATGTTCAAATTGTGGGAGGTAATTTTTTGTATTCTACACATACAAAAAAAAAGTAGAAAAAAAGAACCTCTGGAATTAGTAATTTAGCCTGAATAGTTATCACTAATTATGACAGGCTTCAAAATTTTTGGACAATAAAAGTGTATAAGTAGCTAAAATTATTACAAATGCTGTCATGTTTAAGAATTGATTAGAAATCACTTCTATATCCTAAAATAGAAGAAATAAAAGTATATATATATATATGGATATATATATATATATAATTTATATACATAAGAAAATCATACATATATACATGTATATAATTTCCCCATTCTACCTTCCGCATCACTGTGCTGGCAGACAGTTAAAAAGCCAACAATAAGGTTTAACTATAAAGGTTTTGAAGATAATTTTAGAAATATTAACAAGAAAGCCTTATAAAAGATTTGTGTATTATATGTTTTCATGTAGATAAATAAATGCAATCTCCATCTCTTACTGGGACAATTCATTTTCTACCCATTGTGTGCTTTGCCTTCCTAGGGCCTATCAAATTATGGTGCTGCCATTGAGTAAAAGAAATGCTTTAAGAATCAATAGCACTCACTGGAACACAACCACAACTATATTGGAAAAGTAATATTAATATTTGTACCGATTTTTCTTTTTTTAGTCAAGATCTCCAAGTTCTTACTTATATTCAGTGACCAAAAATGTTATAGCTTTGGCTCTTAGGGGATATTGGGACAATAAGCAGGAAAGAATAAAGATTCATGGGGAGTCTGAGTCCTTGTCTTATCTGGGCTAGAACTAAATACCCTACCCACCATATAAAACTGCCATTTGCAAAATCATCCTTGTCTTTTGTTCTTCACTCACTATTTTTTTCTTTAATAAAACCATTTTCCAAAACATATCTCATGCCTAGAAACAACCTTATTATTATCTTCCTTTTTTCAAAACTCTGTTTATTTAAAAGTAAATCTAAAATATAGAGAAACCTTAGAGTAAAAAGACATCTTGGAGATCCTCCAGCCACCCCTATCCACTCAGGAATCCCCCATGGTACCCTAGTGGATGGACAGTGACCACTGCAACAGGGCATTCCAGCTCCAGCTGGAATGTAAATTATTCCAGATATTCTGCTGAACTTTACCTTCCTGAAGCCTTGCAGAGTTGTTTCTGTAACAACAGAGCAAATATAACAATCTAGTTCCTCTTGCCCAAGATTGCCTTTCAAAAATCCAAAGATAGCCTCTTTCCTCCTGAAGTTTTTAGACCCATTTTTTTTCTCTTCAATCAACAAACTTCATGAATAAACTATTATGCCATCTTTACCTCACCTTCCTTATTTCTCTGTTAGCTGACATTAACATACAATTTTTTGAACAATGCTTTCAAAAAAAAAATTCTATTCCAAACCCTCATTTACCATATTTCTGCATCTTTTCTTTGCCTATTCTTTCTTAGGGGTACTCCATGAAATGGCTTACTATAGAGAACATCTTCTCCATACAATCTGCTACCTACCCTTAAGACTCAGGGATGAAATACTTTTTTACTTATAATAAGATGAAAAATTAACCTGTCCCCTTTGGCCTAAACTGACAAAAACAGACAGAGATTCTCCACATTCTCATTTTTTGTCTCTTGAATATTCATTTGAAATTAGAATTATTTGTCCTTTTGAAATGATCTAGATAGACAAATAATCCTGTTCAGTTGATGAGGTTTCCCTGGATTACAAAACAGTACTAGTTATAAAGCATACCACCTGTAATTTGTCTCTTTCTCCCTATAAAAGTGTAACAATAAACCCTGTTCAGACACTATGATATTGGGACCTGAGGTTCCTCTTGAAATAGCTTGAACAAAATCATTTTATTTATTGATGTACTTCGGTTTTGACATCTTCTTAAAATATTATTCTTTCTTTATTTCAGTGAAGACTAATTTCTGGGTTTATTTCTGCTATTTTCTGGAATTTATTTATTTACTTATTCATTCATTCATTCATTCATTTATGAAGCCATTGTGAAGCTATATTTTTCTCTCCCTGTCTCCTAACACAACTACAATCCAAGATTTAATTCTACATTATCTTTATAGACTTTTATCAAAAAAACTTATAATCCCTAATAACTTCAGTCCTAAATTCTACCCAGATAGCTAGTAAATTTATCACTGTCATATTCTTAATCCTTAGACACCACTATAAACATATTTCTTTTTTTGTCACAAAGTTTTAATGATTCCTTCTGTCAGATGCATCAAGTTCCAGATGCTATTGTCAAATATGTCTCTATATCCTTGGCTCCACTCCTAACTTCAATACTATATTTTAATCTCTACTGAACATCATCTGGTCACTATCACGACAAATAACAAGATTGACCTTATTATTCTCCCAAAGATCCAAGTTTAAAATCCCCTTTCTCCATATGCATCTGTATCTATTGATTCTTCTTTCTCCAAGGCATATCTCTCTGAATGAGGCCATAAAATAGAAAATAAGTAGATAAATAAATAAGAAATGTACTGAAAAGCCAATAAAAAACATACCAGATTCACAGGGAATATGGGTTTGCTATAAAACTACTGCTTGGCATGGAGCCAGTAGTAAGCAGTGGGAAGAGGCGGCAGTGGCTGGGGGTTGTACAGCAGAAGTACATGGTTAAGGTCAATAGTCCAGCAGGAGGTAGATAGCAGTGGTAGTCCATAAGCAACAAGCATTGGAGCCTGGCAGATGACAGCAAATAGGAAGGGGCCAATGCGGACAGACTATGGGCATTTAGGGAAACCTACCAGTAAGAAAAAAGGACCCTAACCACAGATCTAAGAACAATATTTCTGTCTCTAATAGGATGAGTGAAAATAAGATAGACCTTAGTCTCAGAGAAAGCAGAATCTCATAAAGAAATGAGTGAAATAGGGATTTAGGTAATGCAAACTAAGCAGAAGTCTAGTTTGTGGAACTGTTCTCAATTAAAGAGACCAATTATTAATGGGCACAAGTTGACATGATGCTGAGACAACTGAGTGAGGGTCTTTAAATTGCCATTGCCTAGGAATGAAGATGATACTGATTCCAAAGCCGGGTATAGAACTAAACCTGAAAGAGATATGATGAGTGACCCCTTCAGTGGGACCTAGAGGGATGCATGACCATATTACACCAACTTGACACTTCAGGGTGTGAGAAGACACCAGAAACTGACCAACTTGGTCATTTCTTAACATTTCTTTCTGCTCCCAAGGTGGCCCTCTTCAAAACTTCTCCGCTATGAATAGTGATAGCTAAAATACTTAATTAATGTTAATGGATGATAAAAAAGGAAGGAGATGTTGCTGCCCAAACAAATTCTCTGATACCACTGATTATGAAACAGACTATAATTTTCCTTGTAATTTAAATGAAAGTATACTAAATTTAAAATTTGTGTCATACTAGCACTATAATTTTGCCTGGGCATGTTTAAGGTCTGCTGTCTGATTCATATCTCATTATCGATGCAGACTTGGGTCATTAAAGAGTAATAAGAAAGCTTTCCAAATCATCCAGTTCCCCCAAGTTACCTTTAATTATTGAGATCAAAGATGGATAAATAATAAACACAAAAAAAATGAGTTAATTTTATTTTTAAGGTCTTATGAGATCTCAGAAGGCAAATCAGTGAATTCAGGGAGGTATCATAATAAATGTGGGGGTAAAGATAATATAGCACATACTCAGATGTGAGAGAAAGTGAGGAAAATTTTTTTTATTATTAAAGTAAACTTTAGTATACATAATATAGAAAGACATTCTATGGAGTGTTAATACTTTCTAGTCAGAGACCACCAGGAGCACATATGTAGTAGAACACAATTGAGTTTATCAATAAGTCTGTAAGCCAGGATGAACATATACCATGGAGAACCACAAGACTTCTCAAAAAGGATTAGGAAGGACTTGGTGTGAGTGTTAGGTGGTTGGGAGATGAATTCAAGGGAGCAGAATACAATACTACATTGGAATTCTGTCATGAAATGGGTAATTTTATGATTGATCATTCCAATAAATATCATCTAAAAAGAAGCCATCATGAAGAAAGCATTTTTGTTCCTATTAACCAGGCGAAGGAAATATTTGGCCATGTTGTGGTTTGGATAATGTTCATATTTAGATATGATATTGGTGGCCATGTTTTTTCATGATGTACCACACAAAGCACCTTTGTCTGAGGTTGGTATTCCATAAAACTGTTTATGTCCACAGGAGAACGCTATTGCAGACTTGTGAGCACCAGGCCATGTCTGAATGTCAGATGGCTGTTCTCTCTCTGGAGAAATAAAGGAGCTTTAAACTTGACTTTATCAGATCTGAGGTGTCACTAAAGGGCCTTACTCATGTTCAACTATATTCCCCTCCATAGTTTCCCATCTAGTAATACTGAAGACGAGCAATTCCCCTGAGCCACATAGAAACGGAAATTACATTGATTGCCTGGAAACAGTGAAAAAACTCTACCTGAACTCTGTGCCATCAGCTGAAGCCCTCTCCTGAAAATGCATTTACTGGCTCTTAAAGATGCTTAAGACTCCCAGTAGACTAGTGGCACTATATTCTAATTTAAAATATTTTAATTAAATAAAATCCTTCATGAGGAAGAAATAACAAGCCAGATCAGAGTCTGTCACCTCAGTTGTCTTCTCATTGCACTGATCTGACAAGACAGTAAATTTGGATTTTTTTTATCCTCTCTCTCTTCCCCTCCTTCCTTTAATGGCCTGTCAAAAGGAAACTCCATCCAGTGTTGGCATTAATGCCTGCTGTAAATAAAAAGGAAATGGAGGGAAAGAGGAGGAGGGAAGAGAGCAGGGTGTGTGATAGAAGTTAGATTTGCAGCTCAATTGCAAGGCATCTCTCAGAGTGTCTAGACACCAGCTGCCTGGTTACCATGGAAACCCACTAACTTTGGCTGATGGGCTGAGTGGTAATGACTCTCAGGAGATCTGGGTGGGAGCATAGTGGTGGCGGAAGAGGAAGGAAGGTTGGGAGTGGTGGCACAGAGGGCATTAGAGTAATGTGGGACACAATAAGAGAAAACAAAATTGTCTCTGTGAAAGAGTAGCATGTCCGCCTGTGCGCATTCTACACGTGGAGACAAGGTACAAATCTGCCACACCCAGCAGGTGTCAGGACACAGGTTGCTAAAGATGAATAGCTGAGCTGGAACAATTACATTCTCATCCTAACCTCCTGCCCACAGTAAACCAAAGCATTCCACGGTAAACAGACACAATCAGCGATTGTCCACCCAAGTCTCAGAAGGAAATTCTAGTCTCCAAGAAAGGCTGCCACTATTATAAGCACTCAGCAGTAGAGATTCATGACAGGCTATCCTCTCTACTTGTTCCTCCCATTACCCCATGCCATCTGTAATGGTGGGACAGTCATTTGAAGAAGGAGGATGGTAGTGGGAACATTGAAGGGGTGAATAAGAAATGAAGGGTTACTGGTTTAGGGTCAAATCATTGGGTATACAAATATAAATTGCTATAATATTCATATATAGACCCTTGTTGTTAGAGTCCTCCAATCCATAGTGGAGAACTTTACAGTGGCTTGCTGGTGTCCTGGTCCTCTACTACTGGACTTTCCTTCTGGTTGGGATTTTCAGGTGACCCAGGCACCCCATCTACTCACTCACCTAGTTTTCTTCCCATTCTCCCCTCCCGCTCACATTTTTTTGGAGGTGGGGGTAACCAGATTGATTTCAGGGGCACTCAAACACTGAGCCACATCCCCAGCCCTATTTTTGTATTTTATTTAGATACAGGGTCTCACTGAGTTGCTTAGCGCCTTGCTTTTTTCTGAGGCTGGCTTTGAACTTGCAATCCTCCTGCCTCAGCCTCCCCAGCCACTGGGATTACCGGCATGTGCCACCACACCCCACCCACTGCCCACATCTTTCTACTCCACTTCCTAAGGGTTACCACACATAAACACACCCCACAGATACCCCAGGCCATTTGGGAATAATGAGCAGCCCTTCCTCACCAAAGCTTGTCTATAGTTACACAGACTAGATTTTTTGTTTGTCTCTCAATGCTTTACCAATCATGGTGAGAATCCAAGACCCAACAGCTTTATTCTGGGTCACAAAAATCTTCTAAATGGGCCAAGAAAGTAGATGGCATGAAATTTAATTCTCAGACTCTGATTGATCATGACCAACAGAGCCTGAGTCAATCAATCTATCTACCTATCTACCTATCTATGTTGCTTTTATATATATTAACATGTTCTTATATGTTAGTTATAGTTTTATAAATAGCTCCCATATGAAAAAATATCCCAATAACATTAAGCTATAATCAACATGTGAGCAATTTTAACATACTAAATAAAAATGGCTAGAGGTAAATGCTGAATTAACTGCAATTTAGAGTACAACACAAAACTTTCAATACACCAGACTCTTTATTAGACATTGAAGCTTTGACTGAATGATTCACCATGAGAGAAAGGCAGCTCATTTGCAAGCAGAGGTGTGTTCTGCTATCTATTAATAATCAGGGCAGAACTACCAGTGGTTTGGATTAAGAGATGAAACTATTTCCTCCCCATGGCTTGTCTTCTGTGCAGGTGAGATTGCAAAGCAGTGAGGCTAGTGTCTCACAGATTGGATACCCTAGTGCCACAGACAAAACTCCAGTTGTTGTCACTGTGCACTGCCAACTTCTTCCCATCATTAGGAGGGATGGCACTATGTGTGAGAACTCTGTGGGTCACCAGAGAACTTGTAGGGGCAAAGGGCGATGGGGCAACATCTGCCCAGGTGGCTGAGAGGAAGTTTCTTCAGTGGTGATAAAGAAGAAACCAGTCGAATATGAGTGATTCAGGGTCACCTTTGCCACATCAGAATCAACTACTTTGATTGTAAATAGTCACAATCAACAGTGCTGCCTGACATATTTATCTGCTAGGTAACTTCTTTGCCTATTAAATGAACAAATGTCTACTGACATTTGTCTACCTGTTCAGGTTCCTGGGGATACAGCAGTGTCCCAGACAATACTAAAGCCTCAAAGCGGGGATCCTCATGGAGCTTATATTATACCATAAATAGACAGTAGGTAGGTAGCTAGGTAGATTAGATAGATAGATAGATAGATAGATAGATAGATAGATAGATAGATAGATAGATAAAAAATATGAGAGTGGAAAAGAGGGTCATGACATCTTAAGGACTTGGCTGTTATTGAAGTCTTATGGGTGCTAGATAAAGCAAGATGTGCTGAGATTCTAGAGACAGTCTGAGGCAAACAAGATTTTCTTATAAAAGGAAAAATGTGAGTCAGGGATAATTCTAAGCCCAACAGGGCCTAAGCACAAGGAAAAGATGATTCAACCTTTTCTGAGATGAGGAAGACTGGTAGAGGAGCAGGGTTAGAGAAAAAAATTGGAGTTTGGTTTTCAAAATGGTTAGTTTGAGATGTCTATCATACATACAGGCTGACATGTAAAAGGGGCAGTTCTCTGGAATCAGGGGAGAGTTCTGGGCTACAGATAGAACCCTGGGTTTTTCATGCTGTGATATTTAAAGCCATGAACTGGGTATGGTCACCAAAGACATAAATGTACACAGAGAGGGGATATCCAAGAACAACATTGTAGGGAACTCAAAAATTTAGAAAGCAGGGAGGTAAGAAGGAAGGATGAAAGAAAGTGAAGAGACTATTCAGTTGGTAAGGAAAAAAAAAATCAAGAATAGCTAATGTACAGGAAGAGCAGTAATGAAAGTGTTTCAGAGAGAACAAAGTGACCAACCATCCAATGCTGGGCAGAGGAGAGGAGGCCTTCGGGCTATCCACTGGAGTTTAGCAATCTCATTTGTGCCCTTGGCAGGAGTTGTTTCCCTTGAAGGTGGAAGTGTAGATGGACTTGTTGTGGGAACAGGAGAGAAGAGGAAGAAGCAAGCTGGAGATGTGCATGTGGACAACCCTAGTGGGGATTACAGACCCTAGTCCAGTCTTGGGAGCTAGACTACCGAGTTTGAATCTGAAACCTGCCATTTCCCATGTGATACCTTAGGCATGTTAGGTGACCTCTCTGTACCTTGATTTCTTCATCTATAAAAATTGCAGGTATTGTACTCATCTCACAGTGTTACAGTAAAGGATGGCACATGTAAATTGCTGAAATGATATACTCAGTGTTAACTAAAACTGTCTTTATTGTCACTTCTAATCCTTAAAAAGTGGGGTTCTTGTAAACCAATTCTATTATCAATTCTGGAGACTAAAATCATAAAAATTGATGCTTGAGCAACTATGATGAAAATTCTGCCAATGCAGATCTACGTTCACTGTGCTTTATGACAGATTTGGATTGAACCACCTCAAAGAGATGTCATATTCCATTTTTCACACATTATAGGTTCAAATTTTAAAGAGCATAGTCTAGTGATATCCAGAGGATTAATGAAGACTGGTTGAGAAGCAATGAATTTAAGATTTTCCCAGCACTAATATTCTTTACTCTGAAAGATCTCAAAGACTTCTTTTCTGATCACATTGAACCTCAGTGGCAGTTTACATAGAAAGTACTTTGAAATGCATAATATTCAAAATGGTAAGGCAGATATTTCCATGTTATAAAAACAGTGCACCTAGCATTCTGTCAAAATGAAGTCTTTATCAACAAACACTTCTGCTTTATAATAAAAATTGACATTTGTATAATGGTCCTGAAACATTTTATTACTGTGATTGCTGTATTTCTAATCTTGTGCATGGTTTATCATATCCCAAATCTTTCCCAACTGGAAATTCAATAATAATATAGATGGCAATTATGAATCAAAATGTTCTATTAACCAGGATGTTCCATTTCCCCAATTATGGTGGATCACATAGGATTTACTGTAAAAATGGTTTTTTTTTCTATTTCAAGGACACTCAAGTTAAACAACAAAGGGAGAATGAAAGTAATTATAAAGAGGAAACAAACATGAGTCCCTATTGTGTTCATTCGTGCTAGCTCTGTGGCCTACAATATGTCATTTGAGTTCTCCTGCTCCTGTTTCCTCATCTGTAAAAACAAGTCCACAATACCCCTTATCCTAGAATCATTGTGAGAAGTCAACAAAAAACTTCCTGTAGAGTATTTAGCACAGAGACTGGCACAAATAAAAACTATCTGCCCTTTTCTCCTCATCAGTATAATTATTGCCATTTTAATTACTCTATGTGAGGACCTAATAGGCAAACACCAGATCAAAGACTGAGTAATTCGAAGTTATCAAATATGTATTAGGTTGGCTTCACATTTTAATTAAGGCTCGAGTTAATATTAGAAATATAGAGTCACCATTGTTTTCGTGAGGAAGACTCAATTAATTATAGGAGCTCAATAAACATTCAGGGTATGGAATATATTCACATAGATTTATTCCAGATGGATGGCTTTTAGGGTGGTACTGGAAAAAAACAATCTCCACTTGGACTTCTGGGATGCTTGCAACAGAGGCAGCAGGCACTGGGGCTTCAAGAGACATTCTTAAGAATGCCTTCTGAATGACTGCACCCCCCCTGAAGTGACAGGGGACAAATGGCCACTGTCTCTCCAGGCAGCTTAGCTTCCCATAGCCTCCACCCTCCCAACCAGCCCGCCAGGCACGTGCCAACAATGAGCTCCCTGCCTCACTGGGATCCTCAGCTCCATTAATAAGCCCTGGAAGGCTGATAATTGGGGATTTGTGGTGCCTGCAGCCTTTCAATAAGCCAGGTTGTTATGGAAACCAGAAGCAGACCTCCATGTCCATATTATTGATCCTTTAAAAAAAATAAAATAAAGATGAAGAACTGGGGAGGACCCTTTCAATCCATCCTCTTCCACCTCACGCCTGCTCCCATCATGTTATTTTAGAAGTTTACCACCAATTTACACACATGAGAATTCACAACTCTCCTCCTTTGGTTTCTTTCTCAGCACTCTCCCATCTCTTTCTTAATTACAAATGAATGTTTTTTTCACCTCTGGCAGAAAAATCAGCTGAGCAAGGAACCAAAGGAACACCAGAGCAGACACTCTAAATCTAATTTAACACCATGGCATTAATTCTAATTATTTGAGCCAAGAAAATCAGCAATGAATATCAATGTGCTTTCTTCACCATTTAAAAAAAAAACAATGACAATTGAACAGAATTAAGAAATGACTTCCGAGTTTCCCCCAAGTCTCTCAAGACAATTGTGCAATATCAAGATGGCCACCCACTACCATGAGTCATGGTAGTGCGTTCAATGAAGGGGAGTCCAACTTGCAAACTGTCAGCGTAAAGGGGGGCTGTTTTCTGCATTACCTTTAAAAATCAGCAGACAACCTCCTTACCATAAAAATCCAATTATTTCTTTCAGTTAATGAATTCAGGCATGATGCCAGAGCATACCTGACTGGGAGGACAATAAATAGTACTAAATGAATCCTGCCTGGAGGCTGCTGTGAGCCTAGAGTCCCCAACTCTGAAAAGACCAGGGTACCATTGTTTCTTGCTGAACTTCCCATCTCCTGCCAGCAGAGGGCACCAGTGTAATACCATTCCCAGCTGCGGAGCTTGGGTGGCAGGCACACACCAGCAATCTCGCCACGAAGGACTCCCAGAGACTATGTGCGATAGGGTAGGAATAACTTACTGCAACTGGTTCCTACTATAACGCTGTCTTGCAGTTTAATTCTTATTTTTTTTTTTTTGGTCTGGAAATTTATCTTAAAGTAAGTCTAGAAATACTGTTAAAATCAACTGAATAAATAAAGTACAATTATTATTAATCTTTGGACTAAATTTAGTATGGATGGTCATTTGTAGAGACCTTGTAAAGACATCAAAATCATTTTAGGAGCAAATATAGTAACTTCAACCACCTCCTCTTTGAAGGCTCTAATCACATCAAGGTGCAACGTATCATACCTCCCCTCACTGACACAAGCTACTGAGGCTGCCCCGCTCACCACTGTTCCATAATGATGTCCACTTCTTTCCTTCAGGCCCCACCTGCCATCCTGGCTTCTGAATTACTTTTCCCCAATTACAGACTGCAGCTTGCAAGCAGGCACAAACTTACATTGATCTTGACTAGCCCTGAGTTCTTTCTCTTTTTAGCTTAAGAGACTTACTTTTTTTTCTCCAACCAGGTTGTAACATCTATGATAAAAGATATTCATCACTTTTATACAGCTACATCCTGCTTAATGCCTAGTGCACAAAGGGAATGATACAGATTAATTAGTGCAAATTGTTTCAATGACAGTCAAATAAAATCCTTGGGACATCTGGATTCATCTCCTTTACTCTGATACTAAATTAATATGTGACCATGGACAGACCATGCATCCTGAATCCTGGAACAAGCTTCATCTTTCACACAAACACACACATATACAACCTCTCCTAGAGATTGTTCAAATATAGTTGATCTAATCTTCATGAGTAATGGTCCCAGCTGGGTGTCTGATGAAAGACAGGGACATTCTCCTAAGAAGATCCTCTCTAGGCACACGCAGTATAACATGTTGCAAATTATTTCAGGAGATGAAACAACCTTTCTGAAACCCTCCAATTTCCAGGTTTAGGCAATTATAACTTTCCTTTCAGTTGTAAGACTGTAAGATTAAAATCCAAGATATGACATTTTATGCCAATGACAGTTTATGCCAGTATTTACCTAGAAAGAGTATATTAGCTGTATCCCCTAAGGGTTCCCGACATTTTTTATCGAATCCTTGGACTGCAGTTTCTGAGGGACCAATTACATGAAGCCTAAATTAATCTTAACATCACTACCTGGTGGCCTTGGCTAACATCCAGGTTCAATCATTACTGATAATGTAAGGAGTTGGGACTGTTGCTGAGCTACAAAGTAGGCCAAATAGAATCGTCTCTGACTCCCAGAAGAGACTGCAAATCATTATGTGTCTCTCTTGCTGGTCATAAATCAAGTCATATTTGCATATTAGTTTCTGTTATGAAATCAGAGATGTAGTCCAAGGAGGAAAGAAAGTTTTCCAATAGCTTCAGTTGAAAGGAAGAGAAACAATAGTGATTTTTCTATCAGGCACTTACTATGTGCTCAATAAAACACCATAGCAGGCACTTTACATGTAATCTATTTAATACCAACAACCATTAGGTTCAGCAATGAGGGTATTCTATTAAAATTCAGGATGATAAAACTAATGTTTCAGCTAGTAACCTAGAGCTGGTTAGGGACAGTGCCTTTGCTTCATACATATAGTTTTAATTCTAACACCTGTGATTTTTCTCTTGCATTGCTGCCAAAGAAGAGATTTGACTAAACCCAGGGCTGCTGTAATTCTATTATTACAGTATTCATTGAATAATAAATTTTCTTTTGTAGTACTTTATACTTTTTGAAATACTTTACTCAGGATCTCTTTATTTACTGGATGAGAGAAGCTTTTGACTAACTATTTTATCTATGGGTGGAAGAGAGACAATGCTTGCTTTTCCCATCTCCATTTTGAAGATCTGATCTGATGATCCTGTATGGAAAGAGGTAATAGCAGTATGAGGAGTAATTTTTTCAGATCAGCAGAGGAAAAGTGAGGCTAAATGATGTTAGTCGAGGGCCTACTCTGCACCCAGTCCTTTAGACCTATTACACCATTAAATCCTAACAACTGCACAAGGCAGACTTCCTTATTTTCATCTTATAGATAAAGAGACTGGGGTCTGAACAAATCATTCGAACTTGCAGTGAGAAACCTGGAACGGAACCCTGGACTGTGCAATTCCAAGACGGCTTCTCCGTGAGGCATTCTAAGTGAAAAAGTATTTCTCAAATATTCCTTGGAATCCACAACACATTAGTAGAAACATGGGCCTATAACTATGGGGATAATGAAGCTCGGCTCCTCTTTTCCTGCCTGGAAGCAAGCAGAGGCTGTGGCTCTTGGATTGGGAGGCGGGGCTGGCCGGGCACTGATGCTGCAGAGGGCTCAAATGTGTGTGTGTGTGTGTGTGTGTGTGTGTGTGTGTGTGTGTGTGTGTGTGTGGTGTTGGTTGGGGGGGGTCTCTCCTTGGGGAGCCGGGCCCCATCTGCCACTTAGATCTGCTCAAAGACAGAAAATCCATTTGCCAGGAGCCCTTCAGGGCCTGCTGTTTGAGAAGCCAAGAAGAGCGAGTGCTAGTGATGGAAGATCTCTTAAAAACTATCAGCTGTTGCCAGCCAGGAAGGTAAATCTGCCCCCCGGTAGCCAGGGAGCTTGTTGCAGCAGAGCCCTGGGGGATCCTGCGAGCATCTCCTCCGCCTGCCTGTTCCTGCTCTTCACTGCCCCTCTGGCCCTGCTTCTCCCCTGCCTCAAACTTCTTCCCTCTCACCTCCACTTTCTCTTTACTGGCCTTCTTTCTCCTTTTGCTCCTTTCTTATTCTTTTTACTTCCTCTGATACTCCAATTTCTGGTTCCTTCCATTTTTCTCCTCCCTCTTCTTCCTCCCCTGGAGTATCCCATTCTTTTCTTCCTCTACTTTCCCTTTTTAATTCATTAACAGTCCCCATCCGCACCCTGCCTGCTTCTTCCTAGGAACCCACACTTATTTATTCTGACCAATTTTTCTTCTGAGTCAAATACCCTCCTTTATACTCAGAGTGTCTGGCTGCCTGGGAAATATCCAGAAATAGGTCATGAGAAGGAAGTTGCTGATGTATAACATTTAAAAGAAATGGGCCATAAGCAAATAAAATAGACAACACTTGCTTTAAGTCAGGTTTCAAATTTGAAAAATGAAGTTGTTCTTTCCCTTCAAAGCTATTCATGAAGAGAAATCTCTCCACTGGAGAAATTGATACGACCAGTCAATCAGTGGGTGTTCATGGAGGTTCCTCTATGTGCTAAGCTCTATTCAGGGCATTGTGCTAAAAGATGTCAAGCTCCTACCTTTAAGGAACAGAAAGTCTGTGCCAGAGAGACAATAAACACATCACAGAGATAAACAGTCATTCTAAACTTAAAAAATGTTATAGAGAAAATAAATTGGCTATTGTGGTAGAAAAATTGCTAACATCACATTCTAACTTCTTGTCATAAGGTGGGCAGGCATGGCTGTGTTCTGACCTAAAGGTCAGGAAAGTCATCTCAGATCAGGTGACATTCAAATGGAACCCTACATGCAAAGAGGCAGTCATGAGGAGAGCAAGGGAGGAAGCAAGAGCAAAGGTCCTGGGATGGGAATGAACTGAGTGCTTCAGAGACATTAAGGAAGCTAATAATGCAGTGAGGAGTGCAGATGGGAAGATCAGAAGAGCCTAAAATCAGAAAGAAGAAGTCAGATCACAAGGTGCCTCATCAGCAATGGTGAAAATTTAGATCTTATTCAGTTCAGAGGTAAACTTTAGTAGGTTTTATTCATATGGATGGGTACAGATTTGTGGCTTTGGATGAGTGGTCTTCAGAGAAGTCTACCAGAAATCCTAAGAATGTGGAGCCCCTTAAACACAGAACTAAAGTTATTGGGCTTACTTTTGTCTATTTGGGTTGTGTCACATAGTGATGTGAATCACTGAAGTGACATTTAGGATGTCAATACTTGGAGTTAAACAGGAACTGGCCCCATTGCCTATGAGTCTTTTCCTTTGGGGCAGCTTCTCAGACAGACACAAACACCTAGAGTCTACTGGGACCAGAGTGGGAGGAAAACAGATGACAGATTATTTTTTTTTAATTTTTTTCAGATAGATTTGGGCTTTAAACTTCTAGAAATCTTATTTTTGTGTGTGTGGATATTTCAAAATTATACTGATAGAATTCCTTAAATAGTATATTATAAGAAAGGACATTTTGTTTATGTAATTATATTGTGAATTGGAATATAACTAAAAATATTACTGTATCATTAATCTTTTCTTTTTCTTAAAGATCCAGAAGTCATGGATATAGTAATTTACTCAGTCTTGGTTAGTAACCCAGGGTGAATCCCCTAAATTCCATTTGCATATGATTTGTACTCTAAACAAATTCTTAGAATCTGAACAATTTCTCTACTGTATCTGGGAAGACCATTTGTTTGGAAAATACGAAATTCAAACTAAGGACAGAGAAGATGGCTACATGAAAAGATGAGTTCTGAATAGCTTAGCTGAAATGAGTCATTCCCAAATTTAAGATCTTTTGAATTTGGCCTTGAGTTTTGAGCAGTTAATTTTTAACAGTACTGGTTAAAAATGTAAAAGTTTTATCAAGATCCAGAAATAGTTTAGACAGGGTAGAGAGGATTGTGAGATGGTGGAGGACCCAGATTCCTGCCAACCTGGCCTTTGTAGAACAACCCAGTTCCCAAAATCCTCTCTAAAATACTACATCATGGAACTCAAGGGCTCCAGGAACAGAATTCAAAACTCACTGGTTTATGGCTTTAAAATAAGATTTTAGAAAGTACATTATCCTGTGAACTTTATTTGTAAAATATTTAGAAAGTAAAGTTTGCATGATTTCATACTATTAGAACTAAAATAACATAGAACATTGTCTTATTACTTAATACAACAATTAGAGGTGACTCAGACCAATCCTATCCGTGACTAAACAATAGGATTATAATACAGGTCAGTTTTTTGTGGGCCTAAATAAGACACCTTAATAATCTATGTAATACTTATTGTGAAGATCAGTTTATATAAAATAAGATTAACTGACATTAATCGTCTTTCTGGCCATATGTAGATAAAGAGTAGCAGAGAAATTTCTTAAATTTGTGTTTTCAAAATGTAACTTAGAGTTCAGAGATGATTCATTTAAAGAGGAGGGGCAGAAACAAAGGAAAAGGGGCTTTGGACATCTCTAGACTACTCTTCTACCCCCATGTCTTCTTCAATCATAACACCAGAGCATCTCTGCTTTAGCGATGGAAATATAGATAGATGGATTAGATAGATAGATAGATAGATAGATAGATAGATAGATAGATAGATAGATAGATAGATAGATAGATAGATAATTAACTCAGTCTAATGGTGCCCAGTCAGACTAACAATTTGGAAGACTTCTGCCCTCAGTAATTGCTGACTAATCTTATCCTACCCTCTGTGAATATTTTACAATGTTTCTCCTACCATTAAAATCAGTATAATGAAAGAAAAGAGGTAATTCTTTGTCTGCATTAGAAATTAGAAAAGTCAGCAATGGTTGCAATTCAAACTGAACCCTGAATTCACCTCTGAAAAAATTTAAATGAAGTAACTTTCAGGGCAGGGACTGGGGCTCAGTGGTAGAGTGCTTGCTTAATGCACATGAGGCACTGGGTTCAATCCTCAGCAACACATAAAAATAAAATAAAGGGGATGGGGGGAGAAACTTTCAATCCAATTCAAAATATGCAACTTAGTTCACACTTTTGAGGACAATGTGTCCAGGCTCCAGAAGCAATTATTTTTCTTGCTGAATACCAGGTATAATTCTAAATTTTACCTTTAATCATTTGAACAAGTGAATGATGCTCAATATAAATGATTGCAAATGTTAAAGCTAGTTTTCATGGTATCACACACCTATGTACATAATTATGCAGTTTATAAATGGATATTTATGTGCTTCTATACCAAAACATTATTTGGGAGTTGATGATTGCTATTTTAGTATTTTATGAGTTACCAAATGTAAAATTAATTAAATCATTAAAAAATATATTGATTTCAGATATGCCAGAGCTTGTTCATGAATCATCATGAGCTATTTTGTATTTTTTATTTAGAGACAGGGTCTCACTGAGTTGCTTCTCAATTCAATCACCAGTAACCCCACCACCCCATCCAGAAAAACAAAAATGATGAGCAGCCACATGTAGCTTGTCTATCACCTGCGTATCTCTTCTCAGGATGCGTGGAAGCCCAATTCTAAACACTTAGCCCAATCATTGGCTTCTAAGGAAAAATTGCTAACATTACATTCAAACTTCTTGATCAGTGGCCTGAAATCAGCCATGATGGGAATATTTACACCACAGACATTGGCAGACAATAAAATCAGGGCCTTTAAAAGTTTTTTTTTTTCCACTTGGTTTTCATCCTAGAAAAATATAATTACCCCCGTGGAGTGAATGCTGCAGCCACACTACTAAACTCTATGCTCTCTTAATGCTTGAAGTCAGAATAGAGTTTCACTCCACAGCCCTTTTTTTGTTTTGTTTTGTTTTATTTTATTTTAAGAGACAGGGTCTTACTGAGTTGCTTGGGACCTCACTAAATTGCTGAGGCTGGCTTTGAACTCATGATCCTCCTGCCTCAGCCTCCCAAGCCACTGGGATTATAGGCGTACATCACGGCACTCAGCTCTTTTTGTCTTTTTACCAATTACATGAGTTATTTCAAGTTGAAGTATAGGCATGTGGAAGAATCTTATCAATTTCCCACTCTGCTGTGGTCTATAATCTGAATGTCTCACAGGCTATACCCAAATTATATTTGCATTACTGCAGAAAAGGGGAATAGGCAATGGGAGTGAGAAAGAAAGCCTGCATTCTGAATCAACACTGTTGATTGGGAAATTCATCCTATAGTGGGCAGCAGCAGGTTGGGTAGACTCTGACACACCTTGTAAAGATTACTTGAATGTGTCAGATGAGGGAAAGGAGCCAAGGAACCTGGCAGATTATTCCTTCCCTGGGTGTACCTGTCACACACTGACAAGAGCCACCCACAGGTCACTCATGGGGCGGGAATGAAATTAATCACCTGCTTTTAGAAGGGAGCAGCCTTGCTTTCCTCTAGTTCTCAATATGTTTCTAAACATGATGCAAAATGCTCACATGGGTCTATGAAGCCCAAATTGGTTTGAATTCTGGCAGCCACAGAGAAGACTTATGGCCCAGAGTTTCCAGTGAGCTTCTGTTCTCAGCATCCAAATTAGCAGAAAGGTTGGTGGCACTGGACCTTTTTGTTTGAGCAAGTGTCTGCTTCCCTTTGCTACTTAGAATCTGCACACGAAGTGAGAATGTGTTATAACACAGGATTTGTCAAACTCTTTTAGAAGTAGAGGTGATTTTGAAATATTATCTGTCAATTTTTTTGTTTGTTTGTTTTATGAAAGGGTAACCTCACACCCAGAGAACCTAAAGAATTTGTCTGCACAAAGTTTTAAGGTTAGAATCCAGTCTTTTGGGTAAGTTTAGGACTTTCTCTACTGAATGATACTACGTATTCCTTCTTAATTCATTCATCAAATACTTATTGACTATATCCTATCTCTGAGTCATTGAAATAGATGCAAGAGATTCAATATTCAACAAAACAGATCATAGAGCCATTTTTTTCCACAGAGTGTCAATTTTAAATATTTCCTGCTAAACTATGACTTTTAAATTATTTGTATTTTTGTATTAATTCAAATAAAACATGGTTTCTCAAGTTTTGTGATAAATGATATCCCTTTTCATTAGCTACATTTTGTCCTTCAAGACTCAGATGATGAAACCTTTATACCAAGACATCTCCCTCTAATTAGCTTAAACAGAATTTTAATCGTTTGACACCATAAATTTCATCATTGATGGTCTTAATCACAACTCTTGGTCTTCCCTATCCCATTGCAGTTTGAACCAGCAGAGAAAGAACAATTATTCTCTACAGACACCCTCCAAATACTCTCAAACAAAAAGATATTCCTGGAGCCATTCTCATTCCCATTCCCATCTCTTATTGGCCAAAAGGTGAAGAAAATGTGTAGCTCATTGTTCTAGATTTTCTCTGATATCCTAAAGCCTTGGGAAGCCTTGGCACAAGAGAAGTACCCTTGTATTGAACATGATTTATAAGGAAGGTAAATAGCCTCTGTTGTGTATGTTTTCCTCCCTAAAAATACTTTTAGAACTCCATTTCCCCTTCTTGGCCACATGATATGAGATGATCAAACTGAAATATTTTATCTCTGCCATCTCTGAATTTACAACTTGAAGACTAAAAATGAGTATTAGAAATGATAAGTCTGGGAATGGTGGCTCACGCCTGTTATCCCAGCAGCTTGAGAGACTGAGACAGGAAGATCACAAGTTCAAAGCTAGCCTCAGCAATGGTGAGGCACTAAGCAACTCAGTGAGACCCTGTCTCTAAATTTAAAAAATACAAAATAGGGCTGGGGATGTGGCTCAGTGATTGAGTGCCCCTGAGTTCAATCCCTGGTAACCCCACCTCCGCCATCCAGAAAAAAAAAAAAAAAATGATGAGCAGCCACATGTAGCTTGTCTATCACCTGTGCTATCTCTTCTCAGGATGCGTGGAAGCCCAATTCCAAACACTTAGGCCTGCTATCCAGTTTCACAACTGGTTGAAGATACTATTACTGTGAATATAAGTTAAAAAAAAAAGATAATTAGAAGAAAGTTGCATTATATCGATTCATATAGTGTTTATGGTTTAATGACAGTCTAGGGACAAGATTTTTAAAAGCTTATCAGATGTCTTCCAGATGCTTCCTTTGCTCCACAAGAATCTAAGGTTTTATAAGCTCCTAAAGATGTTTTAATTACTTCATGTTTTAATTACTTAATGAAATTAGGTGAATATAAAAGTAAATTCATTTACTTTAATAAAAGTAAATTAATAACATTAAGTCTAAGAGGAAAGTGAAAATTCTAATGGCCAATTATGGTCAACATAGCTGTGAACTTGCATTTCAGAGACAGGATTAGGAAGACTATAAGCAGGAGTACAATCATATCAGAAAATCTAACTTTCAATTCTTTATTTTCATTGCTAGTGTAAAATGAATGTCTCAAGGAACTCCATTGAGATTTCCTTGTTGTCTGTGGGGCCTCCCGTGTAACTATTTGCTTTCTTAGAGCTGACTTTTCTTAGATTATTTTCTACTCTATCCCAACTTCTCTACTATCAACCCCTTTTCCCAAACCCACTGTCTAATAAATAAGAAAATAAGAAACTATAGTAAGTGAGGTGGTTGAGACACCAAATACCCCACTCTGCAAAGATGCCTACTTGGTCTCCATAGCAACCTTGCCTCTTGGACTAGGAAGGCAGTGAAGAATAGTCAAACACACTTGCTTTACAGTATCTGAACTAAGGCCAAGAAAGAGAAAGCCTGACCTGAAATCAGCAGACTCTCATCAAGAACCCAAATCTCTTGATTTTAGGTGACATTACTCTGTTATGCTAAAAATACAGAGCTATGGCTCCATACACATTCTGCAAGATATTGGATCTATTAAAAACATACTATCCATCAACATTATGAAAACAACTATGACAGCTCTTTCAAATAAACCCCCAAATAGATATTTCTTAGAGAGCCAAGGTTTGTTGTTATAAGACCAATAATTGGTAAAAGCTTTTATGAAGAAAATCATAGTTCAAATTTTCTTGACCACACGAATTGAAATGAGGTTCAGTGTCTGATTTAGTTATTTTGTTGTATGGGGGTAGGATTGGAGATTAAACCCAGAGGCATGTTACCACTGAGCTACATTCCCAGTCCTTTTTCCTTTTTCCCTTTAAAACAGGATCTCACTGATTATTTAGGAACTCTGTAAATTGCTAAGGCTGAGCCTCAAACTTGAGATCCTCCTATCCCAGCCTCCCAAGTTGCTGCTGGGATTACAGGTGTAACACACACCTACCTAGTCATTTTCTTTCTTTCTTCTTATTTTTTTTCCTTGTCTTTTGGTACCAGGTATTTGAGCCCAGGGACACCCTTTTTAAATATTTTATTTAGAGAAAGGGTCTCGCTAAGTTGCTTAGGACTATGCTAAGTTGCTGAGCCTGATTTTGAACTGTGATCCTCCAGCCTCAGACTCCCAAGCCACTGGGATTACAGACGTGTGCCCCATGCCCAGCCCAGATAGTCATTTTCTTTCAACATAAAATTAAAACATGACTAAGAATGATTGCAAAAGGTACACAGCCTTTCAAATCCCCTACTTCTTTATGCTTTAAACCAGATAATTTGGGGAAATCTTCAAGGGAATAGTTCTAGTAGCTTTAAGCAGCACCATTGGTTTCCTTCTTCTCTTCCACTCTCTCTGGCTCCAGGAAGTGTTCATTCTTCATTTAATAAAATTGTGACTGAGAACAAAACAAGAGCAATGACCACTCAACACTCTCTAGTCCATTAGGTTCAGGGCTCTGCTCTTGCTCCATGGTTAGCCACAGGCTTATTGTGCAACTCTTAGGCTCTTTTTTCTTCCTTTTCTCTGTTTTTTTTTTTTAATATGTCTAGAATTTTGTGTGTGTGTGTGTGTGTGTGTGTGTGTGAGAGAGAGAGAGAGAGAGAGAGAGAGAGAGAGAGAGAGAGAAGTTGCATGTACATGTAGAGAAAAAAGTAAAATACTTATGAGTACCAATTATGTTTGAAAAACATTCTATGTGTTAAGAAATATTGTTTGATTCTCAGTGCCAAATATAATTTCACAGCTTTAAAATCGGGGAGGCTACTTACATGCCTTTCTGTTTATTAGCTTCTTTCATGGGGTGATAGAAATAATTTAATGAATAATGAAAGAATAAACAGAAACCCTCAACAATGTGAGTTTTGCTGGGCACAGTGGCACATGCCTGTAATCCCAGCAGCTCGGGAGGCTGAGGCAAGAGGCTCACAAGTTCAAAGCCAGCCTCAGCAAAAGTGAGGGGCTAAGTAACTCAGTAAGATCCTGTCTCTAAATAAAATACAAAAAGGCCTGGGGATGTGGCTCAATGGTTGACTGCTCCCGAAAGAAAAAAAAAGAGAAAAAGACAGGAAAATGCATTTCATGGCTCTAAAACCAATTTCTTCATGCTCTCTTGTGCTTGCTTCCTTTCTTAACTAAAGAAATAAAGACTGTTCTCCAAATTATCTTTTCTACTATTCTTTAATATTTTAGTTACACATATCGTAAGCTTTTCCAGATCCTTTGGAAATGTGCCAAAGAGGGATGGGTAGATCTGACTAAGAAAATTAAAAAGATACTAATTCTAATAAGCTGAATTTAGGGTAGAAATTGTGTAGAATAAATAAATTACTTTCATCCATTTGAGATATCAAGTTTTCAACTTCTAATTTTCAGTTCCTCCAGGCATAGTTGGTGAAATCAGTAATATTTCTGTTAAGAACAATCAATTTCAACTGGTCTTTATAGCTCTTTTAGGTCTAATAAAACAGCACTGGAAGCACTTCTGAAATGATAACCTAAGAATCAGAACTAGTTTAATATTCCTTTTAATTCTGAGATGATGGAACTGTGAATGAATTATGATCCACGATGATGGTAGTTATTGGATACCTATCTGTAAATATGGATTTTTACAGTTAGAGTTGGGATTAAAACATGATGTTGCAGTCTTCAGACATTTCTTTTCTTTTTGTTCCTTCCAGAATAACACTTGTCACAGATCAGCATGTGACTCAGCCGCTAGACTGTTGTTGTTTGTTTTCTGGTTCAACACGTCTTAGCCATTGAGAATGATTAAGTGCCACATCATCCATAATCCTCAACTTCCTCATTTTTAAGTGGAGAAGGGGAAATTACATTATTTATACCACAGAGTGGTTATGACAATAAAATGGGAAAATTCCTAGCACCTAATAAATAGCTCATTAAATGCTACCTCTTGTTGGACTTTTACATTTTAATCCTTAAAATACTTTTAAAATTAACTATCTTATCCTGTCATTTTAAGGATGACACCCAGAGAAGCAATACATTGCCTAAGGTCCCAATTGGATGGCAGAAATATTATACCCAGAATCCTGATCTCCTTATTCCTGTCCAGTGTTCTTCCCTTACATACCTTATAGAACATATAGGATGGAGAATGCCCTATAAATGTCCCTATTGGTATCTCCCTGAAATAATTGGAAATTGTTGCAATTGCCAAGATAAGGAAAGAAAAATGCAGCAATTGAGATAAAACAACAACTTAAATCAAAGCAAGGTGGCTAAAGGTTAAGGTAAGGATTTAGAAGTCCATCAATCTGACCTCTGGTTTGTCATGGACTGTGTCTTTGGAAAGAACACCCAATGACTTTAACCTCAGAATGTAAAAATAGTAAGGAAAATATTATCAAATGACACTGGATTATTGTCAAGAAAAGCCAATAAAAATGATTAGCAATATAGAAGTGTTCCATAAAAGCTTTAATCAACAGTATTTAAGCAGCATACCACTGAGTATCTGACAGGATGCCCATGTTTTATAAACAGCATTTATGGACTTTCACAACTCAAATGTTCTTTCTTTATGAGTTGAGTATAAATTTGGGAAGTGGTTGAAACCACATTTCAAATCAAAACCATTTATGAGGCACCCTGCCAAATAAGTGTAAATATCCCTGGGAAATCTCACATCGAACACACAGCTCAGTAGAAATGGAGCTGTTTTTCTGGAAAGCTAAGAGGTGAATGGTTCCTTTGGGTCTTAGAAAAATGTTGTTCTGGGAAACATAAAGAATTTCCCTAAATCCAAAAATGTGGGCTGGGTATTTCATTTTTTTTTTTTACACATAATTATCATTCTAGATTTTGCATCTCTTCTTTTTGCTAGTAATTTGGCTACTGTGATACACATTACATAAAACTTATATAATAGCATAGATCAAAACTGCACCTTGGCCACTGAAGCACTCATTCATATTTTGTCCTGAAGTATATTAGCATACAGAGGTATTCCATACCTATTTGCATAATTTAATTGAGGTTATCAATGATAGTTTTTAAAGCTATCTCTTTAATTTCCACAACCAAATGAGAAACCTCTAAGATCAAAGGATCACATCGTATTCATTTTTGTGACACCAATACCTGGCACAGCAGAAAGTTACTACAAATGTAAGAGAAAAAAGGAAAGAAAAATAGAAGGAAGAAGGACCATAAACAAAAGGAGAAGAAGAGAGGGAAGGAAGAAAAAGAAAAGGAGGAAAGAGGAAGATACTAATTTTTCTATTACAATAGAGAATGGCAAACAGAAAATTTCCTCCTCCCCAGATCATTACTAATGAGCCCTATTAAAAAGATGTAATGAGACCATGAAAATAAAAACGGCCAATATCAACCCACAGGACATCTAGAGTAATTCAGAGTTATACTTCCAACTAGCACCTATCAAATACCCAGTCACCATCACTTGTTGACAGCCACATGGAAGGGTTACCTTGGAATACTATATCCCTGAATATGGCCACAGCATCAATTTTGGAGTTCTCTATTGGGGAAAGTCCATAGGCTGTCTTAGAGAAGACACAGTAGAGAATTCCTTCATGGAGAGCCAAAATGAGCATATTGCTCAGCAGGAGACTCAAGGACATAATCACTAAAAGGGGCTCAAAAGTTCTTTCCTCATGGATGAAGGGGGCAGTGTCCTACAGATACTCTAAATGCTTCTCTTTCTATAAAGGAATCATCATCAGAAACACACTGAGCTAGTGGCACACACCTGTAATACCAGTGGCTTAGGAGGCTGAGGCAGGAGGATCACAAGTTCAAAGCAGCCTCAGCAACTTAGCAAGGTCTTAAGCAAGTCAGTGAGACTCTGTCTGTCTCTAAATAAAATATAAAAAAGGGATGGGGATGTGGCTCAGTGGTTAAGCACCCCTCAGTTCAATCCCCAGTACCAAAAAAGTGAACACACTGAAATCTTTTGGTGATAGGCACATATAAAGCTGGGTGGGCAGAGTGGTGAAAACAGGAAGGGGAGATATGTTTGTTTATATTAAAACCAAAAATATTAAAGAAGAAGAAAATGAACTAATTTCAAAGATCTTCAGTGCCAATGGCATCCATCAGTTATAACTAGACCACAAATACTAAAAGAAGAAAAATACATGACATATTTATAATTTACAAATCATTTCCATATGAATTAAAGCAGTGATCAGATTTGATCCAAACTGTTTGATCCTCTTACTGGTAGAAATTATTTTCTTAGATTCTTTCTTTTGAATTATTTTGCTGCCACCTCCACTGCACACTCTTAGCTTCTCTCTGTGTGCCCCTCTAGGTAGCCATGGAATTCTAAATCAACCCATAGTAACCATCCATTTCCAAACAGGATAGCCCAACTGCAAGCATTGCTATTTTAACCTGGGTGAGAACGAAGCTGAATGGGAGATGGAGGAAATGTGACACAGAGCCTCTGGGAATTTGGGGCTGATATGAAGTGATAGATCTCCTTGTCAGGTTTAGTTTCTGTGATTCTGTGCTATTCACCACAACTAAGCAATTTGTGCTTGTCATATATAGCATGCAATGCTAATAGATAACTCAGTCCAGAAAGAAACTATAGAAAGCATGTTAGAATCTAACCAGGAGGACAATATCTACCTAAAGCTAAGAAACAATATAAATAAACTGCCCTTGCTGATTACCTTCAAGTTGAACTTCAACTACACTTCCAGTCATCTTGCAATGAGTGTTACACAATCCCATTAGTTGAGATAATTTTCAAATGGAATTTGTATAATTAGAACACGGTATTATCTCTATTTACTTTCAGTGATCAGACACATTGTAAATCAAATAACTGAATAGAATTTTAAAAAGGTACAGGAGACATATATGAATGGTGAACAAATTATTTTCTATAAATTAAATCTAATTAATTTTCATTGATTCAACTTTTGACATTTATTAAGCATTTACCCATAAAACAATCCATTTACAATAATCATTACTTAAAAAATAGCAAAATGAAATTCCCTTACATTACATATTAGACTTTTCATTGATTCAAGAGGTCCTTCTTGCTATCAGTCTCAGTCAAGGGTAGATTCCTAAAATCACATCATGTCTTTGTATATATACTCAAAACTTTAGAAATCCTGGTGAAAATATGGTCTGAGCAATGCCAAATATGTTGTGTATTTAAAGGCATGATTAATTTCCAAGGTTTATATAAGGACATGACACATAATTGTCCCTATGCAGAATGTTTTCCAGACAAGAAGCTCAACCCTTAAAGAAAAGGAATTAACACCACTTATTTTGCTGAGTAAATTAAAACCAACACCCCATTCTTTATCACATACCTTACCTTTTCTGGGGAAAAATTCCCATCTTCTTAACCACAAGGTCAGGCCCCTGGGGCAGGTACATAGTTACGATAAAGATTTAAAATAAGTCACTGGTAGAAAGAAGCATGAGATAGTTCTGGAGCTAGAGTATGAGCGTATGCCAATAACAGTGATAACTAATACACTATAGATTCTTACAGGATTTTAGGGGTAAGATAAAATAAATAGAACTGAAAATATCTAGAATGATTGATTATCTGCCATCCTGTAGTATCTAATTTGGAGAAATGGCTATCAAAACAAATGGTCAGTGGTTAATTTCCTGATCCATCTGATAGCAGAATGCCAAAATATATCCCAGACCAATCTCATGAAGTAGGTCCTGTCCCAAGAGCACACTGTGGTCTAGTCTATATTTGGACCCTTGGTCACATGGTTGATTAAATCGCTGAGGCTCTAAAGTGGTAAATCCAAACTTTTAAGTTGGTACAGAAAAAAACTTTATCTCTAAGGATCTTTGGGGTTGAAAGGCCAACTAGAGAAAGACCTTGGAGATGGTTGACATCCTTCATCACTGTGGATTTGTTAGGGTGAGGGACAAATCTAGTCTCCAAAGATGAAGGTCCATTCTATTCCAATTCTGCAATGGCTTTTTGTGCAGTAATAGTGGAAACCCTCAAACTTGAGTTACAGCTCCAAACCAAAGAGAATCCAATAATCATAGTCAACATTGAATTATTTATGCATATGAAAGAAAATAGTGTCTTCAAAAGGAAAATAATAATTTACGTTTGACTTCACAACATGTATTTGGAGTTTTTTTTTTTTTTTTTGCTTTTGCTTTTGGCAATATCAACAGACTTATTTGCGTAATTATGTTTGACCTCAATTAATGTCACAATTAACATTCTCTGAGCCTCCACACACTAACTCACGTTACTTACCAGTTGATGGTGGGTGGAATGCCCAGAAACATATTGTAGGATAGGGAAAAGTGATCTGAGATTATGTTTCTGCTGTGGGCAATTCACACACTAGATAATCTGGTTCAATAGTGTTGGCTATATTTACACCTCTCTCTCTCTCTCTTCCTGGAGCCAATTAATCACATTAGCTAATTCCCATCCATAAAAAATCTATGTAGCCTCAGTAATTACTTATTAAACTAAGTCTATCAGCACACAGAATATTTTCTTTTCACCAGAATTATCTAGCTTGACTGTTTATATCAATCCAATTAAGCTCTCTCTAGCCCTGGCTGCTATACAGATCTTTCTGAGTTTTCTCTCAGCCTTGGAGAAGAAATTTGTGGGGGGAATTAAACAAGTCCCTTGCTTCGCAGTTAATTCTATCTAGACGTTTCCCCTCTCCCCTGACGGTCAGGGTGGCCTGGCCATCTGAATGGACGCCCTGGAGCATGGGCCCACTGCATACACAGCTCACCTATCTTCTCTTCGGCTTGGCTGCTCTCGGCGGTCTCCGTCGGAGGCTGGGCTGTTGCCTTGACGGCAGCATCCTCTGCAGCAGGGGTGGTGGCAGCAGCAGCAGTGACAGCAGCAGGCACATCGGCTTGTTTAGGCTCCTCCTTGGCGGACACGTCTTCGGCCTTGGAGGACGGCGAGTTGTCAGTGGAAGCTTTAGCGGCACTTTCTGTCTCAGCAGAGCCGGCCTTCTCCTCCGAGGGGGCAGGCGCCTGGGCGGCCGCCTGCTCGGGGGCAGCCTCGGGGGCGCCCTCCGCTTTCTTCTCCTCGGAAGGGGTGTCTCCTGCTTTGCCGGCCTCGTCAGCCTTGGCTGGGGCCCCTTCGGCAGCCGGGCCTTCTCCCTCCTTCTTCCCCACCCCGTCGGCAGCGGGGGCTTCCTCCTTCTTCTCATTGGCTTCGGCCTCAGCAGCCTGGGCATCGCCCTTCTTCTCTCCTTTGAGCTTTTTCCTTGTTATGTGTCCACGGAAGCTAGCCTGAATTTTGGTCGCGGCCTTGTGAGCTTTGTCTTCGGGTTTGATTCCATCTTGTTCAATCTTTTGGTCCTCATCATTTTTTTCCACCTTCGTGGAGAAAAGAAAGGGGGTGGGGAGAAAAAAAAGAAGCTCGAGTAATGTGCTTTTTCCTTCAAGTCACAACATGCGACAAATATGTATTGAGTCATTTATCCTGTGCCAGGCACCATACTGGGAGTTAGGGAATCAACAACACCCTGACGTTCACGTCAAGGCTCCTCTCTCCCACAGGATTTTATGGGGATTCCCTTGACCTTCCAGAATCACTGGCATTATTTCATACTTACTTCCTTTCTCCAGCTCAATGTTACTCCACTGCCCAGCTAACACTTTGACTTTAGATGTACCTTCAAAATGCAAATCTCATTCACCCTAGGCTCACCAAAGAGCTCTGAAAGACTGGAATTTTAGTATCTCTGAGAGCAAGTCTGTAAAATTTTTTTTAAAATATTCACCTCAAAGAGTTCAAACTTAATAAGGAAATAAATATTAAAAAAAATAGTACAGTAAAAGTTTACATAGTAAGTCCCATCAGGATTTTATACAAAATACAAATGAATTCCAGGACTTTGAGGGTTTTGTGCAGAATGTGACAATTCGGAATACTGGTCATAAAATGATATCTAACTTTCTTCCATGGGTGGTACAACATCAGTAATAAACATATCAAACCTTTGAAATCTGAATATAGAAAACTGTTGTTATTTTTTAATTTAAAAAGTGAGAGCTGCTCTTTCCATTTTTCAAAAAGCAGTATAGATTTACTAAATTAATGTTAAACCTAAAATTAGCTTTCATTATCATAATAAAATCAACCTAGTATGAAAGACAAGAGACTAGAATGCAATATTGTGTGCTTGTGTATGTTTCTGTGTGTGTGTGTGTGTGTGTGTGTAATATTGGAGATTGAATCCAGGGTTGCTCTACCACTGAGCTTCATATCAGACCCTTCTATTTTCAAATTTTGTAACAGGGTCTCACTAAGTTGCAGAGGCTCTCCTTGAACTTATGACCCTCCTGCCTCAGCCTACTGAGTCCCTGGATTATAGGTGCTCACTGTGGATGTATAGAATGCAAAATTTTTGGATGGCAATATTTGCAGCCTTACCTGTGCTGCAAGTGATGTTTTCCACTTGGAAATTAAATCAGAAGATAATAATATAAGGTAAATAATAGTAGTGGGGAAGAAAAGTCTGCACAAGTTCACAAGTTCCTCTATAGCTCCATTGCTTATCATGGTGATCCAGCTAGCTAATCACAGTACCCATTAATTCCTTCCTTTAACTTTTAAACATTTAACTTTTTCTTGGTTTGTAAACACTCTTCTAGCTACCGAGAAATATAGCAATTACCAGTATCTTTCCTTCAAAAGGCCACTAGTAAAAGAGTGTTTATCATGTATAATGTCCTGTGCTTAGTCCCAAACTTGGCCTTGGCCTTGAACTTGGCCTTTGCTGCAGTTAAGGAGGTAAAACACAGTATGTTTTCCACCTGCCATACCAGCTGTGCCCCAGTGACCCAGATCCTGCTAATCATGATGTAGTCCTGTTTGACATTCTTTGGACACAAACACAGGACCATTATTGTTTAAAACAAGTTACAGGATTGATGATTTTCTCAGTAAAATTCAAGATAGGTTTTCCTCCTTCTTCAGTTAAGCATACATGTATCCACACAAAGAAGGGAAGGGCAGGGGGAAAGCACTTTGGAAAAGCCCCTCCTGCTCCCTCCTCCCAGCCCCATGCTGCAACTGCTTCTCCCTCTGCTACACTACCACCTTGCCGCCATCCTGCTGTTCTTGATGATTCCTACTGGGATGCACACAGCACAATCTGGGGCATAGGAGCAGCTGTCTCTGCCAGGAGCTCTCTGCTCAGAGATGGAATCATAACCCTGTAAAATTAACAGTTGTGAATGGAGCACGGAGCCAAGATGCTGTTATTTATTTTATTCTATCTTGAGTTTTCTGAATGAGACACTATCTTATACGATAGGACATCTGCACTTGGGCACTGATGCCAAGTGGTTCTCCAATACAAATGCTGCTCCTCATAAAAGTAAAAAAATAAATAAAAAATAAAAAAAAAGATTATTTCAGAGTCAGCAGGTGTACAGAAAAGACCCTCTAGTGCTCAAGAATTCTTAGAGCCTTGTTTTCCCTATAAAAACATGAAGGGGATGAAGCACTTTAAAAAGCTGGAAAATACAAAAATAAGAAAGCTGAGAATCTGCATATAATTTAAAAACTACACAGAAAAAGCAAAAGCTCCTCTCAATTCTCTCTCTTTCACAGAGCATCTGCTACTTTGACTTTACAGATGATCAGGATTTAAGTTTGTATCTACAGCATCTCTGTTAAAATGACTATCTAGAAAGGTTCAGACTAGACCTGGATGCTTATCCAACAATTTTACTGCTAATCAGGAATATAAAGAAAACAAGAGAAGAAGATGAGAAAATCAGGAAAGACCAACTACGGTCAGGAGAGAAAAGTGAAGCCAACTCCATAAGATCCAGGTACCCAAAAAGGTAGGTAGGTAGGTCCACTCAAGGAGATGTTCCAAGTACTCCACAGACATGCAGCTTGTCCTGGAGGATCTTAATTTCATTAGGGACTTAAAGAAACTAGATATTAGGGGCTGATTGGGAAAAAGACAACCAACACTCTAAAGATTTTTCAGATAGCATGAACAAAAAAGAGGAAAGGGGAAAGGAGTGGAGGGAATAGAGTAAATAGGGGGAAAGGGTATAAAATGTGGATGTAAAGTTGAGTGAATCAGTGGTCTAACTTTTATTTGAATTCGGGTTTTCTTCTCTAAGTTCACCTGCCTTCCAAGTTCAACTTTATTGCACCTAGAATAGTTTGGAAATTCCTGTAGCAGAAAATCCATAAAGCATCATACCAACATTCTCATTTGTTTATTCATTTGACAATACTGAGTTTCTATGATAAGCACTACAGGAGTGCACATGCAATACACCCACACACACAAACACACACTCACTTGTGAGGAGATGGATGCTGTCTCTACCCATGCAGGATTCTTTCTTAAGTACACTTAAATAACTTCATAGTAATGTATCAATAATTTTCCAGGAATTCATAGTAGGTGCCTGATCTTACACTCAACTTGTAAAATAAGACCAACAGTCCAAAATTATGAGTTCCAAATGGAAGATATTCAGAAAAGGGATTGGTGTTGAATGACTAGAGAATCAGCTCATAAGTTTCAGTAAATATTGATTTCTTTTTTAACTCAGTCTTGCCACAAATAAACTTTGTGCTAAGCTCTGATGTTTTCTGAGGGAATTTCAAGATTCTTTGATTTTACATGGAATTCTCGCTATCTGTGAATTAACTGAAGGGGACATTAGATGTAGTACATCATATGTATAAAGAGATCATTATGAATTGCCATGATTATTTCATGAATCTTTATTGCTAAGGTTTAATTTTTTTGACTGAATGTTGTATTTGCAAGCTGTGTAATTTATGAAATTTTATAGGAAACCCAACTACATGAGCACTTGATTTTCAGAAAAACACTAAGATCTTGGGTGAACATTGGTCTGATGAAGTACTACCATTATACTAACATTTTGGAACCTAGTCCAATTTCTAAATTGATTAGACAAAAGAATGATAATTTTTATTGACATTTAATAATCACAGATGAGAAAGCCAGAAAAATCCATTTGAATATGCAGTTTTGTTGCTCTGGTTAATGTTTCCTTTCTCTTTTGGCAGAAAGAAGGAATGGACAACTTAAGTTTTATTCTAAAACGTCCAAACATTTGCATTCATTATGTTACAAAGAGCAGTAGGCAAAAACCCATGACTTTCAGAACTAAAAATAACATCATTCATCTTCCTGGGATACCTCAATCCATTTAAATTTTTCCAATTATCATAGGAATACTTCAACCTTCCAAGCAAAGAAAAACTTGGCACTCTCTCTTCTGCTGCTACTAAAAATAATACATATTGCACTTCCAATGTTTTTCTTTAAAAGTATTGATTTTTAAATGCTTTCAAAATTATTGACAAATACCAGTTGTTCTAAGAATATCTTTAGTAAACCAAATTATTGTCAAATTGAACCCAAGACATTTTTGAGATGCAAAATTAGAGAGGCAAAGATATCCTAAGAATGCTTTCTTTAGCATGTTTTCATTTTCATGCTCATCTGATTTTTATGTACCCTGAGAAGCAGAATAAAGTGTTGGTGGATATACATGAAATCTGGCAAGCATCTAGTTATGGCTCATTCTACTTTTTGTTAATAATTTAGTGAGTTAAAATCAACATAATTTCACTCTGTTTTTAAGCATCATTGATACTCTGTCTATATACTTTAGAGAAAATATCCAAGTACAGTAGAGCTTTTATACTTTCTTTGAACCTAGTCAAAGACCAGAAATACAGTAGAGTGTCCCTAATAAATGAAAAAAAAAATGGAGGATGGATAAACTTCCTCCAGTTCTATAGATGAAATATCTTTGCATGTTTCTGGGCAATGTAGGAAAGCAGGTGTTATTTAAAAGATGAATAGTCACAGCTGGGATACACAGGGATCCCTCAACACCAAGTCTGGTTTGAAGGTCTAACTATGAATGGAATGAGAAGCAGAAAAGGAAACTTGAAAATGCTGACAGAGGGGTAGTGAAGGAACTCCCAAGGGACATTGAGCCACATTCCCAGCCCTTTTTATTTTTTATTATGAAACAGAGTTTCTCTGAGTTGCTGAGGCTGGCTTCAAACTTGTGATTCTTCTATCTCAGCCTCCCAAGTAGTCGGGATTACAGATGTGCCCCACAGCACCCCATCCTTATCCCCTTTAAATAAATGTATAGCATCATACTACAGCTTCAGAGTCATAATAGTGGACAAGCAATGTTCATCGATTGACTGACTATATAAGAAAAAAAAATATCCTATGTAATAGTAATGTTAATTTCTCAGGAAATAGTGATTAAAAGATAAGTCTTTGGTCCATTTTCATATATTTTTTATTTAACCTGTATGGCTCACCTACTTCCCAAATAATATGAGACAGTATATTTAGCACATTATAAAACACTATTGGAGGAAAATTCAGTTTCCATTCAGAAAAGTTTTCTTTCAGTTTATTTTGTATATTTGTAAACCTGTTTTCCACAGAGACAAATAGAGAAAGGTAAAAAGCACATTACAATGGACAACTTCTAACATAAAACTCAGTATATAAGAAAGATACCTATTTTTCTGCTGATTTTCCATTTTATAGAATGGTACCTGACACACAGCAGATGCTCAATTAATATTTGCTTAATGAATCAAAAATTTCAGTTTCTAAAGTAGCATCACTTCACAAAAATGAAACAGGAGGCTGAGGATTGCAAGTTCAAAGCCAGCCTCCGCAACTTAGCAAGGCCTAAGCAATTCAGTGACATCCTATTTCTAAATAAAAACTAAAAAAGGGCTGAGGATGTGGCTGAGTGGTTAAGTGCCCCTGGATTCAATCCCTACTACCAAAACAAAACAACAACAAAAAAAAAAAAAAAAAAAAAAAAAACCAGACAGGACAGGCCAGGCAAAGAAATTGGGATTTCTTTCATTTATTTATTTATTTATTTATGTGGAACATTTCAGGAAGTTGCATGTCATCCTTGCACAGGGGACATGCTAATCTTCTCTGTATCATTCAATTTTAGTATATGTGCTGCCTAAGCATGCACTGAGATTTAAGTTTGTTAACTTTTATTAAAATTCTTCACTTCCCAATGATAAACTTCAAGAGCATCTGATTAAAATAAGTGTTTTTCCAATTACAGATGTGAATGCAAGGGGTCCAACAGGAGAGACTTAACAAAACTGTTGACATGCCATAAATAATAACTGTAACAAGCAGTTAGAAATAGCAAAGATATAAACAACAAAGATGAAGACAACTGACATATTTATTTTATCTATGTATTGGGTAGACTCATATCAATAAAATTAGTTTTCATGGGGAATTGTTGAAGAATCTCTATTTTCCTCTATTAATACTTAATCTGTGTATTCTCCAAGGTCTAAGAAAAATAGATTGGGGGGTCTGGTCCTTTAGTTATTAAAAAAAAAAAAAAAAGACCCGTTTCCTCAAACTGGAGTTGGGAAAAGCCTAGAGTTGAGATATTTATTCTGGTCATCTGTCAGGGCACATTCTGGACAGAATCTGACTGAGCTCTTCCAGATAACCTTTGGGTATGGTAGGCATAGTTACAAGGTGTCTACCTAAACCAAGGATCAAAGTCACTGACACTCAAGTAAAAACCTGGTGAGAATCTGCCCTTGGAGAAAGGGCTCTGCTCTTGAGCAATGGAAACCACTCTTCTGATGAATGTTTCCTGCTGCAGAAGCTTATGTTGACCACCTCTAGAGGTGGCAGGCTCAAAGAAGAGAAGGGCAGGGGAGGTGAGGGAGACACTAAACTCAGCTCTCAGATCACTTTGCCTGTAGTGGCGACTGAGGTGGAAACAAAAGGGAGGGACTCCCCATCAGGCTGCTGAAAAGGCTGACATCACAGACCAGGCCATGAGAGGGACTGTGAGGCTTTGGCTGACAACTGGAGGAAGACTAGAATAGCAGGCAGCCAATACATCTGGGGGAAAAAAAAAAAAAAAACAGAAAAGGATCCTACCAGCAGATAGCCCCCAGCACCACCACCAGAGGTGAATCCTTCCCCATGAGACCCCAAGAGCAAAACACACACTAAGTGCTAGAGATGGTCACAGCCAACCAGCAGGAAGGGAGTCCCTAAGCCTGTGGAAGTTAATATAAAACAAACTTCTTTCCAGATAAGACCCAACAAAATGTCTCTTATTGGACAATCAAGAATACAAGATACAATGAGATAAATATTTATTTAAATCACCATGTTCCTTCTATTATATGAAACATGACCATTGATCTATCTTTCGGTAATTAAGCCCCTTCGTAAATTATATTCTGAGTCAGCAAGTGCTTGCTTGGTACCTTTTGTTCAATGAGTAAGAGTCCTTCCTCACCCTCTCTAACATGCACCTTTCCCCAGATATTACCACCCTTGGTCTCCTTATGTTATAGTTTGCTATAGTTTTTGAGGTATCTCCCCAAAAGTTGTTAATGCAGGAATGTTGAGACAAATCTATCAGATTATGCAAGCCATAATCTAATCAATGGATCAAGCTGTTTAGTGGATTAATAATTTGAGTGGATTTCTGCTGGTAATTGTAACAGGTGGGGCATGACAGGAGAAAGTAGGTCCCTGAAGGGTATGCCCTTGGGGATTATATCTTGTCCCTGGCTCCTTGCTCTCTTGCTTCTGGACTGCTATCAGCTGATGGCAGCTTTTCTCTGCCATGTCATGCTCCTCTGCCACAGTTCTTCCTCACCTCAGGTGCAGAACTATGGAGTAGGTCACCCATGGACCAAACTTCCAGAAGTGAGCCCAAATGAACTTTTCCTCTCTAAGTTGTTCCTGTCAAGTATTTTGCTCACAGTGATGAAAACCTGACCAACACAACTCGCCTTGCTTTTCCTTTTTGGTACTTCCAATCATCTGTCATATGTTTTTATTTCATTAATAATTAAAACTTTCCATGAACTATAAACTCTGAGAAAAGAACCCTGTCAGTTTTGTACAATCCTCAAAACTTTAATGGTTAAAACACCTCCAGGACCCAGTTGACCCTTGAAAAGTACTTATTGGTAGTTGTTAAGTGACTACATGCCATCTGGCATTGGTGATCACAGAGCCTGTAAGCGGGAGGCTTTCAGTCAACTGGGTACCTCTGCTCTGTTCGGCTGTGGTGCTGGGAACTTTCATCAAGACTCTCTCTAGCAGTCATCTTTCTCTAACCTCTTACATTTATGAGTGGATAGTATATGCATTTGGCATTTAAATTCAATCCTTGAAATAATTGTGAGAGTGGAACACATCACCCTGTTTTTCATAATCAAGCCAACTAAGGAAACAGAAGAATATCTGGTGCTATCCAGCTTCCAATTGACAGGCCCATCTTCTGTCCTACTCCTTGTCAGTGCCTTTTAAAGTACAAGGTAGAAAGCCAATAGTGCTTGCTCTTTTAGAGCATGGGTTATGGAGTTAGACATGTGGAGGGGTGACACCCAGCTCTACCACTCACCAACTCTTGTCCTTGAACAAGTCATCTTCCGGTTCCTTATTTGTAAAGTGGAAGAATAACAGGATGATCCTATTGAGTTGTTGTAAAGAGTAAACAAATTAGTGTACTTCCACAGTCCCTGACACATAACATATGCTGGAAAAGGAGTACATGCTACTATTTTTATCATCATCATCATTGTCATTATGACTATCCTCTCAGAGTATCTTCTACATCATCATGAAACTAAGCTAAGACATGTGAGTAAGATAAATACCAAAGGAAGTTTGGTCATTATACCTCTCTCACCCCGTAATCAACTGACATCCTCACCTGGGAGGGGAGATGTTCTTTAACTCTAGGGTCATACTGAGCAATCTCTCCTCAAAGAGATAAGCAGAAAACTATCTTAAAACATGCCACAATATTCGAATAAGTTTGTTCCTATCCCTTCGAAGTGTGGTGATCTGATTACATTGTCAAGGTTAAATCATAGTCCTTTCTTCTACCAACTGATTTCTTCTCAATCTTTACCTTTATCCAACCCTCAAACCTCCACATGTTCCATCAGCTTAGTGATAAAGTCTATTTATTTTCAAAATATGAACTTCACCTGACATCCACTCATTCCACACACACAAAAATACCCTCATTTAGCTACTGTTTTATTTATCAACCCAGCGCTGACCCAGATATATCCCTTACACATCCAGTAAAACAATTGCCTATGTAGTTTCTAAAAGCTACTCTATATATTTATGTCTGGTAATCCTCATATCTGGTAAGAGTTATGAATGCAGACATTTGTGGGGGACTAGCTTAGAAGCATCTGTTCTTAAGGAGAAAGAGCATTATAATCTCAGATTCCCAACTCTATGGCCAGTGCTCCCCCACATGCTAGTTAATAATACTTAAGTGTCATGTACCTAATATCTAGTAAAAATAAATATCTGCTATCTTCAGAGTGTAAGTTATTATAATGTCTTCTGGTGAGAGAAATGGAGAAGAACTTGCGACTCTAAAAAAGAAAAAATAACAAGGACTTAAACTGGTGAATTACACACTATGATGTACTTTCAAATTAAATTTTTTCCTCAAGGAATTACAGTGAAGTAAATGTGCTATCATATTTACAAAATGAGGAAACAGATTGGTGGAAAGCCCTATAGTTAGGAGAATGTCTTAAATTTAGGTCTCTAATCTCTTACATTTTAGAGAACCTAACAAAATCAAACTAGAAATTCAGTGCTAAGTATTCAGGAAGTATCATAGAATAAATAGCATTGCTAACATCAACTCTGAGACTACTAGAAGTACTTTTGTTTGTTTGTTTGTTTGTTTTTGGGGGGAGTACCAGGGATTGAACTCAGGGGCACTCCACCACTGATTCACATCCCCAGCACGATTTTGTATTTTATTTACACATAGGGTCTCATCGAGTTGCTTGGCGCCTGGCTTTTTGCTGAGGCTTTGAACTCAGGATCCTCCTGTCTCAGCCTCCCAAGCTGCTGGGATTACAGAGGTGCCCTAGTGCCTTGCTGGAAGTACTAACAGAACCAGTCTTTATTTCAGGCCTTAGGAAAGAAGTACCTTCAGAAATCTTTTTAAATAAACCTTTGTATTTGAAGTGGCTGGTAGGATGATCTTATAGGGCTCTGCTATCTGTCAGAAATAATTTTACACATACCTTAATTTTCTATATCAGACAACAGGTGGTTCTCCTTTTAGAACAGTACTTGGGAAATCTCACCAAAAAAAAAAAAAAAAAAGAGCAAGTATGTTTCTTCCCAATTTTAGAAGATACATTGTTAGATTCTTCCATATGTGAAAAAAAAATCAACTAAAATTTTTCTTTGTTAGGCTGAGGCAGAGGGCAGAGGGCAGGTGAAGGAGTGAAGTGGGGTGTCGGGTACAGGTCATATAATTCTGAGTATGAATACACTATAATTTTAATTGAATCTTCATCCCAAGCAGCTGAATTATTTAATGTAAATACACAAGAACCTACAAAAATCTGTAAATCATCCAGGTGCAGTGGCTCATGCCTGTAATCCCAGTGCCTGGGAGGCTGAGGCAGGAGAAGCTCAAGTTCAAGACCAGTCTCAGCAACTTAGTGAGGCCCTAAGCAACTTACCAAGACCCTGTCTCAAAATAAAAATCAAAAGGGCTGAGGATGTAGCTGAGTGCTAAAGGATCCTGGGTTCAGTACCCAAAAGGAAAAAAAAAACTCTTCTAAATTTGTTCTAGTTGCTCACGTTGATATTGTGCTTATTCTTTCTTTCTTGCCACTCCCTTTGTTTCTGGAATTCAGTTTTCTCTTCATTATCAGTCATGGACATTCATCAGTTACATATTCCCTGGCATGACATGGGAGTTAAACAATTTGAGTTTGAATCTTGGCTCAGGTACAGCTTATATATATATATATATATATATATATATATATATATATATATATATATGGCAGAGGGAGGAAGAGAAAGCCAGTGGCAAATTACTTATTTTCTTTATGAATTCAATTTCTTCATTCTTCATGTTAGGATACTAACATCTATTGGGCAAAATTTTCTTGAGAGAAAATAAAATTTGTAAAATGCATGTAATGAGATAATACAAATTAAGTAAAAATTACTACTTTCTGGAGTCTAGGAATTGGATGAATTATTTGATAAATATTTTAGTTTTCTCTCTTTGATAGCTCCACGAAGAGATGTTTCAAGGGTTTGCACATCTGAAAAACAATATATCCCCCCCTTAAAACAACATTAGAAGTAATGATTGCAAAATATCCCCATATCCTTGGTGAACATACTACTAATAACAAATTGAAAAATTATATCACACTAAGTATCTTCTAAGAACTTTATTATGATTTATATATTTATGCCAAAATATATTTTCTAGATATATTTTTATATATTAACTGGTTTAATTCTAACAATTTTTTTTAACTCTTTTTTTAAATATTTATTTTTTAGGTGTAGATGGACACAACACAATGCCTTTATTTTTATGTGGTGCTGCGAATCGAACCTGGGTCCTGCCCATGCTAGGGGGCGCTCTACCGCTGAGCCACAATCCCAGCCCCCTGACCACATTGTTTTATGATGGATATAATTATTATTCAGAGGAAAAAGCATGGGGTATTAAGTAACTTGTTCTAAATCTCACAGCTAGTAAGTAGCAGAGCCCGGATATGAGTGCAAAATGTTTGAATGGGTTATACGTGAAGTAGGATGAGTCTTAGAAGCCAAGAAGTCAAGAAGCCAAGTTAGGCTGAGACAGATGTAATCTCTGCAAGTTTTTCCTCAAAGCTCCCGGGCCAGGTGAAGAGCAAAGTATGAGACAATTCAGAGAGGGACTTTGTCACTGCCAGTGCCTGCCAATGCTAATTCAGAGTGTGTAAAGGATGAAACACCAGAGCTGTCACCCCAATCTCCTCTTCTTCTTCAAAATCTATTCACAAAAGAAAAGTAGAAATAAATTTCCAAAGCAGAGGCTGTGGCATCACGACCTCATCACCAGATGAGGCCGTGATTTATTTTCCTTGTGAAGGTTTTGATGGGGAAGATTCACACTTGAGATGTTGAGAACAGCCCAGAGACCAACTTTCCTATTAATTCTGGAAGCAGGAGAGAGAAATTATCAGAGAATGGCGAATGCAATACTGGGAGAAGACGGAGGGTGGGGGTCTTAGGTCAGGAATTATGGCTATTTAATTAAATGAGGAAAGCAAACAGATGAAGTCGTTAGTTACCCTTATGTGTTCTTATCACAAGAAAGGGTTTGAGCAGGTGGTAAAGGGCAGGTTCTGTGATCTATTTCTGAGTCTGAGGATTTACATTCAGTCCAAGTTCCTGAATTAAACATATCCTTACCCTTGAACCAGCTATCTCTGTTTTCTCACAACTGTTGTGAGGCAAATAGGGAAATTCACTGAGAACTATTCCAAGCATGTGATGCCAGCTCATAGCAGTTATGCCACATAGCTCCTTGGAGGAAAGTACTGTTTGTTTAGTAACTGCTCGTTGTGGCACCAGCACTGGAACACCTCCCATTTTGTGGTTCTACAGGGGAAAACTCTGCATCCTTTGAAGCCATCAACAAGAGAAAATTCCCTCTTATCCTTTTCTGAGATTACATAAGCATATTTTACAACTTCTGAATTAATTCATCTGAAGCAGCCTTCCAGGGATTTATAATAACCCAGTCTTTAGGCAGAACACTTAGGCTGAATTAGGTAAAATAGGGTGATATTGTCTGATCCTGGGGTCTTGATGTCAATGAAAGCTATTTTCCTTCCTCTGATGTCTAAATAACTATGAGATGCTCCATAATCTCATATGCAATGTCACATGATTCAAAGGGACACACAAGGCACCGATCTGTTCCTCGCACAGTGTGTTGCACATCGATGTATTGCATGAGGAAAGCCTGAAGGCTCTCCTAGGTGCCCAAGATGAGGGAAGTCAGGATTATGCCACACTCTCCCCCATGATTCTGGTTTACTCTCCAGAAACTAGTGGTTCCTCCCATTTCTGTTTCAGCTCAAAACTAGGAATAAAAGATTGCCAGAGGGTTCCATTAACCATCTTCAACCACAGATGGTTGAAGCAACATACTGACTTGTAGCTAAAAGAATTCACTAGTTTCTCCCCAAGTCAAATTAACAGTTAAAAATCCTATCAGAGTCCAGTAAGTTTAACAAACCAAAGCTGCTCTGCAGCTTCTGGTTAATGTGTGCAATAGTTCATGTCATGATACAGAAGAAGCCTAGAAATATGCAACAGAAGCTGTAAATCACTGTGGAGAATCAAGGCAATATTAGAGTGGCTGATGGTCCTGATGGAGCAGATGTGCAGGAAAAACCTAGACAAAGACATGCCTTTCACCAAATGCTGAAATTCTGCCTTGGAGCATTATTTCCATATTCTAAGACTTAAAATTGACACTAAAAATTAATAGTATACTATTCAATTAAAGAAGCTCTCTTATTTTTATCTTTCACTCAATGCTGTGTATTTTTCCATACTAAATTAAAGTAGCTATGATTTATCATAATATACATATCCCTCCTTTACTTAAAAAAAAAAAGTTTAGTTCTTATTGTTTAGCAAGCTAAGAAGATTTTAATTGCTTTGGCATTTAAGAAATTCATGGATGGACCCAATATGTCTTTTTCACTTTTCATATGAATATGCCCTGAACTTCAGCCAAGTAAAAATATGCCATTCATGTGCTCCCCACTGGCCTGGTTCTGTGTCCTCACTGACAACATGGCCCTCCTCATGCAGCTATCTAGCTTATGTGTCGTTTAAAGACTATACAACCTTTATGACTTTTCCCAGTCCTCATCTCCTTGTTTGGAGAGTCTTTTTGCTCTGCCTCAATTGGAGAGAACAGAAATGAACAACATTTTTCTGCAAAGGGCCAAACTGCGAATGTCTTGAGCCATATGGTCTCTATCACTGCCATTCAACTATGGTAGTAGTGTCAAATAAGCCATGGGCAATTCTTAATGAATGACGATGGCTGTGTTCCAATAAAACTTTAAAAATAGTAAAATTTAAATTTCAGATAATTTTGAGGTATCACAAAATATTATTTTTTAAATTTTTGTTTCACCATTTAAAAATGATAAAATCTATTCTTAGCTTTCAGGCCATAGTTTGCCAACCTCTGGGACAGAGTGTACCTTGATGTTAAATTCCCAGTGCACTCTAAAATATTCTTCTTTTTGTATTATAGTCCATGGTGTCATTAGTTCCCAAACAATCTACTGGTCTATAAATTCTTTGAGGGAAAGAAGACTGTCTTAATAATAATAATAGGGGCTAGTATTTATTGATCACCTTGCATAAGACACTGAGCTTTGCATATAAAATCTCACAAGAATGTATAAGGTAGGTCCTTTTATTGTATTTTGATACTGGGTAGTAAATCCAGGGGTGTTTTACCACTGAGCTACATCCCTAGTCCTTTTATTTTATTTTTTTGGAAGACAATGTCTTGTTAAATTGCTGAGGCTGGCCTTGAACTTGCCATCTTTTTCCCACAGCCTCTTGAATTTCTGGGATTACAGGTGTGGGCCAAATTGCCTGGATTAATGTATGTATTATTATTTTTATTATTACAGATAAGGAATAAATAGGGAGGTTCTGAAATTAATAAATGTTAAAGCTATGAGCTGACTATCTCAGCAGACTGACTCTAGAGCCCAACCTCTCTATCACTGTTTTATATATTCTACTCTCATGTATAATTAATTACAACAAATTTTTTAAATTATTTAAAAAATTTAACCCACCCCCCCCAAAAAACACAACTTAATATATGCATGGGAAATGAGCATTTAATTTTGGAATAAACTTCTGACATAAGGTGACAATTTCAAAGCCTCAAAACAAGCTCACAGGGAAACTTACAGAACCACAGCAGAGGCATTTTGGGGGAGGGCAAGCTGCAAAGAACTAAATGAGAAGACTATGACACCGAAGTGTGCTTGCCTTGCCCTGTTATCGCTCTCTCTTTTTTTTAATATTTATTTTGTACTTGTAGTTGAATAATAATGTGTTCAACTCAGATGATGCACAAATCCTGATGCAACATACAGACATGCAGACAGAACTGAGTGGTGTGAAATGCACAAAATCGTTACTGAGCCCCAGTGGAAGGGCCAGGCCTATGAGCGAGCAGCAAGCATGCCAGCTGCTCTCCCAGAAGGAGAGAAATGAGTGCAGCTGGGAGGACACTTGTGCAATAGAAAACGACTTTTTCTTTTTCTTCTTCTTCTTTTTTTTTTTTTTTTTAACCACCAGATTTGAGCAAATTGCTTATATGTGGAAGGTTTTGTGGAACCAAGCTAAATGGTGCTAAGTCACTAGACAAAAGATCACACCCTCCAGCTCAAGACACCTATCTCTAGAGACTATTTTTAACAATCTAAGTCTAGATGAGGACAGGCAGTGAACAGCATCCAGATCAGCTAAGGGCACACAGTGCCCTGGCAACAGGAATAACAAAAGATTCTTAAATCCCCAGGGCTGTTGTATCAGTGAGAAGAGAAAGCTGAGGAGAAAAGATGCCCTCTGCAGCCTTGCTGCTCCCTGTGTGGACCAACAGCACCTATACAGGCTGGGTAAGGCAGGGCGGGCTGGCAATCCAAATTCTCACTCAGTCCAAAGTCAACTGAATTAGGATCAGTCTTTAGCAAATCCTTTGCACATTAGTGTGTGAAATATGCTGGCCACATCGCTAACCATACCTGTTGTGGGAAATCCACAGCTTCTTTTGAATGGTTCTGTAAATGAAAAAAACAAATTCAAAGGTTCCTCTGTTTATGAAATTTGGAGAAACAAGAAGCAGCAAGTAAGTAGTAAAAGTCCGGGACCCTGACTGTATCCCTGACTCATCCCAAACTGACTGCAACCTGTGATATCTCCACACTTCTCAGGGCCTCAGTTTGTTCCACTGTATTCTATGATTGTTCCACTGTATTCTAAGAGAGTTGACTAGATGATTTAGGGCTCAAACGTTCAAAATATAGAAGTTTAGATTATGTGCATATGTATGTTCTGATTTCCTATTTCCTAGAAAAAGAAAGCATCTAAGAAGTTATTTGTGATCTAATCCTAGAATCTGGAATGGACAGGGTCTCCTCTATGGACTTTGGCCTCACCTGTCACTTACATTTTAATATCATATATATATATACACATACATGTCCCAATTATATATGTAAATATATAATTAGTATTATACACAATATATTTGCATGTAGAACTAGCTATATACATACATGTGTGTACATATATAAAGATATGTATGTGTGTATGAGAGAGAGAGAGAATGGGCCAGTTCCAAATGGATCACCAAACCAAAAGAACAAAATCTTGTCTATAAGCCAGGCTCCCATGCTGGCAAGACACTTGAGTCTGTACAGTTCAGGATGCCTCTACTTTCATGCTCCTATGAACTGGCAAATGACCCATCTCATCATAAAGACGTTACTATCTTTTAGACACCTAAATCCAACCCTGTCCGAATGCAGGATTGCATGATTCATTAGTCAGTAAAAAGCAACATTCGCCCCTAAGCCTCTATGATAAAAGAGTGAAGGATTCTAAAGGAATGCCCTACTTGACAATTTGTAAAGCCACGTTGTCAGTATGTGTAGAAAATCTGAATGAAATATACTGTTCTAGTTGGAGGGGAAGAAAGAAACTGCTAAATAAGTAAATAAGATATATAAATCACTGTTATCCTCTGCCACACTAGCTTTTGTTTTAGCAAGAAAACAGGGAAAGATAATTCTAACTCCCATCAGCTTTCTACTCTCATACCTGGCAAATGCAATATTGTCTTGCTCTACAGCTCCTTGGTGACCCCAGATCCCCTTGCAGTCACCAGCATCCAGGACTGAGAGCCATTGAAGCTGGCTGCCTGACATCTTGGCTCTTATTTCTTCCTTTTGGCTTCCTTCTCACGTGGACATGAAGTCATTACAGCCCATCACATTGTGAATGTTCAATGCTCATTCATATTACCGAGTGAATGAACAAATGCATGCTGGTGCCACGCGTTTCCAGACTAAGCAGAAATCTCACACCAAGTCAAAATTTGGTTACATGTAGAGTCATAGCACTTCTTCCCACCTGCTTCATTTACTGCCCTCCCCAGAAAAAAAGAAAGAAATTGTTTTCAATTGTCTATAGAGCCTGCATTTCATAATGGGGAATGGAATTCTCAAAGGAAGAAGCCTTGAAAACCTAAAATAATAATTACGAAGGATCGTCGTTTTCCAAATGGATCCTCTAGCCTTGACTCCTTAGCTAATTTTCTCTCCTATGCTATTCTCTAATGACAAGGCGTTCCTGTTTATTTTTCAAAGATCTGCTTCTGCTGACATAAAGAAACCTTCCTGCCTGCTGCTCTGATCTCCCTGCACAGGAGAAATGATGCAAACAGCCCCAGCCTAGGAATGCTAATGTGCACTTTGCAGCCTCCAAGGCAAGGAAAAATTGGAGAGACAAGCCGATTTTCAAGTGACCCAGCTTCTCTCTTTTTTCTCCTCTCACTGTGTAACCTTGACACCGCCCAGGACTCAGTCCGCGCGGAAGCAGGCTACTGCTGATGCAGGCGAACCACCTAAAGAAGGGCCAAAGTAGGGGCCCTGCTCCCTGTCCCTTGCTGCTCTTCTACCAAGGGGCGGCTTGGGGCATAGACTGAAGCTTTTGTTCTCCAAGCCACTGGAAGAAGCAATTATCTCCCAAACAAGAGTTTGTGGAGGTTGCGAAAATAAAACAAAACTCCCCATTGCTCTGGAGGAACAAGAGACCTCCCCCTGCACTTGAAGAGTTGGAGGAGGGGCTCTGCAGGTAGCAGGTCCAGTGTCCCTGCCTGCGGGAGGAACTGACGCAGCTGGTGGAGGGCCCGCCCGATGAGCTGTGTGCGCCACTCCACGTTCCTAAGGTCCCAGCCTCCCAGACCACGCCCGCCACTCCTGCAGCCCGCAGGCTAGCTGGAGGTGGGGGCGCCGAGAGTCTTAGAGAAGAAACAAAGGGATGAGATCACCGCGAAGAGGGGCCAGAAGGATTGTGAAAGAGAAAAGGGGCTGCTGGACTAAAACAGGAATCAAAAATGTTGGGGTTGGGACAAAGAGACCAAGAAGTCTGGTGGGGCGCACAAGAGCTGAAACAGCGGGGAGAGGAACCAGTCAAAACTAGCCCTGCTTAGGAAAAAAGAAGAAAGTTTGCTTAAATCCTATCCTCTGCTTCCTATCATGTTGTTTCCCCCAAACACATACGTTCGTGTCAGTTGTTTTAAATTATATACATAAGTTTTCTAAGGCTGGGGTTTAAGAATGGACTTCAGGGTGTCCCTGAATCTGAAGCAGCAGGCAGAGCATTTAGTTTATAATTACATTTTGTTGAGTGTCCAAGGCTTTTCTAAGACTGTCAGAGAAAAATGTCAGCGTGAGGTAAGATGGAAGACATAGGTAAAAAGGAGACATAAAGGACAAGAAAATACGATTTTAATTCAGAAGTTTTGCATACTTTTCTAGCTCTGTCACCCCCTAAGCCTGTCTCCTTCCAGTCTTAAATCTACCTGTGTACTGTTAATTAACCTCCCAATAAATCAATTAAGTCAAGAGAGATATGATATCTTGAGGAGCCAAAAATTTAGGGGTCTTTTCAGCACTACCAATCAGATAATGAGGAGTACATCAGCTAAGGATCCTGAGACTGACCAGACAACCAAAAAGAGGTTTGGGATTATAGGACAGATACCATTCCTACATTCCTTTCCATACCCACCCCTCATAAAGTTTCCTTTAAAAGAAGAGCAACGAACCCCCAAATCAGGACTCTCACTCTTAAGATGGCTCGCATTCTCCCTTGAATACTTTTCTTATTTCACCCCCAGAGACAGAGAGAGATTGCCCCCATTCTCCCTTGAACATTTATAAACTTCTGTGCATCTGCTGCATGCTAAAATTCTTTTACCTCAAGTATCCCCAAAACCCTGCCCTACCGGACCTGAGTTGACTTCCCCCTTCTCTCCAGAAACTTATTGGACTCTAGAGACACCTCTTCTCCCATGACAAGAGGTGTACACTACCACCCACCAAAGGTTAAATAGACTGCAAGCTTGTGCAAAAGAAAAAATAAGAAGAAAAAACATGAAATGCCAATGGTACCAGTGGTGAGAAATTTAGTAACATCTCTTTTTGGTTAAGATGAACAATTTGAGGACAGGGCCAAAAGGGAAGACTGCAGACTAGATTATGGAAGACCAAGAGGTAGGAGAGAAGAGCAGCCTGTGAGGCATGCCAGCCAGGTTGAGACATCAAGGTATGGGTAGCTAATGGAGAAAAACAAACACTGGGGCTGTCTTTTGGTTTTGCCTGATTTGGCCTTTAGACAAGGAAACCAAAGAACAACTTTGCAAACCTCATTACATAAGAAGAATATTAACTATTGAAGACTTTAATTTGGATCTGGAGTCATCCTTGAACCTATTAGCTTCTCACTCAGATATAACTTGATTGAGGACAGAAATTTTGTCTGGTTTGCCATTTTAGCATCTGTCCCTAGCATAGTTCAAAAGACAGAGGGCACTCAATGAACTGTTATGGAGGAAGTGAATGAACTGCCAAGTGACTTGCACATTCTTCTTTCCTCCTACCTCACAACTGACCAGTAACCAAGAGGCCTGAGGTCAATTTCATAGTCTGGTGGTAACTATGGAACATTAAAAATCTCTTACCCAGTATTCCTTTCTTTTCCCTGGGGGTAACAGACACCCAATAAGCTTTTCTCCCTAGACCTGTTACACATACACTTCAACTCATCACCTGCTCAACTAATGCACCAATTTCCTCCTTTCTGTTTTCTCCTTGCCCTTCTTCCTTCCCTCCCAGTAGTGTGTCTTCTCCATGTTGCCAAATCAACATGGGAAATTTCCTTTTCAGTCTATCCCTCTTGAGAATCTCATTATGACACAAAGGAACCTAATAAACAAGACTGCACAGATAGAACCAAAACCAGAAATGTGTATGTGATCTCTCTCTCTCTCTCTCTCTATATATATATATATATATATGTGTGTGTGTGTGTGTGTGTGTGTGTGTGTGTGTGTTTTCAAATGAAATTATATATAAGAAATGACCCTATTACTCTATAAAACCCAGTAACATTATTTATTCCTGTGTTTCCATGGCAAACATGCAGAATCTCTGCTACATTTAGTGTCTAATAGAGCTAGAAATTTTAATACAATTTTTTTTTTTTTTGCTGTTTTTGTGGGGAAAGTTTTGCATTTCATGTTTAACAATTTAGTTTTGAAATACAATCCATTTTGTGCCTGGGAAATGGCCTGCTTTTTTCTAAGAAACTATTTGTTAAGACGTTGTTCCGCTAAGATACTAACACTTTTACTTTTGGGAAATGGGAGAAGATAGATAATATTTCCATGGTTACAAAATAGATTACTGGATCTCTCCCTCCAGTGATGCTGATTGAGGGAGAGGAGTGTAAAGCGTCCAAAATGTATTTTACTTGGCGCCCTAGTGGGCTGCTTGTTATAAGTGGTACTTGGGCCACAATGTAGCTTTCTTGATTTTATTGAAAATGTCTATATTGAGTAAGTCAGAATTTTCTACTCTTGCCACACTGCCTCCTGACTTTAAAGTCATGGATACCCAGAGGCAGCTGTCACACACAAATGACCAAGAAACTCTATGCTAAATTCCAGCATACATAGCCCCCACTGAACACAGACACAAGGCCTAGACAAGACCATTACATCCTGTTATTTCATAGCCATGGAAACACACCTAGAGTGTGAACCAACAGTGATATAGCTGGGACTAGCCCTCATCACCTTCTGTTTTCCCTTGAGTCCTCAGGACCACAGAGAATGAGAAGACTGAATTTGGGACAAAGTAGATAACTGAATTAGGTCATTAGTGTCAAAAGGCATGCTTTAGCCTCAGGCATTTGGCAGGTCTCAATTTATTATCCTTCCATTCTGGGCCTGAAAGATTCAGATTAGCAGACTAGATTGCTCCTCTGTTACATTTCAATCATAGAGATATGATTTGGTGCTTCTGTGTAGCTAGTATGGGATCATAAAAAATGAGGAAGAATATAGCCTGAAAAGAACAGATTATGTTTTTTCTGCCCCAGAAGCAAAACTCCAGAGTTTTGCATAATGTCATTGAATATTATAATATGTAATGTAAATGCAAATTCACTTTTTAGTGTTTTATCACATTTTAGTAAATTATAGGATACATTTTGTTCTTTAGCAGATTCAGTACCCCTGGAAGTAGAGATAGCCCTGAAGAAATCCCATCTTTAGGCATACACTGGATCACTGTATAATATTCTATACACAAGGGGATGTTGTTTAAGAGCAAAAGAAAATTTATACAGAAAGAAGGCAGTAAAACTTTCAGTGATATATGTATTTGTGAAAACAGCCCTGTTCAATAAGCTATTTTAATATAATAAGCTAGTTGATGTTGTTTCCTTTTGATTTTCAGAGTTAACACTAATCACCATATATTCATATAAACATACATCCTTGGAAAAGCAAATATCCACAGTACAATAAATTCTTTAATATAAATTATTTCATTTAATTATTTTTGTTGTCTCCAAAGTAGCACAGACTTTTGAAATAGGAGACACTGGATTCTAGTTTTCAGGAACTCTGATCCTTCCAGACCTTTCTGGTGTTCACACACCAAAAGTACAATCAGTTTGATATAATCTAGTTCCCTTGAAGTCTTGTTTACATCTAAGAAGCACCAGACTCAGAAGCATAATGGGGTATCAGAAGTTCCTAGTTCCATCTTCTATTCACTACATACTTCTTACCTGCAAAACTTTAGAATTGAAGATTTGTCACCACCTTTTTTGGATGTGGAGATTTATCCAAGATCACCAGGAAATTTTGAATACATCAAAACATCTAATTCACTTTCTAGGTGCCCCTGGACTATTTTGCTACATGCCCCACAGAGTTTCTATATTCTTTAAGTGCAAGCACATTCAATTATAGACACTGAAGGGACCTCTACACAGAATGTTACAGCTGTACCGCACTGTGTACATTTCTGGAAAGTGGACTTGGTATTATTTTCCCCCAAGAAACCACCAATTTACACATCTGTTCTTTGCAGCGATGGATATAATTACCATGATGCTGTTTGTAGTCATATGACCCTCTGAAGGGGCATTGGTTAAACATCTGTAAACAGGGATAAACATCATATTGTGTCTCTTTCTCAAGCAATTTGAGCAATTTTTGCTGGAGGGGAAAAAAAAAAAAAAAAAAAAAAGACATCTTTTGTCCTGGCCATGTTCAGCAGTATCTGCCTTCCTGAAAGTGTGACTGTGAGACTGATCTTGCCCCCAGGAAGGCAGATTTTGCTGAAGCGTTCTTTTGACTCAGGAACAGTGTTCAAAGTAAAACAGAGCTTTAAAAAAACAGACTGTAAGAGAAGTGTGCTGTAGTAGTAATGGTTTGCTCATCATTTTCTCCAATCTTCCTGGGCAGAGTGAGGCTCTTCAATAAAGACAGTTTGTATTTCTTAAGTGTCTTTCTCCAGAGGAAAAGCTTTCCACACAGACTTGTGCATCGCTGTTTCATCTACTACAGGTGGCTAGATGGCCAAATGTATGACATGCTTAAGTGCCATCCAATTCTGTTTTATGCGTATAGAGGGCAACTAATAAATTAAAATAAGGGCAATGCAATGCTTGAAAGATGGAATGTTTTACACCAAAGCAGAAAACTTCAAGCCCAAGACAATCAGCTGAGCACAGTTTTCCAGCTTTAGCAAAAGGCAAAATTATCGTATCACAGAAGTCATACATAAATACCTATATACAGTAGATTTAAAATAAGAAGAATGTACAGGAGAGAGAAGAAAATCAACATTTCCTCCCTGTGTTGTTCATATATTTTAGAAAATATTCTTTGGTGCCAATTTTTAATTTTTCAAATACTAAGTAATTGAAAAGTTAGAAATGTCTGTTTTTTTCTTCTGGGAAAATCTATTAAACATAAACAAGATAAATGTTAATATAATATTTATATTTTGATGAAATTACTATACTCTAGGGCCAACACAGAACTGGGCTTTAGATATAAGGCCCAGAGGTGAGGTTGGAAAATCTAACATACATGATTAGGAGGGAGGAGCTTATCTTTAAACAAGAGATTTGGAAGAGCCCATTGAGTTCCCATCTCTTTAATTCTAAGAGGTATAAAAACTACCCCATATTTTGGTTTAAAAAAAATAAAAATAAGAGCAAATATATCCCTTATGCTCAGTATTCTTCCACATGATTTGTAGAAACCTGGTCACAGAGTTTTAGCTCAAACTTAGCTCTCATTTAGCTGCTTGCCTAACCAACTCTAAGATTCTACAACTTGCCCCACACATTTTTTAGCTAGTAGTTCTTCTTTCAGAGGTTCTGAATAGCAGAACACATTCAGTGTTCTACACAAGATTGTGCAGAATCTACTTTTAATAATAAATTTCAAAAATTACCCTATCAGCAAATTTACTGATTTTGTCTCAAGATGGTGGTCTGTACCAAAGTTAAATCTTCTTATGTACTAATTATCATTCAAATCTTTTAACTCTTTCAAAAATTATCAGCGAGACCTGTATGTACAAAAAGATTAGCAACTTAGTTGGAAGATCTTAATAAAAACCATTTATTGAACACTAGATTGGAATCAGGAATACAGAGATGTAGAAAATGCAGTTTTTGCCCTCTGAATTGTTACCATTTATATATGGATAAAAACAAAAGTGAAATGAAAAACTTAAATAACACAAGGCAGCCTATACTTGGAATTAAATGGATGATACAGTTAATATGTGGCTTGGAATTTTAAAACAGAATCATCACTCAGACCAGAAGAAATTCAAGAAAGAGGGGAAATTCAAAGGAAAAGCAGGGTTTTAGAGAAAGGTTACAGACTTGGTTTCAATTACAAAGCTTTTCAAGGGAAAAGATATCCAGTAAGATGGTAAGTACACATCCAGTAAGCAATTAGAAGCATCTTAGTACAGGAAACATAAACTTGAGAGTATTTATGAAAATGTGAGAAGGTGGATAAGATTTCTGATGAAGATAATTAGGAATAAAAGGTCAGAAAGACTAAGATCTTGTTCTGGGAAATATTTATATTTAGAAACCAAAAGAAGAAAGTTGATGTGTGAAAGTCAGCCTCATAAAACAGAGTAAGAATTGAAAGAGCCAAAATAGGAGCAACAGGAAAAGGTGTATAAGAAGGTGTACACGTTGAAGTGAAAATGTTAGGTGAAAGCTGAAAAACATGCTTTTTGGAAATGGAAATAAAGAGGCCACTAGGGACCTCAGAGAACAATTTTAGAATAGCACAGCAGGGAGGAAAGGATAGATTACATGTGTTTATGAAAAGCATAGGTCAGATAAAAATGAAGGAAATTACAATATTCTTTTCAGATGTTTATCAGAGAAGAAAACACATGAACCAAAGCTTTCTTTCTGCATTGCTAAGTAAAATGGGATGTAGAGAGAGGAAAGAATAAGTAAAAGTAATATGAAATGAATGTAGGAAATGTTTACTCTTTTTTTGTTGTTGTTACTGGGGATTGAACCCAGGGCGCTTTACCACTGAGCCACATCCTCAACCCTTTTTTTATATTTTATTTTGAGACAGGGTCTCACTGGGTTGCTAAATGTCTAAGTGCCTCACTAATCTACTGAGGCTGGCTTTAAACTCATGATCCTCCTGCCTCAGCCTCCAGAGTTTCTGGGATTACAGATGTGAGCCACCGTATCCCAACTGGAAATGTTGACTCTTAATGGCAGAGTTCAACTCAATATTGTGGCATTGAACTTCTCACCCTAGGCAGCTGATAATAACTTTTTTTCCTGCCAAACAAAATAAGTTCTCAGCTAACCTACTAATCAACCAGTCAATGAAATAGTAACTTTTCAAACAAAATAAAACAACAGCTCACTCTCTCTTGGTTTATGAGTGATTATATGTGAGTATGTGCAAGAGAGAGAGAGAGAGAGAGAGAGAGAGAGAGAGAGAGAGAGAAGAGAGAGAGAAAGAGAGAGAGAGAGAAAGAGAGAGAAACTTCACAGAAGCTCATCATGCTGTAATTCCCAGAATCCCGCCACTAATGTCTCCGCTTCCTTCTCTGAGGGCCTCCTGTATGTGGGCTACATATGACAAAATGTATCCCATTGTGACTTTCTCACACTTTTTTACCCCTTTATTCTTTATAAAGTATGAGACTAGATTAAAATCATAATATGTCTAAGTTATGCAAGAAGTCAGGTTAGCAAGCAAGCATCTGGCTATTTATGTGCATGTTTGAAAACTCTAGGAACTAAATATCTGAAGGTTCTAAGATACGACTCTCTAAGGTAGAGGTTGACATATAGAACCATAAACACTACAGAACCAAGAGCCTGCACCAGTGCATAATGGGGTAAATTTTACTCTTTGCCTTGGAAATATACCCAGCAAAAGTAATATTATGAAAGATGTGAAGATTAAAATGACCACAGGATGAGAGGCAATGGAGCTTCCTATTAGGCTCCCAAATTAGGAAGTGCTTTCAAGATGGCTCCACCCCACTGCAGGACTCTGAGGACTCCCGGATCTTTGCAAGATCTGAGGCCTTAGAACTGCAGTCTGTCCTCCAGAAATAATTTCTGAAAGTTTCTTCAGAAGATGCCAAGTCAAAGTATCCATAAAACAGTTGGGAAAGTCCTGCTTACCCCCATTTTTGTCATTTAGTACCCTCTCTTGAATGTTTGTTTCCCCATCTTTACTCTGAACAACTGATCAAAGCTCTTCACTGAAATAAATAAATAAATAAGGTTTAGCCTTTTAGTAAGACACTTAGAATTATACCACCCCCAACAGAGTTGTCTTTGTGCTCTTTTTCCTTTCTGTTTCAAGCTTATGTATAGTTACTTCACAAGGAACCCTCTTGAAATCTTGAGTTTTTGAACCTCTCTCTTCTTTGATGCCACAATGACTTCCTCCTTGTTCAGGTTTCCTTCTACTCTTCTTGCCTCTGCTTTAACACAGGTTTCTCCATAGCTTGAAAAATAGCACCCTTATAGGAATTCAGATTGACAGGACTGCAGCTGTCTTGAGTGGTAAACCTCCATGATTGCTCCTGAATACCCCTACGCATCATGCCTTAGGTAGATTCCCAGCATCCTACAAAAGAATCTTTAGAGTGGTATGGCTTTGCAACCCTGACTCTAGTTCTACCAGTGCCAGAAATGTGCCCAATGTCCTTGCTAGCAGATTAAGATAAACCAGACACTCCACCATGGATGTTGTGTGTGACCACTTTATAAGTTCCCTACTTCTGACCCAAATCATAAGGATCCACCTGGTCTTGCTGCCTCTGGACCAGGCTTTTTCCAGTAAGTCAACAGTTCAACAGTACATTGCTCTCTGCAATCTGGATCTGTCTTTTCCTTCAGTCTCATAGCACCTTGGTTTCATACTCTAAGACCAGGTTATTCAGGAGCAACTCTTTTTAGACCATCTAGTTTCTTTTCCTCCATTCAATACTGCTATGGTTCAAAAGTTTGTGTCTCTCCAAGATGTAGGACTCCCAGATATAACTATATTGAGAGAAGGGGCCTTAAGGAGATGGTTGACCCATGGGGTTCAGCACTCATGAATGGAATGAGTGCTCTTAAAAAGTATAGGGGAGTGAATTTGTCCCTTTTCACCCTTCTGCCACATTAGTACATAGCAACAAGGTGCCAGCTTGGAAACAAAGAGTGAATCCTTTTTTTGAAACACCAAATCTACTGGCATCTTAAGGTCAGAATGCCCAGGCTCTAGAACTGAGGGAAATAAATTTCTATTCTTTATAAATTCCTCAATCTGTGATATTTTGCAATAGCAGCAGTACCTAAACAAACAACAAATTTCTAGATAAGTGGTCTATGCCAGTTGTCTCTAGTCCTGCCACCCCAATCTCCTAAGCCCCTAAAATTTGGCTTTCATCCTTGCCACTCCACTAAATTGCATATTCAGAGGCTATCTCAATGGACTCCTTGTTCCTATAGTCAATGGCCTCTTCTTCATTCTCATCTATCTTGATTACTCTGATTTAATCGTACTGACCGTTCTAATTTAAAGCTTTCTCCTAATGTGCTTCTCTGATTCCCTGTACTTGTTCTTTCCTTAACTATTCATTTCCTCCATCCCTTCTTTCCTGGGACTGGGGACTGAACTCAGGGCCACTTTGCCACTAAACTTCATTCCCAGCTTTTTTTTTTTTTTTTTTTTTTTTTTAAGACACAGTCTCCCTAAGTTGCCAAAGCTGATCTTTAACTCCTACCTCCGGCTCCAGAGTCTCTGGGATAATAAGCTTGGGCCACCATACTCAGTTCTTTCTGTTTCTTTCAATGAAATATTTTCTGCCACTGAAGAGAGAATAAGCCCTTCTAAGCTCTTCTCTAAGTCTCCCTCAACCGAAGCCATGAGTCTGTCCCTATAACCCAATGAGTCACTTGCACCCGTCCTCCCTGCCTTTACTTCTGAACCTTCAATTAAGCCTTTCCTTTCTGAATGCTTCACTCATACTGACCATGCTAGAAATGTGAACAATTGTCTTCTTTACCAAATCAATTCTTCCTTTCAATTTTATCCATCCCACCAATAGTGTTTCCACTTGACAAAATCTAAGTTAGAAATATTAGAATTATGTTCACTTCTCTACCCATCACAGAGCAAGTAAGGGGCACTGGCCTGACTCAGAGTGTTCAGTGGGTTTGTAATGGGGTAATGGAATTCAATGCTAGATAGAGATGGTGTCCAAGATTAGAGAACCAGAGTGAGAGCAGAGGCCAGTGAGCAGAGGATTCCCATTCTCGGAGGTAAAAGAGGGATATCTGATAGGGTACACCTGAAGGAGTCAGAAAAGAAAATAAGGTTAGGTATAGAAAGAGCAATCTAAGAATCAAATCTAAAAATCAAATGAAAATGAAAAACAAGGATATATGAAGAAGAGCCCCGAGTAACCAACTAAAAATGAGGACTGTTTCTATGAGTCACCTTATCAGACCACCTATAGCACATGTCAATTGGTTAGCCGAATTGGAAAGGTCACAGATCAGACATACAGAGGCTCTTCTTCACATTCCTTAATACTGAAAATGACCCATTTCTCTTCAAAGCGTTTCCAATTTGCTTCACATTTAAGTTCCAATTATGAAGATCCTACTCCAAGGTTTCATTTCCTCATCCGTGCATCCTCATTTCAAGTCTCCCTGTGCAATCCTGCGTGCATAACTACCACAATGCCTCTTTCATCATGTCATCCCTTAGCCAAAAGTACCAAAGGCAAAAATCTCTTATCACATCAGGCGATTTTTTTTTTTTTTTTGGTGGGGTGGGGTTAGACCCAATCTTACACACCAATTCCCACCCTTGTTTTTCCCATCAAGCATTCTTCACTATTTTCACGATGGTCTCCCCAACCCTCCATGAACATTCTCCTTGTCATCCCACAACACTGAAGTGCCCTCTCTTCTCTCCTTGTATTGAACACTCTCCTGGTATCCTCATCTTTAGAGCTCTTAGGTTCCTCTGCCTCCCCCAGTGAGTCCTCACGGACTCTCACAGCTCCTGTATCCTTTAATTACAGACAGCTTTGCTTTGCTTTGGTTTTGTTTTGTTTTGTTATTTTTTTTTCTGAGTATTAGTTCTCAATTAGTACATATTTCCTAAATACCAGCCTTTTTTCCCTCTTTGTCAGTTTGTGCCGATATAACAAAACACTACAACTGGGTAGCTTATAAACAACAGAAAGATTATTCCTTATAGTTCGAGAGACTGGGATGTCCAAGACTACAGTGTCAGCAGATTTGGTGTCTGGTCAACTTTATCTGTTTTCTGCCCACAGACAGGGCCTTCTTGTGTTCTCATATAGTGGAAGGGGCGAGACAACTGTGTGGGGTTTTGTTATACAGGCACTAAGCCCATTCATGAAGCCTCTGTTTTTATGACCAGATCAACATCCAAAGGCCTCGCCTCTTATTACCATCACATTGGGGTTAGGATTTCAGCAGATGAATGTTTGGGGAACATAAACATTCAGAACATAGTACCCTCCATGGTGTTGGTGACCTACTTCCATCACAATATGTCCCATATCACCTAAGAGTCTATTGTTTTTTTAGGTTCTTGAGAGAAGATATTTAATTTATAAAACAGGGTGAGAAGAAGGTTTCTTACATATAATATGGGACTCAATTGCAAACAACTCTCAATGGAGAGATCTCGCACGGGGCCCATCTTAATTATGTGTTCTCTACGAGAGATGATAGTCTACTTAATTAGGCAATTGTTTCTCTGAAGGTTTATGTTTAATTCAGGATCCTGTAGGACATCCCTTCCTTTGGCCACCTATAACAACCATTCTTGAGTCTTTGTTACATCACCAAGGTATATAGTGCAAAGCTTGTGTGCTCTAATCTTGAGGTCTTCTCCTGTAGCTTTTATCCCCGAACAAAAGGCACAGGTTTTTTTTAAGCCTTTATCGGATCCAGTAAATAGGGAAGAGAAGGAGAAGGAGAAGAAGGAGGAGGAGGAAAAAGAAAATGAATTTCCTAGCATAGTAGTAGCAATTAGTTTTATAAGCAAAACAAACCTGGGAAATAACAGCTTTGGAAGTTTCCACTGTGTATATATAACAGTTGACACCAGCAGAGCTGCTTGCAGGAAAAATCTTTATAGGTCACAAATGTTGGACAGATTGGTGGCCTAGGCCAGACAATCTGTTTATCTAAGGCTGACTTACCCTTGGCACTGAGTTTCTGGATCCTGACCGTGAGAGAATAATGGGAGACTCTTAGATCATGGTTTAAGAATAATCTTATCAAGAGAAATAATACAATATGCTTTGGTTTTTAGTAACATATTTTGAAATTGAGAACGTTAGTATAACATTTAAATTTTTATGAATTTTCACTAAACCAAAGTTCTGATAAATGACAATTGATCATTATCTTAGACCCAAACTAGAAGTCTCAAAGATCCCCCAAATTTCATAATTTGTATTTTTCATGTTTACATGACATTTTTTTTCATTTTGTGACACTTCATAATACCTTAAGTATTGCTAAGACCAATGCTGAAAAGCTTTAAGAAATATTTTCCTTGAGCTATTTCTAAGCATTTTACACATGTAGGAATTTCATTTTAAACCATTTGGATTTATTCCAAAGCTCGAATTTTTCTATACAAATGAATATAAAGTGAATTGATGAGGCTTCACTTAATAACAAGGAACATTATTTTGAAATATATTGAGGTTTTGGGATATTTCTGTGGCAATAATAGTCTGATATTTATTGAGTTAAAAATATCCAAATTTGGTATTTAAGTCCTATCTCCATGTAAGCATGGAGAATGATTAGATAGAATGAATTTGAGAAAGGTCAAAAACTACAAGAGAAGCAGGCATGGGGGTGCACACTTGAGGCAGAAGGATGATCCAAGTTCCAGGCCAGAATCAGCAGCTTAACAAAACCCTGCCTCAAAATAAATAAATAAGTAATGACTGTGGCTGTAACTCAGTGGTATTGTACCCCTGGATTCAATCTCCAGTACTGTAAGAGAAAGAAAGAAAAGAAAAGAAAAAAAGGGTGGTAAAGAAGAGAAAGCTGAAAGAGTTCTCCAAATTAACTGTTTGGCACTTCTACTCTGATTCTATTTGACATTTTGAATAAGGAATAAGCACCGTTTGGCCAGACCTCACTAATCTTTTAAGTGAAATACTATAGCAGATGAACAGCAGCATCACACAAAATACTGAGGATACTGCATCAAAGACTGAACTTCAACCTAACAAAGATGTTATAAAGAGGAATGAACGAATCCCGTCTGGTCCATGTTTTAATCTATGTCCCTTGTAGGGAATAAATACTTCCTAATGAATAAATGAGTAATTCGTAGGCAAGGTGACTTCTAAAAATCACTGCTAACTCAGACATACTTCTGTGAAAGTGATAGGTGATCTATTGATAAAACAGGGTAACACTGGGGCCGACCATACATATACTTGAAAGATGTCTCTCTCTGGGGAAAGCTGAAAGATTGAATAGCTTCATTAGCCTTCCTGCCTCAAGAATACTCTTCATAGAATCAGACATGTTAAGAAACCCTGAAGCCTGACTTCTGTCTGGAATGAAGCCTCTGGTGGAGACAGGACTTTGATGTGAGCTCCGGTGACAACCACAGGACCTGGTGCCTGACTTAGCACTACTTGCCATCATTAGTTTTATCCTTTGGTTCCCACAAATATAATTTTCTCTTTTTTTTTTTTTAAGAGAGAGAGAGAATCTTTTAATATTTATTTTTTAGTTTTCAGTGGACACAACATCTTTATTTTATTTTTATGTGGTGCTGAAGATAGAACTCAGTGTCCCGAGCATGCCAGGCAATCGTGCTACCGTTTGAGCCACATCCCCAGCCCCATCTTAGTCTATCTTAAACTGTTCTGAAGAGTTGTGTTTTTGTTTGTTTGTTTGTTTAATCTCCATCTATAAATCACTGATGCTAAGAAACATGCTGAATTCTAGGCACAGCCACAATGGCATGGAAAGGCAGCATATTCAGTAACCATAAAGGATTATTCTTTTAGCTTTGAGACTTAAATCTTTTCTAGAAGATCTTGCTCGTTTTATCTTGGAATGTTTTTTTGCCATGTCGACTCTTTGAAGATTAACCTGGAATGCAAATAGGACATGGATTGAATGTTCTATCTTATTCAGGGCTTAGAATGCCTCATAGTGTCTGACTTATTGCTACAGGTTTGTTATCCTTTCTCAACCAGTGTTTGAACTCCCCTCCTTCTCACCCATTTATCACCCTGATAGTCCTGTCCAAAGACTATCAGGTAAAATGCAATAATCAGTCAAAGCCAGATGGTGCCAGTGGCAAAAGCAAGCATTTCCCCAGGAGTGCTTGCAATAAATAAATAAATAAATAATACAGTCACGTTTGACAATTTAATGAGTATAAATTTACCACAGCAGGAAAATCCTCCCCGAATATTTAAACAATTAAAATGTTAAAAGGAGAAATAAATAAACATTTTATAGTGGAAGGCAGGACAAAATTCCCCTTCTATTACTCTTTGGAAACCCACTGCATCACATATCTTAGACTGACAGCTAGACTGAAAGAAATATATGAGATGCTGCTGGTCAAGAATAGACATGGGGAAAGATGGAATGGATTCATAAGCTACAGCATATATTTGGCTTATTCCTTATACTTCTGAAGAGAACTTAAATGGCATGCATTCAATCTTTCAATAAAGATTTATTGAGCAGCTGATATGTAACAGGCACTGTACTAAGTTCTCAGAAATGTAAGTCATTAATAGAGATATGAAGACCTCATGGAGTTTACATGCCAAAATGTGAAAAGATTAAATAAGTATATACAGTAGATACATACAAGGGCTAGAAATGAAAGAGAATAAAATGGGACATATAGGAACTGAAGATGTGAAGTGCTGTTTTATATAGGGCAATGAGAGAGTCTTCTTGATGAAATTTACCAGGTGAGATTTGAATAAATATCTGAGAAGGTAAGGGAGCATATGCTGCAAATAAGCATTTCTAGCAGAGGAAACACAAGTGCAATATTCCCTGATCAATTGCAATAATCCAAGTAAGAAATGTTAGTACCTTGGGTTTGATTTTTGAGTATAGGATTGTATTAGTAAGATTCTTTGAGTGCAGGCAGTAGAACCTAGCTTGAATTAGGATAATGTCTGAATTCACATCATTGATGAGAAGGACACAGTCAGGAACCAAGGAAAGGTGAGCCCAGGAAAGCATCAAAAAGAGTCCCTTCACTGATTAGGATAAGGGTCCTTGGACTGGATGCAACAACCACTAAGGATAATTTGCAATTTTCATTGTGTCTTTGCATCATTCTTTGACGACTCAAAGCAGCCAAGTCTAGGTGCTAAGATGCCCACATTCTAGCTTCCTGGGAAGGATGAGCCTCTTCAGCTCTAAGTTGATGCAGGACCAAATTTCTATTTCTCCTGCAGCGCCATGTCTGTTAGAAATACTAATTATACCTGAATTCCAGACCCCAACAATCAATACATATTAGCCCTACAGACTGTTGAGAGCACCAAGCATGTGAAGTTTAAGTCAGTTGCATCAAATTTTCACTCCTCAGTTAACATTTCATTGAACTTCAGATAACTATGCACACATATACACAGATATGCAAAAACACACATACTACCCCAATCCACAAATCAGTCCTTTAAGAACTCCTACAAAGAGAGATTGAGATACATGATTCATTTAACATGCATACAACATCATGGTCATTAACAGAATCAATAATAAACAATAGCTAACAAGAAGTGCTTACTACATGCCAGGTAGAGTTTTAAGTTTTAAAAAAAGTACTAAATGTGTATTAACACATTTAATCACTTAAAATCCTTTGGAGTTGTGGTGTTTAAGGTTTTAGACCTGTGAGTGTCTTTTTATTTACAAAGTTCACCCTCCAACCTCCAAGGCTGGTTACATATTCCATCTATACGAAGAAACACTAGTGTGTTATTCCTACCCTGGGGGAAAAAAAAACTTGAATAATAAGGAAAATAACACCTGGGAGCAATAAAATTATTTAGAGCACATTCTAGAATACAGACTTTTAAGGAGACAAACATAATCAGCCATGCTATGTTATGATCTACATTAGGGTAGAAATTGTTTCTTTTAAAAAATATTATCTCTATATTTTCAGCACGTGACATAGCTCTTAGCTTATAGTAGATGATTAATGTTTGTTGTATGAATAAATGATTTCTATACAATATTTTATAAGAAAAATATGTTCTCTAGTAATTAGTCTTGATGAAAAAGACCAATATAAGAGCCAAAAGGAGAAAAAGAGAAAAATAACATCTAGTCTTAATGTATGAAAGAACCATGTTCATTGATGCCTACTTAAATTTAGAAAATTTAAGGATTCATACATTCAGAAATTGAAAGCATGATCTTCTTTCACCATTCCCAAAAGAGTAGCACAGATACTGGAAGGAATTCCAGTTTGGCCCTTGAGTTGAATGACCTTGAGCCCAGAACTTCCCAGCATCCACACCATGAAGGATTGGATGTAAATCAGTGTTTTAAAAACTGTTTTCCAGGCATCATCAGCGGGTCTCAGAGGAGTAAAGATATGGCTGATTAGACAGATTTCTGGGCCATCAAGTCTGCCTTAGCCATAGCAGCATCTTTTATTCATTTGATATATTTGGATTCTGAGAAATGTTTCATCTTGGCTCAAAAAGTTTATGTAGCTTTTTAAAAAGAAGTTTTTAAAAATCCTAGATAATCCCTAAAATCTTTTTATGTTCTACCACTCAATGATAATAATCATCTTTATGTATCCAGCAAAGAGGATGCCAACCTATCCCTGGGAGATAAAATAATAGTTGTTTTAACAGTAGATTCAATATGTACAAGCTTTGTACAGTGCCTTGTGTGATCTAGAACAGGAAAGAAAACCCAGAAGTGAAATTTACACAATCTCTAAGAAAACAGGAAAGGGTAATACATAAAAAATATCCTTGTGTTATTTTATATATATATATATATATATATATATATATATATTCTCACAAGCATATACATGTTTGCATATGTATGTGTTTGTGTGTGTGTGTGTGTGTGTGTATATATATATATATATATATATATATATATATAGAGAGAGAGAGAGAGAGAGAGAGAGAGAGAGAGAAACACATAAACAACATGAGGAGGGGAAGTTTCTAGGGAGGTTACTAAAGTGAATGCAATATGAAACAATAGGGAATGGGAAAATATCTGAATAATTTTATGAAAAAGATGATATTTCAACAAAATTTTTGAAACTAGACTATAGTTTGGCAAATTGGAGGTAAGAAGCAACTCAGTGGAGGAAATAATAGTAGTTTTTTGAGGGGTACCAGGGATTGAACTCAGGGGCACACAATCACTGAGCCACATCCCCAGCCCTATTTTATATTTTATTTAGGGAAAGGGTCTCACTGAGTTGCTTAGCACCTCGCTTTTGAACTTGAGAACAGGAAAGAAAATCCAGAAAACCCTCTTGCCTCAGCCTCCCCAGCTGCTGGGATTACAGGCGTTCACTAGCACCTGGCAATGGTACTAGTTTTAATATTAAGAGGTAGTAATAGCTTATATGCAGGAAAAAATGGCTAGAATATTTGTCATCCCCTGGTCTAATCTGATATTCTTATATCAAAATACACCTAACTTGTTGACATTTCACTGGAATCAGAAGGAAACTCCCTTCTGATTTCCAGAAAATTTGACTTCAATGTACTTTAATTAGAATAACTCAGATTTTCTAGTTTTTCCTGGAAGATCAAATTTTAAGTTATTGGCAACTTAAAATTTATGGTGGCCTGACACTGCAATATCTATAGTTATACACCAAGAACTCCAGAGTCTTGATGTGGAAATGGTTTTGCACTCTCCTGTTGAGAAAACAGACGAATGTAAAGTGTGAAAACTGAAATCAAAATAGGGTATACCTAGATTAGTAAGATGGAAAATGGACTTTCTTCTGAAAAGGCTGAACTGGTTGTTTCAGGACTGGTGGGTCTCACAAAGTTCTACCACACCCTTGAAACCAATTTCTCCAGTGTCAATTACCTGCCTTTCTAATCTACTTTCTCAACAACCCATACTACTCATGCATCTTCCCTACCTCCCACATAATTACCAAAATAAAAATAAATGTACAACTGAGAAAAGTGACTCACATTTTTTTTAGATGAAGTCTTGTTTCATTTTGCTTTCCTTATGATCATCTTATCCCTAAACTGGAAAATTATATTCTTTTGGTACTTCCCAAATTTGATTTTGAACTGAACACTATCACAATCTAAAAATAAAATGTTTCCAAAATTTGATTTTCAAGTTATCAGTTTGAAACTTACACTATATTTCCTGAAGAAATAAATAAAAAGTAATGTATGTTTCCCATCCAGACCAAAAAACAAACAAAAGCCATATTTAATGTTTTAGTTCAATAGCACCTAGCTACCTAATGATCATAGACCATTCTTTTCCCTTTTTGATACTCACAACTATTCTTACAAAGAAAGCAGATTCAATTAGAATATTTTTCCCCCACTAGAATTCTAAAGGAGAGCCAAATTCCTTCTGAGCTCCACTTCTCAGGAATCACATCACTGTGTGTAACAGATATAGGGTAAATGTTGGCAAATCATTGGTTTCCTGGCCATTTTCTCTATGGCTATAGAAAAATCTACTTGTATCTTTTCTTCATGTTATCAGTTTGGAGGCTCTGTACAACAACAGCAGACAGAGGGTGCCTCCTTAGTATAGAAGGGTCAGGAAAAGCAACAACTGTGCGTTATGGAGCATAATTTTCCTAACTAGAAATTAAAGAATGAACATCAAGACACAATGTACCTGAAGCTACATTATTAACAAGAAGGAAACTGTACCAGAATTCCCAAGAGAGTAGTACAAATAATAATAACAGCAGTTTTTAAATGTGAGGAAAGGGGTGGATGTCTGGATGTCCACCACCTGGCTCAGGAGGCAGAATCATTGGCTATGAAGACAAGGCTGCATATTTAAAGTGACTACTTATCTTCAGCCCAGGTAGTTAGTACTTTATAGTGTCAAGTATGGCTATCTTCCTGACCATGATCAATATCATTCTACAAAATGGTGGCTGTTATTTGTTGAAACACCCAGCTGGCACTGCTTAGATGAAATCCAAGTCTGTGTGTGGTCTTAGCTCTGGGTGAGATAGCTATTATGTGCCCCATTATGGAATGTGCCAAAAATGGGCACCTACTATGATTTGTCTGTGGGAGTTTAACAACCTTTGCCTTAGTTCTAACCAAATTTGGCTATCACCTACTACTTACTGGACACTGGTACACTCATTTGTGTAAGCTCCCTTTATTCCACTGTTTATTGACAGCCTGTAGTGTGCTAAGCACCAAATGAGAACTGCATGTAGGCAACAAGTGAACAAGTGAAACATGACTCCTATTCTAAAGGAGTCTAAAGAATGCACATACAGGGATACTTATACTAGAGTCTGTATGACACAGCGATGGCACAAAGAAGTAAACATCTGTAGACATGTCATGGAAACAACTGGAAGTAAGCAGAAAAGGAGTGCAGGAAAGACTGTAATCAGGTAAAATGAACAGCATTTGGAAAGAAACTATGAAATAATTTGGGTCATTCCATTAAGCAACACAATTGTAATAGGGTGTGAAGAGGGGTGGGCTTTGAAGTTGGAAGAGGGAAGTAGGGAATAGATTAACAAATGTTTCGTTTTGTTTTAATCAGATTGTAAACAATCCTACAAAGAAACTTTTTAAAAAGTGTGATGTCTCAGGAAGTAGCCTGGACACTGAAGAGATGGGTAGGCCTCTCAAGTAAAGAGCTACAGAAAGAGGATCCTGTGCTCAGCAAATATGCTTGACATGTTTTACAAACTAAAAAGGCCAGGACATTCAGTGACCAAGATGGGTATGGTTTCAAGAAGTCAGAGGAGGCATGTAGGAATTTATAGGCCTTGGTAATTATGAGTTTGGTTTTGTTTCTAAGTGAAATGGAAAGCCATTAGAGATTTTTAAATAGGAGGAGACACAAGATTATAGACACTTTAAAAAAAAAAATTGTTCTGGCTCCTGAGGGCAAACTGATTTGTAAGGGGTTAAAGCTAGAAGAAGGGATACTAAAGGGGAGCCTATCACATGAGTTTCCATGACATTAGATTACATTAGAGATGACTAGAAAAGAAGAATGATGAGGGAAAAGGAGAAACGAAAGTTTGGGGTTTGTTTTTTCTCTTATAGCAACTAGGAGGGAAGTAGTGGCATCTAATGGTAGAAGGAAGATATGGAAATGAGTCCAGTGTTCTATTTCTGAATTAGATGACTGTATGACACAGAAGAGATATGGAAATATGAAATCATGACTTGTGTTTAGGACATGTTGAGATTGGGGTTACTGTGGGTCATCAGAAGAGATTTTCAGGGGATAGTTATATACAAAGCTCTAGAGCTCATAAGTAGATTTGGCTGGAAAACCTAGAAAATTTGAGACCCACTATTCCATGTGAGAGTTTTGGCCATGGGTTAGATTATTCATGGAGATTGCTTATTACAAACATGAGAATAATGGCAAAAGCCTTAGTAATACCAATTTTTCAGAGATTGGCAGAAATAAATAAAGCCAAATTGGGATTGAGAGAGAGAGAGAGTATGTAACCTACAATTTAGGATGAACAATCCAACAGAAATGGGTGGTATGAACACCAGGGTATGAACATCATTCAAGAGGGAAGCCATCTTTAATGATGCCCAATGTTCTAGAGAAGTCAAGCAAGATAGTTCTACTTGTCTTTCTGAGAGTTCACTAAGCCTTCTATTTGTCTCAGATAATCCCTCAGAGTCTAATACAGAGCTGATCACAGAATAGACATCAATCAATATTTCAGTCAATGTTTCTTGAGGTAGACACTGTACTGGATTCCTCACCTTCAAAGAGTTTTCAAACTAGTTGTGGGAATCAGGTACAAATAAATACAACTGATGATTAGGTAAGGCTCTGATTGATGAAATGACAAGGGAAAGGGACAGGGAGTACATACTACAGAAGATTTAGGAGGGAAAGAGGTCACAAAGGATCACTGCAATCAGGAAAGTCTTCATGAATGAGAAAGCTCTCTCTCAGGCATCTTGGTTTGGATAGGATTGAGCTAAGAATAAAAGGGACTTTCCAAGGTAGTGACACTGACAATGTACAGATCTATAGGAAAAAGTCATACTTAAATCCCTACCAAGTCTGCCTGGGGCAGAATGCCCAAAAACAAAGAGATGACTTTTTCTATAGAATCTGTTATGTTATGAGCTGAAAACCTTAGAGAAAACTTTGTTCAATACCTTTGTTATTCATAAAAGGAAAAGACAATCCATAGAGACTAAATGTGTTTGAATTCACAGGGTAATCAAGGCCAGACCCAGTAGAAGAGAAAGTAAAAATAGATTATTGGTAACTCTGAAAAACAATCATGAATGTGCAAGTTTAAATGAACTCTGTAGACAAAGAAAAACCCTTGAAATTTTGGAAAAGGGACAAATTCAATATTAGATTAATCAATAGGCAGTGTGCAGACTTGATATGGAAAACAGGGAATTTGGGTGACTAACCAAATTTTCACCAGGGGTTTCTCATCTGAATCACAGAACACAAAAAAAGTAAATGATAATACTCTCTTCTTCCAAGAATGGTATATAAATATTATCAATCAGATGTAACAGAGAGGGTTAATTAGTTAATTACCATTATGCATCAGTACTGTAGGGACTTGGGGTCTATTCTCTTCTGAAATATTGACTGAGAAAGGTTTATAAAAGATAGAAAAGATGAGTGTAAAAAACATTGCAAAGGAGGTGGGGATGGAGCTCAGTGGTAGATCACTTGCCTGCTATGCTAGAGACCATAGGTTCAATCCCAGCATCAAAAAAATAAAAAATAAATAAAAGAATATGGTAACTGGTATTGTTATATTGTTGTCTTAGTAAGAGAAAGAAAAATAACTAATTATTTCTGTGTTAAAAGCTGGGAAACTGGGATTGTGCTATTAGATCTAAAAGATATTGTGAAGAGTATGGAAGTCAGATCTAATCTACAAAAAAATAAAAAGATAATAGGGGGCTGGGACTGTAGCTCAGTTGGTAGAGTGCTTGCCTAGCATGTGTGGCTTTGCTCCCACATAAAAATATAATAAAGGTATTGTGTCCATCTGCTATAAAAATATTTTTTTAAAAAGAAGATATTAGTGTGAAATTTTCTGAGATGACAATAAAGAATAGAAAAAAATAACATTTTTAACATCTGGAAAACTTGAATAATGGAAAAGTTGATTTTCTACTGATTTTCCTTTCATTTTTACTGATAGATACATATTATACTCCCAAAGCGATTCAAATTAATAATTTTTGTAAGACATGTTTATAAAATAAACTTAAGTATGTACACAAAAAGTCAGTTTCCAGTGACACTGGACTGTCAATGTAGTAGAATTGTAGAGGGTTGCAGAAGAACTCTTAATCGCTGAAAGATATTATTTAGCTTATGATGAAACAATAGCTGTGACAACAAAATTGGCATTTCTCTTTTTTGGCCAAGAATCAATAATGTCTTCCCACGAAATGAGGATAAAAATTGAATTTAGTTCTAATTACAGTTAAGTATATTTAAGTACACTAGCACCCAAACTTCTTGAATTTTTTTTCTGAATACGATTTCTCTTGGGCATATTTTGTTTTCCAGATGGTGTTCAGAAGTGGGGTCTGAGCCATTTGTGGTCATTAACGATCCTGTGACAGTTTTTACTAGAGGGTTATGGCCCAATTCCAAACTGAGTGATTTTATTCTATATCTGTAGCTGCTTCCTCCCTTTTCCAGTTAGGGAAGTCCTCAATTTATCTTCTCTACTGGTTTCACCTAAGAGGTATGAAGTATGAAGTTCTAGATAGAGGGAAGAATGTACAAAAAACTAAGTCTTTTGGTAGGTTTTCTTCTTTTCTGGGGGGTGGGGACAGGGGTGGGGTACTGGGTGCTTAGCCACAACCCCAGCTCTTTTTATTTTTTATTTTGAGACAGGGTCTCAGCTAAGTTGCTGAGGCTAACTTTGAACCTGTGAACTGCCTCAGCCTCCCTAGCTGCTGAGATGACAGGCATGCACCCAGCTTGTTCTTAAATTTCCCATGTAACTCTCCAAATAATTGTTCAACAATATGGAAACATAGGTCTGGCTGAGTTATCAAAAAACCATCACCTTATATCTTTCAATCAAAGGCTATCCAAACCCTGAGGGACACTGCATTAAGAAGATTTGTATGAAAGGCTTAGTCAAGTGAATATGCAATACCTACCTGAAGTCTCCAGAGGAGATTTTCCAGATGATGAAGAAAACATTTCCCTCTATTTCATTAGGGTTACTTCAAACAATGCTCTTAAGAAAAAAGGATGTTTGAATAAATCAACTCAGATTTAACTAAAGAAAGATAGTGAATTTTTTGAGTGATCAATGTCATTCTCCCCTTCTTTTCGAAATTCTCAAAATATTTTAGAAATTGGGCTGGGGATGTGGCTCAAGCGGTAGCGCGCTCGCCTGGCATGCGTGCCGCCCGGGTTCGATCCTCAGCACCACATACAGACAAAGATGTTGTGTTCGCCAAATACTAAAAAAAAATAAATAAATATTAAAAAATTCTCACTCTTTCTCACTATCTCTCACACAAAAAAAAATATTTTAGAAATATTAATCCAATAAAACTTGGGGGGAAAAATATCTTCAAATGTCCAGATGAAGATATAATGCAGGGGGTTTTGCAATGAATCATTAATCTTTCCTATCTCTCCAATAACGTATTTCTTTTCTTCATTGATTAAAAGAAATAACTTTGAAATGTAATGTGCACCCCAAATACACCTAACACCTATTCTTTTTCCCACATTAGTACCCTGAGAAGAGTCACTTTAGATAATCAAAGTGAGCCACCTTACTAATGCAATATGTACAGTTGAACTGCCATTCAACTAAGAAACTGGGAGCTTCCTTTAAAGAGAAATCTTCCTTCCTTCCTGTAAATAATGGAGGAATTTGAGTAGAACTACAGAATACATTTCTTCGGAAGCAGCTGTCATTAAGATCTAGTTTGGTCATTAAGAGGAACTTTCAATTCTTAGCTTATACTCAAAGCAGGAAAATTGGTCTCTGAACCAAGCCAAGGCAAAGTAAGAATGGGCAGAAAATGTGCATCCTAAGAGCTTCTTCTCAAGCTTAGTTCCTCAGCTAGTTATAGGGACTAAGAAATTCTAAATCCATTCTTAAAAGCAGCCAATTTCTGAGTTTGCTTAGCCTTTGAAGATCATTCCATTTATTTTTTTTTCTTTACCTCATCTGGCTCTTTTATGTAGTTATTAATGGGAAGATATTAGGGTTTTTCCAGTTTTCATTTAAAAATAGCATTTTAAATAATTATTGGAACTAAGATTACAAATAATGGATGTAAGGCTAATTACCAACATTCTACATTTAGAGCAAACTGGTGCATATGGAGACAACAGCTCAAAATTTTACAAAGTGCCAATTTGCTAAAAATAGATAAATATGGTGATGATTGCTGGAATTAATTCAAGAACATAAAAATGAAATGACTAATATCAAGGAGTAGCATTTCTCTCATATAAATTGAGTGGAGCTATTTTACACCAATTATTGCCCAATCCTTTTACAGAAATTGATCTTACAAAAAAAAAAAAAAAAAAGAACAAAACTACTTTGTGCCAAATGAGCAAGAGTATATGACAGCTAGAGCTCCTCTTAGTCAGGTGGTACCTCCCAGAATTAGGTTTCTGGGAAACAGTAAAAAATCTAGTGTTTACCCATCTCCAGGTTTAGAGATTGTTCCTGAATTTTTTTTTTTTAAGGTATATAAGCTCAGTTATTTGTGTGATTACTGCTTCCATTTTGAACCCTACCAATAGTAAGAGTATGTAATAACAAATTGAAAACAGAGATGGATATATAGAAATATTTCACAGGGTACTTTTTGTCAGCCAATTTGTCCTTTCATAGATTCACAGGGATGGGTTTCCAGAAACTATGTGACCTAGCTCTTCTTCCAATCAGGAAGGTCTGGCTCAGAGGTAGTAGCTAACCCAAGCAAGACCATTCAAATTCACTTATTATTATTCATTCTATTATCTATCTATATATCTATATCTCACTTAGAATTTTGAAGTGAGGAATCTAGGATTGTTAGTTTTGAATTGTTTTTGGATTGTTTTGAAGAGAATCTAGGATGATTAGTTACTGAGTCTTTTAACTGCAAGGCCCCAGACAGTTTTTTAATTCCTGCTGTTGCAGTTCCCAGATCTACCCTGTTTCCCACAGGCTTGGCTGTTGAATTTCTTCCTTTTATATGATCTCTAGTTTCCTTTCAGTAGTTTCTTTTTGTGAACCCTGAATGGCAGTTTCTGTAACCTGTCCTGAATCAAAGAACATATAAATAATAGAAGTGTCTGTATGGAGAGACAGAGATGAAGAGAGGAAAAGAGGGAGAGGTGGCTACAGTGAAGGGTTGCAGGTGATATATTAGGCCATCCACTAACTACCGATATAATTATATAAATTATCATTTCCTTCTGGGCTCTAGCTAGAAATTTCCAGTTAGCATACTTTTCTATTGCAGACTTTAAGAGTCCCCTACATAACAGTATTTTTGAGAAACAAGTATGATACTAATATTTTAAGGGAGGTGTTTGGTTATGTCGAATAAAATCTCTCACACTAATGATCTAACTATTATACTTTAAATATATTCCCAAATATTATCTGTGTATTTAAAACTCAGTTTCTTTGGATTGCACAATTCCATTGCTTGTATGAGAATTTGGAAAAACAATATTTATATTAAGTTGGTAACTTATCCCAATAATAAGCAGAGATACAGGAGAATTAAAATATCCTCTGTGGAGGTTCTGAGGACTTAGAAAACTATTTATGAGTTTTAGAGTTAAATTTAACAAGGTTTAAGATTTTATCCTCTTCTGATAAAGGTTTATTCCTAATGCATCGAGGAACCCTGAAACTGTGATGAAAGGTGCTCAGGTAATAATCTGGAGTCTGCTTCCAACCATCCTGCATCTCCATTTTCAATCTCCCAACAGGCTCTCCCTTCCCTCTCCACTCTTCTGCCTGACTGGGCCCTCATGTGATGGATGTGAGCACAGCATGTCTGGTAATCTTAGTGCTGAGAACCCAGTTTGGAGGTGAAGTGCGGGTGGGGGTGGGAACAAGCAGCACACTTAGCAAATGGAGAACAGAATGTAAAGGAAAGAGTAAAACAGAAAACAATAGATATTCATAATAAAATCTGGAGCTAACCACAACTGGAATATTTTCTTATCTAAATTTTATCACTGAAATTTCCGAAGGGAAATGATCAAGATGTACTATGCTCCCACCCATCGGCAGGTTTTACTTCACTTTGTAGAGAATGGGAGAGGGGTGAGGACAGAGGATGAATATCCCCTACAGAGAGTCAAAGGACTTCTTCTTTGAATAGAGTTGTACACACCTTAGGGATTGTTATGTAAAATTAATAATACCTTATTTTTGAAAAATACATTGTTTGCAAAACACTTTAATTTTTAATCACTTCATTTTACCTCATAATGAAGCCATCTACCAACCTAGTAAAAAAGGCAAGTCAAGATTCAGAGGGTTTCTTGTGCCCACTACATGGATGAATAAACTGAGGCTCAGAAAGTTGAAGTTACTTACCCAAGACCACAGGACAAGCAATTGGCAGAGCCAGGTCTAGAACCCAAGGGAAGGGTTTATTCCACTACAAAGACATGAAACAGGACATTAAACAAACAACATCTAAGAAAACAAGATCTGTAAGTAATTAAGGATAGGAAATTTGGAAGATCACATTGCCATACTAACCCAAATAGACTGCGGGTATGTCACTGTGACCTAAGCAGGCAGGAGAGGGAATTATAATTTTAACCACATCACCTTGTGAAAAGGACCAATAGACTTGAGTGTACATTTATACAAAGCCTGCTCTGAATAAATACACAGGAATGGTCTTCTGTCCCAGGACATCTCCTCTAATAACCCCTGATGACGGCCCCTCTCTTCCCACACTTATCCTTCAAACAAATTTTGTTGAGAATCTGCTATGTACTAGACATAGCTCAAAGTACCCATTTTGATTTAAACACTTATTTTGAAAGTTGTTCCTAACACACTTTTCTTAAAGTTCTCCTTCCATAGCCCCATCCACTAAACACTAGCATGAAATGGAATTACTTAATCAGAAAAACTTCACTGGGATCTAAGGGGAGGAAAGATGGAAAGGAAAACTCAGTGCCAAAGAGACTGGGAGCATTGGGCAAGATATAGAATAAAAGAATAGCGGTTAAGGAACACTACGCAACTTTGGCAGTTAAAAGAAGAACTTCACCTCTACATCACTTTGTTTTGCTGCTCTTCTTAAGGACATGGCCATGTCAGTCAGAGAAAACACACTATTTAATGTTTGGCAAAGGGTATTTTATGGAAACCTGTTGTTGCAATTTTCCCCATATATAGGCACAAGAGGCCTACTTTGGCATCCAAATCCCTTTAGTTTATTCAATCCTAAGGAAGACAAAACTGATCTAATTCTCAGGCATTTAGTACACTTTTGAGAGATTGCTTAACATTCACCCTCCCTTACTTCCTATGCAAGATGTTTATGGGTATTATTATGTGGATACTTCAGTGGGAGGAAAAAATATCTAAAGGTAAAATTAATTCTTGAGCACTCACCCCTATGTGCATTTTTTAAAGTTTTTGAGATCAATAAACAAATCAACTAAAAGCAACAAGAGACTGATTCAGGGTCATGTGTAATAATTGTGGAGCAAAACAATTGAGGCTCCAAAGGAAGGACACCTGAGGATCCAAGAGTGCAGTAGTCCTGTATTTAAATGAGGATTCCATTAAGCTTGGAAGGGTGGGCCTATCACTCTGGTTGATGAAGGCCAAAGACGTGGAAGGAAGGTTTCCACATAAGTTAAGGCAGTCTAGAGAACTACAGTGGACAAATGGGCTCATTGTTCTGCCTGCTTTCATAGTTGTCACAAGTCAATAACAAGAGTCAAGGATGATCAGCTCTACTTTATTTACTTATTTTGGAGTATTGGGGGTTGAATCCAGGGCCTCACACATGCCAGGCAGAGTTCTTCCCTTGAGCTACACCCCTAGCCTTTTTAAATTTTTATCTTGAGACAGCACCTAGCTAAATTGCCCAGGCTGATATCCAACTTGAATCATCTTGCCTCAGTCTCCGAGTCACTATTATTACAGGCATGTGCCATCCTGGTTGGCTGATCAGCTACACTTTAAAATCTCATGCCAATAGATTAAAAAAAAAAAAAAAAAACCTTATTAGTGATTCTGTCTGTTTAAATATGCCACACTTGTGGGAAAGGCTATACATCTGGTTCCATCCTCATTCAGCAAACAAATTATTCATAGTTAAAACCATTTACTTTAGGTATCAAGCAGTATGATAGGGACCAGGGATAGAAAAAGAATTAAGATTTTGTCCTTTTTCCTCAAGTAGCTCACAGTGTGGGAAAAAAATCAATTCTACATAGTAAAATTAGTGCCCATCAAGAAAGTACAAAATATAGTATGGTCACAAACAAGGTTGGAGAAAACCATTTGGGAAGTTAAGAGTGGTTTCAAACAGCTAACTCTTCCAGAAGAAATGGATATTGTCCAGGCTAAGAGGGAAGTATCATGTAGGCAGATGACAGTCAAGTGTGAGCAAAGGTACCAAGGCTGGAAATACTGATGTGGTGTCACAGGTGAGAAGGAGAAGGACTTCGAGGAGGGCCCTGGGAGGTTGGGCAAGACTAGCTTGTGCCTCCATGCTGAAGACCATGTATTTTAGCTTGTACTTAAATTGAACCATCATAGGATGTCCAAAGTAGTATAACCAGATCACCATTAGGTAAAGATAACTCCAGAGTTACGTGCAAGGAGAATGGGAAGACAAAAACATGGAGAAAGGAAATCCATTTCAACAGCTATTGCCTTGATGAGAAAGAAGAAATTCTGAATCAAATTGTTTATGTAAACAGGTAGGGTTGAAAAGCAGAGGAAATACTAGAAAGTCATTTTAACTGGAGTCAAGAATTAATAACTGGATGTGTGGGTTGAAAGAAAGAAGTATATTTGTGACTCCCCCCAGGTTCCTAGAGTGCTGAAACTGGATGGACAGTGTTTTAATAATAAGTGGAGTAAGGAAGACCAGGAGGGGTACATAACAGAGAACAGCACATTTGGTTTTATACATTCTGAACTTGGATGTCTTTGAAATACTTCAAGGGATCTTCATATGGATCAAGAGCTCAAGACAGATGTCTCATCTATGGATTTGGAAATCACACAGGGGGTTACAACTCTGGACATGGATGAGATCTTCTAATATTAGTTAAATAAGAGAAGTAGTAGATCCAGATTATGGGCTAGGAGGTTATTATTAATATTATGGGGAGAAGAGAGTGAGAGAAACCAGGAAAGCAGTCTTTGTAGGTCCTCTCTGAGAGGAGAAAGAGGAGAACTTTCAAGGGAGTGCAGTGAGAGTTTCCGGAAGGGGAGTGGACAAGAATGCCCTTGAGAGGTTACCCTGGGGGTGGTGCCCTTTCAGAACGTCTCAGTGGGATTCAGGGAAGCCTCATTAAAGCTGGTGGAAGAGTTATTAGGGAGCCATGAAAAAAAAAAAAAAAAGAAGAAGAAGAAGGTTCCTTTTAGGAACTTTGTTCCACAAGGAGGGTGGGTGAGATGGAGCCCTGTGCAGATCGGGATGTAGAGTCAGGAGAGGATCTTTAAAGATAAAAGAGATGAGCATATTCATGGGCTGTGGGGAGAAGAGTTAATACAGCTTGTGATAAGGAACTGGGAGGAGGGCAGGAGGGAGTCAGGCCCCAGATAAAAGAGGAGTAGAAGAGTACACAGAGCTTCACCCAGGATCAGGAGGAACTAATCTCTAACAGAAAAGGTCACACTAAGTAGGCACCACGTGATAGTTCTGAAAAACTGGTGATTCTGTCAAGCCTCCCATTACAAACTTTAGAGAAAAATTTCTTACAGTTGATCTTTGGTTTCACGTAAATTATGTTTAATCTTTATAAAAATCCTTTAAGATAACCAGGGTGGGTTTGATGGGTTTTGTTGTTTATTTTTTAGTCCCCATTTGTCAGGAGGAAACAAAAACCCAAGGGGAACCATGTGATTCGTTGGTTCAAGATCACAGAATCAATGCATAGCATCAACTAAGGGCTCACCCAAGAGCAAAATGCTCTTCCCAACACCTCCAAGCACATTAGGAAAAGTTCATTACAATGGCACAGAAATGCAAAGGGGAAAATTCTTGTGCAGGTTCCACTTCTTTGGTTCACAACAGACTCTGCTGGAGGTCCAAATGCCTCTATTCTAGCAGGGAGGGAAGTGAAGAGTTAAATGCTGTGCCTTCCCTTGAGATGAACTGGCTACCTGCATTCTTTGAACTATTTATAAAGGGCGACTTTAGATGTGTCTTGCTTTATCAACTTGAACAAGGAGAACATTGGGTTAATATATATGTTCTATTATTCTCTGAAAGACCCCCCCACCCTATCCTTATGGGCCAGGTAAAACTGCAGTCTGTGGATGAATTCAGCCTCAGGCACATCACTGACAACTTCACCATGATGGAGGGGAAGGAGACCCAGAGCCCTCCTGGTGAACAGGAGCTTCCCTTTAGCAGGAAACATCAAAGAAGGTTTCTGTAGTTTTCGCCAGCTCAGCAAGAAAGAAAATTAACCCCCTGTTTTCTCATTCCAGTATGGGGAGAGAGGCACAGGGAACAGAGTTCCACAGATTTCCCTCAGCAGGAGAGATCAGGGCTCATTGTGTATTCACCCTGGCAAGGGTTAGGAAGAATTACAGAAGTGAACACATTTCTAGAATCACCACGAATTTTCTAGGGTTCTCTGTGAGATCAAATAATTGGGTAGAAAAAAAAATGCTCTTTAAGTAATTTCTTCTGATAAAATTTGGAAATGTGTGGTGGAAACCACAATTTTAAAAAATGAGCAGCTTCAATTATATTAAGTAGAATGCCTCCATTTAATTAATTCACTAAATCCCTGGATGACACTGGGTGTGGCTCAGAGAGATTTAGGAGGAATCCAATTCATCACTAGGAAGAAGGTCTGCACCAGGCAGCCAGACTGTGTCCTTCTACACCTTCCCCACCCTGCAAGGGTTGCAGATAGGTTTGAATTCCAACCACACATCACCCTCTCAAAAATAAGAATTATTTGTTGTATGAAGAAAAAAGCAGGTGTCAGCAGGGTTAAGGACTGAGGAACAGAGGGGTTCCTTGCTTGCAGTGTATTCTTCATACTTCAGTTACAAACTAAAGTCACTGTTTTTAAACAAAGGAAAAATTTCACAGTTTTCTTGCTTTGTAGACATACTTCACACCTTACAAGTTTTTAATCATCTGCAATATGTGTGGTAATTGAGCTAAATTTAAAGAAAGCCCCAAGATATTTGAAAATCATAAACCAATAAAATCCCCAGGATTCTTTTCTCTTTTGCCCATTTCTTTACTATCTTTTCATGTCCATCCCACTCTCTTTCTCTTCTTCTGCTATAAAAATCTAGAGTGCTAACTAATAGCTAATATAGACCACTTCTGCTTTCTCCTTACCCATTGGCAATGTATTACAACTTAGAAATCTGAGACTGCTTCTTTATACTGCTCAAGTGGAAGAGGAAGGAAGTGCAAGCCCTCCAGCCCCCTCCCACGTTTCTGCTGGATTTCATGGGTGTGGCAGAGTTTAGACCTTTGCAGGTCTGTGCCCTTGTTTCATTCCCTGTTAAGGACTAGGATGATGAACAGATGTCAGAAGAAGGATGGACACCACTGGATTCTGCCATGAATGATGATAGAGGATCATTTCACCCACAAGCAAGAAGCTTGCATGAGACTTAAGTATTCACACTATATAAAATGCCAGTCAGTGTAGTGTGAGCCCACACCCTGAATACACCATTTCCTTCGGTCTGATTTAATAGTATCTCAAACACTGACAAATGTGAATGATACCTAACGGTGTTATATAGGAGATGTGACCAGTTCACACATAAGTACACATTTATATAATGTATGCCTTAAAAGGACCATTTCTATACCTTTCACTTGCTCTTTTGCATATGAATGATGCTGAAACATAGGAAGGCATGGAAACCACATAGTACATGCATGACTGTTACATATGAAGTATGCGGATGCTATACACATTTACATGCAAATTTCTACAACTACTTAAACACACAATTTCATCTTCATCACTTTGCACATCAGTGAATTCTTAGGGCTGTTGACAAGGTAAAACCCGAGTGAAGGTGGCTGTCCTCATTTTGGGAAGGGAATTCCATTAGCCCCCATTTCCTTTCTAAAAATCTTATTTTCCTTTATCAAAGAAGATATTCATATACCTGCATATGTATAAATAGGGTGGGAACAAGTTGTAAACCAGTATATTTTTCTTCCACAGCATTAAAGCTTTTTTAATGAACAGCACTGGCTTCCTTAGGGCTCCGCCTTCCTAAATTTTATTTCCCCAGCTCAGCAGTGGGGTAACCTTAGAACCTTTTTTTGACAGTGTGCTTAACCCAGACACCTGTGTCTATTATATTTATATATTAAAATGAAGGAAGACAAGGGGAGGCAATGTCCTAGTTTTTAAAATGATCCAATGGCAGCATCCGTCTCTGGAACCAAAGAGTGCTTTACAGAAATGCTGCAAATAGCCACCCCACCCCCCAAGCTGACTTTTCTCCAAACATCCAAGGATGTCTTCTACTTCATTCATTCATTCATTCGTTTTGGCCTTGCCTCTCCACCCACTGCTCTTACATTCTGCTTCTCTCTTCCTCTTCCTTCTCCTTCATCCTCACTCCCCACCCCTCCTTCCAGGGCGCTGGCTAAATTCAAGGCTGGCAGGCTGTTTTTTCTCCACTCTCCTCCACTCCCTTCGGATTCAAGGAGTGTATTACAAATTGCTCAATTTCCAATACCTGCTCAGGAATAATACCCAAATCCCATCTCTTGTACCCCAGCCCTAAGGCAATCAATCTGCAAAGGGCTTCCTTAAGGAAGTCTGCCCCCCACCCACACCCACACCCCACCCCGGCAATGGGCATGTATACCACACACACACACACACACACACACACACACACACACACGCACACACCCACACCCCACACCCATTTTTCTCCTTAACCTTTGCCAAAATCACTCAAACGTGTTCCAACAAATGTTAGAAGGCTTCTTTTGGGGAATGTCACTGCACTGTTACTGCGGAATACGGAACTCGTCATTCCTCCCCACCTTCACCCCCAATCAAGTTTCCAAAATGTCTTTCAAGAAATAAGTGAGCAATTGGAAATGGAAGAAAAATCTAGGCAGTGGGGGAGGGAAGGAAGAGATTTGGATTCTTTCTAATCTTGGATGTGTCCCTCTTCCTGATGAAAATGAGTCACCATGCTTATTATCCAGGGTGCTAGCATGTCTCTGGTCACTGATAATCCAAGGAGAAAAGCAAGGGAAGGGGAATAGGAAAAAGACCTGGTTTCCAACAGGTAATACCCGGCTCGGCTTGTCTTTCCCATCCCATCGGAGCTCAAAGCTCCTAGGGGCGTGGTCCACCCTCTTCTCCGACCAGCTGGTGCACAATCGGCTACTGATTTTAGGAAGGGGATTTTCCCCTTCTACACAACCAATTTCTCCCCCAGCCCCAGTGGTCTTGAGGTTCTCTTTTTAAAAATCCCAAATCATAGTTTCATTCATTCATTGAAAAATAAATAAATAAAATCTGCACATGCTTTTTCCATGAATACCTGAGCCCCTTTGAAGCTCATGCACACAGGAAATAAGGCATCTTCCGCAGCACATGTGAGAAAATTGAACGACCGAACCGGCAATACTCAACCCTGAATATAATTCCCTCAACCCTGCTTTTTGCAAATAATATAAAGGATCGCCTTCCTATCTTGTAGGAGAGCCCACGTCTTCCCCACACCCCTTTCTACATCCACACCCTCGAAACCAGAGACCTAAAACGCTGAGCATTTACTAATAGTCAAAAAAGCAATCGTATTTCTAGCCAAACGGGCATATTTTCCACACTTATCCTAATTAGTAGCAGCATTCCAAAACCAGAGCATGAAAGGCAGAAAAGAATAAAAGCTGGGATGCAACCATCAGTTACCATATGCTAAGGAAACGCGAGCACCATGCCAGAGCAGAAGCAGTTAAAATATTTTTTTCTGCCTTTACAGGAAAATACTGTACTGTGGTAATTTCACAACAGCAAGAAGTAAAAATCTTTAGCTCTACCTGTTTGGTTCTTCTCATACAGCACAGCATGGTTGTATCGTCCCTTGCCTTCTTCCTGCCTTCTCTCCTTTCCTCCTCTCTCTTTCTTATTCCCCCCCTCTCCACCTCTTTTCTGCTCGCTTGCTCACTCGCTCTCTCGCGCTAGCGCGCTCTCTCTCCCTCCCTCCCTCTCTCTCTCTCCCTCACACACACCAGGGCAGTTAGCAGCAACTGTAAGGTCCACAGCTATTGCTCATCGCACATGCTCGCTCTCGCTTTCTCTCTCTCTCTCTCTCTCTCTCTCTCTCTCTCTCTCTCTCTCTCTCTCTCTCTCTCTCTCTCTCTCTCTCTCTTCCTCCCTCCCTCTTCTCTCTTCTCTTCTTTTCCCTCTTCTCCACCCGCCCCAGATCCCTGATTTTTCTTCTCTCCTGGTCTCTTTCTCAGAATTGTTCACTAGCTTTCAATGACTAATCACTTCCTGTAGCCCCTACCCCATTGGAAACAGTCGCCCCCTCCCAGTCCCCTGCCAGCCTCATGAATATTTAAACACCTCCAATCTGGACCCAATTACCCACCGACTTTCCCACTGCACTGGGAGGGTGGGAGGGTGGGAGCAGTGCAGGATATTCCAGCCAGTTCAAGAGATAGGAAGGAGTATATTTTAGGGAATAGTGGCCTGGTGCATGAATGCTTGTATTTTTTCCTCCATCTCTTCTCCTTTTTTCCTAATACCATAAAAGCAAAGAACAGCTAATCAGCTGCTACTTATATTTTATACCCAGTTAATAATTGTTAGTGTTCAGTTCCCTTAAAAATACACTATATGTATACTCTCCTCAGTATATGCATAAACTAAGACAAATACAAGCATGTAATAATCCTAGGTATACATGACTACACCTTCTACATGCTTCAATATTCTGAAGAATTCCACACGAATATATAGCATTTAAACACTCTAAGCACTGAAATTTGAAAATAATAGTTAATGTTTAGGAATGAACATCTATATCTAAAATCACTTTTTTTTTCTCAATGTTGATACACTTAATTGAACATTGTGGGTTTTTTCTTACTTTACTGAAATAACTGAGCACATGTGAACAGCAGCTCTGTGTAATATTGATGGTGATATTTTACAATTTGGGCAAGATGAATGCATGAAAGTAAAGTCACCTGTGAAGAGTAGAAGAGACACATCATGGGGCTGGGCCCAGTAGCTCAGGAGGCTGAGACAGGAGGATCTGGAGTTCAAAGCCAGACTCAGCAAGGTGAGGCATAAACTGTCTCTAAATAAAATTTTTTTAAAAAAATAGGGCTAGGGATGTGGCTCAGTGGTTGAGTATTCCTGAGTTCAATCCCCAGTACCAAAAATAAAATAAGAGACATATCATGAAACAAACATCAATTCCTTCTGTGGTTTCTCATAATTTGGGAGGGGGGTACATGATTGGTAAAGTTCATATAACACAATTTTTAGATATTTAGTGCTATGTGGGTTTGGGAAGCTCTTTGCACCTAATTTTCTCATCTGTAAAATAGGGATCATAACGTCAGCCTTGCCAACATGTTATAGAACCCAATAATATAATGTATGCAAAGCACAAGAGAGCCTCTCTTAATGCATAGCAACTTCACCCCAGACTATTTTCCTGGAAGTTTGATGGTGTTTTCAAATGACTATCTCAAAGAACTTTTCAAACTATTTCTCGTTGTTCATTAGTGATGACAAGCATCTCTAATTAAACAGCTCATATTCTTTTTAGTCTCTTCTAGACATAAAGCTGTTTAATAGGTGGCAACCAGACAGCTTGTTACCATGCATATTTCAGGATCACTGAGCACAATAGGTGCTTAATGCATTTTAACAAAATTCAAGATACACCACCCCCACCCCAGAACAGACTCAGAAAGACATGCAGAGTTGATGGGTATAAACAGAGGCTGATGATTATCAGTTATCTATAGGGCTCTCCCAGATTCAGTCAGATTCAGACCAGTTGATCTTTTCTTTTCAGTTTGCATCTAAGTTTTCATAGTTTATGATAAAAGTTAGAAATCGATTCTGAGTTGAATGGTTGTTTAATTTTTGCAATTTGCCTGGTTAGAGCTGAGCTTTCAAAAGAAGCCTTCCATGAATTTAAGTGATAAAAGAGGGCAAAGGATGGATTAGAAATGGCTCCCAACTGAGACATTCCAGCTGTGGATTAGGATCCTCCTGCTAATGGCTAGAAAGTGAAGAAGGAGCAAAGGGGTGGGGGCTGTGGGTAAAAGAGAAGAAATTGCTTCTTTTGGAGTTTAAACAGGCATATATAGCATGATTGATCAGATAATTTCATTAGTTGTGTGGCCAAATTTAAGGCCAAATTTAAGAGTGGGGTCAATTTCTTTCTCTTTCATTGTACTCATCTCAGCCTTCCCATCTATACTTTCTTTCCCTTTTATTTATTGGAAGGAACCTTGGAAATGATGTGATATAACGAAGACAGATAAACTGGACTCAAAACCAGGCACAAACATTGATGGATTTTTTGACTAAGTACCTTAAACCATGCAGTTTAGCATCAGTTTCCTTATCTGTGTCCTTATCATCTAACACATTGTGAAAGAGGTGCAAACATTTATTCAATTTTGATGGGATATAAGACAAATAAAATTTAGGTGCCTTGTCATCAACTGATAACAGGTCACTCAACTGATAACAGGTAACACTAGGACTCTAATATCCTTTCTACCACTCAAACTGCATCACCACTCAATAGGCTTCTGTACCTTGTTACTTCTGGTCCTTAAGAGATTAAAATACCAAGTAGAAGTTTTTATGTTGAAATGAAATCAAAGTCTACTGATTAGGCCCAACCCTTACCACCCAAGCCTCATAAACAAACTGATACCTTCATCCAATTGAGAGCTCCCATCTATTTCAAATCAAAGGTCAGCTCCTTCAAACTCTCAGTTACCTCAGTGTGTAGGATCATCAACATCTTGACATACTATTGGGAACTTCTATAATTCTATCCCAAGAAGGGAACTCGGGATTCCAAACTCTTTTCAAATAATATGAAATCAATTCCAAGGTATTTCTCTAGGCAATGGAGATCATGGGATGGCAAAAGAATATGGAAGAGCAAAGCACACATTGATCTGATCTTGGAAAAAAAAGATATGTATCTTTTATAACTATATGTAAAATAAGGAAATAAAACCAGCCATAGTTGTTCTTAATCCCTACCAGGCAACTACCTAATGAATTCACTAATGTTTATGCCTTTATCAACAGTCTCAGAAAATGCATAGTCTTAAGCCTCATGACTGAACATTACAAAGTTTTATATTGGTAGATTAATTAGTGGGATTATCAGCTATTTTCCTGACTATGTCAATAATATCATTCTAGAAAAAGATGAAGGCCAGGTTCCAGTTCCACTCTGGGATCTTTTTGAACTTCATACTAAATTGATAGTGTTTTCAAAATCCAGAAGTCATTCCGCTTTCCTAATGACTAACAAACAGAAATAAAGAGCCAGGTGCAGTGGCACACACCTGTAAATCCCAGCAACTCAGGAGGCTGAAACAAAAGGATTGCAAATTTGAGACCAGCCTCAGGGAGACCCTGTTTCAAAACAGAAAGCATTGGGGATGTGGCTTAGTGGTTAAGTGCCTCTGGGTTTAATCTCCAAGAAATAAAGAAGTAGCATTTAAGAAAAGAGAGTGTCAATGGTTCAGGTAGAAAATATGTTTTTTCTTTATTTTTTAACTATTTTGGGGGGTTGTTTACAGTTAAATTGCTTAGGGCCTTGTTGAATTGCTAAGATTAGCCTTGAACTTGTTATCCTTCTGTTGTGTCTCAGTCTTCCAAATTGCTGGGATTACAGGTGTGTACCATCACACTCTGCGATTTTTAAACTCTTAGCCTTAGACTTTTACCTGATGTATTAGTTTATTAGGGCTACCATGAAAAAGCATTAGAGACCGGGTGGCTTAAACAACAGAAATTTAGTTTCTCACAGTTCTGGAGTCTGGAATTCAAGACTAATTGTGCCACTTGGCTTGGCTTTCTCTGGGAGCTAGAAGGGAAGTATGTGTCCAAGCCCTCTTGCTGCCTTTCCACATGCTGTGGCCATTCCTAGGAGCACTGTGCACCTCTGGTGTCTGTTTCTGAATGTTCTATTCCTCTTACAGAGACAACAGCCAGATTGAATTAAGACCTACCCCTACGAAAAAGACCATTTAACCTTAATTATCTCTTTAAAGGTCCTAATCACAAATACAGCCATAGATTGCTGGGGGTTAGAGCTTCAGCATATAAATGGGGGTTGGGGTTGGACAAGACAGTTGACCATAACTCCTGCATCCTCTGTCAACACTTGCTGACTTCATTTACTTACTCAGCCTTTACTAAATTTGAAAAACCCTCCTGCCCTCAAGGAGATACACATTTATGGGAAAAGCAAAACATGCTATTTAAACAAAACATGATTCAGTGTCAAATGTGTGCTATAAAAATTCAGAACAGGAAAGAAACCAGGCCTACTAGGACTGGCCTTTCCTTTTATGATTAGAACAAGTAGGGAAGACATAATGAGTTTTAGAGAAGAAAAGGGGATCCATTTGAAAAGGCCAACCACACAAATAATCCCTGCATGATAAAGGGACAGTCCCTGTGCCAGTAAGGGGCAGCTGTGAAGGGCAGTAGTAGGAGAAAAGGTTGGAGGTGGGGATTAAGTTTTGATTAAGAGGAACCTTAAAGATTGGACAAGAAAAAAAGAAAAAAACCAAAATCTTGTCATTTGTAACAACACGGATAGAACAGGAACTCAGTATGTTAAATAAAATAAGCCAGGTCCAGAAATACAAAGATGTCATGATCTCACTCCTATGTGAAATCTTAAAAAGTTGATCTCATGAGTTGAGAGTAGAATGGTGGTTACCCAAGGAGGTAAGGGAAAGGAGGGATGAGAAAAAGAGGATCAACAGGTATTAGGTTACAACTGGAGAGGAGCAAGAAACTGATGTGTCATTGCACAGCAGGCTGACTGTAGATAAATAGAATGTGCAGTACATTCCAAAAACTAGAAAAAAAAATTCAGAGGTTTTCACCATAAAGACATGATATATATTTCTGACAGTGTAGATATATTTAACCTGATTTAAACAATGCACAATGTATATATGTAGTGAAACATCACATAGTACTCTATTAATATGTATAGTTTTTATGTTTATGTATCAATTTTTAAAAATCAATAAAAAAAAAAAGCTTAGGGGATATTCTGGTTTCTTAGGATTTCCATGATAAATTTCCGCAAATGTGGTGACTTAAAATGACAAAAATTCTTTCTATCTGACTTAGTATTTCTAGCCTCCATTAGACTGATCTCCTCTTAAGATTCTTAAATTAATTATACCTGCAAAGATGTCAGTTTTTCCAAATAAGGGCACATTCAGTGGTACTATAGGTGGCTATAGCTTTTTGAGGGACACAAAAACCAGTACAAAAGATTAGATTCAAGGACCTTGTATGTTCCAGGTGTCACATATTGTGTGCTTTGCATATTTTGCTTCCTTTATTTCACAGGACGTACCTAGGAGAAAAGGAAAATGAAAGGACCAAAAATTGTATGGAGATTTAACGTAGGTAGCCTGAAGAATAAGAACTCAGAAAATAGATGTGAGGAGTTTCAGAAAGGGAGATAGTTTTATGAGGAAGGCGATGAGTTGTGCATTTAATAGAAATATTGAAATGATCCAGTGTGAGACAGCATTAGATTATAAGAAACAAGACACAGAATTGTCTTTCCATGGGTGATTGTTGGAGCTATCCAAAATAATTCATTTTCTGAGCTACCATGTGCTACTGAAATCAGAAGACCAAGGAATAAACTTTTAAAATGTTCAAGATTAAGTAACCCAAAGACAGGATCAAAAAAAAAAAAAAAATCAGATGGAAAGCTAAAGGCAAAATTATTCTCCAAAATGCTTGAGAAAAAAAATCTTAATTGTCATCTGCTTAAAATTGCATTTATAAATTCAACTGGCTGGTCATTATTTAAATACTTTTTCAACTAAAGATAGCTAGGAGTGATTTCATAAGTATTCATAGGTAGAACTATTCACAGAATAGCAAATCTCTTTCTAGGGGCAGGGCACTTTCTATTCTATGCTTTCTTAATATGTTATTCTCAAACATCCTGAATGGACATAATTCAAGATCCATGACAATGGTTCATCAGAAAATTATATCTCATCAAGACCCAAGATTTAAAGTAGGACACCATGGAAGACATTATTGAATATATCTTTCTGCCAAAATGGAATAAAACAAGAAACAAAGCCCCAATAAAAATCCTTAGCTCTCAGTTGTTGAATTAACAAAGCATATGGTTTCCACACCTTCACCACTACAGCAGGGCACCATCCACACCTGGATGTCTTATGGGCATCTAAAAGGTGAAGAAGTACGGCAGCAGAAACCACAAAATTAATCCTTGTTCTACATAAATCAAGATGCAACAATAATGATACCTAAGAGTGTACAGGGAAATTTTTAATTCTCCTGCAGACATATAAATACTCTTAAAGAGCACTCAGAGCCTTCTATTTGGAGCACAACTCTCTACATTTGTTAGCACCAAACCAACCATGAATATAGATTCCTCATGCATACTATGTCCCTTGGGTTGGTAGTGAGCTGTATAGTGGAGGGTGAAGTCTCTCTCAGTAGGAACTTTAGAACTGGGTATTCAATTCCTTGAATTCAATTGTAGTATTTAATTGAAATGCATAGAGATGTCTGATAGATACTACAATCTCAAACTAAAGCTGACCTTGACAGATGCCATCTTTCTTTAGATTCAGTGTTAGTGAAGTGCTACCTCATCCATCATTCACTGAGTCATCATCACATCCTTCTTCTTCATCACTACCAACATTCCACTACCAACCAGTGTTCACTATCTCCAAAATATTCTGTCCATCTTCATCTCTGAAATTTTGTTTCAAATCTTTCTTTTCTGTTTCTTATTCCATTCTCTTCTCTCAAACTTTCAGTATTCCTTGCCAAGACTAATACAATAGCCTTTTTATTCTCTATTTTGTGTATATCCACATTTGAGTTTTGCCTTCCTCCCAGATAGATCTACTTAAAATAATATTCCTCCTTATACTTAAAATCTCTCTGGATCCTTATGTCATAATTAGTATCTTATTTTTATTGCACATAGAGTCTCCTGAGGATCTTGTTAAATATGCAGATCCTTTGGACATCTTTAACAAATAATTGAACTCAATAGATGTGAGATTGGGTTTAGAATCTGCAGTGTGTATAGTTACACTCAGATATTTTGATAGAAATAATCTTGTGTCATATTTTGAGAAAGAATACTCTGAGGAAAAAGGCCCAAGCTGAATCCTATAAAGCATCTTTTACTACTCCAACTATGTCGTCAACCTGAGCTCACATTATATTTCACGATATAGTGAATAGTCCAACGAACAAATCATCTTATTTCAATTTCTTTAGGACATTCTATTTCACATACTTAAAAAACTCACCTACTTTATGAATGTTGAAAACTGAATAAGCTTTAACCAGATAATCATAAATTTCTCTTAAAAGCCTTCCTTGAACCCCAGAAGTGGATTTCTAATTCTCCTGGGTACCATGGCATCCAGTCAGAGCATAGATTATTATTGGTACCTACCACTCAACTGTGAATCCTTGTTTGCAGGGATCTTCTCTTATTCATCTTCATACCCCTAACACCTGGCCCAGTGGCTGGCACCTAATAGATATTCAGTAAATATTTTCTGTCTGGATCTGGAAGCCTAGTCCGGGATACTATTGCCAGACAAAGCCTGCCAAAGGCTCCCAGGCAAACATGGCTGCATCTGGTTCCAAGGAGAGTTTTGCCTCTATGATATGATGTCACCATCTTAATTAAGCTGATAGCACTTCAGTGAGACCTTGATGCCAGAATTCACCCTACTTCCTCTAGGCAGAAAAGATTTCTGAAGACAGAAACTGGACAATTTTGAAGATCCTCTAAATCTGTGTTTATCTTTCCAGTTTCATGTCCAGATTCATGTCAAGTCCTGTCATAATTTCTCCTTCCAGCATACCCTAAAGGCCATATGAATCTCTGAGTAGCTAATATTCCAGAGCAAAGAGAGGGAATCATGTGCTAGCAGCACTAGGTGATAAGATGAGAGGCATGTAGCCCATAATCTAAGACTTGACACCTTGCTATAGAGGAAGTTTGTGGTTACCAGGGTGAACAAATCTAACTCGATGGCTTATTCATTAAGCAGAAGATGTGAAAAAAAAAAAAATCCCACACTACATTATACCAACCTCTTCCACCAGCACACTATCAGAGTCTGAAATCACAAAATTTCATTTAGCTTGGTCACTAAAGGAACCACAACTTTTCACAGACCTCTTTTCTAGTCCCCATTCAGTATTGTCATCGTTTATTTACCGTAGTTTATTTACTTTCTTCCCTGGAAGGTATATTTCTGGGTGGCAATACCATGTCTTAGTTTTTAAATTTGTTCTTGAAATTTCCAACATGGACATATAAGAGTTTTGTGGGATCTCAAGCTTATATGATTCAGAGGGACTTCCTTAAGAGAAAGAATAAGTTAAACATGCAATGAATATTTATTTAAACAAGGAAAGAAATCACAAGTTATATGTTTTTAAAAATTAATAACTACAACTGATATCACAATATTCAAGAAATATAATATTTTATAATAACCATCTAACACATCTCTATAACATTTTTTTAGCTACAGACTCTTTGATCACCTCTTTCTATGACATTGGCTTTGTAATATAAGTTTTGAAAGGCAAATGGAAATATGATATCATCTTTCTTCTAACATAGTTGATTGATTTGCTTTTATTACTCAGAATTAGAGGTTTAAAACATGAATCTTTATGAACCGATGTATTTGCTGTGTAGGGCAAGAGCAGTAGTACAAAAACATGGGAATTCTGAGAAATTCTATTTTGAACAATTGTTATTGAAAGAGAAAAATACACGTGAAATATTTATAATTGTATATGTTACCTTATCAAATTCATTTCTGACAGAAAGAACTTTGGTTTTGATTAGGTTTCAGTGAGACCTGATTCTCCCATTTAAATTTTTTAAAAAATATTTATTTTTTAGTTATAGTTTAATACAATACCTTTGTTTATTTATTTATTTTTATATGATGCCGAGGATCTAACCCAGGGCCTCACGTGCACTAGGTGAGCGCTCTACCACTGAGCCACAACCCCAGCCTCCCCCCTTTAAAATTTTACACAGCAGATGACTGGAAATTTTTCTTACAACTAGCTTCTGGATTCATTCATTCCAAACCTTGTTTATCATCGTAACCATATGACTTGGGGGACAGGTGATATAGGACATATTCATGTTGTAATTCAACCTTTGGCTCTGCACTTCTGACTGACATGCCTAGGAAGTTGTCACACTGTTTCTTAATGCCTTTCCTATTCCAAGATGGTGAGTGATCGATCATTCTATATAAAAGCTCCTAGGAGAAACATAAATATATTCCATTGAAAACAACCTACACTAACACCAGTGTAACTCCTCATCTTTGCACTGGTTCCCCAAATTACCAACAGACATTCAATACAACCTGACATGAGGAAAAATGTTGTAAAGGGCAAAACATAGTGGAGAAACTTAGCAATCTTAATGGATTTGTATTACTTTACCATTTCAAGTTTTAAACAAATGCACACCCATGTGGCACATGGCCCATCCAAGTGAGGAACCCTAAAGGCTTCATTACTTCTTGGTTAATCTTCTCCGGTTTCTAGGATCAAGTACAGAGTATTAAGTCTTCCGTAAATAATTAGGAAAGAAAATGAATGAAATAGCAATGGAGAGATTATAGAGGAAAAAAAAAGGAAAGTAAAGGTAGAAAATGGGACCAAATTTTAAGCATTGATTTTCAGAGTACTCAATTATTTCATCTGCAGTAGTTATTGGTTCTACACAGCCTTGACATAGGCTGTTACCATTTCCTTTATATCCTGAACTCGTGCCATTCTAAACTTCCTTCTGGAGTGCACATGGCTTGGAGAAATAATGAAATACGACCTTCCTGGTGGGCTCAAACATAAAGCTCCTCATTTGGGTTCCATTAAATGCCAGCTGCTATCACATGGGAACTAAAGGAGGAGTCCTGTTCAATGACTATATCCCTACATCTGTCACCTTATATGTTCTTTAGAGTCTCATGGTAGTTCTTCAATTTTGATACCTCCTTCTAAAATACGCTATTTTCCACAGACTGCAGCAGGGTTGGGAGATTTCATATACTAAGCAATATGTAGTGGTTGGATAGGAGAGATTTCAGATATATAGCTTCATATTAATTTGCTTGTCTTTACTTGAAGCACTGATAGATTTACTGACTTTGATATTTTTTTCAAAGATGGCAGTTTGTCCTATAATCCAGTCTCTCGGGTTATTTTTCCCCATATACTTTGTTTCACCCACTATGATTAATTATCTCAAGTCCAAAAGAGACCTTTTTGCTTAACAGCCTATGTCCTTTTATGTCTGAAATCCAAGTCTACCCTTCTTCTTTATACAAATATTCTTTATGGTGAAGTTATTTGAAGCACGCTTGGAGATGCTAATGTACACTGTCCACATAATTTTCATGAACAAACTTCTCCATTCTTAGTTCTTAAGGCTCTGGGATAAATATTCCCAATAATTCTTCATTTTATTTTCCTTTAAATTGTTTCTAGTATCTGATCATTCCTCCAAAATTCCTGTTTTAATTTTCAGTTCTCTACTGCCAAGCTCTATGTACCAAGTTCTTTATTACTTCCTTCATCTCAAAATCCTAAACTTCTCTAAAATTCAACCATTCAGGTATCCTAAAATTCTTTGTGGATTAAAGTACCTCTCTCTCTCTGAGATTCTAAGCAAAATTGGCATGTGATAATTCTCCCAGTTTCAACTGCACTACTCTTCAGTCCATAGCATAGTCTCCCTAATCCACATATAAATGATGAGTTTTTGGAAAGTGATATTGTATTTATATTAGTTTATCTTTGTCCATTTCTATGGATTACACAACATTGGAAAGTTAGAGTTTGTTTTTAATTGAACTTCAAAAATGTCATATTGTTTATCTTCCTGCCACTAACTAATCACTCCAAAGTTAATTTTTTTCTTAAACCAAGGGAGACTTTTATTAAAGTTTTGTCTATCTTATTCCTGATATCTGTTGTATCAGGATCCTCCTTCCCTTGAGTTAGTAAATTGTCATCTTTGGGCTTCCATCAAAGTGGATGTGTTTAATGGTCTGAATCACAATGAGGATGTGGGCTCCCTCTTAATAAGCCTTGAAATAATTAGCTTCACAGAAATTGGTCCCTGCATGCCTTCAGTCATTTGCATTGCATGCCATTGAACTTCAAAGATTCCAGGTTAGACAACATCTATAAGATCCTGGGCACAGCTCCCCATTTGATGTTAGCAAATGATAAAACATCTTGTGCTGAAGAAAAGTGTGTTACTTTCAAAGTTTTTCATTTTTAACTTTGGACAACTGTCGGGATATTCTTTCCTATAGAATCTATTTGTGTCCCTGCTTGGTTCATCTGTTAGTCCAGTTTGCATGCATTGGGGCCACCACAAATAAAATCTTTCACACATTATCTCAGCAAGTTTCTCAATACAATTCATTCTTCTTCCCTGAGTCTTCTGCATGGTAAGCAACTTTGGAGCTCATTTAAGAAGATATTGAATTCCTCCACTTTGGAGGTTACCTTATCTCTTTTCAACATACTACCATTCATCTCTATTCCTTAAAATGCAGCATCCATAACTAATAATTATAACTGGGGTGAGAAAGGATTTGATTGGAAGAGTGAGTATACCACTACCATAATTTTAGAAAATAAGTATTAATACATCACAGAACTGCAAGAGCTCTGTGTGTATGTGTGTGTGTGTGTGTGTGTGTGTGTGTGTGTGTGTGCGCGCGCACGTGCATGTGCCCCATCATCATACCAGTTAATTGTAAAATTATTCAGTGGTGTGCTGTAAATGTTTAACAACTGGCTCTCAGGGGATAGGGGAAGATGTGATTTGTAGCATTTTCCAATCTCTAAGATGTAAATACTCCCACCATGGTATATTTCAAGTCACAAATGTGGTGTCACTAAATGCAGAGCTGGAAAGATACGCACAACAAAGCAACATTATACAGTATTTTCACCATATAGATGCAATAGACATCGAAGAGCACAAAAAATAGAAAAATATAATAAAATAATTAGAAGTAATGTACTTTGGGTTTTAATTACCTTTTTATTAAAATTATTTAATTTTGAGTTTATCTAATTCGAAATTTTTAATAAGGGCTCTGTTTAACTTTCAAATTTTTGAAAACATAACAGTTGGTTCACAGAAGTTCAGGAGGGCCATGTCTAGTATATCAGTAATTTATTCTAGCCAGGATTTTGAAACACTTGTTTACATGTGATTTTTGCTGAAATAAGCACCTTTTACTCTGCTCTGAAGTTGTTTAATTCTATTGTTAAGATTTGTGTTTCTTAACTATGTAAAACACTATCTATGTGTTCTTATTTATTTTCGTCTTATTAGATTCAACCAATCATTTCACCATGTCAATAACTCTTTAGATCCTAATTCTGTCATCTCATATCTCTGTCAGCTTTATCCTTTCTGGCTCCATGTCATCCACACATTTGATGAGTTAGCCTTATATTTTTCTGTTCAAGGCATTGAATTAAAAGGAAGCCTGACAGGACAGAGCCAAAGACAGAATTCTTGGCTATGCAAATAGAATTCTCCCTCCATACAAGCCTCAGACCATTAATCAGCATTGATTCAATAAGGTATTTGTCTACTGAATTGCCTTTGCATCCAATCCAAATTTCTCTACCTTGTCCATAATACTCTGGAGAGATTATTAATGAAATGCATGACTAAGTCCAGAAATTGTCACTATTTCCTTCTCATGTCAAAGAAAAAGATTATACTTCCAATATGCAAAGCTGATCACTTTCTCCAGGTTCATCAGTTATACCTCCTTTCTTTCTTCTTTTCAACCTGACTCTTCTATTTCCACCCCACTGCCATATACACATAAAAACAGTGCTTTCTTTTTCTTACTCTGCTCTTTCTACAAATTGGAATATTTCAGATTTCGGTTTTTTTCCACCTCCCCCTTGGGTTTGCCGTTCCATTTTAGATGACTGATACCACGTCCTTAGTCCTACTTGCAAAGTAGATGTGTTCAGGCAGAGACTCCACCCATTTTCCACTCATTTGCTAATTTGCCACCTTCAGATGTGAGAACCTGGACAAGGAATTATCATCTTCTCATCATTGCTTAGAGACCTTTGTTCTCTTATTCTCTTTCTTATATCATTCACCCTGTTCCTCTGAGCTGAATCTTTAGCTTAATCTTTTCAAAGACTCTTCCATTTTTTTTTATTAGTAAAACATCCTCCTTCAACCCTAGCTTTCTTTTTGTACCTTTATCCCACCATCTTTACCTTTTCATTAATTCTTCAATTGCAGCAAGTTACCTTTTACATTAACTACTTCACTGGGTTTAATAAGGTTACTAGGAACTTCATAGTTGCTAACACACACACACACACACACACACACACACACACACACACTTCATTTCTTACCTTAACAAGGCTTCTCTGAAGAGAAGAAGTCTTACACTCACCGTTCTTGCTTTGTTTCATTTTTCTTTTGTCTCATCTTTGTTTCAATGACTTCTCACTCTCCTACTTTTGCTTCTCTATCTCTGGATGTCTTCTCCTTCTTCTTGTCAGGTTTATCTTTCTCAGTCACCACTTGCCTGGGCATTCTCAGCAATGCCCACAGCTTCCACCACCACCCCATCTCTGTGTATGACTGTCAATTCTCTATTTTCAGTCCAGACCTTATTGGAATCTTGCTTCAAATGCAGATCTCCATATGCATGATTCATTCTCCCAAAATGAACATCTAATCTTCCCCCCTGTGTTCTCTCACCAAAATATGTACCTCTTCCTGCAATTCCTATTCTGGTTTTTAGGACCACAGCTCACCCACTTGCCCAGGACAGAAATATCCTTTAAAAAAAAAAACCCTCTCTTTCTCTTCAATTCCATTCACAAACTCTCAAAACCCTCAAGATGTCAAAACTTCAAGTTTTCATTTCTTGATTTCTTGACATTTTTTGATAGCTTTCTAATTACTTCACCTGTCTCACCCTCCTTTAATCTTTCTTCTACTTACAAACAGAATCATCTTTCTAGAAACACCTGCCAGATCATGGGCCTCCTTGACTTACTACCCCATGGTGATTCCCAATTCACTGCAGGATAATATCCAAAAGTCCTATCTTCATATAGCCTGCCTACCTACCTCTTCAATGACATCCCTAAACATGTAATTTACTCACTTTCTACAGAGCTCTGTGTCCTAATTATCTCCAGACCTTTATACCCATTGATTTCAATTCACAGAATAATTTCCCCTAATTGTTTAGTGATAAAATTCTTATTTGTCTAAGTAACAACACAGACTGTAAAGTGAAACATGACCAGTCTCGTCAGGCCACCATGTCTTATATGCTTCTATTCTTTCTCATGCAGCCTTCTGTCCAGCCCTTATCATACATTATTTGCCTTCTTATTTGACTTTCTTGTTTTAGTCAATTAATAGAAACTAAGAAATTAACAAGGGAAGGAATTTAATTTTATTTAACTTTGCATTTCCAGTTCTTTGCACATGGCCCAGCACACAATAAGGTAATCCAGTAAATCATCACTAAATGAATGACTTTTCATTGTTTAATATTTAATGCCTAAATCCAAGAAAGAAATGTGGAAACTAGCATGATTTGTTCTTGGTGAATAGATGCTGGTTCTTTGAGATTAACACTTTTTCATCTATTTTCAAAAAGGATTATAGTGTTTACCTCTAGATTAGTGTACTAATATTAAACTCATTAGTTCATGGAAAAACTTTTTTTCTCTTAGTTTTAATTTTTTAAAACAAATACAATTTGCCCAAATATGGCTCTCCTGCCCCAGATCTGCAACTGTAGATACTCTATCATTGAAATAAGATTGATCATTGCAAGGCAAAATTTTTGTACTATGTAAGTGTGAGTATAAAACCAGAAGCAAATAGGATATATCAGGAAGGTTTTAGAGGTGTGATTAAGTAAATCTAATTAATCATTTTTGTTATGGTTTAGATTTGAGGTGTCCCTCAAAAGTTTATATGTGAGACAATGCAGAGGTAAATGATCATGAGAGTCATAACCTAATCAGTAGATTAATCCAATCAGCTGGTATTGATTAATGAGTGGTAACTATAGGCAGGTAAGGTAGGACAGGAGGAAGTAGGTCACTGGGAGCATGCGTTGAAGTTTCATATTTTGACCTTAGTGAGCAGGGGTCACTCTGCTCCTTGGTTGCCATGTCTAAAGCTGTTCCCTTTGCCACATCCTTCTGCCATGATATATTCTGCCTCACCTCGGGCCCAGAGCTATGGAGATGGCTGACTATGGACTGAACCTCTGAAACTATGAAATAAAATTTTCTTCTTCCAAGTTGTTCTGTTCAAGTCTTTTGGTCACAGCAACAAAAAGGCTTACTTAAAAAATGACTTTAAAAATAAGAGTTAAACTTCTTTACATTAAAGAAAGTGTGTAGTAGTGATTTTTTTTGCACTTGTTTATCTTATAGGTAGCATCATTCGAGACCAGACTCTTTGCTGTGGGATGGATCTAACATCTTTAGATTTTTTTTTTTTAACTTTGGTCTGACTTCACCCCCAATCTTATGGGTGATACACCTAATTAGATGATAAATGACTGCTGAGCTTTCTGGGTAGATTTGAGGGGAAAGAGCAGAACTGATATCTGTTTCTTTTATAAGAAAGTCAAAGCTATCCCTCAATCCTCCAAGAAGACTTTACCACATGTGACACTGGTCAGATGATCAGAACTGAGTTGGGTGATCATACCTATACAACAGGGAGTTTGGAAAAGTAAGTATTGTGCTGTGTGTGTGTGTGTGTGTGTGTGTGTGTGTGTGTGTGTGATGTCCATATTTGAAAAGTGAGGGTGTGGTGTGGGAATTTCAAAAACAGCTCTGGTCTACCTTAGGGGATAAGATCAGGTGTCTCTGACTAATTACTGCTATATTTTTCCCAATTAGTATTGGCTATTAACTTATGTTACTCCATTGCTTTCTTAATTCAAAAAATTTACCCAACTTGTCCTAAGATAGTTTGGACCTGGTTTCTGCTGTCTTTCTCGCCTACATAGCATCTGTTTTGAATAATTTTCTATTCTGATACATTCAATGTTTAAAATCTTTCACAATTCTCATCTTTTCTATTTATCTTTCTAAGCTCTTTAAGTCCATTTATATTATTTTGACTAAAATAACTAAAATTTTTTAAAAGTTGTAAATTTTACTAGTGTGCTGCTTACTTCCTCTTCTAGATCATGAATTTTGTATTAAATGGAACCAAACTGAAATGTATAATATTGACCTTTAAGTCTTCCTAATGCAAACAATTCTAACCAATTATATGTATGTTCAATTTACAATTTTTTTCACATCTCTAACCCAAAACTTAAGACTTCCTGTGGAGTTAAATAAGATTAGAACTAAAAGGAGCTTTGGGTATTATGCCCAACACCCTTCATTTTATGGTTTACGTAACGGAGATGGAGAATGTCAAGATGATTCGTATTTGAGACAAAGCTAGAAATGCTTGTTTCATGGTCCCCATTTTGATGTTTCTTCCATTAGATTGAGGTGTCTGCTTTTACATGAGAAACGTGTTAGATGTTAGAAACAGGACTCATGAAGCAGGTGCCAAGAAGATGAAACTAAAGAGTTGGTCCCTGAAAGAGAAGAAAAATGTCCAGCTGGAAAACATGGAGTAAGCTCAGGCACGGGTCAGGCAATCTTGAGCATCAGGTCCAATGTGGAAGGACAGAGCACAGCAGTGGGTGAGCCCTTGGGAACCAGGCAGGTGGCAGTCATGATTCTGGGAGACGTGCCCATATGTTGCAGAATCTCTGCCAGAAGGCTCAATTTGGGAAGGATTCCAGTTCCTGGGGTGGAGAGCTGACAGGTGCCAGGTGGGGTTCAGGCCCTAGCCAGATGTACTTCAGAAGAAAGTGGGTATGGGCATCCAGAGAGGATGCCTATCGCAGGACAACTGGTCATAAACCAAAAAGGAGGAAGATAGGCAAAAATAATACAATAAGGCCAATATCAGTGGCGGTATCATGACATGGGCCAGATAAGCATCCAGGGCTCATCCTGGAATTTAAGTGATTGGGTCTGACTACAGGAAAAGACAGTTGTAGGGCATGAAGGAAGCCCAGTCGCCATAGCTACATCTTCACAGCTTGGGTCTAGGGATATGGATTGATTCAAGGCCTTGTCAGTCATATGGAATGGGGATGGGGGATGAGACCAAGCCCAAAGGTTTGCAGCACTGTTGAATGCAGGAAGAGACAGGCCACCACACCCTGCAGTTGATGGAATCTGATTTACACTTAAAATTTGATCCAAAATTATGTTGGGAGTGAGGAATAGCATAAAATATGTCAAGATCTACAAACCTTAATCTAACAATTCTACAGGAAAAGTTTATCTTGCAGCCGTTTTTAAAAAAGCTTCTCAGTTGTAGGTGGTATTCATGAATTCATTATCTACAATATGTTTACAGATTTGTATGTCTTAATATAGTTACATTGTTGGTTTGTGTTAATTTTAGAATTCCTTTAGCAGCAATTCATTCTCTGAGACTTAAAAAATATAGAGACAGCTTAGAAACAGATATAAGGACAGTATATGGATGATAAGAATATATCAATTGAAGATGAGGAGAATGTCTAGTGACCAGGCTTCTCTATAGTCAATATATTATTAAGGTAACCAAGATCACCAGACCATGAAGCACTTGGTCCAAACATTTCATCCATCTTAATGACCAAATCAACCAACTGCACAATGATACAATCAATTGCTGAGTAACTATACATTAGGATGGCAGAAAATGAAACAAAGTAAATTGTCAGTATTTGATCAGTTCAGTAAAGCTGCAGCTGACAAGATTTCCAGATAGGTGCTGGTTCTTCCTTTTTAAAAATCTTTTTGTGATTTAGATGAATTTACTCCATTTTAACTGCTTAGAAATACTCAACTCCTGGAGATTTTATCTACCAGCTTGCTCATTGCCATTAGTTTCTGTCTATTTAATTTATCTTATTAGCAACAGATTTTTAAAGCAATTGGTCTTCATTTTTTAGTTGTCATTCATTTTATAATCCTATTTAATTATTTGCCTTATTAGAAAATCTGTTTTCTCCTATATTTTCATTTTCTCTGCCTCATTTATATGAACCTTTTAATTTGCCTTCTTTTTAAAAATATTAATACAAGCAAAACACTAGTTTAAATTATATTTTACATATAAGCAAAGATATAATAAAAGCATCTGGGTTTTGTTGTTGTTGTTTTTCTATTTTGCACTTATATATTGGCTTAGACATATACCTACCTATGAATTTTTGGATTAGCTACAATCCACTTCCAAATACTTGGACTGTCTATTCTTAGTTTGTCATGTTCGTATCTTGCAAGTAGATTAATCTATTTTCTCTTTCTTGAATTCTACATAACTATATACCTAGCTTTAAAATTTCATATTTTTATAGTGTACAGATTGCACTGTTTTAATTACCTTTTGTTCTCCTTAGCTTTTCTAAGCTGGGTCTCTACAATACTTCATCAGTCAGAAGTTGAGTATTTGGTAAACTAATAGCTGTTCATTCTGTGCAGTTTGGTAAAAAAATCAACTTTTTTCTTTTCTTTTTCTTTTTTCTTTTTTTTTTTAAACTGATTTCTATAATTATCAGAACTAAATGCTTTGGTAGATGTACCCACAAAAATAATTTTTAATGTACATCTCCAGACCAGCTTATAATTTATGTTGAAACAGGATCTTGCTAAATTGCCCAGGCTGACCTCAAACCTGTGATTCTTCTGCCTCAGCCTCCTGAGTTACTGGATTTACAGGTATGCACTGCCATGCCTGGTTCACAGAAATAATTTTTAAAACTTTGTTTCCTAAAACTAAACTTTTGACTGATTAAAGAGAATGCTGTATATTAACAATATAGTTTTATTTTATTTTTGGTAATGGGATTAACCAGGGGCACTCTGCCACTGAGCTACATCCCCAGACCTTTTATGTTTTTATTTAAGACAGGATCTTCCTAACTTTTGATCCTTTTGCCTTAGCTTCCTGAGTCACTGGGATTAAAGGAATGCATCATTGTGCCCTGCAATACAGCTTTCTTTTAAAAAAGGATAAAAATTATCTCTACTTTCCATCAATTAGTTTTACAAAAACCTAAGAGATTTGAGTGTTGCCAGTTTGTGTGTGGACATGTGTGTGTCTGCAACTGAGTGCATGAGTGCATGTATATGATCACATGCTGGTTTTTCTTGGCAGTACTGAATATTAGTAGTAGCAGATTCAATAACTGCTATAACTGGAGTGCAGATACAGTGTGAATTTCCCTCATGCTCTGCTATATGAGTTGATGGTGGTTGAGGTCAGACTAGGTCATGGCCAACCAATTGGACCAAAGAACTGATTATAAGGATTAATGACAGGGTGATAGGGGTCAAGGTAGGCAGCTGTTCTTGAGGGTGCTTGAAATCAGAGACAAAGTTCCTGCCCAGACAGAGGTGTGGGTAACTCTGGATATATAGGAGAGAACTGCAGGTAAAATCTACCTAAGGTCCAAACAGCTCCCTGGAAGTGGCTTTAACAAATAACTGTCCTTGGAAGGTTTTTTGTTTTCAAAGTTTCAGATTTCTATATTGTCTCATCCAGATAGCACAACTCCAGTTAGCTTAGTTGACCCAAACCTTTGTCTCATGAGTAAATATCCTCTGATCCTTATTCTACTCTGACCAAAAGCTCAGTCCTTGTCCCTGATGCCAATTTAATAAGGAAGACACGGTTTTGAGAAAAAGAAAAAAGAAGGCTTATTTCTTTGCTAGCAAAGGAAAAGCACAGGGAACTCCAATCCCAGAGACTGTGTTTCTGACCATCAGGAAGAACAGAGGGTTTTTAAAGAAACTTATCAAAGAATGCTTCCAGGTGTGCCTTGACAAGGGGTCCCAGATGCACCCTGATGGTGTGCTAATATTCATTTGTTAATCTGAGATATAGTACCTCCCCCCGCCCCCCTCCCAGGTCTTCCAGCAACAACTTCCTGCAGGGTATGTGCTTAAGGACAAATAACAGCCTTGGATGGGAAAAGGTAATCTTGTTCCCTTACCCCAGGTTAGGGAGGGGGAGAAGAAAAAGAAGAAGGAGGAGGAGGAGGAGGAGGAGGAGGAGGAGGAGGAGGAGGAGGAGGAGGAGGAGGAGGAGGAGGAGGAGAAGGAGGAGAAGAAGAAGAAGAAGAAGAACAACAACAACAACAACAACTGACAGTTTTCATGTCAGACAGAAAATCTGTCCTTTCTACTCCAAATTGGGCTGTTTAAAAATGTCAGTGGCTAGAAAGTTTGACAAGATGAGGATTTCATAACACATATCTATATTTTCAGGATTTATGGCTAACAAGATGGAGAAAAAGGAATAGGGAAATGTCGTATAATAAGAAATATATTTGGTCTTTGTTCCCTGTTGCTGACACAGAAGTCCTTTGGAATTTCTTGATGATAGAGGTGTCTTTTGCTACGTATAAGGAGTCCCTGTGATCGTGCCTGAATTTATTGTAATAAGACAACTTAGTTTGGGATTTCTAGATAGTCTCAAGATGAGGGCTGTTCAGAGGAAAAAAAGAAGGGCTATAGATTGTGTTACAAAAACTTTTTTTTTCTGGTGCTGGGGATCTAATCCAAGGCCCTTTACCATTGAACCACATCCCCAGTCCTTTTTAAAAATATTTATTTTTTAATTGTAGTTGGATACAATACCTTTATTTTATTTATTTTTCTGTGGTGCTGAGGATCGAACCCAGGGCCTCGCATTTGCTAGGCAAGCACTCTACTGCTGAGCCACAACCCCAGACCCCCCCAAGTCCTTTTTTAAGTTTTTATTTGAGACAGGGTCTTGTTAAGTTGAGAAGGCTGGCCTTGAACTTGTTATCCTCTTGCCTCAGTCTCCTGAGTGACTGGGGTTACAGGTATGTGCTATGTCCAGCTGTAAAAAAAAAAAAACCCTGAATAAAGATGTTTAAAGAGCTTTCAGGTTGGTGAAACACATCCTCTTGCAACAAGTAAACATAATCAAAGTGCTTTCTTGAGTTCTGTGATCCATTCTAGCAAATTAAGCAAGAGGAAGTTGTAGGACCCTCTGATTAATGACTTGTCAATCAGAAGTATGGGTAGCCATTAAGACTGGTGTCTGCCGTAATAGAAGTCTTATGTGACTGAGCCTTTAACCTGTGGGGTTTGGGCTAACTCCAGATAATGAGTATCAGAATTGACTTGAACCATTGGAGGCCAAGTTGATGTTAGAGAATTGGTTGGTGTCGAGAAAATACCCTAGAGGCAAAGATTAGTTTGAAAGTCACTGCAGAATTCAATCAGTCAGTTTATAGGTTTGGGGAGGGGAGTAAAACAGGTACAGGGTTCTTGATTTAGTGGTTTCATATATCTTTCCATGAAAAAAAAAAACATAGGAAAAATCTTTAATCTACCCTGATAGTGGAGGATGAAGAAAGGGTAATTTTAGGACAATTTATGATACATTAGTTGAAGAAGCCTAATATAATTTTCCAGTAATTAAGTTTAATTTCTATATCTCAACTCCCCCAAAGCCAAAATATCAGAAGAATGAACTTACTTTGTATTACTTCCAAAATGATAAAAGCCTAAGCTGCTTGATCAACACTAAATTACAGTTAGAGAGAAAGAGAGCAGCATTCATGTTTAACCCTCTTCTTCACTTTTCAATATAATGAACTTTTGAAGATTGGACTAGAAAACACAGAAAAGGGAAGGATTCTACCTATATTAGTTTGGATCTTTTCAGGCTGTAAATAACAGAAACCCACAAAAGAATGGCATAATTTTCAAGGCTGACATGACCATCTTATGGAACCAAGGTTGTTTTCTCTTTCTGCTTCACCATCCCTGGCACAGAACTTCCATCTCTGTGGTTACAAGATGAACATCACATTTATGCAAATCATGTCCATGTTCCAGGCAGGAGAACAAGTGAATGACAAAAACAAATGGAGGTTAAAAAACTAGTTGTCTGTCTCCTTTTAAAAGGCTTTTCATAAAGACCTCATTGGTGATTTTGCTTGATTGTGTGTCCATTCCCAGCTGAAGATAGTTTGGGGTCATTAGTATTTTAGTTGAGCATATTACACACTTTTAAAAACAACAATGTAGTGTTGGATGCACAAATTCAGGGGAAATGGTTGTGCTAAGAAGCACTGATGGTTTCACTGGCTGTAGTATAAAGAGTAGACCCACAAAACAAATAATGTCACAGCTACTGACCAAAAAAATTCCAGGTCAGACATTACTTGACTGTAATACACATTCCACAGAAGATCTATACCTCTTCCTCTCTTCTCTCTCCTCCTTCTTCTGTTCTTCCTGTTCTTTCCATCAAATCTTTCCTCTCTCGTCTGTCTTCCCTGAGCATTCCCCTCTCCTCTATCTCCAATTCTCTCCTTCCATTTCTCTGTCCTATTGTAACTCACTTTTAATGAGAAACTACCACTTGTTTTATTTCTGTATAACAAACCACTGATGAAGTTACTGGCTTAAAACAGGGAGCAGCAAACTTTTCTTATAAAGGTTGTATATAGGGAACATTTTCAGCTTGGTGGATCAAAGAGTCTCTGCCTTTGTATTGCAAAAATGGCCATTTTTGATATGTGAACAAATAAATGTGACAGTGTATCAATAAAACTTTACTTACAAAGAGCTGGTAGAACAAAATTTGGCCTGAAGAATGTATTTTCAAGCAAAAAAAAATGATTTCCCATTTTTCACAATTCTGTGAGTCGATTGACTTAGCAATTTTATTTTTCTACATGGGGTAATGAGGTCAGTTCTTACTTTGAATATTTTACCAGCTGGAGATACTAGAAATGAAAAGCAGTTATTATTGTCTAATCCAGAAAGTCCTGCATTGGAAATAGTTCCTCTAAATTCTGCTTGAAAATTGAAGAGTACTCTCCTCAGTTTCTATTTCACTTTCAATATCTCATCACAGATAACCGAAAACACCATTTGGCACATATAGTATTCTGCCTGGAACTCGCTTAAGCTAAATTCTCAACTCTATTAGTTATATTTTCTATCTTTTAAGTTAACATCAGTGAAAATTCCCTTCATTTTTTCTATAATATATATCACAGGTCCCTTTTTCTCCAATTTTCTATAGAAATTTTATTGTTCTTCCAGGCTCTACTCATAGTTCCCTCACTCTTCAGTTTCCATCCAGTTCCCAATGTTTTATTAATTTTTTTATATTCTATATGTTATAATGATTTGACATCTTGGGGCCTGACGGACCTTGGAGAGACTGCCCCGATCAGAGGTCGCTAATTTCTAGAGATAGCAAGGAACTCCCCAGGCCACACCTTTCAAATGAAAACGACTATCTCAGTCCTATCCAGCTATTATAACAAAGCACAGATTTTGTGTTTTCAACTATAATTCCTCATATTTCTGGAGGCTGGCAAGTCCAAAATCTAGACACTTGCCTCATCTAATTCCTGGTGTGGGGTCTCTCACATGTCCTCACAAGGCAGAGAGAGAAAGCTCTGGTCTCTTCCTTTAATGACTGGTCCTATCCTGGGGTCATATCCTCATGACCTCATTTCAATCTCATTACCTCCCTAAGGCCCAAAGTCCAAATACTATTGTAAGGGGATGGATAGATGAGAATGATGGGAACACAAGGTTAAGAGAATAATTCTATAAAATTGTCCCACTGTGCTGACCGCAATCCGTCCCCTCCAACCCACATACTTTCTTTGCCAAAAAAGCAATCTGCCTGCAGCTCTGCCTGGCCTAGGCAGGAGCAAAGGTCAGGCAGTCAGTGTAGGATGGGGTCAGTAGAGAAAGGATAGGGACTGGTTATTAAAGAAAGAACAATGTGTTGTTAACCTTTGCTATCTGCTCCTGAGTATTCCAGGGTTGCTAACAATTAACCTCCGTGTCCCTTCACGTTCCTGCTCCCAGGCACATATACTAAGAAGAAAGAGAAGGCAATAATTAAATGGGGGCTTCTGGTGTCTATAAAAGAGCAAGATGCACCCTCTCCCATGTACACCCAGCCATGGAGCCCTGTCTCTTACATAAAACTTGCTTTCTATGTTTGCCTCAGTGTTTCTTGGGGAAGCAGTACCTATTCCTAATATCCAAGGCCAGTGTCATTATCACCTTGGAGATCAGGGCTTCAAAATATGAATTTTGGTGAGACACAAATATTCAACCTATAACACCAATTAATCTATACCCATACCTTCCTGATACCAGCTTTATCAAGCTCTCACCTGTCACCCCCTGCCTGAATCACCTGAGGGGCAGGTAACATTCCACTCAGGATAGTGTCAGTACTCTGGAGTCTACTAAAGTGATTGGAAGCAGACAATCTCAATGACTTCACTCTGCTCAGCCTGCCCCACTCATTCCTTCCTACAATAAAAGCTTTAGTCCGTTCTCCCTGCCAATTCCTTTTGACTCCTAAGAGACCCTGGTACTTTCTCATGTGGCCTTGCATTAAATGGCATTCCACCTGATCTTAAGAGCCTTGAATAAAAAATTTTCTTTTGGATGGGAATTGTCTTCTAATCTGTTGGTTTCATCATACCTCAATAAAAACAAAAATCCCAGGTATTTTTTTTTTAAACAATGCCATATGTTTAGATTTTTGTTACAGAAACACCCTCCCTCTAGGTACCAATTGTTATGTTAATTACTTGCTACTACATAACAGTTACTTCAGAAACCAATGGCTTAAAACATCAACAATGTGTCATTCCTCACAGTACTCTGGGTTTGCCAGCTCAGCTGTGCCATTCTGTATTCCATGTGGAAGGGAGGTCTCTCAACTGGCTATCTTCTTGTAGGATCCCAGCTAGGACTGGAGTATCACAGATGGTCCTCGAAGGCCTTTCTCCACTTCTCTTCTCATTATTCCACGTCAACACTGAGCTTCTTTATAATCTGCCAAGTGGCTTCTGAAAGTGAATGTTCTAGAAGAGAAGCCCAAAGTGCCAATATCAAGCCTCTCTGTGCTGGAGTCATGCTTACCAACATTTCACTAACCAAACTAAAGGTTAGTTCAAATTCTGTGTGACAGGGGACTGCACAATAGTAGAATATCAAGAGGTGTGGTCTGTTGGGCACAGTGGCACAGGCCTGTAATCCCAGCAACTCAGGAGGCTGAGGCAGGAGGATCATTAGTTCAAAGCCAGCCTCAGCAAAAAGTGAGACACTAAGCAACTGAGTGAGACCCTGTCCCTAAATAAAACACAAAATAGGGCTGGGGATGTAGCTTATCGGTCAAGTGCCCTGAGTTCAATCCCTGGTACCAAAAAAAAAAATAAAAATAAAAAAGAGGTGTGGCCCTTGGAGATCAGTGATGTGACAATCTACCACACTGACACCATTATGCATGCTGCCATTCCAAGTTTCTTTTTACTCTGGGGAATAGTCCATGGAGTATAGTAAAAGGTACACATGTAGAGCTGTGTCAGAGACAAAAGCCCAAGAAAAAAGGACTAAGAACAAACAATCTTGATGGGCTTGATTTTTACTATTCAACTGGCCATTTTGGTATTCTGGAGACACAAATGGTCATTTCCTAGAACACATCTTCAGTTTGGCTTAAATAGTGTTGCATTTCCAATATACTTTAAATTGATATACTATTGATATTCAATAGGCCTTGTACAACTAACTTTATGTGAGACTATAAGATTTTACATTTACTTCATTTTTTAAAAAAATCATTGTTACTGTTCCTGTTCCTTTTTCTCCAGAGTTTCCTCTGGTTACATTGACATTCTGAGAAGAGATTGTCCTTAGCAATTATCCACGTGGAAACATGTACTACTTATGGCAGTCTGCTTTTGCTTGTTTCCTGTCTTGCTAATTTTGTGAAATTGGCTATTTGTGAATAGTTACTTGATTGCAGAAATAACTTGCTTCAGCCTAGAATTGTGGTAAAGACTTAGACAATTAAGGTCATCTATGTGAGTGTGAAACACTGAAATGAAGAAAGAAATATCCGGGATACAATCTGACTATTGAACATTTAGATATTTTAGAATATGTTTGGGCTTTCAAAGCATGTAGATAGAGAAAGCCAAACTGAGAGGTACTTTATCAAGAAGTTAAAAATATAGCCAAGGCTGAGCCCATCAGACCACTCACTCCAGATATAGTTTTGAGCCAGGCATCTCCCAAATACACATTATGTACATTAACCCCTGTCACACCTTCTGTTGATGATGCATTACCACTTCTGTGTCCCACATTTGTTTATATAATCTTGGCACTGGAGTTCTCTGCAGGGTTTTCAAAGTAGGATCCATCTATAACATGCATAAAAAGTCACTCAAAGTGTCATTTATATCTTAAAATATAGATCCCTGAGCCTTACCTAAGATTCACTACATCAGATCTCTTAGGAGGGAATTCAGACATACATATTTCTAAAGTGTTCATGTCAGCTTTTATGTACCATGAATTTCAAGAAGCACTATCTAATGGAAAAGATCAAAATGGGGCAAGAGACCCAAAGCTGAGTTAAATGGCATATTTTGACATCTAAGAAGAAGGCTAAGATCTGGTTTTGGAAAAATTCAGAACTGAGGTTTGTCTTTGAAGACCTTCTCATCTCCCTTTCATTACTGATCCTTCTCATTCTTTAAAAGCTGAACAGTAATTGTCATTTGTCCAGCTTCTACTACGAGTTCACACTGGACCTTGAGTTTCACAAAATCGTGAGGGGTAATAGTATCATCCCTATATTTTTGCAAGTAAGGATGTTGAGGTCTATTGAGGTTGTGAAATTTGTTGAAGCCAGGAGCTAAGAAAAGGTAGAGCTGAGATTTGAACTTGACAAACTAATTCACAGCACAGGATTAGAGGTGTTATTGAATGTTCCTCCTCTGTTTCCTAGAACCTTTAATGCCAGCACCTCTCAGAAGCATCTTTCTCCTTCATTTCTAAATCACTCTCCAATTTCCTTATTGTGGAGTTCTCCCAATTCCTTGTAGAAAGGATCAGCAGCGTGTATGGCCAGTACCCTCCCCACCTCAGCCATCTCTGGAATGCTAGTTATTGGGTAAAATGAAGTGTCTGGTTACATGATTGGCCAAACATGTTTTAGGGGGAAAAGTGAAAAAGAACTTACTACGGAAGTCCTTTATTCTGCAAGAGTGACATCTCAGAGCACAAACTCCACATCTGTTTCAATCACTGTCCAATCTGCAGCACCAAGAAGACAACATGGTAAACAGGACCCGCTAAATCATAAATAAGTGAGAAGGAAATTCCATTTTAATGCTATGACTATCATCAGAAACTCCGAAGGTAGAATAAATAACTAAGATCTGGGTCGAAAGTTCTGGGAAGGTGTTATGAGTGAGCTATGCCATTAACATAGATCAAACACATCTGTGTCTTCCTACAATGCCAGAATATATTGAATAACAATAAATTTACAAGTTACACTACTTTGGACAGTTGCCATTCACCAAAAACTGGGAGGTCACCTAATAGTCATATCAAAAATCCTTTTATTCCATTACAATCTTAATTTTTATTATCTATGAACACTAAGGTTCCACATCATACCTTTACACAATGGTATACATAGGTCACAGAAAACTAAGATGGAGTAAGGCTGCTGAAGGGTTACAAAATGCTGTGCTATTAGCACAAACTCAGAGAGAGCTGAATGCACAGAGTCACTGTAGGTGGTCAGATAAAGAATTTAATGGGCCAGTTATGCAGAGTTGTCAAGGCAGGAGGTTGGAACCCATGGTAGTTTTGCTCCATTTGAGAGTATAGCTTAAGTGTCAGCTCAAGGTGTGAGCCTGGAGTGAGCCATACATCATCATCACAGGCAGGAGAAACCACACTGTTGAAGCCCAAAGGAATAAGAAATCAGAGGCTCATCACTGGGGCGATCTTCCTGGACAAATTTGAACATGATCCTAGATGGGACAACCCCATCCTTTGCATTGACCTTAGTATGGTACAAACTGTGGTTATGACCCAATGTGTGGTCAAGGAATAGAAATCCATTTACTTTACTATGAATATCCAGCCAAATGATAATGGGAGACTGTACATATTAAAGCTGCCTATTTTCCAACAAACCTAGGTATTCCTGCTTTTTCTTATGAAACAAATGTTTATTGAGCACCTGCTAGGTACCAGGCACAGTCCTAGGCACTGAGAACATAGCAGTAGGAAAAAAATCTAGCTTTCATAGAGTTTGTTGTATTCTACATGGTAGCTGAGGGCAGGTAGTGGTTCCTAAGCTTCACTGTGAAGTTTGTAGTTCAGGGTCTGCTACTTTGAATTCTACAGAAATCCTGAACTTGTGAATCAGAAGCTGACATGAAATGAGTGATGTGTGCAGACAAAGATTGTGCCTGCTTACCCTGGACTTGTGGCAGCACGAGATGGCATTGATTGGGAAGATCATTTTCATACCTTGCTCCCTTACCTGGGACCAGCCCCACTGGGCCTGGGTCTCACTAACGCAGGAAGTTCCTAGTTCCTCAGGACTTAAGAGGATTCTCCCTTCTGAGAACTCAAACATTTATTTTGGCAATGTCATAGAGAAGCTGGAGGGTCTTTCCTCTCTCGCTCAATGCATGTGCTTGCAATCTTAGTCTGTGGGTTTTTGTGTTCACCCATCCTTAGACACGGACGGGTGGGATTCATGGTCCTCAGAATATCTTTTTCTCTTTGTCTAGAAAACAAATTGATCTACTCCTGTTTGAAGGACTGGTACATTTTACCAGTGTCTCATTCTTTATTTCCTTTTAAAATGCAAATATTCAAGGGTGAGTTAAATTACTGAATTCCCAGTGCATGAGTGTGAAATAGTTTCTCAAGTAGGTAGCAAGAGAACCGAGAATAAAATACCAACTGCTAGGGTAGGTAAAAGAGGTGGGGGACTGGGAGAAAGAAAATGAAAGGGAATAAAAATAAACATGCTTTCACACACAGAGACACACAGAAGCATACAGTCTGGAACCATAAAAGTCCAACTTCTTAGCTACTCATCCTTGGAATATACCCAACATGTGGAAGTTCCACTGCAAGCGATATGAGTAAGTCCTCAAGTTCTGAATTTGGACAAAATAGGTTCTAAGCCCACCTCATTTCTGCATCTTTCTATGATCCACTGCCAGTTCTTGACTTTTTCTGAGTCTTTATTATCCCTATCTGTAAAAAAGGGATAATGACAGTTATTTCTTAAGATTGTTCTGAGGATTATATAACATGATGGATGTTGAGTGATTGGCATGGAGCCTAGTACATCACAAACCCAATCCATGTGCCCTGAGCTTCAGGATGTTTTGGGGGAAGTCTCCCCGTCTTGTAGCAGAAAAGCCAGAGGACCTCAAGTCCCTTTTTGTCACCTCTGTTGCCTTATCCCTTTGGAAAAGATTAGGACCAGGAGTCATGGAAGAATAGGTGCTATACCTGTGCTGTTCATGCCGGCCTGACATATTCTGCAGAGATTTCTTTTCCAAACCAGATGACACAGAGGTGTGTGTTTATCTCACTGCACAGTGACTTTCATCTCTAGCTACTGCTTCTCCAGCCAGCACCCAATTCAGCAGGATGGCTAGTTCCTTTTGGATCTCTATATTGGAAGGAGACATTACAGGGTGGCATTGTGTAGGAGAAGCTCTCTTGGTGCCAGCCCCTTGGAGCTGGGAGAGCTGCCACATCAACAATAAATGTAAAGCCCTTCCCCCACCGTTGGCAGGCACTCTCTTCTGTTCTTCCTGCTTCCACACAATATACACAATCGCATTTCCCCTCTCATTCTGCTTGTAAAACTCATTTTACCTTTTGCTCTCATCCTCAGGCTTCTGCCAGGGAATATTGGAGGGTGAAAGTAGCATTCAGATTCACTTTTATAAACAAAAGCCCAGATTCCCAGGGCAGCTGCCATCTCTCCAGTTTCTATGCCAGCCTCAAACTTTGCCCTGATGCATCCTGGTTCATTGACTTTCGGGCTTCCAGTAAACTCTTGGCAATAAAAAGAACATGGGAGAGAGCCTCCCTGGGCTTCTGAGCAGAAAGAGAGCAGTTGAAGCAATAATACCTCAGGTCATTATCAAGGGCAGCTAATAGATTAATCAGTGCCATTGTAGCAAGCCTTGAATATGAGTTAGAAATTAGTTTGGTTAAATACTCAGGGCTGTAGTGTGTGTGCTCATGCATATGTAAAGACAAGGGATTTGGTGAGCCATCTGAGAACTGCTTCTTTCTCCAAGACTTACTTTCTCCACACATTTCCACTTGCACTACCAATGTGGTTAATTTTAATTTTATGCTGTCTCAAGCTTCAACCTGAGCATCATTAGTAAGGTAAAGATGGGCTCCTGCCCAGCTATACAGTGTTCATTCATTAATTTGGCATCTCCCATAATAACTGAGAGCTGGCAAGAATGTCTATATGGAGACTGTAGGATCAGGTTGCTCAAGCCTGAAATCTCTCTGGGGTAAGCTTACTCTTATACATAGAATCAATGTAAAACTCAATCTCTTCCCCAATAAAATGTGAATAGCAGGACCTATTTCCAAGGTTTACAGAAGGGTTAACTGAGCTGATTAACATAAAGTGCCAGCACAGTACCTGGCACATAATAAGTACTTAATAAATATAAGATGCCATTAATAATTTTCTACATTTTTACAGCTGTTAATTATTTTCAAAGTACTTTCACACAGGCTCACATGACTCTCCTAACCAACCCATCAGGTGTAAGATGCAAAGCATGTAGTATTGTCCTCATTCTTACAATTAGAAAATTGAACTAGTAAGGGGATAAAGTGCTATAGCTAGAATTAATGAGAATCCAATTTAGGCTGCTTCACACCTTTTCTGCCACCTATAGTTGCTTTAAGAAATCAGACTAGGGGGCAGGGAATGTAGTTCAGTGGTATATTGCTTTCCTCTCAAGTATAAGGCCCTGGGTTCAATCCCAGGGTGGGGTGGGGGGGAACCAGACTAGGAGAAGTTCACTATTCAACTAAAAAACATTAGGAGATCTGAATAGAACCCATGAATCCACCTGAGACTGTGTTTGCACTTGTGGTACTGGAGGGCTAATAACCTGTGGTCTTTAGCTCTCCTGAAACAATGGGGCTTGATCCACAGATATGCAGTAAGGAGCTCATCAGTCCTCACCTCTCCCTCTCACATGACCCTCAGAACAGATGAGCTGTGTGACAGCTACTTCTGAGAATGCATTATCTTCTGGTATGGCTTGGATCTGGAATGTCCCCCCAAAGCAGAAAAATCCAGAGATGGGGCTTTTGGAAAGAGATTAGATCATAAGGATCTAGCCTCATGGGTGGATGAATCTGTTTAATGGATTGATACGTTATTCTCGGTTCTCTTGCTACCTACTTGAGAAACTATTTCACACTCATGCACTGGGAATTCAGTAATTTAACTCACCCTTGAATATTTGCATTTTAAAAGGAAATAAAGAATGAGACACTGGTAACATGTACCAGTCCTTCAAACAGGAGTAGATCAATTTGTTTTCTAGACAAAGAGAAAAAGATATTCTGAGGACCATGAATCCCACCCGTCCGTGTCTAAGGATGGGTGAACACAAAAACCCACAGACTAAGATTGCAAGCACATGCATTGAGCGAGAGAGGAAAGACCCTCCAGCTTCTCTATGACATTGCCAAAATAAATGTTTGAGTTCTCAGAAGGGAGAATCCTCTTAAGTCCTGAGGAACTAGGAACTTCCAGAGACACACACCATAATCACAGGTTAGTATGAAGAACTAAAAGAGACCTCATCTTGCCTATACCAGCATTAGTCTTTCAAGATCTTGGTTGAAAGTGAGTGTGCCCCTGTGACATGTACCAAAGAGAGCGAGAAGGACCCTTGCCTGGGGTAACAGATGATGGTCCAGCAAATGTGAGGGCAGGGATTACACAGACAGACACACACACTACTGCCCTCCATCAGTGTTCCCTTTCTGCACAGTCACCAGGTAGCCACAAAATCCTCTGGAACACAGAGTCTTAAGCAGCCAGAATAAATGAACAGGAACCAAGATGTCAGATGAAATCTATTTGCTTTCTCTGATGTAGGGAGCACATTTACAGAGAGAGGCAATTACATCAATGACATTCTTTCCTTTCCCCATGTTTTTGAGATTGGAATTCGAAAGAAAAACATTTTGCATCTTTTATGCAAATCTGGTAACTTTAACTTAGTTAAAGATTGTGTCTTTATAAGGCTTCCTTGACTATGATCATAAGTAACTGAGGGCCCAGGTCATTGTATATGCTACAGCCAACTTTGCCATTCCTTTAAAATTAAACTTTATCATGAGATCAGAGTTGAATAGTCAACCCATATACAAAATTGATAGGCTATTTGGGAAAATATAAACAGGCAAATGTTAAAGAAATCCAAATATGTATTATTATAATATAGCAATATATAACTTTTAATTGTTATAAATGCATGTTTAATTTAATTCTGATTCTAGCATGGGACATCTGTCAAACAACTATCCAGAAATTTTTCTTATGGACAAAAACATCTCAAGATTTATACTCAGTTTCTGGTTTTCTGTATTGGCTTGTCATCAAAGGCCCTCACGGGAAACTTTAATCCTTCTGCTTAGAACACATACCATCTGATAGTCCAGTTGTTCTGCTTATTCTTTAAATTTTTTACATTTCAAAATGGTTAATTTCTTTTTTTGTTGTTTAAAATTAAAAAAAAATTTGTAGTTGTAGATGGACAGAATGCCTTTATTTTCTTTGCTTATTTTTTATGTGGTGCTGAGGATCCAACCCAGTGCCTCACACGTGCAAGGCAAGTGCACTTCCACTGAGTTACAGCCCTAGCCCTTTTTTTCTTTTTTTTTTCCTTCATTATTCCTCTCTTTCTTTCTTCCTTGCCTTCTTCCCCCCCTTATATACATATTGTTCATGATTCCAAAAGCAGACTTACAAGATTTCAAAGTCCTACGTAAAAACCTGTTTTCCAATAGATTTATTTTTACCTAACAACTTTCTTTTACACAAGAATGTCTTTCAAAATGTAGGACTGAACACCGACATACAAATTAAATTTTTTATTAATTACATTTGGTGGCGGGGGGTCGATACGGGAACTGAACTCAGGGGCACTCAACCACTGAGCCCCATCCCCAGTCCTTTTATGTATTTTATTTAGAGACAGGGTCTCTCTAACTTGCTTAGTACCTGGCTTTTGCTGAGACTGGCTTTGAACTCGACATCTTCCTGCCTCAGCCTCCCGAGCTGCTGGGATTATTTATATCCCTGTGCCACCACACCCAGCGATTAATTACATTTTTACTTCAACTTTCCAGCTTGTCTTCTATCAAAAGCCCATGACAAAAAATGCTTTTTTAAAAAACAAACAGAACATAAAAAGAAGTAAAATTTCCCCCAACTTATTATTTTGAAATGACTTTAAGGTTGGAGAAAATATTTCAGAAAAATAAAAGTAACTTTTATATTCTCTTAATACAAATTTTATCAGTTAAGCTTTGCTGCATTTGCTTTATATCTTTTTCCATACAATTGGTACCATTTTCCTAAACCACTTGAAAAAAAAGTTTAGAAATCATGTTCCTCTACTCCTCAATATCTCAATATTTGCTAAAAACAAGGACATAATCTTACAAAAGCATAGTACAATTATTTAATTGGAGAAATGGGATATTTATTCAGTACCATTATCTGTTATAAGATTCATTATCAAATTTTGCCAGTTATTAACAATAGTGTCCATTTATAACAATCCCTCCTGGTCCCACCATGTCCAATTCAGAATTCAGTCCAGGATAACACACTTTATTTAGTTGTAATGTGCTTTTAGTTTTCTTTAATCTGGAATAGTTTTTCAGTCTTTCATCATCTTTTATGATATCAACATGTTTAGAACACAGGTCAATTGTTTGGAGTTAATCTGATATTTCCCCTGGTTTTCAGGCAGGTTGTGCGTTTCCAGCAGATGTAGTGGGTAAGAAATGTCTTATTTTTCCATGTGCATAACATCAGGAAGCACAAGACATCCGGCTATCCCATTGTTGATGATGTTAATTTTGGTCACTGGGTTGAGACAGCGTGTGTCAGATTTTTTCATGGTGAAGTTACCATTTATTCCTGCCGGACTCTGTGGATAGAAATTTTCTCATCAAACTTTCACCAATCATTAGTCTTACCTGATTACTATGGATGACTGCATAATGGTGATTTTTAAATTCTATCATTCTTTGTACCTTCATGATATAACCGTCTACTGTTCTCTATTATTTTGTATTTATGTCTTTCCTTATCATCAATATAAACTCATCCATTCTTATTTTATTCAATTGATTATAATGAGTCATCATAATATTTCAGTCACCAAAGGTCACATATTTTACCAAAGAGAACCCTTTCCAGTTGGCCATTTTGTTCTTTTGATAGTTTCTCATTATTTTTTCAACCACTTTCTTTTATATTCTCTTAAATTCTTAGTTTAAAGTGCAGCAAGGTGTTTTAACTCCATCTTGTATTTTCTCTGACCACCTCTATAATAAGCCCTGGTCAATTTTAATGGGGAATAGTACTTAGAGACTCAAATTTAGATACACAATTCGATTTTTAAAAATGTATTTTAAGGGCTGGGGACGTGGCTCAAGTGGTAGCGCGCTTGCCTGGCATGCATGCGGCCCGGGTTCGATCCTCAGCACCACATACCAACAAAAATGTTGTGTCCGCCGAGAACTAAAAAATATATATATATATATATAAAAGAATAAAAATGTATTTTAAGTGATATTCAGTATTTTTTTTGTCATAGTTAAGTGCTAGTTTGGGCAAATCTAACAGTTTAAACAGTGAGCCACCTATATAGACAGACCTAGTCTTATAAATCTTAACAAAAATGTAAAATACTACAGCATTTCTTCTATTTTAAGACCATAAGATATACTCTAGTTTTAATAATGGCTTCTTGTAGGTAAAGATTCAACATTAAATGCTCACATTGATTAGAAGGCTTCCACTAATTTAAAAAACATCAAAATGCAGGAAATTTGCATCTTAAAATCAAGAAGATAAGCAATTTCTCTCAAAGAAGATCCTATCATTATGGTTTCATGCAGAATCATTCAAATGATTTAAGGAAAACATTGAATAATATAAACATATTTGTCATTATCTATAACTATACATCCTTTTATTTTCAGTAAGTTGTAATAAAACTTTAAGGGGCAGATTGAATGGAGTCTTCTTTTTTTCTTTTTGTCTGTAGTTCTGGAGATTGAACCCAAGGTCTTGCAGATGCAAGGCAAGAGTTCTACTACTGAGATACACTCCTAGAGCCTATTTTACTTTTTACAAATACATAATAGATGAGAAGAAATCACAGCCAGATCTTCTATTTCTCACTGACTAAGGTTAGAGAATATATGTTACCACTATAAATATGTTGATCTCTCCCATATTTTCTCATGTGCCTAAGTTTTAATAGGTCTATCATACAATTTCTAGGAATCAGAAAAATAAATGATTTTTTCTTTTTTTGTGGGTACTGGGGATTAAATCTAGGGGTGCTTTCACACTAAATCACATCCCCAGTCTTTTTAAAATTTTTTATTTTGCGAAAAGTCTGACTAAGTTCCTGAGGGGGGTCTCACTAAGTTGTTGATGCTGGTCTTGAAATTGTGATGCTCCTGCCTTAGCCTCCTGAGTTATTGGGATTATAGGCATGCACCACTATACCAGGCTAGACAACTTAAATTTTAACAGCAAGAATATTTTACATATGGTTATGACTTTGTAGTTAACAAACACTTTGCAAAGGCACTCTTATAATGGGTAGCATAGTGTTTTAACTAATTAAAAACCTGTTCTAGGGATCTGACTGCCTGGGACAAGTCCTGTCTCTGCTGTTTATTAGATATTTACTCACTTGACCTCTCTAGGCCTTAGTTTTCCCACTTGTCAGTGCAAAATAATATCCCAAAAGAAGACCTACCTCAAAAAGTCATTGTGAAGATGAAATGTGAGAATTAAAGGGAAAAATGCATAAACTGGTGCTGGGTACTCAGTAAACTCTTTGATCAATGGTAGCTAATAAAAAGTAGTTCAAAGATGCAGCTAAGCATCATTCCAGTATCTCAAATGAATATTTTTCTTTTGTACATCTTCATAAGAAAATTTAGTACTTTTTATTTATTTTTTCCTATGTAAGAATCTCTTATGTGTCAGGAATATGAATTAGGAAGCTGCACCACAGTGATCAAGTGCACCTGCTCATAGTAGCTGTTTTCTATCTCCCATTTTATTGGCAACCAGCACATTTGCCAAATCCATTTTCTGTCTTCTCAACTACTATACTCCCATCTACAGAAAAACCATGACTTCCAGGACCCATTCATTGGTCAGAAATCTGAACAGACATTTTTGAGAAAAGTAGAGAAGGATACACACTCAGCAAATTTGGATTGCCATGTCTCACTGAGTTTTATCTGCACTCAGATGATTCTCTCTCTGTCCTAATGCCACTAGTGCAGAGGTACTTATGCTGAGACAACACAATAGAGATGTCAGCATTTTAACAACAGAAAAAGAAGACACCTTTGATCCTCGGTGATAAGAGCCTCATCATTTCCCTTTGCATTCTTAATTGGCTTTTCTATCTAGAGGGATTTGCTCCTTTATTTGGCAGTGGTTGGCTGGGATCTGTGTGGTTTCTGCAAGACCAGGTCAGATTATTTGCGTCTTAAAGAAATTCTGGGGACATCCTACCGCTTTCTAGGGTTTCTTTCACGCTCTTCAAGGCTTTAGAGAACTGATGTCAAGATGATCCATTAGTGTGCTGAAGAAGAAAGCTGGGACTCCATCATTTATTTCAAAGCAATTACATCACTCACTTTGGCACATCTCCCAGAATGTCATTGTGCAGTGGTGGATGAAGCAAAGGTGTGATCAGACTGTCACAGGTCCCCTGCCATTTATACAACACTTGTCCTATAAAGTTTTAGCAGCTACAGGTCTAACTCTTGGGAGAATCTCCTACATTCCTCCTGTTAAATTGGTTTGTCCAAAAGTTCTACCTGAGCTGAAAAAAAAAGGAATTGTTTGGAAAATATTATAGCATATGGCAACATGTGGGATAACAGCGTGGAACATAGTTCACTCCCGGTTACACTACAGTGTGGCTTAAACAAATAACATTAGAACAACAACAACAACAACAAAAACCGTAATTACATGATCATCACAAAAAGCAATTTGTAACAATTAACTCTTCAGGGAGGCCTCTTCCCATCTTGCCCTGAGCAAACCTCAGGTGTTTATTCCAAAGGACCAAATCCACAAATTGTAAAAGTCTTTAAAAACTGCCTGGAGCTTTGCATTTTACTGTTCAGACAATTCTGCTCAATTAAGATCCTCCCCTAACACACACACGCGCATACACACACACCTGACCCTCAGAACCCCCAGCCCTACCACCCAAAGTGCATAAGGCTCAGAAGTGTCTCAAGTTCCTACTTTTTCTCTTGCTCTGGACAGGGAATTAATGCTTTTTAAAAACTGGGTGTTTGCCTCATTCCTTCCAGCTACCAGTTTACTGACTATGGTCTTTAGTCTGACCTTTGCTATCCCCTTTGACTTGGGGGTTTTCATGGTAATTCCTGGTATGAGGTTTCCTTGCTCCAGTTCAGTGGCTTACCGAAGAAGATCTAATTCAGCAGACTGTCTATTGTGGCTCCTTAATTAGTTCCCTAGAGGCTTTTCTTGAAAGTCCTTCTGGATCATTTTGAAAGGGGTATTTCCTGTATATAAAGCTTCTCCCATCAGGAGGTATAGCTTAAAGTTTGCCTATCCATCCCATCAATAGCTCAACAAAGCCTCTGATTATGAAAACATGCTAGGAGAAGGATTAAGGATGGAATAATTTCCCTCTTTATGCTTTTGTTTATTCAACTGATGTTACTTGACTACATAGTATATTTAATACACAGAGAGGGCTACAGTGATGAATGCATTTCCATTCCCATCTTAGAGGACTTAACAGTCTCAGGCAATGGTTCTTACACTTCATTGTGCATAAAAATCACCTGGGGAGCTTATTAAAAACCAGATACAAATGCTCTGTAACTGAGATTACGATTCCATCTGTGTAAAATGGATCCTGAGAATCTGTATTCTTGATACCTCAGAAAACTGATATGAGAGACCCTGTGGATACTTTAAGAAACACTGATATAAGAGAGAAACTTCAAGTTTATGTCATTCCCTCTTAGGTACACAGTTGTGGAAACCAATAGAAAAACATGGTCTATGTGTAGTCTTATTCTAAATACAATGTGGAATTTATGTTGTACCTTATTGTTTAGTTTTACCAAGTTGCTCAAATTGCTTTATTTTCCTTGAGCTCTCTGGCCTTTGTCAGAGGGGATCAGCATATGTGCCTATTTTAGGGATGCAGAAGTGTTGAAAACTACCACTTGATCTGCCACACATTAAACATCAAGTCAAAGCAAGTTCAGGTTTCTAACAAGACTCACTACCTTTGCAGCATAACAAGACAAGATTCCTCACATTCAGATAATGTATTGATGTCCCTAAGCTCCTGTGTGCATTGATTATCCAACAGGCATAAATAAGAAACAGACTGACTTCCTTAGGATCACTAAGCCATGAATGGGACCCAGGAATCTAAAGCTTTTGAGTTTCCAGGTGGGGATGCTTCTTTCAACCACAACAAACCAGAAGGTATATGCAGAATGTACAGAAGAGGATGAGGCAAGTCTTCCCACCTGCCTATCTCACCACTATTGCAGTGCTCAATTTCAGCGTATTCAAATTTGTGGTCTTGTCTATTCTTCTTCTCTTCTGAAATCCTACCCCCAAATATTTTCTTGTTTCCATTTCCCCTTGCAAAAACACTCAGGGCACAATTCCATCTGTTTATTTAGAGTAGCGTTTGTCTTTTTTCCATCTGTAGTTGTCTAAATCCATTCATTTCCAGTGTGAAGCCTGCAGATTCTGTTATCTAAATTATGCTGGTGTTGAGAGGTCCTCTCAGGAGTACAGAAAATTACAGGTAAGACAAATACACATATATTAAATGGATCTTAGGTGTCCATATATAGGTGATTTGCATTTTGAAAATCTGAAAAGAAAATACATTTATTATCAATCCTTTCCTTTCAACCCCACCTACCACCTTCTACTTCCAGTATTATATGATGCTTATATTAGAACAATTTCTAATGCAAACTGTAAGTACTTATTTGCTGGCTATCCTCCAATTCAGGGAAATGCTTTGTAGACAGATATGTCAAACTCATGTCAGGCATCCTAAAATGGAAGGAAGGCTTTAAAAAAATCCATAAGTATCCTACTCTATATAATCTCAAATTTCAAAACTGGTTCATAGTAAAACCATTCTCCTGGGTTCCAGCTCCTCTTCTTTAAGTGCTATAAATACTTTATTGTTAATAATTCCTTTGGTCTAACACAAGATTCAGTATCCTCAATTCTGAAGAAATATAGATGCTTATTTTTTTTTCTCTGAGGAGCATTAGAAAGCTCTTGGTGCAGTGAAACAAGTGAGGTTTTGGAATCTATAGACATTGACTCAAACCCTGATCTTCTCCTTATTAGCTCTTGACCTTGGGCCAATTGTATGACCTCTCTTAACTTCAGTTTCTTCAGCTCTAAAATAAAGTTAATAATAGTGCCTCCTTTAAAAGGGGTGTTGTAAAGATCACATTAAAAGAGGCACACAAATGCTTAGCATAGCATAGAACCGTAGTAAGTATTCAGTAAAAGTTAAACTTTACTATTACTTATTAGTCTTGGGAACACTTATATTTCCATTGGTATTAGAACTTTAAGAAAAATAAAGGACAGTCCTCAACAAGAATATCAGCAAGCAAACACACAAGAATTTATGGAGTGCTCAATAAATGTTCTAGCCTGAAAGAATTCTGCTGGCTTTTTATAGTCTGGCTGCTGGATATCTCGGGAAGTCCTGGTTTTCTTCACATTTATTCATTCTGTATAACTATACTTTGCCCATATTCTATAAATTACATCTCAATAAATTAAACAATGCACAACTGTACTGTGTACTCTCCTATAAGCAGTGCACTGAGATAGATCAAGATAAATCAAGCACGGCTCCTGACCCCAGAATGTGAACATTAGCTAATCAGAACTTAGTTCATGTCCTGACTCACCGTCTCCCACATTCCTAAAGCAGATTTCATTCCTCAAAGTAGAATGGGCCTAAATGAATCATTGTTGAGAATGGAACAAGAGGTCTCTCTCTGTGAATCACCTGACAGACCTTCAAGGTACATGGGACCCATGAGAGGTCTTTTCCATTCCACATGCCTTCCTCATCCAGCCTGGTGGCAAGCTGACCCTGGTCCTGTCAAGAGTCTGTTTAGAAGGAACTAGGAAATGGTTACTTTGGGAATGGTAAGGATCATAGCAAAGACCAGAATTTTATAACACAACTACTACATTTGTAGTAACAATTTGGAGAAATGGCATAAAAAGCGGAGAAAGGAAATTCCCTGCCACTGTGGATTTGAAACTTTACATGATGTTAAGTTCTCAGTTGCTACAAGAATGGGCAAATACCCCTTGTCAGGGCAAAGCTATTTCTTTCATCCCCCATGCCACAGACTTAGGTGCAGAAGCATGATTAGAAGTTTTCCATTCTTCTTCTTCTTCTTCTTTTTTTTTTTAAGAAGAAAGAAAAAGTGGTAATTTCCAGGGCAAGATCAAATGAAATATAGTTTAAAACAGCTAGAGTAGCAAAAATTAGTTGTAAACCAAATATTATTCTGACTCCATTAAATTGAAACTTAAAAATAGACTCTTAAGGATGATAATTCTTTGGCTTAAATGGCTAAAATAGCCAGGGTAGCTGTGAATCCTGAACTGGGGGTTAGTTAAGAAGCATGGATCTCATTCAGGCTATCACTGGTCTCTGTGACCTTGAATAAGTTGCATATACCTCTCCATGGTAAAAAAAACAAAAAAACAAAAAAACAACAACAACAAAAAAACAACTATGTGATCTCTAAGACCTCTGCCATCTTGGACACACCATCTGCCATTGAACTATAAGAATGTAACATCACAGCTCTTGAAGCTATTTGGATTAGTGGGTGAATTTTCTTTCCATAGCTCATCCTGGTTATCAACATGCAGTTATTACAGATTGTTGGGCACATACTTTTAACTCTAGATATTGCCTTTTCAAACCTTAAGCCTAAATAATTCCTAAGACTGACACTATATTTCTTCCAGCCAACTATTTTGTTTGCTGGCTTACAAAACCATTTCACATACAACATTTTATTTAAATTATCATCATCACCCTGTGAGGTATTATTTTTCCATATTATTGATTAGGAAAAAAATGAGCTAAAAGAAATAGAATACTCTCTATTTCACTAAAGATAATATTTTCACTTGGACTCAGAAAAATATTTTGACTTTCGTAACTTCTCTTGTGCTGTATTTGAGGTCCTGGTTAATGTGGAAAGAGGTATAACTCTTTTGTTTAAAAAAAAAGTTGAAATATTTCTACTATCTGTAACCTGAAGCCCTACCTACACTTGTTCTAATGGCATTCATTAGCTGCCACTGGTCCATGTGAGACACTGACCAAAAGAGAGTTAGAGCCATGGCTTCAATAACATCACTAAGTCAGATGGTAGCATCCTCTTTCTTCATCTTATACATCAGCATCATTTGTATATTACCCAAACCCAAAACTCCAGAAATTTTTTACTTCTTTCATTGTTATCTCCAGTATCTTAGAGGTCACTAGATCTTGTATACTTTTCTTTGGAAATATCTTAAATCCATCTCCCCCACCTATACCAATTCCAAATTACCAGGGTCAGCTCAAAATCATCCATTCCCCCTGACTCAAGCTCTACTGGTACTAATCCATTTAAAACACACCAGCAATTATTATTATTTTTTTTTAGAATCAGAATTTTTAACTATGTGACTTGTCTTCTTAAGAACCTTTAGCCTACACCCACCAGTTCTTTTAACATTTTCCCAAAATTAGACTCTATGTTATGGCATTAATATCCTTCTCCAACCAGCTTCCAACTTCAGTGTTTATTTCTTCTTTCTCCCCAACTTTTACCTTACACTTAAAATGCAAGAAGAAAGAAAAAGTGGTAATTTCCAGGGTAAGATCAAATGAAATATAGCTTAAAACAGCTAGAGTAGCAAAAATTAGTTGTAAACCAAATATTATTCTGACTAAATTTAAATTGAAATTTAAAAATAGACTCTTAAGAATGATGATTCTTTGACTAAAATGAAATGTCTCCACTTTATCCCAGGAGAGAAGATCTAGAAAGAGAAGAAATGAAACAGTCTAATTCTAGAAACATCAATATTTAAATGTTAATTGAAAAAAGACGAATCAGCCAGTGGAACTGGGAAGAACTTGAGGTACTGGATTAGTTAAGCAATGATGTGCAGCAACATTTTTCTTTCTTTCTTTCTTTTTTTTTTCCAGGGACTTTTTTTTTTGTTTTTAAGATCTGAGCATAGCTGAAACATTTTTGGAAGTATAAAGGGGTTATGGAGGGTACAAAGGAATAGAGAACAGGAGGCCAGGCAAAGGGAAGGGCTGAACTGATTGGAAATGGGTGCTTTGGAACAGACAGCTCTGTAGATCTCACTTTAATATCAGGGTCTGTTTGTGATCTGATTAATAAGATTCTCATACATAAATTATCCTCAACTGGTGATTCATTCATCAGCAAGGATTTCCTGAATGCTTAGTAGAAGAATAAGAAGTTCAGTTAAGTAAGGGTGACCCAGGAATTAATAAGAAAAAAAGAGGGCAGGGGCAGAGAATCTTAAAGAAAAAGAAGAAAAAATTTAAATATGACAGTCCTGGTATTCAAGAAGCCCATGACCCAGTGTTTGGGGCTAACAAGTAAACAGAACAAGGAAAAGGCAGGGTACTGGGGGTAGATAGAACCCTGAGGAATCTAGGAAGTTTTCGTTACATGGAAGATGATGTGGGGGTGATTTGGGAAGCTTTAGCCTCAACTAAACTCTTGGACTTTGAAAGACTTTGGCATATAGTAAGTATTAGGCTCCATTAGTGTGAGAGTGTGAGATTACAGTAACCTAAGTACCCCAATTGTAATGGTTCTGTCACACTTGCCTGTGTGATAGGATTTCTTCCACTTACCTTACTGACCTGGTCCTCTCCTGTCCTGGAGACCAGCATGGTGGTATCCAACCAGGCTCCTTTGTCAGTCTGGGCCTCTTTCTCTTCCCCCAGTTCTTAGTGCTCTGGACTTACTAATCTCATCATATGGTTTATTACATATCTGCAGATATCCTGCTGTGATTTGAGACTCTAATCTCTCTAGTAAATTCTGGAACATTCCACTAGACTTGGGGTGGGGCAGAGACTGTTCCCTGAGTAATAATCTACTGAAATCACAGAAGACAACTTCTCTTCACCCTCATGGCACAGTTGAGCACGGGCTATGTTGTTAATAGAACTTTACTGAAGTTCCTTGTTAGCAGAAGAGTCTTGCAGAGCACCAAGTAACACAGCTGTATCTGGATGTGAATACTCTTAGAGCTAAGGTCCAATCAGGGCACATTTCCAGGTTCACTGGATTGGTACCTAGTGAGCTACACAGCTTCCTGGCTGCTTCTAAGCCTTTCTCTGAAGTGAGGACTATAACCTTATAACCTTATAAATTGACATGTGTCCAAGTAATCCTAAAAACTCTAGAATTGTGATTACAACACCCAAAAGGTCCTTTGTGAACTATAATAATAAAAGCCACAAAGATCCAAGAAGGGAAGAAGTTCTACTTGGTGAAGGAATAGATGTCCTACTTTCCCAGATCCCATTGCATCTCTAGAGGTCAGCAGCCTGCCAGAATGAGTACAATGAAATAACAACTTTTTTATTAGACAACTATCCCATCCTACCCATTGATGTGACCCTGTTCTCAGATTCCAAGTTGCAGAATTTCAGTAAAGATAATAATGAAATAATAGTAAATGTTTTATTGTGCCAATTAAGAGGTAGTGTTATGAGCACCTACATTAATTCATCTAATTGTTAAAAATATCTCATGAAGTGTATGCAGCACAGAGTAAAGAAGCAACTTGTCCAAAATCACATAGCTATTAAGTGAGAGGGTTGATACTTTAACCCAGGAAATCTGGTTCCAGAGTCCACACTGTTATCTACTATATCATACCAGCTTACATCCAGGAGAACTATATTTCCCAAACCCTGAATCATTCACTTTTTAAAAATTCGGATTTAGGGGCTGGGGATGTGGCTCAAGCGGTAGCGTGCTCGCCTGGTATGCATGCGACCCGGGTTCGATCCTCAGCACCACATACCAACAAAGATGTTGTGTCCGCCGAGAACTGAAAAATAAATATTAAAAGTTCTCTCTCTCTCTCTCTCTCCTCTCTCACTCTCTCTTTAAAAAAAAAAAAAAAAAAAATTAAATTAAATTAAAAATTCGGATTTAATTTATATTCCTTATAACCAACCCATTTAAAATGTGCAGTTCAGGCTGGGCGTGGTGGCACGTGCCTGTAATCCCAGCAGCTCTGGAGGTTGAGGCAGGCTTGAGTTCAAGGTTAGCTTCAGCAATTTAGCAAGGATCTAACCAACTCAGCAAGATCCTGTCTCTAAATAAAATATAAAAAGAGTTGGAGATGTGGCTCAGTGGTTAAGCACCCCTGGGTTCTTTTCCTGTACTACTACTACTGCTACTACTACTAATAATAATAATTTAATTAATTAAAAATACAATGTGCAGTTCAAGGTTTTCAGTGTATTTTGAAAGTTGCATGACCATCACCACGCTCTAAGGCTAGAATTTTTTCATCACCTACAAATAACCTTATATTAATTAGCAGTTGTTTCCCACCCTGGTATATTCCCTGGTTATGACCACTCCTTCTTTATAGATTTTTCTATTCTGGACCTTTCATATAAATGGAAACAAATAATCCATGGTCCTCTGTGACTATCTTAACTCATTAGCATAATACCTTCAAGGTTTACTCATATTTATCAGAACTTTATTTTTCATTGCCAAATTACACTCCACTCTATGGCTATACTATATGGTTCTAGGCATTCACCAGCTGATGAGCATTCAGATTATTTTCACTTTGGGGTATTATGAATGTTCATGTACAAGATTTTGTGTGGCCATGTTTTCTTATTCTTTTCTGGGATTGAACTCAGGGGCACTTAACCACTGAACCAAAACCCTAGCCCCATTTTTTAGTTTTCATTTTGAGACAGGGTCTCACTAAGTTGCTGAGGCTGCCTTTGAACTTGCAGTCCTCCTGCTTCAGCTTCCGAAGTCACTGGGATTACAGATGTGTACCACCACGCCCGGTTTATATTTTTTCACTTCTCTTGGGCATATAGCTAGTAGAAGTTTTAAATTATTTAAAATACAGGTCATTACAAGCACAGCCTTGAAGGGATTTCCACTGATTTTCTTTAGTTATTTACCTCTTTGAAATGTTTTTTACTGTGAGAAATGAAAATCCAGTCGGTAGTTCCTACCAATTGGAGGACTCAGCTCAATGATCTGGAGATCCAAGGACACACACACACACACACACACACACACACTTTCAAAGACACATACTCACATGTTTGCATGCATAAAATTTTACCAGTATTATAAGGAAGAATACACAGTACAGGCACAAATCCCTATAGAGAAATATATATATCTGTCCAATCCCCACCCCCTGCCCTGCCCCAGAGCAGCCCTTTGAAGGAAGATTTCTCTGGCTCAGAATCACATTACAATTCACCCCTTGGTTTCTCACTGAGAAGCATCTGCATTTAGATGAATGCTTCCTTGGCAGCATTTATTTTTTAAAAGAACACTGGGTAGATACTTGTTTAGCATTTCTGTAACTGCAGAGTTATTCTGGTGGTTTTTGTTGACCAAGGGACAAATATTTCCTAAAAGAGCAAGTCTCCTTTTCTTATATATCAGAAAACCACTTCAGCTCTTTCAAGGTTTGGGGGAAAAAAAAAAGGTCATTTAATAATTTATTCTCTATATAAGTTTGTTTCTTCTAAAGAGAATGCCTCTTTAGATTTACATTTTACTTTGAGCTAAAATAGTCTTTAGGTAATTTAAAATTCAACTGATTTTTTTTTTCAGCTTGAACATATTGTAAAAATGCCCAAACAAACAAATTTTGCTGAATGGGTTTAAAGTCAAATGCAGTGCCCCAAAGGACTAAAACACTCTAACAAAGTATCAAAGAGTTGACACATATGAAAACATAACAAATATCTCACTTGTGATTTAACCATTCCTGGCTCCCCAAACTGAACACTGTCCAACATTTTTGCCCCACTCTTTCCCCTCTCAGTTTTGCCTTGGAGAAGATGCCTGTCCATTATTTTTTTCCTCTCCCTCCATGGAATTCCTTCCACACAGGGCCTGCTTATCTATCCACTTAAAGTGCAAAGCCAACTCTGCTACAATGGAAGGAAACTGGAAGTGCCAGGACGATGTATTAGAGGTAGACCTTGAAGAAGGTGAGCCTGTTCCTCGTGTGTCAACAGGCTTTGTTCCCGGGGGGCTTCCCACAGTACCTGGCTCACTCCTTTAACCTCTCTTTGTCCTTGTGTTTCTCAGGCCCTGTTATGACCTGAGACACCAGTGCCCCCTGCAACCATAAGTCAATGTTACTGTCCTCAGAGCCACCTGAGCATGGCCCACATTAGCTCCCCGCATTTCTAGTTATCAAGCATCCCTTCCCCAGGGAATGTCCTTAGGATTAAAAAAAAATACAAGTTTGAAATTTTTTTAAAATAGCCAAATAGAACCTTAAGGTATTTTGCCTAGAGGTAGAAAGCTTCTTGGATTATCATCATCATCATCACCGTCAACATCATCATAATACAACAAAAACTCCTTCCATAGCAATGACTTCTAGAGACTGGTGGCCCTTTTAGACATGAGTTCTAAAGCCACAGCCTTGTATATGATTAGATGGACGCTATTTGGTCTTGGTGATTCATCTCTTTTATCTCATCAAATAGGCTTTGGGTGCATCTGTCTTAAACCACTACCTCTTCTTTTCTTCTCTCCAGTTAAGTGACTGACCTCCCTCCTCAAACCTCAGACCTGAGCGGTTCATACTACTTTTCCAGTAAACGTATCTAAGAAATTGCTGTGTAGGACAGAGCTCTGCTACAGAACCAAGAGACTAGCAGTTCCCTGGTTGCTGTTGCTCCTGTCTACTTGGCTTCTTCCCATCCTTTTTAGGCTGTCCCCTTTTGGGTTCTCACACCTGCCTGCCTCCCTGGGTTTCTGGTAAAGATCCATTTGTGTCACAAACCGTCCTTAGTCTCTGACCTTCCTTTCTGGTGTTGAATTGTTTCCCACCATGGCCACCATTCCTGTTGCCTTGCAGACCTATTCTAACTCTATCAGTGTATTGATCAGTGTGTTCACTGTCCTGTGGGCCTCTCCTTGCTCTCCCGATTCAGGTACCCAACTTCATCCACGAGCTCTGCTGCTGCTGATCAGGACCTGGAACATTTACTCCTATGGCGTCAAGTTTCTAGCCTCTGCACTGCATCAAAAGATTCTTGGCCAACGTGGGTTTAATTCTACCCGCTTTTCCATTCCCATTTAATTTCAACAAAATCCTTATAAGTTACTAGAGAGAAACTAAGATAGAGAGAGAGAGATATAGAGAGAGAGGAAGGAAAATACAGAAAGCAGGAAGAATATTACAGGTCACATTTTAAAATGATGATTTGAAAATTGTCAGTGAGTCTGGGTAAAAAGCCATCATTTGATTAAAAAGATAGAGCTGCTCTAAATCTAGCATAACTTAAACTCACTAAATTAAGTAAATTTACATATTATTTTTAAAAGGGAAATATTCAAGGGAGGGTGGAAGAAAAGTAATTTAAATCTATCATTGCCTAACATTTTAATATAAAAAATTGAAATTTGAAGGCTTTAACAAGCCCAGTTTTACATATGAGGTGGTATCAGAAATACTATCAGACATAAAATTGGAAATGAGGCATTCACTCAACTTACTCAACATAGGTGCTTGAACTGAAAGTTAAACTAATTAATTTGGGTTTCAAAATTAGATTCAATTATGTTGACTGTCACAAAATATAATAGCTAAGTTTCCATTATGTGCCAAGAATGGTGTTGAAAGCTTTAGATGCATTTCTCAATTTAATCCTAAAAAGAACCTTTCTAGGTAGATATTATTAGTCCATTTTAGTGGTAGGAATGCTGAGGCCTAGATAGATTAACTAGCTCCCTCAAGGTCACTTACCTGTTAAAATTTGGAATACTGATTCCAACCTAGGCTACCTGACTCCAAAGTCAGCACAATCAACCAACAAGTCCATCTGTGAGAGAATTCACATTGTCCCTTTTTATTCTCCATATTTCTGCACTATGTTCTTGAAGGAAAACTACCATTTTGATTCATTTGAGCTGTGTTGCTTATGTCAGTGGAGGAATCAAAGGTTAGGTCAGTGAATGCATTCTTAAAAATAATATTGTATAAAAATGTCTTTTCACATGATATTTATTCCTTGGTAGCTGAACAGACTACCAGCAATGGAAGAATTAAATACAAGTTAACAGTACATTTTTCTGGTCTTCATAAGGAGCTCAACATCCAGAACATTCATGAGCCACAATATGGACAATGTGAAATTCATAGTTTTTTATAATACAACTTAGGATGTTTTATGATAGCTATTACATATTTACTGTACATATTTAGTGTATTTTTCTTCAGTTGAATTGTCCATAATAGGCACTCTCCTTTGAAAGCTTATGATCCCCATTCCTGACCATCTGACTTCATCTTTCTTTTTCCAGTTTCTCCTTTGAATAATTGGACCCATTTATCTCTCAGACACCTCCTCCTCCCCTATGTTTTCTCAGCAATCTTTTCCCATGCATGCCTTTCATATTAAACACTATCATTTTCTTTTGCCCTAAATTTATTATCAACATATATTCTGCAAACAGATTAAATAATTTTTAAAAAGAAATCAATTCCATTCTAAAATATACTTTTTCAATAAATCCAAATGTAATTTTTTTCCTTGTTTAATTCTGACCCCCCTCCTCACTTGTGGCACTAACATCTTTATGGTTTTTTGGTCCAAATCTCCCTCTGCTTATCATGTTTACATAAAGGCTTTTCTCACAGTGCTTGGGTGCTTGAGTATCTAAGTCCTCCCTTCTTTGGCAGTAGGTCCATCTGTATCTCAGCTGCCTTGTTCATCTGCATCATCAACAGCCATGTCTGTCGGTCCCTATGTTTTCCCTAAGTGATTCTCCCATCCCAGTTGACCTTTCTTCTCTAGTTGCCCCCTTTCCCTTGTCTAGCAGAAGAGAACACTGACAAATGAGATCCGTTTACAGTCTCTCCACGTTTTCTCTTCAGGTTGCAGGCATGATTTGTTTCAGAACATTGGAGAGGCAGAGAGTGGCTGTCGATGTGTCTGCCCAAAGAGACCATATGCCTGACATAAATCCGGAGAAAAGGGCCCTGACCCATGATCCCTTGCCCCTTTCTCTCAGAATTTTTATTAACACAGAACATTTTTTTCCAAGTACTTCTCTGACTTTCAATTGATGTATACAATTACCTGAAACTTCTACATTTTAAAGATTCAGTATTAAATTATATGTGCAAAGGTAAGTGATTTTTAGAAGGCAGGATGAATACTTCTCTCACTGATACTTGTGTCAATAATTATATTGGAAAGCCCTTCCATTGGGTTGATTTGTATAATGCATTTAGAAGGGCTGAAAGGAAAATATTTGGTCAAGTTCATTCTCCATCACAGCCATTACCAGTGGTTTGCCACCTGCCCACACCAGCATCTCCAGGGAGACAGTGGATTTCACTGCTGCATCACCAACCTGTTGCCAAGGAAACAAGAGGGCAAAAAAATCCTCAATGACATTCAATTTCAAGGAAGTCAAGACACCCCTGAAAGGAATTTCAACAGTCCTATGAAGGAAGCTTAAATAGGCTTCTAATTATAAATTCTAAGCCATCTCCTTTTGCACCAGGTATTCTATCTGTCTAGATCTCAGTCTTTCATTCATTCTGTTTATCAAGCATATATGCCAGACATCGGGATAGCAAGAGAGCTTTCCTGGAGGGAGGAAGAAGCAAGGGAAGAAAAGAGCAGCTAGGGGTGAGAATGGGTAGTGATGAAGTAGTTAAAAATACAACACTTTTCCAAGGCAATTGAAGTCATACTTTCTAACCTAAGCAGTGTTGGCATAAATATTAGTCTATATTTATAAGGTTTAAAATGCATATGCAAGTGTGTTTGTGGTGGGAGCAGATTGAAAAATTCTGTACACATACATGCATATATTAGAAAGTATGAGACTTGGTCTAGCATTTGTGTTCTTGATTTTCATTAAGGTACAAAACACAGAAGCAGACCTTATGAGTAACTGCTTTGTCTGAGTGAGTTCATCTTTCCTCTATACCCAACCATATACAGAAAACACTAGACTTAATTTATTAGTTTCAAGTGTGTAAAGATTTAGCTATCATGTTATGTCTGGGGACACATAAGTAATCATGTGGAAGAGGGTGTAGATATGTAACATACACCCTTGTGAGGACATTGATGTGTCCACCAGTGTGGAAGGCGGGAAATCTTGATTGATGCCTTGACCTCCCCACCCCACCCAGCTGCCTATCCTTAGTTGTTTATCAGAAAAAGGAGAGTGTCTGGTTTTCTTCTGTTTCCCCCTCCCACACAATCAACACAGAATGTTTCTATGATCCCAGAGGATGCAGAGGTTTCTCTCTACCAGCAAGCAAGCAATTCTGCAGTGGACTCCAGCTGAGTATCCTCTAATTTACTTCTGTTCTGACACTATCAACCTGGAGACAGTATCAGATCCCATAGGTTGAGGGTTTAGTCCTCAACTGGGTCTACACTTCAAAACCAGCACAAGTCCAGACCTCCAGAACTCATTATAATCAACTGGCTACAAATTTAGATTCCAATGACCCTGTCCTCAGGTTTGATTAATTGGCTGAAGCCCATCACAGAACTCAGAGAAATAATATACTTACATTTATTGGCTTATTATATAAAAAAATCACATGCAGTAATGGCAATCAAATAAAGAATAATTTAAGGAATACCAATAAGCAGCCAGGTGAAGGAGTACAGAGGACAAAGTCTAGAAGCATCCATAGTGCTGATGCTTCTGTGCCCATGGAGTTGGTGTGTGCCACCTTTCAGCATGGGAATGTGTTCTTATTAACCTTCTTATGAGTTTCCATGTGTTCAGCTCTTCAGAACGCCTCTAAACCCTGCCCTTTGGGGTTTTCCAAGAGACTTCATTCACATAGCCCTGACTGAAGCATGGATGATTTTAGGGGAAACCCAGTGTGAGACCTGTCGGTTTCAGAATTGTTCTGGCCTCTTTATAGAGCATCCCTCCCTCCAGAGTATGGGACAAGAACTTTCTGGAATGATAGGTTAGATAATTTTTTTTTTCTTTCTCCAGTTTATGGCCAGTTCCAAGACAGAGTTGGTTGAAGTTTAGAGAAGCCATTATTTGCTTTGGAAAAGAGAAATTCTAGTTTCTAGGGCCTTGGGGTAAGAGAGTTATGAGCTAGGAAACATGGACAAGAAAACAAATAATTTATATCATGATGTCATATAGTGTTCTGCCCTGGGCTTCCAGTCACCTCCTGTCTCTCCAGCAGTAATTTTCCATGCTGGCCAACCTTTTGCCCTCACTCTTGGTGCCTGGTGGAATTTAAGGCTTTTTCAGATCCCTGAGTCTCAGAACAATGTTTTCTAAGATAACTACCTATGAAATGCCTTCGACTAGTGTTTTTCAACCTCTCGTGTATATCTGAATCACCCAGATTCTTTCTCAATAAGTCTAGTCACTAGTCATCTCCCAGGTGGTATCAAGTTTGCTGGTCCAAGATGCTAGACCATAAATACCCTGAAGACAGCAGTGAATTCTGATTAACACCTAATGTAGTGCCTGGCAGGAAATGTATACTCAATGCATTTTCCGTTACGTGTAAACTTTGAACAATTTAAATTTTTTGTCACCTCATGCATATTACAGTGGCTGACATGCAGTACAAGATTAAGTTTGCTTTATGAATTAGTAAATAAAGATGGCATTATTATTTAGTCATTCACATGTTCAATTTATAGAGCACCTGCTGTAAATATCATTCCACTCTCCTGTCCCATAAAAAAGAAAGGAGAACAAAAATAAAGCTAATTTAACTATGCTTAGATTTTAGTTTCTTTTTGAGGGCACAGATGGTAATAGGTAAGGGGAGGGGCAAAGATATGCTTCATAGGCATCTTTACCTTCATTCCATGGTACGTGTGACCTTTCTATGACGGATTTGATTTCCATAAGAAATTTGATCACACAGAATAAAATAAGAGTGAATAAAATGGTGTTGGAAAGTATGTAGAGAATTATATGAAGGTGATTCAGTACTGGGCACAACAGAATGGAAAATTATAAAGAGGTTAAGGGGAAAATGTATATAAATGTATATATGAAGCACATACTGTATGTTTCTATATATGGCATATACATACATATAATTGGTATATTATATGCATATAATAGGCATATTCCTTGTGTAGTATAATTGAATTTCTCACATATTATTCGTAATCTTTACAATTCTTATAAAGTGAACATTTTCACTTACAGTCCAGGAAATTAAGTCTCACAGAAGATAGGTGAATGATCTGATAATCTGAACTCATATCTACCCGATTTCAAAGCTCAGTTTCTTCCCACCTCATTACATAGGGGGAAAAAATGTACTTAGGGAAACTTTGTGACAAAATGTATGAACACAAAATGATCCTGAAAATTTCATGGCTTGTGGTTGTTGTAGGTATTTTGTGGGAATTTATAAGCCACCACACCAGAAAAACACATTGCTTTGGTTTTTGCTCCTTCCAAGAGAAGTAGTCATGCTGGATGTATGAGGTTCTTTTGAGATGATTGAAGGAGGAAGGGGCACTGCCAGGAGATTACCATATGGTTTCTGAAATGGAGGCAGAAATGAAATCATCTGGTCCCACACCAGGGAGGGCTATGAGGGCTATGGAGGCTGTTATCACATTATAACTTGAACAAAGTATTATAAATGAAAATCTTAGTTTTCTTGACTTCTAAACTCTGCCTTTCCACTGGGATAACCTTTATACACCTGGAGATGTGGGTCGGAAGTGGGCTATTGACTCTGTTATATCTCTTTAAACCTTAAAACCTTTTATATTCCTTTGGGTTGATCTTTGAGGCTAAAATCTGAATAAAGGTACCACGTGGTACTTTCTAATAGATCGACCTGCACCTATTCCTGTAAAGAAACTCAATGGCTCTCAAATTTTCAAATTTAGCTTTATTCTTTTAAAATTTTATTTTCTAATCTAAACAACTCATTTGGAAATCCTTCCTGAAATTTGCCATGAATATCTCAAGTTTCATCTTGAAACCTAACCCGATGAGTAGTTCTATTCTTTCCCTCTTCTAATTACAATATTATTCCCAGTTCATATCATGCTATTATATTTGCATTGTTCCAAATTTGTTTTGTGAATGTAAATCTTGTTGCCTTAATTGGATTGTTAGAGATGGGAAAGTATCTTGTCACTATATATAAGTTCCTTAAGCATAAGCCTTTCACCTCTGTGACTCTCATAGCTTTTATAGTACTTGCTTGTGTACTTATTGCTTATAAATTCAGTTTCTTTAGAGTCCCATATTGACTGATCAAGTGCAGGCTTCTAGCAAAGTATCTGTGTAACTGCAGTCACCATATATACAGAGTCTGAATTATTCTTCGTTGGGTCCCTAGCTCCTAGAACAGTGAATGTCCCAGGGAAGGTGCTTAATAAATACATGTTGAATAAATGAATTGGTGTTATGAATGATTATTGTATATTTCCTATGAATTCCCTTCCATTCCTCCATATATACTAAGAAAATTGCATAGATTGAAACTTCTCAAATTCTAACGTTCTTATGAATCACCTGAGCATCTTGTTATTATCCAGATTCTGCTTCTGTACATTTGGGATGGGGCCAGATTTCCAAGGTGTGAGTGGGCATTTCTAACTAGATCCTAGGTGATGTATAAGTAGTCTATAAATTGCATTTCCAGTAGCAAAGATATAGACAATCCCATAAAAGATTCAGGGCTTCCACTTTTAAATTGAATGCTATCAGTGAACATCAGCCCAAGTCTTTCATAAAATGTATTTGAAGATCTTCATTTTCCAACCTCTTGGGGAAAAGGTCCTGGGACACTAAATCTGTACATGCCAAGATCAGGATTATATACTTGTTGGAACAACACCAACAATAGTCAGTCATCCAGATCTGCCAAATAAGTATTGATCAAACATAATTCTGCTTAGGAAGTAGAAGGGAATGAATTGGAGAAAATTATATTCCATCTTTGTGTAATTATGTCAAAGTGAACCCCAATAATATGTATAACTATAATGCACTAATAAAATTTTTTAAAAGATTAAAGAAATTCTGCTCAGTATTAGTTCTGATGAGAATAAAACCATAAATGAAAGGGTGAACCCAAGAATGGCCCACATTAGAGTCTTGACTATTGAGTTGTAGTGTGTGTGTGTGTATCACAAAGAGGCTGTAACAATACTGGAGAAATAAAGCAAGATTATCAATGGGAATGAAGATTTCTAGTTCCTGGAAAAGAGAAAAGAAAAAAAAACAAGCTTTCAAACCATATAAGCAATCAGCTTATTATTTGTTTTTAATGGGCTGATACCAAAGAACGTCAAACTAACTGTATTGAGTTCAAGTCTTGGGAACAAGAGGAAAAAAAACAATGTAAATGTTTACCTGTGATTGTTGTATAGAGCAAATAATAATTTAAAGAAATATCTTTTTTCCCCCCAGATATTTCAGATATCAAGAGCTACTGCCTGCAAAGGAAATAAACAAGAACATGAAGAGAGAGCCTACATGGGAGAAAATCTTTGCCACTTGCACCTCAGATAGAACGTTAATCTTTAGCATTTATAAAGAACTCAAAAAAGTTAACACCAAAAAAACCAAATAACCCAATCAGTAAATGGGCAAAGGAACTGAACATTCTACAGATGAAACACAGTCAACAAATATATGAAAAATGTTCAACATCACTAGCGACTAGAGAAATACAAATTAAAACTACACTGAGATTTCATCTCACTCCAGTCAGAATGGCAATTATCAAGAATACAAGTAATAATAAATGTTGGTGAGGATGTGGGGGAAAATGTACATTCACATGTTGCTGGTGGGACTGCAAATTCGTGCAATCACTCTGGAAAGCAAAATGGAATTCCTCAGAAAACATGGAATGGAACCACCATTTGGCCCAGTTATCCTACTCTGTGGTATATACCCAGAGGACTTAAAATTAGCATACTATAGTGATGAGGCCACATCAATGTTTATAGCAGCTCAATTCACAATAGCTAAGCTATCGGACCAATCTAGGTGCCCTTCAATAGACGAATGAATGAAGAAAACATGGTGGGTATACACAATGGACTATTACTCAGTCATAAACTCAAAATTTGCCAGTAAATGGATGGAATGAAAGACTATCATGCTAAGTGAAATAAGCCAATCCCCAAAATACCAAAGGCTGAATATTCTTTCTGATATGTGGGTGTTGACTCACAATAGATGGTGGGAACGGAGGAGTGGAGGTTCACAGGATTGGACAGGGGAGTTGGGAGGAAGAGGTGGGGATAGGAATGGAAAAGATAGTAGAATGAGTCAGACATAATTTTTCTACGTTTATATATAAATATACTAAATATACGAGCATATATAAATGTAACTCCCCATCATGTACAACCACAAAAGCAGGAGGTTATACTCCATGTATGTGTGATATGTCAATACAATCTACTGTCATGTATAACTAAGCAGAACAAATTTAAAAAATGTTGACTAGTGGCAAAAAAAAAAAAAAAAGAAAGAAAAGAAAAGCTACTGGCCACCATACTCAGGAATTAGGAAAGTGTATTTGTTAGTTGTCATTTGATCACCTCCTATCTCTCCTCAAATACTTTACAATTAGGGTCACTGTCTACACCCTAAATACTTTAAAATGATAATTGGCAAGCTCCATGCTATGCAAACCATGGGTAGGGTAGATAATAATAGCTTCTACTGATTATTAAGCAGTGCTATGTTGTAGTCAAAGCCTAAGAGCTCAATTCAGTTGTGAAAGGAACTGATTTTTCATTTGTTGTTATTGCAGTAGATGCCATAGTAATCATCATTATTGCTGCTATTCTGCAGAAAGGCATCCATTTTAGAAGCTTTGGGTACATTTTTTAGAATGAGTAATCAAATTTACTCTAACTACCTGCGCATATCATGGAGCATTTTGTATCTATTCAGGTAATGCTTTGATACTGAGCCTCATACATGCAACTTTATACCATGTCCAAGATGAAAATACACCATGGCCATGTCTGAAAGGATCTTAGAGGATAGTTGAGTAGAACAGTTTCCAGGAGATGATACAAATTAGACGGTCCACCCCCTTTTCCTCTCTTTTTCGTGGTCCTGATAACCCACACTCCACTCTCCCACAATGACTCTTGGGATATGGGCAGAGGGTTTATGGAGAAAAAGAGGGGAAACCAGCATTAGAGTATTACGAGAGATGTTATCAATACAGAAAGGGGGAAGAAGGAGGAGGAGGAGAAGGGGAGGAGGGGGGAGGGGGAAGGAGAGAGGTGGAGGAGGAAATAAGAAGGAAGAAGGGTGAGGAGGAGATAAAGAGGGGGGACAAAGAAGAAGAGAAAGGGAAAAGGGAAGAGGAAGAGGAAGCAGCAGCAGCAGCAGCAAGAGGTGGAGAAACTAAGGATTCAAGGAAGGGATATGGTTGACTTGGAGAATCAGGGCATGGGAAAGGAAGGAACCTGCATAGGGGAGATAAGTAAAATCTGTCTTAGAAGTTTCAAAAAGACTTGTAAGTAAAATGTGAACAAAAGTAGAATGGTAGCTTTCATTCTCTTTCACTTACTTTAACTTTCAAAATAAGTCCCTGGGAGATTTCAGTTCTTAGATTATGGTCATTATCGTTGACCTTATTCATATCACTATTCATTACATTTTCCATGTCCACATAGACAGGCCTAATTTGCCATCCTAGCTGCGTGACCCCCTTTCAGCTCTACAGACTGCTGTCACTGTCACTTTTATCTTTGCAGCTCATTGCCTCTAGAACCATGACTGAAACATTCCTTGGACATCACCAGATCATCAGTTCCTCACTGCGCTTCACCCCTCTTGGGTCCTCACTTCCCTCCTTAAACAGCTTAAATCCCATGGTTTGTTAGAATATGTATACTTTCACATATTCTCAATTCCTTTCCCTCTCTCTGTCATGATTTTAATTTAACAGATCTTCATCCTAGCTTAATTCTAATTCTCCATTTACTCCTAATCTCACTCCTGCAGCTATCTATTACTGGAGAAAAACACATGAAATGTTTCACTGTTATCCTCAAACAGCCCTTATTTCTCTGCTCTGTTTAGTTTCTCACTTTACAAGATGGTTACACATGCTCCTTGGTTATGATGGGATTATGTCTCAGTGAACCCATCATAAGCTGAAAAAATTGTGTAAGTAAAAAAAATAAATAAATAAAAGCCAACATGTGTTTAATGCACCTAATCTACTGAACACCATAGTGTACCAGCACAGTACACTATGGATTCTTGATTCCCCTGTTGATCTCATGGCCTATCAAAAGCTGCAGTTCACTGTCCCTGCTAGTATTATACTGCATTTGCTTAGCCTGGGAAAAAATTAACATCCAAAATTCAAAGTGTGGTTTCTACTGAATGTGATGTCCTTTACTCAATTATAATATTGAAAAAATCATAAATTAAACCATTGTAAGTTGAACACCATCTGTTTTTCTTTTTTTGTTAAATTCTTTTTTGTAGTTGTAGATGGACAGTATGTCTTTATTTTATTTGTTTATTTTTATGTGATGCTAAGGATCGAACCCCATGCCTCACATGTGCAAGGCAAGCACTCTGCCACTGAGCTACAGCCCCAACCCCCCATCTGTTTTTCTTATCTTCTTTTCTTAAAACTTCTACACCTCCTTCCCCATCTTCAGTCTCATCTCATGACATTGGTTCCCAGTATACTGAAAGACACAGAAATAATCAGAAAAGAACTTCCACAAGGTTCCACAACCCCCATTTAAACAGCCTATTTAAAACCCTGTGTCAAGAAATTCTGCCTTTCATTTTATTCCTATGGATATCTTCCTAATGCTAACTTGCCATTTGCACATTAGATAAGAATTATTTTTCTTTACTGGAGGATGAAATTTTTCTTGCTATTAGGTTATCCCTACTATCTTATAAAGGTGATGTTATTCTTTTTTTTTTGGCAGGGGTGGTGGTGGTGATGCTGAGGATTGAATCCAGGGCCTTGCACATGCTAGGCAAGCACTCTACCAACTGAGCTATACCTGTAGCACCCCTCTATTCTTTCCATGTTTTAAGACAAAAAATGGTATTGACACTAAGACAAATTCAAGAGTATTGATACTAAGACAAATTCTAGAGACCTAGAGACCTGCCTTGGTCCTTCCACCGTGTAAAGTTTCAGAAAGAAGACTACAGAGTCTGACCCAGAAGTGTGCTCTCACCAGATACCGAATCTACCAATACTTTTAGAGTTCTCAGTCTCAAGAACTGGGGGAAATAAATTTTCTGTCATTTGTAAGCCACCCGGCTTATGGTGTTTTGTTGTAGCAGCCTGAACAGAATAAGATGAAGTTTTAACTCTGACCTCCCTGCTTTAGCTCTTTACCCACTATGTTCTAACAGCTGATTGATCATTGGAAAATAGAAGTCGGATTCTATCACCCTGTTCATAACCCTTCAATTACTTCTGGTATCATTGCAAACAAAAGAAAAAGTCCACAATGGATACTAAGCCTCTTGGTTCCTCTTTGACTTTCTTACTATATTCCACATTGCTTCACTTAACCATTCCTTAAACATTGCAGGCACATCTCATCTGAAAGAGGTTATACTGTTTTGTTTTGTTTTTTTTTTCATCTGCATGAAGCAGCTTTCATTCCAGATAGCCACACGATTTACTTCTGCACCTCCTTTTGGACTTATTTTCTATTCTACCTTCTCGGGCCTTCTCTGACCCCTCTCAGATTGCAATCATAGATTCCCATTCCCCCTCTTTTTGTTTTTTTCATGGATGTCTGGTCATCTGATACCGTTTATTAGTGTTTTACTTATTATCTCCTCACTCAAATATAAGTTACATGAGAAGTGGGATTTTTCTTTTTCACTATTATATACACCACAGCTAAATTTTTAGGTTCCCAATAAGTATTTATTGAATGAATAAATGAAGTATAACATTCATGTTTTTCTTTATGACTAGCTTATAATATAGGGGGAAATCTCAAACCCAGGTGCTTTTGCAGGAAGAGTCTGAAGTCATTAATCTAACTCAACACTAAACCACTACAATTAAATAAGAAATATCCAGCTGGTTATCCAGATGTTTTAATTGTCTACAAGAATCTATCCAAATAATACAAAATTTCTCATATCTTCTTTTAGTAACTAAAATGGTTTTAGGATGATTGCATTCCAGGTTACCAAGCCTGGGTCACTGTTTTACTACTTAGGTAGGAAAACCATTAGAATAAAAATAAAAATAAATTAAATCTTTCATTTAAAAATAGAAAATCATATGTGAGGCCCTGGGATTGATTCTCAGCATGGCAAAAATAAATAAATAATATAGAAACCAGAACCAATGGAAAATAGGATTCAACACAAAAATTCATTTTCAGTAAACTCTAATCAATTATAATCAGTTTAGTCTGTCAGGCAATATTCACAGTAGTCACTAATAACATAAATATGTTCACTATTGCATGACAAACACCACCTATATGCTCACCACCTATTTTATATACATTTGGGAATAAAATACCCAAATTGCATATTTGTAAAAATAATACATGAATAATTTAAGAGTATATAGAATTTACGGGCAGAAATGTTATAGATTAATTTTCTTCCTTTCATGAATATTTTGCAATGATTTTAATGCTATCCATGGAAGAAAATTGTGTTCCTATTAGAGTTTCAGGCAATAACAGGTTGAAGAGACTTTGGGTTGGTGCTTGTTTCAATGAGAACCTTCTTGCCTCTGTTAGTTTTGGATAATCATGTTGTTGGCCTTGAAGAGATTTGGATATTTGATTTGCTCAAAGTAATAAAAAGTTGCATTCCCCTTTTTACCCTGCTTAGGTTGGAAAAAAAGCAAGAAGACTTAGATCCATAGAAAAGCATATGGGATATATTATGAGGGGAGGGAATGAGGGAAAGAAGATGCTGGAGTCCTAATGGACAATTTTATCACACTAAAGATTTTGTTGAGATACCCATCCTATTTATCTTCTTATGTACTAGAATGTAAGCCTCCAGATACTTCTTGTCCTAAAGGACTAAACATATTTTTAGTGACTGTTGTGTATTTTATTTGACGTAGAGTTGATTATTCCAGTGCAGTTGCCTTGAAAGTAAATTTTAATGTTGGTGATACCCAAGTCCTGCCTCTCCATCTCTCCCTTACCCTAGCTGGCTTCCTTAACCATTGTCCCAGTGTGCTCTAAGACAAAGAATATCCACATTCCTACTGTGTCCCTTCCCAGGCCTTTCTAGACCGGGGTCTCCCATTCCCTACTTTTTGTACCTCAGACTTTCCCTATAGCCTCTAACCTCAACTTCACTAACCCCTCTGTAAAACTTGGGAATTTAGCTAATTAGATGTGGAAGATAGCAACTAGAGACACCTTGAGTAGAAGAAGAAAGGTAGAGAATATATGAGAGACTGGGCTGGACATGAGGACTAGGGCAAAATATCCTGTTACAGAGAAAATAAAAACTTCTACCTCTAGAGTTTAAGAAAGTCATTATATATATATTTATATATGTATATATATATATAGGAGGAGATGGGTCATTGAGGGTGTGCCTTTGGGGTTTTCTATTTTGTTCATGGTGAAGGGGGTTCTCTCTTTGCTTTCTAATTGTCATGTCCTGAACTGCTTTCCTCCACCACACCCTCTGTCATGATATTCTGCCTCACCTTGGACCCAGAAAAAAAAAATATATATATATATACATATATAGATAAGGAATAATGAACAAAGCAAGAATGGTCTTACAGAAAGTCATCTTATATGTATAACACCAACAAAGTGAGAGAGGTAAACTGAATTTTATTTGCAAGTAATAGTAATTCCAAGGGCTGAAATGTGCTCTGCTTTTAGGGGAGGGCTGGGCTTCAGGGAACTTTTTGAACATGGGTACTTATTACAGAGACTTTAACTATTCTTATCTCTGTTTGTGTATATCTTGACTAAAAATTATAGGAAACGCTGAAAACATCATTCCTAACTAGAAATGGAGATCTGTATTTTTTATGGTTTAAATATTAGGTGTTCCCCCAAAGCTCATGTGTAATACAATGCAAGAAAGTTCAGAGGTGAAATAATTGGATTATGAGAGTCTTAACCTAATCAGTGCATTAGTCTCCTGATAGAGATTAACAGGATGGTGACTGTAGGCAGGTAGCAATTGTTTGGAGGGTCATTGAGGGGACTTTGGGGTTTTCTATTTTGTCCACGGTCAGGGGAGTTCTCTCTTTGCTTTCTAATTGTCATGTTCTGAACTGCTTTCCTCTACCACATCCTCTGCCATGATGTTCTGTCTCACCTTGGACCCAGAGAAATAGAGTCAGCCATTTATGAACTGAGATCCCTGAAACCATGAACCCCTACATTAACTTTTCCTTCTCTAACTCTTCTTTTCAGGCCTTTTGGTCACAGTGGTGAAAAAGCTAAGTGATATTTTCTTTTTCTTTTCTTTTTTTTTTTAACGTTATGTGAAAGAACGAAAGTCTAATTTTCTCCTTGCAATGCTATATTATGTTTTTAATCTTCACATGGTCTGAACAAAAAACCAAAGTGTTAGAATCTTGCTAATAACACAGTACTAATCAAAGTTAATTATGTGTTAAATAAATAATGGTATGCCAGATAAATAAGATATATTAGTTGGAAATCAGTATCTATTCAAAACCACATCTGCTGAGCTAGCCTGTATATTAGGTGGTGGAGATGAGAGAAACATAAGATATGGTCCTGCCCTCGAGGAGCTCATAGCTTAGTGCATTGCTTCTCAAAATTTAGTATTTGTAAGACTCACCTGGGGATTTATAGAAATAGAGATTCTCAAGTTCCACTGAGACAAATTCTGATGTATAGAATGGAAAGAGACAGCAACTTATATTTTGAATATGTTGTCTCAGGCAAATCTAATGCAAGTGTCCTTTGACCATGCTTTGACAGATTGTTTTAGTCAGCTGTTTTTCTGCTATGACTAAAATATCCAACAATAATAATTTTAAAGGAAAAAAAATTAAAAATTATAGGAAATTAAAAATTGGCTAAAAATGATAGGAAACATTGAAAACATCATAGATGACCAACTTTATTCCTCAGGGCCTGAGATGAAGCAGACAGAACAGTCTGGTGGAGAAAAGGGGCTCAGGACATAATCAAGAAGTAGAAAGAGAGAGACTTCACTCATCATGTACAAAATATACACCCCAAAGGCAGGCCCCTAATGATCCACCTTCTCCAGCCACACTCCACATTGCTCTCCAGGGATTGATTCACCCATTGGGTTAAGGTTCTCATACCTTAATCTTTTCATCTCTAAAACTTTCTTGCATTGTTTCACCTGTAAGCTTTCAGGGGACACTTCATACCTAAACCATAACACAGATCTAACAAGATAAATAGATACATAAACTGAAAAATTATAAAAGATAGTAAATGTTATAACAAAGGATGGTAGTAGAGACCCATCAAGTGTTACTGACTGAAAAAGTCCAGGTGGGTCCCTTAAGGAGGGAATCAGAGTTTGCCAAGTAGAGAAGAGGAAGAAGAAATTCCAGATCTTGTGCAGAGAAAATGTTGCAAATGTGAAGATGGAAGCATCTAGAGAGTGGCATGGGATTCATTGTGAAAGAAACAATTCAGTGTGTGATAGAATGACACCAGAAAATAGACTGAATTCCAATCTGCAGTGTTTGTATATTTAAAACTGTAGGCATTGGGAAACAAAAGAGATTTGTAATCAGGAGACAGAAATGATCACATTAAGCTTTTGAGTCATATGTTTCCATCTGCATGGTAAAGGATGGATGGGAGAGGAAAGATCTGGTAGCCAAGACAATAATCCATAAAGCAGATGGAAGAACTGCAGGGATTTAAGTGACACCCGTGTAGAATCCATACCCAAGGTAGAACCACTGGGGTAAGACAAGGGTTGTGAGGGAAGAAACTGTTGCAGATGATATCAAATTTTCTAGCCTAGACAAATAAGTGTCACTATGAACTAGATCCAGAATAACAAATGCTATTGAGAGCAAGCTGAATTGGACGGATGACTATTTATCAAATCAATTCACTTCCATCCACATCTACTTCCATCAGTTAGCACAGCTGCCAGCATCCCTCATTTGAACTTCAACAGCCTCTTAATTAATCCCACTTTCTTAGTAGCAAGAGTAATAGCATAAAATGAATCAGATTATACCAATATTCTGTTTAAAATGATTCAGTGACTCTCAAATCTACCTAGGATAAAAATCTAAGACTTCAGGATCCTACATTGTCTTATAACTATGTTTCTCCCCGAACTTATCTCAGGTCATTCTCTCCCATGTTAATTGTCATCCAGTCATAAAGTAAGCAATATTTTCCCCCTGCAGGACCTTAACTCATGCCATTCCACTCAGCTGGAACAATCTTCCTTTGAAGACCCATACAAGGCTATTTTCTTTTCATCATTCAATTTCCTCCTAAATGCCTTTTCCTCAGAGAATCCACCCTATCAATCCTATTTGGTAGTAGGTCTCCTATACTCTCATTCTCATCTTCTTGTTTGATTTCTGTATGTAAATCATTACAATGCATAATTGTTTTCATTCATTTGCTTGTTTACTTGCTTTCTTGTCTTTCTCCACTAGATCATGTCCTATTTATGTATGCTTGGATTTCCAACTTTCTGCAAAGTGCTTGGGAAAGAGTAAATGCTCACTAGTTTTAAATGAATGGATTACTGTGAGAAAATCAGAGATAGAGTTATTAACATATAAATAATAGTTGAAGGTTCAGAAATCAGTGAGGTCATTGAGATGCATGTGGATCAAGCAGTAGACTGTGGGCAAAACTGTAGAAATACCTTAATATTTATGGTATAGAACAGAAGAGAAGGGCCTGATAAAGAGGTAGAGGAAGATATAAATGGATTGAGGAAAGACAAGATTACTAGCAGAGTAGTAGTAAAGCTCACCATGCCCTGGGTTAGCTCCCCAGCACCCAGCACAATACCTAGTGTTCGGTAGGCACTCAAACAACATATGCCCATCTCTGGGGTGAAAATCGAAAGAATAAGGGGAATGGGCTCAATTATATCAAATAGCTTGAAGAAATCAAGGAAGATAAGGTTTTATAATAATTAAGAGGCTACTGGCCACCTTGACAGAAAAAAAAATCACTTTATAACATATTGAACAATTAATTTTCTTAATTTGTTTACTTCTATTGTTTACCTCTGTTGCTAGAATGGGTACCACATGAGGTCAGGAAATCTTTCATTATGCACTGATGTATCCCCATCTCCCTGAATGATTCCTAAAAAAAAGTCATGGAAATGTGTATCAGATTTTTTTTTTGAAGTCTCAGTTTATGTACACAAAGAATTGTCTTTTGGAATGTCTAGTTCTTCAGTGAGTCCATACAATAAGAGCATGGACTGCATTATCAAACCTATCCATTATTCTCCCAGTGAATCCCTTGGACATTATATAGTTCAAGGTTTGTGCTCGATCATTCCCCCAACCCCCACAGATTTACTGTGTGATCTGGAGATAGGTTTAAATGTCAGCAGCTATTATTTATTCAGTCTGCTCAATGGAAGCCAGTCCTTTACAACTTTTCATGCAACAATAGGACCAAAGACCAGAGGACCCATTTTTTTATCTGTATCATCAAAGTCCACACCCCTTCCCACTTACTGAAGCTATGTCAGGGAACATTCATTCCATGAGGAATTCATTTAAGGCCAAGAAAGCCTGACATTTACCAAAGATCCAGGCTTCACCACCTGAAAGAAATCTACAAACACCTTTCCTAACCAATAGGACTCATCTGCAGATTATTGCACATGTATAATGCATTCATTTTTAGAAGTCAGGCTCTGCTTCCAAAGAATCTAACTTATTTCTTTATTCATTTTTCTTGAGTTTTCCTGAGAAGCAGAGTTGTTTTTATTTCTTGAATTCAATAGGGAAATATAATATTTCCTTTTTCATGTTTCTAGTCATTGAACCTTCATGTTCTTCTGAATAAAGCATATTTTTAAACTGGTCTTTTTATCATCTCTAAAATTAGATAGAGCTTTAACTTGACTTGCATTTATATATTTCTTGATGTTGTAGAAATTGCTATATGCCAGCTAGACTGAGGTAGTTTGGGATATAAGTAAGTTGATGGTATGAGGAAATATGATAAGTAAAAAAATTAAGGAGTGGAGCATGTGTGAGAATTTGAGTGAATGTTTTACAGGGATATCAAATTGCCTATGTAAGGGTCTGCACATGAAGGGTGGAAATTTTAAAACTAAGAATTTACAACTGATTTTTAAAATAACAGATGTATGTCATATACTTAGACATTGAAGAACTACCCCTACAAGTGGCATCAGAGCCAAAAGGACTGTAATATCAGGACATCAATTCATCAAGTCTGCAGAGGAGAGGAGGCATGTGTTCTGACTACTCTCCACTGATTGGTCAGCTGCTGTTTCCATAGCAATCCATGTACAGCTCAGACATATTTTTTTCTCTCCTATCCTGCATTACCTCCATTGCATAGCAAAGAACATCAGATTTATAACCAGACATACTTTGTAAACACCATGTGGTTCTTCACCATTTTTTTGTGGCTGATTATTCCAATTGTACAATAGTTGCAGTCTATACCACACTCCTGACTACTGACAAAGCGGGGAGGGAAAAGCCTTATATTTTGATCTATCGTTGGGAAAAAATGACTTTTATTTAAATAATATTTTTATATAGGCTTAGGAAAATAATCATGTTTTCTTTAAACTGGAATGAATTAATCCACTAGCATTTCTCTAAATTTCTTTTTTTTACATGTATACTCAAATTTTTGCATGTAGAATCTATCTAAATATGGCTCACATCTAAACAGTTCTTTCAGACTAAAACTAGTGTTGTGTACTATAAATGTGAAAAACAGTAATCACTACTCTCAGAAACTTGAACCAGGGAGATATTTTTATTACAGATAGCTATTTTTCACTGTTTATTTCACTAGATGCAATCAAACATTTCTTAGTCTTCATCATAGTGAAATTGGATTCTGTGGTAAAACTGGCTATCTGCTTTCCATTCACTCTACTATTAAAAATAGCACATGTTTATCTTTAGATCTTTAGGGGAATTATCCCATCCCCATTCTGAGACCACGTACTTGACACAGCTAACACCATTCTCAGCTCTAGCTGAGTAGGAGGTCAGTCTAGGTCTGACTAATCAGTGCCTCATGTTCTCCTGGTGACTGGGTCAATAATGAAGGCCAAGGCCAATATAGAAGCCAGGGCCAAATAGTTAATTTTGAAATTTTCTCCTGAGAAACTAGAAAAGAGGCAAGATTTGTACTCTGGACTTGGGCCTGAGAGAATGAATCTGGAGCAACTAGTGAAAGAGAATCTTTGAGGGATGAGTTAATAGAGATGAAAAGAGTGAAAATGAGATAGAGCTGTGAAATAGGACTCATACTATTTTTGTTATGAAATCTTATGAAATAAAATGAATTAATTCTTTCAAGTACTTAAACAGTGCTTGACATAGAGTCACTGCTCAAAAAAGTATTAGTGATTATTATCATTATTAATGGTTTGACCACACGTAAACTCCAGTCTTTTCTCAGATCTTTTCAGTTATATGGACCACAATGGTTCTTCTATCCCTCCTCTCAATTTTCTGTTATTTATAATTTAAAAAGTTTCTGTCTCTCTCTCTCTCTCTCTCTCTCTCTCTCTCTCTCTCTCTGTGTGTGTGTGTGTGTGTGTGTGTGTGTGTGTGTGTGTGTATGTGTGTGTCTTTCTGTCCCTGTTTCTCTCAAAGGTATTATTTTCCCTCTAGAATTTGCAATCTTTACCTAGCTATTCTACTTATAAGCACGCATCTGAAATATAATGAAGTTTATATACACTTATAGTCATTATACGGCTTATATACTACCCCCCTCCAAAAAAAAAATCAAACACCTGATTGTTAAAAAAAGGTTAAACACCTTAAATTCTGTCCATATACTCATATATTAAACTGTCATTAAAAGGATGCCCATTAAACCAAGTATGGTGTTGCACACCTGTAATCCCAGCAGCTTGGGAGCCTGAGGCAGGAGGATTCACTTTCAAAGCCAGCCTTAGCAATTTAGTGAGTCCCTAAGCAACTCAGTGAGGCCCTGTCTCTAGATAAAATATAAAAAAAGAACTGGGGATGTGAATTAGTGGTTAAGCTCCTCTGCGTTTAATCTACATTACCAAAATAAATAAATAAATAACCAAACAACGACACCACACACACACACACACACACACACACACACACACACATACACCAAAAAAAAAAAAAAAAAAGCAGGTGCCCATTAAGGATTTTAAATCTGTTGGCTTATTTATAACAATGTACATATAGTATGATTTTGCATACATTAAATAGTGTTCTATAGAATTAAGAATGGAAGGAAAAACACAAAGATATTAATGCTTATTTTCTCTGTGTCTTGAAATGATGAGTGACTTGAATTTTTTCTTTCACTGTATTTTGTGTTATATATAACAAGCACTTAGTGTTTTAAATTGATTTTTCATTACCTATACATTTGTAGAATTTTACATGCTCCAAAAAAAAAAACAGATTTGCTATGATTTTAACACATGCTAATAAAAAGGAATTTAGAATAATTAGAAAATGTAAAAATTCTTAGAAACGTTCTCTGATTCCATCATCTTTGCAAAGTTGACTGGAAGCAGAGGCTGAGAAGTTGTAACTTATTCAATATCTCACACTATCAGCTAATATTTTAGGGCTCAGAAGACATTAATGTGAATCATATTTCAGTTCTCTCATTTCTATTATAACACATTTTTTAAAAAAAATAGGTAGCACAGAGTGGACGTGGAGATCTAAATTTGCATCTGGTCTCCATAGTAACTGTTTTTTGACTTTGAACATTAGGTACCACCTGTTGTTCTGTGGACAAACCTCCAGATAACACCACTGATTACAGAGTGGAGGAAAGGTTGCATATACCTGCCTAAAATTTCACTTCCCTAATATACTAGTTCAGTGATAACTAGTCACCCACCTTCATATACCTCAAATATCTAAACATTATTATATATCTTACCATATCTGTGCATACAGCAGCTCATGACTTTAAAAATATTAAATCCTTACTTTCACACACTGTTATGCATGCCAACATGGAGCTCACAACCAGACATACTAGAATACTGCATGTAGAACTATACTACTATGCTGCTTATTTAGTGTGACATTTGATGATTGTGAGAACTATAACATGTCAAAAATTCTCTCACAAAGGTTTTCTGGTTTCCTACATTTGCACAAGAACACACACACACACAAACACACACACACAGAGTCACACTTCTAAATATATCAAGTTATTTTAGAAATTGTGTAAACCCTTTTTCTCTGATTCATTTTTAGTTTTTCCTATTTGCAAGCAAACCAGCTGTTGGGAAAGACTTGGGGGTTTTCCTTAATTAAAATGATTTCTCATTACTTTGATTTAAAGACTCTAAATTATAATAGGAAGAATCTCCCTCCTTAGAAAGACTTCCTTTGCAAAGGATAAAGGAATTTTCAGAAACTAGCTTCCTTAGGTTTTATCATCCCTTGAATATATATATGATTAACTATTTAGTATTTAAAATATTAACTTTTAGTATTTAAAAACTCTTAGCATTTAAAATACTAAGGGAAGATTCAAGTGCATTTTTAAAAAATGATTAACTGATCAAAAAGTTGTATAGAATATATCATGAAAGAATGTGGCTTACAGTCTAAATCCACTGAAACACAAATGCTTCTGTGCGTACATTGAATATTTGCATTATTTTTAATTAACTTCTTTTTTGCTCAACACTTAATTTTCTCCTTAAGTTTTTAGCCCAGCTTTCTTTCAACCTAGTATCCAAGTCAAGAGTTCTGAGCAGTGGATCATATTCGGCCCATGTATTTCAACTGCTGTTGTCCACTTGCTTTTGTGAAGGCCTGGTTCCCCTCTCCGCTATGCATTTCCTCCTCCTCTCTCTTCTTCATTGTGGGGCATGGGAAAGGGTTAGATCTGACGACAAACAGACCTAGTTAGAACCTCTGCTGCATATGCATTAGCCAAATAACCTGTCTGAGCCTCATGTTCTCTGCAGAGGTACCAACACTCATTTCACATGGTAAAGTGAGAATGAGATATAGGAAAGCATATATTACTAAGCATGATACTTGGTAGGCACTCATGAATTTTATTTCCTGGATCTTTCTCCACTCATAAGGTTTTCATGTATCCTCTGTTGGAGGCTCAAGTAGTCACCTCCTGGTTCTACTGAGAAACCAGTAATCCTTCCTGCCACATAGCTGCTGTGTGGCCTTTATCCTTAGCTCCACTGTCCTAGTTGTCCACTGCAGTGGCAACAGGAGTGACCTCAAGACTTCAAAGAAATAAAACTCACTTCTGTCTCACAAACAGTTATGATCTGCTGATTCCACATCACAGTAAAGCAGAAGATGATTTTCCAACTCCTGAAAAGAAGCAATAAAAATTGGATTATAGGAGATGGTATTTGCAGAGTCTTAGCACAGTGCCTTGCACACAGTAAATGCTCAGAGAATGTTATACATTCCCATAAATTATTTTTGGAATGAATGGCTAAACAGGTCCGTGAGGGCACTACTGGATCCTTAGTTGAACAGTATTAAATGAACTGATAATGATGGTGACCATGAACATGAAACCAATTTCTGATTTAACAGGAATTTGCAGAGATAAAATTTCAGATGAAATATAAAGGATAGGATACTTCACTTTTCTCAAGACAGAGTGGTAGGTTAAATTGAGTGGAGATATAAGCCACAATACAGACATTTATTTAGCTCTTAGCTGATGTCAGCTTACAATGACTCCCCCAAGTCTTTCACCTTGAATTTCAGAAATATTATTCTGAAACAGTGATCTCTAATGTGAACAAGAGGGAAAGGTGAAATTGTTCTGAACTTTTCATGAGAGCTGCAAGATTCTGTCAACTCTGCCATTAAAACAGAGAAAAAAAATGGATTTAAAGGAAAATGTTATATTGCTGGTCTGAAAGCTATAAAGAGGAAAGTCACTCATTCCATCACCAAGCCCTGTCACTATGGTCTGAAGGAATACTAGTATTGAGTGTAATAGCATATTAAGTTAATAACATGTTAGAGGTCAGAAACATCCTAAAGGTCACTTGTTCAGGACTTCTCAACCTGGAGCACATGGGGTAAATTTGAGGGGAGTGTCTGTGAACCCTTTAGAATCACGTGCCAAGCCAGGCTCAGTGGCACATGCCTGTAATCCCAGTGGCATATGCCTGTAATCTCAGTGGCTTGGGAAGCTGAGGCAGGAGAACTGCAGGTTCAAAGCTAGCTTCAGCGATTTATCAAGACTGTAAAGAAACCAGTGAGATTCCGTCTCAAAATAAAAAATTTAAAAAAAAAAGGATTGGCTGTGGCTCACTGGTTACGTACCTCTGGGTTCAATCTCCGGTACCAAAATAAACAAATAACTATGTGCCGTGTGTGTGTGTGTGTGTGTGTGTGTGTGTGTGTGTGTGTGTGTGTGTGTGTGTAGGGAAATAACTACTGGAATACTTGAAAGCTGAATGTGAAAATAACAGCACTGATTTTACCTTTTCCCTGGATAAGAATGTGGCTAAGCTGATGCTATCTGATTCAAGAATGAAGGATCAACTCTTTGTGAAAACATCCCTGAGAGAAAGCTCATAGATTTTTAGTGTGAGTCTATCGGTAGTGATTCCAGTCCCAAATGCAAAGAAAAGTGACACAGCAAGAATTTCCCCTTTTGGATTAAGTAATGTCCTCACTTGCACACATAATGTGATCATTCCCATGGTTAGACATCTGGGCCCAAGAGAAACTACACAATGATGGATTGTGCCTGCTCATGCTCTATGTGGCCACTCCATTTCTAAAATATTTTGTACTTTTGGATCAATCAATTAGTAAGTTAATATAGCTTTGAAGAGGATGTCTCATGTGTATGTGTGGCGGGGGGGGGGTGGGGTGTGATTATTTCTTGTTATTCCATAATATTGTAGTAGAATAATTCTATGGATAGAATTTGTGGCTTTTATTAGATTCTCATCAGATACTTGACCTAAAGGGCTTAAAAACCACTTAGCTAGAGAAATAAAATGGTTTTACAGATCTGGAAAGTTGAGTCTTGAAGAGGTTAGAAGATGTAACCCAGTACCATTGGCAGAATTACGGTTAGTAAATGATTTTGTCCCTTTCCAGTTCATAAACTCTAATAGAAACTAATACTTTAGGGGCCTGTGGGATGATAAAATAATCTAATATCAACATCACACTACTCAAAATCTGGAGTCAGAAGTCATTCCATGGTTTGTTTCATCCTTTCCTTCTAATCTTGGTTTCAGAAGGAACAGGATAAACCAAGGCACCTAGACAACTGGATAACAGAATCAAAGTACCCAGGATCCACAAGATCTTAGACAGATATGTAAGCACATGGTTATAGTTAGAGATCTTCTGGTATTACTCAGTGAATGTTCCACAGGCATAAAGAACAACATTGTTTGCTATTAACAAGATGCTTTCCTGGAAAACTCATTGTTCCACACACTGTGGAGGCAGCATCCAATGACAACGTATGCATCTCCCTCTTGGTTTTAGCTGCACTATAAAACGGCCTCGGAAACCAAAGCTCTTTTGACAGTTTTGTGCCTCTACCTACATCAGTTTTCTCGTTTTTATCTCTAATGACACTGACCCATGAGACTGCTTAAGACAATATTCCAGGGAAGGTCTCTTGTCACTTTGACAGAACTTTTCACTAAAACAGCATCTCAACCCAATGGTTCTTTATGGTCTTTCCTAGTTTCCTGCTCTTGGTTTTAGTTCCCTCTTTATCTGTTATCCTGCTTCTAATATCACCCTTTTTGTTGTTTGGGTTCATCTGCCTTGCTTTATTCAGTTACTTATCTTCCTTCCTTCACAGGTTAAATGAGTATTTAACTGTGACGACTACTATATCACATAGTTTGGTAAGGAACTTCTTAAATTATTCATCAACATGGCAGCAAAAAAGGCTTTCTTGAATATAAGAATATAAGACATGCTATTCTAAACTTAAACAAATAGCCCATTTTATGCAGTGTTCTTGTCTTATAGAGTAATACCAAGTTGTCTTGAAACACATGAAAGCATTCTGTGTAACCAAAATCTAATGCAAAGTATTCTGAGCATCATCAATTTCTACCTAATAACTATCATTCCATCAGTAACAACACATAATGTTTACTAAGTACCTATATATGCCAGGCATTGTGTAAAGTTCTTAAGTGCTTTTTCTCATTTAATTTTCTGTTAGTAATCACAAGCACCATAATCATCTCAACCTTATAGATGTGCAAACAAGTAGAGACAAAAAGGTAAGAGCTGATTTCTAACCCAGGTCAGTCTGCCTTCATAACCATAGGTAATGCATATTATATGCATATATTTAAAACCCTTAAACATACATGTTAACAATTTCAGTTTAAACTACCTTTTGGTGTTAACTCCATGTTATTACTACAGAACACACTGATTGTCTGTGTTAAAAAGAGTACTTTCAAATTCAATAATCTAGGTTAGTATTTGTTGAATGAACCCACATTTATTTTATCACACCATATCTAAACTCTAATTAGTAGATGCCTCAGGAAAAAAAAAGGGATATGATGAGGGACAATTTCTTGAAGAAACAATACAAGAACAGTTTCTGGAGCAAAAAGACAAGGGTCTTGGGTCCACTGAATCCCCAGCACAGTAAGAGGGGGGAAAAAAAAAGATACTCCTATCATGGAAATTCTGTACAGTAAGAGTAAAAACAAAATTTTTTAAGTTTCTAAGGAGAAAAACATATCACATAGAAAAGAAAAGTTTCAAACTCCTTAGCAGCCACATGCAAGAATCCAGAAGACGTTAGAAACCTACCTTTGATGTATCCAGTGAAACATGTTTGGCTTAGAATTCCTTACTAAGCTTTTCCTTTACAAAGTTTCCTCACATTAAGTGCAGGAGCAGAAAAAAAGTTTGTGTAATGAAAGTACTAGAGAGTGTTCTCTACAAAAACAGGAGTTAAAACCAAGAAAACAAGAAATCTAGGGGACAGGGGACCCATAGTGCTAAGGCAATGACCACCCCAGGGTAACTGGGAAGGGAGAGCCCAGGATGGTGGAGCAGCAAGTCTAAATGGAGTGGGACTCTAGGAAGCATTATCTCAAGGAAGGAAAAAAAAAAATAGAACTCCTGGGTACATGACAGGTTTGAACATGAAGTTTTTTTTTTTTCTTTTTTTGCTGGTGCTAGAAACTGAACCCAAGGTCTCATATATGCTAAGCAGGTTGTCTACCATGGAGTTACACCCCCGTGTTGTCATTTGAGAGATGTTCACTACAGCTGCTAGAGAATGTGGGACGACTTAGCTAATGGGTATCTTAACATGCAAAGAATTATATAAAGCAGTTGATAACTTCAGAACAAAAGAAAGTTGCAAGTGGATAAAAATGTGATGATAACTCATTAGTAAACCATAAGCTGTATCTATAGAGTCATAATAATAAAAACACTGAACATGTACTAATCAGAGTGAAATTAAGGAACATGCAAGACTTGAGTGGAAAAACAGAAGAATCTTATCAACAAAATAAAATAAGGCTTGAGTAAGGACAAGTATGCCAAGTTCCTGAAAAAGGAGATTAGATTTTTTTTTTTTTTTGTACTAGGGATTGAATCCAGAATCACTCAACCTCTGAGCCACATCCCCAGCCCTTTTTAGAGCTGATTTCTAACCCAGGTCAATCTGCCTTCATAGCCATAGCTATGCATATTATATTTATATATTTAAAACCCTCAAGCATATATTTATATATATATATAAAATCTTGAGACAGGGTCTTGCTGATTTGTTTGGGGCCTTCATAAGTTGTTGAGGCTTGTTTTGACCTTGTGATCCTGCCTTAGCCTCCCAAGCTGTTGGAATTAGAAGCATACATCACCATGCTTGGCTAGGAGAATAGATTTTATAAAGATGACAAAATTTCCAAATGAATGTAAATGCAATATTATCCTAAACAAAAAACCAAATTGAGTTTTTAGATGTAAATTCAGCAAGTTGTCTTTACATTTTCTAAAAGCAAATATGTAAGAATTTATATATATATGTATATATATAATATATCTGTATATATACATATATATATATATATATAATCAAAAGCTTTGTTATAATGTCATAATGTCATATACAGAGCAGAAATTAATGAGCATTGTTGACAGAGTTATTAATGAGCGATAATATGCCCTTATGTGAATCACTGAGAAAAACTGAGCATTGTTTTGTCATACTCCTGCAAAAAATGCATGACCTGAGGCCAATCATGAGGAACCATCTGGTTGATCCAGCTTGAGGGTCACTCTGAAGACAATCAGTATCCAATTTCTGTAACGTTAGCAATGACCTGTATTTGATAACTTTTCCCTCAATTCAGTAGCCATGAGTCATGTGTGACTGTTGAACACTTAAATGTGGCTGGTTTGAGAAATAAAACTTTAAGATATTTTATTTAAAATGTTCACATGTGCCTATTGGCTATTGCAATAGAGAACCCAGCCTGGAAGAGACTAAAGCGAAAGAAGAACTGAATGCAGTGAGTCCCTGGATGCTATCCTGGACCAGAAGAGAAAAGAGTCATTGTTGGGACAGTTTGCAAAATTGAATTGGGGCTGTGTTCTGGACCAAAGCATGGCTTCATTATTTCCTGCCTTAGAGGGGATGAAACTGTCCCTGTTTTTTTGTAAATTGGAAAAGTTAGGAGGTGTTGAGAGCCACAGCCAAAGGGGCCCCAGCAAGGATAGGAAATACTGCTTTTAAATTGTCTTCCAGGATTAAAAAAAAAAAAAAAAAAAAAAAGAACTCATATTAAAAGGGCAATAAGTACAATATGGATTTATATAAAGTATGACTTATTATTTCATGGAAAGAAAGATTATTTGGAGGATTTTGTCTCTTTCTCAAAGGACAGGAAAATGAAGATGGTGTGAAAAGTATTCTTCTTTGTGAAAATAGTATACCTAAAGAAAAGTCAGGAAAATAAAAGAAGAAAAAACCAGCAATCTAAACCAAAAGCAAATAGTGGAGCCCACATTCCTGTTTTAGCCATCTCATAGGTAGTCACACATCCTGAGCTTGAATACCTCTATAAACAGAGAAACTCTGACGCTGTCCAAGGAAGTTCATAGCGTTATCACACAGATTCGTCTTTAGAAAATTGTTCCTTATCCTCAACCAAAATCTATGCACCTATATTCTCTCTTTCCAGATCAATAGGCCACACAGTTTCCCTTTAGGGCCATGAAGAACAAGCTGACCCCTCTTGCTCTTCCACATGACAGTTCTCTGAACATTTTTAAACAACTGAATTTTCTCCAAGCAAATATCATAAAGTCCCACTTTTTTTTTTGGACTCCTTTCAGTCATAGTTGTCTGAACATGTAAAGATATTTTTTTTCTTTATCTTTCTTAAAATGTGGTGAGCCTAAATGAGGTTCCATGTCTCATATCATCGGGCAAGGAACAAGATGGGTGGGACCATTTGTTCTTGCTTCTAAGCAGATAAATGCCTATTAATGGATCGTGATGCTATGGTTGCTTTTGGAGAAGGTGACTACGTGGCACTGTGTTCCCTTGACCTGACCTTTAACTACCAATTTTCCTGCTTGGACTGTCTTTCCTATTATTGTTGGGTATTTGATTTTTTTAGAACCTAAGTATGAGAATTTACCCTTTTATCACTACTAACCTGTATTTTCAAAGAGCCCAGTAAGCACTCTATTTTGTGGAGATCTTTGGGGCCTGACTTGCCGTATAAAATATTTTATATCCCTCTCAGCTGTATATCAATTCTAATTGTAATGAGATTAGTTTCTATGTAGTTACTATGAAAGTTTAATTATAATAATTACTGTAAAATAATTAGAAATAGATTTATATGAAAAGATAAATCATAAAAGATATTAAAATGCAGAATTATTAAAGTGACCAAAAAATATGGGTGGACATAAAGAGAAAATGAAAGAGAGAGAGAGAAGAGCATGTCAAAAGAAAAATCATAACTAAGCCATTGGTTAAACATAGAAGAATAAGAATTTTACCTACATATCAAAAGTAATTGCTCCAGAAAGACATGGGTATAATTTCACCTAAATTCTGAGCTATTTTACATGATCCTACTTGGTTAGATATTGGAACATGCCATTCCAAGTTGACACGGTTAAGCTACAGTGAATAAGGTCTTAAAGCTACTGCTTAAATTTTTCAATGATTCCTCTATCACTTAAAGAGAGAATCCATATTATGGCAGATTATTCTTTCTACATCTGGCTCAGGACTTAAAATCTTTCACCCTTCCCTGCATGAAACCATGTAATATACATATGCTGTAAGAAGATGACTGCAGATGACAAAATACATCATGCTCTGCTTGCACACTTTGTTTCCTCTGCCCAGACAACCCTTCCTTTCCTCACTTGTTGAACCTATAGCTCAAGTTAGTTAAGACACCATTGGGCTACATTCCCTCCCTTCAACCTCCATTTATTTATCATATCTATTATTTTGTGAAGGTGTCTGACAGAACATTTCTTATTATATCATAATTACCTCATTGTTTCTCTTTATAAACTCCTCAGAAAGTATAACAGAGAAGCATTTGGCATAAAGTAGATGCTCCATTGCCATGTCCTCAGTGAATGAAGGAAGGAATGTAAAATATCCATTCTGGAACTAGGTTATTACATTACTTAGTACTCTTTGATTGCCAGTATAGGACAACAACTCAAGATAGTCTAAGGATAAAAAGGTGTAAAGGGTGTGGCTCTGTTGAGTGACAGGAATATCTCCCAAAGAAATCAAGAAAGGGGAGCACCAGACCCTCCAAAGTTCTGAGATAAGGTGATAAAAAGACATTAGGAGAATTCCACTCTTATTTTTACTTTTTTTTTTTTTCAGATCATCTACATTGTTCTTCTTTCTCAGTGTAGAGTAGCTTTTCTTATATGTATAATAGCTCTTCCACTTACATCTTGGAGTGCCAGTTGTGTGTCATGAGTTCTGTTTCAATTCCAAATGTCTAAGTAGGAAGGTGATTGGCCCAGGTCCAGTCAGGTATCACCCACTCTCCAGGCCCTCAATCAGGAAGCAGGGAGGAGCATGGTGCCAATATGGCTGCCAGTGGACCCTCTATCCTGCAAGCTGAGCTAGGAGAGGGTGGCCTCAGGAAAGTGGAAGTGGCTTCAGCAGGGAACAGACACGCAAACACCATGTACTATAGACTGTCAAATCTGCCAAAGAATGCAGGGAACTGCTACAAGCAGGAGAGTTTGGGTATACAAACTTGGGTTTTAAAGAAATTCTGGGGTGATATTATGTTGAAACAGCACCAAAAGTGGTCTTTTTCTTTAAGCATGAGTGGGACCAGGGCAGGTTTTCCCTGAGCATTCCCTCTCTAATGCAGATTATGAGTTATGGGTGTGAGAAGGAGTCAAGGGTACAAATGTATGTGTGAGAGTGAGAGAAACTTGGAAGGAAACTTTGTAATTAATCTTTTGAAAATCTACGTTTTCTGTCCACTGATGAGTTATTGTTCATTTCCCCTAGTGTTCTGCATTACAAAAGTTCTGACTAATTTTTATAGTATATTCAAAGAATAGTGAGCAATTGATTTTCTGGAACATGGAGTATGAGAGGGAGTAGCAGAATATAAAAATTCCAAAGATAGTATAGAGAGGTAATTTAAGAGCCCTTAGTGTGTTCAAAAGAAATTGGGAAATGCTGAAAATTGTTGATTTGGGCAATGGACTGATTGGAAACATGTTTTGAGATTTCTATAGTAGTGGTATAAATGAATTAGACTGGAAGGTTATGAGTTAGGAAGCTATTGTATTTGGATAGGAAATGATTTTTTAAAAACACTTGCAACTACATGGTTACAAAAGAAGTAGAAGTAATAGAAATAGGAAAATAGTAAGAATGACGTGTCTATAAAATTTTTGAATAGAGACCCATTTAAGAATTTATAATAATTATAGTCATTCTCCCCATAGACTATCAGTTTGCAGATTTCTTGTAGCCCATTTATGACCCTAGGAACTCTGGATTAGAAAGACATCAGGGGGAAATAATAGATAGAGCTTTGAAACAGAATAGATGGGGACATGAGGAAGCTCAAGTCAAAGATAACATGCAGGTTTCAAACCTGATGACTAGAGAAGAAATGTTGCCACAAACAGAAACAGGAGAGAAACTGGAGGTCAAATAGAAAACCAAGTCTTAGCATGTAGACAGGTGGGGAGAGGACGATGCACCTAGTTTTAAATACATTGTCTCTTCGATTCTCTTGGGATAAGCAGTCATGTGAGTTTAGGAAAGAAAACTATATTTTTTGAGAATCTACTACAACCTGGCAGGTAATATATTTTAACTCATTCAATGATCACCCAAACCCAGGGCTAAAACATTTTCTTCATTTCTCTGAAATGTTGAAATGAAGTAAATTGCTCAAGGTCAAATGGTTCATTAAACAGTGCAGAGAGAATTTGTATGTAGGTCTGCTGGCCTGTATACCTATGCACCTGGATTGCCCTACAGGGCCTCCCTGCAGGCAGCTAGAAGGCCAGGATGGAGCTTAAAATTGCCATTCTCATCATGCCAAACACTTTAGAATTGAATTGTTCTGCAAATTCTTTGTGTGTATTTGTCTTGTTTCCACATGAAAGGTATAAATTCTTCAAGGATAGAGACAACATTATAAATTTCTCTTGCTTCCTTCTGCAATAACTCTGTACAGCTCTGGACACAGAAGAAGCCTCACTGAATATTTAGATTGATCAATGATCTTGGTCCCTGGTGATAATTGCATAGCATCTTCATGTTGAGGTTGTAATCCTCATGAATTATTTATTTAGAGGCTTTCCTTTCCTGGATATATCAGCAGGTACAACACAGAAAAAGATGGAGCATGTAGAAACAGCAGCAAAATAATCAGTTTTAGTCACAACTTTACCATCTCCCGGTCTCTGAACCTTTGTATGTCATTAAGGGGAACGCCAAGCAGCAGTATTTGCCACGGTTGCCAGAGGCCAGGGATACTGTTGTATAGTGTCGTCAGCATTCTAAACCCAGATATGCTTTCCTATGTAATTCATTAAATAACCTAGCTATGGAACTACATTAAATAATCTAGCTATGGAACTACATCAAGTCTGCTCATCTCCTGCCTCTGTCCAGAAGGATAGATGACTGCAGCCTGAGGTAGGAAATTAGAAAAAATGATTTGAAGCGATCAACAGAAACACATGAGAGTTATTGATGCCTGATATGCTTATCCAAGAACAAAAGCAATTTGAAACAGTACAGCTGGACCAATTTTGTCCCCATGATTTCCTAAAGAGCATAATGCTAACATTAATAGCTACCATTTAATTGTCTTATGTACTATTTTGAGAGCTTGCTAAGTGCTTTAAATAAGTTGCCTTATTTAAAACTGAAACCAATTTCCTCAGGAAAACGATTCTCTGGGTTACTCTAAAGTCTAGGCAATGAAACATAAAGGGATTCAAAGGAGGAAGATGGAGATGACCTGCACAGCTTAGAGCTAGAGCTTTCCAAAGCCCCAGACAATCCACACATGGCTGACACACTTGTTTTATTCTCCAGGACCCCTGTGAATAACATCCTACATAACAGGTGGGACTGAATCTGACTTGTTTACTATTATATTCCCAGTACCTGAAGCACAGTAGAAGCTCAAAATCTGTGTAGAATTGATAAATGAATCTTTAAATACATTATTACATACAAGGTCTTCCTCATATATAGAAAACATGAGAGGCATCTAAAGCTATTGATCTGAGGAATAAAGAGATGTGACTTTTGTCCAAGGATAGCATGCTATCCATCTTTCACACCATTTGTATCCCATCATGAGAGTGTCTATTTTTAAATAGAATCATGTCTCCCTTACTAGCAAAGGCATATTAGGCTCTTGACAATCATTTAGAACTTAGAGACAATCCGGTTATCCAATCCTTTTCTGCGCAGACTGCCAACTATGGAATGACTAACCACAGCAAGTTCAAAGCAGTCCTGGGGATTAGCCTGTGAGTCTATGATTATAAAAGTCAAGGACAGTTTCCTGCACCATTACATTATTATTTCACTAAAGTGGAGCCCTAAGCTAAATGTACTTTAGGTTTTGGGAGAATTTAAAAGTCCAGGGACCATAAGCTGGCCCTCAAGAGGTAGAATTGCAGTCAGAATCCTGAACTGTTACACTGTGGAGAGGTCTCAGGGAAAAAATTAAAAAATAAAAAAAAATTAAGAATTGATCCAGAAAGCGTTTCTGCCAAGAACAGCTGCCACAGTAGCAGACAGCAGTCACTGAGAGGTCCCCCAGGAGAGAGTGGACGGCGGTCATTTTACATCAAGTTATCAATCCTCTTTTTATCAAACCTAGCACACTAGAGAAAATTAGAGATCATTCACCAACTTCCATGGTCATCCCCCAAAAGATAATGACAGTGAAGGGTGGAATAAATCCGTAAGATAGGGGAAAGGAAGTGGTTTCTTTGTAACTCCACTCATGGTTTATTATCTTTAAATAATATCAAGAAGCAGGCAGAGGCCACAAATACCTGAGGCAGAGATTGTTAACTGTTCACTAAATTTTTATTTTCTTCTTGTTTTTGGCCCATAGACAAACTAAGTTAGCCTTTCTTGCATTTTCCCCCACAAATAGAATATGAATGGAAGGGGTATGTGCCATTTCAGAGCAAAGGCATTTTAAGGAGGAGGTGTACTTCCTCCATACTCTCTCCCCCATCTGTATTCAGCATGGAAGACAGCAAAACCCTAGATGATGGTGGAGCCACAAAATGGCTGAAGCCTGAGTTCCTTGGTCACCACATGGAGAAGGCCTTTTGCTATTACAGAATACCAACCTTGGGCTGTTGGCTGAGCAAGAGATAAACTTTCACTGTGTAGAGCCCATGTGCAATTTGGATGTTTTAGTTTAGATAGGAGGTATCCCTCAAAAGCTCATATGTGAGACAATGCAAGAATGTGAAGAGGTAAATGATTGAATTATGAGAGCCTTAACTCAATCAGTAAATCAATCCCCTGAGAGGGATTAACTGAGTGGTAACCAAAATCAGGTAACATGTGGCTAGAGGACCTGGGTCATTGGGGGTGTGCCTTTGGGGTTTATATTTTGTTGTGGTGAGGAGAGCTTGCTCTCTCTCTCTCTCTCTCTCTCTCTCTCTCTCTCTCTCTCTCTCTGCTTCCTGATGCCACTTTCCTAGCTGCTTTCCTCTGCTATACAATTCTGCCATGGCATTTTACCTCACCTCAGTCCCCGAGAAATGGAGTGGCTGTCTATGACTGAGAACTCTGAAACCATGAACCCTCAAATTAACTTTTCTTCCTTAAAATTGTTCTTGTCAGGTCTTTCGGTCACAGCAGCAAAAAAGCTGATGACAACAGATGTACTTGTTTCAAAAGACCAGATCACATTACTAATATACACCCCTAAATACATCCCACAGACTTAGATGACTAAGCAAAGTCCAATAAGAAGATCTTTGTGAGGAAGTCCCAACCCCTGTGATTGCAGTTAACATGATCATACATGCTGTGAAAAAGTCACCACAACAGGAGACTTTGTATCAAGTCCTATCACCTCTTCCTAAGAGCGATTTAGAGAGTGATTTGCTGAGTCTTTCTGCTCACCCGTCTCTGGTATGTCTTTGCTCATATGGTGATCATGAGAAGAAGAGGATGTTAAGTTGAAAAAATTAATTGGTAGAGCAGTCTGTTAATTTCTGGCCCATTAATGTAATGTAGGTAGAGGTATCAAATTGTTTTATACATCCAAAATGATCAACTTCTACCAGTAAAGCCTCAAAAGTTTGGCTTTTGGAGTATGTAGTAAAGGGTTGGACTTAAGGAATTTGTAAAATTAAACAAAATTATTATAATGTCATCTAAGGATCTTTCCAAATTTGGGATTCCCAGCATTATAATAAATCATCAAAAATATTAATGGAACCAGGTGCAGTGGTGCATGTCTATAATCCCAGTAGGTCAGGAGGCTAAGACAAGAGAATTGCAAGTTTAAAGCCAGCTTCAGCAATGGCAAGGTGCTGAGCAACTCAGTGAGACCCTGTTTCTAAATAAAATACAAAATAGGGCTGGGAATGTGGCTCAGTGGTTGAGTGCTCCTGAGTACCAAACAAACAAAAATTATTAATAGAGATGGAATCTGATGGGTTCAGAAGTTCAGAATATTGGAATAGAATCCATGTTTGTATTAGATCATATAGAACTGACTAAATGCCTATGTTCTTTGATTTGACTGGAAATAAGTTGTCTATCATGACAGCAGTGCAGGTTATTTTGTGTTGCTAAGAAAATCTGATCAACCATTTTTATCTCAAAATATACTAAAAAAGCATTAATCATTATCTAAAAATGCTTACCCAAATCTTTTAAAATATGGGAGCATTATTAAAGATTGATAACAAAAGGTCTTTTGCTGAGAAAAAGTTTAATCAGAATCAAATCAGAATAGGATTGAGTCGATAGACCACCACTTTAGATCCAAAGGAAATGCATATAAATGTCCTCAACATAGGCTACCTTGGCAGACTCTTCTTGTCGTCTCTGAAATGGAGGAAATAGCCCTTGACATCTGTCTTTTTTATGGGCTTTCTAAGAAGATTAGTAAAGAAGCCTACATAAAGTGTAAATAGTGGGTGCAAAGGAGGAAGATGGGCAGTGTGGGGAAAGAAAGAGGAAGATAGGCAGTGTGGGGAAAGAAAGAGAGAGAAAGAAAGAGGGTTTGCATACTCATGCTAAAAACTGGAGAAAGCAGAACTATTATGGGTGTGATCTTTCCCACTGTGAAAATAAACAAAGACCACCCAAATGAAAATGAACAAAGGCTATTTATGCATAGTATGCTATATAGCAAGAGGTTCAAGCACCATCACTTGTGTTTGATAGCATCTCAAAGGGAGACAGGGGAGTGAGAAGGCTTTATCATAAAAAAAAAAAAGAAAAAGAAAGAAAGAAAAAGAAAGGGCTTCAAGTAGGCTCTGATTGAAAGGTGCTGGCAACGCAAGCTAGATGCAGACTGACTGGAGGTAGGGTGTCCTACGAGCTTGGTTTGGGGAGTATGCATGGATTTTCTCACTGGTCCTGAGTTGGAAGCAGTGAGGGTGGGAGTGGGGGAGTCCTCGCTGTTCTGGATGCTTGCTGCAGAGGTTGTGGTTTTGTTTCCTGGGATGGTGACTGGAGAGGTTGTAGGTCAGAATTCAATGGCTATACATCCGGCCATTGTCCATGTGCACGTGCTCTTCATCCTTCTTCCATACCCCTCCCACTCCCACACATATCCTGCCAGTTTTAGTCCAGAGGTTTCACTTCTTTCTTCACCTTTTACAATTTCCTGTTTCCACCTTCTCCTACTTGTCACCAGCCTTGTAAGTGCAGTTCCCCCACCCTGGCTTGTCCTGTACCTTCACTTGGTTATTTGGGCACCACCCTCACACCACTAGCAGCTTTAGCCTCATTAGTTACTAGGTTTTCTTGGACAATGCTTGCTTCAAGTAATTTTACTTTTCTCCAAATTTGTTTCCCTACAGTCTGTGCCACATCATTAAACACTTAATTATAAAATGTTTTTAACTGATTTTCATTAATTTGTGCATGTTAATCTTATCTCCCCAGCCAGATTGTAAATTTGAAGGCTGGTATCATAGCTTATGCTTTCTCTTGCATATCATAATAGTTTTCAGTGCTAAGACCATGTAGGAAATATTCAGTAGATAGTTGTTAATTGAATATTTTCTAAATGCCCTATTCAGTTAAGAGAATAAAATGGAACTGACTCATTTTTTTAATCAGCCATCACTCTAGATGCTAATTTTAGCCATAATCATCCCAATTTTCTTGGAATTTGCAGATTTTGCACATTAAAGTTCAAGGTCCCAGAAGAAAGGCTTCTCTCACATCAAGTGAAAAGGTGAAAAGAAGAAAGAACTCTGATTATTTTTCAGATTATTTTGCAAGTCCTGTATAGTAGTGAACCTTCTGAACAATTCTTGAGGTACACATTGGTTTTTTTAACAGAAAAGTTATGGGGTCCTAGGGGTCAGACAAAAATAAAGAGTTCAACGGCTGTCTAAACATCCCTGGGAACAGTTAGAGTAGTGGTGGCAAAAATGGGAATTCAAGAGAAGTTGTATGAGTACAGACATTTTTTTTTCCATATTTTTATTGGTGCATTACACTTGTGTATAATGGTGGGATTCATTGTTACATATTCATACATGCACACAATATAACAGTATAATTTAGTTCATATCATTCCCCAATATTTCTCCTTCCCCTCTGTTTTTCCTCCCTCTAATCCCTTTCCTCTACTCTTCTGATCTCCCTTTGATTTCTATGAGATCTCCTTTACCTTTCTTTTCCTTTTCCTCTCTAGCTTCCATATCTAAGAGAAAATATATGACCCTTGACTTTCCAAGTTTTTTTTTTTTGCTGAACATAATGTTTTCAAGTTCTGTCCATTTTCCTGCAAGTGACAAACTTTCATTCTTCTTAATGCCTGAATAAAACACCATATACACCGTATACACCACTTTTTCTTTATCTTTTCATTCACTGATGGACACCTAGGCTGATATCATAGTTTGGTTTTTAAAAATTATGATGTTATAAACATGGCTGTGCATGTATTGCTATAGTATGGTGACTATTTCTGTAGAATACATACTGAGGAGTAGAATAGCCAGGTCACGTTTATTTATTCAAATAAATTAAGAATAGCAGCTAGAATAGAATCAAAGAAGTTATGACTATCATTAAAACTTAAACAAGAACACACACACACACACACACACACAACACATTGTAGTATATAGACAATCCAGCTTTGTGTCTACATATGACAGACTATTCATGGATGTAGCTTTCTCTAGGTGGAGAGAACTAGTGGAATATTGGAACAGCTCACCAGCTCATGATTGACAATTGTTTAATTGTCAGAAATTTTACTATCCAGTTGTTAAACTATTGGTATCTTGGGAGCAGCCATGTTGAGAATACTTACACCAAGATAATTAGTAAACTTTACTAATTGGAGTTTGCTTTTTTAGAGCACACTAGTAGCAGACAAGAAAGATTACCTATCTTCTTTTCTTTAGAGGACCATCAGGGAAAAAGGCAGCAACCTGACAAATCCTGCACTTCCCATACAATGTTAAAGTTGAATGAGACTGTGGAAGAACTGAAGTCCATAACAAGAAATGACTGCCCAAGATCATGTGTCTGGTCTGGTCACACAGAAAGTCTAAAGAAACACCCAGGTTTTCTTACCCTTACCCATTACTTTCCGGAAATACAGTGTTTCATTATTCGCCATGATATCTTTTCCTCCCTCCTTCCCCTAACATCAAGGAAAGCTCCTGCTGGTAAGGCCAGATCGCTCTCCTGTGTCGGAGCCCAACTCATAAAATGCTATTAAGTGAATTACTGATGACCTAATTCCCAGCTGCAGGACACATTCCATTAGAGGTAGGCTGGCTGCCAAGAAGTGTCAGCAATGACTGGATGGCAGAGTGATTGAAACCATCCTGCCTTGGATGGCCGGGCCTCTGAAAGTGAGTTCATGGTAGGGAGGAGGCGCTCCTTTCCCCAACATTAGATCTGGTTCTTTTTCTGGGAATTGAATTCATCAGATTCAAATAGAACTTTCCTGAAGTAACTAGGATTATCATCGCAGGAGCAACCAGAGGTAGTGTCTCTTCTATCCTGAGTATCTACTATTGTGAACACAGTTACCCATCAGCCACAGCACCAAATTGCATTTTTTTCCCCACCCACAGCAGTATTTTTCTCTCACTTGCCTCCATTGTCAGGCCATCCATTCTCCTCCTTCTGTATGGCTAATTTTCTAAGGATACAACGAGTTTTTCCTTGGTGCTATGGTAGAGAGAAGAGTAGGAACAATATGGTCTTTTTTACCTATAATTTACCTTAGTACTCTACTCTCAGATAAGAATTGGATAAGCATTTGTGAGGGGAAAAAAATACATCTTAAATCAAAATTAGGTAAGTCCCATGTGGGCCATGTTATAGCTGATATGTACTTCTCTCAGAATTAGTACCAAGGTTAAATCCAATAAAGCACTTTGTAAACTGTAAAGAAGCAACACACACAAAGGAAAAAAAAACAGTTAAATATTAAAGAAAATATGAAAAGGCATTTAAATTTCAGAGAAACTTTGGATTCAGGCAGCCTTGATGGATGGAAGAAATGAGGCACCAGACCTTATACTGGGCCAGTCAGGAAACCAGGGTTCAAACATTGGCTTCATCTCTAATCAACTTTGATACCAGACAAGTCACTTGTCTTCTGACCCCTGTCTTCTCTGTGAATTGAAGGTGAACTGAATGATCACCAGATTCCTTCTATCTCTGAAAAGTGCCATCCTAAATCAAGAAGAGAGTCAGCTGGAGAGTCCAAGCCTACTTATCTAGTGCTTAAAACACTCTGTTCTATTTAGTTGTTCTCTTTAACCTCTTTCTCTACTCTTTTTCTTCCCTCTCCATCTTCTATTATTTAGGAGACATCTTCTGTTTTATATTTTGATTTTGTTTTCTCTTTCTCCTCTTCAAGCTATTAATGATGTCAAGTGACCATCGTTGCAGAACTCATTTCTAGCAGTTGTCATGCAATATTGACTACTATTACATAAATTTACTATATAAGTACATTTAATTGGGTTTTGGTGAATGGGGTACCTTGAAGGGGGGGGTGTTTATTTGAAGTTAAAAACCCAGAGGGTTTTAAAAATTACTCTTAAAATATTTAAATTATTTTTAATTATTTAAAAGCTTTGCAGAATGGACTTAAAGGAAGTAAATTAGGAGGCCAAAGGATCTGTGGTAAATCATGTGATGAAAAAAATTTAAAAATGAAAATGAGTTAACTCTTGGCATTCTGTGTTTTTATAATTTTTTTTTAATCTAAAAATTGCTAATATCCTTCTACTGCCAAATCTCTGGGGAAATGTTTTTGTTATAGGTATGTATGTTCCTTAGCAAAGTGAGAGTTCAAAACATTAGTAAATAATATCATGACAAAGAAACTACCACTAGTTTGAACACACATATATGTCTTTCTTTTCTTCTGCTTTTTAGAAATAACTGCCTTTATTTCCATTACCCCAGATCTCTTCTGTCTGAAGGCTAATTTAATTTTTCCCTGAACTTTTCCTAATTGTGTAATGAAAACTAGAAGGGCTGAATGACATGTCCTGAATACAGACCATAAGCAATAAGTATTTCAAAATTTCTCCAACATTTGTGATGCTAGCTAGTCCTTCTCCATTTGTAAATGTCATGACTCAAAAAATGAGTTCTGACTGGCACGAATATCTCCTTTATTTCAGTCTTGTCTCAACTAAAAATATTCGAAAGGCCCTTCACATTCATATGGTTCTTACATGGCCTGAATATTTTTTAAAGCATTCTTCCTCAGAAATCTATCTTCTGGGTTTATTTTAAAATGAGATAATTAAGACTTAAATCTCCAATACCAAAATGTGGGGTAGGTCAGGCAAATGGCAAAAATAAAATGAAGGACAAGCAAAGTCCCTCATAAGTACAACAATAGAAAAACATCATCATAGAGAACATTGGAAAATTAGCTCAAAATATCATTTGATAGTCTATTTCACAGAATTGACATTTTATATCAAACAGGCAATGCGTTAAAATTCTTTTTTATTCTACCTCTACAGAGCTTTCCCCTGTATTTCTGTCTTCTGTGTCTATTATGAAAGGCTAGACCTCAGAGGCATCTAATATAAACTGCTCTTTTCTTTGTGTTTTTTATTAATTTCACTTTCCTTGGAGTTTCCACAATATCTATTACTGCTGTCCCTGGCACTATCAAACATTTATAAGCTATCTGCCTACCTTATCAGACTGTAAGCACCTTGAAGGAAAGACCACTCATTTTGCACACACCGGCTCATAGTAAACCTCAGAAAATGTATTAAATTGAATTGGTTTTACTTTGCAAGACTGGCAGACACTCAGATGGCTTGAATCTCTCCCACCCCCACCCGGCCGGCCGCAAAAGATTTTTTTTTTTTTTTGGTGCAAACTCCACGTGACTCGAAGTTATCTAGGGCAGTAAGTAATGTTCAAGTGATTATAGCAGAAAGCTGAGATTCCACCAGGGCTCTGGGAGTTACAGCAGGAGATCAGCAGAGCCGCAGACTCCTTTTTTAAAGAAAAAAGAAGCCACATGATCCTTTCATGGAGGTTGCTGCCATCGATCCCCTCTGAGGATTCAGTCATTCAGCCACATTTAACATTCACTGGGTCAGACCTTTATCCAGGCTGACGTCATCTGAATCCCAGAGCAATTCAATCTTAGCATATATTCTGCCCAACCCCCATCCTCCTGCTGGAGAGTCAGCTGATAAGTAGCAGTTCTCCAGAGCCCAAAGCTTTGGATCTCGTGTTTTTCAGGGCTTTTATTTAGTTCCCTTGTAGGGGGAGGGGTAGAGAGTGAAAGATAAGAGGTGCGGTCCCTCCTACAGCAGCAAAGAATCTTTAAGCTTTGATACTCGGCAAAGTGGAAGTCCTCACTTGCTTCTTGGAAACGAAAGCGAGGGGCACTATCAGCCAGGAACCACCCCTAAAAAAAGGGGGGTTCCCAGATGCTTGGGTAATTCATCCCCTACCCTGATATCAGAAAAGAGTCTTTGGAATATATTTCTCCTGCGTGAAACAAACACCCCTCTGCCCCCTGCTGCCTTCTTTTCGATTTCTCCTCTAAGCGTGAGGTGATTGAATAATCTAGCTAGATTTTTCTATTCCCCGATCCCTTGAATCATGGGGGTTCACCTCCTCCATCCTCCTCACTCCTATTTTTTCCTCTCCTCTCTTAAGTCCCCTTCCCCCACTTTCACTCGTTTAAATACACGCTCAGGTTTCCCTGGCTCTGGAGCCGCCATTGGCATCAAATAGGGTCTCCATGGAAACCAGAGGCGCAGGGCGGTCTCCTGCATACCCGGACCAGATTCTCTGGTATAGGTGAGGCAAAGGTCTTGGGAAGCTGCGAGTAGATAGTCCTCTTATTAACGTGAACCCAATGAGGAAGAATGAGCATTTAGGCAGAGAGAGATGAGACAAAAAGAAAGGAGCTAAGTGACCAGTTTATCTTCAATTTTGTTCAGCCTAGGAACTGCTTGGAGAAGAAACAGAGAAGTCCCAGGGTTGGGATCATCTCACCCTCAATTTCTCATGTTCCCAGCAAAACTCAATTTAATGTGGAAATCACTGAGGGGATCCTGTTTTGGGTGTTTAGTTACAAGGAAGCAGCTGTCACATCCTACTCAGAGCAAAACATTCCTCCTGAAAGCACTTAAATGATAGAGAACTAACTCTCCGCCCTCTTCCTGTGGCCTGGACAGTCTACAAATGCTACCTCATTTTATCTTCTTGAACCTGGCATTTGGCATCCATTTTACAGACAAGGATGCATATGAGAGGGCAGTGTAGTTATTCTGTCTATAGTCTCACGCCTGATGGGAAGTCTTGGAGAAAACTCTTCACACCTCCATAGTAGAAGGGGCCTCTCTATTACCACTTATCCTGTTTTGAATACACTTTCATTCTTATATGGTTCTGTTAGGGCACAGAATATCCTACCCTAAAATATGGTACTTTGGAAATCACTCTTTCTCTCCTGAAACATGATCATAAAAAGGATTTCTGACCTATCTTATAAGGTCATAAGGCCCTAATCCCAAAAAAGTTCTGCCATAGGTCTGGAGGCCAAGAAGAACCTGAACAAACTAGCCTTGCCGAGTTCTCCAAGCCTACCACCACTGCATCACACCCTTTGTGTCCTGCAGCCATACTTCATGAGTGTCCATTAAAATATAGTTTTCTCTGCATCTTTGGATCTTCATTTCTGAAGACTGTCACATCACATAAAACTTCAGTTAAATATATTCCATTATGCTTTTGTCTTGTTAGTCTCTTTGTTACAGGGATGTCAGTCAGGAACCTTGTGAGGGCTAGGAAAAGACATTACTTTCTTTTCTCCAAAGTTATTTTCCTAAGCATGTGAAATATACTTGCATTGGTTTCCTATTCTGTTGCAATAAGTTACCACAAATTTATTGGCTTAAAATAGCATGAATTTATTGTCCTACAATTCTGGAAGGATGACAGAAGTTTCACTGGACTAAATCCAAGGTATCCATGATGCTATGTTCCTTTCAGAGGTTCTAAGACAAGTATCCCTTTCTTGCCTTTTCCAGTTCTTAAAGGGTGCCCATGTTCTCTAGCACTTGGTCCCTTTTCAAAATTAGCTACTGTAACCTTTGTTGCCATATCCCCTTCTCTGGCCCTGACCCTTCTACCTACTTTTAAGGACCCTTGTGATACATAAGTCATGCCTGGATAGTCAAGGATAATCTCTCCATCTCAAGATCCTTAATCTAATTGCTCAACTAAGTACCTTTGGAAATGATTTTGCCTACCACAAACTTCATGCCTTTTACCTCTTAAAAATGATGCTGTCAGAATGGGGGGATTGGAGGAATGTGAACTGAAATCAAATTCCATGCATGTATGATTTTGTCAAGAGGAACTCAACCTCTGTGTATAATTCTAATGCTCTAAAAATAATGATGCTTTTTTAACCTTTTGTCCTTAAATTATCCTTAAATTTGTCTCTTTCTATTGACAGCCAAGTTTTGTTTACAAAAAGCAGTTCATACTCACTATCTCTACTTCTTCACCTAACATTTACTTAGCTACCTGCTACAATTTGCTTCTGTCCCCTTCCTGGTACAAAAGCTGTTCTGTCAAAAGTTCATAATTACCTTCAAATTACTAGTTTCAGTTGATGTTTATCAGTCCATTATTACCTTATTTGTCAGCAGTTTGAGTTTGTTGTACATTTTCTTCTTTAGGAAATTCTCTTCACTTTTATTCCATGATAATTCTCCTCCTTCCTGCCAGCCCCGTCCCCCATAACTCACACTACTTCTTCATTGTTTAAGTGTCTGTCTATCCTTAAACATTAATGTTTTCTAGACTTGCTTCTCATGGCCAGGTCTGAAAGGCCACAGAAGAAGCATCACCTGAAAGCTTGTTAGACATGATAAATATCAGTCCCCACCGCAGAGCTACTGAATCAGAACCTATATTTTACCAGGATCCTTCAGAGACTTTTACACACACTTAAGTTTGAGAAACCCAAGTCCAGAATTTTGTACCTGACTTTTCAATATACCCCCTGAAAGATCTGATCTATAACTATCTCCAGCCACAAACCCCAAATTTATGTCTTCATACCATCTCACTTTTTGAGGTATGACTTGTATGTAGAGCTTTCAATCAGACATTTCTCCAGATGTTCCAAAGTACTTTAAAAACTCAATCCATTCAAAATTAACACATCATTTTCAATTTCCCATGTTTTGTTGGGGGATCTTCTTCACACAAGTACTCCACCCAAAACATAAAACCCCCTTCTTTCTTGCTCTCATATTTACACAATGTTCTTGACGTATCAATTTACAAAAATATTTTCTTCTATCTCCAACACCCAGCAATAATCTATGTTAGGATGCCATCATCTCTAACCTCTTAACTGGTCACTTTGTCTGCAATTATGCCAGAACCCTTCCACTACTTCCATTCCCAAGCACCTGAAATGTTTCTACACACACACACACACACACACACACACACACACACACACACCACTTGATCAAAGCAGTTTATTGTTTTAAAACTTGACTATCATGTGCAGAGTAATGTTCCGACTCTTCAGTATAATCATAAGCGCCCCCAACCCCTTAATTTGGCCCTTGACTCATTCTAGTCTTTTACACCAGCAGCCTCCTCCCCAATGTGTCTTTAGAAATGTATGCATCATGTGTACCCCGTGACTTTATACTTTAGCTTGTGTGATTTCTGCTGCTTGACACAAGCTCCCTAACAATTCAAACTGACAAAAATGTTACTAGATCCTTCAGAACTGAGCTGAGACACCATATCTTTTTTGCTGACTCCAATCTCCCCTAACCTCTACAGACATTTCTATTCTCTCCTCTGCACATACCGATTCTGCTTCTGCAATGGTTACGACACTTATCATGTTTTAAAATTGTAACTACATGTTTTCTCATCAACATCAAAAGCTCACTGAGATGGTGTCTCTATATCACTACCATTTTGCATAGCTATTAGCACATAAAAGGTACCAAATAAATATTTTATGAATTAAATCAGTTAATCAATTAATCAAACAGCAGTCCTCAGGTCTCAGGTTCCAGCAGTATGAAGGTAGAAATCCTTGGAAATGCCCAGCCCACTCAGGACTTCATCAGCAACTTAAAATAAAAGGGATCTTCTAGCCAGTGCTTGGAAGGGCACCTAAATATCCAAATAAATACCATGAATAACATTGAATTAGGATACTTTCTCTGGTTTGGGGATCATTTCCTAAATTAGCTTGAAGAATAAAGGACTTATATAAATAATTAAAACAAATAAAATTTTTAAAAAATGAATTAAGAAAAAAAGTAAAGGACTTAAATGCAAATCTGACTATAATTCATCTGCTTGATTTTACATGTAAAAATGTTTGAAACATAAGAGCATGGTTGATTTATAGTTACATGTTTTTAAGAAAGTGGTAGATTTCTTGTGCTGGAGCATCCTAGTTACTAGATGCTTCATCATACTCAGTAGAAATGTTGTTTCTTACATAAATGAAGAGGGCCCATCTCTACATCTACGACTCTGTTACAAAGGTACATCTCCAGCCTATAAAGTCACCATAATATTTGCTGAGACTGAGAAAGGAACTCTTGCTCCCATCGCTGGACAGGCAGGGCTTAGATTCTGTGGGGGGTTTCAGGCTGCCATGGCAACTCCCAGTCCTTTCTTTACTCTCTGTGTGCTACTCTAGTAGAAGGGGTAGACAGCTGTAATCTTTCCCTCTTTCCTTCCCACTCCGTTTTCTTCTCCACTGAGACTAGTACAGACAGAGGTTAGCACTAATTCCTGCTTTTGATTGCCCATGCCTTGTGAGTCTGTTTGAGTCTCTCTTTCATAGACATGAAGCACCTGGATTACAATTCTGTATTTGAAATTATAGTGTTAACTCTTAGTCAGAATAACACATAGTCCTGATCAGGGTTCCTCTATTTTCTAGAAAATCAAAATGCAAACTAGGAGAAAATGGAATCTGGGCTAAGGTGGAGAAAAACTAACTGGGCAAGTCAGTCATAAGGATGTGTTGACAGATTTGCATAATACATTGCAATTCATATTTAGAGAGTGGTGGAAAACCCAGAGCGAGGGTTCTCAAATGTGCTCACATTAGAGCCCAGATAGGGAGATTTGGGAAATACAGATGCCTTGCCCCAGACTGTCCTAGCTAAATGGAGTGAATCTGTGTGCAGCACCAGGAAAGTTAGGACAGAGAATATAACTAAGATGTGTGGAATTAAATTTTATGAGAGGTAAGCCAAAAATGAGAGTTTTTATAGGAGTACAAGGATGATGTAAAAAACTGAAGTCGGGTGTCAGGATGAAGAAAAAAGGAATGGATTGCTATATTAATTAACATGGTAAAAATCAAGGAATAAAGAGTCAAAAAGGAATAAAATAATAGTGGATAAATCTCCCAAATCTTGTTGGAATATTAGTATTGGTGTTATACATACCTCATACTCTAGTGCTTAGACTTGGTTGCCCCTCTTTGTGATTTTATAGGTTTTAATTGTATTATATCATTTACTACATTTTGATTGTAATTTTCTCATTTATATATTTGCCCTCCAAGGGACTCATTCTTCATTATAAAGAGGAGGTTATAACAAAACATTTTTGAATGAGATTAAAGAATGAGTATTATGGGGTTATTCATGAAGTGCAGTCAAGACTACAGGTCACAAATATTTGCTGAGAATAACAAAGCCCCATCCCTAATCCTCGAGAGGTAGAAATGACATAACTTTGCATACTCTTAGTAAAACTAGCATGTCTGCTTCTGGGAAATACCTACTAGACTTGGGTTGCTTTGGGGGGAACCTGAGGCCAATATTTACTTTCCTCCATTCTACTGAGAGTATCAGAAGTAACTAGATGTATAAACATGTTGAAGATTTTATAGCAAATAATATACAATCCTTTTTTACTTCATTTAGTAATTGATTAACATTTTATTGAACAAGGAATTCACAGTATCATTTGTTCATGTTATAAATATATTGTGTCTTAGAACCAGTTTAAAGAAATATTTTATATATGATAAATATAAATGAGGATACTTATCGGTATTAATTTGTGATAAATTAATTATTGTCTATTGAAGATGGTATGAGTTAAGTATTGTGAAGTGTGCAAGCTTTTGCCCTATTTGCAAACTAACAAGTTAGCTTGCATAATTTTATGGATGCTGGCAGAAGATATGAGACTCCTGTCAGAGACATAGAACTCTTACAGCACAATAGGTAGCATAAGATTCATGTTTGTGCCAGTTCTCAGTGTCCTTCTTCTAAGATCCCTAGACTGACACAGGTAGTTACAGATGAATGCTGTAGGGCAGAAAAAATTGGCTTTTGTCACATATGAGGAACATTGAACCTAGAAAACTTCAGTCTTTTTCAGTGGGCTGTGAGCAAGTCCACCCAACTTCTGCCCTAGAGGAGAAATTATCACAATGGACAGCAAGCAGGCATTTCCTTTGCTTTGAAGCAAAACACCATCTCTATTTTCCAAGCCTGCTTATCATAAAAACATTCCTGAAAACAATCTAGAACAAAGAGCTGTCAATTCTCATGCTCCCAAGGTATGCCAAAAACACAAAGCATTTGTGGAGAATTGTCTTCCAGTATCATGGTACAGGTAAGGTTTAACTTGGATACATAAGGAGAAAGATTTTTTAAAAGTAATTAATAAAAATAGATACCAAAAAATAATGCTCACATACTTAGGGTAACTTATCCTAAGTCTAATTAAACAGCAGCAGAATCTAGAAAAAAGCAGGTAGAAAAATTAACCATTGCTTAATTCTTAGAGAATAATTCAAAAATTTTCAATGAGACCTAGAAAATCTAAGAAGCTTCTTAGAGAATATGGAGGTCATCAGAAGGAGCATATTCAGGTTGCTGTGCCAATTTGCAAGGATCTAGTTGCTTATGAATTATGCTTCTAAGAAGAAAAAAAAGAAAGCAGTACATAGCCAATCCGGGAGTCAATTACAATAAAAGCAAAAAGAAGAATAATGTTTAATTAAGTGGCTGTCACAATGATGCACGTTACAACTCCCCTACTCTACCTATGATGTGCTGACTTATAGAAATGAGGCTGCTGGGTGTTCACCATTTTCCAGATTTTTGGAGAAGTCTCAAGCCAGTTCCTTTTAATCCTAGCCAGTTTGAGAATGCAGGGACTTTCTCCTCTACATCACCATCATCATCATCATCATCCTTCTTTTACAAGGACTAATGACTGTCCTAGGCTATTAAAGGGGTGGCAGATATTAGTATATTAGAGTGAGTGCAGTTGTAACAACTAACTCAAAATATGATGTATTTGGGCCAATAAAGTTCACCAATCATTCAAAAAATCTATTCCTAATTGTCCTGAGTGGCATTTTAATCAGCTTTCTGCAACCACAAACTAACCCAAATCATAGTGGCAACAGACCACACTATATAGTGATGGCTGCAGATGCTTCATCTCTGCTTGATTCCATTTGGCATTGCTCCATGTGTCTTTATAATCCTTAGTCTAGAATAAAGATAAAATCTCTGTGTGGGTTGTACTATTTTTATTGCAGAAACAAGAAGCAAAATAATTGGAAGAACCTTACAATGCCTCCCAAAGCTTCTAGAAGGTAGAAACATAATACATGCTCATATTCCCTTAGCTTAAGCACATCAACAGGCAGGGGTTCTTAGAAGGAAGAGAATGTACTTGTGAACAATAGTATAATTTATGATGGGTAGCAGTTTTCTTGGAAAACCTTTTCTTCAAATCATCACTCAGAGATGTTTCCTTCAACCTGTGGTAGAATCATTGTCTAAGGTCTCTCCAAGGTGAAGAAAAAAGCAGATAATAGAAAAATTTATTAGAAAACAGTAGAAAAGAATGTGTTTATGAGGAAATGGAAGGTCTTAAACCAAAAGCAAGTTTTAAAAATTTAAGGGAGGAAAGAGATATAGGTCAAAGTCATAGTTTAGTAATTCCTTACCATGGCCACCATGTCCTGAGGTTGGGTCATTTGGAAGGCTCAGAGGAAATCTTCCTGAAAATATGGCCAGAGAGTAGCTCCTGAAATTTGTTTATTCTGTCTCTAAGAAGTCACCAGCCATCCCAGGCAAGGATAAGGCAACAGAGTTTCCTTTTTGCTGCCCCAGCTAGCCAGTGGAATCTCTTAGTGGCTACCTTCCTGAAGTCCAACATTCTGGATTCTAAAACTACACGGGCAAGTACACCTATTTCATTCACTCTGTATTCCTGATTAACTCTTATTTAAGTGGATTTTTGTCTTTATTTTTGTAACATAGCCAGAGTTGCTATATGGGAAGCAGAAATGTAAGGAATTTTTTCAGTGAGCCAGGTGACTAAGGAATTTCCCTTTTATCCTTGGGTATAGGCAGAAGAAAGTTATATTGACAGCAAGTGATGGGCAGAATGTACCTGGGAGAACCTTTAGTCTTTTCAGAGGTGACTCTTGCTCTGTCCCAACTTAGCACCTGGGTAAATAAGAGGGCTGCATAGCTACATTAATATTCAAATATTCAATAGAATCTTGAGGAGATTCACTCGCTGTGTTTTTTCCAGTCTTTACCCAACTTCCAACTACTTCCATAATAGTACTCCAGATATATAAGATTCATTATTTGTCTATGTATTTGCCTAATACCTTACTTCAACATCCCAGTTTTAAATTGAGAGTCAAAAGCTGTTTAAATTGCCCTGTTATGCTAGTTAAATTCCAGAGCTTTCAGCTAGGAATGGCGATGGCTGCATGCATTTGGATCTCAAAATTTAATTGAAATTACAGGTGCACATCTATGAAAAACAGAGTTTCACAATGACTAAATGCATTGCTCATCGTGTTCCTTCAATGTTTTTTTTTTTTGCCTTTTTCTAAAAAAATAAAAAATAAAAAGTACTCTGTTGATTTCTCGGCTTTTTAAATGTCATCACTATTCTAGCCACAAGTAAGTTTTTTACATTCCCAATGAACAGTTTGCTTGCATGTCCCAAATGGGAGGGAGATGCCAACAAGATGCTTCTGAGAGTGATAGAGAACATGGAAAGACAAGATATATGAAACAGTATAAATCATTTTTGTAACATGGTTGGAAGCAATAGCTGTATCTTTGCTATAACAGATAAACTCCCAAGTCTCTATGGCTTTATAGAAAAATACAAAACCCAAATGACTTACGAGGAAAGCATTTGCTAGACCACCTTATGAATACCTCATATAGGGACCCTGTCCCTATCTTTCCTGGCACTTTCCTCCTAAAGAGGCTCAGATTCCTCTCCATTCAGTGTGCAGATGAGGAAAGAGAGACTAGTAAACCCTGCCAAGTTCTGGATGATGGCATTAATTGCTTCTGCTCATATTCCATTGGTTACAACTCATCATATGATTTTACCTAACTGGAAGCTGGGAAATTCAATTTAACCAAATGCTCACAAAGAACAGGACAGGAATTTGATGAACACTCACTTTTTGAAACTGGACAGTCCTAAAATTAAGAATGCAATTAAAGTCTTCTTATTTTGAATTTCCAGTGTTCACAAATTAGTACTGAAAATCTTCTTTTAGTCTCTCTTTGTGGGTGATATTGCTGCCAGAGAAGATTCTGCAGTGCTTAAGGATTCTGAAAGCCAGGCCTCCCTCCCACCCACTCATGCCCATCCTGCTCCATATAGTAAAGCAATTTGCTGGTGACGGGGAAGTGTTGCTTGGGGTAGGTGGGAGGTAGGTAATCTATAATAAGCTTGGGATATTGACTTACAATTTTACCACTGTCTGTTTTTTCCAGTTTCCTCTGCAGCCACAGTATTCAGAGCTAATGTCTTCCTGTTTTCTTAGTTTACAACCTAAGCTTATTTTAAATACTAGTGCCCACCCTCAGGGTTTCCTGACAATCATTCTATGGGCAAGACTACATGCCAACTTGAGGATATAAAATTGATCTAAAAATAGTATTTCTGTCCCCACCTATAACTTTCAAAAGAATAAATGTAGGATATTCTTGTGTGAGATAAAATTGGTTGCTATCCCCCTGCGCCCAGTTTCCCCTTCACTTTTAATTACTTCCTTCCTCCCACTGTTTTCTAGACTATCAGAATTGTATCAGTCTCAAGCATATGGGGAAGTGGGTACCACCGGATGGCTATTGTCAGTCAGGAAATAGCTACCATTCAAACACTATTTGCTAATGATCATATTTGATGTGATAAAATGGATGTGAATATTAAGTTGGAACCATCTCGGCACCATCTCCGATTTTAAAAAGCAGGCATGAGAACTGACAGCTTTGCATAAACCTCATTCTTTCTATTTTCTGTGATTCTGACATATTCACATTCCACTAAATAAGAGTGAAAACCACCATCCACCCACTCACCAGGCGTTCACTTTATATATAGCTATAGATATTCAATGCAAAACAAAGAAAAGCAGGATTCATGTAACAGAATTTGTGGCAGGGTTTTGAGGCAAGAAGGGGCTAAACCTTCTATATTTAATTATCAGTCCTGGTCTTGGTTCTGCAAAATGCTCTTGGTTTAGGCCCTGCACAAGCCTGTTAGCTTCTTGTTTATTCATCCATTCACTAATGCATTTAACAGATATTGTGTACTTCATGAATACCTGGGACTATGCTAGGTTTTGTAGATACAGAGTAGAATTACATGGTTCTTGCATAAGGAGCTCAAAGTCTCATGGATGTTATTACAGAAATATAAATAGTAACTGTTATGTCTGGGGAAGAAGAGTTTTTGTAGCCCTGGCTAGCTCTTCAAAGACAAGGTATTATTCAGTCAGAAGACTTTATCTTCAAAACCTTTGTATGGCACGCTCATCATTGCCTGGGCACTGTTTGGGAAACTACAAATGCAATGCGACCTAAGGCTGCAGAGAATCTCAGGGTTTTGATTTTAAAAGGCCTTACATACTGTGCATGGATTTGACTTTCCTATCAGAAGACTGCGAGTAAAGAATCTTGGAGCTCATTTGAGCAGTCTAGGAGATAAAACCTCTAGAAAAGAGTCAGAATGTCATAGTGTATGCCTTGGATTCTCTGTAAACATCAGAAGACCGACCATAATGAAGAAATACATGGAAGGCCCCAGTTTTCATGCTTCTAAGAGTGTGAGGCTAACACTTTGTTTGAACAGGTTACGCTTTGTTCCAATTCACAGTAGAACTCCCCGCTTGCTTTCAATTTCTGACCACAGCTATCCCACTGATGTCTAACCACTGATCACTAACCACTCTCATTTCAGAAAATTCTGGCTCAATAGTCACATAACTCTCGGGCTGGGGCTGTAGCTCAGTGGTAGAGTACCCGCCTTGCACGTGTGAGGCACTAGGTTTGATCCTCAGCACCACATAAAAAGAAATAAAGATATTGTGTCCATCTACAACTAAAAAATATTTTTTAAAAAAATAGTCACCTAACCCTAGTCTAGGCAAGTTAGTCTCCAGGATGTAAATGAACAATTTGAAAATGATTATCTCCAATGACTAAAAAAGGCCACTTCCTTCTCCCTGTCCTGCTACCTCCACTCAGAGGTCCCAGTAGGTCCTGGGAGAAATTTAAACTTGAAAGACAGCCCAGCATGGACTTTCTCAGAAATTGTCCAGGAAAGATGCAGATCTTCTACTACTTTCCCACTGGGCCTTGAAAGAACGAACAAGGCTCACCTTTGGAGAAAATGCCATTTATTGAGGAACAGCTCTGCATATTTATAGAGCTGGGGGGTGGTTTGACAGTTGGCATGGGGTGCTTTCTGATTGGTGGATAAGGATCATGTGAGTCAGCAGGGCTCACCATTGGACAGCTCTTCTTGGGGGGATGGGGAAATTAGTACTCTGATTGGTGGATAAGGATCATGAGAGTCAGCAGGGCTCACCATTGGGCGGCTCTCTTGGGGGATGGGAAAGTTAGTCTTTGGAGTTGGGTGGACTCCCAACAGGCCTGGGGGACATTCTTTATCACAGTCCCATGAGGATGTTCTGACCATGCAGGTGTGAACAGACTGAGCTTGCTGCCTTTGTGGGCTGTTGGGATCCATTTGCCTCAGCAGCTCTCCAGTGACCTGTAGTCAGGTACAGGAAATTGTCACACTTAATTTTTTTTTTCCCTACCCTGACCAATGTTAGTCAGATTTGAGGAGATTGTTCAGCTTTTAGCTGAGTGAGTTTAAAATGAAAAATTCACTGAGAAACCCCAGCTCACATCAAACCCAAATGGATACAAGTAACAACTCTTGATTAAAGCTTCAATGAACCAGTTCTCCAGCATCAGGATATCTGTAGATCCCTCTCACTAACTTTGCAAATGTTGAAGGGGTGAGTCACCCAGCTCTTCATTTCTCTTCCTGTCCAAAGACTTGCTTAGGCATTAGGAACAAAGACTGAAAAGTCAATTAATGTTGGGATGCTGAAAACCTTGACCCTTGTAGGTAGAAGTAGGGGCTCAGAGACATCTCATTTGCCTTCAGTTTTTCTTCGGCTCATTAACCTGGTATTCCAGTAGGGTCATAATGGGATTCTCTAGTTAAGGTTTACATGCTTACTCATGACACTAGTAAGCACTGCTTCCCAAATCTCAACTTTTCACCGTTATATCCCTCAGAAACAGAAGGAAAACTTTCTGTAAGAGCAGTGTTAAGGAGTGATTTTTAATTGCAAATAGGGCTCTCCCAACTATATTTACTATGTCACCCAGAGTCAGAGCCTCTCCCTTTAGAAACAGTGTCCTCCTTTTTACAGAAAGTTGGAAGATGAGGGATGGATTTGTGGATAATGTTTCATGGCCCTCTTTAGGAAACCAGTTACCCAAAAATATCATAGCAGAATCACTATTCTGCTATTGTATTAGCCACAAGACACATATCTTTGTTGATCCAGACCTGGTGATGTGTGCTATCATCCACTGTTAATCCCAGATTGCAGATTACCCTGCCTCCCAAGCATTTAGAAAGTTTCTGTTCTCCTAAACCACTCTCTTGGCAATAGAGTCCCAAACAGAATTGAGAGACCTGGGAGGAAACTCCACAAACCATGACATACTAACAGAAATGGGCGGGGGGTGGGGGGAAAGAGGAAGAAACTGACAGAGAAAACTGAAAAGTAATATCCAAGAAGGTAAACTAGAAGGAAAAGAAGTTTCAGAAGCCAAAGAAGAAAACAGTTTTAAGAGGGAAGTGGACGACCTGTTTACTGCCACAGAGAATCCCAATAAGACTGGAATTGCAAGCAGTTCATTGGAATTGACAGTTCTGTCATCAGAGAAATTTGCTGAACTGTGACCACAGACATGTAATCTCAGTGGAATGATGAGTGAAAGGAACTAAGACAGGAAAAGAGGTAAATGTGTACTGTTCCTTTGAGTGATTTGGCTATGAAGTGAAGGCCACAAAGATTATGATTTATAGATGAGGATTTCTTTCTCCTTTTTCTTCTAAGGTCTGATTTTTTTCAGAAAAAGAGTTAACATATTGGTCACATTTATACTTTGTTGAATATTCATGGTAAAATTTGGGGTGTTTATGTGCATAATATATATTAAAATGCATACACATAATCACACAGACTAATGATTTCATTGTGGCATACTTATTCATGCAAATAACATATTTTAATCATGCCCACCTCCTCCATTATTTTCCCTGACTCCTTCTTTCCCTCTCCCTGATTCCTGTCCTCTTCTCTAATAGTCACCCTGTTACTTTCATATTTTCATATTCCTCCTAGACTCCACATGAGGGAAAACATGCAATACTTGTCTAAGCCTGACTTATTTCACTCAATATTATGGTCTCCAATGCCATTTTCCTAAAAATGATATGATTCTACTCTTTATGGCTGAATAATAGGCCATGTGTATATATGCCATATTTCTATACCCATTTATCTAATGACAGGCATCTAGGCCGATTCTATGACTTAGCTATTGTGAACTGTGCCATGGAAAACATGGGTATTCAGGCATCTGTATAGTGTGCGGACTTGATTTTAGGTGTATATCCTGGTGTGGTTTAGCTGGATCATATGGTAGTTCAATTTGAGGAATCTCCATATTGATTTTCATAGTGGTTATATTAATTTACATTCCACCAACAGCTTATAAAGTTTCCATTTACCTTACATCCTCACCAGCATTTATTTTGTTTATTTTTGATGATAACCATTCTGACTAGGTCAAGATGGAATCTCAATGTAGTTTTGAATTGCATTTCCCTGATATTGAACATTTTTTAATGTAATATTGGCCATTCATACTTTTTCTTTCGACCATAAATTTGTACTGACACTGTTTTTATCAACAGCATTTAATAATCCATCTGTCTTTTCAGTTTATTTGCCTATTTATTGATTGGGTTGTTTATTAGTGTTAAGTGTTTCAAGATCTTTGTATAATCTGGATATTAATCCTTTGTTGGAGGGACAAAGAGTTCCTTCTCAAGAGTCTTTAACATGCTTATACGTTAAGAGGAAGAATCCAGTAAAAAGAGATGTTAAAACGTCATGGGGGCTGGTGGGGAAGAGACCAGGCATACAGATAAATAAATTCTCTTTGAGCAGGAGACTGGAAGACTTACTTGAGACTGGAAGGAAAAGAGGAAAGGCTGAGTGGACAAACATCTGTAGAAAGATGATGTCCCCAACTTTTTAATGAAACCAGGGGCAAAGATATTTGCAAAAATGGAAAGTAGATCTACTAGGTTGTTTATAGAGAGTGATGAGGTTTGGAAGAATTACTGTGGGGAATGGAAGAGTACACCAAGGATGTGTGAAAAACAAAATCACAGAGTGATGCTGAGAATCTAAGTAGGTAGGGTACCAGACCATAAATTTGTAATGACACCATTTTTCTCGCCAGAGTTCAATAGTCCACATGAGGAGTGCAGAAGCAGAATTGAAGGATGATTCAGTGGATAATTTGTGTCAAAGTGACAACATGGTTAGAGAATGGAGGATGCCAACAAGAGAGGAGCTAAGTGGTGGACTGTGGATTCTAGGATACATATGTAAGTGAAGAAAGTGATGAATGGAACATCGAACACAGAAAAGGTAAGATTTGAAGTTTTGAAGAATGGGAAGGTAAGACTTTAAGAGACAGGAATAATGTTCAGTAGTTTGTATATTAATTTTACATCCTTGGAACATTATGATCTAGGTACTATTTAAAATTAACTTATTTAACTCTATGAGTCATAACACAGTTGTGACCTAATTCACAGACAACAACAGTGATAGTCCCATTTTAAATATGAGGTACAGAGAAATGTAGTGGCCTATGGTCACACAATATTAAGTGGTGGAACTTGGAATTAAAATCAGGCACTTTGGCAACAGAAGTTGTAACTAATACTTTATGCTGCTTCCATTAATGTTTTAGGTTTCAAAGCCACTCTAAAACAAATAGCTTTCAATCTTTGCTGCATTTTAGAATTAGCCAGTTTGGCCCCAAAATACAAATCTCTGGAAGTGAAAACCAGAATCCAGGAAACAGTGTTTTTAAAGCTGCCCACATGATTGATCTGAACAGACAAGGTTGAGAACCAGGACAGAGACCTAAGTGAAGAAGGAGCACAGGGTAATATGATCATCCTGATGGGTAAGTCAACGTGGAGGAAACAAGAGTCTAAGCACTAGTAAGAAAATGTTGTGGTCTAGGTAGGATCTAGTAGAATTTGGCACCCATAAGGACAATTAATTGGTATACAGATTAAGAATAGGAAGTAAAGCAAAAATCAAGATAACCTCTCTGGAGAATAGTAATGAAAATTAATGCCCAATTTACCACCTCTGTTCTTCAGTATTAGAAGCATTTATTCTCAGGATCAAAACTGCATTTAAAATTAAAAAAAAATAAAATAAAATTAAGTGATCCACCAGGCTTTTTTGTGTGAGCCTTATATCCTAGAGTAAAGCTCTCTTCAGCTGGCACTAGGTATGTGTTTGTCAGGGACACATATACCTGTGGCCTGCTCTACTTGTACAGTCTAAAATGAAAGGTGCAAAGAGTTCAAATCCCTAAATGAGAAAACCTAAATATCTCTCTAAGCAGCCCAGGGCAGCTAATGAAACATCTATGACTACTAATAATCAGCCACAGATTGCCAATTAATTTGTTTATAACTAAGATATTATCAACTGTAGAACACATGTTTTATAGCAATAAAGGAAAAAAAAAGCACTACCAATTAAGCTATGAGGTACAATTAATCCTGATATTAGAGATATTAAATGTGGTGAAGAAAAAGAATGTGGCTTAGTATTGACGGAATTTAGATTTTGAGTAAAATAAATAGCACACATATATACATAAGATAATTAAAATAAAATCACTGACCCCAAAATATGCAGGACTAGTTCAGAACTTGAAAATATTCTATTTTGCATTCTCAGAGGGATTCAAGAAGTTATTAATTACATAAAGTAAAAATAGACTGCTATGTCATAATAAAGACTCTGAGTAGAAGAAAAAGATTCTGAAAATGCAAATTGTGATTGCCAAAAATTTTTTTATATAAAGGACTTACTATGGTTTAGATATAAGTTGTCCCTTAAAGGCTCATGTACTACAAGATTGGCCTCCAATGTAAAGCTACTGAGAGGTGAGGAAACCTTTAAAAGGTGGGGCATAGTGGGAGGCCATTAGTACCACTCTCAGGAATGGATTCATGTCTTTCTCAAAATACTGGGTCATGTCTCACAGGAGGGAGTCAGGTTTCTCAGGACTGGATTATTGACTGCAGAGTAAGTAGTTATAAAGCAGGTAAGCCTTCCTGAATCTCTCTTATGCTCTCTTTGCATATGCTCTCACCATGGGGTGTCATCTGCCATCATGCTCTTGGGCCTTCAGAACTGTGAGCTAAATAAACCTCATTATCTTCATAAATCACCCAGCCTTGAGTATTTTTTAAAATATCAACAGGAAACAGACAAAGACAAGGCAGTATTAAAGAGTTTAAAAACTTTCCCCAAATGTAAAGCAACATACAAAAGGATAGAAAATTTCATAGAAAAGGTGAAAGATATGTTCTTGCACAGGAAGAATTAATGTTGTTTAAATGACCATATTACCAAAAGTAATCCACAGATTCAATGTGATACCCATCAAAATATCAATAACATTCTTTATAAAACTAGGAAAGACACATATGGAATTCACACGGAAAAATAAAAGATTCAAATAGCCAAAAAAATACTGAGCAATAAAGAAGGCTATAGGTATCATAATACTCAATCTCAAATTATACTTCAGAGCTCCAGTAACAAAAGCAGAATAGTATTGGCATAAAAACAGACATGAAAGTAGCAGGATATAAAATTAACACCAAAGATGAAATGTGTTCCTATATATCAGTGATGAATCCACGAAAAGAGAAATTAGGAAAACGACCTCATTCAAAATAGCCTAAATAAAAAAAAAAGTATTTCTTTCTGTCCTATAGTTTTTATTATGGAAGTTTCACCTGACAAAGACGTGAAACTTCTACAACGAAAACTACAGAACAGAAGGAAACTGAAGAAGAGCTTAGAAGATGAAAAGATCTCTCATGCTCTTGGATAGGCAGAATTAATATTGTCCAATGGCCATAATAACAAAAGTGTTATACAGATGTAATGCAATTCCTATCAAAATTCCAATGACATTCTTCATAGAACTAGAAAAAAAATCAAGAAATTTTTTGGAAAAACAAGAGACCCAGAATAGTCAAAGCAACACTCAATAAGAAAAATGAAGCAGGAGTCATCAAAATATCAGAACCATACTACAGAGCCATAGTAACAAAAATGACATTGTATTGGCATCAAAACAGACACATAAACCAATGGTACAAAATAGAAGACAAAGAGACAAACCCATTTAAATATAGTTATCTCATACTGGACAAAGTTACATCTGAAGACAGCATCTTCAAAAAATGGTACTGGGAAAACTGGAAATCCATATGTAGCAAAATGAAATTAAACCCCTTTTGCTCATCCTGCAGAAAACACAAATCAAAGTGGATCAAGGACTTAGACGCTAGAACAGAAACCCTGAAACTAATAGAAGAAAAAGTATGCCTAAATCTTCACCATGTTGGCTTAGGAACTGACTTTCTTAACAAGACCTCTAAAGCATAAGTAGTAAAATCAAGAATCAATAAATGGCATGGAATCAAACTAAAAGCTTCTTCACAGGAAAGGAAACAGTTGATAATGTGAAGAGAGAGCCTACAGAATGGGAAAAAATGTTTACCATCTGCACCTCATACACAGCATTAATCTCTAGGATATATAAAGAATTGAAAAAAACTTAACACCAAAAAACTAATAACCCAATCAATAAATGGGCTAAAGATCTAAACAGATACTTCATAGAATAAATAGGTCAGCAAATATATGAAAAATGTCAACATATCTAGCAATTAGAGAATTGCAAATCAAAACTACACTGAGATTTCCTCTCACTCCAGTCAGAATGGCAATTATCAAGAACACAAGCAACAATAAATGTTGGCCAGAATGTGGGGAAAAATGTACACTCATACATTGCTTGCGGAACTGCAAATTGGTGCAACCACTCAGGAAAACAATATGGAGATTCCTCAGAAAACCTGAATTGAAACCACCATTTGACTCAGTTATCCCACTCCTTGGTTTATATCTAAAGGACTTAAAATCAGCATATTATAATAATAAAACCACATCAATGTTTATAGCAGCCAAATTCACAATAGCTAAACTATGGAACCAACCAAGGTGCCTTTGACAGATAAATGGATAAAGAAAATGTGGTACATATACATAATGGAATATTACTCAGCCCTGAAGAAAAATGAAATGGCACTTGCCAGTAAATGGATGGAGCTGTAGAATATTATGCTAAGTGAAATAAGCCAATTCCAAAGAGCCAAATGCTGAATGTTTTCTCTGATATGTGAATGCTAATTCACAATAAGGAGAGGGGTGACTAGGAGAAAATAGAAGTACTTTGGATTAGACAGAGGGGAGTGAAGGGAGAGGTATTGGGGTAAGAAGGATAGTAGAATGAATTGGATATTATTACCCTATGTGAAAATATGATTACATGACCAGTGTAACTTTACATTATGTTCAACCACAAGAATGAGAAGTTATACTCCATTTATGTATGATGTGAAAATGCATTCTACTGTCATATATAATTAATTAGAACAAATAAAAAATATTTTTAAAAAAACAGACATAAAGGCACAGAGATAAACGCAGAGACAGTTGTCTGATCCTTGACAAAGCACTGAAAATATGTGTTGGAGAAAAGAAAGCCTTTTGAGTAAATGGCATTGGGAAAACCAGATAACCATTTGTAGAATGAAAACTAGATTTTTCTCTCTCTCTCTCCTGCACAAGAATCAACTCAAAATGAACTGACAATCTAGAAATTTGACTAGAAAATCTGCAACTGTTAGAAGTAAACGTGGGAGCCACACACCAACATACAAGTGCAGGCACCAATTTCCTTAACGACTCCTGAAGCACAGGAAATAAAATCAAGACTCAATAAGTGGGATGGCATCAAATTAAACAGCTTCTGGACAGCAAAGTAAGTGAAAGTGTGAAAAGAAAATCTACAGAATGGGAGAAACTTTGCTAGGTACTATTCTGTCAGGGGATTAATATCCAGAAATAAAATATTCAAAAACCTTAGCACCAAAAAAGTCCCAAATAAACCAATCAATAAATGAGCAAATGATCAAAACAAACATCATGGATGGAAGAAACAAAAATGACCAATATATGAAAAAAAATGTCCAATCAGGGAAATGCAAATCCAAAACCTCACTGAGATTTTAATCTCACTCTAAGAATGGCTATCATCAAGAATGGAAATAAAGTAATTGCTGGTGAGGATATGGCAGAAAAGGGACATTCACACTGTTGGTGGAACTGCAAATTAGTACAGCCTATACGAAAATCAGTATGGAGATTCCTCAAAAGACTAGAAATGAAACCACCAGGATGGTGGCACAGGCCTGAAATCCCAGCAGTTTGGAAGGCCGAGCATACTATAATGATACATGCTTTCAATGCACAATAACCAAGTTGTGAAACCAACCTAGATATCCTTCAACAGATCAATGGATAAATCAATGGTGTCTATATACAATGGAGTTCTACTTAGACATTAAGAAGAAAGAAATGATGTCTTTTGATGGTAAATGGCTAAAACTGAAGAACATCAAGCATTAAATATTTTCTCTCATATGCAGAAGCTAGGTTAAAAGAAGGAATTATAAAAACAAAAGATGTCATGAAATAGGAAGGGAATAGAAGAGTTGAGGAGAGGGATCTAGGGAAGGGAAGATGGGAGGGAAAGAAGAGGCACTAGGGAATGATATTGACTAACTTATTCTATGTGCATGTGTGAATATAGCACAGTGAATCCCACTGTTATTTATAATTATACAGTACCAGTTTAAAAATATAAACAGAAGGGAGAGCAGTAGAGTAGAGGATGGGATCCAGGGAGAAAGGTGGGGAAGAAAAGAGGAAGTACTGAGGAATGATATGGAGAAAATGATATTATCTGCATGTATAAACATGTCACACTGAACCCCACTATTATGTATAATTATAATGGACTAAAAATAATTAAAGAAAAGTTGGAAGGTAGGCAATCACTGCAGGGAATCCAGCATACACCTAATGCATGTTTTAAAAAGAAGGAACAGAGAATATGGAAGAGACGAACATGTTTCAAACTAATTTAGAGCTAAAGTAGGATCCGAATCTTCAGATCCAGGACTGGCCCAATGATTAGTAAGACAAATAAAAAATTCAGATTTAAAGATGGAGAAAACTTTTTATAAAACTTTCAAGAAGAAAAGAAGGGAGGGTGTTATTAATAAATGAATAATAAATTCATTATCGCCCAACTCCTAATCAATAACACTTGTTTTAGTCAGCTTTTTCACTGCTGTGACTAAAAGATCTGACCAGAACAATTGTAGAAGAGGAAAAGTTTATTCAAGGGCTTACGGTTTCAGAGGTCTCAATCCAAAGACAGCTGGCTCCATTCCTCAGGGATTGAGGTGAGGCAGAACATCATGGTGGAAGAATGTGGCAGAGGGAAGCAGCTCACAATGCAATGAGAAAGCAGAGAGAGAGTCTCCAGTCTCCAGGTACAAAATATATACCCCAGAGCCCCATCCCCAGTCAACTTCTTCCTCCATCCACACCCCACCTGCCTCCAGTTACCACTCAGTTAATCCCACCAGGGATTAATTAACTGATTAGATGAATGAGATAGCCCAATCATTTCTCTTCCAAACCTTCTTGCATTGTCTCACATGTGAGCTTCTGGGGGATACCCCATCTAATCTATAACAACACTGGATACCAAAAGCAATTTGCTTTAAAACTTATACATTCTATAAACATTTATAAGTGCTATACTTAGTGAAAACATCATCAAAGTAGAAGGCAAAAGTCACGACATTTTTAAGGCATGCAAATACTCCTAACCTTTATTCAACATTTCTGACAAGTATTGCTTGTGGAAGTACTGGAGAAAATTGAAAGAAAAATCTAAGAACAGTATGTGGACTTCTAGAACCTTGGGATTAAACCAGGGGTACAAAAGGGGGGAAATCCTGGCATGCCTACTGAGAAACAAAGGAGGTAAGCCAAATCAGAACAGGTGTAAAAGGATCTTAAGACAGATGTTTTCAATAAGAAAATGGATTCCCTGTAGCAACCAGTACAAATAAGAATCTGTAATGAAAGTGAAATTGTATGACTCATTTAACAACAGTAAAAACATGAAAAACAACTAAAATTTTTAAAAAACTGCAGATGATAGCTAAACTGTGGAACCAACATAGATGCCCTTCAGGAGATGAATGGATAAAGAAAATGTGGTATATATACACAATGGAATATTATTCAGCCTAAAAAGAGAATAAAATCATGGCATTTGCAGGTAAATGGATGGAGTTAGAGAATATCATGCTAAGTGAAGTTAGCCAATCCCACAAGACCAAATGCCGAATGTTTTCTCTAATATGTGCATGCTGATCCATAATGGGGATGTGGGGGGCGGAACATGGGAGGAATGGAGAAACTTTATATAGGGCAAAGGGAAGGGAGGAGAAAGGAGGAGCATAGGGGTAGGAAAGATGGTGGAATGAGATGAGCATCAGTACCCTAAGTGCATGTATGAAGACACGAATAGTGTAACTCTACTTTGTGTACAACCAGAGACATGAAAAATTATGCTCTATATGTGTACTATGAATTGAAATGCATTCTGCTGTCACATATAACAAATTAGAATAAATAAATTTTAAATTTTAAAAATTTTAAAAAACTGCATGTGAAAGTGCAGAAGTCATAGTATACTTGTGAAACAAACCAAAATATGGCATGATTTTGAACAATTGGTAGAGACTAAAAATTTTTTATAAATATTCTTCTTCAAGAAGCTCTTTTTTTGATCCAAAGAAAACATTGCCTTGCCCATAGGTCCATTCATGCTACTTCATATTTAATGAATAATATTTATACAATTATGGAATTTCAATTATTGTAATTGACTCCATAAACAAAACAGATAATGAACACCCATTTTTGTTTTTTACCTCAGGTGGTAAAAGAAAAACTATAGTAGATATAAGTAGGTAGGTAAATGATAGCTATTTAATTGATATATGTGTACACACATTAAACATGTATTTATAGAAAATTTTATGTATAGCTTTAAATGCAAAGTTTAAATAAATACTTTTATAAAAGCAACCATTAAGAGAGCTTAAAAATTTCAATAAGCACAAAAGGAGAATAGAATAGAATAATATAAACAGTCCAAATGTTTTATGTTTCATGATGGAGAGATAAGAGATGACTATCTAAAATTGCTAAAAAATAATAGGTATATAAGTACTTTATTTGAAGCAATATATCTTTCCAATCAGAGATCTAAAAAATAAAAATATCCCCAAATTGGTTACTTCTGGATAGTGGGACTATGGAAGAGGGAAATTATTTGTTTTTATTTCATAACTACCTATAATGCTTGGATTTTTATTCCTACTGATTTTATGATTAAAAAAGTAGAAATCAAAATAACAAAAATTTTTGCAAATATGAAAATTTCTTTGTTTATACACTGTTCCCAGTTTTCCACAGCTTGGGTAAGCCTTGACAAAGGATGCACAGATAATCTATCAGTCTTATCATAACCAGAAACCTCCACACTCTCCCCATTGATGCAATGGTTTATTTTGTTATCTATTACCACCAGAATAGACAGAATTGATTTTTACTCTTTTCCACCTGATCACCTACTGGGTTCTAATGAAAAGCAAAATGACTAAAGGGAAAGCTAAGATGGGAAGAAAAGAACAATCTAAATATCTCACTGATTTTCTGATTTGAAAAACATGACCCTGAATAATTGGGAACTCTTTCAGGGACTGTATGCCCACCACAATTCAAAGCTCCTTCACACAATTGGGTGGATGTATTCCTTTACAAATCTGGTAGGAATTTAACATGGTCTGTAGCACAATGAAGCCAATTTTTATGTTATGGTGTTAGGGAAGATCTATTGTAAAATTTCATCATCTCTAATAGAGTTCCAATGACCAGGTCTGTGACAAAACATAGAAGATGAGCTATGGAAGCTTTGTGTCACAGGTGGGATCCAAAAATACTTTCATGATTGAGATTTAGGTGAGATTAGTAAATGAATTCACAGACAATATTTTCAGCTGATATTTGAGTAATCTCTGAATCAGATCCTTATATTGAATAAGTACCAAAAGCCTATCTCATTGTGTCTGACTGTTTAGTGATCAACTGAGTGGAGTGTTATGGAAAGGAACAAGCAAATCCTACTGGCTAATGTGCAATTGCAGACAGGTAAAGTTTACCTCCCCATCTGCTACCTCTGGCACTCATTAATCACACTGGCATTTAGGAAATGGCAGGCAGGTACAAAAGCTGGTGGAAAATGGAAGCTATAAGAAAAGAAAAAAAGAAAGGAAGGTTTTTATCCTAAACCACTATGATGTGCTATGGAAAACGAATGAGGAAAAAAATGTTCCTGGCTTGGCTATAATGATGACTACACCAAGAATCTGTTTATGTTCACCAAGTTCCTACCTACATCCGCAACTCAGGGGAACAAGTATATGAAACTTTTAGGGGGAAAAATTTATTCCTGCTCTTGGTCATTAATGATTCACAAGTTTTGAGATTTATTTCAGAGTTACCTATTGTGGGCTCAAGCAAGTCTGTTTGTAACAGTTAAAGAATACCTATTTACATCTGGTTTTAATTTTCTATTCCCAATTAAAATATATGTATATCAAATTATCTGAGTATCTGAGTTTATACCAGAATCATATTATTATTATTATTATTATTATTATTATTATTATTAGAGTTTTGTGGTTAAACATAGTATTTGGGTTCATCCCAACAAACTCAAGCATGTATGGAATTCAATTTCAGTTCATGATTCCCCCCTTTCCTTCCTCTCTTCCATCCTCCCTCTCCTCTCCCATTCTCCTCTACTCTACCTGACTTTCTTTGGTTCATCTATTAATTTGTTTTGTTCTTTATGTTATCCTATCCTTCCATTCCATTTTCCTTTATTTTACTCTAGCTTCCACATATAAGAGAAAATATTCATCCTTTGAGTTTCTAAGTTTGACTTATTTCACTTAGTATGATATTCTCCATTTCTATCCATTTACCAGCAAAACCCATAATTTCATTCTTTTTGAATGAGTATATATGTGTGAGTATATATCTCACAATTTCTTAATCCATGTATCTAGTGACAGGCATCATAATTTAGCTATTGTGAATTATGCTGCTGTAAACATTGATGTGACTGTATCACTGTACTATGCTAATTTTAGATATTAAAAATACCAAGGAGTGGGATAGCTGGGTCATATGGTAGTTCCATCCCTAGTTTTTCGAGGAATCTCCATACTGCTTTCCAGGGTGGTTTTTCTAGTCTGCAGTCCCAAGAAAAATGTACAAGTATATCTTTTCCCCAACAACCTCACCAGCATTCTAATTGTTTGTGTTCTTGATCATTGCCATTTTGACTGGAGTGACATGAACTCTCAATGTAGTTTTAATTGCATTTTTTCCCTGATTGCTAGAGATGTTGAACATTTTTTTCACATATTTGTTGGCCATTCATGTTTCTTTTTTTGAGAAGTTGCTGCATAGTTATTTTTCCTATTTATTGATTGTGTTATTTGTTTCTTTGGTGTTAAGCTTTTTGAGTTCTTTGTATATTCTGGATATTAATCTCTGATCTGAGGAGTAGCTGGCCAAGATTTTCTCTCATTCTCTAGTCTCTCTCCTGAGCTCTTAATCATTTCCTTTGCTGTACAAAAATTTGATGGCATACCACTTATTGATTCTTGGTTTGATTTCTTGCACTTTGGGGGTCTTGTTAAGCAGCAGGAGCCAGCATCTATTATGATGGAATGTTGACCCTATGTTTTCTTCAGTTGTAAAGTTTCTGGTCTAATTCCTAAGCCTTTGATCCATTTTGATTTTAATTTTGTACAGGGTGAGAGAGAGGGGTCTGGTTTCATTTTTCTATATATAGCTATCCAGTTTTCCCAGCATGATTTGCTAGAACATCTTTTCTTCAAAATAGATTTTTTGTCTGACTACTCTGACTAGTTTCGAGGACTACATGAGTGGTGAGAGTGGACTGCCTTGTTCTTGATTTTTGAGGAAATGCTTTTATTTTTTCTGCATCCAGCATGATGTTGGCTATGGGTTTGTCATAAATGACCTTGATGATGTTGAGGTAAGTGCCTTCAATCCCTAGATCTTCCAGTGTTTTTAACATGAATGGGTGATGGAGATACTGAAAATCTTATTCTGAGTTAGAGTGCTGGAGTGTTTCTACAGCTATTGTTGGAGTTTGTACAATGTAACACCACTAGGAAAGGAAAATGCTAGTATCTTGATGACAAAGCATAAACACTAAACTGGAGCCAGGTGGCTTTGCCTAATCTTGGTACCGACGCTCTTCTTTATGATCATTGGCTCTGGGTTTGAATTTTCTCATCCCATTTTATACTTAGAGCGATAGATTAGACAACCTCTATTATTCTTTACTTTTCTAAGACTACATAGTAAATTTGTATATTTTGAAGAATAATTTCTTAATCTCTTAATACAGAGTACTGCAATGTTGGAAGTAAAAGTGGATTTACAAAACAGTTATTTTGTGAACAAAATAGGAAGGGGGACGTGGTTGTGACTGGAAGTTCAACTTGCAAAGCTCAGAAAGATATTCTTAGTATACTGATACACAACTGTGCCTTAAGAGATCCAGTTATAGTTTCAACTCCCAGATTCCTTTACACTACAGTAAAATAGTCATGTCCATTACAATAGATATGCAAGGAACAATAGATAACAAATTACAATAGATACTGCATGAAACAGCACTAGATAAGAAGAGAAAGTAGAGGCAATAGAAGAAACATTGCAAAAATCCAGCAAAATCTCCTTCGGTTGAGGTGAACGATGGGAAAAGAAGAAGAAAAAGAGGGAAAGAGAGGTTGTTTTATCATAATTCATTAATTAGGAAAAGAGAGCAAAGAGGCTGGAAGAAGAGTCTGTGCTCAAAACCCTTGATCACAAGAACCCGATCATGCCCCACTGCAACACCACACTGACAACGTTCACAGTGTCATTGCCAACTACTTATTTACTACAACATCATGCTTCAAAAACAGATCTAAACTGTAATTAGTCACATTTTCCTGACTCCTCTTTTCAAATAAACCAAAAAAGATCTTTTAGCTGAGTTTAATGTTATTCTGAACAACACACAAATTCTTACAATATACTGAAATGTGTGTTGAATCACTGGGAATACAGTGCCACTAAGACACCTAGGTAAGCAAAGCTAAAATGAATTATTGAAAAGATGTACTGCAGGTTTTAAAGAATCTATATGGAACTCTCCTCCATATAACTATCTATAGGATAGATCAGATGGCCTCCTCTGAAAAGAACTTTTAGATTGTTTAATTATTTTGACGGTTGATGATATACCCTCTTGGACCATTGTTTTTAGTAGCTTTTTCAAGTGTGACTTAAATCTTGACTTAAATTTCACATGTTTAGACCTCATTTCCTACATCTAAGTTCATTGACAGCAAAGTCACTTACTTATTTGTATTGCACCAAGAACTCTAGAACTAGCAGCAACCGATGTTCTATTGCTCAATGAGAGCTTAGATTGGATCCTGTGAGTTATCTAACAACTCAGAAATTCTGTTATCACTTTGGTGACTCCTTAATTTGAATTGTTCATTTATTATTGTGTCTGAATATCAAACTTATGGAATTGTTTAAGTGAACAGGTGATATCATTTCTAATGAATATTTCCTATTTGTATGTCAACTGACAATAAATAACACACACATGAAAATATTTTGCCTTCTGTAACATTGCTTATTTTATCAAAATATTTAACCAACATATTTTTGCAGGTATTATTAATAAGTTCCTAAATCCACGTGTTTATGTTAATAAGTTATAAATCAGCAATGCAAGAATTAACTATCTTTTTATTAAAATACAGATAATTAATTTGATCATAAGCCCAGAGTGTTAAAGTATGAATGGCAAAAAGGTGTTTACTTGACTTTTAATTAGATTAGTAATTTTCAGTTTTTGAAAGCAGTGGGAGCTTCTAAAAATGATATATTTATACAAAACTTTGAAATAGAATTGATAAATGTTTTCTATATTAATAATTTCATTAAATCTAATTTAAAACAACTAATTAATTCATTAATGAAGACAAGACTTTTATGAACACAGGCCATTTAAATTAGTAACTATAAAATCAAATTAGTCACAATAAATTTCATTTCTGTATTTTATTTTTGAGCATATAGTAGTAAAATAAACCTGACTAACAAGGCTAAGAAGTAACAAATAATTATAACTATTAATATAACTATATGTAAAATTATATACATAATTGCATGTACTATATGTAAATAATGTAATTATATATAATTATATATAGTGTTGTATATATATATATATATGTGTGTGTGTGTGTGTGTGTGTGTGTGTGTGTATCAGGCTCATCCAGAAACCTAAAAAGGGAGCAGAATAGAAAATCTTTATTCAGGAGTATAAACCCTCAAAATATCAAAACTCTAGGATTATACTAAAATAATTTAAATGATTATTCATTTAGTAATCCTACTCTTATAACAACTTAAAACAATATTTGCTAAAATTTGTGGCACATATTTAGGATATGAGTCTGCAATTGACCCATCAGTAAGCAGTGCCCAAGCAAACATAATTGAATCAGATCAATTCAAATTGGTAATGGTTGAATCAAAAAAGTACTTTCTCAGAGTCAGTGAAATTCACTTGCATTTCATGGAACAAAAATCATTTCCTGCTGGGAAGGAGACAGTGCTCTTGTGCTACTAAAAGTTTGACACCACAAGGAAAGCTAGTGCAAGTACAAGAACATTATACGCAATATTTGACCTTTTTCAAAGGGCTTTTACATCATCCTCTTCTTTGGTTTCTGCTGAGGGTATAAAAACAGATCTCAGTGTAAATGGTTCTGCTGTACTCCTGTACATAGACCAGGGGATTTTCAGCAAATAGAAATTCCATTAAAAATTTACTGCCTGCTACTTCTTGTAATGATTAAGGAAATAAATGGGAATTGCAAATTCAGATTTTTGGCAGCAGAATTGATTGGCAGAAAAAATCCTGTTATATTATATTCCCATTATTAATTGTTTAGGGTATTGCATGAAGTTTTCTGTTTTCAAAAATCCTACCTATTTGTGATGGATGTGAAAGGACAACAGTTCTCTTATTAATCTAATCAATTTGATGATTTGCTTTTATATTAAATTACCAATCTTCTAAAACACATGTTTTTCAAAATTCGCTAATTCATTACTATACTTCATGTCTACTACTATCTTATGATTTGAAAAGTCATTTGTGGCTGCTGGCTCCTCTGGGGGTAAAAGTGTATACTGCCGAGGTGTTTATATTTGTGTGTACACACATGTGTGGGTCTGAGGTTGTATAGGAAAGGCATTGCTTTATCTTTGCCCTTGCAATCTGCCCTTGGTTTCATGAGGCCATGGTTGTGCTGACACTGTGGATTGCTTCAGGTACACTGCAGATTGCTCAGATAACCCCTCCTCTAAATTGCTGAGGCTTTCCACCTGAAGTTCCTTTAAGAGTACAGATGTATCTCCCCAAAACTGTTCTGTTTTCCCTCCATTAGTTCTATGCCTTATTGGCTGAGAGCTCCTGACTCTTCAGACAACTCTAAGCAGGATCTAAGGTATCTTAAGCAAATTCTCCTAGAGAGTCCACACCAAGTCCATGGGAAATATTCCTGAATCTTTGGCCACCATACTGGGCACATGCAGACTGACCCTGCCACCATTACCTTTCTTTGCTTCTGATAAGAACAATCAGCTAGAGGTGGAGCTTTCTGCCTGAGCCTCAGACACAAGTTCACCGTTTCTCAAACTACGGAAAACACTTAAATTCTGGTCTAATGAAGTTCCTCACCTCACACCTGTAAACTGTGGATGAAGCTCCATCTCTACCTTGGGTGAGCCGAAGTTAGTAAATTCACTTAATTTGAACATTTTTCTAGGAAAAACCTTTCTCAACCTACCCAGTTTTCCTTCTTTTGGTCTCTCTGTCTCCCTTTATATGGTCAACAAAAGATCATAAAACCAGTATTTTCAAGCCTACTTTGCAAAACCTGAAAAGATGGCTTATTACCTCACTTTGGATTATGAAATAGGAATTTGCCAAATTTGCTCTGTTCCTGACCTTTTGTTTTTATTTATTTATTTATTGATAATGGAGATTGAACCCAGGGGCACTTACCCATTGAGCACATCCCAAGTCCCTTTGTATATTTTTTAATTTTGAGACAGGGTGTCACTAAGTTGCTTAGGACCCCACTAAATTGCTGAGGCTGGCTTTGAACTTGTGATCCTCCTACCTCAGCCTCCCAATCACTGGGATTATAGGCGTGAGACACCATGACCAGCTGTCCCTGACCTTTTGAGGACTCAGTATAAATAGTGAATTTAAAAGAGATTGATTTTAACATCTCACTATATACAAAGAATTTTCTAGGGTATTGGGGATTGAATCCAGGAGTACTTTACCCCTTAGCTACATCCTCAAACCTTTTTAAGTTTTATTTTGACATGGGTCTCACTAAATTGTCCAGGTTTACCTTGAACGTGTGGTCTTCCTGCCTCAGTGTCCTGGGTAGGTAGAATTACAGTTGTGTGCCATGATGACTAGTTTATGAAGATCTTTGCTATAATGACTTCTGAATCTACAAATGGTACATATCACTTTCCATACTTAATTTGTATATTAGTGATTTCTAAACCAGTGGTAAGACATGCACCAAATATGTGTCTAAGCCTTCACCTTTAAATGTAGACCTGTTTTATAGAGATGTGCAGGTATGGAATTATTTTCTAGAAGACTAATATGTAGTTAGCATTTTATAATCTGTTAGAGTCTGTAAACAAGTCAAGATGGCGCCTGGCATTTTGCAGAGGGAGTGGTTTGTGAAGTAATGCCAGCGACCCATTAAGTGTGGAGATTCCTTATTGACTGCTGTATCTAGTTTATGTTAATTAAGATAAGCTGTGTGTAATGTATATATACCCCTCCAGTCCTACAATAAACGGCTCCCACTCCAGCTGTATCAATCTACACAAGTTGCTCATCACCCCCCCCCCCCGTTATTTTGCTGCAGCCAGACTGTGGAAATAATCAATGACACATTACCTAAGGGCAAATATATACAGAATAAGGACCAGAAAACATTTTTTTGAGGATTACATAAACCTCAGCTTATCCTATATTATGCATGTGATGTCCAATAGATAATTATATATAACATATTTGAGCGTGTTTAGTTATATTTACTATAAACTTTCAGTGATAATAATAAAATACATTAAAGAAATAAAATAAAATGGGACATTTGTTAAAAAAATAATAACAGTGGAAAGATAATAGTTTCTGGTTCCTTTTATTTAACTGTAATTTAATAGTCTTCTGAGAAACTCTTTCCTGCATTTTTATTATCTGTATAGAGTATTTACTCAATAGGTATAGGCAGAGTTCCCAGTATCTCTAAAAGTTGAAGTAATGTGTGAGTAAATTAATAGGTAATCTATTAAAAGAGAAAATTACCCATTTTCACATGTCATTTGCATATTTGATCATGAACCTACCTACACCCACACTTGTTTGCATTCCATGGAATGCAGAAATTCATAAGGACTCAAAAAGGTAGTCAGATGAAGCAAAGCTAAGCCATTCTAAAGATGATTCATTAAAGGAAGAGGAACAGTGGGCAGAACCCATAACCTAGCAAAAAGCCTTCCCTCCAACATCTATTCCAGAACCAGACCATCAAAAGGCATCCACTTAAGTTCAAAAGTGCAAATAATCCCAGGAACCGTTAAATACCTTTTTAAATAATTTAATGTGAATTAGTGTAATTGAATGTCTGTATAAATGAAATGAATTGCATTCTGAATCTGGGTGTTAGTTGAAATTAGCTCTGAAAGGGAGAGGCCATTTGGAACTTAAGGCATTAGAGCGGTGGTAGGGTACCTGGATCCAGTATCCCAATGGAGGGCCTTGGGAGAGATGAATACTGTATAAGTGTTCAGAAAATGAAAAAAATGGAAAGGGATCAGGGGAAAGAAATTAGATAGAATAGATGTACAAAAATTTCTCTCTTTTAAAAAACAGTGAAAGCTTCCCCTCCAAGTTTTTTGACTTATAGACTCAGGGTCCCCAATACTCAAGGTTTAAAATGATCCCTAGATACCAAGACTAGAGTAGAACACTGAGATTTCAGTCTCTCATTCTCCCATTACCCCAACGACCTCATGGCCATCCTTCTGATGCTCAGTCTTTCTCACCACATACAAGAGTGAAGGCAAAAAGAAGTGGAGGTGCTGACATGCACAGGCACCTGCTAGAGTTAGACACCCACTTGCTATTGACCTTCTCTCCCCCTTAGCAACTATTCCCACTTATTATTTTGGTTCATTGTTATCCTCCCAGACTTCACCGTTCACTTTATTTGATAAAATAACTTTATCTTCCTCCATTCCAAGATGTTAAACTCCTATGGCACCAGATTAAAGTGAGGAGAAAACAACTTATTCAAAATAATTGAGCAGTAGGCACATGTTGTTATATTTCTTCATAGCCTAAGACATTTATTCTCTCAGCTCAGGAGTTCACTTTCAAGTCTTCTGCCTGCTAGGAAAGAAAAAAAAAAAAAGATAAAGCTTCACCAAGATTTGCAGCCACCAGGAGAATAGAAATGTAATGGTTATTGGAGCTTGTGGGGGCTAGTATGCCCCATGACATTAGCTTCCTTCAAGGCTGATTATAGCATCACTCCAGCTTCCATTCCACCTCCCTACCCCCTGCTAACACACATACATAAATCACAACTTTTTCTTAAGCTTTCACCTATTCAATCATATAAGTAGCCTTGAAAATAAATTAATATGCTGATTTACCAGGGGTATAAAAGAAATCAAGTATGAAATAATCATAGATCTACAGATAGGTGAGCAAATGTGTGTCTGGGGTATGTGTGTGGTAGGTGTCATGGAAGATGTTGTGTATGTTTGTTGTTTTGTTCACTTAACAGAAACATTAAGTGAATACAGGAAAGTAAATTTGAATCCTGGGAAAGAAAGGAACTCTAAAAAAAATGGGAGCAAGATAAATTAAATTTGATAAGCCAAACAGATTTTTTCAGCTTTAATGATTTTGTAAAATCATAAAAGGCTGCTATAATATTTTTGTCTTTCACAGCCTCTACATTCAAATACATAATGCAGGATATAAACCTATCAAAAGAAGTTCAGTTCCTATTTCCATCTTTAAAGAATGCAAATGATAGGATTGTCATTTCTATTTTATCTCATGTTTATTATTTATTGCTAAAGAGCTTAAGCAAAAAATAGAAAGATAGTGAGTGGTTTAGGGATTGAGAGAGAGAAGAATTTAATTTGTCTTGAATGCCAATGGTATGCCAGTTACTGCATTTGTATATTTCATGCCTGATATCCTTTATCCTAGAATTATTAGGCTGATAAAGAGCATGAATGTACTAGCAATAACAATCTGGATGTGACATTAGCCATGAAAACCTTTATGAGTCTAACATTTAACATCCAGGGCAGGTCCTGTGTGGCTAATTAACAACTGAGGTCATTCTGACACTGTGTGGGCAAGCACCTTCTCACAGCTCATCGGGATTATTCTAGGTCACATATGTCTTTCATACCATGCATTAAATCTTTGCAAGAGCACATAATTTCCACCTTTGAAATCTTCACATTTATTTAAGATAAACACAGTATCAATGTTTCTCTCAAAGGTAGACAATCTTAAACCTGCTCCAATCTTATTCTCGTGTCTTCTACTATTTTGGAAAATTTTTACGGTTTTCTTGTTATGTGATATTAGATATCAAATTCTAAACTTAATCATACAGAGTACAAAAGGAGGCTAGAACAGCTGAGTTTATGTTAAGACATTGAGCATAGTGGAGCATTAAAGGAATAAAATGTGACAGACATGTAGATACTGGGTATAGCAAAAAAAGAGATGCAGGAATATTCAAATGGTTTAAATCAAGGGAAAAAAAAAACCCTTAACTCAACAAATTAGGATTATTTTTCCCAATGCAAAGTCATGACCCAATGTCATCTTTCAACTAAATTGTAGAGATATGCAAAAAAGTGTATTTGAACTTGATGAAATGATAGATGGGAAATTGGAGAAATCATGGGAATAAGATGAGGCTTTCCTTCAGTTTCTTTAATGTCAATGTGGTGCTTTACTTTTTCATGCCAGTTCATGCTAGATAGAGAAAATGGTGGAAAATAAAATGAGATTTAGAGATGCAGCTAGGACTAATTATAGTACTGAGAATGGCACTACTAGTAATAGCAGAAAGATCTGTGTACACTGGAAAGACAGTCTAATATTGCAAAGTCAAAGTGAGTGAAGGAGAGGAGAGAAATGCAGTCATCCCAAAGATGGTGATTTGGTAGCTCTGCCAAGGAAGTTTTTATTTTATTTTATTTCATTTTTTTCTTAGACTTTGGAGAAGATGGGGGGGTGAGAAACAGTTGGGAAAAATGCCCTCTTTAGATGATGGACTCGTAGAGTTGGGAGGGATGTGAAAGAAATCAGTTTTCTAAGTTATGACACTGCAATGCTGGCGTTCTCTCTCAAGGAACATTGACAAATGGCCAGCTCCTACCTGGGCACTTCCAGGGACTGTCACAAGTTATAGTTATTAGAAAGGTCCCTCCACAAACTGAGTTACAATTTTTCTTCCTTTTACTTCCCACTATTAATCTTCATTCTGCCTTATGGAGCTACATAGAATAATCACAATCCTTCTTTTTGAGGGGAACAAACTGAACAACCTTGGAGAGAGAAGTCAGGGCAAAATAGCAAAGTGATGGGGCTGTCAGCTATGAGAAAGGATTGTGAAGTGATTTTTCAGGTTGGCCTAACTTTGAAAGGGAGAACTGGGAAAGACACCCAATAGAAAGAGAGGAAGCTGAAGTCTTAGTCAATTTCCAAATGAAGAGAAATTATAACAAAACACATGAAAAAGGAAGCTATAGATAACTTTTGGATATTTTTTAAAAGGATAAAAAATTACGTACAACCCAATTGAAGAAATAGGACAACACATAATGAGCATAATGAATATGATGCATTGAAGCTAAAATCAAGCTATCATTGTCATGATTCATGTGATAAATGGTCTACTTTTAAGTTTCAGAGTGTAAGAAAATTTTCTAACTGCATTGAACGTCATTCTGTGGGAGAAAACAACTGAAAAGAAATTAGGCAGCACTGTTACTTCCAGGAAAAGGGTAAACCACGGTGGCCCATGTGATAGCATGAAATTCATGACTTTGTATAGAGTCCCCTGTTCCTTGAGGATAGGTGGGACCAGTCACTTTATTACAATCTATAGAATACAGCAAAGGTAATGGGATGCACATCATTGCATTATATAATATTTTAATGTCTTTTTTGCTAGAAGACTCTTTTACCTTGCTGGCTTTGAAGAAGCAAGCTGCCATGTTGTGAACTGAATTTGGACAGCTATGGAGCAAAAATGTCACAATGACCTTTTGCCTCCAGTCAGCAAGAAATTGAGATCTTCAGCCTAGCAGTCCACAAGCAACTGAACATCTACAACCATATAAGCCAACAAGTGGATCCATTCCAAGATGAGTCTCAGATGAGACCACAGCCCAACTGATACCTTAATTGCTACCTTGTAGATAATCCAGCTAAAACACATCTGGAGTCCTAATCCACAGAATCTGTGAGATAAAAAAAGGATGTTGTTTTAGGTGATAAATTTGTTGTAACCATAAGTAAATAATACAGCCAGCTTGACACTCTTCAGATGAAAGAGGCACAGGAAAACTAGATAATTCTAGGAAACTAAACTATAACTGTGCCAGACAGACAATTATACCATATTCTAGCCTTGTTTGGTCTAGACTTTTATAGGAGTTTTTAGATAGATATTTACTACTGATATGACTGACTTATAAATGCATCCTTGTATTCATTTACCACATAGAATTTACCCATTTATAAAAGTTCCCTCTAAGAAGGTGAGATACAATGAATAATCTTGGGTAAACTTAGATAATTTTCCAACAGAGCAGAAGCATGAATGCTTAAAAAAAAGTCAGAAGCCTAGCTACTGGGTGTTTTTCATTACTAAATATAGAAGAAGAGAACAAGTAACAATAGTGAAAAAAATAAAAATTCCAAGTTGTCTAATTTTGATTAGAATAGCTTAATAGTGAGAATTTTCAAGAGTTTATAAATGTGCTTTGACAACACATATATACATTGTACAATTAAAATGTGTGAACAATAAACTCAAAACTGTAAAATACTTGGGAATTACTCTAACCAAGGGGTGAAAGATCTCTACCGTGAAAACTATGGAATACTGAAGAAAGGAATTGATGAAATTCAAAGATGGAAAGACCTTCTATGTTCTTAGATAGGCAGAATTAATATTGTCAAATGGCCATATTACCAAAAGCATTATACAGATTTAATGTAATCCTCATTCAAAGCCAGCCTCAGCAACTTAGCAAGGCCCTAAACAACTTAGTGATATCCTGTCTCTAAATAAAAATATAAAAAATATCTGGGAATGTGGCTTAGGGTCAAGTTCCCCTGAGTTCAATCTCTGGTACAAACAATAACAACAACAACAACAAAGCCACCATGACATCCTTACAGAACTAGAAAAAATAAAAATTGTCCTAAAATGCATTTTGAAGAATAAGAGACCCAGAATTCTAAACAAGAAGATATCTGATTTCAAATTATACTACAGAGCTGCAGCAACAAAACCAGTATGATATAGACATCATAACAGACATAAGACCAATGAAATAGACTAGAAGACACACAAACCCACATACTCACAATTATCTGATGCTTGACAAAAGTGCTAAAAGTATATGGTGGAGAAAATATATACTTTTTAACCAATGGTGCTGGGAAAACTGGATATCTATATGTAGAAGAATGAAATTAGTTCTCTATCTCTCATCCTGCATAAAAGTCAAATCAAAGTGGATCAATGACGTAAGAATTTTATTAGAAAATTTGCAACTACTAGAAGAAAAAAATAGGATCAACACTCCATTATATTGGTAGAGGCACCAACTTTCTTAATAAGACCCATAACACCCAAGAAGTAAAACCAAGAATCAGTAAGCAGGACCACATTAAATTAAAAAGCTTCTGGACTATAAAAAATAGTGATTATGAGTATAAACAGAAAACCTACAGAATGGAAAAAAATCTTTGCCAACTACTTCTCTCACAAGGATAATATCTAGAATATATAAAAAATTTGAAAATCTCAACACCAAAAAAACAAAATAAGCCAATCAATAAATGGGCAAAAGAATTAAACAGATATTTTTCAAAGGAAGAAATACAAAAGGCCAACAAACATATGAAAAAATATTCAACATCCCTAGCAATCAGGGAAAAACAAATCAAAACTACACTGAAATTTCATGTCATTCCAGTCAGAATAGCAATGATTATACAAACAATAATAAATGCTGGTGAGGATGTGGGGAAAATGTATATTCCTATATTGTTGTTGGGACTGAAAATTAGTACAACCACTCTGGAAAGTAGCATGAAGATTCCTCAAAAAACTAGTAATGAAACCATTAGATGATGTAGCTATCCCATTCCTCAGTATTTATCCAAAAGAAATAAAATCAGCATATTATAATCAATGATTACAGCATTAATGTTTATAGCAGCACAACTCATAATTCCCAAGTTATGGAACCAGGCTAGATGCTGTCAACAGACAAATGGATAAAGAAAAGGTGATGTATATACACAAGGGCATTTTCCTCAGTGATAAACAAGAATGAAGTTATGAATTTAACTGATGAATAGATGGAACTGGAGAACATCATGCTAAGTGGAATAAAATAGACTCAGAAAATCAAGGGTCAGATGTTTTCTCTTATATGCAAAGATTACAGTGAAATAAGAGAAAAAGGGGTGGAGGACAAATGTCATAAAGATAGAGTGATGATTTGTAGAGTAGAAGAAGGAGAAGAGGGGGAAGGAGGAAAAATGGGAAAAATGAAACAAGTGACAAAGTTATAGTATGTGCATGTATAAATACACCACAATGAATTCTACCTTTTTTATATCTGTAAGGCACAAATTATAAACAAACAAACAAATAACTGAATGAATAAATAAAGAAAGACCAGTAGAGTAGAGGAAGGGGAATAACGAGAGGGAGGAAGAGAGGGAAAGAGAAGGCACTGGGGACTGAAATGGAGCAAATTCAATTCCATGCAGGTATGATTATGTCAGAATGAATCCAACTATGTCGTTAACTATAATGCACTAATAAAAACATTAAAAAATGCATGTTAGGTTTAAAGAGTTAGTTAATTGTGTGGTAATGTATTTGCAAGAATTTGCCGCTTTAAATTTTTTTTCACATGGCTGATTCCTGGTTGATAGACTCCTTCCTTTTTTTTCTTTATTTTTTCTCTATAGTCTTCCTGTCTATGTGTTATTTCATAAACTTGACTCTGGTTCTGTCTGTACCTTATAAACCCTCCCTATGACAAGCAATGTTTTCACCACTCCAGCTCTTCAGGAAATGAATTCTGCCACCAGCAAGGTACTGCCATTTTCACAAAAGAAAAAAGATTCAGGATCTCTCTTGCATCTTGTCTTTCTCTTATTAAATCTTGAGATCTGCTAGTTGGCAATGTTTCTGATCTTTTTACCAAGACTCGAAAGATTGGATAAGAAGTAATCAATAAAAATGAAATGGTTTCTTCCCATATGGAGAGGAGAAACAAAGTGCCTATCACCTCTTGTCTTTATATAAGCTTCAGAGTAGAGAAAAAATAAGTTTAAAAGAAACTGAATTTCAGTTACTTCTTAACCCCAGAAATCTGGAATCTCCTACAAAGAACTGGATGACAAAAACAAACAAACAAACAAACAAAAAAAAAAAAAAAACCAAAGCAAAACAGAAAAACCCTCTTTATTAAGACAATAAATTTAGAAAGTACAAATAAAGGATAGCAAACAATATTTAGCTCTGCTTCCCTCTTTTCTTAATTTAAGGAAGTCATCATAGGTAAAAATTACCACTACCTCTGAGGAAAAACCACTATTAATTAATTGTGCTGTAATTATCATGCCCCACATCTAAATATGAACTTGAAATCAGTTTTATCTCAGTACATATCTGAATCTCAACCACAGTTTCCACCAATGAGGATGACTTGTTCTGTTGTGACCCAGACCTTCCTTTTTATGCATATTCTAGGAAATCAGTGTCTTTATTACAAAGTTCCCACCTTAAGCTTCTGGAAAAGCAATGACCCTGTTAGCTCTCAGAGTACATTTTTTAGGTTGGAATCCTTCCCCTCAACTCTCTTCATGCATGCAAAATCCCCAGGCCTCAGTGCTGGTGCTTTCAAATGAATTCTGCCCTGCCAGTGCCTCCTCCTACTGTCAACTGTTCGATCACTAACCATCTGCATCTCCTGTTCCCTCTGACTAAAGTTCTACCTCCACTGGCTCTCTAAGAAATCACCAAATGTCTATGATATGGGAAAATTCACACATTCTGTGAATAAGAATAAAAGAACAATTGATTTTGCAACACTATCCAAAACACATTAATACAAATTTCTTCTGGTTTAACAAGAAATTATTATTGTATTTTATTTTATATATTTTATGTGTCCCACAGATCAGAAACATCCTCCATTGATAAGCAGCATGTAGTGGCTTTGGAGTCAAATGGATTTCAATCTTGGTTGAGTCATCTACTACAAGATCCTGGTTTAGCTATATATATCTTTTTTTCTTAGCCTTTGTTTCATCATGGGGCTAAAGATAAGAGTTTACACCTCTTTATCTGAAAATGTAAAAATAAATTATATGAACATGCTCTCTAGACTCCTAAGTGCTGTTTGTGAGAGACTATACAACTCACATAGAACAAATTAGGATTACTAAGAGGTGAGTAGCATGATAAAATAGTGCAAGTCATTCTTCTCAATCTTTTCTTTTTAAACAGCTTTCTTGAGCACTAATTTATTTCATAAATTCACTCACTTTTTAATAAAAGTAAATGGTTTTTAATATACTTACAGAATTGTAAAATTATCAACATACTCTAATTTTAGGAATTTTCACTACCCTCTCTCCAAGATGCCCCATACCTATTTTTGGCAGCTTCCTAGTTACACCTTCCCACCTCCAGCTCTTTGCCACAAGTAATGTACTTTCTGTCTGGATATTGTACCTCTCATATAATACATGTTCTTCTGTCACTGGCTCCCTTTACAGAGTATAGTGATTTTGAAGTCTGTCCATGTTTGGCATACATCAGTACTTCATTTCTTTTTGTTTCTTCAACTTTTTAGTTGTAGTAAAATACAGATGATATAAAATTTAACATCTAAGCCATATTTAAGCATATAGTTCAACAGAATTAAGTGCATCCATACTGTTGTGAAACTGTCAACACTAGCTCCAGAAATTTCTCATCTTGCAAAACTGAACACAAATACACATTAAGAAGTAGCTCCCTATTCTGATCTCCTCCATTACCCAATACCATTTTTCTTTCTGTCTCTATGAATATGACCACTCTGGGAATTTCATAAAATAGAATCATATAGTGTTTATCCTTTCCTGACTAGTTTCTTTCACTTTGCATAGTAAGATTCTCCCACGATGTAGCATATGTTAGAATTTCCTTCATTTTTAAGGCTAATATTTCATTATATGTACATACCACATTTTGCTTATCAGTTCATTCATCAGTGGACATCCGAGTTGCCTCCACAACCTAGCTATTGTTAATAATGCTATAACAAACGAGAATATTGGGATATATGGATATTCTCTGAGACTCAACTTTTAATTCCTTTGAATATATACCCAGAAGTGAAATTGCTGAATCACATGACTATTATTTTTTGAGGTGCTACAAAACTATTTTACACAGTGGCTTCACCCTTTTACATTCCATCAAAGATGAACAAAGGATCCAATTTCTTCACATCTTTGCCAATCTTTGTTATTCTTTAATTTTTTAAATAGTAGCCATCCTAATAGGTATGAGTTGGAATCTTGTTATGGATTTCTTTTGCATTTTCTAAATGGTTAGAGATATTGAGTGCCTTTTCATGTGCTTATTGGCAATTTGTTTATTGTCTGTGGAGAAATTTCTGTGTAAGTTCTTTGTCTACTTTTAAGTTAGGTTGTTTTGTAGTTGTTGAGCTTGAAAAATGTCTGGTTTCTTCATTCCTTTTTTGAAGAATACTACTCCATTACATGATAGACTACATTTTATTTTCTGTTTCTAACCTTTTTAAATTAGAAGGCCTTCTATAGTATTAGCATTACCATGAGAAGATAGCCAGTAAGTATCCTCATGTGATCATGACTGTAAGAAACACTGATTCAATGAATATTTATCAAACATCAACATCAGCAAAATGTCAAGCACAGCACGAGGCACCCACCCACTTTTATTGGGGTAGGGATATTAGAACTACAATACATACAAATATTCTGAATATCTCATACTTTTACCATTAACATATGCTGCAGAACTTTTATTCTTTATACCTGCAAGCATATAGTTTAAACAAGTCTTCAAATTGATGCAAATATTATGCCAGATTCTTTAAGCAAAGATTTCCTAAAGTATGAGCAAGAGAAAGATAGAAATCTCACAGGTATGGTTGATCAATCACTTTATCTGACAGTTCCTGCAAATGGATAGACACAAGAAGGTGAAAATAAATGTCCATGAACCTTGTACTATTTGCTCAATTTTTTTCCCAGAAGAATGTGAGACAAGAAAAAATAGATACACTGCAGTTGTATAGCATATGAAATGAATATAAAAGATAAAGAAGAGATGCAAAGTGTCTGAGTAGTTTTCTGAATAGACAATTCAGATGAAAAGCAGACCACCATGAACAAAGCCTTCACGTTATTCAGATAAAATGTGCAATTCCTTTAAATGATGCCATGCAATTAAACAGTTTTAAAAGATCCAAATATATTAACTCCCTCCCCAATCAATATGCTCATACAGTCATACTTTCCTCCATTAGACAGGGAAGTAAATTAATGAAACAGAGGACTTCTATCTCTAATAGACCTTGATGATCAAAACTAAGACTTAAAAAAAAAAAGAAACAGCGTAATAACCAGAAGGGCTGAATAAAGAGCAACCCACCACCCTTCCCCTGCCACAACACATACAAACTCTTCAGCAGCTTTGGAAGGTCCTCAAACGTTCGACAGACAGGCCCTCCATATATGTCATAAGTCCACTTTATACTGCAAAATACATATTTCTACTTTTCTTTATCTCTTCTTCTTCATCTTGGCCTAGGACCCCAAGAAGTTCACTTGGAACACAATAAAAGCTTCCTAACCATCTCTTTGTTTCCCGTGCTATTGTGCCTCACATTCCATTTCAGTAGCAGCAAGCTCTATCTCCCTAAGATGTATATCAGATTGTATAGACCATCTGTTTGAAATCTTTCTATGGTCTTCTACTTCAGAATTTTCCAACACTGTCCCATGCTACAGCCACATCTTTCATCTCTCTTGACCTTGGCTCACAAAACTCCAACTATATTGGCCTTCTTTCAGTACCTCAATACCTCCCATCCTTGGTCTTTGGCACATACTGTTCCTTTAGTCTGGCACACTTGTCCCTGCCTACCTTTCCTATGACGAGGTCTTTTAAATCTCCCTTTCTCAGAAAGATTTTCCATACTAATCTATCTGAAGTGGCAGCCAAGTATTCATTCATATTTAATATTAGCATAATGCTGCTCTACTTCTTGGCATTCACTTTAATTTTCAATCATTTTTATTTGTCTGATTGTTCATTTCTTTATCACATGTAATGTACTGCCAGACCAAATGCTCCATCAGAGCCTATTTTTCTCATTTACCTTTGGACTCCCAGAACTTAGCACAATGACTGACATACTAGAGACACAAATAATTATTTACCAGGCAAGTATTTGAAGATGACTGTATTATCTAGGTTTACCTTTTTTTTTTCTGTTCCTCATCTGTATTGGAGTCTTTCATCTCCTGTGGAAGAAACTGGTCTATTTTGTGGCAAGACCTGAAGCCAAAAATATATGTTGGATGATTAAAAACACAATTGACCCAATAAAGAATGGACAGAATCAGTAACTAAAGATACTGACTGACCCCAGAAAGACTGAATGCTGTATACATCATGAGTCTTCATCAATGATGTAGGCATTTTATTTTTTTTCTTTTATTTTTTCAAACTTCTTTCTGTGAATGGTTTAAAACCCTACTAAGATGCTCATTGGGCTGAGGGTATAGCTCAGTTGGTAGAGTGCTTGCCTTGCATGCACATAGGCCCTGGGTTCAGTCCCCAGCACACACACACACACACACCCAAAAAAAGGAAACACTCATTAATTTAGAGGTTGTTACTTTTATAATTCATTTGTAATTAAAATTAAAAACTCTCTAAAATGAACTCAATTAGTGAATTTGTAATTACTGTCAAAAATAACATTTTTTTCTTAAAGTTAAAAAGCTAAAAATATTCTAGGCACCATTTAACGTGTGTGTGTGTGTGTGTGTGTGTGTGTGTGTGTGTGTATAGAAATGCTCCTAGATTTATGATTAGGTTAAATAAACTGATCGTAAATTGAAAATATTGAATTTTAATTAAAATTGAATAGTCAATAAAATTGAAAAATAGTCAATAAAACTGAAAAGTCAAAAGTGCATCTCATGCACTTCACTTGACCTATCAAGCACTGTGCTTCATCAACACCTAAACGGTAGAGGCCCAGTGGTTTACCCTTGTGAGTTCATGGCTGACCAGGAGCTGTTGCCCAGCATAACACTGCCAGGGTTCCATACATATCTCAACTTGTTGCTATCTTCAGCAATTGAGACTGAATTGTTCCATGAGTCTTCTTAGCTTCTTAACCAATGAAAACTTTCCACTGTAGAATTACAGGGTGACACAGGACAGCCGAGAGAACTTCATCTTTTTGCTAAAATAGAACACAAGTACATTCTTAGTGACTCAGTGTCTGGGGGAAGGAAAACATCAATTAACATAAGTTATAAGACATAAAAGAAGCTAAGTTTTACTGCTTTCAATTGTCCAGAGAAGCTCTAGGAACATATTGCCAAGTGCTGGCCCTGCTGAAACGAATAAATTAGGATTGAAGAATGCTTTACAATTAACATATCAAACCTCCGCACAAGCAGTGATGTTTTTCTTTATGTCTCAATTACACTTATTTATAAGTAAGCTCTTCCTTGGTTCTTGTAAATGGACAGATCATTACCTCAGCTAAGTGTTTACAGTCTTCACTCTCCTCACCAGCTTGACCTCTTCGTGAAAAGGAAAGACAAAATTCCTTACCTATATTCCAGTTAGTAGGGAGTTGAATTTAGTAACTTTGAAAATCCCAACTCATGCTGGGGCATGTTAGGTAAGGTTCCCCAAAGCTTGAATTTCCACTGGTATTCAGAATGTGAGCTACAACATCGTTCTCTATTTCCCTTCACTAAACAATTTCTTTAGCACTAATCAGCACCCTTTAGAGCAGGGATTAGCAAATGTCTTAAATAAAGAGCCAGGTGGTAAATATTACAGGTTTTGTGGGCCAGGTGGTCTTTGCCACAACTACTCAGCTTTACTGGTTTGGTGGGAAAGCAGCCATAGAAAAGACATAAAAAAATGGTCTGGGTTCTAATAAAACTTTATTTGTCAAAATCTTGTGGTGGGCTGTATTTGCCTGGCAGGCCACAGTTTTTCAACATCTGCTTAGAGACATAATCTAAGGAGGATGGGGAATGCCTTTCCACAGTGGAAGCGCTGATCAGCATTCACCAAAGTAGAGCACATCATTGTAACTTAGTCCCTAAGAAGATATTGTGTCTTCATTTTTCTTTAAAAACTGTGTCTGGTATCATTTTAGGCCTTTTCATGGTTCCTTCTGTATATAATGAAAAATTGTTGGTCAATCCTATAAGCTAAAAGATAATGTATGATATCTTTATAATACTAAAGTTATCCTAACAATTTCAAATTCCTGTTGTCTTTTAGTCGTTATTTTTGATCATTTCCTTGAAGGTGACTAGGACAGCCTCTGGGAAACCTGTGTATTACAATTCACATAATAGTACTAAAGTCTCTCTAAAGAAGACCTTCAAGTGTAGATCAAAGTCACAAACAACTGCCCAGAAGGCAATACAGTTGCAAGAAGAGAAGCCACAGCTGAGAAAACAGCCATGTTTTAGAATAAATTGACCATAGGGCATTATAGAAGAGTCTTCATTGATTGAGAATATTTGCAATACAATGTGCTAACTCCATTAGCCAAGAGTGACATTACAAGACTGCTGTGCTGGCTCCCGGTAGCCAAGAGAGAATTGAGCAATAAAGGACAAATGTACATATAAATATATGCAGTTTTCTGAATGGACTGTTATATATGTATCCGATTTTCTTAGAAATTATTTTGGAGATGTATAGTATTAGATCAGAATTGTGCAAAAATAAAAGGGTCACATGTTATTACATTTTGTGAAAGTCATCTATTAGAGAAAAAACTTTATATCCATGGAATTGGCTAATACAATAGCTTTTAAAATGAAGAGAATATATTTAAATATATGTAAAAATGTACATTTAATACTTCAGAAGTTTATAGCCAGCCTGAATGTAACCATTTTAGAAAGAACCAGGTAATGCATAGATAAATACCTACATCTATTTTAGTAAGGAGCAGAGTTCAAATATGGCTTGCAGTATACTAGTAGATTTTTGTCCAAGTTTCAGATGAGGTGAATTAGGTGAGGTAGGCCAGAGATCACAACGCTTTCTCTAGAATCTTGTTGGACTGTTCAAGAAAAGCAATGACAGAGATTTAGCTATAGCTTATAACATTCTTCAGTATTTATCCTAAAGCATTAAATCCATTATACTATAAAAATACATGCATGCCATATCTATAGGAGCACAATTCGCAGTGGCCAAATTACGGAACCACATCAAATTTGGAACACACACACACACACACACACACAAAGGTATGGGCTATAGGGCAAGTTTTACTATAGGGAGGATGGATAGAGTTTGATCTTAATCCCACTGACACATACATAAAGCACGAAAAGAGTGGCAGCACTTGAATATACGAAGAGGGAGAAGAGGTCAACATAACTGCAGTTAACTCCTATGATGATATCTGGATTCACTAAGATCATTCTCTAACATGCAGCCAATTCTTTCACTCTTCAAAAGAAACTTCAAATATCCCAACAAATATTTGAAATATTTGCTTTCAACTTTGAAAATAATAAAAAAAAATCTATTTCAAACTCTGAAAGGACTGTCTTGAACTGATAGTTAGTCCTCATTTTAAAGGTGAATTATGTAGAAGCAGGCTTATTCTAATGCTTCAACCAAGGGACACTGGGATGTAAAAGAACAATGGTTTTCCAACTAGCAGATTCATCTCAGAACCTGAGAGACTTGATTTGTCAGGCCTTCTTTTCCATTCCTTTGCTTCTCTTCTCTTTTAGTTCTTCAGACTATTCTAGAAACATAGATGCCCACTGAACATGTGTTTAACTTTGGCTCTGGCATTTCCCTCCATACCCACTTCCCCTCTCTCTATCCCCCTCCTTTTCCTTTTCCATTCCTATTCTCTTTTTATAGCCCCACCATCTCGTCTGTCTCACTTCTGTTCTTAGCACCCCCTTTCTATCCCCTTTGCCCTTCTCTGTACATCTTTGTCTTTTTCTGACTTCAAAGCTTCACAATGAAGCTGAAATATATTTGTAATTATTTCAGTCATTGGAGTGACTGAATTTATTTTCTGAACTTGGCTTTTAAAAGTAAATGAAGATAAGGTCACATATGTGTGTACATATGTACATACATGAATTTATAGTTTACACATACATGTACACACATATACATACATATAAAATGTTATGTTATTCTATAGAAGCAAAGACAACAAAATGTAGTTGCTTTTATGTACAGGACATCCCTTTGTTTTATTTTCTAGTTCTTCCTGTGGATCTTCCCCTCACTCAGCTATTCAGAAGTAGTACCTTGACCTATGAATCTGCTCCTGACCTTTCAAAAGATCAATACATAGTCACATTAGCCTTTTTTTTTTTTTTTCATTTTGAAATGATCAGAAACTGGTGCCAAACTTTCCCGTTGCAAGCATGAACATTTAGGAGAGGTGAGAGGAAAGACCTATTTGGTCTTACATTTTACACAATTAAGCAACCTGCTGTCTTAGCCCAGCACACCAGAAAATATACCATGCCTCCTTGTGGTTTCTTTCTAATGTCATAATCTACTCCAGCTGTAAGCTGTCCAAACTTCCCTTCTATCTGGAGAGCCCAGGTTCTCTTGCATACTGTGGAGCTCTATCATATCACCATTTCTTATCTTTCAACCCATTTCTGGGCTTATTTATGTATGCAAAAGTGGAGTTTTTGTCCTCTGGGGTATTGGCAGGCACCCTGCGGTCTGAATCCTCTTGTCCTTGAACATTAGACACTCTGTTACCAATGAAAAGCCGCCAGAGAAATCATGTAGATCAGCAGTCTCAGAAATTCCACTTTTATCTTAGTTGATTAGCATGTTTTTTTTTTTCTCTCTCTCTTCCTACTGTCAGCACAGAAAGATGTCAAGAAAAGGAAAATGTAAAGTTAATGCTGTTGGAAAGGCAATGGAGAATTATACAGTTCAGTTTGCAGGAGTAAAAAAGTCACATTCCTACTACTGGTGTATCTTCCACCAAAGATTATAGAGGTTTCCAGTAATATTTGAAAAGTGAAATTCTCTTGGATGAATTTTACTTTTCTATTATCTTATGATATAGGGATGTGTTGTACTATAGCACTACAGATTCTCTTCTTTGGGTGCCAAACCTCTTGTGCTAGGGACCTGTGTTAATTGCCTGCACATTCCTGCCTAAGTCCTCCCTGCAGTCTGCTCCTATCCCTTTCATTCATTTTGGTTCTTTTAAATGTCATGAGTAACCTCTGACACAGCTCCAGTCTCTCCTCAGTTTTTATCCTCCTCTTTATAGCATTGACACTGTTGAGCACCTGCTCCTTCTTTCTTAGTCTTCTCTTGGTTTCCATGGTACTGTTCTTTGCTCTATAACCTTTGTGAAGGATTCTTTGTTTTCATTGATGGATCTTCTCCCTCCTTCTACAACCAAGCTGTGGGTTTCACCAAGGCTATTATCTTAGCCTTCTGCTTGTCTTCATCTACATGTATTCATTTGTCCCATCATCTTATTTTCAATATGCATCCATACATCGTGTGTGTGTGTGTGTGTGTGTGTGTGTGTGTGTGTGTGTGTATACTCAAAGTTTATCTGTTTATTTTTCCTTCTCTCCGCCCACTTGGTACACTGTGATGGTGATGGTTAATTTTTAATGTTACCTTGATCGGGCTAAAGGACACGCAAATAGCTGATAAAACATTAATTTAGGGTAAGTCTGTGAAGGTGTGTAAAGAGATTAGCATTTAAATCAGTAGACTGAATAAAAAAAAATTCTCTCACCAATATGAGTGGATAGCCTCTAAGTGGTTGAGGGTCTAAATAGAACAAAAAGTCAGGAAGGGTGAATTTTCATCATCTGGAGCTGAGGCATTCATTTTTTTTGCCCTTAGACATCAGCAGTTCTGGTTCCAGGCTCATAGGACTTGAATTGGGAGTTGAATCTACCAAATGCAATACCCCAAAGCCAGTCTATCAAAAGATCTGACAACTTGAATGCATTCTACAAACTACCATATTAGTTTAAGGACCTCGGACACTTGAGTACTGCATTAAATTCAAATTCTTTTGCATGACTTTCAGGACTTTCCACATATGGCATTAATCTGTTTAATCTTGGTTTTCATGACTCTTCAATGTGGGTCATCCCTGCTGTTCAAGAAAATCTCTTTCATTCTGGATATGCAACTTCACCAACCTTTACATCAGTTCTACCTCTCCAGAGTTAGTGCTGTGGTTTTAGGTGGAACTTCTTTGCCTAGTCACTGTATCTATTAACTGTCTTGAAGGACAAATAATTGTGTGATAATTGAATATTGCCCAACAATAATCAGTGATTTTATAGGAAGTCCTTGTATCCCAGTGGTTAAGAATAGCCTTGAGAATGAGGGCTGTGCTGAAACCCTTGTTATGATAACAAAATCCAGGGCAAATTTGGGGAAGTTACTTACGTTAGCATGATCATTTTAAATGTATCTATCTTCACTATACTGAACCCAATTTCATAGTTTCTTTTAATGAATGGGTGCTGCAGTCTGGCTGGGCACAATTCAGGAGCCACTTATCAAAAGAAACGAACTTTATTTTTAGAACCACACATGCCAAACAAAACAGCTCCTCAGGAAAAACCCTCAGGTCCCAACTGCCTCCACCAGCTTCCCACAAGCCTCTCACACAAACACAAGCCTCACCACCTCCCACAATCCTCCTGCTCTTGAGGCTGATTGGCTGGGCCGCATGGGCTGAGCCAAAGAAGTCCCCCAATGAGCATCACCGCAGAGGAGCCAATCAGCTAGATGTTGCTGGGGCTGCTGTGAGCCAATCATCAGCTGGCAGTCTGAAAGGGTGGGGAAACAGCCCAATGAGCATCACCACAGAGGAGCCAATCAGCTAGATGTTGCTGAGGCCGCTGTGAGCCAATCATCAGCTGGCAGTCTGAAAGGCAAAGAACCTCACCCCCCTGCTGGTACAAAGACCTCTCCACAGGTGTGGCTGTATACTGGACGGATAGTCAGTGATGGGTAAGATCCAATTGCAGTGGTACAAACCTAAGACAGGAGGCTGACACCTTGAGGTCAGCTCATTGGATAACGGGTAAGGACCATATGTACTATTGGACAACTTAAGGCAGGCACGGTCCCTAAGCCACATGCTTGTTGTTTTAACAGAGGGGGAGATGTTGAGAGCCACAGCCGAAGGGGCCCCAGCAAACTTCCAGCTGACAGCAAACTTCCAGACTGCCAGCTGATGGATGGGAATAAGCAAATGGTGAGAATAAACAAAATAATAAGCATACATTGATGACTAGAAATTAATGAATTGTTGGAAACTGAAGGGACATACAGGCACATGATGGCAGGCAGACTGATGGTAACACAGGGTTTATTATTATATATTATATCCAAGCTGGAGTATAGTAATTAGAAAATGACTGGGAATATGTACATACACTCACATTATGTACAAATGTGTGTGTTTGTGTGTGTGTGTGGGGGGGGGAGTGTTGAATGAACTATACAGAATCCTCAAATCTGAAGTTTGAATCTAAGACTTAGTGAGTTTCTCAATTTAATATTTCTAAACAGTAAGTTTTTTGCTAAGCCAAGGAAAGCTTCTTGAGAAGCTGGCCTAGGTTCCTTCCTCATTATGTATCACAAAGAGTTCCTTGCAGCGTGTGACTGAGCAGACAGGAAGAATCTTTGGCTTAGTTGCTTGGTATCATCATTTACTAGCTTGTTTCTATTCTCTATCACATAATAAGAGGTTTTCCTTAAAATAGTCCAGCAGTAATGCTTTACAAATGATTAGTTCCATGTAGTCCTTTAAGAAAGGACATAACAATTACAAAAATGTTTATGATACAACTTAAATGATTTCACAATACTTGTCCATCAAAGCATCTTCAACATTGACATTAATAATATATTTTCATTGCTTTTCTAATTACATGTAGACAACAAGTATTTCATAGCTATATGAAAAGATCTGGTACCTAGATAAAATTGTAAAATGAAACAAATTCCCATGGTACCCTCTACATATCTTCCTGAGTTCTTCTACCACATCTTACAAGTAACCACACCTTTCCTTTGTCTCACTGTTAAGCTGAGCTCCCAGGAAGCCCCCTCAATAGAGTATCTCACACAGGCCACCTTCTTCCAAAGTTTTTCAGAGTCCGTAGTCACAATTTCTAGTTTATGCCCCTGCTTTCTCTTTGCTTGCTTTTCCCGTTCCCTGTAATAGCTGAACAAAAACATCATCTGATTATCACAGTAAAACTATGCATACTGGAGTATGAATAGTTCAGAAGCTTAGTATTCTCAAACATACCTTGAAATGTTGGCTAATTAATGCAATTAAATCTCTAACTTTTGATCTGTCAAGAATCAGATTTGGACAGCTCATGCGTGTCCTCAATAGTCAAAAAGCTCATCTACACTTTATCATGAGGAGGAGGTTTATCACTTACTATGCTTCAAATGGCAAGCAGATATTAGCATTAATTGTTTCAAACAGCCATTGTAATGCTCCATTTAGTGATAAGAGGAAGGGGCTTAATGATGGGACTGCTTATGTGCCATCTTGTTTTGTCACTTCAATCTCCTAGATGTTTTATTTACAGATAACTTATTCGAGTACTGTTATATAAGATTATTAAAATAATCATAATAAGACATAGTTCCTTTTCTCAGAAGCCCCAGTTTTCTACTCTGATTGTTTTCTGGGGTGAGGATTAGCAAACACTTTTTGAAAAGGTCCAAATTATAAATATTTCAGGTTTTGCTGGCCAAGAGGCAAAATCAAGGATATTGTGTGGGTACTTATTACATAAGAGAAAACAAATTTTCATACATATTTGATTCATGAAATTTAAAAACCTACTTACAAACACAGAAATTTGAATTTCAAACAATTTTTATTTTTCACAAAATATTTTTAATTTTTCTCTAAATCATTTAAAAATGTAAAAACCATTCTTAGCTTATGAGTCTTCCAAAACAGGGAGAGAGGGATGGGGATAGAGGTGAGAATGATGAATTTGATTGTAGTTTTTCAAAATTTATATTCAGAAATAACTTAGTTATCCCAAATTTATTAATTCACATTTCTACCTTCAAAAGGAAATCAACATCAAACATAGTTCAGCTATGACCTACTAGCTTCATTAGATAATATAAAGGTTATATTGTATATGGAAAAAAGGCTCTCCAGTGTTTGCATGTCACAAAAAAAATAAACTAAAAATTAAATCAGAAGAAAAAAATAAGAAAGGAGTATATATTGGCTCCAAATAAATAAATAAATAAATAAATAAAGCTGTGGTTTCAAGCAAAACCAGATGCAAGTTCAGAATTTTGTCTTTGTCTTCTCTCAGCTTTTCTCTCAGTGCAGATTTCATTGTCAGTCACTGCAAAAAGTCTTCTGCACATGGTGGAGAATACAACTACAAGCAGCTGAGGCTCACATATGCCAACATGTTCATCTTAAGAGGATGGTTTCTCTATCCTTGGTTCAGTATATAAAATCTCAGGATGGATATCTGTAATAGATGCTGTTAGCACTTCACCTAAATCCTCTCAGGGCCAGGGCCATTTTTCATGCATGAATCTCCCAGGGAGCTTTCACTCCAGCCAGCACCTGCATCTCTTTGTTAGAGGACTTGCCTTCAGGCAAGCTGGAGCCAGTTTAGCTATACACACAGATCACTAAGTGCTGGAAATCTATGTTCCTGGCAGGTATCCTTTAATCAATGACTGACAGGTGTGGAAATGCATCCGAGTTGGCTTACCCAAAAGTGAATTGTAGTCCAGTTTTTACAGCTTTCCTATGGGATCGAGTCAAAGTACCTGTGGAAAAAGGAGTTAACAGCAAGACTGAAACCTAGTCTTAAAAAGACTGGCTAAAGGTTTGCCCCTGGCTGGCTTTTGGGAATGTGATTTTGGAAGGTTTTCCATCATTTGCTGTTAAAAAAGTCATTGTATCTAACCTGTTTGTACAAACAATGAGGTTTATGCTGAACACCTGCTTTCATTTAGGTAGCTTGGAATTTGAGGATATGATAGACTGAGTATGCCAACATGACCAGCCCCCAGTAAAAGCCCTGAGCCTCTAGTGAGTTTTCCTGATTTGGCAAGATTGCATAAACTGTCAAAATTCATTTACTGTAGGAATTAAATATTTACATGACTCTTCTGGGAGATGACCCTCAAAAGCTTAATCCTCATGTTCTTTGGACTTCACTCCAGGTGCCTTTTCTCTATGCTGATGTTGCTTTGTATCTTTTCTCTGGGGGAAAAAAAAATCACTGTCCTTCAATACAATTGTGTGCCGAATCCTCCTAGTGAACATTGGAACCCTGGCATAGCACCCTTCACAGTGCTCTTCTCCATACTGCAGCCTTGCATGACTTTCTCTCTTTCTTTATACCACTTTCCTCCTCCCTTCTTTTCTCTAATTTTTCTTGGAAATATTTCCTAAAAAAATCACTTTTTCCTCCTCCCCATTCAAGGTCCATTTGTGGGGAGCCCAGTCTAAGATTTTTTCAGTGCAATCCCTACATAAGTACTGTGATCAGGAAAATGAGGTGCAATTAAAGCTCAGACCCTGGACATGTGCTCATATCTGTAGCCAGGAAGAAAACGACTTTTCGCCATGACTAAGTGGGTGGAGGGCAAGTGCCAGACACACAAATCATAGCTTAATTACAGATAATATGAATCTTTTTCTAAGATATAAAGACTGATAGCTTTGTGAAAAATAGTTTTGAGGGAACAGGCTCACCTGAAAATGCCTTTCTTCTTATTGGCCTTTTTTTTTTTTTTTTTTTTTTGTGGTGCTGGGGATTGAACCCAGGGCCTTGTGCATGCAAGGCAAGCACTCTACCAATGATACCAGCTAAGCTATATCCCCAGCCACTTGTTGACCATTTTTTATAAAGCAAGATTTTATTATCACACGACTGCAGTTTATAAATCAGAAAAACATGAAAGTAGTATTGAAACGAAGAAGCTCATCATTTTGCAAGTCTTGCTAATGGCTAAGTGACTTGCTTCCAGCTTTTCAGCATCTAATTTGAGCTTGTGCCTGGAAAAAATGAAAAATTAATTTGTTTGCAAAATTTCAATGAAAACTCCAAAGAAGTTTGAAACTGTCTATCTGCCTTTCTTCTTCTTCTTTTTTCTCTAAGCAATTTATCAGTACAAGTTTCTCTTATGCACTTGGGAATCCATTTGTTTTAGTCAGCTTTGTTGCTGTTGTGACTAAAGGATATGACCAGCACAATTGTAGGGGAGGAAAATTTATTTGAGGGCTCACAGTTTCAGACGTCTTAGTCCAGAGAAGGCTGGCTCCATTCCTCAGGGTTTGAGATAAGGCAGAACATCATGGTAGAGTGTGTGGCAGAGGGAAGCAGCTTACATCATGGTGGTCAAGAAGCAAAGAGAAAGGGTCTAGCTCCAATTACAAAATGTATACCCATAGCCACGCCCCCAATTAACCACTTCCTCCAGCCACACCCCACCTGCCTCTAGTTACCATTCAGTTAATCCCATCAGGATTTAATTCACTGATTTGGTGAAGACTCCCACAATCTATTCATTTCTCCTCCAAACCTTCTTACATTGTCTCACATGTGAGCTTTTGGGGGCCATCTGATATCCAAACCATAACACCATTGCTTTTTCTTTTTTCTTAACCAGGATTTCTTTTATCCTATTGTGAAAAGGTCTGATTATGAAAGTAATGCACTCACCTTGAAAGCATTTCAAAAGATCCAAAGATGTTCAAAATAAAAATAAGTCATCCATACTTGAACTTACCAGAGTTATGGCTTTTTAATGAATATATTTCTATTTGCTTACAACTGACAACATTTCATCCTTCACTTTTTATGCTTTAAAAATATATTATAAGTATCTTCTTAAGTCATAAAAGTTACACAGAAATCTACTTCATTGTTATATGATCAAATAGTATTCTATTCAAGACTGTCATCATTCATTTAATTATTTCTCTATTAATAGTGGCTTTAGTTGTTTCTAATTTTTCTACCCAATTACACAGTAAAATATGGTAATATTTCTTTATGAACTCATGAAAGCTTACTGTAGAATAAGGTCCTACAAGTTGATTGGCTGGTCAAAGTATAGGTATATTTAAATTTGAAAATAATTTTGAAATTGGCTCAAAAGAGGTTGGACATATTTTAATTCTCTCAGTAATATACAAGAATACCAGTATCCATATACCTTCACTAACATAAAGTATCTTACATCACTAAAAATTTTACCAATCTAATAAAAATATAGTTTTATTTTACATGTTTTGATAATCAGTGTCTTGGAGCATCTTGTCAACTATACTTTAGTAAACTATATTTTAATGATCAAAATTAAACATGTTTTTCCTAATAGGTAACTATATAAATTTTGAATAGTTAATTATCAGTCATATTTTTCCTTTTATTTCTCCTTTAGTTTGTTTAATGTAAATTTGTTTTTCTATTCCAAACTTTAAATTGTTTCTACCTAATTTGTTCATTTTACAACTCATGAGTTCTCTTTGTTGTTATGTTAAGCAGGTCTCTCTCACCTCCATGTTAGAAATACAATTTCCTGTTTTTATAGTAAAATTAGTACATTGCATTCATCTTTCTCTTTATATCATTTTATTTCTTCTTTGAAGCTTTACCTTTAAAATATGTGTCCCTTATCATCAAATTCCACTTAATCATCACTTAGTCTAGCTAAGTACATTTCCTTCCTTTCATCTTTTCTCAAAGCTAGTCTTCATTCTCACAAATTCCTTATCTGAATTTCACTCAATTTACCTAATTGGTTCCTCTCTATCCACCTAAGGCTTAAAGGAGTGAGCATGCTTTTTCAAGTGCAGATTCATTAGTTACATGCAGAAGATGAGTTCTGCCCTTTTCACATAATGCTTTCCATTCCAACTAAATAGGGATCATGTTTCCTACCCTTTCACACAGCAATTTCAATTTGTACTCACGTCTTTTACATTTCACTTTAAATGAATCAGGTATGCCAAAAATTGAAGCATAGACCTGTTTCCACTTTTCTCTTCATTTCAGTGGGTTCCCTCTCTCTTCATTTTCTTACTTGTATTAATGACATCTAACTATAAGTTTATGAGTTTCCTAAGGCCACTATAACAAAGTGTCATAAATCATATAGCTTAAACAACAAAATTTTATTGTCTCACAGTTCCAGAGATTAGAAGCTTAAAATCAAGATTTTGATAGGATCAGTTCATCTGAGTGACATGAGGCAGAATCTATCCCAGGCTTGTCTCCTAGCTTCTGGTGATTGGGTGATGAGCTTTGGCATTCTTAAGCCTGTGGGGGCATCACTCTATGCTGTATCATCACCTTCACATATTCTCCCTCTGTGCCATCTATGTCAACATTTTCTCTTTACATAAGGACAACAATCATACCAGATTAGGGGTTAACACTTCTCCAGAATTATCTCATCAAAGTACACCTACTATCTCTATTAAAAAAACAATCACATTCTGAGGTACTGGAGGTTAAAATTTGGGTGTGGTAGGAACATAATTCAATTAATAACACTCAGGCATGAAGCTGTAAAACTATTTTTGTGGCCTGTCCCTCCAACCTTCCAAACCCCAGCAGTATCAAATCATGCCAAGACCTATACAACATCCTATTATCATCACTACCTTTTCATGCAATAGTTCAGAATAGTTCAGGTTCTCTTTACCCACCCCTGCGCTACTACAAAAGTAGTACAAAAGGTGTACAAAAGTCTTCTATTTTCACTATTCAATTCATCCTAAACCCTGAAAATTTATCAGTTCTTCCAAATTACAGCTGGTAAATTTTTCAGTAATTCTTCATTAGCTGTAAATAAAATGCAAGTAACTTACCTTTGTATTTCAGACAGTGGTTCATAGCCAAATCTTCCCTAAACAGCAAAGCCTGAGATAAATAGAGAATTCATGAATCCTATTTTTGAAAGAGAGCTTAAAAGAACATATGAGAAGAATGAAACCAGAAAAGTGGAAATGTCAATTTAAGGAAGTGTTACTGAGCAGGTTATTGCTGTAGGCAGCAGTTCTTCTCTTGGGAACTCCAAGGATCCATGGAGAGCAGTCTTTAGAAACGTCTACCTGATGGGATAAAATTGATGATTTTATCCATAAGGTCTCCCAGATAGTTGTGTCAGATCAACTAAGCAGGTTCTGCAGAAAAATCACATGTTATATAGGAGCCCCAGGTCAGCAAGTCAGAGATTTCTGGAGCAACTGACTTGAGGTGCTGTCAGGATACCTTTGCACAGTTGGTTACCATGGCAATGAGTAAACAAATGGACCAACATGGTGTGGGGTGGGACATTAGGGACTTTCCTGATGTTCAAAACAAGTGGGAAGGTTTACAGGCATTATCTTGAAGTCAGAGATAGTATCTCTAAAGCATGTTCCATAATCTGCACAGAGATCACAGAATCCACTGGAAGAGATTTCTTTTTTCTCAAGAGAAAAGAGATAGCCACTTTCCTAGGGCAAAACTTGGGCAGAAAGTTTTCTTGGTCATTGTCGAGACTGAACATAGGGAGTTCCTGTTATTGAAGCTGGTGGGATCCTTATCAAAGAGCACAAATTACAAAGATGTATGGGTAACACAAGGAGAAAAGGTTTTATGTTCTACTCAAGAATTGTTGAGTTAGAAAGAAAGTTAAGATGGCAGTGTTCATCAAACAGCTATAAATAAAAGCTTGAGAATTTAGGTGTGACCTGGAACTGAAAATTATGATGCCATCTGCAAATATATTTTAATAAAAAAATTCAAAAATATGTTTGGAATTATAAATGAAATTAAAGAGAGGAAAAAGAAGCCAAATAAAATAATTTAAGTAACATTTATATTTAGAGTTTGGAAAGTTGAAGTGTTAGAGAATGAGTCATAAGATAAAAGAAATAGAGAATCAAAAGATTATTGTGTCACAGAAGTCAATAAAAAGAGTTTTAAGGAGGAGGAAGAGGCCAATAGTGTGAAATGCTGCAGAACTGCAGAGGATAAAGGAACTGAGTTAGATTTTGCAATTGAAGTTTATCTATGCTAGTAAACCAAGAAGGACCACTGTCCCAAATATCCAGATGATTTAATAAAATGTGTACTGAATGTATCCATGTATTCAGTACTACATATTACCTGGAATTTCATTCATCTCCTCAAGGAGTATGTGTTATCCTTGGGTAGGACAGATGATATTGGATAGAATTACAATAAAGTTAATTTATGACTACTTAACATTTTAGAGTTGGAGAGAGAAAGAGAGAGGGAGAAAGGAAGGAAGGCAGAAGGAAGGAAGGGAGGGAAGGAAGAAAGAATTTATTTTATAAAAGTTGCATCATTTTTAAGACAATTTTTAAAAATTTGTGATACTTGTAGATTCAAAAGCCATTGCAAAAAAAATATGAAAAGATTCTGTGGATTCTTTACTTGTTCCCCTGCCCAAATGTTAGTTTCTTAAAAAATTGTAGTAAATTATCACAATGAGAATATATTGATATCATATAATTAAAATATGATGCATTTCCATTTATTTCTATTGTTGAGCAAAGTAGTCCATGGGACGAATTTAATACAATTTGCTCACCACTCACCATCAGGGTTGTTTTCAGTTTAGGTTATTATGAATGAAGTTACAATAAATATCATTATAAAGATTTTTATGTAAACATCTCTTCATTTATCTGTAAATGCCCAAGTGAGCAAGTGTGTTGGGTCATACATTAGTTGCATGTATAATCTTTTAGGACTTCAAAATATAGTGACTGTACGTCTTTATATTTCTACCAGCAATGAATGAGAAATCCAAACTTTCCAGTTTCTTGCTGCATTTGGTCTTGCCCCTATATTTTAGTTTAGCCATTCTGATAAGTATGTGTTGATGTCTCATTGTGGCTCTAATTTACATTTCCATAATGTTCAATGATGTGCATTTTTTCATGTACTATTGACTTATGAAAATCTTTTTTTGATGAAGTACCTTTTTGTGCTTTTTGCCTGTGCTCCAATTATACTATTTATTTTTAGACTTGAATTTTGAGAGTTCCTTATATATGTTAGGAAGCACATGTTAAATATGTGGCTTAAAAGATTTTCTAGTCTCTAGTGTTTTTTCATCTACTTAATATGATCTTGCATAGAGAAAAAAGTTTACATTTTAATGAAATAAAATTCATCATTTTTAAAAATGGTGCTGTTGTGTGAAGTCTGGGAAGTCTTTGCATAGTTCTACATTCTGAAAAGATTTTCTCATATGCTTATTTCTAAAGGTTTTATAATTTTGCATTTAACATTTAAGTCTCTGATTCATTTTTAAGTTTTGTTAGATGTGACACTTAGGTCCAGTTTGTTATTGTGTTGTTGTTTTTTAACCTTGCTCCAAAATATTTGTTGAAAAGGTACTTTTCTTACTTTTTAATTGTTTTAAAATGTTCTTTCTTTCTTTCTTTCTTTCTTTCTTTTTTTTTTTTTTTTTTTTGTGGTGCTGGGGATTGAACCCAGGCCTTTGTTCTTGCAAGGCAAGTACTCTACCAATTGAGCTATATCCACAGCCCTGTTTTAAAATGTTTGTACATGTATTTCTAGAATTCCTATTCTGTTTCAGTAATTCATGTGTCTATCCCTCCACCACCATCACACTGTCTGGATCACTATAGCTATAAGTCTTAAAATTAGAGTGATTACTCTTTATGCTTCTTTTTCTTACTTCACATCATTACCTTTCCCTGTAAATTTTAGGATAAACTTGTCTATATCTATAAAAATATCTTATTGGGATTTAAATAAAATTAATGGTGTATATGTCATAGAAAAAAATTGATGTATTTACTATGTTTTCTTCTAATCCATGAACATGGTACATCTCCATTTACTTCATCTCCTTTGATTTGATCAGTGTTGTGTAGTTCTCATCATATAGGCCCTGCTTATGTTTGCTTAGATTTTCACCTAAACTTGTCATCTTTTGAGCTGATATATACAGTATTGTACTTTTAATTTTAGTGTTACTATATTCATTGTTAGCACACAAAAGTACAATCTAATGTTGAAGTCTGTGACTTTGCTGAACCCATTTATTAGTTGCAAAGACTGTTATTTTTGTTTTTCTACATTTCTTGAGATTTTCTTCATAGAAAATCTTATCATTTTTCAGATAGAGACCATTTTGCCTCTTTCTGATGTCTCTCTCTCTCTCTCTCTCTCTCTCTCTCTCTCTCTCTCTCTCTCTCCATATTACACTCCAATAGAACTTCTAACACACCTTTGCATAACAACAGTGAGAATTTATTTCTGTGGAATTTTCTTTATTAACTGAGATAGGTTCTTGTATTCCTGTTTTTCTGAGACTTTATATGAATGGCTATTGAGTATATTCTATAACTGCAATAATTCATTAAACATATCATTCCTGATATACATTATATATTCATTTTCTTCATGTTTATTATCTGTTTCTTCTACTAATTGGGAAGATATACAAGTGTAGGAATTTTGTTTTGCCCACTGCTACATTCCTAACACTTAGAAAAGTACTAATACACAATAATAACACAATAACTATCTCTCAAATGGAAGAGTGATTAAGGTAGACATTTATTTTTATGTGGTGCTGAGGATTGAACTCAGGGCTTCACTTGTGCTAGATGAGCGCTCTACCACTGAGCTACAACCCCAGCCCCCAAACAGCATTCTTAATAGTCAAGTAAAAGTGCAAACTTTGGTGGAGGGGATATTTTTCATTTTAATCTATATGCTTATGCATTGCTTCAAGTTTTGAAAACAGGAATGTAATTGTATGTTGGTTTCCCAATTTAGAAAACTGTGTTTCTAAGAAATTTCCCAGTTTCTGCCTTTTACTAATTTAAGTCTTAAAAAACACAGAGAACCACAGTTATTTTACATTTTTTCAGTGTTTTTAAATTTTATTTCTAGTAAGAAATTCTCAAGAAAAATGTGAAAATTTGCTCATCTTTACCTAAACTTGGATTGTTTATTCTCTAACTCAAATATTTAACAAACACTTGCTGACACAATACATCATACTGGACTCTTCGAGGGATTAGAGATTCAGTATTTAAATGACTTGGATGTGGTTACTTCCATTCTCACAACAGGAAAAAAAAATGCTAAAAACTAAAAATTGATGTTTTTTTCTTAAAATGGACCCGTCAAAATATTGAAGTCATAGGGCGAAGTGTTACCGTGAAGTCTGGAGGTAAATATGAAGAATTACAACCAAAATTATTTTACCTGGAGTGGAAGCCATTAAAGCTATAACTGGTTGGAATGCTTAACATGATTTTGATGAATTTCCAGAAGAAGAATGTAAACTTTTATGAAAGTAAGAAACTTCCAAAAGCTACAGTTTTAAAGAGAACCCCACAGGGTTACAGTATGGTAACAATGGAATCTTACAGTTCTACAGCTATAAAATTTATATTCTATTTAAGGAGTGTTTAGGCATACCTAAAGACAACAGGGAGAAAGACATAATCACACTAGAAGCATGTGAAACCCTTAACACCTGTAGCCATAACATATAATAAGAATCACTAGCCAAATTAACTTCAAAGGTCTATTCACCTTAGTTTTTAATATGTTACCTAAAATATTATGTCCGCTTTCAACAACCAAAAAAAAAATGCATACCATATTAAAAGGCAAGTAAAAATACCAACTGAAGAGAAAAAGCAAGCATAACAACAAGACTCAGACACCATGCAGATTTTGGAAATACCAGACAGATGGGGAATTTAACATATGTATGATTAATGTAATTAAGGACTCAAATGGAAAAAGTAGAAAACATATAAGAACAGATTGGTATGCCAGCAGAGATGAAAACTTTAAGAATTAAAAACAAAATAGTATAACAGAAATGAAAATGAGATCACTAGAAGACTGGACAGTTGAGGAGACTGTTATGGTTTAGATGTGGTATCCTCAAAAAACTCATGTGTGAAATAATACAAGACGGTTCAGAGGAGAAATGATTGGGTTATGAGAGTCTTAACTCATTCAGTGAATTAATCCCCTGACAGGGATTTATCAAGTGGTAAATGAAGTAGTAAGGTGTGGCTGGAGGAGATGGGAATTGGGGGCATGGCTTTGAGGTATATATTTGTATCTGGAGAGTGGAGACCTCTCTTTCTCTGCTTTGTAATCATTATGTGAGCTGGCTTGCCTCTGCTACATTCTTTTGCCATAATGTTCTGCCTCACCTCAAGCCCTGAGGAATGGAGCTGGCCTCTATGGACTAAGACCTCTGAAACTATGAGCACTCAAATAAACTTCCTCCTCTACAGTTGTGCTGGTAAGGTCTTTTAGTCACAGCAGTGAAAAAGCTGACTAAAGCAGAAAGAATCAAAGAACTTCCAAAGACATGTTGATAAAAACTATCCAAACTAAAGTACAAAGTGACAAAATGATTTTGCAAAATCCAAGATGCACTGGATAATTTCAACAGGTATAAAAATACATAATTGGAATACTAAAGGAGAAGAAAAATAATGTAATAGAACAAATATTTGAATTAACAATGGCATAAAACTTTAAAAAAGTTAATGACAGACAACAAACCACCCATCAAGGAAATTCAGACCACAGAGAATATGTATAAAAAAACTACAGCCAGACATATATTCAGATCGCATAAAACCAAAGAAAAATAATATTTTGAGAAAGTCAAAGATATAAAGGGAACACCTTACTTATAGAGAAAAAAGTAAAAATTATTACTTTATATCAGAAACCATGCAAGCAAGATAACAGAGGAATGAATTTAAAGTATTACAAGAAGTAATTACAATATAGATTTCTCTGTACAGTGAACATGTCCTAAAAAATGAAGGAAAAATATTTTCTCAGACAAACAAACACTTAAGGAGTTTATTGACAGCAGGCCTGTTCTACATGAACTATTAAAAGTTCTTTAAAGAGAAGGAAAATAGTATAAGTCAGAAAGCTCAATCAACATAAAGGGAAAAAGAACATTGGAGATGAAATAAAGAGAATAAAAGCTTTCTTATATATTCTTAATTACTCTGATAACTGTTAAGTTATAATAATAAGAATGTTTTATACAACCATGGCATAGGAAATTAATACAGAAATGGTTTTCATAAGAAATGTGAGGGAAAAACTGAGAATACACTGTTAAAAGTTACTTGCATAACTGTGAAGCAGTGTAGTGTTGCTTTAAGATATATCTAGAGTAGTTGTAAATATATGTTGTAAACTCAAAGGAAACATAATAAAAATTATATGAAGTTAAATAGAATAAGAGATTAAAATCATATAAAATGATCAATTGAAATAAAAAGGCACAAAACAGGAAGAAAATAAAAGAACAAAGAAAACAGTTATAAACATGTCAGATGTTAATCTAGATATATCAATAAACAATTTAAATGTGAATGACCCAGGATGTTTCAAAATGGTGGAATAGAGCAGGTTTTTGCTTTTCTGGCTGCTTTGTGGCATGAAACCAAGATAGCAGACAGGCAGCTTCTCAGCAAGGAGGTGAGTGAAAAAAAAAGGGTATGTGTGTGTGGAGGGGGTTGTGGACTTTCCTGGAATTTAATACTGGACACTCACAGCAGATAAGGGATTCAGGAGGTTAGATATAGTAAAATGAGGATGAAATCTCCAGCATCATAGCTGCTGCCATAGCCGGAGGCATTAGCTAGAGTGGTCCCTCAGTGAGCACAGTGGAGGAAAAAGGGAATTAAAGGAAACTGCATTTTTAGGAGAACTAAGGTGTGTCCAGGTACATAGAATTTAGAAATCAGAGACACTGCCCAACTAAACTGAAAGGTGCACTGCACAAAAGCCTTGTGTGGAAATGAAACCACATCACTCTCAGCAGCCTGCAGAGGACAGAAGAAGAAACCATTCTTGCAGACACAGCACAGGGACAAGCAGCTGAGGGAGCCAAGCCCTAGAAAACTCAAATCTGGCCTGAAATACAGGCCTGGCAAATGCACACTGCATGACATAGAGTGTGACTGAGTGTTGGAGAAAATTAAACATGGAAACAGGGTTATACAGGGGACAACTGGTTGCAGTCACCCACCCAGCTCTCCCTCTAATCCAGCTGCTTGCAGAACTAGCTGGGAGAAATGTGCCTGGCTAGGAATTTGAAAGGGCAGTGGGTGGAAAAGACTGGAGTCCAAACCCAAGACCACAAAACTTGGGCTAAAGGTGACATACTGGACTAAGAATTGGCTCCTCCACCACACAAGTGGAACCCAGAGGAAATCCTGGGGTGCAGTCTTCCAGCATGGATGGGCAATTGCTGGGCCTTAGAGGTACACTGATTTAAAATATCAAGACCAATTTGCATCCAGTGAAGAGCCTACCTAAGCTTAACCGCTCACTCTAAAAGTTCTGTTTTCAAGAATACCTCTCTCACCATAGCAACCCCACCCTGAGGGTCAAACAAGTATCAGCTCCAGAGAACCCCACCTAACTATGGAGAAAGGAAGCTGAGAATCTTTTGAACTCCAACAGAAAAAATTCTTTAACTTATCATTGAGATTTTTTTTTCCAACTTTTCCTTTTCTCTGCTTAACTGTGACCTTAATGGTTCATGGATATTTTTACATACTCATCTATTTTATTTTATTTTATTTTATTTCATTTATCTTTTCTCATTGCCAGCATTTTTCAAATGGTTATTTTTCATGGATCAGTTGTTTTTTTTTTTTTTTTTTTTTGAGGACCAGGAAGTTTGATTAGTATATTTCAGTCCTGTTTTGTATTTTTTTTTAATTTTTAATTTTTTAAGTTTTTACTTCATATATTATTTGATCTCACTTATTTGTTTCCCTTGAATCTCTTTCTTTCTTTTATTCTGATAACAACCAATCTCTGTTGTTCTCTCTTTAACTCTTTAATTTTTTACTCCTATTCTCTCTCCTCTTCCCTCATAATCATCACATCCTACATCACTTCTATTCTCTTCTTCTCCACCATTTTAAATTATAAATGATTTTTCAAACTTACTGTTTTTATTGTAGGCAATAACTGATCATATCATTTCTGTTTATTGTGACAATGTTGTAGACATCATAGCAGGAATTATTTGGTTTAATGTTGTATAATGTTTGCATTGGTTGTTCTTATTATTTGTCTCTCCCTAAATGGTAAGATACTTGAAATCTTCAAGGACACTATAAGTCTACGGGGTAGAAACTCTACTGCTTCATATCCATACTGTTGGATGGTAGACACACAAACAACATGAAAAAAGAAGGGAACAAATCAACTCAAACAAACCAAGATACTTCGATAACAGAATTCATCACTACCCCAGTGGAAGAAATGTCAGAGAAGAATTTTAGATTGTACATAGTTAAACTAAACTGCAAGGTAAAGAGCAATATAAGGAGTAATATCAGAGAGAAAATACAGGAAGTGAAAGATCACTTCAATAAGGAGATAGAGATTCTGAAAAAAAAATCAAGCAGAAACCCTCAAATTGAAGGAATCAATAAAGGAAATTGAAAATTCAATGATAAGCATCACCAACACACTACACCACTGGCAAGACAGAGTTTCAGGCAATGAAGACAAAATATATAATCTTGAAACTAAAGTTGACCATGGAGAAAAGATGTTAAGAGACCTTGAAGCGAAATTTCAAGAAATAGAGGATAACATGAGGAGACAAAATTTTAGATTTATTGGGATAGATGAAAGCTTAGAAATACAAATGAAAGGAATGCACAATCTTTTCAATGAAATAATCTCAGAAAATTTTCCAAAACTAAAGAATAAAATAAAAATCAGATACAGGAGGCTTACAGGACATCAAATATACAAAATTACAACAGACCCACACCAAGGCATATCAATAAGAAAATGTCTAATATACAGGATAAGGATAGAATTTTTAAAGGCTGCCAGAGAAAGACAACAAGACACATTTAGAAAGAAACCAATTTGCATCTCAGCTGATTTCTGAACCCAGACACTCAAAGCTTGGGGGACTTGGAATAATATATATTAAACTCTAAAAGAAAATGGATGCCAGCCAAGAATACCATACCCAACAAAATAAAGCTTCAAAATTGATGATGAAATAAAAATCTTCCATGATAAACAACTAAAAAGCCTGCTTTACAAAACATACTCGATAAAATATTTTATGAAGAAGGAATGAAAAATTAAAGTGAAAATCTGCAAAAGGTTGACTAGGAAAATAGTCAACCAAAGAGAAATAAATTCAAATTTAAAATAATAAATAAATAAAAATGACAGGGAATAAAAATCATATCTCAATAAAAACATTGAATGTAAGTGGCCTAAACTCATCAATCAAAAGAAATAAGATGGCAGACTAGATTAAAAAACAAGACCTAACAATATGCTGTCTCCAAGAGACTCACCTTATAGGCAAAGACATTTACATACTAAATGTAAAAGAATGGGAAAAAAACATACCACTCACATGGATCTCATAAACAAGCAGAGGTTTCTATCTTCATATCAAATAAAGTGGGTTTCAAGCCATAGTTAGTCAGAGGGAACAAAGTTCATACTTCCTAAAAGTAATTATATATCAAAAGATATAACAATTATAAATATTTATGGCACAAACAATGGAGGATCTACATACATCAAACAAATTCTTCTCAACTTTCAGAATCAAATAGACAACACAGTACTACAGAATGATACCTGCAAGGCACTGGGTTCAATTCTCAGCACCACATAAAAAAACAAATAAATAAATAAAACATACAATTTAATGTTTTATTTATTTATTTATTTGGTGCTGGGGATTGAACCCAGGGCTTTGTGTGTGTGAGGCAGCACTCTACTAACTGAGCTATATCCCCAACCCCTAATGTGTGTTTTTTTTTTTAAAGAATCACATGGTTATATCAATAGGTGCAGAAAAAGCATTTGACAAAATTCATCATTCCTTCATGTTCAAAACACTAGAAAAACTAGGGATGTAGGAACATACCTCAACAGTATAAAAGCTATATATGCTAAACCCAAGGCCAGCATAATTCTAAATGGAGAAAAATTGAAAGCATTCCCTCTGAAAACTTGAACAAGACAAGGATGCCCTCTTTTATCATTTCTATTCAGAATAGTCCTGGAAACTCTATCCAGAGCAATTGGACAGAGGAAAGAAATTAAAGGGATACAAATAGGAAAAGAAGAACTCTATTTGTCTATGACATGATTCTATATTTAGAAGACTGGGGGAAAAAAACCTGGAACGTCTAGAACTATAAATGAATTCAGCAAAACAGCAGGATATAAAATTAACACCCACAAGTCAAATGCATTCCTATATATTAATGAAGAATCAACTGAAAGAGAAATTAGGAAAACTATCACATTCACACACACAAAAAAAAGAATTGGGAATCAATCTAACAAAAGAGGTGAAAAACCTCTACATTACAGAACACTAAAGAAAGAAATTGAAGACCTTAGAAGATGGAAAGATCTTTCATGTTCTTGGATAAGCAGAATCAATATTGTCAAAATGGCCATACTATCAAAAGTGCTATACAGATTTAATGCAATTCCTATTAAAATTTCAATGATGATATTTATAGAAATAGAAAAGTCATGAAATTTATTTGGAAAAATAAGAGGCCCAGAATAGCCAAAGCAATCTCTAGTGAGAAAAGTGAAGCAGGAGGCATCACAATACCAGATGTTAAATTATACTAAAGAGCTTTAATAACAAAAACAGCATGATATTGGCACCAAAATAGACATGAAGACCAATGCAACAGAATAGAAGACACAGAGTCATATCAACATAAATACAGTTATCTCATACTAAATGAAGTTTTCATAAACATACATTGTAGAAAAGATAGCCTCTTCAACATATGATACTGGAAAACCTGGAAATCCATATGTAACCAAATGAAATTAGACTACTCTCTCTCACCCTGCATAAAACTCAAAGTGGATCAAGGACCTAGTCATTAGACCAGAGACCCTTTGCCTATTGGAAGGAAAAGTAGGCCCAAATCTCCATCATGTTTACTTAGGAACCAAATTTCTCAACAAGGCTCCTAAAGTGCAAAAAGTAAAATTAAAAAATGAATAAATGGGAGGCTAGGGATATGGCTCAGCAGTAGTGCACTTATCTGTCATGTGTGACACACTGGGTTTGATTCTCAGCACTGCATATAAATAAATAAAATAGAGGTCTATCAATAACTAAAAAAAATTTAAAAGAATAAATGGGACATTATCAAACTAAAAAGTTTCTTCAAAGCAAAGAATCTTCATATCAAGAATTATTCAAATCAAGAATGTAAAGAGATAGCCTATAGAATGGGAGAAATCTTTGCCACCTGCAACTCAGAGAATTAATCTCTAGGATATATAAATAACTCAAAACCTTATCATCAAAATAACAAATAACACAATCAATAATTGGGAAAAGAAGCTGAACAGACACTTCATAGTAGAAGAAATACTATCAGTCAACAAATGTAGAAAAAATGTTCAACATCACTAGCAATTTGAGAAATGCAAATTAGAACTACACTGGATAAGCATAATCAATATTGTCAATTCATCTCACTCAAGTCAGAATGGCAATTACCAAGAATACAAGTAACAATAAATGTTGGCAAGGATGTGGGGAAAAAGTACGTTCATACATTGCTGGTGGGATTGCAAATTGGTGCAATCACTCAGGAAAGCAATATATAGAGTCTTCAGAAACCTTGGAACAGAACCATAATTGCACCCAGTTATCCCACTCTTCAGTACCTATCCAAAGCACTTAAAATAAGCATAGTGTAGTCACACAACCACATCAAATGTTTATAGCAGCTCAGTTCACAATAGCTAGACTATGGAAGCAACCTAGTTGCCCTTCAATAGATGAATGAATAAAGAAAATATGGTACAAAAACACAATGGAATATTACTCAGCCATAAAGAAGAATGAAATTATGGCATTTGCTAGTAAATGGATGGAACTGAAGGCCATTATGCTAAGTGAAATATGCCAGTCTCAAAAAACCAAAGGCTAATGTTCTTTCTGATATGTAGATGCTGACTCACAACGGGTGGGCGGGTGGGTGGATTAGAAGTTCACCAGATTGGACGGGGGAAATGGAGGGAAGAGAGAGGGGGATAAGAATGGGAAAGACAGTAGAGTGAATTGGACATAACTTTCCTGTGTTCATATATGAATACATGAGTGTCACTCCACATCATGTACAACAACAAGAATGATAAGTTATACTCCATGTATGTATGGTATGTTAAGAAATTCTGTTATGTATAACTAAAAGCAGCAAATTTAAAAATGAAAAAAAAATGTGAATGACCCAAACACATCAACTAAAGATAGGTTGTTAGAGTAATTAAAAACTAGTCCCAATAAACAAGGAGAGTAATGAATTACAGTAGATGGGGTAGAGAGAGAAGAAGGGAGGGGAGGGGAGGGGAGGGGGGATAGTAGGGGATAGGAAAGTTAGCAGAATACAACAATTACTAATTGGGCATTATGTAAAATTGTGGATGTATAACCGACGTGATTCTGCAATCTGCATTTGGGGTAAAATTGGGAGTTCATAACCCACTTCAATCTAATGTATGAAATATGATATGTCAAGAGCTTTGTAATGTTGTGAACAACCAATAAAAAAAATAAAAAATTAAAAAAAAAACTAGTCCCAATTACATATGTTGTCATTAAAAAGCCTACTTTAAATATAAGCACACAAATTGGCTTTTTAACCTATAAATGGGTAGAGAAAGATAAGAAAGTAGAAGTAGCTATAATAATTTCAGATAAGGCAGACTTCAGAAAAAGGGAAAATAACAGAGCTAAAGAGAGATATTATAAGTGGTAACTGGGTCAATTCTCCAGGAAGACCTAATAATTCTTAATGTCTATGTACCTGGGTATCCAAACACATGAGGAAAAAACTAGATTGAGCTACAAGAAGAAAAAGACAAATCTACTATCCTAGCTGGAGAGTCAATACCACTCTCAATATTGCTGCACTGTGGAGTAAGTTTCCAACATATGAATTTTGGAAGATACATTCAAACCATATTATATAGAAAAGCAAGAGACCCAGAATTGCCATTGTAATACTGAAGAAAAGCAAAGGCAGAAGACTGATGCTGCCCAATGTCAACACTAGTGATCAAGACAGTGTGGAATTTTTGAAAGAGCAAGGACATAGATCAATAAAACAAAGTACAGAGTTTAGAAAAAGATACCCCTCCCCCGCCCCACCATCACCACCACATACACACACAGTTATCTGGTCTTTGATAAAGACAAAAAGGCAATTCAATGGAGAACATATAGCCTCCTGAACAAATATTGCTGGATAATTGGATGCTCATTTGAATATTCATTAATTTAAACGCAGAATGTATGCTTTTAAGAAAAATTAATCCAACAGGGAATATACATTTAAATGTGAAATCCATAACTATAAATTTATGGAAAAAATATTAGAGCAAAATTTGGAGACCTTGGGCTTGGCAATGAAATGTTAAATATAATACAAAAGCATGACCCATTAAAAAACAGACTTCAACTGAGTCAGGCTTTGACTACCAGCATCCCAGGGTCTCCATGTTGCAGTTATGTGTTGGGAAAATCTTTAGCCTCCATACTCATGTGAGTCAATTTCCCTAATACATCCCCTCTTACAACACACACACACACACACACACACACACACACACACACACACATTTACATCTGTCTATTCTCTCCATTCTTTCTCTGTAGAGAATTCTCATTAATAGAGAGATTAGCAAGACAGAAGATACTCCAAATGGAAGAAAACTGTTCTGGAAACTAGTTTGGCTGAAGTATAATACTGTGTTATAGGGAAGAAAAATAGATTTGGACCAGACTGCACAAGTCACTGACTACCTAATTTAGAAGTTTGGTAATTTATCAAGAAATATTGTACTTACACTACTCAACAATGCTGTTTGAGACTAACAACACTATTTAAACCAAAAGTTTAAATTTAAATAGCTTTATTTTTTTCACTTAAATTCATACATCTATAAGAACATCATTAAGCAGAGCTATTCCTTGGACTAGATAAACAAAATATTTTGATGTAGATTACAGAGATTTTTCTACCTCCAAAGTTAAGGGGGAAAATTGCTTCTTAAGTTTTAGAAATAAAAATAAAATTCTGCATACTAATATAAAATCAGCTTATAATGTGTTTAGTTATGAATATTTTCTGCTTATATCATCTCTGAGCTATGCAAGAGTATAATGCCTTTTTAATGAAAGTTCAAGCATTGCAAAGTGTTATCTAGATTTTTCTTACTGCAACAAAAACCAAAATATGAAAAAGCAAACAACTCTGAAATGTTATAGTCTTAAAAACAGTCACCACACAAAGACTGTATTCTGACTTAAAATAGAACTTTAAAATTACTTTTTGTTAAAGCACAGATTTGGAGTTAAGACAAGCTGAGATACAAACTTGTTTCCACCATTCATTACCTAGGTGACCTTGAGTGAGTTACTTTACCTACTCAACACCATTTTTCTCTTTTGTAAACTGGAAGTAATGGTTTATTATGCAGCTTTATTAGGAAATTCAAAATAGAAAATATTTGTAATGCATCTCAACTTTTGTGGCATAATAGGCCCTAATAAATATCAGGTATTATTATTTTAAAATAATAGCAAATAAGGTACTTAATTCTCTAAAGTGTTTATTATTTTTCATGTGCCCTTCCATATATGAATATAAAAACCTTCTTGAAAAGACACCTCTACATTGTGTTAGCCTTGCTTGGCAAAACTTTGAACTTCTGAAGTGTCTAATGTTGAATGGCTTCCTTTTCAGTTGGTCTCTATGATAAATAAAGGAACTCAGCATTATTCTCTCCCATTGCATCCTGAAACTAAGATACTGCTGCCACCTCTTCCTGGTAGGATATTGTGTGAAGTGTAATTAATTAAGGAAAGTTTAAATGCACATTGATTCCAAAAATACAGGGTGTTAATTCAAGTCTAAACTTGTTTTCAAAATGCAGCACCTCAGAAATCATAGACCCATAAGTGGTGCAAATGAAAGAAGATATCATACCAGATGATCCCCACAGCTTTTGCCATTTTTATGTCCAGTGAAAGACCAGATTTCCAGAACCTATGAACAATACAGGTTAATCCAAAAGGAGAGCTTTTAGGGCGGGGGGTGGGAGTGGAGGCTTAACCCCACCTCCGCATTTTGTATGCTTTTGAAAGTCAGATTCTAGTCATCATATACTCAGAAGATTCCTCTTCATATAAAGTAATAACAAAGTCTGGGTTAGCATTACCAGAATAAACAGTTTTCATTTTTAGTTTCAGAGTACTGGCTGTGGTTAATCTTATAAATTCATGAAAGCATGAGTATGTAGGCAATTACTCAGGAGTAGAAACAGAATAGGGGGAAGCTTAGACACAATGAAAGAACAGTTTCTATAATAACTAAAAGAATCCTGAAAGAATAGGAAAAGAAATGGAGAAAAATGAAAAGTCATGAGAGAATTGTCTTTAAAGAGGTAATTAAAGAGATGCAATGAAAATAAGAGTCTGAAACAGAAATCTTGGTAATATCTGAGTACATGATTACATATGTGTTGTGTTTGAGACATAAAACACAAGACAGAGAAAAGGAGCAAGAAAGAGAGGCTACATTTTTTAAATTGAAGCAATAAATTATACCTGGGATCTCCCCACAGACCTGTAAAGAGGAAACTGAAAGCATTTCCTTCTATTTATTTTATAAGTACAATAAACTTTATCAGCTTTTAGTATTGGGGACTTGTACAATATTTATAGGCTGCTTACTTTCAATGTTATTCAGGAGATAGTATCAAGAGGCTAATGAAAAAGAAAATTGGGATAGGGTTAGGGGTCTTTTTCCCTTCTGTCCAACAACCAGGATTGATAATAAAGATTTATAGTTTTTCTTCCTGGCCCATTCACCAGAGCCAACCTAAGGTGCCCTGTCTAGCCTGTGTTATAATTGGGTTGACCACAAGCTCACAGATGCCTAGTTCTGTGAAAGGCAGCTGTCTCTGTAAGACAGTTTTCTTGCACCAGTAAAGTAATATCTGTCTTCTAGACCGCCAATGAGGAGACATTAATAGAGCAAAGATTGACCATAGGAGAGACTTAATGTGGCTTTGTGTTACACACGGCCAGATCAATAAGGAAAGGTTCTTTGCAAAATCACCATCCAAGAAAAATCTTAACCATTTGCCAATGGCAGGAGCTAATGTGATACTCTGGTAGAGCAGGTAGAGTTTAGACTTAGAAGTGGTAAAAGACAGTTCTTCTAAGACTTAAATGTCTAACGAGCAAATTTCAAGTTGTGGATCAAAGGACCATAAATTTAAAACTTAGATATTGTCAACCTTTAAAAATTCTTTCCAATGTCCCTACATTTTTTCCCAGCAACATATATTTACAAGGCTTTTATAGTTTCCCAAAAACTTTTAGGAGATATGTGAGTAGTGGCCACTCCCACACCTGAATCTTCATAGAAGTTTGTAGTTTGATCAGCGTTTTTACCTTTTTATCCATTGGCAAAATCTTCCTGTTGTCATTTGTATAGCAAAATTGCTCACAACTTTATCTCAAGCTGTTTCTCTCTCTTAAAATGCCTCTCTTTCCTATTTTGATAAAGATTATTGTATTAACAAAGGTAGGAAATTCAGAACAAAAAAAAGCAACTTTTGCTTAAAGATTTTATGGCTGCCAGGAATTTATTAAAAAAAATTGAAAACAACATTATAAAATCTCAAATTCTTTGATAGTCTGTTTTACAGGGAATTAAAACTAAACTAAAAGAAAGAAAGAAACTCTTTGTATTAATTTAAGTTATGAATTCAATCTAGAGACAGTTGCAGAAGGAAGTCTATACAGAAGACATATTTGATGTTATTATAAAAACATCTGACAAGGGCGCTATAACCAATGGTCAATTTCAGGTAATTTGATCTGTGCAGGGATAAATATTGCACAAATAAACTGTAAGTCATTGTATTCCATACTCAGATCTCTTTAGAGTTGCCAGGTCTCACAATCAAGCATAATTGGGTTGTGTTTTCAGATAAACTAATTGTTGTTAAGATCCTGGAAGGCAAGGACAGTCTATGCAGTATACCTGTATTATACCTAGAACTATAATGAGAAACACAATGTTTAATAAAGTTTGTTTTGATACTGTCTTTTGTTTTGTTGCATTTCATTTTATTTTATCTAGGGAACATTCGTCCATATCCCTCAGCTAACATGAAACTAAAAGGGAGAGTAATACTATATTGTGTCCTCTACCCATTGCAAGCAAGATAAGATTTCCAATCTCCAGTCCCTTTAGAGTCCCCACACTCTAAGAAAATAGGATTTGAGATGGATTTGGGATCAGCTGTTTTGCAGATTATTGAATAATACTAAGAATCCTATTCAGGCCTCTGCAGGATTCAGGTTCACAGTCTTTGGAGGACTGGTTTAATTTAAATTCCCTCTAGAATGAATGCTCCAGGAGGGCAGGGAACTTGACGTCTTGTTCAGTGCTGTATGCCCCATGTCTGGCGCTCAATGAATATCTGTTCAATAAATGAATAAACCCTATGAACTTTCTGGGAGTTTATAAGAAGAGGTAATTACATCTTAGGTTTCATGGGAATCCTGAGAAGGCCGCAAGGCCAGTGGGATGGCAGAGTTGGGAAGGAATGTTGGCAGGTGCAGCACTATTTAATAGGGTCAGCTGCAGGCATTATTAAGAAAACTGGAACAATATTACAGATCCTTGGAAGTAATAAACTGTACATTTCATGTATTATGAAACTTTGGGCTATATTATATGTTTAATCTCTTCTGGCTTTTGGCTAGGCCTAAAAACAAAGAGAATAAAATTTGGTAATAAGAAATAGCAAAGTGTTTGAAAATTAGTTCAATTTTCTTCTAGTTGACAAATATTAGCAAATACAAACAATAAAATAGTTTTGGTGGAGCATCTTTTGGGGCACTTTCCCAAATGTCACTTGTAAAGATTTTTTTTAACTACTATTAGAGACCTTTTTTTAAAAAAAAAATTATTAGTCTGAGTCAAATTCACACAAAATAAATTCAATCAAATGTCACTAACCCAGATTGTATGGCTATGTGACTGCACAGAGAAAACTATTGTCTGATACTTGTTTTTTAAAATATAACCATTATCATAAAACCCTTAGCCATTTCATCTACCTAACGGGCTGTTTCTATTGAAATTAAAGCTATTGACTTAATTCTTCTCAATGCTGCCTGGTACCTGTTCTCAACCTGAGAGGTTGTTGTGCTTCTCTTTTATCTAGAAACAAATGGACTATTCCAATGTGAATCTTCAACCATCTATAAACTGCATGTGAAGAATATCAAGACATCCTCCTGCCAACTGATGTGACCTGAAGCACCAGCCCATAGTAATCTAGCAGAGGGACACCCCAAAACTCTATAGTAATCTAGCAGAGTGACCCCAAAACTCTTATATTAATCAAACAGTATCAAAACAAACTTTATTAAACATCCTATTTCTCATGTCATTGTTATCAACCACAAGTTGATATCAAACCTTACTTTAAGAAGAAGTGAACTTGTAGACATTTGCTCTTTCTACCCAACCTGCAGTTCCTGATGCCACATAGCTCATGGTGTCCTAGTGGGAAAGGACCCCTCGGGGATACATAGGCCTTAAGTGTGCTTTCCTGAGCTATTTACAAATGTTGTGCAGCAAACCTGGAATTGGTAGCAGCCTAAATACCTTCTCACTGTAACTACATATACAAAGTTCTGTGTCATCATTACTGAAAATCTGTACATCTAAGTTCTATTACTTTATACAAATTACTACATACAAATTAAAGTATATATACTAGGGTTATGATTTTATAACTTTTGAAATCAAAATGAGAGTTATTAAATCTGAATGTTATTTTATGATCTAATATAGAAAGAAGATTTTTAAAAAATTATTTATCTATCTGTGTGGTCAAATTATGAGAGTTACTCTATGAATATAAGCCTACATAAGCTTGGGGAGTTTGGATTATAAGTATAGTCAAATGTCCAGTAGCAGCAATAAAAAAAAAAAACAGATGAAGAAAGAGTCCCAATGTTAATCATATTTAATTTGAATAAGGGCAATTAAATAAATAAAACTGATAAACTCAGTAAGAAAGTTAAATGCTTGATTATTTGAGGCCAAACAGCAATTTAGAAGCAATGAGGTATTAGTCTAAATTTTTCTCTAATAATTTAAAATTTATATCTCTAAATCCAAAATTTGGTTTTCTGTCTACATAGCATCTGTGTTAATCAGCTTTCTATTATTATAATAAATACCCAATATATTCAGCTTATAAAGAGGAAAGATTTATTTGTGCTCACAATTATGGAGGTTTCCATCCATAGTTGGTTGGCCTCATTGCTTTTAGGCCTTTGGCAAAGCAGTACATCATGGTGACAGCATTTAGCACAGGAAGCTGCTCACTTTATGGGAGCCAGGATACAAAAAGAGAAAGGAAGAAGAGGGTCCATCTGGGGTCCCTATAACCCAACTTCCTTCCTCTAGGCCACACCTACTACTTCCCAATGACACAGGTTGGGAACAAAGGCCTTGACACATGGAAGTTGGGGGGACATTCAAGATTCAAACTATGACACTAACATTTTAATAGCTAGGCTAGCCTCATGTGGAAGTTGTCTACCCCAAAGTCAAGACTCCAGAATGAAACAACCATGACATTGATGCCAATGTGAAGTCAGAAAATGATCACATAGTATGTGTTCAGATTTATTCTGTCTATTCTGTGGGACTTGATGCAATTTCCTCCCATCAGAGGTTCCAAACTCTGCCATGAACACTGTAGTCCTTTAAACATTCTCATTTCATCCTTTGGGAAATAAATCAGTGATATCCTACAGAGGGTTTGAGAGTCTAAGGCCATTTTCTCTAAGAAAAATTGCAAATGTAGATCCCAAGTCACATTCTGGAAGTGATATGCCCGAGAGCCAACTGTGTATGACTCAGTCCATTTTGTTAGGCAAAATTTCCTTTTCATCCATATTTGATTAAATAAGAATCCAAACAGCTGAATCTTTCTTTGGCCCAGATGAGCTGCCATATTTCTTTATACTCAATCTTTATAGTCTCAGGAAATCACTTCACCTAATCACCTATTCTATCTATTTTCATTCAGCCTTTTTAAAATGTTGGTTAGAAACTGTCAAACTTTTTCAATTGATCTGAGAAGTATGTGCCATATTCTCTAGGAGAAGAAATAAAAGATGTGTTTCAGAAGTTAGTGAGTGGATCATTGAAGACTCAGACAGGCAGTCATCGCCATTTTTTATTTATTATTTGTGAAATATCAGGTTCTTGGTGCATGGATAGACTTAGAAAAAGGCATGATTCTTAGTCAAGAAGCTAATGACCTATATCAGAAAGACAGAGCAATTTTGTCCTGAAATATATTAACAAAAAGCAGGTTTTAGACCAGGTTAGATTGGTGCCTTCGATTATTTTCAGTTTTTAGAAGGCAGTGTAGGAAAAATGGTTCAAAGCCAGCCTCTGTAACTTAGGTTGTAAGCAACCTAGTAAGACCTTGTCTCAAAATAAAAAATAAAAATTGCTGGAAAAAAAATCAATAAAACTATTCACTAGGGAAATAAGGAATTGAGCTATCCAGAAAGTTCAGAAACCCTTTTTTGACTTCATGTATTTATTTGATTCCCAACATGTATCACATCTTGCCTGATGTTATAATGACTATAGCATATCTTTCTATTTTTCTTTATGTTGCAAACATTATATGTTGGTTTTTCATAATATTAGAGAACAGTACTTTTTCCTTTTAGAATGCATAGTATATGCTCAATAAAATTGTGTTGAATGAATAAAAAGGAAAGCTTGCTTTTTCAAGAATAATGTGTTCTCTGGGAGAAATGGTTAAGTCCTGAAAAAAAATTAAAAAACATTTTGGTAAGCAATAGGGCTTGAGCAAGGAGAGTTAGTCTATAGAGAGAAAACTAGCAAACAGAAACCCAGCAAGGTTCAAAATAAAAATATGTTGCTCTGTGCTTTAAATGTATTTCTCTTGCCGTATTTGAGAAAATTTCAACAGAAGCTAAATTACTTTTCACTGATTATGTTGACACTGGCTTTGCATTTCTTATAAAGCTGGAACTGGACGTGAAAGAGTTGTTTTATTTGGGTCATACATATGCAAATTAATTTGCATTCTGCAATGTTTTATATTTTAAAGATTATATGAAGTTATCTGTATAGCTGTAGAAATGTCTCTACATTTTCATAATTCAATAAAAACAGGGCTGTATATAAGTTCATCTTGGGAGATTATAAGCAATGACAACCTGATTGGAGATGAGTATGTAGAACAACTAGGGTAGAAGCAGGAATACAAAAAGAGGAAAATATATGAAGATGGAAATAAAATATTCTGTCTTCTTAGTAATTCTCTATGCTAGTTATGCATGTAGAAATTGAGCTTAAGGAGATAGGTATGCATCTAAGTTGTATACTTAGCTCCTCTGTTCTGTACTAGCACATCCAGATCCCCATGTACTCATTGAATGTATAACATTAGGCATACTTCATTTGTTTTCTGGGGTGAATTCACAAATTAGGCTGTAGAGGTACACTCATCTGTAATTTTATTTCTATTCCCAGAATAGACTAGAAAAAAATAAGTAGCTTAAGGAATCTGCAGCTTGATTGGATACAGAGGTGAGGGCATGACGACAATTAGAATACCAGGGTCTCCTCAGTGGGAAGCAAGAAAAAATTAGATTGATTTCACTGGGATCATCACACTGCTGAGCAAACATATTGGTAGCTCATTTTGTTTATTTCCTACAGTGCCATTTTTCAGAACTCGAGTGGAACCCTAAATATGTCTTCCAATCCACCTCTCCAACTAATTTGCCGAATGAGGCAGGAAGCTGATTTGTGGAAATCCATCAGTATCTTTATAGCATGTCAAGGGAATCTTGACTTCCTGAGATACCAAATTCAGGTTTCTCCTCAACAGCATTCTGACTAGAAATAACATGGTAACCATAGAAACACCCATTCAATGAATGGTCATGGGAGAAATGACAGCACAGTTCCATTCAAAAAAGAAAAAAAGCTGAGAATTCCCTGCCAAATTTGATATGGAGAAAAAAGATTTCTTTTTCTTTCTTTTTCCTCAACACAAAAGCACCGTATTGTGCTTAGACAGGATTCAGATTTTTTTTTCTGACTCCCTCGATAAGTAGACAATTTTTACCTATCTCCTTCATTCAACAAATACTTTTGAATGCCAAACACAACCCAGGTACTGTTCTAGGCACAACAGTACCCCAAAACACCAAGACTCTGCTGTCTAGTGGGAGACACAAATAATAGACAATATATAAGGAAGTAATAGATTTAAAGGAGAATAAAACAGAGAGAACATACAAAAGTGTGATCATAATAAATAGCAAGGGGGAGTTATTTATTAAGAGATGATGAAGAAATAAGTTATTTATTAAGAGATGATGAAGAAATACCTCCATACAAATGTGACATTCCAGATGACACCTTAGAGAAGTAAGGAAACAAATTATTTCTTATTCTGGCCAAAGAGAATGGCCTATGCAAGTGTCTTTCAGAGGGAATGTGTTTGGGTGATGAAGCAAACATGAGAAGGCCTATGGTACTGAACTGAAGAAAAGGAAGGTAAGAAAGTTGGGTGACAAGTGAGGTAATGGACTCAGATTATGTAGAAATGCACAGTCCCTAAAGAGACTTGGATTTACACTCTGAGTGATAAAGAAATCCTTCAGAGGTCTTAACTAGAGGAAGAATATGATCTGTCTTGAGTTTGAGAAAGATTACATGAGCTGCAATAAGAAGATTAAATTGTACTGGGGTGTAACTGAGACACGGGGAGGCCAATTAAGGAGGCTATTAGGATAATCCAAGAAAGAAAAGATAGTGACTTGGAGCAGATGGTAATAGTAGAAAATGGAAAGAAGAGTAGGATTCTCAATATATTATGGAGTGAAAACTAACAGTATTCATTAACAAAATAAATGAGAGTGGATAGTCTAGTGCATTATTGTCACATCAGCAAATAAATATTGATCAAATCAAAAAAGTCATATCCAAATTGCTGCTTTTTTCATAGAAAACTGAAGCTTAGAGACATAACAATGACAACACTGTGGACCATCATTGTAGCCTCTTCCATGGTGATTTTTAGGATCTTTTGATGTGCCAACTTGTCTAGATTATGGTCCCAATAACCCAATTAAACACTAACTCAGGTGCTTCCATGAACAAACTTGTATATGTAATTAAAGTCCATAATAAATTGACTTTAAATAAGGGAGATTATCCTAGATAACTGTGTAGTCCTGACTCAGTCAGTTGAAAGGTCATAAAAGCAAAACCAAGGCTTATCTGATGAAGATATTCTACCTGTGAATAGCAGTTTCAGCTCTGCTATGGTTTGGATAAGTGGCCTCAAAGGCCCATGTACTAAAGGCTTAGTGGCTTTTGTTAGGAGATATTACATTTAAGATGTGGGACCTAGTGAGAGGAATTTAGGAGGCATTGGAAACATGCCTTTGAAGGGAATATTGGGGCCCAAGCCCCTTCCTCTGTTTCTCTTTTTACTTCCTGGCTGCCATGAAGTGAGGAGTTTTGCTCTTCTACATGCTTCCTGCCATGATATCCTGCCTCATCACAGACCCAAAGCAACAGGGCCCACTTATCATAGATTGGGATCTCTGCAACAGAACCAAAATAAACCTTTCCTCTTTTTAAATTAATTATCTTAGGCATTCTGTCACAGTGGTGGAAAAAACACAAGGTTATGTCTGGAGAGTCCTTAGCCTGTTCTTTCTGGTGATCTGCATTATAGATTTCAGCTTGCCTAATCAGTCCTTACCATCATTTTTTTTTTTTAATTTCACTAACTGGGTACCATGGTGCATACAGGTAATCCTAGAAAGGGGGTACAGCTCACTGATAAAGCAACCCTGGGTTCAATCCCCTATGCCAATAAATAAATAAATAACATTAAAAATACACTAAACATGTTCATCACATTCTAATGGCTCTGTTTCTCTGGTTACACCATGACCAATGTAGTGCTTAGTTAAATTCTTCCAATATGAGCTCCCAAATATAAATAACTTATTAATCACCTGTTGGAGTGAATGCTAACTCTTGTGACCCACTTTTACTTGTTTGCACAAGTATAAAACAGAGTTGAAAAGAAAACTCAGTCATACTCTTACAGATATGATAATTTAAAACATGCTTATTCAATAATTGAATCATCATGGGATTTAAAATAAATTTTCAAAACTTGACAGAACCTGGTTGTGTTTGTGAGAATCACTTTAACCATAGAAGGCATAATTACTAAAATGGGGATTGTATGGATTAGCTCTTGGGGAATACTTGCTTCTCCCTACCTGAAGTGGAGATCGCATAGGGAATATGAGGAGGTAGAGGAATAAGGCCTGCCTGTTGGATACAAAAATATATACATATATATCCTCCAAATATATACCCCAAAGCCCCACCCCCAATGAACCACTTCCTCTAGCCTCACCCCACCTGTCTACAGTTACCACTCATTTCATCCCATCAGGGGATAATTCACTGATTAGGTTAATATTAGAATCCGAAAATTTTTCCTCTAAACCTTCTTGCAGTGTCTCACATGGAAGCTTTTGGGGGATGCCACATATAAACTATAACAATATATGTAAAGGAAAAGAAGTATAATCAAACTTAAGGCTATCCTTCACAGCTACTCCAATATTTTTTTTAATTTAGTTTTATTTATTTATTTATTTTCTTTTTTTTATTGGTTGTTCAAAACATTACAAAGCTCATGACATATCATCTTCCATACATTTGATTCAAGTGGGTTATGAACTCCCATTTTTTACCCCAAATACAAGTTGCAGAATCACATCGGTTACACATCCACATTTTTACATAATACCATATTAATGACTGTTGTATTCTGAGAGAGAGACTGTGTCTTAATATTGGAGTAGCTGTGCAGATGGGGTAGAGAGCACAGCTACTCCAATATTAAGACACAGTCTCTCTCTAGCAGCCCAGAATCCAGTGGGTAAAAATAACCAGTGAGCAGGCAATTCAAATAGAGTGTAGCAAGCCCCTGCAAAGAATGAAGCATAAAGGATAAATTCTCAATATTAAGTGGTTGCATTGTGTATGACTTCTCAGAAGACATGTTTGTCACCCAAATAACATGTCTGTATTTGTAAGCTCACTAGATTTCAAGAATCATTATATATTAGGAACAACAGTCTTTGAAATATATATATTTTGAGATTCTGACTTCTGATTCCATTATTATGGGGCAGATCTCCAGCACTTCGAACTTCTTTAAAACAATACAAATTCTTCTAATGGGAGGCAGATTGAGAGTTACCAGTTTAGAAAAGGAGGAGGCCGGGTCAAGGACACTCCAAGCACACACCCCAACTATGTTCAGAAATATAAAAGCAAGGAGATCACTTACATTAGGGTAAGAATATCTGGAAAGCAGATACTGACATAGGTATTTGCATACAGGTAGTTTATTAGGAAGGCTTTCCAGAAATACCCATAAAAATGAGGGAATTAGGATTAGGCTTAAAGAGAAATTGACAGATGGGAGTTCTAGGAGTCAGTGCCCTTTAACCAAAGACCATATCCAGAAACTTTTTCATCTGTAAATTGTCAGCAATCAACAAGTTGGTAGCTTGGGGGTGGATGCTATAGTCCTAAGGAGGGGATCTAGGTGGTATGCCCACAGGATCTAGGTAGTATATGCCACAGCATCCAGAGAGACCAACTTTTGCAACCCTTGGATTCACAGGATTCATATAGTAAGTTCATCCCACCTGAGAAAAGTTCCTTCAAGTTTCCAGTCACTCTCTTTTCCTGGGGAAACTTATAAGAGGATGATGAGTAGAACAGACACTAGCCTTTCCACATAGCTTGTCTTATGGCTGAATCAGACATTCATTGTCTCCCTCCTGTACACCTGTATCCAGATTTCTCTCATCGTAGTTTAGCATTTCTACTAGTCTAGGTGGCTTACCCATTGGGGTTTCCCAGACAATCATCCTTGAGAATTTAGGCCTCTGGTAACATTCCATGTTGGGATATCTGCATCCATCCATTTCTTGACAAAATCAGGAGAGTACCAAGAGACAATCAGTAAATAACCTGGCAACAAAACTTATACTTCCTAGTCCTCATCATGTAACAGTAGCCTGCCCTGTTTTGAAGGTGTCCCCCAAAAGACATGTGTTAGAAACTCCATTAGAACAGCTTTGGGAGATGGGAACTAATGGGAGGTGTAGATCTGTATTAATGCTGATTATAAAAGGGCTTGAAGATGTGAATTGGATTTCTTTCTTGCTCTCTCACATGTGTTCACTTGCCTTCTGTTTTCTGTCACAGACTGATGGTGCAAGAAGTCCCTGATGCTCTTTCAGAAGTCATTTCATCATCTCTCAGACCTGCAGCTTCCAAATAGTGCACAGTGTAACAGACCCAATAGATACATGTTTATGTGTGCCCTGCCGCAGCATCACTGTTTGGTCTGAGGCTATGTTATACAATATATGGTGCGAGTAAGATATTCTGTAATATTTCTGTGAAGCTTCTGATAGTGGTGTTGGCTTAAGGCCCTGCAGCAAGGAAGAAGAAATTGATACCAGAATATGTTTCTTGCCCAGTCAATATGAATCACTACCATTTCCAGGAGAGAAAGGTGCCAACATAATCCACTAGCCACAGTGGCTGACTGGTGTCTTTAAGGGATGGACTTGCATCAGATTCAGCAATGATCTCTGTTGCTGGCAAGTTAAAGAATCAGCAGGTAAATGGATTTGGAGAACAGTAGCTGAGATAGCTTAGTTAGTGTGGACTAGTGCCATTGAGTCAGTCCCTCAGCAATGACTTAATGTAATGCATCCATTATGCCAGCAATGTGGGGACAATAACAGAAATTGGATGATATCACCTAGCTGAGTCATTTTGTCTCCTTGGCTGTTTAATGCCTCTTCCTTGGTAAATGTTCTTTACTGGTTGTTACCATAAGATCCAAAAATATTTCAACTTCATCTGTACTGTGCAGTTCTTCCTACAAGTTCCTATTGATTCTTACTTCCAGCCAGACCTTTTATTTCATTTTATATTTCCCAAAGAGAGGAGAAACAGTTGTGACTATCTGACACTAATCATTGATAGTATTTGGTGCTGTAGACAGAGTAGCAGTAGTGCTTTCTCAGCTTAGATCCACATACATAACCAACACATCCACAAACCCATTCTTTGTCAGTTGGTCATAAGTGTAAACTGAGGGAGAGGCGCCAGTGACACAGTGGCAGATGACATGGAGATATGTGCCAACTGCAACTCACTTGTGCCTTCTGACTCTGCTCATGCTTGACTCCAGAAATACCACTTCCACTTTATAATGAATTGCTGTTGGTTCAGATCAATCTTATGAGTTGATGGATCATATAATAGGTTGATGGTATATAATAAGTAATTTGGCTATGATCAATTGATACACCATGTTTTTCCTTGACCAAGTCCCAGAAGCATGGCAAGAGTTATTTTACTAATCTTTGATCTCTAGCTCTGTGCTGCAGCTGGCATAGCCTTGCACTTAGAATCTCAGGAATCTACATTGTAATGTATCAATTGGGTTTTACCCAAAACTTGAAACAATATTTTTTCCTATCACAGATATCTACCATTTGTTATCTAACACCATAGGTGCCAGACATGCTACAGAGCCCTTTCTTGCTCTGGACCTCAATCAAAGTTGGTAGTCTTTTCTTCTGTTGATGACTGAATTGAAGCAGCATTTTGAGGTATAAAATAGACTGTCTCCAGAAACCAAAGAGGCTGTAAAACTATTGTGTTTTTTTTCCTTAAAGGTGAAAAATAAGAGAGGTATTAATCTCTCCTTTTCTTTGGAATGGATATCCTGGCATGTCTCAAATGATTATACATCTAAAAACAGATTTGTCAGATTCCTGAATTTCCATGAGATTTATCACCCATTCTCTTGACAATATGGGTATTACCAAGGCCACCAATGTACTTGCCATTTCCACTTTAACTAGTTTAATTAACATGACATCATTGATATAATGAATGGAGATAATGCTCTGCAGAAAGAAAAGTCTATGTTTCTTTGGACTATATTCTGACAGAGAGCAGGAGAGTTAACAACTCAGGGCAAGAACATAATATATTGCTATCCATTCCACATGAACATACTCTGCTTCTGGTTCTTGTTTCTGAAAACAATGGTAAAAAATCTCATTTTCCAAAATAATGGCCACATATCATGAATCTGAAGCTGTTTTAGTCACCTCTAGCAAAGACACTACAGCATAGCAGTTGTACTTAGGGCCACCACTTGATTGATTAGATAATAGTCCACTGTTATCATTTGTTGTAGAAACCAGATTAGTGATTGGGATGGAGGCTATGATGCCCTTAATGAAGCCATCAGATTTCTCCCACATATAATAGTAGCCTTGTTTGGTTGGTAGAGAAATTTTTCAGTCCAAAGTCCAAAAAACAAATACAGCTGTTCTGTCAACTACCAAATATGTTTATTCCAATTTTATATTTGAGGACCAGGAAAATGACCACCTAGTTAGTTCATGGAGCCAGTGAACTCACTGTAGAATGGAAGTTAGGTCAGGCTTTCATATGCTAAAGTGACCCCTGTATGTTTCTACTGTAATCGAAGCCACAATGATACTTGAGGTCCTTGAATATTAATGTCAGCTTAGATCTATGTACGACAGTATTCAAATTAACTGGAAATTCTCTCAAGGCATAATCATCCAACAAGTTATAGTACCTTGAGGAAGGACTGAGGAAATTATTATCATAAATACTTAACATGGGGTTGCAAGTTTTCTTTTGGGGGGATGGGGACAGGTAGACCCAGCCTCTCTATGAATCAGTAAAAATATGAGACAGAGAATTGACTCAGTTTCTGAAACTAGACAAGGATTTTGACCTTGAAGTAATTTCCCTCAACCTCCTTTTATTTCTCATCTGAGTGCATTCACCAAACATCCTTATTGGCTTCCTGTAGTCACACTGTGTTCCATTAACCATCTCCTTGGACCAGTGCTGATCAGGCCTCTGTGAGCATTACTCAGAATGGCCACTTATTATGATAATTGTGACCACATTGCATCCAATAATTAAGTGCCACATCTGAACCTCTATTACTTTTGCATCGTCTTCAATTCTATCAGGGTTCTCAGTTCTGTAACTGTATCCTCCACTGTCATTCCTGGCCTGGTGAGGACAGTCACTATAAGCTTCCCTTATGTGCTGGTCTTCCTCTCATGGGAGCTTTCTTTATCACTCTGGTAAATGGAGTATCCTGTGGGCCCTTAAGTGAAACTTGGTTAATAGGCAGATTTTCTGCTTTACATACCATATCCACTTAGGAAGAACATTTCTCTGAATGTTCTGGTCCCTCTTAACCATGTTCTATGGATGTTCTGGCTGTTTTAATGTGAGCCATAGCTTTTCTAAAGCTGCTAAGTGTCATTGTAGTAGCACTTTAGTAGTCTTCACTAGATTCTTTACAAGGTATTAAATCTTGCATAAATAGTGTTAATATATCAATAAATCCCCCCCTTATCCATATTTATGTTTTAATACCTATCCTTCTACATTTTCTCTCCTGGTTCCTGCTGCTACATGTTGTCTAGGTTCTGTGTATAGTTCTTTTCCTCCTCTAGTAGACAGACCAAACACTTTCTTAGCTAGTTATGTTGTGACTTGGCCCTAGTTATTGGTCCTGTATCCAGGAGGAAAAGTGAAGACAAGTAAGAGGAAAGGGGGAAAAAAAGTGGAATGTATCTTATCTTGCAATATTATAAGCAAAGAGAAACTGCTATCTTTTAATATATGAAAGAATAAGGCACTTCTGAGAGTTCAGAGGAAATAAAGATTTACAAATGCATCAACCTTGAATATTCCAAGTGTCAGAAGCTCACGCCTTTCCAATTAAGTCCCAGACCTTGATGAAGCAAATATGCCAGGGTTGACATAGTCGTCTTCATGAAGACTCTGCTACACTTAGAATCATGTTCTGGGTTTTGTCCTCACCTTTTCTACCTTCAGGCCTCTGGCTTTTACAATTTGCACTAAATTTAGGATTCATCAATCTCTGTCTTTCATTGTGTTTCTTCCAATGTCTTGTTAGCACACAGCCAAAGCTACCTGAACCATGGTTTTTATAATTTCTACTTTCCTAGAACTTCTCAAATGCCTGATAGTAAACTATCAGGACATCTTCTTTCAGTATCCCATTCCACTTTACTACCAATGAAAGGTTTTACTTTTGCCTTGCTACAGCATTCCATGGGTCATCAAAACTTTACCACCAGTAATGGAGTGTTCACTGCCAGCCAGCCAAAAGATAATATAGCTTTAATATCTCATGTTGGAACTGCTTCCTAGGATCACTCTGGTATCAACTATTTTAGGTCAGGCTTCTCAGGAAACAGACTGTGATATGGAGATTTGAATGCAGATTTATGGAAAGGATTTGAATCCAGATTTATGGATATGAATTTTCTTGTTTGGAAGAAAATACTTGCCAGAGTAAGGGAATAGGCTTAGGAAGAAAAAGAAGTTAAATAGCAATGCAGTTCCAAAATCAGACTCAGCCAGTCCTATGAAAGAAGCTCTGGAGCCAGAGTGGCCTCAGAGTTTTCTTGCTTTGAAGCAAGGGAACTGGGCCTTGCACTCTTGTACTGATCAGTCATGGGATGCAGGATTCTTCTGAGGCAGGGTAGTAGCTAAGTATAATATCTAGTGAAGGGCAATTCCTTCAGAAATTCTCACCTATAAGTGGGTAACAATCAGCAATCCTGGCCGCTGTGGAATGTATGTCTTGATCTCAAAGAACAGATGCATGTGGTGAACCATGAGATCTATTGTGCATTTATTTTTGCTGAAATGCAAGTGTTTCAGAAGAGTGCAAATGTAGGATAAGGGAGGGAGAGAAATATATGATTAAGTCCAGATGTGTAAGTGGTTACTCAGGAGAGGACTTCGCTTATAGTGCTAATCTCCAAATGGTAGAAATGCCTCATAAATACATTGACATTTAAGTCTGAAATTTAAGAGAAAGATCTTGATACAGAATTATCTTATGTCTAAGACAAAGTTGAGAATCCTCAGGAAAAGCTACATCACTTGAGTACCAATGCCAGCTTCACATATATTAGAAGTGAGACCTTGAACAAATTACTTTGAGTATTTGAGCCTTAGTTTTCTTGCCTAAAAAACCTTCCCAGGATTGTTATGAAGAATGAATATGAAGATCCACACAAAGCACTAAAATTGAGTTTGGCAGATTAAGCATCTAATAAATTTTCTGTTATTATCATTACTATATGAATGAGAATTAAAAAGCAAATGAGAGCCTAAAGGTGAATTTATAGAGAAAAAGATAAAAGATAATAAGCCATCATCAATGGCGTATCTGGGAATGAAGTGAACTAGAAACCAGACTTCTGATTCTATATCATCTTCTCCCTGAATGTGTCCACCTGGATATCTAAAAGGCATTTGAGCCTCACTGATCATAAACTCAAATTCATTACATTTTCTTAGAAATTTATTACTTCCTTGGTGTTCTACTTAGGAAATGACACAGGATTCTCTTAGGCACTGAGGCCAGCTCCAAACTCATATTTTAGTGCTATTCCCCAGGACCTATGAATTATCCATATAAGTTTCTCTTTTTTTTCCCCTACCAACAACCTCTACAATCAGTCACTAATGCATTTTATCCCATCTCCAAAATATCTTATAAATGTTGCACTTTCTGTCACTTTTAACATTTCATCAATTAGTTTCTTTGCCTCTGCCTTCATCTTATCCAGCGCTGTCAATATATTTTAAATGTATATGTCATAAGTCCATACATGTCTAATCATGCCATATTCATGCTCAAACTCCTACAGTGGCTTTCTAATAAGTTCAAATTTCTTTGTAGCTTGCAAAGTCCTTGATGCTCTGTCAAACACAGGTCTGTGAAGCTTTGCTCCTGCCATCATGTCACAAGCAGCCAACATCTCAGCCAGGTTGAACTATTTCAGGTCCCCCAAACTATTTACAAGTCCCACCTTGATCTCACCTCAGTAGGCTTGAAGAAACAAACCATTTTCTAAGCATATAATGCTCCTTTGACCCTCTTGTCCACCTAGCAAAGTCTTCCTCATCCTCTCAATCTTTGCTTCAGCTTAACTTCCACACAGATGGACTGAGAGACAAACTTATTTTTCTCCTCCTCTTACTACACACATAGTAACAACTGTCATTTTGTTTGGTTTCTCCCTCTCCACCAGAAGCTTTATTTTTAAATTTCTGTATGCTCCTTTTTCTCATAACAAAAAGAATACAAGTCCATTGTAGAAAATATAGAACTGCTCTAACAGAGAAACCATTGACCACATGCAGTTACTAAGCCCTTAAAATGCAGCTTCCCTAAATTGAGATGTATTAACTCAAAAATGCACATCTCATTTTGAAGACTTGGTAAAAAATATGTAAATATCTCATTAATAAAGTTTACATGGGTTACCCGATAAAATAATATTTTGGATATGTTGGGTTAAATAAAGTATAATTTTTTTCTTTTTAATTTTTATAATATTACTATGGGAAATTTTTAACTAGTTTATATATCTTGCATTATATTTACATTGAACAGCATTGGTTTAGAAGACAAAAATTTTCAAGCTGAAGAAAAATGAATGTAATTTATAATTCTAAGGAATAATTACTTAGGAATAATTACTATTGATATTGCATTACATGTATTTCCAGTGGTATGGGAGCTATTGTTGTAATACTGCACATATTGTATTATACTTCTTCCACCTTATTAATATTTTTCTGTCTCATTTTAAAAAATCTTCCATAATGTAATGGTATACCATTGCATGCTTGGTATTTAATCACTATAGTTTCTAAAACTATTTCCAATTGGCCACATACTATATACTTATAATACTGTATATGGTTCTGTTTCTTTCTCCCTAACTAGAATATGAACACCAGAGGGGCAGAATCTTGTATATCATAAGCATATTTCAGAAAATACACTATTATCAGCCAAAAAAAATGAATGAATTGGCAAATCAATGACCATACTGCAAGAATACCACACTATTATACTTAGATCATATGTAAAATATTATATTTTAATTTTTATGGAAAAAGGCTTCTCAAATCTGTGTGTTCTGAATATGACCTCTTTTTTCCTCTAAAGAATAATGTTTCTCTTAAGCATATGCTTTAATGTGTGAGTGTAGTTTCACAACTGGGGCAGAAGTTGAATGACAAAAATTCCAACTTATTGGAAAAAGAAAGAACAGATGCTGAGCTGGAAAGCAGTGTTCACCATCTTCTACTGGAAGGGAACAATGGCATAAAAATAAGAGAAAAGTAATTCCATTAGGAGTAGGGTTCCTATGGAGATGAGATGAAAACTTGAAAAACAAGTTCCCCAGAACATTCCTGGAGAGTAGCCAAAAAGATCAAGTGTGGTAGATACAAAGATCAATGTTTAAATAAGAGTTCAAGAACCTGTAACTGGAATCTGTCAAGGTCAATTTAGCAATGACTGACCCCAGTGCCTATGCCAAAGCCTGGAGCTTAGTGAGTGCTACATTAATATTTATTGTTGAGTAAATAAATATCTCTCTCCACTCTAAGTGTCATGTGACAGGCATCAAGTCTGCCCTCCTCAGTGGAGGATCCCATTGCCTTGGTCAGTGCCTAATGTAAAATAGATGCTTAATTTAATTGGTGGAATAAAAGCATAAATGAGTACATAAATGAAACGAAGGAAAAAGAAAGAAAGAGAGGGAGGAAGGGAGGAGAGGAGGGAGGAAATGTGAGAGGGAGAAGAGGGGAATAGGGAGAGGTGAGAGAGACAGAGATGCAATTTTAGGATAGGTCACAATACTTTGGATTAAAGATGGGATATGAATCTGTAATTTAATTACTTATATTCTGTTTTTACCTTGGCATTTTTCACACTGTGGTAGAGTGACATTCACTCTAAAGAATGATCAGAGTGCCAGGTGGTCTCAACTGAAGATTGATGGAGTGATTTAGAAGTATAGATACACAAGGTCAAACTTGTACAGTCTGACAATTGATCTTGAAGCAAGATGATTACTATGTACCGGATATTCTTTTTTTTTTTTTTTTTTAAGAAAAGACTGTTCTTTGAACAATTTTAGTTTTACACCAAAATTGAAAGGAAGGTATAGAAATATTCCTATACCCTCTGGCCCCCACATTTGCACAGCCTTCCCTCTTGCCAACATGAATATCCTTTTGTTCATTTTCATTGAATATCAGTGAAGCCCACAGTTCCCTATATGGTAAGGTTCTCTGGGGCATGACAGCAACTCACATCAGTCCTAAGAGATATTTTATTCTTTCAATGATACCAGAACTGAGCAAAGCCAGATGATGAAAAGCAAGTTGCGTGTGAAAATCAATGTGGAGTAGGGTAAGAGGGTGGTACTGTCTAAAATCAGTTCTAGGATTGAAAAGCTGCACCAATGTCCAACATGATCACATATCCCATTGGTAAGTAATTGTAGTTACTCAGGGATAGAATATAAAGTATCTTATTGCTTTTGATTTAGGCATATTACTTTTTTAAGTGGCCACTGCATTCTCAGAACATAAATACTTTTTAAGTTGTCTGATTCTAACTATTTAATAAACAGAACTATTTCTTTTGGCCAAGAGGATCATGAAAAATATACTGAGATACAAGAGAATTTGAAAATTCTAGATTAAGATCTTCCTCTAATTCTATATTCAAAGGAAAGTTCTTCAATGAATAAGGATGGGGAGGCAATTTTAAAAGATTTTATTGGAGAAATGTCTTAATGATTATCAATAAAAGGGAGGGAGGGAGGGAGAGAGAGAGAGAGAGAGAGAGAAAGAGAGAGAGAGAGAGAGAGAGAGGGTTCACACTATCCCTTTATACCCAAATTCTCCAGCAGGAATTAATCATTTCCATTCTTGAATTCATATTCCTTTCTTAATTTTTCACTCTGTATTTAAACCATTTTGTTGCCTATATTATTCTTTTAGGATTTTTTAGTAGTTGTAGATGCACAACATGCCTTGGTTTTATTTTTTTTTTATGCAATGCTAAGGATTATACCCAGTGCCTTATATATGCAGACAAGTGCTCTGTCATTGAGCTACAGCCCCACCCTATATTGTTTCTTGTGGATAGGATTTTGTTTTATTTGGATAGATATTTTCATGGCACCTAGTACTCACGGAATGGGAAAAAGTCAAGGGATAACTCAATAACTGCCTCTGGTCTATGAGAGGTGCATTTATACCAAAGATTGTGAGAAACTCTCTTTCATTTATATGAGAAAAGATCAAGAAAACATAGATATAAAAAGATTGACTAAAGGATTTGGTTGAGAGAAAATAATTTCCTTGTGGCTATAATGGTTTACTAGGGACACTTTTATAATCTGCTTGTCTCAAAAGTCTTTAGAAACAGCAGTGTTGGATGATTTCAGGAGGCACCACCTCATACTTGTGATGAAAAGAGCAGGTGCAAGATCCAATCTCTGAAAATCTTAAACCTCTACATGCACACTAAACAATGCCAGCATTGTTCTCTGGCCAACCAAAAGATTAATCCAGAACTGACAAAACTAATATCCTTATTTATCCTTCACAAATACTCAAGAAATAAGTGTGTATGTGTGTGTGTGCGTGTTGAGGAGGAGTTTTTATTACATTACTATTTGTCTTTCATGGCTAGAAAATTGGAAGGCTGAACTATTAAGATCCTTGGCTGAGGTCCCACAGCAGGATGAGCCAGGACATTCAATTCAGACCTTTAAACTCTTTATGCCACTGGGCTCTCTGAAACCACCAAACTCATTACCTACTGGGAAAAGAAAAGGACACTGATATATAATGATAATCCTGCAACAGATAAAAGGGACTTTAGGGTTATCTTTCTGAGATCATTGCAAGGGATCAGGCCCCAGGTGTTAAGAAGGGTAGACATTATAAGGTTTACAGAGGAGAATATGACAGGGATGGAGTATCAGGTGACAGAGTGATGAGGTGGTTGACAGGCCTGCACCTGGGTTCTGAGGTCAGCCTCAGGGTGATGGAGGCCATGTGTTTTGTTCTGTGGTGGGGGTGAGGGGTTTCAGTCACTTTTTCTTGATGAGAGCTAATGAGCTTCTAGTCCCAGGCAGCAGCCTCCCTCTCCTGGGTCTTATCAGTTCCCTTAATTCCCCACCTTCTTTCTGCCCATTTTATATCAATGTCATTTCAGGAAAGGAGGCTGGAGAAGCAGCTCTGGAAATCCCAGATTTTTCTGGTTAGGATCAAAATGAAGCTACACATATAAGAAGGGTAGGAAAAGAGTGGACATTTACCTGATGCTGGCTGGGGTGGGGGGCGAGAAATAGATACATAAAAAAAGATGTGGGTTGGCTAGAGGGAGAAGTAGAGAAGAAGGGAGGGAGGGAGAGGTGTGACTGGCAGAAAATATCTAACAGAATGATTTATCTGTTTGCTAAGAAGGGGGGAAAGATGTAAGGTGAAAGCAGAGCTTGCTAAATATAAACGTTAGCTGCAAGCTTGAACTATAAAGTAGTGAAAATAGTCCTTAACAAAGAAGAAAAAGAAAATGGTTCCCACACTCTTCGTTAACTGCCAGCAGGCTTTTTTTTTTTTTATTCTCCCAATATCTTTATTTGTCATAAAGAAGGAGAAATTGACAAATGCTGAGTCAACCCTCCTGATTCCCCTCCCCACCGTCTTGAGAACCAGGTGTTAAATATTTAGCAGCACACTACTGGTAAGAATTCTCTGGAGAGGTTATTAAATGTTCATATTGCAGACCCATCTACAAATATTCTAATCCTATAGGCCAGGAGAAGGATCCAAGAATATGCATTTTCAACTAACTCTTTATATGATGCAGATATGAGTGGTCCTAATGTTATACTTTGAGAAATGCATTTTTACATGATCGGTGATCTTTTCAACTTTACTCTAGAACTCAGGAGGGCTTCTAGGATAAATAAATAAATGTTTAATTGGCTAATCCAAATAAGAAGCTAGGATAATAACAGGCTTTTTCTCACTAGGAATCTATAGGACATAACAAAGAAATCATAAGGAAATGCCACATGTTGTAGTTACCTAGAGAATTTACTGGCTGTTGACTTAAGTGTCAATTACAATTAATATATGAGATCCAACTATAATGTAGCCTAGGGTACAGTTTCTCAAATCTGAGTCCTTAATGTACATGCTGTCTGCCTCAATTATGCAAAGTAATGAAATCATTTCTATTGTACTTTCTGTTTTCACTTCTGTTCCTCATTCCTACTACACTAATCCAAGCAATATGGAGACTTCAAGTGGGGTAACACACATGCACACCTCACCTCAGCCAATGGAAGTCTGTTCCAAATTGTAGTGAGAATTTTAAGCAGAAAAGAATAACTTATGAGATAACTGCTTTCTGGGAGCTATATGCTTATTACTGTAAAGTCTTTCTTTTGCTGATTGCCTTGATCTATAGATCTCTCTACTGCAAAGGACATGTTTGCTTTAGGGCTGAATTTAGTTTAACTGAAGATTGTCTACTTAATGTTTCACTTAGTAACTAGAGATTATACTACCATTTCACAGAGCTAGATGTATTTATATTCATTTTCACAAGACCCACACTAAGCATCTATTAAGTTCAAAGAGGTTATTTATTATCTGCTGATAGAGAAAGTCAGGCATGGAGAAGGCTAACATAAATAAGTGAACCATGTTTGAGGACTGGAAGAGCTGGAATCAGTGTGGACCAAGAATAAAAAGCTGACCTAAAGCAGATGTCATCTGGATTATTGCAAAAACCACCCAACTGGTCTCCCAGATTTGCCCTTGTTCTCCACATTCTTTTTTCCACTCTTCAGCTAGTTGTCCTTCTGAAAATATAGTTATGTCCCTCCTGCTGAAAGCAGTCTGCCATATTATTCAGAGAAATACCCAAGTCCTGCGGACAGCTTACTTTGCTGATTCTATCTATCTCACTTGCCTCCTTTCACTGAACATACTCTTGTTAAATGGAATCAATGACTTTATAAAAGGGCTGGAGGAAACTAGCTAGGCCCTATTGCTCTTCTGTCCCTCCCACCATGTGAATGTTACAGAGCTGGGAACAGTTTCTTCTGAGAAACTGAGGCCGTGAGAAGTCCCCCTCTTCAAACCTCTAACTTGTGACCAAGTTAGAAAGAAGGGACAGGAAAAGGGAAAGGGGACACTCTCTAGAAAGAGTAGGTCCTCTCAGAGAAGAGAGAGACAATGTGCCTCTCCTGCACTCCAGTTTTATTGGGGATCCCAGAGAAATTTCCAGAGAGTCCCACCCAGGTACATCTCCTCACTTTTGACTGACAGCAAGATGATATCTGACTTTCAAGTATTAACTCTCATGGCAAATCTAGGTCACCTTGGCCCATCCTGGCTGGTTCTAGTTGGATTCTTAACCACACATTCTTTTGGATTTTATGGTTAGGAGGAACTATCCATATCTTTCAGAATCTGGTCTGTGAAAAGGGTCACAAAAGTCTCTCCCTTCAAAGTAATTTGGGTCCCTCTTATCAGTGTTATTTCCTGACTGCATTTCCTTGCAGATAACAGGTAGTTTGCTGAGGAATGTGACATATCCTGTCCACTTAGGCTAGGCAGGGTTGTAGGCAAATTGCTTTTTGGCAAGGAAAGCTTGTTGGGTTCAGCTCAGTGGGCCTATTTTATAGAACTCTTCTCTTAACCTAGTGTGCCCACCATCTGCATCTCTCTGTCCTCTAATATGAGGATACAGCACCACCTCCTCTGCAGAATGTAGCATTACCCTACCATCTTGGGAGCAGAGTCTAGGCTCTGAGCAGATACTGAAGCTGCCAGTTTCTTGAGCTTGGACTTTAAGCCTCCAGAACTCTAAGAAATAAGTTTCTATTATTCATAAATTACCCAGTCTGTTATTTTGTTATAGCAGCACAAACTAAAACACACAGTGGGGGTACCTCTGCTTTAGGGTCTTAGCATTTGCTATTCTCTCTGCTGGAATGTTCTCCATCAGATATCCAATGGATTGTCCCCTCACTTCCTTCAGCTCTTTGCTTAAAATTCACCCATTCAAAGCCTCCCACACACCTAAACACTCTCTAGCTCCTTGTCATAATTTTTTTCATAGTACTTATCTCCTGGAACATATAATCTAATCGAGGAAGACATCCAATAAAATAAATAATCAAATAATGAATATATAAGGTGACAATAGAGATTTTTTCAATTTTGTTCATTTACAGTACATTAGGAACATGCCTCAAAAAATAGTAGGTACTATAAATGAATGATAACTACACTCTACTGTATCCTATCATCTTTTCCCTTCTGGCATAGCTGAAACCAGACACTAATTATTTACAAGATTTGACTAAAGGTCTAAGGATAGTGGCAAAACCATCTACTTGCTATACAAATGGCTAATCTTAGAGCCATACTTCTAGACTAGGCCTCAGAGTCCCTTCTGCCCAACTCCTGGTTAACCTCTATGTGACTTGTTCTGGTTGACTACCACCCAGATAGTTTTATCTCTCAAGCTTGTGGCCATCACCCAATTCCCATATCATCTCTCCAATCCCCATTCCATCTTTAGATCAGCTTTTCCCTGGATGACTGAATAAGTGCATAAACATTTATTTCAGGGAGAGTCCTTCTTTGAACTCTAAGGATAGAATTTAACTCCATGCCTCCACCCCACCCCCAGGGGAAAAAAAGGTTCAATAATCCAACAACATATTTTTCATATGGAATATTTAGTCTTAGATAAAAATCACACCCGAGACATCAATAATGTAGTCTAAGTTTTATGAGCTGAACAAATTCCACATTTTTCATAGTATTTCTTCTGAGTGAAGTGATGGGTATTCAGGTCATATTATCACAGGAGAAGAGATGTCTCCAGAAAAGGGTCTGAGGAGTTCCCAGAGGAGCTGGGGAACTCATCTTAGGACCAGCAGGGTTCTTGGCATATGTGACGGAAAAGAATTTCAACACAAGCCAGACAAAGGCATGTTTATTTAAGAAGGTAGATAAACATTCAAGGGAGAATGCAGGCTGTCTCCAGGGTGAGAAACAGCCCTGACTTGGGCTGGGGATCCAATATTTATAGAAGGGCTGTATCAGGGGCCAGACTGGAGGTGGATCCAGGGTGGAGCTACACAATTTCAGGCCAGTTTTCCCTCTGCTTGTTTATTTCTCTCATTTTACAAGGGCACGGGCCAAAGACATAGACCAAGTGTATGTTGCTCAAGATTACAACTATACTTTCTACATCTCCATGGTTTGTGGATGTTTTCTTTAAAATTTCTCTCTCTTTATCTTAAATTCCTATCTCAATATACCCCTTTAGTCTTCCTATTCTTCCAAATACCTTTTAAAGGAATAAAATATGCAATTCCATGAGAACAAATAATAATGGATAGGTATAGGGAACTCTCAATTTGGATTTCAAAAACCACAAAAAAAAAAATCTCTAAGGAAATCTTTTAACAGCAGCAAATTCACTAAAATATGCTCTTGGTTTTAAGACTCTTCTAAAATCTTATCATCTCAGTCTGCAACTTCTGTACTAAGACCAACCCTAGTTACAAAAAAAAAAAAAGGTATATTTGCATTTAAAAAGGCATGCTAAATGACTCTTCCCAAAACAAAGGATTGGCTGCCTCTAAATTAATACCCATTTTGCCCTAGAAGGCCAAAAACTGCTGGTAACTTTTTAAAATACATATTTAAAGCTATACTGTATGATAAGTATAATATTAGGTCCTAGCTCCAAATCAACTTCTTCATAATAAAATTTAGGCATTTAGTAGAGTCAAAGTCATAGGATATTTAGTGGTGATGGCTCTAGTTTCTTTCATTCCATTTATATGTTTGAACCCATATCTGGTATTATAATAGGTTGGGAGATGGATAGCTTCTTGGTGTCAGTGTCATGATTTGCACTGACGGAACAGATTTTTAAAAAGAATTTGTGAGGAAATCCAAAGAATCAAAGGCAGATGCGGAGTAGAGAGTAACCATATAAAAGAAGAAAGATTCTAACTGTTCCTCAGCCAGATCCCAAACACTAGAATAAGTCTATACAAAAGGAAGAAGTAAACATAGATGGGTGTCTGTTTATTATTTGTTTTAGAAACATGAAATACACAAGCAATAGAAAGATGGAAAAGCAAGGCATTGCATTGGAAAAGGCACATCTCAGAATCTCTGTGTACCTGTGCCTCCAGTGTCATGTGGAGCAGGTAATGGCAATCCCTCTTTCCAAGCTAGGATCTTGGAAAGACTTTGGAAATAGTCTTTTTGGGCAGAAAGAGTTCTCACTTCTTGGCTATGTTTCCTTAGCATTAATTCTTGTCTCAGGCTACCATGCTCACAAAATATTAAATTATGAACTGTAGGATGAATTTATGTATGAATTTAAGATGAAGTGATATTTTATTGCTGGAAATAAAAGAAAAATTCTCATTCTATTTCATCAGCTTTGACTCTTTCATAAACCCATCCTTGAATCAGTCACTAGAGTGAGGGAATGTACTCTGATAATGAGTCCTGGGTGCTCCACACTTAGAGATCAGGTCTGGGTACCCTAAACTAAGACTGGGAACAAGGAGGTAACCATCGCCCTGAAAGCTGATGCTTTTTTTTTTTTAAGTTACTCATTTATCAACATTACTAAACACCAACCAAGTTCACGTTCCTGGTGCTCTTCTAGGAGTTGGAGACACCTTGGTAAACGAACACACCAAATCTCTTAAGATGAAGCAAAATATCCAACATTTCAAAGCTACACAATTGCTTTGTGGCTTTATCTTGAGTAACATACCTGTTTTCTAGAAATAAGGGATGTGCCCAGTTTGACTCATTTTCAAATCCCAGAAGAGAGGAGCCATTCAGCAGAGCCGCCAGTTCTCTTTGTTAGTCTTGCATGATGTGACTCTCCTGCCACAAAAGCTACAGTCACTCAGAGCAATCATAACCTTTCCCCTGAACTCAGAGGGTGTTAGCTGCTTAAATTGTTTCTCTTCACCCAATATTCAAGCATATGCATGGATGGAAAGGCAGCTTTGAGGGCAGAAGCATGGATGACAGGGTCATGACTTCTCACAGACACCAGAGAAACTTCTCCAGTGCCCTCCTGACAGAGGAGCATTCACTGCATCTTAATACAGTGCTACTCTCTGCAGATATTTTGTTTTCAGGCTACAGAAGAAAAGCAAGCATCAAGAAAAAAAAATTGATAGGGATTAAGGATTGATTAAAAGTAAAGGAAAGAGAACTAATAAACATTTCCTTTCTGAGGCAGTATGAAAGCATCCACATTAAAGATAAGTAGCTTGCTTGAGAAAATTTGGAATCAAAATGAAGTATGAATTATTGATTTTAGTAACTCAGAAATTAACATTCCACTTTACCTCTGTTCCATGCTCACTAATTTTGATAGTAACTCAACAGTCTCTTTCATGTCAGTCAGTCTGCCCTTTAAATACCATCCAATGCTTTAATATTACCTTCCTTTTTCATTTTGTTCTTATGCTTTCTTTTATTTTCTGTCCTCTTTCATTCTCTCTTTTCCTCCGGTTCTCTTTCATTCTCTTGGTCTCTCTTTCCCTCCTTTTTGCTTTAGGCTGTATCCTAGCAACAGCTATTTCAATTAAAAAAGGATGGGAAGGGCTACCAGTGTTGCCAAGGTTACCAGTATTTCCTGCTGTCACTGGAGGAAGTAACCTGTGAGGTGATCAGAATGCAATCCTGGGTCTACTGCAGACACCTTCCTGTGCCACTCTGCTTTTATTCTCTCCATCCAGGGATAATGAGTCTTCCGTGTCAAGAAGTTTTACCGAAATGTCCCACAGTGTAATAGATGTTATCATTAAACGAAAAACTAATCTATAGCCCAGATGTTTATAGAGAATGGAGGGAAATACAAAATGACAATAATTAGATTTTGACATCATTTAAGAGAGCCATGATTCTATTCCTTTTAATATACTATAGATTTCAAATAACAATAGATAACAGTAATGCCGTTGTTCAACAGAAACCACACCATCATACTGATGCAATATCATATAAGTCATCTTTGAAAAAATAATAACCACAGTAATGTGCACTTCTATGCCATATCCAATTTAAGATATAAAAATATTTTTTAAAAAAATTTCTCCGACTTAATCCATCTACCATCATCAAAGATTAAAAATTCACTCAGCAGGATCTTTTCGTTCATCATAAAAGACAGTCATTAGTGTCTAGGAGCTAGTTCAAAGACATCCTGACCTCAGGCTGTATGCATACGGATCTCAGAAGACCTAACACCAGCCTCATATTTATCTCCAGCTCTGAACTTATTCCCCAAATCAATTAGGTTCAAACATTAACAATTTTCCTAATATTCTGGCACCTTACCTTTGTATACCACCTTACAAAACCCTTGTACTTTCTTATTTCATTCCCATGATGACTCTGTAGGCATGTACTTTCTACATTTTATAGATGACCAAATTGAAAACCAAGGTCTTTGAGTGACAACTTCCCATTAATTCCTAGTCTATTGCACATTGACTTCCTTCTACCAGGTACCAACACAGTGGTACCCAGGCATGACTTCCTTCCCTTCCCTGTTTCCTTTACTTCTTCTCCAGTTTCTTCTAGTAGCACTTCTTGAATTAAATCACCTACACATGAGTCCTCCTCTAAGTTTGCTTCTAGACCTAAGAAAGACTACAGTTCCTATCCAGGTGGTATTTATCCCTGTTCCAGTTTTCACTGTTTCCTCCCCTTAACCCTCTATGCCTGGGATTGGTGCCAATTTCTAGTGTTCCTGCTCCTAGTCACTTTAGTAGTCTTGGTTGTTTCCTTCTGCTCACATTCACTATGCAAGTAGATCTTTAATTAATGTTTTATGAGATATCTTAGTTTCTCTTCCATACAGATATATAATAAATATATAAATGATAGAGCCTCCTAAGTGATATGCCAAATTTCACCCTTGCATTCTCCATACAGTGTGATATTTTAAAAACTTAATTAGATCAAATTTACTCCCTACATAAAAGCATCAGTGGCTTTCTACCATGCACTGGTATACCATGACATAGAAGGTCTTTCTTGCTCTAGCTGGTATCTCCAGCTTCAACTCTGACCACTTCCTAACACACTTATCCTGCAGCAAAACCAAACTACCTGTTAATTCCCAGCACTGATCATAACTGATCAGTGCAACTCATGCTGCCCCCAAGAGTGACATGCACTCTGCTCCTCCAAACATCACTTACTCATCTTCCAATTCAAGCCAGTGTCATCTCTGCTGTAAGTTCCTTGGGAATTGAAGTTACTCACTTTTTAATTGTTAAACTCTCAATTTCAGCCTTACACAGACCACAAAACTTGTCAAAAGAATGACCACTCAAGGAGTGAAAATAATACTAATATGCTAAAGCACATTGATAAACCCTTATTATTATTAAATATATCTTTGAAAAGCAAACCAAGAGTGTTAATAGCTGTCATTTACTTGTGCTGACACTGTACAAACACTTAATGTTTAATATAAGTTACTCAGTCTTCACAGTAAACAAGGTATAAATATACTTTTTTTGAAAAAAGAGAAAAATAAGTCTTAGAAAATTTAAAAATGACCCTAGTGCACACACTTCACAAGGGGTGGATTTAGGATTTGAATCCTTTCATGTCTGTCTTCACTCCTAGTACTGTGCTCTCTCCTTTACAGAGAAGCAGCTGTGTCATAAAGTAGATGAGCACTTACCACATCATGTGTGCAAATCCCTTACTCAACTTTAATTTCCAGTGAGTCAACAGACAGAAGAAGATACACATTGGTTTCACATTGCATTCACAAAAGTTCAGCTGCATAATTCATACTTTATATGTGCACCTACTTCCAGATTTTTATAAGAAAAAGCATTTGGTTTGGGAATGCCGAATTTGAAGAGATGGTAAAACTAGAGATAGTCAGATATTTACATAGGGCAAATGCATTCTTAATATATACTCATACAATAAAATACTCATGGAACATTGCTTCCCTGCAAGAGCTACTACTACAGTCTGCATTCCTGCAATTGTGCTTCACCAGTTCTCTTTAGGACTCAGCAAGGCCCTGATCACATGCTGATCACACACACAGAGCCAGATTCAGACAATTAACATTGTGATTTGTTCTTGCTCCCATCAGAACTTGATAACTCAATGGTAGTGGTAGTTAATGTGGCATTTTATAAGCAACAATGAATTACCCATGGTTAGTGACTAATAATAAATTAGTATGGTTATACTCACCACACAAAAAGGTCTACAAATGGGAGTTCCTGTCACAGCATGAAATGACAAAGTTTGAATCCAGTTACACAAAATCATGAAATGGGCCAATCAGGAACACAGATCTGTCTCCTTTTCACTTTGGCCCAGGTCTGTAGTTTGTTTCCTTTTACCACTGCATGATGTGGCCTCCAGCACAGCAACATCACCCTTCTTTATACCCTCCTACTCCAATTAAGGGACCAACATATCCCAGTTTTTTCCCAGAACTTTCCTGGTTTTAGTACTGAAGGTCCTGCATCACTGGCTTCCATTTATGCTAACAATAGTAGGCAGAATAAAATTCCCAAAGATGTCTGCATCCTAAGCCCCAATCCTGTGAATATGTTACTGCAAGTGTCAAAAAAGGCTTTGCAAAAGTAATTAAGAATCTTGAGATGGAAAGATCATACTGGAAAATCCTGTCTAATCATAGAGGTCTTTACAGTTGGGAGGCCTTTTCTGACTATAATCAGAGGGAGATGTGACTATGGAAGAATGAAACTCTGCCCCAACACAGGCCCAGAGACAATAGAGCCAGCTGACCATGGACTGAAACCTCTTAAACCAACTCACCCTGGTTTTCCAAGGCCTGTTCCACGTTTAAAACTGAAACTTATATCATGGGAACCCCTTGAGTACTGGGTAAATCAGGACTGTTGGTCACCCTACTCCTAATTTTAATGCCTTAGTATTGGGCTATAGAATTCTCCATTGGTAGTAGCTGAAACAACATGGCTATGCAAGCAATATCCTAAATCCCTGGTTCTCAAACATTACAGATCATTAGAAGATGTGGAGCTTATTAAAACTCAGATTTCTGGGCCAACTTCAGAGCTACTGATTGAGATCATAAATGGAGCCTATGGATTTACATTTCTGACATGTTCCCAGGAGATACTGATGCGCTGGTATGGGGCCAAAATTTTTAACTACTATGATAAAACAAAAATCTCCAGGACTTTTAACAAAATTTCATCTGTTCATCTATATTCCAGGCACAGATAAAAATAAAGTGAGTTTGACGGCAAGTACCAATTATTATAGCTCATCCAAACTATAGTTTAGAACACAACTCTGACACATGTACCCTGATCTGCTAGAAATTTCTAGAGAAAACACCATAGGTAGTGGTAAGGGTTATGAGCTCATTCCCATCTTTTACAATATTTAGGACCCTAAGCAAGTAATTTATTACTATTTCAAGACTTAGAATTTGAGCTAATTCATGTAAAATAATATCTAGCATACCGTCTGACGTATGACATATGCTCAGTAAGTGATAACCATGCAAGAAGCTTTTCTAAAATGTAACTCACATGGCTCAGAAAACCTATAAGAAATGCATGGGGAAGGTGGGTATTTGCCTTTTGACCTTGGTGTGAGACATGAAGTCTTGGTCAGCTCAACTATATTGCCAGCACATTCTAAATGTATTAATTTTCTGAACTGTCCCGATTTGCAAACCTGTTCAAAGCATCTATTTTGTACAAATAGTCATGTTAAATGCTGTAGCCTCTTCTATACCTTGGGTTCATTCATTCAGTAATTTAAATATGCATTAAGGACCTATGGAGTGTCAGACATTATTGTAGGAGTTGGCATTACAGCAGGCAAGAATACAGAAAATATTTCAGTTTCCACAGAAATTATGTTTTAGAGAAGTGAAACAGAAAAGAAGATGAGAGGAAGAAAATGAAACTTTTAGTAGTGATAAGCACTATGACAAATTAAAACTAGCAAGGAATTACTTTATGATAAACATGTGGTCAGAGAAATCTTCTATACTGAGGTGCATTGAGTGGAGATCTCAGGGGTAGTCATTGCAAACAAAGGAATAGCTAATAGAAGCCAAGAAGGAAGAAGCTCAGTACATACAAGAAGTAGCCCAAGAGCCAAGGGTAGTGGTGCATGCCCATAATCCCAACTACTTGGGAGGCTGAGGCAGGAGGATGAAATCGCAAGTTTGAGGCCAGCCTGAACAACTTACTGAGGGTCTATCTCAAAAGCCAATCTCAGTGGTAGAGCACCCCAGGGTTCCATCCCCAGGATCTCAAAAGAAAAAAGAAAATAACCAAAGAATGGACAATGTGACTGGATTACGGAGAATAATAAGATGAGTATAAGATGGAATGATCTATGTTAAAGTAAAGTTGTTGATCTTGGGTTGGCTTGGATTGGTTTTTTGCCCAAGCAAGGCTTATATGACAGAAAAAAAATTAAGGTGTATGCTTGGTTAGTTTCATATGTCTGTTATTCTGAGGACCAATCTAGTTTCTACATGTAGTAGACATTTCTTACTATTGTTGGTCCAATGTTCCTTTTCCCCTTTTGTCTAGAAGAAGGAACATTCTGTCTACCCCATTCTCATCATTTTGTTCATTGGATTGAGGTTCCAATCAGAGTGTTCTCATAGATCAAATAATCTACACAAAACTTGGGGTCTGGAATATGGCTCAGTAATAGGGCGCTTGCCTAGTATGAGCAAGGTCCTTAGTTTGAGCCCCAGTATAAAATATCATCATCATCATCATCATCATTATTTAGGCAAAATCAATCAGAAAATCTTCCTAGGATTTTTATTACTGAAATCTTTGAGGATTGGCTCTTTTTTTCTTTTTTTTTCATGAATGATAGAGCTTTAAAGATGAAATTCTGAGGCAGCTTATAGTTGTAGTTTAGCATACTAGAGTTGGTCTTAATACAGGAAAATGAAGGGGGGATTTTCTTTTTGCTGATGGTCAAATGGAATAAAATTAGTTCATTCTTTTCTTTTTGTTCCTTTCATTTGCTGCTCTCCTGACTGCCTTGTCAGTTCATAATCTATAAAGAAAAATTGAGGCTGTGTGTGCATGCAGATCTAAATAAAACCTAGGTGTGTGACCCCAGTGATGGTATTGGGTACTTCAGATCACTAATGCTAATTGCAACACAGTATGTCACTGCTATGACTTGGGAAAGTGTAAGATTAGCTGCACATAGTTTTATAAGCTGATAGGTTTTTGGAACTCAGCTATGAAGCTGTTCTTCTATTGGGAGTGTTGACAAGATAATATATGCAAAGCATTTGGTTTCTTTGGAAGACAGGTATGAGAAAAATATAAAGTAGGATTAATTATTGATTATCTGTGGAAATGAGAAATGGGGAAGCAAAGATGCATATTTCTCTTTTGGCATACTTTATACTGTTCCTTCTCTTTCACTTTATTGCCCCAACCAGGCTACAAGAAGGCACACCTAGCCTTATGAACTGCTATATCCCTTGTAATCTTTAGGAAATAGAAGGTTTCCAACAAATGTTGATTAAATTAATGTTGAATGAATAGTTGAAATACATGATTAATAACAAAACAACATTTGTCTGCATGTGTTATAAAGAATAAGCAAGAAAGTAGAATGTAATTTGAGTAATGAGAACATGCTTTGGATTTGAATAAAATCTCTTTCACTTAGGTCAATACTTGATATAGTCAATATGTTTTTATCTAAATAATAGGAACTTCAATGCCTGCTTGGTACACTTATAGCAAGAATTAAATATAATAATGTCTGGAACTGCTGAATAAATGAAAGTATGATAGGAGAAAACTAATGCTTACAGTGCCTTGGGTAATTCTGTTTTCTTCCCTCTAGTGGATCCCAGTTACCTTTCTTCACACCTTGGTCAGATGCTTCCTTAAAATAGTCTGTTTTCCTTAATTACAAATGGTGAGCATTACTTTTTAAGGTATTTTCCTTTCTTTTTTAAAAATATAATTAAATCAACATTGTAGGCCAAATAAGAAAAAAGACTTCACACTTACTGTACTACAACTGGGCATATCTCCTACTTTGGCCAGGCATCCCAGATGGCTGCTGCATTTTCCTTGGCTATTTCTATGCTTGAGGTTTTGCTGAAATTGAGTGTTTTATTTTTTTTTTCCTTTTTTCATCAAAGACTCTGACTGCAATATGGCAGGTGTTCTGTAAATGTATCACTCAGCTAAAATATGCATAGGAGGCAAATTACTTTTTTGTGGGTGCAATTCAAGAAGAAAGTGGAGTGACAGCAAAGATAATTCACCCACAAATTGTTCACTAGGCCCATCAAACTCCAAACCATCTATATATTTTTGCTTTGACTTATGAAAGAGGGCAGGTGTTATCGGTCCCCTCTCCATGATGAATGTTCCTTACAAACATCAAATCACATAAATCTTTACTTGAAGCCAATTTCAGAAAATTTTTGATGGTCCTTGAATGGAAATATCACTATTTGAGTAGGTAGATGTTTGAGGGACAGAGGGCTTCCAGCAGCCTGGACTCACAGTATAGTTACTTAAAAAAAAAAAAAAATCATGTATCAATGGAAGTTCAATTTCCCAGAAAAAAAAAAATCTTTTCTCCACCTCAACATGGTAAAAAGAATTTAATTTCTTCAGCCTTTAATTAGCACACAAACACATGCTAATATAACCTTAGTGATCCAGGTACTAGGTAGGCTTCAGGGGAGGAAGGAACCTGATTATTTTGTAAATAAAACACATAACAGCAGACACAGTCTACATAAAATGGGAAAAGAATTTTAGATGCTGCCTTCAGACCAATTCTCCAAGCTGGTCTCTCATAAAAGGGTAATTAGTCAACTGACCAGCTACAAGAATATACCTGTTACCTGGTTTTCATTTTGTCTTCATAATGTTTTCAATGTTTTATAAAATGTTCAGTTTGTCTCTAAGCTGACCCTCTTCTGCTGCACTGGAGGTAGCAGAGAATAGAACTCTCTGGAAGCCTTTGTGAGCTGCATCAGTAATGAAGTGCCTGTGCTCTGTGATGTGAACTCTAATAGTCCTTGGCATGAGGTTCATGGGCACAATTGGGAAAATCTTAGCAATATTTGTCTGTTTCTAGTGCAGTCTGGGGCACTGGCCCCTTCCAGTTTTGTCATCTCCCTTTCTCAGGCTCCCAAGGCTCTTTTGCTATCTTCTGGTTACTCAACCTCAAGTGTCTGCCTGGGTTTGACCTGCCAACTGTATCTGTCCGTTTCCCTGTGCTGCTTCTCCTAACATCCTTTATTCTCTTTCCTATTCCTTAAGCTCTCACTGTTTTCCAAGGTAGTTAATCTGACAAACCAAGAGTATTACTCCTATGAAGAGGCACATTCGTATTTAGTAAGTGCCTTATGGAGAAATAGGCTCTGAATATTAAAATAAATATATTTATTGTTCATCTGATATACACAAGGCTTCAAAAAGTACTTTACATCCTTTATTTCTATTCTATACCACAATCAAACAAGGAATGTATTATATTTGCCATTTTACAGAATAAGGAGACTGAAGTAATTTTCCTAAGATTTTAGATCTGCTTATAGAAAAAGCTAGAATATGATTCTGGGTCTATCTGGTTCATTCTGACTGAATGTTTTTAATGTAGGACCTTAGGTTCTACAAATAATAAAAGCAATCACAGAGCATTTTCAATGCCCTAACAAGAGAGCCATTTGTGAGTACATAGGGTTCTCATTGACTTTCATATAACACCTGGTCATAGTTTCTTTTCTCTTTCAATAAATATAGACATCTCTTCTTATCAAAAAATACCTTATCATTTTAGTAATTATCATATCAAGTTAAGCAGATTAAAAAAGGATTTCTTGATTTCCATTCCTTACATTTCTTAAATATTGAACCTCCCTACTCTCCTCAGTTTAGAAATGGGGATCTCAATGGACAAAGATAGAAAAGTCCATTGGAAAAGAGTTGAGAGGGAGAGTTAATTTAAGCTAAGAACAAAGTCTGCTTTGCCAAATGTGCAGGTTTTCATGACCATGGCAATGACCAGGGGAATATCCTCCTTCCCCCCACCCTGCCCTGTACTGCCCTGAATTCCAATTTGGCCTACAAAGTAGAATGAGACTGGCAAGAACGTGGATTCAGTGAATACTCAGGAGGACAGTGGGCTGGGCCAAGAATAGCAGGGTAGTATACTTAAACATTGTTAGTCTAAGTAGTCTCTGAAGCTGAACGGTGTTGGAAATTTTCTCTTTAGGCAACTGCTTACCTCCTTCATTGTGAATGCAGATTCTCATATCCCTATGAAGCAGAGTTTATTATAGCCAACATACAAAAGCAAGAATTGAAGATGTTTCCTGAAGAAAATGCTATCTAGCAAAATACAGAGAAAGAATATGTGCCCGAAAGGAGCACATATTCTTTCACTATAAAGAAGGACCCCAAAGACCTTGTATTGTTGTGGTCAAATTCTTACTCCCATCCTCTCATCTTTCTCCTACACACACACACTCACACACATTACCTCAAGCCATCTCACCCTGGTCTACCAGAATTCATTGAGTACCTTTTCCATGTAAGTTCCTCTGGTTGGTAACTGTGAGGATACATGAAATACAGTCTTGACTCTTCAAAGCTTACAGTTTGGTGGGATTTTCTAGTCCTGTAAAATCACAGAGCTGAAAGCAAATGACTTTCAGTTGAATTGCACTCAACTTACTCTGAATTCTTGCAAGTCTTTAAAATCAAAGCTTTTTGTGCAGGGTCCTACTGCAAAGCTTATGCACCTAAAAACAGTAACCACAATATTGTGGGACCAGCTTTCCTACTGACCACTTCACATGTGTTCTTCACTTTAATTGTCACAGTGATCCTCTGAGAGAGGTATTATTATCCCTGTTTTAGAATGGGTAAATTGAAGCCTCAAAAGATTAAACATTCCATAGTAGATAAGAATATGTACTAAAGTCTGACTCCCAAACTCCACATTAGCACCTACCTACTCCTCTGTCCTGCCTCCCACTGGGTTTATGCCAGAATGTGGAATCTGGGATCATCTTCACAGCACCAGCAGAAAGCAGATGCCCTGTGCTTCCTTTATAATTCCAGCAGGTTTAAGGAGAAGTATGACCAATTTTGGCCTTTCTATACCCTCCTAGAATCAACTAGGGAGATTCTGGTCTTTTATAAATCAGTTTAAATCATAATAGTCAAGGGTGTGACCAAGAATTACAAAGTGGATAGGAAACCGTTTTCTACAGGCAATAATAAGATAGATCCCTGAAACAGAGTTGACATAAGGAAGACAGCAACAGACCATTTTTGGAGAACTACCACAGTGCACTGGAAGGAAAAAGAACACCTTTTATTGAATCCCAAATCTGCCACTTACTAATCGGGTAACTTTGGACAAGTCATGTCTCTCAGAGGTTCAGTCATGTCATCTGTGACACAGTCTTTGCAATGTCTAGCTCAAGGCCTGTTGCAGAACTCAATAGAATAATCAAATACAAATCGATCAGAAAACTGCACGTGCTCTGGCAAAAGAAGAGCAGAAACTAAGTCTCCAGTTATTTTCACTTCTATGGAGATTCTCTTTAAGTAAAATTATACATCCCTGTTCTATCTCCCTGCTTCATTCACACTGTGCCATTTTCTCAAAAAGACACAGTTTTCAATGTTCAAGGATAGAATGTGATTTCTTTGAAATAAACCATTTGAACTAGTGGGTAAAAAAGTTTCATGAAAACCAGGATGCTCAAGTCGACAGCTAGTGGCATCTGTGACAGATAGAAAAACACCTTCTTACCATGTGCTTCAGGAATCCTGAGCTGAGAAAGCAAGGAACCCTGCTGTTTTCTCCTGGTTTTCTTCTATGCAGGCTGGCATTAAGGGAAAGTGAACTCCTCTCGATATGCCTGAGGGGGGAGATGCTTAATTACCATGCTTCTGATTTCCCTCTGGAAGGCTGGCGCCAGGGCCTGAACTCAGTTCTCCCCACCAAGTCTCCTGAGACACATGCTCCTGGAAAACCTCAACTATTGCCCTCCCCCAACACATACACACACACACACACACACACACACACACACACACACACACATATACACACACACACCCCTGAGAACACAGAAGCACAAATAGACAATGGCTGTCAGCACCAACCCTGCCCCACCCCATACCACCACCCCAGACCAGACCTGAGACTTGAATGAGACTAACCTCAAACTAGAATGGAGAAAGGAAGAAGACAGCAGGTAACTGATAGCAGGCACTTGGTCTGAACAGAATACTGCAGAGGCTTTGACAAGGTCTGTTTTAAATATTTTGTTCACATGTATATTCCACCACCGCATTGACTGTTCCCTGATGAGAGGACCTGAATTTCATATTTCCTCTCATTGCTTTTACAGAGCTTGCCATGTAAGATAAAGAACCCCTCCCCCCACCTCAGTATTATTCCTAAGAACATTCCTGACTAAGGCTGTTTCCAGCTTCCATTCCCTGCCCCCTCCTTCTATTGCTTGGAGAAACCATGCAGTGGAAACTCAGAAAATATTTCATTCTCCTTAGGAAATGTGAATGTTTTAGCAGGGAAATCACTTCAAAAGCATCTGTTTCCTCCCACCCTCCACCAGCCTTGAGAAGCCAGGAAATGAAGCCATATTCTACAGTACAGACACCATCAAGGAGTAAATCAACACCCCAGGGACAGCAGAGAGGGGTGCTCTGTTGCGTAAATATCCATCCACAGTCCATTTAATGGAGCTGGTTTTACAGGATCATAGGGCTTGACTCTTAGCTTCAAACCCAAAGGCCTCCTTTATTCTGTATGTCTGCCTATAGCATCTTCCTTCTGATGTCTGCAGATCTCATCTCATGATTTCCTCTTCTCTTTCACAAAATGAGTAATACTGACCTTGCTAAATAAGAAGAGGTTCCACACTGTGTCAGGCTGATGTGACTAGCATCACACAAACCTATAGTTTGATTAGTTGTGACCATGTATTTCTCTCTCTCTCTCTCTCTCTCTCTCTCTCTCTCTCTCTCTCTCTCTCTCTTTTCTTTTTTTTTTTGTGTGTGTGGAGGGGAGGGGGGCATATTGGGGATTGAATTCAGGGGCACTCAACCACTGAGCCATGTCCCCAGCCCTATTTTGTATTTTATTTAGAGACAGGGTCTCACTGAATTGCTTAGTGCCCTGCAGTTGCTAAGGCTGGCTTTTAATTTGTGATCCTCCAGCTTTAGCCTTCCAAGTCACTAGGAGGCATGTGCCACCATGCCCAGCTCTCTCTTGTTTTTTTTTTTTTTTTAGTGACTTCTTCCCTTCTTTACCACCTTCCTTTCTGCTTTAGAATAGGTGGAAATTGGGAAGAGGTAGAAAAGATTAAAAAGGACTGGGGTTTAGCACCCTGGCATCAATCCCTGGTATGAAGAAGGAGGAGGAAGAGGAGGAGGAGGAGGAGGAGGAGGAGGAGGAGGAGGAGGAGGAGGAGGAGGAGATAAGAATGGTAACTACAGTACCATTATTTCTTTCAGATCACTGACTCCAATTAGCCTTGGAAGCAAGAACCAGTCTTGTTCCTTTTGTGAAAGACTGTAGATTTCTGTCACTAGGGGTGTGAAAACCTGGTCATCTGGCCTCTTTCTTAAAATGAAGAATCTCAAGCCTTCTGAACCAGAGTCTGCATTTTAACAAGATCTGCAGGAGACTGATACAAATTAAGGCTGAGAAAACACTGGCCTATAGCATGGTGACACATCACTTTTGCCTGCCAGGACTTTCCTGCTTTACCAGAAAATTCATGCTAAGTCACAGGGAGTAACCTGTGCTGCTCTGTGTGTGAAATTACCAAGTTCAGTGAGTCAACTGACAGAGTATACACAACATTATGCAATGCTCCTAGGCTCCCTGCCCCTAGATGTCAATGCTGCCCAGTTGCTCAGCTTCAGCTGAGAAAAGGCTCTAGGACTATAGGCTGCCTCAAGTCTGGGTCCTATCAGCTACTGATAACCTATGAGATCCTGATGAATGCCACAGTGGAAACAACCCTGGGCCAGAAATTGGCAGAACTGGATTCAGAGCCTACCTTTTCATCCTGGCTTCATGACCTTGAACAAGTTACCAAACCCCAGCTCTACAGTGAGACTATTAAAATCAGCTTAGCCTACCCTATAAGCTAGCTGTGAAAATTAAATAAAATAACATATTTTAAAATACCATGTAAATTGTAGGGTAATATTTAATTGTTATTTATCATTGATAACTAACATAGGGTTATAGAATAGAGAGAGATCTTCAGGTTGGAAGGAACTTCATAAATTCAGTATCCTGCTTCAAATAGGAATTCCTTTTTACTAGTAAGGGAAGTGAACAGTAAGTTCTATGACCTTTGGTTGGGGGGGGAATGGCAATTAAAGTGTGCATGGAAAGATGGGGATGGATGGACAAGTGAACCCTTACTGAGAACAGACACAGTGTTAGATATCTCCACATGTATCCCACTGAAGCTCACAGAGTGTGAGAGCACACAGACGTCCTATGATGGATACTCATTTCTCTCCTCAAGAGAAGAACTCACTCTTCCAGCTGTAGGAAGTGCTACTGCTAGGAATTCTCAATTATCAGCCCCCTTTGGGGGTTGCTTCAGTCAAGGGGAGCTACTTCATTCCAGACTATATCAAATGGCTACTCAGCAAAAGGGCATCAAGGTCCAGGCCGCTTTTCTAACTGACAGCTCTGAAAGTGTTTTCCCATCAGTGTTTTCCATTCAAACTGGCACAGCTTTACTTGTCCTGTTCAGTCTCATCATTCCCTTTCCTTCTCTTCCTCAGGAACCTTCCCCAAGTGCATGCCTTCATAAATCACCTGCTTGCCAATCCCCACCTGGGAATCTGTTTTACAGTGAACCCAAACAATGTCATGTTCCTGTACTAGTTTCTTATGCATGGAGCCTAGCTTGTCAACCACAGGCACTCAACAAACACCCTTGCAGCGACTCTCAGAGATGATAGGAAACTTTGGGAACATTAAACATCATTTAAGGGCTGGGGCTGTAGCTCAGCAATAGAGCGCTCACCTAGAATGTGTGAGGCACTGTGTTTGATCCTCAGCACCACATAAAAATAAATAAATAAATAAAAGTATTTAAAAAAAAAAACTTCATTTAGGGATTGGGATTGCGGTTCAGTGGTGGAGCGCTTGCTTAGCATGTATGATGCCCTGGGTTCAATCTTTAGCACTACATTAAAAAAAAAAAAAAAGAATAAACAAATAAAATAAAGTTATTTTAAAAAATCATTTAATAGAAACGATTCTGGGTTTGAATAATTTTGCTGAGTCCAATTTGCTAGTTAATGGCAGAGCTGAAACCAAACCCTGGTTTTCCTGACTAATGATCCATTATTTTTCTATTATACAATGGCATTGTCCTAGAAAAAGAAAAGTCTTAGATTCATACCTAAGGATGAATGTAGCACTACACATCAACTTACAAAGCCAAAAGTTAATAAATTGTTCATGACAAAATTTCCTACCATGAGTTTTGGCTTGTTTTCAAAAACAGATATGCTTAATATCTTAGAATATTGCTGGCTTCTTATTTTTTCTTAATATAGATAACCAGATGCATCAGTTCAGTTGGGCCAACCTCCATTTTTGATGACACTTTTAACTTGGGAAATAAGCCAGATTCAACAGGCTCTATTCAAGGATCCTATAATATCTATGCTATTGAAACACAAATTTTTTTAAATTATTTTTTTATTTATATATGATAGTGGAATGCTTACAATTCTTATTACACATATAGAGCACAATTTTTCATATCTCTGATTGTATACAAAGTATATTTACACCAATTCATGTCATCATACATGTACTTCGGATAATAATGTCTATCACATTCCACCATCATTTCTAACCCCCTGCCCCTTTCCCTTCCCCCTCATCCCTCTGCCTATCTAGAGTTCATCTATTCTTCCCATGATCCCACTCCCTACACCACTATGAATCATCCTCCTTATATCAAAGAAAATATTTAACATTTGGTTTTGTAGATTGGCTAACTTCACTTAGCATTATCTTCTCTAACTCCATCCATTTACCTACAAATGGCATGATTTTATTCTCTTTTATTGCTGAGTAATATTCCATTGTGTATATATGCCACATTTTTTAATCCATTCATCTATTGAAGGGCACAAGGTTGGTTCCACAGTTTAGCTATAGTGAATTGTGCTGTTATAAACATTGATGTGGCTATGCCCCAGTAGTATGCTGTTTTTAAGTCCTTTGGATGTAGATTGGGGAGAGGGATAGCTGGGTCAAATGGTGGTTCCATTCCCAATTTTCCAAGGAATCTCTATACTGCTTTCCATATTGGCTGCACCAATTTGCAGTCCCATCAGCAGTGTATGAGTGTACCATTATCCCCACATCCTTGTCAACACTTATTGTCCTTAGTATTCATATTAGCTGCCACTCTGACTGGAGTGAGATGAAATCTTAGAGTAGTTTTGATTAGCATTTTTCTAATTGCTAGTGATGATGAACATTTTTCATATATTTATTGATTGATTGTATATCATCTCCTGAGAAGTGTCTGTTCAGGTCTTTGGCCCATTTATTGATTGGGTTATTTGGTTTTTTGGTGCTTAGCTTTTTGAGTTCTTTATATACCCTAGAGATTAGTGTTCTATCTATATTCTTTATATACACTAGAGATTAATGCTCTATCTGATGTGTGAGGGGTAAAAATTTGCTCCCAAGATGTAGGCTCTCTATTCATTATTTCTATGCTATTGAAACACAATTTTAAAATTTTTTTTTATTTATATATGAGACAGGAATGCTTACAAAAGCATTTTCCTGACTAATGATCAGGAAACTTCTGGCTTTGTAAGTTGAAGTGTAGTGCTACATTCATCCTCAGGTGTGAATGTAGGACTTTTCTTTTTATAGGACAATGTCACTGAATAATAGAAAAATAATAGATCATTAGGAAAACAAAAGAAACACAGATTGTTTCTTTTGCTGAGAAGAAACTTTTTAGTTTGACTCCATCCCATTTATTCAGTCTTGATTTTAATTCTTGTGCTAAGGAGTCTGATTAAGGAAGTTTGGGCCTAATCCCACATGATGGAGATTAGGGCCTACATTTCCTTCTATTAGATGCAGGGTTACTGGTTTTATTGCTAGGTCCTTGATCCATTTTAAAATTTGATGAATTTTGTGCATGGTGAGAGATAGAGGTTTAATTTCATTTTCTTGCATATGGCTTTCCAGTTTTCCCAGCACATTTGTTAAAGATGCTATCTTTTCTCCAATGAATGTTCTTGGCAGCTTTGTCCAATATAAGATAATTGTAATTTTGTGAGTTAGTCTCTGTGTCCTCTATTCTGTACCACTGGTCTACCAGTCTGTTTTGGTCCAATACCATGATGTTTTGTTACTTATTGCTCTATAGTATAGTTTAAGGTCTAGTATAGTGATGCCATCTGCTTTACTCTTCTTGCTAAGGATTGCTTTAGCTATTATTTTTCCAGATGAATTTCATGACTGCTTTATCTATTTCTATGAGGAATGTCATTATGATTTTGATCAGAATGCATTGAATCTGTATAGTACTTTTGGTAGAATGGTCATTTTGATAATATTAATTCTGCCTATCCAAAAGCAAGGTAGATCTTTCCATCTTCTAAGTTCTTCTTTGATTCTTTCTTTAGGGCTGTGTAATTTCCATTATATAGATCTTTCACCTCTTTCGTTAAGTTGATTCCCAAGTATTTATTTTTGAGGCTATTGTAAATGGGGTATTTGTTCACATTTCCCTTTCTAAGGACTTGTCACTGATATACAGAAATGCATCTGATTTATGGGTGTTTAATTTATATCCTGCTAGTTTGTTGAATTTATTTACTATTTCTACAAGTTTTCTGGGGAAACTTTTAGGGTCTTCTAGGTGTAGAATCATATCATCAGCAAATAGTGCCAATTTGAGTCCTTCTTTTCCTATGTGTATCCCTTTAATTTCTTTTGTCTCTCTAATTGCTCTGGCCAGTGTTTCAAGAACTATGTTAAATAGAAGTGGTGAAAGAGGGCACCCCTGCCTTGTTCCAGTTTTTAGAGGGGATGCCTTCAATTATTTTTCCATTTAGAATGATGTTAGCCTGAGGCTTAGCATAGATAGCCTGTTATCCCTAATTTTTCTAGTGTTTTGAACATGAAGGGGTGCTGTATTTTGTCAAATGCTTTTTCTGTGACTATGGAGATGATCATATGATTCTTATCTTTAAGCTAATTGATGTGATGAATTAAATTTATTGATTTCCATATGTTGAAACACCCTTGCGTCCCTGGAATCCCACTTGATGGTGGTGATGATTTTTTTGATATGTTTTTATATCTGATTTGCCAGAATTGTATTGAGAATTTTTGCATCTATGTTCATTAGAGATATTGGTCTGAAGTTTTCTTTCTTTGATATGTCTTTGTCTGGTTTTGGAATCAGGATGATATTGGTCTCATAGAATGAGTTTGTAAGTGCTGCCTTTTTTTTTCCTATTTCCTGAAATAAGTTGAAGAGTTAGTATTAGTTCTTCTTTAAAGGTCTTGTAGAACTCGGCTATGTATCCATCCGGTCCTGGGCTTTTCTTAGCTGGTAGACTTCTGATGGTATCTTATAGTTTGTCACTTGAAATTGATCTGTTTAAATTGTGTATATTATCCTGATTCAATTTAGGCAAATTATATGACTCTAGAAATTTGTTGATGCCTTTGATATTTTCTATTTTATTGGAGTACAAGTTTTCAAAATAATTTCTAATTATCTTCTGTATTTCTGTAGTGTCTGTTGTGATATTTCCTTTTTCATTCTGTATGTTCATAATTTGAGTTTTTTCTTTCCTTGTCTTCATTGGCATGGCTAAGGGTCTGTCAAATGTATTTATTTTTTCAAAAAACCAGCTTTTTGTTTTGTCAATGTTTTCAATTGTTTCTTTTGTTTCAATTTCATTGATTTCAGCTCTGATTTTAAATATTTCTTGTCTTCTACTGCTTTTGGTGTAGATTTGTTCTTTTTCTAGGTCTTTGAGATATAATGTTAAGTCATTTATTTGTTGACTTTTTCTTCTTTTAAGGAATGAACTCCATGCAATGAACTTTCCTCTTAGAACTGCTTTCATAGTGTCCCAGAAATTTCGATATGTTGTATCTGTGTTCTCATTCACCTCTAAAAATTTTTAAATCTCCTCTTTGATGTCTCCTGCCACCACTTGTTCATTCAGTAGCATATTATTTAGTCTCCAGGTGTAAGAGTAGCTTTTATTTTTTATCAATGATTTCTAATTTCATTCCATTATGATCTGATAGAATGCAGGGTAGTATCTCTACTTTTTTATATTTTCTAAGAGTTGCTTTTTGGTATAATATCTGGTCTATTTTAGAGAGGGTTCCATGTGCTGCTGAGAAGAAAGTGTATTTTCTCGTTGAAGGATGAAATATTCTATATATATCAGTTAAGTCTAAGTTATTGATTATATTATTGAGTTCCAAAGTTTCTTTGTTCAGCTTTTGTTTGGAAGATCTATCTAGTGATGAAAGAGGTGTGTTAAAGTCACCCAAAATTACTGTATTGTGGTCTGTTTGACTTTTGAACTTGAGAAGAGTTTGTTTGATGAATGTAGATGCTCCATTGTTGGGGGCATATATAATTGTTAAGTCTTATTGATGTATGGTTCTCTTGAGCAGTATGTAGTGTCCTTCTTTACCCTTTTTGATTGATTCTAGCTTGAAGTCTACTTTATTTAGTATGAGGATAGAAAACCCTGCTTGCTTCCGCAGTCCATGTGAGTATGATTTTTCCCAGTCTTTCACCTTCATCCTGTGGATGTCTTTTCCTATGAGATGAGTCTCTTGGAGGCAAAATATTGTTGAGTCTTTTTTTTTAAATCCAATCTGCTAGTCTATGTCTTTTGACTGGTGAGTTTAGGCCATTAACATTCAGGATTGTTTTTGAGACATGATTTGTATTCCCAGTCATTTTTGTTTATGTTTGGTATTTAACGTGACTTGGTTTCTCCTCTGATTAGGTTTTCCTTTAGTGTAATACCTCCCTCTGCTAATTTTCATCCTTGTTTTTTCATTTTATCTTCATGGAATATTTTGCTGAGGTTGTTCTGTAGTGCAGGCTTTCTAGTTGTAAATTCTTTTAACTTTTGTTTATCATGGGAGGTTTTTATTTCATCATCAGATCTAAAGCTTAGTTTTGCTGGATATGAGATTCTTGATTGGCATTGATTTTCTTTCAGATCTTGGTATATGTTGTTCCATGATCTCCTGGCTTTAAGAGACTGGGTTGAAAAATCTGCTGAGATATGAATTGGTCTCCCCCTATATGTGATCTGATTCCTCTCTCTTGAGGCTTTTAAGATTCTATCCTTATTCTGTATGCTAGGCATTTTCATTATAATGTGCCTTGGTGTAGATCTGTTGTAAGTTTGTACATTTGGTGTCCTGTAAGCCTCTTGTATTTGGTTTTCCAATTTGTTCTTCATGCCTGGGAAATTTTATGATATTATCCCATTGAAGAGATGTGCATTCCTTTGGTTTGAAACTCTGTGCCTTCCTCTACTCCAATAACTCCTATATTTGTTCTTTTGATGCTGTACCATCATTCTTGAATCTTCTGTTCATGGTTTCTTACTACCTTTACTGTGTGATCAACTTTATTTTCCAGATTATATATTTTGTCTTCATTATCTGACATTCTTTCTTCCCAGTGATCTAGTCTGTTGGTTATGCTTTCTATTGAGTTTTTAAATTTGGTTTATTGTATCCTTCATTTCAAGGATTTCTGACCTTTTTTTTCAGTGTCTCTGTTTCTTTCTTTAAGTAATCTTTTGCTACCTGTATTTCCTCTCTTATCTCTTTGTTGGAGTGCTCAATTTTTGCTGTATTTGCTCACTTAGGTCATTCTTTAATTCACAGATCATTTTAATTATCAACCTTCTGAACTCCTTCTCTGACATTTCATCAACTTCACTGTCCATGGGTTCTGTTAATGTAGTATCCTGGTTTGTTTAGGGAACTTTCCTCCCTTGGTTTTTCATGTTGTCTATGTGTCTTCCTTTCTTGCAATGTGAATCTGAGATATGACAGTTTCTACTCTATATTCTTATAGTACCCATGAAGATTGTGTGTACCTCACCTTGAGGTTGGGCTTCCAGACCCTGCTGGTGTCCCTCAATGTCTGCTATTTCAACTAAAGGTGGTGGAGACAATAGCTGAGGTAACTCAAGATAATAGTGGAGGTGCCCCAAGATGTAAGTAATACATAGATGGGGCTGAAAGGGTGGGCCTCACATTCTCTTTGGGATGCCTGTTCTGAGATACAGCTGCTTCTAGGCCCTGTCTATTTTCAAAAAGTTAGGGGCTACTACATAGGGAAGGCTATGGCAATGACTACAGTGTCCCAAGATGGAAGTGGGTTAGGCTTAGGCTCCCAGGTTGTGGGGGGTGTGAACTGAGCCCTACCCTGGACCTGGGTCCTGTGCAAGTTGGTGTGGGCAGATCTGGGCTAGGCCTGGGCTCCCAAGGTAGTCTGCTGGTAGGAAGAGGTGATACTGTGTCGGAGGCTAGGTTCTGGAGGCTGCTGGTGGGGGGATGGACCTGGGCCTACTGTGAGCCTGGGTCCCATGCAGGCTGGTGTGGGCAGATCTAGGCTTGGCCTGGCCTCCGCCTGATAGCCTGCTGGTCAGAAGGGGTGGTCCTATGCCTGAGGTTGAGCTCAGGCAGGCGTCTGACCCCCTGGTAGAGGGATGAACTCGGGCATACTGAGAGCCTGAGTTCTGCACAGGCCAGTATAGGCAGATCTCTGAAACAGAAATTTTGAAGTGTTTCAAATAATTTCTGGAAATTATCATCCTTATGCTAGGCAAAATCATCATAATTCAGACCTTGGGTTGTAGAGCAGACCAGGAAGATTACAGTGAAGACTGCAAGGGGAAGATAAAGAACTACAGAATCACCCGTTGTTCTTTTTAGTTTGTACATAAGGTATGGTAACTTTCTTCCTCTAATAGATCTTACAGTCTCTCCTGTATACCCATTTTGTAAGAATCTTGGCTTTGTTGTGACCATATGAACTATGACTCTATTCTTCATCTCTCCCTCAAAACTATGAATTTCTTGCAGTCGGGCCTGAGCTTATTCACCTGATTAGCACTGACTGTTTGCGAGATACACAAATAAGTGAATGAATGACCAAAGCTGTAATCTCTTTTCACAATATCTTGCTCATATAAGTCTTATAGTGTCTGAGGATATCAGGGAAGTCAGGAACAGAAAGGGGCTTTAAGAATTATCTTGTGTTGGGGAGAAAAAAAAATTCACTAAATAATAGCTCTCAGCCAGTCTATAGATAACTTAGCTATAGAGGTGAAATGTGGCTGCCCTTTCTTTTTCTGGATATAAAAAACAATTTTCATAATAATAAAATTAGTACTGTAAAAATAAAAAGAATTATCTTGTGTTATTGCAACGCATTCTATATATTAGGAAAAGAAGCTGGAGGGATGAAGAGGTAGAAGGATTGTGACCTTATGCTACCAAAAGTAAATGTCCTGTTTGGATTAATTCTTAAAAGGAGTAATATCCAAAGGTTTATCTACCCATAATTTCATCACCTCCCCAGATATAGATTCTTAGCTATTTCTGTTTTAGCCCTTCCTCATTGAAAGCTGCAAATATTTTTCTGGCTGAGACTCATAATCAAACTGGAGTCTCAAAGTTCCCCACTCTGCAGAATAGGACCTTCTCCACCCACTGATCTTTCCGCCTATGTGAAATGGGCTGGAGTGTAGCTGCAATGCCTATCTCGAGTCTTATTAAACAGGGAGCTAATCTGATCAGAGGCCCAGCTTAACTGAGGCTGACTACATTTCCTCAGGGTGTCTGCTGTCCCCTAGGACAAGGGGAGTAAAGATGCAGATCAGAAACATGAGTGCTTTCCTGGAGACATGACTAGATTTGCAATTCAATTCAGTAAGGGGGTGGGATGGAATAGGCTACACGGCTGAAGCTAAGTGCCATCGGGTCACTGGGTTCCTTAGCAGCAGTGATTGTTCAAAGGGATGGGGGGTCATGGATCTAGGGCACAGTGAAAGGCATCAAATGTATTCTCTGTCACTATGGAAAGAGAAGGGCCTTCTGGGAAATGGGGAAGATTGCATCACTGATTGGATGAGCAGATGGAGCTGGGCTAGGGTGAGCTGGGCTAATCCTGTGCACTGTGGTTTTTTTTTTTTTTTTTTTTCAAATGTCTCCACCTTACACTGTTGTCGCTACTGCTGCTTTTTAAAAGAACTGGATAATTGTATAAAAATCATAAGCCTTGTTACTGTAATTATTTTTGAGTTTTTTTTTGTGATATCACCAGGTTCCAAAAATGTGCCTTATATAAAAACATTTTTTATTGTTAGGAATAACAACACAGCTCTGAGGAATTTCAAAGATAATGCCAGCAGAGAATTAACAATGGGTCACTGAAGGTGAAGCTCAGAACACAGGTGGGCTTTAAAATACAAACAGAGGTCAGGAACCCCAGGGGAGTGTGAACCCTGAGCATTAAAAAATTAGGGATTAAGAAACTGGAAGATGAGAAAGAAGTACCAGGAAACCTACTTTTAGATTTCATTAATGTAATAAATAATTTAGAGATTATTTTTATCCAAATTGTCATGTGATAAAGAATTATGTATTATAACTTGATTATTAAGTTCAAGAGATGAAACATTTTATTCACCAGATCAAATTTATATCTGATTGTAAAACTGGAGCAATCAGTGTTAAAATTCCTCTGCCTGGGATATCCTGAGCTATAACGTCTGCCATAACTACATGTATGCATAAAAGCTAAAATGGTAGAAACTATAGGAATCTGACTTTATCCTGCCTCAGTGACCACTGCAAGCAGATCACTGATGTAGGATACAACCACTGAAGTATCCAGAATATTAATTTAAATATCACAGAGCAATTCCAATAACTTTATTATGCCTAGCATTTGAGTAGCCCTTTACAGTCTTTACAATGCTTCCATGGACCTTTTGACTTCTTGCAGGACTACAACTAGGATGGCAACACTATTATGTCCATTTTGCCATTCTATCTCTCTTCCTTTACTGTCACATTAATTAGAGAGAAAAGCTAAATATATAAGCTCAGGACTCAGATTTACTAATTGGCTCTCTAGCACAGTTTCTTCATAAAAGAAATTCCAAAAATCCATTTTAGACATGGTTAGACATAGTAGCACAAGGTTTTTGTATACGCACCAGATTCTATGCACAGTGGAGAGTGTGTCCACCATGACAACTCATCCTGGGAATGAGGACTCTCCAGACATCTGCCTCCTGTCACCATTGATCAGTTCAAACAGATCACTGCAATTAAATACACCCCTAAAAGCCAAAGAGGACCATTAGTGTCCCAGTCCAGGAGCCACCAAACAGCCACCAGGTAATTTATACCATGTTGAATCAGTTAAAATGAAGCACATTGTGCAATCAAATGACAAGTTCTGATGAAAAGATAGGGAGGTACAAAGGGGAGAAACAAGGTGCTCTCGCTCTATTTCTATTTCATGTACCACTAGATAGAAGAAATGTCTAGAAAAATCAATTTAAAGGGTCATCAGCCTCTGGACCATTTAGTGACTCCTGTTACCTTTAAGAAGATTTTTAAAACTCTGTGTAAGGCAACTTTCCTTAGGCGCTTAGCACAGTTGGGAAAAGAAAACTTAATAAAACCCTAAGTATATGCCAAATATATTTAATACTGGCTGTATCTAGAGCATATCCTTTTGGGAACACTTGTCCTTTCTACAAATCACATGGTTCACAGCATGTCAATTTTTAAAGATTATGTATAATTTTTGTAATCAGAAAACATTAATAATGATGAAAGAAAGAGAAAGCCCATCTAGATTCTAAATGATAATTTAGAACTAAAACTCAAAGAGATAATTTAGTTTGTCAAAATTAATATGGCTAGTTTTTGGCAAAACTAAAATGTCTGGTTGCCAAAGATACTATAGCATGGTTAGAGGCTGGCAAATGACTCTAAAGACTCTTCTTGCTCTAATAGCCCATGTTTTAGAGAGTTGCTTTGGAAATACTGGCCTTAACAGTATAGTCATATTTACTCCCCAAAGTAAGACATGCCTATAGATGAAGAGAAATGCAATTAATAATTATTCCCAGGCACCAGGTATAAACAATCTGGCCACACTGTGTCTTATATGACCCTGTCTTTAACAGACAATAGATTTCTAGATCCTCATTGGAACTTCAAACTTTTAACTTTATACCCAGATGATACTATTTCTGAAAATAATAGATGACACAAAAAGAAATAAGCTCTAGCCTGTTAGTACCACTATTCTTTTCAACATCTTTGGAGATGTTTTGAAATAGAGGAACAAAATTTAAGTAGTTCTATTTTTCTGCCAAATGACTAATTGAGGCTAGGATTAGACAAAATATTACAGGAGCTCTAGAATATCATAAAATGAAGGAATGTCTGAAGAAGCAAAAAGCATGGGAGGGAAAAGTTCTGGGTGGATGACAGAAGGATAGGGAAGAATTAATCATTGATAGATAAGCTATCCAGTCACATGATTCCCTCAGAAGTAACAAAGCACAAAAATAAGAGTTTAGGCAATAGCAAATGAATACCATTCATAAAATATTGTCAAAGTAAGCATCATTCCTCACTGTGGCAAGAGAAATGTTGAAATATAAGATCCTTAGCAGATATCACTTCTGTATTTCCTGACTTGCAGGCTGTTAAATTTTCTCAACTATGATAATGCATATTAATGGGAGGTTGAAAGTTAAATAAATATAATTTGAACAAGCCAACGCTCTGTGGCATGCTTTCTGCAATGGATAAAAAGCTAACTGAAATGATTAGTCATTGTCGAAATAAGGCATTGATCATTGCATAATAATAAGATGCAAAAAGCTTCCAAACATCACTTATACAGTGTGAGGCACTATACAAAAGCAATCAAAGATATATCATTTGATCCTCTTAGTAGCTCTGAGAGGCAGGAATTGTATTATTGTTCCAAAAAAAGTGAGATGACTATGGCCCCAGGGAATTAAATAATTTGCTTATTGTTTTATCTTTAATGAAGAAATAAGAACTAGAATTCACTTCTGATCTCTCACCCTTCTCTGAATCCAGTACTCATTGTATTTGAATGCCTAGAAAAAGAGTTGACCTTGAGAAAGCTGCAGGGTTAGTGACTTCTGAACATCCAGTTTAGCCAAAGTCCATCTCCTTGGTTTTCATAACCCCCCTGGGGTGATCTATCTCACTCAGTCCCTACCCCATTCACCATCTGACCTATCGTGCTCTCTGAAAATTGCAACTGTGTTTTACCTTTCGAGTAACCAAATTCAATTATAGTTTCTGCCTTTGTGTTTCCTCAGCCTTTTTTCCTGCACAAATTGATGGTGACAGCAGCGATACCAATTCAATTACATACCATCTTCTGGTTCCCAGTAATGATTTGGAGTAGGTCAACAGGGACCAGCTAGGAACAAGAATGACCGTGAATTAAAAGGAAAGGATAAGAGACCAAAGCCTGAATTAGAAATCCATTTTCACTTGCTGGGAAAATTTAAGCCAACTTCTCTCATAGGATCAGCAGGACAAACCATAGAACAGGAAAAGAGTAGATTGGTCAATTTATAAAAGAAGATTTCTAGATGAGATTAAAGGGCTTTATTTTATTTCTCTGATGGAGAAAACAATGAGGGGTACCAAATAAGAATGCTTCCAAACAACTGAGTTTTGTAACAAGTCAGAGAAGAGTCAAATATTTTTGACATTTAAATTCACCTAACAGATATCTATATATTGAGCTGTTACCATGCAATGGTATGTCTAGATTAGATGGTTGTCAATACAGCAGAGAACAAGATAACAAAGTCCCTGCCCCCAAGGTAGTTACATTCCAAGGAGAAAGATGGGTGGATATTATAAACATTATGAAGAAAAACAGAGATAAAAGGATGGTAGTAATGTGAAAAGTATAAGTTATTTATGTAGAGGAGTCAAGGAGAATCACTCTAAGGAGTCCATATTTAAAAAAAACAAATTAATTGAGGCATAGATACATTCTATACACTACCAGATTCATCCAGGACCAAATAGTAATACATAACTTTGTGTATATGTATTACTAGCACATCATTTAAAGATTATTTTACTAATTGCAGCTTACCCTGAAAATGAATATGAGGCCAAATAATCATTGTGTCTCAAATGCTAAACTGAATCCCTTATTAAATAAAGCCAATTTGTCCAAATCTTAATTTTATTGTTTTATTTTTAAACTTTTTGTTTCTATGACAACCTCTGAGAAAACCAAGTCCTCAATAGTTTTCTCAGGCCTCTTTCTCTACTACGTATTACCTGCCCACTCTTGGTCAGGTACTTACTTTTTTGTTTATAGACTATTTTTTTGTGATTTCTATATGATTTTACATAGAAAAACTTAAACAATATTTCTTCTTTCTTTTCTAAATTAGACTTTTGCTTTGCATATAATAAAGAAGCTTATACTCTAGGATTGAATCAATTCAACAAACATTTGTAATCTAAATAACTATTAGCAGGATAGTGTGTTAAACACCAATGGGAAGAAAAAATGAGTAAAATGCTATCCTTGCTCATAGATAATATGCAATGCAGTATAGTTGATAAACATACAAAAAACTATATATAAGAAAGCATTGTATTTCTCTCTTTTTAAGAGAATTTTTTAATTGAGAAAAGTATAGTAAGGAGATTTTGGAGAGCGGGTAAATGAGCCTTGAAAACAGGGTAAGATTTCAAACTGAAAACAGAACTAGAAGGCTTTTAGGCCAATGGAACATGATAAAGGCAGAAATGAAGAGAGAGGGAAGGAAGGCATGTTTGGAGAAGGGTAAGTATTCCAGTCTGATTGAGGTACAGGTCTTCCAGAGGGAAACACTGATAAATAGTAAGACAGTAATTAATATTCTAGGACAATTTGGAAACTATAATCCTGTAGGCAATGGAGGCTTACCAAGAGTCTCAAATTGAGAAATATCTCTAACTGTATATACTACGGGCAAAAAGAGACATGAGATGGGAGACCAGCTAAGAGACCTCTATGCCTTCTAAGGTATAGAGGAGGGAAATGGAAGTCACAAGTAGAGTGTTGGCCTGTGTGAACAATCATTATTGAAGAGAAATACAAACTGTGACATTCCAATTAATGGGCATTGGCAACTGATGAGATGTGAGGCAAGATAGAGAACATGTAAAAGATTACTTTGAAAAAATAAATGGCACTTTTGGGGAGAAGTTATTAAGATGAGAAGTGATGAGTTCTGTATTATAAATATTAAAACATCTCTAGGACATACAGGTATAGATGAGTAGGTAGAAATCTGGGACGGGAACTTGAGGGAGAGTTGGGTGAAAGAAATAATTTTAGAAGTTAGGGTTGTGGCCTTGGAGGAAACCAGAACATTAAAAAAAAGGAAAAAAAATTGCATAAAGAAAAGTGTAGAAAACCATGACCTAATCTTATAAGGACATTTCTGAGGAGAAACAACAACAATAAGATTTCAAAACAGAAGGAAAGAAGAGTAGTTAGAAGTAGGATAGTAACTTACTTATAGAAACCAAGAGAGGTGATACTTCCACAAAAACAAGGTGTCAATAGCATCAGATGTAATCTGGAGATCCATGAGGTCTATAAGTAAGAAAAGACTTGAATTTACTACTTGATAAGGGAGGAAAGCTTGTTTAGAGAAAGACAGGTGTAAGTACACATGTCCACAAGACAGAAGGAACTGGGCAGCAGGCATGACAGTATGAAATGGTATGAATTCTTAAACAACATCAGGAAAAATGTAAAAACTGACATTTATTCACTATCTTTGTCCCAACACTGTGGGATGTACTTTTATGTGTTATTTAGCTTTCACACCAACACTGTGAGAAAAATTGTTATTATTTCCTATTAAACATGAAAATCTAAGGTACAGGGTGGTTAAGTGAGTTGCCTCAGGACATCTAGGTCTCAAACAGTGCTGGACTCCTAACCCCTGTGAAGCTGGAGCTGAAGTTCAGGCCTTCTCCAAGACACTATGACACTGCTCTATAGCAAGAGGCCTGAGACCAGGTTCAGTGGTTTCAGAGTAAAAAAATACTAGATATAGTACAAAGCACAAAAGGCAAGAGATTCTATAATGGTACCAATTGCATAGTTGAAACCATTCACTGTGCATTATAGGCTGAAGGGGAAGGCATATGAGGCCAGAGTTTATGGTAAAGAGGAAGAGTTGAGGACCTGGAGGTCACAGGCAAAGAACAGGTCATACGAAGAAGTAAACAGAAAGAAAGGATCAGAATTGAAAATCTAGAGTTCAAGATCATGAATGTGGAGCCATTTGGAGTGAGATGATAAGAGTTGAAGAAATTAAAGAAGTATAGCACCAGTATATTTAATAGAAAACCCCAATATAAAGGCTAAATCCTGAAAAGGATTAAATTACACACACACACACACACACGCAGAAAGTGCTAACCAAAAATGTGTATGAATAACTATATAAATTTTTTTGGTTCATATATTGAAGTTGGAGGTAGAAGAGTTTCCTGAATATGAATAGATTTCTGTAACAAGGAAAGAAAGAAAATGGCATAATCAAATGGAGGAACCTCAATGAAGATGTCATCATGGGAAACTGTACTGAATGTAGGCACAGGGAAACAAAGAAATACAGAACTCTTCTCATCATGAGAGACAAGGGCATTGGTAACCATTCTATCAGTGGGTTGGCAGAGAAATTGTATCACTGAAGAAAATGTCAAAAGGTTGGAAAAATCTTTGAGGGAAAGTTTGAAGACAAAGGAAAATTTATCTGCTGTCAAAAGATGGAGGTAAAAGAAGTGGTTAAGAAGTAGAACATAAGAAGGACTTTAAGATGCCATGGCTGAACTGAATTGAAATGCCTGGATTAGGGAGGAGGATTTGCATGCAAGGCTAAGTCCAGAATGAAAACCAGAGAAGCCGGTTTCAGAGTAGGCCAGAGGGACTCAGCAGGAAAAGTGCCAAGTCAATAATGATTTATATAGGCAATTGCAGAACTAAATAGTCTCAGTTTTCTAATAGATGTAAAGCAATAGAGGGAAAGGGAAATGGTGTTTTATAAACCTGCCTCTCCAAACAGTTTATCATATTGATAGGATTCACACTTGCTGCTGAAGTAGGAAGGTAGATGCACTCTCCCCAACCCACAACAGAAAACACACACACACACACACACACACACACACGTGCACACACACACACACAGAAGTGTACTGCTATTTGATGTCTCAAGTGGTTACTTTAACAGAAATAAGACAACAGCTCAGCTTAGGTCTCTCAAAAGATGTTGCTATCAGTACTTTCCTTCATTGAGCTTTGTGTGCCTAGCATTTTATGTACTTTTTTTTGTTTGCTCATACACCCTCCCCAATGCTATCCTAGTATAAAATAAACTCAGGTCAGGAACTTCAATTAATTCACTGATGAATCTTCAGCACCTACAACAGTACCTGGTATATAGCAGATATTTAATAAAGATGGGTCCACAATTGGTTGAATTACTAGTGTCCAAACAATACGAGTAATAATTAAAAATGAATTAAATACAGTCTTTGCATAAATGGTCTTATGAATTAGAAGGAGAAACAGGTCAACAAATATTATATTACTATAAAGGCATATAAGAGAGCATGATCAATTCTGTTTCATGGGGAATTATCATAGAAGACATTACAGATTAGAATAACTGCTCATCTAAATTCAGGGCTCTTATTCCCAGAGACACAAGCCAGTCCATGAACATAAAAAATGAAGCTTGAAAATATCTAATTCCTTTCTAAAATTCCTATTTTGTATAGGCTTTTAATGTATATATGTAATGTATATACAATAGTACCAGTATATAATTTTAAATAAATAAATAATCCTAAATCAAGGTTGCATACTCTTTTTGGCTGATTTTGTACATAATTAAAATAATTAGTGACAACTGGACTAGTAGATTAAAGCTGTAAACTGTATCTTAAAGAATTACTGAGAATATGTCTTCTAGGCAGAAGTGAGACAAGGCATTATAGAATGAAGGTAACAGCATGGATCTAGGAATCCAGAGGGTATTCTGGGGACTACAAACCATTCCACATGCTTATTATGCTCCCTGGGTCTAGGAAGCATAATAAACACAAGAAATTAACAGGAAATAATCTAGAAAACTATCATCTTGGAAAGAGAAGATGATCAATAGTTTTAAATAAAGGAGTAGAAAAATGAGATTTTCATTTAATTAGATTATTTTATCAATAGAGGATGAATTGGAAGGGTATAAAACTGGAGATCTGTACACCATTTTAGAAGTATTTCAGTTATTTGAGTCAGATAATTAGGAGCTAAACAGGACTGGATTACAAGACATGGAGAAAAGGAGCTAGATATGTAACTGTTAAATTCAATTAAGTATGACTAAAGCTGTCCCCACATGTATCTGAAGTTTGACCTACATATTTCTTCATATGTAATGAACTGTAAATATTAGCAGACATACCATTGAAATATGTAGCTGGGACTCAGATACTCAAATCTGTCAACCTTCAGTCGACCACAGGCAGGTTCAATAAGGCAAACGAGGTTCAACTGTAACCATTGGAGTCATCACTATACTTCACTTCTACTTTCTGGATGTCATTTCCCTTTGTCAGCACATGTGGTGGAGTGGCTTATTATGAACTGTCTTAGGTCCAGACAGATGCCCAATTCTTGAATTGCAATTGAAATTCAATTAATGTCTGTAAAACTCAATTGGTCACAATTTCACAATTTTTTTCTTAATAGAACATATTTTGAGGTAAAATCAGGAAATCTTGATGATAATTAGATATGTTTGTTGTTGTTGTTGTTGTTGTTGTTTGCAATACTGGAAATTGAACCCAGGGGCACGCTACCTCTGAACATCCCCCAGCTTTTTTATTTTTTATTTTCAGTACAATCTTCAGTTCACTGGTAGCTATACTGGCAGCACACTCACGGGTGTTGAAGAGGCAGCAAGTAGATGGAGTGTAAGTAAATCAAATCACCAGTATTTCAAAATCTTTAATGGATATGCTAATCATCTGAGGATTGGGTTAAAAATGCAGACTGTAAAGAAGGGCTCAAGATTCCTTGTTTCTTACTATTCTCAATAATTCCCCTACTGCTAGTCTCCAAAACATGCACTGAGTAGCAAGGTTGTGAACCAGTGGTTCTCAAACCTTAGTGTGAGTCAAAATCATCTGGAAGACTTGCTAAACTAGATTACTGACCCCCGCCCTCAAAGAGTCTGCTTCAGTCATTTTGGGGCAGGATTTAAAAATGATCCAAGGGGATGCTGATGCTGTTGGTATGGGAGACCACACATAAAACACCTCTGTTATGTCTTCTTCCTTTGATAATGGATCAAAGAGAAGCTGGACCATGGCTGGAGAAACATCCCATAAAGAGATAGGAGCAGTTTGTTGATATTTCTACCTTCATTTTATTATTGATAGTAACAGAGCCAAGGCATTCACACTCTCATTGGGCGAAACACAAACATCTACCATAGGCTGGTCTGGTATATGTCCTCAAGTTTCTCTCTATATATTTTCTCCACATTGGCCTGTACCACAGACATACTGCAATTCTTATTCAGCCAACCATCTGTACCTAGTTTCACAGTCTGTGAGCAAAATCAATATGTAATACAAAGAAATCAAAATATCCTAGTATCTCCAGCCAGAAGAGTCTCTTCTGTTGTAAAGGGATGTCTTCTTCGTAGTTGGAAGAAATCAACCTGCTCTACTCAATCGTATGTTTGTTTTCTGTGTCAAAATTTTTGGATTACCTACGGATTACCAGACTTGACCAATTAGTCTGATTATCATATTACATATTATTTTCAACTTCTCAAGCTGTGAGAGTTACTTTTAATGTTGGCTCATTCAACAAAGAGCTCCTGTAGCCGAGACAATGATGAGAAAGTGATAACCACTCACCAACAATTTAACCCGAATACTTATTTAGAGTAACATAGTGAATTCAGAAGATGAATAGTAAAAGTGGAATATTTTGAGGCTCCAAGGAAGTTCAAAGCTCCTGGCACATGTAATGAGATTCAATTTGAAACTAACACCAATTTCAGATATGTGTGTGTGTGTATATATATATATATATATATATATATATATATATATACATATATATATATATATATGTTTTACATATATATATATACACATATTTATATATATATGTATGAACACATATATACATATATGATGAAATTACTTTAAGAAAATGCCAAGTGTTACCCTTAAACAAAGATTTATTGGTTTCTTTCCTAGAGTGGTAGTAATGAAAAGAATAAACTAGCGAATAAGCAGCATACAAAAAAAAAAAAAAAAAGACAAGCACTCTGTACAAAAATGTACAAGCATTATTCCTCATTCTTATCCTTTCAGGGAAAGTCATGGATATAGATAAGGTGCCTGTGTTTTAACACTCTCAGTGAGCAACAAGGTGGAGGATGTGTTAGAGAAACCTCACGTTCTAGCTTCTCCCATGTCTTCCTGGTCTTTAATGTATAAAGTGGTTATGTTTCTAAAAACCCTACACACAGAAAGAACCTGTCATCCTTTTTTTCTCCCTGCCCCCAACCCTCAAAAGCTCCCTTAGAATTCCATGGAAAAAGAATCAACTATCTTGATCACACTTACATAAACAAGATAGTTGGCAACAACCCTGCATCTTGTCAAAGCCTTCCATCTCTCCAGGCCTCCAACCTGTCTCCTCCAGCTTGCTCTCTGATCAGTGAGATTCTCTGTGTCTTTGTGTAAAGGTCATGAAATCCTAACAGCTGCAAAACATACTGCAGGGGGATTAACTAGCTTGATTCCATCCTACTTGGTGAAATACATGACTCAGAATAAAAGTCTCAGATTAGTGCTGCAGATCATCATCCTGGACACTAGGAAATTTAGACACCTCTATAACCTCTCTTGGAAAACTGAGTATCAATATCATTTTCTCAAAGCACCTGGGAAAAATAAATAAACAATGGTAAAGTGTTCAAAATTCCTTCATGTAATGTTCAATTTCAGACTTGAAAGTTCTGAAGACGATTATTAGGAGCAAAATCCATTCACTGACACAATGTCTCTTAATTTTCTGCCAAATACAGCAAAGATAAATGTAGTATATAGGCAAAAGACTCCCTCTCTCTCTCTCTCTCTCTCTCTCTCTCTCTCTCTCTCTCTCTCTCTTCTCTCTCTCTCTCACACACACACACACACACACACACACACACACACACAGTAATTTACTGAATTTACTAATTGAAATAAATACAAGCTACAGCTGGTTTCCAGTCATTTGGACAAGTTTGTGAGCATGGTTGGATCTGGCAGTTTGATGTGTGGTTTGATGTGAGGAGTTTGGGAGCAGCAGCCTGTTTGTTGGTGCCTAAATAGAAACCGGGGTAGCTAGTCCAAGCAAGAACTTCCTTCACAGAAAGAAACCACAAATAACCCATCCCTTGGCTGCCAACTAAAGCTTATTTTAGAAAAAGTAGGAACAGGAGGCCTGGACAGTCCAGGAGACTGCCGGGGTGCTCCTCCCACACACCAGGCACTCATTAGCATGTCTACTCAGTTTCTGAACCACGTGTAACAGCTGCAAACAGACAATAGTGGGAAACTCAGAGAAGGGGGGAAAGTACTGGAAAAGGCTGTTAATTAAGAAAAGTGGAAGGGGATGATTTCTTTAGAAAGAAACACAAATCTTGGACAAAAAAAAAAGAAGGTTTTATAATAGAGAGTTTGGGGAGAAAATTACACAAGGAAAAGAAATCATAGCAAAATATAATAGTATTCTGCTCCCAAAGTTAAAACACCTAGTCACTTGGCCCTCAATCATGTATTGAGTATTTGTTGAGCACAATGGGAAGAATATAAATGTAACCAGACAATTTCTATCTCTAGACAAGGGGCATTTAGTTATGAGGACAAAATATTTACACCAGCAACTACTGTGCAAAATCATGAGTTGCAGTCTCCTCAGAAATGCAATGTAACAGGCTCAAAATCATTGCCTTACTCAGGCACATTTCTAGGTTAGCTTAGAAGAATGATAACTTAAGAAGCTTTTGGAAGGAAAGGATATAGACAATAAAATTAGGATGATTGTCTTTTTTTCACTTTCCAAAAACCCATTAGCTCAGGAAAGTGACTCTAATTTATTGGTGGCTCACTCCCACCAGATATCTGTCATTCACTCTGAAAAAAAGTTCAGAGACACTGTCTGGAATGAAAATGTGGGGGACATTAAGAAATGGAAGCTTGAAAACAGCCAAACAAACCAGGTAAAAGTCAACTCAAAGCAAATAAAATCAAGAAAAGCAAGGCGAATATAACCAGATATTATGATTTAGCTGTGGTGTCTCCTAAAAGCTCAGGTTCAGAGGAGAAATGATGGAAGTATAAGTCTTAACCCAGTCATTGAATTAATCCTCTAATAGGGATAAACTGAGTAGTAATTGAAGTGGTAGGGTATGGCTGGAGGAGGTGGGAATTGTGGCATGGCTCTGGGGTATATATTTGTACCTGGCAACTCAGGTACAAATGCTTCTCTCTCTCTCTCTCTCTCTCTCTCTCTCTCTCTCTCCTCTCTCTCTGCTTACTGATAGTTGTGTGAGCTGCTTCCCCTGTGCCACACTCTTCCATCATGATGCTCTGCCTCATCTTGAGCCCAGAGGAATGGAACCAGCCTTCTATAGAAACAGTGAGCCTTCAAATAATTTTTCCTCCTTTTAAAATCTTTTAAGTTACAGCAGCAAAATAGCTGACTAAAACACCAGGACTCCCAGGATATAAAATTTTTAAAAAAATTGTTGTTTAAAAAATGAGTTAAATATCGTATCACATTTAATGAGAAATGAAGAATGAAAACAATTTACAGTTTAAACCTTATGACAGGGCAATAATGGTCCCATTTTAAAGAAGTAACTGAGATATGAGCAGGTTCATAAACTTGCTATAGAGCAGAGGAATAGCAAATGACCAGAACAGCCAGAGTCAAGCATAGCCAATGATTTAACCACTATGCAATATGCAATATGGACTCCCACCACAAGAAACCTTCAAATTGATAGTGGAAGCAATGGGTCCCTGGATTTCTATCCAATGTCCATGTTTCTCCTTTTATTATAGGTTTGAGGTTAGGCCATGTTTACCAAACTTTTATAGGCAAAGAACAGCACAGAGTCCAAGTGAATGGCATGTTCAGTTCATGGCAGGTAGCAGACACTTCTGTGCACTGCCATTTTCTCCCTGCCCAATTACATTATGTCATCTGGGAGTGTCATCCTAGAGCCTTCATTTTTTTCTGAGTTGGGCAGAGTGACTTGAGAAAAATAAAATTCAATAATCACAGGTAATGCCCTGCAGAGAACTAGGCTCATGCCTTCAAGAACAAAGTCCCTTCTTCAGAACTATTTTAGCAATACTAGCCTATAGCTACCTGCCCCTTTGGTCTCTGCAGGAGAGGGGTTAGGGTACAGGGCTCATGCAGGCTCTCGATTCATGTGAATGAGCATCTAGGAGGTTGGGGTGAGGAAAAGGGCCAATGACTGACTCCAACCAGCTAAGGGGATAAAGTTTACACCCTAAGTAAAATGCATAATGAAAAATGTCCTAGTTCCTCACATTTTTTATAACTGGCTCTGAAATAGATCTTCTTAGCATATGAATGTGCATAAATGTTAATTTTTTGAAAAGGGCAACTCCTGGAACTACAGCACAGTTTATTATTCCATTGTTGTTTTTGATCTCCATGCTGTTTGCCTTCTAACACATCCAGGCTGCATCCAAGCGGGAGGCCAAGAAGGAGGGCGCCAATGGAGCGGAGATGTACAGACGCCATTAATAAATCACTGATAGTTAAGATATAGATTGGATGATGGGCGGCAGATGGGAAGGAGGTACGTCAAATTGCTTTTCTCATATAGATTATTGGATTAACAAGGAAGCAGCAGGCAAGTGGCAAACTAGTGTAACAAATTACTATCATAAAAGAAAAAATGAACTTATCCCAGGATAGTAATAAGGCTCTGTTGGCCATTAACCCTCTGGAGATGTGCTAGGAGCTGGAATATCCCTCTGAGATGGTAATACAAAGAATCTACTCCCCTCCTCCCCCTTCAGTTATTGTGCCTAAGCACATCCTAGTGAGGGGTGAGGAAATGGAAGAAAGCCCAATTGTAGAAAGGCAAATTAATGAATGAATGTGGCTATTATCACATCCAACTCATTAAATGATAAGTGAAGGTACAAAGTCACACAACTCACCAATATAGCCTTCTTTGATTTTTGTGCCCTGCCAACATTTTATTTTGAAAGATTTCAAATGTAGAGAAAAGTTGCTCTAGTAGTAACATAAACACTTGACACTATTTATCTACATTCTTCAATTTTTTGTATTCTGTCTCATTTTCTTTAGAGATATTCTCCTTTTTTTTTTTTTTTTTTTTTTGGAGAATTAAGAGGCAGGCACCAAAACGCTTCATCCCTAAATACTGTACTATATATCTCCTGAAAACAAAGCCATTCTCCTACATATCCATGATGCAATTTATCATTTTCAAAAGTTTTTTATTTTGATATGTGCTATTACATAACATATACTCCATGATTATATTCCCTAAATTGTTCCAGTAAAGTCTTTTATAACTTGTTTTCAAAATTCAGGATCAATCAAACATTACACATTGCATTTACTTATTCTCTTTAGTAATCTTAATCTAGAGCAGTGCTTTAGCCTTTTCAATATTTTTGTTGACTCTGAAGACATTGATCCTTTTGAAGAATCAAGACCATTTGTTTCACAGATTATTTCTCAATCTGGAATTATTTGATTGCATCACTGTGACTACAATAAAGAAACATTTCAACAGGAAGTTTTGTGCTTCCTATTATAACATAGTATATCAAGAGACAAATGTCAGTTTGTCCAACTTGATGATTATAAATTTGGTCCTTTGGTCAAAATGATGCCGCCAGACCTCTCCATTGGAATTGTACAATATTCGTCTATAATTAGTAAACAGTTCTGAAACTGGGTGACTATAAAGAACGATATTTTATACAATAGTTCCAATAGGCTTTGATGATTTTTGCTCGAATCAATTACTATAATTGTGATTGATATCCTTAGAAAAATTATCATTTGACATTATTTCTACATTTATTATTTGCTATTCTCTTAAAAAGATGAACATCCCTTTCTTCTATTTCCATCATAAAGAAAAAAAAATAAAAAAGTTGGCACTATTATGAGTTTAACAGTTTTTAAAGTACTCCTATAATCTCTTCCTGCCATTTTTTATATTGATATTCCATTTGTCCCAAATTTGACCAGTAGAAGTCCCTTTAAACTTGCTTCTGTTTTTGGACTTCTTTTTTTTTTTTTTTAAGTCAATGTTTGAGTACTTCTTTCTTTTTTGTACAACTCAGTGTTCCATCTCACCTTGTGCTTCATTGCTCCAGAGTAAAATCAGTTTTTCAGGGGGTCCTTGCTCCTTTGAGTGGGAAATATTAGGTTAGGAACCAACATGAGGCTAATAGGTACATTTATAGCCACTGGGTTATAATTGCTTCTAAGCCATTGTATCCAGCAAGGAAATGCATGTTTTGATAAAGTCTTGAGCTCACACTGATACCTTTAAGTCTAATCTAATACAATAGAGTTTTTTTCTTCTCCCTTTCCATGTTTGTTTCTCCACTGTCCTACAGAGAACTCTATTCTCCAAAAACACTAACATATTTGCTCATTTGTTCAATTCTTCAATGCACACAAAATAGTTTCAAGCTATCCCACTATCAACAATAGTTTTGGTTTTCAGAAAATATTCCACTCAAGGTAGGATTTAGTTCCAAATTTATTATAGATTTTCTTCTTTGTGTTAGTATTATCAATTTGGTATGAGTCTTTATTTATATGTTTCTATTTTATATTCAACTCTAGGAGTTCACACTTACTGAATTAATATTTTTTGGAATATATAAAATATACAGCTCAAGAGTCAAAGCTATAACAAAAGATAAACTTAGAAATATATCTCCCTTTATTATTGCTTACACTTCATATTTACTCATCCCTGAGAGCTTACCAATTTCTTCAGTTTCTGTGTTTTATCCATCTTCTGTTCCTTTTAGAGATATCTGTGTGTAGTGTGTGTTCATGTGTCTATGTGTATCTTATTTTCTCTTCTTTCTTATCATAATAATAGCATACTATGTGACTCTGACCTTTTTCACTCATTATATTTTGAAAATAAAACTTGCTTTCTAAATTCTCTGGTCTGTTCTATCCAGTTCCTCAGTCAATGAAATCCTGACTATGTGAAATGAGTGGTTCAACAAAAAAGACAAGATTATGGAAGAGGTGGGTTATATTAACTTTGTAGTTGACATGGTGATTTATGTTCCAATATGTCACTTAACGTATTTATAATGGTGGTTCATATGACCCCAATTCCGAATCAGATAAGGGTATCATTAAAAATTCTTACTTTAAGCATCTCTTCCTGATCTATATCAGATTCACTGTGTGGCAAAGCTAAGAAATCTGCATTTTAAAACTCGCAGATAATTCCCTGGACAATCAGAAGAACTTAGGCTATCATAAGTGCCTAGGTGCCTAGGAAACTATGTGAGTCACTTATTATCATGATATGTTCTCTTAACCCACCCACATGCCTGAAGCTACCTTTCTTTCTTTTTTTCTTTTGAGACTTTATAATTTTATTTATTTATTTATTTGTTTGTTTGTTTATTTATTTATTCTTTAAAGAGAAGCTGGTTTGGGTTTTTTTTTTTTTGTTGTTGTTGTTGTTTTGTTCTTAGCATAAGTTCTGAAGCCACGCCTTCTTCTAGGGTAAGGCAGATGGATAAACTCTGTACCCTTCATGGAGTTTTAAGATGAATCAAAAAGCCTAGAATGATGTTGCTCCTCCTGTGATTGCAGTGACTCCAGAGGTAAGGCAGGTCTCAGCAACTTGGTGAGATACCACCACAAAATAAAAAATGAAAAGGGCTGGGAGAATAGCGTAGTGGTAGAGCACCCCTGGGTTCAATCCCTGGACCATACATATAAGATGAATCGACGAGCTAGACAGCATATTTGAAACACAGCCCCTTCCCTAACCTCCAAATCTCAGGGTAGGGTTTGCAGGGAACATAGTGGTCTTCCTAATGTTTGGGTTTCAGTTTCTGCTCTATTTCAGCCTCTGGAAATACAGGCCACTTCAGGGGAAACAGGCAAGTGGGTGGTAATTTTAAGGGCCATAAAATATTAACATTTCCATTGTTTTCATCTTCCCTAACCTTTCATACTCTACAAAGATATTGTGACTTGAAGATACACAATACCTGTTATTCCATCTAAAATTGCTTTATTAAAAAACATGAGACATTATTGGAAGTAAGGTCGGTGAAATGAGTCATCTACTTCAAATTTTGAAGTTACAAAAATCGAGATCCAGAGAAATGGTGGGAATGGCTGGAGCAACACCAGATATCACAAAGGCCTTCACCACATCATGAAGTAGGTAGACCTTTCATTTAATAACTTTCTTTTAATAGCCAGTGTTTACCAAGTACCTACTGTGAGCAAGGACTATGATATATGGTTTACCTACTTTAGTTCCTTTAATCTTTTTACATTCATGAAGCAAATACTTGTACCATCTGTCTTATACAAATGAATAAACTGCTACTTAAAGATGTTGTTACTTGCCCAATTAGCTTAACAAAACAAGAGCCAAATCTGTGTTGCTTTAACAAGAAAGAACCTAGGCCCTTAAACTCTACCCAACTTCAGAGAAGAACTTCAGAAACATGATCTTTGTGAGTACTAACCTAAGTGCTCACTATCTGTTGACAGTCTACTTAGCAATTTCCACTTAACACTCAATGGGATTTATGCCTCAAATATCAGGGAATTCAGAAAACATGGTTATGACCATAGTGAGGCCACTTTACTGGCTGAGGGATCAGTATCCTTGCTCTGGAAAAAAGAAAGGAAGGAAGGAAAGAAGGAAGGAAGGAAGGAAGGAAGGAAGGAAGGAAGGAAGGAAGGAAGGAAGGAAGGAAGGGAAGGAGGGAGGGAGAGAGGGAAGGAAGAAATTCCACCCCCTGCAAACATACACACACACACACACACACACACACACACACACACACACACACGATCACATTCATTTCTGATAGTCTATAATCCAAAAGTCAAACGCCTTAATACCAGATTCACATTTTCTCACCAAGCTTTTAAATATTTTTGTTTTCTCCCTAATTATCGTTTCAACATTTTAAGGTGTATCTCTTCGTGACAAGAGGCATTTGAATTCCAAAAGAGGGTGATGTAAGTAACTCAAAGAAATAAGTCTCTAATATTAAAAGTTTCCAGGCTAAAGATCCAATGATTACTGGAAAAATGCTGTGTCCTGATTATATTTCTTTTCCTATTCTAAAGACGATTGTACTCAGAGAATGCACTCTGAGATAAGGCTAGATAAAGTGGGAACCAGGCCCAGCTCTCTGAAATAGGGTTGGCAGAAATGAGGTGAGAAAACAGGGCCCACGAGCCAGCTGGCAGGCATGGCAGAGGTCCCTCCCATGCATTAGAGATTCAGAGGAACCATAGAAACCATATGGGAGAGAAACCCTGGCAGAGGAGGGATAGCATATAAGAATTCTCTCTGCATGGGGGAGAATCCCAGTAGATAGGAGATGATGGTGCTTTCCAAGACTTGTCTTTCAGTGTGGGAGGCAGAAACTCCAGTGTAGTCCACCAGCTAACAAGACCACTGCTCTTGTCTTCACCATCCTTGACTTCTTCTGGTCCAAGGACCCCTTCAGCCAGCAGCGGGCTAACTAGCAACGACCTGTGCTTGTGTTCCACCCTGTTGTAAGTTTCATGAGAACAGAAAAAAATATTTTGCTATTTCTCACAGCTCACACCCATTTTTCAGGGCAGGCACAGCTCTATGTTGTATTAAGTTGATATTATGTTTTGGATCTGCAAAAAATCTTATGTTGAAAATATGGTCCCCAAAGCAGCAAGGTTCAGAGGTGGGACTTTTAGGCCATGATTGGGTCATGAGGACTCTGACCCCAGATTACTGGGAGGTGAGAACAAGTTGGAGAAAGTAGGTCACTGAGGGTATGCCCAGAAAGGTTTTATCTTCTCCTCAGCCCTCTCTACCCCACCCCTACCCCACCCCACCCCCGCCTCTCTCCCTCTCCCTTTTCTTCTCCCTCTTCTCCCTCTCTGCTTCCTGGCTGCCATAGTTGAGCAACTTACCTCTACCACACACTTCCACCGTGGTATTTTGCCTCAACTAGGGACAAGAGCAATGGAGTCCACATGACCATGGACTCAGACATCTGAAATTATGAGCTAAACTAAGCTTTTCCTCTTCTAAGTTGTTCTTGCCAGGTCTTTTAGTCACAGTGATGAAAAGCTAACACATACACTTATATTCCAAACGAGATTGTCAATATATAGCCCTCTTTTTAAATATCATTTCCAATTCATTCAATCACTTAACAAATATTTGCTGGGCACTTACTATGTACCAGGCTTAGTAATGCTTAGAAGCTATTTCTAAATTTGTCAACTGCTTTTGACAGTAGTTATAGAAAGTAATACATGCACTTGTTAAAATATTTCCATAGTATGGTAGGTAACTATCTACCCCCAAACACTACAACTCATGGCAATTCTCTTACCCATTTTCTTCTAAATATTTTCTGTGTGTTTTATGTATACATATATGTATAATCTTTCTATGAAATGTAATTATCTTGGCTTACTCTACTCAACCACTCATTTCCTTTCAAGAAAGAAGTCCTTACAAGGCATGGAATGAGTCAACAGCCTCCAGCTTTTAAGGTTTGCCTCAACTTTTCAGTCACAAGTGACTCCAACCAATGACTGAATCATATTATGGCATTAAGATCTAGCCATATCTGCCCAACTGAGACTTCTCTAAGTAGTATGTTTAGGTTATGTCTGTTTCTGCTTTGCAATTAGCATCTTTAAACATGTATCTTTACCCACCAGTGACTGCATTCTCTAATACTATTTATTATCTAACTTTCATGCCATGCTAATCTGATAGAAGAAAAATGGCAATTCACAAAAATTTTAATCTGCTTAAAGTAGATTCAGAATTATTTTATATCTTTACCCACCGTCTGTACATATCTGTGAATTTCCTGCTTGTATTCTACCCCTCTTTTCTGTCTGGTCTTTTCCTATTGATTTGCTGAGGCATTTTTTAAAGGAAATTATTTTTTTTCATAAATGTTGGAAATATGTATCTTTCCTTGTGTTTATGATTTTAGTGCATTTTCCCATTTGATAGTTTTAATTTGCATATATAGTCAAATTTATCCCTCTTTCTCAATATAGCTTCTAGGTTTTATGTCATGATTATTGAGTTCTCAGCTCTAATAGTATTTTCAAAATAATGAGAATTTATCTTATTCTAATAACTTTGTATTTTCTGTTGAAATTTGGATTCATCTGTAATTTATTTTGTTATAAATGGTGAAATAGGATTTCACTTTTTTTCTAACCAAACTTCATCCATTTTTATATTTCTTCATCCCCACTAATTCTAAATTTTCCTTCTGTGATAAACTAAAACCACTTATACCTATTTAAATCTATTTCTGGATCCTATATTCTATTCTACAAATCTGTTTTAGTGTTTTTCACTGACATCAAATTGTTTTATTTATTTTCATAAATTCATAATCTTTTAATAGTTCATAGGAACAGAACTCTAATTTTGAACTCTTTAAATTTTCTTCTTTCTTTATGATCTCCTTGATCATTCAGTCATGTTTATTACAAATATGGCCTTTTAGACATTATTTTCCAGAGATAGCTTGCTTTGGAGCAAGTAGCTAAAATAGTAATCTAAAATTTGAATTCAGTTTTACATTTGACTTATTTTTCCAGGTAAAATTGAGCAAGCTTTCCATGTTATGCTATAATTCTATAAAATGACAGTATGAGGAATAGAAGCTTAGTAAAAGTCATATGGGATATCTCTGCATTTTTTCTTATAATTGCACATGAATCTGCAATTATAAAAAAATTTGAAAGTTTAAAATACTGCTAATCTAATGTCTGATATATAGCGGATGCTCAATAAAACGTAACTTTTCTGTAACATTCCGTATCTCCCTTCAACATAATTTCTTCAGTTTATGGGTGGGAACTCCTAAATACATCTCTAAGGCAAATCAAGTTTAGCTTTGAATTAAACCATAAATTGGTGTTATGTTCCCACATATTCAGGAGACCTATGTGAAAAATAGCTACAGAAATTAAGAAGTGAGAAAATAAGCACTATATTATAATAGCCAGTTACTGGATCACAGGATGTTTCTCAGCATAGCTTTTTATCTTTTCAGTAATTCCAGGTTTTGATGTTTTCTTCTCACTTTGTAATTTCTCCACAACCCACTAGCACTTCTCCCCTTCCCAAACTGTAAGAAATAGAGTATATGCGGATGTCATGTAGTTTTGTTCCTGTATTTTTGAAGCCAGAACATTTTTTTTGCTTAGCGCCATTCTCTGAAAAGCAGATTACTGATAAGGCCAGTTCTAAGAAAAATTGGAATGTAAGTAAAGCTTGTCTTGAATCCCAACCTTGTTTTCCTTTCCAATACTTCTACTTCCTCAGCCCCCAAGGAAATCCTGGCAGGGATTGAGGAGTGTGCAGTTAGTTTCCTTTTGCTTCTTAGAATCCCTTCTAATGTCAAATAATTCAAACCAGCTCTTGGTCCATGTTCAACATGCATTCACCCACCTGCCATATTGTCAAAACTTACTTTCCTTCTGTCTGTGGAAGTCTTACTTCCAAACTTCTGTTTAATTTTCATATTCAAAATATTCTGTGTGAAACATAAAGGGTCCTTGAACTGAGCAGTGTATTGTGGAACTAGATGCTGGTATAAACAATCTGGTAGGTTAATAATCTTTCTATTATTATATGTGAATCAATTTATATATGTTCCAGCCAAAGGAGAAGAAAGTTATTGTTTGCTCTTTTAGAGGCTAAGAAAGGATAAGGAATAAATTCAACAGAAATGCACATTGGGAAATTCCTTTTGTACTGACCAGACTGAGGATTTATAAGATCAGGAGTTGTTCAACAAGATCAGTGGTTGTTTCTGCTCCATTTCACAAAATGATCTGGCCTTTGGCCAGGAAGAGGGAGACAGTTGAAGCAAAAACAAAAACACAAACTCCTAAGATGAGTGATTGAACAATAAGACGAATGGATAATAGAGGCGACTCTAATGCTGAAAAATCACACTTATTTTAGAGATGAGATAGAAAAAAATAAAACCACTGGCCTCTTAAAGGAAAACCCCCAAGTGCTTTTGATACCCAGCTAATCAAAGCAAATTCTCAATCAAACTTTAGCAGTGAATTAGATTCAGATCCCAATGAACAATCTGGTCAAAACCTAAGCACTGACTCAGGAGTAGACTCAACTACATTTAGCAATAATTAAGAGAATCTAAGAAAAGTATTATTTTGTTCGACTGGCATTTATTTCTACTAAAAAGAGTTCAAACTTTAAGTTGTTTAGAAACTATTGCCTCTTATAAATTCAAGTGCTTCTTATAGAACATTGCATCTTGCAGGAAAATACTAAACACAAATTTGTCTGTCTCAATTATAATTAACAAGCCCAAATCTTAAACCTGGAAAGACATGGCCAAATAAAGTGGTATTAAGGATAAAAACTTGGATTTAAGTCACAGCTTAGTTATTAACTAGCTAGCCATGGTATCCTAAGCAGTTCACTTAGATTATCATTTAGATTACTAAGCAATAAGGTTTTGGGGGAAATTAGAGATGTGTATAAAATGATTAGCACTATGCCAGGGACACTGCATAGCATGTACCTAATGAATGGCTCTGACTTATGATTTGGGCACATGTCAGGCCCAATTTTCAGAAATTTGCTTCCAAGTTCATCTCTATGAATCTTAAAGAAACCTATTTTCCAAATTAATTTTCCAAATTCAAATGATGATACAGACAATGGTATGTTTCCTTTCCCTCAGAGACAATCATCTGCTTTGCAGCAGCTGGGACTGCACTCCTGCTGAGGTAGTCTGACTTCGTGGGAGTCCTTCCTTCATTTGACAGCATTTTTCCAGAAATATACTTCATTCATGCAACATCTGTTATGGCCTAGGTGCAGCACTGCATCAGAAAATATATTCCTTGTTTTAAGGAGCTCATGACAACTCATGACTATTTAACATAACAAAAAAATTTTTATAGATCATTAAAACATTTGTCTTCTGATAGTGTATAGAAAAACTAAATTTAAGTAAGTAAATATATATATATGGCCAAATAAAATGGTATACACATATATATATATGTATGTATATATATATATATATGTATATATATATATATATATATATGCTTTATAGTCAATTCATGTATGTCATATACTATGGTTCTTGTAAAGAAAATAGAAACCATGCCAGTTGTTTTTATAGAAAGAATTTAAGATAGGAATTTTGCTAAACAGGTATTAGAAGAACTATAGAAAGCATAAAGAGAATATTGAGATAACACAGAGATAGTAACTGTAGAAAGCAGCTACCACCACTAGGGCTAGATTAAAAAAGAGAAATTATTGGAGTTATGAGAAGTAAAACTTCAGTGGTCCCACAGAGCTATGACCCAAAAATCTGCAGAAGAGATGCTATATGGCTGGTATTGATAGCTCAAGAACTCTGGGGAGGGTCCTAGTAGAGTGAGGACTCAGCTGGGGCAGGCATCTGTGAGGAAGAGGGGTTGAATATGGGATCATGGAGAAAAAAACTGGAAAATGAAATCTGCTGCTCCTGAAGCTAGCCACTGTTCCTGCTGGGACAAAGAACCAATGTTGAGACCACAGCAACAGGAACCAAAAACCAATAGGAAGAGCTTGTCCCTTTTCTTCCTCCTCCCTTCTCATCAGCTTCTGTTAGCAGACCTCAAGGAACAGGCAGGCAAACCAGCAACATGGCCTACACCATCCCAGCTGCTCCATCGAAGAGTGGAGTTTAGAGGAGTGGGTTTAAAAAAATAATAGCTTAATAAACCACATACTATTTAGTTTTTAATAATCTGTTTTTCTCACAGAAATTCCACTTACAGTTGTCTTGAGCTAGGATAAAAGTTTTGCCCAACTTCAACAATGATATGTATTCATGTATCGATTGAGCTAGATAACAAAGGAGATATTTCTTTCAAGTATCTGAATGTCAAAAAACCTTGACTCTAGTGCTTTCTCTACCAGTATATGATATTAGAAAAATAAACTTGAATAAAAATATGTTATTGTTTTATTTCTTGGAAGGAATCATAAAGATCATGTAATAACATTCATTTGTTTTTTTGGAGTATTTTAGTAATTTTTATATGATAAGAATTTTTTACATCCATATGCCCCTCCCCCCTTTTTGTTTTGCTTTTATTACAAGGGATAGACCAAATGACCTTAAAGTTATATCTAACTCATGCTTTTTTCAAATCATCATTCTGTCAACACCCTCTCCACACAAACACACACACTAATCACACCTAATCATCCAGTAAATATATAACTAAATGGTAGGCATTTTGCTAACACCTAAAAGCAGAGTTCCTAGCTTCAGGAATATTAAAATCTACTGAGGAGACAGAAAAAAAAAATAACAGACTATGATACTGTTTTAGGTGTTCTGAGGAAGGTTTTAGGTAAACAAGGAGAGGGACACTTAATCCAAACCAAACGTGGTACATGAGTTGAATCTTTAAGAAAGAATGAGAATTAGGAAGCCAAGAAGAATAAGCAGGGGAAAAAAGGTGGTGCTAGGGGGGCAACTGGAAGCTATTCCAAGTTGAGATCAGTGTGTGCAAAGGTTAGTATGTGAAAGGAAGTTGTTTAGGTCCCCACCAGGACTGGCATAAAGCCAAAGCAGATCACAATGTATGTCAGGATGCTTCTAGCTACCACTAAGAAACTCCTGGATAGCAACATTTTTCAAGCACTATTATTTCACATAACAAGCAATCTAAAAGAAGGCAGTTCCAGAGTTGGTTAATTAGGCAGCTTAACAATTTCAGGGCTCCTCCTCTGTGATTCTTTGTGGATTCCCCACTTTGTAATTCTCTGGCTTCTCTTGTCATAACTCCAAGCCTCATATTCTAAACACAGTGTCTTGCAGTGGCAAGAAAAGGCAGACCTTTCTACTTATACATCTCTCCCTTTTTAACAGGGAGAATCATCTTTCCTAAAACCTTTGTAGAAGCCTGGGTTTCCCCTCAATAAAATAGCCTAGAGTAAGCATCTGCATGGAGGTTGTTATCTTGCAGATTGTGTGTAACAGGGAGGCTGGAATGATTGAAAGGGGAGGAACGAAAGCCAGTACATTATTAAGCTGACCACCACTACAGGCAATTGTCACTTGGTCCCACTATAGTCCTCTGAAATACCATGTACATTGGCCTTCGGACTTGTTAGTCCAACACAAAAGGCAACATTTTTCTTTCAGCTCCTATCCTTCATTAGACCAGGGTTGACCTGGGAGGTTAACTCCATTCCACTTCCAATTCTATGAAGGCAGGGATATGGATGAGCACATTGCTGAAGGCATTCCACAGGGTGGGAAGAGATGGTCTAAACCAAGCAAGAAATGCATGGTGAGCATCAAGTGTGTGCACTATATTTGAATATACATTTTCTTGTTGTAGCAATAACAAAAAGCATAGATATGAATTGAGAGAATGAGGCAGGACCTATTATGTCCAACACATCTCCCAATGGGCTGTTCCTCAAGCTCCCAGTGGGCTGTTCCTCAAGCTCCTCTGGTAAGGTTTACATCTTGACCCATCTCATAGCTACATTGGTAACAGAAGGTAGTGTTGGAAGAGAACAGCAGACTCATTTTCCAAAGTATCAGATCAATAAATAATACCTAAAAACAACAATAAAAAAGTAGCACCTTTTTATTTTTAGCTAAAGATGTTAAAGATGTAAAGGAAAATTACAAAAGAAACAGTTCAAAATTTTGAAAGAATTTATCTTTTCAGAATAAGAAAAGGGGGTGCAGAGCATCACTGATATTTTTTACTTCATAGTCTTTGACTCCTTCAACAAAGTTTATATTTAACCTTGATTTTAAAAATATAAATTGAAAAATCATTTGTGGAAACTAACAGACACCTGTGTTAGCTTACATAATTCATCCACTTTCTGCCTTCAGGAACTGTAGGTGGCCCTCAAGATGGCTAAGTGTGGGTGGAAAGAGCAGACAGAGTAAGAGAACACTGCTAGAGCACCGTGCCTAGCTTCCAGAAGAGAGTCAAGAGGTGCCTAAGAGAGAAATAGAAAGCGAGAAGGAAAAGAAACATGAGGAAAGACAAATTTTGTAATAGCAAATTCTGACTAGTTTTACCACCATGACCACTTCCCCTCTGTGGTACCTTGGAAAGTGCCAAGCAGAGAAATCAACCTGGATCTTTCAGTTTAGAGACCTTACTAAGAAATATTTTTGATATAATTACAATAAGGACAAGAAGTGAAACCTTGGCCTGGTTTGATTTTATCTTTCCATTCTTGATTGCAAGAAGATATTAAATAACGAGATCATATTGGAATCTTAAATGTCAAGATTGTGCTAGACACATAAAAAGCTCCTCTGATAAATACTTACTGTCCCAGACAACAGAACAACAATCAACCTTGCTAGATCTTAAATTATTTAGTGCTCAAATCTCTTTAGTATACATTAGATGAAAAGTGAAGGAGATGATAATTCTCTCCAGCAAAAAGAAAATAGTCAATGGATTTCTGAATTAAATATGCCAGAATATAATCTCCTTTAATATAAATTGTTAAAATTCATCTTTGTGTCCCCAGTGCTTACTATAATGCCTTGCATGTAGGAGGTACTTAATTATTGTTGAACCGAATTAAACTCCATTGAAGAGTGGAATTTATTTGGCATGTTTCCCAGTTATTCTAGCCCTTATTTACTCTTGCCTCTATTTATCACTTACGCTTGTGGGCAAACTGGCAAATTTTTTTAATACCCTATTGGAAAACTATAATGAAGGAGAAGAGAAATAAGGTGACAGGGTGGGGTGAGGGGCAGGGAAAAGGGGAGGGAAAATAGAGAGAGAAAGGAGAAATGGTAGAGGAAGAGGAGGGAAACAAAGGGAATTCTGTCTTTGAGTAGGGTCCCCAAGGAAAAATCAAGGGTAGGAAGTAAAGAGTAAAGAGTGATTAAAATCACCTTCTCAATTTTACTCAGCCAGTGAGTTGCTATTCCATTCCTGTTTTATATCTTTTTTTTTTTTTTTTTTTGGTACCAGAGTTTGAACTCAGGGGCACTCGACCACTGAGCCACATCCCCAGCCCTATTTTGTATTTTATTTAGAGACAGAGCCTCACTGAATTGCTTAGCACCTTACTTTTTCTAAGGCTGGCTTTGAACTCTTGATTCTCCTGTCTCAGCCTCCTGAGTCTCTGGGATTACTCACCCAGCCTATGTTACATCTTCTTAATACTTTCAATTTCTCCCACTGGCCTCATTTTAAAAAATCTTGCCCACTGTAAAATTTTACCTAAAAAAAAAAAAGTCTTGAATGCCAATGCTATTATTTAAATCAAAATATCTCTACCTCCTAATTTCTTCCATTGCTTTTCTTAAAAGTTCTGGTATCAAAGAGATTGGTTCAGATGCCGTGGAAAACAAGGCTTTATTTGCGGTGACTGATTGATCTTCAATACAAACTAAACACAAAATTCAGCAGTGGAATGCCACGAACAGGACAATACCAGGCTTGAGAGGACAGAAGCACAGCATCTTGGATTGAATTTGAACCCCCTTCTGTTTTTAATGTTTGTCAGCCTTTGGTGGAAAAATTTTGTTTGAATTTTGAACAAGTGAGTTGGGGTCCTTGGAGAAATTCCAGATAATAGAAACTGAAATGACTACAGAATAATGGAATGAGAACCAGGATGACATTCCAAAAGAGCTGAGATCACATGTCAAGAAAGAAAGAAAGAAAGAAAGAAAGAAAGAAAGAAAGAAAGAAGGAAGGAAGGAAGGAAGGAAGGAAGGAAGGAAGGAAGGAAGGAAGGAAGGAAGGAAGGAAGGAAGGAAAGAGAAAGAAAGAAAGAAAGAAAGAAAGAAAGAAAGAAAGAAAGAAAGAAAGAAAGAAAGAAAGAAAGAAAGAAGGTATAATTAGTCTTCTGAATATTATTCAATAAAATAGGACTGATGGTGATTATTTTTTGATTGTATTAAGGAAAGCACAAATGGAAATAAGCTTTAGTATCAACCAAAATTATGTAAATTGGAGGAATTTCTTCACTCTAAGTTTAGTGAAACCCTAGATTGCTTTATGATAGCAAAGCCATTCAAGTCGGTCTCAGATAAAAGGATACCTCCTGATGAATTTTGCCACAGATATCTAAGAAAACAAATTTACTTTTGGATCACAATTCTATTTCATATGCTAATGCCTCTGAGGTAGTGTGTTAGCACATGGTTTTCTCGCCTAGCTATTCTATATAGACATCTGCCTTCTTTTGGAGTGGAGAACATCTACTAGGTACATTTGTTGTGGGGCAGGTTGCTCAGAAAACACACCAAGTCCCAGTTTTGGCCAAATTGAAGAGTCTTTATTTAGCCAGCAGGCCAGCAACTACTCCACACAAGACCCATAACTGTTTCTGCAAGGAACAGCCCCAGACCTGAGCATTTTAGGATATTTAAAGGCAAAACACCACATTTGGGTTGACGTAGCTACAAGATACAGAAGCTGAATTGGGCAGTTAGTGAGACAATGCAATGGGTACATTGGTATTTCCTGAAGGACTTTCCTGTTTGGCATAGATAGCAGCAAGCAAGCAGAAGAAAAGTGGGTCAAAATAACCCTAGTTCAGAACAAGTTAGAGAACAGTTACTAATGTCTAGACAGTCAGTCTCTGACAAAGTACATTGCCCAAGAAAAATGGAAACCAAAGAGAACAATTTTACATTGTATAAGAATTGCTATTTTGTGTTGCCGATTATGTTATACTAGGTAACTATTAACCAGTACAGAGGCCGGGCTTTCCCATGAGAGAAGCATTTTTTACATGATATGGAATCTCAGGGTAAAATGGAGTCTGTTTGTTCATTGCCCATATAGCCTGGCCCATAACATATTATCCACAGTGTCCAGCCAAGACATTGCCTTCTTTAAGGGACATAATTGCCTTCTTAAAAGGGCTTAATTCAGAACAGTGAATTTTACAAATCCAATCTCTTTCTTTCTCATGCTAATTAGTCAATTCATAGCCTAGGTTTTCAGGGACGCCACATTTTGCTAAACTCCAGGTTTGATTCCAGTCTCCACTGACAACTGAACCTTGACTTACAAATTCCCATGAGTTTCACACACCAAAAATCTTTTAACAAATTTCCTTTGGGTAAAATTTTTTTACTTAAATCTTCCATCATTCTCATTACCTTCCTATTCTCACATATAGGTTATAATAATATTCATTTGTATTATATAATATTCATTCATTTTTCTTTTGTATTCTAAAACTAATCAGGCTTATCTAAAATTCACTTAGAAACACAAATTTTCACCACATACTTTTGATAATCTAATGGAAAAGTGAGCAATTCATAACTAATAGGAAAGTAGGAAAGTCAGAGTGGTTGGCATTTTTCAAATCTCTACTTGGCACCTGCTATTATCTTAGGCCCTCCTATTTTTAATTTATTTATTTTTGTTCGTTTTCTGCTTTAATATGGTATAATTGACAATTAGCATTTTATAGATTTAAGGTATATATTTAGACATTTAAGGTATACAACACGCTGATTTGATATCTGTATATATTATGAAATGATTACCTCAATCAAGTTAGTTAACACATCATCCTCTCACATAGTTATCAACTGTGTATGTGTATGTGTGTGAGTGTGTGTGTGTGTGTGTGTGTGATGAGAACATTTAAGATTGAGCTCAGAAAATTTCAAATGCACAAATGTTTTGGCTACTGAGTTCCTTATGTATTTTAGATATTAAACCCTTATAAGGTACATGTCTTGCAAATATTACTTTCAGAAATACTGTGAAATTAGTAGGAGAAGTGAGCAAAGGCAAATGAAGGAGGTAAAGCCATTTAAAACTTCTTATCTTTTTAATTAAAAAGAAAGACATAACATTCTTTCAAAAGATGAGGAAGAGAGAAGAGAGATCTGAAACAGTCAGAAAATGCAAGTATGGAAGTTGTAATAGCCTGAAGGAGAGAGTATATTGATGTTGTTATTGCTTCATATATGTTAAGAATGAAGACAAGTGATTAAGTTGTGAGAGAGAGGCAATAACTTTCCCCAGGTTATGATAGGTATGTCTGAGTACCCCCCAGAAACCTGACTATAGTTTTCTTCTATATTAAGCTGGCAGAGCAGAGCATAGTACACCTGTTTCCTACTTCCTGCCCTGACTAACAATTTGCCTTTTACATTCTAGAGTCTACCATTCCATAAAAGCACCTGATTAAGTGCTCAATGAACAAAATGAGATAATGATACAGCATCCAAATGAGTCACTAAGAATTTAAACAAACCACAGTCTAAACCTTAGGAAAACTGTTTGCAACAGCCCATATTTATGAGGAAGTGAGGAGGGGTAGAAAGCATAATGTAATCAGTGTACAATATGATCGTGTTTGCGCAGATAAAAAAAAATCCTACTGAGATGTCAGAAATTTCATCAACAGTATGTCAGTCTGCCATGTTGATTTTAATCAGCTGATTTCTTAGTACCACAAAACCATCCTGCTGAAATAACCTTCTGAGATATACTAGCCCTGTATTCTCATTTTTTAGGCAAAGAAACCCAAACTTAAAGTTGTTAAGAAAATGTTCAGAAGTTTTATTTTTTTTCATGCTCTTCTTCTATAGTCCAGATTAGCAAAAATTATGTCTTGCAAATATATTTTCCAGGTCAACAAACTACCTTCTTATTCTGTTGATTGTTTCTTATGCTCACCTTTGTAGTTCAATGTGGCCCCATGTGTTTATTTTTGCTTTTGTTACCTGTCATATCCAAAAAAAATCATTGCCAAGACCAATGTTAAGAAGCTTTTATCCATTTATTTTCTTTATGGAATTTTATGGTTTCATGTGTTACACATAAGCCTTTACGCCATTTTTAGTTAATTTTTGTGAATGGTATAATGTAAGGATCTGATTTTATTCTTTTTACATGTGGATATCCAACACTGGGTACTGAAGAGACTAACTGTTCTCCATTGGGTATTCTCGGTAACTATGTCAACCATATATCTTTAGATTAATTTCTGGGATCTCAATTCTTTTCCATTGGTCTTTGTGCCTGTTTTTACACAAGCACCATAATGTTCTGATCAATAAACTTCGTAATATTGTTTAAAATTAGAAGGTGTGAGCCTTTAGCTCTGTTCTTCCTTCTCAAGATTGCCTTAGCTATTGAGGTTCCATATGAATTTTGGGATTATTCTACTTCTGTAAAAAATGCTGTTGGAATTTTGATAGCAATTGCATGAAATTTATAGCTCACTTTGAGTAGTATGGACATTTTGACACTATTAATTATTTCAATTTGTGAACATCAGATACCTTCCCATTTCTTGTGTCTTCTTCAATTTCTTTGATCAGTGTTAGACTTTTCAGTGTACACATATTTTGCCTCCTTGATTAAATTTACTACAAAGTATTTATTATTTTTGATACTACTATTAAGTGAATAAAAGTTGCAAGTGAAAATTGGTGCTTCTGCCTACTGAGTAGCTTTAAGTGTTGCTTATTATCTTATTGGTGAGGAACTAATCACATATTTCCTTTTAAACAATAAAGGTTTTTTTCACAATCTTTTATCAATATACTTCCAACTGTCCAACAGTTTAATTTAACAAATATTAAGTACCTAACATGTGTGAAGCATCAGGTATGTTAGAACAATAGGGCAAGCTCCTATAAAGAGCTCACTGTTTAAAGACTGGTGGGCATCCAAATTGCAGATATAAATGGTATGGAAGACTATGTTCGGGGTAAGTTTTATTATTCTAAGTTGTCCAAAGAAACAGAGCCAACAGGAAAGACAAAGGTGCAAAGTGATTTATTATAAGAATTGGCTCATCTAGTCATTGAAGCCAAGCAGTTCTGCATTAGGCTGTCTGCAAGTGGGAGAACCAGAAAAGCAAGTGGTGTATTTCAGCCCTGAGAACCATGGACTCTGATATCCAAAGGCAGGGAGAGACAAATGATTCAGCTTAAGAGAAATATTTTTCCCTTTTTCTACCTCTTTGTTCTATTTGAGTGGGGCCTCAATGGGTACAAAGATGTCTACCAACACTGGTGAGGGTGATCTGCTTTGCTAGGTCTACCAATTCAAATACTAATCTCTTCTGGAATCACCCTCCCAAACACAACCAGAAATAATGTTTTATTGGTGTTGGACACCCCTCAACCCAATCAGAGGCCAGGAGAAAGGGACAATATATTCAAAATATTGAAAGAAAACTTCCAGCCAAGGACACTATACCTGGCAAAGTGTCCTTCGAAATGAAGGGAAATAAAAACTTTCCTAGACAATCAAAATCTGAGGGAGTTCACTATTATACTTTCTTTGCAATAAGTGTTAAAGCAGTTCTTCAAGTTGAAATGCAAGGACACCAATTCACAACACAAAACCACAAATGTATAAAATTCATTGATAAAGGTGAATATATACAGTTGTCCCTTGGTATCATATGGGGACATTTCCAGGACCCCAGCAGATACCAGAATCCACACATGTTTGAGTTCCTTGCATAAAATGACATTTCTTTTGCATATAGTCTCTACACATCCTTTCTAGATTTCTTATAATACCTAGTAAAATGTAAATACTATTCTGGAGTTAGTGGAACACACAACTTTCATGCTGATGTGGAATGCCTTTAGGTAGTGGATCAATCTAGAAGACAATTTGGACTCAAATTCTGCTGTCCATCTAGGGAATGTTCTTTCTGATGAATCCAGGGAATTCTTGCCAATTTGGACAGTTTGTGGAATGTACTTAAGCCCAGGGCTGTTGAATGGCTATCAATTACTGTTTTACAGAGAACAATCTATAGTCCTGAGAAGTTCTAATAAACAAAAGCCAAGTCAAAACATTATGTTTCTCAACTACCATATACCTAGTTGTGGATATGTGATTAGTTTCTCACCAATAAGATAATAAGCAACACTTAAAGCTGCTCAAAAGTACCCAAGTAAGTAGGCAGAAGCACCAATTTTCACTTGCAACTTTAATTCTTTTTTTCAATTTGGAACTTAACACAATGGCTGAAATAGAAGGTAACCTTGAGGATGGAAATCTGTCTGTAGGTTAGTAGAACAAAAGATGGGAGCAGAAGAGATTTCTGGCTGTGGTAGAATGAAAATGTCTATGAAATTTCTTAGTAAATATAGTAAAAAGTTTAGCAAAATTGTCTAAAGCTATCATTTGGGGACCATGGCAAAATATAATTTTGTATTATTTTTTATGAAAAAATATTGTTTTTATTTACATAAAAACATTAAGAATCTATGAGCCCTGAACCTTCAAAATGGCAGACTAGAGAATGTCACTTTCCTTGGTGCTCCATAGGTGAAGTCAAGAATTCAAACATGCAGTTTCTTAGCCAGGTGAGAGAGAGAAATTATTCTGGGAATTAACTCTGGATATTCAAAATAAATCAGGGAATTAGGCTGTTAGATATAACAAAATCCCCAGCACTGCTGGGGCTGTCAGTGGAAGCAATCTCCCCTGCACTAAAATAGTGGAGCTATACATCAATTAGAGGAACCCCCAATTTATCAGGTCTGAGGTGTGTTTGGAGACATAGATGAAAGATCAAAGACATGGCATAAACCATTATGGAAAGCCATATGAATATTCCTCAGAAAACTTGGAATGGAACTATGATTTGAACCAGCTATCCCACTTCTCAGTTTATACCTGAAGGACTTAAAATCAGCACACTACGATGACACAGACACATCAATGTTTATAACAGCTCAAATCATAAAAGCTAAACTATGGAACCAATGTACGTGCCCTTCAACAGATTAAAAAATGTAGACTATATACACAATGAAATATTACTCAGCCTTAAGGAAGAATAAAATGATGGCATTTGCCTGTAAGTGGATGGAATTAGAGAATATCATGCTAAGCAAAATAACCCAATCCCAAAAAACCAAAGTCCAAATATTTTCTCTGATACATGGATGCTAATTCACAATAAGGGGTGGGGTAGGAAAGAAGAGAGATAATTTGGATTAAGGAGAGGGGCGTGAAGGGAGGGGCAGGGTATTGGGGTAGGAAGTACCCTATGTGCACATATGATTACACAACCGGTGTGATTCTACATCATGTACAGTCAAAGAATGAGAAATTATACTCCATTTATGTATGATGTGTCAAAATGCATTCTACTGTCATGTATAATTAATTAGAACTTAAATAAATAATTTTTTTTTATTTATTAGACACTGCACTACTAACCTGAAAGGTGTCTTGCACAATATTGTGTGGAGGGATAGAAAGAAAGAAACCACCCCTCTCTTGGCTACCAGAGGATTCATAGGAAGGAACTATTTTGCAGTTCCAGCATGGGGAAATGGCAACAGGAGCATCTGAATAATTAAAAATGTGACCAATCCTAATAACATGTGGGAAACCCACAGCACATGGCATACTAAAATTCATGATGAAAAGGAAAATATCACCGTGGACACCACTGAAATACAGATGCTAATCACAAACTACTTTGAAAATCTATACTCCAATAAAATAGAAAATCACAAAGACATCAACGAATTTCAGGAGACATGACCTACCCAAATTGAATCAGGAGGACATAAAAAATTTAATTTAGATAAATTTCAAACAATGAAATAGAAGATGCTATCAAGAAAGAAAAGCCCAAGACCAGATGGCTTCTCAGCCAAGTTCTAAAAGACATTTATATAAAAAAAAAAGCTTATACCAATAATCTTCAAACTATTCCATGATGTAGAAAAGGAGGGAACCCTTCCAATCTCATCCTATGAAGCTAGTATCACCCTGATACGAAAACCAAACAAATACACAAGGAAAGAAAACTTCAGGCCAATATCCCCGATGAACATAGATGCAAACTTCTTTTTTATGGAGGGTGTACCGGGATTGAACTCAGGGGCACTCAACCACTGAGCCACATTCTCCAGCCCTATTTTGTATTTTATCTTAAGACAGAGTCTCACTGAGTTGCTTAGTGCCTCACCATTGCTGAGGCTGGCTTTAAATTTGTGATCCTCCTGCTTTAGCCCCATGAGCCACTGGGATTACAGGAATGTGCCACCACACCCAGCTGCAAAAATTCTGAATAAAATTCTGGCAAATAACATACAAAAACATATTTAAAAGATATTGCACCACATTCAAGTGGATTTCCTTACAAGGATGCAAGTTTGGTTCAACATATGGAAATCAATAAATGTAATTCATCACATCAATTGAGTTAAAGATAAGAATCACGATTATCTGAATAGATGAAGAAAAAGCACTTCACAAAATTCAACATCTATTCATGCTCAAAACACTAGAAAAACTAGGGCTAGTAGGAATATACCTCAATGTTGTAAAAGAATTACACACACACACACACACACACACCACACACACACACAAAAAAAAAAAGTTGTAAAAAAATATGCTAAACCCAAGGCCAACATCATTCTAAATGGAGGAAAACTGAAACCATTCCCTCTAAAAACTGGAAAAACACAGGGATGCCCTCTTTCACTACTCCTATTCAACACAGACCTTGAATCCTAACCAGAACATTTAGACAAAAGAAATTAAAGGGATATGAATAAGAAGAGGTCAAATTATTTCTACTTGCCAACAACATGATTCAAAAAACTCCACCAGAAAGCTTCTTAAACTCATAAATAAATTCAGCAATGAAGCAGAATATAAAATTAACGCCCATAAATCATTTGCATTCCTAAACATCAATGAAGAATCAACTAAAAGAAAAATTAGAAAAAATATCCCATTCACAATAGCCTCAAAATAAAAATGGGAATCAATCTAACAAAAGAGGTGAAAGACTTCTACCGTGAGAACTAAAGAACACTAAAGAAAGAAATTGAAGAAGACTTTAGAAGATGCAAAGATCCTTCATGTTCTTGGATAAGCAAAATCAATATTGTCAAAATGGCCATACTACCAAAAGTACTATATAGATTTAATGCAATTCCTATTAAAATTCCAATGATGATATTCATAGAAATAGAAAAGGCAGTCATGAAATTCATTTGGAAAAATAAGAGGCCCAGAATAACCAAAGCAATCCCTAGTGAGAAAAGTGAAGCAGGAGGCATCACAATATCAGATGTTAAATTATACTATAGAGCTATAGTGACAAAAATGGCATGGTATTGGCACCAAAACAGACATGAAGGCTAATGGAATAGAATAGAAGACACAGAGTCATATCAACATAAATACAGTTATCTCATACTAAACAAAGTTTCCATAAACATACATTGTAGAAAAGATAGCCTTTCCAACAAATGGTTCTGGGAAAATTGGAAATCCATATGTAGTAGAATAAAATTGAACCTCTACCTCTCACCCTGCACTAAATTCATCTCAAAGTGGATTAAGGACCTAAGCATTAGACCAGAGAACCTGTGCTTACTAGAATAAAAAGTAGGCCCAACTGTCTACTATGTTACCTTAGGAACCAACTTCCTCAACAAGACTCCTAAAGCATAAGAAGTAAAATAAAAAATCAATAAATAGATGTTATCAAACTAAAAATCTTCTTCAACAGCTACAGAAACAATCAAGAACATTAACAGAGAGTCTACAGAATGGGAGAAAATCTTTACCACTAGGACATCAGATAGAGCATTAATCTCCAGGATATACATAAAACTCAAAAAACTTAACACCAAAAACAAAACAAATGAACAAACAAAACCCAGCAAATAACCCAGTCAAAAAAATGGGCTAAGGAGCTGAACAGATACTTCACAGAAGAAGATACACAATCGATCAATAAATATATGAAAACATGTTCAACATCTCTAGCAATTACAGAAATGCAAATTAAAACTACACTGAGATTTCATCTCACTCTAGTTAGAATGGCAATTATAAAGAATACAAGTAAAAATAATGTTGGCAAGGATGTGGGGAAAAAGGTATAGTCATACATTGCTGGTGGGACGACAGATTGGTAGCAGCCACTCTAGAAAGCAAAATTGAAATGGAACAACCATCTGACCCAGTTATCCCACTCCTCAGTTTATACCCAAAGGACTTAAAATCAGCATACTAAAGTGACACAGCCATTTCAATGTTAATAGCATTTCAACTCACAATAGTCAAGCTATAGAACCAAACTAGGTGCCCTACAACAGAGGAATAGATAAAGAAAATGTGATATATATATACACAATGCAATATTACTCAATCATAAAAAGAATGAAATCATGGCATTTGCCAGTAAAGTGATGCAATTGGAGAATTTCATGCTAAGTGAAGTAAAAAAGTCCCCAAAACAATCATAACAGTTAAAAAGTTTTTTAAAAATCCAAATGCTACTAATTGGTGAACAGATGGAAAAAATGTGATATGTTTTTATATTATTCAAAATAAAAAGAAATAAAGAACTGAAACGTGAAATAACATGAATAAGCCTGGAAAACATTATGCTCTGTGAAAGAAATCACTTACAAAAGACACACATTGTTTGACTCCCTTTACTTGAATAACACAGAATAAGCAATTTTATAGAGACAGAATTTGGATCGCCTAAGTTTGGGATGAGGTGTTAGGAGCCACTGCTGAAGGATACTGAATTTTCTTTTGAGGTAATGATCACATTCTAAATTGATTAGAGTGATGGTTGCACAATTCTGTGCATATTAAAAACATTTAACTTTACACTTTAAGTGGAGAAATATATGATATGAGAATTATTTCAATATATCAGTTACTGTAAGGCCTAAAATATAGCCTAAATGGAAATTCTGAAATCAAAAATACAAAAACAAATGAAAACTTTAATTGCACTAAATGGCCAATTTGAGATAGCAAAAGAATCAGTAAACTTGAAGATAAATAAATGTAAATTATCTAATATAAAGAATAGAGAATATAGAAAGTGGTACAAAGCATTAGGTTGAAAATTTCCTCAATCATTGCAACCAAACAGCTCCATGAAACTGAATAAATACAAAAGAGATTTGCTAATAATTTATCATAAATCAAAACAGGTGAGACAGAAACCATGAGAAAATCTTGAAAGTAACAAGAGAAAAATTATTCATCATATACAGGGGACAAAATATAAATTAATGATTGAACTCATCAGAAACAATTGAGAACAGAAGACAGTGGAATGGATAAATGTAGAAACAAAGACAAAACTCATCAGGCAAGAATCTGATATACAGAAAAAGTATCATTCATAAATGAAGGCAAAATAAAGATATTTTCAGATGTAAGTTTTAAAAAATAGTTTGCTGTTGGGAGACTTCCCTATAATAACAAAGTTCTTTAGACTGAAAGGAAATTGCATCAGTTACTTGAAATCATAGAAAGAAATAAACAGCATCAGAAATAATAAACATGTAGGTAGATATTTTTTAAAGGATAAAAATATTTTTATCTTTTCTTTGATTTCCATTTAAATGCATAATATTAAATAAAACAATACACACAAAACAGAATTATTGGATTTATAATGTATGTAGACATACTAAAATAGCTCAAAGGTGTAGGAAAGAAGAAAATTAAACTATATTGGATTAAAACTTGTATTTTTCCAGAATTAACCCCAAATGGATTATAATAAGCCAAGTTACATATAGTACACCCTCAACTGACTACTGAAAAACAATTTCAAAAAACAAGTAAAAATTAAAAGAGAAAATTGGATGGTACACACAAAAATTATTTAACACAGTAGAAGGCAGAAAACAAGGAGTAACAGATCAAAAAATATACACAGCATACAGAAAGAAAAGAAAACTGGCAGGTGTAAATACATTTCAACAGTTATGTTACATATGAATAGACTGAGCATTCCAATCAAAAGATAAAATTGTTAGAATGAGTTGAAAAAAAAAAGGTAACCCAACTATATGTTGTCTATAATAAGTACGCTTGGATTCAAAGACACAGTGCAGAAAAATTAAAATAATGAGAAAGAAATATTATATATATATAGTAAACTATAAGAGAATTAAAAATGCTAAATTAATATCAAAATAGACTTTCAGACAATAACTATTAGTAAAGATAGGCAAATAAAGGCATTTAATAATACTTTAGAAGTATATTGCAATTATAAATTTATACCTGCCTAATTACAGACACCCAGAAGGCACAAAGCAAAAAAGACAGAATAAACAGAGAAATTGGCAATTCACTGATGGTAGCTGTGGAGTAATTCATAGAACAAATACAAATAAAACTAAATAAGGGTATAGAAAACTTGAATAACTATCAGAACTTCTGATTCAGCATTGATAAAAACACTGTATCAAACAACAACAGTTCCTACATTCCCATGAAATGCATACCTGGAACATTTCCTTGCACAGACCATATGTGAGGCCATCAAAAATTCTCAGTTAATGTAAAGATTAAAATCATACAAAATATGTTTTTTACTATCATGGACTTAAATTAAAAATCAATGACAGAAATGAATTTGGGAAATGCTCAAATATTCGTCAATTGAACAACACTCTTCTAAACAATCAATAGGTTGAAGAATAATCAAGGAGAATTAGGAAGTATCTTTTACCAAGTAAAATAAAACCACAAATGATAAAACTTATGGGACTGTCCTGTGTCTGAACTTATAAAGATAATTGAGTGATAACATGGAAAGATCAATGTGATTGAAAGAAAAGCTCACTGGTACTCACAATTCCTCCAGAAACAAGAGGCATGGCTTAACACAAATGGCTGTAGGAGGAACACCAAGTTCTAGCCAAGAGGCAGAAGCAAGAGGGAGGGGAAAGCATTGGGTCAGACCCTTTACTGGGGATTCTGCCACGGAACAAAACAGAGCATGGTGAACAGTTTAGGACTGGCTGGTTGAATACTTTGGTGGACTCTAAGCTGTAGTTGTTGTTACTAGAGACCTGGTACCTGTCCCTGGGATAATTAAGGTAAAAGAATATTATTTCCTGTAGGGGTCAAAGAGAGGGGAATATAGCTCTGGATTGGTTAGTGTGTAAATGGGAAACTTGCTGCACACTGAACCCTTTGCTATCTCTAAGACTGGTGAGCCTCAGGAGAGGTTTGTCAGATTGTAAAACAGCATCATAATTAAAAATATTCACGGTATAGGGATGCAGCTAAATGCATAGCTTTAAGACCTTAGATTGGAAAGAAAGATTCAAACATTTACCCAAAACGCTAGAAATAGAATAGAAAAATTAAGTCAAAAGTGAGTAGAAGGTAGGGAATAATGGAAATCAGAGCAGAAATTAATGATACAGACAACATAAAAAAAGATAAAAGATAAGTTAAACTAAAAGATTGTTCTTTGATCAACAAAAACTGATAAAACTTTACCTAGTCTTACAAGAAAAGCAGAGGAAAAAATCCTAATTTCCAAAATCAGGACTGGAAGATGGAATGACACTAGAAAACCTACAGAAATTAATAAGATAAACAGGGCTAATATAACTAACTTCACACCAACATGTATGAAGGCAGTCAATGCCAACACAGCTGGCATTACCACATTTAGTGCTTTTCAATTTCAATTTCAATTTCTAAATTATAGAAGCACTGTTAATTTAGTCATCATGTAAATATCACTTTAATTCTAAAGTTTGAATTCTAAAGTTTGTCATGATTTCTGTGACCAGGATCTCTGCCTCCAGCATTCCAAGTGATGGAAGATCTAAAGTCTAGGGCATTGGAGTTATCAAGGCTGTGTGCCTCACAGACTCCTTCAAATGCAAATGTCAGGATGTGACTTTCCTCTTGACCCCCATAGGACAGGTTGCAGAAAAACAATGAAACCATTACACATGTTCAGGAGTCTTCACTCATCAAAGACATTCTCCACTTATGAACTCATTTATTTTCCCTCCTATCTTGTTCCTATAAGGTAATTCCATAGATAAATTAGTGCTCAGTCCTCTGAAGCACTCTCACATATAGTAAGGAAATCTCAGTTTACAAAGGGAACACATGAATAAAGAATCCACAGCCTTTCAAAATTAAAAGTCTAGGTAGGAATTTCTAAAATTGTGGTATCCCATCCCATCACCATTACCATGCCCCACCCCCCAAAAAAAATGTTTTTCAAAATAGGGAAGGATAAGGGTTTACCTTCAATATAAAATTTGAAAAAATCCTCCCTATTATTATTATTTCATGAACAAACGTTTTAACATTAAAAAGATATAATATCACAATAATCATAAATTGAATTTATGTATTTTTATGTATTTTTTTTCTTAAAGTGAATAAATTTCACTTTAAGAAAAAAATACATGTGATATCATTTTTTATTTCTATATGGATCCACACAATGCTTTCATGGATCAGCTGAAGTTTACAGAAAACATTTGAAAATTGTTGTTTCAGATTTCAGAAATTTTATTCTAAAGTAGTGTTTACCCAAATGTGACATTTAAGATGATTTTGCAAAATAGTTCTATGTTCATAGTTCTATGAATTACTCCACAACTACCATCATTGAATTGTCAATTTCTCTGTTTATTCTGGGATTGGTCAATACCACATGTATTCATGTATACCCAAGACCCTGGGTTCAATCCCCAACATTAAAAGAGAGAGAGAGAGAGAAAACCAGACCAAGATCTTAGGTGGCATATGAGAAGTTTTCACAGTAGTCTAGACCTGAAAACAAATAACACTGAATGACAATTAAGAAACTTCTGTCTTTTTCCATTTCCCTTTAGTTTTTCTGATTAGAAAGGGAGACTCAATTCAGTACTAGTATTTTTATTTATTTATTTTATTGGTTGTTTTTAGTTATACATGACAGTAGAATCCATTTGACAAAATTATGTCTTATTCTAATTCTGACCCTAATACTTCTCCTTCTTTTTCCCTTTCCCCACCCCATGCTCCCTTCCCTCTATTGATCTTTCTGCCATTTACCCATAGTTTTTTTTTTTAAATTAACTCCATGTAATTTACACCGTGATGATATTCACTGTGGTACATTCATATATGTACATAGGAAAGTTATGTCAGATTCAGTGATAAAGAACAAGTGGACATCAATATCAAAGTCTGGAAAAAATGCATGCATAATTAGCTACAATTTACTAATTTTGCCTTAGTTCTATTATATTTATAATTACCTTCTTTTCATAGTTAACTGTTTAAAATAGTGATCCAGAATTTCTTCTTAAAACAAATATTTTAGGGTTTTTTAAAAAGTCATGTTATGTAAGCAAAATATATTAGGTAGGTTCATGATGTGATACACCAAAAGTCAGAAAGGTGTTATGTGAGTGACAGAGTAAATAGAAACTTAGCTATGTGAGGGCCTTACAGAAATACCTGGTACAGTGCCCTACCCTGGAAAATGAAACAACCTATTTAAGCCAGAACATCTTGTCTTGATCTCTTTGCCACCTCTTTGGTGTTGATTTATCTTCTTGCATTACCCTTGACCTGGCTAACCTGACCCTAAATATTACCTAGTCCTGTATCTCAAACTTTAATCCATATTACTGTGAAACTCCCTTGTCCTGTTCTGAATCCCCCATAAGCCCCAGTGCTCCCAGAACTGCTGCCTACCTAGTGTATTCTGTCAAAAGGACAGATACCATCCTGTTTTGAGTGCTTCATGCCACCTTTACTCACTCTTGGTGAACTCTGCCTAAGAGCCAGGTTGAATTGTCCATTTGAGACCTATTATCTAACTTCCATTCCAAATTTTAAAAGACAAGGTACAATTGATCATTTTTCACAAGAATTGACAAAAAAAAAATCGTTTCCCTTTTTTATAGTTTTATTGAACCAATCCAGTTCAGCTCATTGAACCAATCCAGTTCATCTCGGCCTAGTCATTAACAGCATCATTCTACAAACTTGATTTTTTCCCCAATACTGTTTCTTATCACAACAGATTTTGATTCCATGAAATAAAAGATCACTACAGCTTCCAGAATCAAGTCAAATAAAATCTCCTTTCAGCAGACAAAATATTCACTTTATTTCACTGTCAAGTCCATCAGAACTTGCTCCAGTTTTCAAATAGATTTACTTTCAAAGTCAGAACAGTTTTCTGACCCCAGAATCTCAAGCTTATTTTCTAGACTTTAAATAATTTGCGCAGGCATCGTGTTGAAAGGATCTTTGATTTACAGCCCATGCAATGTTTAAACTCTTTTCACCAAAAGCTCTTCACAGAAATAGTTTTCACTTAAGAATATGTTATACTGCTTGAAAATCTTATATAATCTTACATAGTATCTCAAAGGAATGAGAGATCACTGGGAAGTCTTACTCTCAGGCTGAAGCTTCTTCCTTCAATATCTTTAAGTGATGGATGGCTAGGATTGGTGAGATGTGTTATCTGTGGCAATGTAACCATTTATCTCAATGTCGAACTAACTAACCCATATAGAGATCAACTGATCACTTGGCCTCTTTATCAACCTGAGGAACTAGTACTAACAATTATGGGAATAAAACAGTTATTTGGGGAAGCTGCATGTCTTGGAATTAAAAAAAAAAAGTCATGTTACTTCATGTTACTCAGGAATCATTACAGTGATTACAAAATTACCAAGTTACATTTTAATAAAATTATATCTATATCTTCAGCTGTATCTCCTGACTTCTATTCAAAAGGAAGTAGAAGGGCATTATCATTTAATAGATGCTAGTATTTGTGCTAGGCATTTTTATCTATGTCATCTTATTTAACATTATAGATTTGTCAAAACCCACAGAACTGTATGACAGAAATAGCAAACCTTAACATAAACTAGGAAATTTAGTTAATAATAGTGTATCAATATTCACTTATCAGTTGTAATAAATGTACTACAATAATTCAAATGTTAATAATAGTGGAGAATTATGAAAGGTAAAAGTATATAGGAACTCTATTCTGCTCAATTTTTTTGGTATACCAAAAAACTGCTATAAAAATGATTTTCAAAACTAAAAATAAGAAAAAGATTCATCTTACACACACATTTAACTGTCTATTCATTGGCTTCCTGTTATCCCTACACTCAACTCCTGCCAGGCTTCCAAACCCCCCCCCCCACTTGATATGGACACAGCTCTTGTCAAGGTCAGCTGAGCCCTCTATCTTATTACATCAAACTCTCAATCCTCATCTTACTGGAATCACATGTCTAACATTAGACACATGAATCACAATCTCCTTGTTGAAACATTCTTTCATTTGGCCTTTAGGCCATCACTTTCACCTGGCTTTTCTCCCTTTTCCCTGGCATCGCCTTTTCAACCTTTGCGGTTTTTTTCTATACTCTGATGGCTTACCATAGAAGGGCCCAGAGAATCTTTCTGGATTCTTTTCTTCATCTACCTCAATTCCTTAGTGATTTTATTTAACCTGATGGCTTCAAATTAGGCTCTATGCTGGTGATTCTTAATTTCGTATCATCACACTCAGTCTCTCTCTAGACTTAAAACTATTTAATATCTTGGGTTATTCTGGGTTCTACAGTAAAAGAGAACCAACAGGGATAAGACACTGACTCACAATGTTGGAAGGTGAGAGGTCCAAGTCTGCAGTGTGAGCCAGACTTGAGCCAGAAGAGCCAACAGTACCTTCCAGTCTAAAAGTTGGCAGCGTGGAGGCCCAAGGAAGCTGAGGGTGCACCTCTAGTCTGAAGGTAGTCTGCTAGAGAATCCCTTCTTGCCTGGAAAGTATTTTTATTCCTCTCATACCTTCAACTAATTGGATGAGGTCCACTCACATTATATAAGTCAAACTATTTTAGCCAAAGTTCACCAATTTAAATATTAATGTCACCTCAAAACATCCTCCAAGTTGACATATCAGATTAACCATCACATGTCCCAAACATAATTTGTCCATGTATGCTCCACCTGATTTTTCCTCTGACTCAGTTGATGAGAACTGCAGCCTTCCACTAACTCAAGCCAAAACTCTTGGAGTTATTCTTGGGTTGTGCTTTCTCTTATACCACATACAGTTATTCTTCTCATCACTTCCACTGATAACACTATCAACCATACAATTATCAAGTCTCGCTAGGAGACCAGCAAGAGCTTCTTCGCCATCCCCTGGGTTTTTCTCTTAACTTCCTTTTTTCCTACTCTTTTCCAACTGTATTTTGCACGCCAGTCATCTTAACATTTCATTAAAGGTAGATTAAGATTCAGTAGACCCCAAGGAAGGGCCTGTGAGTCTCCATTTCTAATATATTCCAGGAGACACTAATGTTCCTGGTTCACAGAGAAATTGAATAGAAAAAGAAATCTTTCTGTTGTCCTTAATTTTATCAATTACCATATTTTAAAAATGCATGAAAAAATAGTTCCAATAAAAAATGTTCTAGTTGTTGGCAAATCTGTTTAAATGTGCTAGCATTTAAAGTTCTCTAAGTCAAAGTGATACTTTTAAAGCATAAATTAAATCATGTATGTTCTTTGCTCAAAATAATCCCATGGCTCCTCCCATTTCACTCAGTGTAAAAGTTATTCTCCTGGCAGTTATCCATGATCATAAATGATCCAATTGCTCCTCTTATCTCTTTCACCTTGATCTCATCTGCTCTCTCCCTTGTTCACTCCACTTCAGTAACACGGGTCTCCACAGAGTATCCAAGTAAGCTTTTCCATCAGCTCTTCCTTCTGCTAAGAGGAAGAGAAAAAGTCCATAGAGAAAAATAAAGCTGGGCAAAGAAGATGGGGGAAACCTGAGGGTGGAAAAAGCGGTCACAATTCAAACCCAAGGTTCTTCCCCAGCAAGTTTCCGCAGCTTTCAATGCTGGCTCCATTGTCAGACTATCAGTAAGTCTTACCCTAACTACCCTATTTTGAATTGTAACTGCTTTTTCCACCCTCAGGTTTCCCCCAGCATCTTTGCCCAGCTTTATTTTTCTCTATGGATCCTTAGCACCTTTATCATACTCCATAATTTATATACTCATTAACTGTCTTATTCATTTCTATCTTCAAATTTTATGGTGTTTGAGGTAAATGATTTTTTTCTACATACCCAGTGTTTTGCCTTCAGCATTGACAATAATCTTGAACATAGTACATATTCAATAATCATTTATTAAATAAATGATTTACTGAACAAGTATATTATAAAGCCCTTGTTTTTTCCAGGACATTAGACCCTCTTGAAAAAATTAAAAACTTACCTTAACAAAGCTTCAAAAGAAACTGATTCAAAGAAATTGCTCATATAAATTACACCTTAGTTGAGAAATAAATTTGGCTTTGATTTTGGAAAGACAAATGCAAGTAATGCTTATTAAATATATATAGTTAATGCCACCAGTGTAGTATAATGCAGTAGAATATAAACAACATGTACTTTCCCTTATCAAAATATATTTAAATGTAGAAATAGAAAGGAAGAAATATTAAATATTAGTAGTGATGAATCATGGATAATGCATACTCCTATATTTTTTAACTTTTTAATTAAATCACTAGTAATTATTTTAATGTATGCCAGATAATTGTATTTTTCCACAATATCAAATTTTAAATACTTAATCATTTCATTTGTATGTAGTAAAATAGAAATTAACTGCTGAATTAAACCAGGTTCTTTGTTTTAAACCTCAGAACCCATCTAGGTATTTTGAGCAAAGATTAATTGATTAAGAAAAAAATAGTGGGATCTCTAAAAGCTCACAGCCAAAAATCAGACTGAATCTCAGCTTTGAGGTTGATTAGCTCTGAATAAGAGCCAGATAACTCTGACAGTCCCCTGAAGGTGGAATACAAAACTGCTCTCACAGTATAGGGGACACAGAAAGTCATTGTAGAGGCAGCCACCCTACTGCCTCTGGCTCTCCATGCCCCTCCAACAACACTGCCAGGAAAGGAGATTCCAAGTAACACCTCCTTCTTAGGTCATATAGTTGTGACTAGCAGCAAGAAGAGAGAAACTTATAGGGTTCTAATATAGGAAAATATCAAAATGTAAGAACAGTTTAAAGGTACTAAGTAACTACAATAACCACACCATCCTCTGGACTCAAAGCAGTTGTGTGCTAAAAATTGTTTAATGAGTTATCTCTTTTGATGAGAGTGAGCGGGAGACTGATTCCCAGTATTCACCTCTTTCCATGCTCAAAATAGTCCCACCATGGCTGATTTCTAGTTACTAATACGATATCACTAAACGAGTTTTGGAAAGTGATGTACAATATGACATGTAGTATTTCTATCACATAAATACAATAGATGCAAATTTCCTCAAAATCAGAACAAACAGTAAAATCTAATAAAACAAATAGGAAAGTATAAGTTTGGAGCATTCATCACCTTTGTTTTAATATAATTTATTTAGTAGAAAGTTGTCTTAATATGTTCTGGTTACTAAAAGAAAATACCAAAGTTGGAGTGGCTTATGAATAACAGAAATTTATTTCTCACATTTCTGAATACTGGGAAATCCAAGATCAAGGCATTGGCAGATACATTGGCAGATGAAGGGCTTCTTCCTGGTTCATAGATGTCATCTCATAGCTGGGTCTTAATATGGGAGGAAAGATGAGAGAACTTTCTGGGGTGTCTTTTGTAAGACCAGTAATCCCATAAATGAGGGCTCTATCCTTGTGACTTATTCATTTCCCAAAGGCTTCACCTCCAAATACTCTCCTACTGGGGATTAGGTTTCAATCTATGAATTTTGGAGGAACACAAACATTTAGTATATAGCACAAATTCATATGATTTAATTTTTAATAATGGATATTTTTTATGTAGCTCATAGGATTTCTGACACTTTGGGAATGGTGTCTCACCATCCATACAGCTAACTTTACCACATCACCAGCTCAAAGTAGACAACACTGTTTTCTTCCTACATATTTGATATCTTTATAGTTTTTAAAATAATTAGATAATTTCTTCCCTGAAGTGTTTATAAAGATTCCTAGTGTATTCTTTAGGAAAGAAAATGGAATTCTTAGCTTCTTTAATTTCTTCTCATTTATCTGCCTTTAATTTTGCATGCCTAATCTAGGGCTTCATCTTACATGTTCAGTCAGTCTGTCACAGCTCTGATGGCAGTCTTTCCTTGCCTGTTAAGGCCTGCATGCTGAGTTTCACATAAACAGTTTAATACTTTTGATTAGTTGATAACTATATTTATTCTCTGAAAGTGAGACTTTTTTTTTTTTTAAAGAGAGAGTGAGAGAAAGAGGGGGACAGAGAGAGAGAGAATTTTAATATTTATTTATTTTTTCTTAGTTCTGGGCGGACACAACATCTTCGTTTGTATGTGGTGCTGAGGATCGAACCCGGGCCACACGAACGCTAGGCCAGCGCGCTACCGCTTGAGCCACATCCCCAGCCCCTGAAAGTAAGACTTTATATACCCCAAGCTTCTGTTGCTAGATAAGGGCCCTTTATTTCCTTAGTATTTAATTAATTTCAACCCATTTTACAGCTCAGACTTCACTCATTTAAGGTGGACTTATCTGAATCTTTCATGTTTTAATGTACCCAAGATTAAGATCCCTCCTCAGTGTTCCCAGAGAACCCACTCTTAGTTCTATCATTACCTTCAGCAGCACACTAACAATGATGTTTGGGAACTACTGATTTACTTGTCTGCCTTGACATTAACTTTGAGGCAGGGGTCCTATTTTATGGTCTTTATATTACCAATACCCTTTGAGAACAGTACAAGGGATACAGTGAACACTCCTCAATTTATCTACCTGTTCATGCATTCATTCCTTCATTCAACTTATTCCATACATGCTGAGCATCTTCAGATGCTGATTTGAATGCTAGAGATAACAGTTAAAAAAAAAATCCTGAAATTATACAATCAACACTATAAAGGGTGCATAAGTAACAGGAGTATGTTGGATGATGATACATACTATGGAGAAAATTTAAAATAATGAAGGTGGGTTGTGGGTGGTGATTATGGCTTTTAAGTGTTAAGACTATTTCATTGGTAAGTTGACATTTGAAAAGATCAGAAGGAGGTGAGAAGGCAAATATAAATAGCCAAAGATAATCCCGCTCTACTTTTACAGGACAATATAAAATGGAACCTTTTTCAGCTGGTGTTTCAGATCCAGTGTTTTAGTCAACATTTTTATGAGACTGAACATCATGGAGGGTATATCAGAAATAGAAACAGAGAATGAAGGGCCAAGGTCCCAATATACTTCAAACCCACCTCAGTGATCTATCCTTCAGCTAGGCCCCACTTCCTAAAAATTGCAACACCTTATAGTGCCACAGGCTGGCAACCAAACCTTTAGCAAATGTCCTTTGGGGGACATTTCAGATCCAAACCATAATATCTGGCTTATCAGATTCTAGTGGATCTCCTTCTGAAAGCAGTTCCCACCCCCACAGCAATTACTCACTCCACACATGGAAGTCTCCTTTCTCTTCTTCCTGCTTCTCCATTTAAACCTTGGCTTCTCTCTTGCCTTTGTGACTCACCCTGCTCTTTTATTCTTGGTCATATTTCTGTATTCTGACTCATTCAATTCTAATCACTGAGGATATATTTCCTATGTGACCAGCACAATGCTAGGTGAGAGGAATTATTGCAAAAATCATGAGATCCTTGAGGACCTTCTACCTAAATCCTGAAAAGAAACAAACAACCCCTTTCTCTCCACAAATGTCTGCATGGATGTCTTACTGTCTATGAAGTGATTTCTATTTTGTTAGCAAAGAAAATGGAAAAAATCAAGTAAAAGGGTATTTTATATATATATATATATATATATACATATATATATATATATATATGTATATATATATATATATAATTACACATAGAATTGGAGAGAGGTTTATTCATTATCATTGTTTATGTCTTCTGATTACTTCCCAAATCTTGGTCTTGAAAGGCCATTTTTTTCCCTTGCAGACAGGCAGTAACTGGATATGCATTATTCATGTACTCAAAGCATCTACACTGATATTTCAGTAAAATACCACCTCTGTTTTAGATCAAACTGTAATAATCACATAGTAGCTAAAAAACAACTGAGACTTTGTTGTAGAGTTAAAGTTCCCAAAAGGCAAAGTTTATTTTTATTGATTTTAAAACAACATGAAATGCAAGGGACTGGAAACTGGCAGAGTAGAGGAATTCAGTACATAGGGGCTGCTCCCTGAGATTAAATCAATAGTTTTGTAGCTGCATGATGAAGTAGGTGGGGGGGCATGGGAAAGTACTCAAGTACAGTCTAGAGAGTCAGTGGCCAGGTAAAACCCAGAGATCTAATTTTTAGAATAAAAAAGAGAACTAAAAGTGGAACAGTCTGCACCAGTGCTGGACATGTAGCAACTCCATAGGGAAGAGGAAGCTCTCCTCCATGCTGAAGTAGAAAAAAAATTCTTATGGATTTCAAGAAATATAGACTCCACTTTTCTGCAGAGGAGGTCAGAAACATCTGATTTTTTTTTCTGGTTTTCTTTATTCCATGTCTCTAAGATCCAATAAACTTTTTCCCCCCCTTTTCCCCCACTGGGTCAGTGGGTACCCACCCCAAGAGGCAGTCAAGGCTGAGGCATGAAACTGTGACACAGAATTGTTGTAGCAGACAAGACTGCCAGTCTCTGGGGCTGCAAATAGAAGGAAGGCAGAGCAGGCACGTTTTGAAGCTGGTGATCTGAGCTTTGTGACAAGGAATGAAAAAGGCTGGGTATGCATGTGGGACAGAAATGGGTATAGGAGTGCTATTACTGAGTCTAGAAGAAGGCATGCTGCCTGCAGCCCTAAACCCAGCCCAGACCCCAGGGGGCAGTTTCTTCCTTAATGCTCAAAAGCATTTGGAGGGGCCCTGCTGGGACTTGGACACCAACTCATACCTATTCTCAACATATAGACTGAGGCTAGCAGGATGTGGGGTACAAAACAATCTGTACCAGCCCACAGGCTCTTCAGGTTCAAGGGTTGGCTAGGGGGCTCCCACTATAACCATCCCTGCCTCCTGTTATAAAAGATGGAGCTATTGAGGTAAATTTAACACTGCAGTGGTTCCCTCAGCAATCACTGGTAGGCAAAAAGGGGAGGAACATAGCATGCAAACTCTCTGTTTTTTTGGCTTGTTGGTATTAGAAGTAATAGGAACAAACAACTTCAACTGTGTGGTACAGACCTCTCCATAATTGCTAGGTTCTAAAATCAAATCACTTCAAAGAAGTGTCTCCATTTTAATTACATCAGCAAAGAGAAATTTAATCTTGTATTGTTTTTGCACTTTCTATTTTCTTGTAAATGATTTCATTCTATTTTCCCTTATTATTTGTGTACTGATATTTCTATCTAATTTTATGTATTTTTCTGTGAATTGTGATATTTTTATTATCTCTTTTTATTACTATTTTTATTTTCTCCTCTAATCATTTCTTCTTCTGTCTCCCTGCCCTCTACACTTTTTTCCTTTCTTTCTATATATTTTATTATTAAGTATAATTCCACTACTGCCTAATTTTCACTATAATTTATATTAATCATTCTTTTCTTTCTTTAAATAGTAGATTTTAGAGATCATATTTAATAACTTTTGAATTATATACTGATACATGGTATGCTTCTAAGTTATCACTCTAAAGTTACCACTGTTATTAGTGATTATTCTGTTCTCTCAGGGGGGTGCTGGAGGCTGGACCACGCACTTCATGGGTGCTTTGATGCTGAGATATAGCCCCAGAGCTCATTATAAAGTTATAACTTCTCACTAAAAATACAAACATAATAGAAGAAAATCTATCACAAAATAAGTATAAATCTCAATATGGAATCACAGGAACTATGAGAAAATGAACCAACAAGATGCCTTGAAAAGTTCATAACTCTTCAATAAATGAATCCATAGATATTGAAGTGGATGTAATACTAGACAAAGGATTAAAAGATTGTTAAAATTATCAATGATTTCAAAGAATATACAAAGAAATAAGTAAATGAAATTAGGAAGACAATATAGGAAACAAATGAGAAATTTGATAAAGAGATAAAGATTCTGAAAAAGAACCAAATGGAACTCATGGAAATGAAAAGCTCAATAAATTGAAAGTCTCAACAAAGTTTCAGGACTTGAAGACAAAGTGAATGAACTTAAATGTTCGGACAGTAATTTAAAAAGATTAGAAACTATGGACAGAATATATAAGATTATGTGGAATATACAGAATAGATAAAATTAAAAGACCTAACTTAAGACTCATGGGCCTTCAAGAAGGAGTAGAAATACAGGCTAATGGCATGGACAATGTATGCAGTGAAATAACAGTAGAAATTTTTCCAAACAATGGGAATGAGATGGATGATTAGATACCAGAGGCATTTAGAACTCCAAATAGACAAAATCAGAAAAGAATTTCTCTATAACATATATTAGCTAAAATGCCAAAAATTTAGAATAAAAAACTTTAAAACTACAAAAAAGAAACACAAAGTCACTTATAAAGGCAAACCCATCAGAATAACAAAAATATTTCTCAGAAGAAACTTAAAGGGCCAGGAGTTCACTGAATAGTATATTTAAGAGTTCTGAAAGAAAATAACCACCACCCAGATTACTATATCCAGCAAATGTTTCCTTTCAGAATTGAATAAGAAAGAAAAATATTCAAGATGAACATGAGCTAAACAAATTTATGACCTTAATCCAGCATTTCAGTAAATACTTAAGAAATCCTGCACACTGAATAAAAACAAAACAACCAAAGAGAGTTCAGGAAAAAATAAACCTCATTAAAGGAGTAGATAAGCAAATGACATTATAAACAAATAAATCAGAAATAAAACAAAGTGACAGAAAGTAATACAGATCTTTATATAATAATAATATAAATGAATTTAATTCTTCAATTAAAAGACATGGACTAAAAGATGGAATTTAAAAACAATACAAACTATAGGTTATCTGCAAGAAACCTTCCCAACAAAGACAGAAAGGATGGAAATAGACTTAAAGCAAGCAGGAGTAGCTATTTTCAATATCCAACAAAGCAGATGTCAGTCAAAATTGGAAGACAAAAAGACAGTCACACATAAAAGTAAAAGGGACAATCTAAAAAGAAGGTAGAGGAGGTCAGGCCTATCCCAAATCCACCCACAGCAGCCTATACAGTACCCAGGCTCACAATAGGCCAGGTCCATCCCACCACCTGCAGACACCAGTGGGAGCCCAGCCTCTGGCACAGGGCCATCTTTTCAGACCAGCAGACTACTGTGGGAGGTCAGGCCTGGCCCAGATCCACCCCCACCAACTTTCATGGGACCCAGATCCAGGGTAGTTCATCCCCCACCCACCTGGGAGCCCAGACGTAACCCAATTCTGTCTTGGGACACTGCAGTCATCACCATAGCCTCCCCCATGCAGTAGCCCCAAACTTTTTGATAACAGACAGGGTCTAGAAGGAGCTGCATCTCAGAGCAGGCATCCCAAAGAGAGTGTAAGGCCAACCCTTTCAGCCCCATCTCTGTAAGACATTACTTACATCTTGGGGCACCTCCACCATTATCTCGAGTTACCTCAGCTATTGCCACCACCACCTTTATTTGAAGTAGTATACATAGAGGGACAACATATCTCAACACTGTAAAGGCTATCTATGTTAAGCCCCAGGCCAACATCATTCTAAATGGAAAAAAAAATTGAAGGCATTCCCTCTAAAAACTGGAACAAGATAGGGGTGCCCTCTTTCACCACTTCTATTTAACATAGTTCTTGAAACACTGGCCAGAGCAATTAGAGAGACAAAAGAAATTAAAGGGACACACATAGGAAAAGAAGAACTCAAATTGGCACTATTTGCTGATGACATGATTCTACACTTAGAAGACCCTAAAAGTTCCCCCAGAAAACTTCTAGAAGTAGTAAATAAATTTAACAAACTAGCAGGATATAAATTCAACATACATAAATCAGATGCATTTCTGTATATCAGTGACAAATCCTCAGAAAGGGAAATGATAACAAATACCCCATTTACAATAGCCTCAAAAATAAAATAAAATACTTGGGAATCAACTTAACAAAAGAGTAAAAAATCTATATAATGAAAATTACAGAATCCTAAAGAAAGAAATCAAAGAAGACCTTAGAAGATGGAAAGATCTACCTTGCTCTTGGATAGGCAGAATTAATATTATCAAAATGACCATTCTACCAAAAGTACTATACAGATTCAATACATCCTGATCAAAATCACAATGATATTCCTCATAGAAATAGAAAAAACAGTCATAAAAACTCATATGGAAAAATAAGACCCAGAATAGCTAAAGCAATCCTTAGCAGGAAGAGTAAAGCAGGTGGCATCTCTGTACCAGACCTTAAACTATACTATAGAGCAATAGTAAAAAAAACAGCATGGTATTGGCACCAAAACAGACTGGTAGACCAATGTTACAGAATAGAGGACACAGACACTAACTCACAAGATTATAATTATCTTATATTAGACAAAGGTGTCAAAAACATGCATTGAAGAAAATATAGCCTCTTCAAAAAATGGTGCTGGGAAAACTGGAAAGCCATATGCAACAAAATGAAATTAAGCCCCCATCTCTCACTGTGCACAAAACTCAACTCAAAAATGGATCATGGACCTAGCAATAAAACCAGAAACCCTGCATCTAATAGAAGAAAAAGTAGGCCCTAATCTCCATCATGTGGGATTAGGCCCCAACTTCCTTATTAAGACTCCTTTGGCACAAGAATTAAAATCAGGACTGAATAAATGAGATGGATTCAAACTAAAAAGTTTTTTTCTCAGCAAAATAAACAATCTGTGAAGTGAATAGAGAGAGCCTACATCTTGGAAGCAAATTTTTACCCCTCACACATCAGATAAAGCACTAATCTCTAGGGTATATAAAGAACTCAAAAAGCTAAGCACCAAAAAACCAAATAACCCAATCAATAAATGGGCCAAGGACCTGAACAGACAGTTCTCAGAAGATGATATACAATTAATCAACAAATATATTTTAAAAAGCTCATCATTGCTAGCAATTAGAGAAATGCAAATCAAAACTAAGATTTCATCTTACTCCAATCAGAATGACAGTTATCAAGAATATAAGAAACAAAAAGTATTAGTGAGGATGTGGGGAAAAGGCACACTCATACATTGATGACAGGACTGCGAAGTGGTGCAACCACTCTGGAAAGCAGTATGGAGATTCCTTAGAAAACTTGGAATGGAACCACCATTTGACCTTGCTATCTCTCTCCCTGGTCTATACCCAAAGGATTTAAAAACAGCACACTACAATGATGCAGCCATATCAGTGTTTATAACAGCACAATTCACAATAGCCAAACTGTGGAACCAACCTAGATGCCCTTCAATAGATGAATGGATAAAAAAAAATGTGGCATATAAACAGAATAAAATATTTCTCAGCAATAAAAGAGAATGAAATCATGGCATTTACAGGTAAATGGATGGAGTTAGACAAGATAATGCTAAGTGAAGTTAGCCAATCCCGAAAAACCAAATGCTGAATGTTTCCTCTGATATAAGGAGGCTGATTCATAGTGGGATGGGGGAGAAAGCATGGGAGGAATAGATGAGCTCTAGATAGAGCAGAGTGGTGGGTAGGGGAAGGGAGGGGGCATGGGGTTAGAAATGATGGTGAAATATGATGAACATCATTATCCAAAGTACATATATGAAGACACGAATTGGTGTGAATACGCTTTGTATACACCAGAGATATGAAAAATTTGTGCTCTATATATGTAATATGAATTGTAATGCATTCCATGGTCATATATAAATAAAAAATAATAAAAAATAAAACTAAAAAGAAGGTAGAACAATTGTAAATATTTATACCCAAGCATTCATGGTCCAAATTACACAAAATAAATGCAACTTGACATAAAGGGACAGATAAATCCCAATACCCTACTCATCAGTTGACTTACTCCAGACTTCAATATCTCATTCTCACTAGGAGATAGATTAATGAGAAAGAAAAAAAGAAACAAGAGTCATACTGTACTTTAGATAAAATGAATTTAACAGACATCCCCAGAATAGTTCATCAAACAAGAGCTAAAAACATTTTCTTTTCAGCTGATCACAGAGCTTTCTCCAAAATATATCATATATAAACCACAAAACAAGTCTTAGAAAATACAAAAAAAAATTGCTTGCATCTTATCAGATCATAATGAAATTAGAAATCATCAACAAGAAAATTTACAGAAAACAAACAATTGAAATTGAAATTTCTGAGTGATGAGTGCATCATTTAAGAAATTAGGGGAGAAATTTAAAAATTCTTAGTTTGGAACAAGAACACAATATATCAGAATCTATGGGATGTAGTTTGAGAGATACAGAAGGACCTAAGTAGTTAGGGCAAGAGGGCAAGTAAGTAGGTCAGGGGCAGAGTCAGAACTAAGGAGCACGGGGAAGGACTTCTGATGAGGTCAACTTTCTGCTTGACAAAAGTGCTCATGGACAAAAACAGGGAACCCAGTCAAACAGACACTTCTGTATTCATGGTTCTAAGCAGGGGATCCAATAGAAAAACTAAAAGAGATGTGTGGACAGAGAGGGCACCAACCAATAATAGTGAGGAGCATGTGGACAAGGGAAGAGATAAGGAAAGGAGGAAATTCCAGAAACCATAAAAAAAAAAAAAAGAGGTCATAACTCTCCCACCAGACTCCCAGCTTGGGAACCCCTTCTCTTCAGAGAAGTCTATAATCTCCATCTCTTTTCAATTTACCTACTTCTTGCTTGCTATCTCTGTCCTATTCAAATTTTGCTGAACAGAGACAATGAACCCACCACCTTTAGACAGTAACAGAATTGGGGGCTCATCGAGGATTGACACCATTAACTCAAAGGTTAGTAACAGTCATGTTAAATAGCTGATGAGACCTGGAAAGTAATTGTTGATTGTCCATCACTTCTGTGGCTTTCTGAGGCCAGAGAAGACCCCAACTACGACTAGCATGGCTGAATTCCCAGAATGACTTTTTTTTTTCTCTTTCTCTCCTCTTGGGCAACAACATGAGTAATAGACCCCTTTCACTATGACAGAATCAGCAACCTTTCTTTTCCTCCTTATGGAAACAGTTTGTCAGTTAGGACTAGGTCACTCCTAATTTGTCTTTACCTTATGCAGAAACCTTGTCCCTTTTGTCAGGATAGTTACCTCTGAACAAAAGACCCTGTAATGCAGGAACTCCTTATCTCTTTGAGACATTTTAGAAACCACCTATCTCCTCCCTTGTGGCTTTATGGACCCTTCAAAAGGATGGGAAAAAAGGGGTGGGATATTATTATGACCATCACAGGACCTCTCCTGGGTTTGATTTATAGTGGCTGCTGGGAACCTCCTTGCACAGGAAAAAGACCCATAAATGTAGGCTGAGAGATTATGCTACTAGTTCAGGGAACTCTCCTTATCTCAGAGACTCCAGCATAAATCTTTTTACAGATAGATGCCTTCCCTCCAGATTCTTATTCTCCTTTTTGACAGTAATAAGGAGGGAATTACATGTTTTCTGGGAATTAAAGCATCAAAGAGATCTGGGTTACAACAAGAAATATCAGGGACATGGATCACAGGCCATGGATAAGCTTGGCTAGTCCCTACCTGGACACAATTCCTCTTGGATAGATTCTGGGCCAAGCCAGTCTACCTGATTCATAGACTACAGGCACTCCTCCAGATTTGTAAAAGAATGAGATAGGGATTGGGTGACCTCCATCAAGACTTCTTTCTTCTTGTTTCCAGATGGGATCCAATTTTTCCAAACTTCTATGAGGCTCACCTCTCTCCTGTCTGCTCAAAAACTTGGAATAACTTGGACCCAAATTAAAGAGAAAATCTTTGATCATTTTTTGCACTGAGGCCTGGCCTCAGTACCCATTAGGAGATGGAGAAAAGTGGCCACTGGAAGGAACCTTAAATTATAGTACTACTCATTTACCTTTTCTGTAAATGGTGTAATTTACAGAAGGCAAATAGAGTGAAGTTCTTTATGTACAATTGTTCTTTTATCTGAGAGATCATCTTGAATTAGCAGAGAATTGCAAGCTTGACACACTAGCAGCAGTCTGTTGCTCTAAGACAGACACCAAATTCACAGAACAGAAAAACTTGTTGACAGAGGAAAAGGGTTAAACAGGAAATTCCCTCAGCCCCATTTGAAGGAAAATGGGTCTTAAGACTGATTTATCCCAATTTAAAAGGATTGGAGCCCAGTCCTCCTTATCCAGGGGCAAACTTCACCTATGATCCTAGAGTTGCTAGTAAGTCTGCTGCTCAGGGCATATTTTCTCTCAATACAATGGAGGAGTGGGGTGGAATTTGGACCTGAGATAGTACATGTCCGCTTTTCACTAACTGAATTAAAGGACATAAAGAAAGACCTAGGGAACTACATTGAAAGCCAGAGCAATATCTTCCAACCTTCCAGCAGTTAGCAAATCTTTATGACTTAGCATGGAAGGATGTTAGGTTGCTTTTGAGTCAAACTTTAACTTCTTTTGGAAAAACAAAGGGTCTTAGAGAAGGCTGTTGAAATAGGAGACAACTTACTACACAGCAGGGGAGAGAAAGTAACCATGGTTGACAAGAGTTAAAACATCCCCATGGGGAGTCAGGCAGTTCCCCTCAATGAACCAAACTGGGACGCTGACAAAGATAAAGATGAATGGGATGGACATCATTTTATATACTGTGTGTTAGAAGGATTGGGAGGGCCCAAGACAAGCCTTTCAATTATGCCCAACTGGCACTGTAATTCAAGGAGAAAAGGAGCCACTGTAACCTTTCTACAGAGGATATGGGAGGCCACTAAACACACTAACCTTGAGTCAGGGTCAGAGACAGAGGAAATCATTCTTAAAGATAAAATCTTAACCCAGTCTGCTCCAGACACATGGAAGCTCTAAAAACTGGCTGTGGAACAAGACAAAACCTTGGACCAATTAGTCCATGCTGCTACAATAGTCTTTTATAATAGGGACATAGCAAAGGAGAAAAAGAAGGACAGGTGACATGGAGAATTGATGGCAGCCATGTGAGCAGGTGCCCAGGGGTTTTCCTCTACTTCCAGTTTATCTTGCGGGAAAGAAGGCCATTTCAACAGGGATTATCTCCAGATGCATTGACCACCTATTAGACTGCCTCCCAGACCTTGTCCTCCATGTCAGGGGAGCCAATGGAAGGCTAGATGTCCTCAGAACCTGAGAGGATCAAGGCCATCACCTACTAGTTCCCAATGACAGGTCTCAGGGACTTCCTTTATGGCTCCTATGACTGAAGTCCAGCTTGAGGAGCCTTGGGGAAACTTGCTTGTGGACAAGCACCAGATAAACTTCCTCTGGACATGGGAGCATAGTTCTCAGTCCTGTCCTCTCCTGGACCTAGGTCCCAAGATAAAGTAACCGTTTAGAGCATATCAGGCCAGCCTGTTGAGTGATATTTTACTAAACCTCTTCCGGGAGTGATTTCCACTTCTGTCACTCCTTTCTCATTATGCCAGAGACTACAACCCCTATCTTAGGAAGACATCTATTGTCTCAATTAAGGGTCAAATTGCTGTTGCCACCTGAAGAATATAGCTGTCTACTCTTTAACTATAAGCAGAAGTGGATCCCACAGTTTGTTCAGATAACAATACTGTGGGAAGGGCATGGACTCCAGCCCTGTTGAAATTCACCTTAAGGATCCTTCTTACTTTCCTCACCAAAAATAGTATCCCTTAAAACCTGAAGCTAGGAAGTGACTAATATCTATTATACTGAGTTTGAAACAACAGGGACTTTTGGTAGAATGCTCTAGCCCTTATAATACTCCTATATTTGGGGTCCCAAAGGGCCCCAACAAATGGAGATTAATTCAGGACCTGCATATAATCAGTGAAGCAGTAGTCCCTTTACATCCAGTTGTTCAAAACTCATATACTTTCCTTACTCAAATTCCTAAGGGAACTATTTATTATACTTTCCTAAATTTAAAGGATGTCTTTTTCTGCATTCCCTTACATTTAAAAAGCCAATCTCTATTTGCATTTGAGGATCCTCCCTATAAGGCAGGACAAGTTACCTGCACAATCCTTCCCCAGGGATTTAGAGGCAGCCCTCATCTGTTTGGACAAGCACTGGTGGCATAGACCTTATGGACTGTCATACCCAGATACAATGTTCCTTTAGTATGTAGATGATTGTCTTTTATGTGTAACTTCAGAAAAAATAATTTCTGAGGACACTGGCTTTCTTCTCAATTTCCTGGCCAATAGGGGATGTCAAGTCTTCTAAGAGAAGGATCAATTATGCCTACCCCAAGTTACTTTCTTGGGCATGATACTAGAAGGTGAAACTCAAAAACTTGGCCCAAAGAGCTGGGGCTGTAGCTCAGTGACAGAGCACTTGCCTAGCATGCATGGAGCACTGGGTTCAATCCTCAGCACCAAATAAAAACAAAATAAAACAAAAAAAAAAACAAAAAAAAAGGTATTCTGTCCATCTGCAACTACAAAAAAATAAATAATTAATTAAAAATAATAATTAAAAAAAAACTTGACCCATAAAGAATTCAACACATCCTCTTATATCCCTTTCCTCAAACAGTAAAACAGCTCTGGGCCTTTCTTGGAACAACTGGATATTGTAGAATTTGGATCTTTGGATATGCTGAAAAGGCAAGACCTCTCTATGGGTGTCTTAAGGAAGCACAAGGACATTCACGGGCAATTATTAATTGGACTCCAGAGGCAAGGAAAGCCTTCAATACATTGAAAACAGTGCTTACCCAGGCCCCTGCTCTAGATCTGCCCACTCAGTCAACTTCTCAAATGTATGTCACATAAAGGAATGGAGTGGCACTAGAAATGATTACTTCATCATTAGGGTCCACTCCCCAGACAGTGAGATACCTAAGTACAAAATTAGACAAGGCAGTCTAGTAGTGGACTGGATGTCTTAGAGCTATGACTGAAGTGGGACTATTGGTACCTAAGGCCAATAAACTTACTCTGGGAAGGCCCCTAACTGTACTTACATCCCATGGCATAGGAGGAATCCTAAATTCTAAAGACAGTCTTTGGTGAACAGACAGCTGTATACTCAAATATCAGGCCCTTTTGTTGTAAGAAACTAAAATTACCTCAAAGATTTCTCATAACCCCAATCCAACCTCTTTCTTACCTGAGACAGAAGAAAAACCTCTCCATTCTGTAAGAAATGGGTTTCTCCTGGGGGCATCTTTACTTCCCCAAGCATTCCAATGAAAGGTTTTAATAGAAACTTATCTGCCAGACCAGATTTATCTGATCATCCTATAGATAATCCCAATCTTAGTTTATACACCAATGGAAGTTCATCCGTAATTGACAGGACTCAGAGATTGGGATATGCAGTAATGACAGATTTTGAGGTTCTTAAATCAGGGCCACTTCCTACTAATATCAGCATTAAGCTGGCAGAATTAGTTGCCCTCACCAGGGCACTAGAGCTTTCTAAAGATAATAGAGTCAATATATATACTGATTCTAAATATGCCTTTTTCATACTTCATGCTCATGCAGTTATCTGTAAAGAAAGAGGATTGCTTTCTACTACAGGCACTCCTGTTAAACATGCCAAGGAGATTCTTTGCTTCCTAGAAGCAAATGATATTCCTGCCCTCTCAGGTAGCAGTTATCCGTGTTCCTGGACATCAGAAGAGAGAGTGCACAATAGCTAAAGGAAATAGGGCTGCAGATGTAGCAGCCAAGGCAGCTGCTTTACAGGGTTCCACAGTTGCCTTGCTCCTATGGGAAAATTATTTTCGGTCCTCTGAATGCCCCCAGTACTCCATGGGAGAGGCTCAACAGGCTGTAACTCAAAGATACTAACTACATCTTAGGGAATGTTGGGTCTCTCCTGAGGGCTTCTATTACTTCCCCAATCATTCCAATGAAAGGCTTTAAAGTCCATCAGCTCTACCATTTGGGAAGAGATAATACTTGTACCCTAATACAAAAAAATGTTTTCAGGAAAAGACTTAAAGGACACAGTCCAACAGATCATCCAAAGCTATGAAATCTGCCAACAGGTTAATCCCTATAATAAATGTCTCCACCCTCTTGGACTTCAAAGAACAGGTGGTTGGTTTTCCGGGAGCAGATTGGCTGTTAGATTTTGCCCATATGCCTGGAAGACCAAATTCAAACTATTTACCAGTTCTGATGGATATATTCACTGGATTGGTAGAAGCTTTTTCTTGCAGCTCTGAAATGCTAATGAAGTTGTAAAAGTTCTACTTCAGGAGATCATTTCTCGATTTTGTTTCCCTCAAATTCTTCATAGTGATAATGAACCTGCTTTCAAGACAGAAATAACACAAAAACTCTCTCAAGCATTACAAATTAAATTTCATCTTCATTGCTCATGGAGATCTCAATCTTCAGGCAAGGTAGAAAAAAACCAATGACTTCTTAAGAGACACTTAAGAAAATTGCTTCAGGAGACTAAAATCCCATGGGTAGACTTCTGTCCTTGACCCTGATAAGGCTTGGAAACACTCCTGGCCAACAGAGTCTAACTCCATTTGAGTTCCTGTATGAAAGGCCAGTGATTTACTTTTAGATTCTGAGATTTCTCAGTTAATATCCTACGTAACTCAGTTAGCCAAGTTTCAAAAGATTCTTACAGAAATCTGACAAGAACTTCCTGAGGGAGATCCTTAAGGACCCTATATCTTCTGTCCAGTGGATTTTGTCCTAGTAAATACTGTAGAAACAAATAAAGGGGCTACATACTCCCAATGGGAGGGTCCTTGCCCAGTAATCATGTCAACCCCTTTAGCAGCCCATGTGGCAGAACAAAACTCCTGCACACTTCATACCAGCCTTAAGGCTTGGAGACCAAAACAGAAGTCTACCAAAACAGAAGCTTCTATAGACCACTACACCTGTGAGCCAAAAGAAGGTCTCAACTTCCTGTTTAAACAAGCTAATTGATATGCTTGGTTTTATTGGTTTTTGTTTGTTGGTTGGGTTTTTGATTTTTTGCAGGGTACCAGGGATTGAACTCAGGGGCACTCAACCACTGAGCCATATCCCCAGCCTTTTTTGTATTTTATTTAGAGACAAGGCTCACTGAGTTGCTTAGTGCCTGGTTGTTGATGAGGCTGGCTTTGAACATGTGATCCTCCTGCCTTGGCCTCCCAAGCTGCTGGGATGACAGGCATGTGCCACCATGCCTAGCTTTATTGGTCTTTTGATTGCAATATCAGTGGCTGTACTGCTTGCTATTGGGTTAATAGCAATAGCTCCACAAGACTGGGGCTCTATACATAAGTTATTCCTAGCTTTAACCTATTTAGACACATCATCCCTGTTCTGTGTATTAATCTTGGTATAAACTAAATCTAGTTCTAATGAAATCTAGTTATGACTACAGACTGTGCACAAAGATATGTTGCAGGAATCTTTCTCCTGTGAACGTGGACTGTGGTACACACCTGGACTTACAGAATGCCTTTAACTCCATCCAGCAGTACACATGTCTCACCTGTATGGACCTATGATACTAGGGTGCAAATATAAGATAACTTCAAATGCAATAGTTATAAGAAATATGTTTTGCTAATTGGACTCTTCTACCAAATACTCCTGTGTGGAAGGGATCCCCACCTTTGTGTGCTTTGGCACAGGGAAGGCTTCCTTTTACACTGAGCATTATGTCAAATCTCACCTTGTCATGCTGCAATGTTTCCTCTTTATGGCCCACTTTTCCTGTACAGTGTCATTCTTATCTATCTTCCTTAACCACCAATAGCTCTGGTAATCCTGCCTTTAATGGTACTGATGGGGATGTTACTATAAACAAACCACAACCTATTTTATGTACTAATGCCATAGCCATCCACAATTGTATGGTGTGGGTGAACTACGTTACTATTTTATCTAATATAACATAGTACAACTTCCCTAAATAGAGTTCCAAGATCTTATGTAAATGACACCCAAATTTATCAGAATAATCTTTTACATTTTAATTTGACTTTCCCTATTTTAAAACAGTATGATCATGAACAAAATGCTTGGTATGATACCTTGCTTGGTGGAGCTAGAACTGGTTTGGACACAGTAAAAGCCAAAGTAACAAAAATAACATGTATTGATAGAAAAACAAACATGTAGACCAATGGAATAGAATATAAAAAGATAAACCCAGCCAGCTACAGTCATTTTATACTTAGGAAAATGTAAATTAAAACTATATTGAAATCCCATCTCACCCCAATCATAATGGCAATCATCAAGAATACAAATAACAATAAAAACTGGCCTGGATATGAGGAAAAGGAGCTATTGGCAGAAATATAAATGAGTACAACCACTATGGAAATCAGTAATGGAGAGTTCTCAAAAAAAAAAAAAATAGAAATGTATCTAGTTATACCACTCCTTGGCATTTACCTGAAAGAGTTAAAGTCAGCATACGTTAGAGATACATGCATATCCATGTTTGTCTTATCACAGTTCATGATAGCCACGTTACAAAATCAGCTTAGGTGTGTGCCAACAGATGGATGGATAAAGAAAATGTTATCTATCTAGCTATCCATCTATCTACACACACACACACACACACACATACACACACACACACACAAACACACAATGAAGTTTTGTTCAGCCTTAAAAAAGAATGAAGTTATGTCATTTGCAATGGATGGAACTGGAGAGTATTGTGGTAAGTGAAAGAAGCCAGATTCTGAAAGACAAGTATCACATTTTCTCTCACATGGGAAAGCTAGTGAGAAGAAGGAGTGAGAGGAGGAGGAGAAAAGGAAGGGGAAGGGAAAGAGGATTCTGTGAAAATGAAAGGGAGACAATTAGGGTGGAGAAGGGGAAAAGAGGAAGAGAAAGAATAAGAAGGGGAGGGGAGATTTATATTATATGCTTTTATAGATATGCCACAATGAAACTCATGATTCTTTATAATTAGTAAGCATGAATTAAACAAGAAAAAAATAGAACATTCAGATTTTTCCAAATAGATTTTTATTTGCTTATGTGTTGCTGATTTAAGGGGAAGTGTTTTGCATGCAAAACCTATGATTCAGAGAGAACATTTCCTGTTTTGTTTAAAAAGAAAGAAGAAAAACAAAGTAGCAATAGATATCTGCTTGGTTCTAGGTATCTGTGGCAGGTACTTTCTAATAGAGTTTCTTATTTAACATATGCTGTCTCATTATGCACAAAAAACAAATGTGGGAGGAAGGTACCATTAGTAGCCTTAGGATAAGTAAAAGGAAACCGAAATGGGCACAGTGGTGCACGACTGTAATTTCAATGACTTAGGAGGCTGTGGCAGGAGGATCGCAAGTTCAAACCAGCCTCAGCAAATTAACAAGGCCCTAAGCAACTCAGCGAGGTTCAATCCATGATACCAAAGAAAAAGAAAAAGGAAAGAAAAGAAAGAAAGACATTGAGTTACCGTGAGAGTCTGAATAAGTTTTTCAATGATACAAAGCTTGTGAGTGGCAGATGTCTTACTCCAATGAAGGTGTACCTGACTCCGAGAACCATGGTTTTCTCACTTTTCAGGCTTCTTGCTTTCTTTTGCTTTTCTTCTTCTTCTTTTTTTTTTTTTTTTTTTTTTTTTTACAACTGACCCATAGCATTATATTTATCATATTCAACATGATGTTTTGAAGTATATACTCATTGTGCAGTGGTTGAATCTACTTAATTAACAAATGCTTTACATTTTTGTTGTGCACATACTTAACATCTTAACAGAGTGTTGTCCACACTCTGCATCTTTCAAAGATACAATATATAGTTCTTAACTATAGTTGCTATACAACAGATTTCTCACAGTTGAGAGTCTCAGGTAGATGAGGCAAGGGGAAGAGGTCTATCATCAGTGTGAACTTTAATCCTGGATGCACCTCCTTCACCCTAGTGTGCAAAACAGATCTCAAAAAGAATGTATAAACTGGATGGAACATGTAAATCCATCCTGACCACCAGATAAACAAGGCTAAACACACATATTGATGATGGGTCATTAATATGTGTTAATTGTTGTGTTTAAAGGCTAAAACAACTTGGCCTTTCTCTTTCCATACATAAATGTCACTCTCTATCCTTCAAATAACAGGAACTATCACTCACCAAGTCAAAGAAGTGAATTATAAGGATTCCAGCTGTCTAGATCAGAAGAGGAAATGACCAGATGCATTTTGACTAATCATACCCTTCTTAGTAGAACACCAGCCAAAAAATGCTGACCTTGTGTGTCTAATTCACTGCTGCCCTTTCACTGGGGATCACAGTTGTTGCTTCTGAACTATAGTTTCTTTCACTACTGCCTTAGCTATGAAGAACAATGCTGGTTGTGTGTGTGTTTATTCTGCTATCTGAACACACACACAGTAATGATTAAAGTGGCTGATTGATAACATAAATTGCAGGACTTCTAAGGTTATTTCAAGAGTAATTAACTGAATATGTGACCCAACAAACAATAAATCATTGGTGCTCAATCTGTGCTATAGTTTGTGGCCACCAAATTTTGATCATGTATAAAATATTTTTATAGCAACCGAGTAAACACATTGGTCAGTATTATCTATTAAATGGTTTATTGATCCAGGTGTATTTTAACACACTCTGAGGAATGAAGTACAAATTATTGCCAAATATGAGATAAGAAGTATAGCATTAAGGCAAGCTGACAACAAGGAGAGAGAGTTTTTTTACTAGAACATTAGGCACTATTTTGTATATGTATAAGGAAGTGAGATCATTGACAATAACATCTAATCAAAGGCCCTTAAAAAGGAACAAAATAGAGCATAGGCATGAATTCAGAAAGCATTTCTAGAGACTTAATTTTATTCATTTATCCATCCATTGATTTTACCCACAATATTACTGATCACTTAGTATGTGTGATGAACAGTTCTAGGGAACTATGTGGAAGGAGACCAAACCCAGATGGAAATACAGTGGCAGTAAATGACTACTGAGCTCAACCAGGATCTTGATTCAAATATAAAGAGTATCATACTGCACTGCACTTTCCCTGTTCATTGTGTCTTTATCTCTCACCTTTACAGGACCCACTGGGGACATCCAATGCCTTGCAACTTTTAATTGGCAGGTGTGGCTTACCCTAATGGACTGAAGATGTATCAGTTGCTTTTAGTTGTATCCAGAAAAATGCCCTGGTCAATGGCTAACCTCTTTAATTCGGCTTTCATCAGTTCCTACCCTCAAAGTAAGAAAGGCTATTGGAGAGAGATCAGTGCAGGTTTTAGGGAGTGCTGACACATGCTTCTGAAAATAAATAGAGGGGGTGCCTTCTTTTGATGTCATTGATAATCACTTGCTGGAATGAATTTGATATGGATCAGCCACAAGGACTCTATTATTGATCGATGACACAAATGAATTTGTAGCAGCATATAAGCCTATTGATTCTATATCCTCTATATTTTGAAAGTGTTGTATGGCCAGTAGCCTGAGGCCTTGCCTCTGTATAGAGCATTTAGGAGAACTGACTATCCCAGAAGATAAATATTTATGCATTTTTTCCATTTTTTTACAGGTATATTCATTTTGGGTGATGCCATAATGAAGTGCCACATACGTGGTGATTTAAACAACAGGAATTTACTCTCTGACAGTTTTGAAGGCTAACAGTCCAAGATCAAATTTAGTCAGGATTCCTTCCGCCTGAGGGTTATAAGAAACAACCTGTTCCATGACTGTTTTAGACAGCTTTTTCGCTACTGTTACTAAAAGACCCAACCAACATAGTTACAGGGGGAGAAAAGGCTTATTTGAGGGCTCACAGATTTAGAGGTTGTAGTCTATACAAGGCTGGCTCCATTCCTTGGGGCTTGAGGTTTGGCTAAGTATCATGGCAGAAGAGTGTGGCAGAGAGAAGCAGCTCACATGATGATCAGAAAGCAGAGAGAGACTCCACTCTCCATATATAAAAATATATACGCCACAGTCACACCCCACCTGCCTCCAGTTACCACTCAGTTCATCCTATCAGGGATTAAATTCACTGTGTAGGTTAATGCTATAACCCAATCATTTTTCCTCCAAACCTTTCATTGTCTCACATGTGAACTTTTAGGGGACCTTCACTTCCAAACCATAACAAAGATTCTTGTCTGGCTTCTGGTGGTTTATTGTCAATCTTTGGTGAGTGTTGGCTTATAGAAGTATCTCCCTATAATTGCCTTCATCTTCATATGGCATTCCCCCTATCTGCATTTCTATGTCCAAATATCTCCTATTTTTTTATAAGTCCACAAGTAATATTGGATTAGGGCCCATCCTATACAGTCTGAACTCTTATTAGCTTCTTATATTTTCAACTACTTTATTTTAAAATGTGGTCACATTCTTGAAGTGTTGGGGGTTAGAAATTTGACATATAAATTTTGGGGGAATGTTATTCAACTCACAATTATAAGGAAGAAATAAACAAGATGCATGTTCTGCTTCATGGTATGAGTAAAACATGGGCTGTAGGATAATCCCAGACACCAACCATGAATGACACTCCAGGAAGAAGCCTCACAAAATTCACAAGCCTAAAAAATTGCAAATTTTCCAACTGAGTCAACTCTGAGTCAATGGTCTTATGGCCATTTCACTCTGATATCTGCTTATTAAGGTTTGCTTATAGAAATAGTTAAGTAAACAAATCATTGATATAGAATGATTAATTTTAGCATACTATTTATATTTGAACCTATTTTTCACATTGGTTTCATTATAACAACAGAGGCATATTAATGGAAAACACATGTATATAAAGAAACAAAATTAAAAGTATGGAAAACCAAAATTTTTTTAATTTAAATAATTTTAAAATAATTATGAAACTCTAGTGAGTTCAAAAACTGGCAATAAAATATAGCTATAAAATCATGCCTAATATCATGTGAGCAGATATATCTGTCCCAATAGATATCCTCCTAGCAGTTTGGCTGAGATTGTCACCAGTCTCAATCTGCATTAACATTTCTTCCTTTGCATTCAACATAAGTATCATACTTTTTCATACTGTCCTTTACCACCCCATCATTTGAACTTAGCAGCTGCTTCCTCCAAACTCTGCCTTGGAAAACCTAGAGAGTTGTTAGAATAGTCCTGGTAGAGGAGATACTATTACTACTACTAATAATATTAATATTAATTCAGGAGTTGAAATGTCTGAACCTTACTTATTATTGGAGTTCAGCCTAAAATCTGCTTGGCCATGTGGTTGTCTAGCAACCAATTAATGTCTTATAATGATCTAGAAATTGATGTCTGTGTTGAATGAATGTTCTAGTCCAAACCCAAAGCTTTCTATAGTTAGTTGAAAGCTAATGTCCTCATTAGTGGCTGTTAGGGAGGTTCAACAAGTTCAGTTTGCATGTGCTGAGTGTTCAATATTTGTTACACATTTTGTTTAATACAAAGTAGGAGGGACTGGACAGCCTAACTGGAACAACTGAGTTTAAATGATGGTTTAGAACTGCCCATTCATAAATAAATGCTGAAGATTCTAAATCCACCATAATTTTCACCTCAACTGTCTTAATCTACATCACATCTTTCTGATTCCTGCCTTTTTTGTTTGTTTGTTTCATCAGGGTCTCTCCTACTACCAAATATGGACCACTCCCAACTCAGCAAACACAACAGACTTCTTATATTCCTGTCAGTCATCTATAGCTCATCATAAATAAGCAGAAAAAAATGAAATTTTGTAGTTGATATTTGTAAGTCCCTTTCAACTAATGTTTAATAAGGGTAAATTTAAAATCCATTAAACCTTGAGAAAATTCCACTAGCCTTAATTTCTGTTCACACAACTACCCCATACTTCCAGGACTCATTCTCGTATCTTTTTTGCTTTGTTTTGTTTTTGCTTTTAAAAACATTTTAAAAAGTTATAGACTAAGAAAATTCTCTAAAGATCTGTAACTAAAAAAGGTGAATGATTGATTCTTGCTGAATTATTCATTTGCAATACCCTCTATTATGAATTTAAGATTATACTGCATTCTGTAGTGGATAAAGAAGTATTTCATGTAATTCTTCTCACACATTACAAAAGAAACTGTCTTCGTAGGGGCCACAAACACAGAACTGTTTTTGTAATAAGGTAAGGCTTCCTAAATATTCCCCTTTTGTAATCAATTCCCATAAGAAACCACTCCTTTCACAGCTTTCTTAGACACTGACTTCAATCATGAGCTCCAAATAGCCGTATTTAATTCTCTCTGCTCTGATAGAGTTTCTTAAGGTCAAAGACAATGTCTTCTTTCTTCTATGTACAAATGAACATATAAGTACACAGTAGATGCATAATGTATATTTACAGAATGAATAATTAGTTTGTACTTTCTCCTCCAGTCTCCAGGTCTGTGATGCCTCTAGATAAGTTTAAGAACAGCATTACAACCAATAGATAAAGATTTTTATATGAAATTAATGGCCTAGGCTGGAGTCAAAACCATCTTATTGGTAACTGCAGTCAACCAACTAAAATATCCATCAGCAAAAATAAACACTTTTTTTGTAGTTCTGTATAGCAGCACTGTCCAAAAGAAGTTTCTGAGATGATATATTTTGTTATACATCTGTACTGGCCAATACAATTAGCCAGGAGCCATACGTGGCTAGTATGACTGAGGAATTAAAAGGATATTTATTTAATTGCAATTAATTTAAATTTAAATGGCTACACACAGTCAGTAGTTACGATGTTGGAAAGTTTGGTTCTATTGTTTAGAAGGTGATTAAAAACATCCCAGTGTGTTAGCACAGATGATAACACAACTTAGCTTCATGACTTTTATATTTGGTTCATATTTCTAGAATATTCCTCTGTCTAATGATACAGAAATTGGCAAGGAATTTATGGTAATCTAGCTTTATTATGGGAAACATTCATTATATAACCAGAATTTAACACTATAGTTACTAATTTCCTTTGTTCTCTTGTGATATTGAATGACACAGTTGAATTTTTTTTGCACACTTGATTTGATAGCAGGTTTTCAAAAGGAAAAGAAATAAAGAAAAAGAAAACCCCTGCCATTTTTCAATATTATTTTCTTTAATTTCAGAATATGTTATAAAAATAAGTACATCTTGAAATTTTAAAATTTTTAATTGATACATTAAAACAAATTGTATATATTTATGGGATATCATATACAATATAATGTTTAATTTTAAGAGAGAACATCATTTAGCCTTCTAATGTAGAAAAACATGATCATTCTATATTTGTCTATAGTGTTTCTAAAAATGTACATTTGTGCCCCTTCAAAAAACAATGTAGTTTTCAAAACCATGTGTATTTTAAATGCATGTTGTTTTAGTCAGCTTTTTCACTGCTGTGACTTAAAGACCCAACCACAACAACTGTAGAGGAGAAAAAGTTTAAGGGCTCACAGTTTCAGAGATCTCAGTGCATATATAGCCAGCTCCATTCCCCAGGGGTTCCAGGCTAAACATCATGAAGAGTGTGGCAGAGGGAAGCAGCTTACATGATGATCAGAAAGCAAAGAGAGACTACTCTCCTGATACAAAATATATACCCCCATAGCCATGCCCCCAATGAACCACTTCCTCCAGCCACACCCCACCTGCCTCCAGTTATCATTCAGTTCATACCATTAGGGATTAACTCACTGATTAGGTTAATGCTATAACCCAGTCATTTCTCCCCCAAACCTTCTTGCATTGTCTCACAAGTGAGATTTTGAGGGATACCACATATAAATCATAACATATATGTCTTTGAAGCTTCATTAATCAGTCATTATATTTAATGTGCTAGATTTTTTTAACACACAGCTTGTTGGAACACTTTCATATTATTCCTTTTATCCCCATTCTTTTAGACCTCTCATTATCCCTCCTTTTACACTGAAATCCTTAATTAAGTTCCTACATTCGATCTATCTATACAGTATATTTTTACTACTAATACCATTATTTAACTAAAGGTTTGGTTTTTGCTTTTAAACTGATAATTCTATCTTTTAAAAACCAAATTTGATTATTTTTAATTCATATAGCTGTCAATTAATTTGGAACTTTACCTTGATAGCCTCCAAATTTTTAAAAAAACGTGTATCTAAAAAATAGTCCTTTCATAGCAAAGTTTTACTGTATAAAAAAGTATGCTTTGCAAAAGTAAAAAGAAAAAAAAAACTGTTTCACTAAAGTAAGAATTTTCCAAGACAAAAGAAGATAATTCTATTTTTAGACATAGGCAAGCTCAAGGTGAAAAGTCTCTTATGGTCTCATTAACTTGTTCTCTACTCTAAACAAAAGATCTAAAAGTTACATCTGGCAATTTCGTGGTTTCCTAGATAAAGGTAATTGTAACACTAGTTATAAGATAATAAGGTACCTACTGTGTGCTAGACACTCTGCTGGAAGTATGACACCTATTATGTTGTTTTATCTTAAAATCTTTCTCCCTCTTACTTTCTCACAACACACACACACACACACACACACACACACACACACACATATGCACGTCTCATACACTGAAGGACTTCATTACTATAATTTCCTGCACAATAGGAAACAAAACCGAGGACCAAAGGTAGGAAAATTTCCTGATATTGATTCTATAACCCTTACTGTATTTCTTTAAAATAATTACCCCAAATCTGTTTCACTTTGAATTTTTTTGCTCCTATCATAGCACATGATTCCTTTTTGCAGAGGAAAAGAGTAGTTCCAGTTCCCAGATTAAGCCAACCATATGCAGAGGGATTTGCACATTAAAAATACACAAATATATATAATTGTTACCATCATCATAGTTGTTAGTATTTTAAAAAATACACCAAAAACTATTGGTACTCACAATGCCAAAAAGTTGCAATTTTTCATGACCCCACCTAAAGGGGGCCTTCCTATTTAAATCTTCTAAATGTGTTGAATTTCAAAAAATGATCTCCATGTTTCCCTAAAAAACTAACAAAAGTGATCTATGACTTTCCGTACATCCTAAGTTTATGCAATGTTTAAAACTTTGACTTAAAAATTTTTTAAAATTAAATTTAGAAGATACAACATATTTAATAGTGTTTAGCAATATGGTGAACACACATTAGGAACTAAGTAAGTACTTTTTCAGAGATAAAGGGAAAGAAGGAAGGAAGAAAAGGTGGGACAGGAAGTTATGGCAGAAAGTTATTTAAGAAATTTAAGGATGTCGTGGGATATAAAAAAAGGTAGGTATATTCAGGAGAATATAATAAGAAGAAAGCCAGTATTTATACAAATTAAGTACCATCAAAACATGTCATGCAATACTGTAATATGTAAAGCTTTCTGAATATTTGCCTATATATAACTAGAAATGATTATAGCTTGTCTTAAAGGACCTACTGGATACATGTCTCAAGGACTAGTGAGAAACCTGAGATCTAGATGAACAATGATGTATTGCTACTAGAGCTATTGGGAAAGCTTATAGGAGAAAATTGGATATCAAATTGAACAAAAGTAAAAAGAAAAAAAACTGAATATAAGAAAGTTGTCATTGATCATTTTGTCATTACCAAAAGGGTTTAAAAGAAAGAGAGAAAATTGTAACCCCTGAAATAAGGTAGAAAATATGACTTCCAAACTAAATTAAAATTCCCAGAAATATATCTGAGAGATTCAACAGTCACAGATTTCAGCCTTAGAAAACCTCTTAAAAAGAAGAGTGAAAGGAGAAATACACATAAAATAGGGACTCAATGACTAGGGGAACAGGAGACATGAAAGTTGAAGCCATTCTCTTAAACACTGAAACTATGTAATAGATATCATGAGATGATGGGTGTGACAGAACATTTCCCCAAAACACAAGATCTCCATGACCTGCAAGCCAGTCTTGTCTTTTTTTTTTTATCAATCTTCTTTCATCTGGAGTTCAATTTGGGAATAGTTCAAGGAGTTAATCTGTATAAATTATATATTTACTCCTAATGGAATTCTCATTTTCTTTAGGGCCAGTCCTTTTTGGTTTATATGAATGCTACCCAATGTGGCAGTCAGATGATGAAAAGATTCAGTTTGGGTAGATGGAGGAAGGAGTGTGGAGGAGGAGACAGAAAGGAATTCAATAGCTCCTTGTGGCATATGCCATAGTTAGTCACCTCCAACTTCTTTTCCAAAGGTAAAATCAAATTAATTATACAGATATAGAATGAAAATGTGTCCAAGAATGTAATGAGGAAGTCAGAAAGATGTTATAAACTAGCTCAAAAGAGAATTGAGTGTGTCACACAGTTGTTGTCAAAAAAAGGAATGATGAATTTACAAATGCATAACTACAAAACCAATCTATAGCATAGACTGATAATCAATATCATTCCACTGCGTGCATTTCTATGAACAGAAATTATTTGCATTATAAGCAGTGTTTTTACAAAGCTAGCTTTTATCTTCACAGAGTTGTAAAGTATCCTTATAAAAGACAAAAATTAGGACATCCACCAAATTTTAGTCTTACACAATTTTCCCTTATAAAATACTGGATGATCTCTTAAGCTTTTTACAGTTCTTATATTGCATTGATTTTCACTATCAATAAAAGGAAAAAAATGAAAGAAAAAAAAGGGTAAGGGAGACAATGAATTCAGAAGTCTGAAAAAACTTAAGCTTACATAATACTAATCGAGTCTTGTCACTAATAACCTTTCTCCTGTCTCTCATTGCAGAATTGTGTGCTTATTATTAATAGATACTATACTAGTTTAAACAGAAAAAGGGAAAAACATAAATCACAAGAGACTCTACATTTATTATACCCATGGATAAATGGCAAAGCCTTCATTGCACATTCACTGGATGCCAATGAAATACCATGATCCTTGGTTGAAGTAAAATTTGTTCTTGGTTAGACTGACAAGGGTAATTAATGCTTCTATAGAAAAGCCCTGATCTTAGTTACTTTATGTCACATGAAACAAAATTCCCCTATCCACTCCTCCCTCATCTACAGTTAATATTGAGTTATGAATCAAACAATGACAGCCCTGCCGAGACAGGGAAAGTGGGGGCTGAGCTAAACCTGGAACACAAAGAACACACCAGGACTGTAAAAAGAGCACATTCACCTTCCCAGAGCAAAGAAAAACAGGACTTGTTTTATACAGAATGGTCCAAGATAAGGATATTCAGGGTTCTTCTGAGGCAACTGGGTATGTCAGCATCTGTCGGTCATGTAGTGAGGTATACCTCCTCCCTTCCATGCCCATACACTGTACTTTACTCTTCCATCAGGACAAATCATTTCAAAACAAGCCACACCACAGTGCTATCGCTGAAGGGAATAATTATATGGAACTCACGAGGAGTTATTTAAATTAGTATTTTAAAATTTGATAACACTATTGAATACTTCCTTTGTGTCAGGTATATTATATTCACTATCTTTTTATCCACACAACAAAGCATGAGGTAGGTATCACATCTAATAGATATAGGTGATTTAACTAAATTGCCTGAATTTCCGTAACTAATAAATGGCCAAGTCAGGGTTTAAAACTTGGTTTGGCTGATATCAGACTCCATATTCTTAAGCATTGCACAAATAGCCTCAACCCAATATTCCTCCCAACTGACCCCTTATCATACTTACTCATGGGCAAGTCAAGAGTGATTCTGTTTCCCTCAGAAAGGTAAATGGCAGATTTTGAAATAGTCTCCCATGCTGAGTATGACAAGCATTCCCTCCAGGCTGTAATAAACTTAGATCAAGAGCATTTGTGTGCAGGGAGAAAACTGAAGAGCTTAAAACAGCACAGAAACTCTTGCTCTTCTGAAACTCTTGCTCACTGCTACTTGATTTTGTTGTTGTTATTATTATTGTTTTTCTTTTCTCAGTGAGCCTACCCTAATGTAGAGAGGAAAACAGGATTTGCTTTTTAATCAAATGTGTTTGGGGAAGTAGGGTTTTCCTTGAGCAGAATAAGTAAATACAGTGACATCTGAGAGTCCTTTGTTAGACCACTAACCCCCCATGTATTAAACAGAATTTCATAATCTGTTATTAGAAATTCCTCTATAAGGAATAAGATATTCTTTCCTTTGGGATAAGCATTGCCATGATAAGAAATTAGATCATATTTTGGAGGAAGATCAATCACGCCTGCAACCTGCACTAACTGTGTAAGCTCTTGACCTCTGAGCCCACCTCTTCAAAACTTAGAGCTGAAGAAATTTTGCTTTTCAAACTTCTACAATGTTCAATGCAAATTAATCTAAAATCTATAAAGTTTTGTTGTGACTTTATAAAATAATCTTTCCTTTCAGTATACCTGGGAACTTGGTTGTTTTGGTAGAAAAGGGGAGACGCAAAACCTGAAAAAATAAACACAGAAGAGAAGCAAGAAAAACACCAAAGACACCATTTCACTAAATCATTATTCACCTCAAGATGAGAGTACTTTTTCTCTCAAAACCTGCATCACAGGTGGTAAAGACAGAAAGTGGGGAGAAACTCACATCTCACATACAAATGATGAGGCAATATGGAAGAACACTGAAGCACATGCTTCTTTCCTGGACAAAATCTTTTCTCTGTGGTGCAACATTGCCTTGGACTTTATTCACACCTTAACAGACCTTCAGGGCAGAGTCCTAGGGCAGTGTTGTACATAAGTAGTTATTATTATATATTTGAACAGTACAAAATGGAGGTGCTACATTCATATATTAAACAATTAAAGGTACATATCTGTGAGTCAACAGACTTACCACTGACTCATAATACTGTTTAGGGAAAAAAAAAAAGAAAAAAAAACGATATAAGAAACATCATCTATCATTGCCCTTTCCAGTTCATGTAGACACCAACATCAGTCCCATATACTCATGTACACTATTTTTATTTAACTTGACAAGAGTAGAAGGTATAACCAAACTATGTGTGCAATTATGTACAATTCACTTCTTTGTTAATTAAGATTGGTGCCTAGCATTGTTGGACTCCTAAGAATTCCCCTGTCACTAGCTCTGTATCACTTCTTTTCCACCACTCAATGTCTCTTCTCCCTGATGCCTATATTGGAAAGAAATTAAAATATAATTAGAATGGATGAATCTATTTTGTTTGTGCTTCAAAGAGCATCTAGGACCAAAGCCCATAGAGAAAGAACATTAGTAGGATGATTCCACATTTAACTGAGAGATCTGTGGACTCCAAGTTGAGATAAAATAGCCTAAACATCACCATGAATATTTATTGAGAGTTCACAGGTATGCTAATGCTGAACTTTTGTTATTTTTGAGGACATTCATAACTTCAGACAGGAACAAAGGCATATTTTTTAATTGAAGAAAAAGGTACAGAGATTACACACACACACACACACACACACACACACACACACACACACACACACCCCTCTGCTCCAGAATCTGATACATTCTATTTGACTGCCTCTGAGTTCTTTTCAGAGGCAACAAGGTTTTACCTAAAGGGTTATGGTAAGAATCGAGAGATCATGTATAATCTAAGTATTTTACCACTATAGTATAAAACAAACACATGCTGAGATTTCAATGGAACCAAGGTTAATACCACTATGGCAATTAATTCTTCCCACCTTATAAAATGTACAACAGCAGTAGAAACAGAATAAGTGTTTAAATAAGGCTTTCAGGATCTGTGTTATCAGCTACACTCACTCCCTAATAAAGTGCTTCACCCCTCCACCTTACTTTCAGTTCATGCCTCAGCCAAAGTGCAATAAATGTAATTTTTAAGTATTGATTTTGAACATCAAGAACTATAATGCCAAACTTGCCCGTGTCAAAGAGCTAAAGTACGGTGGACAGTATGTACCAATGACAAGTGTATTTAGTACACAATGTCAAAACCTTTCTCAAGTTGCCCTGGTCTAACCCTTTCTGTCCATCTCATGTATGGCATAATATGGAAGGGAGTATATTTCACCCACCTCTATATTTCTCAAGTGGAAAGGTAGGTATTCTAATTTTTGGAAACATATCAAAACTATCAAAAGTAAACAAAACTATATAGGTTATGGTTAAATGCTAATTTATAGCATTGAAATTTCAAATGATTAATCAAATTGGACATTTTTAATACACAAACATTTTTAGTCTTTTAATATCACTCAATCAATAATAACTCTTTAAGCATCTCATTTCTACCTGGCTGACATTTGACATGCACACATTGTTGAAACATGTCAATACTACATAATTTTGCCTCACTTGTGGAACAGACTCCCCTTGATGTATCTGAATGTTTTCCAATGATTACTAGACACAGTATACAAGAATAGATGGATAGCTATGTATTATTAGGAGACACTACCCTCTGTTGTATTTGATTGATTCAGAGTAGACAACTATCCCCAAATATTTTCCAGAAATTTTTGGTTTTGAGATGAGAGACACAAATTTCACTGAGCCAAGTATTGATGCTGTGTTGGTCTTTAGGGCTTCTGCAGAGCTTATTTTTCCCAAAGGCTAGCTGTTCAGTTCTTCCTTGGATAGTCTAGCATATGTCCTTTTTAGCTTATGTTGTTTAGGACCACTTAAATACTTGCAATCAAAAGAATCTTCACATGAAATATTTTCACAAGTTTATTTTTTCTTTGTTCATTGTGGTAGAAAAATTCTAAAATGGTCCCCAAGATTCCTACCCCCTGATATGTGTAACTGTATAAATCCCTCCTCCTGAATAGAGGCACAACCTATGAGTATAAAGAGGTATCCAATGTTTTATTAGATTGCTAATAAATTTTGTTACCTACAACTAAATTTTAGTTGCTCAAAAAGGAGATAGTCTAGGTCAACACATAAATGACACTGGATGCTTTCTGAAGTTATAGGAATTTACAGGGTCTATTGAAGGAACCAAATAACAAGGAACTGTGAGGGGCCTCTAAAATCTAAGTGTGACCCCAGTTCAAATCCAACAATAGTGACAGGAACTCAGTAATATAACTACATTTAATGAATTCTGCTAACAACCCCTGAGAAGACCACTGAGCTCCAGCTGGGAATGCAGCCTAAACAGTCCCTTGAATTTTGCCTCAGCACATCCTGGCAAAAAATTCCAACTAACCCATTTCCAGAATCCTGGCTCAAAGAAAACTGTGAGATTAGTTTGTGTTGTTTAAAACCACTAAATTTGTAAAAATTTGTTTTTCAGTATAGGAAAACCAATGCAGTTATCCAATATCTTGTCTGAGATTACTTGTGTTTGTGTTTTTTCATATCTATTCAATTATTTCAAAATTGTCACAACTGTGAATAGATATATCACTAGAATCATTTCTTCCTTTTTAAATTTTTTTCAAATTTGATTAGTTGTTTATTGTTGTGGTCCTTTTGTTCATGTAATCCTTCCATTTATTTATTTATTTCTACAAATTATTCTTTTTTTTCATTTGTTTTAATCAGTCATCTATGACAGTAGAATACACCATGATATATCATACATACATGGAGTATAGTTTCTCATTTTTCCAGTTGCACACGATATAGAATCCCACTGGTTGCTAATACCCAAAAAAACAAAAGTCAAATGTTTTCTCTGATATATGGATAATAACTCACAATAAGGGTGGGAGAACTAAGGAAGAATAAAGTTACTTTACGATAGGTAGAGAGGAGTGAAAGGAGGGGGAAGGGGTATGAAGGTAGGAAGAAGGGTAGAATGAATCAGATATCATCACTCTATGTACATATATGACTACATGACCAGTGGAATAATTTCTTATTCTCTGCTTCCTATCTTCTTTCCCTTTCTCCATTTTTCCCCATCAACATTTCTACCCACACCTAGTTCAGCATTCCTGAATTTTAGACTAATTAACAAGAGTTAAGAGTGCTAACCAACTGTGATTCAGAACCTTGAACAGCAGCTCCCACCAATATTCCTTGATAGTCCCTTTCTCCATAGCTATGCACTCCTTCTTGATTGTATAGTCATGGCCCCGTGAAGATGAATTCTATTATATTGTGGCCATTCTTCCTGTTGCATGTTATCTGTCATGAGTACCTATAGTCACTAACCAATGGAGGAATAAGAATGCTACACAGATCAATGTCTGCTTCAGTACATCATTTATGCCCACCTTCCGCACCTTCCCCACTGATTCTTCTCACACATTATACTTTATGGCATCTGTATATACATCTTACAGCTGATATAGCTTACCTTAATTCCTCTCCCCTACCTAATTTTCTCTAACATAGCTATAACTGACTCCTTAAATGGAGGAATCATATTTTAGACATCAGTATATCTTTGAGTATAGATGTGTATGTTTATATTGGTTTAGGAGAACATGTTGAATATTACCAAATTTTGTCTTTTGGGGAAAAAATGGTGTGGACTCTATATCTTTTCCTTTTTAGTATGGAAATAATCTGTAGTGTGACTGAAATTAGAAAAAGATGTATACTAGATTTGAGGAAATTAAGTACATTGACACGAACAAGTTCCATACTTAAGCAGTCTCAAAACTCAAAATTATATGAGAAATACAGAAACAAAGTTCTTCATCAGAGTGAACAAAGTTTCCTGGGAGCCCTTCTGTTTCTCAGGGGATGAAGCTTCCTTGGTACTCCTTCTATATGCTCCTTGAGTGGTAGAAGAGGGCATTGGTCAGCATAAGGGAAAGGAACTCGATGGTTTAGAGTCACCAAAATAAGGGTTTCACCAAATTATATCTATCTCCCTGTAGAAATGACCACATAAGTGGCCAGAAATAATCTATTCCTCCACATAAGATAATAATCATAATCCTTAGCCTCCCACATTATGTGAACTCATAAGGATTCTAGGCACAGAGATTCTTGCTTATGCAATCTACCTATTTCATGTTATACAGGGGTTTTGGTTTTTGTTTGTTTGTTAGTTTTTCTAAAATAAGACTTCGCACTGAAGAATTTAAGAATTTTCTCTTGCTATTAGTGTAAGGACTTTCAAAGGACAAGCATGGCTTTGAACCTCTACATATTTAGAGAGGTTAGTTCTTTTGTTCCTATATAATCTTCTCAGCATTAATCAAAATAAAATATATTAAAAATTGTCCTCAGGAAAGAATGATGTATGCAAACACATAATAAAACATGAGAAGTGACACATGCAAATAAAAACAAATTGCTATGATAGAACAAACACATGTGGAAATAACTGTCTTTGGGGAAAGCTTTAGGCTGAAAGATAAACAAAAGAACAAATAGGAAAGTGATACAAATAGGAGTTTAAAAGTCAGATATTTGTAAAAACAACATCAAACCAAAATCAAAAACTGAAAATTATTTAACTGTAGTTCATTGGGGGCATGGCTATGGGATATATATTATGTATTTGGAAAGTAGAAATTTTCTGTCTCTGTTTCTTGATCATTATGTGAGCTGCTTCTCCCATGATGCTCAGCTCCACCTTGTACCCTGAGGAATGGAGCCTGCTGTCTGTAGATTGAGACCTTTGAAACTGTGAGCCCCCAAATAAACTTTTTCTCCTCTACAGTTTTTCTGGTTGTCACAGCATGAAAAAAAACTGACTAAAACAACTTCTTATAAATATTGAGGGTCAAACGTTACTAATGAGTTTGGAATCAATTGGCACTGCTTTTCTTTTCCAGATCACTTACCATACTTTCTGTTCTGCAGGGACAACTTTGGTGCTTTATTTGTATGCCAGTTTCTGATGACACTGATCCAAGCAGACACCAACACAGAATCACAGAGGGAGTAACAGTGAATCAACACTGGCAAAGAAGGACCAACTAAAGCACAATGTATGCCATGATATGCAGAAAATGTGTGGGCTCAGGTATGTGACAAAGGATGGTAGCACTGTGATGCACCACCTAGGACAGTATACACAGAAAGGGAGTGTGCACACAGAGAAGACAGAAGCAGAGAATCCAACATGGAAATATATGGAAGAGAGAAAGACAATGATGAAAAGTTCTACACAGAGAAGAAAGAGGAAAGAAAAAGATGAAATTCAAGAAATAACTGTTAGCAGAGGTTTAAAAACAGAGGAAGAGGCAACATACCAGGCAGAGATAGAAAGATGATATGCAGTACCAGCTTGGTGGAGTAAAATTGTCCTTTTGGCCTCTGAGTTTCACAAGACTGTCCATTCAGCATGTTCTATAGAACACCATGCCCTAGAAATAGTTTCCATCTTTTTAGAGCAAGAAAAAAACTTTTCTTTGTCTTTCTCCCTCCATTCATTCTGCAACCTTTTCTTTCCATTGTGATATTTCAGCTATATTTCTCTTTATCTTGAAAGCACATTCATAACAAGTAACCTATTATGATCATTCCAATATTTTTAGAGAATTTTGTGATTTTCTGATGAGGAAATTGGAAATTACAGAGAAATGCTTAGCCAATTCTTTAAAGATGGTTTCTATCAGGAAGAAAGGCTCACAAATTATGCTCTTGTGATCAAGCAACAATCCCTATTAGGATAGCCAGCAACAACACAGGTGGTGGTCATGACTTTGTGTAGCTAAGGGCTCATTTTCACTTTACAGTTTCAGTTCAGCCTGTGATGCCAAAGAAGAGTACACATAATACAGTGCTTTTTGTCAAACCTAAAAGTCTCTTCTGGACTTTAAAGACTTGCCATAGGGGAGGTGGAGGCAGAACAGTATGTCTTCTAGCTAACAGAAGAAATTCAACTCCAAGATAAGGAAAGAGGGACAACAGAGAAGTAACTTTCCCCCACATCTCTATATTTTTTGTAGTCACCTTCTTTCCTTGACCTTTATTAGAAAAGTGTGTCTATTTTCTCCAAATACTGTAAAATCCTATAATCTTCCAATTACATGAACCTGTCTATGGAGGTAATTTACCTTCTACTCAGAATAGACTCATCAAATATAAAATAAAAATAGATCCATGAATCTGAAAATAAAATTATATTCTATTAATTAGTCACTAGATGTATGATAACATATATCCTAAATTTTCTCCTAGATGACTCATCTAACCTACAGGAAAGAGTCAGGAAGCTAACCTGGACTATAGTGGGTAAAACATACCCAAGAGATCTCTGAAAATAATATTTTAGGGTAAAGTCAAAACTAAGAGCCAATCAAATAAAACCTCATTCCTATAATTTTGGGAAGAGAAACAAAGATAAGACAGGAAGAAATAGGAACAAAGAGATTGGATTCAACCTAGGGTTCTTCTTGGCTATAAGAGAGAAATTTAGGACTTTGTGGAGAACTCAGGCCTCTCATCTACCTGAGCAGAGGAAGCTCCAGGGGCAAGTCCAGGTAGTACTGCATTCCTTTCTAGTCATCACTTGAACACTGCAGGGTTAAAAACCTGTTTTGCTGGACAACCCATTCCCTTACTGGACAGCTCTGGTTACCATAAAAGATAATCACAAGGAGCTGGGGTTGTGGCTCAGCGGTAGAGTGCTCGCTTAGGTGCGAGGCCCTGGGTTCAATCCTCAGCCCCACATAGAAATGAATAAATAAAAACAAAGGTTTCAACTACAACTAAAAACAAGTAAATATTAAAAAAAAAAAAAAAGATGATCACAAGATCTGATTCAGGAAGTTTTGCCTTCTCTCTATCTCTCCATTATCTCTTCATATCACATGTATCTTTTTGTATAACAGGCCTTATCCATATGACATCATACTTGTTCTTCAACCCAAGATCTTTGTATTATTCTTAGCTGCCCCCATCCCCTGTGTGAGCTCCTGCTGGACTTTTGCTTTCCTTGACTACTTTTCCAGGAGCCTGACTCTCTTCTTTTGTATTTATTTTTTATGCTCTTTGTGTCATTCCTGATTGTAAATCTATTTTTAAAACAGCTTGCAGATTCTTTGTAGCTACTTTAGTTACTAACTAGATTCCCTGTTTTATTTCACATCTAAATTATTCACAATTCTATTAAGAATTATACTTATTTTTGCAAATGTTTCAACCCTTTCAGCCATAGAATACCATTCCTTTTAGAGTTCCATCAAAGAAGCAAGCGTAACATTGTGTCACAGTGAAAAGACACACCACAGATCCTAAGGCATGCAAAGGGCATGGACTGATGGCCAAGGAAGACCACAGTAGACAGCCTCTTCTAGGTAGTCCTTCAGGAGTGTTACTGCATAGAACAGGAGGCAAAAATGGCACATGACAAGTAGATGCTGAGTTAGACCCACTTATTGGCTTAATGATTTGCTTCTGCTGACCAGGGTTTCAAGATGAGTAGTTCTAATTTTTGCATGAATAGAATCATAAATTTCAATGAGTCATGGATATTTGGGTATCTTTAGAGTGGTTAAACTCACAAATGTCAGACTCACAAATGTTAAATGCCTATAGCAGGAGTCAAAACACAAATAAATGTTAATAGGAGCCAGGCAGGAAATGAGTAACTCAAGAAGGATGGAAGATAATAACAAGTAGTGAAGGCTATATTTAATTGGGAAGGGATCATAATCATAACCATAGCAAATACTGATATAGCACTTATTTTGTATTGCACATGGTTTGAAGGGCTTTACACATACTAATATAATTAACCCTAAAATAACTCTGAGTTTCCTTTATTATCTCCCTCAGACCAATTTAAGGTAGAAAAATGGAAACACAAACAATTACAAAGTATCTAAATATAAAGAGGAGCGGAAGCTATTGAACTAATTGTTGTCATTAACATATTGTGAAATCTTCTGATTTTATGAGATTAATTCAGAATTCAAATTTGAATTTGAAATCTTAGAATCAAATTCTGTAATAAAATTTTTCATTTTATTAACCATATGTAGCCAGTTGTGTCCTTCATTAAGCCCAGAGGACACTAGTATATAACATAGTTTAATTAAGGAATCTTCCATAATAGTATCTCTGAGGTTAGCACTTTCTTCATTTTCTTTCTGGAAAACATTTAAGAATTATAAGATGAAGGATCCTTTATGAATGAGTGAATGAAAGACAAACAAATGAATATATGAACACACCACACCATTACTATACAAGACAACAATTTCTGAATTCTAGAATGACACAGAGAAACTTTGTGTCAAGCAAGAAGTAGGTTCAATGGATAATAAATATGTCCTTGACTGTTTCTCAAATAATTTTCTGCATCTTCTACAAACAAAATCTATTTCATCCATCTTTACTTTCTTTCCTCCTCTGTTCAGTTCCCTTATGAGATGGTGCTGAAGTCACAGCTGCCTTTCAATCTACCTACCTCTCAATTCCCATATACAAAAAATTTCCCCATCCATCTCAATATCCCAATTACAGTCCAGAAAATCCTTTCTAAATATCTCTATTTCCAGAGAAGATAATATTTCCAGAAAAGATAATACAATGTAAGCACAGAAAGGATCATAGAGTCCAAATCCTTGGTATTAAAGGTAAAATAATAAAGACTTAGAGAACTTGTGCAAGAGTTTATTCTAATTAGCCATCTGTGAGCCTCATTCCATTGTTCTATCAGATGGCCAGTTAGTTTACTTTTTTGGAAATTTCTGTTACTGAAAGCTTGGTCTTTGCCTTCATGCCAATTCATTAATAAGAACACAGATTTGAGAAAAGGTGGTGGTGGGGGGGAGTTTTATTGCTTTACTAGTAAAAGAAACAGCTTAGGGAACTCTTGTCCCAGAGGCTGAGATTCTCCCCATCAGGGAAAATGGTAGGCTTTAAAAGAAACTATCCAAAGGCTATTGTCCAGGTGTTCCCTGTAAAGGATTATGATTCACTTGTTAATTTGGGAGTCACTTCCTAGATTTAGTGCCATCTCTTTTCAGTGGTGGATGTATGCTCAAAGACAGATAACTAGGCCTAAAGTGGGGAAGAAAAGATAATCCTGTCTCCCTAATCCTGTTAGGTAGGGAGAGAGGGAGAAGAGAGAGGGAAAAAAAACAAAAACAAAAACATGTCTCTTTTAAAATAAACCTCAGAGCATCAAGGGCTATATTCAAAAGGTGAAGTGGACTACTGTTATACTTGTATGAGAATTTTAGTGTATATTGAAAGCAAACAAATTCAAAATCCAGTTGTTTTTTGTTTGTTTGTTTGTTTGTTTTGTCTATTAATTAACTGCCTCTCCCTGATAGCAATGTCTCCTTTTCCTTCTCCTGGCTAATCATTACTCATTATTCTAATGCAAACCATTACTCCTTCCAGGAAGCCTTCCACAACATCTTTTCATCACATCATGTTCAACTGAGATGTTGTTCCTCTTTCTCTACATTTACTTTTACCAGCATTCTCACTATACTGCAAAGACTCTTTAGGTGTTTGCTCTGTTTTTCTCAACTCCTGTCTCTTGAGATCAATGAATGGGCCTTTTCATTGCTATGAACCTACTACCCATCAAGTTACTGACAGATGCATAGTGAGCTGTCAGGAAAAATTAGTTTAATGAACAGATGAGTATACAATTCTTTATGCCTTTTGGAAGCCACAAGGGACAGTTAATATCTCTACCCAGACACTACATGTCTGTGGCTGAACTCTACCACAAAGGAAGACAGGACTTTCTCAATGATGTTATAAGTTGAGGGAAATGGATAAGGTAACTCTGTCTTTCTAGACAATTTCTATGATAGGTTCTTCATAAGATATCTATAATACTCATTGATTTTTACAGACTATCTGTTCTGTTTGAACATGAACTCTGGTACAGGGGGCATGGAAGAGAGAGAGAGAAAAAAAAAAGATTTTCTGGTTTGGCCCTCAAATAGGATTAAGACTGAGCTTGTTTATGTGCTAAAAACTAGGTATTGGAGGGCAGAAACCTGTCCTTTTTCTGATGTGTCTTGAGGCATTTTTGTGTATGTTTGGAAGCTTTCTTTTCCTATTTCTCTTTTGTTTTTCCATGAGTTCTTTACCAAAGTTTCTTTCCTAAAATTCCTCAAGTCTAAGAGAATAGTCTTCCCAATTCTTATGGTTTCATAAAGAAAGGGGATCTGGGCATCCTTTTATTTTTATTTATGCTAACATAGCAATATACTTCCTAAATTGATCTACAGATTCAACACAATACTTTAAAAAATTTAGCTGTCATAAAGAAATTAACTAAAGAATCCTAAAATTCATGTGGAAAAGGAAGGAATATCAAGAAACAATTTTAAAAATAAACAAATTTGGGCTGGCAGTATAGTTTAGTGGTAGAGTTCTTACTTAACATATGTAAAGTCCTGGGTTCAATCTTCAGCATCACAAAAAAAACAAACAAATGAAAACAGAAAAAATCAAACAAGCAAACAAAAACCAAGGCTGGCCATTTGCCAATTTTAAAAGTTACTACAAAGCTGTAGTAAGATAGTATGGTATTTAAATACGGTACAATGTATAGATCAATGGGATAAAGTTCAGATTCCATAAATAAACTCAAATTTATTGTCCATTAATATTCAGCAAGGATGCCAAGATAAGTCATTAGGAAAAAATAGTTTTCATAAATGATACTGCAACAGCTGAATATCAACAAAAAGGACTGAAGTTGGAACCTTAAAATTAGCTTAAAATGAAAGATCTAATGTAAAATCTAAAACCACCCTCATAAGACAACATAGAAGCAAATTTCTATGACAATTATGTCTCTTTGGGAGACACTTCAGATCTAAATCATAATATGTTGAAGACTTGGTCCTTAAAGCAGCAATAATCAGAGAAGGGACTTTTGGGAAGTGATAGGACCTTGATGGTACAAACCTCATTGTACCAATGGATTAATCCATTGAAAGCTGAAACTGTAAACAGATGGGGCATGGTTGGAAGAAGTAGATCACTGGGAGTGTGCTCTTGGGGATTATATCATATCACTGGCCCCTTCTCTCTTTCTGCTTTCCAGTTGCCATGAAGTGAGCAGCTTTCTTCCTCCATGTCTTTCCACCAGGCCTCACCTCAGGGCCAAAGCAATAGTGTTTGGCTGACCATGGACTGAAACCTCTGAAACCATGAACCAGAATAAATCTTTTCTCTTTTAAATTGTTTTTCTCAGGTATTTGTCATAGCAATGAATAACTGACAACAGTGACCCTGTATTCAGTAATGAATTCTTAGATATGACACCTAAAGCATAAGTTCTGAAAGAAAAAATCCAATAAAATTGGATTTTATCAAAATTGAAAACTTTTCTGTTTCAAAAGTCACCATAAAGAAAGTTAAAAAAAAACAATTCATAAAGTAGGAGAAATTATTTGCAAATCCATATATCTAATAAGGGACTTATATCCAGAATACATAATTCTTCTACAACTCAATAATTAAAAGACATATAAACCAATTTTAAAATGGTACTATGGACTGAATTGCATATCCCCCAAATTTATATGTTGAAACTTTAACCTTCAATGTAACTGGAAATAGGGACTAAAGGAGATAAATTAAGTTTTAACAAGGTCATAATGAGGGATATGTGTAAGAAGAGCTTTGAGGTACATACACAGATAAATGGTCAAGTGAGGATACAATGTGAGGGTGGTCATCTGCAACCTAAGGAGAAACTAAATCAGCCAACACTTTGATCTTAGATCTCCAGACTGTGAGAAAATGATTTTTTTTTTTTTTTTTTTTTTGGTTAAAACCTCCAAGTCTGTAGAGCTATATGTCAATCCTAGCAGACTAATAGCAATGGATTAACTTAAATGAACAAATGTTTATGTATATAAATATACAAAATTAAATAAACACACAGAAAACTCAAGATAAATAATTATCAGGGAAATTCAAAATCACAATCAAATACTACTTTTCATCAACTAGGATGGCCAAAACAAAAAAGACAATTGCAAGTGTTGTCAAGCATAGTGGGTAATTAGAAACTTAATACATTGCTGGTAGGAATGTAAAATTGCAGCCGGCTTTGAAAAACATAGTGGCAGCTTCTCAAAAATTTAACATGAAGTTATCATATGACTCAACAATTATAGGTATAATCAAGAGAGGTAAATAAAAAATGTTTTCACACAAAACTTGTACACAAATGTTTATCATGATATCATTCATAGTAGCCCAGAAACTGAAAAAAAAAGATTAACAAAATGTAGTCTACTCAAAATATAGTATATTTCAATCATAAAAGAAATGAAGTACTTAGACATGGTATAACATGAATGAATCCTGACACCATTATGCTGAGTGAAAGAAGCTAATCACAAAAGACCACATATTATTAATTTCTATTTATAGAAATGGTTCTGCAGAGGCCAATCCATATCCACAGAAAGCAGATTAAAAATGATTGCTCAGAAGTAGGGAGAGTGGTAAATGATGAGTGACTACTAATGAGTAGAGAGTGTCCTTTTGGACACTCTGAATATTTAAGAATATTCTGAAATTAGAAGTAATTGCACTATTCTGTGAGTGTACTAAAACCAATAATTATATAACAAAAAGTGGATTTTATGGGATATGAATAATCAGTAAAGTCAGAAAAGCTATTACTTTTTTTTAAAAAAATGCTTTAGCATACCCCCCTTTGCCTATATATTTAAATATAAGCACCTTAGTTTGCTTTCTGAAGTCTAGCCTTGCTTATCTTTCCAAACTTATTTCTTACCCTTTCAGTATTCTCATCTATTTTCTCTTAATGGAAGTCCTACCCTCCTTATCTTACTGGAAACTCATAATTTTTTTTTTATGAGAAGCTCAAGGGTCACCTCACTGTAGTTCTCTAGTCAACAGACTTGATTACCATCTAGATTTTGGCATGGTGCATATTGTACATATTTCTGAGTGCTTATGTTTGTGGGTTTGTTTTCTTTTTTGGCTTTTAAAAAAAATTTTTGTGTGTATATGTGTGTGTGTATGTATAATAGGAAATATTTTTTCTAGTGGTTAAGTAAACAATGAAATTATTCAGAAAAATATGTTTAAAGTCTACCATTTTCAAAATCATGACATGTTAATTTATAAGAAATGCAATGGTATTTGGCATTTTTTATAGTGAGCTACAAATGACCAATTCATGATGTCAGTTTATGGTGCCTTCCCTACAAAATAAGAGAGAGAACGAATTCCAATGAAGAAACTGAAAATAAATACTTAAAAGAGTAATTCACTTTATGAAAATATCATAAAATTCTTAGAGAAAATGCATTTTCCACTAAGCAGAGATAATTATTAGACAAAAAAGTTGAAAGTTAAGACATAAAAAATTGGCACATGACCTATATTTTCAAAATTTTTTTTCATCATTTTTTCTATTGGTTTCAGCAGATACTGTTCCATTACATCCTGATAATGTGTCATACTCTTATTTTCAAATAAATTGATATTACCATGTAATATGATATTTAATATACTCCTTTTATGTTGCATCTCTAGGAAAAGTATATATATTACTACGTCTGAATTGGGATATGACGGTTCGTAATATAAAATGTACTCATTGTTTTTGTGTCACTACATTTTTTGTACATTTATGTAATTTTGTTTTCCAATTTCAGGTAAATGATAAGAGATAACTTAATTTATTTTTCGATTGATTTATATTAAATGAAAGCCTCCCAAGATATAAATATAAGTCTTTATGAGTAGCTGGATATGTGGAAAATAAAAATATTGATTAATTTTCTAGAAGCAATCAAGATTAAGCATAGTCATAAAACTATTTTTCCTTCTTTATTGAAAACAAGAATTTACTAGTTGGTTGATACATTATACAGCTATTGAAAAGAATAGACATAAGGTGATCACAATTACCATTCCTCTCCATAAGTCATTATGGGCAGTGGGAATGAAATTAGGCTATGGCAGGAGACATTATAAACTCTTTTATATTGGGCCTAGAGACAGGTACAGTCTATAAGGTCTGATAATGTTAAGGTAAACACAATGATAATAATTTACATTATATTCAAGTTGTAAATTTTAGAAATCATCATATACATTACTTCAATGAATCCTCATCATATTCTCTGGAATAATGAAGTCAGATTTTATCCCCATCTATAAGTGAAAAAGCTAAAGTCAGAGAATAATTTGGTAAAAAAAAAATGATACCCCCCCCAAAAAAAAGCTACCCACAAAACCAGAACCAGAACTTAGGTAGACTGACTTATTTCCTGGAGTTCTTTCTACTTCACCACTTTTAAGCTACAGAGCTGTGTATCAATAGAAGGGATGACAAATCTGCTAAAGTCACTGAGGTTGCTGAATGGGACCTGTAAGTACATTCAGGTGTAAGGAGCAGTTCCTGTGGTTGGTCAGGCTTTGTGCTGGGGTCCATTAAAACTGTGATAGTATGCTCTTAGGTTACCTTATCTAACTTAATATGTATTCTATTGTGTTATGGTTTAGATATGTGGTGTCCCCCAAGAGCTCATGTGTGAGACAATACAAGAAGGTTTAGAGGTGAAATGATTGATTATGATAGTCTTAAGCCAATCAGTGCTTTAATCCCCTTATAGGGAATTACTGGGTGATGACTGTAGGCAGATAGGGTGTGGCTGGAAGAGGTGGGTAACTGGGAGTGTGCCTTGGGGGGTATATATTTTGTGAACTGGCCTTAGTCTTTCTCTACTTCCTGATGCAATGTCCTGAGCCACTTTCCTCCACCACACATTCCACCATAATGTTCTGCCTTATCTTAGGCCCTAAGGAATGGAGCCAACCATGTATGAACTGAGATCTCTGAAGCTGTGAGCCCGCAAATAAACTTTTCCTCCTCAAATCATTCTTGTCGGATATTTTCATCACAGCAATGAAAAAACTAACTAAAACCTATTAGAAGTAAGGAAGCTCTGGACCTATTAACAAGTAACATTAACATACATAATATTAAAAGGATAGTTATGGAATAAAAGATAAACCAATGGAAAATCTGTGTAGAAAGATTATACTTCTTCAAGACAGAGGAAAGAAAACACCTTATACCCAAACCATTGTAGTACAGGATTTCTCTTGACCTAATACCACAAAAATAACTATAAACCTTACAAAATACTGATATACTGACTACTAACAAATTTATAATCTTATTTTTCATGACCTATAATAAAAGTACTTCTTTTTAGTCCAGATTCTCTCTTCTTGGGCTATAAAGTTTTATAAGATTGCTACATAACCTGTGAAGTATTAACCATTTTTATTTACTTCAACTTACCATGTTAAGTTTAAAGGATACTTTCTAGGGCTACCATAACAAAATACCACAGACTGCATGGCTTAAAAACAGCAATTTAGTTTTTCACAGTTCTGGAAGCTGGAAAACTATGACCAAATTCAGTCAGTTTCTGATGATGGCTCTTTTCCTGGCTTGAAGACAGCTGCCTTCTCACTTTGTCCTCACATGAACTTTTTTTGATACACACACACACACACACACACAAACACACAGCATTCTGATGTCTTATTAAGACACTAATCCTAGCAGATCATGCCCTGTCCTCTGACCCCTTTTAAGCTTATTACTTTCTTAAGAGACCCACTTTCAAACACTGCCACAGTAGGAGTTGGAACTCTGTGAGGGACACCAAAACTCAGTCCAAAACATATACTTTCTCTTAAAATATTAAATTTTGAAAAGACAGTATATGTCCACCAACTTCTGCTCTTCAAATTTCAAAGCCTTTGATCTTATTTCAGAATTCATCTTTTCAAGCAGGAGTCCTAAGATTTATCATTCTTCCAAATATCCTTTTGATTAATGTAACATCCTTTCCTCTAGACTTACTGCCTTTTTTTAAGCAAACTGTTGAGGTATACATATAATAAAATACACCCATTTTAACAGTATAGTTTCATTAATGTTGTTAAATATATTCACTTGTATAAACACCATCACAAATAAGAAATAGACCATCTCCACAGCTTTAAAAGCTCCATCATGCTTTTTGATCCATTACCATTAATCACCACACCCATGATCCTAGATAACCAAAGACTGCTTGCTATCTCTCAGTATAAATAAGATTTGCCTATTCTGTTATTCCACAAATCGGGTAATATAATATGTGCTTTCAGTGTGTGTGTGTGTGTGTGTGTGTGTGTGTGTGTGTGAGAGAGAGAGAGAGAGAGAGAGAGAGAGACAGAGAGAGAGAGGTGGGGAGGAATCTGCTTCTTTATTGACATAATGATAGATACTGGGTGATTTCTAGTTTGTGCAAATAAAGTAGCTTTGAATATATATAGGCACGTGTTCTAATTTTCTTGGATAAATATGTTGTAGAATTACTAGGTTGCATTGTATGTGTATTTATTGCTTTTTAAGAACTAACAAACTTTTTGCAAAGTGGTTGTAGCATTTTACATTTCCATCGACATGTATGAGAGTTCCAAGTGCTACATTCTCCATAGTAATTGGTTTTAAAATTTTTGGTCATACAGTGTATTAACCATTAAAATGGTTTTAATTTGCATTGTACTGATGGAAAGTGATATTAAATATTTCCACAGACTTGTTGGCCATTCACATATCTTCATGTTTGAAGTAACAGTGCAACTCATTATTAATATATGTCATGTGTATTTAATATGTGTACAATAAATATATTTTCCTAGAATGTGTCTTGACATCTTACTTTCTTATGAGGAATGGAAATTTATAAAATTTTGAGTCAATTATCACTCTGTTTAATTTTGTATCAGTTATCATGCTGTTTTTTCCTAAGAAGTCTTTGCGTACACCAATGTTGTAAAGATTTTTCTTATATTTTAGTAGCATTATAGACTAGGTTTTTTTCTAGTTTTATAACTTTGTGTTTAGCTCTTTATCCATTTGAACTTAATTTTTGTATATTCTGTGAGGTTAGGGTTGATTTGTTTCCAAATGAATATCCAATTTTTCCAGCACCATTTGTTTAGAAGAGTATCCTTTCCCCTAGTTGAATTGCCTTAACAGCTTTGTGGGGAATCAACTGAATACATAAGGGTTTAGTTCTAGTTTTCTATATATTCATCCTTACATAATACCAATCTTGATTACTGTTGCTTGATGGAAATGAGAAAGTCAAAAGTGCTACTATATTGTTATTTCTTTTTAAAACTGTTTTGAGCTCCTCAAGATATTTTGACTTTCCATGTAAATGCTATAATACAATTATTATTTTCTACAAGAAAAAAAGTCTGCAAGAGTTTCTATCAGGATTCCATTAAATTTAATGATCAGTTTGGAGAAGCTAACATTTCTTCAATATTGAGTCTTCCAATTGTGAATGTGATATACATATATAGACACACACACACACACACACACACACATCCTTCAATTATTTGAGTTATCTATAATTTAAATCAACAATATTTTGTAGATTTCACTATGCATGTTATATACATACATTGTTAAATTTATCTTAAGTATTCCATGTTTATGGATCATAAATTATATTTTGTTCAACTTGCTAATATTGTGTTAAAGATTTCTTCATCTATAATCAGAAGAAAGATTGTTATGCAATTTTATTTTTATAATGATTTTGGTATCAGAACAGTGTTCTCACTTATGTTTTCTTAAATTATTTTTATAGAATTGGTATTATTTCTTTCTTAAAAATTTTTTAGAATTTGGGAATATGGTTGTGGCTCAGTATAGAGTACTCGCCTAATTTGCATGAGGCCTTCAATTCAGTCCTAGTACTACTAAAAAAAATAGAATAAAATAAAAAACTAGAATAATTCACTTGTGAATCAATTTAGTCTTGTGTTCTTTATGAGATTTTCAACTATAAGTTAAATTTATTTAATATGTATCAATTTAGTTAGTTTATTTTTCTTGAATAAATATCCATTATTTGTGTTTTTCATGAAATTTGTCTGCCTCATCATATTATAAAATTAATTGGCATAAATTTGTTTATGTTATCCCCTTATTATTCTCTTACTATACATAGGAGCTCTAGTAAAATCCTCTTGCTTATTCTTAATATTAGTGGACTGACTTGCTCATCAGTCTGACTCAAAGTAATTAATTTGGGGGTATTTTCAAAGAATCAATATTTGGGTTCATTGATTCTCAATTACTTTTAATTTAATTATATTCTACTTTATTATTGTCTTACTTCTGCTTGCTTTTTGTTTAATTTGCTGTTATTTTCCTAGATTTAAGGTGGAACTTTAGATAATTAAGACATTTCTTCTTTTCTAATATAAGTACTTCATACCTCAAGTATCTCTCTAAACTCTTTTGTTGCCCTCCACATATTTTGATTTATTTCAATTTTACTTTTATTCAACTTGAACTATTTTATAATTCATCTTTGATTTATATTATACTCTGAAGATTATTTTTAAAAGGATTGTTTAGTTCCCAAATATTTGGGCATTTTCCAGGTATCTTTCTATCATTAAATATTATGGTTCACAAATATATCTAGTATGATGTAAAACAGTTTAAATTTGCTTGGATTTGTCTTATGGTCTCAAATATGATTCATCTTGGAGAAAGTTTTAGATGCACTTGAAAACAATGTGATTCTATATTACATTGTATTCCATCAACACCATTATTTTAAATTTGTTGACAGTGCTGATCAGGTCTTCCTTACCGACTTTCTATCAACTTATTCTACCATTGTGGATTTGCACATTTCCTCTTTCAATTCTATCAGTTTTGATCCCTTAAGTATTTTGAAGCATGGCTGTTTATGCATACACAATTAGAATGTTTTTATTGATTAATTACTCTATCATTATGTAATGTCTATTTTATCCCTGGTAATATTACCTTTCCTAAGTATACTTTGTCTTTTATTAATATATCCACTTCACTTCCTTTTTGTTTCCATAGAATGTGTTTTTCTATTCTGTTACTTTTAACCTTACCCATGGCTATATATTTAAAATGAGTTCCTAGCACACAGGACATAGTAGTGCCTTGCTATTTTTATTGGTGTTTTAAAGCCATTTAATTTAATTATTGATACATTAAATTTAAATAGTCTTTGTTATGGTTTAGATGTGAGGTGCCCTTCAAAAGCTCACATGTGAGACAATTCAAGAAGTTTCAGAGAAGAAATGATTGGGTTACAAGAGTCTTAACCCAATCAGTGAATTAATCACCAGAGGAGATTAACTGAGTGGTAATATCCTATGATAGTTGTAATGGATTACCACAAACTTGAAAGTTTAAACAACAGAAATTTATTCTCTCACAATTGTGTAGGCCAGAATTACAAAATCAATTTCACTAGGCCAAAACCAAGGTGTAGACCAGGATACCTGATTCACTAGGAGAAGATTCTCTAGGAGAAGAATCTTCCTTACCTTTTCTGGCTTCTGGTAGCTGTGGGCATTCTTTCATTTGTGGACCCATCACTCCAGTCTAATTCTATGGTTACATCAGTTTCCCCTTTTCTGTCCGTATCACATCTCTCCCATGAGGGTATTTTTTCAATCTCTCTCATAAGGATATCTGTGATTGTATTTAGGGCCCATTCAGATAATCCAAGATAATCTATCATCGATTTTTTTTAATTTAATGACATCCACAAAGCTCTGTTTTGTCCTATATGATAACATTCCTCTGCCCCAGGGATTAAGATATGGACATCTCTTGAGGGTGAACATTATCCAGGCTACCATGATCATTTAGTATATATTTCAGATAATGACTTAAGCATATCACTGAGTAGATTAAAAGATGTAGGGTTGGATTTCAAGGCCAACTCCAGTCATATTTGCACATCTATAAGTTGAACTGATATGACCTGATACAGTAGATAGGGGATACAGTCCTTACTATTTTTTTCTAATCTCTTAATACTATTGTTACCTATAACACAGTTATAAATAATCACTGCTTATATTAAATCCTACTAAGAATTTATACTTCCTAGATTATTCTGAGAGTAGTCAGCTGCTTGCTACTGAAGGTATATATATTAACAATTTTACTCCATCAGTTAAATATCAGGCCTATCTTCTCCATCAATGGAATCTCTCACAATTGATCTTTCTTGTTGATTTTCTTCTGTTTAGAGAGAGGAATTATACCCCAGACATGGTTTCTCATAACATTTTTCTTTTATGTTATTGAGGGAACCATGCCAATTTATTTTCATATCTAGTCACTTTGAGGCCAGATTTTTCATATGCTTGTTTTTGAAATAAGGTTGTGCTAACTCTATAAAGAGCTTCCTTAAAAAGAAGAAGAAGAAAGGGGTAGGGGACATTGTTTAGTGTAATGTCATGGTTTGAGAAAGTTCAAGGTATTGGAAAGATCTGTGATCATAGAACCAGGATTTCCTTGACTGTGCTATTCTCAGCTCAAGTTCCTTATCTGCAGAATGGAGGTGATTGTGGAAAAAGCCACAGAGCAATATTTTTACAAGAATTAAATGAAAAAAGTCTATTCGGTGAACTGTAAAATATCAAATTGTAATTATGGTCATCTCTGAGACCCCTCATAAATGTTTGTTCCCAGTTTTATTTCAAATGACTGTTCCTTTTTTCCCTTTTAGTCATTTAATACTTACAGAGTACCTGTTATATATCAGATATTATTCCTGATGCTCAGGAAACAATAGTGAACAAACTAAGCTTTTGCCTTCATGGCACTTATATTTTAGTAGTCTATTAAGCTCTGAATCCAATCGTTAGGGACTATTACTAAGACATTTGCTTTTATAGACATTTTCTCTGTTCTGGTTTATAGAAAATTCAAATATACACTTTTAAAAATTTACAATAAATCATTGTGCATCTACAATATGTCAGATAATGCTATACACACTTTTATAAAAATGACAGCCCCTTTCCTCAAATGCCTTAATACAATAGATAAAATAATAGACTGATAATGCTATCAGAGAGAGAGAGAGAGAGAGAGAGAGAGAGAGAGAGAGAGAGAGATAATATCAGCCTATTAAGAATTCTATGAGAGAGTATCCAGCCCATTTCAGAGAATCTGGTTTTCTCAGAGGTGATAACATATAAGCTGGGTCTTGAAGGACCAAAAGATAGCAGGGAGCAGTCAGGCAGATATTCTGGCAGAAACTTGCTAAGATTCGCAGTTAGTGTGGACAATTGATGAGCCTCAGGTGATAAAATATGACAGGTGACTTCAATTACAGGGCATTCAAATAATGTTATCTACAAATTCTAGAAGTCTCAATAACAAAGTACTTAGTTGTTTCATTTCTAAATCCCTTATTATTAGTATTGTATGCCTATTTGTTAACATGATAGGGAAATGCCCTCTTTATGTTCTATCTCATTAAGAAACTGAATAGGGAGTCAAAAATTTCCATTTGGCTATGTTGGAAAAGACTTTTCAAATCTATCTTTGGTAAGATCGGGCAGGTTTTTACTGAAGAACTTCTGTTGACAGTTGTCTTTATACATACTTCTGAATGACTTGCCTATGGTTTCTTATAATTCCTTTGATTAATAATAGAAACCTATCAAGGACAGAGCTAAGAATGCTGAGGGAAACTAAATAAATTTATCTGTGGGTTTTGGCTATGGTGGGAGATTAGGACACAAGCAAGTCATTTCCAGTGCTGCTCACTGATCAGGTATTTTTCATTTCCAATTTAGCCACTTCATCCTACCTCTTAGAAAGTTGCTCATTGATCTTATACCCATGGTGTTAACCATAAATTGGGCTGAATATTTACTTGGGCAAAATATTTTTATATATTGGTTCAAAACTGGCTTTTAAATGAAATTTTTAACTCATTTTATGATTCTTCATCTTGGACTAAACATATATATTATATTACTAAAAGTCACATGTTGTAAAATTGTATAATGATAAAATTTCCATATGACCAAAGTTTATCTTGCATTGTATCTGGATTTTATGTTCTATGATTGATTTCCAAATCAAATCTTTTTTTATGATGGTATATGGTTCTATCACCCTTTTGTGGCTGGTTTATATTATATTGAGGATTCTTGATGTTTAGAATTAGTAGAAATCTGATGGTTTTATTTCTCTGCTCACAGAGTATTATCTCTTTCTTTATGGGAACATGATAGTGATTACCCTTTGGTTGGTAAAGCATAACCTTTGTTATGACTTCTGGCTTTTGTGAAGGTGTCATCCTGTGATTCAGACTCAGAGATCTGGACTGAATTAGTTAAACCTGGCACTGAGTCCTGTAATAAATTATAAATTACCACCCTATAAAATATTTAATGAAGGGGATGGTCTTAAGATAAGACCCCCTTCCCTCTCTATGCAGTTGACTGTCACCTCTTTATGTGAAGTATTAAGAATGGCTTGGTTTGTTTGGGTGCTTCCTCTACTAATTCTCCATCATCAATTCACCTGACATCTCCATATTTCACTGCTACAATATTTTCCATCCAGATATCCCCTGAAATCACTGTGTTTGGGTGTATTTTTCAATTGGATGCATTCTTTCCCACAGGGGAATTAAAATTTCCCTCTTATTGACATAGTACACCAGAGCAGAGGACATTTATCACAACAAAAAAACACCAATGCAGAACATTTGGATCAGAAAGACAGGGCTATAATACCCTATAGCTAGTTTCAGTATTTGAAGGGAACAAAGCCTTTGGTGAAAATCATCTGATAAAGAGCCAATGCTGAAAGGCTATTTCCAACTGACTAAAATTTAGCATAATGCCAAGTAATAAGGGCACTGAAACAAGAATCCGTGATGTGATAGTAGGGTCAAACAGAACAAGAGCAATGTGGGATGTGGAGGAGTGGATCCAAACCAAATGAAAGTAGTTCTTTCATTCATGCTAACTAATGGTTATCAACTGTACTTCCTTTAGAAGAATCTAAAGATGTAGATCAGATCTCATCATATACTTTAGTCGCCTATAAGCAGGTATGTTAGTTTCCATTTAATACAACTAATCACCAAAAAGTCGGTGACCTAAAGCAACTCAAATTTATTATTTAACAGTTCTGAGGTTGACAGTTCAGGATTTTGTTCATTCTGGAAGCTCTAGAGGAGACTCCTTTTCCTTACCTTTTCCAGCTTCTATAGGCTTCTCCCATTTCCCTGGCTTCTACTTACATATTAACATCTTCCTGACTGATCTTAACCCTCCTGGGTCCCTCATGTAAGGACTATTGTGATTACATTGGGTACACTCAGTAAATAGGATAATTTCCCCATCTCAAGAGCTATAACATAATCACACCTGCGAAGTGCCTTTTCCCATATGAGGTAATATATCACAGGTTCCAGTATCAGGATGTAAATATCTTTGAGGGTTCCTTATTCAACCTACTGGCATGGAGTGAACTCTCAACAGTTATTTTCACACAATGTAGAAATTGCCAACAAATCCTTCTTGTCTTTACATTCCTCTGTGGTAGCCAGAATTGAGTCTGAGTAAACAATATCCTACACAAAACTGTCTTAAGTGAGATTACTTTTTATCCAGAGCTCACATGTCCTATATAACATAAAACATATAATATATAATATACTCCTTCATTCTGGGCACTAGTGTAAATTTTGAACTGGAAAGTGACAGAGTCATTTTCTAGTAAAATGAAGACCTTACTCCTTAAATATTAAATATCAGCTGTTAGACAACACATGAGAAATTCACTTAATATTCTGTGAAGTCTTCTACCATTAAGGAAAAATTATCAAAACTCTCACTTAAATCAATAGGCACTAAATCAATTACTCCTTCTGAAATTACCAATCACTATTTTTAAATGATACGAGATCAATAAGTCTTTACTCATTTGTGCAGAGTGCATATTGATTCATAGCGATTGTCACATTTCTTTCTAAAGATTCACAAGCCTCTGTTTAAAAATACAATTCTGAATGCTGATAAAAATTAATTTTAAGGTGTTTAGTTCATAATTTGCAACATTACCATGTCTACCATAAAAATTGGAAGAGTTTGAGTCTTGAGTTTTCTTTAACTCTTTTAGAAGCTATTGGCTTACAGCTTTTTCTTATTCTACATAGTTAGAATTTTTTCATCTGTCTCTTTCTCTAGAGCTTACCTCATTCATCTCACTTGTGCTTTAGGCTTCTTGGTACTTTTCTCATATTCTTGTCATTCTTTTATACTCATCTTTCATTATATGTCTCTCTTTAAATCTTTTGTGAAAGTCTTTTATGAACCTGAACTTAGAATGGAATTTAACTACATTATTTTCCTTAGATGTCTTTCCTTTTGCCTTTCTCATTGAACTTTTCAAAATTTTTGTACAGTCAGAATTATATTTATAGAACTTTCCACCCTTCATCATCTATTTCCCTTTCAGAGCCTCATAGAAGCGTTTTAACAATCGGCTTTTAAAGTCTAGGGCACATGAATAAGCTCAGTGTTCCTTTTCTTTGGTGTTAGGCATTTACTGTTACATTAATAATCCATTTTTTCTTTTTTCTTTTCTTTTCTTCTTTTTTTTTTCCAGCACTAGGGATTGAACCCAGGGCCTTGCACATACCAGACAATGCTCTACCACTGAGTATATCCCCAGCCTAGTTTTCCCTTCTTAGTTAAAATCAAGTCCAGCATTTGTCTATCTTATTTTCTCCATAATAAAAAGTCTCTTAGTCTAAAATTTATCAGATCTGCCAAATTAGACTTACAGCAGTCAAAGTCTTCTGTAATACTAATCTAAAATCTACTAACACCATGCTTTGTAATGCCTAAAATTATATTTATTCTGACAACATTTTGGATTCAGTTTATTACCCATTTTGGGGGGATTAATTATGCATCAGTTGAAGGCCCAAATATCTTTCAAGATCAGTTCTCATGCTGCTTTCACATAATAATTCTTATTCATAATATTCATTATAAAAGATGAACCACTGTTGACAGTTGACGTCAAGTAGAGGCTATACCCCAAAGCCCATCAAAGAGAACTAAACACACCTAATACAGTAGAGTATTATTACTATACATATAACAAGTATATGGATAATGTTACACATGGAAATAATAATGGCCTTGCATATGGAAAAATATTACAAATGAGATGCATACCACTACACTGATTCCAACTATGTGCATATTATTACATAAAATTAACTGCAATTAGAAGATCATCTGAAAAACATAAATAGTTGATGATATATCTTCAATAGCAGTTTAGGTTATCAAGGGATCAAGATTTTAAAACTGTAACAAACCAATAAGTCCATGTCATATTTCTGTATTTACATAGAAAAGAAAGTTTATTCAATCAAGTTCTATTCCAGTGTCATTATTAGCTGAGCCAGATGTAAAAGCTGAATCACTGGAATTCTTGTGAAGTGGGCTAGGACCAGAGGAATGGGGACAAAATTTACTTACTATTTTTGGTCTCTTCAATATATGCAGAAATATCAAATATTTTAATTCGGGGTTTCATAAACTCCCATGTTTCTCAAAATTCAGGTAAAACTAGCCTATATTAGAATCACCCCCTCTCCCCAGAGTTTTCTGTTAAAATGCATTTTCCTGATGCATGCCAAGCCTACCCCAACCACAAATGCTGGAGTGTAGAGAATGACACTCTGCTTTTGTTGACGAGCACCTCAGCTGATTTGTAAGAATCCTACATTTAAAAAACTATGGCATTATCATGAAAGATACTGAGACATCCGTAAATCCCAGAAATTCTGAATGTATCATCACTTTTCTGGAAAGAGGACCCAACTTTGTGGGTTCATGACTCAAAAAATTAGATAGAACCAGAAGAAATTTGAGAAGTCTCTTTCATGAGCACACTTGCTCAGCTGATGTTTTGAATGGCCCAGAATGTTTGGGGACATAAAAGTTAACATCCCCTCTTTCCATCTTTTTGTTGAAGAACTGTAGGGGACTAGAAGGAAATTCTCCTTCCAAAATTAGCCTGACAGCCCCTTGGGAGACATCCTGCCCGGAAGGCATCCTGCAGCTACCTATCTCCCTGGAACATCCTGCGGTTATCAGGATCATCAGACATCTTGCAGCTGGCAGTTTTACCACCCACATCCAGCAATTGCGGGGACCTTCCCCATCCCAAGCATATGAATACCCACCCAGCAATTGCTGATTAGAGAGCTTCCCCATCCCCAGCATATAAATACCCTTGTGTGAACAATAAAAGTTTGCAGCTTGATCAGAACTTTTGTCTTGCTGTCACCTTTGTGTCTCTTGTCCCTTCATTCCTCCCCATCTAGTTTCGCTGCCCTCGTTGATGTGTCCTGCTGGACGGGACAAAGAACTGCAGTTTTCTAGGTATATTTGACAAATAATCTTTTCTTCTTTCTGGCTCAAATAAGAATTATTCATGGAATGAACACTATGAAAGACCTATTTGTCACACATACTGATCAAGTTCAGAATTTGATTTGACATTGAGCTGATTTTCTACAATGAAATATAGGATGTGAGTTGTGCCTATAGTCTTTACATCCGATCTAAAAATCTTCTCTTTATCAATATCTTCAGATAGAATTCAAGCAAATCCAAAATCTATGCAGAGATAGGCAGTAACTTATGTTAGTAAGGACATCAAAAGTCTCTCTTTTAGAAATGACAATTCTAAATGGCAAATGCCTTCAGCACAACTCTATTCATGCCAATGGGAATGATCAAGTTCTATTCTAAGCTGTATTGAGATCATGGATTTCAAAATTGATAATGGAAATATTAAAAGAATAACTCTGTATTTTTCATTTTGAAGAGAGAGAACAAACTGTGGTAGACTGAAAAATGGAACCACAATATTTTAAAGCCCTTTCCATCAAGTAGTAGTCTATTTTCCCTACTCCTTGAACCCAAGTAATTTTATAATTTGCTTGGCAAACAGAACATTGCTGATTTTGGTATCTGAGTCATAGCTTCCGTATTCACCTCTTAGTACACTGTCACTGTCACTTCAGGAAGCTGAACTACCAAATGAGAGGTTATAAGGAGAGACCTAGTCAACATTCCAACATCAAGGCCCAAGACATGAAAATCCATAGACTTCCTAACCACATGAAGAGGGGACATCACTACAGACACCTGAATGACCTCTGGCAAGACCAGTAGGAGAATCACCTAGTTGACCCCAGCCAACACAAAGAATTGTGAGAAAGTACTAAATTAGTGCCATTTTCGGCCAATAAACATTGTAATATTTGTTTTGTTGTTGTTGTTGGTGGTGGTGGTGGTGGTTTTAAATATGGTAATAAGTAGTTTGTGCTACAACATGGCCAGAGATTTTGTTGAAGTGGGAATAAAAACATAGAAAGAACTAGGATATATTTCATAGACAATATCAAAATCTTGTGGTAGATAAGAAAGTGTGCTACTCAGACCCTCTTCAGGATAGGACTTACTGCCTAGCTGTGAGAAAAGCAATTAACAGAGAGTCTCAGCTGTCAGCTTTTCAGGATTTATCTCAGGTGCAAGGAATTGCCTCTCCCAAAGGCATATATTTCCTAAAGTGACTCACATTTGATGACTTTATGAAATATGGACAGACAATTCTAGAAATTTCAATTCAAAGGGTGAAATGAATTGGGTATTTCTTGCTCAAGAGTTTCCCTTTGGGTTGGAAGTATGTGATGGGAAAAGTCATGCTAGAGACAGTTTCCTTGTGGTAGTAGATTATAATGGCAAGAATTAGCTCATGATTGGCTAGCTTCTAAGTTTACTCTAATAAGGATTCTCATCATTATGTTTCCTCAAGACATCTGTTATCAGGTATGATGTGGAAGTAATGAGCTACATCTATTATGGGTGAATGATTCAACCATGTTCTTGCTAGTTAAGCAAAGTCAGTTCTTCTTGGAACTTTCATGGCATCAATGGACTTTTAGTTTTACTTTAAAGGTTCACAATAGAAATGATAACAAAGCAGACAAGGTCTTGAGACTTTTGAAGCCAGAATTAGACAGATAGGCAAGGGTCAGATACAGAGAATGGAGAGATTAAAATGTTAATTCCTTCAGACCTTCTTCTACATTATCAAGAACTTGCACCTGCTCAAACCTGTTGCCAAGGTAACCTGTCCTAGGAATTGTCCCTCCCTACAGGGAGTTGTAAAAGTTGTTAATTAATTTGCCCTGGGCCCCCTTCCTGCCTGAATTACTCCACCTGGGCCCCTCCAGCCCACCTGTTTTTCACCTTTTGGCTATCCCACTAAGCATTTCCTGGGCCTAGTCCTGTAAGCAGGAAGGAGAGAGATAAAGGGGAAGGGAGCAAGAGAACAAAGGAAGCCTTGGACATATAAAAAGGCAAAACAGCCTCACTTCTAAGGATACCAGGATATCAGTTATGGACCCCTTCTCCCTCCTGGGAGAAGTCTATGTTACCTCTTTTTAAATAAATTCTGCTTTATATGCTTACCTTGCCATGCTTCTCTAATGTTATACTTCAACATGTGAAGGAGTAGAACTCGTCACCTGTAGCCAGCAATATCATTTTCATTGATTTCTTTAGCATTAGATTAGTTAGTTCTATTATAATAATATTGAACTACACATCAATGTTTTCCAAATCATTTCATCTTCACAATGACTCATCAAGATGACTGTATTATTCTCTGAGGAATGAAGGGAGGAAAGAAACCTGAAGCACAGTCACTCAAGGTCATATATATAATAAAGAAAATGGGAACATTTTAACCCAAGTCTGTCTGACTCTTAAGCCCACATTGTTCTTTTAGCAGGTTCATTGTTATACAGCTACATAGAGACTGAATAGGAGGAAGGCGACTGTGTGAAGAAGGGGCATGGCCTAAATCCCTACCATGTACAAATTATCCTTTGCACAACTAAGAAAGAGATAGAGAAAAAGAGAGTGTGCCAGAAAGGAAAAAGGAATAAGAATGGCGAAAGAAAGGAAATAAATAATCAAGTCTCTGGAAGAAGGAGGGCAGGGGAGGAGTGACAATAGAAAGGACTGGCTAGAAGCCCAGATAATCAAAAAAAAACAATTAAGAATGAACAAAAGTTCTGAAACTCACACATGGAAGAACTTAGATCCACATCTTGAAATCTGAAAATGTTAATTTTAAGACAATTTAAGAAGTATCATTTTACACAGCATTGAGTGAAATTAAAGAATTTATTATCCCATAGAGATAGTATTGGCTAAAAATACAAAGTGTTACAAGAAACATTTAAATATTTTCATGAGGGTCAGAATCGTTTGGTGAGGAAATCCAGAAAATTTTTGGTAGGGACAGAAAGGAATACTCTAATACTGAGCTCCCCCACCGCTTCTGCAGGTTGAGCTCTGGTCAGGTTGGCCCTCATCCTGTCCTAGTTTAGTCTTTCTTGTATTAATTTGCTAGCATATGAGAGAAAGAATATGCTGCTCTGGGAAAATTTGTCCTGACAAGGCTTTGGATTCAATTTCCAAACTCTGAAAATAATGTCCTTTTCTTTCTCCCTCAAAGACAAAACTTGTCCCTTTGTTTGAAGGTCAGTTGGTGTGAAGTGGACGTGATCCAGGGGAAGCTGAGGCCCTAGGGCAACACCTAGAGCAGATTCCCTGAGATCTCCATAGTACTTTCTACTTGAGAATAACCCCTAGATTTCTTGTGTAGGAACCTCATCCCTGCCCCTAAATTGTGCCTGTGGTGAACAGGTTAAATTTTTCAGAACTAACATTGGAAGTTGATAGATTTTTGTTCTCTCTTCATCTCCTGGCCCTCCACTCCAGGGCTAAAGGCTTTAGGTTTAAGTTTCTCTTGAAGAAACAGCCATGCTTCATTTAATCCTGCACCAGCCAGACTGCTGTGGATGTCATGCTTCTGATAAGATATTAAATCAAGGTAAACATTAATCCCCCATGCTGGACCATCCATGAAGAGAGGAAAAATGTGACTTCACCTCACAGGAGGCATTGCAGCCAACCCAGGCCGTCTACCTTGCCTGCAGACCTCACACCCTCACAGTCAGTTGTAAAATAATCCCTCCAGGATATATTAAAAGTCATATTTAATTTGCTGGAAAAAAATATTTTCACAAATCTTGCCTGCATACAAATGCTTCCATAAAAAACAACAAAAAATTAATAATAAATTTGAACATCCAAACCCAGTACTTCTACTTTCAACAAAGAAGACCAGTATTATCTATATTTTTGCTCAATCTTGGAAAAATAAATTGCAATGCAAACAATATGGGCAATTATGTAATCCATTTAAATAACCCCAAAAGAGAAAAACTGGTTTGGGAAAAGATAAAGAAGGCATAGCTCAAGACTGCCACTTGCCTTCTTTATTTTCATTTTTCAGATTTTAATCTAATTTACCTAGAAAATTGATATTAGGTAAGGATAGACTTCAACTTGTTTTTTAGCTATTTTATCAGCACTATCCATTAGATAATTCTTCTTAAAATTATTTTACAGTGACATAAAACATGCTAGCCTACATCTAGGTTTTCCATTCTCTTCCCCTACTCTGTCTATTGATCCCTACCATCACACCGACTTGATTATTGCAGTCTACTTTGTGTTTTATGTTCTAATATCTTATAGTTTAAGCATCTCTATTCTGAATAATTTAAAAATATTCATTATTGTTCTTTCTCATTTATTCTTCCAGTAAAAAATTCACTTTGTTAAAGTCAAATAAATAAATCTCAATAGGATATTCATTGAAGTTAAATTAACTGGAAAAAGAATTGACATATAATCTAGAAATACATATCCACTAGACAAGGTCTTTCTTGAAATGTTTTTATTCGATATTTGTGAAGGACCCAATCTGTTTTTGTCAAAACTGGTTGCCAGGGACAGAAACTCAATTTAAATCATCTTTAAAAGGAGAAGCACTGTATAAAAGAATTAACCCCAAATTGATTATAGTTCTATTTGTAAAATCTAAAACTACAAGGAAAATATAAGAAATTCTTCCCCTTGAATTTAACAACAACAAAATTAGATTGGACACCAAAAGCATAAACTATAAAAAAAAATGAGGTAAACTTCTTCAAAATTAAAAAAGTTCTCTCTTTGAGAGACTGTGCTAAGAAAATGAAAAATCAAGTCACAGACTGAGAGTAAATATTTGCAAAGTGTAAATTTTATAAGGGACTAGTATCTAGAATATGTAAAATATTCTAGTGAAATAACAGGAAAACAAACAACACAATAAAAAAACAAGCAAAAGATTTGATCTTTACTAAAGATATGGATATGATAAATAAGGAGATGAAAAGATGCTTAGCATTATTTTTCATTGAAACTACAATGAGATACCACTGCACACCTATTAAAATTATTCATGTTTTCTAAAAAATATCAAATGCTATTGAGAAAGCCAAGTAATGGGAGTTCTCATCACTGTTGAGTATGCAAAATAATACAGTCATGTGTGAATAACCTTTGGAAGATTCTTATAACATTAAAAATATATTTACTGTACAATTTAACAATCCTACTCTTTGACTACCCAAGAGAAATAAAAGTATCTCTAAAAAAAATGTATGCAATTATTTCTTTTAACTTTTGGCATAATCACCAATAATTACCAAATCTGCAATGAATTCTGATGAATGGATAAACAAACTGTGATGTATGCATACAATGAAATACTACTTAGCAACAAAAATGAACAAAATACTGATATTTTGTAACAATCTCAAAAGCATTAAGCTAAGTGAAAGAAGCTATATTCACAAGGCTACCTATTTTATGACATTCATAACTGACATTCATAACAAGGCAAAACAATAGGGATAGCAAAACAGAACTTTTTGCCTGCAGATGGTATAGATGATATAGAAAGGGCTGATAACAAAGGAACATGAGGGAGCTTTCTGATGTGATAAAATCATCTATATTGATTGTGGTGGTGATTGCACAACTTTTGTGCTTTGACCACACAGTGCATGGGGCTTGTCACCTAAACACAGTGAATTTTATTGCACATAAATTAAACCTTAATAAATGTATATAAAAGGGGAAGAGGTATTTATTGATGTATGAATCTGAAAATTCTTGATATTTCCTGTTTTCAGGCAAATCAGGAGCTGAGTATTTAAATAATGCCCTTAGCCCTGTGTGGCTCTCTCTTGCCCTTATTTCCTCTAATGTTGGCTTATTCTTTCCAAGTAGTGTTGCCCACTTGTTGCTTGTTGCTCCCCTTTTGCAAGGATCTTTAGATTATAAACTCAAAACAAGATCCTCTCTCTTTTCATGCCACAAAAGTTGTTCCCTGCTGAAGGGCACTAATTACCTCTACTTATTTAATATCTATCTCTTATTAATCAGTATATGGACCCTAGTGAATGAGATATTCTAGGCACCTGAGTAATCTGCCTACCCCTGTGGCAGAAGAGATAGTCATATCAGAATCACTTGGCATGGTTGTGGAACAGATTCCAAAAGGAAGGAGAGCCAGCCAGACAAAATAACAGATACCCTGACATCCTTATTTGTGGTTACCACACATCATGGTCTATTTACTGTTCATGGCCCTCCAACAATACCCAGACCAAACTCATTTCTTCAAGTCATGTTCCAAAGAATCTTTACAGCATTTTTTCCAGATTTCCAGCTTGAAATTGTATGATTTCACTGAAAGTAAAGCAGCTTCCATGTATATTCTTCTTAACCTCCCCCCTTTTCCATAAAACCCCAATCCAGTGATTACTGGGTTGCAATGACTTTTCTTTGCTAAGGGACTGGCTCTAAGGTAGACTGCATTTGACTTTCCATTTGGTGATCTGACCTGCCACTTTGGTGACAACAGTCATAGGTAATAACTCTGCTGCCCATACTTGCCGGGTTCTCAATTGACTCACTCAGTAGTTGCCTGACACAGAACAAGAAAGGACAAAGTAAGCGAGCTGGTCTGACTTGCATAATTAACCTCACGAAATAAGCCTAACCCATGTACAGTGCTGTCGCAGCCCCCATTGAACTGCAGAGACTGTTCATACTGACTGTTTTTTAGACCCCTCAGGATGCAGTTATATTTTTGGAGGAAGTCTTAGAGACAATCTACCAAACAATCTAATTTTACAAATGTGAAAATAGAAGCCCCGAGAGTTTCTTATCTAATAGCTGGAATTAAAGCCTGAGCCTCCCTATCTGCTGACCTGTGCCTTTGCCACTACTTTCTGATGCTTCTTTAAAGATGCCTTTAGTACACCTAACTGAACATCAGAGGTTAATAATACAGTGTACTATAGGATTTTGGTAGCTTACCTTTGGCATTGTGTGGCTGACTGGGAGCTGTAGCTTGTTGCTGCTGTCTACTATACTGATATTATATATTGTGAGGATGGGAAAAGATCAAATTTCAAAAATTGAAGTATATTTTTCCACTCAGTGTATCTTTTTCTTTTTTTCAGTACTGGGGCTTGAACCCAGGGACACTCTACCACTGAACTACATCTCTAGCCCTTTGTATTTTTTAAATTTTTAAGATAGGGTCACTAAATTGTCTAGTCAGACCTCAAATTTACAATCTTTCTGATTTAGCCTCCCAAATCCCTGGGATTACAAGTGTGCACCAGCATGCTTGGCTCAATGTATATTTTGTCACCATAGTAAAGTTGAAAAATTAATAAGTCAAATCATCATAAATTGGGATGGTCTGTATTAGATTGTGGTGTTAGTTTTTTATCCTGGGAGGTACAGAGCACGCTGAGCTTTAGAGTCAGGAAGCCAAATTTAAATCCTGGTTTCAAAGATTGTCAGCTGGATGACCTTGGCAACTTACTCATTCTTTCCTCACCTATAAAGTGGGGCTAATGATACTATCTCCTTCAGAAGAATACTATGCAGAATAAATAAGATTTTCAAAACATTGAGCACAAGAGCTAACAGGTAGTCTTTACTTGGCAAAGGTTGGTTGTTTGATCAGTTTGTACCTTTTATCTAAGCCTCAGCCTTAGTCAACAAAAAGGTTGTAGAAGGAGGAGAAAACAGAGAACTTCCCAAACAGTGGAACCAGTAGGACTAAAAAAAGATATGATGCTATTTAAAGTTTTGTCTCATGAAAATACTCTATATTGCCATGAAGGAAAGGGGAGAAGTATGACAGTCCCAGGACAAGGAAACTAGTCTTTAGGATTCTGCTGAGTGACATTGAAGATTATTTCAATATCTTGATCTTTTAAAACCCCGTTATGATACAATGGAGAGATGGTTAGGTTCTACCCTGTCCGGTAGCAAAAGGGTAGAACAAGAAATAATAACCAAAATGACACAAGAGTAGAAGATATAGAGGTATTCTTAACATAAGTAAGTAAGAGAGAGAGAGAGAGAGAGAGAGAGAGAGAGAGAGAGAGAATGAGAATGTGTGCTAGGGAAAATCATCTTGGGTTCTGGCAGTCAAAAGGTCAAGTGCAGGAGATCAGTTGAACAGACAGATGCTATAGGTCAAAGCTATGGAAGATATAGTAGTGAGAACAAACAGCAAGCATAAAGAACCAAATCCCATTCCAAGAAGCAGGGACAATAAGATACTGGATCATAAATGGAAGTTACTAGTAGAGGACCCACATTTTAACAAATGAAATCACTCTTGCTACTAAGACAAGAATTCCACAGGTGTCCTTCCAGGACCATGGTTGAGGCAAGGGTACCATCAAGTCTATGACAGGATAGAGGGGAAAAGATTTCAGGCCAGAGTGGGTGGTAAGAAAACAGTATGCTATTTTTGAAGGAAGCCCTTCATAGTCTTCAAATGACAAAATACTTTTAAGATTCATACAAATTGAAATAGAAATAAAACATGGAAATATGATTGCAGAATTTATAAAGATATTTTGGTACATATGCCTGGAGGCATTTAAAAATATGGCCTTGTTTTTCAAAACTAAGAAAATAAACTGAATACATTAATGATAAAGAGGGATCATATTAAAATTCAACCAATACATTTATATTTTATCTTCAAGAGTACTCTAAGGTTATTTGGGTGCAAGTTTAGTGGATGGGGAAGTATTTTTTAAGTAGTTTGTAATTTTTCTATGCAATTCAGATCTAGAAAATCCTACAGTTGTAAACAGCTTTGGAATTATAAATTGTAAAGACATATATATATATATATGTATATATATATATATATATATATATATATATATACATATATATATATATAATGAAAGGGATATTTATTTTTGCTTTTTGGTTATAGTAGAGTATATGTGTATGTGGGAGGGGGTTGTGAGAGAGAGAGAGAGAGAAGCAGAGAGTGAGTAGAGTGAGGAGATATAGTAGCACCCATTTTCCTCAAGGTATGGAGGAAAGTTGAAAGACTGAAGGTAAAGCCAATCGGTAGTTACAGAAATCATTTAAAGTTTTCCAAACTGATTTACACAGGTATTCAAAAACTCTGGTTCAGTCTAATTCAAGAGAAAGAGTAAGAAGTTAGCTTAGTCAAACCCTATACTCATTTTCACCAAAGAAACTCCACTTTTCATATTTATTATGAATTGAGATTCTCTAGAACTTTTTTTCAAAACAAAGAACTCAGTATTTAAACCAGAAAAATTGTAAAGCATTTTTAAATCACAAGAACAGACTGCTGGCTATTCTGTTCATACCTCCTCACAGGTTATTTCATTCAAAGAAACCTGTACCTTTTATTGCCTTTGAAGTATTTTACATATTTGTAAATTATAGAATACATATAGTAATGCAAATCATTCTTGACTATAAAAAAGCAAACTATATTTTTCTGGTGAAATATGTCTTGAGGATACTGACAAATTTTTGCATGTCTTCATACTAAACATTTTCTTATTGCCTATATGCATGTGTTGTTTGACTCATCTTGGGAACTAGTTATCACATCTTACTAGTTTCCTCAATAATTAATGAATTAAATAAAATATGTTTTCATCTTTAGTATAAAAATCATGATTTTAATTTAAAAAAAATTTTCCTTCAAAACTTATAAATGATGATAGGCAGCTACTGATAGAGTGTGAACACCATTACTCACCATCACTCACAGTTAAAGAAATTGAAGCCTAAGTGATTGGCCAAAATGTAAATCTTTAGTTTCCTCACCATACTAAAACCAAAACCTTTCTGCCCAGTATTGGTGTTATTCATGTAAACTTATTATTAATATTTAAATGTGGTGAGAAAATTGAAGCTTATTAATACTCAAAGATTGACTGGATACCAAAGTATGAAGGTAAAACCAGCCAATTAAATTTTGTCAAATGTAACAAAATTAGCTTTGTCATATGTAGGAATATGTATAAAATATTTGATTTTAACTTGAATAGAACAGGTCTAAAATAAAAATAAATTATTCTTTACCTCCCAAGGGAAGGTCTCTGGAACCCAATAACTTGATGACTCTGGAGTAGTAACTCTCATCCATTTTTCTGCCTTGACACACATTGTGGGTGTGGAACACTCCTTTGGGTGCAGATATATAAATGTTTCAAGTTTAATAATGTAATATTACTTCAAACAATACACAGAGAGGTATTGAGAAATAAGCTCATACTTTTTTTTTGTAATTAGTCTCCCCATTTCACACAAATTCCCTTATACTAGCTATAACTACCCTTTCTTCAGAGAGCATATGAGAATCCAAATGAATGGAGTGACTAGGAAGTAGTTATTCTTAAAAGTACAAATCATTCACAAAATTGAGTATTTTACTTATTATAAGAAATAAATGGGGGATAGTAGGGGATAGGAAAGGTAGCAGATTACAACAGTCACTAATATGCCATTATGTAAAAATGTGAGTATGTAACAGATGTGATTCTGCAATCTGTATTTGGGGTAGAAATGGGAGTTCAAAACCCAATGGAGTCAAATGTATGAAAGATGATTTATCAAGAGCTCTGTAATGTTTTGAACAATCAATAAAAAAAAAAAAGAAAGAAATGATCTGAACACAACTTATAATCCTGGGACTGGGTTACTTTACTTTCATGATTGATAACCACTGGTTCAAAGAGATAGTAACCCTTCTCTTGAATAAAAGGAGCATAAATATACACAATTTTTTAAAAGTAGAAGCAAGAAAAACATAAGGAAAAAATTCTTTGAAGGAGATAATTAGAATTGAAAGAAAATAGATTACTAAGAAAGAGAAAGTCCCAATGAAGACATCAAAGTTAAAAAACTGACTTCAACATAAATTTTAAATATATATATTGTCTTCTTGTGTTTTATGATGCAGAAAATCTGTATTCTTGTTACGGTTTGGCTTGTGTCTCCCAAAATTTTATATGTTGAGTTCTAGCCCTTGATACCCCACGATGTAGCCCTTTTTGGATACAGTGTCTTTACAGAGGCAGTCAAGTTAAGTGTAATTAGCAAGAATTCTAATCTGATGTAGCTGTTGTGTCCATGAACAAAAGACATGTAGATGTACACAAGGAGATGATGATGATGAAGGCAGAGATTAAGTGATGCTTCTACATAGCAAGAAACACCAAAGGTTGCTATAGAGCTACCAAGAGCTAATTGAGAGCGATGTCTTTCTTGCAGCCCTTAGAAGGACTCAACCCTGTTGATATTTTGATCTTGAAATTCTAGCATACAGACTGAAATGATAAGTTTCTGTTGTTTAAGCCACCCAGCTTGTGTTACCTTGTCAGGGCAGTCCTAGGAAACTAATACAAAAAGGCAGGTGTAGTAGTCCTTAAGAAGATGGGTTTATGTCTTGTCAGGTAAGATGGCTCTCTCTGCTGAGGGTCTAGAAATCAGAGAGAACTAGAAAATGCAGGTCAGGCAAAGAACCAGTAGCTTGACAGTGACTGCCAATTAGCATTAATTCAGTGGAAAAGAAAGAAGGAATACTGGACATTTTATTATGTATATCCAAATCACGTTTAAATAATGAGCAAGTTACCAAGTGCTTCTTGGGTTCAGAATTATATTTCTGGCATGGAACAGATCATGAAAGGTGGAATACGAGATAAGCCTGAAAAGTCAGTCTTGTTCTCTCCAACTCTAAAATTCTGTCAATAATGTGAGTTCCTGCAGCTTGAATAATAATTCTCCAGATAAAACAAAACAAAATTAAAATTCTTGTTATTTTTTAACTGTTTTCTTTTAAAATGTGGCCAAGTTCAACTCTACAAATTTGCACAGGTAATGAATAAATAATAACCATGATTCTTCTTACTTACAAGACCCTAGTTTATACCCTGTGTTGGCCATCTTTGTGTCCCTGTGACCAAAATACTTGACAAGAACAACTTAAAGGAGGGAAAGACTATTTTGGCTCATGGTTTCAGAAATTTAGTCCATGGTGGGCCCACTGCATTTCTCTGGGCCCAAAGTGAGGTGGAGTATCATGGCTGAAAGGTGCAGTAGAGGAAAGCTGTTCGCTTCATGGCAGCCAGAAAACAAAGAGCAAGGGGAAGGGACTGCAGGGAAGATGAATCCTTCTAAGGTACGTCCCCAGTGACCTACCTCCTCTAGCTATACCCCACCTGTCTGCAGTTACCACCTTGTTAGTCATTCAAACTAAGAAGGTCTGATTAGGTTACAGCTCTCATAATTTGATCATTTCACCTCTGAATATTTCTGCATTAACACAGGAATTTTGGGGGACACCTCATATCCAAACCACAACACACTCCTACATATAAGTCCTCTTTACACCTTAGAAAGGGAGAGACCAATAGAGTTAACAAAATTACAGATTAGAAAAAAAAATCAAAAGCATATGAAAGTGCATGGCATACAAAGAACACAAAATTATCCCTAAAGCTACAGAGTAGTCTACATCTTAATGATTTTGGTATATTATGTGTTTGACTTTGGTTTTCTGATATAATGCCAGTGGCATTAAGGAAAGGATGACAAGATTGAAGCAATAAAAATATACCTACATGGTACATGAAATAAATTGACATGTATCACATCAGATTATTAGATCAGGTTTACTATACTGTTATGTGGAAAATTCATATCACCAACCATCCCTCCAGTCATCCCAGTGCCTTCTTGCCCATAGAAGTTCTATATTATCAATAAGATGCAGCTACTACCACCTTATATATGCCATGACCAGAAACACTGTTGAAAGTAGCAATACGGTGCATACTGGCCTGCCTTGAAAGTGAATAGAGGTGGTTTTCTTGGCAGTCCGATGCTGTAACTGTGCTTACCAAACCTGCACTGGATATATGACATTCTCTTTCTGGAATGCGTCCTGCTGCTATTATATTCACCCCTGAATCACTATCCCTTCTGCTTTTCTTCTTTCTTGGGTCTTTGCTTTTGTCTCTCTTCAACTTACCTGTAATTAATTTGCTAAATCACATACTTTATACCTCATATTTCTTGTTCTCCATAGTGAATGTTCCCAGCATCTGTCCAGACTGAGTCTCCCTTCTCACTAGCCTCAGAGTTTGTGTACCTTCATCTTTCTTCCTCATAAAGGACACACTGATGTTAACATCCTTTACCTACAGTCAAATAACTAATTAGAGTAGATATTTCTGTGTCTTTAAGGGGAAGAAAGTCAAGTCCCTTCAAAAAATTTACAGTCTTACAACTTCACCATCTTAAAAAAAAATAGTTAGAGGAATGGGCACAGTGGCACATGCCTATAATCCTATTGTCCGGAGGCTTAGGCAGGAGGATCACAAGTTCAAAGCCAGCCTCAACAATTTAGTCAGGCCCTAAGCAACTTAGTGAGACACTGTCCCAAAATAAAAAAACAAAAAACAAAACTAAAAAGGCTGGGGAGGAAATCAAAAGGGCTGGAAAAATATCTTAATGGTTAAGAAACTCTGGGTTCAATCCCCAGGACCCCCACCTCAAAATAGATAAAACATCTTCATTTACCAATTTCCACCACCTTTCTCTTCCCTTACTGTTGGTGCTCAATCACTTGTATTATCAAAAGGCAAAACCTGGATTTAAATCTAGACTCTTACGTTTTCTTGCACAATAGAAGCAAAAGACTGGGGAAGTCCTTTAACATTTTAGCATGGCTGCCTGTGAAATAGGATGATTATCATTAACCCTGACTACTTCATAAACTTATGAGAGGAGATTACCCCCAAAATGCCTGATCTGACTCAAGTTAGAAAAGTTAATGTGTTCATGAGACACTCAATGTTTTATATTCTTGCCTGAGAGAAATCCGTGAGCAGGAAATGGGTAAATAAACCACACCAAATCTAAAAAGATCAGAAGAACCCTGGATAAGACAACAGTGGGCAGAATGTAGTGTCAGATTTTGAAATGTTAACAAATAATTGAAACAGATTGTGAGAATAAGATTATCTGAGGACAGTTTGAAGAGGATGCCATTTTCCCAAAACAAATAAAAGCTTCTGCTCATGCCACTCTCCCTTTCTGGAATTTTATTCTCACTTTCCTACTGAGCCAAATCATTCCAGATCTCTCTAATAATTCCATACAACAGTGATCTTTCCTCTTTTGGACTATCCAGAACTTGAACTATCTGTGTCATTAACAAAGTCTTAGTTCACAAGTAAGTGCAAAGTGTCTTGATTTATATGCATGTATATATGTTAATGTTCAATAGCTTTCTAGGCTTACATGGTTTGTACAAGTCCACAGGGCTAAATGCTGAGTAAAACATATAATAAGTATTTCTCTCATTCCTCTGCTTTTGCGTCCTACCTTAAAATGCTTTCAGATTTCTGCTTTCTTTCTTAGAAGTATTGTTATATTCTCTTAGAAAAGTCAGTGTTCTAAAATTTTCTTATAGATTTTGCTAAGCCACTTGCAAAAATATGACTTTTAAGCCTTCACCATATTTTTACTTTCTTTGCTCTGAGCATTTATTCATAGTCACTATGTTGGCTTGCACTCCCTATACAGTCAAGCACTGGCTGAATTTTCTTCCCAGATATATGATTGATTTGGAGAGATGTCTACAACTGTTTCAGTGAATTTATATGAATTTCTCTGGGAATGAAAATGCCCACATCCTGGCTTTCTGACATTCTGAAAAGATGGATGTCATCTGGGCATGATGGCTCATGCCTATGATCTAAGTTGCTCTGGAGGCTGAGGCAGGAGGCTGGTGAAGATTGCAAGTTGAAAGCCAGCCTCAGAAACTTAGAGAGGCCCTAAGCAACTTAGCAAGACCCTGTCTCAAAATTTAAAAATAAATTTAAAAGTGTGTGTGTGGGAGGGGGAAGGGTGCTAGGGATATAGCTCAGTGGTTAAATACCCAAGAGTTTAATTCTTGGTTTAAAAAAAATGAAGTTTATATGTTCTATAACCACCACTCCATGTCTGGAGTTTATATGTACTATAACCACTCTCTCTGTCTCTTTTCTCAATGGTATTTTACTTGTAGAAACTACATTTACACTTTAATGAAACATTTAGGTCCCACCACCTCCTCATTAGTCCCTCCTTTTTTTCTGTTGTTACAGGTTTCTAACTAGATATAAAAAGAGGGATCTTCACAACAATGAATATACTTAAACACTTAAAAATAGTTGAAATGGTAAATTTTATGTTATATGTTTTTACTACAATAAAAAAATTAAGTAGTCTTGACTGTGAACAAGAAAAAGCAAAGGGGAGAAGACAGTATGATTGCTACCCTGGAAAGAAGCAGTTAGGAGTAGAGGGGTAGATGCTCAAGATTTTATGTGAAACCGCCAGCTTTTATGAATCACAGAACAGATGGGGGGCAGGGATAGTCTTCTTAAGGACTTTCTGTTGAGCATAATCAAAGTAAGCCATTAATGGTGTTCTTCAATCTATTTCCAAAGATTCTGTAGTTAATGGAAAACCCTTCATATTCCTTCAACCATTGACAGAATATAATAACAGAATATAGTAAGAATAACAGATATATAATTAACAGAATACAGTAACGGCCTTACAAGTGTACAAAATCAGTATATAGTAAAGGCCTTACAAGAATACAAAATCAGTCATTGTTTTTGTTGTCACTGTGTATTTTCACTTTCTTTCTCACCTTCATAGATGTTTTTGGAGCAAGACAAGCCAGACCTTTATGAAGAGCCATTCTCAAGGTATTGTTTTATCAGCACCATTTAAAAGGAAGCTTTTAAAAAATATATATTTCTAGTAAATATTCCATTCATGTTTAAAATTTCTCAATTAAGTAAAAAGGAGAAGAAAGAAAGAAAAAAGATAGAGAAAAGGAACATAAACCTAATACCAAGTCCCTGAAAATTTAGGGACTTATTAGGAAGAAGCAGAAATGAAATATGAAAGTGGAAAGTGAGAGGCTTCATTCATTTTCACACATTTTAAGCACAGCCTAATAACGTGGGAACCATTCTGGCAAACTGGTTGCAAAAGGATTTTTATTTAAGGAAGAAATTGTCTTCCATACTAGCCTAATGAGGGCTAGATTGTTCATTAGCATATAGCCAACATTTTGTTAGAGTTTCCAGCTATGCAGGGAACACCAAGAAACAAGAAAACTGAAACGACTTTCTGGAATCATCAAACCGTGTATAAAACTTATGGATTCCAGAATAAGAAAACCATTTTTCCACAAATATGTACTATATACATAGATCCTGGTATGGTTTCTTAAATGGGAAGAATAAGGGGCTGCTTCAATGGCATGTTATAAAAGAGAATTTCAAAGCTCCATCTTACTCTAGAGGCCTTCCTTTCTTCCCACCATAAGAGGATCCCCCCATAAATACACACCCTCCACATTAGCACCTAATTAACTAGGGGTTAATTTTTTCTAATTAACTAGGGGTTGCCCTCAGAGACAGGAAGAAGGAATCCAATCAAAAGATAAGTTGCAGAAGAAAACACTTAATTTACTTTTATTTAACTTAGTTTTACAGGGTTCTTACTAAATGAACCACCATGCTAGGCCCAATGAAATGTGCAAAGAAGAAGCCATTGTGATCTCCTTCAAGGAAACTTTATGTTTTTTATGGTGAGGAAATATCTTAGCCCATGAGTCACTACAGGAAACAAAAATAGGTTAGTTGAAAATGAACTGAATATGGAAGAAGCCCTTATCAGAGTTCAGCCAGTGGATCTCTCCTGTCACTTACAATTCCTGTTTAGCGGTAAGGATGGTCTTAATGAGCTGCTCTAGCTACTGACTACAGAAGAGGCTGCATAGAGGAGATACATTTAAATTCCGTTCCAGCTGCTCCATACACCTTAGTGAAAGCTCAAAGGATGTAGGAAAGTTCACACTAGAAAATGGGAAGTCACCCTGACATAAGAGAATTGCACCAACCTATCAGTTTTTTGAGAGCATGGATGGCTTAAAACACTCATTTCTAAGTATAACAGAATATAGTAAAGGCCTTACAAGTATACAAAATTAAATGAATGGTCTTAGAAAGAAAAATAAATAGATAAGAACCACTGTCTGATAAGTTGATTCATTTATTTACTGGCAATATTTGCCTGAAGCCAATGTCTTGGCTTGGCACAGAATCACGAGCCACCACACAGCTTTGTAGGTTCAAACAGCAATTCTTTATTCCCGCTCTCACACCGCCTCCACACAGGTCCAGCGGCAATCCCAATCTCCGGCACAATTCAAGTCCTAAATACTTTCTCTCCAGCGGGAGAACTCAGCGGGAACTCAGGCAGCAGGCACGCCCTACTCCCAGCAGGAATAATCTTCAACCTCCAACTTCCCTAAAACTCCTATTGTCACGCCAAGGACGGGGATACTTCCTGCAAGATACACCCTAATCCTGGATCCACCCTGGTGATTGAGCAGGGTCACCTTTCTCAAACACACAAGCAAGGTCGCAGCAAATTTCCAAGGCAAGTCCATTTAACATGGGGTACGCTGGCAAGGATTTCGATGCGTCATTCCTACTTGGTAATGGCCCTCAGCAAATATTGATTGAGGACTTTCTGCATGCCAATCACCATATTAAGAATTGGGTATATGTAAAATGGAATACAAACATACAATCTGAGAACTAAACCAAGACCATCCAAATAGATCTTCCAGATGCTTTGTTAGCTATGTGTGCCCCCCCCCTTTTACAGGGGTGTATATGAGCTGAAGCTGTCTACACCTGAGTGATTTGGGCCTATTTGGTATTTGACCTTTGGTTTTCTAGCATACTGCCAGTTGCATTAAGGATTTTTCAATGTATGCACTTGAGACTATCTGTGTTATTAGAAACCATTACAATCAGAAAATTAGAATTCATTAAAAGGCAGATAATGTGCTTGCTACTATGATATATGGGACTATATTTATCCTGCGGTATAACATATCTGCTTCATCAGGGCAGGAACAGGACAATCTTTCATCTAGATGAAATAGCCTTGAAAGCTTCGTCACTGCAGTGCAGCAGAAGCAACTAAAATGGTTCTTCCTAGCCTCTTTCTGCTGATTAAAAAAAAAAAAAAAAAAAAGACTGCACCACCTCCCAAGGGCCTCAACGCAGTTGCTATAGCAACACTATATCTGAGTCAGAACTATTAACAATCACCATGGCAACAAGTGTCTCACTTGCCATTTCCAGAAACTCATTGCATTTGGACTAGAATCATCACACCATAATAAAAGGGGTGGGGTTTTCCTCTCACAGGGACACAGGGATACATTCTCCAAATAACTCTCCAAAAAATGTTTTAAATAAAATAAAACTAAAGGAATTATAAAGGAATCATGCTGTCATAAGCTTGCTAACCTTTTTTCTTGAAACATTACAGTTTGATAGAAATAATGGTAAAATGTTAATAATTCATATGGCAGGTTTGTTTTTCCCAATAAGATCCAATAAAATCTGTGTATTTTATAAATTCCAGTAACTGTATGTTTTATTTTTCTTACCTGGCTCTTTTTGTCTCTGCTTAATTTCCCTTCTTTCACTCTGTCAGACACCTTCTTGAATATTTAGCAGAGCAGAATTCTGTAGAGATTTTCAAATCACACTTGTCAAGTTAGAAGCAGAAGAAAGGATCACACATATTTCTGCAATTGCACCAAAATGTAATGTGTGTTGCTCTCTGGGAAGTGGTCACAGTAGAACTGAGGGCCCATCCTATTCCCTGTCTTTAAACCCAAGACTGTAAAATGGTAGAAACAGAAAGTGTCCAGATTTTCATCTAGACTATGACCTCCACAGGTGATTGGACACTAGAAAAGAGTCAACACACTGCAGCTTGTCTCAGAGTGATTGTTTCCTCATGGCTCTCCTGTTACCCTTCACTCCTTGATCCTAGTGCCTTACCATACTATCACATATGTATCACGAAATGATAGTTCTATTAGGATTTGGGTCCTTATCAGAGTTGTGAGAGCCAAATGAGGTGGCTTGGTAGCTTTCAGGATAATTTTTTTATTTGTATTGACAATAAAAGTATGAGAAAGTGAAAAAAGCATATTTTTCTAAAACAAAAACAAATTACGTTAAACTTCAGATAGATATTTTTTTTCCCAAGTATCTTGCTTAGTTATAAGAATTCTGTGTATGAAATGCCTTTTGTTCCTTCAGAGCTCACACCTAAAAGAATAAAGCCAGGCTCTAGGACAAGCAGGGTTTAGTACCAGGGGTATGAGGAAGGCAAAGAAGGGGATGCTTTTCACTTTGAATTCTAGGTTATTTGACTCTTCTTCCCAGTATTTATTTAGAATGAAGTGAATGGAAGAGAAAGAGAGAGGCAAAATTAGAGTATCTACTTGAGTTGGCATGAAAGGAAGTCCTTGGAGAGGCCTCTCCTACCACTACTTAGCGGTAAGAAAGACTTGCAAGGTCAGAGTGATAGACTGAGAACTGAGGCTCTCCTGCTGCCAAGGGCAAATAGCTATTCAGAAAAATAAAAGAAGAAGAAGGAAGGAAGGGAGGGAGGGAGGGAAGGAGGGAGAAAAGTTGTATTGTATGATGAACCCACATTGGTGTGAGGCTCCTATATTGCTGGCCAACTTGGACTACCAGAGAAAATGTGAAATAAACCTTTCTTTAAGAACTGTGACTTGGAATGCCTATATTGCAAACTTGTCCCTGGAATTCTATAATTTGATTATACACTGTTTATTTATTGATTTCTGTACACATTTTCCCCCATATTCTGAGTGAAATCAAGCCAGTTCCTCCTCTGGGGAAGAAAGCTGAGGCTCTTGTGACACTGTACAGATAGTCAAAATAAAATGGTCTACCTACTTGGCAGACAATTTCAAAGGCTTTGGTTAGGTCACTTATAATCTGACTGGCATTTACCATGGCTCTTTGTGTATCAGACTGTACGTAAATCATCAAAGCACCAATTTTGGATTCCAGTTCCTTCTCTCTTTACTAGCTCTGAGATCATGATCACATTGTACCACCTCTTTTTCCCATCAGTGAAACAGTGCTAACAATAATACCTAGTTCACAAAATTGTTTTGATAACTAATGAACTAATAAACAGAAATCTCCTAGAATAATGCTTGGCACTCAATGTACACTTACTACATTATTTTTGGATTCAAACTGATTGTGTGGTTTGGCTTTTTCATTTTTGCCTTAAAAATATTTATTAATTTACTCATTCACCTTTTCACCCATTCAACGACTATTTCTGAGAGACAGAGATAAGATATAGGTCTTGCCTTATAGGAGTTATAATTTACCTAACTTAAAAAGTCCAGCAGGGAAGGGAAAGCATTACAAATGATATTTGTTTCAGAACTGAACAAGAGATTTTCCCAACTGGGTGAAGGGACCTTGCATTTATTTTCTAGTGTGGACTGCTCTCGTACTCTAACACCATTCTTAATAGGTAAATACACCCATGGGCTTTTTAATTCCATTTGTGAGGCTAGAGTATAGGTTGTCCCAATACTGCCATTAAAATTGCCTAGTATAAAGTGTGTGTTACTCTTGGCTATGAAAATAAAAGTTCCCTATAGACTGGAACTTGGCAAACATAGTTTGATTAAGTTGGGCTATTTTTATTTTATGCTCAAAGGGAGGCAACATGCCCTAGTGAATCAAGCTGTTCTGAAGTTAGAAGACTAGACTTCCCATTCCAACTCTGACATTAAGAATTATATTTGGAAACTTCCACCATTTTCCCCCGTTTGAAAACAAAAATGAAGAATAGTTTCTGTCTCCTATATTTTATCGTAATAAAGGTAGTAATTGGGTTAAATGATATAATGAACCCTAATTCTTTCACATGTTACCTCAGAATGGAAACCTAGAAATACCAGTTCTACTGCTTTCTAATTTCACAGAATAAGAGCAAGTAAATATAATAAATCTAGTATAACTTAGCTACATGCAAGACCTAAAAGGTGTCTGGGATGAAACCTTCTGGGAAATGATCTATTCCAAAACAATTCAGATGTGTTTGTCCACAATAAGAGAGCAAGAGGATGGAAGGGTATGCATCCCCTGAGCTCCCACTCAAACATGGTTTTGCTATTTGGGTATCCCCATTGATTTTGCACAAATTTCTTCCTTGCAGGAATTTACAATTTGAGGAAAGAAATTGCTTTGTGATACACTCTGACTCCCACTGCTGCTTTCAAGGACACTCAGGGAAAGTAGAAAACACAAAACTCTTCTCTTTCCCAATCCCTTACACCCCACACATACACACACACACACACACACACACACACACACACACACACAGCTGACATCACTGAGTCATCACCATCCTAAGTCCTCTTTAAAAGAGGCCATCCTAGGTAAAGTCAGCTGCTCTACTGGCTGTAGAAAGCAGAGACTCCATGGAGGTCTAGCCTGGGCTATGAAATCCTGTGAAATCATCTGGTTATTCAACTTACACAGTAATTCTTAAGGAACTTTTCTCCACCAAATCTTTCCTTCTCTCTCTAGCTTGAAGATTAAACTTCTTTCTCACAGAACATCAAGTCTGTTTTTCAGGTAACCTCTGCAAAAAAGGTTATGTGCTCTCTATGGGCAGAAACTATACCTTATGTTTGTTTCCCTTGTAGCAGCAAAGACAAATTATTTGTACATCTTAGTTAACACATGTTTTGATTTTAGTCTTCTGTAGAGACAAAAAAAATATGAAATGCTGCCTGGCTGCTGCTGAGATGGCAAGGAAAACCATTCTCTCTGGGCACCATGAGTGCAGTTTTCTTTGCAATCTTGACTACTGAGTACAGACAGTGTTTAGGTATAGACTGATTGAAGATCCCACTAGTAATTTTGTCTTATGTTTATTGGTTCTTGCTTGGACCCAAAAATACATGTGGCTCATTTCTATTCTAATTAATTAAGCTGTGGCAAGATATAGTAGAGAAAGATCTAGAAACATGGGCAAGAACCATCATTTTAAGAAATTAATATTATCCCTGTGATTGAGAGTCTGGATGTTATTGCATATTCAGATGTTATTGCATACCCTGTTACTTCTGAGGACTCACTCCAGATGTGATTATCCCTCTGATACTCAGATTTTACTAGAAATAGTCATTCTCAGCCTTTTAGATAAAATTAAAATGGTTAATCTGAGCAGAACTGTATTTTGTGGAGGCAACTGGAGAATACACATGATCATAAACAAATAGTCAAGAACCAGGTGGCTCCCAATGTTCTCAGCAGAATCTCAATAGAGGTCTTATGTTGGGATTAGTGGGCTCTCTTTTTGACATGAGAGTAATTAGTCAAGTTTAGTGCACATGTTCACTACTTTGGCTGTCCTGGAACAGTAAGAAAGGCAATCAGGCAGAAAGAAACTTCAGGCTATAAAGGTCAAATAGGTAAGTGAATTCACGAGTCCACCGAAACTGCACCTATATCTAATCCTCAGATATTAAGAAGATTTAAAGAATGTGAAAAAAAATATTGGGTGCCTCCAAAACAGTAAATACCCTCTATAAGCATCACCCACTTTCTCTTTTGCTATCAAGGCATTTTTAGATCTATTCTCTTCAAGTGTGTTAGCTGCTAATAGAAAAAGTGAGAAATCAAGGGTGCCTGCTGCTTAGAACCTTTCCAATGAACTTTTCCCATCAGTTAGCCTAATTTTTCCAGTATATTGCATCAATATAAATTTCAAAGATAAATATTCTGCCTATTCTTCTCTGTCCTTATGTAGCACAGCATGTAATACAGGTGCTCAGTGTAGCACCATTTTGCAACATTGATATTATCCCCACCCAATTTGCTTGGAATAAAATGACATAGGCAGCTTTTAATATTTTCCAAGCTTAATAAAGGAAAAAAGGTTCTGTAGTATTAACATTCAATTGGGTTGCAATAAGCAGCTAAAGCAACTAACTGGCTGTGCAAAGTTTATAATGTCTAAACTCCCACCAAGCTGCTATCATCTCTCCATATGTCTCCTGGTCATCAGGAGCCAAGTTTAGGATTAATAAAATTCAGGGCAATGCCTTTTTTGGTCATGGTACCTGTAAGTGAACAAATGATGACAATGACCTACTATTTACCAAATCAGCATGTTTAGGAGCTGTCATCCAAAAACCATTTAAGAGAGCCCAGAACAACACTTGCCTTCATACAAGCCTTTAAAGGAAAGATTCTATATGTCCATGTTCTGTCTTTTTTCTCTCTAATATTTATGCATTAGAATATGATAGCATAATGTATGTTTACCCTGATTACTAGGTCATTTTCACTTCCCAGCTATTTGGCTGATAATTGCTGCTCACTGTGTTGCCTAAATTCTAAATGAGCAACACACTAATGCTGATGAAAGTTCTATGTGCCATTTTAGCTCTGTGCCAGGAAAAGAAGCTGGGCCTCGGGGTGCCAACTGCAAAGGCTTATTCCTACTGACCAAACCTTGAGCCCTAGGTTTTTCATCTAACATTTAAGAAGTTGTAAATGCAGTTATATGTTTAAATAATAGAAATAATGATGACTGTGATTCAGCTATGCTATTGGTTACTCAACATACCCAGTCCAAAATATCCTGAATTTTCTATGGTTAATTGATTCCTTACAATGAATACACAATCTGAATAATTGCCAACTCTTTTTTCTATGCTATGAATTCATAATCCAAAAGTTTGGTTATCTTTCATGCTGGTTTTAAATCAGTTCAGACATCTGTTCTAGCTATAGGAACACACTGCTACTCTTTCAGATGTGGCATTTCCTGCCCAGTAAAAACCCTTTGAAAAAGTATTCCTCCTAAACTCCAATTTTAGATGCATCCTATCTGCAACTTTCTAGGCCTAGGCAAACAGAGGAAGATAAAAGCTGAGGATGTCATGCCTGGCTTTGTTTCCTGAGGTTTGGGGTGAAGATCAGGAATAGCACTGGCACGACCTAATGAGTTTCATCTGCTACTGGCTTCAGGCAAGTAAATGTTCAGACTAGGTTTGCAAAGCTAAGGAGCAGGAAGTCAGACACTAAGGAGGTAAAGTGGAGAGATGAACATATGTGCCCTCCACAGATAAAGCTACATGCTCACCTGTTCTGCTATAGCCTTACCTTATCAGCAAAGTACAGAGTGCTATACTGACAAGAAGGCATAGTATAAAAGTAGGCAGAGAGTGGGACAAAGTCAGGCTTAGTGTTATGAAAGTCTATTCAAGGTAGGCTGCAGAATGGGTAATTAGTCCCAGTGCATTCCCTATGGGTTTGCAATTTAAATAAGGCAGACAGTGCTGGGAGTTAATTACAGGTGTTCCAGCAAAACCAATAGGGGAGTATGATAGCTTCTGATTGTGGATATAGAGGTAGCATAGTAGCAAGAAAAAATTTAATATAAAAATTTTAAAGCCACAGGAGTAAATAAGAAACAATAAACAATTATTTTAGTTTGTTTGGTTGGGTTTTTTGTTTGTTTGTTTGTTTGTTTGTGGTATGAGAATTGAACCCAAGGGCACTCTACCATTGAGCTATAAAATGCCCAGGCTGGCCTTGAACTTGCAATCCTCCTACCTCAGCCTCCAGAGTAGCTGGAATTGCAGGTATGTGCCATGACATCCAGCTAACAATTAAAGAGTGTCATAAATTTAAGATTAAGTATCATGTCATATATGCCATTTAGGTAATTAAAAACAATAAATGCCACTACTGATAACAACAACAAAATCCACAACACTTTGTTTCACAATTTCCTCATTTTTTCAATGTGTTTCACCTCTCCAAATCATTCTTATCACAGGATTATCTTTCCTTGATATGAAGACTAAATTAAAAGATAACATCCACCACCATTCATCCTGTTTCGGTTCCAAATGTTTCTAGTGGGCCTAGGTTTGATCCTTTGTTTGTCTTTGTTGGTGATGGTTAGTTTGAACCTTCATGGAAAGATATCTGGATTCAAGTGTGATCATCTGATTTCTGTTCTCTTCATGGAAGCTAAGAAAGACATTAAACATCTCTGGGCCTTAGCATCTTCCTTTGTGGAATAACATCACTCATACCTAACTTATAGCATTATTTCAGAAATCAAGAAATTATTATAAAATTGCTTTGTCAATTGAAAAGTGTAGGACCATTGCCAATTGACTGCTTAAATATTTTCCTGATTTTAGGAAATTTGTAAAATAAAGAAATATAAAATACATTTTTCTCATAGCTCTAAATAACAGTCCAATTCCTCATTTCTGCTCAGATATCGAACAAAGGCAGCTCCCATCAATAAAGTAGCAGCCCAAATTCATACCTGAATCTCTGATACATTAAATCCAGAAAATACATTGGATATGGCAATTCCAGCATGCACTGCTAACCAAATCCTTTCCATCTCTCTAAGGATTGCATCTTCCAAGATGGAATGTGCCTATAATACTTCCTATTTTGATGTCCAGTTGATTTCTGGGTACTTATCTCACAATATATGTAGGACTTATGGAAATTGTGGTGTCAATTAAAACACCACAAAAAAGCAGCATCCCACAGTGCATGAAATAATTTGGATAAGTGACAGGCACAAATCCTGGTGATTGATGGATATCTTTCTTCAGATCTTCTCTGATCTGGATCTGCCATCATGTTTGTTCATTTGTTCATTGTTTTCTCCTCAGTTCTAGTTTCATCTGGATTATATGTAGTAGTGAGTGTTCCTACATACAACCTTCAAGATATCTAGCAGTTTTGGTTTCTGGTTGAACTGTGATTTGGGCCTTTCCTCTGTACTCAGTATTTTACAATCAAATTAGGAGATACAGTATTTTAATTAACTAGCAAATGTCTTAAATAGTCACCCAGAGGAAGTGTTTTTATCCTCTGGTTTTTGTCCTCAAATAACTTGAATCTATAATCTTAGAACAACTGTCCATGCACCTCTTCCATGATAGCCAGACAGTATAGCTAGGGGGCGCTCTTGCAGTGGAGTCTATGATAGATGAAAGAATAGAGAAGACATTGAAAACTTATAATTGTCCAAAGATTCCTAATATAGCACCCACCCTAAATTCCTGGATCCCATTCCAGCACCTTTTTTTATAATCTGGATTCACTGTCCACAGATTTTCTTGTCTAAATGCAAAATTTTAAAACACAAGAAGCAGAGTATAAAGCCCTGATATATATGCAGAAGACAAGGTTAATGGTGGCAGTGAGCCAGCACAGGATGAGCCCTTGTGAGCACTTCTGTCTTTCCTTGAGTAGCGGAAAAGAGTTCAATCACATTCATCAAACATTAAAGTGCTTTGAGCTGCCCCTCCAGAGCACTTGGGAAGAGTCATTGCCTTCTTCTCTCTCATTCAGAAGCAGCTTATGTTTTTCCATCCATCTATTAATTTTCTACATCTGGTATGGTTTCTCCAACTTTTCACTAGGGTCCCTCTTAATAGTCATTGGTCATTTAGAGACCTTCATTTCTTTTTCTCTAAAGAAGTTTTGGGATGCTTGAAGGGCAGGAAGAAGAGAGGATAGGGACAATCTGCAAAATATCTGAAGATAAATTTTATTTTCAGAACCCTTACTTTCCTGCTCTCTACCATGTATCTGTAGAACTGGTATTGAAAAATAAATAGAATGACTTGTGAGAAAAACCTGAGAAACCATGAGTCTGGATCAGGTTGAACTCAATTCAACAAGTATCGATTGACTGCCTGGAATGTGCTATCATAGGGTTAGCAGGCTAAAAGGCAGGAAACCTAGAAGTGTGAGAAGTGTGATTATGGATGTTTCATCTATTATACTTGGTGGTATCTGTTATATTTGAATCTTGACTAACAACTTAAATCATGAATTATAGGAAGTTTTTGTGGGAAGTTTTGGCCTTCATAATATATTTTCCCCTGCCCCTAGTAATACTGATTTTCACTGGAAGCATTCCTTTTCATTTTAAATCCATGACATTTAGAGGAATTTGATTTCATCTTCAGTAACAGGGAAAGGCAAGTGGCACTAGCTAAGGTGATCAGAGCATCACATTTTCCTTGCTACCATGAATGTCTTGGGAACTGGTGCTTGATATTAGAGAAAATCTAAGCTAACTCTGAGACTGTTTTCCAGCATCACCAGAAAAGAAATACTTGCTTGCTTCTACTAGAGATTTTAAAGGTAGAGATTAAGGGTCTGAAGCTGTTAGCAACCATGTTGCCACTAAAAGAAGGCCTACCAAGAAAAGACTTAACTCAGAAAAACACAGAGCCAAGTCCTGAAAGAGAAAACCCTGAAGACATTATTTGAGCCCTTCAATACAGCTCTTCCTGAAGCCATTCCTCTTGAAATTCCCAGTTACTTGAACCAATAAATTCCCTCTTTTTTTTTATTAGCCCAGCTTGAGTTGGAGTTATTTTTATTTGCAATTCAAAGATTCCTGACAAACTCATCCTATTTGAGGAACAGGATGATTTTAGTAAATAGGACAAACCCCCAAAATACTAACTTTTTCTCCTTTAATCTTTAGTTAACTGAAAGAATATATAATAATTATAAAATTATATTTATGATTTTATGTATAATTTTACACATATATAGTTTATCTACCTACCTATTGCCTTACCAATGGGGAACCACAACCACAATGATAATGTGTAGGATCTATTATTAGTTTGCAGTGAAGGGAAGACTGTTTATAAAATCATTGATCAAGTATGTATATTCATAGGGAGTGAGGATGAATATTAGGGTGTGATTATTAATTGGTACACTTATCAATGTTTTTTTGAACCCCTCTTTTCTGGCATTTTCTAGCAACATAATTATATGTGAACACTTACCCTCCTTACTGCAAGTATAAACAATAAGGAATTAATCAGACTTTTAAAAAAAACATCAAAAAGTTTCTGGACAAATATCAATCTCCTATCATAGTAGCATAGAGAATGAAATCTTAATAAATACAACCATACCAAGAGCTTGATATGCCAAACATTTTACTGAAACTTTACAAGATGCTATTATAAATCCTGTTGGTTACAGTTTGGATCTGGAATGTATCTCAAAGGCTCGTATGTTGAAGACTCGGTTCTCCATGAAGAAATGCTCAGAGGCGGGACTTTAGGGAAGTGTTTAGATCATGAAGGTCCTGACCTCAAGAATGGAATAATCCACTGTAAGTTAAATGGACTATTGGAAGGGGGTAGAAAATGTAGATATGAGGGGTATGGTTAGAAGAAATAGATCATGAGGGACATGTCCTTGAGGACCATAATGTCCCTGACCCCTTTCTCTCTTCCTTGCTGAGAGAGGCTGCCATGAGCTAAGCAACTTTCCTCTGCCACATCCTTCCATCATGAGGATTCTCTGCTTTGGAACCAGATGACCACAAACTGAAATCTCTGAAACTATGATCCCAAAGAAAAACCAGGCACAGTGACACATGTCAGTAACCCCAGCAGCTTGGGAGCCTGAAGCAGGAGGATTGCAAATTCAAAGCTGGCTTCAGCAACTTAGGAGGCCCTAAGCAACTTAGTGAGATCCTGTCTCAAAATAAAATAAAAATAAAAATGGGCTGGGGATGTGGCTCATTGATTACGCCTCCCTGAGTTTAATCCTTGGTAACAAATAAAATAAAGTCTTCTTCTTTAAGCTGTTTATGTTATATATTTTGGTCATGCACCATTATCGATTACACAACTGAGCTTCCTGCAAATTATGCAGCTTTCCAAAGTTCAATTAGAAATGAAGACTTAGACTTGAAATCATATCCATATGATCCCCAAATTTGTGAACTTAATCATTATGTTACTTCTTAGCTCATCTTCTTCTTACCTTCCCATCCCTTGTCCAACATTGTGCTTACTACCTCTGCTCAACAGAATGAGCCAACTGATTGAACTCAGTTTCCTGAGGCTCTATCCCTATCTACCTCCACACTGCCCTCTGCTCACCTCAGTGCTAGGATTTCCACTACCCAGGCTTCAATGATTGAATCCATCTCAGGAAGCAATTATCCAGGGAGGCTCAGTTTCTGTCCAGGAGTCGTCACATTCTTTAAAATTATATGTCCTGATACCAATACATCCTCCTCCTCCTCTTTAAATCAACTCGTTGTTGGGTATGGTGACATTCACCTGTAGTCTTAGCTGCTCTGGAGGTTAAAGCAGGAGGATCTCAAGTTGAAGGCTGGCCTCAGCAAATAAGCAAGTCCCTGTATCAAAATAAAAAGAACTGGGGATGTAACTCAGTGCCCCTGGGTTCAATCACCAGTACCAAAAACAAACAAAACAACCACAACTCCTCTTCAAAATTGGCACCAAATTTCAAATTATTGAAACAGCTCCCTTAAATACGGTATCTACTAAGATTCTAAAATCTTCAGTTCCTCCTTCAAGACCACACCTGTGTTTCTAATCCTGCTACAATATTTATTGTATTAACTGCTCTCTTTTGTAAATGATAAACTCTTGCTCCTCAGTTCATGATAAACTCTTGTTACTCAGTTCTCTGACTCTGCTTTCTCCCTCTCTGATTCCTCCTGGAAAAATAACTTAAAACACTCTTTTTTATTCCACTACTTACCAGCTCAATGAATTTCACCTGTTATCGTTGTCTACTGAATAAGTTTAAGAAGTTTTAACTTAATTTTAAGGGTTTACAAAGCTGGCCTCTGCTACTTTTTCTCTCTGTATCTCCCTTTACTTTTGTTTAAATGTGTTCTGATTGCTGGCCCCTGGACTCAGCTTGCTTTCATAATTCCAAAACCCTATTGAATTGATTATTCTTCTTGAGATATATTTGCCCTTTTCTCCACCCACAGTAACCCTATTTCATCCTTAAAGATAAGTTTGCATTTCATTTCTTCTGACACACTAACAAGAAATCACTCCTCCACATCTGAACATCCAAGGAGGTTACGAACATCACTGCTTTCCTGGTGTCCATCACATTCTACCTTCCACTGCAGTTACATGAGTTGGTATTTTATCCTTCCTGACAAGTATGAGCTTTTAAGAGCAGGACTCATAAATTTCACATTATTATGCCCCATTAAAATACCTGACCTAGTGCCTTAGCTATAAGGGTTACAGGTTGAATAAATGAAAATATATGAAATAGGGGAAAAGCTGTGGTAGTCAGAATCCAAGATGGTCCCCAAGGATTTATGTGTCCTGGTATTCTTGTTCTTGTATAGTTCCCTCCCACACTGAATAACAAGCAAGATATTGTGAAAATGATAGAATGTGATTCCCAAGGTGAAGTCATAAAAGATATTATGGCAGTGCAATTCTGGGAGTGGTTCAGACAGTGTGGAACTGAGGCCAATAGCCAGCATTAACTTATCTATTATCTCAAAGAGCCACCTTGGAAGTGGTTCCTTCAGCTCCAGTTAAAACTTCAGATGACTACAGCCCTAGAAGGCACCTGAACTAAAATCTCCTGTGAGACCCGAACCAGAATAGTCCACATAGAAGTTATATGAGATAATATATGTTTATTGTAACTTTAAGATCCTAAATTTTTTTTTCAGTAGTTCAAAGGTTTTATTTTTAAAAAATTTAAAATTAAATTAATTATTTTTTCTAATTTGTTATGTATGATGGCAGAATGTAATTCATTTCATATTACCCATATAGAGCACAATTTTTCAAGTCACTGGTTGTACACAAAGTATTTTCACACCATTCGTGTCTTCATACATGTACTTAGGGTAATGATGTCTAACTGCACTGTCTTTCCTACCCCCATGACCCCTCCCCTCCTCCTCCCTCCCCTTTGCCCTGTCTAAAGTTCCTCCATTCCTCCCATTCTACCCACCTCCATCCTCATATCAAAGAAAACATTTGGCTTTTGGTTTTTTGGCATTGGCTTACTTCAATAAGCATTATATTCTCCAATTCCATCCATTTATCTGCAAATGCCATTTTATTATCTTTTAATGTTGACTAATGTTCCAATGTATATACATACCAAAGTTTCCCATTCATCTACTGAAGGGCATCTGGGTTGGTTTCACAATTTAGCCATTGTAAATTGTGCTGCTAATTTTAGGGTAACTTGTTACACAGAGCCCATAGCAATAGCTATAAATGCAAGCATAAGAATGTCTAAACATTTATGCTGGACTCTAGGAGAAAGGCAAAAATGAACAAGATCATGGCATTTGCAGGGAAATGGATGGCATTAGAGTAGATTATGCTAAGTGAAGTTAGCCAATCCCCAAAAAACAAATGCTGAATGTCTTCTCTGATATAAAGGAGGTGACTCAAAATGGGGTAAGGGGGGAAGAGCATGAGAAGAAGATTACCTCTAGATAGGGAAGAGAGGTGGGAGGGAAAGGGAGGGAGGATGGGAATTGCATGAAAGAGGGAAGGAGACCCCCTTCATTATACAGAATACATGTATGACGATGTGAGGGGAAAAAAAAAGAAGTGGATCACCTTAGATTGGGTAGAAAGAAGTCATAGGAGGGGAGGGGAGGAGAAGGGGGGAATGAAAGGACAGTAGAATAAAATAGACATTATTATTGCTGTGAGTATATACGTGACTGCATGACCAATGTAATTCTGCAACATGTATACTCAGAAAAATGAGAAATTATATCCCATCTGATTCAAATGTATGATATGTCAAGATCATTATACTGTCATGTGTAACTAACTAAAACAAATTAAAAATGTAAAAAAAGACAAAAATGAAGTTAAAAGAAAGACTTCAAAAAATTGAATACCTGAGTTATGAGTAGATGATTTTTCTTTTACTAGAGGACTTAATAAAAGATTGTTTTGTGTCTCCAGGCTTCTGTGCATGTTACTGATTATGAGCCATAACTTCTAGGCATATTTACTATTAATGATCAAGCATACAATTAATATACTAATATTTGCTGAGGGCCATTACCAAGTAGGAATGACGCATCGAAATTTCCTTGCCAAGCGTATCCCATGCTGCTTAGAGGACATTCGATGGGACATTGCATGCATGCTTTAATAAGGTGACCTTGCTCAAGGACCAAGGCGGATCTGGGTTTAGAGCTGATCAAGTTTGAGGAAGTAACCGGCTCCTTGAGTTTAAGGCGTTGCCAGTTTAAGATAATGGGTTTTAGGGAAGTTGGCGGTTGAAGATTATTGCTGGGATTAGGGTGTTCCTGCTGCTTGTTCCCGTTGAGTTCTCGTGAGATTAAAATGGGATTTTGGAGAGAGCCTCGTGGAGTAGGTGGATTGTGCGGGAGACGGCAGAACGTGATTGCCCCTGGACCTGCGTGGAGGCGGTGTGAGAGCGGGAATAAAGAATTGCTGTTTGAACCTACAAAGCTGTATGGTGGCTCGTGATTCTGGTGCCAAGCCGAGACCTTGGCAAATATTAGTAAATATCATTTGTTTTGCAGTTGCATGTGCTAGAATATGTCTAAAATCTCTTCAATAACCCTAGGATGCAGACACTCCTATTGTCCCCATTTTACAGAAGAGACCATGAAGTCCCACAGAAATTAAATAACTTGCTTGAGATTTCAGAGGGGATAGTTGGCAAAGCTGATTTCACATATAGGCAGCCTGGATTTACAGCCCAGACTCTGAATCACTATGAGATATGAGACATTGTGCTTCCTTTAAGAACATTATATTCAACATTTTACAGAAATCACTTAAAGTATTAAGTATTTAAAATTAGTGACTATTATTAACTGATAGATTGGGGCCAGCAACCCTCACTTGGTTACAAAATAGTCTGACTGTGCTACCTTTGATGGGTAAAATTGTGAGGTAAAGTTGAGAGGCTGCCTCATTCTAAACACCCTCAAGAGAAACACTTAAAGTCTTGAGTGTATTTATCTCTAGCCTAGTGGGATTTGAAGCATCCTTTGATTCAAGTTGGGTATATCAGGTACGTTTGAATCCAGACAGCAATTGTTGGTTTTCTCAATACAATAAAATCCATTTTACTCTTGTCGAAGTCTCAAAGAAAATGGCAAATAGAAAGTGAAGTGTAATTTCAGACATATTTTCAGTCTATTTTGGACAAATGCTGTTCCATATTCTAAGGAATATATGAAAATCTACAAGACCCTGCCCTTAAGAAACTTAAAACTTTCCTCATCTTTCCTCCATTTCTGCTCACTCAACTGTTCAGTTTATGTACCTCTTCATACTTTTCCCCACACTTAAACATATGCAAACAGAAGTGTACATATACAGTATTTTGTGATGGCTGTCATCATTTGCTTTATAATGGAATTTCAAAAACTAAATATTTCCTTTCAATTGAATATTTTCCCTTAATAATTATTTCCCTTAATAATTATAATAGTTTATATACAAAGTATCCCCCAAATCTTGTTCACACAAGATTATTCAGAGGTAAAATTATTGTACTATGAGAGCTATAACCTAATCAGTCCGTCTCAATTTGACTGAACTCACTGGGTGGTAACTGTCGGCAGGTGGGTCCTGCTGGCAGAGTTAGCTTACTGAGGGCTTGCCCTAAGAGGGTGCATCTTCCCTTTGGCCCCTGCTGCTTCCCCACCTCTCTGCTTTCTTGCTGCCATGTAAGGAGCAGCGTACTTCCACCATTCCTTTACACCATGCTGTTCTTCCTCTCTTTGGGCTCAGAGTAAGAGACTTGGTCATCTATGAACCTGAGACCTTTGATAGCAGGAGCCCATATAAACTTTTCATCCTCTTAGCCATTCTTGTTAGTTAGTCACAATGGCATAAAGCTAACTAAAATAATAACATATCACACATTTCCATCAGATCAATAAATAAAAGGGTGAATATATTTCTTAGAAAAACTGCATAAGGCTTGAACTGCATAATTTGTTTTCTTTTTAGTAAACTGGAATCTTGAGTATTTGTTGTTTTTTTTTGTGTGGGGGGATGTTGTTTGTTTTGTTTTGGGTTTTTAACTGTTTGAAAATTTGAATAATTTTCTCTTTATCATCGTAATTTAATAATTCCACCATTGTGACTATGGATGTAGCTCAATGATAGGGTATTTGCGTGCCATGTGTAATGCCCTGGGTTCAATCACTAGTACTTTTCTCTAAAAAAAAAAAAAATCCAGCAAAGTATATATAGGTCTATATCTATTTTCATTAATCCTATCTGGGTTTCAATAAAACCTTTCAATTCACAAACAAAAAAAAAACCATTACGTTTTAAGTTTTTAATTCTTCTCCATAAGTTTCTTTCCTTCTCCTTCTTATTATTTACAAGTTAGATCTTCTGGTTGCTTGCCCCTTGTCTCTGAGCTTTGTACTCATGATTTCTCTCTCTGTTGAAATAGATGTTCTGCTGGATCTTCCAAGACACAATTCACCTTTAATAACTAACCATCTTCTCCTCCTCCTTCTTTTTGTAGTCAATAATTCCAAACAACATTGTTTTTAGTCTTGCCACATCTCTTTTTAAGAGTTGTATTATCTTCCTTCCTAAAAGCATTCTTGAACTCTTCCATCTACCTCAGTGGAAGTCATTTATAATAGATGCTCATCTAGGAATTCCTCTCTGCAAGTGTTTTCTAGTGAGGATTATTTGGCTTTGTGGTATTATACACTTTCAGCACCCACACAGATCAGGCTGTCTAAGTCTCTCATCCCAGGACCAACCCCAAAGTGGAGCTCAATTTAGATTCAGAAGCAAATAAATACCATCCTTGACACATTCATGTCAAAAATATCTTTCATGGTCCATTTTATTTTCCAAAAAGGAGTATGTTGCAAAGTAGTTGTAATGTTTAAAGACAATTTATTATTATTTCAATGTGAATTTGGGAATTCAAGGGTCGTAAAAGGTTATAAGTGTTAATAGTAAATAAAAAGTTATAATTGGTATCTAGATATATGACTCAGTGGATTGTAGGAAGTATAGTCCAGTCACTGTGGCTGATACATATAATGCATTAACATCACTAGTTGGAGGTTATTGTTCAAACTGACCCTTTTCAACTTCTAAAATATTCTAACTAAGTGAGAAAAAAATTTTTAAAACAACCGACGGCATTTAAAGATAAAGAAAATAAAAGTATTATCAACCTTTATCTTCATGTTGTTGTTTTGGAGAATTTTATTTTCTTTTTGAAAGAAGCTCCGATTCAAAAGAAAAAACTGAAATAAAATATTTCAACCTGCAAAGATTTTACAGTTCTTGCTGTAGAGGAAATCATAGGTTGGCTTTTATTCCAGTAACAATGAGAGCACTAACTAGACTGCGGGAGTACCTTATCTCCTAGTATGCTAAGAAACCAATTATGTTAAATAATATTGCCTGAAGGAATTTTCAGAGTTTCTGGAGAAAGATCAATGAAATAACCTTGGACCTTAAATTTCAATATTTAGTTAGAAAGCACTCAATTTTCCAAAATAAAGTTTTACTGAATATTATTTTTTTAAAGCACAAATTAAACCATTAATACTTTACAACATTTATACTGTGATCCTTTGGTGAGCAGCAGCTGAAAAATATAGCAAGACAAGTAATAAAGTGTAAATACCAAATATTTACTGAAATAATATTTCAAGGAAAACATAAGGCTCTTATCAGATCAATCCAAAGGGACTTATTTAACTGACTACAACCTTTAATATAACTATCAATCAGATGGGTTGGATATTCAGCGTCTCCATTTCCCATACACTGCAAAAAGCTACACATTTCTCTGACTCACATAAATAATAAATTGTCCTTTGTACAAAGATGAGATTTTATTGTTCAATCCCTCAATCAAAATGGAAGTACCAAATGGAAAACTGTATCCCCAGGCAAGAAAGGAATGCGCTTTAGGAGATAGGGGATTTAAAACAAAATTAATGTTGTAAAATAACAAAGAAAATATTGAAATATATATCAGAAAAATAATATCTAAATAACTTAGGATTAGTAAGGGATCCTGTCACAAAATAATGAGCTATTTGAAGTGTGCAGAAATCACCACAGGCAGCATTTCTTCAAAGGAAGGAGAAAATCTTGATCTAGTGATGGCAATAACCTTAGTGGTGAAAACTCTGGGTTCTATTTCACATTACGCCACTTATATTGTTATAAGGATTAGAGCCACACACTATTTCTGTGAATGGGTCCCAAGTATTTTCATTCAAGATTTTTCAAAATTCTCCAATGAATCTATCATGAAAAGCCCAGGTAAAACCAGAAACAAAAATTCTTTAATAGCAGAGTTCCCTGTAGGATATTCAATGAATATGACCCATTTCTTAAACTTTTATTTTGTTAAGAATATCATAAAATCTCTGGGGATTTTTATGAGACTTTTTTAAGGAATTTCTTTTTTGATGGAAATCCTCCTCTACTCTCTGCTTTCCTCTGCACCCTCAAATAAGAGACAGTCTAATCAAATTAGAGCACATGCATTGGGTCACCCTTTCAAGAGTTAAAATTTTCATAAACAAATAGAAAAGATCTTCATGTTTCTTTTTGGACATTACTGTGCCAGGAATTTGAAAATATAAGATAAAGCACAAATGAATATATTTTTAATCTCACTGAGACATTGAAGAAAAAGGTCTTTTTAATATTGTATTCTCAATAGCATGTGCAGTCAAATTTGCAAGCCCAAGTTTTAGCTGGGAGGTGAAAATAAAACAAGAACTTTATAGCCTCATTAGTTCTAGGTCATTTACTATCCTTTGTAAAGGACTTCAGAATCCAGTCAAATTCACCAGAGTTTGGGTCCAAAGCACCAGAAATAACTTTATGTTACTTTTCCATAATTATGCTCTTTTGGATAATATTTTTTCAAGTCTTTCTAGGTGAGAATATGGATGTAGATATTCTGGTCTCTTGGCTAAATACTATCACAATGCTATCTTAGTAGCAAAAAGGCATAGTCATTAGCATATACATTTTGACTGATTCTGTTGCTACAAAAAATACAAACTACACTGTCAATATTTAAACAAATACAAATCTTCTGAGAGTTATGAGTTGAATCTGCTATTGTCTTAGCAATGAAGTTAGTAGACATATATTAAATAATTTCTGAATGGGGAACCGTTCCCTCTCTGTACCTCGTGCAGGGTGTATAGACTCCCAGTAGATGTTTTGGCTGAGGCCTTGAGAATTTACAAGACTTTTCAGTATTCAGGTTAGGAAGAGCTCAAAAGGTGTGCTTTACCATCAGTGTCAGTATTCACTTCAGAGAAGTTCTGGAGATTCAGTATCCTCTGCCAGCTTGAAATAATTTCCAAGCTCTTATTTAGATCTAAATTGGACCAATATTTTCACATATTCTCAGAGTAATTTAAACTTTTTAAGGCATCCTTAAGCCTGTATTGATCTTTTGAGGACCAGCATTTCATGGATAACTCCAACCAGAATAATTTTTTAGGTTAGTCATGAGTTCTATGTACATCACCATGAATTTCTCTTCTATATACATGCTACCCTGCCAGCTACCACCCGCCAGCTCTGTAGACCATGCCTCATGTCTTTAGCTATGGACTTTTGACAAGTTTGAGGTTAATGAAGTCTATAATTTTGTATACTTCTCTCCAGGTTTAAATATTAAAATTTAGCCCCAAAGGCAGACATGTTGTCATATTCTTTTGTTAGTTAGTGATAAAGGATGCTAAATTTTCTCTCTGTGAGGCACATGCCTTAGTCAACATGTTTAACAAAAATGTTAACTATATACTATGAACTGAAATAATATTCTCTCTCACAAAAATGATTTCACATCTTGTTTTGCCATTTCTACTTCCTTCCTGAAGGACCTTGTAGCAGCACATTATGTCAAAATCATTCCAAAAAGGGATCCATAAAACTATTAGATAAGTCCTGCTGGAAGAGGAAGGATAAAATATAAGAAGATTGTTATGGCAGTTATGATCCAGAGACTATTATTATGGAAACTCTACAGGTACATGGAGATATTCCCCTAGAATATTCTAGAGTATCTAAAGATCCAGTTTAAAGGTTGCTGGTAAAGGGTGCACAGATTCTTCCTCTTCCACCTCCTCCTCATCATCATCATGAAGCACTGCTATCAACCATGTGTGAATCAGGAATAGTGATTAGAGACAGCAAGACAGAGAAATTATTGGCCAAGCAAGTTTCAAAGCAGAAGAAATGAAATGTAAATTTGTTCTACACATCTCAACATCTGCTTCCAAAATTAAGATGCCTTCTAGGAACATGCTAATATCCCTTTCTCTCTCTTATCAACTTACTATTTCATACAACAACTTGGAGTTCTTTATGTCATCCCACATATCATTCTAAAGAAGCTGCTCCTCCTTTGCCATATTATCCCCTCCCATTGCCTCCAACACCATCTGTATTGTACAAGTAATATCCCATAGATTGATCTGAAACACACTATTCTGTTTTTGTGCTATTCAATCTATACCAATCACAACCAATACACATTGATTCCAATATGTTTCCCAATCTGTCATACATATGCCATTTTATTAAACATTCACAGTAAATGGAAGACTAGATGGCAGTTTTTAAAGCTTTAAGTAATAACAATCATTGTTCTTTGGTTCCTTATGTTGTGACTAACACAAGACATAGATAAATTAGTGTTCCAAAGTGAACTTCAGTTCATTGAGCATATAACAACATGTCAGCTCATTGTACCTCTCATATTGCTGTTGCACTCTAGACTTTTCAGGAAGGCTTTTTTGTTGCCTTTGATGTACACTCTTTTCTGAATTAATTGCCATAGTTCAGTTATCAAAAGATTTGTAAAAACTGATTTCTTAATACCAAAATGATTATTATACAGCTTTACTACTCTTTATCCCTTAAAGTCAATTGATAAATAATCAACTCTATAAAGTAGATGCAAGCCAGTATATTGACACTCATATTTACAAACTTACAGGCTTTTCATATTATTTACCCAAGAAGCAATTATTGAGCATTTGCTGGGCACATTTTCCCCTACACCAGCAATATACTTTGGAAGGATCCTGAAATGTTATACTCATTTAGCAACACTAGAACAGTGTCATCAGCCCTAAATCATACTCTTAAAAGTTCAGGTTATTGCTGGACATGGTGGCACATACCTGTGATCCCAGCAGCTCTGGAGGCTGAGGCAGGGGGATTTTGAGTTCAAAGCCAGCCTCAGCAATTTAGCGAGGCCCTAAATAACTCAGTGAGACCCTGTCTCTAAATAAAATTCAAAAGAGGGCTGGGGATATGGCTCCTGTAGTTGAGTGCTCCTGAGTTCAATCCCAAGTACCAAAAAAAAAAAATTAAAAAATAAAAAGTTCAGATTGTTTTCAATGTAACGATATCTGAACACTTTACTAGATTACACCTGAAGGGAAAATAGAGAAAAGTAAGACTTTTAAAAATTGTTCTGATAGTTGGGATTATGTAATTTAAAAAGTAACAATCCTGAAGAATGTATATTTCCAAACATTATGATGTTTACACACTCAATTTTATGCTGAGATACATATGAATAGAATGCAGAGGAAAATGGAGAGACAGAACATTTTCCTGCTTTCACATAAGCCATTCAGATAGCTCAGTCTGAAAGGCTGTGTGTGTGTCAGTGTGAGATAATCCTGCCCTCTCCCTTCCTCTCTCCTGTTTCTCCAGGGAAATGAGTCACACCTGGTCGCTACCCTTGATATGATGTTTGATATTCTGAATTCCCATCAGCCCTGCACAGCTAGGCTGATGTCAGCACAGTTGACATTGTTAGATTCCTGCTCTGCTTACATCAACTCCCTGTTGCTCAGGTGTCAGATGAGTGTGGAGAAGGGGAGGAGGCATCATCTTAGCAACCAAGCCCATGTATCCAGAATAGAGAAATGACATCTGGTGCTTCACATTTGGGATTTCCAGTGCTTCCCAGAATTTTAGCCAGATTAAACACTGGTGTTCTGTTGAAAAGAAATTTCTTATCCTCTTCCCATCAAGATAAATGTGCTTTCACATCATTTCAGATCAAATGTTTATAAGCAAGCCACTTCTTACCAAAGTCCTCATCCAATAATCCCTTAATTCTTCTGGTATATCCTTTGTTGACTGAGTAAAAATAATCTTTCTTGTGGTTAAAAACAGAAAAATTAAAATGATTCCTTTTTGTCATATTTCAGTAGATAAACGTCAAAGGTGAGCATAAAATAAACAATCAACAAGCAAATTAGACAGAAAATAAACATGATTTTCTAGTAATAATAATAATACTCTTTCACTATTTCTTTTTTCTTCTCCTCCTCCTCCTCCTCTTCCTCCTCCTCCTCCTCCTTCTTCTTCTTCTTCCAACTATACCCATTAAACAAAAAATACAATAACACAATGAACTCAGAAAATTGAAACCCATTTAAACATTTAGACATTCAGTCATAGGAGGAAGGAAGGGGGATAGATTTCAGGGAAAAGACCTAATAGGGTAATTTAGAAACTGGTACAGTGAAGGACCTGTTAGTACCATGTCAACATGCCAACATCCCAACAATGGAAACTTAACATCTACTTTCCTAGAGCAATCTCTCCTGGTTATTGTGGGCAACTTAACAGCTTCATATAAATGTTTCCAATTGTTTGATAGTTCTCTTACTTATTCATCCCACAAATACTTCTGGGTAGGATCTCTGCCTTCACGACACTTGGAGTGAAGTGGAAGAGTTAGATAAGTAAGTAGACAGCAAAGTAATGTGCGATAAATGTTCTCAAGAGAAGTATAGCCCAGGTGCTGAGAGCAGGGAAAACCAGAGACAGCTCAGTCTGGAGCTCTGATGGGGGAAGTCCTCAGTGATGGCTTCTTTAAGACTCATTTTCTGAGAGAGCCTCTTCAACAAATGGTACTGAGAAAACTGGAAATCCATATGCAACAAAATGAAATTAAACCCCTACGACTCACCATGTATAAAACTCAAAGTGAATCAAGGACCTAGGAATTAAACCAGAGACTCTCCATCTAATAGAAGAAAAAGTAGGCCCTAATCTTCATCATGTGGGATTAGGCCCCAACTTCCTTAATAAGACTCCTATAGCACAAGAATTAAAACCAAGAATCAATAAATGGGATGGACTCAAACTAAAAAGTTTCTTCTTAGCAAAAAAAAAAAAAAAAACAAAAAAACAAAAAAAAAAACCAATCTGTGAGGTGAATAGAGAGCCTACATCTTGGGATCAAATTTTTACCCCTCAGATTTCAGACAGAGCACTAATCTCTAGGGTATATAAAGAACTCAAAAAGCTAAACACACACAAAAAATAACCCAATCAATAAATGGGCCAAGGACATGAACAGACACTTCTCAGAAGAGAATATTCAATCAATCAACAAATATATAAAATAATGTTCAACATCTCTAGCAATTTAAGAAATACAAATCAAAACTACTCTAAGATACCATCTCACTCAAGTCAGAATGGCAGCTATTATGAAGACAAACAATAATAAGTGTTGTCGAGGATATGGGGGGAAAGGCACACTCATACATTGCTGGTGGGACTGCAAATTAGTGCAGCCAATATGGAAAGCAGTATGGAGATTCCTTTGAAAATTGGGAATGGAACCACCATTTGATCCAGCTATCCCTCTCCTCAGTCTATACCCAAAGGACTTAAAAACTGCATGCTACAGGGATATAGCCATATCAATGTTTATAGCAGCACAATTCACAATAGCTAAACTGTGGAACCAACCCAGATGCCCTTCAGTAGATGAATGGATTAAAAATGAGGCATGTATACACAATGGAATATTACTTATCAATAAAATAGAATAAAATCATGGCATTTGCAGGTAAATGGGTGCAATTCGAGAAGATAATGCTAAGTGAAGTTAGCCAATCCACCCCCCTCCCCCCGCCCAAAAATGGCAAATGTTTTCTCTGATACAAGGTGACTGACTCATAGTGAGGTAGGGAGAGGAAGCATGGGAGGAATAGATGAACTCTAGATAGGGCAGAGGGGTGGGAGGGGAAGGAAGGGGACAGGGTGTGAGCAATGATGGTGTAACATGATGGACATCATTATCCAAAGTACATATATGAAGACATGAATTGGTGTGAACCTACTTTATATACAAACAGAGATATGAAAAATTGTGTTCTATATGTGTAATAAGAATTGTGATGCATTCCACTGTCATGTATTTTAAAAATAAAAGCAATTAATTTTAAAAAGACTTCTTTTCTGAATTGTAAGATGCAAATGGTAAATTTAAGTCCTGACACTTTTTCCATGAAATATAACTAAAATTTTTAACAAGTAATTTCATCCAGTTTAGACAGTTAATTTGTCTCCTGACATGCACAAGTTATCCTGAGTATCCACATCCTACAAAATAAGAAACAGATATTCATTTGGTCTCCCATGGCAAAGAAAAGAAGTAGAGCTCAAAGAGCTCTGGCTCTAAACCCCAAAAGCATATGGATGTAGGCTGATGGTATGGTAATACATATCATACCATATAGTTCTCACTCCTCCAACAGATTATCTTTTATTGTATTCTAACTACTTATTTACTTGTCCCTCACTATTAAGGTTTAAATATGAGGAATCCCCCAAAAGCTAATGTGTGAGACAATACAAAATTTTTCAAAGGTAAAATTTATTACATTATGGGAGGTATAACCTAATTAAGAAATTAATTCACTGATATGGATTAACTGGTAATAACTGTAGGCAGGTAAGGTGTAGCTGAAAAAAAATTAGGTCACTGCAGGTATGCCTGTAGGGTTTATATGTTATCCTTAGTGACTGGAACTCTCTCTCTCTGCTTCCTGGTTGCTATATCCTGAGCTTCTTCCCTCCATTATGCCCTTCTCTAATGATTTTCTGAATCATGATCCCAAAGGTGTGGAATTATCTGACAGTGGACTGAACCTCTAAAAGCATGAACCAAAATGAACTTCTCCTAAGTTATTCTTTTGGGGTATTTTAATCACAGTGATGAAAGAAAGGAAGAAAGGAAGGAAGGAAACACTGCCTAAAATTGAAGTACCAGAAGTGGAGTCATTACTATGACTAAATTGACTATGTGGTTCAGAAGCCTTTGGAGCTGGTTTGTGGGGGAAGGAATTTGAGCTTTCATAGATTCAAACTGGAAAAGCTTAAGAATGTTAAAGGCAGAGCTTAGTGGGTGATTTTGGTGGGAGTTCAGAAAACGAGAATGCTGATAGGACTGTGGACAGTAAAGAATGGGCTCATCAGATTTCAGAGGACTCTATTGGAAATTGGACTAGAGCCATTCATCTTATTTTCTGTCAAAGAAATTGCTTATATATTCTCCATATCCTGAGAATTTTTATGAGGATAAATTCAAAGGTGACGTATTAATTAAACTGATGGAGGAAATTTCAAGACAGCACAGCCTTGAGGCAGAGACATGAATATAGCTGGCAGCCTTTAGTCAAATTTACTATGACAATAAGGATCAGAAATATTTGAAAAGTTTGCAGTTTGACCACTAATGTGCAAGTAAAACTGGGGCTAAGGAAATTGTGTTTGTTAAAGACATTATAGCCACTAAAGAGTTACTAAATATTTTGCACAACAATACTAAGAAAGATGGTTTGAGGGCACCTCAGGAGTTGGCAAGACCACATCCATCTCAGATTCAGTGATATAAAGTAAGTATTCCTTTGAGAAGAATCATCAAGGATCCCTGCTTCCACAGGAGGGCGGGGTGGGCAGTGACAGGGCTAGGAAGTTGTTTTGTATTTGGTTTTTATTTTTGTTTTTTAACATCAGCTACTCAGGCACTCAGGCTGCCATATCCATGATCCCAGGAAGCTTGGCTACTGCTTGAATTGGTAGCAGACCCTGGAATCAACCATGTAGTGCTGGTTCTGCAGAAATGCAGAATGTTGTGTTAAGGTGTCATAAAGGTTTCCACCAGGATTTCAAAGGAAGGCTTTGGAGACTGCAACAGGGTCAGAGTTCCTGAAGGCTGCCCCTGAGTGGGTGACGAATGAAGATGTGAGAAGGAAGCTGAAGCTGCAGTGCAGACTCCTGAGATTAAGAGATGCCAATAATGTGGGATATCTGCTAAGGAAATATACAGAAATCAATCAGAAACAAACCAAGAGAGAGACCATTTGGGCTGCAATAAACAAGGCCTTGAGGGGAGGAAATAAATGGACCCTTTGGAGAGAACATAACAATGCCATACACCCTAGATATTTCACATGTAGCTAAGGATTTGTTTGTCCCGCTGAATTTTGATCTTTCTTTGGTCCCATCCCTTCTTTCTATGCCCCTGTTTCTCCCTTGTGGAATGGAAATATTTACTCTGTGCTATTATACATTGGATATATGTGAATAGATCTTTTTATCTTTACAGGAGAAAATATCTATGAGTTTGTTTTGAGTCTCAGATAAGATTTTTGGACTCAGACCTTTTGGTAATGCTACAACTGTTAAACTATGGGGACTCTTGAAAATGGACTAAATGTATTTTGCAATGTGAAATGGGCATGAGATTTTGAGGACTGGGGAAGAAATGTTATAGGTTGGATATGATGTGTCCACTAAACGCTCATGCAGGAAACAATGGAAAAATTTTCAGAGGTGAACGATTGGGAAGTGTAACCTAAATGGGGGATTAATCCAAGGATATGGTTTAACTGGGAGGTAACTTTAGGCAGGTAGGGTGTAACTTGAGGAAGTAGGTCACTAGGAGTGCACCTTTGGGGTTATATTTTGTCCACTGTGAGTGAAGCTCTCTCTCTGCTTCCGAGTTGCCATGTCCTAAGCTGCTCCCCTCCATTGGAATCTCTGAAACCATAAAATTTTCCTCCTTTAATTTGTTCCTTTTGGTATTTTGGTCACAGTAATGAAAAAATTTTGGTCACAGTAATGAGAATGCTTCGGACTGTAGGCTTTAGCCCCACTCCCTGCCTGATCTCCAATCCCCCAATTCCATACTGATAGAGCTTAGGGAACCAATAATATGGCATATCTAAGACTCATTTAATATCTATTACTTGAATGAATCATTACTCATGATAAACTCTTTTGGTTTATATAAATCAAAAGAGGAAGACTAGGTATCTTCCACTTGGCTTTTTGTCACCCATCTTTTCCTTTCCAAGGTTTTGCAGTATATTTCCAATTAAATTTCAGTCCAAAAAATATCTTTCTTAGCCCAGTCATGTATTGCTTATAAGCATGTAAAATGATGCAGCCACTGGGGTGTAGCATGGTAGTTTATGATAAAGTTAAACATAGTACTACCATGTTCTCCAATAATTCTACTTCAGAGTATACACTCAAAAAAGAATTGAGGACCCTGAGCAGGTATTTCTATACCCATGTTCCTTAAAGCAGCATTAGTCACAATAGTCAAAAGTTGGAAGTTACTGAAGTGTCTAGAAATAAAATGTGGCATATGCAGGCAATGGATTATTAGTCAGCCTTAAAAGGGAAGGAATTTTGACCCATAGTACAATATGGATGAAACTTGAGGAAATTATACTAAGTGAAGTAACAGTCACAAATGACAAATATTGCTTGATTCTACTTACAAGAGATGCCTAAAGTGGTCAAATTCATAAAGGTAGAAAAGTAGAATGGTGGTTTCCAGGAACTGGAGGGAAGGGGCAATGAGGAATTTATTGTATTGCATTATATTCTAAAATTTCAGTTTGGGAAGATATAAGATGTTATGCTTTAGATACAAGGTGTCCACCAAACATTCATGTGTGAGACAATGCAAGAAAATTTAGAGGTAAAATGATTGGGTTGTGAGAGCCTTAAACTAATTCACTTGAATGACATTAGCTAGATAGTAACTATAGGTAGGTGGGGTGTGTTTGGAGAAGAAATGTCACTGGGGGCATGTCTTTGGGATTTAAATCTATTCCCTGATAAGCAGAGCTCTCTCTCTGCTTCCTGATTACCATGTCCTAAGCTGCTCTGCTCCACCTCCTTCTTGATATTTTGCCTAACTTGGACCCAGAGCAATGAAAACAATCAATAATGGACTGAGACTTCTGAAATCATAAGCAACAAATAAATTTCAACTCTTTTAAAATTGTTGTTCTCAGGTCTTTCAGTCACAGCGATAAAAAAGTGACTAAATCAAAAGTGATGAATAGTAGTAGTAGTAGCAGAACAATGTGAAGGTACTTAATGCACAACTGTACACTTAAAAATATTTTAAAAGATAAATTGATATTACATTTATGTTACCATAATAAAAAGTATATCTTTTTAGATGGCATTCAAAACACTTATAATGATAATAATTAGTAATATAACTATTTATAAAGTGATTGATGAGATGTTTGAATGCATTGTTGATTTGTCCAGACATCTTAGAATGGCACTTTGTTTCTCATCTTATAGAGATTTGTCAATAAAATGTTCATTATTCCACCCCCACCCTCCCAACTAATCATTACCACCACCAGTATCTGTTGTCCAGATGGGCCCCTAATATTCCACACATTTATGAAATTCTCAAGTCATTTCAGAATGGACCTCAACTTGACTTCTTTGTCATAAGCACAGACTCATATACTTTTCCATTCTTACTCTTGCCTTAAATTTTTAATAAAATGTGATTGATTAACATTTAAACACCAACACAAAAGCCTTGATCGACCTGCACTTACACTGATCAATGTTTCTAAGAAATGCAAAGCTCTAGTCCCTTGAAGATGGAACAGAGCTTTGGACTGACAGATTTTCATGGTGTGCCTAGCATTAGATTAACACGTTTCTTATGATGTGTCTATACAGCATTAACACAGATTTTAACAGGACTCTAATGACCTATTCTCATGTTCATTTCACTCCCTGCCTTTCCAAGGTAACAATTTCACATGGGTTGTTTTTCTCTTGCCCAGTTTCTATATATACCTCCTTTCTCACCTTCATCTTAGACTCTTAATTTAGATCTCCACTTCTCTTTCTTGGATAAGAAAATCAAATTGAGCACAGGTTAAAGACATAGTCTTTTTGGGAGTGAGCAGAGTGTAGAAACAGGCCAAGAAAATGGGTGTAATTTGCAGAAAAGGAGAATGCTATGATCAATCCAGGAAAAATAGTCAGAAGCATGATTACACAAGCTTAAGAACTAAGTTTAGCAGTTTAATCTCTCAGAGACACAAGGACAACTTGGAACTTATATTTCAGTCTCCTCATCACTGCAGGTTCAACCTCTGTAAAATTGGCTAGCACATATTAGACCTTCACCTCACAATACCACCTTCTAAATCAGTAAGTGATGCCAGTCCCTGGCAGTTGCTGAGGGCCATTACCAAGTAGGAATGACGCATCGAAATTTCCTTGCCAAGCGTACCCCATGCTGCTTAGAGGACATTCGATGGGACATTGCATGCATGCTTTAATAAGGTGACCTTGCTCAAGGACCAAGGCGGATCCGGGTTTAGAGCTTGGAAGTTGAAGATTATTGCTGGGATTAGGGTGTTCCTGCTGCTTGTTCCCGTTGAGTTCTCGTGAGATTAAAATGGGATTTGGAGAGAGCCTCGTGGAGTAGGTGAATTGTGCGGGAGACGGCAGAACGGGTTTGCCCCTGGACCTGTGTGGAGGCGGTGTGAGAGCGGGAATAAAGAATTGCTGTTTGAACCTACAAAGGTGTGTGGTGGCTCGTGATTCTGGTGCCAAGCCAAGACATTGGCCTTGGCAGGCAGTAAGTGACTTCATAGAGGGAAATGAAAGTAAGGAAAGAGTTGATTACATTATTTTCTACTTCACTGAGATCTGTCTCTGAGGGGTTAAGAAATGTTCCCTAGAAGAATCAATGTTTGAATCAAATAGTAAGGACAAATAGAAGAGGGAAAGGAAAATTTGGGTTTTGGCTTGGGGCAATAGGGAGGTTAAAACTAAAAGTTTTAAGCAATAAAGGGATATGATCAGATTTGTATTTAGAAAGATCTGTATTTTTGAGATGATATCAGCCTGTGGGCATAAAGACAGAATATAATAAGATTTATTTTTTGAAATTAAAAATCTTGGGTTAAGTTTTAAAGGATAAAATTTTAGTCATGGAGAATCCCTAAAGGTTCATTGGGTCCCCAAAATAGTCACAATCTGTGACCATAAGAAAATCTCAAACTTGAAATGACCCCAATCTGGACTTGGCCTGCATCCTAAGCATCGGGCCAGTTTCCAGTTGGACTTTTCTTTCAGGCTACCTCTGGGAATTCCTTCCTGTATATTCTAGAGATACATTAATCTCAATGTGCTCCAAAACCCAATGGCCTTTGTCTGCCTCCTCTCCATGATCATAGCTTTGCATACTGTATTATTTATTTCAGTAATTGGCATTAGCTTTCTTCCACACCAATAAAATTAGAAATCTTTGCTGTTCTGGATTTCTCTTTTTTCTTTACTATCCATCTGCTCATATGACCTACCCTCATGTAATTTCCTGAATACCTCCTAAAATATCTCCTTTTTTTTTCTTCTGACTTCATTGATAATGCCATAATCCAGGCCCTGTCATCATTAAAATAGCTGCTGACTATTAAAATAGTTGCTGCCAGACCTCAATGTATCACAACTCTATATGTAATTCCCTCCTGCACTATTCCTCCACTGAACTTTTTCATGAGAAAAATCTGATAATGTCATTCTCCAGTTTAAAGCCCTGCAATAACTGGAACAAATTAAAACCTAACTCCTTCATACAAGTCCATGTGACTCTTGACCTATTGGTCAACTATCTTTTTAGCACACCATATCTTGTCACACCCAACCTTGGCATGTCAGCCCTAGTCACCATCTGTGATGGACAAGCTTTTAATCAAAACATCAAACTCCATTTTCAATGTCATTTTCCCTGATACTAAGCAAAATCAGTCACTTTCTTGCTCTATGCTCTAGTAACACTTGGTATGTTTGACTTTATCACTTTAGATTATAATTTTTGATTCAGATGTCTCCTTCTTTCCCTCTAAATTCTAAGTCTTAATTCTAGTTCCATTGGTTCTAGGATGAGTCTTATGAATTTCTAAATTCACATTGCATGCAAAATTCTATGTGTAAATGAAGGCATGCACATGTAGGCAAATGGGTCCACAACCTCAAAAAAGTTAAGTATCATTATTGCCCTAGACTGTGTGCTTTTTTTTTAGGGCACAGAACATATTTTGTCTTTCTTTGTATAACCAGTTTACTGAAGAGTCTCATCTCAGTAGGGCATAAACATGAAACAGTTTTATTTTTCTCTAATCCTTACTTTGAACTATGTTCTGTCAAATATGCCTTTCCTGCTCTTTAATGACATCTCAGATCTTGTAACTTCCCAATCTCTTTCAGTTATTAAAAGGACCAGTTTATATGTTTGGCTCTTGATTCAAACAAGCCAACTCTAAAAACACACCTTTGAAACAATCATGGAATTTGAATATGGATTTCTGTTAAAGAATATCCTGAAATATTATTTGGCATAATAAAATTGTCATAATTTTTATGGACCTAAGCACTAGAGATATATGTTAAAGTATTTTTAGATAAAATCTATATCCTATCTTCAGTTTGATTCAAAATACTTTAGAAAAAAATGAAAGAAAGATTGATAAAATGTTGATAATTATCTAAGCTGGGGAATGAATACATGGATATTCTTAATAAAATCCTTTCCATTTTTTGTTTATATTTGAATTTTTTTTTAAAGAGAGAGTGAGAGAGGAGAGAAAGAGAGAGAGAATTTTTTAATATTTATTGTTTAGTTCTCGGCGTACACAACATCTTTGTTGGTATGTGGTGCTGAGGATCAAACCCAGGCCGCACGCATGCCAGGCGAGCGCGCTACCGCTTGAGCCACATCCCCAGCCCCTGAAATTTTTTTCTAACAAAGTATTTTCTTCTAAATTCATTCTGGTACAATCTAAAATGTGGTTCTCACTAATACCTAGTGGCACATTTATAAATGTTTAACAACCAGCTCTACAGAAAAATTAAAAAGAAAAAGAAAGAAAGAAAGAAAGAAACCAAAAAAGCCCTGATTTTCAGCATTTGCCAATTTTCATGTTGTAAATATTCCTACCATGACCAATTTCAAGCTACCAGTATGATACTAATGGAAACAGAGCTGGTAAGACATGTGCATGAGCACACTATTACATAGCATTTCTACCATATGTATATCGTAGATGTAAATGATAGCATAAAGTAAAATAATTAAGAAATGGTGAACTTTGAGTATTTTTGCCTTTGAAGACAACTCGTCTGATTGTGTGTTATTATTATTTTGTCTTTTAAGAATGGTTATATAAAAACTGATTAACAAGATTTCTGAAAATTCAACAATTTTCTCCTCTGAACAAGCCCACTCCAGAGAACCACTGCAACATTGCCCCTTTCTTCAACCACCTAATGCATCAAAATTTGAGAACCAGAGCACTAGCCTCAAACATCATATCCCCACTCGTTAATACTCTGAGAACACCCAGTTCTGCCTACTAAGAAATAACCAACTAGGAAAAGGGAGAGACAAAAAAATTTACATCTTTCCTTCTGTCTCTATCTCCTCATGCTACTCTAAATACCTGATGCAAGTTTGCCTCTTGAGTGATATTCCAGTTCATTCCCTGTCTTCTTCAACCCTGTGTTTGCTTCAAAATAGTTATGCACCAAACTCTACAATATTTAACAAGAGCTTCAAACACTCAAAAAGGCATCATTTGATTTTTTTTATGAATTGCATTTTGAAGCAAGAGAATAAGAGAATCTTTTTATTCCTAGTAAACACTGTTAGGGTATTGATGCCTTAAATTACTGAGTGCCCTCTTGGCTTAAGCTTAAGTATAATATGTTCATTCATTATTTACAACCATTTTAAAATTTAAGTAGTCCAATCATACTGTTAGTTACATTTGTCTTTTCTGTATTCTAAATCACATGACTTCAACTTAACAATGATAAACCATAATATGTATTTTAACATCCTCACTAAGATAACTGAATTTATTTGTACTACTTTTATGTACATTCTGGCTAGAAGGAACAGACACAGGAGAATAATTTTAGAACAGAATTTTATCATAACCAAAACAAATAAAATTATAATCAGTATATACTGTACCTATAATCTTTACTCAACCACAAAAGAACAAATTTACATAGATTTCCAAGGTACAAATCAATTCTGAGATTGTACTCCTTACTACATGATTTATAAAACAGATGACTCCTACATGTAAGTAATAGACTGGACTACCAGAGTGTCAGACTAATAACACTGGAAGGAAAGTAGACAGTATAGTATATAGATGATCCCTTAATGCCCAAGAATTTGAAATTTCACACACATTCACATGCTAATATTTATTTTACCCTAAAAAAGTACTAGTCAGGGGCTAGGGTTGTGGCTCAGCTGTAGAGCACTTGCCTTGTACATGCAAGGCCCTGGGTTCACTCCTCAGCACCACATGAAAATAAATAGATAAATAGATAAATAAAGGTATTGTGTCCAACCACAACTAAAAAAAAATATTAAAAAAAGTACTAGAGTCATTTGTATAAATAAATCTTATTTAATGCCTATTTTTCAGATAAGGAAATCAAGATTAAGCAGGTTTAAGAAATTTGGAGATAGCCTGGATGCAGATAGAACCTATAGGATCCCAAAGCATGTGGTCTTTGTCCAAAATCACAGTCTTCAAATGTGGAGCTTCACCTTGTACTGTTTACTCTAATGATCCTTCCATCACAAACAGCACCATCTCAAAGCCCACATTTAGACCATATTAAATCATCACTAATGCAAATCCAGAAGGAATAATAATAAACACTGATACCCATAAAAATTGAATCCTGGTAAAATCTCACTCTACCATCTATCAGACTTTTCCATACAAACATGATATTGGTGAAAAAATACTATTTTGAGTCTGGTGGTTCTTGATTCTTTTTATTACCACATGTTGGAAGATATCTATAAACTAATCAATAGCATGCAGGAGTGAAGGAAGAGAAAGAACAGTTTCTTACCTATCCTATATTTATGACTGGAGCCTCTATAACAAAAGACAGATTAACAAGAGAAAAGCATACAAATTTATTTAATATTTTTTTAACTTAGGAACCTTCATAAGGAAATAGAAACCTGAAGAAATGGATAAAACTGTTTATTTTTTATGCCAGGGTTAATGAAGACTGATATTGTGGAGAAATATTACTAGAAAAAGGGGGATGATCTAATTATAATAAACAGAGGGACACTTAACAAGACCTGTTTTTAAGGCCTCTATCTCAGGCTCCTTTCTTCCATGTGGAGGGAAGAAACCTAACATGAGGATTTTATATCCTGCTTCAGGAAGAGTTCAGAAAATTCTTCCTATGTTTCTTAGTCTTCTTCAGGAAAGAAGATCAGGGTGAAGGGTGAGATGGTCTTCTTGCTTCTGTTGTTTTCTCTAATTCCAAGGTTTTATATCTTGAAAAGTGTACCTAAACTATTACAGATCAAGAGATCTGTTAGCCTTTCCAGCCTCCAGTCTTTACCTCTGGTTTACTGCTAAGGACCTAGAACAATTTCTGACTCTTAGTAAGAGGTCAAGAAATGCATCCACTGTATATAACCACTTCAAAAAAGAAGGATTTTGAGCATAGCAAGCTAACTTAGTGTTCCATCTTGTACTGATTTTAAAAAGAAAAAAGATAATCCTTCATAAAAGAGATGGTGTTCGTGAGGTAAAATGATGTACTGCATTACAGAAGTGAAGTTTCAGAGGTTGAAATGAAAGACACACCAAAGTAAATGCAGATTTCCTTTTCATGAACACTCCTTCCTTGCTACTTATTATCTTTGAGCAAGGATTATCTGAAGAATGCAGTTAGGATGTTGGGCGATAGTTATCCATTCATTAAGAACTTTCTAGAGGCTTCTAAAGAACCATACACAGTAATTTTTGTTTCATTTTGTTATTTATCTTTGATGGAGACTTTTAAGATGTGTGCTCTTTTTTTAGCAATTATTAAACTGGCAAATTTTTAAATTAGCATATCTGTTACATCTGAGTGGGACAGTTGCTACAACTGCTATCACTTTCTCATTGATATGCAGAAAGGATCTCAGAGACTTTGGATTTAAGAGAGAACTTCTACTGCCTCTGGGGAAATAAATGGCCCTGAGTGAATGCCAGGTTGTGGGTGGTTCTGTTGCAGAAGGCCTGGTGAGAATCAAGGAGAGCATACCTGGGAAAATACTCTGTAAACAAATTATTTCAAAGAAAGAAGGCATAATTAGTGAAGTATTAATGATAATGCTAATTTAGCATTAATTTAATGCATTCCCTACTCTTATTTTTATCTTCTTTAAAATAAGAAAAAAATCACAAACTAAAATGAAAACATACACTAACAGTTCAAGCAAAGGGATACTGGGCTCTTACTCAAAATGGTGCATAAAAGATGGTGTTCAGCTTTTGAGGATAACCATGACATTGTTAATTAACTGAAAATCATGGTGTAATTTGTCACTGGTTTCCCTCTTTCAATAGCATCTCACTTATCAAGAACACAGTACCAAGTTTTTTTTTTTTCACCTGGAATATGAGCAGAGTTTGTATGTGCAGGAACAAAAGAACAGTAAAAGTGAGTGTCTCTAAATTCAGTGAGCTAGAGCACTCATTTATTTGACCTCTCTGATCCAAACCTAATCACTCTCAGATTATGTACAATTCTTTATAGTTTCTAAGACCACATATAGACTCCAAGTAACATATTTTTATTAAGGAGACAACCCACTTAAATTGGATACACTATACTTTGACAGTAGTGGAAAAGTATGTGTTTAATGCCTGCAATATAAAAAAGACAATTAAGTGTGAATACAAAAGCAAAAATCAAGGAAGAGTAATATAGAAATGAACAAGCCTGGTAAGCCTGGTGGCCCTTAAGGGCACTATTGCTTTACAGAGTAATCATTGATGTGCATAATGATGACCTTGAGTCATTAAGAAAAGGTTAAATAATGTTCAAGCTTCTCTAATTAAGAAGGTAACAAAATGTACAATACAATTTGGAAATATTTCCTTAATAAATGCCTAAAATCTTAAATGAAGTTGTAAACAGACAAATCTCCTATTATCTAAATGAATATTTCCCAATAGTCCAGAATCCCCGAGGCTTCACTAAGTCCTACATCTTATTCTTCATTCTCTCTTACCTCCTTTAGATAAAGCCATGAGGGTAAAGTCTTCATGGTGATATTAGTAGCCTTATAATGAAAGATCAGGGAGCTTCCTTCTCCTCATTCTCACCATCTGAGGATTCAGAAAGAAGAAAGTAGCCCTCTGCATGCCAAGATTGGGGCCTTCACTGGAGCTCAATCATGCTGACATCCCAATCTGAGATTACCCATAGTCCAAAACTATGAGAAATAAGCTACAGGGGTGTTTAAGCCATCCAGTCTTTGGTTTGGTGCTGAGGGCCATTACCAAGTAGGAATGACGCATTGAAATTTCCTTGCCAAGCGTACCCCATGCTGCTTAGAGGACATTCGATGGGACATTGCATGCATGCTTTAATAAGGTGACCTTGCTCAAGGACCAAGGCGGATCCGGGTTTAGAGCTGATCAGGTTTGAGGAAGTAACCGGCTCCTTGAGATTAAGGCGTTGCCAGTTTAAGATAATAGGTTTTAGGGAAGTTGGAAGTTGAAGATTATTGCTGGGATTAGGGTGTTCCTGCTGCTTGTTCCCGTTGAGTTCTCGTGAGATTGAAATGGGATTTGGAGATAGCCTCGTGGAGTAGGTGAATTGTGCGGGGGACAGCAGAACGCGGTTGCCCCTGGACCTGTGTGGAGGCGGTGTGAGAGCAGGAATAAAGAATTGCTGTTTGAACATACAAAGCTGTGGTGCCTCCTGATTCTGGTGCCAAGCTGAGACCTTGGCAGTTTGGCAATCCAAGCAGAATAAGACACTAAGACTCCCTTGTATCATACTCAGTGTTGGAGTTTTGATACAAAGTGTCTCTGAAATGAAAGCGAGGAACCAAGAGATGGGCAAGCAAGAGAGATACACACAAGAGTTTATTTGTCAGAGCTGACAAATAAAGGCCATCTCTCCATAGACGGAGAGAGGCAATACAGGCTTGGGTTCCTGACTTTTATGGGGTAGGCTCAGGAATTAGAGCTGTACAGATCCTAATGTGAGTAGTGAAGGGTTGGGTTGGTATGAGGGAGTGGTGAGCCTTTCTCAGAAACGCCCTTGGGTGAGAAAGGGAAATTTTTCTCAAATGGCAGCTGTCACTTAATATGGCCATCCAGATGTTAAGCAAGGGTCTTACAGTCTCCAAAAAGCTGCTGGTTCTTCAGAAATACACTGAGGTGAAATGTTTGAATCATGAAAACTGTAACCTACTCAGTTCACCTAACTGAATGGATTGGGTGGTAACTGTAGGCAGGTGGGGTGTGGCTGGAGAAGGTGGGTCACTGAGGGTGTTTTCTGGAAGGGTGCATCTTCCCAGAGGTTCTTTCCCCTCCCTTTCTATCTGCTTTCTGAGCCTGCCCAGAGCTGAGCAGCTTTCCTTCACTGATCCTTCCCCCAGGGTATGCTGCCTCACTTGGGCCCAGAACAATGAAGCTGACCATCAAGAAACTGAAACTATAACCCCTAAATAATTTTTCCTCCTTTAAGTTTTCAGTGATACAAATTTTTTTTTTAAAGAGAGAGTGAGAGAGAGAGAGAGAGAGAGAGAGAGAGAGAGAGAGAGAGAGAGAGAGAGAGAGAGAATTTTTAATATTTATTTTTTAGTTCTCGGCGGACACAACATCTTTTTGTTGGTATGTGGTGCTGAGGATCGAACCTGGGCTGCTTGCATACCAGGCGAGTGCGCTACCGCTTGAGCCACATCCCCAGCCCAGTGATACAAAATTTGACTAAAATACCCAGCAACTATTGTTCACCATTCACAGTCATCCCTTCAGGAAAGGATTTAAAGTATTTTTTTAAATTCTTTTTTTTTTAATATTTATTTTTCAATTGTAGCTAGACACAATACCTTTATTTTATTTATTTATTTTTTATGTGGTGCTAAGGATCAAACCCAGGTCCTTGAACGTGCTAGACAAATGCTCTACCCCTGAGCCACTATCCCAGCCCCAGGATTTAAAGTTTTTACCTCTAGGACAGCATGGGAAGTAAATAGTTTGCCCAGAGAGGCAGAAGTAATATGGAATAAATGATGTGTTCAATACAATTATATCTTCATCAACTCCTTGTTTTGGCAGTCTTTTGCTCTACCATATTTCCTATGTGAATACAAGCACTAGTGGCCTGGGCTTCTTCAGTAAAGGGAATGGTATAATTACCTCTGAATGTTTTAGGAAAAAGAGAAGAATAAAATTTAAACAGAGGCAAATAGCAATCTTATTAGTAATAAGGTAGACTTCCAATAACAATACCATTTTTTCCAAATATTATCAGATAATCAGAAAAAGAGTCCTGAAAAGTGTTCTTTATTCCAAGAAGAAAAAAAGATAAATGCAGCATTTGAGGATTTTAATATAAAACCTGATGGAATCCAGGCACTGTTATCCCCAAATATGGTGACCTGGTATATGAATGTTAAAGACCCTTGAAGATCAGCACCTGCTGGAAGAGACTTTTCTCTGATGTTCCTTTATCCACTTAAAGATTAGACCCACCAAAGAGGAACACAATTGCCTTAGATCCTCTCCCTGATATTCCATTAACAAGGGAGATTAGATTTATGCAGGAAGGACAACTAAGGAATGTCACCATGCTCAGACAGACTTTGTCACCATGTCCAGACAGACTTTGTCACAAGATATTGTCTTTTCTTGGGCCCCACTTGACACCCAAAGATAATAATTTACAGATCATTGTCTAGTCTTTAGGGCCATTCATTCCCTTTTAAAGTGATTTAATGCTTCTCAAAATTTACCTATATTCCTCCCATTTTCCTTTCTCCTATGAAGAACAGGAAATGTTTCTGAATCTCACTGAGTTATTAGGTCACCTTACTGTGATACTCTCATGAATATTAACAGTATACCTTTTTTTCTTTTTAATCTGCTTATTGTTCATTTCAGTAAAACTTCAGAGGACATAGGGGAAATTTCCCTCACCCATACAAAACCAAAAGTCAACCCAATGCAAGACTTACCCCACCGTGAAGTCAGGGAGCCCTGGGTGGAGGCTTCAGGATCCACAAAGAACTGTGCCTGGGTCAAAACTAAGTGTTAAAGAACCAACATTTTGTTTACATCTCCAAGATTGTAAAAAATTAGTTCCAGAAATATTCAAAATATTACCCTAAAACTATGAATATGACAAAGCTTACTGTGGTACGGGGAAACATTGTCTTTCAACAGCCTTAGTATCATCTCAGAATGTTACTGAAAGTTCAATCCTTGTCCCTGATGCCAATCCAATAACAAGGACACTGTTTTGAAAAAAAAGGAAAAAGAAGTTTTATTGCTTTGCTAGCAAAGGAGATGCACAGTGGACTTCTGTACCATAGGCTGTTATTCTGCCATCAAGGGGAATAGGAGGCTTTTGAAGAGGTGATTCAAAGGGTACATTATGTGTGTTGTCTGTCCAGAGTTGTAATTCACTTGGTAATTTGGGAGATAATCATTTCTGAGATCTTCTGGCATCAACCTCAAGTCTGAATTACTTTGTTCTGTGGTGTGTGTATACTCAAGGACAGATAACTCTGCTTATGACTGGGAAGAAAGGTAATCCTATCTCCCCTGAGATTAGGGAGGGGGAGAGATTAGGGAGGAAGAGGAGGAGGAGAAGAAGAGAAAGAAACATGTCCCTTTAAAAATAAGTTACAGTGGCTGAGCAGCAAGTGCTATATTCAAAGCAAGCACTGTATTCAAAGCATAAAATGGCATAAAATGGGCTACTATTGCAGAAAGGGAAAGATAAAAATTGAGATAATTATTGAAATTTGAAATTGTGATTTAAGCAGATTTTCAATATTGGGGATTAGTTAGAATTAGGTAAGGTTTATCTCAAGATTTTTGGTGTTAACCCAAATCTCTGAAGGATCTCTGAGATAAAAGGCTCTACTGAGCCATCATAGATGCTAGCCTGAACTTTTCTGTCTGGTCCTGGGACAAGATCCCACAGCTATCAGCTACAAGGTAGAATAGCAGTTAAAAATATGTCTGCCAGACCTATAAGCCAAGAGCATTTTGTATAATGAAAATTTGGAGAAAGAAAGCATAACTTGTTTCCATTGAGCCTTCACTGGTTATAGGTAAGAGGGCAAGATAACATGAAGTCAGGAAAATAGGTAAAAAACAGTACATAAGGAGAAATGCTTGATCTCTGGATTGACTAGGGTTGTAAGAAGGATGTGATAATGCCTCCTGTTCTAACCTCCTGGGATTTGAGCTGAGGTTTTAAAATGCATTAAAAAGTGTGGGATTTGGGGGAGGGGGAGGGTTGTCTCATAGCTGTTAACTGATTCACTTCTTTTATCTCTCCTCCCCTCCATTCTCTGATCTTTGTAATTTAATTTAGGACATTTCAGAACTTCTCTTTTATCAGTAAACACAGCAAGGCAGGTATTTAGAAGTGAAGAGTTCTGAAGGTCTTGGGTAGTAACTGTCTTTGACAGTTTCTAGCAGAGTTAATGGGTCTTTCAGGAACTTCCAAGTGAACAATCAAGTTATTTAAAACCTTTTTTAAAATTTTTTATTTGTTTTAATTATATATACATGACAGTAGAATGTATTTATGCACTTTGATATATCATACATAGATTAGATATAATTTCTCATTTTTCTGAGTGTACATGTTGTAGAATCATATTGGTCATGCAATCACATATATACATAAAGTGATAATGTCTGTTTTGTTCTACTATCATTTCTATCCCCATATCCCCTCCCCACCCTTCCCTTCACTTCCCTCTACCTAATCTAAGGTAGCACTATTCTTCTGTAGTACCCCCACCTTATTGCAAATTACTATCCGCATATTAGAGAAAACACTTGGCCTTTGGTTTTTGGGGATTGGCTTATTTTGCTTAGTATAATATTCTCCAGCTACATCCATTTACTGGCAAATGCCATAATTTCATTCTTCTTTAAATCTGAGTAGTACCTATTGAAAATATATATATATATATATATATATATATATATATATATATATATATGTATATATATATATATACATACATACATATATATATCACATTTTCTTTATCCACTCATCTATTGAAGGACACCTAGGTTGATTCCATAGTTCAGCTATTGTGAATTGAGCTGCTATAAACATTGACATGGCTGCATGACTGTAGTATGCTGATTTTAAGTCTTTTGGGTATAAACGAGGAGTGGGATAGCTGGGTCAAATGGTGCTTCCATTCCAAGTTTTCTGGGGAATCTCCATACTACTTCCATAGTGGTTTTACCAATTTTTATCTTTCAGGGCAAGAGCAACCTAGAATGGAAATCTTGTGTTGATGACAGTGAATAGAAAAGTGGATGTAAGCCATGTGGATAGTTTCTACTCTCATTCCATGATGCTCTTGTATTTGGTTGTTTTAAGGTTTTTCAGAGCTTTTCTTACCCAATAATATTATATGTTGTCTTTTCTGTACTCCATATTTTTTTAGCTTCAAAATTACCATCATCTCCAAGACATACATCTTTTAAAAATCTCATTATAATTTCCAAAATCTGATGAACAAGGTAATAAGTAACACTACTCGGGTTATTCTAAGTGAAAAACTGTAAAAAAGCTGAAATTATCTTCTTGAGTATTTCAATGTTATTAATTCAGAGAGTATATATTTTCAGCTGATTTTAACTGCATTGATTGCTAAGTTCTCTCAATTGTTTGCAAAATAGTGCTAAAATAAGCTTGGGTGTAAGAGTCTATCCTGTTTTTTTTTTTTTTTTTCCATAGCAGTGCTTTATGTTTAAGAATCACAATTGTAAAAATTCCATTTCAATGTGTCTTTATTTTTATTTCACCAGTTTGTCATCAGCAAAACACTGTGAAGTTTCCTGAGGAGAGAAGAGTTCCTCTGCATTTGAAATGTCTCAGAAAGAAATGTTTTCAATTATCACTGGTATTGTTTCAGATCTATGTTAGTCTCTGGTGTCACCACTCGTGACCTTCCCCATGAAACTGCTTTTATTTATATCTTGTAAAATACTTTATTCTTTTAGAGTTCATCTTGTTCTTTCTTTTCTCACTTTCCTTGCATTTTATATATCTCTTCCTTCAATGTTATTAGAAGAGAAATTTGAGGTAAATACAATTTGATGGGAAGTTTTGAGTGAAATCTTCAAGCCACAATAAGAATTTTCCTTCTTTAGCACAGCAATAAGATAACAATGGCTGGGCCTATTTACCACACCCAGCATTATGCCAGTCATGTTGGGCATTTTCTTAATTACTTTTAGGGCTGTTTCACATTCCACATTCAGAAATGAGATCCGCAAGTGACTCACCAGACAGGAATTCAAATTCTACTTCTACCTCACATTATCATTCCATACCCCACTTTTTCTTTTTTTTTTAAATTTTTTTAAATTGGTTGTTCACAACATTACAAAGCTCTTGACATATCATATTTCATACATTAGAATCAAGTGGATTATGAACTCCCAATTTTACCCCAAATGCAGATTGCAGAATCACGTCTATTACACATCCACAATTTTACATAATGCCCTGTTAGTAATTGTTGTATTCTGCTACCTTTCCTATCCCCTGCTATCCCCCTTCCCCTTCCCTCACATCTTCTCTCTCTACCCCATCTACTGTAATTCATTTCTCTCCTTGTTTATTTTCCCATTCCCCTCACAACCTCTTATATGTAATTTTGTATAGCAATGAGGGTCTCCCTTCATTTCCATGCAATTTCCCTTTTCTCTCCCTTTCCCTTCCATCTCATGTCTCTGTTTAATGTTAATCTTTTCTTCCTGCTCTTCCTCCCTGCTCTGTTCATAGTTGCTCTCATTTTATCAAAGAAAACATTTGGTATTTGTTTTTTAGGGATTAGCTAGCTTCACTAAGCATAATATGCTCTAGTGCCATCCATTTCCCTGTAAATACCATGATTTTGTCATTTTTTAGTGCTGCATAATATTCCATGGTGTATAAATGCCACATTTTTTTTTTATCCATTCATCTATTGAAGGGCATCTGGGTTGGTTCCACAGTCTAGCTATTGTGAATTGTGCTGCTATGAACGTCGATGTGGCAGTATCCCTGTAATACACTTTTTTAAGGTCTTCAGGGAATAGTCCGAGAAGGGCAATAGCTAGGTCAAATGGTGGTTCTATTCCCAGCTTTCCCAGGGATCTCCATACTGATTTCCAAATTGGCCGTACCAATTTGCAGTCCCACCAGCAATGTACGAGTGTACCCTTTTCTCCACATCCTTGCCAGCACTTGTTGTTTGACTTCATAGTGGCTGCCAATCTTACTGGAGTGAGATGGTATCTTAGGGTGGTTTTGATTTGCATTTCTCTGACTGCTAGAGATGGTGAGCATTTTTTCATGTACTTGTTGATTGATTGTATATCCTCCTCTGAGAAGTGTCTGTTTAGGTCCTTGGCCCATTTGTTGATTGGGTTATTTGTTATCTTATTGTCTAATTTTTTGAGTTCTTTGTATACTCTGGATATTAGGGCTCTATCTGAACTGTGAGGAGTAAAAATTTGTTCCCAGGATGTAGGCTCCCTATTTACCTCTCTTATTGTTTCTCTTGCTGAGAAAAAACTTTTTAGTTTAAGTAAGTCCCATTTGATTCTTGTTATTAACTCTTGTGCTATGGGTGTCCTATTAAGGAATTTGGAGCCTGACCCCACAATATGTAGATCGGAGCCAACTTTTTCTTCTATCAGACGCAGAGTCTCTGATTTGATATCAAGCTCCTTAATCCATGAGTTAACTTTTGTGCATGGCGAGAGATAGGGATTCAGTTTCATTTTGTTGCATATGAATTTCCAGTTTTCCCAACACCATTTGTTGAAGATGCTATCCTTCCTCCATTGTATGCTTTTAGTCCCTTTATCAAATATAAGATAGTTGTAACTTTGTGGATTAGTCTCAGTGTCCTCTATTCTATACCATTGGTCCACCCGCCTGTTTTGGTACCAGTACCATGCTGTTTTTGTCACTATTGCTCTGTAATATACTTTGAGATCTGGTATCGCTATACCGCCTGATTCACACTTCCTGCTTAGAATTGCTTTTGCTATTCTGGATCTTTTATTTTTCCATATGAATTTCATGATTGCTTTCTCTATTTCTACAAGAAATGCTGTTGGGATTTTGATTGGCATTGCATTAAACCTATAGAGAACTTTTCATGGATTAAAAAAACAAATCCAACAATATGCTGCCTCCAGGAGACACATCTGATTGGAAAAGACATACACAGGCTGAAGGTGAAAGGATGGGAAAAAATATACCACACAAACGGTCCTCGATATCAAGCAGGGGTGGCCATCCTCATTTCGAATAAAATCGACTTCAAGACTAAGTTAGTCAAAAGGGATAAGGAAGGACATTATATACTGTTAAAAGGAACCATTCACCAACAAGACATAACAATTATCAATATTTATGCACCAAATAATGGTGCTGCGACATTCATAAAACAAATTCTCCTCAAGTTCAAGAATTAAATAAACCACAACACAATAATTATGGGTGACTTCAACACACCTCTCTCACCATTGGACAGATCCTCCAAACAAAAGTTGAATAAAGAAACTATAGAACTCAATACCACAATCAATAACCTAGACTTAACTGACATATACAGAATATATCAACCATCATCAAATGGATATACTTTTTTCTCAGCAGCACATGGATCCTTCTCAAAAATAGACCATATATTATGCCATAGGGCAACCCTCAGTAAATATAAAGGAGTGGAGATAATACCATGCTTTTTATCTGATCATAATGGAATGAAACTGGAAATCAATGATAAAATAAGGAAGGAAAAATCCTACATCACATGGAAAATGAATAATATATTACTGAATGATCAATGGGTTATAGAAGACATAAAGGAGGAAATAAAAAAATTCTTAGAGATAAATGAAAATACAGACACAACATATCGGAATCTATGGGACACAATGAAAGCAGTTTTAAGAGGGAAATTCATCGCCTGGAGGTCATTCCTCAAAAAAAGAAAAAACCAACAAATAAATGAGCTCACACTTCATCTCAAAGCCCTAGAAAAGGAAGAGCAAAACAACAGCAAATGTAGCAGAAGGCAAGAAATAATTAAAATCAGAGCAGAAATCAATGAAATTGAAACAAAAGAAACTATTGAAAAAATTAACAAAACTAAAAGTTGGTTCTTCGAAAAAATAAATAAGATCGACAGACCTTTAGCCATGCTAACAAAGAGAAGAAGAGAGAACTCAAATTACTAACATATGGGATGAAAAAGGCAATATCACAACAGATGCTACAGATATACAGAAGACAATTAGAAATTATTTTGAAAACCTATATTCCAATAAAATAGAAGATAGTGAAGACATCGATAAATTTCTTAAGTCATATAATTTGCCCAGACTGAGTCAGGAGGATACACACAATTTGAACAGACCAATATCAATGGATGAAATTGAAGAAGCAATCAAAAGACTACCAACTAAGAAAAGCCCAGGACCGGATGGGTATACAGCGGAGTTTTACAAAACCTTTAAAGAAGAATTAATACCAATAATTTTCAAGTTATTTCAGGAAATAGAAAAAGAGGGAGCTCTTCCAAATTTATTCTATGAGGCCAACATAACCCTGATTCCAAAACCAAAGACACCTCAAAGAAAGAAAACTACAGACCAATATCTCTAATGAACCTAGATGCAAAAAACCTCAATAAAATTCTGGCGAATCGAATGCAAAAACACATCAAAAAGATCGTGCACCATGATCAAGTAGGATTCATCCCTGGGATGCAAGGATGGTTCAATATACGGAAATCAATAAATGTTATTCACCACATAAATAGACTTAAAGATAAGAACCATATGATCATCTCGATAGACGCAGAGAAAGCATTCGACAAAGTACAGCATCCCTTTATGTTCAAAACATTAGAAAAACTAGGGATAACAGGAACTTACCTTGACATTGTAAAAGCTATCTATGCTAAGCCTCAGGCTAGCATCATTCTGAATGGAGAAAAATTGAAGGCATTCCCTCTAAAATCTGGAACAAGACAGGGATGCCACTCACCACTTCTATTTAATTTAGTCCTTGAAATACTAGCCAGAGCAATTAGACAGACAAAAGAAATTAAAGGCATAAAAATAGGAAAAGAAGAACTTAAATTATCACTATTTGCGGAAGACATGATTCTATACCTAGAAGACCCAAAAGGGTCTACAAAGAAACTACTAGAACTAATAAATGAATTCAGCAAAGTGGCAGGTTATAAAATCAACACGCATAAATCAAAGGCATTTCAGTATATCAGCGACAAAACTTCTGAAACGGAAATGAGGAAAAACACTCCATTCCCAATATCCTCAAAAATAATAATAAAATACTTGGGAATCAACCTAACAAAAGAGGTGAAAGATTTATACAATGAAAACTACAGAACCCTAAAGAGAGAAGTAGAAGAAGATCTTAGAAGATGGAAAAATATACCCTGTTCATGGATAGGCAGAACTAACATTATCAAAATGGCAATATTACCAAAAGTTCTCTATAGGTTTAATGCAATGCCAATCAAAATCCCACTTTTTCTTAAGTAATCTGTTGGGTCTCTTTTGGAAAGAATCAGGATGGTAATAATTCCAATGGGACACAGTTTTCCATAGTCGCCAAGTGATGTATCCCAGACTCTACTCAAGGCAGTGGAATACTTAAAACTGACCAAAACATGCCCCTGGATCTTAATATTTTATGACTTATTTTCAAATCATGATCCACATCTTTATAAGTGTTAGAAAAAGCTTATAAATTAACCTCAGAAAATATGAGAGATAAGATAAGCAGTGCTATGTATCCTGCTAAAAAAGGTAGATAAAGGCCTACAATTGTATTTCCCAAAATGTGGTAGATAGTAATCAATAAATATCTAAAAGACTTTCCATGACATACCTTTACAAAAGTTGAATTACACAAAGCTAATATATTTCTTGATTGCAGGATTTCTAAACATTTAGTAAGTTCTCAAGGGGATACAGTGTATGTTTTTTTAAATTATTTTTTTAGTTATACATGAATGCAATATCTTTACCTTGTTAATTTATTTTTATGTGGTGCTGAGGATCAAACCCAGTGCCTCTCATGTGTAAGGCAGGCGCTCTGCCACTGAACCACAGCCCCAACCTGTATAAGTTGTTTTCCTAGTTAATCTGTAAAAAAAAAATACAAGTCCATGGAGTATTTCCCATGACTAAAATTTAAGAAAAAAATCATTGAGAAAACAGAGTATAGAATTTATATCAATTAAAAATCATGCTAGGCAGCTCCTTTTCATTTTTTATCAAAAGCAGACAAATGAATCATTCTTGGAATGGAAGAACCATTTGACCCAGCTATCCCACTCTTCAGTTTATACCCAAAAGACTTAAAATCAGCATACTACAGTAATGCAGCCATGTCAATGTTTATAGCAGCTCAATTCACAATAGTTGAACTATGGAACCAACCTAGGTGTCCTTCAATAGATGAGTGATAAATAAAATGTGATATATATATATATATATACACACACACACACACACATATATATTATATATATATTTTTTCAATAGGTACTACTCAGATTTAAAGAAGAATGAAATTATGGCATTTGCCAGTAAATGGATGTAGCTGGAGAATATCATGCTAAACAAAATAAGCCAATCCCCAAAAACCAAAGGCCAAGTGTTTTCTCTAATATGTGGATGGTAATTTGCAATAAGGTGGGGGTACTACAGAAGAATAGTGCTACCTTAGATTAGGTAGAGGGAAGTAAAGGGAAGGGTGGGGAGGGGATATCCGGATAGAAATGATAGTAGAACAAAACAGACATTATCACTTTATGTATACATGTGACTGCATGACCAATATGATTCTACAACATGTACAAAAGTCTAAATCTAAATAAATACAATGAGTTATTTATCTGTCCCTCACCATTTGCTATGCCAAGAGAAAAAAAGAATGTGCTTGTTACATGGCGTGGGACACATAATCATACATAATATCTCCCTCTTTAAGAGGATAGGAAAGGCAGTGGTATCATCCCTCCTCACATAGACAAAGTGAAAAATCCTTGGGTACTACATTGGTACATGAATACCTACTTTATAACCAGCAGGAAGTATATTCAAAGCTCTTTAATATAACACCTGGTTCATAGGAAGTGATGAATAAGTGGCTAACTGCTACAACAGTAACAAGAGCAGCCTACCATTTCTAACAATTCAGGCCTTCTGAACTACAGCAACAGTCTCCCAACTGATCTATTGATAATCCTCTTGGTAACTCCCAGACTGCTTCTAAATTAACTTTCAAAACTTCTTATCTGAGTATGCCACTCCTCTACTCTTTATAGGACTCTATGGGATAAAGTTCATATACTTGAGCATAGGAAAGTCTCTGCTGTTTGGTAAATCTACCCTTTCAAGTTCACCTTCCATCACTGGCAAGGTCCAGCAGTCTCTACCTTTCAGCCTTCCTGGACCTTTTATCTCTGAAGACACCACACACTCATCCAGCCAGCCATTTAAACATGTACCCTGCATGTGCTCCTGCTATTCCCTCAATGCTATGCTCTCTCAACTCCAACCTGAAAAAGGCCTGAGGGTCAAGTCAAATACTATCTATCCTTGATATCCCCAGTCAAGAGTTAACCATTCTACTTTCATACTTTTTATATAACTTTTCATATTCTTTATATAACAAGTGTCTATTTCCATAAATACTAAGGACTGTCTCATAAGATAGAAACCTTGTTTGAACTTGCTTGGAAACAAAATATAGAGATTGAATTGGAAATATTCTGAGTCACTCAGGTAATTTATAAAATATATTCAGGTAGCTCTTTTCCATCTTTTATCAAAAGCAAATAAAACAAATAATCTTTTTAAATAGTTGAACTCCAAAAAGAGCAGACACATCTAGATTTCTGAAGAAAACTATAGCCACTGACAAAAACACTGCCAGAATTTCATAGCAAAGACAAATCCACTTCTGTTTCTCATTGGGGGGTTTCCTTTTTCTATGAGATATACTGAGGTAAAATTTACATATAGAAAAACATATTCTTTCTCACATACCAATATATTAGTTGTAGCAAACATACATAGTCATGTAATGACTATCATAAACAAGATATAGAATAATGTTATCACTCTCCAAAATTCCCTTATGTTACTTTTGTTTGTTTGTTTTGTTTTAAATGTTTTTTTATTATTATGTGTTTTAATCAGTTACACATGACAGTACAATGATCTTGAAATATCATACATTTGAATCAGATGGGATATAATTTCTCATTTTTCTGAGTGTACAGGTTGCCGAATTACATTGGTCATGCAGTCACATATATACCCACAGCAATAATAATGTCTCTTTTATTCTATTGCCCTTCCATTCCCCCATTCCCCTCCCCTCCCCTTCCATAACTTCTCTACCCAATCTAATGTGACCCACTTCTTTTTTTTTTTTTTTTTGTATAATGAAGGGGGTCTCCTTCCTTCTTCCGTGCAATTCCCATTCTCCCTCCTTTTCCCTCCCACCTCTCTTCCCTAATTAAAGGTAATTTTCTTCTCTTGCTCTTCCTCCCTACCCCATTTTGAGTCACCTCCCTTATATCAGAGAAGACATTCAGCATTTTTTGGGGGGGGATTGGCTAACTTCACTTAGCATAATCTGCTCTAATGCCATCCATTTCCCTGCAAATGCCATGATCTTGTTATTTTTTAGTGCTGAGTAATATTCAATTATGTATAAATGCTGCAATTTTTTTATCCATTCATTCATCGACGGGCATCTAGATTGGCTCCACAGTCTAGCTATTGTGAATTGTGCTGCTATAAACATTGATGTGGCTATGTCCCTGTAGTATGCCGTTTTTAGGTCTTTTGAGTATAGTCCAAGAAGAGTAATAGCTGGGTCAAATGGTGGTTCCATTCCCAGTTTTCCAAGGAATCTCCACACTGCTTTCCAAATTGGCTGCACCAATTTGCAGTCCCACCAGCAATGTATGAGTGTACCTTTTTCCCGTATCCTCGCCAGCATCTTATGTTACTTTATAGCCAAACTTTCCCTGAAACCCCACCTCTGGCAACTATTAATCTGCTTTCTGTTCCCAGAATTTGGCCTTTTCCAGAATACCATATATAATCACACAGTACATAGTCTTTCATGTCATTTCTTTCACTGAGCATAGTATATTTGAGATTTATCCATGTTGTTCCATGCATTCATAATTTCTTGCTCCTGCCTTATTGCGCTAACTAGAACCTCTGGTGTGATATTGAATACAAGTGGTAAAAATGGACATCATTACTTTTTTTCCAGTCTTCAGGGGGAAAGTAGTCAATCATTTACCATTAAACATGGCATGTGCCATAAATTTTTTGTACATGCCTTTTATCAGATTGATAAATTCTCCTTATATTCTTAATTTGCTAAGAGTTTTGCTACTGTTGCTGCTGCTGTCATTGTTGTTATTTTAAACCAAGAATGGATATTGAATTTTGTAAAATGTGTGATTTTTGTTTGTATTATAAAGATTATATGATTGCTCTCTATTAGTCTACTAATATGGTGAATTATATAAATTGATTTTTAAACATTAAACAAGTTTGTTTTTATTTCCATGATAAGCCCTACTTAGTTGTAATGTACTATTCTTTTTACATATTATTGTATTCTATTTTCTAATATTTTATTGATGATTTTAGCATCTATTCATATAGTGCATTGATTGTTAATTTTCTTAATTTGTGATGTTTTGTCTGGTTTTGGTATCAAGGTGAAATGTGTTAAGTATTTCCTGTTCTATTTTCTGGATCTATCTTCCTTCATAATTTTTAGCAAAAAAAATTAACTATGAATTAAATTTCTTTAAGATACAGGGCTATTCAGATTATATGTTCATTCTTGAATAACTGTTGGTAGTTCTTATCTTTCAAGGAATTTTTCAATGTCATCTTAGTTTTTGTATATTCGGGCATATAGAGTTGTTTGTAGTAATCCACCATTCTTTTAATATCCATAGAATAAATAATGATGTTTCTTCTGTCATTTTTGATACTAGTAACTTTATGTGTTCCCTACTTAAAGGTACAATTAACATACATTGGAGAAAAGATAGTCTCTTCAACAAATGGTGCTGAGAAAACTGGAAATCCATATGTAACAAAATGAAATTAAATCCCTATTTCTCACCATGCACAAAACTCAACTCAAAGTAGGAATTAGACCAGAGCCCCACACCTAATAAAAGAAAAAATGGGCCCAAATCTTTATCATGTTGGATTAGGCCGCAACTTCCTTAACAAGACTCCTAAAGCTCAAGAAATAAAATCAATACACCTAAAGCACAAGAAATAAAATCATCAACAAATGGGAAGGATTCAAACTAAAAAGCTTCTTCTGAGCAAAAGATACAATCAATGAGATGAAGAGAGAGCCTACAGAATGGGAGTAAATTTTTACCACACATACCTCAGATAAAGCACTAATCTCCAGGATGTATAAAGAATTAAAAAAACTGAATACCAAAAATACCAAAAAACCCAGTCAATAAATGAGATAAGGAATTGAACAGACACTTCTCAGAAGAAGATATACAATCAATAAACAAATATATGAAACAATGTTCAACATCTCTAGTAATTAGAGAAATGCAATCAAAGCTACTCTTAAGATTTCACCTCACTGCAGTCAGAATGCCAGTTATAAAAAATACAAACAACAATAAGTGTTGGTGAGGATGTGGGGGACAAGGCACACTCATACATTGATGGTGGGACTGTAAATTGGTACAGCCAATCTGGAAGGCAGTATGGAGATCCCTTAGAAAACTTGGAATGGAAGCACCATTTGACCCAGCTATCCCACTCCTTGGCCTATACCCAAAGGACTTAAAAACAGCATATTATAGTGAGGCAACCACATCAGTGTTTATAGGAGCAAAATTCAATATAGCCAAACTGCAGAACCAACCAAGATGCTCTTCAATAGATGAATGGATAAATAAAATGTGGTATGTATACACAATGGAATATTACTCAGCATTAAAAGAGAATAAAATTATGGCATTTGCAGGTAAATGGATGGAGTTGGAGAATATCATGCTAAGTAAGCCAATCCCAAAAAACCAAAGGCTGAATGTTTTCTCTGATAAGTGGATGCTAATCTATAATGGGGGAGGGCATGAAATGGGTGGAGGAACTTTGGATTGGGCAAAGGGGAGACAGAAGAAGGGGAAGCAGCATGGAAGTAGGGAAGATGGTGGAATGAGATAGATATCATTACCGTAGGTACATGTATAATTACACAAATGGTGTGACCCTACTTCATGTACAACCAGAGAATTGAAAAATTGTGCTTTGATTCATTGTATAATGAATCAAAGACCATTCTGCTGTCATGTAAAACTGATTAGAACAAATACATTTTTAAAAAACTTACTCCCAGTAACCTGACTAGTAAGAATCTAATAAAAGATATAGCTATACTTAGAAAAAATGACCTCATAGACATTCAAGTTCATGTAAATTTAGAACATTCACTGTACTCTGATTCTTATCATGAAACCTAAGAGAACAATTTGACTGTATCATTTTGCAGAAAAAGAAAGGCCCAGAGATATTTGTAATTTGCCTTAGGTCATATCATGGCTCAATGGAAAAACAAGGACTAAATCTTTGTCTCTAGTCATATGGTCAATTATATTTTTCACCATCTTGAGAAATCTGGGGCATTTGCTTGTTTCTACACTTTTAGAGACTGAAATTAATAAGTTAATAATTATGAGAAAATATCATGTTCCATATAGGTGTTCCTAATGTTTGCCCTACATTATTTCATTTATTCCTCAGAATAAATTTTTAAAGTACACACTAAGTGTTCAGTTTGCAAATGACAAACTGAGGCTCACAGTGGTAACCTCCCAGAGATAGTATGAGAGCCAAGATTTGGATCCAGTCATCTTTTATAGGACTAGTTCTTATAATAGTAATATTATATTAAAAACATTTTTGTATATAGTACATTTTATTGATTTTCCACATATTTCAGATCTACACTATAGGAATCATACACAAAATTTGAAAACTTGGACTCATTCCAAATGGTTGGTTCATTAACTCAGCATGTAACATTTATTGAGTGCTTACTGTGTGCCCAGAGCTCCAAGAATGTCCAAGAAACATAAGATCTGTACCTTTAAGAAATTGATAGTCTAGTAGGAGTATAGACATTAAATTATTGCACATTTAATTTTAGTTTAATCCATGCCAACTATCATTTTTGTATCAAATATTTAAAAGTATTTACAAATTATTCTGCAAAGCACTTACAAGGGAACCTAAAATAGAGTCAGAGGGTTAAGGGAGATTTTCAGGGAATGACATTGTAGCTAATAACTAAAGATGAATATAAAAGAGTGCAGTGAAATAAGGTGTAATATGTAAAGTGAATGAAACAGGGATGGCAGAGGCAAGTCTCTATTTAACAGCTATGTACCAGGGTTCTAAATGTATTTTACTACCTTTGCTTCCATCTACTCTGTTTAAGTACTGTTTATTTAATTTTTACCATATTTTATCATGTTTCTCTTTTTCAATTCTGAAATTATTCTTCTTGATAAATGGAAATCAAATGGTGTTGGTTCTTATTTTCTTTCTGGTACAGGCAGTCAACTCTGTGGAATGATTTGAAAAAAACACCAAAAGCACTCTTTGTCTCACTTTACTACCTAACTTCTCAATAAACAAAGATATGGAATACTCCCACTCATCCTCTTAATTCCCACTTTCTATGTTCCTTATTCAGAAAGGCAAATCCTCCTAGGAGTACCTATAAGTGAAGTCTCTAAATCAGACTGAACGATTTAATCACATTTTTTGCTTTCCTCATGACCCAGAAGAACAAGTGTCAGCAACCTGTTCCACACTTTTGAAAGTTAGTGATCGAATCCCTGATATAGACTAAGTCTCATAAGTTCATAAATTCGTGTGTGGAATATTAATCCTCAAGTGATTATTAGGAAGTAAGGCCTTTGGGAGGAACTATTGTGATTTGGTGTTAATTCTTTAATACCCTTGTGAAAGAAACCTCACTGAGCTACTTTTCCCCTTCCACCATGTGAGATGTGTATAGAGTTCCATGACTCCGGAAGTGGGACTTCACCAGACACCAGTCAGGAAGCACCTTGACCTTGGACTTCCCTTAGAATTATGAGAAATAAATTTCTTTTGTTTGTAAATTAGCCAGTGTATGTTTTCTTTTGGTACAGCATGTTAAACTAACTAAAATATTAATTGTCCCCCTCTGTACTGAAAATACTTTGTTCCTATGTTTGGTATTTTGCAATGTCACACAGAATTGTGTTCATGATAGGTGTTCTCTGCTCTCCTAGAAAAGCAGCCAGGCATTCCTACAGTTGGACAAATGGCTTTCTGATCTGAGACAGTTATACTTGGAGCTGCTCATCCCCATGTTCAACCCAATCCTAAGCCCACCTCATGAGAATGGCCACTACTGCACAATTCACTGGTGTAAATTTAATATGTTTCCTGAGAAACTGGGAAAAGAATAAACATTTGCAATAATTAGGGAGAAAAATAATTCTTTAGGGATCTTGTAATTTGTATAGGCCTCACTTTTCTGAGTTACAGAATAAGGTAGTTAGATTAGATTGCTACCAATTTTTGATCCCAAATTGGGTCCTTTTTTCCCTCTTGGAATTGTGGAACTAACAACAAAATCAAGCATGGATTGAACAGTCAAATAATGCTTTTTCTTGACCCAAAATAGAAAAAACAGGGAGAAATTCTTACAGATCAGCTTCTCAATCTGATGGTGGTCGAGAGGTTATAGATATAGGGCAAAAGAAATGAGGGATAATAAAGAGGATGGATATTCATGTGTTTTCTGGAAATGGGTGGAGATTTTCTGGGAACTTGGGTGCCATCTCTAAACCCATTTTAGGGTTCTTTTTGGTCATTTTTGGCAATTCAATTGTCATGTTGCAATGAAGGTTGGGAGGTGTCATTTACTATGTAAATGGAATGATAATTAAGTTAGAAGTGGTATGGGTCACTCTGGCAATCATCTTTGATCCAATCTCTTTTGGCTAGCCCACCTAAAGATCTTCTGGTGTTTGGGCATCCCAGGGTAGTTGATCATCCTATTTTACTCCCCAGTACATGAGGAAGTCCTAACTACTACTAGATAAAAAATATTTAAGTTCACCATTTAGTTGAAATAGTAATAGTTTTAAACTCATAATGCTTAATTTCAGTGGAAACACCTCATTTCTCAAATGAACTTTAGACTTTGTATATTGCTCAGTGTTTCTTAATTCAGACAAATGAATGATGAAAGAGTTAATAGCTGAAGGATTTTTTCCTTTGTGAACTTTTTGGATCTGATCAACTGTTTATTCTGACCTTGAGTGGCATGGCAACTGTGTTGTGGTCTCTGAGCACAGTGACATAATGTCATCAGCAGTCTTTTCAAGAGCTGCTCTCCCAGCATCATTTACCTGGCAGAGCAAAGCAAAGTCTAAAACCAAGAGTCACAGTATTTGTAATTGCTACACAAATTGTCAATTGTTACTTTATATTCATATTAATGCAATTATTTCTATGATTCTTCCAAATCCATTCCTTTGTAGTCTCTGCTTAAAAGGAAACCAATGACCTCATTCTTTGCTACTATTCTAAAATCAGTCATAGAGACTAAAACTCCTTGTTTTCTTCACAAAAGAAAAATCAGATGACCTTTGCTCTGACCTTTGGCTTGATATTTATGAAAGCTAATTATGGGTGGACCAACTCCCCTTTTTCATTCAGGGACATTTGGTTAAGTTCCACTCTTTAAATTAAAAAAAAAAAAAGTCACTCAGAGGGCTATTTAGGGCTGTACACAGAATGATGAATCTACCATGATAGTTAATTTGAAATTTTGGCCATCAACATTGATTTTCTCAAAGTCAATCCAGTGGAACATAAAGGGGATATAAGTCTGTCATAAAAATCAGTGTTTCACTAACAAAATGGAATCAGTTATCTGGTGGCCTGGCTGTTGGAGGTAACAGCGATACACAGTCTGATAGCTTCAGCATTAAACCTCTCTCATTTTTACCACCACACCGTCAGTTACTGCACCAGCAAGGAAAAACTGCAGGCAACTGTGCGTTGTTTAAATGCTAAAGGTTACTTGGCTAATAAGAAGAAAGCCCCTAAGATAGAGTGCTGTCATAGATCCCCAGTGTGCACATAACTTACTTATTTATCTTTAATACAATTTTTATGCTTATAGACTCAAAAAGGGTAAAAATTCAGAAGAGGAAAAAAAGCACTAGGTAATTAAAGCAATGAAGAAGAAATATAGCATTCCTCTTTCTTCCCATGCTTCTTCTGGCAATCTTTTTCTCAGGGTAAAAGTAAAGGTCTGATTCCTTTTGTTCATTTCAGCCACCGCCCTTTAGCAATCTGTGTCTGAGCAAGACTGCCACGCCCAATAAAGGGACAAAGGCAGAGAAAAGGGAACTCTGGGCAGGGGAAACAGCTCGACTTTATTTATAGACATGTAATGTATTGGTGTCAGTGACATGAAAGTGCAAATCATTTGCTATCTCTATAAACAAACAATTAAAACAGGGGGCTTAAAATATATGTATGTTCTAAAATTCTGATAAAACTATTCTTTTCCTAGAAAGAAAGGGATGTAGCCAGAGGATTCTCTGATTTCCAGAAAAAGGGTGAATGCTGCCCCCTTTTGACTAAGAGCTGTATATTCTGCACATTCATAAGCCTGAAACAATAATGGACAGATAGATCCTACTTCTGTAATGAGAAATCTGATTAAATCTTGGAAACTGGCAGATAGAAGGGGGTATAAGAGTTTATCAAGTAACATTCTCAATGGGACTTCTATAACTTCCTGAACAACTGGTCATTTTTCAACTAGGACTCTACATCTTTTCAGTCATGGCTCTTTTAGAGACTTTTAATTCTGCATGGAATAATTATTTGAGTTTATTGCTTGTTTTCTCTTCTAGTGATAGATCAAGAACTTGTCCCATTTTTGTTATTTGTTTGGGTTTTTTGTTTTTGTTTTTGTTTTGTTGCTCATCAAAGTATAGGCAATGGCTTATACACATTGATGCTCAACAGTAAATGTTGTTTAAAGACCAATATCTGGCTGAGACCATCACAGTCTGGAGTTATGAAGAGTTTTCTCTGAACTAGTAGTTCAACTGAGTTTTAAAGTCAAGTTATTCACACAGCATTGTCATATTTTAATTAAGGAACTCCAGACTTTGAGCACATGTCCCTGTTCATTTATAGATTATATACACCCACCAATGAGCTGTTACACTATATATGTTTTAAAAAATCACCAAGAATAAAAATTAAACAAGATGAAAAACTTGGTTACCTTACTCACAGACATAACACTGAGTGAAAGAAACTAGATACGTAGGAGTGAATGCTATATGATTCCATTGATATAAAACCCAAAAGCAGGCAAAAGTAATGGATAGTGTCAAGAATCAGGAGAGTGATTATCTTTGATCAGAAGGAAGAACATGAATGACTCCTAGAAGTTTAATAATGTTTCATTTCTTAATCTTGGTGTTGACTTCACAGATATGTTCAGTTTGTGAAAACTCATTAAGCTATACACTTATGTGCATTGTATATATTACACTTCAATTAAACATTTTAAAACCATATCTTTCTCAAACTCAGGAAACAGACTCACATATTTCCTAGGGTACAAGCACCCCATTTTACATACCTATACTTTAATTAATGAAACTAATCAAACTGTTTCAGCTACCAGCCAGACAGTAAGACTTCTTCAATAAATGGAACTTTTCTAGCAGAAGGCCTGAACATTGGTTTTCAGTTGCTATGGCAACTACAGGGTACCTATTCTCCTTGAGAAGGAACATGTTCATCTTTCTGCCCTTCTCTGCTCCCTAATACATTAATACTCACTTGGGAAAGTTATTTCATACATGTGAGTTTATCTTCTGGGGTAAAGAAAAGTGGTTTCACAATGAGAAACTTCATGTTTGTGTATGTCAGACTCAGATTTCTTGTCTGTAAAATGGCCTTGTAAGACCTTGTGAGGAGTACTTATTACATTTAAATGTGAAGAGGTCAGGACCTGGAAATTTGATGACCCTTAATGAATTTCAATTATTCAGGGGAAATGTCCTACTCTAGGGGTTAGAAGTCCCACATTCTAACCTGGTTCTATCAGTCTTTGTGGTGCAAATTTAACAAAGTCACTGAATTTCTCCATATCTTAGTTACTTCAACTATAAAATAAACAGATAGGCTTCATGTCACAAAGGTATACATTTAGTGAATAAAGACTTACAGAACAAAACAAAACTCTGCTAGCCAGTGAGTGGAGTTTCAATTTATCCCTACTGCATAATTAGAATTTTATGACTTGCTGGCCAGTTGCTACCTTGGCCTTTCACTTTATTACTATAATTTCCTGGGATAGTATAATTTCCTGTTTGTTCCCCTGCCTTCCTTTTACCTTACATTACCACATTATGCTGTTAGACCATGAAATTCTAAGGAAAAGAATCTGAGGAGTCCTTTGTGACTGGTTAGCTCTGCTAGCAGAACACATCTTCTGACACACTAGATGAAAATTATGGTAGTTAAAAAAAAAAAAAAGGTTTGGCCTGTGTTGAAAAGTGGAGTAGGGAGAGGATATTTTAAAAGGAAGGATGTCAGTTATTAACTTTGCAGAAACAAACAAGAACAATAAAAACCAATTGTTATAAAAAATGAGCTGCAGATGATGCTAGTCAAGAAAAATCTGTGGAAAATTTCAGTAGAAGAAATTCTAGCTAGAAAAACAGAAGATTAGACCTCAAATATAAATCTGCTTCTAAAAAAATCATGTCCTCAAAGTAAGGAAGAACACTGCCAGAGATAGATGGGCACAACTCAAGAAAATATATTTATGATCAAACTTAGATAATTAGCAATAAGGAATATATGAGAACACATTAAAAGGTGTTGAAAGATATATAATGAATGATGCTATTATGTACTATTCAAGACTCATGACAACTGGAATAAAACTAAAGAAAAAAACAAAAGGTTATGAAATTGTTGAAAAGCAAAATTTCATACTTATCTCATTAATATTCTTGAAACAAGAGCTGATTAAAATTAAGATTAGGTCATTTTAAGGATAGAGTAATGGATAAATAATTGCAAAGAAGTAATATGAGAAAAAAGAAAATACAAAATTAGAGTTAACTTTCAAAGACAGTAAGAAAAACTGAGAGAAATTACTCAACATGAGCATACTCTTAAGGAATAGAATCCAGAGTATGAACACCATCTAGATTCAAGTGTAGAAATTTCATTAATAAATAGTGAAGATTTCTTAGAGAAATTGACTTTGACTTTGTTGTGTGTAAAGCCAGGTTTCTATAGCTGATGAGAAATTCTTATCTGCTGAGAGCCATAGCTAAGTAAGAATGACGCATGGGCAATTTCCTTGTCAGCCTACCCCATGTTGCTTAGAGGGAGGACTCTCCATTGTGGAAATGGGCTTGCCTTGGACCCAGGTCATTTGCAGTGACATTGCATGAATGTTTGAGTAAGGTGACCCTGCTCAAGGACCAGGGTGGATCTGGGTTTAGGGAGGATCCTACTAGATTGGGGTGGGTCCAGGATTAGGATGTAGGCTGGGAATAGGGAGTATCCCGCTCCTTGGGTTTAGGGCGGTTCCAGGTTTAAGGTGGACCCTTCTGGGAATAGGGCATATCCTGCTGCCTCAGGTGCCCGCCCGCTCCTTGAGTTCCAGTTGAGTTCTCCCGAGATTCAGAGAGTATTTTGGGATGCAGAGCCCAGTGGAAGTGTGGATTTCCCCAGAACGTGTGTGTAGAGTGCCGATGTGAGTTCGGGAATAAAGAATTGCTGTTTGAATCTACAAGGTTGTCAGTGGCTTGTGATTTTGTGCCCAGCCAGAACTGCGGCACTTATCAACACCTAACACTGTATGTTTCATTGAAGTACATGTGTAAGACACTAATGAAGGATTCCTGAATATCCTAAATGCAGATAGAATTCTCACATATCTCTGGGACCCATGCTTCTCAAGCTATTTTTTTTTTTAAAGAGAGAGTGAGAGGGGGGGGGGGAGAGAGAATTTTTTTTTTAATATTTATTTTTTAGTTCTCGGCGGACACAACATCTTTGTTGGTATGTGGTGCTGAGGATCAAACCCAGGCCGCACGCATGCCAGGCGAGCGCGCTACCACTTGAGCCACATCCTCAGCCCTCAAGCTATTTTATAAATGTGAATTACTTGGGGATCTTGCTAAACTTCAGATTCTGATTCTATAGGTCTGGATCTTGAGGTTCCGCATATTTAAGAAGCTCCTGGGTAATACTCCTACCCAGGCAATGCTCATGCCCAGATGATGATATATTTTGTGCAACAAAACAAACATGCAGATTTTAAAAGGGGAAAGAAACACAATATGAGACATGTACCAGAATATCACTAATTCTAGCTAGAGAGTATTCATTTAATAAACAATGATAATTAGATATAATTCTAGCCCTCCAGAAGTAAAGACATTGCATTGCAGCTGTCTACATGACCAAGCATGAAAACAGATGTATGATTGTGGTGCTTTGGAGTACAGAGATGAGTACACCCACATCAATGTGGGAGAAAAACCAGGAAATGGCTTTGTACAAAAACCCAGTAGCCAGGCAAGTGATTTAGTATTGCTTAAGTGGAGAATTTATATAGAAGAAGCAAGAAAATGAGGCTAGTAGGTCACTAAAGCCTGGTTCTCCATCTCCATGGCATTTTGGACATGATCTAATAAGCAATGTTAAGCCATTGAAGAAAATGAAGTGACATCCTTAGATTGGTGTGTTTCAAAAATCCTTCTTGCTACAGAATAGAGCATGGGGCTATAACTGGTTGTAAAGAGAAGTGAGGACACTCTTTTAATAATCAAAACAAAAAATAATGAAGGCTTGAAATAAACCAGCATCTGTGGGAATAAAGATGGAGGAGAGATTAAGAAATATGTATTTAAGTAAAGTGCCAATGTCCAAACCAAAGTACCAGAAGAAGTACTCAAGAAAGAAAGTTTCAAGTAAAGAAGGGAGATTCCTTCCATGCTTATTCTCCAAAACCCACCTAACAGAGGATCATGCTTTTTATTTCTTCCTAAGACAGGGTTGGCCTCAAAGTCCTGGGCTCAAGGAATCCTCCTGCCTCAGCCTTCTAGGTAGCTGGTACTTCAGGCTCATGACACCACATTCAGCTTTAGATTAATCATCTTAATTTGTATCAATGATGTAATTATAGTTTTGAGCAAAAAGGTAATAATGAGAAAGAATACATTAAATGAACTAGAATTTTAAGACAAAAGACTTTGGAAATATCACATGCTATCTTGACACAGAAAAAGATGGGATGTAAAGAAGCAGCCATTTTCTGTAATCTAACACCAAGAAATCCTTGTCTTAAATACACAATAAAAGTGAAGCTTATTTAAGAATAAACTACTTAGAGAAAGAGTGAGAATATTAATTAACTACTAAGCAATGAATATCTTGGAAAGGGATTCAGAAAAAATAGTATTAATACGTAACAGATGCTGCATTGATCAGATTTTTTAAAATTTAGGGTATATGGTTCATGACAGGAACTCCAAACTGTTTTCTTTATCAGACTTTCATTAATCTCATCCATGAAGAGTCTTTTCAAATTCCCTCTTGAGGAGCTCAGATGTAGTTCCTGAACAACACTATTAAATTCCCCATTTGTGGCTAGGTGAGGTGGCACACTCCTGTAATCACAGTGACTTGGGAGTCTGTGGTAGATGGATCATAAGTTGGAGTCAGTCCCAGCAGTTTAGCAATACCCTAGCAACTTAGTGAGATCCTATCTAAAATCAAAATAAATAAATAAATAAATAAATAAATAAAATAAGATTAGGGATGTACTTCAATGGTAAAGTGCCCCTGGGATTCAATCCCCAGTACCCAAAATAAATAAATTCTCCATTTGTGGATATGCACCAGGCAGTTCCATGCCCAGGCCTCTCCTTCATAGCTGCTTCTATCTTAAGATTTAACAGGGCCTCTTTGTTATCACCCTGTGTTGCTGGCACTGCTCTTCTTCCTTCTATTGGTATACCCACCCACTACAACCTAAGAATCATTGCATTCAGCAATCACCCAATCATGTTTAGGCTGTCCTCCTGCCACTCTTCTGAGACCTCAGAATACACATACTAGCTGCAATTGGGTACAAAGTGAGGAGTGTGAAATCTCTGCATTCTACTTTAGGTAGGCTTTTGAACACTCTTCCTGTCACAGTTCTCTGCTCCCACAGTCTTCTTTTGCTTCCCATTCTTCCTTCCAAAGGTTTGCTTCAACCCTTGCCCATGTTTTCCTGTTCTCCTTCATTGATTCAATTCCTACTTCTACCTCTGGGCCCTTAATGCCTAGCAAAATTCCATTCAAAATTACTCTTATTAGAATTCATATTGCTATAGCTCAGGCGATCTTGATTAGGAAAATACCCTGTCCACAAATGAAATAATTTAAATGCAATGGAAAAAATAAAATGCTATCCATAAAAAATTATAAATGTCAGGCTAAATCTACTGAGTATTGTATTTCAAGTTTGAATTATATAAGCCACATAGTTAATACAAATAGCCCCCTAGTCCTAAGTATACCATATACATTGAGGCAGGAAATATTTTCTCAAAGTCCATGATTTAATGCTACTTTCTACCTTGGCTTTTCTGGTATTATACTCGTCTAGTTCTTCTGCTGTATATTAGTTTTCCACTGTGGTCATAACAAATTATCATAAATTTAGCTTCTTAAAATGCTCATTTACTAGGTCAGTGAGTGGGTCAGAAATCTGGGCACAGAGTTGCTCAACTGGATCCTCTGCTTCATGAAGCAGAAATCAAGGAATTGTCTGTGTTCTTATCCGAGCCTGGAGAAGATTGTTCTTCCAAACTCATTCCAGTTGTTAATAGGATTCAGCTTCTTGGCTTGTAGGGATGCATTTTCCTATAGCAATTCTATTAAAATTGGAGGAATATATGTTGTCAACCAATTATTTTCCATAATACTATCAACCAATTATTTTTAATTGTGTTATTAAATTTACCCTTTTCATGTCCTAATCCATGAATGTATCTATTGCATCCTGGATTTTTCTATGTTTTTACAACAAATGTCCATCCTTGACCTGTCTCTTTATCATTTCATTTTTGACAGTAAATTAGTAAAGCTGGGTTTACTGTAACTGGATTCTACTCCTATCCTTTCCAAGTGAAAAAATCCCAATAGAAGGTACAAAGAATTTACTATGTTCAAAACTTTTATTAATATTAAACCATATTTTAGTCCAGGAATAATCCCTTTATGAATATAAGGCCTTTTAACTACAAGAGGAAAAAATAATGTTTCATTTCAACTAAAGGATTTCTAGTCCTTCCACAAATCAGTTTTCTTATTCTGCAAATTTGAGAATAGAGATACTACCTCTCTTATAACGGTTCTATTTATTGTGACTTTCACTTCCATCAATATTCTACCTACTTTCCCAGGATATAGCATTATGTAATAGGTTTAATCCCATGACCCAGCAGCATTCACAATTATCTTTATTATCTCATAAAAAAAGTTATTTTTCAGAACTTCATAAATATTTCAGGAATGTGGCCTAACATACATGAACTCTGTGCTTAGGCATACTATGCTCTCAATATTAAAAAAAAAAAAAAGTGAGAAAGTTAACTGGAAACATCAGAATTGGGATGAAGGGAATGAACTTGTTAGTAGGGATGGTCTTCAATGAAGATTATAAATTTGAACTCAGTCCAGACTTGTGATGATATTTAGTGAAAACCACCTAAGAACGCAGGACAATATTGGAAGACTCTTTGTATAGTAGCTACACTCATTGTTGGGCATATATTTTGCCTGAAGTTAAGTTAGTCCAGTTTGAAAGAGGCCTGAAATTAAGATCAACCCCACAGGGAAAAAAGATTAACAAAAAAGAAGGAGGAAGAGGAGCAGGAGGGAGAGGAGGAGGAGGAAGAGAAAGAAGAGGAGGGGAGGACAAAAAAAGAAAGAGAAAGAGAAAAGGAAGAAAATGAGAACTTTAGGTAAATGGCAAGGAGGTTAAGCCACACTGGCAAGCTCAGCAGGAAGCTGGACCACACACCAGAAAGGAAGCAGAAACCATGGCACATGGACTAGTTACATATGTTGAGCATTACTGGGCATATTGCCCCTAACTGCAGAAGCAGGTGGCAAAGGGCCTCGCTGAGAACTGAAATTTAGACTGAAATTTAGACTGGAAGTCATAGACTATTTACAGACCTCAACTACTTTTAAATTTCAGCAATTAAAATGCTGAAAAATTTTGTTTCCACTAGTTCAGGAAGTTGCAGAATTAAGCTTATAGAAGAAAGATTGTTGGCCTTGTATCTGGGAAAGAATAAGAAAAAGTAAAGAATTAGGTAATATATTATTGCTGAGAAAATGAGGACCAAACAACTAGGAGACATCTGCATGCTTTTAGAAGAGCAGTAGTCATAGATGCCACTCCATAAAAACTAAAATGTCTTTTCTCTACTCATAAGTGTGTCAAATTCTTCTTCTTATTATTATTATTATTTATAGATAGACACGATACCCTTATTTTATTTATTTATCTCTGTGTAGTGCTGAGGATGGAACCCAGGGCCTCACACATGCTAGGCAAGTACTCCACCACTGAGCTACAACCTCAGCCCAAATTATTATTTTTTTAAAGAATCCTTTATCTTTGTGAACATATCCACATTATTTTGTTAATCATAAAATTTCTTAACTACATTACCTTATACAAAGGTTTTATGAATAACTTGTTTCTCTGTCCTAAGAACAAACTTAAAAGTGAACTATAAGCAGTTCATTTGCTTACATGGTATACTGCAGGATATTCAGTTTGTTTCACTACATCAACATAACATCTGTCTGTCTGCTTACCTTAGCATCTCTCCACTACACTCAGCAAAGGTCACTTGAGGGCCACCTATGTGCTACATTCCTCAAAAAGTTTGAGGAACAGCCAACCTATCTTACTGATGTTCTAAGCTTATGGAGAAGGACCTTGAACTTCAAAATTGGGGAGAATTTCACAGGTAGATTAGTGATAAAAGTGGTTATTAGTATCATAGGTACTTACTAGGAATAACTGAGATTCTGTCCCCTGTGGTCAACCCCATCTCCTACCAGAGTGACAGTGATTGGGTCTGTCATGTTTACTATATCTAATTGAGTGATTACAGATTTCTTTATTTATTGGGGGTGGTAGGATATGCTGGGAATTGATTACATATTTCTTCCTTTACTCATTTAAGAACAATTGACTGACATCTACTTTGTACCAAGCATTACTCTAGGTACTAGGAATCTAACAGTGAGTTAAATTCCCTGCCAAGATAAGTATTAGATCACATTCATGGTACAGAGTCTGGGTTTTATCCTCAATGGAATGAGAAATCTACTCACTAGCTTTGTGCATGAAATTAACGTAAATGAGTTTGTATTTTTAAAGGATCATTTGGGCTGCCATGTGAAAAAGCTAGAGTGAAAGCACAAGGTAGAATTAGTGAGCTTTTTGTAGCTGTCTAAGGTGGTTATGACTAGGATGAGGTGGTTAAGATGGAATTAGTGGATTTCTAGCTAGATTTTTTAAATTTTTAAATTTTATTCTATTTGTTCTGCTTAATTATACACAGTAGAATCCATCTTGATAAAATTATATAAGATGGAATATATCTTCTTCTAATTAGGACCCCATCCTTGTGGGTGGACATGATGGTAGAGTTCACTTAGGTACTTTCTTATGTGTATATAGGAAAATAATGTTAGATTTATTCTACTGTCTTTCCTATTCCTATCCTTCTCCCTCCCTTTCATTCTTTGTCTAATCTGCTGAACTTCTCTTCTTCTCCTTCCCCCCACCTTTATTGAGATTTCCCTTCCACATATCAGCAAAAACATTTGCCCTTTAGTTTTGGGGGATTGGCTTACTTTGCTTAGCATGATTTTCTCGAGATCCATCCATTTACTGGCAAATGTCATAATTTCATTCTTCTTCATGTCTGAGTAATATTCCATTGTACATATGTACCATAATTTCTTTATCCATTCATCTGTTGATATGGCTGTATCATTGTTGTATACTCATTTTAAATCCTTTGAATATATGCCAGAGAGTGAGATAACTTAGTCAAATGGTGGTTCCATTCCTAGTTTTTTTTTTCTTTTTTTTTTAGGAATCTCCATACTGCTTTCCAGAGTGGTTGTACCAATTTGCACTACCATCTATGTATGAGTACAACCTTTTACCCACATCCTCACCAACATTTGTTTTTACTTGTATTCTTGATAATTGCCATTGTGATTAGAGTGAGATGAAATCTCAGTGTACTTTTAATTTTCATTTCTCTAATTTCTAGAGAGGCTGAATATTTTTTGATAGTTCATATTTATTCTTTTGAGAAGAATCTGTTCAGTTAGTTCCTTTGCCCATTAATTAATTGAGTTATTTGTGGGGTTTTTTTGTTTGTTTGTTTTTGGTGTTAAGCTTTTTGAGTTCTGTGTATATCCTGGAAATTAACACCCTATCTTAGGTGCAGGTGGCAAAGATTTTCTCCCATTCTGTAAGTTCTTTCTTCACACTCTTCATTGATTCTTTTGCTGTGAAGAAGCTTTTTAGTTCAATATCATCTTATTTATTGATTTTTTATTTTATTACTTGTGTATTAGGAATCTTATTCAGGAAGTCAGTTCCTGTGTTACTATGTTGAATTTTGGGGCCTAACTTTTCTTCAAGAAGATACAGTGTTTCTAGGTCTTTGATCCACTTCAGGGTCAGAGATAGAAGTTAAATTTCATTCTACTACATATGGATTTCCAGTCTTCCTAACACCATTTGTCAAAGAAGCTATCTTTTCTCCAATGTAAGGTTTTCATACCTTTGTCAATTAATGAAATAACCCATATTTACGTGGGTTTGTCTTTGCATTTTTTAATTCTATTCCATTGGTCTTCATGCCTGTTTTTGTGCCAATACCATGCTGTTTGTTACTATAATCCTGCAGAATAATTTCACATCTGGTATTGTGATGCCTTCTACTTTTTTTTCTTTCTAAGAATTGCTTTAGCTATTCTGGGCTTCTTATTTTTTTATAAATGAACGTCATGACTGCTTTTGCTATTTGTACAAATTCCATCATTGGAATTTTGATGGAAATTGCATTGACTCTGTATAGTGCTTTTTTGGTAGTATGGCCATTTTAACAATGTTGATCCTGCCTATCCACAAACATAAGAGGTCTGTCCATCTCCCAAGGTCTTCCTCAATTCTTTCTTTAGTGTTCTATAGTTTTCACTGTAGAGCTTTTTCACCTGTTTTGTTAGATTGATTCCTAAGTATTTTTTAGGATATTGTGAATGGGATGATTTTCTGAATTTCTGTTTCATTTAATTCATCATTGGAGTATAGGAATGCAATTAATTCATGGGTGTTAATCTTATATCCCTACTTTGTTGAATTTGTTTATGAGTACTAAAAGTCTACTGGTAGAGTTTTTTGGATCTTCTAAATATAGAACCATGTTGTCATCAGCAAACAGAAATAGTTTGAGCTCCTTTTTAAAAATTGATTTTAGTTTTTAACTACATGACAGAAGAATGCATTATAATTCTTATTACACATATAGAGCACAATTTTTCATAACTCTATATATAAAGCATGTCACACAAATTCATACATGTACTTTGTATAATGATGTCCATCACATTCTACCATCATAGCTAACCCCCTGCCCCCTCACTTCCCCTCCCACCCCTCTGCCCTATCTAGAGTTTGTCTATTCCTCCCATGCTCCCCCTCCTTACCCCACTATGAGTCAGACTCCTTTTATCAGAGAAAACATTCGGCATTTGTTTTGGGGGGATTGGCTAACTTCACTCTTCTTTTCCTATTCATATCCCTTTAATTCTTTCTTTTGCCAAATCACTTTAGCTAGATTTTTAATGCAGAACTGACAGAATTTGCTAATGGGTTGAACATAGATAGAGAGAAGTTAGGATTGATGCCTAGGTTTTCACCCAAGCAACTGCATGAAAACAGGTGTTATTCTACATAGAAATATCAGGTTTGGGAAGTCCAACTTTAAATTTTGGATATGTTCAGTTTGAGATGCCTATAAGATATCCAATGGAGACACCAAATAGGAATTTGGACAAAATCTCCAGGATGAAGGGAGTTCATGCTGGAGAGAGATTTGTGAGTCAATGCTTGTCTAGGGAAAATTTATACATAAATAGATTTATTGGTTCATTCTGGGGGAAGAAGGATTTATTCCTTGTGAAGCAAATATGGAATATTTGTTTGCAGTGTAATTCCCAACTAATAACCTATAGGTGGTATTACTTTGATTGCAATCAATAGAAACTGACTCTGGATAGCTCAAGTGAAAAAGAAATTAGTTAAGAGAAATCTTTCAGTTCTTTTGCACAATGAAAAAAAAAAAAAAAAAAAAGAAAGCCTAAGGAAGTATAGCAACCATAGCCTCAACAAAGACCTTAGTGATAAGTGTTAGAGGAGCTTGCATTAATAACATTCAGCTTCAAGTCCACCAGAATCAAACTGATGCCATATAAACTCAGGTAATGCAGTGTTGAGCATCCATTTCTGTTAAGCAAAGACACTAAAATAAACTTTTGCTACTCAAAGTATGGTTTTGGATCAATGGTTTGTTGGAATGCAGAATCTCAGGTTGTACTCTTAATTGTCAATCATAGTTTCACTTTGACAACAAACCAAAGTGATTCTGATTCATATGCAAACTAAAGTTGGGAAACACTGAACCAAATAGTTTTTTAGACATAAAATTCTATTATTACCTGGATTAAGTTGTTATTTTCATTTATCGGTTATATCATAAAAGCCTGTCTGGATTCCTACCTATAGAATTTTTCCTACCTGTAAACTTTACCTTAAAGAGAATTACAAATAATTCTACATTAAACTATCATAAAATAGTGAAATTGTTTGCTTAGTATACAGCAGAGAGAATTTATACTACAGAAACATTATAAACTCCTTGCCACACATCCCATGATCCTTTTTTCCAGGATCTTCTGGAAATTTTGAGGAAAACTTCTGCTCAGGTAGCTGATAGACTTATTATACTTCATTTAATCTTTAAAGACCCATAGGTTTGATATTCTGATGTGTCAAAGTGCTCCAAAGTAGTCTTTTATTTGTATAACATAGCTGCTTTCATTAATCAGAATTCTGCATTTGCAGCACTCTATATTTTAGATATTTTTCACACTTTTATGACAATGTTCTTGGGCATTCACATTATCTATTATTATAAAATAATAAGAACAAAGGAAATTTATAAATATTAATGCCCTTGATGAAAAAGCATGCCACGTTTTATCTAAGTAAAGACTGGCAGCTCATTAAAATATTGGCTTAGAATTGTGATCTGGAAAGCCAAGAGGTCTTGAAATGGAATGTATATCTGACTCTGAACTCACCAGTCCCTTAAGTAATTTCTATGATGCCTCAAATTACCTTGTCTAAAAATTCCTTCTAGAAATGAATCTAGTAGAAGTTGTTGAAAGAAAAGCTAGCAATTGTGATTTTTCCATGAACATCATTTCTTAAAGTGCAGCCCTTAAGTCTGTTACATCAGAAATATCTTGGGAATTGATTGAAATAAAGATTCTGTGTCCACTCTAAAACTTTCAAATCAAAATCTCTGGGGGTAGAATTCAGGAATATGAATTTTAAAATATTCCCTTAGGTAAGTCTCATGTATACTAAAGTTACAGAATCATGATGCTAAATATTACCATTTTCAAGTTTAGTTTTTTAGTTGTTTTTGTTTGTTTGTTTTTATGTTGGTGTCAATTTCCTGATTGAGCAAAACATTCACACCTTCATTGTTTTACATTGTGTTTGCTTAGACTGTCTGAACTTCACATTGAAATGACATTTTGAAACATATATTGCTTGATTTTTTCTATTTTCCCAAAGGCTTTAAACAAATATTTTTCTTTGACAAGTGTTTTAGTCAGCATTTTCATTGCTATGACCAAAAACAACTGATAAGAACAACTTAGAGAAGGAAAAGTTTATTTAAGGCTCAAGGTTTTAGAGGTCTCAGTCCATAGATAGCAGATATCCTTGGGAGTGAGGTAGCACATCATGGAGGAAGGGTCCAGCAGAGGAAAGCTGCTCAGTTCCTGGCCCAATCTGGAAGGAGAGAGAGAGACAGAGAGAGAGAGAGAGAGAGAGAAGAAGAAGGAGGAGGAGGAGGAGGAGGAGGAGGAGGAGGAGGAGGAGGAGGAGGAGGAGGAAGAGGGAAGGGAAGAGAAGGGGGGAAGGGAGGGGAGGGGAGGGGAGGGAAAAGGGACCATAGGGAAAACGCACCCTTCCAGGGCATGCTCCAGTGACCCACCTCATCTAGCTACATCCTACCTTCCTATAGTTACTAGCCAGTGAGTCCATTCAAACTTGGATGGACCTCTTTGGTTACAGCTCTCATAATCCAATCATTTCACCTCTGAACAGTCTTAACAGGAGCTTTGGGAGGATACCTCATAGCCAAACTATAACAATAACAACTTAGTATAATATGCATCAAGCAACAACATTTCCAAAACATTCAAGAAAATTGCCTTGCTGGGATGGAGAATTACTTTTCAAATATCATCACAAAGAAAAACTGAAAAATGACCAACTTAAATTAATATTTCAAAATAAAAAGTATTTATCTGATTAAAAATTAAGATAATAGCTTTTTGAATTGATGTAATTTTATCATTTTACTTGTTAAGTTCAAGATACAGAGAAAGTGGTTCTGTCATTATTTTATACCCCATATAAAATTGTATGGATATCTCTCTAATGCCTCCACAGTACTTAGCACATTGTCAGTGCAAAATATTATGTTGTTTGAATAAATAAATGGCATATAAAATGTCCATTTTGCATCCTTTTTGTTATAAATATCATAGAAATAAAATATATATAGTCAGTTATCAATATGTCCTAGAAGTTTTTTATAATAATAGATGTATAATATTCTATTGGAGGTACCATGATTCATTCATCCAATTCTCTGTTGGTGAACGTTTTCAATTTTATACTACTAAAAGGAATTTCAAAATAAGCAGTTGCATAATTATCCTTTTATTTCTTAGGACAGATGCTTAAAACAAAATCAGTGAGTCAAAGTGTGTGTGTGTGTGTGTGTGTATAATTTTCATATATATGGTCCTCCTGAAATGTTGATTCAATATCTACCATTATAATTATTTTCCTACAATGGATATTTTTAATGGCTAGTCTGATATTCAGTAAATATAATTTCATTATTTTAATTTATATGTACTTGAACTACTAGTGAGAATATTTCTATTTTATTAACCAATTTTATCTTTTATTAACCAACTTTTATCTTTTCTATGAATTGCCTTTCATGATCACTAACTCATTTTTTTATTATTAGTTGTTCAAAACATTACATAGTTCTTGACATATCATATTTCATACATTTTATTCAAGTGGGTTATGAACTCCCATTTTTACCCCATATACAGATTGCAGAATCACATCAGTTTCACATGCACGTTTTTACATACTTCCATACTGGTGTCTGTTGTATTCTGTTGCCTTTCCTATCCTCTACTATCCCCCCTCCCTGCCCCTCCCCTCCCATCTTCTCTCTCTACCCCATCTACTGTAATTCATTTCTCTCCCTTGTTTTTTTTTACAGTTTCCCCTCACTTCCTCTTATATGTAATTTTGTATAACAATAAGGGTCTCCTACCATTTTCATGCAATTTCCCGTTCTCTCCCACCTCTCGTCCCTGTTTAATATTAATCTTCTTCTCATGCTCTTCCTCCCTGCTCTGTTCTTAGTTGCTCTCCTTATATCGAATAAGACATTTGGCATTTTTTTTAGGGATTGGCTAGCTTCACTTAGCATAATCTGCTCTAATGCCATCCATTTCCCTGAAAATGCCATGATTTTGTCATTTTTTAGTGCAGAGTAATACTCCATTGTGTATAAATGCCACTTTTTTTTTATCCATTCATCTATTGAAGGGCATCTGAAAAAAATTGACAAAATTAAATTTGGTTCTTCGAAAAAATAAATAAGATTGACAGACCCTTAGCCATGCTAACGAAGAGAAGAAGAAAGAGAACTCAAATTACTAGCATACAAGATAAAAAAGGCAATATTACAACAGACACTACAGAAATACAGAAGATAATTACAAATTATTTTGAATCCTTATACTCCAATAAAATAGAAGATAGTGAAGGCATTGATAAATTTCTTAAGTCATATGATCTGCCCAGATTGAGTCAGGGGGATATACAAAACCTAAACAGACCAATATCAATTGAGGAAATAGAAGAAGCAATCAAAAGACTACCAACTAAGAAAAGCCCAGGACCAGATGGGTATACAGCAGAGTTTTACAAAACCTTTAAAGAAGAACTAATACCAATACTTTTCAAGCTATTTCAGGAAATACAAAAAGAGGGAGAACTTCCAAATTCATTCTATGAGGCCAACATCACCCTGATTCCTAAACCAGACAAAGACACTTCAAAGAAAGAAAACTACTGACCAATAACTCTAATGAACATAGATGAAAAAATCCTCAATAAAATTCTGGCAAATTGGATACAGAAACATATCAAAAAGATCGTGCATCATGATCAAGTAGAATTCATCCCTGGGATGCAAGGCTGGTTCAATATATGGAAATCAATAAATGTTATTCACCACATAAATAGACTTAAAAATAAGAACCATATGATCATCTCGATAGATGCAGACAAAGCATTCGACAAAGTACAGCATCCCTTTATGTTCAAAACTCTAGAAAAACTAGGGATAACAGGAACATACCTCAATACTGTAAAAGCTATCTATGCTAAGCCTCAGGCTAGCATCATTCTGAATGGAGAAAAATTGAAGGCATTCCCTCTAAAATCTGAAACAAGACAGGGATGCCCTCTATCACCACTTATGTTCAACATAGTTCTTGAAACACTGGCCAGAGCAATTAGACAGAGGAAAGAAATTAAAGGCATAAAAATAGGAAAAGAAGAACTTAAATTATCACTATTTATGGATGACATGATTCTATACCTAGCAGACCCAAAAGGGTCTACAAAGAAACTACTAGAGCTAATAAATGAATTCAGCAAAGTGGCAGGATATAAAATCAGCATGCATAAATCAAAAGCATTCCTGTATATCAGTGACAAATCTTCTGAAATGGAAATGAGGACAACCACCCCATTCACAATATCCTAAAAAAAAAAAATACTTGGAAATCAACCTAACAAAAGAGGTGAAAGATTTATACAATGAAAACTACAGAACCCTAAAGAGAGAAATAGAAGAAGATCTTAGAAGATGGAAAAATATACCCTGTTCATGGATAGGCAGACCTAACATCATCAAAATGGCAATATTACCAAATGTTTCTATAGGTTTAATGCAATACTAACTCATTTTTTAATGGAATAAAACAGGAAACTATGTTTTAATTTTGGTCCTGAGCTCAATGACTTCCTTCTGTTTCATATTTTTAATTGACATGTAGAAATTGTATCTATTTATGGTGTACAATATAACCTCTTGATATCTACATAATAGGAAATATAAGTTCTAATTAGTAAATATTACATTACAGCAAAACTCTAATATTTTGCATCATAAAAGAAGAATGACATAAGTAAAAAACTGAAATCAAATAAAAATTGAGAAAGACATGGAAAAATGAAACACAAAGATAGAGAAAGAGAGAAAGAACAAAGTCAGTCCTTTCTTGAAAGGACTACATCAAAAGTATATAGATATAAAGAGCACAAAATACATATGCATCCAAACAGGAAGAGAGATATTCAGACACAAAGACACACTGAGATGTGCACTTATAAAAGCACTAACAGAGATCAAAAGTAAACAGATATGCCCAAAGAAAAATAGAACACAGGTGAAAAAATCACACATACATAGCCACAATTTTACTCATAATTAGATGTATATATACTGGGCTATACAAAAAAATCACATGAAAAATAGAGTGTAAACATTAAAAATATGACAAAAAATTTCCAAAGAGATATACAAGAAAATATGTTGTAGAAAAACAGATGTAAGAACACAAAAGTATTATGATATTTGATGTGAGCCTCCAAAATGCTCATGAGTAAGACAATGCAAGAAGGTTTGGAGGAGAAATGATTGGGTTATGAGAGCCTTAACCCAATCAGTGAATTAATCCCCTGACAGTATTAATTGAGTGGTAACTAAAGGCAGGTAGAGTGTGGCTGGAGGAGGTGGATCATTGGGAGCATATTTTTGGTGTATATATTTTGTGTCTTGTGAGTAGAGTCTCTGTCTTGCTTTCTGATCATCATATAAGCTGCTTTCCTCCATCACACTCTTCAACCACAATATTCTGCCTCACCTGGAGCAGGAGAAATGGAGCCTGCTATCATCTATGGACTGAGACCTTTGAAACCATGAGCTCTCAAATAAATTTTTCCTCCTCTTAAATTGTTCTTATCAGAACAATTGTTTTGGTCATAGTAGAGCTGACTAAAACACAGGGATGGGCAAATTCAGTAAAATATATTAGCTAGATAAGTCTGTGAGAAAGAGGCTTTCATGAATTAAAACCCTCATAATATGGTGGTTTTAAATAAACATACTAAAAACTTAAAATTTCATTGCATTGTCTCCCCCAGAAACCAAAATTAAGATGATATTTCTTGTTCTTCCTCAACAGATAAGCTAAAATTGAGGCCCAGATATAATCATAAACTTAAATTTTTCTGTTTATTTTGGAAAAAATGCAAAAATGAACCCTCCTAGAAACATGTAAAATAAAATTTTATTTGGCCATTCCACATAAATGCACAGATGATCTATCTATTTTCCTTTTTCATTTAGATGTAGTCATGGAATATAAAAAAAATAATTTTTAAAAATGGTGTAAGTCCCATATAAAGAGCAATAGGTCTCATTAAAGCTACATCTATTACTAAATACTAACACCAAAATGATACTAAAAATATCCATAATTTTATTAATTACTATTGAAAAGGAAATAAAGAGCTGAAATATCAACTGAGAATCAGCATCTGACAAGATTATAGTAAAATTAATCCAATTTGCTTATTAAGTTCATTTCTCTGAGAAGTTAGAAAGTTCAAAAACCTCTGGTGGTATAGTCACCTTACTATTGAGTTAATCAAATAACTGTGTGGAAATTCTATCAAGCACTCATCAATCAACCACTATGAATGACCAAAAACAAATAAACAAAAAGATTTAACTAAAAAACCATCAATTCAGCTTTACTCTACAGACACAGCCAAAGTATTTCAGGGATGCATAAATATTTTGAAATATGTTTAAATAATGTGTCCTGACTGCCAGTAAATTTTTTCCAAGCAAATGTTATTAAAAAAATGTTTGGGCTATCCGCAAATGTTTTTACAAACATTCCTGCCAGGCAACTACTGAAGCCTCAGAAAAAAAATGTGGCCAACAGGAGAACTCATAAGAAAGAAGCATTGGAAACAAGGTGACCTGAGGAAATATCGACAGGAATATTTTAGGATGGTCCAAAAACAAATGCATGTTTCATGAAAGCATTTGAAACAAATAGTTCTGGCTAAAAACAAACATTTGGACAGTGAGGACACACCCAAGAAAAATGTTTGTTTGCTGATATTAACATTTTATTTGTCACATATTTGCCAGATTAGAAGTGGGCAAAAATAAGATAAATGCAAACATCTCACAGAAGGCAAAATTACAGTAAATTTGTAATTATAAATTGTATCTATTTATGGTGTACAGAGCTCAAAAGTAAACAAAGTATATAAGTATACTTATATACTTATATAAGTATAAAAGAAAAATGAGAATTTTTTTACTGAAGATAGCAAAAAATAGATATTTATGACTTTAAAGTAATAACAATATTACCAGCATAAGAGCAGAAGCACAAAAAACTTTAAATACCAATTATGCTATACATCATTTTACATTTATTTTCATTGTAATGATGTACAATTCTTTTCAATTAACTCACAGAACAATTCTTCAAGATAAGCTGATAGCAAGTATTATTATTCCCATTTTACAGGTAAAATATATTAGCTAGATAAGTCTGTTCTTACTCCCTTATATCATATTTGCCTTTAGGCATTATAAAATATAGAATACCGTATTCCTTTGTTCTTTTAGAAAAAAATATGTACAATTGGCTAATATTAAGGAAAAAAGATTGTTTGACAGAGGATAAAAAAGAGAAAGTATAGGGAAACATAAACATTTATTTATTCACACATTTCTTTAACCACAATTTTAGGACCTGTGCTACCCACACATTTTCATCCTACATTAGTCACCACCATATTAAGTCCTAAATAAATAAAATTCTATTTAATTTTTAAGTTTTCTTTCTTAATCCCATGATCTAAACTAGGCCAAAATTATAAATGTTGTATACAGTGAAGTTCACACTAAAAACAATTTTCTTGCTTGATTTCCTGTTTCCTGATCTTTCATTTCTGCTTCATTTACCCCTCCTATTTATCACTTGATAGAGTCAGCTTCAAAGGTTCTAGCATCAGTTTGTTTTTCTATGCTGACTCCTTGAATGACTTGCATTCAACTGCATGATGGAGATCTCCACTTGTTACCCATTAGTTCATCAAACTCAAAATATTTAGGGATTTTTTTTTTTTTTGTGGTGCTGGGGATTGAACCCAGGGCCTTGTGCACATGAGGCAGGCATTCTACCAACTGAGCTATATCCCCAGCCCAAACTCAAAATATTTAGAAAATTATTCATTGCCTTCCGTGCAGCAACTTCCTCATTTCCATGGATGCAACATCATCCCTCTAATCACCTTTTTAAAGTCCCTCCTGCAACTGTGTCTTTGTATCTAATTGCTAATTATCTTTAGCACTATGTTAGAATTCTTTAAATAGAATCTGAGTCTTCTAGCTGTTTCAGTTATGATTTATTATTAGTATGCTGAAGACCTGTTGATGTGGTGGGAAGGAGTGGGCAAGAGGAATTATTCTATAATCATATGATTAAATTTTGTGGGGTTTTTTGTTTGTTTGTTTGTTTTTCCTGTTTTTGTTTTTAGTGGAACTGTGCCAACTGGCTGTGACTTTGAATATATTTCAACCCCTCCCTCCCAAATAGAAAAGACAAAACAGAATTTCTTGGCATATTACAAAATGTGTCCTTTTCTCTTCCCCCTTCTAGAAGTATAAGGGGAATTTTCACTAATATTCACTATAATAATCTGATAGACAACCCTGGAGTAAAATTCATAAACAGGAGGGGGTTCCCTGGTGACTGTATTACCTGGGAGATTTTATTTTTTTAGATTTGTCTACACTGAGCTGCTGGCAATTCATCAATTATAGTTCATTTTTCTTTATTTTTTGCATTGGTTCCTGTGAGGTTTCTCTTCAAGAGTCTTGTCTCTGGTAAGTTCTGATTCTCCATATTCATCTGCAGGTCTTTCCAATTTTGGAGGTAATGTTTTTCCCTATGACCTCACTTTTATTTCAGATCTAAAGAATTGTTGACTTTCAGTTTATTCATCTTTTCACTTTTGTTAGAACTTTCAAGATTTGTATATGCTAGACCAGAAAGTAGTAATCTGATTTACCATGTTCTTTTGACTCTTTACCTCACATCTAACTGACATCCTTTTGTCTTAACTTAATTGCAATTTCCCCTAGTGAGTCTTCCCTAAGTCTTGCATAATTCACTCAGTACATCATATTATAACTGCTGTAACCAATATCTGTCTTCTCCAACAAACTGTAAACTCATAAAGTCAACAAAAACTTCTTTAACATTGTAGCCTCAGTGCCTATCACTGTAATAAATAGGATGCATCAAAAGAAAAAAAAAGAGTGTGTATTTTCTTAGCAGTGTACACTTTTAGCTTTTTATAATGTGCTTAAATATTTGGTTGAATATATTTTATTTTATTTTTAAAATGTAATTTGAGTATCTGTGCCTATTTATTTTAGCAGAAAAGTATTTTGTCTGGATCAATAAGACATACTGCTGATATATTTAGAATGATAAACAATATATATGAAAAAAGAGGAAACCCTTCCAAACTCATTCTATGAGGCTAATATCACCCTGATTCCAAAATCAGACAAAGACACATCATGGAAAGAAAACTTCAGACCAAAATATCCCTGATGAACACAGATGCAAAAATTCTCAATAAAATTTTGGCAAATTGCATACAAAAAATATTAAAAAGACAGTGCACCACAATCAAGTGGGATTCATCCCAGGGATGCAGTATTGGTTCAACATACAGAAATCAATAAATGTAATTCATCATATTAGTAGGCTTAAAAGCAAGAATCATATGATCATCTGAATAGATGCAGAAAAAGCATTTGACAAAATACAGCACACCTTCATGTTCAAAACATTAGAAAACCAAGGGATAATAGGAATGTACCTCAACATTGTAAAAGCTATATATGCTAAACCCAAGCCAGCATCATTCTAAATGGAGAAAAATTGAAAGCATTCCCACTAAAAACTAGAACAAGACAAGGATGTCCTTTTTTCACCAATTCTTTTCAACATAATCTTTGAAACTCTAGCCAGAGCAATTAGACAAAATAAAGAAATTAAAAGGATACAAATAGGTAAAGAAGAACTCAAACTATCACTGTTTGCTAATTGCATGGTTCTATATCTAGAAGATCCAAAAAAATTCCACCAGAAAACTTCTAGAACTCATAAATGAATTCAGCAAAGTAGCAGGATATAAAATCAACTTCCATAAATCAAATGTGTTCCTAAAATCAGTGATGAATCTACTGAAAGAGAAAAATTACCCCATTCACAAATAGCTTTAAAAATAATAAAATACTTGGGAATAAATCTAAAAAAAGAGGTGAAAGACTTCTACAATGAAAACTACATAACATGAAAGAAAGAGATTGAAAACTTTAGAAGATGGAAAGACCTCTCATGTACCTGGATAAGCAGAATTAACATTGCCAAAATAGTCATACTAACAAAAGCAATATACAGATTTAATACAATTCCTATTGAAATCCCAATGATATTCTTCACATAACTATAAAAAGTAATTGTGAAATTCATTTGGAAAAATAAGAGACCCAGAATAGCCAAGCAATTATTAGCAAGAGGAGTGAAACAGGAGGCATCACAATACCAGATCTTAAAATATACTATAGAGCCATAGTAACAAAAACAGTATGGTATTGGCACAAAAACAGACATGTAGACCAATGGTACAGAATAGAAGACACAGAAACAAACCCACATAAATAGAGTTATTTCATACTAGACAAAGGCACCAAAAACATTCCCTGGAGAAAAGACAGCCTCTTCAACAAATGGTGCTGGGAAAACTGGAAATCCATATGTAACAAAATAAAATTAAATCCCATCTCTCATCCCACACAAAACTCAACTCAAAGTAGATCAAAGACCTATACACTAGAAGAGAGACCTGCACCTAATAGAAGAAAAGTAAGCTCGAATCTTCACCATTTCAACCTAGGATCTGATTTCCTCAGAAGACTTCTAATGCACAAGAAGTAAAATCAAGAATCAATAAGTGGAATTAATTCAAATTAAAAAATTTTCACAGCAAAGTAAATAATGTGAAGAGATTACCAACAGAATGGGAGAGTATCCACAGAATGGGAGAAAAATCTTTACCACACACACCTCAGATATAGCTTTAATCTCCAGGAATATAAAAAGAACTAAAAAAAACTTAACACCAAAAAACAAATAACCCAATCAATACATGGGCTAAGGAACTAAACAGACACTTCACAGAAGAAGACATACAATTGATCAACAAATATGTAAAAAAATGTTCCACATCTCTAGCAATTAGAGAAATGCAAATCAAAACAATTCTAAGATTTCATATCACTCCAGTCAGAATGGCATTGTCAAGCAACAATAAATGTTGGTTAGGATGTTGGGGAAAATGTACAGTCATACATTCCTAGTGGGACTGCAAATTGGTGCCACCATTATGGAAAGTTGTATGTAGATTCCTCAGAAAACTTGGAATGGAACCACCATTTGACCCAGCCATCTCACTCCTGGGTTTATACCCAAAGGACTTTAAATCAGCATACTATAGTGACACAGGGACATCAGTGTTTATAGCAGTTTAACTCACAGTAAATTAAACTATGAAACCAACCTAGGTATCCTTAAACAGATGAATGGATAAAGAAAATGTGATATGTACACAATGGAATATTACTCAGCCTTAAAGAAGAATGGCATTTACCAATAAATGGATGGAGCTGAAGAATATCTTGCTAAGTGAGGGAATCCAATCCCAGAAAAAACAAAGGCTGAATGTTTTCTCTGATATGCGGATGCTAATTCAGAAATGGTGGGGGTTAGGGAGGAATAGAGTTGTTTTAGATTAGGCAGAGGAGAGTGAAGGGAAAGGAGAGGGCATGGGGATAGGAAAGGTAATAGAATTAATTGAATTATTATCCCATTTGCATATATGACTACCTGAATGGTGTGATTCTGCATTATGTACAACCAGAAGAATGAGAAGTCATACTCCATATGATGTGTCAAAATGCATTCTATTGTCATGCATAATTAATTAGAACAAATAAAAAATAAATCGATTGACTTCTTAATAAAATGTCTAGGCAGTATAGCATTCATGGATATTGCTGGCAGCTTTTAGCCGAACCTATTGTGCTATTCAGAAGGAGAAAACAGAGCAAAAATGTGTAAAAAATTGGACTTGAAAGGCAGGAGTAAAACTGGGTCTAAGGAAGTTGCAGTTGTTTGGACATTACTGCCACTAAAAAAAATCCTGAAGGCTTTGCCTAGAGATAATAACAAAGATGGCTTTAGGGCATCTCAGGAGCTGGCAAGACCACACCCATCTCAGTTTCAAAGGAGTAAAAGTGAAAATTTTCTTACGAGGCCAGTGGGAATCCTTCTTACACAAGGGGGACTATGTAGTTTTTTCAATGTGCTCAGCCACCCAGACACTCAGAGGCTGCTGCAGCCAGGGTCCCTGGAGGCTTGGCTACTGCTTGAGATAGTGGTAGACCTTGGCGTCAATCATGTGGTGCTGGTTCTGCAGGAATGCGGGTTGCTGAAGTTAGGGGTCATGGAGGCTTTCACCACATTTCAAAGGAAGACTTGGGATGCCAGACAAAGTGCAGCAGGGTTTGAGTTCCTATGGGAACTCCCTGAAAAAGCAAGGTGTGGACTTTGAGGAGGAAGTCAAAGCTGCAGTGGAGACCTAGGAGATTAAGAAATGCCAGTAAAGTGGGATATTATCCTAGGAAAGCTTCAGGAATTGAGCAGAGATAAGCCAAAAGAAAGGTCACTGGAACTACAACAAACAAGGCAAAAGGGGCAGAGCTACAATAATCCTTTTGGAGAGAACATCAAGATTCCATGTGCCCCAGGTGCTACACATGGATCTACAGGGCTTGTTTGCCCAACTGCATTTCAGTCTTGCTTTGGCCCTATCCCTTCTTTCTAAGCCCTTAATTTTGTGTATGGAAATGTTTACTCTGTGCCATTATATATTGGATACTTGTAAATTGCTTTTAATTTTATAGGAGCTCACAATGAGAGATTGCCTTGAGCCTCAGAGAAGACTTTGGACTTGAACTTTGAACACTCTTGAAATTGTTGAGACTATGGGGACTCTCGGGAATGATCTACACATATTTTGCATTGTTAGATGAATATGAGTTTTGGGAGGCCATGAGTGAAATGTTATGGTTTGGATGTGAAGTGCCCCCCAAAAGTTCACGTGTGAGACTGCAAGAACATTCAGGGAAAAAATGATGGGTTACAAAAGCCTTAACCCAATCAGTGAATTAATCACCTGATGGGATTAATTGAGTGGTAACTAAAGGCTGATGGGGTATAGCTGGAGGAGGTGGGGCATTGGATGTGTAGCTTTGGGGTATCTGGCAAGTGGAGTCTTTCCCTGCTTCTTGATCATCATGTGAGCTGCTTCCTTCCACTACACTCTTCTGTCATAATATTCTGCCTCACCTTGAGCCCTAAGGAATGGAGCCTACTGTTTGTGAATTGAGACCTCTGAAACCATGAGCCCCCAAATAAATTTTTCTTCCTTTATAGTTGTTATGGTTGGGTTCTTTAATCACAGGAGCGAAAAAGCTGACTAACAACAACAAAAATTGAAAGAATAAAACATTATAGTAGAGTAGATACATCATAGGAAAAGAGAAAAAAATTACACTTATGATAAAAACCACACTAAACCACAAAGATAAACAAGAGAGAAACAAAACCAAAAGGATATTCAAAGCAATCAGAAGAATATAAACAAAATACTGTAGTCTTTCCATATTAATGATAATCTTGAATGTAAATGAATTAATTTCTTGCCAAGAAAGTATATAGACAGACTGATTTAAAAAAAAAAACAGTGATATGTTGTCTATAAGAAACTCATTTCACTATTAAAGACACAGGCTGAAGTTATGAGATGTGAAAAGATTACACACAAATAGAAGCCAGAAGCAAGTAGGGGAAGCTATATGTGTACCAGATAAAATAGATTGAAAGTGAAAAGCTGTAAGAGGAGACAAATAAGGTTATTATAAAATGACCAAGGGATCAATTCAACAGAAAATACAATAATTTTAAATGTATATGCATGTAATGCCACAGTGCTTAATTATATAAAACAAGCATTATTAGTCCTAAAGGGAGAGATAAGTTTAAATACAATAATAGTTGGGAATTTCAACATTCTACTTTCATCACTGGACAGTTCATCCAGACTATCCCCACCCCCCCCAAAAAAATCAACAAATAAATATCAGAGTTAAATTATATTATAGGAAAAATAGACCCAGCAGAAATTTCCAAAAGTTTTCATCCAATGGCTATAAAATATACATTTTGCTAATCAGCATATGAAACATTCACTGGAAGAGACAATGTTAGGGCACAAAACCGTTTCAACAAATTTTAAAAAGTTAAAACCATATCATTTATCATATCTGACTACTATAGAACAAAACTAGAAATCAACAATAGAAACTTTAGAAGTTATATAATTATATAGAAACTAACAACATGCTGTTGAATGAGTCATAAAACAGAAAAATAGAAAATTTCTTGAAACAAATGAAAATGTCAACACAACATACTAAAATTTATGAGACTTTGCAAAAGCAGCACCAAAAGGGAACTTTACAGGAATAAATGCCTACATTGAAACAAGAAAGATGTCAAATTAACAATCTAAACATTTCAAAGAACTAAAAAGCCCAAAGAAAACAAACCAAAAATTAATAGAATGAAACAACAACAAAGATCAGAATAGAAATAAATGGAGATTTAAAAACAATACAAAAGATAATAGAAATAAAGTGTCAGCTTTTTGAAGAGATAAATGAAATTAACAAACCTTCAGCTTTCCGGCGGTGACGACCTCCCCACGAGAACATGCCTCTCGCAAAGGATCTCCTTCATCCCTCTCCGGAAGAGGAGAAGCGGAAACACAAGAAGAAGCGCCTGGTGCAGAGCCCCAACTCCTATTTCATGGATGTGAAATGCCCAGGATGCTACAAAATCACCACAGTTTTTAGCCATGCACAAACAGTAGTTTTGTGTGTTGGCTGCTCCACTGTCCTCTGCCAGCCTACGGGAGGAAAAGCAAGGCTTTCAGAAGGATGCTCCTTCAGGAGGAAGCAGCACTAAAAGCAGCCTGAATCAAGATGAGTGGGAAAACATCCCAATAAACACATTTGGGATAAAAAAAAAAAAAAAAAACCTTCAGTTAGTCTATCCAGGAAAAAAAAAGAAAGAAAGAAAGATCCAAATAAATATAATCAGAATTGAAAAAGGAAACATTACAATGGTTACCACAGAAATGTAAAGGATCATTAGGGACTGGTATCAACAATCATACACCAAAAAATTGGAAAATCTAGCAGAAAATGAATACATTTCTGGACATATGTAACCTACCAAAATGTAGCCATGAAGACATGGTGTCCTTCAACAGACCAATAACAAGTAATGAGATTGAATCAGTAATAAAAAGTATGCCAACAAAGGGAAGCCCAGGACTGATGGCTTCATTGCCCAGTTTTACCAAATCTGTAAATAAGAAATAACATCAATTCTTCTCAAACTATTCCAAAAATTTAAAAGAGAAGGAATTCTTCCAGGTTCATCTGCAAAGCCAGTATTATTACCCTGATACCCAAATAAGGATGCATGCACATAAACTCGCGTTCTCTCTCTTTTCTCTCTCTCTCACACACACGCACGAACACACACACACACACACACACACATACACACACACACCACAGCAAAAAGAAAGAAAATGAAACAAAGAGAAAACTAGACTAATATCCCTGAATAATACAGATGCAAAAATTTTCAAAAAAATACTAGCAAGTTGAATTTAACAGAACATCAGAAATATCTTTACCATGATCAAGTGGGATTTATTCAGGGATGCAAGGATGGCTCAACATTTATAAATGAATAAACATCATGCATGACAACAACGGAATGCAAAACAAAAATCATGATCATCTTAATAGATGTAATAATACATTTGGTAATACCAATATGCCTACATTATCAAAAACCCTGAAAAATAAGCATATAAGGAATGTACCTCAACATAATAAATTTTTCTATGACAAACTCATAGCCAACATTATAATGGATGAGGAAAGCTAAATAAAGAGATTCTTCCAAGATCTGAAACAAAGCAAGGATGTTCTTTTTCACTACTTTTATTCAACATAGTATTGAAATTTTTAGCCAGAGCAATTAGGCAAGAGAAAAAAAAGACATAATAATATGAAGAGAAGAAGTGAAAATATCTGTGTTTGCATATAATCATATTCTATATACCTTAAAAAAACAAACATACACCTATAAGCCCAGCAGTTCAGGAGGCTGAAGTAGGAAGATTGCAAGTTTAAAGCCAATTTAAAGCAATTTAGTGAGGCCCTAAGCAACTTAGTGAGACCGTGTCCCAAAATAAATATAATAATAATAATAATAATAAAAGGGCTGGGGACATGGCTCAGTAGTTAAAGACATCTGGGTTCAATATAACGGGCACCAAAAAACTCACAAAACATCCACTAAAATTCTCTTAGAACTAATAAATACATTGCATATATGAAACTCAGCATTTTTATATACCAATATTGAACTTGCTAAGAAAGAAATGATGAAAGCAATGCTATTCAAAATAATTACAAAAATTTCTAAGAATAAGTTTAATCAAAGAATTTGTGAGGCACTGGGTTTGATCCTCAGCATTACATAAAAATAAATAAAGGTGTTGTGTCCATCTAAAAATATTGGGGAAAAAAAAACTAATACTGTACCTTAAGAAACTAAAAAAAGCAAAACAAACTAAGCTAAACTTAGCAGAAGGAAGTAAATAACAAAGATTAGAGCAGAAATAAATAAAATAGAGAATAAAAAACAGAAAAAAAAGTTTAATGAAACTAAAAATTAGTTTTTTTGAAAAGCTAAACAAAATTTTCAAACTGAGGAAATTTTCAGACTGAAGAAAACATGAGAGATGATTCAAATAAATGAAATCAGTAGTGAAAGAGGAGAAATTACAGTGAATAATAGAAATTCAGAGGATTTTAAAAGACTACATAAGCAATTACATACCAATAAATTTTGAAAAAAAATGTAAAATTCTTAGAAATATAACCTACAAAACCTGAATCACGAAGCAACTAGAAATCTGATAAGACCAATAAAAAGTGAGGCGACTAAATAAGTAATTAAAAGTCTCCTAACAAGAAAACAAATGGCTTCAAAACAGAATTCTGCCAAACATTTAAAGAAAATCTAATAGCAATTCTCAATCTCTTCAAAATGTTAAAGAGGAAGGAATAACTGCTCACTTATTTTACAAGACCAGCATCAACCTGATACCAAAGCCAAAGAAGCCCCAAGAAAAATAAACCTACAGGCCAACATTAATGATAAACAGAGATGCAAAAATTCTCAGAAAAAATACTCACAAGCCATATTCAACAGTACCTTAAATAAATTATTCACCTTAGAGTTGGATAGACTTCTAAATATATGACTGATCCAACAGATGCAAGTCAATGATTGTGTTTGATCATATTAATAGAATAGAGGACAAAAACTATCATATCTCACTGGGTACAGAAAAATCATTTGACAGAATTCAGTATCATTTGTTGATAAAAACTCTCTACAAAGTAGGTATAGAAGGAATTTTCCTCAATGCTATAAAGGTCATAAAAGACAACTCTACAACTAACATCATACTCAATGATAAAGAGTTGAAGGCTTTTTCTCTAAAATCAGGAATTAGATAAAGATTGCTATTTTCAACACTTCTTTCCATGTAGTATTAGAAATCCTAACCAAAGCAATTAGATAAGGGCACATTCAAACAGGAAAGGATGAAGTAAATTTGTTTGCTGATGATGTGATCTTTTATGTAGAAAATCTTAAAGTCTACACTAAAAAACTGTTTGAACTTATAAATTTAGCAAAGCTGCTGGATACAAAATCAAAGACTATACAAAAATCAGCAGTATTTCTATACTATATTTCTATACACTAACAAGGATAGTTCTGAAAAGAGTAATTAAGAAAATCATCTTATTTATAATAGTATCAAAAATGAATACATTAATTAAGAGTTAATTCAAAAAAGGAAGTGAAAATTGACATATTGAAAACCATAAAATATTGATGAAAGAAATTGATGACATAAATAAATGGGAAAACATTCCATGTTCATGGGTTAGAAGAGCTAGTATTGTTAACATGTCCATACTTCCCAATGTGATTTGCAGGTTCAGTGCAATCCATATCAAAATGGCAATGTCTGTCTTCGAAGACATAGAAAAACCATCCTAAAATTTGTATAAAGCCTTTAAAAAAACCCAAATATTCAAAGCAATCTTGAACAAAAGGAACAACGCTGGAGGCATTGTATTACCAGATTTTAAAATATTTTACAAAGCCACAATAATATAAAAGCAGGATACTAGTATGAAAATGACACAGCAACCAATGAAAATAGGACAGAAATCCCAGAATTAATCCATGCACCTATGATCAATTGGTTTTCAACAAAATTCCCAAGAGCACATATTGGGGAAAGGATTGTCTCTTAAAATAAATGGTGTTGGGAAAATTGAATATCCATGTACAGAAGAATGAAAATGGACACTCATCTTGCCCATAAAAAAGAGTCAACTCAAAATGGATTTAAGACTTAAACATAAGACCTGACGCTATAAAACCACTAAATGGGAAAAAGGTCCATGATTTTTTTTTATCCAAGGATAAAACCCTCAGAGCATAAGCAATGAAAGTAAAAATTAACAAATGGTAATCTACCAAATTAAAAAGCTCTGAAAAGCAAAGGAAACAACTAAGTCAAGAGACAAATTGTGAATTGGAGAAAACATTTGCAAATTGGATATATAAGGAAATACAACCAATAATAAGAAGATAAAACTCCCATTTAAAAATGGGCTAAGGACTTAATGGCCAAAAGATACACACACACACACACACACACACACACACACATATATATATAAATGGTGTTGGGAAAATTGAATATATATAAATACATTTTAAAAATGCATAACTTTTTTATTTCTCAGTGAAATACAAATTAAAACCACAATGAGATATGCCTCATACCTGTTAGACTTGCTATCATTAAAACTATGAAAGCAAGTGTTGGCAAGGATGTGGAGAAAAGGGAAACCTTGTAAACTGTTTGTGGTATTATAAATTAGTATAGTTATTTTGAAAACAAATGGAGCTTCCTCAAAAAACTAAAGATAGAATTATATATATCTAGAAATATCATAATTATTAATTATATTAATTTATTCTTTAAAATACAGAACAAGACAATCATCCTTTCAGTTTAAATTTATCTATCACTTCTGACCTACCAGATGATTTTTAGAATGCATATTTTAACTAGTAGTCATTTTTTATTTTTACCAGCAGGTGGAACCCTTTAGATTTATTTGTCTCAGCAATATATAAACTTTTGTGATTTCTTTTCATTTTTAAGAATTATTTTTCTTTGATTTAATATTTATTTATAGAACAGAAGTTAAGGATACTTCATATAAATGGTCATTCTATCTGCTCCAAAAAATGTCTACATTAATGAAATTCACATTAACATAGTCAATTAAACTTTTAAGTTCATAGACACTGTCACAGAACACCAGTCATAGGGTAAATTTTTAATATTTATTTATATTTTCAATAGTGGAAAATATATAAAGTAAATATAAAGAGATTTCTAACCTCCAGACTAGAGGTTGGCATTTTTTTTTCCTGTAGATTCAAACAGAAAAAATTTTAGGATGTGTGGACCTTAAGGTCTCTATCAAAACTACTCACTGCTATAGTAGTATGAAAACAGCTATAGACAACATGCAACATTGAGAAAGGTTATATTCCATTAACATTTTATATGCAAGAACTGGTCACGTTTTTAACCTACCCGTGCTCTAGGTGAGTGATTCCTAAACTTGAGTAGGAATCAGAACACCAGGACCTGTTAAAATTTTGATTACTAGGCCAGATCTCCAGAGCTTCTAATTAAACTAGTTTCTGGCAGGACTAGAGAAGTGGTACTTCTAATAAGCTTACAAGTGATGTTAGTGCTGCTGGTTTCAGAAACATACCTTATTCAGAAACCCCTAGTCTATGTCATTTGTTATCATTTCCGCTGCACCTTGCTTCCATAACATTTTAAGCAGTTAAAATAGACTACTATTAAAAAATATAAATCTGTAATACTTCCTAAAGAGATCATCTACAATAGAGAGGTATTGGATTATTGGGAAGTAAGCTTCATATTGTGACATATGTGATTCAATTATCAACATCTTTATAGAAGTATAATATTTTGTATTAGAAATGATGTTATAGAAAATCTCTTGCAGAGGGTCACAGCCTGAAAATATGCTGACCTTTGAGAATGTCAGAATAGAATCACCCACCACTCAGAAGCTGTCATTCTGATGTAATTCTCATATTTTAATGCATATTTTTACTTAATTAATGCCATATTACACATTTAATTTTGCAATATGTTTTTTTAATCTTAGTGATCAGAATTGCAAACCTTGTGATTAAAAATTATTTGTGAACACAATTTTAAGTAAACATACTTCCACTGAGTTATATCCTCAGTTGTTTTTAATTTATTTAGACACAGAGTTGCTGGCTGGCCTTAAATTTGAGATTTTCCTGCTTTAGCCTCTCTAGTAGTTGGGATTATAGTCATGTGCCACCACACATGGCTTGAACATCATTTAAGAGATCCATTATTGCATTACATATAATATTGCATTATATATAAATGTAATCATATTTTAGTCAATAATTCCTACCCTTTTGTAATTAAAATTTATTAGAAGTAATCTTGTAATGAACATTTTTGTACATAAAAATATTACCCATTTTATATTTCTTGTAAAAACAACAGAATAGAATTACTGATATATTTAAGACTCTTGATGGATACTGGCTTTATTTATAAAAATCTCTCTGCTGTTCCAGAGGGACAGCTTTATTCTACTCTATCCTAGCATTGGACATTCTAGGAAATTTTCTAAATTGGTCACAAAAAAAGAAATAGCTGTTATAGTTCTAATTTAATATTACTAGAAAAACCTCCCCTTTTCTCCTTTGTGTCCTGCACCAACCCCTTGATTCATTCTCTCAGTCCATTTAGACTGCTATCTCAAAATACTATAAACTGGTTATCTATAATAACAGAAACTTCTCACAATTCTAGAAACTGGGAAGTCTAACATCAAGGCACTCCAAGAATTCACTATCTGGAGGGAACCTTTTCTCTTACTATGTTTGGTGCCTTCTCCCTGTGTCCTCACATGGTAGAAGGGGCAAGTCTGGAGCTTCTTTTTCAAAGGTCCATTCCCCATTCATGAGGCCTCCATGACCTAATCACCTCCTAAAAGCCCCATATCTTACTATTATCATATAAAAATCAGGTTTCAACATCCAAATATGGAGGGAACATAAAAATTTAGACCATATCACCATTTACCCTATATCACTCCCCTCTATCCGCAAGAATCACAAACACAAAATACAATTGTAAGATAGTTAGTTTTAGGGCCAAACACTATATTCTATAAGGTGTTGTGGTTCTTAGCAGAAACAGTTTATGTTTTTCTGCAAAGGTGTAAATCAAAAGTCCTACCAGCAGCAAAACCAAGATTGATACTCCAGCGAACAGTCAGGGCCCAGAGCTCTTCACCTTTCTAGCAGCCTTACCCACTGCATACTGCATGGTTTGAGTCAAGCCATGACTGCCAGATTGAGACAAAACAGTACAGGATAAAGGATGATTTCACTTTTAAAAGAAAATACAGATGTGCTTGTATGGCTGTGGCAGTTTTTGCCCCAGGAAATTTCCCCCTGAAGATAGAATGGAGAAGAAAGAAACTTTATAAACTTCTGCTCTGCTTGGCTTTGAAAGAAGTTTTCAACAACTGACTCTTGCACACCTGAATTTGGTTCAGGTTGGAGCTTATTTATTAGTAAGTCTGTGGCACCTTTCTTATAGACTTTTATCCCAGAGGCCCATGCAAGATTATCTCACAAGAGTCACAAGTTCAACAGAGAACCACCATTTGACCCAGCTATACCCCTTCTGGGTCTATTCCCTAAAGACCTAAAAAAAGCATACTACAGGGACACTGCTACCTTGATGTTCATAGCAGCACAATTCACAATAGCAAGACTGTGGAACCAACCTAGATGCCCTTCAATAGACGAATGAATTAAAAAAATGTGGCATTTATACACAATGGAGTATTACTCTGCATTAAAAAATGACAAAATCATAGAATTTGCAGGGAAATGGATGGCATTAGAGCAGATTATGCTAAGTGAAGCTAGCCAATCCCTAAAAAACAAATGCCAAATGTCTTCTTTGATATAAGGAGAGTAACTAAGAACAGAGTTGGGAGGAAGAGCATGAGAAGAAGATTAACATTAAACAGGGACGAGAGGTGGGAGGGAAAGGGAGAGAGAAGGGAAATTGCATGGAAATGGAAGGAGACCCTCATGGTTATACAAAATTACATACAAGAGGAAGTGAGTGGAAAGGAGGGAAAAAAACAAGGGGGAGAAATGAATTACAGTAGATGGGGTAGAGAGAGAAGATGGGAGGGGAGGGGAGGGGAGGGGGGATAGTAGAAGATAGGAAAGGCAGCAGAATACAATAGACACTACTAGTATGGCAATTTGTAAAACAGTGGATGTGTAACCGATGTGATGCTGCAATCTGTATACAGGGTAAAAATGGGAGTTCATAACCCATTTGAATCAAAGTGTGAAATATGATATGTCAAGAACTATGTAATGTTTTGAACAACCAACAATAAAAATTAAAAAAAATGTATTGTGGTATAACGGTGAAAAATAAGCAATATTGACTATACTAAAATCAAAATATCATTCTATAATCATAAATTTTAGGATTATTCTTCTCTGCTCTGCACTTCACTGAAATTGCCTTCAGTCAAAATTCTGAGGAAAAACTCCTTATTGCACAAGAAACACAGCTCTGGCCTTAGGAAATTCACCATGAAGTAGGACCCATCCTGTGTGTTTGACTACTTTCCATTATTCCCCAGCAAGAATCCAAATTTATAATCAAGCCAGTCTTCCCATTGTCCTTGAATCAACTGCTTTGTCCATGTCTCATTATATCAGCCCCCATATCTTAGAACCTGTTATTCCTATTCCTAGGATCACTTTGACTTAATACCTCTTTATGAAATCCTCCTTTAAGACGTAAACTAAGCTGTAAATGCTAAAAATATCTCTTTCTTGAGGTTCTTAGGGTTTCAATTAGAGACTGAAGCATAATTGCACACAACGAAGTATTAGCTAATGTTTGTTGAAGAGACTTGAAGAATGAGGATGCATGTGAAGCAATGGTCATATGGATGTCCAGAGAGATTAGTCTGAGACCCTTTCAATTCTTTCTGTCAGAGTGAACACAGCATAGGAGCAATAGGATAATTCTAATACATATATGAGAAGCAAGAAAATGGTGAAATGTTAAACTAGATTTGGCAAGTTTCATGAGGATGCATGATGTAGGAGTAACGTGATGAACCCCAACATCTAACAGGGGCACTAGAATTGTATGGAGCAAACTCAACAGAATCTTGTTGTTAGAAAAAATAAAAACTTGGATGTGTTCTGAGAGATAGAATAGAAAGAAGCTGTCATTGTTGATGCCAAGACTAACACTGTCTTATATCAAATTTTCCCTCTACCCCCACTACCCATGCCTTGGCATTTTATAAGCCTTATGGGCCTTGAACTCAATACTGGGAGAACAGGGGAATAAATGGCAATGTTATCTAGTTTCTACCCCTGAATAGAATAGGGTCTTGATTAAAATTAATTTCAGTTGAAAACTAGTGATGAAAGTCTTATTTCTTTCAATCTGTGTGAACAAAGACTCAAGCCCAAATTCCTGTCATTTTCAGACACTCTACTACCAGGTATGGCAGTAATCACCAGTCTCCATCCTCCATGCAAAGAATAGTTAGAAGTGAGGGATAGTGTTTAGGTTCAATACATACCTATATAGTGTGAACATTTTCATTTAGCTGGCCTACCAGTAGAACTAATTTTGCATTATGTATTTAACTGAGTTGGTAGTTACAGGCAGCTAAAAGAGTTGATTCATGGCACTATGACCTTATCCTTGTCAGTTTGACCAAATTTATTCAGAGAATAACAGCAGCAGACCCAAGTTTCTGTATTTATATTTCTTGCTTGAACTTCATGATGAAAAACATAAAACTGTTCTGAGCTATTTTAACATTGAAAACATTTATCCTTGGAATTGGAAAATGCTAATGCTTTCCTATGCCCATATGCTGAATAAAATTGGAAGTAAACAGAGCTAACATATTTTGAGAATTGCTACTATAGTCATCAAAACAATTAAAAACTCATTTCAAGGTAGTTATTATAGGAGTATTTGTTGTTATTTATATGTCTGAAGAAGAGACACTTCTGTAGTGGTATATTATGTTACATATATTAACAACATAAAAAAAAAGCCAAGAAAACTTACCCATTTAGAAATTGTCAGGATTGGTTACTTGAGCCTAAAATTTTCAGATCCAGCATCTTGAAGTCTTTTCTCTGCTATCATAAATTTAATATTTTTAATTAAAATTATATTTATGGTCATAAAAGTATAAAAGATTAAGAAGAATAATATTTGATTATTTGACTCATACCTATAATTCTTCACTTATTTTACTAGTTCACCATTGCCTTCTCCTAAATTAAAAGGCAAGAATTAATAGTACAATTTGTCCCACAATATTACCTAGTTTACTGTTTCTTATATATTTACCAGTGCAGACAGTAAAAATATTTTTATTTTTACTTATGTAAAAATAAAAAAGTTATTATGTAAAAATCTTATCTAAATTATGCAAAATAGTATCTTAAAATATTTTACAGGATAAAATATTTGCTAGAAAGTTTATTAGTTAACATTTTTTCAGTTATATAATTACTCTTATATGATAATTTTTTTCTCCTTAACCATAGGGTAAACAAAAAGAGGATGGATAAAAATATTGTATGGTGTTCTTTATATCACCAAGTTCATATACTTCTGTAGTCTTGAGCCCTAAAATATTCTAGGAAATTTCATGAAATATATATATCTTGAGAAGCTTTACATATATTCTTCTCTTTTCTTTGAACATATGTGAACGACAGAGTACCAAAAGAAAATGTTATGTAAATAAAATAAGGCCAAAACTATTAAATAGTTTGACAGGCAAATTGCAGCAGTGACTGCCATATTTACAAATGTCCCAAACATATTAATGGCCCCATTCTTCCTCTGTGCCATGAGAAATGGTGGATAAAAAGAATCTCTTGTCGTTTGAACCTTCTCTAAGATACTGTAATAACTACACTGACATTTCTCACTAGTTTTGTAAAGCCAAGATTCTTCCCCAGAAGGAGTCTTGATTTTGGATTCTGGATTTTGATCCACATTACACTTGATACACCTGTGAATTTCCTGATCCTGTCAAATATTTATGCTGCACTGTATTTTCCATAGTTCTTCATGAATGTTGCTTGACATTTTGGAAAAGTATGAGAAAGTCTCAGCTACCAATCGATTCGTTCTGTTCTTGTAATAGATGGCTGGGATTTCTACCCTTGTCATTCTAACACCTGTTTTTCTACCTATTATGTTGGAATTATCAGTCATAATCAGAGCCAATAGTACCAAGGATTGAAATTTTTGAATATGAACTCACAAAAAGAGATAACTTTCTTTCTCATTAGAGTTTTGGGTTTGGTCAGTCTGTCTTGGGCTTTAAGGGCACCCACCACCTCTTCACAGGGAAACCTATGGCACCTTGATTGATTGTCATATCCATAGCCCCATTCTGGTAAAAGCTAACACATCTACAGATTCATTTTGAAGAAAGTTGCCTATGTCCATTAGCTCTTGCTCTGTGACAAAGAACCTCCAAGTCTTGGTAGTACTATATTTATTTAGTTCATGAATCAGTAGGCTGAACATAGGTTAGCTGATCTAGGATGAGCCCATGAGAGAGAACCAGCTGGTACTCCTAGACATTACAAGTCTCTCATTCTTTTCCTGGGTCTGGCAGGCTGTTCCACACCTGTTCTTCCCATGGCAATGGTAGAAATGCATAAAAGAAGAAATGCATGTTCTCTTGACAGAGGTTCCACATGAGTGTCCCATCACTTCTACTCAGTTTTTGACCAAAATAAATCACATGGAAAGGTCCAAAATAGGAGGATGAAAAAATTTGTTCTGCTTCTTCATCATAGCAAGTGGCATGGATTCAGGAGGGTAAAAAACTGGGGCCATTAATTAGATTTTCCATACTGCAACAAGCTTACCCTTATCCATGAATCACCTTGCTGTATATCTTCACATCACTGACTGGGTTAGGAATCAGTACCTGATCCAAGAGCAGCCATTTACTGTGGCTATCCATTTATGAGCTAACCAAACACAAGAGTTCTGCCCAATAAAATGCAACAAAAAGTTGGAGGGTTACTAACTGATCCAATTAGGTATTTGTCTGGAGAAAGTTTGAAATATATGTAGAGAAAAATAGGTAGAACTTATATAATACAAAAAGTGAAGGCAACATCAGGCATTAGAAGGTAAATGGCCTTAATACCTTTACCACCAGTACCTGTGAATATTACTTTCCATGGCAAAAGGGGCTTTTCAAGTGTAATTAAGTTAAAATTTTTTGAGTTGGAGAAATTTCTCTGGATTATTCATATCGGCCTGATGTAAATATAATGGTCCTAATAAGAATGGTTCAGAAGTCAGTCAAAAAAGAATGAAACAAAAGACATACAAGCATAAATTAGAGTGCTCTGCCTTGCAGATGGAAAGATCAAAAGGTTATAGATTCTCCCCCTCAGAGATCCCAGAAAGAGCCAGCCATGTTGATACTTTGATTTAACCCATTGAGATTGAATTTGGACTTATGACCTGCAGGACTGAAGGAGAATAAATTTGTGTTGTTTTAAGCCACTAAATTTAACATAATTTGTTACAGCAACAAGAGGAAACTAATACAGAATCCATGAGTAAAGAAAGGGTTTTGTGACATAAGGGAGTATAGAGGAAGAGAACCCACTAATTAGTACCAGTAGTTAGCTGAGAGGGACTAATTGGGTAATTACAGTAGGACATTAGTGATACCAATGGTTATTGGTGATGAGTCCTGCTTCCTCACATGTTGAAGTATGAACATTAGAGAAGCACGCCAAGGCAAGCATATAAAGAAGAGTTTATTTAAAAAGGGGTAACATAAACTCCTGGGAGGGAGAAGGAAGCCATAGCTGGTATCCTGATATCCCAAGAAGTGAGGTGTTCTGCCGTTTTTATTTTTTTATTTTATTTTTTAAATTTTTTTTATTGCTTGTTCAAAACATTACAAAGCTCTTGACATATTTCATACATTAGATTTGAGTGGGTTATGAACTCCCATTTTTACCCCAAATACAAATTCTGTGATTGCAGAATCACATCGATTACACATCCACATTTTTACATAATGCCATATTAGTAACTGTTGTATTCTGCTACCTCTCCTATCCTCTACTATCCCCCCTCCTCTCCCCTCCCATCTTCTCTCTCTACCCCATCTACTGTAATTCATTTCTCTCCTTGTTTTTTTTCCCATTCCCCTCACAACCTCTTATATGTAATTTTGTATAACAATGAGAGTCTCCTTCCATTTCCATGCAATTTCCCTTTTCTCTCCCTTTCCCTCCCACTTCATGTCTCTGTTTAATGTTAATCTTTTCCTCCTGCTCTTCCTCCCTGCTCTGTTCTTAGTTGCTCTCATTATATCAAAGAAGACATTTGGCATTTGTTTTTTAGGGATTGGCTAGCTTCACTTAGCATAATCTGCTCTAATGCCATCCATTTCCCTGTAAATTCCATGATTTTGTCATTTTTTAGTGCTGCGTAATACTCCATTGTGTATAAATGCCACATTTCTTTAATCCATTCATCTATTGAAGGGCATCTAGGTTGGTTCCACAGTCTAGCTATTGTGAATTGTGCTGCTATGAATATCGATGTGGCAGTATCCCTCTAGTACACTTTTTTAAGGTCTTCAGGGAATAGTCCGAGAAGGGCAATAGCTGGGTCAAATGGTGGTTCCATTCCCAGCTTTCCCAGGGATCTCCATACTGCTTTCCAAATTGGCCACACCAATTTGCAGTCCCACCAGCAATGTACAAGAGTACTTTTCCCCACATCCTCACCAGCACTTGTTGTTGTTTGACTTCATAATGGCTGCCAATCTTACTGGAATGAGATGGTATCTTAGGGTGGTTTTTTTTTTTTTAAGAGAGAGTGAGAGAGGAAAGAGAGAGAGAGAGAGAGAGAGAGAGAGAGAGAGAGAGAGAGAATTTTTAATATTTATTTTTTAGTTCTCGGCGGACACAACATCTTTGTTTGTATGTGGTGCTGAGGATCAAACCCGGGCTGCACACATGCCAGGCGAGCATGCTACCACTTGAGCCACATCACCAGCCCCTTAAGGTGGTTTTGATTTGCATTTCTCTGACTGCTAGAGATGGTGAGCATTTTTTCATGTACTTGTTGATTGATTGTATGTCCTCCTCTGAGAAGTGTCTGTTAGGGTCCTTGGCCCATTTGTTGATTGGGTTATTTGTTATCTTATTGTTTAATTTTTGGAGTTCCTTGTATACTCTGGATATTAGGGCTCTATCTGAAATGTGAGGAGTAAAAATTTATTCTCATGATGTAGGTTCCCTATTTACCTCTCTTATTGTTTCTTTTGCTGAGAAAAAACTTTAATTTAAGTAAGTCCCATTTGTTGATTCTTGTTATTAACTCTTGTGCTATGGGTGTCCTATTAAGGAATTTGGAGCCTGACCCCACAATATGTGGATCGGAGCCAACTTTTTCTTCTATCAGATGCAGAGTCTCTGATTTGATATCAAGCTCCTTGATCCATTTTGAGTTAACTTTTGTGCATGGAGAGAGGAGGAGATTCAGTTTCATTTTGTTGCATATGGATTTCCAGTTTTCCCAGCACCATTTGTTGAAGATGCTATCCTTCCTCCATTGCATGCTTTTAGCCCCTTTATCAAATATAAGATAGTTGTAACTTTGTGGATTAGTCTCTGTGTCCTCTATTCTGTACCATTGGTCCACCTGCCTGTTTTGGTACCAGTACCATGCTGTTTTTGTTACTATTGCTCTGTAATATAGTTTGAAATGTATCGCTATACTGCATGATTCACATGTCCTGCTAAGAGTTAATTTTGCTATTCTGGGTCTTTTATTTTTCCATATATATTTCATGATTGCTTTCTCTATTTCTATAAGAAATACCGTTGGGATTTTGATTGGCATTGCATTAAACCTATAGAGAACTTTTGGTAATATCGCCATTTTGATGATGTTAGTTCTGCCTATCAGTGAACAGGGTATATTTTTCCATCTTCTAAGATCTTCTTCTATTTCCATATGTCCCAGGCTTCCTTTGTTCTCTTGCCCTCTACCCTGTATCTTTCTCCTTCCTGCATACTTGATTAGGCATTTGACTGGGCCTTGGAAATTCTAGCACAATGGCCAAAATGTGGGAAACAGGTAGGCTGAGGGGGGAAGGGCAGGATGGAGCAGCCAAGGTCACATTAATTAACAACCTTATAGCTTCCTGTAGGGAGGGGCAATTCCTGGGACAGCTTACCTTAGCAACAGGTTGGAGCAGGGGGAGGTTCTTGATAAGGGTGGAGGACTGGCTTTGAAAGAATTAGCATTTAAATCCCCCAGGGGACAGTCTCCAACCTCCCAGGACTCACTCAAAATTGGCCTGACTCATCTGACCTGATTTAATTTACCTATCTATACTGACTTCAGGTCTAATTCTGGCTTCATTAGTATAGAAAGCATTAAAACTTATGCTTCTACCAGTACTCTGTACTCTAAACACCTTCCATTTCTCAAAGATTCTTTTACCTTAGTTGCCAAAATTATACATGTTCCCTATGTATACTTAAATGTCAGTTAAGTGAGGTAAACTGAGTTGAGCCCATGTTTATTATAATAAAATAGGACCTAACCTATAGTGTACTGATGATCAGAATAAAATTTTACATAATATTAAAATTTTTGTTCAAATAATTATTTGTTGAAGTGGGACTTTCCTTTTTTTTTTATTTTTTATTTTTTTTTATTTATTTTTTTATTGGTTGTTCACAACATTACAAAGCTCTTGACATATCATACTTCGAACAATAGTTTCAAGTGAGTTATGAACTCCCATTTTTACCCCAAATACAGATTGCAGAATCACATAGGTTACACATTCACATTTTTACATAATGCCATACTAGTGACTGATGTATTCTGCTACCTTTCCTATCCTCTACTATCCCCCTCCCCCCCATCTTTTCTTTCTATCCCATCTACTGTAATTCATTTCTCTCCTTATTTTCCTTCCAATTCCCCTCACAACCTCTTTTATGTAGTTTTTTATAACAATGAGGGTCTCTTTCCATTTCCATGCAATTCCACTTTTCTCTCTCTTTCCCTCCCATCTCGTGCCTCTGTTTAATGTCAATCTTTTCTTCCTGCTCTTCCTCCCTACTCTATTCTTAGTTGCTCTCATTATATCAAAGAAGACATTTGGTATTTGTTTTTTAGGGATTGGCTAGCTTCACTGAGCATAATCTGCTCTAATGCCATCCATTTCCCTGCAAATTCCATGATTTTGTCATTTTTTAGTGCTGTGTAATACTCCATAGTGTATAAATGCCACATTTTTTTAATCCATTCATCCATTGAAGGGCATCTGGGTTGGTTCCACAGTCTAGCTATTGTGAATTGTGCTGCTATGAACATCGATGTGGCTGTATCCCTGTAGTACGCTCTTTTAAGGTCTTCAGGGAATAGCCCAAGAAGGGCAATAACTGGGTCAAATGGTGGTTCCATTCCTAGCTTTCCCAGGAATCTCCATACTGCTTTCCAAATTGGCTGAACCAATTTGCAGTCCCACCAGCAATGTATTAGAGTACCCTTTTCCCCACATCCTCGCCAGCACTTGTTATTATTTGACTTCATAATGGCTGCCAATCTTACTGGAGTGAGATGGTATCTTAGGGTGGTTTTGATTTGCATTTCTCTGACTGCCAGAGATGGTGAGCATTTTTTCATGTATCTGTTGATTGATTGTATGTCCTCCTCTGAGAAGTGTCTGTTCAGGTCCTTGGCCCATTTGTTGATTGGGTTATTTGTTGTCTTATTGTCCAATTTTTTGAGTTCTTTGTAAACTCTGGATATTAAGGCTCTATCTGAAGTGTGGGGGGTAAAAATTTGTTCCCATGATGTAGGCTCCCGATTTACTTCTCTTATTGTTTCTCTTGCTGTGAAAAAACTTTTTAGTTTAAGTAAGTCCCATTTGTTGATTCTTGCTATTAACTCTTGTGCTATGGGTGTCCTGTTAAGGAATTTGGAGCCTGATCGAAGTGGGACTTTCCTATGCATCATAGTATATTAAGCAGTATCCTGGCCTCTGTCCACTAGAAGCAAGTAGCATTGACTTTCCTAGTTATGACAACCAAAAATGTCTTCAAATATTGTCAAATATTTCCTGGGAATTTTAAATCACCCCTTGTTGAGAACTACTGGATTCTACTGCATTAGTCAGATTTCTGTTACTGTGACAAAATACCTAAAATAATCAATTTTTTTTAAAAGGTTTATTTTTGGCTTAGTTTCAGAGGTTTTAGGATTGCTTGGCCCCATTGCTTTGGGGCCTATGGGGAAGCAGCACATTATGGTGAGAAGTGCATGGTGGAGTAAAGCCATTCATGCCATGAACAAGAAATGAAAAAGAAGAAAAGGAAAGTGCCAGATTCTTATTATTCCCTTCAAGGGCACACACACCAATAACTTGAAGATCTTCCATTTGACCCTACCTCTTATAGGTTCTATCACCTTCTAATAGCACCTTTTCTTGGAACTAATCCTTTACCATATGGACCTTGGGAGACATTCTAGATCAAAATGATATAGCATCTCAGCCTTCATATTTATTCTTTATTAATATTTCCTATTATTACCAGAGTCTTGATGTATACTATCTTTGACTAATATTTTAAAATTTTGAGAGAAGATGTAAGACTAGCCCTCTAATGCTCAATAGCTGTGTGAATTTAAGGAAATTTTAAAACTCTTATGTTTGTTCAGCTTCATATGTAAAATAGCAGTGGGAAAAATATCACCTACTTTGTATAATTGTTGTTATACATATTGTGTGCTCAGAACAGTGATCAGCAAACATTTTCTATAAAGGGCCAGAGAGTAAATATTTTAGACTTTGTGACTCATATGGGTTTTTTTTTTACTTCTCAGTTCTGTTGTCTTAGTACAAAAGTATTCACACAAAATATGGAAACAAATGGGAGTAGTCATGTTCCAATAAAATTTTATTTACAAAAACAGGTGGTAAGATGGAATTGACCCAAGCCTCTAAATAGTTTGTCACCCATGGTTTAGAACATATCTGGCACATAATAAGTACTTGATTAAGTATTGGTTATTTTTAACATTACTTTTATATATTCTCATAAGTATGAATAAGCAGACATATAATTGAGGAATTAAAGTCCCCAAAGGGCTTTAATGTTTGGTTTTAGTTATTTTCTTCTGTAATAGATGGTGGTTTTCTCTGGCAACCAAAGAACCAAAGAAGAAACTGGGAATCTATATGGACGATAAATAATCCCTGTCCTTATATTAGAAGTCCTATCTCCCTTGAAGAAATGATGAGGAATGATACAGAATCTTGCCTACCAAGTATATACTAGTTTTCTGTAGTGTGTATGAGGGGGGATTCTACAACTACAACCAATTTAAAGATCCAACCTTTACAGTCTAGGATTCTTTGTAAACTTTTATTATTAAATCTAGAGAACTTTGGGCTAATCATAATGACAATTCAGAGTTGGAAGGAAGGAAGTCAAAACTAAGCACTTCTCTAAAGTCTTGATATTTTGTGTGAGAAGAATCACAGAAAATTTTTGGTTGGGTCTGCTCAGCACCCCTTTTCCAAATTTTATCTTCCCTAACCCTGCCCACCATCAGTCTGTAGAATTATGCCCCATTTCTAAAACATGACCAATTTCTTTACCACGGTAGATTTATTCTTGGGTTGAAAACCTTGTTCTACTTGGAAAAATAAGTTTTATCCTGAAAAGTTTTATAAGGGACATAAATAGAAGTGCTTCTGTCTAGATGTTTAAACAAATCCCAACAGGCAAAGTGCTAACTTATGAGTAAATCATTGATTTCTAGTGGTGGAAAGGAAAGGAAATTAATCTGTAACTTTCCTAGAAGGTCAAGAAACTATACTTTCTCTTTCTCTTTGCTAGGGATCCTCTCCCTCCTTTTACTCTAGTTTGTATGAGCATTGGAAGTGGCAATATAGTCAGTATATTCTTATCTCCATCCTGAGACCATATATTTATATTAAGACCTACTCAGAAAAATCTGCTACTGGAATCACCTTTATAACCAGAAAATTAGTCCTTAATCAGTTTAATTTTAGGGAGGATGATCAAAATTAAGAGTTACATTAAAAATTTGTCCCAGCCATTAAAGTATAAAGATAAAGGCTATTTTGTGGCTATTTTCAGGTCAACACTTTTAATATTAGATTATCCTCTCCTTGTTCTCTAAAACTAGGTTATTGCTTTTCATTCATGAAAGTTCAAATCCCTCATTGCCATAATAACTTACAGAGATAAATAGACACAAAGAGTAGTTGCATCACAAAAATGGTAGAATACTGGTATGGAAGTTCTTACATTGCTAGAAAAAGCCTCCAGCTCCTATCTTTTTATAATGCCATAATATGCATCTTCATCCTGGAACTCCAAGGGATCTCATCTCTTAACAGTACACAGATTCTAATGAAAACTCCCAGTGAGTCTACATGACTGGAAATAAAAATAACTTGTAACAGCAGCCATTTTTATGCTCTTTTGTGTCTTTTTGTATGTTGCATGTCTGTTTATTTAGCAAGACTATCAGCTCTTTTCCCTCTTTAAGGCTAGAGATATTATGTATCTTCCCAAAGAAACTAGTTTTCTTCCCAAAGAAACTGTTTCTAGTTTCTTCTTTTTCTGTTTCCTCCTATTATTTTCCTGCTTCTTCCTATTATTTTTCCGGTTATTATCCCAACAGGCAAAGTGCCAACTTATGGGTAAATCATTGATATCTAGTGGTGGGAAGAAAATAATAAATTGAATTGATGCTAGTCCCAATATTCTTTATAAAATCAAATTTTACATTATACCTAAATATGTTTGCTATATGCTATCTTCAGAAATGACAGATGATTTTTTCTTTTTTTTTAAATTTCAGATGTGGATGTTCTACAAGATGTCTTCTAACACAGCAAAAAGAACAGAACAGCTTATCTATTATTTTCTCTAGCATTTGATTTACCTTCTCTAGAGAGGAAGAATCAGCCAGAAATTCCTTAAACCACAGCTATGTATTCACAAAACCAATGTCTGCTGGCAAAATGCTTCATTCCTGAGTTTCTGTCCAAATAAAATTATACCTGTAAGTAGAAACAATCAAGCAAACAAACAACAACAACAACAACAACAACAACAAAACTATGAAGAGTCACAGTGGGACATGACAGTAAGCCAGAAAAATTTGGGTAAGCATATTGCAGTATATATACTCCCCTCCACGACCCATACTCATTTAGGGTAGTGAAATGGGAAATGTGGTGTTATCTCTCAGTCTTTATCTACATATGACACTCTGACAGAACACTAAGACTCATTATATTTAAGTATACAGAGTAACACTACAAGGCTCAAGTTTTTCTCGAGTCTGTGATATTTTGACATTTCAAACTATTAATCTTTAATAGAAAAGATAAATCAAAGGCCGTTATCTTGGAAGTACTTTATTTAGCAATATTCTTAAATTATATCTCATAACTTTGATCCTTACCCAGAAGTCTATACTTGAATCTGAAACTTCTACAAAATTTTAAAGCTTCAACCTTAACTTTTAAAATGGTTAGTAAAGATTTAAGAAATGTAATAGTATATTTTTAAATGCATTCAAGATCAAATTGCTTCATAGTATTTTTTCTAATTAAAAATCTTACATAAGTATTCTTTCTAATCCCAGAGACTATCCTGTGTGTTCTTTCTCATTAGATTTAAGTTGACATATCACTGTATTTCTGTTCTTTGAAAACCATGCTAAATCTTACATTTTATGAAAAGGTTGGGAGAAACTTGTCTTTTTTCTATCAGTTTCTCCCCAAATGTGATTTATTCCCTTGCACTTTCACTTACAGAAAAGCAAATGTTGTTTGTTTCTGTGGAGGGCTGTTGCTATAAATCTCAAATTTTTTGCCCTTTGGAAAATATCATCTAAAGTTTTTATACTCTAAATTAAAATTCAGCTTTTATTGTTCAAAAATTCTAAAATGTAATTATTTCAGTATGTGTATATGATAGTAAACAGGACTAATTTCCATTGAGAACATAAAGTATGACAATTATAGATGTGATTTAAAAGCTTATTATAGGCACACTTCATTTTATTTATTATTTATTATATGGTTTTGTTTTGTTTTACAAATTGTGGCAGTTCTGCATTGTGTAAGTCTATTGATGTCATTTTTCTAGCATATGTGCTCAGTTTATGTCTTTATGCCATATTTTGGCAATTCTATCAATATTTCAAACCTTTTCATTTTTATTATATGTTATGGTAATCTGTTATTGTTGATCTTTGAAGTTAGTACTGTGATTGTTTGGAGGCACCTTGGACCACACCCATATAAGATGATGAATTTAATCAATAAACTCGTGTGTGTTCTGATTCCTTAACAAACCAGCTGCCCCCCTAATCTCTCTTCATCTCTCAGTCTTCCCTATTACCAGAGACTTAGTAATATTGAAATTTGGTCAGTTAATAACCTACAATGGCCTCTAAGTGTTCAAATGAAAGAGTCACATATCTCTCACTTTAAATCAAAAGCTATAAATGATTAGGTTTAGTGGGAAAGTCATGTCAAAAGCCAAGATAGCCTGAAAGCTAGGTCTTTTGTACTAAACAGTCACGTTGTGAATGCAAAAGTTATTGAAGGAAATTAAAAGTGATATTCCAGTAAACACACAAATGATAAGAAAACAAAAAAACCTAATTGTCCTTATGAAGAAATCTTTAGTGGTCTGGACAGAATAAAGAGCCACAATGGTCCCTTAAGCCAAAATCTATTCTAGAAAAGAGGCCTAACTGGCTTCAATTCTATAAAGATAGAGGGGTGAGGAGGATTCAAAGGAAAAGTTTAAAGTTAACAGAGATTGCTTCATGAGGTGTAAGAAGTAATTTACATAACAAAAATTAGGTGCAAGGTGAAGCAGCAAGTGCTAATGTAAAAGCTGCAGCAAATTTTCCAGATCTAGCTAATAGACTTGATGAATGAGACTAAACTAAACAAAGGTATAGACAATATAAACAAAGTAGATGTATATTGGGAGATGTTATCTAGGAGGTTTCATAGCTAGGAACAAGTCATGCCTGGCTGCAAAGTTTCAAGGATAGGCTAACTCTTCTCTTTTGGTATAGGCTAATATAGCTGGTGACTTTAAAGCCATTGATCATTTACTAGTCTGAAAACCCTGCAGTCCTTAAGAATTATACTAAACTACTCTGCCCATGTTCTACAAATGGAACAACAAAGACTAAATGACAATTCTGTATTGGAGATGGAGCAATCAAACTTTTCCAGTTTCCATATCGCTTGTCACCCACTATATAGCAGCCATTAGGCTTGGGTAGAAGTTATCAATCCCCAACTCCAGAGGTTTGCTTATCCCTTCCCATATCTCCCCAACACTCCCACCACTACTACTTCTAGGCCTTAACAAATGAACAGAGCACTTTATCAGTGGAGTCACACTAGCAGACCACAGGTATAATGGTTAAAATAAGACACTGAAATGGAGAGTAGCCATACTAATGGTGTTTCTACCAGCCAATAGGAAAAACATCATAAGGCAATTCTGTCTTATAACAAAAGATACTTCTATTATAATTTAGATGTCAGTCATAGTAAATTACTTGAAGGTCTCTGAATTCACTATGCATTTATCCTAAGTTTCAGTTTCTCCACTGCATTATGGAGAAAATAAATATACCAACTTGTAAAGTAATTTTAAGAATTGTATACATAGACACATGGTAAGCATTCAATAAATGTATCAAAACATACCTCAATCATGGCCCTTAGATTTTAACAAAATTATCATCTTTCTTTAAGCAGACTACATGATTCATAAGGGCAGGAGCCCTGCCCAATTTGTCCTTATATACTAAATATTTAGCAATATTAATAAGTTCTTGGTAAATATTTAAAATGTTCAATATGTCCATAATTTAACATCAGAGTTGAAACTTCTAATGATCATAAGGTAGAATGGGAAAAATAGTGTTATCTTACAAACATTTAAAACATATAAAAATCACATTAAAATCATCATATATAAGTACAAATAGTAAAAATATAATGAAATTATACTTTTCAAGATACATGCTCTGTACTCCCAACAAATCCAAAATTTATATTACCTCTGAACATGAAGGGCAAACAGCACAAATAACAAAGAAAAGAAGCACTCATTCATTATGTAAAAATTAGATCAGGTTGCTCATAATTAGAATTAGAATGTAGGTTTAAGGTCTTTCCTTATCTCCCATGGTTTTCTTTCCCCCCATGGAAGAACTCAAATTTACTTCAGGCATATGTTCTCTTACACGGTATGGTAAGCACTAAAATGTACAAGGATTGGAAAAAAGAATAGCTAGAAAGGGTGATGATTATATACTCCTGAATCTGTTTATTTGTAAGGAACCACTCCCTTGATTATCCACCAAACCTAAATCATTTTGATTTCTTTCGAATATAACCACCTATTTCAAAAGCTTAGTTCTTACATGCTTTCAACAGTAGTAGTCTTTAAATCAATTCATAAGACACTTTTAAATTCCTGGGCACCAAAACTAGCCTTTTGTCTCATAATGAGTTTATTAGTATTGGCCAAAATGACAGATATATATAGATCCAATAAAAATTTTCCATTCAAAATGACAGAACTATAGTTTCTCAATTTTAAATATTATTTGCAAAGTATATAGCCTATGAAGTCTTGCAAAATTAAAATTTTTCATAATAAATTGTGTTAAACCTGAAGAAAAAAACCCTATGCTGGGTGTGGTGGCTCAGGGGGCTGAGGCAGGAGGATTGAGAGTTCAAAGCCAGCCTCAGCAAAAGCAATTCTGTGAGACACTGTCTCTAAATAAAATACAAAATAGGGCTAGGTATGTGGATCAGTGGTAGAGTGCCCCTAAGTTTAATCCCCAGTACAAAAAAAAAAAAAAAAAAAAGAAAGAAAGAAAGAAAAGGAAAAAACATATGATCTCTAAATATGCCAAGAAAACCAAGTTAAAAATAGTATATATTCTCAAACAAACTATTTGCTAAATTCTGCAAAAGGTGAAAATAGTCATTATACTACCTATGTTTTCAAAATGTCCAGTCCTCAAATATCCTTAAAAGTTAATTGTCATTCTTTTCTTACGGCTTTAGTATTTTTTTCATTTTTGAGAATAGTTATTTAAATTTGAATCTCTGGAATGCATTCTGTTTTAAAACTTTAAATGTCCTTGGCATTTAGCATATCATTCATTTAGGTAAATTTAAAAAATCTGAAAAAATTAAAATTTTAACTAAGATTTAAAAAAAACATTGGTGTTATTAAGAGGTTTTAAATCTTCTCTGTAAACTATACAGAACAGATTAATTTTTTGTATAAATAGTTTGGGGTACACAATTTGCAGAATTGAACTAATTTCACATTTCTTTCATGCTTTCCCCTGTCATGTGACAAGACCATTTCTTTACCTAGAGGGATGATCCCTTTTTGATATGAGCTGACCCCCAAAAGCTCCTGCATTAATGCAAGAGGCAAAGTGATTAGGTTTTGAGAGCTGTAACCTAATCAGTTGAATAATCCATTTGCTGCATTAATAATTTAAATGGACTAAATGGGTGGTAACTATAGGAAGGTGGGACATAGCTAGAAGAAGGAGGTCACTGGGGGTGTGTTTGGGGGGGTTTACATTGTGTCCCTGGTACCTCACTTATTCTCTGCTTTCCCTCTGTCATGAGCTGAACAGTTTTCTTTTGCCAAATTCTTCCATCATGATATTCTGTCTTACCTTGGTCCCAGAGCAGTGGAGTTGGTAGACCATGGAGTAAATCTTTGAAACCATGAGTCAGGTGTTTTGTTCACAGTGATGAAAAGCTGATTAACATAGTTCATAAAGTTAGCAGCCTCTGTCATGTGAAGTTGTAGTCCTAAAAAAAAAAAAAGTCACCAAAGGTACTTTGCTCCTTTCTGCTAATTTCAAATAGACATAAAATACCTCTCTGAGAATGGGCTTTCTGGATTTAAGGAGGGAGACAAAAAGTTAATTGCCTATTCTCTAATGCTAACTATAATTCTTGATGAAACATCATGTATTTTTGTGTACAAGAGATATGTAATTAAGTTTTAATATACTGAGTTATTTACACAGTGAACCATGCTGAATGATTTTTGAAAGACTGTGGCTTGTTCTCTTAAAAACATATAGTAATGTACAAATACTATTTACCAACTCTGCTTTGTTCATCTCAACTCCTCAAAGGTCTATACATTGGGAAATAGTTCAGAAGTCCTTCAGTTATAGAAACTCAGCAGTTCAGTTCCTGGGTTGTAGAGATGTCTGCATTCTAATGTCTGGAACTTGTGAATGTATTTATTGTAAAAGGGAACTTTGCAGATGTGGTTAACTTAAAGATCATATCTGCTAGTAGATATCCACTCATGTTCCACTTTGAGTTCAATTGAGTCTAGATGAGCTTGAGGCTTGAGTCAGTTAGTGGCACTCTTACCGAGGGAACCCATACCCCTCACCTCCCACCCCAGGACTTTCAGTCTTAAAAAGAAAAAAAAATTCACAGAGGCCAAGAGAGTTTTATAGATAAGCTCTATCATGGAACAAAATGTCTTCAGAGCACAGTAAAAAAAAAATAATAATTTACCCAACTAATTCTATGAAGCTAGCCTAATACAAATCCCAAAGGTGAAGGTTGCATAAAGTTCATCCAGCTGTGAATATTGATCTCAATTATGAAGTTAGAAAATTCCAAGACAAAAATATTGGTAAACACATTGTGATTACAATATGAGGCCTCCTTCAAAAGCTCATGTGTGAGACAATGCAAGGAAGCTTAGAGATGAAATGATCATGTTATAAAAAGTTAATCAGTGCATTAATTTCCTGATAGGATAAAATTGGTGGTAGCTGCAGGCAGGTAGGGTATTCCCAGAGGAGGTGGGTTCCTGGGGATGTGCCTTTGGGTTTTATATTTTGTCCTTGTTGAGCAGATCTCTAGCTCTGCTTCCTGGTGCCATATTTCCAGCTGCTTTCTTTCACCAACCCCTTCTGTCATGATGTTCTGCCTCAACTTGACCCTGAGAAATGGAGCTCTGAAACCATGAGCCCCAAAATAAACTTTTCCTTCTATAAAATTGTTCTTGTTAGTTCTTTTGGTCACAGCAATAAAAAAGCTGACTAAAACAACACATATTCATTAAAATAACAATAAAATTAAAAAACAATATAGCAATGCAAGAAGTTTGAACATCAGTAAATTTATCATTATAACAATATGTTAACAGAAAAAATATAGTGATTATACATTTAGAAAAGGTATATATGAAAGTATAATCATTAGTAAAGTTTAAATTTGAGAACTTTGCAAGCTATATGTATCACCTTTAAGAAAATCTTCAGCAAGGAAGATACTTAGAGGGGCAATGTCAAAAATTGTAGCTGAGTGGTAGAGCAGTTGCCTAGCATGTGTGAGGCACTGGGTTTGATCCTCAGCACCACATACAAATAAATAAATAAACGTATTGTTTTCCTCATTTCCCTTTCAGATGACTTGTCACTGATATACAGAAATGCCTTTGATTTATGGGTATTGATTTTGTATCCTGCTACTTTGCTGAATTCATTTACTAGTTCTAGAAGTTTTCTGGTGGAATTTTTTGGGTCTTTTAGGTATAGAATCATATTGTTAGCTAATAGTGCTAATTTGAGTTCTTGTTTTCCAATCTGTATCCCTTTAATTTCTTTCCTCTACTCTATTTACAGTAGCCTCAAAAAAAAAAATACTTGGGTATTAACAAAAGAGGTAAAAGACCTCTACAGTGAAAACTACAGAATGCTAAAGAAAGAAATTGAAGAAGACTTTAGAAGATGGAAAGATCTACCTTGTTCTTGGATAGGCAGAATTATTATTGTCAAAATGACCATACTACCAAAAGCACTATACAAATTTAAAGCAATTCTAATCAAAATCCCAATGACATTCCTTATAGAAAAAGCAGTCATGAAATTCACCTGAAAAAATAAGAGATCCAGAATAGCTAAAGCAATCCTTAGCAAGAAGAGTAAAGCAGGTGCAGACCTTAAACTATGCTACAGAGCAATAGTAACAAAAACAGAGTGGTAACCTACATAATTATTGTTATCTTATGTTAGACAAAGTTGCCAAAAACATACACTGGAGAAAGATAGTCTCTTCAACAAATGGTGCTGGGAAAACTGGAAAGCCATGTGCAACAAAATGAAATTAAATCAGTATCTCTCATCTTGCACAAAACTCAACTCAATGTGGATCAAGGACCTAGGTATTAAACCAGAGACACTGTGTCTAATAGAAGAAAAAGTAGGCCCAAATCTCCATCATGTTGAATTAGGCCTCGACTTCCTCAATAAGACCCATATAGCACAAGAATTAAAATATAAAGAATCAATAAATGGGATAGATTCAATCTAAAAGGCTTTTTCTCAGCAAAAGAAACAATCTGTGAGGTGAATAGAGAGCCTACATCTTGGGCGCAAATCTTTACCTCTCACACATCAGATAGAGCACTAATCAATAGGATATATAAAGAACTAAAAAAGATCTAAATAGCTAAAAAAACAAATAACCCAATCAATAAATGGGCCAAGGAACTGAACAGACACTTCTCAGAAGAAGATATACAATTAATCAACAAATATATGAAATTTCTTAACATCTCTAGCAATTAGAGAAATGCAAATCAAAACTACTCTAAGATTTTATCTCACTCCAGTAAGAATGGCAGTTATCAAGAAAACAAACAACAATAAGTGTTGGTGAGGATATGGAGAAAAGGCACACTTATACATTGCTGGTGGGACTGCAAATTGGTGAGTCAATATAGAAAGTGGTATAGAGATTCCTTAGAATGCTGGGAATGGAGTCATCATTTGACCCAGCTATCCCTTCTTCTCAGTCTATAACCAAAAGACTTAAAAACAGCATACTACAGGAACACAGTCACATCAATGTTTATAGCAGCACAATTCACTGTAGTTAAATTGTGCAACCAACCTGGATGTCCTTCAGTAGATGAATGGATAAAGAAAATGTTGTACATATACACAACGGAATATTACTCAGCATCAAAAGAGAATAAAAATATGGCATTTCCAGGTAAATGGATGGAATTAGAGAAGATAATGCTAATTCTGGAGTTAGAGAATATAATGCTAATTAGCCAATCCCAAAAAACCAAATGCCAAATGTTTTCTCTGATATAAGGATGCTAATTCATAATGGGGTTGGTGTGATGAAGCATGGAAGGATTAGGTGAACTCTAGATAGGGCAAAGGTGTGGGAACATGAGGGAGGGGACATGGGGTTAGAAAAGATGGTGGAATGAGATAGACATTATTACCCTAATTACATGTATAAACACAAAAATGGTGTGACTATACTTTGTGTACAATCAGAGATGAAAAATTGTGTTCTATATGGGTAATATGAATTGTAATGCATTCTGCTGTCATATATAACATATTATATTAAAAATAAATAAATATTATCAAGAAAAAGAGAATCTTAAAAAAATAAATAAACGTGTGGCATCCATCTACAAATATATATATATGAATGAAAGGGCAAATCATTTAAAAAATAAACCATGGTTACAAACACTAAAAAGAGGGAAAAAATCCTCAGTATTGGAAGATGACATGAATGTCAATATAAGAAAATTAACTAATAAATGGTTAGTAATAATAGAGTTCACCAAGATATACAGATACAAAGTCAACATGTGAAAACAAGTAGTTTGCTTACACATGAGAAATAATAACTAGAAAATAGGAAAAAATCCCTTCTTACAATTGTGAAAAGAAACTGAAAATCACTTCTCATAATAATTATAAAATTCTGTGGATCTATGTAAACAAAATTATGAACATCACCTACGATCTATAAATACCAAGTTCCAAGTGCACACGTATTTAATTCAAGCTATCTTAACCAATTAAAATCAGTGGCTCATGCACTAAGAATGATTTAGTTGGGTTTAGGTACAACTGGGCCTAGGGATTCAAGAAGTTTCCTGGGTTTTTCATGATGTTGGACATCTACTGTTTTTGTCTTGAGCTCCTATTGGGGACTGCTCTTCCTCCCTAAATCCAGTTGTGTAATTCAAACAAAACCACCAATCATAGTGCTCACCTCATGTTTGCATTTTGAGGACAAAATGTAGTTCATAAAATACCTGAAGTAAATGTTTGTGTACTGTGTAGAAATCCATTTTCTTGAATGGCATTCCTGTATCAGCGGGACAGCTATGCACAGGAGTTCTTCAACACATGGTCTCCTGTTAGCCAGCTGAGATGCAGACCCATGGGAGCAATGGCAAGAAAGAAGGGCTGAGCGGTTTCCATGTGGTGTTGGAAGACATGCTACTTTTCCCTAAGGGCAGGGGACAACCTAATGACCATGGCACAATCAATGACATCTCTGTACTGAGAGTGACCTGCCGGGGAGCCCAGGCTGATCATTTCACAGGGACATCTCTGGCCCCTGGGAGCCAGTTTCAGGTCCAGGTTGACTGGGAGCGGAGGTTTGATCACATGCAGTAGCATTCAGGGCAGCATCTCATCACAGCAGTGGCTGATAGTCTATTTGGGTTGAAGACAACATCATGGGAGTTAGGGAGACTCTGGAGTGTAATTGAGCTGGACAGCCCCTTTGTGACTGCAGAACAAGTAGCTACCATTGAGCAGAGTGTCAATGAAAAAATCAGAGATCAGTTGCCTGTGAGTGTTCAAGAACTGAGCCTGGATGATCCTGAGGTGGAGAAGGTGAGAGGCTCAGGATTACCAGATGATCATGCTGGACCCATTCAAGATGTTACCATTGAGGGTGTTGATTCTAACAGGTGCTGTGGGACTCATGTAAACAATCTCAGTTACCTTCAGATCATAAAGATTCTGGTTACTGAGAAGGGGAAAAAGAATAAAACCAACCTGATATTTCTGGCTGGGAACCAGGTGCTCAAGTGAATGGAGAGAAGTCACGGAACTGAAAATGCACTGACCACTCTGCTTAAGTGTGGAACATAAGATCATGTGGAAGCAGTGAAAAAGCTCCAGAACTACTCCAAATTCTTGCAGAAAAATAACCTGAATCTGCTCAGAGACCTGGCTGTGCACATTGTTCACTGTCTCAGGAATAGCCCAGACTAGGGAGGTGCGGTCATACAATACAGGAAGGAGGGAGATTCAGAGTTCATGAATATCATTGCCAGTGAAATTGGGTCAGAGGAGACCCTCCTCTTCCTAACTGTGGGAGACGAGAAAGGTGCTGGGCTCTTCTTACTGGCAGGGCCAGCGGAGGCTGTGGAAACCTGAGGTCCAGGGTGGCTGAGGTCCTGGAAGGCAAAAAGAGCAGGGAAGAAAGGCCGCTTCCAGGGCAAGGCCACCAAGATGAGCCAGCGGGGCAGAGGTGCAGGTACTTCTATAAGACTATGTCAGCACGCAGAGCACTGAGGAGCGGGAACTCAGGGTGCCCACTCCTTCTGACCCTGGAAGGAGTCTCATGGACATTAAAATAATGTGACTCAAAATGGTTCTACTACCACTTAAATTTATATGACTAATTTGTACTGTATACTCTAGTGTGCTTGTGTGATTAGCATCTGTTTGTGAATAAGTAGCTTTCTGACTTGGTGTATTGGGCATAAAAAAAAAAAGAAATCCATTTTCTTCCCCCCCTATTTCCTTAATATCATTTACTGAGTATTCCCCTTTCCCCATAATCTGCATTGCCAATCTCAAATTAAATTTTTTTGCATGAGCTTCTTTCTGGTTTCTCTTGTGTTCCTGTGTTACATTCAGTAATCAGTTAATTACACCATTAATAGATTTCCTCTTTCCCCTTTTTCCAACTATTTCTCTAGTCTTATATTCTTTAGTTAAAACTCTTATATTCTCATTAAGTGAGTGATGTTTTGGGAAAACTTCTTATGGTTCTGGTTTGAGTTTCTTATTCCAATCAAAGCTTAGTATAGAACAGAATAGGCAATGGAGAGTCTATATGCATAGCAGGAAAACAAGGATTTGCAATCCCAGTGAAATATTATAAAGGGGTTCAGAATTCTACTATACTGTAAATTTGGAGGTTAAAGGCAAATTTTATATAAAGTTTTCAGAGACACAATAACTTGCCTCTCATCTGGGTTACATGTGGATTTACAAAAATCCCAAGTTGCTTTGAATGTAAATTGTTTAACCTTAATTCTTTGCATATTATCCTGACAAATTTTGGTGTCTAACTCAACTTATTTCACTATAAAAGAGATTTTATTTTAACATTCTTTCACTAGTTATTATTTTCCCAAGTTATTAGGGAGTTCATTTATAGAAAAATAGTATCAGTTTTCAAATGGCTAAAAATATAAAGTGATATATATTGCACGTGATTGTGTGAGGCAAAGTGGTAAGCTCTCTAATGGATCTCTAAAAACAGTCTCTAAAAACCAAAAGTTACTTCTCTCTATATATATAAATATATGTAATATAGTTATATATGGTCATTATATAATTAGTTCCCTTATTAGAATCTAAGCTCCTTGAGAGCAGAATCTGATTTGATTAACTTTTTATTTCTGTATAGTGATAATTTCACTGTGTTATAAATATTCCCAATTTCTTAGGAGTTAGGCATTCTTTCTCTTGTATTCTAATACTGTACATGACACATGTATACTCGACATAGTAAGTTATTCCTTTATTTATCTCTCAGAAAACAGAGAACTTTTTGGAGGAAAATTGTCAAATCTTTTTGGTTGTTTAGTTTCTAAGAACCTACTGATTTTAAATGTCCATCAAATATATTTGTTGTGAAAAATATACACATAATATTTGTTGAATGAATGGGTATAGTATAAAGGAAGGAGGCAGGCAGACTTGAGTTCGAACACAAGTCTGTCACTTGTGATGCAGTATATTCAAAGTCTAAGTGTCCTCATTTGTAAGTAGGAAGATTATCCTTTAAATTTCTGAAAGCACGTTATAGAACAGAAGTTTTTCATAAAATCCTATTCTAAGCAATGACTGCTCTTATTTTCCTTTTCTATCTTGCTTTTCCCATTGTCCTCCCATACTTTCTTATCATGCTGTTCTTATTCTTTTTCCTCAGTTCTGTTAATTGCTAACCAAAAAAAATCTCTTGCTTTCTATCATAATTATGAAATTCTTGCTACATCTTTTGGAGTGTTTGTATAGGGGGGAGTGGTAAGGTAGTGAAGATATGTAGGGTGTAATGTAAATATGAAGACTGAGGCATTCCTTAGTGACTTAAGCATTCTAATACTGGCAGAATAGAGCATAACAACTCTTAAATAGGGGCAGTTAAACCCAAGACCTCACTTTACTACTAATGCCTTATAACCCCAACAACATTTATATCAATTTGCGGAAATGTATCTTTAAAAATGTGTTGAAAGAGTTAAGTGTTAAGAAGTAATTTTTTTTAGTGTTTATTTTTTAGTTTTCGGTGGACACAACATCTTTATTTCGAGTGGCCACTGCTTGTTGGAGAATATATGTGATTAACTATTGGAACACTGTTAACCTGTACTATTTTTCTTATGTGAAGTTGATCTGTATGGAATACTTATTAGTTGTCGCTACATCACTTTACATAAGATTCATGTATAAATTTAAAAATGTTTCCGCTTCCATGTTTATAGCAATTTGTACACCTTACTGGTGTTTAGATACCTGATTCAATAGTTTTCTTAATTCTGAACGTCTCTTACATATCATCCTTAAGGTAGCTTTAAAGTTTAATGAGGTCAAGGCTTTACGCTTTTTTTTTTCATTAGGACTAACCTATTTTGCTTAGATTCTGCCAAAGACTTCTATCTAGTCAAAGTAAGGCATCTAGTGTGGAAAGCAGGCTGCACGTGCCAAGGAAATATAAATTAAAATCCACAAGACTTTAAATTAAAGTCTATTAGAAACTGTATATCAGATTCATGTCTTATAAACAATGTCATTTTCAAATTGAAAATACAGTACATTCTTTATGCATTGTATTTTTGATAAAGTCTCTTATTTTTATTTTTTTGTGATAGATTACTATTTAAGTTCCCTAAACATTTCAACTTCTTATTTTGGCAGGAATTATTTTCCTTTATAAACTGAAGGGCAATTATTTTTTCCATCTTAGTCCTTTCAAGAAGAAAAACTTTTTTTTTAACCTATCCAGGCCTTCCTGTTGGCCTTGAGACTCATTTGTTCACCCCAATGCCTGAGTACTGGAGCAATATTTGTAAGAATATGGCTCTGGGGAGTGTTATGTTGAGTGACAAGTCATAGAGAATGAGGGTTTTATTGAAGCATCTGAACTGCATTTAATTTTTCGTGTCCGCTTTATTTGTTCCTTGTAGCTCTCAGGTTACTGAATTTTGTGGGCTTTAGTTGGGTCTTTGGAACTTCACGCGTTTGGTAATAAGAAACATAATCTGCTTTTTCCGGTAGGATGATAAATCCTCATTTATATTAAGGGTGGCTAATTCGAAAGTGTTTTACATAGTATTTTTCTAAACAAATTCTCCCTTTGAGCCCTGGCGTTGCTGTTGCTTAAGGCGGCCTCTGGTGACCTGCCTTGGCAACCCGTACCCATTTCTCAAGAATCCAGATGACCCAGTGTGGCCTTGTAATGCTGCCACCACGCCAGACCCTCTAGCTTGCTTTCCCTTCCACCACTCAGGATCAGGATTCCATCCTGCTGCCTCAGCCGTCTGCGACAGCGACATCCCCTCCAATCTCCAACCCTCCCGCGGCTCCCCCCTCGGCGCGTCTCGCCGCGCCAGACAGCGGGTAACCGCCGCCTCCGCCGGGGCATCCCGGCTCCGTAGGCCTAAAGCGCTCCAGACACCTGCCTCTCACTGGCCACCGCCGCTGCCCCTCACCCCGCAGTCCCCTCGACAATTGGCCCCAGGCCGTCATTCGTCATCTTCGGGCCTCTCCTCGAGTCCCGCCTCCATCCTCGGGTCATTTAAGTTTATCACAAATAAATAAATAAAGGAGGAAATAGAAATGCGTAGAAAGTAAAAGCAGTTGGGAGGGGGTGGGGGCGTGGAGAAAATGGGGCGGGGCGGAGGAGTAAACAACCAAACTTGATTGTGTCAGTGTTGACCAATCAGGGTTCACTCCAGTCCCGTCTGACGGGCTCTGTCGACCAATAGTTTTCCATCTGTCGGATCACTGAACGACGAGATGCGACTGACCTCTCCAGAGTGGGCGAAGGTGCGGCAGAGCCGGGGAGGGAGTGGGAGGACTGTCTGCCAATCGTCTACTAACAATACTTTGAGCGAAGTTTCCGCTCCCCAATGGATGTTTAAGATAGCGGATTGGGTCTCTCCTAGCCCAATCGAACAAGGTAGAGATGAGGGAAGGGGTAGTTGGGGGCGGGGACAGAAAGGGGAGGAGGAAGAGTGCATTTTGTTTATGGGCGGCAACCTCACGAGGGGCGTCCTATTCTTATTGGCTCACTGAAGCTAAGAGTGGCATGAGCGCAACCAAATAGTGGTGAAAGCTAGAGGTTCGCGGCATGAGGCGCCCAATGTGGGCCTTCTGCCGAAGAAGTAGGGGCGGGGGGAAGTTTAGGAGTTGAGGAAAGAAGATTAAAGAGCGCAAGGAGGTAACGCCAAAAACTCTAATTTGTTGTGGGGCCGGGGGGAGAGATGGGTGTGTGCGTGCCGAGGGGGGCCAGGCGTCTGTTAGGCGCTGGAGTGGGGGGCGGCGGAACTGAGAAGGCAGGGAGCGGGGTGGGGCTGGGGGGAGCGAGTTACGGAGCAGCGAGCCTGCGGGCCGTCCGCCGGCCCAGCGCGCGTCCCGCGCCCCGCCCCGAGCGCGCCCCCTCCTCCGGACGCCCCTCCTCGCGCCCAGCTGCGGCCTCACCCGACCCGGCGGGGAGGGTCTCTGGGTGCCTGGAGCGGGCGGGGCGTCCCGCATCTGGAAACGTGTCTTCTGCCTTCTTCTCTTTACTCCCTGCGCCTGGAGCTGCCGCTTCCAAGAAGAGGAGCTGAGGGGGACTAGCCAGGGCTCCGGAGCTGCTAGAGGCGCCCGCTTGTCTTCCGTCCCCTCCCTCCTCGCCCTCCCCCGCTTGCCGTGGCTCTCGCGGTCTCTGGAGCGTCTTCAGAGAACTGGGGGGCGGGAGGTGTCCTGGCCCCAGAGCGGCTGGACGCCTCTCCAGACGCCGGAGCTACCGGCCCTCGCCTGCTTCGCTTCCAGGACTAGAGAGTGGAGGGGGCTTGGGAAAGGGAGACCCATCTTTCCTTTTTCTCCTTCTTTGGGCCACTTTGGAAACATTAAAAGACGTTGACGCTTTTTGATATCTGAGATAAAACGGTTTGAAGGCTTTTGAAAGTTTCTGTGCGCTCCCTTACATTGTTTAATGCATTCCTGTCTGTGTGGCTCTTCAGGTCCTTCCCCAATCGCGAAGCCGTTACCCTTTTTTAAGGATGCTAGAGAGGCAGGAGGCAGGAATTTTCTAAAAGTTCTATTGATAAACACACTTGCAGAAGCATATGCTAGGCACACACACAAACTATAAACATTAGCGAAAAACACAATATGGCGTACAGCTACACTACCTAGCGCGCGGTAATCCGCTGATCTCTTACTCTCAACCAGGTTGAAAGAGGTCAGTAGCAGGATGACAGCTCTCACAATAAAAATCTGAATGAAACAGGAAGTAATTTTGAAGCTTGTGGGTGTAGTTCTGTTCTGAGAGTCAGCATTGGCCCAAGCTAAGTTGAACGTGTTACCTTTCTAGAAATGTGAAAATTATCTTCATTATGTTTATCATTAAAAATACAGAAATGCTGAAATGGCATTTTCTAGCTGGAGGCCAAGTGTAAATTTCAGCTGTTAATATTGGAGGCCACTCATTCCCCCAGTGTTTTCAAGTGAACTCTGTTCTAAAGTTACTGTTGTAACTTGTTGCCATTGAAAGTTTTAGGCACATAACTATCTTTTTGTAAATAAATTCTATACATGCAAATACTGAATTTAACTTAAATTCGTAAACGATTCAATTTCATTCTGTTTCTGCTCCTAATCTCTTTGCCATCTTGTGGAAATAGACTCCACCCTTACCCTACTTACCCTCGTGTAGATTTGACCAGTCAAGATTTGACTTTTGTGTATTTTTGCTTTACAACTGGGACTGTCTATATTTCTAGGAAAAGAAAAAAAACTGCTTAAGTTGATTTTCATGCACTTAATCTTTGTCATTCTTAGCCAGAATATATCAGAATCACATATCAAAACACAAACAGTACATGATAATATTCCTGTGCCATCTCTTGACTTCTATTCTCCCTAGAAAGGTTTGAAGATGTCCTTGAAAATGTTCTGATGTTACAGTTCTTTGCTCAAGTTTTAATTTCCCAGATTGGGGGCTGGGAATGTGGCTCAGTCGGTAGCGCGCTCGTGTGGCATGCGTGCGGCCTGGGTTCGATCCTCAGCACCATATACCAGCAAAGATGTTGTGTCTGCCAAGAACTAAAAAAATAAATAAATATTAAAAAAAATTTCCCAGATTGGGGGTGTGATTTCCATTGGGCTCAGTTTTGAAAAAGTTTAGATTTGAGAACACGGTGCTGAAGTAATCAAGCGAGAAGAAGAAAAGTGAGTTTTTAAGAAAAGCAATAGCTTATTTAAATGAGTTGGGCAGTTGGATACTTCTGGTGTTGTGGTTTCATATCTTAAAAGACAGTGAAATACAGGCTTTTGCATATGAGGATTAGGTGGCAAACTTACTGTCTAACAGCCTTCAAATCAGCATACCCTTTCATGGTGAGGTTCCAATTTTAACAGATCTAAAGAAAATTTGAGACTAAAAATTGTCAAATTTTATTCATTTCCAGGAAGAAGTCTTAATCCTTACCCATCTAGGCCAGTGTTTTAAGACTACTACTATACCAAGAAGATACAAATATAGATCATTTACACCACTAGCTATATGAGAAGCAAGATGAAATTAAAGTAAATAATTGAGGAAGGAGAAAATTTGCATGTGAGAAATTTTTTGGTGGTGGTGGTGGGGGATAATTGTGATGTCAGTTTCCTACATAGTTAGGATGGAAAGTTGAGACCCACCAATATCCAGCTCCTCTTTCTGTCAGTTTAATAAGAATTTGACTACTTGGATAAGGAAGAAAATCTAAGGGAAAAGCAATTTTAAATGAATTATTTTTGTCTCATTAGCGAAAGTCTTCAGAAGGCTTTCTGATAAAATTGGATTTCCTAGAAAAATGGCTAGACCAAATAATTACTTTAATTTAGAAGAGCAATAGGACTATAACCAAATTCCTGTGAAGGATCTATAATTTATGAATGAATTTCAAATTATCCCAAATATCTTCAGAATAAGTGATAAGGAGACACTTTAAAACATTTGGAATGTGGAAGTGTAACAAAATGGATTCTGTTTTATTCTCTGAAATAATCATGTTTTTCTGTAGTGGATGGTTAAATCATCAAATTGTTAAAGACATTGTTAGACACTTGGGATATTGACAGTGAATAATACAGAAATTGCCTGCCCTTGTGGAACTTACATTGTAATATTACATACAGTTTGTGTACTCTGCTTTGCTAGGAGGTGAGGTTTTTGGGTGGAACTTTAAACTCTAGCTGCTTTCTTATTTTAGGAACTATGATTTGAAAGATCTTAGAGAAGTTTCAAGGAGAGAAAGGTGTATACCAATTGCAAATTATAGGAAAGGGAGAGTTTAGTTTATTTATATTTGTACCTTTTGTTATTGTCATGAAACATCTCCATATATTTCAGTAAGTCTTTTTGACAGATAGGGGTTTTATATTTTTCACAATTTTAACCATTTTTTAAAAATAAATAAAAATGTTGCTTTATATTTAAAAATATCTTGTGTCCTGAAATTTACTGTAAATTTCAAATGTAGCATTGTCTTGTTAGCAAAGTTTGGTAAAACAACTGCTACAATATCTTAATTTTTGGTTAAGATTTGTTTTAGGAATATATCTGAAAAATCAAATGCCTCAATCTTTTTAGTTGTGGTTTAAACAAAATAAGATGAAAATTGTAATTAATTTACAGTTGGCATTAAAGAGCTAGAAAAAGAGAGACTGAAGAAAAAAAAAAAGAAGAAACTTTGTTATTTAAACCTTTTTTAAAAAACTCCAGAAGCATTTGATTGGCACATCTCTGATTTAATAGACCATTTGTAATGCAAGAGGAACATTACAGAAGATTTTAGCATTACTTTAATCATTTCATCTGTAGGTGGAAAAATCCTAGGTTCTAACAGAAGGAAACTTGGTGCCTCACAAATGAGTGTATGTGAGTTTGTGGCTTCATGTAGTGGGTATCTCACCTTTCTAAAACCTAGTTCATGCTTTTATTTTGGTTAATGGATAATGAACTCAGGTGCACTTGAGCACTGAGCTACATCCCTAGCCAATTTTGTATTTTATGTAAAGACAGGGTCTCACTGAGTTGCATAGCATCCAGCTAAATTGCTGAGGCTGACTTTGAACTTGCTCCTGCCTCTGCCTACTGAGCCACTGGGATTAGAGCCTCTGGGATTAGAGCTGCTGGGATTAGAGCTATTGGGATTACAGGCATTCACCATGCAGGGCAGTAGTTCACTCTTCCTAAAGAACAAGTACTGATTTTTATTTTTCTCTATCATTGAGAGTCTTACTTTGTTAACCAAATACAAGTTTAGTTCTTAAATGGGATAGTTTATTTTATACACACTCTTCCTTCTCCCAGTTCCCCCATCCTCTGATGCTGGGTTTGTATCTCCATGTGTATATTAGGATCTCTCCTTATGCTAATATGTAGCAGAATGAACCTCCATACTAATGAATTTTAGAGGATTTGTCATCATAAGAAAGCTATAAATATGAAGATTCAGGAGGATATGAAGACTTTACAACATGAAATGAATTGCTTTAGCTGAATTTTTTTTTTAAAAGGCAAAGTGGAAGAATGGTTAATAGAATGATAAAAACTAAGAACGTTACCTAATTATAACAAGGGTGGTTAAACAATGTGTGTTTATGTATGTATGAGAATATATTTATAAATGAGCAGTTTCTAAATAAAGATATTTTGGTACTGAATAAATAATTTCAGTTCTGCCCTGTGGTCCTTGATATGGAATGTGTTCAAAGTTCCCAGGTAATTTTGTTTAACATGCTTTGTTACCAGAACTTTCCTATGAGTAACATAAAACAAAAATTAGTAAAATCTTTGTAAATTTTTTATTGGGAGGATGATTAGCATGCTATTTTGGAAGTTTTCTTCAAGTGTGATTACCAAGCTGTGCATAAATAAATACGATCTGAAATGAGAAGTTCATAGTACCTGAATCCACATAAGATAGATGAATGTTTCAAAACGAGTTATTCATAGTTCAAAAGATAAAATCCTGACATCTGTCAAGCTTTTTATAGTAATAAAATAAGCATGACTAATTCTATTAATATTCATATTTGTAAGGTAAGTCTAAGCATGTGTACAGTGCATTTTAAGTCAAAATTTGGGGTGTTATTGGCTAGACACAGTCATTTCTTTGCCAGAGATACTAGGCTGTGTGAGGGCTAACCATCTGTCAACTGGTGATAGAGACAAAGAAAGGTTTTAATATACTAGTTTAAAATGTCCACAAACTTGTTTTGAACTGTATTGTCATTTTGTTTGGCCTTCATACTCTATGTTGAATATGCACTGGGTCAGTCACCCCACTTTGTTTAATGAACAAACGATTCAAGGTCTAGATAAGGTTATTGTCACAGCTGATGGGTTCTAGATGCAAGTTAAAATATGTTTTGATTTTGCTTTCATGTAATGATCAAAAATTCACAAGTGGACTGACCACCCACTAGCAATTATACAGTTTCAGGCAAGCTTATTTTATCGTCCCATTCTTGATTTTGGGTGTCTTAATTTTTGTGCTTTATAGATTCAAGCCTTATATTTCAGTCTCATTCCTGAGCTGTTTGGGGGGAAAAAATGTAGCAACAGGATTCCAGATTGCCTGTTTTAGGTACAATATGGTGTGATGTGAAATTGAAACAGCAGATTGGTGAGAAACTTTAGTTTCAAACAAATATAAACTAGTTTGTTTAGTGAAGTTGTACACAAAACAGTAGTCTCTATTGACAGAGCAATTTTTTTGTTGTTTTTTCAGTAATTTCCATGTTATGAGGTTACTTTGGTTCTTTGGGCCAGAAGTTTATTTCTAAGATGTTATATAACAAGAATAAGTTCTAATATTGCTGATTGCAATAATATAGTTAGATATGGCAGGCCATGGAATTATTTATAGCAGCGCTAATTATATCAATAAAAATAGCAATATTAATACTGTGTCAAAATCCATTCTTGACAGTATAAGGTAAACAAAGCTATAGTCAAAGCAGGCAGCCTGTCTTTACTGTCAGCTCATGAATATACACTTCAGGAAAAATATACACACAGTTTAGAGAGTTAGGTGTACTGATTTAATCTCTTCAATTTTGACATTTTTTTTTTTTAGAGGTGTTCTTTCTAATTCGACATAAGATTAAAAAGATCTGGGTTTGTAGTTTTAAAATTCTTGGGATCCATTATCTTACTGTCATTGGTAAATTTCTAAAGATTTACTTATTTATACTGCACTGCTTTATAAATTATCAGAAATTCATTTTATGTGTACCTTTATTCTTGGAACACAGGTTACCATTGCAAAAGAACCTCTAACAATTTACAAAATAAAAAACATAGCTACCATATTCTACTTCCCTTCTCTCTCTATCTCTATTTCTCTCTCTCTTTCTCTCTCCCTCCCCCCCATACACACACACACCAAAATAAATCACTGGCTTCCTTTAGATATGAAAAAATGTGCTTTACCATAGTTTGATTCAAGGAAAACTTCAAATTTTCTTTTAAGTTTTTATTTTTTCTAATCAGTTTTTTTTAAAAAAAATTTTATTGTATTTTAAACTTACTTTCCTAAGATTATGTAATTAAAGAGGTAGAAGTCTTTACGTAAATTTTTAACTTGAGGGTAAAACATCTTTTTAATCTCATATATTAAATTGAATTCTTTCATTTTATTGCACATTGTCAAAATCTTGGGTGTAAGAGTGAGTTAGTAGAGGTTGATCTAAATTGAGTGGTGCCACTAACTAGTGGTATGATTTGGGGCATGTCATATAGTTGTGTGGATCTCTGCTATATGTCCCTGATGTTTTCATCAACATTTGAATCTTTTTAGTTGCAGGCAGTGATACTGGTTGGTGAAGTTTAGACTATCAGGAAAAACTAAAGTATTCACATGTAAAATATTTGACTTTGCTTTTTTCTTTTAGTTTTTTTGATAGTTTTTATTTTAATGATACCTGCTTTTAAAGTAAGCAGAATACAACAGACACTAGTATTGCTGTATGTGTAAACGTGGCTGTATAACCAATGTGATCCTGCAATCTGTACACGTTGAAAAATGAGAATTCATACCCCATTTGAATCAAATGTATGATATGTCAAGATCCTTGTATTGTCTTGAGCAACTAATAAAAAATAAAGTAAGCATAATTTATAACTATCTATAGTTATGCACTGCAGATACAATATTAAGTGCTTATAATCCCTTGCATTTGGTAAATATAATAACTTTATTAGTTTACATGAATTTTTCACCAACTCACCTTAACTCAGGAAGCTATATTAGTAACTGAATTTATAAACTTAATACTTTGCATCTCATCCAGCATAAAGTTGCCTAAGGAAAATAATGATAATAATGAATTCACTCATTTTATAATTCCATAAAATACATAGTTCAATAAATATGTCTCCAAAGGAAGAAAGTGAACTTGGTTTTTGTACCTCTCTTGTTTAGGTGGTAAGTAAATATACTTTGAGTCATCAAGAACTATCTCTATATGGATCTTAGAAAATTTGGAATTTGGAATTTTAACTACTGATTTGATTTTTGATTCTATATTATACCCATTCAGAAGTAGATTCTCTTAGAAGGAATGGTAATGCAGACAAATTTGCCTATTTATTTTGATATGGGATACTGGAAAGAATCTGTGTTAGAATAGACTTTGCACACACTGTCCTGTCATATATAGAAAAAACAACTGTATGCAATTTGTGTGGACATACTTTATGGATCTATATTTATGACAACCTCAATGTTTTCAGTTAAAGTTTCACTTAGGTTATTTTAATTGATTCATTTCTTTTACTATTATAAATGGTTATGAGAAGCTAAAATGTATCAAATGCTACTTATTCACAAGTAGAAACAGAAATCTGCAGAAATTTATATAAATCTGGATCCTCTGCCTTTCCTACATCTGTCCGACATCTACCCACAGCCTCAGATGTTCCTGGTACTGATCATACAACATTTTATAAATCACCCCACAGAATATTTTGTAAATTCTATAATATATTAGGGAATATAAAACTAGCCTATTAAGTGTCTAGTTAATAGAAGTTGCAAAAAATTTGAGATCAATTCATTTGGGACAAAAAGTGGTATGAGTGTTTCAGTACATGCACATAATGAGAAAGATATTCTAAATGAGCTTAAGTGAAACTGATTTGGGAGTGTTGACTGAAACCTAGCATGTGTATTGAGGAATTCCTGTGGACTGTTTTCTACAGACTTTGGTGTCAAAAACACTAGCACCATTTTTAGAGGGAAGTACAGTGAAAAGAAAATTAAATGCATTTAAACAGTAGTCAACTTTTTATTGTGAGCTTACATTGAATAAAATATTGGTTATATCTGTATTTTTTAAAGTTAGTTCCACAATCATAGTAGTTGGATACCTTTATTATGCCAATTTCAATGATAAGTTAAGGTTTAGAAAGAATAATTAAATGTCTTATTCAAAGTCACATAGCTAGTATGTAACAGATGGGAATTCAAACTCAAGACCAGCTCTAGAGGACATAAATTTAATTACTTCCCAATCAAGACACTATTTTGGGTCTGTTTTCCCTCAGAACTTGTTCAGATTAGTACTGGTAATTTTATTTAAAGAAAGGCATATTTGATTTGGAGAAGATTCTAGAGAAGGGCACAAAGTCAGAGAGTTTAAAGTGGGAGGAAGAAGGGTTGCTATGGGAGAGTCTGGTTTTTACAATTTAACTCTCCAGTCTAGATTTAAAAATGCTGAGGGAATTTGTGCAAAGGTTTTACAGAGAATGGATTCAGTAGCTGCCTTCTGATGTGGTGCCATAGATAATGTAGAACTGGGTAACATGTTAAAGCAGGCTATGGAAATTGTGAGTAGGAGCAGGTCAAAGGAAAGGTTAAATTCTGGGAGTACTGGGAAGGTAGAAGTCAAAAAGAAAAACTAAATCAAACCAGACTGAATAATCAAGAACTAAGTATCATAGGGAAACAGGATGTGGTAGAACAGAAATAGCATATTCAAACTAGTAGATCCTACTGACTTTGGAAGGCCCTTATGTTTATTGTTTGTTGTTTGTGCCCTTTTATTTGTTTCAAAAACCAAGAGCTGGCATAAATATGGGCCATGTAGTGTTTGTGGTACAGAGATTGCTATGCTTTTGGCACAGAAAACACAAGAATCAATAGTAGCCTAAATTTATGCATGTTTAAGCATATTACAAAGTCTCTAATTTAGTACAACAAACTGGTAAACCAATTTTTGAGTGCCTATTTTGTGCCATCCAATTTTGAACTGTTCTTAGGGGCATTTAAAAATGTCTATTCGGAATTTAGCTTTCAAATACAAGAGAATATTTGTTAGCTTTCCTGAGGGTTTGATGGATATGAGGAAGAAATAACTTATATCTTAATTTTAATTGGTTCATTATGTAATTTAGCCTTTGATCTCTTCCCTTGTGTATGGATTTTAAAACAGGCTCCTCCAAGATTAGCATGGAACATAGTCTAGACTTTGCTCACGTAGTTTTTTTTTTAAACTTAGTATGTTACTATAATGAAAGAAAAGTTTAATTTTATTTGATAGTATATCTCAAAGCAAGTATTTATAGTTGTGTATCCTTTATCTACAAGGTACTAAAGATTTCAGAGGTTTTTAAGAGATAATATTTATTTTTGAACTATGTTACATATGTTAATATGAAAGAATGAAAATGCTTTACCATCACTTACATTACTTGTCACAATATCTCTGATATTTTATTCAGACTTATTTTTAGTGCATTGTGGTATATAGTGCAAGGATGATTTTGCAGGCTTCATATGGTTATATCACTGAAAAAATATATTGTGAAATTTATATTGTGAAAGTCATCAACTTTCAATTCTAGCATGATAAGTTTTCCTCTTCAGGTTCATTTTTAGATCTAATCTTTATTTTTGTTCTTTTGATATCCTATGGTACTTAGTCTTCTTAACAGCTATGTTGTTTATATCTCACCATCCTTTATATATGTGGCCCTTAGATATAGTCCCTTGAAAACTTGTACTCTTAATCTTTCTTGTTCTAGAGCATGACATAGAGGGGTCTTTTGAGCTGAGAAGCAAAACAGGAAAAAGTGAACAGGATTCCAGATCCTTCCAATTCACATATTCTATATGACAGTCTCAACATTTGTAGCAAAGTTACAATTTGAAACAAAGTGTATATGAGGCAAAAATAAATAGTAGTGTTTTTTCTGTACATTTGGGTTATGCATATCTTTTATATGTGTAATGATGACACTTTCTATTTTATGTGTGATGATGAGTTTTATTATGCAAAAATAGATGGTTCTAGTATAAAGTGAATTTGATTCATTTTGGTGTTCTGTGTGCAGCTTAACTCACAACTCAAAGTCTTTGAGATTTTTCACTTAGGAAACGTAACAGACTTATACCACACTATTTTTTTTAAAATTTTTTAGCTATAGACGGACACAATACCTTTATTTATTTATTTTTATGTGGTGCTGAAGATTGAACCTAGGGCCTCACACATGCCAGGCAGGCGATCTACCACTGAGCCACAACCCCAACCCTAAATGTGGTCTTTTAAGGACAGATGCCATAATTTACTCATCTTGGTGGCTATGGTATTAGTATGATATTTGTCACTCAGGAGGGATTCAATAAATGTTGTTGTCAAGCTGTTTTTCAAGTCTATCTGAGGAATATGATTTTAGTTTTTGCTTTTTAGCCTAAACATTTCCTTATTTTCAGCTAACTCTGGTTCAGATTTAGTATTGTGAAAATTATTACCTGTTTTAGACTTTTCTGTAATTTTCCAAGACTCAAACATTTTTACACAAGCTTATGATCTTTTATCCTTTTAGATACTTAATGAAATTCTATCATGGCAGAAGTTCAATAAAAAAGTATATTTATTGTGATTCAGAAAAGAAATATATCAGACATCATCTATCAATGGTAAAGCAAATCTACTACAATCAATTCAGGATATTGTGTTGAATAGAGTACACAGAATTATATTACCTACTGATTCAAAGATGAAACCCAAATTTCATATCCTATGTGATTCCTATCTGGATACTAGGACAAACAAACCGCAGTCCTTTTTGTACCTTGTAGATTGCAATTGAGATTTTGAACATTTCATATGAGCTTTTTAATTCCTAAAAGTTCATGAAATTTAACATCATTAAAAATATTTCGTTAATTTTACCTCATCTGAGTTATTTAGAAAACAATTCAAGTTAAATATTTTAATATTAATGATTTTCATAGCTCTTCTAGAAAGTAAAAAAGATAATTGGACTATAAACAATATTAAAGGCAATATCATGTAAACCACATATTGGACACATGTTTTTTCCCTGAATAATAGTGACATCATTTTCATATTTATAGGACTTGCTGGTACATATTGGGAATTTTACTTGATTGTCCAAAATCATAATTTGTTTTTCTACTAACTGAAACTAAAACAAATTTATTTGAAATTGTGTAAAAAAAAGATAATTATGTTCTGAAATAATTAAAACTGGAATTGCATTAAAGCTTACATAAAGTGATTAATAGCTGTAGTTTATTTGGAGATCAGTATCTAAGAACATACAAAAATATTGTAATTTTTATATACTGTATTCAGGAATATGTCTTCTGAAGAAACTGTTGATTTTGGGGAATAATAATAATAAAGTTCAAACATAGACCTATATACCTCATCCCACCGACAGACTATTTTAAAATGGAGGATTTTAAAAACAAATTTATATATATATATATATATATATATATATATATATTGTTCTCTTTCCCTTTACTTCTGATTCTAAGCTTCCTACCTTTCTGTATGAAAGGGCTGATGCAATCTGTGAACATGAAACCTTGAAAGAGAAATATTGCTCTGGAAATTTTATACCTTCAATTGGGCAAGTAACTAGGAAAAAAACTATAGGAGTCCATAGTCAGCATCAGAAAGCAGCAGACATTGGGATGAAGTTGGGCTTCAGAAGTCTGTTAACCCTAAGGAAGAAGATGAATATTTACACATTTTAAGAATCCAGGTCTCCCCAAATAGGTATAAAGTCAAAATAGCTGAATGGATTCCTTTTTGTCTTTGCGGCTAAAAAGAAATAGAGATAGGACAATATGGAGTTCTTCCTTCATGTGCCTTGGCAGGGAATTGACAGTCAATATTTGCTTTGTACAACCTGCTTTCTTTCATTTAGGATTCTCACAACATACCTGAGCTCCAATAAGTTACCAATGAAAACTTAACAATCCATTGTGGAGATCCAGGTGAAAAATGAGATAGAAAGATTATCTAGGCAAATCAGAATACACACCCAAGACATCTAGTTATTGTTGACTAATACAGAAGGAACCGGAACTTGAAATTCAAGTAAATAAACAAATTAGGAGAACTTAAGGTACTAAAAAACAAAACAAAACAAAACAAAAAAACCCTCATTTGAACAACTTAGTGGACACTGGAAGGAAAACATGGTTACTGTTGAAATATGGTGGACATGGTGGCACATGCCAGTAATTGATTGCAAATTCATAGTCAATGTCGGCAATTAGTGAGACCCTGTATCAAACTAAAAAATGAAAAAAAGGACTGGGGATGTAGCTCAGTGGTAGAGAGTCCCTGTACTGGAAAAAAAAAGAAAAGAAAAGGTGAAGAAATATGAATTAATATATACTAAAAGACAAATGCAAGAAACATATCAAAGCACAAAATAAAATAAAACAATATCTTGAATAAAAAGGTGAGATTTTTGCAAATATAGAAATCAAAACATGAATAATAGTATAATTACAGAGGAAGAACTTAGAATAAGGAGAAATATAATTAAAAATGTTAAAAGTAAATTTATCTGAGATTAAGAAAAATCAGTTCATGAATTTAAAGGGTTTACTAATTTATGGTCTTGATCAAAAGAAAAAACAGGCATATCCTGATAAAGTTCGGAATTCTACATGTCAGTTGAAATATAACTCTCAAGTAGAACAAATTCCTGTAAAGAATAGTATACCAAAGGGTCATAGGACTACATATCCACAATACTGGAAATTAGAAGATAAAATACTGCAGATTTCAAAAAGGAAATAAATATAATCCAAAAATCTCAGTCATCAATTGGACCTAAGGTGAAATACATTTAGACATATGCAGGAGCTGAGAGTATATAATGATTACACCCCATCTGAGAAAATGCCTGAGAATAGATTATAAGCAAGCAACAAATGAACCTCAACGAAGTCTTCAGGATGAAGACAATGAAGAAAATAGTGAATAATAATGAACATTTACATATAATTCTGCATGTGTGAATGTAGGTAAAATTTCATCTTAAAAAGGTATCAAGCAATATTTAAAATAAGCAATTTCAGGGCCTCGAAATAAAAGAATCCTTTTTCTGTAAGAAAAAATTTAAGTGTAGTACACGTCCTATTGAAACAGGAGGGGCTGGGTAGCTGAAGTGTCAGAGGAGGAAAATGATAAGGATGGGAAGAAAGGAAGAAAAAAAGAAAGGAATGTATTCTAAAGATCACAGGAGAAAATGAAGGTGTGGAATCTTGGTGGAAGAAAACTGTCACATAATGAACAGACACATATATCTGTTTATAGAGTTAGAAAAGGGAAGATAATAGAAAATCACTTAGAACTTCCATATTAAGAAAACAATAGAATGCATAAGCACTTTTTCAAACAAAGAGGAATGAGAAAACAATAACAAAAATAAAGTAATTGTCTTAAATTATAAAATTAGGTGTTATAAACTATTACATTTAATAAACATGGACTAAATTCTCCCATTAAAAGATGATGTCAGATTACATTAAAAACCTAAGTCAGACATTACAAGAAAAAGTTATAAAGAAAAGATGATAAAATGATGGGTATAAAGATACAAAGACAATGCAAACAAAAACAGGAAAACATGAGTGGTAACATTGATATCAAACAAGATAGGATTTAAGGTTAAAAGTTTTGAAAAGAGACAAAAAGTGGTACTATAATAATAAATGGTGTATTTATGAGCAAAATCAGATCATAGAATACAATGTAGTCTTTAAAGATGTGAATTAAAGTTCTTTCAGGTGATCTGAAAGAATTTCCAGGAATTACTGTTGAGTGTGAAGAGCCCTGGATAGAAAAGTATGTGAAACATTCAGTTTTTGAATAATAATGACAAAATTCCCAAATATGTGTATTTATATGTGATATCTATGTATGTGTCCATTTTATAGTAGAATTATTTGCAAAGGGAGAAGAATATAGTAAGATACACACTAAATTGTTAAAATGGATTAACTGTGGGAGGAATTGTGAAAAGAGAGTAAAAATGCCAAGCAAATAATGCAAAAGACAAGTTATACTAAGAACAATAAAAATTCTACTTATGGATTATAATAAAATTCAGGATATTTGAATATATATTGTGAATAAATTAAGTATTTAAAATATTATGGCTACTTTTGAAGCTAATGAGTTCTTATTTCTGAATGTTGTTGGCATCCAGGAAGACTGCTTTTTTCCTTTACATTTACATTTTCTTTAATTTTGTATTACTTGCCACCAGACATCTCTACTGTTCTCTTAAATCTTCAGATGATCTTTTAGCCTTTCATGTCAGAAAAACTTATCTACAAATGATGTATAGTTTGAGATCAGATGAAACTCTATAGGCCAAACCTGTATCAGGGCTGACATGCAGCCGATATCCTTGGTAAAATTTTAGGCGTAAGTTTCAGTTTGTTCAGTGTTCATTTTTTTTGATATTACAAATTAATTATAATGCCAAGTGTACATGAAGTAGTGCCTTGCAGATAGAATTTAGCTGTTAAGTACTTGCTGATTTGACTCCATAAATTATAGGTATAATAGTGATTTCAACAAGGTAATAAAATGTAAAAATGAAGAAATTAAAGGTATCAGAAGGAAAAATAGAAGTAAATGTAATATTATTGTAGGCAAAATGCTTGATTTCTGTGTCTCAGATTCTTAATCTTTAAAATCTTCATAGTTGTATTTTGCTTACTTCACACAACTTATGTGAGGGTCAAATTAAATTAATAAATGTTGATGTGCTTTAAAAAGCATAATGCATTATACAAAGAATTATGATGATGAAACTCTGAAGGGAGTAATTTTTTTCCCTTAATGATTATTTATCTGTATTTCCAGTTGCATGCTTGATATTAAACCTCTTAACATATTAGAAATAGAAAATATTACTAATGAAGCTTTCAAAATCTCAGCCAAACTAATCAATGAAATCTATGGAAGTTATGAATATGGTCCATTGCTTAAAGTCTAAGATCTTTAGAATTTCTTTATTTCTTTTCCTGGTCATTGAAGGACATTTTTCATCCAGGTACATCTCCTGATGATCTCTTGTTCCATTATAGGAATATGGAAATCTTTTGAGGGGAAATCAAGGCCTTTATTCTATCTGGACACAATGATAATGCTGTATTATTTTGACATAACAAATGGCCCTGGGCAGTTAAGCACAATTTTGTAATTTGTTGTTATATTTCATTGGATATTCTTTAATTTATACCTACAGTTAATAGTGACTACAGCATGAATATTCTATATAGTAAAATCTTTTATAATATCTTAGTTACCAAACACCAAATATGCCATTGGCTAGTTTTCTGGATGTGGGAAAACCAGGAAATACCTATAGTATTTAGTAGTTTAAGAGCACCACTACAAAAAGATTTAAAACATATTTTATTACAAAAATGGATAGAATATTAACATACCTTACTCTTAAAGGTACCTAGATTCTGGTTTGGAGAAAGTAGAATAAACAAATGTGTCTTAAGTCTAATAAATTATATTATACTTGACTCTTTTTTCCAGTAGTATATCATAGTATGACCCCTACCTTGAAATTTTCTTATCTGGGGGCTGGTGATGTGGCTCACGTGATAGAGTGCTTGCCTCACATGCAAAAGTCCCTGGGATCAATCCCAAGCGCCACCAAAAAACAAACTTTCTTGTCTCACCTATTTGATTTTTGCTTTCATCATAAACTTGCTCTTTCACTAAACTATTCTTTTTCTACTACTGGATATGATGTTATAAGAGAGTAAAAAAAATATTTTAAAAGACAACAGTCTTTTTCATTTCTTTAAATAGTAAAAACTACCTGAATTAATTCTCTCTGATGTTGTACATTTATTAAAATCTTTTTAATAAACTCATTTTCACTTTCTTGTGTATTGATTACCTTTATTAAATATGAAATTAATAGCAATTGTGTTGGTATTTTTAATATATTTTTGGACTCCTGTTTAAAGATAGTAATGTTACTAAAGTAGTAGTGTTTTTATTATATGCAACATACATTCTTGGATACATATGTCATTGTCAGTCATCTCTTCTATTCCTTTTATGCCTTCTTTAAAAGAAATTTCTAACCACCAGTGATTTTCTCTCTAAACAGTTGTAGTTTTTTAGTGAACACCAAGGAAATGGAAAATTCAAGTGATCTGTTCATTTAGATCCTCAAAAAAACAAAGTTATCGTTCTTTATTTTTAATATCCTTTTAGTTTCTTGTAATTTACAAAAGATTGAACTTTTACTTCAAAGTTAACTCTGAAACCTAAAATCTTTTATCAAAATTTGCTTCTTTTTGAAATGGGCTATAACAAAATCATCATTTCTGAGCACTAAAATAAATTTCTCTAAGTGTAGCCTCTATTATCTTATTTAGTATTCAGTTCTGTTTAATTAGTTTGCCCTTCAAGTCTCTGAATTCTTTTTTAAGGTACTTGGGATTGAATTTAGGGCTGCATATATGCCAGGGAAGCACTCTATGACTGAGCTGCATTCCCAGCCCTAAGTCTTTGAATTTCTTGACTCAGTGATGTTGAATCTTAAAACTATGGTGGTGGGTTTTTTCTCTTACTTTTTATTTTAACCAAGTTTTAAGCTATCCAAATAAAATACTTTTTAAAACTTTTAATTAATGAGGTTTTATACTGTTCCCTTATTTTGATTCTTTTTAGTTTTTTTACGACCTCATATTTGTAATTGACTGGATAATATAGATTCTATGAGATGAGCAGCATTTCATGTCACCTGGGAGCTAAGAATACAGAATTTAAAACTCTATCCCAGGTCTAATAAATCATAGTATTCCTTTTAACAAAATTCCACATCATTCATATCTACATTAAAATTTGAGAAGTACTTCTAAAACATTTGTCAATTAAAAAAATTAAAGTTTGAGTGCATAGAATTAATCATAACATGATTCATAGTCACTGTTTTATGCATTATCCTCATTTCATTTATTCATTCATCCATTCTTTTAAACCAAAATAAATACCTATGAACTCCAGTCTCAAAGAATTTGAACATTAAGAATTATTTACGTCAATCTATGTACTCTTCAATATGCCCTAACAAAAGGTACCATTAAACTAAAATTTGTGTTTATTTTTCATAGTTCTTTCAAAAAATGAAATTTTTGTATACAGATTTACTACATATACATGTGTACATACAATTATTATGTATTTATCATCATCTGGATTTCTTTTGCTTGTAAACATACGTTATCAAGGTTTACTTACATTGTAACTGTAATTTATAGAGTTCACTTTTCTATATAATATTTGAACTATCCCATATTATATTAATAATTTCTCTTGCTATTGGATTTCTTCCCCTTTTTATTTCTACCAGTGGTTCTGGTATAAACATTCATGTATATGTCTCTTGGTGACTTAAGACATTTTCTTGGGTGTATATTTAGATTGGACTTGGCGTGTCATATACGTTAATGCTTAACCACACAAGACATTGTTAAATTGTTTTTCTAAAATAACATTATTCATATGCACTTCCACAAGCAATGAATATATTATACCTGTTCATCTCTATTCTATTTAGCATAATGTCAGATTTTAAAATTTTTTCCCTGAGTTGATATAAAAAATAAAATCTGTGGTCTTGATTTGAATTTTCTTGCAGTGAAGTTGTGAACGTGTGTGTGTGTGTGTGTGTGTGTATGTAATGACTGTTCATCTCTTTTAACTATTTTTTATTTTAATTTTTATGGCTGTTTTTATTGATTTTCATGAATTCTTTTTATATTCTGGATACCTTTTCTATCTCCTGATTTGTACCTTACTTCTTCACTTTCTTTTATTATTTTAATGAGGAGAAGAATCTTAATTTTATGTGGTTATGTTTATTATTTTCTTTTATGGCTGGTACTTATCACTCATTGAAGTTTATTCTCTGAAATTTATATTATATAGAAATAAAAATTCAAATTGTTTCTGAAGGGTAATAAATTTCCAGCTATATTTATATGTTGTGGTCATTCCTGTGATTTGCCATCCTACCTTTTGTATAGCTAGGCTGTTATCTAGGTAACAGTCTGCTCAAACTCTCTCTTATACATTTTGATTGGTTTAACTATTCCTATACAAGTTATACCTTTTCATAATTAGTAAAATTTTATAATAAAACTTTGTGTGTGGTAGGGCAAGTCCCCCAGAATTTATCTTTTTAATTCTATCTTTTCCTTGAATGTCTGTTCTCCCCCCCCCCGACTGCTAATTTTTAATTTAAAAACTACTGCTTATTGGTGCATGTTTTTAATATCTAAAAGTTCATCCAAAGCATATCTTATAGTAACTGCTTATTTTGGCTTGCAGTTTGATGATACCAGTCTGTTAGATTTGAAAACAAAATATATTGTGAATGTTATAAAATTCAAAGGAATTTGACTAGTGTACCAAATTTGACCCATTTATTTATTTTGATTCAAAGTTGATAAATACTTTATTAACAAAATGCAAAACATGTACTATTAATTTATCACCTTTAGTCGTTTTTTGTTAATCTAAAAATAAATTACCCAATGGAATCCTATCCATTTAGGAAATTTTTGTTTTTATTTTTATATTACCACTATTTGCCAAACAACTCAATACTTAAACATATTTTCACTCATTTGTTTCTAACAACTCCCTGAGATAGTTCATTATCCCCATATTATAGTTGAGGAAGCAAAGGCTGAGAGTGGGTAAGTAGCTTGTTTATGAGTTGTTCAGATGGTATATGCAGATAATGCTAAGGAATGTTGCCTTGTGAAATTTTCACTGTTATCCTTCAACAGAACTAACTTTGTGATCACTTACAGAATTCAGCCTTCCATGTATCCTGTCCCAGTATAGTTTTATTCAGGAGAATAAAGTTACACATTAACATCACAGCCAATCTTGAAAGGGAGTAAAAAATATAAAATAGATAATCTTGGAGAAGTATGTAAAATTGCCTTGGAAATGGTGGATTAAATGTGTGGTTACTGGTTTGAGTAATTGATTATGTATGTGACAAACATTAAGTCTCAGATCACATGTAGCATTAGCTGAAGGAACCTCCCTCACTGATTTGCCTTTTTCTCTTCTCAGGTGTCCAGAGCATGAATAATGGTATATTTTTGACAAGTATTCTGCTTAATGTTCCTGGTAAAGAAACACTCTTTGACAATTTAATCTGCTTCCCTTATTAATCTTTTGTGTTTCTAGAATGCTTACCTCTTGTTTTCTAATCTCTTGTGTCTATTTTGATTTTTAAAATAAATTAATATGATCAGATAAGTTAATAATTGCTCTTTTCATAAGTTATATATTAGAATATCTTCAATTATTAATCTGTCCTAGATATTAATTGTTAAGCTTTGTGAAGGGCAGACATTAAGGAGAAAGAAGTTTTTATGAATGTAATGAAAATAGGTGCTCTCAAAATTAAGAGATGATGACAAAACTTATATATAATAAGACTCCTAATACTCTTTTGTGTCTTGGTCAGATATCTTAGGATCGTTTATAAATCGAGAAAGTAGATGAGAGACCCTCACACAATCATGAACCTAGAGTGTTCACAGAAAGGGATGTGTGTTACCATAACACACAGAACTAGGCTATGACATCATTTGGAAAGGAGCTATACCTACATCTAGTGATTGGAGTATCACAATAAATTACTAGGTTCTGACCTTTTGACTGATATATATTTGTCTCAAGACAGAGGTTTGACACTGGAAATTAGAGAAAGTAAATTTTGGACAGGTAAGTGGTAATTGGTAAGTGATCTAGCTGTGTGAATACAGGTTTGTGGGAAGATGATGGTGAATGGGAATGAGGATTAGCGGACACCAAGGTACTTAAAATGAGTAACTATAATAGAAATATAGTAATCAGGAGGAATAGCCATTTTAGAAATTTTTGGTCAGAAAATGAATAGAATCAATATGTAGAAAATTTTATAGAAAATGTTCATTGGAAAAGTAGGATCTTGGATCTTATGTAAAAGTGGGGCAAATAAAGGCATTGTGGGATAGTGATACCTTTTGACTGAACTAAAAATCCATGAAGAATGAAGGACTTCATCAGAGATATAGGATTGTATAGTTATTATGTGGCTTGATTCACATCAATTGCAAGTGGGAATATTATTGATAGAGGAAAATTGTTATATTTGAGGGAGAATGGAGAGCATGAAACAGCTTTATGGTAACATCTGCTACAGAAGATAGAGGAAAGAATTAGGTTCCATTCATTGGATTTGCAATTGAAAGTTAATTTGGAGGACCCAAATAGAGAAAAAAAAAAAAGAACACGTTTTTGGTACTTAAATTAATGCTTTAAAACTCGAATTGAGCCTTGCTAGTTATTTCATTTTTAAACTCCCTTTTGCCAATTAGAAGTTCATCTCTCTTATCTCTACCTGCCAATTCTTGCCTCTTGTTTCATGATGAAAACTGAGACAATTCAGCATGACATTCTTTACATTTTCTTTTTAATCTACATGTTTTAGATATAGTTGTATTTGCTGCATAGTCAGCTTCTAGCAGCCTTTGCTTTCAACATTTAGATCAGAAATTGAAGTGAGATTCTAAATACTCAAAAGACTCCATAAGATCCAGAAAAATAGTTTATTCAATACAAAAAAAAAAAACAAAGACAAAGATGAAAAAAAACACAAAAAACATTGAACTTAATAAAAGGAACTTTACATTTTATTTAAAATTTCAAAACCAAAAATGGGGAAGGTTTTTTAAGTACACAAAAACAACTACATAGGGCATAAAAATAAATTTTAAGCATTAAAAATAAATTGAGACTTGGTGATGTTGCTATTTTATAAATAGTATAAACTATTCTTTAAATGGGTACTTTTTGGAGTAGGTAGATTAGTTATTATATGAATTTAAACATGATAAAATTAACCTATATGTTCCTTTAAGATAAACCTATTTTTAGGAAACTATAATCTCTATAAGTCAAGCTTTGCAACATTTCCTGCCATATTACTTGGTGTGAAACTAAAATAAGTTTAAAAATAATAAAACACTCTTCTCCATAGATAGTTCTAATGATTGTCAAACAACATCTGAACCATGTCATTAACAGATTTTCACTTATTATCCCTGCCTCTTGGATAATTAGACTTCATTATCTGTAATCTTCCTGGTTCAAGTCTCAGTGACAGTCCAAAAATATTTCTTCCGTCCTTTCTTTTCCCTTATCACAGTGATGCTTCTGTTCTTCATCTTAAGTCAGTTCAACCACTCCAGAAAAAAAACAAATGATGGTCATGGTAAAATGTTAATTATTGAAAATGGATAATGAGTACAAAAGAATTAAGTCATTATATACTATCTTTGTATTTGAAATTTTTCATCATAAAAAAGATTTTTAAAATCCAGTCAGAAAAAAATTTATATAAAATAAATCAGTCCCAAGAGATGGGATCATTCCCCAATTAGGACTAGATGTGAATTTAGGAAATTTTAGGACATGTATTGTAAAACTGACTTTATTTCAGTAATTTATTGATTTCTACATAAATTTATTTATGCTATAGAGTCTGGTCATTTCTCATTAATTCTAGAATCTTATTCCTTTTCAAGTCCTAAATTTCTTTGTCTTCTAATTAAAACTCTTTTGAAATTATAGATATCCCTTGACATACCTGCTAGAATACTTGAGTCTGACTCAAAGACTTTCCATTACTTTTTCCTTGGCCAAATATCATTTACTGCTTTGAGTCAAACATGTTTTGACTGTGCCATTCTGTTATAGTGAAAAGAGCTCTGTACTGGGAGTCATGAGTTTCTAGTCTTAAGCTTGAGTTTTTAGAACCAAGGCCTTTGGGGAATTCTTTTCACCCCTTAAAACCTAATTTTAAATTATCTCCAGTTTCTCATTTGGGAATTTGTAACCATTCAGTTTTTTTGTCTTTCCTAGATTAAGGCACTGTGACATTCTGTCATTTATCCTCATCTGACTTCAGTGCATCTTGATGGTTTCATCCCACTCGTGTCTTCACTTTTTATGTTTACATTCCCAAATCAACTCCCATTAATTTTTTAAAATCTATTTACTATTGAGTTTTGGTTTAAATGCTTGTGCTGAGAGTTAGTTAGTATGATGTTGTTTCTTTGAGATTTAGTGAGACTTTATTCAAGATCTATTGTATGATGATTTTTAAAAAAAGAGCAGATTTTGATTTAAGAGCATAATGTCCAGAGAATTCCTACATGTCTTCTACTCCCACATATAACATTTCCTACAGTGGTACATTTGTTACAATCTTTGTACATACATTGACACATGATCCTCACTCAGAATCATAGTTTATATTAGGATTCACATCTGGTGTTGAGCTTTCTGTGGTTTTGAACAAATGCATGATTTGTATCCGCCATTGTAGTATACATACAGAGTATGCCCTAAAATTGCTCTGTGCTCTTTTTATTCTTGTTTCTTTCCCCCAATCACTGACTCTTTGATTGTCTCCAAAGTTTTGCCTTTTCCAGAATATAGTATAGTTGTAATCATAGGTTATATGCCCTTTTCAGACTGGTTTCTTTTGTATTTAAGTTGCCTTAGTTATTAACTTTTATTAGTTAAGTGCCATTTACAATCTGGTCCCTAATAGTAATCCCAAATAAGTGATTCACAATTAGTATGCTTACTCTTTCTCTCTGACTTAGAATGATCATGTTATGTAGAAAATAATCATGAAATTAACGTATTTGAGTACTACTTTATTCAGTTTACAACAGTTAAATATATTGACATTTAGATAAAATAGAAACAAATACATGCTAAGTTTTATTGAATGCTTTCTCCATGCCAGACATTTGACTTCACACATACCTAGCATCTTAAGAGCTTATAGTCTATAATTAGGGTGCTGGATTGAGTTTAGTTGGGGGACCTTAGAACTCTTATTATCTATAAAAGATAAAAATAGGGCTAAGGATGTAGTTCAATGATAGACTGCTTGCCTAGCATGTGCAGAGGAGTTGTATTCAATCCCCAGCATATCACACACATACAAAGGCTATACCAATACTATAATATTACTTAAGGGTTTATGATTGATGAAAGTAGAAGATATTATAAAATGTTTAGCATGGTGTTTGAATATGGTCAAATGCTTGATAAATGTAAACTACTTATATTAAAAATACTTAGATTATCTCAGGCATCACAAAATTATATGATATAGGTTATTTTTTTAAGAGAGAGAATTTTTCAATATTTATTTTTTAGTTCTCGGCGGACACAACATGTGTATTTTATTTTTATGTGGTGCTGAGGATGGAACCCAATGCCCCGCGCATGCCAGGCGAGTGCGTTACCGCTTGAGCCACATCCCCAGCCCCTGATATAGGTTCTTTAATGATGAGGACAAAAGTTTTAATACATTAAAGGATTTGTCAAAAGTAGTAGAGCCAAGATTTGAACTTATCTGGAATCCATAGACCTTTAACTTTTATGCTCTATTTTCTCCTAATTAATAAAAAATATATAAAAAAGAAGGTAAGTGCTCAAAAAAAAAGATTCTTCAGTTGTGTCTTGAAAAGTGCTCCTGGGGTCATCTAAATGATGAATCAACTTTTCTTTCAAAATTAGTTATATGAAGTGAGGATCTTGTTTTAATAGACTACCAAATATTTTAGACATTCCTATTTTTCTGATATAATTTTCAAAAAAATAGAATGATATTGAGAAATTTATCATAGAAGAATACAAATTACACTCTTAAATTTTGTTTGTTTATGTTTCCCCATCTTGAACAAGCATATATCTTCTTAATATTTTTCATATAAAGATATTTTCTATGGGCTGGGGATGTGGCTCAAGTGGTAATGCGCTCGCCTGGCATGCATGGGGCGCTGGGTTCCATCCTCAGCACCACATAAAAATAAAATAAAAAGATGTTGTTTCCACCGAAAACTGAAAAATAAATATTAAAAAACTCTCTCTCTCTCTCTTTAAAAAAGATATTTTCTAGGAATATATTACTAAAATATTGTGTCAAGTAAAATCTAGAATTGCTGATGATAATATTGTGACTATGTTCTTACTTCTTACTTCACACTGAGCCAAGTCAGATAGTTTAATAATATTCTTATTAGGTATTACTTTCTTAGTTTAAAACTTTCTGTTAGGAAAGTTCCTGGTGGGAACTTTTTTTTATTATTAGTTAGTGAAGCAGCCTGGATAGAATAGGAAGACACTAGATGACCTAGATTAAACTCTGGTTTTGTAATATCCTACTTTCAAGATCTTGTGAAAAATCATTTACTTTCTCTGAAGCTCAATTTCTTACTATGAAAAATTAGGATAATGACAAATTAAATTTAATAGTTTATGTGAAAAAAATTTTAAGCTGTTATTTGATACATGTAAATTGTTGATGCAGATCATTACTAGTTAGAAGAAATTCATAATACAGTAAAATTTGAGAATTTCAGGTTTGGGAAGAGAAGGGGTAAATGTATTATTATTTAATGAGTTTTGCTATGGATCAAACACTTTGTATTTATTCACATTTAATGCTTTCCCCCCTTGTTTTCCAATGAGGAAACTGAAATTCAGGGAAAAATTTAGCTTATTTAGGCTCGCAACTAAGAAATGTGGATGTTTGATACAAATCGAGGTTTATTTGATTTTAAAGCCCATTTTTCCCCCTGCCAATTCACTCTGCTTTCCATATACCTGAAGATGGAGTATATGATCCATGAATAATTAAAAATTAGATGAAATAATAAGGTTCTCACTAAGATACAATGATGCCTTTTATTATAGGTATAAAAATGCCTATTATTTATAGCAATAAAATACTTAACAAAAATCAAAATTCTTAATTTTAGTGAAGCAGATGATATATTATGTTTCATTATATATTTCAATTGATTTTTGAGAATACCTAGGCAAACTTGATTTCAAATTCATTAATAAAAATCCCCTGGCTTTCTACGCAAAATATCCTTATGGAAATCAACATTTAAAGAATTTTTATCTGAGAAAAGGCAAGTTCCATGTAGTTTGAATAATCATAGTAGTGTAGGCTATACAGAGGTGTTAAATAAGGGTAAAGATCAGATAAACATATTGTGTTCAACTACTTCTGAATAAGTTTTTAATAGAGTAGCTCATTTTGTTTGAAGTATATTCTTTCTTATAGAATGATTAGACATGCCAGTATGCAAATATAAATATGAAAACACATTTCAAATTCAATTATAAATTATTTGGATTTCCATATTGTAATTTCTCCAGTATAAATAATAAAGAGATATTGCACTTTGAAAAGCTCTGAAAAGTTCTATCCTTCCTGCAAAGGTATAATAGGATATGTATAAAAATAATAACATGTTTTGCATTGCTTGTGCAGTTAATTGATTATATATGTCGATCCAGGGGTTGCTGTAATTTTTACATATAATAAAAAGCAAGTTATGGTGGTGCCTATGTACATTCACTTAACATTTTAAAAATTATTGAGCACTTGATACATTCAGAAAATTGTACTGATGCTCTATTAAGATATATGGATGACTATAACAGCTTTGCTTTGGAATCCTTGAAGTTTTGTGAGACATAGATATGTAAACAGCCCACTGTATTTACCATAACAGATATTCCTTATTTTGTACAATTAACCTTGTTTCCTGGGGAAGAAAACTAATGTTTATCAAGTGCTCATTATATCTAGAAACTAGACTCAAGAATTAATAAACTTAACGTGTTTTGTCCAGTGCCTTTAACTTTGTGTGTTCATAACAAGTGTTGTCACATTATCAATCTAATATAATCATCAAAATAGCTGTGTGATATAGCTATTACTGGATGAAAAGTAACTTGCTTAAGAATACAGAACTAGTAAGTATTTTTCAAATCTGGATCCAAGGCCAATTTTATAGAACTATGTTCTCAAAAATAGATTCCATGTACTCTAGGGAATAGTAGAGTTTGAGAAAAAAATCAAAACTTTTATGTTTATATATATATATATATTAAAAACTAGTTATAATAAAATACTAATATTTAACATGCAGATATATGTTGGCAATGTCAGAATATCATTTACATGCATTTTAAATTATGCAAAGTATACTGAAGGGGGAATTAGAGTTCATATGCTTGAAGAGTTGAAGGTATTTAATTTTACTTGTTCCTTGTTATAAGGAGTCATGGATTATATTATCTAGTTTTAGCTAACTTATAAAATAGACAAAGTCATACTCAATAAAAATCATAAGATAATACTAATATTCCTAGCACATTTGAACAAGAATATCCTTAAAGCATACCATTGATACTTTGTTGGTTATAATATAAAAATTGTGTATAATAATAGTTAGCAATAGGTCAACCCAAAATAACTAACGAGAAGTTTATTTTAAATGTTGATTAATACTCACTATTGTTCAAAGGAATCTCACTTAGATATATAGTGTACTTTGAGATATTTTTGAATGATGACACAAGACCATCTCATTGATAATGCAGTAAAATGTAACTACCCAGATCATGAAGCAAATAATGTTCAATGTTATGTGATACTCAGTTTGGACTTTACAGAGTCATTAAATTAATGATTAGAAGATTTGGGGGGATTTTAAATTAATAGTAAATATATAAATATGTATTTGCATGTAATTATATCATTTATATATATTATAGATATATCATTAAAAACATTGTTTTTCCTTCCAGAGCAAACATAGCTGAAAAATGATGTCAACAAACTTTATCACATTTGTCAGAAAATGCTGTTAGAAGATGCATAGAAAAAATTGCTAAAGATTTGAAGAATCAAATATTGAATAAATTATGCATTATGTAGTTAAATTCGAGTCCCAGTATTTCTAATATTTCAGTCAATGGTATTTGCTACGTTCAATTTCAGTAAGATGTAGAACTGTGTTTTTACAAATCACTAAGGGATTACTGGAGAAGATGACTGTGAAGAAGTAAAATACTCTCTTAGTTAAATGATGCATTGTGGAAAATCTATGTTAAGTGTATTAACATAATTTTAGAGTATTGGAGTGGTTGTTTTGATTGAAAGAGAGAAGAGGTTTCTGGGTCATGTTACACAACTACATAAACGTGAAAGTCATTCACTCACCATTTAGAGACAAACTATTTTAACAAATTGAAGTCAAAAGTTCACCACAAGGGTTGTAGGATGTCTTTAATGTAGTAATTTATTTTTTACTTAAATCTTTAAAATTTTGGAGAAAATATATTAGCAAATATGGAAAAACCATAATGTTTTAGTAGAGGCATTATGATACCTTCTTATAAAGAGATAGTGGTCATGAATTTCATTTGTACATTTGAGGTTCATTGGTTATCCAGTGTTAGAGTACTGTGAAATAATATCAAATTATGGAAGTTATACATTTTTCTATTACTTTGTGACAAGGGTTCTCGTTCTGTATACCTTTTCTGAAATGTCAGGTGATTGGTCCTTTCTAACATTTTTTTCCAAAAAATTGTATTTGATATCTCTTTTTAAAGTAATGGTACTAATAATTAAGAAAAAGGTAATTGCTGTTTGAAAGACCCATGGCATGGTGAGAGCATTTTATTTCTAATGTTTTTAATTATTTTCATTATAATGAGATTTTGTTGCCAAAACCCATTTCATTGTGAAACTGGTTTCTGTAAACATTAAAAACTGTAAAAAGAATGCATCCACATATTTTTGAAAACTTGCAACCTAATTTTATAACTTGTTTTAAAGTCTTCTAAATGCAACCTTTACATAGGTTTTAAGATATTTTGTTAAAAATAATATGAAAGATAAATTTTTTATTAGTTTATCAGAATGACTTATTGATTGGTAGGAAGATAGAAATTTACCAGTCAAATTTTAACAAAGTTCTTTTACATAATTGGGATTGGGGTTGAAAATAGAGTTTTGTGATTTGGTAAGCAGAAGTTATACTTTTCTTCCATTTGGGTCCTATTTTCTGAGACTTTCTCCCTCACCCCTTTATGACAACCATTACAGTTAAATATTGTAGGAACAAACATAGTATCATTTTTCAAATGACCATTTCACAAAATGCAATACCAAGGCAAGACATAAAGAATTATACATATTTAATTTAATTTGTCTTATTATTTGTTAAGAGTATGTATTTTTAAATTGTTGATAAATAGAACAAATTAAAATTTATTTTAAAATGTTTATTTCTTGTTGATCTCATCCTTCAAAATATCTACTAGTATGTGTTCTATAATGTATTTAGTATAGTATTATATGTCTGTGAAAGTTATAAACAATTATGCCTATATTGGAATGTGGGCTTAATGGTAATGAATACCGGTTATACAAACGGGAAGTGACTCAAAACAGGAATTCTAATCCAGGGAATTGGATACAAAAGTATCTAAAGGTCTGGTATAAACAAAAACAAGATACCAATGTTATTTAACATTAGGTGCCTACAGAAAGCAGGGAAAAGTTTTGTTGTCAAGTTTATAAGTGCTGTGCTTCTGAGGCAACTGAAGTGCTGCTGCTGCAACTGTTAGAATACCACTATCACTATTTAGCAAGCAGTTAGGTGCCTCACTCTTGCAGACCTTCCAAGAGCCCAGAAGTCCACTGTTCCACTGATGCTATTGTGCTTGTCAAGCCACTGTGGTGGCTGCTGATGTCTATTTTCACAATACCATTGCTGTAGCTAGCAGTCATGAGAGCTAACTCCCAAGAGCTCTGTGTTGTAGAGGATGCTGGAGCACCATAGCTGGGCCTGCCAGTGCCAAAAGAGGAGGAAAAAAAAATCTCACTTTGTCTTTAATATTATGCCAGTCTTTCCCATTCTTTTTTTAAAAAAATATTTATTTATTTTTTAGTTTTAGGTGGACACAATATCTTTATTTTACATTTATGTGATGCTGAAGATTGAACCCAGTGCCCCGCACATGCTAGGTGAGAGCTCTACCACTGAGCCACAACCCCAGCCCAGTCTTTCCCATTCTTGCAAAGCAATTTCAGAAACGTATTTTGCAAGTTCTACCACAGAATCAAGCATGTAAAGAGAATTCATTCATCATTCATAGGCATGTTATTTTAGCAAATGAATTGAAGCCAAGGTACACACAAATATTCTAGGATACCATGGATGTGGCTTTTTATTTTTAATTCAACTTTAAAATTTAATAGAAAATACACAAACACGTATGGGAAAAGCTTAAGATCTTAACTAAAATTTTGCATGATAATGAAGTTTAAAACCAACAGATAAAGATCTGTGCAGACTTCAATTATTTTACTGATGGAGGGTACAGATTTTAACAATTGGAGAATCAATTGCTCTAGAGGAAGTAACAGTGGTAAAAGTACATCTTCAATTCTTATTAATTTATTTTAGGAGGTGAATTCTGTTACTATAGCTTGAGTTAATATTCAGGGAGTGTTCACTGGTAATGTATCACTTGCTTACAGTCAGCATCTGGTTTGATTAGGTTTTAGTAACCTTTCTTACTGGTAAATACCTATGCCTTGTCAGCTATATGTATGTTGACTATCACCATTCTCTCAAACTCTCAAATTTATTGCTTATATATACTTCTTAAGGTAACTTTTAAAGTAATAGTAATAGTGAAAGTGTAGCATCTGGAAAATTTTAAAATTTTTATTATATGATAATAAATATGATGTTTAATATTATATATTTTATAATATCTAATATTTCCTGATCATGTATTTTACACATTAATTCAACTGATAAAGCATAAGTTAATTATGGGTGACATGCTAAACTAAATGTATTTATTGGTGGAGGGATATGAGGGGGAAAATCTTTGTTATTTTAGGCAAAAATTTCATGAATTTTTTAAGATTGTTACCTTAGAGTGGTTTGCAGTAACTTTCAATTTTATACCTTTAGATCTGACATCATAAGAGGCATGTGTCAGTGTATAGACACTTATATTTCTAAAATGAACTAAATAATGATGATTTATTTCTTTCACAGTTCATTTCGCAATTAACACAGATTTCATTTTGGGCGGTGTTCTTATTTATTACTGATAAAACTTTCCTTAACTGGTGAGATACTTATGTTTCTATTTCACAAAAGTTTAAATGATGTTGGATATTATTTGTGTTGTACCATTATTACATTTTAAGTGGCAAAATGTCATCAATTTGAAATAAGAGTATGACATGTTAATATGATGACAAGTCCAAATTTATGAAGTAGAATTTGTTCTGTACAGAATACTTTTTCCTAGACTGGGGATCAAACACAGGAACTGTGCATGTTAGGCAAGTGCTCTACCTCTGACCTATAACTTCAACCCTGTATAGAATACTCTTAATTGACACATAAATTTATAAACTAGTCAAGATTAAGCAAACTATAATTTTGAAATACCCAATATAATTATTAAAATTACTTCAGATTAAAATTTAGATTGATTTAAAATTTATTTCAAATGTTTATTTTATAAGAATACTGTAAAAAGGTATCTGATATACATTTTGAACATATATATACCCTAATGTTATTTTTTCTGTACTTATTAATAGACATGGAGATTGAAAGCTTAGATTATAACTTTTTCTATTAACTTATACAATTTTAAAAATTTATGGCTGTATATGTACAACTTATTGTCATTAAATGAAATTTTCCTAAACAACAAAAAAAATGATAGATTTTACCCATTTTGAATCATCACTATGGCCTGTTGCCTCAGAGGACTTAGCAGGCTGCTATCATGCTGACTCTATTATTAATAACTGGCTTCAGAATTACTGGACAGATTGTTATTAATGTTTCCAACTCTTTAATCAAACTGGTTCATGGTATGTTTCCTTTGTCATGTTTGAAAATTATTTTTATATGCTACTTCTCTTTTTACTTTCTTTAAATTTTATCTTTAGAGATTTAATGTACCTTTCTTCAAGCATATTTGAAATAAGGATTGCAATTTTCCAGGAAACATACATGCTTTCCAATCTTTTCCCTATCTTAATTTTTTTCCTAAATGTTTTATAATGCTGTTAGGAGAATTTAAATGACATAGTGTTCTGGATATTATACTAGTGCTAGCTCTGCTAGCAGACCTAAAACATATAGCAGTGATAACTTAATATTAAAAAGTATCCTTGTCAATAGAAGCAACTAGAGAGACAGGTAGTCAATTGAGGGGTTTTTTTTGTTTGTTTTGTTTTGTTTGTTTGTTTGTTTTGATACCATGGATTGAATTTAGGGGTACTTAACTATGAGCCACATCCCAACCCTATTTTGTATTTTATTTAGAAATGGTCTCAGTTGCTTAGTGTCTTGGTAAGTTGCTGAGGCTGGCTTTGAACTCACACTCCTCCTGCGTCAGCCTCCCAAGATGCTTGTGTCCCTGCATCAGGCGACAATTGAGTTGTTGAGTGTACATTCACCAGGCATTATAGTGGGGATCTCAACCAGTCTGTAGGACAAACAATATCTATTGTAATTAAGATACCTTTTTTTATGTATTTTATGTGGCTTTCATTTTTGCAATAGAATGTAACTCTGTAGTTTCTTTTCTTTTTCTTGTATAATGAATATAAGCTGCACATATGAATAAATTATGTACATGTTGTAACAAATATAGTCACAAGCATTGTCCTAGATTGTTAAGTAAAAAGTGTTGATCAGGGATCAGGAAGGGTATGCATAGTATGATGTTTGTTGTTTTTTAATTCATTGATTTTTACATTTATTGATTGATGGTATACTCTTCCCCTATGTTTCTGCAGATAATAATATCTTTTAGGATCAGTTTATAGAAATAGTAAAAACAACAATAATAACATAATAATAATATAATCCAAACATTAATCTTTTTAACTCTTTCCAATTGTCCTTGAATATTTGTGGACAAAGGTGATTGACTCATTTCCATATCTGAGTTACTCTATGTTAAACATACTTTTTTGACTTTTTACTATTCACTGTTTACTGGCTTTTCACTATTTTGCTGGCCACTGCTTATACTACCACTGGTTACTTCCTGGAACTCTTGGTGTTTTCTCTCGAGAAAAAAACTGGCATGTTTGCAAAGGCTACAGTATGTGAGTGAATGTGGGACAGTACCTTCACTCTTTCCCAAAAGTGAAAATATTTTCCCAAAGGCCTAGAGAGAAGGAGCATATTTTTATTGCAAAAATTCAAATTCTTAGAATTCAATATTAGGCATCACTCTTAATCTTTTAGCTACCTGAACATTAGAATTTCTGCACTGCTCCTCTTTCATTTCTTCCTCATATCTTTGTTTTCCAAGGTATTTTTTTTTTTTTAGACAGCTCCATTCCAATGAAGAACTCTGAGGCCAACTTTGACATCTACTTGAACACTTAACATTGTAGATGTGAAAGAAATAATAAATGAAATGTAAATGCAAGTTGGAGTTTATTCTCAGAGTTGATGTGAATTAAAATTCTTTTAGTTATAGGGCATTATCTTTTTCATTTAACATTATTTTATTATAAAAATTTTTTAAAAACAGAAAAATCAAAAAGTTATTACTTTTTTACCTAACAATTTTTGTTATAAGACCTTTAAAAAAGGATATGTTTTATATGTAATAGTTTTAGAAGTACTATTTAATAGGTTGTTTATATCATCCTAATGGACTTTATTAACGTTTTAATTAACTAAGGTTTGAAAACCTTACATATCCTTGCTATGTGTAATCATGCATTCATTCATTTATTCATTCATTCAAAACTACTTTATTGGCTTCAACTGTATAACAGGTGTACTGCCAGGTGCTTGACTAACAAACATAATAAGTAGGGCCCCTGCTCTGATATTTGTTGTGGGGGGTCTCTGTGTCGAGCGTGGAGGGTAGGTGTATAAAATCCTGCAGTGCTGCAAAGAGCCATAATACAGGTACTCCCAGTGGTATAGATTACATGCAATGCTTTGTTTTCACTTTAAAAACTGAAATATTTGTTGATTAACATTAAAATTAAAATTAGATATGTATCTCTTCCTCTAAGGATCATACTACTGGTAGGTATTGGTAAATTCTGATTTACTTCAGTCTCAGTTTTTCTTGAGATCAATGGGACACAAGTTTTAAACAGATATGATAAGGATTATTATCTAATTAGGCACATAGAATTAATGTTATGACAGTGGCCTCAATGACAGAGTCATCTGCTTAGTGTACTCTTTATTCATTTTGACCTATCAGTCCCACACACTACTTTTCTACTCAATTTCTAAAACTGTCCATTATTGCAACATGACTTTTTTTCCCTTCCATCTTCTTCTTTGCAGAAAATGTATGTTTTGAAAAACGCCCTGTAAACAATCTTTAAATATAACAATATTGTTCTTTTGTTAAGCTTTGTATATTATAAAAACATTAAAGAACATTAATAATTAATGGATTCAGTAAATGTATAACTTGGGATAACAGCAGATGCTTTTGAAATTATCTTACTTTCCTTCCTTTTGAAAATTAAAAAAGTCTCATCTTTCACATTCTTTTGGAAGTATTCACTTGTCAACATCACCCTGATGAGGTATATTGTAAATCTAAAAATAATGAAATTTTCCACTCCAGGGGAATATTTTTGCTGGTTTCTATAGCCAACTAGGTAAATGTACTGTGCTCTTTTGGGGAAAGTTTATAAAGTATACTCAATTCATCTATAAACCACACTGTTAGAGAATTTCTTTCCACCTCTAACCTTAGTACCTACCCCTTCCCTCACAAATGCATATGCACACTATTCCATAAACCATATTTAAAATTTAGGAATTTTTATTTGTTTTGTTGGATATAATTTTTGGCTATCAGAAAAGGGAACACAAAATTTAAGGGACTGCATTATGTCAAATGTCACATTATGTTGTGGCAAGATTATTTGCACTTGCTAGATTATTTACATGCCTGTCCTTCACTAGTCTGAGGTTTTCAAGGGGAGTAATTACATTGTACTTTTTATCTTCACTTTGAATCCCAATTATAGAGTATGATGCCATAGTGGTCATACAATACATGTTAATGCTAAAAATCAGAACCAGGGTAAATTTTTTCTTTGAGAACAAGTTGTTAGTATTGTAATTCAGAATATATCTCTAAATAATCCAAAGTTAAACCTATTGTATAAAATCACATGATAGTGTTATTCATTCAGTGTCTCTTATAAATTTTTTATAATTAAATACTTGTTTTTTTCCATTCCTTTCTCAGGCTATAAAAATAAAAAATGGTTTATTGTATTTTTATGTATTATTTAGTTTTAAAAAATTATTCACATTAGTATTATATATTTGATGCTTGAATTATACAACTTTTAAGAATACTTGATAAGAGTATATATTTTATATAGAGTTGCTGTACTTTTATACCAAATATATTGAAATCTCTGGGTGCTAAAGAATTTAGACTGTGCTGTATTATTAAGCAACTTAGGAATGATTCCTTAGACTGTGCTGTATTATTAAGCAACTTAGGAATGATTCCTTAGGAGGAGTCATTAGGATGTGTTGAATTTGACTCACAGGTACAGATTCTTATAACTGGATGGGGCCTTAGCTATCCTTAGATATTTGGAAACATCATTGTATAGGTATTAACTACATGAGGTCTAACTCAGAGAGTCTGGGTTCAGATTCCATTACAGCTAATTTGTGTGATCTCATGCAAATCACTTAATCTCTCTTGTTTCTTCATTTTGGAAATGAAGCTAAAAAAAATTCTTATAGGGTCATTATTAGGATTTAATGAGTTTATAATTGAAAAGTACTAGGCATAGTTCCTGGCACATAGTAAGCACGTAAGCACTGTCTATCATCATTATTTCTATGTTATCCAATCAAATTCCTTTCTTTTTTAAAAAAATGTTTTCAGCTGTAGATGGACTCAGAATATCTTTGTTTATTAATTTATTTTTTTTATGTAGTGCTGAGTATTGAACCAGTGCACCACACATGCTAGGCAAGTGCTTTGCCATTGAGCTACTTTTAGTTATTTTGTTTTTTATTATATTTACTGAAGCTGATTGAGGGTGGTTACAGGACTTGCCAGGGTATGCAAAGTTTAGTGGCAATGTAGGGATTGAAATGGATTTTTAAAAAATTTGATAATAGACTTCATTTTCAAAGAGTTTTAGATTCATAGCTTATATGAGAGGAAGGTACAAGGATTTCTCATACTCCCTGCTCTCACCTATCCATCGCCCCTTCACCTTATCTATATCCCCCACTAGAGTGCTACATGAGTTACAATGAATGAATTTACGTTGACACATCATTATCACCCCAAATCCATATTTAACATCTAGATTTATTTACTCTTGGGGGGTGTACATTCTATGAGTTTAATTTTTTTTTTTTACTTTTAGTTTTAGATGGACACAATACATTTGCTTTATTTATTTATGTGGTGCTGAGGATCCATCCCAGTGCCTCAAACATGCTAGGCAAGTGCTGTACCACTGAGCTACAATCCCAGCCCCATTCTATGGGTTTGAAGAAATTTATAATCACATATATCTGCCACCACTGGATCATACAGAGTACTTTCACTGCCCTAAAAATATTGTATGATTTTTTTTCTGTTCATCATTCTTGTACCCTAATCCCTGGCAACCATTGACTTTTTTACTCTCTCATAATTTTGCCTTTTCTGGGAAGTCAGATAGTTGGAATCATATGGTGTTTAGATTTTTCACATTAGCTTCTTTCATTTAGTAATATGCATTTGAGTTTTCTCCGTGTCATTTCAGAGCTTGGTATCTCATTTCTTTGTAGTATTGAATACATATTCCATTGTCTGACTGTACTGCAGTTCATCTATTATCCATCTACTAAAGAACATCTTGATTACATCAAGATTGAGGAATTATGAATAAAACTGCTGTAAACATCTCTGTTCAGGTTTTTGTGTAGATATAAGTTTTCACCTCCTTTACACAAATAACAAGGAATGTGATTGCTGGATCACATGATAAGAGTCTATTTAGTTTTTTAAGAAACAATCAGCTGTCTTTCAAAGTGGTTAAAACATTTTGTATTCCCACCAACAATGAATGAGAGCTTCTGTTACTCCACATATTCACTAGTATTTGGTATTGTCAGTGTTTTAATCTCATTCTTTTAATTTGCATTTTTTGATGATATATGATATGCAATACCTTTCTATGTACCTATTTGCCATTCATATATCTTCTTTGGTAAGCTGTCTGTTAAGCTCTTTGGTCCACTTTTTAATCAGGTTTTTTCTTTTTCTAATTGTTGAATTTAAAGAGGTCTTTGCTTATTTGGGATCAATCTTTTCTAGTATATGTCTTCTGCAATTATATTTTCCAGTCTGTAGCTTTTCTTATTCTCTTGAAACTGTCTTTCACATTTTTAATTTAAAATTCTTATCATAAGTAATCTAGAGAAGACATTTTTTAATTTAATGAAGTTTTACATACCAGTTCTTTCTTTCATGGACCATGTCTTTGGTATATCATCTAAAAAGTCATTGCCAAAATCAGGGCCATCTAGATTTAATACCTTTGGAGTCTTGGAGTTTTGTGTGTTACATTGAGGCTTGTGATCCATTTTAAGTTAATTTTTGTGAAAGAGGTAAGGTCTGTTTCTAGATTCCTCCTCCTGCTCTCCGTACATGTGAATGTCCAGTTGTTCCAGCAATACTTGTTGGAAAAGATTGTCTTTACTCCATTGTATTGCCTTTTCTATTTTGTTAAAGTTCAGCTGATTAGATTTATGTGCATCTATTTCTCACCTCTCTATTTTTTTCCATGGTTCTGTCTCTTTGTTTGCCAATACCATACTTGATCACTGTAGTTTTTCCAGCTTTGTTTATCTTCTTCAATAGCATATGGTTATTTGGGATCTTTTGCCTCTCAATATAAATTTTACAATCAATTTGTCAATGTCTACAAAATAGCTTTCTGGGATTTTTGGTTTGGATTGCACTGAATCTTAAGTCCATTTAGAAGTGGGCTAGTTTTTAAATCCCTGTTTAGGATATTTTAACAGAACCAAATTGCCTGCATGACATATTTACATAGGAAAAAATTAAATAAGTTTATAAATTCCACAGTATGAGAGTCAATCAAGATTACTGTAAGTACTCCATATTATTGGTTTTGTGTCTACAGATTCAACCAGGAGCTGATAAAAAAATGTTGGGGAAAAAAATCACATTGTTACTGTGTGCAGACTTTTTCTTATTATTTTGTATAGTATAATAGCTATTTCATGGCATTTACATTATGTTAGGTATCATAAGTAATCTAGAGAAGAATTTAAAGTGTATAGGAAGATATGTGTAGATCATATGAAAATAATATGATTTTTGTATTAGGGACTTGAGCATCTTTGGCATTTGTAGGGGCCCTGGAACCAATTCCTCTCAGATACCCAGGGAAGGCTATATCATTTCACTTAGTATTCTGGTTAATTGAAGTCTTCCCACTCTCTAGTCTCAGCAAGAAAGAGCATATGTGAAGGTCCAGAAAATAGTAACAAAGTTTATTATTTTTATACTTATTATACTTGGAAGTATGTAGATATGGGGAAAGTATTGGAAATGTTGTGCTTTTTCACTAGGCCAAAATGCTTGTTTTTCTCTTTTAAATTCATCTCTCTAGTTTTTCATTAGAAAAGGTGAAAAGCCTTCTTGGTCTTTTACATTTCCTTTGATTCCTACCTTCAAAAGTCAAATACTGTCTTCTTGTTTTCTTATGATTAAAACAATAGAAAACAACAGCAACAAAAACCTTGAACCTTATTTTCAAAAGTCAAAACATACAAACTAATAAGGATTGTGTACTTGTGTTAACATAATTTCTCTTGATACATTTGAATAAAACTTCAGAGAGACAATCAGGCAATATAGAAAAACAGAGCTGCTACCAGAACAATAAGAAGTGAGAAGCATGCAGGTACCTTGGATACACCTAGTGTCCTTTATAAAGGGTTTTCTCCAGATATTTCACCAAAGTAGGGGTCTGGTAGTCAATTTTAGCGTGGGTTTATTTCCTTTTTAAGCAGCCACTCTTTAGAGGATAAGATGCTAGTGATGCATCAGAGAAGTAGAATTGGATTTACAATGAGACTAGGGGTCCTGAACACTTGGCTTCTCACTAGAGTTTTCTTAGGATAACTTGTATGGGTAGACATTAACTTCTAATTTTTTATGTTGTAGGTTCTCAACCATTAAAATAGCTCAAATACTCTTAATCTGTGTTTTGAACATGATCCAGGATTTACCTGACATTCTAAAAGATTTATAAAGAAAGTGAATTGAGTTACATATTGAAGTATTTAAGATATTTACCTTTTAATGGAAAACTAATTTTTAAGCAAAGGAATTGAAGCTTACATAATATAATATGGTAGTTTTGATTATACAAAGTAACACATTTTTGAAGCACAGTAATATGCCAAGATATATAAAAGGATGATTTTTATAATCAATATACTTAAGATTATTGGTGCCCAAATGCAGGGTTGGAATAATTCAAATGTACTCTTTTATTTATTAAAAAATTTCTTTAGAAAAATTTACCTCTTTTCTAATGTTCCTTAATCCTATCTGAATGCCACACAAGCAAACTGTATAGAAACATTTATGAGGGTGGGTGTCTAGATTGATACAGTGCTAGAATGAAGTGCAACTCATCAGGCAGAGTCTAGTTTTGAAAAATTGAAGGAGGAGGAGAATGGCTTGAAACAAGTTCTATTTTCTGGTGTTTGTAATTCTGAAGTTGCAAATATGTCACTTAAGGGAAAAAAGGCACCTAGGAGTTAGGAAAGGGCATGGAACATGTGATAGGTGAGGAACATAACAACAACATTATTTTGGAGCTCGAATGTGAAAAAACATTTGATTAGAGATGTCAGACAAAACATTTTTATTCTTTTAAGGGAAGTTTATTTAGAAGCATTGATTATTTTAATTTTTTCCTCCTAATAAAAGATCAAGTTATATCTATGATAGTTTCAGATCCATATTCTAAGAAATCTTTTCTGCCTGTGATGGTATCTTCTTAAGGGATTTTTGTTGTTATGTACTATGTACTTATTTGCATCGCACCTGTTCATACAGAGTACACTGCATTGTGATGTTTGTATAGCTAGATCCTTCAAATGAGAAGCCAGTCTGCCTTCTTCTAGAGTACTAGCCTATTAGTAACTTAATTAAACTTAATTCTGTTTTTGTCTGCAATTTTCTATATGGTCTTGATTTATTTACTGAGCAATGATTTCTTCTTTGCAGTTATCAATTTTGTCTGAGATCAGTTTTCCTATCGTATGAGTCTGTTTCTCACAGAGTCTCCTTTAAGACTGCCCTGACTTTAAAATCATTAATAATAGGCTTTTGTCAGAACAGATTTGTTGACATTTTTCTCACATTAAAAAATAAATTTAAAAGATTGCAAAAATAAGCTGTGCATTTCACTATTTCTTGCTAATATGTGAAAAATGTATTTATGATAATTACACGTACTGTGTGCCAGAACTGAAACAATACATTCCTCATAATGGAGCATAAATAAAGAAGGTGGAGCCAGCTGCTCTTAAACTGTTTATTTGCAAGCAGTAATGATATAGAGAATATACCTTTTCACTCTGTTAGCCTAGCAATACTGAACCTGTTGCTGCATTAGACGAGTTGCATTTTACTGGATAGGGGAAGGAGGGCTGTCTGCTGTCTGGTAGGAGGGCTTTGTCTGTGCCTTTCTCTCTCTGTTTCTTTCTGTTTTTCTTTCTCTCTCCTCCCTCTCTCACTCGCTTGGTTGCTGTCTGTCTCTCTTTCTCTCTCTGCCCCCCTGTCCCTCCCTCTCTCTTGCTCTCTCTCTCTCTCTTCCCGTCTCTGTGGTTTGTAAGGTAGGTTGCAGTGTGTGTATATACACAACATCAAGAGCAGGAAAATGGACTCATTAGGGAGGCAGGCAGTCATTACCACTCACACTGTACTTCCAGGGAGACACCGATTATGAGAAGAGAAACTCAGCGCTGGGGAAGAAGGTAGGGAAGACAACTTTCATAAAAAAAAAAAAAAAAAAATCCTGCTGCCTCAATCACCTCTCCATCTATCATCTTCTAGTTCCTAATGCTTTTATCCTTTCTTCCTTGAATTTTAATTTCCATATTTAAATTTGACAGAGCTAATGCTAGCTTAAAATTTGGAACATACATAGGAGGCCTAACCTCTACTAATTTTCTTGTTACTTATTTAAGGGTGTGACCTTGTGATTCAGTTTTATTACTTTAAAAATAATTGCAAACCTATTTTCTCACTAAAGTACCAAACAAATCAGAATCTTTCACTCTTTTTAAAACAGACTCCTCCGTATGTTTGTCTCTTTGCTTTTCTTGTCTGTTTATGCAATTCCATCTGTCTGTCTATATATCATGTTGTCCTTATTTATTGCTAACTGGGTTTTGTTAGTTATTTGCCAGTGAGTTTTAGCTGCAGTGCCAGTGTGGGTATTACTAAAGTGAGACTTGTTCTTTGTTTTACATTGAAGTTTAAAGTCCATATTTACAGTTTAAATCCTTGAAGCAGGTTGAATACTTTTGCCAGCATGTTTATTTGATGTCGTATATAAAATGAGTAGTAGTTGCTGAGGGTAGGCAAGAAATAAGTAATTGTTTTTATCATCACATACATGGAAATATTTCATCCAGGGTTACATTTTGAAAGAAATAGGGTGCTCTGTTTTCTAACTCTTAGTTTACAAATGGACTTTTGCATTTATAGGACTATCACTGTGGTTAGAAGAATGAAAACTTTCTTAACAAGCAGTTTTTATCCTAGGATAGTTTCCTTTTAGTATGTTACTGTTTATTTATGCTTGGGGAAAGAGGGGAGGGGGGTTGGCCATCTTTTTACAAAGTGGAAGCTATGAAGTGTATCAGGCCATCTTGTGCAACAACTGTAAGTATTCATTAACATTTTGGGACCATAAATAGTGTATTTGTTATTTCAAATACAGTTTTGAGGTGCTTTCTTTTTCTTTCTCCTTTTTTTTTTTTTTTTGTGGTAGGGAAAGTTATGTTTCAAACTAGCTGATATTATTGATCAGTTTTCCCAGAACAGTATTCTCCAAAATTCAAAGGAGTAGTTATGTAATGTCCAGTTGAAACAGACTTCTTTAATTTTTATTTGGATTGTCTGAAAGCAAAACTGCTATTCATTTGATAAAAATTAAGACACAGTGAATGTTTTCAGTATGTAAAAGACTAAGGATAGAAAATGGATGCTCATCTGTAGAGATCTTTGATAATAACACCTTTTTTAAAATAAATTATTTATTTAATATAAGTGGCAGACTCCCCCCCACCTTCTTAATTCCATTAGGCCTTTCTAACAACACAAAGAAGTGCATAAGCAATATTCTTAACCCACCTGGGAGGCTAGAACAGATTCCCAAACACATTCTCAAGGTTCAAATCTAGTAAAATGTTTATTAAAAATCCATTATTGCAAGAGGGTGGTGAACTTTTGCTGCTAGTAGTCCTTTTTACCACTTTTTAAAAAACATTTAGATTTTTTGCTATTTTTCCTAAAGTGTCTTTTAAGCTGGGAAAACCAGATTTGACCAACAATAGTACAAATACAAAGTACACTCAATCAGGTCCTGCTAGAGACTTTTTTTCCCCCTCAAAGGTTTAAGGGGAACTTTGGGGGAAGTTTTTTGTAACTGCATATTAATATGACACACAGTAAATGGTGTTTTGAATTTGATTTCTTCCATTTCAGACTCTGACCCAAAAATTTGCTTTCAAAGCTAAGGAGGTAAAAAATGTACATGTTTTCTTGCACCTGTCATTTTCTATATTCATATGTTAAAACTATCTAAGATTCTGTTCATATTTTTAAAGAAAATTGTTACATATCTTGACTAAGTTTTTTTTTTCTGTACACATGTATGTGTAGAAATATTGGTGTGCATTTCTGTGCCTTTATTCATAGATGTGTATACAGATAAAGAATCACAGATTCTTTGCTGATATGAGTTTTTAAAAATTTCACATTAAGTATATTTATGTTACTCATAAGCAAACAAAATGGAGATAATTCATGAGAAAATGAAAATTTATTTTAACTTTCTAGAAATAATAAGCAAGATTTTAGTTGGTTTGTGGTTGTTTTAATTTTCAGAATGTGTATATATTTTCTTTTGCATCATAATTCTTAGCCTTGGATAGATTTAAGATATTTTTAGTATGAAAAGTAATCTTGCCCTTTTCTGGAAGGAACTATCACAATCCAAATACAGCAGGACATTGTAAAATGTGCATAAGTAAACTTAAAACCAGTGTGTTCTGCTCTATAGGGATTTGGAAAGCTGAAAGGCCTGCGTCACAGGAGGGCTATAGGATGCCAGAAAAATTCATTAACCAGCCTTGCTGGTTATGGTGGGCTCTTCCTATCAGCACATGAAATCTGCCTGTTTAGATTCTTGAAGCTTTGGTCAGGTCACAGTGTGTTTCATTTTAATGTTGGAGCAGACAGTTATCTAACACACCCACATGAGGAAGTGCTCTAAAGCAGTTATTTCATGCTTTGCCATGCCCTGTAGCTAAAACAATTTGGTACTGAGTGACGTGTGTATGCTTTTTAACTCCTATCCGATGAAAATCAGCTTTGGCTCTTTGAAAAGGACCAAAACAGTGGAATGCCAAACAGTATAATTCAAGTGCTAAGCACATGCCAGTTTAAACTTTTTATTTTTATTTTAACTTAAGGGGCGAATCACTATGATTATTTTTAATGCAAAGACAATATAGTGGTTTCTTGGATCTTACTCATTAGGGTCTCAAAAATTGCAGATACATTTTCTTCTTATTTTTCTGCAGAAGCCTATATTCATCAAAAGGATAGCAGCTGCATACTTTCCCCCAAAATGTTAACAAATAAATGGCATTCCTGTTTATTTATCTATTTTTGAATTTTAATGATTAGTCCTTGTGCTAATTAACAAATTCTTGTATTCATAAAATCTGGCACTACATAAATATCCAATTGTGTGATTATCTACACATGTTCTGGCTTTCTATAAATATAGAAATTATCAGTGGATGTGTTCATAGACTTGCCCAACACTGAGTAGTAGTGGCCAGTCATGCTGCCACATAGGAAGCCAAATTCAGGCTCTGAGAAAATGTGTTGCTTCAGGGTCTGGCAAGGTGTGTAGAAGCAGCATCTGACTCATTGCTAACTAATGATCTTTTCTGGCAAAGGAAGGACTGGTGTTGACATTCTTTGAATACTGTTAGTTCCAGCCTTCTTCAACCCCAAAGGTGCCCTCTTAGGTATAAATGTTGACAATGGGCATTAAAAGTGACTTATTTTGGAGGCCACTGTAGAAGTATATTTTAATTAACTGTGTTTTTTAAGTGGAAAATACGTTTTTCTAAACTTATGCAAAAAAAGTAAAATAGTATGACCATCTTTTATCTTTCTTAACTAGTGAGTTAGTGTAAGAAGTCACAAAGCTCTGAAAAGGAAATCTGTATTTTCATTTGCATAGCCATGTAACTATTTATTACAAGTAAATTATAGACATCAGTTATTCCTTATAAAGGAACGGTTTACCCTACATCAAGGACAAAAACTCTAGCAGTTGTGCAAGTGTGTTATTCAATTAGAAACCAAACACTTTTAAATGAGTTTTTCATATTGTGTCCTTACAATTGGCTGTCCTATACAATTACTAAGGAGTATTTACAATGCTACCGGAGTCAGCATTGACCACTTGATACTTGTCTTTAAATCTTCAAGTCAAATCTACCCATAGGTGTTTTAGAAAACTTGAAACTTACAATTTTCCTGAAAACTGTTTCATATATTTTCATGCCTTAAAATAATTTATAGAATTTTGCAGAATTCCAAGAAACTATGGTCAATGTCAAATAACTAGTAGGTCCTTTTCATTCTTTACCAAAAACCTGGAGGCAATAACCATATCCTAGAAATTCTAGAGAATGCCTGAATTCATGTTTTCTTGTTATGTATATATTATGCAATTAATCATGAAATAATATTGATGCCAAAAAAAAATCCTTAAACTCTCTTCTAATTACAGCACAAGCAAGTTTCTGAGGCTGTGGAAAGAAATAATGCAATGTATTGTCACTCTTATGTATGTAGTAACCACTATAGCAGATGATGGAAACAGCATTCAAGGGCTTAGAAGAAAAAAGGGCTTTTCTGCCACTCTATCTGTTCAACTGTGATAATGAATAAGTCATGTGCTATTTCTGCACTAAATTATGGAAAAAAATCATGCTTGAATTTGGCTTCCTAACCTCTCTTTTACTCCAGGATCAAGCCTTTTGGTTATTCTCCAGTTCACTTGAAAGTAATCAGCTTGAGGACATGAAGCTTGCCTTTCTGGAATATCTTGATACTCAACTGAAACTCTTGACAGGTGTTTTATAGTCCATTTAATCAATTCAACCCTTATATAATCACTTTAACTTTGACAAAGTTAGCTACTTAGACAAAGTTAGACATACAAGTGGGAATATTAAGACAAGGTGCAAAGACTTTCTCATTGACCCTCTAGCTCTCAGATGGAAATGGAATACATTAATATTAATTCTGAGTATCTAGCATTACCTTTGAAACTCTGATGGAAAGAGTGGCAATTATATGTTTACCTTCTTGATATTTGAAAGAAATTTTGGCTCTCAAGATATGATGAATTTATACATTAAGCATTTAAATATTAAAAATTTATTTGTAAAGTTTCCATATTAAACTACTAATATAAGGATTTACATTCAATAAATACAAATTGTATAATAAAAAAATTGTGTGATGGAGTTTGGGGATTTGGGGAAATTAAAAAGATGCCCAATAAATTAAAACTCTAAAGGTAGAAGGATAGAAATGGCAATAATTATTACTGTTTATTCTTAGGGAAATTCTTAATCTAAACTTCTTTAAACAGTAAAATTTAAGTTATTTAAAATTTAATTTTCTCAAAGTTTAAAATTTTTTCCCCTAAATTAGCTTGGATACTCACAATTTTTATCTTTCTTTAAAAAATGTTCCATGAATTACTGTTGTAACCAAATTGTGATTTGTTATTGCAGTTCCTTTAACACTCTAAGCTTTTTTTAGGTAAATGAAATGTAACTGAAGAAAATTAAAGGAAAATTAAATTTTGTTTGATATATGTACATGTATGAAAACTCCTTAGACTATTAGTTTGGACAAAAATACTTAACAAGATATTTAAACAATAAGCAGTTTCTTTTATTGTTTAAGTAGAAACTAAGCAAATAGTATCACCAGGGTAATTTTATACTGTTTTTTTGTCTATTGATTGTTTTGACTTTCTTTTTTTGCTATTGGACACACTTGGCCCAATAAATATACTCTGGTCATGTCTATGTTTATTAAAGTCTCCATCTTCTTGATCACTTGTACCTATTTCCTTGGCTTTAGGTAGGACAAAATGAACTGGAATAGTTCAACTTTTTCTGATTCTTTAATCAACAGTGATGTAGAGGAATAGAGATTTTATTTCTAAAGGGAAAAAGTAGAGAGATAATTAACAAGAAACTGGAGTTAAGGGCTGGAGATGTGGCTCAAGCGGTAGCGCGCTCGCCTGGCATGCGTGCGGCCCAGGTTCGATCCTCAGCACCACATACCAACAAAGATGTTGTGTCCGCTGAAAACTAAAAATAAATATTAAAAATTCTCTCTCTCTCTCTCTCTCTCTGTCTCTCTCTCTGTCTCTCTCTCTCTCTCTCTCTCTCTCTCTCTCTCTCTCTCTCTCTGTCACTCTCTCTTTAAAAAAAAAAAAACTGGAGATAAGTTGAATAATGCTAAGGGAGGAAAGGAGGATACTTTTGAGGCTTTTGTATTTAGAAGTATAATGAAAGAAAACGATTTTTCCCAACCCCCAATAAAAGCCATTTGACCTATCTATATAGCATTAACTTTTTCATCTGACTAAAGCAACTCTAAATTCCCTTTCCATTTCAAGACAGATACACAATTGCACCACCAAAAGTTAACAGAAGAAAAGGTCAAAACATCTCACATTAGTGGTACAGGTACTGCCTGGTTTCTATCATAACTTTTGCCCTTTAATCCTTAAGTTTGGAGTTGTGAGCAGATTTTCATAGTTGGTGGGCAGATTTCATTTGTTTTGATAAGAAGCCTTCTTAACAAAGCATTCCCAAAATCTGGCCAAAGCAGCATCATCAGCTGAATTAAAAAGGATGAAATGTTCAACCGAGTAAGTTTGTGTTTCTTTTTTTAAAGTCAGATAATTTCTATATAAAACAAAACAGAAAACTCTAAAACTTTTCATCTATCAGAATGGATTCACATTCGGTTTCACATGACCTTCTGAAACCAATTTTGTACATAGCACATTCTATCCAGTTACCTGTCCCCTTGATGTTTTACTTTCTAAATGTTGAATGAATATAAGTGATTTTTAGGATTAAAAACTTATATTCTTACATTCAGAATATATCCATGAGCCAAGTGCAATGGCTCACACCTGTAATCCTAGGGAGGCTGAGGCAGGAGCATCGCAAGTTCATTCAAAGCCAGCCTCAGCAACTTTGCAAGTCCTAAGCAACTTAGTGAGATCCTGTCTCTTAATAAAAAATATAAAAGGGCTGGGGATGTGGCTCAGTGGTTAAGCGCCACTGAATTCACTCCTGGGTACCAATAAAACAACAACAACAAAATAATATACCCATGAATATAAAGATATGCTAGGACCTGTACATAAAGTTACAGTCATATTAACTAAGTATGAAAATATATGAACAAAAGTTTTCAATATTAATTATTTTCCAGGCTGATAAAAACCCTATGGTTTAGTACAAAAAGCATTGTCTTGCCAATCAGGAGGCATTACTTAATACCTCAAAGAATTTGAAGTAGTTAAATTTAAATATCTGGCTTCTTGTACTATGTGACTTTAGGTGAATCATAATCCCTCTTTCCTCAGTTTCTTTGCCTCTAAAATGAGGGGGAAAGCAGATTTTACCTTAAACAATGTATGATTTCATATAGCTACATATGTAGTTATATTTGCTTGCATTCTCTACCTACGAGTTAAAACTTATGGAGAGAAGTTTGGGCTAGTATATAGAGGAATAGAGTACATATGGTTTGAGAGAGCACAAGCACTTTAATTCTGACATGGTTGTTCTATGTGTAAGGAGATGTCACAATACATTATTGAGTCTATTTAATGATCCTATTGTTTGTCAGACTTACTTACTGAATTTGATAAAAGACTGTTTTTAACTAAGTGAAGCAGAACATGGTTACTATGGTTCCACTCTTCCCCCCTGGCCACTAGATGGAGAGATGGTCCATGCCACAGCTTGCCCCACAGTAAACAGTTCTGAGTTTCTACTGGCAAAGTAGAACTATATGCTTTTGAACATTTTATGAACACACACCTGACATTTTGGATAAATCATCAGAAACTATATTCTCTTTTATAAAGGAATGTGATATTCATGAAATGCAAAATGCTTTGCTTCTCCTTAGGCCACTATTAATGGGAGGAGAAGGCCAGTATGAGAACTCTGGTTTTAGTTGTCACAAAAGAGCCTTTTGCCTCTATCAATTTTGTCCATTAGAAAGGGCCCTGAAATGAATGTCAGCACGACAGTGCCACCTTGTGTCCCTTTTACTGTGAGAGTAACTAATGCATGAGCCAGTGAAAAGGAAAGAACAGGGCATTTGCAATAATTTGACAAATTGGTTTAATCTCTGATTTTGCAGTTGTTCTACAAAAAATTCTATAAAATACTTTTGTGTTTGGAAATTCTATTACTCAAGGAAAAATTAGGATGTGTGTACTTTATCCCTTCTTTCATAACAGTGAATATTAAAAATCCTTTAAAAATTCTAGGCACAAACAGAGATGTATTCAGTTTAGAATTGGAAATGGAGAAGGCAGGATCACCAGAAATATTCACCTAATTCTTACCACTCATAAAACCTCAGCTCAGTCATTGCAGACAGTGAGGTACTTCTTTTCTTCAGATTCTCACAGCAACTTTTATATGCATACTTGGTAATATCATTTCTCACATGATAATGTTGTTGTTTCTAAGCATATATTCCAACTAAGCCTTGAGCTCAAGGGGAGTGTTTGTGTCTTATTCATCCTTCTGCCTCCAGAATTTTCTATGGCATTCAGCTACGAATCACTCAAATGTTTGAGATCTGAATGAATGATTATGTCTGACTGGTTTTTAAACATTTTCATTCATTACTTAACTATACATGTGTGCATACACACATGTATATTTCTGTACAAATTTACAATTATATATAAATACTTTGTATAATTTGTGTGTACATACACAATATATATTAAAATTTTAGAGCATTTTCTCTGGAAAAATATCTTCTAATACCATCTCTTTCCCAAACATTTCTTTACAAATTTACTTCCTTTTACATTAAAATGACGTTTTTCTTCATTTGATTAGGAAAACAATGTATTATCTGTACACCAGTGTGTTTTGTAGCTAACTCTGGAGTAAAGATACTCAAAATTTCTAATTCTAGCTTTACAGCATATTTGCTTTCTTATCTGGGAAGATAATTTGCCTTCCTAGGTCTGTTTTCTGTGCATAAAAGGAGTGCTCTGGGCTACTTGATCTGAAGGTGGTTTTGACTGAGGGTTTTTGTGGAGGCTGGACTAATCTTAATATTATTCTAGTTGTATATTTGGTTTCACATTTTTTTAAAGTACCATTGTAGTTGAAAATTGAATTGCTAGCCTTTAAGAGTACTACTTGTTATCTCATGTTTTAGAAATTGATTTTCTTGTACTAGGTGAATTGTATATAGACAGGGTAGATAGTATTAAAATTCAGGGGTATTCCAATTTTTCTTTATTTTTGGAATTTTTTGCATGTGTTTGATTAATTGAGCTCCACTTCTATCCTTTGAACATAAAATAACTAAATTTAAATAGCAAGATGAGCCATATTTTAGTATAGAACTATAGACTACTTGCATTTTCAGGGCTAACTTAATTTCAGTATTGTTTGCATGAAATTTACCTCTGGGAGTTTTAGCCCACATATGATTATAAACACTAACAAACTTAGGACTGGGCAAGTCTCTTAACTTTTTAAGCTTGATTTTCTAATTTGCAGAAAGGTAATAATAAATGTCACCTTTCTGTTTCTCAAAATTACTATGAAGATTAAATGAGTTAAATGTATACAAAATATACAAATATTATAACTACTTATTAGTACTGCTGTAATTAAAGATAGAATGGATAATAAAATCTAAGTAAAAGCAAAACACAAATTTAAAGTTATTAAAACTTATGGCATTTCTTAGTTGGAGTATTTCTCTATGGTATTAGTCTCTGGAAATGATTTGAAATGGTAGCTCAATTTCCTATATTTGGCTTTAAAACCTTTGCTAATAATTATAATACTTAGACTAAAACTAGTATTTTCTTTAGATAACAATTTTGATCTATTATGTATGTATATGTTCATTTTGACCATGATAATTTTAAATTTTTTATAATTATCAAAGATGAAAACATTTCTTTTAAATATCATGGCATTATACACTAATTCAGTGGTTTTTAAACTTTAGTGTACCTAAGAATTACCTTAGGGGGCAGGATGTGGTGGCACATGTAGTAATTACAGCAATTTGAGGAAGAGAGGCTTTGGCAGGAGGACTGCAAGTTCTAGGCCAGCCTCAGCAATTTATCAGGACCCTCAGCAACTAAGTGAGTCCCTATCTCAAAATAAAAAATAAAAAAGACTAGGGATGTAACTCTAGGTTAAGTCCTCTGAGGGAGGGAGAGAGGAAAAACGGAAGGAAAGAAGGGAGGGAGGGAGGAAGGGAAGGAGGGAGGGAGAGAAAAAGGAGAAAAAAAGAATCACCCTGGGTGTTTGTTAACATTCAATTTCTAAGTTCCTTTCTTAGTAGGTATTATGTGGAACTCAGGAATCCCAAGTTTTTGCTGATTCATACACTTTAGAAACTTTAGTTAGTTCTTATATATCATCACCAGCTGGGTGATGCACAAATCAAATGCACAAATTTCTAGGTTCTACTCTCAGATATCTTAAATCAGAATATCTAGAGTAGTATGTGGGCTTCTGTATAGTACAAAAACTACCTCATAGATTCTAATAATATTGCAGCTTATTTGAGACAGATTATTTGAATGAAAATCTTCACTCCTATCTATTATAACATGCCATGAAACACAGGAATTTCATAATAAGCAATTGTTATGAGTCTTAAAATAATTGGTTTGCATTGAAAATACAATGAAAGTGTTATCAGAATCAATGTATTATTGTTTTATAAAATCCCCAAACTTATTCTTGATCATTCCTAATCTTGTTTGAAAAGAAAAAAACACATAGTATAAAATAACAGCCTATGCATAAACTATAGGGTACAAATTAACGCAATTCACACTCATATATATAAATATAAATAAATAGCTAAAAATGTAATGTTTATTTTTATAGGTTTATTATATTTATATTATAATATTTTATATGAAGTAGGGCTATTCACAACTTAAAGGAACTCTGAAATGTATACCTGAGGTGTGAAAATAATCATGATTTTATAAATTAAGAAACACATACATTTGGGGGATATAGCTATATAATCATGTATTAAAAAGTAAATTTTTAAAAAGATCCACAAAATCACTAACCAGGGGATATAATCTTATCTTTAGCAGACTTCTTGTTAAAGTTTTTGGACATTTGGGTTATTTTTCAGTTTTCTACTTTAAAAAAGTGATCTTTTCTCACATGGCATACTTTTCAAATACTATCAAGTGAAGAGATAAAGATGAAAACATAAACTGAAATTTACTTATGCTCCTTTTTCAGAAGTAGAATATAAAACATGATTTTGTAGAAAGTCCCATTTAGCAGCAGAGCATGGATTGGAAAATTTGGTCAGTGATTTATTTAGGCTCCAGAGGGAAAATCTTGTAGGGTGTTTTTTGAATATCCTAAATTTATTTTGATTTGAGACAAGCTTAAAGGGCATGTCTATCTTAAAACAGTTCTCCATTTTCCTGAGAAAAATTCCAGTAGAGCTAGTTGTGGGAGGTAATATTCCAACAATGAACCTTTTGGGGCCAAATAAGCACTTTAGCACAACTTACTTCATCTCATTCCTTAAACCAAAGCCTGTCTTGCCCACTGGGCATGTTTAACTTTGACTGCTAATTTTATTTCCTTGCAGAGCAAAAGAGACAGGAAAAAAGGAGGGAAAATAACTGATGGCATGTGAGTGAGGTTTTGGCGCAGGAAATAAATTTTAAAAAATTCAAGCTAGTACAGAGATGCAGAAAGCAATAGGTGTCTGAAACTATTTCCCTGTTTTACAGATTAAGAAATAGAAGCCAGTAGAGGGAAAATAACTTGCCTAAAGTTACCCAGAAGTTTTCAGGGTTTGGTTTGGTACTGGAAGTTAGTCTACTCAGTGTTTCTATAATAAAATTAGGTAGTCCAGTTCCTCTGTCCATCAAGATATTCCTTTAATGCCCCTTACCACTTTATCCTCCATTTTCATTTTTCACTGCTGTCTTAACATCTAAAAAACTAGTCTGATGATAGCCTCAGATTTAGAGTCTGATTAGCAAATATATTTTGACTATTCACACAATTTGAAATTAGTTGAGCTGTAAGGACAGTTTGCACATTTTAAGCCTCTGCCTCTTTTTTATTTGGATTATGTAATAAACAGAACCAGAAATGAAAAATGGTATTGAATAAATTGGTTCTGAGCTCATGGCAAAGTTATAAACATAAAATATTGTGGGGTCCAGATAGACATTTATTTTTTACATCCTAATTACAGTCGATTGGAGGGGTTTGAAATGAAAATAAACTAAATTTGGTACCTTTTCTGCTAATTTGATGTCATCATTTAGATTTAGGATGGGAAGGAGGACCATGGTAGAAATACTAATCAGAACTTTTGTCTTCTAAAAATAGTTTATGCCTAGCATCCTGTTTGTTTGAGCCTCTAGAAAAATTGCTTCTTGGTCTTAGTTGTCAAAGTTGTATGTAGTCTTGTCAGTTTCTCACTGATAGAATATATAATTGCTTTAAAAAATAGTGAAAATTATTTGTGTTGCGGTATCTGGTTAGCATTTCCATTTACCTCTTAATGCTATTAGTAAGATTCTAGAAACCTAACAAACTGAACTAGAATATGAGTTTAATTTGATTACTAGTAGCTAAGTAAATGAACATGCAGCAGAACTTATAGGTGATGCATGATATAAACAGTCTAGTGCACTAACAGATCCTCTAAATTTTGATTAGGAAAAATATTATAATTATATTATTATTCAGAGCTCCAAAATCCCAATGCAGATCAGATAGATGACCTTTATATTAACACATCTGAAGTGTTGGGGTTACATTTTAAGAATTGTGATTAATTAGGGACAGAATTAATTGAGGCCAGAAGCTGCTATATTTTTGATTTCACCAAATGTGTCCTGTCTACTTGCAATAGGGTCTGATAAATTTGTTGCTATTTTTTAAATCTTAGTAATAGAGTCAATAGCTGAACCACGCACAGGCTAATTGTTAGGATATAAGGCTTTAGAAAAAAATGAACACAGGCTTCTGGTAGTCCACTTAAATTCACAGCAATTGTCAGGAAATTAAATATGGCTGTCAAGAAGTATTTAACCACTAGGGGTGGTTAAAAAAATAACATCTTTACAGTTTTTTTTTATTATTTTCTACCCCAAAATGTAATTTCCATTTTATTTATATCTTTATTAAACCTTTAAAATGGAAGACAAGAGTGACAACCACAAAATGACTGGAACCTAAAAGTGTAAAATTATAGTAGGTGGAATTTGGGTATTCTTAGGGACAAATATAATCTGGGATATTTATCAGTGAACTAGATGAGAAAGGACTGTGCTTTCACCTACTGTAAATAAAGTACTTAATTAAAATTCCCTAGAAAAATCAACAACTAATTCTAAGAAATTACTTGTGAAGAATTTGAGACTGAAAAAAAGAAACAATTTGTACTTATAAACTTTTCTTATATCTAAATATTTTTAAAAATTGTTTATATTAATTCCTAAATTTGCATATGAGAGAGAGAGAGAGAGAGAGAGAGAGAGACAGACAGACAGACAGACAGAGACGGGGGGATCCGATTAATTGCCATTTAAATGTGTAACTTCAGGTTTGTAGGCATCATTCTGAATCAGGATGGAAAGACCTGGTGTGGAAATTATGTTTCATTTGGCTAAAACAAAACAAAACAACAACAACAAAAAACACACAAAAAAACAAAAACCTTAAGAAGTTTCTTGTCATAATAAGGTGAAAGTGGTTAACAAAGAAACAAGTTTCCTGTCACTTGGCCTGAGGCAAATGTGGCATATTAAGCTTAAAATGAATTCTCCTCTCCTGAATGCACACAACCCTTATTAATGTCTTGGAAATAATGCACACGTAGGAAAAGAGAATAAGATTTTCTGGATACAATGAAAAAAGCATTCATTGAGGTATATGGGCTGTTATGTAAAGACACTTTAATGCTAAACTAGCCCAAATCACTTTGCACTATTTTACCTTTAAAAGTTAAACCAAGTAGGTTTAACTTTGGAGGAAAGACATGTTTTCATCTTAAAAGAGGTCTTTCTTTTAGTAAGAGTTAGGTTCCCTGGTGGCCTGAAAGAGTTAATGCAGTTTCCAAGAGTGCCCAACTTCCTTCCAGGGAGATGTGCGTGCATGTGAGAGAGTCTGGCTCCAGGATATTTGTTCACATCCCAAAACCAATTTGGCACAACTTAAAATGTCTGCTAGGCAGAGGATTCAATGTTGTTAGGCCACGCAATTAGTGCTTTATTTCATGAGCACCAAATTCACCCAGTAGTGTTTTGTTTTAAAGAAGAGCTTGAAATTCACAATAACGGGTTTCATTTATCAGAGCCATATGGGACTCACCATCTTTGGATATATTTGTAAGGCTTTCACAAAGAAGAATCCTTAGGCATCTCAGATTTCACGGATTGGAGGGCAATCTGGATGAATATCTTTTTTGGAAATGATAAACTATCGTTTTCATGTGTAGTCTCCAATTTCAGTAATCCTTGAGAAGCTAAAAAAAAAAAAAAACCAGGAAAGAGTTAAGTAAGCCTTAGCTTATTAGTTTTTATTGGAAAATAAAGACCATGATTCTTAAGAGATCTAGTTCAAATGCCCAATGCACCTTTGATGTTGAAATCTTGGACACCTAATCTTTGCAGTTTCTGATGTGGTATTTATGAGAGGGTAGATGGGTTCTAAATCTCAACCTATTTTTGCACTTTTTACTAGTTCTCTGGTGGTCATATGTCAATGGATTTCTGGGAAGTTACCTATAATGTAACTAACTGAAAATTTAACATTGTGATTCTGATGATATTTCTTTGTTGTTTTCTCCTTTTCCATAATTTTGTATTTATACACAATGTACTCTTGAAACTGTCAATGTAAATTAATTTTTAAAAGAAATCTTCTATTTTTCACAGATCTACAAATTTAGATATTTTTAAAAATTTCTGATTGTTCTTCATTTGGCAGTAGTTGCTAACACTTTAATTTTTACTTTCCAAATTCTGTTAAGCCATTAATGACCTATAAACAACTATTTAAGTTTTCACAAATTAAAATGAACATATTTTTAAAGTTAGAGTACTGTGTGTTATGACAGTTACCCACAATTATGATTTCAAATTTAAATTTTCATAGTTGTGTAGGCTTTTTTTTTTGGTTCTGCATGAATCTGGTTATGTTAGAATATTTACAAGTAGTAAGTAGTACTGTAATAATTGCTACTTACCTATATGAAGTCTATATAAACTCCATGAAAATGATAATTTGTTTTATTAAAAATTGTGTGGAGGGTTAAGAACTATTTGAAATAAACTTTGCTTATTTGAAATGCCATTTTATTGCTCATTTTAAATAACATTAGTATATCTTCTAGGTTATATTTTAAAAACAACTTTTGACATTCAATTAGCTAAAAATGCCTGTTAGCATTTTTAGGTTTCACAGAGAATGTCTGCTAAATTTTGTCCAGTTATGAGTATGTTGAATAATGCTAAATTTTAAAAATTTAGTGTATTCTTGACTGTCATTTAAACTTTATATTGAGATCAGTGTCATATATTTTAAATCATATTTTATAAGTATTCAGAAGTCTTCTTTCCACTTCTTCTCTAATACTTATTATACATAGGAGAGAACACTTAGACCGTTCTTACATAGTACATCTGTAAAGGTTCACATCTGTATTGATATGGGTTATTGACCTTTATTCTGCCATATAGGATGATGAGACTGTTGGACAAAAGATAGAAAATTGGAATTGTAAAATAAGTTATAATTGCTTAAATCAACTTGAGCATTAATTGTTCTGGATGGCTGATATTCTCATATTCTCTATTTCATTCACCGTCAAATATTCTCAAATAATTTAATCAATTGTTAAAATACTTTTAAGATGAAATTTTATTCTTTACTTGTTTTCTTCAAATCTAGGTATTCTGACCCAATGAGGTTAAGTATTTTTCTCACTGAAAATTTCATTATGGAATTAAGCACAAACTCTTTTGGCTGACGCCTAGTCTTTTTCATAAAGGGCTTTAAAATATTTTCTTTGTGAAAACAATGTAGGGTTTGGGATAGTGGTCAACAGAAATAAATAATTAAAGATGGCAGAGGAATTCAGACTAGCATATGTGGCTATAAATACATTAATATCTCACAGAATTTTGGATTTAATATAAATTATAGACTAAGGAGAAGATAGGCACATGAATTGGAGAAAATGTTGATGTAATGATCAATGCTTTATTCTTTATTTTTTTTTATTGTGATGCTGGGGATTGAACCTAGGGCCTTGTGCATGCAAGGCAGGCACTGCAGCAACTGAGCTATATCCCTAGGCCCAGTGCTTTATTCTTTATAAATAATCTCTCTAATAAAGGATACGATGGGAGTAAAGGACATAATTTAATGGAGTATATGTACAAATGATAAAGTATAAGGATGCTGAGAGGAGAGCATGGGGTAGAGATAAGGATTATATGTCGTTTAATATAACTGGCTGTAACTGTCTAGTTTTCTGCATTTACATTGAGTTTCTATTGTAGGGATGAATGGCTCTCTTATATAATGTTTGTGGTATTAAATATAACCCATAAATCATTTGGATTGAGCAAACATTTTATTTGCTTATGAAGATAGACCTGTTTGATTTTAAAGTGTAGCATGCTATTATTCTTACCTATGGTCAAAATATATATTGTTTTTATTCAAATATTATTATGAGTATATTTATGTGGGGCGCATGTATTTGTCCATGTGTGTGCATGCATGTGTGTGCCTACATCTAAGGAAGCACACTGTCGTCTCTAGCTTTCCTGTGTCTGATGCCTTTTCCTTGTCAGTTTTTCTTTGTCTGTATCATTTTTTATTACTGAATCCATCTGTATAGAAAATGGAATGCTTGGTTTTATCATTAAAAATTATTTTTTATTTTAAATTTTTCCTTAGCTTGTTTTTGCCCCAAGAATGAAGGCTCAAGTGTAAAGCATTTCAATTCTCACATTCAAGAAGTATTTCTGCCTTCTTTCCCGTCCGTTTGTCCATATGTTTGCTGGTCTCTGATAGGCTGTGCAGTGAGACAGCAGTTTACTATCTGTGTGTGTGTGAAATTAGCTAATTGGTGTTAGTAGAAATATTTTCACATGTTTTATAAGCAAAGTGCAGCAAGGTATATAAATGTAGATATGATCCAGACACGCGCACGCTCACGACTGTCACTGCTCATGCATAGGCGCTCAGAAGTAATTAATGTTAATAAGATTTTAATGTGCTTGTGAGATCATAATGAGGAGAAATGAATGCTCTGATTAGGAAAAGGTAACTGTGTGTGTGTTTTGGCTTAGAACAAGATTTCAATTTTTATAAACCGCAATTTTAGAACTTGTTTGTGATTGCATCAATTGGTTTTTATTTTCAAATTAGAGGTCTGTTTAGCCATTTGAATGATTAACCAAATAAATGGGTGAAACCCTGATCATAAGGAATAGTGCAGGTTTTCATTTGCAAGGCAGTGTTAGTGTACAGTAATGCTGTGATGTCTTTTGCCAATGTACCATTTTACTGTTTTTTAAAAAATCTTTTTCAGAAGCCACTTGTGGACACATTAATTATTTTTATAAATGTAGATGCTATCTATATGTTCCAGAGACACCAATCAGACAGTGTAACTATTGTGTCTGAGATGCATTCCTGCCAGTCAGTGATGTTATATTTGGTGTCCAAAAAATATGTATTTTGCCTCTTGAAATGATATAAAATGACCAATTTTTTTCCTAAACATAATCTTTAGAAATTTTCAAGGCTTGATGTCTTGTATGATAAAGTAAAATATTTCCAAGTAGGCAAGATGCTATCTCACAATGAATTCAAATGCTTTGCAGTCAACAGCTACATCATTAGACTGGCTTAAATCCAGCTGGACACCAGGGGTCCTTCTCTACAACAAATTTTTTGAAAATATTGTTTACAGAGTTTTGGCATATATTTGCATTATTATTATTTTTAATTATGGGATGTATCTAAATATCTATTATGGGACCTTGTGCTACCTTATGCCTTTTAATATAAATTGTGGATTGAGATATTTGAAGGTTGTAATCCTTTTTAAAAAGTAAACATTATACTGAAACGCAAAGAAAAGTTTTGGATCTGAATAGAGCTACGAGGCAGTGTAGTTTACTTCTAACTAGTCCTACAAGTGTGGTTTAGGCTTTCCAACAATACTGAGATTTCTGTGATTCCCAGAGGTATTTTAGGTTTTACTTTCCATAGAATTCTGGGAATTACGATCCTCTGTCTAAAAAGGGACATTTTCCTTTAATATTATTTAGTTGACTTTCTTAGGCCTTATTACATTGAAGCATAATTAGGAACAATTTTACTACTTTCACTTTGTAAAGAAAAGCATTAATTTTTTTTCCTAGTGCTTTCTTGATATCCTATAGTAAATTTTTCTAATAATAGATATATTTCTAGATTTTATATTCTGTGCCATTAGTCTGTTCATATGCCTTTATATTATTTTAATTATAGAGGCTTTATAACATGTTTTAATATATAAGATTATCATCCTCTTTCCCCATTCCCACTATTACTCTTCTTTTTCCTGGGTTCCCTGAGTTTTCTTGTTTACATATTATTCTAAATGAACTTTATAATTGTCTAGAAGACCTTAAGGGAAAAAATCCTGATGGTATTTTTTGTTGGAATTGTAAGAAGTTCATGAATCTACATAGGGGCAGTTAACATCTTTATTAAGAGAACCTTCTTTCTTTCCATTTTTAAAGAACTTTTGCGTCTTTAAAAGGTGTTGTATAGTTTTCTTATAGGTTTAAACATTTGTTATTAAGTTTATTCCAGGGTATTCTTTCATTTATTCATTTATTTGCTTACTTTCTTATGTACTTACTATCCTAATCAGAGTCTTTTCTTTCATATTATTTTCTAACTGGCTTTTTCTTCTATGTCAGAGGCTGTTGACTTTTGTGTGCTAATTTTGCAACTTCCTACTTTGCAAAATAGTTTTATTGTTTGTGTTAGCCCAGAATTTGAGTCTGATTCTAGTATGGTGCTTTGTATCTATGACTATAGATAAGTTGTTTTGAGGGTCTTAGTTTGGGCTGCTACAAGTAAGTAACATAGATCTGGAGGCTTATAAACAATAGAAATTTAGTTCTCACAGTTTTGGAAACTGGAAGCCCAAGTTCAGATTGTCAGCATGCTTAGGTTCTGGGGAGTGTTCTTTGTAATTTTCAGATAGCTAACTTTTTGTGCCCTTACCTAGTAGAAGAAGAAAATCTGGGATTTTTTAAGGGTACTGTCCCGGTTCTTGAGGGCTCAACCTCATGACCTCCTCTTATCCTGATTATCTTTCAAAAGCCCCATCTCATAATGCCATCACATTGGAGGTAGGGTTTCAAATGTGATTTTTTTTTTGTCGGGGGACACACAAATTATAAGTTCATAACACTAAACTGTTTTCCTCATCTGTAAAATGCAGATAACAAAACCAAACTCCCAGAATTATGGAGAATAAATGATATTACATGGTAAAGCATCTAATTTTACATGGCACATAATAGGCACTTCATTATTGGTAACTCTTAATAATGTAATATAATGTGATGTTTTGTAATATGACATTATCATTATTATTTTAAAGTATCAGACTTTTTGCTAAGATGAAGGGAATCAAACAAAAAATGTAAACTTTATGATAAGCATTTGTGATTTAAGATACTAGCAATTGAAAATTAATCTTAAGATTATGTTATTTTATAGCCATGCACATACATTTCCATTACTTCTGTTTTAAGCATGATTATTGTCTGCAACATTTCTTAATTCTGGAGAGTAAGTGGAGGGAACTCGTTGATCACTTTGGGATTATTCAAAGCAATTCTTAAAGTATATTGATTTAGGCATTTGCTAACTACATAAGTGGATGTGAACATTAATTTATGGTCCTGTAACTCTTTTGTCCTAACTCAAGAATCTGGAAACTTTACTATAGTTTCTTGGTAAATAAAATACTAACTTGTAAATGGATTCATGTGAATTAAATATTGAAGTCTTGGTTTTATTAATGTCAGTAGAATAATAGTTCTTGTCAGGAAATTTTATAAGATTTTTTGATAATGTTAATGAAAAAACTAATAACGAGATACTCTAATATAGTAGTTGATGACTTTTAAGCTTCTACTCTAATTTACTAAAATTGATATCATCTCTGCAAATTCATTCTTTTAATTCATTTGACATAATCTACTGTTTATAAATAAGAATTCCAGAATTTCAGGGTGCATTTTATTCCTTCCTCATGGTTGTGATGAAGGTTAAGTGAGATAATGTGCTTAAAATGCCTGCTAAGGTGCCTAGCTCATTTTAAGTACTTCATAAATATTACTTGTTTTTGTTTCTATTCTTTTATTATTACCATTGCAAATTCTTCATTTCCTCTCTACACAGACATTTTTCTACCCTTTTCTTCCTCTCTCCCCTTCCCTCTCTCCCTCCTTACTCCCTTCCCCCTTTCTTCCTTCATTTCTTCCTTCCTCCCCACTTTTCCTCCTTCCTTCCTTACTCCTTCCCTTCTTCCTTCCTGTTTTCCTTCTATCTCTCTCTCTCCCTCCCTTCTTCCCTTCCTTCCTTCCTTCCTTCTTCCTTTGAGCTCTCTCTCTTGCTCTCTCTTTCTTTATTATGACCATGTCTGGCATCTGTATATATTTCTAATATTATTGTTGTATGCTTAGAATAAATATGTGAATATCCCTCTTAATTTTCATTAAAAATAGATCTAAAAAATACATCAATAATTTGCTAATATTGAAATCAGATGAAAGTGAAATGAAACTACACCAGTGGAATATGTGGAAGATTTAGTGGCATCTGGATGAAATTTCTGAGGAATTGTGAGGATGAAAAATAATTTATGTCAAAGAATTGTAGGTACATTGTGTTTATAGTTTAGGATTTATCAGAGTTCTGATTTAGCACTTGATCTAAGTACTCTTCTTCAACTTTATCTTACTTGCTCATTCATTCATTCACTCATACCAAAAATAATGTAGAGTATCTATGAGACATAAAGCATTGTTCTGGGTTGTGTGGCATATACAAATAGCAAGATTAGTTAGATGAATTGTCTCAATTTAAGAATTCTAGTAGATGATTCAGACAGGAAAACCACTAGATTATGTGCATGGATTTTGGAGACAGATTCTCTAGTTTGAATTTGTTTTCTAAAATATACAAGTGGTGTGAATTCAGGCAAGTTATTTAGCTTGTCTGTGTTTCAATTTCCTTATCTACAAAGTGAGTCTCAAAGCAATACTTATCTTATGAGGTTGTTATGAGGATCAAATAATTTGGTACATGTACAGCATTTAAAGAAATAATATATTAAATTCTCTGAGATCCTGATTTCAGCTATTTTGGATAAATGCCTAGAAGTGGGAATGGTAGATCATGTGATAATTCTATTTTTAGTCTTTTGATGAACCTCCGTACTATCTTCCTTAGCAGCCATACCATTTTGTACTCCCATCAATAGTGTACCAAGGTTCCAATTTTTCTGCATTTTCACCAACATTTTGTTTCATTAATGAACATCTTGATAGGTGGTAGGTGATATCTCATTGTGGTTTTGATGTACTTTATCCTGATTGTTAGTGACATCTACCTGTTGGCCATTTGTTGGTCTTCTTTGAAGAAATGTCTGTTGAAGTCATTTAATTGGTTTGGGCTTCTATAAGAAAATACTTTAGACCAGGTAATCTGTGAATAACGAAAATTCATTGTTTACAGTTCTCTAAGAAATCCAAGATTGAAGTTCTAGTAGATTTACTGTTTTCTTTTGAGTCCCTGTTCTTCATAGATGGAACTTTCTGTATTCATACAAGGTGGTAGAGGCAAAACAACAACAACAACAACAACAACAACAACAACAACAACAAAACCCTTTTACCTCTTTTATAAATTCCCCATTCTCAAGGACTGTGCCTCAATAATTCAATTACTTCCTAACAATCCACCTCTTATTTCTATTGCATCAGTGATTAAGTTTCAACATTCAGAGTAAAACAGTCTTTAGCTCCTTTTTTTAAAATTTAGTTAGTTTTTCACTTTTTTCTGTTTTTTTCTCTATATTTGTTATATATTCAGATATTAACCTTTATCAGCTATATGATTTGTAAACATTTTTGTTCATTCTATAGGTTCATTCTTTAGGTTTTCATTCTTTTGACTGTTTCTATTTTTTTTTAATTTTTAATTTTTTTATTGGTTGTTCACAACATTACAAAGCTCTTGACATATCATATTTCATACATTAGATTGAAGTGGGTTATGAACTCCCAATTTTACCCCAAATGCAGATTGCAGAATCACGTCGGTTATACATCCACAATTTTACATAATGCCCAATTAGTAATTGTTGTATTCTGCTACCTTTCTGTTGTACAGATTTTTATTTTGATATGCAGTTACAGTTGCATTTGTTAATTTTTGTTTTCTATAATTTTGGTATCATGTCAAGAAGTTTTCTTCTACAAACCTTACAACTTCAGGTCTTACATGTAAATCATTAATAAATTTGAGTTGAGTTGACTTTCATGTATGGTATAAGACAATGGTCCAATTTTGTTCTTTCTCATTCTTTTGAGACTATCTTTTCCCCATAGTGTATTGTTAACACCCTTATCAAAGATCAGTCGATTATATATGTGTGGATTTATTTCTTAGACATCTATTTTATTGCCTTGGTCTATGTCTGTCTTTATGTTTCAGTATCATACTGTTGATTATTATGGCTTTGTAATATAATTTGAAATTAGGAAGTGTGATGCTTGCAGCTTTATTCTTCTTTCTCAAAGTTGATTTTGATATTCATGGTGTTTTGTGGTTGCATATGAATTGTAAACTTGTAGAATGGTCTATGTAGATCACTGGTTAATTTGCACATGCTAACAATATTTAGACTCCCAGTCTGTGGACATAGTATATCTTTTCGCTAGGTGTGTCCTTAATCAATTTCATCAGTGCTCTGCAATTTTTGGTGCACAGTCTGTCATCTCAGTTTGTTCTGGAGCATTTTATTCTTCTGAATTCTATTTTAAATTGAATCATTTTCTCAATTTTGTTTTCAGACAGTTTAGTGTTAGTATATAGAAATGCAACTGATTTTTGTATTTATATTTTTTTTTGTCTTGAAATATCACTAACTTTATTAGTGCTGTTTTTGTTTTTATTGTTGTTGTTATTGTTTTATTTTGTTTTTAATGCTGGTGATTGAATCCAGTGGTGTTTTGCCACTGAGCTAAATATCAAGCCATTTTTATTTTTTATTTTGAGACAGGGTCTTACTAAATTCCCCAGACTGGCCTGGATCTTGAAATCTGCTACACAACTAGAATTACAGTTGTGTGCTACCACACCCAGCATGAATTCTATAGCATTTTCTATACATAAGATCATGTCATCTGCAAACCTGGACATTTTTACTTTTTTCTTTCTGATTCTGATACCTTTTGTTTCTTTATCTCCCCTCATTGCTCCGACCAGGGCTTCTAGTATTATGTTGAATAGAAGTGGTGAGAGTGGGTATCCCTGCCTTGTTCCTGATCATAAAGGAAAAGTTGTCAGGTTTTCACTGTTGAAAACTGATACATGATTTTTCACATATGGCCTGTATTATTTTGAGATGATTTTCTTGGTTATTTATCCAAAATTATTGAATGATCAGTAATCCAGTATCACGAGGAGATATCAGAACTCCTATGTTCATTACAGTGCTATTCACAACAGTCAAATATGGACAAAACTTAAATGTTCTTTAAGGGATAAGGAAAATTTAATATATATACACACATGGAATATTATTCAGCCTTAAAAAAGAAGGAAACATTTGCAATGTGGAACTACATATATGAAATTTAAGTATATTAAAATACATCAATTACAGAAAGACAAATTATACACGATTCCACTTATATGGAATATCTAAAATAGTCAAATACATTGAAATTAAGAGTTTAGTAGCTGTTTCCAGGGTCTGGGGGTAAGAAGAAAATAGGAATTACTCATCAATAGCCATAAAGTTCCAATTAAACAAGATGAATAAATTCAAGACATGTACTATACAACATTGAGCTATAGTCATAAGTACTTAAAATCATACTTTTACAATTTCACTAAGAGGGTAAAATTCGTATTAAGTATTCTTACCAAAATAATATAAAACACATATAATATAGTAAGTTCTCAATAAATGTTAGTTAACAGTATTAGTATTAGATAAAGTAGAATAACTTTAATGCCATAATAACAATAAAAATAAGGCAATACAGTATTATAGAGAATTATAACTTGTTTTATTTTTTGTTTTTTAATGTGGTTGGGTACAATGGAATCAGAGGAGCCTTATGGAATAATGTTTAAAATAAACCTTGAAATATGATTTCTGCAGGTAAAAGAAAAAATAGAAGTAAAGAGGTGAGTAAAAATTAAAACTTCTGGGGCTTTGTATTAAAAAAGATTCATAGGCAAAGCCCAGTTCTACTCCTTTTATTAGTTGTGTGGCTTTGGGTAAAACAGCTCCTATTTGGGTTCCCCTTGAACCATGATCTGCTAACTCTTTCCAGGCAGTAAGCTATAGCAGTGATGGGGATAACTCTTCATTTTTCTTTTATGAGAGACTGCTCTTCTGTGCTGCCTATTGTCCAATGTATGCAAATCAACATATATTTTATTCAGATATTTTGCTGTTTAAGGCAAGAGGATAAATACTATTTTTATTACTCCATCATTTTCAGAAGCAGAAGACTAAACTGTCACTAATACTTTTGCTTTCAGTGAGTTTGGTACTTATCTATTAGTACCCTGCAGTTACTTTTTTCCTTCTACACTGCACTGCAATTTTTACTTTACTTACCTGCTTCCTATTACCCTGGATTCTTTAAAAATAAGGAGTATAATAGATTGTTTGTGATTATAGGATATAATAGTGAGAAAAGGAAGGAAGAATTGACAGGATTTAGTGACTGATTGTTAATTGGAAAGGTGAACAAAATGATGACCCATATTTTCACTAATTGTTGACCAGTTTCTTTGGAATGAGCTATGAGGTTCTTTTGTCTTTCGTTCCATCTAAATGATGTATTTTAGCATAAATACTTGAAATCAAAATTTCATAATGAAAAGAAGTAAATAGTGATAGGGATTTATTTTAAAATATTGAATTTAAAATATTTTATAATTCTTAGGAGAAATGAATTCTGGGTTTTATAATTTTCAATTACATTACAAATATCATTGTCATATATTTTCCTTCATTATTTCCCCTTTCTTACTATATTTTATATACTTATATAACTTATATTTTTCTTTCCCTGTTAGTTTTACGTTTTTCTGAAAGATTGCTTCCTTAAGTCTTTAAATATGTTGATAATGGATTTAGGGCTAAAAGTTCACTTTTAGCACCTATAGCATAAGCCAGAGTGAGAATTAATTTTTCTCAAATATATTTTATTTTTGCTTTTGTAGTAAGTTTTATAAGTTCAAACACTTAATTTTTCAAACAGAGAAGAGCTTACTTTCAGTGTTCTAAAGGAGATTAATTGGAATGAATGGAGTAAATATGTGAAAAAGAAATCTTTCTCCCAGTGGATTTTTTTCACTTTGGCATAATCTAAAGAAGCAATGGTTCTTTTAAAGTATAATCTAACCTGAAGTATATGATATAGTGTTTGAATCAATAATAACATCCAGGAAGGATGGTGGATATTTTTGATACTATGTTCCATTTATCATTTCAGTTTCTTATATGAACTCTTTGTTATTGAGAATGGCACAGACAATAACTACCCTTTATTGAATCACCCACCTTTTGTGCTCATATCTAAATAGTGTGGTAAATATTATGATTCTTTACAACAATCTCATAAGGCAAATGTTATTTCCATTTTAACAGCAAGGAATCACAGCTAAATGAGATTAACTCAATTCTACAAGCCCACACATCTAGTTACTGCAGAGTTCATCTGAATCAGTGATACAATCGAAAAAGTGATTGCTAAGTCTAATATGTGCACCATTACAGGCAATGAAAACATTCTTTCATATTTACCCTGTAAATAGAGGAAGACAAGGAGTGTGAGAGAGTGAGGGAGGAAGAGAAATTTTTTCTGTTTTTGACTGAGGAGTGATTATTAGAGAAGTTGATGCCTCATTATGGCATACCATTCTAAATACCTAGATGCTGCTGTTGACACCCCTGTAGATAGAACTGAAGAAATGGACTGTGCCTTGCTGTGGCCCATTAAGGGGCCAGAAGTGATGGTGGTTTCAGAGAAGCTTCTTTTGGCTGTAAATTCTATTTGGAGCACATTTTATTAGTTATCGATGGGCCTTTATCTATCTATCTATCTATCTATCTATCTATCTATCTATCTATTATCTATCTATGATGCTGAGAATCTAATCCAATGCCTCACACATGCTAGGAAAGTGCTCTACCATTGAGCCACAATCTCAACCCCATATTTTGAGAACTTTTTGTCAACAAACTCTTATCTGGCACAACTAAATTAGATAGTGAGATCCCATGAGACCTAAAGCTATGTAATGGACATCAGTTTTACCACTGATCTGGCCTTAAAGTATGTGGTCTTAACCAGTGTGCTATTTGTTTAACAAGCATTATTTATTATTACAGAAAAGCCCAACACCTGTTTTTCATCCAGTCTTAAACTCTGGAGTAACACTGAGCTCCAACCCAGAAAAGAAAATCAATTACATAATATCATTTCTTACCATAAATGGAGAAATCCTTAAAATGCATAACCAATTAGAAATTCTCCAAGTGTATTTTAGTTGCAAGAATATTCACACCTGGGTGAACTGAAGAGATTAAAGAACACCGAATCTCTCAAGTTCTGCAGTAAAGAATACTGGTTATTGCTTTAGTTTCAAAAGAATAGTTTCCTAAGTATTTCAAAATGTCCGGCTGGATGCCCTGGCCATTCTCTTTGGAAGCTTCTTTGTCATCCTCATGGCACATCCCTCTGGCATGCATGACCAGCTGCAAGCTAAACCCTGTGGAATAAGAATTCTTTCATCCCTTTGTGTGATGTGTTTCATTTTCAGAGTTTGGATGATCCTCTTCGGCAGCAGCAGCAGCAGGCATTGTTAGTTTCAATAGGCGGCCTGGATGCACAAGAATAGTCATCATAGAGAGACAGGCTCTCAGGGTCTGTCCCTTCGTGCCATGGTGCTGTGTAGATCACTTTCCCCTGCTGGATTAATGGTCAGAGAAAAAGAGAAATAAACTATTCCCAAAGGAATCCAATTAAAGTACTTGAACTTCACTGACGTCCATCCTATTGTTTTCTTAACTTCCTAACCTTTGGTTAATTATTCTGACTAGTAGAAAGGAATATTATAGACATAACAATTACATTAAAATTTCTAATTTATTTAGTTTGTTAAAACTATCAAAATTTTTTAATAACATGGATTGTTAGGTATACTATAGTTGAAATTTTTCTTTATTCCTTAAGCTATTTTTGTCTTTTCCTTAATATCTTTGCCAAAGCCACTGCGAAGACTCTTTGTATGAAATTGAATGATGTCAAAATTTTATCTCTCTTCACAGTCTACATTAAGTGTTAGTTCATTCTGGGCACTTTTGCTTCTTTCAATCTCCAATGGATCTCACTTCTGTGCCTATGATATTCTTTTATTGATCCATCAATAATTCTTTATTTCTTCTCTGTCATTGATGCCACTGTAAGGAGGAAAATGATTTAGCTTTTATTTTTCTCCTTTTATTTGGTGCTTAGAGATTCAACTAGGAGCTTTACTTATGCTTAGCATATGTCCCACCAGTAAGTTATAGCTCCAACCCTAAATTTAGGCTTTTCAATGATAGCTTTGGGCTGGAGATGTAGTGGTAGAGCCCCTGCTTAGCATGCACAGGCTCTGGGTTTAATATTCAGTACAGCAAACAAACAAATAAACTTTAGTCTTGTAATTTTAAAAATGACCTTCTTTGATTTTAAAGTTCTGTGTCCAAAATATAAACCAGGACTTCCAGTAATATTAATTTATACGTATATATGATGATTGATCATTTGCAGAGAGTTTTCATATATTGTATGCATTTCTGATCATGTAACTGTGAAATGGAGAGAACTGGTATTAATGTCTGTTTTTTCATTAAGTAATACTGTAGCTTAGAGAAGTGGAGTAACAACATACCCCACATGAAGTAAATAGTAACTGGCTGAACCAGGATCTTAAATTCAGATCTTTTTTCATAGAAGGTGTGGTTTCCCCTAGTAAGGAGAAAGTGTTTTTTTTTTTCCTTAAAAACGTAAGTTTCTTCTTTAATTAATGCTCAATCTGCATGTGAGTATATATTTTATGCTTTGAGAAGGTGTCACATAATGCTTTATTGAGTTAGGGGTAGAGTTTTGTGATCTGGTTTTTATCAGTGAAGGACTTTCCTAGAATTTCTTTAAAGAAAGATAAGAAGGAATGTTTTACTTTTCTGTAAAGAATTTTGGTGTCATTATAATTCTATCACATTTGTTTTTAAATTATAAATCTATTCTGTCAGAAACTTAATATTTTTATTAAATTGTCCTCTTTGTAATTTGGGAAATTATAATAATACTGCAGAAGCCTTCTTAGCCACTGCTTCAGGGCAGTGGTATATGCTCTGAAAATATGGTACATTTCTATTTATCTGTTTACTTGCTGGTGTGTTTACCAAGAATGATGTGTATTTCAAATTTGTTTTCAAATTTGTATGTGCCAAATGTGCAATTATAATTTAAATATGAAAATCGATGAAATATGAGTACAAATATAAAGGGTTATTATTTTATGCAAGTTAAGTTGAATGCTTTGGAGAGACTTTTGAAAGGTGAATCATGAAAACAAATTACAGTTTAGATAGATATGGGCTATACAACTGTGAAAGATTGCCTTGGGTACAAGTGGAAGATGAATGTAAAAACTCCAAATTCTTCATTCACCTTGCTTTCCAAGTCCCTTTATGCTTTTGCAGATTTTAAATAAATCCAAACTGGAAATAATAGATGATATGGTATGCTTTAAGAAATAAAAATAATATGAAATTTCATAGCCCTTGGTCTTGAATCATAAAGTTGGTAAATAAGTATAAAGTTTTATATTTCAGTTTTAAATAAGCTAAATATGTTTAAATTGTTTTAGCCAACTTCTCTTTCTTAATATCCCTTTGTGTAGAATGGGGATAAAAAAATTTGCCTGGCAAGGATCTTTTTTTTTTTTGAGTGTATGAGGATTAAGTGAAATGTATAGCACCTAGAACAATGCCTTGCATAAGTACTAAAACATGTTTGTTGTCACAGTCATCATCATCTGAGATCATCTGCTCTAAGATATACATTCTAAATTATAATATTATAGATCAGTGTCATCTACTATTAGAATATTTTAGCACCAAGATTTAACTATTTCTATTTGGGTTAACAGAGAATCTCTATTTCCTCACCCCACCTTTCTCATTTTTTTTTTTTCAGTATTCATGAGAACAGGAAGTTTGACCAACACTGTTTGTTCTCAGGAAATTCTGAGATCTGAAATAGTGTGTGAGATGTTAGTGAAACAGCTATGATTTTCTCAGCTGAAGCCTATCAAAAATATTGGGATCTACAGTTTAAGGTATATAGGTAGAGGTATGTAGAATGTTCACACACCCCTTCAACTCCCGCCCACACTGAGCCTAGATCTAGTTAAAATGTTTTTCACTAAAATGAGAACTAAGCTTCAACAGTCTGCTCCCAATTATAAGTAGAAAATAAATAAAGGAAAAGAAAAAAAAAGATCTTGACAAAAATCCTGGTAGCTAAACTGCAATAGTTGTGTTTTAGAATACTGATTGTAATGGTAGACATTATACTGCATGCATTCAATTCCTAAATGCTCCTGCTGAGTGAAAGGTTACAAGTTTTCATTAATGAATCCTTATTTAGAAACTGATATTTGGGTAGATAATTAAGCTTTTACCTGCCATATTTCTGAATTCTGGCACAGACCTTTTTATATAATTTCACTTCCTATTTTCCAGTAGGAATGTGTTCCCCAGTGGTAAGAGGCTCAAGCTTCAGGGTTAGAGACATTGGTACAGCTGATAGTCTCCCCTTAGTTGAATGGTATAGTACTCATTGCTGGTAGCATAAGAATGAATGCAGTATAAGCCATTTTTAGCTTTTTTAAAAAAAAATAAATGATACTATCTACTATCTATAGGTGTTTACGTGACTTCCTTAATCTTCAAAAATAAAGCAAGTCATTAGCAAAGTGGAATTTGAGACATTTTGTAATGTTGTAAAACAATTTTGAATGGTGTAGTTGAAAGTTATTAAGTACTCATTTGTTTTCTTAAATATTGTATGTATCATCATTGATTACATGCTATACTTATTGTAGAATTTAGGTCTGTTTATTCTTCACATTTAGTGTGTACTTACCTATCATAAACTCTGAATAAAAGAAATATTGTCTGACTTTTCTATGTGAATGTGTATATGTGTGTGTGTGTGTGTGTGTGTGTGTGTATGAATATATCACACTAAATCTCTACATCATGTACAACCACAAGACTAGGATCCTAATTAGAATAAGTTGTACTCTGTGTTTGTATAAAAATGTCAAAATATACTCTACTGTCATGTATAACAGATTTTTCATCTACTGTCTTTGCTGTGCTTTCATTTTATTATATATTATATTAATTTTGACTCTCCTCAGCCATTTCCTGTCAGATATGGCTTCTTCATATACTTTCTTTGTTTTTCTGTATGACATCCTTTATTAACCTGTATACTTCGTTTTAGCCCACACTTTTATTCCTTAGTTTACCAATTTAAAATTCAGCTATTTTGTTTCTTTAGATATACCATTTCTATAAATGTTTTGAATATGAGGATAACTCTAGAACTTAGAAAAAGTAGGCAATATCCCAGAAAATAGCAATCTTCATGTTTTTCGATGATATTACATACTATTGTTTCCTATTTAGACAATGGGATAGATTATTTAGGCTTCTACATAGTGAGTCTCTACCCATAATACCCTTTTGTTAAATCTGTTAAATTTAAGGAGGAAAAGGTCAGGAGAATTTCCTTCATTTGACTTCTATCAGTGAACATAATTGATTCAGAACTCCTTGTTAATCAGCTTTCTCAGCAGAGAAAGAAAAGAGCCTCAGTTTGGATGTTTAGAGTTCTCTGTGTTTTTAAAATTATTATTTAATTAGTAAATTATTTTTCTTTTGTGCATTAGAGATTGAAGCCAGGACCTTGCACATGCTAGGCAAATGCTCAACCAAGGAGCTACATCCCTTGTTCCTTTTAAAAAAATTTTATGCTGATACAGAGTCTTACTAAATTGCTTAGTTTGGACTCGAACTTGTGATCCTCTTATCTCAGCCTTGCAATTAGAGTAGCTGAGATTGCTAGTGTGGGCCACCATATCTAACCAGAGTTCTCTATTCTTGATTTATATCTCTGTGTTGGACCATCTCCTTGGTATTTGAGATTTGGTTTGTGATTAAGGCATTTCTGGCCCCGGATCAATTGCAAAATGTGAAGTTGCAGTAGGAGAAATCTACAATTCTGGTACATATATGGGTACCATGGTGCTATTCTGTTTTGCTTAGAAGGCAGTTTGGATAGCAATACAGTGGTGTGAAAGGCAGTAACTTGACCAAACTTCTAGCTAAAAAGGTTTTTATTTCTCTATTATGGGGGGATCTGCTATGGAGGATAATCTAAAGAATGTTAGCAACAGGAGAACATCTTTCTTTCATTTAAAATATTTTATTGACAGATATTATGTTTTTCTGTTATGTTTATTCTTTCTATGAATTTGCTAAAATAAAGATCTGATGAGTAAATGTGTGTCTACAAATTTTAGAATATGTACACATGGTATTTTGACTAAGTTTAATAGCTACAATAATAAATGTAATGGAATTGTTGAGCTTATAATATAATAATCAAAATAATCATAATTGTTGAGCCTGAGTTTGTAGATGACATTATTTATAATTTTATTTGATCATTCATTCATTCACTGTGAACTTAATTATGTTGGGGGTTGTGTTTGACACAGTAGGGAAAGAAGAGATGATTAGAACATGGAATCTTTTCACTAAAAGTGTATAGTCTAGAGGTACTGTAGAAAGCATTCTTTGTTTTGTCCTGTACTATAGTAATATATTATCCTTAAACTATTTTATACCCTAACATTCTATTATTGTTATGTGCACATATTTAATTTGCATCTTCAGTGTTCTGAATAATTAGTTTAACGTATTGCCAGTACCTTTAAAAAGATTATAATTTCTAAAACATAATATAAAATACTTAAATAATAAATAAATTATGGTAAAAGAACTTTAATGATTTTATATGGCAATACTGTTTTTTAATCATATAATTCTTTTTCATTTGACTGCCTTTATTTGTGAGAAGGAAAAGGATAATTGACATTTGGTGGTGAAGATCCATTTGGAATAGAAACCTAACAGGAGACTTTTGATTTCTACCTGATTCCTAGTTCAATAAAATGCAAAGTGAGGAGCCATAGGAAATGAAGCTGAAGGGATTAAACAGGTTTCTATCATGAAGTTCCTTATATGTGACATACTAAGGTGTTACAAATGACATAGGATCCACTAAAGTGTTTAAAGTAAGGAAATCTCTCCTTAGTTCTGTTTAGGAAAAAAATAAACAAATAAAACAAAACAAAACACCACTCAGCCATAGAGTGTGGAAGAAAGGGTATGAAGAAATTAGACTTAAGTCTGTGCTTTTGGTAATGAAGGCAATTAATAGTAATCCAGATGAAATACATTGAGGGCCTGAATTGGAATGGTGACTGTGAATCTGTGAGGAAGGTTATGAAAGATGGTGTTAAGAGATTATTAGGAGTTAGATTTGTGAGGACTGTTCAGGTGGAAAGGTAGGAGTTGAATGCTGTTGAGGAAAATGGAAATTTAGGATTACTATCAAGCTTTTTGATTATGTACCTGGATAATGCCATTCAGAGAGAAAGAGTTTATTTTAGAAGTACATTATTAACCAGATAGAGATCCATGAGCAGATGGGGGAAAAGTTGAATTTCAAACAAAAATATGCTTTTCTTTGAGAAAACATTGGGCTATCCTGGAGTCTGAAAGATTGAAAATTAGGGTAAGTCTGGCATGCTGAAGCAGGCTAAGGAGAGTGAGTTTCATAGGAGAGTATCAATTAGGGGATTTCTATAGAAAATAGGAGGGTCAGAGCCAGACATTTATTTATTTATTTATTAAAGTATTTTTTTAGTTGTTGATGAACATTTATTTTATTCATTTAATTATATGTGGTGCTGATAATTGAACCTAGTGCCTCACACATGTGAGGCAAGTGCCCTACCACTGAGCCACAACCTCAGCCCCTTGATATTTATTTTTGAAGTTATTGTTTAACAGATTTTATTTAATGGCAGATTTCTGCCATTTTGCTATCCCAAACTAAACTGGCTAACTCTAGTGTTTTAACCTTAGGATGAGTCTGGGAGTACTGGGTAAGTAGCTGCTTTAAGAGATTTTCTATGTGAGGAGCCAGGATGATAAAGATGATAATATCAAATTCCAGATCTATGCATTGTTAAATTAAATAACCTTGCACAAATGACATAATTTTTTGGATTTTCATTTATTAAATGAGATTGAATCAGATTATCTCTGTGATGCTTTCTGATAGTAAAAGCTCTATGATTTTATGGTCCTATGAAAGTATGGTTATACATATAGGATAAATATCTTTTGAAAATTTTAATGGCAGACTTCTATTTAAACTTGATGATTGAACTTATGTTTTTTCTTTTTATTTTCTAGTAAGGTATTAAAGATCTAAGTAAAGACTAAAACAATACTTGAATATACAAGCACAAGGAAGAGGAAGAAACATGAAAGAGTTACAACTTTTGAAAGATGTAAAAGAGCAATTAGTGTAACTGAGGAAACTGAATAAAATGACTGGAGAGTGTTGTGTTGATGACAAGCAAACCAATTCATGCTCCAGAAATTATGTAATAATTAGAGGCAGTATATTTCATGGATGAAAATAGCTTACATAAAAATAAATTATAATTAATAAATAAATTACAATTAGAATTATTAATTTAGTAGATTCCAGCTCAATATAAGATCAATACACAGCTGTTATCCAGAGGTTTCCTTTTACCTTTTTCTTTCCATTTTCAGTAGAATTACTATTCAATGAAATATAACAATATAAAGAAGGAATAATCAAAGAATAAGCTAAATAATATATTAATAGCTAAAGTAGTATTATTAATAGCTAAATAATAGATCATAATAGCTAAAATAATACATTTATAGGAGAGTTAAATTTTTCTTTGTAAGTAGAGTAAAAAGTAAAAAATGGAGTATTGGGGAGAAAAGATAAAACCAGACAAACAATACAGTAAGCTGGAGATCTGACTAGTAGGATAAGAAAACAGGGACAGTAAAGAAAATGACAGGGAAGAAATTATAAAACTATATGGTAATATTTTTTAGCAATGAAGGATATGAGTTTCTAACTTGAAAGATTCTGCTTCCATAAAAATGCAAAGCAAATTCACACCAAGGTACATAATTAGAAATTTTTAGAATGTCATCAATGAAGTAGATGATAGAAACTTCTAGAGAGAAAATCCAAATGGATCTGATTTATTAATAGCAACATTCAAAACTAGAAGATCTGATTTTAAAATTAATTTTGAGAGAAAATTACTTTTATGATTCTTTACCCAGCCTAACAATCAGATATATGTGTGTCCCACCACATATATCTCCTACACTTACTTTATCAGGAATTATTTGTAGGTTATTCTATATACAAATGAGGAAAACCAAGTAGAAAAGGGTAAGACAGAGTATTCAGAAAATAAATGTTGAAAATGAAAAGAAAAAGGTGAAAGGAAATTCCTGGATAACAGCCATGCATTGATCTTAAATTGAGCTGGAAGATGGAAAACTTTCAGGAAAGGATGGCCTCAGAGGAAAGAAATGGAAAGGATTCTTCAAGTTTAAAAATTTTGTGAAATATTACATTAAGATAATATTTTTAATTTTAGGTTTCTCCTATAGACTTGAGGAATGGCAGGGCAAAAATGATAATAACTCTAGGAAGGAAAAGTTGTTACTTAAGGTAAGAAATGTATTCAAAATATGTTACTTGACTGAATATTGGGAGGATGGAAGGAGAATGATATAGTTAAGAAAGCTAAGTCTTTATCTTTCATGATAGGAAATTAATAGATGTGTCAAAAATTTACAAATAATAATAGCATTATAAGCATTTAATTTAGAAGAGAGATAAACCCTATAATTAGTTTTAGCAGTAATCCTTAAAGGTTGGAATATTGGATTCTGTTTTTTCATATAGACCTATATTACTTTTTAACTCAAACTATACAGATGTGTTGCTTTGACAATAATGAAAACTTGTAGTTTAAAAATTCTAACAGATTAAGAACATGACTGCTATGCACTGAGTGTTTGGGATTCCTCAAAATTCATACACTGAAACTCTAATCCCCAGGGTGGTGGTATTTGGACACGGGTTCTTTGGGAGGTGATTAAATCATAAAAGTGAAGCACTCATGTTGGGCTAAGTGCACTTATAGATAAGAGCTTGCTTCCTGTGCTTCTCTGCTCTCCATTATTTGAGGGCACAGCAAGAACGCAGCCATATGCGAACCAGGAAGAGGGCACTCACCCAGAACCTTACCACACTGTCTTCTAATCTCAGACTTCCCAAACATCAGAACTGTGAGAAATAAATTTCTATTGTTTAAACCAACCAGTCTATGGGAGTTTTGTTTTTGTTGTTTTAGTTGAATTGTCTAAGATGCTAAATATATTGAACTTTGATTTTTCAGCTAGAAGAGTGACTATTGATAAAATGTCCCACTTTTAGTTATCTGGAGCAATTAGATTTATAGGTTGACATTGCTGAAATTTGGACATTCTGTCTTTTGAAAAGAAATATTATTTGAACGGATTTCCTCTTATTCCTATAAGGTACACATGGTTGCTTTCATGTTAAATGCAATCGGAGGAATCTAAAGTTGTTGCTGCAATTCTCAGACAGATCTTAAGTATGTGTTCCAAGTAAAAGACTGGCATTAACTATTGATATCTAAGAAGAAATAGAAAAAGACTGATAAATTTTGATTTGGGTAGGTATAGTTTTGTAAAACAAATGGTGCATTTGTTAAACAGATAGCTTCCCCATATTCTAAGTAATGTTTAAATACTGAATTTTTTTTCTATCAAAACTTCACATGGTAAGTGCATGCTTTCTCATCAAATGCTTTTAACTATTCACTAACCCATTACCTATTTATCTATAGCTAATATAAATTACTTTTCTTATGGTTTACAAATTATGGAGGTTATGTGATTCAGTGCATGTAGTTCAGAATTTATATTATCCTTCAATAATCGGAAACATGCTTTGCCAAAAAAATTCTGTATGAGTGTGCTCAAAATATCAAGTGCCTTTTGAAGGTTTTAAATAACAACTCCAGAGTAAAAAACCAACAACAAACAAACAAAAAGAGCCAAAAACAGGTCTTGTAAACAAAAGTGTTTAGCAGACATCCTTAAACCTCCTTGAGAGAATTTTTTAGAACATAACAGATGCAGAGGCAGAGACCACAGTAGAAAAGGGAGAAATTTCCCCTTTATTTTATTTTTTTCTCTCTTTCAATCTTTCGCTCTCGCTCTCACTCTCTGTTTTAGCCAAGGACATTTGGTGTTGAGAGGAGAAAAGGAGAAATAAAGAAAGAGCAAGATTTGTCTCAAAGATTTATTTTGTGATTGATTGTGATTTGTAAAGGTTTTCATTGATAGAGCACGGGAGGGAGAATTGTAAGTTTCAATGCCTACACTTTGAAGAGTTGCCCTGTTGTTGCAGCTGCTTGGGCAGGCTTGCTCAAACATCAATGGTGCATTGTGGCAGTTTGCTCTGCTTCCCTGTTTCTGATGGACATCCTCCAGGCAATGAAGGGCAAAAGGGCTGGCAACGCTGGTAACTGGCATAATAGAAGTTGTTGGACCAGTTTTGAGTATATGTGTGTGAACTGAACACTTAATGATAAATTCTGTATTGTGGATAGTCTAAGCTGAGGGTCAGAAAGTACTTTCTTGTTAATTAATGCAGATGGGAATATATAATTTATATTTTCTTTTTATGGCGTAGGGTGCATATTATTTAGTTTTTGTTTAGTGCTTGGTAGAAAGGAACAATGCTTGAACTAAAAAAATAAATTCAAGATGTAACCACTCTGAAATTAGTTCCATCATAAAATGAAAATACTGGCTTTTGCTGTTCATAATACTTGTTTTTAAGGATACCCATATCAAATTCTTTTAGCTATTTTGACAACATGTCCCTCAATGTTTTTAGCTCTCTTCTATATATGTACTCTTTTACTCTTAACTTTCAAAAGAGTAATTTGAAAATTCATATTCTACTGAATTACTTGGGAGCTATGACATAATGTTAGGAGGTAATATGTAGAAGGCAGAGATTATAAACATTTATAATTTTTAATATTTTATTGTTTATATTTTTTCTGCTAAGAAAAATAGTCTTCAAATTGGAAAAGAAAAGAATGGGAATTGATGAATTGGTTGGCAAATTTAAAATCAAAGTCCACAGAATTTGGCAAACATTATTCAAGAATGATAATAACCATAATTTTAAATACCTACACATTTAGGCAACAGTTTTCAAAGCAATACCAATATACATTTTTACTGGATTCGAATGATGATCCTGAAAGTTAAGGAGGGATATTTATTTTCATATAGGTGAGGACACAGAAAAGCAGGCAACTAAAGAGCAGTATCACTTAGATTCATTTAACAATTATCATACTCCCAAAAGATAACATTATCTTCACCTATAGATTTTTAAACTAAAATTACCTGTTTCTTTTTCAAGCCACTCAGATGTCCATCAGAGCAACTGAAATCCTATATTAAGGATTTTTGTTACTAAGCTTATGCTTTTCTACTGAACCTCATAATTTTCACATATGCAGAATTGAAAGATATAAAATAATGGATAAAAGCAACTATATAAAATGTTAAGATAAAGATGAATTCTGCAACCTACAGTGTAAACTTTCATAAAATTCCAAATGAAATATTGACTAGATTGGCTTTATGGTAAACTGCCTAAGTTTGAACTCTAACTCATAGAGCAAGTTATTCTAGGACCACCTGGGCCTTCATAGTATTATTTTAAAATTAGGAATAATATATACAAAATACACCTCAACAGGATTTTTTTAGAGAATAAAAGAATCAGAGTACATAAGTAATTAATGTGAGCTAATGATATCACTTATAGACCTTTTTCCTATTTCTTTATATGCAAATCATAATCATAATTTAAGTTCCAATTAAAATGTCACCTCTACAGGAAGCTGTCACATAGGTCCTGAGAGTATGCTTTCTTAAAATACACATCACGGGGTATATATGTTTTTTCTTAGATTCTGTACTAACCAGTGAGGTCCTTAAAGGAAGTTTACATACTTCACTTTTAGTTTTAGCAAAATTACTCATAGTACATGTAAATTGTTTTATGTCTAGTAGGTCATTAACAAATATTTGTTTAAGAAAACAAAATCAAGTGTGAATATCAGATGAAGTTTTTCAAAAAGCTATGAATCTACCTAAATGTATTGCCATTATTATTTGAATAAAGCTATATGTCTAAAGATCTGAGAATCTTAACATAGACAAAACAAAGATATCACATCAAGACATATCATATTGAAATTCTTGAAAACCAATGATAAAGAGAAAAATCTCAACATGAGACATAGGGAAGAGATGCATTACATATATGGAGAAGAGATAATTATGAAAGACCTCTTGCCAAACCCAGTCCAAACTAGAAGAAACTAGAATGACACTGGTTCTTTATTTTGTTGAAAGAAAAAAAAATTGTAGATTTTATAACATGAAGGCTCTTTAAGTTTAAGAAAAGCAGAAAAATCATCTACAGACATTTACTACAAGAAGAGTTAAAAACTTTCTTGAGGAATAATAAAAATTATACCAGATGAGATGGAAAGTTGTAATAAGACAAAGTAAAAAGGAATATCAGGAATGGTAAATAGATAGATAAATACTTTTTTATCTTTTAAAATTTATTTAAAGTAACTATATATATATGAGAGACCCCAAATGGATCACCCTTTTTCAGTAGAACCTAACAAGCATCCCAGGCTTGCCTTGATAGAGCTTTAAAATGAGACCCATATACTTTTTGTTTATTTTAAAAAGAGGTGTTTGACATCTACAATGAAAACTATAGAATACTAACTGAAACTCTAGAACTAAAACTATAGAACACTAAAGAAAGAAATTGAAGAAGGCCTTAGAAGATGGAAACATCTTCCTGTTCTTGGATAGGCAGAATTAATACTGTCAAAATGACCATACTACCAAAATACAAATTGAATGCAATTTTCATCAAAATTCCAATGACATTCTTCATAGAAATAGAAAAAGCAGTCATAAAATTTATTTGGAAAAATAAGAGGCCCAGAATAACCAAAGCAATCCTCATCGAGAAAAGTGAAGCAGTGGGCATCACAATACTAGACCTTAAATTATACTACAGAGCTATAGTAATAAAAAATAGCACGATGTTGGCACCAACACAGGTGTGAAGACCAATGGGACAGACTAGAGGACACAGAGAGAAACCCATATAAATACAGTTATTTCATTAATTGACAAAGATGCGAAAACCTTCTATTGGAGAAAAGGTATCCTCTTTAACAAATGGTGCTGGTAAAACTGGAAATCTATATATAGTAGAATATAATATAACCCCAATCTCTCACCCTGCACAAAACTCAAAGTGGATCAAAGACCTAGGAATTAGACCAGAAACCCTTCAACTTCTAGAAGAAAATGTAGTCCCAGCACTTCAACATATCATTTCAGGAAGTGACTTTCTTAACAAGACTCCTAAAGTGCAAGAAGTAAAATAAAAAATTAATAATCAATGACATTTAAATAAAAAGCTTGTTCATAGCAAAGGAAACAACCAAGAGTATGAAGACAGAGCCTACAGAATGGAGAAAATCTTTGCCACCTGCTCCTGAGATAGGATGTTAATATCCAGGATATATGAAGAACAGACACACACACACACACACACACACACACACACACACACACACAACAAACAAAGAAAAACAAAAAACAACACTAAAAATACTAAAAACAATCAATACATGGGCAGAGGAACTAAACAAAAAATAGGAACAAAAGAAAAAATAGTCAACAAATATATTAAAAAACATCCAACATCTCTGGCAATTAGGGAAATGCAAATTGAAACTACACTGCAAACTGATGTGACCACTCTGGAAAGCAGTATGGAGATTCCTCAAAAAACTAGGAATGGAACCACCATTTGACCCTGTTATCCCACTCCTCAGGAAATAACTGAAAAATTTTAAATTATCATACTACAGTAAATCAGCCACATTAATGTTTATAGTGGTGCAGTTCATAATAGCTAAGCTAGGTTGAAGGGCAACCTGTGTGCCCTTCTGTAGGGCACGTCATATCAGAGAAATAGAGAAAAGGAAACCTAACTTGCAGACTGGTCTTGGGGCTGCACATGGCTAAGATGGCACCTGGCAATCAGCCAGAAAGCGGTACTGTGGATTGTGATGAAAAATCGGACCACCTTTAGGATATGCTCAGAACCCTTTTGCTCTCGTGGACAGCTCGTGTCTCCCCTGACTCCCTGTAGAATGGGTGTACACATGAACTCTCCTCACCCTGCTGACCTTTATCCTGATTGGCTCCTGTGCCTTATATTAGCTGTGTATGCTTCCTCAATAAAGAGCTCCAGCCTTGACTGGTCTTCCTAAGGTGTCTGATTGTCCTCTGGTAAGGGAGGGCTGGGTGCCCGGGGTGGGAGGGGTGTCAGTCGGCCCTCTCCTGTCTTGGCTCATCCTGGCCCTGGCATGTTCTCCCTATCTCTCCTGCAGGTCGGAGGGAACAAGGACTTAAAAACCCTGACACCCTTCAACAGATGAATGGAAAAGGTGGTATATATACACAATGGGGTATTATTCAGCCATGAAGAATGATGACTTTGTGACATTTATTGGTAAATGGATGGATCTAGAGAGTATTATACTAAATTAAATAAGCCAATTCTCCCAAAGGTTAAATGTTTTCTCTGATTTGTGGAAGCCAACCCACAATAAGTGGAGGAGGGAATAGAAGTTCAATGGAGTAAACATAACAAAGAGGAGTAAGGGGAAGGGATGGAAGATGGGAAAAGGAAAATCAGTGGAATCAATCTGACATAAGTTTCTATACACATGTATGGATGAATATACCACATTGAAACTCACCATTGTATACATCCAGATGAAATTAAATAAAAAATAAATGGGTAAATGGCAAAAAGATTACTATAGAGAAGGGAGCAGGGGGTGGGGGAGGTAAGGGAAGGACAGGTACTAGAGACTGAATTAGAACAAGATATATTTCATGCTTTTATAATTATATCAAAATGGACTGTACTTTCATGTCTAAAAAGAACGAATTAAAAAACCCAAAGTATTATAAGGTATATGTATAAGATATTTGAGATGAATTGCATAAATAATAGGAGCAGGGAAACAGAAATATGTTGTTGAAAGGTTCTGACTTTATGAATTAATATTATAGACGGTCTCACATTTATAATAGTTCAACTAGTGATTTTTTGACTTCACCATTGATGCAAAAGCAATACACAGACAATCAAAATCAAACTTCAGATTTTGAATTTTGATCTTTTTCTGCATTAATGATACATAGTATAGTGCTCTTTTGTAAATGCTGGACAGTGGCAGTGAGTTGCAGCTTCAAGTCAGTCACATGATCATGAAGATAACCCATATTCTACAGTGTACTGTATTTCCTAGCTATGATGTTTAGTAAGTTAGGTATATTAAATTCAATTTCAGCTTACAATATTTTTAATTTATAATGGGTTTATGGGGGCAAAACTCTAAGTTAAGGAGCATATGTATTTCATGGTAGACTTAATTGACTTAAAGTTACATATTTTAAACCCTAGAACAATCATTATAAAGTAAAACAAAGTGATATAACTAATAAGCCAAAATGAGGTAAAATGAAATACTCAACTAATTACAAAGAAGTCAGAAAAAGAAGGAACAAATGGGACTAAGAGAAAAGAAATAGTAAATTAGTAGAATTTAGCTCACTTGTATCCATAATTACATTAAACACACTCAACAGTCCTGTTAAAACATAGAGATTGTTAGATTGGATAAAAATGTAAGTCCCAATTATATGCTATGTATAAAATAGAGATATATTTAAAATAAATAGATGGAAAAATATATGTCATATAAATGCTAATCACAAGAAAGCTGGATATATCTTAATATCAGAAAAAATATACTTTGTGACATTGATAAAGAGGAATAAATTACAAACCCAAAGGTCTATTAATCAAGAAAATATAGCTGGAAACAATGATGCATACATGTAATACCAGCAACTCAGGAGGCTGAGGCAGGAGAATCTCAAGTTCTAGGCCAGCCTGGACAACTTATTGAGTCCCTGTCTCAAGATAAAAAAGCCAAAGAGACTGGGCATGTGGCTCATTGGTAAAGTATGTGTGGGTTCAATCCTCAGTCCAAACACTAACAGACACACAACTTAAAATTTTTTACCTTTATTAATAGAACTCTAAAATTAGAAAAAAAGTAATTAAAAGAAAAGGAAAAATATACAAGTACAGACAGAAATTCCCCTTACTTATTAATGCTCTTAATAAGCGATAGGAATATGCAAAACAAGCAATAAAGATAAAGAATACTTAAAACTGAACCAATTTGACTAAATTGATATCTATAGACTCCTATATCCAACAGTAGCAGAATACATATTATCTTTTGGTCCACATGGAACATTCACGAAGATGAACAAATACTAATAAAACAAGTTTCAATAAATTTTAAATGATTGAAACAATTCAAATATTTTCTTTATACACAACAGATTTAAGTTAGAAATCAAAACCATAAAGAAATCTGGAAATTTTTCAAATATTTGTAAATAAAAACATATTTCTAAATTAGATTATTTATATTTTGACCTATAGATTATATATATTTTGACCTATAGATTTAGATCAAGAGTCAAACAAGTAGTTGTACTATTTTCCCAGCACTGCTGTTACAATTAACCACAAATTGGATGGCTTAAAATAATATAAACTTACTTTTTCATAGTTCATAAAACCAGAGTCCTAACTCAGTTTTACTAAACCAAAATCAGGTTGTTTGCAGGGTTTCACCATACATGGAAATTCATAAGAAGAATCTATTCTTCATTGGCTCTAGACACTGGAGGTTGTTGACATCACTTGACTGTGGCCATTTCTCTGTCCTTCTTATTCACATTTTTGTGTCAGTGTGTTTGCAGTTAGGGCCCAGTTAGACAATCTAGAATAAACTACTCTCAAGATCTCTAACATATCTTTTGCCCTATAAAGTAAGATTTACCCTTTTCCAATTGAGGTAATATTTACTTATTTTAGAAATTAGGATGTGTACTAATCTTTAAAGCTGAAATTCAATCCTCTTCACCACAGGAAATTAAAAGATCTTTTTATAAAAATTGGCAGGATATTTCCAAAATTTATTTGGAAATTTAAGTGATCTAGAGTAGTCCAAATAATTTGTTTTAAATGATGAACAAAGTTGAGGAGCATAACATTATCTGATTACAGGATTTACTCTAAAGCAGAATTAACCCTACAGATCAATATGTAAGAATAGAGAAGCCAAGAAATAGACTCACATTTATCATGAGTAAATGTTTTTAAAAGGTGCCCATATAATTCAGCATGTTTTTGTGTGAAAAGTTTTCCTAACAAATGGTACTTGTACAACTGGTTATAAATTTTCTTGAAAAAGAGAGGAAAAACTGTTTGCAATTTTGGGATAGACAAATTTTTATTGAACAGGCTAACAAAAGCATGAACCACAAAAGAAAATAAAATATAAAATATATTTCAAAATATTGGCATTTGAAAAATGAAACTAGAGGAAAATAGCTCTATAATTTATTATCTGGTTATAAACTTGGGATAGCCCTAATAATCTCTTCATACCCATGATTTATTATTTATATTTATATTTATAATTCTAAATGTCCTGTAATAACCACTGAAGAGAAGATACTTTTAAAAAACAAAAATGACAACTAACTTTAAAGATATAGCATATAAAAGAGAGATTTTTCTTAAGAACTTATGGATATAATTGTACATGGCTCTTTGCACACTGAGTGATTATTTCTTTAGGATAGAAACATTTCCAGATAAGGGGTGGTTCACAAAGTTACAGGATATATTGTCAGAGTATACTTCAGAAATCCTTGCTCAACCATTCCTGTGGTTGTTTTTCTACTCTCTCATGATATTTTCAGGAGAAATATTGTTAAGCTAGGTAAAAAAGAAATCCACAATGACATCTTGATTTTTAAATTTCCATTATTTTTGAGCATCTCTTTAGATGTTTTCTAATCATTTAAGTGTTTGTGAATTTTCTATTAGTTACTTGTTTAAAAGAATTATTTTTTCTGTAAGAACTCTGTTTTATACCCTCTGCTCCCCTACAACTCACATATAAATCTTTATGTGTATTGTTAATATATTCTTTTTTGTAATACACATACATATGTATGTATGTATGTATCTCTATCTATCTATCTATCTATCTTATTATTATTCACCCTTTTGGCATTTGATTTTTGACATACAGAATCATTTACTCAACATATATTTTCTATAGGACTACCTATAGAAAATATGTTTGTGTATTATTTCCATTTTATATTTAATGTTTATAAAATTTGTGTTTCAATATTTTTTTGTTGAATTAACTTTGGCATTATGGTAAGGGAAGTTTTCCTATCCAAGACTATGAAATTATTCTTAGTATCTTCTTTTAATACTTTTATTGTTTCATTTTATATAAATTTTAATTTTCTGTACTTTTTTAGTGTATGAATTTCATCTACTTAGCTAAGGAAGTGAACATAAGCCAAAAAAGTTATGAAACATGTTAAAGTAATGTGATTAATAATATTACTTGATTACAATGTTAATGGGGAAATAATAAGTGACATTTATTGATCTTTTGTTGTTTACTAGGAATAATTTTTTTACATTGTTTATTTTTACAACAGCGTAAGTTAGATATTAATTTTTCCATTATCCCTTTGTACTAGTGAAGAAACAGATTCAGATAACTAGATTATTTTAATAATTTCTCATATTGGATATTTGTTGCCTGCTACATATAACATGTTACCTAAACTTGGTGACTTTAAACAAGAAATATTTATCTCACTGTTCAAGATTAAAGGAAAGGCTTAACTAGAGAGTTCTAGCTCAGTATTTTACAGGTTGCAGTGAAAAATTTGGCAAGGTAGCTGTCATCTGAATCTTAGAAGACCTGCTCCCAAGATGGCATATTCTCAGGATGATTAGTAGGGAGTCTCATTTCCTTGCTGCCTATTGGTCTCTTTCTATTGTGGCCTCTCACAGGGCTACTTGTGCTTTCTTGTTTTTCCCTAATCAGAGAGAGAGAGGGAGTGGGGGAAGAGAGAAAGAGGGAGAGAGATAGGGAGAGAAAACATGCAAAGAAGCAGCAAAGGTTTTCTTTATTAGGATTAAAATTATTCTGTGACTGTAGATAGTAATAATTACAGAAGGAAGTTCAGTACCTGAGTCCTGTACTATATACATGGCTCTGGTCTCAGGGAACCTGTGAAATGTGTGCTGTGAGGAAAACATAAAATCTAGTAAAAGATCTGATTTCTATGAGATCTGACTTAAAGATCTTTAACATAAATTAGCTTGAGAACTGAGGTAGTTGTAATAATTCTTATAATTGTTTCTACATTTTTCTGGTGCATTATGAGAGTAAATTATTGATTGCAAAAAATTATAAAATGATAAGAAAACATGAATGTTACTTTTAGGAATAGTTGTAGTGCTATGAGTCAACCTAGGATCATATCCTAGTTTTTTGTTTGTTTTAGGATTTGTATAGATCAGTGTCAAATCAACCAATTTTGACTTATCTAAGTAATTGTTGCTTTCATGATATGGATAATATTAAATATCACTGCTGTGTTGGCAAGTAATTAATTATGCATTGTTAATTTTCACTTCAACTGTGTTGATTTAGCTCAGAGAGACTAAAATTAGAACATTGTAGTATTCTAATGGAGTGCTTGACTGGGAAAAGATTTGGGTTTAGTTGTAAGGCTTCCATTGAATAACTGTAAAAATATGAGATAATTTATACACTCTTTCTGAAGCTAATTTTTCATTTTTAACATTAGGAATTTGTATGAGAAGCTACAAACTTGCTATGATTTCAACCACTGAACTTAAATTAACAAAGTTTAAGGAATAATTATACTTGGTTATTTCAGCCCTTTCTGGAAAAACACATTAAAAAAGGACATCCTATGTTGAAAATACCTTTGTATGCTCATTCTGAAAAGATCATTTGATATTTTTTTCATAGTGAGAAATATTTTCTTTCATAGCTATTTCTCTACAGTTTGTTCCTTCAAAGATTGACTCAGAGATTTTATGTTTTGGTTATGTGGAAAACTACATTTTCATGCCTCATGTTAAAATTCTGAATATTTAGTATTGCAGAGCAGATATTGACTAATGGGAGAAAATGATTATGATTGTGCCTGCAGATTAAATAACTAATTTAAACAATGTAATGTAAAAGTCCAATTTAATTAAACTTGTAATAACTAGTAGTTTAGGGAAAAAAGTGTGTGTTTACAAACTAACCACAAACTAATCCAAATAAAAACTTGCAATATATCCCAATATTGATACATTATGTAATGCTTTGTTTCTCATTGTTTTTTTGTGGGTATTATGGTGTTTTATCTCTTAGAAGTTTGATTCAGAATTTAAGAATGATACACTGCTTCCCAGGGCTTAGAGATGATATAAGCAGAATGAAAAAGAAAATGTTCTTAGTTTTCAATATGGAAATTCTTGAATTATAGGATGAATAAATATACTCATGAAAGGATGAAATGTGGAATCTCACCAATAAATATAAGTTGAAATAAGCATATCTAATTCATAAAAATTGGATAAGTACCCTTGCTATTATTCCACATATACAAACTCATCGCTCTGAGAGAGATGAAACATGGTTGACTTCCATTCCTGTCTACCTTTCAGGAAGTGAATGTTTTACTATTCTGAATGATTCTAATACTTGGTGAAGCTTTTAAAGAAATATAGCATAGGATCAAAAACCAACCCAACTACTTTATGTGGTATAGAATTGAAAGAAAAATAAAATAAATGACAAAACCCCCATAGTTCTAATTATGAAGAAAAAGAAAAACTCTATTGGGCTTATAGAGAAAAGATATATAGTCTACAATATGGAATAGATGAAGCAATTTAAAAACTTTTTTTTTCTTGTTTGGATTTCACATAAAAATAAGATAAGCTTTGTTTAGTAGTTATTTATCTGTTTTAAAAATATTAAGTTCGGGAAAAATTGCTATCCTGAAAAGGGAGCTAAACTGGCTAGCCCAAAGGAGAGAATCACGAGCAGAGTGTTTAGCATTAATATGAGTCTTTATTGTGGATTTTACTATAGAGTAAGAAAAATTGAAGAGATTGGTTGACTACAAATATTTTAAAAATTACTAAAAACTCAAGAATTAAAATTACTTTTAATATTAATTAAAATAATTTAAACACCAACATGTTTATAGTCCTCATTTTTCAGTGATGGAATTCTGAATGAGTTGACCTGAAATTTTCATTTTTTTCTTTCTTTTTTTTTTAAAAAAATATTTATTTTGGTTGTAGTTGGATACAATACAATAATTTTATTTATTTATTTTCATGTGATGCTGAGGGTCGAACGCAGCACCCCTCACGTGCCAGGTGAGTGCTTCACCGCTGAACCACAACCCCAGCCCTCATTTTTTTCTTTTTCCAATTTCTTACAAAATAATTTATAGATGGATATTTAAAATTAAATATACTTCAAAATTAAAATAAAACTCTTTGTAATTTAAATTTGTTAATTTTTAAATTGTTTTTTTTTTGTATAGGATAATCAGTGATAGGAATAAAAATGTGACAAGATTTTTCCTAAAAGGCAAGTTTATTTGCCTTTTACTTAAACTTTGTAGAAGAAAGAGTAATGGATTTTCTTTTATTAGTACAATATAATTCTTATCTCTTTGACTACATAGTTCTTCAGGACACAGGATAATACTGTGGCCTAGGCACTTTAATTTTCAGAACACTTTATTTGTAATCAAATCTAGGTTAAGTCTCATCAATTATCACTAATTCTACATGTATTATAATTGGAAAAAGAACTTGCTGGAATTTGTTTTATTCAAAGGAGTTTTGAAACATACTGATATTATGACCAGCATCACTAGAATAAATCTAACACTTAAGAGAACAAACTATCCTTAAATTATTACCTCACCATCATTAATGTCTATTCCAATAATTAATTAACAAGTAACTCTTAACCAGCTCTTATGATTTGGATATGAGTTATTCCCCTAAAGCCCCTATGTTAATGTGGGAATTTTCCGAGGTGAGATAATTAGATTATGACAGCTGTTTCCTAATTAATAGATTAATCCATTTGATGCATTAATAATTTGAAAGGACTTCTATGTTGGGTGGCAACTGTTGGCAGATGGGCATGATTAGAGGAGGTGGGTCGCTGGGGGTGTGCACTTGGGAACTGTATCTTGTCCCACCAGCTCTTCCCTTGTTTTTTTTGCTTCCCATCTGCCAAGAGCTGAGCAACTTTCCTCCACTATGCCCTTCTACCATGGTGTGGCTTCCTCATCTTGGGCCTAGAGCAATGTAATCAACCAGCCATGGACTGAATGTCTGAAACTATGAGCCAAAATAAACTTTTTCCCCTCTAAGTCAGGTATGACCATAAGGAAAAAAAGCTGACTAACACACTAGCATATGTATTCCTTTAAAACAGAAGCTCAATCATAATCCTGGCCCCCTACTGTCTTTTATTTGCTGATCCCTATCCTGCCCATCCATCACATTTTAGATTAAAAACATCACTTCCTGAATGAAATGTTCATATGCATATAAGTCTTTCCTCAAATTCTTTCATAGAATCTCATTTTTTCCCCTCTAAAATCTATTGGTGGTTATATAGTCATTTCTGTGACTATTGATAAAGAGCCTGGCTCTCATTATTCATTAGTTATATAAAAACAAGGATTGTTTCTGTTTTTTTCTTCTCATTGTCATTTTAGGAACTAACATAGTACTTAAAATATTAGTAGGCTCTCAATATTTATTTATGAATTAGTATCTAATCAATACCAGAATAAGTTGTTGAATAAATATTACCAGTAGAAAATTTGGGATATCTTAAGCATAGGATGGGGTTGGTGTCATAGGTCAGTGGTGGAACACTTGCCTCTTACATGTGGGGTACTGGTTTTGATAGTTAGCAGCACATAAAAATAAAAAATAAATAAAATGAAGATGTTGTGTCCATCTACAACCAAGAATATTTTTAAAAAATTATTTAAAGATGCTCTAGCATTATAAAATTTCAACTAAATCAATAATAATTTAGGTATAGCCCGATTGGAATTTCTGAATCCTGGGACAATATAATTAAAATTGAAGAATGCTTGAAAAATAGCTCATCATTTAAAAATAAAATTATATAATTTTATATTTTTATTATTTTGCATTGATTTTAATTTTCTGTTACTCTAATTGAGTTTTATAGTAGATTTTGTATTACCATCCTTCTTTTGTTACCATTTTCTGTAGGTAAAACTACATAGTGATATTCTAGCCATATTGATCTGAACTGGTATCTGTATGTTAAAAAATGTTGAAAAATTCTCTAAGTTTACATGCTAATTAGCCTATATTTCTGAGATGATATATATTTATGGTAGGTATTATAGAAAGTGAAATAAAACTTCAGAAATCATTGACAAATAGAGCTGACCAATCCTAGAGAAACCACATATTCTCAAGGAATCTTAACTTGGAAAATGTCTTATAAATTGCTCTTCCAACAAGTGTTTGATAATGTAATACCAGCTTTGCCTTCTAAGAGAAGGGGCCTGAATTAGAACAAAATGTGTTCCATGCTTTTAGGATTATGTCAAAAGTGATTCTAATGTCACATATAACTAAAAAGAACAAATTTAAAAAAGAGAAAATTGAATACAGATTAATTTACTCACTCAGTTAATCAAGCATACATCAGATTCCATATATACTTACAAATAAGTTAACTCTAATTATTAAGTCAATATATTTCATATTTTATAATGAAAAACAAAGCTGTTGGGGTAACCTAAGATGGGCACATTTACTTATTTAATATACTAATTTGTTAATACATGCATAACTAAAACTAAAGTTATATAAAATAATATTTTATTGACTTTTTAAAATTCTGTGAAAGTTTTTAGATACTTAACATACATTTTTTTAAACTAGTACACATCATTTCATCTTTGGTCCATCATAACATGTTTTAAATACATTTGATATTATCACTGAAGATATCACAAGATACAATACCATTTGCATAATACTAGAGGAATTAACACTTGTTCCTTAAATATATGTTTATGACCTCTGTGATGTAACCATATAATCTTTTGCTTTTCTGTGTGATCATTGAAAGATTGATTTATATTGGCATATTATACCTACAATTGTGAATAAAGTTATCAGAAATAGAATCTAAACTTTATTTTTTTATTTTTAGTAATACATGAAGTATAATGTATTTTCACATATTATACATACACGGAGTATAACTTCCCATTCTTGTGGTTGTACATGATGTGGAGTTATGCTAGTTGTATATTTATATATGAACATAAATAAGTTATATCTGAGAAAAATCTAAACTTTATTAAATTGTTTTGTCTCTATTTTTACTTTTAGTAGAGCATCCTCTAAGATTACCCAAAACCAGCCAGACATGGTGGTGCATGCCTGTAATCTCCACAGCTCAGAAGTCTGAGACAGGAGGATTGCAAGTTCAAAGCCAGCCTCAGAAATGGCGAGGGGATTCTGTCTCTAAATAAAATATAAAAAGGGCTGGGATCTGGCTCAGTGGTTGAGTGCACTTGAGTTCAATACCCAGTACCACCCAACCCACCCCCCAAAAAGATTACACAACACCAGTACTGATATAGGTCATTTCTAGCTAATAAATCATTTCTAAATAATACTTTGTTACTCCAAATAAATAGGGTATATGCCCCATAATATGAAAGCCTTTTTTCCCTGAAAATAATACTGAATAAACAGTTTGCCTTTATCTTTTTAAAATTAATTTGTTTATTTTAATTAGGTATCTATGACAGCAGAATGCATTTTGATTCATTGTATGCCTTTATATTTTGATAATATTAAATTTAGTTAATGCAAAATATCTATTTCTAAATATCTATTTCTAGATGTTTGTCTAGGAGCTAGAAATAGAAAAGCAGTCATCCAATACTCCCTGTCTTCAAGGAACATGTGGTATGCAGGGGGATTCAAGCAGACTATTAGAATTTTCAGACTATACAGGAATTGCTATTAAAACAAGTTACTATAGGGAGGTATAGAGGCAGATAGTAAGGATACCTAACCCAGTTGATGGAAGCTTCCCATAGGACAAGATGGCACTGGTAAGGTTAGCCAAAGGGAGAAGTGTTAAGAGTATTGTAGAAAAACAGCTTGTCCAAAAGCATGGAGATTTTTTTTTTAAAAACTGTGTGACTGGCTAATGAGTCCATGTGTTCAGTATGGCTAGAGTAAGTTTGCAGACAGTTCAGTATGACTGGTGAAAGTGTGTATATTGTACCTATGAAAGATGAAGTTGTAAAAGTAAGCTAGAACATACATGGATTACTATAAATCCTTTTAAAGATAGAAATCTTTAATAAATACAGTTTTGTAGATCATCCAAAAATTACTATTTAAGTCAAATGTTGAAGAAATGCCCATTTTAAATGTAAATAAAAATTCAAAAATAGTCACATCTTTATAAATAAAGGACAGATCATTGGTTTCACTTCCTATGTGTGTAAGGAAAGACTGATGGATGACCTTTTATAGTAGTCCTTACATAAACTTTGTGAGACTAGCAATTGTGAATTTGATTCATTTTGTGGAGCTTATGGTTGCTTTGAAATGTACACAGTAATAATCACCTCAACATTTGTTTTAATTCAGCCAAGATTATTTATCTTATCTGAAATGACAGACACTTCTGTTGGGATATTATTATGATTACCATTATAATTTATCAAAATAAATCATATGAACCCAAGACCCTGACTTTAGCATAGGATTTAAACCGCATTAAATAGAAAACATTGAGAACTTCTCAAAATGGTATGTTTTGCAGGCTTCTGTGGAACTTTTTTATTTTGGCAATTCAGAAATATATGCAGTTAATTGAATTGATTACCATATCTTTCAGTCATGGCAATATTATATCTATGCTTTTTGTTTCTGTGAAGATGTAATCCAAGTAAGAACAGAGTTGGTATTTAATATGGAAAGGTTTTCAGCCCTTATAATTATTAATTTTATTACAGCATCATGGTCATACCATTTCTTGGATCAAGGAATTATCACAATTACAGGTAAAGTGTGCAGAGAACAAACCTTGTAAATAATTAATTTCACCACACATAGAATAAACTTTATTGGAGAGAGTTCTTCAGCACCAAAAATCCTGAAGTTGATTTATTTATGTTTAGTAATTTGTGGCAAAATTCAGACAGTTTCAAATTCTTTGCATTCTGTTTTCTTCAAAATATAATAACGAGAAATATCATCTTTCATTCATTTTAATGTGTCTTTAAAATAAATTTTGCAACATGTATAGAGTAAAAAAGCTCCACTGGGAAACAGAGGATAACTTCTCCATGCCACATTTGTCTACCATACAGACCTGTAGAAGATACATATTTGGGGCAGAAATATATGGCAATTTTGGAAGAGATCCCTATAATATGCCTTTAATGAATAGACACAAAATTATTACCATTTGAGCAGTATCTAAATGCTTCAATAGAAAAAAATAAAAAACTAGTGAAAGGTATTACAAATACTTATCTTACATACCTATAAACTTTATTTTCCATGATTCCATCCATAAATCTTCTTAGGCCTTTCAATTTTTTGAGGGGGGGGGTGAGGTAAATCAAGTTGTTTTTTATTTTATTAATTTTTAAAAAATATATGACAGTGGAATGCACTACGATTCATATGATACCTACAGAGCACAATTTCTCATATCTCTGGTTGTATACAAAATATATACACACCAATTCATATCTTCATACATATACTTTGGATAATGATGGACATTACATTCCATGCTAATACTCTGCCCCCTCACTTCCCCTCCCACCCCCTGCCCTATCTAGAGTTCATCTATTCTTCCCATGCTCCCTCTCTGTACCCCACTATGAGTCAGTCACCTTATATCAGAGAAAACATTCGCCTTTTGGTTTTTTGGGGATTGGCTAATTTCACTTAGCATTATCTTCTCCAACTGCATTTATTTACCTGCAAATGACATGATTTTATTCTCTTTATTCCTGAGTAATATTCCATTGTGTATATATGCCACATTTTTTAATCAATTCATCTATTGAAGGGCATGTAGGTTGGTTCCACAGTTTAGCTATTGTGAACTGTGCTTCTATAAACATTGATGTGGCTGTTTTCCTGTAGTATGTTGTTTTTAAGTCCTTGAGTATAGAACAAGGAGAGGGATAACTGGATCAAATGGTGGCTCCATTCCCAATTTTCTGAGGATTCTCGATACTTCTTTCCATATTGGCTGCACCAACACCAACAATTCCCAAGTATTTTATGTTATTTTCTGAGCTATTTTAAATGGGGCTGCTTTCTCATTTCCCTTTTAGGGGATTTTCACGGATGTAGAGAAAGCCCTTTGATTTATGGTGTTGATTTTATATGAGTTTACCTTTTTCCCCACATCCTTGCCAACACTTATTGTTGTTTGTATTCTTAATAGCTGCCATTCTGACAGGAATGAGATGAAATCTTAGAGTAGTTTTGCTTTGCATTTCTATAATTGTTAGAGATGATGAACATTTTTTTCATATATTTGTTGATTGATTACCTGAAAAGACACTTCTTTTGAGAAGTGTCTTTTCAGGTAATTGGCCCATTTATTGATTGGGTTTTTTGGTTTTTTTTGCTGTTGAGGTTTTTGAGTTCTTTATATACCCTAGAGATTAGTGCTCTATATGATGTGTGAGGAGTAAAAATTTGCTCCCAAGATGTAAACTCTCTATTCACATCACAGATTGTTTCTCTTGTTGAGAAGAAACTTTTTAGTTTGAATCCATCCCATTTATTGATTCTTGATTTTAATTCTTGTGCTATAGAAGTTGGGACCTAATCTAACATGATGAAGATTAGGGCCTACTTGTTTTTCTATTAGACTCAGGGTCTCTGGTTTAATTCCTAGGTCCTCGATTCACTTTGAGTTGAGTTTTGTGCATGGTGAGAGATAGGGGTTTAATTTCATTTTGTTGCATATGGATTTCCAGTTTTCCCAGCACCATTTGTTGAAAAGGCTATTTTTCTCCAATGCATGTTTTTGGCACCTTTGTCTAATATAAGATAATTGTAATTTTGTGGGTTAGTCTCTGTGTCCTCTATTCTGTATCTTTGGTCTACCAGTCTGTTTTGGTGCCAATACCATGCTATTTTTGTTATTATTGCTGTGTAGTATAGTTTAAGTTTTGGTATAGTGATGCCACCTTCTTAACTCTTCCTGCATAGATTGTTTTAGCTATTCTGGGTCTCTTATTTTTCCAGATGAATTTCATGACTGATTTTTCTATTTCTATGAGGAATGCCATTGAGATTTGATTGGAATTGCATTAAATCTGTATAGTGCTTTTGGTAGTATGATCATTTTGATAACATTAATTCTGCCTATCCAAGAACAAGGTACATCTTTCCATTTTCTAAGGTCTTCTTTGATTTTTTTCTTTAGGGCTGTGTAATTTCCATTATATAGATATTTCACCTCTTTTATTAAGTTGATTCCCAAGTATTTTACGTTATTTTCTGAGCTATTTTAAATGGGGCTGCTTTCTCATTTCCCTTTCATGGGATTTTCACTGATACAGAGAAATCCCTTTGATTTATGGTGTTGATTTTATATACTGCTACTTTTTGAATTCATTTACTAGTTCTAGAAGTTTTCTGGTGGAACTTTTTGGGTCTTCTAGGTATAGAATCATATTGTCAGCAATTAGTGCAAATTTAATTTCTTCTTTTTTCCTATGTGTATCCCTTTAATTTCTTTCATCTGTCTTAATTACTCTGGCCAATGTTTCAAGAACTGTTAAATAGAAGTAGTGAAAGAGGGCATCCCTGAGTTGTTCTACTTTTTAGAGGGAATGCCTTCAATTTTTCTCCATTTAGAATGATGTTGGCCTAGAGCTTAGCATAGATAACCTTTATGATTTTGAGATATGTTCCTGTTAACCCTATTTTTTTCTAGTGTTTAGATCACATAGGTGAGCTGTATTTTGTCAAATGCTTTTTCTGCATCTATTGAGATTATCATGTGATTCTTATCCTTAAGACTATTGATATGATGAATTACATTTATTGATTCCATATGTTGAACCAACCTTGCATCCCTGTGATGAATCCCACTTGATTGTGGTGCACTATCTTTTTGATGTATTTTTGTATTCAATTTGCAGAATTTTATTGAAAAAATTTGCATCTATGTTCATTAGAGTTATTGGTCTGAAGTTTTCTTTCTTTGATGTGTCTTTGCCTGGTTTTGGAATCACGGTGATATTGGCCTCATAGAATGAGTTTGGAAATGCTTCCTCTTTTTCTAATACCTGAAATTAATTAATGAGTAATGGTATTATTTCATCTTAAAGGTCTTGTAGAACCTAGCTGTGTATTCATCCCATTCTGAGCTTTTCTTGGATGGTAGGCTTTTAATGGCAGCTTCTATTTCATCACTTGATATTGGTCTGTTTAAATTGTGTGTATCATCTTGTTTCAAACTGGGCAAATTATATGACTTAAAAAATTTGTCAATGCCATTGATATTTTCTATTTTATTGGAGTACAATTTTTCAAAATAATTTCTAATTATCCTCTGTATTTATGTAGTGTCTGTTGTGATATTACCTTTTTCATCACGTATGTTAGTAATTTGAGTTTTCTGTCTCCTCTTCATTAGCATAGGTAAGGGTCTGTCAATTTTATTTAATTTTTCAAAGAACCAAATTTTGGTTTTGTCAATTTTTCATTTTTTTGTTTTGATTTCATTGATTTCAGCTCTAATTGTAATTATTTTCAGCCCTCTACTGCTTTTGGTTTTGATTTGCTTTTCTTTTTTTAAGGCTTTGAGATGTAATGTTATGTCATTTATTTGCTGACTTTTTCTTCTTTTAAGAAATGAACTTCATATGATGAACTTCTTCTTAGTACAGCATTCATAGTGTCCCAGAGATTTTGATATATTGTGTCTATATTCTCAGATTGAGAATATAGACACAATATATATATATTGCCTTTAAGAATTTTTTAATCTCATCCTTAATGTCCTTTGCATCCCATTGTTCATTCAATAGTATATTGTTTTGACTCCAGGTGTTGGAGTAATTTTTCTTTTTTTATTTTGTTATTGACTTCTAATCTCATTCCATTATGACTGATAAAATGCAAGATAATATGTCTTCCTTTTTTTTATTTTGCTAAGAGTTGCTTTGTGTCTTAATATATGGTCTATTTTAGAGAAGGATCCATGTGCTGCTGAGAAGAAAGTGTATTCATTCATTGCATGATGAACTATTCTATATATGTTAGTTATGTCTAAGTTATTGATTATATTACTGAGTTCTATAGTTTCTCTTTTTGGCTTTTGTTTGGAAGATCTATCCAGTGGTGAAAGAGGTGTGTTAATGTCACCTATGATTATTGTATTGTGGTCAATTTGACTCTTGAATTTGAAAAGAATTTGTTTGATACACATAGATGCTCCACTGTTTGGGGGTATATATATTTATATTTGTTATGTCTTGTGGTGTATGGTTCCCTTGAGCAGTATGAAATGCCCTTCTTTATCCTTTTGATTAACTTTGAAGTGTACAATATATGAGGATAGAAACCCCTGTTTGCTTCCACAATCCATGTGGTGGTATGATTTTTTCCAACATTTCACCTTCAGTCTGTGTATGTCTTTTCCTATCAGACAAGTCTCCTGGAGGCAGAATATTGTGGGGTCTTTTTTTCTCAAATCTGCTAGCCTATGTCTTTTGATTGGTGAGTTTAGGTCACTAACATTCAAGGTTACTATTGAAGCATGGTTTGTATCCCCAGTCATATTTGTTTATTTTTCTTATTTAACTTTGTTTTCTCCTTTGATTAGTTTTTCCTTTCGGATACTCCCTCCCTCTGCTGATTTTTATTATTGTTTTTTATTTCCTCTTCATGGGATATTTTGCCAAGGATGTTTTGTAGTGCCGGTTTTCTAGCTGTAAATTCTTGTTCATCATTGAAAGTTTTTATTTCATTATCAAATCTAAACCTTAATTTTTCTGGATACAAGATTCTTGGTTGGCATACATTGTCTTTTAGCGCTTGATATATGTTGTTCCAGTATCTTCTAGCTTTCAGGGTCTGTGTTGAAAAATCTGCTGTTATCCTAATTGGTTTACCCCTATATGTAATCTGATTCCTTTCTCTCTTGGGGCTTTTACTATTCTCTCCTTATTCTGTATGTTGGGAATTTTCATTATAATGTGCCTTGGTGTGGATCTGTAGTGATTTTGCACATTTGGCATCCTGTAGGCTTCTTGAGTTAGTTTTCCAATGTATTCTTCATGTTTGGAAAGTTTTCTGATATTATTTCATTGAATAGATTGTTTGGTTTGGAACTTTATGCCTTCCTCTATCCCAATAACTCTTAAATTTAGTCTTTTTATGCTATCCCATATTTCTTGAATGTTCTGTTCATGATTCTTACCATTTTCACTATGTGTTCTACATTCTTTTTAAGATTATATATTTTGGGGCTGGGGATGTGGCTCAAGCGATAGCACGCTTGCCTGGTGTATGTGCAGCCCCGGTTTGATCCTCAGCACCACATACAAACAAGGATGTTATGTCCACCAAAAACTAAAAAATAAATATTAAAATTCTCTCTCTCTCTCTTTAAAAAAATTATATAGTTTGTCTTCATTTTCTGATGTCCTATCTTCCAAATGGTCTACTCTATTGGTGATGTTTTCAGTTGAACTTTTAATTTGGTTTATTGTTTCTTTCACTTCAAGGATTTTTGTTTGTTTGTTTTTAGAACCTCTATCTCCCTGTTGATGTAATCTTTTGCTTCCTGTATTTGTATATGTAGCTCCTTGTCAAAATGATCTTTTGCTGCCTATTTTTGCTCTTCATATGATCCTTTAATTCACAAAACATTTAAATCATGTACATCCTGAACTCTTTCTCTGTAATTTCTTCTGTTGTGCTTGCCATGGTATCTTGATTTGTTGGGGCACTTTCTTCCCTTGTCTTTTCATGTTTCTTCTGTGTCTTCCCTTCTAGCTCTGTGGGTCCAGGGTGTTATTGTTTTTACCCCATAGACATAGTACTTCTGTATGGTTCTAACACCTCTTCTTTGTGAGGAAGGATAATGTTAACAGATCCCAAAATCAACTATATATTACTTATGAACAATTCATTGCTATTAGGACATTTATACTTTTGTCACAATGTACAGAAATGTTGAATTTGATAATTATCTATAATGTAATCAGTAGGTTTGTAAAAGGGTTTACAGTTTCTGATGGTAGACAATGAACTGGGCATGAGCCATACTATGATTTGCTGATGAGGTAGGATGTGAGGATACAGGGTTAATACATCTTGGAAAGTGTAAAAGAGAAATCTAATGAAGAAGGTTAGTAGTAATAGAATACATAGGAAGCAATTTTGGGTAGACGGGTACGTGGAAAGACAGTTGAGTACATAAAACAAACACACATATGTATTCAGAAAAATAAAGGATGCTAAAATAGTAAAAATTGGAGGAGAAAAGAGAAAAAAAGAAAAGAAAAAAGGGGTCATATAATAATACCCAGTGTATTATTCAAATGTTCCCGTCCTCAAAAATCATAATTCATACAAAGTACTTGGTTTCACATATGTTGGGAATGAGAGGGAAGGAGCATAGATGGGGAGAAGAAAAAGAGAAAAATGAACAAACAAACAAAAGTCTGGAAGGAAGAAACTAGGATTATTGATAGTTTTAGAGATCAGTTACTTTCTTGCTTCCCTTCTCATCTAATAGGTGGGGTTGCCTGTTGTTAGCTGGTATCTCTGCCCTCAGGATGGTGAAGGTAACCAGGGTGGGATGGCTGGTCCTGGTGCAGGGTGCCTGAAAGCGAGGTGTGGCACCTGCCAGTCCTTGCAGGGAGACTGCACCTCAAAGATCTCTTTTTGGGTCCCCTCATATGACTTGAGCATCTCTCTCCCTATCTTGCCTGAAGATTTCCCAGTTCCTGATCTCTCTGTTAGTCTCTAAACCTTTGCCCCATCTCCCTCTCCCTTAGCAGTTCCAATTGAGAGATCTCTCTCACCAGGTCTCCCATGGGGGTGCCCTGGTGGCATTGTGCACCAGTCCCACTGAGAGCTGTTTTGTGTTGGGCATTACTGTGCTGGGTAACTGCCACCAGGGAGAGGGGGGAGTTGAAAACTGTCTACCTGACCAGTTGAAGTTCCAAATATGGAACTGCCCCCACCAAATATGATGAGGAAGGTGAGCTAAGTTGGAGGAAGTCTGCTTCCAGCGCTGGGGTGTCGGGTGGAGTGGGGGGATCCGGACCATGGCATTGTGCAATGTGTTCAGCGATGAGCTCTGTAATATTCAGTACTTTGGCTTTGGCTATCTTCACAGCCTGTGAGATACCTCCAGGTGCAGGAAGATCATCGCATAGGGCACTATGGCAGTAGCTGCATAGTCGAGTCACAAGATGTAGGCAACTGAGGGAGCCCCTCGTTGGTAGATGGGGGTTTACAGGGGAATGGAGGCCAGAGTTCCTGTGGCTACCCACAGGAACTATCAGCTGAGTGTCCTGTATGGGAGTGGAGCAGTACCTGGGAGTTCTGTAGCAGTGCTGATAGGTAATCCTGCTAAGGCAATCCCTAGCCCTGTGTGGGCTAAAACTTAGGGAGTTGGGTGTTGGGAGTGGGGAGTCCTGCTTGAATGTTGAGGCCCAGAGCCCTGCATGGGGTCACAGTCCTGGTGATTTCTGCATAAGAGCATTTTTAGGGGTCCTCTATTACTTCAGAGAAGCAGTATTCCCACTAGTTAGTTGAGACCTAGGTCACAGAGCGACACAGAATGTTGCTTCCCTCTGGCCTGCCATCTTGAATTCTCCCCTAGGCCTTTCATTTTTAAATATGATGTTATGGTTTGGATATGAGGAGTCCCTCAAAAGCTCATGTGTGAGACAATGCAGAATGACCAGAGGTAAATAATTAGATCATGAGTGAGAGCTGTGCCCTTAACATGGTTTAATCCATTTGATGGATTAATAATTTGAAAGAACTAATGTTTTGGGTGATAAGTGTAAGCAGATATGGTGTGACTGGAGGAAGTAGGTCACTGGGGGCATATCTCTGGGGTTTATATTTTGTCCCTGGAAACTTTCTTTCTGCTTCCTGACTCTCATGGGCTGAGCAGTTTCCCTATGCCATGTCCTTCTGCCACAAATGTTCTGCCTTACCTCAGACAGCTGACCGTGGATTGAACCTCTGAAACCAAGAGTCAAAATAAATGTTTCCTTCCTCTAAATTGTTCTCATCAGGTATTTTAGTCACAGTGACAAAAGCTGACTAATACATATGCTTCAAGAAGTTGTGGTACTATAAATACAGTATATGGATATTAAAAGGTGGAGATTTACATAAAGATTTTTATCTTAAAGTGTCTCACACATACCTGAATTTTTCTAATATTTAGGAAGAAAATGTACTGAAATCATATCTTCAGTGGGGTATTCTGTTTTACTTGTTTGAACTGTTGCTCAAAATAATGACCCTTTGCCTATTTGTAATAAAACTACCTTGCTTTATCACCTGTCCTAACTCAAACTTCTGTTTTTATCCAGTGTAACAGTTTCTCTCACAATTATCTGTGGTTTTGGCGATTTAGGAAGAACTCCATGGCTTTGGGTGTTTTTAGGGAGAAAAAAAGCAATGAAATAATTTTGTCCTCATTTATTTCTAATCTTTCGATGTGTGAGATAATTTTTTTCCACAATATTTTATAACTAAAGTTCACACCTGTATTGCAAAGACTATCTCAACCAACATTAGTTAACAGGATATGGTATGTAATATAATTTGACTAACATGTTTTTACATAAATTACAGATCATGTAATTTATTAAATTTTACATTGTTCATTTTTACATTTCTGTTATAGTCCCAATTCACAAAAATGCATTAATAGTTAAAAATAGATTCATTGAAATATATAAGAAGTGGTGAAATTTTAACTAAATAATTACCAGTAGTGTTAGAAATAGTAAACAATGTTCTGGAGCAATATAGTGTACATTTAATATGTATTAGGGGAAGTGAACATTCAATGTGAGGATTTCATATAAGCAGTTTAAAAAAGTACAAACATAAAGCCCAGTGATGAATACCAGCAGTCTTTTTTCCTCCTAGCTTCTAATGTGTTGTCTTTTCTCAAACCTTGTAGAATAATCAAAGGGAGCTATTGAAGTTTTTTTTGTTATTTTTACTGCTTTCTGATACTAAATAGATGACTTTGTTGCCAAAGGTGAAAAGATCAAAACTACCAAGTCTTTATTCAGAGTCCTATTCCTCATAGCAAAACCTGATACAAGTGATTGTTAAGATAGTTTCAAAACTGGGAAATCAACCTCAATGTTGATGGCAAAAATGTCCAAGGAAAAAGCAAAATAAACTACTAATAAAATTTATCTTACCACCTTCTTGGATTTTTTATCATATTGACTTTTTAGTGCATTCTGAAAATATAGATACCATTTAATGTATGTGCTAGTGATAATTAAATTTTAAGTTGGAAAGTCTAAATCACCTCTTGGTATTTGTGCTGTAAATAACTGAGAAATATGTATGATGACTTTTATCTTGCTTTTCACCAAAAAACCCAAACTTTACAATAGACATTTGTGTCCATTTTTTTTTTCTTTTTGGTACCAGAAATTAAACGCAGTGGCACTTAACCACTGAGCCACATCCCCAGCTCTTTTTGTATTTTATTTAGAGACAGTCTCCCTGAGTTGCTTAGGGTCTTGCTAAATTGTGAGGCTAGCTTTGAACTTGTGATCCTCCTTTCTCAGCCTCCCCAGCTGCTGGGATAACAGGTGTGTGTCACAGCACCGGGCTGTTCATTTGTTTTTCATAATTCCTTTTTGAGTTGTGATGTTGGCTGAAAGAATGTAGTTGTTACAGTATGGAGAGCCAGCCTAACCCAACCAGAGCAAAGGGAGAAAACTACATTGTCAAGTGAAAGTGAGGAAAGAGAGAAATACTATTTCTTCAAATAAAAATTAGAATACCTGAAACATTTTTTCTATAATTTAAGTAGCCTCATCAAGTCATATACACACATATGTATGAAAATATGTGTGTATTAAGTAATATATATGTAACATATATGTAAATTTAAGTACTTGACCTATTTATTTAAGTTCAATGTAATTTTTAATTGAGAATAAAATAGTATGATTTCTTTAGAACATAAACTCTGCAAATTGATCAGTGATTTTTAAGAATTTGACTCTTATTCAACATTTGGTGTGTTTATTTATTCTAAGGACAAGGAACTGATGCTATGTTATTAAGCCCATTTGAAAATGATTTTCACATGCAGAACATAAAGAAATGCTTTTTCTTGTAATGACTTTATAGGACTGAATTTTGCCATGGTAGCAGGATTAAGAACCTATTTTCTTTAAGTTGAAACCTTCAGGATTTTAGGTATGTGTTTGGTATAATTGTTGACCTAGCATCTGGCACATACTGAAGGTAAGTAACAAGAAAGCTTTTCATAACTCTGGGCCAGTATTTTTTTTTTTTTTTGCAAATTATCTAGAACTGTCTTACACAGCCACCTTTAATTTACTACTAATCTCAAAGGTTTATATTATAAATTAGGGGTTTTTTATTCAGTAAAAACAAAGAATTTAAAACACTTCTTTTCCTGACTAAAAAGTTTCCCTAATCTGTGGTTTACATAGATATAATTGAGCTGGATAGACATACCTTGATGAAAAATTGCAAACAAGTGCATTTTTCCAAATGAAGTTGGTAGTGCATTTGTTTGTTGAGCTCTCAAGTAATCTAGCAGATACAAACAATTTGAGAAACAATTGTAAGTTGTTAGAATATGAGAAGAAAACAAAGTAGAGAGAACAGTTAGAATTTAGGAAAAATAAGTAGTAGAGAAAAATAAATAATTTATACTGACGTTTTTTTCCCCTCATTTTTTGAAAGGGATATAAATACCTATATTCATGTCTCCTCTAATTTTTTTTCCTTTCATATTGTAAGGTTCTTCCCTGCTGGTGATTTTGGAAAACATTATAACACCATGAATTCAACTTGATTACATTTTAGTTGTTTCCATTTTTTTCCTTTAAGAAAAGGTAATGTCAATAACAATATCAAAAAACAAACTTCTGTATAAATTAGCTTTGTACTTTTTTAATGCACATGATTTTTTGTCTAATTCAAATAAAAAGACCTATGTAGTTTTAGTCATCATAAAAATTATGAATGCTTATTGTACAAAACTCAGCCCTTGAAGAGAAATTATATCAACAAAAGAAAATCATTTAGTTTTTTTTAGTATTTTAAATAAATATATGTAGCATATAGATATAGAGGTGTGTGTGTGTGTGTGTGTGTGTGTGTGTGTGTGTGTATGTGTGTGTGTAAACTGAATGATAGAGTACATGTCTTGCAGTTGATTGGAATTAGATCTAAGGAAATTGAATAAGAATGTTCAATATGACTTAACTTAATGAATAAGATTTATAAATCCTTCCAGGAAATTCTTTGTAGGGTCCATCAGAGCCATTGTGGTGCTGTATATGTGGCATAGGGATACACTTTATTAAGACTAAAACCTATAAGAGGAAGCCAATATATCATTTGCTGATTTTTTCCTATTCTCACTTTGTGGGCAGAGGTTAATGTAGGAAGAATGTTCTCCCTTGTCCATATTCACAGACATACCATCTCCCTTTTATAATACATAAGGTTCCATCCATGCAGAGTAGTAAGAATTCTAATAGGAACACAAATGTGTGAGTGCAGCTGTGGACTAGTCATTGTTCTAAGTTCTTTGCAAGTATTATTCCAATGATCATAATATCCACATACACTTAGTTATTTTGCCCATTTTGGAGATGAGGAAAGTGAGAAGCAGGTAGATAAAAGTAACCTGTTTTCTTGGTAACTAGCTAAACAATTTAAACAAAAGTGCAATACTATGTATGCTTTAAAATTGGGACTGTCATTTGTGATTTCATCAGTATAGGGTAGGGTTATAGCAGTGGCATATTTTAGAAGGTTCTCAAGAGATTATTATGCTTTGCTGTGATTAGAAATCACTGATGTAGAAAAAATTACTAGGTATATATATTTTTTACAAAAGTTTAAAAAATGAACATTGAAATCTACAAAGCAACATCATTTTTGTTTATCTAGATTTTATTTATCTATTTTTATCATTAATTTTGCCTTTTAGATTAGCCAAGTAATAGGATGAGCCACCTCTCAAATGAGAGTTGAAGTTTTGGAAAAAAAGTAAAAATGATACCTATAAATACAATGAATGTTTTCATTTAAAAATAAAAAGCAGCTGTAAGGATTTAGTGATTTCTTCTCACTAGAGAATGCTACCATTTATTCTTAAGTAATTTGAAATTTAATTGGAGAGTGAATCCTAAAAATAAATGTATATGAATGCATGGAAGTAAAAATAATAAAGAAATAATAAAGAAAACAAGAATTAAAACTTTGTATCTAAAAACTCAGTTACTATGTAGTAAATGATCTATTCTTTACTGCTTCCAGTTTTTTTCTTAAAAATAATTTTTAAAGGAAATTATAAAGTCTTTTACAGAATATGTTTTCAGAATTAAAACATTAAATGTATTGATCCATTTTGATATTATAGAGAACTTATGACTCAATTTTATTTAAAACATTGTTAACATGAGACTTTAGGGGTATGAAGCAATATTTTCAGATTTAAGGTAAGGAAAAGGACATTCATTTCTAGATAGAAGCAGCCCAAAACAGAGAAAACTGAAAGTTCTTTGGACAGAATTTAATGAAAATTTTACTAATTACATGTCTTCAGTTAATTATTTTCTCCCTTTATGTTAAAACCAAATATCTCTAGTTTTAACTTTGGATTTCAATATTAGTCTACCTTATTTTCATACTTTTTTTTTTTTGGCTTAACTTTAAAAAATGGAGTATAATGACCAAGCATGGAAAACAGCATCCTAGTGAAGATCTCATGTTTTTTTTTTTTTTTTTTTGGTTTTGTTTTGTTTTGTTTTCAAATTCAAATATAGGGCCTTCTTACTTGATCTTACAGAATCTTACTTAACAAACTTTGCTTTCATTATAAAAAACAATTTTAGGTTTTGGTCCAAACGGGAAAATTGAAATGTCTTTTGTACAGGTGTGGATATATATGCTGAATCTGTCCAGTTTATAAACTAGTAAAAGATTCAGGGAATGAAGGAGGAAGAAAGAATGTTTAATTGTTTATAGAGTAAGCTCAATGAAAATGAGTTTTCTTTTAGCTCTAGGAAAATACACTGGATACTTTGTTTTTTTAGACTCATTGTTGCATAAATAAAGATGTTTTAAAATCAACTCTATTCTTTTTGAAGACCCTTTATATTTAAATAAATTTCCATTGTATTTGACAGACTTCTGCTACTAATTTGCAGATGAACTCCTCCATTAAAATGTTTTAGCATATGGACTGTAGCATGTTTTACCTTTTATAAAATGTGAACATAATATTTTGAAATTGATTTTTACTTTACTGATGGCCTAAAAAATATTGAGATAGGATTTTAAGTATTTGGGACAATAAATTGAGCTCTAAGAGGCTGCTGGTATCAGTTTCTCTTTTTCAATGCTTTGTGTATCTCAAATTTCTGTACTGCTCTACTTGAGATTTTTGCCCTCTTTCTTGTTTCATAATGGTTGAACAATTTGGTCTCAGTCTACCTAAGGATATCTTGGTGAAGATTTTTAACTAAAAAGCAAAGGGAACTCATGCCATTTTTTGGAAAATGGAGACAAAAACAATGGATTCTTATGGAAACTGGAAAGATAAGTAAACTCTGAGAAAACAGAAGGTCTTAATTCTCCAAATCCAAGCAGGATCATTATAGTTCCTTCCCCATAGGAAATGGGGGGAGACCTTCCAAACTACTAAATAAACAATTTTCAGTTTGTGAACTTTGTGCTTAATTCAGTTTTTGAACTTTGTGCTTAATTTTAAAGGTATGATAACATGGTATAAGCAGAGCTGATTTCACCATAAGAAATTATAGTCATTTGGAATTTTTTAGGTTCTCAATTACAAACTGCTTTTGTGTTTCTTATTAATAATCGTGTCAAAAATTTTACAAACCTAATCATAAAAATTGTTCAGAACTTCTCCAATGTAAATTCCTTAGTGGAACTGAATAAATATTGGTCGTTATTTTCTTTGGGATGCAAGTTTTTTTCAAAATAATTCTCAGAAAAGCATCCACTTAATGAATATGCGATTTGATTTAGTGTTTGTCTTTTCTTTCTCACCATTTTCCACAGAGTTGCATGGGAATTATTTGGTTCTTTTAACTCCTTTTCTTAATCTGTTCAAATTCTTAACTGCTTTTCAGTTGTTCAACATGACACAATAAACCAAGACTGGATTTCTAATCAAAGAATTAAGGTTTTGGTTTAGGCACTATCATCTGTTAAAAGTACCATAGAAAGTAGCCAAGTTATTTAATTTATATGAGCCTTGGTTTTATTCTTGGTAAAATGAGGATATGTTCATAAGGTCATGGTAGAGATCAAGGCAGAGAGGAGAGATGGGGAATATAAAATGACTGTAAATTTTAGGTCTTACATGCACATATATACTAATATTATTCCAAGAAAAATGGAGAAATATAAAAGTCCATTGAACTCAAAGTTGTAATTTTAATTTTATTCAAATATTTTCTCCTTCCTTGAGCTAACATTTCCCAATAGTGTATCAACATAGGCTTACTTCTTTAAAAAATGTGTTTGCCCTTTCCAGTAATTTACTTTATGATAATCAGTGAAAATAGTACTTATTCATTTAAGTGAATTTTTTAGTAAAGAAATTTTTTAAGGGAAAAAATATAGGATCAGAAATAGTAATTGGTATTGTAAATAATTAGGCATTCTATGCTGCTGTTAGGTACCTATGAGTTTATGCTTACTGATGCCAATAGCTGAAGGATTCAGCTTCCCCCAAAGTATAATTTAAAGCAAAAACTAACATTTTACAGATGCAAATTTCTCACACTTGTGTCTATAAATTTTATAAAATCCACAGCAAACTATTTCACCCTTCTATTTGAAAATATCTTCCCTTTGTGCTCAAGGTTAAACCCAAACACCTTAGTACGGTTTATATATTGACCTCATGTGTTTGATCAGTTTATTTTCTCAGTCTTATTTTCTTTCTTTCCTTATGCTTACAGTTGGGTTTTGTCAAGTATCTTGCTATTCTTCCAAAGCACATCTTGTATTTTCATGCCTCTTAGCATGACTCTTCTACCTGAAACATTATTTTCTTCCCTTATTGTCTGTTAAAATCTAGTTCTTCTTTTAAAGCCCAACTTCTATCACTTCTTCTGCGAAGTCTTTTTGGTTTTCCTTATGTAGTTAAACACCATTCCATCGTGTTCCCAGAGCACCAGCTTCTGGAATAAGATTCAGTACTTGGACAATCATTATTTTTGTGTGTGTCTACTTCCCCCAAAAGATTACAAGTATAGGCCCTCTCTTGCCATCCCTGTCCCATTTAGTCTGCAGCCTTGCAGTCCTTAGCACATATTATTCTCTGAATAAATGTTTGTTGAGGGAATGAGTCATTGATTAATGTGGTCAGTGGATCATTCAGCACTTGGTTTAGCTATAAAACCTAGAGTAAAGATGTACAAAATAATTTAATTTTATGTGTTTTCTTATAGCAACTTTTTAAAAAATTGGTTCTTTTTACTTGGGCATTACAGTAGAGTCTATTTTGATAAAATTATACAAACATGGGGTATATCTTATTCTAATTTGTACACCATTCTTGTGGGTGAGCACAATTGTGGGATTCATTTAGGTATTTTCATAAGTATATATAGAAAAACTATGTTATATTTATTCTACTGTCTTTACTATTCCCATCTGTCGCGACCCCTCGCCAGCAAGGGAAACACGACACAGGATTCTTCTTTCAGCAGTTTATTCAGGACCCTTGAAGCATGATAAGAAAACAGGAAAGAGCGCGAGTGGTCGGTCTGCCCTGGCTTAAGTACCCAGCCCCGCCAATGAACTAGCACCACGTGGAAAAGTCTAATAGGTACAGTGCAGCGGAAGCAGGCCAGAGCCCAGCCCCACAGCCTTACAAGGAGTTGTTTACCTCTAACAACTCTAACTGCTAAAGAAGCAGAAGCAGGAAACCAGCGCCATTTTCAGGGTGCGGTCGCGAGCTCCCAACACCCATCACCCTCACTCTGTTTCATTCCTTTTCCTAATGTACTAAAATTTTCTTCTTCTAATTTTGTAATTGTCTTTCTTAGCCAGGTGTGGTAGTGTATGCCTATAATCCCACCTACCAGAAGTTGGGGCAAGAGGATTATAAATTCAATGCCAGTCTTGGTAATGTGGGCAACATAGGAAGACCCTGTCTCAAAATTAAAAAGTGTTGGGAATGTAACTCAGTTGTAAAGTATCTTTGGGTTCAATCCCCAGTACTAAATAAGTAAAAGCTTTTGGTATTATTTTAATTAACAAATATAAATTATGTATGTTTATGGTGTGCACTTGATGTTTTGATATACATACACTTTTGAAAATGATTAAATCCAGTCCATTAATATACTTATTTAATTAATATAATTAAATAATATAAGTATATAATTAATATATTTAATCCATCACTTAATATACTTGTTTTATCCCTGTTGAGAACATTTACAATTACAATCAGTTGGCCCTAGCAATTTTGAAGTATATAACATATTCTATTAACTATAGTCACCAAGCTATGCAATAGGTTTCCATAACTTATACTTCTTGTCTAACCCAAACTCTGTACCCTTTGACTAATATCTATTACTCGGTTCCTACCCTAGTCCCTGGTAATCACCACAGTATGGTAATTACCATTTGAAACAACTTCTGAAAAGCAATGGACATTGAATTAGCTGGAGGGAAATAAAATTTGTAAAATGAACAACATTTTAATATTTTGCTAATAGAAATCAGATTATAAATAGGTTGGTAATAATGCACATATGAGGTACTATCAGAAAAATATCCACAGCTCAATTACATTAAAGATTTCAGTTCAGAGCTTTGTACACAAGGAATAAGCTTTGTTATTAAAAATTGTTAATTGGGTGTCTGTGAGTAGCTTCAGAATTAAGGGTGTATAATATTTGTCTTGTTCTTAACGAGTATATTTTAGATTTATGCATATTGGATAACCCACCTGAGAGCTTACATAGATTTTCCTTGTAGGTCTTCAACCTTGTGACCATTTATCATCATGGATTGTTTGAGACTGAAAGTTTAATGCTAAAAAGCTGGCTTTTTTAAAAACAAAACAAATTATGACTATAATTTGGTAATGTGTGACTATATAGGTAGTAGTGGTACTTGTGTGAAACTTCATTGTTTGAATAGTTAAGTTTTCTATAGTTAGGTTAAGTGAGATCGTTTCTAATGATATTTTTCAACTTATTTAGGCTATTTAGAAATGCAAATAGAATTCTCTATTAAGACCACAAAAATAAATGTCATCTAATAGGCATATTCATTGTAAAATAAAATTAAAAGCTCATTGTAAAATAACATTCAAAGCAAAATTTAAAGGTAGGTTCAGTTGTGTCTTTTTGTTTTTGTTTTAACTAATTTTACCTGTTGATCACTGCTTAAATATCTTTCTCACTGAATCCTAATTCATCCAGTGTATTTATACTTCCTCCTACAGGCTGTTACCTTGTTTACAGCTTCATTGAGCTTGAGAATATTTTAGTTTCAAATATTCTTGGTGAGATAATTTTTATTTTAAACTACTAACTATTTCCCAGTTTTGAAAAACTTACTTATTAACTAAGTAAGTGGCCAACATCCAGTTGGCCACTTACTACTTTTGGTTCTGGTCAGTTTTCTTCATCTTGTGATCTTTGCTTCTAAAATAGAGGAATTTTATCAGATTGTTAAGTAACTGTCATATGTAAGATGATTGTTATGCTTATTATAATGAGAGTAATTAGTATTTATTAGTTAATAATAGTAATTATTAAAACATACATTACTAGTCAACCAAAGTCTTTCCTGTTATTCTTCTGAATAAGCAAAATCATTCTCTCGTAGGTTTTCCATAATGTAGCTCTAGACTAATTTTAAGTTCCTTTGCGGATGAAGCTGGATTTTATTTTAAAATGCTTTCTGTTGATTCTAAGGAATGTTCTTAGTTTACTTTGTGGGCTATGGGTTTTTTGAGGTCTAGGGGTCTTGCAGAGAATTTTTTTTTTCAGTCTCAAGGCCAAAATTAGATAAAGAAAGGTAATTGCTATTTCTTCAAGCCCAGTGATTACCATGATGAGTTCCCCAGAAAATTTAAAAGCATATTTATGCGAGCATGTGCGTGCGTGCGCACACACACACATACACACACACAAATGTATATTGTGGGACAAAGGTAAGTAAAAAGTCATAAATCCTTCCGACAATTTTTCTTAATTTTTAAAGTTGTAATTAAATATATATAATGTGTAATTCACCATCTTAACAATTTTTAAAGTTTAAATTCATTTTTAATTGATACATAAAACATAAAAATTGTACATACGTATGGGATACCACCATTTTAACCATTTTTAATGTTCAGATCAGTGGACATAACTATACTTACATCATTGTGAAACCGTTACCAACATTTATCTCTATAATTATTTTAAACTTGTAAAACTAAAATGCTGTACCCTTGAATAGTAACATATTTCTTTTTTTATTAGTTGTTCAAAACATTACATAACTCTTGACATATCATATTTCATACATTTGATTCAAGTGGGTTATGAGCTCCCATTTTTACCCCGTATACAGATTGCAGAATCACATGGGTTATACATCCACATTTTTACATACTGCCATACTAGTGTCTGTTGTATTCTGTTGTCTTTCCTATCCTCTACTATCCCCCCTCTCCTCCCCTCTCCTCCCATCTTCTCTGTCTACCCCATCTACTGTAATTCATTTCTCTCCCTTGTTTTTCCCTTTTCCCTCATTTTCTCTTATATGTAATTTTATATCATTATTTCTTTAATATATTTAATTTTTGCAAATCTGTGCATTTTTTTTGTTTTCCTTTTTACTGATTTCAAACTATATCCTATTGTGGTAAGAGAAGACACTTTATGATATCTTAAATCTATGGATACTTATTTGACCTAACATATAGTCTATCTTAGTAAATATCCCATGTGTACTTGAGAAGAATGTGTATTACATCGTTAGGTAGACTATTCTTTGTATGTCTGATTAAGCACCTTTTTTTTTATGTTACTAACAAGTGAGTTTCATAGTTTTCTATACTTCATAAATCCCACTCCTGCCTCTTCTGCTTCCCATGTCCCCTGCATGTACACACTTCTCTTTCCCCATTACTCCCTATTTTCCCTGTTAAAAAATAATTTGAAGGATCAGGACCACTACATAGTCCCAAGAAGTCATGGTTTTTACTACTGGTTAATTTTGCTTGTTTAAGCAATTCCAATTTTCCCACATCCCCTGAAAGCTCAAAGGAAGACAGTTTTGTCATGATAATGTGACACTAACTTATCTTTTGATAAGGGTGTTAAGAGCAAGCAGTCTGATGTACTCAGGGTTGGATAGCATGCCCTAATTTTTGTTGACTAGTGACCTCTAAAACTTATTACATTTGAGCCCACTTAATATCAAGTCACCTAATGGAAGCACATTTTTTCTACCAAATCATTTTGTACTAATTCAGTACAATTTTGCCCATTTAATATCAATTGACACTAAACGATTTCCTGTGCAATGTCAATTGAAAATCACTGATTTCCTGCTAATACAGCACTTAGTGTCAATTTCTTTGTGCAGCAAAAGCATTTTTTCAATTAACTACACCATATAATTTTTTGTTTTTAGTTGTTTGCGATGACTGTCTGATAATAGTTTTGTGAAACAAAGACATAAGGAGAAAAAGAGGACTTTCCTTCTTGGCATTAAATAATTCAATTCTAATGTTTTTATTTTTCATCTAAAGGAGGTCAGATATCTTATTGGAAAACTTTGAACTATAACAAGCAATGTGGTAATAAATTGACATTAGTGGTAAATAGGGTTATGTGTTTTGGGACATTGTATAGACTAAGCTACATGAAGAAAATGTTTGACTAACAACAAAAACAAAAACAAAAACTTAACATATCTTGATTTAGCTCCAGAAGACTGACTATTGGAGAGTAATGAAACTTGTTCTATCTTTTGTGGAGGAATGAGTTCACTGATATATACTCTTACTAGAAAAGTGGGGCAACATCATCTCCTCTGTTGCACTAAAATTGGGATAGGTCTGTGAACTAGCATAGCTAGAAGAAGCACAGGCAAAACAGTTCTTATAATTATGTAGTATTGGGTATATTCAGCAAGTACAAAGTATTTTTGTTCTACTATGTGATACCTATAATACCTGGTACCTATCTACCATTCTGGATGATGATGGGGAAAGGAGGAAATTGGAGTTGAGCCTCCCTGTCCTAAGGAATTATGAAGATATATATCTTCACACAAACATATACATACACACAGAAGATTATCCAATGCTATAAGTAATATATGTATTTATAGAATATTAAAAGATTAAGGTATTTACCCAGATTATGCATGTGGTGACCTCAATGCATAAAGCAGTTCAACCGGTGATGAGAGAAAAGACTCATATATAGACTCATAGATGAGAAGTGATTAACTAACTATATATTTTAAGTTGTGGGACACAGTCTTTAAGTGATATATGTCTTTAGGTTTTTGAAAAGATGGTTACAAACTCAGGCTACAGAAGGTAACTGACTGAGCTGTATCCTGAAGGAAGCTTCGGTATATATTGGAAATGAGGAAAGAAGGAATTCTTATTCTCTCTCTCTCTCTCTCTCTCTCTCTCTCTCTCTCTCTCTCTCTCTCTCTCTCTCTCTCCTTCAGCATTCTTGTACTGTTTGATCATTCTTACACTGTTTGGCTTTCTATTGATGATAGCTCCATTTTAGAATAATTTTAATTAGAAGATAATTCAGCAATAATTCAAACTCATATCCTTTGAATGTGTACTACTTGACAAATATAGTACTAGAAATTGGGCATATAGAGAGAGGTAATATATTTTCTTTTGAGAAACTTTAATCATAGGGTAGGGTAATATATGTAAAAAGGATAATATTAATAATATATAGTACTAATTTCAAAGTGTACAACAGTGTACTATAGGCAAACAAAGGAAGGGCACATATTCAAGCCTGGTAATTCAGGAGAAACTTCTTGGTGCCTAAAGAGATGTCTGGAATGATACTGGAAGATGAATAGGAAGTGAACAGACATCCAGAGAGGACAGATCTCATTAGTCAATAGAGAGTGCATGAAAGTATGGAGATTTTAAACAGTATGATGTATGTGGGACACCATTATACCCACACATACTTATATGTTTATATGAATATGTACATATATGTATGTTTGGGTGTATTGTCAAAAAACATTATATACACTGTCAAAATATGTATACCTATATATTGGCTAATAACCTCAAAAACTTAAAACTAGTGAATACATGTTGACTATATTCATATATATATGTATATATATACACTGTTTTATAAAATTTTCTTCATCTAACAGTATCTGGTTATAATATTTCTGAGGTTATTAATTATTTTTCAAAAGACATTATTTTTAATTGATACATAGTGTTCTGTTATATGTTACAAATAGTGTTTTTCTGAATTTATTGCATATTTTTAAATTTTGTTTGGTTTTGCTATATAGACCTTTTTTGTTTTTTTTGTATGTTCAAATTTACTACTTTCTAAAAATCTATTACATTTTCCTTTATGACTTCTACCTTTATTTTTGTGCTTAGGAAAAACCTTCTCTAACTCAAGATAAGATTAAAAATTCTCCTATATTTGCTTCTAGTTTTTTTATGGTTTCATTGTTTACATATAACTCTTTAAACCATCTGGATTTTATTTTGATATACAGTATGAGATAGGCTCTAAATTTACTCTGTTCTAAATATTTAACCAGTTGTCCCAGCACCATCAATTGAAAAATCTATGTTTTCCCCACTGATTTGAAATGCATTATTTATCATATGCTAAATAGTGAATTTACAAATTGGTTTGTTTCTAGCCTTTCTATTTGATTTCCAGCCTTTTTATTTTTTCCTCTTAATTTCTACCAGTTTCTATATTATTTACTTGGACTATGCTATTTTGATTATTGTGACTTTTGCAATGCAGTTTAAACCCATAATCAGTTTCCTTTTATTATTTTTAAAGGGTTATTGGCTATTCTTATTTGTAGAATCTTTCATGAGAACTTTAGAATAATTTAACCAAGGACCCCTGACCCTAACTTGCCTTCAATTTCACTTGACATCTGAAAAGAATTCCATTAAATTTATGAATTGTTTGGTGTGTGTCTGTGGGAGAATTAATATATATGTTTTCTATTTACAGGATGTCTAAATATATTTAAGACACATAAACATTTTTTAGAAATTTTTTCCATATAGGTTCAATACTTCTAGTGTTCTTTTCTATCGTTTTAATGTGTTACCATAATAATAATAAAAGACTGTGCTTTTCTATTATATTTTTATATGGCTGCCCTTAGTATAGTGGAAAATATATACATATATATAGATGTCAAACAGCATATATATATATTATATATTGCAAATAAGCAACTTCTCTTAGTATAGTGGTTTCTTAGTTTATTATATTTGGTTTCTAATATAACTTGTATCTACTTGAGTAATGATTATTCTGTTGATTTCTTTCTCATATTTACAATTTTCAGGTTTTATTGTATGGTATTGCTAGAGATTTCATGTTATAATAGCTATAAGTAAGTGTCTGCCTTTCTCTCAGCTTGAGTGAGAATGTCTAGTGTTTTCACCACTAAGTGCAGTGTCAACCATTTGTTAGTTGAATATTCTTTGTTATGCTGAAAGGTTTTATTCTACTCAGTTTTTGAGAGTTTTTAAATCAAGTATATTGGTTAATTTTTATCAGATGCATTTAAAAATGCTTGGTTTTCTTCTATATCATTGTTTATATCTATATATGAATTTATTATGTAAAAATTATGTGAATAAATATCTGAAATGGTGAGCCATATTAAACATTCTTGGTCATTATGTATTATTATATATTTTGCTTATATTAATTTATATAGGAGTTTTATATACTTATTTATAAATGAGATGGTCTGTAGTAACAGTTGTCCACTGGAAATATAATGTTGGCGACACGTGTAATTTAAAACTTTTTTTAGTAGTGACATTTTAAAAAGTAAAATGTAACTGATGAAATGAATTTTAATAATATATTTTCTTTAAAAAATAAAGCCAAACTATATCATTTTAACATATTATGAATAAAAGTATTATTAATTATTGATTTTTATAAATTATTATTATAAATAATTATTTGATTAATTATTATTAATAATATAAAGTATAAATACTTCAGATTTGTTTTTTTTTCCTTTTGGTTTTATAATAAGTTCTAACAACCTAGTGTATTTTACACTTTCATCATATTTCAATTCAGAGGAACCACCCTGCATTGCTTAATAGCTTCATATATTTTTCTGTGAGGTTGTGTCATCAGAGTTGTGCTGTAATCAGAAAATGAATGTGGAGGCCTTTTCAAAAAATTCTATTGACTTATTTTTATTCTTGAAAATTTAATGGCATTTAGGTTTCCATTAAAATTGGGTTTGAGAGATGTTGGTCAAAAATTTCAAAATTTGGGTGAAATCAATGGAATACATTTACGAGATTCATCTTACAACATATTCACCATGTTTAATAATATATTGGAAAAATGCTAAGAGAGTGAACGTAAAGTATTCTCACACAACAGAGATAAGCATGTGAGGTAATGTATGAGTTCATTAGGTAGATTTAATCATTGCACAATGAATGTATACTTACCATGTTGTATATGGTAAATATACATAATTTTATCTGTTCAATTAACAAAAAAATTTAAAGGAATTCACCATTAAAATTATTAGTTTTGGAAAACCATCTGTTTAAGTTTCTGGTCTATTAAAATTTCTACTTATAAAATCAGTTTTGAAAATTTCTATTTTCTTAAGATGTTATACCTTTCATTGAAATTTTCAATTTTACTAGTATATATTTCTCAATGCTATTTTCAAGTATTTTAATATGTTATGGACATTAATAGTATTTTTCTTATTCTTTATCTTCTTTTTTCATTCTTTTATGTATTGTTTATTTGGTGTATTTAAGCATTTTTCCATATTATTTGGTTAGAACTATCATTGATTTTTAAGCTTAATTTTAAAATACTATTATCATATCTATTTCTTTTTTTTTCCATTAAATGTTCTAAGACAGAAGAGCAGTCTGTGGCAATTTATATTTTAAATATGTCATCCCGGTACCAGTATGGAAAAGTATTTTAAAAGTCTATTTAGAATCAGGTATCCAGTAACACATGGTTATCTTAGTTGTCATAGAGAGTGAATTTGCTAATGGTTATTAATGGCTTGGATATAAGGGTGAGGGATAAAAAGTTGTTGAGGATCAATCTTCACTTTCCAGCCTGGGAGATTTAGGGTATGGTTGTACCGTGATTCAGAGGATTGGGTAATATGTAGTAATTCAAAGCATGTTGAGAGGTAAGAATAGTTTACTTTTTTATTCACTTAGAATCTGACATTGCTATGTGGCACTTGATAGAATACAGTCAAGGAGTATTTAGACATCAGACTTTGAGGTTCAATGGAGAGGTCAAACCTGAAGACAGAGATTTGAAAGTCACCAATAAATTGGTTAGTTGTGAAGCTCATAAGGAGACTGGCAGAGGATAAGGTATGGAATAGGAAGGGCTAGAGTATACGTATAAGTACCCCGATTAAGTAAAAATCATTTGCTTTCTTTACTCATTTCATCAGTAACACAGAATTTTGAATACAAATGTAAATGGACAAATTTCGCTTGGGTAAAGAATACGTTTTTAGCTTGTGTCTAAAAAGATAAAATGTATTTACATTGTTTATCTTTAATCAGTAATTTTAATATGTGGGGATTATTTATAGAAAAAAACTATAAGAGATTTGTAAAGATTTATGTAGAAGCATGTTTATCAATACCATTTTTCCTTTTTTTCGCCCCTGTGATGCTGGGGATTAAACCCAGGACCTTGTGCATTGAAGGCAAGCATTCTTAACAACTAAGTTACATCCCAGGCCTAAATACCATTTTTAGTAGTGAAAATTTTGAACCATTTTTTTTTTAGTAGCAAAAATTTTGAAACAACCCAAATATCTAAATGTAGCAGTGGATAAATTATATTTAACTCAGATGATAGTGTTATTATGCAGTCATTAAAATACTATTTTAGTATAATTTTCACAAAGTATAATATTGTCAGTAGAAATATTGAGTTTCAAAACTTAAAATGATGAGTACAATTTACATAATTTTATTATGCTAGAAAATAAATGCCCATGGTTAAAAACAGGTAATTTTTATATTGTTATTATTGCATTTCATTCTCTATACTTTTTTTTAAAAAAATCACAAGTTTTTTTCATGTAGAAAAAGAAATAATTTGACTTTTTTTTCTTTCTTATTTAGTCAATGACAGGAGGGAAAATGAGGGAGAGTTGTTGCTAATGAAGGATACAAGAGCCAAAGGCAGTTGATATTAGGATGAACGTGATTTACATGCTTTGAAAAATAAAGAGGCAATAGAGGTGACAAGTATGGAAGATTATAAACATTGAAGATAAGGAGAGAGAAATGGTAACTGATAAAAGCAACATCGCAGAAACTTTGGAAGATTACAAAATCCAGTACTTAAGTGGAGGAACTGAACTCAGAAGGATGATGATAGTGGATTGGTAGATAAATAACTGGAACTATGTCATGCATTGAGTTCGTCTGATTATCATGATGACTCTATAATGTAGATCTTACTGTTTTATAGGTAAGGAGATTGAGTTTTAAAGAAGTAAGGTGAACAAATTAATTTCTAGAAAAATTTTGTGAGATAAAGATCTAGGATATGTATCATAGAAGCAAGCAAAATCTTTATATATTATAGATGAAATGATTTCAAACTGCTGGGCATAATTTGGGACAGAGTAAATCAGTAAGCATAGGCTAGAGAACATTCATGAATCTACAGAAAGTAGATAAAGGGAAATGCCACAAATTATCCTAGTTGAAATGGATTTTATTCAACTTAACTTCAGTTTAATCCATTTTAAAACTTTTTCTTGACTCCCCTAATAAATACTAGTTATTTATTAATTTTTCAGAGTCTCAAAATCTGATTTAAAAAAGCAAAAAACATACATAAAACCCCAAACACTCATTCCTTATTTCTAGGTCTTCACTATCTCTCATTCAATCTTCAGAGACATAGATATGCCCATGACTTCATAAAATTCATTTGCATCAATGTGATTTTTTATTTATCCAATCTTGAATCCATATAGACAGCCAACTAAATTTTTACTAATGTCCTCATTTTGGCTTAAACATTTGTCTGAGGAAATAAGTATAAAATGAGCTGATTTTAATCTATGCATACTCTCTAATTATGATGGAATTTGTAAAGTTTAATGTGATAGGAAAATTGGGAAATATTTATATAAATTATTCACATATATATCAAGCCTATAAATAGAGGCAAAGTTTATTATGATTTAAACCCTTCATTTTACATGGGAGGCAACCCAGGTCTTACAGATATTAATTTCTTCTTAAAGGTTTTATTAAATAATCTGTTTTCCTCAGTATATACAATTGCAATTTTTGATCCCATGAATTATTTTCTTCATATATGTATATATTTCTGATTATATTTTAGTCTTCTAATTATGGGAATCATGCTTTTGCAACTAGAAAATAATCCCTAGTTATGTATCTGAGGCAAATCTTTGTATAAACTAATGAATAAGACAAACTTCTATAATTTAAAATCAATGCAATAACTAGTTATTCATAGCAACTGCTACTGCTAACAGAAGTAATTAAATTAGTTTCTATTTTCTTACTAAGTACATAATATGCCGTGTTGTTTTAAATAATAATAATAATAATATTAATAATAATAATATCCAGACATATAAATGGAAATTTTTTGTTGAATAGTAATTCCTCCCTGTTTTGATTTTGAGGTGTATAAGAACAATCTAAAGGTATATAAGGTATGTAAGGACTGTCTAAAGGTGTTTAGGGACTGACTAAAATTTTTTTTTAACAACTTGCTGTATGTACTATATGCTTCTTGAAACTCCTACCACTGGCAATTGGTTCTTTTTAAATGAAGTGACTTGTTAAAATAGAAGAGATGTAATGTGTAGCTTTTATTCTTTTCATATTCATGTAAGTTAATTCGTAGGTTGTTTTCCCAAGACACCTATCTAAGAGATAGGCCTTAGGGAAAATGGGATTTACTGACAGGTAAGTTCTAATGCAGAGGATAGAGAGAGAGGTTGTAACTACAGGGAGAATTCAAGGAATAAAGTAGAGGACTCTTGAGCAGCAGGTGTATAATGAGAACAGCTATCTGTTGTTACTCCTATGTGGGCCTTATCACATTATATTGCAGTTACATTTCTGCTGCTCCACCTAGTTTGTAAGCTCTTCCAAGTCAGAGAAAGCCTAATTCATGTCTTTATCAATAGCACTTAACCATTGTTCATAGCAAATTGTTGGTATTCAGTAAACAATTATTGAATCAGTAAAGGAAAAAATGGAATTTAATAGTCTGAGTTTATTACAAGGAAGAAAAGAAGGGGAGACTAAAAAATATTACAATTTCCATTTTTGCCTGGACCAACTTTGCCTTCTGCTAATGGTAATCCTCTGATTTAATCTTGCTGAAGTGGTGAGCTACAAAACATCCCATGCACTACAAATTAGACTGTGTAATATAATAGGGAAATAAGATATAGATATCAAATATAAATGACTACTATTCTTAAGAAATTATAGAGTAAAATATATTCATCTCCCAATTACCAGTCACTTAATATTTGTTTCAGAAAAGAGGTAAAGAGATATAACTTAGAACCATTAAAATCCAAATTGAACTTATGGTGATTGAACTACTTATGCTTGGAAATACTAGTTAAAGAATTTTTCTGATATGAAAAAAGATTTGCTGTATTTTTGCATTATTTTTTCCTATGAGTCTACCAGTAGCGTAATGTAAAAATCAAAAAATGGAGAAGAAGAAAAGGGAGAAAGCAGAGGTGATGTATAAAATTTGGAGAGTACAAAGAAATTGAGAGGAAGAAAAATAATGAAGGAAAGAAGGAAGTACAAAGAAAGAAATGAGTTGTTGAAAATTAAGTAGTATGAGATTTTATTCAAATTTGTGTTTGTCTAGGAGAAGTATTTTCAAATGTCTGATTGAAAGCATCTTTTTAGTTTTCAGCATTGCCTAATGGAATTAAAGATAAATAAGTGGCTGAACTTTACTTATTGTGAATAATTTGGTGTTTTCAATTTCCTCTTTCAATAGAGGAAACGAACCTTTTGGAAATCAACATGTATTTTTAAAAAGTCTGGACCATTAACTTATATCTATTGATATTATTTCTTCATTGCTGTATTGACATAGCCAAAGGCTGTCTATCAATATTATTTCTTACTTGTATTGACATAGCCAAAGGATTATAGTTATTTTAAAAAGTTTTAGGGATGCATTTGTATCTAGGATTATTTTCATTTTAAATTCATGCTGCTGTTGGGATGAAGGCGAAGAGTTCCTATAGTTTTCACACAGCCTATTTCAGTACTTCAGCAGAGTTTTGATTATAATAAGAATCTGGGGATCAGTCTCTGGATCATGGGTCCATATTTTACTTAGTCTTCCAAAGACATTAAATTCTGTGCTTTTTCCCAAAATCAAATCTCAGTTTAGGTTGTCCGCCTTCAAAACATGCAAATTTGGTTCTGAAATGAGTGAGAAAGCAAAATATTAGCATCACTGAGGTTTTAAATTATTTTTAAAATGCTTTAGATATAATCTCTGTATATGCAGGACTGAACACACCAGTATATAGAAATATTGTGTGATCGAGAGTCTTATACTTCCTCTTTTGAGAATATTTAAGTTGATTGTTTTTTGTGCATTTTTTTTTTTAAAGGAAGGAGTAAGTAGTCTTCCTTTAAAAGATAGCTATCTGGAGACTTAGAGCAAGATTTGACAATAACTCTCAGAAACAAGTTTTCGGCAGTTTAATTAAGCCTTGGGATTTGTAATTTTTAGTTGCTGTTGTTTAGTTTTATACATGCATAAAGGGAAGACAAAAACAAAAGAGTCTTTCATTTGCCACAGTCTCCTTCCTTAAATGCCATTCCTTCCATTGTTCAGAAGTGAAGATTCCCTGTGTTCTTACATAGAACACTCAGCCAGTTTTCCTTTTGTTCTATTTTAAAGGTTATGATACTTTTTGAACTGAGGACACATATTTATAATATAATTTTAAAGTAAGATTTTTATTTATTTATAATTTTTGTGGAAGGTTTTTCTATAATTTTGGCAAGAGATGCTTCACTATAATTGGTCACATTTATCTGTCTTCATTTCAAGGATCTCCATGGTATTGAAATTTCTGTTTAAAGAATTTGAAGAATGTTCAATTATATGCAGTCCATGAAACTTCTTTCTTTCTTCTCTTCAGTAATTCCTTTGCAAATATTAAACAGGGTTGCTAAAAGCTGTGTGTGTGTGCATATGAAGGAGGCATGTAGGCACAGAAAAAGGCAGTAGTCATTGCATTTAAGTCAGTAGTCCCATTTTAACTGAGAAGGATTTTATTCTGAAAAATTTGTTTTTAATTCATCACTTTTAAATTAATACATTTTTAGGGGGGTTGGGGATATAGCTCAGTTAGTAGAGTGCCTGTGTCCCATACACAGGCCCTGGGTTCAATCCCTAGCACCACACACACAAAAGAATAATAATAATACATTTTAAAAAGGTTTAATACAATATACTCAAAACTAAATAGAATTTTTCATGTTTTGTAGGTTTTTTTGTTGTAGTAAATTGGATACTGCCTTAAGATCTAGTTTTTATAATCTTAAATATTTCATAAATCAAATATCCAAACATTCACTTGGTTATGTAAATAACTATATATACATTTTGAAAACCAAACAGTTAATATCAGTAGATATTTAGTTGCTATCACTGGAGTGGACATTATTTTAAAATAAAATATTTGTAAAGAAATGAGATTTATTGCAGTTTTCCGTATGTCTGGTACTTTCCATGTCTTGTCTCACATAATGCTCTGAACATCTCTTTGCATTAATACAATTCACCCTAGTTTATAGTCAGTAAATTAAAGCTCAGAGAGCTTAGAACAACCAAAGAAATTCATGAGAGAAGTGACAAAATCTCTCAGTTGACTTCTCTCCACACTATTGCCTTTTTAAAAAATATACATTTTTAGTTGAGTATGGACACAATACCTTTATTTTATTTATTTTTATGTGATGCTGAGGATCAAACCAGTACCTCAAATGTGCCAGCCAAGTGCTCTACCACTGAGCCACAACTGTAGCCCACAAACCACTGCCTTCTTAATGGAAGTCACTGAGATAGCCATCTTGGGCCATAACTGGATTTTATACTATCTTGCTGTATTCAGTCCATGTTTTAGGAAGAAGCAACTTCCCATTTCACCCACAGTAAAATTCTCTATGGTTTGTCTTTTCATTTGTCATTAACCTTATCTCAATCCATTTTCCTCTCACTGCATTCTAGCCACATTGATGTAATTTTTGTTCCCAGATATTGTCAAATGCTTTTCTTCTTTGGGGACTTCATATGTGCTGGTCCCTGCTCTGGCTTCCTGCATTATTGGATCCTTCTTTTTCTTGAAGTCTCAATTACTTTTTATAACTATCACCTTCTCCCCTTGCCTAGACTTCTGTTAGCTATGTCAGAGGACCTTAATTTGCAATAAACTATTTTGCCTACTGTTTACCATCTATTACCTACTCCCTCCCTGTAGTAAACTGAAATATATATGAGGACAGAAATATTATACTTCATTCATTACTCTCATATAGTGTCCAGCACTATATGCACTGGGCAAATGCTTGATGGATAGATGAACGAAGCCTCTAATATGGTCTTCTGTTAATTAGTTGAAGTCATAAAAATGATCCAAATGGCAATGTATATCCTTCTTTACCATTTTTTGTTGTCCTTTATTGAAGTATGGAATATGTAAAATGTTTTTATTTCTGTTGAATATTCTCCTTGGTCAGAACATCTCATCTTTCTGCTTGACCAACTCAAAATATATTGTGGCCTTATGTATTAAGCAAAGTATATCAATGAATCATAAAATCATAGCATCATAAAGGTCAAGGGCACCTTAGACCTCAACTATTCCTATTACCTATCTGAGACTCGAGTCTGTTCTCTCTCTTATGTAGTCAGTCAAACATTACCAGGCTCAAGGAAGTAAGTACCACCTTTCTTAAAGTACTATATCTAATTATTAATGTGTTTTAACAGCCTTCTGTATATGTTTAGAATTTTAGTTATTAGTGCATTCCAAGTTTCTGTTGTCCTTTGAATTTTCACTTTTTATTCCCTTGAATTCATTTGAAATCATATATGTTTAGCCTGATTTTGTTGTTTATTTAGAAATTCACGGAAACTTTTTTTTCCTCTCCAAATTGATATAGCAATGCCAGAAAATTCCTTTTAGGATTAGTCCTTTAGATTACTAGTAACCTTAATGATGAGAGTAGGAGAACCTGGGATTTTTCTGCACAGTATTTCCATTTTTATTTGTTTCCCTTTCTCTTTGTGTCAATTCTGTTCTTTCAGCTAGACATTATATTTACATCAGAGTATAATGTTTTAAGTAAAATTCTGAAATCCAGTTATCTTATTATATCCTTGACATTTCTAAGAAACCTTCCAGGTTTTGTTTTGTTTTTGTTTTGGCACCAGGGATTGAATACAGGGTTACTTTACAGCTAAGCCACATTCCCAGCTCTTATTTTTTTATATATATATATATTTTCTTTAGAGACAGGGACTTGCTAAGTTACTCAGGGCCTCTGTAAGTGGTTGAGGCTGACTTAGAACTCATGATTCTCCTGCTTCAGCCTCCTGAACCACTGGGATTACAGGCATGCACCAGCATGCCAAGCAAAACCGTTCAATTTTAGTGATCAAATTAAGTGAAATATCATTTTTGACTTCTAGAAGTGTATGTCTTACAAGTAAATCATCATTAAATTTACCAATTAATGGCTGCTAATTTTGAATAAGGGAGGAATACAATTTTCTGTAATCAGACAACAAAAAAGGAAAAGAAAAGGAATTTTAGAGAAAATTTTAAGGAAAGTATATCACATGTGTTTTGAATGCCATCATGCTTATATTCTCTAGGACTTTGCAAACTTAAAATAAGCTGTTTAATGAATACTTATTTTACATTTGTTCTGTCTTCTTGTTCTTGCCTACATGTTCAATATTTTCTTCTCTACTTGCTCCTTCTTAGAAAAAACATGCACATATATCTCTCATCAAATATACTTTCTTTATGTGTGTGTGTATGTGTGTGTGCGCGCATGCTCATGTGCAGGCATGCACACACACAAACAAAACCAAAGATAATTCTTTTTGAATATTTACTCTGTTATCATTTCTTCCCTTGTTCCTACTGAAAACCTTGATAATAATTTTTACTTCCTTACCTTTCAACCTCCCTACATACAACCCATTGAAAACTGACTTCCATCCACAAATCATACGGCTGTCAAATTTGATGAAACAGATTTCATCTTGACCTTAGTTTGTATCTTGGATGTACTGTCATTTTTGATCACCACTTTCTTTTACAATTATTTTTCTTCCAATTGGCCCATGATATTTGTGGGTTCTTCTCTTGACTGGGTCTCTTCCTTTTCAGGTTTTTCTCATTTCTGTCCCTAATGCTGGTTCCTCTTTTTAAAAACTGTCTCTTGTTCTCACATAATACTTTTCCTTGGGTGATTATATTTATATCTTTGATTTTAAACATAATCTATATTTTGGTGACTTTCAGACATGTAGCTTCAATCCATTTCTTAGCACTTTTATATCTCTGCAGACACACAGATGACCACTGATTGTCTACAACTGAATGCCCTGTAAGCACTTCAAGCTTAACATGTCTTAAATTGCAATTTTTTCATGCTAAAAATGATTATTTCTCCTGTTCTTCCTACTTATGTAAATGGCACCAGCATTTACCATGAAAGTCTGGAAGAATCTTGACTTCAAGCCCTTTGACCTTTATACATTTAGAGTTTTCCTGTAGCTCTATCTGCAAAGGATTAGAGGCAGAGCTAGGAGAAAATATATATATCTCTGGTATATGAAATGCATTATCAGTATTCCACTGATATTGAAAAAACAGCCATTGAATGATCCTGATTGAAAAATAAAGGAAAACTCAGTAACAATATTTAAGAGGTAAAAGTATCCTTGGATGTCCCAAAATTCCCAAACATTAATCTTCCTTATGAAGAAAGATCAGTATTCAATATAAAAGCAAGTCAATGAAAGAATATGAACTAAAATCTAGATTTACTTCTGAAATATGTTTTGAATTTCCTAGATATTTAAAACAGCTAATTCTTTACTGCCCTTGATCTGTGTAAACATGTTCCTTTTTCTCCACATTCTCTCTAGCATTTATTATTTTTTGTATTCTTGATGGCTGCCATTCTAACTGGAGTGAGATGAAATCTCACTGTAGTTTTTATTTTCATTTCCATAATTGCTAATGATATTGAACATTTTTTTCATATATTTGTTGGCCATTTGTATTACTTTTTATTATTAATTATTATTTTCCCATTTATTAAGGAGGTTATTTATTTATTTGGTGTTAAGCATCTTTTGTTTGTTTTAATTCTTTATATATTCTGGATATTAATCCTCTGTCAGAAGAATAGTTCATGGAGATTTTCTCCCACTCTGTAGGCTCTTTTCTCACATTCTTAATTGTTTCCTTTGCTGTGTAGGAGGTTTTTAATTTGATGTCATCCCATTAATTAATTCTTGGTGTTTCTGAGTGTTAGGGGTCCTTATGAGAAAGTTGTTGCCTGCAACTACACATTAGAAGTGTTACCCCATGTTTTCTTCTAGGAGTTGCAGTTTCTGGTCTAATTCTTAGATCTTTGTTCCATTTTGAGTTGACTTTTATTCAGAGTGAGAGATAAGGCTATAGTTTCATTCTTCTACATATGGATAACCAGTTTTCACATCACCATTTGTTTAAAAGGCTATCTTTTCTCTAAGTTATGTTTTGGGCACTTTTGTCAAGGATCTGTGTCTATGTCTGTGTGGCTTTATCTCTATGTCTTGTATTCTATTACATTGGTTTATGTGTCCTTTTTTATGTCAGTACTCTGTAGTTTTTGTTATTTTAGCTCTGTAGAATTTAAAGTTAGATATTGCAGTGCCTCCAGTCATTGCTGTTTTGGTTTAGAATTGCTTTGGTTATTCTGGGTCTTTCTTTTATTTCTTCAAATAAGTTTTAGGACTGTTTTTTCTAGTTGTATGATTAATGTCATTAGTATTTTAATGGAGATTTCATTGAATGTGTATATTACTTTTGGCAACATGTCCATTTTAACAATATTAATTCTGCTTGTCTACAAACATGGGAAGTCTTTCCGTCTCATATCTTCAATTTTTTTTCTTAAATATTCTCTGTTTTTTATTGTAGACTTCTTTTACCTACTTGGTTAGATTTATTCCTAGGTGTTTTAGCAGCTATCTGGTGGAGCTTTTTGGATATTCTAAGAATGGGATCATATCATCTGCAAACAATAATAATTTGACTACCTTTCCTGTTTTCCTCTGTTCTCTAATTGTAGCTAGAATTTCTAATACTATATTGAATAAAAGAGTAAAAGTCTTATTCTAAATTTTAAAGGAAATGCTGCCAGTAACCATATTTGCCATGATGTTGCTTTGGTTGGTTGTATGTAGCATTTGTGACATCAAGGTATGTTTCTTATGTCCCTAGGTTCTTCAATGTTTTTATCTTGAATCATTGCTGATTTTTTTCATAGCCTTTCCTTCTATCTATTGAGATGACTAAGCGATTTTTGTCCTTAATTCTATTTGTGTGGTGAGTTGCATTTATTGTTTTGTGTATATTAAACTGTCCTTGAAACCCTGGGATAAAACCAATTTGGTCATGATGTACAATCCTCTTAATATGTTTATGAATATGATTTTCTAGTATTTTATTAAGTTTTTTTACACCTATGTTCATCTAGGATATTGGTCTATAATTTTCTTTCTTTAATATTTCCTCATGTAGTTTTGGTATGAGGGTGATAGTGGTTTCATAAAATGAATTTGAAAGTTACAAACTATTCTAGTTCATGGAATAATTTGAGAAGCATTAGAATTGGTTTTTCTTTAAAGGTTTGGTAGATTACAGCTAAGAATTTATCTGTTTCTGGAATTTTTTTAAATTGGAAGACTTTCTATTACTGCTTCTGTCTCATTGCTAGTTATTTACATTTTTAGGTTTTCTAGGTCCTCTTGATTCAATTTTGGCGGGTCATATGTGTCTTGAAATGCATCAGTTTCTTCTAGGTTTTCCAATTTATTACAGTATAAGTTTTAAAAATAGTCCTTAATCATTCTTTGAATTTCTCTGATATCTGTGGTGATTTCTCCTTTTTATCTTCAATTTTATTAATTTGGGTCATCTCTTTTTTTCTTTTGGTTAGTTTTGCTTGGGTAGGGCTTACCAATCTTGTTTATCTTTTCAAAGAACCAACTCTTTATTACATTGACCCTTTGTATTTTTTTATTTTCTGATTTTGGCTCTGATCTTATTTCTTTCTTCAATTGGTTTTGAAAATGGTTTTTAAATTGGTTCTTGAGATGTATTTTTTTTTTCATTTAGGATTTTTCTAATTTTCTTATGCAGGCATACATAGCCATAAACTTTCTTCTTAGAACTATCTTCCTAGTATCTAGTTCTGGTATATTGTATCCCTATTTTCATATGATTTAAAGAATTTTCTTAATTTATCACCTTATTTCTTCTATAACCCATTCATTATTCAAAAGTATATTGTTAATTTTTTATGTGTTTATATAGTTTCTGTAATAATTTTAGTGTTAATTTCTAATTTCATTCAATTATGATCAGATAATATATAAGGAATTATATCTTTTTAATTATTTTTTAGTTTATTTATGACATGGAATGCATTATAAATTATATGCTTTTTTATATAATATAAATTTCTGCAGGTGGAATTTACCCTCTATATAGAAATTTAAGAGTTGTTTCTAATCTGCCATCCAAAATGTTTTATTATTTATTTTTCCACCAACCATGTATTGTATCTATTTCCTATATGCTCATCAACCCTGAATATTATCTAATTTTTAAGTTTGTCAATCTGGTGAAATAGAATGGTATGTTTGTATATAAAAATGAAAAAAATATTCATACATTTCTTGAAACATTATGTATGCTTTTATGCATCATGTTTTCCTATCCTTTAACCATTTTCTTTCTTTTTTTAAAATTTTATAATTTTTTTTAAAATTAATTTTTATGTGGTGCTGAGGATCAAACCCAGGGCCTTGCATGTGCTAGGCAAAGGCTTTAGTGCTGAACCACAACCCCAGCCCCTCCTTTGACCATTTTCTGTTGGGTTATTTTTATTTTTAAGATTAATTTTTTTCTTATTTATTGTATTAGGTTTTCTTCTGGAATGTAATCTTAAGATATATTTTTTTGTACTAAATAATATTTTTCCATAGTATTTATACATAGTTGTTTAATTTCATTTAGATTGTGTAAGTCACTATGTAGCCTTTAATATATGCTTAAAGACTATGAGTAAAAAGCTCCTTGTCACTCTTTTCACCCCATCTGAATACAGTTTAATTTTCCTTCTGAGCTTTTATTTAAGGATTAAAATTTTGCTTTAACAGAGCGAATCAGCTGAGGTGCTGTTTCTTCTATTTGTCTATTTTTTCCTTGCTTTCTTACCACCTTTTAAGTAGTAAAGTCATTAGAGTTTGCTGCGACAGTACTAGTCTAGAGCTGATAAATACAGAATAAATGTGTGCATGTTTGTATGAGTATTTACTCTAGCCTTTTCTCTCCTTAGATGACTGTGTATTATTTATTTTTCTTTGTTGTACATTTTACTGTTTATTTATTAGTAAGGGTTATTTACTTTGGTAAGTTATCATGGTTTTCGTCTTCCTTCTTAAATTTTTCACCTACTAAAGAATAAACAAAACAGTGAGCATTGATCCTCACCTTTCCCTAGGAAGGAAGCATGGAAGGTTTTCTAGTATTAAACAACAACAACAAAAAAAAAAAAAGAAAAAAAAAAAGAAAACTTCTACTCCCATATTAAGATTTAAGATTGTCATACTTTTTTGGTAAATGTTTTTTCAAACTGGGGACTAAAGTTTGTTGTTTTAGTTTTTAAAGGATTTTGCCCAATCTTCTTTTTAAAAGAACTATTTCTAGTGGGAGAGAATCTTGCAAATTAAGAGTTAGATTTTTCATTGTATTTCTACTTTATTTCCTGTGATGATTCTAAAGTTATGAAGGGAAGATGTGACCCTTCCATTTACTAATTATTGCTAACGATATTGCAGGAAGATAAAATAAGAAAAATTCCATCAGAATTCTATTTATTTTATTTTGAAAATAATAAAATACAGAATATGTTTATATTCTTATTTATTTAAATTTTAATGGGAAAACTCAAGTTTGCATAAGAGATAATAATATAGTAAATCTGTCATCACTCAGCTTTCTTATCAATAGATGTCCAATAGACCATACTCTTACTCCAGTTTTCTGAAGCAGACTCAAGATACATAAAGTTATCTTCACAAAAATGTCAGTATAGCCTACATATTATGTTTATATACAGATATACACATACATACACTTTAAAATTTTTATATTTATTTATTTGTTTTGTAATGCTGGGGATTGAGCCTAGGGCCTTGTGCATATAAGGCGAGTTCTCTCCTATTTAGCTATACAACCAGTCCCCTGATATATTTTTAACAGTTTTCTCTTGGTCCTAAGAAGGGGTTTCTATAGAAACTTTGTTGACTTTCTGTAAATTAGATTACCTCTCCTATTCATTTGTGTACTGTTTTATGACTTTAATGAAAAACAAAAGTATAGGAACAGAACATATTTGCAAAGTTTCAAACTGCTTGCCTCATTTAGGCCCTGGTCTATTATATTTTTGTTATTAAAGTATTATGCAAATTAATTCTGCTCAATAAGTATTTAATGAATTTTTTTCTGTGAATCATACAGTTTCCCAAGCTTCTTTCTGTCTGCCAGGAGATACAGCAGTGGATTGAAAATTTGCTGTTGTAGAGCTTACAGTCTAGTGTTTGCCATAAGGGGTTTATATTAAACTCAAAGCATCTGTTTATTAAAAAAGAAAGAAAGAAAGAAAGAAAAGTCTGTAAATCTAAGTGTCTTTTTTCAGTTTTTGTCTTTCTGTTTTTGTTTTTTCATGTGAGCTCATCAAAACATTGGCTTAAGCATCATGTCAAAGATTCTGGCAAAACAAAACAAGATAAGACAATACAAAGCAAGCTCTTTATTGTATTGCCTCACTTATAAACTTATAAAGTTGCTGTCACTTTATAAGAGCCTGAGAAAAAACATTTTAATGAAAACCTTATTGGCTGTTTTAATGACATCACATCTTGTAGTTCTGTTGTGAAGACACAGCATGTAAGGAGTGGGAAGAGATCTGACTCTGTTTGCTTACCTGCTGTGTGATGGGTCTGAGGTGCCTCATACACTATTGCAGGTATAAAACATTGCTAATTATTTTAAAGTAAGTTTGATTGGAATATAACTAATTACATAGGAGAGTTATACAAGAAACACAGAACAGGAATATTCTAGATCTGTAAATTTATATAAACAGTATGAAGTAAAATAAGATGATTTTTGCAAAGATAAGGAAACACATTATTTTATTACTATACAATGGGTAAATACATTTACTTTATACTGAGTAGTCAACAAATAGCTTCAAGAAACGTTATGATACAAATTAATAGTTTAATTTGGTAATTTTTATTGTAGTAGATAAAGAAATAGAAACAGTGTAATGTGCTGTCACAGAAAGATATACATTGAACTACACCTAAGAAAGTATGGAAATATGCTAACATTAATACCTTCCTGTGATTTCTTTCATATTAAAGAATTTAAATTTTAAGTTATATGCTATTGCATTTACATCATCCCCAATTTATAATTTCTTCAATAAATATATAGTGAGCAAATGTTATGTTATAGATTCTGCTGGGATTTGAGGATACTGTGATAATGAAATGAAGAATGGCTTATGAGTTTTATAATCCAATTTAAGTAGAAATTTTTCTCTATATCCATCCACCATTGCTCCCACATACACATACATACACACACATTTGCATATACCAAAAATCACAAATATAAAAATATTTACTTTCAAGTAATGCTATAAATTATAAATTATGGTTACTTTGCTGTTGGCAAAGAGTATCTGTTTCATTGATCTACATAGTTCAATGACTTTTACCAAATGTAATCCTGTTTATACTTATATACTTAAAGTTTTTTGTTTTTTTCATTTTTCTCTAAGAGTTTCAATTAAAATTTTAAAAATTGCTAAATTGTCCCCATAAATGTTACTAGGACTCCTTATTTTTTGAAAAGTTTTATGAACTAATATCTTCCATTAGAAGTATTGATTGAAAAATGCTTCAGTTGCCAGAGATTTATTGGCACCAAGGAAAACAGTGATTAGTAAAATAGAAGTAGCATTTACATCATTGGATTAATCACATTTTTCCAGAGTATCATCACTGTCCTTTAAGGACAGTGAAAAAAGGTCAAGTTAGAAAGCTTTAACAAGTAAAACTTATCAGGGCTTTGAAGGAAAGTAATTTCAACAGGATTACTTATGCCTTCAAATAAAATTCTAAAAACAGACCAGAAGATATATATATAGCATCATCTTACTTTTCTCAAGATGACTCTTTTTTGCATTCTTTATTCTCGGATCTCCACATGAACAGAGGCAAGTAAAGTAGCACTGGGGCCAAAGGTGCTAGATGTCTTGGCATTCATTAACTATGGCAATTAGCACCACTTAGATTGATATATTTCCAAGATGAAAGCGTAATTTGGACCAGACAAACAAAAAAAAAATGATAATGGCATTTGTAAAAGTGGAATAACAGTGACCAAGGGGAAACAAAAAGAAATACAGCTCTCCTCAAAAGACTTGGAATATTTGAAAAATTGATTACATGATAAGATCATTTCAACATAACTACAGTTCCCTGAAGACTTATTAATGTTTCGGTAGCATTAAAGTAAAATGAAAAGACACCAGGGCAGTGTGCTTTAATAGCTTGCTGGCTTGAACCCTGATACATAATGTTCTTGTAATAGTTTATGGGTGACTGCAGTAAATTGGTAGCGAATGTTTTCCAATTTTTTGGCTCTTCATATCAGATCTGCTCTTAAAGAACATTTTGTTCTCAGAATATTATGAAGGCAATTGATCTAGTTTAGAAGTTGCTTGACAATTTTAATGTAGTGATAACTTTCTCCCCCCCCCCAAGATTGTGTGATTTTTGTCCTTTGTGGCTGCGGTCAAATTACAGTTAGTTTGTACTTGAGCCATTTGCTGTTATATTTCAACTACCCTGATTAAATATTTTACAAGTACAGTCACAAAAAGTCTAATTTTTCCTAATGCTTTGATTATGTGTATCTATTTAGATAACAATTTAAATATGTCCTTCTTGACAGAGAAAATCATTTTAGATTGGTTATTTTTAAACATAATTTGTTTGTTAACATAAATTATGGTCATACTCAAGGCTTATAGTTTACGTGAAAATAAAATTATGATATACCAAATGAAATTATAGTATTTTAAACAAAATAAGGCTGAGAATTGCCTTGCATTTGGTGTATGAAATTACCTAATATGGGATTCCCTGCAGCATTTAGTACATGCCCTATCTGTGTTAAACTTTTTTACACCAGCAAATATTCATGCTGTATATGCAGTAAAAATAAGAAGTTACACACTTAATAGAAATATAAATGTCCATATTAACATTAGATTCATGAACAATTAGAGAATATCTGAGTACCTTATTCATTCTTTTAGTTTTTGGTGTGCCTAGGAACATTAGTTTCATATAAAATTTATATTACAAAATTAATGGACTAGTGGTAGAAAGGCAGTTTGAAGGAAAGTGAAATAATTCTGGTTATATACTGAATGTAGGTTGAAGATGTCTGGGAAAAATTTAAGGCAACAAAGTGCAGTCTCTCCTTACTAAGGTACAGGCATCCAAAAGCTTCAGAAAGTCACTTGGTTATATAAAACAGCAAAGATAAAATTTTAGAGAGCATGAAAGAGGTGACATCCTGAAGAAGTAAAAGGAAAAAAATGAACACATAAGAAAAAAAATACAAAAAAGAAGGGAAAAATTAGAAATAATTAGAGAAGAAATGAAATGTCTCAACAAAAATAGGAACAAGAATTCAGGATATTTTAATGCCTAACAACCCAGAGGACAGAAAAGCATTTTCAAATTGTGTGTGCAACAAAGATACTGTATGATTGGAAATGAAGTATTTGCTCCTTCCTATAAAAGTTGAAGGGAAGAGAGGGAGGATGGGAATGGGAAAACAGTAGAATGAATCAGACATAACTTCCCTATGTTCACATATGAATACACGACCAGCATAACTCCACATTATGTACAACTACAAAAATGGGAAGGTGTACTCTGTGTCTATATGATATGTCAAAATACATTCTGTTGCTTTGTGTAACTAAAAAAAACAAATAAAAACTTGAAAACAAGAATTGAAGTGCAGGACACTGCAATAATTAATTACATTTTCTCAAATGTATTTTTAAGCAAAAGCTGAAAGCCAAATATCTTGTGCTTGAGCCACCTGAAGTACCCACATTCTTTTGTTACCACATTACCTTTAGAGTTTTAGTGATTACATGAAAAAAGATAAATTATATTTTAAAATTGATATGTTTGTTAGGATGGTTATGCCACACCTATAGATTACTGAAACTAAGGCCAATAACAACCATTGTATAGTTAATTTAGCCTTAGTATTTTAAAAACACTTAAAAATGTTTTGTTAAATCCCATGAAAGTAGTTTTCAAACAAAGGTTTCAGATCTTTGCAAATAATAATGACTTCAGAAACATACAGTGGGACACATTGTAGTCAGGTGTAGACAGATTTAGATAAATTAATAACCCAACTAGTTGATGGCAGCCACAATCTTTAACTATGAGTAAAGGAATCTTAAATGCACTTCAATAAAAAATATTTTTCTTTTCTTTTTTAAAACATTTAATCATCTTTTTTTGAGGATGATAAACAAAATGAAATCTAGGGAATTCATTGGACTATACTCATTATATTCTCTGTCCAGTGTGTAAATCTAATTTGTCTTTGCATGCTTATTTATCCCTTTCTTGAAGTAAAAACATATTTTATGTATAATATATGTTCTTTATACACAATTTCCTCTTCCATTTATTCTCATATTATGGTCTTTTATACATTAGTTGAACTATTTTGGGGGAATATTGATTTTACATCAAGTGTTTTTATTGCTAATGAAAAATTTCCTTCTATTAAATGAAATTTTTTAATAGAATAAAATAGAGCATTCTTGATACAGCATATCTTCGTATGGTTGGATATCTTATTGGCTACAGAACTTTTAGTTACTTTAAATTTTTACTTTTAAATTTGTATAGACTGTTAGATGGAGTAAAGGGCAGAATTCATCAAATATCAAGTTCTGTGAACTCATCAAGCTATTATTCAGAAAAAGAATAATTATGAATTTCCTTTAAAATACTGTAAATTAAAAATAGCATTGTAAAAAAATTAGGAAAGACTCAAGTAGCATATAAAATTTAAGGTTGCTTTTGGTCACAAGATGTAAATTGTCCATTAATGTGTAGAAAAAAAATAACTAAAAGACAAAAACCCTGCAGTCCATGACTGCATCTTCCCCTTTACTCCAACTAACAGCCTATAAAAATTTAATGGACATTTTAAATTAAAATAAATTATAACTTATCAGTTTTCTCATGGATCAGACTTTTGGTTTTGTGCTAAAAACTCAGTGGCAAACCCCAAATCACCTAGATTTTGCATATATTATGTTTTTTGCATTTTACATTTAGGTCAGAGATCAATTTTGAGTTAATTTTTGTGTAAGCTATAATGTCAGTGGCTAGATTAATTTCTTTTTCTTTGTTTCTTTTTCTTTTTTCCTTTTGCATGTGTATATCCAGTTATTGGAATGTTTGTTGAGAAGTGTGTCTTTACTCCATGGAATTGCTTTTATTCCTTTGACAAAGAATATTTGACTATATTTGTGTGGGTTTAATTCTGGACACTCCCATGTATTTATTTGTCTATTCACCAGTGCTGTGTGCTGTCTTCATTATAGTAGTTTTAAGTAAGTCTTGAAGTTGGGTAGTGTCAATATTTGGACTTTTTCTACTTCAGTGTTGTGATAACTACTATGGGTCTTTCTTCTTCTCCTTATAAACTTTAGAATTAATTTATTGATATCCACAAAATAATGGAACTTTTATTGAGATTATGTTCAATCTCTAGATTGAGTTGGGAAGAATTAATTTTTTGTTAAAAAATTGTTCTAATTAGTTATACATAATAGCAGAATGCATTTCAACTTGCTGTACACCGGTGAAGGACAACTTCTCATTTTCTGGCTGTACATAATGCAGAGTCACACCGTTCATGCAAACATGCATGTACATAGGGTAATAAGGTTCGTCTCATTCCACTATTCTTTCCACCCTGACATCCCCTCCCCTCACTCCCCTTTGTCCAATCCAAAGGTCCTCCTTTCTTCCTTAGTCCCCTTCCCATTGTGGATTAGTATCCACATATCAGAGAAAACATTCAGCCTTTGGCTTTGGGGGACTGGTTTATTTTACTTAGTGTGATATTTTCCAACTTCATCGACTTACCAGCAAATGCCATAATTTTATTATTCTTCTTGAAGGTGGAGTAATATTCCATCGTGTATATATACCACATTTTCTTTATTCATTCATCTTTTGAAAGATATCTAGGGTTGTTCCATAGTTTAGCTATTGTGAATTGAGCTTCTATAATCATTGACGTGGCTGCATCAATGTAGTATGCTATATAAACAGAAAAGTGGGATAGCTAGGTTTTGTAAGGAATCTCCATTATGTGGTTGCACCAATTTGCATTCCCACCAGTAATGTAGGAGTGTACTTTTCCCCCCACATCATTGCCAACATTTATTGTTGCCTGTATGTTTGATAATTGCCATTGTGACTAGAGTGAGATGAAATCTTAGTTTTGATTTGCATTTCTCTAATTGCTAGAGATGTTGAACTTGTTTTCATATATTTATTGATGGATTGTGTATTTTCTTCTGTGAACTGTCTTTTCAGTTCCTTTGCCTATAAATTGATTGGGTTATTTGTTTCTTGGGTGTTTCTGGTGTTCTTTATATATCCTGGAGATTAGTTCTCTATTTGGTGTGCATGTAAGTCAAGATTTTCTCTCATTTTGTAGGTTCTCATTATTGATTGTTTCCTTGGCTGAGAAGAGGCTTTTTAGTTTGAATCCATCCCATTTCTTGATTCTTGATTTTATTTTATTTTATGTTTTTTGTTCTTTAGGAGTTGTGTTAAGGAAGTCAGGTCCTAAGCTGACATGATGAAGATTTAGATTAGTTTTTCTTCTATTAGGCTCAGGGTCTCTGTTCTAGTACCTAAGTCTTTGATCCACTTTGAGTAGAGGTTTGTGCAGGGTAAGAGACAGTGGTTTAATTTCATTTTGCAAAATGTGGATTTCCAGTTTTCCCAGCACCATTTGTTGAAGCATCTATCTTTTCTCCAACCTGTGTTTTTGGCGCCTTTGTCTAGTATGAGATAACTGTATTTAGATGTGTTTGTCTCTATGTCTTCTTTCTGTACCATTGGTCTACACACCTGCTTTGGTGACAATACCATGCTATTTTAGTTACTATAGCTCTGGAGTATAGTTTAAAGTCTGGTATTGTGAAGCCTCCTGCTTCATTCTTCTTGCTCAGGACTGCTTTGGCTATTCTGGGTCTCTTATTTTTCCAAATGAATTTCATGATTACCTTTTCTATTTACTTGAAGAATGCCATTGAGATTTTAATAAAAATTGCATTAAATCTGTATAATGGTTTTGGTAGTATGGTCATTTTGACAATATTAATTCTGTCTATCCAAGAACAGGGGAGATCTTTCCATCTTAGGTCTTCTTTAATTTCTTTCTTTAGTGTTCTTTAGTTTTCATTGTGGAAGTCTTTCACCTCTTTTGTTAGATTGATTCCCAAGTGAATTCTTTTCTTTAGGCTATTGTGATTGGCGTAGTTTTCCTAACTTCTCTTTATGTGAATTTGTTATTGATATATAGGAATATATTTGATTTATGGGTGTTAATTTTATATCCTGCTACTTTGCTGAATAAAAAGTCAACAAATAAATGAGCTAACATTGCATCTTAAATTTCTAGAAAAATAAGAACATACCAACACCAAAAGTAGTAGAAGATAGGAAATAATTAAAATCAGAGGTGAAATCAATGAATTGAAACAAAAGAAATGTTTTAAAACATTGACAAAACAAAAAAGTTGGTTCTTTGAAAAAATAAATAAAATTGATAAACTCTTAGCCACACTAACAAGGAGAAAGAGACTGAAAACTTGAATTATTAAAACTTGTGATGATAAGAGAAATATCATGACAGACACTACTGAAATACATTAGAAACTATTTTGAAAATTTATACTCCAGTAAAATAGAAAATAATGAAGACAGCAAAAAGTTTCTAGAGGCATATGATCTGCCTAAACTTAATCAGGAGAACATACACAATTTAACAGATTAGTTTCAAGTAATGAAATAGAAGACAGCATCAAAAGCCTACCAACCAACAAAAGCCCAGGATCAGACAGATTCTCAGCCAAATTTCTCAAAACCTTCAAAGAAGAACTAATGCCAATCCTCTTCAAATTATTCCATGAACTAGAAAAAGAGGGAAGCCTTCCAAACTCATTGTATGAGGGCAGTATCATCCTGATACCCAAACCAGACAAAGATACATCAAGGAAGGAAAACTTCAGACAAATATCTCTGATGAACATTGATGCAAAAATTCTTAACAAAATTTTGACAAATTGTATACAAATGCATATTAAAAAGATAGTGTGCCATAATCAAGTGGGGTTCATCCCAGGGAAGCAACCTTGGTTCAACATAATGGAAATTAATAAATGTAATTCATCATCAATAGACTTAAAGATAAGAATCATATGATCATTTCAATAGATTCAGAAAAAGCATTTGACAAAATACAGCACCACTTATATTCAAAATACCTCAAAATTGTAGAAGCTATCTATACTAAGTCCAAGGCCATCATCATTGTAAATGGAGAAAAATGGAAAGCATTCCCTCTAAAAACTTGAAAAAGACAGGGATGCCCTCTTTTACCACTTCTATTCAACATAGTCCTGGAAACTCTAGCTAGAGCAACTAGACAGATGAAAAAAATTAAAAGGATATGAATAGAAAAAATAACTCAAACTATCACTATTTGCTCATGACATGATTCTATATTTAGAAGATCCAAAAAATTCCACCAGAAAACTTCTAGAGATAATAAATGAATTCATCAAAGTAGCAGAATATAAAATCAACATCTATAAACCAAAGACATTTCTATACATCAGTGATGAATCCTCTGAAAGAGAAATTAGGAAAGCTACCCCATTTGCAATAGTCTCAAAAAAAAATGGGAATCAATCTAAGACTTAACATTTGACAATATTAAGTCTTTCTGTTAATGAACATGGACCATTTCCTTATTTAATTACTTTTTGATATGTTGGGTCAAAGTTTTATATTTTTCTTTACAGTGATTATATACATATTTGGTTAGATTTATGTCTTAAAATTTATTTAATTTTTTGGTGCTAATGTAAATGGTATTGTGCTTTTAATTTCAATTTTCACAAGTTAATTGTTAGTATTTAAGAAAGCAATGAAATTTGTTTACTTTTAATGCCTGTCACTTTCTCTTTTTTTTTTTTTTAAAAAAAACCCTTTAGCTATTGTAAATTTATTAAATTGCTCTTTGCTTCCATATGGTTCTCAGTTTTTTACATGTAATTGGAAAACAAAAAGTTCCCCAAAATAAATTTATAATATTACTTTTGGTTATTAACTCGTAGTGTGTTTTCTTTGAAGGTTTTTTCTGGAATGTATACCAAATGTGTTATGAAGAATTCCCTACCAAATTATAAGGCTGTTTCATTTAGTCCATTGAAAATAAGAGTAGTTCTGTTTTTTTCTTTAAGATTAGAAGGTTAGAATTTATCAGGTAATATTTTATTTTTATCTGTTTTTTTTTTTTTGAGGAACTTGTTTTAAAAAAACCTAGAAAACACTGAAGAGTATAAAAAATTACCAGAAGCCCACATACTGATAATATTTTGGGGAAGGATCTTGTGTTTGGTTTTTTTTTTTGATTTGTGAGAAAAAACATCTGGCTTAGAGAGTGTCACTTTAAATATAATTTCCCCCCAGTAATGATCAAGCATTAGTAAAATGTAAGATGAAAGTTTATGCTAGCTCACCTAAATGTATACATAAGTGTGTCACTGCTAGTATTGATAGAAGATCTCTGTCACTGGAGGAAGTTGATTCTATTTTCCTGTGCCACAGTTTTGGGGACTGAAATCACAGGTTTTGCTAACTATCCCCAGAATTTTCTATTGACCTATTTGTAGAGTCTATATTTTTCTTTAGAAATATGTGAGTACATTTTCTTTGAGAATCATTCACTCTTGGATATATCATTTGGAATCTGGTAAATTCTTTTTGGCATCATGACCCTTAGTGACACCAATTTGAATGTGAATGAAGTATTATGAGTTACACAGAAGGTAGAGTATAGTTATTTCCAAAGTGTTGCCTTCTCTTTGGGAATCTTCACAAGCTCAATACTGAATGGTCCTTGACAGGACAATTTTTCTTTTGAATTTAGTCCATCTACCTGGAGAAAAAAAGTATTGTGTTGTTTCCCAGGGCTTTAAAACTTGAAAGGATATTGATAAGTAAAGGCTCACAAAAAACTTCACTGAAGAAGAAAACAGGCCACCAGGCTAAGAATTAAACTCTACTTCAATCTTATGTTTAAAAATTATAATCTTTCATTTAACGTTTCTGTTAAAAGCCTTTTTGGAGATGGGGGACTAGAGATACTTAGTTTTGTAAACTCAATATCTGCTAATGTACAAAACTTTAAAAAATTAATTAGTAGATATTTAAAATATAAAATAATATACAGCTGACATTTTAAATTATGTACTTTCAAATTTGTTATCCTAGAATCATTAGAAATACAATATTACTTTATAAGTAAAAACAGAAGGCTTTGCCTCCTACAAGCATTTTAGAGTAACTGCTCAGTAACAATACATTCCAAGTTAAATAGTAGATGATATTGTCAGATGGATTTCAGATAGATAGTAGCCATCTTTGAGATAGCACTTTGTACTATTTATTTTTTATTAAAATATTTTGATTGACAAATACTCTTTGTATATATTTATGAGTTACAGTGTGATGTCTTGATTGATGTATAGATTGTGTAGTGATCAACTAAGGGTAATTAGTATATCCTTCACCTCAAAATTTTACTATTTATTTATGGTGAGTACATTCTAATTCCTTTCTTCTAACTACTTTGATATGTATAGTGTATTATTTTCAATTATATTCACCTTGCAATCCCACATAAAACCAAAACTTATTCCTCCTATCAAATAGTCCATCTTCATGTGAAATGCATAAAGAAAATGTGGTCTAGGGGCTGGGGTTGTGGCTCTAGTGGTAGAATGCTTGCTTCGCACACACGAAGCACTGGGTTCGATCCTCAGCACCACATAAAAATAAATAAATAAAATAAAGACATTGTGTCCATCTACAACTAAAAAAAAATGTGTTACACATATACACAATGGAATAGTATTCAACCATACAAATAATGAAAACCTGTCATTTGCACTAACATGGATAGCTGGAAGACATTATGTTAAGTGAAATAAGTTATACCCCCAAACCAAAAAAAAAAAAAATGTGACCTCACTCATAAGTGGAATCTAAGGAATTTGATCTTATAGAAGCAGAAAATATAACCAGTGTTGTTAGACTAGAGAGAATAGTGGGAGGAAGGGAGAAGGAAATGTTGGTCAGAATGTTTGTACTTTTTAAAAAATGTTTAACAGGAAATAGTCTAGGTCATTAAATGAACTCAGCATTGTGCCTTAAATTAAAATTGCAATCTAACAAATACCAGTGAATTCAAAGTTGAAGCTGACTTTTTCAATTATGTTTTATTTAATTACCGCAATAACTTTATTTTTTTTTTTTTGAGAGAGAGAGAGAGAGAGAGAGAGAGAGAGAGAGAATTTTAATATTTATTTTTTAGTTTTCCGCGGACACAACATCTTTGTTTTGTATGTGGTGCCCAGGATCGAACCCCGGCCCCATGCCAGGCGAGTGCACTACCTCTTGAGCCACATCCCCAGCCCTACCACAATAACTTTAATTATCTTTGGACAGTTTTTATTTTTGTTGTTGTTGTTGCTAACATAGCTTTTCACCAAAATACCTCCAAATGTTTGGTTGTATATCATGTATTGTAGAGGCACATAAGAAGCAATAATAGAAAGACTAGTTGGGTGGGTATTAGATGAGAGAAAATTTAAATGCAGGTGGGAACTTTATAGGAAAAAGAATACTTCCAACTTTATTTTTCCTAGTCTAACAAAGACATATTACTGTTTTTAAGTTCATCAACATAGTTACCATGTTTCTTGGGCCAAGACAGTAAATATAAATGCTTTATATTGAAAAAAATATTCAAAATATAAGTATTAGAGCAAGTTCTTTCTGAGTAACCTAGTTCTTTTTTGAGAAACTGGATATTATATTAAACCAAAAGTTTCAAAAAGAAAGAAATGTTTCATTACATTTTCTTTAGCAATAATTATGTTTGTCAGTTGACATTTGAAGTTCATATATGTACAGAGTGTACAACAAGTTCATTGTCTCCATCCCCGCTCTCTGCCTGCATCATTTATCCCCTCCCTCCCTCCCTCCCTCCCTCCCTCCCTTCTTTCCTTCCTTCTTTCCTTCCTTCCTTCCTTCCTTCCTTCCTTCCTTCCTTCCTTCCTTCCTTCCTTCCTTCCTTCCATCCTTCCATCCTTCCTCCCTCCCTTCCCCTCCCTTCTCCTCCTTTCCTCTCCCTTCCCTTCCCCTCCCCTCCCCTGCCCTCCCCTCCCCTCCCCTCCCCTCCCCTCCCCTCCCCTCCTCTCCTCTCCTCTCCTCTCCTCTCCTCTCCTTTCCTTTCCTTTTTCTTCACTGTCTTGTCTTCTACCCCATATTCTCCTTATTGATTCTGTCCACTCTTATGGTCTCAGTTACTAACAGTCATAATCACGACCCTTTTTCCTGAACTTCAGTCTCCAGTACCAAATTACTTATGAGATATCTCCACTTAGATGACCCATAAGTAATTCAAAATAGTAAGAACAAAAACAAATTTTCCCCATATCAGCGAATGATACTACCATCTGCCTAGAAATCTAAGTCAGATAATCTCATGACTTCTTTATACTCCACCTGTCTGTCCAATTCCCTATTAGATCAATTATCAGATTGTTTTGTTTTTACATCCTTGAATTTATTTGGTATGGCTTATTGGGTATGGCCTTTTTGTTCTCTACAACATTTAGCATTTATTTTATTTTTTACCATTACATAACATTTAGCCTTCCACTTGCAACATTGTAGTGACAGTAGAGTAATACATATGCTTTGTTACTTTTTTATCACTACATTATTGTTACCTTCATTACTGTAATAGTATTCTAATGCCTCTTTTTTCTCTAGTACTATACTTTTCTGTTCCTATTTGAAGTGGAGGGAATAAGGAGATGAAATATGAATCTGGCAATATGACTTTATCACTTAATACTTTTCAGTAGCAGCCCACCTGACCTCCACCCCTACTACTCTTAAGATTAAGTCTGGTCATTGTCAGGGGTTTCAAAAGGAGAAGCATATGACTATAGAAAGGTTGCATAGTTTTTTTTTGTGACAGAACAGTTCTGTATCTCTATTTGGTGGTGGTTATGTACATACATATGGTAAGAAGTTGTAGAGTTATATACAAAAAGAAACCAGAAAATAAGTGTATGCCTATACTGATGAAATTAAGTGAAGTCTGTGGTCTAGTTAATTTTATTGTGCCTATATCAATTTCCTTGTTTCAATAATATACATAGTGATATAAGGTGTTGACAATGTGGAAAGCTGGGCAATGGGTGTACGTGACCTATCTATACTAATTGGCAATTTCATGTGTCTTTATAATTAGTTCAAAATAAAAAGATGTTAATTTGCTTGACTAAAGTAATCATTTTCACCCTGCATATGACAACAACATGTTATGCACCTCAAATATATTCCAAAAAGTAAAACGAAAACATTTATCACTTTTTTTATGGAAAACATTCAATGTCCCTTCTTCCTGCTTTTTGAGATATACAGAACCCAATCACTATCTATAATCACCCTACTGTGCGGCAGCACACCAGAACTTTTTACTCCTATCTAACTGTAACTTAGTATACATTGATCAATCTTTATTTCTTTATTTTGCCTACTTGTTTTGGCTAGGACTTTCAGCATTATGTTGAATACAAGGAATGAAAGTGAATATCCTTGTTAGGTTCCTGAATTGAGAGTGAAAGCCTTCAGTTTTTCCCTTTTCAGTATATGAGTGCTGGCTTATTGGGTATGGCCTTTTTGTCCTCCCCAACATTTATTTCATTTCTTACCCATTACATGGCATTTAGCCTTTCACTTGCAACATTGTTGTGGCATTAGAGTAATACATACGTTTTGTTAATTTTTTATTACTAAATTTTAGTATTATTCATAATACTGAAGTTCATTTTGACATATTCATAAATGCATATAACATAGTTTTTGTTCCATTTCAATTCCAGTATTTCTTCTTTGTCTCCTCTCTTCAGATTCCTTGATCTCTTTCATCTATATTCTACAGGTCTTTCTTTTATTTATTTATTTTTTTAATATTGGTGTATTATTGTTAAATATAAAATTGGAATGGTGGCCTTTTTTATAATCCCAGTGAGTTGGGTAACTGAGGCAGGATTACTACTTCAAGGCCAGTCTCAGCATCAATTTAGCCAGGCTCTAATCAATTTAGCAGGACTCTGTTTCAAAATAAAAAATACAAAGGGCTGACGATGTGGCTCAGTGTTAAGTATCCCTGGGTTCAGTCCCTAGTACCCCCCCAATCAATCAATCAATCAATAAATCAGAATGAATTGTTATATTCAGACATGAACATAACAAACTTTGTTCAACTTTATTCTTATGTTGAGTTATGTTCCCTCTATATCTTATTTGTGATTATTTTCATCAGTAAGCTGTGTGTAGTTTTATCAAATGCCTATTCTGTATATATATCAGATGACCATACGCTCACCTTGTTGATGTGTTGTATGATGTTTATTGAGTGGTATATATTGAATCATCCTTGCTTCCCTGGGATCAAGCCTGCTTGATGATGGTGAATAATCTCTTAAATGTACTGTTGAATTTGGCTTCCTGTTATTTTATTGAGGATGTTTGCATCTATGTTCATCAAGGGTATTGGCCTATAGTTTTCTTTTTTGGTGTGTTTGTGTGTGTTTTCCTGGTTTTGATATCAGGGTAATTCTGCCCTCATAGAATGTTTTTGGAAGAATCCCCTACTCTCCATTTTTGTGGAATAACTTAAGAAGTATTGGTATCAATTCTTTATTAAATGCTTGGTAGGACTTAGTAGTGAACCCGTGTGTGGTCCTGGGCTTTTCTTTGACAAGAAACTTTTTTATTACTGAGTCTGTCTGGTTACTTATTATTGGTTTGTTCACGTTTCCTATTTCCTCATGATTCAATTTTGGTAGCAGGATGTGTACTGAAATTTGACCATTTCTTCTGTGTTATCAAATTTGTTGGCATATAGTTGTTCATAATAATCTCCAATTATCCTTCTTATTTGTGTGGTATTGTTATAATATCTTCTTTTTGATCTCTGATTTTGAATCTTTCTCTTTTGTTCTTGATGGTCTAGCTAAGGGATTATCTTTTCAATGAACCAGTTCTGTGCTTTGTTGATTTCTGAGTCTCTTTTTATTTATTTCTACTCTAATCTTTAATATTTCTTTCCTTCTACTAATTTGGGGCTGGGTTTGTTCTTATTTTTTCCAGTTCCATGAAATACAGTGATAGATTGTCTTGAAATAGAGGTCTTTGCACTGAATTTTTTTTTGTTGTTGTTGTTGTTTTATTTTTGTTTTTCTTTAAATGTTAGACTAGTCCTGTTGGATAGTTCAGTAATTCTAAATGGAAACTGTGTAAAAGTAGGTCTAACAGTAACCAGATGTCCTGGAATTTAGAATGGCATGCTAAAACTAGCAACCTATATAAAGATTTTGAAAACGCATATTGCTTGTCATTTATTATAAACAGCACAGAATTAATAAAATAAACACCAAGTATCCATTATACATGATTTTAAAATGTTAGCATCTGACATATTTAGTCGAGATATTTTTTACACAAATTAATCATTGCAGAAATTGTTGAAGTCACCTCCTGTTTACAATTTCATCATTTTTTTCCTAGAGGTAATCACTTTCTTGAGGTTAATATGTATACTTGCAGTCCATATTTTGTTATATTTTCATTTAATTTCATTTCATGCATGTGTACACATGCAGGCACACACATAAACATTTAGTGCACTTTTGTATGCTTACAAATACACATAAATCATATCTCATCATAATTCCATGGTTTCTAATTTGTATCCCAAGGAGTGCCACAGCTGTGCCACAAGATATTTAAAAATTTCAAATGGAACATAGCAATATTCAACATTTGTCAGAAACATTAATTTGAAGTAGTTCACAATTTCAACATTTGATTTCAATATATTTCTCTTAATGGTACCTGCATTTGCTGAGTTTGGTGGTTGCTGTCATAAAATGCATGTACTCTATGGAAAACAATATAGAACAGGATAAGAGTGGCAGTGTCCTCCAGGCACCACATCCAAATAAAAAGGCTAAACAAACAAAATGAAAACAATGTTTTTGTATTAATTTATGTTTATTATTTTTATATGGCTATATTGCTGGACTAAGATACTTACTGAGTTGTTTGGAACTACCTACTTAATAAACGATCTGTTAAGCCAAATTTGTGTTGAAAACAGTTACTAAGATGCTTATTGAGGGCTGGGGTTGTGGCTTTGTGGTAGAGGACTTTCCTAGCACATGTGTGGCACTGGATTCAATCCTCAGCACCACATAAAAATAAATAAGTAAAACGACGTGTGTGTGTGTGTGTGTGTGTGTGTGTGTGTGTGTATATAAAATGCTGAGGGCTCTGAGAACTGAGAAATTTAGAGTCATTCTGCAACACATTTTGATTTCCACTTGACGTTACATTCATTCAAAGTTTTTATGTTAGTATATATAGATTCAGGTACTTTATTTTAGCTGAAACATATACTGCTCTGTGCTTTTCCATTATGTGATTGAGCCACAGTTCATCCACTTCCTAATATTGAGCATTTGGATGTTTCTTTCCTTCCCTCTCCTTCCTTTGCTCTTTTCTTTATCTTACCCCCTTTCTTCCTCTTTCTTTCCCTTTCTCTCCATCTTATTTTTTCTCTCCTCCTATCTTCTTTCTTACTTTCTTTGAAAATTTCCTATTACAGTCAATATTATAGTAAACACCTTTATAAATGTGGGAGAGCTTCAGTATTTGAATTACGTGATTTAGGGAATGTACTTTTTAACTTTACAATATAACAAAAGAGCTTTCCAAATGTATCTGAGTTTCCCATTCTCCATACTCTCTCCAGCTTTATATATTGAGAGAATTATACGTTTTTTTTTATCAAAAGAATGGAGTAAAATGTATCTAGATAGTGTTTTAATGTTAATTATTCATGTGTTTTCAGTAAGGGTGAACATCTCTTCATAGTCTTGTTGGCAAATGAAATTTAATTTTCTTTATTTTTTTTGTTCTCACAGCAGTTTTTAAAATAATATTACTTGGCTTTTTATTTTGACTCATTTTGTTATGTACTCTGAATATAAATACTTCACAGGTTACCTATTTTGTAAATATCTTCTCTTAGTCTATTGCGTGGTTTTTATCTACATTTATATTGTTGGTTTTTTTTCCTGCTATTGAGAGAATTGATTTTTTTAAAAAATTATCTCTAAATATTATTATATCACTTGACGTATTTTCTGATGCTGAATAATTCTTACCTTTCTGGGATAAATTGTATACTTATATGTTTACATTTATATATATACACACATGCTTTGCCTTTTTTAGATTTGCTCTAATTTTATTTAGAATCTTTAAATTTATATTCTTAAGTGAGATTTTCATATGATTTCCTTTCTCATGATCTCTAGATTTTAGTATCAAGATTTTATTTGTTTCAAGAAATTAGTTTGGGATATTTATTTTTCTTTTTGGAATAGTTCATATAGTTGGAATTTTCCATTCCTTAAATAGGTGTGAAAGGATTTACCTTTTAAACCATATGAGATATAACTCTTTTGTAGGTAAATTGTTTTCACAATCAATATTAATCATTTTTTCAGATTTTCTATTTTAGTATTATTTCAGCTTTGCTATGATACACTTTTCCAGGAAATTTCCCACTTCATTGGTGTTTGTAAATGGATTACCATTTAGTTGTTTAGTATATTTTCTTGTGATAATTGAAACCTTTTTTGTATCTTTAGAGATACATTCTATTTATTCCTAAAGTTTTAAAATAATGTCTCATTTTCCTTGCCAAATTTTTTAATGATTAATTTTTGATTAGCATAAATTTTACCATTAGGTTGAATCCTGGCACTTTCATGTATCTAATGTTATTCATCTTCTTAACAAATTTTTATTTTGTTGATCATATCCATGGTATATTCGTTTCATGTCATTAATTTTTGTTCTAATCAGTATGTTTTTCCTTTTTTTTTTGTTTTACTTTACTCCAATTATATTTTAACTTGCTGATTTAGATCCTTAACCAATTAACTTTACACATTTTACAAATCTAATATATGTATTGAATGTCATACAGTTTCCCCCAAGTACCACTTGAGCTATATCCCACAGGTTTTTGATATATATTGCTGTTGCTGTTCAGTTTTAATATTTAATATTTCCATTATGATTTCTTTATTGACTCATAGGTTATTTATGAATGTATTTTTAGTTTACAAATATATAGGAATTTTTCATCTTTTTGTCTTAATTTCTGATTTTATTGCATTATTTTCAAATACCTTGTTTTTATAATACCAATTCTTTGGTTAATATTGAGATTTCCTTTTTAGATCAATAATTATTGTATTATATAAATATAATAAGTTCATTTCAAAAAATTTGTATTTGTTCCTTTTAGATATACATGACATTAGTTTTGAGTTGAAAAATTTCTACTGATTAGTTTAAAATTATTAATTATATGGTTTAAAACTTTTGTGTCTTTAGTATTTTTTTCTTTACTATTATATCTCTGCCTTCTGACTCCTTTACTTTGTTCATGGTTCTGCTCAAGTCTTACCTTCTTCAAAAATATGTCTCTAAATACCACTTCTCTGTTTACTCTATATTCCTGTATCTTGCACTTTCCTTATGGCATTTATACATTATGTTTTATATTTGTGTCCATTGTTTTCTTTACTGGAATATAAACTTCTGAGTACAGTAATATGTTTTATTGACTACTATATCTTTAAGGTCCAATATAGTACCTACCTAAAACATGCATTTTATGGATATTAAGTTCATGAACAAAACAATAGCAGGTTTTGATACTATGTTGGGTTTATTTTCAATTGAAGGAGGTTGTTTCCTGTGTGAGTTCTGTGTGTTCTTCCAGAGTGATGTAGCACTTCCTTCTATCCTGTGATCCAAGATCTGAATTTGTTCTAGTCTACAGAAAACCTTACTATTTTGATATTAATTTTATCCTTGGGTTTTCTGACCCAACTAGATAGTTTAAATGCTGATTCCTCAGGTGCCTATGATATATTACTGGGTTTGACTATTTTTCACCAGAGAGTCCTAAGTAGACATCAGCTTTCTTACTGTATTTCTAAGCTAGTCTGTCGACTCCTAATTCAAATTTTATGGGCGAGGTGTCTATTAAAACATTTTTCTTAGGTACTTTCATCCATTTCAAAGGCTTCAGGTCTTGTCTCTTGTCCAATTAGTGTTAATGCTCTATATATCAATCCAAATGTATCTCAGTATATGTGTGTGTGATGTCCTTTGGGGCCATGAGTCACCAGTGCACCATGGGCTATACCTCTGAGCTCTGTTTTCTGACACTCAGAGATTATCCTTTCTATCTTTTCTAACTTCGTTCACTTGTTAATTAGCAAAATTATCCTGAATATCTGTGTATTTGAAAAGAAAGGGAGATACAACCACATCCAATGAATCAGCCTGTTCTCACTTTACAAGGGAGGAGTTGAAGAGAGAGATAGAGATAGAGATAGAGATAGAGATAGATAGAGAGAGAGAGAGAGAGAGAGAGAGAGAGAGAGAGAGAGAGAGATTATTACAAAGAAAAAGTAGTTTAGGAAATGAGAAATAGGAAGAAGATGGGAAGTAGTGAAATTGCATCGGTAATATAGCTTGCATCTAGAAAAGATAAATCTTTGGGAAGTTTGGTTTCATTGAGGCAGTTGAACTGTAGCAGAGGTAGATGCATTATTCCAATTTCAATCTGCTCTCCCCTTCAACCTTTTTTTTTTTTTTAACATGTAGCTTAACTAGTACTGTTTGCTGAAATATAAGTGAATTTGAGAGGTTTACACTTGCACTTAATTTTTGGCACTTTGTTTTGTGCTGTAGTTTGGTTCTTCTGAGTACAGAGTAAGTTATTGTCAGTTTGATTGTGTGTGAATGCCTTTGCTCTATCACGTGATATTTTCAGGAACCCAGGATCAGCAAAGCTGTGTTCTTTTGGAAATACTTTTCTTTGGCATGCTGAATACATAGCAAGAGCCTAGGTAATAAAACTATTCAAGCTTCACAAGTGAGATGTGAACACTTCATCCTCTTTTGCAAATGTTGCAACATTTTTTTATTTTCCTTCATATCAGGATAAAGAAAGAATCTTTATAATTATTTCTTTAATGAATCAGTTACTTTATGGAGCTTCTGAAAAATGTTATTTTTCAGATAGGTTCAACAATGTTATCCCTATTGTGTGGTGTAGTGGTAAGCTTTTTGCATTCATCATACCTGGGAAGGTCAAGCATTTTATGACCTCAAAAAGCCCGATCCTTGTTTTGTGCAGACAATTACCTAAATGTTCCCATTATTTAGAATGGATATTTCAGCCATCTCAAGGTTTACTTTTACTAGGATTCTCAAGTGTTTTCATTTGTTGAACACTGAATACAACTGAAGCAGACATTATAATATTATCAAAAACTTACTATATCCTTATTTTATTTTAAAAATCTTGTTTGTATGATATGCTGATGTAACTTAATAGTAAACTTAGATGTTATAGTTTTAGCATTTTTGCAAGACACTAATTGAAGCAAAAAAAACATGTTTTGACTATATACATTTTAGAGATTTATGTTATGAGAGCAAATAAAGCAGAATTGGATGTCAGAAACATGGAGTACAATTTATTGGTTATCATGAATAGATAGGCTGATTTGTTAATGAAAGCTGATTGGCAGTAGAATTTATTATAGCAACTGTAAGATGGAGAATATAAAATGATTGTGTTACTAATTAATAAATAATGTATCTCAGGACAATGTGGATCAATGCACTATCATTTAGAATCTTTACAAAATTTTAGTTTAATTGTGTAGCTGTTTTGGTTTTGGAATGCAATTTTGAAAAGCATGTAATGAGTTTAAAATACCTTTGAAAATAGCCATCAAAGAGAAACAGGAAAGAGATATTTAGTCTATTTTTGTATATATAAAGGTATATTCTAACTGGGAAATTTAGAAGACCTGAAAGATTTTGAAGGAAAACAATTCTTATAATAGATATAATGCAAATGTAATTTGAAATGGACTTACAGGATATCTGACAACATTCTCAGAAAAACACTGGAAGAGAAGTCAGTAAACATCTTAAAGACAAAGAAATCATGAGCAGTGAACAAGATGAGTTCATTACAAACAAATCATGTCTGACAAAATTAATAGTTGTTTAAAATAGAACTGCAGAATTAACATGGATAAAGGGAATGTGTTTTTTGAACTTCAACCAAATGTTTGTTGTAGCTTTTCAAAAATAATTTTAAAATTATGATATAAATAATGTGATGGATAGAATATTTATGGAAAGATAATGAATCTATGTAAGGACAAAATATAATACTCAGTAACTGAGTCTCAACTTCATTGTGGGATTAAGCAGTGAAAAGGGCGACCAGAGGAGTTCAAGTTCCCCATAATCTCATCCAACCCCCACATACTCATTGTGTTAGTCAGTTTGCTGTGACCGAAGCACCTGACAGAAACAACCTAGAGGAGAAAAGATTTGTTTTGGCTCCTGGTTTTGAAAGTTTCAGTGCATCCTTAACTGGCTCCATTGCTTTGGGCCTGAAGTGAGGCAGCATATTGTGATGAAGAGCATAGCAGTGAAATGCTGCTCACCTCATGTCATCCAGGAAGCAGAGCAGCAAGGAAGGTCCAGAGTCAAGGCATATTCCTCAAAGGGATGCCACCCAGTGACCTACTTCCTCCAACCATGCCCTATCTGCCAATAGTTTGAACCACCTTTCAGTAGTCCATTCAAATGATTAGTCCATCAAATGGATTAAATCACCATTGAGGTTAGAGTCATCACCATCCAATTACTTACCCAAAGCTTCACCCTGGACATTACTAAATTGGGAATCAAAGTTTTTAACCCAGGAATTTTGGGGGGACATTCCAGATTCAAACCATAACACTCATATAATTCATATAAAACAGTATGCATATCACATGAAGGCAGCTTCTAATAAAGACTCTCTCAATACTCCCACTTAGTTAAATTTTATCATTAAATCCCAATAGAAAAATTCTGTAGTCTTCACTGATACGATAAAGAGTTCCACAGGTCTGTCCCATCTTATGTTTGTCTAAACAAAATTTTAATTTAAACCATGCTCATTTGTTTATGTATTTATTACCTATGGTTACTTTCACACTATTTAGGCACAGTTGAATAGTTGAGACAGATACTATAGAACTTGCAAAGCCTGAAATATTTATTATTTGGCCTTTTACAGATAAAATTTACTGAACCATGGTTTAAAAGAATGGTTCTTTTTGTTTTAAACCTGTAGAAGCATTTGAAATGTTAAGTCTAGGTAAGCAGAATATTTTTATATGGCATAAAGGAAGGATTGGATTTATACATGTAACTACATTGATGGAATCATCTCCCCTGTAATATTACATTGCTCATGGGGATTAACCCATCCATTTGGTAGTAAAGTTTCTAAATAAGATGTGTCAACATCACTGCTTTCATTCAGTTGTTTTTGTTATCATAAAAGGAGATGATGACACATCAAGGGCTTAGTAGGGGCACATGAAGGAAACAATGGCTGAGAAAACCATGTTTTACTCTAATGCATCAAGACACTTTAGGTGTAATTCTACAGCAATCTATGTTTTTAGAACTCTTTCAAAATAAATGTCATCAGAAAAATCTTGGATTTTCTCTCATATATACTTATGTTAGGGATAGTAGATTTGTCAGCCTAATTAAGTAAAAACAACCTACTGCATTGTAGGTGCTTGATAAATATTTATGGCTTGAATATTAACTTCCTAATGATTTCTATGTATTCATTTATTCATTACTCAGAAATTTGAGTGCTTACTGTGTGTCAGGCATAACACCTAAGTGATTTGGCAGTAAACAAGACAGACAGTGTATCTAATATAGGAGATAGATAGTGAATAGTTTATATAGGAATAAGATAATTTCAGATAGTGATAACCTGTGAGGAAAAAAAAATCTGGAGAGTGGACTGATGAGTGACTTGGTTCAAAGAGATTGGGTAGTGGGATAAAGAGTAATGAGGTGCCATTTAAGTTGAGAACTGAATAATGAGAAGGGAAACTCATTATAAAGTGGTCTAGGGGAAGAGACTGCTAGAAGAGCAATTCCAGAAGCCTCAAACAAGTGTGGTCTGATAAATAAAAGAAAAGAAGATCAGTGTTGCTGAGTTTTAGTAAAATAGTGTGTATGTGTGTGTGTGTATGTGTGTGTATGTGTGTGTGTGTGTGTGTGTGTGTGTGTGTGTGTGTGTGTGTCTATGTGTATGGGGTAGGGGTGCTGGTTAATTTAGGATCTTCATATTTTGTTTCTGTGTGATAGTGTTAGTGTGAACAGAGCACAAGATTACTTCCCTATACATTTTTCTAATTACTAAATTTGTCAATATATTTCTAAACAGAAATGTAGGTATCTGAGTGATTGAACTTATTATCTCTAAGTCAATTGCTGTGAATGAAAGAGAAGCCACTGCACAGGTGTCTGGATAAGAGTTAAGAGAAGAGTGAGAAGGGAGATGGCATTGAGATTGTGAGACTTTGGGAGATACTGAGGATTTGTAGTTGGTTCTTTGGCGTCAAGACCAAGAGGAAGCTACTTGCAATGTCACTATCTGGGGCTAGGTCTGTCATTCATCCTGATGGAACAGAAGCTTCCACCCAGAAAGCAGTGAATGAACAGGAACATTTAAAGAAAACAGTGTCATATAAATCTATATTCTATTCTCAAATCATTCTGATGGCATGATTTGAGAATAGAATATAGATTTAAAAAATAATGATATTTAACAAGAAGATTAGGACTGGGGATGTCCAGATTCAAGTGATAAGTGACATCCCAAACTCCACAGTCTCCATCAGTGCCAGCCTCACAGAGGGAAAAATGCATTGTAGGAAGATGTGCTGGATAATGTGTGGAAGGATGATATGTTGAAATTAGAATATCAAGAAATGAAAGGAGCATGTTCCACATCAATACACCTTTTGGAAGAAGAAAAAAAGGCAGATTCAGAGAGCAAAACTAGTTCTGGAAAAGAGTCAACAGGGCAATAAAATAGCAAAGGAAATAATCACCCTAGAAAATGAATTACTTAAATGGAAATTGAAGCAAAAGTAAAAAAAAACATGAAAGTTATGAGTTTATGCAGAGAGAAATATATTTTTGAAACTAGAGACTAATGGGAGATCTATAACATAGGAAATTACTAAGCATTTAAAACATGTAATTGAAAACTTGATTAACTTAATTCAACAAATTACTTAAAGTTTAAACTCTGTTAGCCATATTTTGGTTAGAAAATAAAAAATCCTAGTCTATTACTTAACTGCTAAAATGTTTTATATAGTAGATAGGCCACTCTTGGCTTTTAATTGAGAGAGCCTTTGATAATAATCTGAAGCCCAAAATTAAGCTGATACAAACTTCTTCTTTTTTTCAATTTGCTTGGATCAAGTGCTAATCAGGTGCTTTGGTCACATACAGACTTATGGTATTACTATTAACTTTTATCAGCATTTTCAACCCTGACTACATCCCTGAAATATAGTGACCAGAACAACTTGAGTAGCAATGCTGTCCCGTTACTACATTACATCAGAATTTAATTTCTCTATCTGGAATTTCTCAAGTTAAAATTAGTTTTTATTCACTATAAACTTAATAGAAAATGACAGAGTAGACAAAAGTACCTCATGTTACACTATATAGAAGAGACATAATTGAGGACATGTTGTGGACTTAGGAAAAGCTTGAGACATGTAAAAATATTTTGGCTACATGAACATTGCACGACTTGTTATAGACACAATAGTTCACTGAATCAATGTGCACTCTGTTTAAAATTTTATCGCATTGGACTGGAATATAACTTGTGCATTATATGCAAGTGGCAATACATAATGGAACCAGATTGTGGAGGACTTTGAAAAGGAAGTATTTAAGACTTAATGCTATAAGTGATTGAAAATTATTATAGGGAATCAGCTAATAACTAGATAGTTTCAAAACATTTGTTTTATTATAGTGTATAGGATGATTTAGAGTCAGATTTAAAGGTTAACATTGAATACCCAATGAATCTGCTATTATAAGCAGGTTCTCATTCTCAGCCCAGATTGGCTGCATTATAATCAATTATGCCATAAAAATCCCCAGGTGTTATTGTAGAAGAGCTGCCTCAGTTATCAAGTTTCTTTCTTTTATTGTTTTGCATCTGTCTATCTATTTGGCTTGAGCCCTCCTTAATGTTTTTCATTACTTTGAATATTCAGCTTTCTTTTGGCCTTTTATTTTTGTATCTCACTAGTACCTGCTTATTTGCATTTACATATAGGGAGTAACTCAATAAAAATTAAATGGGATGAATTTATAACTAAAACCTCTTCTATACAAAATATAAAGATGGGATTTAATTTATTTATTTATTTATTTATCTTTGGTGTCAGCCTTTGCTTTTTTTGGAACTGCTCAACATATAAAGGTTGGTACACTAAAAGCAAATCTTGTACTACAAATTGGTTGCTATCTCTGGAAACATTCAATCTGTCAGAGAGATGGACATGCCAAGAAAATGTTCATATTGCTCCAGCTTTGACCACTGAAGCAACTTGCCTGCCCTCAGTAAATATGAATTTTTACTTTAATATTTTACTTCATGGAAATGATTTAAGTCTAGAAAGTAAAAATTATATAGAGTGGTTTTAACCTCTCTTCAGACGAATCAGAAATAGCAGACATTCCCACCTTTGGGAACTGTTATTATGATAATATTGCCCATTTGCATTGTTGTGTTAGTTGGCCCTTCTAATGTATAATCATTCAATTTTCAATCCCATCAGAACTATTTCCAAAAAGGAAATGAGGGGTCAGCTTCTATTGTATGGTTCCACATTTACTGAGCTAGTGGTGTCTTATTTTTCCATCTGGGGCATTGGCTCTGGGAAATTTACGATGGTATATAGCTGCCAGCTACCCAATGGTGATGCCAGTTTTGTCAGCAACTTACAAATAATTCCCCACATAAATTTGTCTGGGCAAAATGATATGAATGTTTCTTGCATGGTTGTGAAGAAGTGAACTTGTGCTCAATACCAAATCACAAATGAAATCCTCTCGGTTCATGAAAGAATGAAACTGGAAATGTGTGGCTTATGAAAAGTATAGACTCTGCAGCCAGATTGACTGAGTGTGAGTCCTGGCTTTGCCACTCAGTAGAGGAGTGTCCATTGGCAAATTGCCTAGTTTCTCTGTGTCTTGTTTTACACATCAATACAATGGGTATTATGATATTATCTATCCCCCAGAGTTTGAGGTTTAAATAAATAAAAAATATTTTAAAAGCCCTTAGAACAGATTTTGATTATAGCAAGTACTTTTGTGTTTTCTTGATCTTTAATTTTTATTTTTTTAGTTGTCAATCGACGTTTATTTAGTTTATTTATATGCAATGCTAAGAATCAAACCCAGTGCCTCAAACATGCTGGGCAAGCACTCTATTACTGAGCCACAACCCCAGCGCCTCCATAATCTTTAAAACTTTTAGAATTACTGATAAAAATTAAGTAACTTTCTCTCTGACTCTGTCTCCTCTGAGAATTATGAACATTTAAGAAAATATTATTTCCTCTTCTAAAATATGTAATGATGTGAAAGCAGCACTATTTTATGTTAAAGCTCAAAGAACTGGTAGTACATACAGTTGTCCAAAAGGAGATATTTAACTTTTAACAAAGACTAAATTAACCAGAATTGTTTTATACTCCCCCTTTAGAAGAGACAAATCTACAAAAAATAACTCATATTAAAAATGTCTTCAAAAAGAAAATTCAAATCCTTTTTATGTCCTCAGAGCACTGTATAGTCAGTACAATCTCTGGGTCTAAGAATTTAGAATTATGCAAAACCAGAAGGCAAGGGGATTTTATGTGGGTCCCTATACTCTGGTGTTCTTGTGAGCATGTACACTTTTCTAGAGGAAAAGATTCTTGGTTTTTATGATCTTCCCAGAGAGTCTTTTGAGCATTCACCCACAAAGATTAAGAATCTTCCTGAAGGCAATGTGAATTTTTTATCTTTAATGAAAGATAAAATTATAATACCTTATTTACCAAGGCAGAAAAATCTACTAGTTTGTCTTAGATTTCGAATAAAAAAGGATCAAAACAAAACCTTTTAACACCCTTTGCTAACTGGAAAATTAAATTGACCATCATTATAGGTAATTGATGTTTTCTTGTGTTAAGCAACAATCATTCTTCAATACCAGTGAGCTAGTGCTTCAACCAGAGAAAATGGTGAATTTGTCTACTGTTCATTCGTTCTTTTATTTCTTCTAATTTCAGGATTTTAATATTTTTCTATAGTTTCATAATTGTATATTTCTTATGGTCTGCTTAGGTATTCTATAAATGCTTGCTTAAAATCATTATTATATCAATTTAATTAATATAACTTGGTACTGAATATTTCCACTCTTTTTGCCCAAATATAGTATGAAATAAATTATTTGAAAGAGGACAGGGAAAATTGAAAGGAGAGGAATTTCACTGACCTCTGAAATCTTAAAAATGTGTTCTGTTTTTTATATTCTTTGGCAAATATTTACATTCACATTTATTTGGTGTTTTTAAATTGCTTTTATTAAAATGGCTTAATAGGATATTTCTAAATGGCTTAACAGAATATTTTTAAATAATTTTTTTGGATCCTTAGAAAAGGTACACATTCCAAACTCAAAAACTTTAAAGTTTTTAGTTTAAGGAGATTAAGTAAATTACTCAGAAATGCATTCTGTTTACCTGTTAATAATTAAGCAGGTTCGACTGTGTACTTTTTATAGTCATTGAGTTTTAATTTATTTATTTGTTGGTTTGTTGGTTTTAAGAATTTATTTAAGGCATTCTGCTATTGAGAAATAAAACCAGAGTGAAGCTGCATAATAAATGGAAGGGTTTAGGTTGCTCCAAAGGGACAAGTAAGAAAAAAAATAAATCAATTGGATTTTAGGGTTAAAAGTAGTATTAAGTACACAATCCTTCTGAACTTTTCCCCTCTATTTGGAAAGGAAACTGCAATAACTAACAAGTATAATTGAGTTAAGTGAACCATCTTTTGTTGTTGCCCTGGAGCTCTGGCTCAATGGAATTTGAGTTGATTTTAGATGGCTTTAGTTATGATTTAGCTAGGCCACTTTTATGAAGGATTATCTGAGAAGTCTACAACAGAACTTATCAGATTTCTCTGGAGTTTTAAAAACTCTAATAATGAATACCTGCACCAGAATGAATACCTGCAGTGTTGTGGTAAACTAGAACTAAGTTATTCTCTTTGAGACTTAAGAGGGAAAGCATCTTAAGTTATCTTCATCACATAAATGCAGATTCTTTTGGATGTTCTTTGAGGATCATAAGCTGATTTTCATTTATCCATTTTTAATAAGCTAAAACTAAACCTATTTAAATATTTATTTAATAAAGATGCTTTGTTTTCTATAAATGTTAGTTAAGAAAGGCCTTTAGCAGTTTTATTGACTTTGTCCTCAATTGGGAGGGCCCATATAAAATACTAATACTAGCTGATTGACTAACCAGAAAAGTCATGGTTCATTTGTTGTAGGTGACTTTTAAATGGCATGATAAATACTATGGATTGAGAAAACATTTCTTATGTGGTTACAGACAGTATGAGTTGATAGTTAATCAAAATCTACTTATTGTTAACTTTTATTTATTTGAAATTCATACCAGTCCTACTTTAAAAACTTATTTGGAGCAGTGTCAGTTTTTCTCATGGGTATATTTTGTTTGTCTTTCCCTAGTGGCTCTATAATTAAAATTGGTGGATATTTTGTCTGTTTTCTCTTTTTATGTTGTGCTTACTATATACTTGTGAAACATTCTACATACATGCTTCCTTTGGAAGTTTAAATAAAGGTGTTAAATTTTGTCTCTTTGGAACCTAATCACTATCATTATAGGTAGATGCTGTTATATTGACAAGTTATACTTTTCTTCCCATTTTCTTTCTTATTTATTCTCTTTCCTTCCTTCCTTACAACATCTGCTCTTTTTTTTCCTTCCTCTTTTTTTTTTCTTAAAAAAAAATACTGTTGTTAATGGAGAAAGTAGTCACCAAAATTGGGGACATTCAGACATTCTCAACTGACTTTTTTAACATTCAAGAAGACTAATAATATTACATCTAAATTTTGTCTTCAAAATGTATATTAGGTATTTTGTTTTAGTGGTTTCCTATGTTTATATATACAAATTCTTAAAAACTAGTTAAAATTTAAAATTATTATTGTCATTTTATTACCTATTTTTAAGCCTAATGATTAATTATAAATTTTCACTTATGTTTAATTTAATATCACATATAATTTATTTAACCTGTTCATTATTATGGAATATCTATAGTTTTAATTTGCATTTCTTTTATCACTATTGCAGACTGATATGATTTCATCTATATTTTAGCTTATTATTTATCACTACATTATTAATCTTGTTGTTTTATATATTTTTAAAATATATGTTATAAATAATAACATATTTTTTAATGTATGTTATATTTTACAATTCTATTGTGAATTTCACATTCATATATTTAGCTTATTTTAAAAATAGAATGATTCGTTTATTTACACATAAAGAATATTAATTATATGAACATCATTCACACTAAAATATTTAACTTTATTTGTTGTTGGTCTCTTACATTTGTTAAAGACATTTTTAATTTGTGAAAATTTTTAATTTTAAATAGTAAAATTAAAAATCTTTATGTTATATGCCACTGTGTTTATGCCTTAAAAGTCTCTCATTGTAGAATTCAGAAAACCATATGCATATCTAGAGGTCTTTAAATACTTTATTTGTTATATTTAGAAATATTAACCTGAAAAGAGACAGGAAATGGAATTGAATTTTCCCCATATAATCAGTCAGTTATATCAACATGGTCCCTGGAAATGCTGCCTGTAGTATGTACCTTATAATGGAATTGTTTTGGCTTGTCCTACTTATTTGTCTCTTTCAGTGATAATATCATACTGTAATTTGTATTTCAATCATAGGTAAAAATCTGCCTTATTCTTTATCCTTTGTCAAAGGGCTGAGACCTAACACTTGATAATTTTACTTTTTAAATGTAGTTTTTAAGTTTGTCAATCTCCTGGCCTTTTGGTTTTGTTCTTTTGAGATAACTTTAAAAAATCAAGAATATTAAAGATAATTTTAGTTCCATTCAATAGATGTTTTTAATATTTTAATATTAGTATTTTAATATTTAATAGATCAACCTCTGTGCTCTAGAAATATATTAGTCTGATAAAGGTGAACACAATATGTAAATCATTGAGGTAGTGGACTAATATCAATAACTTTCTTTTTTTTTTCTTTTTTGATTCATTCTTTTTCTTTTATTATTCATGATTTGTTGGTCCTAATAATTTTATATATATTTTCCTTTTAATCTAGGAAAAATTGTTACATGATACAGACATAACAGAGATAGGTTGATTTTGGCATATGAAATATGGTGACATTTTTCTTGTTTATATAGTCTGGTTTTTCTAACTAATGAACTTATAATTATGTCTTCCTCTTTTCAGTTTTTTAAATGTTTATTGAGTTCATGCTAGGCACTATTTGAGAAGCCTTTGGAAGATAAAAATGAATACATTCCACAAATTCATAATCTAATGGGGAAATCCTCAGTTTGTAAGAATAAGAACATTATAATAATAGTTGTTGTGTACATTGTAGCTTGATACTAGCCATTGTAGTAGGCAAGGTAATATGTGTTATCTCATTTAATCCTACAACAGCTCAGATAGTTCCATTTTTTTTTTACCTTTTCCTTTACTTCGTCCTGGTTTCTTCATATTGTCACCTCTTCTAAGAAACTTCCCTATGCAAGCCTATCTAAACTATCAGCCCACGTGTCTATCCATCTTGTTTTGTTTACCTTCCTTGTACTACTTACATAACATTATAATTCTAGTAATTTCCTTGTTTACTATTTGTTTCCCTTGCTGGAATGAATGTTAAATGGAAGAATTAATAATAAGTCATGAGAGTTTGAAGTTGAAAAAGGGCAAACTCCATATATTAATATATAATGCATAATAGCTTAAAACTTAATTCTTTACATAGATTTGACTAAGTTCTTGTTTTATAGTTTGGTTAGGTTGTTCATTGTTTTATTCAGTTAATACTCATTGATCTTTTAGTCTATGGAAGGCTATAGTCATAGAAATGCAGATACAGTAAAAAAAGAACAACTGCCTGCCCTGGTGGTACTTTCATTTTAATAAGTGGGACAGAAAATAATTTAATTAAATTATTTTAAAATATATGTTATAATGGCCAAATAAAATTTCTCAAAGGTATCATTCCTCACCTTATCTTTACAATCTGGACATGGTTTTCTTTCTTGTTCCTAATCACCCTCTGTTTTTTCATCTGTATTGGTTCAGATTCTATGTCACCTGATTCTAATTTTCAGTTCCTCTCCTCAAGTTTACATTTGCAGAGTAAGTGTGATATTGCCAATACCCTGAATAAAACAGCACAGTCATTTTCCTTTTCTAGAACTCATTTGGTTATTGATACAGCTTAAAGTTAATTTTTGTTTTGGTTTACTAGTGTGGTTTGATGTTTGTTACTTTGTTTTCCCTTTGCAGAAACATTACATATGCACATTAAAAATCCAGTCAATCAAAATCTTCAGACTTAAAAAAAATATTTTAAGGGTGTCTCTCACTGTGAATGTACTGGCTTATAGGATTAGCTATGTTTATGTATTGTATTTCCGTTAGTAACACTGCTATTGAGACTTGGGCCAAATCTCTGTGGAGACTATTAATAAATATGACATCAAGGTCATCATTTGGATTTCATAGCAAATTTAGAGAGATCACTTTCTAAGATCATACAATATCAAACACAATTTTTTTATTTTTAGTTTTTCTTTTAGAGATATATTTTATTTTTTAATTGTTATAGAAATAACATAAACTTAACATCATAACCATTGTAAGAATACAACTCAGCAGTGTTAAGTATATTCACATTGTTGAGCAACCAATAACCAGAAGTTTTCATCTTACATAACTAAAATTTGTTCTTTGTCTATACCCCAAATACTGGCAACCATACTCACTTTTCTATTTCTATGCATTTGACTCTTCTATATGTCTCATATAAAAGGAATCATACAATATTTTTCTTTCTTTCTTTTTTTTTTTTTGATACTAGGAATTGAATTTAGGAGTGCTTTACCACTGAACCGCATCCCTAGTTCTTTTTTGTTTATTTTTTTTCCTTTCTCTTTTTATTGGTTCTTTTTAGTTATATTTGTCAGCAGAATCCATTTTGATATAATTATACAAGCATGGAATATATCTTATTCTATTTAGATCCCCATTTTTACGCATGTACATGGTGGTGGGATTTACTGTGTTGTTTTCATATATGTACATGGGAAAACTATGTCAGATTCATTCCACTGTCTTTGATTATTCCCTCTCCCTTCTCTCATTCAACATTGTCTAATCTACTGGGGTTCTATTCTTTCCCTCATCCTTTACCTTTATTGTGAGTTGGTTTTTACCTATCAAAAAAAAAAATAAGACTTTTGGTTTTTTGGGACTGGCTACTTCACTTAGCATAATCATCTCCAGATCCATCCACTTGCTGGCAAATATCATACAGTCATACTTCTTTATAGTTAAATAATACGCCATTGTGTATACATGGCACATTTTCTTTATTCATTACTTTTTTGAAGGGCATCTAGGTTGGTTTCATAGCTTAGCTCATGTAAATTGAGCTGCTGTAAACATTGATGTGGTTGTGTCACTGTAGTATGCTGATTTTAATCCTTTTGGATATATACTGAGGAGTGTGATATCTGGGTCAAATATGAATGGTCAACAAATACATGGAATAATGTTCAAAGTCTCTAGCAATTATAGAATGCAAATTAAAACTAAACTGAGATTATATCTCACTCCAGTAAAAATGACAATTTTCAAGAATTCAAGTAACAATAAATGTTGGCAAGGATGTAGGGGGAAGGTACTCTTATACATTGCTGGTGGGTCTGAAAATTGGTGCAATCACTTTGGAGAGCAGTATGGAGATTCCTCCAATAATTTTTAATGGGAAAGTTGTTTATAGTTAAATCTTTTTAAAGTCAAATACACCAGTTGTCTGCAAAGGCATCTCAGTCTCCTTCCTGCTCTACAACTGCCAGCCTTGATTGTGATTGTGTACTAACAAAGGCATTTGGATGCAAAGGAATTTGATAGTGACTAATCCATTTGTTTGTATCTCTGCCTCCAGATCTGTATAGTCTTGCTGTTAAGACAGAAAGTATAAAGCAATGTCCTAATGTCAATGCCTTAGCTGCCATAGACCAGTTTACCCTATGCTGGAAACATTGCCCTCTGCTCCCTTAATTTTCTCTACCCATTTTCTTTGGATTATCTGTGATTGTGCAGAATTTTCAATTTTACCTACTATTTTGAGGACAGGACTTTGGTCTTATTGTTTATATTTCCTAACTGAACATGCTTATCAATCCATTATATATTATAGATATTTGCAAGGTTTCTATTAAATAAGGATAAGCAAACTGATGGGTCAAAAGCTATTTGGGATTAACTTTTTAAAAATATGAAAATAAAAATATAAATACATTATTAGCATGAATTAAGAAAGTGTCTAATAATACCCTGCTATCTGACATACTTCTCAGAAATGTGCTTACAGTGGTTTAGATTGAATACTTCTGCTGCATATATGCATTTGAATGTGTTAGCTTTAATTTTTCTTTTAAAACTACAGACATCAGTTGGCATAAACAAACTCGTTACCTACTTCTCACAGCTAATCATAAAGACATCAAAGAAATACAAATTGTTTCCTCAGCATATTTCTAATCTTAAGTATTTCTTTTTTAAAGGTATGCATAAAGAAGTGTTATGAATTGCCCATTGAGACTCTGAAGGCCAAAGGTAATGACCAGTGACATTTTCTTGAATGGGTTATCTTCTTGAAATATTTTATAATATTTAAGGCCTTGAATTTATTACATCGTCTTTTCTTTATTGTTATTATTCCCTAGCACATTAAATAACTTTTCTATGTCTATCTAAAAATAACCTGAAATGATAAATAAAAGGGAAGAAACCTTATGTCATCTCAAACTATTTCAGTCTAGTTGGATATTGTTTTCACCCCCTTCTTATTTCTATGTAGGAATGTATCATCCCTCTCCTGCCATTATTTGTTAGTTTAGAATTAGTTTAGAATTCTTTAAATTTAAAAACTTGTCGTTTCCTTAAGTAGACATATTGGCAAGAAGTCAGTACATATTCCTCCTTGGGAATAGTTTAACACCTTACTATAAGAGATAAAAATACATTTGTTGTGGACAGTGAAACTATTCAGAAGATGTTTAATGGCTACTGATAGTCAAAAATCCAGATTTTTTCAGGTAAGAGATTTACAATAGATTTGTGTTGCTGCATTGTGTATAAAGAGCTCATAGGGCTTGAAGGAGGTTTCTTAGACAAGAGGGGGCTGTAATTACTTTGCTTCTTACATGCATGGTTAGATCTTCCAGTGAGAATAGCATGGTAGGGTAATTTATTATAGAAGAATAAATCACAGATTACATTGGAGGGGGATGGGGTGGTGCAATCCAACTATCAGTTTTGTGAATACATACATTTAAGCATGTGTGATAGCTTGTTTTTAATTTCTTTACACCAGTGCACACCTCAAACATTCCATTTAGCTGTGGGATATGCAAATTGTTCCAAATGCAGCAGCAGTACTTTCACCTGAATGTCAAAACTGTCAGAGAGCTTTAAATCAAATCTTTATAACATTTAAAAAAAAACCAGCCAGCCCTAAGATGTAGGCACCAAACTCTGAAAAAAAACTTGATTCCCATACTTCCAAAAAGCTTCTGTATGTCAACAGGGTAATGTCAAAGTTCTAATTCACCTGTTTTCTAATTTTAACCTTTTAAGGACTTTATTTTATTTGGCTTAATTATGATATTTTCTACAAATTAATGATAAATGGCTTGATTAATAAAACCAAATGTCAGAGAAAATGACAACTTGATGAAAAATTAATACTTGGCAATATTTTAAGGTACAGAAATAATAAAGAAGTAATTTTAATTTTTTTAATTTATGTATGACAGTGGAATACATTACAATTCTTATGACGCCTATAGAGCACAATTTTTCATATCTCTGTTTGTATACAAAGTATATTCACACCAATTCGTGTCTTTATACATGTACTTTGAATAATAATGATCATCACATCCCACCATTTATAACCCCCATGCCCCCTCCCTTCCCCTCACTTTCTAGAGCTCCTCTATTCCTCATTCCTCCCATGCTCCCCCTCCCTATCCCACTATGAATCAGCCTCCTTATATCAGAGAAAACATTCGGCATTTGGGTTTTTTTTTTTTTGTATTGACTACCTTTACTCAGCATTATCTTCTCTAACTCCATCCATTTACCTGGAATTGTCATGATTTTATTCGCTATTATTGCTGAGTAATATTCCATTATATATATATATGGCACATTTTTAAATCTATTCATCTATTGAAGGGCATCTAGGTTGGCTCCACAGTTTAGCTATTGTGAATTGTGCTGCTATAAACACTAATGTGGCTGTGTCCCTGTAGTATGCTGTTTTTAAGTCATTTGAGTATAAACTGGGCAGAGGGATAGCTGGGTCAAATGGTGGTTCCATTCCCAATTTTCCAAGAAATCTCCATACTGCTATCCATATTGGCTGTACCAATTTGCAGTCCCAACAGCAGTGTATGAGTGTACCTTTTTTTCCCACATCCTCGCCAACACTTATTGTTGTTTTTATGCATAAAAGCTGTCATTCTGACTGGAGTGAGATCCAATCTTAGAGTGGTTTTGATTTGCATTTCTCTAATTGCTAGTGATGATGAACATTTTTCATATATTTGTTGATTGATTGTACATCATCTTCTGGGAAGTGTCTGTTCAGGTCTTTGGCCCATTTATTGATTGGGTTGTTTGTTTTTTTGGTGATTAGCTTTCTGAGTTCTTTATATACCCTAGAGATTAGTGCCCTCTCAGATGTGTGAGGGGTAAAGATTTGTTCCACAAATGTAGGCTCTCTATTCACCTCACAGATTGTTTCTTTTGCTGTGAAGAAACTTTTTAGTTTGAGTCCATCCCATTTATTGATTCTTGATTTTAATTCTTGCACCACAGGGGTCTTATTAAGGAAGTTGGGGCCTAATCCCACATGATGGAGATTAGGGCCTACTTTTTCTTCTGTTAGACACAGTGTCTTTGGTTTTATTCCTAACTCCTTGATCCATTTTGAGTTGAGTTTTGTATAAAGATGTATTTTTAAACCTCATATTTTATCAGTGCTTTCTTGAAGATAGGTAACCACAATGCTTTCTGCACCTAAGTTTTCACAGTCATATGTTTAAGTGATACAACTTTCAGCAATTTTCTGCTATTGTTTTTACTACCAACTATTAGTTAGTAGTATATTAAAAATATATTTTAATATATTAGAAATATATTCATAATTTTAATCTCTTTTGCCCCATAAATCAAAGTAAACTATACTTTGGGATTATTGTAGAAATGAAGTTACCATACTAAGAATACAGTTAGCAATGCGTGAGCATGTGCCAACACACCAACACTTATATGTGTTTCAAGAAGTATCATGGTGTAAAATTTAGTAATTGGTGACTTGATATCTGCTAGACTACTAATTCAGTTGGTTATGAGTATTTTGGCTTTTATATTTAAATTTAATTTTTTTCAGTATATTCAATTACATATATATTATTTTTACTGAATAATTTATATATGTATATAAATAATTTATTATTTTTATATATAATAATTTATTATAATTTATATATAATAATTTATATATATATATATGTCTTTTTATAACAGAGAGAGAAAGGAGAGAGAGAAAGAGACAAGGAGAGCAAGAGCATAGCGTTTCAAAGAATGATTTTAATATAGGATTTTTAAAAAAAAATTATATTTTTTTTCTGAGTTTTCATTAAAAGAACCAAGTACAGATATACATGTTATAGCCTTACTTTTTGCTTTTAAACAATTTATCAGCTCAAAAAACTAAAGAATGATAAATATGACTATTTTATTTTACTCCTTTTACTAGAAGTTATGGATTGAAGTATAATAATATCCTGTGTAATTTTTTATCTTCACAAGTATCAGGATTTTTAACATGAATATCTAAATATTAACTTAAATGTTATTTGGAAATGGTACCATGCATAATTATATCCTGTGTTAAATTTCTATTTTCACATTTCACTTATAAAACTATCAACCTAATGAAGGAGGGCTAAGTGACCTCTTCTGTTGTGCTTTTGTTTTGCTTGATTGTCCAGGATAAAAAGACCCACATAATATAATGTCAGTGAAATGGACTCAATTTGACCATCTGTTCATGAAACCACATGATGTGCTGGTCATACCTACCAACAGAAATTTTGGCCAACTAATGTTAGAATCACTTCTTTTTATAATATATTTGGTATTTTTAGTTAGGTATTTCAAACATATTGCTCTACAAGTAAGATAAATAGATGTAAGTATTCATCAACATTCTGTAAACACAATATATGCCAATCCCAAGGTGAAACATCATCAGTATAGATTTCCAGTGATATTTAAAATTGGAAATGGATTGTGTTGAATCTTCTCTTAGCTGGCTCTAGGTTTTATTGTTTTTATGTCTTGCCTGCTTCCAAGCATCCAGTCTGTACTGGCAAAGCTGCTTGATGATAGAGACCACCAACATTGCTGCCCTGACTGCTTACAGTACCTGCCATGAATAATAGCTCTGTCAGCTAGTTAATCATTGCTTTGTAACTGTCTCTGTTCCATCTCAGCTAATCACTGCCCAGAGGAATTTAAGTTCCATTGTAATACAAGGCTTATATTATATTTCTATACCTCCCTTGTATGCAAAATAGTCCATTCTTCTTCTTTTTATATAACAGTAAATAAGACATGCCCCACTTTTTTGACTGTTCTTAAGTTACTATTAAACAAAGTGCTTTTCTCCCCTTGTTTTTTCTGTACTTTATCCTTTCACCAATTTACTTCTACACATAGATCAGTTAACTATTTCTCCTTAGTTACAAGATTTTATAATGAATTACTAAATACTTTACAATCTGTAGCCTTACAAGTTTTTAGTTTAAATTCCATTGAGGGGGTAGTATTTAAGAGAAAGTTGTCCTTCCCCAAAAATGTCTATAAACAAAGGAGAGAGACTGAAACCCAAAATGATCTCAAAAAGGCATTTGCTTGGTCTTATACTGTTTGGTCTTAGAAAAGAGGACAATTGAGTCAACCTTACATAGAATTTTTAATTGCAGCAAGTTGAGTTGTGATATTTTAAACCTGATGCTTGAATTAACACACATAACAATCCGCTGATGTTCTTTAAAGAATCTAAATCTTAGGGAAAACTAAACAGTGTTAGTTTTTCCAATAGGAAAAAACTAAAAATGAATGTATTGTACTGAACTTAAATACTCAGTTGTGATTCTTGTATATAGACTACATGTTCTTTCTAAATTACCAAAAGGTAATCATTTATAAAGTGAATTCTCACTTTAAAGCTTATATTTTATTCCACAAGATCAAGGAATCCAGGTCTTCCTGACATGAAAATATCAATGTGACTTCTAAAGTTCCCTAATGTGTAACTTAAGTACCAGTAGAATGATTAGTCTTTGAAAGCATGAGTAATTTGCCTTGTTGTTACATTTGAAAACCTGTGTTTACTAATTGAATAAAATGTAATAATGAATCACAAAAATAGCACAAAGATATCAATAAAGTTTAATATATAAAGAATTTGTGTTTTGTTTTGTTTTGTTTTTGCTGCATTTATTCTTCTTCCATATGTACCATTCCTACAAATATCAAGGTCCTCTTCTTGTATCCTTTATTGATGACAAGATGATTTTTATTCCCCTAATGAAGTAGGAAGTAAATTAACATGCTTTTTGGGAGAAAGAGGGGATTAGATTACTTATTGTAGTAGTTCTCAACATATCTTTGTAATACTAACTCCTACCCACAACTAATTAGTGACTTTCAGAATTAGAGAAGATCTTAGTTGTGTGGTAGCTCTATATTTACTAGTGATCAAGGAAGTGTTACTAATACACTTGTCAGTATTAAAAAAGAATTAAGTAAATAAAGGGCCAGATGGTTGAGCCTAGGACCTATCAAACGCCCAGTACGTGTGGGCTGGCCCAACGGAATGACAGAAACGTTTACCAGGCTAAGTGAAACCAGAGTTAAGCTTTTACTTAGAAAAAAAGGAATGCTTTCAAATGTAATTTGTGATGGTATTTTGATTTACATGTGGGGTAGTCACATTTACACTAGCATTATTTGAGAGCCATACCCTTATGCATCAGAATCCAAGTATGTTAACATGTATCAAAAAAGACTATTCATTTGACATGGTGGTGTGCAAAATAAAGGAATTTACCAAAGAAGCATTTTTTGATGGCTCTGAGAAGAATGCTGTCTTTTTCTCTTCCCCCCCCAAAAAAATTAAAAATCTATGTTTGTAGTATTACAAAATACTTATTATACTTTATTGCATTGAGTATTTGTCTCCTCCAATAGACTGCATAACTCATGATATAAGGTACCAGGTTTTATTTTATATTTATATATATATATTAATATATATTTTATTACACATATTATTTATATATATCTTATACATAATATATATATATCCATCCTGTTTTCCTATCCTGGTTTTCCTCCATATTTTTCATTTATTTTAATTTATTTTATTTTATAGCTTCTTACTTTGGGAAACTTAAAGCATTTGGGTTTCTATGATAGATACATGGATTAATGAGTTGTTGGATAGGTAAACTGATTAGGGTATATATATTTTTGGAAGTTTTTTTTCCACAGGCATACAAATAATGCTTGACAAGAATGGTTAACTTTAGGCCTTCTGCCTTTCTTCCCTTCATCATTTCTTTCTATTTTCCAGCAAATATTTGTGGAATGTCAACTCTGTGCCAGGAACTTTGCAGGTGTTAGATGTAACTATTGAACACGAGATATAGCCCTTACTTTTATAGGACTGATAATCTGATAGGGAAATATAATAAACACACAAATAAATATTACAAATATAGTACATAATTAAATGATTTATTTTGCTGACTTTCTCATTCTTTCAAAGGTAAAGAAATTTGGGGTACAGTGGAAGAATTATCTTCAATGGCCTGCCTTCTTAATGGTGGGTTATTTCTAGATGAAAAAATTTTAGAGAAGCCAAATTGTTTCAGAATATGTTTAAATGACTTCTGAATGAGAATAGATGAAATAATATTTGCTTGTAAGATGAGTTTAAAGAAGTGTTTCAAACCTGTAGAGTTTATATATGTCTTTTGTATCAAAGCTCAGACTGAAATATCATAAGAATATCTAGTATTTTTTAAGTTACAGAAAATTATTTCTCTTCACGATTTCTAATTAATCGATTTTTTCTTTGAATTGGATTGTAGTAATGCTCAATGAAAAGCAGTTGATAGCAGTGTATATATATTTTTTCTCATTGGACATGTGTGTGGAATATTTTTGTCTTCTGATCAGATTGTTCATTATGCTTCCTTTTGGATGTGCATACTGTTTGGCCTTCCAACCTGTATGCTCATTCAAAGGCATTCCAAGTCATTATGCTGGACTTCATCCTTGTTCAGTAAAAGGCCATTTCCTCCATCAGCTGTCCACTTGGACATACATTCTTTTTACTCTCAAAAATATTTTATATGTGTTCAGTCTATGGTAGATGGATTTGTCAAATTACTCACAGATAATCACTTTTTTAAAGTTATAATTTGAGCTATGACCTCTCAAACTGTGAATTATAAGGTTTGACCCTTTGGTTCACATTTTGACACAACAGCCATTAATTATAGTTTTTAAAGGACATTTTATTTCAGTTAGAGTTCGTGTTATGAAAACAGTTTAAGTATTTTCCCTTTAACTTTCAGGAATAAATGCTGAAATGTAAATGCATAAATATAGACGCATCTTTATCTATATGTAATATGTACATTAAAATTTAATGATATCTGGAATGCACATGCATATTATATTGAAAGGTATTTATGCACATTTATAGCATACATTATATCTATTAGACATACCTATGGAATTTTTTTTTTACTATAAGGTCTGAGTTAACACTTAGATCATAGATCATACTTATTTTATATAACTGATATATGATTAAATATTAATTATCAGGAAGAAAATTTCTTTATTAGTGTTTGAACCCAGGCTTTTCCCTTTTCTTTCCTTTAAGCAAGAAACCAAAGTAGGTGCCTAAGAATGGCTAGAGTCTGTCAGTAATTTGAAAGTCCTGTAGACAGATCATTGAATTTGAATGGCATGGGAGAATGTAAACTATTCAGGTGATTTTTGCAAATGTGCATCTAGAGGTACCTGGAGGAAATCCATTGGAAAAAGGTCAGTTTGGGTAAGCTCAGAAAGACATCCAGATGTGTGGACACTTTGCTGATTCATCAGTATTTGAATAATTTGAGGAATTTAATGTGTTTTTTATTGGATAAAATAAGATATTACTATAGCTGAAAATAACTCAGGACATAGTTTTCTGTTGCTGCTTAATACAAATCTAATAATATTTAGATTTTCCATTAACTTATAAAGCAAGTTTCTTCATTTTGTGCTCAACTGTATTCTTAGTTACTAAATTCCTAAAATTTAAGTCTAAAATACTATGGAGAGATGAAGACTTAAAAATGTCTGAGTAATTTTCTTAAAGGTACATAATCACTCCCTTTGTATTTCAAGTATTTCTGAAACATTAGATTGGTTTTGTTCAAATTATTCTCTAGTCTAATGTGTTATTCTCTACCATGATGAGTTTACTAGCAAAAAGTTATTTAGGCTACAGAATTAAAAACAAAGAACCATAGGAAAGCAACTCTTCTTTTCTAGAATAGATAGTATTGCTCCTGAAGTTTTCCCTATGAAAAATATTTCCCTGTTTATTTGAGTATACTATTTTAAGAATTTTTTAAAAATTAACATTATATAAATATCTTCATTTTACTTTCAGGATCATGCTATTATCTTAATTAACTCTGGAGTTTCAAATGGTTTGTGTCATTAGCAGTTAGCATGACTTGGAGTGCCTGGTTATATAGGAAATTTTGTTTATTTGACATATATATTTTGTACTATCCACATGGAAATAACACTAAATTTAAAGTTTAAACTGAGTTTCAGTCTTGGCTCAACTTCTTAAAGTGAGTTAGAGTAACTTTCCTTCTTTGAATCTAAGTCTAGAAATACACTTATAAAGGAAAATGTAAAAATACTGTTTGTCTCATGGGATATTAATAATAAGATCCTGAATTCAGTGTCTGCATATAGAAAGCTATTAATAGTTAATTAATATTTAAATTGGAACAAAGCTAAACACTTTTTAAAAATTAAAGCATATCTTTCTAGTTATTTACATTTTTCTGATAAATTTACTATATTTTTCTTCATTTCCCTCATGTGCTCATTCTTTTTCTCTGTTCTCTATTTTACCTACCTAATTTTCCCATGTTTATCTTTGCACCTGGAATTACCATTGCATCCAGAATACCCTGGACAGGAAAGAAATTGCTCCCCAAAAGGATGTCAGTGTACTGTTACAAGAGAGTGATTGATGTTCCAAAAAGAATAAAATTTTATCTTAGTCCATATGTTTAGTCATTTCTAAAATACTATTAAAACAAACAGTAGAAAGTCTTTTTCTGATTATATAGTTTGGATTGCATTATTTTCCTTTTAAACTCATTCATTTGTGAGTTTTAAAGAAATGTTTGTATTTTGTTTTTCTAAAAGTAAAAGTAACAAAGGAAGCAACCAGCACACTAAAGACATAACCTAAGGAACAGGATAGTGTATTTGCAAACTATATATATGATAAGGCATTAATATCCAAAGTAAGTAAGTAACTCAAACAACTCAATAACCAGTAAATGATTTTAAAATGGACAAAGGACATAAATAAATATTTCTCAAAAGAAGCCATAAAAATAGTCAAAAGATAAATAAAAAATGCCCAACATCAGTAATCATCAGGAGAATGTAAATTAAAACTACAGTGAGCTGTCATCTTCCAGGTAGAAGTGTTGGTGGGAGTGTAAAGAAAAAGGATCCATTGTATATTGTGAATGAGAATGTAAATAGTATAACCAGTTGTTTTCCAAAGGATATGAAAGTAGTATGTGGAAGAGGTATCTGCATTCCAATGTTCACTGCAACACCAGTCTCAACAGTCAAGATAGGAAAGCAACATAAGTGTCCATAAGATGAATGGATAAAGAAAATGTGATAAATATATACACTTTAATACAATTGAGCTTTAAAAAGAAGGAAATATAGTCATTTAAAATGCTTTTTCAAACATGAATGAGTAGGACATTACAGTAAGTAAAAATAAGACAGGCACAGAAAGACAAGTACTGCATGATCTCACTCATATATGAAATCCAAAAATATTGAACTCAGAAATACAGAGTAAGAAGGAAATGTTGATTTCTGTTAGGAGAAAAAAATTCAAATTATATATTGTATATCATGATGATTATAGTTAATGTTATATACTTGAAGACTGCTGAGAATTCATTTCAAGTCTTCTCACCACAAAAATGGTATGTGAGATAATGCATGTATTAAAACATTGTGTTTTACATCATAACTACATAATGTTTTTACTTGTCAGTTACATAAATTTAATTTTAACAAACTTAAAGCAAAAGTAATTTCAGGATATACTAAGGTAGGATTTTCAAAGAATAGAAAGTTTCTGTAATTAACTGTAAATAAATTTTTATTTCACTAAGTACATTTAAACATTTTCAGACTTCCTAGAATTCCCTGAGGTATAAATAAAATGGTTTGTCTTCCTTAGCTCCCATTATGATACCATCCAATCTTCTAGATTTTTTCCCTCATGAAACAAACAAATTCTTTGTTATAAATGTAAGAACTTTTAAATACTAATATTATGGAGTGTTGAAATTTGAAAACAGTTTTCCTAGATCAACAGATTAGACAAATTCAGTATAATTTTCAGGATTTATATAGATGTCATCCTTATTTGTTAAAGATACCTTTTCACTCTTTCCTATTTCTTTTTTTCTAATTTTTTTTTTAGTTGTAGACAGACACAATATCGTTATTTTTATTTAATGTAGTGCTGAGGATTGAACCTAGGGCCTCACATTTTTGAGGCGAGCACTCTATCACTGAGCTACAACCCAGCCCTCATTTTCTTATTCCTCATATTACTTTAAAGTTAATACAGCATGACATAGAAAATTCTTAATTTGGTCCCAAATCTACTTTTTTAGTCCAAACTTCCAAACTTCTCACCTCTCTTCCTAACTGTTCTTACCTTTTTCCCTATGCACATAGCTCTTTCTATCCTCTTAATAACTTGCTCTTTTAAACATTCTGTGTGCTGCCACACTTTGTGCCTTTGTTTACAATAGTTATCCTGCTGTTGTCTTACCATGGCCAGGTTTTGTTTTGTTCTAATGATTTTGTTTTGTTCTACTCTGTAGTTGAGGACATGTTTATCCTCTAATACAGAATCAACAGATCTTTTCTCAGTGCCCCCTTAATATTTCCTCACATAAGCATACACTCACCATATGGTGTCACAATTAGGTTTTGCTTTGTTTTCCTGGATGAGGAAAGGGGATATATTTTCTTTCTTTCTGTGCTTAACTTATATCAAGAAATAAATAAATGTAATTTATTTATTTCTTGATATGTTATATTTATTTAATTCTAATCAATTACAGAATTGATTAGACTATGAATAGACTTAGAGAAACTACATTATCAACTGTACACAGGACATACACATAACAAAAACAGCAATGAGAGGTTCTTTAAAAAGATGTACTAAATTTTCCTTGATTCACTACTTGATTTCCTATAGGTTTGGATATTTTTGTTAATATATATATATATTCTTTTAGTTGTGGGTGGACACAATACCTTTATTTCATTTATTTACATATGGTGCTGAGGATCTAACCCTGTGCCTTATATATGCTAGGTGAGTGCTGTACTGCTGAGTCACAATTCCAGCCCCTATGTTTGGATATTTTTAATGCTTGTTTTTATAGTAGCAATGAGGAAACAAAATTTTGCCCTATATTCTGCAATAAAGTTGAATGCAGTTTTAATAGAGAATTTTTAGGCCCAAAAGAAAAAGGACTAAACCAATGACAATAACTTATCAGAAGTAGTTTTTTTGATCTTAGTACTTGAAATGGTAATTTGAATGATTAATACAGGATATTATAGAAATGCTAATGCTCTATATTTTGATATAATTACAACTGATGATTATACTTAGTTCGAAACAGTATAAACTACATTTCTTTCCTTTTAAAGTTGTTTTCCATTGTGTATGTATACTTGGTTTTCTTTATTTGTTCATCTGCCGGTAGGCACTTAGGTTGCTTTCATATCTTGACTGCTGTAGATACCCAGAATCTGGAATGTAGGCAATAATTAGCCTCATAAGTGGATCTGTTTGAAAAGTATAAAATGATAGTTCCCTTTCCAAAGAAAGCTGCAGTTGTGTTAAGACTATACTTACTTGTTTTTAATAGTGTCTCAACTGAAACAGGTGCCTTACTTGCTTTGTTCTGCAGAAACAGCTTTATAGATTTAAGTACTGAGTGTATGGTACACAGTGGCACTATTAACAAATCAGAATGAGGCCAAGGGAAAACTCATCTAGGATCCACACACCTAAATGCAGTTAGTAAACAGAGACACTAAGACTCATTAAGCATAATTAAACCTAATATTGACTGTAAACGGTTACTTACCTTAAACTTCTCTGTAGAGAGTGTAGAAAGGGATTAACCCAGCAGATTGGGACATTAATTACTACCTATTTCACATTAAAGTTACTATCAAGAATGGCTATATTCATAAATAAAACATAGGAGGAATTGAGAGTCTGAAAATATGTAAATTTATTTTATAAGATGAAAAAAAAAATTTAGACAAAAAAATGTGAGCTGTGAGTGGTACTAGCCTCAACAAAATGGAACCCTGGTTCATTACAACAAAAAATAGGCTAAAATAATTACAGAAATATATCTTTGTCTTCTAAGGGATTGAACCTGTTTCACAGGCCACTTCAGCTCAGCTGAGTACACTCCTTTCCGTGCACAGCTTCTACCACTTTCTGAAAGTAATATGGGATTTGAGAGATGATGCAGAGACTTTGGAGAAGCATAATTTCTTTCCTTTTTTCTCCCAGTCATTAATAGCCCTTTATTTATGAAATTGATTATAATGGTTGTATAAATGTTGTTTGGTTTGTCAGCCAGAAGCACAGTGCTGTTTTTTATTCAATCAAAATGGTCCCTAACTGGTCTCCTGCTACTATTTAATAATCTCCTTCTTGGGTGCAATCTAAAGAGTATGTTGTGAAGGATATAAAAATGTCAGCTAAATTTAAGATCCACTGTTAAGTTTTTATATTGTATCCTACCCCAAGGGGGAAGGCCAGGATCTAGAAGATAAGAATTTAAAGAGAAAAGCAAAGTAATGACAATACCTACATCTACTAGCCTCACAATTTTCTTCCAACTCTATCAGGCTGTTTTCAGTGAATGTAGGCTGTTAGCTATGACTTGTTTGATATTTCCTTTCCAATAATAAACCATATACTCAGTATGGACTGTCTTATTACTTTCCACCAAGGGGGACTAAATCACAAATACAATCTTGCATATGTTTAAGGCATTAAACCAAACAGAGATCAAACTTCTGGGGCACCCAGGTCTTAGTGCTAATCTGATAAATTTTATTTTTCAAATGATCATGAGAAAGCACCAGGGTAGCATTATAACTGTGTATGTGAAGAAGGGAGCCTAGAAAATAAGCCTGGAACATATATTCAGTTTTTCTAATGAATGCATAGTTTAATTTTATATTAAAACTCTTACTTTTTTTCTTCGGAATTTAAGGCTAGTTTCACAGCTTTTGATATGAACTAATGCAACCAAAATAGTTAATGGACAAAAAAAAAAATCTATCCTTCACTTCCCCCATTGAACAAAAATTCTCAAACTGGTTGGATGACAGAGGATGAACAAAAACAGTCAGAGTAAGAGTATTCTATCCTCTGTTCTCCTAACAATCCTGACATGACAAAATAACCATAACAATGGCATTCTTATTAATCAGACATATTTATACAGAATTAGTGTTGGCTTCTGCTCTATATTACCTTTAGTTTTACATGAACTTTTATTATCTGTGCATATCAAAAGAGACATGGTGAATGAACAAAGAAGCCCTGTTATGAGACAAGTATTATTTGACATTTTGGGAAGCTCTTATTATAGGGTTTCCTCTTAAGTGAGAACAACGGGAAGGTTGTCATTAGTTGCACTATTAAAGACACTCTGGATTTTTAAAAACAGAAATGGAGCCCACTTTTTTCCTTGAGAAGATTCATCAATTAGAACAATTACAGTAATCCAAGACTTATAACCCAGACTTGTCCTCCTGAACTGCTTGTTTTATGGTGCAAAACGATGGCCTCATACGCTATCTCTTAAGGTAATTGTTTTTCTGTTGGTTTCCAGAACTAGATAGCTGTGTGGTTTGCTTATTTCTTTCAAAGTTGAATAATATTTTTAGACTTCTGGTAAATATTTGATTACACCAAAATGCAGGAATCTTACAAGGTCTACAACCCTACTGCAAACCAGATGCCTTTTATTTTTTTTGTTTTAAAAGAGAACAGCTAACAGAAGTTCCATTGAGTTCTTCTTCCCAGGTTTATGAGAAATCTGGCTAGAAATTATGGTAAAAAAACAAGTGTGATCATGGATAATTTGAATTTCTTATTACAAATGCTGGCCTTATACTTTCAGAGATTGACCAATATCACATATTTGTTTGGTATCCTCTAAGATGACAGGCATTAGTGTAGACTGTTGTCTAAGAGCAAAAGATACTAGAATACAGTTTGACCACTGAAAATTTAGCTGCTTTTAATTTTTAAGGTGCCAATGGAGTGATGATAATTGCAGAATTTTTTTGTACCCCTATTTTAATCTTCTCAAGTTTTATGTTAAAAGATACACAGTTTGATAGTTAAATAAAAACAAATAAATCCTCCAAAAAGACCGTCAGGATTGGAATTAAGCACATAAAAGCAAGCTACATTTTCTAATGAGTCATGAAAAATCATTAAACTTCTGATCAACCATTCATTCCTGAAGAGCAATAAGAAAAATCAAAACTGTTTTGTACCTTGAAATACATAAATTGAAAAATTTTTGAAATTATTTATTTGCTTATTTGTCTTTAATTTCTAATTTTTTATTGCTGTACACATTTTTAATCGGACATTAGATAGGTAAAGTGATTTTATTTGGGGTCTTTATCCTGTCTTTAAATAGGTGGACACTAATAATATATTTTAAATTGGAGAGAAAAATCATCCTGTTCTAAAGTCAGAAGATTCCTTGACTTTGAATCCTGTATCTTCTTACTTTAGGGCATTAATTAAACCATTTAAGAAAAGTTCATTCCATATACTGTTTGCTACTTAAAACGTACTTGTCCAAATAACACTAAAATCTTGACTCATCTGTCAGATTATGAACTATGGGAACAGGAAATATATCTTCATATCCTTTTTAGAGCTTTAGATATTACCTGTATTCAACGTATTTTTTAAGGTAATTCTTCTTAAATGTGGACAAGCTGCAGTAAGTGAGAAGAGTCATCACATTGGAAAGTAATTCAGTAGACTTTCTTACATCAGAATTTGATTCATCTTTATTTTCAGAGAAATAAATGTACCTGTGACTCACAAATCACTTAATAACCTCAATAGTCAATTATGTATGTACTACCTATGACCTAAGCTAGTTATACCTTGGATTTATGTTATGTCTTTAGTAACAAATCTATCCTTTCATTCACTTAAAAACATTCATAAGTGTTACTATGTGGCAAGCCTAGAAATATACAAATAAAAATACAGGATATCTAATCTCAAGAAACTACAAGGCTGCAGGGATCTCAAACCATGAGTTTTTATAAGTATTAATGCCTTAATAAATGCCTAAAAAGAAGTTACTATGGGAACATTAATTCTACTTTGGGAATTAATAAAGTATTCAGAAGAGAATATAATGGTTTAAGGAAACTGGAAGAGGAGTCAGAGTTCAATAAATGGTTGCACTGAAAAAGAAAGTTCTAGGAAAAGGTAAAAATATATGTGAAGACCTAGAGTAATATGAAATCCTGACATTCAGAAATGGCATGTAGTTATCACTATGGCTGCTGAATCAGGCAGAAGTGAGAAGTAAGACAGAATTGGTATGGTTGGTCATATTACAAAAGGCTATAAATCCTATGCTAACAAGCTTGGATTTTATGCCATCACTCTTGGTGAGAATCAGAGGATGCATTTAGAATGGTAATTCAATAGTTTGAAAATATAATCTACATTACATAATGATCAAATAGATGTAGAAGATAATGACAGAATCATGAATGACTCAGCTGGTGAGTTTTACACATAGAAAATGCTATTAGCTACTACTACATCTCTCTTTTTCCTTATGCATTCAAATGTCTCCAAGGAGGTATTTATACTCTATTTTCATTTCCACTCCCAATGCATTCACCAGTTTGCCCCTTTCTACATCCAAGACCTCATTGAGACCTCATGGAGCATTTGACATTGCATACTTCTCCATTTTGAAATGTGTTCTTTTTTTCATAGCATCAAGCTTTACTGATTTTCTTACTATATATTTGACATTTCTTCAGTATGTCCTTAGCAGTCATTTTCCCTGATATCCATTAAACATTGGACATTCTCAAGGTAGAGTCAAAATATTTATGATGCCTAGTGTTTTAGAATCTTTAAAGCCACAACACATGGAGATATTTATAGGAAATATACTATAATTATTGTTTTTAAGCTATGTTTCAGAGGTTATATTTAAATACATAGTCTATGTTTTGTTTCACTAGTGATATATAATACTTAACACATGCCCACAGAAGAATTCTATGGTGCCATTGGTTATGATTTGTAAAGCTATAAATTTTCTCTGATGCTTTTGTATTATTAATCTTCCTTGAATCTCAGTTTCTTAATCTGTAGTACATGGAGAGCCTTTCCCACTTTTTATGTTTTCATGATGCTGTGCTTTGATGTTTTTCTCTCTGAAGAGATAGTGCTTACTAAAATCCAAAGGATGTTCACATGACACTTTCAATTCCATAAGTTAAACATTAATACAGAACTTATTTATCTTTTACACCTTTACTCTTGGTATTTTATTTTCTATATCCAACATATTTCATGCTTATTAATATATATTCTATGTCTCAAAAATTTTGGTCATATTTACTATGCAATTAAAACATTTTTGAAAATCTGAATATTTTATGTATTTTTGTTACTGCATTTACAGATGCTTATTTAGTTTCACAAGAAACAGATGTGAGAGACTTCATTTACCAAGTAGGCATAAGCTTCTCAGGGATATTCAACAAAAAATAAATGAGTATTTTACACATATTCCCATTGTTTGCCTTTGGTTAAAAAGACTTCTTCTAAACCCCACCCCTTTTTGATCACAGTGCCAGTCTTTCATTATTTCATGAAAATGGGCTATTTTAAAAGACAGGTTAGCCATCTAGGTCACAGTTTTACATTTGATCAATGCCCACTTGATGCTAATGATTCATATGCATTTAGCTTATTAATAAAGTACTTTTATATTTGTCACTGTTTTTAATCTAGAACCTAACATTTTATACACTTTAAAATAAATATGAAGCATGGGAAATTCCTTAATGTTTTTGTTTTACATGGCCGTGTGTGCGCATGTGCACTTGCATATTGTTTTCAGTTTTAATTTAGTAAAACTAATGCTTGAATTTCCCTACTTGTTACTAGCTGATTTATCCACTTTGTCAAACAAAAACAATAACATCAAAAACAGAAGAAAAAAAAACATTTACTATTAGTGTTCCTTGGAAATTGGTCTTTATTAATTTTTCTTCTTTCTTTATTTAATTTACCTTGTATCTAACAGCTTTTCTTTCTTCCTTTGGATAAATTTAACTGAATATTTACAACCTGCATCCCCACCTCTTCCACAGTTATGTGGCCTTTCTTTCCTCATTTAAAGAATCTGCATTTAAAAAATGTTCTTTTCTCTTGTGTTTGTTTCTTCATTTTTAGTATTTAAACATACTGTATGATATACTCTATTACTTTTTCTTCCTTCCTTCATGTCTATTTTTAAAAATCTTTACATTTTATTCAATAAATATGTTTGAAATTTACCTTAAATAATCTGTGTGATTATCTGTCTTAAAAACTCATCTTCAAGGTTTGCTTGTCCATCTTTGTCATTAGGGCTTACTAGAAAAGTAAGAAATCAGTTTCTCTTAGAGGAGTTCTGGCATGAAAATAGCTGAGTAATTCAGAGTATTATAAATTTTAAGTTTTAATCATCTCAAATCTTGGTTATATATCAATTTTCCCAAGCTATCCAGGAATGAGTGAGTTTACATGTGAAAAAAAATGTAAGTACAGTGTTAACAATTTTTAGGTAATTTATCAGTTCAGGCTATTCTCTCAGTATCATCAAAATATCTATTATTTTAAACTTGAGATAGAGTTTTTGAAATCCATAAGAAACTCTTCTGCTCTGAGTGAAGTATATTACCCCATTCAAATGCAGTGAGAATATTGTGGTCCAATAGAAAGTTACCAGCTAATTTTGTCTACATTTAGAAATTCACATATTCATTCTCTCCCTGCCCCCACCCGCCTCACACACTCAGACACACACACACACACACACACACACACACACACACACACACACACACACACACACACATACTTTTCCCAGATTCTATGGATGAAGATGGTAGATAATGTACTGTGAACCTGTGAAATAATTATTGCTGTCACACAAAATAAGTCACACCAATTAAGAAATCTCTGGACTCTAACAAATATTAAGAAACAAATTCTTTAGACTAGAAATTGGGGATTCTTCTTATTGGATCTTATCTCTAGAACAGAGGATCTAATGTAAATACTCAATCAACATAAATTGATGGTAAAAATTCCTAAAGCTTTTCTTTGAAGTGGGAGTTGTTTTTCAAGTAAATGTTTTTGTAGCTTTAAGGAAAACCTCCCTCCTAAAATTCTGTGTATTGAAAAGCAGATAATTGTGTGAAGACACTCAGAGATGAGTCCATTTTTAGTACATTGTGTGGGGGGTGATATGCATGAACTCCATTAATAGCAATGTATGTTGTGTACTTTTGATTTCATTTGCCAATGAATTTAGTATCAGATTGATGGGTGCTAGGAAAGAAGACAATTTGCAGAACAAGGAGTTGGAGCAGTGTACTCATGTCAGATGAGGGCCTAGGAAGCTGACCTCCATTTCAACTTGGAAGACAATCTCTGGATACAAAAGGATACTTGGAAACATTTGCCTCTCATAGGTAGTAACCTTTTATCTATGGACTGATACTCTCTTTAGAAGGTGATTTCATTCTTTCCTACATAGCATTTAAAATGTGTGGTTGTCATAGTGGGCAGGAAGCACTACAGGAATTGAGTGATGGTGGTAAAAGATGACATTATGTCCTGAAATGAATGGTGGATTCGTTAGAAAGAAGACTTGACTAGCCCTAGAGTCCATAATATTCCTGTGGAGAAACTATTAGAGTCGTTAGAGAGATATCCTTTTTGACATTAATTTTCAAACATTTTCATAAAAATTTACAAAGAGAAATACATTTAAAGCATGATAGTACTCATATAGTCATATATAATTGAAACAAATAATTTCATAAGATAATATTTACCCTAAGGGTCTTGCACATGCACATTTTCTATTCTACCCCTTTAATTTCATTCTACCCCAAATCACTCAATCTTTTTTTTCTTCATTTGTTCTAATTAGTTATACATGACAGCAGAATTCATTTCAGTTCATTGTACACATATAGAGCACAGCTTTTCATTTCTTTGGTAGTATAAGATGCAGAGTTATACCATATGTGGAGTCATACACATGTACCTAGGGTAATGATGTCCATCTCAATCCACTGTCTTTCCCACCCTCTGTCCCCTCTCCTCCTCTCCCTTTTTGCCCATTCCAAAGTTCCTCCATTCTACCTATGCTTCCCCCTCATGGATCAGCATCCACTTATCAGAGAGAACATTTGGCCTTTGGTTTTGTGGGATTGGCTTACTTCACTTAGCATGATATTCTCCAACTCCATTAATTTACCTGTGAATGCCATAATTTTATTCTCTTTTAAAGCTGAGTAATATACTATTGTGTACATATACCACAGTTTATTTATCCATTCATCTTTTGAAGGGCATCTAGGTTGGTTCCACAGTTTGGCTATTGTGAAATTGAGCTGTTATAAACATTGATGTAGCTGTGTCACTATAGTATTGCTGATTTGAAGTCCTTTGGATATAGACCAAGGAGTGGGATAACTGGGTCAAATGGTGGTTCCATTCCAGTTTTTTTTTTTTTTTTTTAAGTAATCTCCATACCACTATCCAGAGTGGTTGCATCAATTTGAAGTGCCACCAGCAGTGTATGAGTGTGCCTCTTCCCCCACATTCCCATCAACATTCATTGTTGCCATTCTGACTGGAGTGAGATGGAATCTTAGAGTAGTTTTGATTTGAATTTCTCTAAATACTAGTGAAGTTGAACCTTTTTCATATATTTGTTGATTAATTGTATATCTTCTTCTGTGAAGTGTCTGTTCATTTCTTTAGCTTATTTATTGATGGGGTTATTTATTCTTTTGGTATTGAGTTTTTTGAGTTCTTTATATATTCTAGAAATTAATGCTCTATCTGATGTGCATGTAGTAACGATGTTCTCTTACTCTGTGGGCTCTCTCTTCACATTACTTATTGTTTCCTTTGCTGAGAAGAAGCTTTTTATTTTGAATCCATCCCATTTATTAATTCTTGATTTTATTTCTTGCACTTTATGAGTCTTGTTAAGGAAGTCAGGACCTAATCCAATATGATGAAAATTTGGGCTACTTTTTTTTCTATTAGGCACAGGGTGTCTGGTGTAATTTCTAGGTTCTTGATTCACTTTGAGTTGAGTTTTGTGTAAGGTGAGTGATAGTACTTTAATTTCAATTTGCTGCATATGGATTGCTAGTTTTCCCATCACCATCTGTTGAAGAGGCTATCTTTCCACCAATGTATGTTTTCCATGACTTGTCAAGTATGAGATGACTGGATTCATGTGGGTTAGTCTCTCTGTATTCTATTCTGTACCATTGGTCTGCATGTCTATTTTGGTGCCAATATCATGCTGTTTTTGTTAGCATATCTCTGTAGTATAGTTTATGTTAAAATCTGGTATTGTGATGCAGGATGTACAATTAGTACCCATATCAAATGGATTTCTATACATCAGTGATGAACCCTCTGAAAAAGAAAAATATTTGGGAATCAATTTAACGAAAGAAGAGAAAGACCTCAAAAAAATATTTGAGAATAAATTTAACAAAAGAGAAGAAAGACAAATACAATGAAACTATAGAACACTAAAGAAAGAAATTGAAGATCTTAGAAGATGAAAATATCTCCCATGTTCTTGGATAGGCAGAATTAATATTGTCAAAATGCCCATATTACCAAAAACCTTATACAGATTTCATGCAATTCCAATTAAAATCCCAACAACATTAATCACAGACATAGAAAAAGGAATCATAAAATTCATTTTGAAAAATAAGGGACCCAGAAGAGCCAAAGCAATCCTTAGCAAGAAGAGTGAACTAGGAGGCATCACAATACCAATGCTATCATATCCCATCCTATCCTAATTATTTCTTTTTGAGAGAATGGGGGTTTTAGGGATGGAAATTCCTTCATTCTCTTTCAAAGTCTCTAGCCTAATATCTTAATTTCAAGAATGTCAATGCTATGACATGAAGTTTGCAAAACAGTTTTATAGTTATTTACCTATCCTAGTGAGAACAGAATAAAAGAGAAAATGACTCAAGTGTTGCCTCTAGTATGACTTAGTTTTCTTTTAACTTAATCAAAGCCCAAAATTTCCTAGTACAGCTGGTCCAAATTTTATTTTATTGTATTTTATTTTTTGAGAGATTTGTGGAACCATATGCCATCAGACCCCACATAAGGCCTTACTGCCACCTTTGCCCTCTGTGGCAAAGACAACAAGGAAAGAGAAATTGATAGAATTTGGATCTGATGACTCAGGGCTGCCTCTCATGGTTCATATTAGGAACAAGGTGGTACTATATCAAAATGAAGAAGGTTCACTGAGATTACACTGAAATACTGCACTTCCTATCGAAACGAGTCATCCTTATGCTTCAGGAGGGTGATTTGCCATATTGGGCCTCTCCCTTGCATGATGTTGATTGATTTAAATGCACAATCAAGTAGCCTGCATATTTTGATGTAGGGCCCAATTTGTCATGGTGGTACAAAGTTAACCAAGACTTTTGGTTTGTCAGAACATTTCCAGACCACTGGATTGTTACAGTGTTGTTAAGGAGCATTCTTGTTGAAGGCAAGCTTAACATTATACTTTAATTTTTGTCATGTCATTCACCATTCACCTACTTCAAACTGAAAGGATTATACAATTAAATCTAGTCCATGGTTCTCAGTTGAGAGAGGCAAAAGTTAATTTGAAAGAAACTTCCCTGGTGATTTCAGTAGGTACTCCTAGGACCATTATTTGCATATCTCCTTGGTACTTACCCAGTTCTCTTAAAATCTATGCCATCAGACTTGCAGAACCAGGTTTAGTCAGAGAAGTGAACTGAGCATTGGAAATTTTTTAGTGTCATCATCTTTGTCCATGTGTTTTTCTCTTGAGTATTTGTCCAACTGTTAGTCTGAAAAGAACAGGACTTAACTTCATACTCTCTTTCTTCTTTTGTTCCAGTAACAATTGCATAATGCCCTCAGTAATGAGTTGGAAGTTTATATTTGGGAGGTAATTCAATAATCTCCTCCTATGAGCTGAATTTGATGAACATTTATATATACTTTTGCAATACAGCATGTGCTTATCTGGTTGTTCAGAAACTTGGATCTTTTTTTCCAGTAGTAGAAAACATTTAGTATTAAATCATTATATATATAAAATGTAAAAAACACTAATTGAGGGCTGAGGATGTGGCTCAAGCGGTAGCGCGATCGCCTGGCATGCGTGCGGCCCGGGTTGGATCCTCAGCATCATATACAAACAAAGATGTTGTGTCTGCCGAAAACTAAAAAATAAACATTAAAAAAAAACCCACTAATTGACACTGAACTTTAAAATGTATCTAAACAAATGTGCTGCAAAATTTTCCCTTTCTTGGTCCACTTTTACTGGAACCCTCTCCCAGTTATTTTCCACTCCTATTATTCCATCTATTGAAATAGACCCATTTCCTTAACAAACTAAACAAATAAAATACATTCCTACTTCCATTTTTTTTATTGAAATTTAGCCATAAGAACAGATTTCTGAGAAAGCTAAAGTCAGAGATGTAGTGGAGTGGTGATTGTTTTTTCATTTCCTCTTTTGGAGCCATCATTTCTTTTTGAAGAGGATGACTTACCAGTGCCCTGACCTTCCCTTTCAGTGAGAAACACCTCACCTGGAAGACATCACAGTGGTTGATTTCAGAGTTGAGTACAAGAGCTAAGATTTGAGGACTTGTTCCACTTGAGCTGGGCAGTAGAAACAAAACTAAACAATGTTTTATTTATTTTTTGTTGAAACCCTGAGGGAGTGCTTGTCATTAAGTTGGTGAGGCCAAATCAGAAGACTTGCACAATAGTGCAACTAACAAATGAGTTCAATCCAAGGGTTAGGAATGTAGCAATAGAATATGGAGAGAAAAAACTAGACAATTTTGAGTGAGCTTTTTGAACAAAATTCAGGCATTTGTATCTAGTTTTTCTCGGTCCTAAGATGCTTGGTACATGTATAGATATGTCTGACTTTAGCTAGAGTCCTTAGGTAGGTGTAGGAGGCACAGCTACCCTCTTCCTGTCTACTGCCATTTAGGAACTTACACAGAGTCTCTGGACCTGAAATTTTAAAAATTCATTCATAATCATAATCACAAAAGTCATAATTGAGCTGGTTATTCTGGGTTGGTAAGAAGCTGAAAACTTGATTTCCAATTTCCAGGCAAGCTTAGTGGCAGTAGTGCTGTTGACTTGGGGAGACACTTGCTCTGTGTTTGAGAAGCAGAACCTGAGACTTAGGCTTGGAAGTCAAGTGATTTCCTTTGGAATGGCGATTAGCCCATTTATTGGTAGAGGAGATTGCTCCCCAGCAATGGCAGCTGCAATGAGGGAAGCTTGTTCCCCAATACCACCTGGTGTAGGATGGGAGCTATCTAGTTCACAAGAGGTTTTTATACCCAGTGAAGTTTTCTGTGCCTCTCATATTTCCATTAGAGGGTTATTGGCCTCTAATAGTATTTGCTATTGAATGCACCTGAAGTGCCCCATATCTATTACTTTGGAAGAAACCTATGACAATTCTCTGACTCTCAATGTTCTTATTGGAGCATGCTGGCACTAATAGTTATTTGCTTCATATTTTATTAACATGCATTAGTTATATATTTTAATAGGCTTCAGTGTGATATTGCAATTCATTCATAGAGCATGCAGTAATCAAATTCAATCACTGTTTTCCTACTCTTTACCTTGTGCCCCTTCCCTTCCCAATCAGTGTTAATCACTGTTCTACATTCAGGTGGACTTTTCAAAGCTTCCACATATAAGACCGAACATGCAATACTTGTCTATGTCTGGTTTGTTTTGCTTAACATAATGTCCTCCAGTTCCAACCATCTTGCTGCAAATGGCAAGAATCTATTCTTCTTTATGGATGAATAATATTCCAGTGATGCTGACACTTCTCAATTCATTTTTACTTTGTTAGGTCCTTCTTAAATTATATCTCTCTAAACCAATTTCCTCAGATCATGCTATGTAATGTAGGCTATCTTGTTAATCAATTTCACAGTTACATGCTTCCTCCTTAGCATATATGATTGTGTGTGTGTGTGTGTGTGTGTGTGTAAAACAGAAAAAAGACAGATATTATACTTATTTCAAACTCACCTCTTGATTTAAGGATGAATTTTTAATAGCAACATTCTTATAGCTACCTACCTATCACCTTATTAATTTTGCAAGAAAATTTTGTTTTCTGTTTATAAAATCCTTTTACATAATTAAAAAATGATTAGTTTCTGATTTTTTATTATTTTCCTAACCCCAAATCATATTTTATATAGAATATAAAATATCAATATATGGGTTTTCAAAACAAATATTTAAAGCAAATACTCAGCTTCATTGCAGTGAAAACTATTTGTATTATACAGATGTTTAAACAAAGTAGCAAGCTTGTTTCCTAAAATTATGATAAACTATTGTCACTTTCACAGTGAGATCAGTAGAACTTTATTTCTGCAAAGTTTTATTTCCAATTTACATTTTATAAAGGTATGATCTACTCCTACCCTCACCTTTCTGCCTTTGCTAATAAAGGTATTATCTTTAAGTGAGTAACCTTTACTCTTTGAAAACTGTAGTTGCCTATATTAATGGATCACTAATTGTACCCATATTGAATAAAAATTTGGTGAAAAACATGATATAGTAAAACAAATGCAATGGATTTTCTTAAATGGTCATGTGCCTCTGTATAACTCCAATATTTAAGTTCTTCTATATACTTACTAATTTTCAATCTGCTGGTTCTATTTCAAAGAAAGGAGTGTTGATGTTACCAATTATACATATGGATTTGTCTTTTTCTCCTTTCAGCTTTGTCAGTTTGTGCTTTATGTATTTTGCATATGTAGTGAACATGTATAGATGGTTCTTGTCATTATTCCTAAACAATTCAGTATTACAGCCATGTGCATAGCATGTATATTATACTTAAGTATTATTAGTAATGTAGAGATGATTCAAAGTGTATAGGAAAATTTGTCTAGGTTCCATGCAAATGCTAAGTCTTTTAATATAAAGAACTTGAGCATCCATGGATTTTGATGTTTGTGGGAAGTCCTGGAATTTATCATTTGCAGATATCAAGGAATAAATTTATATCTTTCCTCATCCTTTTTTTTTTAGTCTGACTATATCATTATATTGGAAGTATTTTCTGGTAAACTCTATAAGTTGGATAATTTTTTAATCTATCCACAATCTCTGTATTTAATTGATATGCTCAGACAATTTGCATTTAAAGTTGTTATTGCTAAAAAAGTAAATAAATAAAGTTGTTATTGCTATGTTTGAATTTATGTCTACAATTTTTATATTTCATTTTCTGTCTGTGCCTTCTGTTTTTCATTCTATTTACCATTTCATGCTTTGTTTTAATGTATTTGATTTTTTTATTATTCTATTTAAATTTGTCTGTTATGCTTTTGACTCTTTCTCTTTGTATAGATTTTTTTCCTTAGGAGTTGTTCTAAAGTTGAAATATATGTACCTAATTTTTTATAGTGTTCACTATATATATTTTATCACTTTAAGTAGAATACACAATTTTTTATCACTTTAAGTAGAATACACAAATTTCATCACCATGTAAGTCCTTTTTCCATCCCAATTTTACGTTAGAGTTGTTTTCTATGTTGTATGTATATACATTGAAAACCCCATTAGATCATGCTATAATTTTTCAACTTTAAATTGTCAAAATATTTTAAAGAACTCAAGAAAAGTACTTTTTATGTTTACTCATGTGATATTTTTTATTATATTATTTTTATTATATTATTCCTTTTGCTCTTTCCTTATTCTTAATGTTTAATGAAACCTCAAGTTCTTTGAAACCTTTTTTTTGTAGTCAAGGTTTATACTTTTATTTTTTTGTTCTGTATTTTTTATTGATATTTTTTAAAAATAAAAGACAGCACCATGCATTACAATTCTTATTACACATATACAGTATAACTTTTCATATTTCTGGTTGTATATAAAGTATGTTGACACCAATTCATGTCTTCATACATGTACTTTGGATTATGATGTCCATCACATTCCACCATCCTTACTAATCCCCTTCCCCCTCTCTTTCCCTCCCACCCCTTGCCCCATGTTAGCCAACCCCCCCCAAAAAAAAATGCCGAATGTTTTTTCTGATATAAGGAGGCTGACTCATAGTGGGGGTACAGAGGGAGAGCATGGGAGGAATTGATGAAGTTCAAGTTTCCTTGTGGTATCTTTTTCCTTTTGTCTGGAGAACTTCCTTTAGCAAATCTTTTAAAGGAGGTCTCCTGGCAACAAATTTTCTTCATTCTCCTTCATCTGACAATGTCTTCATTTCTATTTATTTTATCCATATTTTTTCTTCATTTTTTAAATTTGCTATATATGATAGCAGAATGCATTACAATTCATATTACACATAAAGAGCATGATTTTTCATATCTGGTTGTACACAGTAGAGTTACAGCATTTGTGTCTTCATACATGTACTTAGGGTAATGATGTCCCTCTCATTCCACCATCTTTCCTACTCCCATCCCCCCACCCTTCCCACTCTCCCCTTTTCCCCTTTGCTCTATCTAGAGTTCATCTAATCCTTCCATGCCCTACTCCCACCATATTATGAATCAGCAGTCTTAAATCAGAGAAAACATTAGGTTTTGGGGGATTGACTAACTTCACTTAGCATTATATTCTCCAACTCCATTTATTTACCTGCAAATGCCATGATTTTATCCTCTTTTAATGCTGAATAATATTTCATTAGGTATATAGACCACATTTTCTTTATTCATTAATCTACTGAAGGGCATTTAGGTTGGTTCCACAGTTTAGCTATTATGAATTGTGCTGCTATAAACATTGATGTAGCTATGTCACTATAGTATGCTGATTTAAAGTCCTTTGGGTTAGACCAAGGAGTGGGAAAACTGGGTCAAATGGTGGTCCCATTACCAGTTTTCCAAGGATTCTCCCTACTGCTTTCCATATTGGCTGCACCAGTTTGCAATCCCACCAGAAGTGCATGAGTGTGCCTTTTTCCCTACATCCTCACCAACACTTATTGTTGTTTGTATTCTTAATAACTGCCATTCTCACTGGAGTGAGATGAAATCTTAGAGTAGAGTTGATTTGCATTTCTGTAATTGCTACAGATGTTGAACATTTTTTTCATATATTTGTTGATTGATTGTATATCCTCTTCTGAGAAGTGTCTTTTCAGGTCCTTGGCCTATTTATTGATTAGGTTATTTGTTTTTTTTTTGGTGTTCAGATTTTTGAGTTCTTTATATACTCTAGAGAGTAGTGCTCTATCTGATGTGTGAGGGGTAAAAATTTGCTCCTAAGATGTAGACTCTCTATTTACCTCACAGATTGTTTCTTTTGCTGAGAAGAAACTTTTTAGTTTGAATCCACCCCATTTGTTGTTTCTTGATTTTAATTCGTGTGCTATAGGAGTCTTATTAGGGAAGTTGGGACCTAATTTGACATGATGAAGATTAGGGCCTACTTTTTCTTCTATTAGATGGTTTAATTCCTAGGTTCTTATTCCACTTTGAGTTGAGTTTTGTTCAGGGTAAGAGATAAGGATTTAATTTCATTTTGTTGCATATGGGTTTCCAATTTTTCCAGCACCATTTGTTGAAGAGGCTCTCTTTTCTCCAATGTATGTTTTTGGCACCTTTGTCAAATATAAGATAATTGTAATTTTGTGGGTTAGTATCTGTGTTCTCTATTCTGTACTATTGGTCTATAAGTCTATTTTAGTGCTGATACCATGATGTTTTTGTTACTGTTGCACTGTAGTATAATTTAAGGTCTGGTATAGTGATGCTACCTGCTTCACTCTTCTTGCTAAGGATTTCTTTAGCTATTTTGGGTCTCTTGTTTTTACAGATGAATTTCATGACTGATTTTTCTATTTCTATTGGGAATGACATTGGGATTTTGGTTGGTATTGCATTAAATCTGTATACTGCTTTTGGAAGTATGGTCATTTTGATAACATTAATTCTGCCTATCCACAAACAAGGTAGATTTTTCTATTTTCTAAGGTCTTCTTTAATTTCTTTCTTTAGCATTCTGTAATTTTTGTTGTAGAGGTCTTTCACTTCCTTCATTAAGTTAATCCCAAGTATTTTAATTTTTTTAGGCTATTGTAAATGGAGTAGTTTTCCTCATTTCCCTTTCAGAGGAGTTGTCATTGGTATACAGGAATGCCTTGATTTATGGGTGTTGGTTTTGTATGCTGCTACTTTACTGAATTCATTTACTAGTTCTAGAAGTTTTCTGATGGAAATTTTGGGGTCTTTTAAGTATATAATCATATCATTGGCAAATAGTGCTAATTTCAGTTCTTCTTTACCTATCTGTATCCCTTTAATTTCTTTCATCAGTCTTAATTGCTCTGGTCAATGTTTCAAGAACTATGTTAAATAGAAGTGGTGAAAGAGGGCATTCCTGTCTTGTTCCAGTTTTTAGAGGAAATGCTTTCAATTTTTCTCTATTTAGAATGATGTTGGCTGGGACTTAGCATAGATAGCTTTTATGATGTTGAGATATGTTCCTGTTATCCCTTGTTTTTCTAGTGTTTTGAACATAAAGGGGTGCTGTATTTTGTCAAATGCTTTTTCTGCGTCTATTGAGATGATCATGTGATTCTTATCTTTAAGTCTATTGATGAGATGAATTACATTTATTGATTTCTGTATGTTGAACCAACCTTGCACCTCTGTGATGAACCCCACTTGATCGGGGTGTACTATTTTTTGATATGTTTTGCATTTGATTTTCCAGAATTCTATTGAGAATTTTGCATTTATGCTCATTAGAGATATTGGTCTGAAGTTTTCTTTCTTTGATGTATCTTTGCCTGGTTTTGGTATCAGAGTGATATTGGCCTCATAGAATGAGTTTGGAAGTGTTCTTTCTTTTTTATTTCCTGAAATAAATTGAATATTATTCATATTAGTTCTTTTTTAAAGGTCTTATAGAACTGGGCTGTGTATTCATCAGGTCCTGGGCTTTTCTTGATTGGTAGGCTTCTGATGGTGTCTTCTATTTCATCACTTGAAATTGATGTGTTTAAATTGTGTATATCATCCTGATTCAATTTGGGCAAATCATAGGACTGTAGAAATTTATCAATGCCTTTGATATTTTCTATTTTATTGGAGTACAAGTTTTCAAAATAATTTCTGATTATCTTCTGTATTTCTGTAGTGTCTGTTGTGATATTTCCCTTTTCATCAGATGTGTTAGTAATTTGAGTTTTCTCTCTCCTTCTCTTCCTTAGTATGGCTAAGGGTTTGCCAATTTTATTTAATTTTTCAAAGAACCAACTTTTTGTTTTGTCAATTTTTTCAATTGTTTCTTTTGTTTCAATTTCATTGATATTAGCTCTGATTTTAATTATTTCCTGTCTTCTACTACCTTTGGTGTTGATTTGCTCTTCTTTTTCTAGGGTTTTGATATGTAATGTTAAGTCATTTATTTTTTGACTTTTTCTTCTTTTAAGGAATGAACTCCATGCAATGAACTTTCCTCTTAGTACTGCCTTCATAGTGTCCCAGAGATTTTAATATGTTTTATCTGTGTTCTTATTCACCTCTAAGATATTCTTAATCTCCTTCTTGATGTCTTTTGCAACCTATTGTTCATTCAGTAGCATATTCTTTAATCTCCAGGGGTTGGAATAGCTTTTATTTTTTATTTTATCATTGGTTTGTAATTTTATTCCATTATGATCTGATATAATACAGGGTAGTATCTCTACTTTTTGTATTGCTAAGAATTGTTTTGTGGCATAATATATGGTCTATTTTAGAGAAGGATACATGTGCTGCTGAGAAGAAAGTGCATTCATTAGTTGAAGGACGATATATTATGTGTATATACATATATATATATATATATATATATATATGTCAGTTAAGTCTAAGTTATTTATTGTGTTATTGAGTTCTGTAGTTTCTTTGTTCAGCTTTTGTTTGGAAGATTTATTTTACTGAACTTAGCATTTTATGTTGACAGTTCTTTTCTCACAGCACTTTATAAAAAAAGGTGTGTCATTTCCTTCTGACTTCTGTGTTTTTGATGAGAAATCCATGGTCATTTGAATCATTTTCCTCTGTAGATAATGAGTGAACCTTTCCTCTGAAGGTTTTCAAGATATTTTTCATTGTCCACAATTTCCAGATTTTAGTTGTAATGTATCTGGACATAGATTGTTTTTTTGTTTTTTATCCTGTTTGGGGTTTGCTTCTGGAAACAAAAATTTCACAAAAATTTGGAAAGTTTCAAGCCATTATGTTTTCAAATGTTTTTTTTTTCAGTATCATACTCTTTATTTTGGTCTCATGACATAAATGCTAGATTTCTTGATATTGTCACATAGGTCCCTGAACCACTGTTTAGTTTTTTTCTCTTGTTCACATGAATAGTTTCAATTCATCTACTTTAAAGTTCATTGAATCATTTTTTCTGTTATCTTTGTTTTGTTGATTTAGAATATCTGGTGACTCTGTCATTGTTCTTTGTTTCATTTTTCAGTTTCAAACTTTTTTATTGCTTATTGGAGCATTTTTATAATAACTAATTTAAAGTGCCAAATGATCCTAACATCTATGTCATTTCAGTTTTTGTGTCTTTTGTTAATAATTTCTCATGCAAGTTGTGGTTTTCCTGGTTCTTCATATACCTAGTAATTTCAAATTGTTATCTTGGACATTTTTAATGTTATCTTAAGAGACTTTTGAGTCTTATTTAAATTTTTTAGAGAATGTTGATATTTTTGTTTTAACAGTCAATGGATATGAAGTTCTAGTTGCAAGTTACAAATTTCTGTCTGTAGTTCCAGTGTCAGTTTTGTTTTCAGTGCTATGTAGAGCTGCCTTGTGTGTTATGTCACTGGCCAGCCTAGAACTTATGAATTAGTCTTTCTGTTAATTTAGTTTGTGATGTATTTTACATGCTGATTAACATCATATCAATTGATGGGCAAGTCAAGGTGAGTCCTCAATTTTATATTCCTATAAGGTCACTTTCTTGAGCCCCCCTTTCCTCCATGATGTCACCAGAGTTTTCCAGTTCCCTGAAACTCCTTCTTATGATCCTACAGTCAGCAAGCTGTGGCTTTATTTACTTTACTCTGGTGCACATTTTTTTTTTTTTTTTTTGCGATTGTTCTCATGTTTAAGGCCAAGTTGCTGAAGGACAGAGAAAAAGAGAGAAATATAACCAATGGGAGTTCATCCAACCCTTATGGGCCCTAAATATCTTTAAAACTATTTTTTAAATTAAACATTTTATTGAAAAAAACACACACATAAAAAGTTTAGAAATCACAAAATACAAATAAGTGAATTTTCAGAAAGTGGACATACCTGTATATGCAGCACCCAGACCAAGAAACAATATAATACCAGACCATTACCCATTATCCATTCTACCAGTCTTGATTCCCACCAGATAACCACTGTTGTTACTTCTAATATAATAGATTAGTTTTGACTATTTCTGAACAACATAGAAATAGAATCATATGGTATATATTCTTTTGTATTTGGTTTCTTTTGCTCAACATTATGCTTGTGAGATTCCTTTGTATTGTGTCACATCTGTGTGTAGTTGCAGATTTTTTTTAAAAATCACTATTTTATAATATTCCTATATATTAACACTATATAAAGTCAGATTTTTGTCACTATGGCCTGAATAAAGCAACTTTGAGGAGGAAGTTTATTTAGGGCTCAAGGTTTCAGAGGTTCAGTCATGATCAGCTGATTCCATTGCTCTGGTGCTAAGGTGAGGCAGAACCTGGCAGAAGCATGGTAGAGGAAAGCTGTTCATATCACTGAAGCACTGGGACAGAACAAGATGGTAGGGGCAAAATATAAACCTCAAAGGTAGGACATCCCCCCAGCAACCTGTTTTGTATCTTAAATGTGTACAGGTATCACCTACTAGAGCAGTCCTTTCAAGTTATTAATCCATCAAATGAACGAATCACTGATTAGGTCACAAATCTCATAATCTGATCATGAGCTTTCAGGTGAGGCCTTCTATCCAAACCACAACAAACACATTTTAATTTTGTTACTTAAAAAAAAAACCTATTTTAATGTAAATAAACATTTGGATTGCTTTCAGTTTGAGGCTATTATGAATAATTGTGATCATAAGCATTTTCCAATACACATTGCTGTACAAATCTAAGCATTTCTGTTGAACATGAACTAAAGAGTGATATTGTTGATATGATTAGTTTTTGTTTTAAAAGATAATGTCAAACATTTTTTTAAAGTTTTTATACCAATTTCTAGTTTTTTGGTTCTGTATGAGAGTTCTAATTGTTCTAATCTGACAACACTTAATATTCTCTTTTTCATTTTAATTTTTTTTGGTATGTGTGGCTTTAGTTTACATTTCTCTATTGAGATTATAGAAATTTTTCCTTTACCGTGTTTACAAAGTAAGTTCAATTAATTTATTTTTGCATGTTAAACCACCCTTACTTTTCTAAAATAAATTCTACTTGTTATTGATATATTATGCTTTTTGTGAAGAATTAGATTGTTAACATTTTTAAGGTATTTTTTATGTCCATTAGAAAGGGTGAATGACCTATTATTTTTTCCTTATCTTAAAGTTTTTGGTGAAATAGCTATACTTTTTAAAAATGAGTTATAAAATATTCCCTCTACTTTTACTTTTTGTTTGGTACTTGGGATTGAACCCAGGGACACGTTACCACTAAGTTACATCCCTATTTCTTTTTATTTTTTTCCCTAAATTGCTGAGGCTGTCCTTAAACTTGGGGTTCTCTTGCCTCCACCTCTAAAGTCACTAGGATTATAGGCATGTGCCACTTGGCCCAACTCTACTTCTTCTCTTACGGGAGTTTATATTATTTTTCTTTTATATGTTGGAAAGAATTTACCTGCACGCTATTTGGGCTAGAAATTTTCTTTGTGAAAAGCCTTTAGTAGTAGTATACTCTTGGATGCTTAACCACTGAGACACATCCTGAGTCCTTTTATGGTTCTTTCTTTTTTCTTTTTTTTTTTTTCTTTTTGTGATTGGAGCTTGATAAATTGCTTAGCGCCTGGATTAGTTGCTGAGGCTAGCTTTGAACTTGTGATCCTTCTCCCTCAGTCTCCTAAGTCACTGGGATTATAGGCATGTATCACTGCACCTGATTTCTTTGTGGAAAGACTTAGATAAGATATTCAGTTTCTTTTAAAGATGTAGACCTGCACAGGTAAATTCTATAATTATACCATTTTTCCTTTGGTTGATGTTCCATAGATAATTTTTTCATACTATAACTTTCACCTTTTCTGGATGGTCATATTTCAAGTGTAATCATTGTAAACAGTCATAATGTTGTTGTGTTCGTTAAATTTTTCATTGCACATTTAGTCAATCTGTAGTGCATTTAGTTAGTGGTATTTGTGAATTTACTTCTATCATTTTCTCTGTTTTTCTACTTTTGCTGGCTCTTTAATGTTTACTATTTCTTTTTTCTTCTTTATTTTTAATTAGTCTTTTTATTTCATTTCTTCCTTTTATGTTGCTAATTGTATTTTTTTAACTTTTAGTTAGGTTTTGTCCAAAATCAGCTATCCTGATGCAGCTCCAAAGCACAACTTTTGTCTTCTCTGGAAGAACTTTCTTATTGCTCTCATCCTAAGCTTTGTGCTCAGGCTCATTTTCTGATGTGGCATAGGAATTAGCAGATGTCTTGAGTGAAAAAGTGGTAAACAATATAAAGCTTATGTCACTGTTTTTTCATTCTTTATAAGATTTTGAATTTAAAGTTGGAAATACTTTGGTTAGAACCTTGTGTCTTCAAACAGTTTTTAAAATTATTTTAATTTATTCAGTTTTTAAAGTTTTTTCTCCTTGTTGAAAGCTACTCTATCATAGTAGAAATGGAAGTCTTCTTATCATTTCTAATTTGATTAACCTGATATGTGAGGGAGAGTGGTAGTTAACTACTACTATGAGTCTTTACAAAGTAATTTCTAAAGACATACTACTTCTTCTATATATATTTTATATTTTCCTCTATATGAATTCTCTCTATATATGTGGACATAAATATTATTCTTTAGTATTTAAAATACAAGAAGAGCTTTTTACTGAAGCTGATTTCTCTTTAATGAGTGGATTAGCCTCCATTTTAATTTAATATTCATCATCCCAGAAAAACTATATGGTTCTGAAATCAAAAATTTCCAAAAATAATATTATTTTCTAAAAGAAAGTTGGTTATCCCTAGTTGAAAGGAAGCATTCTAATTTAGGGAATTACATGCATTCTGAATCTAGGAATTCATGTAAAAGAAATAATATGAATACTAAAAAAACAATAAAATAAAGGTATTGTGTGTGAATAATTGTAATCTTCTTAAAAAAATAATCGGAGGGGCTGGGATTGTGGCCCAGCAGTAGTGTGCTTGCCTAGCATGTGCAAGGCCCTGGGTTCAATCTCAGCACCACATAAAAATAAAATAAAGATATTGTGTCCAACTGCAACTAAAAAATAAATATTTAAAAAAATAATTGGAAACTGGAAAAATGTAAATGTCCAAATATAAGACTAGATTAAAAACTGTGTCTTGTTCCATAGATAATACTGCATCTATTAAAATGAAAAATTAGTTATTATAATTTTAAGTAAAATAAAAAATTAAGGTTTAACAAAGTATAGATGTTTATATTTAGAAAAGCTTTTAAATTATTCATTTTTTTAGGATTGGAGAAAGCAAATCAATTTAGAAAATTGTTTTTTGAACTTTCCAATTTTTAAATAAAATATATGACCCTTAGTTGGAAAATGAAGTATTCAAAATGAAAGGAAATAAAATATTTAAATATGTTAGAGTGGACAGTAAGTTATAGAAACATACAGATACATCAGAGAAAACAAAGATAAGACAAAAATTCTGAAACATATTATCTTTAAGAATTCTGAAAACCAGTTTTATAAATGCAACATATCATTAAACAGAGCCAATGGAAGGAATGGAAAAGAAAAAAAAAACATTTTATTCATTGTACTGGGTTTTTGTTAATTTCTTTTAACTTGTAGATGAACACAATACCTTTATTTTGCTTATTTGTTTTTATGTGGTGCTGGGGATTGGATCCAGTGTCTTACACATTCTAGGAAAGTGCTCTACCACTGAGCCACAACCATAGCCCTGGTACTAGGTTTTCTGAATAGAAATTGATGCTTTATATGTTTTTCTCTGACTATTGAGTATACACATTCTAGCAACACTCTAAGGTATGACTTCTGCCTATGTACTGTGTGTGTTCATTAGTGTGTTCATCTTTCAATATAAAATTGAATAGTTATTATGAATGTCACCATACTTTTAGGCTCTGTGCAAGCAAATCAAAAGTCACAGTGTAATGGGATAAGACTTATGGTTTAGCCATCTATTTCAAATCATTTATAGGAGTGAATATTTCAAACTAGAATGTGCCATGTCCTAAAAATACCTGTCCTTTGATGAAGGGCATTTCATTACTTTTTTTGACTTATCTGCTCACATATCAATGAAAAAGTCTGATTACCATTGGATTAATTCATGTAAATTAAAAAATAAGGACATTATCCAGTTATTTCTGACTTTCTTAGGGCCATGGAAAGATTCCTGAATCCTCCTTAGTCGGCCAAACCTTCTCAGGTTTCATAGATTGCACTCATGCTCCCTAACTAGACAAACGCATTTTCCAGGTCTATTTGAATGACATACAAGATGTGATGCATACCTCTATTATTTAGCTTATGCGTATTTCTTTTTTTTCTCTTAAAACCCACCAATAAATGATGTGCAGAACACATATAATGATCACTCATTTACTCCATCCAAACTAATAGCATAGACAATATTTATGATTTGCCAGTAGCAGCAATAGAAAAATTCTTATCATCTGTCTCCTCAGGAAGTCAGGTAGTTTTAACATTCCTGAAATTATAACCTGTGTGTGTATGTATGAAAATGCACATATATCACATGAGAATGTGTGTGAATTTTCAGTTTGTGGCCTGAAAGGTAAGGATTGGCATTTCTTCTCTTTGTTGTATTATATTATTTTATGTTAACAACCTTGCCTTTTTTTCTTTTGTTTTTCCTCCACTTTCTTTTCTCCACCTTCATTTCCAAGGTGTCCCTGATCATCCAATTCTTATTAGGTAGTTAAATTATGCACGTGCCAATCTCTGTGTCCCCAAACACACATAGCTAATCAAGAATAAAACCATTTATTGTAAATTTACCTCTAGAATGAGTCCTTCTTTGCTCTGATTTTGAGGATGGATAGACACTCATTATGATATGGTAGACAATTATAACATGCACATTTAGAGTGTAGTTGGATAGAAGAGTACTCTGTGTTAGGTGTTAAGACTTTTATTTTACTCATTTAAAGACAAAGATTTAAATGTGCTTGTTTAAATTCAACAAGCCCTTAGAGCTATGAGACCTTGGGGGTAAGAGGTGCTTAAAACCAAATAGCACAGGAGCTGAAGAAGTAATTATATGCCAGACTGAAGAAGGAGCTGAACAAAGAGTGAACTGATCTGGGAACAGGGGATGGCAAACGAAATTATGTCCTAGGTTATTCACAAGCCAAGAAAAAAGACCAGAAAACATGCTTCTCTATACATTTTTACCAAATTTTACAAAGTGCAGTATTTTTCAGATAGTTAGATAATCTAATTTCATCCTTCTTTAATCTAAACTGTTTACAATCTTAATTGGAAGGATGTTTTTAGTGAAGAACACAAAGACTTCATAACATATTGTATATTCTGGATTCAAGGTGAGAGGAAATAAAAAATAATTGGAGTAGAATTTTAATGTCCTATTTCCCTTGAAGACCACCCTCTAAAGCCCCCTCGCCTCTGTGTCACCTCTTCCACAAGACAGCATGATAGGAAAGGGGGGTGGGAATTACTCTGAGCAGATTTTAGTATTCTGAGATGTTGGGATGAATTTTATTTAAAGATTTAAAATGCCCCACCTTCTCTGGTTACTAAGAACATGAGGAGACAAATAAATATATATTATTTATTTCAAATACTTTCTTGGGGAGTCTGCCCCCCACTTTTTTAAAGATCCTAGTTCTGGGTAGTAAAGCATTGAAGTAACCATGACCCCAAATTTTTGATGTTTTTCATTTCTCTTAAAGTTGACAGGTCATCTTTGATGAAAGTAAAATTTATATCCATAAAAACTGATTTTTGATAGGTCAATCAATCTAACTACAAAAAGAGGGGTTTTTTTGCATTTCTAGAAATATTTTCTTAAGTAAACATACAAATATGCTTACATAGATTTATATAAGCATATGCACGTAATGTGCTTTGCCATGGAAATTCCCTTAAAACAAAAAATTCTGACATTTTGGTGATGAGAATAATAATTTTATTTTAAAAGTCAATATCAAAATCTGTTTTACCATAGTATTATAACAAGGTAAAAAAAGAAGTTTCAAATTAGCAACCAATTGCTAAGCTTTTAAACAAGTACATTTTGTTCTGTTATTTTTTACTAAACTAAATGGAAAACTAAAAGGGACTCAGTTTATCATGCCCTGTCTGATAATACCTTAGAGAACTGAAAGGAAAAAAGAGGATGGACACATAAAAGGTGTCATGTAAATCTTGCAGGTAGCTTCCACCGAAGTCTTCTGGAATGAGGAGTAGGGTTTGGGAAGATTTCTGGCTGTTAGCTCAGAAATTAGATCCTATTTTCCAGGTGGACTCATGTTGGATATTCAATTGTTTATTTATTGAAAAATATTTGTTAAGTACTACTGTGTTACAGACATAGAAATTTTGGCTCAAAAATTTATAATACAAATACCTGATTTAGGAGAACTTATATTCAGTAGGAGGAAAGGTTTGGTGGTATTAGAAAATGGAATGGACAATTTCAGTACAGAGTAAAGTTCTGTGACAGAAGTCAGCATAGATTTGAGGAGTGGTAGGCAGCAAAGCTAGTGAAGGTTCTCCTGATGAGTTAACAACCAAAGAGTAAAGGGGGTTTTCCAGGGAAGAATCTGGGAATGGAGAGAGATAAGACAGCACATTTTAGGCAATGGGAAATAGCACATTCAAGGGCCAACAATATAGTCTCATTAGAGCAATAGCTTGATCAGATTCAAGTGTCAGAGACTTTGAGAGATAGGGGTAATTGCTGAAGGGTGCTCCAGTGATAGAGATGCACTGGATTAATAACTTGATTTCTAAAAATGGTATTTATAGAGAAGGTGTAAGTGAGTTATTTGTAAGTGAGTTAGCAAAAAGATGGTCTAATGGCCTTTATAATCTCATTGGGATAGATAGCAGATTTCTTTGCTCCTAGCAAAGGATGAATGATGGAGTAGAATATATAAGGAAAGAAGGAAGTTTTGAAATAGATGTCCAATATAAAAGAAAAGAGAATTGATTAGAGGATTCTTAGAAAAATTTAGTAAGCAACTTTTAGGACCCAGATAAGTTTGAAGGTTGTGGATGTGTAGTAGTTATTTTCTGTGAGCTTGTCTGATCCACTTTAGCTTTTGTAATGGAGGAAATGGCACATAGATAGACTGCTCAAGGATTGGCTAGTGTTCTTCCTATTTTCCCCACTTACTTCTTGTCTGAAGAATGAGTATTAGACTGATACTTATGACTCTTTGAGGATATGGCAGGGGTGGCTGATGATAAAGTTTGGTTCAAGTTTAAATCAGGCTTTAACTGACAAAAAGTTATTGTCACTAGAAGAAGCCTTGAGAAAATAACTGGTAAGAAGTTAGTGGATAAGTTCCTTAGCCTACTTAGCTTTCACATGGAATAATTAATTTTGAAGCATGTTCTATAATGTTTCTCAGAACATCCCAGTAGGACTGAACTCCAGTTTACAATAGCAGTAAATTGCTTAATAAATGTTCTCTTTAATGACTTTGTTTCTGTTTCATTTATAGCCATTTCACAGAATACTCCAAGACTCAATGGCTTAAAATAACAAGAATTTGTTATTTCTCACATTTCTGTGGTGTGGCCAATTTTAACTAGGCAGTTCTACTCTGGTTGGTAACAGCTGGGGTCACTTATGTACCTGCACTTGTGTGAAAGTTTGTCTGGGGCAAGACTGTCCATGATGACTTTACTTATAGGCCTCGAGCTTCAATGCAATGAGGGGCATGGTGGGGTCTCTAGGGCCTTTCTGTCTCCACATAGCTTCTCAGCATTCTCAGCCTTCTCAGCATTCATACTTTCTTTTGACGTTGTCTGCATCCCAAGATAAAAAAAGAAGAAGCTGCCAGAACTCTTTGACTCCAACCTCACATACAGTTACTTCTGCCTCAACTATCGGGCAAAAAATGGTTCAGGGCTAGCCCTGATTCAGGAGTGGGTAACAAGCTCTGCTTTCTGATGGTAAGGACAGTGTACCAGAACAGTGTTCCATGGCACCATTGATGGTTCTTTGTAGACATTCTATCTTATTTCCCTTTTGCCTCTTATTCTTTCTCAAAGAATGGTGTTTCCTAGAGTCATCTCTCAAATTAACTACTTTTAATAAATTTTTTCCAAACATCTAAACTAAGAGATATTGGTGAGTGAGACAGAGGGAAACCAAGAAGTGTTTGAAAGTATTACTAACAGAATAAAGTGATGGGTTGGAGTATATGGATTGGGTGAGAGAAAGAATATAATATAAGAGGAGTTAAAAGAGCAGAAACTTAGAGAGGCCTAGATATTGAAAAAATCCTTCCATAATGTTAAAGAACCAGATATGAGAAGTTTATCTAAGTGAGAAACCTAGAAGGAAAAGAGACTATGGTCATAGATCCAGCAATGGTGTGATGCTCCTAGGGAATGACAAAGAGAAGCCACTAGAACAAATATTTTGTTGATGAGCATACAGACAGCCTGCTGCTACCACCTTGTTATTCAGACTTGCCACTTTTGAAATAATTTCTGTGGATTTTACACTAGGTGAACATTTCTACAGCTTTTCAAGTTAAAGATGCTAAATCTGGAGAGGAGGTGGTCATTAATGTAGTCAGGGCAAAGTCTCTGGCAGAATGAAGTTGCTCCAAACCAGCTACTGGAAAATCTCTTTGCTTACTAGAATGAAACTTGGAAGTTCTTGGCTAAAAAAAATTTCACTTGAAAAAGTAAAAATCCTTATCATTAGTATGGTCATAGATTGTTTCATTCTTATTGCCTTTCAAAACAAAATAAAGACTGGTGGTACCTGATTTCAAATATTTCATACTTTAAATGATTTTAAAATGTTGCAACACAGTTGTACATCTGAACTATATGTGTAACCTTTTAAATGACAGAAGCTGAAAGTAAGAAATGGAAAGTAATTTTTTTCCTCATCTTTGTGTTTAATTTAGTTTACCAGTTTATATTTAAACTAATATAAATTATAGTATTTTTGGATAATTTCTTTTTATACTCACATGGTCATGAAATGGGAACATTCAGAATTCCTTCTGATTGAGTTTTGCCTTTGATGTTTGTCATCCAGGAAGTACCTTTTTTCCCATAACAAAATACTCCATTTCTCTTCTTTCTCCTCTCTCCCAGTTTTACAGAACCATCTTTGGGTCCTGGCTGTTAGCTCAGAAATTAGATCCTATTTTCCAGGTGGACTTATGTTGGATATTCAATTGACTATTAGTTTTCTAAATCCATATCCTTACTCCTGCTTCCCAGGCTAATTGTTATGTGGTTACTAATCTCCTGCAATGTGATTCAAAGTAGCATAGTTTACTGCCCAAAGGACAGGGTTCTCTCTGCTCCTCTTTCATAGTATTTGCTTCTTCCCACTATATATTATTGTTATTCATGTATATATGTATTTTAGTACATTTAACTTATGGTAGATTATGAACTACCTAAAAGCAGATTCAAAATTCTTCCTTATATCTATGTATCTCACAGTGGACAGCACAGTACCTTGTACTATCCAGGTGCTTAAGAAATGTTTGTTAAGCTTATTTGAATAAATGTCATCCCAGGAAGTTGGAAAAAGTATTGTATTACTTACCCTGATTTTCATTTCTGAGCCGAAGTTTTTATAAGATAGATCTATAGTTCTAAGAATTTTAAAAGACAATATTTTAGCATCTTTTTTCTTGAAATTCAAAAGTCTTATTGCTTAATCCTCAAATTTAAGATAATTTACCACAATCTATTTTAAAAAAATTCCCATTCACCTGAATTACTAATATAAAAAAATTTCTTATCTCCATAAGAAAGACAATTTCAGATATCAGTTAAACAACTTACTTGAGATTATGTGTGAAGGGGTCTGCTTTATTATTATTATTATTATTATTTTGTACTTTTATTAAAGATATAACCTCGCTATCCAAAATTCTTTCTTTCTTTATTTACGTACTTATTTATTTGGAGGGACCTGAAATCAGAGGAATTTGCCAGACCTATTTTGCAGAAATCGTATAATAAGGCTTCAGACATTGAAGAATTCAGAAATAAGATATTTGTGTAGAATGTTGCAATTGGAAAGTAGAAGCTTTCTGTCTAACCTTATATTTTACATGAATACACTGAAGCTGGGTGGATAAAGGGACTGTTCAAAAGTCTCATAGTTACTTATTGGTAGAATTTTACCTTCTAATGATGAGGATGTTTTTCACTATAATATAACAACATTATATATAGAGGTATATCACAGGAGAAGACTGTCTAATGGAATAATTTCAAGTGATGAATGTCTTGCAGAGATTAGGTTATTACTGTTTTAAATAACGTTTTTCCTACCATTTGAGGTTACCATGTCCTATAATGCATCAACCCAGAAAACATTTATAGTGATGGAGGTGTATGGTCTCTACATTTATCCATAAATTAGATGTGCTTTCACTTTTATTTTATATATGAGTGTGTGCTTGTTTTTGATTCAGAAATTATAATTTAATCTGAAATGTAATTATTGTCTATTATTGAGAAAATTTTTCAAGCTTGAAGTATAAGTTACCATAAATCTTGGCAAAAAATTTTGGACAGAGAATTATTTTCTTCCACTTTACTTATGTGATCTGATGAAGAATTATGGTCTTTAAGCATTTGACCAGTGTTTTGATTTTTCATTTCTGAAACTCTTGAGAAGTTGGTATATGTAAATTTCACTTGCATTCTTATCTATTTAGTGGCAAGTATTTCTGTAACTCTATTTTTTGCCTGATTCATTGCTCCTTCATCTGTTTTGTCCAAGTTTCTCTCAGAAGCAGATTGTATGTTTCTAGTTTTTTACTCCACTAAAAACTCTATTTCTTGGTATGTTTTTAGAACTTTCTTTTTTCTGTTTCTTTATAGCCTTCTATTCCCAGAACTAATAAGAAGACAGGTTTTTTTGCTCTGTTGTAGAAAAAATAAACTTCAGGCAAAATAAACACACAAAAAAAACCTGCAAAAAAAAAAAAACCAAAACTATAAACTGGGCACAAACAGAACAAAACACAACTATGTGAGAATTTTTGAGAATGACAAAGATTATGAAAACATTAGAGATTCAAAATTTTATTAAAAATTGGAATGAGGTGGGTGAGTTTCACATTTTTGTGACTTTTCCTGAAGGTATCAGCAATTGTAGTGACATGACATACTTAAATTCTGAAAGAAACCCTGAAAAGCAGGATACCTACAGTTAGAGAATGAGAGGCAATACAGAAAGGAAAGATAAAGAGATGGAGAGGCTCAAATTGTGAGTATAAATTCTATCTAAGTCTTTGGCTCACCCCTGAACCACACATGTGCAGGGTGGACTGAAAACTATACAAAATGAAACCTCAACAGTCAGAGTTTGTAGTATGAGAGTAGCCAAGATGATGGCCTGCTACAACAAAAATATCAGCATTACTTGGCTAAATTTAACAGAGTATACAGAATTCCCATTAATATCAGCAATGTCTGAGAAAAAATCCCAAATTACTTCAAGTATAAAACCCTATTTAAATGTTGCCCTTTATCATGGGTGAAGAAAATCAACAGAAGGCAATACCATAATCACTAGATGTTGGCATTATGAGGCAAAAAAATTAAAGAAAGCCTTTTTTTAGTGAGTTTTTGCACCATTGTGAGCAAAAGACCTGTAAAGAACAATGTAGAAGAGGAAAAGTTTATTTTGGCATAGGGTTCAGAGGTTTAGTGGATAGTCAGCAGACTCCATAGCCCTGGGAATAAGTTATGGTAGAAGGGCATGCTGGAGGAAATTGGATCTGGACGTGACAACAAGAAACAGAACACCCATAGTGACCTACTTCCTCTAGCCACACTCTATTTGTCTACAGTTATCACCCATAATCCATCAGTGCATACTCCATTGATTGTTATGTCTCCCATAATTTGATAATTTCAACTCTGAAAATTCATAAACTTTTGGGGAACACCTCATATCTCAACTATAACAGTTTTAAAATTGTGTTTAATGAGGGGAAGGAAAAACATGGTCAAAATGTATAAAAAGATAGGAAATCCCACCAGAGAAAGGAAAAAAAAATATAAAAGGTACCAAATGGATTTAGAATAAAAATCTATGTATTATTAAATATATGAATTACCTAATAATATTAAGAGCATAATAGATGTGGGTTGGAAGGAAAAGTCAGTAAACTTGAATGCTTGAATGTAGATCAATAGAAATTCTCCAATCTCAAAGCAGCAAAAACAAACAAGCAAACAAACAAAAACAAACAGTAGGGCATTAGAAAACTGAAGTACAATTTCATTTATGTTTTCATTTATTTTTGATTTAAAAATATTCCCTTGACAAAGTCTATATACATTCAATGTTTACATTATGATTCGATATATCCATTTAGTAATGATTATCATGATCAAATTAATTCCTGTATCTATTACCACCCATTCTGTATATCAGATACCCAGAACTAGTTCACCCCTAAGCCCTAGAATGTACCATCCTAATTTTATTTTTTGAAGTTTTATTTTTTTAACCTTTTTAGATTTCATGTGAGTTCACCATACATCAGTTGTCTTTCTATGCCTGCCCCATTTCACTTATATTGTGATCCAGGTTCTTTCATGTTCTTGGAAATGGCAGAATTTCCTTACTTTTGTGGTTCAATAATATTTAATTTTGTAAGTGTATTTTTTAATTATAGTGGACAGTTTTTAAAATTACAATGGATAGTTTTTTCCATATATTGGCTATTGTAAATAATGCTGCATGAGTATGGGGGTACAACTGAACTTCTCTTAGATATTAGTATTCTACACTTTACTTTTATTCCAATCTCCACATTTAATTCTATCAATATCATATTTTGTAAATTTTATTTTTGGGTATCCATTCAAAAATTATTATAGTTAGTTTTTGATTTTTGTATTTTAACCTTAATACTAAAATAAAAAGTTACTTAAACACCAGCATTATAATATTTGAGTATTCTGAATTTAACAGTATTTACTTTCACCAGTTAGTTTTATCTTTTCATGTTTTTTCTCTTGTCACTTAGTGGCCTTTTGTTTACATTCAAAGAACCCCTGTTAGCATTTTTTGTAAGACATATTTTATGGGGATGAATCCCCTTACCTTTTGTTGGTCTGAGAATGGAAATCACTGATAGTTTTATTGTCATTTCCTTATATGTGGCATTTATCTTTTCTCTTATAACTTTCAAGATTTTCTCTATTACTTACTTTTGACAATTTGATTATAACTTGTGTTGGAGTAGTCTTCTTTTGGTTGATCTCTCTTGAAGTATACTATTTCATGAATATAGATGTCCATTTCCCTCCCAAGATTTGGTATATTTCAGTCCATATTTCTTTCCTTTTTTCTCTCTACCTCTTCTCTCTGAGACTTTCATATTCTTGTATTCATACAGTTGATATTGTCATATAGACCCCTTAAGCATTCTTTATTTTTTTCAATCTTCTGTTTTTCCCTCTTATTGGATAATTTTAAATTACCATCATTGAGATCACCAGTTCTTTACATGATTGAATTGTATATTGAAGCTTACTGTTGAATTTTTTAAAATTTTTGTCATTGTACTAATCATTTCCAGAATTTTTATTTAGTTTTCTTCTATGATTCTACTTCTTTAATCCTCATTTTGTACATGATTTTTAAAATTTAATTTAATTAACTATCTATGTATTTCTACACATTGTTGGGCTTCTTTAATCTGATTGTTTTATTTATTATTTATTTATGATGATGACATACTGTTCTCACACTGTAGCTGGGAGGAGGTAGAACCCAATTTCCAGAACCTTTTCAGGATCAACACTAAGACCAAAGTTGGCATTAATTGTACCTGACTCCTCCAAGGTCTCTTGCTAAATGGTTTTGGTAGCAGGACCAAGGCAATACAGAGTTGTAATGAACTCACAGGGAAATGTGCTGAGGTTGGATTTGAGACTACCATTGGCAGGTCTGCCACCTGGGTGTGGTTCAACTTTCTCATATTGAAATTTTTATATTTTTAAAAATTCACTTTGTTGGGCTAGGGATGTGGCTCAAGCAGTAATGCACTCGCCTGGCATGCATGGGGCACTGGGTTCCATCCTCAGCACCACATAAAATAAAATAAAGATGTTGTGTCCACCGAAAACTGGAAAATAAATATTAAAAAATTCTCTCTCTCTCTCTTTTAAAAAAATTCACTTTGTAGTTGTTGAGATTATTATTTTATTCATTTATTTATATGTGGTGCTGAGAATCCAACCCAGTGCCTCACACATGCTAGGCAACTGCTGTACCACTGAGCAGCAACCCCAGCCCGATATTCTTAAATCTTAGGCTCCATGGTGGCTTCACAGATTCCTATCTGAATCCCAATGTTTTCATGGAACATTGTTTCCAGGCAGAGCTGCAAAATTATTGTTGGTATGGTGGGAAATTTGAACCAGGAACTTCTTATTCTACTAACTAGCCAACCTCTTACCTTCTTTGTACAGTAATTGAAAGTTTAATGTATCAATAATTGAAGAACAAGAATAAATATTTTAAAATTGAAGTAAAAACTTTCCAAATTTTGTGACACATATTGAAGTTTGATCAACATCAAACATAGTAAATTTAAAGAAAATAATGCCTAGGAATATCATAATTAAATTTCTAGAAATAAAAAATTATGCTACATTCAAAATTAAATTTGTTAGACAGTCTGCATGATTTCCTGTATGTATGAGCATACTCTTTAAATATATGAGTAAATATATCAATCTATGCCTCATATTAACTCCATGGGGTTGAGCCCATCTCCTTTCTTTGAGCATCACTAAAATTATAATAAAATTGAAGATAAAACTACCTCACAAGGCTGATATATATACTGAATTAAATAAAAAATGCAGTTTATTTTTTAACAAATAATAAACTTAGTAAAGCACTTAATAGCAGCTAAATTAATGATAGATATTTTATTTTTCTGAGTGTTTCTGCTGGCTTGTGCCTCTTCTTACTCTTATTTATTATAGTTTCCCTTTCTTATAATCCTTTATCTGGTTTTGATGTCAGTATCCAAGGATCTTATACAAGAAATGAAGTGCTTTATTATTTTGTACAGTCCAGTTTTTTAATGTAGATATTAACTGAGTTTTAAAGGTTTATTAAAATTTATATTTAAATCTTTCTGGATCTGATTGTGTGTGTGTGTGTGTGTGTGTGTGTGTGTGCACGCACGCGTGCATTTAACTATTTAGATTTGTTAGTTCTTCCTGAATTATATATTTTTGCAAAATTATCCATTTAATTTTAGTTTTAAAATAACATAAAGTTGTTCATGGTATTCAGTAATAATTTTAAATGTCCAAATTGATTTTTTCCTTTTTTTCTTTTTAAGATTGTTTATTTTACCTTCTCTTTTAATGATTAATTTTCCCAGTGATTTATCCACTGCATTAGATTTTTCAAAAACATATAACATTTTATTTTGTTGACTATGTTTGCATCCTTCATTTCACTTATATTTGCTAATTATTTTGTTAATTTTCTGCTACCACATTTTTTAGTGTTACTTAGTTTTAACTTATGTCTTGTCTTTTTTGGTGTAACTTAAAGATATTTATTTCTAAGACTGCTTCAGCTACATTCCATGAGTTTTGGTATGTATTATATACATTGTCATTCATTCAGTTCTGTATGTATTTGAATGTTCAAATTTTTATTAATTTTGACCTGATTTATATATAACTTTTTTAGGTTTTAAAAATTATATCCTTGGAACATTTTTAGTAAAGGGACATATTTTTGTTAAGGTCTAAATTAACTTATGTTTAGGGGAGATGATAAAATGATTCTAATTCTTTGGTGTATATTGAAACTTACTGTGTGGCTTGATATAAGATCAGTTTTTGTACATTTTCCATGCATGTCTGGAAGGCATGTATATCTTATAGTCATTAGATGCATAGCTTTTTTAGAGCCTTATTATTTGTTAATTACATTATTGAGTTGCTAAGTTATTATTATTACTTTTTTATTGGCCACTTGTTCTGGCATTTAATGATAGAAATATGGTAAAACCTTCCATTATGACTGAGAAGTTTGCTCTTTGTGTTTCATATATTTTATATTCATGCTACTAGATGCTTAGAGAGGCATTTTATTAAATCTTATTGATGAATTATTTCATTTTTATTATTTAATGACTATCTTTATTCCTTAATAATTCTTTTATGTAGAATGCAGTTTATTGGACTTTAATATAACTACTTCAGTTTTCCTGTTCCTGTACTTTCATGAAAACATTCTTATTATATTTTAGCTCTCTCTCCTGTAGAGAGCATGCCACTGACATTTTAAAAATCCAAACTATTACTTTTAATCAGAAATTTAATTGCTTTCTATTTATTGTGATTACTTATACACTTCACTACTAAAAATTTATTTTGTTCCTCTTGTTAATATGCTATTTCTTTAATTTTTCATTCTTTATTATCCTCTGTTGTATAGTTGGGGTTGCTCAAGTTCACTACTCTCTTAAAGATCAAATATTATAGTTTAATTTCTAATTAAAAATAATGACCTTTAAATATTTAATAATCATCCTTTATTTAATAATTCTATTTGAGCATGTATCTCTGTTCTTTCAATGACACCTGACCCTATCCTACATCTTAGTTTATCTAATATTAGTATTAACTTGTTTTTATATCCATTCTAATAATTGATATTATTTAATATTTTATACTAAAAACTTATTCAAGATTTCATAGGTGGTGCCACACCAGTGGCATATCCAGTGATATGTTGGAGCTCACTAGTGAGCTAGTGTTGACTAGTGAGCTCTAACAAGCAATAGCTAATTATGTGTGTCTCTTTCCAACTTCACATTCAGTTACACAATTTTTGTAGCTGAAATTAGCCTGATGGGAGAACTTATATCACTGAATTCAGTTAACACTACAAATGAGTCTTTTGTTTCTTTGCCATATGTTTTTAAGGAACTAATTTATTGAATATTTACCATTACACCACTATCAGTATCCTTATTTCTCATTTTTAATCTAATATTTTATTCTGGGTTACATTTACTTATTATTTTTTAATATTCTTCTAATGCAGGCAATGATAAGCAAACAATCTTTACCTGAAACTGCACTTCATTCTCACTTTTTCGTAATAGTTTAGCTGAATGTATAACTTAAGGTATTTATTTTATTTTAGTACTGTGAGGATATTATTTATTTTTTGTATATTAGTGTTGCTCTGAAGAAGTCAGCTAATTATTTAGTTGAGTTTCCCCTGTAGATAATCAAGCTTCCCTCTTTGTCTTAATATTTATAGAAGTTCTGAACTGTTTGGATCTCAGATTTACTCTTTTGTGTTATTCTACTTTGTTGCCTTTGTTGCAATCTGAATTTATTCGGTCCACAAATCTGTTTTCTTCTGGTGAGGTTCAGCCAATATTAATAATTAATGATTGATCAAGGGATAGAAGGAGAGAAGAAATGAAAATATTTCTCCAAGGTCAGCCTGAGTGACATATCTGATGACAATCTCATGTCTTCTGTAATTGCAGCTCCAGCTGATCTTGACCACCAGAACTTCTCATTTTTCTCTTCTGTCTCTTACTATTGCTAATCTCTAAGTTGTGTTGCTGTCCCTTGGTTTGCTTATCAAACTTTTCTACCATGCACTTTAAATTGTCTTACACTCTTGAGTGGTTTATGATTCTACAGTTGGATCCAGAATGATATAGTGTTATAGATTTTATAGTTTTGTAATGTATATAGATTTGTATTTATTTTATTTCACTTGACATTTGTGCACTATGCATCTGAGGTTTTATATTTTTCACCAACTCTGTAAATGATCCATAATTACTTCAGATATTGTGCTTTTGTCTGTATTTTCTCATTCTCAAGTACTAAACATGTGTTACAGCTTTCTAATTTGATTATATTTCTTAATCTTTTAAAATATTTTCTTTATTTCTCCTTTTATCCTGGATAAATTCCTTAGAATTATCTTTCAGTTCAGTAATTTATCCTCTAGCTACATTTAATGTACTGTAGTCTCTTTTAGCATTAATTTTAATGACAAATTTATTTCTATAAATCTTTTCTAATCAAATGTTGTTTTCATAATTACTTTTTACATTTTCTTTAAAATTTTTTCTTATTATTTTTAACATATTCCCACAAAAATTTGAGGTTAATATTCTGTTACTTCAATTCTTAAGGGCTCATTTTTTAACTTAATGCTCATATTTAATTTAAAGTGTTTGATGAAGAACATTTCCTGATGTACTTGATATTTTTGTTTTTGGAGCTCTACATTGGAGTTTGTTTTTCTATGAGACTCCCACATGTATTTCATTGTTGAAAGTATCTTGCTAAAGTAGATTTGCTTCTTCTAGATATTTCAGGTTGCCATTCTCTATTATTGCAGTTATTGCAAACCTGTTTTTTCCACTTATGGTTCCCTGATGATTGCTGAGTTGGAAATTCTCCAAGGGGTGTTACAGTAACCTCATAATGATGCCAAATGCTTTGTCTCTGTCTTCTTAGAATTTTATTATTTTTTTCATGAGATCAAACATTTAAAACATTGTGTGTGTGTTTTCTCTTTTTAATATAAGCCCTCAATGTTTCAGTAGTGATATTTCTGTGTGAATCTAGCCTGACATTTTATAGGAAATAAAGGAGCATATTCCTGCTTGATAAACTTGTATTTCCTGTATCTTTGGCTTAAATACCTTTTCTGCGAGCCATTAACTCACTGTCTTTTATTTAGGACTTCAGTAAAATGTCATCTTTTAATAATTTCTTCATTAATCATCCTATCTGTATTTCTCAGTTTTGTGTTATGGTGACCAAAATATGGTGACAAGAACAACTTAGAGCATTTTTTGTCTCATAGTTTCAGAGGTGTCAGTCCATGGTTGGACAATTTCATTACAGAAATGCCATAGCAGAAGGGCATGGTGAAGGAAAGCTGCTTAGCTCATGGGAGCAGGGATGAGGGTGTGAGGGGTGGTGCACAGGGAAAAGATAAACCCTTCCAGGGCATGCCTCCAATAACCTACTTTCTCCAAATAAGTCTCATCTCTCAGTACTCCATTCAGTTATGGATGGATTAGTCCATTAATGAGGTCAGAGCCCTTAAGATCCAATCATTACCTAAAAGCTCCACCTCTGAATCTTGCTGCACAATGGATCATGCTTTCAACACATGAGCTTTTTCTGAACCTTCCAAATTCAAATCATAACACTATATAAAATTTGAACCCTTACTTCTAAGTCTCAGCCTATGCCTTTCCCCTTTACTGCTGTTTAAAAATTCTTTAGCAAAGAACATTATCTATCATTCCAAATATATCCTTGCTAAAGAATTTTGAAACAGCAGTAATCACCCTCAAAGAAAAATAAAATCTTCATAAGCTAGAAATCTTCATCTACTTTGTTTACTTGTAAGTCCATCACTTTGCATAATGCCTAATAAGTCATAAGTACTGAAATTGAAATAAATGAATGAAATCTTTAATAACTGTGTGTTGTGTGTCCCTGAACTAGGTGATGATGATATAAGAAACAAAATTGATAGTATTTTAGCCTTCATGATGACCACGGTCTGGGAGGAGTATAGACTATTAAAAAGGTAGTTTCCCACCTCTGGTGGATAAAGGCTATACAGTTGAATTCCTGATAGGCTTTTTGGCACCAGGAAGTATTCTTCCAAGAATTATGATGATTACTTTTGATATGTAGTGCATCTAAGATTTATTCTAAGAACTAACTGAATAATGCAGGCATGCATGCACATTCACATACATGATAATGATTTAGACAGGAAATAATTTTAATAAGGGAGCTAATATGTTTGAGTAAATTAACTTGACTCCTGAAAGCAACTACATATGAAAAAATTTCTGGTAAAAATTTTATGATAAAAGTTAAGCATCTGTAATCTGAAAATCCAAAATCCAAACTGCTCTAAAATCTGAAACTTCTTAAGCTCTACCATGATAACAAATAGAAAACCGCACACCTAAACACAGTCAAAACACAAGCACACTAAAAATATTGTATAAAAATACCTTTATGCTACATATATAAGATGTATTTGAAACAATGAAATTTGTTTTTAGACTTGGGTCCCATACTTAAAATATCATATTATGTATATGCAAATGGTCCAACATAAAAAAAATGTAAATCTGAGACATTGCTGGTCCCAAGTGTTTTGGATACAGGATACTCAGCCTGTACCAAGATTTTCTTCCATTATTAGTAGGAACTGTCTGATAAGCACAAAATGCAAAGATTTACCCTAAGTTTATATCCTGTTGCCTTGTAATTTAATGAGCAAGTACACATTTGCCTTTTATACCTCTGCAGGCAGTTCATGGAGAATGATATGCTTTTACTTTATCAGTAAATAATAAAGTTTATAGCTATATTTACACAGTCTGTGTTTCTAGTATGTGAAGTCATATGAAGAATGTTAAACCTCTAGTATGTGTGTTTAATGTACATTTAAGTTGATTTTTCCCAATTATAATAGTAGCAATTGTTTTATTTTTGTAAGGAGAAGCTCTTTTCAAGAGGAAAGCTAGACTTCTTTTTCTATCATGTTGAAATCTTTTCCCATGTCTAACTGCTGTGATAGTCCTACGACTCTGCCTTAAACATTTTTTTTGAAAGTTGATTATCCTTAACACCTGATTACTGTTTTTCTGCCTTTGAGCCCTTGTTTCTCCAATTATTCCCTACCTAAAATGTCTGATCCTTGATTTTGGGTAATATTAGGTCTTTTTTTTTTTCTGCAGACCTTGACTGACCAATGTAAAGGAACTAATGTATAGTGAGCTCTTTCTTCTAAATAACATAAATTATATTATCATGTGCTTTCATATAGAATCCCATTGAATCAATATAAGAACCTAAATGTTTAGATAACAGCCTATCATTTTAAATATGATGAATATGAATATTAGGAAGGGTTTATTAGTTTCCCTAGTAAACATAGCTAATAAGCTGGAATTCAAGCTTCAAATTTCTGATTAGAAATGGTTGCTATTGTCATTATGATTTTATTGCTTTTCCTATATATTCTACCCTCAACCTACCAAAAATTAATTTCAAAAATTTCTTAGCTTGCCTTTGATTGAATGGAATTTACAGTAAAATTACCATACTGTTTAGGTTTCCATGTGTTAGATAGTTGGAATAAGAAGAAAACATCAGTTGGAATAGCTGTTTGCAACCCAATATTAGTCTTTTTTGAATGGAAGCTGCTACCCCTAATCTCCTGCATCTGACAAATACTCTTTATTATATATCAGGCACTAAACCAGACCCTTTGTATAGAATGCAGAACAAAAATTACATGGCTTCTATCTAGTATAAAATCTAGTTGGAAAGAGAGATAATAAATACAAAAATCAATACTGATAATTTAAACTGTTATATTTGACACGAATAAAAAATAAATAACATAATGAAGGGATCTATTTCAAGATTTATAGTCAGAGAGGTCTTTTTGAGAGAGACCTGGTAAGGTACTGAAGAATTAGCTCAATGAACTCTATGTCATAACTTCTAGTATGTTATATATCTGTTAATGTGTAGGTTTGCCCATTGTAGGCACAAGTCAATTAGGTTTTCTCACCTGGTGTGAACATTTGGACACAGATTCTGAAAATTGAGATTTGAACTTTTGAAGATGAAAAGCAGGAGGAAAATGCACAAGAAAAGAAACTGGAAATTTAGTCCTTTAAAGATTGGAAGGAGTTTGTTTAGGAATGTGATTGCTTAATTTTTTATGCAATGTGAATTTTCTTAATCATCAAGAATAGATGGCAAAATAATTCACTAAGGATTCCTCTGACCAATATTTAAGGAATACCTACTGCACATCAGATATTATGTTAAGGAATAAAATGTAAAGGCGAATAAGACAAAATCCTTGTCCTCAAGTTTATAGACTCTGTGAAAGACAATTACAATGCAATGTGATGATTATTAGTACAAGTTTAAGAATAGAAATCAGATTTTGGAAAAGGTAGCATATAAACTAAGACCACAGGTTTATGTACAAGTAGACATGTTCACATTTCTTGGGAATAATTCATTTCAATAATCATAATTCAATTTGACAGTATTTTGAAAATAATTCTCTTAACATAAATTTTGGTTTTGGTCATTTTACTTAGGAGCTCTTAAATGTTCATTTAAGTAGCTCTTAAAGGTTCATTGATAAGTTTGAACAAAATCATCTATAGAAACAACTTTGATTTCCTTCTTAATACATTGTGAAGTGTTGATTATTAAACAAAGCATCCATTGTATTGTAGATGAGTTTTCTAGATAAGAGTGCAAATTCTTAACGTTACACATAAAATTTTATATTAAATTGTTTCATTTTAGTGGCCATCAATATTAGAAAATTCAAATTTAGCACATTTTAAAAAATATCAATTTTGGTTTTCATACATTTTATAGCTTTATTGTGATTTATCTGGATAGACAAATCATGCCTTTGCTAACCGGTGACTGTTGTTACGAATTTTGTTTTTAACTTATTGCCCTTTATTTGTTTGCAGTTCACAGTGTTGATAAATAGATAACTGTTGCTTTTCATTTTCCTCTTTTTGATAAATTGATAGTTTTTAAGCACAAAAGGGCTATTCTAACTCAGTAATTTACATAAAAATAATAATTAACTAGTCTTTCAAGACTACATTAAAATTATAATTCTTCTTACTCCCTTTTTAAAAGAATTTACCTTTTTATTTATTTATTCATTTATTTATTTATTTATTTATTTATTTATATGGTGCTGTGATTTGAACCAAGTGCCTCATCCATGCTAGGCAAGAGCTCTACCACTGAACTACAACCCCAGCTCCCTCTTATTCTTTATAGTACTTTTTGTTCAAATAAATTACAGCAGTTACAACACCTCACTTTTCAAAAATAAAATTGGCTTTATTCATGATTAAAGTCAATAATATAAAAACTATAATAATAACAAATAATAATAATAATATTACATTGTATCACAGGCTTTTCTTAAAAGGCTGGAGGACCATGAGTTCAAAGTCAGCCTCAGCAACTTAGGGAGGCCCTGAGCAACTCAGCAAGACCTTGCCTCTAAATAAAATATTAAAAAGGAATGGGATGTGACTCATTGGTTAAGTTCCTCTGGCGTCAATCCCTGGTACCACCCCCCCAAAAAAGCATTCCTTAGGATGCTCATTAGTCATGGGGAAGTGTTTTTTAGTCTTCAAACAAAAACAACAAAACACTCCATAGGATAGGATATCTCCATGTATAATGGTACTGATAGTAACTTCATCCCACATGACCAAAACACCTTTAGGTATTAATAATCTGTTTGAGAATCTGAAGACATATCATTTAACAACTTGGAATTTCTGCTGTCCTTCAGATCAAAACAGAAATGAAATATAGAAAAAAAATCAGTATATATCTGTTTCTGTCTTACAAGCCATAGGAGAAAAACTGACTGTAGTATCCTTCACTATATTTGCAAACTTATATTATGTGGGAACTCCAGTCATTTTCAGGTCCTTTTAGAATACATAGAAAATTGATATTGTGTACATGTGATTGCTAAGGAGCCCATGACACCTTGGTCTGAATTTATTGAGTAATTACATCTATTTCTCCTTACTTTCCTTTTTCTGATTGTTTCTGTAAATTAGGAAATATTTAAATATTTTCTAATGATCCTTCATTTTCATCCAGAAAAGTCAGTCAATATAACTACACATATTATTTAGATCCTACAGCCTAGTGATTGGAATGGTGCTTAAAAATACTTTAAAGTTAGAGTTCTTAATGGGGGCTGTTACCTTTGTTGTGGAGTGTTTCTTGATTCAGACATGTCCTGTGAACAGCCAGTACAGGACTGGTGCTTGGATGAGGTACTGGATGATACTGTGAGCAAGCAGTTTTAATTTTCTTACCACCTGATTAGTTTATCCTCTCAGCTTAATGTGATCATAATTATTTTTTCATAAATTCTTTTTTAATGGCTGGAACTGTTCTAATTCTTTTACATTCTTATGACCCTGATCTCTGCATAAACAACCTTGTAGGGTAGGTAACATGATCATGGTTTATAGACAGGGAAAATATAACTTGTTCAAGATCAGAAATTGAAGAGGAGCAGCTGAACTTCTATTTTAGAATTGTCTGATGGCAAAACCTAAGCACTTAACTGTTATCCTACATCATAACTACGGCTGCCTAGAACTCAAAGAGCCTGGTCTATGGGTCACTGATCACATGAATAGCTTTTCTTAGTGCTTGTCACCACTTCACACAGGCTGACCTTGTGGACCTCAACCTCACAACCATCTTGTGGCACTGACTTCAGAAGGGCAAAGATTATGGCTATAGATCACAAAGAATAGACCTGCTATTGAATCTGTATGCTGTATCAATTTATCTGCACAACCAAAGGGGTTTGCCATATCTCCTTTTGTCTAACTGGTAGTGTTGTCATAACAGTGTCTTTATACAGGATTAACAAGTAACTAATTTATTTACTTTGGTTGCCAATAAATAACTGTAGTCTGTTAATAATTGTGCATGTGTTTTATGTGGCTGTGTATATTTGAGACAATCTTACATTTCTGGCATCCTAGATGGGATCAATATTCCTTTATACTTAACCTTCTATTTTACTATATTTCCACTAACAAAAAGTAAATCACATAAAGAAAAGCTTAAGTATTTAAAATAATTTACCAGTATATTGTATAAGTGATACAGACTAATAAGTCTGAATCTTTTTTCAGTGTTACCTAAATATAAGTTTTTGTCCAATCTTAAATAAAAGAATAAACCTGACATGTATTTTCTTGCTTGAAAACATATCAGATCTTTCACAAATTCCATGAACTGTATTATGTTTATCTCTTCATATTTTTAACACTTTTAAATTGCTAACATGATGAAGGTAAGTTGTATCCTAATTTATCTTTTAGTGTATCAGAGTGCCAAACTTGACCTTACACATAGTAGATGCTCATTGAATGTTGTTGGCTTGATGAATAAATTAGTCTGTACTAGATTGAACAGATTTGCAGTCCTAAATTGTTCTTGCCATCATTTCACTCTGCATAATTAAGAAGTTTTACTGAGATGATTAAAAATGTGTTATTGAATTACTGGTGTAGATTCTAAAGCAGTGGGATAAAAAAGAACCTGAATATACCCCTATGAGGAAGCAATGAGAGTGTGTTTCTCACTGTAGGTACACCTAGTGGATTTTATGTGTGATTGAATTAATTTATTTCTCTTAGGAAGGTTAGATTTATGATTTCCATATGGCACTTTATAAGTTTATCTTTTACCCTTAACTCGCCAACTTATATTTTCCTATGATAAAAGTAATTAACTGTATATGAAAGTAAAAAGAAAAAAATTAGACACCCATAATTCTATCATCCAGATATAATCACCCTTAGTATTTCTGTTTTTAATTTTTTAATCTACATAATTTCATACTGTCTATGCAATTAATACCCTATCATAAAATTATCATTTTATAGATATTTCTATTGTTTTTATATTACATGAGATAGATTCCTGGAACTAAAATTACTGAGTAAAAATTTTGAACTTTGAGGTCTTGATATGTATATACTTTCTAGAAACTTACAATTTGCACTATCATTGGAAGTATATATAATACTATTTCATTAAGCCAGTGTCAAAATCATTTATCTATCTGTACTTTTAAGCAAGTGTTGTCAAGTAGAAATACTCACTTTAATACGTTGCTCTTGACAACTATGCTCAGAAATATATAAATTAAATATTGTATTTTGCTTTCAGAAAGAATTATGGAATTCTTGCTTTAGAGAATTCAGTTTGGAGGCTGCAGCTTACAATAGTTTCCTCCTAAACCAAATTATTTTTTGGTTCTGATTATAAACTACATACTTTTGTTTAAACTGGACTTAGTTTTCTATATTGATAACTACTTCACTGGAAGTTTTGTCAGTCAGTGTTTTGGGTTGAGGCATTAGGCATTATATCTGATGTAGTGTTAACATTCCTTCTTGTATCAATCTGTCTCATTTCTCTTCTCTGTTGTAACAAATTTAATGAGCATTCAAAATTTAGTTATGTTTATTTATGCATTTTTTTTGTGTGTGGACTGCTGTACAAAAGCACCTTCATTCCGTACCAATATTCTAGCCAAACTGAGTGCAAATGAGTCAGAGTAGTTTCATTTTAGAGAGCAGCAGTCATATTTGTATTAGGAAGGCAATAGTCTTGGATGAATACCAAAAAAAAAAAAATCATTTTTAAGTGTTTGCCTCGTCCTCTAGTGAAAGCATTTGCGTTTCAGAGGCCATGGTGAGTCTCAGTCCCTTGCTGGTGCCTGTTTTTGATAACATTTCTAAGAGGCTATATGTATTTGTGTGTATTCACACACATGAATTTAGTATGATCTGAAATATCTGATGAGAAATATATATATACATACATAATTTACCTTTTCTATTCACTGCAGTCTTTCCTACTTTTTTGCATAAATTGTCTCAACAAAGATACTAGATGTGACTCAGTAATTTAATTTTACTTATATGACATATTTGTTTTGCATTTCAGAGTACCAGATAAATTGCAAGTCTGTTGTGTCCCATAGCAGGTATGTATATGATTTACCTATAACTAAGTAAATCTGTGTATTAACTGAAAAATTACTACATTTTGTTTATTAAAATTCTTACAGATTTCCTAATATGAAAATGTTAATTTTTTAATATTGTACGTACAGATATTCACAGCTTCAAAGAACATTATATTTCATTCATACGTTGTATTTCATTTTATTGTAAGAATCAAATAAACATTTATAAAATTTGATGAGGCAGAATAATTTTAATTACAAAGCTTTCATCTTTGAAGATTAGATAGTATTTTATGGAACTGAACTATTAAAGCAACTGATGATGTGGGAACAGACTGTTACGGAACTACTGTGTTTTTGACATTATTGTTTTTCAAACTTTTTTGCTGTTTTCAAATTCATTTTCCATGGAGGTTGCTTTAGGTAAGGAGTGGTTGCAGATGTACTGTCTGCTGCACTGTCTCAAGCACTAGACAAATGGGAAAAAAAATGTTTGCACCTGTTTAAAATCTCAACCGTACGGTGTTGTGGTTCCTGGGCAACAGGCAGGAATTCTCAAAAGCTTGGTTGCACCTGCTCAATTGTTGCTTGCAGCTGTGTCAGATGAGTAAGTGCACAGAGAAGCTTGTTAGCAGTTTGGTTCTGCTGTTATGTATTTGTATTTTTGTACTACGATTTTGAAAGATACTTCCTTGATGTAGACCTTGAACTAGTACATTCATTTATTTTAAAACTCACTAATTTGGGCTTCCAAAATATTTCCTCTGAATCCTCTGTGTGTGTGTGTGTGTGTGTGTGTGTGTGTGTGTGTGTGTGTGTGTGTGTGAGTGTGTATGTGTGTATAGTCATATATATATGACTGCCCTGCCCTAGATAATGTGTATACTGGCATCTTCAAAGCATACCTGGGAGACTAGATCTCTCCAGATAACTGTGATGACTGTGTTGATAATAATCTTTGTCCTGGTAGAGACATTTTGTGTTTGGCTCGATTTCATCATGTTGGCAGCCCCACTATGTGAGGCTGGATGTAGTTATTGATCCATTTAGCTGAACAGATTTGAAAGCATTTGGATATTAGTGGACACATGGGGAATATTCAGAAAATTTAAGGGTATATTGTAAGATGATTTCTTGATTTGTGCATGTCTCTATTGCATTTGGGGCAGAAGTGAGGGAGAAATAAAGTGAAATTAAACAGCAATCCTAGAAAAGGGGCTAAAAATCCAGATGCAGATTTTGAGAATTGGATATTATCCTTGGATCAAATGCTAGATACCTGGTATTTTTCCTAAGTGTTACTAGTGGTGAGATTGTTATTATTTGTTAATGGTTTTATGTATCTTCTGACAAATATCTGTATTTTCAAAACAGGCAAGCTATTGTAGGCCACATTTTATACTAGCTAGATAAAATTCTATAAATGAAATACTTAGTAAATTTATTCAGTAGTCCTATATTCCAGATAGCGAAAACTTGTTTAGACAGTTTGCATTATTTTCCTTAACCTATTATAAAACACTAACAGTTTCCTATCAACATTTAGTAACAGAAATCTTTCTTGAAGCTGATATTTTTTTTTACTTTCATTGATCCATTTAGAATTCTTTTAATAAATAACCATGATATGAATTTAACCTCTTGGGAAGTAAGAATAGAGATACAAAAGTAAAGAGTATTGGCCATAGTCCCTTAATGCAATGCCTTGAACATAGTAGTTGGTCAATAAATGTTGAATGAATGCATATATGAATAAAACATTTCTGCTGTTCTATTAGAAATAGAGGGATAATGTCCTAGAAACTTATTACTTGTTATACATTTTGGATAAGCCTTGATGGACTTACTTTAGTTTTTATACTGGTGGATAGATAGAGATGAAAATACTGATAAATCCTGTTCTTAAAATGAGTCATTAATATATCAGAATTGATCCTTTGTTATTTTTATAAAGAATTAGAATAATAATATTTGCTTTATATTCATTTTTACTCAGAATGAGAAAAGCCTTTTTATTATCCCTATTATACACACAAGGCTGAGGCCTTAATGGTTAAGTTACTTGTCACCTTGGAAACTCTTTGCAGCATAGGGATAAACAAATCTTCTGTGTTATGTGACTAATGCCCTAACCTTCCTGAACACTCACTCTGCTTTCTTCCTCTCCTTATCTCTGTCTTACTAAAACACAAAAAATAAAATCCGTGTTGACTCTCTCGATTAGGTAAGATCAGAACATATAAAACATTTGTAGCTGTTTCACTAAGCAGAAATAATGTATCCTTTATTTACAGTATACATATTTATAATTATGGTTTCTAATTATACACCAAATTCCAACTATAAATACATAAAGTCATACAAAGGTAAATTTATAAATGTATAAGACCTGCTTTAGATAGGCACTTCTAGAGTTCCATTTTGGTAGCGTGATTCACTCTCCTAAGAATGGCCCATGTTGCAAAATGAGGCAATAACTACTGTAGGTAAACATCTTGTTAAGGCTTCAAAAATTTTTCTACCATTGACTGATGATAATCATGAGCACTTTTATGCTTGGAAGTACCTTTCCTCTGGGAACACTTTTTCTTTTACCCTTAATTTAAACCAGTGGGCAAGAAGTCAATATCATGGACATCATTTCTTCCTTCTGATTCTAGTGTAGTTGATTAAGCTATATCACTATATTAGTCTCAACATGAGAATTTAACAGTTAAGCCACCATATGTATTAGCTAGAATATTTATCATTAAACCAGACAAATATTAGCAGCTGCTTCAGTGGTCTGTACCAGAATAACTGTGTGGAATCTCAAAGATAAACTGCCAAGCCCTAGAATTCCTCAGCCTAATTGCAGGTTTCTGTGTGACTTCAGGATTAAAGAAATAAAGGAAGTCAATCCACATTTATTGAGAACATAGCATGCCTAAATATAATTTCTTTCTTTCCTCCTTCCATCCTCCCTCCTGGCCTCATTTCCTGTCTTTCTTTTACTGTATAAGGTAAACGGGATGCCTACTGTTTGCTAGACACAGTGACAGGCTAAATGAATAAAAAAAGTACTTGTTCTCAAAGATCAACCAGTCTAGAGAAAGACAAAGATATGTCAAGAGGATTCTTTTGAGCATCACCAATTATTATTTAGTATGGAACTGGTCACATGTCTGTTCTTTTGTTTCCTCATCTGTGAAACTAGAAACATTATCTACCGTATATTTTAATGTCTCGAGAGATAGATAACATGCTACTAGTAAAATCCATTGTTTGACACATAGCAAACACTCAATAAGTCTTAGCTATGCTAAATTTTCTATCACTGCCACTACTACCAACATGAAGACTGCTCTAAGATACTGAAGAGTTCCATCCAATGTCTGGGAGCAGACATTGTATTCTGAACATTTTTGCATAGATTGCCTCCAAAATTCTGCCCAAAGTTACAACTGCTTTTATGGATTTAGAAGAAATTTTAGAAATTGTCAATCAGTATACTAAATCTAAAAGACTCTCATATACTCTCTTTGTCATTTTTCCCAAATTTTAATTATGGTCAAATACACACAACAGAAAATTTACCATCTTAATCCTTTTTAGATGTTTAGTTGAATGGTATAAAATACATTCATACTATTGTACAGCCATCACAATCATCCATCTCCACAACTTTTTAATCTTGTCAAACGAAAATGCTATACACATTTAAAAATAACTCCCAATTCTGGCCTCCCTCTGTGTGCTGCAACTCCCATTCTACTTTTCATCCAAATGATTTTGACTTTTGTTAATTAAATAAGGGAAATCACACAGTATTTATGTTTTTGTATTTGCCTTACTTCATTTAGTGTAATATCCTCAGAGTTAATCCATGTTGTAGTACAAGTCATAATTTCCTCCTTTTTAAAGGGTGAATAATATTTCATTGTATGGATATTCCATATTTTGCTTATAATTCATCTGTCAGTGGATATTTGGATTGCTTCCACATTTTGATTATGCATAATTCTTCTATGAACACAAGTGTACAAATATCTCATTGAGAACCTGCTTTCAGTGGTTTTTAAATATATACCCAGAAGTGGAATTACTGGATCATATGGTAATTCTCTTTCCCATGTATTCTTATGCTGAGATTACTTTCATCTCAATTGATTGGAATATTTTAATTTGTGTCTGTGAATGACATTGGTTTCTTCATAAGGAAAATAGAATGAGTTAGGTTCAGCAAGAAAATATCTACTAGCTGAGCTCATGCTTTAAAGGAGCCTATGAATGCCTTAAATAGATCAACATCTCAAATGCTAATGATGTTTTTAGAATATCTGGATTTTAACTCTTTTGATCATGTTTGAACTTAGGAGTTTTGAATTCTAACTGGCTACTGAAATCTGAGCTCCAAAATTCATTAGCTGTGTGACCTGATCAAGGTTGCCTAAGCTTACTAAGTTTCAAGTGTTCAGATTTATGATATGGTAGGAAAAACACTTGTTTTATATTGATGTATGTAAGGATTAAAGTAGTTAGGTATAAAAATATTTGTAGTGCAATATTTACTAATATTCTCTGCATGATAATTTTTTTCTCTTTCTTGTTAAAATATTAAGTTGTTATAATAGGCAGTATAGGAATTTGAAGGAAATTTGGTATTCATTTTTTGGCAGTTAATTTTGGTAATGTTGTGGCTTTTATAAATACTGTGGAATATCTCAGTTCATCATGTAGACTCATAATGTCTAGCTATGCTTGTGTTCACCTCAGTGTCTATTTACTATGGAAGAATATCCTCCAATGGAAGTTCTGTTGATGCAACCCCAGATAGCTTTCACCCCTCTTTGGTTTCTCAAAACCAATCTCTTAAAAATAATCAATCAAAGAACCCATATTTTCATTAAATATGGTTCTCTTGGCAAGGTTGTCACAATCTAAGCAGCTTCAAGTTTAGTGCATTTAAGTGCCAATGACTAGATAGCTATATAAGGTTTCTTTTTTCTTGAGAAGGAAATTAGCATGGTAAAATATCCTGATGCCCTACAACGCAAACTCCCTTAACAGGAGAAAGGATTTGTGAATTTATATGTATGATTTTCCCTTAATTATCTTTAATAAAATCTAGATGATCTAAATTATAGTAAACCATTTTCCTCTGCCAGGCTGCTTAAGTTGCAGCAGTACCTTCTTGAACAGCAATCAGAAAAGGATTCCTTAAAAGTAAGGAGAATAGCACTAGGTACATGGATCTGATCATTACTTACCAAAAGTTATAGAGGTGATGTACATAATGTCAAATCAACAGTTTTTGACATGATGAACCAAGACAGACAATGATAGTTAAATTTTTACTTAGTTGGGCATCAGCATGCTAAAGCTTTATCACAGTCTTAAGGGTGTACTACAGTACCTCAAACTAAGCATCTTAAATAGACACATCCTTTCTTGGGTTTAGAAGTCTGAAATCAGCATTCTGGGAGTTGAGAGAGAGGGATCTGGTCTAGGACTTTCCTTTTGACTTGTAGTTAGCTGTCTTTTCCCTTTGTCTTTCTCCCTTAGTGTCTCAGTGTTCAGACATCTCCCTTTTTATAAGGGCATCAGTCATATTGTATTAAGGTCCACCCAATAACCTCATTTTAATTTGATTAAGTCTAAAATGGCCTGCCTTCTCCAAAATAAAATGACATTTTGTGGTACTGGGGATTGGGATTCCAGCACTTTTTTGGGGTGTAGGGTGCGATTTGATACATAATGACTGGGTTAATAGTTAACATTTGAGTGACTTTTATATTCCAGACATTTATATATATTATTGATAATGCTTATAACATTTGTTAGATGTTATTTCCCTCATTTTCCAGGTGATAAAATGGCATGTCAGAGAAGATAAGCAATTTGTCCAGTCATACAGCTAGTAAATATTAAATGTTGGCATTTGAACCCAGTATTCCATGCTGCTTTTTTAATGGATAAGCTTCATAACAAGTCCAAAGTCAAAAGTGGAAAAAATATTTCGAATATTTAAGATTGTGTTTTGGATTTTTGTTTTGTTTTATTATTAGGGCTGTGCCAAAGCACATTTCACCCTTTAAAAATGGTACATTATATAAATTACATTATTGCCAAAATGCCCAATCATTGAATGCCTATAAATTCTACAAATTCACTCCTAATGTTTTTTTTTTTTTTTGTTGTTGTTGTTGTTGTTTGCTGACAGTTATCTTTGAAAGCTTAGTGTTTAAGCTCTCCTGCACCTGAGGAAGCTTTTGGATAGGATGAATTCTGAACATAGACTGCATGAGTTGATTCTGGCCCCCATTTATGTGGATGGCACTGAGAGCCAAGTCATGCTCAGAGTCTGCTACTCAGCACATGTGCTTTCTGCTCTCCTTTCCCCCCAATCTTTCTCTCTCTCTTTCCTCCTACCGTCATCTTATTTTATTTCTTCACTTTTACCAGGTAGTTTGTGTTTTTTGCTTTTATGCAATTCTTGCCACAGTGATAAACATTGAAAGGGGATGGGTGTGAATGACAAAATCTCTGTTTATGCACAAGCTAGTGCTCTTGTAGGTGTATCACCTGGCCACAGCCTTATTGTTACTCATTTGCTCTAAGGAACAAGGGGCATTGTGTATCTTGTATAAGTTTGCCATCTTACAAACATTTTTTTTTCTCACATTTAAGTTTTAAAGTGAAACCAACTCATGACCCAATTTCACTAATAATTCTCTAAAGTAACCCTTGTATTCATTTATAAGGTTTTTTTCCACCCACTGTCTTCTAGCCTGGTTTAAAATTTTTATATATGTACTTTTAAAAAATTGATTAGCTGGAGAACTGCCCATTCTTCTGTGCTGTATAATAAGGATTTAAAAACTGCACACTGAATTCTGTATAGTGTAATTAAAACTGACCCACATTTGGACCTGAGTACACCAGGACTTAGCCAAACTTGCCATGAGCTGAGTTCTGGTGGCAGATGGGAACTAATGAGGACACACTCCACTCCAGAATTTCCCAGCTGCTTGGCCCCTTTTTGTACAAACAAGGTTTGGAGCGAAGTCCGGATCCCAAGAGCATGTTCTGTAAATGTGCTGTACCCAATGATTTGGGAAACGTTCTTACAAAATCAGGCTGTTTCAAAGTGTCCTGAAGACCTCAGTCCCTGTATAATTTAAAACATTAAAAAAAAATCAAAGTTAACTTTTGTGCTCTTTCTAACCAATTTTTAATTTTACAGTGAATAAAAAATTGTATTTCCCCCGTCTTCTCCTATGCCTGGCAATGGAATGATCACTTACATCAAACCTGGAGATTGGAATGTAGTTATCTCAGGGAGAGTTGTGTATCAGGATAGACTATGTTTCCTTGCAACCTATGGATCTCTTCAACTGGTTTGATGTCCTGGGACTATTCAGGCAGATGTAATTGAATCAGTTTGAAGCAGCTGTAGCTGGCATGTGGTCTCTCAGATTGCTAGCACCTGCTTGTTTTTTTGCAACTCACTAGAGTGAGAAAAGTGCCAAAACCAGCATTGGTCTTGGAGCAGATAAAGCACTCCATATCTTACATTCTATTCTCCTCCCAGTCTAGCCACATCATCCTGGTGCCTGAATTAATAAAACCCCCTTTTTATAGTTAGGTCTGAGGTATACTTCTCCTTCCCATTTTTCTCAGTATTCAAATTCTGACAGTATTGACCATGCTTCAGTAAATAAATAAATAAGTAGTATAATGATGATCAGGTGGCTTTGGGGCTCTCTTATCATTAGACAACTGGATAGCCTGTGGTTTGCAGAATCATTTAAATGAACACACCAAATTCATTTGCTGTTCCAGCACAGTCTTATTGGCACAGAGAATGAGTAGTTAATGTATAACAAACTGTGAGCTGTTGTGGAATATGATAAATACACTTCTTTAGCAGGAGGGAATGTAAAATGGACCTGTTTCTCTAATGCAAGCTCAAAACTAATTGACATGGATTTCTTCAACACATACTATGTGAAAGAAGATACAATATTATAAAATGGGATAATAATCCAAGAATGTAAATATGTAAGATATATCTTAAAAGACATATTTTTTGAAAAAGGTTTAAATCTATTTTAAAACCACCTTTTCTTTTTGTTACATTTTGTCATATGGCATAGGATAAAATACTTAACTCTTAATGTTGTCAGTATCCTAATATTTAATTTGAATTAGGATGATAAAGAACATATTTACTGAAATTTATGGTTTATGTTACAAAGTTTCTATGAAAAGGTTTTAATTTATTGATAATATTTTGAGAAAAGTTAAGTAATAGTAATAAGAGCAAACTCTACAAAGGTTATTTCATTATCAAAAGCAGCTGCCTATTTTGCATGGCATGGCTAGATGCAATGGATATAGAAAAGAATCCGTGGTCCCTGGATACAAGAATTTTACAGTATACTTGAAGGCACATGATATACATTTTTTTTTAAAATAGGAAAATAAGGCAATTTAATTAAATAAATGCCCTAGAACTGATGGTACCACCCCCCTTTCACTGCTCATGAAAGACAGCACCAGCAGTGGGACATGCATATAATTCCAGTGGCTGGGGAGGCTGAGGCAGGAGAATCACAAGTTCAAATCCAGGCTTAGGAAGTTAGTGAGTCCCTGTCTCAAAATAAAAATATAAAAAGTGCTGGGGATGTGTCGCAGTGATTAAGCAGCCCTAGGTTCAATAGCTCCTACCAGGAAAAGAAGGAAAGAAAGGAAGGAAGGAAGGGAGGGAGAGTGGACCAGTCCATTGTGATTTTCCCTACTCCCTGCTACTAAAATAGAACTGGACCTCTGAATCATCCTGAAGATATTTTCAACAACATTATCAATTGATGGACGTTCCAGGTAAGATGAAGCTCATTTATTATTGCTTAAAAAAATCATTAAGTGCTAGAATTATTTAGTTGAAGCAGAAGTCTCTGTGAACCACTGTAAGTGAATCACCTTGAGGTGGAATACATTGAAATGTATTGAATATACATGGAAATATAGGACTTAAGCTATTAGAAAGGAGAAGGTTAAGCACTGTGAAGCTAGGGAGAAATATAAGCAAATGATGGGAATTGTATGGTACAAAGATAATGAATTGGTCTCATTTGTAAATAAATAAATGGTTATGTAATTATTAGTTCAGTATTTCCTCTGCTACATTATAAACTTTGTGAAGTATTATATTAATTTTTACATAAAATATCTCTTTTCAGATATCATTATCAGTGACTACTGTCTGAATTTGGTCTTCCATGTGTTTCTATAGGTTCTTATTTCTTTCCTTTCTGTAGACAATGCACCTCCCAATTTGGTAGGATCTTCTCACTGCCAATAGTCTTTGTGAAGAACTGATGGGGAATTCAAGGAGGATTTTGTGCTTTTATACATTTATATAAATAATAATCTTTTTAAAAGCTGATTTGTATTTTTATGAATACTATGGCACTAGCAACGCTTACTTGGGATAAAGTCTAATTTAACCATAGTTTATAAGAATTTTCTACATATCCCTTGTTTTGAGGAATAAGACCAGGTATCAAAATGTCTATGAAATGGTAAGCAGCCCTCTTTGTTCTTTTAGGCTAAGTCTCCTCATCTGTTAATTAGAGGTGACATTATACAAAAGCATTCTGATGTTAAAATTAACTCTTTCTCTTCTATTTGCAATCATTATCATAATTTGGTTCTGAAACATATAATAAAATATTGTCTACTGTATAGATCCTTTTTCACTATCACTTTTATTACTTTCTCTAGCTATTGCAGGTTTACTCTTCACTTAGAATATAGCAATATACATAGCTAAAATGAAGGAAGAAAGAATTCAAAAAAGACTCCATATTCTAGTTTTTGCTAATATTTGCTTTTGAGTCATTTGCTCCTCAATAATAATTCTCTCATTTGTAATATAACTGCTGAATATTAATAATTTATATATTTAATGTATCTGCTAAACTGATCCAAAATTAAAATATTGCCTTTTGTGGTTCATTTATTTATTCATTCACTTCTTCATTTAATGCAAATTGTTCTAGCTCTTAACACAACTGCATTCGCTTTCCACCTAGTTGTATATATGACTTTGGCAATTGCCTATGTCCACATCTTACTGAATTTACAAAGTGTTAGGAGATCAATATTTCAGAAAAATAAAATAAAATTTGATTACATTCTCTGATTTGTAAGAACTATTTGTTCCCACATTCACAGTATTTGGGGACTTGATCATAAGTTTGACTAAAATTTATTAACTGCAGAAACAATGTCACATATTAATAGTCACCTCTTAGGTTAAAAAGCCAAGAGAAAAAAATAATAGTTGATATTTGTAGTTTTCTAGAAGGTTAATTCCTTCTTTCATTCTTTCCTTCTTTAAACATATAATATGTAATTATGAATGTCTCTATCATCCTTGTGATTTGGGGATATTTAAGAAACTTTATGAATAAATTTCTAATTTTCTAAATTACATGAATTCTTATATATTTAGGGTAAAAATGTGTGACTAGATATTTCTTCGCACAAAACATATTTTCTTTAAAATATTTTATCTTTTCACACTCTTACTCATTTTTTGATTACACTCATCAAAACAGGGTTATACTAGGTAGGTGATGATTTTTTTTAAAGATTAAAAAATTAAATAAATTTAAACCTTCCAAATTTTTAGATTTAAGTGATTGTGTCTCATGATGATATTTATGATAAATATAGAACATGAATAGGTGAACTGAAAATTAAATTAAAATGTTGCTTTTAAATGCCTTAAATTTATGTAGCAAGTAGGATAGCTGAGTTCAGTTTTATTTAAGAAATGGTTAATTTTGTACATCAGGAAACAGTTCAAGCATAATCTTTAATCATGTTAGTCTGATGCCCCAGGCAAAGCAATGTATACTTATTAGAGCCTTTGCCAGTGTCAGGATAGTGTATACCCCAGGCCAAAAAAAAAATTGATTCTTCTCCTGTTAATTTGTCATTTGATATCATATTTAAATTTCTATTGATCAAAAACAGGTGTATTCACTTTTCAGTACAGTCGTTCAGCAACATAAATAATTTTTCATTTGATGACTGATTTGAATTATGTCCAATTAAATAATTTCAGGCATAACTTTGCTATTGATTATATGGCATTATAAAATATTTATTAATTATTCACATCAATGTGCAACTTGGGGTATTTTAAATATAAATCTATTTTTATAAAAGTTTTTAAAAATGACTAATACTAGCTTAAGAACACATTCTTGCTTTGTTGAAAATATGCAATTAGAAGAAGTTATATCACTTTTTGAGGACATCTCTATTGGTCTTTAGAGGAACAACTCCAAGTAGAGGGCAGTACACTCCTTTCAAGGCTGACTTACTACTGCCAGCAACCTCTCAGTACAACCTCTTTGTTTTCTCATTGATTGCTCTTTGCCCTGTGTGCTCAGATCAGTTGGAGAAGTTGAGGTCACCAGTCATACCTATGAAAATGTTATACCCTCTTCCTATTTTTTTGGCCCTGGGGAATGTATTGAGCATGCACTAGTTACCTAGGACTGTTGGAATCAGTTATCACAAAATGAGTGGTTTAAAAGAACAGAAATTTATTCTCTCATAGTTCAAGATACGATAAATCTAAAATCTGGGTACGGTAGGGCCACATTCCCTCTGATGACTCTAGATGAGAATCTTTTCTTAAACTTTTGGTGATTCTAGGCTTTTATTGGCCTTAGGCACCATCACTACAAACTCTGCCTTCACATTTGCATGAATGTCCCCCAATGTGTGTCTCTGTGTCCTCTTCTTTCTCTTAGAAACTTGCAAACTAGAAATTCTTGATTTAAGGTAAGTTCTCTTTAGAACTTACCTTAAATCAAGAATAATTTAATCTCATCACATCTGCAAAGACATTATTTCACAACAATGTTATATTATGAGATCCAGGGTGGATATGCAAGTTTTAGAACCCTAGTCACACTCAACCTATTCTGAAGGGTAATTTAATTTTATAGTAATTAACTATGGAAGACTTCTTTACATACTAATACCTCATTTTTCTCTCTATAGTAGAAAAGCTTATTCTGATTTGTGTTTACAGAATACCTGTTGTGTGATAACCTTGGTATTTTTTGTGTATTTAATCGAATTATGAGTCATTTTCCCTAATACTTTTTAAAACTACTGAAACTTCTTTTCATCACAGGTGATAGACTTGAGACATCAAAGAGATACTAAGAGAGTTCTAGTCACTCTGCCAATGCAGTGGTAAATTAAAAACTGACCTTGGTATTCTCCAGCTTTTCTGTGACTTCATGTGTGTTGAGACGCTCAATATACTTTTATAGTCCATAGTATTTTAGATAACTTTACCTAAATCATAAGTTACAGAAAATATTTTTCATAATGATCTTTTGATACTGTAACTTATGCAACTGAAATTTGTTGTCAAAAGTATTGTTCTATAGGATTGCCTGTTGAGTCAATGAGGTAACCTAATCTCTGTATTTAGTACCAGCCAGGTCTTTATTAAAGACTACATAAGCAAGTATACATCCATTACATGATCCCTAGAAGCCTATCCTATGTGTCCACTTAAGATTGGAAGAGCCAGGCCTGTCTCCAAGAAGTTACTTTCTAACTTTATGTAGCCAGGGGAATGGCTGAAAGATGATTTCTACTTCTACAAAGTTGATTCTAAATCTATTGGAAATGTTTTCTTGTCTTATAAAAAAAATGAGTAGACTTCTATTAGGACAAAGATGGTCAGAAGGAACACAGAGTGAAGTAGAATCATTTCTAAAATAATTAGAACATAATTGGAAGTATTTGTTGGCCCTTTCCCTCATGATTGTGGAATATTACAGAGTGTTTCCTTTAAGAATGGAAAACAAACCAATAATTTGAATTTTTAAATAGATAATTAATAAAGTGATTATATGAATTATTATAAGTCTTATCTACTGAATAATTCCTTTAGGTTTGTAGCTCTTTTGGTGCACTTCTGTTCTGAATAAAACAAAAATTAAAATTAAAATTAAATAATGTCTGAAATAGTATAGTTAAATATGAAAATGTGATTTTCTTAATACAAAACTTTTTTTGCACCCAAAACACATTAATGAAATTGACCTATTCTAGTTTTCTTGTTCTAGAATGAAAGAGAAGAAAGATACTGTACCCTATAGTGCTAATATGGTGGTAGGGATGGTAGTGTGTGTATATATGGGCGTGTGTATGTTTGAGCTAGGCAGAACTGAATTTAAATTCTGTCTCAGCTGTTCCCTGGCTACATCAAGTTAGAAAGTAACCTCTCTGAGATGGGCCTTGCCCTTCCAATCCTTTGTAGACACATAGGCTTCCAGGGATCATTTAATGGATGTATAGACACTAAACAAATTAACAAATTTATAAATAAGATGTGTAGACAGTGGTAGGTGCTAGTCATGAAATACAATAGAAAAAAAAACAGGATAGAGAGTTACTGGGAATAGGGAATGAAATAATGACTGACCTTTCTGAGGAAATATTATTCAAACACCACAACATGAATAATATAAATTAACCAGGGCTGGGGATGTGGCTCAAGTGGTAGCGCGCTCGCCTGGCATGCGTGCGGCCCGGGTTCGATCCTCAGCACCACATACAGACAAAGATGCTGTGTCCGCCAGATACTGAAAAATAAATATTAAAGTTCTCTCTCTCTCTCTCCCTCTTTCTCACTCTCTCTCACTCTAAAAAAATAAATAAATAAATAAATAAATAAATAAATTAACCAGCCAGGGAAGGTCTAGAATATAAGAAATCTCATGTCTAGATTCTCACAGGTTGGGGATTGTACATCCAAGGAGCATGTGTTAGAGTATCTGTGGCAAAGGAGGCATGTCCTATCTGTTGATTAATACATTGGGGCAAACAGTTGATTCTCCTCTTTTTCCTAATGGTAAACATGGCAATAATAAGCAAGTGGGCATGGATTAAAGATGCTTAGCCATATCTCCTTGAAATATTATGAACTTCTTATTTGTGAAAGCAAAATAAATTTGACCAAAATGGTGGGATTGGATTAATTGTTATTCTTACCTCTCTATGGCAATTCTGTTGTCTACTTTGAAACCAGGAATTGTTAGATGAACCACAGTGATTTTTGAATCATCTTTTCTCCCTAAGGTAAATCATCCTTTAAAGTAATAGTATTATTATTTTTTTCTCTTTTTAATGCATATCAAGACTGAAAATGAAAATTGAAAGACCAATAGAATATTATTTGATTTAGGATTTTTTTCTTTTTGTTTATTTTAATTTTTTAATTTGTAGGGTGTTTTTCAGTATTAATCTTAATAGTAGCCCAAGATTCAACATACTTTAGGAACATGTATTACCTATCCATTTGAATTGAACACAGAAAATTTGTTACACCATGTCTACTTTCATCCTTAAACAGAAATTTCTTCAAATGCTTCATTCAAAATTAAATTATTTATCCATATCTAGACAAAAATATGTAGTGGTAAATTATTGAAATTGATGAAATTTTATTGAATTTTCTTGAGTTTAATATATCTAATCAACATTGCATTCACCTTGTTATTATTTTTTTGATTTCTTGATGCTATAAAAGATGACAGTATTACTATGATCCTAGCTGGTACTATAAGAAGAAGTGCATGAGTAAATAGACAGTCTAGTAAGCATTTGAAAAACAGAGATGAATAACATTTTCAGATATGGTTAAGCTTTCAGGTGAGAGGCTTTAATTTTCTTTCACTAGAGAAATTAAAAAGTTCTCTGACATACTAATTTACAAACCAAACTATGGAGTTATTAACAACACACCATTGTTAAAAGTTACGCCATTGAATCTTACCAAGGAAATTCCTTTGACTATGTTCTTATCACAAAAATGGAAAACAGAAATGGAGGAAAGGACTATTTGCTTTCCCAAAAATACCACAATGTACAATTTCCACCATGTAATTTAGATGGCCATAAAAATTGTCATCCAGTTTGTAACTGAGAGATATTGTGTTTTTTTAAATCTATATATCAAGAATATTAACTCAAAATGGAAAAAAGGCCATTACACCAAAGCCTCAAATATGACAAAACAAACAAACAACAACAACAAAACACAAGATACTGAGTATTTCTAATAACATGTAAGAAAGAACACCATCAACCTTTTAGGTGTGCTGTGGCAATATATACCTTAATTATATATCTGAATTATAAAGTAATTTTGACATATTGTTCTATTGTTTTAATTATGTCATATAAAGGAGAGCATACAGAAGAATAGAATCAGCCCCTGATTTGGGCTGTGCTTGTGAACTGTCAGAGAGTGAAATATATAAGCAAAGTTTCTCTATTTAGTCGTGGTTTGCATGTTTCAACACATTAACAAAGCTAAACTGCAGAGACCTGGAAGCACTACTTGTGCAGAGCTATTGTCCTTATTTAATATATTCAGCTTGCTTAAAATTTCACAATAATATGTTATTTGCTTTTTGTTTTAAAGACATGGCTATAGCCTGCATACAAAATAGAAATCTGTTCATTTTAGTAGCTATAAAAATTACTATTTGCCCAAAATTAATACTTAAGTCCCCCAAAAATGTTTCAAACATTCCATGTTGGATTATTTATACATGAAAGAATATACTGTTAGGACTATAAGAAAACTTACAGATTATATTTTCAATTAATTCAGTTATTTCACTGATAAGGAAGTGGGAACCCAGTGAAGTCAAATAATTTCTAAAGCTACAGAGTGAAGAGTGGAGTACCTTTTACTTCTCTACAGTGTACTCTTCACCATTTAACATTACACCAAACAGTTTTTTGATGTTTTAATTTTATTTTTAATATTTTTTAGTTGTGGATGGACACGATACCTTTATTTAATTAATTTACTTATTTTGATGTGGTGCTGAGGCAAGGACTCTGCCACTGAACCACAATCCCAGCCTACCGTTTTTATTTTTAAAGTTTAAATGATATGCAAAGTTATAAAATAAAAAATATTGTCTTTATGAACTTATAATAAAATTCAACAGAGATAGACAGGTTCAAGAGTATGCATGTAGAGAAATCTATCTACTTTATATTAAAAATAAGGAATCAAATTGTTTGATTTATTTTCTTTTCTAAGTGCTGTATATTAAATATTTTCTGTATTATAGAGATTTATACTATAGCAAATTATATCTTCTTTTTGTTAACAACTGCCTAATATTTCTATTTTATGGATATAAAATAATGTATTTACCACTGTCTCATTTATTGACATTTGGTTATTTCCAATTTTGCTGCTGTTCAAAAAATACAGTAAATAGCTTTGTATTTATTTTAATATGTTCATAGAATAATTCTTACATGTTTATATAATCAAAATTTTGATAGCTATAAAAATTTGGCTTTTAAGAACATTGGTTCTAATATATTTTTCTAACAATAGTATATGCAGTTTTCCCAAGTTTCATCAATAGTGAGTTTTAACCAGTATTTTTCTATATGGAAAAATGAATACTATATTTCATTGTTTTTATTTGGATTTCCTTATTATGAATCAGATTAAATAACATTTTAAAAATTCATTGGCAATTTTTGTTTCTTTTTCTATAAGTTGATTGTTAAGTACTTTTTGATTTTTTAAACTGTTTTTAAATTTTTTATTGATTTGTAATCTTTGGCCTGGCATAGAAAGTAATTTTTTTCTGTAATATGTGTTAAAAGATTTCTGTGATTAATTTGCAATTTAACTTTTTCTAGGGCCTTTTTATGTAGTTGCATTTGTCAAGCATTTACTATATATGAATTTAAAAATCATATATATTAAAAGTAAACCCATGTTTTCTTCTAGCACATTTATGGTTTAGTCTCATTTCGTAATTGTGTCTTTGATTCAACTTAATTTGTATGCTGCATATTTTTTAAAAAAATCATTAACAGGGTTTTTTTGAGAATTAAAATGAAAAATTTTCTTTTTTTATTTGAAATAATTCTTTTATTATCCCATGAACTCCTTTGGAAGGCAGAGATCAGCCAAAAAAAGTATTAGACTGAGAACTGAAATGTCAAAATTGACATATTTTTTCTTTATTTATCAATCACTAATGCCTATTGTTTAAGACATAGGAAAATCCCAAGAAACTCTCTTACTTATAAGAATAAATTATTATATTTTGATTGTCTAAGCAATGATTAAATCAGTGAAAGCATCATAGAATAAATCAAACCCCTAGTGAGATACTTTTAACAGTAAATCCAGTTCATATGTTAATGTTAATTTTACTTACTTAAGAGAAGCACTTACTTATCAGTGAGACCCTATAACTATACAAATGAAATCAAAGTGTGAAAGTTGGTAATTTAAGCAGGAAGCTATAGCCAGGTGATAAGTAAATTTATTTGTTATCTTGAAAAGTTCACTTCAAGTAGTCATCATTATTAAAAGGCAATTATTTCATATGGTTTTTGTTAGCTTAAAAAATAGCTCAGAGACTAAGGATTCTGATAACTGATGTGTTTGTAAGGGCTGTAAATAAGTGAAGGTTCCATTCATTTGAAAGGCTTAATATTTAGCAACGAAAGAACATTATCCAGCTTAATATCTATTATATTTATGATTGCAGTTGATAAAAGAGGGAAGTAAGGATAAGTGAAATATGATGGGGTAAGAGATAAAGAATGTCATTTAACTTTTTTTATAAATTTCACTTTATTTTTAATGAGTGATTTTATATTCTAAAAGTAACACTATTTGGATATCCTAAAATTCAGAAAGAAGACAATGAAACCATTCTCGATATTATAAATATCACTGAATCACTGAAAATTTTATTGTTAACATTTTGATGTGTATGTGTAAGTATACATGGAAAAACATAGGACTATGCTGCACACATGGATGTGAATTGGAATTTTACAACTAGCAATATACTATGAACATTTGTTTCTGTTAGTATACTAATAATATTCTGTGACCTGATTTTTTATTGATTATATAGTATTCCATAGAGCGGATGTGTTAAAATTTACCTAGTCAGTCTCTTATTCTTGCCCATGAGAGTTGGTTCCTTTTTTTTCTCTCCATTAAAAATAACCTCTGAGGAATATCATTGTGAAAACATTTTTATAAATATCTTAGTCATATCTTTTGTATAAATTTATATAAGTAGATGGGTCAAAGATAAGTCCATTTTGAGCCCTTTGATGCATTTAAGCTATACCATTTTCATGTTGCTATTTCCGTGCCAGCAGTCTCTGAAAGTATTTGGTCATATCCCTATCAGTTTGGGGCATAAAACTTTGTGTGGCTCAAAGAAAAGCTCTCAGTGGTCTGAGGGTAATGAGTACAAAGAGGTGGAAAGAGGTCAAGCAGAGGTAAGTGATGTTTTTGCAGGCTGCCGCAGGCTATGAAGAACAGCTTTCTCAAAAGTGAACTAGTATTTTCAAAGATGGCCCAGACCCTGCCTGTTAGCTTGGCACAAATGAAATATCCTTGTTTTCTTTAAGGCAGTGGCCTAACCCTTCGAGCACACCCCATGTATTCACTGATTGCAACCACTTACTCATACTAATCATTGCACACAGAAAATACATAAAAGATTTGTATTCATCACTCACTATGTTTTGCTACTCAAGTGTCATGAAACATTCAGGGTATATTAACTGGCAAATGCACACCTGGAATATGTTACTTAGCTTTAGAAATTGCTAATTTAAAAAAATCAAATATTTAATTTTGAGGAAAAAATCAGTTTTGGATTTTGAGCATATATATCATCTTTCATTTTGGCCCAATTAATCCAGCAGGTGTGTGTAAATTAGGTCACTACTTTGTCACCGTGGTAACATGTGTTGGGGAGGTAGATCTTAACCATCTCCAGCACAGGTGATGTTGGCTGAGTTAGTATTAAGAGCTGCTTTAGAAACAGATACAATAGAAATTAATATGTTGAATGTAAAATATCAGTCTGGTTCTGGGTACCAACAGTTAATACTCTAACATGAAAACAAGTACTCCTTTAAATCTGTATTAATAAAAAGTCCAGTAACCTTTAGAATCAGAAATTCCATGTAAAACTTAACTGACAATCTCTGGAATGGCACACACTACAGCAGTCTTGAGGTAGTGATCTCATTTCCTCATGGAGCAATGGAGTCAGAGGTCCCCTGGTCAGGTTCTCTAGAATTTAAGCATGTTTTTAGAAATAAGCCAGAATTTTTAAATAGTCATTGATTTCCTGACTGCATACTCTAGTGAACATTGCCTAGGATCTATTCAACAGGTAGAGTTGTTTTAAAGCACAGTATGTAATCTTTTCTTTTTCATGGCTATTTTTGATCAATATTCATAATCGCTTCTGGGTTAAGAAGAAGTTGGCAGAGTTGGTCTATGCCAGCACTCCAGCACTGATACTGTCTCTAACTCAGGCTTCTTCTCACCAGGTGGAAAATCAGACATGCTTCAAGATCGCTAGTAGAGATTGTGCAATCTGTTTGGCTGTGCAAGGTTCCAAATCATGTGGGCATTCTGCAGTCCCACAGAGTGGTAGAATTTCTTCACTTATCACTGACAAGTTCACACCTCTTTTGGTCATTAAAATTGTAAATATGCATTATCAGATGCAGAAAACAGGCCAAATTAATGATATGAAATATATTTCTTAGGCAATGCATTTTCCATGACCATTTTTGTACCTGGGTGTGAGAGGTATTTCCATTTAGCCTGTGGTGCCAATTTATATGTGGCATTATGATTTTTTAATTGCCCTCATGTCCCACCTTATATTCATATCATAAGTCATCATTTCTGAAGCATTTTTGTATACCATACTTTTTTTTTGGGGGGTGTTATTTTACACGTGACATTTGAGAAACTTGAATCCCCCTAGTATTTATTTTCAGTTGGTTTTGACCGCAGCTTTATTACTTATTTCATGTGTTTTCAATGGTTAATATTTACAAAACACTGAACAAACTCTTCAAGATTGCTTTCCATAATCTCCCCCTCCATGCATTAAGGATGAGAGGAACTGAGAAAGGAGGCATAGTGATTCACCCTGTGTCACAGAGTATGTGAATTCACTTTCATAAGAAAATCAAGGGTCCCTGCTTCTCAGGTTTGCTTATTTTTTTTTTTTTAATCTCCCATGAGTCATGCAGGTTTGGAGCCTTACAAAGGGAAAGCATGGCTGAGTGAAGAAACAGTTGTATCAAGTACTCTTTTACCTCAACTTCTTTTTTACCAGATACTCCCTCCCTATGTTCAGGATTTCTTTTCCATCCACTCCCTAGTGGACACTGAAAAACATTTCTTTTTGAAGAGCTGGTTTGTATGATGAAGACCTGAGATCTCAGTAAAATCTATTAACCTGTTAAGGGTAAGGGCATGCATTTTTCACTCCAGAACAGTATGCCATATCTGTTCAGGATATCTGTTCTGTCTGTTCAGGAATAGAAAGAGTGGCAGCACAAATTAGCATTAGAACAGAGCTTTATCACAGTAGAATTCCAGGTTGTTTTAGGAATAAGGCACAAAACAAAATAGGTGAAGGAATTGAATCTATCAAATGTAATAAAGTTGTGGTAGATTCAGGAAACTTGGACCCCTGAATTGTAGTAACCATGCTGGGGGTGGGGATGGACAGTTAAACAAAACAGTTTCTTTCTTTCATTGTTTGATGAAATAATTTTTGCCCCTTCTAAGAAGCATGTTAAAAGAGAGAGAGAAAAAGAAAGAGAAAGAGAGGGAGTGCTTGGTATATCTGAAACAAAGAGCTTATACAGTTACTGAGCTGGTTGGTTTTTATACCTTCCTTTACTGAGTATTGTCCTTCAGTACAATACAGAGCCATTTCTTTGTTCTCACAAGCTAGCAGTTAAATTGTATGTAAATGTATGCAAATTAGATGCTGTCTAATAAAGAGAGTCATTAGATGGAAGAAATATTTAGTTTAGAAAAAAAAGCAGGTGTATTGTGTAAAAGAAAATGTAAGGCTACAAAAAAGCCCAAACTTTTGTGGACAGTTATAGAAAAAAATATTAAAATAGATTTTTAAAAGACTTACGTCTCCCTGACCTTTCCTTTGTGCTTATATATATGTGTGTGTTTTAAAATATTTACATATAAAACTAGGGGATTGGCTTCTTTCCCAGAATTACTGGAAGCACCTTCACCAGGAACATTTGGACTTGAATAATCTCCACAGCAGCATTTTCTTTCTTGAATTAAATGAATTGTAAAATGGATGTTTGCCCCAGGAACACTGCCTGCTTATTTGAGTTCCTTTCCTCTGGTTGATTAAGACCTGGTGGTTCCATGGTAGGTGTCTTGCAAGTGGTCACCTTAGTTACTTTAAAGTTCCCTTTCCATATTACTCTACCCCAGCCTGTTATAGGCTAATTAAGTTCCTTAAAAGACACTAGATTGTAAGTTCCTTAAGAAGAATCAGCAGTTCCTTTTGAACTTGATCAGTGCTATATTCAATGTATAACACAATATTTAGCATTTACTAGACTTGTTTTTATAAACCATTAGGTGAATAATTTATTTTAATGGTCAGGAAAGTGGTTATGGGTATCTCAAACGCCTTTGTGCTCTCCTGCATAGAGTTAGTGAAGAAATTCCTCAGGCTTGCATGTAGCATTCATATGGCAAATGAATAATGAAAATAAAAATTTTGCTGTCCAATTTCCTGAAGTCAACTGTAACAAGTGTTGTGCACTCATCACGTGCATCACTCCCTTGGCAGCTATGTTCAGGGAAAAGAAGACTAGACACAGTAATCTGTCTCATGGAGTTACTAGTCTACTAAGGGAAACGGATATCCAGATACCTAATAAATGGCAAACTATAAAAAAATAGGGCTACAGATACAGTATCATGGGAGCATAAGAGAGAAAGGAATTCTGATTGTAGGGTATCAGAGATGTTTTCTTAGAGGAAAATATAATTGAACTAAGAGGTAGTAAGGAATGGATGTTTGGCTATGGTAAGGTGGAGGAAAGCAGAGTTGCATAATTCTTTATGTTGCAGGCCCAAATTAATAGTAATGTGCTAGATTTTCTTTTATTCTCTTGTGACTTTCCAGCAACAGCTTGATTTTAACCTCTCTGGAAACACAAATGAGGGCTGTGATGGATACAATAATTACTAAAGTAAAATTATAACTCCAAATGAAATTTTTAATCATATTCATCCATTGAATAAGAAATAAGGCAAAGTATGGAAAGGGCTTTATAAGTTTTTAATTTGAAGGCATTGTAAATACAAAACTTTATTATTATTCATAATTTGTAAAGTTGTCCATGGTGTGAAATAAAAATGGGGGGGGGATAAGAAGCTTAAGAACCTAGACTGGAATACCTCGTGTGTGCATGTGGTATCTTACATTTTACAGAGCACCCTCCTAAGTTATTCTTTTGTTTTATGTTATTTTAATAATAGTTCTTGATGTAACATAACTGGCATTCTTATTTTCCTTTTACAGATGAGGAAACTGAGGTTCTGAGAAGTTGAATCACTTAGCCAGGGTCACAAAATAATTTTCCAAGGCAGGTTTTTCTGATAAGTTGTCCATTTCTTTCCATTTACCTCATTGTCACCCTGAAGCAACATGTGGAATAGTTATATAATTACAGAAGCAGCACATGTCTTGGGTTGTAATTTTCTTACTAGAATTTTCTATTGATTTGGTGTTAGATTCTCCTTTTTTTCCATTTTGCATGGGTAAGATGTCTAAGACCAAAACTTGGGGAGTCATGTATAGACCAAAACCAGATTATTTTGGTAGCTGAGGATGGATATAAAAAACCATATGGGTCTAAGGATTGAAAGAATTTTTAATATATTTTCTTGACTTTTAAGTTAAAGGTTTCAATGTGAAGGTGCAAAATACACTGCACTGAACTAATCTTGGAGGTAACCAAAGGGCTGTGGGACTAACAGCTTTTGATATTACTTAGTGCTTATTATTGTTATTATTATTATTTCTTTTTAATTATGCAAAGTGCTAATCAGTTTGATTATGCACAGTGCTAATCAGGTTAATTATGCAAAGTGCTAATCAGTTCTTCTTGAAGCACACGAGGAGAGCAGAGGTGCTGGCAGTGAATGGCGTAGCTAGATGGGGGTAGTCACGGCAGTCATTCCTTATTAAGATACAAGTAGACAAGATAGCAAGGGGGATTTATCATAAAAATAAAGAGGAAAAGAAAGAGAACTATGACCTCACGAAAGATTATGGTTTTGGCAGGACAACACTTATGCATAGAAAGCTTTTTCCCCCTGTTGCAGAGTTTGGTTGGATAGTCTCTGCTATATTTTGAAGGCACTCATTTGAAGCCAAAAAGACTGCAGAGGGAAAGAAACAGAGTATTGTATAGCTAGACAAGTTGTCAAAACAACTTATTGTAGTTGGCAAGCACCAATTCCTGAGAGGACAGTAGAGGAAGTAGAATCTAATAGACCTATACATGAAAGAGGACATCAATAAAAGAGAATTGAAAAATTAAAGGAGTGCCATTCTGATAAAATAAACAGGGCCATCTCACTACTGCATTGTTATTGGGATGGCCGTCTGTGTAGCATATTTCCTGAAGTGAACTGAGGGCTGGCTTCTTGGTGCTGGCAGTGATCTCTACTGAGAGTGGTGATGACGAATATGACAATAAGGGTTTTATGTAATAGCTCCTAGTTGGATCAGCTTTGTTGCTGCTGAAATCAAAGTGAATTTTAATATTAACTTGCAGGTCTGTGCTTATTAAGCTGGGTGACTTCCTGTGAAGATGAGTTTATAGCAATATGTTCATATGTTTTTATAGAACAATGACCATGGATCTCCCCTAGGAAATCCTTTTTTATTCAGTCCTCCTGTTCTCGTCTGTGGTTTGATAAGCTATCAATGGAATACTGCAGTACCTACTTGTTTGAATGTATTCAAAGAACAGAAAACATTTTGGGATACTAAATGAATATTCATTTTTTAAAGACATGTTTTCAGCCTATGTCATTTTTCCTTTACTATGGAATTTGAGCAGGAGATTTATATCATTTATAAAAAGAGGGTCAGCCTCCCCCTTTCTAATATGACAGCGTGTTTAACTACCTTCCTTTCCTTTTTTAATCCTATTTCTAAGTACAAATCATCTTCAAAAATGCCTTAAGTGAACTTGATTTCTGGAAATGTTCAAGTAATGATAAGAGTACTTCAAAGGCAGAGTCATTGGTGGTGTCTCCAAAATAGGGCATGCAAGTTATCTGTCCAGCTAGCATTGGTGCTTGGATAAAGATAGGCTTTCAGTTTTCTTTCTTTTTTTCCTTAAAGCCAAGACCAATTTCATTTAAAATATGAAGAGAATGACAAATCTTTGGTTTCCAAGGAAAGTCTGGAAAGAAATAGATTGTTAGAGGACAGCGCCCACAAATTGAGAAAGCCTGTTGGGGGCCCTTTGGGAATTTGGCTGGAAAATTCTGTTATAAGCAGTTCCTTCTGCTCAGTTTCATGAAAGCATGGTTTTAGAAATGAAACATTGCTTCAGTGTTCCCCACCCCCCCAAAACCTAAGATAAAGTTGAAATGTTCATATTAACACTTTATAAAAATATTTTAAGTTATTTTTATAAGTTTAAAAACCTTTCTTACAAAATAGGGGGAAGGGAGATAGAAAAGGAGAGAGAAAAAAGAGAAGGAGGTTTTATCAAAATAAAAGATTAGTGGACTAAATGAAGATGACTGAGTGGGAGGGAGAAGGGACTGGATAAGGGGAGTACAGGAGAATGAATCTGACCAACTTTTCTACGTACATGTACGAATATACCACAGTGAATCTCACCATCATGTATATCCACAGACACTACCTAAAAACAAAACAACACAACAACAAAAAGAAAAACAAGCTTTCTTCGTGATTCTACCAAAAGAACACTTTGTAACTTCCACTCATTGATGGGATACTAAATTCTTTCTTTTAATTTTTTTTGTTCTTTTTAGTTATACATGACAGCAAAATATATTTTGACATACCATATGTACGTGGAGTATAACTTCCCATTTTTGTGGTTGTACATGATGTGGAGTTATACTGGTTGTGTATTCATGTATGAACATAGGAAAGTTATGTCTGACTCATTCTACTGTCTTTCCCATTCTCATCTTCCCTCCCTTTCCCTCACTCCTCTCTATCCAACCAGTGAAATTCCACTCCCTCCCCCCTGCCACCCACCTATTGTGAGTGAGTATCCACATATCAGAGAGGGAATACTAAATTCTGGATTCCTAATAGTCATTTGAAGCCAAAGACCTTACTACATAAAGCTTTTATAATGTTACTGGAAAGTTTCAGGAAGAAAATCATGCAATCCAAAATGCAAGTGAAAATTAATTTAGCAACAACTAACTAACATAGCCAGTTTCTTGATTAATTACACATCTACACCCACACAATTGACTCTCTTGGACACAATTACTTCTTTCATTAAACCAATGTTATTGAAGAACTTGATTTTCTTTTTAAACAATTTTTTTTAGCTGTAGATGGACACAATGCCTTTATTTTATTTATTTATATATGGTGCTGAGGATCGAACCCAGTGCCTCACACATGCTAGGCGAGCACTCTACCATTGAGCCACAACCCCAGCCCTAAGCACCTGATTTTCTAAAATGTGTACTATGTCTTAGTAACAGTACCTTGGACTCTCTTCAGTACTGGAGATACAGTTAGCCCAAAATGACAGAAGGTACTTACTTGACATCATGGAGCTCACCCACACAGGATGACACTGTATTATTCTCATGATCTTCAACTGTAGGAACAAAGTCTTATATTTTACTTGTCCTTAGAATTTATCTTCATGTGGTTGACTCTACATGATTCAACTCTGGGCTTCAGTGTATTCAATTATTTAAAGAAATAAAAAGCTGAAATAGAAACTTTCCAAGGTGTCTTCATCTCATAAACACTGTGCTAAAGTCTATTAGCTGATTTGACCATAAAATGATTTATCTTTGTTAATATTTGAAAAGCCTTAGAATTATACAAAGTTCTTTTAGACTTTGATCTTTTTCAGAAATAAGTGATTTGGGGGCTAATCATTTTCTCCTTGGATTTAGGCCTGTTTTAATGTAGAAAGGGTGAACTTTTGAATATCCTTTGGTTCGAACATTGGCTCTTTCAGTCACTAGCTGAGCAAGTCATAACTTCTTTGATACTCTGTTTCCTTGTAATATCTACCTCAAATGGTAGCTATGAGTTTTACTTGAAATAAACCATATAAATCACTGAGCTCAACATCCAGTGGTACACTAGAACCCATACTTTGCTCTATACTCAGTTCTGTTTTATTTCTGGCAATTGTAGGTACCTGATCCTGGTAGGAGAAATGTCCTGAATAAATTCAGCTTCCTTTTCTCAGATTGCTTTTTCCTTCATTCAGCCTGTACTTCAGTTAACTCAGTATTTTCTCTCCCAGTACATTGTCACAGTTTTATTTCTTCTTATTCTTCTTACATACTTTGACTTCTGCCCTACGTATTCTGAGTTAATTTTTGATTAATTGTAGTCATGATAAATAAGATAGTCTTGATTATAAAATAACAAAAAACTCCATTCTAACACTTCAACCACCATCACCAACACAATGCAGTGAAGAAGTGAAGCTCCTTAATCTTCAAAGCTTCATAAGTAGTTGATAGATTTCTGTGATTTATGTTCCATTTATCAGCCTTTCCTGATGTTAAGTTTAAGCCCACAAAAATATGGAGGACCACCATATTACTTGACAGTCCTTTCAAGATGGCCCTAATTTCTGGTGCTTTTCATTTCTATGCTAATCTTAACTTATATGATATTTTTTACTTGTTAGAGGTCAAATGAGAATTTCATATTAACCATGACAAATTTGTGCTGAGGTTAGAAAAAAATACTTCTATTTTTCAGGCAATGACATGTTCTAGAATAATCTTCAGAGAATATTAGATGTCCAATGAGTCAAGATTCCTATAAGAAATGTTAGCAACTAAAACATTACCCATTAAAACACTATGAGCCAAAATTGTTATTCAGTAATTAACGTTCAGCAAGGATAGCTCTTGGATCATGAAATTATTCTCTGTAAGACTAATCAACTACTATCAATATGTAGATATGCTTCATTTGGTATGTCTAGGAACTTGGTGCCAACCCAGTGCTAGAAGATTTTCTGACATTAATTACACACTTTTTATGAAACAGATTTTATATATCATTGAATGTCCATTTAAAAACTTTCTTTTATTTAAATGTTAGCATTAAAAAAAGAAATGCATACTTCATAAAATTACATTCATGTTATTGTTTTTAAAATGGAGCTGTGAGTGGGTAATGCAATATTAAGCATATGGCTACACAAAGATTAGAAAAGCTGTGGCCATCAGGAATAAATATTGGTAATAACACTGATGGAATTTCACACATATAGTTTATTGTGAGAAAAGCAAAAAGACTTGTAAAGAACTTAGATAAGAAAATAGGCTGGCTTTTTAATGGGAATATAAATGACATTTAATATTAAAATGGTAGCCTTTGAAATTTGACTTTCTGCTTCCCCTTTAGAGTAAATACTTAAGTTAGAGGAAAATTTTCCTATGCTTCTTAACAGTAGTTAGTCTAGTATTACTGGATTAACCTTGTGTGGCAAACACATATTTTAAATCAATAAAGTATCTCCTAATAGCAGATTGTATTATGCTACAAACTCTTCCATAATGTAAAAACACATAAGCAACAAATTATATAGATTTAGAGTAGCATAGTTGTGGATGTTTTGTTGTAGTTAGGTGGTTTTATTGGGGTTTTTTATTTGGGATTTTTTGATGGGGAATGGTTTAATTTTCTTCATCTTACCCTAAATATAGGACAAGATAGTCTGATATCTCTAAAACTGTAGAGAAACTGTCACTGGTCTTACCCATGTCTTAGGTGTTTACTCAAGCCATTACATAACATTTTTCTGATATTCACACTCTTTGGATATAATTCAAATCACATTTTCAATTTCTAGAACTTTATCTTATATTCTGAGGTAGAGACATTTACCAATAAAGTGCAGCCCAGAGAATAGTTTTCTATCTTAATAGGCATCCTGTTAAGAATATTTGAAAGGCACCTACTATGATCCTATAACCAAAAGTATGAATGAATACAAGAAAGGGAGGGGGTTTAAAATTGTAATAAATAACATTGTGTGAGAATCATTCTGCAAAACTCTCCATGTATATTATCTAATTTAAAATGACAAGAAATCTATAAGTTATTAATATTCTTTGTATGAGAAAAATAAGCCATTCTATTGAAGATTAGTATCAGCCAAAGTGAAGTTGAATTGATAAAATGATAGTGATGAAAATGAAGCTGAAAAGTTTGGATTTGATTTAGTAGTCAAGGAAAACTATGATGAAAGGCTGAATAAAGGATTATTTTAGTATTCTGAGTGAAAAATCATGACAAATATTGAGGAGATATACAACAGAACTTGATTTGAGTTCAGTAGACTTAATTAAAGGAAGATTTTGAGCTTGATTCTAAGGAGCTTTGGGGAATTTTTTCTTTTTTTAACTTTTAGTTATGTATTTAAGTTACATCAAAATGAGCAGAAATTGGGAATTTATAAATCTTCTGTTTATTTTTTTTTTTGACATTGACATATCTTCAGTAACCTCCTAAGCAGAAATCATTTCAGTTTTTTAGAGCACAGATATCTCTAGGCGCCCCCCAACCCCCAAAAAAGGCAGGTAACAATAGCTTCTCAGAAGCAGTTTAGCTTCACACTGAAGGAAGTTTCACCTAACAATGATATAATACAGATACTTAATCAGATCATTCATAGTATATCAGACTTTTGACTGCATAAAAAGAGACCGTTAAAGTATTAAATTGGCGATTTGCAACTTTGCCTCTTTCTCTTGTTTCCTTCTTCACCTGCACAATATTTTCATTATGAGTTGCCATAATAAGAGTAAAAAAAATAATCAAACCAATCTACACATAATTTGAAGAATCCTGTTGGTACATGATAATGGAATAAAGCAATTTGTTTACTAAAGAGTGTTTTGAATATCCTCTTCCATTGATTATATGCAACTATAGTGTAGACAAAGTTCCTGTATATGGTAGAGGGCTTATATTTGTTTTTATTAGCATGTTGGCATGTTCTTTATAGGACTTTCATTTCTGCTTATTGGTGGTACTCCTTAGACCTTTGTACAATTATAATGTACACATCACTAGCATACATTTGGGTGTGTAATGAGGGGAGATTTTTTTCTGTCAATGTGGCCAGAAGGAAATATAAAAGTTCATTGTGTTTGCTTTGTTGTTTTGGGTAAAATAGACTTGTCCTTTGAACCTCTAGTTTCAGGAAACACAATCTGTACTTAGGAGATATGAAGACAAATTAAGAGTCAAGAAAAGCTACGTTGGTTTTTTGTGGGGGAGTGCTTGGCTTTTCATCTGCTTGAGTAAGAAGCAGGTATTTTTGTCAGTTGCTTGGTGCTCTGATGCTGAGAAGTATGTCAGCTGTGGTTACTTTGGGGATTTTGGCAATGATAAGCACTTTTCCTTGAGAAAAATCAGCATAGATACCACACATTGGAATTGGACAAATTGCTTTTATTTTCTATTTTCTTTAAGAATCAAATTTGTTCTTCTTCCTTTGCCAGCTGTCACAGCTTCTTTGAATTTTTGCTCAGATGATGAGAGAAACACAGGTTCACTGAGATGCAGAGGAAAGCTCACTAATATTTTTCTTATGTGAACTTCTTGAAGTCATGAGACTGACCCTAATCCTAACTAAACAAAGATATTCAGAAGGCAATTTGGCGGGGAGTGTGTCTACGGGTGATAAACTGGAGTAACTGAATCAATATTTCAGGGCTATCACTAAAACTCGTATGTATTAGAAAATTTTAACTTGCTACCCTTGGAATATTTTTTAGCTGAAAACTTTGGGGACCCAGCCTGTGCTGTAGAGAATTCTGTTTATTCCTCAGTGATTTATAGCTGGGAAGTCAGGACGTATATAGGAGTTGGAATTGGTTGGGTTACTGCACATAAGGCATTAAACAAGCCTGACCTTTCCTGGTAATTCCTTCATTTCCTCTCTAATCTCTTACCTCTCAAAATGGAAGGTCGCATGTATTCTCAGTGAGCTCACCATCATGGGAAAGAAACAAAATTCCACTCTGGGTAAGGGTCAAGGAGGATGAAGTTGTTTTTCTTTATGATGTCCAGGTCAACTTCATAGTTCTACCTCTTATTTTACACAAATAAGATGATCATCTGACATAACTGAGGGTTATGTTTTAAAATTGGCTCCCTCCTCTCTCAAGAATCCAGTGCCCTCAGAATATTATTGTCCTCCTCTAGGCCTCTCTTTACTCTTATAGAAGGAGGCTTTGTCATCCTGTAATTTCTTTTATGTTGGCTTTTCTTAGGAAAAACATTGTTTTCATTCTCTTGAAGAAACATGAATTGACTGTTTCTGTTAAGCACAATGCATTTCACATACTGTGTTGCTCAGGGTTTTTTAGAGAATGGAAAAAATGGTATGTATATATATATATATAGAAAGAGATATTATATAAGGTATTGACTTACATGATTATGGAGTCTGACAAGTCCCTAGATCTGCAGTCAGCAAGCCAGAGACTCAGGAGAGCCAATGGTATAGAGCTTGTCTTAGTCCAGAGGCAACACAGGAGATCTGATGGCATTGTTCCAGTCTGAAGGCCTGCAGTCTCAAGACCCAGGGACAGCTAAGGTTTAGGTTTGAGGCAGATGAAAGGAAAACTGTTCTATCTCAGCTCAAAGGCCATTGAGCAGGAGAAATTCCTTCTCACTTGCAAAAGAGATGGCCCTTTTTGCTATACTCAGGGCTTCAATTGATTGGATGGGCCCAGAGGCATTAGGGAGGGCAATATTTATTCAGTTACTGACTCCAATGTTAACTTCATTCCAAAACACCTTCACTCATACACCCCATATAATGTTTGACCAAATGTCTGGGTACCCAGTAGCCCAGGCAAATTGACACAAAATTAACCACCACACATGTATTTCTTAATTTTAACCAAACACCCAAAACCCCATAAAGTACATGCTATTGTTTATGATCACCAATTTAAACATTAACAGTATGTTTTCTGAGGTGGAATTTCTCTTATTCAAATTCCTTCTTTACCACTTACTGTTTAACAATAGGTAATTTACTTAATCTCATTTTTCTCAAATAATACTTCATACAGTATCTGTGGGGCATCGGTTTGATTCCTACAAGTACCAAAATCCATTGATACTCAAATTTCTTAAATAAAATGGCATAATATTTGCATGTAGCCTGCATACAGATTGTTTATATACTTCCTCCTATAATATAGATACTATATAAATAGTTGTTGTGTAGGATTGTTTATGAAACAATATCAAGGAGAAAAGATCTGTATGTGTTCAGTGGGATAATTTTTTTTCTCAATTTTTAAATTTATTAGTTGAATTCATAGATGCAGAACCTAAGGCTATGGAAAACTGGATGTTAAGTTATCGGGAGGATTAAATGAAATAATGCATGTAAAATGGTTATCATTGATGGCTGGAACCTAGCTTATTACTCAGTGAAGTCAAGCCACGATTTAAATACTCAGGAAGTAAAGGTTCATAGTGGTTAAAAGCTTTTCCACCGTCACATAACCAGTAAGTGGTAAAATTGGGATTTGAATTTGTGCTGTTGTCTTCAGAATCATGCATTTAATAATTCCCCTTTATTAACCTCCACAGGGAAGCTGTATAATTTAAGGGCTAAGCCTCCAGTGTTAGACTCCATGGATTAAAGTCCTGACTCTATCACTTGCCAAAAGGCTTTAAGCAAGTTACTTAACGTCTCTGTACTTTTGTTTATTAATCTTTAAAATAAAAAATAAAATAGTACCTTTCTGAGAGTAAAGCAGAATCAGATGATTTCTAGGGATATATTGCATTCATCCATGAATTTTAAATGATAGAATTTCAGACAGAATTGAAACGTTTCATTTTCCCCTCAAATTATACTGATTGGTACTGGGATAGATAAGCAAAATTTGTGAACTCCAGGGAAGTATTGAAAATATATTAACATATTCTCATTGTTACAGATAGTCTTATTTTGCAACAAATTTCTCCAGAAACCTTGTTGCTTAGTACTCAATGAAGGATAATTATTATTTTAATACATAAAGAAGGAAAGGCTCATAGTGGTTAAGAGTCTTGCCTGCGGTCATACAGTCTGTAAGTGAGAGAATGAAAACAATGTTTTTAGCCCAGAATAATTGTATATATCTTTAACATGAAGTTAAAAGTAATGAACAAGATATGGAAGGAGGAGAAGGAGGAATCCATTATAGAATAAGAACATTCAGTCTTTTTGTAATTCTCTCTCGCCCATTTAATATAAACAATATAAGAACCACTACCCAGGTTCAAATATTACCCTCTCTAGTATGTAAAATGAGAAGGACCAGAATTTCAGAATGTTTTATCTGACTTCTCATCTGCCAACCAAGAGCAGCTGAAAAGGCAAGAGCCCTGGAGAACTGTTTTCCTACATATGTATTTGTTTTTAGACAAATGTGTTTGTTTGAAGGTCTAAACACCATGGAAATAGGCACCATGGAAATTCATAGTTGGGGTGTAGAAGTGCTGGAAGTGTTGACTCAGTCCTTGATCCTTCTGTGTGATGGATTAAATGCCACATGCTTCAGTTTGCTGTGTGTAGGGTCTTTCAGAGCTATTTATAATAATCATGATTCTGTAGGAAAGTCAAAAAACTTACCGATTTTTTACAGAGATTAATGAGAGGTTGGTTGTCATTTGGCTGTTGATTATGGAAAGACATCTCCAGAGAAAATCATAGTTTATATATTAGTTTTCCCTCCAAAAAATTTTATACATATATAATAATGTTAAAATTAATATTAAGGGTAGACTTGATGAGGAAACATAACATTCAAACGTAGGCTGAAGGAACTGTGGTAATGAAGGGGAGAAATGTAGCTACCCTCTTGCCTAAAAGTATTGGAAAAAATCATAAGCCAATGGTATATATGTTATTTTAACACTTGTGTATATACCTCAGTTTCCTTTGAAATTCATGATTTCCATACCTAGAATTCCGCTGTCCATTCCATATTCCTCCCTGAATTACCTGAATAGCCTATCTGCCTCCTGCAATTTGGAATCTTCTTAATAGCAAGCAGCAGCTGCGGATATTAATATAGAAAAACAGAGTCAGATGAAAATGTTTTGGTAAGCATTAGATAGAAATGTCCTCTTTTCTATAAGATGGCAATTATTATATACATTTAATTTGTTGTCACAAGAATTACTTTCTTTTTTATTTTTATTTATTGGCAATCAACATGAACAACATTATTGAAAGAAAAAAGTATTTAGAAGTAAGATGTTGGGAAGGAAAATGTAATTGAGTCTGGGAACCATTTTTGCGTTGGCTAAATAAATAAGAAATAATAAAAGGCACAATATGATGAGTGAGAAATACTGAGGTTCAAAAAGACTCTATTATTTAACTCCATTTAATCTTATTGGATTGCACTCCACAGAGACCGTGTCAATGGATATATACATGGAGTTTGTTAGTGGGATGTCTAGGACTGTTGCATCATGGTCATGAACATGCAAAAACAGAAGAGGAATGCTAAAAAGTAATTCTGAATATACTAGTGATTTCAGATGTCAAATTTTAGTTGTATAAATTTACATAGTTGGTAGATCTGTCAGCTGTACCATTATTTCAATATACTAGGAAATCAAATATATTGGTATCATGTTTTTCCTTAGCCGATAAGTGTTCAGAATGTTTTCCCAACATTGCTGAACTCCCAGCTAAAAGATATATATTTCAGCTTCATATTTATAAGAAGAATAAAACTTAACTGCACTGCTAGCAATGGTTTGGCATCAAACTTAGGGCTCCTTAACCTCTTTCGTTTTCTAATAAATGAAGCCACTATAGCATGTCTGAAGAATAATTTTTCAAGCAGAAATATTTATAAAAGCTGTATTTTGTGTCCTAAAAGTAAAGGCAAAAAAACTGAAGTTGTTTTTGAGTAAGTATATATCTCAGGTGGATTATCAGAATAAAATAAATTTGGATATGAATACTCCCCAACAAGGCATACTTTTATGAGTTATGTTGTGAGAGAATTTGTGCAGTGTATGTGTAAGCATGTCTTACAGTCCCATAGAGTAACCACAGATGAGGTCATCAAACTTTTGCAGCAATGCCTCTTCTAATTAACCCATCCATGTTAGGGAGTTTGCAAGGCCTTAGTTATATTCAAATACTTTATGCACTTCTTCCTATCTTTTGCACTGAATGACATCATTCTTGAACTTATCTAACAAGATGTATAACTAGATTCCAGTTTGAGTCAGCCTAGATGAAGCTCAAGAGTATGGCTGTATAAAAGAAGACAATAATTGACAATATGGATAACTAAAATAAATAACTCAGAACTTTCAGAATGTACCCAGAAACAGAAATTAATTCCTGAGCAACTGATTGGATTATCCATGTAATTGTCAGATAGCCACTTTGCTCCATTGATATATTTCAATTAATCACTATGATTACATTTTGCTATATTTTCCTCATGAGTAGTCAGAAACAAACTGAATCCTTGAGGTATTGCTAAATTAGGATGGTAAGTAGTAAAAACAAACCCAAATCACAGAATAACAAAAAAATCTTTGCTCACAATTGCAAAGACACCCTCCTCTCAGACACATGAAAAACAATTTAAGCTTCAAAACAGCAAGGACCCTTTCTTTATTTCTAGAATTTCTTACAATACTTGGCAATAGTAGGTGTTCAATAAATATTTGTTAAATAATGAACTGTGTTTTAAAGAGGTTCACTATTATCCTAGAATCAGTTATATACCAGGTCAAATCATGAATCTTCCTTTTTCTTCTAATTCCAAGAGCAAATGTGTAATAGGATCTCCCTAAGTTACAAACAGATTCTGTTTCAAAATTAAGCTGTTTAGTCATTTGGAACCATGAGTACCTCTCCCATTCAAACATTTACCTCAACAAATACTGATTAAGCACTTACTACAGCCCAGGGACAGTTCTAGTCACTGGAGATAGAGACAATGGAGAATAAGACACACCGTTTGCAATCAATAATTGCTAATATTTTTAGAGAATGACCCAATTGTTTTTGGTGATATTTATTCAGAACCCTTAGCTTTTGAACTAAGTGATCAGCTTATTTCACTTCCCAAAACAAAATTCAGCTGAAAGTACCAGGTAAGAAAAACAGCTGCTATATTAGATATAATCCTTCCTAGGCACCCACATTCCAAAAGGAAGTATCTTTCTCTTTTTAAAAAGATTGCTATGTGGCCTTGCCAAGTCATGGCTATGTGTGCTCACCTAAAAATAATGAAGATATGGTAATATTCTAATTCACACAGACAATACAGCAGAACTTTGTAAATTAATGTTTGCACAGTGCTTAGAATTCGGAGGTTGAAATTGCTAAGAGAAGTGTACAGAACTATTATTGCCACTAAAATGATGATGATAGACATCTTTTTCTCTACCAAAAAAAAAAGGACCTCAGTGAATTTTGTATTTTAAAAGTTGTATGCACATTGAATAAAATGTTCTATGTCTTTCTAAAGAAAAAACAAAGATTATGTCATTTCATTATTATGTGATATAAATTTTGCTGGATAATCACTATTTGGGGGAAGGTAAATGGCATTTAAGACCTTATGATTCACCAGTCTGGACAGATGGATGATTGCATCTTCTTACATAAGTGACAGGTGGCAGCTCCAGTGAAAGGGTTTCCAGAGTTCTTCTGATTTTTGCCTGTCTTCTTTAGCTTGTGATTGGCTTGGAGTAAAGCAGCAGTGCACTCCAAATCCAAGATGAAGGAGGATTGTGGGAAGTTAAAGGAAATGTTCATTTTGGGAGTGTTTCTGTGTGTGTGTGTGAATTTTCTTATTTACTCCTTGGTTAACCCCATCCATTCAGTGCTCTAATTAAAATGGCAGATAGTAAATGGTGCATAACGATAAGCTGTGACTTAAAACCAGGTCTGCAGGATCTTCTTAGTATATGATCCTTACATGTTGACTTCATATATCATGCTGAATGTGAAGAATCATTGTGTGTAATCCCTTCTCATCTTAGAAGAAAATAAAGTGAGTTTAATCTGTAAAATTTAGGGAAGAGTAAATTAACCCTAAGTTTTATTTACTCAACAGATAGTGAGCACCAGCCATGTATTTGGCACAGTTCTTGACAGTAACGATACCATATGGAATAAGACAAAGTCTTTGGCTTGCAGAGCTTCTATTTTAAACAGAAAGATAATCAATGATAAGTACATAATTGAAGGTAAGAATAAACACTATGAAGAGCACAAAATGGAATATGATAGGGTGGAGATGGCAAGCTATTTTAGATATGGTGATCAGGGCAGTGCCTGCTAAGGTGACATTCAAATAGAGATCTGAGTAAAGAAAGAAGCATCTAAACTCTTGATAAAGAGCACTCCAGGCGTGAGAAACAAGAAGACCTATAGTTGTGAGGTGGGACTTTGCATGATATGTTCCAGGAAAGAGAAATACTTTATGAGTTCTGGAAACCTTTAAAGCCCTGAAGAACTTGGTGGAGATGGGGCATTCAGTGTACACACACTTGCCTCATAGGACCTGTAGGGCTGGAGGACATTATTCTTACAAAGCAATTACTAGTTTAAGATTTTAAGATGTTTTCTTGACCCTTTTGATTTTTGTAAAATCATAAAATGTATAAATGCCTTCAGTCTAGTAGCACAGGACTCAATCTCTTTTAGTAAGACCTGAAGTTTACTCTGCAGAAATGCTTTTGAGTGGGAATGTCCTAAGACAGAAGACAAATCGAGCATACTAGTGAGAGTGCAGTGTAAAGCTGCAAGGGCAAGAAAGGAAAGTGAAGCACCTGGGTGGTCCTTCTTGTCAGCTTCCTCTGCCTAGAAGGCACTCACTCTTGGTCACTTCTCAGTCACCTCTTGTCCCTGTCACTCTTCAGTTTAACTGATCCCATCAGATGCATTGATATAGAGAGATATCTCTTATAATATTGTAACTCATAATGTTGTTCTGCCTATGGAACTATCTAATTGTTCTGATACACTGACACTTCTTATTTTATGGGAACTGCTCTTGAAGAGTTATAGGAAGATTAAAAAAAAAATTAAGCCTCAACTTTTGACATATGTGGAGTTGCTGTCTCCTCAATGGAGGCCTGTTGCAAATGATTTTATAAATCACATAATCAGATCCTAACTTTATTGTAATTTTGGAATTTTATAAATCAGAAATTCATAGTGAAAAAGACCTGTAGTAATCTAATTTCTCTACAATAATTTTTGTTGGAATATGATAGTCATTTTATTGTCTTGTTTTGGTTTCTTTTATCTGTAAAAGATTGTTTCAGGCTTCAGATTTGGATATCCATATCTAGAATTACAGGGAAGATTGTGTCTATTGGTGACATTGTTGTAAAACAGTCCGACTCTTTGTTCCACCTATATGAATAGTATACTGTCATCTACCCTGTGTCTTTGCAAAAATCACTTAAAAATAGTTATTTACTAAATATTGCAATTATTTATAAGGTGACCTTTCCATAGAGCATGTTATAAACTGTAGAATGGAAGGAATATCAGAGGCCATTATAGAAATGTTCAGGAATAGCGTGACAAGAAAACAAAATTTAAAAAAAGGGCCATGAAATATCATCCAAAAATTTCCCCTAATTTAGCAGATTGAGCACTAAAAGCATCCGGATTCTGAAACAAAAATATTTCCTTCCTCAAATTTTATTACTTCCTCCTCCAAATTTAAGAGAAGGAGGGAGGAGGGATGGGGAGGGTAAAAGAGAAAAGAAATAGGAGAGAAAAAAGAGAGAAAGAAGGGGGAGAAAGGGAGAAAAAAAGGAAGGAGGAAGGTAAGGAATATAGGGAGTGAAGGAGGAAGACTATTTCTTTTGACAGGTGGAATTCTTCTGTTAAATTCTTCATGCATTTTTCTGCATCTGTTTTCTGCATTTAAAAAAATTTTTCTTTACCTCACACAACCTTGAAATTTTTAAGTTGGCTGCTTTACTGTTAGAAGCATTTAGTAAATGTAATTTCTATTTTTAATAATGATAGCTTAAATTTCATGTGAGATCACATCAGTCTTCCAATGTAATTAAGTTTATGGTTTCCTTATGCACTTCAAATAACTACAATGTGTAGTGACTTTTTTTTTTTTTTTCTTTTTGGATAAGTTGTAAGACACCACAGAAGTGATGTTGTAGCAATGTGCAGGAGGGGCGTATCTGTCAGTAATGTAGCTGCCACCAAGTCATGGAAAGTACAAGATATTTTGGTGTAATTTGTCTTAAAAGACTCAAGATAAAGAAATCTGTTTTACATGACTGTCCAACATGATAAAGTGTTTATGTGTTTGAATGAAGAAAAAGAGTGTGAAGAAAGACTGTGCTTTGGAAGCTGAAGAGTGTCTGTGCATTGCACAGGTATTCCTGGAGGGCTCAAACGTGGCTTTATGGTAGGGAGTGTGTACTCGAGATTAGAGTAGGAGCTCCAAAAGCAAATATGATATCCCACAATTGCATTTAACATCCCCCCACCCTCCCTCTCTCTCTCTCTCTCTCTCTCTCTCTCTCTCTCTCTCTCTCAGACACACACACACACACACACACACACACACTCACAAGTAGAAACTGCAGGTGCTCCCTTTTTATTGCATGATATAAAGAGAAAATGTAAAATGGACAAGCTTTCAACAATCATGTTCTCTTCATCAAGCTGTTATTGTTATTTTAGTGAGTCCACTAAAAAGAATTATCTAGAGCTTCTTGTTTTTACTTCTTTGTGTACTTGATGAATATGATTACCATTTTTACCTCCTGCATTTAAACCCCTTTGCCACAATCTCATATTCTGCCTAAAAGCCATGTCTATAAGAGCTTGCTCCCTTTCCCTGCAATAGTTTTTAGGGATATGACTGCATTTAAGCAGGTGCAGTAAATGCATTTTGGGCCATTTTCACTGTCTTGTGCAAGTACAAAATGCATGACATAATTAATCTGAGATTAATAGAGACTATTAGTAAAATAAGCTTGTTTTATGAATGAAGACCTCACACTAATTCAACATAGCCTTCCTTTGACAAATGCACTATATTCACTTACGTAGCACAGCATTGTATGCCTGGAAAGCAAATAAACATTTGTCAGGCTACCTTCCAGAATTTTCCATTAACCGTATTCTAATTCTTTTCTTGTGTTGCAAAGGGAATCTGATTTTATTTTTAAATGGAACAAAGGAATTGGCCTAGCCCCACAAGGGCCAGTGATTGTCAGAATCATAGAATCTTTACTTAATTTTGTTCCTGAATTGTTCTTAGTCCTATCTTTTTTCTCACTTTAGAATTTAAAGCATTCTATTCAAAATGGCCACCATACCGGGGAGGAGGGAGCGAAGGAAAATAATAAAGAACAGTGGCAACTGAGTTGATGCTGTATAAATAAGCACATTTGCTGTGTCTCTGTTCTGCAGTTTTTATGTCCCACTGATGAGAGAACTGGTTTGAGATGTAAATTGCTTCCCTTTGATTGAACCAGGGAGGAGATGTCATGTAACTCATCTCATCAGCATAGAGCATTGTGCGCCTTTGGTGAATTATAGGATAACAGAGCTAGGAAGAATTCCTTAACCTCTCTCTGCAGCCCTGTTCCAGTGTTTAATAACCTCCAAGGGGAAGTACTTCCCTACAGTTTACCTGACTACCTTCTCGGTTTTAGCTCGTTCATTCTTATCCTGTCCTTACATATTTATTGAAGGATTACTGGAAAGTGCCACTGTTTTAATTTGCTGTATATATCCTGCAAATTGTGGGGAGGTTTTTGTTGTTGTTGTTTATTTGTTTCTTTTAGGTAAAGAGCTCTTAAATGATTGCTTTGGAAAATCGAGAATGCTGATAACAAGTGACTTCAGAGCACTGTTTACCATAGTGTATCTCACTAGTCTAGATTTAGGATGAGTCTGAGGAGGCATTTGTGCATAAAGCTGACAGTGGAGGACAGGGTAGGAGTCGGGTTAGGAGGTCCCTATGATATCTATGAGATCATGTGCTATGTGAAAAGAGAATTAGTAAATGCATTTTAAAACAAAAGAACTGAAAATAGGCCTGCAATCAAGCTAGCCTGGTATTTCAACAAACCAGGGACTTTTTTTCTATGTAAGAAATTCAGGGCAGCTATCACAGCCCTATCATGACAGCACGGCCTTTTCTTCCTCCCCTTCTATTAAATCTACATTTTGAAGGTGGATGGTGCTGACTCATAAATTAAATTGGAGTAATACATACAGTGTATATATATTTCTGTCACTTTGTCTCAAATTAAACACGAACCTTCTCCCCTGACAAGATGATAGAAAAGTTAATTGCTCGCCCTGGCTTTAAATTGGAATTTGAATTTGCAAAATGCTAAAGGTTTATGAGATCTAAATCATGAGGAGCTTAAATTACATTCCTGTGATAAAATATTAATAAATCAATTAAAACATAAGCCGAGTATAATATTACTTTTTTTTTTGTAGGAACCTTGAACACAATAATTCATTAGGGTGTAGTGCAGTAACAATTATTGTATCTTTTTTTAATTTTCTTTTTATTAGTTTTTTTTTTGATAAATACATCATCAGATAACATTCCACATGGTGGATTATCATTACCCCAGCGCTGCATCCAGAAATTGTTGTACCTCTAAAGAAGAGCTCACAGTCTAAATTGTCTGCTGTTACTTATCCTTGTTAGCATCAGCTGCTTCTTTTACTGAAGGGGTATTTTCCTCTTGGGAACATCTGTTCAATGCCAACTCTACCATTTTGTAGTTTCTTAATCTCGTCTCTAAAAACAGGCATAATCATAATAATACTACCTCAGAACTAGCATGAGGATCGAATTAGATAATGCATGTAGAAATCATTTGTAGGTGGTAAAGCACCATCAAATGTTAATTATTATTATAATAGATTGGGGAATTCTTATCTCTAGAAGGGCTCTCAGACATCACTTAGTAATCAACCCTCTCATTTTAAATATGAAGGATCCAAAGTCCAGAGAGGTTAGGCCACTTGTTGAAGGCTACACAGCCAGATGGTGAAACTACTGAAACTCAAATGAAGACTTCTAAATCCAACACAAGGAGCTTTCCACTCTATCCTAATGCCCCCCTTCTACCTTAAAAAGGTACCAGAAATATCACATCAAGCTTGGTAAATTATTTACTTCCTTACATTGTTTTCTTTTTAAAACTAAATTTTTAATGTTATTTTTTTTCGTTGTTTTGTTTTTGTTTTTGTTTTTCTGAATGACAGAGCATTAGTCATTTTAGGGAAAATTTTCTATGGGGCCTAGTGGCACAAACACATATTCCCACAGCTGTCAGCAAAGAGTTCATTTAGCATAGGAGATACTGCCTTCTCCTGCTGCTCCCCAAATGAAGACTCAGCAGTGTATCTTCCTCTCCTACAGGGTTCTGGAGGAAACCTCAGATGTGAGAGACAGAGGCCTTCCCTTTTTAAATATTTCTCTGGGGTCGTGGTGGATGAGCACACACCCACCATGAATTTTATCTCTTCCCTTCTTCCTCCTCTCTGGCCCCTACCTTGCCTTGGTTTTCCTGATCCTACTACCACCAAGTCTCAGAAATCACCTGGTCTTACTATTTATTTGCATGGAAATAGAGAGAAGAACCTGTAGTACTGATCTACCTTTTCCATATAATAATGCTTGGAAGTGAATAGGTGTTTCCTTTCAACGCTAAGACAACTCTAGCTCAACAGGATAATAGCAGATCAGAGAATGGGAGATGGATTGTCAGTTCTGATTTTCCTGGTGACAAGGGATATGATATCTGATAAATTCTCATTATTCATCTTTGTTTTCTCTTTTTGCCAATAGCAATAAGAAGATCAATCTAATATTTTGAAGATCTCCATTAAATAATTATGAAATGTTTGTAAATGATAAAAAGTTATATAAATACAACTTAATACCAGTAATCTGCAATCTAGGAATGAGTTCAGGCAAAGTGTGTAAATTGTATATAATCCATAATATTCACATGCATACTCATTACTTAATAGTAGTATGGTTTTTACAAATTATTCAGTGCATGATGACCAGAAAATATGGTCTCTGTCCTGAAGTTTTAAAATTAGGATATATTATTCTATAAGACAAAAGAGCTTAATTAAGATTAAAAGAAGTTAATTGAAACAGAGAAACTGTTAGAACTATAAGTTAGTAGAGAAAATCAACAAAAAGTAAATTTTTAAAAGGTATATCCTATGGTAGCTCTTAGAAAAAAAGTGAAATGATTAATTAATTAGAAGAATTATCAATCAAAGTATACCAATTGTCAAGTGCCATAAAACCTCAATTATGAATATAGAAGTAAGCAAAATGTACTTTTTAAAAAAATATTTTTAAATTGTTGATGGACCTCTATTTTATTAATTTATTTATATGTGGTGCTGAAAATTGAACCCATTGCCTCACACATGCTAGGCAACTGCTTCATTACTGAGCTACAACCCAAGCCCAGCAAAAGGAACCTTTAAGAAGGCAAATGAGATGTGAGGAAATCCAAGAATTTCATATATTAGGTACTCCTCAGGTTAACTCTGATTTTAAAATATATTTATTGAGCCCAGATTGTGTATTAAATGCTGTCTTAATTTTTTCTCATAAAAATATTTATACAGTTCATTTCACAGATGAGGAAACAAATCCAGTGATGTTATGTAATGAACACAATGACAGAAAGCCAAGATTTAAACCCATTCTTATTCTAAAGCTGCTTTCTCTTTTCATTACTCTATGGGATCTTTCAGAGCAGAAGTAAAGTAATATAAACTGCAACAAACAAAAACCAAGGACCATACAAAAGTGCTGGGGATGAGGAGGTGGGAAGAAAGTGTTCCTGGAAGACTTACTGAAAGAAGTGAGAACTGAATTAGCAGTTCAGAGCTTAGTTGAACACCTAGAAAAACACAAAAAAGGAATCATGAAAGCATACCATATTGAGTAGTTTAAACTTAAAATTCTGTTATCTTCTTTAGTATCACAATGCCTTATTTTATTTGGATCATATTTTATTGCTAAAAACTTATACTTTTCTGTTTATTTGTTCACAAAGCATTTTGACATATATTATTTCATTGGCAACTTGCAGATAATCAATATGGTAATAAAGGAAATATTACTATTCCTATTTTAGAGATGGGAGAACTGGGGTATGGGTAGACTAAATGATTTGCCAAAACTTTATTAATAATAATTGTAGAAAAAGCTTAAGAATCTAGAATGTTTTGTTCCAGTGTGTATTTATATCAAATCACTTCTTTTAGAAAATAGGAAATCATGGGGCTGAGGATGTGGCTCAAGTGGTAGCGAGCTTGCCTGGCATGCATGGGGCGCTGGGTTGGATCCTCAGTATCACATAAAAAGAAAATAAAGATGTTGTGTCCACCAAAAACTAAAAAAATAAATATTAAAAAAGTTCTCTCTTTCTCTCTCTCTCTCTCTTTAAAAAAAATAGGAAATCATTTTAAAGATTTCAACTTAATGTTTAAAAGAATATTGTTTAAATCGTTAACTAGAAAATTTACTTATGTAGGATGCCTTGTTCTCCTATAACTCTCTTATTATAAAAAATAAGGCATTGAAATAGTAAATTCTAGAGAGTAAAGTAAGTCAGACATGACTTTATTATTCACATGAGGTAATTTACAGATACTAATTGGGGTCCTCTAACTTCTTTCCTACATCTACTTTATTACTTGTCCTTCTACAATCACATCTTCATTTTGTAGCATCATTTGGAAGGTGAAGTTTTAAAAATCCTCTATTTAAATGCAAATATGTTTATGAGGAGAGCTATGCAGTGGTCAAGGCATGTGAGTGTTGTAGTTCTACCTTACAATGGATTAGCTCAGATCTAAGAAGGATACAGGGTCAAGCACTTTACTGAGGGTGGATGGAGAAAGGTTAGTAAGTACTATTCTGTTTTTACCAATTAAGGCTAAATAGAAAAGTAAATGCAATTCTTTCCCACATCTTCCTGTATGACAATTAATCAAATGTGAGACACATTGAAACCCTTTTCCTTTAGAAGGCAGGTATAATTCCAAATCACAAACTATGGAGTGTTGTGAAATTGAGTCCAAGTCAAAGGAAGACACTGACAGTATGTTAAACATAGGTAATAGGCAGACCCACCAGAAGTAGACTGAATGGACTCTAAGGGGGCATATGCTGCAATTAATTGTCTGAAGCAGGAAAAGGCTGAGGCCATAAGTGGTTTGAGGAAGAGTTGCTGAGCTTATTGTATAACAAAGGGTAACAGAAGGGTTAAGATGAATGAGGACTGACACCAGTTTAGCTCTTGTAGTAGAATCAGGAGTGAGAGTGCAAGGCCGAGACAATAAAATAAACAAGATTTTGCACCAACTGATCACATTCAGAGGAAAAGAAATGAAGAAATTTTAGAGGACTGGAGGTCTAGCCTAGTGGTAAAGCACTTACCTATTACATGTGAGGCCCTAGGTTCCATAAAAAATTAAAAAATCAGATCAGAATTCATAAAATTTATGATATACTAAACGTCATGCAAATCTTTTAAAACTCCCACTAACCTAAGTGGGGAAGGCAGGTTACTGAGATCACAGAACAGAGGCAATTCCTTAAGCAACATGGATGGTCAAGTTGATTAAAAATGCCAAAATAGGGCTGGAATTGTGGCTCAGTGGTAGAGCACTTGCCTAGCATTAGCATGTGTGAGGCTCTGGGTTTGAGTCTCAGCATTGCATATAGATAAATGAATAAAATAAAGGTCCATCAACATATAAAAAAATTGTTTTAAAAAATGCTAAAATATTCTAGCAAATATGGTACCAAAATGAAAATTCCTTGGTTCCTCAAAATTCTACCAGGTTCTTTCTTTGCCAAACAACTGAGAGAATTAATTCACTGAAAAATGAGAAATAGAAAGGAACCTACATTGGATCCATCTTTAACTAACAAAACACAAGAAACATATAAAAAGGCAGATCAGATAAAATCCAGAATTTGATCAGAGAATAGTATATATTTTCCACTGTTGTAAAGGAATAGAAGAAATGTGACCTCCTTAAAATAAAAGAACAAAAGATAGATATGCAGGATCAAAGGGATTGTAAGGTAATAAAAGGAGAAATAAAATTGGCTATGAGAGAACAAAAAAAGGAATAGAAGAGGAAAATAAAACTATTAGAGGACCAAAGTCTACACTAGAAATAAGTTACTGAGGGCAGTAACAAAATTATGGATGAGAAAAATTGAACAAAATTTTTGAAAATGTTAATTGTTTTAAAAATGATATGAGAAAGTGAAAATTATGATTGGTAACTTATATTTTATACAAATATGCATCTTCCTAATAAAGAAGGGTTTGTGCAAATTAAGCAAAAAGATAAACTTTTTAAATTATTTTTTATTTCAGAAACATTACAGAATTTATAGAAAATAACCACATGTGGACATAGATAAAGCAGCATTTAGAGGAAAATCCATAGCTTTAACTACTAGTATAGGAAAAAAATTACTGCAAACATATTACTATTTATCTCAAGAAATTGGTTAAAAGAATTTTAAAAATCTACAAATTAGAAGAAATTAGTAAAAGGTAAGGTCAGAAAGTAATTGTATTAGAAAATCAAAAGGGAAACATACTAATTAATCAGAATTGGTTTTCTTTCAAAGAGAACAATAATGAAGCAATAAACATACCCATATCACATGATTTAATTTATAAACAAAATAGCCCACAAATGCACAAAATTAGAAATACAATGGAGAAATAATTCTTGGTAAATATACATGGCCAAAAGAGACCCAGTAGAAACAGGAAGAAATTTAAAAAGTTTCAAAGCTGCCACTAAATAAATAAATAGTTTGTATGTGAGTATGTTCTTACCTGTGTGTATTTGCTACATGAATGAATGGCTCAACCTTGGAAGAGACAGTTTTATTTCTTCTCACCTCTTAAATGTGTCCCCAATGTTTTCTCTTCTGATGTGAGCAGTCAAGACAGTATGACACTAAAGTTTCTGTTCATCTCTTCATCAGTGAACATCTTGTTGCTTTGCTTTACCTAGTCCTGTGGGGCCAAGCAGAGGTCAAGTGGGAATCTTTGTCCCTCACTTAGATATCTTCTACCTCCAAGGCAAACCACCTAAGAGAATTAGGGAAGAAGAATTATGAGAAGAGCCATGTTTTCTGCACCTAGTTCTTTCTCTGTTTACCCATAATCTCGACATTTACAGTTATTACTGGTTTTCTTTTTTTTTTTTTTTTTGACCTCTCAGCTGAAACATTTGGACTAGATAGGTGGCTCATATTTTTTTCCCCAGAAAAGTCTATCCTATAAAATTATGAGACTACACAATCTTCCCAAACCTCCTCTCTCACCTGTAGTTCTAGAGCCATGAACTTCAGTACTTCTAATATGTTATTTCTAATATTTGACAGCTTCAGGACCCCACAGTTTTAAATTGAACAGAAGTATCTGACACAGTGATCATCACTGTGGAGAGCAGAACACAGAGGTTACAATTAGACTCCGGATTCACATCAATTTAGTTTATATTTCAGCCCCTTTATTTACGTGCTGCAGTACCTAGGGCATGGCAGGACCTAAGTAACCTCTTTGTGCTTCGTTTTCCTTTTCTGTAAAATGGAGAAAAAATAACCGTACTCATGGGATTTTGTGAAGGTTAAATGTGCATATACGTACAGAGGTCTTAGAAGAATGCTCAAAAATTGTGAGCATTTACTAATATCTTCTAATGGCTATGATGAAGTGTCGTAGCACAAAGATGAAATGTTTCGCCTGTCTTTAATCTACTTACTGTGAAAGATCCCTGCTCATATTTTGGTCATGGCTAAAGTATCATTGTTCCACTCCTGAGTCTCTGATTGGGTCCACTGCTCTACTATAAGCTTGTAATTATAAGTGTTGCTATATGCAGGATGCTTTGGGAGAAGCATCCTGATTTCAGAGTTAACTACCTTTATTTGAGGTTAAGCATCTCTGATCAGTAGAGGAAGTGGACCAGTTAAACTAGTGAAAAAACTTGTTCCTAGTTTGGGAATTATTTTTTTTTTATTTTTCCTGTTCTTATAACTTTTGCTTATTATGTATATTATATAATTTACAACCCATGAATAATTAATTTCTTTGAAAACCACAATAACATTGAAAGTATAAAATTATGTCAACAATTCTTAGCATATATTGTTTACTTTGAGTGGCATTTGAAGTTGAGAAATTAATAAAAACAATCAGTATTTTGATGTCACATATAAATATCAACCGTGAATTAGAAAACAATTGTATATATATATATCTATATATATCTATATATAGATATAGATACACACACACATATATATTCACACACACACGTGTGTATATGTGTGTATGTATGCATATGTGATTTCAGTATGATGTATAGTTTGCCTTTATCCTCATTTTGTAGAGAGCTTTTTTGTGATTTATTAATGGTTAAAGAGAAAATGTGTCCGAGGTACAATTCAATTTCAAAAATTGAACTAGCTTATAGTCAATTTTATCTTGAATTTATAAACAGTTGTATAGAATAAGTCATAAAAAATATCAAAGACCGACTGACTGAATTGTATATGGAAGATAAAAGCCAAGTTCTTACACTTAAAAGAAATGTTGATTTATGTTGAATTTCAAAGGAATTGATTAGATTTTCCATGTTGCCTAGTTATCACAATTGTCTCATGTGCTCTGACCTCAGTTTATTTTTAAAAAATGCAGTGCTTTCCTAGGGACTATCTCAATACTTCTTGTACACCAAATTTAATATTTTGAAAATGTATGAACCCAATGTGAGTACTTTCTCTACAGGTTTTCTGTTGGGCTGGTGCCATGTGTGGCTGTGAAGCCAAGTGTTCTGCTGGGGCAGAATAATCAAATCAAAGTTAATGGGGTGACCATCTAAGCAGGGCTCTCTGTCATTAAGGTCCACTCTTGTGATAGTAGCGCATTATCCTGCTGATTGGATTTGTAGGAAGGCATCCACCTGTGGCCCAGGTTGGCAGGGAAGAGACTTACTGCAGAGGCAGCCCTGGCGTAGGAGGAGGAGGCAGCCTCCTGGGCAGCAAATTCATTTGCTGGAAAGCCAAAGCGTGCAGGACAGCATGAGCAATACGAGTATATGGGTGACTTGCACGTTTTTTGGTTGAGTTAGATCCCAAATTAAAGCAACGGAAGGCAGAGGATTAGAAGCTATATCATTAGAAAGGAATGACTTGTCTTGAGCAGGGGAAAAGCAAATACATGTAGAGACACCAAGCCAGCTGATCAGACAAGATTTAAGCACATGGAGCCCTTTACTTCCATCTCAGGAATGATTTTCTCTGTTTGGATGAGAGCTATTGTAAGAATTTCCATGTCTGTTGGGGGCACTGAGGTTCTCACAGACTATGGTAAACACGATTTGGCTCACACGCTCTCATAATCAGGCTGACTTGCACTGAAACAGAGAGTGCTCTATAGCCGTGCCAGGCCTCTAGCAGTACCAACTGTTAAATAATAAACAGGCCCTGTTTGTTGGCAGCCTTATCCCCTCCTGCCAACATGGAGTGCCCATTTTCTGGGTTTACCTGCCCGCATGTGTTCAGATACTCAGAACAGTGTGCGTGTTGGGTGAGGTGCTGGTGGCGAGGAGGCATCAGTCTCCATCTAATCTGCTGAGTTTATTATTCTCTCAGGACCTCGGGTGAGCTCGCAGACATGAGGGGCTTGGGCTGCAGGAACAATGGCTGTGCTGTCATTCTAGATAATATTACAGTCTTTGCAGAGTGCACTAGCTAATTGTTTTTCTTATGTTCATTTTCTCTTCTTCATATTCTTTCTCTTCCTTTGAATTGGTTTGGATTTGGAGGGAATGGGGATTAGGGAGGATAAGAGTTGCTCTGCCAATTAAATGCTTTACTTCAAGAAGTTAAAAGGTATTTTGATTGATTGTTTTACTCTACTGAAAGATGTATTTGGTTTATTCACATTGATAGTGTGTCAGACATTCAGTCAGTCCACAAGTACTTACTTGCCTACAGGGTACAAAGAACTCTGGAGCAGGTGCTTACACTCGACTTGGTGTGTTGCACTGTGTAATTGTGTGACAAGTGCCAGGGTGAGGTCAGAGTTTTCTCTCAGATTCCAGATACCAAATTACTATAGTTGAACCATTTAATTAACAGCCAAACCAGAAACGTACACACACACACACACACACACACTTCAGAAGAAAAAAAACAAAGATTTGTAAAAGTCCACTATGTGGTCATGGAAATTTTTTTTTTCCCAATTTCACTGGTCCCAGGGTAAAGCCCTTGATAATTTCAGTTTTATGCTGCTTTATTCGCCAAAGAAATTTCATATGTTACACAGATGCAAGGGTCAAAAATAGACTATCTTAATTCCCAAAACTTCTCTCCAACCCCCAGCAAAGCCATTATACCAGTCTCTGAAAGGGAACTTTTGGTTGATTAGTGAAAATGAGGCACTCAAGTAGGGCAAATCAGGACTATGTGGTGGTAGGGAAAGGGTAACTAGGAGGCAAAAAGACTGATTTTTCTTATGAACTAACTATAAAGGCCTCAGTCCAACTTTCAAATAATGACAGTTTTCCCGGAGTAAGTTTCTTCCAAGGTGACCACTGTGAAAAATAGCCCTTGTTAGAAGCCTGTTATAACCCATTTGTTAAAAATTTTCAGTCGCATTCCTTTATAATGATGGTTCCCACATGATGAAGCTATTCGTTGATTGGGATACCAAAACCATTTGCTTGAGTGAAATGAAATTTCCTTCTCAGATCGCTAAATAGGCTCTTAACTTTAGCATAATCATTCAGTTTCTTTGACTAGGATATTTTTAGATCAAGAGTAAATATTTGAAATAAGAACTCTAGTGACAGCCCAGGATTTTTTTTCAAAAGTTCGGGTAGCAAGCTCATATTTGTCCTCATTTTCCCTGAACTTGTGCCTCACCAATGTGTAATGGACACATTTTTGTTCATCGTTTTCCTTTTGTGAGGAATGCAAGGCTCCATCTTCTCAGCATCTTTGAAGGAGAAATTGGTTAATTTACAATGTCAAAAATGGTTTTAAAAATTCAGACTGTATTGAATTTACTCAGAATAGTGTAGTTGTAAAATTTAAAGAAAATAATTATTTTAATAATAATAAGCATTATATAATAAAATAATGAATCCATAGTCACTCATAGTTTCCTATTGAATCCATATCCCATGTCACAGAGTTATAAAAGGTTCTTCCAAAGGAACTAGACTTAGACTGAATTCCCCTCATCAAAGCAATTTCGCCTGTTTCCAGTTGGCCTTCAAACCAACAGGTCTCAGTGTCCCACCAAAACATGCCCTAGAAAAGCTCTCTGACCTTTTCTTTCTTTTTGGGTTGGGTTGCCACAGCTAATATCACTCACAAGCTCACCTGTGTACTTGAGTTTTTATAGTATTTTATGAATGGTAACACAGATTTCCAAAAGCTTATAGCATTGTCTAAGTGAAGAATAAATAAGCTTTGAGGAGAGCCTGAACAACAAGCTGCTTAGAAGTAAACATCATCAGTGTGGTTAATTTTCTCAGTTGCTTGACCATTTTGTCTTTCGTCTTCCAGTGAGGTGAATTTTAATTTCTCTCTCTCTCTCTCTCTCTCTCTCTCTCTCTCTCTCTCTCTCTCTCTCTCTCTCACACACACACACACACACACAATAGGTATCTATAGATGTGCATAAAATACTATTACACTATACTCTGTAATATATGTGACTATCACATACATGTCTGTTGCGTGTTTATCTAGCACCAATCTATAGCTCTGGTATTGTTCCCAGTGATTTAGATGCTGAAATTTATGAAAATTAACAATGTTTGGTTTGTTATTGCTGTTGCTTTTAAGTACCTCTGGAATTGATGATGTACTTGGAAGTCCTTAAAGTGCTTTTAAGTTTACATTAGACTTTTACTTTCTATGGTCAAGATGTGTGCAGAACCAGTACAGCGCATTGCATTATTACTCATTAGAAAAACTTTCACTTCCTAAGTTAGTATTTTTGCCTAAGAATTTTTTGGTGTCTTTATTAGAAAATACATATATGGTTACAGTTGACTTTGGTTGTTGGGAAAATGGAATTGCTGGAACAGCACTTAAAATGATAGTACTGACCTACTTAGAAAAATTAATTATGAAAGAAAAATAATGGATTATAGTAGCAGATAATGGTTTTGGGGACGCTGCTGGTTGAAATCCATCCTGAGGCTTATTTATAATTGGCACAATTAGGGTTTTCGAGAATTCAGCAGCCTTGATTTATTTACAAGGGTTCATATAGGACTTGAGTCAGGAGGGAGATGGGGACAGAGGTGTGCAGGAGATTTATTATTTAAAATTTAAGTTCTACATGATTTCAAATTTTTATTTTAGGGGAGAAAGAATTGTGTCTAGAAAAAGAACATCAGGTTCTTTAGCCAACAGGATTTAATAAATTTGTGTCCTTGTATCAATTAAATGTTGTATTGGATCAGATAACAAAATTGAATATGCACTTAGGCTATTTTATTTTCTATGTTCTTAATGAACTCAGTGTATGTAATTTTCATTTCACTTCTTGAAATTTTTATTTATTCATCAGATATTTATTGATACCTACAATGTATCAGGTACTACTCTAGGCACTTGGAATTCATCAGTGAAAAAGATAAATCACATAGCATTAGTGCATGACTAATTTATGAATGATCCATAAAAACAACAAATCATATTTCATCAAATTTAAAAACTTCTGCTCTTTGAAAACATTATTGAGAGAATGAAAAGATAAGCAAAAAAATATAAGAAAATATTTGCAAAGAATATTTCTGATGAGGACTTGCATCCCAAAAATATAAGGAATTTTCAAAACTCAATCATTAATAAACCATACTTTTTTATACAATGAGCAAAGGATTTGAGCAGAAACTTCACCCAAAAAGGATATAAAGATGGCTGATGAACACATGAAATGATAGTCAACATCATTAGTCATGATGGAAATGTAAATTAAAACCATGAGATACAACTACACACACCTATTAAAATGTACAAAATTAAGAATGATCATACAGTATTGGTAAGGATATAAGAAACTAGTGCCCTCATACACTGCTGGCAAAAAGTAAAATGATTCAGTCACTTTGGAAACAGTCTGATAGTTTTTTAAAAGTTAAATATACATCTACCATGTGATTCAGCAAATTCACTTCTAGGTATTTACACAAGAGAAATGAAAGCACATGTCTTTATTAGACTTGTACACAGATGTTCATAGCAGCTTTATTTGTATTAGCTAAAAGTTTTACACAAGCCAAATAGCCATCCAGAGGTGAATGGATAAACAAATTGCAGTGTATCCATATAGTGGATTACTACAAAACCATAAAGTGAAGTGAATTATTGATAAATGTGGATGTATCTCAAAGATAGTATACTGGTAAAAGAAGAGAAACAAAATAAATATATACCATAAGATTCTATTTATGTAAAATTCTAGGAAAAGTATAGTTAGAAAATAAATCAATAATTGCATAAGGAAACTTAGCGGATGATGAATAATTTTATAATAGTTGTTTTATGTCTAATGTGTCAGAACATATCACATTGTATACTTCATGTGATTTATTGTCTGTCAATTATACCTCAACAAAAAGGTATCTTTAAAAAGAAAAAAGATAAATAGATGAAAATTATAAATTAGAAATGAATGGGTAATAAATTCAAGAGGGTAGTCAAGTTGGTTTAAAAACTCATAAGCATTATCCACACTGTTTGGTGAAAGAAACCTCTCCCAAGGTAGTTTTTCCACAAGCACATAGCAATTACAGTAGTTGCACCTTATCTGTGGGAGCTATGTTCCAAGACCTCCACTGGATGCCTGAAACCATGGATAGTACTGAACCCATTATGTATACTACTTTTTTCCCAGAATATAAAACATCTTATAATAAAATTTAATTTATAAATTAGGCACAGAAAGAAACTAGTAATAAAACAATTGTAATAATATGCTGTAATAAAAGTTATATGAACATGTCTCTCTAAAAATATTGTATAGTACTCACTCTTCTTCTTGTGATAAAGTGAGATGATACAGTGTGTATGTGATGAGAGGAAGTAAGATGGATGGTATAGGCATTGTGAGCTAGCGTTAAGCTTCAGTTAACTTCCATAGATCCTCAGACAGCAGTTCTGGATATGTCCAGAACCAATTAGTTAGTGGTATCTTGGTTATAAGATCGTTGCTAATGTCTCACAGTGCTTAGGCTCAAGAACCCTCAGGATGGCATGTAATTCAAAACTTATTAAAATGTTTAGAATTTTCCATTTAATGTTTTTGGAACCACCGTTTACTGCAAGTATCAGAAACTTTGGAAAGCAACACGTTGGTTTGACATTCTAGCTCCCCATTTACTGGTTTGAAAACTTGGACAGATTACCCAAATTTCCAGTTGGTTTTCTGTCTTGTAAAATGGGGATAACATAATTTTAGAGTTCTGAGTATTAAGTAAATTTTTGCCTTCAGGTCTGGCCTTGGGAGGAGATGGATTAAGTGCCTACCTACATGAGTTCAAGTGTGAGAGCAATGCCCTCTGTCTCCTATGCTTGGATGTTAAATGGTTCATTCTTTTGGATCAAGCATTACAAGTTCTGAAGTTTTCTTTTTGAAAAAAAACAAAAGGGTGGCGCATTAACCTATATGCTTCTTTTAATATTTTCTAAATCACTTGACTAAATTGCTCATTATAGTGGTGACTAAGAATTGATTTCAACCATCCTGTAGGTCTCAGATTAAATGTAACTTATTCCAAGAAATGTTCCTTAGGCTCTCTAGGGTAGGTTGGTCTGCCTGCTGTGTGCTCCTCTAGTTCCACACTTTCTTAACCACTAGTGACTTAGCTATTATGTAGTGTTACCCTACTGTTGTGTGTGCTCCATGAGGGAATAGAGTGGGTGTGGCTTCTTTTGTTTTGGCAAGGTATCTATCATAATAATTATCACTGAGAAAATAAGCACATATTTTTAAAGAATGGTAGTAAATGGGGAAGGTGGAAAGCTCTAACAAACAGTTCTCGATCTTCACAATTAGTTTTTCTCTCCTTAGAGTAGTTCCAGATGGAGAGATTCTTGATATGATGTATGGAAAAGTGCTGACTGCCTTCAGAGGTTATTGGCAATGAATACACCGAATGAAGCTGAGTCTTAGGACCAGAGAAAACTAAACTGGAAATAGTGACCCAATTTCTAGTCTTAACTAGTAGGGTGCAGTGACCTCAGGCCTAACCTTTTGAAACCTAGGTTTTCATATTAGTCAAAAGAGAAATTATAGTATATGAGTGTTTATTTGCAGAAGAAAAAAAGTATTTGTTATTGAAGGGGGTTAAAATGCCCATAAAGTTAGTCTTCCTTACCCTCTCCTTATTAAAAGTAAATGTTCTCAGGACTCTCTTTTAAGTTTCCTCCTCACTTTGGATCCTTCCTAGGAACCTATTTTTCATCCATAGCCTTATCAGCATCTTTATCTAAATGATTGCCACATCTTTTTCCAGTTCAGATTTATTTTTGAACACTGACTTCTAGTTCTAGATGTTTTTCTTGTATAACACATAGGTATCCCAAACTCAGTATATGCCACACTAAATTCTTTTCCCTGAGCTTGTTCTTCCTTCCAATGTTGTCACACAATTGCTCACAGTAGAAGCCTGGCGTTAGCTTTTCCATACCTACTACTGTCTCATATCTAGTCAGACACCTTATTCTTTTCGTCTCCTCCTAAGTTTTTCTTTAATCTGTTCACTCCTGTCTATACCAAAGTTATCACTCCACTCCAGGGAGCCATCCTGTTTCACCTAAATTCCTGCAATATTTTCCTGATATCCTCAATATTAATCTTGCAATCTAGTCTTTGTCTCCTCTTCTAGTCTGACTCATGCCTCTCCCCTGTCAATCATACTGAACTTCTTTTCAGCCTTTAGTACACCATGCTCATTCTTATTTCTGATCTTTGCATATGTTCTTCTCTTTATTTGCAACACTCTGCATTACTTCCTACTTCCCTTTTTTTGCTTATCTTCATGGAAATAAACCAATTTACCAAGTCTCATCTTAAAACTCAATTTTCTCTGATTAATTAAAATTTTCTTACATTATACTTCTACAAAGTGTGTTTTATTTTATTGATTGTTTTGCCAAAATCCCATTGAAGGTAGGGATAGTATATCTTGCTCAAAATTTTATTTTTAGTTTCTAACACAATGCCTGATGTGTACTAGGCATTTAAAAATGTTTGTTGAATGAAGGAAAAAAGGAAATTTTTATAGATAAAAATAATGAAAATGACTAAGTAGTTTTACATTTTTTACTTAATTAAAAAATTAAGATGACAGATTTTTTAAATTAAATTCATTTTTGACTCACATGAAAATATAAAAATTTATATGCACATGAATGGATAACATGATGTTTAGATATATTTATACACTGTGTAATGTTTAAATCATGTTAAACATATCTATTTTCTCAAATAATTATCATTTTTATGGTAAAAATGTTCAAAATTCTTTCTTCTATTTTTTTTCAATGCACAGACAAGATTATTTTTATCTATTCTCACCCTACTGTACACCAGAACTTCTTATTCCTAACTATAATACTCATTGATCAACCTCTCCCCTTCCCTCCCTCCCTTCTATTCTCCAGCATGTGGAAGTCTGCATTTTGCTTTCAGCTTCTATGAGATAGACTTTCTAGATTCCACAAATGAATGAGGTAACAAGATACTTGTCTCTCTATGCCTGGTTTCTTTCAGTTAACATAACCATCGCCATTTCCACCTACATCGTCACAAATGACAGATTTCTTTTTTTTTATGGCTCCATAGTATTCCATTGTGCATGTATTACATTCTTTTGTCCATTCGTTAGTTGATGGACATTTTGGTTTTTCTGTTTCTTGGCTATTGTGAATAGTGCTACAATAAACATTGGAGTGCAGATGTCTCTCTGTTCTACTGATTTCAGTTCCTCTGGATATATGTCCAGTAGTGGCATTGCTAGATCATATGGTGGTTCTATTTTTAATATTTAGAGGAACCTCCATACTGTTTTCCATGAAATTATAATAACAGCAATACTTATTTACATTCTTACCAATAGTGGGTTTTTTTCTCCATATTCTCATCAGCACTTTTTGATACTAGCCATTCTTACTAGGATGATGTAATTATCTCATTGCAGTTTTGATTTCCATTTCCCTGATGATTAGTGATGTTGACATTTATTTCAAATATCTTTTGGTCATCTGTATATCTTCTTTTTAGAAATGTCTATTTAGGTCTCTTTCCCATCTTTTAATGAGATTTTTTTCCTTGCTATTGAGGTTTTTTTTAAATATTTCTTATATATTCTAGATATTAACCTCATACCAGATGTATAGTTTGCAAATATTTTCCCTTTCTGTAGGTTTTATTTTCACTCTATTGGTTGTTTCCTTTGTTTTGCAGAAGTTTTTAGTTTGGTATAATTCTACTTAATCTATTTTGCTTTTATTTTCTGTTTAAGTAGTCTTACCCTAAAATTCCTTTCCCATTCCAATGTCCAAAAGCATTTTACCTATGTTTTCTTCTAGTAGTTTCATGATTTCAAGTCCATTTGAGTTTTAAACTCTTTGAGTTTATTTTAGTTTTATTTTTCCATATGTGGATATCTAATTTTCCCAGCATCATTTATTAAGAAGGCCATTTCTCCAATGCATATTCTTAGTCTTTTTGTAAAAAATAGTTAATAAAGAACATGGATTTATCTCTAGGCTCTCTATTCTGCTCCATTGATCTTTGTGTCTATATGCCAATACCATGCTGTTTTGATTACTATAGCTTTACAGTACATTTTGAATTTAGGTAGCATAAACCACCCTCTTTGTTATTTTTGTGCAAGACTGCTTTAGATATTCCAGTGTTTTTATAGTTTCATATACATTTTTAAACTTTATATTTACAGGGGAATGCATTACAAATCTTATTACATATATAGAGCTCAGTTTTTCATACTGTTGGTTGTATACATCGTATACTCACACCAATTTGTGTCCTCATACATGTACTTTGGATGATACTGATATCACATTCAACCATCATTAATTACCCCATGTCCCTTCCCTCCCCATCCCATCCCCTGCCCTATCTAAAATTCATCTGTTCCTCCCATGCTCCCCCTCCCTATCCCAATATGAATCAGCTTCCTTATGTCAAATAAAACATTTGGCATTTGTTTTTTTGAGATTGCTAACTTGACTTAGCATTATCTTCTCTAACTCTATCCATTTACCTGCAAATGCCATGATTTTATTTTCTTTTATTGCTGAGTAATATTCCATTGTGTATATATACCACATTTTTTATCCATTCATCTATTGAAGGGCATCTAGGTTGTTTCCACAGTTTAGCTATTGTGAATTGTACTGCTATAAACATTGATGTGGCTGTGTCCCTGTAGTATGCTGTTTTTAAGTCCTTTGGGTATGACTGAGGAGAGGGGTAGCTGGGTCAAATGGTGGTTCCATTCCCAATTTTCCAAGGAATCTCCATACTGCTTTCCATATTGCCTGCACCAATTTGCAGTTCCACCAGCAGTGTATGAGTGTACCTTTTTCCCCACATCCTCGGCAACACTTATTATTTGTCTTCATAATAGCTGCCATTCTGACTGGAGTGAGATGAAATCTTACATTGGTTTTGATTTACATTTCTCTAATTGCTAGTAATGATGAACATTTTTTCACATATTTGTTGATTGATTGTATATTCTCTTTTGAAAAGTGTCTGTTAAGGTCCTTGGCCCATTTATTGATTGGGTTATTATTTCTTTTATGTCCAGTTTTTTGAGTTTTTTATATACCCTAGTGATAAGTGCTTTCTCTGATGTGTGAGAGGTAAAGATTTGTTAAGGAAATATCACAACATACACTACAGAAATACAGAATATAATTAGAAATTATTTTGAAAACCTGTACTCCAGTAAAATAGAAAATATTGAAGGCATCGACAAATTTCTAGTGTCATAATTTGCCCAAATTGAATCAGGATGATATACACAATTTAAACAGATCAATTTCAAGTGACGAAATAGCAGACACCATCAAAACCCTACCAACCAAGAAAAGCCCAGGACCGAGGGATACACAGCCAAGTTCTACAAGACCTATGCACAGCTGAGTTCTACAAGACCTTTAAAGAAGAATTAATACCAATACTCTCCAATTTATTTCAGAAAATAGAAAAAGAGGCAGCACTTCCAAACTCATTCTGTGAGGCCAATATCACTCTGTTTCCAAAACCAGGCAAAGATACATCAAAAAAAAGAAAACTTCAGACCAATATCTCTAATTAACATAGATGCAAAAATTCTTCATAAAATTCTGGCAAATTGAATACAAAACCCTATCAAAAAGATCGTGAACCACAATCAAGTAGGTTTCATCCCAGGGATGCAAGGGTTGGTTCAACATACGGAAATCAATAAATGTAATTCATCACATCAATACACTTAAAGAAAAGAATCATATGATCATCTCAATAGACATAGAAAAAGCATTTGACAAAATACAGCACCCTTTTATGTTCAAAACACTAGAAAACTAGGGATAACAGGAACTTATCTTGACATCCTAAAGGCCATCTATACTAAGCCCCAGGCCAACATCATTGTAAATGGAGAAAAACTGAAGTCATTCCCTCTAAAAACTGGAATAAGACAGGGATGCCCTCTTTCGGCACTTCTATTTAACATAGTTCTTGAAACACTGGCCAGAACAATTAGACAGATGAAAGAAATTAGAAGGAAATATAGGAAAAGAAGAACTCAAATTGGCACTATTGGCTGATGATATGATTCTATACCTGGGAGACTCTAAAAGTTCCACCAGAAAACATCTAGAACTAGTAAATGAATTTAGCAATGTAGCAGGATATAAAATCAACATCCATAAATCAAAGGCATTTCTTTATATTAGTGACAAATCCTCAAAAAGGGAAATAAGGGAAACTACCCCATTCTCAATAGCCTCAAAAAATAAAAATTCTTGGGAATCAACTTAACAAAAGATGTGAAAGATCTATATAATGAAAATTACAGAACCTCAAAGAAAGAAGTCAAAGAAGATCTTAGAAGATGGAAAGATCTACCTTTCTCTTGGATAGGCAGAATTAATATTTTCAAAATGACCATATTTCCAAAAGCACTATACAGATTTAATGCAATTTCAATCAAAATTCCAATGACATTCCTCAGAAAAATAGAAAAAGCAATCATGAAATTCATCTGGAAAAATAAGAGACCCAGAATAGCTAAAGCAATCCTTAGCAGGAAGAGTGAATCAGGTGGCATCACTATACCAGAACTTAAACTATACTACAGAGGAATGGTAACAAAAACAGCATGGTATTGGCACCAAAACAGACTGGTAGACCATTGGTACAGAATAGAGAACACAAAGACTAACCCATAAAGCTACAATTATCTCATATTAATACCTCAATTTTTTTAATGTGGTGCTGGGGATTGAACCCAGGGCCTTGTGCATGCAAGGCAAGCACTCTACCAACTGAGCTATATCCCCTCCCCTAATTATTTTATATTAGACAAAGGTGTCAAGAGCATGATTAGAGAAAAGATAGCCTCTTCAACAAATGGTGCTGGGAAAACTGGAAATCCATATGCAACAAAATGAAATTAAACCCCTATCTCTCACCATGCACAAAACTCAACTCAAAATGAATCAAGGACCTATCAATAAAAACAGAGACCCTGCATATAACAGAAGAAAAAATAGACCCTAATATCCATCATGTGGGATTAGGCCCCAACTTCCTTAAAATGACTCCTGTGGCACAAGAATTAAAATCAAGAATCAATAAATGGGATAGACTCAAACTAAAAAGTTTCTTCTCAGCAAAATAAACGATCTGTGAGGTGAATAGAGAGCCTACATTTTGGGAGCAAGTCTTTACTCATACACATTTTAGTACTGTTTCTTCTAATTCTGTAGAAAATGTCATAGCATTTTCATAAAGATTTCTTAAACCTGTTGATTATTTTGGGTACTATAGCATTTTAATTATATTAATTATATCAATCCTGGGATATCTTTTTATTGTGTGTGTGTGTGTGTGTGTGTGTGTGTGTGTGTGTGTGTGTCTGTCTGTCTTCTTCAATTTATTTGCCAACATTTTATAATTTTCATTATAAATATGTTTAACTTCTTTGGTTAAATCTATCCCTTGATATTTTTGTAGCTATTATAAATGGGATTGCTTTCATTACTTCTATTTCAGATAATTCTCTATTGATATATAGCAGTGGTATTGATTTTTACATACTGATTTTGCATCCTGCAATTTTTCTGAATTCATTATTAGATATAATAGTGTTTTTTGGTATAGTCCTTGGGTTTTTTTATATGAAGATCAGGTCATCTGTAAACAGTGACAATTTAACTTTAATTTTTTATTGTAATATTTTCAGTTTGTTCCTGGAAAAGTAAAAAAAATAATATTCTTGAAAATTTATTTATCATTTTCTGGTATATATTTTAAATATCTGTCATTAGATTCACAACTTCCTACAATTAAGATTTATCCTAGAATAAGAAATACTTGAACTACTCTATTTCTACATATTATTTTTCTGGGAAAATTATTGTTAGAGCCACCTTTAGCTTTTGGACACTTTAATGTTAGTTATAGCTGATGGTATTCTTACTTGTTATGGATTTGACTACTTTGTTGCAGAGATTATGATTTTATTTTATTTCTTTTTTTATGGTATCAGGGATTGAACCCAGGGATGCTTTATCACTGAGCCACATCCCCAACTTTTAAAAAATATTTTATTTAGAGAAAGAGTCTCCCTGAGTGGCTTACAGCCTCACTAAATTGCTGAGGCTGGCTTTGAACTTGTGATCCTCCTGCCTCAGCTTCCCAAGCTGCTGGAATTACAGGTGTGTTTCACCATGCCTGGCCTGTTTTTAGTTTTCTGAGACTAATATTTAGGAGAAATCTTATTGCTTCTATATATCTGGCTATCTTAAGCCCAAGTTAGTTGCAAATATTTTCCACTCTTATCTTTCTTTTCATTATTTGTCTGTAAAAAAACCACCTAGAATATTAAAACTGACACATTAAAAGGATCATTCTGAATGTGCTTACACAAAAAACCAAGAGGTTGATTAAAAATGTCATGAAGAATCAGTTTGAGCAGTTTGGGCTGTGACTCAGTGTTAGAAAGCTTGCCTGGCACACATGAGGCACTGGGTTTGATACTCAGGTCAAATAAATAAAATAAAATAAAGGTATTGTGTCCACCTAAAACTAAAAATAATACATATTTTTTAAAAAAGAATTTTTAAAAATTTTTAAAAAAGAATCAGTTTGAAAGAAAGTTTTGTTGAAACATTTGGAATTACACAACTAGCTTCCATATTAATCAGTCCTTTATACTTTAATTGATACCTGGCTAAAATATTTGTTGATTCTCAAGAAAAACAACAGATTTTAACTTTTATAGACATATAACACATTTCTGAATTTATTATTAACAGGTTGATCAGGTATTGAATATTGAGCAGAATATTAATGGAACGCCTTACAATAATGGAGGTATTTTACATATATTCATATCACACAGGGATTCTACAAGATAGCTTACCATCATTTTATTTGTGAAGAACCTGAAGATGAGAGATATAAAGTAATTGTTCAAAGACACACAAATAATTTTGTGAAATCCCAGATCTAAACCTTAATCTATTTCATGTGAATGTTGTTTCTGCTATATCCCATTACCTCTCTGAGAAGCATGACCTTGTTCTAAGTATACTGGTTTCCTAGGGTTGCCTTAACAAATGCTTACAACTTTGATGACCTGAGACAATAGAAAGTGATTTTCTTAAAATAGTAAAAGCTATAAGACTAAAATCAAGGCACTGTCAGGGCCACACTCCTTCATTAGGAATCTTACCTTGCTCTTCTAAGTGGCCTTTCCATAGGTTCCTTAGCTTGTGGTTACATGACTTCAAGTAATGCCTCATCTTCCCATGGCTTTCTGTTGTGTGTGTGTGTCTTTTTCTTTTCTATCATTAGATTGGAGCCCACCTGAAAATTTCATCTTAAGATCCTTAACCTAATTAAAAAATCTGTAAAGACTTTTTACAAAATGGTTACATGTGCAGATTCTGGGAGTTCAGATGTGAACATTACCCTTGGGGTTACCATTCAACCCACTATACTGAATTGTCTAGGAACCATTTTGAAAGATTCCTATACATTGTAGACATATCTTTGAAATATTTATAAACTTCAGAAAGCTCAATTTTTTAAATATATATATATAGATAAATACAACTAATGTTGTATTAACTAATGTTGACTATATTGTATTAACTAATGTTGAATTATCTATATTGACTTAACTAATGTTGATTATAATAGGTACTATCATTGAGTGTCATGCTATCATTATTAGGACAGAAATGATAACATCTTATAGGAAAATTGCTCATGTCCTAGAATGGCTTCATTAACTGAGATCCATCTGCCTATTTGTTTATAAATGAAAACATCAATTAAAAAACTTGAAAACATCTCTGTTTTCTTTCCTGATGACAACCTCAAGTCTCTAAATCCATCATCAGTTATTATGGTATATATCCCATGTATTTCTCCAACTGATTAATCTTTGCTACCTATCAAGCAGGCATTCTTTAAAATATGGAATAGTGCTTCCTTCCCTGATCCTAGTTGTACTTTTCTGAATTTGAAGTTTGACCCCTAACATTACTATTTTAGGATTTTATAAATAGTTCTGTGATTACCCATCCCTAAATTTCATTATAAATTTCATAATATATTAGAATTTAATGCATTATCTTTCTTTAACTTTTAGACTTTAACCGTAAGTTACCCTGTGGATCTTCCAATTCCAAAGTTATACACATCCCTTTCTGTTTAGACCATCACAGATCATGGAGACAAAATTATCATTATACCCATTCAAAGATGTGAAAATTCTATATACAAATTAATAAACTCCTTTCTAGCTTATTTTTAATACACTTAAGGGTCCCAATTGAAATACTAATCCATAAAAACGTTACCATTCATATATTGTAGACATATCTATACATTGTAGACATATCTATACATTGTAGACATATAGATACATTGTAGACATATAGATACATTGTAGACATATCTTTGGACTATTTAATAAACTGCAGAAAACTAAAATTTTGTTAATGTATAGATATAGATAAATACAAATGACTTACTAATGTTGATTATAATCAATGTTTTGTTGATTTATTTACTAACTTCCAGAAATTATTTTATAAACTGATAAGCAATTATGATAGGCAGCTTCTAAGATGGAATCCAATGCTTTCCACATCCTATACTCACACCTTCTTATGAGTGCTTTATTCTTTATTATTGACTAGACCTAGAGACTCATCTAATAAAGAATAAAAATGATGTATGTCACTTCAGGTTTAAGCTTAAACAAATGACTCTAGCTTTTATCTTGGGTGCCTCTCTCTCTCAATTTCTCTCTCTGATTGCTTTCCCTGGAGAAAGCCAAATGCCAGTCATGAGGCAGCACTGAGGAGATATTCACAGAGCAAGAGACTGAGGCTACCAATAACTAAGAAAGAAAATTTGGAATGTATTCTCAACTCCAATTTATAATTCAGATGAGATCACTCTTCTGTCTGACATTTTGAACACAACCTCATGAGAAACTTTGATTCAGAGGCACCCAATTCTTCTATGCCAATTTCTGACCCACTAAAACTATAAAATAATTGTTTGTTTCTTTAAGCTACTAACTTTTGGGGTATATTATTATTTAGTAATAGAAAACTAATATAGTAATACATAAAAGAAACTTATCCTCATGCAATTTACACTCTAATAGAGACAGTACACATATACAAACATACATACCCAAGGTATAAATGAGTAAGATACTGGAAATTTGTTTTAAGAGGAAAATAAAGCAGGATAGAATAAGTTAAGGATATTTTAGATACCATAATCAAGCAAAGAAAGACTTTTCTAAGAGGAGGATATGTTTGAGCTAAGAAGCATTTGAAGATATAGGAACAAGAAAGTCTAGGCAGAGGCAATTGTTAGACAGCAACTAGAAGACATAGGCTTGGCTTTGAGGTACAAAATAGGCAGAGTACAGTGAATAAGGGAAGTGGCACAGGTGATAAGAGAGATGGGCATGAATAGTTAATAAAGGAATGTATTGGTTATGGTTTTATATTTATATTTCATTCTTTTTAAAAAATATTTTTAATTGTAGATGGACACAGTACCTTTATTTTATTTATTTATTTTTATGTGGTGCTGAGGATCAAACCCAGTGCCTCACACATGCCAGACCAGTGTGTTACCACTGAACCACAACCTCAGCCCCTAATGTTTCATTCTTATACATACATTGTAGGATTTTATGCAAGGGCATGATATGATGTGCCCTGTATGTAGGTTAATAATACACTAGCTTTTGTTTAGATAATGGATTATAAAGGGCAAAAATGGAAGCAAAGAAATCAATTAGACTAGATAAATCCAGAGATCCTTGTGATTTGGGTTGATGATGGCAACAATACAATGAGATGGTTGGTTTGGGGAAGTGCTTTGCAAGTTGGATTAATGGTGTTTGTTGATGAATTTGATATGGTAGGTGAAGCAAAAGGAGCCCTTGGTGCTTTGCCCTAATCAACTTAGCAGATGGTGGTACCTTTCACTGAGATAAGGGAAGAAAAACTTGATTGGAGGAAGAAGTGTTGACATGGGTGTTATGGAATCCAGACTGTTGTTCACAGCATGTTATGTTAGCCTTTAATAAGAGAACTTGCAAATAAAGTGCTCATTAATCCTGATTCTGTGTTTTGAGATAGTTTCCTGCTTGAAAAACCATCTCTGACATCCCATAGTATGTTGTTTCTTCTAGTTTCTTCAGCTTTATGGTGAAATTATGCTGGGAGGCTATTTGAATGTTTAAATAATGCACACTGACCTTCTCTATTCAATATATTTGTGTTAGTCATGTATAATTTCTCTTATAGAAAACTACAAAATCCATTGAGGAAAAAGTTAAAGAGTTTGATTATACTTAAGACATAAATATCAAATATAAGATGACTTCTGTTTGTTTCTTTATTTAGACTTTTTTAGTACTTCTAATTATGCCTTTCCCTAATCATTAATAGATCATTCATTCATTCATTCAAAATTTGTGGCACCTTTCCATACAAGTCCTAGAAAGGCAGTGGGGAGTTTGAGTGGATCATTACTTCCCTTCTTCTACTTACTTTATAGCAAGAATAATTAGTATGAATAATTATGGTAACATACGTGCATTTGTTCTGATCAGAAAATTCCAGAGGAAATGCTTTGGATGCCAATAGGGTTTTGTAATAAGAGAATGAACAGCTGTCAAACTCAATGTCTCAACAAACTTAAAAAAAAAAAAAGGTTAATGTCACTGTCACCTAGTTGAACATCAGTGCCCGGCATGAGTAGTTAGTTAAAAATGTCTTTAGATATCTATATGCTGCCAAATATGAGTGATTCTCTAACCCACTGGGAAATTTATATATAACAACATGAGAAACGAAGGGGCTTAGATTTGATGTGCTAATTCTGAGCTAATGTATTGCAACTGCTGTTGCATTGTGAGATACTAGTATGAACTAGTATGAACTGGTATATTATAAAATTAAAACGTATTGTATAGTTCATTGCATTGTTCCGTCAAATTTTGATATCCTTACTTTAAATAATTCATGGGGAGAAATGATCACTTCATAATGCCACAAACTCACAGCAGGCAAAACTAATTTTACACAATATGAAAACAGATTTTATTTATTTAAAAGGAATATTAAAAAAACACAACAACAACTTTTTTGACACCAGCTGCTAGGAAATAAATAGAATACTTTATGACAAAAAATTCTAAATCTATGAAAGCTGCTCCTGAGAGACCAAGTTGAGAATTGTAAAGATACATTTAAATGCCCTGGTCAATGCTTTATGCCTTATTTTGAGTAAAAAGAACCCTCCCATCTTGTTGACTTTCTGTGGAGAAAAGGAGTACTGGGAGAAAATTAACTTTATAAAAACCCTCCTTATACCTACAACATAATGCCAACCAAGTGGCAAGCTTTAAGTATCACTTCAGGGACCCCCTATTAGTCTAAATAGCACTTCTAGGTAAACAGTAACTCTTATCCTTAAATACAAACTAAAAATTAATGCTTAGTTTTGTCCCAATCAGAGCTTGAGTAGAAGTGAAAAAGAATACTTTTAAGTCACCACAACAATTTTCCTTTCACTTTGGCTTTAAGAGTGGAATAAGAAAGTAAGGTGAAAATATAGTGAAACTATTTTTTGGGGAGAGTTTTTTTGTGGGACATTTTTATACAAATATCAGACCTATTTTTATACCAAGAGTAAAAAAAAAATCCAAGCTTGCAGTTCAATGTGATAATAACTCTATGTCAGACTCAAATCAGACAAAGAACAGGACCTGTGCCGTGGGTAGTTCTGGGTTTACCCTCAGAGTTTGAGGGGGCCAGGTACCCAGGCAGTTTGCTGTCCTCCTTTTTGAAGCTTCAGGGAAAGAACAAATGTGGAAATCATCAGGGATTGTAGGTAGGGAACTAGGGATGAGCAAAGGAGAGAAAAGGGAGCAAAATCTAAAGAATTAAATATTTTGCCCCCAAAGCAATGAAAACACATTCTCTTAGTAACAAAATAATGTTATTTATTGAATTTATACTTTTAAAAAATGTTTACCTTTAAAACTCTTGCTGACAGTGGGAATGTAAATCAAGGCTAAGAGATTTACTCACCAGCAGAAGTTTATTATTATCTCTGATAACAGCTAAATTCCACTCCTCTTTGTGCAGTGTAAAATGGGGTAGATTTGTATAACTACAATGTTATAGGCACTGTCCAAAGAGCTTGTCTCTGATTTTGTTATAAGTTTCCATCTTAATAGGTTATAAGTTAGGAGCTAGAAATTTTCTTTAGATTTTGAAGTTTTACAAATTTTGAGGGACCTGAGATTAATGTAACATTTCAAGATATAAAACACAATATAGGTGAGATTTAAATTGTTCAATAGGTGTTACTAAACTGTTGATACAAGAGGTGTTTTCAGTAGCTTTCTGCACTTTCTAGAGGCAATAAGATATAAAGAGATCATGGGTTTCCTTTATCCTTAGTATGTCGGTGCTGTCTAAAGTGGGCATTTGCAATGTTGCCTTGGGAATAATTGAAAGAGCACTGAGATTCCAATACTGAATGACTGAGTTCAACATGTAGCTGAATTCTTCTTACAAGTTGTTGAACTTGTAGAACTAATTTTAACTTTCCTGTGTCTTATTCTTTTTAACCCATAAAATGGGGTTAACAATACCCATCTCTAAGATTATCTTAACAGTCACTGAAATAGTAGGGAAGTTTGGGAAAGCTTAGAATGATATAAAAGTGTTGATTTATCCTATTAATGAATAAATACTGTTTTGCAAAGGCAACGTTGTATTTTAAGGGGTGGCTTTGCATATGTAATGTAATATGTTTTAAAGTGACTTAATTTCTGCTGTTTTGCTGTAATATAAACAGAATTGCAATGTAAACATTAATCAAAACAAAGTTGGTATATGTAGCAATGCTGAGTTATATTATATGGACAACCTGAGTTATATTATAAGGATATTTTATCAATCAAAGTATATGGGCCAGAGTATTTTCATCTGTATAAAATGGACATATCACTTTAGAAGCCTAATAAAAATGAAAGAAATAGAACAAGAAATTCCAAAGTTTCTAATTGAATTTCTTTGATGTTTTAAAGATGTTTTACCTTCTAGAAAATAAAGCTCAGATTCTGTTTACTAAAATCTTAGCTTTACTTCAGCATTAGGCTTTTCTTCATAAGGCAAGGGATAGATAGAGGAAAAGTTAAACATCATATAAGGAGAATTAGTTAAGCCCATATTATTATTATGAAAGTGTGCAAGTCCTAAAATAAGCCTAATCATCTTTTCACCTACTCAGATTGATTCTTTAAGTCAATCATCAAATGCAGAATATTCATCTTAAATAATTATTTTTTATGTAAGAACAACAATGATCATATCTAAAATGGGGTAAAGCAAGTTCATTTAATGCAAAAATGCAATATCTAAGATTTAAACATCATAGCAGTCTATTCAGTTAAGAGATTAAATTTATATGTTGCCTTTGGGCATAGAGAATTTTAGAAATAGAAAAGATTATATTTTGTAGCTTTTAGGAATACAGTAATGCCATTTTATTCTATAGAATAAAGCATTATGCTTATAAAATGGCAAAAATTTATCATTAATGAATTTAGGGTAGCTATCCATTTGGACCCTTGTGGAATTTATAAGAATAGATTGTCATACTTTTGATGATAATTGCCTTAATATTGATACCACTCACTATCCCTTCATCAGATCTAGAGATAGACAATAAAGGACATGAGGAGTCCTAGCACATTAAGTCATAATAAAATTACCTGAAGTATCTAGATACAGATATAAATGCAGATACAAAACAGATATAGATACACATATACATGTATCTCAAAGAAAAAGATAAATTTGGTAGGGAAAAAGTAGTCCAATTTAAATATACTTTTGTTGGAAAATAGAAAAACACTTAGTGATTGTTTTATCAATCTGGCATTCTATCCAAACCTGGAATTCATGTTTACACAATGGGTTGCACTGAGATTCAGCAAGATAGGTAGGCCTAGGCCAGGTGTGGCAGACAGAGAGCAGAATTCTGCTGACTTGGTGGAATAGGATTTGGGCTGTTGCCTCAATAGTAACATTAAATTTCTCTCCATGCAATTATAATGGCTTTCATTTTCCAGGAGATCTGTCTTTGACTCTCAGAGGCTTATTCTCTTTCATGGAAATAATGTGGTTAAGCTGCTTGAAATCTCAACAGATTTAATATAAACGTTCAGATAAAAAGTTAGTCATTTAATGGTAGTCTTCAAACATAATTAGTAATGAAATTTAAGCAGGGCCTAGGGGAATAGGATCATAGAATCCCAGAATTCTAGAATCATTTCATTTTGGAGGTAGAAATATGGGTCCATTCTACTCTTTAATAGCTGACGTAGGTAGAACAACGGGCCCAGGACCTTTCAGTTAGGGCATATGGAAAAGCTAGGACTAGAAGAAAATCTCTGGTCTCAAATCAAGTGTGTTTTCTAGTAAAACTTGACTTCTTTATATGTGAACATTAAAATCAATCTCATAAAATGATAATAGGTCATTTTTTAAGGCAGTTTAGTCTTCATCCACTCCAATAGCATCAATAATGTTGGGAATCATTCATATGGTACTTACTCTAATTGCTTTACTAATAGCATCTCTTTTAAATCTTCTAAGAGCTTTATGAACTAGATACTATTGTTATCCTCATTTTGATGTTGAAGGAGAAAGCTGAAGCACAGGGAGTTTAAGGAAATCTACTGAGGAATCAATCATAAAACAGTAAAATTGGTATTTAAACCCAGCCATCTGGGTTCTACAGCTTGTACCCTTAATCACTAAGCTATTCATCTTTCTAGTCATTTTAAAATTATGTAATCACTAAGAAGTGACACGGATAAGTTCTCTATGCTCCACAAAAGCAAGTTTCATGAGTGTACAAAATATATATGAATAGCAGACAAACCCAATATAAAAAGTTGGAAGAACTGGACACTTTTACCTGTGAAAGAAGAAACCATGAAACAAATATGATAGCTGTGGGAAAATGGAATTTTAATTGTCCTCAATGATTGTGAGCTAGTTAGGCCCATGGAGTGGGGATTATATGGAGATAAGTCCTCTCTTATTCTTGCAGTGCAGGAATCGGACTAGGCAATCTGGTGAGTGTGTTCTCTATTTTTGTGCATTCATGCTGCATGGTCCCTGTTGGTATAGACAGGATTACTGCACTTGGGTAGCACATTGGAGCACAACTATGCTCAATTAGGTCAGAGGTAAGAGACATCATTAAATTAAATCTGAAACCATATTGTAAGCCAGGCAAGGGCCAGAGCTCTAGACAGTTTTGAATCCTGACACCCTCATTTATTAGCCTCGTAAATTTAGTCAACTTACTTAACCCTAACTTCTCTGAGTCCCAATTTTCTCATCTATAATTGGGATAATTGGACTAATCTCCTAGAGTTGTGGCAATAAGATCAATACGTGAAATTCTAGCCTGGTGCCAGGTACAATAAGTACTCAAAGGATGTTAAATTTTTCAGGAGTGAGAGGTTTATTAATTTTCAAAAATGGGCTATAGTGCTAACTATTTTCTTATATGGAAAACAAAACTGGGCCTAGCAGGTAATAAGGAATAGGACTTTATCCCCACCAATCTCTCACTGCCTTTGGATAAGAGACTATGAACTCCGAATTGTGAAAAGTGTTTATAAAGGAAGCTTTGTAAATCAACTGATTTTGCATGCAGTAGAGCAGCTTATGATTTAAAAGCATCCTGTGGTGAATCCTTTTATAATGTGAATAATCACCCCCTAATTTATCTGTTTGGTAAGTTCAGAATTGGGCTTACTGAGTCTTCTTAAAGCCAAGAGTACACCTGCACTCTTGTTCCTAAAGGCAGGCAGTACTTTCATGCTGAGCTGACTTTCAGAGAAATACAGGGTGCCTCTTGGATTCAGGATGGCATAGGCCAGGTAACTGTCGAAACACACAAGATCCCTATCATGAGTTAAACATTAATTGTACTTTGTGAATCATGCAGGTCAGTTGATCTAAACTACAGGAAAGATCATTGCACATAAGAGTGTTGCCTGTTGAAGAGTTAGATATTGAAGAACAATTTGTGTTATGTCACCTTTTCTTCTTTGAAACTTCAGTGAAAATCAACATGAAATTATGACATGCCATACATATCCTCCAAGAAAATCCAAATAATATGAGAAGTTATGTAGTAGAAAGAAAATTGTATTTGGAACTTGAAACTCAATAACCAAGAGCTGCTACCTGTTAACTGCCCAGCATGGGTAGGGTTTTGCTTATTTTTTCTCTTCCTTCATGTCCTGATTGTAAAATAATCAAGTCAGATTTGCATCTTTGATTCAGCTTGTAGCTAAAAATTTTAATTATTTAATTCATAAAATGAGGTGAAACTGTTGTTTCTTTCTCCCAATAAAAAGATTACAACAGGAAATCATAGAAAGAACACTTATGAATAGTTAAGAGGTTTTCTTATCCCAATCAACAATGCTTGTCACTCTGCCTTCACTTGACCTTCTTTTTTACAGATGTAAAGATTTAGAAAACATTTTATTTAGCTATGATATAGATGAATATGAACATGGGTAAACTCAAACCAATGAATCTTTTCTTCCATTAGCCAGCAAACATTGACCTGTATTTGGAGAAACTTCAATGTGTTTTAGAGAAAATGACCTCTTCCACGAATTAATTATATCTGGGACTGAAATAATTATATCTTTTCATTGATTCTTTTTATTTTCACAGTATCCATGGGAATTTTGCCAATTCTTCATAGAGCGATTTAAGCTCATTTTTAACTAACTTGGATGAAGTACACTTTGAATATATGCTTGTGACTTAATCTTCTGTAAGTTGAATGGGGGAATAACATGTATCAGATGTGCGCACTTAACCTATATGTTGCTTCTCAAAGAGGGCTTCTTAAGAGCTCAGGTGACTACTTTATAAGAGTTATGAGATCACTTTGAATTTTCCCAATTTTTTCATGCTGGTTTCACTCCACATAGGCTATTAAACGGAATGGAACTGAAACTTATAAATGGCCAGAGTTATCATTTATAAAATGAGAATTTAAAACATTTCTATGTAGATTTATGCATTGTAAAAGGCAACTATTCAGGTCCTGAGTTATTTGTCAAAAACTTCAAGTTAATTTTTAAGAGAAACTCATAAACTTAATTCAAATAAGGAATAATGAAACTATAACCAAATTAGAAATCCATCCAAAGATAAGTATTCAATTATCATCTTAAGAAATATACTATGAAACTTAAGGACCCAAAAGCAATCAAGTTTGTAAGCATGAACAATGAGGAGGTCACTGTGGCGCTATGTATACTAGTGGCCATAAGGGGTTCAGAAGAATCTTTACATCCTAAAGAAGAAGAACTTTACTCAGTTATTCATTTCAATTCTTAAGAAAACGATATTCATGGACACATGCCATTTTCACTTTTTTAATGTATACACAAAAAAACTTCCTGATTTTTATAAAAAATGATTCAATGTTTCATTCTCTCTTAAGACTGTAGCAAAATTAGGAAGCATGCACAAAACAACTATCAGTAAAATAATTAGAAGAAGTCATTAAATATAAGTTTAAGACAGGTGAAATAATTTATAAAAGATACTTCTGACATATAGAATGGATATTCTAATACATTGTATGCCATTCTGTGAGGAACGTGATAAAAAAAGATTTCTGTATGCAGTAAAGGGTCAAAAATTATTGAGCACATATTGAGAATTCAATAATTGATGTCATGAATAATATGATTTACATAAAGAATTATTTTATATTGGACCTACTGACAATAAGATTACCTGTGTGGATCCTATGTAATAATGAAAATTCTCCCAATAGATGTATATATGAGGAACCTATTACAAGATTAAAATGTGTTTGCAAAAAAATAATTACATCAGTTAGCCTCATTTAATCTCACTTTCGTGTCAGGAAGTTTCTATGCTTATCTAATTTGGGTGTAGACTTTTGTAGAACTCATAAGGTCTCTATGGCTCTTAAATTTATAGAGCCTGCATTTGTACTACCAGTAGAAAGAAGCAATTACAAAGGAAAATAAGAAGTAGGCCCAAGGTCTGCTGGAGGTTTCCTTATATCTATATTGAAGTATTAGGTTTAGGTTCTGTTATGAAGTCTAAATTATGCTAAGACAGAATATATTTTCTAAGATTCTTGGGTATTTTTACTGGAGAATGGAGACCTCATAAAAGCCCAAGAGCACCCTCTAGTGAAACTTCTGGAGTAGACCCAAGGGCCTGCTCTTGACCTGGTTTGTCCCTTTCAAATGACCTTTGTTTGCCCAAAATATAGAAGCTGATTTCAAAGCATCTGGTCTTATCTTCAGACAATTTCCAGACCACAAAGAAGGTGGTGTGCTTGTCAAGTGTTTCTAGTGGTATAAATGCTTGAGTGCTGAAGTCTAGTATCACACTATTTGCATGGGTTTGGTTTTTCTTTTTTAAATAATGGTAATTTATCATTTTTGTGACCTATGCTGTTGTTATCTGTTAAAATAATTCTTGGAACTAATATAACTAAAGGGAGAGAAGCATGAAAAGTGTGTAACTAAATTATAGTACTTTTGCCTCTGTCTCTACCTTTGTCATGTTTCTCACACTTGGATCATGTATATAACATCCAGGAACTGTACTGGTATATATGCAAGAATAGAATAAGATTAAAGGTAACAGGTGATTATTAAAGGTTGGGAAGGGTGGGGGATGGATTAAGGGAGGCTGTATTTGATCATTGTATGTTCTATGCATGTGTTGAAATATCAGACAAAGCTCCATTAGCTTGTACAATTAATATATGTTAATAAATAATTTTTAAAAGTAGGAAAGGTGAAAAGGCCATAGTATTTATGCATTCCTGGGTTTTTAGAGATATATCTACAAAGCAGTCTTTGTCTTATACTTAAGTCAGTTAAACCTTTGAATATAATGCCACTTAGATTAGTAACCATTACTTAATAAATGAAGCAAAGTAAATCATTAAAAGTAAACGCTATTGTTGCAAAGGAATTTGGAAATCTAAATCTCTCCACTTGAAACAAAAACAGAAACTCTAATGTTAAGTAACTTGCTCAAGAAGACAAATCTGGATGATGGCAGCATTGGGGTTACAATGTAGGTCCCTTGTGCCCATTCTAGTGTTCAATGTACTACAAGGACCCTCTTATTAAAGAGTTTGTAATATAGTTTCACAGTCTCATTCCCATTGGTTACTGGTTTTTAGAGCTGTAATAATTTAGGGACATGTCCTTATATTTATAGTGAAAGGCAAGTGTGTACCTTCCAATTTCATCTCTTTTTTTTTCTTTCTGCATCCTCTTGTGATTACTTTATTAGGAAAAAAATGAATACATACTCAATTGATATGAGACATGTTTATTATTAAAATGCTGTGTCATACTGTGCTTACTTTATACACTAACAAAAATTAGAGGAATCCATGAATTGGATTGATTTTCTAATATTACTAGTTATCACTTCTAAGATTCTGTGCTTGAAAATTATGTCTGTGTTCTAAGAGTACTTACCTCTCAGTGTTCATAGAAGGATTACATAAGCAAATGCAAGTAAAGCACATTCATTAACTGCAGTGTCTGTATTGAATGTTGGTATATCTAATATCCTAAAGAACAGGGGATGTGAGGAGCTAAGAGGGAAGGTAAAGGGGTAGTACTGGGGATTGAAATGGAGAAAAGTATTTTATATGCCTTTATGACTACGTCAAAATGAATGTATAACTATACTGCATAAAATATTGGGAAAAAAAAGAACACACATTCTTGGTGTTAAGCAATAGAGGTCAGAGATATGAACTAAGTATTAAAAAGTTTTTCTGATTATTGTCAAATTTTTAAAAATATAGACAATTATCCCACAGCCTTTCCCAGTCATTATTGCTTCCAGTTGAGAATCATTGAATACAGAATGGCATTTGTCAAGGCAAATCACATATTAGTTCCATAGAAGTACATGATTCCTTCTTTTCTCAAGTTATTACTATATTCATAGTTTAGCCTTTAACCATATTATTACTACATATAACCTTAGTATCCAACCTTTCATTTATTCATTCCTTGTCTATGTTCAGAAGGCAAGGTAGTTGTTTTTGTCAATTTATGGCACACTGATACAATTTTAATTTTGATGAAAAGTTAGTAATTTAGTTAGTTTTGTTCCCAGGTCTTTGCCTACTGTACCATTCTTCAAAATACACTGTTTATATTAAGAGTTATAAAGTCAGCAAATATTAGTGCTAGAAGGGATCATATATATCAACAAATCTCATCCCTTCATCTTTAAGATGAAGAAACAGGTACACCAATGTGGAAGAAAACCGGCCATGTTTCATTCTACATACTGACTTTCAGTGATAGGTCATATTTCTCTCTTTTTCGAAAAATAGTTGCATCTGGAGAAACACTTGCTCAATTTTACATGATATTGTAAAATAATTGACCAATAAAAATCAATGAATCTATGAATAGGCTATACACAGTATTTTAAAACTATTCATTAATACAGTACAGTGTGTATGTTTGTCAGCTTTCTAATTTCTGTTACTTTTAAATGATGACCCACTCTGAAATATTCATGTGACTATCTTTAAAGATTTTCTTCTCCAGCTATGAGTCGAAACAGTCTCATTAATGAGACTGCATGGTCTCTGCATGGTCTACTAAATATTTTTAGGAAGTGGAACCCCCTTCTGGAGTATTGAGAGAAACATCACTTCTAAAATGCCTTTAAAAGTACTCCAGCATAAACATTACACTGGAACATTTCATTAGCTTTTTGAGAACAATAAAGAAATGTGGAGCATAATAGGCTAATATGTTTAAGTGGCCTTGGTAGAACCCTACTTAACTCAGTGGGATTTTCTGCAGCATGCAGAGGTGGAAAACCATTCCCTACATATTTATTGTGTAGGACTGCCTCTTTTTTATTGCATGCAGTTTATATCAAAGAAAAATGACTTTCTACCTGTAATTCTAAAATGAAGAAAGTTTCAAAATACAAGTTTTAGGAGAATAATATTTAGATATGATCAGCAACCAGCAGTGCTGGCTTGTGGCATTCTGGATTTCTATATCAATAAAGATGGAAGAGACCAACTTGAATCTTAGTATTTCCTGGCCTCTTACATTAAATTAACATTAGGAAATTAAGATTCTAAAGTATGTAAATTTCTGAAAAAAACTACATGATGTAAGCCAAACTATTACTGATCACATATTACCAAAACTAATTAATAAAAATGATATAGTTAGTTAGCTACCAATAAGAGTCTTGTGCAAAATATTTTGAATTAAGTAAAAAGGTAATTTTGTAAAAAACATGAGGTAGTAATTTTTAGTTTTATTGTCATTGAAGTGATCACACTGAATATATTGCTAGACTTGCAGTATGATCTTCTGCCAATACTCTTTAGTTTCTGAGCTTCTATTTTCTCTGGTATAAATTGGGTCTCATTAGTCTTGGGACACTGTGATCTTTGTGATTTTCTTGAGCTTTTAGAAAAAAAAAACACATGTAAATTAAGCATACAATTATAATATTTTAAGAAAATTCAAACAGACATATATGATGACAGATTAAAAGTTTACATGTAAGTATTAGTTCCCTTTGTACTATTTATCACCAAAAATTCATGCAAGCAGAATTCCTATTCATGTGGCACTGAATTAATGATACAAAGAAGATACTCTTGAATGACAGCTTCAGTGGCTGAAGTGGCATATTTAAACCATTATGTTTGTTTGTTTCACTTACTGTCAAACTCTGTCTTAGAAATACTATCAACTGGTTATATTGATAGATAGAATCTGTCTTTCAGTTCCAGTGTGTGTTTTGTATCAAATTGTCTCTTCATTCGTTTTTGGAATCTATATGCAAAATAACATATAAACACAAGTGTAAAACCCAGCTGTAATTGTTTCTTAACATTTGGTGACATCATAAATCATAAGATATATATTCATGTTGTATTGTAAATATCATCATAATCACTCAGGAGGAGGGTGAAAACTCTAAACAAAACTTATTGCAAATAATGCATATGCTGCTTTTTCACCAGGAGGAGTGTTTCCTAGCTACCCTATTTACCCCAGTGGAATTTGACAAAAAATGTTCCTGGCGCACAAAGTTGATTTAACAAAGAATCAAGTGGGATTATTTTAAAATTCACCCCTAAATATGTTTACTGGTTTTGAATTTCTGATTTTGTTCTTATGTAATTCAAAAACAGCTTTAGTTTAAAAACAAAAATTGGCAAAAATACTAGTGCATTATGTGTTCTAATCACGTATGGTGTTTTGAAAAACTAGGCTCAAAATTGACAAAATTGTTTCATTGGCATTACAGTTCAAATGCATGGATTTTCTTTTTCACAAGTTGAGTAAAATAAAAATAAAAACAGCAGATTTTTAAAATGAGTAGTATATGAATTTAATTTATTTTTATAATATACAGTAAAATTGTACTACAGATATTAATTTTCATTCTGTGTTTTTCTATATTTTACAGAGTTTATTACATTTTAGTTTGTGGTCAAGTCTACAATGTGCTTTAGCATCAATTTAAAACTATCTGGAGTTTTCAAAACATTTTCTTTCAGTGATATGGAAAACACTCAAAATCTAGTATTAGTGGTCCAGCTTTTCTCTTTTATACAGTTCTTTGATTTTTCTTGTAAGAGATTTTCTCTTTTGAAAATATATAAACTTAGAAATAGAAGTCTCCCTGGCTCACATTACACTCATGAGACAATGATGATGCTGGAGTCCTTTTCATAATCAGAACCTTTGTAGAGATTGCCCAGGTATTCTTAGCCAAAATATCCCTCTCATTGTACACTACTCCAGGGCAACATGTGGTGTGCCAGCTGGATGCCCTCCCTACATGCCTCAGGTGGCCACATTTCAATGGTGCCTATAGATCACAGGCCAAATTCTCATTCTCTGTGTTAATCAGTGGGAGAATTCCCATAGAAAATGGGATGGGAGCATATTTCAGGAAAACTCAAAGAGATTAGTCAGATGATTAAGCCAGGACATTGTAAGTTCAAGTTTTATGAAGGATTTCTATAGCATTATCATAGTTGACCAAATAATGCTAGAAATTTTGGAGATATTTAGAAATTTAAATATAGCTTTCTATTCCACCATAATTTCTCCAAAGAAACCTCAATGGTATTTTTTCTTTAGACACAATAAAAACTCATCACAATTCATGGCATCAAAGACAACTGATATACCTAGTAAAATAATTTGATTGAAACTTTTTCCCATGGTCCTGAAAGAATCTAAATTCTACTTATAGAAGTCTCATTATATATCTCTTTCAATTAAATTATGGTAATCTTACAAACATATAGTAAGTTTTTACTATGTACAAGACACTACAGCAGATGCTCTGAATAATTCTGTGTTTAGTGCTTTATGGTATATGCCGTATTTTCACAGCTTCTTATCTTTGCATTGAAGATTTATCTTCTAATTATTACTTATTTAAATTTTCTGGAGTTTCAGATGATATATTTCAGATTTGGGATAGAGATTTGTTTTGTTTTTGTTTATTTTTGGTGAGTTCAGACACCATTCTAGAAATACAATTAGCTTCCTTTGCAGGAAAAATAAAGACATATCATCATATTTAATTGAGTTGGGTTGGAAACAGTAACATTTCCTGAAATTTTCTTTTTGTTTCATATTCCATTAGACTCAGTCTTAAGTGCACTTTTAATGACCTAATTGAAAAGGTTTGTCAATATGTTCAGCCAAACAAAATAATTTTATTTACTACATTTAAAGCAATATTAATTTATTCCCTTTCATATGTCTTTTTTGTGACCAGAAAATTTTATTCCTCCCTAAACTATTCATTCTTTATACTTAAGATTATATTAAATTCTACTGCTGTACTTGAAGTCTGTAAGTGCTATACAACATTTGGAGAATAGGTATAAAAGCTATTATTTTCCATTTAGCATGTGCTATATTCTCTAACACTGTTGCATCTAATGTAGAATGAAATGTTACACTATAAAGTCTTATTTCTACATATTTTTAAGATTATTTTCAAGTCTTTCTCTCAAACCTACTTTGAAAATACTTTAAAACAACCTGACTTTTGTTTTTAATCCATTCATTTTATTTCCCTAAACCAGTGTTGAAATGGAATTTATCTTTATATATAAGAATTTTAAATAATTTAAAAAGAAATCCTCTTTATTTAAATTACTGAACACATACTGTTTTTCATAAACTCAAAACTCCAAATTCCTTCATTTGTTTTATTTATGGTATCAGATTTGCGTAAAGACACTCTCCAAGTAATTCCATCAGCTCTGTCACCTTGGGTGTTTGGCCAGAGGGCAGTCATGTTGACCCCATCTGCAAAGGCTGGCTAAACTAGAATCTTGGACTATTAGAATCCCATTCATCAAGGTCCACATAAAATAAGGTAGGTGGGAAGCGGGAGGACAGATGGTAGGGTCGGCAGCAAGGAAGTTGGTTGTTGACATTGATATAGACCCTTCTTCTTGCCAGAGTGACTCCATGGACTTATTTTGGCATGGAAGACTAGGCCAAAGCTATCATCTTAATAGAAGGTGAGCTGCAGGCAAACTGGAGAGATCCATGCTCAGTAGGTATTCAGGGCTGGCTTAGATTTTGTCTATCAGCTTGACTGTCATACACATTTGATTGATTTGCAGTAGAGCTTGAATGTGCTGCATTGATGTTGAGGACTGTGTCATAAGGTTCCTGATATGGTGCACATATCTGAATGGAGTTGGACATTGACGATCTTTGCCTATGCCAAGCAATACCAGACTTGAGTACATTATTCTGTGGTTGAGTAGCAGATGGTGAGTGCAGACGTTTGGAGGGGGTGTGCCTTCAAACACAATGTGGAGCCAGCAAACTTACTTAGAAGGTTATTGCACATCTTGACTTTGGCAGCTATTTTTTAAGCACTGATGAAAATCCAAGTCCTACCCATTGTTACTTTCGGAATACTAGACATGGTTGGTGTTCCATGTAAAAGAAATGTGAAAAATAAATGCACTGTTCATAGAGAGAGAAGATGTGAAGGAAGGGGAGGGGGCATAGTAGGGGATAGGAAAGGTAGCAGAATACAACAGTTACTAAATGGCATTATGTAAAATTGTGGATGTGTAACCGATGTGATTCTGCAATCTGCATTAGGGGTAAAATTGGGAGTTCATAACCCACTTCAATCTAATGTATGAAATATGATATGTCAAGAGCTTTGTAATGTTGTGAACAACCAATTAGAAAAAATTTAAAAACAATAAATGCACTGTTCATTGTGTTAGGCACAGTTGGTTGGAGTGACTTCCTTGATTTTGGCTAAATGGATCAAATAAACATCCTCAGATTATATGTTCTTGAATGTGGTACCAGAATACTTATTATTAATGTTAATTTTATTATTAAGGTTAATTTTATCTACAAATAGACAGAAAAAGGGCCATCAGACCACAGAGAACATTGTGGTCCAAGATGGTACTTAAGAGTGACCTTATTTTCTTTGATTTTTAATTTAGGATAACAATTTGTTCTTCAGAAAAAGAAAAGGAAATATCCTAGTAGATGTACTGTAGAGACAAAAATCTGAGTATTCACAGATTAAACAACACAGTAATTATATATGTATAGGAAAAGTGACTTTTTTGAAAAAAAATTATTCTTAAGTTTTAGGTGGACCCAATATCTTTAATTTACGTTTATGTGGTGCTGAGGATTGAACGCAGTGCCTTGTGCATGTTAGGTGAGCACTGTACAACTGAGCGACAACCCCAGCCCCTGAGAAAGTGACTTTTATTGGTGTTGATCTTTTACCTTGAATGGATTCTGAATGCATGCAAATTAATTTTCAGCTTAAAGTAACTCTCTTTTCCAGTTAAAAGGTAAAGTATGCTTATTGAAAAGAATTTCAGAATAGTAGGTAAAATTTAAATTAGTTATTGCCACAAACAAGGAATGAAATTTCCAAGGCTTGACTCTGCCTTCTGCCAGTTTTATGTGCATGTCTCAAGTATATATGTGTATATTTATATATTGATATATGTATTTTAAACAAAATATTGGATCATATAATCTGTTATCTGCCTTCTTCACTCAACTTTAATTGTATTATATTTATAAAATGTGCTTTCTAATACTTGGGTAATATTATACCTTATTTATGTACAATAAATTTTAATCAACTCCTTCATATTTGATATATAACCTATTTTCTTGGAGATCATTCTTACATAGAAATTTTGATATGCATCTTGAATTGTGTTTTTAGAATGTATTCTTAGAAACTAAATTTCCGGATTAAAAAATGTGAACTTCTCACAGTTCTTTTGGTAACTTTTCACAAATTGTATATGAAAGTACTTTTCTAAATATTTTTTTCAATTGCTCTGAATAGTATCGTAAATATTTGTCTATTTAGCAGGCAAAAACCTGGTTTATTTTGTTTTAATTTGCACAGATTTGATTAATAAGCTAGAATGTCTCTTATATACTTATCTGTCTTTGTTTTCTTCTTTTCACAAACTGTTTGCTTATGTCCTTTATTCATATAATCTAACTGATTTGTAAAAATTCTTAAATATTAAGTCCTTAATTTTGTCAAACATGTTGCAAGAATGTTTTCCCTAGTTTTCATATACCAGTTAACTTTGCTATTGCAAATGTGTAAAACTTTTTAAATATCTGTATGGTCAATTCTATTTTTTTCCCAATTACTTTGATCTTTGCTTTTATCTTAATTTTTTTTAACTTAGAACTTGGTAAATAATCATCATTTTTTTCTAGTATGATAGTAGTTTTATTTTGTACTTTTAGTTTTCTATTCCTTGAAAAATTTATCTTAGCCTAAGGTATGAGAGAAGCATCTTACTTAATTTTGTTTCCAGTGATTAACCAAGTGTTTTAGCACCTTTCCTCACTAATTCTGATACTTTTATTTTTGCATACTAATTTTTATTAACATTAGAATCTATCTTTTATCTTTTAATGATCTGTTTTATTGTTATTTTTTTTTCACTGTTCCATATTGTAACCATTACAGCATCACAGTAACCTTATCTACATTTTAAGTCAAATCCTTCCTTGTTTGTCTCTTATCAAAAATGGTTTTACAATTATCACCTATTTATTATTCAAGATTCATTTAATTTATTTAGTTTGTAAAATTGTTTCATTGGAATTTTAGTAAACCTATAAATTAGTATTAGTATCTTTGTAATATTCAATATTCATAATCAGAAACACAGGTTTTTTATTTACATAATTTTTCATTCATAAATTGTGTCATCTTATTATAGTCCCCAAATTCTTTTTTATATTTTTTTTTTACTTATAGATAGACACATATTTATTTTGTTTGTTAATTGTATGTGGTGCTGGGAATCAAACCCCGTGCCTCACATGTACAAGGCAAATACTCTGCCACTGAGCCACAATGCCTGCCTGTCTTCACAAATTCTTTCTATACTTATTTATAGGCATATTATGTTCTCATTATTGTTTTGGATTAGTTACATTCTACTTTTTAAATATTCAGTGGAAAAGCTGTGTCTATTCTTTATAACATTTATTATCTAGCTATTTTACTCAACTCTCTTAATAATTTCTTAGAAGTTCTCTTGGGTTTTCAAGACTATTAGGTTATTTGCCAACAAAGAAATCTGCCTACTTTTTTCCCTTTTAATTCTGTCTAATGTCCTATTTCATTGACCAGAATTTCTAAAATAATTTAAATAATCACAGTGATAAGGAAGTATATGTCTTGTTTTGGATTATGTGGTAATGTCTCTAGTTTTCATAGTTAAGTTGGATATTAACTGCTGATTTGAGGCAGATAGTCTTTGTTATGTTGATAAAGTAGATTAAAATTCTACTTTCTTGATTACTAGGATTGAGCATTGAAGTTTTGTGCATTTTTTTTTTTTTGGTAAACATTGTCCAATTAACTGAGGAAAAAGAATTTTTCTTATAATATATTTCTTAATTCAAATCAATTTAGCACACATTTATTCAACACTTGCTATGTGTCAGACATTCTTCACTAGGCATTAGAATTCAGCTGCATAGCCCTTAAAAATGTTTTAGAATAATTCAGAGCATGACAATTCAGCAAAAGATTTAAAATACTTGATTTTTCATTATTAAATTCTTTTTGCATTATTAGAAAACAATTTATGTTTAGGATTTCATTGAGAAAACTTTAAAGGCTTTTTGGGGGAAAAAGAGGGTGTACCAGGGATTGAACTCAAGAGCACTCGGCCACTGAGCCACATCCCATCCCTATTTTGTATTTTATTTATAGACAAGGTCTCACTGAGTTGCAGTCTGGCTGCGGCAGAATGGGAGAGTGGGGGGGTGGTGACGACTAAATTGTGCGCGTTCATACAGCAGGAATGGGAGCCATTTATTGTAGGACAACAGAACTATTTATACATTCTGCACAGCTTATCTTAATTAGCATAAACTAGATACATCTGTCAACCAATAAGGAATCTCCACACTTAATGGCTTGCTTTTGTTACTTCTCAAACCACTCCCTCTGACATTTTTCTAGGCACCATCCAGACTTGTTTATGAACTCTAACATTCCCCTGGCAAAATACCAGGTGTTATTTTTGACTTGTTTACAGACCTTAACAAGTTGCTTTGGCTGAGGCTGACTTTGAACTCTTAATCCTCCTGCCTCAGCCTCCTGAACTGCAGGGATTATAGGTGTACAGCACTGTGCCAGCCTGAAGACTTTTAAAAAACTAATTGTATATCATGGCACAGTATGAATTTTAAAAATTATTTAAATGTAAAATGATGATTTATAATAGAAATTATGAGTTTTACCATCAAAATAATAGTGTCCAAATTCTAATTAAGAACATCGATAAAACTTAGTAATGCCTCAGGAAATTTATAGACCTCAATATTATAGATTGTTTGTATTCCATATGATTGGGAAATTGAAAAGTCTAATCATACTTTATCAGTTCTTGTATAATATGACTGAAATGTTTTGGGGCAAATCATTTTTATTATGCTGTCATTTTATCTTTATTTCTCTGAGAGTCTAATTATCTGTAGGATTTCAGTATCTATTTATATAGATTTATTTTCAATTAAGGTTTTTTAAAAAAATTAACATTATGGTTTCATTGTAGTTCAGCATAATTATCCTGCTTTTCCTATCTAGTGATATAATATCTTATTTTTTGAAATCCTTTTTTTATCTTGGGTCTTTTACACAGTATGGATGAATAACACTTAATATTTTTATTGCATACCCTCTTTGACTAGATTATTTGTATTTTATGCAAATCAAACAAATATTTACTGAGAATTAATTTTTCTACTCAATATTATGCTAGTTATTATGAATAATAGTACAGAAAAGCTTATGTCACATACTTTCAAAGAACAGATTTCTGGTTTGTAGATAGAGATGAACAAGGAAAAATGCAAAATAACAAATCTTAATGAAATATTATAGAAGATAACATGTATAATATATATTATAATATATATATAATATTATATATTATATATATATACACAGCATCATGTTCTTGTTCTTTCTTTTAGCAAAAGTATTAGAACCTAGAAAATATCTTTTGCTTATTTATCTCACCCTGGGCCTCTTCATACTTTTCCTACCACGTTTGTGCCTTTACAAAAATTTCCTCACTTGCTGCTTAAAAATTATATTTTCTTTTGCAATATTTTCAAAATTCTCTTTGGAACACATTGGATAGACAAATGTCATGCACATTAATCTGTAAAATATTACCAGTGGTAATTTATCTTACACAAAGATGACCCTGCTCAGAATTTGGAAACAGGCATAGTGCTAGTTACTACAAGTGTGGACTAAAAATCATTGCTTTCTGAATCTCCTCAGACAATTTTATTAAAGAACTTGTCCAGATTCTTAAAACCATTCACAAAAGAATTAATATGCAAAGTAGGAGAAATCCAAACGCTAACACATAGTTAGCATATCTACGAAAGGGGAATTTTAACAGTAAATTTTGGTATATTAAAGGACAGGATTCATATCCTTTGGGCTTTCATGAGATTTTTCTTTCATAGAGTCCTTTCATTTTAAACTTTAGCATTCAGTATATATTCTAAGTTACAACCTTAGAAATTTAACCTCTTCTGTGAAATTTTTATTCCCTCCCAATTTTTAATACTTATATTGAAGAGTGTTTGTCATAGACCACAACATGTGTCTCTATGGAACTATTATCCTATTTTAATTCAGAAACAATACTATTGATTAAGTAATACAGTTTTCAAACTTCAAAGCATTTTTCAGCCACCATTTCTCCTAACCCTCACCATGAGCTTCCTGTGTGGTATCATTTATATGAAGTCTTATTAAAATGTAAATAAATTACACCAACACATTTCCTCTGTTTGCCCAGCCTTGTGCTACATTAAAACAACTGTCTTGATGAAACACATATTGATGCATTGTGCATTTCCATACTAAACCAAAGATACAGTTATATGGATATGTAACAGAACTCACTTTATAAGTTTTTGTTAAAGTATTTTATGAATTGTAGATAATCTGAGCTATGGGAGATAATGAAATTCTACATGCCAGAGTTCACAGAAAGAGGATAGCTCCTCAGATAGAATTGGATTAGAGTCTTGAGAGATATGCATTGTGGCTTTTAAGGTACTTTACCTTTATAAGCATATCTAACTCTTAATTGTTCATACTAATGCTCATGTCATAGTATTAGCGTAGAAATAGTAAAAATAAAATTAAATAAGTCAGGGTTTTATCTAAAATAATTTGTCTTTGCCCTTGATATACATTATTTTTATTTTTTACAATTTGGCATAAAATTTATTCTGTTTCTTTTTAGAAGCAATTTATAATCTCTTAATTTTTTAGAGGGATGGTCTAATACCTGTATAATAGCAGATTTTACTATGAATATAATGGAAAACCCTAATAGGAAATAATTTGGTGAGACCAAATTCATGTAAAGTTAAGCAATTACAAGGATAATAAGAAACTGAATAATGGTTAATAGGAAGCCAGTGATATACAATACTACTTGAATAATTATTAAATTAATTTTGGAGAAAATAATTACTATAAATACCTTTCAGCTGCTGAGCACATACCAAGTAGTAGGAAAAGGAGGCAATTCACTGTTTTTCAGGGGAAATGGGTAATCAAACTGTGATTGTCCAAGATGAATTTCAGAGTCTATCTAGGCAATTCAAATGGAAAGAATGCATATCCTGCAGGAAATTTTCATATATAACATTTCTCTAAGTTATGCCTTTGATTGTTATTGCATGACAGCAAATTCTAGATATCATTGGAATGCAGCTATTCTTTGTTAATAGCAAACATAGTAATAACATTGGAATTGAGTTGGAATCCTCTTTTATAAATTGTAAAGCCCACCCAAAACACACAGCCAAAAAAATATTCATGTGTTCAGTTGAGAGACTAGCTGGAGAAGGACCCTTACATAGGATTAAAAATTAATTTAAATATTTATTTTAAATCCACTCTTATTTAAAGATAAATGGGAGGTGAAGAATCTAAGTTTCTTCATTACAGTCTGGATATTGTCTGAGTGATAAACACATACTGCAAGGTGAGAGGAGTTTCATTAGACTACATGATCAGGCTTACTTTTGTCTTTAAGCAATTTACATGGTGCTTCAGGGTTTTATTTTATGAATCAAATCTTCTATTTTCTAAATAGAAACAGTAACCTTGCCTGTTGTAGGTTCATAAGCTAAAGGTGACTTCTTATGACACTTCAGTAAGATGAAGGTTGGTGAATAGTTTGATTTGACACCTTACAAATGTGAACCATTAATGTTGATACAGTGACATTAGTAAGATATTCACAGTTAAATCTTCATAGACTCTGAATATCTATGACAAAAAGTTTGCTTATTTTTCCTATCTCTTTTAGTAGCTTTGAAGAAAAATAGAAGTTTTAAAATTTCTAGAAACAGATACTACATGTTTATTTGATTTTGTGTGAAAGGGGTGATTTTGTAAATGTTCATAATTTAAATGCTCTAAGAAAGTCTGTTCTCAAGAGAATTGTATTGTCTATCATCATGTAAAGGACAAATCATTTTTTACAGTGACTATTATTCCCTGCTTCTATATGGGAACTTTCTAAATGACAAGACTTATTTAAGTTTATAGAGGAGCTTATCCTCTTGGCATGTTTCTGAGGAAATATCACATGGGCCAGCACAAGAACTGAGAGAGAAAAAAATGGTGAATACTCATGTGATCCAAAGAAGTTTTTGGAACTATTTAGAGAGATTGCTGACTGTTGTGTTGTCTGAGATTAAATCTAGGTGACATGATCTCCATAGTTGTTTGGAGTAAGTTTATTTATTCCAGCTCCAAATTTTTTGTCGACCAATTATGAACCAATGTAATTCTTGCTCTTTCTCATTGATTGGTTTCTCTCATCTCTGTAAAGAAAGGCACAATTTTTATCTTTCATGGGAGAAATTTGGCAACCTCATCTACCTCCCAGTTTCTATGAGTCAACATAATTAAAGATTTTCAGGATTGATAGACATTCTTTATCCCCCCAAACTTCAAAACTTTCTATATATGTAGCAGGATATTCCGTAGAGAGTTTCCTATATACATATAATCATCATGAAAGTTTTCATTCAATGGCAATCAGATTCCCTCCACCCCACCCCACCCACAAACATGCATGCCACTGGGCTTTTGACTCCTGCATTGCAAGGACAAAAGTTAGACAATGTTAATTTATTGAAGAAATTATTAAGTTGCTTATGCTTACTATAGAAAAGATCATAAATTTTATCATCCAAACTGGGTACTTTTAAGGGTGATGGAACAAATATCATAATTGGATTATGTGTTGTTTTAGCCACAACTTCTTCTATCCCTCACTCTTCCCCAAAACTCCATTGGAACAATAGTTCTACCAGAGCAATGCAGGATGGAAAAATCTCACAAATTCTCTTTTGAAAGAGGTTGATTAGATAGACTAGAATATAGAAGAAATCCATGATCTTATGTGTTGTCAGAACAACAGCAATCTCCATGGCAAACAAACAGGGAGAACAACCATTATATCTAGCACAAAGTTGCAGTTCATAATGAGGCAGGCAATAGAAAGGCAGATTAGCCACAAATTCAACAGAAGAATTGGGAAAAGAGACTACCATAGTGTGCCTTAATAAGCTGCCACATAGCACTAATTTTCTGGAAGATTACATACTTAGTCAAGGAAGACCAAAGATGGGCAAGATTTACATATATTTCTGATTGTACCTAAGGGCTTTGGGCATACAAAGAAGAGGTAGTGGAGAACCCAAATGAAAAGTAAAAGTCAAGGAAGACTTGTAAACTATCTGAATTTTGAATATATTCCTTTCCCCATACCCATATTCATCAGCAAGGTATATTACCTTATTGATTCAGTGTGGTTGTGCACAAAGTCTGGTGAATGAGTTTCTGGCCTATAAAGTATGAGGACCTAGTAGCAAGTCCTACCTAAAAAATGAAAATAGTTTTTACAAAAATTAAACAGAGACATCAGCAGTTGCACAGCATGGAAGATACAGACTCCACAGAGCTAGATCAAACAACTCCCAAAGAAACAAAGAACAATACAGCAACAACCCCTAAAAGGGAAAAATCAGAAGCCAAAGTTGTCATATCATATAAAATATCAGTTTTCAAGGAAAATTATGAAATTAAAGAAATATGAGTATGATCCATACCCAGTTACAAAGGCAGTTGAAAGAAACAGACTCGGAGTTGAAGTGGGGAGAGCAGATGTTGAATATTTAGCAGAGAGACATGAAATCAGTGCTTATAAATGTGTTCAAATAAATAGGAAATCATGTTAAATTATTAAATAAAAGCATTACTATAATTACTCTTCAAATAGAGTTTCATTATAAAGATAAGAATTGTTTGAAAAGAAATGAAATTTTGGAGTTGAAATGTATGACTGAAATTTAAAAAATTTCTAGAGGGTCTCAGCAGCAGATGTGCTATGGCAGAAGAAAGACACAGTGAACTTGAAGATAAAGCAACAGAAATTATCTAATCCAAAGGAAAAAAAATTGAAGAAAATGAATAAAGCTTCAGAGACCTGTGAGATAATCATTAAACACACTAACATGTATAATGAAATAGGAGGAAAGGAGGACAGAAACAAGGGGCAGAAAAAATATTTGAAGAAGTTCAGACAAAACTTTCCCTACTATGAGGAATAGCATCAGTCTAAATATTCCAGCTCAAAAGCATTAAGTAGAATAAACACAAAAGTCAAACACAAGAGTTTGATTCTCAGACTTTTGGAGGCCAAAGAAACCGAAAATCTTGAAAGCAGCAAGAGAAAAAAGACTTAGTAGACAGAAAGAACAACACTCTAATTAACAGCTTGCCTCTTAGTAGAAACAATTAAAACCAGAGGTAGAAGGATAACATATTCAAAGTACTGAAGGAAAAGAAAGATATAATCGAGAATTTTATATCCAGCAAAACTGTTCTTTCAAAATGAAGATAAAAATGAATATTTCCCAGATATACAAAGGCTGAAATAATTTATTGCTAATAGAATTGTCTTAAAGAAATACTGCAGATAATTATTTTAACTGAGAAGAAATTACAACCAATAGTAATTAAAATTCACTCAAAGCAGTGGGGATAGAAGAAAACCTGGCTATGTAATTATGTAGTGTTATGGTTTGAATATGGGTAGTGTCCTCCAAAGATCATGTGTTGAAGAATTGATCCACAGGGTGACTCTACTGGGAGGTACTGTGGACCTTTAGGAAATGGAGCCTAGTATGAGTGTGGTACCTAATGGTAGTTGGGTTCTTGAACAAGATGGGATTCTACTGATCCTTGCTTTTACTCAGCTTCCTGACTCCTGACCTGAGTGGTTAGCTCCATCATACACTCCAACCTGCTGTGTTGCCCTTTACAAAATCCCAAATCCATGAGGCTACTCAATCTTGGACTGGAAACACCAGAGTTGTGGGGCAAAATAGACCTCTTTTCTCTTTATAAGTTAATTGCCTTAGATACTTCATTATAATGACAGAAAGGTAACTAACGTGTATGTAAACATAGATACTATAAATATGTGACTAAAAATAATTTTAAAAAAAGAAAATACTAAGCAACAGAAAACAATTAAATAGAAAACAAAGTAACATAGAAAACCAATGGAATCAAAAGTTAGTTTTTTGAAAGATTAACAAAATTGTTGGACTTTTTGCTAGTCTGACTAAAGAAAAATGAGAGAAGATGACAATTAATGAAAATCAAAAAATCAGAAATGAAAGAGGGGACATTGCTATTAGTCACATAGAAATTATTAATGCCATGGAGATTGAAAGAGTTGTGAGACAATAATGTAAAATGTATATCCCAAGACGTCCAACAACTTAGACAAAATAAACTCTACTAGAAATGCACAAATTAACAGAACTGACTCAAGAAAAACAATAGACAATTTGCATAGGCCTATAACAGTAAAGAGATAATTTTTTAAAAAATGGTAGATTTAGATTGCTCCACTGGTAAATTCTATCCAAAAGAAGAAAAATAATCAATCTTTCACAAAATTTTAATAAAATAGAGAAAAATAAAACTTTTCAGGTCATTCTATGAGAGGATTATTACCCTGCAACTGAAGCCAGACACAGACATCACAATAAAAGTGAACTTCAGATTAATAACCCTCATGAAAACAGACATCAAAATCCTCAAAAAATTTCAAAAATCAAATATGAGCAATATTGAAAATTATTAAACAACCTGATTAAGTAGGATTGATCCCAGGAACATAGAATGTGCTTGCTATCCAATAATCTCAATGTAATATTCCATAGAAATAGAATAAAAGGAAAAATTGACCATCTCAATAGATGCAGAAAAGTTTGAGAAAATCCAATATGTATTTGTAATAGAAATTTCAATAAACTGGTAACAGACAGGGATTTCTACCTGATAAAGGGCATCTATGAAAAACGTATAAATAATGATGAAAGAGTGTCTTATTTACTTCTAAAATTGAGAAATGGACAGTATTATCAGATTTTACCTATTATATTAAGCATTGTAATAAAATGTCTACCAAGAATGTTAGAGAGAAAGAGTGAGAGAGTGAGGTAGAGAGAGAGGTTAATTTAAAAAAAGAAAGGAAAGGTAAAGGGAAGAGTTGGAAGGAAAAGAAACTGAAGAGAAGGAAAGGGAAGATAGAACAGAATTAAATAAAACTCTTTTTATTTGCTAATAAGTGAGTTTAGTGAGTTAACTAGATAAAAGATCATTGTACAAAAATCATTTATTCTCATATACTAGCAACAAAACTGAGATTAAGAAAAAAATTTCGTTTTCAATAACATCAGAAAGAATAAAGACATTTTTACAGAATAAAAAAACTCATTCTAAAATTTAAATGGAGAAGCAAAAAAACTCAGATTAAAATAACTATGAAAAAATAAAACAAAATCAAATGATGTAAACTTCCTAATTTTAAAACTAACAATTAAAAGTATAGTAAGGAAAAATATGTGGTGCTTGCATCTACTGGGATAGAACTGAGAGTGCAGAAAAGTAACCTTTACATTTTTGGTGAGTAGCTACTGACAAAAGTACCAAGGGGAAGAGATCATTTACAATAAATAGTGCTAGGTTCTTAGGTGCTAGGACTATATGAAATATATATTTATATTCATGTACTAAGATACAGAGAAAAATATTTTAAATTCTTACCTCACACTATACTTAAAAATTACTTAAAAGTGGATTGTGGACCTAAGAATAAGAAGTGAAATTATAAAATTACTAGAATCATAGGAGAAATCTTCACAACCTGGGGATAAACAAAGTTCATAGACATCATGCCAAGAACTTGATTTAAAAAAAAAAAAATAAGGGTATTTTTTTTAAATTTAAAGCTTTTACATTTCAATAGTTATTATTATAGAAATAAAATGACAGTCTGAAGACAGGAAAAAATATCTTCAAGATTAGGATTTGTAAATCATAATTTGATAAAGAGTTTCTATCCATACCATACAAAGACCTCTTCAATAATAAAAAGATGAACAGCCCAATTTAAAATTGGGAATTTTTTTGACTAGTCATTTCAGAAAAGAAAAAGTAGGAATAGCTAACAAGCAGATAAAAGATTCTCCACATAATTAATACTTAATAACATGTAAATTTAATCTAGGAAATACTATTTCAAACCCAATATAGCAACAATAATTTAAAAATGAGAGTAACAAGTGTTGGTGAAGATATGGAGAAATTGGAATCCTCTTCTATTGCTGGTGGGACCATACAATAGTACAGCTTCTTCGAAAGTGGTTTGCAAATTCCTTACAAATTAAAATAAATTTTATTTATTCCACTTCTAGTTATATACCTGAGAGAAATGAGAACACATCACACAGAGACCTGTACACAAGTAAATGTTCAAGGCAGTATTTTTCATAATAGTCAGAAATAAAAACTGGGAACAATCCAAATGTCCATCAACTGATAAATGGATAAACAAAATGTGCTACATCCATACAATGTAATTCCATCCATCAGCAGAAAGGAATACATTGTTGCTACATGCAACAGCAGAAATAAATCTTTATAAAAGGTCTATTATAAATGAAAAAAAGCTACATGACAGAGAATGCATGTTATATCATTGCATTTGCAGGAAATGTCCATAAAAGGCAGAGTTTTAGAGAGAGCAAGCAGATTATTTGCATGGGTCTAGGGCTGAAAGTGGGGCTTAACTGCCTCAGGTTAGGAAGGAGATTTGTAAGGTTGACAAAAATGTTCTCACACTGGATTGTGATAATGGCTATGCAACTCTAAATTTTCTTAAATTTATTGAGTATTATAATTAATAAGGGTGAATTATATCTTATATAAATTATACATCAGCATGCTATTAAAAACAAAGCTATGTTTATTAAAACTGAAGGAAATATAGAGAAACCTGACAGTGACCATCATAACAAAGGAGCCAGTATTAACATCCACAGTGATGTGTGATGTTATATCATAATATCTGATATTATAAAAAGGGAACTTCTGCTTCTTCTGTATTCTTCCCTAAAATTCATAATCCCAATCTCATTAGGAGAAAACATCAAAAAAATTTAAATTCAGTAACATGAAATACTTGACCAATAACTTTCAAGGTCATGCAAAACAAGGAAGGACTGAGAAACTGTCACAGATGAGAAGAGTAGACATGATTGCATGATACTAAATGCAATTTGGTATCCTGAATTGATTCTTGGAACACAAAAATGATATTAGTAGAAACACTGGTAGCCTCTAAATAAAGTCTACAGTTTCATTAATAGTTTTGTATCAATGTTAATTTTTTAACTTTGACAAATTTGCCTTAGTTATATAAAACATTAACTTTAGGAAAAGTTGATGAAGGAAATATGAGAACCTTCTGAACTTTCTTTTCATAAATCTAAAATTGTTTCATAATAGGAAGTTAAAATAATAAAAAATTAAAGGGAAATCATCCATATATAATATGTTGATCTTACATGAATCCTGATTCTAGGTAGCTACCTTAAGAAAGAGTGAGGAAGGAAGGAAGAGAGGAAAGGAGGGAGAGTGAAAAAAAAATAAAAATATTTAAAAGTCAATTCTTTGACATTGACAGAATGTTCAATACCATTGAAGAGGTATTGAATATTAGTTTTAGTTTTGAAATTGGATGAAATGAGTTATGTTTGTAAAAAGTTGTTAGCTTTCAGTAAAGCATACTAAGGCAGATGAAATGACATGCTATTTATGATTGTCTTTGAAATGATCTCGTAGAAGAAAAAGTGGGTAAAAGGGTGGCTAGAAAATAAATTGACTATGGGTAGTGAGTATGTAGGAGTTCATTTTTACTATGTACTTCACCTTTACATATGTTTGAAATTTTCCGTAATAAAGATTTTTAAAGAAAAAAATCTAAAAAACCCCAAAGTATTATAATTAGCCTTCTATATTGACCACAGACAGAGCTTGTATCTTTTAAATATCAAATCTGAACAGTGTCAACATGAATAAATCATAGAGAGGTGAATGAACTCTCAAAAATAATCTGAGTAAGATATAATTAGGGCTGAATGGTTGGGAGAAAAGGAAAAGGAGTGCCTGAATTAAAAGACCTCCTAAACTGGAGTGCATTGTTGTTCTTTCCTTGAAGTTCTGTGACCTGGTGATATCTAAAACTCCTAAGCGAGGATTTTAAAAGTAGAAGGTAGTAAAAAAAAACAAAAAAACAAACAAACAAAAAAAAAACAACCCAACCCTTTTTTCTTACTCAATGTTCAGATCTATAGTTCCTCGCCCCCTTCAGTTCTTTTTTAATTGACTGGTGGCTTTGTCTGTCGCTTTGTGAAGCACAGGATAGGTTACAGTAATATAAAGCTTTTGCTACTTCTCTGGAAAGCCATTCAGAATCTTTAACTAGTGCAAAATGTAGAACTCTTTTGCTAGAGGATCTCTTGGAAGGAAGTATTCTTCCAGGCTTTGTAATTTGCATTGATTACTGAGCTGTTTTTCAGTGCATCATTGGATGTTGACTGTAATCTATAAAACCTTATATAGTTTTGTCCTGATTAGAGAAGTCTGGTACTAGTTATCAATTCTGATAATGACTGAGATTGATCTGTTTGACAAAACAACAACAACAACAAAAATAAAATAAAATTTTTTGTAACCTGAAATGTCAGGAGCAAGTTATTCTTATTGATAACACATACTCTGTTAGTCTGCTATTTTAAAGTGGGTTCATTGTACATAGTGTGAATTTGGGAAAAATAAAACACACAAAAACCAGAAAGTTGAAAAGTAGATAGTAGTTCCAGTAAGAAAGTCCTTGTCCTAACTTTCTACTCCTTAATCTTATCAACATGTCCTCATAATATTTTACCACCTTAATGACCTGCTTTCCAAGCAGTTTTTACCCAATACTGAGTCCCATTACATAGTGACAGAGTTAATGACTTGTTCATGAGGCAGATAGGAAGAGGAGCAGAATTCATATCAAAGACAACTGGTCCCATTTCCAGGTCCATCTTTGGGCCAAGATACGTAGTCGCCAACAGTGAGTTGGCGACTGTATTTTTGAGTCCTGGCGCAAAGTAAGATCCATCTGTTTTGCCCAGCCGTTTGCCTGAGTGCCACAGAATAGTCCTGTTATTAGTCTTATTTGTGGTCCTATTAGAGGTTAGGTAAAATGTAAATAAACTTCGTCCCCCTTGTGATGAATGCAGCATAGGAATTAAAAGTAGTGGTGGTGGTAGTGGTGATGGTGGTAAGTGACGTTGTGTCTCTATTTTCTCAATTGCTCTGTTTTCTTTGGATTGAGAAACAGACATTTAAGAATGAGTTTGTCATCTGGAAGGATAGTTGTGACCAAGTTTTCCTCAACAGGATACAAGATGTTATTTTTGAGCTTCATTACCCTCACCAAGGGGGGAAAGAGACAGAGACAGAGAGAGAAAGGGGGAGGGAGAAATCAAGAAGTGAAAGTAGGGAGGAAACACACAGAAATGGAGTGAAAACAAAGGTCAAAGAAGACAAAGAGGAAGGACATAAGGGGCAGGGGAAATGTAACTTAGTAGACTGTTCACAGAATAGACTTTATTATTTTGAACTGATAGTTCAATTCAGTCAACATCTGGTGAATTGAGAAAAAGGAGATCTGACTGATTAAACTGAACTGCTAGTTGTCAGTTAAATAGTTCATATATAAATATCCAGCCCAGTTTCTATCACCTTTTCTTGTCTGAGCTAGACAATGAATCAGTTTCACTAACCATATTTTATTGGTGAGTAGAACAATACTAGTTGGTGATTTGGATTCATGTAGAGGTGGGCAGTTTTTATGTTTTGGAATCATTTATCAGGGATTATTGTTATTCCATATAATTTCTGAGCAGTTATTTTTGTCAGTTTCTTTTACGAATGTTTTGTTGCCTTATAAGGATATATGTGCACTCCCCTCCTCTCATTCAGTTGTCCCTGGTGACGCCTCCATAATTTCTGTCTTTACACTGGTGCATTTTCAGTCTAATTCAGGCATTTGAGAAGCAGGGGAAAAGTTTAGTTAGTCAATGTCAGTGATTTTTTAAAAGCCTAATCCATTCATGGGTGAATTTAGTGTGAAGCTGAGCAAGTTTGCATTTAAAATCTATGTATATCAAATAGACGCATTACCCAAATTATTCTTCCATATATTCCAAAGGAAAAAGAAAACAGGATTCACAAGTGAGAACCAGATGCATATTCTAATAATAGGTGCAGTTTCAGGGGTAATTTATGATTATACTCTCATATGTGGAAATATTAAAATATTACTTTGTATTATATGAGGTTGAACATAAACATACCATATTTAGTGGTACAAATATATATTCAAAAATACTGCTGTAAAATAAAAGAAGGATAATTATAATAGCTCCACTTTACATTTTAAAAACTTTTTCTAAATCCCTTCAAATAACAATTTGAAGCTAAAAATAAACATGACTTAATCTAGTGTGTACTTGTTTTTTAACTATTATTTATAGATGATATTGTTTGAAGAAGAAAGGGACTGAAAAATATAGTATGATGTTTTAAGCTCAGATCTTAATTCATGTACTCTTAAATGTGAAGATTAAAGATACATGTTTTTTGAACCAGGAGTTTAAATCAGAAGGTCTGGTTTAAAATCTGGTGATCTTCCTGTGATGCTTCCTGTTCATGATGACTCGGGACTGCATTGACAAGATATACAATATGATGTGAAATAAGGCACACTAACCCATAATACAGTGCAATGACCATTTTGTGTTACTAAATATGTTCATTTACCTCTACTTCACCATCTGCCCCACCACCCATTCAATTCAGTCATTTGAAACAAATAGATCTAGCATTTTTCCCAATTCCATTTGAACTCATACTTTTTCTTAATGTGTATATTCAAATCCATAGATTTTCTTATTTATTCTCTGAGTGTTAATTTTATGTAATCTTTGAAAAGTTGTTGTTTAGGAATATTTTCTAAAATATCAGATAAAAATATAGCTAAAATGCAAAAACACTAAGTTTCTATTCATATCATTACAAAATCCTTAACATGGAGGCATATTTTGTTTTTCAGAATTGCTTTTTCTCTCTTCACTCTTTAGATCCTTTTCTTTTCATTAAAAAACTACTCTGGGAAGAAGGTTTCTTTTTTTTCCTTAACAGGGAAAAAAAAAAAAGCCACGCTTGACTGATAATGCATTGCTTTGGATGGTGAAACATTATGAAAGTTTAATTTTTAATTAAATCTGAAATACCAATTATAACTGAAAGAGATTTTAACCTGTTTCTTTTCAGACTGCCTGAAGTTACATTTAGAGACTGAAATCACTGCACCTTAAAAACAAAAGATTGAGCTGCACTGTATTCCTGTAAGTAGAAGCTTCCTGTACCTTCCTCTGTTTTTCTGTGACTATCCTCAAAAACGGACAAAAATATTGGTTTTGAAAGTCCCTGAAGAAATATATCTTTAAATAATTTTCCTTCTTTTAAGAAAAAAAAAAGTTGGTGGGCTCAATATTCAGTATATCTTTTTTATTTAACCGAAAGTATGGATTCTTTCTTTTGGCTGGTTTGAATTTCATTAGGGAGGGTGTCACCCACAGTGTTTCAGCACAGTGACATACACCCTGTTTGGAAAGACTCTTGCATTTTTTTGTACCAGACTCACGAAAGGTAAAAGAAGATTTCTTGTTGAATCTAAGTAGATTCCATTTTCCTTTGTGATGTCATTAGAAATTTTTAGCCTTTGTGTCAATGGAAATGGAAAGTTCATGATGACATCACAAGATCCTGTTGCCTTGAGGACTTTGGGCAAAACTAAGTAAAATGCATAATTCCCTTGTGTGCTCGTGTTCCCCATTCTGCTACAAAGCAGTCAAAATAGCACATCTTCTGTCTTCCCGTGAGCTACAAGGCTGTCTCTCAGAGCCCCATTGTTCCATAAATGCATGTCAGAGTCTACCACAGTCTGGTCTACCCTTATTTAGCTGCTGTTTTGTCAATGTACTTGGAAGAACAATTAACATTTGGGATTTCAATGTCTGAATAACAGGCAGTGAATAGAACTGGAGCACATAAAAGATTCAGATGCCCAGGGTAAGAAAACAGAAGCTTATAGTTGGTGGAGGAAAAAAAAAAGGAAAATCATTTTAATGCTGTACTCAAAGGTTGTGAAATACTACAAGGAAAGTCAATCATTTCTTTTATAAGTTTTAGGTCCAAATGTGTATCTTGTAATGAAATCCAGAAGCTTATGACATCTTCCTCAGTTTTGAAGTTTAATGTGTTGCAAGATCTTTTGCTAGAGAGTCTTAGAACACTTAACTTTCCTTGTTGGAATGCCAGATGCGGTTTTTGCTGCATCGTGGTTTTCAGAGTGCCACAGTCATTGTCCAGCAGAGAGCCTTAAAGGTGATTTCTTCCATTTTTACCTTGGTTAACTGCACTCTTTCATTATTGACTGTAGTTCTTGTGTGTTGACTGTAGACAGTCCTGGAGTGTTTTAAATGTCTCTGTCTTTTGTTTAAATTCTTTATAAGTTCTTCTATTTTATTTATTTATTTATTTTTTGGTGGGATGATGCATGGGCCAACCAAGATCACCACCCTGTCGGGGCATCTGGTGAAATAGAGGGACTTTGGCAGCTTATGTGTGTTGCCAACTCAGCACAGTTCTTGGCTGGCATTAGAGAATAAATGATTATTGTGATTTTGTCATATCTACAAAAGTTCAAACCCACTGTAAAGTCTCTAAAAGCAAGATCCCTCCTTGTTCATTTTTATAATTCCCCAGTACTTGATACAATAATGGGTGATCACAAAATAGCTATTGTTATTAGTACCATTACATTTGTAAAAACTCAGAAATTTAGGATTCATTCATCCAGAGAATATTTATTTTAAAGAAAGATTGAATAAAGTTTTTTAGGGGAAGACACTCATGAAGGAATTTTCTAAAGATAAATCTTCTTTTCATCATATACCTCATTGACTTTACTCTTCTTTTTCCTGACGAAATAGGAGTACCTATTCATACCACATCCTTTTTGTCTGTGAAATGGTCTTCAGTAGTTTTCCATTTAACTTGTGTCTTATGTCTCCTAAACTTGACTTGACTCTAGGTGGACAGTGCTCTGCCATTTAAGTTTTTTTAGTTGTCATACAGTAGACTGTGCTTCAAGGAAGTGGGTCAAGTTGTAGAATAGATATTGGCTCACAAGAGCAGAAAATTAGAAAGTTACTATAAGCAGAAATTATTTTCATTACGTAAAAATTCAGGACCAGTTTCTAAACAATAAGTCCACAATATTCTTTAGAACCCAGAACTATTTGACATAAATTTTTCTGTCCCTCCTCCCACCAACACTTTTAAAGATTTCTTTCCAAAAGGAATCCTTTCATTTTTATTAAATCAGCTTCTGGTGATGCAAATTAAGGTGCTCATAAAACTTCGCCTCTGAGGCAAAACTAAAATGATAAAATTTAGGCCTAGTGAATTGGACTGTTACCATGTTGAGTAACATTTAAGGACATCAAAGAACTTTATAGAATATTTCACATTTTTTAAGATTGAAAAATTGAGGTGGAAAGGATTTAAGGGTAGAATATCATCAAACATTACAACTGCAAAGGATGTAGGAATTGAAAGTCCCATCAACCCACTTTGAAATAAATAAATTGAGGTCTAGTTTGGCACATGCATTTACACAAATCATACTGACCACCCATGCAAATCATCCTTAGACATGTAGACCTGAGAGTAGACACAAATGCAGATGCACAGGCTTCAATCTTTCCTCTATCCTTATGGCATGAGCAGTATTTCTTGAAGAGCAAATCATTTGGGGCTCAGTTTTGAGACATGTTGAACTACAGTCCCCTTCACCAAGCTATCCAAAATTCATACTTAAAGGGCTATTCTGAAAACACTATTATCAAAACATTTATTTTTTAAAATTATTCCTGTATTCTTGATACCATGCCTTTGGTGGTGCAGTGAATGGTACAGAGGCAAATTTATTGGTTGAATTAATATTCTTTATGATTCTTATGATGATTTACAGAGTAGACAGAGGACCATACCATTAGAAACTTCAGTAGTTTAATTGGGCTTACAGGCATGATGAAATCAGTAATCTGAACAGAGCCATTGTGACATGGAATTCAGACTTTCCAAGAGTGTGCATCATGCATGGTGTCAGAAAGTCACTGTAGCAAGGGGTCATTTCCATCAGAGAAAAGTTTTTCAGAGTCTGAAAAAAAAATGAAATAAAGTTTAATAATTTAAAATTAATTTATTTCCCTGATAACTTATTTCATGTTGCCTTTATTGGTTTCTGTCATTTAGAAATCCAGAGAAGTGAGTGTAAGAATTTTTTTGTATTATTTTACCCAAAGTTAAGTCGTGGATATAGTGTAAATTCTTCCTCAAAATTATTTTATTCCATCTAAACGTTCCCCTTCCTCACATGAAGAAATTCAAGTCACCATGTACAAAAGTGCCAAGTTTTTATGGCACAAATATAAAGAGACTAATCTTTCCTTAAAAAAACAAAAACAAACAAACAAAAAACATGGAAGCATTGGCATATTGAAAAAAATGGGGAATTGAGGCATAGAAATGTCAAATGAGGATCCCATATGGAGGTCTTCAACAAGACTTACTCCTCAAACCTTTTGTCTCTTTGCTCTACACTAATGCATATTAGTTCTATGCCACCAATAAGCAAAATGCCATCAGGATATATAGCAAAATAATACTTATTTCCTGTCATTAAGAAATTTGTAAACTATTTGGGAAATGGATGCATCTTTCTTATAAATAAAATGTTAAATAGGAAAGCACAAGGAGTAAATTGTTACCATTTTTTTCTGGGCCATCAGGAATTGAAATGAAATGAAAGCCAATGGAACAGAGAATACTAATAGTGTGATTTGACAGTATAATGCTTATTGGTGTCAGTGACTAAAGAGAAGCAAGTAGAAGGGAAGCAGAATGTATGGGAGCATCAGTTTTACAAAAGTAGGGATTGCAACATGGAGTCCAATCAAAGAAAGTTAAATATCAAAAGACAGCGAATCACATATTTTTAAGATAGTGGATTAAAAAATAAATACAGGGCTGGGTTGTAGCTCAGTGATAGAGCACTTGCCTTGCACATGTGAGGCACTGGGTTTCCTTAGCACCACATAAAATTAAATAAATAAAAATAAATATGTTTATTGTGTGCATGTACAACTAAAAAATTTTAAAAGAACAAGTCTTTTAAATAAATAAATGCTTTCTTACTAGGAACTTTGTCCTCCAAATATGGAAGAACCTTTTTTAAAAAAACTTTTTTTATATTTATTTTTTAGTTTTAGGTGGACACATATCTTTATTTTATTTTTATGTAGTGCTGAGAATTTAGCCCAGTGCCTCACACATGCTAGGCAAGTGCGCTACCACTTGAGCCACATCCCCAGCCCATGGAAGAAACTTTAAAGATAAAAAGACCCTTTAATTACTCAACTCATGTAATCCTTATTAAGGATAAAATTATTTTCCCCTTTTCCTATATGAGAAAGTAGAGGCATTAAGCAATTTGTCCCAGGTCATGTGACTGATAGGTTTAGATACAGAATGTGAACATGTCTGTCAAACTCTATATGCCTACTCTTCCCATGACTTGACACTGTTTTCCAGATTTATAGAACTTCAAGTATATCACCATTGATAATTCACAAGTTTATATCTCTAGTTCTAATACCTCTCCAAACACCAGGCCTACATTTTCAATATCTGTATTTAAATCTTCAAATAGAAATCACACTGTTTTCTTGGAGTCTGTATATTAAAACTGAATTCATTCTCCTAGTTAAAAATCATCCACCTTTCAACTATCCTAATTTTCCTTACCCTAGCTCTCTAGGGCCTTGACTCAAAATATATTATTCGTACCTCTTCCTGCTCCTAGATGTCCAGTAAGTGGCTAGGTCTTGTTAATTCTCTTTCTTTGATACCTCTGTTCTAGTGAGGCTTTCATCTTCTCTTACTTGTGGAAATTTCTTAATTGGGAGAAACAAGGCAGGGGTATCAGCTCATCATAAATACTGCTGCCCCATTAACTTTCCTGAAGCAGAAACACTAAAATTATGTCTCCTTTGCTCAGACAAAACTTTCAATAATTTTATATTCACTACCAAAAAATTCTTCAATATCATGGGGTTCTAAAATCTAACCCTGACCCCATTTTTGATGGATATACCATATACTCAGGCCAAATCCTTATACCCACCTTTATTCATATCTTTTCTAACATCTGAGTTTTGCATAATTCTGTTTTTTAAAAATATTCAAATCAGTCCATGCAAATCTGTTTGAAAGGCTATTAATTTCACGAATTCTTCCCTACTTGACATATCCAGAAATATCCACTCTCCACTAACCACCAAATTCACTTGGCATATGTAGTGACTTTGCTGAAAGCTTGATTTGGACTTCTAATCTCCAAAACTGTGGGAGAAGAAATTTGTGTTATTTTTAGCCAAAGTTTATTCTAAATTTTTAAAGAAGCTCTATGAAAACTAATACATCACTCATCTATACAATTTTTGAGATGCAAGTTATTCTCCATATTTTATGACATTATTTGTGTGCATGTGTTATTCCCTTACTGGAAAATAAATTTTTAGGGTAGAGTCCACATTTAATTGACATTTCTGAGCCCTAAATAATCTACTACAATGGAATAATTAATTTTATTATTCAACTGTGCTTACTGCTGGGAATGTAGAAATGATCCCTAAGGCCTTACTTAGTCACCTCAGACTATCAGATATTAAATAAGTACACAAATAATCCAAAATTATCAATTTTGGCCCTTGAAAAGAGCTATATATGAAAGACAACAATGGGTGGTGGTAATTTATTGTAATATTCATTGAATGCTGAGCATAGAATTCTCAAAGAAAGCAACATTTGAGTTGAGAATTGGAGGACAAGAATAATCAGCCAGGTGAAGAATTTGAGATGCAGACAGCAGTATTAGGAGGGAGAAAGTTCCAAATAGAAATGCCACATACAAAGCCCTGTATTCAAATACAAAGTACAAAAAGTGAGTATTCAATAAACTAAAAGCATTCCAGGGTGGCTAAGGCAAAGTGGTCCAAGAAGCAGAGTGAATGGAGGTGACAACAGAGAAATGCCAGGGTAAGGAATTTGAATTTCATTCCCAATACATTGAGAAAGCACATAGTAGATACTTAACAAAATATCAATTGAAGGATAACTCTGGAATAGATGAAGATCAAATAAAAGATAAATAGTATGTACATGCTATGGAATCCATACATTTATTTTGAATCCTCACTAAATGTTTACTTCTGAGTTTTAAGTGGTTAGACTTCTGAAATTGAGGTTGAATGCATTAGAACTTATTTCCCATCTGCATAAATAGAATAGTAGATCTCTGACAACCTTCTAAAATAAGGTCAAATTAATTTTATTTCATTTCTAGTTAATAATTATTAAAATCCTGTTGTTGGTTAATGGATCTTTTGTTTTTATTTTTAAGTGCTCATAATGGAAGGAAGGGAGGAATGCATATAAAAATGTGATATTTTAGACTGTATTTGAACTCTTAAATCTTTATTTTATTTTAAATTTTGTTGTATTTTATTATGTTAATTGACCAGAGGCCTGTAGGCTTAGGAAGCTTTATCATTAATCATTAATATTCTCATTTTTACAAGATACAATATTACTGAATTTCTGGATTGACGTATAATCTAGACTGTTTTAAAGTATGATGCATTAATATCCCGAAATGCCACTACATCAGAATATAGATATTGGTTTGTTTGCAAAGTGATGAAAATTATCCCCTTTTGCAATTAAAGAAGAAATAGAATAAAGGCAATGTGAAAATTAAATCACAGAGTAATAGTTTAAGCTCTAAAGATATGAGAATTTATCTGCTGTAACTCAGTAAAAAGACACTAGAATCACAATTTTATAAGAGCAGAGACTCTTAGAAATTACATATTCAAACCTGCTTATTTTTCAAGTGAACAAAATTTGGCCTAGAATTCACATTCAAGTCATATCATTAAACAGTTAACTATATAGTCATACAATTAAATAATTAATATCCCAAATGGCAAGACTAAGACTATAACCCCAGTCTCAGCCAAATTATAAAGCCAGATCACTTAACTGGTGATCAAAGTCCCAACCATAACCCTTTGAAGGTTTTGGGTGGGAAAAAGAGTATTAAGTACATAAAAGAAGTCTGCATACAAGCTTCAATTAATAAAAAATATCTGAACAATATATATTACTCACAATCTGTTTACTTAATGTACCAGATGCTTTATAAAAGTTGTCTCTAATCCTTGCTACCCACACTCAGCAACTGCTCAGCAGTATAGGAATCATTTCCATTTTATTGTGAAAAAAGCTGAACCCTAGAAAGTTTAAGTAGCATCCAAGATCACAAATTGAGTTTATGTTGCTACCAGACCAAACATTTTAACTCCCAGGCCATATCCTGCTTGACGTTTTTATCTGTTTCATTTTGTTATCTTCTTACCAATGGAATCATGCAGGTCATTAGATCTTTAATATCCTAAATGTCTACACAACTGGAAAAAATTTCAGGAAAGTAAGAAAAAAAATTTATATTTAGCAGATGCCTTCCGTGCCTAAGTCTCTTTACATTTAATTTTTATAAAATTATCCCAAGATAAAAATTATGATGCATAGCTTATAGTTTCAGAATTTGAGGCTCAGTGGGATTAAATTAAATTAAATCTTAGTAAAAGTCAACTCCAGCATCCGAACATTGTCTGATCTCAAGTGATCTGTCCACTGATCCACCTACCACCAAGTCTGCTCTGCTCTTTGACACAGTTTTCTATGGTCCACACATCTTGCTCTTAAACTGGCAAAGAAGAATTGTAATACATGCATTTATGAACTTCCTAAGAAAAAAGAGACTGTGTTGAGAGATTACTTTTACAATTGAATTATGTTTTCATATCTGGAAATAAATATAATGTCCTTTATATGTCACTTTGAGAAGTTAGGAACTAGCAAGAGTGTCCAAATCCAGTCTATGCCTTATCTTGACTCACAATGTCTGTGCTAGACAAGATCCCAATCATATCAAATGTAATGGTCCCAGAAAGTAATGTAGATCACACTTAAAATACCTTCAAAAAGTAGTTGAGAAATAAACTAATTGTATCTATTAGACTATAAGAAGGAATAATTTACATGTTTTAAAATTGAGATTTGGTTTATGTTTTCCTTCTCGAGACTAACTTAATTGAAGCCTTATAACAAGACCAGAGGTAAAATTTTGCCCAAGTTGATTGATCTTATTGCTTCTATAAAAATGTAAAACTTGGAAAATCCAAACACATTGACAAGTCACTAGTGTTGTTTTCCAGTGACCACTGAAGACTACATTAGAAATGAATAAAATCCTTGGTAAAACAGGACACACATACACACACACACCCCTCTTGCTGATAACAGACCCTACTGCAAACATGATTTTGAATTTCCTTCCATGTATCAGTTTAGTATCAGAGCATATAAACACCCCCATTTCTGAGGAGGCCATTTTCTATCATTGACACACTTAAACAACTATCCTGAAACCAATTGTCACTGTAGAATAATTAGCTGCATCTGGGAATGGGACGTAGGGGGACATCAGTATGTATACCAGTTTTATTATAATTAGAAACAACTCTACCTGTCAGGGTTCTGAAGTTGTTGTCCTCCCCACCTCTTACCCCCTCTTCTTGAGCTTGACTTTCAAGTCTGTCTGTGAAAGCCCTTAGCAGTCCATTCAAATCTTCTAAAATAAGTTGAAATTATTCCTTCTGCTTGGCAGAGGGGACTTTGTTCTTTGGGTCAGTCTTGCTCTTTGCAGTATGTTGCCAGTAACACTAAATCAGAAAATGCATTAATAGATCTTTTGAATTGGGTCTCCTCAGGAGGAAAAAAAAATTTTAAACAATTTTATAGTATTTTGTTAAAAATCCAATTCTGGTTCAATTTTTTGTTCTCAAAAGAATTTTGAATTAAAAAAAAAAGGTTTTGGTTTTTTTTTTTTGTGAGAGGGAGGAAGTTTATCTAATCTCTTCAAGACTGATGAGAAACAATTAGGAAGGAGCATTGTGACTCTTTGATACAGTAAATTTCCAAGGAATTAAGCTCACATTTTGAAAGAACAATAGAGCTTTACACTTCAGGTTGCTGTGCATTGGCTCTCAAGGCACCCCTTCAGTATCCCAAAAGGCATCTTGAAAGCCTACCATTCTGAGACAACAGAAAAAAAGAAGGGGCCATGTTGAGATCAGATTCTGCCAGGGCACATGAGACACTGAACACAGAATGAAAGATCAGTATTCTCGTTGGTATCAAATTCTCAGAGTTCTGAAGCTCTTGTAGATAATTTGCCTTCAAAGATAAAGGCAAACAAATTGATTTACAAGAAAGTTACTATTAGATTTACAACAAAGTTTCTATTTACAAGAAAGTTACTATTAGATTTAGATTTTTGCCAAGATCTTTTACTTTTGCAGATGTACTAACTTATCCATATAAAAGTCCCTAACTTTTGCCACAGTTTTGCTGAATTGTAGTTTATATAATTTGAACATTGTAGGATTTTATTAAATAATCAGTACCTGTATAGCATTGTTATTGTTGCCATGTTACTTTCAACATTCTGTTTATGTGTAAATTAGAGTTGTTGGGAACAACTATGATCCTGTGTTACACATTTCACCCTACATCTGTCTTGGTCTCCTGTAGCACTGGAAAGTGCAAAGGGCCTAACTAGACATGCTGGCTGCTCAGGAAGTTGACTTAGATTCATCTTCCCTAGAAATCTTGTGAAGTTTTATTCACAAAGTCTTTAAGGGGCTAGGAAAAAATAGTGTGTGCAAAAAAAATTCTTATTTTTGAATAATAACAGACTCTATCAAGTTTATGGGACTCACTTATTGATGATATATTATTGTCATTGTAGTAACCACTAGGGAGATAGCAAGTGTAATGGAAAGGAGAAAGTATAGTACTGACACTTCTCTGAACACTTGACTCCAACATTGGTAAACAGTTTTTTCTTAAGGTCATTTTCTGTATTGGTAGAGGACACTTTCTCCCATTGTACAGACATATTATGCAAATTGCATATATGAAGTTCCATGTAATACCGACAGTTTGCACATACCACGTATTACCATACAAGTATTAGTAGAAGAATAAATCATTTTGAAGTTTCAGAAATAAGGTACTTATTTTATCAGAGCTCTTAATGGTTTAAAATTAGTTTGTTTGTGAGTTTCTAAGAGGGACTGTTCACACATTAAAAACAATGACTAAGAATGAATTGCCAGTGATACATTACTTCTTTTAAAGATCAATTTTTAAAGCATTTGTTACTATAAATTCTCTGAGGGGATTATCTCAAAATTTTGAAAGTATTAACTGTTGTATCTCCTATATTAGACAATGACTTTCTTTAGGGGTCCTATCCCAATTTTTTTTCTCATATTCACTTAGTAAGTGCTTGCTAAGTATCCTATGTAAAAATTTTGTAAAATTTTAATAAAATTTTAGCTAAAACATGTAAAAATACTGATTTCATGAATTTGACAACCTGCATATTTTTAAAGATTATACAAAGACTAGAAGGAGAATGAATTATATGTACAGCTATTGATCTGGAAGAATGATCATAAGTTATTAAGTGAAAAGAGCAAATTTTCATCATAATGAATATTTATGAATAAATATGTCTTACATGATCATATAAATATGAAGAAAGCTTACAAAAATCCATACGATGTTCTTTACCTTGGTCATCCGACAGGATTGGAAAGTGAAAGGACTTATGAAAAATTATGAAATTTTTCTTCATATAATATTTATTGTTTTACTAGTTACAATGAACATTGATTACTAAGGACATTTAAATATGAATAAATACATATTTTAAATTTATTTCTTGGGAAAATAGGCTAAGAACAATAATCAGCACATAGAAGTTTTAGTTTAATTTGTATTACCTTACTTCCTTAATGCAAAGTAACAGTACATAGTCTAGATTGATTCATTTATTCAACAGATATTTCCTGAGTTCTAGGCTGATGCTAGCTTTCTCGTGAACAAAATATAGAATATGTATGGATGGGTGTATAAGCATATGTGTATAACAGTCAAAAGTAATTAAATTTGACTACTATAGTTTCTCTGGATACAACCTGTACAATGTACAAGAAAACTTTTTCAAAATTCTTTATTTTTTTGTTATCTGTTTTTTTTTTTTTAGAGAGAATTTCAATATTTATTTTTCAGTTTTCGGCGGACACAACATCTTTGTTTGTATGTGGTGCTGAGGATTAAACCCGGGCCTCACGCATGCCAGGCGAGCGCACTACTGCTTGAGCCACATCCCCAGCCCCTGTTATCTTTCTTAACCAAAAAATTATCTCCCAGTTATAACTACCAGGAATATTTCTCCTATCTTTTTCTCATCCTCCTATCTAAGAATTCCCACTAACCCTTTGCAGCACAGGTCAGTTAATTTTTCTGTTTGCTTCTAATCTCTTTGATGGATCAGTGTTTTTTTTCACCTTCCTTTCTGTTGTAAATCACAAGATTTTCTGATTTCTTCTTTCATTCACTTAAAAAAAATGGGGAAAATAAAAAAGGAACATTTCTGAAAGGCATTTCAGGAGGACTATATTCCCAGTAGAAGATTCACAAGAGTTTATGTAACCGAAGGGGCAGACCCAGAGCCTTAAGTTAAAAACAATTATCAAATGTCCCCTGTTCAAATAGACTTGAGGCAAGGAAATATGCAGAACATCTAAACCAGAGTCTGGCAAGAGAAGCCCATAGAGTTTGAGGAACTACAGAGTTGACAAATTCTAGATCCATCACAGAGTAATCTTGACAATGACCTGATATTTATAGAGTAGAAGACAGAGAAATTAAAACACAGCAAAATTATAGTATAATAACCACAAGCAGAATCAAACTGTGAAATATATCAAGTTAGATGTAATGTTTTGAATGACCAACAATAAAAAAATAAAATAAAATAAAATAAAAAATTAAAAAAAAGATGGTAGAATGTGATGAACGTCATTATTCAAAATACACGTATGAAGACACGAATGGTGTAAATATACTTTGTATACAACCAGAGATATGAAAAATTGTTCTCTATATATGTAATATGAATTGTAATACATTCCATTGTCATATATAACAAATCAGAATAAAACAATAAAATAAATTTAAAAAAATTTTTAAAAAGAGATTATAGTTAGGCTATATGCAAATATCACATCATTTTATACAAGAGACTTGAGCATCCATAGATTTTGGTGTCTGCAGGGATCCTGGGACCAATCCCCTATAGACACAGAGGGAGGACTGTACTCCCCACTGCCTTTCCTCTGTGTGAGATCAAGGGTTGCTCCTGCTACTTCCATGCATATTTGATTGCTATCCTGCAGGGGCAACAATATGATCCAAATGTGCCCAGACATATCTAACTATGCCCCCCCACCCACCACCCATATACTTTTTTTCCATGTTGCAGCCAGTTATGAACAGGTCTTTAAGAAAAGAGAGAGAAAGATGGAGGAAGGGGGAGGAAAGAGAGAAAAAGCATCTCTCCTTCCAAGTTAAAAAAAAAAGATAGAAAAAGGAAAACCCATTTTGACACCTCAACTCTTTCCTTACATTTCACAAGTCTTCCCTTGTTCCTCAGGATTTCTTCCCTGGGTGGGGCAGGTAGGCTTGCCACTTGTAGTCAGCCAGCTAGCTATTATCTCCTTCCACTGAGAAAGTGCTGACTCAGAGGAAACCATTTACAGTTGTGGGAAACTCTTTAGAATATATCATAATTACATGATGTTCTTAACTCCAAGGAGCTGAGGAAGTCAGTAAGTGTCTGATCCAGACAAGCTTGCCAAAGGTGGAGGTCCCTGTCTCTCTCTACCATGTGTCTTCAGATTATGGGACTTGTGCAGGAAAGAGCACATCCTTGTTTATATTAGTGACTCCTATCTGTGCCCCAATAGTGTGGCAAGAACTGAAACTTAAGCTAGAAAGATGTCAAACAGTGGGGTGTGATTGGAACAATAAAGAATGTTTATGAAGAGATATTAATGAGATGAGAAAATGCTAGCATAATATAAAGTGAACAAATAAGATAAAACTTACATAAAATATTAAAAGTGTATATATATATATATATATATATATATATATATATATATATATATAGTTATTGCCAATTTCTGCTCCATTCTTTTTGTATTTTCAATAATGTCTGGGGAGGAGGCAGGAGGAGGAGGCAAGTCAAAGGAAGGGAAGGGAAAGGAAAAGACAAATAAATAAAAAGAGAAAAATGAAAGAAATTATCTCTTGGGATGTCTTTCCCCATTCTGCTTTTGAATCAGTGAATTAACTTTAGTGGAATCTCTTTTAAATAGGTAGTGAAGAGATTAAACCTGACATTTGAGTGATGTGATATGATGTTCTTGCTGAATTTCTTTTTTTTTCTTTATATACTGCTATTATGGTGCAATGTTTTGGGCATTTTTATGCTCAAGTAGCCCATCATTTCTAGTTGAGTAATTGGAAGAAGGAAGTTGTAGGGTAAATTGTTCATTGTTGATTTACTGGTGGTAGATTAGGATAGCCCAAAGAAAATTATTGTCACTTCAGGTAGGAGTAGCCAACCATACTTTTATATGTATATATATGAAATAAATGCTTTCTTAAATAATAACTTCATATTGCACTTAAAACTTCAGTTAATACAAGTGTTTAACTTGAATAAAAATACATAAATCAAGAAATTTCATATTTTCAGGACTCTATAATCTGCACCTATAAGATTACCTTTTCATCTTATTCTCACCTGACTTTCTTAACCATTTCTATGGTTTATATTCTAGTTTATATTCTATAGCAGCTCTTTAGACTCTAGGTGTTAATAATCCATATAATTGATAACTTTCTGCTCCTAACTCTAAAAAGATTTTAATTTCTTCTGGTTTTGGTGGTTCTGCCATCTATCATTCTAAATTTCTCTTCTCTTCTCTAATGCCCCAGGCTGTAACTACCTTTTTTAATTACCTTCATTTATTTACTCTTAGCTTCCCCTAATTCAGGATCTCCCCTAATTTTATTATAGATACGATAAAATCATCTATAAATATCTTTTTAAAAAATATCATTGCATTGGCCTCATCCACATAGTCTGCTTTAATTCATCAAGGGTGGTAGAATCAAAATTCATGGTAGATCCATATGGGAACTAAATTCTTATTTAAACCTCAAACTTTTTAATTCAGTTATTTAAAATTTAACTTGTTGTTTCGTATTGGAAAACCGTGTTTTGGGGTAATGACTGACTTCCTAACCAGACAATAATAAGGCTTTAACCTTATACCCAATATGTTTCTATATATCATCTCACAGACAGACACTCATTTGACACACACATTAATGACCACATATAAAGAGGTGATTTGATAAATATAGAATTGTTATTACAAAGTAATCAGATTCTATATGCAGCTGACCAAACTTAAAAAGTACTCTTTAAACTTAACTATGGTAAATGAAATATCCTCCTAAATGAAATTTTCTCAAGGGTATCAAAATATGCCTTGAATCTGACTAGTAGTTGGGGCAGAACGTGGCTGACAACAATGTCAAAAGGAATGTACAGTTGAAAACCAAAAGGTGGAAGAAGCCCAAATGTCCATCTATGGACAAATAAGCAAAATGTGGTTGTTGTGGTTTGGATATAACCAGTCCCCCCAGAGCTCCTGTGTTAATGTAGGAATTATAAGAGGTAAAATTATTTGATTATAAGAGCTATAATAGTTAGAATGAGCTACCTGTGTGGTGTGGTAACCGTAGGCAAGTAGGGTGTAGATGGAGGAGATAGGTCACGGGGGGTGTGCCCTGCAAGGGTGCATCTTCCTTGTGGACTCTTGCCTCCTGCCCTTTTCTCTGCTTCCTAACCACCATGAGATGAGCTTCTTTTCTCTTCCATGCCCTTCTGCAACAATGTCCTGCCTCATTTCAGTCCAGAGTGTTGGATTGGATGGCCATGAACTAAATAAGACTCTGAAGCTGTAACCCCAGAACATGCTTTTCCTTCTCCAAGTTGTTCTGGTCAGGTATTTTGTTTGGGCCACCACAATGACAAGCAGACTAAAAGAGTGTGTGTGTGTGTGTGTGTGTGTGTGTGTGTGTGTGTGTGTATGTATGCACATGTATAAAAATATATACATATATGAAACATATATATTTGTTTTCCAGTAATTCAATGTGTAATCAGTTGATTCCTTTTTTCTAATATTTCTATTGACTTTTATAAATGTACTGGTATACAGTTCTATGGATTTCAACACATGTACAGATCCACATAACAACCACTACCACTATTGGGTAACAAAATAGATCCTTCATTCCAAAGAACCCATGTTCTCTCTCTTTATCCCTCCTTCCACCATGAACCCAGGAAACACTTGGTTTCTTCTTTATCACTATGGTTTTTTCCTTATGAAAATGGTCATCAAACATGGAGTCTAATAATATGTAGCATTTTGAGACTGTTTATTTACAGTGTGATGCTTTTAAGATGTATCCATGTTGTTATATGTATCAATGATTTGTTTCCTTATTGTTGCTGAGTAGCATTTCCTTATTTAAATATACAAGGAAACAAATATATATCACAGACTATATGTAAACAAATATACCAAAGTCTATATATTCACCCATTGAAAGACATTTGGTTTTTTTCCTTCAGTTTTGAGCAATTATGAATAGAAATGATTTAAATATCTGTGTATTTATTTGTGTAAAAATGCTTTTATTTCTCTCCGTAAATAAATACCCAAGGGTCAGATACTGTATGTATAACTTTATATTGCCCAACTATTTTGATGAGTGGCTGTACCATTTTGCATCCTACCACCAATGTAAGACTGCCAGTTGTTCCATATCCCTGTCATCACCTTGGTATTGTCAGTATTTTTATTTTAGTCATTGTAATAGGTATGTGATGAAAACATTTTTTTCATTATTTTAATCTATAGAAAATAATGTGGTTCTGAGACTATAATCTTACTTGACTCCCATTTTTAGAGTTATTCTACTCCTATGTTATTTTTTTCCTCAGGGGGGAAAATGGGATTTCTTTTTGTTTTTCTAACGCTGTTGCTTCCCCCTGCCCTGCCCACCCCAACCTTCTCAGAATTACTATTTTAGTGTATTTAGTTTTTCATCTTTTATGTTTTTTTTTCTTAAAGACCTAAAATCATCATCTATGTCTACCTTCTAATATAGCTTATGGTGGTATATATACCTATATGAATGCTAAATAACAGGTATAAGAGAATTAATGTATTTATTCAATACATGTTTATTGAACACATGTAGTAGCTTGGCCAGTTAAGTGAAAAATACATAATACAACACAATCTGCAAAATATTAAATGATAATTCTCTATGTGTTTCTAATGTTGAAGCTATTTATATTGAACTTATGGTAGTTGAAAGAAAATTCTTTGAGATTAGCACATTAGGTGTTGAATGGTCTCTACTTTGAAATGGCTTTTTGACTCAATTAAAATAAATATGTGGCAGTGAACATTCATTCTTTTTCAGAAGAAAACACTGTCCTGGGTGTTAGACCTGTGACAGAGCCCCATTTCAGCCATTTTGCATTAGAGCTCAAGCAAGTTATTGTTTTCATCTCCATAAAATTAGAAAATTGGTCTAGATAATCTCTACAATTCCTTACAATTTAAAAATTTACATTATCCTTCCTTGCCACAGAACTTTGTCTATACCCTGACATAGAGGCCTATTTTCATCTTACACAACCTCTCAGAAGCACATCATATCTACTGCCTTTTCTTGTGAAAATATCACCTCTTAACTTCAATGACCTCCTGGTTTTCCTCCTACTTTACTGACTTGTCAGTCTCTTTTATTAGTTCCTCCTTCTCTGTTCTATTGAATTTTGTATATGTGCTCCTCAACAGATTATCATTTTCCTCTGTTGACTCCTAGGTTTTTATCATAGATTACCTTAACTTATTGCCTGAATCCAGACTTATAAATGCAACAATTTTCTTGTTGTCTATTGGATGTCCACTGGGCATCTTAAATTTAATAAAAGATCTGGATTCTGTACTCTCTCTATGTGTGATTAGCACCATCACACTGGAAGAGCCCTACCCTTAGTATTCTCTCACATTTTTTTGTCTTATTCTTATATTTCTGCCAATTTAGTTATTTAAATGGCTGTCTTCTGGTCTGTTTGTCACTACCATATATAAGTAACCATAGCCAAAAATTCTGAGCTAGACATAGTTTTAAGGCCTAAAACTCTGGGTTTGTTTTTTAACTGACTCTGTGAATTTCCTATCTATACTTCCTTTTATTTAATAGTTACACTGCCTTGAGGCCACTTGAAACAATAGTGTGGGAAAGCATGTCCTTAATCTTCTCTTGTTCTGAACAGGTTGCCATTTTCTGTCTGACAGGTAAAACTTGAATGGAGATGTTAATATCCTGCTTAGGTTGCCCCCTTTGCTTCAGTTTTGGACACAGAAGAAGGTGGCTCTGTGTTAAGCTGCTCTGATGTTAGCCCAATGCAAACATTGCCCTCCATTGTCTGGGCCCAAGTCTTCTAGATATTATTCAATGTGTTTATTGTGGAAAAATAGATCATCTCCTTTCTTCTTCTCTAGGAATGATTTACTCAGATGGGAAAGATGGACTATTCCCCTAGTCAGAAACATTCAATAAATGATTCTACATTGGTCAAAGTATAACAACTAAGGTGCTTCATAATTGTACAATCAGAATTTCTACATATAACAACTATATATAGTATTGAATACTATAATTAAAGGGCCTACACATTGCCTAGAATGTTAGGTGCTCAATAATGTTAATTATTTTATTAACAAAACTACTTAGTATTTTAAATATTTTAAATATTTAAAGAATTTGCCTTTCAAATAAAGGAATGTATGCTAAATCATCCCATAATAAATATGTACACATGTATTACAACAATTTTTATTGCAGCTTTATGCATAGTAACAAAATTTTTAAAGCATTATAGATTTCTACCAAGAAACAAATGGTTTAATACATTGCTGTATTAGACTGTATCTAGCTACCACAAATAATAAAATGATCCATATACATATAGTAACAAGTCTGAAAAGAATTTCATAATATATTTTACATTACTGTAGGAAGTTGTAGATAATTGTCTTATCTTACGTTGATACAGAGTGAAACACCATCTACAAGGGCTAGCAACACTGCATTCCAAATTGTTGACGGTGGTTGTCTTAGGTAGTTACAGATTGCAGAGACACAGGGAAGATCTTTCCCTTCTCCTTAAATTTTATTTTTAAGAGATGGGTTGTTTGTGATTTATTTTATTTTCCTTTTTAACTTGTTTTGTTTAAGGGTTTTTTTCTGGCTTTGTTGAAGTATAACTGACAAATAAAATTATATATTTTAAGATGTACAATGTGATTGTTTGGTATATGTGAATTTATTGTCAAAATCAAGTTGATTAAAACATCCATAATACCCTATAGTTACCTTTTGTATTGTGTGTTGTATGTGGTGTGAATATTCAAAATCCATTCTTTTAGCAAGCTTGAAATATACAATCCACTACTATTAGCTATAGACACCACATTGTAGAGACCAGAATCAACATCCTGTCCAGGATGCTTCCAGCCCCAGGTAACCACATTCTACTTCATACTTCTATAAGTTTGACATTTTTAGATGCCACATATAAGTTGAATGCTATATAATATTTGTCTTACTCTAGCACAATGTTTTCTAGGTTCATTTATGTTATCACACACTTCAGGATTTCCTTCTTTTAGCCCAATGATATTCCATTTTAAATACATAATACATGTATATGTGTGTATGTATATAATACATCCCATTATACAAATGCCATGATATATTCTATTATATATAATTATGTATATATGATTATATATATAATCATATGAATATATATATATATATATACACACACAGGCACATAAAATATGAGATCTCTATCTCACTTTTTTTATTTATTCAAGGACTCTCAGGCTGTTTCCATTTTTCTGTATATGGGTGTGGTGAATGTGGTAGTTGTATCTTCAACATACTGATTTTATTTCCTGTGGATGTAAGCACAGAAATGGGATTGCTAGATCACATAGTAGTTCTATTCTTAATTTCATGCTGTCTTCCATAGTGGGTGCACCAATGTACATTCCTTCCAGTGATGTACAGGGCTCCCTTTTCTCCATACCCTCACCAACACTTGTTATCCCCCTTTTTTATTTTTGTTTCATTTTTTTTAGTTGTCAATGGATCTTTTGTTTATTAATTTATTTCTATGTGGTGCTGAGAACTGAACCCAGTGCCTCCCACATGCTAAGCAAGCACTTTCCTGCTGAGCCACAACCCCAGCTTCCTCCCTTGTCTTTTTGATCATAGTCATCCTAGTATGAAGTGATATCTCATTGGATTGTTGATTTTCATTTTTCTGATGATTAGTGATGTTCAACAACTTTTTATCATTTTTCAATTTTAAAAATGTAGCATTGCAAATCCCTTGCCAAAACTTAAAATGTTGATTTGCTCTTAACTTGGAAAATAAAATCTATTATTTGGGGACAGTATAAAATATAATTTGGAGAAAGTAAGACTTTTGGAAAACAATTATACCTGCTTAACAATTTTACTAGGATCAACCTTATTTAGGACCATCAAGGAATCTGTGTAATGACATTATTTTATAGATCTTAGTGTATTTTCTATTACTTTAATTTACAAAAGTGTTCAATTCTTCCTCACATAATAGATAAAATATGTGATATTTGATTTCAAATATCACAGATGAAGGGCTGGGTTTGTAGCTCAGTGGTAGACCTCTGGCCTTGCATGTGTTAGGCACTGGGTTTGATTCTCAGCACCACATATAAATAAATACAATAAAGGTTCATCAAAAACTAAAAAAAAAATTTTTTAATTAGATGAACTTTTTCATATTTTTAAAAGTAGGCAGTTAGGTACATATGAATGTATAGAAATAATTTCTTGATACTTATGTTCTAAGTAAGAACAAAAAAATTACTTGTGTTTGTATGTGTAGAAAAAAATTATGTATGCTGGAAGCCACCTGTTTTCACCACATCCTATGAAAATTTTTAGTGAATTTAGGAGCTACTTGTAAAACTCTCATAACTAACCATAGGAATTTCAAGAACAACAACAATAATGATAAAGTGATTTAAAAGCCCTGGTTTGCAAATTCACCAATTTATGTGAAATGTGAGTAGACACTATTTAAGTTTAAGGTACAAATATTAGGATAGAATGTAAAATTGAGTCAAATAAAGATTTCCTTCAGTAGGGAGACTGTGGGTTATATAGACTCTTGCCTTATTTCACTTTAAGGCCATCCAATTTCCTCCCTGCCTCTGACATACCATCCATAATTGTCTTTTCAACATAAATCATTCCTCTGTTATGACATTCAAAGGTGCCTGCAGAAGTGCAATAAAATCTAAATTATCCTAAAAAATAAAATTTTGCAAGATGAATATAAATATTTGATGCTACAATTACATTCATCTATTCCTTTAATTATTAGGACATATGGAGTATGAGGTTCATGGATTTATTTTTAATCCAAATATACTGAAGACATTGAAAAATCAAAATTATTATGCTTATAAAGTAAGACAGTACCATAAAATCTTGAAGTTGGAAGAGTTCTCAGACATCAGTGTACCATGGGTTGGTAAACGATGGCTCTTGAGACAAAGCCATCCTGCTGTTGGTTAAGCCTGTGAGCTAAATATGGTTTTTATAGGTGAACATTTCATTTGGTTTTATAACAGGGACACTGCCTTCGAATTTCAGTTTACAAAATATTGTCTCTGGAAAAGAACATTGTCCTATTATTAGTAGACCTGTATTCCAAAAACGTGCTTATTATTATATTTCAAAATTTGTTCATACAAATTTTGTGTAATTTCTTCTTTCTTGTTATATAAATATATACATAGCATAACATTCTGATTTTCTCTCTTGACCACAAAGCTTAAAATATTTATGAACTTGACTTTTATAGAAAAAGTTTATCAACATCTACTCTAGATGAAGAATTGAAGTTCAGGAAATGATATTCCCAAGGTGTTGACTATATTCCTTTCCTCTATTTGGATCTCAATTTTCTAATGTTGTATGAGCTCTGATTTGAATCATAACTATTACTAGCCTGATGACCTTGGACAAGTGAATTAACCTCTATTTTCCTTACCCTTATTTAAATTATAGAATTCTTGTGAGCATTAAATGAGATAACATACATGAAATGTGCTTTGCACATGAGTAGTGCTCTAGTAATTGTCAGTTATTATTATAATTGTGTCAATATGTTCAATTTATAGAATATCCTAAAAAGAAGGGATGAAGATCCCTATCTAAGCCGGTCTCTCATTTTATTTTGTATTAGAAGTAAGGTTATCTCATTTAAAATCTGAGGAAAAATTGGCATTTGGCATTTATCCATATTCTGTTTTTTTTTTTTTTTTTGTGCTGCTGGTGATTGAACCCAGGGCCTTGTGCATGTGAGACAAGCAATCTACCAACTGAGCTATATCCCCAGCCCAACATTCTCATTTTTGTACCATAGTTTGTTCATATTTCTGTATAATAGCTCTACAAGCTAATACAAAGAAATTATACACTTCTAAAATGCATACATAATTTATAATATCCATGGGAAAACTGAAACAGCCCTTAAATAACAGTCCAACCTCCATATCTGCCCGAGTTAAAACCCTCCAATTCTATAGTCCTGCCTATCCTGAGGCCATGTCTACCATTTTTAAAACTACTTGTAATGATTAAGAAATGAAATTATTTGTCCAGTTTATTGGTAATCTTTATCCAGTACTGAGACTACAAAATCATCTTGCTGCACTAGGTGAAATCCAGTGAGATAAATGTCCTATATATCATCATTTAATATTTTACCCAATTAGTCCTTTAGTCTGTGGCAGTTCTAGTTAACTGTATTTTTTCATGTCAAGAAAAAAAAAGGCAGTTTTATTCACCTTTTTATCCTAAAGAGTTGAAATAAAGGAATACAGCATGTCTTTTGCTTTAAGAAATCGAGAGTTTGGGTTTCTCACTGGGTCTCAAGAAGACCCACTGTGTGGCTGACAATTTCTAGGAAAGTGTTTGTTAAGGCTAGAGGTTATAGCTTGGATTTAAAGAATAATCACAGTGAAAAGACCAACTCTAACCTTCACTTATAAAATTATAAGAATTGGTGTTGCCTGTAATTGCTTCCTCTCTGACTCCCATGTTGTGTTTGCTCAATTTACTGGTCCAAACAAGATTTTACTCTCCTCAGTCCTGTAGATCTAATTTCACAAAAGAGAACATTTTTTTTCTGCTTCATATCCTCACCATCATCTTCCTGAGCTTTCTATCATGTAAAATAAAAGATTTATTTTAACAGAAAAAGAAATCCTGGGTTAGGGGAAAATGATGCCATGTTTAGTTTTAAAGAAATTAAGAACTTAAATTTATTTGTTCCTGATGCATACATAATTAAATAGGTAGTTCAAAAGGCAAATTTTTAAATAGGAAATAGTATAAGGCAGACTCATATGTGGCAGGCTACTCCGTAGATAAACAAAACCAAATCAGAAGAAATTCAAGGTCAATAAAAACCACTAGCTTTCTGTATTTGTCGAAATTTGTTTCTGCCTTATTTTTGCAATGAATTTAAGGATAAATAGGTTACAATTATGTATTCCCATAGCATCCAATACTTCACTTGACATAGTATGTATCACACTGCAATTATTATTAACTTATTGTCTGAATCTACTTCTTGAGTAGTGGGCTTATTCTGTCTTCATTACCTAGGTATCCAATGCATTCATCACAGTTCAAAATCTGATATGCAGTAGGTCCTTACCTTAGGTTGAAAGAATTAATAGATGAATAAATATTCGTAAACATATAATTTTGTAAGCACATTATTATTTTATTTATCAAATTGATTGTCATTACAGTAACAAGCATCAACTAATAACTAACTTTTCAAATATATCAGAATGGCCATGCCTTTGATGCTTATGTCATTCACTTATAGATATTTGCACTTAGTATATCAGTCAGTTTCCAAATTAAGGGTATAATGTTCTGTTTTCATAGAGATTAAGTATTTGCATCAAGATCCTTGCTTAAATATTACCCCTCCACTAAAATTACCTTTATTCCCCAGATATAAGTAATTGCTTTTTCTCTGCTTGCTCATAACATATTATCTAAGACTCTTTACTGAATTTACTTTCAGGTTTTTTTTTCCATGGTTTATCAGTCTTACTTGGTTCTTCTGTCTTATAAAGTGCTAAATTCTCAAATATTGATTAATTTCTTAAAATAAAAGTATTATGGTTAAAGAAAACAAATAATACTTATTTAAACTTCAAAAATATTTAATGCTCCAAGAACTCAAAAAAATTAACATCAAAATAAAAATCTAGTCAATAAATAGGAAGAAGGAACTAAAACATATACTTCTCAAAAATAAACACAAATGGTCAAAAAATATATGAAGAAATATTCAACATCTCTAGCAATTAGAGACATGCAAACTAGAAGTTCATTGAGATTTCATCTCACTCCAGTCAGAATGGCAATTATCAAGAACACAAGTGACAATAAATATTGGCAAGGATGTGGGGAAAAAGCTACATTCATACATTGTTGGTAGGACTGAAAATTAGTGCAACCACTCTAAAAAGCACTATGGAGATCCCCCAAACAATATGGCCCAGCTATCCCACTCCTTGATACATGTGCAAAAGTTTTAAAATCATCATCCTACAGTGATGCAGACACATTAATGTTTATAGCAACACAATTCATGATAGTCAAGCTATAGAACCAAGTTAGGTGCCCTTCAACAAATGAATAGATACATAAAATGTGCTATATATACATACACAATGAGTATTACTTATCCATAAAGAAGAATGACTTTATATGATGTTTGCCAGTGAACTGATGGTTTTCGATGGAGACTATCATGCTAAGTGAAATAAGCCAGTACCCCAAAGCCAAAGATTGACTGTTTTCTCTTATTTATGGAAGCTAATATAAAATAAGGGGGATACAAATAAAAGGATAGAAGAAAGAGCAGTGCATTAGACAAAGGGGAATGAAGGGAAAGTCGGAGGGATAAAATAGGGAAACACAGTGAAATTAGTCTGACTTAACTGTCCTATTTACATATATGAATATACCACAGTGAATCTCATTACCATGTACATCCAGAAGACACTAATTAACAAAATAATCTGAAACAGTAGAATGCTCAGTAGAATATAGGGAAGAAAACAGGGGGAGGGAGAAGGGAAAGGAAAGGGGAAGTACTAGGGCCTGAAACAGAACAAACTATATTCCATGCTTTTATAATTATATCAAAATGCATCCTATTGTTATGTATAACTATAAAGAACCAATAAAAATATTATATACTCACCTAGTGTATTTGTCCCAATTCTAGAGTTCAGGGATCCATTGCTAGTAACATAATGTCCAGTTAGTTCTATCTCATCACTGCTCTCCACTGGATAGGCATGCCTGCCAAAGTCTTAAATGGAAGTCCTTTGGGGGATTGCCAACCTGTATTACCCATTATTGTAGCTTCCCTTAATTAACCAGTTAAGACATTCAATCAGTGAATATTTTACTGATGAACTATTGACTAGAAAGGAGTGGGATGATTTTTGTTCCCTAGTAGATCATTGTATGATAGGGGAGAAAGAACATGTAAACAAATGATTACCTAGCAACAAAGCTAACTGCTTTGAGACATGCATATGATTCTGCAAGAGCACATAGGTGCTTTGCTTGCTGAAGAGTCACCACCTTCACTTTCCTCCATGAGTGTTCTCTTATGTTAAGAAGTTGCCTGCATCCTGCTAAGCCTCTCCTGCTTCCTTATTTCTCCTTTGCCTTTTAAGATAACTTTAAAGTTGTTTTAAGCCAGGTCTAAGGGAAGCATTTTAGCTTATTCTTTTTAAAAGGATGATAATCTCTGTCTCAAGCACATACTAAACAAAACAAACAAACTTTTCTTCATACTATTATGTTAGTCATATTGAGATAGACTTTTGGCATGAATTGTTAGGCAACAAACTGAAAATCTGAATGCTTAAACATGTCTTACTAGTGAGAAAACCCTTACCTCAAAAATATTTAACAGATTTCTACATGTTAATAATAATAGCTAATATTTATTAACCAATTTCTATGTGCCAGGTACATGTTCTAAGAGATTTATAAAGTTAATATCATTTCATCTTTATAACATATCTTTAAATAATCAATCATATCCTGATTTTATTGGTGAAAAAACTGAAGCACAGAGATTAAAAAAAAAAAAAGATTGTCCAAGATTATATGTTAGGCAAAGTCAAGATTAAGTGCTAAAGTTTCTAATTCCAGAACCTGTACTTTTAATGAGTTTACATACTCTTTAGAAAGAAGTATCCAAATTAAAGTTCGTTTTTATACTTTTGAAGCAATCATGTTTTCTCTGTTTTTATAAGATAATCTTTCTTGTAAAATAGATACAAATGATATGCATTGTGTTGGTCAGCTTTCTGTCACTGTGACAAAATTCCTGAGAAAACAACTTGAGGAAAGCTTCATTTTGGCTCACCATTTCAGAGTTTCTGTTCATTATCAGTTGGCCTCCTACCTAAGGGCTTGAGGTGAGGCAAAACATCATGGTGCTGAGCACACGGTAGAGTAACAGCTGCTTACCTGGTGGTAGCAAGGAAGCAGGGAAAGAGAGAGAGAAAGAGAACACGTGCTGGGCACTCAGCCTTCAACACATGAACCTTTAGGGGATATTCCAGATCAAAACTATAATGGTTTTTGTTTTCTCTTTCAATTTGTATATACTGGGGAACTGAGAGGTGGGTAAGAGTGAGTGGAGAATTATCATGTCATAAAGACAAACTTGTTTATTTTATTAGAAGTCATGTGATTTCCTACAGGCAAGCCTATTTCTGTGTTTATAATCTAATAAGTATTTTAAAAATAGATGTTATCAAGTTTATAATATTTAAACTAGTTTCCAATAATGACCTAGATATGTATTAGAGAATCCATTTCTGCTCAGTGCTCTAGTCTTTCACTTCTATTTTTTTTCCCTACCTTACCATTCTTCTACTGTTAATTCATTTACTCCATTTTTCTTCATGTAACAGCCATTTTGTCTCAATGAAAATCCCAAAGTAGTCTTTATTAAAACCCTCACATATTGTTTCTTCATCTGTAAAATGAGAGATTGGATTAAATGATCTTAAAGATTACTTTGGAGAGAGCCTATGATCCATATGTTTGATGGAGATTCCATTTTATTAAGAAATATTTTTTAGTAATCTGTAACAAAAACACATCATGATAGTAATTGATGTAGAATATTTTTTATCCAGGATTTAAAGTCTAGTTTTCTTCATTACCGATTTTTTTTAATTCATTAAACTGCTTCAAAGGAAAAACTGAACTCCATATTTTTGTGTATTTAATTTGTCTATGTGGAGGAAGATGTATAAATCTATCGACTTTGAAGACCTAAGTACATAATCAAGGCGTGTTTATTGGAAATTTTATACTGAGTAACTGATAACCTGGAACTTTGATTAATTCAAGTCTCAGAAACATAGTGACTAAAAGCTAGAGACAAGTCTTTGTTCATTTATAAGGTACCCAGGTATGTCTTACATCTTCCCAAATGTCCTTGGCTATTGATTTTTAAAGCCGCATTCATTTCAACCATTTCTCCTTCATAGAAAACAATATCATACTAAATTAATCCTTCTATATTTGTTATAGCACAGTCCAGATGCTTTCAGGATCATAATCTATGCTGAAGGAGTTAAGGCACTTTTGTATTAGGGTTTAAAACTTTTTCTGTGATTCATCTCTTCAGCATTAAGTGCTTTATTACCTAGATTGCAAACCCAGATGGACCATTCCCAGCTGATTCTTCCACCCATTCCCTTATGTCTTGAGTTCTAGGTTAACTAGTTGCTTCTTAAATATTTAGTGAGAGTGATATATTAAAGGAAGATAGTTAAGGAAAAACATGTCTCTTGTTCTCTAGGAACTTAGAAATGGGTGAAATGTTGATAAATGGAAATGTTAACCATTGCCTCCTGGGCTATTAAAATGGTTGATAGGTAAGGAATAACTCTAATTATATGGCACCATGAAACCTGCATAGATAAGCATTCTATCCTCCCACAGGTAAATTACATATATCGCTAAAGCAAATAAAATAATTAGACACAGAAAGTATGACAGTGGAATTTACATAGACTGCTTTTCATATCATACAGTAGAACTCAAAATGCCTCTACAGTCACATATTTGCCTTAGTTCAGGCTGGTAGTAGAAAAAATGGAAAAGTCAACACACCAAGATTCTCATGATTCATGGTTCCCCAAATGAAGATGCATAGCTATACCTACCAGAACATGCCTTGGAATAGATTCCTTTGGGTGCAATATAGTTGGACTATTCATTAGTTAATCTGTTCTTTATATTAAAAAGTATTCTATTTTTCAGTGTATTATTCAATCAATGTTCTGCATTAATAAGAAAGTAGGAAAAATAAACAATCATCTTTGATATCTTCTGTCATTAGCCTGTTTTTTTCCAACAAGGAACACTATCTCTGATTGCTTTTCAAATTCTAGAGATAGTCAGCATTTCTAATTGGTTTTCTCAGTTCTCATTTGCCAATCTCTTAAACATTCAGAACTTTGATTCTTCATCTGTTTACTGGTTTCATGTTGATCATCAAAATAATGGTTTGGTTTCTGAAAAGACCAATAGCTTAAAAGAATCATGGGAATTCAGGTGTCTTCCTTGTCCTTTTTAAATGATACATCTGCTACATATGTTTAATGATACTAGAGAAAAAGGTAAAATGAGTGATTTAGTCACATTAGAGTCACTTTGCTATGGGAATTTTCCAGATTAAATTTATTATTTTAATACATCTAAGAATTATTGGGTTTAGGATTGTTTGATAAATTAATTAAGCCAGGCACAGAAAGATAAATGTCACATATTTTTTCTTGTATATGGAAGCTTAAAAAACAGTTGTTTCATAGAATATCAATCACTATAGGCTGAGAAGAGAAGGGAAAGAAAAGATTGAGGAAAGTTGGGTAAAAGGCACCAAAATACAGTTACATAACAGAATAAGTTCTGCTGTTCTGCAGCACAATAGGATGACTATTGTTCACAACAATTTATTACATAACTTCATTAAGAACTAGAAGAGAGGGCTGGGGTTGTATCTCAGTGATAGAGCACTTGTCTCGAACGCATGAGGCACTGGGTTCAATCCTCAGCACCACATAAAAATAAATAAAGATATTGTGTCCATCTACAACTAAGATTTTTTTAAAAAAGAACTAGAAGAGAGGAGTTTAAAGCCTTTCAACACATATGTGTGCACACAAACACACACACACACACACACACACAAAACCACAGTAAAAGTTTAAAATGGAAATGCTAATTGCCCTGATTTGATCATTACACATTATATTCAGTATCAAATGATCACATTTTACTTGTAATATGTACAATTATTACATGTTAATTAAAATTTAAAGATAAAAATTCAACAAAGAGGTCCTGAGTTTAGGATTCACGTTATCTTTGGGTTAAATGTTTAAAAACAGATTATCTCTTGAATAGTTAAAGGAAAGTTTCTTGAAGTACAGATAGAAGATCTTAGCTTTCATATAATCACAAGTATATGTGAAATACAGTATATATATATGCCAAATCAATTGCTATTAATGTTAATTGTACTGACAGTTTATTTGGAGGAGAAATGGCTGGAAATACATTATATGTAAACATTTAAAGGTAAAATATGAAAGATTTGTTCTACCTCACAATTTAGCATTTGAAAATTAGGACATTCACATTTACAATCTTTATTCTTCTGTTCAAGTCCCTCATTTACTACTTTGTCCTGTTTATTTTACTTCTCAACTTTCTCTAGATTATAGTTTCCCTTTATAACTCCAATACTGCCACTTCAAATCAAATTTTGTCTTCAAGTCTTGGCACTTTATTTTCCATCCTGTCTTCAACTTGAGACTTCGGGGTTTTTGGTTTGGGGAATTGGGGATTGAACCCAAGGATTCTTTACCACTGAGCTGGACAGGTTTAGCGCATCACTCAGTTGGTGAGGCTGGCTTTGATCTTGTTATCATTCTGCCTCATCCTGTGTGACTGGAATTGCAGGTATGCACCACCATGCCTGAGCTGAGATTTTATTATTTTAAGAATGATATGAGCAATGTGCTCTTGGAACAATTACCATCTGTATTAGTTCCTATGGCTGCTGTAATAAGCTGTTACACTGGATGGCTTAAAAATTTTTTAAAAAATTATTCTCCTATAGTTCTATAGGTCAGAAGTTCAACATCAGTATCACTAGGTCAAAATCAGATATCAGCAGTGCTGCATTCTTTCTGGAGCCTCTGGAAGACAGTCCTTTTCCTTACATTTCCAGCCCTGCTCTCCACCAATATGTCTAGGGCTGTGGCTGCATCACTTCATTTTCACGTTCCATGGTCATATTGACTTGCTGTTTTCTGTATGTGTGCAATCTTCCTCTGATAAGGATTCATGTGGTTGTATTTAGGGCCTATAGAGATAATCTAGAATAATCTCCCCATGTCAGAATCCTTGATTATATTACATCTCTATAAAGTCTATCTCCTTCCCTTCCTCCTCCTCTTTCTCCTCCTCCTTCTCTTTCTTCTCCTCCTCCTTCTCTTTCTTCTCCTCCTCCTTCTCACTGTCATCGTCATCATCATCTTCTTCTTCCCCTTATAAAATAACATTTATAGACACTAGAGGTTAGGTTGTGAATATCTTTTGGGAGTGGCATGATCCAGCCTACCACAGAATTTTTACCTCTGTACCTATTCTATATCTCCTGCTTTGACTGACCTTCCATCTTATTTCCACTAGCAGTGTCAGATCGATAAAAAACAAGAGGTGTCCAAAGGCTTCACTTTCCTATCTACACTTTGTATTTAGGTGAAATAACATGACAGATCCAAGTTTTAAGATCTTATATGATAAGATAAGCTAGATCTATGAGCAGTGGTCTACAGATTTATATATTTTATGTATTTTCTTTGACCTCGTTCACATAATTTTCATCTTAATTAAAGACACTCACCTGAAGAGACTCAGCTCTGCCTTCCTCTGTGTTAACTTTCTTCCATCATTGTGCCTAAGGCAAGGAGAATCCAATGGCTCAATCAGATGTCAACTCCCTGTCACTCTACATTCAGGAAAACTGTATGCCATAGTAGTGGGTCTTGAGTATTTATTCTTATGCTACATAATGAAGAGGGACATTGCAGAAAGGTGGCCATGGGGAAAACATCTGGAAGAAATAAATTTCCTAGGATCAAAGGGCTCCGTGTGCAGCCCAGAGGGTCCTCAGGGTGCTCCTTAGAGCAAACAAACAATTCTCTTGATGAGTCACTGCAATTTTTTTTTCTGCCAAAAGCCCACATGTGTTGCAAGATCTCAAGGAAAAGGGTGGAGTAAGGAGAGAGAATGAAAATTAAAGAAGGCAACAAAAGCAGTTTAAAAAAATCTTTACCATATGAATAAAGAAATCACAATGTGACTACAATCTTTTAATAAACTCACCATCCTCAACATTGTAACATTTTTATTGCCCCAGAGTAAAATTAACACACAATATTTTTAAAATAAAAAAATAACAAGAAGGGCAAAGGAAGGGTGTTGGGAAAAAATACAGCACTCTGAAACAATGAATTCTTTGCTCTAATACATGAAAACTGGCAAAGGAGGAAGAAGCCCAGGACTGTGTCCCAAACCCTAGCCAGTGGCATTTTACTGAAAAAAAAAAAAAGTTACTTATGAATCAGTACAGTCATGCTTTGTTCTGCATGAGTGTTTTAATAGAGCGAGTGTAATATAAGGATCAGGTGGGCTCGTGGGAATGGAACAAAAGGTTTTGTAAAATTAAAGCAAAATAATTATAGCTCTAGGTGCAAAGCGAGCATACTCCAGCAGTTGATAGCAAGGACCTGCTTAGAATGGAGAAGGGAGGGGGCATACTGGAAGTTTTTTTTTTCTTCCTTTTTTTTTTATTCACTAACAAAGGCTTTTAATAGGTAACAGTTGTAAAGCATCTTTGAAAGTAATTAATGCACCCACACAAAAATTTATTAAAATGAAAATTTAAGGAATTGTCTAAAATGAATTAATTAACAAAAAAAGAACATCATGCCTTTCTTATGTTTTCAAGAAGGAGTGAAGGTTAAGCAAAGCAGATTTCTGTGAGATTGCATTTTAAAATGTTCTTGGTTTATTTAGTATTTGAATAGCCCTTAAAAATAGAGTTGGCGGGATTTATTATCCACCCCCTTTAGAAATACTAAATGGGGACAGACATAAAATGGGGATTAATTTGCTATGTATGAGCCTTAAAGCCTCTCAAAATTATGATATCCCCTTACAAAATGACTGAAGTTTTTAGTAAGTTTACAGAGACCTGTAAGAAGCAGAAAACTGTATTCAAAAGTGGAGAAAATTAAGTGCTTTTTCTAATATGGCCTTCTCCATCCTGTGCCCTTAGCCTAGCCAGAAGAGCTATCCTTCTTTGTGGCTTCATGGAAGACAAGAAATATACAAAGTGTGGTGCTGGTAATTTTTACCTCAAGTCTATTTCTGACTCTACAGAAAAAAAATTGTATTTATTGTGTTTCTTTAAGACTTTTTAATAACTATATTTGTTTTTTTAAATTTTCTTTTGTATTATTTCATACTGTGATATAATTATAAAGTAGAAAATGTACAACCTGCTGAGAATTTATCCTTTACTGTAAAATTTATTTCTAGTTGATTACAAAAGTATCTATCTTCTGCATGTTGTTATTGGTTATACTTCAAAAAGTCTTAGTTTCTGAACTTATGCAAATCTTCAAAGGTCAAGTTCTGTAAACCTTCCCCCAAAATCATTGAAAACAACTGCTTTTCTTCCAATATTCTTTTTTTTCTATTAAGGCTGGAATCTGACTGTGCAAAAATTGTGAATAAGAAAGAAAATCATCCCGTTAGGTATATATTGATGCCAAATATATTTATATAAAGGTAATTGAAAGTTTTGAAGGTATTTCCTTCAGATGTATGATTATAAGGCAGCTTGTAGAGTTGGAAAAGGACACCCTAGTATACAAGGGATTTGTGAATTTGAATACATTTGCTTGGGTTGGGGAGGAGGCTTCTTTTCCTTATTTCTTAAATGTCCATGATCAATGCATTTTTAATTATTTGAAGTATTTTCAGATTTTTATTTTTATTTTTCAAACCGGACTTAGTTGGTGGTGAATAATGTAGCACTATTAGTGTAGTATTCTTGTCTAAAAAGGAAAGGCATATATGTGAAGTTCCTTGGTAAGGTTATTAGAGATATCATGATCTTTGTCTCTCAGTCCTGTATTGTTTTACTTTTTCTGGGAACATGCCAAAAAATGGAAAAAGGAAAATTCGGAAAAAAATATTTATAGTACTAAGAATTTTCTGCTTTTATAATAATGATTCTTGGTCCAACTCTTTGTTGTATGAATTTAAAATATTGTATCTATTGGCATTTGAAATGGAATGGCATATTGGATGGCATATTAGTTTTTTATTAGTGCTATAACAAATTACCACAAACTTAGCAGCTTACAACACAAACTTATTATTTTCCTATTCTATAGATCAGAAGTTTGAATTGGCTATAACAGTTTTTCTGCTCCAAGTTTCATAAGACTGAAATCAAGATGTCAGATGTCTCTTAACTGTAGACTTGAAAGAATTCACTTTTAAACTCCTTCCATTCCTTGAAGCCATCTTCAGCTCCTTGCAAGTGTCCCCTACATCACAAAGCCTGCAATGCCTCCTTGAATCATTATCACACTTGGAATTTCTCTGACTTCTTTGACCACATATCATTTCCAAACTCTAGCCAAAACTGTTTATCTACTTTTGGGGTGATTTGATTTGACTCACCTGCAAAACCTAGGATAGTACCCCTAATTTAAGTAATTTTAGTACCCCTATTTAAATATAACTTATTTATATTTCAGTTAGTTTTCCAAGTAACATAGCATTTTATCATGTACTGGAAGTTCTGGCTATTAGGAAGTACACACATGGGTACAGCTATTTTGCCTATCACAGATGAATTTCCAAAGAATGAACCATTTCCATTATGTGTTTCCAGAGTACTCTGTTCCTTTTTAATTGGGATGTAGCAGTCTAAAGGTAGAAGAAAAGACACAGTATGAACACTCACATGAATCACCAATCTATTTTTTCCTAATATGAACTTGGTAAAAATTATTTTCTCTTCCACTTGATAAATAAAACATCTGTGACACAGGGAAAATCAAGTTGACCATTAAGGCCTGACCTAGGCTAGAGGTTTTCTGGCATATAGTAGAGATTTTTTTTTCACCAATAACTTTCATTGCCTACAAAGAATACTATATCCATACATAGTGAAACTCAATTGGGAAAGACAAATAAGCCAAGATCAAATGAACCAGAAAGGGGGTTATTAAAATATTACTAGAGGTAATTCACATGGAGGACTGAAATAAATGCTGTTAAAACACCCCAGGAAACAAACTCTCAGGTCTCTCACTAATGTTGAAGAGATCATGATCTGGTATATGATGGCATTATACAAAACATTGTGAAATCATACAGAAGGATGACAACATCACACTTCAGGAGTTGACAAAAGGGGATAAAGATGCAATAGTTAAGTATGCAAGTTGAACAAGGACCTCAGTTTACATCTAGAATTAAAGAGAGTTATGTAATAATACCCAGGGAAAAGAGACCAGAAATAAATCTTGAGATAAGGTTGTAGAGAGGGCCAAGAAGGTCAAAAGGAAACATGAACAAAGGTGGTATAAAGAGAGAAATTGGGATAAAGTTCATCTACACTTCACAATTTTTGCTCAAGGTTGGTTTAAACATTTCAGATGTAGGGTAACTTTAAATATTAAGAAAGAAATATAGGTAAATCTACTGAATTGTAATTTCTGTTATATCCCTTCTTTGAAGAAGTAATGGACTCATCCCAGCAATTTACTACTTTATACATACTAAAATAAGACTACATACATTGCAGAAGTTAAAAAATAGGAAGGAGAATTTTGCAGCACAGACTGATTTCTCAGTGAAAACAGGAGATGTAAGGACAAATTGCAAATTTTTAACACCTCTAATTATAATATAAACCAGGAAATACACTCATATACTTTTTAAAGTCAGTTTATAGTTTTTATTTAATAAGCCTCTTTTATATTTTCACTTATCCACTAACAGGAAAATTGTTGAGGGTAGGTATTTGTGTGTTTATATTTTTCACAAAATATGTTCTGCTACCAGGTGTGGTGGCACATGCCTGTAATCCCAGCAGCTTGGAAGGCTGAGGCAGAAGGATCATGAGTTCAAAGCCAGCTTCAGCAACTTATAGAGAGGTGTAGCAATTCAGTGATACCCTGTTTCTAAATAAAATACAAAAAAAGTTCTGGGGATGTAGCTCAGTGGTTAAGTGCCCCTGAGTTCAATCCCTGGTACAAAAAAAAAAAAAAAAAAAAAAAAAAGTTCTACTGTGCTATCCATGTATTTTTGTTGATTTGATTTCTGAATGATTTGCAAATACGTGGTTCTACAAAATGCAAGCTTAATAGTGAAGTACAAACTTAACATTTTTTTCTAACAGCATGAATAAATGCACATGAATTCTTAGACATGGAAACACATACATATGCATGCATATATACAAATTATCTATAACATTTGCTATATAAATTTAAATATATATATTTGTGCCTCTTAATATAGTCTGATTGTGTGCCATGTGCAAAGCCTTGTTGTAGGAGGACACATTTTACAAGTGTGAATTCCCTCAAGGATACATAGTATTATCCTGATTTCCAAAATAAGATAATATGAGTGTCTCAACAAGCTACGTGTAATGAACTATTTGAGTGAAGTATAGGATGGCAAAACAATAAATAAATAATTACAGGGTATTAGGATTTGTGAGATTTAGTCTTTGCCCTGCCACATATTAATTATATAATGTTAAGAGTATTATTTAATCATTATAACCTCAGTTTCCTCATCAGTACAATACAGATAAAGCTATCTCTCTCATTTGCACTCCAAGGTTGGTATCCAAATCAAATGAGATAATGTAGTACATTTAAAGATTATGAAATACTATGAAAAACATCATTATGTCTTAAATAATTATAAGCAATTCCCACTACTATAGTTAAGTCCTGGTCTGCATCCTCAGATACATGCAAACTAGTTAAAATATTGAAATTAATTTATTCTTATGTTGCTGTCTCCATGTCATTTCTTATATATGTGATGAATCACTAATCATATTATTAAGTCATGTGGTTTTCAATGTGTTAGAGCTAATGTTTAAAGTCAGAACAGGCCAGGCATGGTACTGCACTTCTGTAATCTCAGCACTTTGGGAGGCTGATTCAACAGGATCAAAAATTCAAGGTTAGCCTCAGCAATCTAGTAAGGCTCTAAGCAGCTTAGTGAGACCCTGTCTTAAAATAAGCAATTTTTAACAAGGGATGGGGATGTGGTTCAGTTTTTAAATGCCCCTTGGTCCTTGGTTCAATCTCTGGTAAAAAGAAGGAGGAGAAGGAGAAGGGAACAGGGAAGGGGAAGGGGAGAAAGAGGAGGAAGGGGAGGAAGAGGAGGAAGGGGAAGGGGAGGAAGAGGAGGAAGGGGAAGGGGAGGAGGAGGAGGAGGAGGAAAGAAAGAAAGGGAGGGAGGGAGGGAGGGAGAGAGAGAGAGAGAGAGAGAGAGAGAGAGAGAGAGAGAGAGAGAGAGAGAGAGAGAGAAAGAAAGAGAGAGAGAGAAAGAAAGAAAGAAAGAAAGAAAGAAAGAAAGAAAGAAAGAAAGAAAGAAAGAAAGAAAGAAAGAAAGAAAGAAAGAAGTCAGAACAGTATTAGGTATCTGTGTCCCATCAAAGCAATTAACATAGAGGAATTTTAAGTTAATGATTAAAATTTTATGTAATTTACATTTCTTGCTTTATAGATTTCTCTACTTTTGCTAATTAAATAGGTCATTAGTCGAATCATGGTTTTTCTTGTTCTAAGTTCCAGAAACAATGAAGAGAGTGAGAAGTGTAAGGTTGACTTGGAGAGGAACACTTTTTTTTTAGGTTTGTGTGTTGGTTGGTTGATTGGTTTTATATCCTATTTTCATTTCTCCAAATGCTTATTTCCACCCACTTATTTTGGCTTGATCCAAATTCTAGAGGCAATGGTTCTTCACAGTAAGCTAATGTAGATAAGTGGGTATAGGGATAAGAGCCCTTTGAAAATATAAGCAAGTATATTTATTTATGTACATGCTGTGGATAGAACTCAGGGCCTCATACAAGCTATGCAAGAGCTTTTCCATTGAGCTACAGCCCCAGTCTTTACGGGATTTATTTTTGGAGAGGGGTGGTACTGGAGACTGAACTCCACTGAGCCACATTTCTAGCCCTATTTTGTATTTTATTTAGAGACAGGGCTCAGTGAATTCCTTAGTGCCTCACTTTTGCTAAGGCTGGGTTTGAACTCGCAATCCTCCTGTCTCCACCTCCTAAACCTGGGATTACAGGCATGTGCTACTGCACCTGGTCCTTTTGCAGCACTTTTTGTCGTTATCTCTGCCCATTTCAGATTGACCTCACTCTCAGTACCAGCTCACCTTGTGTATTTTCTTTCCCATTGTGTCTACTTCTACCATCTCTTATTCTCACTTTGCCTCAGTCCTCAAACTTGTCTCCAGAATTCCTCATACTTAAAATTGTCTTTAACTTCTCATCAGGATAATTGCCTTTTAATTATGATCTAGACACAAATCCCCTTCCTTAGTGGTTTTCTTCTAAGGAGGTAGCCTTTTCTCTACTGATAACTTTTGTTAGTTATTTCACCCTTACTAAAGCTATACATTTTAAATAAGCAAATAAAAGCACATACTTATCTTTCTCCTAGTTACACTGCTTCTTAGAGGCTGAAGACTCTTTGATACGTTTTGTAGAGTGCATATCAGCTTGTCATTTTTGTAAAGGTCTTACTGAATTAGCAAATTTGAAAATGTATGCTCTGTGTAATAAATTATCCAGATACCACTCAAATGTATATATTAAAGCATACTGATGACAAAATTTTTTCAGTGAATCTCATATTTTTCAACCTTCTTATACCAAGTGTTCTGAATTTGATTTGGTCTTTACATGCAGATTACCTGATCATCATTGGTGTATTAGCTCCCTAAGGCTACTGTAACAAAGTACCACAAACTGGTGGTTAAGTCACAGCAATTTATTCTCTCTGTTCTGAAGGCTAGAAGTTTCAGATCAAGTTGTTAGAAGCATTAGTTCCTTCTGAAAGCCTTAAGAACAACAACTTAGTCACAGGCTGCTCACTTAGCTTCTGGTAGTTCGTTGGCAATCTTCAGCATTATAGAAACAGCTCCCCGATCTCTGCCTTCATCTTCACAAGTAAAGATGTGTACCTGTGTATTGTGTTTACTATTTTCAAATTTCCCCTTTTTTCAAGGGCACCAGTTGTATTGGATTAGTGGCCAACTCCACTCCAGTATGGTCTCATCTTAACTAATTACATATAAGATCATATTCTGAGGTTCTGGGGCCATAATCCAACCCATACAATCATGAATACTGTCTTTTCAGCACATCTCTATCACATTGATTTCTGTAGGATTCAATTATAAGCCATTTGCAAGCTGTACAGAGTTCTCAGCCTTGGATACTTTATCATTACCTCAATTTGTGTCTCCTCTGCATTCTGAGGTACAGGAGTAGTCATTTTCTTCTGAAAGTGTTCTACCCTCCCATGTAACATGAATGGAGGGACCAGGTCACTGATGTTATCACATATTAAGGAAGAATAAATTGGTTCCACGTTAAAGTCTCCCTGATAAGTAAAGATCAGTTTGGGCAATAGTGTGTACTTTATCGTATTTCACTTAGTTTTGCAAAAGCTCTATTTTCTCTCTTCTGGGATCTTGATCATGTTAAATTGAGATAAGCCTAAAAGTGAATATGAGAATGCTATTTGAGGTATTAGTATATTATTTTCACATGACAAATATGAATACTAAGGAAATATCTGATTAAAATGCTAGGAATTAATTATCTTTTCTACCAGTTGCCCAGGATTTTACACATTAATGTAGGAAAACCATAGTTTTTCTTAGAATTTGGTAAGGTGTATGATTGGAATAGACAGAAATTATACCTTTATATGTCTATCAGAGATTATACCTTATATGTCTATCAGTTAGGTCATTTAGTAAACACAGTACTAGCACAGAATTGAGTAAAATCAAACACTGTGAGTGGCTTCAGGAAATGTGCACATTCAGTTCTTAGCAGAGAGTCCTCCTTAGAAGAAAGAGTACCCTGCACCCCAGAATGTGATCTTATATGTAAGACTTATCGGGGGTGACCCATGTAGTTCTGAGGGCACCATACTGATGAGCCACCCACTGTAGTTCTGATTTTGGCAGTCACAGCCTAATGGGCTCTTTGATCCTTGGAATGCTCCTGCCACAGTCAGTGCCTCTGTTTGTTTTGCCCCTCCCTTTGGTCATTACTCCCACCTGTAAGTACAGGACAAAAATGGAGAGGTGGGCGGGGTGTGAGGGCACACTTTAGGAACAAGGCTCTGCCAAGTATGAAAAGCTGCTTCAACAATTCTGTTTCTATGAGCAATATATAGCATTTCTGCCAACTCATTAATGAATGCATTTTATCTTGTATATCATTCAATAGTCTACTTAAATCATCTCTCCTGATTATGTTTTCTCATTACTGGGGTCTTGGATCCACCATAAAATGTAGCCAGCCACACAAATAAAAGGCAGTACTTCACCTTCACCTTTTAGTAGTCTTACTTCATAACTATCTGAATATGTTTTGAAGCATTAGTTTATCATATACTTGGGCATTTTCAATTCAGTTTCACTACTATATTTGAAAATCACCTTCAGTGGCTTTCTATTTCATTTATTTATATTTAATTGACTAATTGTACATATTTTGGTAGTACAATTCGTTGTTTTTATCTCCATGTAGTTTTTCAGAAAATGCAATCAAGCTAATTAATATATCCATCACATCACCTGCCTATAGGAAATGTTTTTGAAATTTTTGAATAGACTTTGCAATATTCTCTATTCATTCCAATACACTATTGAACAAAAAACATAAAGAAGACTATTCCCACTTTATAATTTAAAAAATGGAGATACTAAGTGCTAAATCTGTTACTTAAGATCCCAGAATGTATTAGTGTCATTCTACCTTCTTAATTTTTCATTCTGACACTCTGGAATTTAGCGCTTTAGCATATGCTCTATAAGATGATCAAAATACTTGATCCACATTTTCTTGATAATATCATTTAAGGATCATAGATAAAAGACAGAAAACTGAAATGTAAGAAGATATTAAATGACTTGTACCAGAACACATAGCAAGGTCACAGGGAAACTGATACAATCTGGACTTCTTTACCCTATGAACTAGCCGTGACTAATTTTTTGACAAGGAGCATTTTTTCTCTTTTAGAGAATTCTGATATTCACATTTGTGAAGCTTGCTGACTTTCACTAAGAAAGCAATGCCTCAAGAGGAACTCTGAAGTTTATGTTTTTAACCCTCAATTAAGTATACAGCTAAGTTTTTTGATTGCCACTTAACAATTTTGAATTTTCGAGCTCTAAAATTCTTGTTTAGGCATAAATCTAAATTTGAAACTGGCTTTAAATTACCTTTTTCTTTCTTTCTTAGGTAGGTATCATTTAGTAAAGCATTTACTGTAGATATTCATGTACACAGAGATATACATTTATTCATACATATATATTCACATAGGTTTACTGTTAAATATTCATATGTATATATATAGACATATGTATCACTTATTAAAGCATTTACTATTAGATACATAGATATATATTATCACTTGTTAAAGCATTTACTGTTAGATATTCATACACACACAGATACACAATTATTCATACATACATATTCACATATATATTTACTGTTAAATATTCATATGTATACATATATAATATATATCACTTAGTAAAGCATTTACCTAGATATATATTATCACTTGATAAAGCATTTATTGTTGCATATTTATACATATACATATGTGTATATGTATCACTTAGTAAAGCATTTTCTTAGATATTCATATATATGTGTATATATGTATATATACATGTGTGTATATATATCACTTAGTAAAACATTTACTGCTGGATATTTATATATGTAATATATATGAAAATACATGAGTTTGAAAATTTTTAGATTTATGGAATTTTTCTGGGAAAAAGTTATGAAAATTACTCTCCTTTGAAATGCCTCTGCTTGTCATTATTTTTGACTAGAAGAGGAGATTTCCGGGCTGGGATATAGCTCAGTGGCAAAGCGTCTGCCTTGCATTTGCAAAGCCCTGGGTTTGACCCCCAGTTCCAAAAAAGACAAAAAAAAAAAAAAAAAAAAGAACCCCACCAAACAAAAAAATAAGGTTAAAAAAAAAAACAACCAAGATGAGATTTCCCTAAATAATGCTACACTGAGAAAGCTAATAAATAAGAGATACCCAACCAGGCCAGAGTTTTACTAAATTGTTATTACCCATCCAGGTATCCTAGAGAAAGGGGACATAGAGTAGTCTTACATGCTTTTACTTTCTACCAATTAGGATTTGCAGTTGAGAAAGAAGCAGATCCTATAAAGCTTCAGCTACCAATGAGACCCACTTAGGTGACTGTCCCTCAGACAATACTTATGCTCATTTAGTCATCTGCTGGTATCCCCATCAAAACTAATCTCAGCCAAGAGCCATAGAATAAGGACCAATTGTGGAGAGTCCAGGCAGTCCCTCTCCCAGAGGAAATCTAAAATAAAATAAAATAAAATTACATACACATGTAAGTGCCTTCATGAAGTCCTCCAATGATCCCTCCATGATTAAGTACCCCCATTTCACCAGGAAGTATCTTTATAACCATAAGTAAATGTTGTGTTCCATGAATATTCACTCATGATTTAGGTCAAGAATTGGAGATAGCTGGACTTGGTCAATGTCTAGAAAGAAGAATATGGAGAGGGCATCAGAGAGGACATCAGAGTGCCCAGAGTTAGATAAGTACTTACAGTTAGTAGCCAAGTTACAGCAGGGATTACTTGAGGAGAGCATTAGCTAGTCCTGTGTGGTGGCCTCTCCAGTGAATTCCAAAAGATCTTTTCCGTCTCCTTTAAATAAAGTCCAACATTGTATCAGTTACTTGAAAAGTAAGAATCTATTTATTATTAACTGATAATTCCTATGCTGTATATCTCTGTTTTGTCCATCAGCTCTGTCTTCTTGAGCATAACCATTCCAGGTATACTATTAACTCTCCTAAAAGGAAAACTGACCAGACTACCAAGTCTAATTTGCTTTATTTAAGACTTATTTATGTTTATTATTGAAGGCAGGTGTAGATAGTATATGTGTCATTTGGTTCAGAAATAGTAAATCTTGGCCATATGTGTTAAGCTTTAACTGTGCGTGCTTTAAATGCCATATATTGCACACCTCTTCTGGCATGGGCTAGATTCTGTACACCTTTAAAATGATAGCTCCTTTAGTCTTCACATTAATCTTCACAACAAGCCATTTTAGAGAGAAGAAAATTAAGCCTCAGAGAACCTAATTAATTTGACCCTGGTCCTACAGCTAGTAAGTGACAAAGCTACCTCTTCTGACTCAGATTCCCCCTCTCCTTTTTTTTTTTTTTTTTTTGCATTAGGGATTGAACCCAGGGACAATGAGCTACATCCCCAGTCCTTCCTAGAATTTTTATTTTGAGAGAGGGTTTCACTAAATTGCTGAAGGTCTTGCTCAGTTGCTGAGGCTAACCTCAAACATGAAATCCTGCTGCCTCAGTCTCCTAGGTCATGGAGATTATAGGCATGCTCCACTGCATCTGGCCTCCCTCTCCTCTTTTAAAATCATATTCATAGTTGCTCTCATTATATCAAAGAAGACATTTGGTATTTGTTTTTTAGGGATTGGCTAGCTTCACTAAGCATAATCTGCTCTAGTGCCATCCATTTCCCTGCAAATTCCATGATTTTGTCATTTTTTAGTGCTGCGTAATACTCCATGGTGTATAAATGTCACATTTTTTTTTTATCCATTCATCTATTGAAGGGCATCTGGGTTGGTTCCACAGTCTAGCTATTGTGAATTGTGCTGCTATGAACATCGATGTGGCAGTATCCCTGTAGTATGAGCAAAGAGCAGGAAGAAAAGATTAACATTAAATAGAGACATACGGTGGGAGGGAAAGGGAGAGAAAAGGGAAATTGCATGGAAATGAAGGGAGACCCTCATTGCTATACAAAATTACATATAAGAGGTTGTGAGGGGAATGGGAAATAAACAAGGAGAGAAATGAATTACAGTAGATGGGGTAGAGAGAGAAGATGGGAGGGAAGGGGAGGGGGGATAGTAGGGGATAAGAAAGGTAGCAGAATACAACAGTTACTAATAGGGCATTATGTAAAATTGTGGATGTGTAACCGACGTGATTCTGCAATCTGCATTTGGGGTAAAAATTGGGAGTTCATAACCCACTTCAATCTAATGTATAAAATATGATATGTCAAGAGCTTTGTAATGTTGTGAACAACCAATAAAAAAATAAAAATTAAAAAAATCATATTCATTCTGCTTCTGACAATGTGGATTCTGAATTGCCTTTGAAAAGTCTTTTAGCTTGAATAAGGAGAAAGGGGACTGCCATAGCATGTGATTGTCTGGTGCTAGTTTTTGTCACCTAAAAATATGCATAGCCCAAGCTAGTTGTCAGCTTGTCTCCCAACATAGCCTACTAGCCTGTTGACACCATGTGACATTATTTCCCAGACATATTTTGTGAGACACAGCTCTTATGAGATAAAGATGTTTAGCTTAACTCTCAAAATAATCTCAAACCACCTGAATTTTCATAAATTAAAAATAATAACATAAATATTATGTGTGACTATGTAAGTATAATGTAAGGAAACTGGCTTTGGGACGGTATTAGTTGTAGTGTCTCATTATTTAAAATGAATCTGCACACTGCATATTCATCTTTCCTACTTGTAACTTTCATAATCTATTAAATGCAAATGGCAATAATACCTGCCTCATAATGTCACTGTGAAGATTAAATGAGATAGTATATAGCATCTAGTAACCATTCAAAAAGTGTTAGCTATTAATAATAGTTAACATGAGCATTACAGGAATAAAAAATATAATTATTGATAAGTACTTACTAAATAGCAGGAGCTAAATAAATATATATTGAATGGGTTAATGAAGTATATAAATTATTTAAATGGCTTGGTGTGACCGATCTAAGGTAAGTGCAGTATTCTGCCTGCTGCATCATACTTTGAATATAATATACACCATAATGTTTAATATGATTAAGAGCTGTATTCACTTTCCAAAAGTACTTTCTGGCTTTAAAGACACTTTTTGGGAATTTAGGGGTATCATTTCTTTCCTTGCTTATCATTTGCACCCTTAGTACTGCATACTGTTCTCTCTGGCTCAAGATATATGTGTGACCACTAAATAGATATCGATTTTCTGCTTCTTTTAATAGTCAAACAGATATGATTTATCTTATGGTGCTATGAAAAAAAGAAGCTATACAAGTATGCACATGGTAAAAAGAAGATAAATGACTGGAAAACATAAAAAAGGCAGAGTGTATCCTGCATGCTTCCTATTTGTCTGAGACAACAGAAACATACTGAAAGTGAAAAAGACAATGTATGTCACTATTTGTGCCAGCACTCATGATGTGATGCAACATACTTTTCCAATGATGTTAAGACATAGTTTTGGGAGGCATTTTTTCCTTAATAAACTTGTTTTTAGGTCCTGAAATATATGCCACCTGAAACATTTATCTGAAATTATCGTGCATTAACCCCCCTACTTCCTAGAATTTGTAATCTGATTCTAGTAATAGTTTTAGAAAGGGTTCAAAGGTTTGCCTCTCCCTAGAATATTCTCCCTACCACCAGAGCTTCTGCTTTACTTTATAAATAGTTCATACATCACTTCTAGGAGCCCAATTTCATGCTTTCATGAATATTCATGTCTTTGCCCTTGCTTTGCTATGTTAGTAATTTTTTCTTTTCAAGGATAGTGATTAAATTGTGAACTTCCTGAAGACAAGCCATGCATTATGCGTCTCTTCATACTTAGTATTATTCAGTTCCTGAGGTAGAGTAGGTGCTCAATAAATATGTATCCAATACATTAATAAATTTTCAATCACATACACATGTGATCAGGGAGATGTATACAATTTCTTAGTCTTTACATATTTCTCGGGTGCTTGAGAACTTTTTGTAAAATGTCTCTGAACATATTAACATGCTTCTGAGTGTGCTAGACACTTTGAGGAACATTTTCTAATCTTTGGAAAAACAAATTTCCTACTTGTTTTTGTTCTTTGTTTTCACTCTTGACAGTCTCCTTTGCACAGTGGACTCAAGTGTGCTGTTGATTACTGATTGGTTGAATCATACAGAAAGTGTTATGAATCTTTATATTTGTTTACACACTACCTGTTTGGTGGTTTTGTTCAAGCACATAATCTATAGATTTTTTTAAAGTGGATGGATTGTGTCAATTAACAGAAAAAGTCTTACTTTCAGTTAAAATTCTCAGCCTTTAATATAGTATGTGCCATATAGGTAGGTGTCAGTAAATGTTTGTGGAATGCCTGAACAAATGAGACATTGTTACTCATTGTTTTGAGGATGAGGTTTGAGACTTTTTTTAAAGGCTTAGTGAAATGTCCAGTATCGAACAGCAGGATAAGAGAAAAATCTGACACTCACAACTCATACTTCTGTGTTTCCAGACTGTTACACAAGCTCACTGAGAAGTGTCGTATATGTCTGATTTCTCAACTTCACTCTGCAATAAACTTTTGCAATCCAGAGGCTAGAGACCTCTTTTGTAAATGTTTTCTGCCCAGTGACGGTGTTGGCACCAGGGAGGCCCCAGAAGATAAAGTGGAGGAACATATGGCTTCCATCTGAAGACAAATTGGTGGACATAACGTGGTAATTCAGCTGCGATGTCCTTTATATTGTAAACTGAAAGAGTATGATTAGAGGTGTTTATAAACGGCGTCTGAATTCCCCCACACCCTCCCCACCCCCTTTCCACTGTATTTTTATCAGCCTGAATCATAGCCATCCAGCGTCCCAGTCTCACTGTGTTATTTGTGAAAATGGCCAGCATGAGGAATTATTAATTAAAGCTAACAAATCACCCTGACGAGCTGTGCCCTGGCATGGCTGAAGGTTGATTGGCGAAAGTGTTCTTCTTTGGAGAAAAGACTTTTTGTGTTCGTGACGCAGTCAGGGACGGATTATTGAATATGCAAGTTAGAAGAAAAATCACAGGACAAGCAAATTGAGTATTTACTGGCAAATAATTGCTCTCTTAAGCTGTGGCTCTCTTCCTAAATTCTTAACATTCCCGAGGGTTAGAAAGAAACAGAAAAATGCATCGGTACAGAGTACATTTCAAAAAAAATACATAGACTGATGTTTCAGACTTGTGCAGGTAAGTGTGATTGTGTGTGTATGGAAAGTGAAAGAACAAGGGGAAGCAGGGGAAAGACAGGGGGGAAGCATGACTGTTAGTCTGGTGAGTTTTTTTTTTTTAATCAACTTGTTTATTGGAATACTGCTCAGCATATTTCTAAGTTGAAAATTTAGTTTCAGTGCTGCATTTATTGTGAAAGTTAGAGACATGAGAAGGAGAGAGGTTTTTCTTAAAAGTTATTTATCAGTTGAAGAATATGTAATAGCTTTCAACTTTTTTTCAATAATAGTTTTCAACTTTTCTCAGGTATTTATGTTAATATGTAAAAATGGTCACTTGCTTTAAGATCTGTATTTTTAACATTGTTGGTTATGACGCGTCTTAAGTGTCTCAAACACATTTGGGTACAACTAATGCATTTATTTTTAAAAGTAAACACTGTTTTACACCAGTATGAAGCTAGTCCTTGTTAACAATTTGTAAAGAGGCATTAAAGTTTTAGAATAGTTACTTAAACTTCTGGCTCTTTAATAGCTAGTGTCCTTACTGTCGGTTGTGTGGTCTTTTTATCTAGAATGTTGATCAGAATACTGAGTTTGTGGGTATCGTAAGATGGGAGAGACTAGTTTAGAGGCTTTTTCAAAACTAAATTTAAATACATAGAAAAATATGAGTATGGAAATGAAGGCTCATGTATAAAATGTAGACATTAAAAAACAGGGATACTTTTATAAGTACAGTTAGGTTATGTGAAGAGCATTATCAAAATACAAATATCCTCTGAGGATGAATTACATATTCTGTGAAAACCTAGAAAATGTGCATTTATCAATTACAAACTGCTTTTGAAATGAGAATAATTGGCTGGTGAAATAACATGGTAGGGTTGTAATAACTATGAATAGCATCTATTTAAAACAAAGGCATAAACATAATTTACACTAAATTAACTAATTAATAATTGCAAAGTACTTTAACAATAAAACATCTACATGATAGTAATAAAAATAGGAATCATAATAAAAATGGAAAATTGGACAATCACAGAATTAAGTTAGGTGACTCTCATAAGGTTTTAAAAAATCAGAATTTTAAAGTATAAGTAAATAAAACATTTTGCCTTCTAATCTATCCTTTGAACCATACAATATTGTAGGAGTTAGTAGTTTCTCCTTACTCTATTTTATTTGATTAAATAAGTTTGTCTTAATATGTAGAATAGAGCTCCAAAGAAAGTTTAGAAAATATATTTTTAAAGGTTTAATTCCCACTGGATTACATTCTGTCCTCAAATTTCAAGAGGCAAGCCTTCTTAAAGGTTTTTGTGACTATGTGAGGGCAAAAATTGGTCCATTATTTTGAAATAGCAAAAGGGGCATTTAAAGCATATGTTCAGAGACTAAACCATCTGCCTGCTTTATTATGAATACCACAGAATTATGAGAACTTGGAAAGGCTCAAACACTGAACAAAGTCCTATGAAAGATTTTAAGAACACAGCACTCTGATTTTAAAACATATTTTTTCAGTCACTTACTTTTGCAATGTAGTTTATTGGTCTTCTGTGGGAGAATAGTATCATTACCCTTTTTGATATATAGGGAATAAATGGCAATGGATAGTTGAGTGACATGAATCTATGGCAAGTTAATGGTAATCCTTTCTCTCTAATTTAACCCATTATATCTAAATACTTTTTACAGTTTTGGACTTGTCATCAGTGAAACTCACAGTGACTTAGGGAAACATAATAAAATGGTGACTGTTGGAACAAAAATGAAGTCCAGCTGCTAGCTTCTGGACTATCTACAAATGAATTGCAAAAGACATGCAGAAGCCAGAGTAAAGAGCACTTCTGTAATCCAACTGTGATGTAATGGAAATATGAATTGGCTATTGGTTGCCCAGACTGGTGGGGGAGGGTCACAGAAAACAAATAACAAGTGCAAATTGGCATTATTCCGAGGTGGCACTATAATATTCCTTTGGTATCTGGAAGGATATGCAATTCAGAAATTAATAAAAGAACAAAAATCATATTTAGGTCCCAAATAGTAACATTTTAGCCCCAGAATGGTAATTTGAGAACAATTCAAGATGATTATTATATGTAAGGTGTCTAGTGCCTAGGAGGATTATTCTATCTTATCTGGGTTTTACTAGAATTGTCCTGAGACTGGCTGGTTCATTATCAGAAGAAAATGCAGAAACTAGACAAACTCAAACACAATGTAAGTTTTCAGTATTTAGATGACATCAGATTTTGTTGTTTAGTGAAAATTATTTTATTGAAAGAAAATAGTAAATTAAGAACTGATGTGTTTGGTTTGAAGAATCTAAGTAAAAAAATATGTATCATGTATAGATAATTTGTAATAAATATTTTCAGAATTATACATTTTGATAGATGGATTAAGACAAGAATTTTTTAGTATAGATTTTGAAAACAAAGATTTTAAATAGCTACAGTTGATTTTCAGAATTAAAAGATGTCAAAATTATTTGGTACTGTGAATGCCTGGGTTGGATTACCTATGGGTCTTCTCATGATGGTATTTTAATTTTGTTCTGCCATGAATTACAATACTATAAATAGTCAGGTGAATCTATAATGTGTTAGCCCCAAAACTATGAGATATCTCTTTTATTTTATAAGGTTAGTTTTAATTTTTGATTTGGGATGTGTATGAGATATATATATATATATATATCAAATGTGCATGCATGCACACACCTTTTTTATGGGGGTAGGTTTATTTCTGACACCCTATTTCAAGAAAGCATTAAAATGGCTGATGAAGAAAAATAAACAGATAAAAAAGGAAAATATGTGAATTGGAAGTAAGTAGGTAGTGAAGATAAAATAAAACAAAGCAATAAGCCAGGATAAAGATATAAAAATATGGGGCTGGGATTGTGGCTCAGTGGTAGAGCACTCGCCTAGCACAGGTGGAACCCGGGTTTGATCCTCAGCACCACATAAAAATAAAGGCATTGTGTTGTGTCCATTTACACCTAAAAAATAATTATTTTAAAAAAATATATAAAAATGCAATCAAGAATGAGGTCAGCACACACACTAAGTTCAATAAAGAGTTGCCTTAGACTTTCTTACAGCCAAGTCAAAAAGAAAATCGTGATAGAAGTCATGCAGTTTACAACATCCCTAAGAATAATAAAATAATTTCCATCATTCATCACTAAAGCTCTTGAAAAATGATAGACTCTGAATTTTGGGGAAGTCTGTGCTAAGATATTAAAACAACTCCCATTGAAAATAATTATAGGCTTTAGAGACCTAAAGGTCAGGTCAGACACAGAAACATCACCTTCCATGGCATGTGAATATAGGAGTAGACTAGAGCAATCTCTTTCTAATTCTAGGGCATACACTTCAGGGGTAAGGGGGGAAGAACAAGAAGAAGAAGAAAAAGAAAAAATATGTGTTAAACTGTTGACAACACCAAGATATTATGAAAAATAAGGAGTTAAGTGAAGGGGTAATTTTCAAAACTACTTCATATAAATATATACATATACATTATAATAGCAAATCAAAGATTTAGAAGGCCCCCACTTTTATAATAACCAGTAAAACACATTTTATCAAATAAAATTCTCAAATCAACATTACTTTCCTGAGTTGTACACAAAAGATTGTTGTGTTGCTGCCATTCTTATTCCACTTTTACTTCAAGCATACTGTCAGTCTTTTTGAAGTTTTAAAAAGAGTCCTTTCTCATAATAATATTTAAAATTTATCACCCTTGCATCCTGCCTTGCTTCACTTTCAGAAGTCTTAGCATACTGTCTAGTCTTTTCAGGGGTAATTTTTTGGTTAAGTCACATTTAATAGAATAATATTCTCTTCCACATTGAAAAAGTGAAGCATAAATATTTTTTCTACATTATCTAATCCATAATAAGTAGTCTATCCACAATAAGTAATGCAAGGACCACCTATATCAGGATTTCTAGGGCACTTGTTAAAATAAAAATTTTTGGAGCCCTTTTGAGAACTTCTGAATCCAAATCCTTGAGGATGGAACCTAGGGATTTGCAGTTTAGAAACTACTCATGCTATTTGTATACATCAAAATTAGAAAACCAGTGTTTTTAAATTGTGACTTACATTCAATGCACAGTATGCAGGGGCCCAAGCATCTGACTTGGAACTGTCTTACATTCATGTACATATCTAGTACATGAATGTAAGACAGTAGGATTTCCCTCCCACAGTTGGTGAGGGTTCATTATATAAACACTAAGTAAAACACTAATGTATATTCAATAATATATTATGATCGCTGCTAATAAAAACAGAATAATCTAGCTTAGCAAAGTATTCTAGATTTGTTTGAACTCTTCAAGCCACATCTCGCCATTTTATAAAAATATTTCTTAATTGTTCTACCGATCATTTACTGAAAATTATTATTTTCTAAGTTATATGTTGGATCTGGGTAATATAACTACAAAGATAAAGAGTACCCGTTCCTTGTTTTAATAAACTCATAAGTAAGACAATTTTATTGCTGGGATATTATCTAAATTAGAATAACTATGAATTGCCACATAATCTCTTTAAGTAAAATTCAAGGTTCCATATATCATCACAAGTATACATTTGATAGCAGTATATATTGTAGTTCCCGACTACAATGTGGAAGGTGCAAAACATAAGAAATTCCATTTCCCCAATGGGACACTCTATCCCCAAAAGCTGGAATGGGAAGTGTCATGAAACCTTCTAATTCCATTTCTCCCATCATCCATCAGTGGTGTATTACCAGGGTCCTTTCTGAGAAGAAAAGAGAAATATCTGGGTGCTGTAGGCATTATGAGGATTTACATGTTTCTTTCCCTTGCCCTTCTGATGGCTCAGCTGGTCTATAGGAAATACTGTATGTAGCCTAAATGGTGGCATCCTTTCTAGTTGGCAGATGACTCACAGTATGCAGGGGCCCAAGCATCTGACTTGGAACTGTGTTCCACAGGTTATAGAAGTGCAAGAAATTGGGTACTGACAGAATAACAGGGATATATTATATATGAAGCAATTAATTTCCAGAATATAAGAAATATTGTGAGAACTTCTATATATATTTCCTTCCTTTTTTTCTTTTCAATATATACTAATTGAAAATTTATGCTATAATTCTTCTAGGAAGTAATAATGTAGTAGCAAAATAAAGTTTCTAGTTTCATGATATTGATAGTATAATGGGAATAAAATTACTAAATAAAGACAAAATAATATAAGTATAAAAATGATGTACTTCATTTTGAAACATGTTTCCTGTGTGTGTGTGTGTGTGTGTGTGTGTGTGTGTGTGTGTATAAATATATACATTCCTTTACCCAACAGTAATGACCTCCAAATATAGACCAGTCAATTCAGGACACTGTGGTATTTCACAGCTCCTTATCATGGGGACCTGAAGATAATATAAGGGAAAGACAAAAGTTACTTTGGAGGACAACAAGGCATGCATAGTTGCCTATAAGATTTTTCTTCATCTTTTGCTTGTTCTAGTGAATTTATGTTCTGGGTTTTTTCACTGAACTGAGTGGTGGAGATGCAAGACACAGAGAGGTCTTAGAGGCAATTTATGCAGTCTTCATGGGACTTAACCTATGATAGAGAAAACTGATAATTAACTATAGTATATGGCTTTGATAAGGTTACATGGAAGCCAGAAAGGGCTAGCCAACAGAGCAACAGGAAAGGCTTCCCAGGGCAGATTTAAAGTGAAACTAACAACCTAATAGTAAAACAAAACAAAAAGAAATTTTTTTGAAGTAAAGTTCTAATTTTTCCCTTGATCAACAAAGTAATATATAACCATGGTGAAAATATTTTAGACATTAGGAAAACATATTTTTAAAAGGGGAGGAGGATTACTTGTTAACTCACTGCTTAGCAAAACCATTGCTAACATTCATCAGACACTTTTTTTAAGCATGTATTATGTTCTAGGGTTTAGCCAGCCAGACAGTGCTTCTCAGAAGGGAGCATTTTAATTGGCAGAAAATATGAATAGCAGTGACTCAAACTTTTGAGTTAAGCTGTCTTCAGATTTGGGCTTCAAACTACATAGGCCCCAACTCCACTGATGTAGATTGAAGAGTAGGAATGCAGTATTCTGAGCAAACATCATAACACCTGTCACAAGAGTAGACATGAGAGTCACACTCCTTGGGGTCAAATCCTGGTTATACTTCTTTTCTATCTGTGATCTTGGTCAAGTTATTGGGCTTCCACGTTTCAGTGTATCTCTTTATAAAATTAGATTATTAATAGTACTTACTGTGTGCAATATTTTGTGAAATGAATAAAACAGTGTATACATATAAGTGTTAATCATAGTACTTGGTGGATAGCAAAATATTCAATAAATGTCATCATTAATACTGTGATTACTATTTTGATTATTACTATTACAATTACTTTATTACCAGGGAAACTTGCTGAAAATATATTTTGTCCAGTACAACTCCATTATTACTACTGACAAAACAATTCAAAACACATTTTCTACTAAGAATGGGTCAGAGATATTGTCTTTGTAATACATATTAAGAATCTTCATTTTATAGATGAAAATTATAATGTGATTTACCTCAGTATATTAATGATATTTTGCAGACTACATTCGTGTTTCTTGGTAGAAATGATGTCTAAATCTGACTTCAATGCCCTTCATGTCACAGATTTTGTTTCAATAATCCATGATTAACTAAGTTTGTTATATTAAAAGAAACTTTTAAATCCAAAGCCCAATGTTTTTCAGATAGTGCCACACCTTTAATTATACATTGATGATGAGATAGTTTAGAAATATAATTTTATCTAGGAGAACATCTTCAGGAAAAGTTTCAATTTCAGATCTGTGTCTTGTTCATGATAGTCGAAGATCACTAACCTAGCTGGTGCCACATACTAGTTTATTAAATTGACTTATATTTTTAAAATATTTTTTAGTTGTTGATGGACCTTTATTTCATTTACTTATTTATATGCAGTGCTGAGAATCCAACCCAGTGTCTCACAAGTGAGAGGCAAGCGCTGTACCTCTGAGCCACAACCCCAGCCCATAACGATGTATTTTTAAAAAGCAATTGACAACACATTCTGTTAACTTTTCAGAATTGCAACTTTACATTGGTATGGAAAGCACAACTATATCATGAGAAATGCATGGACGCTAGTTACGTAGAGTAAGCTCCATGTTTGGTTATCTGCTCTGCCATTTACAAATTACATAAGCATAGACAAGTTGGTGTGTATGTATGTGTGTGTTTAAGTCCTAAAATGGAAAATGGATCAATAATATCTTCATTGTTGTATGTGTATGGCCCCTAGTAGGCTTCTTGGTATATAATACTCAATAAATGATATTTGTTACCAACAGCAGTAACCACAACAATACAATACAAAAGCCCTGTGTACAATGACCATAAGCTCATTAATATATATGAGTATGTAAATAATGACACTTGAAATTGCTTAATGTTTGACACACAGTAGGAAGTGTGTATATAAATTTGATCTATTTAAATGCCTGCATGAAAAGATTGCTTTAATTATTCTAGTTAAATGAAAATGCAATCCAGAAATCCAAAACTAACTTAATCTTTTGAAAAATGACAATAAAAGCAAAGATGGCCCAAGGATTTGTTACCAAAATGGCCAAATAATATGGAATTAAAGCAAATAAATAACAGGGACCACACTCTACTTCAAATAGTAAGAAAAGGGAATTAACTTGGAAAACTCTTAGGTGACCTCTAATTTGAATAGTATTAATTGGAAGCATTTTAAAGATCAAAGGCTATTATTGCTAGTTGGAATTGTAGCTACATATGGAAAATGGCTGCAGAGATTCACAATATAAAAATAGTTCATTGCTAAATTCGAAATTCTGTTAATGTCACAAACAGTGGGATGTGAAACACAAATGAATTGTGATGACAGTTGAATACCAAGCTGCCTATTTTTTTCCCCTCAGAGCTGCCCGTATTTGGCTTCATATTTTCCTCAGTCCTGATTTAACCCATCAATATTTGTATTTTCTGTAGCTAGCACCACCTTGTAATATATTATTTAAGAATTTTATTCCTAAATGCTTCTCAGTGCCTAGGAATTCTGTTCTTGCTTTTCTCCCCACAAATGTTTATTCTTGAATCACTTTTTTTTTTAACTTTTCACTATAAAGTCCAAGCTTTTAATACTTTTAACCAATATTTTTATTCAGCTCTATATTTCTCTTTACTCTTCCATTTCTCTTGAGTGTTTAAAGTGTCACTCCATTCTTCTTGATCTGCAGGCTGTTTGTATAGGACATATTTCTTCTCCATGTGGCTTTGACTTGGGGCACTTGCTGTCATTCTGATAATTTGCATTCATTTCCTACTATAGTTCTTTAAAGTCTGTTTTTTCAAATGTCACTCTTATCCTTTATGGTAGAAGGTCTTTATGATCCTGGGTTTGGGGAACCAGATTTATTTTATGAACCGAATAAAGCTTCCTTTTAAATGTAGTAATTCCACATAACCGTAAGCTAGCTTGACCTTTGGGAAATGTCATTTAAAAAAAAGTCTCTAAAGACTGTTACTGAAATGACCAAATTATTTAGCCTTAATGGATTTTGTAGCATGGATACCCAATCTACCTCACAAGTTAACAGTCCTGGCTAAATATTTTTTATTTGGATTTTACTGCATGTGGTGATTTGGCTGCCATTTGTTGAGTGACCTCTCTTTGGCAAGAGTTTTACATTTTATTCTTAAGACAATCCAGTGAAATGGTTACTATTATCTTCATTTAATATATCAGAAAATCTTTACCTTTAGAGGTTATGTGACTTGTTAAATGGTGGATGCCAAAGTTCTAAGACTCTGAAGATTTTCTTTTCTCCATTACTATAGGCCTATGTCTGGTTATGGATTTACATTATTTGCTGTGGGGAGTTTGTGATATAATTTAGTAAGGAGCATAGCGCATTTCAATAAAGAAAACAAACTGACGGTGAGATTTTATTGTGCTGTCATTTTGTTGAACTATGAATCCACAGCTTTGGATTCACTAGATCTCCAAATGACAATAGGCAACTTCCTTTGCTTCTCCCTTTGGTTTCAGGGAACATGTTTACAAATTTTGAAGAAACTGGGACTTGAAATGATTGGTTCCAAAACCAAGGGTTTCTTCCTTCTTACAAGAGCCTCCTATCATTTGTCTCCATGTTTTATTCCAAAACTAAATTCTCATGATTAACAGCAAATGCACCCTGTAGACCTTTTTCCCATCAAATTTTATGAAGAACTATAATTATTATAATTGTTCACTACTTTTTTAAAGTGAACACAATACATTTTTAATCCATTCAGCATCAACCTATGTGTTTCTCTTATGGGGCATTAATGCCATTTTATATAGCACTTTATAGTTTAGAAAACACATGCCAAAAAAAATAGAATCATTGTTTTTTCTTCAGGGTGATTGAGAAAAGGGACATATCATTCATCAGTTGTTGCCACAAAGAGTAAAGCAGTGATGAGACTGTCCTTCAAATCGGAAGTATTTTTCCATGATAGTGCTTGGTCCTGCTTTGCCTTTCTTCATTGGCACCATTGAATTCACCAGTTGGCACTCCAGATCCCAAGAGCTTTGCTTTGAACAAGGACTACTGGGAGTTTGTATAAATTACCGTAGTTTGTAATTTTGTCACTACTGTTTACTTCATTTGTGTCCTGAAATTTCTATGGAATTTAGAGTGAAATTTTAACTATGACAAAGAAAAAACAGAAAGCAAAGAAAGACAGGAAAGAAATTGTAACAAAAATCCCGGGACAATCTTTCTTCAAATAGTCTTCTGAAAAGAAAACCATAAAACCTTTATTGTGAGATGTTCGGCTTTTGGATTACACATCAGGAATGTTTTTCCTGGGCTGCATCTCTCATGTTCACCCTTCCTCTGGTCACAATGAATATTCAATTTCCTTCTCTCAGATTTTGACAGTTACCAATTTTGATATGTCTTTCCTATTTTTTTTATTGCTCTAAATTTAAAGTAAGCTAGATGTTTTTCACTTTCACCTTTTGAAGTTTCAAAAACTTTTCTTGTATATGTATCAAAAATTACTGTGAGAGTAATGAATCTAAACTAATACTGCTATGTACATATATGAATATACCACAGTGAACCTCACTATAATGTATATCCACAAGATACAAGCCAATAAAAAAAACTCTAATAGTAAATAGCAGAAAGTTCAATAAAGAAGAGGACAGAGAACATGAAGAAGGAGGAGGAAAGGGGAAATACTAAGTAAATGCTGTGGACTGAATTTGAGCTAAATATATTTCATGCTTTTTTAATTGTGTCAAAATAAGAAAAGAAAAAAATCACTGTGGAACTGCCACAAATTATGTATGTTTAAACAAAAAAATCATATTTTACATATCTGAATTTTACTAGGTATTTTCACTCTTCTCTTAATCCCAAATATCATCAACCTTTATTCTTTTCTTTAAATATGGATCCTGAGCCAGTCACAGTGGCATATGCCTCTAATTCCAGCAACTCAGGAGGCTGAAGCAGAAAGATAACAAGTTCACAGCCAACCTGGGCAACTTAGCAAGAACTAGTCTCAAAATTAAAAAAAAAAGAAAGAAAAAGAAAAGAAATATATATATATATATATATATGACTGGGGTTGTAACTCAGTGGTAAAGTGCCCTTGAGTTCAATACCCAGTACCAAACTAGAGAAAAAAAAATAATGAGTCCTAGAAATATAAGTGAAATTTGACAAGAGATCTAAAAATTAGCAGATAAAGTCAAATTTTTTTGTTCTAGAATCTATTCAAAATTGACTTCCTGTCATGCTGTTTGTAACCTTTTCTTTTCACAAGTATTGTATAGGTAATAAGATAGTATTATAAAAATATGTAGGAAAATTCTACATATATGTCCCATCCCCTCACCACTCCCCTGAACTGTTGACAAGAAAAAATATATATATATTTCCAAAAGTATGGAATCATTTGCTTGGTAAATTTTAACATTTGCGTGAATTGATCATGTTTGTGAAAAATATTGAAGACTTACGACTTCTTTATTCCCTTTATCTTCACTTGGCTGAACTAATAAATTTTGAATATAGATTCAATATGATCATAGTCCCAATCTTACCACGTTTAGAAGCAATGTTCTAGAGTATGTTTCTCTGCTAGCATGACTCCACAAAGAAAACGAAACCAATCCTAACAAAACTCTCTTTGTAACAGAGTAAAATGAAGCTTGCAACAACTGTTTTGAGAAATGGTTTGCACAGTGACTAACCACCAATTTTTCAAACCCTGTTGAAGGCATTTTAAGCTGTAGAATGGACAGGGCATGAGAAAAATCAATAAAGGGAAAAGAGCTCTGTCACAGATGAAACCAAAAAATACTGTTAAGACCAGCTCCCCTTCTCCATGCATCTATTATCACATTCCACTAAAAGGTGTTGAAAAAATCAGCCAGGTTCCACTAGAACGAAAGTGTCCAGACAGGCATGCCTGTAAATAATTAAAAGAATAAACTAGAGTAGAAAAAACAGAATGGAGGGAAAAATAATTAAGCCCTGAAAATTTTGAGTGTACTGAAACTTAAAAATCTAGAAGAGGGAAAGAACCTATTCTTCAAAAGAAGAGGCTTTCCATCCTTCCTTCACTAGCAGCAGAGGATTGATGGTGTGATAATAGCAGCCCTTTTTGGTAGGGCTGCTGGGAAGAACATTGTCTTCACTAAGGCTTCACTAGGTGTTCAATAGCCCAGGGCAATATGAGCAAGGAGTCCTTGTTTCTAGAATTGAGTAAACCAAATCAGGATGAACGACACATGGTTTAATAGTTAACTTTTAGAACAAGGGGCAGGGAGATGCTTTTATACCATAGTCCCAGTTTTCATTCCAATCTCATTACTGAAGTCTGTTCTGAGAGTATTTACAGCTTTCCGGAGAGTCTGACTTAGGAGGAATCCTGAAAATGGAAATATAGCTTAATGGCCTTTCTGTCCTGGAGTCTCCAATACAGGTGAATCTGTGATAATCATGCTCTAGAACCCAAAGCATTGTTATTAATGTAGTTGTTATTATTATTATATTATTAGTCTTTTCATCTGTTAGTCGTTCTCTATTCATTTTCCTATGCTAGAAATACATGAAAGTTTTGTGAATATGCAGAGTTGTTTTTTCTGAGTTTCTCTAAGGAAGTTTGTTTCTTCTTCTAAGATAGGAATCTGAGATATTTTGAAATATAGTTGGATGTGCTAGTCCAACTATAGAAAAAATCTGGACATGATCTTTTATTTGATAAAGGAACAGAACAAAGGAAGGGAAAGAATTGTACCTTTTGGCTGATTCGATCTTCAGTATTCAGTGTTATTGTATTTACTTGATAGTCTTTTATAGTGTCTCTATTTTCTCAGAATCCCAATCAGACATTTCCCAAATGGTTAAGGGAATCTCCCTGACTCTCAGCACATTCTTCATCTCTTCCAAAGGGGAGTAACCATGGACTAGGTACTAGCATACTTAATGAACAGGCACTTGGGTTACGAACAAACATTGAAAATAAGAAAATTGAGGACAATTTATGGTAAATATTTAGCTCATGGAACTGTTGGAAGAGTCTGGTATGGAGTTAATGTTAGTATTATAGCTAAACTAAACAGCAACAGTAACAACAAACAGCAAAACCATACTTCTTATTCCTCCTCTGTCTCCATTAAAAAAACAAGCAACACTATAAAAATAGCCCAGCAAACAGAGAGAACACATGTCCGTATTTTTAGTATATGATCATATATCTTTATTGTAATTCTGCTGTCACACATTAACCGAGTTATTTATCTGTGATGTTTCTCAAAGATCGCCTTTGTGCATGTCTGCATAGCTGTTCTAATAGTGTTACTATTTTCTTCATTCTCTCCTTTTATTTGAGCTCTTTATTTCATGCATGCAAAGTGGCTCTTTTTCCAGCCTCTTTACACACATTCACCATTTCACTAGGACAGATGGGTGTTTTTCTATATAATGCCTTTTAAAGTGAGAAGACAGCAAGAATAGATTTTGTACAATATTTTACCAGTATTATTGAAAAATTAGCTTCTGTATATTCTATATACACACACAGCAGCTGCATAAAATGCAAATTCTATTCATGTCTGATCTCTTCTGCATTTATTATGGTGTCTATTGCTGTAACACCTAAGCACTTTATGTTATTTCCTCTTACTATTATTTACCACCTGATCATTCCAAAGTGCTTTTTACAATCAGAGAATTTCATTAACAACCCATTCTCTTGCTCTTTGTTTTTCGGCACCCTTGCATGTAAAAGTATCAGGCATCTTAGTAGCTATATCAGATAAATTACAGTAAAAAGATAGAGTGCTTCTGACAGGAGAGCGGGGGAAAACCATCCCAAAGCATCTACTAAAATTCAGTTTATGCTTTATAGTATCCAAATAATATTATAGAAGTCTATATATTCAAACAGAAACTCAACCCAAAGGTAAGCACTTTTATTTATCATGGTTTCCACAATTGCAGTAATCAGGAGTGGGAGGTCAGGAACAGATACTGTCTGCACTTCATATACAGAGGTGTGGGGGCAATTGCACCTTCTCACTGTCAGAGCTTGTCATTCCTGTTGACTCTTGAGCTGTTTAGTCCAGAGCTACAGAAGTTAATCTGTTTTGAGGCAGGGGTGGGGGGGGACTACTGTTTTATTTCTTAGGCTAAGAGGATATGGAGGATAGAAACTGTTTATTAAAAGGTTCATTGTGATTATAGAGGAAGGTGAGTGGTTGGTACCTTAACAATTTGATTGAATTAAAATCAAGTTCACAATGGGGTTTCTTTCTCAGCTCTACTCCTTGCTTTCTCTTTGACTCCAAGCTAATTGCATAACCTCTGGTTGACTTGTGCCTCATCTACACATTCAAAGTGAAATTCAGAAATGAGGTTATTAACTAACGAAAGTAGGCTGTGACATTAGTTCTCTAAATATTTCTAGGAGAGAAGTTGAAATTTCTGATTTAAGTAGATAGTAAGCAAAACTAACGTTTTATGTACCATCTCATTGTATCTTTATAAAACAACCCTATGGAAGTGAATGCATCAGAATCATTTGGAGGATTTACTAAAATGAACATTACGACCCCTGCCTCCATACACATACTCTGATTCTAAGTCTAGGATAGAAACTGCTCATTTCATTTCTAACAAGTTCCCAGTGAGTCTGACAGGGACCACACTTTTTGAATAACTGCCCTCAGGGAGATGTACAAGAAAAGGAAATCAAGGTTTAGTGTTCCTTCATGTCATGGCAGTAAAATAGCTGAGTATAGACACAAACCTAGACCTTCTGACTTCAAATTTTACTGTCTTCCCACTTCAGACATCTTTTCTTCACTTCTACTAGAGACATTTTCACGTTACCTTTGTGTTTTGGATGACTGTCAGTTGCATTGAGATCCTAAGTAGAACAGTACTGCAGAGAGTGGTAATTGGGTCTCTTCTTCTTAGAACTAGTAGTTACTCTTATTGGATTTTTGAAAGGAGAGGAAGAGGCTATTCCAAATTTTAGTGATTAGTTTAGGTAGCCTTATACTTCCCTGTAGGGAATAAGAAGATTTAACCTGAATCTTCTTATTCATCATAGTCTATAGCTGAATGTGAACAGGTTTTTCTTTTCTTGGACTTGTGACCAAATCCTGATAAAATTTTGTAAAAATTTTCCCCATGTATACTACTTTTCCATATAGTGAAAATGAAAAAGCATGAAAAGGTGAACATGGTAGGGCTAGGGAAAAGCTATTGCAAAGAACTGAGGACAATCAGGTTCTATTGCATCCTCACACATACTGCAGTGGCTTCCCACCTATGCTGGGTATCACAGTGACCCAGAGAGCTTTGAGATGAATATCCATGTCTTGGCCCATGTATAAGAAACTTTGATTTATTAATTGTCCTGGGACAGGGTTTGAGTTTTAAAAAGGCTGCACAGATTATTATAATGTGGAATCAGAATTAAAAACCATTGGCCTAGTGTTTGAGAGTCTGGGTTTTGAAATCAGACCTAAGTTTATATCTTAGCTCTTCTACTTAGTTACTATGTAGGTATAACTTGTTCAAGTTATTTCATCTCTGTTGGCTTCAGTTTTCTCATCTGCAAAAATCAAATAATAACACTTGCAGGATATTTGTGAGAATTAAATAAAATGGTACATTGCAATGTTTGACATAGTAGTAGGTATGCTTATGGTATGCATCCATTTCATGTTAGCTTCTATTATTATTCATCTCAATTTTTCTATGTAAAGTGAGGGGAATATTTAATTTATGAAATGGAGGAAAAATAGCCTGGGATCCTCTATAGATAATTTTATGTCACCTTGTCCACAGTATCCTGCTTAGTGCCTTTTTGTCCTTCTTCATACATATATGTTCTTAAGTTAAGTACAATCATCAACAGATTCAACCATTATTATGATATTTTACCAACTGTTACTACTCTGTCTTTCACCTGCCCATGAATTTGGAAACTTGTAAAATACAACAAGTCCACTGAAATCTCCCTATGATAGGTAGTTAATGTGTAGATTTAAGAAATAAAAGGCAGAGCTTTACAAATGTGTTCAAAACTAACATGTTGCTACATTTGATTGCTATTTTATTGTCATTATCCACAATAAGAGTTCAATTATTGATAGCATTCATACAAGAGAAGAAAAGGTGCCACACCCTACTGGTTAAAGATGATTGAAACCTGCTAATTCCTTCATTTCCCCCTGATTTTCTCCTATGAGTCTTTGTGCACAGATGTGTAGGTAACATTTCTTTTTCCAGGCAATTGTGGTTTTATAAGCCTGCTTGATTATCTCTACTCATTTTTGCTAGGTTATACCTTCATATCATCCTATATTATCAATTTAAAAACTCAGCTCCTTTTTGAAAAAAAAAACTACACTGTGTATCTTTCTTGAAGTAAAAATTATGTTTTTGAATGGACAGAAAGGAATTATTTGACTGTCCAATAATACAGATGGTTCCATTTTCCTTGACTCATCTCACAACACACATTAGTCAGGTCACATGCCTGAAATTTGGGGATTTTTGTAGCAGTAGGTCATTTGCTGAGCTTTAGGGCACATAAAAGACTATTTGCCTGGCTTTTAAGTTTGTGGATCTTACGCTGTGCCTGGCATGGAGATAGAAGGACATTTTTTTCCATTAAACTTTTTCACTCTGTTTTGAAAGGAAAAGTTGAAACAGAGTCCCTACTGAGATTTTAACATGTTCAGTGGTGGTAACCATAGGAAATAGGGAAACAGGAAATTTTTGGACAGAAGGAAACCAAGGAGTCCATCTCAGCCTGTCCTCACCTCTCAGATACCAGTTGGAATCTATGATATTATTTTTTATCTAGGTGCATATCTGATGCACTGTATTTCTGTAGTTTTCTTTCTGATGATAGGGAAACATTGTTGGCAATCATCATGAAAAAGATCATTCTCTAAACAGTACCAAGTTCCTTCTCCTAGACAAATCAATGGAAACCATTCATTTAGATGCTAATAAGCCTAAATCATGGAAGATTTCATTTGGAAAAATCCATGTTGGTATTTACAGGGATTCTTAAAAGATGTCATGATAGAGACCACATAAACTCCAGTTATACAGAAAAATAGTTTTTACAAACAAAAATATGTAAACACAGAATGTTAACATTTTTCTTCATTAAATCTGGGGCATTTAAATTCACACACACACAAATACACATATATCCTCCATCATTCTACTCTCCCTCTGCTCACTCCCCATTCCAAATTCTGGAAACCCAGAACACAAATTTTAAATTAGCTTCCAATTTTAAATAATCCAATAAAGTCGTTTAAGTGAAAGTGCTTACTAAATATATTGGAATTCCTCCTTAAAAACTGAAATATGCACATTTTGATGCATGCTTGATGTGTGTTTGTGCATGTGTGTGTGTGTGTGTGTGTGTGTGTGTGTGTATCCTTCCTAACCACAGGGAACATCTTTCAAATAATCTTTTCAGTAAAGTTCCATTGAAAATTTGCCATTTTTATGAGCATTATTTCTATTCTAATTGTTTCTATTTTCTTTCATGATATAGTAATTATTATGTATAAGATCCTAGAAAAGGCATTTGCCATCATTGTTATAAATAGTGAAATACAGCTAACCAAGTAGTAGTCATGCTTAGCAGTAAATTTTAATATGTAGTAAATTGTCTTCTTTGTGCCTACACTAACACCAAATCTTAAAATGAATTATGAAAATTTTAAATGATTTTAAAAAATAACTCTTACCACTTCAGAAATATTACATCACAAGATAGGCATTAGCATTGTTATTATTACTATTTTTTAACTTAACAACTTCAGATTGCATAATCTTACACACTTGTACAATTAGGTTTTTCTGTATTCTGTTTTCGAAAGATAAATACCATGTGTGCGTAAGTTCAGATGAAACATCTCATAGGTAAAGAGCCCATGAAGTGCACATGCTCCACAAGGCAGGGGAAGGTTTCCTCAAGGAGAAGGTTGAAAGGCTTGGTCATTCGACAAAAGAATGCCTGTGTTCTAGTTCAGGTTGCCTTCAAATTTGAGTTGCCACTAAATGGTTTACTTCCCTATGCACCAGTTCCCACATCTGACTCAATGACAACTTACAACCTCCTAATTTTTAAAAATTATAAAAATAGTTAAGGTTATAAAATTATTTTGAATACTTAAATAGTATATTACAATTAGAATCTCTAAATACTGGTCAAATTTTAAGTGGGATTTGGGAGCCAATTATTTAAAAAATTTCTCTAGTTCCAAATGATGGATATTATCTGAACACTGCCAAAACAATATGAAAGCTTCAAAGATTTGCACAAATTTACCACAAAGACAGAGCCTAAGGGAAGGGTCTGACTTAAGTAGGGCCCAGTAATGGTGGACTAAACTAATAGAAGGGAGGGGAGACACTGGAATTTTTGAGGAAGCAAATATCATGATCAAAATTGCTATGTTACTTGAATTCTCTGTGTTTGACACAAAGGATGGGTTTAAGGAGCTTTTCTGACAATGGGAAGTTGTGGTGGGATAGAAGAATTTTGTGGTGACAGTCTAATTCTCAAATGTAATTGTAAGTGCAGGTTCTAGGGCCATATCCCTGTGGATTCTTATTCCATGGTAATTCCTGAGCAGTCTGTGATTCTTTTTAGACCCAGCTCCCTTAAGCTTTGGTTGCTGATGTTCTGGAGACCACACTATGAATTTTCTGTCATGGTCATTCATTGCACTATCATTCAGGATATGTGGTTTCTGGTTATAGGCAGAACTGAAGACATTATTTAATATTCTAAAAAGCCCCACAGGCAAAACAATTTATTTTTCTCAGTAGAAATCCCATATCTTTGAATTTTTTTTCGATTTGTTCCTACTAAATTTGCATGCTTTAGCTTTTAGGAAAGAACACAAATATAGATCTGTTTTGTCAGAATTTTTACTTAATTGGAATTATAGGGTCTATTAGAATAGATAATCTTACAAATTTTGGTATTTTGTGTTCTCTTTTATTTGCATGTGCCCAGATGTCCTCGCAAAACTAAAATGAATTTTTTTAAAAACAAATGAACAGTTTCATTTAATGTATTTATCACATGTTGTCATACAAAGATTATGACATCTGATCTAACTGCTCTAAAATTCTTGAGTCCATAAGGATAATCAAGAAACATCCCCATTACTAAGAAATTTTGTCATCTGAAAGAAAATCTCTCTCTTATTCCACATATTCAATTCCCTTGTCATTTTACTTTATAAATAAGTAACAAACCAATTTGGCACATGCCCACCGATTAAAAATAAAAGTTGTCAGAGTGAGAGAAGAAAGACAAAAATATGAATTATTAATTATAAAATTAAGCAGCACAAAAAAGCCTAACTTGAAATGATATCAACTAAAAAGATTTATCAAAATAAAATGGGATGATTTATTCTTTATCATAGAAATGCATTATTGTTACTTTAAATCACAAATATATTTACCATATCTAGTAAACTAATATCAAAGTTGATGAAAAGGTATTTTAATGAAAAATTTAAAAATTATTTACAGACTAGTAGCATAAAATGGAAACATTATTTTAAAATCATATATTAAATTATCACGTTTACTTGATGACTATATTCACTATAACATCATACTCCTAAATAGGTTATTTTTCAAATATTCACTGCTGGAAAAAGCAAGAGCACCTAATTAGTAGAAAGGATGATGTTTTTCTTTTTAGGACTTTTAGAATGTTGCACAGTTTATATTTTAATGGGAATGAATTCTTTTTCCTAAATAAAGATTTGAAACAAATACACATTAAGTATCAGTTGATAATGAAATGCAGGTTTTTGGCAAAGTAGAGTGATCTATTCTCAAGAAATTAAGGTGTTAGGAATATCATGAAAATATTTCGCCTTGTCTTCCGAGGACAGTTTCATAATATTTGTGACTGATGTGTGTGTGTGCACGTGTGCACACACCATTTGTGATACTTCAGATATTAGCTTTTTGTTTTTGGTAATTTAAATGTTTTATATCTGATAAAGTTTTATTTGTTTTAGGAAATGTCTTAAAAATTTATTTGGAAACAAAAGGCAATTATGAAAAATTTCCTCATGTTTTAAATAATCTCACAGAAGTTACCTACATATATTCTGAGAAAAATTCTTTGCTATTCCTGTGAATAGCAGTTTGGGTTCTGTTTTGCAGTATTTTATTTTAACACTGTAGAAAACTTCCTTGACTTGCGTTAAGTTTGCTTTTTCCATTTCAGTTGGTTTTGTTCATCCTGTCTTGATAGTTTATACTCTCAAGCGTAATGTTACATTACCATCTCAATTTCCTTGGCAGTGTCTTTCGTTTTAGTTTTTAAGTGAATTTAGTGCTCATGGAAGTTGAGAGAGTTCCATATCCAGCCAGGCAAAAGACAAAAAGTTACACATCTGATCTGCAGTCATTTTTGCACTAAGCCAACTGTTTTGGTTTTGTTACCTGCATGAAATATTTTTCAAACCACTAAGTTCTTAGTACTCTATTTAAGAGAAATGTTTGTGTCATAAATTAACTTGGCCCTATGTCTGACAACACAGGTTCTAATTTTAATTTGTCTTGGCCATGAATTTCTAACTTTGACTCTTAAAAACATATCATCCTCATTACTTTTGCCATCACCACAAAGGATTTTTTAAACAATCCATCTATGCTGCTATAAGTAGGTATTGTCCCCTTAATATGCAATATTAAGGATATGCAATAAAGAAATCTAATACAATAAAAATTTTAATTTATTTTATGTCTCATTCTATTCTTAATTGTAGTTCCCATTTGATCAGAGAACACCAGTTCCTTTTGTATTACTGTCCTCTCAAGACTTTCATCCAAAAGTGATTCTCTTGGCTCCTGTAGTCTTCAGAGCCTGTCCATTAAGCCTGGGCTTCCCTTGTAAATCATGTACATTTCATGGCTTTTCATTTAGTTTTCTTTTGTTTCTTTGGGGCTTACTGATTCCCACCATGTACAGAATTTTCCAGCTGTTGTCATCAACTGCTCTCCTTTGGTGTGATTTATTTTTAATAACGTCCTTTTTTGCCCAATTGTGGTAGTCATTATTCCCAATAAATTCTCATAGCATTTAGTTCTTGAGTTTTTCTCTTAAACTGCTGAGTAGGAATGAGAAAATATCATAAGCAGTATAATTCTGATGGATGAAGCATAGATGAAGAAATATTTGAGAACATTCTAGAACGTAAGAAAAATAAAACTTAATAGAACATCATTCCAGATGAGGAGAACATACAGTCATGAGTAAAATTAGATCATAGATAAATTAACCAGAAGAAAACAACTGGCTTTTAGATATTTAAAATTTTTAATAACGGCAGCTTATATTTATTGAGAACTTTTCATTTGCTAGTCAACATTGTAAGCAACATTAAATCACAATTTTATTCATTTATTTATTTCTACAAATCCAGGAGAATAGGTGTTGTATTATTTCCTTTATTTTACAGAAAAGAAAACTAAGGCTTAGCCAGTTTGCATGATTTGCCCAGGTTATGTAAATAAGAATGTGGAGCTGGAATGGAAACTCAGGTGTATTCTGAACCTTCACACTGTGATACTTTTTGAGTGACAACCTTTAAAAAATAAGCAAATACACATATAATTCTGGTTGAACTACTCTACAGAAAAATCGTGAAAGACCTCACTCAACTGAGTCCTGGCTTACACATCAGTTATGAATCCTTTAAATGTTACCATAGAAAAGAGGAGCTCAGAGTTTGGAAAATGGATCTTTCTTTAAGTTTGCAATTTTCAGTCTCTTTAATGGTAGAAAGCCATTTGTGGTTTACTCTTTTCCTAACTTTAGGTAATGGTTGATTATCCTTAGGAAAAAAAGTCTTCTGAAATCTTCAATGTAATTTATTTTGAGTAAATGAAAAACTATCTGAGTATGCCCCAAATTATTTGTTAATGTAAACAATGTGTCCTTCTTAGGTGATTAAGGACTTTCCATTGATTTATTTTTTAGTTATGACCAGTTAGACTAATATATTAATTTCTGATAAATTTCATGTACTACATAAATTTAAAACAAGGTAATCTCTTTTGATGTGATAGTTTTATGATAATCTATGCCTCAAGAAAAAAATCATTCTTAAACCTAAAGGAATTAGTAAACAGTCTGTGAAATTCAGTTTGGACCCAGTACATCTGTTGTATGTAATAGCCTAAGCCAGCAAATCAATAAATTCAGAAACTGAGCAGCCTGGAGACAGAAACATGAGAATCACACTGCCTTGAGTTAGAAGAGTCATATGGATTATTTGATCTAGAGATTTGTCATATTTCTTTTACAATAAGGAAAATTCTCTTTTCTAACTAAATTTTATTGAGCCTTTACATTAGGTTAAGTTCTACTCCATGTATGTATAATATGTCAAAATATACTCTACCATTATGTATATCTAAAAGGAACAATAAAAAATTAAAAATAAATAATAAGTATTATTTTATTAAAATATATTTAATTTATAAATTCAAGCTATCACATTGAATATGATTAATCAGTAAGAAAATTATGATGAATATATAAGGAAATGAAAACTTATTGAATTATTATATCGTCTGCAGCATTCTGTGTATTTTTGTGGGGAATGCAGTGCTATGCAGTATCAGAAAAATCATGAGACACATAGCAGTTGAATATTCTTTTAGTCAGCTTATCTTGCTGCTATGACAAAAAGACTTGTCAAGAACAATTTTAGAGTAGGAAAAGTCTATTTGGGGACTCACGTTTCAGAGGTCTCAGTCCATAGATGGAGCTTCATTCCTCAGGGTCCCAAGCAAGGCAGAACACAGGGAAAGAGTGTAACTGAGGAAAGTTGCTGGGAACATAGTGCCAGGAAGGAGGCAAGGAGGGAGAAAGAAAGAGAGAGAGAGAGGGAGAGAGAGAGGGGGGGGGGGAAATAGAGATAGATACACTCCACTCATCAGGAATAAAATATGTACCTCAAAGGCCCACCCCAAAGACCTACCTCCTCCAGCCACACCCTACCTGCCTAAAGTTACCACTCAGGTAATCCCATCATGGGATTAACACAGTGATTCGGTTAAGGCTCTCATAACCCAATTATTTTACCCCTAAGCCTTCTTGCATTGTCTCACATTGAACTTTTGGGGGGCACCTCACATCTAAACTATAACACATGTAGAAATAGTTGGGTTTTTTAGTTTTTTTTTTAAACAAATACTTTGTCTTCCAAACTCAGAGCTTTAATTTGAGGCCTGCATGAAAATTAGCTAACCTTATTATATGTATTTAACTTATAATAACACATTGATATCCAATGTGTCTTTAAAAGTTACATATATCAATCTGTATGCCATTTGAATCATAATTGTAAATTAAAATAAAAATTTAAAGTACATTTTAATTAAATATTTAACAATTCAAGTAGCTCTTTATAACCATATCTTTGTAAGTCTAGGGACTATATAACAGTGTGGAAACCAGTAATATGGTTTAAGTCAATTTTCAAGAAATGGCCTTATGTTCTCTCTTTGTTCCTTTGTTATTTATGAATAACTTAAACCCTTATGGATGTTTTGTCTTTTGAGTTTTGGCATACCTGAAATATTTCTTCAATTAGAAGCTAAGATTCTGAAGAGCAAGAATTTTGTTTTTCGCTTTGTTCTGTGAGCCTGATATTACAGGTTGACACAGAGGATTTGTCCAAAGTTACTTGTTACCATTTGTGTATTAGAGAATTTGAAGAGGAGCTCAATTCTCAGTCTTAATCCTCCTTCATCTACTCCATGCTGCTACTTCCACCTCTGTGTGATGATGTTGATAGCAAAAATAACCAGAAATATATCAAAACTTCATGTTTTACCCTGAAGATACACAATATAAAATGGCAATTCAGTGAAATCTCTTGGCTTCCAGTTTTTAAAGTTCCCATGATGGAGGAAGGAGAGAGGGCTGAGGTAGAAAAGAGATGAGAAAGGATAGTTGAACCACTCACATAGTGGAAGCAACATAGTTCTGGCACTATTATACCTTCTCTGGAAAGCTTTCAAGTACATAAAAGACTGACCAAAAATTGCAATTGACTGACTAGGCTACAAATGAAAAAACAGGTCCAGAGAGAGAATGTGGCATAAGCTGTGACACCAACTAAATCACATTACAGCCAGAACCAGAAAAACTTGTGTTGAACCAGGAATTCTCTACAGCTTTTTGGCATTCTTTCAAGTTTTGAGTATCCATGTGGGCTTAGTTATTAAGAACTACCTATTGTGAAAGTCAAGCCATATTGGGTCTCCTATGTGATGAGCCAGTGAGGAAATGAGAGCAAATATAGTATGCTATGAATACGCACAACCTAGACTAAGTCTGTTTTTATAAATGGGTAACATTTCCTACTAACTTATTTGGAAAAATCATTTTTATAATATATGTGTTTACATAAAACCAATAAAATGTCTTGTGTGTGTTGGAACATTTTGCTTTTATGTCTGGTAGACCATTTACTTTACCTCCTCTTCAGTGTCTGTTGGAACATTTATTTTATATTCTCTATTTCATTCCTGTTGGAGCATTTATGTATGATTTGTTTGTTACTTTTATCTGTTGATCTTGCCCTCCCCATATGCTCATGTCTGACTGGCCTAGTTTCCCACATTCAGTATGTGCTCTCTAGCCCTTCTTAAATATTAATTAGTGTAATTGAATTCCCTCCAGTATTTCTAACCCCAGGCACCTGAATTTCAGTGTTTTTATTAGAACTGATTTGTGCATTTAAAGTCCAACCTGCCTCCCCATCCCCCACAACCCAACAACTTTTCTTGATTAGGTAAAGGTCAAGGGACATACTAGCCTCAGACAAAATCTTCATGGAAAAATAAAAGTTTTATATATTATTCAACCTTTTTCAGCTAAAGACTGAAAAACACAAAGCTGTCTTGAATCTTTGGCAAAGGAAATCGTCCAGAGTAAACAGAAAAAAAAAAAAAAGAAAATGGCACCCTCTCCAGGAGCACTGCTAGAGATGAAATATTAAAGTCATGCAGAGACATGTGTGTGTCAATGAGAGCTCAGCCTCATGTCCTTACAATCCATTCTCTACAAGCATATTCAGGGACTCAGGAGAGCACCTCTTCTTTACAGTTCCAGTTTGCAGATCTATCTCTGAAGAGCATGCCATCTCTGGGTGCAGTTCATGATGACACACGAGTGACTCTCCTTGGAAGGTAACAAGAAAAAGAGCTCATAGATAGTGAGAGGATTTGTCATAAGATCATCAATTATTACAACTGTATTTGGGATGAAAAGAAAAATGTTAGACAACTCGAGATGTGAAATAGTTCAAATTTTCAGAAAGTATAAAAAGGCAATTGGTGAGGACAAAGCAGCTTGTTGTCAGCCCTGAGCAAAAGTCTAGAATTGATTATAAAAGAAATAAAGCTTAAAGCAATGCATTGTGATTTCCTGAAAAAAGAGGTGCTTGCCAGAAAGCAGAATGGCTTCGATGAAAACACATCTACAACATGTGATTTGATCTCTCCTGGGTTAGGTGTAGAGATAGTTTAGTTACTATCGAAGTACAAATAGATTGGGAACTGGTTGAATGACTAGACTATTAGATGCAAAAACATCACTCAGAGTTGAGAGGATTACTATGGCATATTATGTGGATATCCTAGGCCTTATCTTTCTCACCAGTTTTTTTCAGTAACTTGGATGAAAGTATGCTCATCAGATTTGCAGATGTCATGAATTCAGATACAGAAAAGAGTAACAAACAAACAAACAAAGTAATCAAGTTCCCAAGACATCTTGGAAGAATGGAATGATGGTCTCCATCTAACCAGAAAACATTCTTTTAAATGAACAAATGAAATAATATATTTCAAGAAGACTGCTCATAAAAGATATGGGATTAACTATGAATAAACAATTCAGTACAAGAAATATAGCAAATAGAAACATCTTAAGGGGTAAGTGAGGAAGGTGTTAGAAAAGTAAACCATGTGATATGAGGAATGGTAAAGGGATTTGTTTATAAATTCAGAAGGAAAGAATGTGATAGCTATCTTCAAGCATATAATGGTTATATAAAAGATAAATTATGTTGGTTTCTGTTACTGCAACAAGTAGAACATGAGGCAGTTATAAATCTACAGAATAGTCCAGTCAGTATAAAAACTAACTTTGTAACAGCCTATGTGCTGAAAGATGGAAAACAGAAGAAAAATAATAATTCCCAGGAGGATAGATAGGAGTTAAATTTTCGAAATACTGTTTATTGATTCTTTGTCTCTTGGGACATTTCCTGAACATCCCCCGACTCCATAGTCTGTTTCTGTACCTGTAAAGTTGCTTTAAACATTTCCTATCTTGCAGACTGTTGTGAGAATTTTAGAGTCTATATGAATCAGTTAGGGCTGCTATAATAAAATACCACAAGGTGGATGGGTTAAACAACAGAAATTTATTTCTCATAGTTCTGGAGGCTGAAAGTCCAAGAGCAGGGAGTCAACAAGTTTGTTTTCTCCTGCAGACTGTCTTTTGGCTTGCAGATGACCTTCTGCTTGCTGTGTCCTCAAATGCCCTTTTCTTTCTGTGCTCTTACAAGCACATCTGGTGTCTTTTCCTCTTCTCATAAAGACACTAGCCCTATTGTATTAGGACTTCAACCTTATGACCTCATTTAACTTGATTTCCTCTTCAAAGGCCATATCTCCAAATAAAGTCACATTGGGGGTTGGGGGTTCAGCATATGAATGTTGGGAGACACAATCAATTGATAACAGAACCTAATGTCCTTAAATCTCAGTTCCCTAAGACCAAGGTGTTTAAGCATAGATAACGACTTTACAGGAATGTTTATCAGAATATGCAAGCCTTAGATGATTTTAATATATAATTTTGGTAACTCTGCTAACACTTATATTCTGTCATTATAAAAATAAAGTCCTCTATATGGCATCAACTCTAAATCTGCAATTCTCTAAAAATGCTCAGAGGCAAGGTAGTTGCTCAGGATGTAAAACAATCTTCTTTTAATAATCTTTTTTTAAGATTCAAAATTTCAACTTAATTTTATGAATATTTACTTATGTACTAGACCTCCTTTGACTTCTACAGCCCAAATTCTCAATGCGGCTTCTAGGTGAAACCTCTGTCTCTTGTGGGAAGATATTGCTTTGCCAAAATTGTAAATGCTCTAAGTCAGAAGTTGTATTTTAAAAATGGAGGGGAAAATAATTATCTTAAAAACAAACAAAAAGCACTGCACCACAAATCATGCAAGTAAATGCATGTAAAAAGTAAAAATAAAAGAGAGGTATATTAATTTGTCCAAAGGGTTGAAAAGTCTAAGTTTACAGCTTTGAAATTTTTTTGCATTCAGAAAAATGAATGGAAAACTTATTTTTTTGTACACTCTATTATTACTACTTGTCTTAATGGTAACGTGTGTTACCATTCACTTAGAACTAATAGTTTATAAGGTTATGCCAGAATTTAGCCTTTGAGGTTAGTTAGTCTTCTAGTTTATCTTTCTTGCAGTGTATACTGGTGAAAATGGGGCTGTTGGCTCTCCTGTTGGTGAGGTAGGTATTCGGTAGGTATTAGTCAGTATTCTAAACTAATGAAATAATACATCCTCTCTCTTACTGTCTTGCCTAAATAATATTAGAAAGATGCACATTTTAAGGAACTAACTAAAGGACAAGTAAAAATGAACAAAAGGGCTGGGGTAACTCAGTGGCACAGTACTTACCTAGGATGCATGAGAACTGGAATTCGATCCAAAGCACCACAAAAAAATTAATTAATTTAAAAACAAACAAAAAACCCAAATACTATTAGTGGTTGTACTCTTGGCAATTCAGTAAGTCTCCTCTTGAGAGGCAGTTCCTGTAGCTAGACATTTATAATTGAGAATTTAGTTTTTGGTTTGGTGGAAAGAACTTGGAAGTTTGAGCTGGATTATTTGCACTGGAGTCCTAGCTCTGCCATTTCCACCTTGGGCAATTATTAAATTATCTGAGCCTATTTTATAGTATATAAACCTCTATACTTGGGTTTCTTTTCATATCTGTATAGTTTGACCCAATATGAATATTTAGCAGAGATTTACTTAATTTTCTTTTTCTCTGGTCATTAGTTCTCTCACATTTTGATGGGAATAATATTGATACTTTCCCTGCTTACTTACCCCTCAGGATTTTTGAGACAATCTAATAATATACCATATTCATGAGAATACTTGGAAAACTGTAAAACACTTTACAAATGCTATTTCTCTGCTTATAAGTGGATAAGGATGTTTAACTAGAAGTGGAATTGGGACTAGTTAGGAATTAACGCTGATAACTGCTGAAGACATTAGAAGCCTCATGTTCTTGTGTATTTAAATTGTTTGACTTGATCAGCAAAATGAAGATATTTAATAACCATATCAGAGTTCATGTCTGTTTTTTTCCATGTTATTTTCTAGAGAGCGTAAGAAAGGTTTTTTTTTTTCCATTTTTTTTTCTGTATCATTAGGTTGATCTCTGTTCTTAAAAATACTTAGATAAACTAGGTGGCACACACATGTAATCCCAGCAATTCAGGAGGTTGAGGCAGGGAGAATTTCAAGTCTAGCCTCAATAATTTAGAAAGATCCTGTCTCACATTTTTAAAAATGGGGGGCTTGGGATGTGGTTCAATAGTTGAGTGCTCTTGGTTCAGTACTAAAAACAAACAAACAACAAAAAAATCTTAGACAAATTTTTTATCCTTTGTAACTATGGGGATCTGAGCCTATGGTGCTTATGATAATAATTTCTGTTGTATTTATAGAAATTGTTATTACATAACTTCTTATTTTAAGGAAAGATAAATGGTTAGGAAATAAACAAGTCATTGTTATTGAGAGTTTTTTTGGAATTTCAAATATTTAAATCCACTTTTGACCCCTTTTCACAAAGACTTGAACATGAATTTTCAAATACCCTTTTGATTTTCCATTAAAATAAAGTACCAACATGTAAGGTACTTAATTTTATCATAGCACTTTATTTTTTCTCTCTGCCCTTTAAAATATCTTTTACAATATAGTTACTATATAGTAGAAGTTTGTTTTAGAGAAAGAAGCAGGAGGTGGAGATGGGTAAATTGTGGCCTATTCTTAAGCAGAGACATCTTAATCCCCTACTCATTCATGATTACCCATTAAATAAAAAAAAATAGTTAACCAACATGAGCTGAGATAGTTTGTGAATTATTGGTCACACAGTTAAGTGTCACCCAAGTTCCAAATGTCCAGCACAAATTGATAGAGACCCTTTGGAATAAAAACTCCACCCTCTTTCTTCAGTCTCTGGGCACTATTATCTTCAATTCTTAATTATCCTTAATAGTGATTAAGTTGTCTTTAAGTTTCTAAGTTGATTAGTCTGGGCTCCTTTTCATCACGTGTCTGCACATTCCCACAATTAAGGGGCTTGAACCCAATAGAGGTCAAGGTAAGATTTTCTCTTTCCCTAGGTAACCTCCATGGAGGCAGTTCTATGACTTAATATGAAAGTGGGGATGAAATTTATCAGCTATTCATTTATTTTCTACTTGTAGTGAATTTCCCTAATCCTCCAACTCTGTTTTACCATCATATAAAGCAGTGGTTCTCAAAGTGACCAGCAGCATTAGCATTACCTACCAATATATTAGAAATGCAAATTCTCTGGTCTCTGTTCTACTGAAAAGAAACTGGAGCACAGAGCAGCGATATGTATTTTAACAAGCTGTACAGGTGCTTCTGATGCATGCTAAAATTTGAGATCTACTGTTACTAAAGAGATGTTGAATTCCACTGAAAAAAAATATTTTGACAAAAGTTCTACCATAAAATTACAAGTGATTTTCAAGTTTCAGAATCTGATATTGCTCTACTCCAAATTTATCTTTATATTTTATCATAAACTATTGATTTAACAGTCCCTAAACACTTTTGAACACTAACCTATAGCCCATAGCACCATCCCTCACTTTACTGAAAATGATTTTGTGTTGCTCTGTAGCCAAATCTAACTCAACCTGAATTATCCAGCTCTAATACTTCCCCCTTGCATAACCCTTACTAGTCATACCAACATTTGTTTAATTCTGTCTTCCTATACCCATCAGTGTCTATAGCATTCATTTTGGTCTTATCTGTTATATAGTCTTACCTGTAATATATCTTGTGTGTATTGTAATAAGCTTCTAACTGTTATAATAAACAATAGGATGTATTTATTCAGGACCCAAAGTAGTCATCATAGTCTACTCAGACAGTTACTGCACCTGAGTTTGTGACATCTTACATAGCTAATCATAGCTAATGCAGTATGTACTAAAAAGATTTTCTTTGACATTACACTTGACCACTAGGCTATATTGCCTTGTAATGGTGATAAACTTTTCTCATCTGTTTTCTCCCCTGCCCCACCAGCTTAAATGTATATACAATGGAAATTAGAGACAATAATTCTTTGTTGTATCTTACACAAGAGCTTTTAGATTATAGTTAATAACTATATGACAATAGTTAATAGTAACCCATTTGGAACTTGGGTGACACTTAACTGACTGACCAATATTTCACAAACTATCTCAGCTCATGTTGGCACACTATTTCTTTTCTTTAATGGATAATGGCATATTTCTTGGCAAATTGTATTACAAACTCTAAGCACATTTCTAAACATTTTTTCACCACTCTTTTCTCAGGAAAATCATGGGAATTAAATGTTTAAATTTCTCCTTAGATCCAGAACTCTCTATCAATAGGTTAAATATATTCATTGTAGTAATTTATCAATACATTTTAAATACTAAACTCACAATTATACCTTTTTATTATTGATTTTCATTAATGAATTTTGAAAATACTTTATTCTACAATGCATTTAAAGGAATAAATAGCTTCTTTATTTATTTAAAGAATTTACCAATTTTCAGAAAGCTACTTATCATTTTCTAAGAGTAAAAAGGATGAGTTGATAATTAATCTGACCCATACCTATATACTACAGTGTACCTAGTGATGATGCAAAAAAATTGAAGATAACATTGGTAACTAAATGATAGTTATTCTAGGGTTGTATTTAATTGAAGAAATATAGATTTGTTACTTTGAACACAATTGTGTTCTGTGAACACACTATATTTGCACATAACTTACATTCATGTAAATGGATTCTGACCTAAGGAATAGAAAGCATTGTCTCCTCCAGGTCAGGTCAACACTGTATGGTTATTCTAAAAATAAGTATTTGGCTACTTTCTCTTCCTATGTTGCTGTCTTTATCAAAGTGAGGCTCCTCAACCCTGGTCAGAATTACCTGGATGGTTGCTAAAGTACATACTCCTAAATTCCACCCCTACATTCTGAATTAGAATCTCTGGGACAGGAGCCCAATAATTTGCATGTCTAATGATCATTTCCAGGTGATGCTTATGCTCAATAAAATTTGAAAGCCCTTTCTCATTGGATTCATTCTCTATTTCCCTGGTGAATCAGATTTTCCAGAAAACTGATCTGTGAGACCTAAAACTAATGATTTTTAGGCAGAGAGACTCAATGACATCCTTAAGTAATTATTGTATTTTTCTTAAACAGACTTTTATTGAGTTCGACACTTATGTGTGCCAGGCACTCATCTAAACTAATTAACACAAAACCCAAATAGTTCTCTGGCGTACATATTCTTGACCCCATTTAAAAGATATGATAATTGAGGCTTACAGAAGTAAATATCTGAAGGCTGCCCAACTAGTAATTAAATTCAATTTGATCCTAGAATGTATATTCTTAAACTCTAAGACTAGGTGGAGTCAGAATTTGAAGTCAGATCCTTTCAATCCTACCTCTTTCTTTCTAAAATCATACCTTAATAAAGAAGGGGTTAAAAGAGATGAAAGCTAATTCCAAGTTTGTTTCCAAACTCTTGAGATTCTATTATGTTAGGCAATAGTCATCTTAAATTATATGCTTGGTAGCTATAGTGTTACTATGTGATGAGCTCAATCAGTAAACCATCATCTTCAAGATTATCAGATAGAACAATGGAAGTATCCTCAATATAGATCTGTTTTGCATTGCCCTTTAAAGAACTGAGTATATATTTTTCTATGCAACTGCTACTAGAGTAAGTTTTTTATCTTTTTATTAGGAGATTTCCCACAAAATATCAGGCATAATTTCCCTCAACAATGGCTTGTTTTGGTAATTTTTTTGCAAATACAGCTGGCATACTGTGTAGCTGACTCAATGGTGCTCAAATGTGGCTATACACTCAAATCACCTTGATTAAAGAATATATGGATTCTTGCCTCCTTATCCTAGAGATTCTGACTCATTTGATCTGCAGCTGGGACTAGGTGGCTTATTGTTTACAAAGCCTCACAGTTGCTTCTATAAGAATCTTCCAGGATTGAGAATCTGTGGACCAACCCATTATTTGATGAAGAATTTGAGGATATCTTGTACATTAAAAGAGCATTTGAAGGAAGCCAAATCCTGCTGTAAGTCCTACAATGAGTCCTCTGAAACAAAAGTAGAACCTGTGAGCAGTCTGAAAAGCTGTTACATGGGCCATCCTAATATTCAGATTGAGTCTGAGATAATGAAAAGGCAAAAAATAAGAAGCATTAGAGCATGGTGCTAAGTGGAATTATGGAAAACCATTTGTAAAATGCTGTGTGATGTGGAAGGACCTGTTCTTTTTAATAGACAGTTTTTTAATAGAAAATGGAGTAATGGAAATGGCAGCATTTCTGAATCTATTTGCATTTCCTTTAGAAAAATAAAAGAAAATAAAAGTGAAGGGCATAACCTTGTAAATATATCTTGATCTGATGTTATTATTGCAAGTTAGACAGATGTGGGGCCACCAGTCAGCCTGAGACAGGGCTAGCTATCAAATCAGAGCTCACTCTTCAAATCCCAGCACTAATCGGCATGATAAAGAGCTACCTTTCGATTAATCCTGCCCTGGACTTTAGACGAAAGAAACTGCAGTTTAATTACTAGTGAAATTCACTTTGTCTGATCTGCCTGTCTTTGCTGTAATGTCATAATATAATCAGCATCACCCCCATTTGAAACACAGAGCTGTGAAGTCCAAGGACCTGTGTGATTGGAAGAAATAAAATGATGCTCAGACAACAACCAGCCACAGTGCAGTAATTACTCAACCTTGTTTTCATCTGTATGTCATTCTTCCATTGGCTTGTCATGACAGCAGCTGAGAAAAGGATGGGAGAGAGCCTGATTGAAAAGGCGGATGACCCGTTGGAATCAGACAGGGTGTGGGAGGGAAGAGCCACACTGTATAAAATCTTAAGGCTTAATTAAACTTGTTTTTTTTCTTTAATATGTGTCCCACTGGCTGCTACTGATCCCACAAGTCCAAGCTAAACCATTCAGTTGATATGTCTCCCTGCAATTAAAATCTTCCCTTAACTCTATATTTTTGCTTCTCTGAACATAATTTATTTTTCTTTTAAAACTGGCAATTATTTGGCAGATTTTTTTTTCCTTAGGTCTCGATGTAGTTTTTGCAAATTAAAAAAAGAAAAGAGAGTTGCAGATTTTCTTCTGTCACAGATAACAGCTTTTGGGAGCATTGCTTTCTAGGTTTTCATAGATGCACTGCCTTTACAAAGAAGCACTGAATCTGAAAATATGACTTTTCTATGAATTATTACCTCATCTTATAAAGAATGTTTAAAGCAACTGGATTCCCTAATTGTACAGTTGGGAGGTAGCTGTGCCAGAATTTGAACCAAGATTTGTCTGGCTCTGGCTTATACTTTTTTGACTCTACTACCCATGACCACTTTATTCTCACTTATTTTTTTTCTTATTATCCCTTCAATTGAGTCATTTGATACATTATTGTTGAGCATCCTTTACATATAAAGAACTACGCTGTACTCAAGATAAGCATTAGCAAAGCTGGGAAGGAAGAGTCTGCCAGTATCTGTCTTCAGAAGTGTTGAAGTTCGACTGTTCAGTTGCTTTTGTCAATTCTGTTACAAATTGATATTTTCATTCCAAAAAGCAATTGGACCATTAAGAACAAATGTATAGTATGAATTCAAGAAAGTCTTTTGTAATTTTCTCATTTTTATTCACAGTATCCATCCCCCCACTACTCCCCAAAAAAGAAAACCGGAATCAAGAATTCCAAGAATCTGAGGTTCTTATGACTCATATAATCAGTCATCAAATTCTATAAAATTAGGTCAAAGAAGACCTACCATTAAAGGCTTTAGGCGTAGGAAAAACAGTAAGCATAGGGAAAAGGAGAACAGGCTGTAGAGTCCGATTACCTGGATTTAAAACTTGGATTTACACTTATTAACTATATAACCTTGAAAAAAATTGCTTAATACTCATCTGTAGAATGGAAATAAAGTTAACTCTTAGGATTGGTATGCAAATTAAGTGGGTTAACCTATGTAAAGCTCAGAGTTTAGTGACTGCCACAAACTAGAAGTTTAATAAATATTATCATTTCTTTCCTAGAACATGTAATTTCTTTTACTTTTAAACTAACAATATCTAACTGGTCAGATATTTATCATGTGATTCCTGAGTTATTGCAATATATTGTGCTCTCTCTTTCCTTCTCTCCCCACCATTTCCCATTATTTATACCAAAATATGACTGTGATCAAGTGAGTGCTACTTAGAGACTTTAATAGGACTCTTTTGTCCACAGAACTAAGTAGATTTTTCAGTCCAGTACCAAGAACCCCCTTAACATTCCCCACTCCAACTATCTTTCCAGTACTTTTCCTATTACAATTCCAAAAAAACTTGCTTATTTCTTGTTCCCAAATGTATCTTCTAGTTTTTTGTTTCCATGCTTTTTTCTCATGCTCTTCACACAACCTGAATCATATCACCATTTCCCAGATCTTACACAATTTCAAACTTCCAAACACACAGTCTTCATCATTCATAGTAAAACTTTCCATTGTCAGCCTAGGTAGAAATGATGGATAGTTCTCTAAACCTTCATTTTAAAGATCTCAATATCATTGTATTATAATTATTCTCAATAATTAGTACTTCAAGCACAGATCAGAATCTTCATACACATTATTATTTGCCCAGTGGCATTTATTAGAGAAGCATAAACATAGTTGGTATACAATTAATATATGTCAAATGCATAGTTAGTCTGAATTTGGAGTTTCTTCTTTGTTCTAAATCATTTTTTTATCCTATGAATTACTCTGGATCTTGCCTTGTTTTTCTAATGCTTATCTATATTTCCTTTCAAATTATTTTGATATTTCTCCCTCTGTGGTTCTCTCCTCTGATTACTACTTCATAAATCCTTTCACCCTGCTTGTCTATCATATGTGGCCTATTCAGTTGGATAACAAGACTGCTAATGGGTCCCATGTCCTCTGTTCAAGTTCATTCTGCAACATTTACTTCTATTATGTTAGAGTGATAGTTATTTATCTATAGAACAAAGATTATAGGACCTGCTGAAAGAAAATGGTAACTATGTGAAAACATCTTGTAAACTGTGAAAAGTTTTACAAGTGTAAGGTATAGTCTGTATTTTCTAAATATTTTCTAATAAGTATGAATTTGTGTATTAAAGATGTAGGGAAAATATGAAAATTGTATGATGAATTGTATCATACTTCTTGAATTTAAACAAATTTAAACCACACAGTCTTCATCATAGTCAAGCTTTTAGATATATATGCATATATATCTAAGGATTGTTCCAGCTATAACCATATATCTTTGTTGCTGTTGTTGTTCTTTTTCTTCTAATACCACCTCTTTCATGAGTAACATATTATTTGGCCTCACTCTGTACATTTATAGAGAAAATGAGAATCTTCCTCAAAAGATTGTCACTGGGATTTTTTAAATTATTTTTTTTCTGATATTTAACATACTGACAGCAAGAATCTTAATAGTTCTTAACCATATCTGAAACAGCATTGAAAATAGATCACCTATATACTACATCAAAGATATCATGATTGTGCAAATTATCTAAACATATGTGGATTTTTTTAACAATTCTGAATCAAAACTCCTACACAGAGGACAATATTTATGAAAGCAATTAAGGTACAGAAAGCCTTTCTGACTTGGCCTACTACCTATAACTATTTTTTCTCCTTAGGTGATGTAGTTCTATAAACTGATGAACAGTTAGATGATGGTTTAGAACTTGAAATCATAGTCTCTAACAAGCCATGACTGCGGGAAGACATTTTGACTTTGTCTTATTATTAAATGGAAACAAGCCAGGCAGATGAGCTTTCCTTTCACTGTTTTTAGTAGGAAAGTGACTCTAGAATGCTACCTGTGAGGTTCAGGAGAAGGTAGGCAGCGGAGGAGTGTCTTTGTTGGTTTAAAACATGATAGAGGTGTCCTTATTCTTGAAACACACACCTTTATTATCCCTTTATTCTTATGGACATTATCCTATCTCCTTAAATTTTCTTTCCCATGATATCTGACCTTGTTGTTCTGTTTTGAGATTGTGATTATAAGCAACCAGTGTTTTTCAGGCTCCATTCTTGCTTTTTTCTGCGCTCGACCTATCCCTAGTTTTCTATGCATCTTCCAGCTACCACCAAAATTCTCCCTTTCTTTATTGGGTTTCTATCTTGCATAACCAGAGGCAGAAAAATCTTTACTCCTTCCTCCTGGCTTTCTGGCCCCGCCTGTTTGTTTGGAGTTCTGAGTTAATATTTAACCCATGAGATAACTGTTTACAAAACTGTTAGTTGATAATCAGAGAATTTCCCCCCTGGATTAATATGGTTAAAGTTTAATGTGGTGAACAGCTCACACAATAAACTAACAACAACAACAACAACAACATATGTATTTGAAGTATTAATTCTGGTAATTTTGCTGATAGGTTTTCAAATGAAATATTTGTTTTAGTCTAGATAAAAGAAAACTTCGGGTAAGGGGCCTTGCATACTAACTCTGTGGAAGAACTTAAGCAGAGAAAAAAGCTAGAATCTACCCTTGGGTGGAAAGTAGCATGAAAATGATGACAATGTTCTTAAGAAAATGGCCTTTATTTGTTTTCTTGGTATTATCACACTGAAAATAAGTTCTTGGGATTCTCTGCAATGTATAGATAATTTTTGTCTTTGATCAGCCCTGTGCTAGCTTGTGATATTTTATTATGTCAGTGACCTTTTATGTGTTACAAAGTGATCAAAACCGATTCAGACATAGGGGAAGAAATCACTGTGTTCAGGTAATGCTCTCCATTCATTTTCTAAGTCAGGAATGACTGTTTCTTCTCCTGAGACAAAAATGAACTTTAGCTCCATCTGACATGAGAAGACAGAATACAAGTGGTCATCTTGTGTTCTTAAAATAAGTATTCATGCTTTCACCAGAAGTCAAGGGTATAACCTAGCCCTGAAAACGTAATGAGATTACTTTGGTTCACTTGGGAATGATTTTCATTTTGACTTCTTGCCATGTAGAATAATTGTTGCAAGAAACTGGATAGAGGAGTTAATTAAATCCGGTAGACCTACAAAGAGATACATATATGTATCAAATTTAATATAGACATCTCTCTGATATTCTATACCATAAAGGTACTCTGTGTCCTCACTGTATTTTGACACATGGTAGATAACTTTGTTTTGCCTATATGTAGAAATACATCCATTTGGGAAATTTCCAGATAATGGACCACTTATTCAGAGATAGTTAATAAATTTTGCCAAGAGATATGTGAAATTAATAAGCATCAATCCAAACCATCAACTCAAAACTGGGTTTTCTGCTCTATTCTGTATTTGAAAGTCCTAAAGCTAGACATTCAAAATGAGGGTATCTCATAATCACTTTGTAAGAAATCATTGTTTTGACAAATATGCTGTGATTTCCCAAATCAGAAGTATATTGAGAATGAATTACTAGTAAGAGATTTCAAATTTGATGAGAGTTAAATAGGTTTTAAGTGCCCAGTAAGGTGATAAGAAAAAAAATGGAAAGAGAGGTGTCCCAGAAGATAGCCACAGTGCCTTAAGTGAGTGGAAGTGGTTAACCATGTTAAATTGCTGCTGAGAAGCTCAGTAAGATGAGAATAAAAATGTGACCATGGGATTTGGCAATCATAGATATGGCAGAGTGGAATGGATAAAAGACCCACTGGAGAAGGTTGGGGAAAGAATAGAAAGTGAAGGTGTAATAGCAAATGCAGACAGTTTATTTCAATGAATTTTGCTATGAAAGGAAGAATAAAAATGGGAAATAAATGGTAAAAGACATGAGATCAAGAGATTCTCCTATGAAGACATACCAAGAATGGTGGGGTTTATATTTTTTACTTATTTGGGAGTATTATATTTGTTTGTTTAATCTGCTTCTCCAGTTGAAAAATAACATGAGCAGGAATCAAAGCTTCAATTCTGGAGTAGAAAAAGATATGGAAAAGGTAAAATCCATCTGGTAAAATATAAAGGATATTGGCTAAGATTCAACAGTTCTTGGTCTAGTGAAGGTTCTACCAGATACCAGTAGTATGTCTGTAAGTAACATTTATCAGTTTTATTATTTACTGATAACATCTAAAGTTCCTTTATGATAATTCTAGTGCTATGAAAGGAAATAATAAGGCATATTACAGAAATCCCTCTCTAGTAGAAATAGAATTTATGTCATTCTTTTCCATTTACAAAGCACAGTGTTATTTAGAAAGCACACTCTTAACTCTCACAAGAACGCTATCAAATAGGTGGTTATACTGTTTCATTTACAGGTAAGGAAACCAAGAATCTAAAAGATAAAGCAACTGGCAGAATCACAGTGTGCAGACAGCAGAGACAAAGTCCAACACAAGTTTCCTAATATATTGGAAGTTTCTTCTCAGCCTGGATTGCTCTCCATCCACCTCCCTTGTAGTCCTTTGTTTAGTTTCTTCCCTTCATTCTTTGATGAATCCCCTTTTCATTTCTGATCCAGGTTTCCATTATATTTTCTTCCCTGAATTCCATTTTCCCTGGAAATTTTTTTTTTATGAACACTTCCCTAATTATCTGTAAGTCTTTATAAAGCAGAACCAAGCACACAAGAGTTGGGGGTGTGTATTAAGGGCAAAGGAAGAATAATCCCATACCAAAACATTTTACCACACTAGTGAAATTGCATTTCAGACAACCCACAGCAAACCAACACTCTAACCACAATGGCTAGTATTAGCAGTGGAAACTCCTTCATAATATCTTGTCATTTGGGCTTATAAGCTTTTAAAACCAGAGAATAGAAAGGGAAGAGCAAAGAAGCAGGAGGGGAAAATGGGAAATGGGAAGTGGGAGAAGAAATGGCACAGAAGGGTACAAGTGTTGCTAAGTGTAGGCCCTGCAGACCAAAAATTACTGTGTTTCTAACACTATTGATTTTTTTCAGCAGCTGATATTTCAATCTGGGTGCAGTGTGTCTGTGAGTCTACGCACACTGTCAAGAAGAAATATGATAGTGTCTTAAAAGATTAATAATATCGCTGGTCCTCTGGAGGCCTGTCTTAATTCACTGGCCTGTTCCCTGGCATGTACTGTAATTTATCTAGTCTGATTTGAATAGCAAATGGCAATCGGCTGCCATTAGGGAAATGGGCATCATTCTTATTGATCCAGCATGGGCTGGATTTTATTTAAGGAGAACTGCAAAATGTTATTACCTTCAGGAAGAGAAACTGAAAAGGGAGCTTTTCCTGTGTGTATTTTGGAAATGTTCTACCTTAAAAAGGGAATGGATTGTGAATGTAAGAGAACAGGGGGAGATGATCATCCTATTGTGTGAAAAGGGACATGTACAGGCTGTTTTCAACATAATTGTTTACCAGCAGGAAAGAGTGCTCATGATTATGAGAAAGAGGCCACAGGCCTCCGAGGTTAGAATATTGTAGAGACAGTCGATCTAATCTGTTTTATTGTACAACTTCATGTAAAGCCCCTAGTTACTCAGAATCCATTTATCAGTCTGTAAAATGGGCCAAAAAAATCTACTGGTGATGTGCAAGTTTCATTTAGTGTTTGTTTCACATCCTGGGAGTTTTGGATAAAGGATGGTATAGAATTAAACACAAAATAAAAAAGAGATTATCTTTAACAATGTGGGGAGACAAGAGGTAGTCAATATCTATTATTGCTTTTCACTTAAAATTCTGGAAGGGACAAGTTATGTGCTGAGTGAAGCAAGACGAACTAGCCTCATAATTCTCATTAGCCCATAATGTGCATCTCTCAAGTTAATATTGCATGTATTGACTGTAATGTTCACCTGTTAGTGGCAGAGCTAGACCTGCATTTTTACCCTGCTTTACTGAATCCAGGAAACCTGCCAGCATTATGGTAGCAAATGTAGGAGACAGTCAGACCTGGGCCTTTCTGCCTACCCCCACTACACTCTTTGCCAGAGGGACAAGGGCTGAATGTGCCATTCCTGTTAGAGCTTATTAAAGATTTACTGTGAAGGAGAATACCCTATCCCTAACTTTCCTTAGCAGCCCCATGTGGGGAAAAAGGTATGACAAACATGGCTAGAGGAAGGGCTCATTGCTACTGAAATTCTCCATTCCACCTCGGGTTGTTATGGAAAGAAACGATAATGTGCTACAGGAAATGGCCAAGTATAAAAGCAATAAAATAAATTGAAAATGACTTTGTTTTTTTGAGCGGCAGTAATTGCTATATGTTGTGATGTTTGCATAAGGAATTAGTTAATGTGTAGCAGAATGGCATGTGATACTTTTTATTTGCCTGATGACTATAGTCTCTGAGTGAATGACTTATTAAGGTTAATAAAGAAAAATTTGCTTGTGACTTGTAATGATCCAATTGCTAGAATTTAGCATCCCCTTATGCATTGTTGCCTAAAGGGGAGAAGGAAAAAAACTCACACACATTAATGGCCGACTGGCTATGATTTTTTATAGTGGTGTGAGAACAAACAATGTCTTCTAAATTGTTGGTCTGTCTATCTTTCTGCCTGCCTGGGCAGGAACGTTATGGCTTTCTTAATTCTCCTGTGTGATTTATCATCCTAAATTCATTGTTTTGCATAACTCTGCTCAAAATGAAGAAATGTCATTATTTTGCAGCGAAAAAGTTGTCATTTGCATAATGCCTGCCATTAATTATTGTGAGACTAATGCAGTTGTTGATATTTTTAGGGCACAGTGGTACAGCCTGCACCTTGTATAATGTCATTCTGAAAACATTGGTAGTTAATAGGTGCCACAACATTGCACAAATGGAAAAGAAGATGATGAAGAAGAAGGGGACACAATGGAACAGGCTGTGATCTTTATTTAGCTTTTTTTTTCCTGAAATGCTTGGTGAGGGAAGACTATAAAAGGAAGCGAATAGAGCAGGAAGCTGTGACATCCAAGAGAACAAAGGGATTGAAAAGCAGAGGTTTTCTATTTAGGCTGAATTTGTGCAACCTGGGTTCCAGCCAGTTTAATGGAGGAAGTCATGTCTTCTCTGTTTTGCTTACCTATTTAACCAAAGCCCTAAACAGCATTTAGGGTTGGGTTTTTTAAAAACCATCAATTAGGATAAAGGTTTGCTCTGCAACATGTTCATCTTGTTGAAGAATTCTCGTAGCTGGGCACTTGGCCAAAGTTAAGAGGACACACCAGGGTTTCATGAAGCAGAAAGCTAAAGAATATAAGTTTCAGGTTTTGATTAATCAGTCTTCTATACTTCATTTATTTCAGTGTTTGTATCTAGAACTGTAGCTTTCCTTTGCTGCAAAAAGCATATTAGAGGAACAATTTTTTTTTTTTTGCTCCTTATATTCCTTGTGATGGAACTAACTTTTGCATCTGATTCTTTAGGACAAAAGCCTACCAAGCCTTTCTATTACCTATTTCACAGGTAAATGAAAGTCAGTTATAAAAATTCGATCAGAGATGAAACTCATTACACTGAGTCTGGGAGGCATAAATATTACAAATGTAGCTAACTGTTGATCTTTTTAGTCATGAGAGCTTAAAAAAAACAGACATCAAATAGAATATTTTTCCTAATTTCACTGTTTCATGTGTATTATATATTTAGATATTTCTTTTTTATCATTAAATTTAAAAGACATGAAAGAAATGGAGCCTCAAAAGTAGGTCTGGTTGCTACAACTGACCAGAGTTATTTAGAAAGATATTATCCTTCACTGTTTAAAATCTGGCATCGTAAACTCTTTGGAAAATCCAGTATTTTTTTCTACATTGTAGTAATACAGATTTGAAGGTTATTCTTTACCCAAAGACCAGCTACTATTCTGGAAACCCCTTAAAGCAAGATGACGCTTGTAAGGGTGCCTAAGAATCATGAGGAGACCACAAGTGTCTGTCACAGTTGTTCTTATAATAATAAGTATCTCAGAAGAATTCAGGCTGGGATAGCATCATATATCTTGCCTTTGCTTTTGGAGCTTAATCTGCATGGGTTTAGTTCTGAATTAGGAAAATTTTAATTCCTCACAATGACATCGTCATCATAAATTACCACATTTGGAAGATGTGAAAAATAGATGAACCTATGTGTGGAGACCAGCCTCTGCTACTGCTTTTCACTTTTCCCTTTCCTCTGAAGAAAAGGAAGTTGTCTTGATACCCCCAAATTAATGTCTTTGACTATAATAAAATCAATATTAGCAAACAGATTTAAAACATAAATAAGAAGTCTAAAATGTAGGAGGAAATGGAGAGGAAATGAAAGGAGAAGGTATTTGTACTTCATATGGTACTAAGACAACACAGCAGATTAATTCCTAATCTTCTTTTATTTATAGCCTAGTAATGCTTACTTGTCTGTTATGTATTCTACATATAGCTAAAGAACTTACATATATATAAATATGAATATTCAATAACTAACTTAGCAAGTTATACCATTATTAAGGTGATTGACTTGTCTTGACTGGCCTGGAACTTTGTGAAAAATCCCATGTCCCAGGAGCCTCCTCAGTCTCAGGCACACCTTGGCAGTTGATGGCTCTAACTTTGATGAATCCTCACAAGGCATATTGAATTAATTTTTATGTTATATATTTTATCATTTCTGTGTTTGCTTCTTATATTTAAAAGAATTTCATATTTGGTGAACAAACTGGTGCTGGGAACCCTTTTGCATAACATCCACTTGCTAAAGAATTTTACCTAACTCTGAGAGAGAGGGTTGAGTAAAAGGTGTAGATTTTCATACATTATCTATCGCTTTGATTAGCAGTACTCCAGAAAGTAGCAGTCTCCTAGTAAATAAATAATCACCATCAGCTCTGATCCTCTGTGTTCAGAAAATAATTTTAGAGCTCAAGTCTTACATAAAACGGTAAGAATCCATATGTTAGCTGGCATGATTTTCATCACCTAACATCTGATAATCATGGCAGACTGGCATTCTTCAAGACTCACTGATTGATGCCAGGACTTCTAACTTCTTTCTCTACTTTGCTTTGGAGTTTTCCCCTCTTTTACAGCCAGACACTGTACTAAAACCTGGAGATATAATAAATGTTCCTTCACCATGATTTTTAAATTCAATCTATAAAAGAAATCAGTAAGGATTAATTATATATATATATATATATATATATATATATATATATATATATATATATATAATATTGTTAACTAATCTCAGTGAAATATATATATATATATATGTCTAATCAAGGCAGTTGTTTTATTCACTGAGATTAGTTAACACTATCACAAAGCTTAGGGATAGAAGAAAAGCACTTAAAATTTTGTTGTTTGTTTCATGGATCAGTTTGTTCATTTATTTAATAAACATTTATTGAAGTTCTGCTCTCTGCTCAGCAATGTTCTGAACATTGTAGATACAAAGATGAGCTATACTTGGTAATTTTACAAAATAAATAGCACAAAAAGATAACTTATCCTCCCCCTCCACCCCAAGATTGGGAGTTTTTTAAGCACAGGCTCATACCCTAATTTACCAGGACCAAAGTTTGCATGGGAAAACCTCTCCTTTAGAAAAATTGAAGGAGATTGCATTTATAACTGTTGAATTTGACTTTATCCATTCCAACAATTGTATTTTAGGACTTGAGCTATACTATCTAGGTTGTTTCCAACACTGTCAGATGTAAAGAATATAGGCCTCTGGAACAATCCAGAGGATCCATGCATTATGAAGAAAAAATATTTTCTATCAAAGTTTATGAGCTTGGGATGAGATTTGTAAGTGCTGCCATACTTTACTCATTCACTTACACATTATGCTAAATAACTTATACATTTGGTTATTTAGTAGCTGTCAAGCACCTATAATGTTTCTGACATTGTTCTAATTACTGGGAATATAGTAAAAAAAATTAAACAAATTTTCCTATGAAAATTTATAATAAAGGAAAGACAGCAAAAAAATAAGTAAATAAAAAAGTCATCCTAAGAAATTGTTAGATCTAGGAAGAAAATAGCACGGGGTAAGTAGATAGAAAATAGGGATAAACTATGGAAAAATTGATAGAGGAGATAGGGAAAATAGTATTGAGCAGAATATATTTGAAAAAATTTAAAAAAGGTTAGATAATGAGAGAAAGCTAAGCATGTGGTGACCAGGAAGGAGAACATTTTAGGCAGAAGAAAGGGAGATTGTAAAGTCCTTGAAGTAAGAAAAATTTGAAATATTCCAGGAAGAGCAAGAAGAAATCTGTAGCTCAAACCGAGTGAAGTGAGAAATGATCCTGTAGCTAGGTAGGAACCAGAACACGTAGGCCACCCCAGAGACTGACAGGAAGCCATAAGAGGGTTTTTTAAAGGTTATGTGTTCTTGTTTATGGATCAAATGAGATCTGTGGCTGCTCTATGGAGAAGAGACTAACAGGGTCACAGGTGGAGCAGGAAGAGAAGTTAGGAATTATTATGGTAGCCCAGGTATTTCATGGGCAATGGCAGTGGGGACTGGAAAGTAGTTCAATCCTGCCTTATTTGAGGGTAGGCTTGATAACAGTTGCTAAAAAAACTTGATGTGATGCAGATGAAAGAGATGCAATGAGTCTCATGTGTTTCATTTGAGCCACTGGATAAAGGGCAAATCTTTAACTCATGGAGTATGTGAGGTAGGAGGGGATGAACAGATTTGGGAGGAGAGATAATTATGATTTAGATCTAGTACACTGTTATGGTTGGGATGTGAGGTGTCCCCAAAAAGCTCATGTGTGAGACAAGGCAAGATTTAAAGGAGAAATAATTGAGTTCAGAAAGATTTAACCCAATCAAGGAGTTGATCCCCTAATGGGATTAACTATGTAGAGACTGGAAGAGGGTATGGTGTGGCTGGAGGAGGTCTGTCCCTGGGGGGCGTTCCTTTGGGTATGTATTTTGTATCTGGCAAATGGAGTCTCTTTCTGCTTCTTGATCTTCACTTGAGCTGCTTCCCTCTGCCACACTGTTCCACCATGATGTTCTGCCTTGAGTACTCCTGAGGAATGAAGCCAGCTGTCTATGGACTGACACCTCTGAAACTGTGAGCCCCCAAATAAACTTTCCTCCTCTAAAATTGTTCTTGTCAGGACTTTAGTTATAGCAGAGAAAAAGCTGACTAAAATACAGGCACATTGACTTGGAGCTTCTTATTCAAGTGAAGTGATGTAATAAGTGGTTGGATATGTGACACAGGAACTCAGAGGAGGGGTTAGAGTTGGAGATTCAGTGTTTTTATTTCTGTGTGTGAATTTTATTTAGAATGTAAGGGTGCAGGGAGCAAAGAATGGACAGTGAGCAGTTTGGGTATATAAATACACATGCCCTATGTTATTTAATGGATGTGAAAATGCTATTTCATTCTGCCATTCTTGGAAAATCACTGGTATGTATGGCAAACATGTACCAAGAGGACTACTTCCTGAGAACACATGTTTTATGATCTGTAAACAGACATATATTATTATTTGCATAATAATATAAGACAGGGGGAAGATAAATATTCTATATTTTAAATGTAGGGGAAATCCATATGCATTATAGTGAAGTAAAAGTTGAAGTTGGGGAAGATTTGAAGTAGGAGCAGTTATGGCATCCCAGAAAAGGAGAAGTCATAGCAGATATACAAAGCTAAAAACTAGCTTTCTCTTTGTGGAGAAGCAAGGATGGAAAGTAAAGATGTCCCAGCATGATCAGAATTTGTGTTTGTGAAGTAAAAGTTCAGCATGAATTTATACAAGTTTGCTAGAGTTAAAGGATTTGAACTTGCTCTGTAGCTCATTGGTTCTCTGCTCTAGTGTATTTCAGAATCACTTTTGGAGTTCAAACTGCAAATGTCTGAGTATCATTCTGGAAATCTTTTGTATAGGTCTTGGAGTGGCCATGGCATTTGTTTTTTCCACAGGCAGCCTGTTTCAGAACATTCTTCCTTCCTAAAGCTATGATTTCTTATTAGGATTAATATTCCCACATATCCTGGAGCTATAAGTAGAGCTGTTTCTTGTAGCAGGAGCCCCTGGACTTTTAACACATTCTGAAGAATCATGGCTCAACTTTTTTTTTCAAATCTCTGCCTAATTTTATTTTAGTACTAATTTATTATGTATCCTTTTCCTGTTTTATAACTTGGGACCACCTATAGTTTGTCATGGTTCCTATATTTTCTTTCTGCTTTAAAGTCTGCTGCACAATCATGTATGGGTGGATATAGTATAGGGGTAGTAAGAACCCTGGAAAGGAGTGATTATCTTACAAGGAACTGTAGGAATGAAAAGTACCATGATTATTACATCAAATACCACTCAGGGAATTAGATTGCATTAAACTAAGTTCATCCTTATTTTCCTGAATGACTAACTTTGTGTGCCTTGTTTATTCTCTATAGCATCAACACCTATTAAGTGATAGAACATTAGTGAAACCAACAGTTTGAAAATTTTAAAGAGCCAAAATATTATGCTGTGGGCCTAAATAATATAACATATTGTTAATATTAATAGTAATCTATACTAAGGAGCCTGAATTAAAAGCAAAATTTAGGACTATAAAAAATAGGTTCAGAAGCCCTTTCCAAATTAAAATATTCCCTATTATTAACTCACAGCCCATTGATTTTTTTGTAGGGTAAGTCTAAAGTTAAAATACAGAGCTATTGAAGTGTTATTTATTTAAGAGATCTAGTATCTATTATAACTACATACTCAAAAAATTCAAGGTTTTAGAATTTGACTTTTTATAAAAACAGGAGAAGGAAGACTGCTAGGAACAAAAATGCCTAGAGAAAGTCACTTTTTAAACCTTATGGGAAGGAAGGCTTGTATAAATACATTTTTGCTGCCGGGTGCAGTGGAACTTGCCTATAATCCCAGTGGTTCAGGAGGCTGAAACAGGATGATTGCAGGTCCAAAGCCAACCTAAGCAATGGTGAGGCACTAAGCAACTTAGTGAGACCTTGTCTCTAAATCAAATACAAAATAGGGTTGAGAATGTCACTCAGTGTTGAGTGCCCCTAAGTTCAATCCTGGGTACCTCCCCAAATAAATAATAAATAAATAAATTTTTTATCTTAGCAATATTTTTAAAAGTCTGCACGTCACTAAGCAGTACTCAAAATATTATTTTTAATAACTGCATAGTATTCCAGTAGATTAATGTTCTATCATTTACTTAATCAACCCTTTATTGTCAGATAAGATACCCAGTTTTTCACCATTACAATTAATGTCATGAGAAATCTTCTTGCTTGTAAATTTTCGCAAAGATCTTTGATTATGTCCTTTAGTACCTAGAGGTGAAATTTCCTAGAGGTGAAATTTCTAGTCAACAGTATTCATATCTTTTTAAGTTTATGATACATATTGATAAGATGTTCTCCAGAGCTCTATACCAATTTTATTCTTTCTATGATAACATCTTAATGTTTCCCAAAGGAACTGATTCAAAACTATTGCTCTTTTCTGTGTCCTGTTTAGGCCACCAGTTGTAGCAGAAACTTAATTTACTCCTACCTCAAGTTATACCTAGAGTTACCAAAACACTGTTGTAACTGAGACAGTTTAAAGTAATATAAAGTGACAGTAAGATTGAAATGTGTTCATTTCTTATGCCTGCTGTGTGCAAGCATTCTGCTTATCCTGGATCACAGACAAGAGAAAGAAAGAAAAAGTTTTACCTCTCTAACTTGAACTAATTGAGAACTCACAATATGCTAGGCACTGAACTGAGCATTCGTGAGACTTGAATCCTGTCCTCTGAGCTCTTTAACAATCCCATGCTCATGATTTATAAGGCCTAATAATAATTGTGGACTTTCAGGACAATGCCCTATGGTTAAATATTTAAGTCATGTGGTGTAGACAGATTACAGGACACCTGTGATCCACACATGCATGTGGATTCTCTGAATAAGTCTTGATATCCCTGACAACTGGGAGAAGGGGAAGTGTGAGTATTTACTTCAATCCTAGAGTAACACAGAGAAGGCAAGGGAATTCTGAGGGGCATAAACAGGGGCAATATGTAGACTAGAAATAAACAAAGGGGTGGCGGGAGAAAAATTCTACCTCTTGTCCCACTGTGTGCCCTCTGGGGGAGTCTGTTAATCTCCTAGCAGGTTCCTCCATTGTATCTTGGAGTTCCTAAGATTTTCAGACTGTTTAGGAAAAGGCATGGCAGACTATTTTCTTGGAGGAAAATGGGAGAATATTTGAGATTGGGCTTGGAATGAAAAATTTAAAAGGTTGCATGGACCTGGGACTTGAGGCTGTGTTAACTGACTATAGTTTGTCAGGCTTCCAGGGGATGTAGTTGGGAATTGACTGAATGTGTGTGCCTATTCTAGTGCTTTGACTGAAAAGGTTCTCCCACAATTAACTTAGTTGGCTAAAGGGATGTAAAGTTAGTGGGACAATTGTAGCAGTGACACAAAAGTTTCAAATAGTCCTGAAAATTCATAATAAATGACATAGTGAAAATGTAAACAAGCCACTTAATAACATTTTAATGCTTGATTCTGATCTCTTAATTAAAATGTGCATAAAAGAAAACAATGGTGGAACATCTGTGTGTGTTATTGGGGTAGCAGGATTTATGCCGCACCCTGGGCTTTTTTGTTCACTTCTCAGTGTATGTGAAGTGGGAGGGTTGCCTCTTTGAGGCATGGTTACCCCTTTCAGCCCCACAGGGTCTCAGTTCCCACCCACCTTCTCTTGGTTGTTGTTATCTCCCCTTTTCTTTCCTCTTATATTAAATATTGTATAGCTTGTTCTTTGTCCTAAATTAAACTGCTCTCATCACTTGATCTAAAAGCCACTCTTCACCCCACCCCATAACCTAAACCCTGACCTAACCCTGACTTGCCCTCGTTATCTCAGCAGATGTACACAGCATTACCTAATGTTTTTTGGCCTCAGTGAATAATCTCACAGAGCTTCAGGGAAAACATGGCCCTTTATATCTATGACCTTGAATCAGTTATTACTCAGCTGGACACTATGGGATTTAGATGTTAAAAGACAGAAATTCTATTCACCCCTGCTAGTGACTTTTTTATTATTACTATTATTGATTTGGGGGAATCTATCCCTGAGCTTCATTTTACCCAATTGTTGTTAAATGATAGCACCAGTATTCACAAAAGCAAAGTGCCTTCAGATCTTCCACTGAAAATGTTACACTATGAAATGCTTTTATTTCTGCCTTTACTTGCAACATACCTGATCACCAAAAAGTTCATCTTTGATTAAACCAGGATAAAAAGTACCTCACATCTCATGTTACTCCTGGGAGAGTTTCATACTCTTTCTATAATAGAAAGTCACAGCCAAGTGGCCTTCCTAAACATATAACAATTAATATTTAATGCTCTCCTTTATGAGGAAGACATTGTGCTGGGACTATCTCTGTTCTTCATGATGTTCTTGCAAAATACATGCTTTTATTCTTTATTCCACAGTTGATGAAATGAAGATTCAGAGCAATTTAAGTGACATGATTGAAGCTATATAGTAAATAAGTGGGAAACCTGTCTCTCTCCCTCAAGGTCATAATCTTTCGATACTCTCAGGCCCTATAGCATGATATTTCCCATTTCCTATAGACATGGGTTAGATGATGATCTGAAAGAGTTAAGTAAAATGTACCATTTGTGACAAATGTCTGAAAATTATTTTTATAACTTGGATTTAATTCACAAATAAAGAGTAATTATCAATATGTCACAGATGAAGAGCTGCATGTATGGATCAGTGTAATTTCCCAGCCTTGGCTTATGGTTGCAGTGTGCCCCAGGGAGTTTCACAAATCCACATGGCATCTCCTGGTACTGGGTTCTGCTTTAGCCGACCAAAGTGTAAAACTCCCCTGTGTTGGGATGACTCAACTTGTTACTATCTGAAGAGAGTTGTATAAAATTACATGCCATATGTAGATATCTTTTCTTTTCTGAATATGTCCTTAACCCTCGAGTGGGACTAAATGGGCTTTGTACTTTTTTTCCATGGGTGTTCGTTTGCTCTAAGAGAGGAAGAAGAAGAGCTGGGCTTTGGTTCTTTGTTCCTTTTGCTTTTTTCTCTTTGACTTCTTGTGCCTTGATTTCCCATCTGAATCAGTATTACCAGTTTACTCTGATCCTTCAATGAAAAAGACATAAAATGTTCATAAACTACAAATGATTAAGACTTTAAATCACATAAGACAACACTTGGAGCAAGGTTTTTGGCCTGAATTTTGCATATTTCAGTTTTCTAGAGTGCATGGGATACTTTCTGGGCATAGGTAGCTTATGCATCCCTCATGGCTTTTTTTTTCCCCCCCTCAGTCTGAGAGAGCCTCTGCTTTAGGCTTGTTATATATCCTGAAACAGATCAGATGTCAGATTATGAAATTGTTACTCCAAGCACTGTGGTGCACACCTGTAATCCCAGCAGCTTGAGAGGCTGAGGCAGGAGAATCCCAAGTTCAAAGCCAGCCTCAGCAATTTAGTGAGACACTGTCTCAAAATAAAAATAAAAAGGGGTAGGGATGTGTCTCAGTGGTTAAGCACTCCTGGGTTCAATCACTGGTACAAAAAATAAAAATAAAAAGATTGTTAGGCTGTGGTGGTGGTATGGGGTTTGATATGACATTCCAATGCATATTAAGAAGACATCCTAGTCTAGTTGGAAAAGTAGGCCCTTTAGCATCACAGGAGCTCATGGCTTCTCCTTACTAGCTATGTAGTTTCAGGTGAGTTATTTAAGTCACTACACCTATTTTTTTAAATCTGCAAAATAGGTATGAGTAATAATCCGTACTTTATAGATATATAGTATGGGTTAAATGGAATAGTACATGTATATTACTTAGATTAGTATCTTACGCTCAGTGAACATTGGTTGCTTATACGTAGCAAGGAAAGGGAAAATAGGAAAGAATAGCAATTAGATAATAATAGCATTGTGTTTGAAAAAAATGATGTTTCATCACTTCAACTAGGCATGATAGAAAGAACTTTTGTCTAGAAGGCCAATTCTTAGATTCTACTTCCAGTTCTGCAACTATAAAGCTGTAAACTCTGCATTTTACCTCTTAGTATTTCAGTTTCCTCCTCTCTAAAATGAGTGAGTGAGAATGCCTGGTCTCTATTTACTCATTCAGTTTTGCTTTCAGAAGGCTTTTCTTTTCTCAGAGTAGTCAATGACACATCGTACAACAGTGTATAAGTCTCAAGGCCAACAGCCAAGTTTGGCAGACAGGACTGTGGTTAAGCTATGCTTTTCCCCATGCAACTATGTTTACATGTACATTTATGTGCTTCGTGTATTTGTCATGTGTCTGAGAATTTATGCACCTACAAGGTTGTTGAAGTAAGCACACTAGCATACATTCATACTTTTTTTGTGGTATGTGTGTTTATATATAACACATATATATATATATACAGTATGTGTATATATATAAATATATGTCTGTGTGTATGAGAAACAGATGCACTGTAGGCAGATAAAGCAGATAAATATAGATCCAAATAGAAGCATAAGCATATAAATATAGACGTTATATAGCGTGAAAGCAAGCAGATCAGCACCATTTCATTATTGCTTGAAGTCTTTGTAATAAAAGAGTTGAAAATCAGTAACTGACATTGAAATTATTGACTGAATGACACTGACAGATCAGAAGGCACTATGTAAGGTAAGAAAATAACCTTTCTTTCAACTTTGAGGAGAAATTAGCAGGGAGATTTATTACTTTTAATTATTTGATTTATGAAAGTTTTTAGATATCAGGTAGTGTTTTTAAGAGTATAGATATACCACTTCTCCTGAAAAGTACTATCAGACAACAAAAATAAATAAGAAAAGAAAACCTGTTTCATTCTTGAGAAAAGATTTGGCAAAGGTGACACCTGGATTTCTTTTGTCCCCAGGCTATGATTTGCAACTCTTCTTGTTTCTAGGTTTGGACAGATGGGTTGGTTTCATTCTACATTCTTCAGAGGGGCTTGTACAGAACAAGCCCCTCGAAAGTTTTTAAGGAAACCCACCTGAAGGAGATATTTTGAAGCATAAGGCTAGAGTCCCCATTGTTAAGTTATTGTTGAGCGGACGCTTGCAGTTGTGCTCAGTGAGTGTGTTGTGTGAGTAAAAATGGGCTCCCATCTGTTACTTTCATATCACTGTCTGTTCTCACCAGTCAAAATAATTGGTTGTGAGTTTTGCTCTATTTTGTTTTGTTTTAGTAAGGAGGATACTGTGAGTTATTTTTAGCTGGTTCAAGTAAACTGGATAATTTATTTTTTAATGTTGCAAGTTATATCTTACTCATGTGTTTAAATTTGATTTTCAAGAGGAAAGTATCCCCTCTTTTCCTCTCACCTACATCTATTTCTCTGACAGATTTTCTCTCTTTTCTGGCTTTGTTGCAAGAGCACCCAGGGAGGCTAAAATTTGAAGTGATCTCTAGATGTGTACAGATATATAGCCTGCTTTTGTCCAGTACTACAGAGTGTTTGCTGTTGCTTAGTTTACCATGGCTTTTCCTGATGGGATGGGACAAGAGAGACAGCAGTGTGTTCCAGTTTTCTCTTTGATGCGTCTTCCAAATCAGGAGTTAATGTTTCTACTGTCCTGCTAAGAATCCAAGTTTAGACTTTGGGGAGGAGGGAGGGGGAGGAAGAAATGCCAAAGCAATAAGAATTCCCTGAAAGGTGAATGAATTGGTACTGCCTAAAGACCTGTTCATTCTTTTCTCAAATCCTTTTGGCTATGGTTACTTTGTTGTGGATTTCTTTGCCAAATTATGATTTTAAATATGTTTTCTAAAAAAGTGTCCCAGTAGTCTTGAGCATAATATACTGCGCCTGTGCGTGCGCACAGACACAGACACACACACACAGCTATATAAGATTCATCCTCAAAATTTCATTGTGTGAATAAAATGGAGTATACTTTTTATTTTGTGTTATTTTGAAAGAATGCTTTCTACTAAGATGTAAATTTATAAATTGTACAAGGTTTCAGACTACAGACTTTTCAAAACTTCTGTTATTTACCAGATGAGTTCTAATATTATCTGGAACAAGTGTTTATATATAAGAGAATATTATAAAATAATATATTAAATAGCAAGTGAAGAAAACTCTGAAAAAATAATAATTGTTTACCAAATTAAGAGAGTAAAACTTTTTTATCTTTATACAGACACACAGACACACACAATCTCAACTAAAGCACTATGACCTATTTTGCTTAAGAAATATTTTAAACTTAAAGTATAAGGAAATTATGTACATACATATTTTTGCTTTTTATTTGCTTCCTTTTCTCCTGGCTTAACATATTTACATTAGTCTAGTACTTTATAGTAATTGCCAGAAATTTTGGCAAGGAGAAAAAAATTATACACATGTGCACACACACACACACACAGACTGAAATTTTAATGTTGTATCAATCATTTGTGATTTTATATGCATATTTTTAAAATTTTTATCTAGTATAAATCTTTAAAGGAATTTTTAAAAACACTAAAATTAAAGAGTCCTAGGAGATTGTGTATTTCCTTTTCCAAGACAAAGAATATTTTCCAAATAAGGGTTCAGGTATTTGCCTCTAAATAAACAAGGATTTATCAAAACCAAGAGCAAAACAAGGACTAATTCTCTCCTAGGAGTCCTTTACCTTCCCACCACCTATTTGGAGACTCAGTAATTCTTACCATCAGCATGGAGAATTTCAGGTTAGATGGCTTTATCTCCTGCTCCTGGCATTGTGGTATATTTGCAGTACATGTGGGTCCCAGAGTGACACAAACCCTGATTCAGACCTCACTCCCACCTTTTTAATTAGCTATGTGCCCTTAGACAGAATAGTACCAGATCTGGCACTAGGTTGTTAATTTATAAAACTTGGGCCAGTGCTAATCCACAATGTGTTTGCATTAAATGAAATATTATTCAGAATATGTGATATGTAGTATATACTCAATAAATACTTGTTTCCTCTAGTCTACTAATGAAACATATGTTTGTGATTTTTTCCTACTTCCTTTCTTCACCATTATGGCAGAGTGTCATACTGGAGGTGTTAGACCCTGTAGCCAATGCTAGAGAAATAGAAGCAAGAGATTGTAAAGATTAATACACACCAGAGAATGGGCTTATGAGGAAAAGAAGGTCTAAGGAAACCATCAGAAATTCCTCTCTCCTGTAATTGTAATGTTTTCTACAAAATGAGTTAGCAAACAGGAGTGGAGGAGCTTTCAACAAAGTAGAGTGTAATGAAGTGATGTATATGAAGCCTTTAAAATAATAAGAATTCCTTTTATTGCCCATTCATATACCAGGTTATATGTTAATGTCCTTTATTCTAGAGTATATGTTGCTCACTCTGGTTCCTGTAGATTGTTTGTTGATTAGCACCTGCCACCTTTAGGGAAAGGTGTGAGGTCCAAATGAAAATGTCATTGAGGGCTGGGGCTGTAGCTCGGTGTACAGCGCTTGCCTAGCACATGTGAGTTACTGGGTTTGATCTTTAGCACCACATAAAAATAAAATAATAAATAAATAAATGCATTTTGTCCATCTACAACTACAAAAAAAAAATCCTTTTAGAAGTGTCATTGACATTGATGAATATTTGCTGTATTTTTTTTTATGGAATAGGAAGGGGAAATGCCTCCTACTGTAAGATATTTGGAGGTGCATTTCAGCCCAGAGCTGACCATTTTAACTAAATTCTAAATCCCATACTAGTAAGGTTCATTAATGGAAAGAATGTGCAATCTTAAACAGTGATTCTGGGATCAATGCCCCTGCTATCCAGAGACTTACTTCTCAGATCTGAGTACCCTTTACCCTTCTCAGACTTCATATTCCATGTAACTACAATTTTATTTTTTTCTAAGAGAGAGAGAGAGAGAGAGAGAGAGAGAATTTTAATATTTATTTTTTAGTTTTCGGCAGACATAACATCTTTGTTTGTATGTGGTGCTGAGGATCGAACCCGGGCCGCACGCATGCCAGGCAAGTGCGCTACCGCTTGAGCCACATCCCCAGCCCACTACAATTTTAGTGTACATGTCTTTTCTGACTTTTTGGAATTGAGAGTTTGGCCTGTATCATTGAGCCACATTAAACCATTGGGATTTCTGCCAGTCTCTTCTTGTGGCATAATCAGTCTCAAATATGTGTACCCATGCAATGGGAAAAAAGTAAGAGGAAAAAGATAGGTGACCTGGCATAGTGGAAAAATGAGTGATCTAGAGAGCCTTTGTTCTCCTTGATAAGATACTTTACACAGTGCCCTTATTGACAACACAGAGGTCTAGATGGCTAGAGCATTCTAGAAGGAATCCTATAGCTGTTGTTCACCCTCAGTCATCAATATCATGCTGCAATTGTTTTGTTCATTTTTAGTACATATCAAAAGCCTATTTATTATATATTACTGAATTTACAATTTTTTCCTCCCTTATAATTTCTGAGGATATCAAAGCACATTAGCAAAAAAATAATTATTATTATTAGAAAAAGGAAAAACTAAAATTGACTAAACAGCTGAAAAGTGAGAGAAAAGAAAGAATTTGAAGTCAGGAAAAGAAGATAGATATGAGCTAGATAAGGAAGTTCAAGATCAGGTGGCAAAGATTGTAGTCAAAGATCCAAAAAAAAGAGGAGGAAGAGGAAAAGCAACAATTTTAACAGCAGACTCACATTTAAGATAAAAAATTAAGTATATGATAGCTTTGAGGTGAACATTTTACATAATGTAAGGACTTCTTGTCTTATAAAAGAATCCTTTGAAATCTTTCCCTATGGCATTTAAAATAAGATTCAGTTTATATACTTTGATTTAGTCTAGGCTGTGAAATAATGAACTGTAAGCTTTAGATACTAGTCCCAGCTCTATATCAATATATATATATATATATATATATGATCCTGATAAAATTAATTCTGAGCCTCATGATCTTCATATATAAAATGAGGGGGACAGGCAAGTTCTCTTCCAGTTTCAAGAATCCTTGAGATGCAAAATCACATGGAATGATCTTGATGACATATTGCCAGAATGCTTATTGAAGTTGTTGAATCTGATTACATTAAATGGATGGCCAAATTTAAAAAAAAATGTTTTAAAGTTTTGACTGAAATGTGAATACTTAGTCCTAGACTATTAACAAAATGATGGCCCTTCTTTGTAAAAAGTAATATGGTCACCTTGTCAAGCATATTTAGTTGAATCTTCAGCTGAAATTTTTGAGAAATAGCAGTTGTGATACTTTCTCTAAAGGTCTTATTGTTCAGTTAACCGAAAGAAGACACTTTCTAATTCAGAATTTATTTTTTCTCATAAAACTCCTGTTTGACCAAGAAAATGGAAATCAGTACATTCTCGGTTGCCCTTCTATTAATTTAAATTTGCATAACCTAATCAAAACTCAACCTGCCTTGCCCCTCGACAAAAGCCATATTATCTTCCATTACTAAATGGCTACATTCTTCTCAGTATTTTTTAAAAGATGAATTATGTTGATATCCCATGATGTTTCCTTTATAATGTGTCCATGGAAATTAAAATGGACTTTTCTGTGCCCAGGATTGAAATGAAAAACATAGCCCAAAATGGCAGGTGGAAATGAACATAAAACTTTGCTGATGTTATCAGTATTATAATTTTTGTTAAGCATTTTTTCCTAACAAAATGGAACTGAAGTCAACTGACTCCTACTAAATAACTGGCTGAAATATCCTTTACATCATTATTTTGCCTGCAGATTAAGAATAGAGTAGTACTGTGTAAGATTTCCTGTAAAATACTGGAATATGTTTTCTGAGACTTTTTTAGAGTACCTTTCCAACAGAGATGTTTCTTCCAGAACCACTCAACAGTTTCAAGAAATATTTATTGAGCACAAAAGGGGTCAGCTAGTATTGGATGCTAGATATACAAATGTGTGCTATTGCCATTGGCACTTAAAGCATGTTTAGCAAATGGATGGAGTAGGCATTCCTTTAACATTTTCTACTGAAATAAGTAAAAAGAGAAAACTAAACTCTTGTTCTTTCCTTAGGTTAACTCCTGTGATATTCCCCAGTCACTATTTATAACATATGTTCAGAAAAGAAACAAGTTCTTATCTATCTCTGTAGCTAGCTGATAAATAAAGAGAATTTGTGCTTCTTTCCTTCACTTTTGTTTTTGTTCTCAGCCTTAGGAGGGCTCTTCTATATAGGAAGATCCAGACCTAGAGGTAGAAATGACTTCTCCTCTACTTTCTGGCCTGACCTTTGAAAAGTCAGTTTGTAGCACAGGAAGCACTTCATCCTTGGATGACTGGGAATATCTATACTGGTCCTGATGGAAAAGTTAAATGCCCTCTATAGACAAAATATAAGAAATTATTGTACAAGTATTGTCCATTAGTTTAGGGTTCTTCTTTAATTTTTCCATTTCTGTCTTATTATCCTATATTGGGTTGTTCTGATCAGCCAAATAATTATTTCCTTCAAAGTAGTATGTGATTTATTCAAAGATTTCTAAATATATTCCTTATGTATTCTTACAGGTAAAATAAAATATACTTTTCTTTGCCCTGACAATAGCCCTATGTATCTCTCAAACAATATTTGCAAATAGGTAAACTAGTTGGACCAAAGCATTGGCTATCAGAGACAGATTCACAAATGCATTCAAATAATAAATAGGTGCATATGGAGAAGTCTGACAGTTTAGTGGAATTGCTTTCAAGAAATTTGACACATTTATACTTTCAAACATTTACCAGCCAGTAATCCTCATTAGAAATAGGATTGGAATATTGGGGTCACCAGCTCAAATCCATTTTTCTGAGACCTGAATAATAACCCAAAGTAAGAGCTAAAGGAAGTAAAAATAAACCTATCCCAAACATCAGAATTTTCAAAGTAAGCTCTTTCTCATTCCCCTTGGTTTTTTCCTTTTTTATCCCCCCCTCTCACCCTGTCCTTTTCTTTTTCATTTTACTCTACCCCCCATTCCGTTCTTTTTAGTGTTCTGAATTCATTAGATAGCATAGTGTAAATCAATAGTAAACGCTAACCGCCTACTCTGTACTCAGTTACGCAACATCGCATAACCGGTACACAGAGACAAAAAGGGAAAAAGCACACACAGCCTTTACATTCACGAGCTCTTGCATAATTTCACTTTTCCACAGCCAAAAAGAAAAAAAAAAAAAGGAAATAACAGATGGGGAAACTTACAGTTTTTTTCCCTTTTCTCAGACTGTTTAGAAGGGAGTTAGTTAACATCTAGGGCCATTTCTAGTTGCCCTAGGCTGCAGCAAAACATCCCATAATTGTCAGTGCCTTAACTGGCTTTAAAACAAGACTTTTTGACCCTCTGTGATGTGATGGATTTTCCAGGTAATATAAGACTGAAATAATTTTGAGGTGTTTTCATTTATTTTATGAAAAATCAAAAATATGCTAAGCATGAAATTAATTTTAAAACAGAGGATAAGAAAGATTGTGTGTGTCTGTGTGTGTGTGTGTGTGTGTGTGTGTGTGTGTGAGAGAGAGAGAGAGAGAGAGAGAGAGAGAGAGAGAAAGTGAGAGCGCATGAGTTTTCACTTGAAATGTATCCTGATGTAATATTTATGTAAAAAGGCAGTTATATAAACTCGTCTTTCTCTTGCATTTTTACTTTCTCTGTATAAAGCTCTATTTTTGTTTTTTTCTCATGGCAAAGTACATTCAAACCCCAAAGCCTTAATGAAAGAGAAAACATTTAGATGCTACAACAGGGACACTTAATTCAAACTCCCTATAGAATTCCTCCCTTAAACGACAGTTCTATCTAAGAACCTGTGGTTTCTGGAATTCTCATTTAGAACTTTCTGTCACTCTATTCCCTGGAACACCTTTAGATTCTTCATACTGACTTTCTTTAAATCTTAAATGTATAATAAAAGTGCTCTCTCTCTCTCTCTCTCTCTCTCTCTCTCTCTCTCTCTCTCTCTAACTTTTCACCCCCTTCTCACAATCTCCACTTTATTTTTCACTGAAGTAACTCCCTTCCCAGCTTAAATGGGAACACTGTGAGATTTATCAGTCTTTCTTCCCTATTATAATATTTTGTTTCACTTAACTGAATAGTGTCCTCTGGGAACCAGGCATTTGTCTGATAAAGAAGGTTGGAGAAATTTTTGGTTTAGTTTTGTTTTTCCTTTCTATTATCTATTGACTGCTTATAAAATGGATATAAAATGATACAGAACCCAGTACTAGGCACTGGTAGAGATCTATTAGAAGGAATTGTGTGTAATAGTGGTTTCGATTATTTTTAATGCAATCATAGAAAGTAGAAGGTGGGTGGAAAAGAGGATAAATATAATCATTCATGTATGAGTAGGAACTATTGAGGTACTTCCTCTCCTTGTATTTGGGATCATCTTCACTTTTTAAAATCGTACTTTACTTCTGGACATTAAAGCTGTGAGAAATTAATTTAATTTTTCTGAAGGTGTGAAGTGTTTTTCCTTTATTGTTTTAAAGTTCTAGACTATCTCATAATTTTTAAAAACTTTTTCTGATGTGTTAGCTATAAAGCCAAAATAGTTTTATCTGGTATTATGAGTTTCATTGCCTCAATGTAGTGTGGTGGCTCTGGCTTCCAACAACTGACTATTCAAGATCATTGGGATTATCATGTCTCTGATTTATGATGATATAGAGACATATTTTGTCACCTTAATATGAATAATAACTAAACTAGCGTATGCTTTAAATTTTTTTATTAATTTATTTCCTTTCAACCTTTTTTTAACAGAATACATAACTCAGAGATTTGTTTGTGGAAAAATAATGAAATGAATATTGGTCAGAATAGTCTAGTGTTTAACCAGGAAATCATATTCATACATGTATTTTTTGTAAATGTCCCTCTACATGTAATATAGCTTAGTTTGGATTTCAATATGTTTTTTTTTTATGTTGTCACCTGATTATCAAAAAAAATTCAGCCTCATTTTTCATTTCTGTTGGCATAGTGGTGCTTTCTAATGTTGCAACAAAACCTTGGACACTGGCTTATATTCTCAAGCAGAATCACTTCAGTTGTACCTGGCACATACATAGTACCTTAATAAATATGTTTGTGTTTTAGAAAATGTAAAATCCATTCTCTGTTATGTAATTTTACCATGATTAATAATCTTTAAATAGGGTCTTATATTTTTGTGTGTAATTCTACATACAAAATTATTTCTACTTAGGAAATTATTCTAAGTACCCTAATTTTCAAATGGGTTGCCTAGATTTGAAACAAACAAACAAAACAAACCTAGATTTCTAAAGAACAAAGGGATCCACATTTTTGTGGTTATCAAAAACAGTTGGAGGCATCTGAATATTAAAGATGAGGAGGAAATATCTGAAGTTATCCCCTGTTTCCCTTTGTCAGAATATCTTCCATTTCCATCTTAATTGTTTTTCAGACTCTGATCCTGCAGACAAGGCAGGATTGACCTTTCAAAATCCAATGTATGGCAATAGCATCTACTCAGCCCTAATTTTTTTGGGGGGAGAGGCAGTTAACTTTATTTATTTATTTATTCATTCATTCATTCATTCATTCATTCATTCATTCTAATCAATTATACATGACAGCAGAATGCCCTTCAATTTATTATACACAAATTCAGCCCTCATTCTGTTGTAACCACAATCCTGGGAACATATAGGTTACTTGTTCCTCCCAAAGCATTCAAAAGCTAGGGAGAGCTTTAAACACTAATTTTTCTTCAGTCCTTCAAAACTCTTCAAACCTCCTTTCCCTCCTCCTTGCTTTTGGCAGTGTGATAGATGTTTCCTAATGTTTCAACAAGAACCTCAGTTACTGACTTCCCTTCTCAAGCAGGATCATTTCAGTTGTGCCTGACACATAGTAGCAGCTTCATAAATATTTTCTGTTTTGGTGAGCTGATGAGGGACCTGCTGTGGCTGTTCCCTCGGAGCTTATAGCAGGTAAGCAGTAAGCCCTTAGAGTAATAAAAGGGTAAGTGAAAATTGGATATGGAGGTCTTCAGATCCTAGAAGTGGACATGTTATACCATTTAATGATTAAGTCCTTATCTCATCTTTATCTTCATAAAAGTAGTGAGTTTCTGACGGCAATTTTCCATCTTTCATAAAGGTCCTTTTTAGCGGTCAGTACTACATAGACTACTGGCTCATTTAAAATAATAATTTTTGGCAAGCTATCTTGGTTATCCTCATTAAATTTCATATGCAAATGCGTTAGATACTTAAGATTCTGGCTCTCAAATATATTCCTCTTGCACTCTGCCACAGGGTCCTTTGAATCTTGGCTCTTCTCATTTCCTCTGAACAATTATTTTTGGACTTCTTTTATTTACATAGGTCCTAGGATGATATCTATACAGAAATTTTATGTGGATTGATTCTTTTACATAGTATTTCATTACTTTTAGCTACAGAAATTCCTGATCTTTCTAAATCCGTTTTGTCATCTTGTTATTCATTTTCAAGACTTCCATTGTGGTGGTAGTATAGGAAGATGGGGGCATCGCTTGGTAAAACCACCTGTGGCTCATAATTTTAAAGGCATTGAAAAGCAAAGCCTGGGGAATTATTAACAGGCTGCAGCTTGTTAGCCAAGCAATTTTTAAAATGCAGATTATATAATATTGGAGGACTTTGTTGCTCAACAGTAGAAGCTTTTTAAATGTTAATTTGGAGTTTGTTTTGTTGTTCTGTGACTTAGCATAAAAGGTTTTAGTTTTAAAAGGTTTCAGTTCACTCGTTCCATTTGTCTTACCAAACTCAGAATACAATACTATACATTTATTTATACTCATGAAGAAGGATAAGGCCAGTAACTCACAGCTCATGAAACCAGGGGTAAATAACCCATAGCTTGTTCTCCCACCATTGCCACAATATTTATATCCAGAACACAGTAGCAAACAACCAAAAACAAGGAAAAACCAGTTTGTTTTTATTTATAAAATGTTTAATCAAAAGTAGAGTAGAGTTCAAATGGAGCTGCAAATCCTAGTGGTTCACAATGGTTTGATTTATTTTTTTAACAGACCATGGATAATTAACCATAAAACATAACTTTCTCAACACAAGTTACAGTGAATTGCAGAAATGGGCAGCAAGTCATTCATAACTGGTTGCAACTGGTTAGAGATCTTCAAGTTAACCATGCAGATGGTTACAAAAGCTACTTTTTTAGTACACAATTTTATTTTCACTTCCAAACAGAAACATCTTTTACTTTCTATAAAATATCACTGGGTCAGTGTCCGAAATCAAGTAACAAATGGATTATTTTCTATGACTGCCATGTTGTTATACATTTATTAAAATTTATTAAAATGTATTACTTTTATTTTTAAATTGTGGTTTTTTTTCTTTTCATTTCAGAATCTTCTATCATCACTAACTGGATATTCCTCACAACACTGCTGGCTGGTAAGTAATGCTCATTATCTTTAGAAGGTAGTCCAAAATATTGAGGTGAAAAGAAAAATATATTTCTACCAATTTCAGAAAAAAAAATGAAACCTAATGGCTGTGGTGCATCTACCGCCTTAAGTACTAAATTTGAACAGAACACCTTTTGGCATTATTGACAGGTAGAATTTTTATATCCTGCTGTATTTTGAAATACGATTATTTAGAAAGATAAGAAACTTGATCCCCAAAACCATTGTCAAAGATACTGGCAAAAATTTTTGAATGACTTTGCTACACAGGGCTGGAAGTAGCCAAAGGACTTGTTTAAAGTCTCTCCAGAGAGATATTTTTCAAAGGAGACTCCTATAGGCAGGAAGGGTGAGAGGGTGAATATGGGAACTGATCTTTATGTAGAACATTGAATGTTTTGGCATTAAACAAACACACACAAACCCCTCCAAAGTGTGATTCTTTAAACTTTTCATTAATATTCTATAATATTCTGAAAATTTGAAGTGCATTTGCTTCATTTGGCTCAGTCTCAAAAGCAGATATGATTATTCTTACATATGCCCACAAACAGAAGGAAAGAATACCCTTAGGGACATGAATAAGACCCCCCCACACACATACACCACCAATCTTTACTAATTAAGGAAGAGGACCAAGATCAGAGCTGCAAGTAAGCATCACTTTTAGGTTTTGTCTGTCTTTTAGTGAGAATTTGTAAAATTTCAAAAAGGTTGGCATTGTGACTTCCTAGAATTCTTGATATTTCAGTGACTAGGAGGAAAGTGCTGGTCAAAACTGAGGGTATATTGGTAAATCATCCTCAAGTTAGATATAGCCTGAAGATCTAAGTTTGCTAGAGCTTGGCCTGCATTGAAATGCACTGGCAAATATTCTGGAGAGGGAAAAGGAGGGAAGGAGTGACTTGCCTGGCATCTGACTATGCTGTGCCTGGCTCCAACCAGGGCTATTTTGTCATGAACATCATATTCATCCAAACCTTTAAATGTTACACTCTTGACTTCATTTTATATGAATGTGCATAAAATGAGGAAAATAATCTCTTAGGGTAATAAAGATAGCTTTGTAATAAGGACTTTCCATATCCATTGCACATGATCCATAGTTGTCACTATGTTGCTGTTTATAATTCTGTTGCTCATCTATTTCTGACTCTCTGAGCATATCCATCTCGCCACTGAAGGCCACAAGGCTTCAGGATTTTAACTCCCTCTCTCTCCCCACTCCCATGCTTTACTTGTTACACTGCCCAGAAAGAAACTCCTATCAGTGGGAGCCTCAGAAACTCAAGGGACAGGCTTATTTTGGTAACTTTAATTTGTAACTCCCTTTGCATTCATCACAAAAAAGATCTCATCACAAAAGGGCCTGAATTTCCCCCTCTTGCTGGTTTGCAAAGAAGCCATTTCCTCTCCTATTTCTTCCAAGGCACAGAAAGCTCCTTATGTTTCTATGATCAGATAAAATCTGTATCGATGTTTCTTTTCTTCTGGGTGTATTTCACTTCGAGGTATGAAGATTTAAGCTATCAGGGCAAGGCTGTGTGTTTGCAGTTTCTCTGTTTTAGTAAACAAAAACTTCCTTGGGAAAGGAGAGCACATATTTTCCACATCTTTTTCATTTTCAGATGATACATGCTCATTAAAAATAATTTGGAAAAATACATAGGAATAAAATGAAGAAAAATTAAAGTAATGATTTCTATAATTTAAATTCAGTCATCAAAAATTATTTTATTTTTTACTCTCTTTTTCCCTGAGGATATATATATATATATTAAACATGCCATAATCATACTTTCTATATAAATTTTGTATTTATTTCAAAATCTAACCTAAGAATTTTATAGTAATTACATATACCTTATAGAAATTTTTACTTTTCCTGAAGAGGAATAGCTCATTTAACCTAAATATCCAATAAGAGTGTTATTATTGCTATTTACTTTTTATGCCCCCAAAATTAATCTAAATGAATGAGTCCATAAATAATGAATAAATAAATGAAAGCTCAAATCAGTAAATACACTTATGTTTATTTTATGAAAATTTTCAAATACATGAATGTAAACAGAGTACTGTAACTAACTCCTGTACAGTGACTGACTCAGGACCTATCAGTTTCCTGCTATACCACAAAGTTATTTTGAAGCAACTCCAGACATCATGGCATTTAATTCATTACTATTTCAGGCTCATCAGGACATATTTACATGTTAATGTTCAAACATTCAGATAAATAATTTTAATCATTGTATACAGCAGTATTTTTCCTTCTTATTTACATATTTTCTAATGTGTAACGGTTGATTATAAAATCTCATTTGTGTGTTTCATAATATTCTTAGGCACATCTGTAAGCCAATAGGCAGTTTGGTTGACTAGAGAGACATTTCACAGACTTGGCTAGGTTTCTTGGGGGAAAGAACTGTCTTTCTTTTGGTACTTCTTTAACTTGACTCAAATTTAAGATGAGAATTATCATGCCAAACCTGTGTTGCCTTAATTATACTCGTTAGTAGACATATGCATGTATGTGTACAATTCTTTGTCTGAGATAAAAGGAAAATGTAGTCTTCTGACTATTGAGGAGTCTTCTGATTACTACAGTCTTCCTGCAGCCAAACCATACTAAATATAACAAACATACTTAAATCAAATGTACTGCGTACTCAAAAATTTATAGTTTTTAAATTTATTGATAGAAATGAAAAATATGTATCGGGTACATGGAACTTTTAGGAAGTCTGTAAAGAGGGGAATTATATAATAATAGTCTGAGTTGTATTCTTTAAAAAACACCATGTTTGAGGAGAAGGAGAAAGTGCATGGTAGAACAATGCCTGAGTATATCACGCTAGTGTGTTCTTATAATGTTTTAGAGGACCCTATATATAGCCAGCTTGCCATGGCTAAACCAGGTCTTTCACACAAAGAACTCCACAGATGAGGAATTCTCTGTTCAAATGAGGCTCTTTGTAAAAAACCTTTCTGCAGAATTTGGTCTTGTCTCACTGTCTTTGAATTGTAGGTCAGTGACTATTCAGTAGCAATGTGTTGTCCAACAGGTGTATTACACTCATCAAAAATTCAGGATGTGAGTAACTAAGTAACATACTGCCTTGGTATAAACTGAATTTATGTGTTACTCTGGTCTATTTAATCTTAGCAGCACATTTTCCATTGGCCTCGAAAGTTGAGTAGCTAGAATATTGATGTGTCTAACCCTTGGGGAAGTAAAAAAAGAGCTTCTCCACCACACTAAATCTCTAGAAAAATATGACGGTTTACAGTATGGACACATACAAAATATTTTCAGCAAAAGCTGGTAGAGAAAAGCACAAGGAAAAAAAAGAAAGTAATAACACAAGCAATAAACTATCCCAAGCAAACAGAGAGCATCTGTAAAATTTGGTAGACTGAATGATATAAACAATACAAACATTTTTTTTTCTTTTCAGTTTTTATTCCCCCTTATTCTTCTAACCATTTTTGTCTATCCTTTACCCTGATTCAGCATCACCATCATTAAAATATCAGCAAAAGGTCAGAAATATATGAATTCTTGGCATTCAGGAAGGTATCACAAGGAAAGATAGGTAGGAGCTAATATTTTACTATTTTAAAGCTTCCAAGGTATTTTACTCCAAATGTCTATATGTAAAACAACTAAGCTTTTTATCTGTAAGATTAATATTATCAACAGAATGGCTAAAATAAAGGTATAATGCTCCTTTACTTCTTCATGCATTCATTTCTTATATGTGGTGTTGGATTGTGTGCCTTGTGTTATTAAACCTAGACTATTAACTGCCTTTTAAAGAAAATAGTTTGCTGTTCTGTTTAAAATAAATGATTCTTTCTACCTGTGCATTACACACTATATCCAAGTGAAACATCAAAACCTTATCATGATAATAGCAATAATAATAATAATAATAATAATAATAGATAGTATTTTCTTCTAGGTGTGTGTGAAAAACACCCATTTCCTTGGAGTTGGCCTATTTGGGATCCAGTATTTTTTCAATTGATATTACATTTGTGACTTTATGTATCCTCAAACTGTTAAAAAAAAACCATTTCTTAGAATAAACTAGTAATCCACACCCACTACCTCCTCTTCCTCAGTAAGTTCAGAACAATAGTTGGATGATTCTATTTATTTAGAGCAGGGAATCCTTTTTAAGTACCCTCACCAAGTCAGAATTTTCATTTTAGATTTAAAGAATCTGATATTCACAAAATTAAGAAATAATAATAATAATAAAAAAGCTTCTTCAGTCATCAGGTCTCTGTTCCATGGAGCTAGGATGTTTTCTGGTTAAATTGTATTGCACATGTAACACATCATCATGCTCTATTACTACTCGGATAAGAATCAAGACATTTCCTCACTGAGGTAACTGCAGTGACTCCACTTCCCTTGCAGTGGTGAAGGAGGAATGAAAATCCCAATCAAGGCAGATATTCAAGGAAATGATTTTGTAGCCAGCTCATCCCTTACATGGTAGAATGCTGAGGAGAAATGTTCATATTTTCCTCTTTAACTACAGTCTATAGTGTGTAGGATATAATTTGAAGATGGTGTTTTCTTTGGGCATTCTTTCATAGGAGTACTAGATCCGTTGAGGCCTGGGTCTGTGTTCTGTCTTCCACCATTAAAAAATTTCTGAACATGCTGCTGATGTAGACCTTTTGGTCAAAAGTAATTTGCTTTCTTCATAGTTGATGGCCACCCTGTGAATCAACCTAATATACTTGTGGTATGGGGATCTGTAACCTCTGAATACTAAGTTCAAAGACTCTAGTAATTAATTATTTAAAGACATTTTAGCCCTTAACTATTTCTTTCTTTGTCCACAAACAAGTTGATTGGTTAATCATGCCTTTGTTTATTTTTATTGTTTTTGCTGTACACATTGCACATAAAACAGTTTCAAAAGAGGAAAGGCTGTTTATAAGAGGTAATTACAATGGCAAAATTGTACTTTCTTTAGCTGTTCTCATTTTCTCGTGTTTGATTACATCAAGACCTGCACTCTAGGAAGTGTATTTCAGATTTGCTAGGAAAATGATAGAGGAGAAAAATAAACTTAGTTTTATAGAGTAATGTCAAATGCAACTTGACACAATTACATATATCAACAATATCGTCAAATCCTATTCTTCCTCTCAAGCAAGACATTGATTTCTGTTCATCCTTTGGTAATAAGAAAGAAACAGAAACAACTTTTGAGGCCCTTGGAGAACCAAGCTTTTACCAGAACATGAAGGGCCTAGTGGCTTTGGGAGCCTAAATTATTTCTGAATGTTTTATCTAGCCTTTCCAAGAGTCAGAACCCACACACAATGTTCTCTGATCAAATAAAAACCCAATGCCTAAGTGGATCTTTAGATCATCTCCAGGTCATTGTTTCAACAAACTTTTATTGATTTATCTATTATTATTTTAGGAAATTTTGTGACAGATAAATCATTTCTTTTTATGCACTTGCTGTTTCATTTTTTAAATTTAGTTTTTATTATTTTTCATTTAAGCAAGGGAAAATCTCCTGATGGATTGCTAAGAGCTCTGTGCATATTTGCATGTAGCCAAAGATTCTGTCCCTTGCAGGAAATCTGGTTGTCAACCAGTGATCTTGCCTTTGTCTTTTCTCATAGTTCTGCCTGTGGCGCCTGTCACTAGCAGTCAAATAAGGACAATTTTACCATTCTCTCCTGCTGCTCTAATTTTTTTTAGTGCCGGTACATGAATTTGTTATTCTTTATAATTCCCTTTGAAGTTGGAAATCCAAGGGGAATCTAAAACCGACCAGATGTTTCTGCTGCTGGAGAGGAAAAGAGTAAGGATTAAGTTTAACAAAAACTTGGTCTCTAGGAAAAAAAAAATAATTTCGGCTGGAAATCATCTTTAAATGCATTCATTTGCTATTTATCTGTTGGTTAATTTACATTTGCTGGTACTTTGTAGGCAATATCACCTATCAATTTACTCTGGAGGAAATTCATAAATTTTGTGAACAAATATGTTCCTGTTGTGGTTTGCTCAGAACTATTTCCCTTGAGTTTCAGCTATATGACTCTGCATACTCTGCTCACAAGCTTTGTAATGAGGTCTTTCTGATGTTATTGCTGATGTTGTCACTTTTAGATCACTATCACGTCACATTAAATTCTATAAACTGTTTCAAGAGAGTGGGGTCATTGTCACTGTCATTAGGGAGGGGAGGAAAGAAGACCTGCTAAATAAAATGATTTGATTAGCGTTTCTGGAGAATTTCTTTCTCCTTATTAAAGATATGTAGATCAAAACAAGAAAGAGGAGCTGGGGTTTTGGCTTAGCGTTACAGCGCTTGTCTAGCACGTGCGAGGCGCTGGGTTTGATCCTCAGCACCACATAAAAATAAATAAATAAATAAAATGAAGGCATTGTGTCCAACTACAACTTTAAAAAAATATTTAAAAAAAAAAGAATGAGAGTGATGAAGACCTTGAGGGAAAAAGGAAAGTCTTGTGGTCTTCAAGGATTCAGATGATGTTGCAGTGTGAATAAACAAGTTTGGGGAATGAAAAATGATAGAGAAATGTATGTATATTAAAACACAATAGAGAAAAGGAAATCTGTGAGACATTTTGGGATTCTCAAAAATAGATACCCAAAGCCTCAGGTCCCATTCATACACAAGGAAGGAATGATTAAATCAAAAAACTGGAGAATGTTTCCTTGGTTTGTTTAATCCTTCACAGACGCCTTGGAGAGAGGAGAGGAATGTTTTATTTGCTCATTTCCTGCACAACATCTCTCACACTATCCTCTCCGTGACTCTGGATTCCCCAGACTTCTCTAGGTTTCCAGGAAGGCAGAGATGTCTAAATAACTGCTTTGTACCCCTTACCTTGCTTAGTGGATTAAACATTTGGAAACATTTCCCACGTCTCACAAGGGATGAATACTCACCACTCAGTGTTTCTATTACCCTGTCCTATCTTTTTTTTTTAAATAGAAAGTCTGAGTCCTCAGTAATTATATTAAGCTTCTTAAGCCACACATATCAATTGCATGTACCATTTTAAGCATTTTTTTCAGCCTTTCGAAAGAGAGTAGAGGAAAAGACAGAGAGAAATCACTTAGCAGCAGATTCACTTATTTTAAGCAGCTTTCCCCATTTTAAAATATAAAAAATTCAGGTCTTGGAACATTGGGTGATTTGAATGTTCTGAAAGGATTTGAGAAAAGATTTAAAAAAGAAAATCATACGTTCTACATTCAGGGACCTGGATTTTTCATTTAGTCCTTAAAAACAAATTGAAATAAGGGAGTTCTCAACCTAAATGGTTTCTCTTCTTCCTTTTCATTTATTTATTTATTATTATTACTATTCATGTTTGTCAAAGCAGATGGTATGAAAAGCATTTATGTTGGTCTCACTGCTGACAGAGCTTAACCTAATAATCCAAGACTTGGAACTCAGTGTTTCAATAAAGGAAACACTGTTTGAGGTATTTTCCATTCAAACCAGCATCAAAAGTTTTTAATTAACACCATCAAAAATTAATGGGCTGAATGCAAGACAGGGTTCCAACATACCCCACTACCAGGAACAAGACAGCAAGTGGAATCCATTGTGTATGTTTGTGTTTTATAATGTATTTTTATTTACTTATTGAAGCAGAGTCCCAGCTGCACATTGCATGGCAGAGCCACTAGAGTGAAACCTGCGGAGGGCTGCTTCACTCCAGCAGTTTCATTTTGCTCACTGATTATTGTCCTGAGTTCTTTGTGATTGTAATTGGTTAGAAAGTTTGAAATTAGCAAGTCCTTGTCAGCCCATGAAAGCTTTGAAATCACAAGTCTTGATACAGCTATCAAGCCTGCTGAAGCCTAATGGCTTGCAGGGCTGAGAGCCTCCAGAGCAGTGAGCTTCTCAGTTCAGGCTGTACCCCTTCACCATTCACCACCATTCGAAGGGCCTTGTCTTGGACGGGGCCTTTGTCTGGGCCCTTTCTTTTCCAGCACTGAAGCTTATTGCAGGGTGAACAGATTTTGGACTGACTAATGCAGATGGGAGGCATTGGGAAATGAGAGCAAATGGGAGAAAGACTGAAGTAGATGATCTAGGGAATAAGGAGGAAGGAGAAAGGGAAGAAAGGACCTAAAAGAAAAAGGAAGCAGGGTATAGGATGGAAAGAGCTTTGTAAATATTGACATTTGATTTCTGTCCTATTGAGTTTGATATCTCAGGATAGGAGATGGGACTCACTGATGAACTTAAATGGCCCCTGAAGCTCTTTATTATTATTATGACTTTTTTTTTAGGTTTTCTTTATTTCCTTTTTTAAAAAGACTTTCCCACTCATTGTCATAAGGAAGCCACATATATTCATACAAGAAGGTGTAACCTACCCAATGCTGTCTTCATCACATTTTTAGGGATTAATAATACAATCATTTCCTTTATACTTTATAGTAGAAGAATGAGGAGTTCATCAACTCTTCTTCTGTCACCATAAAAGTATCTATTGTTCAGCCTGATGCTCTGACCCCCCAAAACAACATTGTCTAGAAAACTTATCTGCTGGCTTGGTGAGTTACAAAATAAAGCTGCCTTCCTGCAATAGCAACACAGGAGTTGCTTGAGCAGGGATTTCCAAAGTAGAAATTGTCAGCAGTGATGAAATGTTTAGAGAAGCTTAAAAGTCTTAATAACGTTCTAGAAAATGGACTCCATGTTGATAGCTTTCAAGCTTAATACATTTAGGTGCAACCCTTAAATGGTTTCAGTTTTTCCTCTGCTTTAATAAAAACAAAACAAAAAAATACAAACTAAAAAGCTCATTGCCATGAATTCAGAATTTCAGGAAATTTTTCAATAGGCCCAATCATGGCAGAATGATGCAAAAATGTATCACCATTTTTGGAAATGTTCCTTAAAGCTGTTCAAACATTTCTTCCTAGAAACACAGGAAGACTAATAAATATAGGACTTCTTGAGAATAACAATTGGTGAATGAATGTCAGGATTTTCCTAAGAACTTCATTTCTTAGCTGAACAGTGTCAGAATTTACTTCCTGCAGAAGTCAGAGACACCTTTTGTAGAATATAATTCAGTCAAGAAGATGGCAGTCTTTTTTTCCTTAAACCAGCCTGTGATGGTGCTACATACATCCAATTGCATATTATACTCCTACTAGACCTTTATAGGCTATTCTGGCATAAGAATTTGATGCTCCTGGCATAGTCTCTCAGTTCCCCTCTAATTTCAGCAGCCCCTGAAGCAATTCTCTGTTATCTCAGATTCCTAACTGATATATGTTTCCATGCACTGTACCCCAGGTGTATGGCATCTTTTCAGTGCTATGAGAGCTCATAAGTCAATAGTGGGTAGAGAAGGAGGATCTAGAAAAGTGGAAGTTACTGTCCATTTGTTTTGGAAGGAAATCTCTGAGGCATTTGTTACAAGACTCAGAGATTTTAGGAGAATTAAGCCCTAGTTGCTACACTGGATGCTTATTGACACATCCTTATTATAGCTTTTCCTCTTTTCTGACTCAATCTCCCTACTCACTCCTGTCTTCTGAATTCACCTTTTGAATTACTACCTGCACTCAGCTCTTTGTCTGAAACTTCTTGGGAGGGAACACCAAAGGAGCTAAGTATTCAGGTTTGTTTGTTTATTTATATCAGTTACTTCATAGCACCTTCATCTTTACTATTTACTACTCCTAGTGAATTATTGCCCATTAGAAGCCTGGTTCCCAAGGATAGATAGCCCATTTGCTCACCTCAATTGTTATAACATTTGGAAAGAGAAACAGCATTTTACTCATCTATAGTCTCCTGAATCTAGCACTGTCCTGACACATAGTAAGTGCTCAATTGTTTGATGGAAGAATGAATAGATGCATACATAGTCTCTAAACCAATGATTTTTTTATAATAATAAGTAACATTGTTGTGTTATTAATCAGTTGTGAAATGTGTTACAAGCATTTTTACTAGAAATAATTTCTGAAGTATGTGCATATGGGTTACTCTTTTAAAACTTAAAACAGCAGCTGGGATTGTGGTTCAGTGGTAGAGCAGGTTCCCTAGCACTCGGGAGGCACTGGGTTTGATCCTTAGCACCACATACAAAAATAAATAAAGTCATTAAAAAAAAAAACTTAAAACAGCTAGGCACGGTGGCATACTCATATAATACCAGACTTTGGAGGCTGAGGAGGAGGATCGCAAGTTCAAATCCAGCCTCAGCAACTTAGCAAGGCATTGAGCAACTTAGTGAGATCCTGTCTCAACATATAAAAAGTGCTAGGGATGTGGCTCAGTGGTTAAGTGCCCCTGAGTTCAATCCCTGGTGCAAAAAAAAAAAAAAAAAAAAATACAAGATTATTTCTACAATAAAGCTACACTTACATATTTGCATTTTCTAATATGCCTTATGAGAGAAAATGGGTAAAACTTTAGTTCATACTCCAGAAATTACAAATGACCCTGGGTAAACCATGAGAATATGTTAAAATACATCAAGACAAGGAAAAAGAGGTTGGGAACTTATAGAGTCATAATGCTGGAATGATGGTGGTTTCCACCATTTGAAGTATCTAAATCAAATTCAATCTGAGTATTGCTATGATTGTATGAAGCTAACCTGGAATGACATGATGAATTCTTATTTGTACCTGTTTTCTAAGATGAATATATTATGCACTCTAGCCATAACTAGCACCAAGGAAGAGTCCACCTTCAATGAAACAGACTAATGAAGTTCCAGAATGCTTATGACAATGAGATATAGAAAGTTGAAAACTTTAAACATTAAATTTAAACTTATATTTAAATATTAAAATTAAAACTTTAAATTTTTTTAATGCTAACACTGGATATGTCGAGGTTATTTCCAGGGTGTGGGGACCAAGATGATCACCTTGACATCACAAGCATCCTCCTGTTTACATAATGTCTCTCTTTGGATTGAACAAGGAGAAGGATTAGAAATGTTCTGAGAAAGTCCCCTTAACTTTTTGAGTAGTTTATTTTGGTGCCAGGTTTGTATAAAAATACACGATGCTATGTGCTAGCTGTATTCTTCTGTGAAAAAATTTTTCCTCTTTTGCTTTTGAAAATTTTATCAATCCTTAATCCAGGAACATAAATTATTGATAATTTCAGAATTTGTCTTCCACCAAAGTATCTAAAAGTCTGCTCATTCCATGTCTAATATTCTGTTTGTCAAAGGAAGTCACTAAACTAAGCTCCAAGCCAGGAGACAGATGTTACCCCCACCCCTACCCCACCACACACACACGAACACATACTATCTTGAGAGTTACAGGAAAGTCATATGGTAAAGTGTATGGATGTAAAGTTCTATTATACAGAGCAAATAAAGAATTTCAGGAAACAATGAAATCTACCATATATGTATTGGTTTTGACTCAGAAACAAATGGTCTGAATGAACAACTTAAGAAGCATGATGTGGGATAGGAACTCTTCAGTAGAGGCTAACAGCACATTTGAAGTTAGCATCTCTAACCTCCTCCACAGACTTTCTTCTTGGATTACTTTTTAATTCCTCAATAATGATAACCAGTGAATAGAAAATAGGTGTCAGAGAAAACACAGAAGCAGAATGGCAGAATGGTTAAACTCTGTGGCCTTCAGTCTGTGAAGTCCATCCTCACAGCTGCTAACTAGCTTTGCTACTTTGTGAAAGTTTGTCTTCCCTTTGGCTTCCTTTCTCTGCTAGAAAGTCATAATGATGATAACAACAACACTGTCCTTCAAAAGATTTTTGTAAGGAGTGAGTGAGTGAATATGTGCAAACTGTTTAGAATAGTAGTAAGTACTCGATAAATGATAGCTATGATTGTCTATCTTTCAAAGTCTAAAGTTCTACTTCCCCATTAGCCCTTCCATTAAAATACAAATCCATATTGGGTTTAACTTCAGTGTACAAGTGGGATCTAAGAACAGGCAAGGTACTATAAATTCAAAAAAATTATGATTTTACATTTTTTAATCCTACTTCCCCAGCTTCCTAATAATGTGGCCCTTGAGAATTTAGTCAGTATTCTCAGACTCAGCTACGTTTTTCTTTAATGTGAATAAACATGAGCCATCATAGTATCTTATGAGGATTTAAATGAGAAAATACATGTTTGAAATCTTCTACCTTGCCTAGACACTCAATTTATCTTTAAATGTTTGTTAGGTGTTTATCCCTTTCATTGCTATTTAATTGCTTTGTTTTAGCACCAATTATGGTTAAGCAGGCTATGCATATGTTTTGTTAGTACTGGAGGCATACACTTGTGTAAGACTATCAATAAATACCTAAAGACTATATGGTGGCAGTGATGCTAAGTAGTGAGCTGGTACATTTCTCAGGTTTCTCAGTTTATGACCAGTTTTCCTGACTCTAGCATGATCTGTACTTTGTATGTACATGTACCCATTATTTGTTTTATTCAATAACAGCCATTGTCATACAACAGATTTTGCTTTATTATCCCATTGATTTAGGACTTTTATTTGGAAGAACAGAGAACATTTTTGTAAAGCAGCCTTTAGTTCCTTCTATAAGCATATAAAATTATTGAATGAATAAAAGTGAGGAGCAAATGACTGAATAACTCTCTCATTTATCTTACAGTTGCTGAGAATTGGTTATGGCAGAGTAATGTTTGAACATCATTACCTGCCAAGTCCATCAAAACACTGTGCTGATTTTCTTATTTTTGTTGGTAAAACTCAGAAGAACCATTCAAGGCCAATGCTATCAGATTGTTAACCATGTAGATTCTAGAAGGAGAAAGACTTGGAAACAAACAGCTTCAATATAACAGCAGAAGCTGTTATAGAATTATAGAAGAAAAGTCAAGGTGCTGTAGGAAATCAGAGGATATGGTTGATTTTAAGGCAATTGAGAGGGAAAACTTTGGAAAGGAAGTAACCTTTCAAATAGATATTGATGAATGAATAGGGTTTTTCAATTGGTGGAAAAAAGGTGAGTCAGTCTGGGCTGAGAGAACATCAAGAGAATAGGAGCTTGAAACTATGATCAAATCTGATGAGCTTTAGGAATGGTGAGGACACTAAGGGAGTAAAATATGGTAGAATTAAGTAGGAAATGAAGCTCTTCAGTTTTCAGGAGCGAATCATGGTCACGTCAGTGTGAAATTTATTGGTTAGTTAATGGGAATCACTAAAAATGTCTTTTAAAACTTAGAAAACAGTGACATGATCTAGTCTGTTTTCTAGAAACCAGATATTACTTTATTCCTGTAGGATTCCACTGGAGATATACTTTGAAGTATTAAACAATTCAACCCCATCTTTATAGGATAGACATTTTAGTCAGTGAAAGAATGTGTAAGCTTTATATTACTGTGACAAAATACCTGAGAAAATCAACTTAAAGCAGGAAAGATTTCTTTTGGCTCACAGTTTCTGAGGTTTCAGTCCATGGTAAGCTGACTCCATTACTTTTAGGCCTGTTGGAGAGGTAGAACATCATGGTAGGAGCTGTGGTGGAGCAAAACTGCTCACCTCATCATGGTGGCCAGGAAATAGAGAGAGGAAATGAGGAGGGGGCCTGAGACAAAATAAGTCTTCAAAGGCTTCCAGTGTCCTACTTTCTCCAACTAGGCTATATCCCTTGAAGTTTCCACCACCTCTCATTAACACCACCAGCTATGGAAGAAGCATTTAACACATGAGCCTTTGGGGGGCATTATAGATCCAAACTATAGCCAAGATGTACTATATCTAAAATGAATTCAACACTAACATTACCTTTCTAAAACAGAAAAAAGAAAATGCCCAAGGTTTAATCCCCAGCACCAACCACCAAAGAAATAAACAAAAAAAAATTGATCATATCATTCCTCATATTAAAAATATTTTATAAGAATATACAATAAGATCTAGTCTTTGTTTTATTTTATTATAAATGGACTTTTATCATTTTTGAGACAAAAATTTACCTATCCTACAGAGTTATTAAGAAGTGGCTCATGTGAAACACCTCATACATTGTCTACATGGATGATAGGGTCTCAACTCATGATTATTATCATTTTATTATTTTGTCTCTGTTCTCTCTCACTAGTCCTAACTACACCCTCAATACTATTTTTCAGACTGAATTTATAGTTCTCTGTAATTTGGTCATCGATTTTAATGCCTAGTATATAGTAGGTATGTAATAAATGTGTCTTTAATGAATTTATAAATTATGTTAACTTTCTAAAATCATTTTTAAGCTCATGTATTCCAGATAAATACAAATAATCTTTGTAATTTCACCGTAAATTTCACATAATTTGGACTTTAACAGAATTTCAGAAGTTTTCTTTTATTGCAAGTCCTTCCTTTTGAAATTATTTACTCAACACAACTTATGTAAGATATAAGGATTCTGTAGAATGTACCTGAAAACTACAGACATACTTTGAAATTATCCACTCCAGATGCTTAAATAGATATTGTTTAAAATTACAGACAACATACCACTCATCCCATCAGTGAATAAGTGAAGGAGCCCCTAACAGGATCTGATAGTTGACTGGAGAGGTGATTATGACAATGGCTAAGGTATCCCAGACCCTTGAACGTTTTCTCTGCTTAAAAAGCAGTCTTGACTTTTTCTAAGTTCTGTGTGTTCATTTTTAAACTCCTTTTTTTTAAAAAAATGAAAACAGTTTTCAGAGTGACGCTGATATTAGTTGATGATGCCAATGAACCAATGAAGACAGTATTTTTAAGTTGAATATGTTTTTATTTTCTTGTTTGTTAATTTTTAAAGCCAATCCAAACGTGAAGAAAAAAATCAAATTTTGCCAATTTGAAAAGAACAAAAACAGCTAAAACCTTCTTTTAAAATTTCTAAGCTATTATGAGAGTATTGCAGACAAAAGATTGTACAGAAAGAATTTTTTAAAAAAAAAATCAGGTTGCTTTGCCTCTCTTTAGTCACTTCAAAAGTCTTTGTCAGATATGAAAAAGAAATATACTCAAAATGAATAGTAAATATAATTAAAACAGTTCCTTGCCTTGACATATAAGCTTCTTATGGGCAAAAATCTGTATAAAAAATTTCATACCATAAAATAGGGGCTTAAAAAAAGAAATAAGAAAGAGTGGGCAGGGAAAGGAAGATGTTTGATTTTTGTAAGAGTAGACATAAAAATGATAGTAAATGAAATGACATTAAATCCTTAATTGCTTTTGAGGAAAAAGTTTTAGATTCATAGTATTTTTTTTTTTAATTCCCAGGACTTGGAATGTGTCTGGCTTACAATAGTCTCTTTTTAAAAGTTAACTAATAAATATAAGATATTGAATAGGCCACCTTAATTTGTTGTAAGCACAGATTTTATGGTGACAGAAATAATTAAGAATTTGATTGATTCATCATCAAACCAAATATTTATTGAATAACTACCATAAATTCATTTTTTAGCAGCTATTATGAGGTTGAGTTTAAGGAATCACATTTTTTAACACTTATCAGCCCAGTGACATCTCTGAACCTCTATTTCCTGCTGCGTAAAGTGGTGATTATTAGAGTCTACTAAGTCCAAGACTGGTAGGGAGAAATATAGGAAATAATGCCATAATGTACTTAGCAGAGTTCCTGGCATGTAGTAAATGCTTACTAAATTTTAGATATCTATGTAAATATTATATTATTCATAATATTATAAATAAATATAAGTATTGCCTGATAGAGTTGTGATAAAGATGAAAGTAATTAATACATTATTGTGCTGATACCTAAGAATTCAACAATATATTGAACATTTGGCAAGCCTTACACTAAACAATAAGGAAACATATTGTTAGATTTTCAAAGAAGAAATGTAGTCTAACTGGGGAAGGTATTATATGTATTAAGAGATAAAAATCAGTAATAATGAAATTAAAGTGTATTAATCGTTAATCTTACATTGAGCTCTAACATGCATTATCTCATTTAACACAACACCTACATGAAATTTGTGTTACTATTCCTATTTTACACAAGAGAAAACTCAGGCATAGAGGAGTTAAACACTGCTAATATCTGGAGCTTAACTTTTATATATATCTGACTCCAGAGCATGAGTTTTAACTACTATATTATTCAAAGTAAGCTATATGCTAACAAGTGTATGTAAGTGTTCAGAAGAAAATAATGGACACCACAAGCTAATCAGCTGGGAAGAGCTTCAGGGATGTAAGGAAGCCAAGATCTTCAAGGATCCAAATATAGTAGGTCCCCCTTTATCTGTGCTATTGTTTTCTGTAATTTCAGTTATCAGGAAATATTAAATGAGAAATCCATAAATTTTTGATTGTATACTATTCTGGGTAATGTGATGAAATCTTATCCTGCTTCACTGTGCCCTGTCTAGGAAGTGCTTTGCCCAGCGCATCCATGCTACCTACTTGTTAGTCACTTAGTAGCTCTCTGGCTATCAGATCAACAATATTGGTACTCAGTGCTCATATTCAAGTAAAACTTACTTAATAAGGGACCCAAAGAACAAAAGTAGTGATGCTGGCAATTCAGATATTCCAAGAGAAGCCATAAAGTGATTCCTTTAAGTGAAAGTTTATCATAGGTAGGTACATATAAGGGGAAAAGAGTAGTATATATAGGGTTTAGCACATTCAGTAGTTTCAGCTATCCCCTGAGGGTTTTGGAGCATAAAAGGTGAAGGGGACTTTTCCTTTTATACAGATAAAGGGGACTGCTTACTGTGTTCATCATGTTGCAGAGGCTGGCTTCCTGGGCTTGCACCTGTTCCCCCATGTTCTCATTGTGTGCTTGAGCAAATTTCTAATCCTTCTGTGCCTTTATTTCTTCATCAATAAAATGGGAGCAATAATAGTATAAGCTGGCAGAGTGTTATAACGTTTTAATGAATTAATGCATGCAATTACCATGGTACCTAGGATATCTAAGAGTTAAAAGATAGTTGACATTAATATTATCATTTCATTGCTAATTTTGTTATTATTAGTGACCAAAATACTTTGAGCTTTTTTTCCTTCTTGAGTTACATTTGAAATTTAAAGAGAATCTAATATGTCAAGATTTGGATCTCACTAGCACACTTAAAGCATAGTTTTTCTTCTTTCAACCTAAGAACTATGCTTCAGCCTATCGTGATGGAAAACACCTTATGTCAGAGGATTCTATTGTATACTTAGGTGAAAGGAATTCAGTAAGAGAATATGTTTGGTAGCTTCATGTGATTTTTCAATTTCCCTTTGTGACTGTCATTGATATTTCCCAGTTAGCCTTCTTATAAAAACAGTAATGTCAAGTAAAAAATTATTGTAATTTTTACTTCTTCTGGACACATAAAGAATTATTTTTAAAAGATGCCCACAGAGGCTTTAAAACAGAATGTTGGGAATGCTAAGCCGTAGTTGTACTGTCACATTTAGTCCCTTTAATTCAAGGAACTGTAATGTGCTTAGTAGCTAAGTGTGTAGAAATCTCCCCCCAAAAAGTACAGTAAACCTTATTCGTGAGAAGAATATGATAATATTCATTGACAGGGGAACTACAAGGAGCAATTATCCCAAGCTGTGTCTTTCAGACAATGCTGTCAGTTTCTCCACTTTGATGAGTACAGCTGGGTTTGTGATGCAAGGGCAAGAAATTCCAATGTGACTAGAAGACCAGGGCATTGGCTTTGGTATTAGAGATACAGAAGAAAAACTATCTGCCAAGAAAGATGGCTTTTTAAAATGTTTTTAATAAAAATTATTATGGAAGCACTTAAGTGGATGTGCTCTCTGCTAGTGACCCCCACAGAAGCAGTTTATCAGATGCCCATTTGCTTCTTTCTCTCTCACAGATCCTTTAAAGCCAGAAAACTCTACCAGAACACCCATATTTTTGTATTTTTGATGTGTGTGTTTATGCATATACATCATATTTGGAATACTTTTCAGTGTTAAGTATTATGTATCCCATGCCAGATTTCTATAAACCAAGACACTTCTAATCTTTACTATTTCAAGCAAAGTAAATCAGTTACAGCTGTGGCTTTTTTATTTTCCCACTTCATTCTTTTATATATTCATTCATCACCAAACCTAATAGACAGGTTAAAGTTTAGTTTTCGATTTTATACGATAATTTGAGTTATACTGATTAACTTTATTTCCTAATACTCGTTCATGTTGGTTTACACCTGTTTTTACTCATTCAAGACTGGATTTTTAAAAATTAAGTCTTTGGAGCTAGGAGTTAATAATTTAAAATAGAGCAAGGTACCACATGCTTTTGTGGTTTTGTTTTCTTTCCCTTTAAAAATACTTAACTGCAAACGTTACTGCATGGAAATACAGTACCTCCTTACACACACACCGAGACTATTTTGTATGTGAGCTATGAAACAACTAGAATTAAAACTTGTCCAAGGCCCCAAAGCCTGTTCTTTACAAAAGAACCTTTCTTGCCGGATTGTTAGAAAGTGTTTTGAATGATGCATAACTAAGTAGAGTAACTAAACAATTGCTTTTGAGCATCTGGAGCTTTCCCATTAAGATTTCTATAGCCTTTTCTTTTGCTTTTCGTGGTTTAAGAAATGATTCACATTCAGTATATGAAAGTTCTGGGTTCAGCCCCTTGAGATTTTGGTAGAAGGATCTCCATGGAACTAATAAATAAATAAAACAAATAATGTAAGAACTGAGGACAGCTGAACACATGTGAGTTTATGTACTAACATCTTTTCTTCCTGGAGAGAAAAGGTATCTCTCGTACTTTTTAGTTTAGTTTCCTAAATGCAGATTTAAAAATACACCCAGTTTTCTTAGCGTGCATTTCTTAGGGTATATACCTGGGAAGCCAAATTGATTATAAACAACTAATTCAAACACTACCTGGAACTTCATTCTTCAGACAGAAAAAGCATTATCTACTATAGGAGTAAATTATGAACATATTTCAACTAAGCAAAAGCATTAGTCAAGTTTTTTAATATTGCTAAATTTTAGATGTTGCACTGATGAGATATTTTCCATACAAATAGAAGAGCAAAGTATATAAAACCTCAGGACTTGTGGCTGAGTTAGAATTACAATGCAGCTGTCATTTTTGCATTTCCTGGCTTTCATAAAACATTACTGTGATCCTCTGTCATTTAAATCAGTTGAGAACATGGATTTATCTTAATTTTCACCCTTTGTTTCCCCTTTTTGTGATAACAGTTATGAGATATGATGATGTAAAGTGTTTCTACTTATAATGGTTTCAGCCTTGTCCCTTGGCAGCCTAAATCTTCTGGCTAATTCACTGATAAGTTAAATAGTCGAGGTTATTATTATTATAATTATTATTTTACATTTATATAGCACTTTCCTCCAAGGGGTTCAAGGCATTTTACACACAGTAAATTACCAAATAGGAATTAATCCTTATATCACCCTGTGGGGTTAGGCACAGTTACATAAATGAAATTCTACAGAAATCTCACCTCTGCTGCAACTCTCTGCTCTTGTCCTAGCCCCCACTGAACCTGTCCTGCCTACCTGAAGATAAAGTGGAATGCTGGTAGGGAATGGCTAGAAGCAAGATCTTTGGAAAAATGATCCTGTGTCCTTGCTTTAAGTGCTTTGAGTTACCTGCAGAGTAATGCTAATGGGAGCAGGTAGACATATGTGTTGATGTGCAGATCAAAAGTCAGTTCTGCTTCCTTATTTTATTTAGTCTGACACAGGACAAGTGAAGATATAGTCCTAAAACTTTTATGTGTACAAAAATCACTAAGAAGTATATTTAAAATGCAGTTTCCAAGACTTTCTAGCCCATAGAGATTTCTTATGTAATAGGTCAGGAAAGGACCCTGTATTTTCACCCCAGGCCATTCCTACTCATGCTTTGAAAAATCTGAGCTAAGGAAGAATTGTTAACATATTCTATACATCCAAAAACAGTTGCTCAAGAAGGCAACAAGTCACACTATTTTGTTAGACCCTGAAACCAAATGTGAAAAGCCCAGAACCTGTAATCTTGTTATACTACCATGCTTCCAGGAAAGGCAAGTAGAGAAACAAATGAAACAAGGTTTAAATGTGAAGGAATGGAGAAAATAATTGAACATGCATGCGACTCACTGCCCTATTATGGACTGGCATCCCCTGGCTTCTTTGAAGACTTAAGTTGATTTGCGATGCCTGGGCATGAAACACCATCACCTGCAAAGCAGGTGAACTATTTCTTGAGCCTATTCCTAGGTTGCAGAGCCACCTTCTCCCTCTAGCTAACAAGTTCCTCAAGGAAATGTAACTCTCAGGATTTGTAACCTTACACAGGTAGAGTGTAAGGTTTAATTCTTCACTCTACCTCCCAACTGAGTTCTCTCTTTAATAAGCTTTCTGTTTACAGGATGGATCCCTTATGAGATGGAATGGGGCTTACTTTTTTTTTTTTTTAAAGATTCTTACTGCATTTCTAAGGGGAAAAAATTTAACAGGAAATGGTTATGAACAATTTAACTATTATTTTTCAATTGAATATTCCATTTGATGCAATTTCAGTCATTTTTCTCTTGAATTAATTTTTATTCAGTTTTCTTAAAAAATTGGGGCAAAGCATTATAGGAAAAACTGCACTCGGACATAATGGATCCAAATTTTTGTTCTTCTCTGAACTTCTTACTCAGAAGTGTGAGAATTCCATGGTGGGATTTAGAGGTGCTTGTGGGATTTATTTGGGGTTTTCAGAAACCAGAAAAACAGATACGTGGTATTACTAGTGGTAAAAATTCCCACACTCTGCGTAAACTTACCACACTCTTCAGTCAGTACTACTATAAATGGTGCTGAGAGAATTTCTATGCTCTTCCTTTTTTCAGAAGCATGTACTCCTTAGCTGCAGATACTAATTGTTGCTGTTCTAGTGGAACATTTTGAGAGTTTCTCTAGTATTCCTTTTTCTTGTTGGGAATTGTCTTCTGCCTCTGAGTCTTTCAACATTTTTTTTTCTAAATACTATGATTTTTCCCAGTCAATGAATAGCAGATTTTATTTAAAGAGTCTAACAATCTTGTAACAGTGAAGGGAACAGCATTTATTCATTGGCAGAGGTGGGGATGGTAACAATAAGGGGAATACTTTTGTAAAATATACTTGAAGTATCCTTATGAAAGTAATTTTGTATCCTCAGAATTGGCCTTTCAGAACTGTCAAGTTGATCCCTTGCAGATTGTTTCACATCCAAGTGGGTCAAGATTTTTCCAGAAGCTTAAACTACCTGGTTGGCCCCCCTTTAAAAAAGAAAAAAAGAATGTAAAACTATGATTCTAAATTTAAGTACAGAGCCTTCTTGAAGGGGGCCTATCAATTGAAAGCCCCTGAAGTGAAGGGCCCTTTCACAGGGCCAGAGCATTGCTGCTCTAATTAATTCACAGTGAATCCACCTCTGCATATCCTTATTTGGGGCTTTAAAGAAGCACTTTTAATAAATATTATTGTTTTATATAGTAACAAGATTATTTGAGGATAATGTTCTACTTTAAATGTGTAATCTTTAGGTTAAAAAATCAAAACATTGTGAAAATAATGGACAACTACTTACCAATAATCTAACCGATTCCTTGTAGTGTTCATCTTCATTTATTAAGACTAACATAATGCAGGTTAACAAATACCATTAGAGCAGACATCTCTGCGTGGAGCCTGGTGTTTCGAGCTATACTTGAGACAATAGACTGTGGCAGCAAAAAATGTCAAAAGTTCCTTGAAGTTTTTTGTAATGGGATGGTAACTGTATTATGAGACTAATAGAGAAACTAGAGTAGGTTGCATTGACCCATTGTCTCTTTTATTGTCTCTTTTCTCTTAGTTGGAAAATATGTAAGAGACATGGCTGCTCCACAGCATTTTGCCTCCACCACCCATCCTTACCATTAATATTTTTTCTTATTGTTCTTTAGTTAAGTGCATTAATCTTTCTCTCTAAAACAAGATTGTAAGTAAGCATCTTGAGAACAGAAATCAAAATTTTTTTGAATCTCTCACAATGCCAGAGCATTGTTGCTTCCTTTTCATTTTCTTTTCTCTTTTTCTGAAACTCTCCCTGTATCTAGGCCCAGAAATCATTTTTAGTGGTGATCTCCTGGTAGGAGGTGCTTAACTGTTTTGAATTGAACTGCTCTGAAAACTTAAACCTAGCTCTACCCTCCCTAACCCTATTCCTCTGATACTAGAACTCCCCCTTAAAGTAGCAGATGTTTTAGGGCTAAAATATAGACAGTTAAATGGAAAAATAGAGGGTAAAAGATATTGGCCTCTCAGAAATTTGTGAGATTCCATCCCCTGTGTGGCCAAGTCAGGTGTTGTACCTCTTTTTCCACTAAATAAGACATGTATCTATAGTGCCCACCTAAAAGCAATTTCAAAGGGTTCTATGTATAACAAAATAAAAGCCAATTTTTCTGCGGCCCTCAATACATTTTAAATTCTGATACCATTAACTGAAGTAAAATTCAAAAGCAAAAAGGTAACTGCAGAGAGATAAGTAACTCTGTGGCATCATCATACACTGGTGGTGTCCAAAAGCTCTCCTAAATGTCAGTTTCAGGCATCCTCTTTCATCAGGAAAATATGTGTTGCCTTTTTCAGGGAAACCCTTAAGAAAATAAAATGTCACATATTTGAATTTTAGCCATATTAATAATGATTTTCACAAGTTGGATTTTCTTGATTTTCAATTTCTTCCCTTGCATATATAACCAAATTCTTTAACAGTGAAGTGGTGCTAGTTTCAATGTTCACAGAATAGCTGTGCCTTATTTAAAACATATATTTCATACCTGTCTTAGAATTTATACTTTACTCCCCTAGCTAAAAATGACTTGTACAGAAATGGTCTGAAACTCATAGCTTTAGCCTGATTCACCCTCAGAGAGGAGTGATATTAGAAGTGTAGTGTTATATTCTGCACACATGAATGTTTATGATACATATGGAAAATTCTATGTGTGGAAAAAAAATATGTCTGAAAAAAAAGGACTTGTAACTTTTCATAACTCATTTGGGCTAGCTCTTTTTTTTTAATGTGTTCATTGCTTTTTATAAAGCGTTTCAAAATATCTCCATAACAGGATAATTTTACATAGTCCATGACTTCATATTTTAGACACACACTCCCTGCAATTCAAAAAGTTTGGATGGTTAAATAATGCAAAATCATCTGTTTGTATTATTTAGCATAACTAGCTACTGTATACAGATTTTTCTGGATAGATATTTGAAGTTATGTTCCCTCTAGGGCATATTTTTCAACTCAGACCATCCCATACGTTGGGTACCTTAAATATTCATGTGTTCCATAGTTTAGGGCCTGTAATTCTGGGACATCTGATTAGCAGAGTTTCTAAATAGCAGCAGTATTGATATTTTGGGTCTGATAATGCTTTGTTGACTTGGTAGTAAATAATTCTTGTGTATTGTCATCTATGTGACCTGTACCCAACTGAATTAGCAGACATTACTGGCATGAACATGAATTGTTGTTTTGTTGTTGTTGTTCACTTTCTTGTTTGCTTGTTGTTGTTTTCAGTAAAGTAGAGAAAAATTAAATCTGGCCTGCAGAAAGTCAGTAGTTCCCAGCTGAGAACAAAGCTAAGGTCTTCCCAAGAACTATGATGAGTTCTGTTTTTAAATGTCAAATTACATAGGTGGGCTTCAGAGTTTCCCTTAATAACTTTTGTTTTAGAGAAAGGATTCTAAGATTCTGCATAGATGTATTTTTCATACATTTTATTTATTGATTGGTCTACTTATGATGATCTTTCTGAAAGGCAGACCATGCCAGCACACTGCTATTGACTAAATTCCCCTTTCAACATTTACCTGCCTCAAATAGTTTAAGAGTTGATATTTTACCCTTAGCACTTCGCTGAAGAGAGACCTTGTGAAAACTAAAACCAACAGGTAAACCCATATGGGCTTTGAGGCAGAAAGATGGCAGTTACCCAAACAAGGCTTCAGATTTTAAAGGACCAGAGCCCAGAAATAAAAATTAGAGATTACTTGCCAAACAAAGAAACCAAAGCTCTGCTAAACTTTTGATTTCAACTACTTCCAAAGACTAAAAAAAACAATTTAATATTGACCATGAAACTCATTAATCCAGGGCAAGAGATGGTAGAGCCCTAGCCTAGCATGAGGAAGACCCTGGGTTCCCCAGCACTGGAAAGAAAGAAAGGAAAAGGAACCCATTAATCCTCATAGTAATCATAGGAGATAGATACTATTATTATTTCATTCTCACAGATGAGGAAACGGGGGGACTTAGAAGTAGCTAGCTCAAAGCCACAGCCTGTAAAAGGTGAAAGCCATATCATGTCACACTCTACAATTCATCATCCCTTCAAGTCCTTTAAATTATGTTAGAATTTAAGAGGAAATTGATATCCTAGATTTTAAGCATCTATGAATAGATACAAATGAAGAAAATAATCTACCCTTTAAATTTAAGGAAAGGGAATTGTCTGGGGAGAAAAGGAGAGTTCACATATTTAATATTCAGTTATGTTATAATTGCAATATGTAACTTAAAATATACACTACAGAATATTCATAGATATGTCATGTATGTTCATAGAATCTCAAAGTATTTTATAATCCCATTTTTATTTGAATGTTGAGAGATATTATTTTGGTCATAAGCATGATTGGCCTGCAACAGAGGATTCCTTCTCTTCATTAGGTGTCAGATAATGCTACCTCTAATTAATGAAATTTCCAGGAAACACAATAACTTTGATAATAAACAAATCAAATTTCATTATTTTCTTTCAAAAAGAATATTATTTCTCAGCACATTTTTATTATGCCCACTAATAAATTCTCATAGCTGGAATAGCAGTGAAAGAGCATTCTTGGCACTTAAATTTTTCTGAGCATCAATATTAGCTGGTCATTAAATACCTTTAATTTTAATTTATACTGTGATAGTATCCACTAAAGCTTTTATGTTGGTTTTTTTATTATTCAAACTTTTGTAACATAATGACAAAATGGTATCTCACTTTATATTCTCGCTTGTTGACTACAGGTGAGATTCCACTAAATCTATTGTAGAGGAGAAGTAAAGGGCTGGTCAGCTTAAGAAATACAGGATAACCCATTTTTTTCTAAATGTCTTTTGTTTTTGTGGTGTGATCCTGTTATGGTTAATATTATAATAAGTTGATTCAATCCACTGTTTGTCTTCAAGTCTAATGACACTGTGTTTCTAAAAATTATAAAATAATATATATATATATATATATATAATTATATATATTACTCATTGTTTTAAAATTATTTTATTTAAAATTATTCCATGCTTGAATCTAGCTAAGTAACTAATACACATTTGAAGAGGTATGATTACAGTTTAGGAGGGAAATTCAAACACATCTTTTAAAAAGTAGACAACTATTCATTTTATTAAAGTTTACACATTTCATACATAATCTATAATGTTATAGAAGCTGGCATTGCTTTCTGCAAATTTTTAAAAATTATCTTGCCTATTCTATATCTACTTTCAGAATTTACATTTCACAGGAAAAGGTTTTGGTAATATATCTGTAGCAAAGCATTGTTCTATGGAATTTCTATAGAACATGAATAAAATATAGAATATGAGACACCATATTCTCTATAGTCTGTTTCATTTCTTAAGAGAATGTCTTGGAAAATTTTTAAAAATAAAACCAATGGTTTTCACGTACTCAGGTGCTCTAAAACCCCTTTTAATATATTGACTCTTTGCTTACAAATGAAGGGAACACTGCTTTCTCTTTTATTTTAAGAAATCTTCAAACATTTACTGATCCCCAACATTGGTAAAATCACAGGATTAAAGAATCATTTTCCTAAATTCTGAACTTAGAGTTCTTGATAACTGAACCATGGTTGCCAAGTAAGATGATAGGTGGTTGAAACCTATCATCACTTACCCCAAATTTTTGTAAGCAAAGATCACACTTCTTTCTGTCTGAATATAAAAGGAAATAGTTAATCTTCATTGTTGCCAGGTGAATGAAATATATTCAGAGGAAATAGGCTACTTGTAGAAAGAAAGTCTAACAAGTATGTTAGAGTTCTTTCATGATGCTATAGAAATATTGTGATTTATAACAGAAGAACCGCTGTTAACTTGTAATATTTCTACTGAGGCAAGGGACATCAAACCGTTTCTTGTTTATGGAAAGCACATTATACTTCTTAAACAAGACAATGTGTTTGGGACTGATATAGCTTCACTCCAGGGAGCACTATGACCACTACTAAAATGACACAACCTCTTTGCTCCTCTCAGGGAGATAGACCCTAGGGTGAAGGGAAATTAATCAATACAAATGGGTGGGAAAGGGGACAGGATCAGGGTTGTGGATGTGTGGTCAGGGTAGATAACCTCCAGTGAAGATCAAAGAATACAAGGGACAAAGGAAGTTTGGGGTCTCTATAGGGTAGTCACAGTATCTAAAGGATCCAGTCTGAGCTTATAAAACTAGTACAGCTGGGGGAGGCACTTAATGAAAGTTTTTTGAGTGGATAAATTAGTGTAAATATCTAAAGTTCTAAGATCACTAGCTCAGATCGTGGGAAAGATTAGACATATTAGCAAGCTGCCATAGCAGCCAGTTGCTAAGACATGGCAGCATCAGTCCTGCTAAATAAAATGTATTGACAACCACATTCATTGGTATTTTCTCACTTTCAATGCATTGTTATGGTATCAGAAAATAATTTGTTCTCTACTAAATCTAGTTTGAATTATTTAATGACTGTCTCATTTAAGAGACCCTGGGCTATTATGTTTCTGGAACATAGTATTCTTGAGTACAGAGGGTTTTACTTAAGTACAAAGGGTGACATAAAGAAGTACAAATTTTATTTTTATTATTTCATTATTCTGAAGGCCTTTTTACCTTAAAGACTGTGACCTTCAAATCGCTTTTTGTTTAAGATTTTCAAGTATTCTTTTCATGTATTTTAATATTTTGGTTGTACTCATTTACATTACCACCTTTCTGCATCCTTGAACAAACACTGTGCCCTTTCAGTTTAATTTTTCTGTGCTCAGAAAATTTAATTCAGTCCACACATTTGGATAATTTATTGAAGGATTCTTGTTCAAGCTTGTTCTCCATTGTTTTTTTTTCAGCCCAAATTTAGTTGAGCTACTACTCTTTGCCAGGCAGTGTAAAAACTTAGGGTAAATGAATAATTTATAAGATTAGTAGTCAAAATTAGCACCATTACAGGTTCTTAAGTAATCCTGTGTCGTTTTGTATATTTACCACTGTCCATTATCTTTTACTTGCTCTAAACCTGTTTTCTTTCTTTTTCTGTGTGTATGACATTACACAAAAACTATAGCTACCTAGTTTTCTCACTTTTATCTCTGTACATTGAAGAAATAAAGCAACTATGCTGTGGCTCATAGATGCAATTGAACATAGTATATCTAGGTGTACGCTTACGTGTAGGTATGTGTAAGAGTATGTGTGTGTGGCAAGGGAGACGAATAATAGACCTATGAGAAATATTCCCAACTGATTCAGTTCAAGCTCCATTTCAGGAAAATGATACACAAATATAGCTTCTCTGTGTTGAGGGTGTCCTTTGTTCATTTTTATTAAAATGATTGGCTGCATAGTAACAGATTGGCATTGTACTCCTGTTATCGCTAAACTATAGTACTGTCTAATCCAGTTTTCCTTCTGGAGGTTGGTGTGTTTGCAGGCTCTTAGCTCTTTGGTTACTAGGAGTAATCCTAATGCTCTCTCTGAAGTATAATAAAGGTTTCCTTGTACTCCAGTTCACTGAAATGTTTGAGGAGGAGTCACCATAAGTAATGATGTTGCTTTATACTCACAGCACAACCACAAACTGAACTGAACAGTGGTTTAAATATCTCACGTTTTACAAGGGATCCTGAGAGATCACATGCAGCCTCCGGGAATGGCTGAAATGTTTAGGTTAATTGTCTAGATATGGAGTTCATGAGTCTCATGAACATTTACTTTAGAGTTGAAAAGAATTCCTAAAGTCACCAAATCACAGTTAAATGTCAGGGTAAACCATTTGGTTTTACTGGAAGAAAATTGGCATCCATTTAAAAAGCAAAGTCCTGTACTTAAGATGAAGAGTGATAACATATGCAAGAGCAGCATCCATGAAATCCATGAAGCCATTCCACTGTGGCCAGAAGCCCATGGTAGGCAGAGAAGAATTTGTGCAGCATCCATGAAGAAAAGCTTGCCTGTAATGTGACAGTAATTTTGGCCTCTGTAGAATTTGTTATATGTAGCTGTGCCTTCCTTTTCTAAGTTCACATTAGAGGCAAGTTTTTGTTTATTTTCAAGAGTAGAATACTCAAGGAATGGTCTCAAGCAGCAAATAGTTTTGGAAGCCAGGCAGAGTGAACTAATCTTTAATCTTTGGTTTATAAATGTGCCGTGATGCTCATGGAATGGCTGCTTTGACAATGAACCTTAACAAGGAATCAGAGTTTTGAGGATAAGAAGTTGAAATAGGTGAAAGAGAATAAGTGTGCTAAGAGCAAATGATATGCCTAAGAAGTAAACTTCTTCATGTAAAGTGAAATTATGCAAAACAGAGCTTGAAAATAATGAGGAGGGAGCCAACAAGCTATCTTAAAGAGAATATGTTGACATTAGGCCTCCATTTGGCTTTGACAAGGCTATTACTAAGTTCAGAGAGGGTGGGATTCACATCCCCAAAATCACATCTTTCTATCTTTATTTATGTGGAACAAAGATAGCAAGAAGACACATTTTTCTCTCTCATGCTAGACCTGTTTTTTTTTTTTTCTTATCTTACTTTTTTTTCCCTCCAGACTATGAATCAGTTAACTAGGCAGGGTCATTTTCATGAGTTTCCCAATGCCAAGAGACACCAAATGTCGAAGTAGATCAAAGGGACAAAGAATTATAAAAGCATTCAGCCACTTTTCTTTTCTTAGGACCCTGAGTACAATGTGAGCAGTCTACTTAGTTCCAGGCCCCAAACCAAGTATTTTGTAGCAGACCCAGCCTGGATTTCTTGGGAAGTTCTCCTGTTGCTTTTCATACTTTAGATAATCCACATGAACAATCCTGATTAAATCAGTTGCCCCTAGGCAATGGGCAAAAGCATAAATGACTCTCAGGAGAGAGAAGTCCAAAAGTGTATGTTCTCCCCCCACCCTACTCCCCTCTATATTTCTTTGTTTGTCTAGTTATTCAAGTTCTTTTTTTTCCCTCCAAAATTCTATCTAATGTGATTAGGTAAACAGAGGTACTGCTGAAACGATGCCATGCCCTATTCTATTCATGATTCATTTTTTTTTTTATTTTAAATCATGTGACCGGTGTTGCTGTAATGGTTATGAACAATTTTTGGAAAGCTATTATTCAAGAGGAGGTTATCCAGCAATATTGTGGAAGGTCACTAGGCATTTGTTTCTTGCATCTGATTCTTTTTAAATCAGGCAATTACTCTATCATTTAATAAACCTTACCTCAAAGTTCACTTGAAAGAAAGCTCATAATGTTTAAAGGGGAAAAAAATCCCTAAAAATAAAAGTTAGGCTAGGCCAGGGTGGGAAATTCCATTGTGGCTAGAAGCCCATGGCAGGTAGAGTGGAATTTAATGAAGGAAACTGCTGTGTTTTTGTGTCTTTCTGTATGTTTTTCCTTTAAAACCAAGAGCTGGGCAGGCATCCCATTCGACCTGACGTGACCCAAGCAAATTGCTTCTTATATAAAAACAACTGCAGACTTTGAGAATGTGAAAATGCACTGTATCCTTCTCCAACTGAAGGAAACGAAAGCCTGAGAAACAGGAGGGCCTGTCAATACTCATTGAGCAGAACTATCACTCAAACCTGATAAAGGCAGATTAGAACGGGCTCCCCTATGCCAGAGGGATTCATTATAAGTTAGGCTCTTTATTTTTTATTTTCTTAAGAAGCACAAGTGGTAGATGGAAAGAGCATTTCTTAAAGGCAGGTTTTCCTGTATGAAAGGGCAGTATGCACACATTTTTAAAGTCTTTTCAGAGAACTAACACTTAAAATACTTTTTAACTTACATTAAATAAAAAGACAATGAGAAGCATTTCCCTTTTCTACCACAGTCTTGGGCAAGCAAAGAAGAAGAGATTCAGGGTGTGTCCACTGATATTGCATTCAGATGTGTTGTCTTGGCTTGTGTACTGACAGATTTATTTAAAAAACAAAGTTTAAAAAATGCATTGTGTGCTAGTGAAGTCACTTCATAAATCTTTTCCTTTATGAATTATTTTGATCACAAGCCTCGTTGTTTAAATCACTGAAGGACTATTCTTCCTAAAAGAAAAATGCCTTCATTTTCAAACCGTCAGTTCAAAAGCCAGCAACTTCCCCTGAACAGCATGGAGGGATCCAGAGGGTAAAGAAAAATGGACCACATGAGTCCTGACTCTGTATAAGGCATTATCCAGCTTTGATTCACAGTGGTTCATAGAAAAGACATGTTTTAAAAATTTGGACCTAATGTCCTTAGTTTCCTAATAATGATTTACTTCGAAATGGTGATTCTGCTTCAGGAAAAAAACAAACAGGGGAACACAGCCTTTGATGCAGCTGGTCTGTGGAGGGCGGAAGGTTAGAATTAGAATACTCTTCAAGCTGTTGCTGAATAATGAAGGGTAGGGCTTCCTCGTTGGGCAGTTACCACAGCCCCCTGGGAGCTTGGAGGACAAATATTACCTAATGTGTACAAAGACTTTAATAAAAGTTAAGTTGATTACAAGATGAGTGAGTAAGGTTGGATAAGACTCAGTGAGGACTTAGTCTAAAAGGACCCAATAGTCAAGAACACAGCCACAAGTCACAGGGCTTCAGTCAGCCAGGAGTTCTCAGCGTTAAAGGGTTGGGTACCAATAGGAAGTCAGTTAGATTCTTGAAATTAATAGCCTGAAATCATTATGAAGAAGAAAGGAAAGCAAAACAGTGTGTCAGAATATATGCATGCATACATTGGATGATTTTCAACTGTGAGATAAGAATCTTCCTAACCAAAGTGTAATGTGCTTGTAGCTAAAGACCTTGTCTTGCTCTTCATTTGTTTGCCACACCTAGAGTGTTGAGACATAAAAGCAAATAATTAATATTTGGTCTGTTATACAAGTTTGCTAGGGTAATTGGCCCAGTGGAATGATAGGTGGTTCCAGGTTAAACACTAGAGGCTTTCTGGAACAGATGAATTTGGAAATAATTCTAAAGGGCAAGAATGATGGTTAGAACTGGGCAGTTGGTTTCAGGTTCATTGATTCCAGAAATATTTTTGATTATTCAATGCTTCCATTGTTGATCTCCATTTTGCTGCTGTTCCATGAAATGAGCAAGAATTTTATGGAAGGATGTCATGTCAAACAAATTGATATGACATAGAAAGCAAGTTGCTAATGTGAGAGATAGGAGAGAACATTTAAGAAGATGCATACTATTAAAATAAGTGATAAGCACTGTGAATAAATCTGATCTCATTGAGAGTAGGGAGTAATAGAGCTGAACCCGGAGTTCAACTACCTAGATTTGTAATTTTGTGATCTACAAGATTATGATATTATCTATTTTTTAATTGCCATGAAAATTATGTAAGTTACTTAGCAAACACCTGTCTTAGAATAGGCCTAAAAAATGACGAGTAAGAAGTTATTCATTTTCTATCTTTACCTCATGTTCAGTGGCTCTATCACAATTGAAAATATCACATACTACTAATCTCCCAAACTGATTCCATTTGCATTGCTTCTTTTGAGAAAGGTGTCTTTTGATCATTTGCCAATTTACTAATTGTGTTATTTGCTGGAGGTGGGGAGTAAAGTTTTTTGAGTTCTTTATATATCCTAGATATTAATCCTCTGTCAGAAGAGTAACTAGCAAAAATATTCTCCTCATTCTGTAGGTTCTCTTGTCATATTATTAATTTTTTCCTTTGCTGTGAAGAAGCTTTTAAATTTGATGCTGTTCTACTTGTTAATTCTTGGTATTATTTCTTGAGCTTTAGAGGACCTATTGAGAACATCATTGTCTGTGCCTATATGTTGAAGTGTTCATCCTATGTTTTCTTGTAGGAATTTCAGTTTTCTGTTCTAATTCTTAGATCTTTGATTCATTTTGGATTGACTTTTGTGCAGGGTGAGAGATGAAGATCTAGTTTCATTCTTCTACATATGGATAACCTATTTTTACAGCACCATTTGTTTAAAAGGCTGTCTTTTCTTCATTGTATGTTTTGGGCACTTGATGTCTATATCTGTGTGGATTTTTGACTGTCTTCTGTTCTGTTACTGAGTGTGTCTGTTTTTATACCAGTACCATGCAGTTTTGTTACTATAGCTCTGTATATAACTTGAAGTCAGGTGTTGTGATGCCCTCAGCATTGCTTAGAATTGTTTTGGCTATTTTGTCTCCCAAATAGATTCCTAAAAGTTGTTTTCTTTATTTATAACTATTTAACACAGAAACTGTTCAGTTCAATTTAGTTATATTTAGTGAGTGCAATAGATATCATTTTCTTAGATGTTATGAGTGAACTTTTTTATAATGGAAAAAAAGTTTCATAAGGAACATGCAGTCTATTTAGAGAGGAAAATCTATGGGCACTTTAATTCTAAAGTAATTTTCAGTATCGATTTCTAAGTACTATAAAGACCTGGAGAAACAAAACAACTAAGAGGCTAAAAAGGCTGATAAAGGGGAGTAAAAGGATTTGAGTTTTACTAAGTTACATTGGTTTAATAACTGTTTCAAGGCTTTCCTTAAGACTTACAAGGGTTATACCTCAGAAATATAAATTATTGCCCAAGATGAAGAAATTAATCTAAAAATAAGGGAAAAACTGAAACTCTGAAATATACAACCAAGCTACCAAGATGTCAAGCAGTAATTTAATTATTTGCTAGAATAAAATTTCATTATATGAAGAGAAAGATAATAGAATCCAGAGTCTATACAACATATCATATCATACCCAATGTTCAAACACAATTAAAAAATTATTGGTCATGGTACAAGATAATGTGACCTGTAATGAAAGAAAAAAAGAAAGAAAGAAAAGAAAACAAACAAAAAAAGCAGTTAATAGAAGTAGATCCCTAGATGATCTAGAAGTTGAAATTATCAGATGAGGACTTCAAAGCAAATATACAAATATGTTCAGAACTTTAAGAAAATGTGGTTATCCTGAGAGAATAGGTGAACAAATAAACAAAGAAATGGAACCTATTAAAAAAAAACAGAAAGTTGAGATATAATACCCGCAATTTAAAAAGGAATCATGAAAGACACGTAAAGAAAAGATTGGCGATGGCAGAAGAAAATGCCACTGAACCTAAATACAGATCAATAGAAAATAATGTAAAAAAAACACAGAAAAATGAGTAAATAAAATGAGTAAATAAGTGCAGAGGGATTAAAAAATCATTATTAAGAGTCTTTGGCCATAATAGGAAAAAAGAAATACAAATATTAAAAAGAAGCAAAGGTTAAAGTGCAGTATGTGATATAAAAATAGTTGTAGAGACTTACCAGCAGATTATAGGTGGCAGAAAGAAAAAATGAGGTAGAAATTATATTTGATAAATCATAGCTGGAAAATGTCCCAAATTTGGTGAAAAATAAATTAAAGAAAATCATTATGCATTGTGTTCAAATTTTAAAAACCAAACATACAGAGAAGAATCTCAATGCTTTGAGTAATAGGAAGGAAGAATATTACCTATAGGGAAACAATTAAATAAAAATCAACTGATGCCTCATTATAAATTAAATGCCACTTTTAACTGATAAAAAAGAAAAACAACTGCTTAACAAGAGCTGAATATACAGCAAAAATATCTTCCAATTATAAAGAAATAAATAATTCCTGTTGTCAGCAGAACTAACTGCAAGAAATGTGAAAGGCAGTTTTTGAGTCTAAAGGGAAATGATACAGATGGAAATTGGTTTTATAGAAAGAATAAAGAGCACTAAAATTTTCAAATATCCAATAGTACATGTAAAAATATCTTTATATTCTTTTAACTTCCTTAAAAGAAAAACTGACTAGTGCATGAATTATAATAATTTATCATGGTATAATAGTACTTAACTGGTAAGTTAAGCAGGCATGTAGTAATCCCTGGAACAACTGCTAAAAACTAAGACAAACAATGAGGCCAATAGTAGATTAAAATGCAATAGTAAATTGTTAATTTGACCCATTCAAAAAAGGGATGAGGGCTGGGAATGTGGCTCAAGCGGTAGTGCGCTCGCCTGGCATGCGTGCGGCCCGGGTTCGATCCTCAGCACCACATACAAACAAAGATGTTGTGTCCGCCAATAACTAAAATAAATAAATAAATATTTTTTAAAAAGGGATGAAATGCAAAGGAAAAATAAGCAAAAGAAAAATTAGAAAGCAAATAATAAAATGTTAAATCTAAATCCAACTATAGCAATAATTCTATTCAGTGTAATTGGTGTAAATGCTTCAATTAGAAGACAGAGATCATCAGAGAGAATCAAAAAGTAGGACTGCAGATATGCATTTTAAATATAATGACAACATCTTGAGAGAAAAAGAATGGGCATATATATACAAGCATGAAAAAATGGATTGACAATATTAGTAGTATACAGAACAGATTATAAGACAAGAAGTTTTACAAGAGGTAAAGTAGACTTTTTCATAATTATATATATATGTATATATATATATATATATATCAAGTCATTATGAATATACACCAAAAATATGTAGGTACAAATGACAAGAAACTAGAGAAAGTGAAATCCACAATAAAAAAATGGGAATTTTAACATTCTTCTCCTAATACTTGATAGAAAAAATAGACATAAAAATCAATAAGGATATTCAAGATATTAAAAGCACCATCTACCACCTCAACCTACTTGACATTTATAGAACACTATTCCTATATGAAGAATATGCATTCTTTACAACATGACATGGAACTTTTTTTAAAAAAAGTAGACCACATTCTAAACCATAAAATGAGTTTTCAGACATTTTCAAATGATTGAGATACTACAGAATATTTTCCTAGATTATAGTGTAATTAAAAATCATAGCGTAATTAGAAATAAAAAAATGATAAAATATCTAGAAAAAAACTGAGCATCAAATTTCTAAATAATCCATGGTTGAAAGGTCAAGAGAAAATTATAAAATATGCTAAGTTAAATGATGCAATATATTAAAGTTTATGGAATGGACTACATGTTGAAGCAACATGCTAAAATTTATGAAATGGGCTAAAGTGAGTATTAGTAGAATACAACAAAGGCAAAACTTTATTGTTTGAAACTATTAATATAATCAATAAAGCTCTAAGAAAAAGATCAAGTAAAAAGATGCAAATTACTGATGAGTGATGAAAGAGAGTTCATCATTGCAGTTTAATTAGACCTGTGTTAAAAGAACTTTGTAGCATTAATTTAAACAACTTTGAAATACATAAATTGCTTTAAAAATGTTATTACAATAGACACAGACAACACAGAAAATCTAAATTAAGAATAAAGAAATTGAATTTGTTACCAAAAACATTTCTGAAAAGAAAGCCCTAGGCCCAAATAGTTCTCCTGGAAAATACTATAAAACATTTAAAGAGGGAAAATGTTAATCCTTTACCAACATTTTCAGAAAATATGGAGGTGAAAACACTTCCATATTTGTTTTATGGAATCAGTATAATCTTATTAACAAAATTTGACAGATATTATAAGAAAAGAAAATTAGGCCAGTGTCTCTAGATTCATGGTTCTAGATACAATCATCTTTAATAAATTATTGGCAAAAATATAGAAATATGTAAATTATATTTCCCTATGATCAAGTGGGATGCAAGTGTAATTTAACATTTGAAAAAAAGCAATGTAAATTGACCAAATTGCTAGAATAAAAGAAAAAAATATTGTCTCAATAGATACAGAAAAAGTATTTGAAAAAATTAATAGATGCTCAGAATAAAAACTGTTAGAGAATTGGAAATGTGGAAAATTCCTCAATTTGATGAAGGGCTTCTATGAAAAATCTATAATTTATCTCATACTTAATGATGAAAGACTGAAGCTTTACTCTTAATATGTAGCACAAGACAAGTATATCTATTCTTACTACTTCTGTTCAACACTGTTCTAAAGATTCTAGAGAGAACAATTCAGTGAGGAAAACAAAAGTGTAAAGAAAAAAGTGAAAATGTCTTTATGCATATACACTATGATTGTTTTTATTAGAAATATCTTAAGGGATACACAAAGTAACTACTGAAACTAATAAATGTATTTAGAAAAATCACAGGATCAATATAAAATATTAAATGTATCTTTCTTTTGGGGGGGTGGGTACCAGGGATTGAACCCAGGGGCACTTTACCACTGAGTCACATCCCCAGCACCCCTCCTTCAACTTTTTTTTAGTTGTTCATGGACCTTTGTTTTATTTATTTTTATGTAGTGCTGAGGATTGAACCCAGAGCCTCACACATGCTAGGCAAGCACTCTACCACTGTTACAGCTCCAATTCCCCAACCCTTTTTATTTTTTATCTTGAGACAGGGTCTTACTAAGTTGCTTAGTGACTCCCTAAGTTTTTGAGGCTGGCTTCAAACTTGCAGTCCCTTCTGCCTCAGCCACCTGAGCCTATAGATTACAGGTATATGCCGCTGCACCTGGCTATTAAATGTATTGAATGTAATAGCAAATAATTTTAAAAAATTAATCAATTAATAATTGCATAAAAGTATGAACTACTTAATAATAAGTTTAATAAAGGAATGTAAAGTCTCTACATGCTGAACTAAAAAGGAGAACACAATGTTTTTAAGGTATTTCTCCCAAATCAATCTATAGATTCAACACAATTCTCGTCAAAATCTTAATTAGCTTTGTTTTTCCAATTTTTAGAAAAATTTCCAAGTTGGTTATAAAGTTTATAAGGAGTTGCAAAGAACCTAGATAGAGAACAAAGTTGAAGGACTCATCTTGCCTAATTTTCTTCTCTAAATATGCAGTAATGAAGACAGCATGAAACCAATATAAACTTCTCTGTTCCCCCAAAACATAGGTCATTACAGCAGAACAGGGAGTCCACATAAAAACTCCAAATATCTAGCCAATTAATGCAAACAGAAGTGCCAAAGCAATTTAATTCAGAAATGGAAAATCTTCTTAACAAATGATACTGAATCAACTAGATAAACATATCAAAAAACATTGAACTTTTACCTGTCTCTCCACTACATTTTAAAATTAATTTGATACATTAAATACGTACATACAACAAAAGGAGATTATAATACTTCTAGGAAAGAATGAAAGAAATGTCATGCCCTTGAAGTAGGCAAGCATCTTTTAGACACAGAAAAATCTAAACATAAAAGAAAAAAATGATAAATCTGACTACATCCAGATTAAAACTTTTATTCATCAAAAGACATTGTTAAAAATGAAAAGATAAACAAACAACTAGGAAGAAATATTTTCAATACATATATCAACAAATAATTCAAATCCAGAATACATGAGTGGTGCCTGCAAGTAACTAACAGACAAACAATTTAAAGTGAACAAGATTTGATTAGGCACTTTACAATTGAAGGTCTAGGAATGTCTAAGAAACTCATAAAAAAGTATTCAGCATCATTATACATCAGGGAAATTCAATTTAAAACTATAGCATAATTATATTTCATAATTACTAGATTGACTCATAAAAAATGACTGATACATTCAAGTGTTGGCAAGAATATAGGATATTTGGAGATATCTTCTTTTGCTAGTGGGAATGTCAAATAGTACAACCACTTTGGAATACTGGGTCACTATCTTATAAACTTAAACATCATATACCTATGACTTGGTGATCACATTCATAGGTATTTACCAAGATGAAATGAAAATTATGCCCTTGAAAAGACTTGTGCAGGAATGATTATAGAAACTCTATTGATAATTGTCTAAAGCAAGTAGCTCTCAAATGTAGAAAATGGATAAACAAATTGTGCAATATTATAGAATAGGATTCTGATAAGCAAATAGAACAAGGGAATATGTATGCACAGCAATGTAGATGAATTCAGAAATATGCAAAATAAGCAAGACACAAAACAGTACACTCTGCTGATTCCATTTACATGAAGACAAAACTAAGCTATGCTGATAAAAAAAATTAGAATACTGGTTGTTTATGGAAGGTAGGAATTAACTGGAAGTGGCAAAAAAGAAACTTCTATCTCTACCAAGGTGTTGGTTATATTTAACAAAATTTTTATAATGTACATTTTAAAATATGTGAATTTTAGGAAACAAAATAAGAATAAACAAATGAAATTGCATCTAACTAAAACACTTCTTCCCAGTAAAGGAAACAATCAACAGAGTAAAACGCAACCTAAAGATTTGGAGAAAATATTTCCAAACTGTACAGCTGACAAGGGGGTCCAGAATATATAAGGAACTCCAAAACCCCCATAGTAAAAGTCAATCCAATTTAAAAAATGGGTAGTAGACGTAAATCAGTATTTCTCAAAAGAAGATATAAAAATGGTTAATGAGTCTATGAAAAAAATGCTCAACTCAACTAATCATCAGGAAAATGTAATCAAAACCACAAGGAAATAGCACCTCACCCCAGAAAGAAGAGCTATTATCAAAAACCTGGAGATAGCAAATGCTGGCCAGGATGGGGAGAAAAGGGAACCTTTGTGTACTGTTGGAAGAATATAAATTATTACAATCAATATGGAAAAATAGTATTAGAGGTTCCTTAAAAATTCAAAAATAGAACTACCATATGATACAGCAATCTCCCTACTGGGTATATATCCAAAGGAAATGAAATCAGCATGTTGAAGAGACATTTGCCCTCCCAGATTTGTTGAAGGACTATTCACAGTCACCAAGAAATTTTAACACAAGATCCATCAGCTGATGAATAGATAAATAAAATGTGGTATATACACAATGGAGTACTATTCAGTTATTAAAAAAAGAATGTAATATGTGACAACATGGGTAGAATTGGAGGACCATGTATTAAATCAGGTAGGTACAGAAAGACAAATGCTACATTATCTCACTCATATGTGGAATCTAAAAAAGTTGTTCTCATAGAATTTCAAAGAATAATAGTGATTACCAGAGGCTGCAAAGAGAAGGGGGAAGCAGGAATGGAGAAAGATTAGTCAATAGGTCACTAAGTTACAGTTAAATAGGAAAAATAAGCTCTGGGATTCTATTGCACAGTAGCATGGCTATAGATAATGGTAATGCAATTTGTATTTCAAAAAACTAGAAGAAATTATTTTGAATATTATCAATATAAAGAAATGATAAATGTTTGAGGAGATATATATGCTTGCCCTTATTTGAACATTATAGAATGTGCATGTGTGTATGCATGCGTATATTAAAATATCACCACAAATATGCATGTTTTATGTGTAAATAAAAAAATCTATGAATTTTGCTGCATACAAATTTACCACAATTTTTTTTAAAGTGCATGTTTGAACCTAATCAACTCTCACCTGAAGCACTTCATCCATTTCGCTAGCAGCTTCTCTGGACCCTGTCCTAATTAACCTTGAAAGCTGTGTTAAAACTTTTCTTTTTTTGCTTATGGCTCTGACTCCAAGAAATGTGATAGAACATAAATTGTCAGGATTTGGAAATTCAGGGGATGTTCAATGTTAAGGACAAGAACTGCCTAATAAAAGCCTGGAGGAGAGAAATGAATTACAGTAGATGGGGTAGAGAGAGAAGATGGGAGGGGAGGGGAGGGAGGATAGTAGAGGATAGGAAAGGTAGCAGAATACAACAGTTACTAATAGGGCATTATGTAAAAATGTGGATGTGTAACCGATGTGATTCTGCAATCTGTATTTGGGGTAAAAATGGGAGTTCATAACTCACTTGAATCTAATGTATGAAATATGATATGTCAAGAGCTTTGTAATGTTTCGAACAACCAATAAAAAAAAAAGCCTGGAGATGGCCTTGGATAGGGGCTGCTACTTCAGGCAAGTTTTCACTGATCATGTTCAGTTTTCTCTTTTGTGAATCATAATGTTTTCTAAATATGCTTCATTTCTTGAGCAAGGAGGAAAAGAAGTCCTTCACATTTACTTTTTGTCTGATTATTGTTTGTAGAATTAATAGCCAATTCTGGCTTAAAAACTTGAAAAAATGTCAGGACTTTAAAATTTTTCCTTTTCCTTATTTCCACTATGCAACCAGTGTTTTTGTTTATTCCCTGGTTTTCTCTATACTTTAAAATAGTCATAGCCACAGAGAAGAATAATAGGATATCAAAAGCTGAAAATAGAAAAGATTTCCATTTCTTCCTAAATGTAGGCTTGCCACCTCTCGGTGTTTAACTGTGAAACTGGTGTTCTGGCAGGATTATCTTAAAACTGAAAATTCTGCTTCACCTAAAACACTTTTTTTGTTTTTAGCTTATTTAGGTGCCATCAGGTCTTATTTTATTCCTCCCAACTCACTCTCAACAAATAATGCCCAAGTCTAAATGTAATGGAGGCTTTCATTCATAGTGAATATTTATTAAAGCACTTAATACCTAAATTATGAAATGGAGACACAAGCACATTAACCTGGCTGAGTTATTTCCTTTCTTGTTTTTTTTTTTTTTAACACATGTTTTAGCCCAGTCTCTCAACGCCAGATGGCAACTACATTTTGATACACTGAATATTTACCAAGTCATGTGGTATGCTTTTGAAGTATTTTTTATACCCTTTCCATCAAATGAGCTGACTCATCTCTCATTCATTTGTTCCTGCTATTAACAAGTTGCATTTTTAGAAACTTGACCTCAGCTTTATCAAAGTGATAAATGATGTTTTTAAATGGTGCATCAGAAGTTCTGAAGGCCTGACTACATCTTATGCCCTATGAATATCATATATATTGCTCAATTTTTAATGTTAATAATATACTAATTTCCCTCATAACTTTTCATGAAATTTGACCCCAATGACATAATCATGTTGGTAAAGAAATATGTTTGTATGTAGATGACTTAAAGATATTCAGGAAATTAAAAGTATTTATGGTTAAAATAATTAAAAAATAAGGGCTGGGGGGTATAGTTCAGTTAGTGGAATGCTTCCAAAATAATGATAGGAAGAAGGCTAAAAGGTCCCAGAATACTGACTCTAGTTCATGTTTTCTTGGTATCTTAATGGGAATATATATTTGCATGAACAACTCTCAGGATATTTTCTGTAAATAGATGATAATATTTTATTAGTCTAGGAATATGAAAAATGACAGAAGAAAATGTTGACAGATAAACATAGATGGCATTAAAAAATGTGGGTGGAGGCCAATGCATATGCTGAGAACTTTTCCTGGTCTGTTGATCTCTGAAGATTATTTTCAGTTATAATTTAAGTTTTTAGGCTACTAGTCAATTATGCTTATTTTTCCATGCTTGTTTTTAATTATTTTTAGGCTGCTAGTCAAAAATAGTAGTCAGAAATAGTATAGAATATTATTTATCTTAATAAATTAAAAATCAGTGATTCATAAAATGAGTGGGAATATTTTTTGTGAATAATTTTTTTCTAAGCTGTAGTTTTTTTTCATTTTATTTTTAAAAGCAGATGTTGGGGATGTTTGGAGAGATTCAAAGAGAGAAACGTGAAAAGGTCTATTCAGCTTTACCAAATATCACCCAGGATACTTGAATCCATTTTATTTTCTAGCTCTGTTGTATAATTAAAATTGTTTTTGCACACAACAGAATTTGTATGGTCTGGAAGATGCTGTCAAGAGTACTGATTGCTTTATTAATTTATTAGTGTATATGAACCCCAAGTATGGTGACTGATACACTGTATGTATTCTTTTATCATCAGTATATTATTACTATTACTGTTATTATTACTGCTTTGAAAAGAAAATCTCCCATCAGCTATTAGAACTTATGTCATTGAGTCTATCCTTTTATGAAAGATTTAGGAAATAAACAATTCATGGAGAGTAAATTTAAAGTAATTCAAATGAGTGAAAAAACACATTCTAGAGGCCAACTGCCACCCGCAGTACTGAATTTATTAAGGTTTGTATTAGAGTTAGCTTTTTCTATGTAGGAAGAACTCTTTTTATATGTATCAAGTAACTTTTATCTCTATGATGCATGTGGAATTTCTCTTTTTGAATACTTTGTGGGCTTGTTCACATATATGACCCTCTAAGAGAGGCGGCACATCCCAGTGAAGTACACCTGTGAGTCACAAAGCAGAGACTTGAGCCCACTGTGCTCCCTTTTAGATTTTGTAGATCTACATTGTTAGTGGTTTCTTTAGAAAAGAATTGCTTGGAATTCCACATTCTTCTATTAAATGAGCCCAGAAGGTTTTCTACTGACCCTTTCACTTTTAATGGCCCTTTTGTGCGTAATCAGCTCCTCGAGAACTGGAATTTCTGGAGTCTATTTATCTTCTTTATTTTATGAGTTTCACTTGAATGTTTCTAACTTGGTGGAGACTCATCTGATTGAATGGCTTAGTAAAGAGTTGAGAGTTTGTTGTAAAAGCATGTGGCAAACACAAAAATAAAAGTTTCCCATATAGTTTATAGCACATTTTTCTATTTTTCTCTCTGAAATAAAGTTAACAATGAACGACCCATGTATCTTCTTTGCATTCTCTGCCAGAATAAGCACATAATTAACTTAATGCATTATTTGGATAGGAAATGGATGGGCATAGGTTAAATTTTTGAACTTAAAATGGACCATTTAGTGACACTTGTTACTACTTAAAGTTGTATTATTTTTAAGTCTTTGAGTATCTAATTTCTGAGCCTGCTGAATAGTCAAAAAATAGGAACTGGAATTAATCCTTTTTTTAATATTTTTTTCAGATGGCATTACTTTCTCTATCTGTATGGTTCAAGTTTGCTGCCTTTAGAATTGTTAATGATAATCTCCTAACCATGTCAATGATCTTGAACTTTGAAATACATTGGTCTAAATTCCAGTCAGGCTAGGGTGTTTTGTTTTTCTAAATTTTCTCTGTATTTTAGAACAAATTTCATTAGGCTGCTATTAGGCTGCTATTCCTCTGGATCATTGTTTATAATTTATCAAATGCTATCTTTTAAGGGACAACCTTACTATCTTGTGTAATGTAACATTATTATTTTATATAGCACAGATTACTTGTTAACAGTACACTTTTATAAACAACACTTTCTAAATATAAGATATTATTGTTCTGTTCTATCAGTGCTTTAGAAGACTGGATATAGAGAATTTTACTTTAATAAGAAAAGAACACCATGTCTTCTCATTTTATCTAATAAGGGTTTAGCTCATTAAATCTTTGAAAATATTAATTATTAAAACACATGAATGCTAAGCAAAATGTGTTACATAGTAAGTGCCTGAGTACTTATATACTATATGTAACAGATTCTATAAGTAATCACCATTTTAGAGATGACTAAACTGAGGCTTCAGGAGGTGAACTAACTTGTTCAAGGTCACACCAATAATAAATAAATAGTGAGGTCTGATTTTTATAAGTTCTTCCTTTTGGGGAAATATAAAAACCACCTTGACCAAGTACCTGTAAATCAGTGATTAACTAGTAACTCTATCTCAGTATTCAGAATCCTTTTTTTTTATTTAAAAAGGTAATTCATAAACCTTCCCTTCTACTTCATCTGCATATTGTACTGAGGTTATTTATCTTCCTATGTTTTGCAAGTTCCCTTAGGAATACCTTAGCAACTGCCTTTCCATACAAACTGCTTGGGAAAGTTTAAGGGGATGAAATCCCTTATAACTAAAGAAAATAGAGCTTTCGAATGGAAATTTAATAGCAAATTAGATTGGCATCATTACAGGAGGTTGAATGAAACTTTTGTTGTTTTAGGTTTACGGTAGAAAAGTCAACTAGCTCTCCATTATATAGTGTGCTCAAAGAAAGAGATTTTTTGGCTTAATCTACAATGAGTCTTGTTTTCACTACATTCCCTCAGTTCAATCCCCCAAACAAACCTTATGTCTAAACTCTGCCTCCCATTGCCATAGCCACTGTCACCTTATGCCTGTTCTATTCCAAGTATTTCAAATGGAGTTATAACCAGAAAAGAGGAGTTTTCATTAAAAGGAAGGAACCTGTTCCTTCTTTCAAATACAAGTTCTAGTATAAGAGAGGAAAAAATATGTCTTTCATTCTCTTTTCATCCTACTTTTTTGTTCCCATATAAAAGTCTTCCAAACTTTGACCCAACACAATCCTCTTGATAGTGTATCAGGGAAGGGTTTGCAGTGGTGGCCTTCTTTGTCACTCAGATGCCTACCTGATTCCCATTCTGCTGCTTTTCATATAGTCTTTCTTTTTCATGGAGACATTTTAGAAATCTAAAAAATTTGAAAAATAATTCATTTCTAAAATGTTTATGTCCTATTTCTTATAAAGGGACTCAGCTGGTGCCTAAGGAGCAAAAGGTGATTCTCCTCTATCAATATTTCCCATCACCATTGCTAATTCTTCTAATTTTCTATGTTGTGTCAAGTCAAAGAAAACTGTTGTGTCTAAGGAAATTGCCAGGTAAAGACAAAAAGTAAATAAATTCTCACTTAATGGATAAATAATTTGATTTCTCCATATATAATAATATTGAAGCATAAGAATAAATATATATTGGAAATATAATAATAATATCAAAATAAAATGGTTTGGTTCTTCAGTTATACTATCCATTGTAAAATAGTCTACTATTATTCAAAATCTAGTTTAAGGAGACACACTGCATTTACATGACTCATTATTTCTCCTTCAGTCAAAATATTTAAAATAACTTTGATCTTCAGCAGTTCTCCCCATTATAAGCTGATATTAGCCAGAAAGATACCAAGAGAGAAATTGCTAAAACTATAGTTTTCTCTGGAATTAACAAATGAGACCAGTTTCTGGATAATGCTATTCTCACCATTTGCCTGTATAATTGACTCTATTTGTTAGTAATGCTTTAGATTATCATTACAGTTTTGAGGTAGATAGTAAGTAAACACTTATAGGAATGCTTTGTTAATATATATATGTGTTAGAGAACAGTGAATAGTGAAGAAAATTTCTATAAGCAAATATGAATTACATAAAAATACATGAATTCCTAAAACAATGGACAATCTTTGGTATTCACTCACCATTGTAGTCTCCCACAATTTATTTTTCCAAATAATATCATTTTATTTTTATATGGGCAGCTCTTACTGTATTTTCACAGGTATTTGAGCTTAAATATTCATTTCAACAAACATCTTAGGGATTTATGATGTCTCTATACATAATACACTGTATTATGATAATAATAAATGTATATTATTTATTGTATGCTATTTAATAACCATTATCCTTAGGGAAAGAAAAAAATTAAATTTCTAAATTAGTTTTGGTATATTCTTTCATTTCCAGAGCTAGTTAAATCATTTAAATTATTTCCTAAGTATGCTTTATTCTGCCCACCCACAACTACATAATTCTGTGATATCAGGGCTTATTAGTCCCATCTTTATGTATTACTGACCACCTTAGAAACATCAATCATTAGACAGAAAATGAATGAACTACAATGATAGACAACTATATAGATGAATCATAACAATATAAAGTAAAAATGATTTTAAAATATCACATAGAACATAACTTTTATAAAGTTAAAAGCAATCAAAATACATGTACATATACAATACATAATGTATGTATACGCGAAAATATAAATTTAAGAACACCTATAGAAGTGATAAAACTACATGAAATGGAAAACAAAGAAATAATAAAAATGAGACAGGATGATGATTACTTTAGATGAGGAGAGGCAAGAATATAAGGTAGGACAAACTATACAGTTAGATTATTGTAGAGTTCCTAGCTCTTATTTCATGGACTTAGTTTTCTGGTATTTATTACTTTATTTAAAAAAAACTGCATGAATAAAAGTGGGCCAAACATGAATACAGAATGACTATGCAACAGGTACCAAAGATGAATAATCCAATTTTTTGCACTCAGAGTACCAGCAACAACAACAAAATAGCCACACTCAATATGTTAGTTACTTATTACAGAAAAAATAAATTACCTCAAAACTTAGTGATTTAAAAAATAAGTGTGTGTTATCACTCAGAAATCATCTCATGTAGTTAGGAATTCAAGTGTGGCTTGGTACAGTGGTTTAGGATCTGGCATGATGTTACTATCAAGATGTGATCTGAGATTTCAGTTTTCTGAAGGCTCAATGGGGCCTGAAGTAGTCTTACAAGATGTCTCATTCACATGGCTCAAAAGTCAGTGTTGACTGTTGGTTTTGGTTCCATAGGATGGCTAAATACCCTCATGGCATTTGTTCTGCTTTCCCCAGAATGAGTGATCCAAAGAGTAAAGCAGAAGCAGTAATGTATTCAGTAGCTTGGTATCAGGCATAACATTTTATCACTTTTTTCTGTATTCTGTTCTACTTTTGCTGTATTTTGTTCATCAACACAGACTGACCCTTATACAATGTAGGTAGGATTACAAAATAGTGCAAACACAAGAAATGGATAATCTGGGACACCTTGGAAGCTAGTTACCGTAGAACCCAATTCACCTTACCTTGAACATCTAGTCTTTTTATTAACTTACCTCTTAAATTCCAAATAGCCCTCCTATTCTACTCTTAATGGCACTGGCAAATTTGCTCTTCTCTAGAGTTGGAATAGAAAAGAATGACTTTCTGCTTTTGATATAATAAAACACTAGCATTCTAATTTCAGGCTTTCCATTTAATTTTTTACAAGTAATGCATTAGCTTTTTCCTGCATGTGCTTTCAATTTGTTGAGTTGTTTTGGTTTTTATTTTTGTTCTCAGATTCTAGAATTTTTCATTTTTACCTTTCTAGGCTTCATTTTTCCTAAATATCCTTGGAATTATTAGTCATTTTGTTACTGTCATAGATTTTTTTCCCAAAATATTTATTAATTTGCATAATTTAAAGTAAATTTATCAATTTGCATAACTAAAGTTTTTATATTGTTCACTTAATATTTGTCCAGATGGTCAATCTTGAATTCCACAAATATTTATAGAGAACCAATCATTTGCCTGAACGGTAGAATCTCATTTTCAAGAAGCAGAAGTGGAAGGAATAGTAGTAAAAATGTGGAGAGAAAGAAGTCTTATAAGAGGAGGTAAGGGCAAAACATAAAATAGGAAACCAAATTAAAGAATTGGAAAGATTCTCATCTGTTAAAAAAAATGCCCTTCAATTTGAAAAAACTGTGCTTCAACCATGCCAATTTAATAATTGAACATTATACTCAGAGATCAACTGAGACTCAAATGCCCAGTCTTTAAGGAAAGAGTTATGGAATTTCAACACCTCTGGGAAAACTCTTTGCTCCTCCTTATGAGTGAGATACCTTAAAATGGTGACTCAACTGATTTAATGTGTGACCTAAAATATGATCTAAAAGTATGTAGATTTATGTTTAACAATAAGCAAAATTTACCTCGTACTTTGTGGGTAACTGAAAATTTGCCACACAAATAATCCCTTTCCCTCTGTTGCATTATTACTTGTCAAAATGCATTCAGGTAAATAAACCCCAAAGGATCAACTGATTAAAGAATGTGCAACATAATGTTCACTGCCCCCCCTGGGTCCTATGTCAGTTGCCAGCCCACACTTTCAAGGAAGAAGTTTGCTGCAGAGGGTTGGGTTTGTTTGTTTGTTTTCTTCTTTTTTCCTTATTAGACTCATTTTACTAATAATGGAAAAGGAAGAAAATTATTTAGAACAAGAAGCCATCAGCACAACAAAATAGCACATGGAACAACTAAGGAAAATTTTGCAGCCTCAAAGGAGGAACATGCTTAAAAGAATAAGCATGTTCCAACCATATGTTTTCATGTAATAGTTTACAAATGTGTTCAACCACATAAAAACTAAAATTAGCCATTTGGCGGCAAAGATGACCCCTTTCCTTAACAGTGAACAGTTTAGCATATTTATTTTTCATAAGAAAGGAGAGGTGATTAATAAAGTTACAAGATGTCATAAAATATTTTTCCTTGAATTTCTGCCTAGCTAAGATGTGTAACTTAAGTCAACTGAAGTCTAATACAAATTTTGCAACCTTTTCAAATTTTATTTTTGATTGATACATAATAATTATATGTATTGATGTTTCCATACCTGTATACATTGTCTAAAGGGTTGAATCAGCAACTTTTTGATGTCAAGTCATATGACACTGACATGTGGAGAAATGGTATGTTCTTCTGAAACTGCTTACAGTATGTTCTAGGATTATATTCCAAAATCTTTGAAGTGAATGACTAGTGAGACAATGAAAATGGACTGGGCCACATTTGCTTCTTCCTCTTGGAATTTATTTACCAGCTGAGCTTCAAACCTTGGAGGTTGAACTAGATTAATGTAAGAATCCAGGGTCATCAAGTTGTACTGGAAAGTAGCTAGAAAGATTTCCAAAAAGAAGTAAGCTCAATTAACTAGTCATGGCTAAATATTTAAGAACTTGACTTTTGTGGGATTCCAGACTTGTTCTGATCTTAGCAAGCCATTGTCAATCAGAAAAAGTGCTCATTTTGTGGTACCTTTGCTACTGCCACTCTCCTAGACAAACTTCAGAATACCATTATGCTCTTACTTCCCACAAATGAAGTTTCTACATTACCATCTCCAGCCACATTTCTCCAAAATTTCCTTTTTTCCACCCTGAGCTATTTGTCATTCCTAGATTGCCGATATCAGTTAAGTGTTGATCATATTCTAGAACATCAAAGTAATTAACAATAAGGTGTGAATGAGGTTTACAGGTTCACAAGGGAAATTTGCATTTTTAAAGAGGGGCCTGTTAAGCACAAATGAACTTCTAATAGATGGAATGTGTGAGAGAGTTGTTTTTTGTTTTTTTTTTCCCCAGCCCTGTTGAGACATCAAGTACAGTCTGGTTGGTTTTCTCCCTGCCCCACACCCCCTCCCTCACAGCTTCTTGCCAACCAATCTACCTTACCTTCTTGGCCATGGGAGTATATTTCAAAAGCAGGCTCATCAGATAAGAGTTAGGTGATAGAACTTTTTACCTTTGTCAAAACCTATGTCTAGAGCCAGTCACTTTAGTCAGAATAGTCACTTCAAAAAGACAAAAATGCCATATGTAATAGGACTAGCTTTTTTACTTGGTTAATTATTTGGATGAAGTATAGTTTATGAGAATTTTTCTCATAATTACCAAAAATACTAAATAAATGTCATAGAGTTCTTTTTAAATAAAATTATTTTGTTATATATGAAAAATTAAAATTATGTTCCATATTACTTTTGATGTCTGGTAGACTAGGAGAATTAAGTCTGACTACCCAGATTTGGTTCCAACCAAAGAATTTAGGATTTCTGGGGAGAGAGGATAGGAAAAATATATATATATATATATATATATATTAGCAAGAAAAGAGGAGCATTGAGATCCAAGAATCTGGTTTTCATTTGTGTTTTAGAAAACAAGTTATTTTCACTAACATCTAACTAAAATTCAACATTTTTAATTACTTTTTAAAGTAAATTTTTATTGGTTCATACTAACTATACATATAGTGGGATTCATGGATTCATTATAGCATACTCATACATGCACATAACATGATTTGGTAAATTTCACCATCCATTACCTCCTTTTTCCCTCTCCTCCGTGCTCACCAAGCCCCTTCTTCTAATCTACCAGTCTCCCTTCTATGGAATCTATTTTTAAAATATGGCTAGTAAATGGAAAATCTTGCAAACCTAATAACTAGTGTTTTTTCTCTGCCCATCCCTTCCTTCTGAGAAAAAAAAGTTATCTATGTCAGGAACCCATGACCCATTCACAAAATTTTGACAAAAATTTTCTTTATTTTTATTAATTTTTTATTTATATATGACAACACAATGCATTACAATTCATATTAAACATATAGAGCACAAATGTTTTATATTCCTGATTGTATAAAAAGTATATTCACACCAATTCATGTCTTCATACATGTACTTTGGATAATGATATCCATCACATTCCACCATCATTTCTAACCCCATGCCCCCTCCCATCCCCTCCCACCCCTTTTCCCTATCTAGAATACTTCTATTCCTCCCATGCTTCCCCTCCCCTAGCCCTCTATGAATCAGTTTCCTTATATCAAAGAAAACATTTGGCATTTGATTTTTTGAGATTGTCAACTTCACTGAGCATTATCTTCTCTAACTCCATTCATTTACCTGCAAATGCCATGATTTAATTATCTTTTACTGCTGAGTAATATTCCATTATGTATGTATGCCACATTTTTTTAAAACCATTCATCTACTGAAGGGCATATAGGTTGGTTCCATAGTTTAGCTATTGTGTATTGTGCTGCTATAAACATTGATGTGGCTATGTCCCTGTACTATGCTGTTTTTAAGTCCTTTGGGTATAGACCAGGGAGAGGGATAGATGGGTCAAATGGTGGTTCCAATCCCAATTTTCCAAGAAATCTCCATACTGCTTTCCATATTGGCTGCACCAATTTGCAGTCCCACCAGCAGTATATGAGTGTACCTTTTCCCCCACATCTTCGCCAACACTTATTGTTGTTTGTATTCATAATAGCTGCCATTCTGACTGGAGTGAGATGCAATCTTAGAGTGGTTTTGATTTGCATTTCTCTCATTACTAGCAATGGTGAACATTTTTTCATATATTTGTTAATTGATTGCATATCCTCTTCTGAGAAGTGTCTGTTCATATCCTTGGCCCATTTATTGATTGGGTTATTTGTTTTTTTGGTGTTTAGCTTTTTGAGTTCTTTATATACCCTAGAGATTAGTGCTCTATCTGATTGTGAGGAGTAAAAATTTGCTCCCAAGATGTAGGCTCTCTAATTCACCTCCCAGATTGTTTCTTTTGCTGAGAAGACTTTTTAGTTTGAATCCATCCCCTTTATTGATTCTTGATTTTAATTCTTTCACCACAGAGTCTTATTAAGGAAGTTGGGGCCTAATCCCACATGATGGAGATTAGGGCCTACTTTTTCTTCTATTAGACACAGGGTCTCTGGTTTTATTCCTAGGTCCTTGATCCATTTTGAGTTAAGTTTTGTGCATGTGAGAGATAGGGGTTTAATTTCATTTTGTTGCATATGATTTTCCAGTTTTCCCAGCACCATTTGCTGAAGAGGCTATCTTTTCTCCAATACATGTTTTTTGGCAGCTTTGTCTAATATAAGATAATTGTAATTTTGTGGGCTAGTCTCTGTGTCCTCTGTTCTGTACCATTGGTCTACCAGTCTGTTTTGGTGCCAATACCATGCTGTTTTTGTTATTATTACTCTTTAGTATAGTTTAAGGTCTGATGTAGCGATGCCACTGCTTCACTCTTCCTACTAAGGATTGCTTTAGCTATTCTGGGTCTCTTATTTTTCCAGATAAATTTCATGACTGCTTTTTCTATTTCTATGAGGAATGTCATTGGGATTTTGATCAGAATTGCATTGAATCTGTATAGTGTTTTTGGTAGTATGATCATTTTGATAATATTAATTCTGCCTATCCAAGAGCAAGGTAGATCTATCTTCTAAGGTCTTCTTTGATTTCTTTCTTTAGGGTTGTTAAGTTTTCATTATATAGGTCTTTCACCTCTTTCATTGATTCCTCAACTTTTTGAGGCTATTATAAATGGGGTTGTTTTCTTTGTTTCTCTTTCTGAGGATTTGTCACTGATATACAGGAATGCATTTGGTTTATGGCTGTTGATTTTATATCCTGCTACATTGCTGAATTCATTTACTAATTCTAGAAGTTTTCTGGTGAAACTTTTTGGGTCTTCTAGGTATAGAATCAGCTCAGAACCAGAAGGATACACAGCCAAGTTCTACAAGACCTTTAATGAATAACTAATACCAATACTCTTCAATTTATTTCAGGAAATAAAAAAGAGGCAGCACTTCCAAACTCATTCTATGAGGACAATATCATTCTGATTTCAAAACCAGGCAAAGACATATCAAAAAAAGAAAGGAAGGAAAGAAGGAAGGAAGGAAGGAAGGAAGGAAGGAAGGAAGGAAGGGAGGGAGGGAGGGAGGGAGGGAGGGAGGGAACATTAGACCAATATCTCTAATGAACATAGATATAAACATTCTTAATAAAATTCTGGCAAATCAATTACACAACATATCAAAAAGATAGTGTACCACGATCAGGTAGGATTCATCCCAGGGATACAAGGTTGTTCAACATATGGAAATCAATAAATGTAATTCATCACATCAGTAGACTTAAAGAATCATGATCATCTTAATAGACGCAGAAAAAGCATTTGACAAAATACAACACCTCTTCATGTTCAAAACACTAGAAAAATTAAGAATAACAGGAACATATCCCAACCTCATAAAGGCTATCTATGCTAAGCTCCAGGCCACCATCATTCTAAATGGAGAAAAATTGAAGCCTTTCCCTCGAAAAACTGGAACAAGACAGGGATGCCCTCTTTCACCACTTCTATTTAATGCAGTTCTTAAAACACTGGCCAGAGCAATTAGACAGATGAAAGACATTAAAGTGATGCACATAGAGAAAGAAGAAGAACTCAAATTAGCACTATTTGCTGACAAAAATTTTCTTTACAGATGAATTTCTCTTTACCATAATATGTTGACTATTTTAATTTTTGACAAAGTTTTGTACTTTAAATTTCGATATTTTATCCCTTGATCTCAAAGCGGAACATTCATAGTTTTTTTTTCTAGAATTTGTGGGCCACCAATATCCACACACTGGTGTCACCTAGAAATATGCTGTATCTGTGTTAAAAGAAGGCTATAGTGAAAGACCCCTAGTCCCCCATGCTTGGCTAAGTCTTTCTTCTGTTCATACAAGTTTTCTTAGAAGTTGAAAAGGGAAAAGTTATCTTTATTTATGAAAAGAAATAATAGTAGCCATTAGTGACTTAGTTTCCACAGTACATAGTTCTTTCATTTCTAGTCTTTAAAATGTCCTTAAAGTCATTTTAGGTGTTAACCATAATTATGTTCACAGAGATAATTTGAATTTGCCAACAAATAATGGAATTAGGATCCACAACCTAGAAAGAATTTCATGTCAAATCTTGTGCTTTCTTTCCTCATTAGAACAAATCTTAAGGGAAGATATACCTGCTTGTATGAAATTGGGCTAAAAAAATACTACCTAAAATTAGAAATCCTAGATATTGAGAGTTCATAGACTATGATTCTCCGGAATTATTCTAATCTTAAAACTTTTAAATGATGAGATTCTCCTAGTTTAAAATATTGGGATTAAAGTAATAAGGTTTTAGCTTATGTCTATTTACAAAGGTGACCAATCTTGGCATTTTGATTTTTTCCTAAAGAGAAGGTTATCAGTGTAAATGTTATTATAAATAACTTTTGTTGAGCTTGTAAACAGGGTAATCTCATAATTTATCATCTAAACCAGCATAGCATTGTGAGTGAAAGTGGCCACTATTAATAAGTGTGCCTGGGCAATTACAACTGAGATTGGTACTATCCTGGGTAAACTGAGAGATCTGACCACCCAACTTAAAAGACATAATTCTGTGTCTGAGAATGAGGTTGTTTCAAGTGAAGTAAATTCAATAGGATGAAAATCCATATGTTCTGTGTAACTTGCCCAGATTCCACAGACCCTTTGAATGTGGTTCCTAAGCACTGTGAACAATCTTAAAATTCATTTCCATGCTCTGCCCACAAGATAGCAGAATACTGGGGCATCTATTCAAGATCAAATCAGAAGGAAGAGTGCCACCTGCTGAGAATCAACCCCCCAGATTTTTGTACAACTTGGGGACTCCAATTAGAACTGATTATTCACAACCCACATTCTCAGACCAAAAGACACATTCTAAACAATATTCCCCAGGGACCTCAGTCACCTTCACAGGGATCTCCATGAAAACTATAGAACCAGTATTTGAAATGTTAGAAAGGAAAATCTGTTCAGCATTCAGGTAGTTAAACTATCTTTACAGCTGACCAGAAAAATATTTTATAATGGGAGACTCTTAAATTAGTAATTGATAAAAAGAATTAAACTGCTTAAAAATGGGTTTTTATACCTCAAAGTTAAATTTGACAGTGCCCAACTGTGCTTAATTTTCTAATGTCCTCATAACAAACATTTTTTTTCTTTGAAAACAGATATTATTTGTGAGAACATATTGCTGTGTGCCACTCATCTAATATGCTGTCTTCCAACTCTGCCTATAAAAGGCCGTATTGAAAGATGACCCAGGAGTGTTACACTTATCAGAGTAACACTATCAGAAAAATGATAAAGAATTTACCAATTATTGCTAACTATTGCTGAATTATTTGGCAGTCTTTCAAATAAGATTACTTCTCCTTGTCCACGTAACTTCAGAAGTATTTCCTCAGTTGGTGAAAAGTTCAAGTTAATTCGGTTTGTTCCTGAAAAAAATAATGTCAGTTTTCTTGAAATTTTAACTTTTATTCCAGGTAGAAAAATTCCCTGCTGGAGAGCAAGTTGCATCCTGGAAGTAGTAAAATGTCTGGGAGGGGAGAGGAGGGGGGGAGTGAGGGGACTAATGAAACTTTGTTGTGGAATAGTTCACAAAGGAATACAAGATGTGTTACATAATACAGCCCTTTGTTTGTGGAGGTTCTGACAGAATCCTGCAGTTTTAGCTCAAGCTAAATGCTGCCACCAAAGTCCTGCCTAACTCCGGGCAGCTCTGAGTCTTTTTTCCTACCTCCTGCCATGATTACTCTGGCTTCTGATTAAATCACACCTTGTATTTAAGGTCACTAACCTAAAATGACCCAAAGCTACTTATTTCTCTCCTCAACAGTTCCCTAGTACTTGTAATATTTGGAAGGTTTGAAAATAGCTTCTGTCTCAACTTATGTAGTCTTTTCTCCAAAAGCAAATGCTATAATAGTTTCCTCACTCATGGGTTCAAACCTCAGGTGAGAGATTTTGGAAGCTAATTAGCATTGCTAAGGAGTCTGTAGCATTTGGGTGAGTCACAATCACACAACCCTTTAAGCAACAGAGAAAAAAGTCTTGTTGCTAGGAATATTGGAAAGAATACATATTCTGTAGACAATACTGTCTACTCCAGCTATAATAATTAAAAAAATGGAAATTATTGTGTACTACAAAAACTAAAATAGAATTTAGAGGAAGGTGGAACATAACTGGATTACAACATAACTAAAACAATCAGCTTGATAAAAGAATAATGATAGTACACTCTGAGGGAATAATAAAAGCTTAAAAGCAAAAACACCTTTGTTATATATAATAAGTAGCCACTAGTTTTTGAATTCCTTTAATTTTCAGAGATAGGAAGTAAGGTTTATTCCAATTTTCCCCTACTGTCTCACATAGTAGATACTTATTAAATCATAATAAGTTTATAAGTGAGATTCCAATCTAGAAGTTAAGCTATGATTTAACAAATCATAGAAATGATAGGACAACGCACTTAAAACTAGGGCATACTTGGAAATATCATGATAAAGAGAAACTAATGTAGTCTGGCATTACTTCCCAGAATACTTATTGGGAAGTACTCGATCTTAGGATGCCTAAGCAAGATGGAATGAGGAATAAAGGTTGGGATACCAAGTTAGTAATTTGAACTTGATCTTTTAAACCCCAATTATATTCCTGGAATCAAGTTTTTGTTAATACACAAGAATACCCTCCAACAAGCCCAACAGCCATTAGAAGCATCATGCCTGTATCTGTCACTTTCTCCCCTTTCTCCATATTCTGTTCTTTGTAATCTCTAGAGATTCCCATTGTTAAAAGGAGCTTTGGGAAAATGAAAAGCAGTCTGTTGCAGATTACTACTTTACAATAATTGAAATTTACATTTACTCAAGTTTCTGTTTTAGTCCAGAGAATTCTAATCAAGAGGGTGCTAGGTAGGCAAATTGTTCTATTATCTTAATGAATTGATCCGTTTATCATTTTATGATGCTCTTTCTCACTTGTGACATTTGATTTACTAAGTCTATTTTAGTTGCCATTTTCATGGAATATACTTTCCAACCTTTCACTTTCAGTCCATGTGTATCCCTAAAGCTAATGTGATTTCTTTCAGGCAACATACTGTTGAATCTTGTATTTTTATCCATTCTACCAGTCTTTGTTTGGAAAATTTAATTCCACTTAACTATTAATAGCTAAGGATTTATTTTTGCCATTTTGTTAATTGCTGACTATTTTGTTCTTCCTTTGTTCCTTTCTTCCTCTCTTGTTTTCCGTTGTGATGGGATTTATGTTTGTTGCTATTGTTTCTTAGTGGTATGCTTTCTTTCTTTTCTGTTGTATTTTGTGTATCTACAGTCTTTTATTTGTATTTACCATGAGGCTTATGTAAAACAACTTATAAATTATGTCACTCTACTTCTAAAGCTGATAACTAATTCAATCTCATCCAAAAATTCTTTTCTTTCATGTCTCAGTTCTCCACACTTCACATAATTGGTGTTGCAATTTAGATTTTTTCTACTATGTATCTATTATTAAATTATTGTAGTTATGGTTATTTGATACTTCTGTGTTTTAGTGTTTATCCTGTAGATGAATGTGATTTACATACTACCATTATAGTATTAGCAGTCTTCAGTATTTGACCTACTCTACTTACCTTTCCCAGTGAGTTTTCAACTTTCACATTTTCATGCTAATTATCATCCTTTCATTTCAACTTAAAGAAAAAATTTAGCATTTTTTCATAAAGCAGGCCTAGTGGTGATGAACTCCCTCAACTTGTGTTTGTCTGGGAAAGCCATATCTCCCTTTTGTTCTGGAAGGACACCTTTGCTGGGTATGGTATTCTTAGTTAGCAACTGTTCTTTCCAACACTTTGAATATATCATCCCATTCTCTCCTGGACTGGAAGATATGTGCTGAGCTAGTCCTCTGAACTTCTTACAGGGACTCCCTTGAATGTGAGGAGTTGCTTTTTTCTTACTACTTTCAAAATTCTCTCTTTGATTATGTGTTGCTTTGGTATAGATCTATTTCCTGCCTTTCCTCTTTCCTTTTCTCCTTCTGCCTCCCTCCCTCTCTTCCAGGACTCCCATTATGTATTCATGGTTTGCATGATGGAGTTCCATAAGTCCCTTGGGCTTTTTTCTACCCTTTTTTCCTTTTTGCACTTCTGACTACATAATTTCAAATGTATTCATGTTCACAGTTTCTTCCTTTTGTTTGCTCAAGTCTGATTTTGAACCACCTTAGTGAATTTTTCTAATTTTTGTATTCTTCAGCTCCAGTATACTGATTGGATCTTTTTTAAATCAATGCTATCTCTTTATTTGATTTTTCATTTTGTTCATGTTTCTTTTTCCTGACTTTATTTAGCTATCAATCTTCATTCTTTTTTGACTCACTAAGCTACTTTAAGATAATCATTTTTAATTATTTGTCAGTCAATTCACAGATTTCCATTTCTTTCAGGTTGGTTATTGGAGATTTGTTTTCTTCCTTGCCTTGTGTTATGTTTTCTTTATTGTTGATATTCTTTGTAGGTTTGCTTTGTAATTTCAGCATCTGAAGAAACAGCTATCTCTCTCAGTCTTTATGGACCAGTTTTGACTTGGAGATACCTTGACCATTCAGCAGTGCTTCATATAAAGCAAAGTAGAGACCAGCCCCTCAGGAAGCATATTCTAAAGCTAGAATGAGATCCCTTTCACTTCCTTTCTGGAAGAAATTCTTGCTTCTTCGTTTTCCTCCAGTCAGTCAGTGCAGTGTCATCTCTAAAGGGATGCCTGTCCCTTTTCTTTGTTGCTAACTGTTTCAGGGGACTGAATATGGTTGGTTGTTCAGGGATCACTATGGGATGAAAAGGAAACGGAACTCCACAGAGGGTTCTCTAAAATGCTGGAGATGAGATCCACTCATTTCCTTCTCTCCTTCATGAGTGAAAAGCTTTACTTTTGCACATATTCCAAATCTTGCAAAGTAGAACCAGCTGTAGAAAGTCACTTTCCCTCTCCTTTGTCCCTAACTGACCCAGGAGAGGAATCTCTGGGTCAGCTCTGTATTAAGGGAAGACCAAAATCAGTTCCATAGCAGTTCTCTGGCTGGTTATGCCAGGAGAACAGCTGGCCACACACTCAAATCTCACTTTTTGCCCCATATGAGAAATCATGGGCTGAAGCTGTCTTTTCAGTATTGAGCTAAACTGGTTTGGAGGAGGTAATGACATAACATAGTGATGTTGCTCTTTTTATGCATATAAATGCATCTGCTCTTGGTATGTCTCTTCTAAAGTACTTCTTCTTAGCTAGAATCTGAATTTCTTTTCAGGATATTTTAGTTTCAATATCATTATTGTATATGTATTTCTGTGACAGAATGAGAAGTAGAGTTTGTACTACTCCATCATCCTAATGTCATCCCTATTGTTTGTAAGAACTAAATTTTACCTGAAAAATATGCCAATAACTAGCCAATAGGCACAATATTGAGATGTGTAACCTCCATTGCTTGACATTTCTAGCACACCCATGGTCTATAGACATTTAGTGAAATTCACTTGTTAATTTAGACTTCAACTTTCTGGGTTAGGTTAGAATATATCAGATAATTTGAGCTGAATAGTGCTTCTTATTTTAGACAAAAGAAAATATATCTTGTTCTAAATGAAAATATATCATTTTCAGTGGTAGATCTTTACAACCACTCTTCCAAAGACTTATTAATATTGAACTTCGATAAGTTTCTTAATTTACTGGAGCCTCAGTTTTATCATCTGCAAAATGAGGTAACTGAACATGGTCTCTAGTTACTACTTTCAGCTCTAAATTGTATGATCTCATTTTTCAGTTCACTTCAATAAAATATTAATGAATGGAATACTTACTAAGTGCAAACCAAGGAGGTAAAACCTGAAAGGATATAGAGGTGCATAATGTAATCTTTTCATGCAAATAGCTGATAATTTGATACATTCAAGATTGACATAGGTATTCCCCAAAACATCCTAGCTCCTTATGTTTGATGTATCATTTAGGAATGAGAGCATATGATTTATTCCTAAAGGGAAGGAAATTCACTCCTTTGTTAGTGTTTCTTATATCTAGGTTTGAAGAAGAAAACATGGTGCCTGAACTATCATTTTTATAATATTGTTCATATGTATCTTACCTTCATTGCCAATAATTTAAATTATCCTAGAACCATTAATCTCACTCATCCCAAAAGTAACCAAGTACAGCTAGGAAAGGATAACTTTCTTTATGTAGTCATTCCTCAGAAATCTTGATCCTGAATTTCTTGGAGTTAGATGATGTTCCAGAGAGTGAGAACAGGTGAAAATCTAGGAACCATACCTCCAAGATTGCTTAGCCAGCTTCCTTTGCGTATTAGTATTATTTCTTTTAGCAAGTTCTATAGATCTGATTGCTAAAGCATCTTTCACAGTTGATCCTTTCTTATCCTCTGTCCAAACAGCAGCCTACCCATTGATGATTTCAATAGGAAAAAAAAGAGTGGAAGAATGAAATGTTTGTAACAACAGATGTGCTTATGCAACCAGTGATAAAATGATGTCATGTTTCAGTCTTTGGTTTATATTAAGGTTACAGTTTGAAAAAAAATTATGTACTCCTTTATCAGTCTAATCTATAAATATTTGACCGTAGACCTAGCAACTGTAATAAACCTGCTCTTTTGCTAGGTGAGAACATCATTTTAAATATGCCAACATGGAAACTGCATCAATTCTCAATATCACTAGAATTTTCTTAGCCTGTTTTTGAAAAGCATCAGAAAGAGAACAAATGTAGTTCTTTTTACAAATTTTGAAAGAAGATCCCTACAAATCAGATATTATGTTTTATTCTTTATCTAAATCTTCCTGGGTAGTAAAGAAGTCATATTTGTGTTTGGTCTTGTGGTTTCCTTAGTCAAAAAATTTGCATCTAAAGCCTAGGAAAATGTTCTGCCTGCACAGTTGAATGTTTAAACAGGTGTGTGCCTCATTGGCCTGGCTCTGGAAAGGTAGTTTTCTCCTTTGAAAACTTCGACATTAAGAGAATGCTTCTTGTGCCAACTTTCAGGAGTGCTTACGAAGGAAATGTCAGGTGATGCTTAAGTCTTTTTACCTGGTTACCAAACCACTTGCTTCCCTCCTCTCTGTGTTCTCATGAAGAAATTGATTTAATAGGTTCAAGATATTATTAAATACATTCTGCATTAATATTATATGTCCTCTTTGAATCCAAGTGGCAATACAATAGAATTTCATTTTATAAATAACACCTTTCAAGCTAACACCACAGGGCACAGTACAAAAGAATCAAAATAGAACACAAATGCTGTAATCAAATGCAGACCCCAGGAAGGCTGATTAAAAAGGCATGTTGCTAGTAAGAGCAGCCGACAGGGTAAGTATAATGGGTCATTGCAGAAAAGCCAGCTGAACAGAAGGGTGAACTAAAATAAAATGGACTTGCCTGCCTGGTTTACATGGATTTATGACTCTCCTTTGTCATCTTCTCCTTTAGGACTCAGCAACTGAAGGGAAGAGGCATGTGCATGTTTTGGAGGGAGGGATCAAATGTAGGGTCGTTAAATTTGTCCTCAGTGCTCACATGCAGAACAAACAAAAGAAAATCCTAAGGACAACCACCTGCAGCTGGCAGAGGAGCCTACAATAAGATCTCGAGATGAACCAGTAAGACTTGCTTTGCTGGGGAATTTCACTAGTTTTCAGAAAGCACAATTGTGTGGAACAAGAAGATCCATTCTAAATGGTGAGGCCAGGCCTAGGTGCAGATGGATAGATGGGTAAGACAGATGTTTTAATGATCTGAGCCTCACCTAACCCTAACCCTAACCCGAACCCAAACCCTAACCCTAACCCTAACTATTCTCTACCAACTAGTTTTTATGCTCTCAGCCTCTCACAACCACCATCCTTGTCTAATTTCAGGGCTTTGTGTTTTTATTTTATTTTTTAAATATCAATTTTTAAACTCTTTCATTTTAGTTATACATGACAGTAGAATGTATTTTGACATATCATACATACATGTAGTATAATTTCTTATTCTTGTGGTTGTATATGATGTGGAGTTACACTGGTTGTGTATTCATATGTGAACATAGGAAAGTTATGTATGATTTGTTCTACGGTCTTTCCCATTCCAATCCCCGCTCCTTTCCCCTCATTCCCCCCTGTTCAGTCCAGTGAACCTACACTCCTCCTACCTGGCACATTGTAAGCCAGCATTATTGTCTCCACTTCCATCCATTTATTGGCAAATGCCATAATCTCATTCTTCTTTATGGCTGAGTAATATTCCATTGTGTGTGTGTGTGTGTGCGTGCGCACATATGTGTATGATATGTATACACAGCTACTCTGGTGCCAAAGCAGCTAAAGCTCAGGTAATATCACCAGTGCTATAGTATCATTCATATATATCACATTTTCTTCATCCATTAATTTATTGAAGGGCACCTAGGTTGGTTCCATAGTTTAGCTATTGTGAATTGATCTGCTATGAACATTGATGTGACCATATAATATACTGATTTTAAGTTCTTTGGGTATGTGCCTAGGACTAGGATAATTGTGTCAAATGGTGTTCTATTCCAAGTTTTCTGAGGGATTTCCATACTGCTTTCCAGAGTGGTTGCACCAATTTGCAATCCCACCAGCAATATATGAATGTACCTTTTCCCCCACATCCTCACCTACATTTATTGTTATTTGTATTCTTGATAATTGTCATTCTGACTGGAGTGAGATGAAATCTCAGTGTAGTTTTAATTTGCATTTCTTTAATTGCCAGTAATGTTGAACATTTTTTTATATATTTGTTGACCATTCATATTTCTTCTGTGAAGTGTCTGTTCCATTCCTTTGCACATTTATTGATTGGGTTATTTGGTTTTTTTGGTGTTAAGTTATTTGAGTTCTTTATATAAACTGGAGATTAATGCTCTATCTGAGCTTCAGGTGGCAAAGATTTTCTCCCATTCTGTAGGCTCTCTCTTCATGTTCTTGATTGTTTCCGTTGCTGTGAAGAAGCTTTTTAGTTTGATACCATCCCATTTTATTGATTTTTTTTTTTATTTTACTTCTTGCGCTTTCAGAGTCTTGTGGGAGAATTTTGTTTCTAAGCTGACATGAAGGAGATTTTGGCCTATTTTTTCTCTAGTAAGGGCTTTGTGTTTTTAAATCTACCTCTAATTATATAATGAAAGTTTCTGTCTCTTTCTTAAAAGAATAAAGAAATTGGGCAGAAAGAGGGAGGTACTTTGGAGTATACCTCCCCACTTGTATATACAAAACTAATTCTGGAAATGATCACTATGTACCTTGAGTTGTGAGCCAAATTGATCACAACAGGGATGATTGTTTATTTAATATTGAGGGTAAAACAATATTGGGAGGCATCATAGGAAAAATTCACTATTAAATATATGATACATTTATTTAAAAAATAGTAACATATAGTTAACAGCTCCCAAGCCCTCTGGGGGAAAAAGTCATAAAACAAGCAAATAGTGGTTCTAGAGTCAATTTTAAAAGAAAGAGAAAGAGAAATGATAACTGGGGCAATTTTTACTTTTCTCAAAATTTGGGGGTATTTGTAACAACTCCACTGATTATCCACTTAGTTGAAATTCTGGACTAGGATCACTGATGCATTAATTTAGGTCAATAGTATTCTGTACATCTTTTTCTTAAGTACATTATAAACATTTAAATATAACATATGTAAGCAGCACTTAGGGGAAAGGGTTATTATACAAATATTAGTACTGTGACTTTTTAAAATGTCTTAAGTAGATTTTTGTTTAATAGCCTCTTATTATTATCCTTAATTCTGACTTTTGCAAAGAGAGTTAATTTATTAGTAAAGGTGAACAACAGTGCAATAACTTGAGAACACTGGATTGTAATTTCCAAAGTGAGTTATTTCATAAAGTATGTGAGAAAATTATAATTCCTGTGCCAGTTATCAGTGTCTTGTCTCTCAGGACTAAATTTGCCAGTCCTTTTTTGCTCTATAAAAATGTATCTTGAGTCTTTTAAGTATTTTTCTTTGCCAGCTGGCATGAGGGTACTTGTCAGTACAGGCCATAGAATGAGGATGTAGAAGGAAAAGATCTTCCTTCCCAGTTCCCAGGTTCTCCTTTGGTAGACTCCTGCAGTGCGTATGGTTCATCCAGAGCCTGGCTTCTGTACCTTCAGCAGCTTCTCTGGCATCCAGCTCCTTACCACACAAGCTACCCTGGTGCCTAGCAGCTAAAGCTCAGTTAGTATCACCAGTATCTGGCACTCAGCAGCTTCCCCTAGCTCTTACCTCACATGCAGACATCCACCCACACCAGGGTATGTACATGTGTGAGATAACTCCCTTTAGATAGCTTTTCCTGCACCCTTACATAGAGATTTCCAGAAAATTCTGTTGATGAAGCTTCCCAGCAGCATCTCTGGCATTCAATGAGTTATGGTCATGCCTTATCCAACAAGGTCTAGATTCCAGCCTAGAGATAGCAGGGGCTCTTCTTTTTGTCCTTCAAAGTCTGGATCCCCATCCAGGGCTAGAAGTACAAGTAGCAGTTTCTTTGTTATTTGCTTTTCTTATATTGTTTAGAGTTCTCTCTATTTCTTACTAGCTCCCCCATTACCTTAATACTCTATTATTGTTTTTTTTTAATTTTTAAGAAATTTTTTGTTGTCAATGGACACAATACCTTTATTTTATTTGTTTTTATTTTTATGTGGTTCCAGGGATCTAACCCAGTGCCTCATGCTTGCTAGGCAGGCACTCTACTACTGAGCCACAACGCGGGCCCCCTATTGTTAATGATTTTTAAACTAAACTTTTATGTTCACATTGCTGTGTGTTTTCTCCCTCCTGATGGACCTTGGCTGATATATACCAAAAGAGTATTAAAACAATCTGTATTCTTTAGGAGTAAGAGAAAGTAAATATGACAAGTCATGTCTTAATAAAACGGGTTAGTAATGGTACAATGTGCTTTATCTAGAGTGCACTCTTCGATGACAAAATGCTTTGAGAATTTGATACTAGATTTAATGGTAGTAAGATAATATGATGCAATATATTAGCTGTACATATAACTTTATTTTTTTTTGAGAGAGAGAGAGAGAGAGAGAGAGAATATTAATATTTATTTTTTAGCTTTCGGCAGACACAACATCCTTGTTTGTATGTGGTGCTGAGGATCGAACCCTGGCCGCACGCATGCCAGGTGAGCGCGCTACCACTTGAGCCACATCCCCAGCCCTACATATAACTTTAAAGATCTATTTTTTAAAATATTTCACTTGAGGGCCTGGGGTTGTGGTTCAGTGGTAGAGTGCTCGCCTAGCATGTGCAAGGCCCTGGATTCCATCCTCAGCACCACATAAAAATAAAAATAAATAAAATAAAGGTATTGTGTCCAACTACATCTAAAAAATAAATATTAAAAATATTTTACTTGATTTTACAGTGTTTGTTAAAACATAAGCCAATTAAACAGCAAAAGTATGAACTCCAAATCATTTGTTGATCTTGAAAATGTGCTGTGTAATAATAATTATATAAAGTGTATTTGTAGATTATTAATGCTAGAGTAAGAATGATATTCATCATATATTGAGAACCCAGAAAATTCTCAGCACTTTAATTTATTGGATCCTCATAGCAATACAAATGGATACTGTTATCATCCCCCATTTTATAAATGGGAAAAAAGACATTTGGGAAGGTTAAAGAAGTGACCTAAGGTAATACATATAGTAATATTTAGAGCCACAATTTGCACATGGATCTACCTATAAGTCCTCGACCGTAAGTATCTGTTTCCAGAAAATGAAGCAAATGACAAGATACTTGTAAAAATAAACACAGAATATTCGGTTTTTGTTTGTTTTCATCAAAGATTTAGACCAAAACAAAACTGAAGCATCCCTGAAATATTTCTGATTTAGCTAGCCTATTACTTTTACTTAACTAGATATGGACAAACAGTGAACACTGGCTATCAAATCCCCAGAATCAAAGTGTTAACAGTGTATCAGAAATGAAGCAGCCTTTATTCAGAGCTGAATTGAAGGCAGATGAAATATTAACAGCAGTTCTAGCAGCACAAAATGAAATATGAGATCCTGTATCAGAAATTATTAGTAACCTGTTAAAAGAAATGCTGAAAAATGGCAGTTACCAAATTAAAACTGGGAAACAGAGCCCAAATGGGAAATTTCAAAAAGTTTGGAGGAAAATAAATGACAGATTGTCCTCTTGGCTCTTATTACTATGCCATCCTAAATCCTACTTGGCAATGGATGGTGGAGGTGAAATAAGAACTGCATCACTGCCAGTGCTGGTCCTCAAATTTGTAGTCCTAAGTGTCTGTGATGGTGTCTGGGATTGATTGGAAAAGTAGTTAGAAGTTGATAGCTTTTGAGCTTTATCTAAATTGAAGAGTCTGGAGACTCTTATTATGAAAGGCTTCCTCTCATTTGTGAATTGGCCCCTTTGCTCCACTTTTGGATGGCTGACTTCCTCCATGCAGAGCTACACTGAATGTTCTATGTGGGAAAGCTATTCTCCTTAAATGCCTTCAAATTTAAAGCACTATCTGGATATGTTAGTGTTTATGATTCAAACTACTAGCATCAAAAGAGAGAGAGAGGATACGAATACAAAATACCAAGCAGTAAATGAAGGAGATATTTTTCCATCAGTAACTAAGAGCAGAAAAATTGCTATAAGCTGAGTTGTTGAACATTTGATGCCAGAGGAGGGGGGAGGAAATGAGCTATAGAACCATCAGATCTTAGTGTTGGCAGAGACCATGGAGTTCATGCAGTCCTACCCTATCATTTTTCAATGAAGAGACTGAGACATGGGGAGTTAAGGGACTTGACTTGCCCAAGACACATAGTTGTTTATTGACAGTCATGCCAAAAACATTTCCCAACTCCCAATCCGGAACTCTGATGTTCAGCCTGCTACTACCATCCTGTACTATAAATTAACACTAACCCAGCCTGGAACATAGAAGAATCCAGCATCTGTGGGGAGCAAGAAAAAGAAATGCATTTAAAAGTGGAAATCAGTTGTGACTAGTTGGCCAAACTTATGTAAGCCATTTTGTCAGTTTCCTTTCCAGGCCTTCCCTTAACATGAAAGAAAAGAATTTAGTTATAATCCCCTAAGGTTTATAAGTATGTGTTCAGGTTTGATTTGTTTGGAGAATTCTTCTACATACCAGTTACCTCCAGGTATAGACTAGCTTGTGGGTGGCATTGCTATTGATCCCTGTTATTTACTTGAGACTTTCTTTCTCTAGCTGTGAAATTGCTTCAGAGTCATAGTGGTGTGTGTGTGTGTGTGTGTGTGTGTGTGTGTGTGTGTGTGTGTGTGTGTTGGGGGGGAGCTGTTCTTTCCATGAGACATTCTTGTGAATCAGAGTAGCTTTAAGATGTAAGAATTATCCTCTCTTAACCCTTGTATTCTGCTAGCCTCCTGAATAACTTGGAACATTTTGCGGAGTTTTTCTCAGGCTCATGAATTTGGTTAAATAATTTTTCTTTATTTTGGAAGCATAGAGTAGTTTGAAGTACCAGTACCACAGAAGTTACAATAAAAGTGTCTCAATAGAATTCCTTGTGAAATAGCAGTACAGGTCTTTCAAACCAGTCAAATATTTTTCAGAATAGGGCAACCAGAAATGAGAGAATCAGAGTATATGATGAAAACTACAGATGGAACACTTTGCATGAAAAGTGATTATATACAAAAGAGGGCTGAGGAGTGGGTAGGGATGGAGTGGGAAAGGAGGGGTAACTGAAACAAGAGAAGATAATGCTTGACCAGGTCTAGTAAAATATTCTCTGCCACAACCACTGTTCCATGAAGAGATTGAGCCAAGAGGCCTGAATAAACTAACCTTAAGTTCAGAGTTGCCATTATTGTGGGAGGCATCAGGGAGAACACATCCGGACTCGTGTTACACAGTAATCACTGCTGGGTGTCAGCATTCATCAGCCAGATGGTCAGACCCACAATTAATCAATTAGGCTGGGATGATCAACTGAACTAAGTTTTCCCCTTTGGTAAAAAACCCTCATCATGCGGTCAAGGCCAATAGTACTTTTATCCTGTTGCTTTTGGAGAAGCTTCTAAAAATTCCTCTTTCAGGCCTCTAGTTACTGGACATTGTTAGGCTCCAACTTGCTTTGACAGCATAGAGACCCCAAATCAAGGTTTTCACATAATAGATTATCACCATCCTGTATGTTCAATTATGATGATTAACATACCACACAAAAATAGGCTTTTTAAAGCAGTGTTGTAAGCAGTGTTATTTGACTGATGTTACTGGTCTTTGAACTGGTTCCACTCAATCCAATGGAACAATGCAAGGGATTCTTTTACTGGGAACTTATAAAGATGATATAATAATCAAACAATAACAATAATAGCAACTCATGATGTATTCACTATGAGACTGATACTGCTATGACAGAGATGGATAAACCTTGAGTCAGTCTTTATAATACTTCAGTGATGATGAGAACATTACTTACATTTCAAAGAGAAGGCAACTGAGACTAGAAAGTTCATTAAACATTTAATAAAGATATGTTGAGATGATTCAGTACTATGGGATGAAAACCAAATGATTAAGTCAAGTTAGATTTTCTTAAACATATATATTTATGCATCCCAAAGATGACAATTAGAAATATATCATAAATTTTTGTTATCTCTCTTCAAAGAACATTGAAGAGTTCTTGTACCCATCTTTCCAGATCTGTTGATCCTATTCTGTTTTCCAAGCCACTCTTCTTCATACAATTTGATTGGGTATTGCTTTCTTCCCTGTTTCAGTGTCACCACCATTATTTGCAATAATTCTCAGTCTCCACTCTAGCATCGTTAGCTAGATAATGGTACCTTTAATTATGACTGAAATACCAAGAGTTTTTGTAACTTGACTTACAGGGCAATTGCCTCCTCTGAAACAAAAAGTGTGGCACTATTTTTTTTTTTTTTTGTATGTTGAACCTGGTTATTTCCCTCAGAGTTTCATTTCCACTCTCTTCTAGCTATATTGCAGTACACATTACAAGGAGAGAGTTTTAAAAATCCTATTGGTGGTAAACATCACTTTCTTAATGGAAGCCTGTACTGACTCCACTAAGTAAAATGTGAACACAACTTCAAAGTTCCTCTGTGTTTCATCATTCATATTTCTCCCAAGTTTTACTTAGAGAGTGCTCCTTTTTAACCATTTTATGCAGATTATTCAAGCATGCTACTGACCCACCACTTTGAGATATTAGGCTCTTACTAATATTATTTATGAAGAATGCGACTTCTCTTGCTATCTAACTGCAGTGCTTTGCTTTTTATTTGCTTTGCTACTTGCCAAATTGAGAAAGCAATACCAAGATGCCAGAAGAGTATATTGATCACCACCATTTCTTACCTCAAGTTTGAGAACACATGGGAGAAAAGCTAGTCCAGAAATATAAGGAGCATCTTTTCTCCTCCAAGGCTCCAGCAGTATCCTCTTTTTCTGACTGTGGTACTCTGTTTTGCAAGCATGTTTTCTCCTTGCTACCCCTTTTTCTAGTCCTACAATCTTCCCCCTAGAGCTGATGAAGCATTTACATTTTGACCTGCAGGATCCCTGTGGACTGCAGAGTTGAGCCCTGCCATCCAGACTGCCTTTCTGCTTCATTTTGCTCCTGACCTAAACCCCCCTGCTATTCCAGGCCTGGCCTCTCATGACCAGAGACTGCTGACTCATCCTGGCCTGTGCCAAGCTGTGCAGTCGCTTAGTGATGTGGACAGGAGTCGAAGGACTAGAATGAGATCACTGAACTCATTTCACTTGTTGCTTACAGTACAGTCCAGCATGAGCTGGAAATGTAGGAACCTCAGCCTCCCGAGCAGAAAGAGTAAGTAGATTAAACACACCGCATCACCAAGTCCTCAACACGCAGTGGACGGGTGGCGGGCGGGGGCTTGCTTTATCATGGCCGTGGCTAGGGCATTCCGGTTCATCAGGAGTTTTCCTTTGTCCTCTCTTCTTCCTCTCCTTCACAATTGCACCCTTCCCCCCTTCCCTGAACTTCCCTTCTGAAAATGTCCGGATGGTACAGCAATGATCTGGGCAGAAATGAAATTTTGCTAATAAGCAGCCTCCGCCAGAAACCCTGGAACAGTAACACTGCTGAAACTGCTTAGTTTGTCTACTGGGAACTCACATGAACTTCCCAACAGAATTCAAGAGGATAAGAGGATGAGAAAAGCTTTTTTTTCCTCCTTTTTCTTTCTTCTCCTTTCTTTCTTGATCCTCTTTTTTCTTTCTGTTTTAAGGGAGGTAGTTTCAGGAGACATGGCCGCATTCTGGTGTGGTGTAAAGTTTTCCGTCAGGAGACAATAATGTACATTCCTCTGGCAGGACGGGGTGGGTTTTTTTTGTTTCTCTTGCTGTTGTTTATTTATAAGACATTTCCTCCCAGTTAGTGGAAGTTAGATCGTAAGAGGCTCCAGTGATTTTCCTTCCACCTCCCCTCCCTAATTTCTGTGCTTCAGCACTCTGGAACACTGTGAACTCGACACACTAATCAGAGCAGGGAGCTAACAGCCAGGCCTGGACGCTCTCAAGAGACTGTGCTGATTCTCAATCGTCACTCCTTGGATCAGGAACCACAGTCCTGGTGAGTGGTGAGGTTCCAGAATTTGATGTGTCAAGGATTCTATTCTTGGTGTCTCTGAGGCAGGCAGGGAATAAAGGGTGTTTTAAAAAACAACAACAAAAAATACATTTTTTTAAAAAAAAGCTACCAAACAATCAGAGTGATGAAGATTTTCAGTGTGCACAGCTGAGAGCACCCGATGGACAATGGCAGAGCCTTGGGTCTGTGCTCAGGAGGAGCCTGTAGGCATAAGTTTTGTGCCTCCACAGATGGCTTTTGGCCTTGACATACCTAGCAAACATGCTTATGGAGGAGGAAGATAGGTGATTGAGTGGGGGCAGGAAAGTAGTATCCAGGGTGGTAGGTGGGAGAAATGAAAGTGGAATTAATTGTTCATTTGAAGTTTCCCTCTACCAACTTTTCATGCAACTTTGTTCTGAGCATTTATGTTATACTCACAGTGCTTACATACCCAGATAAGCAGGAAAGAAATTCTACAGTGGATGTTTAGCATAAGAATATTGCTAATAATGTTCTTCTAAAGATCACTTTGCTAAGAACTGCTGCTTTTAAATGTTAGGAAACCTCTCACCCACTCTTATTTGTCATACCCTTTTCTTTATTCTTCTGTATTCATGGTATGGAGCAGAAGAATTCAATGACAATCCTTATTTGGTTCCAGGGAAATTCATCATCCTGACATAGGAAAACTAGATGACTGTCCTGGTATTAAACCCAAATATAGTATTGTCCTCAATATAAAAGATTCTGATTGAGTAGACTCTGGGAAGTTGTCGAAGGAATGGTGTGGGAGTGGGGAGATTGCATCCTATCTGATAGTGAGACTATCATATCAGCCACCATCCCAGCTTTCAGAGCCAATGAGAGCCTTTCATGTCCTTCATATTAACTCACACTCTTCTTGGAAGTGAAATTTCAGGTGGAATATATTTTCATCCTTTGCCGTCTGATCCCTACTTAGTTGCTCTTCTACAGGTATTTGATCTCACTGTACTTTCTCATCTTCTTTCTAATTTTAAGAATCTGGCATGTTCTGAAATACTGAGTTGGGAGAAAAAAAAATGAAAACCAAAAAAACATGGTAGCCATAAAAGCATTTGGCTGTGTGGCAGCATCTGAAGTGAATTGCTCTTTGGATAGAGAAGGAATCTTTGATGTCCCCAATATGGTTCTCATGGGCTAAAACTTCCCAGAACCACAACCCAGCCTAAGGGGCAGTTACTCGATGTTCTTAAATATTTGGAAAGAGATGCTATTTTATTGTTTTAGTTGTCTTTGCTATTAACACGTTGCCAGTAGATTCCTCCTAGAGTTAAAAATGTTTTAGCAGTAGTTGATTTTACATCTAACCAGATGTGTATTGAATGGTCCTGTTGTGTGTACTCTTGTCCAAGCTGGCACAGTGATCCAACATATAACATTGATACTTAGCTTTGGAATCTTGTTTGCTACTCTAGACAGTTCAGATTCTTAAACATATACTTCATGCATACTTATATATCTAAAGTTCCCTACAGAGACTAACCACTGCTATAGCCGCACCAAGATTTGTCAGGGATCCCTTGGAAAAAGATAAACCTTCCTATCACAATTCCTATAGTTTCTGAGACTCATCAAATTCCTCATCCATCATTATGATAGGAAGCAATCTCAGAATTTTATTAGGGCCAACATGCTTAAAGCATATTAACTTTATATAATAGTAAAGTTTGCCCATTTCAGTTAGCCTATGTTAGTTATTACTATACTGTTCATATATATAATAATGTTTCTTGGGTATTTCCCATGAGTTCCTCTCTCTCTCTCTCTCTCTCTCTCTCTCTCTCTATCTATCTATCTATCTATCTTTTTTTGGTACCAGACATTGAACCCATGGATGCTTACTCACCAAGCCATATCCTCAGCCCTTTTTATTTTTTATTTTGAGACAGGGTCTCTCTAAGTTCCTTAGGGACTCACTAACTTGCTGAGGGAGGCCTCAAACTTGAGATCCTCCTGCCGCAGCCTTCTGAGTTACTGGGCTTATAGGCCTATCCATCAGTTTTCTTGTTTTCTTTAAGGAAGAATTTGAAGGGGTAAATGGTTAAAAAAAAAATTAAAACATGGTATAAAAAATGTACCTAGCTCTTACACCATTACCACCAAGAGCTATATAGGAGGCTCTGCCTCTGTTGGTTAACAGACTACACAAACTCCCAGGAGAAAGGTCTTCTATGGTCAGGTAAGAACTCACAGTCGATTTGGACTATGTGGAAGGGAATCTGGATCTCTTAACACTTTGAAAACACTTTATTCTGAAACTATAATTGTCATAAAATTTTATAATTGACTCTAGAAAAATACAAATATCTAAGAGTATGTCCCAAGAGATGACATTTAAAAAATCTAATCTGCCAAAGATTTTTCTTATAGTTGCTAAGATCTGGACTTTCTCATGGCCAGAGAAGAACTCTGTGGCTAAGTTAAGAAATATGAGAAGTTGGAATTTGATAGAAGGACAAAACAGTGTATTTTTTTAACTTAATTGACTGTATTAGTATTAGTATTACCTGATTTTTTTTCAATACCTGTGTTACAAGCCTTCATAGTATCTTTATAAAAATTCAGTTTTCCAGTACTCATCTGGAAATTCTATCTTTATTAAATTAATGAATATGCATAATTTAAAATATATATGTTTTGCACACAAATTTTAGATGTAAATACTTCCTATATGTTATATTCATTTAATTAGGCAGTCACAGTTATACACAAATGAAATTACTAAATAACAGAATTGTGATTATCTTATTAAGAAATTGGTTTTTATTATTTATACAGAGATGTATTTTGGTATTTTTGTGATTCCCAAGGAAGGCACATTTTAAAAACTTTAAAAGGAGTTGACTCCTTGTTTGGTATGTATTTTTGTTCAAATACGCATAATAGATGTATATATTTGCAAGTCATGTGATTATATTCAAATATTAAAAATATGACCAAATACTAGCTGGAATTACTTGCCTTTTCATTCACTAAAATGTTTTATTAACTGACTATAAGCAAAGTGGATATTTTATCCACTGAGAACACAGAAAGTTTGTACAAACATTTATGAACAGTATCTTCAAAAGGAAAGATTTTGTTAACTGATAACTTTGGTTATTGTCCTTCATTAAATATACATGTCAGTTTATAAAACTAAATTCTATTATGCACAACTTCAAAATAGGAATTGCTATATGTATAAAGTAGTTTAAAATTAAATAGAAGGCAATCAAATTTCTAATAATTATCTTAAAATTGAGAATATATTTAATGAATTTACTTTTTGCAAGAATTAATACATATGCAAATAACCCAGTTTATTCTAGTTTCTCAGCTACTTAGTTGTGTATTAAATACTTTGATACTGCATTTACATATGAGCATCAGATACTCTTCAAAATATCTAGTTAAATCATATTCTATGAAGTCACACTTTTTTCTCTGAATCTTTCAATGATTATCCAAACTAAGAGTGATTTGACCTTGACAGTATTTTTAAAATCAGTGTATGTTTCTTATCATACATTGCCTTGAATTGAAATTTTTTGTATATATGAAACTAAAAGTGATTAGAGGGCAGGTATTATATTTTATGTTTGTTTATTTCTTTCTCTTCCAACAAATTGCCTCAATCTTAGTGGTGGATCAATGAATAGATGATGAATGAAGGAATGAATATCTACATGTCAGTGCATTGACAATTAACATATCTTGCTTTTCATAATGAAAGAAACATGTTCATAAAATAAATCAATAAATTTTTTTGTATCTGAGCCTTTAACCCCCTATGTTAGATCTTCCAGCTAGCTGAACATCATCTCCAGCCTTTTGCTGAGGTGCTTTCTCTAATCACCACAAAGAATGGGAAATTTCTGATGGGACACTAGAATGTCAAATTTGCTGTAATTTCATTCATTTTCCAAGACTTATGAAGGTGACCCAACACCTACTGTGCTTAGTTCGTTCAGTCTGAAAATACCATTCTGACCTAAATGTATCATATCAATGGAGGCCTCTCCAGCTCAACTGTTTGCTTACAGTAAGTTAGTGGTTCTTCCCTTTTCTCAAACTCAACATTTGAGGAGCTTGGGCTGATGTCAAATGGAGAAATGCATGAAACCTGGCTGTGAATGTCCCATGAAGTAGACAAGGGAGGGAAGGGGCAGACAGACAGCTCAACAAAGAACAGGGGCAAGAAGACAGGCAGCCAAATCGTTTGCTGTCTTAACGAGTACTAATTAAATGCCCTGGATGAGGTAAATAATAGCTGAAAATAGCCAAGTTCAATTGTTTCTGATCGATGAGTAGAGAAACTGGTGGAATTGCTTGGTGTTGCTTCAGTCATTAAGCTGCAGCAAACTAAGACATCTTCAGAGGAGAGGGACATTAAGTTGAGCCACCCCTAAAGTTCCATTTGCAAAGTCTCCCCATTCCAGCACTCTAAATGATACCCTGTGGATAGAAATCGCATCCAGAAAATAACTTCGTAGACTACAAACTGACCTAATAAACAATAATGAAAAGAAACCAAAATATTGTGTAAACTGGGCTTTAATCTCATCTATATCAGTGGTCAATCAACTTGCCAATTTCCAAACTACTTCTGATTCTGTCTCTTTTCCTGAGCTTCCAATAGATAGATAGATAGATAGATAGGTAGATAGATAGATAGATAGATAGATAGATAGATAGATAGATAGATAGATAAATGAAGTGTTTGTTTTTGTCTCTTTTTATTTTTCCTACTCACTCTCTAGTAAACTGAATTCCTAGATGTAAGCAGCCACAGGGACAAAGACGTGGTTCACATAATGGATAATTAACCCTTCAACAATGGAAAGTTAACTCTCTGAGACATGCCAAAAAGTGGAATGTTTGTTGCTGAATTTGTTCTCTTCTGGGTGTTAACACATAAAGGACATTTTCATTAGCACAAACTTGGCACCAAACAACCTGTTCATCCTCAAGCTATAAAAGCCACACTCACCTTCCAGTTCATTCTGGCAGGATTTGTAGTATGATGTCCTCTTGGGTAGTCATGTACAAATCACTCTGAGGGGCAAAATTGTATGAGTGCCTAATCCACTTTTGAAAATGAAAGAAAAGGATCTCTTATGAAAAGTACCAAATATGGAAAGACATAAATTGTAATAAAAAGTATTAGCACCTTGCACCTTCTGCTAATTGCCTTCCCAGTCAAGAGGAACCAATATAATATAATAAAATTTACAGCTACATCATGATCAGAATGCAAAGAATTGCCTGTATCTTTCAATAGTGAATTGGGGGTGGGGAAGTGCAAACTTTAAACTACCCATGTAGACATTATTTAGACTCCTAAATTAAGGAGCATACTTCATTTGTCTAAGAAGGATAATAGTACCATTTGACTGACTTTCCAGTTTGTTATTAGGATCAGAGTACAAAGACTGTTTCTTCATTACATTCTTTGAACATGGATTTAACATTCAGTTACTCATTCATTTATGAAACATTTTTGAACCCTTACTCTGTGTCAGTTATTATCTTAGAAGCTAATCATTGATTTACTTAGTAACAAATATTTATTGAGAAATTCAAATTATGTACCAGATACTATTCCCTGGGCTGGGGATTGATTCTATAGTAAACAACAAGTGAAAAATCTCTGTTCTTATAGTACTTTTTCTAGGAGAGACCAGGCATGTTAGATAGTGATGAGTACTCGGGGAAAAAAATTAAAGGAGGAAAGAGAGAATGAGAGCCAGAGCAAGAGACATAAGTTTGCAAATTTAAATATGTGGAAAGAGAGAGCTTCATTGAAAGGACTTTTGAGAAAAGGCTTCTTTAATGAGATTTAAAAAGCAAGTTTTGTCTAGGCAAAAACATTTTGTCTGTAGACCCATGCAGAGCAAAGGCCTTGGACAAGATTGTGTCTGATCTCATAGAAGTTGAGTATAGAATGATGGTTGCCAGAGACCAGAAAGAGTAGAGGGGCAGGAAGGATGGGGAAAGATTGGTCTGATATGCTACTGTACAGTAATGTGATTATAAATGATGATAATGTACTATGTGTTTTAAAAAGTTAGAAGAAGGGATTTTTGACTCTTTTCCTCATAAGGAAATGATAAATGTTTGAGGAAACAGATATGTTTAATCTGATTGAAACATAATACACTTTATACATTTATCAAAACATCACATGGTACCCCATTAATATGTACACTTTTTATCTTTTAGAGTATTTGTTAAATTTAATTTAAATTTTTAAATAAATTTTACACCTTACATAAATAAAAATAAAAATAAATGCTATACAACACACAAAAAACCAATGCATCTTGCAAGTCTGTGTAGCAGGATCAGAATAGGCAAGCAGGAGAACGAACAGTAGGAGATGAGGTAATGGAGGCAGTGTGGCCTGATCACATGGACCCTTATGTACTATAGTGAAGAAGCTGGTTTTGTCCTGACAACACAAAGATTAAATAAGACAGGATCTTAAGTTCCTCACTACAGCAAGGACAGATAGACAAACTGGTTGGGAGAATGCCATAGGCTAAATAACATAACTGAAGGTTGTTCAAGGAGCTTTAGAGGCACACAAGAGTGAGCATTCAGATGATTATACCTTGGAATGAAGAGTCAGGGGAAACTTTACAGAAGAGACAATAAATCCATGCTGGGCCTTGAAGGATTTTCCCCAATGGTCAGAGGGAGAAAGAGAATTCAGTAACAGGGACAGCAGGGGCAAAGACACTTAAATAGGAAATAGCATGGCAGAATTGAGGAACAGTATCCGTGATGTTTAGTAGGGGAGTGGGAAGAAATGAGGCTGTATATGTAGGCAGGGAACAATCATGTTGGGCCTTGATTGCCATGCAAAGATGTTTTAACTTCATCTTGTAGCATTTGGGGAGCCATTGAAAGGTTTTAAGTAGAGAAGGTTAATGATCACACTGTTTTACAGAAGATCACCCTGGCAGCAGAGTGGAGGATAGATTATAAAAATGGGAGAATAGAGGCAGGAAAATGAGTTAGGAGGCCACTTAAATTGTGCAGACAGGAAACAATGAAGCCCTGAACTAGGACAATAACTATGGGAATAGAAAGAGAGAAGGAGACATCTTCAAGAGATAAGAGGCAGAATAGACCCAATTTAATAACCTTTGGACTGGGCATCAAGAGAAGAAGGAATTTTGGACTGCTCACAGACTTCTGCTTTGATACACGTAAGCTAGAAAAGCTGTGAGAGAACTAGGTTCTTGCAGGTTGGAAGAAGACAATAAATTTGCTTTTTAATGTGTTTAATTTTGGTGTTCCTGACTAAATCTAATTACCTAAGGGAGCATCCAACTGATGACCGATAGTAGTTAGATTTAGTCAGGTATACTAAAGATATGACAGTAAAGATATATATATATAAGTTTGGCTTCTGAAGTATGTTAGTAGTTAGAATTAGGGAGTAAACATTTCTCAAGGAAAATATTTTGAAAGAAGGTAAAAGGGAGCGGATCCTTAGAGTACACCACATTTATGGAACAGAGAGAAAGAAGGGACTTCAGAGAAGATCATTATGCACAACTATTTATTATGTTCCAGTCACTGTGGTGGGTGGTGGGGGGAGCCAAAATGACTGGCCCCAGATGAGTTTGTACAAATATAAGAGGCTTTTATTACTATCACCACCGACCATAGGGCGATGCTAACAGAGGAAATGCCCAAGTGTAACAGAGAAAGTAGTGCAGAATATTTAATTAGCGTCAAGGGAGATTATTATAAAGGCAGAATCTTGGAAAGTTTTGCTGCATGAATTTTTTGCTATACAGTTCATTTCTGATTTCTCTAATGCTTGTATGTGTATGTTCCAGTGTTAGCATGGGTTCAAGCTATTGGCAAAACAAGCCAGGTGTAAATTATGGTAGAATTGAAATCGATAGCACTTTGAAGCACTGGAGTGCCCAGTTCACATCAGGGCGTGCGTCTGTGTTCACTGAAACATGGCTATCAAGTGCACCCCGAGTCATTAGATGTGTTATCCAGTGAATAACAGCATAATGATATTTTAGCAGAGCAGCCTTATGATAAATTCTGCTTTAGTGAAACCCCATATACAGAGCAATTTCTCCTGGCCGTGTACATTGCATGGCAAAGAAAGGATATCCTGCTGCGTATCAGAAGGCTGTAATTTCATTTAGGGGCTCTATTGACATCGTAAACTGCAAGAGCAGAGCTCAAGTGGCTATTTAAGTCATAGGAACTTCAAGCTAAAATTACTGCCTGGTCCTAATCGCCACCTCCAGGGGACTCCTGCCTATACATATATGCTTTATGTTTCTATCTTTGTGTCTATAAATACTCTATCACTCCAGGGGCTGAAGTGATAAGCTGTCCTAAAATATGACAGGTATCTGTCACCTTTTACAGGCTTAAGGGCTAAAAGCAGTTATATTATTCGTTGAAGGTCAAATGATAAAAGGAGCCCCAAATCCTCCCTCTCCCCAACCAAATTCACTGTACAGGTGTTCCTGTTTTTCTGATTTAAAACAATTTCAGGTCAGGATTTTCCAGCATTCTGAAGCTAGAAAAAGAAGTACCTTTTATATTTACCTGTACAACAGGGTTACAGCTTGTAAATACTTGCCCCATTCCTTCCCCTCTTTACCTTGACACATGCTTACTTGTGAAAATAACAGAAACTATAGTCTTGGTGTTCAGTAAAATACAGATAATGCAGCACCCCATTAAAGTGATTTCCTAGATATCTAACAGGGGCATTTTATCTTGAGATACACTCAAACTGAAAACAGGAACCCAAGTTGAATGTTTATACTCTTAGGAAAATACATTTATATAGAATTTCATATTGTCAAATAGTGTTTACTAGATGCTGCTTTGGACATGACTCCAGGAGACCAATATGGAAAGAGTCAAAGTTAAACATGTTTCTCCTTGGATTTAAATGAAAATCTCATGTTCATCCCTCCATGTGAACAATCAACTTTGTCTCAAGTGGATACTACAAAATTGGATACTTCAGTTCAACCTTCTTCAGGTATTATACCTCTGATTTTTTAAAAATATTTTTTATTTTTAGTTGTTGATAGATCTTTATTTTTATTTATTTATATGCAATGCTGAGAATCAAACCCAGTGCCTCATACATGCCAGGCAAGTGCGTTACTGCTGAGCCATAGCCCCAGCCCCACCTCTGATGTTTTAACTTGGTGATTCTTTTTCCTGGGTTTTGGATTCACGTTTATGTACTGTTTTAATAAGAAGTCCCAGCAGAATTATCATGGTTCAGAAAATCATCATAATAATGAAATATATGATTCTTCATAAGATAACTATTTTATAGTAATTTTATTAATCCTTACACTATCCTTTAGACAAGTGAAGACAGAATCAACTTGAGGCTAGAGTTTTAATTTCCATATTTGCCTGTCTATTGTTCTAGTGCTTCATCATGATACTTTTTATTGTTTAATTAGTACAATTAGAAATTAAAATTTATAAAAGCCAAATATCTCATCTGTTACCCTAAAAACCTTCATTATATGTCTAAATAACATAATATGCTATTTTCATGTTTCTGAGAAGGGATACTTCTCTGGTAAGAATATCATTTCTACCCATGGGAATGTAAACCATATATAGTATTCGGATATAGATACCTCTGAGATGAGGGAGTACAACTCTGCTGTTGCTCTCCAGAGTTTAACACAGCAATTTTATTAGACCTGCAGACTTCCTGGGTTCTAAAACTTACAAGCTGTTTAACTTTGGGAAAATTAATTCTCAGTGTCTCTGTTTCTTTGTCTGTAAAGGAGAACAGAAGAAGGATCAGGATGCTAATCAGAAATTTATTTTCATTGTAAAGTTACTGTGAAGAGTGCATGATCTAGTAAATGTAAATAATTTAAACCAATACCTGGCATATAATAAGCACTCCATCAACATCAGCTGCCTTTACCATAATCACCATTATCCTCCTCCTCTTTCTCCTCCTCCTCATCATCATTATTCCTATGCTAGAGAATCATGGTTTGTACCTGTTAGAAAAAAAATCCCACCTGCACAAACAAACACGCAGGCATATACCCTATTCACCTAGGTATGCTTGCCTGGCCCATCTGAGATCTTGAGCTTTAGGTATATGTTATTCTCAATATAAGACATCCATGCTTTTGGTGAGGTGGGCTTCATGCTGAGTTCTGTCTCAGCACAGGTTTCAAGTGTTTCTTACAAGATTATTGCATTGCTGGGCCTCATTCCTATTAGCTACTCACTTTGTCTGCTTTCATCCAAATGCCTAAGTCCTTCATGCCTATTTTACGTCTAAGCTGAAAATTCTGTTAAACTGTGGTCCAGTTTAGGTTCATTGATAAGTTCACCATTCTGTTTCCAGCTCAATAGATAAATGCACAGTGAATGAGGGAATGAATGAACGTTCTTCATTTCTAGACTCTCAACTTAAGTCTTAGTCCTAGTCCTAGCTGGGTGGTGTGCTAAATGCTGACCTCATTGTCCATCTAGGCCACTCCATTCACTATTCTTAATTATCATTCTCAGTCTTCCAGTCCAAACTCTTTTCATTATTTTTGCCTTCTTGCCTGAGATGAACCCTAAATACCAATACCCAATCAATATAGTATGCCTACCCTCTACTTCATCTATTCCTTCAGGAAACCATGAACCCCACTATAGAACCCATTTTCTTTCCATTTTAGTCTTACGGGTGGTTCATTATCCATTTGCATCTCTAATAAAATGCTTAACCTTGATTCAGATCTTCATACCATGTTACTCGATACCTCTTTTTTCATTTATTATATTTTCAGAAAATATATTACTAATGAGTAAGTAGAATCTGATAATCAAGTCCTAGCTGTAAGCAATAGCATTGAGCTACTGTGGCAGACTATCTGTTGTACCATTTGTTTTGCCTCCCATAATGGTCTTATATTAGCTCCTTGATGAATATCAGAGATCTTGTCTCCTAAACTTGATCTCTGATGCCTTATATTTGTTTGAATGACAGGCTGGTGCTAAAAGCATCTAAAGCTAAATTAATATCAGTTAACTGGACAAAGTTGACATCAGGTTGGTAGTGTGTAATGGCAAATCTCACGTGTAAAAGAGGAGCTAACAGCAAAATGCACCATTGTTGTAGTCAGTAAAAGACTGACATGTTGATATGTATTGTGTTCCTTTTATTGTCACTCTTCTTTTTTTCCCTTTTTTTGGGGGGGAGGGGCTTGTTTTGTGGACTCATGGAGAAAGTGAGACAAGATTTTAAAAAGAAATATAACTTAAATTTATTTAGGATAAAAGTATGGCACTAAACTTTGTAATTGTCATGATAGTTAACAATGTTACTGCTTATCATAGACACAATACTTGCTTATAAGGATCATGCAGTTTTTACAGTCTTAGTACTGAGATGAATAACTACATCCTAAGACTAAATAGATGAAAATTATTAGTCTATTATTCTGTACCAGAGGAATAATAAAAAATGGCACTCCAAGAATCCATGTCATGGTGGTCTGCAATGGTACATTGAAGGCTTGATAATAGAAAGAGAACTTTAGCTATAGATCTAAAAGCTGGAGTATTAAAGGATGAAAGAAAAAATTCTTTGGAGAAAAGCAAAGATGGCATCCAGTGGAGAGATTTGGGGGAAAAAGTAGGTAAGATGGAGAAAATTCAATCAGTGGAAATGAAGTTGGTGTGTAGACAAAGTAGTAAAATTAGAAATGAGATCCTCTTTGTAGAATATTAGAATATGAACTTGGAAAGTCAGGTGGAGTTCAGAATTTATTCTTTTTGGGTGATGAGAACAATGGCTTTCATACAGTTAGAATGCAACAAGGGTTCACTGAATAATTGAAATATTAGAGCTAAGGAAAAATGATGAAAGGGGTGTTTTAGGAGTTAACCTGACTACAGTTTGCAGGGCAGATTGAGAGGGTTGAGATGAGTCAGAGATGCTGACTGAGAAGCACTTGCAATTATTCAGATGTAAAGTGAGAAAAACTAAAATTCAGTCATGACTGAGGAGATAAAAGGAGATATTTCAATGAATATTAATAGCACTTTCCATATCTTTTCCCTCCCAACCCTAATCCTACCTAACTGTAACTTTAACTGGAAAATATCTCCTACATTCCTGATCCCATTTGCTTTTTAATGTGATTTTAATGAAGTCCATTACTCCTATTGGGCAGGGTGAGGTTGGGAGAAGGCTTTCAGGCTTACTCAAGCCTCCACTCAGTGAGGGCTTTATTACATGTTCCCAAACAACTCTCGATATTTGACATCTTAAAGCACAAACACAAGGGACACCCATGAGCTCGTGTTATGTAAGAATCTATGGGAGAGCTCACATATCAGAGTACTGATCTGCACAGAGGGATTCTGGAGGGGCATTCATTCAAGGTTCTTAATGCTACTGTCAGTATCTTAAAAAACTATAGAATCTTCCCCTACATTTTCTTCCATCTTTCTTTAATTCAACCAGATTAGCAACAAAAAGAAAACTCAGGAATGCTATATTTCAGCTGAGATTTCAAGACCATTCCAAGCTCTGTTTATCCCTGTAAAATAGTTACAGACAGACATCCCAAGGGTATTCTGGACCTTGATTATAAGAAATAGTGCTTATATTGACTTGCTTTTGTTTTATGCTTAGTTCAACCATCATTATCTACATGCATACAGTTGACCCTTCTTTGGACAATTCTGATATTTTTTAAAGGAAAACAACTTGGCCAATATACCACCTCTATATTCAACCTCCTGTTGACCATGAATTGCATATATACTTTGCTTTGTTCCTCTTAAGGCAAGTAACCCATTTTATTATATGATTATTTGAGTGAGTGCTTTTTACTCTGTGCCTACTCAAAGCTCCTGTTAGATAGGATCATGCCTTATTCTTCTCGTTATCTTCTGAGCTCTGCAAAATGTTTATCCACAGTAGACTATAGTACACAGTAGTGAATCCCCCTGATTTCAAGGATTTTTTTAACATGGACAAACTTCTATGATTTTTTTCATTCTAAGTTATGAGTCTCTAACATGGAAAATGCCTCCTAAATAAGAAAATATCCTGTCTCCCCAGTCACTCAACTCCAGGTATATACTAGACTTAATTTTGCCCATGAGATAGTGAGTGAGAAATTGACAGTTTTGCCTATCAAAACTGCTTGCACAGTGCAGAGTAGCACCATTTATGGGAAGAATATTTGGAAAATAAATGAAGGACTGTGTGAGTAAGAGACCTATAGGCCTACAATGGAATAATAGGTTTCTGCCCACAAATGGGGGTTAAGACTGCATATTGATGCTTCTTTTCACCCACTTGTGAGAAATGGGTTTCACCCCATTAGCGGGTTCATGTGTTATAAAAATGGAAGCTGTTCTGCATTCTGTGAAGGTCTGCATGAGGGAGCTGTAGATATATATAAATATGTACTTGTTGACAGACCTCTGTATTTATCTGCTTGTCAGTGGGAGCAGACAGGGCACAGCTCTTCCATGGGCAGGAACTACAGGATAAAACCATGCTCTTGCTGCTGCTTCTGCTGCTGTGGTTGCTGGGACTTTGCCATCTGGGTCCTGATAGAAGCTGGAGACAGCTTGTTAGTTGTTGCTCCCATCTAACCTGGGAAAATAGCCCTGGTCTCTGATGTAATTAAAGAGACCTATCAAGTGTTGAGTACCAATGTTCTTATGGCCAACAGAGATGGACTCTCAAAACTATGCTCACTTAACCATAATCTGTAATCTTTCAATTGTGCCTCAAAGGGTACATATCTTTGCTCTTTCCAAATGTCTGTTAAACTCTGCTGATGCTTTCCAACTCTCATGGATGCTGCCCTGCAGAGTATATTTCCTGCTGCAGGGTTACACCATTCACTGTCACTTAGACTCTACCCCACTCAAGAGACACATTCTCTCCCAGTGGGAAAAATTATTGTGCTTCAAGCTTCTAAGAAAAATAGTCTACTAAACTAGGTGCTTATTTTAGCAGCAGTCATTCTCCTATAACTATATACATCATTGACTTTCATTGTCTCACTGTACAATATTCCTTATGAAGAAAAAGATTATTTTTGCCCCAAAATGAAAACATGCTGGTGATGATAAACTGAATTTAAGATTACTTTGTGTATAACAGAGCAAAGCAAGCAGAGCACACTTGTTTATTTAATCTAGGCCCATTTACCAGTTTAATTTGATAGTGGAAATTAATTGTGCAATTCTTACTATAACTACAGTACAACCACAAATGACAGATATTCTTTGTAGTTATTATCCCTTCTCTTATGCTTATATGAGGGCATGGGCAATTCTTTCCCACAAAATTTAGTTTTCTTCCAGATTATGGAATTATTGTAAAAGAAGTAACAAGAATATTTTTTGTTTCTTGGTTAGATTGTTTGGTATTCATTTAAAAGAGTCTAATCGAAGGACACCCAGAAGTGAGTTCATCATAGTGTCTTTCAATAGAGGAAAATGGAAGAGCAGAAGAGTTTTGCCTCAGACTGAATTTGTAAGAAAAGTGACTAACTTATAATAAAGATTTGATAATATGAATAGACTTATTTCTACCTTTTAAATGGTACAAGATGTTTCAGTAAGAAAGAGAAGGGCTAGGCTCAAATGTGGAGGTATCTTTTCTTGATTACTTTTGTTTGGTTTGTCTTATTATTATTATTAATATTAATATTCTTTGGATTTAGAAAAGCAAATTATTTTTTTGAAGATTACCTTCAATAGGGCAGAAATTAGTAATCTGATTAACCAGACTGAAAGACAATGAAATAAAATTAAAAATAAAACTTTCCATGCAATTAAAGAATGTCAACTGAGCCTATATTTTAAAAAATAGAAATGGATACTTGAAAGTTACAGGTTAAGGTTTCTTTGGGAATGAGCTACTTAATGCTCCTTTTGACTTTTTGCTAATGCTAAATTCCCTAAAATTCAGTAAATTTGCCTATAGTTGTTTTAAAGGAATATAGAGTTCATGGTTTGCTGTGAGAGTCTGCACCTGCTTAAAAGGAACAATAGAAACATTGAAACTGCAGGATTCCTTAGGAATGAAGACTATTTAAACCAATGTGGCCAAGTTTCTCTAGGACAGTGTTTACTGAACATCCTTGATCCTAAGAATTGTCAGGGTCACCTGTGAAATATGCACATTCCTGAGTCTACCCAGACCTAGAAAATATCAGAGATTTCCATGGAAGGGCCTTGGCATTTGGATCTGAAACAAGAAATCTCATTATGATTAAGGAAGTTTGTCATTATGATTAGGAAGTTTGAGAAACACTGCTCAGATAAAATTTTTTAGACTACATAAAGAAGAGATACTATGTATTACTTTATTCCATATACAAGTCTTCCTATGGATGTATTTCTGCCTATTCTCTTTCCAGGAATTCAGAGGCATTTCAAGTGAAATAAGAGTCTTTTCTAGATGTGTATCCCTGTCTTTGTTAAAGTATCTCATCCCTTTCCTTGTCCATTCATAGTAGTGGCCTTTAGACTCTGTATTCTTGAGTCCTGGGTCTAGCCAGAACTCATTGTGACCTTATACTAATATTTACCTCTCATCACCTCAGTTTTCATTTGTACAATGCAAAGTTGTAAAAAAATATTATTTTTAACCATGCCAGCTGTACACTGCTACAAATACCAAATATCTTCCATAATTTTGTTTGTAGATCACCATATATGATGACATTTGTGCATGATGGACTATATATTCAGGCTGAGATGAGTCCATAAGTATTATTTACAGATTGTTTCCTATTTCTAAAATCAATGTGACTCACAATTTAAAATAACTTTTATGAAATTTTATTTTATGCATCAGACTATTAGAAGTGTCTTTCAGGGGATTATTAACAAAAGTTTCTCATATTGACAGCCACATAGTAAATACTGGTATCTTAAAACAGTAAGAAAATGAATGAATGTGTGTTTCTGTACCTGTTCTAGGTACTAATACTTTCAAGTATATGGGGAAAAGGATGAATGTATTCTTGAGCTAAATAGTGGGAGACTAGTAGTGAAATATTTTTTTAAATACACAAAAACGGCCATGACTCAGGGTTGCTCTAAATCTATGTGGTAACCAGTTGGCTGGGTACAGTAGAAAAAATACAAGAAATCCCTGCTCCTAGAGCTCAAAAGTGAAGATAGAGAAGTACAGTGGGGGGAGTTCACATTTCCTAAACTCCCTTGTCAGCTCAGCATGTCTTCAGTGTAAATACACATGTGGCAATGGCCTATACACTCATTCACACTTCAGGGAAGCCTGTGGTTTCCTTTTCTCCCTCCATTTTAGCAGTGGGCAGCCTGCAACCTTTTGATCAAGCTGACTTTGTACGTTCCATGACTGAACTCAGCTATGCCAAACATCCTTGAGGAAGTTGACATTTGTGTACTTTGAAAGAAAAAAAAAAGAAAAGTGAATCCCAACTGCTTCCTCCTGCCCTTTTGATTAAGAGAACGGTAAGTCAGCAGGAGAGGTGCTGCTTTTAACAAGCAGGGGTGTGCAGCAGCTGATTGGTATCTTTCTTTGAAAAAAAAGTAGAAAAGATTGATGTTAAACAACACTAATCAGAGTTGATTACAGGGACTGAATGAATTCATTGATGGGAAAGAGCCATGGTTCCAGAGACAACAAAAGAGATTAGATAATAGTCAGGGGAATAGTATTTGGAATAGTTCTGCTCTTCTCTGACAACCAGGAATCAGTGCCCCCAGCTTCTTAACCATTCCTTGAAATAGGCATATATGTACAAGAAATGCAGTTTTCTGCTGGGAATATTCTTGTCCCTGAGCTCTGCTTGGCTAATCTTTCTCTTAGACTTTCTTAATGATCTTATCTAGAGTGGGGTAGGGCACCTCCATACCAACATGGGTGAGCCAAAAAAAAAATCAATTACTGTCATTCTCAAATAGCACCCTGAGCTCTACCTGCCATTTCCTGAAATAGACCTCTGTAATATCACTGGGTTTTTTTTTATTGTTTTTGTTTTTTGTTTTGTTTTGTTGCTATTACCTCTACCTGATATCCTTTTCCATTCTCTATGATCTTTGTTTGATTTACTTCTTCCATTTTTCAACTTTTAGGTATGACATCATCTCCTTTAAACTTGTGATGGAGTCTCCTTATTAAAAGTCAGGGTTCCATGCTTCTGTTCTCCCACAGTTATTTATGCTTAACTCAATTACAGCAGTTTATCACCCTGTGTTATAATTAGTTGAATATTTACTTGCCTTTCTCCCCACTAGACTGAAATAGAAATATTTGTGGATAGAGATTGTGTCTCTTATCTCTGTATCTCTAATTGTGGCAAAATATGCAAAACATATTGAGTATTTTGCTAATATAAATGAATGAATGAATGAATGAATGAATGAATGGATGGATGGATGAACACTCTCAACCTACTTACTTTCTTGTTTTAAAACCATTGCCTAAAGTAAATAATGAATCCAGAAGAAGAAATTCTTGCACGAAGTTTTTAACTCACTGGTTCACTGTTTAGTAAAAAAAAAAAAAAAAAAAAAAAAAAAAAAAAAAAAAGCAGTGAGACAAAAGAAATGGGAAATGAGATTTAGGAGCTTTTGCTAATGTTCTTTTGTGTGACTTCTAGGTCATTCCTGATAGCATTCTGACTATAACATACATAAACCTTTGCAGAAACAACTTATTGGACCAATAGTCCAATTGGATTTATTGCACTACAGTTTCTGATCAGTGAATGAATGTGTGGCTTATTTTATAAAACTTTGGATGCCGCTAGAATATTACTAATTATGATGTGCTATTTATATAGATTTCTCCTTTAGAAACTCCTAAATACTCAATATACATCATCGGCCTAATTCCCTATTTTGCCTCATGTTAATAATCTTACGCATATGAAATCTATCACCTGAGCACTTTAGGATCTTGATAAATATCTTTTAATGAAGGAAGATATTATGATTATTATTTTTAATAACTGCATACATTTAAACTCCTCAAATGCATTTTCTTCTTAGCAATGAATGGACAACTAGGTCCTCTCCATGCAACAATGAAAGGAAACATAAGGGAATCACCATTCTCTTTTCAAGAGGATTCCTCCCAGTTAGTTCACAGCTGCAACATTTTAATGCATTTTACTGGTAGATCCACTAATAACATCATTAGACAGCTACAAAGCTAGAGATGGAAGAATGCTGAAGCATTTGTGCTCTAAAGATGCCAAACTGTTTTACCACATTTGTCCAAAAGGGGTGACTATACCTGTAGCTAAAAGTTGAAGGAAGCTTATGGGGTTCAGGAACCATCTCATCATTGCTTTGTCTTTCATTTCATTTTTATATGAGATTGTTCCTGAATTAGTTTTCAAATATATTTGTTTAGTTACATAGGCAATAGATTTCCAGGATTAAAAAAAAAACAAATCTACATAAAACAGTTTTCTCTCTTTTTCTCCATTCACTTCTCTCTCCCCATTAGTATGCACTTGTGTTAATTAATTGTTTTAGGAAAATTACTGTGATCTTTTTATGCAGAAAAACAAATATTATATTTTCCCCTCACCTTCTCACATGAAAGTTTATCCACTTTGTACACTGTTCTCAATCTTTCATTGTTTGATACCTTTTCAGTGTATCTCAGTCTTGCATTCTCCTGTATATCTTGGGAATCTTTCCATATTAGTGCATTCATCTTTTTTTCCATTGTACACTATCTCATTATGTAAATATATCATAGTTTGTTCTACTACTCCCTATGAATAAATAACTTCTTGTCACTTTATACAGTATTTTAGTGAAGAACCTTGTCCATAAATCAATTCATAGATTTGCAGGTTTATCTTCAGGATAAATTTACAGAAGCAAAACTATTGATTAAAAGGATACATGTTTCTTAGATTTTGAGAAATGGATTTCAACAAGGGTTGTATCATTTAACATTCTCATTAGTAACATATGCAAGTACCATTTTACTCTCAGTCTAAGTGAAATAGTATTTTTGTTAGACTTTTGGATTTTTGTCAATTTTATCAGTAAAAGATGGTGTCTCAGTCCAGTTTTATGTTGAATTTTTCTTATTATAAGTGATGCTAAGTATCTTTTGATAGGTATTAGTGTTTTAGTTTTCTATAAGATATCTATCTCTTCTGCATTTTCTTTATGGGATTGTGGGTCTTTTGTTATTGATTTCTGCTATTTATATATTAAAGCAACAGTTACTTTATCTACATCAGCTGCAAAAAAATGTTTCCTATTTTGTCTTCTTTTATTACTTTGCCTGTAATTTTTGCCATATAGAAGTTTTTTGTATAATTAGATTTACCTGTCTTTTCTATATGACTTCTACATATATATTCTTTTAGAAGAAGTCCTTTCTGATGCCAAATTTATAATTCACCAATGTTTTCTTTTAGTATTTTCATAGTTTCAATTTTTAATCCAAAAGATATTTTCAGGTTAAAAGAGGATCTGAAGAGACAGAAGCCATAATGTTCCCAAGTTCAATGAGCTGTGGCTGACTTATCATTTTGACAGTGCACTAAATCTCATTCCTTTCTGCAAGTAAGATGCAACATAATAACAAGGGAAAAGAATAATCTGGGTTTAAAAAATAAAATTAAGAACAAACATATTCAGCCCTTTGAGATATTCTCCTTTCTTCTATGTTGTTCTTCTTTCTGTTTCTATATTTCTTGTTTTGTTTGCTAAATTATTTGCCTATTTATTTGTTTCTGTGAGAAGGTCATATGCTAGCAGGAAGGGCATTAAGTTAATGATATTATTTATTTGTTCAACTTGTAGTATCCTAAACAATTCAGCACTAAAAGCTCACTGATTGTGAGATACAAACTGAAATGAAATAGTGCCTACAAGATGCCCTTGTTATCAGGGGACCTGGACTCATCTGCTGAGCTCCAAAACACACCTCTGCCATTATTCCTATCTATAGAATACGGAAAAAAAATAGGATTGCTATTTCAGTAATGGTAAGAAAAAAATAGATAGATTTTTAAAAGTGTTTTGAAGTCTATAGAAAATTAGTTCATGAAGTAATTAGTGATATTTTCGAATTATATAATAAGCTTTTGGAGAGAGTTTTATGTAGAAAGCTTTTTTCCCTCAAACTCCCCTTCTCTATATTTTGCCTTCATTTTCAAAATCAGTCTTTCAACAAGTATCTGTCTTAGGTACTAGGGATAAAAAGTGTACAAAATAAACCCATACAAATCTTCCTTGTTTTAAAAGAGCTACCATTTGGAGAGGAGAGGCAGAAAATAAACAAATGCACACATGAAACCAAAAGCATTCCAGAAGTTGATAGGTGCAATAGAGAACAATAAAGAGGGAGCCTGAGAGGAAATGCTAGGAAAGGTGTGTTTCTTTTATGACTAGAGTCACAGAATTCTAAACATTTATCAGAAAACCTTAAAGGATATGTAAGAAAATATCATAGTTCCACATATACTGAAATGACCTCTGGATCATAGGGAGAACCAAATTGACCATTAATGAACATGTTGGTTCTAGTCAAAATCAAATGACAGCTTTTATCAAACTTTTATAGCCATCTCGAATGTGCTCAAGGTACCTCTTTCATATTAGCCATACTCAGTATCAGCCTGTAGGCAACTCTAGAATGTACTTTTGAGAATGAAGAACCAATGTTGATATGATTAGGAGCTGGTGAAATTCTTGTCTAAATCACATGACATCATTAATTTCAATAGATGAGTTGTGATAATCTCAGCTGGAGTGGGGATCTTAGATATATAAGAGGACTTATTCTCCACCACTAATGTAGCATCTTCCCTGTACAGCCTAAAAAATCAGAGATTGTGATGAATTATACTACTCTCTACTGAAATTATGAAAGTCAGGGAGTTGTGGATTATACTTTCTTTGGACCTAATTATTGACAGAATACTATTCTTTGGTTGATACTCACATGCTCTAGTGATCTATCAAGACCACATTTCCCTTGTCAGTTTTTTATTCTCATTACTCTCTTTCACAAACCAAATGATTTTGTTTTTTCCAATGCATGATAACCTTTCTGTTCATGCTGTTTATTCTGCTTGAAATGACTTCTCCTTACTCTCTATACTTTGAAATCTCAGGTGTTTCCAAGTAATTAGTTTAAAGCATCCTCCATCTGGAATCTCTTTCTTTTAACCATTTTGTGAGGCCATGACTTCAATTTGTTTTACATAGCTATTTATCTATTGTCTGTTTTTAGTTATCAATCATCTATCATCTATCCATCTTTCCCTAGGTTATTGGATATTTATTATATAAGTAAATGAATTAATGAATTTTCTGATCTTTAGAAATGAGAAAAATATAATAAGGTGGGGGAATAGAGGACAAAAATAGGAATAAACATAACAGTAAGATTAAGGTAGTTTTGAGTAGACCGTATAGTCTGCTTATGGCCAAATTATAAATATAATATAAATGAAGATGAGAGGATGCCTGGTTGCTTCCCAGGCTCCAAGCATTTGCAATGTTATCTGGAACAAGGTCTCCTTTTCAAGTTTATGAAGAGTATTTCTGAGCTGATGTGCCCTGACTAGATTATAAGGGTATAGACTATGCTGACCTCTCTTACTTGATACCTGTTGGCATGCTGAGGTTGGATCTGGTTTCCAACCTGAGCTCTACAGATAAGAAAATGAGTACATTTAATAAGGCTTTTGTTCCCCTGATTAGTAGAATCTGGTATTTTCAAACATTGCTGCTTTTCCCAAGGTCTGGGCAACAGATGGTTTATTTTAAAAATTCCATTCATTCTGAATATTTTCCACGAATAAAAGGATGTCCTAAGAGAAAAAAATATAGCACTAATTTAAGTAAAAGCTCTGGTATCACAAGAAAAGGCAAACCCCAAGATGCACCAGGTTGTTGGCCTGATATGCATGGTGGGAGCACGTAGCTTGACCTCAGTTAGTAACACTTGTAGCTGATGAGACCAGAAGGAGAAAATAGCTCTTCAGTCCCAGAGTCAGGTTTAGTTTAGTTATGAGTTGAAGGTGAAGTCAGTACTATTTAAGTTTTCATTTTATTTATAGGCCTCACTAGTAAGTGTCGGGTTTCCAAGAAACTAGAAGACATATTTCCTGGCCCAGAAACCTTTCCATGTAATGAATATGTTGCAGCTAATGCCAGTATTATTACTAATACATATAACTGAAACTGGTAACCAGACATGGAGTGTAAATAGAGCACTGATTAATTTACCTAATTGGGAATCCCACATCAAAGAGAAATTTTCTAACTATTATATAGGAAGTGCGGGCTTTCAGGTGAAGTACTGCTGTTGCATAAACATTCCTTTATACCTCAAAACCAGACAAAAGGAAAAGAAGGGAATCATCTTTGGAAACTGCTGGAGTGAATTCAAGAGTTGCGGAACAGGGAGTCTGAGGAGAGGGAGATAAGAGGATCTAAAAATGCTGCCAACCCACAGACTGCTCCCAGGAAAGCCCCCACAGACTCAGCCTCCACCCAAACCCCTGCCTTCCGTCAAGTGTTCATCTCTATCTGTTAGGAATCTTTTTCTGTTATTTTATAATGTAATTGCTCTGTGATTTGATAATAGAAGTTAAGCCTATACATTTTCATAATCACCTTCTTCAGAACACATCCATTATGCAAAGGAGGGAAACTTGTATAGCAATAATGATAATGTTTTATTTTAGGTATACTAAGTGCTTTCATTACATTATCTCATTTGGTCCTCGCAATGAAAGGTGCTATCCATTTCAGAGGTGAGGAAAATGGAGTCCTAGAGATATTTTACTTGAATTTGTATTCTCTCTCTCTCTCTCTCTCTCTCTCTCTCTCTCTCTCTCTCTCTCTCTCTCTCTCTCCCTCTCTATCTATCTCTCTCTCTCTCTCTCTCTCTCTCTCTCACACACACACACACACACTCTCTCTCTCTCTCTCTCAAACACATGGTTAACAAAAGATAAGAAAGCTCTGGGACCCCAAAGTAGGGAGCCCTATAAACCTAATCTGGAAAATAAAAATGGAAAAGAAAGCTTTGGAATCAGCCTGATTTATACACATTTTCATCTGCTTCTTACTAGATCTGTAACATGTGACGAGTTGTTCAGTATTTCAAGCCTAGGTTTTCTCATCTATAAAATGGTAATACTAACAACAACCATAATAATAATAGAGGCATTTGGGAATTAAATGAAAATAATGGAAGTAAAACCCAACCCACAAAAAGCAGTCAATAAAATTATTATCCTTTTTATCTTCTTTTCAATAATAGCAATAACAATGATGGGAAATTCTTAAATTTGCTGAAAAGAGAATATGATATTTAAAAAATGAATAGTAGGGCTGAGCTGTGAGGACTTTTACCTTTTTTCAGAAAATGATGCTTAACAAATCTTACAAGTATTCAAAGGTGTTATAATCAAATCAGTTCCCCAAGATACAACACCAACTATATCACCTGTCTGTATTCTTCCTTCGATTTTTGTAGTATTTTAAGAACATCTAAGGCAGCTCACCTTACTGGGAAGCATCTCTATTGCACTCAAAAGAGAACATTTCTGAGTGTTCAGAAACTATTTAAGTGCAAATACTATAATTGCTGTGGGATATCATAAGGCCACTTTGGCCTCCAACTCCACAGCTTCCATCATGAGGTGCCATGTTCTATTATAATGTAGCAAAGAGATCATGTTTTATAGGGACAATACAGGAATATGTACAGTTTTGAGAAATGCCCATGTAGAAAGTGCTGCTTCAACATTTCCTGGCAGAAAAAAATATATTCATGTGTATGCCGGTACATATAGGTATCTCCTAATTGTATTCATACAAGAGGGATTGTACCATATATAATGTCTTATTACCTTATAATCTAATACATTTAAATCTGCCTTATTGTTTTTTAGCAACTTCACAATATTTTGTAGGTATTTATCACAGTTTGTTTTAACTAATTATGGAATATTTGGTGAACACTTTTACTTATATAATCAAAATTCTAACAGCCTTTTTATTTTATTTTTTATTGGTTTTATTTTTTAAATACATGACAGTGGAATGCATCACAATTCTTACACACACAGAGAACAATTTTTCATACCTTTTTTATGTATAAAGTATGTTCACACTAATTCATGTCTTCATACATGTACTTTGGATAATGATGTCACATTCCACCATCCTTGCTAATCCCCTGCCCCAACCCCTATTTCTCATCATGCACAAAACTCAACTCAAAATGGTCAAGAACTTAGTAATAAAACCGGAGACCCTGTGTCTAATAGAAGAAAAAATAGGCCCTAATCTCCATCATGTGGGATTAGGCCCCAACTTCCTTAATAGGACTACTATAGCGCAAGAATTAAAACTGAGAATCAATAAATAGGATGGACTCAAACTAAAAAGTTTCTTCTCAGCAAAAGAAACAATCTTTGAGGTGAATAGAGAGCCTACATCTTGGGAACAAGTTTTTATTCCTCACACATCAGATACAGCACTAATCTCTAGGGTATATAAATAACTCAAAAAGCTAAACCCAAAAAAAAAACCAAATAATCCCATCAATAAATGGGCCAAGGATCTGAACACACACTTCTCAGAAGAGGATACACAATCAACAAATATATGAAAAAATGTTCATCATCTCTAGCAATTAGAGAAATAAAAATCAAAACTACTCTAAGATACCATCTCACTCCAGTCAGAATGGCAGCTATTATGAATACAAACAACAATAAGTGTTGGCGAGGATGTGGAGAAAAAGGCACACTCATACACTGCTGGTAGGCCTGCAAATTGGTGCAGTCAATATGGAAAGCAGTATGGAGATTCCTTGGAAAATTGGGAATGGAACCACCATTTGACCCAGCTATCCCTCTCCTCAGTCTATACCCAAAGGACTTAAAAACAACATACTACAGGGACATAGCCACATCAATGTTTATAGCAGCACAATTCACAATAGCTAAACTGTGAAACCAGCCTAGATGTCCTTCAGTGGATGAATGGTTAAAAAAAATACGCATATACACATATACTAAGCAATAAAAGTGAATAAAATCATGGCATTTGCAGGTAAATGGATGGCATTGGAGAAGATAATGCTAAGTGAAGTTAGCCAATCACAAAAAATCAAATGCCAAATGTTTTCTCTGATATATGGAGGCTGACTTATAGTGGGGTAGGGAGGGAGAGCATGGGAGGAATAGATGAATTCTAACAGCCTTTTTAAAGTGTTTGCTAGACCTTAATCTAAAGTAACTCAAAACCTTTCTGTTTATTATATGTTCACAGGAGAAAAGTCACTATATGTGTTCATATGGATGTATACATATGTGTGTGTAACATATTAGAGAAGATTGCTTTGAACCTTAATTTTACAGTATAAAAATTTTGCAGTATAAAATGGCAGTATGGCCACAGGCAAAGTGGATAATGTCTCTTTGTGATCCTGGCTGAATTGTGGCCTCACATGGAAGTTGGCATACTTCTTGAGAGTTTTAATGCAGTTACTGATTACAGTGTCTGAGATTTTACTGCAATTTCCATTTGAGTTAAAACTGATTTTGTCTTCAAAATAAAAGCCTTTAAGAAAAGGGAAAATAATTATTTTTTCCTATGGCAGGAAATCTAAATCCTTTCATTTTATCTCCTAACATAAAAAAAGGAAAGGATTTTCTGAAAAGTTGATGCAAAAACAAAAGCTCTATTGAATGTGTGATCTATGGAACTTTTTTCTTGAAGTACCTGTTAATATCCTAAGTACCCAAGACACAGAGGGCCAGATGCAGAAAAATAATTTATACCAAGGCTTATTATAATTCTAATAAAAAGTCAATTAGGGCTTTGTGAAACCATTTTGCTGCAGATTTTTTTATTTACCCATAAACTTTAAAATCTAAGGAAAAATTTTGTTTGTGGGCATTGACATGATTACTGTATATAAAATGTTGAGATTATATAGTTCTTAATACAGAAAAGTCAACGCACAACTAAGCCATATTTGAACCTTGAAAGAATGATTGCTTTTAATGACAAAGTGTATCAAGGTCAAGACAAGGTGCTCTCAGCAGATGGAAGACTTTTAAAGTAAAAAAAAAAAAGTATCATTTACATTTAAAATACACCGAGTTACACGTGATTTCTAAGGACTACTTGGTTGTTCTAGTTATAACCATGGCTCACATCTAATATAATCATGTGTCAAGTAACTGATTTACCTCTTACATACTTGCCTGGCAGGTGTTTTCTGTAGAAATGCTGGCAAAAAAATGAAGGAGAAAGGCATTCCTCAGTATCTTGTGAAAACCCACTAGATGTCACTACTTTCAGGGGGACTGGAAAGAAAATGTCAGAGGACACATCTGTGCCTTGGCAAGAAATAGATGTCATGTCTCTTTGGCTTTTAACCTTGAATATACTTGGAGAACTGCTTAGGAGACTTTCTTCATGTTTATTTGTGTCTGTGGCTCCCTTACTTTACTTTATTTTGAATTTGTTTTCAGACTGAGTTAGGCAGTGTTTATATTTGAACCACATTTTGTTCAGAAAGTCTGTTGAAGCTATTCTGTATTATGTATCTACCTTAATTTTTTTTAATACAACACAGTGAACTGATTAATGGTACTTGAGTACACAGGTAACAAGGCCTCATGAAGGCTAGCTCTCACCTCCTTAGTAAGGATCTCTGACTGAGTTTTAGGTGCAAGATGCCAGGCCCTTCCCAATCAGAATTATGGAAGTGATTGCCTTCTCTCTTTTCCTATCTCTCATTCTATGTTCTTTCTCCATTCTTATTCTTTCATTCTCTTCCTCCCTTCCTCCCTCCCTCTCCCCCCACCCTCTCTCAATCTTTCTCTTCCCGTTTCATGAAAATTCATTTATCTGTGACATTTAAAGACTCTGTCTGAGAGGTGTCTGGAGCTGTGGCCGGCTGTGTACATCAATAGTTTCAGAGAATCTGGCACTCTGTCAATATTTGGGGGCCTTGATAACTGCACTTAAATGCGGGGCTTGCCAGCCTTCATGCTCTCTGTGCCTCAGTAACAGGTCCCAATGAGTGGATATTAGCATGTCAGATCCTTTCACAAGTGGCAACACCTGGTAGACAGTTTATAGGCATCTTACATGTGTCTCCACCTTTCTGATTGCCTCGTTTATATGTCATTTTTCAAACTATATACAAAAATAAGAGTTTTTTTTTAAAGTACTCTTACAAAAACTGAAGTAAATGACATTATACAATCTGCATTTGGTAGATTTTATAGTACATAGGTGATGGATTATTGGCAGCATATTTTTTAAGTCTCATTTTTAATAATCAAAATGGAGAGAACCACTTTTGCCTTTCCAATTTGCAAACTAATAAAGGACAAAATAGAAAACATAATAAGACTTTCAGCAATTATACATATGGGAGGTTAGGAAAGATAGTATGCATATAGTAAAACAGGTTTGAGGAAAACATTTTAAAATTATATTCTAGGTGGTTTTTATTTGTTGCTTGTTTTGTTTTTATTCTTCCTTAGGCTATGATATTTGGGCCAATTTTTATTTGTATTTTATGATTTAACATATTTTATATGTTTCTTAAGCCACTGGGACTTTTCAGGTGATGTATCCTTAGCTCAAGTTTCAGATTAGTGTAATAATGATTTATATGCATGAAGAAGAAATATTAGTTGGTAAGAAAAATAAATTGTTCTCTGAAACAAAACTATTTACTATTTTTAGACATTTCTCAGTTGTTCTTCTAATATTTCATTGAAATGGCACATTTATAAGTTGAATCCTTAAGGTATTATTTTATCAACTTTCCCATGAACTGCGATAGATAACAACAGTGTATTGGCCTTTCAAGCTCTATAGAGAGACCAATGTTAGGGCAATATGATAATACATCAAGTATATGAACTTTAAAGAAAGGAAAAAAGAAGTTTTCTTTCCTTGATGTGTCTTTGTCTGGTTTGGGTATCAGGGTGACACTAGTCTCAGAATGAGTTTGGAAGGGTTCCCTCAGTTTCTGTTGCATGGAATAATTTGAGGAGTATTGGTGTTAATTATTTTTTTCAAATTATACTAATTTGTTTATTTCATAATATTTTAATAGCCAAGTGATGTGTATTTGTAAACTTTCAGAATGGTGTGCATCATTGCCTAATCTGTTTTTTTTTTTGAAATTTGTATTTGTATTAAATTTATTTTAGCTGATATATAAAAAGATTATAAATATTTATGAGATACCCATGTGATGTTTTAGTGTATATATATACACACACACAAACATTCTGTAATGTTTAAATCAGGACAAACATACCTATCTATTGAAACATTTATCATTTATTTATTTATTCATTATTTGTTCTAATTAGTTATACATGATGGCAGAATGCATCTCGTTTCATTGTAGACAAATGGAACACAAATTTTCCTTTCTCTGATTGTACATGATATAGAGTCGCACCATTTGTCCAATCATACATATACCGAGGGTAATAATGTCCTTCTTATTCCACCATCTTTCCTACCCCATGTCCCCTGTCTCCCCTTTGCCCAATCCAAATTTCTACCATTCGTCCCATGCCCCCTCCCCACATTATGGATCAGCATCCACTTATCAGAGAGAATATCCAGCCTTTGGTTTTTGGGGGATTGGCTTACTTTGCTTAGCATGATATTTTCCAACTCCATCCATTTATCTGCAAATGCCATAGTTTTATTCTCTTTTAATGCTGAGTAATATTCCATTATACATATATATATATCACAGTTTCTTTTTTATTTTTATTTTCTTTTCTTTTCTTTTTTTTTTTTAGTTGTAGGTGAACACAAATCTTTTCTTTTTTTTCTTTTTTTTTTTTTTTAGTTGTAGGTGAACACAAATCTTTATTTTTTTTTTTTTATGTGGTGCTGAGGATAGAACCCAGGGCTTCACATGTGCTAAGCGAGCGCTCTACCCCAGCCCCCACAGTTTCTTTATTCATTCATCTATTGAAGAGCATCTAGGTTGGTTCCAATCTCCAGTAATTAGAGAATGCAAATTAAAACTACTCTAAGATTTCATCTTACTCCAGTCAGAATAGTAATTATCAAGAGTACAAGCAATTATAAGTGTTGACGAGGATGTGGGGGAAAAGGTACACTCATACATTTGCTGGTGCACTGCAAATTGGTACAACCACTCTGGAAATTATTGTGGAGATTCCTTAGAAAACTTGGAATGGAACCACCATTTGACCCAGTTATTTCACTTCTTGGTCTATAAACAAAGGACTTAAAATCAGCATACTATAGTGGTGCAGCCACATCAATGTTTATAGCAGCTCAATTCACAGTAGCTAAACTGTAGAACCAACCTAGGTGCCCTTCAATAGATGAATGGATAAAGAAACTGTGATATTTATATACACAATGGTGTTAATTCTTCTTTGAAGGTCTTGTAGAACTCTGCTGAGAATCCATCTAGTTCTGGGCTTTGTTTGGTAAGCTTTTGATAGCATCTTCTATTTTATTGCTTGAAACTGAGCTGTTTAAACTGTGTAGGTCCTCCTGATTTAGTAGGTTATGTGTCTCTAAAAATTTGTCTACATCTTCAAGATTTTCTATTTTATTGGAGTATAAATTTTCAAAATAGTTTCTAATTATCTTCTGTATTCCAATAATGTCCCTTGTGGTATTTTCTTTCCATTACAAATTTTAGTAATTTGTGTTTTCTTTCTCTTCATTAGTGTGGCTAAGTGTTTATTAATTTTGAGATACCAGTTTTATCTAAGACATCAGGTCATGTTCATACCAAGTAACCTAGGTTTCCAGATATCTAAGAGAATATCCTGTAACTCTTAATGTCTCTTTCTTGGATCCACTGAACCAACAATAACTAAGATTTACTTTGTAAAAAAGGTTGAAACTAAATTTTTGATGCACATATCTTACAATAGAAACCATTGCCTTTGTTCTTTGTGAAGAAATGAACTTCAAAACAGCTATATACTTCCCTACAATAAAATCCCTTTTCCCCCCAATAAGTGTAAAATCTATACTTTTCAGTTTCTGATGATGTAATAATAGCCTGGAAACCATCTGCTTAACCAGTCATAGATCCAGTTACTAGAAAAATGATGGTTGAGTTAGATATGTGAGTCTCTTAGAATTATAAAACTGTGAATAAAATAGACTGGGAAGATAAGAACCAATAAACCTGATAGAAAATGTATACTATGGATTTTTATAGAAAATCTATAGAAAATATACTACACTGGACAAAAATAGAAGAAAGTTTAGACAAAAAAGTAGATTGGAATAAATAATGTCTTTAGAGGAAAGTGCTCTATAAATTAATAAATAGTGCTTATTAATAGCACTGTTGGGTTCAAATTCAATGCAATTTAAAGATAAGTTAGTATAGAAATCAAAACTCATGCCTCAAAGATGCCGTATGGCTAAGTACCCAGGAAGGGTTGCTATCATGCTCAAGTTCAGCTCACTAGTTTGTGGTTCACATTACTTTGATTTTCTCTTCTCTGTCGAATGGAACTTCACTATATGAGAAAATACACCCAAATATAACCATTTAAAAACCTCTCTTGCAAGTTAAAGACACGGAAATATTGCTCCCATTCTATGAAGTATCCTAGGATAGCCCTGGTAAAACTGACTTGCCAGTCCTTTGACAATACCAGGGCATGATGCCCTGCTAATACCTTTTTCTCTCTTAGCCCAACAAGAGCTCAACTGAACTGAGGCAAAGCTAGGGTTGTGAGCTTTCCCCACACCACTAGCAGAGTTTTAATTTAATTTTCCCTCAATTGACAAAATATATTAAAAAATCCCTACCTCCTTATTTTATGCCAAGTACTTCAGAATGCTCAAGAAATGACTAGCAGTGGATCAGAATCAATATGGAGAAATACAGAAGTGGTATACCACTGGAGTCAATCCTGGATTCTTACATTTTCTACCTTGATGATCTAGATACATGTTGTCCAACATTGGCGAACCCAATGTATTTTAAATCGTTGGTGTGGCATTTCAAAATTACAAAACAAAATTAATTTTAATTTGAAATTATATTTTAAGGAGCAGAGAGGGAAGAGTGACACAAAATCACATTAACAACAGGATAACAGAATGCCTAAAGGGCTGTAAATCACAATTTTAAATGTTGACCATAGGGAATGTACATTTCCAAAGTGCAGTGCTCTTATGCACAATGTTCAAATAGCAATAATGAGGGAGGACAATTATTTGAAATGAATACTCAGTAAAAACAGAGATGGGGGCATGTACAGAACGATGTTAAATAAGAGTTATTGTTAGTTTTATTTGGGGGAAAGAAAACCTCAAAAGTGGCAACTCATCTACTTCACTATCATTTATGTAGAAAAATTCATATAGCTATATTGATTTATATGTGCTAATAGCTGCTAAACTAACTCCACACATGCTTGCCTACTTTGCTTCTTTTATGTGAGATTGTCTTCTTTTTCAACAAATTTAAGACACTCCAAGAGTAGGTATGTATTTTTGTTTCCTTTGAATCTTCTTGCTAGTCTTGTACTTTCCACTGCCCATGATGGCTTAGTCAATGTCATTGATGAATTGAAAATAAAGTGTATCTAGCTCTGAGGGCAAGTTAGCATCTAGATATAGGGCACAAGGTTAATCAAGAGTATGATATGTAAAACTAAAATTTAATAACAGTTGCAAAAGTGGAATGTATAAGAAACATACAGAATATAGACATCTCTCCTGTTTCATCTGGACGTAGATTAGACACAATCATGCTGTTCTTTAAGAAAGAATCAAAGACACTGAGGGTTTTTTGTTTGTTTTTGTTTTATCTTAGGAAAAAAAAAAGAGGCTTAAGGTAGTGAGCTACTCCCAACCTTCAAGCAAATTATGGAAAGAAAGAATGAGACTTTCTCTCTTCTTCATAGAAGCTCCATAGTAATAAAATGTGCTTATTATACTGCAACAGAAAAACTTTAAATTTGACAGTGAGGTGGGTACTTGGGCTTCTAAACACCAAAAGGAGAGTGGTGGGATTGTCTTCTATGAAATTCTTTAGTTTAAGAAGATAGACTCATATCTTTCTGGAATGGCCTAAAATGTGGCAGGGAGAAGGGAAAAAAAATGACATTTTTCAGTAGTGTTTTTGTTTTCTTCCCCGTCTTCCCTAAAGCCACTTTATTAAAAAGCAAAAAAATTGCCCAAAGTCACCAGGACTTTTAAATGTACTTAACCACAGTGAGGGTAATAGAAATGCCACCAACATTTTAGTGGAGAATAACACCATTTCCATCGTTTCCCACAATAATTGATTTCTACAAACATGAAATTGTAGTTGCAGTTGCTAAAAAAAAAAATTATGAAGAAAGGATTAGAACATCTTGTTTAAGATTTTTTTTAAAAAAATGTGCAGTAGACTTTTAGTGGAAAATTCATCATGTTTCATTGTTTTTTTGTTGTCAATATTTGGAGTCAAACCAATTACCATTATACTCAAACCATTCCCTTCCTATGGCATTAAATATTTTTTATTTATCTCTGAAACTATGAAGCCAATTGTGTTGGTGGTATTTTGCTATAAAATAAGGAGAGAGGCCCACAGATTGTAAATAGAGAAAAAGCCTAAATTCAAATATTTATTTAGACTAAACTGCCAAGTTCTTTTCCAGGAATTGAAGGTACACAGGTACATACATTTCTATTGCTAGAGTGCTCACTGATTAGGAGGAGAAACTGATGGGGAAACAGATAATTACCATACAGAGTGATTGGTTATAGAAAGAGATCTGTGCAAGATGCTGTGTAGGATTGCCTGGAACATTTCTGGCTTAAGCCTCATAGTCTTGGTAAAATCATCATAAGGCCCTTGCAAACTTCAAAAATGTCCCTGATTGAACAATAAATTATATGGCCTATAAATAGCCATATCAAATAAAAATCCGCCTGTGGTTGTCAGGGAAGATTTTTTGCAGAATGGGACAAAAATAAAAAATATTAAGAATGCTTTGCCATATACATTCCCTCTATCCAAATAGAAGAGAGAAAAAGGGAAGACTGACTAGCTTTCCTTTTTCTTAGAGAGAGGTAGAGTCAGAATTTGGCACAGATTGGGTAAGGGGAGTGGGAGAAGACAGGACATCTATACCCAGTTTTTGATATGTGGTATGAACAAAGATTGTCATTAAATGAACAATTAAGCTATTAATTCCCTGAGGTGCTCAAGACTGAAAAGTAGGATAAGAAAGAACTAGAAGCAATAAGGGGCCAGGGAGAAATTAAGGTTCAATATAAGGAAAAGGAGTTTTTACAAAGAGAAGTGTCTGACAGTGTTATGGAACTACCTGTGACATGGAATGCCATGCCCTTGGTAATGTTGAGCAGATGCTGAATGGAGCAGTCTTGGGCACCAGATCATGACTCAGACCACTGATTATGTAATGTCCTTTGCCATGTCATTACCGTGTGAGTTTATGATTCTACACGCATCAGGTATTTTTAAGTAGCTTTTAAAAATTCTGTATTTGGGATAGAGACTCCAAAAGTTAAAAATGAAGAAATGCCATTGGAAAAAAAAAAAAGCTGCTTGAGCTAAAATCTCTTGTTATATATTCTGAACACACATTAAAAAGCATCCAGGGAACATAAAGCAGATCTCACTGAGCTCATAATTTGCCACTCATACAAGGTAAACAGCCTCTAGACACATAATATTCAGGAGACATGCCTCACTTAGAGGTTTTCACCACTTGGGCACATGTTCATTTTAAGATGGGATAGCTGCAAAGTCTTTCCTACCAGTTTGATTTGCATAACTCTGAGTTATACAAATGGGACTGATGGCAAAGCTATCATTAAAGAGGAACAAAGAAGAAAACTGAACAAAGGATATATTCTGTGCAAAGTTTGAAGTTTAGACTGTTTCAAGGGTCCTTGTCATGGTAAGAAAGATGTCCACCTCACCACCACCACTACCACCTAAAAAGAATAGCAGACAAGTGACAAAAGGAGGCTCTTGGTAACATGGGAATTAAGAGAAGGGTAAACTAATGCTATACACATAAAGAGGGAGGAGAGAGTTGTTGTGGACACAGGCAATGCCCCCAACACCCTGCACAGAGATTTGTGATCAGGTTAGAGTCACTTTACCCCTTCCCCAGTGCATTAGAGAGGAATGGATCAGGCCTGACATCTTAAAGCTCAGCTTTTCCAGAGGCCTAAGAAGGAGGGCAACACAGATAGAGCCAGGTTCTTCTTGCTGGCCTTTTTATATCCAATTCTTTAATTTCTACATTTACAAATTAAAATGTTTTCCATTTAAATCCAAGAGAAAAGCTTCTGAAGGCAGTGAAAATCACTCTAGTTCTTTAGTGGTTAAGAGTATATGGGCTTTGGAGTGAGGGAAAACTAGTTTTGAATCTATGCAACTCACATATTTATAGTTAAGTATTTAAATCCCTAAGTTTTAGTTCCACATTTGAAAAAAAAAATGAGAATGGATATACCATAAAGCTGTTGTGAAAAGATTGAATTACACATGTAGATTGTGCAGCATGTGTGGTATCTGGCAAAGGATTATTAACAATAAAAATTTTATTCAATAAGGACTATTAGTTTTTGCTGTAATATTCTCTAATCATCCATTCAAAGCTCTGCCTCATCTTACATTGCTGCTTTTTGTCTGTTTCTTCACATTCGGGTTCCAGTTTGACTTGCTTCCCAGATAATACTGCCCCTGCTTCAAAAACTCTTGGCTCCTATGTTCTTTGTTATACCTAGAATTATTTGCAAATTCAATACCAACAATAGACAAAAATTTTAAATCCAAAAAAGAATACATGACATTTGAAGAGCACGGTTCTTAAGTTCTAAAGATATTCTTTATCCTTTATGACACTAACCCTGAGACTATGCATGTCAAGTGAAGAGGGAACAAGGATTGTATTATTGTTTTCTAGCCTCATAGGAGGTTAAAATGACTTAGCAAAAGTAACTGGATGGCCTAACATGAAGAATCTTAAATTCTTTTTAAAATATATTTATTTTTTTAGTTTGTAGATGGACACAATATCTTTACTTTTATTTATTTAGTTTATGTGTTACTGAGGATCAAACCCAGGGCCTTATGCGTGTGAGGCAAGTGCTCTATCACTGAGCTAAAATGCCAGCCCAAGAATCTTGAATTCTTGATTCCAAACCTGCCAGGTCTCCTTTCCCTTCATTTTACAAAGTCATCCTAAAGAGGATGATACTAAGTGTTATTCTTATATGTTCATTTTTATTACACAGCTAAGATGCTTTCTGGATTTGTATTGACCCCCTAATATTACCCTTATAACACAGGGAGAAATCTGTAATTCCTTGTTCAATAGCCAAAGCCATCCTGTCACCAAAACTATCATATGTTAGATCACATGTCAGTGTCTGCAACCTAGCCAGGCCTTAGCTCTCAGGATCTACTTGTTACAAGTGAGTTTATGTGCCTTGAAGCATATGGCCTTGATATATGATACCAGAGCAAAAGAGCAAGGTATTTCAAGCTGGCCACAATTTTATTGACTCTCACAAGCTTGCTTTGTAGTTGTTCCAATAAACTAGATGAGAAATTTCTGATGCTCCAAGCCATCCAGTGTTCAGGACTCCATTTCATGATTCAGAGTCCAACAAAACAACTCAAGAGTGCTGTTGTGTGACACTGTGACCACAAGGATAAATAATTGCTTAGTAATTCTTTTTGAGGCAGAAAATTCTAAACATGGAGGAACCATTTCCCCTTAATGGGAGCCAGAAATCCTATGAGTGCTTGAAATGGCATTCACAAGTCTGAATGGTAAACAGATAAAAACAGGAGCGCACCAGTTGCACAAATGACTTGCTTGTCACAAACTTGTCATTGCAGTAATCTAACATTTCTTTCACAGAGCCCGACGGAAAGTATGGAACAAACAGGCCCTGCTGACGTTTTGGCTCTGTTAAGCCTTCCTCCAAGCTAAAGCATCTGCAGCATCTTCCTGTTCTAGACCCTTTATCTGCTGAAGTTAGCTGATACTGTACATGTCAAAGAAATGTTTGACTATTGCATTAACAAGTTGATGACAAGCAAGTTATTCCTGCAATTGAAATACTGCTGCTTTTTAGCAGGCTGCCATTTTGACCTTCATTTTATTATAAAGAAGAACCTTAACAGAGCAAAGCACTGGGAAGATACCAGCATTGTTGGCCCAGGCTTGTGCAGGTCAACAAAGACCACCTATCTGGTCATAGGTGTGGTGGTATAGTGAGCATACTAGGCAATTCCATCAAGTTATGAATGGGATTTCCTAGTAAAATATAGATGTTTTGAATACATTGGACTATCCCAAGGATTGCTCTTGGAAGGGTAAAATCAACTACACAAAAGTTCATTTTCTTTTGCTTTCTTTCTACTCCATACCCCCACACAAGTGCATGCACATACACATTTATCAAATGTTAATGGCTGGGACACTTAAATGAAAATTGTATATTCCCACTATATACATTGTTTTGCCAGTTCTTGCTGTTCCTCCTTATTGGTGGCCTCCCCTACCCTACTTCTCATTTGGCATAGTATCTAGAACATCTTAATCTAATCAGAGACATGCCCTTATCTCCTGAAAGGCAAGTAGGTAGCGCCCTCACAGAAACCTCAGGCAGCCCTCCCTAAGACCTCCCTAGTTCATCCCAACCTCAGCTGCCAGCAGGGAGTGCTCACACACTGTGTAACTGTTGACTCTTGTCTGAAGAGTCCTCCTCCCCTGGGGGACCCACCCTCAGTGGGTCCCAGCCTTATCAACCTACAGAGCCTGGCTGGAGCCTGTAATAGGAGCTTGCCTATGGCCCACCCTGCTAAACATTCTGCTTTTGTTGGTGCCATAGGATATCAGCACTTGGAACAATGGAGCATTTGCCCTAAGACTGTGGCCTTTTCATAATACTGAGCTTCTCTTATTCACCAGGGTGTCAGGTGCCTTGTATTCTTTTTAGACCCTTCAGGTCTGTTCAGGGTACACTGATGCTGTCTGGTCTATTTTAAATATTAACATGAAAAACTTTCATTCTCTGACTTAAGTTTTGGCTAGTACCACAGATGCTTTCATTTTTAAAAGTCTTGTGTAAAAATGATTATCATTGTTCAGCCATGAGAGCCAAATTTCTTGCCAAAGTGGTGTAGGCTTTAATTTTCTTTTAGACTTGGCAAACTGACCACAATACTGTCTCCCAGATGAATGCTTTACTCCCATCCCAAATATCTCATGCTGTAATCTATACCTCCGCTTTATGGAACAACTACCTCAAAGGACAGGTGGAAAGGGTGTGAGAAGAGGGCCCAGTTCTTCATACAGTTAAGGACATTGTCTCTGGAAAAGGAAGTGAGGATAGTTCGAGGCAGCAATTGAAGGTTTCTCAAAAGAAAATATGTGAATGAACAATTTGAATTTTAAATAGAGTTTTACTGACTTTTTCTTTCTTTTTAAAGTTCCTAATAGGATTTCCATAATGATTTTGTGTTTTCTTTCTTAATAGAACTTAAATGGCAAAGAAATGATATGTTATTTTTGATTCAGAAATAAACAAAAATCTTTTTTATGGGAACTCTCTTTTTAAATACACATTAGGAAATAGATAATGGGGGGAGGTGTTTTCTCTTCCTATTCAGGGGAGAGCTAATTAGTGTATATGCTTGTGTTTTTAATATTTATTTATTTATTTGATTATGTATTTATTTTAAGAAAGTAAGAAAAGAAGAAAAACACCTCTTATACTAAAGTAAATTCATTGGATTCATAGAAATTTCGGGCATAAAAGTGTTTTGAGCAGACTGACTTTATATCACACTCTGACTTGAGAAATCTGGATACTAAGATCCAAAGATATTTAATAAAATGAACCAACATATACAATAGGCTTGTGGCAAAGCAAGGCCTAAAACAAGGGCTGACTTTCAATTCATGCAACACCCCTCAGAGATTACATTACATTTTTAAACCTTTCTTTTAAACAAAGTCTCATTTCAGTAATTTGCATTGTGTGCTTAAGTCTAATAGGGCAGTTGCTGTTACAGTAACTAGGACTTGGTACCGGCTAAGCTAAGGAATGTACATTTGAACAGACTGAAGATTTTTTTTTTTCTTAGTTGTATTTTATCTGAGTAGTGTAAGGAATCTTTATTATTTCAATTATTTTTTTTCTTTTAAAAGACTTCAATGAAACACTTATTCTGTTACCATCTTGTACAAGAAAACATTTTTTTAAATAGGTCTGTTCTTTTAATAAGTATTCATTTAAGTAGGTCATATTCTAACATTCTTGGAGATAAAAAAAATTATCAGATTAGCAGAAATCTGTGTTTATTTCTCCCACTTTTAGCTATGTTTGAATTGGTCCTTGTAATTGTTAGTTTCAACAAAACACTGATTAAGTCAAAACATCAATGTTTTTGTTTGTTTGTTTAGGTTCTTTTTGTTTAACACCAGAAGAAAATAAAATACACATTTACCTTATCACAGCTATGATAATTATATACTCTATTTTTAATTTATGCAAAACTTATTTTTGAGGGTTTTCTTTTTGTTTCATTTCTCTGTTTTTGCATTTTCCAAACATCTGTACTGTGGCTGGTGGCAAGAGTAGCAGTGGCTGGCACTTTTCCTCCACATTGTGAGAGAAAGAGAATTGGCTGGAATAAAACCTTGCTTTCCATATGGTCAACTTGAAATGCAGCATTGAAAAGGTATCGTCTCTTTTTCTTCTCAGAACCCAGAGGTGAAACCCATGAGCAAACAGAAATATTAATGCCAATTCACCTGTTGATTTATATCAGAAAAGACCTTGGCAATGCATCTCCGATATCATCAATTGAAAAACTTAAATAGATGATCTTTGTGTAGTGGTAACATCTGTCTATATCAATAAATTACACTTCTGGTCACTTGTTTAAGAAAGCCTAAAATTCTATACAATGCTAAGAAATGAATTGAAACTTTTGCTTTTGATTCACTTTGTAAATATACTTGCTGTGAAGTACTTATTACTTTGGATCTATTGTTAGTGACAGTAGAGAAAAGATGACACTACTGCTTTCCTTACCTAATTCTAGTAAGGAAGAATGCAGTCTTTGTCTTAAAAAATATTTTTTTAACACAAAATATTTCAAACACATAAAAGTATAAAGAATCATATAAAGATCCAGAACCCAGGTTCAAAAAATTTTAATTATTTGGAATATTTGTTTCTGAATCTGTTTCCATCCTTTATTATTCCATCCTAAGTTACAGTGTGACAAACTAAATGTGTAGACTGCTGAGTTTAAGATAATGCCTATGTGACAATTCCAAACCCAAGATATAGAACATTTATAATACCTAGGAAGAGTCCTTGTGCTCTCTTCTACTTGATATTCTCCAAAGCTTTAACAAAAAGTTAAAAACAAGCAAAACTATTCTGATCTCTATTATCATGAGTTAGTTTTATGTAAGTTACATGCTATACTTATATTACTAAAATTAATTTATTGATTCTCTCATTGTTGGACACTATTTTCAGTGTTTTCTGTTGACAAACAAATTAATATTTTTATGCATATATATACAGCAAGGTGGGATTGCTAAAAATTAAGAAATATGCATTTTTTGAACTTTACTAGGTATTAAAACATTCTCTTCAAAGTGATAGGATAGTACCAATTTATATTCTCATTAGCAATCTGAGAGATTTCCCATCTGAAATGGTCAGATATAAAAACTTTTATCGTTTTAATAGGGATTAGTGTCTTTTTTTCCATTTATAAGCCATTGGGATTTCCTCTTATGTGCTGCCTATGTATGTCTCTTGCTTATTTTTCTATTGAGTTATTAGTTTTGCTGTCACTATTTTGAAGGTTTTTGCTTTGTTTTGTTTTGGCATCAGTTGTTGTTATAGTATTCCAGATTCTTTTTCCTTTAGGCCTTAGAGAGGACAAATATCTTTTCCCAAAATTTGTAGTTTGTATTTTAAATGTATCTTTAATAACATTAATGTTTTAAAAACTTCTAATTTTAATGGTTATTGATATTTTCCTTTATGGTTTGTACTTTTATGTCATTTAAGAAATCTTTCCATATGCCAAGGTCATAAAGCAAACTTCCAATATTTTCTTCTAACAGTTTTTAAGTTTTGCACTTTATATTTAGGATCTTTATTTCATCCATTGTACTGTTTTTCTATCCCTGTATTAATACCATAGTGCCGTGGTTACCATTATTTTATAATATTCTTGCATTGTTTTTTTAATTGATTGTTCCAAACATTACAGAGCTCTTGATAAATCATCTTTCATACATTTGACTCCATTGGGTTTTGAACTCCCATTTCTACCCCAAATACAGATAGCAGATTCACATCTGTTACATACTCACATTTTTACCTAATGGCATATTAGTGACTGTTGTAATCTGCTACCTTTCCTATCCCCTAAGATATCTCTACCTTGTTTCTTTTTAAAGTTCTCTTAGCTCCTCTTGGTAATTTGCTGTTTGGTATGAATTCAGAGTCAGTCAAGTTTGTCAAAAGCCCTGCTGAATTTTATTTGTAATTACATTAATTTTAGAGAATAATTTGAGAGGAAAATTAATATTTTTGTAATGTCTCTTTCTGCCCATTGACTACATCCCTGTACTTATTCACATCTTCCTTCATGTTATCTAATAAGTTTTGTAATTTTCACCATAAAGGTGTTCAACCTATTTTGTTAAGTGTTGTCCTATATAACTTAGAAGTTTGTGCTATTATGTACAGAATCAGTTTTCCATTTCACTAATTATTAATTATGGTTATTATTGGTATATATTCAGCAATCTTATTTCTTCTGGTAATTCTTGTAAGTATCCTACATGAACATGTATATCATTAACAAATAATGACAACTTTTCTCTTAAATTCCAATTCATAAATATTCAATTTATCTTTCCTGTCATATTACATTATTAAACTTTTACATTTTATTAAATAAAAGTAGTAATATTAGAGCTATCTATTCTGTTTCTTAGTTTAATGGAACTATTTTGGAACTGTAATGTTTGTTTGGCACTTTTCCTCCACATTGTGAAACAGAAATCAAAATTTCTATGGTGAAGGAAGAACCCATAATCCATTTATACCTTGCTAGAAATTTTTAATCAGCAATAATAATTAAATTTTATCAAATACATTTCTACATCAATAATATAAAATATTTTCCATTAGTATGCTAATATTGTGTACATTAATATATTTTCTATATTAAGAAAATTAATATTAACATTCCTATATTCTTACATTCTTGGAAGAATTTTTCATTGAAAAAAAATAATTTTTAAATATTTTACATAGTATATTTGCATTGATGATTATCTCTTAATTTTCATTTTTAAAAATCATTACTGAACAATTTTGGTGTTGGGGTGATACTAGCATTTTAAAATAAGTTGAGTAACATTTCAGTTTTTTATAATTTTGAAACCATTTTTACACTACAGGGATTACCTAGCAATAAGAGGGGCTTCATAATTAGAGATTAAAGTAGTAAAAATATTATCCCTAATATTATTTATCTGAAACTTCTCCCTTCTTTATCTAATTGATAGATATTTTTATATTTCATTTACTTTTTTCAAAAACTGGTTTTGATTTTGCTTATTTGATTTTGCATTACTTTTTGCTTTTATCAACATATGTTCTTCTATAACAATTTTAGATCATTTTTATTTTTCTAGATTCTTGCGTTGAATTATTACTCATTTATTTCAATACGTGTTAGTAGCTTTTAAAATGAACTTCAGAAATATTACTCTAAGTTTCTCATTGGTTGTATATTGTATTTTGATGTGTAGTTTTGTTATATTTTAAATAGTTTTTATTGACCATTATAATTTGTTTTTAATGTTTGAGTTACTTGGAAGTGTATTTTTTGCTTTCTAAACATATTTGCTCAATTTTTATTATTGATTCTAAATTTAAATGCACTGTAATGAAGCTGGGCAGTGTGGCTCATATTTAAAATCCCAGCTATTCAAGAGGCTGAGGCAAAGCATCAGATCCAAAGTTCAAGTCAGCCTGGGCAACTTAGTGAGACCCTGTTTCAAAGTAAAAGATAAGAGTCTAGGGACATAGCTCAATGGCAAAACAAACTTGGTTTCAGTCCGTAGTACCAAAAGGTGGGGAAAAATACAGCATTGCAATGAGAAAATGTGTTTTATGTGGTTTTAATTGGAGAAAATGTCTTTTGAAATTTCTTTTATGATTTTATCTAGTATCTACATTTTACTGTTGGTCTTGAAATGTTTAGGTGGCTTACTTGTTCCTGTAATGCTCATTATAAAATATTTATATGTATTTTAATTATGTATATTTCTAATAAAAATTAAATCTACTTTTTAATATTTTGGACACTCAATATAAACAAGATGCTTAGGTTTTTTATCTGCCTATTAAATATCAATGTTGTCCAAATAATTATTGGAGCTTTAGTTTTATCTATTTGTTTTTAATCATATAGAAAAGTGGTTATCATTGATTTCTGAAATCAACGCTTGATTATATAGTTACATAACTTAGGTATTACTGTGCCCACTGTTACTCTTGAATCCTATAGCTTCTTTTCAGGGTCCACTTATTTTTATTGTTAAATTACCCTTTTTTTTTAGTGAGGACCCTGGGTAGTACTATCTTTTTGGATGTCTAAAACTTTTATTTTGTATTTTATCTTTAATAACAATTTATATGAATATTTTTGTTCAGAATTTTGAAGATGATATTCAATTTTATCTGTAACCCTTACTCTGTCAACTCTTACCTTAGATAAATCTGCTATCAACCTATTCTTATCTATTTATAGGTAATCTGCTTTTTCCTCTGGAAGCTCTTAAGAGTTTGTCGTGTAGTTTCTCTTAAATGTGACTGGTTGTAAATTTATTTAGGATTATTAGTCATGTATTCAGGATATACTTGTGAATGACAGCACTCCAATTCTGCAAAATTCTAAGCTGTTGTCTTTTGCCTGATTGTTTCTTTGTCTTTACCTCCATTTTCTTCTTTTGGAATTCTGATAAAATATATATGGATGTTTCCTAATCAGTTTACCATATCTCAATAGCTATTTCATTTTCTAAAAATCTAGTTTACCTTCTGTGATTTTTCTAAACAGATTTCTTTAAACTACTTTTTAATTCAATTCTCTTCTTGAAACTACTTTAGGTTACCCCATTATTGCACCTTTAATGTCAAGGAACATCCTTTGAAATTTTCTGATTGATTGGTCTTAATTGCCTATTCTTATTTTATTACTATTTTTGTCTAATAATAACATTTTATAGGTATGATTATTTTATCTCTTAGCATCTCAAACATACTCAAGTTAATTTCTTAAAATCAAATTCCTTAGGAGTAAATGTTCTGCTTATTGATTTTGTTGGTTTTCTTAGCATTAGATTTCTTGCTATATTTTAGAACTTTTTTTTTTACAAAGTGGTGTAGTCATGTGCTGGCAAATGCCTATAATTCCAGCAGCTTAGGAGGCTGAGGCAGGAGGAACATGTTTTCAAAGACAGCCTCAGCAACTCAGTGAGGTGCTAAGCGACACAGTGAGACCCTGTCTCTAAATAAAATATAAAAAAGGGGCTGGGGTTGTGGCTCAGTGATTGAGTGGTCGAGTGTCCCTGGGTTCAATCCTTAGTACCAAAAAAAAAAAAAAGAAAAAAATATATCTTACAGTTACTGTTGATCATAAGACATTTTTTGTTTTGTCTCTTATTTCCTTTTCCCCTTTTCTTTATTCACACATCCCTTTCTAGTGATTTACAGTTGCTTGTATTTGTATTGTTTAATTCCTAGGCCCAATCCAAATCTTAATAGCAGCAACTCTCATCTTCATTTCTTTAAGAACATTTGATCTTAAGATGTATCTCTAACTTTCCACCTCTCAATTTACATAGCAGCTGAGCTTTGTAATGTTTTGAACAACCAATAATTTAAAAAAAAGGTTATAACTAGAAAATGGCAGGAATAACATTTCAGTTCTGTTTTCCCTACTATGAAAATTAGTTCCCTTTCACTGCTAGCCTATGATGAAATTCTGTGTATGTCTTTGCATGTGTGTGTCTAACTTATATTGAATTTAGTAGATAAATTAAATGAACTAATTACTAAATTATTACTATTTTGTTAAAAACTATATCTACTTCTACCTCAAATTTTATTTTATATTTTTCTGTGCCTTGATGCTTCACTGGTCTTTTCTTTTTCTCTCTCTTCCAACTCTCCTTTGCGCTCTCATCTTTTGCTTTTAGTATATGACCGTAATTATTTTTTTTTGTTTGCTATCAGTCTAACGATCTGGAAGTTTTAAAGCATAATTTATTCTTCTAGTAATGATTACTGTTATTTTTCTTTAAAATTACTTAAGGCCTAGGTTTTTATTTTTCAGCATTAAATAAATTGTATACTGTATTAAATGAGAAATTTAAAATGGTGTTTCTTCATTCATCTCCTCCTATCACGCAACTTCTCATTTTTTGTTCTAATACATCATGTCAGGTATAAAATATTATTAAATTTTATTTATTTAGCAATAAAGAGGATGACCACAAAATGATAGGTCACTTTTTGTGATAGTAGAGAGCTTCCAATAAAAAGTAGATGCTTAATATTTATTGAACTTCAAATGAATGGACATGTTTCATGTAGACACCCATGCACACAGAGAATGAGAATGTAGCTACAATCTCTTTAGTCTTTACTGGACAACCTACCATTTTATTTAAAACTTGTATTTTGTAAAATGTTGAACCACCATAAAATTTAATAAATACTCTGTCAATTCTTTCATCAGACAAACACATACTTTGTGAGCCAGTCCTCTGTAATCAATGACCTTCCATTCAATTTAATTTCATGCATACCTATTTCTACATTTGCTCCTCCTGCACCTACCCCACCCCCACATATAATAAATATATTTAGTGAGTTCCATTTCCAAATTAGTGCTTACTGTTAAGTTTTCATTTGGCAAATGCTATGAGATTTTTGAATATGAAGTCGTGATTAAATAGTAATAATTGTATAATTAAATGGCTATTAGCCCGTATTCTTCTGGAATAGCTCATGTTGCTTACTATTTAAATAGAATCATTTGAAGTAATTCTTGTTTTATTTTTGAGTATAGTTCTTAAATCCTCAACTATAGTCCAAGGAAATTCTTTATGTGAGTTTTTTTTTTTGAAAATGGAGTTTTTCATTGATATCGAGAAATGTAGTGATGATCTATAATATGCTAGAATAAAAATATTGTGCTTTTATTGTAGCAAAAATAGATTAAATACAACAGTATAGACTGAGGGAAAGCAAAGTATAAACTGGGTCTTTTGCTGATGTGCAGATTTTATGGAAATTTACATGACATATTTGATTGATTGATTTATAAGAAGTACATATTATTTGTATTATAAGAACACTCAAGCCTCTATGTGGTATGATTTTAATGATCTTTTATACATAACAACAGATTGAAATTAAACTGTCTTTCTAGCTGTTTCTATTCTTTAAATTATAAAAATGATTTTTATTATTCTCTACTGGAAAGCCATTGAACTGAGAATCAGGAAACTTGGTTTCTAGTCCTAGTTCCGTCATTTAACCAGCTCTGTACCCATGGGTAATATATTGAACTCTTTAGACCAGTTTTTTTCTTTAATAAATGTAGAGTTGGTATTCATGCTTTGTAAACCCTCTTCCATTATTTGTGTTTCATTATTCTGCATTGTGTCTGTATGTCTGTATATAGAAATGCCCACATATAAAAACATAACTGATTATAGGTCCAATATAGCAATAACCTAAGTTATTCCACAAGACTTATAAGGACATACCAAAGAATGGGATGAATGTTTCTCTGAACAAGGAGATTGAATTTTGCCAAAAAATGAATAACTGGGATTAGAATAGACATGATAAGAGCATTATTTTCAAAAGCATTATTAGGCACCTTTATGTAGAATGGATCACAATGGAAGAAATCCGAAATACAAACCAGGCTGACCTGATACTATGGTTCATGGTAAGGTAAGGAAAGTTCAGTCCATAGTGTTACAATCAGAGATGAAGTAGAATCAGAAGATTCAAAGAAACTGTGATACGTATTAGCTCAAATAGAATTTTTTAATTATGAAAGAATAAAAATTTCTAACAAACATGAAAAAGTACCATAACTCACTAGCACTCAGACTTGATTTATTTAAAAAAAAAATTCAATGCTGGTAAGTGTGCAGTAAAACCGGCACTCATATAATAGTGGGAGGTATGTATTGACACAAAATTCTGCAAATTAATCCAGCATTATATTATCGAGAACTTGTCTTTAAAAATGCATTTTCTGACCCAATAATTTCACTTCTAGTCATCCTATCTGTAGAAAAGGGATGTCAAACAAAGATTTATGTACAAAAAGGTTCATCACAATGTCATTCAAAAGAGAAAAATAATTTTAAATATCCAAAATCAGAAGTATTATTAAGCAAATTATTGTCCATCCATATATCATTGCACATCATTTATACATAAATTTGATAGTCCTTAAACATATTTTAAAGAATTTTTTTTACTAGGAAATGCTTATGAAATAATGTAAGTAAAATACCTGGTTAAAAAGAAACAAACGTATATATAACATGGTCTCAAGTTACAGAAATCAAAGAATTTGACTATGATGAAAGGGAATACATTAAAATATGAACAGCAGTTATCTCTAATGGTGGAATTGATATTTTATTTCTTCTTTTGTTGGACTTTTAGATGTTCTAAAAATATCCTAATGGTGAGAAAATTTTCAGCAAACAGCAAATAATCTAAATAATGAATCCCAAATTTGATAATAATTCAATTTGAGAAAAGAATACATGTCAAATTCCAATTTATTCAGCTTCTAAAATAGAAGGATATATAGATTTTCAGTTTCCCCAACCTAAACTGTATGATTTTGTTTTCATAGCCTACTGATTTTTTAGTCTCTCATTTTCTTCTTTGGATCTTTGTACCAGCACCATACTGACCAGCTTCCACTCTGACATTCCAAAACCTCATTTTCCTTAGAACTTCATTTTATCACTTCTGCCATTAATGTGCTCAAACCATATTTGCACGAATATGAGATCATCTTGTCTTATCACACAGGAAGTAGTCTTTCTAGATAATTCCATGTTTCCAATTGTCTTTAACTTTTTAATTTCTCCGATTATAAAGAATTTTTAATCTTAATAGCATTTTTAGTAATTGAAAAAGATGAAAATGAAGCAAGAAACACGGACAATATGTTGCTTAAAATCACTTATATTGGGTAGAATTGGGTACTACCGATAAATTTATTAAGTACCATTCTCAAAATAGACTCTCAGCCTGTTGCTTTTCTATGTAAAAATGAATAAACAATAACTTACCTGGCTCTGTATCCAGAAATTTGGACAAAAGAAACCCACTTGGTGAGAATGAATCACATAAACTTTAATTGTTCAAAATAAACAATAACTTTAGTCTGCTTTTTTTCTAAAAATCTGTATAAGTAAAAACATAATCTTTAAAATCCAAATTCCTTTCACTATCCAGTGGCAAAGTGCTAGAGTAAAAATTTCCAGACTTCACCTTCTTTCCTTTCTGCTAGGAGAATGAACCAGTCCCCCTTCTTCACCCCTCCACTGACTGCAAAAGTTAATTCAGAACCATTTTTACACAAGCTTATCTCTTTTTCAGAACTGTAAGTCTCATGAAGACAGAGACTATGTATCTTATTACCTTGGTTCTGACAAAGTGAGTGATTTTTGAAGGTATTGATGAAGGATAAGCAGTTTAGTTTAGTTGATTTTAGTATCTATAAAATAATATAAGAAAAAAAGTTACTTGGAGATAAACGCCTCTCTCTGTGTATTATAACCAGTCTTACTAGCATTTAGGTAAGTGCCTTTAGAATGATATGAAGCTATGGGAGTAAATATCTCTCAAAAACTTATTTTTCTGCAAGACTGAGAGTTAAAGTAGTGTAATTCTTAAGAACTCTTTTAGTTATTGGTGTCACACCATGACAAGTTACTCAATCTCTTTGAATCTCAATTTTCTCATCTGAAAGATGGGAATAGTAATGATCCTTACCTGGTGCACTTTGCAGTGGGGATTGGCTGAGATAGTGCACATCCAAAAGCAACATACCTGGCTAAGCCATAAGGCTATTATTACTAGATTTAATAACTTCCAGGACAGATGGTTGTACTTGTACACACATCTTGATGACTAGTACAGAGCAAACAGGTATATCACTCACTTGATACAGATTCAGTGCATAAACCAGTGTTTTTCAGTCTTCAGTAACAAGAAATACTTGGGGAGCTTGTTTAAGATGGAGCCCTCTGAGTCCCACATGGAGAGATAATAATTCAGTCGATTTTCTCAGGGGTAATACACTGATATACATCTTTTTAACATGCTCCCAGGTAATTCTGGTGTGACTAGTCCCAGACCAAGGTTTGGCATCGGGGTAACTTGATCATGAATCATCTCTAAACCCATACCCTCCTTCCCCAGAATTCACCCTGCTCAGGGCTGTGTGGCTTTGCTATGGGAAGCATTGCTGCCCCACCCCTTCGCCCTAACCCATTGAAAACAGAGGAGAAGAAAAGGGAAGACAGGGTCAACTGAGAAAACCTGAGTAGCTACAGCCAATTATCAGTTATTTTGTATTATTTGGACTAATGATCTGCATTAGTCCAAAAGTGTGCTGATTTGAGAGGAAAGCTTGAACTTTAGAATAATCGTTTCCCCCTATAACTGTAGAAAGCCTGGCTATAGTGAAGTCTGTCTCCTGTTTTTTATGGACTTGCTATCTATAGAACATAGATGAATAAGCACAATTGAAGTGCAAAGTGTTAAATGCATGTTTCGATTTAGTCAATGCATTTGCACATTGAAGTAATTAGGACGTATTTAAAAGCATTCTGTTTGCAATACTTTGTTCTCCATTTCCTACAAATCAAATTAGTGAGGGGTAGATTTGATTTTTACATCATTTTGAAAATATTTTCTTTTTCTTTTTTTAATTTCCTTAGTATTACATTTTTACAAAGTTCAAAACACAACCAACTGTGACTAAATTCATAAAAACAAAACAAAAAGTCCAAAGTGCAAGAAAATGAAAACCAGCACAGAGCAATATGCAGTAGAACAATGTAAATTATACCTCACAAATATAGTTGTAATAATATACCTTATCCATGTCTGATCAATTAATAACAAATACTCAGATAGCAAATAACTCATTCTTTTACTTTGATTGAGAGCCCCAAATTTAATTATTCATTTCAATGCAAATATATAGAAAAAGAAAGCAAATTCTACTTGAAAAAAATGTTAACCATCTCCTGTTTTCATTATATTATATCTAATGCAGTGAAGGAATGTGAAGAAAGAGTATAAAGGGTGCTTTCTTTCCTTGCTAACAAAGCATTTCAAGCAAGATTATTTATGTTTTAAATAAAGTTAGATTTGCAGAACCAAGAAATGGTCATGGAGCTATGTAGCATAAACAAACACAGACAATTTAAATCCCAACTCTGCATACTATCTGAATGATCTTTGACAAATTTCCTCACCTCTATAAGCCTCATTTTTCACATACATAAAGTGAGGGTCATAATATCTATAGTGCAGAGTTGTTGTAACAACGTGTAATAATATATTTGAAGTGCATGGAACTTAATATATACTCAATAAGTGACACTTGTCATTACTAATTCAGGAAATAAAATAAAAGATCTCAAAATCTTCAGAGAAAAAAGGAAACATAACTAAACAAAAATATTCTATGATCTCACTTTCCCAGAGGCTATTTACATGAGTCACAAATTTTATCCTATGACTTTATCAAAAGTCCTACAGAAGTAGGACTTTTATTATCTTTTCTCCCCCACCAAATTATTTCCTTTAGTACAAATTAATGACCTCAATATACACATTGAAAAATACCCTTTATACTTTTCAAGTACAGTTGGAATGAGTAAACTTTGCAAATAAAAATCATCATATTTTTTGTTGAAGAAAAACAATGCTTTTTACTGGGCTCCAGTAAGTCCTAATTCTTTCTATTTTCTTACATTGTGATAGTTCTAGAAGTATACATGCCTATTCATAGAAGTGAAGAAGAGAGACAGAAACAAGAATAACAGAATGATTTGTACTTTTTAGGAAATAGAGAGGGTGCTTGTTCACCCCTGTGTTTCATATACAGAAAGCACCTATTAAATAAATGAGGAATAACAAAATGTTAAGAAATTATCTACATAGCATAGAAGAGCTAGCTCAAAAAATAGTTTATGCAGACTATAGCAGAGAGCTCAAAACTTCACTCTGGAGGAGCCAATGCCTTGTTAGTTAGTTGACTCCATGTGAAATGATAGCCATCTTTTTCCAGGGCCACTAGTTCCTCACTAAAAGAAGCAGCAAGGCCACTAAATGTGACTGATCTTTAGTCAGAGAACCATGATATATCAGAGCTGGAAGGAACTATAGAGATTTTTCTACTCTGAGGGCCTTATTTCTCAACTGAAGAAACTGAATAATGCTAAAACATGTGGTGGTCAAGTTTGATGGTTCTCAGACTTGAGTTTTCTGATTCCAGTCTAGTTCATTTTGTATGTCCCATGCTGCCTTGTGTTCCAGGCTGTATGGTGCCCTGGGGATTCCCATATGACTTAAGTAGCTTCTCTTCCTATGACCAAAAGGGTGCAGCAAAGCATCCAGGGATGCTTCTGATTGTAATCATATCACCAGTCATGGCATTTCCCATAGAGCCAACAAGGCTTACTTGAATCAAGTTCATTTTTTTTCATTAAAAAAGAGATATATCAAATTATTATTAACCATTAGCAACTCATACAAATTGCTTAACTCCTTTTCAACTGATTGTTGACTAGATCTAGAAGGAATGGAGGATGCCATAGTTTGATTAGAGATAAGTGAAGGGAGAGTTCTGTCTTCAGTGTGCTACCCAGAGGAAGGAAAAGCAGGATGGGCTGTGTGGCAGGAAGTCACATAAGGACTTGGATCTTAGAAAAGTAGAGAAGAGGTCAAAAGAAGTGGATAAATAGAAGAAAGAAAGGGTTAAATAAATAGAAGGTGGGTAGTACCAGTAGATTTAATTATTTGGTCATTCAGTGCATCATTTAATCTCTTCAGAATTCCTTTGCCCAGTAAGGAAACCTTGTATCCACATTGCTCATGTCCTGTTACAACTTAACATTGCTACTATCAAGTAATAATTAGAATTCCCTGAATCAAGTACTAATGTCATTTATGAGAGAAGAAATACAGCATTTGGTAGGTAAATATCTTCCCTACCCACCTAAAGAATGGAGGAAGTGTTGATAGGGTGTTGATGGTGAGTTAAACTGGCATACCAGGAATTTTTATAAATGGTTTTCCCATGCTCCATTGAATCTGTGGCTTAGATTTTAGTTGTATACCAGCTGTGCGTGCAAAATCTCATAATTATTCTTACTGTATTAAGCATTTTATAGCAATTTTAGCTCTAAAATGCTATGCAATAGTTTTTATGCAAGTGTACCAGACATGTAAGCTGTTCCAATGAAAACATTTCCTTTCTTTTAGACACATGGTTTTAGGTTTCCAAACTTAGCTCTTTGCATTGATGGAAGAATCTTTAGGACAGACATCAGGTTTTTTCTTTTACTTTCTTTCTGTCTCTGTCTCTCTCTCTCTCTCTCTCTTTCTCTCTCTCTGTTTCTCTCTCTCTCTCCCCCTCTCTCTCAGGGGAGGGGCAGTTGGCTTGTCTTGCACATATATTATTCTTTCAAATAGTCTCATCAGAAAAGGAGTAATTGTCTGATACAGATATTAGCAAGCACTGATGCTGAGCACTAGTTTCTCTACAATCTGTCCTATTGAGAAAGGCACCAGCAAAGAAGCTAGGGTGATATCTGCATCCTTGCAGGGTACAATGACAAATAGGAGTTGGACATCACCTCTCTGCAGAAGGCTGACACCTTTAACACTGCTGCACATGCTGCTGCGCCCTGCAGTGGCAAGTCTTGGGCCTGAGCCCAAAGCTGGTGTGGAGTTTGAACCCTTGGCATTCTGGCCCAGGGCCAAATGCTATCAATGGAACCCCACTGACACCTTTAGTTATTCTTCCTAGATTAGGATAGTAATTTACTTGTCTCTTTGATTTCAAGTGTCTGGTTTTGTTTCCAGATGCCTCCCAGCTCATCTGTATTCCAGGGGTTTCAAAAGACTTTAACCTCATTGGTTCTTTCCTTTGTCAGTTCCATTTGGTGAATACAGGAAGGATACAGAGAGACTAGAGAAATCAAGAGAGGGGGTTGTGGGGTGTGTGTGTATGTGTGTCTGTGTGTGTGTGTGTGTGTGTGTGTGTGTGTGTGTGTGTGTATGATGTAGAAAGCATGTAGGGAAAGCTTGGTGATACTGCAGGAATAAATGAAAGGCATATTCACTTTCAGAACATCAGCTATTATACCAGAGCAAGTCAGGATGGAGTTTAAGAGGTGATGTGTAGGACAATGTAGTGAAAAATGTTATTAGATAGATTCTTCTGTAAAAGCTCTCCAACCAGCAGTAATCTCAATCCCTCCCAAACGATTGCAATATATGAAAGAGATAGAGAGACCATAGAAATTTTATCCTAATGCCAATAAGGTAACAGCACTTGGATTTTAACATGTGATAGTAGGAAAAGGCATTTATGCATGGGTGTCATTTCATGTTTACAAGGGTCTGTCTAGCACTGTTTATTGATTTTACTGCAATTTTTCCCCAGGACCCTGTAGATAGATAATTGCTAGAAATGTCCATCATTAGCACAGCAACAAATGCAACCATTGCACTAAGAAAAAGATGCACATAGGACCCTGCAAGCAAGCATCAAATGGGGAGGAGGAGAGTCACACAATAACACGTGCAGCTATAACCCCAGGCAAACACACACACACACACACACACACACACACACACACACACACACACACACTCACAGCACCCTGTGTAGCCATTGCACTGAGAAAATACACATAGCTCCCTGTGCAGCCATTACACATCAGGAAAATACACACATGACACCCCTATGCAACCATCACACCAGGCAAAAGCACAGACATAAAATGCTAAGTCAATAGGAATGAACAGCTCATAAAAGCCTACTGGAATAGATCACATCACAGCCAGGTACATCTGTTCTCAGCACTAACCATTATCGTTAGCTTAAAATGCTTAAAATCACTGCGCATCCTCAGGTCTAGGGACAGATTATTCCAAGAAGATTCTGCTAAATAGATTTGGCAATGCAGTGAAGGGGACCTCTCCTACATTAAAGTGATGCATTTTGCATCTCAAAGGCTGTCAACTGTATTTAGAGGAACTGTGTGATTGAAGAACAATGCTCCAGGGTAGGATAGCAATTTTTCTAGCCCTTCTAAATCTGGAGGTGATTTTTACCCCAACTTGAGTGAAACGTACAATTGAATAGGTAGCTCTCAGATTGGGAGGTGACTAATAGAAGCAGAATTGGAAATAGCTTTCAACTAGTGCTGCAAAGGAAGCCACTACATCCTGTTTTAAACTGGAACTCTCAGCAATGTCATATCTAAAGGTCTCAGTGAGGTCAGACTTCAAGCCATCAACTTGAGATAAATAAGTAGCAACTACACTCCTTGTTTCAGAGGGTTGTCTGCACCTCTGGGAGGAATAAAGGAACCACCCACCTCTTCTTTCGCCAATGCCTTCTCTTTATCCTCTGGCCTTGGTCTATGATGTTATCCAAACTGTGTGACCTAGGGGTTAACACACTACAAGGGAAACTCAACGTGAGCTTCTGAAGAGTGGCCCAAAAGAACTGGTTAGAAAGAGTTTCATGCTTGCAGTTCTATCTTTCAATTATAGTGGCGTTTTGTGTTTCTACTGAGAGAAGTTTCAAGCTAGCTTGTTAAGAATGATTTACACCATAATTCTAGGAAAAACAAATGTGAGTGACTGAGATTTGAAAGGAAAGAGTAGGGGGGAAGTGCCAGACCAAACAAATCCTAAGTAAATAGGGTGGTTTTGGGGGTGGTGGTGGTGAGTTTTTCATTACAGTCTTTGCTTTAAAAAAAAAAAAAAAAGGAAAGGAAAATGTATGTATTGTTAGTAATCACTGGTCTCACCTGGGAGGATGAAGCAAAAGAAACAATCCCTCTTTTTGCCCCCTGTTAAAACATTTTTCCGGAGAGGACAGGTATTTCCCTTAAATCCCCATGTAGCATCTTACTGAGAATAAACAGCACTGGAAATGAGAACTCAGAATTCCACTTTTTCCCAAAAAATATGGCAGGAAAAACTAGAGTTGTTTTCTTAGGGTAAGAGATGGGCATTTTCCATAAAACAATGCACTAGTGACCTGAGGTAATTACATGATGACTGGTACATACCCCATGGTATACTGGAAAAATTGCATGAAACCAACATGATAACTACAGTAACTCTAGTTATCACTACTATATTATCTCCTGATAACTATATAATCAGTTTGTGTCATCACCCTAAATGTATGCTTGTTCCAGCTACTCTAGTAAGGGGGGAAAATAAACTTTTTTGCAAGGGGAAAAAAAAAGCTAATGAAGAAAGTTGCCAAGAAGAGATATTTTGTAATCTGTGCTAAATCTCTGCTGGAAAACATGAACAGTAACGAAGCTGAGAAGACAGTAAAAGAAATTCGGGGCAAGGTGCCAGACGCCCAGACGGAAGGAGAATGTGGACCAAAAGATTGCGACAATCGGGTAATTATGGTTTATGAATTTCAGCTTTAATCTGTAGTTCAGTGAGTCCTGATTAAATATCTGTTAAACACAATTAAAGTTTGTTTTTGTATTTCACCGTCTTGATCAGAATAATTAGAGACTGCGTGTTTCATGTCAAAAGTAGCAAGAGGAATTTTAGTGAATGAACATCGTTTTTAAAAGCCATTTGTAGCACCAGCTGTTGGCATTATTTTATATTTTAGTGTTATCAGCATAAAGATGGTCCTCTGGATGCTGAATAGTTTCCAGCAGGACAAGGATGTTACGCCGTTAGGATGGGCCTGTGCTGATGAGGCATAAATGTTTAAGGGCTAACATTCACCAGAAACAATGGGCAGGGGAGATTAGGTCAGAGAAGCAGATATTTTAGGTGGAAGAAGAAAAGCATTTGAGACTAATTTACCCAACCAAGGAGCTAACAGGAAATTTCTCATAGTATAGTCATTCATGTCAGCACCTGCAGATGCCAGTTACTTATTAAGACAGGTTGTATACAGAGCATGAAAGGAAGGCACAAGAAAGATGTGGTGAGAAGAGCCAGAACACTGATCTGGTTGGGACTTGGCTAAAACACATGCCTTTTACTCCTAGAGTTGGTAGAAGGAAGGGCTGAAAGCCATTACCATGTTTTTAGTTCTGTGGCTGTGAAAAGCAGTAGTGAATTCTGCAAAGTTCAAATATAAAAGGGATTAAGTAAAACTGGGCAAAGGGGTAACAGTTCTATAAATCAAAGCTAAGATTTATGATTTTCATATACTTCTGCCAAGAGAGAAACTAGAGTTATAAGTTATTATCTCTTTAAATATTATAAGGGTATTTGTAAAAATGTCTATTCAACTTACTATAATATGAGGTTTAAAGAAATAAGATACTGTCTTCCTTTCCATTTGAAATTGGGACCTTTAATATTTTGGTCCCTGTGATGGATCGAATAGAGTGGCCCTTAAAGAAGTCAACATCTTAGACCTCAGAATCTGTGAATATGTTGTTGCCTTACATGGCAAAGGAACTTTGCAGGTGTGATTTACTTAAGAATTTTGGGGTCTGAAGGTCATCCCAGATTAGCTGGATAGGCTTTATATAATCATAAGGGTCTTTTTAAAATAAAGAGGGAGGAAAGAGTAGTAGAGTCAGAAAAGGAAATGTGATGATGGAAGCAAGGATCTGAGAGAGAAAGATTTGAGGAGGCTACGCTGTTGGTTTTGAAGATAGAGGAAGGAGGCATGAGCCAAGGCAGTCACTAGATGCTGTAAAAGTCAGAGAAAGGGATTCTCCCCTACCTAGTTCTTCCAAAAATTTTGGCCCAACTGACATCTTGATTTTAGAACTTCTGGCCCCCCAAACTGTGACAAGTTTGTATTCTTTAAGACATTAGTTTTTGGTGATTGTTATAGCAGCAGTAGGAAACTAATACAGTCTCCTCCTTCACAGACTTTGTAAATGTGTTTAAAAGTTGCCTAGTTAAAAGTGCATCCAGGTATGAGAGAATTAGCAAAGTTATATGAATTTAATCTTCTAAGGCCCATTTTTTCAGGTTGTCTTTGAGGCATCATTTGGAGATAACTGCTATGATAAGTGTGAATAAAGCCTGTGTATTTTAAGTAAAATCAAGGGCAAGTTCAATCCCATCCTTCTGTAGCACTTACCAGTAGAACATTCCACATGAGTATAAATATTTCCAAGGAGAGAGTATTGTGGGGTATGAATAATTTCTCTAAAAATAGTAGCAGTTAACATCTGACTACTTCTAAGACCCTTCTTGAGGATTCTAGAACTAAGATTAATTTTTTTCCTAAGATTAATAAATGTTAGCGTTATGAAGACACTAAGCTAAAAAGTACTTTGTTTTCAACATATTCAGTTAAAAATGGGATTAAATTCCAACATTATAGCAAATTATAGGATGTAGGTATGTATCCCGAGAAGTGACAGTATACAAATCATCAGAAAATTGTAGAGGGAAATGAGTATAACCAAATATAGCAATATAATTGAAATTTTCCCCTAGTATGTTTGTATTCCAAAGTGCAATAATATTACAGAGGAAGATGGGGTGGCATAGTCATGAAAGACTTGGATCTAGCATCAGACAGTCTGGATGCAAATCTTGGTTTTACCACTTACTAGAAAGTTAAATAATCTTCCTGTCCCTCACTTTCTACATCTTTAACCTGGTTATAAAAATTTCTAATTTGTGGACTCAGTGCTGGGAAGATTAAATGAGATAATAAACCTAAAGTGTTTAGAATTAGACCTGGTGCATAGCAAATGTTAGTGCCGTTGCAGTTACCATCATCATCATTATCATCACCTAACAGACTTGATAGACACTTTATGTAGGAAAATGGGCCTTGTTTATTATTAACTAGGAAGTTTAGAAAAGCATACAAAACTTATCTTTGTACTTACCATAGCAATATGGCATTTCCAATGCTAAAATCTACCCTTAACTGCTCTGACAGTGTGGGAAAGTATCAGTCATGTCTTAACCACTTGTTTAGAATACTATTGCATTTATTCATTGCTTTTTTATAGAAAAAGGAAAACAAATTTAGAAGAAGAACACAAAAACACTCCATCAAAGCTGATAAATATAAAGCCTACAACTAAGAATTATATATTTTCTTTCACATTGTCTATCTAGTACCTAACAATCAGTTTTTCTGACTTTTATAAAATCATCAAGACTACAATAACCTAAATGAAATTAAACTAAGAATACTTACCAATGTTAACTGAACACGGTGAACTTCCCTTTAACTTAGATATGGTTACAAAGATAATTCTCTCTTCTTTTCTTCTTCATTGATCCAAATTTCTTTTTCCCCATGAACTCCAAGAGAGGCTGGCCAACCTGTGTGGCCCAGCATACCTCAGAGTTGACGCTGAAGAAGAGAACAAAGCTACCCAACCAGTGTATTGAAGATGTAGTCAGAAAAGGAGTCAGGAGACAGACTGTGCAGATGTCATGGGGAGAAGTTTAATTTCATTCTAGTTATAGGCAGCCTTTTGAGATTTATGCAGTAAGATCTGATTTCACATTTAAAGAAATCATTGTAGTTGCTGTATAGACAATGAGATATCAAGGATCAAAAGGGAAGCAATCCCATCTAAGAGCTTTTTAAAAAGTCTATTGCTGAAGATGGACTCATGGCAAGGTAATGTACTGCCTTGTAGAGAATTTGAGGTGTGGCATGTTAAGCAGCCAAAAGAACAGAGACTGATCTATGAAGTGTAACGTCTCCTATGTTTTTGGTCATGGATAGCTTTTTGTTTTGGTTCCAAAAATGTTCTTCCTGAAAGGAAAAGGAAATATGAGCAAAGTCCAATGATATTTGCAAATGAAGCAGTGTTATTTAGGGGGAAGAAGGAGGAAAGTCACCAGCAACCAGAAGAAACCTCAATAGGTAAGAGAATTATTGAGAAGACAGGCCCATTTTACTAAGGTTCATCACTAATCTATCTACTCTTGTTTTCTAAAACCTATCTAAGATCACGTGTCATCTAGATCCTTCTTCTGTCTTTTTAATACAGGTTTAAATGTTCTGTCCTTTCAACACCATCCACCCCTCAAAGTAGTCCAAGGAGAAGATCACTATAGTAAATGGTAGGGATATGTCATATAATTTGAAAAAACATCAGGAAAAATGAAATTTTGTTATGTTTACAGGTGTTTCTCAATGGAATTAAAAGATTAAGTCTAGGGATAGCAATTTATGCAATACCTATTAGTTCAAACTCATTAAAGTTGGGGCTTTAGTGAGTCACTGATATTACTTAAAAGAAACTCAGTTCAATTATTCTTTGTCAGCTCAATTGAAATGCTTTAATAAATGGTAAGTTATAACAAAAAAAGCCAGGAATAATAGCTTATGTGAAAATAGTGATTTTTTATTAGCTTATAGATAATTTTTCACTAATAAACTTAAAAAAATTGTATTAAACATTTCTCAGTGATATTCATAAATAATACAAATTCGTAAAGTACACAATTATACATGAAATGTATCTAAACAATCATTCAGAAGGCAAGGAGTGGGACCCTTTTTCAAAGAGACCTTGTGAGACTACAAGTTACCAAACCAGGTTAAGTATGAAAAGATGAAAGACTACATTAGAATTAAGAGTAACTTACTTAAAGTGGTCTTGAATTTTATAATCAGAGTTCCTAGAAAGACCTCATAAATAATATTTCTAGGGAAATATGACCATAAAAGTACAGTATCATGGACTAGCCTTATTCTGTAGACCAAAAACAATTAAGTACTATATATAAAAAAACATATTGCAAATACTAAATGTAATAAGCTTAATTTTAATGAAGGCTTAACAACTGGTTATTGCTGCTTTAATGGAAGTTGAAAAATTCCATATTAGCATTTCCTCCCCTACTGCTACCCTAGGTTCTGATGCTGACTTAAACACATCCCCCTCCTTTCTGTTTCCAAACTTCCCTTCCTCTGGGAAACAGCACATAAATTATTCTATCTAAATTTCAAGAATGACTATTCCCATGTGAAATCATATGGAAGCTGACAAGAGAATACAGAACTCTTACCAACCAGTACAATTCACACCAGCTCATCTGCTAACTTCCAATAAAACTGGTTGTTATTCTTCCCCAATTTGTCTACATCTTTCAAATAATAAAAGTGCCTAAACCGTAAATGCATTCTTTCAGAAAAGATGATCAGGTAACTTCATACCTCTCTGCTCAGAGACACAATGTCCTTTTGTGTGAGTCCTGAATAGGATTGACATTTCTAGCTGACACTTTACATCAAAGGTCATTTTGCTCAGTCCACTATCTAATTTTTTTATTATTTTTTAGAACATTTCTAATTCTTAAAAGGATTCCTTCCTCCACAATAATATACTAAGAACTTCTAATTTCATTATCTCATTGGTATATTTCATTAATTATTAAGATCTATCCAATTGTAAATTTCTCTTCCCAGGAAAAGTATCTAAGTCCCATCATTAGTGATATTAATAATCAGAATATTGGGAACAACAAATGTATGGTTAAGTATGGTTAAGTTCAGGCATAACCCAGAACTGCAAAAGGAAAAGAGGAATCCTAAGTGGAAAGGGCTCTCCTAATTCTAATGATTTCATGAAGATCAATCATTACCCAGTAAATTTTCTTAAAATGAAATGAATCACTATAAAGGATAGGGTTTCTTTCACTTCTCTGCATTGAATCATTCAACTTATGTACATTGAAAAACAATTTCCACAGAAAGAATAGTGGTCTTTTGTGAGTTAGTATGGATGCTGTATCTTTTATTTTCCCTTCAGTTTTGGCTATTTCTGCACTCTTAAAGGAGAAAAGCATTTAAAAAATTGTGATTAAATAGGGTCACAGAAGTTTCAAAACTTATTTACTGAAAGAAAATAGTATAGTTACTAAATGTTTCATGTTCAAGGTCATTAGCAAAAAAGATGGAACAGAAATTGAAAATCACGGGTACATTAGAAAAGTATATTGCTGAAACAAATACAGTGGCATTCCCCTCTAGAATTTAAAAGCCCTAAACATACAGCATTGCTATTAGAACTAAAGGAGAATGGATGAAATTTTCATAACAATGAAGCATTTACCAACATATGAACAATCCACAGAATATAAGAAATTCTATCTCCTAAGATTTAAATAGTAAATGAGAGGAGACTGAGAAGTTGGGGAGATTTAAGAGCAAAAGTCAATATTGGTTACACAAAGAAATAGACTTCTTGGGAGATACTTGGAAATCATGAGTTTATACCACACGGATGTTCAGCTTTCATCATACCTTACAGAAATTATGTGTGAACAAATCCAGAGATGAAGAGAAGTCCACAGAAAGCAAGCAAGCAGTTAACTAGCATGCTTATTCTGATATTTCAAAAAAAAAAAGTGTGAATATTGGATATGGGATGTTGCTGCCTTCCATTGATAGAAATGATGAAAAAGAAAAGTGGAAGGTAACAATACCTATGTTATTTCCCAATATTTTTGGATGATTCTGATCCAGATTATCATTTCAAGCTTCTTAAATCCTTCTCACTGACAGGTCCAAATCTGGTGCTTACATGTTTAGAACAATTAAAGTCAGCAGCGTCTGTATCTACCTAACCTAGGCTTTATTGTATATGGGGTAAACAGCCACTTGTAATTTAGTAAGTGCAGGTCTTTCATGATGAGCATACCCGCCCCACTGAAAACCGATCAATTTCTGCACTTGGCAGTGGCATTCATAAGTCCCCTATGGAGCATTATCCCATGCCTGAGGGTCATTACTCTTCCACAGAAGCACTGACAGTTGTGATGAATGGTGCTACCTGGGAAGAGAAGTGTTTGGATGTTTAAACAGATTACATTTTCCTTTTAGAGCAGTAGACATTAGATCACATCTTAGACTGTCTCCCCATATGAACAGTGAGGATGGAATCAGGACAACTCACATGTGAACTAGTGAGATTCAGATGTATCAACTAGCATTTCTATGGGGAAATGTATTGGATTTTTCATCCTGTCATGATATTATATGTGCTGCAAAGCAAATGGTGCGAGCCATATATAGCTGCTGAGATGTGAAGATGTCAACAGGCATGAGATTCTGTCCATCACTATTATCTGCAACAGGACTCATTACCTGCCAGCCAGTAAACATCCCATTTACACCATCTGCAGTGAATTAAAAAGTGACGAAAAGAATCAGGATCAGTTTGAGTTGCAACATGATTGTCAAGTTCATTTTCATCTCTGGAAACCCTTTAGTTCTTTGAGAGACTTCAGGGAAAAATATATGATGAAGAAACCCAGGAATAGCCTTGCAGTGGCAAATCTGGTAATTGTCAGGTTTTTAACCAAGAATTTACAAATACAGTTAGCTTCTAATAATGTGAGAAAATTAAGGCCCTTGTCAGTTCCCCTTTTCTGTTCTTTCCTCTCTCTACTTTACTTGAGCTGGAACTGGGAATCAGTGTTTGATAATCCTAAACTGATGCTGACTACAGTGAGAAATATTTTATAAGAATGTATATTTCAACATAAACTCTGAGGCAAAGCTGCCACTGTATACAGAGAGGAAGTGATGATTAGTTTCTAATTTACACGTGCAGTGATTTCTTTGGCAAGTGTGAATTCCATGTCCTACTGTAAGGTTCTTTGTAGCAGTTCATACTTGAAGCATTTATTGGAGTATTAGAGAGATACAGAGGTCTACTGGCACTAGAGGCTATTTAATTTCTATATAAGCACACAAGTTGTCTGTCCAGATTATATAAATGGGTCATTAAGGGGCAGAAGATCAAATAGAAGTCTTGTGTACAAACCACATGAGAAACAGCAGGACTTGACATTTATTCATATGCATTGCCTTTTATTAGCAGAATCTCATTTTTTTATCTTCTTTCTTCATCAGATAGTCCAACAATAAGGAAATAACTTTTATTCTTACCTTGCAAAGATGTGGGGTGGCAGGGTCTTGGTGTTGCTCAAGGTACTGATCTGAGCAGAGACCAATTCTGAAATGAGGATATTGAGGTATGCCCTTCTGAATCTATTTAGTGAGATTTCACTCCCAGAAATCCATCTCTTCCTCCCACAAATTGCCCTTGTGGTAGTAACATAGGAAGGAGATTCTATATTACCTCATCTCCTTACATAGAAAAGGACAAGTGCTATGGGAAAGCTTTGTTTCTTTTAATCATTTTCAGGCATCCCTTGCCTTCAATATTTCACAGAAGTGGTCCTTTGTTGCCTTTGGAAAGACACTCTAGTGGGAGAGAAAGAAACAGAGTAATGAAAATGATGACTTCAACTGCAAAGGCTTTCTAACCAAAAGGGATAAACTAGCTGTGACCCCCATCCTGAAATCTATGAGGCTGACAGGGATAGAAAGGGAGTGTGAAGCTATGATTACCTCTTCACTGTTTTGCATGGGATCTGGTCTATGTGATGCTACAATTTGGCAGGAGACATAGTCTTTTTATCACAAGCTTGTATGTATGTTTCTAGAGGAAAAGACACAAACTTTTTGGTAAAAACTTTTTAAGCTGCTAGATTTATGCTAGAATAAGGAAGATAAATTATCACATTGTAGGAATAAGGAAGCTATTTTCCAGCACCTAGCAAAGGAATGAATGATTTTTCTTCTCCTCCTTCTCTTCTACCCAAATCCTGTACGTATGCATTATATTAATTCCACCAGGACAGAGTTAATTGCTGATGGGGTCACAGAACTTTACAAGTTTAGACTTTGTTTTTCTAGAAATAAAATCTGATTATATTTGAGTCATTTCAGTCCTGAACAGTATACTTTCAAACTATATTTTCAAACTTCAAACATATGATGTTCATTTTAATTAATGTAAACTGGATCAGTCTTAATAATCAGACTGAGTTAGAAAAGGTATAGTTCATCTCTACAGCATGTTAAAAGAGAATCCCTGTGTAAGTATAATAGATGTAGACAGAAAACACAAAGTCTTGTTTTTTTACTGATTTTTTTAAAGACAGAAGAAATACTTCAGGAAGAAGGGTAATAAGAGGCTAAGTGAGGAAGTAGAAGTTGAATTGTACTTTTATTTATTACAGTTTTCCTACAAAATAACACACATGCCAGAAATTACCATAGGTTTCACTACTGTGCTCATAAAGTATTAATTCTGTATGTACTACACTGTGTATTTTTACAGAAGCAAAATGGTGGAGTTGTTGAACCACTTTAAATGTCACTAATACACAATTGTCTTAATAGTGTTATAGTAAAGACATGTACTATATTGTCACTCAAATCTCAAACCCCAATTACACATAAGGTATTTCTCCCAGATGCTCTCTTGGCAAAGTGCCATGTAACTGTCCCATGTAGATTTGAAAAACATGTAGATTTGAAAAGGAGAGGATGAATTTTTGAAGCTATAGTGGGGATACTTCTTGGAGTGCCCCAGCAACAGTAGTCCAGTTTAGACTCTTTTTCCATGTATTTATACAAAATAGTGTGGCTGAAAACAATTTTGAGGGCAAAATGTCAGAGAAAAATATTAGACACACTCTTCAAGTGCATCACAAATCCTCAACTTCCACCCTGCTCATGGATGAGCAAATAGATACCATGTATGAATACCTGGCTTTTTCGCTTAGCTTCATCTTTTTTAAAATTAATTAATTAATTTTAATTAGGTGTATATGACAGAAGAATGAATTTTGATTCATTGTACACAATTTCAGCACAACTTTACATTTCTATGGTTGTACACAATGTAGCATCACACCATATGTGCAGTTATACATGTACCTATGGTAATGATGTCCATCTCATTCCCTCATCCTTCCTGTCCCCATGCACCCTCCCTCCCCTTTGCCCAAGCAAAGTTCCTCCATTTTTCCCATGTCTTCCCCCTCTCTGTTATGAATCAGCATCCACTTACTTATCAGAGAGAACATTCGGCCCTTGGTATTTGGGGATTGGCTTACTTTGCTTAGCATGATATTCTTCAACTCTATCCATTTACCTGCAAATGCTGTAATTTTATTCTCTTTTAATGCTGAGTAATATTCTCTTGTGTATGTATACCACAGTTTCTTTATCCATTCTATCTATTCTTTATCCATTCATCTAGGTTGCTTCCACAATTTAGCTATTGTGAATTGAGCTGCTATAAACATAGATGTCCTCATCACTATAGTATGGTGATTTTAAGTCCTTTGGGTATAGACCAAAAGTGGAATTGCTGGGTCAGATGGTGGTTCCATTCCAAGTTTTCTAAAGAATCTCCAGATTGGTTGCACCAATTTGCAGTCCAGCAATGTATGAGTGTGCCTTCTCCCCCACATCCTCACCAACATTTATTGTTGTCTGTATTCTTGATAGCTGCCATTCTGACTGGTGTGAGATGAAATCTTAGTAGTTTTGATTTGCATTTCTCTAATTGCTAGAGATGTTGAACATTTTTTCATGTATTTGTAGATTGAATGCATATCTTCTTCTGAAAAGTATCTATTCAGCTCCTTAGCCCATTTATTGATTGGGTTGTTTTGGGGTTGGTTTGTTTGTTTGTTTTTGGTGTTAAGTTTTTTGAGTTCTTTATATATCCTGGAGATCAATGTTCTATTTGACGTGTGTGTGGAAAAAATTTGCTCCTAAAATGTAGGCTTTCTGTTCACCTCATTGATTTGTTTCTTTTACTGAGAAGAGGGTTTTTAGTTTGAGTCCATTCCATTTATTAATTATTGATTTATTAATTATTTATTTCTTGTGCTTTAGGAGTCTTGTTAAAGAAGTCAGGACCTAATCCAACATGATTAAGATTTGGGCCTACTTTTTTCTCTGTTAGGTGCAGGGTATCAAGACTAATTCCTAGATCCTTGATCCACTTTGAATTGAGTTTTGTGCATGGTGAGAGATAGGGGTTTATTTTCATTTTGCTGCATATGGATTTCCAGTTCTCCCAGTATCCTTTGTTGAATAGGCTATCTTTTCTCCACTGTATGTTTTTGGTATCTTTGTCTAATATGAGATAACAGTATTTATGTGGGTTTGTCTCTGTGTCTTCTATTCTGTACCATTGGTCTACATGTCTATTTTGGTGCCAGTACCCCAAAACAGCATGGTATTAGTTTCATCTTAATCTACCAAACACAAGAGGATTTTGTGTATTGTTTTTAACAATGACAAACACAGATTGAATTGCTTGGTATAGCAGCCAGTGGCCACATCTGCAGTGAACACTTTTTTGTGGGAGCTCCCAAAGCTCATAACCATGGAGCAAACCATAATTATATTGTTTAGAAATCTATGTCAGAGGAAAAGCTCTTTTGACTTTAACCATTTCTCCATTAATTTTGGGTTATTTAGAAGGAATCAGGCCATTGGAACGTTTCCTGAATCTTAGTAACTTTTTCTGTTATTTTTAATGATTCTAAAGAAGAATTGATTAGTGAATGACTAAGGGGGAAAAAACGGAAAATAAAAACCAGGAAAATCAAGTGAAAAAAGAATGCCATTGTCCTTGATTTCATGATCTTTTTGGACTAGATTTCATAACTCTTGACCTCATCCTTGATGACCACTGATGACCATTCCCAGACAACTTCAGATAGACACAAATAATGAGGAAATATAGCTAAGGTATGTAACAGTGAGTAGATAACTTGATATCTACAATCTCCATGTTTTTAGCTGAAGATGAGTTGCCATTTATTTACAAAATTAAAAGTGTTCCTAAACAATAAAATTTGGGGAGCTTTATTTCTTTGAGGACCATATTGATAAATCTACAGAAACATTTAGGGCACAATCAGGGTACATACATTCTTTCTGACTTGAAAAAGTCACAAGTATCTTATAGGTGAGACAATACTTTATATCAAGGATCATGATAAGTGGCAACTTCACCCACAACAATTTAAAAGAATAGAAAATAAAATATACTATCCATGATTTCCACAGAAAGCATTTTTTAATGTCTTGCTCTTGATCAACACACTTTTCTTCATTTTTTATCTATGTATCATTATCTTCATGTCCATTTCTTGAATGCTATCTGTCTTAAAGGCACATCTCAAATGCCACTCACTACCTTTATGAAGCCCTTTATGCTTACCTTCTCCAGGCAAGGAAAGCCATTGGTTCTTCCTAGAAGCCCCCCGACCTGCCTACCAATAAGCTTTTGTGCACTTCTTTCATAAAATTTAATACTTAGTTTGCATCACTATAACTTTGTCTAATCTTGCTATTGTGAATTCTTCAAGTGTAAGAACTTTGGCACTGTACCTTAGGACATAGTACATACTCAATAAATATTGTTACTCAAATTGAATCTATTTTATTGTGAACAAGGATTATTTTCAGAGTTTCTTATATTATTTACAGAAAAATAGGCCAATAAATAAAAGCATCACTATTCAAAATTAAGAAGACAATTAAAATAATTTTTAGTCCTTATGAGTCTATAAACTATCTTTGTTTCAGATGCTCAAACATCTTTTACTCCAAGTGTTCTTTTTTAAAAAAATTTTTAGGCTCTGTGTTTTCAAAAGATACATTATAACTTATGACTTTCAAAAAGTAGAAAAAATTCACAAACTGAAAGAAAATGAAGAGATCAAGGATGGTACCAGAAAACAAGAAATTTTAAATTTCTTCTTGTCAAGTGAAGACAACCCAAAGTAAGCATTACTCAGAAAGTTGGAACATACTTAGCGATTTATTATCTTTAACATTTCCCCCATAAATGAAGAAAAATATAAATGTGATAGATGAATTATTGTATATAGTTGTCCCACTCAATTGTTATGCACTGCAAAATTATCACTGAATCCATCCCAAAGGAAATATTTAATCATACCTAATACACAAAGTGCTTGTGTAATAGAGGTCTTAGTTTAAGTTGTAAGAACTGGTAAATGAAATTCTCTAAAGTGAGCACAAAAAGTACTTCTTGGTTGAATAGATGCTTAGTGAAATCTCACAAAAGTGTTTTATTTTTTTGAGTTAAAAGGAACATATGCCATGAGATAGAATAGCTATAGAATTGTCATCCTTCATATTTTCTCAGCAGTCAAAGGTCAGAAATAAATTTAGTAACACCTTAGTATATTAAGAGGCTTTCATATGTTTGTTTATTTCTTTGGGTACTTTGGTTCTTTAACCACAGTGAAGAAGTTATTTTCTTATCCATGATTATTGTTCTTTAAAGTTGGCATTCAGCTTAATAATTTGAGAAATGACATCACCACATCCATTTTTGTGCTCCCTTTGCTTCATGTTAATATTTAAGAAATAGCCCAGCCATGTTTTTCAAATTTGATACATTTTGACACACTTATAGATGAACTTAATTCTAAAACTTATTAATCTTCTATGTCTCTTCAGTTCCTTAGATGTGAGTGGCATGGGAACACTGAGATGATGTAAGAGGTCAGTGTTGATGATCAGTTCCCCATAGGTTTCCATTGCACCTAAATTGAGAGCAGAACAGAGGCCACTGTCATTGGATTCCTACACAGTGCTTTGTGCAAAATAAACTATGAGTTTTCCTTTCTTCTTTCACAAACAAAAAGGAATCCAAATACAACTTATTGTGGTTCTGATGCCATGGCCACAAGGCCAAAATCTGAGGGAGGCATAGAAAATGCACCTGTATGTGTATCCCTTCCAGGGAACCATGTGGTCTTCCATCAAGACCAATCTGAGCAGAAATTCCAACTCGCCATAACCAAAAGTCATCCTATTCCCTGGCTTCAACTAAATGCATAAATGCTATTTGAAAAAAAACAGAAGATATACAAATATACTAAGAAAAATGGCTCGATTTTAAATTGTGTCAAGATGGCATATCTATCACTGATGAAAGCATTGCTGTATCAGCAATGACCTAAGAGTTAAAAACAGAAAATTAACATAAAAATGAAAATGTACCATATAAATAATGTGACAATGGGATTTAAACTATTTTCCATTCAGTGATAGAACTTTTATGTTTCTTTATTGTAAATCTTGCATATAGTCTTATTGTAAATCATATTGACAGTAAACACTTAATGAATACTTGTATAATAAAAATTGAGTAATTGAATAAAATTGTAAGCTGTTATATAACATTAAGGCAAAAGAGGCATTACTTCCTAACTCTCATGTCTGTAGTTGACAAAGGTGTGTGTGTGTGTGTGTGAGCACACACATACTGACTAAAGCAGCTTTTACTCTAGCTATCCATTTTATTTTCCAGTTACCCTTGATACCCTTACCTCAGTTTCCACCACTAGGATACTTTGAAAAGTCTTTTCTTCTTTTGCTCTTACTTCTATTCAGCCATTGCCTAAATTCTGCCAGTTCTCTCCCAACAGTATCTCTTCAGTTGACTTCTTTCTTCCCTTTATGTTCAGTGGCCTTGAAAAGGGTGGTCCTTATCTCCTTTCTGAACCACTGGGAACAGGCCACCCTTCCTTTAGGCTATTTGTAATAACTGCTCCCACCCATCATTTCCCACAACTCTTTTCTCAGCCTAGGATTCTGTCTCTTTGCCACCTCTAGATTAAAATTCAAGTTCCTCATCTGACTATGAACCCTCTCTGCTAACCTAGCAATTATTTTCCTTGGTCTCTCCTTTACCTCCAGGGTTTTCATCAACTTTTGTTCCCCTTAAAGATCCTAAGATTCCACACGCCTGCAGAAACCCTCTACTCTTCACTGCCCTGTTTTCTCTGCTTTGTCCAAGCCAGTCCCCTTGCCATTTAACATTTCCATGTTTCTGCTCATGCTGTTTCACCACTCTATGAAACTCTTCACTCTAACCATCACTCTCTTCCAAATTATTTATATTATTCTATTTATTATGCCCATACTCTGTGCATACCTCTTTGCATTTTCATCTGTGACTGCTAAGCAGTTTTGCTTATGTAGGTTTTGTTTTTTCTTCTCTTGCAGCAAAGATTGTAAACATATTCAGGGAATGGAGAGCATCTCTTTAAGTATGGTAGGGAAGTGTCCATGTAGAATTTCTTCAGTTAATATTTGCTAACTTCTTCATGACTCAGGTGATCAGTAGATATCAACAAGACATTTGTATCTCTAGTCCTGATTTAAAAAGTGCAGTTGTATGTTGCAAAAGGACTCGTGATATATCCATAACCCACTGGTTCATGCCAGGAGCTTGAGAACATTTGAGGAACGGGTTAAGCAGCCAGGACTCATACTGGGTATTTGAGTGGGAGGTCTTGAGTGTGTTCCCCACCATGTGAAGAAAGTCAAAGAACCTATGATGCCAGGCCAAGCAATTCTTTTCAGAGGCAGTGGGCCAGGTTCACCATTCGGTAGAGGAAGTTTGCCAAATGTTGTTATAATATTCAAATGGGTTGATCCTTAAATGAGCACATCTGATGAGTATCCTCATCCAGGCTGCTTTCTGAAGATATAAGTGGGCAACAAAGCACAAGTGTGAGTCAATCAGCTGCCAGAGACTGACTGGCTTCAAAAACATCTACACCCACCACTTTACACTGTGCAAAATGTACCAGTTTGCTCTAGTTGTGTCAGCCCTGTGTTTGAGAATTATCAATGAGTCTGTAGGAGAGAGAGACCATCAAGTGTTTTCCTGCGCTTACGGATCTTGAAAATTCAAGGTTCCTGAGGGACAGCTATTACGTAAAATTCCCCTTCTGACCCTATTTTAGCCCACCTAATAAAATTTGATGGAAGCACATGGGTTGCTTCAGGGAAAATACTTTAAGGGCCAAAGAAGATCTAAAATTAAATTTTATATCTTTCTCCAAAAGAGTGTCTAGAAAGGTTTTGTTGTTGCTGTTGTTGTTGTTGTTGCTGGACATGAATTAAGAACCATTTTATGAAGACAGTTTGAATCTAAGATTTAAATAGGCCATTACTCTAACCAGAAGCTTGTATTATGTGCTCTTAAGTAACTGTGGAGACCTTCCTCCTCCAAGCTGATGAGGAGAAACAGACTATTGAGAAGTCCTTCTTGTCCCTGCTGTGGGTTATTAATGATAATAACACTTTAACTACATTATTGCCAATCTCTACCTCATTGCAAGGTGGGTATTAACCCTAATTTACAAATGAGAAAAATCAGTGCTTAAAGTGATCAAGTGGCTTGTGGAATGACATACAACTAGTAAGTAGTTTGGGTAAACACCCTGGTCTCCCTAGTACCACAGCCAGACCTCTTAATCCCTATGCACTGCTGGCTTCCAACTAAATAGCATAATGCATGTGAAAGCATTTTGGAAACTCTAAAATGTTATACAAATTGTAGTTTATGTGGGAGACAGGAAGTCTTGGGAAGGGCAATTTTCAGATCACCCTGAAGAGGGAATAAATGGCTTTTATCTTGAACACTCTAAAGGCTCTAGCATCTCTTTTAGTCATACAAACATCTATAAGTTATTCTTCTGTGGCATCCAAAAGCACCCAGAAACAACAGTGGTCATATTCCTATTTGACTAGCCTAGCCAGGAACATAAATATCCACAGCAGGTTTTCCTTCCTTCCTATACAGTAATGTTCATGGATAATGCCATCCCAAGGAGAAATAAGAGATGTGAGCAGAATTCTTATATTTCAATATATGCATCAACTTCATGAGCCATTTCATTTTAGTTTTCTGACAGGGTTTCTTTGTGACAACCACATGAAATAGGTAGTCCTTCTTCTAAATTTATTGATAGAGTAAAATTAGTTTCTAGAAATACTATCTTCTATGTGTTGGCACTGAGTAAATACAGACTGAATGAAGAAGCCATGGTTAGGATTTTTGACATTGCTGGGAGATATTCTACACATAGAAAAATCTAGTTTTTAAGAGCACTACAGTAATTGTATTGGCTTTAGGTAATATGCCTTTTATGTAAAATAGATTTGTTCTCCAAATCATTGTGCTTTTATTGATTTGTTTTCATAATTTCAAAAATGACTCTAGTTGGCAATTCTTAGCATTTTAGCAAGAAAGCAATAATTCGTAAACAAACACTTAAATGATTTAAATAAACTATTGTTTCAAAAGTTCCTTAAATGAAATTGGACTTAACTGATCACTGTTTTGAATTTTGTTCATCTCTATGACCAAATCCACAAAACCTAACTCCAGTTTGTTTTTCCTTAATAGTAATAAGAGATAAGAATATTGTTCATACTTGTGAAAGTGGAAATTGGGCCCTCTTGTTCACAGTGCATGGGCCTAACACAGTGCCAGAAATAAAGTAGGTGCTGAGGGCATAGTTACTGAATGAATTATACATAATTTGTTGGTTATTTCATTTTGATGTTTCCTGAAGTGAAAGGGAGGTGTTAATTTCACAATATTTATCTATTTCTTGAGATTTTTTTTCAGACTCCTCTCAAAGGTAATTTTTGCATGTAAAATTTAAAGAAAGGACTTTGAAAGTTTTTAAATTTAAGCTATTATGAAAAAAAGAACTCTTTCCATCCTAAAAAAAAATGCAACTGCTTTCATTTTAGTTTTTATGACCTTTGAAGTCCTAACTTTTTGCTTGGTCTTAAAAGTGTAAACTAGATAAATACATGCTGTTGTTGAGAAGCTTAGGGACTATAATTCTCTGCATGTAGAAAGCTAGGGTTCTTGGCTCATGCTGGAAACAGCCCATTTTCTAGTAGAATTTTTAATAACAAAAGCTTTCTAGTCAATTTCATAGTTGTTAAGAAACTAAATTATCGAGAAGGAGGCAACTGAATCTTGGATCAGTGGAGATAGTCCTGATTCTCCTACATGATATCCAGCTCACTAGCCCAGCTGTCCCACCCTGGTCAGAGAAATCTCATCTGTGCCACCGATTTAACATAACATAGGAATCCAAAATAGGACTTCAAAATTATTGATTATATGTATTTTTCTGGGTACCACATATGTGTGAGATTTTGGTTTCAGTAGTTATCAGTTGTGATTCGTAGTTTCTATATAAAGTTTTCCACCTTTCACTTCAATCCCTTTGTTGCATTGAAGCACTCCCAGGAACAAATCCTGGCTGTGAATTTGCCAGGAACCATGTATTAAGTTATCTGTTTATTGAAGAACATTGTTAAAGAATTGGTACTTATGTCTTTGGAAGGGAATTTGGCAGTTATTCTAAGTGGGTCCGATTCCCCTAAACCCTGCCTGTGTACCTCACTGCCAGAGGAGAAAAACCAAGTAAGTAGAACACATGTACCTTTTGTGTACCTGTCTGCTAGACCTCAAATGAGATTACTGTTGACAGAGGAAAAATTTTTTCCCTTTTCATTCTACAAGGTAATTTAGTTGCTTTCAGAAAACCCTGCCTACCCCCATCTCCATTCACCCTCCCTGACCCCTCCCCTTTAATTCCTTTCTGGAATGGATTTCTCTCAAATGAGGATAATCCTGCCTCAGCTGTTTACTCACTTGGTTACCTTCCTGGGCTCCGCACCTTCCACAGCAGGCTTTGCCATTTTTTATTTATTTCTGCCAGAATGCACTTAGAAGTTTTTATTATAGTTATGGATGAGGTGGCACTTTAGGTTTAAGCCCTTGTATTTATGATTTATAACTTTCTCTCTAAATAGCATGTTGAACTAGAATTTCTCAAGCACATTTTTTGTTTAGACACAAATGTTTGATAAAATTTGAAGAAAATATTTGGCATGGTAGAATTCATTTAAATCACCTGCCTTGTTTGCTGATATACCTCAATGCACCACGTATTGGACATACCAGCATTCTGCAATAATCTGTGGACAAATGCCTAACTTAGGGAACTACTATGGAAAAAAATAAATAAATACCTTTCAGCAAACTGAATTTCAAATGATCATTGTTTTGTGGTTCAGAAACACCTAGAGACAACTGAATGATGGTTAAATTGTGGTTTTTCATTTTTCAACGGTAATAGTTGATATACTACTACAAACTCCAAGAGAGCTTTGCAGAGTCTATATTACATCTATTACTTCATACTATCTTCATAACAACCCTATGAAATGGATATTACTACTCTGATAAAAAAGATTCATAGAGGTTAAGGTAAAAACCACCTTGGTGAAGTACCATTAATAAGATTTGAATCCCTGTTCATCCCTGTCTCTAAAGCCTTGTTTGTTCTACTGAATGTACCTGTAAACCCAACACATTTTCTGAGTTATTCTACTAAGTATTAATTTCAAAAGAATATTATTTCATCATGTGTTGAAAGAATAGTCCCATCTATCACCATCTACAGTTTGTTTGTTTTTTGTTTGTTTGTTTGTTTGTATTATCTGTTACATGAATATTCTTCCATTTTCCATAGGATGATTAGTTTGTAATCAGAGGTGAAGATTATAGGACTTTGGGAGAAATGGGCAAATGACTGAACAGGAATATGGTAATCACTCAAATAGGGCATTGTAATTTAAAAAGAATTATACATTTCTGGTATTGTTGACAATATGAAACTAGTTAGTGAGTTCTAACCTATTGTGCTTTATATTTTTCTCCAGGAACTTTGAGACAGACATTTAAATTAAACATATATTGTAGATAACCATTTGAGGAATGTTGTAAATGTTGTAGCACTAGAAACATTAATTTTAAATTTCATGACTTTTGTGCAATTAAAAGATCAACCTTAACATTACATTAACCTATCTTTTTCACATTTAATTATAGATATTGGGTTGAAACTATGGAAGTTAATATTTTAAGCCTCCATTAATGGTTATAATCAACTTTTTATTTGGGGTTTTTATTTATTTATTTATTTTTGCTGTAGTAATCAAAAGGGTATTTAACCTGAACAGGAAATAAATCTGGGATTCTAGAGATTAACATTAAATCTGTTAATGTATTGTCCGACTATTCCTTGGACACCAGGTAATCCTGTGCTCTATGTCAGAGTTCACAGGTAACAAGAACCTCTGAAAATATCCTAGTTCTATTTGAATTGCCACAATATCATTGTTTTTTTAGTTTCACAGTGGGATGGATTTTAAGCAAATGGAGGGTGGAGATTCAACGATAAAAGGAATTGACACAAAAATGAAAGGAATTGCTTAATTTGTAAATTTAACCCTGTATCATGATTCTTCATTAGGGATATTTGCTACACTGATTCAGTTCCAAGCACAGGGGGCAAATGGGACAGAAAGGGCACTAACTATATTGAAGATGACACTAGAAATTTGGAGGGCTCTTAATAATTAGGCACTTAAGCTCACCTAGAGAAGTGATTAGTGTTTAGAAGTGGAGACTTGGCTACAAGAACACTGATAAATTAGAATGGAACAAAATGTCCATTATTCCACAGTTCCTTTAAACAATTCTACTTTGCACATGCATGTGGAAATGCTGTTCATGCTACATACATGGTCTCCCACAAGAGCCAGTCTGGTCCCTGGACATTTGACTGTGGTGGTACATATATAGCCTCAGCATAAGAAAGTCTGGATTTGTTTTATAACTCTGTCACTAACAAACTAGGTTCTCTCAAATAAATCACTTGCTCCCCTGATTTTTTCATTCTTCTACTTCTGGGTGAAATGCCTTCCTTTAAGATAATACTAATATTTATAATATAGTATTTAAAATCATGGCTGAAAACAGTTTGCAAGGAAAAGAAAATAAACATTTATAGCACAAGGAACTCAACACACATATGTAGAATCTTATTAGGACTAAACACACAAAATGGACAGATTATTGTACTTGAGCAGCTCGTGTTCTAATGAGGACTGTGGGGAACTGGGTGGGTCAGTACAGTCGTGGCATGAATGATATCAGAGTGGTGCAGAGGAGGAAGTGATGGCTGGATCTTTACAAAGCACTATGCAATAAATACCCCATGTTATTAAGTAAATCATAGCAGTGATGTGATACTGTGGAATGAAGACTAGGTGGAAGTTCGGTCTGGCCTTGCAGCTTACCAAGCATGATCCAAAGTAGTATTCTGTGTCCTTCTTTATCTTTATCTTCAGTGATGTTGCTTTTGCCACAGTGTATACTGAGCATCAAATAAGAATCATGTATGTGAAAGTGCATTAAAAACTATGGCACTATATGAAGTCTGATATTACTACTACTGTATCACCAAAAATGGTGGAGAATCAACTTAATTAAGTGGGTGATGCAGATTAAAACTCATTCACCAAAAATGCCAAATAATTGTGGAAGAAGTAAAATGTTGATGCTTAAATTGTATGAAAGATGCCTGTGACTAACATTTTGTCATGAGAATCGATATGTTTTGGACACAGATTAGCAGAATAATTGCATCTTTCCAAAATTATAATCTTCTAAAGCTAGGAGAGAGAAACTTAAAATGGGAAAGAGCCTGGACACTTATACATTAAAAATGACAGGAGGAGAAAGAAGTAGGATTGAGCTTTTCAAATGTCAAAATTTAAAATGCTAATAAAATCCAATAAACAGAATATTTACCATGGCTACAACAACTAGCAAAGGTTAACTTGGACAAGAACTGGAAACCATTGAAGGTACTAAGGGACAACAATCAATGAGGGCACCCAGACCCAGATGAGGCTTAATCTCATTGGCATGTGCTCAAGTGATGGAGCTGCTTCTTTCACAGACTGAACCCGACCATAATCATTATTTATAAGAGACTTTTTTAACACACACATTATTTCTTAACTGTGCTTTTTTTTTTTTGCATAGCAGAAGTTACTTTTGACTCAAAGTGAGAAAGCTGTTCTTAGGTGATTTAACTCTAACAGTTTGGGTAAGATGACAGAATGCTCAGACACAAACAGGACCTGTCTCTACACATCTTAAGAGAGCAGAATATTCAAACATGTGTATCTTGCACTTAATTTAAACTGCGTGGTTGGTTACCTATCTCTTTGGCAATTCAGTATAAAGTTTTATTACTGTGAAATAGAATAGGGTAGGGATTTATGTCACACAAAAATGAATTTCCATGGATGGGAACACACATGAAATAATTTAGGTAAGCAGTATGTCAAATGAAAATTTAAGATGTTTGAGCTGGTGGTGGAAAGGGAAGAAGCAAAAGAGGAGGTTTGTGTAATAGATGATAAATATATCACATTACAGAAAGAAAAAGGACCACAATTGCTAAAGGATGTTATTGCTAATGTTAAAGAATTGTGAAAAACATTGAAGAGTGAATGTTAGGGCAAATGATTAGATGGGGGTGTGGTTCTCCTTCATATATCAATGAGAAATAGAACACTTCAAATAAATGTGAGCTCATGTAATTATAGTCAGGAAAGAATGGAAACTGCAAGCCTGAAGTTTTTATAGGTTTAGCCAGTGTCGACATACCAATAGTGAAAAAAGCTCCTCTCACTTCCGGAAAAATTCTTCCTTTCCCTTGATTTCTTTGTATTTCAAAGCAGTCCTGATTCTGAGAAACATAATGTAAGAATGTTCCCTCTCAGCATAGCTCTTATGGTTCTCTGCAGGCTTAGAATGGAACTCTGGTATGATAGAAGGGTATGAAAATCATTTTTGTTTTTTCATTCTGTAATCCTTATCTTTTTTACATGCTTGTGTAAAGAAATTCTTACTAGTAGGTCTCTGACATTGAGTTAAAAGAAATACTATTTTTAATCTGCCTTCACTAATTCTCAAACTTAGGCTAAAAAGCTCAAAAGGACTTTAAAACACTGTAGAATTTAGAATTGAATTAGCTAATTTTGAAAAAAGACACAAGAGAGGAAAAAGAGAGTTTAATGATTCAAAATTGATGTTATCCTCCAATGACAAGGATACCAGTGGAAGAAAAAGGGATTTTTCTAAAAAGGCCAGTAATCTTCTTGGTTTGGGACTGATATCTAAGATGGCTGCCAGATGTTTTAATTTTTCAAAAAAGTGTAGGAGACTATAGATAATACAGCTCTGAAGCTCCAGAGCAAGGTCTGAGCTGGGGATACAAATTTGGAGTTATTTGTGAGGACAAGGTTGGTGAAGCCATAAGATCAGATGAGATGGCTTAAGGAGAAATTGTAGGAAACAAAGAAAACCTAGGACAAATAATAGGAAATGCCAATACCAGAAGAAAAGGGAGCCAAAGAAAAAATAAGAAAGGACTAGATAGACAGAAAAAAGGAAAAATCAGTCCAATATTGAGGAAATCAAAGATGCAGGGGCAATGGGGAGCACAACTGAAAATGTCCTAAGGATTTGGCTCAAAAGAGGCCAATACTGATACTGAAGGTAAAGTACTAAAAGTAAAGTACCACAAGTGCAGTGATCTACTTAAGATAATAGTTTGAAGTTGTGGTAGTGGTGGTAGAAGACCTGTGTAAACTAAAAACACTTGTTTAAAGTCCGATACTTCTTCTATTTCTCTATTTGACTTTTCACTTATTCTTTCAATTGTTATTTCACAATTTTTCAAAACATTTAATTTGTATTTTATTTTGAGAACATGGTAGTGCATGAAATATATTAAAGGGCTATGGTTGTCACAGTATATTTCCACACATACACACACAAAAAAATGAATGAATAAAACTCATCATCCTTATCTTCTGTATATTTAAAGACCAAAAAAAAAAAAAAACCTGGAATGACTTTTTTAAGTTAAAACTGCTTTTACTACCTTCTCTATGTTCCAAACTAGCTATTTTCTATTTTGCAATTATTCAACAAACTAAAGTTCTGTGGGGAATGAGTAAAATACATGTGCTATCTTCAAGTACCTTACAGAGAGATCAATACAAGATAGAAAGTATGGTGAGAGAGATAGAAATGGTGTCTTGAAGGAAAAATTATCTCTGGGTTAGAAGGGATCTTAGTTAAGGCAATACAAATTTCTCTAAAATATAAATTCAAATCTCTATAGCTTCACATAATATGTTTCTTTTTTGCTTATGTAGAGTGGTCTGGGATCCAGGTTTGCAGAGACTCCATCATCCACAGCACATCTTGAGTATGACATCCAGCTAGAAGATCAGCAAAGAGAGAGACTAGTGAGAGTACAGGAGCTTTCTTATGGGTCAGGTTTAAAGCAGTACCTATCACTTCTACCAATATCCCATTGGCCAGAATGTGGTCACAAGACTCTATCTTCAGAGAAGGCTGAGAAATGGAGTTCAGTTATATACCAAGAGGAAAGGTCAAAGAATTTTTAAATAATTAGCCAGTGATACCAGTGACTACCTGCCAGTGAGGACCTCTTGGGTAGGATTTAGAATTATAGATAATGAGGACATGCAAGAGAATGTTGCAGAATTGGGAACTGGTGTCCAAGGAAGAACCGATACTATTTTATCTGCTTGAATAGGACCTCCCATGTTGGTGGGATCACATTAGCTTTGAACACAAACTCTTTGATAATGTTGTTCTCTCACCTGACAATATTAGTCTAATTCAAAGAAAAAGTCTGCAACACATTTCAATTTACTTAATTAGATATTGTTAGAGCAGAGAGATGACCTCCCTGGGCTCTCATCTTTGAGGTCATGTTCTCAGAATCTCACAGTCAGTGTCAAAACTAGGACAGAACCCAGGTCTTCTGGCTTTTCTTCCAGTGCTCTTTCTGTGATGAAAGTACAAGATTGAACATTTTAAAACCACAATTATATAGAAATAACTGTGTAATTTCATCATAAATTATTTTGGTCATCTTACTTTAAGTTCTACCTTCAAACTAAAGGAACTCAGTCAACGCTGATCTAAAATTTCTTCTATGGTAATCAACATAGGCAATATTTATTTTTTGGAACAAAAACACTGTTTTTTCTTACTATGAAGACCAGTATATATACCCTCTTATTCTGATGTCTCATGTAGGCATTTAATGTCTAAATATACAGAACAAGGATGGATGAAATCAACGTGTTTACTATTATTCTTTTACCTAAATTTAAAAAGAAATAGAGAACAAAAGGTGAATGATGAGTGAATTGCATGGCTATAATTGAGTGTGTGTTGATTTCATTGTTATAAAATTTTAATTGGCATGGATACTTAAATGTATATCAAAATGCATGTCACAGCTTTCAAACAAAAATAAATTTAACTTTGGAACACATTTTCTTTAGTGAGAATGATAAATTATCTCAGAGCTCATCATTCTCTATTTTTAAAAATCAAAGGTCAGTTCTTTAATTAAAAGATAAAGAAAAGTTCTCAGTCATATAGTTAGAATCAGGGTAATCGAGTAACATAAATAAATAAATAAATAAATAAATAGGAGACAAAGAAGATACCATCTTATCTTCATAATAATCGATCCAAGAATAACTTTTCTAAAGTTTCATAAGACCCATTATTAGGTATCTCCCATTACAGTACAAGAAAGTGAAAATTGCAATGCATAACAAAGAATTTCTTCTAAATTTACTCATTTTACTTTCAATCACAGGGATTAATTATTTTTTCCTATTAAATAATAGGTCTCTTATATGTCAACATTCTCTTTTTCAAAACAATTCATGAATATGAAGTCCTCCAGGATAGGAAATAAACACATATGATACTAAATTAGAATTACTGATAAATGATTGTATTAAGTACACCTGTCTGTACTCTCACTACAACCTGACAGACTCCTCCACTTGTTTTCATGGAAGATTAGTCAACTATGTTTTATATCCCTAAGGTTATGACAAGGTATTGCAAAGATGAGTATATAATACAGTTGAACATTTATCAAACCCATCTTTGAGAATGTCTCTCTGAAAATGATGCCCCTGTATCTGGTTGTGTATATGATGACAATGCTCTACAACTCTCAAAGGGCTTCCATCACTATAGGCCCAAACAGAGGTAATAGTGGATGCAGACAGAGTATATGACAGTGTTTGAGTGATGTTTTGGCAAACAGCAAAGGCTTATGATAAACCAATGTTTCTGGACTGAGGGCCAGAAACATTCTACTTCCTATGTAAGACTTGCCCTCCTGTGAGACTCCAATCAGATTTTTGGACCTGCCATCTAGTGGCCACTGAAATAACAAGGCAATCATTACATTTTGGTCTTCATTTCAGAATTGGGGTTTAAATGCAGTTCATCTGTAAATATGGAGGTGCTCCACTGATGAAGCTGTAGTCCCCTCCTCTTTCACTAGATACATGCCACTTTCATAGAGGAGCTTCAATCAGACCATTTGTTTATGTGCAAGAAAAACAGATTTTTTTTCCATGCAAAATGATACACTTCGCACCTGAATTGAAAGGGTGGCAGGGGAGAAAGAAGGAAGAAAAGAAAGTCTTCCATTATCTAAAGATCTGGAGTGGTGAAGGGAAAAGGGATGGGGGAGAAGGGGAAGCTAGAGAGTAGGCATATATTGTGTCAAGTAGCTCTACTTGTGAGACTAATTGTTACAAACTGTGCACCCAACAGAGTAAACCTCTTATTTTGCTGCTTTTCTCTGATCCCCCACATAGCTGTAATGTTCTAGTTGTTTTTCCCTGTCCTATAAACCACATAGGCATTTGATATTATGCATAGTGTTGGCAAAGGAACAATTTACAAATGAATTAAGTAGGTAATAATGTATTAGAACTTAGGTCTATGGAAATATATGTTACAATAGCAAAACCTGGTAAGAGGTTAGTTTTCTCTCTTTTTTTCTCTCTATTATAATCCCTGGTTGTTCATTTTACTTTTACCAGGGGTTTATTCATAGAACGTAAAAATGCACAGTGGGCTACTATTATTATTTATTATTTAACAAAGAAACATGAATTTACAGAGCAAAGGCCAGTTTGTGAACTATGCCAGACAGTCCCCAGTCCAAAAGACCTCACAATACAACTCTGAAGCAAGTCCTGGAAAATATAAGACAGAATGAAAACAGATGGGTGAATGATACTTATTCAATATCTTAAATATAGAATTCAGTAGTGCAGGTGCATCTTCAGATGTTATTTGAAAGAAGAGACAGAATATCTTGGCATTGTGTCATTTATTCATAAATATTATAAATTTTATATTATTTGAGAAACTATTCTAAATATACAGGGTAGTTTAAAAGAAGGTGTGAAAGCCAATTCCCTTAAAAAGACAAAGGGCAAACTGAGTGAGAAATGAGGTGAAGAGAAGAAAGTAGAGAAGAACCAGGCCAAGGAAGGACCCAAGGGAAAACAAAACCAAAGAGGGTATATAAAGTTTGAAAGAAAAGAAATGCAGAGATAAAAAACTAAAATAAAAAATAAAAACAACCAAGGAGAAGGATGACCTTGGCAGCTATGTTCTAAATATACATTAAATTTTCCAAGAGAATCTGGGAACAATAATGGCAAGGACAATGATTTAATAATGGAAATTGCAACACAAGTGTGTAGAATTTTGTGTTATGGACAAAGTGGTAGGTTTTGGTATTGAAGACAGTATTGACAGAGCTAGAAGAATAGATTTAGCTAACAGCAGAATAAAAGGCAAGAAAGGAGTAGAATTTGCCAAATTGTTGAGAAAGATGGAAGTCAATGAAGCTATCCAATAGGGCCATAATACTTTTCTTTCTTTTTTTTTTTTCAAGCATCCATGATCTGTCTACACTATTGTAATACTGACAACTATACTGATTACTATAGATGTGAGCTAGGACCCCTGAGCCAAAATTAAACCCATATTTAAAGTAAAAGGTAAGATTAACACACCTGAAACAATTAGGAAATATAAGGCAGCTGATGATGTTGAGGACAGGTGGCAGGGCTTTAGAGAAGGGGGAAATCAGCAGACCCCACATAGTGATGGAAACCCATTCAGGAAGTAAGGCCCACCACTGGTACTTTAAGAAGAGGTGTATGGGGAATCAACATTATAAATATGATGAAATTCATCAATACAGAAATTAGTATGGTGGTTTGGGGGAGCATCAAAATGACTTCCCTGATTGAAATAGATGGTTTGAAAAGGAGCATAGGAAGAAAACAGGTAGGATGGTGGAGTGAGGCTATATTGTGTGAACCTGAGAAAGTAAGAGCTTATCGACATATTATGGGATCATTCACTCATTTATTCTAGAAGTGATGATTGAGAGTTTATTATGTGCAAGGCACAAAATAGACAAGGCTTGCCCCCTTATGGAATTATATATTCCACAAGAAATATGTAGTATATTCCATATTTTTTCATACACACACACCTTACAGAATTTATGTTCCAATGAAGAAAAACAGAAGCTGCCAAACAAAAAAGTTAACAAATAAATGAACAAGGTAACTTCTAATAGTCACTATAGACATTCCCTTAATCCTTTTCTTTAATTCTCCTTCTCCAATCATCTTTTTCACCCACCAGTTTAGTATTACTATTCGTGCCAAGGTCTCCAGTGTTGTCAAATCCATTAACCATGTTGTAGTCTTCATTTTTCTTGATCTCTCAGCATCATTTTACTTGGCTCATTATTATTTTACCACTAAAACATTCTCTTCGCTTGGCATTCAGTTTACCAACTCTCCTGTTTCCTTTTACTTCTTCCCAGCCTACTACTTCTCAGTTTTATTTGCTCATGTAGTTCATTTCTCATTGTGAAAACATTAGAGGGTCCTAGGGCTCAATCTTTGAACCTCTTTCCTTCTTTTCTCCATGTACTTTTTTTTAAAGATTCACACCCTAACTATGGTTCAAACTTGTGTTTCTAGTCCCAGCTTTCTCAAAATTCTAGGTTCACATATTCAATGGCCTACTGACCATCTACACTATTTCTGTTATGCTTTGGATATAAAGTATACCCCAAAGGCTCACATGTTGAAGGCTCCGTCCCACATGCAGCAATGTTCAGATGTGGTGCATTGAGAAGTGGCTCATGAGGACTCTGATAGCTGAATGGACTACTAGGAGGTCCTACATACCATAGGAGGTGGAACTAGTTGAAGGAGTGGGTCTTTGGGGGCATGAACTTCAGGACTATATTTTATCTCTGGCACCTTCCTTCCTCTCTTTTTCCAGGCTATCATGAGTTGAATAGTTTTCTCTGTGACACCCTTCCACCATGATGCTTTGCCTTACCGTAGGCCCAGAGCAATGGAGCCACTCCGGACTGAAAGTGCTGAAACCATGAGCCAAAATAAATCTTTTCTCCTCTAAGTTGATTTTCTCAGCTGTTTTGACATAGTGACAGAAAGCTAACTAACACAATGTCTAAGTATTCCAAACTTAATGTACCACAAATGGAATCCTATTTTACCCAATAAATATGCTGACTTCTCCATCTTGGTAACTTAGTATCTCCATTCTTAGAGTTGCTCAATTCAAAATTTTTTTTTCCTCCCTTACTTTTATTTCTCTCACAAATACAATCAATGAACAACTTATGTAGTTCTGCCTTCAAAATATATCCAAAATCTTACTATTTTCCATCCTCAACATTTCTACAACCTGGTTTCAAAGTACTGTCATATCCAACCTGGATTATTGCAGTAGCCTCCTAATTATGTTTCCTGCTTCTGACCTTACGATTTACAATCTATTCTCCAAAGGTAGCTATTGATTGTTTTCAATGTATGTAATGTACTTGCCATCAGATCATATCACTCCTCTGATAGGAACTCTAATGACTCTCCATCTCACTTGGAAGAAAAGCTAAAACCTTCACAATAGCCCACAAGGCCATCCACATTTAGTCTCCCCTATGACCCTTGTGTTCTCATTTAATTCTAGATCCCTCACTCACTCCTCTCAAGCCTCACTGGCCTCCTTGCTTTCCTTAAACCCCACAAGCATGCTTTCACTTTGTGCCTTTTGCACTTGCTTTTCTTACAGCCTTCTTATGATTATAGACATTTTTGTGACTCTTACAAACAAGAAAAAGCTTGTTTGTTCATCATCTTCAAGCCTTTGCTCAATTTTTACTTCTAAGTATTAAGGCCTTTCATAACCTCCATATTTAAAATTGTAGCCCCCTCCTTTGCTTTATAACACTTAACTACTTTCAGACATGATATATGTTCATTATATGTTCATTTACATGTTTATTTCTACTTGCCACGAAAGCAGGAGCTTTTTGATTTTGTTTTTGATTGATTGTAGGAGCTTTTTGTTTTTGTTTTTTGTCTGTTTTGTATTCTGAAAAACCCCCAGTGCTTAAATCCATGCCTGCCACATAGTGTTCAGTAAATAGTTGTAGGGTAAATCAAAGAAGAGAATGAATGCTCCTTTCACTGAGTTTCCTGGTATTTTTATTAAATGCAAAACATAATATTGTGGCATGGGCCCTAAGATTCTCCATGGCAAAATTTTCAGATTTTTTTAAAATTAATTTTGAAAGTAAGAACACTTATGTAAATATATCCAGAATATTAAGATAGGCCACTATTTCTGTTCAGTACCCAAAGCAGCAACATCCAAAGTATTTATTATCTTTTTTCATTCAGTAAATGTTTACCAGGGAATATGGGTGCTCTAGACACATGTAGTGACATGTGCAAGGGCTCAGAAGCAGTAGAGAAGAAGCTGCAACTGACTTGCAATATTACAAGTGACGGCTAATGGTGCTGATGTAGTACAGTGGGGCAAAGGAGGTGAAAATGTGAGAAACATCATGAAGTAAAAGGTCATCATTATCAAGAAACCTGACTAGTGAAGACACAAAATATTGTCTACCTTTATCAGGCTATTAAGTGGAAAGTGATTATAAAACATTAGAGTGAAACTTGAACATAGAGGACATGGGTTGTAAAATTCCCTTTATAGTATATAGACTTAAAAACCCCTCATTGTCATAGTGACTATAAAAGTATTCAATATGCTTGCTTCTGACCCTGGTAAAAATTATTGTAGAAGATGCTCCCACATTAAACCCTAACTTTTTTTTTCTTCCATTCCAACAAATGACAGTTGAAAGAGTTTAAGTTCCCAAATTTTCTACCTAGAAAGTAATCTTACCCTTCCTGAAAGCAATTTTTCTTATTTTATCTAAAGAATTTTGTAAGAAATATATGAATATATATATGTGTGTGTGTGTGTGTATGTGTGTGCTTGTAAAAAAAAAGTAAAGTTATGAAGAAAATTAGCTTTTTTAAATTTGTATGTTTAATAAGTTGATATTACTTTAAAACTCAATTTACTGTTAAGTATTGCTTTCTATACACAAAAGTCTTCTTTGGATATTAAAGAAAATTCATTAGAATTGGAAATCATTATGGGCTGATGATTATTTGAAGAGTGATGAAAAAGCAACAGATGAGGGCTGGGATGTAGCTCAGGGGTAGAGTGTTTCTTAGCATATGTGAAGCCTTGGGTTCAATGCTCAGCATTACAAAGCAGGAAGAAAGGAAGGGGCAACAGATGACTCCCAGGAATGGCATCTAAAAGGAGGATGAGGGGTAATGCTATTCACTCAGTCGAGGACCAAAAGAAGATGAAAAAATGTGGAGGAGAACATGAGTTCAGCCTTGGGCATGTTGAATTGCGAATGCTTTTTAGACATCCAATTGGAATTTTTCAATAGGTCATTTTGTATAGAATGTTAGAAGTCAAGAGAGAATTGATGACTCAAGATATAGATTTAGAAGGCATTTTAAAACAGGGACATATGAGTGTCCAGTAGACAAGTAGATACATTAGTCTGAAGTATGTGTAATGCAACATTACAAGATACAGTCCTGGATATCCAGGAACTTATATAATCACTTCTCTGATATTTTTGTCAACTAGTTTTCTCTTAAATTCCCTCGCACTAACACACATCCTATTCTCTGTCTTCCTTTCTATTTAAAAACTGAACTTCACCACCAGGACCTTTTATATTGTAGATAGATATGCCTTGATTTCTGTAATAATTGTGTACTTCAAAAATGTATGCAGGAAAAGTTTATTTACATAAGATTACCCTTACTAAACTATAAAATTTCATTACTTTAAGAAACTATGAAATGAATTTGCACCCTCAAAAATGTACCCCTAATTAATTTATTATATAAGGATTTCAATCAGTTTTCATTTCTGTTGTGCATGATATTCATTCATAATGTCAAATCATTGGGAAATTTAAGTAGAACCCTATTAAATTATGGGGAGTCATTTTTTATTTTCCACTCTCAGGGAAAGAAACAGAGGCCCACTGAGAAGTAGTTCTCTAAGTTTCTGCCTTTGAGAAGTCAGCTTGCCTACAGAATGTAACCTTTCATTTTAATGTTCTTTGAAGTTCTTTTGTCTTGCCCTGAATCATTTTAAACATGTTTTCTAGATATACCCTTTTTCACCCCTATGCCTTAGTAGATTTATTTATTTACTTTTTAATTTTAGAGTATCTTATAACTGTTCTGTCCTCCCATACTTGAAATTTTCCTGACAGAGGCAGCCATTGAGTGGAAGGTTTAGTTGGTTTTATCATAGTAGTTGTAATCTCTATAGTCCCAGTTTTCTAGAATCTGTGATCATCTGGGACTTCCCCCTGCTATGCCTCTCTATTGGTAGTCTCATTTTCCTTCTTGTGTCTTACCTGTCTTTCGCCAAAAAAGCTTATGCAAAACGTGTCTTCCCCACCAATCACAACGCTACACTGTTAGTGTATGCAGTCTCTATGGTAACTGGGTTATAGGCCACAACACCAAGATTACTGGAGCCACCATCATAGTGGGGAAATTGGCACAAGCCCTCCTCTGGCACCACGCAGGTTTCCCTGGTGAAACTGAAATCAGATACTAGTATTTTAATAAGCAGGGCAAACAAGGTGGCAGAGGCTACAGATCCAGTGTCTCTAAAGCCATATTATTAGGATTTGATGGCATTCTTGATATTATTTTCATGAAGAAAGTCAGCCTGGTGTGCTGATCTTGACCATACATGAATAAACTGGTTGAATTCAAGAAGAAGGTTCCTTTTCTTACAGATACATGACTAGTCTCTAAACAATCTAATTTTACTGAAATTAGAATATATTCTTAGTAAGCTCAAGGAAATTACCAGTGCACAGTAAAAATTATTCACTGGAAAAAAAAATTATTCACTGGCATTTTAAGAACACAATTTTTTTAGGTGGTTTCTCCAGCAACTAGCTATTGCCCCAGTAAGGTCAAAAAGCAAAATTGGCCCTGTCTGAGTATGCTTGAGAACAGAGGCAGTCCTGTTGAGTCAGGAAGGAGTGAAGATTAAGCAGTGAGGCTCATCTGGTTTGCTTCCTCTAGAACTGAACCTTCCTTACAGATAGAGGAAATGACAGACTCCCAGGACAGACTCCCAATAGAAACACAGGGCCTAAAGCAGGGTTTTATAACCTTTGCCCTGTTGACATTTGGGCCACATAAACTTTTGTTGTACAGGGCCATCCTGTGTATTGCAGGATGGCTAACAGCATCCCTGTCATATACCCACTAGATGCCAGTAGCATCTCCAACTATAATAACTGAAAAATCAAACATCCCCAGGTGGGGTTAAAAACAGGTCCAGTTTGAGAACCACTGGCCCAAAGAAAGGTGAGGCTTAGGTAAGAAATGAGTTTGAGAATTCCTTAGAAACCAAAACATTTGTTCAACAAGTCACTCAGGAGGTCTATATTGAGCCACTCCTATTTTCCAGGCTCTCTTCTGTTTATCAGGAATAGGACAATGAGCAAGTCTTGATCTCATGGAACTTACATTCTAGTGGATGTCTGCCATATGTTTCTAACCAGCTGTATCACATTCCCTCCAAACAGCCAAACAGAAAATGCTTTAAACCAACTAAGGACCAAGGAAAGAAAACACAAGTTCATATTTGAAAACCCTTTTTTCAGTTTATGAACCTCAAAAATGGCTTTGATTTAAGAATGAAGCTTGGCAAGTGATTAATTCATATGTTTTAGTTTATAGTATGTTTTAATCATTTTGGGTGTTTTCAAAACAAATGGTGAGATTACAGGTTTTCCCCCCTTCTATTTTTGGCCCCTTTCCTCTGGAGAGCCCTTCTTTTTTGATTAGTTTTGGTGCTCTTATTATATTTAAGGAATGCTTTTAAGTACTTGCAATGTGTGCACGTGGGTGAAGAAAATGAGGAAGAAAAAAACCTTAGACTACATGATCCCTGCTCAAATACCACCTCCTCAAGAAAGCCTCCTCAGAAACCCCTCTTCAGCAAGCCCCTGACCCAGGTGTTCTCTAAGTACTTCTTCGAATATCGTTACTGTGCGTACTCCCTGTGCCCCATCTTGGTTGCAATTAAGGAGCCAAATGTGAAATTCATTGTTCAAGTTTTTTCTTCAGAATGTAAGCTTAGTGAGATTCTTACTGCATCCACTCTGTTCACAATTCTAATATTTTCAGTACACAGGAAGTGTTTAAGAATACATGTTGAATGTCTCATGACTGAGAAACCCAGCTTTGAAGATGTCTTGCCTAAACACTTTTAACCTATGAGCTGCCTATGGTTTATCCTGCCCCAACTCTGGGTCTTCATTGGTCTGATCACTATTTTATAGAGTATGAAGTAACATATTTGCTTTTTAGTACCAATGAAACTCCCAAAGTCAGAAATTCTAGAGAATAGTTTAGGTTCATTAATCTTAAGGCAATTTCAGGCTTATACAGAGATTTCAAGAATGTAAGTGAAATAATAGGGCATGAGATTTGTGAATATTTCTAAGTATTTCTAATGACATGAGCTTTTATCAAGAGTTAAAGTATTTAGAAGGTATATGCTTATGTTTATCTGTGGGAGGTACAGAGTAAAATTGCAAAACTATTTACATGTTTTCTTAGTTAATGTTTGTTTCCTCTACTAGAATTTGAGTTCCTTGAAAATGGAGAACTTGATCTGTCAATAATGCTATCTTGTGTGCCTAGAATAGTGCATGACACAAAACAGGCAAATATTTGTAAATATTTGTTGAATGATTAAATGGTAGGCATTCCATCAATTCTATGTTGATGATAGGTTAATAGCTTCGAAGTGAACTACAAATGCAGTAACATGATGAAGTTCTTCTTCATTTATTCAACATCTTAGAGCAGTGCCTGGGTCACAGTAGGCACTCAATAAGTATTTGATGAGTAAAGGAACTAATTACTAATCCAGTATGCTCAAGGATGGATTTTTTACTAAGCATATTGGTTTGTTAGAACTACTATAACGAAGTATCACAAAATGGGTAGTTTAAGCTACACCTTTTTTGTGTGTGTGTGGGCAAGACTCTGTCCCATGCTTCTCATTTAGCTCCTGATGACTTGTTTTCAGTCTTTCATACCCCTTGGCTTGCAGAAGCATCATCATGATCTCTGTCTTCATCCTCACATGAACTTCTCCCTGTGTGTACATCTATGTCTGAATTCCTCCTTTATATAAGAACACCAGTCATATTAAATCAGGGGCTCACTCTGCTCCATTACAACCTCATCTAATTAGTCATATCCACAATGACCCTATTCCCAAATATAGTTACGTTCTGAAGTACTTGAGGCTTCAACATATGAAGGGGGGAGCATAATTCAATCCATAATACTAAAATAATAGAGATCTTCCGGTAGTAATATTTTGATGAATGACTTCTATTTGAAAAACATCAGCTTCTTAAAATAACATCTAGTTTTATGATTCAATATGGAAATTGATATGGTAGCATTAAATAGCATGTATTATGAAGGCAAAAACTCACACATTTATAGAGAGGAAGCATGAAGAAAGTCCAAGAGGCCTGGATATACAGAGCATATTTTCTTGAATGCTGAGTGGCCTGATGTGACTGGAAAATGGTTATGTGGGGAAGACTGCAGAGGGATCCTAGAGGGATTTTATATGAAGCAAAGAGGTTTGGGATTTGGGTTTTATTTAAAAGACCTCAGAGAATCAACATAGAAGTCAAAACTTATTGAATGGCAAAAGAATATTAAAAGGATAAATTTTATTGGATATAAATTATGCTTCAATGAACTTAGCTTTAAAAAGAAAGAAAGAAAACAATGCAGTCCAAGAATGGACCTTAGGGAAAAGCAACTCAGAATTTTGGTGCCATTTTGCCCCCTCAGCAGCAGTCATAAGTCTGCTCAGACTTTAGAAGGGGCTCACCTCCAGTGTCTTCTCCTGTAGCAAAAAGAAAAAAAGTCTGATTGGACCCAGTGAGACCAATGAAATTATCAGTGCCATCTCCCCTTATCAGATCAGGAAGTTGATCAAAGATAGGCTGATCATCCATAAGCCTGTGACTCTTTATTTTATACATGATTTTGGAAAACACCATGGCCTACTGGGAAAGCAAGGTAAGTACAAGGGGTTGACCAGTACCTGATGCCAGTCAGAGAAGGTAACCTGGCTGCTTAAAAAATACTGATAATCTAAGAAAGTGGATTACCACATATTCAAAAGCAACTACATTCTCATGGAACACATACACAGGCTGGCAGACAAGACCCATAAAAACAAAAAAACCTGAAAATGCAGTGAGAAGCACCCACAAGTCAAGAAGAAGGGCCTCCCCAAAACCTGCCCAAGGAGGGAAAGACCATATAAACCTTTTTCTGCCTGCACATAAAGGTCTCAGTAATTACATAGATCAGTCATTGAAATAAAACAAGCATTTTCTACTTGCCAAAAGAGAGACAAAAACAGAGATAGTTTGGGGTAACCTTGGCAAAAACAGTTTAATGAGCAATACAGCTAGATAAATCAGATTTTAATGGGTAGAGGAATAAATGGAAATTTAGGAATCTTGAAGTTGGCACAGAGCAGGGAAAACTAAGGTCCACAGAAAGTTTCCTGCCTGTCAGTTTATTACGATTGCTTTTGTATTCATTACTTAATATGAGAGCAGCTAAAGCATGTTGACAGGCAGTAGGAAAATTGAAAATACAAAAGGGAGAAGGAGAAATTGATACAATAATATCCTGGAGGAGATCATCAGGGCAGGAGAGAAGGGTCTCTGAGATGTGGTGGGTGGGTTCAGCATCAGAGGTGAAGTGCTGCAAAGTGCCATTTGAAGACTTAAGTTTGCTCTTTGTCAAAGTAGGCAAGGTTAATAGCTGGAAATGAAGGGAGGGTAGGGACTGGTTATAAGGAATTACAGTAATAAATGAAACTGGGGAATGAAAAAGGAAACCAACAAAAAATAAAGATTTGCAAAGTAGTTCTGCTGCTCTAGCTCAAGCTGGAAACTCTAATTCTGAGGAGCACCAGGCTGTACCATTTTGTGATTTTTTCTTTAGCATTGCTCAGCAGTCTAGGAGCTGAGGAAAAAACACTTGATTAAGTGTAAATGAGCTCAAGAGCTAAGAAGGTACTATTGAGATGAAGGAATTGATGGAGATGGTACATTCCTTTAGATTTAACAATGATGATTGGGGGGAAAAATTGAAAATAAAGAGTCTGGAAGAAAAGAGCATATATATGAAAACCAAAAAGTCATGGTAAGAAGATAGAGTTACCTGAGATAATCAATTTTAAAAGAGGAAAGATTTACTTTGAATTACAGTTCTGGAGCTTTCAATCCATGACTAATTGGTCCCATTGATTTGGGCCTCTGGAGGGTAGTATATCAAGGAGGCAGTACATGCTAGAAGATCTGTTCCTCTCAGAGCTGGGTGCAAAGAGAGAGAAAGAGGAGAGATTAGGATCCACACACATGGATGATTTGGGGACATTCAAGATCCAAACTATAGCAGCAGCTATCATTACCACTGTTATCACAGACTGCTAATCCTTAGGGAAAGAATGTTACCTGTTATGTAAGAGTGGAAGAAATGTAACCTCCCCTGGGGCAATAGCACTCATCTTGACAACAGGCAAATGTTTTTACTTTTTGTGTGGATTCCAAAAGTCTAGTGATATGGCCCTAAAGGCATGCTCTCTTTTTTCTTTTATTTTAAGATTCTCAATTTATTCTATCAAGAGTTTCCAGAGCTGGAACCCTGCTTTTGGCCTTCATTCTCTCTGTGCTTCCTCTTCCTCTTTGCTTCCTCCTATCTTTAGGCATTGAATGTTGTCCTAAGTCTCAGCGACATTCCCCTACCCAGTGACCAAATAAAGGTTTCCCATAAGCCAAATATTGGTTCTTTTTTTCTCCAAGAAGACTGGGCTAAGAAGTTGGTGCTTGGTTAGAGAATATTTTTAGGTGCTTCACAGATGACCCTATACAGCTAATCTCCAATGCCGGATGCATTCAGATGAACCTGAGTGTCTCTCTATGACATTCATGAGGAGAACTCTGTTCCTATGGGTCCTGTCTCCATATGTCAGCCTAGCAAAGTAACCAACCATGTTATTTACTGTGAGATACCATGCTCTAGTTATCCTTTACTTGCTTGAGTGGACTGAGATGAACATAATATGCAGGGTTTAGTAGTTTTTCTAAACCCTGTGAGAATTCCTAAGCTCCTTCCCTTGGTGCTGTCTATATATACGTTCAAAAAATAGCTTTGGGGGAATTTCAATAAGCAATTCTAAAGAAGTCCTTTTTTCTTTGCAAATATAAATCCTTGTAGAATTCCATTTTTTCTGCTTTTCCCCCTACTCCTGATCCTATTATAGCTCTTTCCAGCAATGCTAAACCCCAGCTGGTCTAGAGATTAATATGACCAGACATACCATGAATTTTTTAAATCTCAAGTCCCAGTTTCTCCTTCTTCATCAATCAAATATAGGTAATATGTGTGTGTGTGTGTGTGTGTGTGTGTGCACGCGCAGTGTATTATCATAGTTTTCTCTAAATTCTTTGTTTTTCTGGTCTGTCTTCTAAAATTATTCCTAAATGCTTCTTGTTATAAAAAGGTAGAAGAAGAACCCGACTAATAGGGGAAGAGCTTGAAGAAATGGAAAATGGAAAGAGAAAATACAGTAGGAAACAAGGGAAACCAATAATTAAGTGGAAAAAGTAATGATTTCCCTTTTGCTAGTCCCCTCAGAACACTTTTAGGTTTGGTTTTCATATTTATTTTACCTAATGCCCTCAAATAATCTCTTCTTCTTCCTAGCAATTTGTTCTACTAAAAAAGTGTAGATATATACACACATATATTCCAAGTCATGAATACATATAATACACATATATATATTATATATAATGTATGTATATATACATATATATGTATGTATATATATATGTATGTATATATGCACATATATATTTTTTTTCCTTTCACTACCATTAATAATCTCCTACCTGCCCAGCAGGTTGAAAGCTCCTCCCTATAATCTTAGAATTCTCTCCAGCTTGCCTAGCCCCTTACTCATAGATCTAGGGCACTTGGACCCATTGCCTTTATTTCTGCCCACCCCTTACCCCACGCTGGCATGGAGAGTGTTAATGGCTGATGCAAGTTTGAAAGAACTTAAGCAATAATTTGGTTTTACTTTATTAATATACAAAACATAAACAGGTAAACTACATGTTGAATTCATTAAATTCTTCCTCCACTGTTTAGAAATATGAAAACTACATTTTTTAAAAAGGGATTGATTGGTGTCATGTACGTATTTGTTTATGCAAGATAATAAGAGTATTAACATGGAGGTGGAATAATGATATTTATAATTTCATCACCACTGTTTATATAAGATGAAAACATCTGAAAAGAAATAAAAGAGAACATTTGCTGCTCTCTACATACATTAATTCTCCTATTTTTGTTGATAAGGTATGTGAGAAGAAAAACAAGTTTAACAAGTTGAGAAAAGGTTAGTGTTCTTTATATCATGTTCACTGATGTTTACCTAAGGTGGCTAGGCTCAGAAAATACTAAACTATAATGGAGGGGTTACCTCCTTATAAAGGAACATAGGGACTGAGGTCATGTACTTACTTCAGAAACTGCTGTCTGAGATTAAGATTATTTGAGTAGAACCAGTGGCATATTCCTGTAATCCCAGCGGCTTTGGACGCTAAGGCAAGAGGATCCTGAGTTCAACTTTAGCAACTTAGTGAGAATCTGTCTCTAAATAAAATATTAAAAGGGCTGGGAATGGTGGTTAGGTGACACTGGGTTCAATCTCTGGTACAAAAAAAAAATTACTTGAGTAAGACTAAGATCCTCTGTTAAATGCTGAAATTGTTCTGTCATAGAGAATGGCATATTGTGTCAGGGAGACCAATGATATTCACTTTGCCTATAACTTGAGATGTGCTTCTCAGAGCTAAAACCTGCTTATTCAAAGAGAAAATATAACAACAACAACAAAATGGCATTTCAGATTCATTTGTAAGAAACCATTTCAAAAAATTTAAATATTCTAGGTAGACCTTTATAGTATTTGAGAGTGGGGAAGAAGTTTATTATCTATGTCAAATTAGCTCTATTGATAATTTAGGCCATGAAAGGTCAAGTCATCCGTGAGAGATTAGTTTTCACAGGGTAATTGAAAAAGAGAAAATAAGTAAGAGAAATAGGAGTTTTCTGGGGCAGGTTGTACTTGTGATAACTCATCTGAGGTGAGCTACTTTCATGGAGACAAAAAATGGCCTTGAAGATAGAAGTAGAATCTGATTGTCAGACTAATCAATAACAGGCTCTGAAAAATTATCTGTTGAACTAATGAATGAATACATGGCACCTCTGAAAAATACTTTTCATATTCTCCCTCACCTAAACCAACTCTCAATGGTAACTTCCAAAATATTATTAGGCTCAGTTAAGATAGACTTGAAAATAAGAAAAGCATAAAGTCACTAGTTTTTATAATATATTCCTTTTTTTAAATTCTTATTCACATTGCCAATCCTGTCCACCCCCATAGGTAACTAAATTTTATTGTCAATTGAAACAAGTTTGCAAGAAAGCAATGGAAGATGAAGACAGAAAGGTATGGGCTTTGGAATCCCAAGCATCAGAGAGCCTGAACAATTCTAAAGGGCGGGAGGGTCTTTGAAATCCCAGTAACCCTGATATTGCAGAATGACCAGATAAGGGCATTTTAGCCTAAGGCTGGAGGCACAGATGTAAGAACTTGAGTTAGGATATGTGTCAAATGTGAAATTTCTGACCATTGTACCAGTAAACAAACTGTGCCTTTCTGTACCTTCTTTTTGTGCCTACTGAGCCAGTTTTGCCCACCTGGCACTTCCAGTTAGCAAGCCATACTTAAGAGAATGAAGAAAGCAAGTGAGTTTTAGAACTTTCATAAGGTCTTCAGTCTAAAATACTGTATTTAGACAATTCAAAAAAAATTTATATATTAGGTAGATTTTCTTTGTAATTGTCCAATAATAGAATCCCTGGGCCCTTAATATTGTGTACTCAAGTCACTTTGCAGAAAATAAAGGTAGAAAGTTCACTCAAGACATGAACATTCTCTGACCAAGTCCTACCAAAGTAAACCAATTTAGCATATATCCCTTTTTATTTTTAATTTTTCTGTGCTCATCAGTTTTTTTAAAAATAAAGTTGCAATCCATGAAATTGATTTCATAAATCATCAACAGGTCACTCACTATTCAAAGTGTGAAAAACCATTACCCCATGATACAACATAGGATCTGTTTTCATTCTTTGTGGTTTCTGTTTTTCCGAATTCATCTCCATAACATATGTTGTCTGCACCATGCAGACAGTTAGTTTTCACTCTTTGACCAAGCACAGATACTTTTGAGGATAGAAGAGATCTGATTGTTTGTCAAAGATGGGACATTCAGAAGAGGTCATTTTCTCATCTCTTTTTGTCTAAATCTTTAAAACTCTGAAATCATATACTAATAGGACCAAGGGGAATAGCCTAGAATTTTTTTGTTGTCATTTATAGAGATGACAAACTAAAAATCTGATGACTCTTTCAAAAGCTTCTGCCAAGACATAGGCCTAGAACTTGCCTGACGGTGTTTGTCTGGCCAGGATGCATTTCTGATTTATCCAAGGAGATTTTTAGCAGAAACTTACATTTACCATCTAAATTAATGATATCCCTTTCTTTCCCATGACAAAAACCACTCTACACTATATACATTATGTTAAAGTTATTTTTTTTTAGCATGTGCACGTATTCGACATTCTGTAAAATCTTTTTCAGTTTCATCACACTGACAAGCTGATTCCATTAAATCACCCACCATCATCATGTTCACTCTTTTTCTTCTTTTTTGAAAAGTTGGAAAACAGTGATCATAGAGTTTTCAAGGCATTCACTTTAGCAAAAAAATAAATCCAGAAAAACATGAGTTCCATTCCTTGAAATGGCAAAAGAAAAAAAAATGAGTAATGTCATTCTCCTCCGCACTTCTCTTGAAATTGTTCAAGATAGGGAAGGAGACTATGGCTCTTTCTAATTTTTTTTTCCTCCAATAAAATGGAAATTTTTAAAAATGTTCTGAATATAGATCAAACTTCATTATCTCAGTATTTATTATGTGCTGTTTGTTACTTAAAATAGACATTGCAATAGCTGAGTAAATGATATGAAAGGATTTCATTCAAGGATTTTGACTCTTGGCACGCTTGGATAATATGCTATTTGACAATGTTTTAGGGTCACACTGCTGTTCTGAATTAGGGCAGATATATTTCCTTTCCTCCCAACACCATGCTTTCCTCGCTGAGAGGGAAAAATCATATAATCACACTGCTACTGGGTTGTTTAAAGCATTGAGTAGATATGCCAAATGAGAAAAAAAATGCTCAGGATGGGGTAATTAACTCTGGAGTTGTAGGTGGGTCACTTCCTTAGGAACAAATCATACAGGAGGAAACATGCAAGTGCACATGTACAAAATCAAAAGAAAGCTATGAACCCTCACACTTTGGGCACAAATTGGAGACAAGAAAGGAAAGGAACCCTTTTGTGCAAGGAATACTTTGGGCTTCATTGGTCAAAGACAAATGGGCAGGCCACTGTCAGACACGAGAAATGAATCCATGGTTTGGGAAAGCCCTAGGAAAACAGGTACTTTTTAAAATTTACCTCTGCCAACACTTTTAAAAATTTTATCTTCTCAGTTTCTTTTAATGTGGCTTATTTTCTAGTTCTCATCTTGGAATATAATTTCTTTCTGAAGCTATGGCTGAATCCTTTATGTTTTCATCACTGTGCTTCACACTGCTAGGGGTACTCTGCCTGCTGAGATGGGCTGTAGTTTGGCCTGAAGGATTCCCACCAGGTTGTTTACAGTCTAATCCTTTCATGAAGTGGGAGGTTAAAGAGCAGACAGAAAACATTCTCATTTCCTAGATCCTTAATAGGTAACTACGGGAACTGAGGGAAGTCTCTCAGGCCACCTTTTCTAGGGCAGAAAGATATTATAAAGTCTCCGTGAGAATATGCTAACAAAGAGCCAGGAACCAATGGAGGTTAGCAGTGAGGAAAACACTGATGATGAATATGTTAATAAAGTTTCAGTGCAAACCAATTTGTTTTTTCTTGTTTCTACCTAAATTACTCTGACATTACTAGGAATAGGTCCTCATAGAATGTATGGACCAAAAGTTCCCAAATGTTTTTTAATTTCTAAAAAGAAACAACAACAACAAATATATATATATATATATATATATATATATATATATATACCCCACACATATGTATATATAATATATATGTATGTACATATATATAAAATGTATACATATCTATGTAGATAATTTTATTTGAAAGATTATAAGCAAAATTGGCTTCTTGAGGTAGGGAAGCAATATAAACAACTCTGGTAAATTTGAAGACTCAGGACAGAACCTACACCATCACAACACACGCACACATACACACACACACAAAAAAAAAAAATCATCAGATACCTCCCTTATTACCTGGGGAGGAGGGGGAACTAAATTTGAACCTCATTGAGACAGTTAAGAAAATGCAAATTCCCCTAAGAGGAAGTATTAAAACAATTAAATTAATATATTTTTAGAAAACTGAACACAAATTGTGGTTGGGGAGGACAGGGAACAGGCTGAAAATGTCCCCGAAGAAAGAGTCCTAGTAATATTTGTTCCTTTTCTTTCAACTGCCTGATGACGGGAATGTGGGTGTGGAAATAAAAAGGAAGGCTGGCAGGAGGGAGGCACGGGCAAACTTTATAAATACTAGCAATCTACCTTATCAGCTTATTGTTGCACAGATTTTTAAAATTCAGGCTGCTGGTTAGCTTGACACCCTTGCTGTTCAGTTCATTCCTGTCATTTCAACAGCATAAGCAATGGATGCATGCACTAACCATTATTCTAGTTAGGTTGTCAAAGTCAGCTTAATGCTGACTTTATTTTCTGTAGTGATACTGAGCAAAATGTTTCTTTTGAAAGGTCTTAGACCTCTATCCACCCAACTCCTGATCACAGTAATAACCAACCTCAAGAAATCATTAGTAAAGACTAGAAAAACCTCCTATAACAAGTCAGCTATGAAGAAATTGGCATAGTTTGTCTGTTTGATTCATGTTCTTATGAAAATAATGGGTTGAAAAATAAAACTACATTTCTCTCTCCCAATCTCTTAAAAAAAAAAAAACTAGATCTTTACAAGTTACATTGGAACTGAAGCTTTGGTTTTTTTCCTAACAAAGGTTGAATAATGCTCAAAGGTTTCAGTAGCCAAAGTCCATCTTTAGAAATAGCTTTCTTCTATAATGTACTGCCAATTTCTTATGTGTGTGTATTTTGACCTTCCTGGAGCCTTTGCTATGGACTGCCTGTTGATTGGTACATGCAAGTGCTTTGCTTATAAGAGTTGGGCAATAGTTTAGTGATCCAGTCCAAATCCCAGCCATAGATAGAATGGGCTCATCTTCTATTTAAGAAATGTGGCAAACTGCTTTAAATGAATTTGGTTCAGACAAGGTCACTGGAACTGTTCATCTGACCCTGTGAGCTGTATGTAATGGACACTTCTGCTGAGCTCCAAAGCTGCAAGGTAAATAGATGAGAAAGCCAGCCACTGACTGGCCACCCCTATTGGAGCTTCTCCTTGAGTCTCTTTTCTTAGATGTGTATTCTTAATCATATGGGGCCCAGTTTGGTCATTTAAAGGAGTCGTTCACTGGTTCTCCTGATGTCTTTGAAGACAGTCCTGGGAATAACAATAGTGAGTTTTTATATTATGTTTGGAACTTTTCTCTAACTTTTTCTTTAATTGGAAATTGAGTTTATATGCATATTCAATACCCAGTCTATGAAATATTCAGTTACATTTCTTAGATGTAAAGGAATGAATTGTTAGAATGTTTTTCTCTAGCTAATTATTATGCTAAAACTATAGTAGATTTAAGTACATTTTTTTAACTTTATTTGTGTCATGTGCACTTGGCAAATTGAATCAATATATAGGCATCATATATACTCTTTCAAATTTAATAACTTATAATATGTACTGCCTAATCCTATTTTCTCTTTAGAATGTATTTAACTAAACTGTATTGTGATTCTGAATGATTTTTAGGGTCAACTTTATATGTGATTTTGTAGAATCATATAGAGCAAAGCAAGTTTAGAGAGGTTATTGAATTCATCCTCCTGGCTGGAGGCAGAGCTGCATTTATTCCTTCCAAAATAGATAAGAATCTTTCCTATTTTTAAAGAGCTATGAAGAAATAAATTCATAACTGCTCTTAGCAATCTATTTGATTATTTACCCCTTGCATATTCAGGATGTTCATCTTTAAGTCTTAAATTCTTCACTGTACAGTTTAATATTGTTTTACCCTAGGACAAAAATGCCGATCATTATTCCCTTTGCAAAGACTTTTCTTATAGTCAGAAAACGATGAAGAAGGCACCTCAGTTTTTACTTCCCTAAACCAAATCATTTCAGTTTTTTAAACATTTACTTTTGTTTTCAACAGCTTTTTCTGTACCCAAGTTGCAAAGTGGACTGTTTTAAAAAGTTTGTCCATATATGATGCCTCTGAAATATGCACTACATATTTGAATTTTACTGTGCCGATATGGAAATAGCCACAACTTTTTCATTATATTCTGATGGACAGAGCATTTGTGTTCATTTAACCTTGAGGTTTAAACTTGTTCCCAAAAAAGTAACTGACTCATAGCATTGGCGAGACCCAAGAATAAAGAGCATCAGTTTTCCTAATCTTAAAGCTCATCTTGCCCCCACTCCTAAAATGAACTAAAATTAACTTTTCCTTGACCTCTCTCTGGTGCTATTTATTTACTGATTTAACAACTTTTTTTCTATCATCTTTGTCTCCTAAAATAGACGACATTTATTCAACAAATATTGGAGTGTCATGCTGTGTTTAACACACTATGCTGGGCTTGGAAAATTCAAGTGTGAACTGTTAGCAAAAGCCCCAAGACATAGATGACCTAGGCATGCTCAGGGAGGAGCAAATAATAGATTATCACAGGATATAGAGAAACAGTGGAGGGAAAACATTTTTAAAACTTGGAGAGATGGGTTGGGGCCAGATTGTGAAAGGTCTTGGACTCTCCTAAGATAATAGTTGGTAGTGACAAGGACAAAAGTAATATTTTCCAGTCTATATTACAGAAAGCTCTTTCCAAGTCTCTAAAACTCAGACTTGCCCATGTTATCCTTGTGATTTAATACCTAACAGATCATTAGGTAGAATTACCTGGTTAACTTATATCTTATGATACATAACTTTATATAATCTTTCTCTTTTATTGGTTTTTAACCACTTAAGTAAAGATGGCCTTCTGTTCACACTAATCTGGAAGTTTCTTTCTCATTCCTCCATACCTACAGTTATTCCAAAGCCCCTCTGTTTACTTTCTTGTTCACACACCAAGTAATCTCTGACATTAATGATAGGCTCTGAGCAGCATTATGACCAAGTGACTCTGATTAGACCACATGATAAGAGTGCCAGACCTTTTCAGATCCCCTAGAAGTATCAGTTTACTATAGACCAAAAGTCCTAATTCCTCAACCCATTTTAAATCTATAGAGCTACAATTTCAGGAATTTGAGATATGTAGGGAAGACTTACTTGGAAGCAGACTTTAAGGTATTCCTAAAAATTACAATGCTGAAGAGTTGAGTCTACTTGTAGAGCTATAAGAAACCATCCTACATGTAAAAAAATTTCACCCTGCCACTCTTCCCAGCCCACTGCTTTCACCTCATTCATGTTTCTCAGAACCTGTAACTGTAAGAATCAGGAAAGGTCAGGAAGACTTGCATGGGCATGGTAGAGTATTCAATTGTGTCTTGGTAATAGCTCAGGCTCAGAAAAGGTCCCAGACCAAATAGGTGGATTTTAATTTCAAAATATTCTCTCTTATTGATCACTATCTAATTTCATCATTAAACTTTTGAACGTAGACTTCTTTCAGGGTTGTTATCATAACATTTTCATGAGTTTTGTGTCATTCTTGAGATGGATCCAAAATAATATGATCTTAAAAAGCAGACCTCAAGATATGAATGACTACAGGTAGTACTTATAATCTTCGGTGACTGACCAAAAGAAATAAAAATACTACAATAGATTGATCCATGGGAGATTCCAAAAGACCTAGTGAGAGACTGCAAATGCTCTATATGCACATATGAACAACCTTTCATTCTGACTTTAACTTATAAACCTTTTGCAGAATAGAAAATAGAGAATTAAAACCTCCCAAATGTAGGGTGCATGAAGTGTCATTAAATCTAGCATAAAATTTCTTGAATCTGTCAGATAAAGGAAATCATGTATCCAGAGTGAAGACAGAATATCAGTTGACAGGAATCTATGAAGCTGACACGTATTCTGAAAGACATATGAATCCAAAAATCCAATAGTGCCTCAGCCTTTGAAAATACTAGAAGTGAGAAAGGTACTAAGAAAATCAGTAAGGTAAAAATCTTCATTCTACTGTTTAGAATGACTCCCACATTAAGATTTAACTAATACAATACTTCTAGAATATTAAAATATTATCTCCTGACTCAGAAAAAACAAAGATAAGAACCACCTAACTTCTAGAGAAAGTAGTTAAAGAGAAAGAATTGAAAAAATTAAAGGCATGCCTAAGGGGTCATTCCTGTCCTGTTGTCATACCTTTTAACGTCTTCAGGTAGAAGTGTTGAACTTCAGTTCATCTAAATTCCTCAGCTCTGTCATCAGTGCTGTGACACATCCTAATTTTCTGATTCATTTGATGAATAAGCTTTCCCTTTTCTATTCACAGTGCTTAAAGTAACCAATTTTATGGGTTGTGATTACTTACTTTTTTATTGCACTCTTATTGTTTTCTCTTGGCAAAGTTCATCTCACTCTTTATCATCCAGTGTGAGTTCCATGTGCAGAAAAGCCCTTGGACACTCATACTGCCTAGGTTTGGGGTTAGTCAAAAGGAATGAGAGACCAAGGATCTGAATTCTGTTTTTAACCCAGCCAAATACCTCAGCTGGCAAGCTTCAGCTTCCTCACCATAAAATGGGTATAATAATAGCTTTCCCTTACCACTGTAAAATATTAAGAATGCAAATCAAGCCAAACCTGTCTGCTTCCAAAGAGAAGTTTAAACCAGCCTGCAGAATCCTGAATGAGCCTAAATTTCAGGGGGAAACATAAAGTGGGAAACACCTAGAAGTAGTATAATTTAATGGTCAAAGTATGTAGACTTTGGAATGGTACACACTTACTCAGACGCCAGAAGCTGTGTGATTTGGGATAAGGATAAGTTTCCTAATTTCTCAAATATCTCTCTCTCTCTCTCTCTCTCTCTCTCTCTCTCTCTCTCTCTCTCTCTCTCTCTCTCTCTCTCTCTCATATAAATAGGAAGTCATGGTGTTTTTTCTCTTATAGTAAGGATGACATGAGCACTGTTACTAGTGCTTCTCCAACTCTCCTACTTATGTGATTCTCAAGCTAGAATGATCCAATACTTGGTGTCCCTGCTGGGGCATTACAGGAAACTCTCTGCCACAAACATTTCAGTGGCATCTCAGGTGTCACCCTAAAACTGCATCCATATTTTGCTTTCCAATCTCTAGCATATTTTCATTTGTCTCACTAAATTGGAAGTTCCATGAGGACAAGAACAACTTCTATAGCATATATATCTTCTATAGCATCCAAGAAATAGTTAGTAGATACATGAATGCATGTACAAATAAAATTTAAATTAGTTACCCACAAGGAAAACTAGCCCTCCAGGAAGACAGCTGTCTTAGTATTTTGTGTCTTTGTGTAAACAGTTTTATGCTCTCCACTACCCCAGTTATACCCATATCCAAAATGGAGATTTTACTCACCAAGATGCTTCAAACCATAAAAGATACCCTGAAAATAGTAACTCTTCTTAGCATTATCATTTTTCTGTTCTGTATTCTTTTACCTCAGTGTGAATAAGGCTCTATGGACATTTTTTAAAATAAATTATAAAGGACTAGGAAGATGCAAGTCTGGAAGATTTTAAAGAATCCACTTATCTCTAGCCAAACACCCTTTAGAAATCTATTTTTTATAGGTTTTCTTTGCTCCTAGCTTCAGCTTTTCGTGTGTTGTTAAAATTCCTAGAAGTTATAAGTAGTGGGATTTAAGGAGGGTTTTCTCTCCTTTCTGCCAAGGCCACTGATAAGTAACCTGAGATCCTTCTTAGCCTTCATGGGGTCCCAGAGCTCCTTGAAACTTGCTGTTTTTTGAGGAGTTTTCTGGAGAGAGAGTTTCTTCTAGGAATCTGTATCACCTCCAAATGTTGGAAACCACTGCCCTAGAACATTATGTAAATTGAAATTAGAACTGACTGATCTTTAAAGTTACAATTGATAACACTTCCAATTCCTTAGAGATTGACACTTGGTAATAATTTCCACTAAGGAATCATGAAACTAAGAATAGATTTCAGTACATGTCACCCTTCTTGCCCCTCTTTATATTCATACCCCCACTCACTGTTTCAGTATCCTGAATTGGAGATGGAGAGCTTTACAGTTTTATGTTCTTTGCTACATATTTGTACATTGGACCTGGAATTTGCTTAATGTAAATGCTTTCATTCTTATGCAAAATGATTATAGATAATTCTTTTCATTTTAGACAAAAACGATGTACAAACATATAAGGTAAATACCACTGAGGTAGAAGGGACATGTATCAATAACATAGCATTTTGAATTGAACAAAAATAAATCTATGTAGATTAATATGTGTTCTCAAAATTGCATAGCAGTTTGTAAGTCAATCAAGATGCAAGGGTCTTTTGACATTTATAAGCATTTATGAATTATATAAGAACTATAAGATTAAATTTTTAGCCTTAGTATTAAACTTAGGATCAGTATTATTATTTAGCATTAATATCTAAGGACAGTAATTATATTCAATTAAATCTTCAATTTCACTTGGCTTTAATTTATCTTAGATGGTAACATACACTGTGATTTTTCTCTCTGTAGTCGATTACTGTCTTTGACAGCCTATGTGTCATTTGACATCAGGAAAGATAGTTTTTTGTTCCAGACCACAGATGTATTAGTCAATCTGGGTAAAATTTCCATTGATCTCTTTTGGTCACATCAAAAATTTAATTTTGACTAATTTTGTGAATAAATGCTCCTTTAAATTTAAGTAGGAAAGTTACCTGCATAGATATAAGAACAGAAGCACTAGGTATAGTATAATAAGAGCACCATGTATTATTGAGGAATAATTGGGGTTATAATGTGCAATAGAAAAGTGTAATTGGACACTTTTATAGAAAATCACTAATTTTTTCCCATTTTCCCCAGAGGTTGAGAAAGAAAGAAAGCTCAAAGAGTATGTGTTGGTGTGTGGAGGGAATTGGAGGGCACAGCAGAAAGAAAGGAAAGAAGAAAAAGAGGGAGGGAGAGGAAAAGGTGAAAAAGATACACCAGGGCAATAGTCTAGAATTTGGCCTGTAGGGAAGAAAAGAATGTAGTAAAACTTAGAACTTTAAGATCTGTGAAGACTAGTCAGTTATTATTTTGTATTTCAAATTTGTACATACTTTCAATAAATCACACATAATCTAATTATCTTGCTTAAATTTTTCATTAAACTCATCAATTTTGTGGTTTGAAAGCATGGGAGACCCCCAACCTCTCTTGCATTAGCATGCATTATGATCAAGGCTGTAGATTTTCTTCTTAACTCTTCATGTCCCAGGAGGGGACCACCACCTTTTACATCTACATATACATGGATAGGTTTCCCATCCACCACATATTAGGAACCATTTCTTTGGGAAAATGTCTGCAGTTATGCATTTGTCCAGAAAACTGTCTGGAATGTGAGTTCTGAATAATTGTGGGTGTGCTCCTTTAGCCCTAATATAAAGATATTCAATCAGGCCCTTCTACTAGAGCTCCTTTAGTGAAGTTTGTTTGCATATTTCTGGAGGACTTCTGTGAAGTGGTTAAAATTGTCTGTCAGAAACAAGAATTTATTCAGCATATATTAAATCCTTGATATGTTCTAGTTGGGTCTGTGAGGGAGGTTTGCCTTTGTTTTCTCAGCATCCTTGTTTGGTTTATTAATTTCTGTGGATATTCTCTTAATTTAGTTTTATCCTTCTTTAACAGCAGGTATCAAAATAATGGAAGACAAACCAGTCCTCTAATAGTTTATTTGGCATGTGCTTGAAAAATTGTAAAGGAGAATCATTACATTGCAAACATAGAATATGGAGCTATTGAGATCAACTCTCCCCCAAACTTAACTTTTTCATCATTAGAGATATGTTGTGGGTGGGGGGAGATGCTTTAAAGAGACATTCTTAAACTGGTGCAGCAGAGTAGAGGAGACAGTATTAGAAAGGGAAGTCAAGGCATTGAGCCTGATTTGGTTGACTTCTCTGTGTTACTGAAGTTCAACAATGCATAGAAATATGAAATTTGTCTAAAGGGACATTCAGGCAGTAAGCACATTAAATTTATACTGCAAGAGCCAAAAGTCCTCAGGTTTTAACTTATCTTTGCCAGAATTAGCTAAAATTTGTGACACACTATGTAATAAAACTGTTCTTATCAGTGCTGCCCAACAGAATATTCTATAATGATGGCATGTTCTATGCCTGTGCAATTCAGTAAGGAAGACACTCACCACCATGTGGCTATTAAGTACTTGGAATGTGGCTAGTAAAACTGAATGACCAAAAGTTTAATTTTTTGTTAAATTTTAAATAATTTATATCAAAATAGACAAGGCTATGGCTATTGTATTGAAAAATAGTACAGCTCCAGAAAATTCTATATGATACAGATCAGGATGAAATTGACAAAGAAAGATCTTGCCATCCCTTGTGCTGAGAAGTACTATGTTGGTCATCATAACAAGTAGTCATGCCCATTGGAAAATTTCTGTGAGTCTGGGTCTCCTTCATTTGAGGAAATAGGGGACAAAATGGCTAAAATTCCATCTTAGATTTCTTTATATAATTAAATTTGCATTTAATTCCATGTTTTTTCTTTAATTTTCAGTTCCTTGACCATCAGTCTGTTGCCTGCCCCTTCTCGTTAGGTAAGTAAAAGTGGTTTTTTTTACCTTTAAAAAAAAATCGTCAAGTTTGGAATATTTTGGACTTTGTTGGCATATTTTCTAGATGTCTTTGTTATGGTTTCTAGTGCTTCTTTAGTATGCATTAGCTTCTTTCCTGTTTGGAGGTAATGCTGTTGGCCATAGTGGTAAGTGGCCATTCATGAGAAAGTTGAAAAGATCATAGCCCCAGCCACCATGTTTATGTAAAGACTGCCCTTTACTTGACCACAGCTGCTATTTGCAAAACTCTCTGCTCTTCTAAACTATAGCTTATGTTCTTCAGCCAGCCTTCAGCAACAGTTGGGTTTTTGATCTGCTGTCAATCAATGGCAATTGTTTATTCTTTAGTTATTCACCCTTCCGTAGATCCAACAGTTTTTAATTTTAACTTCTAGATCACAGCTTTCATTTATTGACTAAATTTATAATATCCTTTCACTAAGAAATACAAGACTGATAAGTAAATAGGCTAATTTTTTTTTTTTTGCAAAATTTAAGTCTGGTGGGGGGAAGAAATCTAGGATTCACACATTCCATGAGATTTATAGAAGGTGGCATTCTTTTTTAGAAAAGATGGGAAGTTGGTGGGGCAGAGGGAGCTTGATTTCAAATGAAAAAAAAGAGAACATTTATTAAAGACCAAACCAGTCTGCACTGAGTGGATTTAGATAAATATTACTTTGAGCTGCTTGAAAGAGATTTGGGGGCAGTGAAACCAAATAATCAAGTCACTACAAGAGACACCACCCAAGAAATCTGGCAGGGAGTGACAGTCACCTATTATGATAAATAATCATGATCCTTCTGACTGCTTCTCACTCTCTGGTGCACAATGTCCCTTATTTACAACATTATATCTTACTTCACTGACCTAAGGTATTTATTGTGTTGTAATCATCTGCACAGAAAGGCAACTCCAGGGCTCTTTTGCTTGTGTGTGCCTTTCACTAACATTCCTAGAAGCTAGTGGCAAATATATATAGGGGGACAAAATCCTTCCAAGAAGGCTAAGACTAAAGTCAAATGTGACATTTATTTGACAGAGAAAGGAGATTGATTAAACTCTGCAAAGACTGGTGCTATGTGTAATGCATTTATACAACAGGGGTGGGTCCTTTCTGTCCCTGACAAGTCTGGTTATTCCCTGTTCTCAGTGTTGATAGGGTATGTCTGTTGATGCTTTGGAGGATGTCGATGTGCCTGTTCATGGTTACCACTTTATGTCTTCACATCCTTCCCCTCAGTTACCTAGCACTGCATATTTCTAGTCTTCTGACTGGCAAATCATTTTTGTTACAGTTCTTTTGTGTAAAAACAGTTCACATAATAGCTCTGTGTTAGACAAGGCATTAATCCCACATCACCAGGATGAGTCAGCACCATGCACTCCTGCCTGCACGGCTCAGTTATTATGACGTCAGTGCTTGAGGGGAAGGCTCAGACATAAGCAGTATAGGAAACCTGTGTCACCTATTAGAAATCAAAGGGGAGACCTTTGAGATAAAAACGTAATTAAAAAGCTGTCTCTGGCTCATAGGAAAATATGAAACTGACTCTATGCTACATCAACCATCAATCAAGCAGCTTCTAAAGAGATCCTATTTTTCAACCAAAAGATAAGGTGAGGGAAAAGACCCATAGTGAGCTAATAGTCCACTCATGTGCCCATGATCTTGTCCCACCCCTGAGCCAGGTTTTCTGCTTGTTTAGGCTTGTTCCAAATCCTGAGGCTGCCTTTGTATCAGCAGGGTGACAGAGCCTATGACTGTTCTGCTGTCTTCAAGTACCCCACGGACACAGCTGATGCCCCTAAGAATGGGGCCTCAGAGGCCTGTCAAAAGGAAAGGAAAAGTTCCTTGGGAACAGATCAGAACATTATCTCCTCACTCCATCTAGCTTCAAGTGCCTTTTCAATGGCCTCCTCTGGACAGGTGCAGAATCCAGCCTAATTGACCTTCTCTCCTTGGCACTGTGTTTAATCCAGTGCCCCAATCTGGATTTGACCCAGATTTCAATAGGAATTGAATAGCTTCCAGACTTTCCCCCAAGAGTTTTCCATTCCATTACTCTTTAGTAGAAACAAAAAGGATCCTTCATGATGCCTTGATGCCTTGAAGCAGGTGGCACACACTTGTCCTATTTGGGAGATCCAGTTCTTGTAAGTTAGGCCTCTTTACAATCGAACTCAAATACATTCTCAAGACAATACCTTTCAGTACTGAAAACTACATGTTGAAAACGTGATACTTTACTGCCTTAGTGACATTCTCTGTTAAAAAGACATCCCTCCATCACAGCACCCCTCCCTCCCTCTTACTCTCAGCCCAGCCAATCATCAGCCCCTGTGATAACCATCAGAAAGTGCAGTACTGCTGGGATCTCCTGCCTTCATTAGATTGCTAATAGTCTCCTACCATGCTTATAAAAGCTAATACTACTGCTTACCTTAGTTTTGATTAATTATTATTTATAGCTCTTTATTTAGTTTTCAGTCAACAAACATTTACTAGACTCAGTTCTGAGAACTCCAAAATAAATATGAAATGCTCCCTTTTCTTAAAAATCTCATAGTCTGATAGGGAATATAAATAAGTAAATGAAGATTGCCTCATGGTAGGCACTGGAATGAATACAGGTATAAGATGTATAGAGAAGAATGAGAAAAGAATGCTCAACTATATTTGAAAAGGCACCCAAGTTTGTTCTTAAAGTTAAAAAATTAAGAACAGTTAATAAGGTGGATTAAAAAAAGGTGGGGAAAGAAAAAAGGCTCATAATCAAGAAAAAAGCAATAACATTTATGAAGTCAGGAGACATCAGGCAGCCATATTCAGGGGGCTGAGCAGTTTGGTGCTGCTAAAGCATGGGGACTAAAAGAAGAACATGAGAGACAGGGATGGAAAGATGGAAAGTAGGCAAGAGGCAAATCACAGGTCTGTTGTAGGTCCTGCAGAGGAGTCTGGACTTGCTCCTGCAGACTTAGGGAGATCTTAAATAATTTAACCAACTTTGTGTTTTATAAAGAACACTCCAGTGATAGAGATGGCTGATTGAGAATAGAGAAACTAGGTCAAGGTGAAAACAATGGCCTTAGCTGTGCAGTGGGGTCAAGTGGAGAGGAAAGTCTAGTGGGGAGTTGGGTTAGTCAGCTTTTTGTCACTATGACCAAAATATCTGACAAGAACAACTTATAAAAGGAAAAGTTTATTTAGGCTCGTGTTTTTAGAGGTTAAGTTCATGGTCAGCTGATATCATTGCTTAGAACCTGAGATAAGGCAGAACATCATGGTGAAAGGACATGGTAGAGGAAAGCTGCTCAGCTTATAGAAACCAGTAAATAGAAAGAAAGAGAGAGAGGAGTCAGGGGCAAAATATAATCCTCAAATGTATACCCCCAGCATTTTATTTAATCTAACCTTCCTGAAGTTACCATATGTAATCCATTCAAATTATTAATCCATCAAATAGATTAATCCACTGATGAGGATACTATTCAGATAATATAATCATTTCACCTCTGAATGTTCCTGCATTGCTGAACATGGTGCTTTTCAGGGGACATCTCATATCCAAACCCAAACAGAAATACTGACATTTGCATAACTCCAGCATACTTTGGCCTACTTCGTAATCCCTGCCTTTTAGGAGAAAGGCTGTTGTGTGGGGCCAATAAATTTCAGACCAAAACGTATCCTTATGGGAGTTTCACTGGAGAACTCGATTTGAATCTGCCCCTACACTGATCTGTTGCCTACTGGTCCCCAGGGGTGTGTATCTCCTGCCCACAACAGTCATGGGCAAGAAGAAAGGGAGCAGAAAAGAAAATGACATTGACAGTGTCCTGCTTTTGTTCGCCTAAAAATGAAATCATTTCTTAATAATGTCTCCCTAAAGTCAATCAATGTCCCAATTTCCTATCATTTTCCCATTGCTGCCTTTTTCTAAGCAGCATTTCCAAGCCATTGAACTGAATTGCAACTTATGCACAGCCGGGTGTTGAAACAATTCAGTATATTCATTTCTTCTCTCTGAATTAGAGTTCACCATAAGTGTGCTTTTCTCTTGTTCACTTTGGGCTGCCAGGACAATTTAAAGGAAATTTTCAACAGCTTATGTTTCACATACCATGTTCTTTTTTGCAAATGGGAGGATCTGTGTGGGTGTGTTTAAGTCTTCTCTATATTGCTTTCTAGAGAAAGGTTTGAGAAGATGAACAAGATGAGGAGCAGGGACCTATTGAAAGCCCAGGTCCCCCAGTGACCTGAGTGCAGAACGTAGGCTGGTGATCAGATGGTCAATTATGTGTTTGTCAAAACACAGTGGGCTGCGTTCCAGACTGCCAGCTTTGGAGGCCCAGCTTCTGCCAACCAAATGTCATCTGGGAACATGCAACACTGGGCACTGTGAAGGAGTTTGAAATAGACCATGCCACAGCCAACCTACTGCCAGTCTTATAGCACCAATATGGCATGCACAGCCGGGCCCCATGTTTCAGAGCTCAGGAATTCACTGTACTAAATTCAGGAGGTCAGATGGGTTCATGTTTTCAAAGCCTATGTTCTCCGCTTTGAACACTGTGACTTGCTCCTCAGCAATTTCCAGGGGATTTTTCCAGTCACATCTCTGTGGAAACCAGTCTTTTTGTGATGGTTATGAGAGCCTTGTAAATGTCCTGGAGGAGAGGGGGAAAAAATAAACTTGCTCTGACAATGACTGTGATTCCTACAAGGGATTCCAGCTCTTAGGAAATTACATTAAAGGTGCATAGCTTTTAAAATATCAGGAACCACCTTGGCAACTTATAAAAAGCAGAAGGGCTTTGCCTATTTTATAAAGTGATTTGCATATACCTGCATAAATAATGTCCCCACCTGTACTTTTATGCATTTAGGTTGAATAAATTAAATTCAGTGATCTTTAAAATATTCACTGTCTTTCATTGCTCAGACATCATTTTCAGGACCCTTCCTCTTTGTTTGTTTTTTCCCCCTATGACAGTAGTGGCTAATTTAAAAAAAATTATTTTAACTAATTCAGAGAATCTAACTACTCTGCAGACCAACGAGCCAGGAACTTTATCTCTGTCTTTTTGCATTTCTCTTAGTCTTCCAAACTATCCAACCATGGGTTCAAGATATTTTTCATAAGAGAAAGAGGAGTATATTACTAAGGTGAAATCCCAGCACAAGATAGTAACAAGCTCCACTACCTATGTGTATACCCACACTTCCACTGATTAACACCTCAGGGACACAATCACAGTGTTCTCTGGCCATGGCCACAGCCCCTTCAGGAACCATCCAGCTACCAACCCATATCAATTATAACATGGGGCATCATATCACATCCTGTCAGTAGACCAACCTCAACCACATTTATCCTGGAAGATATTATTGAGCATGCTTATTGGAGAGTTAAAACATAAAATATAGGATATTTCCCTTCCATGCTCTAAAGGAACTTAAAACTTAGTCAAGTTATAGTATTGAGTGTTATATGCACATAAGACAATAAATGACTAAGTTCCAAAAGGAATGATGTAGTCTAGGAAATGCTATAGGATTTCATCCTTGAAAGAATCTTGAGGTCTAGAAAATTTCATGTAAATTGTGATTCATCTGGGTCTTGAAAAATGGCTAGAAGGTATGAAAGACAGAGGGTCATCCAGTTAGAGGATCATATTCCAAGTAAAAGTATGCCCCTGAGTGCTGGGATCTTTGAAGGGGTTCATAACTAGCACACTTCTTCCCCACCCAAGTTATGAACCCATTTGAAAATAAGACAAAATAATTCATAGAAAGTAAACCAAATATTTTATAAATGCTGGTTGAAGAGTGTGGCTTAGTGCTACAGGCAAAATGCACCCATGGACACCCTTCCCTTCACTCTGGTCTTTAGGAAACCCCTCCCAAGGAAAATTTGTATCAGCATAGGTGCAACACTTTTTGAGGTCACTAACTTCCACTGTCTGCAGAGAAAAGGAAGAAGACAAAGTATAAACTCCTGCACTTAGGAGTTTTGACAAATCAGTTCTGTCTAATTGAGAAATATGAACCAATAGATGCCTTACAAACAGGATAATTCATCTCCATGGGAAAGTATAAGAAATGAAGCAAGAGTGTTTAAAAATCTTCCTTCTGGACACAAAGAATGAAAAGGATGCATTCTTACCAACACAGATATCTCTACCTGGAAATAAGTGGAGAAATTACTGAGTGAGATCAAAGTGGGAACCTGAGCCAAGAGGCCAGACAAAACTCTCGTCTATCTAAGGGGATGCTCCTATGGTGGTCATAGTGTTTATGCATGATCTCTACTAAGGGGTCCTTTAAAGAGTCTCAAAGTTTCTAGAGACAGAACCTAAAAGAACAGGAAAAAAATAAAGATAATATTAGAAATAAAAATATGAACACTTATATTCTTTTTTTTTTTTTTGGAGGTACCAGGGATTGAATCCAGGGGTGCTTAACCACTGAGCTACATTTGTAGCCTTCCATTTTTTTTTTTTTTTGAGATGGGGGTCTCACTAAGTTTCTGAGGGTGACATTGAACTTAAAATTCTCCTGCTTCCCCTTCCCAAGTTGCTAGGATTACAGGTTTGCACACCTTCACCTAGCTGTACGTGTTCTTAAACTAATAATAATAGGACCTAATATTTCTGAATGTTTTCCTTGCTTTAGATACTGAAGTATAAGTACTTTTAAAACTGTCCTATTAAGCAGATGCTGTTGCTGTTATAGTCCTAGTTATGAGAAAATTGAGATTTTAGCATGTTTGAGTAAATTTTCCAAGAACACTTAATATATAGGTAGAGATAGAACTTGAATGCAAGACTGTTTTTAAAAACCTTGGCCAAATGTCAGTAAACACAAAGTGAGTATCTACCGAATGCTAAAGATAATAGTGAGAGAAGCAAACGTGGTCTACCTCTTCCTGAAACTTACAACCTGGGGAATTTAAGAGAGAGATTAATAAAATGTTCACATAAAATAACTTAAATTCACAAACTGTGCTTTCCACTATGAAATAAAAGAAGCAGATGCTCTAAGAACAAATAGAAGATGGGTATCCAATGGAGTTTAGAAGTTTAGGGGAAGTTTCCCTGAGGAAGTGACATTTGAGCTGACATCTGAAAATAAAAAAGAAGAAATGAGGTTGGAAGTGGGAGAGGATTCCAGGCAGAGGGAACAGTATGGGTGAAGGCCCTGAATACAGCTGGAGAGAAAGAAGGAATCAAGCAGCAGCCCAAGTTGAGGTTAAAGAGATACATAGGATCTGTGATGCTGGCCCCATTGTAGCCATATTAAAGATTTTTATCTTTATCCTAAGGACAATGGGAAACAAACTTATGAAGGAGTGGGCGTGATCAATTTAGTGTTTTAAAATATATACTTTTAGGTCTTGCTAAATTGTTGAAGTTGGCTTCAAACTTTCAATTCTCCTGCCTCAGCTTCCTGAGTCACTGGGATTACAGGCATGTACCACCTGAAAACAACAAATATTTATAGGCAAGAGCCACAATAGGACCCAGGATGCAGCTCAGAGGTAAAGTACTCCTGGGTCAATCCTCAGTACCTGTCCTGACCCCCAAAATACTGTTGAGCGTTTATTCTAGAGAGGTGGCAACATAGCCAAAGCATGTACACCAGTGTTCATAGCAGCTTTATTGGTAGTAGCTCAAAATTGAAAACAACTCAGTTACCTTCAGTGGGTTAATGATTAAGCAAACCACCATACATCCATATTATGGTATTCTTCTCCACACTAATAAGAATGAACTATTGAGGCACACAACAGTGTGGATTAATTACAAGATTATTACACTGAGTTTTTAAAAATCCCAAAATTACAAACTGCCATATATAGCACTCTTGGTATGAAAAATTTTAACAATGTATAACAGATTTCTGGTTGACAGAGTTAGGGGACTGGGGTAGAAGTCAAGGTGACTGGCGATAATAGGGAAGCCACAGATCCTAACAACTTTTCTGTAGTTTGACTTGATGGTGTTCATATGAATCTATACCTGTAATAAAGTTGCACAGAATTTTATACACACACACACACATACACACACTTATGCCTGTGAATATAAAACTGTTGAAATTTGAATAAGGTAAATGGATTATACAAAAGTCACTCTCCTTTTTGTGATATTGTACTGCAGTTAAGTGAGATGTTACCACTAGAAAACAGTAGTTAAAGGGAATAACAGATCTCTTTGTATTGTCTCTTATAATCATATGTTAATCTACATATCTGAAATCAAATGCCATAGACAGAAATAGATCTAACAAGCTTCATTGTGGTGAATGATTTGGAAAGATCAATAGTGGGTATGTGGGCTGGGGTCATGGCTCAATGGTACAGTGCTCTCCTAGCATGTGTGAGGTACTGGGTTCGATCCTCAGCACCACATAAAAGAATAAATAAACAAAATAAAGGTATTTTGTCCATCTATAACTAAAAAAAAAAAGTGAATATGGGAAGACCAGTATGGAAGCTATCATGACCACACAGGAGTCAGATTAGGAACATGACAAAGGAAATAGAAGAAGAAGAAGTGGAACTGAGAGATAATTCAAAAGTAAAATATGCACAACTTTCTTGTGGGTTGTTTCTGGTAGATGGAGGAGAGAGAAGGGCAACTCTGACCCCAGTTTTAAGCTTACAAAACCTTGTGGAGATGGTGACATCTATAGTCATATAAAATATCAAAGGAGGACTAGAGTGGAGGGGAAGATTGTAGGTTCCATTCTTGAGATGTTGAGTCTGAGATGCTTTTGATAGATATAAGTGAGCATATTGAAATAGATGTTAAAATATACACAACTGGAATTCAGAAATAAAATGAAGGCTGGGAAGATAAGTTCAGGGTAGTTAACATGTAGTGGTAAATTAATCTATTGGCATGGATGGCACTGCCAAGGGACAAGGTGTGATTGAGAAGAAGACCCAAACAGAAGCTTGAAGAACTCTCAATATCTAATCATCTGCTAGAGAAAAATGAAATCTGTAAAATACCCTCAAAATAAGGGGTATTTTAGCTGAAATGGTCACAGGAAAAGTAGGAAACAAAGGCACATGAACCAAGAGAAGACAGCATTTGGGGGTCAGCGGTGTCAAGTGCTCTGAGAGGCCAACTAAGTCTAGAAAATGTCCATTGAACATATTAATTTGTAAATTATTGTTGAGGTTAGCCAAAGCTGTTTTGTTGAAGTGGTAGAAGCAGTAACTTGTTTATAATGGATTGAGGAGAGAGTGAGAAGTGAAAAAATAGAGCAGCACACATGGACCAATTTAGAAGTTTTCCTGTGAAGAAAAGGAAAATGAGCTACATAGTGTCTTGAGAGGGGAAGTGAGGTCAAAAGAAAGTTTGAGGAAAAATGGGAACTTTTGACTCTTTAGTTCACTTGTGGGAAGAATTCAATAGAGGAAGAGAGATTCAGTGTACACAAGAGAGAGGAAGACAGGATGATTGGTAGTGGGTGATTCCTGATAAAGCTAGAAAGATGGCATCATAAGTATAAATGGAGGCATAGAAAAATGGGCACCTCTTCCATCCTTACAAGGAAGAAAAATTAAAGAATAGAGGCAGATGCTGGTCTACATGTAGGTTTGGTACTAGCAGGTGATGAGATTTTTCATGTGATAACTCCTAAAGTGCAAGGTCTTGCCAAGAATAAGTGGGGAGGGGAAGATCTGATGAAAATAGTGGTTTAAAATAGCTCTGAGCACAACTGGAGCAGCAAGTTGATCAAAGAAACAGTAGAATTCTCTTTCTTTGGCAGTGTGAAAGGCTCAGGTGAGTCCGGTAGCTTAACACTGATACCCATATGTCCAGCATTTCCAATGTGGAAAATCAGAAGAAATGGGTATTTGAGTTCAAGTTATGATAGAGTTTTACCTAATGTTTGTAAAACAGCATTACAGGTGTAACTGCTGCTGCTGGTTTTTGTTTGTTTGTTTGTTTGTTTTTGTTCTGGTTGAGACTAATATAGAAGGGGAAAGCAGAGCGTGTAAGGGGTCAGTTAAATTCTTCAAGCACATGTTGAGCATTGTTTCTGTGTTTGGTACAGAAAATACTGAAATGAATAAAACACTATCCCTGCCTCAAGTAGCTCCCAGTCTGGGATGGTTTGAAGGCTACCATTTGGTCCAAAAGGCCAGGAACAGTTGGTTAGATAAACTTTGAAAAAAAAAAAACAAGGACACTTGTATTATTCCTTTCTTTCGCCAGCTCCTTTCCCTTCTCTCCCCATCTTATCTCTTCATTGCCCGTCACTGTGTTGCTTTTCCCCAAAAAGACTATTCTTTGCCTTATTGCCAACCAAGCCTCTAATATGCATCATACACATATGAGTGACTATTTTGATTTCTTTCATTATCATTTTGCAAAAAAATATGATCATTTAGGAACAATCAGATCATCAACTTGAAGTGTGGTATGGTGTGAATTTTCCCTAAATGGTAAGAGTTGGTGTCTGACTTTATAGAAAGGTCAGTTATTTAAATGAGGGAAGGATAGAGGAAGAGTAGGTGGGTTACAGAGAAAGGGAAGAAGAAGGAAGGTAAAGTGGAGAAGAAGGGAAAGAAAACTAATTAGAAAGAACTCAGGTAGCAGCAAATCCTTGATATTCAAGGGAACTCCCATTTGAAATAAATATATTAGCCTATGTCCCTAATGGTGATCTATACCATCAGCTTCCACAAACAGCTTCCAGACCTATATTCCTAAGGATTAATTAAGTCCCAGCTGCTGGCAATGTAAGGAAGATGTAAAGAGAACCTAAAGGTGGTGGAAATTCTTAATTTCCCATAGACATCAGATCCTGTAGTCCAGTTTATAAAATAGTAGCTTATAAAGAGGTGGTGGCAGTTACAGTTTTCCTTTATTTAAGCACATTCCATTCTATTAGATTCCCTTAGGAAATGACATTAGGACCATTTGACTCAAAACTAAATTGCAGATACATCTGGGGTAAAATTTGGCAGCTGTTGAGTGATGCAGCTGTATTTTTTTAATATTTACTTCTTTCATGATTCTATAATTCATACTTATTGTAAAATATTAAGAAAGTATAGAGCAAGCCAAAAACATCCACAATTCCACCACATAGAAACTTATTAACAAATTTTTAGATAACTCTCGTCTCTTTTCTAGATAATAACATAATGGAGCATACATTTTGTGTATAAGATTGTGTCCTATTTTTAACTCAATATTGTATAATAAATACTTCCTGGTATAATTATAAACTCTTTGTAAATATCTTGGTAATCTCTGAATAGTATTCTGTCATATAAAATTCCTAGAATTGATCTATGTCCTATAAATATTTAGGTTATTTCCAGTAATTAAACTTTTATATTTTAAAATCCTGTAGAGTAAGAACTACTATACAGCACATCAAATTGTCAAACTTGAAGGAAACTTAAACGAGGCAGTAATGCTACCCACCCAAAAAAAACTGGTCAGGCAATAATAGCATTCTTTAAGAGAGCTACTAATTGTGAAAGACTTTGAAAATCATATTGGAATTCTACCTAAAGCTCTTTTTCCCCTAAAAGTAAAAGTTCTAAATTTTAATTCCAAAAGCTATACATTTAGTTTTCCTTGAAATTGTTACAATGATAGTATGCATAAGAACAAAGGAAAATTCCTTCAAAATCTCACAGCCTAGAGATAAGCACTGTGTATAGTTGGGAAATATATTTGCATACTTCTCTGTTTATCTCTTTTTTTCTCCCTCCTTCTCTTTCTAAAATGAAATAAAAAGGGACCTACTGTTTTATAATCTGCTCTTTTCACTTAACACTGTAATAGCCATTTTTCATATTAATAAATATACATTGGCATCATCTTTACAGCAACATTGTACTCCAGTATATAGATAATATATTGACTTGATCACTTATTGATGGACATTTGGGACACTTAGAACTTTTTTCTTAATAATGCTACAATGACCATCTTTATATATGAAACTTTCCTGTGTGTATTTTAAAAGACATTTACCTGGTTACTTCCTCAGAATAAATTTAAAGTGGTAGAACTACCAACGTAAGATGCAGGCATTGCTAAACCGTCCCCCCAGTAAAGTTGTATCAATTTACATTTCCCCTAGAAAGAAAAGGACTAGCCAGCTCTCCACATCTTTACTAATTCTGTAATTCTCAGTTGTAATTTTTACCATACATATGAATATTTTCATATTGGAAGTATAAAGGTACATTTTCCATGTATATAATCAAAGCCTGAAAACTTAAAGAAAACTATCTTAAACTATATCACATGAAAATAAAAATTGCTATGGCAGAAAATATTTTTTAAACTGGGAAAAATATTTGTGACATACCCCTTATACCTTAGGAGTGGTTATTAAATCAATAATGAAAAGATTAAAATTTTTTTTAAATTTTGTAGTTGTAGATGGACAGCATGACTTTATTTTATTTGTTTATTTTTATGTGGGCTGAGAAGTGAAAAACAGTGCCTCACTCGTGCAAGGCAATCATTCTGCCACTGAGCCATAGCCCCCACCCAAAATTTTATTATTTGTTACTAGTATTTTCAGTTATTTGTAGATTTCTGTTATTTTGATTATTAAATCTATCATTTTAAAATAATTTTAATTGTTAGTGTCATTTTAAATGAGTTTATTAATACAAATTTTTAAAATAAAAACTTGGAAAGAACACTTTAGCAATCTAACAAGCACCAGGTTGCTTAGTCACATTCTTTACTGCAAAAACAGTGTTCCCTTAAGTCCTATAAGACCATCTCAGGCTCTGCTTCTAATGTTCTATGGCCACAACCACTCTCACTGCCCTCCCCTGGAGTGTTGTGAGGAGCAATGTGCTGGTGGAGGCACCAATGGAATTTCTGGGTAAGGGTAGTTTGTGCTTCTTGGTTACGTATGGTTATGTTTATCTGGTGTCACCATCCTCCAAACAAGCAGGTGAATTGTTCACTCATGTGTATGTAAAAATGCTTATTCCCACTCTGCCATCAGACTCCAGAATCAGTAAATTACCAGGAAGAGAAAAATACGCACTGGCAACTCTGCCTGATTCCTGTCTCCAACGCAGAATTGACGCTATTCTTCTAGCAGATGTAGATAGAGATTTCTGAATGTTCTCATAAATAAAGTGCTAGAGGCCATGTCATCAGTGTCCTCCACCTCCCCCCACCAACTCCCATGTGTATTACTACATACTTAATGAAATAGAATATTTTTCAGCAACTTCAGGGAAAGTGAAAGACACTAGAGAAACAGAAATGCCGCACTGACAGCATCACCCTAGCATTCACAGGACAAACTGTGACAGGGCATCTTCCTTGTGTTTTAGGAAGCGAGCATCTGGGCTCTCAGAGTCATTTCTCTGAGTTTTTCAAAGGGATAGGAGCTGTTGAACAAAGCTGTTCATAATAGTAATTGAAGCATTCCTTTAGCACAAGAAGTTCAGTTGCTGATGATAAGGGGTGGAATGAGTCTCGGGGCATTCTTTCCCCCTTTTGGTAGAAAATTATTTAGGAAAATATATATATGAAAGTGTACACCTTAATTCCTAAAATAGTGTCCAGAAAAGAAGCAGAAGAGAAGCAAACATGTCAAAGATTTGTGGCAAAACCTTCAGGCCAACCTCAGGCTGGTGAGAATGGTAGGAGCCAAGCTTAGCAAGTGACTTGTTCTCCACCTGAGCAGTCAAATGCCCTATGAGGTAGGTCTGAGGATATGGTCAGGAGCCAGGCTTTAGTGCTGCTAGTGGTACTGCTAGAGACCATAAGGCTGGCTCAAGATACATAGGGCTCCAAGTGCTGAATGTCTCACTTCTTAATGATGCCCTTGGAAACTTTACATATTTTGTATGTGCTTCTATAACATAGCTGATATTCATAGGCCAAATAGGAACACAGGAGAGATGATAAATGTTGAGTGTTAATAACATTATGAGTGCTCTTTTTGCACATTTCTTTTTCTTCCTTAAACATGATTACTGTTCAAAGCTGTGTGTGTGTGTGTGTGTGTGTGTGTGTGTGTGTGAGAGAGAGAGAGAGAGAGAGAGAGAGAGAGAGAGAGAGAGAGAGATCCCATATACAAGCAATCTACATATTCACAAAGTAATTCTACTAAGGCCAAGTTGTATAAGAAGTCTTTATACTGATAAAATTAAGATCTTAGATTCATTAGGTTCTTATTTTATATACTCTTCATCATTCCTTCTAGTGTAGAATATTAAATACAAATTAGGCAATAGGCATACCTTACTTTACCCTTACCACAGAGACACTTCCAGATTTATTTAGAAGAGGCCTTCTGGCCTTTTACATTGTGGAAAAATAAAATGGGGTCTACCTTATTCTTCCTCATAAGTTTCAAGGCTTACTGGTAAAAAGAAAATAATTATCACCTCTAATTTATAATTGGCTCTATATTTGGGGTAAAAGAAGCACATATCTCATGAAAGAATATGAGTAAAAGATATGCCTAAATTTTTTATTAGTGTCCTTCTGTCAGTTGTTACAAGCTGACAAAGGGCACATGAAGAGAAGTAATAAGAAGTCTACAGTCACAATGATTTTCTGAAATTTCCCCCCCTGCTTTTATCCATCACTGCTGAGCTTGAATAATGTCTACTACATTGGTCCTTTACCAATAGCTTCCAAGTATTTCTCTTCCAGTCTTATAACTATTACTTTCTACTGAAGATTAGAATCTTAACACTGTTCAGCTTTTCTAATATGCATGAAGCATCTGTTGACAGGGTGTCTATATACTACCTATCCATCTACTTAAAAGAACCAATTGCTTTATCATCTTAATACTATCAATCATTAGAATAGGTACTTAGGCCAGTCACTTTACAGGAAGTTGTTTCTTTGCCATTCCATCCCAAATCTCTGCTACACCCAGCAAGAGAATTTCAGACACATAGGCTAATATCCAGAAATCTGCTTCACAGAGCTGAATCCAAGTTCAGGATCTAAGAGAACTCTTATTGACTACTGTTATTTGGAGTTGTTCCCTTTATCCAATCAACAAGAATAATTCCTTTTGAGCCATTTTAATGTTGGATCCTGGCTTATTCCTCCTTATAGAATGTGAGGAGGGTTACATTTAAATTCCAGATAAATACTTTTATCTAGTGTCTTAGTCTGTTTTTGCTACTATAACAAAATAACTGAGACTGAGTAATTCACAATCAGAAATTTATTTTTTTTAAGAGAGAAAGAAAGAGAGAGAATTTTTAATATTTATTTTTCAGTTTTCGGTGGACACAACATCTTTATTTTATTTTTATGTGGTGCTGAGGATGGAACCCAGCGCCTCGCGCATGCCAGGCGAGCGCGTTACCGCTTGAGCCATATCCCCAGCCCAAGAAATTTATTTTTTAATGTTCTGGAGGCTAGGAAATTCAAGATCAAGTCACCAGCAAGTTCAGTGTCTGATGTAGCTTGTTTGTTTCCAAGATGGTACCTCTTGCTATGTCCTCCCAAGATGGAAGAGGTGAATGCTATATCCTCATGTGGCATAAAGTAGAGACACAAAAGGAAGGGAGGCAGATCCCTCTCACTTCTTTCATAAGCATGCCAATCAATTCATGAGGGTTCTTCTCTCATGCCTTAATTACCTCCTGATTGCCCCACCTCTTAATGCTATTACATTGGCTATTAAGTTTCAATATATGAGTTCAGGCAGACATGTGAGACCATAGCACAAAGTAAGAAATGAATTTATAATTTTTAATTCTTGTAATAAAATAATCTTTCATTACGTTCTTCCATCTCTCTTTTCTGCTCTGGTAACAAGACAGAGAGAGGGGTATTCTTTAGAGGAGAAACAGGAGCTCTATATGGTAACCCCCCAAATGGATATAAACTTTGAAATAGAAAAAGATGCAAATAGAAGCCAGAAAAACAACTGAGAACTGTGTGTACCTTAACTGCATCAGTCACCCTAAAATGAATTAGGCATCAGTTAAGATGGAATCAAAAACATGCACGCCAATTATTTATCTATTTTAAGATTGTTTAAGGTTTCATTTTCTTTTAACTTTAGTAAAATTACTTTTGTAAAAATAACTTGGTCTAAGAAGAAAGATTTCCCCACACCACAATCAGATTATTATATGGGAATGATTTATGGATGCCTTGTCTGACCACACTGATATGTAGACTGCCTGGGGACCAGGGAAACAGACTAAGTAACCCAGGAGGTGTGGAGTCAGGGCCAGCTGTGTACATGAGTCTTTGCCCTCTTCCAAAAGCTATCCAAGTTTAGTCATTTATTTCCTTTCTCAACAACAGGCATTAGTAAATATAAAGATAAAAATTCCTTTTAAGAGCTCCTGATATTATTATAGAGGGATTATCCCTAGGTCAGATTTGGTCCAGGACCTCAAAGAACCACGCTTGAACACACATGCAGCCACATAGGAATACCCACATACAGTCTGTTAGTATGGATTTTCCCCCTGCCTATTAGATGCATTAAAAATCTCTTTTAATGGGGCCTGTCTGCATTTTGACAGAAATATTTCTGGAGCTCTCCTGGTTTCCACAACATTTGCTGGGTGCACATTTAATATGTTTTAGCTTTACTGCCTAAAGATGGAATCAGGGACATCTACCTGCACATGACAGTGCTTTGGCTCTTGCAGTTGCAGAACTTAATGTATGTATCAGTAATGAAAATCTTAATTAAGAAAGCTGCATCATTGTCCAGGAACACTCATTTTTCTCCCCCTGCAAAGCCCTTTGTGTATTGCAGTATATACCTGGTCCAGACAGACAGAGCCCTCGAAGAGCTTGTCTGGCAGATCTTCTCTTGATTATTAACAGCTAGCAAATGACAAAGTCTCGCTCTCCTTTTGTCTTGAAGCCTAGGCTTGGAACAGAAGAGCACACAATGTACTGTAGGGTTTGTTTGTGTTTTTTTAAACTTGCCTTTATTACGTTGGTGGGTTTGAAAATCCGACAGTGTTGATCAAAACTAATTTAGGTTACTTAGAGTTGCCAAAACACTAGCAGATGCATATTTACACATATACTCTCAGAGAAATGTAATTTTCCATATAGAAACTATGCAAAAGTATAAGGAGAAATGGTTTTAAGTTGTCTGTTTATGTTTCTGGTACCTTTGCCCTCCAGAGCTGAAGACTACAATATCCCCCATTTAAGTGACCTTAGTAGTTATTTGTTTCCCTGTGCCAATGTGCATGTGCCAATTTGTCATCTGTGGAGACAGTAAGAAGCTTTGGAAGATGGAATAACTTTATGCAGACAACTAACTGTACTCATAAAAATGGAAAGAGTTATTAAGCTCTTTTGAAAAGGTGGCCTACAATCATGTTTATGAAACAATGCCCAATTGTAACATTTTAATACTGTCCAAATCATAATCTGTAAAATAAAAAGTTCAAGCATTTAAAATTCTCTTCAAACAGCCTGAAAATATTTAACTCTTAGAAAATAGAAACTCCTCCTATTACTTCTGTGACTTTGACACATGTCCTACATTGTGATGAGAGTCTCATATTCTTACTTACTTGGATATCATTCAATATTCTAGATTTTCTAAGTTTCTGTTTTTCACTGTTAGTTATTTTCTGGAAAAGCCATGTAAATAATTGAGTGGGGCTTCAGCATACAATTATATAACACTGTCCAGTGGAATAGAACCCATCCACCTAAATATGGTCAGTAATGAATATTTAGAACCTCTCTTCTTCATGGTACATACACAATGTCCACCTAGGCAAGAGCAGCCATACTGTCTCAGATGGAACTTACAGGTTGGTCGTTAACTCTGCTTCTTAGAACTTCAAGTGATGAGGTGCATTAACTTTCCTTTATTATAATTATTCAATCACATTGTCCATATAAATTAATGAGGTTCACTGTGGCATTTCCATACACTGTATTATAGCATATTTATTTTTAAAATCACCATAATGTAAGTGATGGTCAGTTTTCCATATTTCTAGATCAAGATAAATTTTGTGCAAATATTCTCTCTATTATGAAAGATGTGAGGAACTCCATATTATAGAAAGATTATTTTCAAGTAGTCTGGCATTAAAATTTCATGGTTGCCTTCATAATATGTTTAATTAAGCTTAAATATGAAAAGTAAATAAAATATTTACAGTTCTATACTAGGACCACAATAAAGGGTTAAAAAATATGCTATCAGGGCTCTTGGTAGCTCCATAGAAAACCTGAACAGGTTATTGTACTATGAAGGCTTTTTTTCCTTTTCAAGACCAATGCTGTCATAAATCCTAAAACAATGCTATAATAATTAGACTAGATGTGTGTTGCAGTTTTATGAGGCATATAGTATAATCTCAATAAATATTTGAAGAATTATAAATTATAAAAGAATAAGAAAAGAATGAATTGTGTTGGCATTTCAAAGATCAAAGCAAAAAGTAGGCACTCTTTTCTTGATTTTGAAAACTCCTTCTAATATTTAGAAGTCTACTGGATTTCTAGATGTTGCTCTTCAACTTTCCAAATAGTAAACTACTCATAGAATTGTGTAAACTCTGAAGATCTAAAATTTGGGTAAAGTTACTTTCTGCCTCTGGAACACATACACATTTATGTGAATGGACACTCGATCACAAAATAAAATATACTTTCTACTGTGGGTTATGATAAAGATGGATGAAAACAAAAAAAATTGTAGATCAAGATAGGATCTTCTTCCACTTAGTATCTCTACAATTGGCTTAAAATTGTTTTGCTTTTGTTGTTGTTGTTGTTGTTTTTCCCAGTGCTGGAGTTTGAATACAAGGCCTCACACATTCTAAGCTAGCACTCTACCACTGAACTACATTTCTAACCCCAATTTTCTTAAAATTGAAAATGACTTAACCCATTATAAATGGCAGGCCTTCTAATGACTTATCCTCCTCTCTCTTTACTGATGTGTTTTTGGGGTTTTTTTGTTTTGTTTTTCAGTACTGTTATTGAATTCAGAGTTGCTCTAGGACTGAGCTAGTGCCTAACCGTTTTATTTTTTATTTTGAGACAAGGTTTCATGAAGTTACTGAGACTGGTCTTGAACTTGTGATATTCCTGCCTCAGCATCCTGAGTTACTGGGATTACAGGCATGTGCTACCATGGCTCTCATTTTTGTGCTTGAAGTATCAGATGTTGTATCAGCTTTGGCCCAGTCCACAAGCCAAAGAATCAAGCAGGCTTAGGGCAAAGAAGTGTCTTGCAACTAGAATTAAAGGTCTTTAGGAAGCATATTAGCTGACTAAAGGATGCTCTTTAGTTCAAACCTGGCCACCCTTTGCTCTCTCATGGAAATACATCCACTAGCAGTGTCACAAGTGATCCTTTCAGCAAATGTGTGCATTAGTGATCCTCCAGAGCATCATATTTATGTTAGTGCTTAATAAGACATTCATAAAGCAACATGTAGTTTTTTATATTTAAATGCCTGTGACTTCCTTCAAAAGCAAGCACCTTTAAACAGAGTAATAGCATTTCTCTATATGCAAACCTCTGTACATAAAAAGGTTTACATTTTAAAACAAACATGTTTTTGAGTTTTATCCAAATTCCAAAAAAGCATCTGAAAAATTTAACAGCTGAAAAACACTTTCTCCTTGCTGGGAAAACTTAAACCTTGCTAGGCTTTATGCAACTTAAAAAAAAAAAATCACTTCTGTGCTGAGAACTAGCATGAGAAATCTCAGCATGAAAGGTTGTTGGAATTTTTTTTTTTTCTCTTCATAGAGCTAAAACCAATCGTGGGTTTTAGAGTGATACCACAATATACATATGCTTTGTCAGGAACAAAGGATTTTTCATCAAACCTAATTTCAAGGGCATCTTCAACAAAAATTAGGGGGGAAGATAAAGGCTACTTAAGCGGTGATCCAGTGTCTGAAAGCAAAAGTTGAGGACATCATTGTATCATCAAGGTCTGGAATAACAGCTAACCCTGAGCTGGTTGTCATAATTTGAAAAGCCTACGGGTATTTGTTTTATTATTGTCTCACTTAGTCCTTACTTAGCTGAGAGTGTCTCACAAGGGAAGTGCTGCTCTGAGACAGTGTCCTGGACTTTGTTTTCTATTTGTTTCAGCACTTCAATAAATGGTCTGTTACCTGCCATTATGACCTGCGTGCATTTACTGAGCAGTTTTTCAAATCAAAACAAAATTATGTGGTTGTGTTTCTAGAAAGCTGAACCATTTTCAAGATAGTATGGAATTAGAAACACACATAAACACATCCACGCAGCTGGATGTTTGTACTGGTCACATATGCTCAGGCATATTGGGGAAAATAAGAAGAAAATAGGTTGGACAGTACAAATAGAAGGATATAACTTGTTCACACATTTACAACCTGTGCTCCCAACAGGGTATACATGTGGAAATGACTTTGTAAAGAAGACCCACCTGTGTGTGTCTACACACAAGCATGTTCCTCTTAACACTCTCCTGGGGACAGAGGACACAAAGCAATTTTTAAAATATCATTCTAACTACTCTGACAGTGTAATGGTATGGGTAGTGACTTAGGGGGTCATAGATGAGAGCAGAGGCAATGGCTTACCTCTGGTATTGATGTGGTAACTTTTTATAGGTCCTTCCTTGAAGACAGCTTTAGATATTTCAAGACCTCTTAGAAAAAATTTTCAGCACCTTCTGTGCTCCAAATTGAGTCAGTTTGCCTCATGTTTCAGTATAACTGAGTAACCGGCTGGCAAATTCCCTGCTTTTCTATTCACCAATAACCAAAATAGAACTCACAAAAACTCCTTCCTTCTAGCCCCTTTTCAAGAAACATCCCACTGTGCCACCCCATCACCACCACCACCACCACCAGGGAGGAGCAGACCAAAAAAAAAAAAAAAAAAAAAACCCAACAAGTAAATAAAGCCAGCCCTGAAAGACAAATTCCCAGCTGTACCTCTAGCGCTTTGCTCAGTACTGTGAGCTTGCTAGAGCTGGCACATTTTTTATAATACAGATGCATAAATGAACTGTCTGAGGCAGAGGAATTGCAGCCTCCCCTTTTGGTGTTTCCTGACTGTCTTGGTCGTAAGTATATTGCACAGGAGTAGCCTCCCAACCCCAGAATAAAAGACTTAATTTGCCATCTGACCATATATTTTTTTAATTGTGGCCTTCTGTGACTTCGTTTTTCGTAAAGTTTGTGGAAAACTATCATTTTCAGACTTTCTTAGCATTCTTCCAAATACAGACTTCCAGAGTCTGTCTTACTCTCACACATATACACATGCATACACATTTACAGACTACATCTTTTTAAGTGAAATATGTAAATCTAGACCTCTTCTTTAAAGGTTTTCTAAAATGTGGGGGTTGGCTGTGTTTAGTAATGAATTCTTTCACAATAGGCATAAAATAATCAAACCAGATATATATCATTGTTCAAAGTCAATATGATACTAATCTTCCTGAACCATGAGATATGTATTTTTAAAGGGCAAGCTTATTTTATGGAGTACCCCTTTTTCTTCTGAAAAAATTATTTTCTATCATGAAAAAGTTTAATGAATAATACTGATTAAATTTAAAAAAGGAAAAGGATGCTCCAAAGGTCCAGATAAACATCCAAACTTGAGCCAAACTTTGGTTGAAAATTTAAATCTGCTTCTTAGGGATAAATATTAGGTAGACTGAAGTCTATGTCAAGGAGTACAATTTACAAGGCTCTTTCCAGTTGCTCAGGGATGAATCCCAGAAATTCAGACCTGCATTTGAGAATAGGATCTGCTTATTCCTCTGTTCTTTGGGGCAAATTAGTTCATTTTAAGCCACAGTTTCCTACGCTGTTTACATTTTTAAAAATGAATAGTAACTCTGATGACAGTGCTCCTTGATTGAAGTAGTGAATGTAAACTTTTCTAGCATTAGTAGTATCCTTGGAATCAGTGCTTAATCTGGAGATAAAGATGAGGCATGCTTAAGTATGTTATTTCTGGCATGTTTTGTTTATATGTGATGTTTCTATATAACTACAACACATGTAATTACACAAACAGCAGTTATTTTGCTTCTTCAAAGTGACATTTATTGTGCACTGACAATGTGCCAGGCAGTGTGGAAAGCACTCAGTGAACAGGATTTCATCAAGTCCTTATAAAAGTCCTGTACCTTGCCATTAATATGCCCTTTTTTCAGATGAAGGGACTGAAGCCAAGACAGCATGAGCAGTTTGCCCACAGTTAGATAAGTAGGTACAAATGGGATCACACTTTGAATCAGGGAGTCTAGTCCTCAACAATAACAGAAGAAAATAATTACAAATAAATAAACAAAAAAAACATTGTATGCAAGATGTTTATCATAGATACATATTTTTCACCTTTTTGTTGCAGACATTTCAAACATACACAAAAGCAGAAACAATATCATAGTGAACCCTCATGAGTTCCTCACTGTGCTTTAACAATTATTACTGCTCATGGCAAATCCTATTACATATATTTGTATTATAAAATTGAAAATGTTAGATGCTCAATTTCAGGGGACTGCCTAAGTATAGTATAACATCCATTAGATATAATTTGGGGGACATTAAAATGTTTATGAAGATCTTATAATAGCATAGATAATTTACATTACATATTAAATTAAAAGAAAACATACATGACTATGCATATGGTATAATCATAGCCAGTTTCTAAATATAAGAGACTATGAATCTTAGAAATATAGGAATTTTAGTTTTTGTTTTACTACTTTCCTGTATTCTCTAAATTGCATATCATAAGCATATTTTACTGGGAAAAAATAATAATTCCCTAATATTTGGAAAAATATATATGAAAGGGAAACTTACTTACCTGACTTTTTCATGGAAATCAGTTTTACATAAAATTCTTTTATTATCTCTTCTTAACTATCAAGAGATATTTTCATCTTATTAATTTTAAGTTTTGATATGCATATATTAAATTTGTATGCATATCTAGTTGTTGTTGTTGTTGTTGTTTTTTACTATCCTGCAAACTTCTCTGACTGACTTAGGGTCATCATCTTGAATTACAATTGCTTTGTGTTTCTGCTGCTGCTGATAGGGGTGTGGAAGTATAAAAATAGTCCGATATATTTGAATATTATTTTGTGGTTTCCAAGCTGTTCCATGTGGCATTAACCATTTGGTCCTTATTCTATAAGATTATTTGCTTCTGTGCTTATTTACCACTTAACTGCTATAATATTTTTAGTTCTCATATCTTCTTTTTATAGTTTTCATTTCTCTTCTTTAGCTATCAAGTTACTTCTTGTTGTGCAAGAATCTAAACTCCTCATTCCTTCTCTGATGCTTACTTCTAATCTGCTTTGGGCAAGGACAGGAAACAACACCTATGTTTTGGTTGTGTATAAAGTGCATGCATTAACTCATTCCCTTGACAAATACTTGCAAGCAGTGTAGCTGTGTATTTACTCAGCACTGGGGGGAGTGGGGGGGATACAGGTAAATAAGACACAAATCCTGTCCTCAAAGAAGTTTTAATCTAGCAAGAGAGCTTGAATCTGTGCCTGCTTTGCTAGAATCTACAATAGAAAGTGATACATGCTCCATAAAAGAAGTACAAATAAAGTATTCTTGGAGTTCAGAGGAGGGCTGAGGGCTCCACAGAAGAGGTGACACTGAATTTGGACCTTAAAAGGCAAGGAGGATTTGAGCACACAAAGATAAAAGAGAAGCACATTTCTTAAACCTTAAGCAAAGCCTGGAAGAATCAAAGGGTAAAGAATCTGCAAAGAAGTAGTTGAGTTTAACTAGAGCATGGAGTGTGGGAAGGTGAGTAGTGGGAAATAAAGTGGTTAAAGTAGATTGGGACCAGAAAGGGAAAGGACTTGATTACCAGGTCAAGGAATTTGGATTTCATGCAGTAGACAATGGGGAGCTATTGGAAGTTTTTAGTGGGAGAGTAACATAATCAGAGCTGTGCCTCCAAAAGATTAATCTGGAAACAGTGAATAAAATGGATTGGAGTCGCAAAAGACCAGGGGACACAAGATCATGTAGGGACTACACAATGGTCCAGGTAAAAGGCAATGAGGACCCTAACTAGGGCAGGGGCAGAGGGACTGAATAGATGGTGAACTGATTTATGATGCATGGGAGAAGAGTATTAATCCATTATATTTTGGGAGCAAGGGAGAGGAAGGCACCAAAGACATCTTCATGTTTTGAACCTGAGTGGAGCCATAAACAGAAACATAGGGCAGCAGAGGAGGAGCAGGTTTGGGAGGGGAAAGCACCAGTTTAATTTTGAACTCACTGAGTGAAGATGCTGACTGGGTACTTGGAAAAGGCCCATTGGGCTTTTGCAGACCTGAGACTACAGTGCAATAGAAAGGCCAGGCTTGGAGATGAAGATTTTTTAGTTGTCTCTGTCTCATTGAACAGAGGCAAGAGGCAGATCTCATCAAAGTAACTTTCAGGATTTATGGGTGGCCTAGTTGATGCCTGTTTTGGCTCTTTATAATCCCCCCACCCCCTCCCCATTCTTAGCAGAAAGAAATGCCACACAAGTGGCTTTCAGGCAAGAGAAGCATTGTTTCATACAAACACAAAATATATTCTAATATAACTTAGAATATAGCTAATGGTATCAATTTCACATTATATATAGTCCCTGTTTTCCCATAAAATATATTCCTACATGACCTTAGAAAATTCACCCTGCCTCTTGCCTTTCTGGTTCTTAGATCTATAGTCAGAGAAATAAAGAAGTCCACTAAAATCCTGGACACCATAACTGGCTACAAACAGCAGACCAACTTTGAGCCAGGATCACTTGGGGGAGAAGAAGAGGATCGTGATTAGGGAACCTGTATTTTTTAAAACTCCCTATATGATTCTGACACAGAACCTATGTTGGAAACCACTGGGCTACATAGCCTCTTCAGTTCATTTTATTCTGTCTCTTACATTCTAAAGTTATATCAATATTTAGACAAATGTGCATTTTTCCACAACTTATCAGTGAGAAAACATATCCAAAATGCAAATTTACTGTCAAATCCAGTTGATTTATAACAAAATACTCCCCCTCTCCCCTTTAGGTTAAAAGGATGATCTATATATTTAAAGCATATTTGAAAAGCACTATAATTTAGAAACCTCCTGTGATGTTATAAAATGTGAGAAAGCTGTTGGAGTAGCGTGGAAGGAGAAGGCAGTCGAGGAGGTGGAACACATGCACATGTCCTCTTTCCCAGTCGTACCCAGAAACATCCACAACCATGTGTGCCTGTGCTCTACAGTTTATTGCAGTGTCCTTGTGCTGCTTCTGATTGTACCTCTCACATTTTATATATCAATATTTCAGAAGAACTTCTGTGTGAACCCAGCATAGGTCTAGAGTGGAATAAAAGATCCCATTAAGATTCCAGTAGGGCAGATCAGCTTTTTCTAAAGAAAGATCATCTTTAACACACCCTGTTTGTTTTGTTCAGTTTCCATCATACATTTCCTAATTTAACTTTTACATAGCTTTCATGAGACAGCAGTCCTTCGACATTCAATATTCATAGAATGTGCTTTCTGAAGACCCTGCAGAATCTAGAGTATGCTGGACTGGAGGGAAGGTGAGGATTGAGGTATTTTTTCTTTCTCCCTTCTTTCCAGTGATGATGCAGTGTGGACAATTTGGACAAATTGGACTGGATTAACCTAGACTGTAAAGATAGGTTAGAATTTGAGAAATCTGAAAGTTACCAACTTCCAAAATAATTTGATATCCTGTTTGCTCAACAAGTTTTTATTGAGGAGGTACCATGAGTAGAAAATTCTGCTCATTTTTTAATTCGGGGTTTAGAAGCCAATTGTAGTGGTACTACCAATTTCTAGACATAAGTGCTGAATAGGACTAAGGTAATCATGTTAGTTTAGTTAGTTCACCTTTAGTTAGCCCTTAATGGTATTTTCACTGAATTATATTTGGCACCCTCCCATTATCTAAGGAAACCCTGCCCTCATCCTCATTTGTATTACCCCATCACCCATCTTTCAGTCTTCAACTCCACAGTTATCCATTTCCTTTCCCCAGTCAAACTGTGGATTTTTTACTTTAATTGCATTCAGTTAGGTGGTCTGGTAACCTCATTAAAGTAATTTATTCCCATGTGTGAATGAGGTTTTACCTTCTTGGAGAAATTTATATTTTAAAAATGTATCTTGCTAGACAACCATGTTTTTCCCCTTTCAGTTAATGAATGACTTGTGAAAGAGATGCTTTTTAGCTGGGCTCTCAGACAAATCCACTTTGTCCTGGTCTCCTAACACTCAAAACTATATTTACAGTTGTAAAAGAGAAAAACATGAAATCAGCCAAGCATCCCTCTATCTAGCACTCCTACATATTTTCACTTCTTCCTCTCCCTCTCTCTTACCATCCCCTTCTCAGCTCTATGTCCCTGATATGCATGTAACACAGCACGCCTATGTACCATACACCTGACTGCTTCCTCCATCCTGGTCCCACCACCTTAGTTCTAATCTGTTCCCATTCTAGTTCCTAAGTCTTGGATGCATCTTCCATTTATAATCTTAATACTGCTCTTTGAATTGATCTCTTTAGATTTTGTTCCCATAGTTTGGAGATAGTTTAATAAAACAGAGGAAGCATAAGCCATCTCCATAGATGCCATTACTAGGCATGTGACCTTGGGCCAGTTATTTGTCATCTCTAAGTGTCTGATTTCTAATATGTAAAATGGGAGTATTGTGAAATTAAATATGATACATAAACAGGATCAGGAACATTTCATTAAGAGTTCAACACATATAAACTATAATTGCTACTATTTCTTATTATCTCCCCTTCCCTCAATGACTTTGATTTGGATTCCCTCTATTGGTTCTACAGAATTAAGAGGACAATAATTTGAGTGTGTGCTGGTCAGGACTAATTTTCTGGATGTGACCTTTGCAGCTGCATTTGATATACAAAGTAGGTAATGACAGAGACCGCATATCTTCTGAACAAAGACTTAGAAGACAATTTTATAAATACAAGCAGATTTGTGGGGATAATAAAAGGTAAGATTTGAAACCATGTCTGTTCCAGGAAATCAGAGGCTTATGGCTCCTGTACCTATTCTTAGAATGCAAATTCTCTATACTGGACAAAGATGAATTTCACAGTCACAAGGCAACGCTAAATATAATTAAGAATATGATCTCTCTGATAACTCATTGTACTAAGAAAGCACGGTCGATTACACAGAGAAAAGTTGTCTCCATTTCAGGGAGGTGTTTTTCCCTGCTAAAGGAAACAACAGAGACTTTGAAGTTATCTGGTTTGTATGCAAACACCACTTAAAATCCATGGATAAAAAGGTTCTAGCTTAATTGCCTTGGTCGAATTATTTAATTTATCTGAGTCTTAGTTTCCTTATCAGTAACAGATTAATGATACTCACCTTGCAGACATATTATGTAGATTAGAAATTATGTATAAAAGAGTAGCATAATGTTTGGTCTAAATAAATGTATTTCCTGGAAGTCTAGAGCCAAGTTTCTCTTCAAGATGAAAAAAGGAACTAAAATTATGCCCATTTTCCACATATAACCAAGCTCTATAATTTAAAAACAAACAAAAGCCTATCTAATCACTATAGAACATGGAAATAAACATTTTCCACTTTTGCCATTTTAATCCCAATTTGTCTAGTAAATATATGCAGATAGGCAGGTCGGATGTAAATCAAATACTTTTTTCAACATCGTTAAAGAGAGAGTTTTGAAAGGATTCCTAATGTGCTTTAGCAGTATAGAAGTGTCTTTTGTTATTATGTAAGGGAAACATAGGGTAATCTGAGGCTGTGTCATTAAAAAAAGCCATAAGAAATGATCACCTCACATTTTATGAAGAACTACAGAGGCATTTACTAAAACCTCACTAAATAGATGCCCTATTTCAAAATATTCAATTCTGAATTTCCAAGTAGAAATATTGCTTCCATTGAAATAAATCTTGAGCATTTTAGATAAGTTGAGAAATTATGTGCTGAGTGTTTTTTGTTTCTTATTTCTAATGAATCAGTAATTTTGACCTTCGTTCCATATGCCTCTTTAATTTATGGTGAATAAAGTAATAGATTTTTCAAAAATTAATACATATTCTCAAGCCACTAAGTTTCCAAATTATGATATTTCCAATGGCAAATGAAATAACATGCTGTCCATGCAGTTAGTGATTTGAGGCAATTTGAACATCATGATAAGAGGGGGGGAATTACAAGCAGTGTTATAATTAAAGGTCTGTTGATTCTTCAGTTTAAATGCCATTGTTGAAAGATTTTTCACTCAGATGTCAAAGTCTGTGGCCAGCCAAAACTTGGCATGCTAGAACTCAGCCCAGGGAAACATTGTGTTCTACAGATTTAAAAACCAAAATCTGTTAAGAACAGAAATGTTGGGCTTGGGCTGATTTCTCATGAATCAGAACCAGTACATAGCCAAATACCACCTCCTCTTTATGAAAGGAAGTAGTGCAGGTGGGTGCTAATGGGAAATGTTTGTTCAGATGGAAAATGAAGGGAAATTATCATTAGATGTCAACATGCAGTACAGTAGGTTAAAGTTTTATATCATTAAAGCATGTTTGAGAAGTCCAAAACACTTTAGAAGCCTATTCTAGTTACTTCTTTTAGTTAGTATTAAGTAGGAAGCAATATTTACCCATTTTCCAAGATTTGTGCGTTGACATTCAGTTTCTCATATCGAGTTCCTTGCTAATACGAAAATTTGCGTAGCAAACTACTGAGCATACTTAGTATGAAATTTATTAATTTTGTATATGAATATATTTTTCTGATATTTCCTTACTATATCACTTTTTTGGCTTTTTTCTTATATGTATGTATATTTTTTCTCCTACAAAATAGAAATCTTGCTATATACATTGTTCCCAAATGCCATGTTTTCCTTTCTTAAATGTGAAGGTTATAAATAAGTGGCCTGTGTGCTGCAACTAGCTAGCTCATAGAATGATGTATTTATTTACTGTTTGTAATATAATTTTAAATAATCTGAGCCAGATTTTTTTAAAGAAAGAAATTTCACACACACACACACAAAAAAAAAAAAATCCAGATTTTTCTGGCTCCTCTCAAACATTGGCGATCTGACAACTTTGGACCTGCATCCTTCAGTGGCACCAGTACTAGAACCGTGTAGCAGCTGCTCCCTTCAGACAAACCATGTTCTCTTCAGCTTGACAACTCCCCTATCACCCCACATTTTATGCTACACGACTAGACTCATTTACTCTACCACCATGGCTAAGGCGACATTTGATTTCTCTTTTTTTGCTTGTGGTAGTTGTTTTACATTCCCTTGCTTCCTTGCTTGTCTTATTGTTAAAGTTTCCAAAAATCTCCTTCCAATAATGGGTAGCATTGCAAAGGCTATCTATACTCAATGATATTCACAAAAGCATTATTGAAAATGATGAAAATCAGAATATAGCCAATATATCCAAAAATAAGGGATTGTTCAAATATATTTTGATACATACATAGAAAGTATACTCTACAGGATTTAAAAATATATCTGGAAAGAATGCAGGTTACAGAACAATATATATAGCAAGAATTACAATTTTGTAGGAGAAAAAATACATATATATATACATATGAGAAAAGGCAAATAAAGTGATATAATAGGACAATATCAGAAAATATATTCATATACATAAATACATACACAAAATTAATAAGTTTCAAGAGTAGCTTTCATAGGTCTCCTTCTGTCTGGCTTCCTTACTTCATTCTGATCTAATAGTTGTAACATATTCTGAAGCTATTTTTCAATTCTCTGGCCAAAACTGGTTATCCTTCTTGCCTTTATTCTTTAGAGTATACAGTCAAGATTTCAATAGTTGTTTTAAATGTTTTTAAAAAACATCCTTGCTTTCCCACATGCTAGACTGCTACCATGTCAAAGCAAGAGATCCATTTCCTATAGATGGTTTGTTCTTTTAAAGCACCTTTTGATGACACCAAAAATATTCAAATCTTTTTAAAAACATCTTGGAACTGAAAAATTACTCATAATTTTGCACTAACACAGACAGAGGCTCTTAGGGGCTGAAACTGAAATTCATCCTTACAAAGGCATCAACTTTGTGTCAACTGTAGGAAGCAAGACTCCCAGGTAAACATCATCTAAGCATTATGGAAATTCTTCTGATCCCAACACTTAGCACAATGTCTGGCAGATAGGAAAGCTCAAAAAAAAAAAATACTTGTTGAATAAAATTCGAATAAATTCACACTCCCACCAAGGAATAATTAACCTGCATATCAAAAAATTCACTTGTCTTTTAAATAAAAGCCAAACAATAAAGTTAGGATTTTACTGATTAGCTCTTTGCACTTCAGTGTAGTTGCTTCAGAGTTAATAATACCATAATTTTTCCTAGGGAAAAAAATGTTTATGTGTGTGGTTTTGTGCATGTGTGAGTTTAGGGAAAAAGCAGAAAGGAATAAGAGGTGTTCTTTTCAAGGAAGGAAGAGTTGTGAAAACTCCAGCTCTTACTGTACCTCTTCCTCCCAGAAGCACTAGCCTCACTGTGATTTCATTGTCTTGACCAACTTGCTCAACTTCTGGAAGCATTCTTCACCTTAGAGCTCCATAACCTCGGTTTTCATGATTCTCTTGCTATATTCTTAAAATCTATAGGCAGTTTTTTGGATCACCTCTCTGGAGACTGAGTATCTCGTTCTGACCTCTAGACCCTGGTACTTTCCTGAAGTAGACTGAAGATTTCCAACTGGATGTTCCATGTAGGTCACCTCTTTTAAGTATTCCAGAAGGTAATCAAATTGATCTCAAATGCACTTTGTGCTTTCTGATCCCCATGTTTTAATTCATTCTGTACCCCTTGCCTAAAGCCTATCGCTTCCATTTCTAAATGTTGGGATTTTTCCTATATTCCAGCGTCCATCAAACACTGCTTTCTTTAGGTAACTTTTTTCAGTGTCCATCATCAAATAGTATTCCTCAAGTCACTGTATCAATGAAATCAGAACTTTATTAGTAACCTTTATGTTATTCATTCTATTACATTATGTTGTAGTTACATGGTATTTATTTTCTCCCATATTCCAAATACTAGGTTTATGGCATCATACTTATTTGGAGGAGGGGCTACATTCTAGAGCTTCTGCCCTAGAAGCATCCTTTGCCCAGAGTAGGTGGTCATTAAATATATATTGAATTGAACTGGGTTTATGTTTTGATGGTTGTGCATGCATTATGATTTGAGAGTGCAAAACGTCCACATGCTCCAAGTATCTCTCCTACTTTACAGTCCATAATATCTTGCTTTGGAGACTTTTTCTTCTATAGATGTAGGGATTTTCTACAAAATTGGGTCTTTTTGTTCCCTAGAAGGTAAACTATTGGCTGGGCAATATATGGGTTCTGCTACCTTCTAAGATCCAGTCATTATCCCTTAAGAGGAAGCAAAGACTTAAAAAAATAAAATAAAAGGCTGGAAATCGAATTATGCTCTCAAGAGGGAGAAAAGGATCATGAAAGAGTTAGAGTGATGCATAGGAGCTTGGGCTGTGCCACTCACTTCCATGTGCCCTAACTTTTCTCATCTGTAAAACTGGATGATAATAATAATAATTTCTTACCTTGTAAAGATGTTATGAGGACTAACTAAGTAGGTTTAAAAGTACTTTGAATAATATGGTCAGTTATTATTAAGTATTTTATATATGACATACATATATAGGATATAGAGTGTATATGTGCTAATCTATACTTAATATATAATGCATGCATAAACACATTATATTTATTTAATAATGGTTTGGGTTGTTATTTCACCAATGAACCTAATGGCAGATTCCAAAGAAACTTTTTGATAATCCAGAGACCCTAAATGTTGGGATAGAGATTGTAAAAGAGAAGAGCTCAAGCATTATCAGACAGACCTAGTTTGAAGCACAGATCTGCCATTCTTAACTATGTACTTTGTGGAAGTTACCTCACCTGTCAGAGCCTCAGCTTCTTCATCTGTAAAACAGGAGAACACCTGTCTTTTACTTTTGTTTTGATTAAATGAGCTTCTATTCTCTGTATCTGTTCTAAGACTGGACCTCTTTTTTTTTGGTGATTCCTGTCCTTTTCCTGAACTTCACATTTCTTTTCTCAACAAATTAGGTTTTAGACTTTTTGTTCTGAACAAACTTAGAAGAAACTACTGGCACTGTTTCAGAAAAAAAAAATGGTAGCAGTACCAGCTACTAATTTCAAATTATTAATAATTTAATATAATAGTGAAATGTTAAAATATGTACCAATTAATATGCACCAAGCCTAATGGAGAACAAATATTCACCAAACTGTAGCTAAATCCTTAATCTAGAACAAACTTCCCAGTCAGATCAGATTGTTTTTAATCAAACGTCTTCTATCTTTGGAAATCATTAACTATACTAATCCACAGGTTTTACAGTTGGTCACTTTTTAAAGTACAAGAAATTAGGTTTTTATTGAAAACAAAAAGTCCTTTGTACTTAGTCCTATTTGAAGGAATATTTGGTGGTTTGAGGAAAAGGAGAAACAAAGCATAAAAAAAAAAAGCAGTCTTGAAAATATCTACAAACTTCAGGACATTTGGATCTGAAAGAAAAAGTACCCTGTAACATACCTTCTCAGTTTAGCCGTGTTCTTGTAGTGCTGTGATGTGGCACTTAATGCTCTAGGGGACCCAGAGCAAGTGTTACAAATGCAACCAAAAGTCTCATGAAAATGAGCCTCTTAATAGCGTGTGAGCTGGTCTGCAATGGCCTCAGGAAATCCCCCCAGCTATTCACGTCCTTTTTATTCACTACATTCTGTGACTCAAAGGGAAACTTCACTTCACCTCCTTGACCAGAATTGAACAGACATTGATTTGGTTACCTTGTGCTTTATTTATTCATTTATTAGTCTTCATCATTTGTATTCCACAAGAAAAAAAGAATGTATATTTCCTTTGCATTATTTTAAGTTTAGGAATGTGGAAATTTATGTCTAGTGAAAAGTACATATTTATGTAATTTTTTGAGTAGCTTATTTTAACTTAAAATATTTTCCATCAAAATTATAATACATGAAGCCTCATCTTCACCATCATCGTGCAGAATGACGCTACTTGACACATTAACTGAATTTCTAAAAATGGCGCATGTAAAGTGAGTCTTTTAAAAGAGAATCATGTTTTCCATTCACTTCTATAATTAGTCAGGTTAAGTGTCACATGGGAAAAATAAGTGGCCCAATGCATAATTTTTTAAAAAATTAAGAAATGCAACTTTCACCTCAGTGATAATGATGCATTTATCTATGGACATTTTATGTGCATTAATTGCCCCCAAGAAAAGCCAATAAGAAATGAATCCAATTAAACAGCAGATAGTTTGGAAGCAAATGCTAGATATAAACCACTATATTAGAGGCAGTGGAAAATCCAGAGACATGTTAAGCCAGGGTTTATCCTCCCAGTTAGGGATGCACAGCCAAAAAGGTGGAATTTTATACACAATTGAAGATTCAAAAAAACAGTTTAAGATATTCAGATGTATTCTTTGCACAATTGCTTTAGAGATTTATTTTAAAATATACCACACAGAGCTACATGCAGTGGCGCATGTCTGTAATCTCAGTGTCTCGGGAGCAAAAAAAAAAGTTCAAGGCCAGCCTCAGCAACTTAGCCAGTCCTAAGCAACTTAGTGAAACTGTCTCAAAAAAAAAAAAAAAAAGAAAAAGAAAAAGAAATAACAAAAAGCTCAGTGGTAAAGTGCCCTAGGTTCCATCCCTAGTACCAAAAATATGTGTGTGTATATTTTATATATGTATATATGTATGTATATATATATATCACAATTTCCCTTCATATACAGGACGAAGTAGGTACCATGTATTCTTATGACTACCTAAATAGCAGTAACACATGAGCTCTTCACCTAAACTCAACTCACAGATTTGTTTAAACAAAGTTTGAGCTTTTCAAGCAATAATACTTTGCTTTGTGGCAGAGGACACATTCCTGTTCCTTTAAATATTGAATACCCAATAGATTTGCAACAAATTTTCTTTTGGGAATACTTGTTGAACTAATTGGCATTTCTACGTAGATCTTATGGAATTAAGGGAGCAAGGAATGAACTCTAAAGATTTTTTTTACCTCCTTAGTACCAGCTTTGTGTGCCTTCATTTCTTTAGTTTTTAAATATTGAATTCATTCTTACTTAGGGAATCTGTTCAAAGTCAAGTCAATGGCCAAAATAGAGCCATAGGAAGCTCTGCAACAGTGTCTATTGAATGTGTAATTTATCATGATCGAAATAGAGATTATATAGGAACTTAAAGGAAATAACAACTTTAGCACCACCTTACTTATAATCTAGCAAAAAAAATATATGTTTAGTGGTATACTATAGAGTTATGTGTGATTTACAAGTCTGAAAGTATGTAAGCTATACCTTTACTCTCCTACCAAAGAGTAAAGAGTAGATAATAAAAACGTCAGTAACACCAAGCTAGTGGAGTCCTTAGTTTATAAAGCATTTTGGATACTTCATCCATTTTGATCCTCAGAACAACTTGTAAGATTGGTTAGGTACATTTTATACACATTTTACAAATTACAAAAAATCTATGAAATTTAAAAGGACAGATGACTTACTTAAGGACATAGAGCTCTTAAAAGGTGCAGCTGCTTCTCCTGATGCACATATTGTAACTGGCTCAGCAGAAACAGCCATCAGAATCTTTGCCTTACCCCAACCTCCTACAAGGCACAGAGAAGGTACCAAAATGTGATGTGTAGATTTAATCTTTCTTCAGTGGAAAGAAGAGCCCTTGAGCCAAAAGGGATGCACACTACAATTTCATGCAAAAAGGAAAAAAGATGGTCAATTATTTTGTATGAGATTCCCCACGCCCTTTGCTTACATAGAACCCTTAATAAATACTATGAATTTTCTTACTCCGAGATTGGAGAAAAACCTGATGATTTTCCATGAAAATCACGGTTGCATCTATCTGGCACCAGAGTTCTTTTCAGCCTGCTAAGAATGTGGACTTTAGAACCTAAAAAGGTCTCAATCCTGATTTGAACAGTCCTCTTGCTTACCAGGATTTATATCTTTTCCACTGAAAGTTATGTGAATATACTCAGTTGTCATTGAGCTACCTTCCTGGAGCTTTTTTTTTTTTTTAATTTTTTTGGTAGCTTTAGATGGACAGAATGCCTTTATTTTGTTTATTTCTATGTGGTGATAAGGATTGAGCCCAGTGCCTCACACACCCCAGGCAAGTCCTGAGCTATAGCCCCAGCCTCTTTCCTGGAGCTTTTTACAAACTTAAGAATGTGGTGTGAAAATGAGAGAGATCATGAGCCACTTTATAAAACTCAGTGTCAATGGAAATTTATAAAGAATTGTAGTTCTGAATCCCAAAAGCCACAGAGTTTCTTCAGTGGCATGGAATCCAAAACTGTCACTAAATTCTGCTACCACAAGAATAGAAAGGTAGAGTTTCATATCAAGAGATTCAGCACTTGGTTCTAGAGACTAATAGAGTCAATGGGTCTTCCATTCAATATCACATCCTTTAAATGTCTTAGATTTCCAGGTTTACAAGTACTGGACATGAGAAGCCTGTTGATTTTTTTACTAGTTACTGCAAAATATCAAAGAGATGTCCCTAATGCCATGGTCCTAAGACACTTGCAATCCAAACTGATGTTTCTTCCATATTTATTATTATCACTATTATTATTACTGTTGTTTTCATCTTGTAGATGAGGAGACAAACAGACTAAGAACATGACCTAAAGTAACGTAGCTGGCATCAGAGCCACAGTTATGCAGGCAGATGATCTCACTCATGGTCCAACATGTTTTTTCACTAACCTTGCTGAGCCTCGAGGATTTGCCCTGATTCTCAGCTGAGCTTTAGAATCACCTGAAGAGCTTGTTAAAATACAGGCAGTCAGATATCACCCTCTGAGATCTGATTCATTAGGTCTGGAGTAAGATAAAAAAAAAATTTACATTTCTAACAAGTTTCTAGGTAATATTAATGCTGCTGGTCCATGGAGCACTGTTTGAGGAGCATTGTCCTTAAACATCATATGGAATAACTGAGTGGAAATGACACATGAAGGCAAAATGGTCTTATGAAGGAAGTTTGTTTTGCAGATGCTACCTCAGGCTGCTCATTTTCCCATTTCTGACCTCCATTAAGAAAGAAAACTAGTGTACAGTGAAGAGCTAACAATAAAAAACCTCAGTGTTTTGAATGAGTTCAGATCTTTCAGCATTTAAGAATTGGGCACTGAAACCCTTCAGTTTGCTTCTAATTAGAACTATTTTTGGAGGGTAACTGCGAGATGTGATTGCCCACCACCCCCAGTGAAAAGCTGCTATAAAACTGGATGTGGGCAAATGTTATTAGATGAATGTACAGGCAACTGATCCATTAACCAACAATCTTCAGGTGGATTACATCCTGTCAACCTAGAAAGAAGTTCTTAGTGGAAAAGGGAAAGACTCACCCTTGACTTAACAACTTGGCACTATTTTTCTGAAGATTGGTAAGGGTCTGGTATCACAAACTCACTTTCAACCAACAAAGTGATGTATCTGATCTGCTAAAGTAAAAAATTTTTTTATAAAGAGGTAAGAAATATTCAACTGTGTTGAAAGATAATATCCAGATCAGGTAGCTGATTGTTCCTGTGTTAATTTCCTATGGCCATTATAATAAATTACCACATAGAAGTTGCTTTCTTAAAATGCAGAATTCTCATGTGGTTCTGAAGGCCAGAAGCCTGAAATCAGTTTCACTGTACTCAAGTCAATGTATCGACTAGATTGTTTCCTTTTGGAGGCTCTGGCAAACAATCTGTTTTCTTGCCTTTATTTACCAGAAGCCCCTCCAGTACTTGGCTCATAGCACCTTCCTTGAAGTAGTCCAACCTCTTGTTTCTATGAGCACACCTCCAACTGACTCTGATCCTCCTTCTGCCTTCTTATAAAAACTCATGATTACATATAGAGTCTATCTAGGAAATCCAGATAATCTTCCCATTTGAATAGTGTTAATTTAATCATATTCACAAGACACCTTTGCCAAAGGAGGTAAAGGGGTTAGGGATAACGAATAGCTCTGGGGACTGGGACATGGATACATTTTGAAGGGTTATTCTGCCTACCACAGTTCATCTATGGTATGTTTATCAAACTACATTAGGAATATGGTCCTTCTTCTTTAGCACCACAGTTAAGAGGTCCTTTAATAAAATTTATCCAAAAGGGTGGGGGTTGGGGTAGTCAGGATTATGCAAAGCAAGAATGTGAAAGCCATTTGCAAAGTATGGGTGGGAAGAGTGAACTAATTTCAGTATCAGGACTTCTACCTAGTTTTTTGACCTTAAGCATATGAGATAAAATATCTACCACTTGGGTCTTCTCTCTAAATTGAAAGAATCAGAAAATCTCCTAAACCTTTTGCTTCTATAAAATTTACAAGGCTATAGATGGCATTTTAAAACCAAGAGCTTACTTACATCTCTAATATTCAGAATAAATCTTGTCCACTTTTCTTTTGAATTAAAAAAAATCACTTAAATTTTAAGTTTAGAATGTATTATCCAAGCACTTCTTATTGTAAAAATAATGGTGAGGCTGTGAACATAAACAACACAAGCACTTTTTACTATCTACTTCTTAAATATCCTACCAAATTATATTCTTTAATCACCAAATCATTAGTCATATGATAATATATATACCCCTTTTGCATGTTGGAAAATTGAGGCACAGAAAGAAAAATTGCATGTCTACATGTAGAACCAAGAAAATTAATATTTGTTGGCTTCAACCTTTCTGGGATATCATCTACCACCACAGGCAGGTGTGATACTGAACAGTATATTAAATATGCCAAGCAAAAATGGAAAGACCTTGTCCCCAAAGAGCTCAGACTCAAGGCTCATTCTCAAACTACAGGACACACACCAAATGACTGCTGTCATCATTAATGGGGTCAAAGTAGTGGGAAAGGATTTTATTTATTTATTTTGGATTGTTCTCAGATAAGGGCATGGAATTTGACCGTTGATTCTCAGAAGGAAATAGGACTAGTTTGATACAAATCTCTCAGTACTATTAGGCTCGTCCATAAACACCTCTTAAATGACATAAACACAGCTTTTAAATGACAGAGGACAACAAAAAATACTCTGGAGGAAGTTTATAGGAAGAAAGGCTATGAGAGCTAAACCAGAAAAGGTGCTTGAGAGTAAATCAAATCATGGCATATATTGAATTATGGCATTTATTATTATGTGTAGAATATGCATGGAATTTTCAGCTAAAAGTTGAAGAAGTAAAGGTCTAGAAACTGTCGTGCATAGTAAATAAATTAATCCTGTGTTCTTTTGTTTTGCATACGTCCTATATTTGGTGACTTGTTCATAAAAATGTAGGATAGTAAAACATGCTCTGTCATAGGCACATCTATTTGTTCACATAATTAGCATGCATGCCTCCGCAAGGATTTCTTCGGTATGATGTAGACACAGTATTTCTTGGACCAAGGATTCTTTGGGAGAAGGAGAGGAGTTGTGTCTGTTTATGACTGTCAAACTTTCCTAAGCTTATTAAATTAAGATCCTTTATCCTTTCTTCTATAATTTGAAGATTATTCTAGTAATATGTTTGGAGATGAAAAAACCTGCCAAATAAGTCAGGGTCTAATAACTGGATTAATAACTATTCTAACACCCATGAGTTCTGCATGCTATGCCACTCAGGAACTAGTCTTCCTTTCTACTCTAAAAGATCAGAGTTTTTACTGTTTTTTTTTATTCTTGGATCTACATTGTTTAAAAAAAAATCGGTTTAAGCAGGTCATCAATTCTTGAAATATCTGTCCATAAGAAAATATGTATCTTTGATTGGAATCCTATCACCAAGGAAATGGTTTAAATATCTGTTTATTTCAATGCCAAACAAAAATCTTAGCCTCAACTAGTTATCTTTATTTTGCAATGACTTTAATCCTTTTGCCCATTCACTCATTTATTACGTGGCTACTGTACACTAATCGTTTAAGGGGAAAAAACACCCTAAATGATTATGCAGACCTTAAATATGTTTATGTGTGTTCATATGCTTTTTAAAAGAGCACATGTGTGATGGGAAGTGAAGAATAGCAGAGTCGGGGGAAAAATTAAAGAGACACGATGTAATTATCTGAACTGGAATTAAGCCAATTAATAACCCGTGTGCTAACACTGCCCTCAAAGTGCTGCAAATGCTGTCAGATATTTAAATGTCCTGGGTGGTCCTGGTCAGCAATCTTTGCCTCATCCATTTTCAACACCATTCAGGGACATGGCTCACCTGGCTTCTGAAGAAGGGCCACACCTAAAGTAAACTACAGAAGAGGTACAGATTATATAATTCAAGCACTAGGCTCTCACAGTGATTACACATGAATTTTTACTAATTTCTTATGAAATCCAAATACTGGTGTTTTATTCATTTGCTCATTCCTTTATGACACACATTTAAGGAATATCTACTATGTGCCAGTATAGAGTATGCAGGATATAGAGTCAGATTGCTTGCATTTAAACCCCCGGCTCCATGCTCACTAGCTGGGTGATCTTGAGCAAGTTTCATAACCTTTCTAGACCTCAGTTTCCTTTTCTATGAAATGGGGGTATTGGATTGTGACATAAAAGTAGGATTAAAAAATGCAAAACACTTTGTACACTGATTAATACAAATCAAGTGTTCAGTAATATATTGGCTGTTGGCTATTGTTGTTATTATGAGCCAGTAAATATTCTCAAATTTGTGAACAAAAAGATAATACAACCTTCAGATGATTTAAGAACCTATAAGTTTAGTGTCTAGAAACTTGGGGTCCTAAACTTTATAATCTCTCTGTAAGACCTTTCTAATAGAAATCTGTATACTGAATCCTTGATTTACTATATATATGTTTTTTTCCTTGAGTAGCACTCTTTGAATGTAATGCACTCAGCACATCCATAATTTGCAATTTTGTTCTTTTACATTCTCATATTATGATTTCCTTATATGTAATACTAGCCATGTACTTTGCATATGTTAGCTCATGTCATCCTCAAAACTACTTATGGGATCAACACTATCACCTTTAGAGACAGGGAAACTGAGGCTCTGAAAGTAGCTGTGACTTAGGCAATTTTGTTGTTCCAAGTTCATGCCCTCTTTAGTCAGTTCACCAGCGTGCATTTGTAAACATTTCTCTGCTTTGGGCTGTGTCCCAGCAGGTGTACTTTTGGACTTGCTGGAGGATCTGTCAATGTCCTAAATCACTGCTTTCTCTCCCAACTCCCAAATTGATTGACATGGACCATGTGTTAAAGGCATGTTACAGCAGCCATTGTTATAGAGGTTGGTCGGTAGATAAACTGAATTACTTTGGCTATGACTTCTCTCAGATTACTTGCCTTTGAATGGGCTCCCAGGTGCCTGACAATTCTTTCAGTTTTCTTCTTTCACCAGAAGTAGCAACGTTGTTGCTGGAGCATGACTGACAGTTTTTGCTTTTACGTACTCCATGATTCTTGTTTTAGGACAAGAGGCTTAATCTTTCCAATAGCATCTGATGGCACTGTTCTTTTCATAAGCACTTCTTTCCTTCTTTAAGAAAACGCACCCTCAATTATCTGTTGTGAAAAGGAAGCTCCTCACTGAATGTGATCATATATGTCCCCAAAAAGATACCATCAAATTCATGGGTAGATAATATAATTTCCCTTTTCTATTTTAGTAGCTCATTTTCAATTGAAATCTATCAGGAAAGTTGCCCATGGCTAATCTTCCAGGTAGAAAATTTCATCAGTGACTTAAAACTGCATCATAAACTGAAATATTCAATCTCTTTCACCCACAGTGTGCCTATATTTTAGAAATGTGTTGTATGAGAAAGCCACGTCTTCTTATATGGTGATGTGTGTATGTGTATACATATTTGTATACATACACACAATATATATATTGTGTGTATGTGTGTGTATATATATATACACACACATATGTATACACATATATATATTCTTCATAGATTAATCCATTCACTGGCCTTTCTCTTGGAACATGGCACAAGCTAGACTTGGTTGAGAAGGGACCTCTACAATGTTATATTTTTCTGCTTTTCACTGAGGATGAATTAAGCACTTAAATCCCTTACCCTTAGCATTCAAAATGGACTCCTAAAATTATTCTACTTGGTTATTTAGACATTTTGAGAAAAAAATTGAGGTTTGTGTGCGAGTCATATAGACTTAGAAATCTTCTTGTTCTGGAGACAAGGGTAATTTCTATACCTATTGGGCCATAATCTTTAAAGAATACTAGAAATTGGCTGGTATGTGAAAGAGCCTGTTGGGCTGCTAGAGCCCTGGGTTCCAGTATTGACATTGCTATTGCCTTTGTGATGTATTGCTCTCAGTCTGTGGGCCTCAGTTTCCTCATCTGCCAAATTAAAGGCTGGAAAGACTGATCTCCAGGGCTTTTTCTAGCGCTGTATTCTCTGGGTCTGCAAATCGCCTTCAGTGTCTGCCATAGTCTGCCTTGCCAGCTCTGTTTGTCACAAAGATTAATCCATTTTAACTGTACCTTGGAGTGCACCCGGGAGAGGAGGATGGATGGATTGTTTTGCACCTATTATTGCATCAGAACTTTTGCCTTTTTAGACACAATCATGCCGTGCCTAAAATCTGTCTGCCTGTCTGCCCACTGACTTTGTCTGTGCTGATCTTTTGCCATGGTGCCTCTTTTTCCAGCATCCATCTCCCTCCAAGATCTAGATTCGGCATCCGACTGTACCTGTCTTGTTCTCTGCAGCATCTGTCTGCTACACTCCTAGACCATCGTTAATAAACTTTCACACATTACACGCAACCCCCTAATATGTTGGCACCTGCACATAAACATCTACGGTTCATAAAACTAGGGGAGAAAACTCCATTTTTTAAAAAAGACCTCTATCTAGTGCCATTTGTATTTGCACTTTTTGTTTAGTTGTAAGTTTTAATAGTTCCCCCTTTGAGGATTTGTCAGTAGGAGCAGTATTGCTTATCAGAACACACCAACAGTCTTTTTGTAATATTCGCTTTTCCCCTTTGGTTCAGCCGAGCCTGCTGACAGATCATTCAAATTCAATTGTTTTATGTCTAAGCCGAACAGCTAATTAAAGTAGGGATGATTAACCTGACTGGCAGTGTCGCTCTCCCTCTCGCGCTCGCTCTCTCTCCCTCTCCCTTTCTCTCTCTCCCTCCCTCCTGTTCCAATCAGTCTTTTTCTCACACACTCTCTCTCTCTCTCTCCTTCCGTGTCTCTCTCTCCCTCTCTCTCTTTCTCTCTCCCTCTCTCTCTCCCTCCCTCTCTCTCCTCTCCCCCCTCTTCCTCTCTCTCAGTCTCTCCCTCCCTCGGTTGGTGTCTCTCTCTCTCTCTCTCTCTCTCTCTCTCTCTCTCTCTCTCTCTCTCTCTCTCTCTCTCTCTCTCCTCTCTGTCTCTTGCTCTACTGTTTTTTTTTTTCCTCTCTCTCTCCTAAACGTGGTCTGCTTGCTGATGGCAGAATGGCACTCGGAGATTTGTGCATTGTGTCTGGTTTCCTACGGGCAGGCTGACCCAGTGCCTCCAGGGACTTATCAATAGACCACTCAGAAGAGACACAGACAGGAGAGAGGAGGAGGGGTGGGGGGAGAGAGAGAGAATCAATATCAAGAATAGAAGGAGCTCCGAAGCCATTTTTTTTTTAAAGAAGTATCGGGACTTGGGAGAGGGTGACAAAGAAGGTTTTTCAAAGAGGCAGTGGAGGAGGTTCTAATAAATTTGGAAGGAAACAGTTCCCTGTCTTGGGAAAAGGAGAACTCCTGACTGATTAGCATTCACACCAGGTATGAGATGTTCGCTACCCCTTATCACTGTGTCGCAACCGAGATGGAAAAGCCTTTTTTTTTTTTTTTTTTTTTTTTTTTTAGGAGACTGAGAGAGCATGTATTTTGCTGTGTTTGTTGTTGGGGGGTAAGAGGGGCGGCGTGAGAAGCTGTGGGCATTTGTGTATGGGAGCAGAAAGAATGGAAGCAGTACAACGGGGGTGGGAAAGAGTATGGAGTATGTTACTGTCTTCCCTGTCTTTGTGCACCCCTGGGGGGTTACCCAAGTTCATTTCTAGCAGGTGGATTTAGACGGGAGTTACTTAACGCTTGACCGCCAGTTTTGAAAAAAAGAAAAAGAAAAAAAAAAACGCTGCTTCCTATGTCTATTAAAGGAAGCTCCAATTTCTCTCTCTCTCTCTCTCTCTCTCTCTCTCTCTCTCTCTCTCTCTCTCTCTCTCTCTCTCTCTCTCTCTCTCTCTCTCTCTCTCTCTCTCTCTCTCTCTCTCTCCCCCTCTCTCTCTGCCCCCCCCATCCCTCTTCCCCTCTCTCCCTCTCCCTCTCTCTTCTTTTTTTCCTCTTCTAACCAGACAGCGGGAGGGTTCCTGGCTCCTAGCCAGCCCAAAAGCCTCTAAGTGTTTTGCACTTGTTTCAGGGAGTAGCTGCCCGGGGATTTTTCAGCATTTTCACTAGAGAACAAAGAGTTCTTTACAAAGGGAAAGGGGGGGGGGGAGTGAGCTTAATGTCTGATATATGTTTTTCTATTTTTATTAGTTTTTCGCTTAAAAAGAAAGAGACAGGAACAGAACATTCACTCTATAAAGACACAAAGACATTCAAAAGAAATCCAGTTATCTTTTCTCCCCATCACCCCAATATGTATACATGAAAATTAAAAGGAAAAAGACTAAGTTGGATGTGTTGCTCTTTTCTCCTCTTTTAATCTTTCTAAATCCAACTGTTCTTATGCTCACTCTGTGCTATTTTTTTTTCTACTTACAATAAAAGTTGTTCAGGATGCATCTTCTCTTATCATCTCTTTACCATTTCGGGGGTCCCAAAAATCTTGTGGAGAAAAGAACAAGGGTCCATTGAACAATCAATTTAGTGGCGAGAACACCTTCTACTTTTGCCACTTGGGTAAAAAGTTAATTATGGAATTTGGGCTCCCAAAATGCCAATAGGGTACATTAGTTCATTCGATCTCACAAGTTTTTGCATCCATCTGTTTAAAAGGTACCACTTGTGTCACTTGTCAGTTATTAAGAATAGGTAGTAAGGGAGCGGATATTTGTTTTTTATTTTTGTTTCTATTATGTAAATGACAAAACCCCCAGAGAGATTACTTACCCCATCTATGATATACTAATTCAAGCAAAATATAGTCTAGACGGAGATTTTTTTAACAATTCTGATTGCCACGTAGCTTTGTGTTCTCTGATTTTTTGCCTATGCATGTATATTCTTACTATGAATTTTGTGTTTGTAGCAAACATTCCAGAATGTTTATCATTTTTAAATAATATTTCAACAAAAGAAAAAAGAAATCAAGATGTAAACTATGTGTAAAATATAGTAAGCAATTTTATCTTTTGTACCAACTGTACATTTATATTTTTATACTAATATCCTTGAATTATAAACCTAAGGAAATGTTTTCTTTCTAAAAGTTCTCTTAACGCATTTTGTATTTTGATTGTCATTTGGAAATCTTTTTAAGGTACATAACAGACACTAAACTGAGCAAAGGGAAAAACCCACAAGTACCACAAAAATGCTTAAATATATATTATGTGCAGTACCTAACTGCAGATAACTATTTTGCTAAGTGGAAAACAGCTATAACAATTCCTTCAAGAGTCAGAAACTCTTTTCTTTCTTTTTTTCCCTCTCTATTCACTGAAAATATATTCTATTCCTATCCCTGGAGAAGAAAACTATTAGAAGAAACTATAGGGTATATGTTTTTCCATATTTATGAAATGCATTTGTACCTATCTGGGTAGAGGGTAATTCCTCACCAGGAAACCCTTCTGGTTGGGAGGTGTGAATGCCTAATATTTAAAGTAACTTGATAACAAGGAGTCTTTTCGGAAATCTTACCATGTATGTGTTGCCTCAGTAATGACCCTTAAAGAAAAAACAAGTACTAGGTGGTCAGCACTAGCACTTGAACTCACTGAAAGATACTAGAAGTAGGGCAAGTTTTGGCAAATTCAAAATTTTCTAGAGGGGCTCACTTGTTATAATTTTACGTTTTCTTAAGGAAAATCCCTGTATTGTCTTTAGACTTATACATTTTTGTAGGATTTTTAATGCTTTTAATAGTGCTTAAGGAGCAAAAGCCCTTTTAAAAGGAAAGTCGTCAAAATAAAAAAACCTGGATCTTTAAAAAGTTTTATGTTGAAGCCAAGAGGGTTTTCCCCCCCCTTTTTAATTTTTTTTCCCCTTGAACTTGTTTGTTGTGTGACTGTTGGTGCTTATATTTTTGGTTTTTGTTTTATTTTTTTCCTCTTTTTTTCCTTTTTCTTTCTCTCCTTTCTTTCTTTCTTTTCTTTTTTGTTTTTTCTTGGTCTGTTTTTTATGTGACCAAGGGGGTTTTCAAAAGGGGCAGTGTGACCAGAAGAGGCTCTTACTGAGAGCTTGCAGTGGCTTCTCTTGATCCCAGCTCAGGCAGCTCCCATCAGCTAGTTGTACCGCCAAGAGTCCAGTGAAAGGTGATAGCTGTCATTCTGGGATTCTTCGTGGATCTGACCTGAGAGTAACACATTCACAGTCGAGGAGAAAAGGGGAAAAAAATAGAGGAGGAGGAAAGAAAAGCTCTTTGAGCTGGAACACACTGGCCCTTTCTTCCTGGAGGCAATCCGCTCCAGTTCTTGGCGACATGTCCTGCACTATCAGATATCATATGACTTTTTATTTAGATTCTTTTTCGGAGAATGGCCTGTTAGGACTCTGTTTGTTTTCTTTTATTTAATTTCCTTCTCCCCTCACCGGCTAGTTTTGTGTATCTGTGTGTGTCAGAGAGTATGTGTGCCCGCATGCATATGTGTGTGCAATTTTTATCTTTGTTTTTGTTCTGTTGATCTGATGCTTTATTTAAGGACAAAGCTTTAATTATTTCAGAATGCTGGTTTAATCATTTGCCAAAAAGAAACCTCATTCTAGGCTTTTGGGGGGTTCATTTTTAAACACATCCATTAACACATGAGACTAGAGATCCTAAATGCTTGCTGGCCAGTCCTTGGCCCACTCCCTTACCTTAATTTAACCCTCCTCCTCCTCAGCATGCACAGCAGTGTAAGTTAGGAAACACCTGTGCTGAGTTAAGAGGGAAATAAAAGTAGAGGCAACTTCTTCAAATCTGTACTCCTAGTTTCACTTTAATAAACTTTTTTTTAATCCTTGATTTTTTTTTTTTTTTGGCACCCTCTGTTGAGCTTGAAAACATCAGAGATAGTGAACGATGTGTCTGTGGAGCTTTTGTGAGGCCAGCTGAGTACCCCTGGAAAGTAGAACAGGAGCTGAAATTCATTCAGAGACTTAAGAATTAAGTAAGAGATTTAAATAAGATCTGTGAGATCTGTGGGCCGTTCAGGGTTTGGTGATAGATGGTAAAATGGAATAGTTAAGGCTCTTAAAGAGGAAAAAGAGAAATTTCCAGACAGGAAATTCACAGGCATATCTGTTGTAATTAGTACTTTTAAAATATTACTTAAATCAAATTTTGACTTTGTAGATCTCAAAATTTAACCAGTCGACATGTAATTGCCTTCCCCTCCATGCTTGCTATGAAAAAGAGATGAATTATACTGACAGTTATTACTGGCTTTCTCCTAAAATGTTGATGTATTTCTTTTTCGGTTTAGAAGAGTTCAAACTTTAATTAGCAGATAAAACCATAACTTCTCTAGGTGTACATATGGTTGCATATACATTATTCTTGTCTACATATGACATAATATAACCTGTTTTGTATCAAGATATATTTTTGTAAAGCAACTTACAAGACTGCCTTGCGTTCTTTAAATCCATAGTTTTTAGTTTCTTGTTACTTTCTCTGAAATTATTTTTTGCAGACCTTAAATTTGTAATGCCTTATCATAGCCAGAGGTGAATTTTGTTAAAACTTGGAAGAAAATTTATTCCACCCCTTTAAGAGTACCAAAAAGGAAGGGAGAACTATTTTTCGTTCAACAAATAATTTTAGAAACCTTTCTCCCCCCCATCGGAAAACTCCAAAACAGCTTTGTCTCAGAATGTTAAACTTGGCATGGATAAGAAATGTGAGTTTTGCTTTGTTTGAGGAAATTTGTTTTGAAACAACAATGTTATAAATATTTTTAAATTGCCTGTTGAGCATGCGCTGTCTCTGACTTTATTCATAGTTTTAAACACACACCAAAGTGCAGTCTTCTGAATGGCCACAGGTAAGGCTGTTGATTTGTATGATCTGTCTCTGAGGCACCTTCAGTAAGTCTACTCAGTTTTCCAGAAGGGAAAAAGACAAGAGCTGAGTTCAGACCTGGACACCCTACTAAATATCATAGAGCAAAAGTAAATTGCCCCATGAAGGCTTGCACTTTATACTTAGGGTAAGTACTATTCAACTTTCCTTTCTTAAAGGAGTTGCCTGCCTTAACTTTTCGGCTTATTACTAGCAGAGTAAATGAAGAAAAAAATTTAACTCAATGAGGTATTTGACTGAAACAAAAAAATTTGCAGATTTTTAAGGGCATCTATTGTGCATAAATTTAGAGATACGAGAATTTGCCAGTGAAATGATAGCAGCTCTGTGCTTACAGAGCAAAGATATGCTAGTCTGAACATGCCTGATCTCATCTGGAATCGAAAGCTAAATCTAGGTGGGCCTGTAATAACACCAGAAAAGGAACACATGTATCTTTTGTGCAAGCTTTTTTTTTTTTTTTTTTAGCCAGTCTTCCAAAGGGAATGACAAAGAAGTAGGTTCTCCTCTTGCTTAATAAGTAGTCTTACTTTACTTCTGCAGATATATATTTCCAATTGTTCATGGTTGTTTTGTCTACTTGTTGTCATCGTTGTTGAAGTATGTTCTTTCCTATCAGTGATTGTTAACACTTTCCATTTTTCAGAATGCTTTATCGCCATTAACTCCGTTTGATATTTCCTCACTTAGTTACCTTTCTGAGGTCTGCGATGACCCTCTCAGGCTTTGCAATTCTTATTGATTCTTGCCAGAATACACTTCTTCATTAGGTGTTTTGTTATAGTTATGGTGGAGATAATCTTGTTTTTCAGGTCTTTATAACTATCCAAACAAATTACCTTTTGAGGTAAAATTTCTCATAGTTATTCTTGACTCAGAACTGAACTTGTCTTGAAAAGGCTTTAAGAAAATCCAATTAACTGGGGTGTTTTTGAGCTCTAAATATTCTAATAAATGCAAATGAATTTTTTTTACAAAATACTTATTGATATGCAATGTTCTTCTAATTTGTTTTTCGTTTCATGCTTTAAAACAGAACCTGAAAATTAAATGTATTTAAAAAAATAGGAAAGGGAGGGGAGCAAGTCCTGCTAGTTTAATGCTGGTATTTTAAATTCCCAATTTGGAATAATTCAAAGTTTTAGTTTTTATTCAACACATCACCTTTCAATGTCAGTATTATTTTGCACAAATAGATAAATATCTTTTTTCAGGTATTTGTATATATCATACATATAAACATGCACAGAGAAAGACACAAAGCCACTTTACATTTATATTAATTATATTTTTACACAAAAATAAAGATTAGCAATAATGCAAAACTTTTGTTAATTTATTATATGTTTCTGTAATTTAAAAACCCAATAAACTATTGCTTATATTCCATTATTTAATGTAAATATTCTTATGAACATCTATATATTTATTCTAATAAGTCATCTTAATTTTTAAAGTATTTTGTATGTATTAAACACTCCTGGATTTTACGCTGCTTTATCGACATTCAATTTTATTCAGACACAATTTGCTTTGTTTCGTATCTGTGAATGTATTAAGAAATTTTTTACTGTTTTATTCTAGAAGAGCATGGCCATCTTTTTCTTTATATGACTTCTATATGTCTTCAGTATTCTGAAGAAGAAACTTCTTTTTAACCTGTGATCTCCTGGAAAGCTTTCAAACAAGTGGGAGAAGTAATTTTTACCTTGCTTCTCCCTGGTCTATTTGCCATTACTGTACCACCCACCAGCAATCCTAAAAAGAAACAACAGTAATAAGCATAATATGATAATTTTTCTGATCACAAAACCAGGAAATACCAAAGAAAATTGTGGCATATGTATGAAAATACCAAGAGCCTCTCCAGTAAGATCAGCTGTTTTTGTACATTTTTTTTTCTCCTGAATTTTGTTTGTGACTTTTTTGGCTTGCTGAAGCATATCCCCATAATCTTACAAAGCCACAGCAAATTCCCAATGCCACAACAACACTGTGCAGCCAGGGAGAGCCCAGAAGAGCTGATCCTGGGTGACTGCAGACTGCCCAAGCAGTAATACAAGGTAGGAGGAGTGATTAGGCTACTCTTCTTCCCTTTGCATCTTTCTTAGTCTGCTCAACCTGCCAGGTAGAAAGATTTTCTTTCTGAAGCTTTCCACTTCAACTGTCTGAGATATTTTCTTCAATAACCAATGACTCTCTGCTTCTTCCAAGGGATGGTACATATAGCAGAGCATCCTATTTTTCTTTTATGTTGAAACATGGAAAGCTTTGAGAATTGGGAAAAGCAAAGGAAAATGGGCTAAGGGCATCTGGAAAATATCCCAAATAGCATCAGGCTCATAGCTGTTTTTTTGTGGATGCTCAGGTATATTACTTTTCTGTTCTCACCAGGGCCTCTAAGTGGTTGAAAGTAGTGAATGGGATAACTATAGGGTACAAACTATGATCTAACTGATTCAGTAGATGGAGCTCTTCCCCCTAAGTCTGTGTTTAAATTAACGTCCCACTCTACTTTGTGGGCTCTCTGTTTTAAGGTGTGTCATACTACACATATAAAATCAAGACCCACATAGCTGGAGAAAAGAGGTTTTCCTGGCACTTTTCAAAAGACATGAAGCATTTGTTCTGCAGCACAAAACTGCAGGGGAGCAGTAAGGGTAGAGTGGGAAATGCAGTATACCTATCTAGATTTCTGCCTGTATTTGTTGATATTTTTCAATGTGAAGTTAAATCTTAGCAGTTATCATAGAAGTGATGAGTACTGTAAACATAGAAAAATATACAGCACATAAAATGTTTGTATGCATGGCAAATCTTTTAGGCTATCTGAACTATGCAAATATCTTTCTATTTGACTCTGCAAAGGAATCTTAATACCTTAATGCAATTGTTTCACCTAATTAGTTTAGAGAACCTGGCTGAAATGTTACAAATTCTGAATTGTGACAACGCTGTGGAGGGCAAAGCGGCTGTTAGTAAGGTGCCTTTCTAGAAGCCAAAATATTTTCAACAATCACTGAAATAAATTTCCAGCATCTGTTTGTGGAAAGAACTACTTGTTTATTTCTTTTTAAAATTATCATAATGAATAAATGCCACCAAATTTCTGTCAGCATTATATTATTTTTAATACCAATAGAATAAATATGATGGTGCCCTTCCCTGGTGCCAGAAGGGAAAATATATGATACTATATGTGATAAATTATCTTCTTTAGTCTAGTGTCTTCTCACAGATTGGAGATATTACTAACTATCTATTGTTAAATCTTGATAAGATCATTTAGCCAAACTAGAACTGGTCTTGGCTTTAGTACCAAAAGAAATAGCATTTTTAAAGAACTTGGATTTCCTTTGCACACCACGTGTCTGAGTCCGATACAGTCCAGGAAAATAGAGAGGATGAGACGAAAATTATTCCTAAGCAGCCGCCGTAGGCCAAACACTGAAACAGTGCCAACCTGGACCAATCAGGCCGCCTTCTCAGAAGATACATGCTTTTGTCGAACACTTACATGAAGATAAAGAGGGAGGAAGTCCTTGAAACTGCATTCGTATGAATGATTCTTCACTAATTTCAGTAAAGTCCGTGGTAATAAATTCAATGATTTTTATTCTTTTGTAAAGTAGAACATCTGAGTTTTCTTGGCCAGTGAAGGCTCTCTAAATGTTTTGCTCTCACATATTTTGAACAAAACTATCCTTTCGAATTTAAGCAAGTGAAAAACTTCTCACAGAGAGCAAAGAGTAAAATTGATGGAAACTCAAAATCAATTCCAAACCCATTTCTGGCATGATGAGAATAACATTTGTGCTGTGTTTAAAGCAGTTTAAAACAAGAAAATGATAAAATGATCAATATACTTAAAGCCAAAAATAACCAGGAGAGAACAATCTGTAACCCATTCCTAGTCCTGAAATCCTACACTTTTGATTGAACATGAAAATAAACGAATGTATCTTTTATGAAGTGACATTGTATAGCATAAACAACAATGATGAGATGCCAAGCATTCAATTCTTTATTTAAGCTCTGTTTTCAGAGTTTAGCCAAAAAAATCATGGAGCTAAACTATTGTGCATTTACTTATTTGTATATGCTATGACCATAAAAGAGCAAAGTTAGGGATATATAGATCATTATAGTGAACTACATTGACACTTTACAATCTGTGTACTTTCCTTATTTAAATAAAAGGTTCTAATTACAGCAAAAGAATATTTTAGAATAGATCAGAAAGTCAACAAATTGGTCAGTGTGGATTGAATTTAATATTTCTTTAAAACTATCTTGACTTCACTAATTTATAAAATTCAACACATAAATACAAATCATACCTATTTTATGCCTATTTTTTAATAGATTGATTTGACATACTAAGTGGACACTAATAATTTTTTAACCTGTGGATTCAAGGTCAGTGAAATGCCACTATCTAGCTTTACAAAAATCTTTCTAAACTTTAAGATTTTGTTCCAATGAATGATTTTCTACCAATTTTTCAGAGTCATTTGGCTGACTAGGTATTTGTTGATCAGATAAAATAAAATTGTCTAGATGAATAAATCCTAGCTGAAGAAATTAAAATGACAACAAATTGCATAAGCACATTTAATTTTGTTGAACTAAGGTGCAGTAGCAATGATGATAATTCTAACAAGCACTGTGACGAATGTAACTACATTGAAGCATGTGTGATTACATCAGTAAGAGTGAACTCAGTAGGCAAGGTCAGAAGGGCACAACAGAGAAGCCATGACAGAGTAGGGACTAATGATTAGTTATTGGAGATGTTTAAAGCTTGTGGCTGGGTGCAAAATTAGCAGATATAGGAAAGAAGAGCCGATCAATTTTAAAAATTGATAGGAAAACTGTATTTTTTCTCTATAGGGTGTAATCAACTATAGAATCACTGTCACAGGAATTATAACAACATCATAAACTTTCATTGTCCGGTGTGATAATGCTTAAAATTCATATAAGTGTATCTATTATAGCAACTTATGCTATTGTTTGAAGTTGAAAAGCTCTGCTTTAAATGTCAACAAAGCAAATGTCAGCATCATAGAATCATAATCACTGCATCTTAAACCTTGAAATAGCCTTAGATATCTCAATATGGATGAGTGGATTAACCTGCTCTCCAGAAAAGAATATTGAAATATCTGGTACAGGACCATGTAAAATTTGAAACAGATATTTTTTGTGTGTATTATAACAATTTATATTTGGAAAACAGAATTTAAGAGAAAAATTAAACAGAGAAATTAAAGCTGTATAAATTTATCTGGACCAGTGGTGTTGTACATTGTTTTCTCTGAACCAGGAATTCAAAATAGGGAAAATTTATCGAAAGGTTTTATTTTGTCAAAAGTAGGATGGCTAACAGATTAAGAAATACTACCAGGCTTAAACCACTCACATTACCAATAAGAAAACTAAAACACAGAACTAAGTGACAAAACTTTAAGATAAGAAATTCAAAATTAGAAATATAAGTCATTTTCTAACTGCAGTATATTCCTACACTATAAGGCTGACCCCAAAACAGATTTCTAGAACTAAGAAGTAAATGATATTCCAGGAGTTACTGAAGAATAGAACAAAGGAACCAAATCTTAGGGTTCCTATTTCTGTATCAATAACCTCAGCTTAGATGGGGCAGAGGCAAGTTTGTGTGGTGGGTGTAAGGTGTTTTGAGGAATGATAGAAATTGCAGGGAGCTCTCTGCATTCCCTGGAGGCTCTCTGGAGTTCACACTGCTTCTCTGACTCCATATCCTTGTATTTCTTCTTCTCTTTACTTCTCCCAACCCCACCCCCAAACAAGAAAGAAAGTAAGAAGAATAAGAAAGAAAAGAAATTGTAGTCAGAATTTTCTTTTGGAAAGAAATCCTTCCCAGAAATCTCTAGTACAGATCAGTGTATTTTATTATCTTACCAAAGCATGAACTCTAATTAGACGGTACTGATTCCACGAGCTTACACACATTTCAGACATACTATTTCTTGTTCCCTAAGCATGCATAGCAGTTTCCCATTTTTTCTTCACCCCTCAGATTCCTTTTCCAATTCTCTTTCCTTTATTTGTACACTAATTTGTATCTTTTAATGACCCTTGTCATATTCTATCTTATGGATCAGCTATTTGTGTATTTATTTGTAATATAAAGAATATTTTTATATAGTTTTAGGTAATATACTTGATTTTACTAGGTATCACTTTCCATATCTCTGAGCAGGAAAGTTATGTCTACCTTGCTGGAATACTAAAGGAATTACATGAAATAGAATTGCTTGGTACAATAATTGACTCATGGTTATCACCCAATATCATTACTGTTGTTTTACTACTATTATTAATAGCCCCCTGCCTCTAGTGCTTTCCTGTTAATATACTTCTGGAGGTCATAGATTGACCTAGTTGAGTTCAGTACCTGCTCATGAAATGAGCACAATAACTTTTACATAATATGGACTGGTCATGGCCAGTGCCTGATGTGAAAAACATCAGAGTTGCTCACTGTAGACTGTCAGTGCTGCATTATTTTTCAGGTTCCCCACAGACTGTGGACCACTTAGGATGGCTCTCTGCAGCATCCCTAGAAGTGTCAGCTTGTATTCCTAGTTTATGTGATTAATGAGCTTGTTATGTCTCTCTCTGTAGCCTGAACTAGAAACTTTCACTTTAGAGAGCAGGTCAAGATCTTGAATTTAATTTTGGTTGCATCTGTTATAAGCCAATTGTGTATTCATTACATTTATAGATTCCCTCTTCAGCCATATATTTTCATGGCCATTGAGAGCACCTGAATCTGTGTTGAATGTCCTTAGATTTTGCTTTGGAGACCTGAAAATGAGACAGCAAGACATTTTTGATAGCTAGCTTTCATCCTTGGCATTTTCTCCTTAAGTGTCTAATCCGGTCTAGACTTGAAGAAGGGGCAGGTATAGAATTTTTAATGAGTTATAATATGGCATGGTAATTTTGTATAAATGTTGTCTATGGTCAGTGCAGTTTCTTCACATTTCTATTTTTCCAGGCATAAAACCACATTCTGTGGAAATTGAATACTTTTTTAAAAAATGAAATAATAACATGAGACAGATAAGAGTAGAGATATAACTTTAAATGTATGGGTTCCAGAGTAGGCAGGATGGCATAGAAGGTGAACTCCAGTTTCATATGAATTTTGTTGATCCTTTGAGGTTTTCATGAATGGTGAGAAAATGAAAAAGATGTAGATTCTGTTGCCTTTCCTATCCTCTACTATCCCCCCTCCCCTTCCCTCTCCTCCCCTCTTCTCTCTCTACCCCTTCTACTGTAATTCATTTCTCCCCCTTGTATTATTTTTCCCTTTCCCCTCACTTCCTCTTGTATGTAATTTTGTATAACCCTGAGGGTCTCCTTCCATTTCCATGCAATTTCCCTTCTCTCTCCCTTTCCCTCCCACCTCTCATCCCTGTTTAATGTTAGTCTTCTTCTCATGCTCTTCTTCCCTACTCTGTTCTTAGTTACTCTCCTTATATCAAAGAAGACATTTGGCATTTGTTTTTTAGGGATTGGCTAGCTTCACCTAGCATAATCTGCTCTAATGCCATCCATTTCCCTCCAAATTCTATGATTTTGTCATTTTTTAATGCAGAGTAATACTCCATTGTGTATAAATGCCACATTTTTTTAATCCATTCATCTATTGAAGGGCATCTAGGTTGCTTCCACAGTCTTGCTATTGTGAATTGTGCTGCTATGAACATCAATGTAGCAGTGTCCCTGTAGCATGCTCTTTTTAGGTCTTTAGGGAATAGACCCAGAAGGGGAATAGCTGGGTCAAATGGTGGTTCCATTCCCAGCTTTCCAAGAAATCTCCATACTGCTTTCCAAATTGGCTGCACCAATTTGCAGTCCCACCAACATACAACAGACAACAGACATGAGTATGTCAATATGTAAGTCAATGGAAGTGTAACTGATGTGATTCTGCAATCTGTATACGGGGTAAAAATGTGAGTTCATAACCCACTTGAATCAAAGTGTGAAATATGATATATCAAGAACTATGTAATGTTTTGAACAACCAATAAAAAAAAGAAAAAAGATGTAGATTACATGTGGACATGGCAGAGGAGAAGGTGACAGCAGGGTGTGCTCAAGTCAGGAAGAGTGTTGAATTTTAATAAACCAGAAGTTCCATTAATTGTACTGAGCTGGTATTTGTGAGGGAATAAAGTCACATTTAGTAGAACTGGTAATTCAATAAAGGGTTTTGACTTTGCCAGCGTAATGGTATTGGCATCAAGAGATGAAAGTTTTGCAGATTTCTGTGTGTGCACTTGCTGTTACTGGTGTTCCTGGTGGGTGGCTGAATCATCCTGATGGCATTCAACAGGAACCAGCTGCTGAGAATATTAAAATGCAAGCATTTATTCCTCTAGAGAGACAGTAGCATCTGCAAAGTTTTCCTATCTTGATAGTACAGATAATCCCAGAGAGCATTCTCTAGTAGTTTTAACTCTCTATTCATTTGTATATTTTCTTTTCATCAGTAACACCAGTATCTCAAGTCCTAACTGGAGAGACAAACTACTGTATCCTGAGTCCACACCAGGTTGGACAGTCCAATAGTAAACACCCGGCCCAGAACTTAACATTGCCTCTTAGGGCTTTACGTTGACTTGCCATCTCTAGGGAGGAAACTGGCATTGCCCTGGCTTGGCCTGCCTCCTTAGTAAGAGCTGGTCACTAATGATACTTATAGTCTTCAGAAAGGTTCTATCATCATAAATACAGCAACACCCCCTATTGCTGCCACAATACAGACTTTCAAACTCCCTTTTTTACTTTTAAAATTTAGGAATTTGTTGTTTTCTGTGTGTGATTTTATTTGTTTTGTTTGGTATCGGTGAAGGTTTTGGTTTTGGTTTTGGTTTTTGAGCTAGCATCAACAGTTGGGGGAAAGGGAGGTGAAAAAAGGAGGTCTGGACTCAGTGATCTACTAAGTCTTTTCCATCTCTAATATTTATGAATAATGTATTGAACTGATGGGGAAAAATGTTGAATATGTTCATTATGAATTATATTCACCAGTGTGTTGCCTAGAATATAAAAGAGCAAAGCAGTTGCTGCGTAACTGCTTCCTTACAATACATGTACTGGTACAACAGAGCTCTGTATCCTTTCCTATTCCACTGTGTGTCATCCCCAAACACACGCTCTACATGTCTGAGTGGCAACTGTAGACAGGGTACCTGGTGGGATGACAGCCAGCCAAGATTCTGACGGACACAGAAACATTCACATTGGAGTCTGGGTCCTAAGCAGAATCTGTTTTATTGAAGGTATTGATAATGCAGTCTCTTTTATGAGGAATCACCAAAGCCAGTTGCACAATAGCAGGCATTACTCAAATCCAATCATGCTGCAGTGACTGGTATTCCTGTCATCAGAAATTTATAATTTTGCTCCTATTTTTTTAAAAAAATGTTGGATCACTAATTTGTTGATAATATTGTATTCAGAAGTAAGTGAGCAAGAGTTGGAAAAAAATCAAAACTACATATTTACCACATACAATTTCAAACTTCATTTTATGCTTTTTGCCTCTTATTTTTCTTCCTAATTACCTTGTATTTGGGATTTATTGAAATAAAATTTTGTTTCCTAAGTATTTGCTAGATATCATTGGAAAAAATTAACCAGAAGCATGGTAAAAAGTGAGAAACCTAGGATTTTGTTTTAAAGTTAGATAATTGACAAAAGAGATAATAAGGAGCTAACATAATACCAAAATAGCCTTTCCCTGGTCAAATAAGAGTGGAGCTCATTATTTATTAAATATAACACCATAAGTGACATGCAAATACATGCCAAAATAGAGGAAGACATCTAAGGTCAGGGGCTAAGAGAGTGCAGCCTGAATGTGCAGTACAGAACATTTTCAAGTTAAAGCAGTTTCATAAAAAGGTGCAACAGAAAGCTCTGACCTTTGTCTGAGGTCTCAGGAGAACAGCGGGTATTGATGAGCAGGATCTGCCTCAGAGAAGCCTTTGCTTCCCACTGTTTCACTTCAGAGCCAATGGGCTAGCTCTTGTGAGAGAAGGGTCCAAAACATTGCTGGTACCAACATCAACTTTATAGTGACATTAACTCAAATTAACTTTCCCAACATTATTTGTCATTATATATTTCAGATATCATCTTTTTTTCTCTGCTCTCTTTAAGAGCTAAAATCCATCAGAGCCCATGAAGAGCAAGTATAAATTGAGAGCAGTCACATTTGCCAATAGTTTATAATAATCTCAGAAGAGACAGGGAGAGATAGAAATAATGTTTTTCAGGAAAATTGCATTGCCCAACATTTAGATCAGTAGAAGCAATAATGGCTCCCCAATTCCAGAGTGGTATAACAGTAGAGCAGAAGTGGCAGGTTTTTTCCCCACTCCACCCTTCCTTACAGGACAAATTGCTTAACCTGTCTATGTAATAGTGTATTTGTCAAATAAATAGAAAACCATCTATCCTCATCCACTTCACAGCGGTATTACTAAGGCTGATTGTGCACACATATATAAATGTATATATTATAGCTATCTATTTACAGCAGGGGAGAATGATTTTAAAATAAGTGAATCAGGGTTTGATATATACATCTGTTGTGAAGGTCAGTCCCCACCATATTTTTTTTTAATTTAAGACCTCCCTTTTTAATTACCAATTGTTAAAATACTTGAAAATGATGACCAAGGCTCTATCACCTCAGAAAAATGGAAGGCTTTTGAAATCTAAGCATGGTTATAGAGATTCAAACACATTTACATATATAAGGACCACAGTACCTTTACTCAAGCAGTACAAACCTATTAAGGAAAATAAAAGAAGAGGTTTGCCAATAGATATCTTTTTTAAAATGATAAATCAAGGATGTAGCAATTGGTCCAGTACAGTACCAAAGTGTAATTCTGGCTGTAGGAGTAAACTGGTTCTCTACATTAGAAACTTATTTTTAGAAAATGGGACATACATATATAGAAAGGACAGGATAAGCTTCAGCCTATACAAACATCCTAGGCATCTGTACTAGCTACTGGTCTGTCTCAACAAGAAGTAGGCTCAGTATATATAAGGCCCTTAGATCATTGGGAAAGAGGCCACATTCATCTTACTCTGTACTGCTGTCATTCTTTTGATGTTGGTCTTGGCTCTTTAATCTCTCTTTTCTCCATAGAGAGCTCAGTGGAATGATAATGACACAAAGAAGGCAGGTGAAGATAAACAAATGTGATTTTTTAGACATGACTGTTACCCTCTAATAGCTTTTTCTCTGGCCCCTTCCAAGCATCCAGGAAAAAGAAATTTGGCTTCCTTGGATAGTGAAATTATAGCTCCAACTTAGCATAATGAGAGGCAAACGAGGAAGCAGGCATTCTGTTGGTGAAGCAAGTGAGTTTCTGCTGGGCTCAGACCAGGTTCTCCTATTTCCTCTATTTTCTCCCAAACTGAAAAGCATTATTGTGGTAACTCACCTGTGCTTCTGAACCTGTGTGCACATGCCCAAGACCAGCTCAAGGTAAGACTAGAAGAGCAGGGCAGGACTTAGACTCAGGAAACTTCACTTCTTTTTAGTAACTTCTGCTTGTTTTGTTTCTTCAGGGAAATTTGTGTTTTTAGAAAATGTGTTTTGATTCCTAGACATTGATATCCTGGGCTTCCTTAGGTTGTAGGAGAAGTGGGGATTAGTGAATGTGACAAATGTAGCAGAAACCAGTTCAATCACAATCTATCAAAGATGCTGGCAGTCCACATATTTTTCTGGTCCTTGTTGCAGAATTCATCTGTATCCTTACTCTAGGAAGACAGGAGTAGTGGTACATGGGTCTTGGGAACTGTGGGACTGCAATGCCTTGGTAAATATTACCACTAGAATCAGGCCTGCATCAGTAGTGTTCAGCCTGTGCAGTTGCACAGGGTCCCCTGCTGGGAAGCGCCCTGTGCTTGACTTAATGCATTCCTATTGCCCTCTTGGAATTCTTAATATTTTTAATGAAGAGATCCACATTTTTCTTTTCTTTATTTCTTTCTTTCTTTTTTTTTTTTTTTTTTGAGCTCCACAAATTATGTTTGTAGGTCCTCCTTGGAATTTATCTTTCCCTGTCAACGGAAGGTGTCACTCACATGTCTTCTCTTTCTGAAAATGATCTCCTTTTTTGATTCCTCAGAAACGTACTCCTCCATTAAACTCTCTGAAGATTTCTGGCAAAAAAAAAAAAAATGTGTTCAAAGAACCCATCTCCTAGTTGGGTGTGGGGGCTCATGCCTGTAATCCCAGCAATTTAGGAGGTTGAGACAAAAGGATCACAAGTTCAAAGCCAGCTTCAGCAACTAAGAGAGGCACTAAGCAAGACCCTGTCTCAAAATAAAATATAAAAATTGCTGGGGATGTGGCTCACTGGTTAAGCATCCCTGGGTTCAATCCTTGGTACCAAAAAACAAAGAGGGGGGAGGGACAAAAAGAACCCATCTCCTTCCTTCCTCCAAATACCTTGAGATGATTATAATTGAGGTGATCTTGTTTTATAATTAAAAAAAAACTCTGTGCTTGTCCTAGCATGCGTGCGCACATGTGTACACACACACACACACACACACACACACACACACAAATGTGTGTATATATATATATATATATATCTTTTACTAGAGGTTAATAGTTGGGAAAAATAGTTATGTCCTAGTAATGAGAGCTTTACCCTTTATTCTATCTTTATAAATAGGTGCCAGCCATTAGATTGAGATTTCAAAGAGCATCAGCACTCATATTTTCTCAGTATTGGTACTTCCTGATCATCATGTAATCAAATACATCAGCATATTCTAAAAACAAACTGATCTCTTAGCCCCAGCCCTGGGCTTTTCTGTGCTTCTTAGACTCCTAGCTATGCTATTGATGTCTATGTGTTCTGTGTCCTTCCCCTTATTGTCCCTTCTGCCTTCAGTTTAAATCAATCCTATCATCCTTTTTACTCAAAATAACTATCATTAGGGAACCATCTGACAACTAATGAGAATAATTCTTGCTGCCTTTTGAGTGTACTCACCTACCCCTGCCTCCACTGTGGTGAGTGTAAATTATAGAGTTGTAAGGTCTGGACCAGACCCCATGGAGGTGCATGGGCTTGTCCACAGTGACACTTTGTCAGGACCAAGACTTAACAAGAAGAATACAGGTCTCCTTACTACTATTCAGGTATGTTTTCAATGACTTCATTCCCGAAAGCTAAATTACACAAAACTGGTCCATAAACAGGTTTTGAGCACTCTTTACTGAGAGGAGGAGAAAATTTGTTATTGGAGCTAGGAAAAATAATCCTGTGCCAGAAGAAGCCTGACTGGTCAACTCGAGTTAGTTAGTTGGCCTCTCTGAACCTATGAAACACTTCCTCTTACTAATATCTCCAGGGTTGAGGGAAGATCTGGAAAGATGCTCACTTGACAAGATGTTTCACTCACTGGAAAGCTCACGAAGGGTTAACTTTTTTCTTCCTGCCTCTCATCCTTCTCCCTCACTTCCTTCCACACATATATTCTCTCTTCTCTAGAAAAGGAAGGAAAACAAGAGGAACCTGATAGAAAGATTCCAGACTGGGTAGTCTTTGTGAGTTTAAATTGTAGATTAGATTAACCTACCCATGTCTGAACCAAGTAGGCTGAAATTGGCAAGCTTTTAAATGAATGCTAACCTCCTGTCCAGTAAAGCACACCGTGGCACAGCAGAGGGGCCAAAAGCATGACTGATGAACCATGGCATCTCCTGAGGGAATTTTTAGTGGCTCACCAACCCCACACAAGGCCACGGGCAAAAATTTAAAAGGAGACCAAGTTCTTTCCAGTCCTGGCCACCCCCTTCACCCTCTTCTCTGCCAGCAGAGCCATGGTCCTGTACTAATCGTATCCCTTCCTTCAACTTCGCTTTTTCCAAAATTGTCCCTCTCCCTTCCCCCAGCTTCAATTCAAAATTGCTGCTTACTGAGGTAACTTTGTTGGAACTCAGTGACTACAGCATCAAGTTATGAATACTTAAGCACTCTATGGGATGTTTGCATGTCAGAATGTCAGCAATTGAAATGTACCTCATTAACAAGTGGGCTTCTTGTGCTCCTTTCCTACAATAGATGGCTATTCCTTCTGAGCCAAACTAGTCTGCCTAGAATTATGCCATGGGTCCCCAATGTGGCTGGACCAACCTGATCCCCTTTCTTTAGCTCTAGTCACACATGTGATACAAACTCAGAGAAGCAAACTATTTCCTGGGAGACAGAGAGGGAGGAAAAATAGGTTTACATAGTGAATAATAAGCCCAGGATGATTGCATGATTGCACAGGGTTTCTCTTATAAAAACTATATATATATATTCTATCTTGGCTAGCCAAGGCCCTTCCTAACAGGTCAGGTTATAAGAGTAATGTAAATAAGTTTAAAATCCAGAGATACTTTGTGTTAAGTCAAGGCTTCTATCTCCTGTGAACTCTGAGCATTTTGCAAATTTGAAAAAGCAGTCTGGAGTCCTCTGAAGGCTCAGATGGGATGTGGCTTTTCTTTCATGTTGCTCAATTCAACAGTGGAGCTGAGTTTGGGGCTTTCAGACCCCAGAGAAGTCTAGCTATTCTATTCCGTAGTGAGGGGGAATCCTAAGAGCACTTCCATCTACTACAACCAGTTTTCCCTTTCCCTTTCTAGTCATTTCACTTTACTAGTTGTTGTTCCTGCAGTCAGAAAATGTTAGCATGAAAATCAAAGGGAGGCTGTGGAGCATTAGGGGAACATTAGCAACTATTGAAAAGACATTTTGACCTATTTCTGTAGTTATCAATTTAATAATATTTGTTGCCAGGAAGTGCACCGTTGGCGGGTGGGAGGTTAGATTGCACTAGCAGCCTGTTCTCAGGGGCCCTCCAGTTACAGGAGGTGGTAATTCTAGTTAATAAAAGGGTGAGCTTCAAACACATTTTAACCAAATCAAATTGTAGTGGGAAATATCGTATTACTGATGTTCGAGCTGACTCACAGCTGGTAACATTATTCAGTATATAGGCCCCAAATTCTGACTTTTCAGCATTTTCAGATGATTTTCTGGCTGTGAGAGAGTCCCTCGGCACACTGTACAGAGGAGTAGGAGATTTTTAACTAACGTAGAGCTAGTATAAATGAAAAATTCTTTATTCTCATTAGACTTTTTATAAGATTGTCAGATATTCAAATAATATGGAACCAAGACAAACTTCAGGTGGTTGATAGGAAATCTAGAGCCAGGAGTTTAAAAATTTTTTGTTGTTTTGTTTTTTTTCCATGACATGTTGGCAAATGATAAAAGCGATTCACTCTGCTAACCAGAGATGCTGGGCAGAATTCCCCCAACACTGATTTCATGCCATGAAAAGCACGCAAAGTCTGGCCTGGCAAGGAATGTCGAGGAGCACAGGCTTTGTGTCCTACAGCTCGGATTTGAATCTCACTTAGCCGCTACTAGCTCTGTGACCAAAGGATAGTCACCTGGCCTCTCTGAACCTTAGGCTCCTCTCATAGAAAATGGGCAAATATCAATCATTCTTGGTTGGTATGAGGCTCAAATGAGAAAATGTATAGAGAAATCCACATATGGAGACTAGACACTGCTGGCATCTACTAAGTGTTCAAAAGTGGTCATTGTTCTCCCTTTTTGCTTCTATTGTAAGGGATTGTTTTGTTTTGTTTTGTTTTTTCTGGTACCAGGGATTGAACCCAGAGGCACTTTACCACTGAGCCATATCCCCAGCCCCTTTTATTTCCCTTTTTTTAAAAATTTGTATCAAGGTCTCACTAACTTGCTTAGGGCCTCACTAAATTACAGAGGCTGGCTTTGAATATGCAATCCTTCTGCCTCAGCCTTCCGAGCTGCTGGGATTACAGGCATACCCCACTGTGCCCGGCTTTAAGTAGTTAATTTTTCCATTAAAATGTACAGTTTTTAATATGGTAATAGTGGGAAACCCTGCTGGATACCCTGTAGACTGCTCTGCTCAGTCCTCTTTAAGTGAATAGCTGTCAGCCACTTCATTTTAGCCTCAGTGAAGCCTAGACTTGCCTGTATTAGTCTCTTCTGGGTTCGTGCAATCACAACATAGTGTCCATTGTAGCCAAGTCAACTGGAGCCCCTGACAACAGTTCCAGGTTGCATGGCCACAGATGAGACAATGAGCAATCTTCATTTCTCTTCTTTACCTGCCCTACTCCACCTCCCCCTTGAGTCAGGAGAGATGTCAGACACCATTCTGTGGGACTGCCTCCTGCATGGATTTTTTCTCTAAACTTTTTCCATGTGCCTGTGTCTCCATTTTCACAGAGATTAATTCTGATTTGGTTCGCCTACACTTTTGACGCTCTAAAAGCTTTCCATTGTGGGCAGATTGTCTCAAATACCGTATTTGAGGATGGAAAAAGAAAACTCTGCCCAAATGTAAGCACCATGGAATCAAAGAAACAATATTTTTTTTAAATAGCATTCTTTGAGGATCCAGACAACCTTGAATCCTTTACAAAAGCACATCAGTAATGCCATCCTCTCTTAAAGACACACACACACACACACACACACACACACACACACACACACACACACACACACAACTATAGAAGATTACTACTCATGATGTAAATTAGGGCCAAAGTGTCCAAGAGGAGTAAAAATTGAAAAAGATGGTGATTCTGTAGAAAGAACCCAGAACTAGAAGTCAGAGCATCCAAATTTAGTTTCCTACCAGTGGGAACATCCCAGGATATTTGCCCCTCCCTAACTCTATTGTCACTCCTTTTTTTTTTTTTTTAAAGAGAGAGGGAGAGAGAATTTTAATATTTTATGTTTTAGTTATCGGCAGACACAACATCTTTGTATGTGGTGCTGAGGATCGAACCCAGGCCGCATGCATGCCAGGTGAGCGGGCTACCGCTGAGCCACATCCCCAGCCCTATTGTCACTCCTTTCAGGGAGCATGGGTTCTAACTCATTCTCCTTAGGGTTTAGGGGAGGGGAATACATTTGTTACTTTTTTGAAAGACATTCTGATACCTGTACCAGGGGCACTTTGTGTGGGCAGTGTTTGCCTCATTTGGAAAGATGAAGCCCTGAATTATTCCTCCCATCATTCTGGAATGGGTAAAAGAATGAACTTTTCACACTAGTATGGGAAGAAAATGATGTCATGATAATGCCAACTTCTAACAAGGTATTAATAATCATCTAAATATCTAGGGCTGATGCAGACATTGTACTGGCCTGGCCTTTCATTCAGTTGGCTTGCACTTTTATGTGTGCACGCTTTGCTAAACATCAGTTATGGGACAACACAGTGTAGGAGGTGCTGTGGACACAGAGTGCTTTCTCTTTCCTCACAGCTTATTTACCCCCAACCCACCTGCCATGCACACTGATGGTTACTTACTTTTGTATACAGAGCCATTTTAGTATGTCTGTGGAAGAGTTGTTCCATACCCAGGAGAACTTGCTTCTTCTGAACTGTAAGCATTTATTTATATATCTCATGTGGCACTGACTACATACTGTTCTATACCAGAGTATGTCAGTATTTCTCATCCCTCCTGTCACTGCAAGGTAAGTTTCATAAATACAGAGCCTGTGTTTACACACAGTTGTATCCCACACCACCTAGAATGTATTCTCAGAAATAAAGGTACATAGTGAATGCTGGAAATTGAATAAATGAAATTAACAGTGGCATGTGAATATTTGGCAAAACTATCTTTTCTGAAATCTATGCCTACCAAGATCCTAGCCTACAGAGAACATCACTCAACTATATTTTTAAAATTTAAGGGTTTTTAATTTTCAGTTTAGAACTTACAGGTTTTACTGGGCACGGTAGCACATGCCTATAATCCTAGGGGTTCGGGAGGCTGATGCAGGCGGATTTTGAGTTCAAAGCCAGCCTCAGCAATGGCAAGGCACTAAGCAACTCAGTAAGACCCTGTCTCTAATAAAAATACAAAATAGGGTTGGGTATATGGCTCAGTCAAGTGCCTCTGAGTTCAAAAAAAAGAATTTACAGATTTCATTCTTCTTTATCATCATTCTTTATCATCCCTATCATCATTATCATCATCATCATCCCCCTCCCCCTCCCTTTTCCTCCTCTTTCTCTTGTTCTTCTTCCTCTTCCTCTTATTCTTTTCTCTTTCTCACCCTCTGAGGCAAGTCTCACTGTGTTGCCCAGGCCAGGCTGAAATCATAGGCTCACATGAACCTCCTGACTCAGCCCCCTGAGTGGCTGGGATAATAAGTATGCACCACCATATCCTATGATCTACCTCACCCTTGACATCTGCACATAGTAGGTTTTTAATAAATGGTTATATATTTATTAATTCAAGTCATGGAATAAATAAGACATTCCCCCACTTCTTTATGTTAAAATAGTCATTTTGATTCTCATCTACTTCTTTGTCTGCAGACCTCATCTATCCCTGAGACACAGACACCCTGGGGCTTCCTTGCCAGTGACACCTGGCTTGAGCTTAGAAGTGGCCATGAGTTTTAATTTGGCTTCTGAAACAGGCTTCTACAGGGAAGAAGGGAAATTTTTTTTTTTTTTTTGTCTGTTTTTGTCTTAGGATTGCTGAGAGTCGAATGAGACCTGTATCTGTACAAAAATCTTTTAATTCTCAGAATAAATGCATATTATATTCATAATGCCAGATTGAGAAAGCTTTTGGCATCACTGCACCCCAAATAATTTTGTATATCCTCTCTTTCATGCTCATCAGTGGACCTGAGGGGAGAGGGGTTTATTACTCTGAGCTTTTAGGTTAGGCGCATACGATTCATACTAGCTATTAACTGTGTCCTCAGTCCAAATGAGGCAGCTAATTTAACAGAGCCTCTCCAGTCACACAAAAGCTTCACCATTACTCTCCAACCGATTAGATCCTAAATTTCATCCATACAAAATGATCTGAAACCAGTCACCCCAGTGTCAGGTCACAGGAAATGAGATAGCAGAGAATTCCAAAATAGATACATTATTCCAGATTTTCTTAGGTTCTTTCTCAACCAGTCTGTCTCACAGCAAGCTCAGACAGCCAGTCCTTCCTCAGCTAGACGTTCTGTTGAGTCATGTTTACTGTCCCCCTCTGAAAGGTTCCAAAAGCAAATGCAAGAGGTTGCCGAATGCAGGGACATGTGGCGTGCATGAGACTGAAGTGAGAGGCATAGCATACACCTGCTTTTTGGCTGTGGCAGGCCATCTTGACTGTGCCATGCCACAAGTTAGCATTTTGGATGAGCAATTGCCATTCTGTTGTTTTCTTCTCAACACATGGTGTTCAAAAACAGTTAAAAGAAAACTGTACCCATTTGCTCATCCCAGAAATCTAAAATTTCAAAGACGCATGCCAAATTAATTTTAACATAATATTTTCCAAGCCTTTTCTTTGCACTGAGAAATGATATTTCACTTTTTGAACTCCTGGTGTCCTGGCCTGAGGTAAATGGGTGCAGTTTCTCTTTAAATGGCATTAAACATATCAAAGCAGGATTATATCTGTCACTGTCTTTTTTTTTTTTTCTTTTTTCTAATGGAATCAAAATCCTTCAGGGAGTGTCCCAAATCCACATTAATGTCTTTGAGTGCTAATGTTTCCACTGGGACTTTTACATTAGCAAAATACAAGTGTGTGGTTCCCCCCCCACCCCCGCCCACTGTCTGTGTAGGAAAGAGAAAACTGCACATTCGTTATTCTCCACAGCCTTCAGCTGGCCCACCTCAAGATGGTAGAAGATGACTGGAGATTTTTGTTGCTGATGTATGCTTTTCTACCCTTTCCCTCCCTGGTACAGCTTGCCCAAAAAGCAACTGTGAATGCTATTTTCAACATGGTGAATCTTTGGAATCCCAGCCACACATTTTGTTCAAAAAGACTAAACTACAGTAGTTATTTTTCAATGCTATTGTCATCTTTTGTCTGATTATAGAAAAATAGAGAAATACCTAGTGTTTTAGGGCCTTCTTATTGACGTTTTTGCCATTGATATTGGGTATCAAGTCATGTGTTCTTTTGACTATCAGAGGTTACAATTCCTGTCTAGCTCAGTCCTTTTTGTTTCTTTAGAAAAAGGACTGGATTGATACTTTGTCAATTCTTGATTATCAAGTGTCAACGAAAGACTGGCTTCCTAGATAATAGTAATAAATAATAAGCTTTATAATAAAATTAAATTAATTCATATTACATATAATCTTAGAACACACCTTGTTCTTACATTTAATATGTTCTGGAAAATTATAGTATTTCTGAAATAATTGTTTCTATATGGGGTATAGAGGAGACTGGAAAACTCTGGAGTGTGAATCTCTACCCCTGTCTTGAGTTTTCCTCTTTGGGCACCTTCCTGGCCACAGAGGACTTTAGTTCTGGAGCTGTTGGAGAGAACCATCCTGGGTTGCTGGAAGGTGTCTTGGTTTCTTTTAATCTTTTCACTTTCTAGAACACTCTGGAGAATTAACTACTACCTTTCTTCCCCTGTCTCTTTCTTTTTTCTTCTATATTCTTTCCTGCTTTTTTTCCTCTTCACTTTCTTTTGCTACCCTGCATGGATCTAGTGAGGAATTTTGAACTAAGGTGGGGGGGATGTGGACAGAGGGACTCAGAGAGGAGAGGATCTCCAAATGCCCCAGCTTATCACTAGGAAAGAAAATCAGGATTTTTTTTCTTTAATGATCTTTTCCTGGACCCAGACTTTCATATGTGGAAGAAAAACTCAAACCTTTTTTCCTTTACTTACTTTGCAGAGGACAAGGTAAGTAGAGGCAGTGAGAATGTCAACCCTGAATTTAAAATGTAATAGACTATGTACTTACCTTTCAATGTTTTTGAGAGTAAATCCTATCTGTTGGTAATTCATGAAGAATTGACTGAGCCAGAATATTGTGAAGATAGTGCACTGTTTTTCTGGTGTTGAAAGAGGATCAGAGGAGGTTGTGGTTGTTGTTGTTGTTGTTGTTTTAAGGTATTAATTGCCCAATAACTTTGCAATGTCAGTTAAACTGTTAGTCTACTATAATTGAAAAATAATCTTTTGAACATGAATCATTTGAATTTTCTACATCAATATTCTGTTTGGTGCGTCCAGTGTTAATTTGTGCTACCAGATTTAAATGCCAAAGTGAAAGAAAATGTGTGTTTGTATTTATATTCCGCACATAATTTAGCACCATGTAGTAGATATTAGCTAAAAATATTGCCAATGTCATTTATCATTGTTTCATCTTTAAGTTTCCCTTTTAGTGGATTTAGGCAAAGAACTAGACTTTGTAGATGGAAAAACTTGAATCTAAATATGAGTGCCATAAATTTCATTCTAGTTTTGTAGTCTGATCAAAGCATGTTTTGTTGTGCCTCTGTTTCTTTACCTGAAGAATGGAAATGGTAATTTCTGTCGTGGAAGGTTTTATGAGGATTAAATGAGATCATGTAAGTAAAGAACTGAGCATGAGGCCTAAAACATGATAGGTACTCACAAGTTATTTTTCTTCTCCCTTCTTTTACAGAGGAATACTTGAATAACATGGTCACTTATTTGATCTTAAGTTCACAATTTTTTAATTTTTCTCAGTAACTAGATTACTTGAGACAATCCTATTCATTAGGTTTGCACCCTTTGATTTTTGTTCATCTGCCACATATAAAGGTATAACTAAGCAAAATAGTGTGGAGACTGAGGACTGTGTTGGAGCTGATAGAAACAGGGCTCCCAGCTCTGTTCCCACACTGACCTAAAGCCCTCTCAGAGGCTGGGCAAGAGAGCAGCAAGACCCAGAGAGCTATTCTGGAGCTACTGAGTTAGGGCAGACGATCATGAATAGGTTCTGAAGCATGTCCAAATGCACAGAACAACAGTTCAGCTTTTGAATTTGAGCTACCAGAAACATTCACAGTCTGGAATTTTCAATGTCTGATGAAAATATAATATAGGGTTAATGCCTTCTCTTGTAATTGAAAATTAATGGTTATGATTTGTATTAATCCAGTGGGAATGAGTTTGTCTACTTGATTCTTTTAGGTGGTTACGTTGCAGGTGTTAAACAACTATATTGTAAATAATTTGAAACAGCACAAACTAACTATGTCTAATCATATACTTTTGCTTTGATAAAACTTACACACAGCTGGGGCTCCATAAATGTTTATCAAATGAAATTAGTCAGTGATTTCTTGACCATTATAGTAACAATGGTACAACATAGGATCCTTTTTTACTACCTAGCAGCATCTATGTCAATAGATCTCTCCCTCTCTCTGCATTTGTGTAGGTATTTTGTGTGTGTGTGTGTGTGTGTGTGTGTGATCTTTTAAATAGAATGCCTTAAGGGACTCAATTCTATTGGATCACTGATAACCCCAAATCTATCTGTGGGCTCATTACTGCTAAAATTGCCAGCTGCATAATTACCTCTGTGACCGTTGGCAAGTCCTCAGTTTCCTCATTTACAAAATGACTATATTAAATGATTGCTAAGGTTGGAAACCCTTTCAATTCTGTAATTCTATTCTTTCTCTAAAATGAGAAATGGCATGTGTTTTTGAGAAGTATGCTATTGTTTGAAATTAATGCAAGTTTTCTCCTAATATAAGAATCATAAATGAAATCTGCTTGGGGCAGAGGCACTTGTACTTGCTTTTAAACCTCTTTTGGGGCAACCATTGAAATAGGTGTCTTTCCATTTCAATTACTTATCATTTAGATACTGGGACCCAGCATAGTGGGACCACCCTGATGGCTAGAGAAGTCTGCCCCTTTTCGGTTGTTCCAAAAAAGAAAAGGGCTAAAAATCTTCCCAGTCTCCACCTTCTGGAATCCTTGGGGTATGTCCTCTTTGGTGGAAATGAGGATTCCAGTCCCAGCCTAGCTCCATAGATGCTTTCTGGACTCACAGGGTGTGTGTGTGATACAGATGACACTGTCTGCTTTACTCAGCCTCACCATTTCTAGCGAGAGGTTTCTGGTTGTTTGTTTCTCTTTTAATACCTGCATATTTAACACTGTGTCTGATAGAGCTTGATTGTCTCCATCATATAAGTAGGTTTTCATGCCATTAATGTGCTGATGTGGCTCATGAGAGAGCTAGAAAACTGACAGTATGATGCAGTAGTGTGGTGCTGCTGGGGTCTTCCTCTCCTGTTTTTCTCTTCTTTTTTACAAAATTGTGTCCTTTGGATTATTCTGTTCACTTTTTCATTTGAGTTTGAAAACCCTCCTTAAAGAGCCCTTCCCAAGATTTCCAAGACATCATCTGCCTTTGAGCACCACCCCCACCCCACTTGCCACTTTGTGGCTGTGGGCACTTCTTCCTTTTAGCCTTGGTATCCACACCCTGTTCCCCTGATTGGTGCTTCTTTTCACCAAAATGAGCCCACTGCCTCTATTGTTGAACCTGTCTCTCAAATGTTCCCCACATTTCTGAAGAAAAGAAAGGAGATTCTTAACATGTAATGTCTTACATGATAAAATTTGATAAACACCAAAGTACTAGGTTTTGATGAGTGGTAAGGGGAAGACCCAGGCAACAGGCAACAAATCTTATTTTTGGAGATTACCTTATAGCATAAACGTACAGCACCTGGGGGTAGCCAAGTCTTGCACTTGTGAATGAAGGAGGAACAGAGGTGTTGCTTCTTCTGTCAAGACCTCCTCCTCAGTCTGCAATGCAGTCCTGCTTTAGCTTAATTAATCCATTAAGGTCTGTCTTAACCCTAGTCAGTAATGATCAACGGGCTCACCGGAGCCATCTAGAATGGGAGAAATTAGATGGATAATGATTTTTGAGCTGATGATGTGTTCTGTCTTTTTATATAGTTGATCCCGTGAGGGAAATATTTCTTTGGTGTATTCCTGCTGATGTTCTCAAGACAGATATATTACAGAGAAATAAATCAAACTGTGAGACTTTGCTTGTGTCTAATTCTTGGTGTGTAAATTTAGTGTTTTAAAATCAAAGCTATTTTTTAAAACATACTTTTATCAAGATAGTATTAAACAATCAAGATGGTGGGTGAAATTTGAGAAACTCCTAATTCAGTATTGTTTTTTATTGCACTCAGATGCTGTTATGGAATATTTATGTTAATAGCCTTCTTCTAATTATTCCCTCTTTCATGAATAAACTGTGTAAGAGAGTTCCTCCTCAACTCAACAAGTGTTAACTGATACTTACAATGTGTGTAGCGGTTAAAAATTCTCAAAAATCAGGAGACTTAAATGTCTTTGTACATCAGATAATGAAACAGGACAGTTTGGGGAATTTTATATAGTAATTAAAATAATAAAGTGTTTTGGGTATCCACTGTATTTTTCCCACTATCATTGTAATTTATAAGCAACTCCAATATACATCTATAATGCAAGAATTTTTTAATCATGTAGAAGGGTAGGTGGAATAGTTCTTGCCTTGCTTTAGAAGACTAGCAGCAATAATTGTGGAAATCTCTCCACACAAGTGAGGTTAAATTATAATTTGAATGACAAATATTCTTCAGTGCGTGAGGAATTATTCAAGAGATTCAGGCTTATGTGAGAAAAGTTCAGACATGGAAAAAGAGGACTATCAGTGGGGAGAAGCCAAAAAGCAAAGGTGACTTGCTTATTGGATTAAGGTGAGGCCTGGTGGCACCAGTTGCTGAGAGGTTAGATGAACAAACAGACCTATAGAAGCTCTCAGTGCAGGGAGTCTGAAATAGGATAGAAGTTCACTGGAGGACTAACAAGGGAACTGTGACAGTCAAGCTACTACTGAGAAGTGTTTGAAGTGGGGAGACAATTTTCATATCCTAGGTACAATGTGATCAGGAATCAGCCAGGAATAATAGTATAAAAAGGCATATTTGAGTTAAGATTATTCAAATAAATTTTCTAGACTTGATAATTGGCTATATATGAGAAGTAATATTTTTTAATTTGAAATGCTAGCAAAGGATTGATCATTGAATGTGTCATGGCCTTTGATTATCCAGAATTTGAATAGCAGAATGATTGAAAAGAGAAAATGCTCTTTTTATTATATGGACTTCAAGATGCTAGCAGAACATATAATCAGAGATATTCTGGAGAGGAAGTGTTAATGAAATTAACTTACTTAATACTGACTAAGAATGGTAGGTTATGAGAAAAGGTGAATGAGTGCATGGTCCCCTCCAGTTAACACCCAAACTTTGTGGATAAGGTAAAAGGAGACCTAGTACAGAGAAGTGGCTGATAGGTCCAAGAAAGCAGAACTAACTCACAGAAGAACTGGGACACAGGCATGGGGGTCTTTGATCATGACCATAGGCTCCTTCCATTGTGCTATACTCCTCCAATGAAGGACTCCAAAAACCTCTTGCAAATATCTTGAGTTCACCAAAGAATGACTGAATTTGAGTCACCAGGCTCCACAAACTTATTTATAGAAACAGCCCTGCCCTTTCTCCAAATTCCGTGGGAGTTGAGGTGTGAAGTGCATGGCACAGAGTCCTCACACTTTGTATCTATGAGTACTTGTCTCTGCTTGTATCTTTTCTACTCCTACATCCATTGCTGAGAGTAAGAGAGAGATTCAGATCTCTACCACCATTTAAGCTGTGGACATGATGGTGAGCAGAAGAATGAATGGATGTGAGTATTTCAGAGCAACGCCTTGTTGCTCGCTAAGTATCAGATTTACTTGCATAAGAGGACATTCAGAGACATATAGCTCACAATTTGCAGCTCTTTTCAGCTAGGTCCTTAATATTAAGGAAAAATTCTAGCGGTGTCTGTTGAATAAAAATAATTAAAATTGACTCTGTACTTAGTTTATTAAGGAAAAAGAAAAACAAAAACTGAAGAATTCTTAATTTTAACCTAGACTGAGATACTAGTTTGCTTTGGACTTGACTGGTTTTCGTCAGGACAACAGTGCAGACTTGGCCAATGTTACAGTCTAGAAAATGTGCCATGCACTGCTTGCTAAATATCAGTAAATTGGCCCCTTTGCTTCAAGAAGACCTCCTAGGTTTTGCCTGACTAAGGACCATAAACTTGAACCATGCTAACTACAATTGTAAGATCTTGCAGGGCATGGAGGAGATTCTGTGCAATTGTGACATGTTGAAGGGGGCTCCCCTGCATAATGTGATCCCTGTCTTTAGGAATAGAGCTTTGCTCCCATGTTAATACATTCTGGAAATTGCTCAAGAGGCAGCTTTGGCATTAGAATAGCAACTTTCAAAGCAGTGAACGTCAGCACTTCTATTTCTCCTTCTTCTTGGCGTGCATTACATGAAGTTGGAAGGACTAATTGGCTAAATGAAGGGACTCAGTGTCGCAGAGTTGAAATCCTGGCATGTAAATGGAGAGGTGGGGAGAGACTTTGCATGCATATCTATATGGCCTCCCTTTGTGAATTATCATAATAGAAATGGTTCTGCCCCTTCTCTAGTTTCCCTGCGAGATGAGTTGGGGTGTGAAGTGCGTGGCACAGAAATTCACCATGCTTTTTATCTATGATTACTTGTCTCTGTGTGCATCCTTTCCACTCCTAAATTGCATGTTTACCTAAGGTTACTGAATAATACATTGCTTTAAAAGAGGTGTCCCTGAATGTATCGTTTTTATATGACAATTATAATATGGCTGCATACAGCTGACTACTATAGAGAAAAAATTCGGTAAATGACATTTTCAAAAGCAAGTCAGAAAATCTCTAATTTGCTGTATAGGTGTTAGATTTGCTTCCTTGACCTCTGTCAAGCATTTATAAAGACTGATCAATAATGAGACCAAACAGCTCATGTATGATTCTTTCCCTGTGACAATAGTCGACATATCATGTGGGATATTTTTGTCATTGTATCCTACATTTACTTTTTGTGAAAGAGTATTTCAAGATAACTTCTACAATCTAGTTTTACTTTTTATGAAAAGCCGAAGTCTAGAGTTCATTTGGCTCACTTGCCCTGCCTTCTAGCAGCACTTCACTTAAATTATCACAGACAAAGGGGATCAAATATATTTTATAAACTTATGATACAGCATCACAGTATTTCATATGAGTATTTAGCATCTCCTGAAGTATTTCAGAATTTTATAACTAAACTTAATCCATCAGGCTTCTAAAGCCCCCTTTTAGAATGTTGAGTTTGTTATAGAGAGGAAAAATCTATTAAAACACCATTTTACTACCATATTACCTCTCAATACCTTGGGCAAGGAAGAAAGGAAGGTTCTTTGGTCCTCGCTCTGAACCCTTTCAAAGATTTTCCCATTTTCACTAATTATGGAACTTTGAAACCCAAGATTGATATGAAATGAGGGAGTGAATTTAAGGTATATGCTTCCTTGATAACTTTTGTCATCATTTTATATTTGAAGTTGATTTTATGCTTGATAAAGTTTATGAATGTTGAACCTCAAACACTGGAGTAGTGGTCTGCAAAACAAACACCTTTCAGACTGATAACCATCTGTTCATCATTGAAAAAATAATTTGAAGTCATAAGGTACCATAGCATCAAACTTTGTGGTAAAAGGATATTCCAAGAGTCCATAGTAATTTAACTGAAAGCTAAATAAATCTTAAACATTATTTAAACCAAATTCAAGATGTCACACTTGATTTAAAGATCAAATATTAAAATTTTGCCCTTTGACCTTTGGGGGAAGGGATTTGCCCAGAGAAGAACATGAATAGGTCTAGGTCCTTCTAGCCAAATAATAGAAAATGCCATTTCATTGTTGCATTCTATCCAAGTGAGGTAAAGTGCACCTCAACTGTTGTACAGCATTGGTCAGGGCACTATAACAGTGAAGATAATTGGCTCAAATATATAATGTGTGTGTACACACACACACACACACACACACACACACACACATATATATATATATATATATCACCATTTTTTCCAGTATCTTATGATAAAATTTCATCCATATCAATAGTAAATAAATATGAATATAAAGAATCATTCTCCCCAAATCAGAAATGAAAAAGTTGAGATTTCATAAGGTTGATTACCTTGCTTTGAGTTGCCTAAATAACCAGTGGCAGAATCAAAACCATAACTACATTTATGTCAAGAATCTACAGAATGTAATCTTCAGAACTAAGTGGAGCAAGTCTTTTTCAGTTTGATTTTAATGCATTTGGAATCTGGACAAAATCTTATAAAATATCTGTTTGTAGATTTCTAGAAAGGGTGCTACAATTGGGGGTAGAGAGTAAATCTATTTTCTGACAATGAAATGTTTTTGCTCTTATAATCTCATCAGAAAATTCATATTCTGTGTCAAATTCCCATAAGGTGAGTAATGTCAGTAATAGTAATATATTCATAAAATGTACCTTCTTATTGTGTGTTCCTCACACATTAGGCAAAGCTCTTTCTGATTATTGCAAAAGGTCCTACTTTACAGTCACAAGGTTAATAGATCTTTGACACCAGAGAAGTGTCAGCAACAACTCCAAAGGGGCCTTTGTCTTTTGTTGTCTAAAAGCAGCTGCCGGCTAAGCTTTGTATCCATCCCATTGCTAGTTAATCCCCAGGAGCATGAGACAGGTAGGAAAACCACATTCTGACCAGAAGATGCAGTAATCTGAGTAAAGTACAGCTAGTCTTTCATTCTTTATCCTGCTGTCATACCTGAGGGAGACAGAGAAATTGATTTAAATGGACTATAGATTCCTCTAAACTTCATTCACCTTGTATGATCAACAGGACTTCCAGGGAGAGGGTACAACAGAAGGAAGTTGTGGAACAGATTCACATTCATGCTCAGTCCATGCCGTACGGCAGATTGGTCTTCAGGTCATTCCATAGGATTGTGCAATAAAATATTCCAGAAATGAAATAAAGTTTGGGGAGTGGGATAGATGGGAGGTGTCAACCAGATAAGGGACACTGGCAGAGATGGAATATTTTTCCTAAAAAAAATAGTTCAACAACCACAAAGAGTTAATAAAAAAAGAACTATTGTCTTAAAATGACTTTAATACCTTATTTTTCTCTTCCTCAGAAAATCAGCATTCAGAAAGTTATGTTTTTGAATGTGTCCTGATGTACATCTAAATCGGGAATGCATCTTTATGGCTGGGTTACAAACCATCATAATAGTGAGGGGTTAAAATGGAATGCCTTCAAAAGATAACCTAGACCTACTGCAGGCTGGAAACTCTATTAGCCCAGCTATTAAAACCAGGAGGACAAACTGTTTCTTCCCTGGATACAAAAGCTGTTAGGCTACGGCATGACCCAGTACAAAAGTTTTCTGAATCTCTCTCCACTTTACAAAACGTCGGCTCATTGCTGCTGTCTGCAGTGAAGCTGTTTACAGCTCTGTGCTAAGTGGAAAGTTCAAATCAATTATTGTCCATTAGAGTTTAGGTATAACTGATGAAATATCCCCAGAGGAGTATTGTAAATGTATCAAGACGTCCTTCCCCATTATAGAAATGGGGACGCATAGTGAATTACTTACCTTCTCTCTTACCCTTAATGCCTCTGAAAGGCTGCTGGGCAGACAGAGCTCATCTTGTCTTGCTGGGGCTTAAAGTGAGGACTTTACCATTTGGTGAACATGTGTAGTGAGCTGGCAAAAAGTCTAGATCTCAACTCACCTCATACTCTCCCTAAACTCTCTTGTGGACATAGAGGCCTAAGAAACAAAAGACTGAAAGGAAAAACCTTAAAATTGATCAAAACTGAGATCCAGAAGTTCTGTGACAATCAAGTTCTTTTATTTTTTAATTTTTTTTTAAAGAGAGAGTGAGAGAGAGAGGGAGAAAGAGAGAGAGAATTTTAATATTTATTTTTTTAGTATTTGGCGGACACAACATCTTTGTTTGTATGTGGTGCTGAGGATCGAACCCAGGCCGCACGCATGCCAGGCGAGCACACTACCGCTTGAGCCACATCCACCAGCCCTCAAGTTCTTTCAGAAATGACATTTCTTGTTAAAGATCAAATGAGAAAAACTTTGACTTCAAATTTTTAGCAAGTGACAGTAAGATTTAATGCCACATAATTTGTGCTGAGATGCTTTTCATCAGACTTGTTTTGTAAAGCAAGCTTCAGCAGGACAGAAAAGAAGGACCACTCATTGCTCAAATGTTAGGGGGTAGCTCTGATTCCCCAGAATCTGTTATTCAGCTACATAATCTAAAGAGACTTCACCCTGTAAAGACAAGAACTAAGAGGGAAAAGAAAGTGTGATTCGAAATCTTCTCTAACAGGAATGAGATAGAGGTTCTTGACTTATTTTGAAAGTTGCCTTTACTTGTTCTTTTCCTAGTTAGGCCCCAGAGCAAATTCTTTGCCCTAGAGATCCTAAAGCTGAATTGCACAGGGACCCATCTTGTCATAGGGAAGTCTGAATATTACTCCTTGGAATACTGTGACTTTTCAAAAACCAGAGAACTGTCAGAGAGAGGCCAAGGAAACACCATTCTCTGTTTCAGCCTTTCCTTCCTCCATGTGCACAGGTGGGCAAGACACCTTTCTATTCATAGCTAGTCCTGTTCAGCTCCAATGGCTTCCCTGTGAGGAGGCAGCAGAGCACATTTCAACCCAACTGCCAGTCATAATAGGGATAAGAAGCATCTTTTAAATGCAGCACTGATTTCTTTGTGTTTTTTTAACACCAAGGATAACTCCAAGGATGTTTCTTTCTTCTGACAGCTCTGTCCGTGGTGCTAAGTAGGAAATTATCTGTATTTTCTCCTTGAGGCCCATACTGCTTACTCCCAACTCTCCTGAGTCCTCCAGTCATCTATCTATACAGATGCTAATTGCTATACTGTACATCTGGTTGAGATGAACACAAAATTTACAGGATATTTATTGGTCAGATTTTCTTCTCAATCACTCAGGCAATGAGAGATTTCATTTGGTTTGTACCTTTATCTAGGTAGGTCTTTTGCTTCACTTAAGTTGAAAGGAAGTACTTTAGAATCTACATTTGATTGCTAAACCATCACATCTTTACCAACTTGTGTACTGTTAAAATTGTCACTCACTCTGAGCCATACCCACCACAGATCCTTCTCCCCTCAATGTACATCTACTCACATATCACCAGTGTCTAATAATTTCTGACATCAGTCAGTTTCTTTCCCCACATTTGGAGTAAGTCATTGGCTTTCTGCACTCAGTGGGCATTGAATATGCTTTTCTTTGTTCAAATTTTATTTATTCTACCTGGAATATCAGTTGTTTCGGCAACACAGGTTGTACAATTATTTCTTCTAGATATTTTAAGGGAATTATTTAACATGCTATGGGTGAGACTCAAGATTAGTGATTAAATTCTAAATCTTTTTAAATAATTAAAGTTATACATAGAGAAGTGCCTTCAGATTTATCCTGTAACTTAATGACAAATGCTAAAGAACTATACAGATTTATATCTTTCTTTATTTGGAGCAGAGCAACTGGATTCTATACCTGAAAAGTAGTCTAAACTTAATAGCATTAAATATATACCTAAATACCAAATGTTTGTTTGAACTTATTTTCCTGCCCCATTACTAAAAGAACGTGTTTGGTCAGCCCTTCCTTAAATTATCTTCCTTCTTTGAAGCCCATTTTGTCTGCCCTTTTCTGAGTTTCAGCCAGCAACCCATAGATTGCTAATATGCATGCTTAGATTTAAGGAGCAGTACTGATTTTCAAGTTTCTTCTAGTCATTATTTGTGTTCCAAATTATCTTACTGTGTCTGTATTAATTTTCTGTTTCCAAAAGTAAACTCCATGTATTTCAAGGCAGCACGGTTTCTTTTTTACATTTTCCAGGGAACTGGTGTTTTTAATGTCATGTGAGGACAACATTACACAATGGATCTTTGGCAGGGATACACAGAAATGAATACCGCGTGCGAACAAACATTAAATGGCAGTCTTAATTACAGAGTTTGACTCTGTTGTTTTTAATGCCCTTCAATTTTATAATTTGATGGAAAATGCATCAACACAGTTATTTTCTTTCTACCCCAAATGATTCAGGATTGATATCCCCCAAACCACAGTAGCTTGATAGATCTCTCTGATCAGGTAGGTCTTACATTTCATCCACTAGAGGGCAGTAGGGATACGCATCCACACCAACCAATATGTGCAACATATGGTCGATGTGGAAACATAGTAGCCATAGCTTTCCTGTGTATGAAAAATTCCCATTACAGTGTTGCTTCACTTATAATTATATTGAAAGTAAACACTAATTCACAGACGGACTACACATATTTTTATTTCAACATATCCCACTAGTGTTTTGTCTATTCTAGTTTAAAATGCCCTGAATAATGAAAACTTCTACTACTTCCCTTGGAAAGCTTATCAAAACCCACTTATTTTGGTGGCTTGATTTAAAAAAACAAAAACAAAAACACTCAAGATCTAGATTCATCTTTTGCCTTCAGGTTCATTTAGCACTTTAGTGCATACTCATACTCTATTCTTTCCTTCCAATAAGGCTGGTTCCATTCTTGAAAGCCAGTGGTTATTGAGTGCCTATTGTCCTTAAGACAACACTGAGGGAGATGATGTCTACAGCTGACAGAGTACCTACACTATATTTGAATGGATTCCCATGACTTAGAAAGCTAAGAAGAAGCTCTTCCAGATCAAACATCAAAAAACAATGTTGGTTTCAGTTCTAAAATGACTGATATCCATAAAGCTCTCACAACTTGGGAAAATCTTTAGTCACACTTCAGTTTCTATATGGAAATCCCAAGGGTATTAGAATGCATGGTGATGTCAGCTATCACCCAAAGATCTGTGAAGTATGGAGCTGACATGGCAGTAAGTTCTTGCCGAGCAGATGACCTAGATGTTCACTAATGAAAGTTAGTCCTTCTTCCTTTTGCAGCCGATGGTCAGATTAGCCTGGAAGTTCAAAATCTATTTGTACATATTTATGAAGAATACAAAAATGGGATCATAAGTCTCCCCAAGATAGGTACACCTCAGGCAGAATGCATTGTCTATTCTGTCATTGACTTTTTGGATTCAATTTGTCCTGCTACATGCACGATACAATGGGAAAGAAATCCAAGATCATATGTGATACTTTGGTTTGCATCATTAGTTTCTTGGCATATACTTTGATTATTAAGTATCTGAAGGGGAGTGTAGAAGAAACCCATGCCAAGAAAGTTCCTTTAAGGCTAGAACTCACAATTACACAATTGCTAAAAAGTCCCTTTTACCTTTAGAGACATAGTATTTTTTTTTTCCCTGTTGGGTATACTGGAAGGATTTCCATAAGGCTGTCCTAAGAGAAAAATTGAACATTGCAGAAACTCTGGAAATACTACTGACTTTTCTTTATTAACCTCCTTTGAGCCTTTGGGAAGTAAACTATTCTCTGGAGTTTTTGCAATAAAGTACTTGCTTTTGCCAATTAAAAGGGCAAGAATGTGGCTTTATAGACTTTTTTTTAACAAAAGAGTAGGGAAGTATACAGAATCTTCATGTGAGTCTAACCAACACAATAGTTTAGACTTTATATCACAAACAAAGCTTAGATTTGAAATTTGTGTCACCTGTAATAAAATCCACATGGGTATTTTATATGGAAGTAATTAAGTGCAAATGTGCAACAGCCATTTTTGTGTTTTTGTTTGTTTCAAAATACCAGAGGTGATTAGGCCATATTATGGACTAATTACTTACTTAATTTATTTAAGTTGAAATGAGTTTTTGAGTTATACAAAGGCCAAAAACAAGAACTCATTAATCCATTCTGCACATCACTGAAAAGAACACAACAAAGAAGTTCATGCTTTATTTCATTAGGTTACAACACCAATATTTTGAACACTGATGAGGACCCAAGTGGTCAAAACATCTGTATTTGGTAAGAAAATAAAACAAACTGCTCCCCCCGCGTCATTTAGTCCTTTCACTGGTGTGCAGAAATACAGAATGAATTACCAAAGGTAATAGAATGGTGTGTCATTTTACTACATTTTTCTATGGAAGGTTTAGAAGACTCTTCAAACATATTTGAAAACAGTAAATAAATAACCTACCAAACTCAATATTTTCTTAAATTTGGAAGTAAACCACAGTAATTCCAGGACCTGGGACTCTGTACACCAAGTTACAAACCAGAGCATATTTTGGTATTTTGATGGTTGAGTTATAATCCCCTGAAAAGAGGGACTGATTATGTGCAGTAAGGACAGCTGCCCATGGAACTATAACTGAGCTACTAAAATAAAACCAGTGTTTACTTGTCACTACTGACCAGGAGATGTGAGCCTCCATGGGTTGTTCTGGAGGCCATGAGAGTAGCTCTGTCAGCACTCTGTGATTGGCTGTCACCATCTGCTTCTAGACTTGGCCAGATTCTAGAAGAGAGAAAAGGATAACAATACACTCATGAAGCCAAAACGAAACAAAACCCCAGATGTTGGAAGCAAGTTGAAGATGTTAAAGAACATTTATGACCCCAGGTTACTTGTTCTAATGTTTGATCCTTTGTTTTCTAACTTCTCATCGATCTTTTTAGTTAGTTTAAAAAAGTATTACTAAGGAATTCAAATTATGGTATATATGATCAGGTGGTTGATACTATGAAGTGTTTTGGTTTATATTTTTATGTGCTCCTTTACAACACAATCTCATTATTTGAAATAAAATTCCAGCATGTGTTGCCATCTAAATCACTGGGCATCCCACACATGGGCAAAGTCTATGCTCAATATTTTACAAAGAGGAAGTTGTTCAAGCTGTAGTACTGGTTAACTTGTTTTTTACCCTTCTAGGAACTGGAGTGATTGCAATAAAAGCAGATTTCTCTTTTCCCATATGAAAAATGGAGAGGAAAAATTTTATAATTTTTATAACCTAGTGGAATGTTGTAAGAATTTGATGAACTATTTATGTAATGTTAGATTCAAGGAATTCTCTCAGGATCAATCATCTCTTTTAGTAATAGGGTACTGGGAAGAACACTCAGCAGATGTGAGGATGCCAAATGGTCATATGGTTCTTGTAACACAGCTAGCTATAGCAATTCATGGCCTCAACTTGAGTGAGTCCCATGTTTTGAAATATTTTGCCCATGAACTCAGATAGATTGGTACTAAATATCACACTTTCTTTTGGCCACTCTCCATTTTAACCTAAATTAGAACTTTTGCTGTGGGAAAAAAAATAGTTTTCTCTATTCCAAGATATTTAGTCATTGAACAAATATTTACTGAGCAGGTACTATATGCAAAGCACCATACAGGGCCATCTGTTTGTTTGTGAACTGACTCTCTGATGTTAAACACATCAAACCCATGTTCTAACTAAGTAAACCACCAGAATAAACTCACAGAATCAAAAACAAAATCTTTACTTTTGAAAGGTGTCTTTCACTTTACAGATGTAGACATTTAGACCTGGATAGTTTAGCTGTTTTCCGTCACTTAACACATCTAATTCATATCAAGAGCGAGAACCAGACTCAAAGCTGCCAGTCATCTCTCTATGATGTATGCTATCCACAATATGCCTCTTTATCAAGAAGTTTTTCTCTGGACTTAGACAATCATCCCTGACTTTTTCTCTAATCCTCTCTCTTCTCAAGCACTGATCAGTTCCTTCAGTTCAATTAAATAATGACATGTCTCTGCCAGATTCAGTAATGCCATATCCCCAGGCCTTGTTTGCAATAAGATTGTCACATTGGCGTGGAGGGAATGTAAGTCTTCGTGTAGGGCATGTCTTCAATAATAAGAAAATTTCTGCTTAGAGAATTATTTCAACCCTTTCTTAATGATAGCAAGCCATATTGAGTTTTTCATTGGCCAATGGCAGGCACTTTTTGAGTATTCCATCTCCAAGGGAATATTTGCGAGAGCTGTAAGTTGCCAAACAGAGTTACAGAAACTCATTACACCCCTGGCTAAAATCCTGGAAGAAAGAAAAGGGAACAAAAATGTACAAAAGGAAAAGGAAGAGAATCCTAGAAAAAGGGTTGTGTATGTCTTTACTTTTTTTTTTACTTAGATTTAAATAATATTCATAAATTTCTCCTATTCACTTGAAACATACACAATAAATCTGAATATATAAAAGTAACTAACCCCATTATAAGGACAGACATTAAGATACAGATACTTGGTAACATATTCAAAGCCACAAATAATTTTGATAGGCTTGTTATTTTTGTTATAAGAGATAGAAACTTCCTAAAACCTATTATCATAGCTGTTAGGCCAGCAACATCCTGATATCACATGATCACCTGAAACTGAACTTTCTGGAAAATATGAGGAAACCAAGCTCATTCCGATTAAATCACCAGAGTATAGGAAAATAAATTCTGGGTTTTTCTTTAAATTTTTCTTCTCTTCCTCATCAAGTTTCTACCCACCACAATATTTCTTATGTTTCTTACCTTCTATTTTGTTAATCCATTCAACATTAGAATTACTAAGATAAGACATGGAGTCCATGATATTTCTTCATTTCTTAGATGTTACTTGTATTGAAAGACATGAGTTTAGATTATAAAAACTGAGACTGAATTTTTAGCAGCTAGAGAAGAAGGATTTGCCATTAGTGCACATTTTAGTCTGCAGAACTCTAGTAACCCATAGCATCCTTTGTTCCTAGCCATCTGCCTGTTACCTTACATGATCTGCTTGCCTATGTTCCTTCTTATTGAGAACTGTAGACATCTTTAATGTAAAGCTATAGATGTGCACCTGATATTTCTCCTGATATCTCCTGATATTTAAACTATGTGCTTGCTATATAGTTTAGATATCAGGAGAAATGAAAAAAACAAAACCTCAAATCACTTCAACATGTTAAACTGGTCATCTTAAAACTGTTGGAATATCAGGCTACTGGGCAAAAACTGCAGCAATGTGATAATAGAGCTTAGAAGCAGATATCCTGAGTTCAAATCCTAGACCTGTCACTTACCAGTTGTGATCTTGGGAATTCACTTTTCCTCCCTGATTTTCTCTGATCTGTAGCTCTCTCACCCATATCGTGGCTACATAGAAGGAGGCTTAGGGAGGATGACGTGTGTCTGCAGATTGGAGAATTTGTAGACCTCTGGCCCCAACATGCCTAGTATCAGTACTACACTTGACTCCTACTTTTTATGAGCATATGGTTGTAAGAAAAGCCCCACTGGGTCAGGCCTAAAGTTCTTTCAGCTGAGCATTCAGTTTCTAACCAGAAGACCAGGAAATTGTTATATCAGATACAATTGCTAACTTCAAGAATCAGAGTTCGGATATTGTGGTTTCTTTGAATAACCCACTATGGTCTTATTATCCATGAATTTAACTAAATAATATTCCTCTCATTGACCTTTAATGAAATTTTTAAGTTTAATGCCTACTGTGTAAAGTAGTTCTTTGCTTTGTTCTTTTTGAAGAGTGGTAAGATGACTTATAGTTTATTCATACTAGAATATGATAAAGAAATCCATCTTCACTTTCCCAGATCTTTTACTTCTTTACAGACATTTATCAAATCACTACAAACAGAAATCATCATATATCATGATTAATTTGATTCTGAATTTTCTCTCCTTTTTTATTTATTTATTTTTGGAGTACTTTATCCAGAAACAATATCCCACACATGTGTTGCCATTATCGTCTACTCGAGTTGTTGTGATTTAACTCTCCCCTTCCTCTGTCAAAATTACGTTCTAAGTACTCTCTGGGCTCCAAACAGAATGATCTTAATGTGAATGCAGTTGTATCTGAGCCAAGGTTCAGCTTGGAGACAGCTGGCAAAACGTTCAACAAACTGGACCAAAGAGGAAGAATCATAACAAAAAGCATGATTATGTCTGTAGCAAAGTGAAAAACTTGCTGTAAAGAATAGCAATAGAGACTGAAATTTTTCCGCATTCTGGAGATCCCAAAGAATGAGCATAAAGCCTCGCTTTCCTAGCCAGCTTGTCACACTGGACCTGGATTTGAACTGGAGCACTGCAGTGCCCAGACCCACACCCACCCACCAAGGCTGCCTTAGCTGGCCTGTGCAACAGTAGAAGTTTGGTTCTGCCATTTTGACAGTACAGCAGATCTGTGACTTCAGAGCCTCAAACTGCTTGCCTCTCTATTAGCATTGCTAGCACGAAGTAAGATTTGAACTTTAAGTGACTCATTATGAGTGGGTGGCAACCTACTGTGGAAGCAATCTGTGAACCCAAGGTCAACATCCCAGTGAGAAATCCTTCAGGTAGTGAGTGATACAGCCAGTCAGCACTGAAAAGGAGATCCCTGTCCTCCTCACCATTGTCACAATGTTCCCTGCTTTGTTTGCAATTCTGTTGATGATATTCACACTGTTCGGCCTGCACTTGACACCACCATCTTCAGAAAACAAATGTCTTACAGTGGTACGGTGTTTTCTAGAACACTTTTGCATAGATTACCTCAATCCATCCTCACAATTGTATGGGAACTGCTCATGTTCCCATTTCATGGATGAGAAAACTGATTAAATTGCTTGTATGAATTTAATTGTAAACTTTAGGGCAGGGACTGGTCTTATGATACCATATTGTGTTCTTTTCATGGTACCACTTGAAGATAACAATAACAAGGTCATTTCCAGACATATTCCTAAAAATATACCTTCTTTCATTTTCCCAGAATGTATTATATTTGTTTGTACTGAAGTTGATCTGACCTGTTCTGGATGACAGCAAGGCTCATGAGATCATCTTGCAGACTTGGCCTTTTAATACCCAGAATACTAATAACACAGAGATTTCCCTATGTCCCACAACGTCCATATCACGTGGAGAATGTTCAATAAGCCTAACACCAACCTTGTGTCTGGACATTCAGTCAAAAAAGGTCATTTATCTTGACCTTCTTTTTCTGAACTTCCTTTCCATATTAAAATAGCCCTCCCACTCCTTAATCCAAATGTGCTTCCGTGTTATTTTAACTAACTTGTGGCATTGGTACCTTCCATCTCTCTGTGCCTGCCCTTCCCTTCTTCCTGAGGGGAAGAATCCCTGATGATCCACTAAGTTGTGAAAAGCCCTGGCAGGGTAGATAATGGGTGAAGATGCTGTGTTTCAGCTCCGGATCCATTACACCCCTGCCTTTCACCAGCCTCAGACCGTTTTTTCTTTCTTTTTTTTTTCCCAAACAGAATAAATTAAATATGAAAGAGAAGGACTAATGTAATTCAAATAAACATGTTAATGACCCTATTTTTCCATTTGGTAACTAGACCGGATGTGGTGGAATGCCAGTTTTTTACTGAGCCTGTAATTTAAAACTTTCAACTTTTTTTCCCCCTTTTATTTCCATCCTCCACTCCTACCCCCCTTTATTCTTACAGACACTCCTTACTGTCCAATTAGTTTTAGAACATGGAAACTGTTCTTATTGGTTCCCAGAGTCATAGGGTATCTGGGTAGTTTATCTCTGTGGGGATGGCTTGTAAGTCTCTGATTTGACTGTGATTACCCTGCCAGAAGTCTGTACCCTCCAAGCAATGGGGAAGGAGGAGACTGGTACATAGTGCACCCCCCTCTATGGCCCTGAACCCCTGTTTTGCAGATTTTTGACATTTTGCGTGTACATGCTTGCTGTTCTAGGCAGTATTTTGGCATTTGGATTTGGAAACAGAAGAGCTCTTAATTTGCTTTTAACCCTGTAAATAGCGATCCATTTCAGCGACATTTCTTGTGAGAGACCATTTCTTAAGAGCTTCTTATCACTCCATCTGAATCTCTAACTCAAAAAACTCACTATACCTGCAAGTGGCCCCTGCACTCCACTAAGTCCCTGGTTTTCCTCTGCACCCCAAGAGTAGCCATTTTGCACAGCACTGCCCCCGCAATCCTCCTCCAGAAAATGAACTGCTCAATAGGAAGCCCTCCCTCTCCTCAGGCTGCAGATCTGCCACCTGTCTGCTACATTCATCATTAGTGAGCCCCAGAGACGGATTTTTCTCCAAACAGTGCGTGTTTAATCTCTAATTTCTCCTCCACTCCCACAAAGAGATGTCCCTTTGGCATTTTACCTGCTAGAACCAGTTATCTCTTGTTTCTTTCACTTTGGTCACTTTCCAGTGTTTGAAGGAAAACTTTGATGTGCACACATTTCAGGGTTTTTTCCAGTTTACACTGGAGGGAGGGATGAAGGGGAGAGGGGCTCTGGCCCTGTTACTTCCTGTTTGTTTTGTTCTGGAGAATGCAGACCATCTGTGTCTCTCAGACGCTTTTCTTCCACAACCACCATGCTGATTCTGATATTTAATTTTCTTAGCTTTTCTCGTTTCTCTCTAAATAATTTCCTACTCTTCCTCCAAAAACTCCTAAGCCCCTCATTAAATCTTTCTTCCTGAAATTTCTTATCTTAATAGTACCTCTGGATACACTTCTGTCCCCATTAAGGCCAGGATGCAAATTAAGTAAATGATAATGGGAGAGAGAAAAAGGGAGAGAGGAAAAAGAGGAAGCAGTAAATGAAAGGGGAAAAAATTAGGATCACTTTTTTAAAGTAAGTTCACTGATTTTCAGATTTGAATTCCCATGGCCTAGAACATATGTGGGACTATAGCCTCACCTGCCAGATGGACTTTGCCTTTTTCTGAAGAAATTTCTGTGGATTTGGGATCTTTCTAAGAATGCCATGAGGAAGTTCCTTCCTGGTTTGTTTTTATAGCCACAGAAACTTTGGTTAAGGTTGTACTTTCTTATAATAATCCAGAAGGTTCTTTCCCACAACAGGGATATTTTCACTTTTCTGGGGGCCACTTGGGGAATTCCAACATAGTCACCCTATATATAAAAGTCCTGTATTATTTCTGTATTTCTTTTTCATGAGGTTTTACCAAACAAGATGTCTAAACTCCATCTCCTTTTGGTAGATGACTCTTAACTCTGTAACTTATGAAAAATTGACTTTTTAAAATAATAACAGTAAAACAGGCTGGTTTCTGAACAGCATCTTCATTTCAGATGTCATTGCAATTTAGCACACAGTATTTCCCCCATCCATGTATAAAAACAAAAATCAAAGGACTTTGATTTTTTTTCTTTAATTCTTAAGGTCAGAATTAAAAAGCTTAATGAATTCTAAGCTTTAAACTTCCAGAATTATATTTCATCCAGTTTGAGCCTTAAAATGTGCTATCAACAGTCCAGGGTGAGTGCCAAGGACTCGTGGCCTTCAGAGTGCAGAACAAGCGGAAGCCTGCGGGCTTTTTTGGAGCTCTGGCTTCTGGTCCCCCACACCCCTCTGCAGCCTTGCTTGCTCCAGCTGTAGAGCCTTCAGCCCCGCATACACCATTTAATCAGTGGCGAATTAAAATGGACCTGGTACAGTCAGCAATAGCTAGGCCAAAATCGATTGGCTATTTTTAAAAGGAAAAAAGAGGATAGAAAATTGCTCTTTTAATCTAGGTAAATCAAACCATGCCTGCTTGCTTTCCACCTGTAGCTAAATGTAGGCAAGAGCATTTGGATTGATGATAGTATTTCTTTGTGCTTCTCATTCATGCTTATCCACTTGGGTAGAAGCACCAGGGTATCTTCAGAACTAAGTTTTCACATTCACATAAGAAAGCTTGTGCTTTTTCCCTCTGGGGGGCAGGAGATCTCCTCTTTGCCCCTTCTTAGAAGATTTGAATAAAAGCAGAGTACATTTAACCGTTTCAGTCTTTTTGTTTTTTCCCTGCCATGAAATCATATCTGACTGTGACATCACAGTGTGCTGCTTTGGGCAACCTTGTGATGTATGAAGCGAGGATCTTAATTGGGTTAACAAAGCGTACCAGGGGCACGAGGTGGAGGAGGTCTGCTCTCCCCCTAGGCAGGGCTGTGCTCTAGGCAGTGCAGGAAAAGCAGAACCAGCTCAGGAGGAGCTGCTTTTCCCAGAGATTTTTTTTTTTTTTTCAACTCTGAAGCGTTCTCTTCTTTAGCATATTATCAACCAATGAAATGATTTTTAAAAAGAAAAAACTGGAAGTGGTGCTTTTAAAAAAAAGTCTACAGGAAAGTTGGGGAGTCGGGGGTGGGAATGTACTGGCAGGTTTGTTCTGCAGCATTGATTTGTGACCAACAAAGGAAATGTCTACTTATGAGACACAAATCAATGCAACCAGACTGTGAAAGTGCAAACAGAGATGTGAGAAAATTATTCAATCGTTAGTCTTCTATGGAATTTAAAAACATGGGGTATTTCAATTGTTCCAATACCAAAAAAAAAAATTTTTAAATAAAAAATGTGGATAAGTACAAGAAGGAAGAGAGGGCCTGAGGACTGGTTCTAATTTTGTCAAGGTTTTCCTCTCGTGATTGGGGAAAGGGCAGGCAAGGTTATGAGATTCCTGAAAGATCAGCGATGTTGTGAATGAATTTCAGAACTCATTAACCATGTCCTCAGATGCTGTTGATACCCAAATTGTGGGAAACTGGTAGGAGACCAGCTTATGCCTGAACTTTTGCTTTAGTCTGCAGTAACCTTGCTGATATAAAATTGACAGCTTCTTTCAAACTCTTTATCAAAAAATAATATATACAAAGTAGACCTAGCATTTACTTAGTATTTTTTATCACATAAGCAAGTTACAAAAATTAACAAGTCAGACAAGAAAAAAGTATAACTCTAGGAAGCTAAAAATGTTTGTTTTGTAAAACTCCACTGGTTTGGACAAACTGAGAAAGAAATAACTGAGCTGAATTAGCTGAAAGTATGAATCATGGAATATTTTTATGCGGTTTGAACTGAGATTTCAAAGTGTTAACCTATGGTTTCTTATCAATAACTTCAAAATAAATAAGAATTATTAGTAACTTAAAATATTTTGTTTTTTTCACCCTCTTCTAGGTTAAACATGACTCCTCCCTCTTTTTTTCCTATAAAAGTCTTAACATTATTAGTTTGCTTAGAAATCTCATTTTCAGAGATGGTGAAGAGGTTAATTTCAATACAGCCCCTATCCTAACTATCACAGAGCATGAACTATGCTAGTTTCCCCTTTGGGGAAATGAGAGAAAAGGCAAACAGATATTACTTCTGTGAACACTTCAATTAATATAAATATCTTTATAATTGATTTTGTTTTTCCAGTGTCCAGTAAGGCCAGAATACTGCTCAAAGTTGAAGGGGAAAAAAAAGTCAAAGGAAAAAAAAAATACAAGTCCAGAGAAATTTTCTAACTTTACTACCACATACTTTTGCTTCTGTCCCTATAACCAAGTCAATTGCCAAGATTCTCTCACCCTATCCTAAAAAAATGTGCTTTTACTTTTCAGTGTCATCTGCTAGTTACATTGCCTCAGGAAATAAAGGGATTGAAGTGTAATAAATTAGAGACCTACCAAGTAAAGTAATCAAGAATGAATTTCTGGGCAGCCCCATTTAAAATGAGAGCCCTTGCAATAAAAGTGCATAAATGTCACACACTTTGTTACACAATAATACCTGGAAGCCTGACTCTGGCCGTTTACACCTCTGAATGACAACCCTGAAAATGGAATGAAAACCTTCAAATGTCCAAATGGGTTTCCCCCAAGTCTCCAACCAACCTGCTTTCAGACAGTACTATCTCTAGTATCTCTCATTTATCTGGTTTTTCAATCCAAAGTAGATTAGAAAATACATTTAGCACACAGGATTGAGAGGAAATGGCTGTGAAAAACTGAGACAGTGATGCTAGTTAGCAATGGCAGGAGATAGAGGGCTACATACAGTTCAGTCTATGGCTGTTGGACTGAACGATAAGGGAGGAGGTCAGTTCTCAAGAGAAAGAAGAAAAGTGTTTTTGAAAATCAGGATATTCACAAAGATGACCGTGTAGCATAAGGAAAAAATTAAATGGTATTAGCATACGCTATTTAAGAAAACAGACCTACATAAAAGATTGCTATAAAAAAATAGAAAGTACTTTAGTGCTTATAGTTTATGTCATTAAAAATATATGGAACATTTCATACCTAAGTAGAGTTTCAATTTTTCCTTTGGTCTTTTTTTAATTTGGAAAAAATTAGGGATGGTTTTGTAGTGACACTAAAAACCACTATAGCCCAAACTACTCAGGATAAACACCTTGGAAGTCTGTTTATTCTTGAATACTTTGTTTGAAGTCCAGCTTTCTTAAAATAAAGATGTCCTTTTTCATTGATCTTAGTTATATAATGTATATTGTCATCTGGAGTAAGGCACGGTTGCTCATATTTAGCTGGTTTACTTTGTTAATGCGTCATTATGAGTGACCAAAAACATGGTACAGGAAGTTGTTTGTGTGTTTTTTCATTGCTTATGCAACTTCCAAGCAGAAAATGTTCTTGAGACCAGATGGTAAAGAACAGTCAATTGCAAGTTCTATTCTCCAGATGTATTGATGTTTCATGTCTTCTTGAAGCCAGTTCAAATACATTTGTAAATTCAAGTCTTAGTTTTAGTAACCCTTTCATTTCTGCTAGGTTGTATTTCAACTGACAAAGAAATGGGCTCAAATATTTAATTACAGGGCCTCTGAAGTCAAACTTACCATAGAGCAGCAATGTCATTGCTATATAATTCAGCCAGGTAAAAATTCATCACAAGCACTTTGGATAAACTGGGTTGCTGTGCAAACTGTTTTGTTTATGGTGCCAAACCTGTTTTCAACTTTGTATTTTCCAATAGTGCACTTTCTTAGGACTCTTAAAATTATTATCATTAGTAGTATTATTATTACATTTATAATACATGTATAATAACATTTACCCAATGTTTCAACTTGGCATGTAGGTTTTTGTTGTGTGTGTGTGTGTGTGTGTGTGTGTGTATGTGTGTGTGTTTGTGTGTATTTTTCTTTTCTTTTCTTTTCTTTTTTTCCTAATCTGCTCAGCAATTTGGAAGTTTGCTTGGAACACAGATGAGTTAAGATAAAAAGCTGTTTTTCAAAAAATGTCTCTAGTAAGTAAAAATGAAGATACTATATCTGAATGAATGTGAAAAGTTGTCCCTTTGTATATTTTTAAAGCTTCCCAAACTATCCCCAGTTCTCAGCCAAATGCAGCCTACCCAGATTGTCTTTAGGAAAGTAGCAATTCACAGAGATTTGCAGTTAGCCGCATATCAAACTGCACTCTCTCTTCAGTCCCTGCTCACAGCTCCACCATTTTAGAATATGGTGAGATATGCCAGAGCCCTACCATCTGTTTAATGGGCTAATTATGTTTACCACATGCCTACTTCACAGGAATACCATGAGTGAGGTTGCCAAACATCATACAAATGTATATGTTTATATATATTGATATATAAATATACACATAAATAAAATTATATACATATATAGCAGCATCCAGCATTTCTGAGCTTCATTTCATCTTTTACTACCAGGATATATCCTGGCCCTTCACTTAAGCCTGGTTAGGCATTGTTGGAGTTTGTGATAATGCATGGTAGGATGATCAGACTGCAAGGGACACTCTGTTTGAAGAATTTAGAAGGAGTGAAATTTAGATTCAATATGCTTACCTCTGACTTTGCTTCATGTAACTGTGCCCCATATTCTCCCTACTAAAATCTTAATATTTTACCTCCTTAATTAATACGGTCAAACTTGACGACACCGTATGTCACGACAACCCATGTCTCAACTCCTTTTAAGAAACAGTCTTTTTTCCTTCATTGAAAAAAGACCATCCTAAAACAAACCCTTCAGTACAAGGCTACAGCTTTTCTGTACAGACCACAACTTTCTTTTTACATACCACAACTTCTATATTGAGCCTGCTCTTAAAGCTAGCACTTTTTCTTTTATGAAGTCCCTGCAACCTTTGACACTCTTTCTGGTGGACTCTGGACACTTTTAGATATGTAGTCTTAATGACTGCAGTTACTACAAGAACTAAGTGTCACTTGCTGTACATGAAAATTATCACTGGGTCCCAAACTGGGTCAGTGTGCATTACTTCTTAGAAATGAGGCTTACACTAGGTGAGTCCATGAGGTTTTGAGCAGTAAAGGCAAGTAAACAGAGGTCATTTTAGGTAAAAAGAACTAAACCAGCAAAGAAGCAGGGGAGAGATGGAAAGGAGCAAGTCGTGGGTAACCCGAGTGCCTGTTCAGCATATGATATAAGCCCCACATAATGGATTTTCTGTGTGGCCCCTTTGTCTATGTAAAGCTAGCTCCCCAGGCTTTTGGGCTTTCTTTACTTTGAGGAAGTACTGGCTTGAGCTATCTGGAGAAAAGATCCACATCTGCACACCAGATTATAAAGCCAATATGTAAGCTCACTTTTTTTTAACATTTATTTTTTAGTTGAAGATGGATACAATATCTTTATTTTATTTATTTATTTTTATGTGGTGCTGAGGATCGAACCCAGGGCCCCACACTTGCTAGGCAAGTACTCTACCGCTAAGCCACAACTCCAGCAATGAAAAACAGTAACAACATATGAAACTATCACTAATACAACATTTCATTTAGTCTTTTCTAAGACACCTGAGTATTTTTCAAAGGGTTTTTCCACCTGAGCATTAGGATATTTTCTTACACTGCTTTAACTGAAGTAAATTACTCAAACAGAGCTGTTTTATTTTGTTTTTGTAGCTTTATGCTTACCAGTGATTTTATAAACAAGTCTGAGGAGAAAAAAATAGCCAGGACATAAATAACTCAATCAGATAAGCTTGTATGAGCATGGGTGAGCTCCTTTGGGGGTAGGGGGATCTTTATCAATGCCAGAATCTTATATATAAGTCTGATTTGAGAAAAAACATTGAAATGTGAAAGAAAGGGAAAATATCTCTCTCTTATTTTCCCACGTATGCATGGAAAAGTCACCTGAATATTTACTCTGTGACTTCTTGAGCCCCTAAACTTAACTCCTGATGCAAACCACATAGACACCAATCAGGGGAAAACAAATGTTCAACAAAACAAGAAAAAGGGAGAATCACTCTTTTCTTGTCTCTTACTTTAGAATTAGCAAATGCTATAACTAGAAAGAATCTTAAAAACCATCAGATCCAGCATGAGTTCTGTGACTTGCCTAAGGGCTCACAGCAGTTGGCAGACACAGCTAGAGATCCAGATCTTCTGTCGACCAATAATCAGGTGCCTTCAGCAAAACCACTGTGTAATCAGTTTCTCCATAATCATTTTAGAAAATTCTAACTTTTCTTATCCCTGCCTTTTGCATCTTAATTACCAAGTGACTTCTCAATTGATTGCTTCTGAGTGACGTTTATTTTATAATTGCTGGATTCCTATAAATGATGCTAAAAATTAAGATGGTACTCAGAAGTATCCTGAGTATTCTATAAATACAGAGGAGCTCACTAGGTCAACAAAAATGCTTCCTTTTTATATGAATCCTATAATACCTATAATAATGGTATAATAATATTTGACTTTCTAGTATCTAGAGTTCCAGACATTTGTTGGAACATATGAATGGGTAACACCATAATTGCTCATTTCCTCCAAGTTATCCCTGAGATATTTTAAAGGGCTGTGCCTTTATAAGGAAGTCATTCTCACCACCAGCAATGTCACCAATTCCTTCTGTTGTCAGTATGGCTAGTTACTACAAACTGCTCACCTGCCAGGTTCAAAACCAGCTGCACTTAGTGTTTACTAATATTTTTTGTTCAGTGTTAGAGAAGGAAGAACTTGATGAGAGGATGGCATTGCCCAGCTCCCTTTTGTGAATAAAAAGTCCATCACTGACCATAGACATTCAATAAGGGGTTTGTGAAAGGGCCAGGAAAAAATAACAACAACAACAAAAACAATCTGGGTCATTCAAAAACTAACTGCACGCTTCTGATACAGTATCATGTGGTTTGTTGTACCACATATGGTTATTATGATCTACTTGTCAGCAACAATCCAGAAATACTCTTTATTATTGCAATGCAAAATAACATAATAACCCATTTTTACATTTTAAATGTGTCTGAACCACCAAATCCTTGCTCAGGTGCCAAAGACACAACTGTGAAGGAACTGGCTGACTAGTGCCCTGAAGTTCCAGGTAGGTATAATCACCTCCAAGATGCTTAGAAAAAGCCTAGTTTTTGAGGCCAAGAGAAGGGGAAGAGGCAAATCCCCTACTCTTCCATAAGTACAAACCATTTAGCAATATATTCTCAGTAGTTAGAAGGCATACAAAGCCTTTTACAAAGAAAACTGTGGCATCTCAGGGCTGTCTTTATTAAAACATTTAGTCCATCAGTATACCAGCTCTAAGAACAAATTAACTCATAAAGCACATTATATAAACAGAAGAATCCAATCCCAACAGCTGTGTTCCACCTCTGTGATCCTGTTGTGATGCAGGGTAATTTAGTGGCCAGGATCCATCCCTACTGTTCTGCATTTGTGTGTTGTGGGGGGAGGGGACTTTTAAAGGACTTATTTCCTTTAAAAGTCTTGTCCATATATCATGTAGCAAAGACCATCAGAGAACAGTGGTAGAGGTTTGGGGATAAAATCCAGCCAGGTTTGCAGGTAGAAAAAAATAGGACATTAGGATTTTTTTGTTCCTTCCTCTTCTCTCATTTATTCTTTCTCTTTCTACTGTTTCCTTGCCCAATCACAACTCTTTTGCTTATGGATTTGGAGGGTATTTCAAAAGGAATAGAGTAAATTCTATTTTGAGGGAACACACAATCACTTTGACATATATCTATCTCATCAGGTCTTTCTTATATCCCTAAACAATTGAGGACCATGTAGGATAGCATGTAGGTGTGGGTCCTCAGAGTAGGTGTACCCTAGGACATTCTTTGGTTGGAACTAGTCTAGTCCACTGTTTCATGTTACTGAACAATCTAAACCGAAGTTTTCCTTCTGTGGTCCTTGCCCAAATGAGTGGCAGGATATAACCTCCATCTGTAATTTTTCTATAAAGCCCTCCTTTTATCTAATTTACATGATTTCTAGAGCTACTTGGCTCCTGGGAATGTACTTTCAAAAACATGGTCTTGCAGGGGCTTAGGATGGATGTGATGAGACAATGAAGAAATGGAGGCATATATATTATACATTTAAGTTTTTCCTCATAAACACTTTTTAACTATGTAACATATATTTATTTTATTTTATTCCACATTTTTTTGTGCATTATAGTCATACATAATGATGGGATATGTTGCTACACATTTGTACATGCACACAATATAACAGTATAATTTGGCCAATATTACTTCTCAGCACTTCCCTGCTCCTGCTCCTTTCCTTCTTCTCACCTCCTTATCCCTTTTTTTCTATGGCACTCCCTATCTTTTTTTTTTTCTTCAATCAAATGAGTGGTTTAAAGAGAAACTTACCTTTTGATTTTTTTTTTTTTCTTAGTTCTTTTTCAGCCTTTTTTTTTTTTTCCTTCCAGTACTGGCCATTGAAACCAGGGGCACTTAACCACTGAGCCACATTCCAGCCCTTTTTTGTATTTTATTTAGAGACAGGGTCTCACTGAGTTGCTTAGGGCCTCTCTAATTTGCTGAGGCTGGCTTTGAACTCAAAATCCTTCTGCCTCAGGTTCCCAAGCTGGTGGGGTTACAGACATGCGCCACTGTGCATAGCTCAACCTTTTCTATTAGTTTGCTTTCTGATAATCACCTTAACAGAGGGCTGAGTGGAGAGGGTGTATGAAAAGCCTCATCAGGTATGCCAAGTCAGAGAGTACACTCATGGGAAAAACACATGTGCACAAATGTAGTCATCTCCCTCAAAGAAATGGCTCAGGTAACAGTGCCTGACACTAGCCTGCAAGTGGGACATTGCAGTCATGTTTTAAGTTGCTTCTCGTTGACTGGAATTTTGTGTAATGACTGTAGTCATGAACCTTTGGAATATGCTCTCTGGTCAAACAAAAAAAAGGAAGAAAAAAAAGTCCTTCAAAAATTAAATCTAGGCACTATGCTAGTATCCAATCCAGCGAAATGACCACCCCCTCTATCTTTTGGGTTGGGTTTTCATACAGTAGTAAAGTGTCAGAGAAAGTGTCTGGAGTGTTTGCACTTCTCTGCTGTTTTAAATACTTTAAAGAATAATACTTGTTTCTTACCATTTATTAAACTAGTTCAAACATATTGGACATCAGAGCCTATGATGCATGATTGTACAATACATTTTAAAATACAGAAAATTCAATTGTGCTGCTCCTTTCTCTCTCTGCATCCTCTCTGTCTACCGTACTCTATGGTGAGGCATTAAGAGTAGTGTGTGTGTGTGTGTGTGTGTGTGTGTGTGTGTGTGTGTGTGTGTGTGTGTCTGGGAGGTAGACAGATTCCCTACCTGGAAATGGCTTGCTATTATTAGACATTCAGTTACCAGGGGTTATGTAAGACAATTGAAGCTCTGTTTTTTAACAGAGACATGATTCATGCTGCTTGTAGTAACAGTAACCACCTCTGAACGAGACAGAAACCAGACACAGACAAAGGCTGGAGAAATCAATGCCGACTCAGTACAGCCGTTCTCCAGATACCCTCTGCCTTTCCATCAGAGCACTTAAGTTATCAGGAGAGGAGGCTCCTGCTAATTCTGGGTTTTTCTGTCTCCTGAGGCTTCCAGGTGAAGTCATATGGGCTGGAGCTGTGTATAGGGGAAAGCTGGCCCTCAGGGGCAGTGATGTCTGACCTCTCTCCCTAAGGTCTCTCCAGTGTTCAGACACACCTGGAAGAACAGCAATTGCCACCTGCATTGAGCCTCAGAATTTTCTGTGATTCTACTCAGAAAGGATAGAATTTGAGTGTTTGGCTTAGCCACTCAAGTAACTTTCCTCAAGTGATGCTTTGCAGCATGCTGGGAGAGGATGGGTGAGATTTGAGTTGGTGCCAGAGCTTTATTACAGCTTCTCCCAAAACCCCAATGGAAGTGGACTGGCTGTCAGCTCCCACACACACTTGAGATTTTCCTGATCCCTCCATTGACTCAGTGCTCTGTAATATTCAAGGCATTTCCACATGCATCAGCTTACTTTAGCCTTACCACTTTATGAGTTAGGCAAAGCACACATTATTATCAATACCATTTACAGGTGACAGATTTTACAGCTTGGTGGTATTATGCTATTCATTGATTGCTTGCCCATGATTTTATATGTGAGAAAAACAAGACTTGGAAAATTTAGTGAGTTGACCACAGCTAGGTCATCCCAGAGCCTGGAAGACAGTTACAGGTGGACACAATATCTTTGCTTTATTTTTTTTTTAATGTGGTGCTGAGGATCGAACCCAGTGCCTCACGCGTGCAAGGCAAGCACTCTCCCTCTGAGCCACAATCCCCAACAGTGGCATTTTAAAAAAAGAAATGGAATTTTCTGCTGAAAACCTTGGTTTTAAATTAAGTTCTACTTCTTATTAGCTGGCCAGCTTAAACTTCCCTCTCCTCCCCCTGACTGGCCCACATAGGCCCCAGGCTTCTCCTCTGTGTGATTCATGATGGGGAGAACATATTTTTAGAGAGGGTCCATGAAAATACCGCATAACTTTTCAAGTGTCTAAACCAATGCAAAGCATTGCCAGTACTATCTCCCTGTCCCTACAAGGGTGACATCCCAGAACAAGATGCAGAAATCTCAGACTTCACCCAGAACATAAAAGTAAAAGAAGAAACTCAGATATTTTATTGCAAAAACTGCCTATGACTCTCAGAAAACAGCAGCAGTGCCCCAGTAGCCTGTCACACATCCAGTAGGCAAACTATTCTTCATTTTCACTCTCAAATGTGTAAATTGTCCAGAAAGATAACTCTAAGTATAAATATGACAGAAAAATATCTAAGCCATTTAGCATTATGAAGCCAGTAATCTCCTGCAATAAAAGTTGCAGTTTTAAAAATACTCCCTATTGATCATGACTAATAATCAATATTCTGATATGTTGTTTTGAATTTTAACTAAGGACAGGCATATAATTTTTTCTTTATTTTATTTTTGAAATGATCCTACAGTTTCATATGTTACATAATACAATTCCTATCTATTTTAAGGTAAATATAAGCAAACATTCTCATTTACAAAATAGTTTTTAATTAACTCTTTTGTTTGTATACCTCTTTTTATCTCAGAGGATTGTAAATATCTCACAGACTATGTTTCAATGAAATGTATTTTCTCTTCTGCTAAAATATATAAAAGTCATTTGTTACTGTAGTTTTAAGAAGAAAGCTATACTCTTTTCTTGCATATAATAATACTCCCTTACGAGGTATCAAGAGTCTAAATTTCTAGTCCTAATATCACTACAAACTCACTATTAGAGAGCCTATGAAGTCCCAACTTCAGATAACATCTAATATGAAAAATTTAAAGCCCCTTAGCATCTAGTCGTTGCACACTAGCCTGAGAAAACCTGCTCTTGCTCTTCTGTGTTATGGCATAAAAGATTTTTATGGAAAAGATAGAATTTGCTGTTTGGGGATTTCATGTTGTGCAAGTGGCTAATGGAGAGCTATCTTGACTTATTAAATGTGATGTGTCTCCAGACTGATTCAAAGAGATAGAGGTTTGGAATACGGGTGGAAGGCAGCAGCACATTCTGCAGATGTTTGCTACATACCAGGCATGGTAGTAAGCAACAGATCCCACACAAAACTCTGCCTGATTCCCTTGCGTAGGAGAATGGCTTCTCCCCGACCCTATCCAGTTACCATCTATTTAATGATTGTGGATGGGAATTTCATCACTGGGGCAGAGACATTTATTCCAGTGGTTCCTATCATGGGTCCTTTGATGTTCCTAGATTATTCTGCCCTTTTGCCCATTTTTTGTCAAGTAATGAAGATTCTTAAGTTCACCCAAGGGCAGAACTGCCTTTGATCTTCCACGTCAAGCATTTTTCTGAAGACTTAGGCATACATGATAGCATTCATGGGGGTGGTAATAGTGATGGGTGTGTGGTGTTTTTTCCCCCCAAAAAACGGTGGACATTCCACCTGAGTTTTTGCAATTCTAAACACTCTTCCCAACCCTGAAATAAAATTTTCATTATGCTACAGTGTCATCCATTTCTGTCTATGGATGGTCCTAACAAAGGGCTACACTCACTAAGTACTGGCATTTCTGGGATGTATAAGACAAGGTCTGTGCCCTAACAGATTTACACTCTCACCAAAACAGGTATTAAATGATAACCATTTATCTAAGTGTTAAATGAGTGACAGAGGTCAATATAGGCCAAGACAGTATTCACAAGGAAAAGTTTTATAATAAATACATTATTACATATGGATCTTGAATGAGAAGAAAGCCCTAGGTAAGGGGCGGGGGGAAGGTGATAAAGGCCTAAAGTTTTAGTAGCTACCTAAATGGTATGACTAGGAATTCAGAGATATAAATGTTCTTAGTCTTTCTGATACCCTATAGGTTAACTGGCTTAGACCAAATGCAGTATTGATGGAAAGGAAATCTGAGAGGACTTACCTAAAATAAATTCAGTGAATTTGCATGCCCAGGCTAAAGAATTTGGAACCAGGGGAGAGCCATTAAAAACTATCTTTTCCCTAAGTGTGTTCTAAGATTAATAATCATTCATTAAAAGGGAGGTGGGAAAGAGTCTGTATTCCAATAAACTTGGACAGCAATGAGGTCTTCAGGACCTTTAATATCCTTATATGCATTTTAAGTTTGAGAGAGGAAGGTACAGTATGGAATATTTCTTAAGCTTACTTGACCAGAGAACTTTGAGATGCAGCTTAAAGTTCTAGTATCCTATAAAACTCAATTTGAGATACCATCTGAAAGAAATTTGAAGGTCAGGAGTTGAAAACAGGATACTAAACTAAGTTGTGATAATTAAGCTAGTACCATTAGGAATGGACATGCCATCAATTTCAGAGAAGGAGCCACTGATGGAAGCCACGGGAAAATAAAAGATCAGAAATAGGTAGCCTCTAGGAAAGAAAAGGGAGTGTAGGACAGGTACAGCTCTTGCTTGAGGAAACAGAACTATGAAAATTCAGAGCTATTAAAGAAGATGAGAACTAATAAGCTTACCACATAGCATAGCACAGGTTTCTCTTACTAAAGTGGGAGGCAAGCTCATCAACTAAAAAAGAAAATAGAAAATGGGACTTGATAAAAGTAGAACATACTAAGAAAAACTACCTCAGGCTTGCACTTGGAAACAACGGGCAAAAGTGAGGGTCAAGATAGCATGCATGTAGGGTTTTGTACTGAGCAGAGAAGTAAATGGAGAATGGTAGTATGGACTCACAGTTGAAGAAATTAAGAGAAAACCCTGCACATAGAAAGAGGAGAAATGAAATCTGAAGGGCTATTCAGGACAGACTGGACCAAGATATCTGGGAAAGCCAACCAGGGTAAAAAAAAAAAAAAAAAAAAGAGTAAAAATGAGTAGGCTTCTTAGGCATTGGGGAAGGTGAATTACAAACTGGGGATGAAACACTTGGGGTCAAATGTGAGGCCTGAGAAGAGTAATTTAGAATGAGGATGAGGACTTAGTGGAAGCTAAAGAAAAAGAGTGCTAAAGATCTGTTTGAAAGAACTAGTAATGAGGCTTTGGATTAAATTATTAATGTAAATAGGAAAACATAGGTCAAGTGTTGAAGGGTTTTTTGTCTTTGCTTTTTATTTTTTGTACTGAGGATTGAGCCCAGGGAGGCTTAACCACTGAGCCACATCTCCAATCCCATTTTTATTTTTTATTTTTGAGACAGGGTCTTACCAAGTTGCTGAGACTAGCTTAGAACTTTCGATCCTCCTGCCTCAGCCTCCCAAAACCACTGAGAATGCAGTTATGTGCCATGCACCCAACTTAAAGGTTTTGAGAAATTACAAAAAAGCTCAAGAAGGCATTAGATAGTCACGATGGAGAATTTGGTACAAGCCTATGGTGAGTAGCTCAATTGAAGAGGAACAGAATGAAGGCAGGTCAATGGCTTAGTGATTTCAGGATAGGTACATGTCAAGCGCTAGAGCATGGTGATTAAAACCTAGCCCTCATCCCTCCTTTGCTACCCTCTGGCTTCATGATCTATATCAGTTTCCTAAGCAGTTTCAGTTTTCTCATCTATAAAATGGCAGTGTAATTTCTACCTTCAAAGTGTAATTGTAAAAAATAAAGTTAAGCAATCGATGAAAAAGCACAATGTCTGTCACATAGCAAACATTCAGCTAATGGCAGCCCAAATGTCTGTGAGCCAATACAATCAGGAAAAGGGAAGTAAAGTTCACTTTGAGTTAGTTTTAGGGGCAACACCACTGCGATGTTTCTCAGCACCTGTTGTTCCATTTAGCCACAAACTGTAATGTTTAGTCCAGGACACATACCCAATGCAAAGAGCAAGGAACAGAAAATTTTGATAATACCAGAAAATATACTGGGCCATAAATCATACTCATGTTGGAATCCTTATTACAAAGTATAAAGTGACCTTATAATCAGGAACTTCGACAGACTTTCTGGAGGGGATGATTTCAGTGTAAAATGACTTGGACATGTCCCATCCCCAGGTGTTCATTAAAACCAAGAAATCATCATGGCATTGTTTATCACCTGGTCCCCAAGATCTTTTATTTTAAGCAAGAATCAACTGTACCTGAAACGCTAAGGCTCTTGGGATGTGCAACTCTTATTAACAGAGTTTGTGAATTGTCAAAAAGGAATCAAGAGGTCTCTATGGAGAAAATTAACATAGATTTATTGTGACAAACAGTAGGACGATGATTTCACTTTCTGTTGGCAGGGCCATCCCAGGGGTCTTCAAGCCAGCAGAGGTATTTCTTCTGGACACGGGTATTAACCAGTGGTTAATTAAGGAACTAAAATTTTTAAAGTGAAACAGTTCTTACAGCATCAGAGAGCTGAAGATCGGGTTCCTGATTAGTTTGTCTGGTCATGATGCATTTGCTGCCTTATTCATTAAATAGTTTTTCACCAGTTTCACCAGAGGTGGGATTAGTGATTGAGACTTGGGAATTCGCTTCAGGTAATTAGTTAAAAAGTGAAAAGTCAAATAGATTTCTTTAACAGGTTTAATGGTTTAACAGGTTGATGAGCTACTTAATGCCCACAATTTTCTTCTCTGGGGACTATTAGAATTTTAAGGACCTTAAAAATTATAAAAACTACCTCCTCTTTTTTACAGATGGAAAAGCTGAGCCAAACAGAGGTTAAATGACTTGTCTAAGGTCATCTAACTAGTTCTGTAATTTTCCCGTTTCTTAGTCTTACTCCCTTTAACTCTTCCTCCTCCCCCCTCAACATTGCATTCCCCACAACTACCTCTCTGCTAATGTTTCTTGCATTTACCCTTGTTTTATGAAATCTCCTGTGCCTCCAATTATGAGATGGAGGGTCTTTGCCAATTAGTAACCCCTCACCACTAATTCGCCACTACATTTGGGGCAAAGAAATGAGGGAAGTGGAACAATTTTAAATTTACTGTGATCTTTGAGACAGCTTTATCTACACCTGGGAATTGCTGTTAGACAATTAAGGTTAGTAAAGCTCATTGAATTTCTCAGAGGAAAGGTGTTATTTGAATTATTACCAGATAATTATTGTTAAAAATAACAATAATGTAAAAAATAGGTACTTTGCATGTTAGAGATATTTTCATTTTGAATTTCTAAAGATTGGTGGGAACCCAAGGGGACCTAGACACTTTTTCCCCCCATAATGTGCTCAAAACCAGAAACTCCTTGAATTCTGTTTAATGTTTCATGACCTGACAAACTGGCCCAGAATCAGAAGCCAGTCATGTCAGTCAGCTTTTATCCAAGTTATTTGGCTTCAACTCCTTCAAAAACAACCCCCAACAGGAAGGAGAGTGTCAGACCTAAGACCTGTGGTACCCAGACCAGTAGCATTAGCATTACCTGGGAGCCTGTTATAAATGCAGAATTGCAGACTCCACCCCAGACATGCTGAATCAGAAATCCTGAGTGATTCATTTGCTTATTAGAGTTTAAGATTGATAGAAGACATGCTTGTCTTCATTTAGAAAGGAAGTAGGAAGGAAATATACTTATTGATAGTTTCTGAAACTGTTCCTTCACCTGAATTGTATGCTTCCAAATCCTCCTGGTGGCTCTGAACTATCATGGAATTAACTAAGCATCTTCCTTTTGCTGAGATCACAGTGGGAACTAGCAATGTGCCCCCGCCATGTTGGAACTATTACTATATAGTAAAAAGAGCATAGGTTTAGAGTCAGAAAGATCTGGGTTTAGAATCTGGCCTCACCATCCTCTTGCTTACTAATCTTAAGGTATATGAGCTCAGAGTCTCTTCTTTATCTATACAACAGGTATAATATTAACACATATGCATGGCTATGAGGATTAAATTAGAATATATTTATATATAAAAATACCTAGTGCAGTCCCTGATAAAATTCAGGCAAAAATAAGTGTTAGCTATTATTGTCACTGTTATTTTATTTGTGTGTATGTGTGTGTGTGTGTGTGTGTGTGTGTGTGTGTGTGTGGCTTTAATCATGAAAGCAACCTCTAATTGTAGAATGATTTGGTGTAATTTCTAAGGAATGGGAAAGGCCATGCTGAAATAAGACCTCTGCAGAAAGTTCCTTACAGTGATATGTGGTGGTGTGTTACATAACAGCTCTGCTCTCTAAGGGCTTCCGGGACAGATCTACAGAGACATCAACAATGAAACAGGCTGAAGAGAAGTGACCCTCTGTCTGTTCTGTCTCTGACACCATCGAGCAACTTGCCAGCTGGGTTCCAAGAGCAGATTCTTTATTACAGTGATGATGTAAGAGGCAGAGAGGACAGCTGGATTTCCAGATTCCAGGGAGGATTTGTGGCACCAGCAGCCCCTCAAAATTATCTTTTGACTTAAAAACTGACTACATTGGATATGAAAGTCATTAAAAGGAAATAAATATGAAACCCCATGAAGTCATTTCCACTGGGTCTTTTGTAGAGTCTAACAACCCTTTAAGCAATAAAACATGCCACACCATGCAGTAATACAGTAGCGCTGATTAACAGACCCTCAGGTGGGTACTAAGGCAAGAGGAGAAATAAGAAGTGAGGATAGGTGACAATTAGCCAAAAATGGAAGTAAGATCATAGCAGCAGGTTGGGGGGCGAGAAAGAAGTGTTTGATTAAAAGGACAGAAAGAGTGTGGCTCTAATTATAAAATGCACAAGTTAAATAAAATGTTAGGTATATTTAAAATGTCCGCTTGCCTAATTACATACAGTATTAGTATGTTGCCAGAAAACATTTCATTATACTGTATTAGACATATTGATCAGTGATTCCCTTTATCATTTTAGTGGACTTATGGGGTGGGTGGGGGGAAGAGAAGGAAGTTCTGTCTGACGAAATGTTGATAATCTCCAGCTACATGATGGGTTAGAAAGAACAATGACGAGCTCTGAAGCCCAGTTTGCTGTTTATGTGGCTGCTGGGGTGCTGCTCTTTAATGGATGTCTCAATGCATAGCATGGCTCCACCACACCAGCCAAAAAGAGTTTGATTAATACCACCAGGGTTTTCCCCAGGAGCACAGCAAGTCAAGCGCTCACCTGGGAGAGGCAGATGAAGTCTGAACTGTAGGCTAGCATTTAAGGGGGAAGGGGAGCTTTTCTGGGAAGTAAAAATGACTGAGATCCCTGGAAGAGTCAGTTTTCCTCACTCAGGTGAACACTGTTATCCCAAGGCATGTTCTGTTGGGCTTTTCATCTTTAAGTAAGAGAAAATGATTCTGTTTGAAGATAAGGATAGAAAGGAGGTTAAACAATTAATGTTTCTTCCATCGCAAGAGGAGAATAAGACAAGAAAATAAGAATAGACTTGGGGCAGTCATCTGCATATTTCTACAGAAATTAGTATAATAAGGAAATAAAAAGCAAAAATCCAAATAAACCTAAAGCATGACTATTGAGCAGAATTAGGTGGGAAACGAAGTGTTAATTAATGTGACAAATAGCAAGATTGCCAGTCCTCTATGTTTTTAAGTAACTAACAACTTTATCCATAGAATTATTGCAGCCTGTTCTCTCTGAGAGCTGCAGTTGAATCCACAGCTTTCCCAAAGCATGAGAAATTTCATTCTGATGTTCAGCCTGAGTTTATCACTCCAGTGGTATTTACAATATTGTCATAATTATTTCTGCTGGTAATGTTAGAAAAATTTGCTTCCTTGTTTTTTTAAACCCACCCTCATTTTTAAGACATTATTTAACTATAAAAAGATGTCTATTGGGCTGCCTGGGGATGTGGCTCAAGCGGTAACGTGCTCGCCTGGCATGTGCGGGGCGCTGGGTTCGAGCCTCAGCACCACATAAAAATAAAATAAAGATGTTGTGTCCACCGAAAACTGAAAAATAAATATTAAAAAATTCTCTCTTCTCTCTCTCTTTAGAAAAAAAAGATGTCTATTCAGTTTATCAAAGCAAATAAATGAAAAATAATTATTTCTTGGTAGCTAATATATTGTTGCAGGTTACTTACCCAAGCCTCTCACTCTCTCTGGTCCCGTCATTATTGATGGTCTGCTCCACCTGTTGGTGCCAAGTAAACACTGATAGATAGTTAGGGCATGTTGTCTTTTCTTTTAGTTTTCCTTGCTCAGCCACTAGTAAGAATATGGCCTTAAGCAAGCCTGTTTCCTTAATCTCTTCATCTGCAAAATTAAGATGGTGTTCTAGGTGAGCTTTAAGGTGTCTCCATTTTATCCTTAGGTTCCATGACTCTAAGCAAGATTCTTTATTGCTTTCTAATGCAGTTCAGCAGACATCAGCTAGGCACAAACTCGTGCACACTACAGAGTACTATGATAGAAGCAGGGAAAAGTGATTCCTATCCCAACCATCATAAAGCAACATAGCCAACACCTCTATAGCAAAAGACAGGTTAAGAAGAAAAAAGCATAAGAAATTTATTTGATCGTAGTCTTAACATGACATGGAGCCTTCAGATTAAAGATGTGAAGACTCATGGTAAGGTGTCCATTTTCATGCTTAGGTTCAAGGAAGCACAGACAGCTGTGTAGGAATATGATTGGACAAAGGGGAATGACCTAATGGTAGTAGATTGAGAGCAGAAACCCCGCAAGGCCTGTCTGTTCAGATTCTTGTTGGCCTTTCTTTGCAGCAGTCCTTCCTCTGCATGGACAGGACCCCTCTTGAGTTCGGGGTTTATGATCTACTATCAGACAAGGTAGGTCAGAAAATTTCTCTATGGCCAGCTCCAAGACACAAAGGCAGGGGAGTTTAGAGTAATAATTTTAGGCTTTATAGCTTGCTTTTTGGAAAAGGGATTCTGGTTTCCATGATCTACCTCATAGAAGAGAAATTCTAGTTCTTGTGGCTTGCCTCAGGGGAGAAAGAGGAGCAGGAGACAGGTAGAAAGAAGGGGTTCAAAGGGAAACCGTGCTTCATCGGCTGCTTTGGAGGCCTTCACTTTGGGGTATAGTTTACTGAGCCCCAACAGAAAACAGTAAAAACTATCTCTGCTTTCAAAGGAACTCAAATTACACAAATAATTATTAGAGTTTATAGAATGTGCAAAGGGAGTGGTACACATAAGTGTTCAAAAGGGCACTTCCCTTTGAGAAGTGCTTCCTAAAGGCATTGGAATTTAAATGGCCCATAAAGAAGATGTTCATAGACATTGGAAAATGAAAGAAGTTGCCACAAACATGGTGGAAAAGAGTGGGCCATCACTGGACTGCAGAGATAAGAATGGAAAATTAGGTTGGGAACACAATACAGCAGCCTTGAATGCCAGGCAAAGAGGATTTTGAGCAAAGGAAGAATGTGTTTAGACTGGTACTTTAGAAAATTAATGTAATGCTGGTGTGAAGATGGGATAAAGGTAAAGAGAAATTGGAAAAATGAAGGCAGTTAAGAGCAATTCACTGAAGTCATGGTAGTGGGTGGCAAAGGGATACATATGTATTAGGTATAGAAAACAAGTATTGAAGAAATGACTAGAATAAAATGTCACAGGATTTGGCAACTGAGGTGTGTGTGTGTGTGTGTGTGTGTGTGTGTGTGTGTGTGTGTATTGAGAGAGAGAGAGAGAGAGAGAGAGAGAGAGAGAGAAGGAGGAGGAGGAATTAAAAATGATGCCTCCATTGTAGTCCCCCAAAAATGGATGAAATGGAACCAATGACACGACATGAGAAGACTAGCAAAAGAACAAATTTTGAGAGAAAGGCAATGAATTCTGTCTTAATCTTTTTTGACTTGTATTGGAAGAACCTATCTAATATTTGATGGTGATGTAAGCTTCTCAAAATTAGAGACTAGAAGTTATTCAGCTTTTGCAGGTGTCTAATATACGCTATATGAACACAGAATGAACAAAAAAATGAATGTACCAGTAACCAGCTCTTATGTAAAATGTGGGTCTGAAACTCTTCAGACAAGCAAGAACTAGAAATAGCAATGTGGACACTCTCTATGGAGAAGCACTTGTTGAGATCCTGGAGGACAGGACCAAACAAAGCCCGAGTGAAGAATCTTAAGGAATGTTGATATTAAGGGAATGGGAGAAGGAAAACAAATCAGTGTTGGAGGCAGAACAACCTGAATTGTAGGAGAAAAATCAAAATAATAAAGTGTCCCACCCATTGTATAAGGAAGAGAGTTTCAGGAACACAAAGGTCACTGAAGCCCAATGTGGCCAAAATGACAGGCCTACGAAAAGACCAGTGAAATCAGGGACCTGAGGCAGACAATAGTCACTTTGTAGCCTCTCAGGCTGAACTCCTTAGAACCAGAAGATAGGAAAGGAAATAAAAACTTTGCAAGGGAGAACAAAGGGAAGGCAAGAACTCAGAACATGACCAGGTCAGAGCGTAGAATAATAACTAAGCAATGGAGAGGGAGGGAGTAAAAAATACTAGGCATGTGATGTACATACACAGTGGAATACTATTTAGCTTAATTTTAAAAAGGAGGAAATGCTGTTTTTCACCACAGCTTGGATGAACCTAAGGAACATCATGTTAAGTGAAATAAACCAAGAAAAAAAAGGCAGATACCACATGATTCACTCCAAAACAATTGAACTCATTGAAGCAGAGAATAAAATGGTGGTTAACAGAGGCTGGGGAGATATTGGTAAAAGGCAACAAAATTTCTGGAGGAATAAGTTCAGAGATCTATTGTTTAGCATGTGGACTATAATTAATAATGAAATATGGTATACTTCAAAATTGCTGGAAGAGTAGATTTTAAGTAGTCTCATGATAAAAATGTTATATATGTGAGGTAATGTGTATGTTAACTGGCTTGATTTAGGCACTGTACAGTGTAGACATATATCAAAAAATCTATATGGCTATATGCCATAAATATGTATAATTTTTTTCAATTAAAAATGAACAAATAACCATTGTAAATCAGGGACAGCATCAGGAGAATAAACTGTGGCCAGGTTGCAGACTGTCCCCACTTCATCCACTCCAGGTCAGAGCCACAGATAGGTGCTGTGGTGTCTCAGAGTGCTTGGGCAGTCAGGAAAGAACACTGAATACGGAGTCCCATATGACATCATCTCTGTTCTCCATCCCCAGACCTGGCACTATCTGGTGCAGAGATGCAGAACTAGCCTCTCAGCCCTGTCCCACACTTCTGACTCCATCAAAGTAAATGACCACATCACCATCATGCTCATTTAACAAACTTGTTTGTTTGTTTGTTGTTTGTGCTAGATGCAGCCGCTCTCTGTTCCCTGCCCCAATGAACATCAGCACTAGGCCCAAGCCTTGGAGTGATTTACCTGAAGAGTGACACCATTGATTTGGAAACTACTGTGAGTATATTATGCCTCCAATAAAAGCCTCCTTAGTTTACTTTGCTTAATTTAAACACATGCTCACACACACATACACACACTCACACTTGTAAAAGCAGGTGGAATTATAGATGGCTTCATCTCTTGGATGTCACAAAGCAATCAGCCTTAGTCCTGAGGTGCCTGCAGTGGTTCTCGGCTTCCAGCCTGTAGTGCATGCTCTGGGCAGCGTCCTTCCCTCCTTGCCTGGTGGCTGTGTAGAGCCAGATGTAAGCACATCTTGCAAGGACTGATGCTGTTCTGCTTGGTCACCTTGGTCACTGTTTTCCAAAGTGGTGGAAGTTCCTCCCAAACTTTTGCTTCTCATCACCCTTCTGTGCCAATCTTGAATCTCATGGAAGCTTGTCATTTCATGTCACCCTGGCCAAATCTGTGAGCCAGCTTTGCTTGCCATGTCTACCTGTTGTCTGAGCTGCATCTCATGCTGTTGCCTCTCTGATAGTATAGGGAGCTAAGGCCCTCCCCTGGGGGCTCTGGGTTCCTTCTACTACATCTCCAAGCCTCTGGGTGCATGGCTCTGTGTAGTTGGTTTTGTTCCTTCCATATTTTGTATTTATGTAGGAGAAATATAGTCCTTGAAAGGAAAGGTGCAGACATAAGTTGAGGTAGGAGATATAATACTTATAGGAAAATAATGACAAAGATTGATAGACAATTAATCATTGCTAAAACTAACAGGTGAATATGTGTTTTTTTCCACTAAGAATTAAGCCAGAAATGTGAATTTAGTTATGCATGCAAAATACCTTAATTATACATTTAAAAATGAAAACTGTTCTAGTTGTTGTATTTACAAATTTTCCTATATGATGTGAGGCAGGTAATGGGATGGTGTTTTACAGACTTCTCTGTTACTGGAAAACGCTAAACCTGGGAGACTAACATCCCTCTTAGGCTTCAGGTAGGATTTTCACATTCATATCTTGTATGTTTTTAGCTATTCTGGCATAAATGGAACCCAAAGGGATGAAGCCAAAGTTGTTTGTTTGTTTGTTTGTTTGTTTTTGTTTTTTAATTTTGTGTTGCTTTGTATCCCTAATGCTTCCAGTCTCCTGGGGGTAATTGATGATAACTGATGTATAGGTGATAGACAGGCCTGCCAGGCCATGATGGGATGTAACTGTCAGGGTATTCTTCGATATAAACAGGATCCAAAGGACTGGGAACTAAAGACATGAGAGAAGATCAAAACTAGTTTCTCCACCTGGGCATGGTGGTGCATGCCTGTAATCCCAATGGCTCCGGAGGCTGATGCAGGAGGATCATGAGTTCAAAGCAGGCCTCAGCAATTTAGCAAGGCACTAAGCAATTCAGTGAGACCCTGTGTCTAAATAAAATACAAAATAGGGCTGGGGATGTGGCTCAGTGGTTGACTACCCCTGAGCTCAATCCCCAGTACAAAAAAAAACCTAGTTTCTTTAGTCCATACATCACAAGGAATTTACTTATATGGTACCATCATTCATCCTGAAGTTCAAGTGTGAGAAGTACCTTAGGAATTTTCACATCTGAATAGTTTCTTGTGCTTTTCTTTGTTCCACAGTAACAATACTGGTACATTACATTAGCACAGCCATACCAGGGAGCAAACTGGTTTCAGTCCTTTTGTGTCCTTTGGGAGGCAAGAGTCCTTAACACTCCTTCCTTCTGGTGCTGCAGAGCAACCAAGATCCTGACATAGGAATCAGGATCTTGAAATCTTCAGGGAAGCCCTCAAGTGAGCATCAGCTTCTGCCTAGGAAGCATTTCACCTGTGCAATTCCAGTGCCTTCCTTGGCTTCTCATGGGTATAGAAAATGGACAGATTGTCTCTGTTATTCATAAACCAAGCTTCCTTACACATAAGAGAGAAACCTTAATGAAATGTATAGGGACTTGCTATACAAGGCAAATCAATAAGGTGGGGAAAGTATAAAAAATGTGAACTGTTTGCAAGAGTGTGTCCCTTCCTGTGGGTTGACAATGTTCCAGGCCTGTTTCAAGGCCTGGGAGTAGGGGTAAGAGCAAGTGTTTGATTTTATCTCACTGCCTGCTCAGGGGTTCTACCTACTTACCCAGACTGATGTGATTATTAAATGAGATAATTATATAGTGTCAGGCACAGCAGAGGAGAGTATAGTCACTCAATGACTAAAACTTACTGAGCATTTACTATGTGCTAGGGACTGTTCTGGGATGAGGAATATGGTAGCAAGCAAAATAAAAATTCCCATTCTCATAAGCTTACATTCAATTTTCTTGATTTATAAATGGCAAATAGACAATATTACTCATGGAAGCTAAGAGATAACTAATTTTATTTTTATTTTGCTCTTTCCTTCCAGAAAGTTGAGAGTAAAGAGTGAAAGAAATGGAAAAGAGAAAGAATAAGTACGTTAATGAGTTTTGCCCACTCCCCCACCCCACCCCACCCCACCCCACCCCATCCCCAGAATGATTCTCTCCCTGACACATGGCCCAGGAAACCTCTCTGGACCAACTCAGCCAGCCTCTCTGGTCTTTTGACTTCACTTTGAATTTGGCACAAAAAGAGACAGCAGCAAAAGATGTGAGCATGGAAGGAGAAAGGTCAAGTGTTTATTGATTCCACCCTCCTTCCCAACTTCAATTCTGAGTAGTCGTAGAAAACCCCATCTTTTCCCTCGCTCCTAGAATTGAAATTATTTAAATTCACAACTCTTCATGGTTGCCAGTCCGTGGTACTTGAAGGTCCCTTGACCTCATCTCCACCACTGTATAAGTCCTTTTGTTAAACTCTCTTTGATTAAAATTTTTGCATGTGCCATCTAATTCTAACTGATACCGTGAGGGAGAATACACTGGAAAACACTATAAACCAGCCTTGCCAAGACTAAAAGAAAAAAAAATGCTTTGATCATGAAAACATTTTAAACTGATATGAGAACACTGGGCCAAGGAGTGAAAGGATAAATTGTAAGAAAACACGAGAGACAAGAGGCCGAAGGTTGGTTTCGATGAATGGATTGCAGTGTTCAGGCTTGATGAGCTTCTGTAGGCCAAGTATAGCTTGCTTGACCCTCAACTTCAAGGAGCTCTTGGGACAGCCACAGCAATGACAAACATGTGAACAGCAGGGCATCGGGAGGGAGCTGCAGAGAGATCAAAGTGTGGAAGATGAGATCACTTATCCTCACATTCTTCCTGCCTTTGCTACAATAACAACCCACTCGTCTCCACCCCAATTCTAAATATTAAAAAGATTACTAAGATAAAGAAAATGTCCTATTATATAGCTAATATGCTGAAAACAGAAAAGTAGTACTCTGAAAGAAGCTACCATTATTGAGTACTTCCTCAGTGTCTACACTATGCTGATCACTTTACAGAGCTGATCTCATTTATTCCTCATGACAGAAGGAAGTAAATATTATTGTTCCCATTTCACAGATGAGGAAAATGGGGCTCAGAGATACAGAGCAAACTGCCTAAGACACACAGCCATTAGGTAGTAGAGCTCAGTTCTGTAATGCCCCCCACCCTTCTCTGGCTGGGATGCTTTGTCACCACCTCCCCTTTCTCCATGTCCAGATGCTCAACTAAGCCTTTTCTCATACTACCACAGAGTAGTGTAGGAAAATGGTTCCCACTCCAAAAGGGTGGGGGAGGCGTCACTGTTCAAAATTATCCTGATCCAATGACTGAGTAATTATTTATCAAAAGGAGGTTCTGACTAATTCTTTCCTATCCAACCAGGCTGATAAGTGGAAAGCATGTTAATGTGCAGGAGAGGGTGGGAGCCCAGTCAGTGAAGGGAGAAAATTGGGAGAGGGAGATAGAAGAGAGCACTCTCCTTTCAACAGACCCTGGAGACTGATAAGAGCTCACACAGATAAAATATTTATTTTTCCATATGTTGCAGAAAGCATTGCCATCACTGTATGTGTGCAATATGTGCAAAGGAGTGTGAAATATATACATCAAATGCCACCGATCTGGTTAATTTCCATGCATATAACATGCTTAATACCTACCATCTCATCCATATGTTTTAATGCATATTTCTTTCCACATACAATATGTCTCGTTAGGAAAGAGCCAACATCCTCCTCAGCCTTACTCACTGCTATGTTTCAGCCCAAAACTTGTTGCTGGGGCCAGCACAAGGAGAGTTAAAAACCAGAAGGTTCTTCTGGCTAACTCAGCCTCCAGTCACCTTAAAGTGCCTTCCCAGTTCTTGAAGCAAGCCCCCCCCCCTTTTTTTTTAATAACAGAAATGTTCGCAGTGGGGAGATGAAAATGTTTTTGTTCTCTGTGGACAATTGGGAGATGTTCAGTCAGAATGTCAAAACTGACCGTTGAAAGGCGGTGCCTGTGGCCACACTTTTTTTTTTTTTTTTTCTTTTTTGAATGCAGAGCTCCATCAGTGTGGCGGGAGGAAGTGCACAATGATTGGTCTGTTCCTCTGTAGAAGTGTTCAGGGTACACCCAGTTTTGCTTTGCATATATTTACGAAACATCTGCCCTTTTCTTCTCCTTAAGTCCTTCCCCCTCGCCAGTCCCCTTTCCCCTTTTCCCTGGTTTCTTTCTTTGTTGTTGTTGGCTTCTCTAACTTTTTCATTGGAGCTTTCATTTTCCGGTTGAAGGGCGACTTCATCAGAGTGTATAATTTTAAAAGAGAAAGGGAGAGAGAGAAAGAAAGAGAGAGAGAAATAGAGAATGAAAACTGAAAAGAAAGAAAGAGCCTGAGAGGCCAGAGCTTGGCAAACCAACCTTTGGCATGGTGACCAGGAGGAAGGTTCTGGTAGGGAGTTCGCCCCTCTCAAGTGCTGCCTGGAGTGGGCCAGTGCGCTGCTGCCCTCTGCAGGCTCCAGGGAATAGTGCACAGCAGCAGAGGCTTGTGGAGTCTGGCCTCAGATGGGCCATGTTTATAGAATTCTTTTACCAAAACCAAACAAGGTATTTTCAATTAATTACAACAAAACTTGCTCTTTCCTACTTAAAAAAAAAAACTATGAACTGCAAAAAAATGGGCCAAATAACATCATCTGTGTGTCAGACATAAACTGGTGCTGCATTTTACTGTTTCTCAACTCCAAAAAAAGGAATCCAAATGAACTCTTGAGAGAGAATGAGATGGGAAGTTAAGGACTGTTATTTGTGCAGTTGGAAAGCAGGCTGGTGTAAAAGGATAAGACATGTGACATTAGGCAAATGAGAGAGTGAGCCAAAAAGGGGTTTTTTTTCAGCAATTACTGTTTCTAGAGGTGGCTCCAATGTCTTTATGCCAAGAATGGTCTCCAGAGGTGACCCCTGAGATGACAAACAGGGTGTGGTGCAGGATGTCAGGTAGGAAGCAGAATCAAATCTAGGACAGGATGCAAAGGATTTTGACATGAAGAACAATACAGTTTCTACAATGCAAAAAATAAAGGATAATGTTGGTGGTTTGGGCATGTACTCATGTTTGAAAGAGGGTGTCCTTAATTTTCTGAACCACTCATATTAAACTAGTGAATGCCTTGTCAGTAAGCATCAGAGATAAACTTTTTCTGCTAGGTGCTATTTGTCATTGGTGTTTCTTCGCTATATTTAAAAGAAACATGAAGACCAGCCTTGTTCTACTAAGCAAAATGGTCCCCTTCTTTTTAAATGCCCTTCATGGATTCAAAGGAAAAGCAGCCCATCAAGGTAGATTTCACTGCTGCATAAAGAGGTAGAAACTTAATTGTGATTCAGACTGTGACTGTTCTCAAATACACTTTGATTTCAGCTCCATTTCTTTCCATCAACAAATAATTCTTGAGTGACAGCTTTATATAAGCTACTCTGCTTAACAGAATAGACTAGACAGTAAACTCTGGGAGGACAGGAGCCAGGCTCACTTCCCTAACCCGTGCTGGCACATCATAGGCACATAGTAAATATTTGTAAAATGAATATGTGAGGGAAAGAAGAAGCGAAAAGTAGATGAACACAGGGAATATAAAAATAACAAATATTTCCTTACCCTCAGAGAAGTTACTGTCTCATAGAAGGAATAAGCACATAAATAGCCATTCTTGAAATAAAATTGGGTGAGTAAAATAAGATTAGTAAAAACTGAAGATTTTAGAGAAAGAAATGGAGAGAAGTTCCTGTCTCGTGAAGAGGAATCAAGACAATATCAAGATGGAAAGCATAAGTGCAAAGAATAAGTTTGATTTCAATAGGCAGAGATGAAGAAGGGGTAATCAGAGCAATAAAAATTACTTGAGTAAGGATGTAAAGCCATGACTTTCTGGGAATGGTTAGGACTTTGGAAAGTCCAATGTGGCCAACATATAGGATGTGTGAGATAAGCAGGAGCAGCTAAGGAACTGACCTCAAGTGTCCAGCTAACACACTCATCTCAGCTTTAGTGAATGCAAAGAACAGGACCAGAGGAATCAGAGGATAGGAAGCCAGCTGATAAACAATCACACAGATTTTAAAAAGTGGTAAGAAGCTGGGCATGGGGGTGCACAACTGTAGTCACAGTAATTCTGGAGGCTGAGACAGGAGGATTGCAAGTTCAAGGCTAGTCTCAGCAATATTATTGAGGCTCTAAGCAACTTACTAAGATTCCATCTCAAAATAAAAAATAAAAACAAGGCCGAGAATGTGGCTCAGTGGTAAGGCGCCCTTGGGTTCTATCCCTGATACCAAAACACAAAAACAACAAAAAAGTGATAAGGCAGTTGCAATGGAATTGAAAAAGAATCACAGATGTGAAAACTATGAAGGAAGCCGATTGTCAGAATTTAGTGGTGATGATGGCTTTAAGGCAGATAAAGGTGTATAATGAGCCTGAGTTTTCCAACCTGACAAACAGTGAGGCAAAGAGATAATAATGCTAGAGGAAGCATTCGTTTTCATGGAGAAGAGGAATTGGACTTGGTAGACTTTGATCTTGGACACTTTCTTCCACTGAAAACCAGACTGCCAATTCCTTGGGTACACACAAGATTTGGGGGTTAGTCCCATAGTACCCACTCAGCAAACAATGGGTGAGATTTGTAATTTTACAGTTTGTCTTATATTGACTTTCTCCATACTGAAAAAGCTTCCCCCTCTATTCTAATCTTCACCATGCTATTTCTGCCTTCTGCCCTCTGAAGAAACAGATTTGATTTCACAACCTGTTGGACTAAAAACACAGCATACTAATCATAACACCATATTCTGCGAGGGCAGATTTAACTACCCAGTACAACAAATTTCAATATGAAATAGTCTGTATACCAAGTCCAAAGCCATGCCCACAGAAACAAGAGAAGCATGGAAACAAATCTACTTACAACAAATTACGCACCACATATAATCTTCTTTTTAAAAAAGAAAGAAAGAAAAGAAAAGGCGTTCTAGAGCTTGGGGTATATAGCTCAATAGTAGAGCATTTGACTCACATGTGGAAGGCTCTGGTTCAGCCCCCTACACTGCAAAAAGACAAACAAAAATAACCTTTATCTGGTTACTGTCCACACAATGACAGGAAAAGACACAAAATCTAAGAAACTAGGGACCTGTCGGGGACTAGTAATCTCAGTCTAGTGTACATGTATTACAAACTAATTTATTAATTTAACATCAATTGTATTGTCCTGGGGAGAGGAGTCATGAGTTAAGTGATAGAAGAATCATTTGACTTTCTACTCCTGACCCCAAATAACAATTAGTTATGGTCTCTTTTGATTCCCTTCACCTATCTCTTCGTCCCACAGCAAACACACAGTTAAACTCCTGAACTCCAGGAGCATACATTAAATAAAATTTAAAAAAAAAAAACAAAACATTGAGAATCTGAAGCATAGGATGAGTAAAAAATCAGGGCCAAGAGTTTCTATGTGACACCTTCCCTCTCCGCCTACTGGAACCTAAGCTCTTCTGGTCACTTTTCACTTTCTATTTTAACAACAATCTTCATCACTACCCCTCTCATCTGTACAGACTGCTGAGTTTAGATTGTGACTTGAAATTATGTATTGACTTAAAATGAATTCTAATTAAACATTAAGAAAGTCAAATGTTCCATAATGGGTTCCTGAATAGAAATTTAAAGCTGGAAGGGACCTTTAAGGCCTTCTAATCCAAGCTTTTATTTTACAGATGAGGAAACTGAAGCCCAGAGAGGTGAAGTGAGGTGCCCAAGGCCACACAGCAAGTTAGAGGCACAGCTAGTACCATAGCTCAAGTCTCCTGACTCCCAGTCCAGTGCTCCTCCCATTACTCCACGGGTCCTGTGTCTAAGCTTCCTGACAAATGCTAGAACGGTAAACCTCCACTAGTATTTTTCCAGACCATGTTAAAACTCTTAAGGGGGGGAAAGGATGCTTTCTTGGATAATGTCAGCCATACGTAGCTCAAGCTGTCTAAAGTTCTGGGACAGGGTCTTTTTATACAGCCAACAGAGTCCAAATGTGGTGCTGTTTGCTTGGCCCATATGCTTTCATGTGTTCCCAGTTAGGCCATTACTGGAGGGAAAGAAACAAGAATCAGCTTGTTTTAAAACAAGGGACATACTGGACTCCCTCCCATCCCCCTTCAGAAAAAAAAAAATCAAGTTATCTTTAACAGATTCTAAAAATGCCTTTTCCCAAATATGCAGTCAGTTCCTTCAAAGGGCCCTTTGTTTATTTTCAGGAAGAAACCCAAGACAGCTGAAAACCAGAAGGCATCTGAGGAGAATGAGATTACTCAGCCGGGTGGATCCAGCGCCAAGCCGGGCCTTCCCTGCCTGAACTTTGAAGCTGTTTTGTCTCCAGACCCAACCCTCATCCACTCAACACATTCACTGACACACTCTCACGCTCACACCGGGTCATCTGATTGTGAGTACACCAGTGAGGCGGTGATGGTGTCTCCGCGGTGCTTGGAGTAGTGCTTTCTCCCCTGGGTTTGGCTGTTTTGCATTTGGAGCAAGCTGTTTGCATTTGGTCTTCTGAAGTAGCCAAAAGTGCTGCGCCACCATTTTGATTCAGCCAACATCTCTCTATTTTCAAAGCTAGAATATATTTTGAAGCCAGGTAACTAGCCATGTGGTCTCAAAAGACTGATTAATGACATGAGCCACATTCTTCTTCCTAACAGTAACTCAGAAAAAGGAATTGCATTGCTGCTTTCTAATTATTCTTGATCAGAATAACAGCTCTTCCACCATTACTAAATGGAACAACAAAACATGGACCTCAGAAGGCCAGTTAGACACAAGAAAACATGCATGTTGAAATTACATAACACAAGTCAGATTCACATTAGTATTGGAGTCTCTTGTAGCTTGGCTGAATTTCTGTCTTTCCAGTTTTTAATTTATTTTGAAGTGGTTAAAGGATAGCATAAATTTACAGAAGAAAAGAGAATGGCTTCCAAGAATTCAAAAGCCACCCAGACTTCACATAGCCAATAAGAATTCAGGTTAAAAATATTTTTTAATTAAAAAAAACTGCCTAAGGGCTAAATTTGGAAATGGGCAGCTTAATGAGATCGTCACTATTGAAACCACTCTTTGCTGTTTATTTTTGCTGTCTTCTCACTAATCTGGAAGTCACTTCTTCAAAGTCTATTTTAAGAAAGTTGATAAATCATGTTTAGGAGGTTTTTTTTTTCTTTCTTTCTTTCTTTCTAAAACGTAACCTGATACCAGAGAAATGTGTGTTGACAATGGAAAGGATTGTAGTAAATTTGGGGTCCAAGAATTATTCCTTTTGGTTTTAAGATACCCAGCAACTCTTCTGAACTGATTTCCAGAAAGGATGGCTACAGGCAAAGAGCTGGCATGTTCTTTTACAGAATAAATAAGATAAAACCAAGAAAGTTTTATTTCAAGAAAGGGACTCTATTTATCCTGCTCTCACAGACAAATGTTATTAATTGGGGAATGAGATTCTATACCGTCTATTGTTATTTTTCTGATAGAACCAATGTAAAATTCTGCAAAGAAGGTAAGAGAGGAGGGTGGGTCTTGGAGATTCCATTCCCTGCTTGCTTCATCCTAATTGTCTCTAAATAAAGGGATAAGACCTTGGGGTAGGGGGCAGGTGCTCCAGTGCAGAGAGCTTGTTCTACATATAGTGGGGCTGTGACTGCCTTTAGCTGTCATTAGAAAATGAAAAGAGAAATAACAAGATCCCAATCTCTGTAGTCCCATTGTGATTTGTACAAAGTTGAAGTTTCTGTAGAGAAATATAAGGGGTCAGAGCAGGGACTGTGTTCTGTGAACTATCATAATAGGACTTTGGACTCGGACTTTCTTGCCTGGTAGTCTCCTGCCTAATAGTAATTACAGGAAGAACTGGAAAATGGCATGGCACTATGCCCACAGACATGTGCACACTGTCCCTACCTACCAGGAAGGTGGCCTGTTCCTGTGGTGAAGGGCCTAGAGCTTTTGCATGCAGACCTTCATTGCTTGGCTTTCTGCCACACCTTATGGGGAAGATTACATTGAATGGCCTTAGCCCAGAAATCTTCTATTAGAGCAAAAGGAATGGTTTGTTGAATAGAAAAAGCATTGAGCTTCATTTATTGTCCTTTACTACAAGCATCCTCCCGTCTGGCCTCAGCACTGGCATGGCACTTAAGGACTTAAGGAGCAGTGGGAGTATAGGGTCACAATGCAGCTCCTCAGTGACCCTGAGGAAGCCAGCAGATCTGAGCTCAGGAGGGTGTCTGAATGCCTTTGGAAGGAGAATGAATTGGGAGGAGAATCCTAATCTCCAGCTGTTTAGAAAGTCATTCTGATTTTGCCATTAAGATGTGTAAGTCTTCTCGGCTCCAACCTGTTGTTTAAATTGATTATACTTTTCTCCAAATATATTTGGATTGTAGTTTGTCCTGATTTGAGCCTACACTTAGAAGAAAATTGTTTTTAGGAAAGATTCACAGAAATCTGTCCATTTGGAGATTGCTTGAGAGAAGACAGGAAAGAGGTTTATTTTAAGCTGTTAAAATTTTTGGATGCTCTTCTTGCATTCAAGAGGATTTTTTTTTTACATTCAAATGTCATTCTTACCATAGATTAATTTAAAAGCCTAATTTCTTTAAGGTAAAATATTCAGTTCCTATTTAGAATCAACAGATTTGGGACATTTAAAAATAGTGCCCTTGACTTGTTAGTCTCTTTAACTTCAGAAACATTCCACTAGTGTGTGGTATTCGAAGCTTTCACAAGTGCCTGAATTTTTATAGCACCTTTTTATTTGTCTCACCCTAATGCCCGTTTCCTATCATTCAATAGGATTCTTCCCAATTTACAGATGAGAAAACTGAGAAAAATGACACCCAGATTGATGAATGACTTGCCTGCAGTTAACCCATTTTGAGTACTAAGGGGTGTTTATGTGTTTGCTCTCATTGTAAGCAGCCAGAATTCTCTGATCAAAGCCCAAAGATAGCATTCATAGCTCTAAACAGACATCTTGAATATGTGCAACTACTTGTATTGATGATTGGATTATAAAACAGGATGGATTAGAAACATCCCACAAAAGAAAAGTCTGCTCTGCTAGTAAGGGTGGGTAAGCCACAGTGTTTTTGCATATGAAGGACAGAGGCCATGTTTTAGAGCAAAGATGCTAAGTCTGACACCCTAAATTTTCAGTTGGCTCTTTAACCTGCGGAGCCACTTCACATTCAGCAAAACTTCCCCCCACGATATTCAAAACAAGCATGAGTATGGTCGAGATAGGCTCTCTGTGTGAGCTGATGCAGTTCATATTGCTCCAGAAATGTGTGCTGCTTTGCAGTGCACCCACTAGCACAATCTCCTCTCAGCAATATTCCCCCATTACCTCCTAGCTTGTCACCTTTGTGCCATTTCTTAAACCTAATGGTAAACAGATTCAGATGATGATAATGGAAGGCATTAAGATGAGTCCGGGAATGCAAAGGGCACAAAAATCCTAGGTGCTTGACAGGCTGAGTAGGAGCTGAGCCAAACTCTCCCTATAAATGCTTAAACAGGACTAAACCAAGTCAGTAGAGCAGACGAAGCTCTCCATATGAAAAAACCTTTCTTGACAACGACCAAGCTGTAGCACATCACAGTCATATTCATGTGATAGACGCAACCAGAACTTTCACTTGCATATTTCTTCCATTTTGTTTTCCCCCAAATAAGGCTCCCATTGAAGGGAGAAGTTGATTCTGCTTTCCTGGAGGTCCTCCCTACTTCTGGCGGTAGATCCACCTAGTCTGATGTCTTTCTTTTGTGGAAGCTGCTATCTGTAGTTACTTCCCCTGTGTTTTGCGCTGGACTCATCAGACTGTCTCATATTTTGTGTCTTTGCCAAGATGCACTTACGCATTAACAGTTTTTATTTATTTTTAATTTAACCTTTACACATTACCAAACTGTTATGTGGGTGGGTTTAACTTTAGCTCTGTAGGTAGTGTGGTTCTGCAGGGCTGAAGGCTGTCGAGGAGACTGTGGATTCTTCCTTTTCTATCTCTTCCCATCTACCTTCTTTGTTGTCCTTCCCCCTCCCAGCCCTTCACTCCCCCGTCCAACTCCCTGTGATTAAAAATTTTAGTACACTTGGCTCATTTTGAACTTTTAAGCCATTTTTTTAGAGAACAAAACAAAGAGGATTTTTATGGCAAACTCCATTAATGCCACATTAAGGCTGACATTTTAATTACCCCCAAGTCAGGAAATGCGAAGTTCAGGTTCCCACAGCAACAGAAACTGTCCCCTTGAGTGCCGGCATCACAGCAGAGTCTTTCATTCCCTGATTACACAACATGGGGCGTGGGGACATTGTTTTTATCCACGTATGTGGAAAGGAGCAGGGCTTTTATCCTTTGTTTCTTTCCTGTAACTACAGTTGAAGATATGGGTCCTTAGCGTCTCTCCCCAAACCATCTATATGTATTATCCTGAAACGGAAGACTATTATAGTTCTACATGTGCACACGGACAGAATTAAAGTTGCTGTGGGAACATTAACTCTGATTTCCGGACTTCCGTGCCAGTCACATTTAAACCATAATGTTGTAATTTTTGGCATGTAATAAATGTGCATTTCATGTACACAGACAGAAAGAAGCATAAAATGTATTTTAAAGAGCAATTAATTACTAACTTTGTGATTAAAAAACATTTGGTGCATGTTCCTTCCCATTTAGCATCAGCTGCTGGTCTTAGCCAGGCCTAATAGATGACATACTGTGTCTCATCCTGTATCTCAGATGTACTTACTGTATGTTCCTGTTCTTCTAGATAATTAATTCCCTTAGTAAAGCTGTAGGGGGAAAACAAAATGGAAGGAATATGCAAGCATGTAAATAGGGTAAGGGATATTTTGAAGGAAATGATTCATTTCTGCAAATAAACCTCTTAGTCCCTGATAAAGAGCCAGAAATCTGCTAAGTGGGTGTAGACAAAGGTTTCTGGCCACCTTAGAGCATCTGGTCTAGGGCCATAAGAACAACTTGAAAGCAGATTTCCCCATGAATTCCAGGCATGCCCAGTGGAGGAGCAGTTTTACTCCTTAATAACTTTTTTAGGCTTACTGCTTAAAAAGTTATTTTACTCTATAACAACTTTCCAGTTTATATTCAAACTGGAAAGGAAAACTTGCAGGGAAATCAGGTAAGATGTGGACTTTAGCACAGAACCCCTGACTTCAGAATAGTGTTTTTTCTTCCTTTACATTTGAATCTGGTTGACCCATTTGTGTTAGAGAAGGAAGTGTCTCAAAACTGCTTCAATGGGTTTGCAATTGAAAGGAATTAGTAGAGGTACTCTGAGATAGTGTTTTAAAATGCAAATGCTTGAGTATCTACTCAGAAACTGAGTGAGATAAAAATTTTACCAAAGGAATGTGTAGCTTAAACTCTGATATGGCTTTTGCGGGACATGCTCATGAAGATCCTCTTGCTACTTGTTCATTCTCTCCTCTGTCATGCATTCCTTTTTGTTCAGTTGGGCTACATATGGTATTTAACCTTTAAGAAAGATACTTCAGTTTTACAGAGCTCTGATTTGCTTTTCCTTGGGCTGTCTCTATGTGTGAATGTATGTCTGTCTGAGTGAAAACTGCTCAAGCAAGTTTGAAGGTCTCTTTGGCAAATTTGACTGTGCGTTCAGAAAGTTTCCAATCGGAAAGCTGATTCAGTGTAAAACCTTCCAAAAACTTCCTGAGGCACCTGTTCACATGAAAAGATTGAATTTCTGTTGGAGGTGCTCAGAAGGCAGTGTTTATAACTGAAGATCTCTGTTTGGTGTGCCAAAAAATGAAAAACATTTTGGCCCCAAAAAACCTCCATAAATGTTCAAAATGTATAATCAAACAAAAGCTTCATTTGGATTCAAATGCATGTATCTCAGCAGATGTGTCTAAACTAACTGGAATCCCACAGGAGCAGCTGAACTGGATTTTGGTATGTCTTGATAACTGAAAGAGTTATTCTTAGACTTTGGAAGGACAAAAATGGTCCATCTGTGTAGAACCGTAATAGAGACATGGCAAAAAACAGCATCCTCTGAAAGAGTTTATTTATGGAATTTAGGACAAGTTGGACAATCCTGAAAACATTTTGGGGTCACACTAATTTGCAGGAGAAATATAGTCCAAATGGGATGGAATAATAATCACAGACGTTTAAGATCCTATGGCTTGGAAATTAATTTTCTAATAAACTCCATGTGAGTTAAGCAGTAAATAGAGCATCTTTCATATAACTAGGTGCTCTTCTTGCCTCCTACGTGTCTTGCATTCCTTTTCATTCTAAGTTTTATATGGAATTATATATCTATTTTTCTATTGCTAACAGTTTCAACTGGTTTTCTGCCATTTCAATCAACCAGAAAAACTTATTATCTGTTAAATGTGGATTTTATATTATTTCTCTTCCTAAAAAGTTAGATTTCTGCCTCTGAGTTAATTGATATATAATCTCTTTAGAATTATATTTATTACCTTTTATACCCTCTTATTTACAGATCTGAGTTCTTAGTGCATACATTAGAAGCCCAGCTGATTTTTTTATTTGCTCTAATTTCCTAGTTTCCACGTAGTGTATTTGTGACCACATTTATTTTTTAAAAACAAAATTTTTGAAGTCTCATGTCTTAATCTTATAACATTGGTCCCTTTTAATAGAATTTGCCCTTTCCCTGAAGTGCTAATTTAATTGAGTGTCTTCCATAGCCACAGAATACACTAAGTTCTGGTATTCACTCTTACCTCATCCATTTTTACATTCATTTATTTAGTCATTAATTTAGTCATTGATTAAATGCTATAGAACCCCTGCTTCTGGCCCAAATCCTCACTAGGATTAGTGAGAAAGCTATGAACCTGTCTCTCACTTTAGGAACCTTGTGTTCCCAAATACTTTACATAAACACTCCACTTAACCGGTAAACGGGTAAACACAAATGTAGTATGGAAATGTTTGCCTCTGCACAAAATGCTATATGGCTCCCCAGGAAGAAGCCTGTAGCAGCAGGAAGGGCTCCACAGGAAAGATGATGTTAAAACCAATCAGAAGAAGTGGATGCATGTGAAGTAGACAAGGGAAGGAATGGCATTCTAAGGAGAAGGGACAGAAGCAACCCACAGAGGCCACAAAGAACTCCGTGTTTTCAGAAACCAGGAACTTCATTATGATGCTGACAGCTTCTTAGGCTTTAAGTTTGTATTTGGGTAACATTGCCTGTTCTTGTAATTAAGCTGGGATGAATTGTGTATCCTTTTAGAGAATTTGCTTCTCAAATAATCAAACAAGATCCCTATTTATTTTCTAATAAACAAAGTGCCCTTCCTTCCACATAGTCAGTAGACGTAAGATAGTATTCTAAGAGACCTGAAGATGTTTCAAAGCATCTCAAAATAACTTTTCTTATTAAGAAAGGTGTATTTCTGGGGCCACAGAATCACCCATACATGTCATTGCTGGATCTCTGTTACTGACTCTTGTGCTCCATAGGCCCCAGAAATCTGTTGTTCTATAGAATCCTCCCAGGTTCCTTGGTAAATCTGCTCTCATTCCTCATTGCCTCAAGTCACACCATGCGATATTGTCCTCCCAAACATTGCATGGGTATGCTTATGATCATCCAAGTCTAGACTGCTGATGACCAGGGTCCTGTTCTTCATCTTGTTATCTCATCCTTGCTGGAGTATATCCTTAATTTTTATCTGTAGCAGCTAGTAACAGTTTTACATGTGCTTCCTCTGCTCATGGCAAATTTCATTGTATGAAATTAGTGATTCTCAGTATCTGTCATGGCTTCTCACATCTTAACTTAAAAAAAAAAAATTAGAAAGCACACATGCATTATAGCCCTTGAAGGTGAATCATTGAGGATCAACTGAGAGCATGCATAGGGATTCTTTAAAGACTTTTGGTTTTAAAGAAATTTTGTCATTCCACAGTCACCTCACACTAGGTGCAGTGGTCAAACTCCTTATCATTCATCAGTAGAATCAGCTCCTTTTTTGTTTTCTTCTGCCGACCCCCCTTCATGTGCCAGTTGGAACTTTTTATCAGCACTGTTACTTGTTCTTAACCTATTATTGTACAAATGAGTAAACTGAGGTCCAAAGAGAGCAAATACCATACCAAGGGTTTCCAACACAGTGATTGACAGAGTCAAAAAGAGAATCCTGTTCTTGCTCCCACTGTACATGGAGCCTTTTCTGAGTCTGTTTCTGAACAGAAAGGAGTCAAGACTATTCATATATCAATTTACTGGATGCTTTGAAAATGGAGGACCACAGGATAGGTATTATAGGATGCAGTTTTATAAACTGGAGCCCTATGCTCAGAGATTTAAGAGTCTAATAGAGAAGAGTAGACACATTCACAAACAGCTGCCTCGCAGGGTGGTTAAGGATTTCCACACACCAGGACCCACCAGTTCACTCAATTCACAATTGGCAAATGTGTAGAGTACATCCACGTACCTCACACAACACTGAGTTCATGGGTGCACCAAGGTAGAAACAAACAGTCCCTAACACCAAGAATCCCACAACTCAGTACATGTGCTCAAGTCACCATTATTTTGGAATTTAGAAAGCTTTTAAAATACTTATAACCCAGTGAACAGCAGCATCTGGTTAAGTTTATCAAGAAAGTTCCATTTGAGCTCTTCTGAAAGACAGAATTTCACTTTGCCTCAGAGATGTAGACGGGCTTTAAGTAGGACCTGCCATGATCAAACTTTGTGTGGGGAAGATCTAATTTAGCAGCAAATCTGTAGAGTGTGCATGGATGGGAGAGGGCATGGAGGAAGGAGACAGTTCAGGAAGTGTCATTCCTTCACACTATTGGTAATCTGAAGGGGGCTGGTGACAGGAGGAAGGGAAGTGGGGGCAGTTTCAACAGACTTTGGGGGTGAAGATTGACAGTTCCAGGAGCTGACTGCTGGGTAAGAGAAGGAAAATTATCAAAGATAACTCCGAGGTACAAAAAAAGGGAAGATGAAAAGTAAGAATTCAGAGGAAAAGTGTCCCATTTTATACTGTGTTGAGGATAATATCCTACAGGCATTTCCAATGGAGACAACTAACATTAAGTTATCAGTAGGGTACTTAGGACAACAGGAGCATTGGAAATTTTTGGCCAGAAAACACTTTGGCCAAGAGGCCATACTTTATACCATAAACATGGGAATAAACTTCAAAGAAAAGTTTGTGGGGTTTTTGTTGTTGTTTTTAACAAAGAAACATAAAATAGAACCCTGAGGAATGTTTACATTGATTGATAAGAGAAGAAAGAACCATCAAAGGAAAAAAAGAAAAGAAGATCTAAGAGATAAGAGAAACCAAGATAGTGCTGAGAAGCCATCAGACAGAGAAAGGACCTGCAGTGTCAGGTGCTGCAGACACAAGGAGGAGAGGACTGGGAAAGTTCACCTAGGTTTTGGGATAGGTAGTTTCCTGGTGGTTGTCATAAAAGCAGAAACAGATGTGTCACATACATTCATTCAAATATATACCATCCAGAGGAGCTCAAACGGGATGGCTCTGAAAGCAATAATCGCAAACTACTTTTTAAAAGAAGTTTAATGGTTTCAAAAGAAACAGTAATGAGTAATGCAAAAGTAATATCTTGAATGTTTTTATAATACAGAAGTGTTAAGCCCATCTAGAAACTGAGAAATAAAAAACAGTGTTAAGAGAGACTCTGTGATTAAATAGGCAAGGTAAAGGGAATTAGAGCTCCCATTTCATAGGAGAGAAATAGAATAAATATATAAAAGAAACTTGAAGAATCAGGAATTACATTAGTTCTTTCCCAACTTCCCCTAGTCATTGCTTTATCTTACTTTTAGCTAACAAGAACTAATGCTTTATAAGAACTGTTACATATCTTCTTTGGATGGTTTCATAAATATTCACTCAATTACTCTCAGTAATTTCTGAACATTAAGCAGAGGACAGACAGCATACTTTCAGCATTTAAATTTTCTAGCAATTTCTAAAACAAGTCATTTCAAAGTGTAATCTTTTTTTAAAATGCCACATTCTGTGAGCTTCTTTCATGATAGGTCCAATTCAGGTAGCTGTGTGTTGCTCTGATGTTTTTCTTCATCGTCATGAGACATGTTCAGGTTCACTATTTGGTCTTGGGGATTTAAACCTGTTTACTTAGACTATTTTACTTTCTGTAATGTTTAAAGACACTCCAAAGGACATTGCCATATACAATATCTGATATAGCTTCTATTTCAGGATGACGATCTGGAACCAACTAAAGCATATATTACTTTGCTACTAATTTATGAATAAAACTTATATTTTATCAGTCCTAAAAATTATATGAACAACCACATGAGAGAATTTTGAACATGAGTCTTTATAATATCATAGAGCAGGATAAATTCATAGCTGGTACCAAATTGACCTTGAGAAGTTCTTCCTTTCTTTTCCATTTCTAAAATGGAAATTCTTCCTACTCATGTATCCCCAGTAGTTTCAGCCTGGTTCATATTATCACATTTTTACCAAGATCTCATGCAATATTGAGTCAGTACATATTGAATTTTTAAGAAAGTGTGGTACAGCACATATAATACCACACAAAGAACTTCTAGGAGTGATATCTGTCATCTTTGTCATTCATCTTTTAGCTAGAATCACTTCCTGTCCTGTATACTCTCATTGTCTCAGCTTTATATCTTGACCAGGTATTTGGATATATAAAGTAAATAATGAAAGAAAGTTGCATATGCACTTAATCTACAAGATGTAACCCTGTATGCCATGATTCACAGACACAAAAAAACAAACACAAGCAGATTCTGAACTTAAACCCTTAAAAGTTAAAGCCAGGGAAAAGAATGACTGTTCTTTTCTCAGGGAAATTCTGAAGGTCTTTGGATGTAGACCTGGATATTTTCTTCCAATTTTGAGGAAACCACAGGAATCAAGTCTATTTTGTTTTATACCTGCCTAAAGGTATTACAGTCTGAATCCTGACACTCCTAAAGTGGCCTCAGCAATCCTGGGTCAATGCTGAGAAGTATCATTAGGTATGCCTGGTTCTAGGGCAGTGATATAGGCAGGGGCTTTAGACAGAGGGTACCAGGGTCCCCAATTTCACTCCAGAATAAGTCTTGACCTGGAAGCTTTAGACTCCACTTAGACTCCACTGATACCGTGACTGGACCTCTCCCAGAGTCTGTGAACCTCCTGAAAAGATATTGGTATTTCTGACAGTGTGTGTTGGTCTGGGACACAGATTTAAAACTTTCATTAAATTTGGATCAGAAAATTAAAAGAAAGAAAGATTGGCATCCCCAGGGCACAGCCACTCAGAATCTGTATCCTCAAACCTAACTTCCAAGAGTAAATTAAGAAGCAAGGAAGAGAGATCTCATGAGCAACATTCAAATGCAGACCGATTCCCCATGCCCTTTCAGGCCCCTTTAGTATGCCTGCAGGGCAGGACAGATATGATAAGAGACTCCTAAGACTATTTCTTGAACATGTTGATAATGGACTAAGATTTGGACCCTGTGTTGTTGCAAAAATGTTGTCTCACCCCCATAGCCTAGTTATTTGCTCTTCTTAATGTGAACTTCAGCCTATGAATGCACTACACTTACTTTTAATTATGTCCCTCTGCTTCCATTTCCTTATATATGTAATAATACTAAAAATAGTATCTAACTCATAGGGTTAGTATAAGGATTAAATGGAATACTATATGTGAAGCCCCCAAACAGGGCCAAACAGCCAGCACTCAGTGAATTTGAGCATTAGTTCCAGTTTAAATGTTTTAAGTCATGAAGTAAATGTTAAACTAAAATTGATACAACATAAATAATGGCCTTAGCAGGTGTCCACCCTCCCTTACCCCTCTAAAGAATGACTGAGATTCAAAAGCCCTATAGATCTAATAGGGGGTAGCAAATAGTTACCAGCTTCACTTCAGAGTAACAGTGCCCTCCTCTTTTCTCCTTTGTCCCTTCTGGATTCAGGCCTGAGTAGACGGGGAAGCCTCTCCATTACCTTTTTGCATTCTTTCATACCCCCATTTGTCATGGGTTTTTTTCCCCTAAAAGTGGAAGAGGACAAATATTTAGTGAGCATCTACTCCGTGTCAAATACTCTGTCATTATTTTTACAGAACACCCCATTTTATAGATAAAGAAATAACTAGAGCTCAGAGAAGTTTAAAAAACAAAAACAAAAAAAAACCTTTGCTATGTTTTCCTCCTGGCAAAGGGAAGGTTTAAAGTATTTTTCATACTATAATATTATAGTATTAATCAATTAAGGTCTCTCTTGTCTAGAAGTATATTCTAATCAGTAAGAGATATTCAACTCGTAGAGAATGAATTTGTGTAAGATCTCACCTCAGAAAAGGTTGTCAAATCTTTATATTTCCCTATGTACACCCTTTGGTGTCCTTTCTCTGTAGCCCAAAGACACAAAGAGGTCAAAACATCAGGTCCTTAGAATGGGCAGACTGCTGTGCCATCACATTGAGAGGCCTTTCCAAAAAGAAGCACAAGTTAAAAAAATAAAAAGTCTTTTATCTTTTTGAAAGATATTCTGCCTGATGACTAAAGAGTATTTTGAAAGAATTCAAAGTAGAGGTTAAGTTAGAAGAGTAATGTGTTTCACTACAGATGAAGACTGCTCCTTAAGTTTATGTATTTATTTACTTAATTATATATTTAATTTTTTCCCGAGATTGAATTAGGGGCACTTAACCACTGAGGAACATCCCTAACCTTTATTTTATTTTTATTTTGAGACAGGGTCTTGCTAGATTGCTTAGGGCCTCAGTAAGTTCCTGAGGCTGGGCTAGAACTTGCCATCCTTCTGCCTTAGCCTCCTTAGCCACTGGGATTACAGGTGTGTGCCACTGCACCTGGCCCTAAGGACTGCTCTTAGTCACCTGGCTCACTTTCCTTCTTCTTTTCTGAAGCAGTTTTCAGTAGTTGGGAGAAAAGATATAATCTTAAGAAACTCAGTGAAGTCTCTTCACTGGCTCTTTGTCCCTAGTAAGCCTTTCCTGTCCGTGTTTTTGGTGATACATGGAGATAATTTTGGACATTTGCTTCTCTTAACTCTTGAGCACTTTTGCTGCTGAGAACAGAATTCCAGAGACACATGGTTACAGAACTTGATCTACAAGTCTCCTAGTAATCGCTGCAGATGGAAAGCCAAACTAGATTGTGTGCAAGTCTGTATAAATCCCAAGTCAGAGCTTTAAAATGATAACTTACTGAGTCATGATTTCTGCATCTCATATGCAGTATTCCTTAAATCACATGTTGATGGCTAATCAGCAGAATCCAAAGACGCAAATTAGATGGTACAATATTTACAGAGAAAATATATGTGTAGCTTGAAAAGTAACGATCCTCAGAGTTAAAGTCCCACCCCCGCCCCCCCAAAAAAGAGTAGCAGTTGCAATCTGAACTGTCAACATTGTAGCCAAGAAGGGAATGAGTATAACAGTAGAAAGAGATATTTAAGTCAGAACTTCTTGATTAAAGGAGTTTGGACCTTGAAGAAATATGTTTGAGAAAGAGTCAGAAGAAATACAAGGTAAAATGAATTATTCCTATTCCTCAAATGACAGTCTAGCAGTTTTGGTTTTGTTTTTACCTTTTTGGCAGTGCTGGGGTTTGAACCCAGAGCCTCTTGCATGTTAGGTAAGCATTCTACTACTGAACTATATTCCCAGCCGTCTTTAAGTCATTAGATGCTTATTTTGAGTTTCTGAGTGCAAAAGTCCTGTCTGTCTTGTCCATTGATGAATCTGGAATCTAGAGTACCCAGAAAAGTACTTAGCCATGGTAGGTTCTCAGCAAATGTTTGTTGAATGAATGAATGTGTTAGGAAGAACTAAGCAAAATACAATTACAGTGCATTTGAAAGTGTTTTGTCCATTTGTAAAATTATAGCTACTGATTTCTTACATGATTTTTCATTCAGCAAACCTACATAACAAAGTGCATCACAGATACCCTCCAGTTTGTATGCTGGGAAAACAGAAGAGCTTTCTGTTGCATGTAGGCTGCTACATGTTTTGATTCTAATAGCAATATGGCAGGGTTAAGGTCAACTTTGTAGTATAATCTGGTGCCTGTTTTTGATAGATATCATAGAAATAGATACTTATTTTCAAGATGCTCAAACAGATGATTAGGTGAAAGCTCCAGCAAACCTTGAAACAACAACAAGGCAAGGTTTTCCCACTCCCACCTCCCACTACTGCAGCATCCTGCACAGTTTTCTGCAACCCCACCCCCTCCTCCTTGTTTCATCCTTTTCCCGAGTCTAATCTCTGTCTAGGGAATACAGCATGTGACTGTCAGTCTAGCAAGGAGACTGTTCTTGAGAAATCCGCCCCCCACACAGTGCTCCCAAACTCCTCCCTTGGGAAAGGCAGGATTTGATGAGCCTCAGGCAGAGCTGGCCCAGGGAAACAGGAGCTTGGCATAGAATCTTAGTGCCCTCCTGCTGGAAGGGCCCTCAAGAGAGTTGCTTCTCGCCCACCCTCCCTCAACTGGCTGGACAGTAGAAGGATGTGGAGGGGGAAAAAAATATTCCTGGCTGAATGAACAGAGAACTAAATGAATGAGAGATGAGTTCACTCCTCCAGAAGTCCCCGCCATCCCACTTGAATAGAAAGGCTAACTTTGAAGCCACTCTGTTCTCCATGGCACGATTTTGTATATACTCAGCTTTGGAATATGGTTGCCATCTGCTGCCAGTGCACAGGACTGAGGAAGTATTGGGGTGGGTAGGAGGAGGCGGGAGGGAAGAAAAGAGACACTTAAAATGAGCTAATGATCTCCTTTGTGTTGGAGTCTAGGTTTCAGAACATCAGTCCTGTACTTTAAGAACAAAACACCAGTGTGTCTCAGACCACACCAGGCGCCGGCACATCAGATAAGGCCTGCGCTGTGTAGTTGTGCAGCCACGGAGCCTCAAGAAGTTCTCAAAGTGAAATTAAAGGAGCAAACTGAGGGAACCAAAAGGAGAAAAAGCTTAGGGTAAAATACAATCAGAAAGGCTCTGTAGATTCGAGTCTTCGGGGTTACAGTAGTTCAAAACTGAATCTACTAATTAAAGAGTTGGAAAATACTATAAATCCCAGGAACTTAAGGATCTTTAGAAGAAACGAGACACTTCTCCATACACTGAAAATGCATTGTGATTCTTTTGTACAATCTCAGGGTGAAAGTGACCTGGCTACTGTGCATTGTTACGGATTTACTGTTGATTAAGAGGTACAGATTGCGGTACTGGAGGCGTGGGTGGGTGGGTGGTCCTTTAAAAACAAAACAGGCTGTTAAGCAAAGCCAGTCAGGCCATAGAACTCTCTGAAAGGTGAATAGCTCACAGAGCCTCCTAGTTCCCTGATATTATCTGTATAAATTATTGGTTATGGCACTGAATCATGTTGATAATTTATATAGTGAAACGACCTGCCAGAGAATAATAATTAAGCTGGTATGTACACGAGCAAAAAAAAAAAAAAGAAAAAAATTCTTCCAGTAAAGTCTGCTTTTGAAAAAGAGTAGCTAATTTGCTAAGTATAATATTTAAAAACAAATATGTATTCATTTGTAGTTCTGTAACTCAAGTTTGAAGAATTTGAAAGGTGGGGAGGAAGAAATCCTTTTTTGCCACATGGGAAAAGAATTTCATCCAAGATGTATATAAGTATAAATTTATAGACCATGACAATCCTAGAAATGCAGAAAGTCACTGTAGGGAGAACAAAATGATTCCCAAGCCGTGTGTCACACTTAGTGCCTTGGAGTGATCAAGCCAGTAAATATTCGTTGACTGTGTGAGCTCTGGCCTTGACTCTTGCCTGCCATTAGGGACAAGTCACACACAACTGTGACTCCACCATAGAGTATTGATAATATTTTAAATCTTTATTTTTTATGGTTTATCTTTTAAGGAACCCTGTATGCCTGCCTCCATATTCTATTTTCTTTATCCCTATAACATTCCTGTGAAGCATAAACATCTTCATTTTATAGATGGGATAAATGGTCCACCAAAAAATAGCTTAGTTCTTTGTCTTTAAATGTAAAATGATTGATAATCATTATACTGACCCAGCTTATCATACTATTTTTCACATTATTTTGGGTTTCCAGGCAAAGAATATATTTTATCTTTCTCATTATTATTTTTAATTAGTTTTCAGTAAAGTTGAGATAAAAACAGAATATAACAAATATCCCATGGAGATATTTGGTGTTCTCTTTTCTTTCAAGAATAAATTAAGACCTTCTCTGCTCCTCTCTGCTGGCTCTCACTGCAGATAGTCAAAATCCCATGCCAATTTTCAAATGAATAAGGGCTCATTCTAATAGCTGGGTCACAGTCCCCTCTATTGAAGGTACAGCTTTTTAAATTCATGTCTGAAATCTGAATAGGTTACTTTGGATTATAAACTTTAACAGTTTGACCTGAAGATTTTTTAAAACATACTAATATATAACCTGGTTGTGAGTTTAGCAATAAATTTATAGCCAATATGTGAAAGGCCAAAAGAGAAATCTAGTGTCTTTCATTCTCTCAGAGACCTGCACTAAATATTGCATATTTACTTTGTAAATGAGGACACCCAGTGGCCACGAAGTGAAAATATTCTAAACAGTCCCTGACAGTGTTAACACAAATATAAATACCAATTATCAGCTGGATAGACACATCTGTAGCATCTGTTACCAAGCAGTTTAGTTTCCCTAGGTCAGGCAAGAGTCATGAGAGTTTGGCTTGATCATTTTTATATCACATCACAGATTGGTCATCTCATATTTGGTTACGAAGTGTGGCTCAGCTTTGGGTTCTACTGAATCTTTAGCTGTTATGAAGACCTACAGAATAGAATAGAAGACACAGAGACAAATCCACATCAACTCAGTCATTTGATCCTTGACAAAGGTGACAAAAACATGTTGAAGAAAAAAATAGCCTTTTTAACTAATGATGCTAGGAAAACTGTATATCCACATGTAAAATTGAACTACATCCCCTCAATCTGCACAAAAATCAACTCAGAGTAGATCAAAGACCTAAGAGTCAAACCAGAAACACTGAAAGTGCTAGAAGAAAACATATCATACTTCAACATATCAGCATAGGAACCAATTCCCTTAAAAAGACTCCTAAAGCTCAAGAAATAAAATCAACTGACAGGAGGACCCAGTGAGCAGTCTCTTAGAAGAAATGGAATTAGGGAGAAGGGGACAATGTAGCATAGGTCAGGAATCATAAATGAATGGATATGGTTTATGGGAAACTCAATGAACACCTAAAAAAATAAATTGCCTTAGGCCTTAAATTTATAATAAAAAATAGAACCATGGCTGTTTCCTGAAGAGGGGAGGGATAGAGTAATAAATGACAAGAACATTACATAGACCTTCAGTGCATGGAAAGATCTCTTGTGACAACCTGTAGATACACCTCAGAGAAAAAACATGTCCTGACATTCCCACAACTGTACATATGTCTAGGAACTACAATGGAGAAGTGGCCAAATGAGTTCTCAGATATAACTTACTCATCATTAAGAAAAATGCTGGGAGTGTCAGGAATCCAGTTGTATGTATTTGTAGTTGTAGTTATAGAATACAATGAGGTAAGGTACTCACTTTCAGGAGGCATAGAGTCTTCTTATAAAGATAGACAGGCACAAATGGAAAAATGAGATATTCATATACTGTTAAGTAATAAATTACGTAGTAAATGTGCAGAAAGTTCAGATATAACCCTCACACTTCAGGTACAAGAATCATTTTCTTCTTTTTCTAAAGAAAATTAAACCTGAGGCCTCTTGCCCCCAAGTTAGTAAAAAATACAGTCAAGTTTCAGGGCTCCCTTTTTCTCCCTAGATTTGTACAAGACTTATGAAACCCTGGCATAGATCATATCCTTTGTCCTTTGGAATAGAAGGCTTTTACTCCTCAGTAAAACAATCTGTCATGTTCAGATCCATACCTTCCATAAAGAAGTCTTCTGCTGTCTCCTGCCAACAGTTGTCACACTGGAACCAACTTAATTATTTTTTTTTCAAGAAGACCCAAGCACAGAAATATTTGAGCATGAATCTGAAGACCTGCATCAAAAGCAGTTTCAGAACAACACAGCAACACAGAATGGAGGGGAGTTCTATGAATTGGGACACTCCATGATAATTTTAGTCAGGAAGTTTTTTTAAGTGGTACTACAGAGTTCTGTTTTTTCACTCATTGAAGTTCAGGCAAAAGTTTTCCCCAAAGTAAAAAAATAATTTCTTACCTAACTAAATTTCATCACTACTTGATGATATTTTCCAAAGGAATGCTATTATTGGGAGTTAGTTGGATCTTTTAGTTAGTTGGATGTTAAAATTTAATTTTTTTCCAAAAAATAAGTATTTGATTATGTAGAGACCAAAAGGAGAACAGAATAGTAAGAAGGTAATAGTTTTTTAATATAATCACTTTTAAAATTTCCAATTTATTTTCAAGCAAAATAAAGAACCTAACTTAACTGCACATTTGAATATATACAGCCCTCTTTAAGGGCTATCCAAAGCCAAGTTCAAACTGCATAACTCTGAATTTAAGTAGATCCTTTTGTTCATTTTTGTATCCCACCCACAGATATAGCATCTCTGTATTTTTGTTCTCCAAGTTTAGTGAACAAAAGAAAAGGTTACAATAGGGCAGCAACTAAATCTAAAGAAAAATCTTTAGAAGAAAAAAGAAAGAAAGAAACTCCTAAAGGTGTCTCTAAAGGTTTACAATGTAAGATGATTTAAAGGCATCAAGTCCAATTGCATTGACTTTTATCCTTAGTCCCAGCAGATCTTTCCTTCTCAAGAAGCCATTTCATTTCAATTCTGGAATGAGTGTGTAGGTATCTTTCAGAATGTTGTCTGGAATCTTCTGTCTATACCTTTGATCACAGAGTTAAAACTTCACAAATTACAGTATATGAGAATAGATTTTAATGTTTTATTCTACTGGAATCAGATGCTCAAAGTATAGACTTTCATAAAGCATGTTGTGATGATTAATTTTAGGGGCCAATTTGACAGAATTAAGGAATATCAAGAAGCCCAGAAAGGTATGTCTTTGGATGTGTCTGTCAGGGTATTTTTAAAAGAGGTAAGCTTATAAGTCTGAGTGAAATAGATAAGGAAGAGCCATCCTCCTTATAATTGGCTCAGGGTCCAAGATAGCAAATGTAGAAGGCAAATTGATAACTCTACCTGGAAGCTGGGAAAAGCTCATCTATCTGTCTTGGACATAAGAACTTCAGGCTGGCTAGAATTTGGACTCCTGGATTCTTATCAGCCCTTTCACTGTGACTTAACTTTTCTGCCTCCAACTGAGAATCACACTGTAGGCTTTCCTAGTTCTGAGGTCTTCAGATTTGCTCCCAGCCATGCTAATGGCATCCCAGTATGCCTGGCCTGCAGATTTCTTGTCACAGAACTCAACCGCCATAATTGCATGAGCCAATTCCCTTAATGAGTCCCCTCTCATGTATCTATATACATATTCTCTATTGATTCTGTCTCTCTAGAACCCTGATTAATATAGATTTGGGGACCAGGAGTGGTTCCAGAGGAGCAGAATTTTAAAGATGAGTTTCTTTAATTGATTTTGGGGTTTCTAGAATTATCTCTGTAATCTGATTAGATCTAAAAATGCTAAGGACTCTACTTCTAATAATACAGAAAACACCAATAATCCATGGTAGAACTCTTTTTAGAGATAAGAAAGATAAACATGTTTGATACTCCTGACTCATCACCATAAGAGACAATGGATTTAGTGACTCTATATATTATAATTTAGAACAGTTAGGGAGAACCAAGAAATATAATAATGCTGATCAATTGCTCTAATTGTCATTGGAAAAAGTAATAAAATACAAAAATGATCAAGGATATGGTTTATTGGCTCCAACTCCATTTAAATGACCAAAGAGTTTCTAAGAGTGTCCCAGCTCAGAATTTCTCTCTTGTAGCCACAAGGCTGAAATTGATGAAAGCCAAAACAAGTTGTCATCATGCAACTGGTTGAATCACAAAAAACATTGAAGTCTCTGCCTTGCTGGGTATTTCCTATTATTAAAGTAAGGACACTGTTTGAGAAAGAATGGGACACTGTAAGTTGAAATGGAAATGTGCTGGAAGATCCTCATAAGGCAGGGGACATTAAGGCCCAAGTTCTAATGAGACTTGTTTGACAGTGAAAATGTGTCCACCCCATGCCAAAAAAAAAAACAAAAACAAAAACAAATTTGTCTTCTCTTTTTCCTTCCCCCCTGCAGCAGAAGGGGTCTCCTTACCTACCATCCACCACCATTCTGCTGAAATGACATCTCTTCCTGCATATGGTTGCCCCACTCACAGTGGTACCAATCTTTCACCTCTGTGTGAGGGGACTGACTCAGCATTTGTTGTGCTGGGAAAGGGTAATGGCCTCCCCTAAGACAATTCTGATTCTCCTGGGCCACCCCTATTGGTTTCTAGACCTCTCACTAGTCCCAGAAGGTCCATAAAGATGACATGTAAAGTGTGACTCATAAGGAGGTACACTATATTCCAAAAGACTACACGAGTTTTCTAATTTATAAATTCAGAAATCTGGGGAACATAGTGAGTCTGGATAGTAAAGGTATAGGACAGTGGTGGAAGGGACATAAAGTTGGATTAGCCTGAATTTACTTTTTTCTTTCATAATTGAGATTTTATTGTGTTGAGGATCAGTACACAGACATTTCAATTTGTACATACCAGAATTCTTACATACCAAAAATCTAAGAGTCCCTGGGTTGTGATTCCTTATTAAATAGTTATTCTAGTGACTTTCCAGCTTTGATTTTGAAGGCAAATTTTCCTAAACAGGATATCAAGTACCAATATGTTCAAATGTCTTTGAATCCCATAAGTCCCACCAATTTACAATTTTAAATCATATACACTACATACCCCAATTTTCAATCTTTCACAATACATTAACAAAATTATTAGGAAAACTGGATTACCACAACCAAACATGTTGCAGAGTGCACACAGTTCTGACAGGGCAACAATAGAGGAGTGGTTTTCCTAGGAAACAATTCTACAAATATGGGAATGGAAGTAATTTAAAATGTTTAAGACATATTAAATGTATGACTGTGACTCCAAATTGCGATTTATGCTTTGTATTATAGAATATAAAATTAATCCCTCACCTGTGGAACATTTAGCTGATACCCTAGACAGTCTAAGCTTCCTATATTCAATGTCCCCCTATTTTCTGATTGTACCAAAAACTAAACAATCAGTAAAGGATTTCACTTTAAAAAATAATTTACATTTAAAAATGGAATGAAGTGGGATTCCCTCCTTCCTGTCAGAAAATCAGTGTTTACAACATAGTTGATCAAAATATTCCTTTGGATTACATAAGAAGGGAGACAAGGACCAGTGACATGACATAGTGTACCATTACCCAGAGTTGGCTTCTTTCTCTTCTATTTCATCAGAGGCTGGACTCTGCTGGTTTTCAGTTTCTCTGTTTTCTATGGGTAAATTTTTTTTTTTTTTTTTTTTTTTTTTTTTAGTTTCTTACTTAGCTATGTCAGCTAGTTTTCCCTTTGCTCCCTCTTTCCTTTTGACTGCACTTTCTGTCTGAAGATTAATCCGTTCCCACTGCCTTTTTGACTTTTATTTCACTTTTACAGAAGCAGGCTTAGCCAACAGCCTCACTGATCTCTTCTTGGATCTTTCCTTCACCACCCCTTCAACTGAGCTGATCTTTCTCTTGGCACCTTGGCAACAAATATGGTGTGTGCTGGGTACCTGTAGGCCATTGGTGCGCCAAGAACCTTTGTGAAATGTCTGCCTGACTACCATAGGCTGAATTTATTGATTTGAGCCCACTGAGCAGCATTTATATATTGCAGCTTGAGGAGTTAAGAAAGGCCTTAAGGTTTGTTTGGTTTGTTGGCTGAAACATGGATCAAAAGAGGACCAATCTGAGTGATTTGGAGATGCCCAATCTTCTTTAGCTTACCATAGAAGAAGGAATTCAAAGGTTGGAACGTTAAATGGATTTTCCACATAAAACCTACTCCTCCACAGTTGCAGCATCTGAAAATATACCTTTCAACAGGGGTTTGCAAAACAAATTTGTGAAGGAAGCCCCACCATTCCTGAAAAGATCTGTGATTGCTCCTCTTCTTAGCCCAGACATTGTAGTGAGAATTACTGCAATGAATAATTAGATTCTGCAGTGGCAGGGCCAATGGTTTTACTCTATTGCCAAGGGCAAGGTAGGTGTAGTTACCATAACGGAAAGCAGGGTCAAAGCCACAATCAGAATAACCTGACTCACATAATCTATAACTTTGGCTACACATAATAGTGTTTCTAGAATTGGATTGGATAGAAAGCCTACCAAATTCTTACTTGATCCATATAAACAGAAAACTCAGGTGAAGTAAACAAAAATCTAACTCAAAGCATAAAAACCACTCAATTGATTCCCAAATATGAGCCAGTTCAGAGATCCAGAGCTAGAATGAAGGGTAGGTTGGGTCCCCTTGAAAAAGGACCCCAGTACACTACCAAAAATTTATGTCAAAAATTTAATCTTTTTCCCATCCTTACCCAAAGGAACACATGGTTTTTATTAGGGTAAGTATGCATTGGGAAAAGGGAAATACACAGACCTTTCAGAAACTACTAGACAGTGGTTCTGAACTAACAATGATTCCTAGAGACTCAAAACATCATTGTAGCCCTCCAGTCAGAGTAGAGGCTTTTGGAAATCAGGTTATTGGAGTTTTAATTCAGATCTGACTTAAAGTGGGTTCCCAAATCCATCCTGTGGCCACTTCCCCAGTTTGCAAATGCATAAAATTAGAGTAGGTGTTTTTAGTGACTGGCAGAATACCTACATTGGTTCCCTTACCTACAGAGTGAAGGCTGATATGGTAGGAAAAGACAAATGGAGGTCATTAGAGCTTCCTTTGCCTAGGAAAATAGTAAATCAAAAAAAAAAAATAGCACATTCCTGGAGGGATTGCAGAGATTAGTGTCACCATCAAAGTCCTGGAAGATGCTGGTATGGTGATTTGTACATCTCCATTCAACTCTCCTGTGTGGCCTATGCAAAAAAAAGATCCTGGAGAATAACAGTGGATTATCATAAACTTATCCAGGTGATAACTCCTATTGCAGTTGCTGTATGTGTTTTCATTGCTTGAGCAAATTAACACATCTTCTGGTACTTGGTGTGTAGCTATTGATCTGGAAAATGCTTTTTCTCCAAACTGGTCCACAAGGCCTACCAGGAGCAGTTTGCTTTCAGCTGGCAAGGCCAGCAATACACCATCACCGTCCTATCTAAGAGGTATATCAACTCTTCAGCCCTACATCATAATTTATTTCCCAAGGATCTTGATCACCTTTACTTTCTAAAAGATATCACACTGTTTCATTGCATTAATGACATTATGCTGATTGGACCTAGTGTGCATGAAATAGCAACTACTCTGGGCTTACTGGAAAAACATCTGTGTGTCAGAGGGTAGAATATAAATCTAAAATTTGGGGTCTTATGCCTCAGTGAAATTCTTAAGGGTCCTATGGTGTAGAGCATGTCGAGATATCCCTTATATAAGGTAAAAGATAAGTTGTTGCATCTGGCACCTCCTATAGCCAAGAAAGAAGCACAGTGCCTAAAAGGCCTTATTTGGATTTTTCCCAGTGAACAGGTCCTGAAGGAACAAATAAGTTAAAGAACAAGGAACCCAAATGCCCATAGTTCCTCCTCCTACTATACCATCTACTCTCTCCCAACCTGTACATGGCCTCATGGGGAGTATTCTGTGAGGAAAAAAAGACTAGGGCCTCATTTAGAGATGGTTATTCAAAATATGCAGGTACCACTGGAAAATGGACAGCTACAGCACTACTTCCCTTTTCTGGAGCATCCCTGAAGGACAGTCCTGAAGGGAAATCTTTTCACTGGCAGAACTTCAGGCAATGCACCTCATTATGCCCTTTGCTTGAAAGAAGAAATGGCTAGATGTTTGATTATATAGCAGTATATGACCTGTAGCCAGTAGCTGGAAGGTCAAGGACTTGAAAGGAACATGATTGGAAAATTGATGACAAAGAGATTTAGGAAGGAGTTATAGACCTATCTGAGTGTGCAAAGGATATGAAGATACTTGTGTCCCATATGAATGCCCACCAAAGTGTGTTCTCAGAGAAGAGAACTTTAATAATCAGCTTGATAGTATGACTTAATGTGGGAATGTAATCAGCCTCCTTCCCTACCCACCCCTGTTATTATCAAAGGGCTCCTAAACAAAGTGGCCATGATGGCAGGAATGGAAGATATATGTGGGATTGGCAACATGGACTTCTACTCTCCAAGACCAATCTGGCTATGGCTACAGCTGTGGTGCCCAGTCTGCACGCAGCAGAGATCAACACTGAGTCCCTGATGTGGCATCATTCCCCAAGTTGATCAGCTAGCAACGTGATGGCAGGTTGAGTACATTGGTGTGCTTCTGTCATGAAAGGGGCAGCATATTACCCTTATTGGAATACACATTCTCGATATAGATTTGCCTTCTGTGCACATGATGCTTTTGCCAAAACTAGTCTCTGGACTCAGAATCCCTTAGCCACCAGCATGGTTTCCCCACAGCATTGCTTCTGACCAAGGAATTCATTTCACAGTAAAAGAAGTATGGCAATGGGCTCATGCTCATGGAATTCAGTGGTCTTGCCATTTTCACCATTATCCTAAATCAACTGGCTTGATAGAATGGTGAAATGGCCTTTCAAAGTTGCAGTAACAGTGCCAGCTAGGTGACAGTACCTTGCAGGACTGGGGCAAGGTTCTCCAGAATGCAGTATGTGCTCTAAATCAACATCCAGTGTATGGTACTGTTTCCACAAGAGCCAGGATTCATGGATCCAGAAATCAAAAATGAAAATGGGAGTGGTATCATCCTAGTGATGGACTAAAAAAAATTTTATTTCTGTTTCAACAACTTTTGCTCTGCTAGCCTAGAAGTCTTAGTTCCAAAAGAAAGAATGCTTCCACAAGAGACACAACAATGATTCCATTGAATTAGAAGTTAAAACTGCCACGTGGCCACTTTGATTTCTTCATGCCTCTGAGTCAACAGGCTAAGAAGGGAATTATGATGTTGATTGGGGTAGTAGATCTAAACAACCAAATGGAAGTTGAATTACTACTCCATGATGGAGGTAAAGAAAAACATGTCTGAAACAGTGGAGATCTCTTGAACATCTCAGTATTACCATGCCCTATGATTAAGGTCAATGGGAAATTACAACAACTGAGAAAGATTACAAATGGCCCAGATTTCTCAGGAAAGAAGTTTGGAGCCATCCCAAAGAACCATGACCATCTGAGGTATTTGTTTAACACAAAGGCAATATAAAATGGGAAGTAGAAAATACAATAATTATCTGTTAGAACTACATGACCAACTACAGAAATGGAGACTGTAATTGTCATGTGTATATGTATATACATATACATATATACACACATACCTATTTCTTATATATGTATATACACATATTTTATATATATACACATATATATTAAGCAATGTCTTTGTTTTCATTCCTCTCTTTTCTTTATCATATAAGAGATATTTTCTTTATTGTTCATTGTACATTTTAATGTTTAAATCATAGAATATCAAAAGATGAGTAAATATCACCCAGGAATTTTTGCCTCTTCTTCTGGGGAAGGAATTAGGGAATTTTCCGTTGTATCTTGTAAGGCAAAACTATTACCTTGTTATTTTCTTTATTTGAAAATTAAGAATGGTTTGAGGATATGTGTATGAGTATCAAGTTGACAAAGGATGGACTTGTGATAGTTAGTTTTGGATACCAACTTGACTGGATTAGGGAACCCCTAGAAACTCAGATAGGCATCATTTTCGATTTGTCTGTGAGAAGTGGCAAGCCCATGAGTGGAACAAGTAGGGAAGACTCTGCCTCATTTTGATACATTAAGGGCTCACAGAGGAAAAATACAGAAGGCAAATTGATATCTCCACCTGGGAGCTGAGAAAGACTCATCTGCCTTGGATATCAGAACTTCAGACTTGCTGGCATTTGGACCCCGAAACTTAATATCAATAGCTCCTTCCTTGTGCCCTTGGGCTTCCAGCCTTGAATTGAGAATGCCACTCTAGGCTTCCCTGGTTCTAAGGCCTTTGTATTTTGAATGACCCTTGCTACTGGAATTTCAGTGTCCCTAACCTGCAGATTATCTGTCATAAGACTTATAACATAAGATGCCATAATAGCATAAGCCAATTTCCGTATTAAATCCCCTCTCATGTATCTATATTCACATCCTATTGATTCTCTCTAGATAACCCTAATATATATGTAGCTTGATAATACTTCAAAATGAAGTTATAACTTATATGCAAAATTGGTTTCATAAAGTTGATGCTGAATAACTAATTGATTAATTGTTTGATTATACCCTCACCTCATAACTAAAGGGTATGGGGTGACTTAAAAGAATATTCAATTATTAATAAATATGGAGGAAATATATTTTATGTAATTATAATGAAGAAAACAGTGTACAAGTGAAATAAGGAATTAACCATAGAATAAAACTGAGGAAATATTTATATAGAAAAAAAATCAGGAAGTCTATATAGTTGCTAAAATGTAGACTAAATTTTAATTTAGAGTTCCCTAGTAAACAAAGCCAAGAAAGAAATATGATCAATTATGTTATTTGTACGATCCAAAAAGATAATAGCAGAATGCAGCTTTTCCTGAGCACTGAGTTCTGGTAGAAGTTGACTGATTAATATGTTTTGAATATCAAACGTCCTTATGGATGAATTTCTTTCTTCTTGTTCTTTTTTTTTTTTAGATTTCAGTTCTTCTATATTATTTATAGGTCCATTTACACTGAAGTAGTCACAGTAAACATTCCATTAATGAACTGTTGACAATTCAAGCAACCCTAAAAGCAACTTTATCCACAAGATAGTTATATTGCAGTTTTAGACATCTGACTAGGCATGTCCTCTTCCTTCTTAGATGTGACAGCAGACTTAAGTTGAAATTGGTAAGCCAAAGACCTGCGATAACTGACAGGAAGAGTCTCTAGACTCTTTAGACTCTGCAAGAGTCTCTAGGGCCAACTGTAAAAGTCTTCCCTGGGATTATTTCTTCCTTTGGACCTGAAAATCCCACTAGTAATGTAAATGTATCCTCAGCATTCAGACAAAATATAAAGAGAGAAGAGAAGAAAACGCAGCCAGTGATGGATGTTAAATCTAGATTTGTGAATGGGGCTGAGGGTCATAGGGCAAATGCTTTCCTAGTTCAAATTTTGCCTTCTTGTTCCCCATACTTGAAACTTAATAAAATTTAAAGGTATAACAACAGAAGGAAATGGAGAGAGGGAAGAAAGAGAGAAGAAAATGAAAGAAAAGAGAGGAAAAGAAAGGAGAGAGAGGGAGAAGGCAAAGGAAGGCAAGGACAGTAAGGGAAAAGAAAGAGTACCTGTTAGTAGTCCTGCAGAGCTCTCAAGTGAATCAGATTTTGCTGGCTGGATTAAAACTGTGTACTGAATTTGTACTTAGGTTTTTTTCCAATTATATGCCACAATATCTAATTTTAATGGTCAAAAAATTTAAAAGGTGTTCCCTTAATTCTTCTGTGGATTTGTGTTAACTATCAAATGGAATCTACTCTGATAAAACCTAGATTCAATCCAAATTTTTATTTAAATTATTTACCTTATCTTATAAAATAATATCAATTAAAGCAGTGGGAACTATCAGCTTATCAAAAATCCTATTGCATTAGATGGAATCATGAAGGCTGCCATGAGTTTCAGGGCTCTGATTATTGAAAGTAGTAAAGATCAGCTTAGGGATACTTGAATCTCAATCCATGAGTATTAATTTGGGAAGAATGCATACCTTTTTGATATTCTAATGAAAGCTACTAATCTTGTTTCTATGTAAGTGAAAACATGTCCATTCATGAAGACTGTAGATGCTATCCATACCCACCAATTAAATTAAATACTCTTAAATATTTAGTACTCTTTAAAAATGTCTCATAGATGAATTAAAATTCAAGTAATAATAAAGACATTCCTAACTACAGTTGTAAAAACATATGTAGAATGCTTATATAAATAATTTAAAGTTAATAATTTTAATAATAATAATAAAATCCCTGGTGGTTTCTGAACACTGGGTTTAGGTACCCTGGAAGACAGAGAAGAACCCTCATCAGGAAAGGGCCCAAGCCTCCCCCTTTTGGCCCAAGAATGGATAATTGAAACCCTACAACTCTCCTTCCCACAGACTGATGGCCTTTCTGTGGTCCCACTATAGGAATAAGGTTACCAGGTAGAAGCCAGGTAGGAGAAAGAGGTTTTGCTCTGCCTGCTGCCTTCCTCTTGCACAGCTGATTTCCCTAGTGCTCCCAGCCACCCTCCAAAAATGTGAAAATAGCAGTGAAATAGAAAGAGAGGATGGGAAGGCACAGAGCCCTTTATTCTAGATGGGGAAACTGAGCTAAAACCTCTGTATGTCCTATAGTACAAGGGCTCAGAAAGGCCCTTTGGCATTTAGGTGAGGTAGGCATTACTGAATTTCTTTGCAGGAAATTTAAGGAGTAAGGGGTCTGAGTGACCAAAATGCTTATCTGCATTCCCCAGAGTCCACTGACTTGTTCCTAGTATGACCAAGTTGGCAAGTGGCACCAAAGTAATAGCTTAAGGTCATCATTAATGACCTCATATATGAAAGATCAACCTCAGCATGCTAAAGGTATCAAGATACAATGTTGAGAAGAGTGTGATGTATGAGACTGGGTTGTGAAGGCCTGGCTACCCTAGCCCTATTTCCTGTGCTGCCCTACTTACCTCATCTGAGCCTGGTGCCCCAGATTGAAAGCCCAAGGGTTTTTCGGACCTGCCATTTGACTTAGACCTGTTGACTTGACCGAAATTCCTATTGGTTTTATTTTTGATAGCTAGAGTTTCCTCCCAAGTCATAGAAACTCCAGTTTCCATCCCCCTCTGCAGCACCTTATTCTTGCACTAGTCTCATTTTATATATCCTTTTGCTCTCCTGACTGAGAAAGGACTAGATTTCACACCTAATTAAAAGAGATTGTATTGCCTGCTGTTTCCTTTCTTGTTCATTTTCTCTTATGCCCAGGCAGCTTTTTATTCTCATGCTAAGTCCTATCCCTGGACCCCTGCAGTTTAAGGGACTGGCAGGAGCTGAATTCCTACAAAACAGAGAGCCAGGCCCTCTCCCACCTTCACCAGGCAGATTTTCCCCTTCAGTACTAACCCCTGCTTCAGCCCCATACATTGTGCTCCCTCTTACAACATAGTCACTTAGAATACATCACCACATTCAGCATGTTTCTAGTGAATGCCATCACAGGCTGACTTCATGTTTTTTACTCTGGTGAAAGGAGTAGGTTATTATTTTAAAACACAATTTCTCTTTTATCACTTTGCATCAGTTTCACGTTTATACTATGGTGGGTTTTTCCAAGTTTTTCTTTCTTTAAGGTGGGGAGGCATCCTCAAATACACAAAATGTATGTAAAGTTGTGTAGCTTTATAGAGTTGACAGGGTTTGGGTTTTGGGGGAGGGGGGTGGTTGTTTTGTGTGTGTGTGTGTGTGTGTGTGTGTGTGTGTTTTGAATAGCTCAAATGCCTATTCAGTGCCAATCTAGGAAAGAATAGAGTTAGCATTTTCACACCATTCCTTCCTATACAGACCTTGAATAACCATCTAATCAAGATGTGTTTTCAATGGGGACAAATCTTCTACAGTAGAGTATTTCAGATTTATTCCATTGGAATCTATACATTAATGCCCATTGGCTGAAAAGGACATGTTCACAAAAGCCTGGACTTTGCCTTGCTGTGGCAGAAACTTTTTCCCACTGTATTAGTGTTAAAAATGAAAGAAAGCCTGGGAAAGGAGTTGCCTCCACATTGTGTGCTGGAGAAACGAGGTGCGCTTGAATGGAGAGGCAGAGTCCCTCCCTCACATCTGTACCCATATCAGCAAAAAGCGATTCAGCCTTTCATGGCTGCTCATCGCAGTGTGGGGCCAGAATACTTAGGAAGATGTTTAAGAATTATGTCTGCAAAAATCCAGCTAGGCTTATCAGATCAGCATGTATATGTATATAAGTTTACATTTCTGTAGTTTTTAATGAAGTTGGTGACAACATTGCTGCAGTAATCATAACTCAGAATATTTAGCAGATAACTTGATTGTTTAGATTTACTTGACTTACAATCTGATTTAGTCAAACAAGCAGTTTGAATTTTTCTCATGGAATGTGTGTGTATGTGTGTGTGTGTATCTGTGTGATACAACAGCTTTTGATGTTGACCATTTCTTGTCTCTAAAGCAATATCCATAACTTTCAATGTATTTTTTTATCCTACTGAGATAAGGACGGCTCTAAATCTAAATGTCAATTCAAGTTCCATTACTCAGAATCCAGTATATGCAGTGAAAAGAGCATCAAGAGGAATGGATTCTAATCCCAACCCTCTCACTTATTAGTTATGTAAAACTATGGGCAAGTCACTTACACATTTTGAGAACCCAACTTCATCTTATAGCAAATAGGAATAATAAGACATATCCTGAAAACATAACAGAAGTAAATAAGATTATACACCAAAATATTACATGGCATTCATTGTTAAAATAATTGTGATAAAGACACTTCCCAGAATTATCTGAAAGAAGTCATCTCAGTCATACATGACATCTCAACATCTCCAGTGTTATGCTATGATTTAAAGATTGTTCTCACCTGTTTAGATAAATCTGTTTTAGCCTGCAATCCCAGCTACTTAGGAGGCTGAGGCAAGTTCAAGGCCAGCCTTAACAATTTAGCAAGATTCTGTGTTGAAATACACTAAAATGAATGGAGCTCTGTAGTAGAGCACCCTTGGTATCACCAAAAAAAAAAAAAAAATTAATTAGCCCATTTTACTCAGAGGTGATGATTTTACTACCTACTATTTTAAATGAAAAAAAGACCTTAGTGATAGTAAAATTATATATAGAAAACTCTACATTTTAGTATCATGATGAGTTGTTTTATTTCTTACATTGTTCCAAGAATGAGGAATCTGAAGAATGAATTGGAGAGAGGAATTCTTGAGAGCCATCTGAGAGGTGGTATAGAAGAATAGGAAAGCCATTAATGTGGATCTAAATGTTATCATCATTATCCCTCATTTTCACAACCTGAAAATACAGGGGCAACAATGGATCAGGCTTACCATGGCCTCCACATTGCTGACTATTGTCTTCCTCAGGTAGTTTTAATAGTTCCCTGGAGCATATGCATAGGGTACTCTGTTACCTAGGGCAAATGTATATCCCACCCATTGTTTACTCTTGCTGTTCTGGCCTAAGTACTCTAATGTTCCCCTTCACTCTAAAAATGCCCAGTGTAAATGTGATCACCTGGTATAATCCTGTCTTCCAGATCAGCATACCCAATTTTTACTTTTTTAACATTCCCTTTACATTAAGCCTCAGAAAACCACCCATATTCTACATAACCATCTTAGAGAGTGCTCAGACAGGTTCTCAGAGATAACAATGATCCTTTAGCTAGCAGATTACTTTCTATAATCATCCATCATACAGAAAACATGGTGGCAGCTGTTCAGTAGACATTGTAGCCTGGGTTGAATTTTCACTTATGTGTTGTGGGCTATAGTATATGACATATAAACTAATAGGAAGGGGATTTATTTCTAAACTATGAATACTGGTATGTCTAGGAATAAAGGAAGTTTGAGAAATTGGCAGAAACAGAAACTTTTCTGAAGGACCTAGGCTTAGACTTGTCTAAAATGAAAGTAGAGTGTTCCCTGAGAACAAGTCTTCCATTTGCCTCTCAGTTCTTCCTTGCTGAATTCATAGAAATAGCAGTCAAAAGATGCATCCCATTATTCAACTCACAATCTCAGCTGAAGCTCTGGACCAAGATGGATTCAATATCCAATATCTAGGGCACTGAGGCAGGACCTGGGAAAGAGCTCCAGGCCTTGTACCTTTAGGCTTCTATGTACAGTCTGCTCATCACTCTGCCTGTGTCTGCAAGAAAGGTGATTTTAGCATTTCTCACCTGAGACTTAGGTTTTAGGAAAACCATTAAGTTAGATCTGACACGTGCCCTGTTTTGTGTCTGCCTTGCTGTACTGCAGGTGACATCAGTTGCAAGGGGATGACCGAGCGCATTCACAGCATCAACCTTCACAACTTCAGCAATTCCGTGCTCGAGACCCTCAACGAGCAGCGCAACCGTGGCCACTTCTGTGACGTGACGGTGCGCATCCACGGGAGCATGCTGCGGGCACACCGCTGCGTGCTGGCAGCCGGCAGCCCCTTCTTCCAGGACAAGCTGCTACTGGGCTACAGCGACATTGAGATCCCTTCGGTAGTGTCAGTGCAGTCAGTGCAAAAGCTCATTGACTTCATGTACAGCGGCGTGCTGAGAGTCTCGCAGTCAGAAGCTCTGCAGATCCTCACAGCGGCCAGCATCCTACAGATCAAAACAGTCATAGATGAGTGCACACGCATCGTGTCGCAGAATGTGGGCGATGTGTTCCCAGGCATCCAGGACTCGGGCCAAGACACACCACGGGGCACTCCTGAGTCAGGCACGTCAGGCCAGAGCAGTGACACGGAATCAGGCTACCTGCAGAGCCACTCACAGCACAGTGTGGACAGAATCTACTCCGCACTCTATGCCTGCTCCATGCAGAACGGCAGCGGCGAGCGCTCCTTCTACAGCGGTGCAGTGGTCAGCCACCATGAGACAGCGCTGGGCCTGCCCCGCGACCACCACATGGAAGACCCCAGCTGGATCACACGCATCCATGAGCGCTCACAGCAGATGGAGCGCTACCTGTCCACCACCCCTGAGACCACGCACTGCCGCAAGCAACCCCGGCCTGTGCGCATCCAGACACTGGTGGGCAACATCCACATCAAGCAGGAGATGGAGGACGATTATGACTACTATGGGCAGCAAAGGGTGCAGATCCTGGAGCGCAATGAATCCGAGGAGTGCACAGAAGACACCGACCAGGCTGAGGGTACCGAGAGTGAACCCAAAGGAGAAAGCTTCGACTCTGGTGTCAGCTCCTCCATAGGCACCGAACCAGACTCAGTGGAACAGCAGTTTGGGCCAGGGGCGGCCCGGGATGGCCAGGCAGAGCCCACCCAACCCGAGCAGGTCGCAGAAACCCCCGCTGATGGCGGCCCACAGCCAAACCAGCTAGAAACAGGTGCCTCCTCTCCAGAGAGAAGCAATGAGGTGGAGATGGACAACAGGGTCATCACTGTCAGCAACAGCTCAGAGAAAAGTGTCCTGCAACAGCCTTCAGTCAATACGTCCATCGGGCAGCCATTGCCAAGTACCCAGCTCTACTTACGCCAGACAGAAACCCTCACCAGCAACCTGAGGATGCCTCTGACCTTGACCAGCAACACACAGGTCATTGGCACAGCGGGCAACACCTATCTGCCGGCCCTCTTCACTACCCAGCCTGCAGGCAGTGGCCCTAAGCCTTTCCTCTTCAGCCTGCCACAGCCCCTGGCGGGCCAGCAGACCCAGTTTGTGACAGTGTCCCAACCTGGTCTGTCAACCTTTACTGCACAGCTGCCAGCGCCACAGCCCCTGGCCTCATCTGCAGGCCACAGCACAGCCAGTGGGCAAGGCGAAAAAAAGCCTTATGAGTGCACTCTCTGCAACAAGACTTTCACCGCCAAACAGAATTACGTCAAGCACATGTTCGTACACACAGGTGAGTGCTGGTTGCCTGGAGGCCTAGCAACAGGGGGGCTGAGGGAGCTGTGGGAATGGAAGGACAGGACAGGAGGTGGAAGAGAAGGTTTGAAGTCATCTTTCAGATTTTAAAGAAACTCCACCACAAGCCCATTCTAGAAGCCCTAGCTGTGCCCAAACATAGAAATGAAGTACTCTACCACTGAAAGACAAACTCACAGAAACTCTAGGTATAGTAGGGATGTCCTAGTGATGTGCAGCCTGCACAAGAGAAGAATCAGGACATAATATAGACCATAGTCAAGTATTTAAGTTTCAGAGGCAGCATAATACAGTAGTTAAGAACTTGAGCTCTGAGGCCAGAACACTTGGATTTGGATTCAGGCTTAGCCACCACTAAAAGGTGACAACTTTGGAAAAATAACTTTTCTTTTTTTTTTTTTTTTTTTTTTTTTTTTTTTTTTATTGGTTGTTCAAAACATTACAGAGCTCAAGACATATCATCTTTCATACATTTGACTCAATTGGGTTTTGTACTCCCCAAATACATAATACAGACTCACTTCTGTTACATACTCACATTTTTACATAATGGCTTATTAGTGACTGTTGTATTCTGCTACCTTTCCTATCCCCTTCTATTCTAAAGTTTCCTTGTCTATAAAATGAGAATAATATCAATACACCTTCCTTATAGTGCTTCTTTTTGAGGATTATGTTAATTAGTATATATAAAATTCTTAGAAAAACTCCTAGCACAAAATATGCACTATATAACTGGTAGTTATTATTAGCATTATTAAGATGGCTCAAAGGAGGCAGACATTAAGTTTATTCTCTTCAGCTCTAAAAATAGAACTAGGCCCATGATTGAAAGCTCCAAGGAGTCTTTCAACTAACTAGAAAAAGAAATATAGTTATCCCTAACATGGGACAGACTGCCTCCGAAGGAACTGGTTCCTGTAGTGAGAGTTATTTAAGGACAGAATGGATGATCATTTCACAGGGATGCTGTAGAGAGGATTCAGTCACTAAGATGGGCAGGATAGGTGTTTCTCTGGATTCTATGACTCCAGAGCAAAGCTCTCCTGACATCTCCACTGGTACTTTTTCCTAGCTCCACAATGGGACAGACCTAGAAGTGGGAACTCAATGGATATGCCTCCATATAAGTGACCAACTATATGACTAAGATTTCACATAGATTCTCTTATACCTAAAAATATCTTCTGCAGTGATCATCATATTTGAAATTGTAATGAGAGTCTTCTGATAACTTCTGGTGCCAGAATAGCTCTACTAAAAAACAAATAATTTGCCAGAGGTAAAATTACAAACTTGAATTCCAATCCATGGGAAAAAATTTAGTTTCTCAAAGCAGCCTTTTTTCTCAAGTGAGGCTAGAAGTGATCTGAGAGATAAGGCATAAAACATAAAACATACTTAAATTGAGGACTAGAAAAGAAGGGAAGCAATAGACATAGAGATATGATAGCAGTATGGAAGTAAATAACTGAAAGAACAAATTACTATTGAACTTTGAGGATGAACTTTGTCTTCTTTGCAGTTCAGAGTAAGTCAGGACATTATGTAAATCAATGTATGCATCCAAATGCAAATCAGTTATACTTAAAGATTTCTATTTTCACACCTCCAGATAAACACAATGACTCACTTCTGAATTCAGGAAGTGGTAAGTCACTATGTTTACTGAGGGTAAATATGAATGCAATAAAGACCTGAGATCAATCAAGATTAATTAATCAAGTAGCAATATATGGCAAAATACTCTCAAATAGCTTATAACCTCTATCTCTAAACAGCCATCTTATAAGCCAACCAAATAAAGGATTAATAGGAAAAAAGAGACTATTTGTGGATGTAGCTTCATAACCAAAGTTGACTTTTCCCGTCTTCGATCACTAAACATATCTACTTTCCCCTTTGATGCATCTCTTCCACTAGACCTATCAGATATTAAATTCATACATTCTATTAGATGACATAGTAGAACAAAGCTTTAAATTAACATAAAATCTTCAGCGCACTGCCAAAAATTATCTTTTTGATATATATGTCTCCAAAGGATTCTGTGGTAAACCCAAATAACTAGGTTTGCCCACAAGAAAACCAGCAATGGACTGGTACACTTAAGACTTCATAGATGCAAAATTTATAGGTAAAGTTATTTTATAAATCTTCATTATGCTCACAGTGTGGTCTTCAGAATGGTAATAAATTACTGAGATCCTCAGTAATTTCTGCAGGTGTTTGCATTAGTGTTCATAGTGTGGCCACATCTGTAAATGACTAGTCACATAAATAAATCAATTAGGTGCCTCAATTTTTAAAAGCAGCACATTCCCTTGCATGCTACAATTATTTGGCAATGACAATTTGGAATGGCCATCAGTATTCAAAACTTTTGTCTAAAAAAAGTCTCTAAAGTAACAAGGTTTAAGAACAATTGGCCTAGATCCTTCTTTTCAAAAGAAAAGACCACCTGAGCTTGTGGAGGCAATTCAAGACTTTGGTTCGCTGTGGCTCACACTTCTGAAGATCTTTTCACTTTCTTGGGAAAACATAAAAAAAAAAAAAAAAAAAAAAAAGGACAGCCTCCCAGCTTTACAGGAGCCCAGGGAAAGGGATTAAAAAAAAGTCTAGATGTTGGTATAAGAAGATTCTAGACAGTACTTAGGATACTTGGAAGAGCAGAAATAGACTTGATGTTTTTACTCATAGGCTAACCAAAAAAAAATCCTACCAAGAAAGAGTAGCTTGGCAGAACTGAAAGGAAATAAATTTGGGTTTTCTTCATCACAGCTACTATGCAAACAAATAGGCTATAGTAACTGGCTTTGCATTTTATTAACTCTGAAGTTTAAGGTAGATGATACTAGGAAATGTAGGAGACCAATAAATAGTTCATCATTTTGACTTTGAGGTATGCTTGACATAGCCCTAGTTAGGAAGCATATTCCATAATTATTGTAACACTAAAAACTTAAGGCAAGTACATGAATGAAAGATGACTGTACTGGAATTAGAGAATATATAGGTCCTCTAAATGTCAGTGTGGCCTTAACCAAGTAACTCGATTCCATTACCCTCAGTTTCTGTGAGTTCAAAATGAAAATAAGTTTCTACTTTTTGAGTAGCTGAAAGTTTTGACACATGTGAGAGCTTTCATAAAAGCATTTTGAAGAGTCATTGTCATTATTACTTTAGCCCCCCTCACCCAGGAGACATTGAATTTCTCTGTTCTGATTCTCATTTTTGAGTAATACATGTTGAGTACATTTCCTTTCTCTATGAGATTCACATACCTAAGTAATGTGAAATTCCTTGGGTTTCTCTTGAACTTCATAATGAGAATGTTTTTCATTCCTTAACAATTTTTATAAGAGTGAAAAGAAATAACATCACCTAATCACTCTTTAGCCACTGCCCAACAAAACATGGTAAGACATTACTTTAGGAGTTTTCATGGTCCCTTACTGCAGCTTTTTAAGAGTTAAGAAAAAATGATACCAAAAATTTAAGACATGTCTGAAAGCAAGAGAATCTTAGAAAAATAAAACACAAACCCTCCTGTTGTGGAACAAAGTAGGGCTCTCCCATATGTCTCCACCATCAAGAAACAAAGGTCAAAATAAAAGAATACAAGTGAAATATTAGATATTTATAGCAGGGTTTCAGCATGGTTATGGAAGGCACACAATAGGATAATTCAAAAATCACCCTCCAGCAGTGTGATCTCCATTCCAGCAGCATCAGAGTCTCTCCCAACTACTCTCCGCCCTCCATGCCTCCCCAATCAGAGTTTCTGATGGAGCCCAGCAATCTGCATTGTAACAAGCCCCAATTCCTGCTGAAGTTGAGAATCATTCCTATGGAGGACTGAGCCTGGGTGATTAGGATAGCATTTGGTTGCTTCTATTACATAACATTATTCTTTAAAATTCAACTAAGAAGAACCTGTGTGCATAGAAAAGTAAATCTCTCAAATATGAGCAGTGAGCTCATATTTTCAAACTGCATAGATGTCATGGCAAATATAACCCTCTAGTATTTAGAAGTACTGACCTGTTTTATCATTATGTGGGCATTGTTGAACATTCTCATTAGAATGTAAACTCTGTGAGAGCCGAAAGACATACACACATTTTATATATATATATATATACACACACACAATATACATATATATGTAAATAATACCTTACAAATAAAAAAAATATTTAATAATACTTAGTCAATGGATGAATCAAACCCTTCTCTAATGATGTCTAACCACTTCCAAAAGTATTAGTGGTCTATTTCCACAGAGTTGTTTATTTATTTTATGATGTACCTCCACAGAAATAGTGCAGAAAATACCTTGCAGATTTATATATTAAATACTTTTTCCAAGGGCCTAGATACATTTCAGATATCATATTCCATTTATTCTTACCTTGCTTTAGGTAATAAAATAGCACATGTAATAATCAGAATAACCAGTATGGCATCTGGGTTATTTATTAACCTCTGGATATAGAATTGCTAGACTTTAAAAAAAATAGGACAACTAATTAAAGAGGAATTTCAGATAAACAAGAAGTAGATTATTAGAATATGTTTCTTGCAAAATTTGTGATGTACTTATATTAAAAATTATTTGCAATTTATCTGAAATAAATATTTAACAAGGTGTCATATATTTTAGCTGGCAACCCTTTGCAGGTGGAACTTTCTTTTAAGATCCAAACTTTGGACTTTCTGCTATAAATATCTATAAATGAATATGGGCTAGCATATGTAGTTACTTAGCAAATGTTTGTTGAGTGAGTATGTAAATGACTATTTAAAAATGTGGGCATGCTTTCCAGGAGAACTTAATTCAAGTGACTTATACATAAATGCATTCTTTTCTCAGAAAGACTCTTAGATTTCTTAATTTCCCTTTTTCTTTCTTTAAAATTAACTACAGAATATATTGTACAGATATCTGTTCCCACTGCCCCCCCGCAACAAAAGATAGATGTTTTTTTGCTTTTTCTAAATCATATTATTAATAGTTTTTAGTCTACTGATACCCTCTGCACATAACATAATTTTGCTTGTTGCTTTGAGAAGCTTGGCTATTTCAGTCATGAATTCAGTGTAAATAGATAAAGTTGTAGGAGTAGCAAAACAGTACTTGCAGGGGGATAATAATAGGGATGCCAAGACAATAATAATCCTTATATAGAACGTGCACTATTAGTTTTATCAAACCATTGGGGCTAAAGGAGTGAGTTTAAATTTTGGAGTAAGAAAGCCTTGTTTCTACCATTTTCTGAGCAAGAGACATTAGACAAAAATCTAGGTTCAACCTGAACCTCAGTTTTTCATATCTTAAATAGTATATATTTTATATGGTTGCTCTTAGAATTAAGTAATTTTTGTGAAAGCACTTAAGTATAAATAGTGTAAAGTTATCAAAGCCATTTAGGAACATATATATGTTATGTCACAACAACATGATATATTTTGCAACATAAACTAGAAAGCAAGAAATTATTAACAGGGAGAAGGAGATAATCTAGTGGGGCTAGCATCTTACTCTCTGCTATGATTTATTTGTCAGGGGATCTTCAGGATGTTACTACTATTCTAATTGTAGCTACCACTTTCTGGGGATGTTAAAATCTACCCCATGCATAAAGTTGTAAAAGAGGTCAGGTGATGTGGATGGAGTTCCATGAGATCTTTAAACATCTGCTTACCACCAAAATATTTTAGCTATCACTGAAGCCACAGATGTTTTATGAATGCAGTGTGTCCCCAGTAGGCAATCCCCCTTAGACAGTCTCACCAATAACAGGCCAGAAGAGCTGGCAGGCAATCATATTATCTGTATCTCAGGAGTGTGGGCCCTCTTCTGACCAGACTTCTCTGGGTGGAGAGCAAACTCAGTGAAAGCTGCATATAATTCCATTGGGGTAGACTTCTTTTGTTGATGCTGAGCCTTTCTCATTCTCTGGTCCAGTATTGATTTTCCCCTTTCAGAGGACCTGCACTTTCAAGAACACCCCTACTCTCCCCTTTCTCTTCCTCTTCCTTCCTTGCTCCCTGCTACCTCATCAAGCACCCTGTCTTGGTCTTCTGACCCCTCATTGTGCTCATCCTAAGAGGACAGCATTGTGCTACAACAGAGGAGAGGCAGAGAGAGTGGGAGAGGCAGGTAGAAACAGTATTTCTAAAAATATCCTGATAATAGCCTTTGCTGTCCTTTTTACAGCCCAGGAGAAACCTGGAAAGAATAAGAAAGAATCAGTAGAATAAGTGACTTCTTGCTGAGCCTCCAATAGGATGTCTTGGCCCATCAGGATGGCTTTACTAGAACTTTGTGAGCTTTGGGCAGAGCCTTCTACAACTACTAACCTAAGTAGTGTCTTTCTTTTCCCTCTTTGTTTTTCCCCCCACTTGTCAGTTATAGTCAAGTAAGTAAGTATCAGAGCTGGTCCATGAGGAGTTGTAGAGCAGGTATTGAAAAATATAAACTCTCACCACTCTCTCATCCTTAAAAAGGCAGTGAAGGACACAGCCTCTGCCCTCAATTTCTTCACCTGCTGTTTAATTTGTCTGCCTCCACTGTTCGGTTCACTGCTTGCTAGAGAATTCTCTGTCTATGTTATTTGCTAACATTTTATTCATGGTACCTCTTCTTTTTTCTAATGACTTGCATTATTGATTATCAGAAATGATTTTTTAAATTCTGGATTGGATTCCTATGTCATGCAAGTCATTTCTCAGTTGGTTTCACTTATCCTCAGTTTCTTTGTGCAGAATGGAACAGTTTACTTTTTCTAAAAATGCTGCATACTCTGTGCTAAAGTACTTTATCTCTTTAATTTTCAAAACAACTTCTCAAGGCAGGTACTTTCTGCATTATTCTCAAGTTATAGATAAGGAAACCAAGGATTAAAGAGGGTAAATAACATGCCCAAGTCACCCAGCCAGGGAAATGGATTTCATATCTGGATTGTGCATCTGTATAGGTCCTAAATGGATCTTTTAAAAGTGAAGGGGCTCGAATGAGCTTGCCTTTCGTGTTATAATTCAAAAGTATCCACTTTGTACCTTGTGTCCCTTTCTACAAACCATACTTGCCATTTTTGATAATAGGCTCAAACCTGGAAAGCCATCTACTACCATTTGTCTTCACTTTTCATTTCTTCATTTGGAAAGCAACAGTCAGCAGGCCACATCCATTTCGTGTATAGTGTCTAAAGCCCTCTAGGGACTGCATTATCACATACAGAAAAATATTGAGACTGAAAAATATTTACATTCCTGTTGAGTGATATTGTTTCAAATCTATATATTTGGAAAAGGAAATTGTGGGCACCTGACTAATCTGAAAACACACTCCATTTAGTAAGACAGTTCCTGAAATGCCTATGCTCACCATCACACAGCACCTAGTAATTATAGAGAGCACCTTCCTTTAGGGAGCTCCCAAGTGCTTTGCAAACATTTTTCCTCATTAACTAGCATACCGTTTTATTCTGTGCAGGGAAGGGAACAAAATACTTTGTCCTATTTAAAATGTGGGGCTGCAAATGCATTGAGGGATTAAACAGGTTGCCCTCAGGTCATTTAATGACAAGGCCAGAACTGGATTCTTCCAGGGGTTGTGGGCCACTCTAAGCAGAAGACCAGGAAATTGGCAAAGGGCCATGCAAGTGCTTGGTCCAACTCTTCACTTACAGAAGGCAAAACAAAACCAGAGAGATGAAAACACTTAAGAAGCCCAGGGTCGTGCGGATAATTAATGGCAGAACTGATATTACAAGCATACAAACAGCATACACATATATGCTATAGAGGGAAGATGACAACTGTGAAGAATCAATTTATAGTCAGATTAGAAGGGTGTGAAAGTAAAAAGCTTTCACCAGTGACCTTGCCTAGAGGCAAAGCACACAGTTAGAAGGTGAAAGTTTCAAATAGCAAGAGCGTTTTAACACAGACAAAGTTTCAGCTTCCTAGCAGCCAAAATACCATCTGGAACTTAAGGCACGCTTCCCATTAAAGGTGACAGGTGGACATGTTTTAAAAGATAGTTGGCCAGCCTATCATAGCTGCTATAAATTGTACTGAAAGCACAAGGATAGCAAAGACCAGCTGAGTTCCAAGCATGTTTACAGCTGACAGAAATGTTTCAACTAAAAATAACATGCATGACTATCTCTTTTAGGGAATCTCTCATTTCAAAAAAAATTTACCAACGTAAACACTATGCATAGACTGAGCTCTTTAGCAAACTGAGATTATTAGCAATGAGCCTTCCCTAACTTCTCCTATTTTAGTCTGAAATTCTTCTCTTCTAACCCTGAGATCCTATGCATCATATTTATCCCATCAGTGTGCATCAAAACAAATACTTTTGTTTGAAAACACAACAATGATAACAACAACAACAAATTGTCCAATGAGAGAAAGTTTCACAAAATGGATCATGAACATAAAGCACCAAAAACCAAACCTAACACATAGTAAGCACTCAGTATATGGTGATTGTATTTATTGCAGTTATTACCACGTCAAACCTCCTGTCTTGTTTAATGGAGAAAACAGAAACACAATCAAGACATATATTATAAATGGAAGTTAACTCAAATTTAAAAGTAAATTCCTTGTCCTGCTACATAGTTTAGTTGTAAAAATATTACCTTAGTGAGTTTCAGGCTTTGGGCCTTAGACTGGGTCATGGAAGAGTATGTAGAAGGAACTTTCTGCTCTGAGATAGGTGCCCACATTGATAATCGGAAATGAGATGGGAGAGAGAGATCGAACACCGTAGTGCAGTTTATCTTACCTGTTAAGAGCAGAGAACAAGAGTTGAGAATGGTCAAACAAAAACAAGTCTTTAAGTAATGATCCAAGGAGATGTTACAGACCCATGGACTTTACTTATAGAAGAATACCTCATGTCATCATTCAGTGACTGAGTATTCTTACACACCTTATTTTTAACTAGCTTGATCATTTGGTTTCTAAGCCAATGACAAACCAAAGCAGTAAACACAGGAGGAAAGAGCCTCTGCCAATAGGCTCAGAAAAAAGAAAGAGACAGAAAAACTATTTTAGAAATTGACCTAAGAGTTCAAAAAGCATATGGAACCATTTAATGGGGAAGGAGGTGGCCTTGTAATAAGAATACCATGCAAGTATTCCCACACCACCCTTGGTGGTCTGCAAAGTGATTTCATATGTATTTTATGTCAACACCAGCACAATGAGGTAAGTAAAACTGTATACCTCGGAGGCATATAGTGATTTGTCAAGTGGCATACAGTGTGTTGGTGCCTAGATTTGAACAGGGCCATTTGACTCTAAGATCATGGTGTTCTCCAGCACCCCCTCAACTTCCACCCCTGGCAAAGCCAATCTCTGCTCAGTATAGTCAGTGCAGAAGAGCCAGTTAACTCTTTAGTTACATTTTAGGAACATTTCTGCCTTAAAAGAGATAAAAGAGAAAGCCTAACTCTTCAGAACAACATATTCCTATATTGGCAAATCTTTTCCAGACTTACATTTGTCATAGGAACATTTACTAGGCAAAACAGTGGAGAGGGGAGAGGGGGAATCTTTCCCAAAAGATCCAAACTATATGATCAATATTTCTAATTCCCAGAGATTCTAGAGCCCCCTGTTCCAAGAATCTTTCTCTTATTTCTTATATTTGTTTGATAATGTTAAAGGGTAAACAGTTAAATCCCTAATGATGACACTGAAAATGAGCCCTTATTAAGCAACCCTCCCTCTTCTCCACAGAATGAATGACTTTGAAGACTTTTAGTGGGGAGTATCTTGTAGCTTTCCAAGACAGCTGGTTTTTGGCATGGGGACATGGAAAATTTATTTGGTGATCTGGCATCCTTTAGCACAAGATTTCTCTGAACAGGAAAGCCCAGGAAGGCCTGGATCTTTCCAGTCAAGGATGACCCATTCGACAATCAGATTTTATTTTTTATAATTGTTTTATTTTTCTTTTTTGTTGTCTTGTTTTTCTGTCTCTCATTCTCCTACCTTGGCTGTGTCTCGCTCTGTCCTGCTTGCTGTCTCTTCCCACACCCACAGGTGAGAAGCCCCACCAATGCAGCATCTGTTGGCGCTCTTTCTCCTTAAAGGATTACCTTATCAAGCACATGGTGACACACACAGGAGTGAGAGCATACCAGTGTAGTATCTGCAACAAGCGCTTCACCCAGAAGAGCTCCCTCAATGTGCATATGCGCCTCCACCGAGGGGAGAAGTCCTATGAGTGCTACATCTGCAAAAAGAAGTTCTCCCACAAGACCCTCTTGGAGCGACATGTGGCCCTGCACAGTGCCAGCAACGGGACCCCTCCAGCGGGCACACCCCCAGGTGTCCGTGCTGGTCCCCCAGGCGTGGTGGCCTGCACAGAGGGGACCACTTACGTCTGCTCCGTCTGCCCAGCAAAGTTTGACCAAATCGAGCAGTTCAACGACCACATGAGGATGCATGTGTCTGACGGATAAGTAGTATCTTTCTCTCTTTCTTATGAACAAAACAAAACAAACAAACAAACAAAAAGAAATAAACAAACAAAAAAGCTATGGCACTAGAATTTAAGAAATGTTTTGGTTTCGTTTTTACTTTCTGTTTTTGTTTTTGTTTCTTTTCATTTTGTACTACATGAAGAACTGTTTTTTGCCTGCTGGTACATTACATTTCCGGAGGCCGGGTGAATAATAGTTTTCCCAGTCTCCCTCGGATGGTGGCCTTAAGGCCTGGTAGTACTTCAGGAGGTCCACTGGTTGGATCTCTAGCTACTGGCCTCTAAATACAACCCTTCTTTACAAAAAAAAAATAAAAAAATCTTTTAAAAAAGTAAAAAAAAAAAAAAAAAAAAAGAAAAGAAAAAAATTTTTTCACTTGTGAAGAGCACTACAAAATATATAACAAAATCTAAAAGGCCTACTGTCTTTAAGTACACCGCTTGCAGTGTTTCAGTGGACATTTTCACAATTCTGGCCGCTTGGACTTTACAGTAACCAGTTAAAACTGTGGAATATCACTTCTGGTTGAAAACCCAGAGGAAAGGCCCTGCTGTTTTCCACCTACCACGTTGTCTGATTTCATAAAAGGGCTGTGGGGGTGGCAGGGGGAAGTGGGTTCAGGAGTGTGGGAAAGAACGTGGAATGGCAGCCTTCTCCCCCAGATTCTGCCGTGTCCACACACCTGGCTCACCTCCTCCACATCCCCCCTCTCAGCAGAAGCCAGGAAGACTTGGAGAAGCAACAAGCAACAGTGGCTATCGTATTTATTCAGTGTCTTCGCTGAGCCTCAGCCTCAGCACAATCAAGAGGGACTTTCATGAAAGGCAGAAATGCAGATAAAACAAAGATATCAGAGATTTGCACCTATGTTTCTAGGTACAAGAGAAGGATTATTTCCAACAATCTTTGCAAAAAAAAAAAAAAAAGAAAAAAGAAAAAGTGTCAGGATATATTCTTGTGGAAGAGAAAAAGAAAGGAATGGAGGGTGGGGGGAACAATAAAAAGTTCTCGAGGCTTTTTTAATTCAAAATTTTATAGAGGGGCAAAAGTGACGTTTACCAGATAGAATGCTGATTTTTTTAATATATTTACAACAGTATTTGTGTAAAAAAAAAACAAAAAAGTAAGATTGTTAAAAGTAATTTTGTTTTTCATTTTGATTTTGCATACACTGCCACCAATCCCTTCTCTTTTATTTTATTTCACACACATATATATATATTTTTTTGGTAAGTCAAGACTGTTAAGGTTAGCGATACTGCTTCCAGATAGAAAGAATTAAAGGCAACTAAAGTTATATTTGAAAGAGAGGAAGGTTATTTTCTTCATATTTTTTTTATTTTTCTTAATTTTTATTATTTTAAGTATTGCCTGGGTTGATGAGGGCCTCTGTAGCCCGCCCATCCCTGCTGTAATTTGAACTGCTGCTTTGTATTTTGATATGTAGTTTTTTGACTTTTAGCAAGCTTAAGTTGCTCCACTGAATATTTTTTTTCACTGATCCATCTAGAATTCTGTTCTCTTTCATGGGAGGGACTTTATCTTTTAGAAGCAGTTTTCTTGCTTCTCCAATATTTCATTGAGCTCTTATGAATCTGGAGTTTCTGTTGACTGCTTTTTTCTTTGATGAAACACTAGTAGTCTAGATGTCTTGACAAATGGGTTTGTCTCTTTTGTGGTCAGCCAGGAGGAGGACTTCACAGAGCCCATACCTCCTTCCCCCTTCAGAATCTTACAAGCACCGCTATGAGAAGCCTGTTACAAAATATGATACGTTGATGCCAAAATTACTTTCTTCCTTTCTGATGTCACCTTCTGACTCTTTCCACCATGGCTACGAGGGCTAAATAAGAAGATAATTCATTAGATGAGTTATTAATCTTTGCTTTTTGGAAAAGTCTTAGGGAAATCAACCATTTTCCTGATGCCGACATCCACCATTCAAAAGACCACCAATCTACTGCATCTTTCCAGGTGCCACTCTCTCTTCCTAGTTGGGATTTCTCTCCTCGGTCTAATCAAGATATCATCATAGAGATTTTTCCATGGTAGATTTTTCCATGGTTTTCTATAGAACTTTTTAAACCTAATAATACTCCCAAGTGAACAACAGGCATATTTTAACATACTTAAAGGGAAAAATCAATCTTGAAACAAAGCAAAAACACTAAACTACAACTTTAAAAAGAAAGGGGAGGATATTTTAGATTCAAAATTACTCTACATTTTAATTTAATTTTTCTTCTAATTTTCCTGTGTTTTATTTACAAAGTCCATGCAGCACATGAGGGGAAATCTTCCAAGGCAAGCAACTCTATAATGACTAAATTGGTTTTATTCATATATTTTAGACATTTGTTTAACTTGGATGTTTTCCATAAGTTCTTTGTGATGTTTAGTAGAATTCGTGCAACTGGAATATTTGTGAGTTTGATTTGTCCTACAGTAGACATTTTGCTAGAAGTTTTAAAGTAGACTTGGATGGTAAACTGGCTACTGAGAATCACCCATTATGATTTCTAAGAGGAATTCTACCAAGGACACTGTATCTAAAACCGACCTGTAAAAGTCCATGAGAAACGGCTTCAGATATATGAAAAGTCCATTTTTCTATTGCCAATTTTGCCTTTTAAAATATCAATATTGACTCTAATATTTCCATTAGCCACCAATAGAGGGAGCATTAATTAACTATGCCATGGAATTGCTTGATATTTTGGAAAACAAGTCATTCAACCCATAAAATAAAAGATTAAAATTGAAGGGAAAAATTTTTAAAGGAAAATGATGTGAAATCATTCAGCATCTTTCAAATGAAAGAAGGCCAAAAGACACTTTAAAATATTTTCAATTATTTGACAGTAATAGATTTAAAAAGTGTCTTTATGCTCACCTTAGTAGGCAGAATCATAATATCTCCAGAAAAGCTGATTTTGAGTGCTGTTTGGGTCATGTTTAGCTGACTGCTTCTCAAATCTGGGGGAGACCCATTTGCCTTAATGCTAATTTGCTGTTCTAAAAAAGGTAAGCAAGTGGGTTAAAATCCACCTTTTGTTGTAGAGCATGTAAAGAAAAAACTACAAGTGACTTGAAGCCCTAATGTTCACTCTTTCCTGGTAAAGAAAGTAGCTCTTTAAAAAAAATATTGGGGGCCCCAAAAGAATTGTTAGTGAGGTGATTTAATCACCACAAAATGGACTGCCAGGTTTGGATGGCATGGACTTGTTCCCACTGTGTCTTTTCCTCCCAAACATGCAGCCTAAAATAATTGACAAATTGTTCTTTGAGAACAGGAGGAAACTAAATTGGATTGGGAATTCTATCCTGGGGGAGCAAAGAAGCTTCTGAGAGGCTATTACTGTATGTCTGGCCTCTAAAGAGCTGCTTTCCAGATTGACCCACATTTAGAAAATAAACGAGTCTGTACCTATTTCAAAAGAATGTAGATGCTTTCAGATTGCTAACCCACAATCACAAATAAACCATCACAAATATCTCAGGCAATAGAAAAACATATTTGGCCTCAAGATCAGAGAATCATTATGGATTCTTTAGTTTTTTTGTTTTTGTTTTTTTGTTTTTTAGTTTAAATCCTATAATTTCTTACATTTAGACCTTGAACCTAGAATGCTATCAGTACTAAAAGAAAAGAAAATTCCTTTTAATAGCCAGGAAAAAGATAAGATTGAAGCAGATCTTCCAAATTTAAGACCTCTTAAGAGGAGTACAGGGAACAAGAACTGGCATGGAAAGAACTTTTTTTTTTTTTTAGAAATTTATAGTTTTGAAAAGAATTTGCTGGACAAAAGAAAGGGAAAAAGTCCAAAGGGAGTGTTTATCTCAAGACATTAAGATATACTCTATGAAAAATAAAATCTTCTCGCACCAAAAACATTGGTAGTATCTCAGTATAGTGGGCAATTTTTTTTCCTATTAAATACCAATATTTGTGCATAAAAGACCCCCTAAGTATATAAAATGTAACCCTAAAAATGAAATAATTATAACACATGGGTTCTACAATGGGGAAAGATTGAAAAACAAGCCAGCACCCTCCCCCCAGAAAAAATTGAATTATTTTTTACTATATATTTTAATTGAGTTGTAAACTTTCACTCCTTATAATACTTTTATAGACCTCTCCCTTCCCGAGTTCCTAATACTTTGAATTTATTTGTGTCACTGGAGTATGCGCAGTGAATTCCCAGCTCATTCACAGGTGCAGACCATTCACTTCTCCTAGCCACCTTAAGAGGTAACAGTAGCTCTTAGCCTTAGAAAGACTTGGGGTTTCTTTATTAAGAAGTCACAGAGGTTTCATTTGTATCATCATAATATTCTATAAGAACCAAGAAAACCTTTTCAAACCTATGAACAGGGAGAATTTGTGCATTCTGATAATGAAAAACGAAGAGGCTTCCTCTGTGTTTGTGACACTTTAAGTTCTAACACCTTGCCCCACAAATACTTCCATCATGCAAACACATAAGCACTATGTACCCTGCTCATGCCACCAAATCAGTGTTTTCTCTCATCACACAATCAAAAATGAGGTGTGTCCCTTATCAAATCCCTCAGATCCCCAGGAAAACATAATAAAGGCTCACATTGCTTACTTGTAGAGAAAACTCGGTGATGCTTCTAACACCTTTTGCCCTTAGGAAAGGGGGAAGTGAGGTAGATCTGGCTGGGCAGAATAGATGTGCCCCTCCTGGAACATTCCTCTGTTGTTTCTGAAGATGTTATTTGATTAGTTGGGGCTGGGGGCAGGGGATATATGACTCTGCAGAAAAGACATCAGATGGTGGCATCAGACCTGCCTCTGATATAGCTAGTGTATGCTGCAGACAGGGAACAAAAGGAAGGTGACATGCAGAAGCAGACACAACCTGAGATGCCCTGGGGACCGAGAACAGGAGGAGGCTCTTTCTGTTGTGACTTGATTCTTAAAAGAAATCTTCTAAAAGAATTTATTAATTTAGTAATGAGTTGAAGTCCAGGGTAATGGAAGCTCTGGGGAAGAGAACAAAAGAATTGCAAAATATATTCAGAATTTGACAATACTAAACCAGGAAACATCCAATAGCAAAACTAGGAAATTTGGCAAGAGGTACTTAGAGAAATCTCTGGGTTTTTCCTTGGGTAGGGTCAACAGAGTTACTTTTGAGTGATTTCTGACTCAAAAACTTCTTTACTCATTAGAAAAGAACATTATTTAAATAATCAATTTTGTTCCCCAGAAAAAAAGAAATTAAAAAATAATAATGAAAGGGAGAAAAAAATAGAACACCAGAGACAGAACCAAGTGACATAGTCACAAACAAAAGAGGGTGCACGAGAATTTCAATAGACCCCTTAAGACCACAGAGAAAGCAAAATGACCCAGTGGCCCAGGTTCCCCCTCTCAGTCTTCAGTGAATCAGAAAGCCTCGAATGGACCCAGTCACGGGGCTTTCTGAAACTAGACAGCACTTCCCAATGGGACCATCACAACCTTTTTCTCCTTTACATGTTTTTCTAAAGAAAAGTGTTGTTTCCTTAGGTACACAGAAAATAGATTACGTGGGGCAAACTTTCCAAAGCAATCTCTGCCCAGTGCTCTAACTACATAGGAGGACAGAAAGGGGGCACAAAAAAAGAGGCCTTTGGAGAGAATATATATTTTTTATTTCCAAAGGCTTTCTGTATAACATTCTTATTTCTGATGCCATTTAAACCCCTCCAAGAGGAAAGGTTGTGGTGACTTCGTGTTCCTGTAAACACAGCATGTGGAAACTATTAATCCAAAGCATCATTTCTAGCACTGGGTATCAAGATGATCAGCCTGACCACAATACCCCAAAGATTTTTAAGTCTCAGAAGACCTTTTTTTCCTCCTTGAACACTGAATCCATAGTAGTCAGAGGTGTATATGAGCAGATCCCAGGAAGTGACAATGAAACAGTAGTATTTTTCCATTCTTTTTAGGGCAAATAGGTAGAAGCTGACTGCTGCATAGCACTAGTTCTTTTCCAGAACTAAGTGTTTCCTCACTGAATGAGAGGTAAAAATGCCCTGGGTCAAAACAAGAGAAATCATCTTTCCACACCACTGAAACAATCTGTCATTCCAGTAGCTTCTTTAGGCCCCACCTGTTGCTCCTTAGACGGAATACTTTCAGACTGAAATATCTAATCTGAAGTGACCTCAGTTAAGGTATTTTCACAAGTAGCCACTTACAGTACAGAATTATTGCCTTAAGTCAGAACTCCCAGGGAAGAGGACAAAAGACACAGAAATTGGAAGACTGTGAAGAAATGGACATTTCTTGCTTGTTAGTAGTTGCATTATGGCAAAAATAAGCCCTCTTCATGACTGAGGACTCTAGAAGCAGTGACTTCTTGGGAAGGCACCAAAGTTGTCCAGAGTTGGCCATTCTCAGGAAGTGGCTGGTATTTTCTCTCTACTCATTTTCATTGATAGGTCTGGACTGAATGTAAAACAAACATCATATTGTTAAATAGTGACTCCCATAAAGCATGATCACAGGTCCCTGGGATGCCGGTTTCAAATATTTTCTTAACAGGGAGAACAATCCCAACAAAAAGCTTTCTTTTTGGTGTATATCTCTCAACTCTTTTTCCTTTGGGTTTTGGAGTGCATCTGTTTTATCTGGTGGTTCTTTGTAAGTGCAAACTCTGAACTTGCACATCTTCAGTGACAGAGCATAATCTGCAGATCATGAACAAAATCTAGCCACCATCCTGAGAGTCTCAGCTTCTGGGATATCTGTTTGGGATATAAGAGTCCCTACTTAACCCTCTTCAGATTCAGAGATTCCTTGGTTCAGAATGCCTCAATGAGAGGCTGATACACCTAAGACAGAAAAAAAAATTAACCCCATTTTCAACAGGTACCCACAACATCATTGCAGTTTATATGTAGATTCTAGTAATGAAAGGGTCTTAACTCATCCAGTGTGGCAGAGCTATTGTCCAGAATGTCTGTACATCATGCATGTGCACATGCATGTGCATATGCAGTGTGAGGTGCTCTTAGTTCAAAACTATTCCACATTCATATTCTCTAGTGACAGCCAGAGAGATTTTGGAATTCCAGTTAGAAGTCAAAGGTCTAACATATCTCACATACTCTCTTCTGCTCTATTGCCTTAGTTGGGTACATCAGTATCTGTGATGAGGCTTAAGGGCATTCTGAAGGAGCCCAACCATCAATAATTTCTACTTAGCCCTTTGATGAGAAACTTGAAAAAAAATGCTATACTTCTATTGGATTTACTGATGTGTGTGTGTGCATGTGTGTGTTTGTTTATATTTATTGTTGTCTGGGAGTGTGTGTGTACCTCTCAAAAGAAGCACACACAAGCAGAGGTCTTGGTACATAGATGCAGTTGTCCCTTCCCACTATTGTGCCCAAATTTGTGGCTCCCTTCCCAGGAAGTAGTCACCTGCCCACTCTTGCCTTTTGCAGTGTTCTGGAATTGGAAGAAATAAAAGTAGTTTGTTGACCCACAGAAAACCCACAGGGACATGCTGTTTTCCTCCAGGAACATAAGCACCCAACTGGGGAGCAGAACAGAGGGAGTAGCAATGAGGGCACCTTACCAGGTCTCTTGGAGCAGGAGTCAGGCAGGCAAGGCCCATGCAAACTTTGGCTTGAGCCATCCATGGCTCAGAGGCCTCCATTTCTTTCTTTTCTGAAACCCAGTGTATGCACACACTCACACACAAGAGCCCACATGTGCATTTTGACTCCCAGATGAAACCTTCTTAATGCTGCCTGCATTTGCAGGATCTTGTCATCATTCACAAACTGTCTCCTGAAACCAGTGTGGCCTTTGCCAAAGTCTTTCCAGGAGTGGGTTGTTTACCATGTCTAGCAAACCAATAGACTATCAGGGGAATATTTGAGGGAAATCTCTAAGAATTGATGGCTCTTGTCCATCTCAAACATTAAAGTAGAATGTCACTCTAGTGTAATATACTGGATAAATGGACCTGGCTCTTGTAGCTGACTCTTATGGCTTGGTGGTCTGGAAACAGTCAGATTCAGTTTTTTGACTTCATGCCCTCCTTTTACTAGATGGTTTATTGTTTTTTATGACATGTAGATTATTTTTACTTTACAGATTTCAGAGGACATTTTTCTTTCCTCTTCTATTTTGGTGACTTCCCCCACCCCATGAAGTAAGGCTACTTACAATTGCAACTTTTTTGTTATTAAAAAATGTATATTGTCTTTCTATATCCAAAAGAAGTCTGTGACTGTAACCACAGGTATTTCTTTTTACTGGAAAAAAAATGAGTTTTGTTTTTGTTATTGTTTTTAATTAACAGTACTAGTGACTTTGTGGAAGAATATGAGTTACTATTTAGGTATGCTTACTTAAGTACAGTACACTACATTGCAGTATTTCTGAAACCTAGAAACATACACACTATATATAACAACTCTATATTGAAATATATATTACATTATATTCATTTTGACTTTTGAATCTGCCTATGATCATGAGTTGATTGACATATTATTTCTTTGCATATATCACCCATCACCAACCTGCTGCAGTTAATCTGGTGCATTTAATAATAATCATTACTGCTCTAGTTTGCTTTTTATATTATCAGCTTCAGTATTGTCTTTAGAGGATTTTAGGATTTTTTTAAAGCTCAGACTTAGCAAAATGTAGGAAAGTGAAAACTTTTTTTTTTTTTGTGTGTGGCTAATGCAAAGAGGGTTCATATTCTAAGTGATCTTGTTGAGCTGACCCTCTCAATATCTGAAGAACAAAAGTGCATATGAATGTATCTGTGATTTTCCCCTCTAGGACTGTCATTGTCTATATTTGCTTCTAAAAATATGACCAAGGGGCTGCACAACCTTCAATAACCTGACCAAATAACACAGGCTGCATTTCAAAGGGCTGCTCTTGTGAGAAGCACAGGACAGGGAAATGCCTAGTTGTCTCAGCTGTATTTTCAAACATTGATTTTAAATACCAGTTCCTTACTGACTACTTTCTGTTTTCAATATGCTTACAATTATTTTAACAAGTCTTCAACATTTCCCTGGAGGTAGTTTGGCAATATAGTGTTCATCTTCCCAGGAGATTTCTTTTTAAACTAAAGCCAGACTTTGAGGAACTTTTTATTGACAGAGGCTAATACAGAGCTCAGAAATATATATCACATTTTTCCATCTTCAGAATCCATAAAATAGTGGCTCTTGGGTATCTGGTCCTCAGAATCTCCTCTTGCCCAGTAAGATGGGGATTTGGTGCCTTTCCTCTTGAACAGGCCCAAGGAACTTTCAGAAGTCAGGCATCCTGTCTTCCTGTATAAGAATTACTTTTAGATAGTGTTTTGAGATTAAAGAGTTCCTTCAGCTTCCCTAAGCTCTTCAACCCAATGGCTGGGAAATGTCAGAGTTGGATCAGCTTTTCATCTATCTTGGGCTCATGAGACCTGTCTAATTCCTGCCATTCTATATTCAGGACAAAACAAAACAGCTATTCATCAAACTCTTTCCTCAGACCAACATTAAGGTTTCTCAGTGTGAGCATACCAATTCATTTCTTCTGTCTTCCCTCAGAGATTATTTCTGATCCCATCCTAGCCTGCCATACCTGACCAGCCAGTGTCTTCCCCTACCCTGCCCAAGCTCTCCCTAGTGTCCTGAAACGCATTAAGGCACCACCCACTCTTAGTCTGCTTTGAAAGGGCGTACATTGAGTCTAAGAGTGAAATCAACAATGTGTTCTTCATTTTCAACTAAACACATTTCTACTAGACAAATATGATTATGAATTGACCATTAGTGAAGCTGTTCATTCTCCAGAGAGCACATACTCTCCAAATTGTATCCAATTTGTATCACATTATATTTCTCTTTCCTTTTCCTAACCTGCTTTATTTTTTTTGTTTCTTTTTAAGACTACTATGAATTACCATTTGTCTCATCACTGACCCCTCAAAAACTCCAGTACTAAATTCTGATCCCTAACTGTTCATTTCTCTTCCTTCCCCCTACCCATTCTGAGTGTCCTTCTTGCAATGAGTTCATAAACTTGAAACTCGTAGGCAGAGTGAAACCTGTCTTCATTTTAGCTCCAGATTTTAAAAGTTGTCAATATTCTTTTGAGAGTGGGAGGACCTGAGTCACAGTTTTAAATGTCAACTGTACTAGCTGAGATCATTAATTCCTCTCACCTTCACATCTGGCCAAAGATAAAGAGAAAAGTATTATTGTGTTTCTTTTTAATACCACAGTTTTCAAATTCTTGATATGAGTAGACCATCTCTGAGAGAGAAAAATCACTAATGTTGACTATTTCAACCCCTGCTAATACTTAGCCAAACATCATGTCTATCAGAGACTAGATTTACAGGAATCTAAAGAAAGGGGTAACATTTCAAAATAACTTTGGTAACTGTTGAAGCTCTTCTCAAACAAGTAAAGCCACTTCTACCTAAATGTATTGCAGAAAAAAATTAGGAAGAATTTCTTTACTTATTACCTTTTTGAAAAAACAATTATCAGTTAGCCTAGAAATTTGAGTAGTAATTTACTTAAGTATGAAAAGATCAATAAAGATTGTTAAGTGTATTTTGCAACCAGAGGTGGCTTAAACATACACTTAATATGTACTTAAAGAAAATATTAATAAGGCTGGATGGATACTCTAAGGGTTGGTTGTACAGTATATACTGCCCAATTCCGAAATACTCAACCATGTAATTTTATCATTGTGCTAGATCTCATTCCAATGAACTTTAACTGTTTGATCTTCAGATCATTTTCCAGAAGACTGATACCATTCTGTGTATATCCCTTTCCAGATGCTTTTAATATCTTCTTCACAGTAGCCCTTTAACAGTCTTCCCTTTTCAGTCTGATGTCCTTGCCATGGTACCACATTGCCCCTCAGCTCATACAAAGACAAATCTTGTGACAGGTAGAGCATTGCCTGGTTTTAAATGTACAGGGCGTATAGTTTCAGGTCTTGCTTGACCCACTAATAAACAGAATCAAGATTTAATATGATAAATGTATTCTTACTTGACTTTAGGCTTGACCCAGCTTTTGTCTTAATCAAACTAATTTGTAGTATCAACTCACCATAGAGAGCAAGGAAATGAATAGAAGGTCCAAAAGACCTCCTGAGGCATGCATCTAGCAAGAAAACAATGTTTCTTAAAGCCAATATTGAAGTTGCTTAAAACTATGCCTTTGATTTGTCATGTTCTTCTAACCAGTTTTATCTCTTTTCTCTTCTTTTGTTCATTCTGACTCCTAGTATTGGTTTTTAAAATGTTCTTTATCTAAAATACCCTTTACCCTTCTTTGCAGGCATTGCTGTGTGAAGGAACAAAAGATTCTTTTCTAAATTCTTAACTATTATCATGTATATGTGTAGTAGGAAGGGATCTGGTCCTGATCTATCCCATCTGGTCCAGTTAAGCCAGGTTGCCTTTTTGACATTATTCCTTCCATCTTCCCAAGAAAACTTTCAACCCTGAGACCTGGGACTTCTCACCACAAACCCTGTGTTAGCCGAAGATTAATGTCTAAATCCCTTTTAATATTCTAGAGCTCCAAGATGTGAATTTCATATTGTTTGTGAGCCTCCTATTTTTCCAAGCTGACACCTGTCAGGAGCACCAACAGCCCTAACATTAACTAATGCAGCAAAATAATGGTCAGAAACACTATAGTATATAGTGTTTGGGAGATTAGGGAGGGATTTTTTTCTTTTTTTCCCCATAAAAAGCTTGCTTCTCCCCGCCCCCCCCCAATGCCTTTCAGAAAGTCTGCATCTCATTTTACAGATATGTAGTTTTAGTATTTGCAAATATAGCTTAGGAGATTGAGACTGGTAGCAAACGAGTTTATTTTCTGCACTGGACTTTAGGACAAGTGTGCACAGATACAATTCCTTCAAAGAAAGTGAAACATGGTAAAGCAAAGGGATAATACTTCTACACATTAAAACAGTTGTTTGCTATCTCTAAACCTTGATTTAAGCATAATTATATTTTTTTTAGATTCTGAAACTGGAGGAATGTGTATTTTAGTAAAGTTTGTTTGTTGATTTGTTTCTTTTCCTTTACCTTTTTCTTCTCAAGTTAGTGAAAAATTTTGATCCTTTAATTTGGTACTGTCCATGGGTAGTCTAATGAATCCCCACCACCACCATAGTTATTTTCCCCTTAGCAAAAAAGCCTTCCATCTTACCATCAAGGAATTGTTCCTCCATGAAAAATCTTTGTTTTTCTAATGGCACTTGAGAACTTTGAGGACAGAAATTCTCTCTATGCTTTGAGCATAGAATAGTTAAAAACTATTTCTTCCTTGAGGAAGAAATCCTTTTTGCCCAAACTAACAGGTTTCCCGCCAAAGAATGAGAATTGATTGCAGATGAAGGTCATGCATTTTATACTACAAATCCTTCTTGCCTTCTCAAATCTTTTCTGGAATAAGGATAGAGATAAATTAATTTAATTCAGTTGCCCTGCAGATGTTTCTTATTAGCAACTAGTACAGAATACCCAGCAAAGAAAAAGAAAGGGTGCTAATAAAATGTCAAACTTGGTTGATCTATAGATTTTTATAATTATATGGATTTCTTTTATCTTAATTCTAAGACTCTGTGTGTTCATGAGGTCTGAAATAGAAACTTCCATTTCTCCATTGCTTCTCATCTCACCCACCACCCAGGCACTGGAGATGGTCATAAGAGGGAGATTGTAACTGCATCACTAGTACTTCACCTGTCCACATCCCATCATCCCAGAAGAAGAAACATTCAAGTGAGAAACTATTTTTTTTTTAAAAAAAGGAAATTTTAGTCTTCATTTGAATACATACTGTTTTTCAACCCAGTTTACAAATAGGCTGACAACATTTTAATAACCTGTTTATTGTTCTATAATTTACATTCTTGGCTCAATCTTTAAAATAGAGCAGAGACAAAGCAAAGAGAAGAAGCAGGACAGTGTGATGGAATCAAATTCTATACCATCCTGGATTGCTAAAGCCAGCTTTCAGGATTACCAGAGGAACTTGTTGAAACTCTTCCTTGTCATGGCTGCCTGTCATGGTATGATGAGTTAGTATAATAACTACACTTAATTGATTCAAGACTTCTCTGAATGCTTTTAAACTCATCTAAAAATTTTGTAGAAACCCTTGACTATTCCTATACCTAATCTGCTTTCCAGGGTACATGAGGAGCATTCAGGAAGATAACTGAAAATAATGGCTTAAATTTGAAGTAAGATTTTGCTATAAACTGAAATGTATTTGGTGTATTCTAGAAGAATCTTTGCAAAACAAAGATAGTTACTATACTTTTGCTATCCTTGGGACAAATCTTGATTTGGAATCACCTGTAGATTTGTCATAGAAAATTCTCAAAGGTATTTGCAGCAGTTGAATTTCTTCCTTAAGTCCCATTGATTTACACTTCAATTTTCCTGAGGGAACTGTTAAGCTATAAATTAAGGGTAATTTGCATATATCTAATTAAAATTGGCATTTGCACTATTGTTGAAAGAGTCGTATTTTCAGAGTACATGAAAGGAAGGACTTTTAGTAATCCTCATCCTGTGTGGCAAACGAAGTTGAGAAGCTGATGATAGAGAAAATCAGTGATACTTTGCTGACCCCAGTATGCCATGCTCCTTTGTTTGTACAATCTATTCTAAACTGCACAACGATTCACCTGAAACTCCCAGCACATGTGTGGGTCTGAGTAGACAAGCAGGTTCACATTCACAGAGTAGCAATTCAGATAAAGTGAAGAGACAGAGTCAAAGGCAAAACATTTCTCCAGAATCACACATATTGTCACATCTCAAACTGATTCTAGATTCATCTTAAGCAAGAAGTAAGCTCCTTAAGAAATCCTACTATGAATGTTTTTTTTTTTCTTGCTAAAAAATACAAGAAGTGATACAATACTATATCTTCGTTTTGGTGTAATAATTCTCTTTCATATTTAATAGTTGTACTTTTTGCTTGAGTGTGTCATTGAGCTATTTGAACCAGTTTTCAATCCATTATCCTGAGAGGGGACTTGAGAATTTCTGTGTATGTGTGTGTATCTATATCTGTGTGTAGTCAGGGAAAAAAGTGAATAGAAGGGGAATTAAACAAGGGGAAAAGTGGTCAATGTAGGAAAATGAGCACTCCTAGTGCTCTCTGTGTTAGGTAAGGTGACTGTTGCCTATAACCCTTGAAGAGGAGCTGATTGCACTATTCAAAAATAAGAGCCCAGCATTGTTAAATTTAGCACCTGTTTTGGGAAACAGGAAATTTTTGTCTTTTTCTGTACCCATTTCCCTTAGTATTGGAGCCATTTGACATGATAAAAACCATTAAATAAAAACCACTACTGACCTTTGCATTAAATAGCTCTTTTCCTCTTCTAAATAATACCCTTGATTTCATTTGACTACTTCCCTTTATTTTCTGGCTATCAGCTTCATGTTTTACAGAGTAATACATAGGTTCATGCTAGTTGTTTCTCTCTTTTGAACTGAAAACAGGGACAACAAAAGAGATGATTCACAGAAGTGTAAGGTGAAGTCTGAATTTCCCACTTTTGTAGCACTGATATCTTTTAGGAAGAGCTGTTTTGGGTTGAACTTTGAGTCCTTTTTTTTTTTTTTTTTTTTTTTTGCACTAAGTATGACTGACTGCACTGCACTGCACTACTGAAATGTATTTACTTGTGCTGGGAGAAAGTGTGTTAGGAAAGAAAGAGGAAAGGTATAAAGTGAGAAACATCGCAAAAATGGAGGGTTATTTCCATGCTTGGTCTTAGGAGGATTAGTGAGAATCTGTGGAATTTTGCCAACCCTTGTTCAAGCCTAGAAACTGCCACACTGATAAAAACTTGTTTTCTGATTGTAAAAAAGCTGGTTTGTACAGCAAACGGAGGGTGTTCAAGAAGAAATTTACCCAATGTTGTTTCCAGCTAAGCTTTTCATTAAGAGTTGAGATAGCAAGGAAGCTGGCCAGCTGAATGTGGAAGTCTTCATCACGAAGCCTTGGCTGGTGCATGTTTCAGTGTGACAGAGGGCAGTGGTACCTGCTCCTTACAATAAATAAATAATCTTGTTCACATTAGGATATCCTTTCACCCTAAGCATACTTTTCCATCCCTGGGTGAAACCTAGATTAGGCTAACCAAAGAGGAAGGTCATGCATGTGGTAGAGTCCTTTAGGATGACAGTAAGGGAACAGTGCAATAAACACTGAGAACAGTGAGGTGAAAGGTTTATTTTGAAACAAGCTAGGCCAACTTTAATATTGGAGAAAGGGTTGGAGGACTGATCAGAACCAACCATATGCTCCATCACAGACTATCCTTAGTAAGAAGAGACCTTAACAGTGCCTAAAAGTTTAGCTTTGAGGTTTCCTTTTTTTCCTAACTTTTCTTTGTTGGATTTATTTTTATTGGCTTTTTTAATCTTAGAAGCAATCAGTTTGACAGCTCTTTAGTAATTCTTAATAAAAGAATCTTTCATCACAGAAAAAGCAATAGATTGTGTGGGGAATAATGATACAAGAGTGAAGATGCTAAGGGACTCTTCCAGAACCCAGGGTGGCAGCTTTGGGAATTTCTGGTTCTGGAAGAAAAGATCACAACCTGTATTGACAGCTAACATTGAATTTCTCTGAACACTATCACATGGGAAGGCATCAATTTTGAAAACTCTCAATTGAGGCCTTTTTCCTAAAATAACAACATTGATATCTGTCTTTTTCTCTCTCCTTCTTACCTTCCGTCCAAGTCTACCATTCCAAGTTAAAAAAAAAATTTAAAGAAGTTGTTAGCCTTGCTGGAGATCTTTCAGAACTAACATTAGCAACCCCTTAAGAATTCAAGGCATTATCTCAGTTTTAAATAAGAAACTTTCAATTCAGAGCCCTTAACAAATACGTACTGGGTAAGCACTAAGAGGACATGACTACACCAAACCAAAGCTATGGAAAGAAATAGTTGACCTTTTAAGATAGACTCATATTAACTGTTCTAGGATACTTCTCTTGAGGTTTTGGGGAATAACTTCTTCCTTGAATCTTGCATACCCACTCCAGTTCTGTCACCAAAGATTTTAATCTCCAGAACCCAACCTTCTCTCTCACAGACAAAAGTACTACAGTAGGCTCAAGGGATAGGCTTTTGGTGGTCAAGGGATACTACTTTGGTTTTCCTTTCATTCATAGTGCTATTAACAGGAGACCCTGTCACTGGAGGAGCTACTGAATTGTCTTTATGACTTAGGGTTTGGTGAGGGGTTTAAAAAAATAGAAGAAAAAAAACAAGCTAGTACTTGACACTGTTCACTGTCTTTAGTAGTCATGACCTGGAGACTGATGGAGAGAAAGAAACTTCCAAGGAAGAGAGTGAACTTAATCTTTGGATCATTAGTGAAACATAAGGCAGCATGTGCGTATGTACAGGTCGAGGCTCTGCATGGTCAGGGCCAATAGTAGTGGCCAATGAATGCAAGTCTTGAAAAACCTGGGTCTAGGTTTTGGTGTGGTTGCTGGAGTGATTGAAATGCCCAAGCCCGTGGCAAGGAAATGCTTGGAGGCTGATCTGTTGTGATAGTGCCTTTCTTGTCGTAGCAAGTACTAGATTAATAATTTATTCACTTATGCTTTTCTGGACCATTGCCCCCAGTCTTCTGAGGAGGTCTGAAGGGATAGTATCCATTTAAGATGAAGGGATAGGATATTGCTCCTGGAATGCTGTGATTTGCTAATATTTGCACTAGATTCTAAACTCTCCTTTAAACTGGAGCAACTGAATGAGAGAAAAACCAAGGACAACTCAAAAGTTTAAAAATACCAAAAGCAGTATTTTCTGACTAATGCCACTTCTCCCCTTCCTCTTCTCTTCTCCTTCCTCCTCCCTTTCGCCTTCTTCTCCTCATCTTCTTTCTCTTTTCCTTCTCCTTCTACTGGAAGAAAACTTCACATTTGTTGATTACCAAGCTAAATTCTTACCAATTCTTTTCCTTCTTTTATTTTTTTCCTGCAATGCTCCATCAGTGTGAATCAACCACCAATTAGAATGAGTTAGTGTAAAGAGCCTTTGCCATTACAACTTTGCTCATCAAGTGCAGGCACCCATGGCCATCCCGTTCTTAGGAGGCCAGCAAGCATGAATATTATGTCAGCAGCTGAGCGGACACGTATTTGGTCAGAAGACATTGGGGCCTATAACTCATCCTAAAAGATGCTCATAAAGAAGGAAAACAATGTGTCAAAGCAAACAGATGAAGGTAGTGCCTAAGGTTTGGCCATTTTCCCCCTCTGTGTTCTTTCCCATCTTACCACAGTGCCCTCTCTATCACACTTAGTTTCATCTCATATGTATTACCAGAAAAATTCTTTGGTTCCTTGGTTTCTCTCTTTATCAGTGGGCTGGGAACTCCTCCAAAATTAAAAAGAAATAGCATTAGCAGCTCCCCATGACCAGCCAGTTTCTCAAATACTATCCACCTGGTCTCATTGAGCAGTGGATATCTCAGCTAAGATGACTTGGAAGCTTTGACAGGCTCAACCACCTGTCTACTTTATTTTCATTTTGTTTTCATTTCTATTTGAATTTTGAGTGAGGCTATGGAAGGGTGGGAATCATGGGAAAGGTTTGGAGACTGCAATTCTAGGGCATAGCGTGTCAGGAGTTTATATTATCCAAAATATATCCTTCTATACCTGTTTTTGGTTTAATCTGTTGCCCTGATCATCATTTCTACTACATTTGTGGTTATTTTTGTAAGAATAGAGTCCATTTGCTATGTCTATTTGAGTACTTTTTTTTTCTATTTTCCCCACATGGATGCAGTACCAACCTGTTAATGAAATATCTTTTTATTATATTATTAATATGTAATTCTACTGTAGACCAAAAATATAAAAACAAAATTTTTCATTTTAAAGATATAAATAACTAATGAGTAAGAGATTAAGGATTGAAAGAAAAGACAGAAGAGCAGTGGTCAACTATGTTGAGTTAGAAATCTAAGAGTAGCCTTACCTATTTTTTAAACAGTGCTTGCCAATCATACCATAGTTGGGAGTATATTATCTTGGCTTCTTCATGCTTATGTTCTATAATTTCTTGTTTGTTTGTCTGTTTTCTTTGATGTAATTGAGGTTGTACATCATGCTATTTTTGGCAATGCCTGATTTTATTATATTGTACTTTTATCAAGTCATTTCTTTTAGAAGAATGAGGGGAAACATTTTATTTCTTCTTTAATTTAAAATTTGTTTAATGCACTGGAAATAAAATTGGACACATTTCACTGTTTAAAAATCAGAAACAAAACAAAACAAAACCATGAAGAAAAAACTAGCAAGCAAATAAGCAACAGGGGGAAAGGTATCAAAAAAAATCTGTTCGTACTGAATACGCATATGAACTGCATCCCACATGAATGCAGTAAATATCATCAAGAAAGAAAACCACATAGTCTAAACTACAATGCTAAAAATATTAAAGGAACCTGGGTTCAATGGGAGTGGAGAAAATAGGGCATTCCTTTGCAATCAGAAATCTTGTCATTGTTCCAGTTAATACCTGAACAGATTAAATGTGGAAAAGATTATGAAGGAAATAACCTCAGCCTTCCTCATACCACTGAAGTTCTGAGTTACTTTTTATCATAAGCTTCAGCTCCATTTTGAGAAGAAAACAACAACACACACACACACACACACACACATACACATACAATGTGTGATAAAGTATTTTGTATGTATGTGTACCATACACCTACGGACACACTTCAGTCCTTTGACTGCCTATGCACTACCTCACACATTTCTCTTTTGTGAGGATTTTGCAGAGGAAGGTCCTGCAACATGGGAGACCATTAATGACTCATTGAGCATTGATATATGCTAAAGATGTTCTTGATCTAGCCTGATCTTCTTCAGCGTTCCCCAATACCAACAGGGCTAGATAACCCATATGAGTGTGCCGTGGAAGGAAGGACAGAGATATTTCTCTTAATCTACCAGCTACATTATTTGTTTAATGTTTGCTGGGTTTTTCTGGGTTTTGTTTTGTTTTTGAATAGGGGTGGGAGTGGATGTAACTTCACAATCTTAATACAGTAAATGTTTTGCATCTTCCATGTTTTATGCAAAAACAGACATTTAAATCAATAAATAATTGTGCCCTAGACTGAAAGTTAATGTTTAGGAGAGGAAAATAATTGTTGGAATTTTTTCTACATTTTTTTGTGAAGAATCTTTTTTGGAAAGGAAGGATACATATTTTTGTTGTGTAATATTTTCTATTTTTGAATGCATTTTATTGGTACAAGACTGTTTTTTTGGTGAAGACATTATTTAAAAAAAAAAAAAGAAAAAAACTAATCGAAAAGTTTGCCCTTAAGGATATGCTGCAGTTTTGAGGTTAAAAAAAATAACTGATTCAAGATGCGTGTTAAAAGTTGGGATTATATTGTTGTTTTTTGTAATTGTTACAAGAAGAAGTTTGTACCCACTGCTGTTTATTTTGTTTCAGATGAGTAAGTAAAGGGATTGTTCTTGTTTTATTCTTTTTTTAGAGAAAAAAAAAAGCTATTTATGAAATGTCAAAAACACTGGACTGTGAGTTTAAGTGTGGAAGCATTTACCACCCTGTGTCTTCAACCAATTATGGGAAACCCCTTTTCTCTTCCCCTCCGCCTTAGCCTTGCCAAATGAGAAAAATATAACAGCTCTCAGATGATCGAAGCCACCGAAGCCCTGCTTTAATTTTTATGGTTTGAAAAAGTTGGAAAACCAAAGTTAAATTTGTTTCTGAAATCCCACTGTCCATAGCCCTTTTTTTGTATGACACAGCCGCTTGGCTCTGCCTCTTCATCTTGGATCATCGCCTTCTTAAGGACTGGGGCCAGCTCTGATACAAAGAGAGGCATAAAGGTGGTGAACCTGAGAGCTGAGGTCTCCGGAAGTAAAATGTGAGTGGGACCTCAGCCTCAGGAGCAGCCACGCTGTCCCATCCCCAGATGAGGCTGCTGGAGAGCGCACTGCTAACCAGGCTCCTTCACCTTCTGCTTCTAAGACTCTCCTGTCACCATGGCTCTCTAGAATGGCTCTGCCTTTCTCACTAACCCACATTCCATGGATGGGAGGGGGGCAAGGATCCAAATGAAAGAAGGGTGGGTGCTGTGAAAGCACCCCTGCCCAAGGGAGGCAAGGCAAGGGACCACTCAGCACAAGGGACCTTGCCGGCTTCCCCTTTGATTCTGTAGATTGTCCATCCATCTGCTCACTGTGAAGATGAAGAGGCAGTGGGCCTTCGGTTGAACAATAGCTTTTCCATATTTTTTCAACATTGAAAAAATAATTTTTAAAAACTGTGATATTTTTTTAAAAAATCATTTGGCTGGAGGGAAGGGAAAAGGGAAACACCAAAAGCTGTAACATGATTAACTGGAGATATTTAACTGGGGCACTTTCTAGACCAAGACAAACAAATTCCTTTCTGGACCCTAAAGCAGCCAAATCTTGAGACTGTCAATGACAGAAAGCTGAAGAGAGGCCTCCATTTCCTCCTTTCTCCTTTCTTCTCTCTGTCTCAAAATTCTCTCTTGTTCTCTTTTCCAACTTCCTTTGGACTACTGTCCCAATGGCCCTCAGCCTCCCACTTCATGTGTGCAAACACCCCTCCACATGCGCACGCACACACACACACACACGCACACGCACACACACACGCACACACACACACACACACACACTTGCAAAATACCATTTTTCTTAAGGATTGTGGGACCGAATAAAATCACGTGCCTTCATTTTTTTCCTTTTATAGTTAGATGAACCTCTTTCTTTATACAATGTCTTTTTAAATTTTTTTTTAATAACAGAGATTGAAGTGTTAGTGGAGGACTTGGGCATCATTTGAGAAGTCATTTCTGTTTAGCACATTAAACACAAACATTTCAACCCTTTCACAACATTCTTTGGACATTTAGAGCATCAAGTAATCAGATACCCGATAGCCTAAATCCATTTGATTTTAGAGCAATTCCTGAAATTTCTATTTTATAGACTTTAATCTTATCAAAATGAGGCGAGCAATGGCAGGCTGCCTTGTTCTCCCGACTTGGTGCTTTTGCTTGTGGTGGGGTGGGCAGGGGAGTGGGAGTGTGGGTATGTTTAGACAAAGGGTGCATTCCTAAGACCTTTGGTGCTGAAGGGCCTCAAGTTCCTTTCAGAGACTGTATTCGACACACTTTAAGTACACACAAATGAATGGTATCACATGCAATATTTAAATGGAGCAATGGGAGAGGCTCTTTGAAATGGGGTTTTGCATCTTTTTGTGACATTTTGATTTCTCTGGTGCCTTATTCCTACTTGATGCTGGCACTCACATACCCACAGGAAACTGACAGAGAAGTCAGCCTCGGGAGTGGGGACTATGGGTGATGCTAGAGCACGCGGGGGGCCACAAGGAGGTTGGTGTCAGTTGATGGGGAAGAAGCTAAAAGGCCTTTCTTAGCTGAAGCCAACCAGGGACTGCACAAACCCATTACAGTCAGAATTCACAATTCCAGCGTGCACACACAACACATTCATTCTTTCTCATCTAAACTTTCCTTCCTTCTTCCTTTTCTATCTCTACCTTCTCACAAAGGTGCTGCTGCTGCTGCTGCTGCTGCTACTAAGGTGCCCGAAGTCCAGAATGCCCAGTAATCACTCAGGCACAAGCCTGGCACTGCCACGTCAGCCCCTGGCATGAACAAACCCAGGTTTCTCTTGCTTGGGGCTGAGAACTTTCAGATTTTTCTCATCAAAAATGTTTTCCAAGGAATCAGTGGATTACAGTTATTCTGCATTGAAAATGCACTTTAAAAAAATAAATAAAAGCTCCAGACTGTTTAAAATATACAGAGGGAGCAGGGGAAAAATAACCATGTGCTAGTGTCTGAACCCAGTTCAGTTTATCTCCAGTTGAAACAGTATACACTATATTATGTATAAATGTATACACATTTCCTATATATATCCACATATATATAGTGTATATATTATACATGTATAGGTGTGTATATGTGCATATATACACACATGCACATAACAAAATCAGATGCTCATTACAAATCCAGATGCTCATTACAAAACCAGATGCTACACAAACAGCAGCAGAGGAAACAAGGTTGGACTCTTGCAACAGATCACAAAAAATAAAAACAGCTACTTGCAGTGACTTTGGTCATTTCTGTAGGTTCATAAGGAATGGATTGTAACAAAGAAAAAAGGAACAGTGTTAGTGAAAAAGGAAAAATGGGCGAAACCATCTTGATCCAATGGGAATGCAGTAATGTTCTATACCATTTCATCAGTTATTTCTTTTAGTCATGTTGATTTGATTTCAGTTCTTGGCTATTAAAAAAAAAAGTTATCAACTCAAGTGACCACAACCAACTGAACAAAACAACTACAGTCAAAGCCCTTTTCAGAGGAAGATGTCAGAAAACTCAAAACCCTTGGCCTGGCTCAGAACTACCATGTGCAAATCAGTACTCTCTTAATGTTTGAAATAAAAACTGAAAAGAAAAAAAAAAACTTTTCGAAGCACCTTAATGTGGCCATCCATTTGAGGAGTGGGTGCCACTTTTTTCTTTGAGCACCTTATCGCCGTGTTTTGCTATCTGCTGTCTTTCTGTTACCTGTTGGCTGAATGGCTAGCTGTTAACATACACATGTGCACAGACCAGATACCTGGGCATGTGTGTTCTCAATGAAGGTTACTGTGGTGACTGCTGAAAGGGGAACCCATTTCCTGATTTTCCCACCACAGTGTTGTGATAAGATTCAAAGAAACTCTTTTCCCTGCACAGAAATGTTTCTTGTCACATTGTATCTTAGTATGAAATGGAATATGGTCCCTTTTTTTGCAATTGCTACTGTACACACATACACACACACACACACAAACACACACATTGTATATTCAGACTTAAAATACACACACACACTGTATATTCAGACCTAAAATACACACACACACACACATACACAATTCATTCGTCCAAGTGATATTTCCAATGTCCGTGTGGGTGGCACTGTATATGCAGCTTCCATTTCCCAGTGCATTTTGAATGGAGAGAAACTTTTCTAATCAGAATGTCTTTTCAGACTGAACAACAACGAATTGGGGAAGAGTTTGGAAAGAGAGGAAAGGAAAGAGAGCTTTAAATTGAAAGAATAATTTTCTAAGAGGAGGCTGGGCTGAATGACTGCAGACTCTACCCTTCAATCTTTGCAGGCGGGCATGGAACATTGCTGGTACCAATCTGTGTGCTGTATAAATCCATGAACTCACACATCCATCCATCAATATGTACATGGTTTGGGATGAGCAGGTCAATAGTTTTGAGAGGGAGTTTGTTCCTTTTTTTTTTTCTCATTATACTCTTGTTGTCAGTTATCAAACAAACAAACAGAAAAAAAAATTGTTTTGAAAAACCTTGCATACGCCTTTTCTATCAAGTGCTTTAAAATATAGACTAAATACACACATCCTGCCAGTTTTTTCTTACAGTGACAGTATCCTTACCTGCCATTTAATATTAGCCTCGTATTTTTCTCACGTATATTTACCTGTGACTTGTATTTGTTATTTAAACAGGAAAAAAACATTCAAAAAAAAAAGAAAAATTAACTGTAGCGCTTCATTATACTATTATATTATTATTATTATTGTGACATTTTGGAATACTGTGAAGTTTTATCTCTTGCATATACTTTATACGGAAGTATTACGCCTTAAAAATACGAAAATAAATTTTACAAGGTTTCTGTTTTGTGTGGAAGAGTAATTGATGTTGCTAAGAATGATGTTTGTTTTTTGGGGTTTTGTTGTTTTTTTTTTTAAATGTTACCAGCACTTTTTTTGTAAGTTTCACTTTCCGAGGTATTGTACAAGTTCACACTGTTTGTGAAGTTTGAATATGAAGGAATAATTAAAAAAAAAAAAAAAACTCTTCTCCTGGTTTCCATTGGTGCCTTCTTCATGTGGTGGGCATGGCATATAGTCTGTTTGGGGCAGCTCTCCACATGTTTTTTACACTTTGGGTCTAGCTATAGTCTGAGATTATGCAAATAGAGGACTGTACCTGGAAGGTCAAAAAAAATAAATCAATATATCAGTCCTCTTGATACAAGCAGTAGGAATCACAGGACTGGTGATACTGAACTCACTTTGGGAAAATACCAGACAAATTTGGGCATCATCCTACACCAGTCCAAACTTCAAAATGATGACAAGGCTCATTTACTACTGTATAAACCCATTCACATTTTTGTCTTTTCTCACATGAAAACCAGCATCTATCTGCTGTGGAAATAACCAATCCCACATGGCACTATGCCCCCCTACCCTCATGTCCCCTCATCACTGTTATGCTGAGAATCTATCACAGAGCCTCCTTTTTATCTTTTGGGGTTCTTGGATCTATATGCAAAATAGAAACATTATGGCACAAAGTATATCTCTATTCAAAGATTTAAGAGACTAAGAGACTCCTATTTGTTCCCTACACCCTTTCCTATACGTGACTATCCCCATAGGTGCTTTCTAGTCTTCCTGTTCTCATAGAAATTGCTAATGTGAGGAGGCAAACACATCTTTATTTGTTTCTGGTGAAGACAACCCATTGAGCACCTGTATTTCACTCAACACCATGCAGTGCATGAATGCAAAGGAAGAAATTATTACATTCTAATAAACCTTAAGATCTAGCAGCTAGAAATACAGGTTCATATAAAATCAAGAGGTATATTATACTCTCAGACTCTCAGTGCCATGGGAATTTATAAAATAACAAAAGATGACAATGTCTAGAGTAAATCAAGGACGTATCTAAGAAATAAACAATCTAGTTTGGTGACTCAGAAGGACATTAGGCTTTGAGTTGGAGGAAGTGAGTGTGGTCAGCCATTTCCCCTGGTGTGAGGAGCACAACAATCTCCAGATCTGAGCTCAGGGGCCTGCAGAGAATTCCAAAAGAGATCTCTGGAAACCTCTTCTACACATGAACACATCATGGTGTGGTCTAGGCATGGGCTATGGTCATTGTAAATAATGCATACACTATTCAAATGGCACTGTAATAATTTATAATTTAATAAATTAATAATAGTTTATAATTTCATCCATAGTCGTAACTACACTGTGAACATTGTAAGGGAACTATTATTATATCAACTTCTAAGACAGAGGTTCAGAAATATTTTTTGCTAATGTAAAACAATTATATAATAGAGTTTAAACCAAGATTTTTCTGAAATCAATGGTAGTTACACACCCCAGTATTTCTTAAACTTGAGAAATACATATACTTCTAGGAAAAAAATTTCTCCAAGAACTCATGGGAGGAAGTTTGATTATTTTTGTTATTTACTAATAAATTATAATATAATGCATAATTATATTTTTATTATAAATATTCTTAAATTGACTCAAAGGTGATATCAGATAAACCCGTTATGCTTATAGCTCAAACAGAATTTTATAACCTAAGTTACAAAATAAACACAAGTAAAGCTATAAAATTATTTACATTCTCAATAAAGTTAATTTAATGCTTTAGATGATGCTTTGCTGACTCCATCACAGCTCACAAAGTGTGCTGCTAGCTTGACATATTTCTTGAATTCAGCATCCCTCCTCCACAGTGTGCAAAGTGAAGACAATCCTCCCTCCACTTTCTCAGTATGTCAGCTACTGCAAACTCTTTCCCTGCTCCAACCACCTGTAGCAAGTGAATCATTTATGAATGACGCCTTTGCACCTTGAAATCAACTTGATTATAAACACAGAGACTGAAAATAATGCAGCACCCTGTTATAAGAAGTCCATCGATAGTCAAGATATGTTTGATTTTTTTTTAAAGATCATCATCTCACTTAAAAAACAAGATTTGTAAATACTTACAGGTGCCTCTAGAACCCATGCTCTATGTGAAACTCTTAGGTTTCCTTAAGTCCCAGGTTTTAAGGACATTGATTCCAGATTCCTTGGTTATTCCCAAAAGGTTTGTTGCCCCTTGGAAACTTCTATAGCATGAACAACGCACATGCCCTTGGCTCACAATACAATACTAATTATTAACGTAGCATTTTATAGCTTACAAAGCAGTCAACCACATTCTTAACCTCATCCTTTTAAAAACCCTATAAAGTAGGTATAATGATTACCGTTTTACAAATGAAGTTACTGAGACTCTGAAAGGTTAACTCATCCAAACTCATGAAGCTAAACTGCAGAGATCCGTATTTGGACCAAGTAGTCCAGTGTCTAGCCCAATATACAGTGTGGTTTCTTTTTGATCTCTATATAATCTATTAGAGTTTTAGTTCCAGAAAAGATGTTCTTTACAACCCACATGAAATCAGAATGACTACTGTCCTCAAAAGTCCTATGATGAAAATATATTCCTGCTAACACCATTGAATTGCAAACTTCCCAACAATCCTGGCCTTGTTTACAGGAGCTGGATCATTAAGCTACCTCAGATAGCTTTGGGAAGAACTAGAAGAAAATAAATGCATAGCCTGCTTTTGACTTCATACTTGGTCTTGATCAGAGAAAGGACACAGAAGAATAAGGGAATTTTGATGTCTCTTCCTGCTAGGTACCCTGTTAAAAGCTTAATAACTGTCGAGTCATCAAATGTCTATAAACACAGCTATCTGTGTTTCTTTCCATATGCAAGGTAGTTACTATTGTTGTGATATCCCTATCCACCGGTCCTGTATCATTATTTACATTTAAATTTTAGTTGGTTAAAATTAACTGAATTTCCTTTGTCACATTTGCCAGATTTCAAGTTCTGTATAGCCTCATGTGGCTAGTGACTTCCATATTGGACAGCATGGACATAGAACTTTTCTAGAATCATAGAAAGTTCTACTGGACACCACCATCCTATATGCTACCTTATGCAAATAATTCTCACAAACATCACATATGTTCTGACTTCCAGAAACGTGGGCTTTTGCCATTGGGCCTCTTGACAGTTATGCTTTGGAGTTTGGGGGGGGGGCGCGGGGGGGGGCACTACTACTATACTCAGTAAGCAGGACTGGGAAGAATCAGACGACTGAAAAAAACTCACACACCACAGTTGGCAGCCACCCCACAGCCAAGCTATATATTGTCTCCTCTCTGCGGGGCATGATGAGTTCTCCAGAATACTTCCATTCCCACTTAGCATACACAGCCTCCTGCCTGTCCAGCTCAGCCTTGTTTACATGAGTTGGACCATTAAGCTACCTCAGATAGCTTTGGGAAGAGCTGGAAGAAAATAAATGCACAGCCTGTTTTTGACTTCATACTTGGCCTTGATCAGATGGCCTCTGTATAAACATGAGTCTGTGATCATTTATTTCTGGGGCTCAGAGAATGAGAAGAAACAAATTTTGAAACAAAGTTGTATTATGATAAGGTCCTGTCCACATTGAAGACCATCTATCTCAAAGTTCCATGGTGAAATTTCTCACATCTGTTAAGTATGATTTTCTGGGTTATAGCTCATACTCTATAAGCCCAGGCTCAGAATGTCAGCAGGGAATCAGTAACTGCATAACTTCCTGAACTCTCCTTCATTCTTTTATTCTTCTCACTTCCTGTCATGGATCCCAAGAAGAATTCAGGAGATGTTGGGACGTCTTTGTCAGCCCTTAGTGGTCCCCTCCCTCAATCTCCCCTGTGATCCTTCCCTCTGTACTTTTCAGAAGACAATAAGAGGGAAAAGCTTCGCCAAACACTATTTTGAATAAGAGACAGAGACAAACTGACATGGATAGATACCCTCCCAGAAACGAGCATGGCTTGGGTTTAGAGTCGAGAGCTGCAGAGTCCAATAGACATATAATGGCAGCCACATATGCATTTGTGGATTTTCCAGGAGCCGCATTTAAAAAACAAAAGAAAACACAAAAAAAATCACTTTTAATAATACATTTTATTTAGCCCAATAAATCCAAAATGTTATTGTTTTGACATGTAATCGGTGTTTTTAAAATCCAAATGAGATAGTTTATATCTTTATGATTCTTATTGTCTTCAAAATTGGGCATGTGTTTCATGCGCACAGCTCATCCCAGGTTGGATTAACCTCCCTCAAGAGCTGGAAAGCTACACATAGAAAATGGCTACTGTCCTAGACATCACATGTCCCCAGGAATCTGTCTGTGAGGGGATTGTGTTCTCAGAGGACAATCTAGTTTAGTGAATTATATTTTGAAATTGATTTTCTATCCAACTGAATCTCATTTGGTAGTCTGACCCATTTCCAACATCTATAGGCTCTTTGGTAATTTATCACCATCTCAATGGTTTGGAAATATCTCCCAATGACCAAAACTATGTTAAGTAAGGACCAACTCTCAGTCCAACCTCCACTCAATATACAGCTCCTCCAAAATGAAGCACCACTCCCTCTCTGTCAAGTCATTTTAGTTCATCTCTAATTCATGAATTGTGTTCTACTCCCAATCAATTTTCATTCCTAGTTCTGCAAGAAAAATACTGTGAATTGCCACAGAAAACAACAGCATTTTATACTTATCTCTCTTCTCAAGGATCAGAGCTTGGGACAGATTCCAATCCGCTGCTTCTGACTACAAACCCATTTGGAAGGAAGGTGAGAAAAATACAAATATAAGGAGGAATAGGAGTTGAATTGTCTTTTTGTTTAACCCCAGGCTGTTTCTTAGGAGAGCAGGATATGCTTTGTTTTAGTCGTTGATGAGAGACAGCCTTGTTTCACAGTCTTTCTCAATTCCAGTGCCATGAAAGGAAATCATTCACTGGTAATTCCCTCGAAGAGTTGGTAGAAGGATCAAGTCTTTTAAATTTGGTTTAAATACAGTTCAACAGAAATGAACTGCTCAGATGCCCCATCCCTGACACAAAGAAGTCGAGAGTAGATAAAAGTGTTCAAAGAAGCCGGTTTTTAATGGTGTTTACTTTTGAAACCTTTTATCACCCACATACTCTTATCTACCCCCTCTTTACCCAGATTTTTCCTTTTGGTGGGAAACGGGTTCTATTTTCAGTGGATCACTGGTAGATTGGTCCAGAAAAGGTGTATCTTGACCCAGATGCCAGGACTCAGTTTCTTCAGTGGACACATATTGCCTGGGGGCTTCCCAGCACATGGGGTTGAAAGAGCCTGGGGTCCTCTGTATCAGGCTATCACATTCGGACTTTGAATATATCACACAAAAAAAGGGAGACTTGAATCCCTGCCCAGAGAATAAAATCTGAGATGCCTTGGTTCCGTTGGTGCCTGGAACTTTTACCTGCATAGACTTTAGTTCCTGCCCGTTCCCTAGAAAACTTGTCCTCCACAACCAGTCCAGCCTCATTGATCCCTTTGTGCCCCAAGCCACTTCACCACAGCTAAACCCACCCTAACACCTCACCCAGACCCGATATCTCTTCCTGAAAACCTGCATCCTGTGTCTTCATCTCCTTATAACCTTTTAATGTAAACATTGTATCCCCATTTTACTGTATGTTCCTAAGGGCAGAGACAAGGTTTAGTCACCCTTGAGCCTCACCATCGAGGCTGGTACCATGTCTCATTCATAAATTGCCTTGAATGAATGAATATTTATGAAAATGACAAGGAGAAATGCTACAAGGGTGGCTTCGTACCTGACTCATTCTCATCATCTACCACACACCCTGAAGCACAAAATCCTGCCTGGCACTATCATGAGGAGTGTGTTTCTTGGAGTCACAGGGTCTGCTCAAAATGTTAGATGCAAAGCCAGGTCAAGGGTTTTGGGGTGTGTGTGTTTTTTGGTTTCTGTTTTGTTCTGTTTTGTTTAAACTCACATTCATGACCAAGATGCAAGTTATTCACCTCTGGTCTGCAATAAGGGAATGGAAGGGAAGGACAGAGGAAGTGAAGGTGGAGAAGAGGATGACATCTATTCACTCAAGTGAGCACACACATACACAGAAAGAGAGAGAGAGAGAGAGAGAGACAGAGAGAGACAGAGAGAGACAAAGAGAGACAGAGAGACAGAGAGAGAGAGAGAGACAGAGAGAGAGGATGGATGGAGAGAACAGAGGCTTACACATTCATCCATAATACAAAGCCAGGAACATATCTCCCAGGAGATGCCTCGGATTGTTAACCAGTCTCTGTGAGGAAGCTGAAGCTGCCCAGGCTTCTGTAACTCAGGACATTAAAGTAGTCATGAGGCTCAGCATAGTCATTTTCCCTCTGCACACTGCAGAGGACAGCAGGGGTAGCTCCTGCCAGTACATAGTTTCCAGGGGATGAGGAGATGCTGGGGCTCCACTCCTGCTGTGCAGGGGGTGATCTCCTGAGGTCACTTTCCACCGAAGGGATTCTGAAAGATGTCTTCTAGAAACAAACAAATTAAAAAGTGAGTATATGGAAATGATATTCTAAAATGTCCACCTGCTAAGTGTGCATCACTGGCTGATGATGGCAAGTTTAGACTCATCTTGTCCCGAAGAAACCATCATATTCCCTCCCCAACAAACTGCTCCTGCCCCTACATTTTTTCTTCTGATTTATGGCACCAGAAACCTGGAAGCTAATGCTGAACTCGAATCATCCATAAAACCCATCCAACTTGATTCCATTTCTGCTTCTGGTCTTCTCTGCCAACTGCACTTCATACCTTCCTGACTCTAGACTCCCTATTACTTCTAACCCAACTTCACACAGCCACCAGCAGTAATATTGTGAACATGAAAATTGGATCCATCCATACGTCTGTGTAAGACTCTTCAATAGCACCCACTGCCTACAGCAGGGGTGCTTCACCTGGCATGCACAGTTGGACTTTAGGGCGTTTGCAAATACCCTTAAATTGCATTAAAAAGTTTATTTTAGGGGACTGGGGGTGGTGGCTCAGTGGTAGAGCACTTGCCTTGCATGTGTGAGGTGCTGGGTTTGATTCTCAGCACCACATATAAACAAATAAATAAATAAAGGTCCATCTCAGCACCACATGTAAACAAATAAATAAATAAAGGTCCATCAACAACTAATAAAACATTTTTAAAAGTTTATTTTAAGATGCATTCTTTGGGGAAGAATATCCATAATTTCAAACCTTCCCCACTGGAGACTGATTCCTCCAAAACACCTTTGTGACTTGGTCACACCCACCTTTCCAGCTTCTTCTCCTGCCTCATACCCCAATTCCTGGGGTCTAGGTGCCAGAGAGCCACCACTTATTAAGAATCTTCTTTGAGCCCCACTTGGACTAGGTCATGCATGGAACTCAGAAACCACTCTATCGTGTCTACTTTGGGATGCACTGAAAGGACAAGGGAAAGCTCTGTGCCTCAGCATGAATCCTGCACTGACCCTGCTTAGTCTGATTCCAGGCCATGCTTTCTCCTCAGCCAAACGGCTTCTCCTCTCACAGCTGCACAGGGCCAGACACTCTTTCTTGCCTCTCGATTTTGTGTACCCTGTGCCCACTGTGCATTCCCAGGTAGTTCTATTTATTCTCCCCAACTCAGCTCCGCAGCCATGTTGTCAAGAAGCCTTCTCTGACCCGCTTCATCCCGTGAGCTGGAATATGGTGTTCTCTCTTGTAACATTCAATACTCTCTCAGATTTATCTATTTATCCTTCTATCTTCTCCATGTTCCAAAATGTGACGTCACTGAAGGAAGGGTCTGGCTCTATTCTTGGCAACCTCAGAGCCCCTAACAAATGCTTGATATTTGTCTTAGGGACTGAAATGCAGATGCAGGCCCCGGGCACATACATGTACACACATACACACACACACACACACACACACACACACTTCTACAGTCTCATATCTAAAAGAACCCGATTTTCTAAATCAAAGCAGAGTCTCATTACCAGACAACTACAATTATACTTATGGACACTAGGGCAGAACAGTGACATTTGTTTAGTAAAATCGGGGATGTGAAGTCAGCCATTACCTCCATGTGAGAGCATCATAGATGAAGGTTGTGTTAAGACAAGGAAATTGAAGACTAGCAGGCACAAGTGGATGACAAAAGAAATGCTTATTGACATCTCAGTGCAAAGTTGACACCCCCTCGGCCTTATTGAAGAGTGCTGTAATGCAGGTCACCGACCCCACCATATGTCTGAATGACAGGATCACAAAGAGCCACACAGACTTGGAAAATAACAGCAACAAATGCACACCGAATTTCCTTCTGCCCACAACCACTGTTTCCAAGGAGGGAAATACTGTCCCAGGCATCATCTAGTGTCAAGCCCAGCAGGGCACAAATATAGGCTGCGAGGCTGAGAGGGAGGGTAAAGGCTGTGGGGATGGGCACAGTGAACAAATGTCAAAAATCAGGGATGGAGGGAGGGTGGGCTGGGGTTGCAGCTCAGTGGTGGAGCATGTGCCTCCCACACACATGTGAGGCACTGGGTTCGATCCTCAGCACCACATAAAAATAAATAAATAAAATAAAGGGAAAAAATAATGAGGGATGGTGACTCACTGCAGGCCTGAAGGAGTTGGACCTAGAGACGCCATAGTCTCAGAAGCACAAAGACACATCAGTGATCACTCCTTTCCAGTAGAAGTTGCTAAACCTTAACATAAATATGAAGAAGATGGTTATCAGTGCTCATGATGTATGTAAAAGAACTACTACATCCCTTGATGCAATCCAATCCATTTTAAAAATATGAACCCTTAATTCTTTCTCAAAGAATTAATGATGACCTTTTATGCTTATGTGTTCTTGGTAAGAATGGCCACCCTTGCCTTTTGATCTTAAAACTATTTTGAGTTCCAGAGTCCTCTGAGAAATGCAAATATTCCTGAGCTGGGTCCCTCAGCTGTTCCATTTCCATTCTGTCCTCTGTGAGGGATCTATAATTACAATTGGTATAAAAAATAGGTCTGGGATTAATGCATTGATGTTGTCCTAGAGGACCACAGGGAGCTAGAGAGATGGCAGCTGAGTCCCTCTAGGACAAACACTGGCCTCGAGGAGAATGTGAGAGTGAACACCTTGGTTGGCTGAGCCATTGCACAGGATCTGGACATATATACCTTTCTTTGCTCTCACTCCCCAGGGGGCACTTTTCCCAGTATCTGCTAGCCTAAAACATTTATTCATATTAAATCCATAGACTGTAAACAGTTTGAAACACAAGGTATTATGAAGTACTGTGGTAAATAAAATTTATAAAAATTATAAGAACCTAATAAATAATGGTTACTAATATTTGCCAGTAAAAAAATGCCAAATGCCTTATTAAATGAATTGTTTGACTAAAGTTTTCCCACATCTTTATAAGGGAAAGCCATAATTATCCAGATTTTACAGATGAGGCTTAGTAGTGGCTCAGCTACTGAAGTTACTGAAGAGCTGGGACCCAAACCTAGTTCTGCCTGATTCCAAAGACTAGGATCCCAAAGAGTGCAACCTGCTGGCTTCTAGGGTCTGCAGGAAATGTCGTTGATGTCATGCTCAGATTCCTACATCTGAATGGTTCTTCCATTCCCCAGAAACTGGGAGCATTGGGCTGTGAGCTGCCTCTTCTCTGGTGAGTTGCTCTTGGCCTTTCCTGGTGAGCAGTCAGTGGTCATTGGCTGAAGCAGGTTTTCAAAAGGCCAGCTCCTTCCTTCAATGGGCAACCAATTTTGTATATAATTCTTGCTTCAGTCAAGTCTCAAGCTGAGGTCACATTCATGCTGAGCTTTCTTCCCTTACCCTGTATTGTTACCTTCACTACCCTTCATCTGAGGGCCCATCCCAGTAAATCATTCTTCCCAGTTGCTCCTGAGAAGGATGCTGCAAGGTAGCCATAGGGAGGGGACTGGGGAGGGTATACTTCCTGGTGAAGGCAATGCTGACTCCAAGACTTGTGAAGAAATGGGGTGAGACCCAGACGGAAGGGGACTATGAGCTGGTGCACTAGCTCTGGTATTTGAGAAGTATGGGGTGAACAGAAATTCTTAGGACTCTGGGAGTGACTGGATCTTGATAAGGTCCTCTGATACACTGAACAGAGAAAGTGACAGGCTCAGACACATCACCAACTTCCAACCAAGTGTGGAAGTCAAAGCTCTTCCTTGGCAGCATCTAAAGAGACACTCGTCTTCAGCAGCTGAAGACTAGGCCCAGGAGTTAATTGTTAAGAGTGACAGAACCTCAAAGGACTCACAGACTGGGCAATGATTTCATGCCAAAACCAAGGTCTTAATAGGAAAGGAGGAGACTCTGAGTCCTGGGAGGTAGATCTCTGGGTAGGTGCAGTGAGAGCTTTGAAACACCTGCTTCACTTGCACCACCAGGAGCTACAGAAGGGGGTCCCCTTTTTCCTGATTGAATATAATCCCTGCTCGGATCTGCCTCCACCTCCACCATCAGACAGGGTAAAATGTTGGTCTACACTCATGGTGGAAGTGATGGTTCTGCTAAGGAAAGGGAAAGGTTATACAGAAAAGGACTTGGCTTCAATGTACTACTAGCAGGAACTAGGAGATTTTTGCCTGGGAGTGGATCCCAAAGGTGAGGGACCTGAGGTGGGTGAGAATATGGACTAGATAAAGGCTAATTTGCCAATATGGGCACATATCTCATGACACAAGATTTAACATCTTCACAAGGGCCACAAGAGAAAAGTAAGAGCATACTGTTTTCAATGGAGATGCTAACACTGCTCCAGCAGACAGTGCAAGAAGAAAACAAAATGCTCAGAAAAAGGAGAATGGTACAATGAACCTACCAAACTCAAGATGGAGGAAGCTAAAATCCCTGGGTCACATCTGGCCCACTGTTGGTTTTTGTACAGTCCACAAGCAAAAAATTGTATTTACATTTTCAAGTGATTAGGGAGAGAAAAAAAAGAATAAGTAATGTTTCATGACACATGAAAATTGCAGGGAATTTAAATTTTAGTGTTTATAAATAAGGGTGTATTGGAACAAAGCCATATTCATTCATTTAAATATTATCTATAGTGCTTCCACACTACAATGGCAGAGTTGGATTTTTTGCAAGAGACCATATGGCCCACAAAGCCTAATTTACTATCTGGCCTTTTACAGAGAAACTTTGCCAATTCCTGTAGTAAGTAATTTCAAAAATCCAAGAGTTGATTCTGTTGGATCTCCTAGGGCAGATCCAGGGAGCACTTCTTGTCCTAAGGTGGGAATGGATGTGCCAGGGAGGGCCATACTAGCATCACTGAGAAGTCCACGATCTCTCTCCTCGACAGGCAGGGGCTGAAGTAGGAGATGCTTTGCAGAACTGGATCCCTAATAGCAATGGGATGCGGACACCCCAAAATAAGAAGGTGCAGATGGCAGCACTTTAGAAACGAACTGGGTGTAATTACTGCAGGGGGAGCCAAAGAAGCCTGTTTCAGGGGATATTAAGATGGATAACGGAGCACAGTATTCCCAGGAGAAATGTAGATGGGCAGCCAACAAGAGCATTGCTTAGATATTTAATCAAAGAACATTAAGAATATACAAGAGAAGGCTGACGTCAGTCAGCCCTGAGGAAAGTTTAGATCCCTTGCCCAGTTTCCAGCTATCTAATCAGTATTGGTATAGATAAGGTCCACCTGTCCTTGAGCTCTGGTCTCCAACCTTCTCCACCCTCTTCTGTGCCCTAAGAAAACTGCCCTACATATACTGCATAAGTGGGTTCTCTTGGCCTCCATCTTAAGTTTGGGTTCAGTCAATGTTGAACAGTAGGGAGATGGAAGAAAAGAGATTGAGGTAGTGGTTTCTATTCCCTGCATTCTCTCTGCAGGGTGGCCTTGGACTGGTTGTGACACTCAATTACTGATTATAGCATTTCTCAAGGCAGCCCTTCCATATAACTCTCTGTCCAAGTTCCAGTAGTGCCCTATGATCTCCCCTAAAGTATAAGAGGTGGTTACAACACACTGCTACATCCCCCTTTATAGTTTCCTTTGTAAGTCCCCTTAATAAGTGTTTTAGTGAGCTCTTTCACTGCTGTGACTAAAAGTCCTGACAAGAACAATTTTAGAAGAGGAAAAGTTTATTTGAGGGCTCAGTGTCAGAGGTCTCAGTCCATAGACCAAGCTCCATTCCTTGGGGCTCGAGGTGAGGCAGAACATCATAGCAGAAGAGTGTGGTGGAGGGAAGTGGCTCACATAACGATCAGGAAGCAGAGAGAGCGAGACTAAGCTCAGCTCACCAAATACATACCCAAAGGCTTTCCCCCACTGATGCACCTCTTCCAGCCACACCCTACATGCTTTTGATTACCACTCAGTTAATCCCATCAGGGGATTGGCTCTCATGACCCAATCATTTCATCTCTCAGTGTTCTTGCATTGTCTCACACATAAGCTTTTGGGGGACACTTCCCATCCAAATCACAACAATAAGCGTCCTCGAACAACCCAATTTCAAACTATGTGTTCCATGGGGAAGCTTGAATAATGCATGCAAAAAATGTTTTGAATGAGGAGAGAGAGAGCATTGGAGACTACAGTCAACACACAGGACAAAAGCAGAGAGGACCTGAACTAAAGAGGAAGCAGTAGAAACGTCAAAAAGCAGGCTGGGAAGTAAAACACTGCAGACAGGGAACACCGGGACTTGATAGATACTGTCTTTGCACATTTTCTTATTTCTCGATCTCCATGTTGACCAAAGTTAATCTGGGTGCCTGGCATGAAAATGAACCAGCCTTGAATACTTAACAGAAAAAAAACGTGTTCCATTGCCTCTGAAGAGGCTTTAATCCTTCCATTCCAGAGCTGCAGAATGCTGGTGACAGCAGAGGACATCTGTTCACCAGCCACCATAGCAGCTCCCTTCCCAGCTTGCAGATCAATGTCGTGTTTCCTCCTCTCCCACCAGCCTATCACTCCTCTCGTTCTCACTTTCCCTTAGAGGTTTCATTTCTTGACCATGTCAGTTGTGACACCTGTGACATAAATGAAAATACTATAGATTGTGGGCTTCCTTGTTAGTACCAGGCACATCTCAGCCCCCACTGGGTCCCCCACAGTCTGGCTGACCAGCTCTGGTGAATGATTAAATATACATGGCATCATCCCTGTGAACCAGGCAGATCAGTAACCTCAAAGCTTGTCTTATAACCACAAAGAGAGGGTTTGAATTGTGACACAATAGAGATTTTTGCAAACAAATTAATGTACCAAGAAATCAACTGTAATATAAAGCCTCCTGTAATTTACACAGGGAAATCACCATGGTGTGAGCTTTTCCTACCTTTGAAGAATCTTTAGTTCCTAAAGGACCAAATTAGCAAGGTCCCTACAGGTGCCTTTGAACTGTTGGACCTGTGACTAGGGAAGACCTGGGCAATTTGAACCTCTCTGAGGATGCATGACTTTGGCTCTGCCACCAAAATATCTTTCTGCATCCTCATTTCAATCTCTTCTTGGTCAGGTAAGATTCGGGTGAGGAGTCCTGGGCTCTCATCATTTATGAATCAGGTTGAAGACAACATATGTCAAATAGAACATGTAATTTTTTATATTATACCCTTGATATTGGTGGTAGATTGAGAAAAACAGAGTAGGTTTATGAAAACTGTCAGAATTTAAGATGTTAAATATTAAGCTAAAAGTCCAAGATGAGTCCCTGATAACAGATATTAATATGCAGGAAAAAGTGTAATCTCATCAGTAGCATTAATAACAGTAGAAAAACATATACAATGAGGTCAAGGCAAGGATATAAAATTAAGACTGTTTAAAATGCAAAATACCTTGAGGTCTAAGCTAGAGAATATTATAATGATACTTTCTTATTAAGCAATTCTTATTTATGTAATTCATCCAAAATCTGAGACCTGGGGAGAAAATCAAGTGTGTGGTCTTCAAAAGATCAACATGAGTAAAAGCAAAATAAAACAAAAATTCAACTAGAAGTTAAATTAGAAAAAAAGAGAAAAATTAGAGGGTGGTTCTTTTCTGGGAGAGAGAGAGAGAGAAAGAACGAACTCACAACAGGAAAACAAAATGGAACCAGAGACTAAGGACACAAAGTTTGACCAAATTCCTCTCTCACTGGGATTAGCGAAGACCTAGTCAGATGGAGGGAAAGTGGCTGGTTAGGAATTAGGAACTGAGGGGCTGCAGTGACTCCTGTGAGGATCTTGGCCCCAAAGACCCCAAGGCATAACAAAGGTGAGCCGGCTGAATCTGCCTGCTTGTAGGAGTCAAGTTTCAAATGCAAATGTGAAACATGACATCCTAAAGAGGAGTTCTGCCTCTGGTGGACCTCGGTTGACTGTGTTGCTTTGAACCAAACCTTCTCCTGAGAAAAACTAGAAAAGATCAACGAAATATTAGAAACATCTGCTTGAAGAAATTAGAGATCTGAAAGATCAATGAGGAATCTAGGGGTGAAAGAAGAAACCCAGAGAGACAGATGGTGAGAATGTGGGGACATTTTCCCCTGGAGAGAATTGTCTGAAAGTTATAGCTGAGAGGCAGATAAGCTGCAGAGAGCTTCTGACAAGAGGGACAAAAGTTGGGTTCCGAAACCTCCTTGGAAGGGAGGACTTTGGAAAATATTATGGGTTTTTAAGTGGATCCCAAAGGACCAAGAGCAAGAGAGTAGCCGAAATTGAAATCCAGCACAAAAGCCCCTCAACATTGATTTAATTAGGGTGACCCGGGATTGTTAGTGCCTCTAGACCTGCCACCCACCAGGTACAAAGGGAATAGTCCCTGGAGGAAGATGATATTACCAGAGCCTCGAATTATTGCTATCGTTTTTCATGTAGAATTCACCACCCTTAATGAAAAGTACTAGTTAAGAAGATAAGTTATGACCCATAAACAAGTAAAAATAGGCAATAGAAAAAGACTAAAGGAGGATCCGATTAATAAAATGATCAGGCACAAGCTTCAAAATAATTGATTAATATTTTCAAATAATTTAAAAGACAAGATTGGGAATTTTGACAGACTATGAACTATTTAAACAAAGAATAGATACATCAGAAGAGATACTTAGGAACCTGGAAGGTATGTCAGAAGAAAACATCTACTATAAAATATAACGAGACAAATGGATGGAAAATACAAAAAAAAAAAAAAAAAAAAGAGAGAGAGAGAGACTCAGAGTAGTGTAGGAGAAAAGTGAAAATGTCTAAAAATACCTGTCATTAGAGCTCCAGAAGCAGAAGAAAGCAAGATTGGAGAAGGAAGATAGGAAGAACTAATGGCCAGGATTGTTCTAAAACTGACAAAAACCATCAAAACACAGATTGAAAAGGCACTCCACCCCAGCTCCAAACAATAAATACAAAGATGACTACACCTAATTATATCATGGTACAATTGCTGAAGAAAGACAAGGGAAATTTAAAAGAACCAAAAGGAAAGAAAAAAAAAAGACATTTTCAAAGTATCAAAAACAAGACCTGGTTTCTCAACAAAAATATAGGAAGCTAGACAATGGAATAATATTTTCCATGTCCTAAAAGAAAATAATCGCCAACATAGAATTCTATACCTGGCAAAACAAATGTATTATTTTTACATTCGGAGGAAAAATATTTTTAGACAAACAAAAACCAAAATAACTCCTCACCCACAGACCTGCAGTAAAGGAAATACTGCAGGACTTACTTCAGGCACAAGGAAAATGATCCTAGTTACAACACAGGACATACAGGACAGAGTAAAGAGCAACAGAAAGGGTGGATCTAAATGAATATCGACTCATAAAACAATAAAACCCATTTCTTTGGGGATTTAAAATGTAGACAAAACTGCAGGGTGTGGTGACATATACCTATAATCACAGCGACTCCAGAGGTTGAGGCAAGAGGATCACAAGTTCAAAGCCAGAATCAGCAACTGCCTCAAAATTAAACATTTTTTTTTTTTAAAAAAAAAGGGTTGGGGATGTGGCTGAATGATTAAGCAACCCTGGATTCAATCCTCAATACAAAAAAAAAATGTACAGATAATTTAAAGGCATAGTAATAACAGCAATAAGTTGGAGAAGGGGGGAGATAAAAAGAGTTAACATGCTCTAAGATTCTTGTATAACCTAGGAGATGATAAAAGCACTAATTTATTAGTACTAATAGAGATATTAATTAGTCAGGGGTACATAGCTAACAAATAGGTTTTTTTCCCACTATTTCAACTTTTTTCTTTTTTAAATTAAATTATTTTTTATTCTAATTTGTTATACAATGATGGCAGAATGCAATTCATTTCATATTACACATATAGAGCACAATTTTTCAAGTCCCTGATTGTACACAAACTATTTTTCCCACCATTCATATTTTCATCAATGTACTTAGAGTAATGATGTCTAACTTATCATTCCTACCCCCTTGCCCCTTCCTTTCCTCTCCCTCCCCTTTGTCCTATCTAAAGTTCTCCCATTCCTCCCATGACCCCCCACCACCACCCCACCCCTCCTACTCCCCACCCCCGCTCCACCAGCCCTGGATGGCCATTGTTAGTGAGCATCCTCATATCTAAGAAAATACGCGGCTTTTGGTTTTTTGGGATTGACTTGCTTCACTTAGCATTATATACTCCAACTCCATCTATTTACCTGCAAATGCCATGATTTTATTCTCTTTCAATGCTGAGTTCCATTGTGTATATATACCAAAGTTTCCCTATTCATTCATCTACTGAAGGACATCTAGGTTGGTTCTACATTTTAGCTGTTGTGAATTGTGCGTCTATAAACACTGATAAGGCTGTATCCCTGTAGTTTGCTGTTTTTAAGTCCTTTGGGTATAAACGGAGGAGTGGGATAACTGGGTTGAATGTTGGTTCCGTTCCAAGTTTTCCAAGGAATCTCCATACTATTTTCCATGAAGATGTGGGGGGAAAGGCACACTCATACATTGCTGGTAGGACTACAAATAGTTTTTTTTTTTTTAATAATAAAGAAAACTATTTTGAATTAAAGAGAACCTTAATTCAAAAGATGACAGGTAGAATGGGGGGAAGGCAAACATGAAGAAAAGATGGTAGGTATAAATCCACACACATCAGTAACAACAGCACCAAGTACATAGTCCAGAGGGAGTAATTTTGGACTACAGAGATGAGTTATTAACTGACTACAACCATCCTTGGAGGAAGAGTGGGTCAGAATCTAGGAAGAAGCTCTGGGATAAAGAAGGAAAACAGTTTGGGAACACAGGCTGCATTCCCCAAAAAGTTTGTGTAGTGAACTGAATAAAGGAGAGTTGGGCTACCAGAAGAACCCAAGAGATCAGCCAGACCAGGGAGTGAGGACTCCCCTGCTCATTCCAAGCAAGAGCTTCCAGTTTGTAACAGCAAGGACACTGACATGGTTCTTCACCATGACAAAGCTTTCACGTGACATACGCCACCCGTTCATCACAACTTTGTGATATAGAGCACACAGAATGACAAACCCCATTTTACATATGAAGAAGCGAAGACCTGGAAAAAACCATACACTCAGTGCCAAACTAGAAACTAGATCTCTCAATTCTCCCTCTATTACTCTTTCCACCACAAGACCTCTAACCTGAAGCAGCAGAGGATTTACAACCCATTGATCTTGCCGTGCATCTGTGGTCCCCAGATTTTTAGTGTTCATTTCCCATTCTACAGAAGTGCTGGGCTACTCAGCCCCAGCTAAGAGTTGTGAAAAATTAAATGAGCTACTATAAAGAAAGCCCTAGCACACAGTAGACATCCTCTAAGATGCATGAAACTTAGAGTAGATGAACTCCCAGAGTAGTGGCTTAAGGGTCAGGCAGGAACCAGCAACTGCAGACAGCAAGACAGGTAGGATTCGGTTCCACCTTCCAGGAGCTTCCAGCCTGGAAGAGGGACAAGGGAAGAACCTAAATGCATTCAAAGGCAGAACAATGCCAAGAAAAAGGTACAAGGGGCAACAGGGGAGGTCACATCTGGCTCTCTCTGTCTCTCTCTGGACAGAAAGGACTGAAAGCACCAGGTGGCAGGGACAGAGATGTTCTTGACTGAAGTGTGTAGCCAGAGTCATTACCTTTTTAGCCACTGCCACCATCCCGATGACTGCTATGCCGATGACCCCCAGCACTGCAAGCAATGGGACCTGGAACCCGACGCTGCGCTCTAGAGGGAGGACAAAATAGAGGTGAGTGGCAGAGACCCAAAGCGAAGCTGCCTTCCCAGGGAAACCTCAGCTTCAGGGCCCAGGGACACACAAGTGCCTTTCTCCAACCACAGGCCTGGAATCTTTAAGTCCAACTCTTTGGACAGCAAAGAGTCCACCTGGACTATCAGGAAATCAATGACTCATCTCCAAGTATGGTCATGCCTCCTGTATTTGAACCAGAGCAAGTTCTTCTTAGCACTCCTTTCCTCTATCCCACAAGATCATCTTCAGTAATCATGAAATGAAAGAATTAATACCATCAGAAGAAAATCCAAAAAGTGAGCAATTTCTTGCATTACACTTCATATACATAACCATATCATTAAAATCCATTTAATTAGAAATGCAATAAATTAATATCAAATTATGAAAAGAAAAGCCATGTGACTTTTCTCCTTAACCCTTATTTCCAGCTCAGCTGTGAAACTCTGGAGGGAGGAAGGCTCTGGAGCCTTATCCTTTGCTGTTTTACCAGCACCTGACACATAATAGATATGAAATATTTGTAGCATGAAGGAGAGTATGAACAAGCCAATCTCTTTAAGACATAAAATATAATGGAAAGAAAAAAGAGGCAAGAGGGAAGTTTTGAAGACATGAGTGGTATTTGATTTAAGGAGAATATGAGAGAACCCAAACAGTTGTCCTGATGCATGCTGTGCTATGGGTAGAAGAGTTTCCAGGCCACTTCATCCCTCTTCTACCTCCACCCCAGGACCTTAGGAAGGACCTAAGAGTCCAGGGCAGACTTGGAAAACAAGGGTCTAGCAGAGGCCTGGCCTTGCTACCTTCTAAGGTCTGAAATTGCTAGAATGGCTGCTAAGGTCTCCAATTCCCTAGGACAAGGGCAGTATCTGTCCAAAAGCCAAATGCCATGCTCCTCCCACTCTGAGGACTCAGTCTCCATAGGCCAAGCCAGGCATCACTGACCACAGCAATGAAGTTCACACAGTGGGAAAGAAGGCAGATAGGAACCAGATATCAGACACCCTGCAGGAGTCAGGGTGGGCTGCAGAGGGCTACCCACAGAGCCCAGATAAGATCTGTGCTCATAGCTGAGGTCAGAGCCAGCCTGGGGGACAGGATTGAGACTGGATTCTCTTCCATCTTGATGATAGAAGCAGAAGGTTAATACCACGGCCACGTTTAAGGGGAGGTTATGATAATGAATTTGTTTAGGTTTAGAGATATAATTAGGACCAGAAAGTATTTTGGATATTAAGAATATCACCTTCATTGGAAATTTCTGTTTGAAGTTAAAACTCCAATTCTTCCATTCACAGTCATATTCAATGATCAAAGACTTCAAGGTCTTTGGAACAGAAGCAGCCATAGAGCAAGCACCAGAACATGCAGCTGGAGCAGGGGTGGACTCTGAAAAAGGATACTTAAGACTCGTGCTTAGTATCAGGTGAGCTGTAGGGTTAGTTCTAGCTTTAAGGTTAGAAATAGCTTACATGTGGTAGTTACTAGAAACTTGGACTAAGGTTTGAGATTAGGGTCAGAAAAAAGTTAAGGTTTGGAGTTAGTGCGAGTAATTATAAAGGTCTTGCAATCCAGATAAGCAACTAAGCCCTTGAGAAACAGGAGGAAAACTACATGTGACCAGTGGTGGCCCTGAGGTCTGCCAGGGCAAAAAGAGTGGAAATGTGTGGTCCTTGGGCAGGAGTGGATCAGGGGTCCAATAGAATGTCTTCTGAATGCTCCTCCCCAGAAGGCCCATGAGATACAGGGAAGACACTTGCCCCTTCATTTCTCCATTTTCCCATGGAGAATAGCTGTGCCGCTGTGGCCAGGGACAAGTATGCTAGCTAGGAGCATCAGTCCCTGGACATGTTTTAGCCTATATTATATTTTCTCATGTTTTAGCCATGAGCAAACATAATATAGTTCCCCTGTGGGCTCCAGTTCCTGGGGCCTCCATGCCATGGGGGTAGGAGGTGATCTGTGTGGATCCCACCCTATCCCCAGTCCTGCAGTAGCTGATGAGCCCTTGGGCTTATGACAAAAGCCCAAAATGGTAAAGACCATCAGGTGGTTATGCTTGCTGGTCCTCTGCTCTGTTATTGTCTAGATCTCCTCTAACCACAAGGCAATAAATAGTATAATAACAAGTGTTTATTAAGTTAAGCTTATTATGTGCTCAGCACTGTTACAAGACCTGATTCATAACAGCTCATGAGATTGTTCACCACATTTTATGAATGAGAAAACTGAGAGAAAGCTAAATAATTTACCCATTCCAATATCAAACCCCAGTAATGTGATTCTGGAACCTAGGCACTTAACTACTCATGGCATTTGGCCTCAGTTGGGACCAGCCAAGAAGTGACATTTGAAAGGAAACTTTAAGGTAAACTTTCATTTTCTCAATATACACATACTTTGAAAACTCCTGAAAATTAATCCCCAACATAATCAATGTCAGAAAGTAGACATTCTGAGTTTGGAGGTCCATGGAAGTAGAACACCTGTGTTAACATCAGCTCTACCACTCTGTGCAACTAGATACAAGCCTAAGTTTTCACCCTCATCAAACAGTCAAATAAGAATCACATTCACAGTCAACGCTTACATGGTGCTTACCATGATCCAGGCACTGATGTAAGGATATTTTCTTGCAGTAGGTAATCCAATCCCACATTAGCACCTCATAAGGTCTTACATACATCCTTATTGCACAGATGAAAAAAAAAAAAAACGATGCTCAGAGGAGCTGAGTAATCTTGTCTGAGGTCAACAGCAAAGAAGAATTTGAATCCAGGCTGTCTGGTGTCAGAGTTTGAGCTCTGAACCACTCCCTATACTATCTCTCAGATAGGATAATAATCCTTTCCAACTTTGGGAGAAATGGTTTAAGCATCCAAGGGGGTAAGGACTGAAGGAATTTTGGAAACTCTGAAATGCAAAACCAATGCCAATTATTGTACAATAACTAGCTCTGATCTTTATAAACTTAAGGGCTAATTATAATGTGCATGATTGACACTAAATCAATAAATGAGCATATGACCTTACCAATCGCTCTTCCTTGTAATATAGATAAGCTCTGCTTCCCACTCAAGAGCAGTGGCTCTCAGTCCTAGCTGCAAATTGAATCACCAGGATGCTTAGGGATCACATCACATCCTTGTTTGCCCCTAGAGATTCTGATTTCATTGGTCTGTGTGAGGGCCCTGGTATCAGAATGCTTTAAAAACTCCACAAGTGATTCGAATGTGCTCCAGGACCGAGCTTTGCTCCCCAGACTGTGTCAGGATGGCATTTTCTATGCTGCTCCTGAGGAAATACCTGAGCTTCCTAGGACCTCCAGGAAGATGCTCCCCTTGTAAATCCCATCAGGGTAGGTGTGATAGATGCAGAAGTACTCCCCCGTGTCATTCGTGGTCAGTGAGCGGAAAGTGAGGCCAAAGTGAGGGCCCGGGGCCACCCGCTCACGGAAGGCCGGGTTGATGTACCACCCATATTCAGTATGACAAATGGCTAGAAGTTGGTCCCGCTGTTCCCAGTTGACTTGGGTCACTTCAGTCATGGTGAAGGAGAGATGACACTGTAAGATGACCGAGCCACCTTCCTCTGCAGAAATGTTCCCCTTCATCATTATTGTGCCTGTCGTAACTTTTAGGAAAGAGAAAAGGGGCACACGTAAGTTCCAGGTCACCCGTGGGCCTATAACCTCCCTATAGAAATTCCAAGGGGGCCAGAATTGGTTTTAGGAATGATCGTTTCTCCAGTCCATCCTGTCCCTCCTCTAAACAGACCACTATTGTTTCTGTTTTCATTTCGAGAGGCATTCCTCTTCCTCACTGTCAATTAAGTCTCCCAGCCCCAGCCCTTGGCTCCTTCCGGTCCTCTTGCCCTTTTTCATACGCCTCCATTCTGTCCAGCCTGGCTCCTTTCCTCCATCACCTCTACTTCCAGAGCTTTCTTCTGTCTCCCCACCTCTCCGCCCCCCCCCCCCCCCGCCCCCACTCACTTAGCGCCTTGTCAAATCTGCATTTCCTCCCCTGCATCCCTGAGGACCGGAGCCCAGAGACACCTCCCTTGTCCTTTCACACTCACTGCCCCGGTTGTATAATTAGCACTTTATTAAGGGCCTGGCTGAGGCTGTGAGACCTAGCACTTCGCCCTCTCAGGACATTCTGCCGTCTAGCCTCATGACCAGCTCTTTGATTATTTTCACATCCTTATTTTGTCTCCCCCAGAGACAGCACCACATCTTTGACTTTTCTGTGTACTCCAGCAGCCTGCTCCCGTGCTGGGTTCCTTTGAAGCAAAGCCTGGCTATTTCATTGATGGACATTGGGGGTTTCTGGAAAATCCTTTGGGGAAGCCAAGAAATTCAGGGGAAAGGAGACTTAGCCAGAAACTCTGCTTCTCCCAACCAAAACTATTCTCTCCAATGCTCACCACCCCCAGCATCCCAGGGCACCTCTCCAGTCTTAAAAGGTTCAGAAAGCAACATTAATTTGTTGGCACTACAGTTTTTAAAAAATATTTCTGTTCCCCCCTTCTCAGAAATATTTGTCTAAGGTTTTTGGTCTATAAGAAATCAATTTAACAAAAAATTACGTCTGTAATGGTCAATACTTCTGGAATCTATGAGGAAGATATTATTGATCCATAGGAAACTACTACCAACAACCTGGAAGATTCCTCAAAAATAGAAAAAGAAGCAGGAGAGAGCTTCTAAAAGCAAATTGCTTATTCTTCCTTTTTGCCCTCCTTCTTACTCCCCTCTCCTTCTCCTGCCTCCGTTCTAATGCTGGCTGGTTGCAACCCCCCACCCTGAAGATCCACAGCCCTGAGGCTCAGCCATCCAATACAGGTGCATCTCATTCTCAAAGGTCTTTTCTCACTCGAAAGTGAGAACACAGGACTCTGAGAACCATGTTTTCTTGCTTCAAACTGGTGGCAAGCACCAGTTCCCTGAAGAGTGCCCTGGTCTCTAGGTCAAGCTCAACTTTGCTCTTTCCTCCTCCCCAAGTTCAATAGCTTTCCAGGCCTTACCTGAGGCGAGGAGGAGAGCCTGCCTCAGGCCCTGGGCCCAGATCAGGAGCAGGCACCAGTGCATGCTTCTGCCCAGGGGGCCTACAGGAAGCAGATGTGTCCTCTTCTGTGACTGAAACTGGCCGACTGCAGATGGCAAGATGAAACCGAGCCTGTGAGGAAAGAGGGTCTCGGAAAAACTGAGCTCACGAAAGCAATGTCAGAAACAGATAAGCTCACAATCTACATAGGGTGAGCCACAAGAAAGACCGTGAAGGAAACACAGTGAAAAGTAAACAAAAATGTGGTTAGAGGTATACTAGTCTTTGGTGACTGTTAGTCAACTGATTACTTTAAATTCTGCCTTAAGGCAGTTTTTAAAAATCAAACTTTAGTATCTAAAGAGTTCAAGGGCACCAGAGCAGTACCTAAGATTCTGGAGAACCTGTTACTGATCCAGAACAGCTCACTAGGCTCCCTTGACTTCGCCCTGCTGAAGAGTCTGCAACCTAACGAAAACTTGTAAGTGTGGGTACTTACAGGTCAGACACGGTCTGGGACAAGGGTCCAACAGAGCAACTCTCCCTTGAATGACGTGTTCTCCTCAAATCTTATCCCTTTGGTCTTGTGTACCTGAATTGAGACTTGTTGAACTTTGGATTAGTTCCTCGGATGCAGTAGACTCAGGAGACGCTACAAGAGCAAGTTCTCCTGTCCACAGTGACCCCATGAATGTCTGAAGTATGGAGAAGAGTGAGTCCTGCTGATCTAACTCTGGGAAAGCATTGGTTGACGCTTTTCTGGGGCTCCTGGCTCATCACTAGGTCTTGCTGTTGACTAGCCCTTCCTTCTTCTCTCCTTCTCTGTCTTCCCCTCCCTTCATTCATTTAAAAGTCCCTGAGTACCTGCAAAGTACCAGACTCGGAGGCTCTGAAGATACCAAGGTGAGAAATTATGGTCTTACAAAGCTTCCTCTCTGGTGAAACTACTTGAGAGAAGAGATGGAGGACCATATTCATGGGCTTCCTAGACTCTCAGAACAGCTATCCTGGGCACGCTCCTTGGTAGATATACCCCAAATCTGCATCTCTTCCAGGGGAAACATCCAAAGCCTAGTCCTGTCCCCTTCATTCCAGCCACATTCAGTCTCCAGCCCTCCTTCTCCCCTGCAGGGGACTCAGACCAGCTTCTTCCCCTCCCTGGGTTCTTCCCATTCCTCACTCTATACATGACCGTCGCAGCCCCCTTCAGACCCTTTTACAATGCACACCTTACCAGCTTCTCTTTGCCCACCCAAACTCGACCTCCTTTAAGGCTCACATCAGGAGACATCTCCACTACCTTTCAACAGCCACAGTGCCATCAGTTGAAGAAGTGATAAAGCCAAACTTATGTCCAAGGGGAAGTGCTGGGTTGAACAGGAGGCATTTTGTCCAAATCAGTTGCCAGATCAAGAGGTACCAGAGGTGGGAGAGCCACAATCAGCTAGTGGGAACGCAGCACAGACAAAGGTAGATACTCAGATTCACAGCCCAAGTTTCTATAGTGGAGCAGGTGAGGTCCAAAAAGGTGGGTTTATCTTACACAATGAGAAATCCAAAGAAACCTAGAGTTGCTTTATTAAAAAAAAAAGTTTAAAGAAATTTCCTATTTATTTCTAAGCAACTAGTTCACATAGGGATATGGTCATGTCCATTTTGATCCATTGTGCTCTTCCTTCAAGGGTGACAGTGAACAGAGTATGGAGTAATACCAGGGACCAAAGTCATCCTGGTTTGGTGATCTTGGGAAAATTATTCAGCCACTCCACCCCTGTTTCCTCATCTGCGTATAAGAATAACAATACTTCCCTCAGAGGGTTGTTATATGGATTCAACAAATGAATGTCCCGTAAGGTACCTTGAAAATGATATTGAGGATAATCAGAGGAAGATAACCTTTTTCTATCTAGTGTATTTCACCATGAGTAAAACCCCAGTCTCCAGACTCCAAAGCCAGGGTTCTGCAGCATCTTCTCATTCCTATGGATCTGAGATAAAAAGAAGATGATACGATGTTTTTTTAGGGAAGGAGTCACTGCGGCAGTCAGAGCTTGAGGCTGCCCTGATGGAAAGTAAAGAGCAGAAGCATCTCTTCATGGAGACCTCTGCAAGGCCCTCTGTGAAACCCCTACAGGGACTCCAGGTGGGGAGCTGGCGGATCCATCCACCTAGCCAGAGTGAGAAGCACAGCTCTGAGAAGTGGCCTGGCAGAGAGCACCTAAGACTGACCATCCCGTGCTTTGGGACCAGTCAGCAGCCCCTGCAACACCACAGGAACCTCTGAGGCCAGCCAGGTGCTGACTCATATTTTCTTTGGAGGTTATGGGCTGGACAGGCCTGGTGAGCCTTGGTGCAGCTGGGTGGGTGTAGGTATTGGAGAGCAGATTTCATATTGCCTAGAAAGGGGAAGGGGTGCACACCTAGCATGTAAAACACTCTCCAGGACACCCTTCCATAGCTCAGCCTGCTGAGAGCCCCCCAAGACCCCCCAGCCAACTCCTCAAGCCAAGTCCTGACAACATGTGGCTGGCAGGGACCACAGTTCTGAGAAAAGAGGGCTGAGTCTGGTCATACTTTCCACAAGGCCTGTGAAAAACTGGGGGCAACTCGGTGTCCTCTCATGAGACAAACCAATTTCTCAGAGTTTATGTGCTCCGGCCTCTCCAGACCTCTCTTTGGCTTGGAAGTAGGGGCAGGAGCTCCAGGGCTCTCACGCTGTCCACTCCATCCCGTCCAAGCCTCTAACAGAGAATGGACATCCTGCAACTGCTGGGGGCAGTGACTTTCTCATCCCACACTCCCACCCCCCCTCCACAGACCAGTGCTTCCTGATGGCTGCGTGTTTGTGGTAGAAAGCAGCAAGAAAGAGGGTTGAGGGAATATGGGGGACAGGAAGCAGTGGGAACGAGGAGGACAAGACCACTCTAGGCACCAGGAAGAGCAAAGCCACTCTTGTTACCTTGCCCTGATCTTGTACAACCCAGGTGCCTTAGCTGAACTTTTAAACTAGCCGAATCTTGCTTAACATTAAGGACAGGATGCCTGAAGGCCACAAGTTCTTCAGGTAAACCGGCTAAAACTGGTCAGATCTAAGATGGCTGCCAGAGTGACACAGACGACCTCTAACTTCATTATAAGAAGATATTCCTCCCCTATCCATCATCCTTATTTTGCTACCCTATGTCTAATAACCTCCTGACCCCCAAGGGTAGGAAGTTCATTTTTAAGTTTATCTTCCAGTTCTTCTGTGTTGGCCAAGAATAAAAAGTCTCCACTGCTCAACTGGAACTTAATTTTGAGTCCAAGAAGGAAAAAGGACCCAGCCTTTGGGGTCAAATTTGGTCATCCCATGTCCTCTGACCCCTACCTGCCTTGCAGAGTCACCTCACAGGAGAGAGAGAACTCAGCAATGGGACAGTCGTTCCAAAGCTACAGAGGAAGCTGTCTCAGCAAACCAAAGATTGAACCCATAAGGAATGCCTATGATCTGAGGTGTAGTAATAAGTCTGTGAGCCGCAGGGCTTATGGACAACAGAGCTTCACAGTGAACAAGTGAGGAGAATTTGGGGTCAGATCTCTGACTTTTGTTTGTTCAAGTTCCCTTGGATGATATGACTCTGAGGACCTCATCCAACCCTAAAGGCTGCCAAGAAGTTCAGTGGACTCTGGAAGATTTTCTTTGCCTTTCCAGCTGTGAAAACATGACAGAGTCCTCCAAGATAGGCTGGAAGGTAGAGTCAGATAAAAACTCTCTGGGAAAAAAGCAGCTGATCCTGCCTCCTCTTAGACCTCCCATCCACCAACATTGCTTCCATCCTTTGCCTCCATCCTAGGTGGGATTACACTATTGTATAATTGGAAAATTTATTTCATGACACTTGGTAAGGCAGATTTTATTCATCATGAGGGGTATAGGCACCAAGGCAATGGGATTTTGCAGTGGAGGAAAGAGATGGAGCTCAACTCTCAATATAGCATGGGCAAGTGGGAATTTATAACCATGGAGCTGGTTGGCACTCGGTGCATTAAAAATTACTAAGAGGAAACATCAGGGATAGAGAACTCCAAATAAACCAACCTAATGGGATTCTTGCTGAAGACAGGCCGGGATGACCAGACATCACCTGAGAAATAGTGAATGTTAGGACCTGATCAGAGGAGAAGCATGATCAGATCCAGCAGGTCAGGGACTTCTTGCTCAACTGATTTAGCAGGACTTCTCGTGAAAAGTGGATTTTACAAGAAGTACACAGATGGGCCTAGAAGTTCAGAGCCTGACTAAATTTGGTCAAGTGAAGAATATTTGTTACTGTCAACTCTTTACATTATCAACACAAACCCTGCCCCAATATGCCTTGGGAAAGGTACTCTCTACCCTTGAAAGCTTAATTTCTACTTTCTGACACCTGCAGCCCTCAGTCATTTAGGACAATGAGGACTAAAACAGAAGTACAAGTGAGCATATCATTCCAATCACCCCTAGATCATCAAGAGAAAGACTGCCAGGCCTAGATGATTTCACACGGGGACTACAGCAAACATTTGAAGAGCAGATCTTTTCAATGTTGCTTAAAATACACAGACAGCATAATGGAAAACTTCCTAATTAGTTCTATGAAGTAAATTGAAAATTGATGTAATGCCCCTCCCAAAAAGGAAATTGATGTAAAAATGATAAAGATTGTATACAATAAAAGAAAAACAGATCCCAATCTTGCTTCCAAATTACTGAGAAAAATTCTAAATAAAATATCATCACGCGGACTCCAGTAGCATATTAAAATATATATATAATGACCAGGTAGTGTCTACTCCAGAATGGCAAGAATGCTTCAAAGCTAGGAAATCCATTAATAGTAAAAAATAGATCTATATTTTAAAAAGGATGTGGTCATTTCTTTTGATTCTGATAAGAAATTTGACAAGAGTCAGTAACCGTGACTGAATTTTTTTAAAAAAACAGTAAGAATCAAAAAATTATTTCTCTACATACTCACACACACACACACACACAAACACACACACTCACACACACAGAGTGAGTTAATCCAAAATCTAATATCTCTTTTAATGACAAAGCACTAGAGTTATTCCCACAAAAGCCAAAAATAAAAGATTTACTGGATTCAATTCAATTAAGTTAGAGAAGCAGTTAAAAGAATAAGAATCATCTTTTATAAGAATTTATAAGGGCATAAAACTATCACTTATGGGTATATATATATATATGTTTATATATTTATCTCAAAAAAAGTCCATAGTAAAAATAATATTAACAATAAAAGAATTTTGTGAATTGTCAGGATATAAAATTAATACAAATAAATAATCCTTCTATATGTAATCCAACCAGTTAGAATTGTTTTAGAATAAAACCCCTATATATAATAGCAGCAAAAACCCCCACAAAACAAGAATAAATTTATTTAACAAGGAATATGCAAAAGTCACATGAAAAAAATTCTAAAGAATCTGCTATCCAAATATATACAAATATATATTTTTAAACATAACCTACAAATATTAAAATAAAACGAATAAATTCCTTTAAAACCGGAAAGTAATTTTTAAACTGTGAATCAAAATCTAGAAGAATCTATAAATAAAATTTGGTGATGAATAAAGTTTTTTTTTTAAAGGGCTTTTGCACAGAAGACAAGTGAAAAACTAAGAAAGAATAGATGGAACTTACTTCACACTCAAATGGTTTGTCTCCTTAATATAAAGAGATCCTAGAAATCTAGAAAAAAAGACCAAGCCTGAACACATCAAAACACCTAAACTAATAGTGTATCTAGCAAAATAAATACAAATGGTCCTCAAACACATGGAAAGTTCCTCAACCTCAGTCATAAATGGAGAGATGAGCATAAAAACTACACTATGAAACCTTTTTTTTTCTCCCACCAAATTGACAAGTCAAATTTTTGGCAATATATTGTATTAGTAAAGCTACAGAGAAACAAGTGGTGCTATATATTGTAGTTAGGGTGGAAAATGATAACTTCTTTGGAGGAGAGCTCATCAATGTCTGTCAAGATCACAGCTGTGTTTACTTTTGACCCAGGAATACCAAGGAAATAATTGCACAAGGTTATTCACTGAGGCATTATATATACTAGCAATTAAAAAAAAAAAGGAAACAATTCAAATATCCACCCATAGGAGAATGGTTGAGTAGAACCTGGTACCTCCACAAGACGAGTGTGGTGGCACATTCCTATAATCCCAGCAGCTTGGGAGGCTGAGGTAGGAGAATTGAAACTTCAAAGCCAGCCTCAGCAACTTAGAGAGGGCCTAAGCATCTTGGTGAGACGGTGTCTCAAAATAAAAAATAAAAATAAAAAGGGGTGGAGATGTGGCTCAGTAGTTAAGCACCCAGGGTTTAATCCCTGGTACAAAAAACAAAAACACAAATAAAACCAGAAAGAAGATTGGGGCTTTGGGGGAAGTGATGAAAGTAATGAGGATGGAGCACTCAGTGGGATTAGCACCCTCATTAAAAAGACCTGAAGGAGGTTATTAGTTCCTACCACCATATAGGACACAGCTAGAAGTCACCAACTATGGAGAACAAGCCCTCGTTATACACCAAATCTTTAGGTGCCCTGATGTTGGACTTCCCAGCCTCCAGGACTATGAGGAATAAATTTCTGTTGTTTGTAAATATTCAGTTTAAGGTGTTTTATTATAACAGCCAGACTGTGACACATAAGATAAAAGAGAGAGAGAGAGAGAGAGAGAAACCATCCCTACAATCAAAGGGGGGAAAAGACACAAATTAATCTAATTGCCTATAAAATTAATAGTAGAATCACACACACACACACACACACACACAAAAAAAAAATAATAATAATAATTATTTCAGTAAAGATTGAAACTTAGCTCTTTTTATTTCTTTGGTGGGATATAAAATGCTCCTCCACTTATTGTGGGGGTCACCTCCTGCTATCATAAATTGAAAATGCTGTAATACCCCTAAGCTGCCCCACATGACATCCTAGCCACACACAGCACTGTGCAGTATCTGCGGTTTGCTCTCAAGATTCAGTAGGCTGACTGGGCCTTGTGGAAGCCTGTCATTGTCCAGCAACACAAGAATTTCTTGTCACATATAGCTAGCCTGGGAAAAGATCAAAATTCAAAATACTAAGTATGATTTCTGATAAATGTGTGGCGCTTTCATGTCATCATAAAGTCAAGAAATCAAAAATCAAACCATTCTAAGATAGGGTCCATTTGTAATCTGTGATAAAAATGTACATTTATTCCATTCATTCAGTTGTGGTATTTTTCTTAAAATGATAATATAATAAATAACTACCTTAGTGTTAGATTCTCAGCATAAGAGAAAATAGTTAGAAGTATAAATCCAAACAATTATAATATAAACTATTACTGCAAAACTCATGATTTTAAATAATATATGTGTATGTACATACACACATGTATATACAATCTAGCTCTGCCTATTAAAAGAGAAAAAAAATTGTAGTGGAAACAAATATTACTAGAGCCAGATTATGGTTTCTAAATGCCATTCTGGTATTTCAGAAACCAGGGCTTCTTAAAGAAATTACTCACTCCAGGTCTGGGGCAAGGAATAAACAAAGCCAGCTTGAGACTTTTCATCTTGCAGGAAACAAGGAAGCTTTGAAAGATCAGTGGGAGCATGTCAGAAAGATAAATCAATTGGATTTTGGCCATAACTGGCCAAAATCAGGTCAATTCAAACATGAAAAAGAAAAGTGGTTATGAGAACATGTTAAAGACATATGTAAGAATGATACCCCCTAAATAAAAAAAACCCAGGTATGTCCCCCCTGGAGGTGGTATTTCTCCAATTCCCTGTCCTAAAAATTGGTAAAGGTAGAAATCATTTATCCTGACTCACCAGACAGAACTGTATTTCAGGGTAACTAAATACTCCAGTTGATGAGGGAAAGCAGTTCTTTGCAAAATAATTCCAGCTAACAAATTCAGAGTACATTTTGTAAGCCTTAATGAAATAGTTGGCTTAGTTAAGGATCATCAGTGAACACCAAAACCATTACACAAAAATATGATGGTGGGATAGATGTTCCAAGGACTAAAGCAGCACCCACAGATTGCCTGCTGGTCACAGGGGCAAAACCATGACTGCTCAGAGGAGGGATCAGGCTGTCAGCACTTTCCCCTAGTGACTAATCGAAACATCACTTAAACTTGAACAACTAGAGGTTTGATGCCTTCTAACGGGACCCCAGGGACAATAGCATCTATAAAATGCTCTTGCCTTCAAGGTTTAACCTAAATCTAATGAGTTCTCTAGGCATAACTTTTAGTTTGCAGGAAACTCAGTGTAGCAGAGATAAACTAAATGACCACTACAAAGCAGAAAGAAAACAGCAAAAATTGGGGCAATTAATTTAAGAAGGCAATGTCATGGGAAAAACAGAGCGGGGGAGACCTATTCTAGATTGATGTAAATTTAGGAAACACAATAGCCAAATCCAGTTCACAGTCCTTGGTTGTCCCTTGATTCCAACAAGGAGATGGGGCAGGGAAGACAATTCTAGGAAATACATATGGATTGGTTGTTAAATTGCATTTTCAAACTAATGTCAGTTTTGTTAATTGTTTGTTGGGTAGTGAGTTGTGTTCTTCCAGAATTCATATGTTGAAATTCTAATCCCCAGGATTTCAGAATGTGACTCTATTTGGAGATAGGACCTTTAAGGAGATGATTAAGGGAAAATGAACGATTTAGGGTGGGTCCTAATCCAATTTGACTATTGTCCTTAGAAAAAAAGAGGAAATTTGGACACAGAGAGACACCAAGACAGAAGTACAGCTTTCATTACTATAACAAATACCTGAGATATCAAAGGGAAGAAAGGTTTATTTTAGCTCACAGTTTGAGAGGTTTCAATCCATAATCACTTGGCCTGGTTGTCTTTGGGACTGTGGCAAGGTGGAAAATCATGGCAGAAGCACACAGCAGAGGAGGCTGCTCACCTCATGTTGACTCAGAAGCAAAGAGAGAGAAACAGAAAGCGACCAGGGCCCCGGCCGTATCCCCCTTCAGGCCACTCCTCCAAGACCTAACTTCCTTCCACTAGGCCCCACCTCCTAAAGATTCCACCACCTCCCAATAGCACCACAGGCTGGTGACCAAGTCTTTATCACATGGACCTTTGGGGGACATTCCATGTACAAACCACAGCATATCAGAAAAAAAATTTAGAGCCTTCTGATAAAATTTTTAAGTGAGAAATACTTTAATAGTCTATAAATTTTAAATATTTAACAAATAAATGAAGAAAAGGTGATAAAATGTTAATTGTGAAATTCAGGTATTTGGTAATACAGGTATTACCTTTCTGTTTCTCTATGAATTTGAAATTCATCATAAAAAATCAAAATGAAAAGAAAGAAAATCTTCAAGTAGAGTTGAAAGACAGTGAGCATCAGGCTGGATATCCAGGCAGGGAGGGCACAGAAGAAGAGAGACCAGAAGGAAGAGACCCTTACAAGGAAGTCCAGCCTGCTTCAAGGTTGATTCAAGGTCTCTACCTTTTAAAACATCTGTATTAGAATTAAATTGCACATCAGAGGAATTACCAATGGTAAGGCTGAGAGAGCAGAACAATTTAAAATGAATTTGGAGTGGTAGTAAAACATTACTCATTTCAGTCGCTTACATGAACTACTAAACATTTAAGTATAAATACTGTTTAGCATAATAATAATTATGCATACAACTTAAAAAATACAGCTGGAAATATATAATTAATTTAAAATGTCATAACAATTAAAAGAGCTTTTCAATATGTAGCCAAATTCCTGATATTGGATATGCAGTTACTAGTCTGAGCTAAGACTGTTTGATTCTCTGTCATAACAAATTTAACAGCCCTAACACATTTCTTCGTGTCAATCAATCAACAAACATTGAGAACTTCCTTTGCAAAACTTCTATACTAGGCATCGTGTTGTTACAAAGAAGAAAAACTTTAGGAGTTTAGCATCTATTTAGAAATTTTATATTCAAATAAAAATAATTTAGCAATTAGGTAAATCATAAGAGTGAATGAATGATACAGACAAGTGGAGGTGTATTTATAGGAGAGTCCTTTTTATCAGGTAAAAGGAGAAGTAAGTAGTTGTGTGGATGAAGCAAAGATATCTAGTCTCAGAGCAAGAAGATAGACCTAAATAATATAAAAGCAATGTGGAGGTGGTAAAGACCGTTGACAGGCAGGCTATCCTTGTGGAAGGTTGTGATGGCAGTGTCAATCCTCGTATCCAGTCTCCCATGCTCTTAGGCAACATCTCAGAAACATGATGGGACAAAACAGGTATGCTTAGGCTGAATGTTTAAAAACATATATTATAGCGGGGAAAACATGGATGTAGGTGGCGTCATAGGTCAAAGAAAGGTAGGTTCAGTAAAAGAGAGGGCTGTTTCTTCACCCCCACCTCATCCCAAAGGGATTAATGTGCATAACTTGCTCCTTTGCTCAGACAGGGAAAGTGGTAAATGCAAATGTCTGATGCTCTTGTAAAAGTGGATAGGGAAGCCATGACCCTCGTGGGCTGGACAGAGAGGGGATGTCAAACTCTGGTCCCACAACGGTCCTTCTCAAAACAGACACACATCTTCTTGGCCTTATTCAAATGAAGCTACTCTTTCAGAGTACCTGAGCAAAGGCTTCAAAAAGGGAGAGATGATCGGAGGTATGAGTAATAAAGAGCATGTAGAATCCTCCAAGGGGAAAAAACACAGATCAAAGTACATGTGTGGCCTCCATATCTCCATTTGTCTCCCAATAAGACCTTTCCCCATCCGTCCTACCAACCCAATCTACCTCCTACCCCTCTCCCCCGACCCCCAACCACAATCTGCCACAAAGACTAATGCTGACAGGGAGTTTTCATGCCAGGCTCAGCCCAGCATGAGCTCCATTGCTGATTATGTAAAGCAGTGCCCTAAGTCCAAGCCTCCTAAGTCAATGCTGGGCACCTGGGTTCCCTTTACTTTTGTGACTTTAATTTGTCCCAGTTTTCTATCCTTCCCAATCTGCTACCCCAAATGCCCTCCATTCTGCCCCTTGGGTCTCATAATTTGTCATCAGCAAAAAAAAAAAAAATCTCTTTTATTTCCAAATTTTTCTTTAAATCACTGGTTGTCAAAGTGTAAGCCTGGACCAGCCACATCACATCACTTAAAAACTTGCTAGTTCTCCCTCTGCTGCCATCTGGTCATGTTTTTGGTCAATTCATTTAGAAATAAAAACCAGTGAATGAAAGAGAAAAAGTGAGAGAGAGAAAGAGAGATCCAAAGAAGGTAATGATTATCTAAGCAATACCACATTATGACCCTAGCAAAACTTACCCCATCCCATCTCTCTTCCAGTGAGCATCATGAATCAGTGCTAGGAGCAAGCTGTTTGTTACTAGTGTATGGCAAGAGAAGAGAAAAAATAAATGGGGAAAAGGTTTAGAAGTATATCGCAAATTGACTGTGATTTCATGTCTGCTAAATATATATATATATATTTTATTTTTAAATATTTATTTATTCAGCAGAACTGGAGATAGAACCCAGGTTCTTAGTCATGTTAGGCCAGTGCTCTACCACTGATCTATATTCCTGATCCTAATAATAGTTTTTTAAATGGAACCTGAAAAATAATCTGGAAGCAAATTCTCAGACACCATCCTAGACCCAAAGACTCCAAATCTCTGGGCCAGCTCCCAGTGTCTGCATTGTAACAAGCCTCCAACCATTTCAGTAGTTGATGAGGCACCTAGCCAGGACTCTCCTCCCAAGATCCCTGAAGAGCAGCTGATCCATTGCATTGATCGCTACAGGGACCCAGCTCCCTGTTTGCATATTAATTAAAATACCCCATTCTAAAATAGCAAATAAAACACCTTTTCTACCTTTTATCTTCACCTCTAACTTCTAATATCATACATACACACACAGATAAGCTTTACTCTTGAATTGTGTTATCTGAATTTATTAGAGCTAATTCTGTTTTCTTATCCTAAAATGATGATCTCCTGTCTTTTTTTTCTTTTTATTTCACACATATGTCCATGGTGATCTATTTTACATATTATAAAAACTAAGAATAGAAATTAAGTTAAAAATGGTAAAATAAAAGGTGAGGTATTGCCAAGTGCATGATGCACACCTGTCATCCCAGTGGCTTAGGAGGCTGAGGCAGGAGGATTAGCAACTTAGCAAGACTCTGTCTCAAAAAAAAAAAATGTGGGATATTTTCTTTATGCACTACAATGACTCGTGTAAATCACTTTGGAGACATCAGTCTTGAAGGAGTTGAGACATTGTGAGGGCTGAGATTTCACTATAAGTTTCTGGATCTACTAAACAGGTAGCCCCACTAGAGATTCAGGCTTCCAGACTAGGGGTCTAAATCAGATTTTTATAGGGTTGTCACATTAAATACTTAGATCACTGGGGGGCAGGGGAGAAATACCAAGTTTGAAGCATTCATCAATGCTAATGGTGTAAACACTCCTACTGTGGATAATTTCAAGCGATCTATATGACAGCACCGAACATGGAGTTTGGAAAAAAAATGGGCATCTCTGTGATACCTAGTCCAGTATAAGCTAGCTCCACCTGTTAATTCTGGTACCCAAAGCTTCTTGATTAAGGTCTACCTTTCAGTCAATTCCCTTTATTCTAGGGAACTGGTTTTCTAATTAAGTATTTTCTAATTAACTTGCTCCCTTTTAATTTTCTAAAACCTAGAAAATGGCTAGAATGACTGCTAATGGCTAGAATGAATGCTTGGTCTTCACAGGATGCGGATAGTTATGACAGAGGAGCCAGGTAGGTCTGGAAGCCAGGTGGTCATCTGGGTTTGGTCCACTTGGGGACAGGTATAGTGTAGTGGGAGAGAGAGAACCAGTGATGGCCATGCCCTGGAAATCAACACCTGGACTTGTGTCAAGACAGAGGCTTGGGCAAAATTCTCTCAGCCTGTATACAAAGGGGAGCTGGGATTCAGGTCTCTCCAAATGCCATGCCTTTCAACTCCAGAAGAACTTGCCTACCTGCCTCACTGTTCTCCTCCCCAAATGCAAATCCCAAACTGGACAGTGGTGACTATATAGGAGCTCCTGAACTTAAAAAAAAAAAAATCTTTTTAGTTTTACATGGATAAAATACCTTTGTGTGTGTGTGGTGCTGAGGATAAACCTAGGGCCTCACATGGGCTAGGCAAGCGCTCTACTGCTGAGCCATAACCCCAGCCCCAGGAGCTCCTGAACTTTTAGAGCCAAATGAAAGGGTATTTTTTTAAACGTTAATTAATATAAGTATTTGATGACATGGTATAAGCACTTATGAGGTCCTAGGCACTGTTCCAAGTGCTTTATGAGGCAGATACTATTAATATCTCGATTGGGCAGATGAGGAAACTTGTGTGGAGTGGTCAGACAACTTGCCCAAGGTCCCATATCTAGAAAGAAGTAAAATCTGCATTTGAAACCACCCAGGCTGACCCCAGAACTCATGATGATAAAGACTGGTGATCAACTGCCTCCCTCTACTAGTCAATCAATGTCTTTGTGGCATCTGGTACAAAGGTGGGCTCTGCCTGGAGTAGTAAACCCAGAGAAGTGTGTCCCTGTCCTCAGGATGCTTTCAAAAAGCGTATAGGCTCCTTAAGAAAATAAGAGTAATGCAAATGAAGTAATTAGAAAATCTTAGCAGACAGCCTGTAATTAGCTGTAATGTAATATCCCCCATGGCTAAGAAAAGTGCTTCCTGGTAGAGGCCCTGAGACCTAACCCCTACCTCCAGAGCTATAATCACTCTTTTAAAAAACCAGAATCTAGGTCAGCCGGGGCCCTGGGCCTGCAATCTGGTACTGTAATTTCCTCTCCCAAGGAATCCCACCTGACCAAATGGCATATCCATAAAATAGCTGCATAAAGATGCATTGTGTGCAGGTTTTTCCCCCATTTTTCTCAAACTAATGAGAATATGTTTTTAAATCTTTTAATTTTCTGTATCTCAAATGCCACAAAAGCCCTGAGGTGTGACTTTTGGCCCCATCCTCTCTGTTGGGTTGTATCCATTCTTCCGGGTTTGCCCACTTCAGTCCATTCTGTACAGAAAACCCAACCCCTAAAGCAAGAGGAACTTTAGAAATCCAAGCTTGTTTCCTTTTTTTTGTCACTGTGTAACCAATTACCCCAAAAACTTAAGCAGCAATCATGTTATTATCATTTACTATTTCATTGGTGACAAAGTCTTAATTGGGTGAGTGTATTCGTTTGCTAGGACTGCATAACAAAGTACTACAGTTACAAACTAAAGTAACAAAAATCAGAAATACATTCTCTCACTGTTCTGGAGGGTAGAAGTGTAAGACTGTGGTACTGGCAGAATTGGTTTCTTCTGAGGACTCTCTCCTTGGCATCTTCTCCCTGTGTCTCCACATGCCCTCTGTGTGTCTGCCTCCTGATCTCCTCTTCTAATAAGGACACTAGTCATATAGGATTAACGCCTACTCATATGACCTCATTTTACCTTCACCGCCTCTGTAAAGCCCTGTCTCCAAACACGGTTCTGAGGTACTGGGGTTTAGGATTTCAACATTTGAATTTTGGCAGGGGTGAAGGATCAGAATTCAGCCCATAATGGTGAGTTTTATTTGCTCCTACATGACATTCACTGATGTCATTCAATGGGACTCAGTTGGCAGATGACCTAGTCTGGGGAATCTAAAATGTCTTCAGTCCTATGTCTGGTGCCCATGGGGATGACTGAAAGCTTAGCTCGGCATGGCTCTTGATGAGTGCTATCACATGGCCTCTCCATCTTGGCTGTCTGGGGCAGTCAGATATTATACATGGTGGCTGGTGTCCCATGAAAACTGAGCTTGACATTTTATCACCTAGCCTCAGAAGTCACAGAGCACCACTTCCACCATGCTTGATTTTACAAAGCAGTCACAAACATGCCTACATTTGAGGGAGGAGATATGGACCACACCTTTCAGAGGAAGGAGTCTTAAAGGAATTTGGGGCATTTTCTAAATTCGTGCACTCTGTTTACAGTTTGGATGAACGTCATTGCATACATGAAGTTTCCTGCCACTCACTCTCCTTCACTCAGATGAAAAGAGGTCAAGGAACACTACAATTAACTTGCAATCCTCTGGTACCTCTCTTTTCCTGAGAGCTGATGGAGGTGACCAGTCCATAAAAATTGAATGGCCCCTTCAGGGCCCCACCTGTGGTCTGATCTCATTAATCTTTTGTATTGTTTCCCAGTGGTCCAAATACTCCAACTTTGACACTATGGACCAGTCCTTGCTAACTTGGCTGCAGAGGCTGCCACAGAAAGTCCTGACTTCCCACAGTCTCCATTCTTACTCCATCTCCTTGTCATGTTCTAGAATACATTTTGTGATGCCTGAGCTATTTTTCTGGGCTCAGACCCCTCCCTACTGCACATCAGAGCTACCACTTTGTATCTTGCATGCCACTCACCCTCCTTCTATCTCAGCCCCCCCTTTTTAAATTGATTTTATTTTTAAACACATGACAGCATAATGCATTATAATTCTTATTACACATATAGAACATAATTTTTCACATCTCTGTTTTTATATAAAGAATGTCCACACCAATTCATGTCTTCATACATGTACTTTGGATAATGATGTCCATCATATTCCACCATCATTGCTAACCTCCTACCCCCTCTCTTCCCCTCCAACCCCTCTGCCCTATCTAGATTTCATCTATTCCTCCCATGCTTCCCTCCCTACCCCACTATGAGTCAGTCACCTTATATCAGAGAAAACATCCGGCATTTATTTTTTGGGTATTGGCTAACTTCACTTAGTATTATCTTCTCCAAATCCATCCATTTACCTGCAAATGCCATGATTTTATTCTCTTTAATTGCTGAGTAATATTCCGTTGTGTATATATGCCACATTTTTAATCCATTCATCTACCGAAGGGCATCTAGGTTGGTCCCACAGTTTTTATAGCAGCACAATTCACAGCTATTGTGAATTGTGCTGCTATAAACATTGATATAGCTGTGTCCCTGTAGTATGCTGTTTTTAAGTCCTTTGGGACTGAGAAGAGGAATAGCTAAGTCAAAAGGTGGTTTCATTCCCAGTTTTCCAAAGAATCTCCATACTGTTTTCCATATTGGCTGCACCAATTTGCAGTCCTACTAGTAATGTATGAGTATACCTTTTCCCCCACATCCTCGCCCACACTTATTGTTGTTTGTATTCATAATAGCTGTCATTCTGACTGGAGTGAGATGATATCTTAGAGTAGTTTTGATTTGCATTTCTCTAATTGTTAGAGATGATTAAGATTTTTTCATATATTTGTTGATTCTATATCCTCTTCTGAGAAGTGTCTGTTCAGGTCCTTGGCCCATTTATTGATTGGGTTATTTGTTTTTTGGTGTTTAGCTTTTTGAGTTCTTTATATATACCTTAGAGATTAGTGCTCTATCTGATGTGTGAGGGTGAAAGATTTGCTCCCAAGATGTAGGCTCTCTATTCACCTCACAGATTGTCTCTTTTGCTGAGAAGAAAATTTTTAGTTTGAATCCATCTTGGTTTTAATTCTTATGCTATAGAAGTCTCATTAAGGAAGTTGGGGCCTAATCCCACATGATGAAGATTAGGGCCTACTTTTTCTTCTATTAGACACAGAGTCTCTGATTTAATTCCTAGGTCCTTGAACCACTTTTGAGTTGAGTTCTGTGCATGGTGAGGGATAGGGGTTTAATTTCATTTTGTTGCAAATGGATTTCCAGTTTTCCCAACACAATTTGTTGAAGAGGCTATCTTTTCTCCAATGCTTGTTTTGGGGGCCTTTGTCTAATATAAGATAATTGTAGTTTTGTGGGTTAGTTTCTGTGTCTTCTATTCTGTACCATTGGTCTACCAGTCTGTTTTGGTGCCAATACCATGCTGTTTTTGTTACTATTTCTCTGTAGTATAATTTAAGGTCTGGTATAGTGATGCCACCTGCTTCACTCTTCCTGCTAACGATTGCTTTAGCTATCCTGGGTCTCTTATATTTCTAGATGAATTTCATGATTGCTTTTTCTATTTTTATAAAGAATGCCATTGTCATCCCCTTTTTTGTTGTTGATATAAAAACATAAATCTGGGTATGTGTGTCCCAGATGGGGCAGGCCTGCCAAAACCCTGTTTTCTGGAGGACTGTAAAGTCCAGGAAGAGTGGTCTTTCTAAGAGAAGCCACCATGAGACCCTGTAGTCAAACAAAGTCTAGGTTCTCAGAATCTCTTCTCCTGTCAGATCCTGAATGACATATGTCACTGGATCTATCCTAGCTCCCATCCTTCAGACATAATCTGAATTCAGGACCCTGATGAGAGTCAGGGATTTAAATAAAAACTAAAGATCTCTTCCCTTCCTTATTTTACGCCTCCATGCATGAATCCCTCCATAAAAGAGGAGCTCCAGGACTCCATTCTTTGATACTATCCTATGAGATGTCTGTATTTACCAACATAGAGGCCAAGAATACTGACTCCTTGTGGAGGCTCCAAGAAATAGCTGGTAAGAATGGTTCAAGAGCAGGAAGCCTACATCAGCAGATAGGGGCAAAGGAAAATGTGATTTGAATTATAAAATTAATCATCCTCTTCTTATAGCTACAGGGGAGGCCTGGGAAACTCAGGCAACAACAGAAACGTCACCACTTGGCTCCTTCTTATTTTTCTCTCCTTCAGCATCCTAGGGTATGGGGATGGCTGCATATTACAACAAACTTGTTTCCACGAGGCCCAGTCGAGAAGGCATGCCTTCTTACTTAGATCCTACCACTATTAAGTCTGGAAACCTCACACACTAGGAGTTTTCTGAACTAAAATTCTTCATTTGTAAAATTCAAGTTATACCACCTACTCATTCATTTCAAAGAGCTGTTTTAAGAACCAATTTTTTGTTGGTTGGTTTGGTTTGCAGCCTGGAGATTGAAACCAGGGGTGCTCTACCATTGGGTTATATCCCCAGCTTTCTTTCTTTCTTTTTTCTTTTTTTTTTTTTTTTAATTTTGAGACTATGTCTCACTATGTTACCCAGGGTGGCTTTGAACTTGTGATCCTCTTGCCTTAGCCTCCTGAGTGGCTGGGATTACAGGCACGCAACACCACCTGTCTGAACCAAACTTTTAAATGAGTTAAAGTAAGTAGGATCACTGCATAAACATAAGTATTCTAACTCCCATTTGTCTTGACTGTCTCCTTTGTGACTCCAAAGGGAGACACTGACCAAAAACTTCTAGACTTTACCTCCACCTGTGTGTATATTTCCAAGCACACTGCAAACTTTTTGAATGTATGCACAGTGTCTCATCAAGATCTTCACATTCTCTAACACACTAACTGTAGTGCCTCAGAAATTATTGGAGCTTAATCAGTCATTAATTAACAACAATATAAAATCTCCCTACCCCATTTCCCCTCATCAGGAAGCATCTCTTAAATACATAACCTGCCTAATCTATTCTCCAAATTAAAGTGTAGCATAGTGCTTCATTAATTCACAACCACCTCTATGGGACTGTGGGGGCATTCTTCTTAACTTGGCTTGTGGCTATGTCATTTCCCAACAACTGACTTTTTACCAGGGTTTATGAGTCTGAATCATCCTTTCCCTGCTCCTGTGCACAGAGTTCCCACAAGGTTTAGATGCAGAGACCCTGGGCTCCTTTTTTGGATGTCTGCAGAGCTGCAGATCAGTGTGCTGCTGGATGCCTTTGCAGAGACCCCTGTTAATTCAAGCTAACTGAAGATCATCTGGTAAGAGGACCAGGGTCCTCAGAGAAAGACACATTGACATGGCTGTCCCCACCATCCCGAGCGATGAGAGCCCTGGGGTTTGCAAAGTTTACCACACTTCTTTCACATGTAACTCATTCATGATGGCCTTTCCAGTTTTTGTTTAAGATGTCAGCAAAAGTTACTCACTCTTTCTCATGCTGAAAATTAGAGAGATATTTCAGGTGATCCCATTTAGATGATCTTAAAAAAGCTCATTTTGTTTCAAAGGTTCAAGTTAAAATAAGAGCTCCCTGAGAGTTCCCCTAATCAAACATACTATGCAGATACTGGCTGCCCTGGGCTTCTTGTGAAATGTGTAGCCCATAGAAAGAAAATAACTAAAAGACCCTGGTTAGACCAAATGACTCCACACTCCAGGGGAAAGTTATGGGTGAGTCATGACCATGCACTCAGACTCATTTGCGTAGGACTAGAAAGCCCAAGTGGTCAATACATGATAATTGGGTGCTAATCTACTTCTTCCATCTAAACTTGACACTAGTGACGTGGAAGAAATTCCCTTCCTGAATGACTCACAGGTACCTCAAATTCACCATGTTCAGAGATGAACTCAACATTTCCACCCCCAAATATCATTCTCCTGTGTTCTCTCTCTCTCTAAGTGGCATCGCCTATACCCAGCCATCCAAGGGAGAAACCTAGAAGTCATTCTTGACCCCATCCTTATTCTTTACCATCATCTATTATCTTTACCAAGCCTGCCAATTTCTGGAATCGTGTCCCTGCCAAAATGGAAGCTTTCACTACCTCTCACCTGGAAAGCTGCCATTGCCTCCGTTAACCCTTAAAATGATCTGCCTAAAACTCAAATCTGAACTTGTTGTTTTTCCCCTAAGTCATCTCCATAGTTCCCCTAATCTGACAACAGAGTCCAAAGATGCTCAACAGTCATGCTTCATCTGGTTCCCAGGTCCTCCTCAAATACGGGCCCTGCTTGTGTCATCAGTTTCATGTTCCTTCCTTTACTTTTGCACTTTATACAGCTGTCACCGCAGATTAGTCATTGTTCTTACTTTGGCATTTGCCTGGAGGAAACCAGGTGCTATCAAAAAGGTATGAAAAAGAAAAGAAAAAGGTTTTCTGCTCTTGGGGTTTCTTTTCTCTCTGCCCGTGGGCAGTTCCAGAATGCAGACCTCTCTAACACCCTGTAGTTCTGGATGTATCGGAAGTGACAGAAAACCCAGGAAGGGCACCAGGGCATTGTTCCACTGTCCAGAGGCTCCAGGCAGTCCACCTCTTCCCTCCACTTTTCGCATTCATCTTGTGTTTGTTATGTCCAGGAGTTTTTAGTTGTAAAAAGGAAGATGAGTGAAAAATGGGGCTATTCAATCTTGACTAGAACTAGAGTCCATCGATTAAGTTTCAATGAATCAATAAAAGAGGCTGTTTGGGAAATACTTAGGGATCAGATCCATTGGGCATTCTGAAGGATGTACAATTCCTCCATTTTGGAACCTGTAGGGCACAATAAAAACCAATAAAACTGAGCACTTATAAAGAATCTGTGGAGAGGAAGAATGGGCTGAAATAATCAGTCTGTGATGTACAAGGCTAATTCCAGAGCTCAGCATCAAGGTTAAAAAAGCACTAGTACATATGTGGTCATGAGTTCTGTTTACCCCTTTTGTCTGAGGAGTCCAAAAAAATTTTTCAAAGATTCTTTAGTTAAAGTCCTAAAATGATAATAGCAACACCTGTTCAGTCACTAACAGAAGAGTGTTCAAACTGGACACGTCAGAGCTTTGGGGCAAGAGTATGGAGCAGTTTTTAAATGGAAGAGAGAGAGAGAGAGAGAGAGAGAGAGAGAGAGAGAGAGAGAGAGAGAGAGAGAGAGAAGCAGCTCTGAGCCAGGAGAGCCCAGAATGGAAGGCACAGTTTGGGAGATCTCCTGCTTAGACGCAGGATTCCTTCTCCCACATCTTAGTCCATGTTCTGTGGCTGGAGTAATTTGTTGGAAAGGATGGTAACGGGAGGAATTACTCAATAAGTTCTTAGAGAAGCCATCACCCTCCATATCCAGACAAAGATTGTATCTCACTTTTTAGCAAGGGACCTGAGAGTTTTGTGGTGAGGAATTCTGAATGTAGTGGGGAATACATTGAATTTAAATGAACACAGTCTCCATCTGATGTTTTAAATCTCAAATTGGAATTATAGAGATAATAATCATGGCTCTGTAAATTCATAGATTCTGCTCCTAAGAGCATGTTCTCTCTAACATTCCCCACCTACCCTGAGATAGGTTACATGTATGTGTGTCTTCTAGATGGTTCTTTCCTGCATTGTGGAACTGTGGCCGTATATCTGCTCATGCCTGAGTCCCTCTCCTTCCTTTTTTCTGTGCTTTATACAGTTGTGGTCAACAGAGAAAACAAGGGAGCATTTCTCTGACATAAGCATTTTTATAGGATGAGTTTGGGCAAGACTCCAGGCATATCAACACAGATGAGCTCATGAAGGACTTAGTGCTGGATGGAAAAGAAGTCCAAGAGCACCCTGAGGTAGAAGGGACCTACTCTAGGTCTTGGTTGCAGAAACAGAATCCTTCACAGCTGTAGCTGGATTCAGAGACCAGCTTTAAAGGCTAAATAATGGGAATATTCTGTTTCTGTTGACTTGCAACAGAACAATCTAGACAACAAAAAACACACTTCTTTTTTTTTTTTTAAGAACTTTATAGTTACCCGTGGTAGTTGGGTTCATCCCAACAAACTCTTACATGCATGGAATTCAATTTTAGTTCATAATCCTCCCTTTTCCCTTCCCCTTTTTCCTCCTGACCTCCCTCTCTTCCCACATTCTCCTTCCTCTAATAGACTCCTTTCACTCATTCATTAATTTTTATTCGATTGGTTCTTTATGGTATTCTACCCTTCCCTCCTTCTTTCCTTTATTTTACTCTAGTTTCCACAAATGAGAGAAAACATTCCACCTTTGAGTTTCTGAGTTTGGCTGATTTCACTTCGCATATTTTTCATTTCCATCCTTTCATTGGCAAATGCCATAATTTCATTCTTTTTTTTATGGCTGAGTAGAACTCCATTGTATACATATGCCACACTTCCTTAATCCATTCATACCTATTGATGGGCATCTGGGCAGATTTCATAATTTAGCTATTGTAAACTGTGCTCCTGTAATCATTGATGTGACTGCATTGCTGTAGTATGCCAATCTTAGATCTTTTAGGACAATACCAAGGAGTGGGATAGCTGGGTCATATGGTGGTTCTATCCCTAGTTTTTGGAGAAATCTCCATGCTGATTTCCAGACTGGTTGGACTAGTCTGCAATCTCACCAACAATGTACAGGTGTACCTTTCTCCCCATAACCTTCACAGTGTTTATTGTTGTTAATACTCTTGATTGTTGCCATTCTGACTGGAGTGAGATGAAATCTCAATGTAGTTTTGATTTGCATTTGCATTTCCCTGATTGCTAGAGATGTTGAATAGATTTTTTTTCTACATTTGTTGGCCACTTATATTTCTTCTTTTGAGAAGTTTCTGTTTTATTTTATTTTTTTTTTTTGCCCATTTAGTGATTGGGTTATTTTTTCGGGGGCGGGGACTGGTATTATGTTTTTTGAGTTTTTGTAGATTCTGGATATTTATCGCCTATCAGAAGAGGAGTTGACCAAGTTTTTTTCCCATTCTGTAGGCTCTCTCTTTACACTCTTAATCATTTCCTTTACTCTGCAGAAGCTTTTTAGTCTGATGGCATTCCACTTATTGATTCTTGGTTTTATTTCTTGTGCTTTGGGGGTCTTATTAAGGAAATTGATGCCAGCACCTATATAATGAAAGATTAATTCTATGTTTTCTTCTAGCAGTTATAACATTTCTGGTCTAATTTCTAAGGCTTTAATCCATTATAATTTGTCCGTGCAGGGTGAGAGATAGGGGTCTAATTTCATTTTTATACATATAGCTATTCAGTTTCCCCAATTATTTGTTAAAAGCCCATCTTTTCTCCAAGATAATTTTTTGGCAACTTTGTCAAATATCAGATGATAGGCATGTTAATTTGTCTCTGTCTTTTATTCTATTCTATTGTTCTTCATGTCTATTTTGATGTCAGTACCATGCTGTTTTTGTTACTACAGCTCTGTAGTATAATTTCAGATTATATATTTTGATGCCTCCTGCTTTGCTTTTCTTGCTTAGTATTGATTTGGCTATCCTAGATCTCTTATTCTTCCAAATGAATTTAATACTTGTTTTTTCTAATTCTGTGAAGAATGTAATTTGTGTTTTGATGGGAATTGCATTGAATCTGCATAGTGCTTTCGGTAGTATGGCCATTTTGACCATTAGTCATTCTGCCTATCCAAGAACATGGGTTGTCTTTCCATCTTCTAAGGCCATCTTCAAGTTCTTCAGTGTTTTATAATTTTCATTGTAGAGGTTTTTTACCTCTTTGGTTAGTTTAACACCCGGTTTTTTAGGTTATTGAAAACACATACTTTTAAAAAACAGGTGGAAAGTTATCATATGGAAATGCCTCCTAAAAGAGTAGGGAACACAAAGAAGTAGAGGTGAGAGAGCTTAAATTTTCTGTGTGATCCTGTGGCACTCGATCTGCATAGCACATTCCTCCTCAGACCCTTCCAGAGGAATGTCTCTTTTATAAGAATGGATTTAGACTCTTCAGAGAGTTGCAAGTAGAATGATCCTCAGCTTCCTTGGGATCTTCCTGGAAGATCTTCACAAGGATTGTGGAAATACAGCCTGGATTACAGAACAACCTAGACTTTGGAAGAGTTCAGAGGAATGGATGAAGAGTAATAGATGAAGATAGTTCAAAGTAATAGATGAAGATCAATATACACGTTGCAAGTAAATATATGTTTTCTAAATGTACATATATAGTTACAGATGTGGCAAAAGACTAAAAAATGTTCAGGAAATGATAATAGCAAGTTTCCCTTTAAGGATGAACATTCTAGTTTCTTTCAGAAGTGGCATGAGATTGAGTCAAGAAGCTTTCATTTCATCTGAAGGATTTTATTTATTAAGCTGCATGGAAATATATGGGTAGTCATTGTATTATTGTGTATATGCCTAAATGAAATTTTCTTTCGAACATTTGAATATTTTTCTCAAAATAACAGAAAAAAAGGCCTTATTGAGATTTTATTCACATACATAAAATTCACCTATTTAAAATATACAATTCAATGCTTTTTAGTATATTCACAGAATTGTCCAACCATCTTCACAACCCAATTATAGAACATTTTCTTCACTCAAAAAGAAGTTCCATAACCATTAGCAATCAATCCTCATTTCTTTCTTTCACTTCTAGTCCTATTTTCTATCTCCATAGAAGTACTAATTCTGGAATATTCATATACATGGATTGATGCAATATATGTTCTTTTGTGACTGACTCCTTTCACATAGGATAATGTTCTCAAGGTTTATGCATGTTGTAGAATTAGTGCTGAGTTCCCTGTGGATGAGTAGTAATCCATTTACATCACAAACCATATTTACTTATCTATGTATCACAGCGTTTAGGTGCTATGAACACTCACATACAGGTCTTTGCATAGACATATGTTTTCATTTTTCTTGTACGTAAAACTGTTGGTCCTTTGGTAACTCCATGTTTAAATTTTTGAGAAACTGCCAGGATGTTTTCCAAAGTGGCTGCCTCACTTTAGTTTCTCACTAGCAATGTACCAGGTTTACAGTTTCTCCACATCTTTGCTAATACTTATTACTTTTTCAGTTTCATCATTCTAGTAGATGTGAAGTGAAACCTCATTGTGGTTTTGGTTTACATTTTACTAATAGCAAATGAGCTGACTTTTTCATATGCTCAATTGGTCATTTTTATATACTTTTTGGAGAAAATGTCTATTCTAATCTTTTGCCAATATTTAATTGGCATTTTGATTATTGAGTTGTAAGAGTTATTTATATATTCTAGATATAAATCTCTTATCAAATATATAATTTGCAAATATTTTCTCTTGTAGGTTTTTTCACAATGGTCTCCTTTGAAGCACAAGTTTTTAATTTTGATGAAGCTCAGAGCATCTATTTTTCTTTTGTTACTTATGTTTTTGGTGTCATATCTAAGAAACTATTACCTAAGCTGAGATCACAGAAATTAACACCTATGTTTTCTTCTAAGAGTTTTATATTTTTAGCTGTTACATTTGGATCTATGATCTATTTTCAGTTAATTTTTTGTATATTATGAGATAAGGACTCAAGTTCTTTCTTTTGAGAGCAAATCCAGTTGTCTCAGCACCATATGTTGAAAACACTATTCTTTCCTCACTCTTATGGTTTAGATATTAGGTGTCCCACAAAGGCTCATGAGTGAGACAATGCAAGAAGACTTAGAGTGAAATGATTAGGTTATGAGATCCTTAACCAAATCCGTGAGTTAATCTCTGATAGGATTAACTGAGTGGTAACTGAAGGTGGGTAGGGTGTGGCTGGAGGAGGTGTGTCCCTGGGGACATGCCTTTGGGGTATATATTTTGTATCTGGCCAATGGAGTCTCTCTCTCTACTCTCTGATCATTATGTGAGCCACTTCACTCTACCACACTCTTCCACCATGATGTTCAACCTCACTTTGAGCCCCAAGGAATGAAGCCTGCTGTCCACAAACTGAGACCTCTGAAACTGTGAGCCCCCAAATAATTGTTCTGCCCAGGCCTTTCAGTCACAGCAGTGAAAAATCTGATAAAATACTCACCATATGGTTCTTTTCAAGGAAGTAGCCTTCTTTTTTTCTGAAACATTTTTATACGGACACATTGATACTGGATTAGAGCATATCCTAACAACCTCATCTTAACTTGATCATCTGCAAAGACCCTATCTCCAAATAAGATTATATTCTCATGTACAAAGGTTTAGGACTTCAACAATATTTGTGGGGGCAAAAAAATCAACCCATAACACTAGATAGATAGACAGACAGACTGAGCCTTGCCTTGGTCCTAGACACATGTGGGAGGTGCTTCTGGGTGGCAGAGAAAACCTGGCATCTTCCTTAAGGGGAAATAATGGGCTCTGAGAAGAGGGCAATGCTGTGAGCCCAGAAAAATGGATTGAGATGAAGGGTTCTATCTAGTAGCCAGTTGCAATTCACTCTGTGTGGAAACTCTTCTGCCATCTCCAGCTTTACGCAACTGCAGCATCTTGTTAAACTCATAGCTGGTCTAACATGAGAGAACAGGTCTCTGTTCAAACTACAGGGCTAAAAGGGAGCAGAAGAAGGGTGGCCACTCTGCCCATGGGTGAATCCAGAGACCAAAAATTGAAGGTAACAGTTTACAGCCACAATGCTAAGTCACCTGCAATAGCCTAGCTGACACAGAAGCCCTCATGAGAAGCCCCCTGAAAACTCCAAGATTGTAGATTCTGGGTAGAACTGTTGTTATAACCCAATTTGTACCAACTCCTGCTGAGATAGCCAAGCTACTTTCAAGCATTACTACTAGCAGTTCAAATGACTGAGACTATCAACTTAGAAGCTGCTATCTATCATTTATTTTTTTTTTAATTTTTATTGTTGGTTGTTCAAAACATTACATAGTTCTTGATATATCATATTTCACATTTTGATTCAAGTGGGTTATGAACTCCCATTTTTACCCCGTATACAGATTGCAGAATCACATCGGTTACACATCCACTGATTTACATATTGCCATACTAGTGTCTGTTGTATTCTGCTGCCTTTCCTATCCTCTACTATCCCCCCTCCCCTCCCCTCCCCTCCCCTCCTCTCTTCTCTCTCTACCCCATCTACTGTAATTAATTTCTCCCCCTTGTATTATTTTTCCCTTTCCCCTCACTTCCTCTTGTATGTAATTTTGTATAACCATGAGGGTCTACTTCCATTTCCATGCAATTTCCCTTCTCTCTCCCTTTCCCTCCCACCTCTCATCCCTGTTTAATGTTAATCTTCTTCTCAAGCTCTTCCTCCCTACTCTGTTCTTAGTTACTCTCCTTATATCAAAGAAGACATTTGGCATTTGTTTTTTAGGGATTGGCTAGCTTCACTTAGCATAATCTGCTCTAATGTCATCCATTTCCCTGCAAATTCTATGATTTTGTCATTTTTTAATGCAGAGTAATACTCCATTGTGTATAAATGCCACATGTTTTTTAATCCATTCGTCTATTGAAGGGCATCTAGGTTGGTTCCACAGTCTTGCTATTGTGAATTGTACTGCTATGAACATCAATGTAGCAGTGTCCCTGTAGTATGCTCTTTTTGGGTCTTTAGGGAATAGACCGAGAAGGGGAATAGCTGGGTCAAATGGTGGTTCCATTCCCAGCTTTCCAAGAAATCTCCATACTGCTTTCCAAATTGGCCGCACCAATTTGCAGTCCCACCAGCAATGTACAAGTGTACCCTTTTCCCCACATCCTCGCCAGCACTTGTTGTTGTTTGACTTCATAATGGCTGCCAATCTTACTGGAGTGAGATGGTATCTTAGGGTGGTTTTGATTTGCATTTCTCTGACTGCTAGAGATGGTGAGCATTTTTTCATGTACTTGTTGATTGATTGTATATACTGAAAGACAAATTCATTAAAGAAAATAGACTTTTCCAGAAAGCAAACCTACCTCCTTTTGTAATTGCACATATCATCTTAAACATGAATACAATTGAGACCAAGGACCATAGTCTGAAAGTCACTGATGAAGAGATCTTTGCCATCCAATGTGAAGCATCCTAAGACCAATGGGGGCACCTATGTCAGGCAGCTATGCATGAGCTAATCCAATGCTATTCAGATTAGCTCATGCATAGCTGCCTAAATCAATGATTGCACAGAAGACAGAAAATAAAACAAAGTTTAAATGTTCACCAAAAATTAACCTGCCAGCTATCTCACTGGGAGAACTGCAGTGTCAATAACTTTACATCTCTCCTCTTCAGCTGGGTTCTCAGAGAAGAACATTTCAAACAGCTGCTAAGGAGAGCAAAGAGGGCTGGAGGTTCTAGCATTTGTTCGTAACTATCAATCAATGCTCTTTTGCCAGTATTCACCAGAACCTTCAAATTGGCCTGTCAATTTGAAGATCCTTTTTCTTTGGGGCAGAAGAGGGCAGTGGATCAGGGTCTTGCTCAAATCCCTCTCATCACTCCAAGTGATGGCTTCTGCTCCTCACCAGTTAAAGAGGCCTCGGCACTGCTGTGATCTCAATTTTTGAAGATTCTGCAATGTAAGTTGTGATGATTTCCTGGTTCCACTGGAACAGCAGAGGACTAGAGCACTCCAGGCTGCAGAAGATGTTGCATTCTGTAAGAAGCCATCTTCATATTTCCCATATTTTTATTGGTGCGTTATAATTATACATAATGGTGAAATTTGTTTTGCATATTCAAAGATGCACATGCTATAACAATATAATTTGATCCGTATTATTCCCCAGCATTTTCCCTTGCCCTTCCCTCCTCCTTCCCTCTTTTCCCTTTCTTCTACTCTACTGATCTCCTGTCAATTTTCACTTTTATACACAGTTCTATTCTTTGTCCCCCTCTAACTTCCACATGTGAAAGAAAACACACAATCCTTGACTTTCTGAGTTTGACTTATTTCTCTTAACATAATGTTCTCAAGTTTCATCAATTTTCCAGCAAAAGACATCATTTCATATATATGTGTGTGTGTGTGTGTGTGTGTGTGTGTTTGTGTGTGTATCCATATTTTCTTTATTCATGCATTTATTGACATCTAAGTTGATCCCATAATTTTTGCTACTGTAAATTGTGCATATAAACATGAGTATGCATATATCAGTATAGTATAATGACTTTAATTCTTTAAGATATATACTGAGTAGTGGTATAGATGGGTCATATGATAATGCCATTCCTAGTCTTTTGAGGAGTCTCCATACTGATTTCCATACTGATTCAAAGTGTTCCTTTCTCTCTACATTCTTTTCAGCATTTGTTACTGTTGTGTTCTTGAAGTCTGCTATTCTTACTGGACTGGGATGAAATCTCAGTGTAGTTTTGACATGCATTTCCCTAATTGTTAAAGATGTTGAACATCTTTTCATGTAGTTTTTGGTCATTTATATATTGTCTGTTTGAGGTATCTGTTTAGTTCATTTGCTCATTTTATTAATTGGGTTCTATGATTTTGGGTGTTAAATTTTTTGAGTTATTTATGTATTCTGTATATTAGTCCTCTGTCAGAAGAGTAAGCTAGCAAAGATTTTCTCCCATTCTCTAGATTTCTTCTTCACATTCTTAATTTTTTCCTTTGCTTCACAGAAGCTTATTGATTTAATGTCATCTCATTTTTTAATTCTTGGTATTGTTTCCTGAGCTTTTTCTGTCCTATTGAGAAAGTTGTACCTGTACCTATATGTTGAAATGTTGACCCTACATTTTCTTCTAGAATTTACATAGTTTCTGGTCTAATTCCTAAGTCTTTCATCCATTTTGATTTGACTTTTGTGCAGGTTGAAAGATAAGGATCTAGTCTCATTCTTCTACATATTACCATTTTTCCCAGCACCATTTGTTAAAAAGGCTGTCTTCTCCAGTGTATGTTTTTGGCAACAGAAACACAGACTGTATGTGTGGGTTTGTCTCTGTCTTCTATCCTGTAACATTGGTCCCTGAATCTATTTTTATGCCAATACCATGCAGTTTTTGTTACTATAGTTCTGTACAGTTTGAAGTCGGTTGTGTTGCCTCCAGTATTGCTTTTTTGACTTAGAATTCTTTGGCTATTCTGGGCCTTTTATTCTTCCAAATGAATCATAGGACTGTTTTTTTTTCCTAGTTCTGTTAAGAACACCATTGGTATTTTGATAGAGATAGCATGGAGTCTGTATATTTCTTTTGGTAAAGTGGCCGTTTTAACAATAGTAATTCTTCAGGCCATAATCTACTCAGAAATGAAATTTCTGGATCTGTTTTCCACAGTGACTGCATCATTTTTCATTCTAACCAACAGTGCTCACCGGTTCAAATTTCTTTACATTCTCACCAACAATTATTATTTTATAGTTTCTCTTTTCTTTTTTTTTTAAGTAGCCATATTTATGGAAGTGACTGGCATCTTTTCATAGTTTTGACTTGGATTTCCTTAATGATTGTGACAGTGAGAATTTTTTTCATGTGATTATTGGCCATTTATATATCTTCTTTGGGGAAAAAAATGTTTATTCAAGATCTTTGCCTGTTTTTGAATCAGGATTTTTATCAATATTGTTGTTGAATTTTAGGACTTCACTATGGATTCTAGATATTAATCCTTTATCAGATATATTAATTCTGCCTATCCCTGAACATGGGAGGTCTTTCTCTCTTTTGTCTCTTTCAACTTCTTTTTTCAGTGTTCTGACCTCCTTGGTTATGTTTATTCCTAGTGTTATTTTTTGGTTTGGAGGGGTTATTGTTGTTGTTTGTTTTTGTTTGTTTAAGCTATTCTGAATGGAATTGTTTTCCCAATTTCTTTCTCAGCAGATTCATTGTTGTATAGTAAAGCTGTTGATTTTTTTCGTGTTGATTTTGTAAACTTCTATTTTGTTGTATTTGTTTCTTGGCTCTAGCAGTCTTCTGGTGGAACTCTTTGGATCTTCCAAGTACAGAAAAAACATTGATAATTTGACTTCTTCCTATTTTATCTCTTTTATTTCCTTCTCTTGCCTAATTTCTCTGGGTAGAAATTCTAGTGTTATATTGAATAGCAGTGGTGAGAGTGGACATCCTTGTCTTGTTGTGGCTTTTAAGGGAAATTATGTCAGTTTTTTCCCCATCACTTAGCTTTGGGTTTGTTGTACATAGCCTTTATAATATTGATGTAGGTTCCTTCTATCCCTAGTTTCTTTAGTGTTTTTTATCCTGAATGGATGCCTGAATTTTGTCAAAGACTCTTTCTGCATATATTGAGAGGATATGTGATTTTTGTCCTTAGTTCTATTTATATGGTGAATTACTGATATTTTTAAAATTTTTAAATTTGTTTTAACTAGTAATACATGAGAGTATAATGCATTTATGCACTTTGATATATCATATATAGATGGGATATAATTTCACTTTTCTGAGTGTACTTGTTACAGAATCATATTGGTCATGTAGTCACATATATACATACAGTAATAATGTCTGTTTCATTCTACTATTATTCCTATCCCCACAGACCCACCCCTCCCCTTCCATCACTTCCCTCTACATAATCTAAGGTTTTGCTATTCTTAATTTGAATCCATCCCATTTGTTGATTCTTGATTTTACTGGTGCCCCCTGCTTTATTGTGAATTAGCATCTGCATATTAGAGAAAACATTCAGCCTTTGGTTTTGTGGGATTGGCTTATTTCACTTAGCATCATACTTTCCAAATCCAACCATTTACTGGCAAATGCCATTAATTTCACTCTTTTTTTTAGCTGAGTAATATTCATTGAATATATATACCATATTTTCTTTATCCATTCATCTATTGAGAGATACCTAGGTTGGTTCCATAGTCTAGCAATTATGAATTGAGCTGCTATAAACATTGATGTGGCATACTGATTTACAGTCCTATAGTCACTATAATATACTGATTTAAAGACAGGGTGAGATGAAATCTTAGAGTAGTTCTGATTTTCATTTCTCTAATAGCTAGAGATGTTGAACACTTTTTCATATATTTGTTGATCAATTGTATTTCTTCATCTTTGAAGTGTCTGTTCAGTTCCTTAGACCATTTATTGATTGGGTTATTTGTCTGGGGGTGTTTTTTGAGTTCTTTATATATCCTAGAGATTAATGCTTTATTGGAGGTGCATATGGTAAAGATTTTCTCCCAATTTGTAGGCTCTTTCCTCGCATTATTAATTGTTTCCTTTGCTGAGAAGAAGCTTTTTAATTTGAATCCATCTAATTTAGTGATTCTTCATTTTACTTTTTGCACTTTTGGAGTCTAGGCCAACATGGTGAAGATTTGGGCCTGTTTTTTCTTCTATTAGGCACAGGTTCTCTGTTCTAGAGCCTAAATCTTTGATCCACTTTGAGTTGATTTTGTGCAAGGTGAGACATAGAGGTTTAATTTCATTTTCCTACATATGGATTTCCAGTTTTGCCAGCACCATTTGTTGAATAGGCTATCTTTTCTCCAGTGAATGTTCTTGGCACCCTTGTCCAGTATGAGATAACCGTATTTTATTTGTCTCTGTGTCCTCAATTCTGTACCGTTGGTCTACAAGTCTATTTCGGTGTCAATACCATTCCATTTTTGTTATCATACCTCTGCAGTATAGCTTAGGATCTGGTATTTAATGCCCTGCTTCACTTTTCTTGCTAAGGATTGCTTTAGCTATTCTGGGTATCTTATTTTGCCAAATAAATTTCATGATTGCCTTTTCTATTTCTATGAAGAATGTCATTGGGATTTTAATAGGAATTGCATTAAATCTGTACAATGCTTGTAGTATGGCCATTTTGACAATATTAATTCTGCCTATTCAGGAGCACGGGAGATCTTTCCATCTTTTGAGGTTTTCTTCAATTTCTTTCTTTGATGTTCTGTAGTTTTTATTGTAGAGGTCTTTCACCTCTTTTGTTAGATTGATTCCCAGGTGTTTTTTTTTTTTTTTTAGGCTATTGTGAATGGAGTAGTTTTCCTAATTTCTCTTTCAGTGGATTCATCACTGATGTATAAGGATGTGTTTGATTTATGGATGTTGATTTTATATCCTGCTACTTTGCTGTATTCATTTTTTAGTTCAGAAGTTTTCTGGTGGAATTTTTTGGATCTTCTAGATATAGAATCATGTCATCCGCAAATAGTAATAGTTTGAGTTCTTCTTTACCTATTTGTATCCCTTTAATTTCTTTCTTTTGTCTAATTGCTCTGGATAGAGTTTCAAGGATGATGTTGAATAGAAGTGGTGAAAGAGGTCATCTTTGTCTTGTTCCAGTTGCTAGCGGAAATGCTTTCAATTTTTCTCCATTTAGAATGATGCTGGCCTTGGGTTTAGCATATATAGCTTTTACAATGTTGAGGTATCTTCCTACTATCCCTAGCTTTTCTAGTGATTTGAACATGAAGCTATGCCATATTTTGTCAATTGCTTTTTCTGCATCCATTGAGATGATCATATGATTCTTGTTTTTAAGTCTACTAATGTGATGAATTACGTTTATTGATTTTTGAATATTGAACCAACCTTGCATCCCTAGGATGATTCCCACTTGATTGCGGTGCACTAACTTTTTAATATTTTTTGTATGCAATTTGCCAGAATTTTATTGAGAATCTTTGCATCTATGTTCATCAAGGATATTGGTCTGAAGTTTTCTTTCCTTGATGTGTCTTTGTCTGGTTTTGGTATCAGGGTGATATTAGCCTCGTAGAATGAGTTTGGAAGGGTTCCCTCCTTTTCTATTTTATGGAATATTTTGAGAAGGATTGGTGTTAATTCTTCTTTAAAAGTCTTGTAGAACTTAGCTAAGAATCCATCTTATCCTGGGCTTTTCTTGGTTGGTAGGCTTTTGATGGTGTTTTCTATTTCATTACTTGATATTGATCTGTTTAAATCATGTATGACCTCTTCATTCAGTTTGGGTAGGTCATATGTCTCTAGAAATTTGTTGATGTCTTCCAAATTTTCTATTTTATTAGAGTTTAAATTTTCAAAATAGTTTTTAATTATCTTCTGTAGTTCAGATGTGTCCGTTGTGATATTTTCTTCTTCATTGTGTATTTTAATAATTTGAGTTTTCTCTCTTTTTCTCTTTGTTAGCATGGCCAGGGGGTTATCTGTTTTATTTACTTTTTCAAAAAACCAACTTTTTGTTTTGTCAATTTTTTCAATTTTTTTTTTGTTGTTGTTGTTTAAATTTCATTAATTTCAGCTCTGACTTTAGTTATACCCTGTCTTCTGCTGTTTTTGGTGTTGATTTATTCTTCTTTTTCTAGGGCTTTGAGATGTAGTGTAGGTCACATATTTGTTGACTTTTATTCTTTTAATGAATGCACTCAATGCAATAAACTTTCCGTTTAGTACTGCATTCATAGTGTCCCAGAGATTTTGATATGTTGTATCAATGTTCTCATTTACCTCTAAGAATTTTTTATTTCACCCTTGATTTCTTCTACTATCCATTCATAATTCATTTGTGTATTATTTTGTCTCCATTTGTTACAGTAGCTTCTATTTTTTTATTTTATCATTGATTTCTAATTTCATTCCATTGTGGTCTGATAGAATGCAGGGTATTATCTCTGATTTTTCTTGTGTTTATTAAGAGTTGCTTTGTGGCATAAGATATGGTCTGTCTTAGAGAAGGAGCCATGTGCTGCTGAGAAGAAAGTATATTTGCTCGTTGATGGATGGAATATTTTATATATGTCTGTTAAGTCTAAATTATTGTTTGTATTATTTAGTTCTATAGTTGCCTTATATAGTTTTTGTTTGGAAGATCTGTCCAGTAATGAGAGAGGTGTGTTAAAATCACCCAGTATTATTGTGTTGTGGTCTATTTGACTCTTGAAATTGAGAATGAATTGTTTGATGTACATAGATGCTCTATTATTTGGGGCATAAATATTTGTAATTGTTATGTCCGTCTTATATATATATTTCCCTTAAGAAGTATGAAATCTCCTTCTTCATCTCTTCTGATTAACTTTGGTTTGAAGTCTACTTTATCTGAAATGAGAAGGGAAACACCTGCTTGTTTACATAATCCTTATGAGTGATAAGTTTCTTCCCATCCTTTCACCTTCAGCCTGTGGACATCTTTGCCCATGAGGTGAGTATCTTAGAGACAGCACATTGTTGGGTCTTGTTTTTTTAATCCAATCTGTCAGTCTACGTCTTTTTATTGATGAGTTTAGGCCATTGACATTCAAGGTTATTATTGAGATATTATTTAAATTCCCTGTCATTTTGATTTATTTCTGGTTTTTGATTTGTCTTAGTTTCTCATTTGGTTGAGTGTCTCTTTAGTATAGATCCTCCCTTTACTTGTTTTCACTTTTTTTTTTCACTTTAGTCTCATGGAATATTTTGTTGAGAAAGCTCTGTAGTATAGGCTTTCTAGTTGTGAATTCTTTTAATTTTTATTAATCATGGAATATTTTTTAAAATTTTTTAGTTGTGAATATATCTTTTATTTTATTTATCTATTTATATGTGGTACTGATGATCAAACCCAGGGCCTCACACATGTCAGGCAAGTGCTCTACCACTGAGCCACAACTCCAGCCCCATCATGGAATATTTTAATTTCATCTTCAAATCTAAAACTTAATTTTGCTGGATATAAAATTCTTGTTTGGCATCCATTTTCTTTCAGAGCTTGAAATATATTATTCCAGGACATCCTAGCTTTGAGGGTCTGGGTTGAGAAATCAGTTGACATCTGATTTGGTTCCCCTCTATATGTAATTTGATTTTTTTTTCTCTCACAACCTTTAAGATTTTATCTTTATTCTTTGTGTTAGTCATTCTCGTTATAGTGTGTCTTGGTGTGGGTCTGCTGTAATTTTGCACATTTGAGGTCCTGTAAAGTCTCTTGTATTTGATTTTCCATTCCATTCTTTAGGTTTGGGAAATTTTCTGTTATTATAATCATTGAAAAGATTGTGCATTCCTTTGGTTTGTACCTCTTCTCCTTCATCTATTCCAATAACTCTTAAATTTGGGCTTTTCATGTTATCCCATAGTTCTTGGATGTTCTATTCATGGTTTCTTACCATCTTCTCCCCATGTCCAACTCTACTTCCAAGATTATATATATTTGTCTTCATTGTCTGAGGCTCTGTCTTCCAAGTGGTCTAGTCTGTTGGTGAAGCTTTCTATTGAATTTATAATTTACTTTACTGATTTTTCTTTGATTTCACTCCTTATACTATCCTTTACTTTACATGTCAATTTAACTATATATGATCTGAACTCCTTCTTGGACATTTCTTCTGCTGTGTTATCAGTGACTTCTGTTGTTGAAGCATCTTGCTTTGTTTGGGGCACTTTATTCCCTTGTTTTTTCATATTGTTAGTGTGTTTTCCCATCTAAAAGCAGGATCTAAGGCAGGATAAATTCTACCCTGTAGATCTATAGTGTCCCTGAAGGTTTCCAGTGCTTCACATTTACTGGTGAGACCAATATCAACAGCACCCAGTGTACACAATATATATAGCCTTAGACTTAATAGCTCCCACTAAGTCATCTACTGCTTTCTTGAATTATACCAAAATGATGAGTTCAATAACTATCTATAGTACAAACAGAATATTTGTTAAATGATTTAAAATTTCAAATGGTGGATGAGAGAACAGAGGTAGTATAGTATGCAATATTCACAAGGGAGGAAGAGAGAAGCTGGAAATAAAAATTCACAGGAACAGTGGAAGAGTAGCCAACAGAGATTGGCTGTTGGTTGAAGAAAATTTGGAAAGAAAATAGATGAGAGAAAAAATACAAACAAAGAGAAAAAATTAAAGACAAGAATACAAAAAAATGCAAAATACCTTTTATAGATCATTGTCCTCCATATACTGACGAATAAAAAATATCCTGTTCCAAATATGGTAGAGAGATTAATGAATCAAAAAATAAATAGATAGATAGATAGATAAATAAATAAATAAATCTTGCTGGAAAATCAAACTGTATCTGTCAGTTCAACAGTTTCTGAGCCCTGTCTCTACGTCTCTTGGGAGTACCAAACCCAGATCAGCCCTCACAAACCCAGTCTCTATCCCACCAATCTGGGCTTCAGGTATCTCAGGCTCAGCTACACTAAAGTCCCAAGATCTCAATGCTTATTCTCCTTGCCGAGAGACCATCAGGGATATGTTCATGCAAAGGAGCAATCCCAAGATGCAGCAGCAAGACAAGGGCCACCAGCACTCTCATCAGGAAGATCCCAGGTCCTCCAAACCCATAGGCACCCCCAATCTGGACCTGCAGGTCCCAGCTGGAGTCCCCAGACAGAGGCTCTTGCGGTGGTAAGCCTGCTGGCACCCAGGCCCCAGGCCTTGGCTGGTGTCCCAGAATGGGTGCAGCAGCCACGTGCAACCAAACCTGGAGTCTCCCCAGAAGCTGACCTGTAGGCGGTGGTAGCCATGGTAGTGGCGATGGTTGTTAGCAGTAGGCAGCGGGTCAGCAGTAGCAGTGGCTGCAGTGGTAACTGCAATTGCAGCTGTGGGGGCAGTGTTACCAGGTGCTCTCCAGGGTCAGCAGCAGTGTCAGCTTCAGTTGCATCCAGGGCAGTGGTCTCTTCTGTGGCTAAAGCACCCAGAAAGAAGACTTCCAGGTGATCTCAGGCTGGCATCAGCGGAATAAGAGGCAGCAGCAATAGCAGTAGCAGTGCAGGCAGCCATTTATTTACAGGAGACTTCCAGTTCAGTGGTGACCACGGAGGTAGCCTTGGAATTTGCATCCAAGGTGACCAACTGTGCCCAAAGAAGAGACCTCTAGTATAAAGCGGCATCTGGGGCAACAATGTCTGTCAATTATTGATTTGCATATGTTAAACCATCCTTGCAAGCCTCAGATAAAACTAACTTAATCATGATGTAAAATCTTCTTAATGTGTGGTTAAATATGATTTTCCAATACTTTATTAAAAATTTTTGTATCTAAGTTTATTAAGGATATTGATATGTATTTTTCTTTCCTTAATGTGTCCTTACCTGGTTTTGATATCAGAGTGATATTTGGCTCCAAAGAATGAATTTGGAAGTGTCCCATCCCTTTCTATTTCATGAAATAATTTGAGAACATTAGCATTAGTTCTTCTTTAAAGGTAGAATTCAGGTGAGACTTCATCTGGTCCTAGGCTTTTCTTTTGGAAGTGTTTTTTTACTACTATTTCTTTTTAATTGCTAGTTATTGGTCTATTTAAGTTTTCTATGCTCGTATTTCTTCATATTCCCTGGTACACTTGGGAAAACTTTGCTTTCAGAAGACCTTTATGAGATGGGAACAAACTTATTCAAGTGATCTAAAAGGGATCCTGAATTTCCATGTCTTCTCCACACACAGCATTTTGACTATACCAAATTTAATACCCAGCCCCTGGGTATAGTTTATTGTGGGGCCAGTCAATAAAATAAAGCTTAATAGCTCCCTGTCCCCATATCATGCATGACTAAATTCATTTTATTGCACTTTCCACGTGCAAGTTCAAATGCAAGGTTGAAGTTTCTTCCTGACACCAATGGTGTGAACTTCTTTCCACTATATAGAGGGTTAAAATTCCATAAATGGACCAAATGGAAATGAGGCCTCTGGGACTTTTAGGTCCTCAGGCTCAGCAACATGCATTGCTCTCTGGTATCTATATTCTGAGGCATTCTCTGCACAGGTGGTATAGATCTTTTCTCTTGCTCTACTGCAGCTGCATTGGAGGCAGCAGTGTAGGTTTCTGTGACTTTCACCAGAAATTACCAGGTGCATCTAGACCAGACCCAGAAGATAGTATTTGGATGTGATACTGGAGGTCCGTCCGTAGACTCCTCCCTGGTCCATGCAAACCAGAGTTGATCTACCAGCTGAAGCACACTGTAAAAGACAAGGAAGAGAGGCCTTTACCAAAGCATCTGTCCAAAAGACAAAGTAAAACCCAAGACTGTGGGAAGCCGTTCTTACACGTGATTGAACTACCTCCCTGGCTGGGTGTGAGGCACTCAGACCAGCTGTGTCAGAGCTTTCCCCCACCCTTTCCAGGTGCGAGGGCTTGTCTGTGTGGGGGTGTGACTGACCATTGACCTGAAAACCAATCACTGACCCTGACCTTGGAATGCTGTCCCCCTCGACCTTCATTGGATGGAATTTCCCCCTGAATTTCTTGTTCCCCAATAAAAGCTCCCTCTCTGGCGTGCCTCTCTCTCTCTTGCTGGTCTCTTGTGTAAACCTCACTACAGCCAGGTGGCTAGAGGCAGGAGCTGGGAGGGGCCATCTCTGAGCTGGGCAAGAATAAAGGTAAATTGAGTGTTTTTAATGTGTCTTTAATTTGATCTCACTAGTTAATTTCTATGTTTCGAACCTCTAGTATGAAGCTAGCGTGCTGGTCGCATGGCAGACAAGACCAGCAAACCTTGTCCTAGAGAGTCTTGTTCTAAGACTGAGTCAGGGAACCAAAAAGGTCTTCCAGGTTGGCATGAACAAGGATCAGAAAGGACTGTTGGAAATGCAGGGAGGACATTTGAAGTCAGTTCCCATCTCCCACAAGGAGACCCCTCTTAGGAAGATAAGCCACTAAATACAGTGAGCTGTCTAAAAGATAAACCAATGAAAATGTAAATCTGTTTCTTTATTTGGGGGATATCTGAAAGGTAAAGGGACCTACCCATTTATTTGTCCTTTATGTATTCACTTCTGCCTGGAGACAGTTGAGAGCAGCTCTGTAAAAATTTATTTAAAGCATTCTTTTTTCCAAACCTAGTCTCTGCTCTTGAGGAGTGTAAGTCTTTATGAGAAAAATGAAAGCTTAAATCATGAAATACTTGAATCTTGTCTGAAATGAGATTATAAAAATGCTGTCAAATAAAATTATTATTGTATTTCACATACAAATGATCATGTTCTGCTGCATCATTTAAGGCTCAACAAGGTTTTGATTTTTAAAAATCTTTTCACATGATTTTGAATATTCAACATTCTCATTTTTTCTTGACCTTGATATTTTTGTTGGTTTTGATTCATTTTCTTAAGGACATAAGGATGCTGGTCAGTGTGACTTCCCCAGGTGACTTTCCATTCTTTCCTTGGTTTCTCAGCTTCTTTGACCCTCTGTAGACATACTTCACCAACATCACATCACCTGCATTCTAGAAGCTTATTAGGACACAAGCAAGCAAAACACAGATATAGTTCATTAAAAATCTCAAGAAATTTTTTTAAATTTTAACTAATAATATATTCAAATGTAAAATATTTAGATCCTTTCACAAGGTAATTCAATTTCTAGAAGTTATCCTAGAGAAATATTCTCAAAACTATGCAGAGATCTGTGTACAAAGAATAATCACTGCAAGTTGGTGTTTATATGTGAAACACTGAAAACAATTTGAATGCCCATTGATAAGAAATAAATTATGGTACATCTGTTCTAATGAAGTACAGTGAAACAATAAAAAGTGCTATGCATACTAATATTAAAACATCTTCATTATAGAGTGTTACCAAGTACCAAGGAAAGAAAACTTCAAACCAATATCCCTAATGAATATAGACACAAAAATTCTCAGTAAAATTCTGGAAAATTGTATACAAAACGTATTAAAAACGTAGTGCACCATGATCACGTGGGGTTCATCCCAGGATGCAAGGTTGGTTCAACATACAGAAATCAATAAACGTAATTCATTGAATTAATAGACTTAAAGATCATCTCAATATATGCAGAAAACATTTGACAAAATACAGGACCCCTTCATGTTCAAAACACTAGAAAAACTAAGGATAATAGGAACACTCCTCAACATTGTAAAAGCTGTATATGCTAAACCCAATGCTAATATCATTCTAAATGAAGAAAAATTAAAACCATTTCTGCTAAGAACTGGAACAAGATAACGATGCCCTCTTTCACCACTTTTTTTTAAGTGTCTAAATTTTTCATTTGTTTTAATTAGTTATACATGACAATAGAGTGCATTTATGCACTTTGATATCTCATACATAAGTAGGGTATTATTTCTCATTTTTATGATTGTACATGTTGTAGAATCACATCAGTCATGCAGTTATATATGTACATAAGATAATAATGTCTGTTTCATTCTACTATCCTTCCTAACCCCATAACCCCTCCCCTACCTTCACACACCTCTACCTAATCTAAAGTAATTCTGTTCTTCCCAACACCCACCCCACCACCTTATTGTGAATTAGAATCTGCATATCAGAGAAAACATTCTGCCTTTGGGTTTTGGAATTGGCTTATTTTGCTTAGCACAATATTCTCCAACTCCATCAATTCACTGGCAAATGCCATAATTTCATTCTTCTTCAAAGCTGAGTAATATTACATTGAATATATATACCACATTTTCTTTATTCATTCATCTATTAAAGGGGATTTAGATTGGTTCCATAGTTTAGCTATTATGAATTGAGTTGCTATAAACATTGATGTAACTGAATAACTACAGTGTGCTTTTTTTAAGTCTTTTGGGTATAAACCAAGGAGTGGGATAACTGGGTCAAATGGTAGTTCCATTCTGAGTTTTAAGACTTAACAACTAGAAGAAGAAAAAGTGGGCCTAAGTCTTTACCATGTTGGCCTATGATCTGACTTCCTTAACAAGACCCCTAAAGCACAAGAAGTAAAATCAAGAACCAATAAATGGGATGGATTCAAACTAAAAATCTTCTCAGCAAAAGAAACAATCAATGATGCAAAGAGAGAGCCTACAGAATGGGAGAAAATCTTTACCATATGCACCTCAGATAAATCATTAATCTCTAGGATATACAAAGAACTCAAAAAATAGCCCAATAAATAAATGGGCTAAGAAACTGAACACTTTACAGAAGAAGAAATACAATTGGTCAACAAATATATGAAAAATGTTCAACATCTCTAGCAATTAGAGAAATACAAAACAAAACTAAGATTTCATCTCACTCCAGTCAGAATGGTAATCATCAAGAATACAGGCAACAATAAATGTTGGCAAGGATGTGGAGAAAAAGGTAGACTCATACATTGCCGGTGGGACTGCATATTGGTGCAAATACTATGGAAAGCAGTATGGAGATTCTTTTACCACTTTTATTCAACATCATCCTTGAAACTATAGTCAAAGCAATTAAACAGAAGAAAGAATTTAAAGGGATATGAATAGGAAAAGAAGAACTCAAGCTATCACTATTTGCTAATGACATGATTTTATATTTAAAAGATCCAAAAAATTCTAGAACTCACAAATGAATTCTGCAAAGTGAATGCAAAACTAACATCCATAAATCAACTGTGTTGATATTCATCAGTGATGAATCCACTGAAAGAGAAATTACAAAATCTACCCCATTTACAATAGCCTGAAAAAAAATAAAAATATTTAGGGGTCAATCAAACAAAAAAGGAGAAAGACTTCTACAATGAAAACGGCAGAGCACTAAAGAAACAAATTGAAGAAGACCTTAGAAGATGGCAAGATCTCCTATGCTCTTGGATAAGCAGAATTAACATTGTCAAAATAGCCATATCACCATAAGCATTAGACAGATTTAATGCAATTCCTATTAAAATCCCAATGTCACTCTTCACAGAAATAGTAAAGGCAATCATGAAATTCATTTGGAAAAATAAGAGACCCAGAATAGCCAAAGTAATCTCTAGCAAGAAAAGTGAAGCATGAAGCAACATAAACCAGACCTTAAATTATACAACAGAGCTATAGTAACAAAATGACATGATATTGTCACCAAAACAGGCCTAAAGACCAATAGTACAGAATAGGAGACATAGAAACAAACCCACATAAATACAGTTATCTCATACTAAAGGCACCAAAAACATACATTGTAAAAAAGATAGCCTCTTCAAAAATGGTGCTGGGAAAACTGGAAATCCATATATAATAAAACAAAATTAGACCCCTATCTCTCCTCACTCTACACAAAACTCAACTGGATCAAGGACCTAGAGATTAGACCAGAGACCCTGTGCATACCAGAAGAAAAGGTAGGTCCAAATCTCCACCACATCAACTTAGGAACTGACTTCCTTTACAAGACTCCTAAAGCACAAGAAATAAAATCAAGAATCAATGAATGTACCCTAGGTAAATGTATGAAGACATGAATGGTGTGACTCTACTTTGTGTTCAACCAGAGAAATAAAAAAATTGTGCTGCTTTGTGTACTATGGATTGAAATGCATTCTGCTGTCATGTATAACAAATTAAAACAAATAAATAATTTTTTAAATTTTTTTAAAAAAGAATAAATGGAGCCAGGTGTGGTGGCACACACCTGTAATCCCAGCAGCTCGGGAGGCTGAGACAGGAGGATCATGAGTTCAAAGTCAGTCTCAGCAAAAGCAAGGCACTAAGCAACTCAGTGAGACCCTGTCTCTAAATAAAATACAAAATAGGGCTGGGGATGTGGCTTAGTGTTCAAGTGCCCCGAGTTCAATCCCTGATACCTCCCACCAAAAAAATAAAAGAATAAACAAGTGGTATTGTATCAGACTAAAAGCTTCTTCACAACAAAGGAAATAATCAGTAATGTGAAGAGAGAGCCTATAGAATGGGAGAAAATCTTGACCACATGCACCTCAGATAGAGCATTAATTTCCAAGATATATAAAGAACTCAAAAATTTAAGACCAAAAAACAAATAACCCAATCAATAAATGGGCAAAGGAACTGAACAGGCACTTCACAGAAGAAATACAATTGGGGACTGGGATTGTGGTTCAGCAGTAGAGCGCTCACCTGGCATATGTGAGGCTCTGGGTTTGATCCTCAGCACCACATAAAAATAAATCAATAAAATAAAGGTATTGTTTCCAACTACTTCCAAAAAATAAAAAATGTCTTTTTTAAAAAATAAATACAATTGATCAACAAATATATGAAAAAATGTTCAACATCTCTAGCAATCAGAGAAATGCAAATCAAAACTACACTGAGATTCCATCTCTCTCTAGTCATAATGGCAATTATCAAGAATACAAGCAACAATAAATGTTGGTAAGGATGTGGGGGAAAAGGTACACTCATATATTGCTGATGGGACTGCAAATTGGTGCAACCACTATGGAAAGCAGTATAGAGATTCTTCAGAAAACTTGGAGTGGAATCACCATTTGACCCAGTTATCACACTCCTCAGTTTATACCCAAAGGACTTAAAACAGCATATTTCAGTGACACAACCATATCAATGTTTACAGCAACTCAATTCACAATAACTAAAATATGGAACCAACCTAGATGCCCTTTAACAAATGAATTTAAAGAAAACATGTTAGATAGACACATGGAATATTAGCTTTAAAGAATGAAATTATGGCATTTGCCAGTGAATGGATGGAGTTGAAGAATATTGTGCTAAGTGAAATAAGCCAATCCCCAAAAACTAAAGGCAAAATGTTCTCTCTCATGTGTGGATGCTAACCCATAACAAGGGAGGGAAAGGTTAGAAGTTTATTGGACAAGGAGAGGGAGTATAGAGGAAGGAAATATAGTAGAATGAATCAGACATTATTACCCTATGTGCATACATGATTACTGGGCAGTGTAACTCTACATCATGTACAACCAGAAGAATGAGAAGTTATTACTCCATTTATATATGATGTGTCAAAAGGCTTTCTACAGTCCTATATAACTAATAAGAACAAATTTTCAAAAAAAAATATACAATGTTACATAAAAGAATAAATAAAATCTAGAGGGCTGGGGATATAGCTCAGTTGGTAGAGTGCTTGCCTAGCATGCACAAGGCCCTGGGTTCAATCCCCAGCACCACCCATAAATAAATAAATAAAACCTAGATTTGAAAGGATATACATATAACTGTTAATAATGGCTATCTATGCAGAATGTTATGGATAGGATTATAGAAATCTTGAATGTCCCCCAAGGGCTCATGTGTTAAAGGTTCAGTGTCCAGTGGCAGAGGCTGAGACTTGGGGAAGTGATTGGAACATGAGGACTCTGACCTTGTCGATAGATTAATCCATTAAGGAGTTCATAGCTGAATGGCCTATTGGGTGCTGGTAGAAATGGTAGGAGGTAGAACCTAGTTGGAGATAGTAGGTCCCTGAGGATATGACCTTGGGGTATATATCTTGTCCCTGGTCCCTTATTTTTGCTATTTTCTTACTACCATAAGGTCTACAACTTTTCTCTGCTACACCCTGTACCATAATGTTTCTGTCTCAACACAGGCCTAAAAGCAATGGAGCCAGCTGACCATGGACTGAAACCTCTGAAACTATCAGCCAAAATAAATCTTTTCTCCTTTAAGTTGTGTTTCTCAGGCATTTTATCAAGGCATTGGAAAGTTGACTAACACAGGGATCTTTCAGTTTTTACTTTACATCAGTATTGTTTGCTTTTTAAATAAAGAGCATGTATTATTTTTGCATTAAATGATTAAAATATTTCAATAAAGATGGAACCTAGGAATAAAAATGACTTCCATTATTTCTTTTATAAAGCCTAAGTTTTAAAGAATTTTTTTAAAAATTCTGGTCTTATATCTTTAAAAGAATAACTGAGACCAAGGATCCAAACCACCCACCCCCTCACCTCACCCCACCCCTGCCTAGAAAAAACTGTATTTGGGCATACGTAGTAGTTTATTCAAACTACTCCAGTAGTGGTTTAACCAAAAGAGCTGCCCTTCAAGAGATAGATTTTTTTGAGTCTTTTGTCTCTGCCTTAGCAAAAGAAGTTGGCAAATTTAATAAATGATAAGGTAATTTAAAAATGATAAGCTAATGTATGTGTAGAATAATACATGTAAAAAGTGAGAGTTCAGCATAGGCTACTCTTCAGTGAACCTTCATTTCCTTTAAAAGCTTACTAATTTATAAATGTTTTATATTTTTTTCATAGGTGGACATAATACCTTTATTTTATTCATTTATTTTTATGTGGTGCTGAGGATCAAACCCAGTTCTTTACATGTTCTAGGCAAGTGCACTACCACTGAGCCACAACCCCAGCCCTAAAAATATCCTTTTGCAAGTGGTTAGATTTTAAGTGTCAGGTCTCTATCTCCTTGTAGTTGATCACAAGGAAAGCGCTTTGAGTCCTCTTTGCTAACATTAACGAATTTTGTGTTTACACACACACACACACACACACACACACACACACACACACACGGAGTTGCTGGCTACAGCTGATTTGTAAATGTTTGCTACTGAATGAATATGGACTAGTTACACTAGATCTGCTTCCTGACTTCATGATGTATGTTATGGTCTGAATGAAGAAAAGCATAGATGCTTTTTCCCAGCATATTCACACCAAGCCCTCAGTTCTATTTTCCAGTAAGGAAAACAAGTTTGACACCTACAGATTGTATCTTATAATTTGCCTGTGTTCTTCTTCACAAACAATGTAGATATTTGTTAACATCGTTTCATTGGAAATCACATACCATCAGAAATACTTCCTCTATTTAGAAATGAGCAAGGAGTAGGATTTTCACACAAGCAAACCTATAACCCAGTTAAAACTATGTTTGGGAAGCGGGCAAGCCTGTAATCCCAGCAGCTTGGGAGGCTGAGGCAGGAGGATCTTGAGTTCAAAGCCAGCCTCAGAGAAAGCAAGGCACTAAGCAACTCAGTGAGACTCTATCTCTGAATGAAATATAAAATAGGGCTGGGGATATGGCTTAATTTTCAACTGCTCCTGGTTTCAATCCCTGGTACCAGCACCCACCACCTCACCCCACCCCAACCCCACCTAGAAAAAACTGTATTTGGGCATAAGTAGTAGTTTACTCAAACTACTCCAGTAGTGGTTTAACCAAAAGAGCTGCCCTTCAAGAGATAGATTTTATGAGTCTTTTGTCCCTGCCTTAGCAAAAGAAGTTGGCAGTTATGTTGTTATTCTGCCCATTTGGGGCCAGTTCCTGTAAGTGAAATGTGAGTGAGAAGACTTCATTGGTTCAAGAGAGCCTTACTCCTTCAGAAGGTCTCTTCCCTATAAGAGTCATTGAGTAGTGTTCCCAAGCTATGGAAATGTAAATAGTAGGTTTCATTTGTTCTGGGAAAGATGAATATAAGACCTTTGGTGTTTCCTGTGAATCTTAGAAAGAAGGTGGTCACCCTAATAAATCAGGTCAGTGATTCTACATTTGAGGGTGATGTGTTGGTTGATGTGACCCACTGCTTCCTAGGAGATTATGACTGTAACTCAAGAGAGTTATAATTTAAGAGGCCCCAAGTGGTGTCTCAGTGTGATTATGCAGTGACCTGAATTCGTCAGAGTGCCCTCAAAGTAAAAAATATCCAGCTGCAACACACATAGCAGTGAAGAAGTAACTAGCCAAATTTTCTTTCCTCTGGATCTATCATTTGAAGGAGACCCAACCACTTTGGACTAAGTGCCCAATGCTCTTAGATAATTCAATCCAGGGCATAGGAACTGTCTGAAGAAGTTGCTAAGCTTCACAATAACAAGGCATGGAGGACACATAAGGGCTCATGTGGTTAACTGAAAAGCAGGGGGAAAATGTCTGTATTTAAATTCCAAGTTTGTATGGTATTTCAATCCAATTACAGGTGAAGAGCTATTTTCTTAAAGCTAAAAAAGAAAAAGTAAAAAAAGAAATGATCCCTTTTTTTATTTGGTGTGTTAAATATTTTTCAGTGAAAGATTTGATTATATGTCTATCCTTTCATTTCCACTAATGCTATTGAAAAGACAGCTATCAATTCTCATTCCTTTACAAGTAATTTTTATTTTTTCTACAGCTTCTTTCAAGACCTGTTTATCTTTGATTTTTCTATAATTTTAATATGCTGTGTCTAAGTGTGGGCTTGTAATTTATCCTGCTTAGTATACATAAAGATTTCTGAATGTGAGGATTCCTTTATTTCTTTCCTTCTAGAAACTTTAGGTATACAAATCTCCTGTTAACTCTGTTTATACAGAGCTCAGTGGTTGCTCTGAAGGATTTCAGGAGCATTAGGTAACTGGCTAGAGGATAACTTAATGTTAACATCTATACATCTATAGATATATATTGTACATCTATAGATATATGTTGATCTTCCTTTCCCTCAACTTACCATCCATAGTTTCAATCTCTTTGTCCCTCCATGAATCAGAGTAATTCCTTCCTAACTATCTTCCAGTTCATTAACTTTTTCTTCACCTATATAACTGAGATTTTAAAATGGCAGTGGTTATATTTCTCATTTGTACAGGCTCTAATTGGTTCTTGACTAAATCTGCCATCTAACTCCTCAGACTTCTCTTATTTTATATCTTGTATTCAACTTTCCTAATACCTAAAGTTTTTGCAATCTGATTCTGCTTTTTGTTATTTTCTTTTTTATTTCTTTCTATGACCCCTTGTTTCCTCATTTATTTCATGATATATATATATATATATATATTTTTCCATTTTGTGCTCAGGTTAATTGAATTCTATCCTAGAAATTCTTTGAGTCCTAGAAATCCTTTAAGTTCTATATCCTAGAAATTCTTTAAGTCCTACCTTGAGGGAGGATGTGTGTTTGCTCCTATATGGTACCTGGAGGCACTACATAACCCAGAATATTTTCAGTTCCCAGTTTGGGATTTCTCAGCTCATATTAGTCATGGGAACTCTAGCCTTAAATCCAATGAGAGTAACTCACTATTATGAATTTCTCAGGGGAAAATTATCCTTCCCAGCATTCCAAAAGTAAGACAATTGTACTCCCTGGGCTCTCTTTGAGAATCACTTTTTTCTTTTCTTATTTCCTTTTTTCACCACAGATGTCAACTGTTAGGAGCTCCAGCTTTAGGGGAGGTTCCTTGATCCTCTTTCCCACCTTGCTCAAAACCTGAAATTTGTCTCCTTCCTGCCAAATATGGCTTTCTTTGAATTTGTGCCTTCTTGTCATTTTTGGCCTCTAAGAATTTTTCTTTCTTGCCAATAAAACTATACATTTTTTTTCTCAATCTTGCTTTCTTTTTAAGTGCTTTGCACCAGAAGGATTTTTTGAATATCTAATATTCATATTGCTAGAAACAGAACTTCTATTTTTCATTTAGTTAGCATATCAAGTTTCCCTAGCCTTTTGAATTAAACCAAACACTAAATTTTAACAGAAAAGAATTGGCAGACATAGCATGGCCACCTTTTTTTATTTTAAAAAATAAGAATTACCCTGAAGTAAGCAAAACAAAAACAAAAACTACCTCCCACTGTCACCAGCATCACTGCATAATGAAAAGTTGGGGAGACATAAAAGAAATAGCTTTTAACTTAAATTTACTTTACTCTGCATTTTGCTGAGATTGGTGACAAGTTTGCCACATACCATCATTGGCCCATGGACTGGCATTTGGGAACCACTAAGCAATGTAATATGCCACGAAAGGCAGTTGGTATATCTGAGAATATACTTCACTGTAAAATCTATTAACCAAAGATTCCAGCCATCAACATCAAGCCAACGTGAACTGGAATGAAGCCATTAAATATGTGTACAATTAATAATTAAGAAAATAACTTTCAATCTGTAAAAGAAGTATGGTATGTACAGTCCAAGCCTTGAATCCCATCTCCATTTGGGAAAATCACTTAACCTCTTAGCCTTCATTTCTTTGTGTGTAAAAACAATATATCACTCCTATGAACATTTTGAGAACTAATAAGAGAAGCATTCACTGGGATTATTAACTTTTATATTATTTCCCTCCCCAGGCGGGAGGGACTCCCAAAAGGAGTAAGCTCCAAACTCCATACAACAGGACTTTCTCTTCTGTTTTACTCTAGAACAGGAAGTGTGTTCAGTTGGTTACTTTCATTCCTATCATGGAGGAAGAAAAGTTTTGACCAGCTAAGAATTTCAGGAGAATAAAATTTGCTGGCAAGAGAGATCACCCCACCAAATATTAAACTCCACGGAAGCTGGGGCTTTGCTCACGGCTTTATACCCGATAGCTATAACAGTGCTTAACACATTGTAGATATTCAATAAATGAAAAAAAATAAGAAAACAAGTCAGAGCCCTAGAACAAATTGAGTCAAAATAAAATTACAACTAAGTTATCCAGCAAGAGCAGAAACCCTTTATTTCATTGCATAGTCTTCCCCCTCTTCATTCGTCTCCCCGTCTCCTCCTCCCCATCATTTCCACCATGCAGACTTCTCCAACAAGTTCTGTACAGTCCCTGAGGCAGAACCTGGCTTTGGGAGGAAACTGACAGAATTAAATTCAATATGCAGACCCATCTTTTCAGTGTCCTTGCAATCTGTGCACAAGTCTGTCATGCAGTAACTTTTGCACAGAGCACAGTGGTGGTTCTGAAGCCCTTCAGGAGCATCAAGCAACTGACTAGAGGATGGTCAGTGAGGAGCTCTGACCAACAATACTAGTTGATACTCATTGAGTCTTCTCATTATACCAGGCTCTATACTGATGGTTTTAGATGTATCATCTCATTTAATTCTCAGAGAAATCTGTCAAGTTGGGTACTATTATCACCTCCATATTCTAGAGGTGAATCTGTGGCTTGGAAAGGTGAAATGTCTTATCAACACAGATGATACCCTACAAAAATCTATGCTCTTAAAAGACTACGGCACTATGAAAATACAGATTTTTAAACCACTCTAAAGTCTTTGGCATGTGTTATATGTAAGCATATCCATATTGTGATGTAAATTTTCTTTTTTTAAAAAAAATCTATTCGCTTTGATTTTCTTATACTAGGATATAAGTTGAAAAGACAAATATGAAGAAAAAAAAAAGAAAATTAAGTCTAAAAGTGAAAATGGAATTTGGAGTGACAAAATTACCTCATCCCCCTCCCAGAGTCACAGTCCTGTCCTTTCTCCTCTTCTTTCTCACCTCCACCACTACTGCAAAGCCTGCCTGACTGGTCTCCCTGAACCCACTTCTGCCCATCCCTGCTCACACCACCCCATGCCCTCAGTCCCTCAAGAAAGAAAGAAAGTATGGGCTGCTCGAAAAAGTGCCAGAGCAGTTTTTAAACACTGATCTCATTATGTCCATCCTTCTGCCTAAAACCCTTTCTAAAGCTTCTCTTCATACTTCAGACAAAGGCTAAAGTCTATAATAGGGCCATCAAGGCCCTTCCTGTCCATCCCCTGTCCACCCTCCAGCCATGTTGCCTCTTGCAATTTCTACTTCAGCCCCGGGGCTTGTGCACATACTGTTCTCTCTGCTTTTCCTTCAATCTTCACCCGCGGGAGGCTCACTCTCTTGCAGGCTGCTTGCCATTACCTCACCTTTATAGAGAGCGTGTGTGCCTTCTATGTGATAGGGGCTTAGTAGACATGGTTAAGTGGGTGAATAAGGGAATAATTCCATAGTGGTCCACATACCAGGTCTGGTTGTAATTCTTATGCTCCTGAATGATGCAGCTGGAAGTCTTCCACCTCTGCCTCTGCCACATTAGCTCAGGATCTGGGTCAGACCTGGGCCTGCGGGTCGTCTCATGACCCAGTGCCACCAGGGTAGGGAATGAGACCTACTTAAGAAGGAAAACTGCTTAGCGAGGCAATTATACTGAGTGATCCGTATCTCAGGAAATCTCAAGGCTAAAATCAACATAAAACCCAAAAGACACTAGGTGTGCTCTTGCCTGTCACGAGCCATCCATGGGCTGTGTGTGTGTGAGCTATGCACATTGGAGCTATATGAGGGGACAGGTCTGGCATTGCACACTGTTTGGGCTGTGCCATATAAGTGCACCTTTCCTCTTGCTCTGCTTGTGATCCCACAAAGCACCTAAGATGGGTGTGACTTGCCAAGATGTCAGTCAATCTGCTGACCAAAGACATCATGAAGCAAGACTCCACTTTTGAAATCTATCCCCTGCCTTATTTGGTGAAGAACATTCCATCAAATCTCCTTTGTGCATCCTCCCTATAAAAATAAGGAGATTCTGAGCGCACACTCTCTTTCCTAGGTAACCCTTGAGGTCGCAGAGCTGTTCCTACCCTCGATCTGAGAAACTCAAGTCTGTGTGTTGTGTGATCTCTTCACCATTTTCTAATTTAATGTTGCAGCCAGCTCCTCTAAACCTAGCTCATCTTGTCATCGTGGGGCAGGTGGTGAGACTTGCCCTCCTAATTTAATTCAGCAATGGGCCAGCATCATGATTTCTACCAGAGTTAATTGGAATAATGAGGCGACCGTTCCTGCATTCCTACTCTTGGGAGCTGAGCTCTCTTGGCTGCCTGGCTCTTCCCATTATATTGTCATCAACTCTATGACTGTCTTTCTCCAGCTCCCACAAACTTTGAAGAAGTACTCAAGTTCCCCCCAACCCTGCAGGTCCAGCAGGATCCAATGTTCTACCCAGACCCCTCATCCTATTAGTTGAAAGAGTAGGAGTCAGTTATGTTCTTTGGGTTTCAACTCTAACAGTAGCACCTCATTAGACTTGAGAAGGGATACAGGTGACAAATACTGTGATTGGCTTCCTCAAAATTTATTGTGACCTCCTCCTAATATCCTGTGCTGAAGAGACCAGAAAGCCCAATTTGCCCATTTTCCAGACTCCCTTGTTGCTTGGATTGAAGAAAGATTCCTGATACCTAGGAAAGAGACTTGAATTCAGAACTCAGAACTAAATCAAGGGAGGAGAGACACAGAGAGCATGCATTGGTTTGCTGGTATGGACTGAGGCAGAAGCACCAGTTTCTGTAGCAGGAGTTTCCATCCATCTCCTGTGACCTCCTGTGGCAGAAGTGCAATGATCCTGAGTCTGTCTGAGGTTGCATAATTTTGGGAGCTGGGAATTCTTGGAAGCACATCCTCAAGCCAGATCTTTCAATCCCTCATAGACACTTCTTATCTAGCAATATATCCTGTTCTGCTTATATTAGCTACAGTGGTTTCTGTTGTTTGAAGATGAATCCACCAATAAAAACTCCATGAGTCAATGGTAAGTCTCTGGGGCATAAGGCATAGCCTTGCTCAGCTACCTGGTGATCTTGTTCCAGGCCCAGGCCATTTCTTAATTGTGAGCATGAGTCTTTGGGCTGCTCCCTTAAGACATAAGGCCACACAGCAAACTGATGTACAGCCTTTAGCAACACCAGACTGATGCATCACTCCCTGAGAATGAGTCATCTCACCCAGAAGCCAGGCCTGCTTTGGCTACTCTGATTGTCTTTTTTGCTTTCCCTATTTACTGACTTTGTACTTTCTCTCTCATTGATCCCATGAGTCAGTTTATGGTTATCTCAAGAAAATCCTCCTTAGCCCTACTTCTTGGGCCTTGAAACAAAGTTTTAAGCTGCTTTTACCAATCACATAAAATGTAGATAATGCCCCTCTTATGTACTACACAGTACTCTGTACACATTTCAATATAGTTTGTCATTGTGTTATCACAACCTGTTTGCTTCTTGCAACTCCATTAGACTGTCTAACATGAAGTCAGGGCCTGTTTTATGGAGTATTGACTTCCTAGTGCTTGGCATATAGTAGGTGCTCAATAGATCTAGAATGTTAATGTAGACATAATATATGGTGTAAATGTGGTGTTTTCTTGCTAAATCCAAAGAGTATGTTCATAGTTCCTGTGACTAAATTTTCAGCCAACCTGCAACAGGGAGAGCAAGAACTGCCAAAAGTCTACAGCTTGGACAAATAGACTGTTATGGAATTGACAAATCACATAAAAATTGCATGATCTCGCGTTTTCTCTGGGTAATGTCAAAATTCTATAAAGGGAAATTATTGCATAATCTTTCTAAAGCTCTTTCCCTGGTTATGATTTCTTGGGTTTAGAATTGAGTATGTCTCACTATTACCTATTAAGGCATAATTATAGTGAGATTTCTAAAATCCAAAATAAAATCTTTGACCAAAGTCCTTGGCAGCTCTTTCTCTTGAAGATTGGCATTCACAGATCTCCAGTTACACCCATGTTCCTGCTCATAGCAAGCAACACATAAATGAATAGCAAATGGTGTCAGAAAAACAATCCTGAACACCTGTGTGTGTTTGTTTGCTTTTGGCATTTCATTCAACTGCTAGCTATAAATTAATTATCCCAGTCAAAATTAATTTATCCCCCCTCTGTTGCCCAATTGTACTTTATTCTGCAATTATATCACCTAGCACATTTTCCCCTGTACAGCAAAACTATTATTTGCACAGAACTTCACAGTTTATAAAGAATTTACATTGTATTTAGGTCTTCTGAGTGTCACTGTGGGCCTGTGATTTGGACAGAACACAAACCCCAAAGTCTGGAAAGGTAAAAATCTCAGCTTCAGTAGGTAGGTAATGAACAAGAAGAGACCCAAGTCTAGACTCAAGTTCAGGCCTTTATGTTCAAAGCTTGTTATGTTTTACACAACTTTGTGAAGCGGGAAGTAAGCTCCTCACAAAGAGTCACGATCCAGGTTGCTTTTCGGAGACTAACAAATTCAATAGTAAAAAGACATGTTTAGCTTTGTTTAATCTTTTTTGTGGCTCACTCATTAATATTCTGCAGAATTGAGTTTTCCCGTATGCTGACTGAGGAGCTGGTACGTCATTTATTCAAAAACTGGTAGAAAATTGTCACTGTCATTCAGCTAAGGTTTCCGAATGGTTAGTTAACATCACTTACTAGTTAACTGATTGGCTCTTACACTCTCAGCTCAAAGCACTTTAAAAGCACTGTTTTTAAATTCTTATTCCCCCTGATGTCTGATATGCAATAGTGATATTATAAATGTTGACTACATTCAGACAATCTATAAGGCTACTACACTGTTACCCAAAGAATGTGTTTCTGACATCAGAAGAGTATCATTCAGGGTTTAATGAAATAAAACATGCAGATACCCAGCCTCTATGGTAGAGCTACCAAATCAGAGATTTCACTTTGGGGAGGGGACACAATAACGTATAGTTTGAGACTGAGTCTATTTGGCAGTCCTAGGCTGCATATCTCAGGTGTCTAGAGATTGTTGTCACTGCTGCTTTTAAATTCTTTTTTTTTTTTTTTTGGAGAGGGTGTTCTGAAGACTTAAACAAAAAGGCACTGGGATTAACTGTGCCCCCACATCTCAAGCCATTTTTGTTTTTTAATTTAACAAGCCATTTTTATTTTTTAATTTGTTTTTTAATTTGAGACAGGTTCTTACTAAGTTATTTAGGGCCTCCTTAAGTTGCTGAGGCTAGCCTTGAATTTGCATCCTCCTATCTCAGCCTCGGGGGTTGCTGGGATTACAGGTGTGCCCTACCACTCCCGGCTGCTTTTAAATCTTATCCCCACTGAAGTCTGAGGGCTACTGACCAATTATATCACAAAGCACAATGAGGGAACTAAGTTTATACAAATAAAAATAAAGAAATAGGATATTAAAAGAAAATAAGGAAGATAAACTTGAGCAAAATGTTGGAAAGTTGAAGACAAGCAATTCTGTGTAAAAGTCTCTAGAAAGACATTAGAGAGCATGTCACAGTGGAACTGGATCCTTAGGGATGCTGTGGAATTAGCAAGTCAGAAAAATAACACAAAGTGCTGCAGGCTTGGAGAGGCAAAGGTATCCTGGCTGTCAAATACTGGTATTGGATCCAAGCAAGTCTTCCCTGATTGCTTGGGGGACAGGGGCAGTGGGCAGAAGGGAGGTGGGAGGGAGATTGGTGGGAGGCGAGGCTGGCTGTAACACACAACTGAGGTCAGACTTACTCATGTTGAATGGCGGTGGTGCTCATGTGTCTGGGCCTGACTTCTCAGAGCCCTGTGTGACCTCAAGAGGTCAAGCGGCACAGCAGGGTCTAACCTAGAGAGAAGGGCCGCTCTCAGACATGGAGCTTCACAATGCTCAGCTATTTGTCAGTGTGTGGTTGTCCTTATATGGCCACCTGGTGATTGTTTCTAGTTACTCAAGGCCCTTTTCTGGTACATTAAACAGTCAAGTCAAAGGTCCAAAACATGCTGAGCTCTGAATTGGCCGCTGTGACTTTCAAACATGCTGCATTGTCTGGCCTGTGATTTATCTGAATAGGAGTCACAAACGGGGCCATGAGTCATTTTCAGCCACCACGGCTTTAGAGACGAACGGTAAATTTTGAGAAACCAATTTCCACTGTGGGCAGATCCAGTTCCTAGTGTCATCATTTGTCCAAGCCTCAGAATGAAAAAGGCTGATGACAAATTCAGGGGAAAGTCCAGCCTGGCCAGACGTGCTAAGGGAATTACAGACCTTGGGGGAAAGAAGGTGGTCAGGCCCTCTGATCCACATTCAGATTTCATACTCGGGAAATCAGGCCAAAGGAAAGCCTTCCTGCAGGAGGCGGGAAGGGTTGCTGGGCTACAAGGAAAAGTGGGCAGGAGCCAAAACAAATGGTCATTCTGGACCTTCTGTGGCTCTCCCTCCTGATCCTAATGAGAGGAAGGCATGCCGAGTGGGTTCCGCCACTGCTCATCTTCACAGGGGTTTCCTAGTGCTTCCAGTGTCAGCCTTTCCTTCCAATTTCAGAGGAAGACAGGAAAGCACAGGCTTTTGCTCAACATGAACCTGTCTACCTGTGCCCCTGAGCTGGATCTTCCCATCCAATAATAATGGCCAGGGCTTCCTGAACCCCGATCACATTCTTTACACAAAGGGTCTCACTCAATCCCTCCAGCAATCCCATAGACTTCACATTGTTATTATCTCCAGGTTACAAATGAGGAAACCACCAGCACACAGAGGTGGGGGTCACATACCCAGGGTCACCGTCCACTGCACGGCCATGCAGCTGGGATGGGGAGTCAGGTGCTCCTCCAGAACCCATTTGCTTGGCTGTACTGGGAAGCTTCCCAGGAAGAAATGAGACCTGATTTTTAAAAGCAACACAGGTTCTTTATATGAGATTTTGAAAAATCTGAAAAGGCAAAAAAAAAGAGAGAGAAATAAAAATCCCTCCTCTTCTAGCTTTGGGGGAAGAGAATAAAGTAAAAAGTGAAAATCCTTTCTTATTTCTAACTTCAGCTCTCAGGGGTATACACTGTCCTTCCAGACTTTTTTCTTTGATGTTTACATAGATATGTATATGCATATCCATACCCTTATAATGTTTTTAATAGAACTGCATGTTGCACAAGATGATTTTGCACATTGACTTTTCACTTAATAGCCAAGCCTTGTTGAATGAGTTCATGTAATCCACCGTCTGCTACACTATAATTTATTCAACCTCTTTAATGAATATTGTTATGGTTTAGATGTGAGTTGTCCCCCAAAAGCTCATGTGTGAATTGGTGCAAGAAAGCTTAAAGGTGAAATGATTGGGTTATGGGAGCCTTGACTCAACCAGTGGATTAATCCCCTGATAGTATTAATTGAGTAGTAACTGAAGGCAGGTGGGGTGTGGCTGGAGGAAGTGGGTCTTTGGGGACGTGCCTTTGAGTACATCTTTTGTATCTGGGGCATGGAGTCAGTCAGTCAGTCTCTCTCTCTCTCTCTCTCTCTCTCTCTCTCTCTCTCTCTCTCTCTCTCTCTCTCTCTCTCTCTCCTGTCTCTCTCCTTCCTGTAGCCATGCTCCCAGCTGCTTTCCTCAACCACACCCTTCTGCCTCACCTCTCACCCCCAGAAATGGAGCCAGCTGTCTATGGACTGAGACCTCTGAAACCGCAAGCCCCAAATAAACTTCTCCTCCTCTAGAATTGTTCTTGTCAGGTCTTTCAGTCACCGCAGTGAAAAAGCTGACTAAAACAAATACCTTTATCCACATATCTTTATGTACCTATGCTAGAAGCTGTGTAAGACACATACCAATAAGTAACTCACAGGACATGTGCATTCTTCATTTTGCTAACCGAAAAATTATCAAGGGCATCTTTAACTCTTTACATCATGATGGCAGGAAAGGGGGTGTTGATAATGGGTCCACAATGTGATGCCAAAAACAAGTAGCTTATTTAAGCATAAATGTACCTAAGATAGAAGTGGGCTCTCTCGTGTATATTTCAAACTCTTTCTCACTAAGAAATGAGAGAAACACCCTTTGCTTGGTTAAGCATAAGAAAATATGTCTCCTTCCAAAGTCGTGTCTGGAATTCTCCTCCTATAACATCTTTTCTCTGCTGGGTGCTGCTCTTGTCCACACCATTTCCCATTGGTGTCTCCTTCTTGTGTATGTGATTTATATACTATTTTCTGAAAATGTCTAAAATACAGTTTAGTTTAAATGCCAAGTATTTGCTAACAACTCTCCTCAAATGGCCACTCCCTCTAGTACAGTGAGCAAAGAGCTTACTGCTGATCTCAGTCTGCCCTCCTAGACTGGCACCTCTGCTCTGTAACTTGTGAATCTGAGGGCTCAGTGTCCTCTTGTCGGCAAGGACAAGAACAGCTCCACTTCTTTCTTTAGAAAGAGTGACTTCCAGACTGAGCTGGGGTTAAATACAGATAGCTTGACACTTCCTGGTCAAACTCTTCTACCTTCCTCTGGAGTACTAAGCCCTCCAGGGCGATTCCTCAGACAGCTCCCACTCTATACTGTTAGCCAAGTGCCCACTACCTCGGGGACTCGGGCCTTGTCCCAGACAAGCCCAGGATGCCCTGCTCTTTAGACCTTTGCTTGAATTAAAAATCTCTGTGTGTTAATTATTCCCCTGCCTGAGGGACAGGGTAACCACACAGAGAATGAGGGGCTCCTCATTGGCTGTGTGATCTTAGGTAAGACAAATTTGACCTCTCTGCCCCTCAATTTTGCCAACTATAAACTAGGATTAATGAAAAAAAAACAAGTTTATAGGACTATTGGGAGCACCTGGTATAGCATGTCTGGCACACACAGACTTGCAATAATTTGTAGCTATTCTTAATATCATTCCACAGCCAAACTTCTTAGATGAGGCATTATTGGTAAGGTCATATAAAATTTTAGAATTGTTTCAGATTTGGTAATTTTCTCAAGTTTCACCTATATATGAACTTTGGAAGAGGCTCCAAATCTTAAACTTTGTTAGAGTCGGAATAAATCTCCCTCTGCTGGTGGCATGTGATGAAATAGGACTAAACTTAGGCATTGCTGGAGGTGGCAATTTCCTCTTTTGGAAAGGGTCGCACCCCTAGGAGGGGACAGCCAGGATCTGAAATCTCTGAATACTTGTTCATCCCTGGGAGATCACTCTGCAGCCTCCGCCATTCCCTACTAGGGATGGGGAAGTAACCCAGATGAGGTCAGGTGGCCGACCAGTTAGTATGAACACAAAGCTGCACAGACTATGTTCACACTGAGGACACTCCAAGCACCTTGTCACTCATACTAAGGTCCTCTACCTGGGGAAGTTATGAAACGTGTGGTCTTTCTGTTTATTATAGTGCCTGTGAGGTGTGAGAGTCTCGACACTTAGTGTGCAGAGGCCATAGGTGCTACATAGCTTGCACGGTTTAAGACGATCCCACCCAGTGAAGATTGATCTCTCCTAAAATGCCAATTTGGGAACCATCGGTATGACTCAGACTCCAGCAAGCCTTTGAGTTCACTCTGGGAGAACTGGGGCTGGAGCATGGGTTAAGCTATCAGGACTCCTATCAGCCCATTGGCTTGCGGACTAGGTTATAGTTAAAGATGCCCAATTTCACACTTTCTTCCCTGGGCTCTACTTCAATTCCCACTTGACTTCAAGGGCAGAAGGCAAATGGATACCATCTGATCTATAAAGCTTCACTTCAAACCCTAGGTGGTGCCCATTTAGCATCTTGCCTCTGGAATTATACCTAAAGAAAAGCCAGCCCAAGGAAAAACTCAAGCTCCAGAACCTTAAGCTTCCCTGGGGAATATGGCCTTCTAGCACTATGGTCCAATACTGTGACTGGTTCTCCCCAAATTCTGATTCCATGTCCAGGGCCTGGAATATGCCCAATATAAAAGGCCCCTATGTCTACCAGAAGAACCAAAATAATAATAATAATAATTAATGAGTGGTGTTAAGTGTTTTATGTACTTTTTCTTACTTCATCCTAAGTGGCATAAAACAAAGCTCATATTAGGAAAAGGCATATTAGAATGGTGATTCATTCAGGCATTGGTTGGTAAGTTTGGACAGGGTGAGGCTGAAGCCGTGCCCAGGGCCCACTGCGCTCCCAGAATTCCTCGGGTGTCTCTATAGTTCAGGGAGGCAAAGCTGTCACGTCCATGTGTTGGAGGCCCACAGAGGGAGGATTTATCTCTCACAAGTCTTCTGCCATTAACAGAGATAAATCCAGGTATTGTCATTACAGTAATGGCCTCTGTGACTAAGAGGAGCTAAACAGAAAGTCAGTGAATGTCAAATATCTTGAAAAATCTATTCACCGTGAAGTCACCTTCTAATGTGTTCTCAGGAAACAATAACATCCATTTTCACTCCAGACATTACTCTCTGTGGTAAATAATATCACTAGGTGACTCTACCCTGTAAGTCCCCAGAAATTGTTTCTAATTATTGTCAGAGGCACATCAATTACTCATAGAGCCTCCAGGCAACCCTCCTCGTGGCTCTGATTAGAAACATGCTTTGCTTCCATTTCTTCTGTCAAGTCTCTCAGCCCTCTACATAGTTAATTACTCTGTCTTGGCTGTGGGCCTGCTTTCCTTAACCTCCTCTCTGAACGGCGCCTCATCGCTAAGTCAGCATCTTTGCGCCTCAGCCCTGTGCCTCAGCCTCCTTAAAAAGCTCCTCAGCACCTGCCAAGGGCTCATCTGTCCTGTTGAAAAGACTGGATCTCTGGTGACCTAGAGAGCTGATAAAAGTGCTTTAGTTATACATATATACTCACGCTGGACCAGGCACTGTGATAAGCACATTGCCGACATTGTGTCACAGAATTCACAGGACACATCAGTGAAGGGGTATAATTGTTATCTCCATTTGATGTTTGGGAAAAATCAGGCACAGGGAGGCTCAATAATTTCCCTAGAGTCACATAATTAAAAAATGGAGGACCTGCCGCCACTCAAGTGTCTCCTTGCATTCCTCTGGAACCCCTGAGCTGGGGGATGAGTTGGACTTCCTCCCACTGTTCCTCATCACTGATAAGCCATTGTCTCTCCTCATCCCTTATTCCAGTCACCTACCGAACTCTGCTTCCTCCCCACTGAATACTTGAAGGTGTTAGTGTGGTGGGATCTTCTATCCTAATTCTTAGTGTTTTCAACTTCCATCTAGACTTCCCGGAGTTGGGCTCTAGGGGGCGCCAAGCATATAAAACACAACATGCAAGGCAGCCCTGGAGATGTTCAGGCCCTGCAGGAGGATGCTGCTCCTCAAGTGCTGACCCCCAATGATTTCACCTCCTCTGCTCCAGGGATTTATTTTCTACTTCCTTCACTTGTTGTGGTTTAGATATGCAGTGTCCCCCAAAAGCTCATGTGTGAGACAAAGCAAGAAAGTTTAGAGGTGAAATGATTGAGTTAGGAGAGCCTTAACCTAATCTGTGCATTAATGCACTTGAGTGAAATAACTGGATGGTAACTGTAGGCAGGTAGGGTGTGGCTGGAGGAGATAAGTCACTGGGGGTTGTTACCTTTGACATATATAATTTGTCCCTGGTGAGCAGAACACTCTGTGTCCTGATCACCATTTCCTGAGCTGCTTATCTCCACCACACTGTTCTGCCATGATGTTCTTTCTCATATCAGTCCCAGAGCAATGGACTGAGACCTCTAAAACCATGAGCACCACATAAACTGTTTCTCTTCTAAAATTGTTCTTGTCAGTTCTTTTGGTCACGGTGGTGAAAAAGCTGACCACCTGCAACCGCGGCTGCACGGCTTCACTATCTTCCCAGTTTCCCATTTCTAGGACCACACCAGGGCCTACACACCACTGTTCTTGGCAACTTTTCATTGTTTGCCCAACATTCCTGACCCTTTCCCCCCTCCCTGGTTTAGATTCCAGGGCCATTATGTGTTACTTGCTGCATACACCTTCAACCGTCTCACCTTCCCTCCCTCCATCATTCTCAGTGGACAAAACCCTGAGCCAAGTTCAAGCCAGCACTCCACTGCCTGCAATCGAGCACCTAAACTTGACCAAAGGAAATAATCATGTGAATGGTTTTCTCTTTAAAGTCATCATCACACACCTCCAGGGACCCTCAGTACTGCCTGGAAGCCTTCTGAATTTCCCAATTCTACTCACTTGTCCAGGACTGTTTATAATCCTCCTCTATCTTCAAACTTCCAATACCTTTTCCTCTGCATCCTGAGATAATAATTTTGCTTCCTACTTCATAGAGAAAACTGAAGTGTTCAGAAAAAAAGAATTTCTCTACCATCTTTCTGCATTTAGGTCCATGCCCTGTGCTTTCCCTCCTGTTGCTGCAGATGACCTGTTCATTTTCTATCTAAAGCGAACCTCCACTTGATCAAGATGTTATCTCCTCATGCAACGCAAGGACACTGTTTCCACATCATCCCTTTGCCTTCCTCATGCAGCAGTATGCAAGCAATGCTGTTATATCTCCAATCAAAACCATAAACAACAGCAGTGATGGAAAACTTCCTTCAATCTACATCTAACTCAAATGACTCCATTTCTTTTCTTACAGCAAACTTCTTAAAATGGTTGTCTTTTCTCCCTCCAATTCTCCTTGTCTTTTCTTGAGCACATCACAGGTAAGCTTTTGTTCCCACCCTAGCATTTATCTCTTATCTGGAAGATTATGTATTTACTTGTTTATTAATTTATATTTGTATTCCTTCACTCCTAAAATCAACAGGCTCAGCTTCTAGAAGGATGCCAAGTTCTTACTGGGTGCTCCTTTTAAATATAATTTCCATAAACAGGTGTGTTTGGGATTTGAACCTTTGCAGTGATACTCCAGCAGCATTAACTTAACAGTAAAGGAAGACTATTCTTATCATCAGGGTCTCTCAGAGCTGAAAATTTGAAAGATCCAGATCCCAGATCATACTTAGTAAGAACAAAGCCAGAAAACAAAAGTCATATATTATTACACTATTTGTACCCCGTCTCTGTGGACTGAGAAACTTATATCTCTGTGTTACAGTGAGAGCTTCAAAGTGCTCCTGTTGCTGAGAGGGCATGGCTTAGCATGACTGCATGACTGCATCCGTAGATAAGACGGGCTACTTGTGAGTCTTTTTTATTCACTAAATTCTATTCCAACTGCTGTGTGCTCACCTCACCTCCTGCTCCTGCCCTAAGGCATTTTCTCCTATCTGAGCAAACCTGTGCCTACCCAGGGGTAATCTATGCCCAGGCAGAGTGCTGGTGTACACTGCTTCATTAGCAAATGTGTTCATAGAACTGCTATCTTCCTATCATCATGTCTGCCACCTGAGCAAAGCTAGATAGAATCAGACAACTCATTGGTCTATTAAAGTAAGGATGGGATTTTTTAGTCCTGCTTACTCTTAAAAACAAAAACAAACAAAAAACAAACTTTTTTTTTTCATTCACCTAGTCTATCATGCCAGAATGTGCATGAGAAAAACACTTCTTTCTGACCCCTGTAGTGATCAACCAATGCCTCCAAGCAGGAAATTTGATTGCCCTCATCTCAGGCTGAGTCTCTGTTTTACCAATCACAGAATGACTCAACCCCTTTTTAAAAGCCAGCTGTGACCATTGACTCACTGACCTCCTGGGGTGGTGAATCCAGTTTTAAAAATAATAATGATAAAATGACAAAGGTTTACGGTTTACGGAAGCTTTTATGCTTCAGTGCTCAACCTTTTGGGGTCGGCAGGAAATAAAGCCAGTTGGCCAGACCGAGGAGCTGATGAGAAACATTTTCCTCCTCCAGAAGTGTCTTGTAACTTGTCCCACACCAGCAGTGACTTCACAGTATGGCTTTTCTCCCTGCTGTTCCCCATCAGCAAGAGCGTGCTGACACACAGGCTGATGAGCAGCACCGAAACTTATCGAGTGTGTCCTTCCTGCCTGGAACCTCACAGCCTGTCATCCCCTGTTGTCACCGGGCTCTTGCTCATTCGTTCACTGCTAACACTAATCTAGAAGATGATCAAAGAAAACCTCCACTGGCTCACCCCTGCCTGGACCAGCCCAGAGATTGGTCAAGCATGTATGTTAAATATTACCAGATTCTATTCTTTTCACCCAGCTCGCCTGCTCACTCACTGGTGCTCTCTTGCTTCTCTCTCTCTCTCTCTCTCTCTCTCTCTCTCTCTCTCTCTCTCTCTCTCCAATAAATAAATAAATGAATTCTGGGTTGGCTGAAGATTTCAGCAATGTGACTGCTGTGCAGATGGATCCTGCTGAAGCTGGTGCTGGCTCTCTAGGGAGTAGCATGAAATGCTGGTTTTCAAAACCTGAGCAGCGTGTAAATGGCAGCTAAAAAGGAAATGCAGATTGGTGCTGAGTGTTAATTGTCTCTTCCTCTCTTCTTCACACACTTCAGAGACCGTGTGGTGGCAGAAGACAGAAAAGCAGGCCTGCCCCCTCGTGGGGTGGGCTTTTCTCTTTCAAGCTGGACTGAGAGAATAACACCTAGAGCCCAAGTCAAAACATAGAATGAGATTTTTTTCTTTCTTTCTTTCTTTTTTTTTTTTTCAAGTTCTCATCTGATGAAAGTCAGGAAGGTGGCACGGAGCTTGTAATGAAAGTAAGAGTCTGCTGAGAATGAGTTGATGAGATGTGACACAGAAAGGGGAAGCAGGATGTCTTTGTTTTGAAATGACAGGCGATAAGCTATGGGGTGCCTGGTGAGATTTTAGTCCATAACTAGGTAGCAACCTGTCAAATGCAGGCCCCTAAAATGCATCACAAGAATTCTCACTTGAGATGATTTCAATTCCAGCTCTGCGTGTGTGAGTGTGTGCACACACATATCGCAAAACATAATTGAATGCCAAAAAGCATTGCCATGTCCCGTTAAGGGTACAGTTGTAATCACACTGGCACGAGAACTCTTGAGTCCTCCCATTTCCTTCCTCACTTAGGCAGTGACAAGGTCAGGTTTATGACCACAGCCGAGGCTCAGAGCCATTTAATTTCATCCCAGAAGATTCATGTGAGGTTTCTCCCAGGATGTTAATCAAGCTGAATCTAGATTGACTGTCATTTCTTTTTATGCCTTTTGTTTAGATGAAGTGGATTTGTGCAGTTTTGAGTAAGATTGGGGTAAATAAAGAAGCAAGTGGGGAAACTGGGCATTGGAGAGGAGAACAGGAAATCCAGACCCTTTTTTTTTTTTTTAATCATGAAATCCCGGTGTCTCACTAGAGCCATGGTTGGCTGGACCCGGACCTGAGGAGGCGTCACATTTCTGTGTATCTATGAAAAGTCTCCCCACTGTTGTCACTGGAGTGCCAACTCCATTCTAGCTTGCCAGTTGGCGATGAAAGGAACTGGTTACAAATGAAAACATGTTATTGTTTCCATCTATTCTCTCTTTCATGACCAGGGATAGAAAGGTGAGCTGGTCCCCACTCCTGTAGTTCACTGGCTTGAGCAAGAAGGATGAAGTAGACACTTTCCAAAGGTGTGGCCTCCAACCCTGCTGTCACCACCTAGGATGGCAGTGTGCTCCTCTCTGCAGCCTTTCTGAGCACCTTTTCCTAACCAAGACAGAGGGCCATCTCAGCATAGAATGGGAAATGGAGGGGTTGAAGTCGTGTGTGAGACAAGAAATGGCCTTTCGGGGAACTGGTTAGTTCAGTGAGGAGGGGAGTGGAGTGGACCATCTCAGGTAGCTCCACTCCCTGAAAGACCTTCCCTTGAATAGAAATGGGGTTCAGATACGGGGCACAGTACTGGGCAGCTGAGTCTTTCTCCTTACAATTGCCTTCAGACTCTGAGTCCAGTCAATTACCTGCCTACCTCCTGGTGATAGTATGATTTCCCAAATCCATTTCTTTCCAAAAGCAGGGGAGGTAGGCTGCCCCATACAGGTTATCTTTACCAAGCCACCAAAAAGAAATGGTGACAAATAAATGGAAATGGAGTGATAACCATTGAAGATGATAATTGTGTTAATCAGCTTTCCATTGATGGGACAAAATCAACTTTGAAAAAGAAATATTTACTTTGGATCATGGTTACAGAGGTTTCAATTCATAGCTGGCTGGCTCCATCAAGCCTGGGCCTGTGGTAAGGCAGTACATCATGGCAGAAGGGAGTGGTGGAACAGAGTTACTCACCACAGGCAGCCAGGAAGCAGAGAGAAAGAGAAAGAAGGAGGGACAGGGTACAGGTTATACCCTTCCAGGGCATCCCCCAGTGATCTACTTCTTCCAAATAGGCTTTACCTCCGACAGTCTCCACCATCTCTCAATATTTCATTCAATTATAGATGTACCATTGAGAGACCAGAGTCTTAATGATCCAATCACTTCCCAAAAGCCCCCCTCTGAGCATTGTTGTATTGGAAGCAAAGTCTTCAACACAAGAGCCTTTAGGAGACATCCCAATCCAAACTATGACAATAATGTTGTTGACTAAGGACATGACTCTGTCTTCTCAGGCCTGTGTGTAGGAGAGAGTCTATCCCTAAGGGAGAACCCCAGAGTAGATGTTTATGTGCTTATACTCTTCTCCCCAGAGGTAGAAAGGGATGGTGCTGCCGTTTTACTTTATGTCAACATTAAACTTGATTCCAGTATGTCATGTGCAAGCCAACAAGACCCTCAGGCAAGGTCTTAAAGCTGCTCAAATGTCACTCACTAGTTGCCGAATGCAGAAGGGAGCTGTTGTCACAGATACTGCCTCTGTTTAGTGACATCAGCTAGCAGACCCATCCAAGAGGCTAACATGTAGCCTGATTCCAGTTTGACCCTGGCAACCAAAAGGGATGACATAGTCACTGCTGGTCACCTGACCTTTCCCACAGGTAACCCAAACAGAAACATTTGAAACTAGTTCTCCAAAACCATGAGACAGAAATCAGAAGAGCGGTTATTTGGCAGAACAGAAGAGGAGTGGGGACTGATTAAGAAGGGACATGAAGTGATGCAAATATTTTTGGAGTGATGGAAGTGTTCTTGATCATATGTGGTTTATATGTGTCTCTGTGTTTGTCAAATCTGATCAAACTGTACACCAGTGTCTGTGCACGTCACTGTATATAAATTATACTTCCATTTTTTAAAAGCTGCTCTATTTCTCACAGAAGAGGCCTTGAGAGGGGAAATGCAAACCCTCCTCACCTCCAACTTATCCTTCTCATTCTAGTTTAACAAAATGAAAGCCCAGAAGTTCCATTCCTGGCTTTCTGTATCCCACTGTGTGCAGAAACAGAGCATCTAGCTTTCTTTTGTAATCTCAACACCTGCATCTGAAGCCCTGCCCACACTCATCAGACCATGCCTTCTAAAAGGTGCCATGATCACCCCAAGACTCTGTTTCTTCATCTGTAAAATGGAGGATAATGATCCCTGCCTACACTGTAAGCTCACCACAGGAAACAAAAATAATGATTATATAAACTACAAAGAGCTATAGGAATACAGATTGTATACCATCTCAAAAAGATCATAACTGTTTAGTCACAAGTCTAAAAGGGACAAGCTCCTTGATATAGTGTTGAAAGTCCAATTAGGAAATCTGGTATGAAAATCTCCATAAACAAGATATTACTAAATAACCACATGTAGTGGTATGTTTCTTTCTCCACAGAATCCAGGTATGAAATAATGTTATATCTCTCATTTTTCTGATTATATAATCAGAATATTCTAAGATTCTGCTGACGTAAGAGGCAGCACATTCACTTTCAGTCAGACTAGGTTTATCCTGATCAACTCCAAGAATAGACATTTCTCTCTGATGTCCTCTGATTAATCATGGATTAACCATGTCCTATTGGACCAGAAAATACAAGTTCATTATTCTCCCTTCTACCAACTTTGTGGATGGGATGATAAATATAATACATATATAAATATAATGTGTAAACATAATATTAGCAACATCTCCAGCAACTAGAAACTGTCCCCCAATAAGAGTTCAACTGATGGTGGCACGGTAAGACAGGCTTAGGGAATGAAACGTATTTCAAGAAGCTTGTGAGATAAGGAGAAAAATCCTTTCCTTCATAGTAGACAATCAAATGCTCTCAGGTTAAATGAGATGGGCTCAAAAAACATGATTTGAACAACCGTTAAAGTAACTTGAGCTGTCTTCAGTCATTGGAACAGCTGTCAATGTGGAAGAAAAAGTAGAATAACCCTGTTTTAGGGAGAGAAAAAAGATCAAGGAGTGAAAGGCACAGAGAAGAAAAAAGTAAAAAAGTTTTCCCACCAGATAGCCCAACAATGGAATGGACTCCTTCCAAAGATGTTAGAAGTTCTTTAGCATGAGAGAGTTTCAAGGTAATATAGATGTTAGACTAGAGGTTTTTGTTATTTATTATTTTAACATTAAAGAAGATATTAGTTTGCCAAAGATTCTCTAATTAGTTTGCCAAAGAGCAAACTATTCTGAGAGAAATAACAGCACAGAGGAGGCTCACAATGGGCCACCAGAGAGAAGGAGTTAAACTACACTGAATGGACTAGGGGTCCCATTATAAGGGTGCCTAGCCATCCTAAGCACAGTATCTTAAGAGGCTACGGCTACCCTGAGCCCAAGGTGAGCTGCTGTTTAGTAAGGTGATAGTAGGACTAGCAACAGGAAACTCTGAACAGCAGAAAATGTCCATCCCTGACCTGAGATTCAAGATATGGGTACAATTGCAACCAGGAAGAGTCTTTAAAATGTATGATCCTTTTCTGAAGAAAAAAAATGTACATTTTCAGAAATAAACACAATTGTGCTTATAATTTTAAAGGCTTCTTTGAATCCCTTGTAATCCATACAGAACTAAAGGTTGAGAACAACAGGCACTACCAATTCACATACTATTGTTGCTGATGATGTATTAAACTTTCTTGTATAAATCCAAAGCTTGAGAAACTTTAATAAGTAAAAATATGGTTTTAATAATCCAGAAAATTATAAAGTAGGAAGGAGTCATAATCTATTTATTCCTCTTCCTGGTAACTTTTCCCCCAGTAGAAGAACAAAAAGAGGCCAGAAACAAGGTAAAGATATTTTAGAAGATAGTTCTATGCCCCTAGATGAAACAACAATGTATACTGAACCCAATGACCCCATCGGGTTCTGAACTCAAGAACCATTCAATAGGTCAATACTCAGAGACATTTCCAGAAAATACATCATAGTCATGGAAAGATTTACCAGTCCCACTCCCCAACTTAGCTCTTCCTTTAGATTGGCCCCTGGCAGCTAAACCCAAACAGGTTCTTAGTACTGATGGATATTTATTTATTTATTTATTTATTTATTTATTTATATGTGGGGCTGAGAATAGATCCCAGTGCCTCACACATGCTCTACCACTGAGCTACAACCCCAGCCCCAATATATTGTTTTAAAATATCTTTGTCTGACATATAAACTAATTCAATTTTCTTACCCAAAGAGCAGTAAACACAGAGTATTGGGATCTATTGGTACTTATTATATTCCCCGAAACTTAGCAGCTTAAAATAACAAACATTCATTATCTCACAGTTTTTTCTAAGTCAAGCATCTGGGCATGATTTAGTCAAATGCCTTGAATTCAAAGTCTCTCACAAAGCTACTATCAAAGTGCTGGTTCAGGGCTATGGATCTCTTCTGAAGATTCATCAGAGGGAGGATCCATTTCTCAACTCCTCACATAGTTTCTGAATTCAGTTCCTCACAGTCTTCTGGACTGAAGGTCTCATTTCTTCAGTGGTTGTTGACCAGAGCCTCCTTCAGTTTCTTGCCACATAAGTTTGTCTATTACATAGATCACGACATGAAAGACAGTTTCCCCGAGAACAAAGAAACAAGAGAATGAAAGAAAGAAAGCCAGATAAAGTCACCATCTCAAATAGCTCAATCTCAGAAATGGCACCTTATCTTCTTTTGTGTATTCTGTTTCTTATCAATGAATCATTAACATTTAGCTCATGCTCATGGGCATGAATACCATGAGTGGGACATCGTGGGGAGCCATTCCAGAGACTGCATAGGACACAGTGTTCAAATTCTGATGCCACTTACTGTAGAACCTGAAGCAAGTGCCTCAACCTCTCTCAGCCTTTGTTTTCTCCTCTATGAAGTTAGGGTAACAATGCCTACTTTGAAGGGTCCTGGTAAAAATTAAAAATAAGGAATACAGCTTGTCACAGTGATACATTCCCATAATCCCAATGACTCAGGAGTCTGAGGCAGGAAGATAATAAGTTCAAGGCCAGCCAGAGAAATTTAGCAAGACTCTGCCTCAAAATAAAAAAAAAAAATTAAAAATGTTTAGAAAGGGCCAGGGATCAAGCTCAGTGATAGAGTGCTTATCTAGCATGTTTGAGGTGTGGGGTTCGCCAGTATAGCTTTAAAAAAAAAAAAAAGAAGATAATGAATGTAATTCCTACAACTCAACAATGCAAAGATGACAACTTAATACAAAAATGGACAAAACACTAGAACAGGCATTTCTCCAAACAAGATATAAAAAGGACCAGTGAGTACACAAAAAAAGATGTTCAATAGTAATCATTAGGAAAATGCAAATCAAAGCCACAATGTGATGCTGCTTCACGTCTACTAAAATGGTTATTTTTTAAAAAGAAAAATCATAAGCATTAGTGAGGATGTAGAGAAAATCCACAGAAATACTGGGCCTCCCTGGAAGGATTATAAATTGTATAGCACTGTGGGAAAACAGTTTGGCTGTTCTCAAAAAGTCAAACACAGAATTTTTCTTATAAAACCCAGAAAACTACTGCTAAGTATATTCACCAAAGAATTAAAACAGACTCAAACAGATAATTTTATGCCAGCTTCATAACAGGATTATTCACAATAGCCAATGATAGAAACCACCTAAGTTTATATCAACAGATAAGTAAGTAAACAAATATGTATATCCATACAATGTCATATTATTCTGCCACAGAATGAAACAAAGTGCCCATGGCTGTAATCCAAGTGACTCAGGAGGCTTTGGCAGGAGGATCACCAAGTTTGAGGCCAGCCTAAGCCACTTGGTGGGATCCTCAGGAACTCTGTAAAACCCATCCAAAACAGTAAATAAATAAATGAAAATGACTAGGGAAGTAGCTCAGGAGTAAATCAGCCCTGGATTCAATCCCCAACATCAAAAAGTAACAAAAATAACAATAATTAAGTTCTGACACCTTCTACAACATGGATAAACTTTGAAACGTTATTCTAAGTAAACCAGACACACACACACACACACACACACACACACACACACACACACACACAAATTGTATGATTTCATTTATACGAAAGATCTAGAATTGGAAAATTTACAGAGATGACACATTAGCAGTCATCATGGACTGGGAAAAAGGAGAAATGAATTAATTAATGAATAGTTTCCGTTTGGCATGATGCAAGTGTTTTGGAAATAGCCATAATTGAACAACATGGTGAATGAAATTAATGCCATTGAATTTCATCATTAAAAATGATTAAAATAGCAAATTTGGTGTTATATATATAATTTTGTGCTGTATGTGTATGTGTGTGTGTATCCACAGTTTTCTAAAAGATAATAAATCTAGTAGATGCTAAATAATTAATAGGATTACATACTTAATCATCAGCAAAGACCCAGGCAGGCACTAGTTTGTATGCCTTGGACTGTGGCTCTGCCAGATCTGAGATGTTAAAGAAATAGTGAAGGGGGTGGAGAAAGTCAAATTTGCTTATACTAATAGTTTCTTTATTGGTTGTTATTTCTGGGATACCACATTTTCCACAAATTCTTGGTGCTAATAATCTGAGAAGAAACTAAGAGAGAGATTACCATAGTCCCTGAGATAGTTTGGGAGATAGATGTTTGTGATTTCAGGAAAAATATACAAAAATCTTTGTTAGATCATCCTCCTTCTACCTCACATCGCTTCAGGACTTGAAGTATTCTGCCCATCTAAAATGGCTTCTTTTCTATGGCTGTCTAGATCAGCAGATAAAGGCTCAGCACTTGAGCCAAGCACTCAGGCTGAATGTAAGCTCTACCACTTCTTGAGAGAGAGAGAGATCAGGAGCTGATTACCGTACCTCTCTCTGCCTCAGTTTCTTCTCTGAAAAATGAGGATAACAATGCCGGCTTACAGGATATCGTAAAGTATAAATGAAATCGTCCATATAAAGGATTTAAGGAGTTGCCTGGAACATATCCAAATGTGCACTAAATGGCAGTTGATATTATTTTAAAGCACTGTCACTTTTCTACCAAACCTAACAAACATGTCTATGAACTTTATATGAAAGAATTATTTAACTTTAGTTTCCAGGTATTCAATAAATACATAGATCATTAATTTATCCATTCAACTATAGAAGGGACGTGTACTTTGTAATTGCCATTGTTCTGTTATGTGCTCAGGTTCATTCCAGGGATGAAGTAAGAGCAGGGTAGGAGGTGAGAACTAGACAATAGTCATAAATGGAATCATTTTGAGAACTAGATGATATTCCTGGAGTCATTAAAATCTTCCAGGGAGACTCTAGTGTCCTGCTCACCTTATGTTACAAATGGTTTTGAAAAGTCAATATTACTGTGTTGACATATTTAAATGCATACTGCTTCCTGAGCATGACTAATTATGAAGACTGTTCTAACCCATCTTGGTAGGAAGTGAGACTCATTTGGGTACTGTTTATGATGATCATTTTGTAGCTAGATGAAAAGGCAAAGGAACACCTGTTTAAATGTCCAAATTGCAATAATTTAACAGGCAGCTTTGTCTTTAAGAACACAAAGTTGAACATCTGAACCCTCCTAGGTTCTGAGGGTCCACCATTTCTCCTCCCATCCTGGTTCAAATTTCTCCTAGAAATGTAATTTCAAATGATTGTAAAACAGTCCTATGCACAGATTCTTTCATATTAATAGATCATAACCAAATTGTCACATTTCTTTTAAAATATTCAAATACCTTACCCATGCTTCCTCCCACTTAAATAATTCTCAATTAAAGACATTTGAAAATATTTACCTTAACTCTTTAATTCCTATGTTTTATAATGCAAAATATACCCATATATGTCACAGAGAAAATTCTCTTTTAATCTGTTTTACAATGAATTAAATACTTGTTTATGCATGCGATAGTTATTTATTAAGTAACTACTGTAGAAGGGACAAAACAGTAATAGATTCTCCCACCATTCCTCAAAGTAAGAAGAGAGATAATACAACCAAAGTATGGTTCATCACAAACTTCCACTTGCATGATTCCAGTGACAGTCAACTTAATAATTAGGAGAGACTGAACTCCATATTAGTCAGCTTTAATTGTTAGAAAGTTATTTCACATACTGAGCTGAGTGTTGGTGAGGCTTAGTTCCAACATAACATCTGGCATAGGTTGCCCTGCCAGGGAAAATCAGGGACACTGCCAAGGTTATCCCATTTCAAATATAGAAGAGAAACTCTTTGGCACAGAGACAAAATTCCCTACAGAGCTCACTCCTGGCTTCAGCTGTCTTTCCACTCCCTTGAGATTATAGATTTACAATATAGGTAAATTTTTCAGTTTTCGCTTTTCAGTTTGTACTGCAGGATTGAGAAATGGACCGTCTCAATCTCTTGATGAACCCATTCTAACTCTCATTTAACAGTATGTTAATGGTTGTGAAACATAAATTGTCTTCCTAAGGATGAGTAAGCAGAAGAAAATTACTAGAATTTTACAAAGTTTCTGCAATTCAAAATTCAATAGCAAAGAAAGTTCCCACCAGACTGACTCTCCTTCAGATAACAGCTATAAACTTTGTACAAAATATAAAAAGTAAACTATCATCTGAAGGTAATGGAGAATAAACAAAAGCAGGTAGCTTCTGAAGGAATGTTGAAAATTGTAAACAGGAATGAGCATGGGGGATTTCCCCCCATTTTTAATGGCATGTAGCCTAAAGGCAAGCTGCATTAACAGCTGCTCAAAGGAGCTAAGCCTCCAATAGAAAAATCACAATCCACTTGGTCTGAAGGACCAGAGAATAGTGTTGGAGAAACTATAGCCACTGATAATTGAGAGGTGAATCCCACAAAAGAAGCCAGAAAGTGGGAGCCTCAAATTCTATATATACATCCTGCCACATTTCTGGTTTGACTCCTGAGCCACAAAATTATGGAGCAAGTTCCAACTAAAGACACAATAAATGAACCAAGATTTAAGTTGCCACCTAAATGACAAAGTTAGCATTTTGAGTGCAATCAGGTCAATTAATTGCCTAACAACAAAAGCAAAGAAAATTTTTGGAAAATATTCTGAAATCCATACCTACCTTTTTTTTTTTTTTTTGGTACTGGGAATTGAACTCAGAGGTACTCAACCACTGAGCCACTTCCTCGTCCCTATTTTGTATTTTATTTAGAGACAGGGTCTCACTGAATTGCTTAGTGCCTCGATTTCACTCAGGCTGCCTTTGAACTCGGGATTCTCGTGACTCAGCCTCCCTAGTGGCTGGGATTAAGCAGGTGTGTATCACCACACTCAGCCACACCTACAATTCTTAATGTCCAAAATAAAATGCAAAATTACCCAACATACAAAAGACTAACATGGCTTATGCTCAAAGGAAAGAAATTAATTAATTAACTAATTAATTGAGACCACTAAACAATGAGCCAAGTGTTGGATTAACAACTATCAAAACTATACTTGATGAGGTAAAGAAAAATATGCTTGCAATAAATGAAACGATATAAAATCTCAGCAGAGAAGTTGAAACTACGTTTTTAAAATAAAATATAAATTCAAGAATTGAAAAATTCAACATCTCAAATATTTACTACATGGAATTAATGGGACTAAGATGACAGGTCAAAGAATCCATTAGTTTGAAGATAGGCTAATAGAGATTGTCCAATTTGAAGAAATAAGATTAAAAAATTGAAAACAAAATAGAGTTTCGAAGGCCTATGGGACAATATCAAATGGTCTGACATGTGTGATTGGAGTTTTTAGAGAGAGGAAGTATAAAAATAGGAACATATAAATACTTTAAAACAATAGCAAAATCTTTGCTGATTTTGATGAAAAATATAAATTTACATAGGCAGAATAAGTACAAAGAAAGCCATGCCTAGCAACATCATTGTCAAATCATTAAATAGGAGAGATAAAGAGAAAATCACTTTGAAGTTCTAAAAGAAAAAAAATCAACCCAGGATCCTATTCAGGAAAAACATCTTTTAAGAAAGAGGTCAATAATTTTAATCTTAAATACATTCATTGCCAGTAGATATGCACATAAGAAATTAAAGGAAGTTTTTCTGGTTGAAGGAAAATTAAACCAAATGGAAACCAAATTTTCAGGAAGGAATAAAGAGCAGCAGAAATAGCAAATGCGTAGAACTACTTATTTCTCTTGCTTTCTTTAAATAAATTACCTAAAGCAAAAAAATAGCATCATTTTGTTTAGGGCTTATCATGTGTGTAGAGGTGATACATATAAAAACTAAAGTGTCAAAAATAGGGATGGAAATAAATGTACCTACATAATTTAAAGTTTTCTACATCTCATGTAAAGCATAAATTTAAGGAGACAATGAAAGTTTACAAATATATATTATAAACTCTGTAGCAAATACTAAAATGTAAACCAAAAAAGCAAAGTTAAAAAAAAACAACTAATTAATACAAATGAATTTTTAAATGTAAAGAATCTCCTAAAATGGTATCAACATAAAAGAAAACATAAAACAAAACAAAAAATCTTCTTTAAAGGAGAAATTTTCCCCAAATTTTCTAGCTCCTTTTATAATTCTCAAGAAAGAACATTGTATCTATAAAATTAAAACCAATAAAAATAAGAAAAAGGCAATATAAAAGAAGGAAAGATTTCATGGAGAATTATAATAAGTAAATCATTATAGTGAGAATTAAAAAGTCACAATAGTGACTTGTTAAATGAGTAATAGATTGAATACTACACGAAACTGAAGGACAGAATTGAAAACACTGTATTAGCAGAAACAGAGCAATAACATTTGTTGGGGATCCGGAGAGCATAGGAGGGTGGAACTGGTAGATCTTATCTGGGAATAATAATAGTCCTAGAAAGTAGGATTGGGCAAAGGACAAACTGAATGAGATGCCTCTCATTTTCTGTTTCACAGGGAAAACTATGTACAGTAACTTATGTTGAAAAATAATGGCGCTCAGTGTTTGCTATGGTTTGGATGTGTCCCCCAAAAGCTCACATGTGAGACACTACAAGAAGGTTTGGAGGAAAAATGATTGGGTTATATAGCCTTATATAGCCGAGTTAATGCCTGATGGGATCAACTGAAGTGGTAGAGTGCAGCTGGAGGAGGTGGAAATTGGGGTGTGGCTTTGGTGCATATATTTGTGTCTGGCAAGTGGAGTCTCTCTGCTTCTTGATCACCATGATCTGAGCTGCTTCCCTCTGCCACACACTCCGCCACGATGTTCAGCGTCACCTTGAGCCCTGAGGAACAGAGCTGGCCTTCTGTGGACTAAGACCTCTGAAACAGAGATATAAACTCTTCCTCCACTAGTATTGTTCTGGTCCCATCCTTTAATCAGCAGCAAAAAGAGCTGACTAAAACAGTGTTTTAAAACAGTAGTAATAATGCCAAATGTAATTCTTTAACTAGAAAGATGATAAATAATCTAAAATAAGAAAAATAATCTTTATATAAAATCTCAGATTTTATTAGTGAAATCTAAGTTCTGAGAGAGGAGATAGAAAGTAAATGAATGATAAATTTTTTATCCAGCATACAGACCATCAATATGCATTTGTTCTTTTCTTTTGAAATAAATCTATGCGATACAAAATTGTTTTAATCTGAGAAAAAAACCTAACTAAAAGGAAATCATAGGTGTCAGTAAACTTCAGAAAATTATTTCTTTGAAACAAGTTACATCCCCAATTTTTTCTTTGAAGTTAGAAAAAAGTTTTTAAACACATGAGGAGGTTTAAGTGATTGTGTGAGTTTGTTTTTATTTTCCAAAATGTGTTTCTGAATGAGCATAAGTTTAAGTTTGCAACAAGTAATACTTAATTGATTGTCTAAGTATCTGAAGATATCACCGAAGCTAAAAGGCAACAACAATTTTTTTAATTAAAAAAAAATACAAAGGGGTTGGGGATGTGGCTCAAGCGGTAGCACGCTCGCCTGGCATGCGTGCAGCCCGGGTTCGATCCTCAGCACCACATACAAAGAAAGATGTTTTTGTCTGCCGAAAACTAAAAAATAAACATTAAAAATTTCCTCTCTCTCTCTCTCTCTCTCTCTCTCTCTCTCTCTCTCTCTCTCTCTCTCTTTAAAAAAAATACAAAGTTCAAAACTTTGGAGGAAATAAATAGAGACAGTCTGCTCTGAAAAATAACCTATTAAAAAAAAAAGACAAACTAATTTCAGAGTACAAGAAAACTAAATACATCACAGGAATATGATTAAAATTACTAATTTTGACAAGTCTAAAGAAAGTACACATGAATGCCAAACATTCTTCATCTTCCTGAAATATCTGAAGTTCTGTTTCATTATTTCAGAAGTTGCTGCTTTTCTCATTTCCATCAATTGCTCTAATTATGTCATACAATTTACTTCATTTTTCTAACACAACTCTCTCATGTGCACTTTCAATTTTCTGAGTTTCTAATTGTATTTCTTTATTGTTGTTGCTATTTTTATTTTTCATTTACAGAGATTTTTGGTGGTTTGTTTTTGGTGTCTTTCTTTCATGTTTCACCTTCCTCTTATTAATAATGTACTTTGTACTTCTAGGGTTTTGTTTGTTTTGATAGTACTGGGTGATTGAACCCAGGGACTTATACATGGCAGGCAAGTGTTCTACCACTGGCCACTGAACTTCATACCCAGACCTTTTTATTTATATTTTGAGACAAGGACTCACTAAGTAGCTGAGGTCCTCACTAAGTTGCCTGGGCTGTCCTGAAACTTTTGCTCCTCCTGCCTCAGCTTCTCAAGTAGCTGGAATTACAGACCTGTCCCACTGTGCCCCATTATTTCCTATTTTCAAGTTCTTAATGATCACTTCACTATACACACACACACACACACACACACACACACACACACACCTTTCTTTTTGAAGATATTTTTCATGGACTATCTAATTTTATATTACAATTTGAACTATTTAATTGAAGGTCTGCTAATCAATTGTTACACCAGGATTTCTTTTTATCTAATTCAGGGGTTTATTCCAATTGTTATTAACTACTCATAAAGGAGGTAAAATATCAATCAAAAGTGGCATGGAACTGATACTGTTATTAGAAGTGGCAAATGATATTAAAACCATTATTACAAATGTATTCTTTATATTGAAAAAGTTAAGTAGAATCATACAAAGGAAGACAAATGGAATTTCTAGACATGCATATTATGATATAGAAGATAAAAAAAATTTGATGGATGGAATTAAAAGCACATTAGAAATCACTGGAGAACAGATTAGTGAACTTGACATAAAAGCAGAAACTATAAAAAATAAAATGGTAAGGATTTTTTAAGTTATATACGATGTATACAATTTTTATAAATTAATAAGTACATTTACCTATTGAGAGAGAAGAGTCAACTATACTAAAAAGAAATAAAACTGTCATTATTTTCAGGTGATATAATCATCTGTATAAAAGTTTTTAACTAAAAAAAAAAAAAAACCTTGCCACACAGACATCAGAGCAGTAATCTCCAGGATATATAAAGAATTCAAAAACTTAACACCAATAAAACAAATAACCCAATCAATAAATGGACTAAGGAATAGATACTTCTCAGAAGAAGATATACCGTTGATTAACAAATATATGAAAAAAATGTTCAACATCTCTAGTAATTAAAGAAATGCAAATCAAAACTACTCTAAGATTTTATCTCATGCCAGTCAGAATGGCAGTTGTCAAGAATACAGACAACAATAAGTGTTAGTGAGTTTGTGGGAAAATGGCACACTCATACATTGCTGGTGTGACTGCAAATTGGTGCATCCGATCTGGAAAGCAGTATGGAGATTCCTTAGAACACTTGGAATGGAACCACCATTTGACCCAGCTGTCTTATCTTCAGTCTATACCAAAGGACTTAAAATCAAAATACTTTTGTGAATAACCACATCAATGTTTATAGCAGCTCAATTCAAAATAGCTAAACTGTGGAACTAACCTAGATGCCCTTCAATAGATTAATGGATAAAGAAACTATAGTATATATACACAATGGGATATTACTCAGCACTAAAAGAGAATGAAATTATGGCATTTGCAGGTCAATGGATGGAGTTGGAGAATATCATGCTAAGTGAAGTAAACCAATCCTCAAAATTCAAAGGCCAAATGCTCTCTTGGTTAAGTGGATTCTGATCCATAATGGGAAGGGAGACATGGGAAAAATGGAGGAACTCTGATTGGGCAAAAGGAAGAAAGGGGAGGGGAGAGGAGAGGAGGGGGTATGGGGGCAGGAAAGATGGTAGAATGAGATGGACATCATTTCCTTAGGTACATGTGTGACCACACATATAGTGTGATGCTACATAATGTACAACTAGAGAAATGAAAAGTTGTGCTGCAATTGTGTACAATGAATTATACTGCATTCAGCTGTCATATATACCTAATTAGAATAAATAAATAAATAAAATAGGGAAAAAATTAAGTATTGATACTGGGGGAAAAAAGCTACAGAAAAAAAAGGTGAATTTAAGCAAGGATAGCAGTATATAAGATCCACATATAAAAAGCAATTTTATTTCTATATACTAACAACATTAGATCAGAAATTAAATTATAAAACAATGACTTTTACAATAGCATTAAGAATATGAAATAATGTATGTAGCAATAGATCCTCCCATATGTACAATTATAATTATTATAATAACAAAATGGAAAAAATATGAAATACTTAGAGATACATCTGATAAAAGAAGTAAACAACCCATATGCTAAAAACTAAAATGTATTGTGAAGAAAATCTAATAATAAACTAATAAAGAGATAGACCTTTCCTTGTGTGTAGAAAGATTCAATATGGATTTATAGGGAAGAATCTAAATTGATCTATAAAATACATCAAACCTTGTAAAAATTCCTACACTTTTTTGTTGGAGTAGCAAACTGATTTTAAAGTTTATATGGACAAACAAAGGACCTAGAATTGTCAGACACTTTGAAAAAGAAGAACATTGTTAAGGAGGTTCTATACTGCCTGGTTTCAAAGCTTCTATAACTATAGTAATCAAGATCATGCAGTATTGGTACTGAGGTAGACAAATAGATCAATAGAATAAAAGAAGAGTTCAGAAAATATACCAAACATATATTGACACTCCTTTTTGACAAGGCTGCTAAGACAATTGGATGGTGAAAGAGTGGCTTTTTCAACAAAAGGGGTTAGGAAATATGGATACCCTTTTGCAAAAATATGAACTTTATTCAAGTCTTTTTCCATAAACAAAAAAATCAAAGTGGATCATAAACTTAAGTGAAAAACCTGATAATATGAAACTTCCAGGAAAAAACATAGAAGAAAAATTGTGTGACATAGAGTTAGGCAAAATTTCCTATATAAGACACCAAAACACTATCCACTAAAAGGAAAATATTGATAAATTGTACTTCATCCAAATTGAAAATTTTTGCTCTTTAAAAGACACTATTAAGCAAATGAAAAGATAGGCACAGACTGGAAAAGTATATTTGCAAAGTATATATTGGTTAAAGGATAGGTATCCAGAATATAAAATGAAGATTCAAAACTCAGTAATAAAAAAAACAAACTTTCCATATAAAATGGAGGGAAAATTTGAATAGACACTTCACTAATGCAGAGATGTATAGATGGCAATTAGCACAAGGAAAGATGTTCAATATCATTATTCGCTAGAGAAAAATGAGTTAAAAAGCACATGATATTATCTCATATCCATTAGTATGACTAATATTAAAAATACTGTCAATACAGTGTAATACAGATTCAATAAAATCCTCATCAAAATATCAGTGACATTCTTTACAGAACTAGAAAAAATCAGTCCTAAAATTCATTTGGAAGAATAAGAGATCCAGAATAACCAAAACTACAATGTTATAGGCACCACAAAAGTAGATCTCAAATTATACTACAGCATGGTATTGGCCTAAAAATGGACACAAAGACCAATGGAATAGAAGAGAAGATCCAGAGACAAATCTGCATTGTTACAATCATGCGATACTCAATAAAGGTGCCAAAAATGTATGTTGGAGAAAAGTTAGCCTTTTAAACAAATGGTGGATATCCATATGTAGAATAATGAACCTAGATCCCTGTCTCTCACCCTACATGAAAGTCAAATCAAAGTGAATCAAAGACCTATGAACTAAACTGGAATATTTGCAACTACTAGAAGAAAACACAGGTCAACACTCAAACATATTGGTGCAAGCACCAACTTCCTTAACAAGATTCCTAAAGCCCAAGAAATAAAACCAAGAATCAATAAGTGGGATGGTATCAAATCAAAAAATTTCTGCACAGCAAAGGAACTGATAAAGAGTAGGAAAAGAACACCTACACAATGGGAGGAAGTCTTCATCAGCTACTCTTCCAACAGGGGAATAATATCTAGAATATATGAAGAACTCAAAAAAACTTAGCATCCCCCCCAAAAAAAAAACCCCAATCAATCAATAGGTAAAAGAACTAAACAGACATTTCTCTAAAGAAGAAATACAATGACCAACAGATACACGAGTAAAATATGTTCTACATTCCTAGCAATCAGAGAAATGCAAATCAAAACTACATTGAAGCTTAATCTCATTCCAGTTAGAATAGCAAAGTATATATTGTCATCAAAAATACAAATAATAATTAATGTTGGTGAGGATGTGGGGAAAAGTACAGTCATACATTGTTGGTGGGATTGCAAATTACTACAACCACTTTGGAAAGCACTATGAAGATCTGTCAAAAGACTAGGAATAGAACCATCATACCACCCAGCTATCCCACTCCTTGGTATTTATCCCAAACAACTAAAATCAGCATACTATAGTGATACAGACACATTAATGTTTATAGCAGCACAAGTCACAATAGCCAAGTTATGAAACCAGACCAGTTGCCTGTCAACAGATTAATGGATGGAGAATTATGATATATATACACACAATGGAATTTTACTGAGTCATAAAGAAGAATGAAACTGTAACATTTACTGGTAAGTGGATAGAACTGGAGAATTTCTAAGTGAAACAAACCAGACTCAAAAAGTCAAGAATTGTTTTCTCTCTCAAGATACAGCAGAGTAAGGAAAAGGAGGAGTGGGTAGGAGGAGTCAGCAAAAACAGGAGCAATCAGGGGAATAGGGGAAGGGATTGAGGGAGAAGGAGGAGGAACAGGAAAAGGAAGAACTGGAATGAAATTGACAAAATTATGCTTCATACATATATGAATACACCACCATTAGGTATATCTATAAAAATTCTACCTTTATGTATACCTACAAAGCATCAATTAAAAAATAAATAAATGGACAGAAGACCAGTAGAGTAAACATAGGAGAACAGGGAGAGGGAGATGGGTAGGAAAAGAGCAAGCACTGGCACTGCAGTGGAATGAATTATATCCAAGCATGTGTGATTATATCAAACTGAAACCCACTATAATGCACTATATGTGTAACTATTGTGCACTAACAAAGATTTTTTTTTAAGTACTAGCCACACAAGTGGCAGCCATTAAGCAACTGGATCAGTGTAGAAGAACTGGAATTTTCATACACTGTTGGTGGGAATGTAAAATAGTACAACCACTTTGGAATTCCCAGTGATACTGTTTTACAGAAATCACAACACCCAGCCACTTCTCTTCTAGGTGGCTGAGGAAAGAAGCAAATATCCACACAAAGATTCGCAGGCATACGTTCCTAGTTGCCTTCTTTGTCATAATAAAAAAACTAGAAATGGATAATGGAATATTACTTAAGATTAAAAAATAAATGAATTATTGATGCAAACAACATGAATAAATGTAAAATAACCAGATTGAGTGAAAGCCAGTCTTAATATATGATTCCATTTAAATAAAATTTTTAACCATGCCAACTAATTTATGGTGACAGAAAGCAGATAAGTGGTTTCCTTGGGATGGGAAGAAGACACAAAAAGGAGTAGTTAGGAATGATTGCCAATGGGCATAAGGAAACCTTTGGGGATGATGAATATGTTTGCTATCTTGGTGTAGTGAAGTTTTCAAATGTGTCAAACACATCAAAACTTATCAAATTACATACCTTAAGCATGTGCAGTTTACTTTTTGTGCATTTTATGTCAATTAATCATCCGCAGAGCTTTTTTTTTTTTTTTTTGAGAGGCACAGTTAGCATGACTCACTTCATTGGTCCTTGGTATGGATTCCAATCCCTCCACCAACATGGCCATCCTGCTCAAAATGTGCTTTTATTGTGCAAAAGTTACCTAGACAGTCTGGAGTACAAAGGGAATATTCTCCATCTGGGTTTGTATACTTTTGTTTATACAGCCTAAAGTTGCACAGCTTTGAAGTTGTGTGAGTGCTTCCTCTATTTTAATCAGACTGCTAAATCTTTAAGCTTAAGATCCAATCAACTATTCTCTCCAAAGTCTTAGTCCCATAAGTACTGTCAAGCCAAATTTCCCCAACTTCTACTTATGTAAATTGGTGTTTTATACAGGAATAAGATGCTTTATAATTTTAAACTCTTACATGGTGTAGTAAATATAACTGTTTTCTGTTTAACCCTTTCAAATCCCAATTGCACTACCCAACATTGCAATATATTAGTTATCCCTTTCCACTTTGAACATCCACATCAAACCTGAAAATAAAACTACCTCGATTTTCAACCACAACATTAATAACTTGTATAAGTCAATGTACGTCTTATCTCTATTTACTGGTCTACTTATTACATGAATATTAAAGACTGCAATGGAATTTAGTTACTTTTGCTTACCTAAATTGTGAATAATAGCAATATTTTCCAAATTGTATACAATTCTTTGGCTATGTGATTGCAGACCTCTGACAATTTCCCTTTTGGACATTCATACTTTCACAAGGGCATGTCAGTGTCCTTGGATCACGTCAGCTTGACATTTCTTAATTAGACTAGACCTGAATGTACCTAACCTTCATTTTATGGAGATATTTTTTAACATATTTCCCAATAACTTCAAATAAGACAAAAATAAAACAAAAACAACTTGCAGGAAATAACACTCCCCCTCTTAGAATTCAGGTGCATTGTCTCCAAGAAAGGTTTTACTGATATTTAGTAGCAGATTTGAAAGCTCCTCCAGAGCCCTCCTTCCTCACCCACCTTTTTCCATTCCTCCCAGTTCCCCACAAGGCCTAAAGTACTTGACAAGCCTCTGGCTCAGCCTCAAGTGGTTCCTTTTGAAAGAAAATCACTGATGAGTAGATTAGAGCTGATTGGAGATACCTGCCTGGGGGAATTTCTTAAGAATCGAAAGCCCACATGCTTCCTCTAAGTCTTGAGAAAGTTGTTCCTCATTCACTGTCTGGGACTAAGAAAAGCAGAATTTGCTCTGGATATTAGTGATAAATGACTTGAAAGTAAAAGAAGACTTTGTTTTGCTCAAGTGGTTTCAAAAAGAAAAAGAAAACCTTTGTAATATGCTCCAAGTCTGTATCAGCCTTTCCTATGGCAGGATGCAATGGTAGGAAGTGACATTTGTGAGACAGGTGGCATACTTGCCTTCAAAGTAACAGAGAAAGAGGGTAGTAAGTCCAAGTTGATCAAAAGGAAAACTGATGATAGAGTGTACCATGCTTCTAGAAGAACAGAAAAATAGACATCTTTAGAGATGTAGAGGATACAAAATATAATGGATTCAGGATTCAGAGGGTCTTGCTGGGGTATGCCTTCAGAAGTACTAGACAGGAAAACCACAGGTTGTGTGGAAACAGAAGGGGGAAACTGAGTCTGAAACACTGACTTGGAAGACTACAGAAATCACTTTGGGTGCATCCTTTCGGGATATCATTTAGAACATACCAACTCCATCCATGACGTGAGCAGGACTAGAAGTTGCTGGCAACTTGACCATATTTTAGGAATCATAAATCAGAACACATGATCTGCCAAATGTGAATTTACTTATCTGATGAAATATTGTAAATTAGATCTGACCAGGAGACTCTAGAATATATAGTAGCAATGGAAGAGGGAAATTACAGAGTTGAAGTTATATCTCCTCAGTTACTCTACAAAAATGCTGGCAGAAGCTATTTTTCATATATTCAAACCATGTGAGTATGCTCAATGGTACTTGAAAAAGTCAATAAATAGAATTTATGGGACTTATTTTAAGATTTCCTCTTCTAGACTTTGATATCCCATTCCTTTGTACCATTATTAGATACACATAAATTTAAGAATTCAAGTCCCATTATTAGATACACATAAATTCAAGTCCCATTATTAGATACTCATAAATTCAAGAATTCAAGTCCCATTATTAGATACACATAAATTCAAGAAGGGGAGGTGTAGGGGGAAAAAAATCTGGTTAGGTGTGATTCTCCTCTTCATCCCCTCTGTCCTCCATCCTGTAACCAGAAGAGATTACATGAGCAGGAGAGATACTCTGCATCAGCTCTGGTGAGATAAAAGTCAGTGTAGTCCCATTTGGACTAAGGAACCTCTCTGAGAGGTGCAAAAGCAGCTTCTTCAGTCGCATCAGCCATGGCCTCTGAACTCCAGTGTAAGCATTAATAGTTTGTTTGCCTCTTCTCATTCCAGTTGTTCTAGAGCTGGGCACTGAGAGTGTGAATCTAGCACGGTATTTCTCATACTGCATTATGAAGGTCCAGATTTTTAAAAAATTTCTAAACCACCTGCATACACGGATGATAGAGGGGAAAAAAGGAACGTATAAGCCAAAAATTTAAACACTAACCTCAACATCTATAAAATCATTTTGTCAGAGTGCTAATAAATATCTCTGAATGCTTACTTTCAGTTTCTCTATTTATCTTATACCAGACCGGTGACAAAGTTTGTTTATTGACACCAGTTGACAAATTACACCTTAAACTCTAGAAAATGTTCTTTAAGCAGTTGGAATACACAGACATAAAATATCATCAGGAAACCCTAGATCTTAGGATAGAAAGTTCAGTCTATCATAAAATGGTCACCTGGGAGAGGTAAGAGCTGAAGGAAAGTTCAGTTACCAATGGAAACTAAGGTTGGAGCAGAGATAGAGACAGGGAACCATGAAGAGGTCATGAGGAATGGATTTAAAGGTTAGAGAAAGAAATCTATAGAAAAGTAAAAACCTACTTCAAAAAATAAACCCAAACATTATCAAGACATTGAGATTGAATACAAAAATAAAATCTTGACCCACAACCTATAGCCACCTACCCAGGAAACCAACCCCTTGTCTATAATAAACAACCCAGGGAGCCAACCTGCAAGGAGCCAGATTGCTAAATTTAGTGGCAATCCATGAAGCTAAACAATGACTTACATAATAATCAGTCCCAAATGACCAGGACTTCGTTAATAATAGCAGCTTCCCTAATTTTGTCCTCACTGGAACTTTGGACCAATCAGTGAAAGTGAAATATTTACCCTTAACCAAATGCACAGGATACTCCCGCCTATGGCTTCCCCTTGCCGCCAACCTCTAATCAGGGTGCACCTGAAGCCTTCCAGTTCTCACTGTGAGGCTCTCCCCTTCCCTCCCCCTGTCTGCCTTTGAGTCTCTGCCAAAGCACAAATGATGATAGCCTACTCCTTGTTCTAGCAAGCTCAGAGTAAAAAGCCTTTGTTTTTCTCATTTGGTTTGTCTCTGTTCATTTCCACAACATGCTTATTTTCATTTGTGAAGCTCAATGCTTTGGTAGGGCTTCCTTAAGCTTTTTGAGAAAAACAGCACATTCTTAACAACTGAGTCCAATTCAGTGTCCTTTCCCTCCTGCCAACAGCCAATCCATCAGTAAATCGTCTCAACTCTATATCCAAAAACTAACCCAAATGTGTGTTCTCCCCATCTCTGGTAACACCACTGGAGCGTCTAAAGAACCCACTTGCTTCTGTCCGGCAGTAGCCTCTTCATTGTCACCACTTCCTCTCTTACTTCTGCTGTGATTCAGTCTCATGACAGCAGACAAAAGGGATCTACATAGCAAATATGTCATTTCTCTGCTTACACCTTCAAAGGGCTTCCATCTCAGAATAAAATCCAAACTCCTGCACCATCTGGTGTTCTCCCTCTCCCACCTCACCTGTTCCAGCCCTCCTGTCATCTGCTACACCAGGACAACTCTGGCCTTCTCAAATGTGCCAGTCCTGTTCCCATCTCACAGCCTCTGAACCAATTCACCAGCTGTTCCCCCTCCTGGGAATACTCTCTCCCTTGATCTTTACATGGCTGACTGCTTCTTGTCATTCAGATCTGAGTTAGCCATCCTCTCTACAAAGACACAAAGAAAGCACCAAATCTACCATAGTCACCCATTCACTATCACATCACCTTCTTCTACCTCTCTGCATACCGCTCACCATTATCTGAGACTTCCCCTAATGGGTGGTTTTATTCCCCCATTTCCCTGGACCAGAGCAGGAATCTACCTTTCTGTCATGTTTATCCACTGTATTCCTTAGACCTAAAACAGGACCAGCATAGAAGCAATTCCCAAAAAGTATTTGATGAAGAATGAATGACTTGAACTATTGGAGACACTGGATTCTGGTAGGTGAAACTGTTCTCTTCCCATATCCTAGCAGGAATCTAACTCCTGTCCACTGTGAGACCTAAATCAATTCCTAGGGTCTCTGGAAAATCTTCCTAAAACTCAGCTGACATGACTTTCCCTCTTTATTACACACAGCTCCAACTGTTCAGGGGTTCATTTAGATTCTATCATACCCTTCCATGAAGCCTCTCTCATACTTGTTGCCTAATGCTATTGAATTCTTTCCTTGCTTTAGTTTAGCACATGTACATGTTCTACCCACCCAAACACACTTCTTTGTATCTTTAGTAAAACAGTGAAGCTAACACAGTAGAAATTCAATAACTAGTTTTCGAATACATTTTTAAAATTCATATTAGGATAACTTGCTGCTAATTTGTTCAGGATGGAACCAACAATAAAATGAGGTCAAAATGGAGACTTTAGAACACTTCATGTGAATGTGAATTCCCTGCTGTTTAAATGGCCCATCTTCCCCAATGCCCATTTCTTGGTTTCCTCTGTTCAAAATCTATGTCATGTCTTTTCCTAAGATGCATTCTGTCCTCCAAAGGCAGTAGCCGCACACGAATTGGGATAACATTCATTGAGGACAGGCTTATATGCCCATTGGGCAGGCAGCCAGCAATTGCAGCTTGAATGACATTTTTTTGCTTGGCAAAGAAAGAGTTGCTTCACCACCCCAGTGTTCAGACACCAGTTCCCCGACTTGGTGAAGGCTTCTTGCTATTTTATTGCAATTGCACTGCTGAAAACTCAGATAGTAGTTGCTCCCCTAGAGTTTGGTTTGTGATAATGGCTATTTCTAAAGTATGTTAAAGAGCTAAAATTATGTTTTTTCTGAGTGAATTTTCAAAAAGGATCAGCAATTCCACAGGTTACTCCGGCTTTTTCCCCATCTGCTGTGACAGCAGGTGTGATTTCACAAGCCCACTCCCATCAATCATCCTCTCCAACCTGTCTCTGGTGCCTGACAAGGTGTTTATGTGCCTTACATGGAAACCATCTCTAGATCTTGTGAACAAATAAGGCTGCCTTTCAACTATACTCTGAAAGAAGACTTCCATGGAAACCTAGGTGCCAGGTTCAGGTGAGTGATTCAGTCATCACAATCCCACCTTCCAGGGGTTGCAATCTCAAAGCCCTTCAAGGATGAGACAGGTTCTATAAAAGTACGAAGCATGCTCGCACAAAATAACAGGGAGGGGACAACACTGTGGTGGAAATGGATAGTGCATGCTTTATCAAAAAAGCTTGTATGTTTGCTGTACATAAAAATGTGCTGGCTAAGCACAAGTTTTCTACAGGCATAATGTGGCCATTGTTTTCAATCTATGCATTTATTAAGTCACTATCTGAGCCTAAAACACAAGTACAAGTGTTTTAAAGATCCTAGAATTCACAAAATCAGAGACAACTGGAGCTGGAAATGATCATAGAGTTTCTTTAACTTCATCTTTTCAAAATATGGAAACCGAGGCCCCAGAGGCAAATCAACCAGTGAAAGCATATACAGCAAGGATATAGGAGAGTTAAGACAAAACTTCAGGCTACAATTCCAGGCCAAGTGGTCTGTCAGCCACTTGCCAATGCTTTTCCTAATGGGATGCTAATACAACCTCAGTGTGGCTTAATACAGATATCTTCTTTAAATGTTTATTGCAATGATTATTAATAACAGTAAAAGGTTCAAATGACCAGCCTCAGCAACTAAGCCAGGTTCTTAGCAAATTAGTGAGAACCTGTCTCAAATAAAATTTTTTTAAAAAATTAAAAAGGGCTGGGGACGTGGCTCAATGGCTAAGCTCCCCTGGTTCAATTCCTAGTACAAAAAAAAAAATTCAAATGATAGAGGCTGGATTAAAATGTTACATCAAATTCTAAGACAACTGAATTATTAAAGATGACATCAATAATGTAAAATGTGTGCAAATATTATTTTACACAGTAAATAGACTACAGAATAAAGATTTCAACTATGTAAAGTAAGTACATAAGTCGACAAAAACTCTCGAATGAAATCTACAAAATTAGAGGGTTGTGATTGTTGTTATTCTTTTACAAATCATTTTAATGTTACTATATTATTCTTTAGAGGATTTCAGTTAACTTTAACACTACTGGGGTTCATTTTAATCTCAAGGATAGCCATTGGTCACTTCCTACTTTTGTCTTGCTAGCAAAAACCCCATGTTTTGTTCAGGTATCCACTCATTTCCGTTGTGGTCCAGTAGGATGTTTTGATCCATCTATCACGTAGCAATGTTCCCATTCCCTTCTCTGGTTATTGGTTCAAGCATTGGCTTGGGTTATAAATCTGGCAAGTAAAACATAAGGAAAATTTGCTGGGAAACTTCTAGAAAGAGGTTTCTTCAATCTTAAAATCAGCTCTCTTTCTCCACCTGTGGATGTTGCTGTGAGAATATGAACACCTAGAGCTGCTGTGACCATGTCACCTTGTGACCATGACGTTAATTAGCCTGAGGACAAGACCTATATACTGAGATTAGCAGAAAAGAAAAATACAAAGGCCCCCTAACAAATTAATCTTGTGACCATGAAGTTAGTTAGCCTGAAGACAAGGCCTATACACTGAGATTAGCAGAAAAGAAAAATACAAAGCCTCCCTAACAAATTAATGTGAAATCACCTGCTAATGGGCCTGTGTGAGATAATCAACTTCTTATCATGTAATTCAGTTCAGAAAGCAGTTTTCCATTGTTTGCCAAAGCCCCAGCCAAAATAATGAGCTTGATTCTTCCCCTCTGTATTTTGGAAACCACACTTGGATACCTTATGGAGAGGGGAGATGTTCACATATGTTCTTTCCTCTTCCTCAGTCATGGGCTGCTGACTATGTTGAATGCTCTGGAGTCTCGTCTCAGGGCTGTAATGATGTGAGTACAATCCATTTGCCTGAGCTACCAGATAAAGTGCCCTGAGATGACCAGAACATGATAGATGCCAATATGTTTACACGCTGCTTTAAAACATAAGAGTTAGGACTAGTTTGAGAGAGACCTTCTCTCTTAGGAGAAAATAAAATAGGAAGAAGGAAGAAATGGGCATTACCAAGAAGAGCAATGTCATTCAAATTAATATGAGGAGTCTTTTTTTGTTGTTGTTAATTCCCCCAAGAGTTCTAGTGACACCAATGCCCTTCTTTGGATGGTTCTATTTGTCCTTTTTCAAGCCAACTGCTTTGTAATCGTCTGTCATTTTGCTTTATTCTAGAAGCGACCATATTTCAATCAGGGCAGTGCAGTAGGATATCTGAGCATCAATGACAAGATTGCACAGGGACTGTGGAGGAGACAGAATCTCCATTGAATTCAAGGTTATTGTCATTAACATACAAAGTTCTACAAGTACTATCTGCTGGGGAAAGCTGAATTTTTGAGGATTAGAAAATGTAACCTGTAGAGAACGGATTGCAGATACACTTTATACATGCTGAGTATCTTGAAAAAACCAGATATGACGACAAAGCAACTCCTTTGTGCTCTAGGGCAGGAATCAAACCATTATAAAGCCACTTACCCAAGAGAGGCACAGTGTGTGAACATGCAAACCCTACCTGTGGCAAAAATTATAATAGTCAATTTCCAATTGTAGAGAACATTTCCTCCCAGGAAACCTTAAAGTGCTTTAAAACTATTTATTTGCAAGATAAACACATATATTTCCGTATATATTTAGCCATTTAAAAATACACACATATACACAACCTATTCTATGATGGAATGTTGTCAACTATGAAAAAATTAAAGTGTCTCTTCTACCCCTTCATCTCATTCTCTATGATACACCTCCCAAACTCTCTAGAGTAAAACAATTGAAACAGGCCTCACCCAAACTAGAGGTTACAGGCAACCTTTGGGTTCCCAGATTCTCAATTTTCTAGCCATTACAACTTCTGTCATCTCCTCCATCTTCCTCATCTTCCTCATCCTCCAACCCCCACTCATATGGCTTTCTGATGTCTGGGGTACAATAAAAGCCAGTGAAAAAGAAGGGATTATTCAAGGAAGATGGTGAAGTTGGAAGTACCAGGCATCTGTCTGCCCACCTAAACATTACCTACATTGGCAGAATCTGTATGATGTAATGATTTTGGAACTCTGCAACCTATGAAAGACTTGCAATTTCCAGGGAAAGGCTTATATGATAAGTTGAGATTTATTTAAGCCATTTAGCTCTTCAAACCATAGCAGCTACCTGGGCCTGACCCCCAGTGCTGCGGCAAATGGCTATGCATGTGTCCTTGAAGATGCTAAGCACACATACAGGAACCAGAGTCAGCAAAAGGTACCTTTCCTCCAAATAACTAGGTCCTATGTCTAATTAGCAAAGTGCAGAGAGCACACAGCCATGGTCGCTGCACCTTCCCCTTGAGATGAGGTAACTTCCAGGAGATTGCCCTTTTTTAATGATCTCACTCATTTTTCCCTTTCCCCTCTTTTGGGAGGCAAACATTAAAGCCTAATAATTTAAAACCAACTCTATATATGGAAAAATTATAAAGTGACCATACTTTAATATACACAGTTCTACAAGTTCTACCTGCTGAGGAGAACTGAATTTATGAGGATTAAAATTTTTGAGGATTAGAAAATGTAACATGTAGACACACTCATACACTGCTGGTGAGACTGCAAATTGGTACAACCACTCTGGAAAGCCATATGAAGATTCCTCAGAAAACTTGGAATGGAACCACCATTTGACCCAGCTATCCCGTTGCTCGATATATACCCAAAGGACTTAAAATAAGCATACTATAGTAACGCAGCCGCATCAATGTTTATAACAGTTCAATTCACAACAATTAAACTATGGAACCAACCTAGATGCCCTTCAACAGATGAATAGATAAAGAAACTGTGGTATATATACACAATGGAATATATCTCAGCTTTAAAGAAAGAATGAAATTATTGCATTTGCAAGTAAGTGGATGGAGCTGGAGAAAATCAGGCTAAGTAAAATAAACCAAATCCCCAAACCAAAGGCCAAATGTTTTCTCTGATAAGCAGATGCAGATGCTGATCCCTAATGGCGGACGGGGACATAGGGAAGAATGGAGGAACTTTTGATTGCGTAGAGGAGAGTGAGGGGAGGGGATGGGAAATGAGAATGGGAAGGACATTATATTATATTAATTATAATTATATTTATTATAATATTTATAGGGATGAGACAGACATTATTATCCTATGTACATGTATGATTACAGGACCTGTGTGACTCTGCATCACGTACAGCCAGAGGAATGAGGAGCTGTGCTCCATCTGGTACAATCTGTCAAAATGCATTCTACTGTCATGTATAACTAATTAGAACAAATTAAAAAAAGAAAGAAAGAAAATGTAACCTGTAGAGAACCAATTGCAGATACATATTGCAGATAGCTAAGGAAAGTTACCAAACTAAACAAACAAATAAAAAGACTTGAGAAATCCTCAATTTACACTTCAGGCTGATTCTGGACACAGAGACAGCATTCAACAGCAACAACAATAAACTAATAAATAAAAACAGCAAACATAAGGAAAAGAAAGAATCTGATTTCCACCCTTACACATTATTAAATTCAAACTTTAGATTTGATAGAGAACATGTTTATAAACATCCAAGAATGAAGCTCAATGAACTCCATGTAAGATGAACTCAGAGCGACATATTATAATCAAACTGGTATCTGTTCTTTCAAGTTTCTTAAATATTTCATTTTTCTAAGGAATAAATTTATTTTCTACTTAGTTGACACATGATAATTATAATATTTATAGGCTATGATCTGATAATTTAGCATGCATACAATACGTAGTAATCCAATCAGGATGATTAGCATTTTCATCTCCTTATACCTTTTAGCATTTCTTAGTGTTTGGAGTCTTTAAACTCTGTTCTAGTTCTTCCTATAATTTATAACAGGTTGTTTTAAACTATGGTTGGCCTATTCTGCTGTAGAATCAAGAATTCATTCCCCAGCCTTCCTCCACTTCCCCTCCTCCCTATTTGTCCCAGAATCTAGTCATCACTATTTTACTTTCCTCTTTGAGGTCAACCTTTTAACTTCTACATATGAATGAGAACATGCATGTTTGTCTTTTGGTTCCTGGCTTATTTTATTTAACGTAATATCCTCCAGTGATATTCATTCTACCACAAATGACAGGCTTTTGGTTTTTCATTCCTAAATAATATATGTATCGCTAAATAATAATATGTAGCCCATTTTCTTGTTTCATTCCCCTGCCAATGGATACCTTGGTTGATTCCATATCTTGGCTACTGTGAATAATGCTGCAATAAACATAGTACAGACATACAGGTATTTTCTCCACATCCTTGCCAGCATTTATTTTTCCCTTTTTTGATCACAGTGATCTGACTAGAATAAGATGATATATCATTTTGGTTTTGATTTGCATTCCCTAGTGACTATTGATGTTGTTGCTTTTAAAATTTTTCTTTATTAATTTATTCTAATTAGGTATATATGACAGCTGAATGCATTTAGATTCATTGTACATAATTGCAGCATAACTTTTCATTTCTCTGGTTGTACACAATGTAGTGTCACACCATATGTTCAGTCATACATGTACCTAGGATAATGATGTTCCTCTCATTCTACCATCTTTCCTGCCCCCATTTCCCCTCCCCACTCCTTTCCTTTTGTCCAATCATAGTTCCTCCATTTTTCCCATGCCCGCCCCCATTATGGATCAGCATCTACTTATCAGAGAGAACATTTGGCCTTTGATTTTGGGGGATTGGCTTACTTTGCTTAGCATGACATTTCCAATTCCAACCATTTACCTGCAATGCTACAATTTTATTCTCTTTTAATGCTGAGTAATATTCCATTGTGTATATATACCACAGTCTCTTTATCCATTCATCTATTTAAGGGCATACAGGTTGGTTCCACAGTTTAGCTATTGGGAATCGAGCTGCTATAAACAGTAATGTGGCTGTGTTACTATATGATGCTGATTTTAAGTCTTTTTGGGTATAGATGGAGGAGTAGGATAGCTGGTCAAATGGTGGTTCCATTCCAAGTTTTCTACGGAATATCCATACTGCTTTGATGTTGCTTTTCATACACTTGGCCATTTGTACTTCTTTTGAGAACTATCTATTCAGACCACTTGCCTATTTTTCAGTTGGATTATTTGCTTTTTTGTTGAGTTTTTCAAGTTCCTTGTGTATCCTGGATATCAAACCGTTCTTAAATGAATAGATGGAAAATATTTTCTTCCATTCTTTAGATTGTCTCTTCACTCTGTTGATTATTTCCTTTCTATGCAGAGGCTTCTTATTTTTCATATAATCCAATTTGCCTATTTTTGTTTTTGCTGCCTATGCATTTTGGGTCTTGAGTATTTTTTAAGTCATTGCCTATATCAATGTCTTAAAGTGCTTTCCCTTAGCAGTTTCATAGTTTCCAGTCTCACCTTTTATCCACTTCAATGGATCACCATATATATATAGCAAGAAGTAAGGTCTGGTTTCTTTCTTCTTCATATGGGTATCCAGTTTTCCAAGCACTATTTATTGACACATCTGTCCTTTCCACATTGTATGTTTTTGACATCTTTGTCAAAAATCAATTGGCTATATATATATGTAGATTTATTTCTAAGTTCTCAATTCTGTTTCATTAGTCTATATCATTTTTTCATTAGTCTATGTCAATTCCATGCTGTCTTGGTTACTCTTCCCTGTAGTATGTCTTAGAATCAGGTACAGTGATGTTCCCAGATTTGTTCTTTTTGCTTTTCTGGTTCCATATGAATTTTTGGACTGTTATTGTTTTCTATTTATGGAAAAACAAAAAAATCCCATTGGCATTTTGATGGGGACTGCTTCTCCATCATGAAAGAATTCTTCATTGTAAGTTGCTTTTAGTAAGCTGAACATTCTAAGACTAGGTTTTATGTTCCATGAAAATGAGAGCTCTTTCCAATATTTTTGATGTTTTCTTAGATTATTTCATCAGTGTTTTGTAATTGTCATTATAGATATCATTCATTTCCTTAGTTTTTGTCTTTTGTTTTTTGCAATACTGGGGGTTGCACCCGGGCACCCATGACCTTGTAAATGCTAGGCAAGCACTCCACCACTGAGCTAACTCCTCAGCCCTTCATGTTGATTTTTTATCCTGGAATTTTCTGAATTTATTTATCATTTCTTTCTTTCTGTCTTTCTTTGTACCAGGGATTGAACCGAGGAGCACTTAAGCACTCAACCACATACCCAGCCCTTTTGCTATTTTGTTTAGAGACAGGGTCTCACTAAGTTTTTTAGGGCCTCACTAAGTTCCTGAGGCTGACTTTGAACTCACAATCTTCCTGCCTCATCCTCCCAAACTGCTGGGATTAGAGGCATGTGCACAATGCCTGACTTCATTTATAGTTTCTAAAAGTCTTCTTGTGGAGTATTTAGGTTTTTCCATAAATAGAATCACATTATCTACAGAGATAATTTTATTTCCTCCCTTCCTGTTTATATGCCTTTTATTTCTTCAAGTCCTAATTTTTCTAGCTAAGCCTTCCAGTACTATGTTGAATAAGAGTGGTAAAAGTAGACATCCTAATCTTGTTCCAGATTTCAGAGGAAATGCCACCAGCTTTTCCCCTGACAATATGATATTGACTGTGGGTGTGTCTTGTGTAGTCTTTATTATGTTGAGATACATTTTTTTTGTTGTTGAGACTTTTATCATGAAGGGATGTTGAATTTTATCAAATGCTTTTTCCTGCATCTCTGGAGATGACCACTTGGTTTTTGTCCTTTATTCTGTTGTATTACATTTACTGATTTGTATATGTTGAAACATCCTTGTATCCCTTGGGTCACCTCCACTTGATCATGGTAGTAGTGCTTTGTTTTGTTGAATGTGCTATTGAATTCAGTATGCTAGCTTTTGTTGAGAACTTTTGCATTCATCTTCATCAGGGTATTAATTGTAATTTTGTTTTTCTGTTGTGTCCTCATCAGGAGTCAGTCTCTGGCATTGTAGAATATGTTTGGAAGAATTCTCTTCTTTTCAATTCTTTGAAACAGATTGAGAAAAATTGTAGTTCTTCTTTAAATGTTTGGTGGAATTCAGCAGTGAAGCCATATAGTATTGGGCATTTCTTTATTTGGAGACTTTAATTACTGGTTCAACCTGGTAAATTTCTTCTTTCTCATGTTTTCATGATTCAATTTTGGAAGGTTATATATGTCCCAAAATTTACCCATTTTCTCTAGGTTTTCCAATTTTTTTGTGTATAATTGTTCATAATAGTCCCTAATGATCCTTTGAACTTCTGTTATATTGATTGTCTTATTTTTCATTTCTTTTTTTCTTGGTTAGTTTAGTTAGTTTTGTCAATTTTGTTTATCTTTTCAAGAAACCAACTCTACATTTCATTAATTTTTTTCGTATTTTTTAGCCTCTATTTTGTTTATTTCTTCTCTGCTCTTTTTTATTTCTTTCCTTCTACTAATTTAGGATTTGATTTGTTCTTGCTTTTCTAGATTCTTGAGTCCTATAATTAGGTTATCCATTTGAGATCTTGCTTGGCATTTATTGCTATCAACTTCCCTCTCACTTCTGCTTTTGCTGTTATGTTATGGCATGTTATGTTTCCATTTTCATTTGTTTCAAGAAATTTTTTAATTCCCCTTGTGGTTTTTATTATTATTATTATTTACTCATTGTTCATTTGAAAGCATATTGTTTAGTTTTCATGTATTTGGAGAATTTCTAAAGTTCTTCTTGTTGACTTCTGGTTTTATTCCATTGTGGCTGGAGATGATACATGATAGGATTTAAGAATTTTTGAATTTGTTGAGACTTATTTTGTGTCCTAACATAGAGTCTATTCTGGAGAATTTCCATGTGTTAGCAAGAAAAATGTGTATGTGTAGCAGTTGGGCAATATGTTCTGTTTCTGTTATGTCCTGTTGGTCCATAATATAGTTTAGATCTGACCTTTCTTTATTGATATTCTGTCTGCATAATCTATATTGATGCAAGTGGGGTGTTGCTCAAGTCTTCCACTATTATTGTACTGGACTCTATCTTTCCTTTAAGATCTAATAATGCTTGCTTTATATAACTGGGTGTTCTAGCACTAGGTAAGTTGGTTTGATCCTTTTGCTCAGTTGATGCCTTCATCATTATGTAGTGACCATCTTTGTCTCTTTTTCCATTTAAAATATATGTGACTTAAAGTGTATTTTATCTGATGTTAGTACAAATTCCTCAGTTTGGGTTTCTATTTGCACTGAATGTCTTTTCTATTCCTCCATTTGCAGTTTGAATGTCTCTACTAGTGAAATGAGTTTCTGTTGGGCAGAATAGCACTGGATCTTGATTTCTTATTCATTTAGCCAGTCTAAATCTTGTAATTGGTGAATTTAATCTGTTTACATTCAAGGTTATAATTTATATGTGAAGGTCTTACTCCCTATTTTGTAATGTTTTCCCATTCATTTGTATATCCTTTGTTTCTTTCTTGTTTATATTTTTGTTTAGTAGGATATGTGTGTGTGTGTGTGTGTGCGTGTGTGTGTGTGTTGTGTGTGTGTGAAAGAAAATCTGCTCTATTGGTAACTTTTCTTCTTTCTCATGTTTTCGTTTTGGTAGTTATCTTCCTTCCACTACTGGATACAGGACTTCCTTGAGCATTTTTTTGTAAGGCTGGTCTGGCGGTGGCAAGCTCCTTCAGTTTTGCTTGTCTTGGAAAGAACTTATTTATTTTTTATGTCTGTAATATAACTTCACTGGGTATCATTTCTTGGTTGGCAGTCTTTTCTTTCAGAGCTTTCCCCTTGCTGTTCCCAGAATTTTCTCTTTGTCTTGGATTTTTGAAACTTTAACTATGGGGCTGGGGCTGGAGCTGGAGCTCAGCGGTAGAGCATTCACCTCACATGTGCGAGGCCCTGGGTTTGATTCTCAGCACACATAAAAATGAATAAATAAAATAAAGATATTGTGTCCAACTACAACTAAAAACTAAATATTAAAAAAGGTTATTTTTAAAAAATTAACTATGATATGCCTCAGAAAGGACATTTTTGGTCAAATATATTTGGAACCTTAGTGTCTCCTGAACCCAACTTTTGAAAAGCTTTCAGCTTTGTTTCACTGTATAGGTTTTCTCAGACTTTTTCCTTTTCCTTTAGAAGCACATGATTTCATTGTTTAATTGTTTGCTAAATGGTATCTCCCTAGACTTGGAAAACTTTTCCTCCTCCTCCTTCTTCTCCCCGCCCACCTTTTTCTGGCAAGGTTATTTCAAAAACCTGTCTTCAGGTTCAAAAATTCTCCTTTCTATGATCGCTGTCTCTGCTGAATGTCTCATTCAGATCACAAATTATTTTCCAAATTTAATTGAATTGTCTTCTGTATTACCTAGGATCTCACTATGTTTCCTTAGAATCATTGTTTTTCATTGTTTTTCAAGTATTTCTTCAGTTTCCTTTTCTTTGTGGTCTGTTGCTAGAGAATTATTGTGCTTCTCTGAAGATGTCATATTATCTTGCTCTTTTAAACTTCTGATATCCCTAAATTGATATTTAAACATCTAGCAGCCCCATTATCTCTACCAGTTTTATAGGATAATTTTTACAGCAAGATATTTCTTAGTGTGTCAGTTTGGCAGACTGTGTTGGCTTTGGTTCCATTTGGGTGCAGTAGCATCATCCCCATCTAGCTTCTACAACTGTAATTGATGGTTTTGAGTGCAGTTTATATGGGAATGGATCCCGTTATTCTGCACAGGCCATGTTGGAATGGACCCTAAAACACACTGGTAGGCCCAGGTGGGACACTCATCAGTGTCTTATGGTTACTCAGGTGATTTTGTGGGACTCAGGGGACCAATGCACTCAAGGCAGGCTTCCCAGCTTCTTCCTATGGGCCTTGGTGAGCCAAGCTTCTCAATATAGGCTGCCTGGCTGCTTCTCATGGCCACAGAAGAGTAGGTGAGTCCACCTGGCTGTTTCTTGAAACATTCAGTGGGTAGAACTGCTGAGGGAAGGCCTCCCAACTGCTTACAAGGGCCAAAGGTCAGTGAGTGGGGTTGCCCATTTGCTGGGGGCCTCATGTGGATCAAGCCATTCAAGGTGGGATGCCTGATTGCTTTCTGGAGCCAAGGGTGAGTGGGTAATACCAGCAAGCTGGTTGATAAAGCCTGAACATCACAGGGTCTGATGAGTTGAGCTTTGGGGGTGACCAGTCAACCACTTCACAGGATACCTGATGGGCAGCATCTGGCCTTTTCTTCTAGCACTGGCAGTTCCTCCAAACTAAGCTCGGGGACTGTAAGAGCTACAGACTTTTCTAGAAGCAGATATTTCAGATATATCTGGCATTACTGGGGATTTCTAGAGACCTCTTACATATACTTACTCTGCCAGGAAAAGTCCTTCTTGGTTCAGCATTGATGTCATCTGAGAAGATAGGACAGTAAGTGTTGTGCCTAGCTCCTTTCTTTATCCGGCCATCGTGTATCTCAGTGTTCAACATCTCTTCCATCTCTCCAGTATACCCCAGCACTCTGTCTCAAACACTCCAGTGGAACAGTATATACTTTTTCTTTATTTTTGTCCTTTTGTCTGGAGGGAAGTTGTACCTCTATAGCTATCAATAATCAAACTTTTGAAAGATAGAGTATCTTGGAAATAGAAAGAAATTATCTCTATAAGATTATCAGCAAATTTCTCACCAGAAACGAGTCAACATGTCAATATATTTAAAGTGCTGGGGGAAAAAAAATCCTTCAACCAAGTATCCTATATCTGCCAAAAGAGAGGGAGAAATTAAAACATCACCAGGTAGACAATAGCTGAGGAAGTTTATTGCCACTAGGCCTACCTTGCAAGAAATGTTAAGGGAGTCCTACAAAGTGTAATAAAAGGACTCTAGACAGTAACTTGAAGCCATATGAAGAAATAAAGAGTTCAATAAAGGTAAATACAATTATAAAATCTAGTAATATTGTAACAACTGTTTTTAACACCATTTTTTATTGTCTGTATAATTTAAGATACTTATAAATTTTTAATAAAGTAATCATTAGTCTAAAAGGTTAGTATAACTGTAACTTTAGTTTGAAACTCTACATATTGTTTTCTATATAACTTAAAACATTAATGCATTTAAAAGAATTATTCATTTATGATTTGTGGCACATAATATATAAGGATTTAATATCATGACATCACACAACCAAAAAGAGTAGGAATAGAACTATGAAGGGGCAGAATTTTTATGTTATTGAAGTTAGACTAGTACAGATTCAAATTAGAGTGATAACTTAAGGGTGTTAAATGTAATCCCTATGGAACCAAAAATAAAACAGCTGAAGAATATTCCAAAAAAATGAGAAAAGAGTTTAAACTACACTACAAAAATCAACTAAACACAAAAGAAGATAGTAGGGCAGAAATGAAGGACAAAAATATATATGTCATATGGAAAACAAAGAGGAAAATGTCAGAAAGTAAGCCCTTTCTTATCAATAGTTACTTTAATATAAATGGTTACAGTCTCTAATCAAAAGGTGTAAATTAACAGAAAAGATAAAAAAATACATGATCAACTATATGCCATCTACAAGAGACTCACTTTACATCCAAAATCACAAATGGGTTGAAAATAAAAGAATTTTTAACAAGATATTTCACATCCATAGTAACCAAACAACAACAGAGGAGGCTATACTAACACCAAACAAAATGAACTTTAAATCAGCAATGTTTATAAAAGACAAAGGACGACATTATAGGTTAGCAAAAGTTGCACTACTATTAAGAAAACATAAAAATTATAAATATTTACACACTCACTAAGAGACCATCAAAATAAATGAAGCAAAAACTGAAAGAATTTAAGAGAGATATAGCTCTATATAATAGTTGGAGACTTCAACTTATTAAATAATGCATAGAATAACCAGATAGGAGATAAGTAAAGAAACTGAGAGAAACCAACTAGACCTACCTAACAGTGCTTTCTCTGATCACAATAAGATAAAATTAGAAATCACTACCAGAGTAAAACTGGAAATTTTACAAATTTGTAGAAATTAAGCAACATAATCTTAAACAACCAATTGATCAAAGAAGAAATCACAAGGGAAATTAGAAAATACTTAGATGAAAATTGAAACACAGCATACCAACTTATGGGAAACAGTTAGAGAAATGCTATGGGAGGAATTTATAGCTGTAAATGCTTACATTAAAAAACAAGAAGGATCACAAATCACCAACCTGACTCTTTGACTTAGGGAACTATAAAAGGAGTAAACTAAACCCAAAGCTAGTAGTATAAAGGAAATAATAAAGATTAAAGCAGACATAAACAAAACAGAATAAAGAGAGTTGAGAAAATCTACTATTTTTATTGAAAAGATCCACTCCCCCAGAATTAGAAATTATTGCTTAATGAATATAGAGTTTCCATTTTATAGGGTGAAAAGAGCTATGGAGATGAATAGTAGTGATGGATAGATAGCATTATAAACGTGTTTAATACCAATAAATTGTACACTTAAAAATGTTTATAATGGAAGATTTATGTTATGTATATTTTAGCACAATAAAAAAACTGGAAAATAATTACTTGTCTAGGATCTATGGTTGCATGTGCTTTATAGGCTTGTTCTTCTCTAACTTTATTAAATAATGAGACATCTTGCTAAGAGGTAAGTTCAGTTAGTCTTGAGTGGAGCCCCAAAGTCTGCATTTCTAAACTTCCAAAGTGAAACTGATGCTGTTGATTCTGAGCCATGACCCACATTTTGAGTAACAAGGTTTTATAAAATTTGTAAAGGTAAGATAGACAGCATCTGAGATTCAAACCAAACACATTAAATAATTAAATGACAGTTGCCTCAAAATGAGATGGGATGCAATAGAATTTGAGATGTGCTCTTTTCTGAACACTAAATATGACAAGTTCTATAAAGATTGAGTCTCAGGTTATCTATTATCTATTGCTACATAGCAAAATTATTGGCTTAAAACAACATCAAATATTTATTTTGCTCATGAATCTGAAATTTGGGCAAAGCTTTGCAGAGATAGCTTGTCTCTGTTCCACATGGCACCAACTGAGACAGCTCAACTGGGGACTGAAGAGCCACTTTCAAAATGCCTCATTCTTATGGCTGGCAAATTGCTGGCTTTTAGCTGTGAGTTCAGCCAAGGCTGGAGGACAACATTCTCAGTACCTCTACATAACACCCCTCCATCAGCTATTTAAGCTTTCTCGTAGCATAGTGACTGAGTTCCAAGAGCAAGTGTCTCAAGGGAACAAAGACAGGACATTTTTATGATCTGGTCTTAGAAATTATATAGTATCACTTCTGTCATATTTTTTTTGTTAATACAATTTTAAAGCTTTACCAGATTCAAGAACAAAGACCTGACTCTACATTTTGATGGTGGAATATCAAAATTCTAGAAGAATATGAAAGACGAGGTATTTAACTGAAGTCATCTTTTAAAAATATAATCTGTTGCTAGGCATGGTGACGCACACCTGTAATCCCAGCATCTCTGGAGACTGAGGCAGGGGGGGATCACAAAGCCCCCTCAAAGCCAGCCTCAGCATTGACAAGATTCTAAGCAACTCAGTGAGACCCTGTCTCTAAATAAAATACAAAATAGGGTTGGGGATGAGGCTCAGTGGCCAAAGACCCCTGAGTTCAATCCCCAGTACCAGAAAAAAAATACAATATATAATCCCAGTGACTTGTGGGGAAAAGGTAGGAAATTGCAAGTTTAAGGTCAGCCTCGGCAATTTAGTAAGACCCTGTGTCAAAATAAAAAATATCAAAATGGTTGGAGATGTAGCTCAATTGCTTTGGTAAAGCATCCTCATGTTCAAAACACAAAAAAGAAAAGAAAAATGCAATATGCTATACCTATTAACCTCAAATATTTGGGGGAACAAATGATAAATCAGTTAAGATATAAAATTCTTTAATTCTAGCCCATCCTCACTCATATTTGTGTGTATCTTGAGAAGAAGAAAAGAAACATAAAACAGATAAGAAATGGAAGAAAAGTTGGAAGAAGAAAAATGATGACAAAAGTAAAAAAAAGGAGGTAAAATGTAAGCAAACAAAAAAGTATGTATAAATATCAAGACAAATATTTGTTCATTTTCTTCCCTACTATATTACTCTGCTACCTATAAAAGAGTAGGTGGGTACAAATCTGATTGATTGAGAAGCTCCTTTTGTTACTTGCTGCCATTCTATTGTAAAAAGGAGGTGAGATTGGTGACTGGTAGGTACTGGACGATAATAACTGAGTTGAGCTATTTTTCTTTCAAAAACTGAATGACAACAGGAAAATGAATTTGAATGGAGAACATAGGGCTTTCTTAGGCAGCTCTCATCTATCACAAGACCTCAATTGAGAGGGATGGGAGCTAGAGTTGGGAAAAAGTAGCCATACTGACTCATTCACTAACTGTAACTTTGCCAACTTATATTTGCTTTCTTAAAATTTGAGATGGCTTCAGTGAAAAACACACTGGGGGGGTGTTCTTTAGACTAAATCAGTTTCCCTGATTTACCATCACCACGATTATCTTCCAGTTTACAGTGAGAAATGCTAGTTACAATGAGACATGGAAACAAAATGTCCCTATTGTACTCAGTGATTGGTACTCAAACAGTGTTTCCTGTGCTGTTACCCAGAGGCAGCATTTCAAAGACCCAGAGAGGCTATTTCCACCACAAATTTTACACTCATTTTCTTTCAAACAAAATCATAAGCATGCCTGTGTATCAGAATCCCATCATTTTTGCACTCTAGCTTTGACTTCCCACTTCAGGTTCCAAAGTTAAAGACTTCTGGGATGAAGCAACCGCTGGCTGATAGATGAGAATGTTCCAATCATGCTATTGAATTGGGTTCCTGGAGGAAAGATGAGGAAAAAGGATGTGTATTTTCTTGGTTTCTGCCCAGGCATGTCTGTTCTGTAGGCGTTCTGGAGTTCTTCCCAGAAGGCAGATCTCAAATCTTCAATGCCAATCATGAATAAGAGCTCCATCTACTTTAAAGAATGAAACCTGTTCAGTGTGGTATGAATGAACAGTAACAGGCTACAAGAAGAAATTGCTGATCTTCACCTACACTGAGGTGCTGCGAGAAAGAGCCACCTCATTCACGCTCTCCTCTTCTATTTCCTGTATCAAACCCTTCTCATTCCCAAGGTGTCAAGGAGCCCACTGAGAGATAGCTGGGTGGACCTGCGTTGTCTGCTTAGATGTATATGGCTTAGGGTACATTAGTTATTTTCCCTCCCTGGTGCTTCCACATAGAATAAGAGTCTTTATCCCTCTTTATCTTCCTCTGAACTTTGCAAAGAAAGTCATTACAAAAATGCTGGGGGAAATCCTGCCATCTTTTATACCTGCTGTCAGGATACATTGTGCATTCTCAACACAGAAAGTCTAGAAACAGAGCCTTTCCTGCTATGTTAATGCATTATCAGGAAAGCATTATCATTAGTCACAATATTTTCTGATGATGAAGAAAATGAATATAAGACACTGGAACCATGAAGCTGAACACAAGTGTAATGAGGCCCTGAACTCCTTGGAATGCCTCTGCTTCATTCTGCTTGCACTCTATCCTCCAGTTCCTCCTTGCTTGTTTATATCAGACAAAATGTATTAGCCTTGTGTATTCTCTTGGTCCCTTAATTAGGGGGAGAACATCCTAGGGGTTTACACTCAAGCGGGGGAGTTGTAGTCTCAATATAGTTATGCCACATTACTAATACATTTATACCCAATAAATCATGAGCACCTTGGATACGGCACCTAATTCTCTACGCCTCTGTATTAGTTTGCTAGGGCTGCCACAACTAAATACCATAGAAACAAAAGATTTGCTCAATATATCCATAGGCTGGATGGATTAAACAAGGGGATTTTATTTTCTCAAAGTTCTAGAGGTTTGAAGTCCAAGATCAATGGGTTGGCAGGTTTCGTTCCTCCTGAGTCTTCTTTCCTTGGACCGCAGACAGAAACCATCTTTCTGTGTCCTCATGTGGCCTCTATGCATTCCTGGTATCTCTACCTCTTCTTATAAAGGCACCAGTCCTACTGAAATTGGGCATGCCTTAAAGCCTTCATTTTAATTCAGTCTTAATTTCAAATAGTCTTATTCTAAGATTAAGTCTTCAACATATGAATTTGGAGGCACAACTCAGTTAATAACAGCCTTGATAAAAATAAACATGAGGATTAATGTAAGATGCAAACAAGAACACGACTTAGAAAATGCTCTCTAAGTCACCACACAAATATTGTATTATTGGTTACACTATTATTGTCATTCTAATTATTATTCTTTCTGAAATATTGTCAGTCTCCTGAGAAATCTAAATATTCTACCTTTGGAAGAATTATACCAAAGTGATTAAGAGAATTAAAATGTCTAGATCCAAAGCTCAGCTCCATTTGTTAGCTGTGTGACCTCCAGAAATTAAGTTAACTTCCCTGAGCCTTAATTTCCCTATCTATCAATTGAGGAAGGTAAAAATAGTACCAAAATTATAGAATTCTTGAAATGATTAAAAGAGGCAATACTTCAGAATGGCTGGCTAATAGTACATGCTCAATAAATGATGGTTATTGTTATTGTTCGCATTTAAACCTCCCTGCTGCTGGTCCTGTTGCTGCCTCTTTCTCAGCCAGCAGAGGTCCCCATCATAATCAAATGAGGACTAGCTTTTTCATGACAGTAGGCATCGCAGCTGCCAAGCTCATCTACGGTTGGCAGAGGAAATAGTGAAAGACTCACTGCCTTGTCTAAAGGTAGGAGAAGAAATTGAAAATAAGAGAACAGGGAATGACAATTTTGCCAGGATTCCATGGTAAAATGTTTACATGAGCAGGCGAGCACAGGTTAAGATTGTCTATGTTTTAGTATTGACTTCCACTGACATGGCCCTCTGTTGTATCTCATTTTAGCCTGTTCTAAAGCTAGGCTAAAACTAATAAAACCCATATATATCACAGAGGAGCAGTAAGAAAAAATTTGGCAAATATTTGTAAAGGTCACTGACAATAAAAAATGCTGCTAAATAAAAATTTAATATTTCTTATAATATAGGCTTATTTCATCTCTATCACTAGTTATACTCCATGCCTCAGTTTTGCTTCCACTGTAATATATTTCCTTTAACCTTCTTTTCCCAGACAGGCATACACCTCCAAGTTCAATTATTCTGTCAATTGTGTTTTAAATTGTACTCATTTCCATTAACTACTTGTGGTATCAATTTGATGATCTAGCCCTTCTGAACCAATCATCTTTACATCCACCAAAAGCTGGAAAAGCAAGTAAACGGAAGATGCTGAGAGTTATTCAAGATAAATAAAGTGGAAAAAAACTGAGATTAAAGAGAGAACTGAGGGGAAAATACCATGTACTAAAAAGCACAGTACAGAAGCAGATAGAGACAGAGGGAAAAGAGGAGCGCGAGGTAGAAAAGGATCCTGCTTATGCCTACTCCATCTCTCTTTCAGCACCAAGGACAGAGGCTCTGAGCAGCTGACCCAAACAGCATTCCGTTGGGGGTCCTTCTCAGTTTCTCTGGGGGAAGCAGATGCACTAGAAAGCAGCTATAAGACATGCAGTAAGGTCTAACAGGAAAGCTGAAAGAGCAGCACACAATTTCACCTTAGAGGCAAAAATGGGTGATTATCTTTCTGTTCATTTCCTTAGTTTCTGTGTCCTGGGAAAGGCAAAGTTTGAATTGCTTGGGTTTCTCTGCTGTCAGTAAATGGCTGCAGCAGCTGACGTACTAAACTTCACAATCTTCAGAAATCAGAAGAAATTTTTAGGGTAAGTAATTTTTCTTTTTGTTTCTAATTGATTACATAATTTTACTGGAAGATTATTTGATTAGCTTGGAGTTCTTTGGTTCTTTAAGAATACATATCAAAATTTCATGCCACTCTGATTTAAAAAACTGAAAAACTGTTTTCATTTTTCTTAAGTAGTTGGACAGTAAAAACCTGTTCTCTCTCTTTTTATTTTCTTTTTTGTCCAAAATTGTATCTTCATGGGCTCTAGAAGCTGTATCAAGACAGAAATAAAAGATAGAAAACAGCAGTCTGCAATTATTCTTGGGATTTATATGGAAGTTGATGGGCATTACTCTTAAGTATTTTACTTAATTGTAAAGGTCTGTTATTTGAAACTCCCCAATTCAGCACCCTAGTAATACAGGGCTGAGGGTTTGGAGAGGCAATATTTTTAATGATTTATTTAAAGTCAGGCTGTTTCCAAGTCAGAATCCAATTATTCCCAACAGAGATATGTAGTACTTGAGATAATGATTGTGTATATTTTCTTCAATGAGGGTATATGATTTTGAGGGTATTTTTGTTTAATTGTGAGACTTCCGTTACTTATTGTAGTTTATTGAATCAACAGAAGTTTTTGCAATTAGGTGATTTTTCCAGTTAAGGCACTTAGTTTAATCAAATGCCACCAAAATGCATGCAGAATAGCAAAATGGAACTTGGATTTTAAACTCATTCTGCATGCCTATTTGCACTTTACAGGTCAGTGAAATGTCTGTCCTTGAGTAGGAGTGCAGGATAGCTACTTGAAATGGCCTTGGAATCTCTTATAACCAAATAGGAGAGTAAATGTTTGAGAAAGATTCTTACTCAAGAAATTATTTACTTATTAGTTGAATATCTTCAAGGGTCTGTGTGGCTAGTAGTGAGCAGAGAGGGGTTGAGTAAGGAAAATACTGATGGTATCCAAATAATATGGATTTTAATGAAATATGCATTAAAGCAAATGCCAGTAGGTTTTTACCAATATTAAATTTCCTTTCTAATGCATTGAGTTTGTCATCAAGTAATATTTGCTTGTTGATTGCTTGATCTATTGACTTATCTTGTTTTATCTCTGATTAGAATGATAGAATGCTCAGTCTTTAGAGATTGTCAAAGAAAATAAGGGTGCTTAACTTTATGGGGCAGGTTTAATGAGGGAAAAAAAATTTCTTACCTTACTTATTGGATTTCAGTTACCAGTTAGGGTTCTTCTTTGTATACTTACCAACAATGTAAATATACACAAATATATAAATGTGCTATTTATTTCATTGCACTTGTGAATCTTCATTAGGAAAATAAACTAGATAGCAATTTGCAAGAATTAAGTACCAGAGAAATACTAAAAACTACCTCTAATAATAATGACAATGTAACTCCCACTGGTTCTATGAGCAGAATGCACCTGCATTGACTTTAATGAAGTTGGTAAGGTAAGGTGCACAAAATACTCTGAACAAACAAGATCTTAAAATTTGCCCCTGTCACAGATTTGTCCACCTCATCCCACTAGTGAAGTAGTTAAGAACATGAGCTCTAGACTCAGACAGATTTTAAGTTTAATCAGCTCCATCATTTACTGGCTTATGACCTCATCTCTCCATGACTCACTTTCTTCATCTACAAAAATGGGGATAATTATAGCATCTCCATTCTTCATCTGGCTGTTGTGAGACTTAAAGAAGATAATGCTTATAAATGTTAGTTTTTATAATTATTAACTTTATCAAGAAATTTAGCAAGTCTGAATTGAATCCCAGACCAAAAAGCTACAGATATTTAGGATGGGAGTGAGTAAAAGATAATAGATGGCAACAGCCAGGAGCCTGTGATGTAAGGGGGGACGTGTCATGGAACCTGCTACCAAGGTGTTTTATTCTGGTGGAGGAAAACCCATATCAACCTGCGATTGACTCCCCAAATCAGCTTTCCCAGCACAGACACACTAAACATGTGATCTGGGAGTCAGGGAGATCTGTGATTGAAGGTTGGCTCACATCAATTCCTTACAGGTTGTGGGATCTTGAGAGTTACTGAACCTCTCTCCATCCATTTCTTAATCCACAAAAGGAGAATATTGATAACCTCCTTGAGAGCTGCTATGTATATTAAAATGAGATGATACACGTGAAGAACTAGTACTTGGCACACAGAAGTAGCCCAGAAGTGGTTGTCTTCAGAAGGAGATTGAGGACTCTGGGTGTTTTAGGTTCCATTATATTGGGCGTTTATTCAATTCAATACCCTTTTTTAAAGAACAAATAATTAAAGCCCTATAACTCTTAATGAGTTTCCAGATACCATGGAGGTGTCAAACAAATTTTTTAGGCAGACTTTCACTCAACATTAAGGGACTGAATATCACCAGAACGGGACATATATCATAGTTGATGGGGATCTGATCCCTCTGTCTCCTTCTTAAACTAGATTATGCACTCATTCTAAAAAATTTTTTAAAAAAAGATAAATCAACATTTTGTGAGAAAGTTAAAGGATACTTAAAATTTGTAAGTAAGTTTATATGTAATGAATCTTAAGAGAATAAAGCCAGCAGTAATCTTTTATTCCTTGCCTTCTTTACTTCCTCACCATCCATCCACTCTTCATTTCAAATGTTCTTTGCTGAGGTCATCAGAAATCTGCTAATTTCCAAGTCCATTAGACTGTCTGCAATTGTAGTTTATTTGACCCATTCACCTAGTCACACTTTCCTGTGAACAATAAAAGTTCCCATATTTCAAGTGCTGTCTACCAGACCTTATGCTGGAGAAGTAATCCTAATGGGGATAGCAATTTTGCCCCCTCTCGCAAGGGACCTTCAACAACGTCTGGGGACGTTTCTGGTTGTCACAACTTGGGGAGAGAAGAGTGCTATAGGCATCTAGTGAGTAGATGTCAGGGAAGCTGCCAAATTTTCTACAATGAACAAGACAACACCACAGTAATTATCTAGCCTAAATTTTCAGTAATGCTAAGGTTTTACATATATAATTTAATCTAATCTTCACAATAACCCCATGAAGTAAGAATGATTTATTCTCTTTTTTGCTAATTAAAACAGTTTATCATTATAAATTCTTAGAGAGTGATTATTGAGTTAATGAATTCTTTAGGTTCTCAGCTTCTCCCTACCTGAGACCAGTTTACTCTATTAGCATATTTATCAGAAAGAAAGGGGGGGAGCTCAGCCCAGCTCTGTGTTATATAAGTAACTCTGGTTTAAAAGAAAAATCTAAGGAGAAAAAAATGTTGAAATAATTAGCTGAGAGGTAGGGAGCATTCTAGCATCTCACTCATCTCTGCTTTCATCTCCCACACCCACAACTCATCAGGCACTGCCTGGACAGCCACTGCTTACCCACCTGCTGCTATAAAGAATCTAAGACCCGAGACAGTACAATGTGAAATAAATAAATAAATCAGAAATTCATACAATCGAGATTCCAACATTAGGCTCAGAATTGATTTTCAGAGTTGAGGACTTAATCTTCTTATAATAAATCATTGACCCTTGGTTGTATTATTTTAAGTAGCTGTGAAACCACCAGGAGATGATAATACACATTCCAATGTTTCATGCTTTCCTTTTACTTTACAGGTGAGGCGAGTCTAAGAGACCACTAGCCTGCTATAGACTCCAGGAAAAGTGATTCTGGCCATGCCTTTCCAGGTGGCCTGGTTATAAAGGGAAGGTGTTCTGGGCCTGGGTCCCCCTCAAAGGTGAAATTATCCTTGAACAATCAGAAAGCATTGTATTTTTCCAAAAGTTCTTGGCAATAACAATGCTACCTCCAGGGTAAGGGCTACCCTTCTCCAAATAAGAAAATTATTATGAAGAATTATTATTATGTTTAAAATATGTTGACTAGAAACAATGTGCCAAGATAAAGAACATTTTTAAAAACAATTCTCTGAATTCATTCCAAGTTGGTCACCCCTTTCCAATCATTTGTTCATTTTAACATTTTCACATTCCAGGCTTAAATGTTTCAAAACAAGGTACAGAATGATGGCCAATCACTTGATTCAAGGAAAGCTGCCAATACTGAGGTTGTGAGCAAATTCTAGCCACCAAGCCAGCCTCTGCTTCTGCTAGGATGTGAATCAAGAGTTCCCATGGCAGTCCCTATACACCAATAAATCACTGAATAAAAATTTTATCCTCCTACCTTGACAAATATAAATTTGTAACAACCGAATAGGCTAGATTTAAATTTAGTATCCATGGGCCTCTAGGAATTCTATTAAAAATGGAATATACTCCCATCCCACTTAGGAGCTCTGTTCACCTCTGTCCTCACCTCAGCTACATTGACACTATTTATCTGAGCTCCAACAGAGAATCACTGCTTGGGCTCAAGAGCCCAAACATTCACATCACTGTGTGTCCTAAGGGTGACAGATCCAGAATGAGGCCTATGATTCACTGGAATCAAGCAATTGAGCTGGGAGTTCTGTGATCTTGACATCAGGAATGTGGTCTACATGGAGGTGTGGACTCTTAGTGGACCAGCTTCTAGGTGCTATCAGGAGGATATGGCTAGAAGAGAGAATCTTAGTCCATTCAGACTTCTTATAAAATACCATAGACTGAGTTTTGTGCATGGTGAGAAATAAAGGTTTAATTTCATTTTGTTGCATATGTATTTCCAGTTTTCCCAGCACCATTTGTTGAAGAGGCTATCTTTTCTCCAATGTATGTTTTCGGCACCTTTGTCTAATATAATTTAACTGTAGTTATGTGGGTTTGTCTCTGTGTCCTCTATTCTGTACTTTTGCTGGTGGGACTGCAAATTGGTGCAGCCTATCTGGAAAGCAGATGGAGATTGCTTGGAAAACAGAGAATGGAACCACCATTTGACCTAGCTATCCCACTCCTCGGTTTATACCCAAAGAACTTAAAAACAGAATACTACAGGGACACAGCCACATCAACTGTTTATAGCAGCACAATTCACAATAGCTAAACTGTGGAACCATCATAGATACCTTTTAGCCGATGAATGCATGAAGAAAATGTAGTATATTTACATTACGCAGCATTAAAAGAGAATAAAATCATGGCATTTGCAAGTAAATGGATGGAGTTGGAGAATATAATGCTAAGTGAAGTAAGCCAATCCCAAAAAAACAAATGCTGAATGTTTTCTCTGATATGAAGATGTTGATTCATAATGGGGATAGGGGCAGATCATGGGAGGAATAGACAAACTTTAGACAGGGCAAAGGGGAGGGAGAGGGATGGGGGTAGCAAAGGAAGTGGAATGAGACAGACATCATTACTCTAAGTACATGTATGTAGACACAAATGGTGTGACTCTACATTGTATACAACCAGAGATATGAAAAATCGTGCTATATATGTGTAATATGAACTGAAATGCATTCTGCTGCAATTAGAATAAGTAACAAATTAGAATAAGTTTTTTAAAATACTATTGACTGGGTAACTTATAAGTAACAGAATTATATTTCTTATATTTCTGGAAGCTGAAAAGCATAAAGTCATGGTGCCAGCAGAATTGGTGTCTGGTTCCTAGGCAGCTAGCTTCTCACTGTGCCCTCACGTGGTGGGAAGGGCTAGCTTATTCCCCAGGGTCTCTATTACATGAGCACTAATACCAAAGGCCTTTCCAAAGGTCCTACCTCCTAACACATCACCTTGGGGGTTAAGATTTCAACAGATGGATCTTGAGGGTATACAGACATTCAGACCAGAGTGGAGTCCTTTAAAGCACAGAGCCTGGAGAAGGAGTCACTCTTCTCTGGGTTTCAGGGCCATACTGTAAGGCACAGAATTCATGTCTTCTCCTAGAAGGTAACTTCAGTGCATACTGTCATTGACACACATGCATTTTCCTTAGAAATTGTGAATTCTGTGACCCCAAACACCTGCAAACCTGGCTTTGAGAGCCCAGAGTGCTTTCTTCAGGGCTGGACCCTACAGACTGGTGTCACTGGTAGAGTTGATTGGCTCTGATACCTGTCCCACCCTATGTCCCAAATCTCCACAGTTTGATGGCCATTTCTTCCCAGTGGAGTTGTGATTGCTTTCAGATGCCAGAGGAGGGTATTCAAAGAACTAGAAGACCTGCATGCTAGTTCTGCCACTAATAAGCTGTTGGATTCAAAACACTTAACTCATTTCCCTGGGTCTCCGTTTCCCTGTTTGAAGAGTATGGGCATTAGACTAGGTTAGAAGTCAAAAACTGGTGGGTCACTGGCCCATGAACGTGGAATTTCAGTTGAACGGAAAGGGAGAACTTCACAGGGCTTAAACATTTTCAGTTAGTAAACCAATCCTTTAAAAACTGGGAAGTTTCAAATAAAATCCCATTCGTGGTTTTTCCCTAAATATAAAAACCACTGTACTCGTCCCCAGTAATGGAGATTTTCTTCTACATACTAGTCTCCCAAACCCTCCATGCCCTATGTAAGGTCTAAGAGAGAGACCTGGAGAAAAGAAAGTGAAGTCAGAGGGAGACATAGAAAAGGCAAGTGCAGCTGCAGAGGTCAGGAGGAGGGAAAGGAAACAAAGAAACAGACTGATAAGGGGAACTAGTGAATAGAGCAGTTGCATGGTGTTCTATGTGCCAGGCATGGCTTTCAAAGTCTTACATATGTGACAGTTCATTTAATCCCCATAAACCCTATGTGGCCAGTTCCATTATCCCCCCTCTTCCCCATTTTATACAGAAGAAAACTGGAACTCAGAGAGGTGAAGAAACGTGCCCAAAGTCCCAGAGCTAGAAACAGCAGAGCTAGGATTCTAATCCTGGTATGGCTTCCCATCTCACTCTAAGTCCAAGCGTGGTTCTTTCAATGGCTCTGCCCAACCTCTGAACTGCATAACCTCCACTCTACCACAGCCTCAATTGGCTTCAGCCTGCTGATCTTCCTATATTTCCGCTGCTTGGACCACTCTCCCACCAGATATCTGATCTGCTCCCTTACTTCCTCCAGGTATTGAATCAGTTGCCAATATTTCCATGAGGACTTCATGATTATACTGTTTAAAAACTGTTGTCAGACACCCACTCCTCACATACTCTCACCCACTTCTTACTCTCCTCTCTGATTTTTTGCCAAAATATATACCATCATTGAATATATCACACCTTTTATCTTAATCTGCCTTCTTATTCTGAATAGAGGGGAGGAGTTTTTGTCTATCTTGTTCATTGCTAGAACTCTGGTTCTTACAACAGTGGCTGGCATATAAGAAGACTCAATAAATATTTGTTGACATAACAAATTTTAAAATACATCTGAGCATCCAAGTTTCAAACAGTCTGGTTTTATCAACATTGTTTTCTGTCTCCTCTCAGAAATTCTTTGGGGTCACACATCCTTTCTTCTGGATTATGGCGCCTCTGAACCATCTAAGTGGCTACATAAATTCCACCTGTGGGGCAGAAAATTCCACAGGTGCCAACCGGGCCCGCCCACATGCCTACTATGCCCTGTCCTACTGTGCGCTCATCTTAGTCATTGTCTTTGGCAATGGCCTAGTGTGTGTGGCCGTCCTGAAGGAGCGAGCCCTGAAGACCACCACCAACTACCTGGTGGTAAGCCTGGCTGTGGCAGACCTGCTGGTGGCCACCTTGGTGATGCCCTGGGTGGTATACCTGGAGGTGAGTAGGCTCCAGGCTGTGTTGCTGATAATGACTGTGTTTGTCTGTCTGTCTTTCCTGAGTACCTGAGCTTTAGGGCTCAAACTACTCCTTGCTATAGTCTAGGAACTGGAAAAGGAGGGAGAACTCTTGTTCTCCCTATAATGAAGGAATTGAAACTCTCAAAGGTGGCCACCATCCATCCACATCAGAACCAGGGAGTTGTGAATGATTCAGTTCCTGTGTGTCCCACACCCAGATGACTGGACATAAGTGGTAGGACTCTTCTAAAATGATTCTCTGTGCCAGCCATATCTCAGAGAAGTGAGAAGCTAGGGGAAGCAGTCTGATGTGAATCTTCATCTAGGTTCAACAGTTATGGGAGTGAGGGTGTGAGGTAGCAATACAGGGCAAGAAGGAAAAAGCATTAATGAATGAGAGAAGAGAAAGAATGGTCTGCAAATAGATCAGATTTCTCTCCATGGTTCAGCTGCCTTCCCTCTTGGCTCTTTCTTCCTGGGTACTGACTCCATAGATTCTGCTACTGAAGGAACAGGCTAAACCTGCTTATTTATGTTTTCTGTGCCTCTGTTAATAGCGAAGAATCTTCCCCACTCAGAATGCAACAGACCCTGGAGAATTCTGCAGAGAAACATTTCTTAAATTTGAAAGTATTTTCATTTAAAGGTGCAAAATAGAGTCAGGAGGTGATCAAGACAAAACATCCATTTTCTAGCAAGGAAATCAGGTACCTACAACTGTTCAAGAAATAGATATTCTTACCAGGAAAACATGCAATTACTAAAGAGGGTTTTTTTCAAACTCCTTAATATGCTATTAATATTTCTCCTCTGTTCTGTGTGTCATCCTAAAGAGATATCCAATGAAGGATCAAAATGATGCTATGATTAAGAGAAATTAAGATTCATCAAATTAATATTTCTGTTAATATTAATAGTAAAGGTGACAGTTAATTAAGTATGACATATCACGGGAGAGCAAAAGCTTTGAACATAGACTGCTATGCTAGTACCCATATTAAAGAATGGCTTGGAACTAAAATTAGACTGTGATCTCGGGTGGGGGGTACATAAAGGAAAGAAATAAATAAAATAGATAAGGAAATGGAAAAGAAGAAAAATAAATAGGCTGATTGGAAGAGGTCTAAAAGCTATGGGGAAACTTGGGGGAAAATATGTTATTTATTCCTCCCAGTTAGGATAATTCTGATGGTGAAGGATCTTGTAATTATCTTGAGTTTTCTGTCAACTCAAATAGGCTGAATCATCTTTGAAGTCAGAGGCTATGCCTTTGTTCTTCTTTTCCTTAGTCCAAACATACTACCTGGTGCATAACATGTGCTAAATAAATATTTGATATGAATGATTAAAGGAACCTGCTCTGATATGTATATATCATATGGACGATTTCTACTTACACCATCTGCATCTACATTCATTGTTACAGGCCAACTTAGTGGGGAGGGCAATGAAGTTTTATATATGTATATATATATATATATATATATCTCCAATAATAATGAGAAAGAGATTAGAAGCATGTGGTATTTCTGTTCAAGACTGAGGCACTAACCAGATACAGTGGGATACATCTGTAATCCCAGCAAAGCAGGAAGATGAGAGAAGAATCACAAATTGAAGGCTAGCCTGGGCAGCTTAGCAAGACCCTGTCTCAAAATATAAAATAAAAAGGACTGGGGATACAGCTCAGTCGTAGAGCACCCTGCATTCAATCTCCAATAATGAAAGAAAAAAAAAGAGAGAGGGAGGCACTTTAGATACTACCAGATTAAAATCCAGCATGGATTGGTCAGTGTTTCATAGTACTTCCACTGCCACCTCAAAATGCCTGTCTGTCTCTATACATGATAGGGATTCTTTAGTTGGCTAAAAGGATAAATATCAAAAAGAAACGCAGGCATAGGATCTTCATTCCAATGATCATTTCTATTCCTTCTGAAATAAAAACTGGGTTTTGGTATAGATGATAAAGTCACTCAGAAGCATGCTTTGGCCATCCATTTGTGATTGCTCCAGGACTGTGGTTGGACCACATTGGAAACCCCTGTAGGTACTGGCTTAGAAGAAAGTCATTGTGACTTTTCCAAACTAGAAACCCATGGCCTTCCCTTCTAAACATACCTGCCAATAGAGATGATGTCCGCATTCTACTGTAGAAATATGGGGAGGTGGCCAGCACCTTGTTAGGGGGTTCTTCTTCCTGCCAAGGAAGGTGTAAGCCACTTAAGAAATTAAAGTATAGAATAATTAGTGAAAAAGACAAAGTCAGAAAGATAGTTTCAAAAAGGTGGAGACCTTGATAGGTCCAGTCCACACAGGAGCTGCAGCTAGACAAATAGAAAATGGTTCCTGTGGCTTATTCAAGGGGTACATCAAAAGCAGGGATAAGGTTTCAGGGGTGGAGTCTTGCTTCGAGATTTCTTACTGTCAGCAGGTTGACTGGCATCTTGGCAAGTCACATGCCATGCATCTCAGAGAGACTTTATGGCTACAGCATGTCACCCCATCTCCTGTGCTATGTGGGACCTGGATGAATAGAGCTCACAATGTGTCTGGGCTGTCAACCAGAGGAAATGTCCACTAGAAGTTCCCAGGCACCAGATTCTCCTATACATCAGGCTGTGATGGGCTCTATAATCCACACACAGCTCATAGATGGCTCTCAACAGTGGAACCCAGAAGAGCAACCCAGTTTACAGAGAACTACATGAAATCTGCCCAGAGGCCTTAATGGAATTGATAGTAGTGTCTATGGGTTTGCTATAATGAGTAAAACTCTGATGCAGCTCTTGATTCTACTCTTTCTGTCCTCCACCAAAAAAAGAAAAAAAAAAGAAAATCACTGCAAGGTTATTTGGTGTAGGTGTTCATTAACCAAGAGCATGGTTAAAGAAATCTATATTCATTTAAAAAAATGGGAATTAGAGATATCTTTCTACTGAAAAATGGATTTTAGAGACCTCTTTTGGGGTCTTAATGAACCTTCCTCAAAGTCCTAGTCAATATCTTCAAATCACTTTCTCCAAAATTCAACTGAGGATCCATTTGGATTAAAGACTTAGAGCAGATACCATAAATGGACAATTGGTTAAGATATTAGAAGTTTCTAGTTCTGAAGACCAGGTAGTCCTATCTTAACCAGTTTGAGCTTTTCTTAAATGTTTTCCTTTTTTTCCTTAGAGGCAGATGAGGTACCTTAATAAGAAAATAAGAGCACTTTGAGCCCTTACAAGGACTATGAATATATAAATCCACGTGCCTCAGAGAAGAGCAAAGTGGTACTCTTACTAATTTATAATAATGATGGTGCAGTTTGAGGAGCTGCTAGGAATGATAGAAAGGGTGCAGTGTTGGCCACAAAGATTTCTGTGGGTTTAAGGACCACCAGGAAGACAGGACATTTGTGAGAAGAACACCATTTGGGGGCCAAATAATTCACCAAGTCCATAGTCTTATGTTCTTTAATTTGCATACATCCATCTTCTATGAAGGAAATGGTTCATTTTGCCAGATACTAGTATGTACGAGGTAGAAATGGTTTGACTACAAATATTGGAAAACTTGACTAGCTGTGATTTAAACAAGGAGGGGAGTTACTTTTCTCAAATACTAGAATTCTGGAACAAAGTAGTTCTTGGTGTTAATTTAGCTGCCCCATAGTATCATCATGACCATACTCTTCCATCTACCCTCTTCACTCTTCTTGGCAAGGTGGCCTATCTCTGCATCCTATCCTAGGATAACAAAGCCCCCAGGATCTTAGTAGTATCCAAAGATAGGATGGATGGAAATAGAAGAATGGGGAGAAAAGAGAAAAGAGAGGAGAGGAGAGAAGAGAGAAAGAGAGAGAGCCCTGGGCTCTATTTTAACTTGAAGCACTCCTTGAAGTCTTAAGTCTGACTGGTCAGAATCATGAAGCTACCTTTAGCAGCAAAGGAAGATAGAAAAGAAAATGTTAAAATTCAGATTTTATTTAAAAAGAAAAGATGGGGTGAGGAATAGCTGGGAAGTCGGCAATGCATTTCAATATAACATTCAACATAACATCCCAGAGAATTCCAACAGAGTTGGAATTGAGGAAGATCTGTACTAAATTCAGAGTAGTTGGGACTCAATATGGATGGGAGAAAAGCCTTAAGGAATAAGAAATGTACATATGCAATACAGAGTTGGAATTCTCTGGGATGAATGTCATTCCAATACAGGGTCATTTTATGAAAACAACTCAGAACTGAGATTCGGATCACATGAAATTCAGTGAATAAAATAGACAAAAACAATACTTCTTGTATTGGGTGATGTTAGGCTCAACCATCATTAATAGAGAAAGTACTTTGGTAACCAAAAGGTGTACTCCATAAATAACTCAGCTAAGACACAACTGTAAGTAAAAGAAAGCACAACTCCATTTGACTTATGTTATAAACAATGAGTTGGCTTTCACTCAGGAACTTTAAAAGTCCTATGGTGTAGTGAGCTATAGGCACAGTTTGATCAGAGTTCCAAACTCCATTTCTCTATAATTTTCCCTGTTTTGCCTTCAAGCATATATCAGCTTTATCAATAGGCAAAGGCTAAGCCACAGGCTTTTCATGCACACTATACCATTAACAGCAAGAGAGAAAATACATGCCCCAAAATTTCTATAAGTGTAAAGATGTACTCTGATGGACTGGTTTATGCCATATGATTTTTTCTGAACTAACCATCAGTTAGAGGAATCAGTTTAGCATAGGTTATGTGTTCCTTCTTTAGATCATATCTATGACTCCAGAATCTCATGGATTCTCAGTAGAATCCAGAAACTATTGAAAGGAAGGCATAGGACAATTCTAAGTGTGAACTGTAGTCAGCTGTCCTTGATGGTGTTCACATCACTAAGTCACTCAGGCACCCACATTTGGGCAGTACATAATGGGGGACTCACAGGGGCCAGTTGCTGATCCACTTCAACATTCTGTGTCCCCAGGCCTAGCAAAGAAGTTCAGAACAAAAACCAAGCAGGAGACTTCACAGGTTATATTTCAGAGGTTTGAAGGTTTGTCTGTCTGTTTAATTCAGTTTGCAGCATTTTCTGGAATACTCTTTTCAATGCCATACCAAATAGTTCTATCTCAGATTTCCTCTCAAGTTTTTAATTTCCTGCTTTACAGGCTGCAGTCTGTTTGGAGCTCCCTCTTCAAGCACAAACATCCCATTTTGTTCCACTTGGTTAAGCACCTTTTGTGATATTTAATGCACTTACATCAGAACAGAAAGGAAAAATAAGTAGCCAGGGGAACATTAGAAACATAGACAGCCCCCAACTTTAATGGTTCAACTTACAATTTTTCAACTTTATAACAGAGTGAAAGCAATACAGGTATAGTAGAAACTGTACTTTAAATTTTGACTTCTGATCTTTTCCCAGTCTAGCCATATGGGGTACAATAATCTCAGTGATGCTGGGGGCAGTATCAGCAAGCCCCAGCTCCCAGTCAGCCACAGGATCCTGTTACTCCCACAGGGTTCAGTATTGCCAAGCTATGATATTTGGCAGGTTGGCTGTATTAAGTATGTTTTAAAATATTTTTAGTTGTAGATGGACATGATGTGCTTGTTTTATTCATTTACATTTATGTGATGCTAAGGATCGAACCCAGGACCTCACACATGCTGGGCAAGTGCTCTACCACTGAGCCATACCCCCAGCCATGTATTAAGTATTTTTGAACTTACGACGTTTCCAGTTTCTGGTCGGGCACAGTGGCACAATGCCTATAATCCCAGGGCTCAGGAGGCTGAAGCAGGAGGATCACAAATTCAAGGCCAGCCTGAATTGAGGAGGATCTGTACTAAATTCAGAGTAGTTGGGACTCAATATGGATGGGAGAAAAGCCTTAAGGAATAAGAAATGTACATATGCAAAATAGAACAGGATGGGTTTAGTCAGAGAAACGCACCATAGACAAAGTGATCAAGGTCAGACAGAGATGCAGGAAAGAATGATGTTTAGAAACAGAGGCACCTTTGGAGCTTGTAATGATATTAATGAAAATAGCAAAGTCTTTTTAAAAGGGAGAGTTTTACCATAGTTTAAAAAAAAAAAATAAGATGATAGCTCTTGAAGACCTCCCACTGGAAAACCAAAATGAGATTGTCACAAATTCTTCACCAAACTCTGGATTTTGATTAAAGTTACAGGCTGTTAGTGCTGGAAAGGCTTACTGATTATTCTATCATCCTTTCTAAAGTGTGACTCAAACACAAGAAATTGCTGGCCACATCCTAGTGACAGGGTTTCTCTGGGATGGGCCCTGGAGTCTGAACTTACAATGAGCTCCTGCAGGATTCCCTTTGCTGCCGTGGGAGTGGCTTGTTCAACACAGAGACTGTTGGGTCTACCCAAGATCTACCACACAGGGGTTCCAGGGTGGCCCCAGAAGTCTGTTGGATTTGTAATAAGCTCCAGTCCCAGTCCCAATCCAAATGACTTGTACAGACAGCTTGTCATCTCCCAAGACAACATTTGGGAACCGCTAACCTATAAAACCCCATTTTATAGATGAGAAAACTAGAATTCAAAAAGGTGAAAATGTTTTATTTATACCCCATTTTGTCCTGCAGCAAGCCCTTCCCCATTTCAAAATAATAATAACAACAACAACAATAGAAAAAAGGAGAAGGTAGAGATTTTTCTGAAAAAAAAAAATGGAGTGAAGAGGCTAGTTAGAGAAGCACTTGTATCTTTTGCCCCTTGGTTAGCTCCCTAAAACAAGTAAACTCCATTCCCTCAGAAAAGGGATTCTTAACCTGAGGATGCCATCCACTTGAATGTAAATAAAATTACTTCTTTATTCTCACTAAGCTGAAATTGAGTGCTTCCTTCAATTATGAATGTAGGCATCAACCCCTAGCAGAAGAAATCCTCGATGTCACCAGTAGAAATCACAGATATTTCCATTTTCAAATCACATTCTGGTTGTTGCAGACATATTAAAATATTATTTAGATTCATCATTACTTTGAAATTAGAGGGATTTGGGGCCTGCCACTAGATCTTGTTATTTAGTGAATTATTTTAAAAGTACATTTATGTGGTAATTGTATTCGATATCATTGGTATCCTTTGTGATCCGTTGTATGTTTTTACTTTGTGCCTTAAAAAACATTCCTGTGAGGAGATCATATAGCCAAAAGACCAATGGCATAAGGAATGCATAATTAGCTCTGTTATAGGGACATCATTCTGAAGATAATGTTATACCCCCCCAGACCAATGTTTCCCAAACCTTCCAGGCAGTAAGAATCACTTGAGGGACTTATTATTTGGAGAGGGGTCTGAAATCATTTGTTTAACAAGAGCCTTGGGTGATTTGGGAAATGCTGCCTTATAATCAGTAAATTTGGGAAATGCTGCCTTAGGCTGTGTCTGTGGAAAATCAATAGCCAACTTCAGTACCTGAGGACTCTGCTTGCTTACTCCCACCTTCTGTATTGCCAAAGGGAGTTAGTTAGATTCATTAGCAAGTAAGAGTAACACCACCTGGCTGCCTATAATTCTGAAGTGAGTTATTCATTAGAATTTAGAAGAAAGCATCAGGTCTCCAAAGAGCCTTACTTAAATCAATCAGATTTTTACTTTTTTTTTTCTGCTTTAAATTTAAGTGTTGCTTTACCTTTCATGATCTCCCAACACTTTGTACTTATCTCACTGTCAGCACTTAGCATATTACATCATTATTATTTTCTTAGTATCTATCTTTTAGGCCCTCCATTCCCCACACCCACTCACACATTACTCCCCCTAAAACACACACACACACACACACACACACACACACACACAGTCTTTGGAGACTCTGGGAACAAAAACAGTTTTAATTCATTTCAATACACTTTCCCAAACCAAGTATCCAGTATATAATGGGCACTCAATAAAGAGTGGGTATATGAGGAAGTGAATGGACAAATGTCAACTCTTTTCCTTCCTGTGATATTAGAAAGGAGTTAAATTGTACACTTCTCAGAAGTGATGTGCCAAGATGCTGATCTCCAAGAGGCAGAAGGGAATCATGGTTGATATTAAGGGGGTAAATTCCACTTCCTTTTACTAGTTGTGTCCTAAGGAAAATAACCCCTCTATGTCTCCATTTTCTATAAATTGGAATCATATTGAGCTCACTGGGTTGCAATGAGATCATGTGTGTGAGGGTTTCTGCTGCTCTTTGTTAACGCCTTACTATTATTTACATGGTATGGAGAACTACAGTAAAATATATATTTCTATTACAAGCCCACCAATTAGAGGCTCATTTTAATGAGTAAGCTCCAGGGAAGGCTAAGTGATGGCACCTTAGTGGGAATTACTTTAATCAGCTAATCAGGTTGTTTTCTTCTTGGCACTCAGCTGAGATCAAGGAGAGAATTAGAATTTTGATAGCATATTCTGGAGACAGGAAAAGAGGACAGCCAGAATGCCAGTTGCATTCTGGTGGAGGCCTGTAAGCCAGAGGACAACAGTGAGAGGTTTGGCCTCTAAGAGGGTTCCAAAGAAAGCTGTGGTGAGTGTCCTTTCACCTGGCTCCCAAAGGCAGCAGCCACCATTGTCTTTTACACTGTTTATCGCAACCCTCGTAGAAAGACAATGAGGAAGGCATCTCATTTTCTAGAAAAGAGATGATACAGTCTGTCACACACAAATCCCTGAGGAGCACTTGATTTTCTCCTTACCTCTCGTGTCTACCCACTTCCGTCCCTTTTGCAACAGCTGCCTGCCAGGGCTTGATGCCTCCCTATAGCAAATACTAACCATCTACATTCCAATGCCCTGTTGGCCTCAACTGGCCTTACAACCAATGTGCTTAATCTCTCTAAGCTTTAGTTTCTTTCTCTAGGATGAAGGTAATAATAGTCCTGTCCATTTAAAATAACAACTCTGCTTAAAGGAATAATAGTTTATTTTGAGCAAAATGAGTGACCATAACACGGGGAATATGGATTCAAGTTACGATGAGTGACACATTCTGAGGTGGAAGAAGTTACATGCGCTTTTTTTTTTTTTTATAGCCACAGAATGAAGAAGGTCACAAATCAACACATTCAACAAATACATTGGTAGGAACATCATTAGGTGGGCTAAAATAAAATGGGAAGTTCTTTCGTATAGGTTTCAGATGTAATCGCTTTTTAGTTTTATGGCTGATGGAGGCTAGAGGTCAGCTAAGGTTAGTGATACATTCCAAAAGGCTTACCTAATAGTCACAAGACTGTTAGGTCAGTTACAGAGGTTGAAAGTAAATGGCTATTTTTCTAAAGGGTCTAAGATAGTCCAAGATAATGTAGCTTTTGACCTGCAACATTCCATCTATTCACAATTATGATGTTCTACTCAGTCAAGGTCAGTCTGCAGAACATTTAAGAGAGATGTGGCTTTTTCAGCGACTTTCAGCTTCATGGCCCTCTCTCATGGGATTACATTCAGTACTAGAGGCCATATATGGAAAGTGCTTAACAGAACATCAGGAGCTTAGTAAGCACTCAGTAAATGTTAGTTTTTAGAATGAATACACAGTATGTTCAAGACCATTCGATCCTCCAAAATATATTCCCATGCCTGGGCCCCACTCTAAGAGCTGGGCAAGCAACAGTAAACAAGTAAATGTCTCTGCTACTATGGAGATGGTTAAGAAACTGCCATTTAATCTCTTATCAAATGAAACATTCTTCAAAAAGCACTAAGAGCATATGCAGTGAAAAAAACAAATTCATTTTTCAAAATCTGAAGTTTCAGTTATAGAAATTCCTGGAATGGGTCATGTGGGTGGATGACTCATGTAGAATAATTTTTCAATAAATGTAAAGTTTGTATTAACAGTATAAGGCTTTCACGCTGGTCTATAGTTTTTGTATTCCAGAATGCCTTGCTTCCCAGTTATCTTGGAAGTTCTTCAAGGAGAGACTCTGTAATACATTTTGTTTAACTTATTAACACACATAATGTCCCCTCCTTGTACAGAATAAATATTAGGAGTTTTACTGGTACTTGTTTTATTAGTGCATGAGTAAATGAATGAGCACCCGGCAAGTTCTGAGGTTGGGTATTGTCCTAACTATCCTCTCTCATCAACACTCCCCCCAACACACAAACACAATTATGGGGAGAAAAAGTAGTTTTAAGACCCATTTAAGACCTAAGTTGCCTAGTAGACGTATGTTGAAATGAAATTTAGGATATAAAATTCAACTTCGAGGAGTAGATTTTATAGCACGTAACTGTCCTTTGTGGTAAGCAAAGCCATCCTTCATTTTTCTCTCTCACTTAAATCCTTGTATGATTATGACTATTTAGATCAGAATATTTCCATCTCCCTTTCTAAAAGTTTTTCATTCTCAGAATTCCTGTAAATTCACATTAGGACTTTATTTATATAAAGTAAAATGACCGAACTAAAAGAAAGTAAATCCATAACCAAAGTGAACAAAAATGATGACTTCATCATATGTTTTGACTTTTCATTGTTGCTTTTAAACTAAAACCCTCTGGTCAGCATTTCTCAAAATATACTGCAGATGACCAAATATAGAGAAAATGGGAGGCTCAGAAAGAAATGAATCCAAAGGGAAGAAATTGTTGGGAAGGAGAAGGATAGACTTTCAGGTCCTTGCTTTATTGGGATAAAACAGAAATGAAGGGTAAAGAGAACTGGTTATATCAGAAGGGTCTTGAAGAGAAACACTGAGCAGAACAGCAGTATCTTTATTCACATTCAGTCAGTATTTTTCTTTTTCTTGAGAAGCCATCTCAGAGGCCACCATGCCTATTTTTTACTCTTCCTCCCTTTTAAAAAGCCAGGAGGCATGCTCAGGAAGGGAATCATGAACACACAGCCATCCAGAGGCACCGTGCCTCATGGGCTTCTCCTTGAGAATCATGGTCCCCAAATAGGCAGGAAGATGGCAAATGCCCAAATCCTCAGGCCCCATGAGCGGCAGTTTGTGGACATTTAGAAAATGAGAATCTTCCTGGCACATTTTCCTGGTTCAACTAGGTTATGTAAAAGTCTAAAAAGTAAAATGGAAATTCTTTAGAATGTAAATTAAATTACCAAATTCCTGACTTTTTGTTAAGTATGAAGGCGAGGTTATGGAGCTTGGAACACATGTAAAGGCATGAGGTCAGAGCCATCCTTGCTAAATCCACGAGGGATAGAGAGAATTCATGCTCCCTTCCAATTCCCTGGACCAGCCTTTTCCCCCACCTCTTGGTGACTGGGATGTGGCAGTGGGGGTCAAAGGAAGCCATGCTGATATACACTTAGTTTATATAGGTTCTTATAGGTGTTGTTTCAGGATGCTTCCAAGATTTCAAACCAGAAGCCACGCAGATTTTGCTTTGGAGTTATCTTTTACGAAAATGTGTTCTTAACTCTTTTACTGGGTAGAGAGCTCAGAGAGGCAATATTGGCTTAATGCACACATCCAGCAGCCAAGCTCTTTGGCTACCAGCTGTGCATCTCTGGACATATCACTAAACCACCAGGAGTGTTCCTGTTTTTGACTTGATCAGTGATTCTCAAACCTTGGTATGTCTAAGAGTATTTATTTAATAATGAAGATTCACAGGCCCCTGAACCATAGATTCTGATTCACTAGGTTTATGGAGGATTCAGAAATCCTCATCCTTAATGAGTAACTCACTGTGGACCACAATGCACTAATTTATTTGGAAGATCACTTCCAGCATTACATCCTAACATTCTGTGAATTTGTCCCTTCTTTAGCATCCAGTCTTGGACAGCCTGGCATTCCCTCGGCACTCATCTGCCTTACGGTAACAATGGTACCAACAACAGGCAGGGAGCAGGGAGGGATATGGGCATCTGTGCTGAGAAACACAAGGGAGGCAGAAGAGTTGGTTGGGTGGTTGTTCCTTAAACTGGAAAAATTAACATCCTTTTCATTTATGACATCCAGGTCACAGGTGGAGTTTGGAATTTCAGCCGCATTTGCTGTGACATTTTTGTTACCCTGGATGTCATGATGTGTACAGCCAGCATCCTGAACCTCTGTGCCATCAGCATAGACAGGTAAGGCTGGGACTCCCCTTCCATGCTTTGGAGAGAGGTGCCCAAAATTGGGGGGAGGAGGCACAGGCTTTGCATTCAAAGTCCTGGGGTTACTTCCAAATAGTACTTGCCACTGGGACATTTTTTCCCTCTCATCTCTTCATTTTATTTTATTTTGGGGGCTTTTGGGGGGGGAGGTATTACTAGTATTGAACACAGGAGTGCTTCACCACTAAGTTACATCCCTAATTCATTTTTTCTTTTGAGACAGGGTTTTGATAAGTTGCTTAGGGCCTACATTGCCCAGGCTGGCTTTGAACTTGCAAACCTCCTGCTACAGCCTCCTGAATCTCTGGGATTACAGGAATGTATAACTGGGCCTGCTCATTTTCTTTTAAATTATGGTTTGCAGGTGAGAAGAAACAAGAGAGAAATTATTACTCTATAAGCTTTCCCAGCCTTTCCTCTCCTCCAGACCCATAAAGAGGTTTTGCTTTTTGACCATCTTTGGGGGCTTTTTGTGATTTGTAGTTGGAAGGAAAGGGAGGAGGGAGGAGTGAGGAAAAGGACAGAGGTGAGCTGTGTTGGTAGGAAATGTTGTAGCTGACTTATTTGTTTGTTCACTTGTTTTTGGTGAAAGAGGTAAGGAAGATGGGCGGAAGAGGCAGGAATGGGAGTATTTTCAGGAGGGAGAGAAAGGTGGATGCAGGAGAAAGGGAATTTTAGAAAACAGGGCTATGACCTATAGATTTTCCTCACAATGTTTAAGAAAAGTAAGTAAAGAACGATAGGTTTTTAAGATTTGGTGTTTGTCCAGGCAAGGTGGTACATGCCTGTAATCCTGGCTTCTCGGTAGGTTGAGATAAGAGGATGGCAAGTTGGAGGCCAGCCTTGGCAACTAAGCAAGACCTTGTCTCAAGAAAATAAAAAGGGCTGGGGATGGAGCTCAGTGGCAGAGCATTCCTGGGTTCAAATTCTTGCACTGAAAAAAGGAAAAAAAAAAAGAAGAAGCATTTTGGCTGCTGGAATTTTGGTCCTACTCTCTGTGTATTCCATCTGAGCAACACCACTTTCTATGCTTAAGAGTACCTGAATTCATTGCCCTCACTCTGGGTCCTTTGTTCCTTGATTCCTCTCTCTCTCTCTCTCTCTCTCTCTCTCTCTCTCTCTCTCTCTGTCTTCTTCTTCTCTTTGTCCTCTCCCCCACCCAAGCCTTAGATTTATCAGGCATTAGCAGGCCCCCTGAGAGCTCTGTGGGAAGGAGGTGGTCTTTGAGCCTCTGCCCAATGCTGACAGTCAAGAGCTTCCAAGGTTCTCTTCTGAGTCCTGAATGTCCTCCCTCTCTTTTCATCTACTCTTTTTTTCCCATCTACTCCACAGTTCCAACAGGTGACCCCAAATAAGATCTGGCATTCATTGAGAATTTACCACATTGTGCCAAGTTTTCACAAGCATTATTTCATCTTAATGATGACTCAGGTACTATTCTAATCTTCCTTCTTTTAAAAAATTTGCCAAAGACTTGCATCTAGTTAGAGTCATGCCAGAATTTGAATTCATGTCTCTTTGATTCCAAATTAATACTCTTAAGTTTTGTGTTAATCTCACCAAATCTCCAGTTATACCCCTACCTTTTCTCCTGAATTTCAGATATCCCAATGGCTCCTATAATACAAAAAAAAAAAAAAACTAAAACACCAAACCATCTTGACTTAGTGATTTCTCACTGACTTTACTGACACCATCTTTGTTCTAGAATCCTGGGTTTTGTTTCACTCCTCTCTCTTCCTAATCTCCCATAATCAAGCAATCCATGTGTAGAGACTCTACAATTTTCAGATTTGCCTCTGTTTCTTTTCTTACTGCCCCCTAATTACTTTAGACACCCATGTCCTCTCACCTGAACTTCACAGCTTTCTAACTGGTCTTTCATGCCATCAGAATTCCCCCAGAAGTAGAGCCCTAATTTCCATTGCCCTCTCAAAATCTTTCAGTGTCTCCTTGATCTATGGAATAAAAACTAAAATTATCTCCACAGACCAAGATTCAAAGTTTTCCACAATATGGTCTCAATTCACTTTTTCAATATTTTTTTTTCTTTTGGGGTTTCCTTCTATCCTTCCCATGCTCCAAGGTCTATCAGAACAACCTCCTTTTCCATAAAACCCTTCTGAATTCCTATCATTTTACTGAGTCACCCTGAGACTTCATAATGATTTCTGTGTAACTGTTGTGGCATATCCAGCCTGCCTTTTCTCACATGGCTCAATGCTGTGTCCTCAACAGCACTGGCCCTCAACTTGCTTCTGTGTGCTGAAGGGAAACTTTGAACAATAACCAAAGAACAGATATGAAAATCCCTGCTGATGCTGATACCGCAAACCAACTAGCCAACTGGATTTTTTTTTTTTTTAACATTTGATTAACTAGTCAACTGAGAAGGAAAATTAAAGAACAAGTCTATAATGCTCGAAAGAATGCCATTTAAGAGTGTTTTAAAATAGAAGACAGGTTACATAATTCTGTAAATATACCAAAAACATTGAATTTTACTCTTTAAGTGGATTAATTATATGAATTAAATTTCAATAAAGCTGTTAAAAAGTGAAGAGATAGGTATTTTATAATATTTTTAGCTCGAACATCTAAGTCCGTTGTGTAATTTCTGGACACGTAGTTACATGTTTTAGGGAATATATTATTTATAGAAATTGTGGGCTGCAGCTGGTTTGCTTTATCATGGCCTCCACCATTTTAGCCCTAGGTCCTTCTCACCTGTCAATCTCCCTGCTGTGCCTATTGGAGAACCTTGAACAAAGAGTATTAAACTGAATTCAATGGTCCCTGGCTGAGAGTAGACATGTTCATACCACAAATAAGCATCTTTGGAAAGGACATGAAAGGATGGGAGAAGATTAACCTTGGAAGGAGGGAGAAGAGAGTATAAAGAGAATTCTGGAGAGAAGCTGGGACAGCCCCTCCCACCCCTCTTGCCCACACACATTCACACACACAAGTGGTATGGGTGCAGCGAGGAGGCTGTGCCCTGCACAAGGGTGTGGGAACAGAGTGCAGCCAGCCCTTCTCAAGCCCTGAGGCATGCCATGAGAGGATGCCTTTCTGTAATTTGCTAGCCAGGAGGGGGTACTTGTCTCTAATTTGCACCAACAGCGCCATTTTGCTAGCAGCAGCCATGCTTAACACACATGCCACTGAAAACATCATCAAGAATAAACCTTGAATTGACTGCTGTCCCATATAGGAAAATTCCCATAATGCATAGCACTCACTACTTGAAACCTGGCAAGGATGAGCTAAGCCTTGAATCCCAGCAGAGGAGGCTCCTCTAGGCTTGTACTTCATTACAGATCAATCCTCACCAAACCTCAAAACATAGCCCCCTCCCAATTTTAGGAATGAAAATAGGTCTCAGAAAAGCTGTCTCCATTATCCTTCACAGCAGTTTGCTGTACACAGCATTAAAATCTGTTCATGTGATGCCAAATAGCTGGTCAATTCATTAAAGATGCAGTCATTCACACAGACCTTTGGTCTTCACACAATGCCAGTCACCAGTCTGACAAACTTGACCAAATGGATTCAGTATTTTTTGGTCATGAAGCCCCAGTCCGTAATAACAGGGTGGTAAGAGAGATAGGAAAGAAAAGGAAATGATAAAAGGGTTTTTGAAAGCAAGTAATACTATTGTCATTAGATTCTGAGGCACAGCTCTGGATACTTGGATTAAAGCCGCTTTTTCTTTTTTTTAAAAAAGCAGAGTGGGAAGTCCTTGGAGCACAAGCCCCCTCCCCTGGGGTTCCATGCCTTCCTAGTAGGTCAGCCCCCTCCCACCGCATCCTGGTTCAGAGCTAACTAGGGGATACGGCTGAGAATGTGTCAGAAGAGGAGGACACGACCAAGCGGTGAAAATTAGAGTCCTCAGAGAGGAGCCCAGGAATAATGCAACCAAATTCATTCACCAGGGAGTTCTTTAAGTGGCTCTCAAATGGCACCCATCACACAGGCATGCCTCCGCGCCTTTGCAGCGAGCACAATAGGTACCAGATGAGTCACAGGCACCTTGGATTTTTAGTTTGCATCTAAATAAGCACTTTATATTTGCAAAGGGCTTTCCAGTCATTTGCAAAAAGCTTTCTCCTTCAACAACTCCACGAGGGGAGTCCACGGAACTAAAGATTTATTGAGCCCCCTGTCTGACCAAATAAAAGGTGGTGAAAAGCAGCCCTCACATAGCTCTGGGGCTCATTAAACCCAGGCGGGAGTTAGAGTCAGGCCCTCCCACCCAGGCCAGCCTCTTTCCTCCCATTGTCAGCTTCCTGAAGAGGCACCCTCGTCAATTCCACCCCCCACCCCATCGCCCACTTTGGGACTGGCCTCTGGGTGGAAATCAAACTCTGCCAGGGTACTGAGACCTTCAGTAGAGTGACAAGCCACATAGACCCTGCTGATGGAATTGTGAGTCAGAAGATACATTGCAGTTAATTCATTTAAACAAAAGTGCTCAATCCTTGCAGCAGTCCTGTAGCCAAAGTGCTCAATCCTTGCAGCAGTCCTGTAGTCCAAAATTAGAAAAATTGGTCTTTTAAGTCCTCCACTAGTATTCTCTGAGTTGCAATCATTAGCCCCTTTGCTATGGCAGCCCACCTCTATAGGTTCCATTCCCTTGGACTACGTGAAGCACATCCATCTACCTAGCACAGAATACCCTGGCTAGTTCTGTGCTAATCCTAACTTGCATGAGTCTAAAAGTAACAATGCTACCATTATTTCCACTGTTGCTATGTGCCAGACACAGTTTTTTGTTCATTATTGCCCACCCTCACAGCAATCCAGCCAGGTGAGTGCATTATCCCCACTTTACAAATAAAGCTTCTGCGACTAGAATGTGTAGGTAAGCCTCTGAAGATCACACAGCTGGTGGATGCAAGGGTAAAGATTCAGTTACCCTCCTCCTGCTATAGCACACTGCCCCACTTGGAGATGGAACTGTGAACCTTACTCTGGGTCCTAGCTATAGAATCAACTGCCTGGCTAAAAGTCTAGGCGCTACCATTTAACAGCAAAGTGACCCTGGGCAAGTCATTTAACTTGACTCGATCTCTTTATCCATTTAGTGGAGATAAAAACTACCTCAAAGGTGTTTAGAAGGATTAATGAATTGTAAAACACTACTATTTGTAAAACACTTCCAACAGTGCCTAGCACACAGAAAATGCTATCTACTCATTTGTTTGATTAAATAAATAAATGTTAATATTCACTGATCGTAAGGAGTAAGACAGTCATAAGAACTCACTGATACAAGTACTGATCTCTTAGGGTACCACAGTAACAATGACAATGACAATAATTAATAATAATAATAATACTGTCTTTTGAATATTAAATATGTACAGGCATTGTGCTAAAATTCTTTTAAAAGCTACAGATAACCTCCTTGAATATTTTTTAACAGCTCTATTGGACAAGTATCATTATCCCCATTGTACAGATGAGGAAATTGAATCAAGAAAGTCAAACCACTGGCCATGGCCCCATTAGTAAGCCGCAGAGCCCAGATTCAGGCCCTGCACTCAATCTGCCTCTCCTGCGGCTGCACTTGACCATGGTGCACAGAGCCAGCGCTCAACTGCAGAGTAATCCACACCAGGAAGGGCCTAGAGAGCTAGGAGCCAGGGCACAGAGCAGGGAGCCTGGGCACCGCGAGCGACAGAGACGACCCGCCGAGTGTGTGGAGTGTGTCTGCGGCAGGGCTGCGGCCCTGGAGCACTGCAGGCCTGACCGTCCAGGTGGCCTCTGGCCGAGCCTTCCTCTCCCTCTCTGGCCAAGTGCCGCAGCGCGACCCTGGGGGGGGGGGGCTTTGACTGGCGCTCGCACACGGTCTGTCGTCCGGATCGGCCGAGAGGACACCAAAAGCTAAACAGTCTGCCGTGGTGGAAATTCGGGGTCCCTGCAGGGGTCCAGGAATCAAGGGGTCGGGTTTTCCCTCTCTGCCTCCCCACGGAGCCTGGAGAGCCCCCAGGTGAGCAATGAACTTCTCACCCCGGCCGACCGGCAGGGTTCTTGCTGCATTATGGTGCCCTCCGATGGCTGATTCTGGAACAGCCTCGATGTCTCAGACACTTATGGCAAGCTTGGGCCCCCTTTTATTGTTTCATCATGTTTGAAAAAGAAAAAACAAAGTGTAATGTGACAGTGGTGAATTGTAGTCTCATCTTTCACTTCTTCTTTCCTATGTTAACAAGTTAGAATCTTTGACAGAAACTTTCCCTAATGCAGACTTTTTCAAATTCATAAGATGCATTTGCTTGTTAAAAATACATATTCCTAGGTTCCACTTCAGAAGTACCAAATCAAAATCTCCACAAACGTGTCCTAGAAGTCTGCATTTTAACAGGACCTCCCTTCTTCCTCTTCTCAGTTATCCCCAGGCAATTAAAAAAATCAGCTAATTGGGGAAACTGTTCTGGGTACCCACATTGCTAAGTACAACTCACCCTTGTCACTCTAACAAGGGTGTCCTTATCTCCCTTTGTGCCTCAGAGACTTGTCCCTGCCCTTGAGAGGGAAGGGCGCACTCAGGAGACACAGTGGCCTAGCACAACCCACTCGGCTGCTGAACTTTGGGTCCAGCATTAACCTCCTTATATCTCTGATCCCTACTTTATAAAATGGAGCCGGGTGGGGTTCCCTATATTTGTTGGTCCAGTGAATTAATGGAGTCTCCAAGGAGTTGCTGGACAATAAAGTGTACAGATTGAGGAAATTGGTGTGCTAGAGCCAGCTCGTAAAGGCAGCAAGAACTGATTGGTAAAACTGTAGGAATTTTTGAGTCAGTTATTAAGTCTTTGGTGGTGGTTTGAAATGGGCAATAGTAGATACACCTACATCATAGAAAATGCAAGTGTTACAAAGCAGGGACCTTTTTACCTGGAGAACCAGCTGTTAGCCATTACTAGCACATCTGAATGCACAGGATGGTCAGGTTCACTATGTGATGTGAAAGAAATGGAGAGACTTTGCCTAACTGCAAATCTGGGTCAGAGGAAGTGGGTCCCAGCTTTCCTTCCACTGCCTTCAACTAGCTGTTTGGCCATGATAGCAGATGCCTCAGGGTCACCACTAAGGGCAAGGCCTTGGTAGCTATATTTGACTTGAAACTCCAGCAGTTTAAAGTCCTTAAAAGAGTGGGAGGCCTTGAGAAACATGGTGCTACTTGCCAACTCCTGCACATACAAGGCAGGAATTTAAGAGAGGACATGTGTGCTTCAGAAGAAGGGAACTGGGTTGTCATGACCTCCCTGAGGGGGTTAGTGCTGGGATCTCAATTTGACCTTATTTAATAAAAACTCTATTTCTCCCTCTTCAGAAAGAACCCACCTTTGTCATGCACTGTGGTGCCTCTTATGGTTTGGATCTGCAATGTCCCCCAAAGGTTCATGAGTTGAAGTCTTGGTCCCCCAATGCAGTAGTGTTCATTGGTGGCACTTCTGGGAAACAACTTGGATCATGAAGACATCCATTGGTGTCTTCATAGCTGAAGGGCTATTAAGAGACGGGGCCCAGTTGAAGGAAGTAGAACACTAGGGGCTTGATATAGAAGGGTATATTTTGTCCCTGAACTGTTCCCTACTTTCCTCTGCCATTCTCTTCTGCAATAATATTTTTGCCTTGGAGCCAGACAACCATGGACTGAAATCATGAGCCAAAATAAATTTTTGTTCCTTTAAGTTGATTTTCTCAGGTACTTTATCACATCAATAAAAAGCTAACACTGCCAAAGACAACTCTTGCAGAGTTTGCCTTCATCTCAGAACTCACAACTGTCTTTGAGCTGTTCTTTTAGGAATTCAGATGTTAACATTCTAAAATTAGATGCATAAGAGAGAGATTCCAGCAGCACTGGAGCACAGGAGCTGAACAAACAGGAGAAATATCAGAGAGCATTGTTCAATACCCATCAGACCAACATCTGTCCTTCCCTCCCTCAGTCCCAAGCCTTAAGGTGCCCAACAAGGGTTAAGGGGGCTACAGCTCCAAATCTGGCCCCCAAGTTCCCTGAAAACAAAGACAAAAAATGTTGATCCATGGCTAGGACCAGACATATCTTAGATCCCTTGAACTTTGCTAGGATTAGAACTGTTCTCATGGCCCATGAGGCAATTATTCAACAGCTACTTACTACTTCCTTTGTGCAATGACCTATGGGGAATACCAAGACTATATAATGATTTGAGCCATTGAGTGACTTCAATCACATGAGGGAATCAAGACCTGCAAGCCAGAGGGCAACGTAACTGATTGGCATAGGAGTAGTATGAGTTCAGAGGGAGAGGTCTTTATAAGGTAAAAAGGCCAGGGAAGATTGCTAGAGAGCTCATCTGAGATTAAAGGAAAGCAAGATTGAGTTTTGGAGGGAGGGAGAAAGGATAATGGATGGAACAAAGACACCAGTCTCCAACAATTGTTGAGTGCCCATCACGAGGCCTGTTTGTCTGGAGCATGAGGACGTGTCAGGAACCAGTGGGGGTTAGGTTGGCAAAAAAATGAAGTCATGTTGAAGGAGATTAACTTTGACCTGTGGGTATAAAAGTAGCCAATGACCAGCCTGTTCATTTACTACTGGAATATTTTCCCCCGCCCTCAGTAAATGGACAGCTTCCTCTTTTCTTTGCCCAGTTGTTGTTGGTTTGTCCCTTCTTTACCTCCTCCATTGTTCTCTAATGTGGCAACCAGCTTCCTTCATGGTACTTTTCATTTTATATTTCTTTGCTTTTTATGTTTCATTGGCTCTGCTTGACTCTAGGCTCAATGAGGACAGGGACAATGTTCCTTTCGCATAGTTCTATATTTCCAGAATAAGGTCTGGTATGTGGTAGAAATTCAATAAAATTGAATGCAAGGTAAGTGAATGAATGGGGAAAAATATGGAGAGATCAATGGAAAGTTAAAGGGCCTAGGTATTGCGTAGAGATTCCTTGAGGAAGGCAGAACATGGAATGAGAGTAAGGGGTGTGGGGCGCCAGGGAGATGTTTCAGACACCTAGAGTTTGCAATGACTAGAGAATAGTCATTCAGGCAAGTCCAACGAGCAGCTGTAAATACGTATGAGGAGTTGCCTCAGAAAATACAGTTTCTAACTAGAGTAAAGAATTAGGCTCTGACCATGTAAAAGTATAAAAACTGAATTTTAAATTTAGCCTTCATTGGATATAACTCAACTCTATTCTCAAAACTCTATTATTGGAAAGTTATTCAATCCAGGGGTTAAAATTCATATTAGGACAGGAGCAGGGATAAACATCTTCTTTGGGCATAGTCCAGTCTGGAAAAGTGTGGGAAGAAGGAAAGGCCCCCAGAGCAGCACCCTAAGCTTTCAGAGCGAAGGGCATGTGGCTGCCAGGTTGGTTATGCTGGGCATTGACCAGAAGCTCCCCAGCTGCTCCATGTTGCTGCAGTAACATTTTCATTCTCATTCCCTTGCTTTGCTCATCTTCTCCAAAAGAATGTTCTTCGTCTCTCTTACCTTGACCTTTCTACACTTTTCATCCAAACACTTTTCTAACTTTTCCAATTAAAACGTTCTTCTCCTGCCATATGTATCAATCTAATTCTTTCTCTAGTAACCTCTTTGAATTTGTCTTCTCAGCAATACTTCCCCTTCCTGTCTCAACATGCCTACCCTCTCTCCCTTCCCTTTTGCAGGTATACTGCAGTGGTCATGCCAGTTCACTATCAACATGGCACCGGGCAGAGCTCCTGCCGACGTGTGGCTCTCATGATTACAGCTGTGTGGGTACTGGCCTTTGCCGTGTCCTGTCCTCTCCTCTTTGGCTTCAATACCACAGGTGAGATTGATGGTTTCACATCCAGTGCCTGAAATTCAGCACACCTGAGTGACTTTGAATGGTGGCCAACCCTGACATTTCTGATCCCTGGTCAGTGTACTTTGGAATCAATTGAGTATGCTATAGACTGCTAAGCTTGGGCCTTTGTTGGGCATAAATAAAATAAATACAAAGCCAAACCTCATCAATCATTGGCATAGGGTAAAGTTTTACCCTGATTAATGAAAAAGTCTTTGAAAAGAAAAATAATTTTGAAAGACATATCATTGTACTCATTTGAAGACATATAGCAGTAAAAACAACTAATCTATGTTAACAATTTAGGTGAGGTTCGCCTAAAGATGACAATTCATAACAGATGTATGATATAAGTTAACATCATAAAAGTCCTGGGGTATAGTATATGTTTCTTTTAACCATTTCTGACACTTGGGAACTAGTATAGATTCCAAAATTACTGAAGTATTTTTTTAATATACAAAAAGTGTGGCTATGATAGTTGGCACATGATATATCTTCTACTGGATGGATGGATGGATGGATGGATGGATGGATGGATGGATGGATGGATGGATGAGTAGATGCATGAATGTATGGATTGGATGCATAATGTGTATATGTGAGATGTTTGAGATTTTAAGCATATGACACCATTCCAAATTGATACCTCCTATGAATCAGTGTCTTTTTTGTCTGACCCATGTCCATCTCAGCCTCAGGAAATTCATATGATGAATGAAAGCTATGACAATATAACTTGTTAAGAGATAACTGAATTACTGGAGTTCTTGTGTTCATCTGGATTTCTTATTTTGTCCATCTGGATTGATTCATTCAATTCCTACTATGTTCCAGATTGGTGAATTTCTAGTGTACATGTACTAGTCACATAGCCAGGTGCTTATGTATATGCAGATATTATAAGTAACATAGTACATCCAAGTACATGCAAATCCTAAAGTAAAAATAATTTTTCAAATGTCATTTCCTGGACAATGATTTAGCGGTCAGAACATATTAGGAAAATAGGTTCTGGAGTCAGAAAAGTCTAGGTTCAATCTCCAGTTCTATTTATCAGCTATGTCTCCTTAAACAAGCTACTTTCCTGAGTTCAGTTTCCTTATTGGTAATTTTGGGATAATAATACGGTGGAGTATAAACTTGAGTAAATTCAAATATAATAGATTCAGTCTGTATATTTCGTCAGAAAGTTTTCAAAATTTATTTTTACATTTGGTCCCCTACAAATAAGTCCAGTGACTTCATCTCTAAAATTATATGCTCCATATGAGCTCTATAACATATGACATATTAATATATGTAGCATTCATCTTTACTTATTACTGTTCAGGGTTATAATAAAATCATGCATATCTTTATATGTGATTTAGGGGATTTTTCAAAGCAAATTTCAAGTCTATATAATTTTTACTTCATTTATTGACCTTAGAATCTAACCTTACATACATTATAACTTCACCATACCTCCTTCATAGAGACATTTTGGGATAAAAAAAGGATTAAATTGAGATAACATCCGTAGACATGCCAAGCATATACCACCTACTCAAAATCTTCTTTCACTGTCACTTAAAGGTTAAGTGGCCAAGTAACCAAAAAATATTTCCCTAGGTAACCCAGAATATTCACAAAATATGATTGTTATCATTTGCTATTTTGATGTTTTTTATTATTTTTTAAAAAATAAATGACAGAAGAACGCAATACATTTCTTATTACACATATGTAGAGCACAATTTTTCATATCTCTGGTTGTATAAACACAAGACATGTGCATATTGCATAATCACTGCAAAACAGCACCCCTATGCTGCTAAAGAAGTTGGCCCTAGTTGGATGTGCTGGTGCACACCTGTAATCTCAGTGACTCAGGAGACTGAAACAGAAGGATCATTGGTTCAAGGCCAGCCTCAGCTATCTAGCAAGACCCTGTTTCAAAAAAAAAAAATAATTAAAAAAAAAAACGAGTAGGGATATGGCTCAGAAGTAGAGCACTCTTTCCATCCCCAGTGTCATGAGGAAGGAGGAGGAAAAGGGGAAGGGGAAGGAAGATGAGGAAGAAGGAGAAGAAGAAACTGACCCCACTAAAATACCCTATTTGGTGAGTGTTAAGACTGCTTTATGGGTTAGTCATATAACCAAGTCACCTTCTACAGCCTTGTTCCTATGCACAAATGCATTCTAAATGGAAATTTTTACTGTGGGGAGCTCACTACCATTTCTAGACCAAGGGACTGCATAGCTGTGGACCTGCTGCAAATCCCCAGCAGAGTCTATCCAGAGTCTACCCACAAGCAACTCGACTTACTCTTACTTGTGCAGAAGCTGATGGGGGACATCTACTCTCATAGACACACACACCCTGGGGACAGATGAAAACATCTCAGATTCTGACATTAGACACATATCCCAGTTCATGTCAGCATCTAAGTGAAGAATGATGAGCTAATTGCAGAGTTGTTGTCCAGTGAGATCATTATTGTTCCAAAAAGAAAACTCAGTAAAATCTTTGCAAAAGGATTTTCAAATTTAGAATAGAGAAGGCAAAAAAGGCCTGTGACTAAGCACATGTACTCTGGTTGCTCTTGCTTCTCTCCAGATTTCTCTCTAAGTCTATTAACAACACTGCAGTAAGCCCTCCAATTATTCACATATTGTCAAAATGCCAGGTGCATTGTAAGAGCCTAATAGATAATAGCTGGTGTTGTTGTTATTATTTATTTTAAAAGTTTTCTTCTTAAAAAAAGTTCTTTTTATTTTCTTCAAAAAAAAAAGTTTTTCTTTTAATATTAGAGATGGAACCCAGGGGCTCTTTCCCTCTGAGCTACATTCCCAGTCCTTTTATTTTTATTTTGAGATAATATCTTTCTAAATTGCCAAGAGTCTCTCTAAGTTGCTGAGACTGGCCTCAAACATGCCATCCTCCTGCCTCAGCCTCTGGAGCCTTTGGGATTACAGGCATGCATCACTGTAGCCAACTTCTATGCCTCAAAATTTAATGACATATTTGCTCCAAGGAAGATCTAAACAGTGATAATTCTGCAGGCATTTGTAGGGGAGACCGGTTGTTCTTCTTAGAACACAGTTCAGAGAATTAGTGAACAAAATCCGAAGCAGAGAATCCCAGCCATTCTTCCCTGCCTCTATCTGACTTTTATAGCAAAACTTCATTATCTTGATAGATGTTGATTCTTCTGGCAACAAGGAAGTTCCCAAGTTCATTCAAAAGAAAGTCCAAGATAAATGACTTCTCTCAACCATTCTTTCTATTTCCTCTGTGAAAAGTAGAGGGGGAAAGGGCAGGATGCTGCCAATAACATCTAATCATGGAAGTAGCTGGACTTTCACTAAGAAGTGCCAGACACATACAAAAATATATCTGGCAGAGCTCTTCTTTTAAGGACATGGGGCTGCCCCATGCTGTTGTAAATTGTTAGAGAACACAAAATAGAGAAAATTTGAACTTCAATCTTTTCCAACTCGCAGCTGCTTTTATGCTCTGAGGAAACGGCACTGGGAGGTGGGATCTGGGCTCACAGACTTCCACAGCTGTGGGGCCTGGCTGACCAGTGTTGCCCCATCTCCCAGCAGAGGCCCAGCAGTCTACTGAAACATCATATCAACAGCCCTAACAACTGCAGAGCATAGTGTGTCGGTGCTAGAAGCAGCCTGAAAGATCTCTGAAGGAGTAGCTCAATCCTTTCATTTCACAGATAAGAAAAATAACTAGCATTCAAATTTCTGCTAAATCAGATGGCTATTGTGTTAGAAAAAAAAGAGAATTCTAGAATGAATAAGCAATAGATGGTGACAAGGGTTTAAGAAAACTTCAAGGAAGGAAAAACTTAAAGTTAAGAAAATCCTATCAGCTGGCTTGATTTTCCTTTCAAAAAGAAATGGAAGAGTGCTATTTATTTGATTTTGGCAACAGAACATCTCACCTGACTTTCAGAACACTGAAACCCTAGGGATGGGGGCGAGCTTGGTTGCTCAGAAGTTAAAAGAAGAATAGAAGCATACAGTTAAAAGAATAATGGCTCATCCTAAAATCAGATTCATCAGCATCTCCTGTCTTTGGAATCAAGTTAAGGTCAAATCCTGCAATGAGTTTAAGTTCATGAATCTTTTTTTTGTTGTTGTTGTTGTTCTGGTACTGAGGATTGAATCCAGCGACCCTCTGCCACTGAGATTCATCCCCAGCCCTTTTTATTATAAGTCAGCTAGTGCTTATTTTAAGACAGGGATAGTCTCCCTAAATTTCCCAGGCTGACCTCAAACTTGCCTCTCACCTTGACCTCCAGAGTCTCTGGGATTACAGGGGTTTATCAATCTTCTTTTGGCCTTGCTATTCACATCTCTGTGGGACTCTCAAGTTCCCAGGCTGGTCCACAAAATCCTCTTAGAGCCCTTAGTAGAGCTTTCTAGTGTTTTTGTAAGATAGAACAGACCTTCGTGCATAGTAATTGCTCTATAAAAGTTTGTCAAGTAAATAGACGACTCTTCACCATCATCCTTTCTTCCTTAAATGTTGAGCTTAGTTGAGATTGGAGATCCTTCACACCTACCTGGCCTTCCCCCTTATCCTCCAGCCAACGAGTGCTTATGGCTGATATAAAATGCTCGTTTATACGTTTTGCTCATTTATTCATCTTTGTGTAGTTGTTCAATAACTGCCTGCATGGTATTGTTTGGCTTTCATCTCCTGGGGAGCCTCGGCTTCCTGGAGGGTTCCCTGCCCAGACCACCTCTTCAGGACTCAACAGAGAAGCTTTCAGAATCCCTGCTGTGTGCTGTCCCTAGCTGCCCTGCTGACAGGATCCATACCCAGGCCAGTCCTGCTGGAGGCTGGGGTGGAGCCACATTCCTGGCCCCTAACTTCGGGGGCTTTCTGTGCAGCCCCAAGACCACACAGCATGGGAAAATTCCAGGAGAGGCTACAAAACCTGATCAAAGGGTGGGCAGTGGTTTACTTAACCAGGGGAGGAAGGAAGGGCTGGCAGTGCCAGTTCAGTGGTTGTCTAAGAGGGCCTGCATTGATCAGCCACCCTGAAGAAGCTACGTGCCCTCTCTTCACTTTCTCTCTCATACACACACTTTCAGTATTTTAACAGTAAAATAAATGCTTGCACATGATAAAACATTCATAAGGTGTAACGACATAATACGTAAGTTTATGTAGGTCTCCCTCCTGCCCCAGATTGCTTGCTCCCTCAGCCCCTTCCCTAGAAGTAAACACTAATAATCTTGAAAGATCAGGCTTGAAACAAGCACACTCACGAGTGTGTGTGTTTGTGTGTGTGTGTGTTTGTGTGTGTGTGTGTTTGTGTGTGTGTGTGTTTGTGTGTGTGTGTGTGTGTGTGTGTGTCCATTTTTACATAAATAGAAGCATCCTATACCCACCTATCCTGACCCTGGATTTTTAAAAGTAGTAATTTGTAGTTCATCTATAAAATTTAGAAGTTGGGTTCCCAGGACCCAGACAAAGGCAGAGAACAGTAGAGGATAAAGTGGAGGTACAAATAGGGAATATCCAGCTCACCAAGGATGGCAGCAAAATGAAGCATGGGAAAGTAGCCCTGCCACCTGCCTGGCTGCTTCTCGCAGGCAAAAAAAAACAGCCAAGACTCCTCATTATAGGACACATTTCCATCATGGTCAGCTGCTGACAGCGGGGAGCTGATTTCACGGAAGGGATGTTCACTGCTTACATGGCTCCCTAGAGATTCAGAAAGACCACCAACTGACACCCCATCCCTCCTCCAACCTCATCAGACCCTGAATAATAGCAAAAGATGCCAGTTTGGTGACCACTGCCTAAGGACATAAGACTCATTTCCTAAGGGATGCTGAAATGCTTTGGTTAAGATGATAAGGTCTTTACCTGCTTCACAGGAGAATAAAGATTCTGGTGGCAGTGTTGTTGTCATTAAAATGCCTCACTGACCACTGAGCACACTCCCGCTTGTCATTTTAATTCTTAGCTGTTGCTCCCTTCCTTTCCCTGCAAATATTGTCCACTCTAAGTCTCTTTCCACATTGCCACTCCAACTGATACCTTCCCTCTCAAGTTCACAAAGCTCAGGTAGGTAAACTATAGAGTAAAAGATAATAATCACTGCCATTTATTCTCATTAATTGTCACAATCACTATACAGGAAATATTTTTATCCTTTTTTTATGGGTAGTGAAAGTGAGACTTGGTGTAGTTAGGTAATATACCCAAGGTCACACAGTTACTATATGGCAGACATAGGTCTCACGCCTAGGTCATCTGGCCTTTATCTACCTCAGAAGACCAAGAAGCAGAATGAAGGCCTCCATGTGTCCGTCAGTTTCTTTCTCTCAGCTCACATCAGAGGCTCTACCTCCCAAAGCCACATTTGGGTCGGGGAATTCCCAACCCTTTATGAAGATTGGGCCAAGTGTGCCAATAGTTATCGAAAACAGTTCTGGACAAAGCATAAATGAGCCATGTCACAATGGTAAAGGGATGTAGAATGCCAAAATTACAGAAAGAACACGGGGTTTGCAGTCAGACTGGCTAGAGAAACGCATCTTTCAGGCTGTGTGGCCTTAAGCCACTTAATGAACCCATCTGAGTCTTAATGTAACCATAGGAGCAGAGAGAGTAATGGAACCTCCCTCATATAATATTGCCATAATGATTAGGTCAGATAATGTGTTCAAGGCTCTTGGCACATCACCTGGCAGAAATTAGTTAGGCTACCCTTTCAAAGTGGAGCCCATTTCAGGCCCTAACCTGGGTATTATAGGAACCTCAACATCTGCTAGGGAAGAAGGCAAGCTAGAGGGACCTTCTAAAGAGAGTGGCAGGGACACTTTGGACATAAGGCAGGGACAAGGACTCTTCTGAATTTGCATTCTCCACTGTGACAATATACTTCCAGTTCTCTTCCTAACCCACCCTGCCCAGTGCTAGGATGCCCTAAAAAAAGCAGATGCTTGTCTTACATTCAGCCACCACCTGCCCCACATCCTGAATTCAAAAGAAGCTGCTTCCTTCCACCGATTTCAGCAGCCCACTCCTGCTTCTACACCAGGAGGCCCTTTGCTGGGGGCCACACCCCTCCTAGAGTCTCTGCCCTCCTGCTCTGCACCCCACCCCCAGACTCCCAGGCTGGATTTCTATGTGACACCACACCACCAGGAAGGAATCATTTGTCTATCTGCGCATTACCTTCTTCAAGGGCAGATACAGTGTCAATTCATCTTTGCAGCCCCAGTGCAGAGTGGTGCCTGGCATATAATTGTGGCTGAATTTTCTTTTTAAGTGAACTGTAAGACACTCAAAGATCGATTAGACCTCTTAGCCTCAAGGAGCTGACAACATAGTTGTCTGAGACTGCCTGTCCCCACCCTCCATTAGAAGGTGGAAGCAGTGCGGGTCACCTGGGTCCAAGCTCCGTGCCAACTGTTAGCTTTTCCCCTTCTCTCACCCACAGGGGACCCCAGCGTCTGCTCCATCTCCAACCCTGATTTCGTTATCTACTCTTCAGTGGTGTCCTTCTATGTGCCCTTTGGGGTGACTGTCCTCGTCTATGCCAGGATCTATGTGGTGCTGAGACAAAGGAGACGGAAACGGATCCTCACTCGACAGAACAGTCAGTGCATCACTGTCAGGCCCGGCTTCCCTCGACAAGTGAGCACCCTGGAGCGGGCAGAGGGTGGCAACACCAATTCCGGGCTTCCTGCCTGTCCTGCCACATGGGAGACAGAGATCTGGTACCACCTTCCAACCCATTGGTATTATTATCTATGCTTTGAAGGTAGCAAATTCAATCTCAAGCGTGCATTAATAGGCTCTGCTAGAACTCATTTTCTTGGCAAGATAATAGGAGAGTTTCTGGCTCCTTCTGCTTCCCTCAGAGCCTTTTGTTTCCTCTAAAGGGCCAGCAGTTCAGATGTCCAATAAGGATTAAGGATTTATTTTATATTTTATCTTGTTGTTTTATTTTGCAGGGCTGGGATAGAGTAGGGTTTCAGAGTTTAGTGTGGCACTTGTACAATGCACTGCTGGTGGGTTCCCAGAACCAACTTTTTGTCTAAACCACTCAATCTAAGAATCACTGGGGTCTCTTGAAACTTTTTTTCCTTCCTGATCTGCCTAAGGCACTGACTAATTGGTGGAATGATTTGGGTCTTTCTAGGCTCTAAAGAAAGGTTGATCTTGCAATTGTACGGATTTTAAATTCTGCTAATTCCAGTGCCTGGCACATGGTAGCTTAGCATAAGTTACTCACTGAATGAATGAACTAATACCAATTGCTTATAATCTACTAGGGAAGGGATCATGGGAATGTTATATGGCCTCTGTCTTCATGGAACTTTGGATCTAACAAATAAAGCTCACTTCCACCTAAAACCAATGAACAGCTCAGAACTGAGCGGGATGTTTGCCAAATGTGAGGTGCAGCCAATTAAGCATCCAGGTATAAAATGCTGTGGAGGTTATGAAAAGAGAAAGACAAAAATTCTCAGGAAAAAATCTTCGTAGACACAGTAGAACTGAGATTAACCTTAAAGGCAGAACCAATTTGGATGTCTAGGTCAATTTCTGATGACCTAAATGAAAGTCTGACTCTCAAAGTTGAAGTCCCAAGGATATGAATACGTTGCATTGAAAGCAATGTCGGGCTGCATGATTACATATGACAGGGCTCAACTATGCAGAGCTCAGCCCAGAACTGACTGCCTCTCCTTCAACTTACCCTAGTCTTCCTGTCTGCAGCTACACCCTACTCGGCAGTTTTCAATAAGGTCCAGGTTTCCATCAGATACCACAGGAAAAATGGTAAGTAGGCCATGATGTGTATCATAGGAAAAGAATAAGATGCTGATTTGTCTTGATTCCATTCCCATTTCAACATGTAATCTAGTCTGATTCCACACATATATTTGCACTACCTGACAAAATCTGAGAGTCATGATTTAAGCTTCAGAATGGGATTCACCAAATAATATTCAGAAAGCATGTGGCTGTTGGACTAGATCCCAATGACTGAAGCCAATGACTCTTAGATGTGGTTTGAAGATGCCACAGCCACTTGCATTAAAGCAAACAGGATGTCAATGAAACACATGTGAACAGATCCGAAGAAAGTAGGGAGAGGAGACTTTCAAGTGCGATATTTGCCACTGAACATGAAGAAGACCAAGAAAATTTTATGGTCACCTGAACGTTCTCCTTCTAATTCAAGCCAGCCTGCCTCCCTATCTCCCAGAATCAGAATGGAGCCTGGAGGTGTTCAATATAATTCAGTATTCCTCTCCCTGAACTCCACAATAGGGATAAAATGTCAGAAATCCATAAAGCTTTGAATCTTGTCCAGTCTCTTTATAGTTAATTAACCACTTTTTACACAGGTCTGATGTAGCAATTAGAGACTCTTTTGTTGTAAATCCTGAAAAATAGTTAAGCAGCTTGAAGTGGCCCATTGTAAATCCAAGGTCTGAGGAGCCTCCAAGGCCAAAGGAGATGTGTTGACTACAAAGGTGAGATTGAAAAGCGGAGCAGCTTCATTGCCAGAAGTGTGAAGAATTAGGCTCTGTCCTGCCATCTGGAATTGGAGATCTCTGCCAGCCATACACAGGAATCCAGTGTTTTCCTCAGATCAGGGAGGTAGTAAGAAGGATTTGCAGAGAGAGCTGAAAAATATACTCACCAACATAATATCTTGGAAGAATCACTTTTTTCCAATGTTCTCCAGTTTTAGATTTCATAGGTATTTCCAAGATTTTGATGCCATACCCCTGGTATCAAGAACAATGCATTAGCTGGGCGCAGTGGCACATACCTATAATCCCAGCAGCTCAGGAGGCTGATGCAGGAGGATTTCAATTCAAAGCCAGCCTCAGCAAAAGCAAGGCACTAAGCAACTCAGTGAGACCCTGTCTCTAAACAAAATACAAAATAGGGCTGGGGATGTGACTCAGTAGTCAAAAAAGAACACTACATTAGAAGTTAAATATTGCTATTATAAAAGATCAATACATGCCAGCTTTATCATAAGTGTAATCTTGATTATAAATTATCAAAATATAATATGCTCGTATTAATTAGGAAATTCCATCAACATGAAAAACAGAAATTTTTTATTTTTTGTTTTTTTTGTTTTGCAGGGGTGGGGTTGGTTTTAGGGTTTTGTTTTATTTTGTGTTTTGGGGGGCAATACTGGGGATTGAACCCAGGGTTACCTTACCACTGAACTACATTCTCAAGCCTTTCATTTTTATTTTAAGACAGTCTTCCTTACTTCCCCAGAGTGACTTTGAACTTGCATTTCTCCTGTCCTTAATATCTCAGGTCACTGGGATTATAGGCATGTGCCATCCCTCCCAGCTTAAAGCCAACAGCTTTAAAAGTATATATTCTCCTAGAATTCCTTTTTGCTAAGCAGTTTTTAAAACACTAGATCACCTTGATGACCCCCTTGCATTTACTCAGTGTTTATGAGTATGATTTCTTGAACTAAGTAGAGAAAAGCAAAGGATTAGGGGGACCAACACTGACCATTTATGTAGAAAGGAAATGTATCAGAAAACTGGTCAGGCAGTTCAGAGACTCAGTAAGATGTCTGAAGAAGAGCTCCTAAAGATGTTGTTCATTATCAGGAATAATCTGGTTAGAAGACCTCACACATAGGACATTGAATATCACCACTGTTAGAGGAGTCCTGAAGTCTCCCTGCTTCACTAGTTCCAGTTCAAAGCCACAGGTCTGAAATCTATGATTGCCCCAGTTTGGTTCATGTACCAGAGCTCTAGCTGCCTGGCAGGACTGGAGAGAGGATGTGTAGTGAATAGTTGGCTTTATGGTAATGAGAGTTGGGTACTCCTGCCTGCTATTCAGGATTGACACAAATGTCTGGTTCTTCAAACATAAAAAGAAATTATGATATTGAGCACAATATTCAAACTGACCTCCCTCTGGCAAAATATCGGAAAAAAATCACATTCTGTTTTCTACTCTCAGAGGCCACTCATTTCAAACCCATTTTTCCCAGTTTTTTTTTGGTTTTATTTATAAATGAGGCTCAGAGATATCAAATTAACTTACTAAAGAATATCTACTAAGTGAGAAATCTGAGATGAAAATCCTTGGGTTTTTTTTTCCTTTTCTTATTTTTTTAAACTTTCTATTATGGACAATTTTATTTAAAAAGTAGAAAGACAAATATAACAAGCTCTGTAGTCACAATCAACCACCTTCAGCAATTATCAGCTTGTGGTCAATCTCGCAAATCTGTGCTGCCTCCTACGTTTGCACCCCTCCCTGGGCTATTGTGAAGCGAATCTCAAATACATTATTTTAACTGAAAATATTTATGTAAGAGCCTCTAAAGGATATGGACTCAGTTACAAAGCACATTATCCCAATACCACATGACACCAAAAAAATTAATAATAGTTCTCTAATATCATTAAGTGTACAGTCAAAGTTCAAATTTCCCCAACTGTCTTACACATTTTTTTGTTTGTTTGAATCATAATTCAAATAAGGTCCATAATTTGCAATTGGTTAAATGTTGTTATTGTTCTTGTTACAAAAATATTGAAGAAAAGGAATCATTTCTCTTGTAGAGTTCCCACATTCCATGTTTTGTTGCCTATATTCCAGTGGGGTCACTTACTGTATTCCTCTGTATTATCTGCTCATTCTTACTCAAAAGGGCCAGACTACAGTCTTCTGCTACCCTCCTCAAGGGATTGCTATGATCATCCAATGTTCTATATGTGGGAGGAGGCTTTTGAGTTGTAAAATCAAAAGCAAATTCCATTTCCCTTAACTTGCCATGGTCCTGCCCATACTCTCAGATAGTCCTTCTGTGACTTTCATAAATGATGCCCTCTTCTACCTTCTTCACATTTTCTGTCGCCTTCTGGAACATACAGAAGCTAAGAAATATTCTCAGAAATTTCAAAACCCTCTCTTTTCACACCTGCAGCCCCTCTCTCCTGGCCAGTCACATTCAGAGCTGAAGCGCTACTATAGCATCTGCCAAGATACTGCCTTGAGGCAACCAGGCTTCCAAGAAGAAGGAGAGTTGAGAAAGGAGGAGATGACGCGAAACTCCCTCAGCCCCACTATGGCACCCAAGCTCAGCTTAGAAGTTCGAAAACTCAGTAATGGCAGGTTATCAACATCCCTGAAGCTAGGACCCCTGCAACCTCGGGCAGTGCCACTTCGAGAAAAGAAGGCAACCCAGATGGTAGTCATTGTTCTTGGTAAGTGTAAGTTGGTGAGTGTTGGGTTGGGAAAGATTAGATTGGGTTAGGTTTAGTTAGTTGGTGGTAGGTGCTAGAGTAGCCACATTTGACAAAAAATGGAAATTCAATGATTATAATTTTATAAAATGGTTATGATACAATTAAAAACACTTTTGTATAAATATTAACACTGGTGGAAATTCAAAAGAAATTTATGAAGCTGAACAAGCTACCTAATTGAGTTGTATTTTGCTGTCATGTGGAATTATAATGTATAAATCAAATAATAATGAAATAAAAGGATCTGAGACATGTTGGATATTTAACAAATGCTTACTTATTTTTAAATATTAAATTAAAAAATAGGGATGCAAAACACTTTGTCATTTGTATGGTAAGATAACATCTAGATTATTTTAATGCAAAGAAAAAAGACTGAAAAGAAATTCAGAGAAAAGTCAAAAGTGATTATCTTTGAGTGGTAGGTGGTAATTTTTCTTCTATTTTTCTGTATTTACCAAGTTTTCCATTATGTATATAATCAAGGCTAATTTTATGGTAGAAAAAGTATAAACTTTATTTAAATAATGAAGTTAAAAATTGCTAAGTCACAAGTGCCATATAGATTAATGAAAGCAATTCAGCCTGTTCAGAGTTACTACCAAAACCCAATGAAGGACTTGACTAGAACCCCCCCCTAAGGTTATCTCCCCCACAGCAGGAACCGTGACAACCACATCTTTAGTCTTTGTATGAGAGCCTAAAATCATGTCTCATATATGTAGACACTGAATAAATGTCTGAATTGAATTGAGAAGGAGAAAAGACTAGTTCAGAATTACCTAACCACCAAACTAAAAATTGGTTTAGTAACATACGCTTGAGGTGAATCAAAGGCATTAGCAGTTTTCTCATCTTAAAAAGTGGCACAGCTGGCACAGTGGTGCACACCTGTAATCCCAGCGTCTTGGAAGGCTGAGGCAGGAGGATCACAAGTTCAGCCTCAGCAAAAGTGAGGTGCTAAGCAACTCAGTGAGACCCTGTCTCTAAATAAAACACAAAATAGGGCTGGAGATGTGGCTCAGTGGCTGAATACTCCCCAAGTTCAATCCCTAGTACAAAAAAAAAAGAAAGAAAGAAAAGTGGCTAATTGCAGATGGTTATCTAAAACTTCTAGTATAGTAGCTTCATAAAGCAGATACTCAGAAGTCATTTTCATGTTATAATAAAGGGGTAAGCGAAAACCTTACCCACTCTTTCTTTCTTTGCAATCTTAGGAGCCTTCATCATCTGCTGGCTGCCCTTCTTCTTGACCCATGTTCTCAATACCCACTGCCAAGCTTGCCACGTGTCCCCAGAGCTCTACAGTGCCACAACATGGCTGGGTTATATGAATAGCGCCCTTAACCCTGTGATCTACACCACCTTCAATGCAGAGTTCCGCAAAGCCTTCCTCAAGATCCTGTCTTGCTGAAAAAGAGGTAGCAGCACTCCCTGTATCCACCTCCAACCACCAGGCTGTTGGACCCCTGACCAGAGCCTGCTCAGAAAGACCATGCATTGTCCTTGGCATGTGGTAAAAGGAAGATTGCTGGACTAGGGTGTCCCTGCATGGCAGGTGTAACCAACTGCTTACTCCAAAATAGAATGTTCTACCTCCCCAGCTAACATCTGATTTCCTTCTGACAATCTTTAAATGGTTGAAAGCCCCTAAGTGATGAGCAATAATTCATAGAAGTTGATAAAGCATGACTCTACACAGACACACTGTTGTCACTGGAGGCCTGATTCATCGCAATGAAGGAAAAATGAACAGATTTCATCCTTCTCAACTTGCCAGGGGTCCTTGAAATCTCAGCCAGTAAACCATCTTGCGGAATAGCCCATCTCTCTTCTTTCAGACCTCTAATTAACTGTCAGTTCAAATAACCTTGTACTTCTGTGTACTTTTCCCTCTTGGTTGCTTTTTTCCTCTACAGTATCCTGAAATTTGAAAGGCAAGGCCAGTGCTTCTTCCTCTCTGTAGATTCTAATTGGCTACGTTTGATGAGGGGACTTCCTCACTACAAAGGAGAGACACTGTCCCACATTGGGACCTGAGCTTTGTTTCAACCTTGCTATCCTTGTATCTTTATATTTTAGTTCTAAGAAGCTCTTTGACTCTATTCCCTTCTTCTCTGGGCAATCTCAACATGTCAACATCCAGAGTCATTCAAGATGGGGATGTCCATGAAAGGAATGACAGTTCCCACTGTGGTGACACTGTTGAATTTGGTGGTTCTGAACATGCTTTAGACATACTTTCCATAACACTAGAAGGTTCCTAGCTAAGGCACCTCCATCTGCTGCTTTACAGAGATGCAATAATTTCAGACCCTGTGACTTACTAAGGAGTGAGTGTTTGTGAAGTGACAGTCATCTCCCAGGTTTTGAACAAATATCAACGACCAACACAGCTCCTGTCCTCAAGGAGCTCACTGCCTGCTCCTGTGTTTGCTCATTTATTAATAAGCCTAAGGGTGTTAGGAAGTCACCTAGACTGCCAGAGGACCTCAGAACCCAGGGTACTGGGCAGGGTGGCTGTCCAAAGTCATGATACTAGTGCAGACTTTAGGATCCTAGTGCAGATCCTAAACATCATCACTCTAACAACTGAGATAAAAAAGTATAAGAGTATAAAAGTATAAAATAATTTGTAAATGTCATTTAAAATTGCATTTAGAAGGAACTATTTACCATCTCACCTACAGAAGCTATTTTTATTGATTGTAGACTCAAGATAAAATTTATGGATAATTTATGAAATATTGTCATCCTGAACTTTGATAAATTTACCTTTAAGAGGTATTAGTGAGGCTGGGGTTGTGGCTTAGTGGTAGAGCACTCGCCTAACATATGCGAGGCCCTATGTTCCATCCTTAGCACCATATAAAAATAAATAAATAAAGGTATTGTGTCCAACTACAACTGAAAAATAAATTTAAAAAAAAAGAAAAAGAAGTATATAGGCATGACAGATTCCTGCTGCGATACTGTTAAAATTTTAAAGTGCACAAGAACTTGACAGGGAATCCAAGGCCTCCCTTACTCCATCTTTCTTCCTCTAACCCTGAAGTTTATAACAAGGAAATAGATATACCTCTAGTAAGTTAGTTACCTGTAACTTGGGAATGCTTTTAATTCTAGCATTTTAAAAATGTTATTATCTATAATAATGCTTATACTGTCTCTTGGTAAGAAAATTCTGTCTACCCACTCATTCTTGCAACAGGAAGAGGCTTCCTTTCTGAGGACCTCCTGCAGGTCTGTTCAGATGGCAGCTGAGCTGATGATGCCACCTCTTGCAGAAGATCTTCACATCTTGTTGGCCTGTCCCCGACATGGACAACCCACACTGCAGAACATCCACTACTGATTTGTTTACTTCTCTCTGAGCTACACTGGGTTTTAACAAATGCAGGATTAAATTTGAATTCTATCTTTTCTCTGAAAGAAAGGGAAAGGCTAGTTGAATGCCCACGGCCTCAGAGATGGTTGACATTAATGGTTCAGAGTCTTTGGGTCCAAAACCAAGGGAGGTCAGAAAAGAGATTTGTTTTTGTGAATGCTTGGGTCAGAACTAAACAGAGAGGCAGAAAGGTTAAGAGATTCACTCAGAACTGGTCGTTTCCTGGATGTCCTAACTCCCAGCTATGTGCTCCGATCGTTTGGTATCTGCTGACATTAGAAAACTGAAAAAGCTTAATTTGAATCAATACACAGAGAGCAGAGAGGGCATGACAGGCAATTAACTTGATTCCTCCATTCTACCTAATTGTCTACTCATCAGCTTAGGAAGGGAGTGAGTTTCCATGACTACCTCCTGACACAAAGACTCACTGCAGGTGATGCCAGTGTCAGCTCTGCTCTGCAGCACACTGGCAGAGACAGAACCGAGAGTCCATGAAAAACACAAGGCCTGGGATCTCTTGCTTCCCCCAACCTCACTTAATCACCCCACCCCTGTGACTGTGCATTGAGTCCCTGCTTTGTATAGAATCTTCTGGGTATAGGGAGGAGATGCTGACAGTGTCTGAAGGTAACTGTTCCCCAGACATAGAGCTGGGCTGAGCCCAAGGTGGCTCTGACACCTTATGTGAAAAATGATTGGCAGACAGTCAAAGGCTGAAGTTCTGGTGCTAGTACAGATAAGTGACCTTGAGTAAGTGTTTCCAACCTCTCTGAGCCATTTTCCCCACGAGGAAAATGACGATCCAAAGACCTGGCCTTTCTTACTAGACTGAAGATTAGATAAAATCACAAATTCACATTGCTTCCATTTCTTCCTGTTGTTGACAAAATACCACAGATGGGGTAATTTATCAGTAACAGAAATGTATTTACTCAGAGTTCTGGAGGCTAGAAAGTCCAAAATCAAAGCACCAGAAGGTTGATGTCTGGCAAGAACCGGGTCTCTTCTTCTGAGGGCATCTTATGACTGCATCCTCCAGATGGGCAAATGCTGTGGCATTTGTAGACAAAATGCCTAGGGTAAAAGTAGACCTAGCCAGTTTCCCTCTGATCCTTTTATAAGGCACTAATCCCATACATGAGGGCAGAGCTCTCATGACCTAATCATCTATCTCCTCAAGGTTTCCCCTCTTAATAGGCTGCACTGGGGATTAACTTTCAATGTGAATTTTGCAGGGGACACAAGCATTCAAGCCATAATGGAAGTGCTTTGTCAACTGTAAAGTCCTAACAAATGCATGAGATTATTATTATTATCGTTGCTGTTATTTTTTTCCCCTATGCAGCTATTGTCACACCTCTCTGGTTCAGTCTACTCAGAACCTCTTAAGTTATTTGACACAATCTTTTTGCGCCCCCCCCCACCTTGTGAAATCAGATTTTTCTCCTGTCTTTTATTCCCTAAATGCACCCAGGATACTTCAACTTTGTAAGTTAATTGCTAGACAGAGGAATAGCACCTAAGAGGACACCCTTTCCTGTTTACATGTCACGTGCCCTAGTATGTTATGATCTAACACCCAGGTTGACAATGGCAGACACTTGCCTGCTGAAGGCTACTTGTGTCCTCTGTTTTGCAAGACATCTCTTTGTCCCTTATGATGTCTGAACCTGACAACCCTTCCTCTCACTTCACCTCTTCCTGCCTGGGGGAATGATCTTGGATATGGTGTGTTAGTTTCCAAGGGCTGCCATAACAAGCTTCCCCAAACCAGGAGACTTAAAACAACAGGAATTCCTTTCTAAGTTCTGGAGGCTAGAAGTTTCAGAGGCCATGCTTCCTCTGAGGCTCTTGGGAAGGACTTTCCCTTGCATCTTTCAGCTTCTGGTGATGGTTGGCAACTCTTGTTGTCTTATTGTCCCTTGGTTTGTGGCAGCCCAACTCCAGTCTCTGCCTCGTTTTCACACTGGGACCCACCCTGATCCAACATGAACTTATCTTAATTCTATCTCTAAAGACTATTCCGACAATAGGATTACATTTATAAGTTCTGCAGTTTAGTACTAACTTATCTTTTGGGGGACAAAATTCAACCCATAAAAATATGGTGAGAGTGGTCTGGAACACAAGAGGATTTGGAATTTGGAGAACTTGGAAAAATATTCAAAAGTTATATCATTCGGAAGGCAAGAGGCCAGATTCCAGCCTTGGCACATAGTTCCTTTAGTGGTCTGGGTCTATAAACTTCCGGGAGCTTAACTTCCTTATCAGTGAAAGTGTTAAGTCTGCATTCCTAAGGCTATGCTGACAGGCTAAAAATAATTCCAGAAGGATATAAATTATCTTCAAAGTCCTAAAACCCTGTAAACATGGTTATCAATAAAAGTCAAAGTTGCTCAAAAACAAGTCTTTTTCTTTTCTGCATCTTACACAAGGAATTCAATTATAAGCTCACTGAGGATGGGGAAAGCTAAATGGAAATATTACCTATGTATCCTACTCCATGCATAACACTCCAGACTGACTGAAGGTGACAGAGGGTTTTTTCCCTTTAAGAAAAACTAATATAATTGAGTCTTACATTATGCTTGAGCAGATTACATAATTCTCCATACTAAGGACCCTTAAAAGGCTTGTAATTTATCACAACCTATAATCACAGGATCTAAGAGATGAAAAGGACTTGAAACTAGTCCCCAAGTCATAGAATAAATTCCCTCAAACACTTTTGACATATGATCATCTAACTGTATTGAGACGCTCGCTCATTCTTCCCAAGACATGTGACAGGTTGCCCTTTAGAAATTCCTCCCCCTTACTTAATCTAAAATCTGCCTCCTTATAGAATCTATCCTTTGTTCCCATTCTCTCCTCCAACACAGAAACCTTTCCATCTTCCCCATGACGGCCTTTGTGGGATTAAAGACAGTTCTCAAAGTTTTAATTCCTTTCTCTCTACTTCAAGTAAAATTTTCTTACACTATTCATCTTGGTTGCTTTCCTCATTTATGAGTTTCTCTTAAAGACCCCAAATAGAATTTAATTCTCTAAATGCTGTTCAACCGGTTTAGGATTCATTATTCCCCATGACTAGAATAATCAATTTTTAATGACCCAACTCCACTTGCTTGACTTTTTAGGGCTCATATAAAAACTCTGAAGAAAGGATTTGCCTACAGAATGGAGAAGTTTAATGGATATGACTTAGGGATTAACACCTATAGGACAGAGAAGGAAGTAGGAGTCAGCAGTTGAACTGTGATGCGAGTCACACCAAAACCTCAAACAATCACTAAGGAGCTGGGGGAAGGGGTGTGCATGGGGCATTTATGGCCACAGCCCGTTATTGGATGAGAGCTTTTACTTGGCCTCCTCACTATACTAGTTCTTGATCCACAAGCCAAGCAAACAGTGGAGATTTTACCAACTACCACATATGTCCATTCCAATTATAAATTAGAATGTATAATATTTGGGAACGAATGAATCAACCCACTGTGAGTCATTTTTAGACCAGTATTACATTTATTACCTGGCTTCTGTATGAACCCAATATAACAGTGGGACCTTGGTGACACTTTGTCCCTAACAAATACAGTCTCTGAGCTGGAAATTCCCATGTAGAAAGTTTACTAGAACTTTAGGATCAACAGGATTAACACCTATGTAGGATAAAGGAAGATTGGGCAGATAAGAAATAGAACTCTGAAAGAGAAGAAAAAAAAAGTGGAACTCTGTTATAATAAAGGCTTCAGTAGGTCCCAGAGGGGCCTCTACATCTGAGATGGCCCTTCAAACTTGTCCATGCCTTAAGTATTTAAATCAGGCTTTTCTATGCACATATTGATCAATTCTAGAAAGCAGTGATCTCTAAGGAGATGGTACAAACTAATGGTGATAGCTCTCTTCAGCTGAAGTTCAGTCCTAGAAAGGGACTCAGCAGAGAACCTTTGGTCACTGGCCACAATACTCCCTGCCACTGGAGAAACAACTGCTTTGGTCTTAAAGGGAGACTCTAGGCAGTAGACCATGATATCCACTGCATAGCACAACTAAAATTCTCAGCTGTTCTGCTAAATCATGCCTTGCTCATCTTGAAGTTTTACAATAGATTTTTGAGCCAATGCTGCATCTTATTTTGATAGCTATTCAACTTGTTGGTTTTATTCTAACATTCTAGCCTGCTAAGTCCCTTCAAATTTTAATTCTGATATCTACTGTCTTAGATTTCCCTCAAGATTTGAATTATCTTCAAAGGAAAGAAAACATTAAAGGAAATGTTGTCATGTACTAATAAAACACTGAGGCCAGGATCCTCACAGTCACAGTTGTATGATATTTATAGGACAGGCACATACTATCACTGCTCTCCCAGCCACCCACAAATGCACTTTAGATGATGATGATGATGATTATTATTATTATTATTATTATCTGTTCTACTAGTTACCTTCACATTAAGGACACTATGAAAAAAAATTCATAAAATGTTTTATTGAATTAAAATATATGATTGTATCAGTTAGACTGTCTTTGCCCCAAATTAAAAAAAAAAAAAATTGAATTGTCTTCAAAAAATTGAACAGTGAGAATGTTTATTACTGTTAATGAAGAAGTCTGAAGGTGGAATGAGCTTCAGACTGGTAGTTTTAGTAGAAGTTTAGCAATGTAGTTGTGAATTCATACTCTTTTCATCATTCCTCCTGTCTGTTAGCCTCAGAGGATTACTTTGCTCTCAAGCTGGTTTCCCACTGCCCCCCAACTCCATGGGTACAAGGTTTTGATGGGGGCAGTTGCAAGAGATAAATAAAACCAGAAATATATTAATATATTAATTCTGCAACCCTTCTTCAACTCCCATTCTGTTCAAATCTTAGATAATTCCACTAAAATTTATTAATCGCTTGGTATCAGCAGATTTCTTATGGAACTAGAAGATGGAACTCAGCTTGACTTCCTTAGGTGACCTGGGGAAAATGAAAGCCAACTTCCAGATGCAGGAGTCAGAGGAAAGGGACACCAGGCTATACCCCTTTGATTTTGAAAGGAAGCTGAAGAGAGAACTGAAGTCCCACACAGGTGAGAAAGCAAGAAAGCACATACCCTTGGGAAGTGGATTTAAATTTCTAGAGCTAGAAGAATTCAGTGCTATGGACTTGTAATCATGTATAGTGCAGAGGCGCTCTCAGAGCCTTTATCAATAATCTGTTGGGATTAATAGCAAATAAGAGAGGTGGCTGAAGGCCGGTGATTTTTTTCAAAAGGGAACAAATTAGATTCTAGACACTAGAGATCAGTAAGCAAGTCCTGACATCCATTCTACTGCAAAAGGCTAATTTAAGCCTCAACCAGTCATGTGTCAGGTTCGATTGCTATTGTGATTTAATCCTGGTTAGTAAAACAAGAGGGAAGTCTGCTGGGGCTATCAGGCAAAGAAACTCAGGAGGAAGAGTGCTTCTGCTGTTGTAGACATTCAGTTCTTCTAGTCCTAGAAGCTTATATCCATTTCCAAGTGTTGCATATTTTCTTGCCTTCTCACCTGTGTGGGACTTCAATTCTCACTGCACCTTCCTTTCAAAGGTCTAGCCTTGTGTCCCTTTCCTCTGGCTCCTGAATGCGGAAGTTGGCTTTTATTTTCCCCAGTTCCTCTAAGGGAATCAAGCTGAGTTCCATCTTCCATTTCCATAAGAAATCTGCTCACACTAAGCAATCAATGAATTTTAGTGGAATTTTCTAAGATTTGAGCATAGTGGGAGGTGACAGGGTTGCAGATCCCGTGATTCCTGATTTTCTCTCTCTTGTGTCTGCTTATCATCACCTTTTCCTGAAATTTGTCTTCAGGGCTCCTAAATCTTTGCTTGATGCCCAGACTCTGGGTACTGAGAGCCATTGCCAAGTAGGAATGATGCATGGCAACTTCTTTGTCAGCCTGCTCCATGTTGCTTAGAGGAAGGACTCTCCATTGTGGAAATGGGCTTGCCTTTGGACCCAGGTCATTTGCAGTGACATTGCATGTATGCTTGAGTAAGGTGACCTTGCTCAAGGACCAGGGCAGATCCAGGTTTAGGGTGTATCCTGCTGGGATTAGGGAGTATCCCACTCCTTGGGTTTAGGGCAGTTCCAGGTTTAAGGTGTACCCTGCTGGGAATAAGGTGTATCCTGTTGCCTCAAGCACCCGCCTGCTCCTTGAGTTCCCATTGAGTTCTCTCGGGATTCAGAAAGTATTTGGGATTCAGAGCCTGGTGGAGTACGTAAATTTTGCCCAGAATGTGGATTTTGCCCAGAACGTGTGTGTAGACTGCCGGTTACAGTTTGAGAATAAAGAGTTGCTGTTTGAATCTACAAGGTGTGAGTGACTTGTGATTTTGTGCCCAGCCAGACTGCGGCATCTGGGGATCTCCATCCCCTTCCCAACAGGGCTAACATCAGTGTATACCTTCCCCTCAAACATGCTACCTCTCTAAGAGAAATATCATTTTCTTCATCTTGTCAAAACTACTTTTTGTACCTTGGGGAAAAACAGAAGCAAAATGAACAGAGAGATAAGAATTACTCAACTTCTCTTAACATTGCCATACTTACCCCCAAAGCAAATTGTTCCGTGTTTGTGCTTCTCCCTACTCTAAGTAAGCAGCTGTTAGCAGTTTTTGTAGAGCTCAGCTCATCCCTACTTCATCCTCCTTTATTCTGTCTTGAAGGTTCATGAGTCTTTTGTGTTCAAGCTTATCTATATTCCCCTCCCTCTGCCTTTTGTTCATGTCCTTTTCAAAGCCTGAGTTCTGCAGAGCTCCCTGTTCAACCACCTCTCTCTCTTTTATAAAATCTAACCCCCTCTTTATACACTGGAATTATTTCCTATTATATTATAACCAGGATTTTATTGTTTAAATCTCCCACCTCTCCCAAGTCATATTCTTTTCTAAAGTCTCACATCACAGAATCACACCTGTGGTAAATACTCTTTTGAAGTGAAGAGTTAATTTGTAATGCAAATAATTACTTCTTTATTTATCTCATTTTCAAGTAAGAATTCTCACATATCAAATTTTCATAAAGATAAATTGGGGGCAAATTATTTCACACCTTTTCCTTCTCTGTCACTTATTCTCCTTCCCCCTCCCATTTTCCTTCTGTCCTTTTCACCTCTAGTTGTCTCCTGCCTCCTTCCAGAATTGGTGTAAACCCCCTGGGTTTCTCTCCTAGACTCTGCTTTTATTGAACTGAAATACTTTCTCTTCGTGTATTGGAGCAAACCTTTTTTTTTTTTTTTGTACCAGGCAAAGCCACCTACCTCCTGCTTCCAGAAAAAAGAAAAATAAAATCCTGAGTGGAGGAAATTGGCTGTATCTGTAAGCCCTGATAGCTGAAGATTTCCATTTCTTAACTATTCTGCTTTTATCAAGTTTGATTAAATCCACCTTCTGCGGTCAACAAACTTTAAGGGGTAAATCTCTCCATACAATTAATTCCTCATCAATAAAATGAGGACAGTGATCTTTGTGCTGCCTACGTTACAGAGTTGTTGGGGGAAGATAGGTAAGAAAATATAAATTGAAAAGCATGATTCCTAGATAAAAGAGTATACATTACTTGTCCTTAATCAGAGATACGTTGCCTGAAAATATCAAGGACAAGATTTTTGAGTGTGACACTAGGCAGAAATGAATTGTCCTTAGGAAGGATTTTGAGCTAGGAATACTGAGCTTTGTAAATCAAGAATTGGCCTCCTCGCCCACATGGGGAGGAAGGAAAGGCCAAGGAAGTAGGAGTGCTTGGTGAGAGAACAATGGTACTGTCCTCTTACCCGGTTTATTTTACCTTTGAAAATGTTGTAAATCCAAGGTTGTCTAGGAGGAGAGTGGAAATAAAGGCAGGGCCTGCTTAAGAGTGCCAAGGGAGCTAAAGTGAGGGAAAAGTTTCCATGAGGTAAGTGAAGCTGGTTTTCATAGAGTAGAAAAAAAGATGGAAAAAAGTTTTCTCAAAGGAAATCAATTAAATTCTGCTCCAGAAAAAGAGAGAGATGCTGTTAGTGAGAAAGCAAAAATTCAGTTAGAAAGAAGAAGAAGAAGAAATCCTTTCCGTCAAGAAGAAGATAAAATCTTCCCTGGAACTCCATCCCACCCATCTTTCCATTTGCACCCACCATTACAACCTTCAAACCTTCACCAGGCCTTTATCAATTTCCCTGAGAAAATATAGGAGGTGCTTCAAAGTTCTTGGATTATTCATTTCATTATATTGATTGATGAGCAACCCTGTAGGGGTGGAAATCAAAGCATGAGTTTCAATTCCTGTCAGAATAAAAAGGGGGAGGGTACAAACAAACACAGCAGTTGTTTTGGGTGTTGCTCTGGTGATTACACAGATATGACCTCATTCCAATTCCCAAAGAGAGGCAGAGAGCTAAGAGATGAGCTGGAATGTCCAACTGGCAGAAACACTAAATTCTCTTATTTTACTTTTGAAAATATTATGAAATACATCAAAGACTTAAAATATTTTAAAGAATAATACCTATACCTAATGGTCTTATTAAACATTGATATTTTGTCACCATGCCTAGAATTCCAGCAATGGGAGTCTGAGGCAGGAGAATTACAAATTCCAGGCCAGCAACTCAGTGAGACTGTTTCAAAATTAAAAAATGGCTGAGAATGTTGCTCAGTGACCGAGCACCCACAAAAGAAAAAGAAAGAAAAGCTACAATGAATACCTTTGTACATATATCCTTGGGTGTGTGTGTTGAATTTTCTGTAGATTATAAACCAATAAGAGACATCCCAGGTAGAACTACTTGCACATCTCCTACTTCAGTAGATATTATCAAACTGCTCTCCAAAGAAGTTGTATTAACTAAGTTTCCTATCTCTAGTATATGAAAGTTTCTATTTATCCACGTTGTTTTTAATTTTTTAAGTTAAATACAGACAGTCCCTAAATTACAGTGATTCAACTTGTGACCTATTAGCTTCACAGTCATGCAAAAGTGATATACATTCAGTAGAAATCATACTTTAAAATTTGAATTTTGATCCTTTCCTGGCCTAGCAATATACAATATGCAGTGTAATACTCACTTGAGAGCTGGGCAGTAGGAGCAAGCCGTGCCTCCAGTCATTTCTGATCATAAAGGTGAACAACCAATATTCTACAATGTACTGTGTTGTTAAGCCTTTTGTTAGGTTAAGTGTGTTGAATGTATTGTTTACTTTAAATATTTTTAAACTTATTGATTGGGATGTAACTGATCATAAGTTGAGAAGCATCTGTATTTAACTCACTAATATAATGGGTATGATTTCTAGACACTTCATAGTTTTATTGAGATTGTTAGTATCATTATGGATTGCAGTTTTGAATGCCTATTCCTGGTATATAAGAGTTTAATTGAATTTTTATGTTGCTCTTATATCCACAAGCCATCAGTGAGTAACTCTTGTAGTTTATAGATTCTCTGAGATTTTCCATATAGTCAAATAGCTTAACTACAAATAAGATCTGTGCAGGTACCTCATGTAATTTTTGTACCTTCTATTCTTTTTCCCATTTATTGCACTGTCTAGGATTTCCAGTAGAATGTAGAGCAGAAGTGTCAATATAGTTTAAGGAAGTTTCATCATTAACATTCTGCAAGGTTTTTGATAGATATCTTTTGACAATTAGCATTTTTTCCTCCTATCCATAGCTAATAACAGTTCAGTTGTTTGTTTTCTTTGTGAACTAAAAATCCACTGCACACACTTCCATCTCGAAGTTTTTATCCATTATTCCCTAAAGTATCAGCATGGCTGGCTTCCTCATTTCCTTACCCTGCTATACTCAAATGTCACCTACAAAAGACATACTGTATATATACAGCAGCAATTCTCCCAACACCTACTCTGAAAGTCTCTTTTCCTCAATTGAATGAATATGAGAATGCAGGAATGTTTACCAAATGTGCTTGCTTTTCTCTGTATCTAAGTTGATTGTATTTTCCCCTTTTAATCGGTTTGTATAGACATAGATTTTCTGATATGAAGTCATTTGCGTTCTGGGGGTCAATTCATCTTGGCTAGAAGCAAAGTGGCAGGGGAAGAGAGAGATTGAGATTTATTTAGGATGTTTTAAACATCCATCTATGTTCATAAGTGAGGCTGATCTTTTTTTTCTTAAATGGCTTTATCATCAAGGATATAATAAGTTCATAAAATGAATAGCTTTTCCTCACTATTTTTCAAAAGATAGGGATTATAGGTTGAAGATTTGTTTAATTACTCTGTTAAAGAGAAAAAAATTGACTGGGACTTATGTCCTAGGATGAGGGCCCTGGGAAAAATGCTATGGAGTGAAACACTTTCTCCTAATGGGGTTCTGACTTTGTACTAAGGCAGGAATGGCCTATCTGGGGACTTCTGCTGGTATCTCACTGCTCACATGACTACCTCAGTTGCAAGGGAAGCTAAGGAGTCAAGCATTTTTAGCTTAGCACATTGCCTCCCTTCAGGGAGAATCAAGATTATGCTATTAAGGATGGAAAAAAGGCAATGGTGTTTGAACAGGCAGGCGGCAATGCTTTCTACAGTATTAGACATGCTGGGATGCTGAACCCTTTCAATCTATCCCTCATGTCTCTTAACTGAAATAGATCAACAAACAAATCTACACATGTATATATTCTGAATAAATGCACACACATTTTTTGTCTCTCTGGGTTATATTTTGAATGAATTTCACAATACTATCTTCAATTTACTAATTCAGTCTTCAATTTTTCTACAGATTAGGGGTTTTCTTTCTTCGATTTGATAAAGTACAGTGTATTCCCCCTGCATAAACAGATACGTTGAAGCACTACTTTCTAGACAGAATGTTACCTCATTTTGAAGTAACTGGAGATTCCTGGAGTGGGCAGTAATCTAGTCTGACTAGTATCCTTATAAAAATGGGAAGTTTGGGGATAGATACACACAGGGAAAATGCCATGTGAAGTCAAAGACAGTGATCAGAAAGATATGACTACACACCAGTGGAGGTCAAGATGGTCAGCCAAGCACCAGCATCAGCTAAGAGAGAGAGGCATAGAATAGATTTTCCCCACAGCCCTCAGGAGAAATCAATCCTGCTGATGTCTTGATTGCAGATGTCTAGTCTCCAGAGCTGTGAAACAATAACTTTCTACTGGTTAAGCCCCCCAGTTTGTTGTACTTTGTCATAGTAGCCCAGGCAAATCAACATTATTACCTGTTGTGTCTTGTTTGTCTTCAATGATATATATATTTTTTTATTTCCAAGATTTCTAACTGGTTCTTTCTCATATCTATATGTTCTTATTTTGCTTTTCCTTATTCTGTTTCATAATTTCTTGAGTTTTTCAATGGGATTAGTTCTTTGTTTTTTCTTTGAGCCTTCGAAATACATGTATTTTAGAGACTTTCCAGGATGTTCTATAAAATGACTTTCATTTATAATTAATTCATGTTATAAATAGTGATTTTCATTGACTTCTTATTGATTTTATTTCTTTGTGTGATTTAAAATTTTGATTTGCAGGCACATTTTAGGTAGCATACTTTTGTTTTGTTCCCATTGTGTCTGGCAGACTTCATTTACTTCTAGCCAGGCTCTGGGTCTTATAATTCCAGACCAATGATAATATAGAGATTTTTTTCCCCAAAAACCTATACACCAAACCAGCAGAGGCTTGATTTGATTCCTCATTATGAGACTATCTGTCCTCTTAGTACTTCGACAGCTGCTGTTTATACTTGAGCTCTAAGAGAGGTCAAGAAACTTTCTTGTGTATGTGTGTGTGTGTGTATTGGGGATTTGCTTTACCACTGGGCTATAGCCGTAGTCCTTTTTATCTGGTATTTGATACAGGGTCTTGTTAAGTTGCTTAGAGCCTATGTTACTGAGACTGACCTCAAACTTGTGAACCTCCTGCCTCAGCCTCCTGAGTCTCTAGGATTACAGTCATGGGCCACCACACCTGGCTAAAAACATTCTCTTTTTAAAGAGCTAGATACTAAGTAAATATTTTGGATTTTGCCAACCATACTATGTGTTTCACAACTATTCTTCTTTGTAGTACAAAAGCAGACAAAAAAATTACAATTTAAAAGAAGACAATATGTAAAAGAATGAATATAGCTAGGTTCCAATAAAACTTTATAAAAACAGGCAAAGAAGCTGGGGGTGTAGCTCAGTAGTAAAACTCTTACATAGCATGCTCAATGCCCTGAGTTCTATTCTGCAGCACCACAAAAACAAAAACAAAAGCAAAAACAGAAAAATATCTGGATTTGGCCTATTATTTCCACCACTCCTGCCCTAGGAGATAATTAAAGCCATTTTCCAAACAAAATTGCCTTAAATAAATCTAGGCCCTGGCTCTGGTTCCCTGTCTTTCTCAGAATATTTTTTATTTTATTTACTTATTTTGGTACCAGGGTTTGAACTCAAGGGCTTTTTACCATTAAGCCAGGTTCTCATCAAGTTGAATCAAATTCTTGTTGCTTAGTTTGAGACAGGGTCTCACTGAGTTGTTTAGGGCCTTGCTAAGTTGCTGAGGCTAGTCTTGAACTTATGATCCTCCCATTTCAGCCTCCCAGTCACCGGGACCATAGGCACGAGCCACCTGCCAAGCCATTTTATTTTCTTTATCTAGAGCATAGGAACTCTCAGATATCACTATCTGCTCCCAGGCCCAGAGCACAGACTTGTGGCGTCAGTTCCCCTCACTATTTTGCCATTTCTTAATGAAAAATTTTAATATTTTTCAGACATTGTTCTAGGCCCCAGAAATATAATGATGAATGGTACAAGTATGGTCTTTTTTCTCATGGAGCTTACAGTTTTGTGGGAAAGAGAGAGGGAGATGTTATATAAATATTCACTCATGGGTCTATAATTATAAATTAGACTAATGATCAAAAGCACAAAAAGGTTTTTATGAGCAAAATAATAGGGGAGGCCAACCAGAAAAGACTCTCTGAAGTTGGAGAATATCATGCTAAGTGAAGTAAGTCAATCCCCAAAACCACCAAATGTTCTCTCTGATTAAGTGGATGCTGATCCATAACAGAGGCTTGGGGAGGATTGGGAAAAATGGAGGAACTGTGATTGTGCAAAGGGGAGGGAGGGGTGGGAAGGAAACATGGGGGCAGGAAAGATGGTGGAATGAGATGGACATCATTACCCAAGGTATAAGCATGACTGCACATATGGTGCGACGCTACATCATGTACAACCAGAGACGTGAAAAGTGTGCTTCACTTCATTGTGTACAACGAATCAAAATGCCTTCTCCTCTCATATATACTTAATTAAAATTAATTAATTAGTAATTAATTTTTTAAAAAAACAACGGAGATTTCAAAAAAAAAGAAAAGAAAGAAAAATAAAAGACCTCTTGAGAAAATAAAAGAGATCTCAAGGATAGCAATGAGTTCTCCTTGAAATGAGTCTAGGGATTGTTTCAAGCAAAGAACATGCATGAAAGTCCCAAGTAGAAGAAAAAAAGAGTGTGAGTTCAAGCTCTGAATGAAAATCTGAAGAGGGCTGATGAGTCCACAGCAGTTGTCCAGTACTATAGCCATTGACCACATACAACTGTTTAAATCTAAATTTAATTAACAGAAATTAATAAAATTAAAATCTAATTCCTCAATTGCTCTAGATATGTTTCAAGTGCTCACCAACCACTGTGGCTACTATATTGGATAACACATACATAGAATATATTTCCACCATCCCAGAAAGTTCTATTAAACAGCAGGGCCAGAACATATGCAGAGATACATAAAATATTTAAAATAATGCTTATATGGAATTTTCATAAAAGATTTGTACATACATGAAAGGTTTGTAAAATAAGACTATATCAACCAGGAAATAGAATGATTTCAAATATATTTTAAAAATTAATGTGCAGAGACTTATGATTTTAGCCTCAACATGTAAAGAGCTTGGATGACTTTTTTCCCATACATACAATAAGAAAAAAAATCTGAGCAAACTGAAAAATCAACTTCTCTCATACCTATCAGAGAATTGAGGTTTCTGGGCATACCATCTCCTAGAAATCTGGTGATATGGGGAAATACAGAAAAGTCAAAGTTGTTATCAGCTTACTAAGGGCAAAAATTGTTGGAGCCATAAACTTGTGGGAACTTTTAAGTGGTACTTTTAACAAATTGCTGGAGGCTATGCATGAACTAATATAAAAATGAGAAACTCTCAGGAGTCTTGGTATTGGGAGGGCCCCCAAACCAGCTCATCATAGGGAAGAGTCAGAAAAATTACCCTCTGGGGAGAGGAAATACAATCATTTTGAAATACACCAAGTATTCTTCAAAGCAAAGGTCTACATTGCAAGGAGAAAGACTTTTATCAGAATCTTGTATCAACTTAGGGAAAGAACCATTAGCCAAATCCAATCATCTCTCGCCTTCTTGCCTCATGCAAGACCGGTGTGGGGGTAAATGTTAAAAAACCAAGAAACACTTGTGAAGACACAGTTCAGGAACATAGTCACACTGAAAGACTAAGATTCAATGATCACCTTATAGAATACTTCACCTCCCACACACTGAGCCACCATATCAGCAGGGCTCTGATATAATTATTATGCATTGCAGCTAGAAGAGCTGCAAGGTGCAGATTTTACTTAAGATGGAAATCTAAAGAAAGCCCAAAACAATAGAGGGAGAAAATACAAAGACACGTAGAGGAATTGGAAGTCTTCAACAGCTATAGTTATCACCAACATTAAACTCAGCCCAGCTCCTAACCAGGTTAGCATACAAACACATACTAAAGGCTTATTGTTCTTATTACCTGATATATCATGTCCAGCCCTCAACAAAAAGTTACAAAGCATACTCTATTGCAAGAAAACTCTAGAGACTATCAAGCACTTGCTTTTGGAATTACCAGAAGGAGAATTTAAAATAACTATAATAAATGTTATAAGTTTTAATAGAAGCAAGGGACAGGATGCAAGAACAGATGAGTAATGTAAGCAGAGAACTGGAAATTTATAGAATGAAAAGTAAAGGCTAAAAATCAAAAGCACCATAACATAAATGGAGAATGCATTTGATAGGCTTATCAGTCTTTCGAATCAGTGCGATTAGATATATGCAATAGGAATTCCAAACTATAACACAAGAAGAAAAGAAAACACAATAGTCAAGAGCTATGCAACAATTTCAAAGGTGTAGCTATAAGTCACTGGAGTACCAGAAGCAAGAGAAACTGAAAAAAAAGAGCAGAAATATTTGAAATAATAATTGCTAAGAATTTTCCAAAATTAGTAATAGAAGTCAAATGAGAGATTGAAGACATTCAGAGAACACAAAGAAGTACAAATATCTATATCTATCTGGTTATCTATATAAATATAAAAAAATCTAAATTTAGGCACACTATATTTAAACAGAAGAAAACCAAAGACTAAGAGGAGTAAAAATCTTGAAAGGAGCCACAGGGTAAAAAAACAAAACAAAAAAAAAAAAAACCACCTTACCTATCAGGAATGAGGATAAGAATTAGAACAAATACCTCTTCAGAAATTAAGCAAATAAAAAGAGTAAAGTGAGGGACTGGGGTTGTGGCTCAGAGGTAGAGTGTTCACCTAGCATGTGTGAGGCATTGGGTTCGATTCTCAACACCACATAAAGTAAAATAAAGATATTGTGTCCTCCTATAATTTTTTTAAATAGAGTAAAGTGAAACATTTAAAGTGTCAAAAGAAAAACACTCACCCTTATCCTAATTAAATATTTATGGTTAATAAGCAACCCCCCAAAATCAAAAGTAAAATGATATCAAAGAATGTGATCAGAGTTGATGGCTACATCACAGAGAAAAATCATCTCAAGTGATATTAAAACACAGTAATTTGTAGATCTCCAAGATGGGCACATCTCCAAGAAAAAGAAAGAATAATAAACCTTTCAAGTATTATAAGACATTGCACTGTTACTCATAATATTGACCTTGTTTGAATTCAGTGACATATGTATGTGGGTATGGATGAAGCAAAACACTTAAATCTATATTTGATTTTGAATTTATTTTGAGAATTGAAACTCAGGCTTCATGGATGCTAAGCAAGCTTTCTACCACTGAAGCTATATCGCCAACCCATGTATTTTCTTTTTGAAAAGTACGTTTTTCTTTGCTCTGTTTATTGAAAAAACTTGGAAGCAATGACCATAAGTTTAGCAAACCAGATTATGACTTCTAAAAAGCATTTCCCAATAAAGGGGATTGGAATTTTTTAGGAAAATGGTTAATTCCCTATTAGAGATAGGAAATGTAAAATGTGATCTTGGAACATCTAATTATTCCAGAAAGAAAGGGAAAAAAGAGAAAGAAATAGAAAGAAAGAAAGACAACGGATGGCATCAAAAGAATTTGAAAGTCAACAGGATAACTGGAATGGTTTTGGAAACACAAAAAACAACTTAAAATGCTTAAGTATAATACTTAAAATATATTTCAAAAAAAATCCTTGTTTACTTTTGTAGGAGAACTGGTGAATACAAGTAAAGAATCAAGCATTTATTCTGTATAATTTGAATCTCTGTATAAGCAAATAATTAATGATGTAAAAGTTTTCTTTACAGAAACATTCCTATTAATAAATGCAGAAAGTATGATATACCATCATCTAGAATCCCCATCACAGTCATTTCAGGCTGCTGTAACAGAATATCAAGGATTTAGTGGCTTTTCCAATACCTATATATATTTCACTGAGTGAACATATATATATATCACTTGGTTCTGAAGGCAAGGAAGTCCAAAATCAAGGAGAGTGCAAATTCAGTGTCTGATGACACCCTCTTCCCTGTGTGCTGACAGTCACCTGCTTGCTGTATCCTCCCATGGTTGAGAGGAGGAGGGCAAGAACATTCAGTACATAGCATGCCTTAATGAAGTAGAGGACATGGGAAATAATCATTAATGGCTGCTAAAACTGTTAGCTGAAAAACTTTTGGAGGATGGGGGGTTAGTTCAGTGGTTGAGCACTTGTCTAGCATGTGTGAAGCCCTGGGTTCAATCACAGTACTCTTAAAGAGAAGAAGGAGGAGGAGGAGAAGGAGAAGGAGGAGCTGCCAGGATACCTGACCTGCATGAATCAGGATGAATAATTGGACCACGGATTAATCAGCACAAAATAGGAGCCAACCATTTTGTGCCTCCACGTATGAAATAGTTTTGCCAAAAAAAAAAAAAATCAAACCTAAACCTGATCAATCCTTTAGATCATCACTATCTAACAGAAATACAAAGCAAACCACACATGTAATTTTAGATTTTCTACTAGCCACATTAAGAAGTAAAGATAAACAGACAAAATAATTTTAATAACATTTTATGTAGCCTAATATATAAAAATCATTGGGATTATCATTGAAACATGTAATCAAAGTAAAAACAATGTTTTTATTCTTTTGTAGTGAGAGTTTAAAATATGCTATATATCTTACATTTTTGGCATATCACAATTCAGACTAGCCATACTTCAAGCATTGACCAGATGCTGATTCAAATAAACAATAGAAAAAAAACTTGTGAGATAATAAAGGAAATATAAATACTATCTAGGTATTTGGTTATACTAAGGTCTCATTTTTCATTTTTAAGTGGAATAAAGTGTTACGTTCAAGTTTTTTGTAAAAGGAGCCCTTATCCTTCTGAGATACTTGTTGTGATATTTATGAATTAAATTATAAAGCGTTTGGTATTTGCTTCAGAGTAATCCAGTGGTGGCAGTAGGAGAGTGGATGAGAATCTTGAAGATATAAGACTGGCTATGAGCTGATGGGTTGACACTAAGAAAATGGCACCTGCTTGCTGGTTCGTGTTACAGTCAAAAACAGAGAGGGCCTTTTTCATTGAACCCACTGCAAATGAGATAATGGAATTAGGATTAGCTATTACTACTGTCAGTCCCTTCTGGCTTCATGGTAGGTCAGAATGCTTTCCCTGCCTTTGAAGCAAACTCGCAGCTCTGGGCAATGTCTCTGCCACCCGACATTACTCCCACTGATGAAGAAATAAAAAAAAAAAAAAAAGATGGTGGATTAAAATCTGCTCAGATATGTGGAAAAACATAATAATAAAGAAGGTTCAGCTGCTCTCAGGGAAGGCAAAAATGTTTCCAAACCAATTTGAGTCAGAGTATTTCTGCAGAAGCTAGCTTGCTGGAGAAGTACTAGCCCAAATATGAGACTTCCAAAGAGGTTAAAACAGAATGGGAAGACTGGAGCTATTAGGGTCAGTTAACTATTCACTTGTGCAATTTTTTTTTCTGGTTCTAAACTTGGAGGTCCAGGTTTTGTTTCATCAAACAGATATTGTTCCTTTGTTTTGTATCATTCACATACCAGTCAGCCAGCAAATTGTGAATAACAGAACAAATGACAGAAGGCTAGTGAGAGGCAACATGGCATTGTGGAAAGAGCACAGTCAAAATCTGGGATGAATTCTCAGGCCATTTTATTACTGGCCTGAAATAAAAAATTCTGCACATCTTTTATTAAATTAGCAAGTCAACTATTTTCACTCTTCTCCCCATAAGATTCTTATTCATCAACCTGAATGCTCTTATTTAGGTCAAAAAACATGTCGAGAAAGACTTTCCATGTTACTTTGTATATCCCATTAGCAAAGTCATTATCGTGCTATTTTTCAGTGAAATGTTTATTACTTCCACCAAGCTGTGATTTCAAAAGCAAAGCAAGGACCCTGACATTTTCTTTTCTTTCCTCCCTCTCTCTCTCTCTCTCTCTCTCTCTCTCTGGACAGTGATTCTGGGTAAGCACTTTACTACTAAGTTTCCACCATTCAAAATATGTGTCACATAGTAAAAAGCAATGAATGTTTGTGGAATGAAGAGTCATCCACTCAACAAATATTATTAAGAAGATTAACAGTACGAAATGGAAACTCTTTTAAGTCCTTTGACCACCAAATGAATACTCAAAATGCAGCTTCTTAGCTGATATCTTGTCATTGACTTCAAAATCACACAAACCCTCCCCCAACCCAATAACTTACTTTACAGTCACTCTTAACCCATAGAAAAGAAAGTTTATAACCAGAATTACTTAGTTTGACCTCCTAATGAGACATGGATTTATTTTTGTTTGGTTTTGATTTTGGTGCTGAGATTAAACCCAGGGCCTCTCGCATACAAAGTATACATTCTCAGCCACAACCCCCAGCCTCAGATGTGGATTTAAATGAATTTTTGCTGTTTTCTGAAATTTAAAGCATACAGACAATGCTCTCATGAATATTCAGCTGAATGTTCTACCCAGTCTGACACCTTTTTTGTTTTGTTTTGTTTTGTTTTGTTTTGTTTTGTTTTGGTACTAGGAATTAAACCCAGAGGTGCTTGACCATTCCACTCCATTCTGAGTCCTTTTTATTTTTGAGACAGGGTCTAAGTTGCTGAGGCTGCCCTTGAACTTGTAATCATTTTTCCCCAGCCTCCCAAATTGCTGTGATTACAGGCATGTGTGCTATACCTGTCCCAGTTGGAACTCTTTTCCTGAAATTTATTTTCAAAAGTTGCTCCAAAAATGTTTTGAGTAAAGTAGTATCATTAGAAAAGATCTGTATCCCCATAACTATTTTCCTAGATATCAAGATTAAATCACCTTCTTCAAAATTGTTTTTTTTTTTTAATCAGTGACTTGACTTTGAAAACACATGATAAGAGTAGGTAGGTTGTACTGTTTTTCTATCCATCACAGTGACTTGTCCTGGTGCCAAGTAGCAGTGAATAAGAGGAAGTTGAGGACAGAAATAAGAGTACAGCCTCTGGAACCAGATATTCCTGACATCAAATTAAGAATAAACAGTTGTTTGTTCTAACCCTGTTTCCTCAATTACAGAATGTAAACTTTTGGGAGGGCTATAGATTTGTTTCAAACTTTAAAATGAAAAACACTACAACAGAATTAGTGTGAGCTGATCTGCAAGCCAGGTAAGAAGTAAACTCACACTCATTAATCTGGCTGCAGTTCTATTCCTTAGTAACAGATAATGAATAGTAAACACTCACACTTATTTTTAAATTTCTTTATCTATAGATATTGTCATCTAGTGGTTTTCCACTTTCTCTCATCTCTCAGGACAAGTTATTTTGTGGTTGGGATATGATTCGGTAGACTACCTGAGCAAAATTTGGGAGCAACAGTTGAAAATTCTACCCTATGTAAAATATATATGTAACTTTAGAGTTTGCTCCTGGTCTGTAAATTCTGAGAAGGTAGGTGCTCCCTACAAGGCATTTGTCATTCAACTCCAGGTGTCTAGAGAGCAACCAACCCTTAGTTGGAAATGGATAAATTTTTCAACTGAGTGAATGAACAAATGCCATTTATCAGAGAGCATCAGGATGAGGAAGATGCACATAACAGCAATAACAGCAATATCCCTGTGGCCAAGATATGAAAAAGTCCCTGTTCAAGATGTTGATTTTGACATGCTGATTGGCTGGAAGATGTTCAAGACCATCAAGGACCTATAAAAAAATATAATTATTAGATGGAGCTTTGGAAGATGAACATCAATGCTCACTCCTCCCTTTTCCTGATAAAAACCAGAAACATTAAAATTATATAGAGGTATATTTGGGAGGAGTATATGCTAGGGAGGAGTTTATAAATGGCATAATACATGGAAAAGTTTTGTTCGATATGATCTTAGTCTGAGACATTTGGGGGAGATACTGGGGATTAACCCAGGGGCATTTTACCACTGAGCCACATCCCCAGCGCTTTTTATTTGTTTATTTTTTAAATTTTAAACAGGGTTTCACTGTTTCTTAGCACCTCACTATATCACTGAGCCTAGCCTTGAACTTGGGATCCTACTGCCTCAGCCCCCCAAATCACTGAATTACAGGAGGCATCCACCACCATGCCTGACTTGAGTCATCTTTTGCCAAATCCCATGAATTCATAAAAAGGAGGCAAATGAAATCACCTAAAATGTATCTATAGGCAGAATGGCCTCTGTATTCAAGAATCACTATCACCCCAGCAGGCGGAGAAGTTATGTGAATCCCAAAGTAACAATAATCACGTTTGTAAAGCACCTGGTATGTGACATAGGAGCTACGTTGAAGTACCCGGGCTGCATAAAGGCAGAATAAGAGTCAAACATGCAGAAGACTGAGGTGGAAAAAGAAGCTGGCCTTGCCTCTCCTTTCCCCTTGGACCTTAAGTTAGTCACACTCTGTTTGGGCCAAATTCCACCTAGAACGATGATGGGGTTGGTTAGATGTTTAGTACCATCCTTCCGGCTCTAAATTCATATTTTCTGTGTCACCAAAAAAGCCCATTTCTGACACTAAGTTATTTCCCCCCCTTTCTACAATTTAAATGTCCTTTTCATGTTTTATTTGTAAATGCATGTGCCTTAACCAAAACAAAATCACCATTTCTGGGTCATTCATAAGCCCTCTCATCATTAAAATGCAATGTGGATTTCTGAAACTTAAAAGAGAAAAGGAAACAGTTTCTAAGCCATCCTGACCTACTAGTCTTATGGTACCAGGGCCATCATGGGTGGCCAAAGCACAACCTTAGAACAAGAACAGATGATCACACAGAAAAGTATGCACCACTTGGCGGGCGTAGGCCTCCACCTACTCTGTCCTTTACTCTTTAAGGAGAACAGATGTTCTGCATAAGAAAAACACAATTTAGGGAAGTCAGGGAATGAAATGGTAAAATTCTGGGCTTTTGAGTCAAAATACTGAGTTCAAATTCTGGATCCTGTTTCCTTAGGTAAGTCATTGAACCTCCTGGAGCCTCAGTTTCTCTTCTGTAAATTGGAGAAGATGATATTAACCTCAGAGGGTTGTCTTGAGCAATTAAGTAGGTAATAGGCTAAAGCACAAGAAAGTATAGAAGAAATTATTATGAAAATATTAATAGGACAAGCTATGTGTTAAAAATGAAGGAGCATATTATAGGCCTAGTTACATATTCTTCCTTTATTTCATTGGACAAGTATATTGAAGTTGGGAGAATATTGGAGGTAGGGAGCTGGCATGAAGAATATTGAATAGTTTTTCCTCCCACTTTGATAGTCTGCTTGGGGAATAAGGCACACAGAATTGAAGCCATGAGCAAACCAAATGACCAGAGCCTTGGTTGCTAATGCCTTTGTGAACAGGAGAATTCAAAGAGACTAGTCCTAAGAGTCTAGACTTCTAGAAAAGCAAGTCTTTATAAAGATTTGGTTCTTGGGCTGGATGTTGAAGAATGGGTAGGATTAGGATACAACTACTGTGAAAAAGGAGAAAAGCCCACAGCAACTGAATGGGGTCAGATGATGGCAGGCCAAGAAATTCAGGCTCTCAGCTGTTCTTTGTCTGGATGGCATTAGGGAGCCATTGAAGGTTTTTAGTAAGGGAACTTGTGAAAGCTTAGCCTAGTTATGGTGAATAGTACAAGAGGAAGAGAATGGAGTTAGAGAAGATAAGGATATGAGGGCAGGACGGGTAGTAATCTTCCGCAAATCATGCTTTAACTGCTTCCTCTGAACCAGTCACCAAGTCTTAGTGATCTTTTCTTTCAATATCTTGCATCCAGTCCTTCTATGTATGATAGTATTCATCCACAGAATAACTTCCAGCTGCATTTGACTGGAAGAGAGGCACCACTGACACAGGCCAAGTTGAAGTGGAGAGCTAGTTTGATTGAAGAAAGATGGTAAATTTGATTTTTGACATATTGGGTTAGTGGTAATGACCGAATGTTCACGTGGAAAAGTAAAGTAGAACTGATTTTTCTGTGTGACTGGAAGGGATTTTCTACAAAAAACAACATGGAAATGGAGAGTTTAACCAAAATCAGATACAGGATAAAAAAGAAAGAAACTAAACATACTGTCACTCTCTTCTCTTTTGATGTGTAATTACTATGTGGAAACTGAGCATATTTGCATTGTTTGTGTTTTCTTTAGCTGGCATTATGGAGAAGAAATAAATGGAATTGTGATGGAAATGTTATTTAAGTTTGTTGAACTAAAATAAAAATAAATGAGGAGGGAATGGAAAATGCTGGAAAATGTGAGTAAATATTTTAGCTTTGGGGGGATGTGATTTGAAAAACTTGTATCTATCATGTGATTAGATTCTGTGAAAGGATTTATGACCAACATAAATGACGCTGGGAGACTTCTAAGGCAAGATTTTAACTATTTGGAAGGAAAACAGATCCTCAGAGGGGAGACCACCTTTCCATCTGTCCATAAAAATGAAAGGAAACCCTCATAGATGACCGAGCTTGCAACATTCAGTTGTAAAGGCTAACCTTTCTTAAATTTCTTCACAGAGGTGTCCTGAAGATGCTTACCTTGTTTCTCAATTATTGGGGTATCCTTCAACCCCTCACCTTCTGGTTTCTCTCCCCTTGTTTTATCTCTTCCTCTTGTGCTTTTTTTGATAGCAACTATAAAGCAGTTGTTATGAAATGTCTATAAAACTTTTATTTGAAGCAGAGATGATTATGTGATTTGGGAGGAAAGGAGAAAAGAACTAAATAAAAGGAAGTGACTCTAAGCTGTTAAGAAAGAGACCATTATAGCAACATCTTGATTTTGTTAAGAGACAAGCTGAAGCTATCCAGAGCAGGCAGGGAACTAGGTGATAATAAGAGAAAATGTGTCTCATAGACAAAGGCACAGACAGCAGGGGAGAAGAGTTGAGGGAGAGAGGCTAACGCTAGGAAGAGAGTGCAGAGAGGATGGCTAATCTCTCTGAATCACACTGGGGGGAGCACAGGCTGTTTGAACTCCTTGGCAACTTCAGCCTGATCTCAGAGTGGATTGTGATGAATGCGAACAAAAGAAAAGATCACCCTGAGTTCCTCTTGTTAGAGCAGGAGAAATTGTTTTGAGGTCAGCACTAAAAGATGGTGGAAAGTGGAAGTGAGTAACAGGAAAAAATAAATAAATAAATAAATAACATGTCAAGTCACTGGGAGCTTGCCTAGCAAAAGTGAGATAAAACCACCACTGACAAGACAGTCATCCTGGGTCTACCATATACTGCTGTGCAAGTCACTGCCAACCAGTGCTCAGCTGGCTAAAATCTGAAGATAATGCCTCAACTATCCTGAGGATATTTATTCACTTGATAGTCATTGAGATCTCACTGTGCCAGCCAGGATGAATGCTGGATGGTGTATTAGGAGCCCTCTGTCCTTGGACCAGCTGGTTTTATGAGACTAGAGAGGATCAGTGGAAAGTGAATCTGGGAATTTGATACTGACCCTGGAAGAACATAGGCCCAACAGAAAATAGGAGTGAGAAGTAGGAGAACCAACACAATTACTAAAAAGGAATGTGTGTATGTTTCAAGTCCTTGTTATGAATTAACTGATTGCATCACCCCCAAATTCATATGTTGAAATCCTAACCCCTAATTTCATAATATTAAAAGGTATAAGATTTGAAATAAATTTGAGTTCTTGAGAGTAAAGCCCTCATGGATGGGATTAGTTCTATTATAAAAGAAACTTTAGGAATGTTCCAGCCCTCTTTTTACCATATGGGGATATCCAAGAACACAGCAGTTTGCAAGCTCATCAGGACCTAACCATGTTGGTACTCTGATCTTAAGACTTCCAGACTCCAGAGCTATAATTAATAAATTTGTTGCTTGTAAGACCCCATCTGCAGTATTTTGTTATAGCACCCTAAGCAAACTAAGACCCTTCCCAAAGAGAAAGGACACAACTAATTACTAGTCCTTTTTTCTTTAAGCCTAAAATTTCTCATCCATAAAATAGAAAGTGAACAGGATGAAGCATACCTTCCTTCTGGCAAAGTTAGAATGGTTCCAGGAGTTACCTGGGGATCATGAAGTAGAAATGAGACAACATAGAGCTCTCTTAATGTGAGAATCTGTACAGTTACATCGGCTAGGAATTATCAGTATATTTTCTGCATATTGTGATCAGTTGAGAAAATTTTAACTGCTAAAGATAACAAAGCCTTTCCTCCAGATTTTAAGCCAGAAGTTAAAAACTAAGCACCCCCATGTTTGTTTGGCTAATAGAGTATTTTTAAAAATTGATGCAGCATTTGAAAATTGTGAGAACCCAGATTTTTGGCTTCTCTTGGAAAGGCTGGAGTTTTTGACTGTAGCAGACCCACAGCAGCAATTAGCTAGAAGTGGGTAGCAGCTGTCCTGTTTAGATGGCGACACCTGCTCTCTGGTTTGATCATCTCTACCACTCACATTAGGGTGACCATATAACTTGTCCAAACTGTGCACTTTTGAGAGAAAAAGGATGTGGGGATGCCATAAGTGATTATACCTGGACCACAGGCATAAACCAGCGTTGTTGAGCAATGAGGATATATGATCACCTTGTCAATTTGTTTACACTGTTGTTGCTCATTGCTATTTGGGATTTGGGGGTCACAACTGGGAATCTCACAAGAAAGGAAAGCGTGTAAAATGAGGAACAACACAAAGGTTGAAAAACAAGCAGATTTTTAAAAGAATATTAAAACGAATCCCAATTACACCAAACCTTTAGGTGAAGGGAAAGCCTTCCTGGGGGCTGGCTCAGCATGTAAGTTTGACCTTCCAGGCTTCCTGCCCTACACAGCACTGTCAGTTTTAATAAGCTGTAAGCCCTTAGCTACAAGCAAGACTAATCAAACTGCAGAGAGCAGGCTATTCCTAATCAGAAAGGTACAGGCTAATCATTTAACTGTGGTGTCTCAGTAAGCTTTCTCCAAGCTGCTTCTCCAGAAAAAACATCCCTGATAAGATAACTGCTTTACCCTCCAGCCTTGACCCTCTGATGGTCTTGAAAATTTTTATTAAAATGCTCTAATTATATAAGAATTTGGCTTTAAATTGTTTTAGAAAAATATTTCCCCTAAATCCCAGCAATAAAATATTTCTCCTTCAAGATATATGGGAAATCGCAGACTTCCATTACTGGAGATCATTTGAACTAATGAAAGCCCCCAAACACTTTAGGGTGCAATTAGTTCCAAACTTGGATGAGGAGTGGGGGACATAACATGGCAACCCCTACTGAGCACTATAGGTGCCAGCATGGTAACATGGACTACACTTGCTAGTATGTGCTATTCCTCATTGGATTATTCCTCTCTATTCAATCCTAACCCTAACCCTAACCCTTCAACCTAGGAGCAAGTCAAAACAAGAATCTATTTAGTGCAATGGTCAACTGTTGAGTTTTACTCAGATGGAGCTACAATATAAACTGGGAGCTGAGTAGTAACAGGCCTTCAGGCAAATTACTCAACTTTCCTAAAATTTCTGGTAGATCATCAGGAAGGCTACTCTACCTTCCTGAAACTCAAGTTTTAACCTCAATATAGTAATACCAGTACCTCATAGTGAGGCTTTAAAGGTGAGATTCACATGGAATGCATTTACTAAGTTGCTTGGTACAATAAAATCTCCCAAGATTGTGATAGTTATTTTTTTAAAATTATGTACTATCATGGTCTTATGGCCTCTGATTATATAGAGATAAGGAAATCTTCAAAACACATATCATTTAATAATAGTTCCTCTTTGGATTCTGCATTTAGCATGAAAGTTCTTAAAGCAATGGATACAGATGGAATAGAGAAAAAATATTTTTCCAGTGAGAAATCTCTAGAACATTTCTGGTGCCATGGAAATTTAATATTTTGTCTTAATAGACTCACTACCACTTACAGAAAGCAATACACAGTGAATTTTTTAAATTAAAAATGTTTATTAGATATTGCCTTTAATAGATTTACTACATTAAAGGACAGAAACTTTTTTTGAAATGTGCTAATAAGAAAAAGACCCAGGAAACTGAATAATGTTGAACAGAATTTTCAGTATTTTGGACATAAATAAAACTCATAACTTTTATATGGACTCTGGGATATTTACTGATAATCCTTCAACAATGGGTTTGGCATTGAACAAGAAATATGAACACATAAATAAGTATAATACAATAGTTCCAAAAGAATTAGATCCTTGAGAACAGAAACTGTGTCCATAAGTGTCCTTTGCCATTCACCAAGAAGTTAAATCACTAAAAAGAAAACATATAGATGGGTTCCCAACACATAAAAATACAAGAAACACATAATAACTACAAACAACATTCAATAATGCCCACTAAAATTTAAAAACCAGAAAAGCATAAGAGGGTAAAACAATGCATTTGTTACCAAAAAAGTCTTTTTGGTTTGGTTATTGTTATTTTACAAAAATGACTATATACGTGTATTTGTATTCCTTATAAAAATTGACAAATATAGAAAAGCACAAAATAAAATAAAAATAACCAGTCATATCATCAACAAAAATATTACTCCTCTTCTGGCAAGAACAAAATCATACAATCAGAGAGGATCAAGGAAGGACCCCCCCAGGATCTCTGATGCTAATTCACCAACAACCCCAAAATTGATAGGCAGAACTTCATTTTAGTGCTAAATATCTATTCTATTGCCTGTCTCCTGGTACTGCTGTATTTTTTTTAAAAATCAGGTCAATAGTGATGAATAAGCAAGGATGAAAAGTATGTTTAGTACTCTAATCTAAAACTTTGTTTCTCAAGAAAAAAAAAAATGTTTTCTTGGACATCATGCAAGTGTTCTGACCCTGAACTGTATCCCCAGCTTTTTTTCACTTTTAATTTTGAAACAGGGTCTTACTAAGTTGCCCAGGCTGGTCTCTAACTTGGAATCTTCCTGCTTTCAGTCTTCTGAGTAGCTAAGATTATAGATGGGCTTGGCATTGAACAAGAAGTATGAACAGATAGATGTACACTACCATGCCTGGTTGTTCCTCAAATTTTAAAGCTAGAAGAATCTTAGAAGCTCATATCCACTATGCCTGTCCCTGTTTATTCATGAGGTAACAGGCACAGAGGCCTAACTCGTTTTCCTAGGCAACACAGCTAAGTAGGACTAAAACTGATCTTCTAATTGCCCACCAGGCTTCATTCAAGGGGACAAACTAGAAATGAATCTCCACAAGTGACAGGACTATAGTCATTTCATGAATAGGATGTTGATGAACCTGAGGGGTGGAGTATAGTGGATCTGTATGACCAGTCGAAAGCAGCTAGGTACACTTTTGGATCCTACGAGTAAGAACAGTGGTTCTAGGAAGACAAATAGACCCACTGGCCAAATGAAGAAGAATGACTTGGGTCAAAGTTCATAGGAGCATTGGTTAAACCCCATGTTCCAGGGCAGAGGCAAACATGGTTAAGTCACAAGAGCCCTTTTAGAGGGACTGTATTACCACGGCAGCATGGAAGATAAAAGTATCCAAAAGAGCTCCCCAACTATGAGGATCAAAATTAAGAAAACCTCAGTCAACAGTCATGTGTCCACAGAGGTTATGCTACTCATGCACAGTCATCTCCATCTCAGTGTTCCCAGAATCTCATCCTCCTCTTCGAGGGTATCTTCTCACCTCTGGTTTTTTACTAAATGAGTCTCTACCTACTAATAGAATTGGCCTAGAAATTTTACAGATGATGGTTCAATCCTTTTGGATCAATCTAGGCCATTTAAGTCTTTAGAAGACATCTTTTCACCCTCATGTGGGCAGTTTGGGACAGACATTCTTTATTTTGACAGATTTTATTCCAAATTTAAATGCTTCAAGCTATGACTGATTCTTCTTTTCTTCTTTCCATGTTATAACAGTGATACAAGCTCAGTGCAGAGGCAGATTTGTATTGCCAATTCTTAACATGCTTGCCTGTGGATGAGTTCTTTCAACTGTGCCAGTCTGTCACTTTTTAGTGCTTCCCGGATGGATTGGAAAAATCCAAAGTAGTGTTCAAAATTGTGTGTCATTAGCAGGACCCCAGCCAGCAGCTCATTGGTCACCAGTAGATGGTGGATGTATGCACGAGTGTGATTTTTACAGGAATAACAGGAACACCCTCTTACCAGTGGATTAAAGTCCTCTTGATACCTGCAAAAGGAAGCCACAGTGACATTCTAGAAAGTGAAGAATATAAGAAAGCCACAACCTAGACTATCTGTTTTGCTGGTAAAGTTACCAATCGTTAATAACAAGCCTGGCAAATGTTTAGTGCTAGGCACCTCCATAAGATGGCAATGTGGATAAAAGTTAGCAAAGAATGCGATGAATCATGGAGACTAGGGAGTTTTCCTCTAATGGATGCAATCTTCAAGGCTGGTGGCTAAAAAATCCACATGGTCACTCATGTTGAGCACTGAAAAGGCACACAAGGTTAGGAAATGCTGGTCTGACACTTCTCATTGAAATACATGGCATAACTTTCTACTTCCATAGCTGTTGTAGTTTATAAAGCATTTTCACACACACTGTCTTATTTAATCTGCATCTACTCTTTGAGATAGCTGTTTTTATGGGGTTTACAGGACTCTGGGCCTACCCAGAGTGAATTCTGGCTACAACTCACTTGGGAAAGTCACTTAACATCTATCTGTGCCTTTGTTTCTCATCCATGAACCAAAGGTATTCCACCTCACTGAGTTGTTGAGAGGATTAAATGAGTTAAGAGAGCTGAAAGGGCTTGAACTCTGCTAGGCGCATACTAAGTACTATACAGTACTATACTAAGTACTATACAGTACTAAGTATACTAAGTACACACTATAGAACTATATACACTGTACTATATAGTACTGTACTATAGTATACAGTAAAGTATAGAATTCTGCTGGGCGCATATTAAGTACTATACAGTACTATACTAAGTACTATGCAGTACTATACCTTTTATCAGCTATTAAAGAGAAGCTAAGTGACTTAACCAATGTCTTATATTTAAAAGCAGTGCTAGAATTTGTCTCCAAGTCTCCAAAACTTAAAGTCTAGCACTGATAATAAGCATACTATAATTCCCAATTACATCTACAAAAAAAAAAAAAAGAGGAAATTTTAGTAGTACTGTAACCATTTATATTTTAAAATACAAAAATATTTTAAACAGAAATTAATCTCCTTGGGTATTTTACGTAAAGTTAAATGAGTTAGATTTTACTATTTCAGACCTACATCAAGAAGCCCCAATAAAATATAAATAGAAACTAAGATTTTCATGTTCTTTCATAAATTCCCAAGTCTCTACTATTACTAGACTGACATAAGTAAGTCAGAATCCCTAGAATGTCCCTTCACAGAAACCAACAAATCCTCATCCTGAAGGGAATGCACCAAACTCACAGAAACACCCCTCTCTGGTACTGAGGATTATCACTTTTGATCAAATGTGGAGTTACAGTGTATCTTAGTTCATTCTTTATTGAGGCAAATGTTTTATTTAAGATTTATAACTTCACATAACCAAGACAACTTGAGTTCCTTACAAGTTATAAACTTTGTTTTATCTTGAAATCCAATTTCACTCCATTATTATTTAAAGTACTTGGAAGGAATAAAAGACACCAAACAAATGGATTTGGTCTAATCTTTTGACAGCTTTTCTAAAGCAATTGTTATCTAGCCTCAATTTTTTGACAAGATAAAGTACACAAATTCATCTGCAGAAAAAAGTTTTTCTGGAACCAAATTTGAGAAGGCCTAAGTAATATCCAACTATAAGTATTTTATGAAGTCATAAACTGAAAAAGGAACAGTTACATAAACTTTTAAAACAGATGAAAATTAAAAAGTTAGAAATCAAAATTCAAACTTCAAAAAATTTTTACCTTTTTTCCTTCAGATTAATTTCAAATGATGTCATTTCTTGATTGCAATCAGTTGTTTTAATTTTCTCTATTTGATCCACAGATTTGATTTCTTCTTGTGTCCCATTCTGTTGTAATACTGAAGGACAAACCAACAGAAAGTCTTGAATGAAGATTAGATAGAGTAGTCATTGGAAGAATTTTATTTTAGTTATTATTTCATGCCCTTTGACCCTATAATTCCACTCTTGAAATTTATCCTAAGGAAATCACACAAGAAAGAAAAATAGCAGTATACTCCCAGATGATTACTGACCTATTATCTTCCATATCAAAACAATTTGAGATATTCAATGTCTAAGCAAACTATGGTTTTAGGTATGTAACATATAACCCTACTATCAAAGAATGATTTTAACTAACATTTAATGTGTATGTATGTGCTGGGGTTATTCCTTATCCTCATCTCAAGTGTACACGCAAATAAAAACAGGGCTTTGTAGTGGTCTATATTTCAAGTAGATTATACAATATTAATTGGCAAAAACTTTAATGTACAACATACTTACACAAACACTACAAATATGATTAATAAAACTATTTCAGTTTTCCTAATCATGAAGGAATGTGGCTTTCTCTAGCCAAAAAGGAACTTGCTCCTTCCGGAGACACAGAACTCAATGTCAGCCTCTTCGTAGAGCTTTGCATATATTCATGGTACTGGAAGACTAAGTTATCTCTGTCCTGGTGGAAGTAATTTAGTTTGTAAATTAAGTCATGAAAATGTATAAAGTGTTAATGGTATGCCTATTCACATATATCATGCTCTGGTCTGTCTAAATGAACAGTAAAATTGACCTCCTATATATAAGAACTTGATCAACCTAATTTATTTTGTATCTAGAAGTAATCTGATTTAGATTAATATCGAAGTTGCTTTATAAAAGTGTGACATCTTCTGAATGAAATTTAATCACTTGTAGGAAATAAAGGGAACATTTAAAGAATTCTGGGGTCCTACTCAAAGTTAAGGTTGGCTGTGGTCAAGGAAGAGTTCAGAGGAAACCAGAGAAAGGAAAATGAAAAGGAAAGACCATCTCCAAAGCCAGAGGGGGATGGGGCAGACAATAGTCTCCAGCACAACTGCTTCAAGAGACCCCCAGCCACAGGCTGTATCCGGTTCCTTTTCCACTGCCAAGTGAGTGTTAGAATCTAAAACTGCTTGCCTTGACTTCTGAATAACTAAACAATAAAAGAAAAATGGCAGTGCTTCAAAGCAATATTAACAGAGGAAAACAGCTTTCTCATCTCAGTGTGTAAAAAAACTCCAAAAAGCTAAATGCAACACCAGGATCAGATGATGGTAAGGCTCCCTGTAATTTAATTGCATGGGGTTTAGGTTTACAAAAATGGGACTTACAAAAGCAAAGAACTCTTTTTTGGGGCGGGGGCGGGGACAAATTAACTTTTACCAAGTAGTTCAAAGGTTTTCAAAATTTTCTTAGATTTTTATCACAATTTACTCTGAATGTTCTTTTTTCAGCTTAACAGAAAAGGTCTTGTTTTTACTCACTACAATATCAATAACCCTATATTGAAGAGTTACATGTATAGTTTTAAGTACCTAGTTTTGTATGCCAAAATGCCAGGGCATACAGATAACACACAAAGATGGCATTTTATAAAAGACTGGCTTGAGGGCTGGGGATGTGGCTCAAGCGGTAGCGCTCTCGCCTGGCATGCGTGCGGCCCGGGTTTGATCCTCAGCACCACATACCAACAAACTTGTTGTGTCCGCCGAGAACTAAAAAATAAATATTAAAAATTCTCTGTCTCCTCTCTCACTCTCTCTTTAAAAAAAAAAAAAAAAAAGATTGGCTTGACATGTACATATTTCTGACCTGTAACTCAGGCCAAAAATCAATAGGAAATAGAAGAAACTTCCTTAAGACAGAGATGAACTTCAGAAGACCTACATGTCTCTTCAGGATTCGGCTGGTAATCAAAGCTGAAAGCCAGGGCACATCCTCGCTCTGTCACTAGATAAGGGAAAAAACTCTCAAATAAGTCCACTCCTCTTTCGATACACTCGAGCACTTCATCTGGCCGGCTAATACCACAAATGAGCCTGTGAAAATGACAATAAGAACAGTGACATGAGGACAATGCCTGGAATGACATCAAGAGTCTTTCTGATGAACAGGGCATTAAAAGCAATAATAACAAAAGACAGCAATCAGGGTTGGAGTGGCTGGCAGCAGATAGCAACATGTGGTAGAAAGAGCTTAGGGCTTTGAAGGAAGAGAGAGATGAGCTTACATCCTAGCTCTACCGCTTATTTAACTGCTGTGTTATTTTGGGCAGGTCTTTAACATCTCTGAGTTAAGAGCAGTAATATATTCCTCCACAAAATCACTGTGAGGATTAATAAGATATTTGGAAAAGCATACAGTATAGTTCCTGACTCTACAGAAACTCAATAATGGTTGGTTTTTCTTTCCCTTCTCATTCTTTCTGAACAGCCTCCCTGGTCTTGGGTGAACTGTATAGCTCATATATATACTATAGAGATTTTTTTTTTTTAAGAGTGCAAAGCCATATGCTTTCTTTCTCCTTCAAATTATTAACTGAATTTTTCTTATAATTATTTTTCAAAATTGGTTCAGTAAAGATATTTTATGTACCATATTCAGGATAGCTTCATTTATACAGTGACTCTTGCTCTTAGAATTTGAACTCTGGCCACAAGATCTAAGAATCTAGTTGGTTTTCTTTATATTTTCTCTGTCAACAGAAAGTCTGCACCGTAGAATGAAATGGTGTTTTCTGAGGGACTAGATAAGGCATTCAGAGAGTATTAATAATTTTCAGGCAGGTTTTGCCACTAAAACAAAATGGTAGAGATGCATTTGATCAGGCTGGCTGATTGAAACTATTTTTTATGTTTGTTTTTCTACTGATAGCCCCTTTTTCATGAACTGGAAGAGAAGAGCTTACATAGTCTCTGATTTCTAAAAGAAGTTCAAAAAAAGGCTTATGTAATATTAAACAAGCAGAAACCTTAAATATATGCCAGTTTTCCTGACTACAGTTTCCTTCAAATAATGTAGTGTTTTAGAACTCCTCTCCAACTGAAGCTGGCATTTCTACATGCTGATAGAAAGAAAAACAATCCCAGCTTTCAAATTCAGTAACAGACATCTGTGAGCACTTAACACAAAAAAGTCCAGAAAATGACTAGGAATACTAGTGCTGAGTTGTTATCTGAACCAGAATGAAACAAGGACAGGGAGTGCAATGAATACAAGAGGATGAGGATAAACACTGGGGCAAAAGCTGGGTGGGAAAACCCTTTTCTGCATGGTCTTTACACAAATGTGCAAAAATTCATTGACCTGTATCCAATCATTTGTGCATTTTATTGCATGTTATACCTGAATTTTTAAAAAAGTAACAAAATGACATATTCTATATACTATTCAATAGCCCTCAAGGAATACCAGGCAGCACCCCATAATCAAACATATATATATATGCAGGGAAAAAAGCATGATTATTCACACCAAGTGAAATAAAAGACTACAAAGTCTTTTTTTTTAACTGACAGATAAAATTGTATGTATTTGTCATATACAACATGTTTTGAAGTGTGTGTGTGTGTATATATATTTATTAGAAATGGTTAAATCTAGCTAATTAATGAATGCATTATCTCATCTAATTATCACTTTTATGGTGAGAACACTTAACATCCATTCACATTGCCTTTTTCAAGAATACAATTTATCATCATTAACATGGTCACCAGAAGGTACAAAACATCCCTTAAACTTATCCCTCCTGTGCAATTATATATCCTTTGACCAACACCCTCCTAACCCACCCACCCAAGTCACTTATAAACACTATTCTACTCTATATTGTGACATAACTTTTTTTAGGTTCCACATATGAGTGAAATTGTGCAGCACTGGTCTTTCTGCGCTTTGGTTATTTCACTTAACATAATGACCTCCAGGTTTACCTGGTGTTTTGTTTGTTTTCCTCTTTTAAGAAAGAAAGAGCTAAAATTTAGGAAGCCTAAGGTGACATGAGCTTCTTTCAGAAACTTCTAATTTGTAGCTTTGAATCTTGCAGATCATCTCTGCTCATGAGTACATAGCAAATCTGCAAGTATGGAAACATGAGAACCAATCCCACTTATGTTGCCAATTCCCTGAACTTCAAAAAATGACACTACTCACTACCTATCTCAAATCTAAAACTTCTTATTAGTAGAGCCTCAATGTATTAGGCATCCAAGATCTGTCCTCAACTTTCCTTGATTTAAACCAGAATTCCACATGACTCTACACCTGTCCTCAAGTAACAAGTTAGAATGAACAAAAACAATATTTATACTTGGCACAAGAATGTGAGGAAACAGTATAACACTTGCCCTCACTTATGGGGATCAATACAGTAATTCACATGGCAATCATCCTCTGTTCTACATTCTGAAATCAGGGCAGGCTAAGCTTGATGAAAACTTCCCTCACAGTCTGCTGAGAAAAGGACAGAAAGGACATAATCAAAACATCAGAAGGCATACTCATACACAGACTGTATCATACACAATTGGCTAGCACTCCTTTCTTGTATCCCTTGAGGTTGGCCCGCATTTCAACTGAACACTAGCCTCGGTTTGTCCTCCGGAAGCTCTGCAGTGACAGACGACAGCAAGTGCAGTCTAGTCTCCAGGGTTGCTGGATTCCCATAGAAGCCATCTAGAAGGAAGCCTCCGACAGGCCGCTTGGCTGTCTCTCGTGCTGACCTCAACCTCTCCTCCATCACATCTCCACCTTCAATCACTCCAATGATGATACTTTTCTGAAGGACCTGAGGTAAGAAAAGGATTGATGCTCTTAACCATTTTCAGTAAGATACTTTTTTACATGACCCTTACATGGTCCAATGGACAGAAGAGATCACAACAAAATTACTGCAGATGAAACATCAAAGGAAGGTGATGCTCCCCAACAATCTCCAGAAACACTCTGCAAAACACAAAACAGGTAAGAAAAGACTCAAGAAACAGGGGCAATCAAAAGGAATCAGCATGTCCTAACTTCGATTAAAACAAAACTAAACAAAATTCAGAAAAACCTCAATGCCCTATATGCATATGGAAAGCTACTAAGCTTCACCAGCAAGGAAATGCAAAGCGGAAACAATAAGATGCCATTTTTGCCAATTACAATAACAAAAAAGTTAAAACACAAATAACAGAGTAGAGGAAAAAGTGTAAGGGAAATGGCATGTAAACACCATCTCATTTCCCTTAGACTTTCACCAAAAAACAGTAAAAATTAGTTCAGCTTTTTAGGAGGGCAAGTAGATAACACCTATTAAAATATCAATATCTTTATCTTTGGATCCTAAAATTGCACTTCTAATGATCTGTCCTATAAATATATTCATTCATATGCATCAAGACATATTTACAAAGATATTTAGAATAATGAAAAACTGGAAACAACCTACACATTCATCAGCAGAGCAAAAGCATAAACTACGACATATTCATAACATGGCTTCCTAGAGTTATTTTAAAAAGAATGAAGTAGAGATACTAATTAAGTGCATGGACAGGAATTTTACAACTTTGTTAACCAAAACCAAATAAATTGTTGAACATGTAATCATATGCCCATAATACAGGCATGCATATCTATGCTAGTTGATTGGTTGGTTTGTTTTTGGTACTGCTGATTAGACCCAGAGTCTTTTTACCATTGAGCCACTTTCTATTTTTTATTTTAAGACAGGGTCTCACTAAGTTGCTTAGGGCCTTACTAAGTTGCTGAAGCTGGCCTTGACTTGTGATCCTCCTGCTCAGCCTCCTGATTCACTGGGATTATAGGCATGTGCCACTGCACCTGATTCTAATATTCATTACATGTATACAACTCCAAAAATAAGCCTTGCAAGGACATACACAAATCAATATTGGCTCTCTGATAAAAGAAAAGGATGGGGAGGAAGTCTGAAACACTGTAAAGAAGGAATTTCACCCCTTCATTTAAGCAGAAGGGAAAGAATCAGACTATTTTGGCTGCTGTGTGAAAAATAAAGATGAGTATGGCTAAGGAACGCGTAGGAGACAATTTAACTAACCTAAGTGAAACACAAGATGATCTGGACTAAGGCCCAGGCAGAGGAAGAAAGAGTACAAATAAAATTTGAAACTGCATCAAGAGGTAGGATCAATACAACCTGGTGAATTATTTTTCTTAGTAGAGGATGAAGATGAATTCTAGAAAGACTGGCTCCTGTTTTGGAAATTCAGGGAGATGGTGCTAAAAGCAAAGACAGGGAATAATCTTAGAAAAATAGTGGAGGCTGAGGCACAATGATTATTCTGCTTTGTGCACTCTAAATCTGAGGTATTAATGGGATGTGCAAACAGCAATTTCAATTCAACCACTGAATATATGAAGCTTAAGTTATATAAATATATCTGACACAAGTTAGGTCATCCAGACTAGAATGTTAGGCATTTGACTGACATCACTTTCCTCTCCAGTTTCTGTGGCAGACAGGGCTAACAGACAACTCTTCCTATGGCACTGGGCAAGGTGGTAAGCTCCATGAATGAAACCCATTTGCCATTCCTGACCTAGGGAATGTATGGAGAAAAAAGCAAGCTTGGGCTGGGGATGTGGCTCAAGCGGTAGCGCGCTCGCCTGGCATGCGTGCGACCCGGGTTCGATCCTCAGCACCACATACAAAGATGTTATGTCCGCCGAAAACTAAAAAATAAATATTAAAAAAATTCTCTCTCTCTCTCTTAAAAAAAAAAAAAAAAGCAAGCTAAAAACAGATTTGGGGAGCTTCAATATTGAACATGCAGAATAAAAGGATCCAGTGAATAAGATGGGGAAGACATCACAGAAATAGAAAAAGATGCATGCAAATACACAAAACATGTAATTACACAGGACTGCCCCTTCACATGACTAGTACAACCATGTGAAGAAGTAAGGTCATATAATTTACTGTCTAAAATGGAATGCATGGAAGTAATGTGAAATAAGGCTGCTTGCAATAATAAAAATGAGGAACCTGAGGCACATCTGGCCTTTCTAAGAACTATACTCCCTATCATACTCCCTGTCCTGCTTGCTTGCTTGCTTGTTTACTTGCCTGCTTTCTTTCAGAACTGGGGACTGAACCCAGGGGCCATCTACCACTAAGCTACATCTCCAGCCCTTTTTATTTTTTGTTTTGTGACAGTGTCCTAATAAGTTGCCCAGGCTAACCTTGAACGTGCAATCCTCCTGTCTCAGAGTCACTGAGATTATAGGCATGTACCACCATACCCAGCACTGTCCTGCTGCTTTCTATGTATCCAAATGTTACCAACAAAGATAATTACTAATTCAAAATAAATGCTATCAAGCCAACATTATCTACCCAGACCTATAGCAATGTCCCTATGCTGGACTCCTACTGAAGATAATATGAGTTTTATTTAGAATGACCACTGTTTCCTCTAATATTTCATGTACATTAAGTTTATTAGCCAAATTATATTTTTATTGCTAGCATCAAAATAACCATGTTCCTCAAAATGAGCTTAGACCTGATTAGACCTGATTAAATATATATATATAAAATTTACTCCACATAAATTATCTTAAATATTAGAAGTCTCTTGTCTGATCACTATCTTTTGTTCCCTCACCTCCTCTGCTCTCCTAATAAATGCATCCTCTTCCAACTTCACCAAATTTGCTCTTGGGCTCCCTTATATACTGCTACAGTTTCATCTTCCTCACCATCATAATCATTCACCATCAACAAACATTTACTGAGGTTTACCATGTGCCGGTCTTCTGCTACATGATGAAAATACAAAAACGACATAGAAATTGAGCTTAAAGAGGCCACAATTTAATAAAGGTAAATGCATAAGAAATCACTGGAATATAACTGGGGTTATAATACAACTACAAATTAAAGGGATATCAAAGGATGAATAGCATCTTCTGGGAAAAATCAGGAACCAGTTTCATAGAATGGTGAATGGAATGAAGTAAGCCAATGGGAGCAAGTATGGGATTATGGCTGGAGATTAAAAAAATAAAAGATATAGTCCAGAAGAAAGTCTGTATACAAAGTCTGTATACAGGTGGCCCAAGAATAAAACAGGCAAATGCCATAAAGAATTGTAAATAATTCAGGAAGGTCAGAGTGCAGGCCACAGGAGAAAAGACCACAATGAGCCGAAAAGTAGGTGAAGGCCAGGTCACAGGTGTACATGCCGTGTAAGAGTTGAAGTGGAGAGTCATTAAATTCTTTTAGGAAAGTAGGCAATGGGCTTGTACTTGGGTATTACAAAGGTCTCTTAGAAAGCAGGGCTGAAGATGGATTAAATAAAAAAGACAATAGAGACAGAAAGAATAATTCAAAGGTAACTATATAAGAGATGATGAAGTCATAGTTTAAGGTGGTGATATGAAGGGTGGGAAAAAAGAGGCAGATTCTAGATATATTAGGGAGATAGAATCAAGGGAGAGTGAATAAATGGATATTAAATATGCACGCAGAAAAAGATTCTTAATCCAGGGGTGGTGGAGCATGCCTGTAATCCCAGAAGCTTGGGAGGCTAAGGCAGGAGTATTGCAAGTTTGAGGCCAGCCTGGGCAACTTAGGCAGGCTCAAAGCAACTTAGCAAGACCCTGTCTCAAAATAAAAAAATAAAAAAGTGCTGGGGATATGGCTCAATGGTAAAGTGCCCTTGGGCTCAATACTCAATCAATCAATCAAAATAATCTTGAAAATCTCAAGTTTCTGGACTAAGGAACTTGAACTGAGATAAAGTATTAAGGAAGAGTGAAAGAAAGAACAGGTTTGAAGAAGTAAGACAAGAAGTCTGATTCCCTCTGAGTTTGATGAATAGCAACTAGTTTGAGTAATACAACCAAGCTATGGCCAGTAGTTATGTAACTGAAGTTATATGGACAAATCTTGACAGTACATATAATTTTTAGAATTATTCAGCAATTAAAACAAAGCTTGGATATGACACATATAATGTGATGAAAACAGAGCCTAAGATAGAATCCTAGAAAATATTAGTTCTCAGAGTTCAAGGAAGAAAAATAAAAACAAGTGAAACAGACCAAGAAGCAGAGAAGTAGAAGGAGAAACAGAAAAGGAGGTATCACAGAGTGGAAGGAGTTTCAAGAGAAAAGAGGGGTGGTGGTGCAGCATACCTCTGACTTTTCCTGTAGCCGCAGGCAGCTATCTAGGAATAGGAGGGATCGGTCCACAGACTTTCTGGCCCTCTTTGTGGAAGTTGTTTCCTCACAAGATGCTTCTCCATCTGAGAGGCACTGGAACCAGTCTGGCTGAAGGGCTTGCTGAATTGCCATGAACTTGGATACAGTCATTTCTACTCGTCCTCCAACACCCCACACAGACACAGACTGCCATAAAGCAAGACAAAGAATTAGCAAGAGTAAGATAAAAAAAAGAGAGAAAGCAATAAAGTAATAAAGCATTAATTCTTTACAACCGAAGAGATGGTATCAATTTAGGATCTAGACATGGTGGGTAAAAATCTGTCTCATGGAGAGAAAAAGCAAATTTCCAAATTTCAAATGCTCCAGAGATCTGACAGTTCATAAAGAATCCTTCAATGGTAATGCAAGCCAACTTTTGAGTTAGCCCCCCAAAGAGTCCTCAGTCACACTTTTCTAACACAATCTTCCATTGTCCCCAATCACATCTCTCCTACCCAACTTCACCCTTGCTATTCCTGAACAAACCACAGACTTTGGTTCTTCGCTTTTGATGGCACTATTCCTTTTGACTGACATGTCCTTCTACTTCTTTGCCTGGAAAAATACTATGTGTCCTTCAAAGAACTGAATTTAAATATCATCTAACATGTTCCCCCAACTGTTCCTGGGTGTAATGAATTATTTAATCCTCTAAGCTCTTACAGAAATTTGTATTTCTTTCTTTTACAGAAAAAAAACACTTATTATACCATTTTATATTTATCTGCTAGAATATTTTACTTTATACCTATATCCCAAAAGCATATTCTGGAGCCCTACATGTTAACATTTAGTAAGTGTTTACTAGGTTCAGGTAGATACAGAATTACATGCAAAGACATCAACCCTTTAGTTCATGAGAATCACTATATCATATTCCATCTTTGTTTAATCTTTCCCCTACAGGATCTGTTCTTAGATGAGATCACCAGGGACACAGATGGAGAAGCCACAAATGGTCTTTCCAGTATGTACCAAAGGCATAAGAGTGCTGTTTAAATGAAGTCTTCCCCTGTTAAATAGGGAAGATAACTGAGGTCAAATATTGCCTTTTGAATTCAAATTATAAAATTTAAATAAAGCTTAAAACAGGAGAATAATTGAAAATAGTATTCTTAGATAAATCAACATTGTTGAGATCAACAAAGTGAGTGCAGGGAAAGTGATTTCATTCGTAAAGCAGTAGTACCTGCTGAGGCCTCACCTGAACACTGGCCTCAGAGATCCTGCCAACGGGGACACCTCTAGATTAAAACTTTTAAGGGAGTCCTTTTGATACCACTCTTCACTAACTAAGATCTCAGGCTGTGGACCCAGCTTTTTCAAATTCTGTTCTAGCAGCAAGCAGTATTACACTGAGGTTCTACTATATATAGTTACACATGTGATAACACTCACCAGCAACTTTCCCACTCTCCCTGGAGTTATTAAAACTGCAAATACAGCATGGCATCAAAAGACAATTGTCTTCTCCCATCATAGCAACTTCTTTTTTGGGCACGTGCTTGACCCTCCTCCACACCCCACTTTTTTGTAACAAAAAATGCTGAGGATATATTCCTCCCCTTAATTCATCCTTACGCAGCCATATTCTCTCTTATATTTCAGCCCAATTCCATTAAAATCATCACAATAAACAGAAGATATAAAGGAATTCAACCCAGACAGAGAGAATCTCACTTCTGAGGAGACATAACAGGCTGACTTCCTGGAACAAAGCTGCAGCCTTGGAGGCCCTTCTGAGAACACACCTTATTTGTTACATAACCAGCTGGACAGGGGCTGACTGGATCCTGCAGGGAGCAGTATAAGAGTGATTCTGGCATGCCTGTACAAACACAAAGAAGAACCACTGAGAGTACTTATGTCAACAAAAACACTACTGTAACAGGGAACAGCTTCACATATGTATTGGTGGATATATCAGCTCTAACCACAGTAAACAGTTGGTACCTATCTTGGAATTATAAGTGGCCTATCAGCATAAGCAAAAAGATTACTTTGAAACTTACTCATCTAAAAGAATGGAATGTAATGATTCATGTCTAATGATGTAGTGAGCTGCTACAAAGAAAAGGTGTATCTCAGAGTATGAGATACAATGAAAAGTTTTTAGTGACATGTTGATCCCAATTTCCTTTAAAGAATTTAACATTAAGTATGCTCCTTCTAGGAACCATCCAAAAGGAACTGGTACTAGAAAGATAAAGAGTTATAATCAAAAGGAAATCTCATTAACCACAAATCTCATTAATAATAATCATGGGTCCCTAGGAACAGAATTATAGTGATACTGTGGGATACTACAAATGGATCTCACTCTCAGTATGTTTTGTTTTATTGACTCAAGATGACAGCTTCTTAGGTTCTTTAGTCTAAAAGACAGCCACTTAAAAAAAAAAAAATCTAAAACACCAATTAGTAAAACACCATTAGTAGTTAAATTTCATATACTACCCAAATTTCCCATAAAAAGGTGGCGGGGGGATTCCATTCAAAAAGAGATAAATAAAGTGAGTTACAAACCTCTGCAGTTCACCTCAATTTTCCACAATTTCAATTATTATGATTATTTCTAGAAAGCTTACAATAGCTATTTTGACTTAATTACATGCCTGTACACTTTAAAACTGGAGACTACACCTGGCCTCAGATCTAGGAGAATGATGCCACATCAACTCCTCTGATGAACCAACAGAAGCAGAAGACTCACTAACCAATGGAAACAGGATCTGTCTTCACTTAAGTGAGTCCCAGGTATTGGGGAAAATCTTCAGAAAAAAGTGGTCCACAGAAGAACTGGTTCTGTACCTGTCACCATTAAGCTTTTCTTCTAAATAAATGAATACATAAATCTGTACCAAAAAAATCCTACTTTTGGAACAGAAGATAATATCAATATACCAGAATATAGCTGTATATAAAGTCTTCCTCTGCCGTTTTATGAGTGTGGCTCAAGGGATCTTGAATATGCTTTGGATCTTGTGTATGTCCCCTCTGTCCTTTGCTCAGTGCCTGTACCTGTCTTGTAACTGTCTTCCACCACTGCATTCCCACTACTGACCTGGCTAATAAATGCTCTCCTTTGAGCCATCTAAGATGCCCCCTTATCTACTCTCTCAAGAATTCTTTCTTTATTCTGATCACCTTCCACATATTCTCAGAACAGGTATGTGCTCCTCCCTCGGGGGCAATCATGATATACATACATATTCCTAATCCTACAAAGCAGTCACTATATTCTTACTAGAATTACCTGTTTATCTCAGCTAGGATCTGAGTTCCATGAGAGCAACAACTGTTTCCTATACAACTGTGAATACCTAATGGCTGATTCTTGGTCCAAAAGATTTCTATTAGAATAATGAATAAATAAATGCATGAATAAACTATCAATAAGTCAATAGCATCTCCAAACTCCAAATTCATTTAAGACACAAATAATTTAATTTTTACCTATAAAGTTTCCAACTCCTTTCTTATATTCTGCCAAAACTTCATGATGTTCTGCCCTGTAAATAAAACAGAAAAATACATAATAATGAATCATTCTATGGATACTGCATAACAACTGAAGCCTTCTTCTTCTCACTCAAATAAGCTACGTAGTCTTAAATACAGTCTTGTACAACAATATACTTCATTATTCAAGAGACCTTACTAACTAGACTAAGTTCATTACTCAAAATCAAAGCCTTAAATTTGTAAATGGTTCTAGGGGAAGAGAAATTGGCACAGATCAGCTGCTTCAGAATATTTGGATTTTCTTGTTTCTCTTGCCCCTTCAAAGTCACAACTGATATCACAATACTACAGAATAAGTTGATCATACAGTAGGCTCTTCAAATAAGTACAAAGTTGGTTTATATATTACACAAGTCATTTAACTCCAGCAGTTCCATTTTCATAAAGTAGTACTAGCAAGTTCAAGTGCTAAGGCAGAAAAATTATTGAAGCAGAATAACTATGAGGCTGGTGCATGATGACAGCCCCTGAATTCCAAGTTTAGCTCTTAGAGAGAGCATTTCTTGCCCTATTCCTACAGGAAGCAGTAGCAGTGAGGGCAGAGAAGGATTGCAAGTTTGTAGAAAAAGCAGCACAGCACTAATACTCAGGATTCATCTGTGGTTCTAGGTCTGAGCCAAATGATGTATACTGATACCTCTCTTCTGATTTTAATATGAAAATCTATAAATACATATGAGTAAAAGACATTTTTCTCTTTCTTACACCTAACTAAGGTAACTAAACTGCTGCCAGAGTCAATTCTTGAATGATGGGGTCCAATACTTACAGGGATGACAGCGTAAGCTGAGCCATTGCAGGAATCCCATGGATATTATGCAGTGTTTGATGAGTCAGGTGTGGGGCAGAGCCAGTCTTGGTGTACAAAAGGCAGCCTGGAATGTCTATGATGTGGTCCCCTGTTTTGCCTAAGTTTTGTATTTTTCCCAAGCGACAGCCATTAACTACCTTGGTAAGATTCAGCTTCATCCTTAAGGATTAGTCCACTTCCTGTGAGAAAAAAAAGCATTAAATTTAGAAGCTTGGCAACATCTAAAGGCTATGCATTTTGTAAAGAAACAACCTGCATAAAAATGAAAAATAGCATATTATTACTTCTAGTCTATGATTTTTTGGTGGGAGCGGGGATATTAGGAATAGAAGAATGAAAAAAAGACAGAGTATCACAGATCCCTTCTCCAAGGTCCCAGAGCAATATAATGACATCAACTACTTTTAAATTTAGTCATAGAATTTTAGTCAAAGTTGATGAAAACCAAACAAATGGAGGATGGAAGTGAAAAGAATAATCGTGAAAAGAATGCCAATAAGTCCAGGTTCACTCTTAGCTTTGAAAATGTATATAAAGAAGGGTCCCAATGCTTAGGCAATACTGACTGCTGATATGAACCATTTTTTCCTTTCTCTAATTTGAGAGAATACAAAACAGCATAGCAATTTTCCCTAATAATGTTGTTTAGTAATAAAAGCATATTTCAAGACAGCATTCTGATGAATACACATCAAAGAATGTATACCAAAATCAACAAAGATTATATGTAAGATGGGATTATATTCCAATTTGTTCTCAGATAATATCTAAACACAGGTGAGAAAATACATGGAGTATATATGTATTTCATAAGCAATTTTTCATTCCTTTTGTGACTGGGAAAGAAAAACATAGATATCTAATTTCTATAAATATAACGAAGAAAGAAAAGAAAAGAACACCTATTATTTACTGGAAATTGCTAAACAATTAGTATTTGTTGTGGTAAAATCCTGGGTTCTACTTTTTTTTTTTTTTAAGAGAGAGAGAGAGAGAGAAAGAAAGAGAATTTTTCAATATTTATTTTTTAGTTTTAGGTGGACACAACATCTTTCTTTTATTTTTATGTGGGGCTGAGGATCAAACCCAGCACCCCGCACATGCCAGGCCAGAGTGCTACTGCTTGAGCCACATCCCCAGCCCCTGGGTTCTACTTTTAAAATGCACTTCAGAATTGGATAAGCAGGTGTGGTGGATCATTTGCAAAATGTCATTGGACACATCAACATTTTACAAATGCTTTAGTATATCACTACAGCCAAATACCATAATCTTACTCTACCCTCTGGAATTCTTTCCAACTAGACTAGGTCAAGTTTTATTAGTAGACAAATTATTATAGCTATCTAGAAACTCCAACCTCAGATCCTGTACTCTTAAAAAATTGTTCTGGATGTCACCCATTATTTAAGATGTTATAAAACAAACAAGCATTACTTATTATTAAGGAAAGATTACTTTTTTAGGAGGCAAATTCTTAAAATTTAAATATGACAATAACTATCAAGATTAAGCTATTAGACATAGGAAAAATTACTTTCTGTATGATCCAAAAAGAAATGTCATGTTAAACATAAGATATTTGAGGAAAGTCTGGTTGATTTTCTCTGACTGTAACATCATTATTTCAAGTTACCACAAAAGTAAAGACATAAAAATTACTATTATTGGAGCCCATAGAAATGGAGACTGTTAAAAAGAAAAAGTTAAGGGCTGGGGTTGTAGCTCAATGGTAGAGCACTTGCCTTGCATGCGTGAGGCACTGGATTCAATCCTTAGTACCACATAAAAATAAATAAATAAAGATATTGTGTCCATCTGTAACTAAAAAGAAACAAAAAGTTTTAACAAGAAAATAGTTTGTTTTTTGCTTTTGTTTTGTTTAGTTTTTGTGGGACCAGGGAATTGAGCCCTGAGCATTCTATCACTAAGCTACATCATCAGCTCTTTTTAGTTTTCATTTTGAGAGAAGGTTTCACTAAGTTGCTGAGGCTGGCCTCAAACTTGCTCCTCCCCAGTAGCCAAGATTACAGGTGTGTGCTACCATGCCTGGAAAAGGCTATAATACACCCCAGTCCACAAAAAATTGATATACATTAAATCTGATAAGGAAAATTTATCCCCCAGAATTATAAAAATATAATTAAGGCTCACAATATAGAAAACATAGTACCAGAATCACATTCCTTACTTATCAGATAATACTCATCTTATGTATTAATGTATATATATTTTAAACTAACAGAACCCTGAAGCCATTCTGTAGCAAATTAAAGACAGTATTTTGCAACCTAAATAAGCTGTGGAGAATTCAAGCAGAGGAAAACACAAAGTCAGGTGAAATGCACTTCATCACAGCAGCTTAGGAGGCTGAGGCAGGATGACAGGTCAGCCTCAGCAACATAGCAAGGCCCAGGCAACTCAGTAAGACCCTGTCTCTAAATAAAATACAAAAAAGGGCTGGGGATATGGTTCATAGGTTGAGTGTCCCTGGATTCAATCCCTGGTACAAAAAAAGAAAAGGAAGGAAGGAAAGGAGGAAGGAAGGAAGGAAGGAAGGAGGGAAGGAAGGAAGGAAGGAAGAAATACATTTCAGCAGGCGTGGAGGCATGATTTGGGAAGCTGAGGCAGGAAGATTGGAAGTTCCAGGCTAGCCTGGGCAATTTCACAAGACCCTATCTCAAAACAAAAGACAAAAAGGGCGAGGGTGCAACTCAGTGGTAGAGTACTTGCCTAAAATATACAAAGCTCTGAGTTCAAGCTCTGAGTTCAATGCCTTGCACCACCACCAAAACAAAACAAAACAACTTAAATATTTAATAGAGTTCCATCATTGCTACCACACCTTCACCCCCAAGCTGGGACACCTCATAACCATCATCATTCCTTCTGTCATCTTATGATAAGGAATCTAAGGCTCAGCAAGATTACTTAAAGAACTAGTCTGGAACCCAAGTCTTAATCATAAGAGGTATGTGCTCTTCACATTATGACTTTTGAGTAAGAGTAAATCTAACATGCTAAGAGATGCAGTCTGATTAAAAAAAAAAAAAAAAAAAGACATCCTGCAGCCATACCATAGCCATTCAAAGAAAAAGATGATTTTTCAAAACTGCATTTGAAATCTGTGAAACATCTTTCCACCCCAAGAATATACTGTAAAGTCATAAAGAGAAAGTAGCTCTCAAGCTCTGATCTGTGCCAACAGAATGGCACATATGATCAAAGAATGGCTGCCTGCTGTTTCCTCAAAGTCCTCACAGGCTTGCCCTGCTCAGTAAGCTGGCCACTGGTCAGGGATCTGACCTTCTGCCTGGCAAGCTCTGAGTCTCATCTTGTCTATACTCACAGCACAGATCCATCATTTAGGGACTGGCTCAAACAAACCAACCCGAGACTAAACAACAAAATCAGATTATTTACTCTGGAAAGGAAAGTGGGTCAGTCAGTACATTCTTGCCCTACAGAATGCCATTTGGGAACTCAAAATAACACTGTGTGCACAGAGCATCAGAATTAGAAGCATAAGTAACAACTACATACATAATGGCAACTAAAAGGAAACCCAGTTTCTCTTAATATATCCAATCAAATTCTTTAAGGTTGGACATGGGTCTCTCCAAAAGTGTAGAGACAACGAGACCTGAAAGCCCAGACTGGTAGCTTCCAAGACTTACCTTTCTCTTGGGGACCTTTTAGTTCTTTCCTTGTCTGAGGAAGAATGAACATGTTCTAGAAGGCTCCATCATTTAACAGAAGAATCTCAAGGGTAATTAATCATCCACTCACTCCTGAAGACATTTTCTCACACTTCTCTTTCCCACTCTTTCCTCAATTGAAGACATAGCTTCTTTGATTCTTAACCCACAGTCTGTCATTACAGGTCCTTGGCAGCTCTAGTGGACATCACCCATAATTCTTTAATGCAGAGATGGGCTCTCATGTAATACAATGCTTGCATCTCAGAAATTTAACCCCCATAACTTTAAAGATCAAATTCAAAATTCTTAGCTTGGCATACTGAACCCAGTAGGTCAGCTAGAGAGAAACACATGTGGTTCTTTCTATAGCGCTAGACTTTGATGCTGTGTACTCACATTCTGCTGTTTGAGGCTTCTTAAAAGTACCTCCCTAATCATGGTAATTCGACGTGTTGCTGAAGGAAAAGATTAGCAAGGGAAAGCAGAAGAATGGGTTTAAGAAAAAGTGTTGTAATGGATAAACTGCTATTGTCAATGACTCCATTTTGTGAGGAGGAATGTGAACATTAAGAAATGTGACAAAGCTGGGGTCACATTAGAGTAGAGTGCTTGGGGCTGGGGATGTGGCTCAAGCGGTAGCGCACTCGCCTGGCATGCGTGCGACCTGGATTGGATCCTCAGCACCACATACCAACAAAAGATGTTGTGTCCGCCGAGAACTGAAAAATAATTATTAAAAATTCTCTCTCTCTCACTCTTTCTAAAAAAAAAAAAAAAAAAAAAATTGAGTAGAGTGCTTGACTAGCATGCACAAGGCCCTGGGTTCAATCCTCAGCAATGCAAGAACAAAAAAGAGAAAAAGAAAAAGAAATCTAAAAAAGAAAAAGAAATCTGAGGACAGCATCAGAGAATGTACTTCAACTAGAAATCAACAATCAAAAATATAAAATGGGATTTTTGTCCAGAGTGAAACAAACTCTTCCTTTTCTCATTCACTATTCAATGTATGCCAATGTTTTTATAGTTGCACTTCTTTTTGTCAATGGTCTTCAAATATCAACCAGGTTTATTTGCCTTTATTATTATCCTTTCCCCTTTCACTTGTTGTGAGTCTCTTATATTTCTGGTGCTGTACTTTCTACTTTGCTTAACTTATACAGATGAAGTTCCTGGAAAAGTCCTAAGGAAGAACCATCAGAACATAAGGACAAATGATAGGCCTTCCAAGGATCTGTATCTTTACAAGCGCCAACAAAGACTTCTAGCACTTCTGGTAACTTTGTAGCTGTCCTAACACCTTAGTCTACCCTACCATTCAGGTGTCAGGAAAGAAGTAATTTCAATTTATTTCTTCAATGCATTTTCTACATACTGTCATGGAAAGATTTCCAATTTTTGCTAAGGGAATAGAGCAAACATAGGTGACTGCATCTTTTTTTTAAACAATTTTTGATGCCAATTTTATTGAGATACAATTAACATACAGTAAGATTTGCCAGTTTTTGTGTGTGTGTATGTGGAAGGAAAACAATAAACATTTATAAGTACAAAATTACCTCTCCCCTAGTTCCTCCATACAGATTCTACAGTAATTTTCTACATACTGTCATGGAAAGATTTCCAATTTTTGCTAAGGGAATAGAGCAAACATAGGTGACTGCATCTTTTTTTTAAACAATTTTTGATGCCAATTTTATTGAGATACAATTAACATACAGTAAGATTTGCCAGTTTTTGTGTGTGTGTATGTGGAAGGAAAACAATAAACATTTATAAGTACAAAATTACCTCTCCCCTAGTTCCTCCATACAGATTCTACAGTAAGTATATATACATACAAAAAAGTCTGAAGGGCTTCTGAGCTATATGGCGTACTGAGCTGACTAAAAAAATCAAATAGAAATGATAGATGCTAAAATTCTAGAAAACAGTAACAGAAGATGAGAAGACTATTTGGAGGGAAAGTATTCTAAAATTCTTACATTATGTGGTAGGCAAAGAAGAAACTGAATTTAACAAACTTGTTAAGCATGTGTGTTAAAAGTTTAAAACTAGTCAATAAAAATTGATGGTGCCAGGTAAAAGCCTGTAATCCCAGCAGCTCGGGAGAAGATAGGAAGATTGTGAGTTGAAAGCCAACCTCAGCAAAAGCCAGGCACTAAGCAACTCAGTGAGACTCTGTCTTTAAAATAAAAAACAGGGCTGGGGATGTGGCTCAATGGTCCTGTGCCCCTGAATTCAATCCCTGGTATCCTTCCCCACAAACTTGATGACAATACAAAATTTTCAAACCTGCTGGGGATGGATGAAGGAGGATAAAAAAAAAAAAAAATGACTAATCTAATGAAGACCAAGAAAAAGAGACCAAATAAAGCCCATCAAAATAGAAAATACAGGGCTGGGGTTATGGCTTGGCAGTAGAGCACTCGTCTCGCATGTGGGAGACCCTGGGTTTGATCCTCAGCATCACATAAAAATAAAACAAAATAAAGGTATTGTGTCCAACTACAACTAAAAAAAATATTTTTTAAAAATAGAAAATACAAATTAAGATGTAAGGTAGAAGTTCAATAGAGTTATACTAATTTCATCCACTGAAAGGCATAATAACAGTAGCAACTAACATCTATTGGGTAGTTAGTATGTATGTTCTCTATATGAACTCCATCAATCCTCATACCAAGCATTAATAGATGCTATTAATGTCTGCATTTACCAACTGGGAAAATGAGACTGATAAAGTCATCATGGATAAGTGGCAGATCTACTACTTACATTAGACCAAATAAAGCCCATCAAAATAGAAAATACAGGGCTAGACATTAGAATGTCTAGCTTTAGAGGCTATACTCACACTAATAGGCTGATAGCTGCTTAGAGAGGTTCCATCTTGTCCATAAGCACATGCAACGTTTACATATTAATTATAATAATAAGATAAAATTTCATAAATATTTTCTATTGCTGGTCTTATTATTGTTGTTGTTCTCCTTTCTCTCTCCTCTACCTCTAATCCGACTTCCCGGTCTCTACAACCTTTCCCCATACTCATCCAAACATTTAGACATACTTGTATATGGGAGGGGATCTGCTATTACAAAAATAGAAACATAGTATACTATTTGCACTTCTCTGCAATTTGCTTTGCTCTCAGGAATACACAACGGATCATCTCCCCACCACCATCAAAAAAAGAAAGATGGAGTTAACTAACTCTTTTAAAAGAAATTCTTCGCGATATTGCATAGTTCAATGCAACACAATTTATTCAACCATCCCTTTCTGTTGGGCGCTAAAGTTAAAGGGCAGGTTGTGGGAGAGCGGCAAAATCGGAAGGCACTGCTTTCCTGACCTCATTTTCAGCATTTTTCTCTCTCTCTTTTTTTTTTTTTTTAGAGAGAGAGGGAGAGAATTTTAATACTTATTTTTTAGTTTTTGGCGGACACAACATCTTTGTTGGTATGTGGTGCTGAGGATCGAACCCGGGACGCAAGCATGCCAGGCGAGCGCACTACCGCTTGAGCCACAACCCCAGTGAACTTTTGTTTACATTTCCTGGCAGAATGCTTTTCACATATTGATTTTTTTAATCACTACAACACTCCAAGGGTTTAGGTATTATCGTCCCCATTTGCCAACGAGAAAACGTTATGTCTGAGAGTTATTAAGTTGCCTGAGGTCATACAACCCACAAGTAGCTGGATCCCAAGCTCCTGCTCTAAATCTCTGCCTAACAAGCTTACACTTATCACTAAGTGGACCGTCCCCTACAACATCTAGGCTCAGCCAAGAAGGTTGTACTTATCTTGGTCCCACAGGTCTCCTCCAGGGGCCCAGGCCTTGCCAAGCACCTAGCTCAGATTCGAGAACACCTCACGCTCCTAAATACCCTGGGTTATGGAGAAAAACTTTGCGTCGGGGAACTTGACCCTGAGGCGGTCAAAAGGAGTCCCTCTGCTCTCAGAGATGTCAGCACGTTCACACGATTAGTGAGAAATCGAATTCAGAGAAGCCTAGTTCTACCTGGTGACCCAGGAAAAGGAAGAAGAGAGATGGCAGGAGTAGTTACCATTACTGCAACAGAATCAGAAAGCGTCTGGGCCCGACCAGACTCATTAATCCCTAGCAATCACACACCAGGAGGGAGAGGGGACGCTTACCCCTAAAAATATCCCAACTCTTTTGGCCTTCAGAACACTCAAGTCTCCACAGTTCGCTACCACGTGTCCGGCTTGCAGAATTCTCGTCCCCCTAAACGTCCGCCTCCGATGCAGAGCCAATCAAGGAACATTGAGTCATCACCAGGCGCCAGAAAGAAATAAAAGTCCTATCAAAGCCATCCCCGTGGACAGTCGCTGTTGCCATGGTAACTGAGAGAACGCGCTCCGCCTGCGCAGAGCCTCCTGGGAGTGGTAGTTCGGCGGTGTTCACACTTGCTGTCTTTGAAAGCGGAAGGAACTACAACTCCCAGTGCGACCCGGAAGCTGCTTGGACTGAGGAGTGGTTGTTGGAGCTTTGGCCGAGGTCCGGGACCGAACCTGGAAAATGCTGCTGGCGACCCAGGAAAAGTCCACCTCAAAGAAGAGGATGGGGGTGAATCGCTGGAAACAGTTCACAAGGAAGCCGAATCCCAAGGTGATCCTAGTCGGGAGCTTTGTGGGGGGACAGGGATCGCCCAAAATGCTGCCCAATCCCGAAATAGCCGCTACCGCCGCTACCCTGTCCCGAAACAGCCGCTACCCTTCCTGTGCTTCCTCCGACTTCCCCCAGGGGCAGTCTTACCTGGCCTTGACTGTCCTGGAATCCACATTGTCTAAGTGAAATGGGTATGGGAACTTTAGGATCTGGGTGGACAGCGTCAGGGAACAATTGTTCCTATCTAATGTTCTCAAACCTGAGAGGTCTGCTACTGAGCATCAGGGTGAAGAGAATTCGCGACCTTGGCACCCACCCCTCTCCTGCCACCAATTTCAGGAACCTTCCTGCATATTTCCTTCCTTTTCTTGTCTTTCTTTCTTTAAAAATGTTTTTTTGTGTATGTGCAAATCTGCAATAACTGATCTTTATTGAAAGGGAGAGATCATAAGTTTAAATGCTTTTGTCTGTTTCTCTCCCTGCTTTCCGTCCTACATACAGTATCTAAAATGAACAAAGATGTCCAAGTCATTATTAAATTACATCAATACTTGATTCACATGGTAATTTCCAAATTCAACCACCATTCAAAAATAGATCCTTTTACATCTGGCATCTCTTTTGATGCACTAGATCCTGAAGACACACAAAAAAAATGATAACCCCATTTCAAACTTGAAACAAAGAAGTGACATGTACAAAGTCACACAGTGTATACCTTTTAGGGTACCTTTTAACAGTCACAAAAATAAGTCCTTCAGTGTAAATGAGACCACTAAAATGGAGAGGCTTCTTAGCTTTCAGCTCCAGAGCATTTTCACCCTTCAGTTACACTTTCCTTTAAAAAAACAAAAAAACCTGCAAGTTTGTGGCCTTCTGTGAGGGCCTCAGGCATTTGTTCTTGTGGTTTATTCTAAATATACCAACTAAATGCACTGGACATATTTCACTTGTTGAAAATCTTGCTCCAGATACTGGAGGACATAGACTGGAGCATTAGGGAGACTTGGAAACTGAGGCTGCTGCTACTGCAATGTATCAGTTGCATAATAGATTGGATCCAAAAATAGTTTATGAATATAGACTTGATGATGAAAGGTAAAAATTTGGGACAATTTCTTAGGACTCCATAGGGAGGAACTTTTGCTGATAGCACTTATTGTTACTGCCTAGAAGATAAAAAAAAAAAAACACAAGAGTGCCTTGAAGTTTGGTTTTAATAGGATTAGCTCTTCCAGTGACAAAATAATTCAGCAATGAAACTGCATTAATTAATTTGATATAAGGTAAAGTGTAGATAAGTGAAAGAAAGTTATGCCTTTCCCACTTCCATGAGTCAGAATGCTAGTTTAGATATATCCTTATTTTTCTTTATGCAATGTTATTATTTATTTTAATATTTTATTGGTGAATTATAATTATACATAATAGTAGGCTTCATTGTGATATATTCATAACTGCACATAGCATAATTTGGTCTATTTCATTCCTTGTACTTCCCCTTTCTCTTCTCTCCTCCCTCCCACTTACCCCATCTTCTACTGGTCTTCCTTCTATTTTCATGAGATCCCTCCCACCTCTTTTTTTCTCTCTAGCTTCCACATATGAGAAAAAGCATATAACCCTTGACTTTGAGTCTGGCTTATTTTTCCCAGTGTAATGTTCTCCAGTTCCTTCCATTTTCTTGCAAATGACAATTTTATTCTTCTGTATGACTGTGTGAAAACATTGTTGTGTATATAACCACATTTTCTTTAGCCATTCATCCATGATGGACACCTAGGTTGGTTCCATAACTTTTATATTGTGAATTGTGCTGCTATAAATATGGCTATGCATGTATCACTATAGTATGCTGACTTTAATTCTTTAGGATAAATCCAGAAGAATGGTATTAGCTGGATCAAATGGTGGCTTTTAAGGAACCTCCATCTGATTTTCATAATGAATGTGCTAATTTACAATCTCACCAATAGTTTTTTGTAGGAGTGTTCCTCTTTCCTCACATCCTTGCCAGCATTTATCATTATCCGTATTCTTAATTATTGCCATTCTAACTGTTCTGAGATAAAATCTGAATGTACTTTTGATTTGTATTTCCTTTATTGCTAAATGTGTTAAACATGTTTCATATATTTTTAGCCATTTGTATTTCTTCTTTTGAGAAATACCTGTTTAGTTCATTTATCCATTTATTGATTGGGTTATTTGAGTTGTTCTTGTTTGTTTGTTTTGGTGTTAAGTTTTTTAAGTTCTTTATATATTCTGGCTACTAATTCTGGATATTAATCTTAGTTGGCAAAGATTTTCTCCCATTATGTGGGCTTTCTCTTCATGTTTCTTTTCCTGTGCAGAAGCCTTTTAATTTGATGCTATTCTGTTTATTAATTCATGATTTGTTTTCTGAGCTTTAACAATAGTGCAATTAAGGAAGTTGATACCTGTTCCTATATATTGGAGTGTTGACCCTATGTTTTCTTCTAGCAGTTGCAGTTTTTTGTCTAATTCCTAGGTCTTTGATCCACTTTGAGTTGACTTTTGTGCAGGGTGAGAAGTAGGGGTCAAGTTTCATTCTTCTACATAAGACAATCTAGTTTTCCCAGCATTTGTTTAAAAAGGCTGTCTGGGGCTGGGGATGTGGCTCAAACGGTAACGTGCTTGCCTGGCATGTGTGGGGCGCTGGGTTCGATCCTCAGCACCCCATAAAAATTAAAATAAAATAAAGATGTTGTCTCCACCAAAAATTAAAAAATAAAATATTAAAAAATTCTCTCTCTCTCTCTCTCTCTCTCTCTCTCAATAAAATTTTTTAAAAAGGCTGTCTGTTCTCTAATATGTTTTTGGCATCTTTGTCAAGGATCAGATGTGGGTTTGTATCTGTGTTTGCTTGTCCCTGTGTCTTTTTATTTTATTCCATTTGTATACATGTCTGTTTCTATGCCAGTACCATGCTGTTTTTGTTACTGTAACTCTGTAATATAATTTGAGATCAAGTGTTGTGATGCCTTCAGAATTGCTTTTATTGCTCTAAATTGCTTTGACCATTCTGGGTATTTTATTCTTCCCTATGAATTTAGGACTGTTTTTTCTAGTTCTGTGAAGAATGTCATTGATATTTTGAATAGTATTGAATCACATTGGAGATATAGCCTTATTTTTAAAACCTAGCTGAATTTTTAGCAAAGCAAATATGTATGCTTATTAAGTGATTAGCACAGGGATTTTTGCAACCTTCTGAGAGTTACAGAAAATAAAGAAAGGAGGTATCCTTATGTTCTGATTACTAATTTTAGATTAATATCTGACTGATCTGAGTAGAAATTAATTTATTTTCCATCTTATTTTCTGCTTGGTAGAACAGTAGAAGTCAGATGATTAATGCTCACCCCAATTCCCCAGTTCTTATTGACAAACAATATCTCTGATATAAGTAAGTCAGGAAAGCCTCTGTCTCCAGGCCATTCCTGAAAAGAGGAAGGAGAGTATCATGCCCTTCTCCCAGCAGATAATTACTCGGACAGCCTGACTAATTAATTAGTACTTGTTTGGATCTTATGCACAGTATTATATGTAGCATTTTTACATCTTGACTCATAACTCTGGTACCTTTAAAAAATACTGATATCTGGGCCTTACCCAGAAAAATTAAATCCAAATCTCAAGGTAGGATAGACAAGAAATAAAAAAATAGACAATGTCCCAGAGAAGGCTTCAAACCTCTTCCTGTGCTGTTATTTCTGTTCTTTTATTGTCAATCAGTGCTGAACTTTCCAATGAAATACTTTGGGGAAAAAGAATAAAGGATACATTTCCACATGCTTTAGTCAGAAAAACAGATAAAATGAACAAGTTAATAAAGATATTGCAGTGCATTAATATTCTATATATATTTTCTGCAGCCTGTTTTTGACCCTGACAATGTGGAGCACTGGATTAAGGTAAGGATATTTCAAAATTAGATGGAAAGAGAATTGAGATTCAGGCATAATTAGATGGAAAAGAAATACTTTGTACATGCTTGACTATTTTTATTCTGTGTATTTATATGTTGTCTTAATTTTATACTTTTTAGTATTTTTTTGTTACTCTGTTGCTTCTCATGAAAGCATTGAAGTATGAAAATTAGAAAACAGATGTATAGATATGCCCTTTCAAATGCCATGAGTATCACATGAAGGAGATTAAAAGAGCAGGGGAGGAGAAGCCTTGTATCTTCCTCAGAGGCTGCCAAGACTGTACTGTAGTTATATTAACACAGGCAACTTGTGGGTGAAAGCTAAGTATCACAAGAATTTGCTAATGTCTAATTTTGGATCCAAAAATTTAGTGATCCTAAATGACCCAGAAAGGTCATTTACTATTAGGCTACTGAAGAATATGTTTGAATATTTACTGAGATAGCATGGTTTAGAAATCCTGGGAGATCTCTTCTAGTCCTGAGAAGTATTTTTTTGAATCTAGATACCATGTATGTTGAAAGTTCCTTTAAACCACATCAAGTGCATGTCTCTAAGTGTTGGTTTGTCAACTTGCTAATCAGTTCATTTGTATACTTCATAGTTCAAAATCATGCATTGTTTTCCTGGGAAAATATCCTTCTGCTTAATAGTACTTTGAAGAGTTATTACTTATATAAATTGGCATGCCTTGTGAGGACCAGGGCAGATGGAACCTAGGCCAGATGTAATAATTTTATCCATTCAGTTATTTGACTGGTATTTTTTAAATGCTCACTAAGTACTAGTCCACTGAGTTTGATGCTGAAGCTAAAACAGGATACAGGGCAAGTATAGTCCTTGGCCACACAGAGTTTATAGTTCATTGGGACACAAACAACCTTCCTAAAGATGAGTAGAAAGTTAAAGATGTAATGGAAGCATGTGGTGGGAGGCATTAATATAGATGGGACTAGGGAAGACTTCCTCAGTACTTCAGAAGGCCTGACTCAGAAGACAACTACAATAGTTCCACCATCATGAAGGCTACTTGGCCTCTGAGAAGACCATTTAACATCTAGTAAGTCTAACTTGTGTGTCACTGTTGACAGGCCCAGTGCCAGGCCCCTGCCTGGCTTGGTCACCAGCTAGTAACCTTCTCTTCTAGAGAGAAAGATTTAACTAAATTGGGAGGATAAAATGCTACTCTTGTCAATATCATTTTTCTCTTTCATACAATTGTCAGCCAGCTTGACTCCGATTTATATCATTCCTCTATCACTTCGGCAATTACTTTTTTCCCATTATGTCCTCAAATCTCCCATCCTGAAAAAAAATCAATAAGATCCTTACTTGACCCTGTAGTCCATTCTGATCGCTGAGTGATTTTATTTTCTTATCTAATGTCTTTAGATGTATAGTCTGGACTCCTTGCCTTTGTATTTTTCTCTCATGTCCACAATTATTTTCTTTCAGTTTCCATTTCTTAGTTCAGTTTCCATTACACAAAAACTGTTATTATAAATGACTTCCTGACCAAATTCAGTAGTCTCTTGATAGACCTCAAATTTTTACAAATTTCATTTGGTAGTTATGACTTTTTTCTTACTTTATCTTTTCTGTAGCACTGTTTTCTCCTGCTTCTCCTACTACCGCTCTGTCCAGTTTCTTCTTTTCTGATTTTTTCCCCCTATATATCCCAACTCTGGGTGTAACCCAAGTAGTTCTAACCTCTGGAACTAAGACTTCCAAATCCACTTGAGGGGACTACCCTTTAAAATTAGCAGAGATTTTGTTCCACAGATGGAGGGGAGTATATATGGAAAGGGTATGAAGGATCAAGAAGATTGAGACAGGCCTCTCTTCAGAGGAAAAGGAAGATTTCTCAGCAGCAATATGGACATGACTGAAGAAAGTAACCATAATTTTTCATGGTACCCAAAATTGATAGATCAGATTATCCAGGCTTGGAGGTTTTCGTTGCAAATACAAAGGAACAGAGATTTGAGAATATTGTAGGATATTAGCTGAATAGCCATGCTGAGTAGTAATGGAAGATTCATAGATTAGGGGGAATATGGAGTTTGGAACAGTTGATCAGGTCCTTATCAATGTCATGGGAGTACAGGGAGTGAAGCAGGGAATTGGTTTGGAGGTTGTTGTTGGAGAGAGGTTATCAAGAGTTTGGATCAAGAAATGAAAACTAATGTGCAACATGGTTCAGAGTGACTGTCTAAGAGTTGATAAAGTGGAATAAAAGGGAAGGCTGTTGGAATGCAGAAGACCTAGAAAACCTTGAGGCGGAGATAGTAGTGAGTCATCCTCAGGGAAGTCTTGAAATCACTTAGATTCCAGAAGATGCTTGGTTAGTACTGAATCCTATGGCAGCTCACCCAAAATACAACAGGCCATGATTTACAATTATCTTCCTCTCAAGTTGATAGACTGACTCATCTTACTCCAATGCATTCTCCTACCTGATTAAACATTCTAAACATTTTCACCAGGTCAATTTTCTACTCTAGAGCCTTTAGTGACTTTTTGTACCATCATATGAAACTAAATTCCAGATGGGCATTTAAGGCTGTCTGTCAATCAACTTATAATATCCATTTACCTGAAACAGCCCCTGTACTGATACCCTGTGTGACTCCTGCTCCTGTCAGGCCATTCTTCTTTTCCTCCATCAAGTAGGGGTTCCTTTTGCTTTGACTCATGCTGATCCCTCAGCCTGGAGTATGTCTGCTCTGAGAGGTAGTCCTGATTATTCCCTTACAGCTCAGCTTTGAGATGTCCCTCTTAGTGAACAAAACCCTCTCACTCATCTCAACCACATAATGCCACTCTTTAATACTCTTTCCCTTAGAAATTTTTTGGCATTTGTATTCACAATTATTGATACAATATCAAGGATTTGATTTTATACAAGGGGATTAAAAGAGGATTGGGTGCTTTAAAAATATATTACGTACAAAACTGTTCTGAATGAGCATGCTATGTACACATAGGGGTATATTAGAAAACTTGTGTTTGTACCACCCAGTCTTGAGGAAATGAAGGACCACATGTAAGCTACTATTTCTTTCTTCCATAATGATCCATCAGACACAAGATGCACATATAAGATTGCAGGAACAACTGAGACAGTTCCTCTACAGATCACATGCTTACATGTAACATAGCTACTGAATAATAAACTTTTGAAGGTATTTGGCTCTTTTAAATCACTCTGTCTTGCTTTGGAACTGTTATTTATTGTGCACATGGCATATGGAACCAAAAATAAAAACATGAACTTTTTAAAGTACAGAAACCTATGTTCATTTCCCCTTAATACCCATTATAGTACTGGGAACAGAGCTAGTCTTCAATCTGGACTTGCTGAAAGAATAAGATATTACTTTGACACAGTGTGTTTTATTGGAGTATAGGATAGATCTCTCCTAACTCTTGCACATTTATTTTGAAAAACATAAGTAATATTTTAAGACAAAAACCAGATTTTTTTCTAATCCTTAGTATCATCTAGTAGGCAATGACACAAATCTTTATTTTAAGTGATATCCCAAGCACTTGCTTTCTTAAAGCCAAGTAAACATTTATCTTTACTTCCTTTACCAGACTTTCTTTAGTACCGAGAACAGTCTTTCTTCCCTTATCTCCCAAGCTCTTTACCTTCCTCTGTTAAGAGTGTGCACAAATTCCAACCCAGATGAAAAGTCACATCATATGTAGTTATTTATTTTATTCATAGCCTTAAGAACTAAGTCAGGTCTAAAAATCTGTTTTTGTCATTCATTTTTGTGGGTATCAGTTTAATAAAAACTGAAGTTGATTAATTTATTTGTATAATGTTTACATATACATGTATATACAAACATATAGTATATGTAAAACTTATCTTGCTCTCTTAATAACCTAAAGGGGAATACTATACCAACTATAAATTCAATAAAGTACATATACCACCAACATAAATTGGTAAAAGAAATAGTGGGGGCAAACAGGTCTCTACAGAGTGATCTTATAAGGAGTGAATGATATTTCCTTAACTTTAACTCTGATGAAATCACATTTTCTTCTGGTTTATAGGTTTTCCTACAGTTCTATTTTCCACATCTTCTTCAAATTGCCCTCAACTTTTAAATTGTATGCCTTGACTTCTAATTTAAACCTAATACATGAAACATGAGAATGAGACAGTTAAACCCCTGGCAAGTTTTTGTAGAGGTACTCCTAGTTTCATCACCCAGGGCAAGGGGAAAAGCTGTTTTCAAAATGGGCCAGGTGAAAATATAATAGGGGAAAGTGCATCTTTTAAAAATTAATCTTTCGTCAATTCATTCCTTCAGCAAACATTTATTGGGCACCTGTTAAGTGCCAAGTATTATTCTGGTTGCTAGGGGTACACATGTGGAAGAGAAAACGATCTCTGCCAGCATGCTACTTGGAGGAGACAATACATGAGAAAATATGTGTAAAGTGAAAAGCTCTATAAAGAAGGGGAGCAAGAGGAAGGTGGTTACAATTTCATATATGGTGGGCAGAGAGGGCCTTTACTGAGAAGGCGATGTTTGAGCAAAGGAGTCATAGGGATGTGTGTGGGAGAGTTGTGCATGCAGAGGGGATTAAGTACAGAAGCCTTGAGCTGGTAACACACTTGGTGTGGGTGAAGCAGAGTGAGTAGGTGGGGAGGTTGGAGAGCTTCCAAAGGGCCCTGGACATTGAAGCACATTGTAAGGATTTGACTTTATTCTGATTGAGATAGGGAACCATTGATGGGGTTTGAGTGGTGTTATGGCATGATATGGCTTTCAGTTTAAATGATCACTCACTGATGTGGTCAGAGGCTATTCTAGAAAATCTGTCAGAGAGTTGTGTCTTGGACCCAGGTGATAGTGATGGGGAGGGGTCAGATTGTGAATACATTTTGAAAATAAAGCCCATAGTTTTCTTGACATATTGTCTGAGGATGGAGAGGGAGGAGAAAAGGAGAGGTACAGAGCGGGAGGGAGGGAGAGAGAGAGAGAGAGAGAGAAGGAAGAGGAGGAAGAGGGTAGGGCTTGGTTTAAGGAAGACTCTTAAGTTTTCCTCTTTAAGAACTGAAAGAAAGAAGTTATCACTCCCTGAGTTGGAAGACTATGAGCACAGTAAGCATAGGGGAAGCAGGTTCTTGGGAAGAGGGAAAGTCTTGAGTTGGTTATAAAATAACTTATTTTGTACTATGCAGATAAGTCCAGATGCCAAGGTAGTTTGCCCGATTCCACCATTTCCTTCCCCAAACCCATGAATTTGGTCCTATTTTTACTAAACTCTCACTGTTTAGTTAAATATTCTGGATGACTACGGCTTCATACTATTTATCTCAATTTTATTGAACCTGTGATTTGCCTAATATATGATAGTAGGTTCCTTTCAGGAGCAGTAATTTGAGGATATTGTAGTTACTCAGTCTCTGGTCCATATTCATACACAAGTCTCAGTGGTAGGGAAACTAATAAAATATTATATTTTATTTAAAATAAAATATCCAGGTCTCAGGATCTCATTACTAAGGCCCTAAAAAAAGTTATCTAAAGCTTAAATAACTTTTTATATAAACATTGTGGCCATCTGTCATATCTTGATAAAATACTGCAATTAATTCAATGTCACACATGAAAGTAAAAATTATTTGGTGTAGATATATAGACCGCAGAATTTTGTCAAAAATTTAAAAATGAAAGAATCTGAGAAATGCGTAGAAAAATCAGTTGAGTAAGAGAGAAGTTGTCTAACCCCAAACAAGGTTACTATCATCTTAATAGACTGTTTTCTGTTATGCTGAAGAGAGTGGAGAAAGCCTCAGAATTTGCAGTTTTGAATGCATTTTCAGCCAGAAATTTGCACTTACCTGGAAGGATTCAGGACCAAATGATAGATTTGGAAACATCTGAGCAAACAGTGGATCATGATGAAGTCTACACAGAAGGTGAGAGAATGTATTTTTTGCTGTGATGTTAACAGTTTTCAAAGCATATCCTATAATACATGTCAAAGACTGAAAGCTTTTCTTACTCTTGCTCCTAATTTTTGTTTCTTTCTATTTCCTTGAAGCTATTTTACTCTGAAATTAACCCTGTCACTTTATGTAAGGGCATATTTAAAGTCCATTTTGTTTCCTGAAATAGAAACAGCCACATTCAGAGGCATTTTTAATAGTTAAATGGTAAATGTTGTATTCGTCCTATGGCACTGATGTGGCCTTCTATTGATAACTCAACCACTAGTTAATAAAACCAATTTTGTGCCTTATGAAGAGATCTAAAACCAACCTAACTTCTCTACCTCTCAAAAGTCCCCCCAAAGCTCCCTTCATTTGGAATTTAGTATCCTAATTTATAATGCTCCAAGGAAGTACTTTACTGGTTCTTCCTGACTGAGGGATCAGGAGGAACTAGCGAAGGCTACTGTGAAGGAGAAACTGCTGAGGTAGGTGGGAAGTCCAAGTATGATGCCCTACAAGCCAGCTTTTTGTTTGGATTGTATATGTCTTCAACTGTTTAGTTTATTTCTTCATTTACTCAACACCTATATACATGATTCTTACTCTAAGATTTTAGGCACTGGAAGTAACGGTGTGTACATTCTAATGTGAGAATAAAGAAAATGACAAACAAATCATTAGGAAGGGAAAAGTCAGTCAAGTTTGGACCTGAATAACAAGGAGCCACGATGGCAAAAAAAAGTGCTTCCCTGGCAGAGGGAAAGGTCACATTGGGAGTTTAAAGTATAGACAGGCTTGGTGTAGGTGAGGAACTGAAGCAAGATATGTGTGGCTGGAGCCTCCCAGCACATATGAACTTGAAGGAGTGAGCAGATACAAATCACATAGGACATTATAGGCCTCAGAAAAGAATTTAGATTTCATTGAGTATGATTAAATGGGGCAAAGATCTTTTAGGATAGTTTTTTAAATGTATGAAGAATGGAATGAACAAGGGAGAAAAGTAATCAGTGGAAGGCTTTTGCAGTGGTCTGGAGTGAGCAACAGTAGTGATTGTTCTCATGTGGTTACAGTAGTACTGGACATAGAAAAAGGAGATTGTGAAATTGGCAGGACTGTGTCTTGTCCACCTGCCTCCCATTCTGCCAATAGGAATATAAAATATATGTGAGCCTATTAAGGGTTCCCCAAAGTCCTATGGTTAAAAACTGTCTAGCCCATAAACCTCCTTTAATCCTGAACTAGCTATTAATATCCTAAGAAACTAGTGATTCACTGTAGTAGTTTATGGACAGAACATGGTGTTCAAAGATTTACTCATTTTTTCTCCTCCTATCAACTAAATATTTTACAACAATGTGTTGTACAAGAACTAGTGCTGTGAGGAGCATCATTTGAGAAATTGCTTACAAGTAACCTCCCAGCCCCACGTCTGATTCAATATGGGGGGTTTCTATAGCTTAATCCTCCAAGAGAAGTTTCCTTTCTTTGTTCTTTTAGAGGTACTTAATAGTAAATCCTTAATTTCCAGTAAATGACCCTTGATACATACAAATTATTTTTATATATAAACTATTAATTATTTTATATATAAACACATAAATTCCTGAATTTATTATGCCCAAGAGTTACTCAATAAATATCTGCTCTTTTCTCTACCTTCCTCTGAAAGCCAACAGTTTTTGTTGCTAGTATTTTTGTTCACTTAGTTTCTACTATGGTAGTCTCTCCTACTTACCTCTGTATCCATAAGGGATACATTCTAAGACTCCCCCCCAGTGTATGCCTGAAACTGGAGATTGTACTGAACCTTATGCATGCTACTTATGATAATATTTAATTTATAAATTAGGGACAGTAATATATTAATAATAATAATAATAATAACAAAATAGAACAATTATAGCTATACTGTAATGAAGGTTGTGTGAATGTGATCTCCATCTCTTAAAATACCTTATCTAGTAATCACTCTTCTTAAAAGGTGAGATGATACCGTGCCCATGTGATGAGGTGAAGCAAGGTGAATGACGTAGGCATTGCGACATAGCATTAGACTACTGCCTGGGAGTTACTTGAACACAAGTATTATGTATCATGATAGGCAATCTGATAAGTGAGATTGCAACTAAGTGACTAAAAAGCATGTGGTGTAACCAGTGTGGATATGCTGGACAATGATGAGTTACATCCTAGGTGGGATGGAGCAGGATGGCACAAGACTTTATTATGCTGCTCAGAACACTGTTCATTTAAAACTTATCAATTATTTCTGGAATTGTCCATTTAATATTTTTGGGCCATTGTTGAGCACAAGAAACTAAAACTATAGAAAATGAAACTCCTGAAAACATGGAGGAGGGATGCTGTTGAACTCTGATTTTTTTCCTATTATATCTATATTAAATGCTTTTGACATTAATAGAGAAATACCCCATTCCCCAAGAGCTATGAGATAAGGATAATAATAGCAATGAAGGTAATACAAAAGCTTTTCTTTTTTAAAATCTTCATTCCCTGCACAAATGAGCTGTTTGATAGTGATAAAAATGATGAAAGCAATGCCAAGGAATACATTTCACTCCAATACCTATGTATTTTAAGAAGATTTTCTCAATATCATTAAGAAACAAGTTCAAATGGAAGTTGGTGTTTAGTATATCACACTCTTGATTTTCATCCTACCTCAATGGCCTCTCCTCCCTATTCGGCTTTCCTGCTTCATCTTTTCCCTTCAAGCTCTAAGTGGTGGACTTCCCCAGGGCTGGCTTCTTGAAGCTGCTCTAACTTCTTCCTTTGGTATTCTCTGTGGCTTTAAATGCCGTCTTGGACCTCTCTTTTTAAATCCAATTACCAATGCATATCTGACATTCCTATTTAGACTAGTCTCATAAGCGTCTGCTCAACTTTTTCTTTTCGCAAGTCCTGGGGATTGAACCCAGGGCCTCACACATGTTAGGCAAGTAAGTGCTCTTCTACTGAGCTACATTCCTAACCCCTCTCATTAGCATTTGAAAATAACATGTCAAAGGCTGAATCTTTCCCCCAAACTTGCTGATCCCTTGTCCTTCCCCATCTCAGTAAATAGCATCTCCATCTTTCAATTGCTAAAGCTAAAAAACCTGTGGTTTTCTTTTTCTCACATCTCCTGTTCCAACCCTCAGCAAGTCATGGCAACTCTTCCTTACAACATTTTTGTAGAATCTGACCATTTGTAATTCCTTCACTCCAAGTCCAGGCCTTCATAACCTTTCTCCTGGATTTTTGCATTCATCCCAGTTGGTATCCCTCCTTCTGTGCTTGTCCCCTCTAGTCTATTTTTTAATAAACAAAGTAGTCAAAGTGATCCTCTTAAAGTTTGTCACCTCTTTGCTCACAACCCTCCTGTGGCTCCTCAGTACACTAAGAATAGGAGCCAAGAAATCTAGAAATGTGAAGACTCTAAGCAAAGGGATTCAGCCTCCAGATCATTGACATTTTGGGTTAGAGACGTTTTGTTGTTGGGGGTTATTCCCTGACTTATAGAATGTTTAGCAGCATCCCTGATCTCTGCTCACTAGATGTTAGTGTCACTTCCCCTTATTGTTACAACCCAAAATGACTCTAGACATTGCCATATCTCCATGGTGGGGGGCAGGGGGAGGGCTGGGCAGAGATCTTCCCCAGTTGATAACCATTACTCCAGCCTGATCCACACATTTCCTATTCTGTCTCATCTCCTACTGTTCTCTCACTCACTCACTCTCCTTCAGCCACAATAGCCTCCTTGTTGTTTCTCAGACATTCGTGCTGTTAAGACCTTTGCTTTCCCTCTGTATAGTATAATCTTCTCTTGTACATCCACATGGCTCTCTTCTCACTTCCTTCTCTTCTTTGCTCAAAGATCTATTTCACATTGAGGCCTTCTTTGACCACCCAATTTAAAACTATAACACCATCCTCTATTTCCTGCCCTGCTTTGTTTCATTTTTCTTTCTCTTTACTCTCCTCTACCCATCATCTTCCCGATTGGAAGATAAGCTTCATAGTGGTAAGATTTATTTTTCCAGTTTTGTTCATTGCTATATTCTCAGCATCTAGAACAGTACTTGCTACATGATAGATATGTGATATTTATTGAATAAATAAAAATAGTGAGTAAAGAAAGTCTCTAAAGTATCTGAAATATTTAAAAGATGTTTTATTTTATTGATAGCTCAGGAGCTGGTCAATGACTGGTTAGACACCAAACTTAAGCAAGAATTAGCAAGTGATGGAGAAGGTGATTCTGAAAACACTGTCACAAGTAGCACTGCTATGCCAGAAGCCAGTGGCCATTTGAAATATGACAAGTTTGATGGTAAGACCTTATCTAATTGTTCTAAGCTTTAATGTTAATCAATTGTCTAAGAAGTCTTAAACTATTTTGAATAATAAACAATGTCATTCTACTTTTCTGTTTTGTTTGGTTTTATTATTAGCTTTAATTTTTCTTGATTGAATATAAAGTCCTCATGCTATATCCTAAGTAAATTCATGGTGTTTTTTTAAAATTTAAAATATTCTGTTATTTGCTGGGCATGGTGGTGTATTCCTATAATCCCAGCTGCTTGGGAGCCGAGTTAAGAGAATTGCAATTGCAAGTCCAGCCTAGATAACTTAGTAAGACCCTGTCTCAAAATGAAAACCAAAAAGGGCTGGGAATATATCACTCAGTGATAGAGTGCCCCAGGTTCTATCCCCTGTTCTGTAAAACAAAACAACAAAATATTCCATTATTTATCATTTTGATTATTATTATAATAGCAATTAAAAGTATCTCTTATTCCTATGTCGTGACTATTTACTTCAGTGGAGACTGTGTTTAAGCATTCATGTATTATTTTAGTCACAAAATTCTTCTTTTTTTTTTTTTTTCTCTCTCTCTTGGTACCAGGGATTGAAACCAGGAGCACTTTACCACTAAGCCACAACCCAACCCATTGTTTTTGTTTGTTCGTTATTTTGGAAACAGGGTCTCACTAAAGTTTCTGAGGGCCTCACTAAGTTGCTGAAGCTGGCCTCAAACTTGTGATCCTCCTGCCTCAGTCTCCTGAATCTCTGGGATTACATACATGTACTACCACACCTGGCTACAGAATTCTTTGTATATTAGTTATCACTTTTCTAGGTCTTTTTCTTTCCTTACTATTTTGTGCAAAGCTAATGTTAAACAAGTCACTTAGCCAATTCATGAGGATTTCTCAAATGTGCTCAAGGGTCTAAGGTTTTCTTCCCTGAGTATAGGGTTAGGCATGGTGATGCTAGGGGCAGCTTCCCGTGCATGAAGCAAACACCTTTGGAGAAGTACCTGGCAGTATTTGCCTTGTTTAGAACTCTACAATCTCCAGCTAGGGGATCAGAGTCATGTAATATAGTGAAATTGTTGCTTCCTTTGATGTTATGCTAATAGATCTACTTATATCCCTTTACTCAGATTGTCTGTTATCATTGAGTATCACACTAAGCCTCAATTATCTTATTCTGGGAGAGGGTTTTTTTTTTCCCCCTCAACATATTGAACAAAATACTGTGTAACCATTAAAAAGGATATTTACCAAAAGTACTAATTAACTTCTAATTATAGCTATAGATACAGAAAAGGCACTTGACAAATCTACATTCATTCTTGATTAAAACTTTCAGCACACTAGTAATAAAAGGAAAATTCTCAAAATTGATAAAGAACACTTACATAATATAGAAAACAAGGGCCAAAAGAATAAATGTAAACCCACTTTATCAGAAATACATTAAATATAAGTGGATTTAAACACTTCAGTCCAAAGACAGATTGGCAGGATGGATTAAAAATACATGACATAATATATCCTCTCTACAAGAGACGTGCTTTGGACTCAAGACCCACATAAGTTGAAATAGAAGAATGAAAAAAGATATACTTTGCAAATAGTAACCAAAAGAGAACTGGAGTGGCTATACTAATATGGGGGTAGGAGAGGAAATAGACTTTAAAACAAGAAATTGTTCCTAAAGGCAGAGTACATTTTGTAATGATAAAAGACCAATTCACCAAGAAAACGCAATTACAAATATATATATACCTGAGAGAAGAGTCCCACAATGGATAAAGCAAAACTGAAGGAAGAAGAGAAAATTCAGCAATAATAGGTAGAGACTTCTATACCCCCACTCTCAATAAAGTATATAACAATAACAACAAAAATTAACAAGGAAGATGTAGTATTATTAATCATTAGCAAAAAGGCATTTTAAAAGTTATTCAATAAATATTAATGGTACAAGAAAAAAGTATAATCTGTTACCACTACATATCTATTAAAATGTTTTAAAGTTAAAAGACAGGCCGTGCCACGTAAGAATGCAGAGGAACTAGAACACTTCCATTTTGCTGGTGGGAATGAAAAACTGCTTGAACAATGGTTTGATGTTTACTTGAAAAGTTAAGCATATACATACCATGTAATCCACCCATCAGAGTCCTAGGCATTTTCCTAATAGAAGAAAGACTGTTCATACAAAAGCTAGTATACAAATGCTCCTAACAGCTTTATTTCTAATAGTCCAAATCTGGAAACAATCCAAATATCCATCAACAAAGGAATGATGACCAATTTGTTGTATATCTATACAGTGGAATATTGTATTACTTAGCAATAAAAACTAATCCATTTGATGCACACCAAATGGATAAATCTCCTAAATAATTGTGCTGAGTGAAAGAAACCAGACCCAAAAGAGAGTGCATAGTGTATGGCCTTACCTAAATAAAATTTTAGATAGTGTGAACTTTTTTTTGACAGAAAGCAGTTCTGTGGTTACTTGAAGCAGGACAGAGGGCATAGGAAGGAGAGAAAAAGATTTCAGGTTAGAGAACATTTTGTGGGTAATGAACGCATTCATTATCTTGATTATGGTGATGGTTTTATTGATAAATACATATGTCAAAATTTATTGGAGACTTTAGATATTTCTTATATATTGTATATCAATTATACCACCTTTATAAAGCTTTTTACTTCTTTAGGTGTGGAGTTCTCAAGGTTATTTAAATTGAAGTATCTTGTAGATTTAGCTGTGAACAAGTATTTAGTGACTTCGGTGAGGGTAATTTCTGATAAGTGGAGCTATTTCCTCTTAACTTGAATTGGAGGTAATAATTGCTGAGGGCTTTATTCATCCAATTGGCATTATCAATTACTCTTTATTGAACACTGGGGCTTTGTATATTTTCAGGATTCTTTATATAATTATGAATATAAATTAATTTTTAAAAATTTTTCTTTGTTGTTCTGTTTTCCCTAGATTTATATGGTTATTTGGAGGAAGAGGAGGAAAGTACCACTGTTCAAAACTTTATAGACCATCTGCTCCATAGAGAAGTGGTGGATTCTGGGATGCTGGAAGATCTTGGAATGAAGGAAAACCAAGACAAGAAGCAGCAGAAGGATCCTCGTCTTACCATGGAGATGAGACATAAGCAGGTGGGAGGGAAAAACAAAATTAAAATGGATAACAGGAAGCAGTCTTTGTGTAACACATTTAATAAGCTTAAATAAAGATTTAGGCTTTATTATGAAAAAGGGTGCCATCTGTGGTTTGGTTAGAAAGAATAAAAATAAAATATAAGAACTTCAGAAGAAAAATAATTCTCATAAACTGAGGGTAGGAAACAATTTATTTAAGAAATAACCTAAGTTAGAATAATTGATTTTGACCAAAAGAGTGTTGGACTAAACTTTATTAGTTTGAGCATGGTATTTCCTATTATAAATATGTAGATTGCATTTGCTTTAATTTGATTTTTGAAGTGACATTAATATATTATCATGAATATTCTGCTGAATATTATAAAGATAATTCTTTTCTAGACAACTGAAATTCACTCATTTTGTGATTATAATTTGAAAAGGAGGACAGATCGGAATTAAATCTAGTTCAGCTGTTTTGAATTAGAAAGGCATGTGGGAACTTTCCTTTTTTCAAAGTCAATAGTAGGTAATAGGGGAAAAGACTATCTCAACACTTTATGAAGAAGCTTTGGAGAATCAGAATGACTAAGTCTTTGTCGTTTGTGCAGGACTAAGGCTGAACTGGAATTTATATATGTGTGTGCAATCTTTTTATAATACTGAATTTCTGGTTGCCAAATTTGAAAAACAATGGTTTAAACCAGTAAGTTATGCCTAATCAGCACTGGTGGTGTTGAGAAACAGGGGTCCAAATACAATCCTGGTTTGGATGTGAGACAAAAAGGAGGAGAGAAGGTTCAGTCAGCTATATGGCCATTGTCTAGAAGTCTTATCACAACTAGAGAGTAAGATAAGTGAAGCAGAGTGGAAAGGACCAGTCAATCACCCAAAGAAGTGATAGGTCTGAAAAAAGTGAATATAATTATTCAGAATATGTACAAAGTTCATATTTTTGGTCCAGAATCACTGGTTTATTTAAATAATAATCGAAATTAACAAAGAGTTGTAGTGTTACCTAACACAATAAATCACTGTTCTAACTTTCACAATATTCCAAAGAATACTCCTGTTCTTTCTTGAATTATAATTAGAATGCAGACAGAACCTCAATAAAAAGCAGACATGTTCACCTTGAATAATTCTATGGGTGGGAGATCATTTTTGAGTAAGAATACAGAACTTGGAATCTGACCCAGTAAACCCAGGTTTTCCATGCTGCAGGATCAATGGTTTGAGAATCTTCTTCATCTGATTTCATGTAAAACTTTTCCCAGTAAACAAATCAATTTCTCTGATTCTACCAATAAGCAGCAGGGCTCTGAGCCAGAATATTTCAAATCAGTTGTATTCTGAACTTCAAAATGTATTCTGAATTTTGCAGTTCCCCTCAACTTGAAAGGGCTGCATTTTACCCTTTTTGTATTCTAAGGTAAAAGAAAATCGTTTAAGACGTGAGAAAGAACTGGAATACCAGAAAATTGAAAAGGCCCTGAAAAAATCAGCCTTCCTGGAGGCTCAGTATCTGGTGCAAGAAGAGAAGAGAAGGAAGGCTCTGGAGGCCAAGAAAGAAAAGGAGGACATCCAAAGGGAGATGGTGAAGCTCCGGAGGGAGATACTTGAGAGGAGACGCACCGTGGAGGAAGCATGGAAAATGTAAGCCAGTCTGATAAGCAGTATGGAGGCTTTCTGTCTAAGGGAGTGATTTTGGAAGTACTCTGAAATTTGTAAAATGTATAGATGTTGCAATAACTTAACAAAAAAGAAAAATCCCATCAGCTGGGGACCTAGCATGAATGAAGACCTGTGTTTATTCCCCAGTACTGCCAAGAGAGAGAGGGAGAGAGAGAGAGAGAGAGAGACAGACAGACAGACATCCCATTATATAATCTATTATATCTTCTTAACAAATTAACTGATTTTATTTTTCTATATTTCCTCCTGGTCTTGGCCATGTTGCATACTTTATTCCAACCATAAAGTACATTTAATTTGTTATCCTGCTGTAATTAAAACAGTCTGGAGTTCTGAGGGTTGTGTATTATTCCATTGAGGTCCTATACCATCCTTTATATAATGACCTCTTGCCCAATGACCTCCTCCAGGTACTGCTAAGCATGTTGGCTATTTAGATTTTTCATCAATATAATACTGCAGTGAGCATCCTTAGCCTAAAGATTTTTTTATTCTTTTGAATTACAGTCTTAAGAATGTCATTAGTGAGGTAAAAGGTATAGATATTTTTATGGCTCTTGAAACATTGCCAAATTGCTTTCAAATGGGTTGTACTTACTCATTTACTGGCAGTGGGGCAGTTTATCACACTTCTCATTACTGGGGAGTATCTCACTTTCAATACTTTCATACTTTCAGTAGGTGTTGGATTAGTTTGCATTTCTTGGTTGCATAATACCTTTAAGGTTGAACATGGTTCTTTATTCCATATGCATATTTGGTAATTATGCCTTGTCCTACTGTGCATTGTGTTACCACCTTACTTTCTGATAAACATACAGAAAGTCACCATTGCCTTACTACCACTGAAAAAGAATATCTGAATAAGAGGAAAATGAAAATAATCCTCACAGGATGTAGTACTATTATCCATCCTCATGCAGAAAATGAGCTTCAGTAAGTGAAATAATGAACGTATTTATTCTGAGAAATAACACTGATGCATGAACTGCTGAAGTCTTGGAACAACGTGACTAAAGTGCCTGCCTACTCAAAGTGAGAGGCCAGAAAGACCTATTAGATAATCCTTCCGCCCATCAGCCTACACAGCTTTCCCCCCTGTGTTCTTGATTGCTCTCCTTCTACCCAATTTAAAACAGCTCAGTAGTGGATGTGCGCTTCACTCCTTCAAGTGCCAGACTCAGGCCTCCTCCAGATGCTGTTCCTTTCAGAAAGCAATCACCAGTGTTTTAGTGAGTTCTTTCTAAGGTCAACTCTGCTTTTCAGATTGTACCCAAGCCCTGGAAAAACTAGGCTGACCTAAAATAAACTGTGAAAACAAGTAACACTTGATGATAGCAGGATGCTTTGTTTACAATGGGTGCTCCACAAATATTCGTTGACCAGTAATTTCTTACAAAAGTTAAAAACTTACCTGTCATTACAGTAAGAAAGATAATGTCCTTTACTTCTAGGTGGATGAACTGATTTAAACTTTCCAGAAAGCAATTTGGCAATAAACAGTATGCCATAAAAATGGTATTATCCCTTGACCTGGAAATTATAGTACAAAAAAATAATCTAAGGTCCAAAGATTTGTTTATGAAGATAATTAAGATAATGTTACTTATAATGACAGACATTAATAAATATTAGAGAAATGATTAAATTATTATTACACAATGAAGCAGGAATGACAAGTTATCATTGTTTATTGTCCTACTGTGCATTGTGTTACCACCTTCCTTTCTGATAAACATACAGAAAGTCACCATTGCCTTATTATCACTAATAAAGAAAAAGAATATCTGAATAAGAGGAAAATGAGAATGAGTAACAAAGTTATTTAGAACTTACCTAAAGGCCTTTCCTTATCATTGAATTTTTTTACATTTTTCTCTGGTCAGCTATTTTAGAACTACTATAGACTCCATTCTTTCCTTACTCAATAATACTTGGTTCTTTTATTATTTTTCTTCCTAGAAACCTTATAAAAGTCTAGTGGTTTTCTTACTTGTGGATTCTTTTTACCCTCCTAACATGAAGAGTGAGAATGCGTATCCACATTAGAGAATACTTAGTAGTTGTTTACTCTCAAATTTTCATCAGAGTATGGTTTGATGATAAACTGAATAAAAATATTTTACTAAAATAATCCATAGAACTTTCTTTTTTTAATATTTATTTTTTAATTATAGGTGGACATAATTTCTTTATTTTATTTTATGTGGTGCTGAGGATTGAACTCAGTGCCTCACGCATGCTGGGCGAGCGCTCTGCCTCTAAGCCACAACCCAGCCCATAATCCGTAAAACTTTCTATTTGTTAAGATAATTTATAATAATTTTTATTTTATTTGATCTGCATTTTGTAAAGAACTAAGACTCAGAAAAATCACCATACTATGTAACTTTAGAGCCAAATCTAAAAATATGTATTGTGAGTGTTCATTCCACTACAGTAAGTTGTAATAACTCATTGTTATTCTATTATACATGTATGTATTTTAAAATTGTTATTAATAGAGAGAAGAAAAGACAAGAAGAAAATTCTCAAAAGAATCCAGAGAAAGACATGTTTCCAAGTGCTCACATTCTTTTGAATGAAGAAAAAGTGGCAAAAGAAAGGAAAAGGAAACTCAAAGAGTTATTAATCCAAACTTTCAAGGAAAATCACCAGGTAGGAATTATAGTGTCTCTTTATTCAGTTTTCTATAGTATAAATGACAAGAAGGTGCATCAGAGATGGGATAAAGTAAATGCTAAGCCCATGAAAGACTCATCCTAAATACCAAAATTGCCCACACTATTTATTCTCTGTTGTCCAGCTGACCTGAGACTGGAGCTGTATGTTGGTCTCCCTTTCTGGAGCTATTCTTTTTGTACTATAAAGAGCCTAGGTGAGATCCTAGGAAACTGGCAGATAAATTTAGGACTCTCCTCAATCACCCTTTTCAAAATATCATTTAACTACATAGACAGCTCTCTGGAAATTTTTAAAAGTTTCACTTCTACCTTGATATTCTCAAGCATCATATGACTGGGTTATTTAGAAGGTAAAAGAACAAGTTACATGCCCTTTGCTAGGTCCGATCTCAAAGTAATGATACATTTATGTTTTTTTTTCTCTCTCTAATGGTCTACATTTTGTTTTACCTTTCTTCTTTTTGCTTTCTCTTTTTGTAAAAATAACTGCCATTTTGACATTGACAATTGAGTAACCTCCTTGGACTCTGATAAAAGTAGGAATTTGGGACTTATTACACTTCACATGAAACAAATTACTTGACAGATTTGCAAATGGGATGGTTGGATGAGAAAAATATATATGTGTGTGTGTATAAATTTTTTCCTAATATATATGTGTGTGTGTATAAAATTTTTTCTATCTCCTACAATCCCCACGCAGGGCCTTAGATATTGCTGAAATGCAGTGAAAGTTAATAAAATCAACGCATGAATGAGCAGATGTAATTAAAAAGAGAGAGAGAGAGATAATGGTAGAAAGATTTTGAGAAATCTTGATAAATATAGAGATAGATTTATAAGGGCCCCAGGAATCAATAACAGGAATTTGAATATAATATGGGCAAAGAAGGTATGAGGAAAAAAAATAAAGTAGCATAAGTGATTTTTTAAAAGATAGACATATTTAATGGCAGTATTTTGGAATGATGGGTAGGAAGCCATATTATTTAGATATTGAACAACAAAAATTTGATCAGTTTTGCTTTCAGAAATAGGAAAATATAGTGGGAGGAAATCTTAAAAGTTGGGGTTAATATTTTTAAAAAGATTTTCAAAAACTCTTGACTTCTGGATCTTAGTGAGCAGATGGAGTTATGTGACCTACTATAATAATAGGTAAGATTTCTAAGGGCAATTCGAGAGAGAAATGAATATTCAGGGGACCATGTTGAGAAGCCAGAAGGAAAAAGTGCCATGATATGTTACACAACCAATGAGGGATGAATACGACATGTGTTCCCTAAAAAATTAATTTTAAAATTGTATTGAAATGAGAAGTCATATATGTTTTAGATGGAACTGCTATATGTGAATGTTAAGCACATAGATAGTTTTACAGAATTAGTGATCCATCTCAGACAGACTACTTGGTTTTAAAAGGATGTGTCAATATATTTGAAAGGGAAAAAAGACAAGTCATGAATAAATTATCTCCACTTTGCAAGAGATTTTGCTTGATTTTTTCCTATACTTTATTATTTTTAAGATTTTATTTTGAGATAATTTTTGGCATACAGAAAAGTTTTAAAAATAGTACAGAGAGTTCTTGAATACCCTTCACCCAGCTTTTCTCAATGTTAAAATCTTACATAGGCATAGTGTAATTATCAAAACTGGGAAATTAACACTGTTATAATACCATTTTGATACCATTAATTAAACAATTGACCCAATGAGAATATCACCAGTTTTTCCATTGATGTCCTTTTACTGCTTCAGTACTCAAACCATGAATCCATATTGCATTTAATTATTATTCCTTAGTTTCCTCCAGTGTGTCATGACAGTTTCTCTCTTACCGTCTATTCCCCCCTCCCCACCCAGTACTGGTAATTGAACACTCAGGGGTGTTCTACCTCTGAGCTACATCCGCAGCCCTTTTTTATTTTATTTTGAGACAGAGTCTCACTAAGTTTCCCAGGCTAGCCTCAAACCGTGATCCTCCTGCATCAGCTTCCTGAGACACTGGATGTGTATCTCTGCACTGACTCTTACCCTGTCATTTAAGACCGTGACATTTTCAAAGAGAATTGGTCAGGTATTTTTGTAGAAAGTCTCTCAATTTGTGTTTTATGATGTTGTCTCCTGCTTAGAATGAGATTAAACATTTTTCATGTAATTACTTATAAGTGATACCGTGCCTTTCTCAGTATATCATGTCAAGGAGTACATAATTATTGATGTTTCCTTGATCTCTTGGTTGATTGTGTCTCCTGGGTTTCTCCATTGTAAAGTTACTATTTTCTCTTTCATAATTAATAAATGTCTTGTAGGAGATATTGTAAAGCTATGTAAATACCTTGTTCCTCCTTAAAATGCTCATCCATTGATTATAGCATCCAGTGATAGATCCTGCCTGCAATCATTATTAATATGGTATTTGTCAATGGTGACTTTGTGTTTCCCTCATTTATTCTAGATTTATTAATTAAAATTCTTCTAGAAGGAACTATGCCATCTCTCCCATTTATTTGCTTATGCATTTATTCATTTTATTTAGTATGGACTGACCCATATTTATTTTATTCTATGAGTTATAACCTAATATTGTTAACTCTAATGTCAAGTTGTTCCAACTTTGGCCATTGGAAAATCTTACAGCTGGCTTCTTTGACCTTTCAACATGCTTCCATCCTTTTCTGACTGCTTCCTTTCTTTATGGCACCACAAGGTATTCCAGGGCTAGCTTCTATTTTCCTGGCATAACTCCTGGAATTATCTACTTCTACACAGAACCTTTTATTGGAGAAGGGTCTTTTATAAACCAAGATCCATGTGCTCACTGGTGCTGGGATGTCATTGTTTCTAGGCCCTCTCAGCAGATAGGGCTAGGAAATGTATGTTTGTAGGTACACTAACCCATACCCACATGCACATTCTATTGATTTATGTCTGTATATCTGTATACATGTTGAAATCCAAGAGCTTCTTCTGAAACCTTTACAACACAGGGAGTCATGTTTTTGTTTTCCCTTTTATTATTTGTAACTTACTTCAGTTCTACCTGACTATATATTAAGTAATTGTGAATTTATAATGATATTTTCTTCATATTTTTTTATTGGTGCATAATAGTTGTACATAATAGTGGGACTTGTCATAATGATATTTTCAATGCTAATCTAGCACCCCGGTTCAGTATAGCCTTTCCCTCTTGCTGATTTGTAACTTCTTTCTCTGACAATGAGACACCCAGTTCTCATTATGCACAGTCTATTTATTTGTCTAGTACTAGTATACTATAAATCTAGTTTCAGAATTACTAACATATACCACTATGGAAGCAAATGTACTAACATATAATGTATAATATCTGTACAGTTATTTTTGTTTTTAGCCTATAGTATTTAGTCAGAATATTATTTTCCAAAGTTACTTAGGTTAGTTCTTTTCTTTGCCTTGTCTTGCAGTGTGATAATGCTATTCATTTATAATGAGTAGTGAACCTTTAATTTAGACTTCCCTAATATATAGGTATAACTGAGACGTGGTGAAAGTCTACTTACTAGACACCTCACACTTTTATGTAGACTTGGCTGGACAGTCCTGGTAAATGCCAGTGGAGTAGGTAGGCCTTCTGGGATCACTATGTTGATCCCAGTCCAGATTCCTAGCCTGGTTCTAAAGGAGACTGAAGCTGCCCTTGGGTAATGAAACCTAGATAATCAGCAATCTACAAATGGATGCATAATAAGAACTGGGTAACTTACACTGAGCACCCAGATAACTGGGTACTCTTATCAGCACCCTCAAAATGCTTCACTTGTACAGACCCAACAAACTTAGCTGTATACAGTATTTGGAGGCTGACCTTAAAAGAATGTGTTTCTAGTAGTTGCTGTGGTTCAAGTTTCCTTTAATTCCTGTAATTCTTTGTGCTTTGACTCTGGATTTTATGTTCTCCCAATGGAAATCTTATATCTCATTTGGGTCATATTATTTAATGAGACAGTCTCAGAAACAGTGAATGCTTTCTTATCAAAATACAAGTTTAGATGCAGCACTCTTCATGCATCTCTCCTACCCATTTCATTGACAGGTCTTTTTGTTATATCGGAAACTTCTGTTTTTATGTAGAAATGTTCTACTTCCATCCTATCCTAGTTTCTCTTTGATCTTGTGGTGAAATCTCTTAGGGAGATTCAGCAACCCACGTGTCACTGCTAATTAGCAGAGACAACAAGGGATTAACTTTGAAATTCTTACAGTATTTGGAAAATGGGCTTCTTAATTCTCACTCTATTCTATAATGCATTTTTTTAAAAAAAAAATAAGATTAGAAACTCTATAAACTTTCTTGCTTATGAAAGTTAGAATAATGAAAGATAGGGTGACATGGACCTAAATCTTATTTTCTGGGTGGAGGAAGATTTTGATTTGCTGATTTGGCTAGATTTTTTCTATTAGAAAGTAAGATGATAATGACTCAAAGAAATCATTGTTGATAGTTTACTAATGCATAGCACTATCCAAAAGCCCACCCCAAATTCAACCAATGAAGCATAGACATGAATGGAAAAGAAACTTGCATTTTTTTCCAGACAGGGTGATGAAAACTGTAGTTAAGTAACTCATTCATATAGCATGATTCCTTTTCAAAGATGTTACTTTTATCAGAACTTCCTACACACCACTGAAGCAAAACCATTTGTGAACTGACACGTAGCAACCATCCTCTCAACAGTATCTATATTTGAGGAGAGAAGTAAAGGGAATACCTCTGCAAATAAACTGAAAAAACAAAGAAATGCCAACAGGGGGATTCATGAAACTCTCCCCTCCAGGTTCATTGAAAAGGACAATGTGTGGCATGCATTTCAGGAGGCATTTGAAGCATTATTATATATTACTTTAGCCAACTCTAGAAATTTTTCACTTATAGTTATCTGTTGGGGCAAGAAGGTTGCTTGTTTATTTGCTGTTGTCTGCCTTTCCTCATCCTATGAGGAACCCAGATCTCCCAGAGGTTCCTATTCTTTTTTTTTCTTTTTTTTTTAATTGTTGGTCGTTCAAAACATTACATCTTTCTTGATATATCATATTTGATTCAAAAGGGTTATGAACTCCCATTTTTACCCCGTATACAGATTACTGAATCACATCAGTTACATCAATTACATTTCCATTGATTTACATATTGCCATTCTAGTGTCTGATGAATTCTGTTCTCTATCCTATCCTCTACTATCCCCCCTCCCCTCCCTTCCCCTCTATTCTTAAACGTGGGTTATAGATATTTTTTTATCTTTTGGAAAAAGCACTGATTAAAATTTACTTTTAAAATTTGAAAAAAAGAGCCTTTGGCATAAATGAAGTCTGTTCTCTAAAGTTTTACAGAGTAGAATATCTTTTTCCCTAAACACTAGACACTTGAGGTGAATATTCATAAGGATGTTGAGTGGGTGAGGAACAAATGACATCATGTCATTGTCTTACTGTCAGACTACCCTGAGAGTGAACCAAGCACTTGTCTGATATATTTTGAGGTAAGCTGTGTTCTTGGAATAGTTTGTGTGTGGCCGTGGTGGAGAAGGGTGGGCAGGTTCTAGGGATGGGTGGGAAAGAAATTCTTGAAGGGAAAGAGAAGACAATGGGGAGCTGTAGGTTGGCCTTCTGTAAAGACAATGTGTCATGAGAACTGGTCCAGGCTATGTGGGGAAAGGAGCCCTATCCTAATAATAGTTAGGTTTTGGGTTGTATTAAGGTCATTCTTCTTTAAAAGAGGCTAGAGCCATCTATGGGTTAAGCATTTACTATATAGTGAGACTAAGGAATTGCTGCCTGAAACTGTACTACTTCTAGAGTGAGACAGAATATTAGATAAATACAGCAATATTGTTGATTGAAACTTCTTAGCAGAATTAAGAAGAATTTACAAAACGTCCTTATGTTACTGGTACATATTGACACATTTATGAGTAAAATGATATAATGTCTGATGTCTGGGATTTATTTTTAAATACTCAAGGAAAAAAAAAAGGTGGTGGGAGACAGACGGAACATGATTGGCAAAATGTTGATAATTTTTGAAGCGGAGTGAAGATTTATTCTTTTGTTCTACTTTTGGATATGTTTGTTAAATTTATGTAATAAGGGCTTTTTTTTAAAAAAGAAGTTTAAAAGAAGAAGGATAAAAATTTAAATACAGAAGTTTCACACAGCAGCGATTGTTAAAGTTTGAGTCTCTAGGCTTTTCCTTGGAACCCAACAGCCAGTCCAAATCTTAACATTGTTCTGGGAACTCAATTATTTCCTCAACTGTAATTAGCTATAGGAATGTATATGGTTGTGGGTGGAGTGATGCCATGATTTCTTCTCTATTCTTTGGGGCAAAATTATGGAAACCAGGAATAGGATTGATCACAGGGTACTTCTTTTCTTGCCAGATTCAGGACTGGTCCTTCCCACTGGAAATTTATCTTGCCATGGTAAATATCCCTCTCTATCCAAACCCCAGCCTATTTGTAACATCTGTGAGGTCTCTTGCCTAGCTACAGTGGTCCTCAAAAGGAAGAAGAGAAGTTAGGGAGTGCTTCCTTTTGTAGTAGTAGAATGTCTGTCTTTTGAGAACAGGAGCAACAGGAGTTATTTGGAGGCAAGGAGTGGTGTGGCTTTCTTCCTGGCATTTGAGCCTTGGCCAGCTCCCCTAGACCACTAGTTGCACCACCGTTAGTTCCATTCAGTGAAAATAAATTGTAAACTTGTTGACATTTTTGTCCTCTTTACAATTCATTGTTTATTTTTCCATGACAGAGAATTTTGATGCAATTATCACTGAGCTTTCTGACAAAAGGGAAATAGCTGAGGAATTTTGATGAGTTATCCACTTCATTAATCAGAACAAGCATCTCTAGTGACAGGGTTAGAATTACAATGAAGATTAGATAGCAAATTGCTGTTCCACCTAACGTCAATCATTTGCAGTGACAGCAGTGTGATTACACTTCAGGGAAGAGCTTTTCTTGCCAACAGAATGAGGGCAACTCCAGTGCAGGTAATAAATTTAGCAGGGCGAGCTGTCATTTCTTCTCTTGAGTAGAATCCTTAACAACCAAATGATGTCTTGTGGAAGATTTTAAGGGAAGGAACGCATTTTACTTAAAACTTTCTAAATTTCGCATTGTAGTATTGTATTTTAAAAAATCATTATAGATATGTACTTAGGAATAGCTCATCCCCACAGTGATTTTTGGTACTTTTACCTATCTCAAGTCTTAGTTACCAGAGCTTCTGATAAACAGATGGTAGAAGTTAGGAAATGAATACATAATATATTTGAAAATGTATTGAAATGTTTTTTAATCTTATTCAGAAAGAAAGTAGGAAAGAAATGGAAAGCAATCAGACTAATTACTGAGCTGGTTAAAATTTTAAGGTCTCTTGGTTTAAAAGGAATACATTCCTCTTTCAACCCACTTACGGTGTTAAATAATAGTTCTGTTTCAAAGAGCAAAGACATACAACACTACAATAGTACTAGAATGTAGAGCTGAAAAAGAGTGGCAGACCTGGAAGCAGCAGAATTAGGTGGGGGAGGAGGAATAGAGAGAATAAGTAGATCATGTCAGTAAAGTATGCCAATTCTGCTTTTCCTTCGAAATGAAAACAGAAGGGCTGAGAATGGATTTCTTTCCCAAGTACATTCATGGGACTCAGGTTTACCTGAATAATGTTTGCTGTGAATCAAGAATAACTAAGCAGCTATCTGATTTGTACTTGATTTCTTTTTATTTAAATTTAAATTTTTGAAATTGAAAAGCTTTTGAGCAGGCAGGAAAAAACCAATAGCAAGTCAATTTCAAGAAAACAGTTGCTCTGTAAGTCTGTCACTTTGTTGCTGTTAACTTCTGTGTCATGAAACTGAATAATAGACCTTTAAAACTGATTTTGCTCTCAAAGTCTCCTACTAGGTATTTTAAAGAAATATGTTAACTAAAGAATTTATAAACTCCAGTTTTTCCCTCCTAAGTTCAGATAAGTTTCTAACCAGTGCCCTTCTACCATGTTAATTTATATAAAGAGTTTTCTTTCATTACAAAAGCCACAAAGAATTTGCCCTTCATTTTTAAGATTGGTTAATTACCAAATAGATTAATCAGTATAATACAATGTTTTAATTTTAGTCTCAGATATCCCACTTTCTATTCCTCTCTTTCCTAGCTAACTCAGGTATACCACTAACTCTTTATCTTGTGAATTTAGTCATTAACCCTTTCTCCACTTGAAGTTTTAACTTGCTGAGGTAAATCATAAGATTATTTTCAATTTCCATTTTGTCATGATCTAAGAATTAATAAAATTACACATGTATAAAAGATAAAGGGCTGGGGATATAGTTTAATGGTAGATTACTTGCCTAGCATGCACAAGGCCCTGGGTTTGAAAACTCCAAAGCAAAAAAATAATACATGGAAATTACTTAAGCTTTATAGACAAGAGTACTGTAGAAATCCAAAGACACTTTTAATAGTGTTATTGTCTAGGTGGATTATGTTTGTAATACTCCATCATTAGAAATAATCCAAGAGTTAAAATTAGAGATAGCTATGCATACAATATTTTACCTAGTCACTCAATAGGAATCTTTTTATCTGGATAGACATAGGTTATTTTCTTTTGACAGTGTCACATGCTAACATCATTTTTATGCTGTATTTTGTGAGATAAGAAATAGTGGAAAAAAGCATATCCCCTCAACCTGGCAGCTGTCTGTCTTCTCTTTGTTATGATTAAAGACATATCCCATATTCAGCAAATCTACTTTCCTTCTTCCCTTCCTCTCTCCCTCCTTTCCTTTCTCCCCTCCTTTCTAAGATCTAAGGTGAAGGTCTAGAAAATATGCCCTCATTTGACATAATGACAAGGGAACAATTTTTTTAAGCTTACCATCCATGGTTTCTCCCAATGAGAAAGTATAATAAAGAATATCATATATTTTTATAAAGAAGGAAGCAGTAAATGGGCTGGCCCTGCTGAAGTCTTTGAAGCTGGTATCATGCATCACTCGTATTTCTAATAAAGTCACTTCCCAAGAGTTTACCTCCTGTTTTAGTCTCCCCACACTCAGATTTGCCATTCCCATTTAGGAACCTATTTTCTTCTCTCAGGAGGCTCACAGTATAGTGGAAATCAGTAAACTGGTGATTATGACACAATGTGAAGAGTGTTTTGATTGAAGACAGCATAGATGGCCTTGAGAACACAGTAGGTGGGCAGTTACATTTGGGAAGAGGGTTGGTAATAGAAGAGTTTTCTGAGAGAGATGACTCCTAAAGTAGTCAGGCAGAAAGAGGACTAAAAAGAAAGACAGAAAAATTAGCACGAACATAGATAGTGAAATAGTATGGTTGGTATTAAAGCCAAGAGCTGAAAGGAAGGAACATGAATTTTGTAGTAAAGATAGAATAGATAGACAAGGACTAGGTTGCAGTGATTTTCTTAGACTAAGATCACGAGTAACACTGAGGACATCCTTTGGGTTGGTAGACCTTATCTAACTAAGTTGGTCTCTCTAAACCTCCTCACTAAAGTCTAACATGGTCATCAGTAGCCCAGCTAAAATTGTTGCTTTTCGCTATCTTGTCCTCAGGGATATCAGTGGTGCCAGGAACAGGAATGAATTAAATGGTTGACATTTTAAGCTCCAAGACAGCCTGGCAGTGCAAATCATGTTGGAAGCAGGTCTCTCAAGGCTCTCAAGTGCCTTAGTTCATGTTTTAGATATGACTTGTGCCTCCAGCTTCCCATGAGACTGGTGCCTCACAATGAAAATTTGGAATTTTGGTTTAAACTGTGAGGCTGAGAACACCTCAGTTGCATGACTTGGATAATTCTCATCACTATAAATGTAAAGGAATTTTTCTTTGTTCTCTTCCATCAAGATCAAAGTTTCTAGATTTATTAGAAAAAGTGTGAGGGGAAAATCTGAGGAAAGGACTCTCAGTGCTAAATATTAGAAACACTAGCACACATTAGTGGTGATTTTCCAATATTTTTACTGCAGTGTCAAAAACGGTATTTCTCTGCCTGGCACAAGCTGATTCTTGATCATAGGATTAAGCTGGGGAAAGCTGGGACCTTATCTGACTGGAAACTCCAACTGAAGGTCCTAAGAGCCTGGAGAGACTACACAAGATCCCAGAAGTTGGAGAGGGAGACTCAAGCCTTTGAAAATGATCTTCGGGAAGAAAACAGGTACCATTACTTATCATAAAAATCCTTCTAGTGGGTTTAACTAGGGCATCTTTTCCTCCTGAAGAATCTAGAAATAAATTCTAAAAATGCTGCTCACTAGAATTATCTTAACTACTTATAAAATTTGGTAATTAGTTTTTCTATGTTACATTTCAACTAGAAAAATTTAAGTGAAAATTCCAAGCAAACAAAATTATCTGATTAAAAACTAATGTACCTAATTTTCTTTCTTTAAAGGAAGCAAGTATTAGACTTTTCCCTAATGCTAATGTCGCCACATTGCACTTTGGACCATCGTATGCTTCAAAGAGGGAGTTTGATTTATATGCCAATAATCCTCATTGATAGAAATCACTGTCTGCACATAGAATGTTAATTAAGGACACAGGGAACATCCATCTGGGAGGGCCAACCTGCCAAGAGTGATTCCTCCCACTCTACTGTCTTTTGTTCCACACCTTATTTAGAGGTTTTTGATGCTTTTATATGGGTTCTCTCTTATAACAAGCATAAGAAACAAAATTTATCCTTAAATGAAGCTTTCTTTATTCCATGATAAATTAAATACCTTTTCTTCTTATTTCCAAGTTCATCTTTGCATTCTGTTTTTTGTTTGTTTGTTAGATAGTGCTAGGTATTGAACCCACACATACTAAGCACATTCCACATGCTCTACCACTGAGTTATACCTCATAGCCCCACCCCCTTCATCAATTTTATATTCTAGTATCAATATCAAATATGTTTATTTGGGGGCTTCATGTTCTTATGTGTAACCATTTTCTCCTGGCAACTCTGACATTCATTCAGAATGAAATATGGAAGTGTTGTTACTTAGAAGAGCATGATGCCCCCTGGAGCTTTGCAACCACATGACAACATCAGGCACTAGAGAAGTACAGAGAAGACTGGCACATATTCCTACATAGTTGTATGGAGGAAACAAGATCTAGAGACAGTACAGGTATTGAGCACTATTGCAAACAGAGGAATACATCCCCTTTTGCTGCTAAGAATGTGGCACAGAGAAACACTGCTGTGGCCAAGGAAACTCCTTAAGAGTGTCAGGAAAAACTCTGTCTAGAAGATGGGATTTGATCTGGGTTCTGTGTGGTAAACAGGATGTTTCTGGGTGGGTTTGGGAAACTGGGTGGTGGCATGAAGCATAGCCACCTGGATTGGATGGAGATCTTTGAGTATGTAGCTGTCAAGTCCATCAGTTTCTGAATGTCTTTAAATACCAGAAAAAGGTAGATCTTCTTTAGTAATAAAGGTGAATTCTTGAAGATTTTTTTTAAGTGAAAAGGTAGTCACTTTCCCTTTCTGCAGTATTCTGGGTGAAATCTTCAGAGTAGGGGTGGGTGGGGATCCATGTAGAAATCTCACCTATAATTTGTTTCCAGAATCTCAAGGCTTAGTGCTTGATATAAAGAATTGGGAAGTTGCTTACTTTAAAATGAATGATGTCAGGATTTGTTGGACAAAGTAGGCAAACTGGAAGTGTTATAATGTGGAAGCAATGTGAGTGAGGGCATAAAGTGAATAGAAACTGAGATGGCAAAGTTAAAAGCAGACTGAGATTTACATGCTAGAAGAAACTTGTAGAAGAAAAATCTGGAGAATTTAGGATTCCATTCCAATTAAACTGTTTAAATATAAAAGCACTAAATGGGGATTTCATAATAGCATGACGTGCCAAATTTTTTTTTAAAAAGATCTTCTCAGAACTTTGCGTCTCATATCTGTGAATTATTTTCAGGTGTCTATTTTTAAATGTTCAGAATGGGTACCAATCTTTTTCCATAACTGCCAGAGTTAGAAAATATTTAACTTATAATAATTTTTTACTACAAAGCTTTAGAACAAAAAATATCCTAGATCAGGAAGGCACCTCAAGAATTGTCTGATCTAGCCTCTCATTTTACAGTTGATAAAAGGAAGGCTTGGAGAGAATAAGTGACTCTGTTAATCCAAAGCTAAGAGTAACTAGTCCAGGACTAGAGTCCTATTGTTTTGATTGTGAGTCAGATGCTTTTTCCTACACCACACTGTTAAAATAAATAGTGTCTAGGCTGTGATTCCCTGATACATCCATCTTTTTCAACTGTTCTGAAATTTGGATTATAGCAGATAAAAACTAAGATTGGTAAATTATTAAGTGACAGGTCATCCTAGAAACATTTGAGAAAAAAGGAGCCATTCTACCCAGACTTTCCTTCGTGCCACTTTCCTCTAAATCCCCGGCTCTCTGCACATTGGTAGAGTTTTCAAGCATTTTTTTAATATTAATTTTTTTAGTTATAGGTGGACACAATATTTTAATGTGGTCCTGAGGATCAAACCCATTGCCTCACGCATGCTAGGTGAGTGCTCTACCTCTGAGCCACAACCCAAGCCCTTAAAGCATTTTTTCTCAATTGTGAGCTCAAGGGAGAGGAGAGAACATTTATTATAATGAGTTCATCATTATAGAAACTTAATTCTTATCACATCGACAAAACACACTGACTTGGGGGCCCATCCCCTGGGTGTCCTTGAAATCATTGTTTTATCTATTATTCAGATCTTAGCTGAGTCCTCATCCTCCATCTCCTGCACCCACTTGGGTTACTCCCCTGAGGTTTGCTCTCACTGGCCTTGTCCCTTATGCAGGGCTTAACCTTGCAGGCTTTTTTTTTTTTTTTTCTGTTCTTCACACTTTCTCTCTAAAACAACAAAAATCCCTCTCTTCTTATTCATAATTTAACAGCCATCTTTTCTTATTGACACTGTGCTCAGAGTCTCACCTAAACTCCAAGGGTTTATCCATTTTTTTCTTCTAAAAATGCATCTTGCTTTCCCTAGTGGGAATTATGGACACTTTATTTTTATCTATCTCTTTAGGTATTGTAACTAATGGTATCATAAAATTTTAATAAAAAATCATAACACAATTTCAACATTAACAAATATTTCTAAACCCCAAGGATGAATTTATCTAGGTAATGAAACAAAATTCTAGTATTTACAAACCTTTGACATGGTAATATTGAAATTTGAACTGTACTTTCGGTTTCATTAGCATGCTTTGCAAATTGGTTCCAGATCTTCTATTCCTCCTCTTTCCCTTCCTCTCTGATTTTACAGCCAGCTCTAGACAAAACTAGGAAGAAGCAGGATTTGTTTTCAACATTCTCTGCCAACCCTTCTGCCTGCTTCCTATGTTTCTCAATTCTTTGCAAATATCTCTGCCCTTCTCTGTATTAACCTCCACAACCTCTTTGGTCTTGCCCTTTCTTGCACAGGTGTCCTGGGACTTGCCTGGAGCATGCTTTCTGTCTCTGTCCCTCAAGCCCCTTACTGGTTGTTACTGTAATCCTCAGTTGTCACTGTAATCCTCAATTGTCAGGCATTCTTCATTTCCAGCACTCCTAATTTCAGCCTTCTTTGGGGCAATCATTTATGGAGTGTCTCTGTTAATCATGTTCAATTGTCCTTTCCTCTCTGCTCACCTGGGTACCCAGGTGAGTGGCCAGAAGCCATGTGGCATCTGTAGCTAATAAACTTCCTGGTATATCTATCAGAGAGGCAGGAGGACCAGACTTGTGCTGCCAACTTACTTTAAAAATTCTTTAAAACAGAATTGCCTTATCTTCCACTTTTCCCCTGGGGGCTGCCTAGTGCATTATTGAATGCATTAGCTTGCTCATTCCTATTCTTGCTAAACCTGCTCATCCCAAATGCAGCTGTTCGTGTCACTGCTGTTTTTATGTTCTACACCAGATTTCAGCACTCAATCACATTACTAATATGTGTTTTTTTTATTATTTTCTATTCTCTTTTTTAAAAATTCAAGACATTTTTTAAACATCTGATAGTCTTGCCCTCAGCATTTTACCTTACATGTGAATTTTGTATTATATTTTCAGATTCTTTTCTTATTGAATTATATTTTGAAAATAAAGTTCTTTTAGGTTAAGCAATGCAGGGCTTATTGACACCATTTCTGAGGATGAATCTATAGTTTAGAAATTTTTAGATGCTTTCCTGTGTCCCAGATCTGGTTAGTGTTCTTCTGACTTCTAGGTTCTAAATTATGCACTTCTCACTAAATATCATTTGAGGTGTAGATCCTGGGTAGCATGGTTCACACATTCCTTTTTAAACCTTTTATATTTTATGTTCTTAGGTCTACAGAGACAGCCTTTCTCTGCATGCAGTTATATAATTGTGATGATCAATTTATATACTCTCGCTAGAAATTTTCTGATTTTAGCTTGCAAGCATATTGGGACAGTCTGTTTTCCATAAGAGAACTCTGTCCTTCATTTTATAATTATCTGGGAACTATGTCTGAAGCCATTTCTTTAGGTGAAGTTACACAAGTAAATTGCATATGACTAAGGTTTTAGGAAGTTTGTTTTTTTTTTTTTACTTTTAGAAATATTAATGATTTTAGTGTCATCTTTTAAAAAGTATAGAAACTGGCTTATATGGAACATCATTACTCTACTGAAATGAACTGCAAGGCAGCAGAAGTGGGATCACTTTGTCTCTGGATCTCTAGCTTCTTTGCTTCTGTTCATCCATCTGAACCCACAAATATAAACATCTTAACTGCATTTTCGAATCTCCTACATAACCATTATACAATGGGATCTAAACTCTATGGTAAACATGCATTTTTTTCTACTCTTTTTTTTTTAACATTTTTAGTCTCATTTTAGTTACAGAAATGGCCTTCTCTTTGCCATTTAATAGTGTCCAAATAAGTCTTCCCTAACAGTCAAAACCCCAGTGCTGATTTTGGCTGTTTATGCTATAAAAACAAGAAATTAGCACATCAGGTACATTTCACACTCCTCCTTCTTGAGCAGATTGATGTAAATTGAATTTCACATTAATCAGAGCAACATTCTTCTATCCTGTGGAAATTGATGATTTTTACCCACTTGAAGAAAATATTATAGGGTGTTTTGTTTGTTTCCCTATTTATACAATGGTATTTTTAGAGCTTTGTTCTTACCTGCATTATTATCTAATTTATTGTTTTTATTTCTTCTACAATTTTTAATTTAATTTTATTCTGTCTCAGATACATTATTTTCATTAAAGTAAAATATTATATACAAATGTTTATTTTATTTTTTTTTTAAGAGTGAGTGAGAGAGAGGGACAGAGAGAGAGAGAGAGAGAGAGAGAGAGAGAGAGAATTTTAACATTTATTTATTTTTTCTTAGTTCTCGGCGGACACAACATCTTTGTTGGTATGTGGTGCTGCTGAGGATCGAACCCGGGCCGCACGCATGCTAGGCGAGCGCGCTACCGCTTGAGCCACATCCCCAGCCCCAATATACAAATGTTTATTATAACCTACAATATACTTTTATTATAAAACCCACCAATCACAAAGTACTTTTTGAGTACCTGTCATGAAGATCAATTACATATAATGAAATATGCTGTTAGCAGATGTCTTAGCCGGTTTTCTGTTGCTACAACAGAATACCACAGACTGAATAATTTTTAAATACTAGAAGTTTATTACGTTCGTGGTTCTGGGGGCTAAAAAATCAAGATTTTCAACATGCATGGTACTTGCATCTTGCCAGGGCTTTTGTGCTTTTCCCCAATATGGTAGAAGGACAAACAAGCATGCACATCACAGAGACAGGAAATGAGGCACTCATCCTTTTTATCATGAACCCACCTTCTAGATAACTAACCAGCCCTCCTACCTTCTCCACCCTCTGTGATAAGGGCATTTATCTATTTGGGAGAGTACAGCCCTATATGGTGTAATTACATTTTAAATGTCCTACTTCTTTATACTGGTTACAGTAGTGATTAAATTTCAGCATGAATTTTAGAAGGTACAGTCAAACCATAAGCAGCAGAGTTGCTTATATTTCAGTTTTATAATTACTGAAATAAAAACAAGATTAGAACAGAAATATCAGTGTTTCTCTGGTATAAGGGTAAATATTATTTGATGAATTTTTTGTTTCAGTTATATATATTTTTGTTTCATATACACACAAACTCATATATTGAGGTACAGCATAACTTTTTTTTTCTTTGCTGTAGGTGGCATTCAAAAGAGTTTTAAAAGTCATGCAAGCATTAAGAACTTAAGAAATGTTTTCCTGACTCATTGATTTTAGAACTTTATGATGTTCTTGATATGACCCCAAAGAGTCCATGAGAATTAAGCATTATATATATGTAACAGAAATTTATGTGCAGTGTTATAGAGAGAACTTAGGCTAGCCACCTTTACAAGATAAAATCAAGTATGCATCTAAATATTAGATTTTAAACCCTCAGATTGATCCCTAATGCCACATAATAGGTTCCAAGCTCACTTCTCCAGGAATAACCATCCACCTGTAAGTAGACATCAGAGACCTCCACTTGAATTCTTGACTGGCTATCACCAAAGTGTCTTCTGATAAAGATTCCACTCATTTCTTCTGACATTTATGAAGTTTTGGGGAATGAAAGAAGCTCTTCCTCAGGAAGAGCTAGATAATGAGTTTCATGAGAGCAAGTGCCTGGCCATTACCTTTCATGGATGTATGTAATATCAGCAAGCATGTTCACAATGTTGTCATTCATTCAGTTCAAGGGTTTTAAATGAATCCTTTCCTTTAAAGATCATTCTCCTACCAAGTCTTTCATTTATAATATCCACTCTCATAGTTTTATTTTACTTTTATAAGTTTTATAATTATTGACAATTTATTCCTTTTCCTTTCTCCCAAGCCTGCCTTCCTTAGCTTCCCAGTTGAATCTTTCTCCCTCATGCATTCCTTTTTTTAAAAGTTATTTACATACCTATTCTTTTTGCTCCTTCCTCTATTTTATGGTCAGAACTATTTTATGGCTATAAAAAATTTAATATTCTTTTTTTTAAACAAAATAAAATTTATTAAAATATGAGCCTAGTACATTGTATAGTCTAGTATTGTAACTCCTCTAAGAAATAGGAATTAGGAATATTAACACATAGACATTGAGGATGGTAGAGATGCAAAGGTTCATCACTATTAAAGTTCTATTTTTTAAAGTTTACAGTTCATAAAATTGATTAATTCTGCGTCTAGGTTGGGACTTAACTTTTTCTATTAATTTTGTATTCCTTCAGAATAAAAGCAAATAATATATGTCATTATTTTTTAAATCATTGTCACTTAAACTTTATTATAGCTATCAAAATACTAGAATATATAGATGGTAAAAGCATGTGAAATTAAAGTAATTATAATTATCTAAAAAATCTATATCGAAATGAAGAAAATACACACTTAAATGTAAAAAAATTAATATTCTTTTGTGACATGATAGAACAGAATATTCATCTTTTTTCTTGAAGGTACTGTCTTGAGGTGCTTATGCCTTCCATGTGGAGACCCTGTGCACTGGGGAATGTTAAAGCCATTTCATTTAGCTTAATCTAAAAGGATAGGCTAGAGCATTTCTGGGACTCCCTTGGACTTGTGTTTTATTTATTTTATCAACTAATGAAGTATAAATGTCTTCTTTATTTTAATGAAAGTGCTTTGTTGCTTAGAAAACAACAACTGGCCACTGAGTATAACCGGAAACAAGTTCTTCAACACTGCTTTGCAGAATGGCATCATTGGTGTAATGCAGAGGTCCTAAAGAGAGAGCTGGCTCGAGCAAAGGAGGAAACTAGGAAGAAAATGGATGAGCTGCTGAAGGCAGCATCTCTAGGGAAACTCAGTACAAGTGGGTGGTCATCAGGCATCAGTGTACCTGAGGAGGCAACAGCCACAGTGGACTCACTAGTAAGAAACATGGAGGTACATTGTTTTTTCTTTGATTGGTCTTCTGCTCATTAAACACTTGGATTTGAGCTTTGCACTTTTACAGCCTGAGGTACATCAGCCCTGTCAATTGGCCTTGTCTTAAGCCATCCAATGGTTAGGGCAGCTACAGTGCACAAAGCTTACCTTCCAGGCAGTGTTTATTTTCTTGAAGTAGATCGTCTTTCTATAAACACATTACAACTTTAGAGTAGTTGAAAGTTGGTAAGTACATATTATAGAGAGGGAATTTATAACAACTAAGTGAAAGACTGCTTTAGGAAGAAACAGATCAAGCACTATTTACAGCTTGTCTATTCCTCTTATTTTCTTCTTTGATCTTCATATATTTCCTTTCTAAATGAACTTGTGACTTATAAGAGGAATTTAAATATTTTTATTTTTCTAATTATTATAAAAGTACATATAATAAAGTATATATGTGCCAATTATAGTAATTTGGTAGAAGAAAATCACAGAGAAAAAACAAAAGTAATTTAAAATTCCATAATTTGGAGGTAACTAATAACATGGAAGTATAGCCATCTAGACTTTCTACTCAAGTATATGCAAATTGTCTTCGATAATATTTTATTTAGCTTTTAAATTTCCTTCTGTCAGGTCATTGAGGAAATCTCTGCCATAATTCAGGAAAAGGAACTTATGGTCTTTTCTTTTATTTACAAATGTAATTATTTTTTCTAAAAAATTATTTTTGCATTTTTAAAATATAACACGAGAATTTCTTATGCTATTACATTAGCAACAAACAGTTCTAACTGAAAATATACTTCAAAATGAGACCTACAAATCAGAACTTCTGGATGTGGGACACCTGTGGTTTTTTTAAGGTTCTACAGGTAAATTTGATATGTACCACTGGATAAGGACTATTATTCCATGCCATTGTTTTGTGATAACTAATGACATTCTGTAATGGACCATAAACTAGTATCTGTTTAACTCATCTGTTGCTGGAATTTAAGTTGTTTCCTGTTTGCTACTATTTTAAATTGTGCTTCAGTGAACATCCTAGTAGCTAAATCTTTGCATATACCCATGATGCTTTACTTAGTATAAATAATTAAATTTAGAGTGCATGTTCTCTTTTCATCTTATTATTGTTTCATCATTTGCATTTCTTTGATGTCTAGTGAGGTTAAAACATCTTTATGTTGGATATATAGATATATATGAATATAGAAAGATATAGATATAAAGTAACTTGTCTATTTTTCTATTTGAGTACATTTTTTTAGTTATAGAAGCTCTTTATATTTTTAAGGCTATGGATGCTTTTTTATTACATAGGTTGCAAACATTTTTTCCATTTGTCTTCTGGTTTAGTTATGGTGTTTGGTACAGTGTCCAGTTGTTAATTTTTTATAAAGTCATTTATGTCAGTTTTTTCTTTTCTCATTTCTCTGGTTTAGAGAGCTCTTTGGAGAAGGTCCTCTACCTGGTCACCTCCTCCCTCCTCATAATGCTGTTAAGTACTTAACTCACAGACATGTGAAATTAAATTGGGCACTGAGGTCCCCAGCCTTATTTTGACCCTGATTACTGCTAGCAAAGTAGGCTGCTTTTAATTTAAGCTTAGTTAGTCTCTCAGTGAAGGGGGATCCTGAGGATACTTATTGGGACTTATATAACATTTTGGTCCCTTCCCCTAGTCAATTTATCTACCTTTATGTCAATTAGATAACACTATCTCCATTGAGATCCAAGAGAGACTTGTACTTAAGAAGTAGATGTATGGAACCTTTTCCTTACAAAGTTCCACTGCCCTTATCTTTAATTGAAAAAAAAAAAAGTCAGCAGAATTCTTTTTTTAACCTGTAGATAGACACTAGATCTTTATTTATTTTTTTTTAATGTGGTGCTGAGAATCAAACCCAGGACCTTACACATAGTAGTCAAGCAAGCACCCTACCACTGAGCCACAACCCCAGGCCCAGAAAATATTTTTTACCTGTATAGAACACAAAGCACACACTTTAGCAATAGAAAAAAAAAATGAAAATGGCTGAGCATACTGAAAAATGCTTCCAAACCTCTAAAATCAAGAATAAGATTTTTTCAAGAAGGGATGACATTATAAAAATAGAACAAATGAAAATTGAAGGCTGTAATAGATTCTGCCGGTTACAAAATTAAGTCTTTTCCAGAGTTTAGAGTAAAACAAACAAATGAAAACATAAACTCTGTAGTTAGATATTCATTAATTATACAGACAAGGTATTCATATACCAAGAACACACATCTTCCACCTCAAAATCGTTCAAAACTATTAGTACAATGTGTACCATTAAGCTTTTCTTCCATTCACTCATTTTTTAACCTAAAAAGTTACCATGATCTAAAAGAAATCTTGTTGCTCTACTCAAGGCTTTTAGTCTTGCTGGGTTAATAACATGTCATTACCACAAAGTTTAAAAGACCTTAAAACATATACCCTGCTTGATGCTATATTACATAAGCACGTATTCTCATGAGTAAATGTCCACTGACATTTCTGAAATAAAAGGTTATTTTTAAAAGTCTTTTAACATGTCAGAGTTTCCATATATTAAAATTTTCACTTGAATTAAGCCTATGGAACACTTTTCCATCATCATGAAAAATAGTTTTGAGTACCTGAGATGGCACCCTGTTAGACTTAAAAGCTTCTGATATTAGATAGTTCATAGTATTTTTCTCTTTATGCCACCGAAGATGGCATAATCAATAGCAGATCAGACCATAGATCATGGACTCAAACCATTCAAAAGAGACATTTTAACTCGACATTATTTTGGCCTGGATAAGTTTTGCTGATTATGAATGTTTGTTTTCTTCCCTTCTGTATAGAACTTGTAATTGCATGTGATAGCTCAGTCTATTAAATGAAATTTACATGGGCTGGGGATGTGGCTCAAGTGGTAGCGTGCCTGCCTGGCATGCATGAGGCACTGGGTTCGATCCTCAACACCACATAAAAAAAAAAAAAAAAAAGAAAGAAAGAAAGATATTGTATCCACCTAAAACTAAAAAATATAAATATTTTAAAAAATGAAATTTACATGATAAAGCTTTGAAACCGATTAAGTCATGCTAATACAAAGTAGTTAAGTAATATTACTCTTATGCTATACAGATATTTGCCTGGTAATCCTGGGCTTCCAAATACTTCTCACAAATAGCTGGAGACTAGGCTTTCAGCTAGGCCTGATGCTGCAGCAAATAAATATATTGCACTGAGGCAAATGATTAATTTACCAGTGGCAAGAGAGGCATCAAAAGAATAGAGCTAGTATTAATTTATATTCTTTAGTTTTTAAACATTCTTAAGAAAGAATATATCTACAAAATTTTCAAATTTCTGCAAAATTTAAAGTCAATTCTTACATAAAATTCCCATATATTTATCTGAAGTAATTGCCTAATTTACAAGTGAATTAACCAAATTAATTAATAAGAGAACATTTTTTTCCTGTTGCCAGAGTCTTGGCCCCTTGTAGTGGTTCTTACAGCTATAGCCACTTCTCCACCCACTCTTCATGGTGAGCAACTTTGCACATTCTAACAGGCTCACAGAGCCAAGGCTGGTGGCCTTTGAGATAACCAGACCAAGAGCATAGGGCAGTTCTGCCTGGGGTGTGAGACCATTGTGCCTTAAACAAAACAGTGCTGATGGACAGAGTTCTTTAAATAGTTGAGCTCTAACATGTTCTTTCTCTCTTAGGTGACTGCTGTTCCCTCTTTATCAGAAAACTCATCCTTAGAGAGCAATGGCTGTATGCTCATTCCTCCCCCAGGAAAGACAACAATGAGTAACTTGCAGTGTCCCCTTCAGAATGTCTCTCAGAACATACCTGACAGTAAGCCCAAGTCCTTGGATGCTGAGCTCTCTGAACAGCCAAGCAGTGAGGACAAGCTCAGAACCACCAGCCACAAAGCAGAACCAGCTTGTGTGAAGCATTTCTGCAACCGCCATGTCTTCCAGCAACAGCTGATTGAGAAGCAAAAGAAGAAACTTCAGGAACAGCAGAAAACCATTCTCGATTTGAAGGAAAAACAGCGGCTGGCAGAGGCTCAGTGGGCAGCTAAGCATGCTGCTGTAGTCACAGATGCACACAATCACCTCCTGTTAAAATCCCTAGGGGCAGAGGAACCAAAAGGAACCTGCCAGATGCTTCTGAAGTATGTCTGTTGTATCAAACACTCTTCACTTTGAGATAGAGATGTTCCTAAACTGTTTTGCACTTTTTCTAAACTCCCTGATCTTTTCTTTCATTGTGCACTCTCAAAGCAAAGAATCTTCACATGTTGTGACTCATACATGACAGTTATAAACAGATATTTCAGGCAAGTGGTTGCCTATAAGGTTCCAATTTTACAGTTAGCATTTGGGTCATGGCTGCCTTTGTCTGAGGAGCTCTCCAACTATCCAATGAAAGAGAAAAATGCTTAACTTTCTCTAACTAGATTTCTAAGTTTCTGATTATATTTAAGGCTAAAAAGCCAGCTTGAGCAACATTAGGTACACATGGCACATCCCCTGGGCTCGCTAATTACTTAGATTAAATTTTTAGTTGCTTAGGATAGAACTAAATATCTTCAAGTCTGGAGTAAGAGTCCAAATTTCTCAAAGTCTTCTAAGATATTTTCACATGTGCTTGAGACTTACCATGCAATAAATGGTAAGAAGAGATGAAACCCTTGACTTGAAGCACTAGAATGGGTGTCAGAATGCCTGACTCTCACTGTAGGTTCAGGTTAGCCATGCAGTCTTTCTGTACCTTAATACACCAGTGTGTAGGCTGGGTATAATAATAACACAGTTATCTCAGAGAGGAAGGATTAATTAAAATTTGTAAAATGCTTTGAACTCCTCAGGTGAAAATGTATTAAAGGAAGCTGAATGTTGGTCTGAAATCTTTCTCCATTGTATTTTCTTTCTTTTTTTTTCCTCCCAGTTCATCTGTTATTTCCCGTAGGACTGAAGGCAGAAGTGACTCCCAAAATTCTCTTTCTGGACCCAAAAGGAATCCAAAGCAGCTGAAGGCACCCCATCCCATACTGAAAGGCAAGTTGTTCATCTTCTCTCCTAGGGTATAATATGCCTGGGTCTGAAGTATAGCAGCTCAGGTTTTGAAATTTGGCAGAACTTGGTCAGAATCTAAGAAGGGTAGACAGGAGAGGAATGGAATGTATCAGGGAGCTTCACTACTTTTTTCCTGCCCGTTTTGGAATCCTTTTTGGCTTTCCTGGCTCACACACACACACACACACACACACAAACACACACACACACACACAATGTTGAAAGGTATGTGATTATTCTGTAATTTCAGATCCAGGCTGTGATAAAAGAATGGGAAAATTACACAAATGAGAAAACTCTGAGTGACTACTAAGGCTAATTATTTGTAAAGATCATCTGTCACTGTAATTCATGAATGCTAAAATTCTGGTCAGTTTAAAGCAATCCAAGTCATTATGTCATTTTGTGATGAGGATAGTAGTGTTTTAGTAATGAAAGCTATAAACCAGATATTTTCATTTGATAATATCTTTTAAGCACATAGAAACTCTTATTTAAAAACTACATAGGACAGTAAGAACAGGAGCATTCCTCAGAATCCACCTAGTAAATTTGCTAATTGCTTTTATTATATACTTAGTCACACACTGTGTATGTTTATACAGTGAGTATGTTATATGCTGTCACATCTTGTACGGATGACAATTATATTGTGACTTTTGACTTTTTACCTCTGGCAAACTTGCTACCCTAACAAGAAGGGGTGACATCTGAAATACTGTTCTCAATTCCTATTAATTGGAAATAGGCAGTCTTTGCATCAACTATCTGCCAGGGCAACAGTTTATGCTATCTTTGCCCACCACTAAGCCTGATCAGAAATGCCAGTTCAGTGCAATAAGTTTTTTAAAATTATTATTTGATCAAGGCATTAGCTATTTTAGAATCCCAGTCTACTTTTCAAGCAGACTTTAATGACTCCATCTAGAAAAGATGAGGAAAGGGCATATTACCAGAAACTCTACTTCTCAGAGCTCTCTCACTTTAATCCTTTAGTCTATTTCTGTCTTCTTAAGGACAATCTCACTCCTGCTATCTGTGGCATCACCACTATTTCTTTTGTAGCAAAACAGACACTTAATATCTGTAAGAAATAGCTTGGTGAGTTTTTGTTTATTAATTCTTAAAACTTGGTCTTAAATCTTCTCTGTAACATGGCCCAAAGCAACTCCGAGATGGTTTAGGTGAGCAGAACTTGATACTTCCTCCTACCCACACCCCTCCTTTCTATGAAAGCCCTGCATGATTACAGAGTCATATTATCAGACCATCTTGCACATTTGTTTCTTTTGGATCGATACTTAATAGACTGTCAAGAACAGGAGTCTGACACTCAAATTCGTTTGGATGCCAGTTCTCCAAATGCTTGGTACAGTTCCATTTCCTGCCCATCTGGATATCCAGGTCTTAAGACTAGACTTAAAATGTATTCATCATGGCCCCAAACTTTACAATTTGTTTGTTGTTCCTGCATATACAGATGTATATACAGTGACTTAAGAAAAATTAGCAGGTTCACTTAAAATGGGATTTACGGAATGCTTCTATTCTCAAAGTATTTGTTAGATGTAGTTGTATTTTTCTTTGTTTATCAAGTTATAACTAAATTAAAATTCTGGCTTCTGCATTTCATATACTAAATGTCTATCAATCAGGCACATGATCTTATTTAAACCAGTGAAGAGTTGTTATTGTTATTATCATTGTTATTTTCCAGTATTGGGAAATGAACTCAGGAAATTGTGCATGCTAGGCAAGCACTTTACCACTGAGTTAAATCCCCAGTCCTAAACCAGTAAAGAGTTTTTCTTTTTTGTTTTGTTTTATTTTGGTTTTTTGTTTTGTATTTGTTTTTTGTGTTGTTGTTGTTGTTATTTTTGTTTTGATTTTGGTACTAGGGATTGAACCCAGGGGCACTTAACCACTGAGTACATCCCTAGCCCTTTTTTTACATTTTATTTTGAGACAGGACCTCACCAAGTTACTTAGGGCCTTTATAAGTTTCTGAGACTGGCCTCAGATTTGTGATCCTCCTGTCTCCGCCTTTGGAGTCACTGGGATTACAAGCATGCCCTGCTATGCTTGGCTCACAAAGAGTTATTCAAATAAAAATGTGAATAAAAACATAATTACCTACAAATTAGTCATCATTGCTGAGGATTAGGTTGTAGGCCTTCAACTTATACAGCATGTGTAAGTCCTTATATCTAATTTTTCTCTGAGAATGTGAACATTTAATTTACAAGAAAAATCTTAAAATTAACCTTAAATATTACATTTAAATGGAGGTATTTCTTTTTCAGTGTTTCTCATATTTTTATATTGGAATTCTGTTACTATTTTTTAGCCATGGAAGAAAGAGCAATTCAACGAGCTGAACGTAGGCAGATCTTGGCAGAGAGGAAGAAAAAACTAGAAGAAGAGAAATTGGTAATAAATACAGAATGCAAACTGAGGCAAGAAAAAGGATTTGTCTAGATGTTTCTTAAAAAATGAAACCTTGCTTGTTCAAGCCTGAAACAGTAAAGTTAGACCAACTTTGGAAATGGCTTATGTTCTACTCCCTGAGTTCTGTAACCATTTTAAGAAAATGAAGGAGAAAAACATCAACATCATTAGCCTAGCAGGAAGGAAACTATATAAAGTTATTGAGAGCTAGCAATTTGGAAGATTCACACATAACCAATATTATTAGAGTGTTATAGATAGATGTCCAACTTTATGAATTTGCAAAGGAGAATAGTTTTTATATTCTGAAAATTTGACCTAGACTGTCAGAAGTAAATTTTGTACCTACTAGGAATACATTAACTGTTCTGATAGTTTTTGTTGGAGAGTGTATTGGGGAAATGAAAGGAAAAAAATCTTTCCCCCACACGGACTTAGTATTTCACAGGTGAAGTTAAGAAAATATTTTCATTTTATGATTAAAAATCAGTGGTCTTATTCATGCTCAGACTCATCTTCCCAAGTTGAAAAGAATCCTTTTGGAGAAACTTTTTAAGTTATACAACGGATCACATGTTGTTTGGATTTTCTACTTTTATCACAAAGTGCAGACTTATTCCAGAGATAAAGAAGGCATTTTTAAAAAACTTTTTTTCCATATTTTTATTGGTACATTATACTTACATATAATGGTGGAATTTGTTGTTACATATTCATACATGCACACAATATAACAATATAATTTGGCCAGTATCATTCCCCATTTTTCCCCACCCACCCTGTTTCTTTACTTATCTCCCTTTAATTTTCATGAGACATTCCACTCCTCTACCTATAACTTTCTTTTCCTTTTTCCTCTCTACATTCCGCATATGAGAGAAAACATGCAACCCTTGACCTTCTGAGTTTGACTTTTTCACTTAACATAAAGTTCTCAAGGTGTTTTGGTCAGCTTTTTTATTGTTGTGACTAAAAGGCCCAACCAGAACAACTATAAAGGAGGAAAGGTTTATTTAGGGGCTCATGGTTTCAGAGGTCTCAATCCATAGACATTAGGGCTCAAAGTAAGGCAAGACATCATGGCCAGAAGAGTGTGGCAGAGGGAAGCAGCTCACATGATCAGATAGCAGAGAGAGAGGTCTCCACTTGCCAGATATAAATATATATCCCAAAGCCATGCTCCCAATTCCCACCTCCTCCAGCCATGTCCTACCACTTCTGTAACTACTTCATTAATCCCTATAATGGGATTAATTCACTGATTGGGTTAAGACTCTTTTACAACCCAATCATTTCTCCTCTGAACCTTCTTGCATTGTCTCACTTTAGGGGGATACTTCACATTGCCTGAGCTTTGGGGGACACCTATATCCAAACCATAACATAAGGTCCATCCATTTTCATGCAAATGATATAATTTTATTTTTATTTATGGTTGTCTAAAACTCCATTGTGTATATATACCACATTTTCTTTATCTGTCAATAGATACCTAGGCTGCTTCTGTAGTGTGGCTATAAACATGAGTATGCATGTATCACTATAATGTGGTGACTTTACTTCTTTAGGATAAATACATAGGAGTAGTGTGGCGGGATCACATGTTTCCATTCCTTTTCCTTTGAGGGACCTCCATAATATTTTCATAGTGGTTATACTAATTTACTTTCCTACCAACAGTGTAAAAGTGTTCCTTTTTCTCCATATCCTCTCTAGCATATATTATTGTTTGTGTTCTTGATATCTGCCATTCTGATGAGAAATGAAATCTCAGGGTGGTCTTGATTTGCATTTCCCTAATTGCTAATGATGTTGAACATTTTTTTCATGTATTTATTGTGCAGCACTTTGGTGGATACTTGACTTACCCAACATGAAAAATCTTATTCCCATGCAGATTGAAGGTTCTGATTTTTCTGCATTCTAATCTCAATCAGGCCCAGTTAAAGGCCCAAGAGGAAGAACGTCAGAAGAGGGAGGCAGAAGAAAAGGAGGCTCAGCTTGAGAGAAAACGAGAAGAGAAAAGACTGAAGAAAATGGTCAGTAATGTCTTTGTTAGGTTACCTATCTATTGAGGTCTATTGTGTGTGATCTCGTAGTCCTGTCCACTAGTATTCTTTTCTTACCCATACCCCTTTTTCTCCATCTTATTTAGTGAAAACTACCATTGTTCAGGTTTTAGCTCAAGCATGACTTTTTCCAGATGAGCTTTTCTTGCTCCGGCTGCTCTTCTTCCACCCAATGTTAGGTTAGATACTTCTTTGTGAATTCTTCTGAAGTGTCCTTCAGAGCATTACTGATGCTAATAATTATATATCTGATTTGTGGCTTTTATTCATTTCTCTGTCCCCAACTAAACTGTAATCTTTATAACGGTAAAGGGAGAAGCCTAGTGTTGTTCACTATTATATTGGCTGACAGTGTTCCTGAAATGTAGTAGGCACTCAGAAAATGCATGATGAATGAACAAATGAATGAATAATTGCACATTTGGAGCAAAATACACCAGAAAAAATAAGATATAGTTAAACAAGTTTCTTTATCAGTCAACTTCTCAAAGCCTTTTACAAGTTATCAGACATTTTGAATCTCAGAAGAGGGACACAGTATGCCAGGTAGTCACACGTATCTGACTACAGACTATTTTTTATAAAGTACCCAGTAACACACCATGGATCAACTTGGGGTCATACCATTGTAAATGATTGAGATAATTTTCAAAATATACAATACAAAAAAATTTCCCTCTTATATCTGTTCTTTGTAACAAATTTGAGAAATACAAAGAAAATGGAAAAGCATCTCTGAGTTCAGCACTAAGAATTAGCTACCTGTAATATCTTTTTAAAAAAATTATCTTTAGTTGTTAATGGACCTTTATTTATTTATTTATATGTGATGATGAGAATCAAACCCAGTGCCTCAGATATGCTAGGCAAGCACTCTGCCACTGAACCACAACCACAACCCTTTTAATGTCTTAATATTTTAATATGTCTACTTCTGTTCTTCTCTGTTCATATCTCCCCCATCCTCTCTTCCCTCCTCCCCCTTTTTATTTTGGCAATACTAAGGATTCACCCCAGAGGTGCTCTTCAACTAATCAAAGCCCCAGTTCTTTTCATTTTTTTGTTTTGAAACAGGGCCTTGCTAAGTTGCCTACATTGGCCTCAGGTTTGCAATTCTCCTGTCTCAGCTCCACAGTAGCTGAGATTAAGATGTACACCACTAGACCTGACATATCTCTCTCCTAATAGATTGATCATTGTGTATTTGGAGGGGTATATAGTTTTTAAACTGATTTTTTTTTTATTAAGGGTCTATTGTGAGTATATTCACTTGTCATTCAGAATTCTTCAAGGCTGTGTGTGTGTATGTTTGTGTGTGTGTTCATTTAAAAAATAAACCTTATTTGGAATTATTTAGATTTACAGAAAAATTACAAAGGTAGTACAGAAAGTTTCCATGTATTCTTCATTTCCTAATGTTGCTTTTCCTAATGTTATCATCTTATAGGTACATTTGTTAAAACCAAGAAATCAACATTAACATATTACTATTAGTTGCAGACATTATTTGAATTTCACTAGTCTTTCCATTAATGTTCAAAATCTAATTCAGGATACCATATTCCATGTAACTCTGATGTCTCCTTTTAATGTCCTCTGGTTTGTGACAGTTTCTCAGTCTTTCCTAATTTATCATGACCCTTTTGAAAATTTTGACAATTTTGAGGATTACTGGTCAGGTATTTTGTAGAATGTCTCTCTGTTTGTGTGTATCTAATGTTTTTCTTATAATTATCTTGCAGTTTTTAAGGTTTTTAATGCAAGAATGACACCAAGGTGAACTGTCCTCTTAATCACATCATAGCGGGAGTACATGATAACAAAATGACTCGTCTCTGGTGATGTTCATCTTTGACAAGCTAGTTTAGGTAGTGCTTGACAGGTTTCTCCCTGTAAAGTTATTATTTTTCCCTTTTTGTACTCTGTCCTTTGGAAATAATTATTAAGTTTGGTATACTCTCAGGGCAGGGAGGAAGGAAAATTAAGCTTCATGTGCTGAAGGGAGAAATATCTACCTACATTATTTGGAATTCGTCTTTGAAGAAGGCTTATTGTTGTTCCTCCATTTATTTGTTCAATCATTCAATTGTTTATTTAAATAAGTAGAATTCCTGTCTATTTATTTTATACTTTGGGTGACAAAAATGCTGTTACTTATTTTGTTGATCAAATTGTTCTGGCTTTGGTTAGCATTGGAAGCTATTTTATGTGGACTTTAGAGAAACAGAGAGAGAGAGAGAGACTAATTTATACATGAAGGTTTATTCTGTCCTTCCTTTCTTGCTTATTTGTAAGTGCCTTCTCTGAAACCTGGCTCCCACAACCTACCCATTATTTACTTAGTTGTACATTTGCAATATAGGTATAAAGCAATTAGAACTGTTAGCTTATACCCCCCACAAGAAATTTGCCAACTACAATACAGTATTTATATATAGTTCCATTTATCTTTAGCTTCACATTTTTTGAATTAAAACTCAGTTTTCCAATGTCACCAAGGACCCTTGTGTTTTCCCCCTTTTTCTTGAGGGTGTGCTTTATAAATATCAAGGAATTTGAGCATTTTATCTAAGTTTTTTAATTTCTTGGAATAGAGCTTATAGTATTCTCTTATGATCCTTTTAATGTCTGTGAGCTTCTGCTACAGTAATTTGTATCTTTTCTCTTTTTGCCTTGGTTATCAATTTTATTTCTCCTCAAAGAAACACCTTGTAATTTCATTGATTTTCTTTGGCCTTTTCCCATTTTCAGTTTCTCTAATTTCTGCTTAATTTTTGTCACTTCCCTCTTTCTGCTTGCTTAAGATTCTGTTTTCCCTGATTCCCTAAGGCAGAAGCTTAAATTATTCATTTCACACATTTGTCCTTTTATAACATATGCACTTAGTGCTATAAATTTCCCTTTCTCTTTACCTGGCATATCAAGTAATATTTTGATATTTTATCTCATTTAGTTCAAAATACTTTTAACTATTCTTGAGACCTTCTCTTTGTCCTATGGGTTTTTAGAAGTATATTTTTTTTTAAATTTCAAACATTGGTAATTTCCCAGATAACTTTCTATTGATTTATAATTTAGTTTCATTATGGTACATGAATGTACATTGAATGAATTTTAAAGGTTTTGTTTTATGGCCCACAATATGATCATCCTGGTTAATATTCCATGTATACTTGAGAAGAATATGTAGTGTTCTATTGTGGTGTGCTTTATAAATATCAATTAAGTCACATTGCTTGTGTTGTTCAGATCATCTATAGCTTTACTGATTTTGTGCCTACTTGTTTTAACAGTTATTGAGACAGGAAAGTCTCTGGCTTAAAGCTGCATCTTTGTCTACTTCTCCTTTCATATCTGTTTTATGACACTTTTAAAATCTGTGAAGACCTTTTAATGTATGTTGAAAATCTGTTATTAGGTACATACATACATTTTGGAAAAAACTTGTATCTAAGTGTTATAAATTGAGCTTCTTTCAGACATTATGTACCTGTGTTGATTTAGTATCCATTATGATAATCTGTCCTTTAACAGACATTATTTTTATGCCATTAACATAAAGTTATATTGATATAATTTGGTGAAAATCTACGAACTTGCTCATTGTAAATTTCCTTCTTTCCATCTCCTACCTTCTCTGGTTTTATTTGAGCATCTCTATACTTCCATTTTACCTCCTCTATGGAGTTATTATTTACATTTCTTTTAAAAACATTTTTAGTGGTTGCCTAGTGTTTACAATATATTTGTAAATGATCCCTTTCTACCTTCAAACTTTACATGTAGTGAAAGATCCTTACATACGTATATTTCCATTTACTCCCTCATATTCCTTGTGCTATTCTTGTCATATGTCAAATTTTGCTTTTATTTATGCTATAAATACCCAATTACTTGTTAAAGATATTGCTTTAAACAGTTGTCTTTTACCTTGCCTCCATGTCTTTCATTTCTGATGTTCTTTCTTTGTATAGATATAAATTATTTCACTTAATAATAATTAAAATATCATGTTAATGTATAATATTCTTTCTGTGGGTAGAACTTTCTTTAATATGTCTTGTAGGATAGATCTTCTGTCAGTTAAATAAAAACTGAGGGAATTTACATTGAAATAAATACTGAAAAAGTCTTATTTTTTTTCCTTTACTTTTTTTTAACTCTCTTTTTAAAATTCTTACTAATTATACATGAATGTATTTTGACATATTATACATACATGGAGTACAACTTCTTATTGTTATGGTTGTAATGAAGTGGAATTACATTAGTCATGTATTCATATATGAACATAGGAAAATAATGTCTAATTCATTCTACTATCTTTCCTATTCCCATCCCTCTTCCCTTGTCTTCATTCCCCTTTATCTAATCCAAAGTACTTCTATTTTTCCCTACCCCAATCCCCATTGTTAGTTAGCATTCGCATATCAGAGAGAACATTTGGCTTTGGTTTTTTGGGACTGGCTTATTTCACTTAGCATGACTGTCTCTGGTTCCAACACATTGGAATTTCCTTCACTTTTGAAAGTTACTTTTTCTGGATACAGAATTTTATGTTGACAATTTTTTATTTTAAAACTTGAAAGATGTTATCCTATAGTCTTCTTGTTTGCCTAATTTCTTACAAGAAGTCTGCTATAATTCTTAATCTTTGTTGTTTTGTAGATATGCTATTCTGCTTGGGGTGCTATAACAAAATACCATGGACCAGATGGCTTAACCAATTGAAACTCATTTTAATCACAGTTGTAGAGGTCCAAGATCAGGTGCCATCGTGGTTGGTTTTTATTAAGAGCTATGTACCTGGCTTTCAGATAGCCTCATTCTCACTGCATCTTCCCTCACATGACTTTTCCTTGGTGCATGTGCATGAAGAGAGAAAGCATGAAACCTCTCTGGAATCTCTTCATTTAAGGACACTAATTCTAATAAGGTTCCTACCCTTAGGACTTTGTTTAACCTTCCTTCCTTAGTGGTCTCTTATCCAAATACAGCCACACTAGGGATTTAGTGTTTTAACATATTAACTTTGGGGGGAACATTTACTCCATAACAGTAGGTAATGTGGGTTTTCCTCCCAAGCTGCCTTTAAGATTTTGTGTTTGTCTTTGGTTTTCAGCTTTTAAAATATGATATATCCAAATATGATTGGTTTGTTGATTGGTTTGTTTACTTTCACAGTAGTCTTAAGCTTCTCAGATATATGGTCTTACATTCTGTCACTAATTTGGGAATATATTTAACAATTAGTTCTTCAAATATTTGACCTAGCCCATTCTTTTTATTCTCCTTTTGAGTTTCCTGTTATTCCAGTGTTAAATTGGTTCATATTGTCCCACAGCTGACAGATGAACTTGTTTGTCACTCTTTTTCCTTTTTAGTTTGTGTAATTTCTGTTATCCTATTTTCATGTTACCTGATTCTTTCTTCGGGTGTTTTATCTAGTGATAAACCCATTGAAGGCTCTCTTCATCTCTGGTACCTTGTGGTTTTTATTTTTTAGCATTTTTATTTTGAAGCATATTGTTTTCATGTCTGCTAAAATTCCTATCTGATAATGAATGATGTCTATCTTCTCCATTAGATCCTCTAATATTATTGTCATGAGTTACTTAAAATTCTCCTTCTGATAGTTCCAACACGTCTGTCATGTCAATGTCTTATTCTGATAAGACACTGCCTTTTCAAATTGTGTTTATTTTTGGTCTTTTGTTCTTAACAAAATAGTCAGCTATTTTGTTAAGAACAATAGAAACTGGGGTAAATAGGCCCTTAGTATGGAGATTTGTATTAATCTAGCCAAGAATTGGGCTGTGTTTGATGTTTATTGTTGTTATAGTTACCACTGTTGAGGTTTGATGTCACCATGGGCACCAGAGACTTCAGTTTCCTCTAGTGACTTTTTATTTATCTCCTCTTTTGGCTTTGGGTTTTCCCTTTGTACTGCTCCCCAGAGAAGTTCTGTCTCTTATAGTTCTCCCTTAATCCAGTAATCTTATTGGAGGTTTGCACTAGTGTAGTGGTAGGGTATGGATAAGAGGAAACATTCTCTATTCGACTACATTTGTCTTTGGAGTATACCTCATTGAGCACTCACAAGAATTCCTGTTCCTACTCTAAGGGTAAAATTTTCTTTTGAACCCCTATTTCCTTCTTTAGATGCAGTGGTATCCACCACTATCTCAATCTGTGACCTTAAAGTCCCTTCCCCTGGTGAAATGGGAGCAGGGGGGGTCTTGTCTGGAAAGAATTTCCTGAGTGCCCCTCCCCAAGCTGAGTACATTCCACCAATGTTGTCAGGTGGCGCCATGGGATGGAGCCTCCAGTTTCCTGACAGAGAATGGTCTGGGTAGATTTGCAGGTGTTGTTCTTCTTCTTTCTCAGCTAGAACCATGGTGGGAATTTTCTCTGAATCCTCCCTGATCTCCTCTGTGAAAGTCTAGTGGAGTTTCTAGAGAAAAAAACGTGCATAAGAGTGGGAAACACCACCATGACTGTTCCCCCCAGGAGCTCCACTCTTCTCCTGCTGGTGTATTCTTAATCACCAGCAGTTCACCAGAATATCTCATCTTATGACTCATATGGTATCTGGTAGATTCTGCTGCCTCAGGTAAGAAAACTTTTGAGTCTCTGTCTCCAGATTTAGGGATGGCTTCACATCTGATCAGTTCACAAAAAGACATTAATTTTATGTCTGCCCTGCTTTTGTTGTTGTTGGAACCAAATTGCTTGTACAGACCAAGAATAATGAAAAATATGTACCAGCCAAGAGATAGTTTTATTTCACTCATTATCCCAAGTCCAAACCCCTTTTTTAGGAATGTCAGTCCATAGCAATAGACAAAAAGATTTTTCACATAGACTAGTTTCCATTTAGTCAGTCAATTGTAGCTATCTAAATTGAGATCTACACATTTGCAGACTTGCTATGCTTGAGGCTTCTTTAAGAATAGCTTTAGATTCAAAACATACTTGGCAATTGTCTTCTTTTCCATCTGTGTGAGGATAATCTACACAGTGTGCTTCCCATCCAGTTTATCATGTGGTCTTAGTCCTTTTGAGGCATCACATCCTACACAAGCAATTTCTTACTTTCTTATACGTTCTTTTTTTAACCATTTTTTTTATTGGTTGTTCACAACATTACAAAGCTCTTGACATATCATATTTCATACATTAGATTGAAGTGGGTTATGAACTCCCGATTTTTACCCCAAATGCAGATTGCAGAATCACGTCGGTTACACATCCACAATTTTACATGTCCTATTAGTAACTGTTGTATTCTGCTACCTTTCCTATCCCCTACTATCCCCCCTCCCCTTCCCTCACATCTTCTCTCTCTACCCCATCTACTGTAATTCATTTCTCTCCTTGTTTATTTTCCCATTCCTCTCACAACCTCTTATATGTAATTTTGTATAGCAATGAGGGTCTCCCTTCATTTCCATGCAATTTCCCTTTTCTCTCCCTTTCCCTCCCATCTCATGTCTCTGTTTAATGTTAATCTTTTCTTCCTGCTCTTCCTCCCTGCTCTGTTCATAGTTGCTCTTATTATATCAAAGAAGACATTTGGTATTTGTTTTTTTAGGGATTGGCTAGCTTCACTAAGCATAATCTGCTCTAGTGCCATCCATTTCCCTGCAAATTCTATGGTTTTGTCATTTTTTATTGCTGCGTAGTACTCCACTGTGTATAGATGCCACATTTTTTTTTTATCCATTCATCTATTGAAGGGCATCTGGGTTGGTTCCACAGTCTAGCTATTGTGAATTGTGCTGCTATGAACATTGATGTGGCAGTATCCCTGTAGTATGCTCTTTTAAGGTCTTCAGGGAATAGTCTGAGAAGGGCAATAGCAGGGTCAAATGGTGGTTCCATTCCCAGCTTTCCCAGGAATCTCCATACTGCTTTCCAAATTGGCCGCACCAATTTGCAGTCCCACCAGCAATGTACAAGTGTACCCTTTTCTCCACATCCTCGCCAGCACTTGTTGTTGTTTGACTTCATAGTGGCTGCCAATCTTACTGGAGTGAGATGGTATCTTAGGGTAGTTTTGATTTGCATTTCTCTGACTGCTAGAGATGGTGAGCATTTTTTCATGTACTTGTTGATTGATTGTATGTCCTCCTCTGAGAAGTGTCTGTTCAGGTCCTTGGCCCATTTGTTGATTGGGTTATTTGTTATCTTACTGTCTAATTTTTTGAGTTCTTTGTATACTCTGGATATTAGGGCTCTATCTGAAGTGTGAGGAGTAAAAATTTGTTCCCATGATGTAGGCTCCCTATTTACCTCTCTTATTGTTTCTCTTGCTGAAAAAAAAAACTTTTTAGTTTAAGTCCCATTTGTTGATTCTTGTTATTAACTCTTGTGCTATGGGTGTCCTATTAAGGAATTTGGAGCCCAACCCCACAATATGTAGATCGGAGCCAACTTTTTCTTCTATCAGACGCAGAGTCTCTGATTTGATATCAAGCTCCTTGATCCATTTTGAGTTAACTTTTGTGCATGGCAAGAGGAGGGGATTCAGTTTCATTTTGTTGCATATGGATTTCCAGTTTTCCCAACACCATTTGTTGAAGATGCTATCCTTCCTGCATTGCATGCTTTTAGATCCTTTATCAAATATAAGATAGTTGTAACTTTGTGGATTAGTCTCTGTGTCCTCTATTCTATACCATTGGTCCACCCACCTGTTTTGGTACCAGTACCATGCTGTTTTTGTCACTATTGCTCTGTAATATAGTTTGAAACTTTCTTATACATTTTATATGTATTTGTTCCTAGTAAACAACCTCCAAGACCATATTAATGTTATTCCTCTGGATGTCAAAAAGATAATGGCACTTCTGAACACAATGACTTCTCTGAATCAGTTTATGTGACTGGATATGTTTGATGGCAATCTGCTTGTTTAGATATGACGTGTCCCCCCAAAAGCTCACGTGTGAAACAAGAATTTTTAGAGAAATTAGATTATGAGAAGTGCAATCTAATTGGTGGGCTAATCCACTGATATAGATTAACTGTGTGGTAACTGTGGGCAGGCAGATAGGGGTGTGGCTAGAGAAAGTAAGAGTACCTTTAGGATTTATATTTTGTCCTTGGCAAGTGGAGCTCTCTCTGCTTCCTGATTACCATGCCCTAAATTGCTTTCCTCTGCCACACCCTTCTGCCATAATGTTCTGCCTCACCTTGGTCCCAGAGCTATGCAGTCAGCTGACCAGGAACTGAAACTCTAAACTGTGAGCCAGAATTAACTGTTCCTTCTCTAAGTTGTTTTTGTCAGGTCTTTTGGTCACAGTGAGGCAAAGCTGATTAAACACTGCTTCACTTCTTGAAACTGGGAAAATTTCTGCTGAGTTCAGAACAAATTGTCCAGCAGAGGTGCCATATTTTCTAATTAAACAGATGGACAACCCTGCTATTGATATGATGGAGAAGGTCTCTGAGACAATCACATATACTTTTCTGGATAGAAAATGTAAGATAAACTCAATTATCTGTGTGTAGGGTTTTGTGACATCAGTTTGAGGACAAAGGACCTGGAGGAATTCCTCAAGGATAGGCCTGTGACAAACTTGTCCTCTGTATTGAGAGGGATGCAAGAGGCAAGACATGGCTGTGACTGGGGCAGGAGAACATGTCAGATGCAGCAGTATAATGGCCACTCATAGGTCTCACACCACAACTCCCTGAAAATAACATCCCTTTGCTCTGTTTTTATCAGATACTTACTTTCTAGTAATATGTGTCAGGCACTAACTTTTGTGGCTGTATAAATAAACATTTTATTGATGGATACTTGAAGCTTGTGATTAAAAATAATTTTATCAGAAAAGACCAGGCAAATTTGCAGGAAAATTGATAGTCTGTAGAGTATCAAATTAAGTAAAATAAACCAGACTCAGAAAATCTGAGGAGGGTTGTATGTTGTCTCTCATGTGTGGAAGCTGGAGGAAAAAGAAAGGGAAAAAAAAAATCATGAAATCAGATAAGAGACCATTGGGATAGAATAGAGCAGTGAATAAGACCAACAACAGACCTTCCTTCACAAATCTTCTATGCTAATTTGGGAAAACAGGCAATAAACAACTCAAAATTTTAAAAAATAGGGAGGGAGAGAAATAATGGTTGAAGCAAAATGGGGAAACCTCTCCAAGGAGGTGATGTTTGAGCAGCTAGATGGTGTGGAGGCTCTCACAATGTCCACATGTCACATGTGGGGATGCCTAGGAGATATTCATATTGGATATATAAGCCTGGACACCAAAATTACAGTAAAGTATCTCTGCTAGTCACAAAAACATTTCAGGGCTGGGGTTGTGGCTCAGCAGTTGAGCACTCACCTAGCATGTGTGAGGCCCTGGGTTTGATCCTCAGAACCACATAAAAATAAATAAATAAAATAAAGGTTTGTGTCCAACTACATCTAAAATAAATATTTAAAAAAAAAATTCAGTGTTTTTCATGCTCTGGAAGTGCCTGGAGAATGTCTGAGTAGAGAAGAGTTGAGGGCTAGGCATATAGCTCAGTGGCAGGGTGCTTGCCTAGCATGTGTGCGGCACTGGGTTCAACCCCTAGCACCATGAAAAGAAAACAAAAAAGAAAAAGAGATGAGAGTCCAGGACTGAGTCCAATATTATATTAGTAGATGAAGAGGTGTTAGGTAGAAGGAAAACCAGAAAAATTTAAAACCCAATGCTAAGAGGAAAAAGTATTTGTGTTAGGGGAGTGGTGGCAGTTAACCTGGGAAAATGTTACTGAGCTCTATTAAGAAGAGAGCAGACAAATGCCTCTTTGGTTTGGGAATATGGAGATCGTTCATGACCTGGACAAGAGTGCTTTCAGTGGTGTTCTGGGATAGGAGCCACATTTTAGTGGGTTGAAGAAAAATGGTGGAGAACATAGCCTGTGAATATAGAGAGCCATCACATCCAGAGAAGGATTTTTTTGTTGTTGTTGATAATTGTTTCTTGGCTTTATTTGTATTTTAAAGATGGTAAATACCAGCACATGTTTATGTGATGGAAATGAGCCAGTAGTGAGGAAGAAATTTGTTTTGGAGCAGCATCAATTACTTGTACTTTTCTGTACATAAGCTACCCTGGTCTTTTTCTCAAGACAGTAGCTGACATAGATATGCATTTAAATGAGTCTTTGGGTTTTTGTTTGGTTTTGGTACCAGGGATTGAATCCAGGGCACTTAACCTCTGAGCCACATCACCAGCCCTTTTTATTTTTTGTTTTGAGACAAGATCTAACTAAGTTGCTTAGGGCCTTACTGAGTTGCTGAGGCTGGCTTTGAACTTGCCATCCTCTCACCTCAACCACCAGGCCACTGCAATTACAGGCATGTGCTACCGCACGTGGCTATGAGCCTTTTTCTTTTTATGTCATAATTATGTAAACCACTAAGTCAAAAAGAAACTGATATTTAGTAGCCCTTTTTAGCCTGAGTGAACAGTGAGCTCTTTGAAACCCTAGCTGTCCAGATCCCAAATATAAGAATTATCTCAAAGCACATAGCATCATATCATCTTCACAAGCAGTTGTGGATGCAGCTACTATTATGGATATGTATAAGAAAATGGAAAATATAATACTAATGGAGTTGATCAATGTGTATAACCAGTGGAGGAAATACACATTTCAATTAAATTTTTAACTTAAGCAGAACTCTTATTTAATATTTCTCTATATATTTTTCTGTGGAAATAAAGATTTATTATTAACTTTATTTATTTATTTATTCTTTTATGTGATGCTGAGGATCAAACCCCAGGGCCTCATGCATGCTAGGCAAATGCTCTACCACTGAAACACAAACTCCAGCCTGGAAATACAGACTTTTCTTAAAGTCTGTTTTTTTCCCCAGCAATCTATCTAAAAACTATTTTCCTTTTGGAGCCTAAAACACCAGTCATAGAGTTACAAGGCTAAAAGGATAGTTGGACTGTCACTTCTCTGTGTGTGTGTGTGTGTGTGAACAGGTTTTTTTCACTGAGCCCAAGGACTTCTCCAGAGGGCTATAGTCCAGGTTAAATTTCTATCTGCAAACTTGCAGCAGCTGCTTTGATACCACAGGGACATTTCTGTGGATGTACAAACAGTTTTTCTGTTTTCCTCATGTTTGACCCTCAGCTTCGTGTTACTATTCATATGAATATTGTTATAAGCAATTTTTATTTCTCACCATTCCATTCAACAAATATCTCAAGTGCCTGGGTAGTATAAAGGTTATTTGGGCCTAATGCTTTAGAAAATCTGGATATTCCATTTTCAGGAACTTGTACAGAAATGGGTCATTTGCATTGGGAGAGTAGAGTAATTCTCCTTTCCATATTAGAAATGTTCCAGTGCTCTAATTTTTTTCTTATAGTAATCTCAGGCATATAAAGAAGCTTGTCAAAACAGCCAATTCACCACTACCCCTTTTCTTTCCTTTTCTTTTTTTTTTTTTTTTTTGTACTGGAGATTGAATTCAGGGGCACCTAACCACTGAACCACATTCCCAGCCCTTTTTTTGTAATTTTTTAGAGTAAGGGTCTCGATGATTGCTTAGGGCCTTGCTAAGTTGCTGAGACTGGCTTTGAACTCGTGATCTTCCTGCCTCAGCCTCCTGAGCTGCTGGGATTACAGGCCTGCACAACCACCACACCTGGCCACTACCCTTTTCTTGACATGAAATTATATAAAGAAAAAGAAATGTTTTTCATATTTATACTCCATAGATGACAGCTGCAAAGAAGGCAGTGTGCAATCTTTGCGGTTACTCTTGAATCTTTCATAGCAGGTTACTTACTATCATTTACCATTTCTCTCACTTTTTATTATAAACTATTTGTACCAAAATAGAAAAGGATGAATAATATCTGTAGGGTAGAGCATTAAGTTTCTATTATCTCTCTCTCTCTCTCTCTCTCTCTCTCTCTCTCTCTCTTTCTATTTTTCCTTATCAGAATTGAACCCAGGGATGGATGCTTAACCACTACATCCCCAGCTCCCCTTTTTTTTTTTCTTCAATTTTTTTGTAGTTGTAGATGGACAGCATTACTTTATTTTGTCTGTTTGTTTATTTTTTTTAACGTGGTGCTAAGGATCAAACCCAATGCCTCACGAATGCTAGGCAAGTGATATGCCACTGAGCCACAGCCCTAGCCCCTACTTATAAAATTTTTTCTAATTAGTTATATATGACAGTATAATGCATTTGGATACATCACACATAAATGGAGTATAACTTCTCATTCTTCTGGTTGTACATGATGTAGAGTTATACCGATCATATAATCATGTATGCACATAGGGTATTAATGTCCAATTCATTCTACTGTCCTTCCTACCTCCATAATCCCTCTCCTCCTTTCACTCCCCTCTATCTAATCCAAAGTACCTCTATCCTTCTCTAGCTCCCCTTTTCATTTTTTATTTTTAGATTAAGTCTCACTAATTTGTTTAGTGTCTCACTAAGTTGCTGAGGCTGGGCTTTGAATTTGCCATCCTCCTGCCTCAGCCTCCCAAGGCTGCTGCAATTACAGACACACACCACAGTACCTGGCAGTGTCTGTCACCTTTCCCAGGCATACCACTTGGTGCGTTTCTCCTGTTCCGAACATGGGGTATTTTCCCTCATTGCATCACCAGGATTCTCTTTCTCCTCAGAGGAGGAGGGAAAGCTGCTTAATGATAATCAAGTACTTTTTAACTTGCCTCTGGACTTATTGTTCATCACTTAAAAAAGAAAGATCAGTAATGAGATTATACTTCTGGAATTTTTTAATGGAGTATCTTTTCATTTGAATAGCATTATTTATACACAATCTCTACCTCATAACATAAATGAGGGAGTTACATTGGGTTTTCCATAAAAATGAGGGAAAATTCCTGATGTCTCTTGACTAGATGTTTACTTTTTAGTAATTTAGGAAGAGGTAAACCATTTCTGTGAACAGTACTAAATATAAACCCAAGAATATACTTAATGCTCATTCTTGTAGAGCTTATAACCAACTTTTTCTGACCTTTTAAGCAGAACTGATTCTTCTTTTGAAAAATATTCCAGAGCTCTCTTATAATGATTAACACTGTTTCATGTTCAAATTAAATACTTTAACTTCTTGTTGAAATTCCTTAGTTTTTTCATCATGGCATTTTTACTTCATTATTTTTTACAGAAAGAACTAGAGAAACAGAAGAGAATTAAAAGGAACCAAGAGTTGGAAGCAGTAGCCACAGAACATTATAAAAAGCTCTTGCTAAGAAAAAAAGGTCTAGAACCTTGGAAGAGATTGAGAATGCAAAGCAAACAAAACACCCAGGTGCAGTGTCCCACTCTTACCCTCACCCTCAAAATTAGAAAAAAACTTCTTCAAATAGCACAAGTATCAAAACTAGGCTTTAGGAGGAGTTTGGTGATTTAAAAGTCCAAAACATAAATTATTTAAGTGTATTATTTATTTGTTTGGGATAAGAGTTTGTATTTAATCTTTTAAAGACTTTCTAATTTAGCAGGTTGGAAAAAATTAGAATACATTTTAATTAGAGATCTTCAAGGTAAGAGGAACAGAGACTTCTAGTAATTTTAGCAGAATTTAAGAAACAGAAAAGGTTATCAGGTGTATTAGGTTCTACTGTGATAACTTTGCCTAATATCAGTGGCTTACAAGAATTTATTTCTCACTCACATGTCTGTGGGCTAATTGTGTGTTGAGTTTAGGTCTCTCCCCAAACCTCATTCTGGTTCCAGCATGCTTTCACCTGGCAGCTGTCAGATATACAAAAGACCAAGCCAAATTATGTAAACCTATATGAAACCTCTGCTGCTCACTAATATTTCACTGGACAATGCAAGTCATAGAGCCACAGTCAAGGTCATTGAGCGGGGAAAAGAAGATCCATCTATTCCACTGGGAGGCACTGTGAAATCATATTACAAATGGGATATATATATATATATATATATATATAAAATTCTGTTATAGAGATCTATCACAGAGACATATGAAACTGAATACCACTGAAATTTCTCTCATAAATTTATCCACTGCATGGAACAGAGTATTCACGTGTGTGATCATGAAGTTCAAAATAGATGAAACGTTGGCTTCCAGGCTTGTATATACCACAGAGTACCCTTGTGATGTTCATTTTGGCCAATAAATATGACTACCAAAAGGTTTGCTTGGATCAGTCATATTCACAGGGATGAAAGACTTAGAAAATATTTCATTGCCTGGAGAGAACTAAGAGAGAGGGTTTTTTCTCATGTCTCTTGAAAGAATAAAACAATACAGAAAACAACAATACTTTATAAAATCTATAAACGGCAAGTTGTATTTTTTTGATAGAATGATACTCCTTGCCTTATGAGTTTCTAGGACGTTAATGCTCATCATGTTATTTTTCTACAACTGGTTTGTGATTTATTGATAATATCTAAATTTTAATGCTTGTGACAGTTTATTACAACTAATTGACAGTATTGGCATTTTCTCGATTAAACAGTGGTTAAGTACATAATAAAGAGAGGTTTGTTATGGAGTTGCTGTCCTTGTTTCAGGAGAGCAAACCAAGAATGTTTCCATCCACCTACTCCAAAACTCAATGGAAGTGAAGTGACAGCTTTGGAGATTGTTTATGCCATTTCTATAACAGCCAGTCAGGGAGTGGTCTTCAGGGAGTCAGCATTGGGCCATGCATAATGATTTGTATCTATATCCTCCAAATAACAGGGCAGTCAAAACTTCTGGGACATAGACTGTCTATACTTAAGGTTCTTCTTCCCTAAGAACTGCTTAAATGCAGTATACAGTATCATATACTACAAGATGAAGTTTTCTTAAATGATTTAAAATTTAAGGAATAATTTCCTTTTCTCACTTAAAAATATATCTAGGTGGCAGAAGAACATCACTCTTTGGCTCTACAAAGGAAATGCCTGCTGACCTGGTTCCAGTGTAGTCAGGACAGTCTGACTAGGAAGATGGCCCAGGCAGATCAATTTTATTCCCACATATTGCTTAGAAGAGTCTTTCAGGGATGGCTACAGGTAAGGACACTTTTCTTTCCATCCTGGGAACTGAACCCAAGGCCTTGCACATGCAACACAAGCACTCTATCAATGAGCTACATCCTCAGATCTTTTTGAGATAAGGCTTCATCAGGTTTCCCAGGCTGGCCTTGAAGTTGTGATCCTCCTGCCTCTCCATCCTGAGTAGCTAGAATTATAGGCATGCACCATCAGGCCTGGTGGGAAGGACACTTTAAATGTATCTCACTGCTTAGTCCTGTATAAGAAAATTAAACGGGCTGTGGAACACGTGTGGCCATTACGTTTTTTTCAAGAAGACTATATAGTAGTGAATCTAATTCATTGCTTTGAAATGAATTTTAAAATGTCAGATCAATTTTTGTTAGTATAACATTCTAAGTACATGTAATATGATATCAACACATTTTTATACTTCTTATTTTTTTCTCTCACAGTTCCCAGATGATTTTATTAGAAACCTACCCCTCAATCTTACACCGTTCCTACTCATCTGTTTCTGTTATTTTTATAATACATTATAGAGGATATTATCTTGGCTTCCATATTCTTCTTTTTTTTAATCTCTCTAGCATCCTTTGTTCCTTTGTTTTGTATATTTCTCTCTCTCTCTCTCTCTCTCTTTCTCTCTCTCTCTCTCTCTCTCTCTCTCTCTCTCTCATATTATTTGCTCTAATTCTTTTTTTTTCTTTTTTCTTTTTTGGTACCGGGGATTGAACTCAGGGGCACTTGACCACTGGGCCACATACTCAGCCCTTTTTTGTATTTTATTTAAAGACAGAGTCTTATTGAGTTGCTTAGTGCCTCACCATTGCTGAGGCTGGTTTTGAACTCATGATCCTCCTGCCTCAGCCTCCTGAGCCATTGGGATTACAGGCATGCGCCACTGTGTCCCAGGTATTTGCTCTAATTCTTTGTCTATTGATATTATTTGTCTCACTTCTGCTCCTGTCCTTATCCCCAGTACATGACTGATCTGGAGGAACAAGTGAGAAAACTTTGTGTACATTTCCTTCAGAAGAGGATTTTCAGAGCCTGGTTTACAGTGGTCAAAGAGGCGAAGATTGATGCTCAGAACAAGCACGAGATCTCAGTGGAACATAGTGACAGGTGAGGTTTTGATCTTTAAGGAAATTCACTGACTTCACAAATGCTCTTCTACTGGAATATGTCTTGAAATAGGAGGTGGAGGTAAGGAGAGCTAAGCCCTCAGACACCAGGCAGGGTTGGGAGTCCCAGCATATCCACTGACTATATGGGTAAGAGGTAAACACTGACCACCCTGGGATTCTAGGGGAACCCATCTTTAAAATGAGAAGGAGGCCTGCCCTCTTCACCTCACCGAGACTAGCAAGGAGATCAAATATGCAGATTACACACAACACACCTAAGTAAATTAGTTTTTTAACATTATTAGTTGTGAAATATAACATGAATACAGAAAAGTACCTAAATCATACAGTCTAATGAATTGTTTAGAAGTAGACATCCAGGGCTGGGGCTGGAGCTCAGTAATAGAGCAATTGCCTAGCATGTGTGAGGCACTGGGTTTGATCCTCAGCACCACATAAAAGTAAATAAATAAAATAAAGGTATTGTGTCCATCTACAACTAAAAACATTTTTTTAAAAAGTAGACATCCATGTCACCATGACTGAGGTGAAGTGTAGAACATCACAGTCCACCAAGCTCCTTCCCAATCATAAGTCCCTCCCAAAGATAAACTACTCTCCTGACTTTTACAGTGAACCCTTCCTAACTTTCCTTTATACTTTTCCCTCCTAAGTATGCAGCCTTTAATGCTATTATGTTATTGTTTTGTTTTTGTTTTGGGCCTGGTTTAGAACTTTTTATACATGGAATCATACTGTATATCATATAAATATTTAAAATAATAATTTAATCCAGTATTTTTAGAAAATAAGGTAGTCTATATAAATACATTTTTTTCTTTGATTTCTGATTTTAAGCATTTTGTACAAAAAATGTTCTGAATATTATGCACTTCCCTTTGAGAGTAAACAGTCTATCCTTTTTGGTGATTTGGTATCATTCCTTATGAACATCGGTGAATGTGGTGGGTGCTTTCAGGATGCCTCTGGGTTTTGAGATGTGAAGACTGTTTTGATGTATAGAAATATCTCTTTTGTCACTGCCCTCAGATTTATTTTGGTTGCTTTCATTTGTTTGTAGGAGTATGTGTGTGTGTGTACATGCACGCGCTTGTGCGTGCATATCTGTTCTTTTTATTAGTTTTCATAATTTAATACACTAGAATACCGACTCCTAGCAAAAATCGTTCATCCATGTTTTATTTACAGGTACTGGAAATCAGTGGTCTGGCAACAGATAAGCAAGTTGATTATGATTTTGTATAAATTAAAATAAATATGCAATAAGTGAGAGTATTCAGAGGTTTGCCTTTGAATAAAATGCTTCAGATTTAGAATCTGAAAGGTAGGACTCAATATCTCTGTGACTTTGGACAAATAACCTTTCAAAACCTCCTTGATTCCCCTTTCTAAAATGAGGATAACAAAAGAACCTATTTTATAGGGTTGTTGTGAAAAGTAAGCAAGGTATCATTGTAATGCACTGGTTTGTCCAAAAGAATAGCTAATATTTTTTAGTTAGTGTCATTGTGAATGTATTTTTATTAAAATGCTTTTTGCCTTTCTTTGTTTTCTTTCTGTTTCTCAGCCATTGAATAGAGGCTAAGATTCATTGTAGCTTCATAACAAACCATCTTATCACAGTGTAACCCAGGGGTGGGGAGCAGATTTCATGATTTGCATTTTCAGGCAAGGAAACAGGCTGTAGGCAGGTAGATGAATTATTCAAGGCAGACAGATAATGCATGGCAGCTCCCTGGCTCAGTCTTCCTCCCCATTTTCATAATTCACTGTCATTGCTAAACTATAACAAATGATATAGTTAAGATATCTTAAGTATATCTTAAGTATATCATATAGTTAATGATATAGTTAAGATATATATGGTATAGTTAAGATAGTTTGTAAGATAGTGTTTCTCTTCAGGGTTTGAAGTTGTGAAATCAATGTAGGAATCCATGCAATCAACAAGAAATAAAATTTCAGCAGTGTCTCCTTGATATGAAAATATTGTTGTGACTTCATCTCTTCCCATTTTACTCCTTGTTTACTGTGTTCCTGACCCACTTGCCTCTATTCTTTGGACAAACAAAGCTCACTTCTGCTTCAGAGAATTCATAGGACCTGGACTTTCCCATCATTCAGATATCTGCTCAAATATCACCTTTCTGACCAACCTACCTTCATCACTGTCTAGCTGTTTACTTGCCCTATTTCTTTCCATGCAGAGGGCAGAGCATTTCAGTAGGGTAGAACAGTAGGAACTAAAATGTGGAAGTCAGAAAATGGTTGTGTAGACAGGAGAAATAAGTTGAAAATAGCAGGTAAAAGAGGGCCTGTTATCATTTGGATATGAGGTGTTCCTAAAAGCTCCTATGTTAATGCAGGAGGTAAAATGATTAGATTGGGAGAGCTGTAACTTTAATCAATGGATTAATCTATTGATGAATTAATAATTCAAATGGATGAACTGGATGGTGACTCTACACAGGTGGGCTTGACTAGAGAAAATGGTTACTGTAATCATGCCTTAGAGATTATGTGTTTTGTCCCTGGCTCATGTTCTCTCTGTGCTTCCTGGCTGTCATGAGATGAACAGGTTTCCCCTAAGAGGCCATTCCAACATGAGGTTTTGCTTCATCTAGGTCCAGAGTAATGGAGCAGGCTGACCATTGAGTGAACCTCTGAAACTATGAACCAAAATAAATTTTTCCTCCTCTAAGTTGTTCTTTTCAGGAGTTTTGGTCAGAGTGACAAAAAACTGACTGAAATTGGTACTGAGAAGTGCAGAAAGTGCTGTGACTAACCTGACCATGTGGTTCAAAAGCCTTTGGAACTGGCTTGCAGAAGGAGTTTGGAACATTTTGATAATTCAGGCTGGAGAAGCCTTAGAATGTTGTAAACTTAGTGAACAATTTTGGCAAGATCTCAGAAAACCAGAATTCTCACAGGAGTGCCGATAGTAAAGGATTATATTCATGAGGTTTCATAGAATTGAAGACTCTCTTGGGAATTAGATTAGAGAGCATTCATGTTAGATTCTGGCAAAGAACTTTTCTACAGATTCCCCACATCCTGAGACTTTATGTAAGGCTGAATTTAAAGGTAATGGACTGATTAATCTGGTGGAGGAAATTTTTAAGGCAGCATAGCATTCAGGCAGTGTTATGACTAATGCTGGCAACTTTTTTAGTCAAGTTTACTGTGATAATTGGGAACAAAAAGTAGAAAAGATTTTTTTAAATTTGCAATCAGCCAGAAAAGTGTATGTAAAATTGGGGACAAGGGAGGTGTGGTCATTGAAAGTATTACTGCCACTAAGGAGAAGCTAAGTACTTTGCACAGAGACAATAGGAAAGATACCTTGAGGGTCCCTCTTGAATCAGCAAGACCACACCCATGGCAAGCTTAAGAGTGTAGAAGTGAAAAGAAATCATGGAGGCACCCAGCTTACCTAGCAGAACCCACAAAGTTATTTCCCCAGAATTTGTTTCATTTTGTTCAGCCACCCAGGTACAAAGAGGCTATGGTCCAAGGAGGCCTAGATACTGCCTGAGCTTGCAGCAGACTTTGGTATCATTCTACATGGCACTGGTTCTGGAGGACTACAGGACGCTGAAGTTAAAGGGTTATGGAGGTTTCTGCTGAGATTTCAAAGGAAGGCTTGGGAGGCCAGGCAAAGTATAGTAGGACTGGAATCCCTATCAGCTGCCCTTGAGACTGCAATGCATGAAGCTGTGAAGGTGAAGCTGAAGCTATAGTGGAGACCCCAGGAATTAACAGATGAAAATGATAGGGACTGGGAGCTGAGAAAAGCTGCTGGCCTCAGAGAGGGCCAACCCAAGAGAGAGACCATGTAGGATGCAACCAGCAAGGTCATAGAGATGGGGCTGCCCAAGCCCTTTGGAGATCACATCTCACCACTGTGAGTCCTCAGTGCTGGATGTGGAGCTACAGGACCTATTTTCCCAGCTAGATCTTACTTTGGTCTCATCCCTTCTTCCTATGCCTCTATTCCTCCCTTTTATAATGAAAATGTTTACTCTGTGTGTTTTTGTCAGCTTTTTCACTGCTGTGACAAAAAGACCTGACTAGAACAATTTTAGATGAAGAAAAGTTTATTTGGCACTCATATTTTCAGAGATCTCAGTCCACACACATCCATCTCCAATGCTCTGGATCCAAGGTGAGGCAAAACATCAGAGCAGAGGGACATGAAGAAAGCAGCTCAGGACATAACAATCAGGAAGCAGAGAGAGATATTGCCTATCACCAAGGACAAAATATATACCCCAAAGTCACACCCTTATTTCCTATCTCCTCCAGTCATACCCTACTATCTATTCAAGTGGATTAATGCACTGATTAGGTTAAGACTCTCATAACAGTCCATTTCACCTCTAAACTTCTTGCATTGTCTCTCAGGGGCGCTTCTGTGGCATATCTCATATCTAAACCGTAACACTGCGCCATATATATTGGATATACATAATCTGCTTTTGATTGTTACAAGGGCTTACAACCAACAGTTAGCCTTAAGTCTCAGATGAGACTTTGGACTTGGACTTTTGGGCCATGCTTGAACTGTTAAGATTATAAGGACTCTTGGAAATGAACTAATGTATTTTACATTATGAGATGGCCATGAGCTTTCGGGGACAAGACAGAATGTTGTGGTTTGGATACAAGATGCCCCTGAAAAACTCCTGTGTTAATATAAAAGGTGAAATGCTATAGTGGAAGCTATAACCTAATCATTGGATTAACTCACTTGATGGATTAATAATTTAAATGAACTCCAGGTAACTGGAGTGTAACTCCAGGCAGGTGGGACATTGCTAGAGAAAATGGGTCACTGGGGGAGTGTCTTGGGGATTATATATATCCCCCCCACACACTTTTTTTGTGCTCTCTGCTTCCTGGTTGTTAAGATTTGAGTTACTTTCATCTACCATGGTCTTCTGCCATGACCTTCTGCTTCACCTGAGGCCAGAGCAATGGAGTCAGATAACCATGGATTGAGACCTGTGAAATTGTGAACTAAAATAAACTCTTCCTCCTCTAAGTTGTTCTTGTCAGGTATTTTTGTCTCAAAGTGATAAAAAGTTGACTAATACAGGGCCCTAGAGATGAGTACAGGAAGCTGTAAATGATGGACTGGATGGATAAAAAGTTCAAAGCTCCATGTGCACACTCCCCCTTATCCCCCCTCTTTCTCTCATACTTTCTACCAATAAAAATCAACCTTATCCAAAATATCAGACAACCAACAGCCATAAAACTAATAAGAATTGAGACTCATTCCAGGCTTCATTGGGTGTTTCAGAGGCTAGAACAAATCCCTCCTCCAGTTGTGAAAATATAAACTACTCTGACCTCTGTTTCAACATAACTGCTCTTGTAATTCCTCACACATGCTCGGCTATTCTTGCCTCTTTGCCTTTATTCAAGATGCACCCTCTTCTGGGAAAGCCTTTCCTTTGCCCTAAAATGCTGTTCAGAGATCATGTCTTTCAAAAGCCTCGGACACTCCTCATCACCAGACTGGGCAGTCCCTGTCCTTCTCACCACTGAGGTCCCTTCCCACTATACTGAAACTCTTGGTTCACTTTAACTGCCTCCTTGGGTAGATTTCCTGGCTCTCCTGTACATGGCTGGTGTTCAGATGGAGCCTGCTCCTGCATGCTTTCCTGTGATCATAGAGACAAAGCTTCAGTGGCCCTCCTTAACCATGCTTCCATAATTAATGTTAGGTTTTTTCTCAACTGGAGTCAGACTTTTCTATTTTTCCTGATTTTTTGTTTTTATTCTTGTTGGAAGTGACGTTATCAGAAGGCATTTATTTTTGTTTGTTTTTGCAGTACTGGGAATTAGCTCAGGGGAACTACATCCCCAGCCTCCTTTCAATTTTTGCTAATTGCCCAGGTTAGCTTTGAACTTGTAATCCTCTTGCCTTATCCTCCCCCGAGTCTCTGGGATTATAGGTGTGCACCACTGTACCCAGAAACCAGCAGGCTTTTAAAATATAACTAAGCACTAAAGTTCCGGTGCCCATAGTAGTGGCACATTCTGAATGTAGTTTTCCAAAATCTTTGCCCTGAGTGCTGTTGCTGTCAGTGCCCTTGCTGGAATCACTTGATCCTGACTTGGGCACAAAATAACAGGTAGTGATCAGATCACCTGAGAAACATGTCTTATAGCCTGCATTATCAGAGGCCAACTGGATCCTCTGCTCAAATGTCATCTCCTTAGAAAGGCTTTCCCTGCAATCTTACCAAAATAAATAATCTCCCTCTCCACTCTCATCCCCTTTTACTGAATCTCAGTTGTGATTTCCATACATTTTATGTAACCTTTTATTCACATAATTATTTTTTAATAGGTGGACACAATATCTTTAATTTTTTAATGTGGTGCTGAGGATCAAACCCAGTACCTCGGGCATGGTAGGCCAGCGCTCTACCTCTGAGCCACAACCCCAGCCCCCACATAATTATTTTAATAGTGTTTAAATGTATATCAGTTGGAAAGTCAACTTTTCCTTAATATTTTACCCTTCCTCCCAACTTTATTTTTAAAGGAGGATTCTCAGCCAAGCATTTCAGACATGGAAGACATCTGTAAGATTTATGAAAGACGAAAGGGGGAAAGAAGAAAGGCGAGAGCAGCTCCGCAGGAAGGTGGCTGAAATTCTCCCAGACTTCCAGATGTTGGCACCATCATGACTATTACTTACCCCTTCAGTCAGATACTCATCCCTTGAGTAAGAGAAGTCTTTTGTGTACCCATAAATACAGATGCAGTGGCCATTTGGTCCAGAATGTGTGTATATGTTATCTCTACCCACCCACGTACATTCCTGGACCTGGTCTGTTTCTGAGACACTTTGTTTTTGAACTTGTAATCCTCTTGCTAGTCATTTACTATAGCATTTAGCACAGTGGGATCATATGAAGTTAGAGTCTAGGACACTACTATTCAAGTGTATCCTATACACTTTTAGCATAGTAAACTTTAAAAAGGACAAGTCTTTGCCTGCTGAGCCTGTGAAGGAAAATATGTGTCCTTATATCTTAATTTGAGCTGTTGATAGAAACCTTCTACTTTAAATATAGTAAGTACTCAGAAAAGGAAGCATGGATGGTCAGAGTTTGAGGACAAGTGTCCTACAACACCCATCCCTTTTTGGCCACCCCTTATGGCAAACCATGTAACACAGCTGCTTTGGAGGGTAGCAGCTTATCCTGATTTTTAGAGGAACTGGGTCAATGAATATAATATACCTTGATAAGCATAAATTCCAAAAGTTAATAACTCTGTCAAAGACAGTCCAGCAATCTATTAAAATATCTATTCATGCTCCCAATTGCAACTTCATATAAGCCACCGGATTTGTCTTCTAGTCCTCAGCTCAGTTTGATCTAGATGTTAAATTACTTATCTCTAAGGTACTTGAAGGTACACTGATAAAATGGTCTTGTCTTATAAGCTGTCTTAGAGAATTACCTGGTAGGAAAAAATTTTCATCACCAATACATGTTTATTGTGGCAATTCAAATAATCTACTAATACACATGGTAAAACAAGTAAGATCCTTGTCGCCCTGAGGGATCTGTTATATGGTGTGTTAGAAATGTGAATTGGTAAAATAAAGTCTTATGGTTTTTCAAGTGAAAGTGCCTGTCTCCATCTTGTACTTCCTGGAAGGGATATCCCTCTCCACCACCTGCAACGTGCCTTGCATCCTTTTCTCATGGAAGATGTATGATGATTAACCAAGATATGATAAAACACCCCTAAATGAACTTTTACTGCTTCTACAATAATCTTCCCCCACACGTTGTCTCCTTTAATTATAGTTGTTTTTAAAACTAAAGAAAATAGTCTTTAATGTGATTATAGTTGTTTTTAAAACTAAAAAAAAATAATCTTTTCTAAGATGATTCTAAGAAAATGGAACAAAAAGTAATTCATTTCTTTCCATCCAAACCACTGTATACATTTAACAGTATAACAGTTAACAGAATATTGGATGATATTAGCACCCAAAAGCAAATATCAGTATTAATTCAATGCCAAGACTGTAGATAAGGAAGGGTGAATTCCTCAAATAAAAACGTCAGGGACCTAAATAGATCCCATTCAAGTTTTCCCTTTTTGGGATGGGGGAACCAGGGATTGAACCCTGAGCCCTTTTCATTTCATTTTGAGAAAGGATCTCACTAAGTTGCTTACACTGGGCTTGAGCTTGTCATCCTCTTGCTTTAGCCTCCTGAGTAGCTGGGACTACAGCTGTGTACCACCACATCTAGCTTATTTTCTTTCTTAAGCTTTATTTTTGCTCACCTCAAGCTTGGCAATCCATAGTATTCTGATTATGGATATGAATATTATAATCATATAATATTCTGATTAGACCACCTGGACTTTTTAAACTACCTGTAAAACCCTCAAAAGAGATAGTTCAGAACTATCAGAAAACTATGACTTGAAATGTGACTGCTAACACAACACCTGAAACAAGCAGTTTCCTGATACATAAAACTGGAAAAATAACCAAGAAAATGATGGTTTGGGGTTAGGAACAGGTCCATAGGATGGGAAATCAAGGTAGCCAAAGCAGCAGCAGCTACAATGCAGGATTCTCTTAAAGCAAATGAATTCAGGAGACACACCAAACTATTTTCCTTAAAGAAAGCACTTTATTTTCCATTTAAACAACGTAGTCACAGGATATCATTTTACACAAATGGCAGTAATTTGTAAAATCTTGATTTAAAAGGCCTTGCATCTGATTCTGAGGTGATAAGAGGATAAGAATACAGGTATAAAAACAGTGCAATATGTAATCCATGGCCTCCAGGTTGACTTCAGAAATCCCTTTAATGTCACTGGGCCAGTTCCATTAAATATTAAATTTTTAATATTAAATAAATACTTCTGGGTTTCCTTTAGTCCAACATCAGGCCCAGAAATGTAATAAAATGAAAAGGCCCCAAACATCTCAAACCATCAAATCACCTAGACAGAAGGATCTCAAGTTGAGCTTACAAGCTCTGTGACATGGCATCTTGTCTATGGATCCAGCTGAAGAAACACAGAACTTCAGTTGCATCAACAATTAAAATAGACTAGCTGAGGTTTTAAAGCTTTGCCTTATAAATATGAATTTCTAGAGGTGAAAGGTGCTATTTGAAGACTAAAGCACTAGTAAGTCACAGGCCCCACTTGGAGATGATCACAGCCTCTAAGAAATGTGTTTCCATTGACCATTTAGTCTGTGGCCCATGGCTGGTACTCCAGTGAGCTCACTCAGTGCCAGCCAGAGTGGGGATAACTATACTAGCAACAGGATTACACTTAGCTGATCCTTCAAACAGTTTATATTAATCACAGCAAACATCCACAAGAACATACTGAGTTTTATTCGATATTAAGTTCAGCATGGCTTTGATTCTCCCCTGCATCGACTTTGCAGTGCTGGATATAAAATGGCACACTTGTCAAACTGCCGAGAACACTGGATCCCAAACAGGTGCCTCAAGCAAAAGTCTCTTATCATCCATTGCTTGTTTGAGAAAATTCTTCTTTAAAATGCAGGGTACCAAAATATGGCTAAAATGAAATAATTCATATAAACCTATTTACCTAGTTGACAGAGATCCTTAAACCTCACAGAATATTGATTTTTAAATATCTTGGTTAAAACTGTGCTTCTAGTGTCATATTTTTGCTTCTATTAATTGAGCTTCATAATAAAAAGCTAATTTCCTAACCAAGGAAATAAGTCTGTTAAGTATTACACAGAAACTTACTGGCATTGTGTTTTCTGGCAGTGAGAGATTCTAGTATAGAAAATTTTCTCTTTTTAAAAATATTAGAAGTACCAAGGACTATTGCATAAGAGGAAGTCTGTAGCAATCTTACTTCTAGGCAGATGGAACAGTGGAAGACAATAATCACTTCACTCACCAAAGGAAAACAGTACTCGGAGAGTAAAGATTTATAACATCCTAAAGACAAACACAAATGTAGCTGAGGGTGAAAGAAGCAGTATGCTATCCTGAAAACAAACTTAAGGCTTTACTTTAGCAGCATCAGAGTAACCTATCAAAGAGGCATTGTTAATGGTCTGCTCATTTCAGAAGCACCCAGCTAGAACAACAGGAGTATTTTGTGGGTATCATACACAGTGGTATGATAATTCTGTAAGTGGCCAGAATATAACAGGCAATTTATTAAGCTTCACATCCAGAATGTTTCCTAACAGAGTCTGGGGATGTGAGGCAACCAGAAAGGGAGAGACATGAGAGTGATGGGAAGGAGTTTGCTCTTATGGCCAAGGGACTGCTGGGATATAGATTTGCAGGGCAATTCTTCACTACCACAACTACCAGATATTTCTCTGGGATGCCTCAAACAGAGAGATCTTGTCCTTTCAAACACTCCACAGTAAATTCTCTTGCCCTCCAGAGAGAACCAAGGCCTATAATGAAATCCCTTAGATGGTTCCAGATTATAAAATGGCTCAAAAGTCTAGACCAAGGATGTTGCAGAGACTACAGAAACACTGTGCACATGTAGATCCTTGTTTGCTGCTCCTTTTGGTTTAAACACTTCAGAAAGCTTTTACTCCACAAAAACAATGAGCTTCCTTCAGGTTTGAGCTTTTTCAGTAAACTGACAATCATGAGTTCTTAAGGAATTTAAACCAAGTATCTTAATTCCAATAAGCCAGAATAATATGTAAGCAGTTCCCATCCAAGTAAGGGACACTGAGTTGCCTCATCCAGGTAATCAATGTCAGGAGTGAGATGTTACAGAGATGGTGATCATTCCTAAATCTCCTCGATGACGTTGGTCTTTTTGTACTACTGTTATCATATTTTTGGTTTGGTTTTTGGTACTGGGGACCACATCCCTAGCACTTTTTTTGTATTTTATTTAGAGACAGGGTCTCACTGAGTTGCTTAGCACCTTGCTTTTTTCTGAGGCCGGCTTTGAACTTGCAATCCTCTTGCCTCAGCCTCCTAAGCCACTGGGATTACAGGCATGTGCCACTGCACCCAGCTCACATCACATTTGGATTGCTATTTACTGTGTGGCAAGTTATTATAAGTGACTATACTGATGTATCTATGAATTTTTATTATCAATCACTAGATAATCAGAGTTAGCTATTTAGCTGGGGCTCAAGACACATGAAAACTACCAATTTCTGCCTACATAACGCTGTCCTTGACATTATTACCAACTCTCGTATCTAAAACCTACACAGAAAGAAATTAGTTATATCAGAGCCAACTTCAATTCTAAAAGAATATTTGACTCTGGGCCAGAGAGAGGGCATCACTGTAGAAACCACAGTGTCTGCTGGCATTCCCAGGCTGGGTCTTTGGCTCGTCCCAATGGAACACAAAGCCTATCATTTGTTAAACAATCCATCTCTGGGGAGAGTAATGACATGCCTGAATAAAAATGTAATGACAATATCTTAAGAAGAATGTCAACTAATGACAAGACTCGGGATGGTGCTACCCAGAATTGTAGGAAGTAGTATTTCCTCTTAACACGTACAAATCTATTGCTAAAGCAGGATGCACTGTCTGATGGAAAAAGCTAGCAGTATTTCCCCTATATTAAGCAACAAGCCAAGGCAAATTTAAGGACTCAAGAATTATCTTTGGGATTGCAGAACAGTACATGTATAAAATCAAACATTTCAAGAGAGTATTTTCCCTATATGAAATGCACTCTTAATTCTATGGCAGAATGATCCATTCTATATAAATATTCCATCTAATACATTTCCAGTTTTGAGATATGATTAAAGAAACAACTTATTACTTTGGAGAAAATGAGGGAAGAATGCATTAATGAAAGTAAGCCACATATACCCTGTTTTTCTCTCCTAGTGAGATACTTTATGTAGGAAAGAGTGAATGGAAATTAATGTGTAAGTTAAGTGGGAAGATGTCAATCAACTCCTCAAAGTTTATGCCAGAATAATGTGACTGCCACTAGACTGGTTTTTGCAATTTGGTGCTATAAGTTACAGCACTTGAAACATGTATGTAGAGAATAAAAAAAAAACAAGCCCTTGATATTAATTAAGTCTCCCTACCAAGAAAAAGACTCCCTAATATAAGAGTGCTGTTCTTCTTCCAGCCACTATCTTGTGTGCTAGTACCTTACCAGGTGAAACACAGAAAGAGGAAAAAAACCCTTCAATCCTTCAATACCTTTTGGAGTCTGTTACAGTAAATACAACACGTAAAAAAATAAAAATAACTCATTTCCTATACTCATGACCACTACACATTACATTGATAATAATTATCTTCATCATTGTTATCAACTGTCCTTTTAAGATCAGATGACCAGAATCAGTCCATCTCATCATCTCTTGCCCCGTGTGAGTAGTTAATATCTAATACTTAAGGAGAAATTCCCATAACTGTACAATGTTATATGCTGAAAACTGATAACCCTAATAATATTGGCTTTAGTATTCTGAACCACAACATTTTTCTTCAGTCTTGGGATTTTCCTAATAACATTTCACATATTCAGGTGCTTAAATTGTTTCATAGTGCTTTCCACATCCCTCATCCTCATGTGACCCTTGTGTGACCCTCCTATGATCTTCTGTGAAGTAGCCAGGGCAGGCATCAGTACCCCATGCTACAGATGAACCTGAGACTTGGGAAAGTGACTCGACTAAGGGTCACATGGCTATTAAAAAATTGAAAGAGGGACTAGAAGCTCTCCTAATCCCAAACTCCTCCTGCCATGCTAATGGATAGGAATTGCTTCTATCAATTTGTGCAATAGCAATCCACATCCTTTTCAACCTCTGGTGATTCAGTCAATTAATAAGGTGACTGGAAAGGAATGGCTCTACTTTTACTGCTTCGATATAAAAATCTCTTATGTTTGAAGTCAGAAAAATTAATTTCTCTCCAGTCCAGTATCCAAACCTGAGCATGGCCCTATAATGCCTGTAAGGAACTGGGGAAAAAATGAACATCCTGCATGGACACTGAAGTGTAAAATGGAAAGGAGCTGGAGGGAGGAGCCACTCCTCAGAGCCGCACAGAAGGCACTTCAGACGATGTCCTCAGCAGGGTGGTGGAATGCACGTGTGCCCAGGGTGGAGAACTGTTGCCAGTTCCGCAGGAAGCCCCTATTGTACTGGCCTGTGTCCACGATGAGCCCACAGAGGAGCCGGCGCCCGGTCTTCTGTCGAAGGGCCTGCTGGACTTCCCGCTCTGTCACATTGTAGCTGATATTTATCAGCTGGATCAGGAAGATGTAGGCCATACCCGCTGTGATGATCACAGAGTACCACACACAGGTGAAGGACAGAGCCGAGCTGTGAACGGAGAAAAGGGCTACTGCCATTTTTGTCACATAGAGTCCTTACCATACTCACATTTTATACATTTTCTACTTATTACTAAGGACTTTGCCATTTTTTCCAATCCTCCAAACTTAAAAATACCTTACTACCCTCAGAATACCAATAGCTGGTTTAATTTACAAGAACTAACATGTTCTACTGTATTTTATAATCATCAGTGCCTCTGTTTCTAGTATGTTATACTAGAATAGCAAGGGCAGTTTTTTACATTTTGTATCTTCCACACAACCAACACAGCCCTGACACAATGACATTCAACATCTGTTTGATGAATGAATGTGTAATTCCTAAAATGTACCTAACATAGGAGAAAATGAAGATGCCATAAGTTTGCCAAAAATGTCCCCTAGGAAGTTGCAATGGGAACCTAGGAACCGTGCTTAAGTTATTAATCTCCATTCTTTTTCTAGTCCAATGCAGACAAACACAAAGTAGAAAGCAAGTTTCAATACTTAGTAGCCTCAATTATAAGATCTGCAGGAGCACTACAACATTTCCAACTTAGCTTCCTAAAACAAATTACCTTACAAGGCAGCAAAGCTCCTTTTAGGCTCATCAATGAAGCTGTGAGGAGGAGATGCCTAATCACACATGCTATTTGATTATATCCATTCAAACATGAGCAAATGGAGAGTTATTTGGAGATAAATTCACTCAGAATCTTCTTTTGTAAAGCTGAAAAGGGCCTCAGAAATGATTAAATCCAAGAACCTCACCATCAAAATGAGGTGACATGAGAGGCTGGGGTTGTGGCTCAGTGGCAGCACACCTGTCTGGCATGTGTGAGACACTGGGTTCGATCCTCAGCACCACATAAAAATATTGTGTCTACGTACAACTAAAAAAGTATTTAAAGAAAAAAAAGATGATGTGACATGAATCACCTGCAGAGTGGAGTAAAAACCAACAGTGGGGTTGTATTCCTTAGTTCATTTCAATCACCCCACAGAGCACAGACAGGTAGGATGAGCAGAGTTGAGATTTATCTGGAGAGACAGGAATTGCTGTCTATAATCCCAAGACACTGTATCTAGAATAGAGTCAGAGTACTTGTATCTATCATGGAAAGAATCACAGATCTTGTAGCTTGTATGTAGAGAGCCTGAGAACTAAGATTCTACAATGGCAGGTCTCCTAGGTCTGCTGGAATAAATGTTGAATGCCAGGGAAATAGAGGGACTAGAAGGAATGTCTGGACTCCCATGTTGCAGGGGGTTTCATGTATTTCCATAGAACTGGGATTCTATGATGACAAGATATGCTGGGCTGCTGAACTCTATGTGCAGCGGATGGATATGGATATCTATGGTAGAAGGATATTCAGAACTACCAGGGTTTGCATGTAGATGCAGGGGCTGGAATTCTATAGTGCAAAGATTGTCAGGGATGCTTCTTTCTTTTTTTTATGGAAAGCAAGGAACTGGATTTTTCTGTTAGCAGAACTTGCAGAGCTGCTGAATTTATAAGGAAATTTCAGAGAACTCTGAATTTCTGACGGCAGGATATGCAGTGCTGCTAGACTCTATGTTCAAGCAAGGCACTATGGTTCTATGTTGGCAGGACTCACAGGCTGATGGACTCTATGTGGAGATGCAGGGAAATGGGCTTCAATGATGGCTGGGCCTGGAATGCTGCAGGTGGTACATGGAAGTCCCAGGGAACTAAGGTTCTTAGAACTAAGGTTCTAAGATGGCAGGATTCGCAGTGTTCCTGGACTCTACATGAAGACTAAGGAAAATTAACTTCATAATTGGAGCTCTTCCTGTGCTCTATACAAAGATCCAAATAACTAGGATTCTATTAATTGCACAATTCCCAGGATGCTGGGCACTATGTTTACAGTCACAGCATAGAGGTTTTCTTGTATAGGAATGTTGTTTCTTTGTGGAGAACCATTTCACTCGTTCTATGATGTGGATTCTCATGGTTGATGGACTCATATTGGAGATCAGGGACTGGAGATTTGTGATGGGTGTTTCCACATCACTGAAGGGCTCTACATGGAGATCCTTGAAACTTGTGTTCTATTAATGCAAAATTCCTAGGACAGATTTGCTCTCCTTGGATATACATGGAATAGGATTTCAATGGGTGGCAGAATGTGCAGGGCTGCTGATCTCTATGTGGAAGGGTAGAATCATAACTGGTGTTTTGATGTACATTTCTGATGGGCTCTACATTAGGCACCACATAATGAACATTGGATGATGATGGTGTTTCCTAGGATGCAGGATTCTACAGGGAGAGTCATGGAACCAGAGTCTGTTATCACAGGAATTGGAGTTCTTTTGGGTTATACATGGAGAGAGAAAATTGGGGTTCCATGATGTCATGGCAACAGGCTCTGCTGCAGGAAGGACATTCATTACCCACAGTGTCAGCTAAGAATTCCAAAACTAGATAACAGTCTCCAGTCGTCTAGGAAATAATTGTGCCCTGAGGAAGAGAACCAATCTATTTTAATAACACCCATAAATGTCCCAATCTAGAGTAACAGTGGGGAAATCTGTCCATAGACTGAAAAAAAAAAAAAAAGAATTCATATAGGATACTATGTGGAGAAAGCAGGGATGGTTCTGAAGAAAGGCGAATGAAAAGAAAGAGGAAAGTACCACAACCTTTGCGGACAATGGAGGAAAGGAAAAAGAATGCTGCAGGGAAGCGCATGGTGTTGAGGGGTGGGGGTGACAAGGCCAACTCTGAAGAGTTCCAGTTTTTGCCACTGCATTGAAAACTTTAAGGGTATAAACAGGCCCCCACCTAATAATGCCTAAGGAAATTTTGACCTAGATACCATAGTAATCATGAGTGATTAAAAAAAAAAAAAAAGAACAGGAAAAACCATGAGAAGTAAGAAAGAAAAGAAAGGTTATAAAGATCATAAGCACTTTTCAAAAGAATCAGAAGCAGTAAATTAAGGTTGGACTAAAGAGCACCTGAAAGTAGCAATAAAGTGAAAAATGATTCCTGGTATTGCTGGTTATATTTATTATTTCAGTTTCACTATTGTTACCTTGGGTGTGCAAGTGGTCATTTGACTCTGAAAGTTCCTGATTAAGCCTGGGCCTGTCTGTACAGTACTAGCTCCTCAGTTTTTGTATTAACAATCCTTTTGACATCACCCTAGAAAAATGCATATAACCACAACACAATTTTATTGGCAATTTCAGGGATACCCAGGATCCCTATAACCTGTCCTTCATTTTGAACAAATCCTAACTTAACAGCAAATAACAGCTCCTGTTAATGACAACATCCATTACTTCCTGGCTGAGTGTATCAACTTTGGGATACATATCTCACCTGTAATTTGCATAAACTCCAGGACAATAGAAAAGGGCAGTGAAGACACTTCTATCTCTACAAATGGTGTCCAAGGTCAGCATTATCCCGTACACCGAAGTGAGCAAGAAGATCAAAAGAGCAAGTATAAATGCTTGATGATTTGATTCTCCAACACAGCTGTTTATCCTAGAAACAGCATGGGGATGAAAAGCAAACATATTTTAAAGGTTCTTTATATAACTTAAACAATAAGAAAGCTTTTAAAATAAGAATAATGTAATTCAGTTATTAAAATGTTAAGTTCTCTTTTTCAACTTTAAAAAATTAAAACTTGTCAAACTGAGCAATACCTATATTCTATGTTCTTTACCAAGTAGAATCATTATCATTTAATTTTTTAAAAAAGCAAAAAGCAGACCTAGCTAAGGAATCATTTAAAATATATACACATATGTTGATATTATTTCATGTTAGAAATTGAACCCAGCGCCTTGCACATGCTAGGCAAGGGCTCTGCCATAGAGCTACACTCCTAACTCCTCTTCCTTGGTATTAATAAGCAAAGTCTATTAGCAAGTGACAAAGAGAGTCAATAGTACCATCACCATGCTAAATAAAGAAGGAAGCTACACGGTAGAGTTATGAAATCTTTAACAATGCTAAGTCAGAAGTATTCAGTACAGGAGATTATTAAAAGGATCAAAGAGGTTAGAAACATAGTGTAGGGTAACCTGATAACATACAGGCTACTTGTCAAGTAAAAATAGTTCGGTGTCATGGCCATTTGTAGGGCAGGATGTACAAGCAGTCTCTCCTGCCTACTGCACACCAAGATGCTCAGATAGGCCAAGTAGATTTCACTTGGGAGAGGCTGTGAGGCCCTTCGCAAACTAGCATATATACACACACAGGAATAAGTGATGAAGACAAAGAAGTAGAATATCTAAAAATGGAAACACCTTTACCCTAAAGACAAAGTCCCAGAAAAGAGCTGCCCCTGTATTTGGCTTGTACACTTGAGTTCCCCTCCGATGCCCTCCTGGCCTTTCCAGCACCCTCACCTTCTCCTGCATCCCCTGCTAAGAAGAGGTAAGCTATATGGCCAAAAAACACAATTCAATTATCACAACTACCTTAAGAGCAATGAAGCTACAAACATGCTACTTAACAGCAGTCCTGTACCTGAATACTCAATTCTCCCTTCAGTGTAGAGTAACTCCATAAAGCTGCAGACGTTATCTTTAAATGTTGCACTGTGTATCTAATGAACCTTACATGAGTTCCTCAGCCACTGGCCAGCTAGAAGGTATAAAAGAAGCCCATCCTTCTGCAAATAAGTAGTTATCTGATAGCGCTTCAACTCCATAATGTTGAGTGGAAATTACTGTTAGCATCAAAAATCATTAAGGGTGTATGGCAAGAGAACAAAAGAGTTATCTAAAAATAGGAGAACATGTTCCCGAGCCCTCTGTTCAAAAAGAATAGCAGAGAAAAATACACATATGCTGATAAATTCTGTTTTTAAAAAAACATTCAACTCTATTAGAAAGGAGAAAATAAATGAGTAGTTCCAAGGAAAATTGCAAAATGAAAAAGAAAGAAAAAGGAAAACCACACCCAAAGCGTTTTTCTCCTTCAGGAAATAACTGAAGAAACTAAATCTGTGAAATTCAAAAAACTGATGACTAAGTGGGAACATCCCTAAAGCCCACAAATATCTACAAGGTGTAAAGCTGGGAAAGAGAGGAATTTTAGGCTAGCACAAAGATCAAATATGACTAGGGAGCTGTACATGAATTCACACTTTCCAGGCCTCCAAATTTTTCCAACATACCAGACACAATGATGATCCATTCTCCTTACACAGATGCCACAAATACGGCAATGCCAGGCCCGGGCTGGTCGCACCAGCTGGCATTTGGCACACCAGTCCTCCTTCACCTTGGTGGGGCTGCTGGCCAACATCCTGAAGGAGCCCTTAAGATCATCCTTCAGCGTGCGGCTGTTGAGACTCCCCGACGTGTCGGCTCCGGGAAACCCTTTGGTCTTCTCCTGCCCTTTTTTGCTCAGACATTCGTTTTGGCTGCTGCTTAGGGATTTGTCATTGCTTGCTGGATTGCTGAGGTAGCCTGGATTCTTCTTGGCTCTATACAAGGCTAAGAGTATCAGAAACAACCCGCAGGTAAGAACAGCCAGCCGAGTGGGCCCCACATGCCCTCTGGGAACCACTTCCCGCAGGAACACATAGTACATGTAGCCCAATGAGAACAGTCCAAGGCTCAGGAAAAACAGAGTCTGTTCTTTCCTTCTGTGAGTGAGGTAGTAGTACCACAGTGCCAGCACAGGAAGGGAGGTCAAAACCACCACCCCCAGGAGGAAATGCCACGAAGCCACGTGAAGGAAGACAGGCAGAAGGACAAGTGGAGGAATGATGCTAATGTTAATTTTTTTGGCTCCCCTAAGCCACGGAATTCGGAGGCGATCAGAAATTGTATCCATGATTCTTTCACAAGTCTCTGGCTGCACTGATTTACACGTAAGCCATCTATTCAGAAAGAGCACAAAGAGAAGACACTTCATATAGGTCTGCTGAATTCAAAACTACAGAACACTGAATGCCAAATAGCAGGACAATGATAAGAGACTAAAAGCCAAGCATTTTATTTCCTTACTACTAAGCATGAGCTTTTCAGACTTTAAAAAACAGGAACAAGAAAATAATATTTAGAAATTTAACAGTCAAGATTATCTCTTAAACAAACACATAGGTATTTAATAAGTATATACACATACTCAATACAAGAAATATATAGATATGGGTGTGTATATGCTTAAAACAATCTCAAAAAATCACAGCCTGTACAAACAAAATGAGAATTCTACAAAATACTATATAAGGGACAAAGCAACAATAATCATCTAATGAATTCTTATGATCAAACATTATAAAAAGAGTTCTGAAGAAGGTGGAGTCATCAGAGGGGTCTTAGTAGAAAAAAAAAAACGGATCTGTACTTGACCCTGATAGCCAGCTAGCATTTATGTGGGTGGAGAGAAAGGGAGAAAGGAAGAGGAATGAGTGTAGCACAAGACCTGTCCTGGACAAGCACATCACTTCAGCAGGGACAGGGCTCTGCACAAAGAAGAATGGAGATCAAACCAGTATGAGTTAAATGCCTGACCCTAATAAACAGAATGGTGTCTGTTGACACTTTTGCACACTTAGGCTATGCGATGGTCTGAATGTCTATGTTCCCCCATATTCACGTGCTAAAACCTAATCCTCAACACATTGGTATTAAGAGATAGGACTGCCAGAAACAGTGGCATGCACACTTATAGTTCCAGCTAATCTTTGGGAGGCTGAGACAGAAGGATCCTGGAGCCCAATAGTTCAAGGCCAACCTGGGCAACCTAGTAAGACCCTGTCTTAAAAAAAAGGGGTCAGGGTGGGTATGGTAGTGCACATCTATAATCCCAGCAGCTTGGGAGGCTGTGGCAGGAGAATCTCAAGCTCAAAGCCAGCCTCAGCAACTGAGTGAGGGCCTAAACAACTTAGCGAGACTCTGTCTCAAAATAAAAAATAAAAAAATGGGTTGGGGATGTTGTTTAGTGGTTGAACATCCCTCGGTTCAATCCCTGGTACCAAAAAGCGGAGGGAGGGGGGGAGTTTAGGAAGTGATCAGGTCATACATGTGAGCAAATGGGATTAATACTTTATAAAAGAAGCCAAAAGAGCTCATTTGCCTTCCTTTCATGTGAGGATGCAGCAAGAAGGCACCATCTATGAAGTAGACAGCAGCCCTCACCAATCACAGTATGTGCTCGTGCCCAGGTCTTCCCATGTCTTCAGAACTGTTAGCAATAAATTTCTGTCATTTATAACTTCCCCAGTCTAAGGTATTTTGTTATAGCCCAAAGAGACTAAGATAGAAATCAGTACTAAGAAGTGGGGTGGTGCTATAATAAATACCTAAAAATATGGAAGCAGTTTCAGAACTGGACAGAGGCTAGAGTTTTGAAGTGCATCCTTTAAAAAAAAAAAAAACTACATTACTGTGTAAGGGCAATTCTGGTGACAGCTCAAAGAAGAGAACGGTAGAGAAAAGGCCTCAATCTTAGATAATTTCTATCTAAGAGATCATGAGCAGAATATTTAGAATATGAATGGTTAAAGGCCTTTCTGATGAAGTCTAAGTGAAAATGAGAAACTAGAAGAAAGAAGAGGCTTGACACAAAGTGACAAAGAACTTGGCTTAATTATGTTCATGTCCTAGTGTTTTGTAGAAGTTATAAGTCAAGAGGGATGGAACTGGATATTTGATGGAAGAAATCTCTGAATAGTGTTCAAGGTGCTGCATGGCTTCTCTTGAATGCTTATAATAAAATGTGAGGAGACTTTAGGAAATAGAATTTATAATCAAAATGGAAACAGAACTTAGATTTGGAAGTTCTCAGCCTGTCTATATTGTAACAAATGAGAAAGTATGTTTGGGGGCAAACACCAAGGGTGTGGGTGAGGAGATCAGTATATAGACCAGTCATGCCATTCACATAAGGCAATGGAAGAATGATCCTGAAAGCTCCACTTCCAATACAAGTCTAGAATGCCAGGGCCTTGACGACAGAACAGTTGCATAGGAAAGACCCAGTGTACCTGTGAGAATTCAGGGCTTGCTGCCCAGTGCCACCTTAAGTCTCTTACCCCTAAATTCTGGTGCAGCATTTCACAGCAGGCCCAGGTGTGACGCCAGTGGACCCAAGTGCAGTATAGGCTACAGTGTCCACCACTCCAAGGGTTTCTAGGGGTAAATCTTGGTGGTAGTCATAAGTACCAATTCTTAAGAGCTGTAGAGACATGACAGCCTCAAGGCCAAGGCAAAGAACTGACACAGGGATATAGCCACCACAGAGAGCCCCTACTAGGGCAAAGCCAACAGAGTCATGGGAGTAGGGCCATTTTCCTATACCTAATAGGGCTGCCTGGGGGCCCCCAGACTGGCAGAGCCACGAGTATGCAACTCTAGCCAGGGAAAGAGAGCTATAAGCACATGATTCCAACTCATTGGAGCTTCAGTGAGGGCCACACCCAGCAAGTTATAGAGGGAGGAGTACTCAGAGCTGTAGGGGCCCATTCTCCACCTCAGTATGTCTGGAAGGTAGAACTTCAAGCCCAAGTTTATTCTCAAGCCTGGATGTTGTTTTCCCTATAGGGCTAGGAGCTTTCATTCCTTTCTCCTCCTTACTTTTGAACTAGAAATGTCCGTTCTATTCATGTCCCACCACTGTATTTCAGAAGCACACAATTTATTTATTTCACAGGTTCATAGCTAGGAGATAATTTGCCTCAGGTTGAACTGTACTTGAATCTTACTCATATCTGATTTAGATGATATTTAAATTATATTTGAACTTAAGACTTTTGTGTTGATCCTGGAAAAATAAAGAATTTTGAGGTTTGAGGAATGGAATGAATGTGTTTTGCATGTGAGGACATGAATTTGAGGGGTCAGTGGTGGAATGCTGAACACTGGTATCCCACCAAAGTTATACATTGGAACCTAATCCTCAGGGCAACTGTATTAAGAGATGGGATCTTTAGGAGGCAACTATGTTACAAAGGCAGAACTCTCATGTGATTAGTGAGTGCCCTTAGAAAAGAAGCCCAACAAAGGTTACTTACCCCTTCTGCCATGTGGGGATGCAGGTGCTATCTATGAGGAATAGGACTCTCACTAGATACTGATTCTGCCAGTACTCTGATCTCAGATTTCTCAGTCTCCAGAAAGGTGAACAATAAATTTGTCATTTATAAACTCCCAGTCTAAGGTATTTGTTATAGAAGCCTGAATGGATTAAGGTTAATATGGAAAAATAGAAAATAGGAAAAACTTTGATTTTAGACAATTTTATTAAGTAGGACTAGAACTTTGAAGTGAGTGGGAGTAACTACATGAGAATCATACAGAGGAGCAGGGACAGTGGAAACACTGGAATTCTATCTCCAAAGGAGAAAGGTATAAAGAGAGCAGAGGAGAGAGTTCAGGGGACAGCCTCAGTCTTAAGGAATAGGAAGGAGAAAAAGCAAAGTTAATGGAAAGGCTGTGGTCTAAGTGACAGCGGTTATGGAAAAAGCATAATTTTACCATTTATTAGTGCAAAGTGTTCCATTTTCTCAGTATGGATTTTAGACTAAATCTAAAGAATTATAAAGAAGCAATGGAGTCTTTATGAGACAACGTTAGTACAAGACTGCAGTGGTGCCCAGAGGACGCTTTTCATGGCTAGATTAATGCACCAAGGACTAAGTTAACAATCTGCAGGAGAAATGACTTTTTAAATCAGAAGTAATTAAATCAAATGTCCAATATCCCTACTCTTCTCACATTCTTGTTTTCCATTCAGAAAGTAGGTAAAAAACAGTTTATTCCTGTTTGACATACATTTTTTTCAGTGATGTTAAAAATTATCTTCTTGGACAGTAATTCCTATCATTGAGAGTGGTGGAAATAAAGGCACAATATGATGTGATCAATCAAGATGGCGTCACTGCTCACCCTGAAAACAGTAGATCCAGAGGAGGTTCATGCCTTCTGGCTGAAGCTCCTCCTCAGAAACAAGGTGCAAAACCAGCAACGACACAAAAATGATTTTTCAAACCTCAAGGTGCTTTGAAACCAGGTAGAATGTAGTCAGTCTCTAATGAAAGGCTACTGAGAATATAGGAACTTTCTGGAACTACTGTATTTATTTTAAACTTACAGATTCTGCTGGCTTGCAGTTTTTTTTTTAATATACATAACAACTTGCTTGGTATACCCTTATCTGCCTGTTCTCTCCATCATCATCATCATCATCATCATCATCATCATCACCATCACCTCTCTTTAAATGAAAATTAATAATGTTCTAGTAAATTGAGCTGGACCAGTGTACACTACTGCATACAATCTTTATAAAATCCCCACACTTGACATAGAAAACAATTCTCAATTTTTGATCCTTGAAAATGGAATCAAGAGCAAAATCCAGCGTTCTGGATGGCAAAGCTAAAAGTACACATGGTAGTTCTTAAAAGGACCAGTAGGGTCAGCATCAAGAAAAGCTCTGTTCTTACCTATCACACCCTTCATCGATATCTTGACAATCACACAAACAAGCAGCCACGTGGTTCTTTTCCCCATTTCTATCTATGTATTCGCAGCAGCACAGGGGCTCCAATTCAGGTTCTTCGGTTTTCTTTTTTTTCACTGGCTTCATACTGACTGCCCTTCTGTGCTGTGATTTGCACCTGTCACCATGAGATGTAAGCAGCCCTCAAAAGGTAAAGGTGGAAAGACTCCAATTCATATCGTGTAAATACATCCACGCCTCTCTCTCTGATGAACACCAACGCCTGAATAATCAAAAATGAGAAGAAAGTGGGGGAGGGGTCCCAATTTCATCAAGCTTTTGTGGCTTCATATGGTCAGACAGGGGGCTCCGAGGATCTTAGGGCTCCAAGCTGCTTCACCACCCCTTCCCATCTGGGGCAGGCGCCGTCTGGGCACAAGACGTTCTTATGGTGACAGCCGACCACGCGGCCCGGGACATGCCCGGCGCAGGCGGTAGAGTTCACCTGCGGAGCTGGTCGGGAAGGGCCGAGCGGTCCCCGCCCCAAGGCTGGGTGCTGTGGAAACTCACCCCCGGGGGTGCAGGGAACAGCGAAGCGTACGCTCGCTAGTACCAGCTAATGCGCCCCAATGCTGGAGCCGCCAACCGCCTGGGGGGACGCTACAGGGTTCCCCTGCAGCCCTGAGATCGCCGTCCAGCCTCCCGCGGAGCGCGTCTCCACCTCCACTGTCAAATTGGAGGACGTGGGCGGGCCTCTAGCGCCGCCCCGCTCCGAGAATGACCTTGGAAGGGAAGTTACCTGCTCTCCCGACGGAGGTGCGGCTGCAGAAAAAGAGGCGGAGACCGAATGGGAAAGCCTCTGCTCCACCACAGGCGCGGAAGCGTCTCTGAATTTCGACTCTGTGGGGCTCCTGGCGTGACGGCTAGAGTCTGGGACCCCGGCTCCGCTCGGCCGTGCCCACGCCGCAGCTGCCCACCTGTGAGCACAGCCTGCCGGGGGCCCGGGCGGCGCCTCCCTGAGCCGTCCCCGCCGGCCCGGCTCGGCGCGGCAAGTCCGCGCGCGCTTCCGGGTGCCCCGCCTCCGGCGCCGGGGATCCCCGCCCGCCCGCACGTGCGCCGCCCGCCGCCCCGCGAGCCAGCCGGCGAAGCCCCACCCCGCGCCGGACCAGAGGGCTGGTTCCCGGAGCCCGTCCGAGCGGCAGAGGCGCGGGGCGGTCCAGGTAACCACGCGCGCCCGAGCACCACGGCTGCCTGCGGGCGGCGCGTCGGCGGGGCAGCCTCCCGAGCCTTCGGGATGTGGACGGGGTGCGGAGTCGGAAATACTGGGAACCCAGAGGATTTCCGAACTACGTGAGACAGTGGGTCCCGCAAGCCTTCTTTCTGACGCCGGCAACAGGCATTGGGGGCGAGCAGCGCAAATGTTACCGAGGTACCTCCCTCATTTTCCGGGACCTTCCCTTTAAAGGCCCATCGCTGCTCCCAGATCTGTTGATTTATCCAACTTGTTCATTCTCATGATTTGTGGCCAGCAGTCTGCATTCGACCAGCAGGCCTCTCCAGTACTTCTGTTCCAGTAGTCTGAGTATTTGATATGAAATTACCCTGAGATAAGAGACCTCTTGGGTTTTGTTTTGCACTGAATTTTTAAGAGTGTTGGCCCATGTATACGTTTTCACTACATCGGGCATTCTGGATGTTTTGCTTTTGTTTTTAAACAGAAAATGAAGAAAAATTACAACTCAGACATTTCAGGTTTTATTTATTTTCAGTTTACATAGCAGGTTCAAATTTTATGAATTAAATTTTGACTTTATAGTCTTAATTTATAAAGCAACTTTGGTAATCTTCTTTGAGGTATGTTATTAAAGTATACGTTTTAAAGCAATCATCAAAATATTGTCAAATGACTTCCCAAACTTTTCCTACCTCCTGGAAAAATGTCTGATTTCAAGTAAACTCAAGAAGTCCTTATTTTCACAAATTACTTGTATTGACATAAATGCCTAAAAACTTTTTATGGAAGAGCCCAAGATTGTCTAACAGCTTCAATCAGTTAAGTTGTATTGGGACATAAATGCTCCAGAAGTATTTTATTAAAGAGCTAAATTTTGTGTCTGGTTTATAACTTACCAACTAACTTACCCTCCCACTACCAAACACACAAAAGCCATAAGTGGCTACTGAATGGTAGGTAATACACAGATTATTTTCAACCAGACAAGTCACTTCCTCCATGAAAGACTGCTAAGCTGAACCCAAGCTTAGTTCAAGTATGCATTTGATCTGTCATTAAATGCCCAGATTTTAACATCATCTGGTTTTTTAAACCCAGGGGATGGCTCTTCATTTTGAGCATTTGTGTCCTACATATTTCCTTTTCCTAAATTGCCTCTTATGCCATTTGATGCATAAAGAGGCAAGATAATCTCACCTCTGCTACCTTAATAAAAAATAACTCTTTCATAAAGATACAACATGGCTAAGGAAGCTTTCTGATAATAACCATCAACATGCAGATTCAAAGGTTTGACCACTGAATTTGCATGCCAAATAAATGGAGATATTGTAATATTTTACACAAAATCAGAAATGTCCTGTATGCCTGAAAACTGATCCTTTAATATTAGTAATAATTTAGAGGTTTCTTATATTATCTTCTTTAGTCTCTTAAGCTTATCTCAACTGTGAAAGCAGTCTACTGGACGCTTATTGGTTCTGTGCTAACAGATAAATTTAAAGCATCAAACTTCCAAGCCTCAGTGTAGAAAAGAGGCTGTACCATTCAATTCAGAGTGTCTGCTTTTCTCTTTTTTTTTAATCACAGCATTTCAATTCCAGAATATATTTCATGGTTCACTGAAGAAGTTCACAGCTTAAAAACATGTTTTAGGAAATGAAAGGATAAATTTATAAGGCCATCAGAGAATAATTATTATCAAATAAATGTTATTAAAAAGAATTTCATATTAGGAATCCAAATAATATGAAAACGTGGAAATGTTCATATGACAATGAAAATCCTTCATCCTCTGACTTTCTTCCCAAGGTTTTCTATTAGTTCCAAGTATTTCTACAGTTTCAATCCATAGATCACTAGCTTTTGACGGCCATGCCAGTTTTGTTCTTATTTAGTAGATCGAAGGTTTTCTGAAGCATAATGAGTGAGCTCTTCAGCTGCAAACAAAATTAATTTTCAAAGTCAGATTTTTAAAATTCTTTGATTATTTTATGCCAGAACTTTACACTTAAATTCAATAGAGTTTTGTTTATACAAATAAAAACTGAATATAACACACTCAATTCTTTAGGATATCTGCTGTTTGCTACACAGTCCCCCTCATCAGCTGGAGTACTGTATTTTTTCCTACTACTTTATATTCTACTTTCCAATATGTCCATTAATCAAATTATCCCGAGTGAAAGGCTCGTTTTCTTAAATGGTTTCTGAAATTGGACTCTTCACTATTCCTACACAATTTAAGTTCCACTGATGGGCTATTCCTTACTATTATGTTCATGTTCCTGTTCGAACATCTAAAACTTACACATACCCTCTGTCTGTGTGTTTTTCCTTAATCATGTTGCTTCTAAACCCCCAGAACAATACCTTTACTACTTAACACTCTTGATGCTGAATTTTATACTTTTCTTAGTCTTTAACAATACACATGGATGTTGATTTCTCTAATAAAATTATAAACAACTTGGGACGAAGAATTATGTCTTATTCTTTCTTGTATTCACTCATTCATTCCACAAATATTTATTGCTTATCTATTACATGCTGATCACTATTCTAAGACTGAGTATAAATAAAATGGCTCCCCACCTTCATGGAGCTTACAGACTAGTGATGGTTACTAAAATGAATAGTCACATACATAAGTATAAACTTAGACATTCTATTTATTTATTTTTGTGGTGCTGGGGCTTGCTTACGTAAGCACTATATCACTAAGTTATATCTTCAGCCCTACTTTATCACGTTTTTAACATGAGTAATTAGAGGAAAATAGTATTTTCTGAAATGAGGTTCACTAGAAGGGAATTGAGTTTTGTTCTGATTGATTTGCAATGCCCATTAAGTCGTTGGGGTAAAGTTCAGGAAAGGGGGTCAGAGTAGGAAATACAGATTTTGGGTTTGCTGCAGCTTGACTATATCACCTCCAAAATTCATGTTAAAACTTAATCCCCAAAGCAACAATATTAACAGATGTTAAAGGGTAATTAGGTCATGAAGGCTGCCTTCAGAGACAGAGTAGTGCTCTTATAAAAGGGCTGAAGGAAACTAGCTAGGTCCTTACACTTAGATGGCACCGTTTATGAGCAATAACCCTCAGACACTGAACCTGCCTATTCCTTTATCTTGAATTTCTCAGCTTATGGAACTGTGAGAAAGTTCTGTTATTTATAAACTATCCAGTCTCAGGTATTTTGTCATAGCAGCACAAGAGAGTAAGGAAGGAGTCAGAAGCTAATGTGATTATTTAAAGTTAGGGGAGTAGATGAGAACACCTAAAGGGAAAGTAATGGAGAAGGAAAGAGAATCTATCACAGAGCTCTAAAGCATTTGGGCCAGGAAGAAGTGAGTATAAGAGTTGGTTTTGACCAACAAAAAGTAGCTTTACATTATTCTAACTGAAAGAAGACAGAAAATAATACATATTATATAAGCCATTTATATGAAATGTCCCAAATAGGCAAACCCATAGTAATGAAAACAGATTGGTGTGTGCCAGGGGGGTGACTGCTAATGTGTACAAGGTTTTCTTTGGGGGTGATGACAATGCTTAGGAATTAGATGGTGGTGATAGTTATACAGACTTGTGAATATAATAAACATTCTTTAAAAGGGCGAATTTATATTACTTGAATTATGTCACAATGAAGCCTTTTATGGTTTTAAAGAAGGCAAAATTAGCTATATTTCAAGAAAGGTGTGGTCAGTTTCAAATAGTGCTGACAGATGAAGACTTTTTAAAAAGACATAATTTTTACATGCTAAAGATCACAGAAAACCTTATCTCAAACAATATCCATAAAGGGAATAACAGGGAGAAAAAATGCATACATTCTACTTGCACCCTCTTCAAACCCTACTAAAAGTACAATAAAGGAATTTTCTTCTTCCTTTCTTGTTTTTTTCTTTTCCTTCTTTTTTAGTGGGGATTAAACACAGGGGCAGTCATCACTGAGCTAAATTTCCAACCCTTTTTTAAAATTTTGAGATAGGGTCTCACTAAATTTCCAGGTTGGCATCAAATTTGATATCCTCCTGTCTCAGCCTCCCAAGGAGCTGGGATTATAGGCCAGGCTTGTGCCACTCTATGTGCCACACCTTTCAGAGGCACTACTAGAGAATGTGCTCCATTAAAAGGAGAATGCAGGGCCTGAGGATACAGCTCAGCCACAGAGCACTTGCCTAGCAGGTGCAAGGCCCTGGGTTCAGTCTCTAGCACAAAAAAAAAAAAAAAGAAAAAGAAAGAAAGAAAAAGAAAAAAAGCCAAGAAAGGAAAACATGGGACATGGAAAGCTAGGAGACAGACAACAGAAATCCCCAGGAGGACAGCTGCACACCAGACACAGGATCACCAGACCTGACTAGAGTTAGTCAGAAGGCTCCATCAGTAGAATACCTGAGTAAATAAAGATTTTGAGAAGAGATCTGTAAACAGAATTAGGAGATGAAATGCTTATAAGTAATACTGATAAACTAATCAAAGGTAGTTATGGTTTAATTTTATGTCTCTCATCTTGGAATAGCAAACTTGGTCAAAACAGCAAACACTGAGTATTCTTCTAACCAAAATTATAACTTCACTGGAAAGAAAACAGAAATCTGAAATGTATGTGTGGTGGGTGGGAGGTAGGAAAGAAAACCAAAACCTTGTTTTCCATAAAAGAAAGTTAAAAGATAATGTCTAAAACTGAAAAAAAATCAAGAATTAACAATACGTGGTTGTTGACAAATATGGATGTAAGCAAAAGAATGAATTGAAAGAGTTACATATGAACTTCAGGAAAGAAATGGGGGAAAGAGTACTGAGATTACCACTTTTCTGAATAAGCCTTGTAGAACAAGTTAATTCTTTATGTGAAGTGATTTTTGATGAAAATAAAAATTGAAAAATGAATATAAAGTATGATAGCCGAAATGCCTGACCATGAAAAGAAGTAGATATAAAGGGGTAGAAAACCAATGTGGGTAAAGCAGGTTTGTTAATGCAGAAGATAACAGAGCAGAGTTAAGTGCTGATGGTCAAGATCTATTTGATGAGGGAGAATGAAAATGGAGAGGTAATCCCAGCTACTCAGGAGGCTGAAGCAGGAGGATTAGCAAGACATTGTAGTAAGATAACAAGGGAACGAATGAAGGAAGGTGTGGAGAAGCTAGAGAAGTGATGGATGAAGTCACCCACTAACACACACTGGAACTTTACCTCCCATAGGTGGAGGAGTGTTTCTAAAATTAGTCAAGAAGAGAATGGGGGTGCAAGGATAGGATAATTTATAGATTGATTATCGAAGGAGGAGGGAAAGTTTCTCTTTTCTCCATATGGCACAGTCATCAATTGAGAGGGAAAATGGGAGGAGAGGGCAAGGGGAGAAGGACACCATCTGTCCTTGCTGAGGGTGGAAGGAAAGTCACTAAGGAACTGTAGATACAGCACATCTGAGAAGCACCAAGTTGAAGCTGTAACCTTAGTGCCCACATGAAAGTCCAAGAACTATAACTGAATATTCTTTAAAAAATATACATATATATACATAGAAGAAAGGGACAGAAGGGGCCGTGGTTGTGGCTTAGAGGTAGAGTGTTCACCTACCATGCACGAGGCACCAGGTTTGATCCTCAGCACCACATAAAAATAAAATAAAGATATTGTGTCCACTTATAACTAAAAAATAAATATTTTTTTAAAAAAGAAAGGGACAGAAAGAAATGAACTGTTAACAGTAATTGTATTTGAATGTTAAAACTATATATTCTCTTGTAATACTCTCTATTTTTTAATTTTGAAAAGTGAGTGTGTTATAGTCATAATGGAAATATTAATCTTCACTTTTCAAAGGAAATTCTAAGTCTAGTTCATAGAACTAACTAGCACATACTGGTGAGACCATGTTCAAGAGAGGACAGTAACAAAATAATGAAATTACCTAAGTATTCACTTTAATGAAAAACTGGTAAAATAATTATGTCACATTTATACAGTTGAACCCTATGCAGCTATTAAAAGAACAGGAAATGCTTTATATGGTGACACAGAAGTATCATTAAGATATATCATTCATACATAAAAGAAAAATAATGAAGAGTGTATATAGGAGCTACCACTTCTATAAAAATTTAATTTTAAGCATAAAATTTTATCTAGAAGACCAATAAAAAGAACGAAGTAGATAGATATATACATACTGATATATACAAACATTTTCAAAATCTATTACTAATTTTAAAAAGAGGATACTCAACAATGTGTATACTATGTTCCCAGAAAGAGTACTGAGATTACCACTTTTCTGAATAAGCCTTGTAGAACAAGTTAACACAATGGCTACATACATAATATGTATAATGCAGAAATTTTCCTCAAATTATAGTATAGGAAATATTCTCTCATAACCACAGCAACTGCTTCACACTGGTATGAAGGTATTAAGTACTTTGGTACAGACATTTGCCTACCTGTTCAAGCATCACTATGGAATCTCGGAGTACTCCTTTTAAATGATGAGCCTGATCTTTGTTCTTTTTAATGTTTTCAGTTCTTGAGACAATATCAGAGGCTAGACTGAAAGAAAAATAACATCCCAAATCAAGAGAATAGCTTCTGAACTTTCATTTCCAAAAACTGTCAGTTCCCCATACATTGCAAATAAAATACAAAAGTAAACAAACAAACAAAAAAAAAAAGCTAATTATGACTACAGGGTAATGAGGAGACCAGAATTTTTAAGACTGGAATTAGATCTTTCTACAACTAAAGAACTGCTGAAATAATATGGTGAAAACAGGCTGGGGAGTGGGATGATGACACTTACTTTAAAGATTTCTCTTCTCGGAGGTGGAGACGGTAAAAGGACTGAGCAGCATATTCTACCTTTGACAGCTTCAGAAACAGTGTCACATTCAACAAAACTAGCAACAGCAAACTAAACAGAACAAACCATACCTGGTTAATCCATACTTACACCTCAAGCATTGCTAGTACACAATATATATGCAAAAGCCTCAAAAAATGTGTATTTCTAAGACTATTTGCTAATCACTTTAATAAATCATCCCTATTTTATTGTGTTAAATAATTACTTTTAAATATTAAGTGAACATTGGGGAAAAAAAGATGGAGGGTAACTAGAGTAACAATAAAAGTATTTAAATAACTCCAACTCACAGGTTGGAATTGTATCTGACATCTCTCCTCTCTGCTTGGAATCCCAGCCAGTATTGATATGTGACCACCAGCTTAGAAATCTACCAGGTAAGCTTTCAGGATGTATTTTTGGGTACTTTGGCTTAAGCAATTATACACCCATAATGCTGCATTTCAAAAAAGGAAATGAAGATCGATATGCAGCTGATCTTAGGTGGATAATGATCTATCTCTTTATTCCCAGTGGAGCCAAAAAGAAAAACTAAATAAACAATTCCCATTTAGCAAAACTTTCCTCTTGTTCATCCTGGAAAAAGGAAGTATCAAATACCCAGTATACAATAATGTTGTCAAATATAAAATGTTATGTGTTAAATATACTTAATGTATTGGTATTCATAGCAACCTTTCAAGTGAATGAATACATATCTTATTACACATATATGCAAATATATAGATGACACCATATCTACTTTTTTTCTGTTAAAGCAATGACTTGACATTAAAAACATATAGTGGAAGTTTGTGATATAGTTCAGTGGTAGATCCTCAGCACCACAAAAATAAAAAATAATTCACCTTTACCCTTCAAGAAAATGATTTAAGAAAAAGAAATTTAAAGGTAGCAAGAAAATAAATCTATAAAATTATTATGGCATTGACATTATATAGGGATCAATATTTCAATATTTGACTATAAATTTTCTGCAAAGTAATGCAAAATAACATTGATAATATTTGCCATTCATTATTGTCATAGAAAGTCAATTTAAGCAAAATATGATAGCATTTTATAAAACTCAAAGGAATAACAATATTTACTGTTTTGAAATCTATAATAAGAAAAATAATTAATATAAAAGCTTCATTCCAAAAAATTATCACCCAGAGTGTATCACTGAGTCAGAACCAATTCAATCAATTTAAAGGACTATCTCAAGATTCATATAGACCCATGTAGATATTAGTTCTCTAAATATAAATGGTTAAGTAGATTCCTAGAGTGTACCCTGAGATTCAAATGCATACACAAACACACACGCACGCACGCACACGCATATATACATAAACACATCACTATGTGATGCTCAGATTACTTGTGTTGGAATAACCTGGGGAGTGTACTTTAAAATACTGATTATTGATCCCTAGTAGAGATCTACCCAATCAATCTCTGGGACTAGGGCCAAGAAATTCACATTGTAGCTAACTCCCCAAGTGATTCTTAAACACAGTATATGGTAAGAACTACTGACCTAATCAAATAGAGTAAAATAGTATCATTGAGACTTTACCAGCATGTACACGTGTATAAGTATTCCTTTGAAATTTATGGAATTTCCCATAAAAACCCATAATAGTAGAAATGGATCTGATTTGTTTAAAAATTTTAAAAAATGTTTTTGAAATACATACTTGTATTCCTCCAAATTTAACTACTATGAAAATCATACATCAAAAACTACATACTGAAACCTATAAAATTGCTGGTTTTGTAGGCCAACATTGGTCAAATAGTAGTAATTTCAACCCAATAATATACAAATGCATCCAAATTCTTTGGGAAACTAGTTAAAAGTAAATGAAGACACAAATAAAATGAGCATTCACAACAAATACTTACAAAATACTCATCACCACAATAAGAGCAGTGTTACAGGTGTTCATTTTCTTTCCTGAAGATCACAAGAAAAAGGCTGCATTAGAGTGAAGATTGTGATTACAACTGATAAAAAATTAATGTTCATTTGAAAATTGAAAAAGAAAATTTAAAAGTTATAAGATAAAGTGATTTAGGGTAGTTTCCCTGTGCCTCTTTTTTGATTTCTTGTATCCTGTGTAAGGCAGAAAAAAATCTACAAAGAAAAACCTACAGCAATCCTTCAAATTTGGTGTATATTACAAATTAATTTACTCTAAAATTAAGCAATTCATTATAGCATGTGTGATATATAGCTAAGTACTAAAAAAATAATATGTGAGCTGGATTTATGTACAGAGCTTCCTTCCTTTTTTAAAAAAATCATTCTCATCTATTCACTGTTGCCTACACTTTTAAATTCCAAAATTAAAGAGCCATTAATCTTAAATAGTGTTAAACATTCATACTAAGGTATAAGCCTAAAGAGGATTTGCTAATGTAGGAGAATGAGAGGTATGACAATTTTATAATGCTGAGAAGGCAGAAGCAGCAAAATGTCTTCAAAATTGAGAGTGGGGGTAATAAAAGTCAGTTCCATCTTTGAAACTTTCCTAAACTGGCCCTGACAGTACATAAGAACAATCTTCTCAAAGATAGAAATCAAATGAGTAAAGTGATCCAGAAGACAGGAGAAGCTATTGTGGTGGGACTGTGGCCAGCAGAGGAACACAGGCATCTGAAGGGGCAGCAAGGAGGAAGCTCTAACCAACTGCTGCTGTGAAGGGTTGTCAGATCTGAGTTTTTGAATAAAAATGTCCAATTTTTTAAATGCTGTGTGGGCTAAATAGAATACTTTTGGCCATATGCCTGCCATTTTAATAACTGCTCCTTTATGCTTTAGTATTTGTTATCTTTAAGGAACTCAAGAGTGTGATAAACATTATCAAAATGATAGGGAAGAAAGACAGACATCCTGACATACAAACAAGGGAGACCTTCTGCTTTCTATAACTGAGCTAAAGTCCTTCATCTGTTCACCAACAACAGCTACCTGTAACATCCCCTTTGGTCTCTAAGCCCATATCTCCAGAAGAATGCTGAGAAGAAAGCTTAGGAACTGTTTCTGCTGTTCGGTTGAAAGTTCGCCTTCTCCTCCGCAGGCAGCTAAGTTTTCCAGGGTCTTCAATAGATTGATTTAACGAAGATTCTTCCATTAACAAATCTGATTCTAAGAAGGAAAACAAAATCTTTAAATACAGGGAAACCTTCTCAACTATAAGATAGTAGGGTTTTTTAAAGATTTAACTATCTGTTAGATTCTTATGGCCTAGATTCAAACTTTATTCTTAATGAAAAGCTTTATGATGACCCCATAATGAGGTTTTATTTTTCTAGGAAGAATGTGTATTAATAAATGATGGGATCATCAATGCCAATTTGCCATGTGCTATATTAAATATTAATGTAATGGTTTCAGTTATGGAAACAACAGGCCACCCACTTACAATGGATCATTAGAAAAATCTCCAAAATAGGCTAAGGTACTTGTCAACCTCAAAGGAAGGACTAGCATATAATAGTTTTAATTTTCAATGAGGGTTTGCAAGAAAGGAAGCACAAGTAAAAAAAAAAAATCTAAACAAGCTGAAATCCTCATTTTTGTTATTTCTTTCAACCTTTTCCTTCACAAGATTTTTTAAATTAGCTCATTATTCAGTGACCAAAATAATTTTTGAGTTTTATTTTCTCTGCTTCTGATGAGAAGTTTACTAATGAAATAGTCAAAGAGAATAAGGCCAGGAAAATAATCAAATGATACTAAATGATACTATGAAATGAATGAACTCCAGTTTTTCCTCAATTAAAATTACATTCACATATATACATATATATATACATATATACATATATATATATATTTAAAAATATATATATTTTAAAACATCCAAACAGAATAGCTGTATCACTTCCCCAGTCACTCCTTAGTACCTACCTCCACCAAATCTATACATGTATATAACACCATTGCTAAGTGGGCCTCCAAAAGTCCGGAAACCTTCCACAAAGAAGAAAGTTGTGGGCCTAAGGACTTTCCAGATCTTAGAGAGCACAGGGTATATCTGTGACCTGATCACATAATCCCCTCTCTGTATTCATCTTTCTTGGTTCCTTGCAGAGGCAGGGGTTGTGATAGCTCTTCAGTGTATAATACTGGACAAGTCACTTAACCATACCATGTTTCAATTTCCTCTATACTAAAGTGGAAAAGCATAATCATTCCTATTTGCAGGGCTGGATGAGTATGAAATGAGTTAGTATTTATAAAGTACAAAAAATTTTATTATATATCTGGCATTAATAAACATTATGTAAGTGTTTGATAGACCATTAAAAATCTGAAGTTTTGAAATCCCATAGAGATAGAGCAAGTAGGGGATTTTGAACCACTTTAGTGAATCATTCCCACCATCATCTATTGTCTCCTGCTATGAATCCAAATGAAGAAGCAATTTATCTTATTAATAAGTGCTACCTTTACAGAAATAGATGCATCAAAAACTTTACAAACCAAGCTGTTTAAAATACTGCTCCAATGAACTCCAGGAATTCTTTTCAATTAAAGATTTGACAAGTCCCCATGGTTGTTTTCTGTATTTCAAATCTGTGGAAACTCTAATAGGATAAGAAAGAAAAATATTTATTTAAGGTCATGCTATAGTTATATTAATATTATAATTAAATGAAAGATTATATTCAGTGGAAAGCCAAAAGGATTCAAAGTCATTAAGATTTTAAAAGAAAATTTGTTCACTAATAATGCCTTCAAAAAACTACTGGATTGTTAATAATTTCATCAAATTCTCCTTTTAAATACTTGCTATTATATTTCTTTCCTTTCTCTAATCCTGAGTTTTATATTGCTTACTTATATAGCAATCATGGCTCCAAATAAATGCTAAATTTTCTTCATGCCTTGTATGAAATTTCTAGTGGTCACATATTTGTTAAGAGTAACCACATTAATTAGGACTAGGCCAGGCATATGATAGCTCATCACACTTCAATGCACCAATCCTCACTTCCCACTGCAGCCAGTTACTGCTCACCATCTGCTCTCCCAGAACTCCCAGCCCCCTTGCCCTAAAATAAGGTCATGGGATGAGTTCAGGGCAATGGACTGTGAGCTCAATTCTATAGCTTTCTCTTTCTATAGCAACTGAAATGACACTTATGGATTGTGTGGCTGTAGGATGTTAAGGCTGTTATCAATTGGAGTCCTGGGTAAAGAGCCCCACCCCTCTTCTGATCTCAGAGGATATATAATTTAAGCCAGGAAATAAAGCTTCATTGTGTAAACCTAAAAATTCAGGGTTAAAATGTTACCAGAGCATAATTTAGCCTACTCTGACTATACACTCATTGATGATAGCTCACCTTAGCCTGCATTTCTGTTTTGAAGATGGGATGATACAGTATCTGTTCAGTGTATAGAAGTAATCATGGTAGGGGACATCATGTGTCAGTACTTCTGAATCTATTAAATAAAATTGTGCTTCTCGACTTTCTTTATACAGTGTCTGCCAAAATAAGATTTTTAAAATGTTGGCATGTACATTTTAACAATTTTATAAGTTTTTTGGCAATTTAGAACATATATACTAGAATTCCTTCCCAGAAGTTACAAAAGACATGAAAAATCTATATACCAAGCTAGAAGAACCTCCACGTTGGCTGTGGCATCTATGAAGTGAGAAGGGGCCCACAGAAATAGATTTAATGTCCCACTGTCATTTCACTATACAATTAATTTTTTATTTTAGGCATGAGGAGGGGAAAGGAACCATATAATCTCTTGAATGTTTCTTAGTTTACAAGAAGTTTTAAATCTTTGCATTGGAGAACATTCAAAAATCAACTGAATAATACAAAAATTCATCAAAAATAATACAAAATTTATCAAAGTTTAACCAACCCACCCTTTACCCCAATAGCAAAGGCAACCAAAAATATTGCTTTTGTTATACCAGATTTAAAGTGGCTGTCAGATAAACCTTCCTCATTTTAACCATATCTTTTCTACCTATCCTCTAAGAGGGGAAAATGAGGTTTCCAAGGTTATTAAAGATTCCCTGATATAAAAATACCAAACTTTTCTTATATGTTTGACAATATTTTAAAAAATTTAAAAGGTAATGAACAAAACTGCAAAAGCATAGATTATAATGGGTATTTGCAAAACAGGTACATTACACTTAAACATAAGTTGCCAATACTGTCATTATTGATTACAGTATTGATTACTCCAAGATAGTGCCAAACTGGTCATTAAATAGCTTATATTTGGTTTCTTTCCCATGTTTCACAATAGCCATCTAGTTATTTGGTACTAAGTTTTGACATGATTCTGCAAGTTGGATTTTAGAAGTGCTCTTTTTAAAATATTTTATTATGAAAAATTGTTAACACAGTAGAAGAAATGAAGTATAATGAGCCCTCATGAGTTCATCAACCAACTTTAATAACATTATCTACTGCCCAATATTTTTTTATCTGTACCCAACTCCCACATTCCCTCCTTCTACCACCATTTTTTTGCCTGGCTAGATTAGTTTTAAAAGAATCTCAGGCATCAATATACTTTCATTCATAAATATCTCAGCATATCTCTTTTACACACACACACATACACACACACACACACATATATATATATCAGTATATTTCATTTAAAACACAGCTACAGTGCCATTATTATGTATAATAAGTTAATAATTCTTTTTAACTGGTAGTTTATTTAATTAAGTTTGGATTAATATGGTTTATATGCCTGGTAAATCTCTTGTAACCTCCAACAGTCCCCCTTCCTTTTTTTTTCTCCATTTTTTTTTTTTTTTGTAGAAATTATCTTGGTGACTATGGTAGACAGGTTCTCTCTCATCACACACACGATTCTTTCAGAATACTGACAGGATAGGCATACCTGCTTTTCAGTGGCAGCTGTGCACTTTCTAGTAAGTGGATTATTAAGGACTATAGTGTAGGTCATGTTTCTCAGTTGATCACCTCCAGATTCTACAGTCCAAGGAGTAGACACTACATCTAGTCATGGGAAACATAAAACATGTTAGCTCTAGAAATTTGAAGTGCATGACTTTAAATAGAATCAAAAGTATTATTTTAGAATTATTTTTTTAAAAAATGATTTGCTTTTGCATTTTTTCCTACAGTGTGGGAGACCAAACTTAGGGCTAGCACATGTTAAACAAGCACTCTACCACTGAGCTATAACCATCAGCCCTAAATTTTTATTTTTGACCAATCCTGAGCCCCTTATAATTATGTATGTTCAATGCTGAAGAAAAAGAAATTAGCTGGGCATGGTGGAGCACACATGTCACCTAGGCTGCTCAGGAGACTAAAGCAGGAACTTTTCAAGTTCAAGGCCAGCCTGGTCAACTTAGTGAGATCCTGTCTCAAAACAAAAAGGTCTGTGGATGTAACTCAGTGGTAGAATACCCTGAATTCAACCCCAATGCCATAAAAAAGAAAAAAGGAAGGAAGGAAGGAAAGTGGGGAGAGAGGGAGAGATTAAACATTAGATACTCTTATATGTTACATATATATATATGTGTTTGATCTACTTATTCCTAAACTGTTTCTTATTAATACACTTTTTCTTTTTTTTAGAAGATAAAATTAAAAGTTGGTTTAGCTGTAAGCTTCTCTTTAAAGTCCCTAGTACCTATGGACAAAAGTAATGGCAACAACCTTATCAAACAGAACAACACTTCAGTATACTATCATTGAGGACAAAACTTTAGAAGACATTTATTTTTATATAACAATATGACCTTGATAACCACTTGTAAAGAAATCATGTCAACATCATGAGAAGTCAGAAAATTAGCAGTTTGTCTACAACATCTTCAATCAAGATAAGGTAATAGGATGAAAAATGATTACATTCTATATAAACTTTTTTATATTAACAGGGCTATCGGAACATCTCCATATTTTTAACAGGATCTTGGTCAGAGTTCTATTTTATTTACTGAGGAACAGCACAGTAAGTGAAAACACACTTTGAAGAGAAATGTAGCTCTAGATTACAGCGCCATACAATTAGTTAAGTACAGATAAAAGCAGTATGGACTCTATTCAAAGACCTGACACCTGATGGCACAGGTGGACTAATGGACTTGGGCAATAACTCAGTATGTTTTGCTGCTATTCATCAGCATTCTAAAGTTTAGGAGCCTTTATCTAACCTATTATCCATCATAAAAAAAATGAAGCAAAGATTTATGATATAGTCAATTTTACTTAATTTCTTTTATACAGCTAGGCCTAGAGTTTAATTATGGACCATGAAGCTGTCCTTGAGTATCTGAAAAAACCTTATAACTAAATTAAAAAGGCAACATCATGAACCATAAAATCTTTATCCAGGATTTGCTGAAAAAAGGATTTATTTGGGTGTTCATAAAAGAAGATATACAATTAATTCTAAAATACTGTTTCGGAAGATTGCTTTGGTCATGTCAGCCTGTTTCAGGAAAATGACATGAATAATCAATTGCATATCAAAATTGAAAGATATCATTGATTTCTGATATTTAAATTGTATACTATTCAATGAAACAATAAACAAGGATAAAAGAAAAATATCTATTTTCCCCTGTATGTTATGTTTGCATTTTTAACAATGTTACCAACAAGATGTACTAAATATCATTTGCCAGACATCACATAATTAACATCATATTGGAAATAAGTCCTCCAATATCTAAATAAAGTTCATGATAATATAAAAAAATACTAGAATGAAATTATAAGAAAAGTGGCAATAGTGCACAAAAGGACACATGAGTCATCTGATATACTGAGTTAAAGTAATAAAGAACAGAGCAGGGATTGTAGAACAAACACTTTAAATTTTTAATTTAAATATTTAATTTAAATATTTAAACTGGTGAAACATAACACCCATTAGGATCCTTATTATTTTTTCTTTTTTATTTATATATGACAGTGGAATGCATTACAATTCTGATTATACATAGAGAGCACAGGATCCTTATTATTTTTAAAAAATAGAAAATAACAAGTGTTGGTGAGGATGTGGAGAAACCAGAACCTCTGTCCACTACTGGTGGGAATGGAAAATGGTATGATTATTATGGAAAACAGTGTGCTCTTTCTCAAAAAATTAAACATAGAGTTATCTTATGATATAACAACTCCACTTGTAAGTATATACCCAAAAGAACTGAAGGTGGGGACTATACATCAGTATTCACAGCAGTATTATTCAGAGTAGCCAAAAAATGTAAATGACCAAATGTCATTAGCAGATGAATGAATAAACAGAATGTACTACTGTATATGCATACAATGAAATATTATTCTTCCTTAAAAAGTTATAAAATTCTGACACATGCTACAACATGGATGAATAAACCTTGAAGGCATGCTAAGTGTAATAAGCCCATCATTTAAGGACAAATATTGTATGATTTCCACTTACACAAGGTACCTAGAGTAGCTAAACTCAGAGACAGAAAATATAATGGAGGTCACCAGGAACAAAGGGAAAGGAAAAACAGAAAGTTATTATTTAATAGGTTCAGAGCTTGCTTGGGATAATGAAGTTCTGAAAATGAATGGTGATAATGTTTCTGCAACAATATGAATGTACTAAATGCCTCTGAACTGTACACCTAAAAATGGGTCTTATGTATATTTTATCATAATTTTTAAAATTGATAAATCTAGGTAGAGGGAATATGGATGTTATTATACATGCAAATTCTTTTACATTTTCAAAATGAAAAATTTGGATAAAAGTACTGAAAGCTGAGTTTTTAATTACAGGTAGTGTCACACAACTGTAAATTAAGATTAAATAGAAGATCCACTTAAAAACTCCTTGATTTTTTAAAAGATATCCAGTAGTGGCCATTTCAATGCTGGAATTAGACTTAACCCACAAATAGTCAATTACACAAAAATATTAAATTTTTACATTTTTAAAAGATGCCTTTGAAACTCATTATTAAGAAATACAATTTGATTACCAGGTAAAAGATTCCAAGGACAGCAGTATGTTTTGCAGCCATGTGCAAATTGTCTTTTGAGGAAAAGTTTTTCCCTATAATCTTGCACTGTGCCTATAATTGTTCAGATTGTGATTATGTAGAAATCTTTGCTTCCAAAGCCATTTATAACATCAGATAGCAGATATAGTCATTCATATTGAAGCCAGGTATGAAATCAGACAACAAATGTAATTGTGTTTCAAAACCTGAACTTCATTTAGTATAAAGCATGGAATAACATGCTAGTCCCTTTGGGGTTTTTCATCCATAAAAAAATGGCAGTGCAATGTCAATAGGCATCACTTAGAAAATTAAGGGAAATAATAAATCTGAGTCTTCTACTTTTCCAAGTAGAAATGAATAACAATAAAATATAAAATAAATTCCAAAAAGAGATAATAAGTTAAATATAAGATACTGAGTGAAGAGGAAGATTTATAACTCTCCAATAAGCCACACTTTTAAAAAAAAACACATTTTTAAAAACAAAAGAAAGTGATTTATGAAAACATGAATCAATATATCACAAGAGTCAATATCTATCAATTAGAAATATCTTTGCTATTCTAATGTGTATAAGAAAAAATTGATTTTTATATGTAGAAACAATATTGATAATATCATCTATGAATATATAATTATGTTTACATAAAAGTTTCAAATAAAGGAATAACATTTAGTGGTAAATAAAATCCATAGATTAAAATTTTTATTTTAATTGATTGTACAATAACTTTCTCATAAGCAACTTACCTTATGTCAATCTCTGATGCTGCTATATTCTAATTCTTTATAGCAAACTAAACCACTTACTCCCAAAGTTAGTAAAGTATCTGGAAATGTTTAGGTTAAATTCATTTTTAAACTATAAGATATTTGAGATATTTACCTTGGCACATGATCATTGAAATCCTTCCAATTTCCTAAAAAACTTTATTTTTTTTCACTAAAATACACTACAGACTATAATCTCAAATACATAGGTCCATGCTTTTCACAAAGGAAAGATATACATGTGCCCCACTCAGACTAAGATATAAAATTTCTATCAATATCCCAAAAGCTTCCTCCCAGTCTTTACCCACTGACTCTCCACAACTGAAATCACTATGTCAACTTCATAAGTTTATTTTGCCTGTTTTTAAACTTTATATAAAGAAATTATATACCATGTGTTATTTTGTACCTGGTTTCTTAGCTTAACATTGTGTCTGAGGTTCCTTCATACTATAGTTTGCCATTGTTTTCATTAGTATATAGTATTATTCTATGGAAGCTTTTGGAATTTATATATTTTATTATTGATAGATATTTGGAAGGTTCTGAGTTTGGACTATTATAAATAAAGCTACTGTGAACACTACAGCAGATGTCATTCAGAGAACTCATGTGCCCATTTCTCAGGGGTGTACACCTAAGGAGTGGAATCTCTTGAGTTAGAGAATTCATAGCTTTAACAAACATTAGCAAACCATTTGGCAAAGTAGTTGTTCTAGTTTATATTCTACCAGAATCCAGTTGTTCCACAGTGGATGCTTTTGAACTAGATTCATCCCAACTGAATAGATACATAAATGAATAAATATAGTTTTAGTTTTTAAAGGGTTTGAATTTATTTTAAGTAGCATCTGTCTAGTTAAACAATTAAACCATTCACGTGTGAATTTCACCCAACATTTAAAAACTAGTTTGTATATCACCAAAATAATCAAAGCAGGTCTAATATTTTCCCCTGACATCATAAATCAGTTTATATATGCTAAACATTCTAAGGATAATAAATTTATCATTAGGAAAGAATACAAGGACCAACCTATTATATTTCTAGAACTGGAAAATCTCTGCATAAAGCGTGAACTAGTGAAGAGCAATTCAAACATCCTCTCAGCACTGATATGAAAAACTCGATTGATATAAAGTCTTCCTCGAAGATCTTTCTCAGGAAAATCTTCTAGAAAAACAAAAATATACACCAAAGAGAAGTTAAGAAAAGGTAATTTCAAGGAGTGTATGTATGGGTATATTCTTTTGGGCACAAAATGTTTTTTAAATGTGATTACAATGATCATTGCATTCTAGTACACTATCAAAACTCCAAATAGAATAATATGTATGCACTATATATATTTATGTAAACATAAGTATGTATAGTTGACTACATATAATCAAATATTTTAATTATTAAAATCTAGAAAATGTAGGAATATTTTACTGGAATGATATCAAACTCTTGATACTCAAAAGAATATTTCATAAGTGATTAAAACAATATTGAGGGCTGGAGTTGTGGTGCAGCGGTAGAGCACTTGCCTAGCACATGTGAGGCCCTGGGTTTGATCCTCAGCACCACATAAAAATAAATAAATAAAGGTATTATGTCCAACTGCAGCTAAAAAATAAATATTAAAAAAAACAATATTGAGACACACAGCCATTAGTAGGTCCTATCTCTCCATACTCATACATTCAGTAAATATTTAGTCATCAATGGCTATAATACCTGCTATGCTCACTAGCTTGTCAGCCTGAATGATACAACCTGACTGCTAACTCCCCCAAGACAAGGATCACTATATTCACAATAACACCAATACCACACATTAAAAGAATAGGTATACCCTCTGAAAAATACTCTTCAAAGCTAAACAATGCCCAATGGAACACATTTTTTTTCTAAGAACTAATGATGATGTTGAAAATTAGCAAGTAAAGAAAGTTATATTTGCTCACCTCTTCTCATGCTCCCTGGAAAAATTAGATAAAAATGGCCCATATTTACATGATATTTTCTATGTGTCAGTGGTACTAAGTACCTCTCACTGCATTCCTCTGAAAAAAGTGGTATCATCATCATCATCATTTCTATTTTACGAATGAGGAAATGTACACATAGAGAGAAGTGTCAGGGCTCCACTGACAAACCAGTGTCAGTGACTGGTTTGGAAACTCAACCACTTCAGCTCTAGAGCACACAAGCATAACCTTTATTTTAGGCTGCCAGAAAGCATTTTACTTCAAAGAATCAAAAAGAAAAAGAAAGATAGGTATAAGAACTCTGTATAATAAAGAAAAAAGTGAAAAGGAATCCAACGTGAAAGTTTAATCATTTAAGGATAGATATTACTTCTTATTTCAAGGGTTATGCTCCATCAATACAAAATAAAAATTATGACAAAAGCTCCCCATATTTCAGAAATCAAGCTCTGAGAATTACCTGTGCAAAGCACATGTCAATATTAATCCATGGGAACCAGTCCATTTAAATGAAAGGCAATGGCCTATGAATCAGAAAAAACTCCTGTAGCTCTAGTTTCAGCTCCAATTATCACTATTTCTCCCTTATTGAATGATTTGTACCTCTCTATTTTGTTACAAGTACAAAGAACTTAGGGACACACGGTAGATATTGACTTATCTTCACCCTGCAATAATACTATATGTCAGAAAAAAACGATTTACTGCAATTTCAAATAATAGCTCTTTTGGTATAGGAACAAATCACTAAAATTAGGCAATCCACTGAGGTTTTATGAAGTAACTCCCCAATTAGGCTTGCAAAACAGCTTTTGCCCACATAGAAGTATTATTTGTTTATGCAAAAATAACTCAAATACACAAAAAAGCAAACTAGAGATAATTCTATTGATCCTGCCATTTCTTCACAGAACCTATCCTTATTTGAATTAAACTTTTGGTGTCTTATTCACTTGCTTATTATCTCTCCTGTACTTGACTATATGTTCCATGTAAGTTGGGATAACGTCAGTTTTAAACTTTTACATTCAGTGTTTGACATATAAGAACTGTATTTTTGAATGCATAAATTAATACAGAAAATGCTAGAAATATCTTAGGTTCTATTTTTGTATCTAGGACTTTTGAATTTGTAACCTCTAAAAAAACTTCTTATTTTATTTTGAGATATATAATTAATTAATCTATGATTTATCCCCCTTCCAGTAATGTCCTTTTTCTGTATAAGAATACAATCCAAAACACTATATTCCATTGGACTACTGAAGTTATTTTAATTTTTAGGTTATAATCTAATACTGTCACTATTTATTTTGTTCCTCAAATTATTTAACTATTTGATTTGGTCATTAGGAGCTCCTTCAGGTTGGTGCCTGTATTTTTTTGACATGTCCACCCTCTCCCACTTCCTTACTTCTGGCACCACAATGTGCCCCAAGCTCATCTTCAATTTTCTCTGTTCTTAGAATCAGCTATTCTTCTAAGGATCCCTGGGACTATAACTTTTCAAAAATAAATTTCTTGGGGCTAGGGATGTAGAACACTTGCCTAGTATGTGTGAGACCCTAGATTCAATCCCAGCACCAAAAATGTAAGCCTCTTATTCATCTGTAAAAGGGGAAAATTGCACTCATGCATATTTCAGTACTGGGAATTGAACCCAGGGACACTCTACCACTGAGCTACATACATTCCCAGCCCTTTTTTAAAAATAATTATTCTCAGACAGAATCTCACTATGTTGCTGAGGCTGGCCTTGAATTTGTCATGTTCCTGCCTCAGCCTCCTGAGTTGCTGGGATTACAGGTGTGCACCACTGTGCCTGACTCAATACAATATTTCATATTTCTCTTAAATCCCATTTTTAGACAACAGATTCTGAATTACTATTAATAAAAATATAATTTGTTGTATGACTATAAGGAATGAACAACCATCTATTTTGTATGTAAATTTATTCAAGGGAGTAAGTAAATGAATTAAATTATTTCCACATGGGATTATTCATTTATGAAATTCATATACTTCAAAATCTCCTCTCTGAATAACATCACCAATAGTATTGCTATAATATATTAAGCTAGAGGGGGTATTGCTCCATTCAGTAGAAGGTTACTATGGCCAATAAAGAAGAAATGGTATTTTAAACATATCAGTTTAAAAGTAGCCAGTGGAGAGTATGTAAAGTGAGACAAATAAATATAGGAGAAAGGGTACTTTAAAAATGTAGTAGGTAGGTATGTAAAAAAAAAAAAGCAGTTGATTGAAGTTTAATTTAGTAACTAAGGACCCACAATCAGTTATATCCTCCATTTTCTAAAAACTAGTGACCTGCTATCTTGATTCAGGTACTCCTTACACCTGAAAACTAAGTTCAATTGAATGTGTTGTTCAAAAATCCAATTTACAGGCTGGGGTTGTGGCTCAGTGGAGAGCGCTCACTTAGCATGTGTGAAGCCTTGGGTTTAATCCTCAGAACCATGTAAAGATAAATAAAAAAGGTATTGTGTCCATCTACAACTAAAAAATATTTTTTAAAAAATCCAACTCAGGTAACTGTTGGGTTACCTGGTTTAATCTCAGAGCTGTTTCACTGATATAATAGCTTATCATGTGGCTTTTTCTCTGGCTTTTGCCAGAGTCTACTTGTTTTTGACTTCAGTAATTAATAAGCATTATCCAAAATTTCAATTCCTGTTACACTTTGCTTGGCTTTGCCTCTAATTCATCTTTTTCTGTCAGTTATGGGTCATGGATTTCAATTTTGCTATCCTTTTGTGTTGTCCTCACAGCCTAATCTTTGCTTGAGTTGTAGCTTCCATTCTCTGCATAAGCATCCTGTCACCATGACATTTCTTTGTTCTTGACACATGCAACAGCTCATCTTCATTTCCCAGGAAACTCCCAGCATCTTTTAAACTCCTTCCCAACTTCCCCTGGCTAGAGAAAGTCTATCCACAATGATCCTTTAAATAGATGAAGAAATTCTGTAGCTTATTCTATAAATCATAACAAAGTTTAAAAATAGAAATATGATTTAACATATTAAACATAATGCTTATTTTGTTTAGGAGCTAGGTGGAGGGAGTCCAGTTCTGAAAGGATAGAAATAGCTAGAAAAAGGACACCCTTCAATCTTGTTGTATTCTAAACTGCCTAGCACAAAGGAAGATCATTAAAGTAGATGTTAGCCCAAGCAGATTCTAGTCAAAATTTCTCTGTGTTCCACTTAAATTTCTCATCAAAGATTGGGGCCAAAAGTTTCAGCAGTTCTCTCATGAGACATTTTATGATGCTCTGATTTGTTAAGTCCTGTCAGGAATACATGGGTCTCTATATAAAAATAGAGTCTCTATATCAAAATAGTGGAGTGTCTATATCAAAATAGTTTAGGGCCCCCACTCCCCAAAATTATAGCATGTGGGGAACAGAAAAGATGAAAAAAATTGTCATTTTCTCACTCAGCCTGGTCACAAAAATAGATGAAAACACTATCATTTAAACAAAATTATGTTTGGTTTAAAGTGATCTGTCACCCATTCAGCTCCCTCTCAATCACACACACATCTCCAAGTCTCTTGAGATGGTTTACTACTTCTGGCCATTTCCATTTTCTCCCCAATTCCCTTTCTTCAAGTGTCTATATAACTTTACAATTTTAAGAAAATAAAAACTAGATTGATTATTATGCCCATTTGATACATCTGACATGATTTTGGAACCCATTTGAGGAAAGCAGCAGGAGTCCAGAATTGTTACCTAATGATAATCTAATAAGAAGTCATTATGCCACACAGCTTAAGGAAAACTGCCACAAATAGAGGGTGTTACAAGTTAGGTTTTTATTGCTGTAAAGCTGAACAGTCTTTGAAGGGGAAAGAGCAAGGAAAAAAATGTGATCAGTGTTCATATATAATACAGAAAATATACCACTATTATTCTTTACTCATGGTTATATGCACATCTTTTATGAGTTTATGTTGTCCCCTGTATAACTTTATCATTAATGTTAATTTAATAGGAACTCAATAATGAAACTACTTTATAAAACTACAGGTGAGAGGTAGACAGATAAATAAATCCTTATTTTGGTGTCACTTACCTATTTGGCCACTGGGTGCCAGAGTAGATCTTCTAAAGCCTGATTCAGTCAGGCAGGGTGTAACTAATTCCTGCCCTGCTACATACCAGAGCACTGATAAAGCACTCACTACCCTACCTCCTTACCAATGACTCCCACTGCAATGACTTCAATGTCAATGATCTTATAATTTTTTTAAAAAGATTCCTGAAAATACCTACTTAATAAGTATGACAAGCCCCAGGTTGTGGGTTCTAACATAAAGTATAGAGAACACAATTTGCTATAAAGTTTCCTTTAAACAACTACTTTTTATACTTATGATATTCTCAACTTTTGCCTGCCTCCCCCTTCCTCTCTCCCTGCTCCATCTCTTCCTACCTTTCTTCCCCTTTGTGAGAAGGTGAGGAAAAGACATGTGAGGACATAGTAAGAAGGTAGCTATCTATAAGCCCAGAGAATCCTCACCTTGATCAAGGATTTCTATCCTCCAGAATAATAAGAAAATATTCTGTTGTTTAAGCCACACAGGCTGTGGTATTTTGTTAGGGCAGCCCAATCTGATTAAGACAATCTTAGTAAGTATGCAAGGGTTGTACTGGCAGACATGTCACACCTCTGTCCTTTCTTCTAGGCCTAAAGTGCCCACCGAGGTCAATACTCCTATAGGGATGATCTTCCCTTCTACATTGGGAAGAGGTCAAACATGGTGACTGATGGGTAAGTCTATCTCCTTCATCAGCTCAATCAGCAGCCCAAGTACCTCTGTCACACATCTTCATTCTCTAACTTTGCCACTATTACTATTAAAAGTGATATTTTGGCCTCTATAAGACTTGCTTTTTGTTTTCTTTCCCAATTTTGTAACAACAAGGGTGGTCAAGAAAGATGGCTGTTTGTTGAGCCCACTAGAGACCCCATGTATGCAAGGATTACAATACTAAACATGTATTTAAAATGCCATCTGAAATATAATACTTCTGAGATTCAGAAGGTCTCTGGTTTATAATTTTCATTATTATTTATCATTATATTAGAATTAAATTAAATCTCTGTTGGCCTTCTAAAACTAAGTAAGTTGCTTTTTAATGCCATGTGGAACATTATTTATCATTTGTTTTGGTAATAAATTTCAACTGTAGAATGTTCATTTAAAAACAAATTGAAATTGAATGAAGTTTTTAAAAACTGAATGGAAATTGGCTATAGTAAATGCATCCCAAATTCAGAAGCAATTATGAACTGTCCATGCGCCTGCTTTAAAAAACTCACCCCATTATTCAATCAAAAGCTTTTCTCTTCCACATTCAAAAGCAGAATATTCTTCTGAGTAATACAGTGAGTAATATTTTTTAAAAGTTTCCTTGTTAGAAATTTTGATGTTCTTTATTATCTTTGGGAATCTACTCAATAAACTAAATTAATATCCATTTCAGAATGTGCCTCTACCACAAATACTTGCTTTCAAGTATTTGTGGTAGGGGCACATTTTACTAAGGTATCTTTTTTAAAGAAAAAGGAGGAAAAGAAACAATAATTTTGGAAGTACTGGATAAAGTAAAAAGAACATTAACCTAAGAGACCTGGTCACTTAATTCCAGCGATGTATCGTGAACTAGCAGCATAATTTTAGACTGAACCCATCTAGGTCTTAATTTCCCTAACAGTTACCTAGATAAACCAATAGATCACTCCACCTATAAAATGTGAGCATTTTACCCTGCTTGGTATGTGGGAGTGGGCATGCAGATTTTTATTAACAGATTTGCTTTTCCATTGGTACTTATTCAATGGTTGGTATTTTAAAAGCTAAATATAATGGATATTTTCAAATTCCAGGCTTTGAAAGTAGTGCAGATGGGTTAGATTTAGTAGGCTTTCTCCTGTTTTCTAGAAACTTTCATTTCTTTTAAGATTCTTTATAGGGCAAGACTTCATCTAACAAAATCAAATTCTCAATCTGCAGACACCTAATACAAAGATAAACATTAAGACTTACTTGCATTTTTTTAAAAAATTTCCAGAAATTCTTTACCTTCATCAACAGAATCTGAAGTGCTGCTTTTTTCCAGAGAAAGATATTCATTTTTATTCAAATCCAGCGATTTTGATGACATTCTACTTAACCTCTTTTCTGAAGTTAGTAAAGGACTCTTTGGGATCTGTTTCTCACTTTCAGGCTCCTCTTTCCCTAATGCCTAAAAGGCAAATAATACAGTTAGTGAAAAACAAATTTTAAGCCTAGATTTTACAGTGAGAACTTTTATTTAAAGATTATTAAAGATGTTTTCAAATACTGCTCTTTGAAAAATATTTGTAACATTTTGTTTATTAAAGTTGAATGTATCATATTTCCAAGGCTGCTAAATGTGGGCCCATGAAATGTCAGTAAATAATACATGCCTTCCTGAAGTCATCTTCTTACACAGCAATAAACAACAAATTTATATAAAAGAACTCACATAAAGTTAATGTCATGTGAATTAAGTAAGCAGAAGGGAAAGGGACAAAGGGCAAAAATAATGCAATAATCAGGTTTTTAGAATGAAAAAGGAGAATAACCAAACCCACTAGTTTCCCCAGCCAATGCCTGCCCCATCATCTCAAGGAAGAGAATTCACCTGCCTCTCAAAACCAGTAACTAAAGCAGAAAGGGGAAAGGAAATAGAGAGATAAAAGTCACATAAGAGTACAGTGGGGAAGACAAGATTCAAAGGGAAATTAATTTCATAGCAAACTCAAAAGCACACAATTGGCTTTACTGTTAAGAGCCTAAGCATTAAAATATATTCAATATATGATGCTATCTATACCTTTGGGGATGGTTTGATAAAGACGTGTCATTTCTACAGTAAACTGAATGTTAAGCATTACAGCATGAATACAATTACTATGTTAATATTCAGATAGGCTAGTTTTACAAACAGGCTTAGTAGGACACTGTAAAAAAATAAAACTCTATAAACTGTACAGCAAAGTACTTCCTTGCAATATCTATGTGTACACAGATGAAAGAGAGCAAAAGCTACATACACAATTCTTTGACTTCCTGCCCCAGGAGATTCTTGAGCAACACTGAACAGAAAAACAACTCTAGGGAAGACATAGGTTTCCATTGGCCACCTAGAAGCATAACAACAACTGGGAACCAGGACACAATTTACTAAAGGATTAGACTTCCCTAGTCAGAGGAAAGATTCTTTAGGCAGAGATTACTACTAAAATCAAGAGCTGATGTGTTTGGGAGTTCCACACTATAAAGCAGCATGCTTAAACAACACCAGGGCTCTAACAGATGCTAAGTAGAGTAAGTTTCTCTAATTCCACACTTATGTTTCCCCTCTTGTTGCTAATTAAATTATATTTCTTATAAAGAATATAGATAGGGCTTGGAATATAGCTTGTGGTAGAGTTCTTGCCTAGCATGCATGAAGCCCTGAGTTCAATCCCCACCATGGTGGGGGGCGGGGATATAGATTGATACATATAAGAAAAGTAACAGTGACTATTTCAATGGGTGGCATTTAGACAGTTTTTATTTCTTCATTTACTCTTCTACATTTCAAAAAGTTTTACAAAGAGTGTTAATTTTAATAACTTTTTAAAAAATTTTTATTGTTGGTTGTTCAAAACATAACATAGTTCTTGACATATCATATTTCACACATTTGATTCAAGTGGGTTATGAACTCCCATTTTTACCCCATATACAGATTGCAGAATCATATCGGTTACACATCCACTGTTTTACATATTGCCATACTAGTGTCTGTTGTATTCTACTGCCTTTCCTATGAAAACATGCTTTTTAAGTTATTAAAATTCCTAGTAGAGGATAGGAATTTTTTTTTAAAGAGAGAGTGAGAGAGGAGAGAGAGAGAGAGAGAGAGATAGAGAGAATTTTTTTTTAATATTTATTTTTTAGTTCTCGGCGGACACGTCGTCTTTGTTGGTATGTGGTGCTGAGGATCGAACCCAGGCCACACGCATGGCAGGTGAGTGCGCTACCACTTAAGCCACATCCCCAGCCCAAGGATAGGAATTTTAATAACTTAAAAAGCATGTTTTCACCTTGGAAAAAAAATTGCTTCAGATTTTTTCTTATTTCTAACTTGTGCTGGAAGTGAAAATAAGCCAAACTAAGTGACACACAATATTTGTTGTATGAGAATCTCCCCAAACTGCTCTTGAGAGCAAAAGGCAAAATAAGGAATAAGGACCAAATTTCTATATTACTTATATTCCATAACCTAAAAACAACTATACTAAACACATCAAGGAATGTCTGATTGATCTCATAACACTATTACTCTTCTATACTCCATTCTTTTATTGAGATCAAATGTGACCTTCTTTAGGAACAAAACTAGAGGCAAGAACCAACAGGTTAACCATTCAAGAGTTGGTATAGAAGAAATTGTAGAGAGGTTGTAGGAAGGACTCAAGCAGAGATTAGTTCTGAAAACCCAGTCCTTAAAGTCAGACTTCTGTAAAAGAATAAGGAGACTACACGAAATCCCCTATCTTGTTACCTCACCCAAGTTCAGTAGTTTCATCATCTCAGTGAGAACATGCAAAGAGATTAACATCCAGAGTCAAATTCCTTGTATCAGTAGTGAGTACTTAAGTGTCTCTTAGTGTATATATTTTTAAAGAAATCCACAACACAAAACCAGGCTGAGGTAGTTGCATGATAGATGATGATTGCCTAAGGCAAGTTCATAACTTAGGGCCTTTCACATAATAAATTCCTTTCGATGTTTTCCCAACATTTACATAGAGGAAATGCTGGAAGCTCCCTGGGGGAGGGTAGAAAAGAACCACTTCTGGCCATAGGTGGGTTCACTTTCAATTAAAACAGTTCATGGTTTGAAGTTACTTAATGTATGCTAGGAACTGTTCTAAGTATTTTCATACCTGTTAGTTAATTTAATTCTTATTTTTTTAAAACCCTATGAGCTATTATTTTCACTTTATAGTTGGGAAAAGAAAGGTAGAGTTTAGTAATTAAATAGGTTATCAGTCATCTCAAAAAGACAAAGGAGCTTTACATGAGAGGGATCACATTGGCAGAGGGGACAAACTGAGTAACAAAATAATAATAATGACTCCTAGTTATTGAAACTCACTGAAATTTAAAAACCAATTACACTTATAATGATCCTTGAAAAGATGAAGGAAGAAACTGACCAACTAACCATAAAGCCCAGTAGTTAACTGGACCTACCTCTTCAATAGGTGGCTTAAGAATCATCTATTATTATTCCTCCATTTCTCCCTTCAAAACAAATTCTCTCCATCACACTTACTACTCTCCCTGGAGAAAATTCTGCAAACCACAAATTCCTACATCTTGTGATTTTTTAAACACATTTATCCTCCCCAATAACAATGCCCAGAGAACTGTCTGGTAGCTCTATACTTTATCCAGCTCTAAAGAAAACCACACTTTCCCCCATATAACCTCTGCTACTTACATACTTAAAACTCTTCTCATAAAATAGAAGCCTGATGTCCTAATGTTTTAAAACATTTTGTAGATTGCATTTTTTACTTTATCTTATATTGTGACTACCACATGGTAATATCAGATATATTTTAAAGGAATAACATATACTAACTCCTTTTGATGAATTTCCATCCAATGACTCTGTTTCTGAAACTTGATGAATTGATTCACGGGTAAAACTGATAGACTTGGATAATTTTTCATCTCTTTCCCCAGAATCATCCACACCACTTCTTCTGGGACTGCTGTTAAGAAACACATCATTATAAAAATATAAAGTCACCTCCACACAAATAAGTTATTTAGACTCCTGGGATCTTTTTTATTATAAACCATTTTGATGGCAAATGGACTATTGTACTGGAGCAAATAGGCCTCTACTTATACCAAACTATCTTCTTAAATCACAAGCAAATTGACTTCATTCCTAAAAACAAATCATATAGGTAATATGAAGTTTTATAAATTTTATAAATCATTAAAAAAAGTTAACAAAGTACAAGCAGCCAACAACAGCATCTCAAACGAGTTGGGGACAACCATGAAACTTTGAAAGGTTCAGGGAGGATGTGTGAATTAGACATCAATCAGCAAAGAAGACAGTTTTTACATCTCCTTCCTTCTGACTCAGACCCAGCTGAAATGGCCAATCCCTTTCAGAAATGGAAGCTCCTGCTATCTGAGCCCATTAATGAATCTTTCCCGATCATGATTCTTCTCAATACTAAGAACAAGGGGTAAGAAATAGCTTTCAAATGATCACAGGGCCAAGACTACCATGAATGTGTTAGTATCTGCTTTTCCCATCTCAGGAAGCATAAAGAAAGGAAAGAAATTAAATACAAAAGGAGCATAACTGATCTAATTTCCAGTGCCCAGCCTTATCAGGCAACTACAATTCCCATATAATCATAACTATATGCATTTAAAGCTCTTATGCTAAAATAAAGTAGCAGCCTGATTCTCACACAATATTATCCTGAGGAAGGAAAATAAAAGCCAAAGGGTATTTCAACCCTGTTTTACTCCACCCAAATAATACTTAAGGTCTGTTACAAATCATTCTTGGCCAGGCAGAATGGCAGGCCTCTGATGAGCCAAACAAGAAAAATGGGTTGTCGGGACTAGCCTACCAGTTGAGTGTCTACACTTAAGGATTTTAAGGATGGAGATGAGATACAGAGAAATAAAGAGAGTAGAAAGGAGGAGAAATAAGGAGAGACTGAAATGAAGAGAGAATATGGAAGCCCTGAGGAAATAAAGGTTTGAAACAGACAATGCTTCTTTCAGAGACTAGAAGAATGAGAAAAGGAATGAACAGGAAATCAGAGTCCTGACACATATTTTATTAGGAAAAAAGATACTAGAAGAAAGTAGCAGTGCATACATTTGACAAGAGATCCTCAACACAAAACCAGGACTGGTCACATTGAAAAGCTGATCCTAAAAGTCTGGAGCCCCCTGCCTTTTGCAAAGACTAGAAACTTTTCAAGATGGCAAGGATTTTGAAGGTCATCTAGTTTAGTGGCCTCGTTTCATAGATGAGTAAACTGAGGATCAGAAAGGTTAAAAGATTTGCATGAGGTTGCTCAGCTACTTGATGGCCCAGATTAGAATCCAGATCGTGTTTACCACATTCCGAGTCTCTTTGCATTAGATCAGTTGCTTTTCTACCCAGCTTCAATACCTGAGAGAAACTTGCAAACTTTACAAGGAAAGTAGTATAATGGAAATTTTTAACTTTACAGAAAACTAATAAAATATGCATGCTCGACCTGGTAAAAAAGACTATAAAATATTGATGCTAAACTGAAGCAATATAAATAGGATCAGCATCACTAGAAAACTAGCTAGATGAATAAAAATTGTATACACACTTTAAAATCTTCAAAATATTTCCATTTTAAGATAAGCTATAGATTTTTAAACAACAGCTTTAACATATAATTCATACAACAAAAAGTTATCCTTCATTTAAAGAGTAAAATTCAGTTGTTTATAGAGTTGTACAAACATCACCACTACCTAATTTTAGAACATTTTAATCACCCCAAAAAGAAAACCTGTACCCATAAGCTGTCATTCCCATTCTTTCTTCCTCTTAGAGCCTAGCAACTACAAACATACATTTTCTAGGTATTAATGGATTCTGAACTTCATTTCATATACATGGTATTATACAATATATGGTCTTTTGTTACTGACTTCTTCCAGTTAACATAATGTTTGCTATAGAATTTTAAAGTATTATCCTGTTTGTTTTTATTGCTATGGCCCACTCTTGCCATTAGATAAAATGCACTTTTACTCGAATGGTTAATAAAAAATGTCCACTCATTGCCAGGCATGGTGGTGCATATCTATAATCCCAGCTCCTCTGGAGGCTAAGGCAGGAGGATCACAAGTTTAAAGGCTAATCTGGGGAAGTTGGTAAGACCCTGTCTCAAAATGTAGCTCAGTGCCTCTAGGTTTAATCCCCAGTACTGCAAAAGACAAAACACAATAACAACAAAAATGTTCACTCTTCTAAATGAATCAGAACCTGTCAAAAATATATTTCTCTACTCATAATTTCTTTATCATATTATTTGTTCCGCCTTCATCGCTCTTATCTTGTTATTATTTGCATCCCCAAAGTATTATAAACTTCTTTTATTAATGTACTCAATATTTACTGAGTGCCAGCCACATGCCACACACAAATGCTAGGATATCCTTGAGTAAGTCATAGTATCATTGTGTTCCTCAAGACATGTGCCATTTAATTTACTTTATTTTCATCTATAAACTCAGAGATTTCACCAGGTAATTCTCCAGACCCTTAGTAAAGAGGTGAATTAAAACTAAGCTGTGAGGGGCTGGTGTTGTAGCTCAGTGGAAGAGCACTTGCCTAGCATGTGTGAGGCGCTGGGTTCATTTCTCAGCACCACATAAAAATAAATAAATAAAACAAAGGCACTGAACTGTCCATCTACAACTAATATATAGATAGATATATAGATATGCATATATAGAGAGATAGATAGATAGATAAGTATATGTGTGTATGTGTGTGTGTGTATAAAATGAGAATTTCATATTTAAAAAAAATAAGCTATAAAAATGGTAAAAGGGGATCATAAACTAAAATCAATTTCCATGCATATATAAGTTTGTTGGAATGAACCCAACTACTATGTATAGCTATAAAGCTCCAATAATAAAAATTAACCAAGCTTTAAGCAAATTCTAGGTGACAGTTTATAGTTTACATTTCTTCATATGTCTTGTATTTGGCAAACTATTCTCCATGCCTATCTTTTACCCCCTTCTACCTCAAAGAACAAGGCAAACTGTACCCAAGGGTGAATTAATAGAGATTCAGAATTAGTAGAATCTAAAATAAGTCCACCTTAAAGGCTAATAAACCTTGACATTTCAAAACATTTTGCTGTACCTTGGCTGCTCATTATCTTCAATCGATAGTGACAAGTTTTCCATCTCTTCAGCATTTAAACCTAGCTCAGTGCCATAGTTCTGCTGGAGAAGTTGCCAGAATTCTTGTCTGGTCAGACTCTAAAATGACGGAAACATAATGAGTATTAGATAATATAAAAGATAATATAACACAGTGATTTAAAACATGAATATTAAAGTTAAAATGACCTGTGGAATAGCTACCAAAAGCGTGGCCTTGGTAGCTTTCTGATTTTTATAAACCTTCATTTTCTCTATAAAATGACTTAAAGCACATCTGACAGAGTTGATATGAGTTTTGTACAAAATTGTAATTTTATATTTTGTTTATATTTTTTCAAGACAGGGTCTCACTACATTGTCTAGGCTGATCTCAAACTCTTGGGTTCAAGTGATTCTCCTGTTTCAACCCCCCAAAAAGCTGGTACTATAAGCACACATCATCACACCTGGAAAATGATGATTTTTTAAGTATGTAATAAAATAACTACTGTAGGTGGGAAGTAAAAATGTTTAAAATTTTGTCTTTATAAAATAATTTGTAGTTTCTGGATCTGAAATCCAACAACCTACCATGACCACTGTTATCACCATTCAGCATCCTAAATGCCAACTTGGAATACATCCTTTTAATCCACAATGTATCTGAATATTTTAGCTGCATTTAGAACCCAATATACCAATACACTTTAAATTATATTTTCCTAAAATTCAAAATGCAAGAGGCTGGACTTCAGAATTTCCTTTACTTTTAATAAAGTCTAGTTTGTTCTCTGTCTTTTACCTCTGCTAAAAATCATCAAATACTCCAGGCACAGTGGAGCACACCTGTAATCCTAGAAGCTCAGAAGGATGAGGCAGGAGGATTTCTAGTTCAAAGCTAGCCTCAGCAAAAAGCAAGGCACTAAGCAACTCAGTGAGACTCTGTCTCTAAATATAATACAAAATAGGGCTGGGATGTGGTTCAGTAGCTAAGTGCCCCTAAGTTAAATCCTTGGTACCCCCCAAAAAACCCCAAATCACCAAATACAGCACATTTATGCAAAAGAATGATATGATGATAAAACAGGAAGCAATACAGTTAATTACATGATTAAGCAAGATAGAGGGAGGCAGCTTAACACTTGAAGATATTGTCAATCTTCATCTCTTTCATTCATTCAACAGGTATTTATTGAGTACCTACCAAATGTATACCACTCTACTAGATGCTAAGGGGTATAAAAATGATGTAGAAGTTAAATTCTTGACCCTCAAATAATTTCTATTATAATTGAAGAACCATGGGAAACTTTAAGTTAAATATGACAATATATGATTATGTACTAAAGTGCTGGTAGAATCAAGATGACATAAAAGTCTAAAAGAAAAATTACTATTATGGATTAGGGAGATATGTTATGTTTTCACACTGGTTTTCAGCTGAACTGAAAAAAAAACATGAATGAGAGCAGGGGAGAAATGAGAAAAGTAGAGGAGAGAGAAACCAACATAAAAGTACAGACTAAATGCATGAACGTAAGTAATATTTGTTTCATGGTCAGTAATAGTTTGTCAGCCCAATTGGAGTAAAAATTTAAAGTTGGGTAACAGAAAGATAAATATAGATTTAAGAGGGCTAAAATGTATATAGATGCCTGGAATTCTTCTGCAATATTTCCTATAACAAATATATTTCCTTTTTTTCTCTTTTTTTTTTCTTTTCTCTCTCTAGTAGTTGTGGTATCTTTGTTTGATATTTATACTAGATGACCTTCATTACATTTTGTAGAACCTCAAAGAGATTAAGAACAAAATTTCTGCACTTTTTTCCCAAAATTTTTATAATTGGTGTATTATAGTTGTACATACGGGATTTGCTGTTACATATTTATACATGCACACAATACACAATATAACAATATAATTTGCCTAATATTACTCAGATTTCTGCACCTTTGACTGCTAATTCCCTGTCTTCCATGTCAGATCACTAGGATACCACAAGAACACTTGATTAAAATTCAGGTGTTATTATCAGTACTTCAACATGTTGAAAACATCCGAGTATTTACCTATAATAAAGCTACTCAGGCTAAGTAAATGGGCAACACTCTTTGCTTTGAACTATTGTGTTAACCTAGAGTGGATATCTCATTGGAAATAATGTATGTGTAACAAATAACAATCTTCTAATATTTACTATTCAATATAACCACTATTTGGTGAACAGAGTCTTTTAAGACATAGGATCCAGAGAAGAAAAATTAACAAAATAAAATAAAAAGGATCACTGGTGGTAGAGAAAGATGAGGAGCAACTGTCTTTGATCCTAAAGAAACCCAGCATACATTTCTAACTTCCACTCCCAAAGAGTCATTTGCTTTCCATGATGACAACTTTACTACTAATTAACTCATTCTTTCAAAGACTATCTTCAAAATATTTTAGTGTCATGTAAGGATAGTTGGCTTTATAAAGAGAAGCAAACAATATTTCAATATACTTGTGTAAGATTAACCTCTCAAACTTTTCAAAAACAAATAGATATTTCCAAAGAAAGACTAAAATAAACAATTCAACAAATACTCAAGACAGCTTCCTAACAGTGAAAGAAATGAAACTTATAAGTAAAATACTAACAACAAAAATGTAATTTTATTTGACTACATAAATACATGTTTTAAAATTTTTAACAAATAATACTAGGAAGTTAATCACAGGATAATTTCAATATGCTTTTTGACCTATTAATTGAACACACGAATGTGCGCATGCATATATATATATATGTTAATGGGAAACAAAACTCATTGAATTCACCATGCTGTAGATTTGGTCATTTGTTAAACATCACTTTTCTACAAAGCTGTCCAGTTGTCATAAAAGCACAGTATGTTCAGCAATTCTGAACATTCAAATATTAAAACATGTTCAGCCTGAATTAATAATTCTTTCAATAATCAGCAGTAAAATCAATCTGCTTGAGTAATCTTAAAAACAACCTAAATTTTAAACAAAATTTAGACCACCTACCTGCAAACAAAGTAGAATCTTTCCAGTTCAACCTACAGAGTAGTTTAAAGATGAACCAAGCAGTAATCAGATAAGGCTCAAAAACCAGCAGATCAATTTCTGGCCCAGAAAGCTTAGAATTCCCAGTATGCTGCAAACTCTATCTGAAGCAGAGTGCCAAATATTTAATGACAACTACACAAAATCACTGCTTCAGTTTCCTAATTTTGTTATGAGATGTTTTTCCGTGCAAAAAAAAAAAAAGTTTTAGTGTAGTTTAAAGCACATTATTTATTGCTTCCTGGTTTGCAGTTCCAGCATTCTTTCCAAGGCTACAGGTCAGAATGCACAACTGAAGTTATACCTCACTCTACAGGTTCCTAAGCCACTCCTACTAGAAGAGGAGAAGTAAACAGGGTTTTATTAAAGGGACAGTTCCTAATTTCTTCCATTCTATACATGGTGTAGAGACAAGATGCAAATGAAAATATCTTGCTCATGCTCAATTACTCTAAAAAAAAAAAACCTACTGCAATATTTTCAAATTTCATTTGAAAATTTAACTGTTAAAAGATTAAATTTTCTTCTCCATGATAGTACTTTAACTCAATTCCAGAAATATGATAATTACTTCTTCATATACCACTTCTTCAATACTGACATAGCATTCCCATCTGACTCCTCTATGACTAATATTGATTGTATCTCTTGAGTATTATAAATGGAATTTCAGGAAATTGCAGGAAGAGCCAGCTATTCAGGTGGAGCAATTCCAGTGAGTACTTGGCACATCTTTCATCATTGAAAAGTTATGATAACATCTTGATTTAGTTCTTTCCTTTGAAAATATTTCTGACTTTAATCCATTCAGAATAATTTCCTGGACTATAATAAACACTAAAGTCTTATCTGCCAATTCCAATTTATTCCAAAGATGAAGAGTTTTCTTCTAAATTTCATTTTTTAAAGTTAAACATCCTAATTTCTACCAATTTATTGACAGAAGGTCAAATGCTACTTGATGAACTACAACACTTGACCTTTCTGGGGTTGCTAAAATCTAATCATTTTTACAAGGGCAGAATGAGAGAGCAAAATGACATGGAGAAGACCACTCAAATGAAGAAAGCACACTATGGGGGCTAGCTTCCACATATAAAATTAAGAGCTTTTAGCCCACGAAGCAAGTTCTCATTGGCTGAAACTATAGATGAATATATTTACTCTCCACCTATGAGAATAAAATGTATTGTAATATTTATCTACTTCTTTTGCTAACTATAAAAATCCTCATAGCAAAGCAAACCACTGGTATATAGAGCAGAGTTTTCATTCAGGAGATTTAAGAAGGAAAACAGAACCTAAAATTGAGCCCCAAGAAAGAACAACATACAAAGGATAAGTAGAGAATGAGTGGCCAACAAAAAAAGACTGAGGGAAATATCAGAGAGGGAAGAGGAAAGTCCAGAAAGAATGATATCATGCAAATGAAGGATAGAAGGTGTTTCAAACTGAAGGGAGTATACAAAGTTGTCAATGCTACTGAAAGGCAGCACATGTGGCAAATGCAAGCCAGAGGAATGAAGCAGGCTGGCAGGCCAAGCAACATGACTAGCATATGAGTGCTGGGGGAAGGAAAAGAGAGACTCCTTCAGAAAGGAGGAAGGGCCAGTTCTTGAAAAACCTTATATGGCATGCTTTAAACTATGGACTTTACATTGTGAAAAATCACCTAGTAGTTTCTGTGAAAAAGTAATTGTGCTTTCAAAAGAAAACTTTAAAAACTACCATTACTTGGCAACAACCTCAAAGGCAGATTAGAATGTTGTAAAAGAGATAATTAGGAGACTATAGTGATGCTGCAAGCTAGAAATGATGAGAACCTTGGTGATTAACTAGACATGTTGACAAAGAAGAGGTAAGAAACAAGGATATTCTTGGGTTTCTGGCTCAAATGACCCAGCTAAAGTTGGTTATGGTTCACTGACCAAGGAGAGTAGGTGGAGTGCTGCCAAACAAAAGATAAAAAAGTGGGAACAATATAGAAATACAAATACTTCTGTCCTGCCAGGCTACTATGTAGCAAGTGTAACTAAAATAGTTAGCAACTTCACATTTATCTTTTTCAAGGTAGGTTTGAATGTTGTATTTATTAGATTTGTAGCACTACTAGAAAACTTCTAAAATTCTAAGTAACTCCAAAAAGAATGATCACTAGACAGCAGATTAAGGTAGAACAAGGGGATTTGATCAAGTTGAGCTGTCTAGAGGAGAACGCTACATAACACTTTTCTAAAAGGTCTCAGAAGGTGACATAAAGCTCTGTAAACTAACTAATATTTGGAGAACTGTGGTGAGCCATGTCAGCGGACCGTGGTTGCCATTACAAGATGGCGCTGATAAGCGCCGTGGCCTGTGATAAACAACTCCTTATTTTGGGAGAGATGGCACGTAGCTGTAAAACACCCTATGAGAAAGATCCACGTGGCGGCTTTGCATTGGGGCTTGGTATGCTTTATTAGGCTGGGGGGTGCGGGTTAGAGAAAGAAGCTTCCAGAGACACATAATTAAAGGCCTGAATAAACTGCTGAAAGAAGAATCCTGTGTCGTGTCCTCCTTGCTGGCGAGGGGTCGTGGCAGAGAACAGCCTTATTACTGCCCATGCCCTAGACTGGGGCTCAGAGAAGCTGAGCTAAATAGGTCACACTTACAAACCACATTATAGTGATTAAGTTGGAAATATACTAAGGCATAAAAGGGTTATATTGCTTGCTAGGGATAAGAAATCTCATTCTACCATGCAGGGCACTTGAATACCTTGGAAGTCAGATTAGTAATCATAAAATTGCATGGTAAGCATGGAATCTGAGCTTTAGGGAACAACTCACTGTGACCTGTGGAGCCTAATGTCCTATCTCTGCACTCTTTCTCTGCTGACCAGAGTCTGCCTCTGTTACCCTACTTTTCTGTCCTGAGTCCTAAGTTTTTGGCTGAATTCTAACCAAGACTCCTTCACACTCACATATTCTTTCTTTATATATTCACTAGTATATTTAGTGAATTGTTTCAAACCTTCCCTCACCCAGCACCCCAAAAGTGAAGCTGGAATGACATGTTTCAGAATTTGGAATGGGTGGATCTGTATGTATTTTAAAAAGCTCCCCATCACCTCACCTGTAATCTAACAATACATGCTATGTCCCCCTGCCCTTTAAGAATAAGCTGAAAGTCATGCTTTCTTTTTAAGCCTTAAAATTTTAAATGAGTGTAGATTTCTGCTCTATTAGGCTCTAGATTTAAATACTCTCAGAAGGTACTCTTAAATTTCTGGAAAACCTAGCTTCCTTGTAACCTCCCGTGTACTGGCAAGAGACGGCTATGCTCTAAGAGAAAAACTGTGCCACAAAAGTAAATTTGGAGTCTGTATGCATTCTATTATCATTAATCCTGAATCCAATAAAACAATAATATAATTGAAATATGAAAGGATTAAGAGCTTTAACCAAAGAAAAGCAAAAGTTTTAAACTTTAACCCTTACTACTAATAATAACCTTTTATATCTATACCCTATTATTTTAAATTCAAGAGTATACAAAATAGATTTTATTTTATACTGTACTGTACATTGTTTCAAGATAATTTTTTCAACCTATGTATATAGGAGGCTAAAGAAATTAAGTTAAATGCATATTGGATTTTAGGTAAACTCTGAATTATTCTGAAACCAAATTTCTGAGTTTTCTCTCCATTCTTTGGTTTTTCATTTAACAAATCTTCTTAATTAAGAGTACTGATTATTTTTACCTCAAATCATTAAAATTCCATAAATTGTGTCATTCAAAAAGTATTTATTGGACATATGCTACATGTAATATATAACTTATTATCTAAACTGGGAATACTTTTGAGAGTCAAGGGACACAGTTAATATTTACTCTGACAGAGGCTTAGACCCAGACAATTTCTGACTGTACTGAGTAGACTGAAACATATGCCAAATCTGAGCTCTGTCACATACAGCAGTAAAGAAGACAGACATTGTCCTTGTTCTCAGGTGTTTATAGTCAAACAAGGAGAAGAAAACAGAACAAAGATCAAGGAAAATGAATGGAACTGAAGATAGTAACATTAAGTGAAATAAGTCATACAAGTTTGCATATTTTCTCTCTTTGTGGAATCCGGTAGGTGAGGAGGATGCCATGATAGTAATAGGGAGAACTTTAGAGAGGAGGAAGAGTTTGGGGGATGGGAAGGGAAAGAAATGGGGGTTGGATATAATCAAAGTATGTTATTTGCAGGTATGCATACATCACAATGAAATGCATTATTCTGTATAATTAAAATGAACTAATAAAAATAGAATAAAGAATCATAACTGTAATGTTATAAAAGAGAAGTACAAAATATAAAGAAAGATGAATAATAGAATGACATCAGATTTATTAAGGAGTTTCAAATAGGGCAAGAGGTGAGAAAAAAATGGGTTACAAGTTCTAGAAAGAAAGAACATATTTGAAGATCTAATGCAAAAAAAAATGAAGAACATGAAAAAAAAGAAGATGATAATGAGATGTGGTTGCAGTTATGGACTATGTTAGATTATGTAGCCTCTATGTAAAGTTTTTAGATTTTAATTCCAGGTGCAATAGGTATTAAATAGGAAGTGGAAATAGGTCTTAGCATTTTTTTAAAAAACATAACTTTGGCTGAAGTATTGTTCAGGGTTTGACCAACTGTTTCTATAAAGAACCATATAGTAACTATTTTAGGCTTTGTGGGCCATATGGTTTCTGTTGCAAATATTGAACTCTATTGTTGTAGTGAAAACATAAAAATATGAGGATGGCTGTGTTTCAATAAAACTTTATTTTTAAACAACAAAATTTTAATTTTATATAATTGCCACTATCATGAAATGTTATTTTAATTTTTTTAACCATTTAAAAATGTACAACCCATTTCTTGGGGAAGACCATTAAAAACAGGAGACAGGACTATTTGGTTCTGGAGCAGGGACTAGTTGAAATTAAGCAAAAAAGACCTGAGGAATGTGGTGGGAAAGATCCTAAAACTTATCTTGAACCATGGTTGAAACATTGACATGTTCAAGTCTTTGGATAATTTGGTTATTTTTAATGTTGAACATGCCTCTCTATTCCAAGAGGGTACTATACTCTCATTTTCACAAGGAATTCTGTTTCTGTTCTTTAATATGACAACAAACAATGCTTAAGCATCTATTTATATTTTAAATACTAAATAAAACTGTCCTAAAAAGAAATTTTAAGCACTGTAGAATTCACCCCCCCCACCCCCCCCCAAAAAAAAGATCTAGAAAAACAAAGAGAAAACTACCTATTTTGTATTTTCCTAGTGAATTTTAAGAACAATGCTAAATAACAGATAGAAAACATCAATTGTTTATATTAAAAGTCTGCCCTCATTCCAATCTGGCTGCTTGCAGAACCAGCTGGGAGAAATGAGTCTGGCTGGGAATTTGGAAGAGTGGAAGCAAGAGTAGGAGAGACTGAGTTTAGAGACTGAACCCAAGACCAGGAAACATGGGGGCCACAGGTGACGGACAGGACTAAGAATTAGCTCCTCTAACACAAAAGTGGAACTCAGGCGAGGTCGCTGGGGTACAGTCTTTCTGCATAGACCAGCAATCACTGGGCCCTGGAGGTGCACTGATTTAAAATATCCAGACCGATTGGCATTCAGGGAAGAGCCTGGAGTCCACCTAAGCCTAAACAGGAATTCTGCCTATGGGATTACCTCTCCCATTCCACTAATCCGAAGGAATCAATAAACTAAATTAAAAATTCAATTGAAAGCATCACCAATAGACTAGATCACTTGGAAGACAGTTTTAGGCAATGAAGACAAAATATATAATCTTGAAAACAAAGTTGACCATGGAGAAAAGATGGTAAGAGACCATGAACAGAACTTCCAAGAAATATGGGATAATCTGAAAAGACAAAATTTAAGATTTTACTGGGATAGATGAAGGCTCAAAGATACAAACAAAAGGAAATGCACAATCTTCTCAATGAAATAATATCAGAAAATTTCCCAAATATAAAGGATCAAATGGAAAATCAAACATGGGAGGCTTACAGGACCCCAAATATACAAAATTCCAAAAATCCCACACCGAGATATATTATTATGAAAATGCCTAATATACAGAATAAGAGAATTTTAAAGGCTGCCAAAAAAATGACAGGTAACATTTAGAAGGAAACCAATCTGAATCTCAGATGAGCTCTCAATCCAGACCCTCAAACCTAGGTGGTTCTGGAATAATGTATACCAAGCTGTGGGGGGAGGGGGGGAATGGATGCCAGTGAAGAATACTATACCAAGAAAAATTAAGCTTCAGGATGGATGATGAAATAAAAACCTTCCAGATAAAAGTTAAAAGAACTCATAACTAGAAAGCCTGCACTACAAAACATACTCAATAAGATATTTCATGAAGAAGAAATAAAAAATAAAAGTGAAAACAAGCAAAGGGAGTAACTATCCTAAAATAAGAGTGAATCAATGGAGAAACTAATTCAAATTTAAAAAAGAAGTAAATCAAAATGACAGGGAATAAAAATCATATCTCAATAAGAACACTGAGTGTAAATGGCTTAAACTCATCAATCAAAAGACAGATTGGCAGACTGGATTAAAAAAACAACACCCAACAATATGTTATCTCCAAGAGACTCAACTCATAGGCAAAGACATTTGACAGACTGAAGGTAAAAGAGTGGGAAAAAATATATTATTTACATGGATCTCCTAAACAGGCAGGGGTTTCTAGTCTCGTGTCAGATAAAGTGGACTTCAAGCAAACATTAATCAGAATGGGCAAATAAAAACATTCATAATGCTAAGGGATCATACATCAACAAGACATAATAACTGTAAATATTTATGCCCCAAACAATGGAGCATAATGAGCATAATGTATGAGGTTTTTATAGACTTTTATAGCTATACTCCTGTATAGTCTATGGATTTTTTTTCTTTGCTTTTTTCTTGGATAGGCAGAATTAATATTGTCAAAATGGCTATCCTACCAAAAGCACTATTCAGATTCAATGTAATTCCTATTAAGTTTCCGATGATGTTCTTCATAGAAATAGAAAAAGCAGTCATGAAATTCATTTGGAAAAAGATATTTGGCCCAGAATAGCCAAAGCAATCCTAAAAAAAAAAAAAAAAAAAAAAAAAAGTGAAGCAGAGGCATCACAATACCAGACTTAAATAATACAACAGAGCTATAGTAACAAAACCAGCATGGTATTGGCACCAAAGTAGACATGAAGGCCAGTGATACAGAATAGAAGACATAGAAACAAACCCACATAAATACAGTTATCTCATACTAGACAGAGGCTCCAAAAACATGCACTGGAGAAAAGGTAGCCTATTTAACAAATGGCACTGGGAAAACTGGAAATCCATATGTAGCAGAATGAAATTAGACCTCTATCTCTCACTCTGCACAAAACTCAACTCTACGTGGATCAAGGACTTAGGCATTAGACCAGAGACCCTATGCCTAGGAAAAAACAAAGTAGGCCCAAATCTCCATCATGTAGGCTTAGGAACAGAATTCCAAAATAAGACTCATAAAGCACAAGAAGTAAAATCAAATATCAATAAAGGGGATGGATTCAAACTAAAAATCTTCTTCTCAGCAAAGGAAACAATAAAGAACATGAAAAGAGAGCCTAAAGAATGGGAGAAAATCTTTGCCACCTATACTTCAGATACAGCATTAATCTCCAAGATATATAAAGAAATTTTTAAAAATTACCTCCAAAAAATAAATAAATAAAACAACAAATGAGCTAAGGAACTAAACAAGCTCTTCACAGAGGAAGATAATAAGCAATCTATAAATATATGAAAAAATGTTCAACATCACTAACACAGAAATGCAAATTAAAATTACACTGATTCATCTCACCTCAATCAGAATGCAATTATCAAGAATACAAGCAACAATAAGTGTTGGCAAGGATGTGGGGGAAAAGGTACACTCATACATTGCTGGTGGGACTGCAAATTGGTACAACCACTCTGGAAACTAGTACAAAAATCACTCAGGAAACTTGGAACGGAACCACCATTTGACCCAATTAACCCACTTCTCAGCATATACCCAAAAGACTTAAAATCAGCATATTAAGGCGGGGGTTGTAGCTCAGTGGTAGAGTGCATGCCTCACGTGCATGAGGCACTGGGTTCAGTACCACATAAAAATAAAAATATTGTGTCCATCTACAGCTAAGAAAATATTTTTTAAGAAATCAGCATATCACAGTGATGAGGCCACATCAATATTCATAGCAGCTCAATTCACAATAGTTAAGCTATGGAACCAACCTAGATGCCCTTCAATAGAGGAATGGATAAAGAAAATGTGGTACATGTACACAATGAAATGTTACTCAGCCTTAAAGAAGAATGAAATTATGGCATTGGATGGAACTGAAGGCTATTAGGCTACGTAAAATAAGCCAAACCCAAAAAACCAAAGGCCGAATGTTCTCAATGCAGATGATGACTCACAAAAGGCGGTTGGGGGAGAGTAGAGGTTGACCACATTGGATGGGGAAATGGGAGAAAGGGAGTGTGGATGGGAATGGGATAGAGAGTGGAATGAATCAGACATAAACTTCTTATTTTCATATATGAATACTTGACCAGTGCAACTCCACATCATGTACAATAAGAATGATGTTATACTCTATGTATGTATCCTATGTCAAAATATATTCTACTGTCATATAACTAAAAAGAATAAATTTTTAAAATGGTAATTTGAAACAAACAAGTCTGTCCTCTAGCCCCACAAATCTCAGATAACTCAATATGCTGTATAGACAATCAGAGCCAAGCTCAAATGTTGTCAACTAAGCTGAAATGCTATAAATTACATCATAAATGAGTATGCTGGCAGTTCTAACACATATCTACTAAACTCCAACTTACATTATTGTAAGTTATGAATGAAAAAGATGATTCTTTAAAAAGCATTCTTTTTTAAAGGCAATATTATAGCTCCAGCTTTTTCTGAAGCTCTTTTGTGGGACTTAATAAATAAGAAACAAGCACATACAATCATGTATGGTTTTCATAATACTTAATCAAATAACCTTTCAATAATCTTTCTTCTAGATTAATTTGCTTTGTTTTTACAGCCTTTTCACACATACAAAAAAGTAAACATAAGTAAAAAATATTTATTTTTTACTCTCAGATTTCCTAATTTCAGGTAAACATAAGTAAAATATCCTGAACTTAAATTCTCTATTCCAAATATTATAACCCAAATAAAATGTATTATTCAAATTATGTATAAGGTTTTTATAGAATTTTATAGCTATACTCCTGCATAATCTATGGATTTTTTTCTTGTGTTTTTTTGTTTGTTTGTTTGTTTTCAGAAGTGTTACACAAGATCAAGAAATCTAACCAATGTGACTATTTCACTTCAAAAAACTAGAAGGTAGGCCAGGCACAGTGGCACAGGCCTTTAGTCCCAGAGACCTGGGAGGCTGAGGCAGGAGGATCACACATTCAAAGGCAGCTTCAGCAACTTAGCAAGGCTCTAGGTAACTTAGTGAGACCCTGTCTCAAAATAAAAAGGGCAGGGGATGTAGCTCAGTAGTAAGTGCCCCTAGGTTTATTCCCCAGTACCAAAACAAACAAACCAAAAAAACTACAAGGTAAATGGGGCTTGTGAAACCCTGGACAATATCAACAGTATACACAGTACTGGCACCTAATACAGCATAAATGGGAGTTGCTATTATTGTTGTAGATATTGTATATTTTAAAAAATAGCATTGTTCTTCAAAGATCACTAGGAAAATACAAAAAAACAAATAAAAAGAAGGTAGTTTTCTGTTTGTTTTTTTAGTTCTTTTTCTGGGTGAATTCTACCATGCTTAAAATTTCCTGTTAGGCCAATTTTATATAGTATTTAATATATAACAGATACTTAAACACTGTTGTCTACTACAGAGCAAAAACAACTGCCATTTTCCTTTTTAAAATGAGAGTATAATTTCCACTTGAATTAGAGCTGCATGTTTTGTACCTTAAGGTGTTGCTCAAGCCAGGAGCATGAGCATGTGGCTCAAGGTAGGCAGAAAGCTAAAACACCAAAGAAGGACTCATGAGTCCTTCCTCCCTGCCTTCGCCTTCCTCTGACTTTCAGGCCTCTTTTTCAGACATCACCCTCACTCCAGCAAAGCTAAAGCATCCTCAGTGGGGTGCTACTTGGAACAACCTGTCTTCAGAGGCTGAGTTCCAAAAACCATTCAATCCTAAGAGCCCTGAAGTTCTTTTAAAATGTGCTCACTTCAGTTATTAGCTAGGGATGGGGGAGGAGAGAAGTTGAAGTTCCCATCTGTGTGTTTATTTTCCTGTTGCAAAAAGGAACCTGGTAATTGAACTTGACCCTTACACATGGGATGCAAGTGCCCCCAACCCAGGAGCCTGTCTTAATTACTTTGTGTTTGGTTTGAATTTAACTCAACAATGTATTTTCTACTTTCCCTATTTCTTCTTTTATCCAGTGGTTATTTAGGACTCTTCTATTTAATCTCCACTTTCCAGTAAATTTGCCCAAATTGATTTCAAATTTCATTCCATTGTGGTTATAGAACACATTTTATATTATTTTAATCCTTTTAAATGTACTGAGGTTCATTATTACCTAGCATGTTGAATTCTCTAGAGAATTTCATGTGCCCTTATGAAAGATACGTGTTCCTGTTGTTGTGCGGAGTATTCTATAGATGTCTTTTGGTTCTAGTTAGTTTATGGTGTTGTTCAAACGTTTTATTTCCTTGTTGACCTTCTGTCTAGTTGTTCTGTCACTGAAAATGGAGTACTGAATTTTCTAACTATGAATTGTTTATTTCTTCATTCAATTCTGTTAGGTTTTGCTTTATATATTTTAGGACTGTGTTAAAAAGTACATACATTCGTGATTGTTATGAATTCCAAATGAACTGATCCTTTTATCATTATAAAATATTGTTTTTTGCCTCTAAAAATTTTGGTATTCCTCTATTTTGTCTGATGTTACTGTAGTAACCTCTGGTTAGGGTTTGCATGAAATATCATTTAATTCCCTTTACTTTCAATATATTTTTGTCTTTAAATCTAATCTGTCTCTTACATCCAGCATATAGTTGGATCATATGCTTTTTTATTCTGCCAATCTCTAACTTTCAAGTGTTTAATCCACTTAGGTTTATTGATCTGTGTAATGGCTACATTTTGCTAATTGGTTTTTATGTCATAACTTTTATGTCCACTTATTCTTCCATTACTGCTTTTTGTTGTTGTTGTTGTTCCAGAGATTGAACTTGGGGACACTCAATCACTGAGTCACATCCCCAGTCCTATTTTGTATTTTATTTAAAGACAGGGTCTCACTGAGTTGCTAAGCACCTCACTGTTGCTGAGGATGGATTTGAACTTGCGATCCTCCTGTCTCAGCCTCCCAAGCTGCTGGGATTACAGGCGTGAGCCACCATGCCCGGCTCCCTTACTACCATTTTATGTGTTAAAAACATATTTTATAGTAGTTCATTTTAATATCATTTATTTATTATCTTTTACTATATTTTTAATTTCTTTTTTTTCCTAGGGGTGGTGGTTACCCTAGGGATAACAATTAACATCTTAATTTGTAATTATGGATCTTGTTTTGCTTCAAGATTTTTGGAATTTGAATAGTGTAGTCAAAGTTAGGTTCAGAAAAATAAAAGAGCTCTTCATAAATTTTATTTATGTACCCAGTAGAAGATTCTTATTATAACAAACACCTGCCTCTGGGATGAACACTTACCTTATCTAATAAAACGTTCTGCCACAACCTAAATATACTGAGGTAACTTCTGTCCCTGGCACCAAAAGATGTAAAGAAAAACTGCAAAGGAAAAATAATAGAACAATTTAGTAACAGAAAAGAAGGAAAAAGCATCTGCCATAGAGGTCTGCTGGGGATTTCAATGGTCAAAGCAAACTAATAGGTTACAACTGCCTACTTTATATACTCATTTTTATTTGACTTTTTATTACAATAGGAGAAAAGCAGTTATCTGTTGTATGAACACAGTGTCTTTACAAATAGTGTCTCACAACAAATAGTATCTTACAGCAAACACAATTTTGTCAGTATTAGTAGGGAAAGGGACTTTAAACATCATAAGTAGGTATTTATGTTCATCAAAGTTTAAATATTAGAAAATCAACTTAATTTTTAAAATTACAAATTTTATTTTATTCTGAACTTAGAAAGATAAATAAATTGAATTGACTGACATTTGAGCCAAATATACAAAAAAAAAAGAACAAAAACTACAAGTGGATTAAAGAGATGGATTTATTTTAAGGATCTTAATTTTAAATTATATTATCATTTGTAATCTTTGAAAAACTCTAGAAATACTTTCTACTAATTATAGATATAAAACACCCATGTTAACTCTGAACTTTTTTTTGTTACAAAAGAAAAGTAGTATGTTTCAATTTATCATTCTGTTTTCAGTTCATATTTTTCTTTGCATTTAACTGATTTTTGCAAAGTCATATTGGAAAATAGGCTTTTATAGGAAAATGTGACAAGACAGCCTATTTTAAATATAGTCTCTCAGTGTGACATCTCTTCCAATCTCCTACTTAGTGACCTTTCATGACTAAGGTGTTATCTTCAGGAATGAGATATCTTGGTTCTATGCTGGAGTTATTAAATAAAATGTCAAAAATATTTAGGGTATTGACACTTTACATAGACAGATTTTTAAAGTGCTATTTTCTGATTCCTAAAATTGAAATTTTGGTAAATATTTTTCATAGAGCAAAAGATTTTATCAATAGGATTTTCCAGGAACTCTTTCAAATAATTTTATAACCATAATATATAATGTAATGGTCACTACTTATTACTGTCCACTATTCTCATTTCTTAAGCCAAATTGTTTTGCCTAATTAAGATAACCTTAAAATTCTGTGTTCAGAAACATAGATAAGAAAAATCTGCCTATCTCATTTTCACCAGTATGCTATGTTTGCTAACCTCTACTTCTAAAACTAAATACTCCACTCTTGAACACAATCACCACATTTCCAGTTCCTTAAAACTCCAAGTTTTCTGGATAATCTTGACATATTACTACCTTCCTTTATTTCTTGCTACATATCCAACTTCAAAAATTATTAACAAGGTAGAGTGCAGTGACACTCACCTGTAATCCCTGCAACTCCAGAGGCTGAGGTAGGAGGATTTTAAGAATAGCCTCAGCAATCTGTATACAGGGTAAAATGGGAGTTCATAATCCGCTTGAATCAAATGTATGAAATAAGATATGTCAAGAGCTTTGTAATGTTTTGAACAACTAATAATAAAAAAATAAATAAATAAACTATTTTAATAACTACCAAAAAAAAAAAAAAAGAATAGCCTCAGCAACTTAGCAAGACCATTCCACTATATAAGAAATAAAAAGAGGATATAGCTTAGTAGTAGAGTGTTTGCCTAGCATGTGCAAGATCCTCAGTTCAATCCCTAGGACTGAAAAAAACAATGACAACAACAACAAAAAAACTATTAATAAGCGCTGGTTCAAGAATAAGCCTACTAATTGAGGAAGAGTTCTGAATAATGTACTATCTAAACCAATGAAGCACAGAATATATTCTAGAACTTAATAAGAACTAAAAGTAAAAAGTAAAATAATTAGTCTTCCTTTAATCATAAAGTATATATAAGTGATGAAGATTAAGCAGTACAAGAGTTTTTCCCCATTCTGATAGAAAAAGAATTCACTGAGCTAACACGGTCTACAGGAATTAAGACCAGGGTCTATGAATTAAACTGCTGTTCGGGTTCTATCACTTATTAGTTCTCTGACTTTGAGGCATTTCTGCCTTCTTTTCTCATCTACAAAAAGAGAATAATTGAATAATTATAGTAGCAGATATTTATAAAAATTAAATGAGAAAATATGTGAAGTGTTTAAAATAACATCTACAACCAAGTGTTCAGTAAATGCTAGGTGTTATTATCATTATCAAAATTAATATGTTTTGCCCTGAAATTTCACTATGTATGTAAGAAACAGTAACTCATGAGCTTAAGAAGGCATGGTAAGACTGTTCACTGCAGCATTGTTATAAGAGTAAAATATTAAAACTGAATTAATGATCAACGGAACCACAAGACATCCAAAGAAATACTATATAGCACTTCAAAAATCAAAGATAGTTCTTTCTATATGCATTCATCTGCAATTCCAAGAGATAATTTTGTTGGGTTTTATTGTGGTGATGGTAGTCATTAATTTTGTAGTACTGGGGATTGATGGAGCCTTGTGCATGCTAGGCAAGTGCTTTACCACTGAACTACATTCCCAGGCCATCCCCCTCCCTGGAACCCTTTTTTTAAAGACAGGGTCTCACTAAATTGCCCAGCTTGGGATTCTCTTACCTCAGTCTCCACAGTCCACAGAATTACAGGCATTCACTATGATACCCAATTTGGTGCTAATTTCTTTTAAAAAGAGAGCTGAGTCACGTACCTTGGTACCTACTTGTAATTCCAGAGACTCAGGAAGCTCAGACAAGGGGATTGCAAATTCAAGACCAGCCTCAGCAATTTAGCAAGACCCTAAGCAACTTAGTGAGATCCTGTTTCAAAATAAAAGATTTTTAAAAAAGGGCTGGGAATGTGGCTTAGTGATAAAGCACCTCTGGGCCCCTGGGTTAAATCTCCAGTACTCCTACCACCACCACCCCCAAAAAAGAGCAAGAGAGATGAAGAACAATATGAATAAGATAGCATTTACTTTAGAAAAGCAAAATTATATATACATATATGCATACACAGATGTATGCACATATACATGTAAACACAAAGGCAGACTGAAAATACAAATCAAATTATAATAGCATTTGCCTCTGGAAGGACAATGGAATTGAGGCTTTACTGACATGGAAGGAAGATGTTAGTTAAGAATCATTTGATGATTTTGTTAAATAATGAAAATGTATGTATGTATTAATTCTAAAGGTAAGAATATTAAACTATTCCCTTACTAAATAAGTTATCACTAAAGGTGTTGGTAGAACAGAAAAAAGAAGGCCCTACACTAGCAGTGAGGATGGGGGCAGAAAAACTTAAAGCAGTGTTTAGATCAGAATGAGGAGGTTGTTCACAAAGAAGCATTGTCTCACACAGTGTCAGAGCCCAAGCGGGTAAAAAGACCTCTGACAGAGAAATGTGGATACAGGGGAAAGGACATGTGCCATCAGTCCAAGCAAGGTGAGGAAATCATAGGTCAGGCATATGAGAATATTTGAGTCATGGTGGGATGGGCAGTGGCCCAACTCTGTCAGAACCTTTCATGAGGTGAAAGGACATCCATGTTGGGGGTGATAGTGGAGATGGAGATTGGTTCCAAACAGGCTAACTGGTCAAATAATGGATAATGGGAGCCTGGTTTCTCATTGTCAGGGAAAGAGGGGTTACAAACATGGAAATGGAGAAAACAAGAATGAACTCTGTGGTGTTCAATTGGAATGGGAAGTATTGATATGTGTTCATGGATGATAGATGGATAGATGAATGACTGGCTGCATGGAAGGAGGGATAGATAGATATATAAGTGGGCATATGTATGTGTGTGCATTTTGAATGTGGGTGTATGATTACATAAAATAAATAAACAATAAAACATTATACACATAATATACACTCTTTTTCTGTCCACAGAGAATTCAGAAATAGTGATACCCCAATACAATGAATATGCTAGCTTCTAAATATTGGTCTTCTCCTAAAGAAATCAAAACTCCTTGAAGAAATGATAGATTCTAGCACTGGAACAGCCAAAGTCTGAAACATCTTGTGCCAAAAAGCAAAGAAATGTTCAAACAATACTGAAAATAGTCAAAAGAACATAAACACCAAGTTGAAAGAGTTTCAAATGCCCAAACTTGGGAAATCTGAACATCAAAATAAGTAACTGTAGTGATTATAAGCATTGAATAAAATAAAAACCATGAATTCATAATGATATAAGTAAATGATAAAAATAAACAAATAAATAAATTTAAGTTTGGCAAGAATGGTATGTTTATATAGTTTCAAAGCATCTTGCTTCAAAATATTTGTATAGGAAAATAGATTAACTTTAAAACAAAGACTGGCAGACACAATTAAATAATCAATATAAATATCACCAGTAATGGCACAAACTAAAATTATGTGCCATCTGATAGGATCCAAAAGGAAGAAAAGAGCATCATTTCTAGGGATTTCTTCCAAAACTGCATAACCCAAATTTAATCATAAGGAAACATCAAACAGATTCAGGAATATCTTACAAAATAATTGACCTGTAATCTTTAAAAGTGTCAGGAACATAAAGGTAAAGCAAAGGCAAAAAGGACTCCTCCAGGAAACTGAGGAACACAGAACTGAGTCTATTCCTGGAATAACTGTGGAAACTGAAAGCAGTCCAAAGATTAAACAATGATAAATCAATATTACTTTCTTGATTTTGATGGTTATATTATGGTTATGTAATACGAGGGCAACAAGGCATCTGGGTTGACAGACAGTTTACTCTCAAAATAGTTCAGTGGGGAAAGGTCTTTGTATTGTATTCGGAAATACTCTGTAGGAATGAGAATGTTCAAAACAAATAGAAGGGGTTGGGAATATAGTTCAGTGTCAGAGAACTTGCCTACCATGTGTGCCTGGATTTGATGCCTGACACCACAAAAATAAATAAACAATAAAACTCAAAGTGCATTTGAAAGAAACTTTATAAGATTAAAAAGTATAATTACAGAGCTGGGACTATAGCTCAGTGGTAGAGCGCTTGCTTTGCATATGTGAGGTACTAGGTTCAAACCTCAGCACCACATAAAAATAAATATATTGTGTCCATCCACAACTAAAAAAAATTTTTGTAAGTATAATTACAAAGACTTAATATCATGATCCTGTTTCTCTCTCCCCATGTTCTTTCTTTCCTTCACTTCCTTCTTCCCTTCCTTCCTTCTTTCCTTCTCTCTGATTCCCCTTCATACCCTACCATACTTTCCTTCCATACGTTCCTTCTTTCTTCTTTTTCCTCAGCATTATGTTTCTAATATCAGACACATAGCCCTGAACAATTTTTTCAAATGGGTATAGAAAGATTACTCATATATCCCCACCAAGAAATGATAGACATTGCAGGTGAATAATAAAATGATGGCTATTAATTGCCATTGTTAAGAAAAGATTATAATGATTATGTGTTCTTACTTGTATGCTGCCCAAATCTCTGCTCACAAGACTATGTTTTTATTAGTTGCTATTATGCAGGTATTACTGACTAAACAATCATGAAATTATTACAGTATTTAGAAATAATAAGAACATTTTACCAACACTCATCCTGCCTACCTCTTAACAATGAGAAAATGAAAAATATGGGTGAAAGTTCTCATAAACTATGAAGTACAAAAAAGTCAGTCATTTAAAGTTAATCACCAATAATTATTAAAGTATACATAAACCTACTATTAAAAACAGCGTATTTCTACAAGATATTCCTAACTTCAACAGCTGCCTATATTCTCAATACTGATGATCAGTATGATGCAAATTTTCTTCACACTATGGAACATGGCAAAGGTAGAAAAGTTTTTCACCTTTTCACCATCTGTAATGATCTGGATAGCATTTGGGATCAGTCGAGCAGTTTTCTCCTTGGTCATAAAGGTTATATTCTTCAAAGCAATAGAAATCTAAACATACAAAAGAATTGAAAAATCAAAAAGTATATTTTTAGAAGTATATACAATACAAAAAGCCAAGGATTATAATATAATTCTAATCCAGAATATTTAGTAGAAAACTCTGAAGGGATTAATAAACACATGCTTATATCCTTTAGGAAAAACAAGGTAAGCACTCAAAACATTCTTCCCTTCAGTATTCTCCTCAACCAACTCCCACATCTTACAGTAGGACACAGTGTGAAAATACGCATGGGTGTTCATGTTCCACGTTAACACACCAACACACAAGCAAAACTCAGACAGTCTTTCACATAAGATTTGGTTTTGTCAGCCAACAGATATATATCCAAGCTTTTGCAATCTGAAATTTTTCTGTAACCATATCTAATAAGTATAAATGGAGCTCAAGGTATTAAGTTAGAAAAATATGTTATATTTTATACAACATGTAAATTTACTCATATCTAAGTAAAGATGCACAAATATACATATGAATTTACTTTGGAATTGTCTAGAATACATTGTTTTTAAGGGGACAGTATATATTTCTATTTATGCAATTATTTGTACTAAATAATCAAATTCAAAAATATGTCTTACTGTAGTTTCCCATCTGAAGATGTTGCTATAGAAACAGAGCCAGTTTTCTGAAAGGTATAGTCGTCCCTGAAGCAAAATGTCCCTTTGAAGAGCACAAGCATAATCTATATACACAAAAATAAGGAACATCTATTCACAAAAATGTGGCAACTGAATAAACCCAATACTATTTCAACAAATAAAAAGTCATCACAATTTGTTCATTAGTTCACTCTTCATATACTTGGCTGTGCACTAAGATTACCAGAAGTGGATCTTACCCTCATGAATCAGTCTAGAAGGACGGCAGATAATAAACAAATAAATACAAAGTAAGTATGATAATGACCAAACACAGATAAAGCTATGAACATATACATGTAACAAGAGCTATGAAGGTAAGTGGGTGGGATGTGGAGATAGGATATCAGGAATGATTCCCCTAAAAAAGCAGTCTATAAACTAAAGTCTAAAGATCAATGAAGTCTCACCAGGCTCATAAAGGAATAACACATTTAAAAGCCCTATAGTGTTAAAATACAGCGAAGAACAGAGGAGTAGGAGAATGAAATGGAGGAAGGAAAGAAAAGGAGAAGATAAATGAAATGAACTTAACAAAATCACATTATATTCCATATATAGATATCGAAGGGAATTTCACTTTTATGTATATGTAGAAGAAAGGAAATGTAATAGCATACAGGAGGGAAAATAGGGGGAAGGAAGAGGAGAGAAAATGGGGGATTGGGGCTTGCTAACAAATTCCTTGCATGTATTATTTTGTCAAAATGAAACCAATAACTGTGTATAATAACGATGCTCTAATAAAAAAAGTTTTTAAAAAAGCCCTATGGTAGAAAAAAACATGGTACATTTTAGGATCTAGAAAAAGATAGCTCTCTAGGCTTGAGAAGCTAAATAAGTACATCTTGTAAGGTCTCACAGTAGAATGGACTCTGAGAAGCTACTGATGAGTTTTTGTTTTTTTAATGTCTTGGTTTTTATTTAATTATTTTTATGTGGTGCTGAGGACTAAACTCAGTGCCTCACATGTGCTAGGCAAGCACTCTACCACTGAGCTACAACCACAGCCCCCCACTTAGGAGTTTTAAGTGGAAAGGACATGATCAGATGTAGATTATTAAATAGTGCTTTAATCACATTCCAAAAATTGATTTCAATATGCCAGCTGGAAGTCCAGGGGACAGATGATGGTGGTTCAGACCAGAAGAAAACAATATTAAGGGAAAGATTTAAATTCATAAATATTTAGGAAGTAGCACTGATGAGGAATTGGTGATTGGTTATAATGTTAAAAGAGAAGGCAAAGATGACTCAGAAATTTGTATAAATTTTTTAAGTCAATTTCAAAGTTGATCCTCTTGATCTCAGCACTAAAATCCAGCAAAATCAAGTCTTCAGTTTAAAAAATACAAAAGAAACTTCGTGCAAATGTCACTGCCTACCAAACAAGTTAATACCATGTGTCTAAGATGAAGTCTGACTCTGTGGCAAATACAAACAGGAGTGTAAATGTGAGATATAAAGAGTTGCTATAAGGTGTTTTAATTAGGCAGTAAATTTTTAAATTCCATAATGTAATTAGCAATTTTAGAAAAAGGTTTTACAAACCTCAAGATATTTATACTTAGTCATGTTAAATTTCTAAGCAAACACTAAAAATTGAGCAAAGTAGCCAGTCTTTCACAATGCTTCCTTCAGTAAAACAAACCTGAGATACCACCAAACAAAAATTCCTAGTAAATAATTAAGCAGATTAAGTTACTCATTTACTAGTATATATCTTCAAAACAGATATTAGACTAAAGGTTACCTTGAGGTATCATGAAATTTTTATATAAACCACTAAAATATTTCATTACTTTAATGCTCCTCATATTTCATATTAGAAATACCTGGCAGACTTATTAGAACACAGATTGCTAGGTCCCTCCCTCAGAATTTCTGATTAAATAGGTCTGGAGAAAGGTCAAGAGTCTGTGTGTCCAACAGGATCTCAGGTGATGCCAGCATGGCTAGTCTGTACACCACAGCACACTATTTTAAATTAATCATATTAAAAGTTATAGGGGAAAAAAGCTACAGAAACCATTACCTGGGCATACTTTTTATCAGTGGGTTTTTAAAATGACTTCCCTAAAATGTGTATGTTCTATCATAATAAATGTATACCTCAATAAAATTGAATTTTAAAAAAATGACAAAGGCAATATATCCTATGCAAGAAATAAAACATTTTCTTTTAAAAGTAAAGAGGTTTTACTCTTCTTCTTTTCTTCTAATTTAGCAACTGATAAATGAGTATGCACCACAATAGTAATCAGTGTTTCAAGAGGCAATATTCTACCTGACTTAAGTCATATTAACAATCTAATTCACCTAGGATGAAATGAGAAAATAACATTTAAAACAAATTATTTTATGGATGTTATAACTTTAAAATTGGTTATCAGAAAGAGTAAAATTGAAGAAGTTAACCAAGAAACTTAAGTCAATGTGTGACAAGCATTAACATCAATCAATTACTAGCTATTGCATGATCAATTGTGGCAAACTGAATAGCTCCAACTCTAAAGATTTACTTTAGCAACTACAACAAAATGAAGGATACAGAATAAAGTGCTATGGTAATGGATAAAGAGTGTATCAGTACCATATACATATACATTAAACTTGCACAATAAATAGTAAGTACATACTTAATTAGATAAGATATACTATTTTGTTTTATTGATGGAGCTAGGCCTACTATCCAAAAGGGAAGTGACAATTAACTATGTGAATGTGCCTTTTTAAACAATAATATTAGGAAATACATATCTAAAAGCATTTCATTCTAGCAGCAATCATCTTTGAGAGCCCAATTATGCTGACACTGCTTTAAAAAAATTAAAAGACTCAAGACATTTTTAGAATTGCTTACAAATTTAAGAAAATTAAGTTACCAAAGTAACTATTTCATTTTTTATTTTGTGTTTTACTTGAAATAACAGGAGTAAATATAAATTGAAGAAAAAAAACCTGATTTTCCCTCCTGCAGAAAGGGAAACAGATATTCCCCTTGCTTTCCTTGGAATATTTTCTTTAGAAAACTTGCAAATTCTTTCCCTGCTCCTTTGAGGATGCATGTGAATCTTTTTAAAAGCTAAATAGGCTTCTTGCCAGTTTTAAACCAGAAATTTTTTCTCAAGGACCTGGGAGCCATCTCTGAAAAGTAAATATCAAGGAAGATAACATCTCTATCTCCAGAATCTGTGAGAAGGTAGGAGTATAATTTCAGTGGACACCTCACTTCAAGTTGCAAAACTAACTCCTGCCATAAAAATATGAGTTTATTTTTCCTTTGGATTTATGCCAACTAGCTATCACTGATGGTTGCCCTAATTATGAGGTTAATTTGAGATGAACTATATGTGACATATGGTGATGTCAAGTCCTCTTATTTTAAGGACTAATGATCATTTCTTTAGAGCCTACCCATAGTGGTTTGTATGTGCTTGACTGTGTAACAGAGTAAGAGATTTCTTTCAGTTCTTAAGACCTCTTGTGGGTTGCCTGCAATGCACTTCACATTCTGGTTTAATGCTTAATTGATAATAAATTGTTTTCTTTCTCTTTGACTTTTGTGGAGAGGTTTTCTGAGTTGGTAGGAGATTTTTATATTCCTTCAACACAATATTATTTGTTTTATCCACATTGTTCACTCAGATACTCAGAGAATTTAACAAGGTTTTAAGTAATGATATCCCTGGAAAAAAAGAATATAGTCTCCTAAGCCAAATACTTTCAATGGAATAGAGTTATTTAAGTAATAAATCATACATAGAATGGCTGATCTAAGTTGGGAGGGATACTGACATGCACTTACTTCCCTGTTTTTCTCTACAATTGTTTTGAGAGGACAGGGAAAACACAAAAGAGATTAAATCCATAACAATGCTGAGGGGTAGGTAAAAGAATGATTATATTAGCAGACTGAAGGTTTTGTTAAATTTTAGAAGACAAAAAGTGGATATCAATGAACAAAGTGTGGAGAAAGCCTAATCTTAAAAAAAATATGCAGACAAAGAAAAAAATATACAGACAAAAGCTACAGTAGAAATACAGCCATTCTTCCCTATATATACACATTTAGAATCAGCAAGCCCAAAGAGGGATGGTTATGATAGATACAGACATCAAGGACATAACCGATGGGTTCCCTCAGAGGTCAGCCATACCCACTATGTCTTCCAAACACTGGCAGAATTTACCCAATCTTTAAAAGGCCACAGCTCCTAATGTGAATGTTAGTGTACCAGAGTAAAAGTCGAATTTAGGCATTTAAGGTTGAGGGTATAGCACAGTTTAGATCTTGAATGTCCACCAAACACCATGTGCTGAAGCACCTTTGCGAGGTAGTAAAACCTTTAAATGGTGGGACCTAGTGGAAGGAAGTTGGGTCACTGCCACTGAAGGGGATATTATGACCCCAGCCCTCCTCTCTCTTTGCTTCTCAGAAGCCATGAGGTAATCAAGCTTTGCTCCACCACATGCTCCCCACCATCATGTACTTCCTTGCCACAGGCTCAAAAGCAATGAAGTCGACCAATCATGGTCAGAAACCTCTGAAACTGTGAGCCAGAATAAATCTTTCCTTCTTACAAGTTGATTATCTCAGGCATTTAGTCACAGCAATGGAAAGCTGACTAATACAGTGTAGGAATCCAAATCTGCTTTCTCTCTGTACAAAGAAAGATTTGTCAGTCAATATGCCTCCTTTCTACCTTTCTACCTTTCCATACATACAGGGGAGAGTTTTCTTGGATAAACAAAGGGATATGCTTAGAGATAATCCACTCCAACTCTGTAACAATTTATTCCTTCACTCATAATATAGAAGGACAACCATAAGATTATACAGTTCATATTCTTCCAGCACACATTCTCCTTCCCCCAACCCCTACCAATCAGCACCAACTTATTTCAAGGTTGACATAACTTCAAAAACAAATGAGAAAAATTTTGCTCTTCTTCTATTGCATAATTTGGGGCCATCAGTTCCTTGAAAATTGAATAAAAGTTATTTCTGAAAACATCTGGGCATAAGGCCTTATGTTTGGCAGAATTTTGACTGATAAGATTATTTAAAGGATTATAGATTCTTTAAGTAACAGATAGTATGCTCTACTCAATGCATTTCAATACATTCCAGCCCAGATTCCAACTATTAGCACTTCAATCACGTTACCCAAAGGCTCTGCTACCTGCATACTCATGATAAGCCAAAGTGTTGGGAAATTAATGTATTCCCATAATACCATTTTTTCTAGAAGTAGAATTGCTGGGTCAAATATGTTTTTAATTTTAATAAACATTTCTTTGCCCAAGATCAGGCAAGAAAAAAAAAAGATAAACAAGAATTAATATTAGAAGTGAAAAAGCAGATATATATACCCAGGCTTAGGGAGAGTTAGTTGTAATTTACAGAATCATACTTGGTATGGGTCTGCTAACAATCTAATTAAAATAACTATACTCCAGCAGAGGCTACCATAAGCACTTTAACTATTATTATCACAGTTTAACATCAAATGTTTGGCTAATTAGCATAGATACATTAGAAAAGGGATTTCAAGCCAGGCATAATGTCCCATGCCTATAACCCCAGCAAGTTGGGAGGCTGAGGCAGGAGGTCCATGAATTCAAAGCCAGCCTCAGCAATTTAGGGAACCTCAGCAACTCAACTTAGCAGTGAGAACCTGCCTCTAAATAAACTATAAAAGAGGGCTGGGAATGTGGGTCAGTTGTAAGCACCTATGAGTTTAATCCCCAGTACCAAAAAAAAAAAAAAAAAAAGGAATTTCACTGGTGAAATTACTGGCTTGTTAATCAGGATGTTAGAAATGCATTAACACTGATGAAATAAGTTTTGTCACTATTCAGTTGTTGGCGAAAATATTTTAGATTTTCTTCACCATTACAGGTACAGAGTGTAAGAATCTAGTAAGGCTTTCAACCCAGGTGCACACTTAATCCCTAGATTAGATTTTCTCAAACTTTAATGTGCATATAAATTACCTAGGGATGCTTGGAATTTCAGGTAGAGTTGTGGGCTTCTCCCTATTTAATTATTCAAGCATTTATTTATAATACTATGTGCTCATGAATATTTGATTCTTAAAATTATAATCCAAAATTATTGTTACTTTGTTGTCCAAGCAATTCTAGATTTGACCATTTTAAACTTGGCTCCTTTTTTTTTTTTTAATAAGCTCTTCCTGACTTCTGAAATAACTACAAGATATTTCAAACTCATTCTGCATTTTCACTGTTCCAGCCCTATAACAGGCTATTTCTTCAAAGAATTCTTGTTCCTTTTATTGGAGAGTGGTATTTAGAAACTAAAATCTGGGCCCTAGACATGCTTGTTATTACTAGGGTACTATGTTTTAAATCCTCTCAGCAAACAGCTATGGAATAGATCTGTAAAGTCAGCCCTCCATACACATGGGAAGAAGGAAGAAAGGAAAGGAGAGAAGGAGAGGGGCAAGAGGGAGAGAGGGAGAGGGATAGGAGGGAGGGAGAGAGAGGGGCGGGAGGGAGGGAGAGAGAGGGGCGGGAGGGAGGGAGGGAGATTTCATCTACACTGAATATGTATAAATATTTTTGCTTGTATCATTCCCTAAACAATATACTATTGTTATAAGGAAAGGGCCTTCTGGGGAACTGAGGCAGAATGAAGACCACATCCCACTTTCAAATGCTGATTCTTGCATTTATTGACTGGGTTATTTGTTTTTTTGATGTTAAGTTTTTTGAGTTCTTTATATATCCTGGAGATTAGGGCTCTGAGGTGCATGTGGGAAAAATTTTCTCCCAATCTCTAGGCTCTGTCTTCACATTATTGTTTAGTTTGCTGAGAAGAAGCTCTTTAGTTTGAATCCATCCCATTTATTGATTCTTGGGTTTACTTCTTGTGCTTTAGGAGTCTTGTTAAGGAATCAGGTCCTAAGCCAACATGATGACGATCTGGACCTAATTTTTCTTCTATTAGCTGCAGAGTTTCTATTCTAGTGCCTAAGTCTTTGATCCACTTTGAGTTGATTTTTGTGTGGGGTGAGAGATAGAGGCTTAATTTCATTTTGCTACATATGGATTTCCAGTTTTCCCAGCACCATTTGTGGAAAAGGCTATCTTTTCTCCAATGAATGTTTTTAGTGTCTTTGTCTAGTATGAGATAACTGTATTTATGTGGGTTTTTCTCTATGTCTACCACTGGTCTTCATGTCTGTTTTGGTGGCAATACCATGCTGTTTTACTTAGTATAGCTCTGTTGTACAATTTAAGGTCTGGTATTGTGATGCCTTCTGCTTCATTCTTCTTGCAGAGGATTGCTTTAGCTATTTTGGGCCTCTTATTTTTCCAAATGAATTTCATGACTGCTTTTTCTATTTCTATGAAGAATGTCATCAGGATTGTTGTAACAGAAGTGGCATTAAATCTGTATATCAGTTTTGGGTATATGGCCATTTTGACAATATTAATTCTGCCTATCTGAGAGCATGGGAGAATTTTTCATCTTCCAAGGTCTTCAATTTCTTTCTTTAGTTTTCATTATAGAGGTCTTTCACCTCTTTTGTTAGGTTGATTCCCAAGTATTTTAATTTTTGAGACTACTTTTTGAGAGTAGTTTTCCTAATTTCTCTTATAGTATATTCATCACTTATATATAGGAAAAAATATGGAACACTTTACAAATTTGCATGTCATCCTTGCACAGGGGCCATGCTAATCTCTGTATGGTTACAATTTTAGTAAATGTGCTGACAAAGCAAGCACTTAACTGGATTCTTACCCTCAAATTCTTACAGATTTTATGATTAGGAGGAATCATCCTTATCTCCCTGAGTTTCAGGATCTGGTCTGTGACAAGAACCACAAAAATCTCCCCCTTCAGGGTAACATGGGTTCCTCTTATGGACATTATTTGGGGCCTGCATTTCTCCTAAAGATAACAAGTAGTTTGCTGAGGAATGTGACATATCCATCCTGTCTACCTAAGCCAGGTAGGGCTACAGGTAAACTGCTTCTTGGAAAAGAAAGCATGTGGGAATGAACATAATGTGCCCATTTTATAAAATTATTCCTTTAACCTTGTGTTCCCACCACTCACATCTGTTTGTCTTCTATCACTGTAACTATAACAGAACAGTTTGCTCAGAAGCAGTCTTTAACAGAATTACTTTCCCCTTCTCTTCTAATCTTTATCCTAATCTTTTAACAACTCATCCTTTTCACATGGTATTCTAAAGAGAGTCCTCCCCCTTAACAACCCTTCCTTTTATTAGCTCTTATGAACAGACTTGCAGAAAAGTAATACCTTCAGAAAAGAAATTGCAAGCCAGGTGTGGTGAAACATGCTTGTAATCCCAGTGACTCTGGAAACTGAGGCAAAAGAATCACAAGTCCGAGGCAAGCCTGGGCAATTTAGGAAGACCATGTCTTAAAATGCAATAAAAAAAAATATGGGGATGTATGAGCACTCCTGGGTTTAATTCCCAATAGGGCTGGGGACAGAGAGGCTCTACTTGATGTTCTGGGAAAGGACGAGACAGACAAGTGGAAACACAAATAATGGAGAAGAAGACTCACCTTGCATGTGGATGTCTTGCCTCTTATCTCACTATACCTTCTTTTTCTCCTATAAAAACCCTTTGCACCCCTGATGCCCCTAGCGGAGATTTGAGATGAAAAAGTCTAGTCTGTATTCTTCACAGCTGGTTTTGAATAAAACTGTTTCATTCAACCAAGTTTTTTTCCCCTCAAGTTTTAAGCTGAGTACTGAGCAGCACAAATACTGGATCCCTGAAACATAATAACTATTTACACAGCATTTATATTATATTAGGTATTAAATGTATTAGATATGATTTGAAGAATACTACATGATGTGCACAGATTATAGGCAAATACTATGCCATTTTATATAAGGGAGTTGAACATCCACAGACTTTAGTATCTGAGGGGAAATCCTGGATCCAATCATCCTCTGGGGATACTAAAGAACTATTCTGATATCTTAATTGAGAAGTTTCCTGTGTAAAGGTTTGACAAACCAGCAGTTATGAATCCACCACTGAAGTACCATGTAGAACCATCCTATCACCCTAGAAATTCCCCTGGGCAGCCATTTTACCTCTCCTAACATTTTCCAAATTTTCTAAATGGAGCAGGTTTACTATAGCAGTGAGAAAAAGTTAAAAATGTTAATTTTTGAAAGCAAATACACACTGAAAGATATTAAAACAGACTGAATTTGGAAGTCTCCCTCTGAAATTAAGAGCAAATTTCTCATGCTGAGAGGGAGCTAAAGGATTCTCCTCCAACAACCACCACCACCACTATGTCCTAAGGAAGCTGAGAATGGAGACTGTCCTCTTCCCAGGCCTGTGCAGCACACTAAATCTATACATGTACACTTCCTGCCTTTGTCTTACATCCTGCCTCTGCTGCCTGGGTGCTGCCTCTTCTCTTTTAAAAGCCTTGCTCACATTCATAGATCTCAAAGATGGAACTTTTAAAACAATAGGTTTTTTTCTGTCTTTTTTAAAAGCTGGCTTTGAATAAAATTTTCCTACCAATTTGACTCCAAATATTTTTGGAGCAGTGAGCAAACTTTTAGCCTAATCTCTTCCCAGAGGTAGTATTAGAGTGGCCCACTAATCATTTATAAAAAGATAGCTATAAAATATTAGCCAAATTGTATATAGACAGTAGGATCCCCAACGATTTTCATTTTTTTCTTTATTCTTTTTCTGTATAGCTTTTCAGTTTTATGATGGGTATATTTCACTGTAAAATCAGATTAATTTCTTTCAAGAAGGCAGTAATGAGGATGATACATTTTAGAAAGGTTTTTGTGAAAAGCATTTGATTTTAAGTGGCAGACTGGCAAGAAACATTCCACACATGCAAAAAAGATCTACAATTTGTTTTTAACATCTAACAAGCTATTCAAAGTTTAGAAAAAGACAACCCACTAGAAAAATGGGCAAAGTTTATGAAGAGAAAGGTTCATAGAAAAAGAAATGCACATGGTTTATAGACATCTCACAATTAAGGAAATGCATATTTAAACAATGATTAAATACCATTTCTACCTAACAAATTCTGATAAAGCAGAGTTCCTGAGGTGTGGCAAAACAAGTACTCATATACATTATTGATGAGAATGTAAATTGTAAGGCTTCTTTGGAGGGTGACTTAACAACAGTTAAAATTTTAAATGCTCATTAGCTTTTGTGTCACAATTCTACTTCACGGAGATTATCTTAGAGTATGTGTTCATATGTGTTAAAAAAATATACACTCACACACACACATACACACACATACACACAAGAAAGTTCAATGTCACATTAGTGGTAAAAGATAAGACGTAACCAAAAAGTCTTATCAGTAAAGGATTATTAAACAAATTACAATATAAATCATTCAATTGAATACTAGGAAGCCATTAAAAGCATGATGTAGGCTTATAAATAGGGCTAATAAAAAGAGCTGTAGGGGCTGGGGTTCTGGCTCAGTGGTAGAGTGCTCGCCTAGCATGCACGAGCCACTGGGTTCGATCCTCAGCACCACATAAATGTAAAATAAAGATATTGTGTCCACCTAAAACTAAAAAATAAATATTTTTTAAAAAGAGCTGCATACAAGATTCAAAACAATAATCATAGCATGTAACTATTTAACTTTTTTTAGCAACATATACACATATGTTCCTAAAGACACACAGAAAATTTCTGTAAATACATAGAAGAAACTGCCAACAGTGGCTATCTCCCTGTAACAATGTTGCAGTTGTTGAAAGAATCACTCACTGTTCAATGCAGAATTCGAAAACTTTTTCATGAGAATGTTACATGCAATAAATAGTATTTTTTAAAATATTGTAATTCATCAACATATTTATTGACCTGAACTGTCTGGAAAATCATTTACACTGAATTAAACATTCCCCCATAGTATCAAATCTGAGAAATTCCCACAAATGTTTTAAATAAATATTCTAAAATTAACACCTAGTTCTATAATTTATTGTCATGAATTTGTAATAAGCTTACATTAAAAATGAAGTACGTTCATAAGCCAAAATGATTTTTTTCTCTGAAAAAAAAAGTCTATGTGAACAAAGACATGAATACTAATTCATCTCTAAAATGTTTTATTAAGTTTCTCTATGAGTACATTTGTTAAAGAATGTATCTTTTCAGGGAGAGTTAATATATATTGAATATCAAGCTTAAATATTTCCTCTAACACCATATTAAACAAGTACCAGGAGAAATTGTGACAAATCATTTCTTCTTAATTATATTTTCCTAGTACTTAATTCTATTTCTTACCTACTAAGTCAGAAATCACTCCTCCCCAAATTATAACTTAGTTTTATATTGTCTAATTGTGAATGAGAAGATGGTGCTTATCTTGAAAACTATTTTCTCTCTTACATAAAGGCTTAAATTTTCTACATACACTGTCACATGTCACTTCTATTTTGATAATATTGTTAAAAATGGATTTTGTTTGTTTGTTTTTTGCAAATTTCCATCTTTTTTTTACCTGCTATCAGCTTCTCTGTATCAGGTAGATGTGTGAACTGTCTTTTGTATTCCTCATTCTTATCTTTGTATGTTGAACTTGAAATCTGCAACAATAGAAAAATTTTAATTTCTGCTTAATTATAATTGTAATATCTTAGAACATTAATAAAATTTAAAATCACATGTTTTTCTATGCAATATTTTATATGTCCTCACATGAAAAACATAAACATCTCAAAAACACGAAGGAGGGAAAAAAGAACAAAAGAAACGACTTCCAATATAATAAAGAATTTGGCAATTCTATCTCTTCAAAAGTGAATATATAGCTGGAAAAAAATATTAACAATCATCTCAAGTGGCTGGAAATTGATAAAAGATACACAATAAATTGTCAAATATTTGTTTATGAAATCTGAACTTGGGTTAGTAGAGCAGAAGTCTGTGGCCCTCTTTCCTGGGCCTGTTCTCATAACCCTTTCTCCTCTACCAGTTAAGTCAGTGGGATAGTTCTACCTAGGTAGAACAAGCCACAAAAACTGGCAGCTATGTTGACTGAGGTAGTTGAGCTCACTGGGAGTGGAAAGCAGGAAATCTATGCCCGGAAGTAAAAGGGGAAACCCTAAATCTATTCAAGCAAGTATGAAAGTTTGGTCCCCATTGCTGTAAGCCAAATGACAGATGAGCAAGGGACTTAACAGAGAAATCTTGAAGGAAAGGCAGCCACAGATGGGCTTGATATACTCTCCACATATTCCTGGCCAAACAGAGGCTTACGTGTATATGTAGAAGAGACTAGAAACAGCTATCCATATATTCCTGGCTAGGGACACAAGAGATCTCAATAGAACATAAAAACTGGGACAAACTCGAAAACAGCCTAAACTTTGAATATATTCCCCAATCTATACATACTGCTGTCAGTAGAAGGGAAAAACTATACTGGCTCTATGCATTTGAACACATCATTAAGCAAGCACTGAGTGACATGTATGGTGACTACTAGAAATTCAGCCTTAAAGAGAAAAACAATATAGTTAGGCATGATGGTGCAACCTTATAATTCCAGCAACGAGAAGGCTGAGGTAAGGGCATCTCAGTCTCAGCAACTTAAGTGCAAGCCATAGCAACTTAGTGAAACCTTTTCTCAAAATAAAAAATAGAAAGGACTGGGGATATAGCTCAGTGGTAAAGCACTCCTGGGTTTAATCGTCACAAAAGATAGAAAAGAGAAAGAGAAAGAAGGAAAAGACGGAACGAAGGAAGGGAGGGAAAATAAATAATAAACTGAGTAGAAATGTTAGTTCCCACATGTCACACAACAAACATTTACTCTAGGCAAGTTATTAAACAAATAAATAAAAATCAACAATGACAATCCTTTAGGGAAAATGCAATCAGAATCTGGAGATGGTATATTATCTAAATAGTTTAATTTTCAGCAAAACTATGAAAAATAAAAAGAAAAGTGTGACTTATACTAAGGAAAGAAAAAAAAGGTAATAAGAAACAGTCTTTGAGGGTCCTCATACATTGGGTTTAGCAGACAAACATATCAAAGCAATTAAATGTGTCCAAAGCAAGAGAATCATGCTTAAAGGAAACCAAACCAATGACTCCACAAGCATAGAAAATTTAAACAAATAGATTTTTTTGACAAATCTTTTTTAGATAAACAAATGGACATTCTGGAGTTGAAAACTACAATCCCTGAAATAAAAATTTCACTAGAGGGGCTCATACAGTGAACATGAAGATAGATCAGCATAACATCAAATATGAAGAACGGAGGGGGAAATGTTTGAAGAAAATAAATAGACTTTCAGAACCTGCAGGATAACATCAACTAAACCAAAATGCATGTAAACCAAAATGCATGAGTATCAGAAGGAAAAAGGAGAGGGCAGAAAAACATTTGAAGAAGCAATGGTCAAAATTTTTCAAAGATTTTTAATAAACCTCAAGTAAAAGAAACAAAGAGCATCACCCTTAGACTTAGAATAGTTATACTACTATCTGGTGCCTTCACCAGAGGCCAAAACAATGGGGCTGCATAATCTTGGATTTAAACCTCCAAAACTGTGAGCCAAATAAACCTTTTTTCTTTATAAGGTTAGTTGTCTCTTACATTTAGTTGTAGTAATGCAAAACTGACTAAAACATGTCCCATACAACAATAGCAGAATGCACTTTTTTTTTCCTAACTCACAAGGAACATTCTCCAGAGCAGATTATATCCAAGCCCTCAAGACAAATTTCATCAAATTTAAAGAATTAAACCATATGAGATATGTTCTTTGTGAACAACAGAATGAAACTAAAGTCTAACAACACAAGGACTAGATTCCAGCTTCAAATAATCTGAATACTTGAAAATGGAATGAAATATAGCCATCTCCTATTGAACTAAGGGCACTTAAATACTGAGTTATATCCTCCGCCTTTTTAAAATGTTGAGACAGGGTCTCACTAAATTGTATAGGGCCTTACTCTGTTGCTAAGGCTGGCCTCAAACTTTTGTTCCTCCTGCCTCACAGTCTCCCAATTCACTGGATTATAGGTTTGTGCCACTACACCCAGCCAGATTAATTTATCCTCAATTTTTCCCTTTCTCTTATTCTAATCCACTACCAACACTCATTCCAAAAATATACTTTGGAGGTTATGGAATATGTCACAGATACTGAATCTCTGATAACTCTTCAGATCATTTTTTTATCAGATATCAACCATTAGGATTTTGGATTGCAAGATATCAGTTTATTGAATTTTATAGTATTTACATGTATAAATATGCACAGACAGTGTTAGAATACTTTATAAAGTAAGAAGAGTTATTTTCGAAAATGATCATAGGGAATTATAAGAAAAAGAAGGATTTTTTTTTTCTGTCTTGGAGATTGCATCCAGGGGTTTTCTACTACTGATCTATATCCCCCAACACTTTTTATTTTTTGAGACAGGGTGTTGCTAAGTTGTCCAGGCTGGACTTGAATTTGTGTTCCTCCTGCCTCAACTTCCTGAGTTGTTTGGTTTATAGCGCTACATGACTGCTCCTAATGAAACTGGGACCTTTAAAAACATAAACTTAAAATGTTTTAATATTTATTGCTTCAAATATTGTTATCTACCTCATTCTATCTCCATTTCCTTAACAGTTTCCTAGAAGCACAGCCATTTTTAATTTTAATGAAGTCCAATATATCATTTTTTTCTTTTACCTCTTGAAATTTAGTGTCACATCTAAGAAACTATTGCCTAATTCAAAGGTCATGAAGGTTTATAACTATGTTTTCTTCTAAGAGTTTCATAGTTTTAGCTCTTACATTTAGGTCTATGATACACTTTGAAATAATTTTGTATATGGTGTAAAGCAGAGGTCCAATTTTGTTCTTTTGCATGTGTATATCTAATTGTCCAGGTACCATTTGTTGAAAAGACTATTGATTCCCTCATTAGATAATTCTGGCAGCTATCTCAAAAATTAACTGATCATAAAAATTTAAGAGTTGATTTCTGGATTCTTAATTTTATTCCATTAATATACAAGTCTAGTCTTATGCCATGTTGATTACTATAGCTATGCAGTAAGCTTTGGAACTGGGGTGTATGCATCTCCTAACTTCATTATTTTTCAAGGTTATTTTTGGTAATTCTGGGTCCCTGGTACTTTCAGTGAATTTAATTTCAGCCTGTCAATTTCTAGAAAAAAAGCCAATTTGGATTTATATGATGGCACTGAATCTGTGCCATCATTTGAGAAGTACCACCCTCTTTTTACAATATTGTGTCTCCTAATCCATGAATATGAGATGTCTTGACTCTTGATTATCTATTTAAATCTCTTTCAATGAGGTATTATAGTTTTCAGTGTCTAGTAGTCTCTCTATATCACAGGTTTAACTGTCATGGTTTCTTGTAATAAACTGTGGTCTGAAAATATTAAGTAGAAAAATCCAGAAGTAAATAATTCATAAGTTTTAAATAACTTCTATTAAAACATATTGTTATCATCATTAACTTTATTAATACTTATTGTTGTTCATTTTTTACTGTGCCTAACTTATAAATTAAAATTTATCATAGGTAAGTGTAGGAAGAAACATAGTATATATAAGGATTTGGTGCTATCCACAGTTCCAGGCATCCACTGGAGATATGAAACCCAACCCCTAAGAATAAGAGGGGATGTGTAATATTTATATTATCAAATATAGCCCTTTGATAATCTGTGGCAATGAGAAATTTAATACAATATTATATCTGATTTGTTTAATTCATTCCTAACTACTAATTTGATTTTATTATAAATGGAATTTTGTTTTCTTAGTTCATTTTAAGGTTGTTCACTGCCAGTGAACAGAATTACAATTAATGTTCGCTTTGGAATAGGAAAATGGTTTGGGAAGTGTTGTTTCCTTTTCTGCTTTTTTGGAAGAGTTTTTAAAGAGTCTGTGTTAATTCCTTAAACATTTGCTAGAATACACCAGTGAAGTCATTTGGTCCTGAGCTTTTCTTTGTGAAAAGTTTCTATTGTTTTCATTTTGGTGGTTGGTGTATTTTGTTGTTGTTTTCAATCTTTTTTGTGGGGCTGGGGAGTAAACCCAGGCCTTTACATATACTAGGAAAGAACTCACACTGAGCTACATCCCCAGACTGAAAGTTTCTTAAACTAAACAGATGACCCAGCCATTTGCTCTCCTGGACACTTTCTAAAAGAGAAAACCTGATGTTCATACAAAAACCTGTATACAAATGTTTATTGCAGCTCTAGTGTCATTTCTCAAATCTGGAAACAACTAAATGTTCTTCCACAATGAATTTCAAACCATGGTACATCTTTACAATGGAATACTGCTCAGGATTAGAAAGGAATGAACTTTTAGCATACACACATAAAACCTAGATGCATCTCTAGGGAGTCATGCTGTGCAAAAACAGTCAATACGAAAAGATTACATACAGTTCCATAACATACAGTTAAGATTACATACAGTTCCATAACATTCTTAAAATGCCACAATTATAAAAAGGGGGGAGAGGGGGAGAGAGAGAGAGAGAGACAGAGAGAGACAGAGAGAGAGAGAGAGAGAGAGAGAGAGAGAGAGAGAGAGAGAGAGAGAGAGAGAACACAAATTAGTAGTTCCCAAAGGTTAACTAGAGGAAGGAGGGAAGAGGAAAATGGTATAGTCTATAAAAGAGCAACAAGAAGAATTCTTGTTTAGGTGGTAATTTTCTGTATCTTGAATTTATAATGTCAGTATCTTCACTGTGATAGTGTTCTATAGGTTTACAAGATGTTAGTATTGGAGAAAATTATTTAATGCATATAGGGGATCTCTTGTTATTATTTCTTGAAACTGCATATGAATGCACAATTATTTTAAACTTAAAGTAAAAGAAAAAATTAGCAAAAGAAGAGGAAGCTAGTAGGGTTAGAATAAATCTGTTAATTCCATGTTAGGGGGAAACATTTAAACTTCTTTTAAAACTTATTCAGAGGCCAATACTTAATACCCTTCCTCCCCCCTCCAGCTACCTATCCTTAGTAGGCATTTCACTAATTATTAATATCTTCACCCCCAAAAAATGCAATTAAAATTGTTTAATAATTGAGCAAAATGTGACTAGAGTAATAAAAACTCAGTGTCCCAAGTAAACTCACTGAATCATTGTCACTGTTTTTAAGTTCACAACTCATATCTAATAAAAGATTTTTGGAAAGAGACAGGGAATGTTAAGCAAGAATTTCCGTATTACCTTAAATTTGTATGTGCTAAATTTCTCATTGCCACAGATTATCAAAGGGCTATACTAAGGCTGAAGCCTTAGTAAATATCCCAGTAACATATAACTGTTTCAATTATTTTCAATAGTCTCTATTATATTTATTAAATATGATAATTTACTGGTACTATGATTTGAATGTGACCCCTAAAGTTCATGTATTAGAAATTTAATCTCTAATGCAGTAGTCTAAGAGATGATTAAACTAATGTTGTTATCCTGAGAGTGGATTACTTATTTTGAGTAGACTACAGCTCTCACTGAACTTGATTTTAAATTCCCTCTTGCTCTCTCATGCATGTTCTCTTGCCCTTCTGCCTTTTGCCATGAAATGACACAGCAAGAACAGCCTCATCAGTCACAAGCCCCTCAACTGTGGACTTTCCAGCCTCCAGAACTGTAAAAACCATATTTCTTTTTTTTATAAATTAGCCAGTATCGTGGTTTTATTAAAGCCACATAAAACAGACCAAGCAATTGGTAATTTCTTAATGGTCTTGCTTTTGGTTCCCAAAGACTTTTCCATGTTGATATGGTCACCTTTAAAAAGTTTGTTTTTAATAAAATATAGATTTTCTTTACTTTGTACCTTTATTTCTTTGGATAATTGTATGTCACATTTTATAAAAGATGATTAAAACAATAGTCTAAAATCTGGTTGCTTCAGTTAGGTTTTTGTCCTTAAACTGTACTATTTAATGTCCTTAGCAACCTCCACCTTGCAAATAGCCAACTCTCAGGTCTTATCTAACAAGGTCATTCTGTCCTTAAAAAACTTTCTTCACTTGTCCTTGTGGACACCACATTCTCTAATATTTTTCTCATATCTGATCAGTCAAATCTTCACAGTTTCTTTTGCTAGTTCTTCTTCTTCCACTTGAGGTTTTAAACATCTGAGGCTACTTATCTTCTCTCTATATATTTTTCTCCCTAAGTAATCTCATCCAGTCTTTATAAATCTATCTTTAAATATCACCCATACCAAAAGTCTCCCAAATTTATTTTCAACTTCAACCTCTCCTCTGAGACTCAAATCATATATCAAAAGAGATCTACTAGATCATTCTATTCATATATCAAATATGCATCTCCAACTTAACAAAAACAAACAAAACATCCTCATTTTCCCAACAACTACTTCCCCCTCATGGTGATTCCTTCTTCTAAATGGTGCTTCCATGTATTCAGATACACAGACCTGAAACCCAGTAATCACCATCAATACATTTTTTCTTTCTCTCACTCACCACATTCATCCTTCAGTAGTTGGTCAAGTAAGCCAACTGTATTCCTGCCTCAGGTTCTTTACATGCAATACCACTCCCCTTTCTCCTCCCTCAAATGATTCACCTGTGTTCTTTCTCCTACCTCCACCACTTACGGCTCTCAAATATCACCTTCCCATGGAAGCTTTTCCTGGCCTTCCCAAATAAATATGTTACTCTCTCCCATGTGATTCCCCACATCTTTATGTTCTTTTTATTGTCTTCAAAGTTTCTATCATTATCTAACATAATACTACACATTTATTTATGTGTATACTCCATTTCCCATTCCAGACCTGTAAGGTGGTAGAAATACCATATGGTTCACATAGAACAACATGGTATATTAAAGAAACTCAAAAAAATCAATAAAACCATTTCTACCTTAATTTACATATATTTACTTTTGCAATTTCTAAAATAATGACTCTGTTCATGTACTCTCTCCTGTGAAAGATTCACTGAACTTTCTGATTCTGAAGTCTTTCACCAAGAGTAGAAAATTTTCACACATATTATCTTTGATTTCTTGATCATTTGGTCTTTATCTTCTGAAACTCCTATTAGATTCAAAACAGACTTCTGTACTATTCCCCTTATATCTTTATTCTCTTTCACACTTTTTTACCTCTTAGTGACACAATCTGGGTAATTTCCAAAATATATCTCTTTCATTTTATTGGTCTCTCTTTAGCTGCTATTTTCCACATCTACTGCAGGTTTTTAATTATTATTTCAATGACCATATTTTTCATTTCTTGAAGTTTTCTTAGATATTTATTTTTTAGTTGTAGTTGGACACAATATCTTTATTTATTTATTTTTATGTGGTCTTCGGGATCGAACCCAGGGCCTCGCAATGTCTCAGCAGTAGCTGAGACACAACCCCAGTCCCCCATTTCTTGAAGTTTTATTTTGTTATTTTCAAATCTGCCTGGTGTTTGAGAATTGCTTATCCATCATATTTTAAACTCCTTCTATTAAGTCTTTAATATCATATGACATTTTATCTTGGTAGTTTTACTATCTAAAATTTTGGAGGGTTTAAATAAAATCTCCTTCTGTTCACTCATAGTATATTAGACTCAAGCCCCAAAACCTCATGAGAAAAGGACTATAGTTGTGTACTCTCAGGACAAATTCACCTCACCCCCAATCCTTGAGATAGACAAGCTTCCTAATCTTCAACCTGCACATGTGGATGGATTTTTTTTTCCTTGTCAACATTTCATAGAAGGTATACAATTCTTCAAGAGTCATGGCTTATAAAGAATTCTCAATTCCAACTCATGTAACTTCGAGGCATCATCATCTATCATTTCCTATTCCTATTTGGCCATTAAATTTAAGATTAGCCAACTTCTCAAGCCTGCATTGACATTAGCTCATCATGTTCTTACAACTCTAAGAGTGATTCACTCTTCTTTTTTGGCCCATAGGAATTTCCCATGCTATCTTGTGATCTCAGATGAGCATTACAAAAAGATACTTGTATTTGTGTGTTCAGTATTTTTAATCTGAGTACTTATAGTAACAGAACATTTAAGTTAAATAACCCCCTCTTCATATTGACATAATGTTAGTTCCTATTCCTTTAATCTAAAAAGGTTAAAAGATACCTATTTTTATCAAACAGTATCTAATATCTATATATAAAATTTTCAAACAGAATAAAGTATGCTTTTTAATCCAACACAAAATTGGAAAATGAGTTGATTCTTCTTTATCAGTCATCAAACAGAAAATCAAAAATAGCCTTTACATCTATATTTATTTGAATAAAGTAAAGATGTGCTGCTACAGAGGACAACATGAACATAAGAGACCTTCACCAAAGTCACCAAAGTATATTGCAAACACACTAATTAATCCTCTGGGGTTTTTTATTATTTAACAGCACAACATTAATTAATCCTACAATGTACCTATAAATCAGGTTTGTGGAAAGTTTTAACACTTATAAATACAAAAACTTACCTGTGAATAATGTGACTATGATTATTCTATAAGTCAATGATAAATACATAATCAAGATTTCGGTTTTCTTATACAATTGATAACATTCTAGAAAAGTTAAACTCTATGTGGATGTGTAACCGATGTGATTCTACAATCTGTATATGGGGTAAAAATGGGAGTTCATGACCCACTTGAATCAAATGTATGAAATATGATATGTCAAGAGCTTTGTAATGTTTTGAACAACCAATAATAAAAAATTAAATAAATAAATAAAAAGAAAAGCTAAACTCTAAATATATTCTATTAAAACATAAATTTTGGCTAATTATTACTTTTATATATATACAAATAATATTTAAAAATCTAGATTTTTCTATTCTTTAAAATATTTTGAACAAAAAAATAAAAGAAATGATTTCAATCCTAACTTCCTTTAAACTTTTCCTACTCCATCTTTTTTCTTCTATTTTGCTTCTTAAATCAAAGATATGAGGAATCTGAGATTCAAACATTCTTTATTCTATGTATATATTTGAATATTTTAAAATACATATTTTTCAAATAAAAACATGGATGCCTAAACAAATTTAACATTAGTTACACAATTCAGGAAACCATAAATTTTTCCACTTTTTAAAGTAATCAGTTAAATCAGCTACTAAGGAAATAAAGATATACAAATGATGAAATTTTTAAAGGGGGAACTTAATGCCAAAGTAGAAAGTAATGCTTATAACAAATAATTTTATCCAAAGCACTATTATTTCTATCAAAATTTCCAACTAAGTATGTCATCTTCTAAATACACACAACAGAAAATCTCAAAGCCTTTTTTCTACTCTCAATAGTTGATAATGCTATATCACTAAGAGAAATTTTTCCCTATATAAATGCTCCTAATGCAAATCTGCTTGTTTTTCCTCGGGGACCTTAATCTACCTGGAATATACAATTATTTAAGGAGGGGTGGATTTTTAGTTTTGAGGTTTATTCCTTTCATGATGTATTTTTACTAACAGCTAAAAGGCAAAGGTTTTATGACAAATACTTATTTGCCATTATTTTAAATTTCATTCATACATTTCAAATAATTTTCTGTTGTTTCATGAAAGTTTAAAAGTTAATAATAAAATTCTTCTCATACATTCTAGGGTTAAATATTTTAACTTCCAAGTAAAAATAAAAGATGTGTGACAATATTCCTATATTTATTAAAAAAGGATTGAAATAGAAAATCTGAAGCTATTGATCCCACTATCAATTACTATGGAGATTTTATCATACTCCTTTAAAGACTTACCGTTCAGAAAGATACTTCTTAGTCAATCTGTTAAATGCATGAGATGACACAAGACATACCAATGTTGTCATACTGTGACGCAATCTCTAATTTATAGGTGATGTAACTACAGTCAGGTTATACAACATTCAAGATCACTACACAGTAAAATCAGCCAGGCAAAGAAGACACTATTTCATATGTTTTATTCCGAGCCTCCCATTTGCTCAATCATATCATGCTGCTCTCTGAACTCACTACTGTGGAACTACTGGTTTTGTCAAGTCAGACTTTAGGAGTTTTTCTACATTACTGAATTTTCCAGCTCCCTGGAGCTTAGCTTCTTAAATACCAAAACCTTAAAAAGTTATTTGATTATTTTAGTAGAAACCTTCCTAGAGATGTGCCATAACATTGGTAACAATGGTAGCTCCTCTGGGCCTGAGGGATGCCAGCACCTCCCTCTTGAGACTGCTGCAGTCAACCAGCCCTTACACCAAGGTAACCTTGTGCAACTGAAAAGCAGTGATCACAAATGCAGACATGTCAAAGGAGATGCAACAGAACTTGGGGGAGTGCGTTATGGAGGCACTAGAGAAATATAACATAAAAAAAAAGTTTAGCAAGAAATACAACCCCTTCAGCATTGCATCTTGGGAAGGAATATCAGTAGTTTATGTTGTACATGAAATCAAACACTCATCTACTTCTGCCTGGGTCCAGTGGCCATTCTGCTGTTTAAATCTGCTTAAAACCCTGGACTATGCCATACACCCAGTGACCCATTCAAAGAAAGGAATACAAACTCAATTCCAAATGTGAGAGACTGAAATCTTCAGTGTGGCAGAGGGAACATCTCAATCTTCTTCCTCCTCCTCCTCCTCCTCCTCCTTCCTCCTCCTCCTTCCTCCTCCTTCCTTCTCCTCCTCCTTCTCCTTCCTCCTCCTCCTCCTTCCTCCTCCTCCTCCTCCTCCTTCCTCCTCCTCCTCCTTCCTCCACCTCCTCCTTCCTCCTCCTCCTTCCTCCTCTTCCTCCTCCTTCCTCTTCCTCCTCCTCCTCCTTCCTCCTCCTCCCTCCTCCTCCTCCTCCTCCCTCCTCCTCCTCCTCCTCCCTCCTCCTCCTCCTCCCTCCTCCTCCTCCCTCCTCCTCCTCTTCCTCCCTCCTCCTCCTCCTCCTCCTTCTTTTTTTTTTTTTGGTAATGGGGATATTTTATTTTTATTTTGAGACAGGGTCCCACCAAGTTGCCCAGAACCATGCTAAATTGCTGAGGCTAGCTTTGAACTTACTATTCTCCTGCCTCAGCCTCCTGAGTTTCTGGGATTGTAGTTGTGCCTCACCATGTCCAGCAGGGCAGTTTTTGTACTAGTTTGTTGTAATTATGAAACAATTAACAAAACAGCTTACATCTGTACAAAACAGCTTACATTTATTTTTTAGTCTACACTTCTCTGCCCTATTTTGGATTTTTTTTTCTCCTCTCAATCCATTCCTATAAAAAGTAAAGCTGTTGTGGTGGGTTTTGTGTGTGGTTTTTGGTTCTTTTGTTTGTTTGTTTTTGTTTTTCCATAAGGCACTGGCTTGGGAAAGAAAGAAAGAAAGAAAGAGAGAGAGAGAGAGAGAGAGAGAGAGGGGGGGGGGGAGGGGAGGAGGAAGGGAGGAAAGGAAGGAAAGGAAGGAAAGGAAGGAAGGAAGGAAGGAAGGAAGGAAGGAAGGAAGGAAGGAAGGAAGGAAGGGGGAGGGAGGAAGGGAGGAAGAATGAATGAATAACCTTCCTAAAGTGTAAAAGGTACAACTACAAATTCCTTGTATGTTCAAGTACAGCAGCTCTGCCATTTTTGATCTTTATTTAAATACCAGGTCATATGTTTCATGAATATTTTCCTTTATGCTACTCTATGTTAATTTTGGATTCTTCTGTGAACTCTGCCATTTTATTATATTCATTAAATTCCTATTTCATTGCTAGAAGAATGAAGAAAAGAAAATAGCAACACAGTAGAGACAGTGGTAGAAGCAGATGGGTTTAAAAATGGCAGAGGAAAAAAAAATTCATTATTTATTTTCCAAACTTCTTAAATATCATTTTTACCAGTTATGATACAGTCACACTATCCAGGTGTTTAGAAAGTAGGCTTTATGATGTTCGCACACTATTGAAATTACCATCCCTGAATCATGTTAGCTACATAGATCGTTGGCCTCCACTTAATGAGCTCAGGTTACAATACTTTTTGAGCTTTTGCTGTTATTTCTTGTTACTGTGCATGTGTTATTATCCAGTAATTATCCTATCTTTGATATTCTATTCAATTTATTGAAACTAATTTTTGGTATAGGAGATTGAACCCAGTGATATTCTATCACTGAGCTATATCCCCAGGTTGTTTTTTTTTTTTTTTTTAAATTTTGAGATGGGTCTTGCTAAATTGCTGAGGCTGTCTTTGAACTTGAGATCCTTCTGCTTCTGCTTCCTAAATTGCTGGGATTATAGGTGTGCACCCACATCTGGCTTTGACTTATTTGAACTATATTTTTTTAAATATGGCAAAATATTTTATAGAAACTCCAAATCAAGATTTTAGGAGGTCTCCTATTACCAGTTATGTCAGCATGAACTAATTTATCGATGCAGGGTCTTTTTTGTTTATGTTTGTCTCTGAATTCTTTTTTTTTTCTTTTCTTTTTTAGAACTGGGGACTAGGGATAGAACCCCAGGCTTTGTGAATGTGAGGCAAGCGCTTTGCCACTGAGCTTCATCCAAGCACAGCCTCTAAATTCTTGATAGCTCTGGTTTCTGGGTAAGTGACCTCTGGAAAGTCTATAAAAATTCTGAAATGCTGTATTTGTCTTTAAATCTGATTTATGTGAATTCATATAAACATTTATCAAAATAAAGGGTCTGCAATCACCTTAGGGGCCTGACCTGAGCTTAAGAAACACTTGAATCATCTGGTTAATACTGTGAAAAACAAAGATTTTGATCTAGTAGGTCTTAAGGCGGGCCCAAGATTCTTCATTTCTAATGAAGTGACAGGTGATAACCCAGTCTCCTAGCCCCATATACTATAGTATGAGTAGCAAGGATCCAGTGCATATTTCTTTTTTCTCTTTCTATTTCTAAATGCTCTAATTCCCTTGCTTTTTACTTTTCTTGTGTTATCCTTTTTCTTGCTTTAAGTCTGCCAAGAGTAACCATAGTAACTACTTAGCTCTGTAGATAGCCCTTAAAGCTATGAAGACTCCCCAGTCCACAACATAAGCTATAAAAATCATAGAACAGAAGAATCAAAACACAACAGTAGTCATCAACCTTCTCTAAATGTGACCAACAATAATATGATCAATATAGATGACATGATTTTTAGGATGTGTTTTGGGTTTTTTTTTTTGGTATATTTTTTTAGTAATTGAATTTTTCCTTAGGTTGTAGTTCAAAAAAAAATTATCACTTTAAATTTCTTAATTAGAAGTCAGAACTTGTTAATCATATTAAGATTCAATAATATTCCCATGAACTGAATTGCTAATTATGAAGAGAATGATGCTGAAAAATTATAAGAAAATCTACTTTCAAGTATTCCTAATCTTCAAGAAGTCAGCTTTCTAATGTTCTAACATTAGAACTACATATGCCTTATGATCTTATACAAATTTCACTTATAGTTGTGTTATACTAGGTTCCATCAAATGTTTCATAAGTCTCATAAGAATTGCTAGATGTAGAAGGAGACTTTTAACATAATAAATGCTAGCATTCATAGATGAACAGAAACATTCTTATAAAAAGACATTAAGATCTCAATGTGCCTACCCCACAAAATGGAAAACTTAAAGCATATAGAGGTTATACAACCAAGTGAATACACCATAAATAAAATTTAAAACTCCTAACTTTAAAATGCATCTTATAGTTATTACACATTACAGGCTGAACATTATTAAACTTCCTTTTAAGCACAGGAACTAATTCTTTAAATAAAAATTATATTAAAATAGCTGGTTTTCCCATAATGCTTAGAAATATGGCTTATATAATGTTAGTTTCTTGCCAGTATAGTTTACGACAATATAAGTGGAATTTATTTCTGGGTTGCAGTTTTCTCAAAAGGAAATTAAAGCAGACTATTCTACTCCATCAAACCAAACAACAGTGCATTCTAGTGGTAAAAGGACGGCATAGTCAGAAATGTCTTTGGGACTCTAGTCTAAAATCAGAATGTCTAAAGTCTAGGAACTAATAAGAAAATATTATAAATATTATATGAACTGTTGTAGAGTCAAAGAAAATTTGCATTCAAGGTTGAAATGAAAATATAAAAAATAAAAATATTACCCAAAAGCTCCAGTCACCACTCCAGTTATGTAAATTTGGTCCCTGTTTTTTAGTTGACACTATATTACTCTCATCCACAGCTGGACTAGGATTCTCCTCTGTCTCCTCCTGTAACTCGGTGGCAAGGCTTGAATCCCCTTCATTTGTTTCCTGGAAACAAATATCAAATTATTTTAATTACTTATTGAGAAATGTCCATTTTAAAAATAATTAATGTTCAAAACAAGTTATTGTTTAAAGAAAAATATTTAAACTTTCATAAGATAGAAATTAATATATTTGCTTCTATAGTTCATCATTTATACATGCAACAATCTTCCAACTATTACTATTTGTTAGTAGTTTGGTTAGCACAAGGGATATAAAGATGAATAAAACAAACACTTTTGCCTCCAGAGTTTACAGTTTCTTGGAACAACAAAGAGAAAAACTACAATTCAGTGGGAGTATCAACTGGTACAACCACTTTGGAGAACAATCTGCAATACCCAGTAGAGTCTAAGATAGGCATACACTACAACACTCCAATTTAATATGTACATGCAATACAAGATGTTTATTAACACTGAAGTTGAAACCTCACTGTCCATTGGAAGAGAAAATAATAAATAAGCTCTTATTTATACAAACAACAGAGTTAAAAAAATTAATGAATCATATGTTTCAACCAGGCAGTAGTCCCTAATCTATAGAATGCTCAGAGCAATGATTATACTTTGTGCAAGATAAAGGACCACTGGTAGTTGCTCATTAAAGAGCTGTCAAAATTTTTAAAAAATAAATAAATAAAAGGAAAGAAAAGGTGTGAAGTAACCATTATGAGAACACGTGACTCACCAGGACCCTTAAATATCTCTCCTACTACTGCTGCTGCCAACAGCTCAGAGTTCTCAAACCCTGTGAAGTAACCGTAGACTTGCAAGAAGTCCCTATCCCCAGTGAAACTGACATGAAAAGGTCTGAAGGAAGAAATCTGAAAACCTAAAAGGATAGAGAGGACCTACTTCACAGGAAATTTATTCAGTAACCACCAGAAAGAGAAGGAGAAAGAGAGAAACCTAGACACATAGAGGAAACAAACAAATCTGAAACAAATCCATAATTTGACCTAATTAGAAATACAATATTTATTAAAATAATTTATATAACAAAAGATTAACTTTGTGCCTCTACAACACAGGTTCTGAATTAACTTCAATTTCCACTGAAATGCATCAGTTGGCTTTAACCAATACTGGGACTCAAATTAGTGTTATACCTTGAGGTCCCACTAAATTTAAACAAAATTTCACTTGTAATCTTAGGGGAGTTATTCAACATAGACAACAAAGGTTGTAAGGCATTTTTTACCTTCACCATTAGAGCTATGTCTTGCTGGGAAATTGTTCATGGTCATAACATACATTACCCTAAAATATCACGGACACTATGACCCAATGTATAATAAATTAAAATAAAGTCTTTGGAGCTTACAAAATGCCTTTTAAAAGAGCAGGACCCTGGGCTGGAGTTGTGGCTCAGTGGTGGAGCACTTGCCTAGTATGTGTGAGGCACTGGGTTCAATTCTCAGCACCACATATAAACAAATAAAATAAAGGTTAACCAACAACTGAAAAATAAAAAGAAAACTTGCAATCTTGTGCATTGCTGGTAAGAATAAAAAATGGTTAAAAAAAAAGAGCAGTACCCCTATGTACTACCATTCCCCTAGTTAATGTAACCCAGGATAAAATAAAACAGGGCTCTCAAGGTTTGAAACTAAGACTTAATCAGTAAGAGTGATTATCCCCACCACTTTTCAACTTAGCAGTCTTATTTGGTTTATTCAACTTGCAAAGAAGGAATGGTGCCTCACGGTTGGTTACTGCATCCTTGATGCTACAGCCCTATACTGCGCTATTAAAATTACAAGCAGTAAATATTTTGCTCTTATAGACTTGGCTAATATGTTCTGTTCCACACCTCTTTCAATGACCTGTCAGTTTACCTTCACCCAGAAGGACTGTTGATGTGCTCCCAGAGTTTTGTCACCATTTGCAAACTTTACAGGCAAGGTCTTAATTGAGCCAAATATGGGCCTTCTGGCAAATCTACTGAAGCAGGGCATGACCTCCCCTATCCTCACTGACTACATGGATGTCAGGGTACTGAAAGAGGTAACCCCTCTCCTGGATCCTTTGTCTACCTGAGGAGCAACTTGGGTTCAAATAGTGAAGGGCAATGGGAGTTTATACACTTTACGGACAATATTAAGCATCACCATAATGTGTGATGGAATTTGCTTCTCTTCCCTTAACTACAATGTCCCTGATAAAGTACGACTGGCTTAACTTCTGTAAATCATCTTAATACTGAATACTCTGGGCAACAATTGACTACATCTCTACATTTTTACAGATTATAGGGTCATTACCTGAGAGTTGCACCCTTTGGGGAAAGAACTCTTGAAACCCTTGCTTTAAGGGTTTATATCCAAAATATAAATCAAGGTCATACATATATCTGCATAAAATAAATCCATAACACCTCCCACCAAGACTTTCCTTATCCCTTCAGAGTTCTAGACATTACCAATAATGATCAAGACACTCATTTTCTTTCTCAAAATGGAATCTTGAACAATGCTTTTTATGGAACTTTCACTTTTCTCACTGGTTTCAGGCAGCAGGCCCCATAAAGAGCCACAATGGCTTTCTTACAAGAGTTCAAATTTAATTAAATGAAAAATGGTACATTTCAATCATTTCTAAAACATCAGGGGTGAACTGTAATGAGGATTCGATGATTCAATATCCTTAGGCTTGCTTGCAGACAGCTTTAAAGCCTCACTCCTCCCTCTTCTTCTTCAGGACGTGTTTATAAGAAAGTCTGAGTGTTCTTTCCTTTGGGGTAGCAGGGAGATTCACACCAACCAAGCTCTGTCCCTTACCAAGAAACCCTTACCAAGCTCCACTTCCTAATCACAGTAAAAACCTGGAGCCAGTGTTCTTTCCTTGCTCTTAAGAGGTCCACCAGAGACCTTGATTATTATAAGTAGTAGACCACTTCAACCCTCATGGTTTCTATATGGCATCATCAGTTCTACAGTTGAATCAAATTTTATGGGGAGTCCATTTTGGTTTCTAGGGTGGCTAAAACAGATTCCTACTTCCCTTGAGTTTTGGCTGTGTGGTCCATGGTAAAGTTACTCAGTCATTCTAAGTCTGTCTCCTCAACTCTACTGTATAGGTTATAACTCTCTCTAATCAGACAATAAGCTCATTGAAGGCAGGGATTATATCTGTGTTGTTTACCCTCTTATCCTGAACACCAGGGATAAGAGTGGAGCCAGTCTTCTTTCCTTGATCTTGAGAGGTCTTCCAAGAGACTGGCAGGGTGGGGTTGGAACATAGTTGAGTGAATGAATGAATGACTAGGTTCATGAGTAACTATCTTCTCTATTTCACAGTAATTTTTTGAGAATCAAATGAAATAAAACATTCATTCACTTGATCATTCAACAATTATTTGAGTGCCTCTATCCTTTGGTAAATTAAAATACTACTGAAAGGTCTAGCACTGATTTTAATTTTCTAAAAGTAAAATATATACACCCAACCAATGTAAATGTGATGAGGATAGTGTTAAGAAATGTAGGCACCCATCCAACCAAAGGCTTTCACCTTGAAGACTGATAAGCAGGTTTTTCAATTAATAAGGTAGTAAACAAGTGACAAAACTAGTTTAAACCAAAACTTGGTGGACAGGACAGGGATTTAAAGTATGGGAGCCCTTTTATCAAGGGCTGATAGTGAAGGGAAGCCGGTGAAACTGGAAAAATGTGATACCAGGTCAAAATCACAACAGTGGAGCCAGACTCAATGGGGCTTGGGGCTGAGACATCTGGACTAGTACATCTGGGGACCAATTCAAGCATGCAACCTCCCCAGAGAAGCAGACGAGGTCGCTCCATCGCCCAGAGGGGAAAGGCTCTCAGGAGGCAAAGGAAACCGTTTCCTTGGTAACAACTTTCCAAATTACTCCAAAGAGCACCGAGAAAAGGGAAGGAAGGAATTAATTATTATAATCTGAGACGGTTCAAACAACCATTGACAGGAAAACTACCGGGTAAAGCCGGCGCTTGGGAGCCCGCCCCACGGACGCCGCTTACCTGGCGTTCAGTCAGAGCGTCCTCCATCGCGGCTGCCTCCGCCGCAGCGGAACCGCGCACGCGCCCCTGAGAGCCCCCCTCCCTAAGGGAGGGGGCGATCAGGCGCGTGCCCGGCACCCACCACTAGCGTGCGCTCTGAGCTCTGAACCCCGCCGGCCCTTGGAAGTACCACCGAGGGTCCTCGAGGAGTGCCTTGCGCCCTCTGGTGGCAATTGAGAACCGCTGCGTTTCGCTCACTCCTGAAGAGGGTTGATTTGTTAAGCAGGAGGCTACTCTTCAGTAGGAATCAGGATGATCCTTAGTTCCCAACCTCAAACTTAAGTGCCTATCATAAATGCATACCCTGCTACAATGTGCAAGAAAGTTAATTGCCTGGAAAAGTATTATTCCGTTAATACCCTTTCATTGAGATGTCCTCATGGTTTTCTATAGGGTACTTCCACCCTTGTCTCAAAATCAATAAATCCAGTGTTATTCAACTACAGATATGTTCCTGGTGGCCTCTGGGTAAGGCCATTGATTTTTCTCAGTGAAACATAATATAAGATGAAGGATAATCTGGAGGAAAAGCTATTGAAAGTTTGAGGAGAAAATAAAAATGCATAGGAAAATGAATTGATAAATGTATTAGGGAAATAGAAAAATTGCTCTGCATCATAAATGCTTAATTAAGATCAACAGTCATGTATTTAAAGTAAGATCACACTAACATAAGGTACTCCTAGAAAACAATATGGAAAAACTATAGTCCTATAAAAGACTGATAAAACATATCAGAAAATTCACATAAAAGGAAACACAAATGTATCTTCAAAAAATATTTTAAAAATCTGCAGTTTCACTCAAAATAAAATAGAAATTAAAACCACACTGAAATACTATTTTTTGCTAGTTAGACAAAAGTACAGAAGTTTGATAAAGCATTTTGTTGATAAGACTATGGGGATACAGGAATTCTCATGATGGGAGTATAAAATGATAAAGCCTTTTGGCAATAATTATAAAAATTACAAAATACATATACTTTTGCAGCAATACCACTTCTGAGATTTCTCCTATGCATTTCATTGCATACATGCAAAATAATGTGCAAAATTATTCACTGAAGTATAGTTTACATTAGTAAAAATTGGAAACAATTCATCATCAGTGGAGAACTAATTAGTATATCTCTGTCCACTGGAATTTGGAATTCTATGTAATTAAAAACATAAAATGAGAGGGAGTGATGTCAACAATAATGGCAGAGAGCTCCAAAAGTCTGTACCCCCACAACAGCAACAAGTAACCATCAGAACCAAGTTATGTGGAATTCTGGAATACAACCAAAAGCTACTGATCAGGGGAACATTTAATTAAGAAAAAATATTTAAGGCTCAGTAAGAAAGCTTTGTAAAAAAATTTGTTGTGGGGGGGAGTACTGTGAATTTAACCCAGTGGCACTTAACCACTTGAAAGGTTAATAAAATAGGTACTTGTCACTCCATTTTTCTGTATGCTTAACAAAACACTGTTGAAATCTTGAGAACTGTTTGCTAATCTTGTTCCCAGAATGTGCTGTCCCCAACTGCCAAACTGCAGAATGCACTCCCTCACTTGGTTGCAGGCAAACCACCCACTCGCCTTGACCCGTCAATGAACTTCCCTCCCTGCCCTCTCCAAGAAAGTATATAAGCTCTGCTTAAGCTGTTCTCAGGGCTCTCTCTCTTTGCTCTATTCAAGTGAGCTCTGAGCCCCCAGCATGCTGGACCCCTAATAAACCCTTTGCTGTTGCATGAGACAGTCTCTTGGTGGTCTCTTCCTCCGACGCTCACCCGACCTTTACACACTAAGCCACATCCTCAGCCATTTTTATTTTGAGACAGGATCTCAGCTAAAGTTGCTTAGGGTCTCATTAAATTGCCGAGGCTGGCTTTGAAAGTGCCATCCTCCTGCTTCAGCCTCTAGATTCGCTATGATTACAGGCATGCACAACTGTGCCTGGATTGTTGTGACAATCCAATATATATATACACACACATTTTATATATATATAAAATAAATATAAAATATATATAAATATAATAAAGGTTCATTAACGATTTAAAAATATTTTTTTAATTGTTAATGGACCTTTATTTTATTTATATGTGGTGCTGAGAATCGAACCCAGGGCCTCACACATGCTAAACAATCACTGTACCACTGAGCCACAACCCCAGCCTCTCGTTGTGATGTTTTAAATGTCCACCTCCCATAATAGCCCCATTTCTTGTCCTGGTTCCTATTCTCAAAAGAAGCAGTACAGACCTTATTCTCAAAGAATTGTGGTGGTTTGTTTTGAGCTGTCTTTTGGCTCCCTGAAATTGCGACAGCTACTTTGAGGAAAGGAGTCAACATTGGTGGGAAACATTTGAAGGCAAATGAACTAGACTGCCACTTGGGGCAAAAGATAACAAGGAAGGCAAGCAATCTGAAAAGCTTTGAAGGAAAGGGTAGGGGAATGAGATATTCGGGGGAATAAGAGTTTGAAAAGCTCCCACAGATTTCTGGGAACACAGAAAACCACATCCATGCCAAGAGTTTGGAGCATGCTCAGAAAAGACCTATAAGAGTGCCAAATCTTCACATCTAGCTGACTTTCTGCTCTGCTAGAACAGGAAGGGAACACACTCAATAAACCAAGAACCCATCTGCAAACATGGGAAGATTTTTCTTTTTCTTTTTTCCTTTTTTGGTTTGCTCATTACTAAGCAGTGATCATCACAGTGACCTGTATCCCCACATGACAAACAATAAAAACATTAGTTCAAATTGTATGAGGAACCCAGAGTAGTCAAATTCATAGAGAAAAAAGTAGAATAGGGGTTTCAAGGGCCCAAGCAGAACAATAAGGATGGAATCTTATTGTTTAATGGGATAGGAATCTCAGTTTGGGAAGAGGAAAAAGTTTTAGAGATATAATAATTGTATAGTAATATGAATGTACTTAACACTGCAAAACTGTGCACTTAAAAATCAATAAAGTGATAGATTTTATATTTTGTGTATTTTACACAATTTTTAAAAATAATTCATATAAGTCAATAAATGATCAACCAGTAAGTATTAGAAAAAGCAATAGTTAACCCTAGGGAGAGGCACAATCAGATTTCAAGAGTTGACACGTCTTATAATACTCAAATGTCCAATTTTCAACAAAAAATTACAAGGTATGCTAAGAAATAAGAAAGTACAGCTCATATGCAGGCAAAAAGTAATAGCAACAGGCCATAATGAGGCCTACATTAGATACATTAAATAGGCAAAATTCTTAGTCAACTATTTCATATATTAACAAAGAACTAAAAGAAACCATGTCCAAAAGAAGAACCACAAATACAATGTCTCAATAAATAGAGTATACCAATAGAAATATAAATTACAAAAAAAATGACAGGAACCTGGGAGGTAAGTGCAGTAATGAAAAATTTACTAGAGAAGTTCCAAAAGGTTTGAGTAAGTGGAAGAAAGAATCAGAAAGCTTGAAGATAAGTCAATTGAGATTATCCACTCATAGGAGCAGGTACTGAAAAAGAATGAAAGAAAATGAACATTGATCATTATAAAGTATACCAACATACACATAATGTGTTTCAGAAGAGGAAGGAAAAGAGAGAGCAAAAGGAATGAAGAAACTCTATGTACTGATATGAAAGGATCCACAGGAAATACTGTCAAATGTCAAAAAATAAGGTGCCAAAATACATAGAGTATCAAAAATGCCTAATCTAAATCTAATCATGAGGAACATCAGACAAATACAAATTGAGGGTTACTGTACAAAACAATTCACTTGAACTCTTCAAAACATCAAGTTCAGGAAAAGCAAAGAAAGATTGGGTATTGCTCCATATTAAAGGAAACTAAAGACATGGTAACTAAATGCAATGTGGGATCTTGGATGGGATCCTGAACCAGAAGCAATCTTTCTGCTCTAAAAAATATTACTGGGACAACTGGAATACTTTGAATAAAGTCCGTAGATAATAGTGTTGATTGAATGTTAATTTCCTGGTTTTGATAAATTTTTTTTGTTTCCTTAATTTTTATTTACAAAAGGATTTTTCTTCCCCAATATTATGGAATGAAAATGATATCCAAGTTTCTGCAAGATTCTAGGACACAAAAACCCATAGTAGTCTTTAGTTCACTGGGGCTGCCATAACAAAGTATCAGAGACTGGATGGCTTCAATAACAAAAATTTATATTCTCACAGTCCTGGAATCTAAACATTAAGACCAAGATGTGAGCAGGGCTGGTTTCCTCTGAGGCCCTTGTCCTTGGTTGGTAGATGGCTGCCTTCTCTGTCTTCGTGGGATCTTCCCTCTGTATGTGTCAGTGTCCTAATTGTCTCTTCTCTCTTTTTTTTTAAAATTTTACTTAAATACAGCCCTTTCTTTTTTTATTTTTTAAAAAGTTTTTAATTTGTTCTAATTAGTTATACATCACAGTAGAATGCATTTTGACACTTTGTACACAAATGGAACACAATTTCTCATTCCTCTGGCTGTAAATGGTGCAGTCATACCACTAGTGTAATCATACATATATATAGGGTAATAATGTCTGCCTCATTTTACTTTCCTTCCCATCCCTACAGCTGCAGTCCTCTCCTCACTCCCCTCTGCACCATACAAAGTTCCTTTATTCTTCCCTACCCTCCGCCTACTATGAATCAGCATCTGCTGATCAGAGAACACATTCAAACTTTGGTTTTGGGAGATTAACTTATTTCACTTAGCATGATATTCTCTAGTTCCATCCATTTACCTGAAAATACCATAATTTCATTCTTCTTTAAGGCTGAGTCTTATTTTTTTGTGTATATTATCACTTTTTTATCCATTCATCTGTTGAAGGGCACCTAGATTAGATGGATAGTTTAGCTATTGTGAATTGAGCTACTATAAACATTGATGTGGCTCCATCATTATAGTATGCTGATTTTAAGTCCTTTGGGTATTAAACCAAGGAATGGGATAGCTGGGTCAAATGGTGGTTCCATTACCAGTTTTCCAAGGATTCTCCATACTACTTTCCATATTGACTGTACCACTTTGAAGTCCCACCAGAAATGTATGAGCGTGCCTTTTCCCACACATCCTCACCAACACTTATTGTTGTTTGTATTCTTTATAATAGCCATTCTGACTGAAGTGAGATGAAATCTTAGAGTAATTTTGATTTGCATTTCTCTAATTGCTAGAAATGATGAATATTTTTCGTGTTTACTTTTCCTGAAATGCCTATTTAGTTCCTTGGCCAACTTATTGATGGGGTTATTTGGTTTTTTTTGGTGTTAAGTTTTTGAGTTCTTTATATATCCTGGAGATTAGGGCTGTGTTAGAACAGAGTTTCTGTTCTAGTGCCTAAATCTTTTATCTACTTTGAGTTAATTTTTTTGTGGGGTGAGAGATAGAGGTTTAATTTCATTTTGCTACATATGGATTTTCAGTTTTCCCAGCACCATTTGTTGAATAGGCTATCTTTTCTCCAGTATATGTTTTTGGCACCTTTGTCTAGTATGAGATAACTGTATTTATGTGGGTTTGTCTCTGTGTTTTCTACTCTGTACCATTGGTCTTCATGTCTGTTTTGGAGGCAGTATCATGCCATTTTTGTTACTATAGCTCTGTTGTACAATTTAACATCTGGTATTGTGATGCCTCCTGCTTCATTCTTCTTGATGAGGATTGCTTTGGCTATTCTGGATCTCTTATTTTTCCAAATGAATTTCAGCTTCTCTATTTCTATGAAGAATGTTATTGGAATCTTAATAGGAATTGCATTAAATCTGAATAGTATCTAATAAAATGGAAAGATCCTTAAAAATTATCTGAATAGTGCTTTTGGTAGTATAGCCATTTTGACGATATTAATTCTGTCTATTCAAGAACATGGGAGATCTTTCCATCTTCTAAGGTCTTCTTCAATTTCTTTCTTTAGTGTTCTATAGTTTTCATTGTAGATGTCTTTCACCACTTTTATTAAATTGATTTCCAATTATTTTTTAAGCTATTGTAAATGGGGTAGTTTTCCTAATTTCTCTTGCAGTAGATTCATTTCTTATGTATAGAAATGCATTTAATTTATGAGTATTGATTTTATATCCTGCTACCTTGATGAATTCATTTATGAGTCAAAAGTTTTCTGGTGGAATTTTTTGGATTTTCTAAATATAGAATTTATGTCATCAGCAAATAGGGATAGTTTGATTTCTTCTTGTCCTATTCATAGCTCTTTAATTTCTTACATCTGATTACTCTGGCTAGAATTTCAAGGACTGTATTGAATAAAAGTGCATCCCTGTCTTGTTCCAGTTTTTAGAGGGAATGTTTTCAATTTTTCTCCATTTAGAATGATTTTGGCCTTAGGCTTAGCATATATAGCTTTTATAATGTAAAGGTATGTTCCTACTATCCCTAGTTTTCCTCATGTTTTAAACATGAAGAGATGCTATATTTTGTCAAATGTTTTTTTTCCCTGCATATATTGAGATAATCATATGATTCTGGTCTTTAAGTCTATTGATGTGATGTATTATGTTTATTGATTTCCTTATATTAAACCAACCTTGCATCCCTGGGATGAACCCCACTTGGTCATGGTGCACAACTTTTTAATATACTTTAGTATGCAATTTACCAGAATTTTATTGAGGATTTTTGTGTCTATGTTCATCAGGGATATTGGCCTGAAGTTTTCTTTCCTTAATGTGTCTTTGTCTAGTTTTGTTACCAGGGTAATTCTAGTCTCATAGAATGAGTTGTGGAAAGGTTACTTTCTTTTCTATTTTGTAAAATAATTTGAGGAGTGTTGGTGCTAACTCTTCTTTGAAGGTCTTGTAGAACTCGGCTGAGAACCCATCTGGTCCTGGGCTTTTCTTGGTTGGTAGGTTTTGGATGGCATCTTCTATTTCATTGCTTGAAATTGATCTATTTAAATTATGTATGTCCTCCTGATTTAGTTTGGGTAGATAATATGTCTCTAGAAATTTGTCGATGTCTTCAAGATTTTCTATTTTATTTGAGTATAAACTTTCAAAATAGTTTCTAATTATCTTCTGTATTTCAGTAGTGTCTGTCATGATATTTCCTTCTTTATCTTGAATTTTAGTAATTTGAATTTTCTCTCTTTCTCTTCATTAGTGTATCTAAGGGTTTATCAATTTTATTTTTTCAAAGAATCAACATTTGTTCTGTCAATTTTTTTAATTGTTTCTTTTGTTTAAATTTCATTGATTTTGGCTCTGATTTTAATTATTTCCTGTCTTCTACTGCTTTTGGTGTTGATTTGTTCTTTTTCTAGAGCTTTGAGACACAATGTAAGATCATTTATATATTGACTTTTTATTCTTTTAATGTATGAGCTTAACGCAATGAATTTTCTTGTTAGTACTGCCTTCATACTGTCTCACAGATTTTGGTATGTTGTACCAGTGTTCTCATTTACCTCTATTTTTTTTATTTCCACCCTGATTTCTTCTGCTATCCATTCATCATTCAATAGCATACTATTTAGTCTCCAAGTTTTGAAGTAGCTTCTATTTTTTATTTTATCATTGATTTCTAGTTTCATTCCATTATGATATGATAGAATGCAGGGTAGTATTTCTGGGTTTTTTTGTATTCACTGAGAGTTGCTTTGTGGCATAATGTATGGTCTATTTTAGAGAAGGATCCATGTGCCGCTGAGAAGACGGTATATTCACTCAATGATGGATAAAATACTCTCTATATATCCATTAAGTCTAAATTATTGATTATATTATTTAGTTCTGTAGTTGCTTTGTCTAGTTTTTGTTTGGAAGATCTATCCAGTGGTGAGAGAGGTGTGTTAAAGTCACCCAGTATTATTGTGTTTAGGTCTATTTGAATCTTGAAATTGAGAAGGGTTTGTTTGATTATGTAGATGCTCCATTGCTTGGGACATATATATTTACGATTGTTATGTCCTGTTGATATATGATTCTTTTAAGCAGTATGAAATGTCCTTCATTATTCTTTCTGACCAACTTTAATTTGAAGTGCACTTTGTCTGATATGAGGATAGAAACCTCTGCTTGTTTATGCAGTCCATGGGAGTGATACGTCTTTTCCCCAACATTTCACTTTCAGTCTGTGGATGTCTTTTCCTAGTTTTGAGGCTCTTGAAGATAGCATATTGTTGGATCTTTTTTTAAAATCCAATCTGCCAGTCTATGTCTTTTGATTTATGAGTTTAGGCCATTAACATTCAGGGTTATTTAATGCGATATGATTTGTATTCCCGGACATTTTAGTTTATTTTTTGTTTTTAATTTGGCTTAGTTTCTCCTTTGATTGACTTTTCCTTTAGTGTCATTCCTCCCTTTGCTGCTCTTTATTTTTTATTTTTTCAATTTCCTCCTCATAGAATATTTTGCTGAAAATGTTCTGTAGTTCAGGCTTTCTAGTTGTGAATTCTTTTAACTTTTATCACAGAAGGTTTTTATTTCATTTTCAAATCTGAAGCTTAATTTTACTGCATATGTAATTCTCAGTTGGCATTCATTTGCTTTTAGAGCTCGATATATTGTATTAGAAGACCTCCTGGCATTGAGAGTCTGGATTGAGAAATCAGCTGAAATCCTAATTGGTTTCCCCCTAAATGTAATTTAATTTTTTTTTCTCACAGCCTTTAAAAGTCTATCCTTATTCTGTATGTTAGTCATTCTCATTATAATGTGCTTTGGTGTGGGTCTGCTGTAATTTTGTACACTTGGGATCCTGCAAGCCTCTTGTAGTTGATTTTCCATTTTGTTCTTTAGATTTGGAAATTTTTCTGATATAAGTCATTGAAAATAGTATGCATTCCTTGGGTTTGTATCTCTATACCTTTGTCTATTCTGATAAACCTTAAATTTTGTCTTTTTATGTTATCCCATATTTCTTGGAAGTTCTGTTCATGGTTTTTTATCATCTTCTCTGTGTGGTCGACTTCATTTTCAAGAGTATATATTTTGTCTTCATTGCCTGAGATTCAGTCTTCTAAGTGCTCTAGTCTGTTGGTGATACACTCCATTGTATTTTTAGTATGGTTTATTATTTCCTTCATTTCAAGGATTTCTGCTTGATTCCTTTTTATAATTTCTGCCTCCTTCTTGAAGTGATCTTTCAATTCCTGTATTTTCTGATACCATACTTTATTTTGAAGATCAGCCTTACGATGCACCTTCTAAACTCCTTCTCTGACATTTCTTCTACTGTGTTGTCTATAGGTTCTGTTGTTGGAACATCTTTATTTGTTTGAGGTGCTTTGTTCCCTTGTTTTTTCATGTTTTGTGTCTTCTCATTTAGCAATATGGATCTGTGGCAGTATAGTTTCTATTCTGTAGTCTTATAGTGACCCTGAAGGCTTCCAATACACCACCTTTAAAAGGAGAGACCAATTTTTAACATCACCCAATGCAAATAGTATATATCTTTAAACCAAATAGTTCCTATTAAGACATCTACAGTATTATCACAATAAACAGAAATGATGTGTTCAATTATTGTCTAAATATAAACATTAAATTTGCTAAAACAGTTTACTGTTTCAAATGATGGACAATGAGGGAACAGAAATAATGAAAGATGTGATGTTTATAAGGGAGAAAGAGAGAAGATAGAGGTAAAAATTTATAGTAAGAGCAAGGGAGAAATTAATAGAGATTGCTGTTAGTATAAGAGAAGTGAGAAAGAGAATCCAGGGAAGCAGATAGGTGAGAGAAAAAATATATACAGATTTTTTAAAAAAGTAAAAATATAAGAATATACAACAAAACTGTAATATAATATTCAGACATCCCATTTCTCAACAAACTGATGTATTAAAAATATTTGGATTCAAAGATGGTAGAGATGTAAAACAGGGGGGGAAGGAAATTTCAATGGAAAATTGAATGATTGCTTCCCTTAGCTTTCAAAATTTTTTTCAGCTTCCCTTCTCCACCAATAGATGCAGTTGTTTGAGTTTGATGGTAGCTCCGGTTGGGTAGGTGAGGCCATAGAAAGATTTCTCATACTCTCTTCCAGACTTCCCACCCATTGTAGCTGGCCCCTTCCATCCTGTGCATTTCAAAACTCACTGTGAAGTAGGCCAGAAACCCCCACCCAGAAGACCCTTATCATAATTAAGCAGAAACCTCCTCCATATTTGTGGCATGTAAGTTCCTCTTCTTATTAGAGGGTTTTTTACACAGAACATCTGCTATCAGCAAAAATCCAAGATGGTAGCAGTGGCAAACCTGCATTTTGGTTTGTAGCTTCTTCTTTGTTTATAAATGCCAGGTTTGCAGAAAAACACTTGCGAAACTCCTGTCTAGAAGATGGAATGAAATACTCTTGTCATATGAACCTCCCAGCCCCAGGTATAAAGTTCAAAGAATTTCTATACTCAGGGTTCAGAGGAAGGATTCTTAGGCAATAGCCACCTCTGAACCCTGCAGTCAATAAACCTGCTTCCTGAAAATTTTTCAGGTACCCAGCCTCTTCTGTTCTACTTCACTGAGCTGGAGGGAGCCTAGTTTTCTCCAGTTTCTCCAACCTGTGATCCCTTCGGGGAACTGCCCTTAGTCTCTGGCTTTCCACAGGCTTGTCAGACCCAGACTGGTACACGCAAACCCAGTTGCAATCTAAGGGACCTGGGCTTCAGCTTCCCCAGGCTCTGCCTTGCTGCAGTCCAAGGATCTCAATGCCATTTCTACTTGCAGAGAGACCACCAGGGATGCGCTCACACAAAGGAGCAAACCTGCAAAGAGGTAGCCAGTTGGTGGGCACTAACACACCCAGCAGAAAGACTTCAGATGTAACCAGACCTGCAGGTACCCTGACAATACATCCCCAGACTGAGGCGCATGCAACCCAAGATGGTAGCAGTGGCAAACCTGCAGTCCCTGGCCACTGTCCCAAGATAGCGGCTGTCGCATGTAACTAAACCTACAAGCACTGTGATAATGGCCTTCCAGGCAGCAGCAGGCAGCAGGCAATACACTAGCAGTCTGCAGTCTAACAGCAGGCAATTGGCAAGTGGAGGTCAAGCAGTTGGCAACGGGTAGGTGAAAGCGGGTTATGGCCTGTCCATAGCCCACTTTCACCTACCCATTGCCAACTGCTTGACCTCCACTGCAAATGGCAGACACAGGTGGCAGTCAGCTAGCAACCCGAGTTCAAAATGTTGGTATTATGCTTGCAGACTCTGGGCAATAGTGGCGATGGATGGGGGGTAAACAGCAGGGGATCAGTGGGCAGCAATGGCTGTCTCGCAGAGAAACAATATTTCCCTCTGCTTGAATCCAGGATCACAGAGTGACAAGGAATGAGACCTCCTCATCATCTTGGATCCCTGCTTTTGATAATTATACTGTGGTTAGATATGAAAATGTCCTTGTTTTAGTAAATATACACTGATATACATAAGGATAATCCAATCTCAAATATTTCATAAAATTATGTGCAAAAAAACAATAATAAAGCAAACATGGAAATAGTAATAATAAAAAAATCTGAGTAAAGGGTAGTATTAGTACTATTCTTGTAACTTTCCTTATTTTGTTCAACACACTTGAACAATTTTTTCTGATTCACTTGAAGATTATTCTGTTCAACACATTTGATCAACTTTCTCTGTTTCCTTATTTTGAATAAAAGTTGTTATAATCAGAACTCCCCAAATATAAAGTGAAACCAGCCTGACCACTTGTGTGGGTTTCTTTGCAATTACACAAGTGCAAGCACAGAATACACAGAGGTGAATTTAATTAGGGCTGATTTTAGCAGGTGAATATGCTAAAGCTCAGAGGAGCAAGGGAGAGGAATATGAACCCAAGTGTGTAGCAATAATGACTGTCCCTGAAATCCAGCCTGGGTAAGAAGCAAAATAAGGCTACAAAAATGTGAAGGACAATGAAATGTATTAGGATTCGAAGTTTTAAAGTCTAGTTGAGGGGCTGGGATGTGGCTCCGTGTTAGAGTGCTTGCCTAGCATGCTTGAGGCCCTGAGTTTGATCCCCAGCACTGAACACACCACAAAAAAATCTAATTGAGGTTAAAAGATTGCAGGCAATAGGCAGATGTGATGAGTTGGAAAGAGAAATGGTGCTTGAAATTGAGATTATGGGTAAATTAAAGTTAAAAGGTTCAGAGCATGAGAATAGGTGACTGACCAGGTAATGATTAAGATGATTAAAGCCAATGTCAAGGAATTAAAAATTAGCCAGGGAATGAAAGTATAATCTTAGTAACTACTGAAATTACCAAGTAGAAAAAGAGTATTATAGAGGAAAGTGACCACGAGAAAGGAGCTTAAATCTTCCATATAAAAGGGGAACATGAATTGTGAGTTGGTAAATGACTTCAATAAGGAGAAGGAGTCAGAGACACAGTTTTTTGATGTTAACTTCAAAATGAGTTTCAGGAGAAAGTCAAGATGCAACAGACAGGAGAAAGACAACAAACACTTTTTTCTTGGGCCCAATGGTATCCTAGTTACTATAACTGCATGAAAACTCATCCAAAACCTTAGTGACTTAAGAACAAGAGTTCATTGTCTCTCATGGTTTCCATGGATCAGGGATTTGGGAGTCGCTCAGGTGGGCAGTTCTGGTTTACCATCTCTTATGAGGTCCCTCTCCCTGATTTCCCCACCCCAATGCAATCATGCAGGGCTCCAGTCATCAGAAGGACTGACTGAGGCTGGAGGATCCATTTCCAAGGGATTGGCTATTGGTTTAAGGACACAGCTCCTCCACACTTGGGCTTCTCCACAAAGCTGCTTGGGTCCTCATGGAATGGCAATGGCTTTCCATAGAGCATATGACCCAAAAGACAAAGGTGAAAGTTGCAATGCCTTTTATGACCTAACATTGGAAGTTATACACTGTCACGCTACATTCTACTGGAATCAACTGTCAGCTCTGATTCACTGAAAGAGGCAACTATACAGGGCATGAATACCAGAAACCAAGATCCATGAAAGTTTTCTGAGAGGAAAGATGTCCCAGGTGTTATGACCATATTAGGGAAAAAGTAGCCTGAGTGGTCTTCAGAGAAAGCAGTGTACTTGGGTGAAAGCCAGATTTTATTAAGAGCAAAATGAAGAGAGATTTTAGAAAATTTTTAAAGAAAACCAAAAATCTTTAGGATATAAGGGATTTTATTAATTTCCAATTTTGAATTCCATAGCACGCCAAAAAGGGAGTTTGGGAGATGGGGCAAAGATGGTGATGAAGATTATGAATTGAGGAAACACATAATGCTGTCAGAAATACATATTGCCCTGGGGTCACTTATTTATTCTTTCCCACTGAGGCCTGCAGACCAGTGTCTGAATGGTATGCCACTTTTGTCCCTTTGCTAAGTGAAATTTTCTTAAAGTACAGCTCTCGGAAATTTCATTATTAGAGTTTTAAGGAGTTTAGAAACTTTTTTCCTCATTTTTTTTTTTTTAATGTTCAGTAGGACTGGTTTTTCTCCGGATCCTTAGAAAATGCCACTGTTAATTTTTTACCACACTTTTCTACTGCTACCATTAATAGGGGGTTAGTCTATCTGTACGTTATGTATCTTATCTACTTGGGTTCCTTCCTGAAACCCATCAAAACTACAATGGAAGGGATTGTGGGCAGACAGGGAAGATAAGAGGGGAGAATAAAAGCAAGGAAATTTTTTAAGCTAAAAAGTAGTTGAACAAGTGACAACTGATTTATAAGACTGAGAAAGCCAAGTCCCAAACTGACCAGGAGGAAACCTGAAGACCCACCGGATTTATATGAGTTCTCAAAAAGCATGGGAACCAGCAACACTAAAATATCTCTGGAACTGTTGATAAATTAAGATATGGGAGCAGGGGTGAAGAGTAGCTAAAGCAAGGAGGACGAGGGTCAAAGCTGTTTGAGAAGCAGTCCTATTCCTAGACATCTCCTTACTTCCAGGTTGCTAGTCAACAGCATCACTTTTCAGAAGTACAATGTCTTGGAAAACTTACCACTTATTCTACTTGAGAAACAAGTACAGAGAAACCAGTAAAGACAAAATGTGGGATAAGCAAGCAAGAAAGAAAAAGCAAGAGAATGGAAACAGGAGAGAGATGAAGGGAATTCCCAAGAGAATGCTGAAGGCAGATCCCAGAACAAAGCTGTGGGCTAGATATAGAAGGCAGGCAGGGAGTTCAGATGGGAGCCGGGCAACCAAGACACAAATTGATTGAGTACTGTCATCACCAAGATCCCTGTTATCATTTACCTTTTTCGTGGAGGACAGAATTCTACCATGAGCCATGCTGATTCTTTTCTGTACTTAGCTTGTGAAGTTCCCATAGTCCTTCTGTGCTCTACTGCTTCACCCCATAGATTTCTGCTTTGAAATTACTCCTAAGAGCTGGACATATATAGAGAAGGCTTAGAAGCAGAAATCATGGCATGACCCTGTCTGACCGTATTTTTACCAAATATCTAGAATCCAATCAGGTGCTCAAACAAGATGAGCTCTGTGTTTTTCAGGACTCCCTCAGGTCCTGGCCCACTGACATATTCATGAATAGCTAATAAACTCTCAGGCAACCTGAAGTCAGAGCATGACCTGCAGACCTATCATTTTAGTTTATTCTAAAAGTCTTTATCTGATAGTAGCAACATCCACCTTTCCTTAAACAGGATGACAGGTGCTTGCTGCTAATTTTTTTAAACTAAGGAATATATTAGAGATACATATCTAAATGATATATCTATAAATTAAAACAGGTCACTGATTAATATAAAAGTCAGAGTAATGTTTGTCTTAGGGGGGAGAAAGATGGATACAACTGGGGAGGAACACACAGAGGGCTTCTATGATTCTCCAGTGTTCTATTTCTTAAACTGAGTAATGGGTACATATATGCATATGGATTTTTAAATTGTTCATGCAAATGCTATATATTTTCCAGTACACACGATACATACCATGATATTTTAAAGAAAAATAATAATTAATTAAAGTAATGGTCTTTTTATTTAAATGTTGCTTTTTGAATGTCAGATGGATAATTTGGCGATGATTTGATTCATTTTTGAAAAATGAAAGTGACTGGAATATATTTATAATATGATAGGAAAAAGACAATAGAGAAAAAGAATCTGAAGATAAGTTGTGCAGAAAGAGAGGTAGAATTTCCTGGCATAAGTATGGAGATTTCTTGGAAAGCTGGGAATGGAACCACCATTTGACCCAGCTATTCCCCTTCTGGGTCTATTCCCTAAAGACCTAATAAGAGCATGCTACAGGGACACTGCTACATCGATGTTCATAGCAGCACAATTTACAATAGCAAGATTGTGGAACCAACCTAGATGCCCTTCAATAGATGAATGGATTAAAAAAATGTGGCATTTATACACAATGGACTATTACTCTGCATTAAAAAATGACAAAATCATAGAATTTGGAGGGAAATGGATGGCATTAGAGCAGATTATGCTAAGTGAAGCTAGCCAATCTTTAAAAAACAAATGCCAAATGACTCCTTTGATATAAGGGGAGTAACCAAGGACAGGGTAGGGACGAAGAGCTTGAGAAGAATATTAACATTAAACAGGGATGAGAGGTGGGAGGGAAAGGGAGGAAAAGGGAAATCGCATGGAAATGGAAGGTGATCCTCAGGGTTATACAAAATTACATATAAGAGGAAAGGAGGAGTAAAACAAGATAATACAAGTGGAAGAAATGATTTACAGTAGAGGGGGTAGAGAGAGAAAAGGGGAGGGGAGGGGAGGGGAGGAGAGGGGAGGGGGGATAGTAGAGAATAGGATAGACAGCAGAATACATCAGTCACTAGAACGGCAATATGTAAATCAATGGAAGGGTAACTGATGTGATACAGCAATCTGTATACGGGGTAAAATTGGGAGTTCATAACCCACTTGAATCAAACTGTGAAATATGATATATTAAGAACTATGTAATGTTTTGAACGACCAACAATAAAAAAAAAGAAAAAAAAAAAGAATTTCCTGGCATAGGGAATGAGATCCACCAGACACAACAAACTTTTTAATTGGTAAAATAAGGATATTGGTGAAGTAGAAGTTATGTTGGGCTAAAAAGAGAAAAGTGGAAGCAGAGTTCCTAGGTCATTTGCTAAGGCTATTGAGTGTCTGGATTCACATTTCATCAAGCTGTGAATTATTTAAATCCACCTTGAGTCAATTTCTGAAATGAGATACCTTATATTATCTAAGGTAGCACTATAACCTATGGTGTTAAATAAATAAACATACCTAACTTGACCCTTTTCCTATTCAGTTGCCTCAAAGATACCCATAAATCTCTTAATTTCAACATTACCATTTCAAGTAGAAATGCTTTGCCTTTGTAAAGATATGAATAAATGTTTTCTGATAGACTATTGATAGTGTAATTGAATTCAGAGATCACTAAATATGCTGAGACAATATTTTCCTTTATTCAAGACTCTTCCTGGAAATCAGACATTTTTAGAAAGTATATTATCTATTTCATTGCATTTAACAGGCTACAAGAGTACTGTTTAATAAAAATCTCTAGCAAGATCATTAGCAATTTAGCAGTTATAATTCATGGGTAAGTGTTAATTCTGCCTACTAAATACAAGAATAGAAATTGTGTTCTTTGTAACTAGAAACTCATGCTAAAAATGAAGTGTAAAATGTGTAGTATTTTTTTTGTGTGTGTGTGTAGCTATGTTTGTTGAAAACTGGAGAAGCAAATACAAATATCAATGAGACTTGAATTCAAGATTCAATGAGACCTTGAATCTCACAACTGTGCAATTAAAAATAAGTACAACCCCTGCAAAACAGCATTTATCTGTGATTTAGATCCTAGGGCATAAGAAAGACTCTGGATAAAAAGATGAGGACTTGAATTGTTCAATTCTCTAACATTAGAAGTTGTTGTCTCTTTTGCAGTACTGGGGTTTGAACCCAGGAATGCTCTACCCCTGAGCTACTTCCCCAGCCCTTTTATTCTTTATTTTGAGAAAGGATCTCCCCAAGTTTCCCAGGGTGGCCTTGAACTTGTACTTGAATCCTCCACCTCATGAGCAGCTGAGATTGAAGAGGTGGGCCATGGCACCTGGCTGAGTGGATGTCTTTTTTTTTTTTTTTTTTTTTTTGGTACCAGGGTTTGAACTCAGGGACACTTAACCACCCAGCCACATCCCCAACCCTTTTTAATATCTTATTAGAAATAGGGTCTCTCCCTGAGTTGCTTAAGGCCTCATTAAGTTGCTGAAGCTGAGTTTGAACTAAGAATCCTCCTGTCTCAGCCTCCCAAATGGCGGGGATTGCAGGTATGAACCACTGTATCCCACTGAGTAGATGTCTTAAGAAATACTATATTCTATTTTTTTTTTTTAATGCTGGGGACAAAACCAGAGCATTGTGCTGCAAGCACTTTACCATTGAGCAACATCCACAGCCCTAAATACTTTGCTATTAACACATCACTTGGAGACCTTCTTTTCACAAGAACAAAAGACGCTCCTCTGACCATATGCAACATGACTGGAAAAATCATAGTAGTTACTTCTGCTCAACGGAGATTTTCTGTGGAAGAGGAGATGAAAGTGGAATGTCTTCAGTGGCATTCCTGAGAAGCATTGCCTGAGACTTACTGAAGAAGTGCTGCTCTGGTGAAATTTACAAGGAAGTGAGGGAAGCAGGAGAGGTGAGAAGAAGAAGATATCTCTGATGTGGATGCTTGGGAAATTTATCCTCAGCCAGATCCCATTGGAAGCTCTGGAGCACGAATGTCATCACAGACTTGTGTCACCTTGGGGCAAAAAGACTGGTCTTTGATATCTTCATATTGACATGAGCGGGTTGTGTGGGTGGGAGGGGCACAGGGCATAAGTTTCCAGGCATTGCCAGATGTGGCAGTCCCTGTTGGTCAAGGGTGTGTTTTAGTACCAATGTTCTGTTGAGTCCTTAGCAGCCCACACTCAGGCAGAGGATGGGTGAACCAGCTTGGTAAAAAGAATAAGACCAGTTCACCAACAGGATCCACTACAGAAAATATTTTTGTGTTCTCTTTCCTTTTAACCTAACACTTCACCATTTACTTTAGTTCATATTTTAACTCAAAAACATTTTTGGTAATACCCATTCGTCAGTTAAAAATAAAACCAATTTACCTTTTCATTTAGCATCTGGATTCATTGTTACTTAGAAAGTACTTTTAAGAAGAATTTGAAAAATTAGCATTAAAAGGTTAAAATACTTTTTATAAAAGGTTAAAATACATTTTATGAAAGTCTTCAATTGAAAGAAAGTGTTCCTGGGTGGTCAAGCGAAAAGGCTTTGGATAGAATAGAAGTGGATTTAAAAGCTGGCTCCAGTGCTCACTAGTGGCAGGACTGCGTGAGAGTTACTTTACTTACCTCACCTGCTTCTTCATCTCAATGAAATGTTTTTTTTTTCTTTAGTTACTTTTAAAGTTTTTGTTTATAATTGGTTTTTAGCAAGTTAATTATAATGTGTCTTGGTGTGGTTTTGCTGTGTGTTTATGTTTATCCTGCCTGAGTTTCATTGAACTTCTTGCTCTGTGGGCCTTTAATGTTCATCAGAAATTTTTTTTCCTGCTATTTCTTCATATATTGTTCTGTCCGCCTCCCCACTGGAACAACAATTTAATGTCTTTTAGACTGGCTGTGGTTTTTATTCCACATGTCACTGAGACTCTGTTCAGTTTCTTTTATTTTTTTTTCTAGTTCTTTTTCTTTCTATGCATATTTGGAGATAGATTCTATTGCTTTCAAGCTCACTGTCTTTCCTTTGTAGTATTTAATCTTCTATTAATGCTTTCTAGGGAAATTTCAATTTCTGTTTTGTAGTTTTAATCTCTAAAAATCCCATTAAGTCTTCCATTTCTCATTATACTCCCTCCTGCGCATTAAGGGTACATTAACAATAGTTTTTTCCAGTTCCTGTCTACTAATTCCATCTACCTTATCATTTTTGAAATTACTTCAATTGCCTGATTTTTCTCCCAGCTTTAGTTGGCAATATCCCATGACATTGTGAATTTTAGTTTTTTGTTTGTTTGTTTGCTTTTGGTACTGAGGATTTAACTCAGGGGCACTTTCCCACTGAGCCACATCCCCAGCCCTTTTTAATATTTTATCTAAAGATAGGGTCTTGCTAAGTTGCTCAGGGCCTTGCCAAGTTGCTGAGGCTGGCTTTAAACTTGCAAACCTCCTACCTCAGCCTCCCAAGCCGCTGGGATTTCAGGCACATGCCACTGTGCCCAGCAGAATTTTATGATTTTGAATGCTGAATTTTGTTGCATTTCATGAAAGTGTTATGGTCTAGGCTATTTAGGCAATTAACCAAACAGACTCCATTTTGCCCTGAGACTCCACATCATGTAAGACATGCTTCTCCCAGGGCCAGGGTTGTGGCTCAGTGGTAGAGTGCTTGCCTAGCATTTGTGAGGCACTGGGTTCTATCCTGGGAACCACATAAAAATAAACAAATAAAATAAAGGTATTGTGTCCATCTACAACTACAAAAATATTAGGGGGAAAAAAACCACACGAAATTGCTTCTCCCAGGGGAAACCCCACCTCCGTACCAATCAACAGTTGCTTAACATAGCATGTTTGACAACACAAAATGGCAATTCTTATACAATGTAAAAATGTTCTCTCTTTGGTTCTCTTTTTTTTTTTTTTTCTTGGACAATGAACCCTATCAGAGATTGATTATCTAGATGTTAATACCCATTCTTTAACTTGTACACAACTAAGGACGTTTTGGCCCCCTATCTTTTCTGCTTATGATCTTAGGTCTCAAGATGTTTGTTTATGGTTTTGAATCATAGCAATAGCCACTTATATTTTAATATGATTTTGGACTATAAAAGATGTACTCAAACCATGGGACGGGGTTGAAGGATGTAGACTTGCAACCTACCTCTGACCACCAACTGGTGAGTAAAATTTCTGTCTCCTGCTTTAAGATCGACTTGGTGATTTATTTGCAATCTCACCTTAACAAAAGTATTTTTGAATCTTTTCTGAGAAGTTATCACTTGTAGATTAGTTTAGAGTAGCATCACTTCTAAGGCAAGGCTCTTTTGTTATCACTACTGAATGTTCTTTGTATCCAACAAGGCTTCTTTCCTCTGGCTGATTGGGATTCAAGCTTATTAATCCTCATAAAAAAAAAGCCATGAAATAGTACCATAGAGATAGTTAGTGATACTCCATTAAGCATTCTTCCTTTTCCTTTTTTTCTCCATAATTTTTACTGCATATGAAATGGGGTTCTTGCCTATGTTATCCAATGCTTGATTTTCTTTCTTTCCTTTTTTTTTTTTTTTTTTTTTTAGGTGCTGAGAAGCAAACCCAGTGCTTTACACATGCTAGGCAGGTGCTCTAACACTGAGCTGTATCACCAGTCCTTCAACTTTTGATTTTTATAAATATTTTTACTCCTTCTTTGTTATACAGAGTTGAAATTTGATAATTCATGAACACATTTTTTTCTAAATTACAAAATTTCAACTCAACTATAAAGAAAAGTGCTTTGTCATACAATAATATGTAATTCAATATGTAAATATGCAGACATTTCTACAAAAGAAAATATAATTGATATAGATGCTTATGTCTATAGTTAGACTTATTAGGAACCTAAGAGTCAATGCAAAACTAATGTGTTGAAGGGCAACTCTAAAATATGTGATCAAAGACATCATATCTTGAAATGGTGAACAAGCCTTGAATAACTTCCCTCAGGAAACAAAATACAATCTTCACTTAATATATATATCATTTATATTCCTGAAAAATCAGTTTATATTAACACCTTGTAAAAAATACATGTTAAAAAAAGGATTAGTTGCAAGTACACATAATTGTAAACAAGTGTTTAGCTTATAAGAATGTCTTATAGGACATGTGAAATTTATGGAGGGTACAGGGTGATTCTTCATTCCTTCACACTTCAAAATATCTACCATTTCTGGCCCTGCCCATTAAATATCATTAGCAAAGAGATCCCCACCCAACACACACACACACACACACACACACACACACACACACACACACACACACACATTCTCTCTCTCATTGTTCATTTTTAAAACCCTCATGAATTTCCAAAATGTTCCTTGAGTGATATCACTATCACTGAGAAACCCCAATCTTTATCTTGGTACATGGCTGCTTGGAAGAAAGGCTACATTTTCCAATTTTCTTTGCAGATAAGTATGATCTTGTAACTAAGTACTGACCAAGATGTGTTAGTATAAATGTCTTTAAAGGGAAAGAACTTTTTTTTTCTCCTGTTTTCTTCTCTGCATGGCTGGAATGTGGTTATGTAGGTTTGATAGAAGACTTAGCAGCCATCTTAGACTTCGATAAGGTTCAGGACTTTCTTTTCTTTTTATTAATTTTTTTTAGTTGTGGATGGACACAATACCTTTATTTTTAAATTTAATTTGTTTATGTGGTGCTGGGGATTGAACCCAGTGCTAGGCAAGCACTCTACCACTGAGCCACAACCCCAATCCCAGGTTCAGGACTTTGTACCCCCCAATTATTTTAAGCAGAATTTGAGAAAACCATTGAAGCAGGAAGATCTTTCTAACCTCTTCTTACCCTTCTTCCCTGAAGCAGGTCATAAAATCTTGGAAGGATGCTCTGATTTTCCAATGAAGCACATTAGAAGAACCTCAGGTGCTCTCCCTGAATCTGCAGCCAAGGAGCACGCAGCCTTCAGAAACAATGCTGAACAAATGGGTTGTTAAGTTTCCTCCAGTTTATTACTGTTAGATCATAACCTATCATCTCCACTTTATATCAAACCTAACACAAAAATTCAGGTCTTAACTGTTTCTTCATGTCTTTGTTTGCCTCTAGTACTGGTTATTGAACCCAGAGATGTTTTCCACTGAGCTTCATTCCCTGGCCCTTCTTAATTTTTTTAGATTTATTTTTGAGACAGGGTCTTGCTTATTTGCTTAGGAGCTTGCTAAGCTACTGAGGCTGGCTTCGAACTTGGGATCCTCCTGTCTCAGCCTCCCAAGTCATTGGGATTATAGGTGTGGACCACCACACCCAACTTTTTGTTTGCTTTTGAAGATTCTCATGCTATGTAAAACTTACATTAAATATATTTGTTTGGTTTTTTTCCTTGTTAATCTGTCTCTCATTATATGGACTATAACTGTAAACCTAGGATGGGCACAGAAAAAAAAATATATATACATAAACATTTTCCCCTACAATCTAGAGGATGGAAGATATGTTGAGGATAAAGAACAAACTTGGATCTCCAAAGATCATGTATTCATCTTCCTAATCCTGAGTGCTTTCACTTATATGAAACAAATAAACCTCAAACTTATTCTAACCAAATTATTTTCAAATTTTGTCACTCAGACTGAACCTAATCCTAATTAAAATAGATTTTTTTTTTTTTTACAATCTCTGTTTGGCAGATGAAAAAACTCAGAGGTTAAGTTGATTGCTCAAGGTTGCATATCTAGGAAGTAGCTGAGCTGGGATTGAAAATGGACAGTCTAGAGTTGTGCTCTTACCCACCATGATATTTTGTCTCTGCTATTAGAAAAAGAGGAAAATGCTCAGCAGAAAAGGAGCAGTTGATGATATTTTAAAGAGTAGGTAGGTGGGCTTGGTGCTAAACACCTGTAATCCCAACAATTCAGGAGCCTGAGACAGGAGGATCATGAGTTCAAACCCAGCATCAGCAATGGGGAGACACTGAACAACTCAATGAGACCCTGTCTCTAAGTAAAATACAAGTAGGGCTGGGGATGTGGCTCTGCGGTCAAGTGCCCCTGAGTTCAATCCTTAGTACCCAAAAAATAACAACAACAACAAAAAAGAATAGGTAATTGTTAGAACGAAGTTCTTAGGAGATGATAGGGATGGTAATAAGAATAGATATATTTATAAAGTTCTAGAGAAAAATTTGCACATTCATAAACATTAAATTTAAACATTTTATGAAACTGTGAATTAGGGTTGCTTTTTTTTCAAAAGAGCAAGTCTATCTTTCTTGCTTTCTCCTATTGTTTATAGAGTTATTTAAATCTGCAGTTCCTAAAATTTCAATTGATACTGCTTATACTTTAACCCAATTTGCTTTAAAGTCAAAGTTAATGTTTCCCCTCTACTCAATATATAGACTTCATAGCCTTTGTTTCTGCTTACCAAGTCCCTGAGATTAATTTAATTTTCTTATAAAAATAAATTTTGCCGGGTGTGGTGGCATATATCTATAATCCCAGCAACTGCGGAGCCTGAGACAGGATGATCACAAGTTCAAGGCCAGCCTCAGCAATTTAGTGAGACCCTAAAAAAGAATTAGGGATATAATTCAGTGATACAGGACCCCTGCCCTCAATCCCCAGTACCCCTGCCACACATAAATATTCTATTAATTTTGAAGTACTCACTTCCTGATGAGTTTCTATATGTAATTAGGTCAACATTTACCTGAGATCCATTTGTAAAAGTATTCAGCAAACACATTTCACTTGATGCTGAAACAGTGAGCCCAATTTTTAACTTAAAAGTAGGGTTGCTAAAATATTTTTCATGTGGAGACTTACTTTCATGATTCTTGTCATATCTTCTTACTGTATGTGGTTTTCTGTACCTATTTTTTTTTGTACCTATTTTTTTTAAGTGACTCTCTTTAGAGAACTTTGTTATTGTAGTCCTAGAAAACTAATACATTGGGTCATTATATTCATCTGCCATGGTGATGAGAGTTCATTCTTTACAAAATTTATGCTCAGAATGAAATGCCAGTTTCATCATTGCAACACCTCAGTGTGCAAATAAAATTTGTTAAAAATAATAGAGATGGCTCACTTTAAAAATATTGAATTGTTTGGCTTCTTTCCTGAGCAAATCCTTAAAATCATGGATTTAAAATACTAAATGACTGCCTCTCTGTATTACAGTTTATACTGCTCATCTGTCTCCTAAGCAAAGAGAGTAGTGTTGTAGACTCCCCTGTGAGTGAAGATTTGCACAGCCACTGACAGGAGTGTGCTCAGCAGGTAGCTCCTTTTAGACCTGCAGATGCTAATGACCTTGGAGTCCAAGGTCACATTTTCACAGGCAGCCTGAACATGGGAACCAAGACAGGCAAGGGTAAACAGGCCTGACCATTTCAGGCTGATAAGAATCAGCTCTGGCAGTATTTGCTTCAGAGCTTTCTCCCCCAGGATTGGCTAAGACTAGGTCAAGCCTGCTTTGTACTTTGACTTCTCTGCCTAACCCTACTTTTGCCCCCTCCTTTCTAAATTGTGGATTCTTAATTAGCAGTTTATATCTCAGTCTCCATTTCAGGGCCTGTACCCAAAGAACCTAACCATCAATACCATACTTGGGGAAATACTGTCCTAAATATTTTTAAGGGCAACTGTCAAAAAGGCTTTAAAAAGACTTTAAAATATAGCACACAATTTAAAAATAAAAGCCATGAATGTGATTTTATGTGACTGAAGGCAATTTAGGGGTTTTATACAAGGTATCCCAAAACTCTTAGTGCAATTTTAAGTCATCAAATAAATGCTAAATGTACTAGCTATTTGGGAGTCATAAAAATACTAGAGCTATTCAGACAGTAGTTAAAAATTGAACCAAGAAAATTATTATGATGGATTTAAAAAAAGAAAATTTGAATCCCAGGACAAATGTTGTTTTTAAAAATTGGAATCAAATTATACTTTTTGTAATTCACAAACTAAGCCTCAAACATATTTCAGAATTTGATTCCTTTTTAAAATGCCCTGCATATAGAGAAATGAGCAGAAGAGAAATTGCTGTAAAAGAATCATGTTTGAAATCCATAGGCATAACTATAATTACTGCTTAAATTTCATGATTTAGGAAAACTGTCCTACTGCCAGACTATTCTGAGTCTAGGAGATTCAATACATGTGAATCAGCAGAGTACTGTTTAAGGCTGGTATCAAGGAATGTCTTAAAGGATAAATGGCTCAATGAAATCTTTTAATGCTGAAATTATGATAAAACTAGTTAGGTTTTGGAAGAACACTTATTTACACTTGATTCTCTTATGTTATCGTTTATAGCTAAGCATTGAATAAAGATATCTGTTTCTCAAAACTTGCCCTAATGGTAAGAATTACCTGGAATTCTTTTTGTTGTTGTTTTTATTATTATTATTTTTGGAAGGGGTGGGGTGGGTATTGGGGATTGAACTCAGGGGCACTCAACCACCAAGCCACATCCCCAGCCCTATTTTGTATTTTATTTAGAGACAGGATCTCACTAAATTGCTTAGGGCCTTTCAAAATTGCTGAGGCTGGCTTTGAACTCACAATCCTCCTGTCTCAACCTCCTGAGTTGCTAGGATTACAAGTGTGTGCAACTACACCCACAACCTGGAATGTTTATAAAACTGATTCACCTACTCTTCTCCTAGATATCAGAATTCAATTCAATTTGGGGACAAAGACTGAAAATTTGTATCATTGACACAATCAAATGTACCTCTTATATTCAGACTAGTTTGGAAAATGTCTAATTAAAACATTTAAAATATTAAACCTGCTTTTAGCAGTCATGCATTGCTGCTTTGAGGGCTGTGATATGTATTCACAATACCTGAATAATGTTTGTATGCCACTGGCTCTGTGAATAAGACAATAGTTCATACGTTCTACAAACATGTGGTCTGATTAGCTTCTCTCTGTTCCAAGAACAGATTATTCTCCAAATCTTCATCAGCTATCAAACAAAAGAAACTACTGATTGCAAAAATACCAGAACCTTCTCAAATTGAAAAATTCAGAGGCTGGGGCTGCAGTTCAGTGGTAGACCACTTGCCTAGCTAGTAAGAAACCCTGGGTTTAATCCCTAGTAACAAAAAAATTTAAATCTGTCACTACTGCTAGGAAAGGCAAGTTTAAAAATTAAACAAAAATAAGGTCACTTTTATTACTAGGTAAAACCTAAAAGTATTTTTAAACCACCACAATATATTTCTTAGTACAAACTACTTTAAATACTTAGAAATTCATTAATTAAAATCTTTTTTTGTAAACTTCCTAGTGAAGTGTGACATACATATAGAAAAGGACTTAAATCATGTATGTAAATTTTCCTAAAATTTATTACATATTTATGGTGAACCATATTATATGTGAGGTTTTGCAAAGCAGACACACCCATTAGCAGGACTCACGTCAAGAACCAGAACACTACCAATATTCCAGAAGCCCCTTTATGCCACAGTTCTGCTATTAATATCCTCTTCCCCATATCTTGACTTCAAATAGATTTCATTTTTAAATTTTATTTTATTTTTAAAAGAGAGAGAGAGAGAGAATTTTTTAATATTTATTTTTCAGTTTTCAGTGGATACAACATCTTTATTTTATTTTTATGTGGTGCTGAGGATCGAACCCAGCACCCCGTGCATGCCAGGCGAGCGCGTTATGGCTTGAGCCACATCCCCAGCCCTCATTTTTAAATTTTATATAAATGAAATCATACAGTATATTTTGTTTCACTTCTTTAAACATTATGTCTGTGACATACATGTGTGTTAATGCATTAACTCTTTTCTGTATATTTTATTGTGTAAATATATCACAATTTACTTTAATTCTTCCAAATCACCAATTAAGTAGATTCTAGTTTGGGCTATTACAAATAGTGCTACCATGTACATTTTGGTATGTGTCTTTTGATGAACATGTATGTATGTATTCTGTTGGGATATATTTTTGTTTCTAAATGGGATTCCTAGGTCAACAGGTATTCCTTCTCCCTTAACTTTGTAGATTCTACCAGAATAGTTTCCAAAGTGGTTGCACAAATTTACACTGCCACCAATGTTGGGGATGCAAATGAAGTCAAGATGGTGCCTGGCAGTTTGCTAGGAGGAGTGGTTTGTGAAGTAATGCCAGCGAGCAATTAAGATGATGAGGATTCCTTATTGACTGACTGCTGTATCTAGATGATGTTAATTGAGTTAAGCTGTGTGTAATTAGTTGGGTATATGTAACTCTGCTGTCCCACAGAGAAGCAGCTCCTGCTACCTTGGGTGCCCGCTACTTTGAGTTCTCACTCAGTTCACGCACAATAAAGTAGTTCCCGTTTCAACCTTCAAGTTGCTTGTCACCCCCACCCCCACCCCCGGTTATTTGGCCCAGCCAGACTGCGGCATATGGTGGCCCTATGGGGAGCGCCTAAAGTTTGGGGGTAAGTGACAAGGTAAACTGCTCGCCCCTGAGGACAGGGCAAGAGGATGGGTGACCATTTCAAGAAACAGTGTATTCTTCTTTCATTTTGTTTCGTTTTTGTTTCAGGCTGCCTGTCCCTAGAAATAAATAGAATGGGAGAAAAGTTGTTCACCCTTGAGGAAGGAAGAGATAGAGATAGTGCATGGATGCACATGTCAAGATAGAAAAATTGATACAATGAATTTTTGTTCCGTTTTTGTCTCATTTTGTTTCAGTTTTATTTTATGTTATCTTGTTGGGTTGCATTATCTTTGTAGCAGAAATATGGGATCAGAAATTAGTAAAAAACAAACCGAAAGAATATTAAGTAAATTGCTAGAGGAAGGAGGCACCCCAGTAAAACCAAGAACAGTTAGGGCATACATTGATACGATACAAAAATGTAGCCCATGGCTTCTTAAGGAGGAGTTGTTAAACATATCACAATGGAACCATCATGGTGAAGATTTAAAAAAGATAAAAAAGGGAGTGCAGGGTTGGACATCTGCGCCTCTGCCAGAGCAGTACTAACTCCAGAGGTGGGAGTTCAAATCATTCCCACAGGGGTAAAAGGACCTCTTCCCCGAGGAACAGTAGGCTTATTATTAGGATGCAGTTCTTCTACTCTAAAAGGACTTATGATAAGTCCTGGGGTAATTGATCCCGATTATGAAGGTGAAATAAAAATTATAGCCAGTTCTCCAAGGGGTATATCAGTAATTTCACCAGGAGATAGAATTGCACAGTTATTAATAATACCCAGCCTACATGATAAATTTTCCAGTCATACTGTAGAAAGAGGTTCCAGGGGATTAGGCTCCACAGGTATAGATTGGAGATTTCTCAGCCCATGCTAAAATTAAATATTCAAGGACATGAATTTAATGGGCTACTGGATACAGGTGCAGACCTTAGCATCATCTCTCATCAAGAATGGCCAAAACATTGGCCATTACAACAAGCCACTCAAATGCATTGAGGCCTAGGAATGGCGACTAATCCCCATAGAAGTGTGATGGTATTAGATTGGAAGGATCCTGAAGGATGTGAAGGAACTATACAGCCATATGTATTGGATCATCTTCCTATAAATTTATAGGGAGAGATGTTCTAGATCAATTAGGATTAATATTAACAAAGAACATCAATTCAAATGCGCCTACTATTATGGCTAGACAAAGTTTTAGGAAAGGAAAAGGATTAGGAGAACAAGGACAAGGTATAGTGGAACCAATACAAATAGATCAAAAAACAGATAGACAGGGATTCGGTTTTCAGGAGGGGTCACTGAGACAATAAAAATTACTTGGAAATCAGAAAGGCCAGTATGGGTTCCTCAGTGGCCTCTGACTAAAGAAAGGATACAAGTAGCCCATGACCTGGTCAAACAACAATTAGCAGAGGGACATATACAACCCTCTGTATCTCCCCACAATACTCCCATTTTTGTCATCAAAAAGAAATCTGGTAAATGGAGATTATTGCAAGATTTAAGAGGTATTAACAATGAGATGGTTATTATGGGACCTGCTCAATCGGGGATTCCTCAATTGTCTGCTTTGCCAAAAACCTGGTATGTTTTAGTTATAGATATTAAAGATTTTTTTTTTTCAATTCCAATTCATCCTGAGGATAGTCCACATTTTGCATTTACTGTCCCTGTGCTGAATCATGAAGGTCCTGATCAGAGATATGAATGGAAAGTACTCCCTCAAGGGATGGCTAACAGCCCAACTATATGTCAAATTTATGTTAACAAGCAATCCAGCCACTTAGAAATCATGAACTATATGGATGATGTATTATTAGCACACAAAGATAAAAACACATTGCTAGAATATTATGCCACACTTACAAACTTATTAAAAAATTATAATCTAGAGATAGCAATAGATAAAGTACAATTAAATTTTCCAGTAAATTATTTTGGAGTTCTATTATCCTCGACAATGGTCCATCCACCAAAAATTCAAATACGAGTAGAGCAACTTAAAACACTTAATGACTTTCAAAAGTTGTTAGGAGATATAAATTGGATTAGGCCTTATCTAGGCATACCAACAGGAGAGTTTGGACCTTTATTTGATATCCTACAAGGTCCATCAGATCCAAATTCACCCTACATGTTAACACCTGAAGCAAGAAGACATTAAAACTCATTGAAACATATATGGGAAAAATGCATTTGGATAGAATTGATATCAGTTTGCCATTATTATTTATTGTACTACCAACAAAAAATATTCCTACAGGAGTATTTTGGCAAGAAGGTCCATTATTATGAATACATTTATCTTATTCTCCCAACACTATTCTTACTAGGTATCCTGAGGCTGTAGGACAATTAATACTCAAAGCAATAAAAGCAGCAAAAGGAGTGTTTGGAATTTCTCCTAACAAAATTATCACTCCATATACTATGGATCAAATTAACGAGTTAGCTAATGAGTTAAATACTTTGGCAATAATTATGTGCAAATCTATTTGTTCATTTGATAACCACGTACCAGCTAATCCTTTGTTGTCTTTTTGGTCCTCGCATCCTGTAGTTTTTCCAAAAATGACAAGAAAAACACCTATCATGAATGCTCCAAATATATTCACTGATGGGTCAAATAATTACCCCTGATCAAGCTTTTACATTTTTAGTACCCAAACAATCAGCTCAAAAGGTAGAGCTTAATGCAGTATTATAAGCTTTTGTGATGTTTAAAGATTCCATATTTAATTTATTTTCTGAGAGTTTGTATATAGTTAATGCTATAAATTCCCTTGAAGATGCTAGTAGGATTTCCCCTTCCTCTACTATTTCTCTTTCTTTTCTGCTATACAAAGTCTAATCTGGGACAGAAAAGATCCATTCTGTATAGGACATATCAGGGCACATGCAGGATTGCCTGGAGCCCTTAGTTTGGGCAATGATTTAGCAGATAAAACCACATATGACATACATATTTTTTCTATACTAGAAGAAGCTACAAATTTTCACAAATCCTTCCATGTCAATGCTAATACCTTGCAAAAGCATTTTAGAATAACTAAGGAACAGGCTAGACATATAATAAAACAATGTCAAAATTGTGTGACCTTTTTACCACAAGTTAATCTTGAAATTAATCCGAGAGGACTAATATCTAATCATATGTGGTAGATGGACATCACACATTTGCCAGAATTTGGAAAATTAAAATATTTGCATGTTATGGTTGATACTTCTTCCGGATATTTAATGGGCTCCCTTCATACCAGAGAAAAAACTAAAGATATTATTTCTCATTGTTTACAAAATTTTGCCACTGTGGGCATTCCAAAACAGTTAAAAACAGATAATGGCCCTGGCTATACTTCTACTTCTTTCAAGCAATTTTGCTCATCATTTGGCATTACTCACATAACAGGAATCCCGTATAATCCACAGGGACAAGGCATAGTTGAAACAGCTCATCAAACTATTAAAATGTACTTATTAAAACAAAAAGAGGGAATAGGGAAGGGATATAAATCCCCCAAAGATAAACTTAACATAACCCTTTTTACGTTAAACTTTTTAAATTTGGATTCATCAGGACTTAGTTTGCAGAAAAGCACATGTGTCCAAAAAACTGTACATAAGCCAAAGGTACTTTGGAAGGATATTCTAACTGGACAATGGAAAGGTCCTGACCCAGTGATTGTCTGGAGTCAGGGGTCTGTTTGTGTGTTTCCACAGGGAGAACAGCAGCTGATTTGGATTCCAGAGAGACTAACTAAAGCGATATTTACAGACCAAAAGAAGATGATTCGGCTCAAAATCCATAACAGCTGATATCCAGAACTCCAGTTTAGTTATCCTTACATTTGCGACAACGGTTCCCCCACACCTGGAGACTAATGAATAATAAGCACCATTAAGGCCTATTTCAAATGCAAAAAACCTTGAGGTTTACTTGTGGGAATACCTTCAAACCCATATGCAAGTTACAAGAAGAATTTTTCTATTCTTTTTTTTGAGCTCATACAGATCTGGGATAATGTTTTTCTGATTAGTTTTATTTTTTAATCAACTGTGGAGTTTTTAAACATTGCAATGGAGATTTCACCTGTGAAAAGCTACAAGGCCTTTACTATTGTGTTATGTGTGCACACTTGTGTTACGTGTTGTATGTCTGTATGTGCATATGTCCATATATCAACAGCACTCATGAAAAAATGGATCCAAATATCTTTTATTCACATGATTTAAACAGTTTAATTTAAATTGGGTATTGTTTTAATATGTGAACAAAAAAAGGTTAACAAATCTGTTTACGTTCACCTTTCCTTTTCATTGTATCTAATAATTCTGTTCAGAATAATGTACTAAATTGTTCAGAAAATTGTTTTCTTAGTGCCTGCTGGAATGCTGCACAATTTTCTTTAGCCATTATTGCCAGAATTCCTACTTTAAGACAAAAATAGAAGAATTTCCAGTATTACTGAAAAACCAAAGGAGACTTTGGAATTACAGCTACCATCATCACAGCTGTTGCTGTTTCTGCTGCTGCTACTACAGGGTCTGCGACAGCTATCACACAAATTGTATAAACTGTTGTATTAATATTTACTTCAAGAAGAAATAGACATATTAATGGATTCCTCTGCTTTAAGCTGCTTGCAGAACTTACCTGGACTGTGTGTCACTTATATGCATTAAGAACTGATATAACAAATTGTAATTAGTACCAGGTGTCATCTGTGGTACAGTTTTTCCAGGGGTTTCTCATTTGGAGCATTCAATGGCTTGATATTATGGCATTTTGTATCCTCCTCCCTTCTGCTTGTGGCAGATAGTTTATGGTGTTTGTGTAAAAACCACTTTGGTCGTTATCCACAAGTATGGCTAAGTGTGTTGGGCCGGTAGTCGAAGACAGGTAAGATCCAATTACAATGGTACCAACCTAAGACAGGAGGCTGACGATTTGAGGTCAGACCATCCAATGACAGGTAAGGACCATATGTAGTATTGGAAAACCTAAAACAGGCACGGTCCCTAAGCCACATACTTGTTGTTTAATAAAACAAAAGGGAGGAGATGTTGAGGATGCAAATCAAGTCAAGATGGCGCCTGGCAGTTTGCCAGGAGGAGTGGTTTGTGAAGTAATGCCAGCGAGCCATAAAGATGATGATTCCTTATTGACTGACTGCTGTATCTAGATGATGTTAATTGAATTAAGCTGTGTGTAATTAGTTGGGTATATGCACCTCTGCTGTCCCACAGAGAAGTGGCCCCTGCTACCTTGGATGCCTGCTACTTTTGAGTTCTTGCTCAGTTCGTGCTGAATTCACTTGCAATAAAGTAGTTCCCGTTTCAACCTTCAAGTTGCTTGTCATCCCCAGTGATTTGACCCAGCCGGACTGCAGCACACCAAAAATGTTTTTTAAGTTTCAGTTGCTCAAAAAACTCACCAACAGTTGGTATTTTCTTTCCAATTCAGCCATTCTAGCATGTATGAAGAAAGTTATGTTATATTAACTTATATTTTCCTAAGGACTAGAATCTGAGCACCATTTTCACACAATGTGGCCTAAGTCTTATCTATTTATCTTTCAAGATCTGTTTTTCTTTTTTCTTAAAGGAGTTCTTTTTATATTCTTGAGACATTTATTGTTCATGTTTTTTCTCTTTAAATACTTCTATATTAATTTGGTAAAAATCATATGTATCTACTTCTACATTCATTCTCCTAAACTGACTCAATTGTTAATAATTTCTGAATCACATTGTAAAGGAGTCCTTCTACTGTACCACCCATGTCCACCTTGTGTAGCCAGTAATTTTTCTAACTTACTTTTTTCCAATTTATTTTTCTCATCTTTATTCAACTCAACTCCTTGGTTCTGAATAAAAAGTGCAGACACAAGGGAAAGTCAGTATGATTTAAGTGCAATCAGACTCTGGAAACCAAAAGACTGAATTCTCATATAAAGAGCCGTGTTTGGGGCTGGGGATGTGGCTCAAGCGGTAACGCGCTCGCCTGGCATGCGTGCGGCCCAGGTTCGATCCTCAGCACCACATACCAACAAAAATGTTGTGTCCGTCGAGAACTAAAAAATAAATATTAAAAAATTCTCTCTCTCTCTCTCCTCTTTCATTCTCTTTAAAAAAAAAAAAAAAAAAGAGCCGTGTTTGACATTGAGCAAATCAACTAACTTCTCTGGACTTCAAATTCCTCTTTTTTATAATGGAAGGGCTATAAAAAATGATCAAAATCCCCATTAACTTAAGAAGCTGTTTACTTTCAGGAGCATTAAAACTCACTTCTATTCACCATAATTAGCATGTGTGTGTATACTTTCTGCTCTTTAAAACACATCTTTTCTCCCAGTTTCTTGATCCTTTAAAATGGTGTTTCCTTATTTTGCAGAACAACGGCTTTCAATTACTGATTGAATAATTCTTTTTTTTCCTGGGTTCTTAAGAAGCCTGAAAGAGTTGCTGGTAATATTCCACCTTTCTCTCTTCAGCTATGAGTTATCATTCAGTGCATGTTAACCTAATATCCCAGGAGATTTTGTATGTCCACTAGGCCTCATCTATCTGTATGCATGTGCTGGGCATTATTTTTCCTGTCATTTTAAGAACAGTTTGCAATGGAAAATTGATAGGAATTGGCTGTCAATGATTGGTTAAAGTATTCACAGGTGTAATAATTAAGATGCATGTTCTTCATTTGCTCCCAGAATTCAGCAGCAGGATTGGGTTCCATAGTCCAACAGTATTAATTTGTTTAACAATGAATATTTATAATCGCTTCTTTTTATTCTTTCCCAATTCTCTACTCTCCTATTGGTATTTCCTAGGATCATCTCCCAAATAAACTACCTAAACTCAAATACTTGTCTCAGTGTCAACTTCTGAGGAAAATGTAAACTATTACAACAATGTCCACAGCATTTTATCACACTGACTTTCAAAAGTGAGTTTTCTTCTTCATGCTCTTATGCATAGCAAACCATTAAAACTAATATGAGGAAGATACTGGGATATTACCTAAGGGACTAAAAACTACCCACTCTATAAGGAAGAAGTCTTCCTGTGAATCCCTAAGTATTCCTCTACATAAACATGGCACTCAGTAGGAATATGAAGTTGTCCATTACACCCTGCTTTTTCACTCCTTTGGAAATACAACATTCAAGGAAAATTTAAAACATATCCTAAGCTGGGCATGGTGGCATACAGTAGTAATCCCAGTGGCTTGGAGGCTGAGGCAGGAGTATTTCGAGTTCAAAGACAGACTCAGCAAAAGCAGGTGCAAAGCAACTTGGTGAGACCCTGTCACAAAATAGGGCTGGAGATGGGGCTCAGTAGTCAAGTGTCCCTGAGTTCAATCCCCACAACTAAATAAATAAATATTTTTTTTAAAAAAAGCATATCCTAGATAACATATTGGATAACTACACAATGAATGTTGTTCATTGCTACATTGGATCTAAAATAATTCACCTTGCAAAAACATGAATTATAAGGCTTTGCTCCCTTGCCTGAAACTGAAGTATCACTGATCTCTTTTAATTTACGATTTTCAGAAATCCACTTACGTTTCCAATTTAAAGTACCATCAGAATGGATAAAATTCCATGTGCTATATTTTTAAATCATTGTAAGATACAATGATAGGATATCACTTCAGTGATGGCCCAAATTTGGTTTTAGGATCTTAAATAATCTATAAAGAAAATAAATAAAAAAATTAAAAAGGTCGTGCTAAAATACTAAGCCCATATACAACAAGGTGGCATGTTTTCTAGCAGCTTTCCTGCTACCCAAAAAGAGAAGACAAATAATTTAAATCCATTTTATTCTTTCATAGATTTTAATAATTATACATAACTTTTAACATAAAGATAGTGAAATCTCAAGGATAAGAAGGCAATATATATGGCCTCTTCTATTCATTCTTTAGGATAGACGGAAATTTCCAAAGGGTACAGTGTGTGAGATTTAACACTGGAAAAATACATATGAAACTTGTTTCACTGGCTGCACTTAGGACGAGGTACAACACAATAAATATAGAACTGCATAATCTTTTTAAAAGATTGCTGTAATTTTAACACAGCCTTACTAAAGAAATACTATCAGTGACTAATTTGGAATTCTACAACATATATGTGAAGGGACACTTACAATGAATATCTGAGCATAGTTTCTCAATCATCTTCACATTCATACATCAACATTCTTAAAAGGAGGAAGAATGCATGTTTCAAATTCAGTACAACAGAAAACATACTTGGTCAATTAGTTTCTTCATGTCATTCATTATGATCACAATCCTAGCTTGCTGGTAGATTTAACAGAAGTTTTTGAAATCCTTTTAATTTTCACTAGTCTTAGGACCTCTGGGTAGGAAGTCTCCTACATTGGAAGCAAACTGATTAAGCAGCACCATTAAGTCCACATCTCAACAAATCATTGCATAATTCTTATCTGTCAATATTCTGAAGGGTTAAAAAAAAGAGTTCTATGGAAGAATATCTTTCCTGAATAGCAGGCTACTGGAAAATATGCAATCTTCAAAGATTTACACAAAACTATACCTGAATTCACTACTGAACACATCTTTCTTTAATAGACCAAAAGAAATGCATTACCGCAAAATTAAATAACATACTGAAGCATAAAATAAATACTTTATTTGTGCTATTACACTGTGTATCAAATCATCAGATATGCTCATGTACACCCTTTCCTTTTCCCAAAAAGGAAGCAATGGTGCCACCTCTATTGGTCAGAAAGAGTAAATGGGAAACTTGCTCTCAGTGCTGTTCTGCAGCGTGCCTTAGTATACGAACAAAGAGATTTATTATTTTTAGACATATACTTAAAAGATAGGATGAAATGATCTTTTTTTTCACATGACTCAGATTCTGTTACCAGCAGATAAAAGAATTAACTTCATCCCTATTAAACAGAATGGAAACTGTCACACTACTATGGCCATAGATATTCTGAGAAACTCCAAGTCAGAAAAAAAACCCACGAAAGCAATATTCTCTACAATTGGTAAACTGGTTGTTCAAAAATTCAACAAGCAAATAAACATGCAAGCGTGTGACATGTTATTACTTTGTAAAAACATAATGTCACTCTGGCCCCAAGAATCACTACAGCTCAGCTGGTTCTTAAAGGGGCAAACAGCCTTTAACCACTACTAAGTATCTTATCTGTGGCACTTTACTTATCATCCATTGCCACATGATTCTTAAAGACTTAGGCTTCCAAGATGTTTGAGGAAAATAAGTATGTAATATAGATCAAGTTTTCGATGATTGTTTTAGTGTAATTTAATATAGTATATAATAGTCCTTGATACTGAATTTTTCCTAGCTAAATAAAGTATGGTTTAACAAGATGATGTTAGCTAAGTTTGACCACCTGTCTTTTTTTTCATGCTTTGAGAGGGTACTGATTCATATATTATGCTGAGCTCCATGAATATCTTTTTAAAAACAATGTAGTTCCCAATAGCTTCCCATAAATATTCCTGATTTATACTGGGAAAGAAATGCATAATTGGAACATTAACCATCAAAGTTTTTTAAAAGTAAAACATTTCCTGCAAAGTAGTTACTTAGTAAAAAGCTAAGCTGCAAGTGGACCACATAGATAGTAAGTCATTTCACAAAGTACCTGTCAAAAGGTTTAAAAATATGGCCTTTCATTCTAAATCTACTCAAAGAGAGTATATGCAGTGAGTCCTGTTTACAATTTAATGGAGATGAGGAATGGGCAAACCTAGTACAAGGAGGGAGTTCACCCTACATACAGGTTTACAGTAGTGTAGCCATTGTATATCATATTTATTACATTCACCACTTCAGATAAAGTATCAGGGAGGCCCTTCAAACACTGGAGGAAAGGAATGTTTTGTATAAGACCTACCAAATAAACAGCAAAACAAAAGAAAACACACATAGGCACTAGTCTCAAAGCTTCACAATAAAGAAGCAAAGGGTTTGAGATGAGAAATTCAAGAAAATATACACATATGAGCTTGCTGAGGAATAGGAGGAAAGGAATCACAATTCTAATCTTCCAAGCTTCGGAATGCATTCTGCATATCTTCAAGAAGTTGTGCATAGTCACCCTTGATCTTTGCTTCACCATCTTTCACTGGATCCTGAAAAAAGACATTAAAAATTCAATTTACCTTTGGAAAATAATTTTCAGAATGTGTGATAATTTCCTTATATTTAAAAAATTTAGATGCATATGACTGGGTGTATATACTGGAAATTAGTAAAAACAATATATTATTCAAAGTCTGATAGGATCATACTGTGATGCAGAACTGAAATATGGAAAATAAATTTTAAAATATACCATACTTAAAATCCTCATGGAAGGCAATTTAATTGAGTAAAATTTGTACAAGACTTTAAATGCCCAAAGCTCTCTGATCCAGTAATTCCACTAGTATGAAAATAAACAAAACCAAGTACATGCTTGTCCATACCAACAGCTGGAAATTTCCTAAATGCCTTGGAAAAATATTACTCTCCCAAAGCATTAAAAAAAACCTAGTGATGCTTTTGATACAATAAGCATGTAAATAGAAAAGTTTTCACCTTCAATCACTCTACCAGAAATCATTATTATAGGTTTATTTTTCATCTTTTTCCTAAGTGAATTTTTAAAGACAAAATTTAAATCAAATTATATATGAATTTTTTTATAAACTATTTTTTTCACTCTATAATGTATTTCTTCATGTTTTTGGGTATTTGGAAAAAAATTAATGCCTTCATATGTTTTATTCTATGGATATGGCATAATTGATAGAGTACTTGCCTAGCATGTATAGGACCCTGAGTTTAATCCCTGGTACTGCAAAACAAAACAAAATAAAAATCTCTGATTTTTTCCCTGGTTCACATATCTTAAAGTGGAATGAATGACAGGCCCCCAAGATTGTGAATATTAATTCTTAATATAGTGAATATTTATACATATTTATATTTTTAATCTATACTGTAAATATACATATACTCTATATGTTATGTAAAAATTTATACATTATATATACATGCTGAGAATCATTCTCAGTAGGTAATTAGTAAATATGCCTGAATGTCATGACTTAAATAAAAAATACAATTCAATTGATCAAATATTTTAAAAACAATCTTATACATTTGAGTTTCTACTGGTAATTTAACATAACTACCTATTTTTATCTTGTGGGTCATGTAAAAGTAAAAATGTGTACTACATGATATTTGGAAGAAGTAAATAGAGCAGACATCATTTCAGAAGAACATGGGAGTTAGATGTTAATAAGCACTTGAAGTAAGATAATTGCTGCTCGACAATGAATTTAGCTCTAAATTGCCTGGCAGCTAAGACAAAAGAGAAATAGTCAGCATTTATTTCAGACGTGAAATACTATAATTTTTTATCACTGGAATTCCTACTTGAATATCACCTCAAGACCTGTTCTGGTTATATACATCCTGAGCATTTATGAAAATGATAAAAGCAAGTTTCATACCCCAGGTTTGGGACTCAAACTGTTAGAGAAAAAAAAAAAATCCTACTAAAAAAGTTACAGCAGAACCAAAACATACCTTGAATTTCATGGAGGAAAGTTTATAGAGGATCTCCCCCATGTGCTCACGGATAATCGACCATGTGATTTTATTGTCACTCTGGGCAGTGGTTTCAACAGCTCTACGGGCCATATCATAAAATGCAATCATGTTGGACAGCATCCCTACTGTCTTGTAGAATGGGCAGAACCTAGGGTAAATAAAGGTCAAAAGAATTAACAAAAACAAATTCCAAAGTGGGTTCATACTTTCAGTATATAAAACTTTAACTATAAATTACCAGGGAATCAGCTTCTTTATTTAAGTATGCAAACTGCTTATATTTATTAGACGATACATAAGAAAAGAAGAACAATACAAAAGACCAATAATTATTTAAGGAGAATTTTTGGGCAAAGACACCTCAGTACTGGTATGGATGGATATGGAGATATCTATTTTATTTGTTTTAAGGGTGATGTTTATTTTTGTCTGTAAATTCATCAAATAGGAGGGACAATGAAATACTATTGCTACAATATAATGCCCCTCCCTGGATTTGCAGTATTTGTAAGATTTGTAGGTAGGTAAGTAACTCAAATGGAAAATAACTGAGTTGTAAAGACTCCTTTGTGATATTAGTTAAGGTTTAATGAATAATAGGAAGGGGGGAACTGCAAATTGCTGTGAGTTAATAATAGTAGCCTCTTTCTCTTTAAATGTGTTCATTTTCATTTACTCATATACCTTTTTGTAACAAAGAAATAGAGACTGTACGTACACATGAGTAAATATCAATTCAATCACATTTGTCCTTATCAGTCTTCTAACACATTCCTAGACATCTGCATACATAATTTCATGCATAGTCCTATCACACCTTTTCCAAAGATTTTTCCCTAGTTGAGTTATCTTTGTATAGGCAGTTTGGTTCCTAGAGCTTCTTAAGTTCCCGATTTAACAGATTTCGAAGGCTTACTGACATACTGGCATATTTTCTGCTTGCTCTATGGTCTGATTAATCCTATTTGCTTAGTTCTCTGGTTCTTATGTGGAACCAAATATGATTTGAGGGAGAAAAGCTAGCCTGGGAGAAAAGGGCTCAAATCCTCACAGTTTAAAATAAATAGGAACTTTCAACATGCCACAGGAGTGGCAGAGAGAATAGTAAAAAAAAGCAAGCACTGGGCAGGAGTGAAGGGGCTGGGACTGGCAGCAACAAAGGCTTTGGTGGAAGGAAAAAGATACAGGACTCTTGACAAATAAGGCAGGAAAGAATAACATAATTATTTAAGCAAAGAGTACAAGAGACATGGGCAATAAAAGGAATTAGCAAAGATAGTTTCTAAAGCAGGTAATGATCCCCAGGCTCTGCACACTAAGCCATAATTTAGTCTAATTATAGATGGTTGTATGAGTGAAAATACTGTCATAATTTCACAAATGAGTAAATTGAGAAAAGGTGATGATTTCAACCATTAGATGTCTGCTATGAATAAACAAAATAAACCAATATATTGAGTCAGCGTTTAGCTGTGTGAGGAAAAAAAGGTTTTAATGTGTAGGTAGCTCCTTGCCCAAACACAACAGAAAATCCTCAAATAAGGAAAAAAAAATCAGAAGGGGAGGTGAAGGGGAAGTACTGGGCAATAAAATCGACAAAATTATGTCTGTGCATTCACAAATATATCACAATGAATCCTATTATTTTGTATAATTATAATGCCTCAATTAAAAAAAACGAAAAGAAAAATCTGTATAGCCTACCTGTCATAAGGTGTATATCCATTTTGTTGTAGGAAGTCATCTTTGATAAGCTTTGCAACCTCCAAAGTGATTTTATCAGTTTCTGCTAAAGAGGCCTAGAAGAGAAAAAAAAAATACATTTTTAGAAATTTTGTTCCATCATGTGGGTACCAATGGTGATAATCAGTTAAGCAAGCAGAAATAATATAATCAACACATTATATTTAACCAAAAATTTGATTTTCCTGGTACTAGGAATCAAACTGAGGGGTGCTCTACCACTGAGCTACATCCCCAGCCCTTTCTTACTTTTTGAGAAAAGGTCTTGCTAAGTTGCCAAGGCTGGTCTTTAATCTGTAATCTTCCTGCCTCAGACTCCCGAGTTGCTGGGATTACAGGAATGTACTAATAAATTTGCTTTATGACTGCTTTTGATTGTTCTTGTTTGTGGTTAAAAAGTATATAACATAAAATTTGCCATCTTAACTATTTTTAATAAAGAGTTCAGTTCAGAGGGGTGTGAAGCCGATTTTCAGAAGTTTTCTATCTTGCAAATCTGAAATCATATGTCCGTAAATAGTAAGCCCCTCTTCTTCCCTCCTCCAAGATACTGATAACCACCATTCTATTTTATGTTTCTATGAACTTGACTACTTTATTGTAAGAATATCTTTCATAGTACATTATAGTTATACATAAAACTGGGGTTCATTTTGATGTAATCATACATGCACAGAATATCATTTGCTCCATTTCAGTTCCTAATACATCCTCTTTCCCTCTTCTCCTCCCTTCTCCTGTTCCCCAACCTTTACTCAAGTAGTCTTCCTTTCATTATTTATTTTTTAAATGTTTTTATTAGTGCATTATAGTTACACATAATATTGGGATTCATTTTGACATAATAATACATGTTCCATTTTAGTCTCTAGTGCGTCCTCTTTCCTTCCCCCTATCCTCCTTCTCTACTAATCTTCCCTCTATTCATTTATCCATTTATTCTTAATTGGCGCTTTATAGGTATACATAAAGAAGGAATTCACTGTGGTATATTTATATATACACACAGCAAAATTTTGTCAAGTTGATTCTGCATTTTCTCTACTTTCCTGTCTCTCCTCCCTTTCCCTATTTCCACTCCAATGATCTTTTCCCTTTATGCTTATGATACCCGCCCCCCACTTCCCCACCCCCCCTTACTTTGTTGTAATTTCTGCATATGAGAGAAAAAATTCACTGACCCTTGATTTTCTGAGTCTGGTTTATTTTACTCAGCATGATGTTATCCATGTCCACGCATTTACCAGCGTATGCCATAATTTCATTCTTCTTTATGACTGAGTGAAACTCCACTGTATATATGCCACATTTTCCTAATTCATTCATTTATTGATGGGCACCTGTGTTGATTCCATAACTTGGCTATTGTGAACTGCACTATTATAAATATTGATGTGCCTATATACTATAGTATGCTGATTAGTATGTTGATTTAGGTTTTTTTCCTGCATAAATAGCAAGGAATGGGATAGATAGGTCACATGATGGTTCCATTCCTAGTTTTTTGAAGAATCTCCATACTACTATCTGGAGTTGTTCTAGTTTGCACTCCCAACAACACTATATGAGTGCACCTTCTCGCCAGCATTATCATTATTAGGTTTGGATTGAGATGAAAATATGTGTTTCCTTTTATTTATTTAAATTTATGTGAAAAGTACATTTTGTATTAGTATTTTCATTATGTAAATCATTCTCATTTGTGCCTTAGGCACTGTTTTTTCTGGATCCATCCATGACACCACGTGCTACATAGTTTGCTGCACCTAGCTCTTATACAAACCATTCTGTGTTGTGCTTTGTTCTTTCTTTACTTTTTTTTTTTTTTTTGGTCCCCTGGAGAAGGCACCCAGATTTCCTCTAATTCCCCACCATCATTAATGTCCACTTTAGGACTCGTTTGAGAATTTCTCTAGAGGTAAATATCCAGAAGCAGAGCTACTAGGTTCCATGGCATGCAAGCAAGTCCCACTGGACTATTCTTTACAATGGTAGCACCAGATGACATGTCACAAGGAGTACACTAGTTCTTCCATTCCCACAACACTTGGCAATACCCAGTTTTTCTCAACAGAGTAATGTGATACGTCATGGTTGTTGGAGAATTTTACCAAAGGTCTGTAATCTTTTTTGGGTTTTCTCTTCCATAATCTGTCTGCTCTTTCCTTTGGTCATATTTGTTGGGGTTCTAGTCTTCTTGTTAACTTAAAGTTAATATTTTAGAAAGCCCACCAGTTTTACTTGTCAGAAACTTCCTATCCCAATCTGTCATCAGTTTGTTACCTTTATTCATGGGTAAGCCTTTGTTGAACAAAAATTCTTACTTTTATCAAAAAACCTTTGTTTTCTTTTAATGTGTTCAATGAGGTTGGTTTAAGAAGTCCTTCTCTAATCCTAGATCAAAAAGTTATCCTTAATATTTCTTTTCTATTAACCTCTTCCCTCTAATAGTTAAATTGATAATCTACCGGAAGTCTACCTTAATATGTGGAATTTAGTAGCAATCCAGTTCTATTTTCTCCAAGTAGTAGTTTTCCACTGTTCACTAAAAGAACCTATTATCCTCTCACTTGATTTGTGGAGTCGCTTCACAATATCAAGGGAACGCACATAAACAAGTCTATATCTATTCTGTCCCACCACTGTTTGTTATTTCACCAATACCATACTGTTTTTCTTTCTATGGTTTTGTATTAAACAATAGAGGGAAGTTCCTTACTTTTTATTTTTATTTTATTTTTAAGATTGTGAATCTTTGTGATAGCAAATAGATTTTGGAATGATTAGTGATTTGCTCAGAAGATTCAACTAGAAATTTGACTAGCATCACATTGAACTTACATTTTAAAGAGAAGTGGTAATTTTTTAATAAGTCATCCATCCAAAAGAGTAGACTTTTTTAGATTATTTTCTGTTTCATTTTTTAGTTTAAAGACATTTTTCCATAACAGAAATATGGATTTCTGGGCAGTGCATATACTCTATTTGTTGTTGCTATTATGAAAATCTTATTTTTAGTTTTATTTCCTAATTAATATTGCTTGTATTGAGAATTTTTATTTTTCAGTGCTTTGGATAGAACTGAGGGCCTCATGCATGCTAGGCAAGCACTCTACCACTGAACCACATTCCTAATCCTAGTGAAATTTTCTTTATTTATATTTATCTTGCATCACAACTCCTTCTTATACTCTTATTATTTCTTTTCCTCTGTTGTTATTTTTGTAGTTATATGAACATATTATCTATAAATAATGACATTTTAATCTCTTCCTTTACAACTTGTCTGATTTCTAACATTATTAATAAGGACCTCTCTATTCAATTGAACACAGTGATAACAGACATTCTTGTCTTAATACTGATTTTTTAAAAAAATAAATGCATTTGAAATCTTTCTATTCTTCATTATATCAAATATTTCCCCCACATTCAGCATGCTATTTTTATTTATTTTTTTTTTTTTGAGATGGGGTCTTGCTATGTTGCTCAGGCTGGTCTCGAATTCTGGGCTCTTTGGCCACAGCCTCCCCAGGAGCTGGTATTACAGACACATGCCATCACATTCAACTTAGTATCTTTAAAAAAAATTTTTTTTCTTTTAGTTGTAGATGGACACAATACCTTTGTTTACTTATTTTTATGTGGTGCTGAGGATCGAATCCAGCACCCCATACATGCTAGGCAAGCGCTTTACCACTAAGCTACAACCCGAGCTCCTCAGCTTAGTATCTTTTAACAAACTAAGGAAGTTTACTTCTATTCCTTCTTGCCTAAGAGGTTTCTAAAACTCATAAGAAATAAACTTCAAATATTTCTTCCATATTGATTAAGATATTCTTTTCTGTCACATTAATTATACTGGGAAATTATAATAATACTGTGTTGAATCACATTTGCATTCCTTTACTTGTTCAGGATACATTATTCTATTTTGAATAACCTACTTGGTGTAACAAATGAACATTTAATACTTTTATATCTACATTCATAAACAAAATAAACATGTAATTTTATTTTCTGTATTGCCTTTATCTGGTTTTGCAGGTCTTCTGTTTGTTGTTAATCTCAGAGAGCCACAGTACCTTATAAATAATAAATATTTAATACATGCTATACATGTTAGTTATTTAATAAAACTATCTTTATTGGGAAAAATTAGGAGGTGAATTTTTAAGGTATCATCAAAAGAACAGAATCAGATGGAGAACTCTAATAGTCCTTACCTTTTCTTTTTTGGTATTGGGGATTAAACCTAAGGACACTTAATCACTGAGCCACATCCCCAGCTCTGCCCCACTACCTGCTGCTAAATTGCTGAGGTTAGCCTTGAACTAGCAATCCTCCTGCCTCAGCCTCCTGAGTTGTTAGGATTATGGGCATCTGCCACCATGACCGGCCCTAAAAATTTATTTTTTCTTTTTGTGGTGCTAGGAATCAAACCCAGGGCCTTGTGCACATGAGGAAAGCACTCTACCAACTGAGCTATATCCTCAGTTCCTCTAACAGTCCTAACTAGTTCTGCATACTATATGAAAAGTCATTTGATTCAGCAATTTAATTAGGCTACATTTAATTAAACCATCATCATCATCACCTTCTTTTTTAGGGTAGGGTACTAGGTACCCAGGGGTACTTTACCAATACCCAGTTCTTTTTATTTTTTATTTTGAGACAGGGTCTTGCTAGTTTGCTGAGGCTGGCTTCAAATATGCAATCATCCTGCTTCAGCCTCCTGAACCAATGGGATTACAGGTATGTACCACTGCACCTGGCTCACCATCTTCTGGTGAAACATGAAGACATAAGTATAAGAATGTAAGTTACTTGTTTAAGATCCATAGTTAATTAATGGATGGACTAGAATCCAATCCTTGATTCCCAGTCCCAGTGTTCTTAAAAAATTTTATGTTAAAGACACTACCTCTATCATTTCTAGTTTGATTGGTTGATGGATACATTTCATTTCAAGAACCCAAAGAAAATCAAGTGGTGTTTTGTTTTTTTTCCTCTCTCATCTACAATAAACTCAGGACCATGCTAAGGGCTATAAAGAATAAAAATTTGGGCTGTGTTGTGGCTCAGTGGCAGAGCATTTGCCTAGCATGTGTAAGGCCCTGGGTTTGATTCTCAACACTGCATATAAACAAATAAAACAAAGGTCCACCGACAACTAAAAAAATTTAAATAAATGAATTTTAAAAAGAATAACAAATTTGCCAGGTGTGGTGGCACATTACTATAATCCAGCAGCTCTGGAGGCTGAGGCAGGAGGATCACAAATTCAAACCCAGCTTCAGCAACTCAGTGAGACCCTGTCAATAAACAGAATGTAAAAAAGGACTGGGGATGTGGTTCAGTAGTTAAGCATGCCTGGATTCAATCCTCAGTACCTCCCACCCTCAAAAAAAAAAATAGTTTTAAAAATATTTAAAACTTATTATATTTTAAAATTGAATTTAAGTTTAGGATTTATTCATCTTGCTTGGTAAGAATATACCCAAGGTTTTAACTGGCCACTGTAACAATATAACCCATGGGATTTAACAACTCACCTTTCCCACAAGCTGTACAATTTCTGCCAGGTCTTCTTCTTCCTGAAGAATTTCCTTAGCTTTGGTCCTCAGAGGAACAAACTCTGTGAAATGTTTGTCATAGTACTCGTCCAATGCACGCATGTACTTGCTGTAGCTGATGAGCCAGTTGACAGAGGGGAAATGCTTACGTTGGGCTAGTTTCTTATCTAATCCCCAAAACACCTAATAAAAAAAAAAATCATTTTCTTAAAAAGTTTTTAAGAGTACTGAAGCATATTTGTTTTTCCTAAATATGTTTAATTTACTGGACAAATTATTTAATTTTTAGTATGTGTCAAGTGTTATCAAAACAGAATAAACTTGTAGAAAATGTTCATTAAAAATGTATTCTCACTTTCAGGGTGGATAATAATACAAGTCAAATTCAAATTTTATCTAACTTTCTTTAATAATGTGAAATGTGATAGCAAAAAGGCAAAATGACACTTTTGAAGATTATTATGGTACAATATAAACATAAGAACAAGAAAAGGCTTATTGAAATGGAATGGACACTTTACTTTGATTAAAAACCTCTAAATGTTCTGATTAAATTCAGTTTCCTATCATTAAAGGGCAATGCAATAAAATTTGACACTCATGTTTCAGAGACTAAACCTTCATGAATTCCTAACTTTGTTCCACCTTCCCTCATAATTTAAACTCAAAATTTTAGCATAAGTTAAAGACTTTTAAAAATGTAAACTTAGCCTCTGCTATTTCTTCTGTTACTGTCAGAAACACAGGTAAGCATTCTGTTTTTCCTACATGAATTATACATACATACTTACTTATGATTCATTCCTTCATATAAACTTTTTTTTTTTTTTAACTATAGCTCTGAATCATACATCTTTTTTCTGGGTACTGGAGATTGAACTCAGAGGCATCAGGGGCACTCAACCACTGAGCCATATCCCCAGACCTATTTTGTGTTTCATTTAGAGACAGGGTCTCTCACTGAGTTGCTTAGCACCTTGCTTTTGCTAAGACTGTTTTTTTTTTTTAATTTTTTAAAAAATATTTATCACAATACCTTTATTTCACTCATTTATTTTTTATGGGGTGCTGAGGATCGAACCCAGGGTCCCGTGCGTTCGAGACAAGAGCTCTACTGCTAAGCTACAACCCCAGCCGCGCCCCCTCCCAAGGCTGGTTTTGAACTCACAATCCTCCTTGTCACAGGGAAGCAAATGCCAAGGCATTAAGTATATTTTCTGATTTTGCTGTCATCTAGATATAGTTAACAGATGAGTGAAATGACTGGGTCACTTTTTTTTTTTTTTTTTTTTTAAGAGGAGGGGTACTGGGGATTGAACTCAGGGGCACTAGACCACTGAGCCACATCCCCAGCCCTATTTTGTATTTTATTTAGAGACAGGGTCTCACTGAGTTGCTTAGCACCTCACTTTTGCTGAGGCTGGCTTTGAACTCAATATCCTCCTGCCTCAGCCTCCTGAGCTGCTGGGATTAAAGATATGCGCCACCATGCCCAGCTACTGGCTCCCCCCATAAAAAAATGTGGATGTGCCTTCTCTACAGTTTTCCCTTGTAATTTCCAGATGATTACCAGGCGAGGTGATGGTAGAGCCACAAGATGGAACAAGCTATGGAATCCAACTATGACAGGATGATATAGAACCCCTTTTGGATAGGATCATCTACCCTTGATCATACTTTTGAGTTAAAATAAACTTCTAGGTTTTTGTCATTACACAATCATAAAGGTCCATCAACAAATGCTTATTTTAATGTGGTGCTAGGAATCAAACCCAGTGCCTCACACGTATGAGGCAAGCACTCAACTACTGAGATACAACTCCAGCCCCCATTACACAGTTTTTGACCTTTCTGTTTGGACCCTATAGTTACGGTTATCTGTGCATACTGTCCATGAATATATTAAGTTTAATATAAAACCTGGTAAAAGAGCTAAGGAAAAGCAGTATTAAAGACTCTTGGTGTTAAAGATATTTCTAAAACATACTTTACCACTGTTTTCTCTTTAGTAACTAAATTAAATTTTACATGATGACTTAAGTAGTGTTAGAACAGCTAAGAAGAACAGCACAGGAGGAAAGACTCAGAAACTAAATACACTATGGAAGGACATACCTGAACAATACCAAGAGTAGCAGATGTAACTGGATCAGAAAAATCACCACCAGGTGGAGAAACTCTAGAATAAAAAAAATAATAATAATGATATAGTCAGCAGAATGCTATAAAAAAATAACACGTGAAAGCCAAATTTTTTGAAAGTCAATTTTTAAGTAAAAGCTTATTTATTTATTTATTTTTGGTGAACCCAATATCAAAACAAACTGAACAAAAGATAAACACAAGTTCTATGACTGGGCTGTAATTCAAGCCCTAACTTTTTAACATAAATAAAATTGGAAATTTTATTAGAAATTATTTCTAATTAGAAATAAATGATCCTTGGAAAGAAAAATGTTACATAAAAATCTTAAAAGCCAGAACTACACTGCAGATAACAATGAATTATTGAACACCTTCTAGTGTGAGAAATAAGATGATCTTTTATTACAATCAATTTCATTATTCTATTCAAACAGATGAACAGGAAGAAAGGAAAAGCTGGAGAACTAAGTATGGCTTTATGTAGAAATCATAAAATCTTTACTATTTATTTATTGATTTTTGGTGTTAGGGATTGAACTCAGAAACATTTAAACACTGAGCAACATCCTTTTATTTTGAGACAGGGTCTTGCCAAGTTGCTTAGGGCCTAAGTTGCTGAGGATGGCATCAAAATTGTGATTCTCCTGCCTCATTCATCTTCCCCAGTTGCTAGGATAACAGGCATGTACCACCATGTCTGGCTTTACTTTGCTTTTACCATGATTTAATTTCACCATGTCTATAATTTTTTAAGTTATTCCTAAAATACTGTGACTCAAATACAATACATCAGTGAAGGTACAACTATAGAGTCCGAACATGTAGAGATGACCTGAACATCTTCAAAGAACTACTTTGAAGCTCTGTGGCAACGGAATGTAGCCCTGGTTAAGAATCACTGCTACCAGAGAAAGTAAAAATATATTCTCTTTTAAATCTTTTTGCTTTTGAAAAGTAAACCATTTGGGTGCTTACGCTCCTACAATGCTGACACTTCCTTCTCTTTCAGGATTTCCAAGACATTTCACTCTGCCTGCTCGCTCATAGAAAGAAGCCAGACGTGCACCAAGATATGCAGGATATCCACTATCTGAAAAATGAAAAGAAATTTTAAAAGAGGGGTTCTAAGCCAGCTCCCAAAGTCCTATCAGTCTTGCTTACATGATAAGCAACACAAAGACTTACCTGCAGGCATTTCAGCTAAGCGACCAGAGATTTCTCTAAGGGCCTCGGCCCATCTCGAGGTAGAGTCAGCCATCATACTGACATGGTAGCCCATGTCACGGAAATATTCTGATAGTGTAATGCCTAAATTGAGAGGAATATTACAAATTACAATGTTAGGATATACATTTCTGACTTTCTACCCTTAAGAAAACTTTATAGCATTAAATATATGAAGTAGACTGTTAGCTGTTCCCCCAAATCTACCCTTTCCCTTGTGGGCATGAAGGTGAAGTAAGTCACAGACTTTCCTCCATTTTTCTGAGAACACCCAGAAGTATGAAAGCTATGTGTTAAAAACTAAAAAACTCTTTTTATCTTGGACTCCAGCCTAGTTGACAAAGAGCCCCTGACTACCTGAAATAAACATCTATTACAATGAACAATTAAATGTTTGGTAATATTTGATAGCATAGTCTATCCTATCCCAACATAATACACATTTTAAAAAACAAGAAGATTTTTTCCCCTATTCTGTGTTGAAACAATTAAGTCTGAATTAATTTCCAAACGTAGTTTGTCTAATCTAGATATCACATACACATATGGATACTTAAAACTCAACTAATTAGCTTTTATGGTTATTTTTTAAAAGTAACAAATGTTGTTAATACAAGAAATATTTCAATTTTCAATCCTTCTTGTATGTAGATCAGGTCCTGTCTTGTAAAGTCACACAAGAAGCTAATATATACAAAGAAGTCTCAGGTTCTGATTCCTGTGCTGCCGTTAATCTTAGTCTAGGAACTCAGGATGAGTTTTCTAGTTGTCAAAAGCTTTATCTGCGTTGTAAGCCTCAGATGAATTCTTGGTGCATGAAAAATAATTACCAACCAAAAGGAAAATGGACAGAAGACAGCTTTTAAGGGTTAATACACACAAAAAGATGCTAGTTCACTGTTAAGAAATATAAATAGGATAGATATCTAATAAAGTAAGAATATTTAAAATGTTAGTTAATCAGTCTAGGTGCTGGTATGTGCTGGGGTATTCACTGTAATATTACTTTAATTTTCTATTGTTTGATAAGCATATAAGAAAGTGTTTAAAAATACTAGCATTGGTGTAGAGGTGGGTAAACAGAAATTTGTCTATAGTTATTACGTTTTTTTTTTTTTGCAATGACATACCTTCACATTCATTTCATCTTTTTCTTTACAACATCTTTATAATCTGAAAATGTATATTTCCTTTACATTTTTCATTTGGATATAGTTATTCCTTCTGAATGATTAACATAATTTAAACTCTATATTAAGCGTTCTACTCTCAAGAATTTTAATTCTAAGAAATTACTCTTAGAAATTGTGAACAAAGAAATAAGCACACAAAACATACTGCCCCTGCCAAAAAATCCAACTGACCAACCAAACAACAACAAAAACAAACTCAGTATAAAACACATGCATAAGGATGGCTTAGTGATGCATTGTTTGTGATAGTAATCAATCCAACTGTCCAATAAACAGATGTTTATTCATTAGATTATGCTATCAAAGGGGCATGCAGCCTGTAATGGTGCATGCCTGTAATCCCAGCGGTGCTGAAGGATAAGGCAGGAAGATCACAAGTTCAAAGCTGGCCTCATCAACTCAGTGAGGTCTTAAGCAACTTAGTGAGACCCTGTCTGTAAATAAAATACAAAAAAGGGCTGGAGATGTGGCTCTGTGATGGAGCGCTCTGGGTTTAATCCTCGGTATCAAAAAAAAAAAAAAAAAAAAGGTAGAAAGAAAGAAAAAGGGGGGTGGGGGGACATGAAGCCACATAAAAAATGAGGTAGATTTTCCATATTAAAATGGTAGATGTTATGGTTTGGATGTGAGGTGTCCCCCCAATGGGTTATGACAGCCTTAACTGAATCAGTAAACTAATGCCCTGATAGGAATTAACAGAGTGGTAGGGTGTGGCTAGAGGAGGTAGGTCACTGGGGGCATGCCTTTGGGGTATATATTTTGTATCTAGCATGTGGAGTCTTTCTTTCTGCTTCCTGATCATCAACTGAGCCACTTCCCTCCACTACACTCTTCTACCATGATGTTCTGCCTCTCACCTGGATCCCTGAAGAATGCAGGCAGCTATCTATGGACTGAAACCATGAGCCTACAAATGATCTTTTCCTCTTCTAAAATTGTTCTTGTCAGGTCAAGTCACAACAGCAAAAAAGCTGACTAAAATAGTAGATCAGGTCCTGTCTTGTAAATTCACACAAGAAGCTAATATATACAAAGAAGTCTCAGGTTCTGATTCCTGTGCTGCCATTAACCTTAGTTGTCTAGGAACTCAGGCTGAGTTTCCTAGTTGTCAAAAGCTTTATCTGAGTTGTAAGCCTCAGATGAATTCTCTACCTTCTCATAAAAGTTAACTACCAAACAAGAACAAGAAACATATAAATTCAATTATCAAAAGGTAAGAGACACATTTAGCACTATAACAAAATAATGAGGAAAGCCACTTGAATGAGTGAAAATCAAACTAAAGTGTGTGGAAACACCAAGAATTCATCTGAGGCAACACAACTCAGATAAAATTTCTAAAAATAAGGAGACACATTCTGAGGAACAAAACCAAAAATCCTTTGTTTGAATCACTTCAAAGGACTACATAATTAGTGGCAGGAGTTCCCTGGATCCAGAATGACATCAAGGAGAAGCAGGGAGATAGATGTGAACAAAATACATGTAGGAACTTCCTATTTTCACTACATAAAAAGTGTGAGAGGCAGGGTAGAAAAGAAAGAATTTGCCTTACAGCTGCTGACTTCTGTCGGCAGGACAAGTAAAAAGTAAAATAATTTAGTTACACAACTGCACCCTGCCACAAACTGTAACCATGAAGAATTCCAGTTACTCTGGACCACAGTCATAGCCAAACCCTGCTATCTCCTACACAGAGATGAATAATAGTGACAATAAATATAAGCACAGGATATCTAAACAAAGATGAAATTTGAAAAAAGATAGAAGGGGATATAATATTGGCAAAAGAACCTGACAAGGAACAGATGAAAACTACAACCGAGTTGAACCATAATAATGCATCCTACCACAAAATAAAATCTCAAGGATTATCTAGCAAGACAAAAAAAAAAAAAAAAAGAGAGAGATATTTCAAGAGCTGGCAGAACTCAACAAAGAACTGGTAGGAAAGATAAAACTATTTTAGAAATAAAGGTTTCATTAGAAGCAACACAAAGAATAAATGTCATTTATTCTGTGTACAGACAAAAGGTTAAAAAGAAGGGACTGGAGAAGAAATGATAACATACGGAAGAGAGATAAGATATATTAATAGATTGAACAGTTGTACCATGTCTCAGAAAAATTAATCAAAGATATCAATATGAGACTTGAAATTTAAAGAGAAATTCCTTTGGGCAAATAGAAAAACCAACTCTAAAAGAAAAAAAAAAAAGTCAGTCTCAGACATTTCTCCAATATTTAATGCTAGAATAAGAGTTCTCAAGGGAATAATATTGAAGCAAGACTTTTATACTAAGCCAAACTATGGTTAAAGTTGAACAGGCATCAATTCAATTCCATATATCATATCCATTTAATCTATAAAAAAAATTTTACTCTAGTAAACCTAGTAGATCATAACATTTATGAAACTCATATACATTAATGTTTTGTCTGTTTTATCTTCCTCCCAATAAGGGAAAACCACCAGACTAGAATTAATAATTGAACCAAAAATTTTATATTCAAATTACTATTAAAGCTTAAAGGCAACAGGAAAAATAAAACAAAAAAAAAAACTTAGGAAGAAACAAGAATTCAGGAAATACAGTTTCCATAAGCCTGTCTTGAAGAAACTTCCAGGCAAATTTTAGCCAAACAAGAAATAAACAGACAAACTATAGCCAAAGGACTGCTAGTGAGCATTAACTCCATTTTGCTGCAGGTCTAAAGCTAAATTTAATTAAATACTGGACTTACTGTTAGAAAAACAGAATACAAATTAAATGAGTTCTGAAAAACAGAAATAAAAACACTAAAAGTTGAGATTGAAGTGGGAGTAAAGATGGAAGGTAATATATAAACACACCAATTTTCTTATCTTTTATATCACTAGTCAAAATATAATAATTTAAAGCTGATAATCTAAGCATATTTAAAGACAGATCAATGGGAAAAGGTATAAATATATCATTTCATGGTTATTAAAAATACTGGAGCAGTTCTATAAATATCTTCTGTTTATTTACTTTCAAGTATAAAAAGGAAAATATCTTTTTAAAGTTAGGATGTAACTATATAAAAGTATCATAGAATGAAAGAAAAGTTCTCTGCAAAAGGAAAATCTTGGTGCTAGCTTTAAGTTTAAGAACAGGTATTAATTGCTTTATGACAATCTGTAACTCACCAGTATAAATAGAGGCTTCTCTAGCAGCAACAGGCATATTGGAGGTATTGGCTACTAAAGCTGTCCTCTTCATGATTGACTCTACCTTACCATCAACTTCCATAGTGAGCTAGAGGTAAAAAAAAAAAAAAAAAAAAAAAAATCCATAGGTACTCCTGAGTTCTAAATGTAACATTTTGGTTCCTCAACCCTATCTTTCATAACTTGTCCATGTTTAATTCCTCTAACCCGTATTTCCCAAATAATATTCCCTATTACTCTAACTGCTCTTTCCTGTACCATGGTGCTATGCTATGAAGATAGATATTATTTCCATTTCATAAATGAAATCTATTATTTTATGAAAAGAAAATATTTCTATAATAGAAACTAGTAGATCACAAAACCTATGTAAAGTTCACATACATAAATATTTTTGTCTGTTTTATCTTTCACCTCCATACCAAAAAGAGAAACTTTCAAGAGTCTGACTGAAAAATTTAAATTTCTTTCCTTCAATATAAAATCATAGATATTTCTTTAAAATTTCTAAAAATATCCTTGACAAAGAAGAGCATTACTCCAGACCTAATATTAAGCTTTATTAACTGCCATGAAAGTTGATATGTGGTATTTTCTCTAGAATAGTATTTGAAGTTTTCCACATACAGACCTCTGGGAAGTCCCGGAGGACTTCAGACATCTCGTTTCCTCTTTCACCACATCCTACATAAATGATCACATCACTATTGGAATACTTGGAGAGAGACTGTGATATCACTGTCTTTCCACAGCCAAAAGCTCCAGGGATAGCAGTAGTTCCACCTTGTACACACCTAACAAAGAAATAAAAAGAAAAAAATTAATGGAATGCTTTGCTTGCTAATAAATACTATTAAATATTTAAAAGTAGGTAAGTGAAACAAATATAAGGAAAGAAAACGCTCTGAAATATTCTATAAACACACGTATAAGATATACACACATAAATATAGTAATTGTTCCCCTTTTTTATATCTTTAATAATATCTTTTAATCATTATTCATCTCTATCATCTTTACTCGCAGAACAGGGCAAGTATATTTCATAAGGCACCTGGGGAAGAGGAGTGTGAAAATACAATAAGATGGTGCTAATATTCTGAATGCTTATATAAATTAGTTTATGACAATACAGGACAATACAAGACAATACAGGAGGATAGGCATGGTGGCGCTCATCTATAATCCCAGCTACTCAGAAGGCTGAAGCAGGAGGATCACTAGTTCTAGGCCAGCCTCAACAACTTAGTAAGACCTTGTTTCAAAATAAACAATAAAAAGGACTAGGGATGTAGTAGCTCAATACCTAATACTCCTGGGGTAGGGGGGAAACAGTACAGGAATTAAAAATAAAAAATACAAACAACTATAAAGTTCAATGAACAAAGTTTTGTTAAAGTATTAAGTTAATCCTCTATTTACTGAGCACTGTTTTCTAGGTACTATTTATTGAGCACTGTTTTCTAGGTACTAAAAACTGTGCTTGGAGATGCTGGAAAGACAACAAACAGCCAATAAAATAGTGATATTCTTGTATTCACAAAGCTCAGATTCCAGTGGGATAAACTAACTGGTGAATCAGCTGGTGATTATGATACCATTTAGCTGCCAAACTCTCCATAAAAAGTGGCAACAGAAAGTGGATGCCACTCTTTGTGTGTGTGAGGGAAGGGTGTGATCAGAAAAAACAGGATATAATTCTAAAGGAAAAGTCTTTGTAATATTATTTTTATCTTAAAAATCCATAGAACCATTGCATCCTTAATTATGAAAACAGATTTTTTTCCCAATATAAAACTAATATGCATCAAAATTGTTTTCCTCCAAACCTTTTAGGTATTTGATAGACTAAGGCATGTCACATTTCTCTGCATACTTCTCTCATAATGGCTCTCCATACTTCTGCCAAATCAATTTAACCTGGAGTGGGGATGGGACTGGGTATACCCAATTTGGAAATTTATCAATCCAATGTGAAAACTTTGACACTGGTTTGGAGCAGGAGGATCTGAAAGTAGGTAAGACTTGAAGGAAATGGAAGTCAGCCAGATGAAAGGAAATACCAATCGAAGCAGAGGGAACAGCATGCCCAAAGGTCCAGGGGCAGGAGAGACCATTGCTTGAGGAATTAAAAGTCTTTCCAATATTTCTAGAAGATGGTCTTTAAGGAAATAGTTGGGCAGATGAGTGGCTGAGTCAATGCTGGAAAGTAGGCATAGCCAGATGATTGGTGACTTTGTAAGAAATTCATGATATGTATTATTTTTTAAGAGCAATGAAAAATACATTAAGAGTTTTAATTAAAAGAGTGCACGATCAGATATGTTTTAGATGGACCACTACGTCATATGGAAAACCACCTAGAAAGAAAGCAAAACTGAGGACAGCAAGTCTGATTATATGTAATCATTGCAGGAATTAGGCTTTAACTACAGAAATGGAATAAGAATTAAAAACACAGATAAAAATATTTAGAAAACAGAATAAAAGCATTTGCTGAACTAGATATGGGAAGATAAGATCAGTCCTTGAGAAGTCACAGAAATGACATCTGTGAAGAAGCAACAAAGAAAAGGAACAAGTTTCAAAGAAGGGGTGGTGATTAAGGTGGATTCAGTTTTGAATATGCTGATACTGAGGCACTTGTAGGATACTCAAAAGGTATTATCAGAAGTAGATATATAAATCTGGAAGTCAGGAAAGGTCTGGGATAAAGATACAGAAAAGAGTCATCACACATGGATGAATATTTAAATCAGGAGAGTTTATAAAAGTCATCCCAAGAGACAGAGTAAGGACAAAGAAGCTTTAGAAAAGCAAAAATCCTAAAGAGCACCAAAACTTAAGGGGAGAAGTTTACAACAGAATAAGAACTTGTACACAGAAATATTAGGAAGAACAAAAAAAGAGGGTGTTTCAAGGAAAGAGTAACATCAATATTCAAAGCTGTAGGGATTAAGAAAATATATTTCTTGATCAAGAATGGGAGTGACTGATGACAGCAGTGAGGGTAGTTCAAGGGACTCATATAAAAAAGGGCAGAGTACAGTGAGAGTGGGAAAAGCAGAGACAACTTTCTTACTCTTTCAAAATGTTTGTCAATGAAGATGAGGAGAAAAGTAGTGACAAGTTGGAAAGAAACAGAGGGTAGAAGATAGACTTTTATCATTAGAGAGGAGAGAAAGGGAAGATGACTCTGATCTTTGAGGAGACATGACAGGAGATAAGCTCCAGAAAAAGAAAAGTAGAGCTGGGCACAGTGGTGCACGCCCCTAATCCCAATGACCCAGGAGACTGATGCAGGAGGATCAAGAGTTCAAAGCCAGCCTCAGCAAAAGTGAGGTGCTAAGCAATTCAGTGAGACCCTGTCTCTAAATGAAATACAAAATAGGCCTGAGTATGTGGCTCAGTGGTCAACTGCCTCTAAGGGGTTCCAAAACTCATGCTTTCTAATTTCTCTGTGAAAGATCCAGAATGATCATTTATAAAGAAAGAAGAAAGAAGGGTGGAATTAAAGATCTGAGGCAAGTGGAATAGTTTGAAATAGCTGCTGAGAAGTATAACTAGTGAAATGCAGAAGGATTGCTACCCAATAGTACAGTTAGATACCTATGAGTAGAGTTAAGAAAAGGAGCTAGCTAGATTGATTTTTCTAGGTGGTATGTTAAAATACAGAGGAACAACAAGATTTATTACATTAGTAACAAAGAGCCATAAGAATGAAAGACTATTAAGTCTAGTCTAGGCTGAATAGTGAAAGGTATGGAAATAGGTAGTGACTAATAAGAAAAAAGTGTCAAAGGATGAAGATTTTTAATTTTTTTTAGTTATACATAACACTAGGATTGATTTTGACATAATTATAAAACATGGAATATATTTGCTCTAATTCAGTCCCTAGTTCTCACTATCCTCTTTCCTCCCCGTTTCCTTCCCTCTATTCTACTGATCTTTCTGATATTTACTTCCTTTTTTTTTTTTAAGTTAATGTCTTGTGGACATACATGATGGTGAGATTCACAGCAGTATATTCATATATGTACAGGGGCAAGTTAGGTCAGATTCATTCTACTGTTCTTCCCCTATCCCATCTCTTCTTCCTTCCTCTCCATGCCCTTCATCTAATCCATCTGTCTCTCTTCTATTCTGATGGAATCCCCACTTCCCTTTCTTTCTCTCCCTACTCCTTCCCCCACTTATTCTGGGCCAGCTTCCACAAAGCAGAAAACATTTGACCTTCAGCTTTCTGAATTTGGCTTATTTCACTTAGCATAATAGTCTCCCACTTAGAATGGAGCTCTCAAAGAAATAATAATAGCAAGAGCAACTCAAAAATTAAGAAAATTCCTTAAGATTGCACAGGAGGGACAGCCTGAAGCAGTGGCACATGCCTGTAATCTCAGCAACTCAAGAGAGTGAGGTAGGAGAATTGCAAATTCAAAGCCAGACGCAGTAACAGCAAGCCCTAAGCAACTTAGGGAGACCTTGTCTCAAAAATAATAGATAAAAAGGGCTGAGGATGTAGCTCAGTGATTAAGCACCCCTGTGTTCAATCCCCAAAACCAAAAAAAAAAAAAAAAAAAAGTGCATGGGAGGGTGGGAATGAGCTCAGTGGTAGAGGGCACAAAGTCCAAAGTTCAATCCCCAGCACCACACACACAAAAAAGTGCACTGGTTTAGTCAGAGGTTGAGGAGCTCCTGCCTTGCAGTTTCAGTCTTTTGTGTGACTTAAATGATAGTCATTTGTTGAAATAAAGCAGGATATGATAAAGACTAAAATTTACAAATAAAGGAAAAGATTTTTTAAGAAAAGAAAATAGTAAGAGCAGACTACAAATTAAGAAATAATGCTGGCAGCATAAAGAGCCTAGCTGACTTTAGAAATCATTAACGAACAGTAACACCAGTCTACTAATTCTAAGATAACTTAAGAGCAATACATTGTTTTGGCACAGATATTCTTATGGAAATTTTAGTTTTTCAGAACATTTTAGAAATAAACAATCCTGTTTGCCTCCATGGGGGAAAAACTTATTTTTAATGGTTTGACTCTATAAACATGAACCATATTACTCTGGATATTATTATGGTTTCAAGCACATAACACCTTTATTTACAAAGATAATGAAAAGATAGGCACATATAATAACTCTGAGAGAAAATTGTAGGACAAATCCCAAACTTACGGAAAAAGGGCATCAAGGACTCTCTGGCCAGTCAGCAAAGGATGATTGGCTGGCAGCTTCTCAGTGACAGGACGAACTTGACGAACAGGCCATACCTGGACCATGTTGAACTTCTCCTTTATACCTTCAAATTCAAGCTCCAAGACAACATCCTATAAAAATACAGCATGGTTTTAAGTGCAGTCAAATTTGTAAATGTTTCTTCCTCCAAAATTTAAGTAATCCCCAATTTCTCTTGGGAATAGGAAGGTGGTAGATGGAAGTGAGAATCGAGATTGATATTTTTTTTCTTTTTCTTTCTTTCTTTCTTTTTTTGGTGCTGGGGATCAAACCCAGGGCCTTGTGCATGCAAGGCAAGTACTCTACCAACTGAGCTATATCCCTAGACTATTTACAGCATCAAAATGGAGCAACTATAATATATAAATAAGGCTGCTCCGTGGGATAAAGTTTAAGTGATACTTACAGAGGTATCATAATTCCCAGGTGGGGCAATATAAGTGACAGTTCCTCGGTTTCGTGGGGGTAACATGATTTTGTGTTTGATGAGTGAGTTCTCATTGACAATTGCATAAATATCTCCACCAGTGATATGGCTACCAACCTAGAGAAAAATGCATTTAACATTTAGTGTTCAAATAAACAAACAGAATCACTTCTGATGCTATAAAAACAATTTGCTTCACTTATCAATATCAATCCTACAATGCATTTAAGGAAAAATTTAAACTATGCTCATGTAGTCTATTTTTATTTGGACTAAGAGTACAAAATAGTTCACTAAACATTCATTTCACATTCTTTCACCAACTTTAGAAATTCTTGGTTACGTAGACATACCCGTAGGTTTTTGCATGGTGTAAAATCCCATTTAACATCTCTGCTAAGAGCAGACACATTTACTCCTCTGGGGATGTAGATACTTTGGGTCTGACTGCTGATATCTGACAAAGGTCTTTGAATACCATCAAAAATGGCTCCCATAATGCCAGGACCAAGCTCAACGGAGAGAGGTTTTCCAGTTCGGAGTACAGGGTCTCCAACAGATACACCAGCTAGAAATAGTGGTTGAGGAAAACTCACAATAAAAGTTTAAAGATATGACCAATAAGAATTATCACAGTTTAAAAGTAGAGGTTCCCTAACTTTCTCAATTCACAGCATCCTTAGTATTTCAATAATAGTTCACAGTGTTCCAGGACAAAAAAATTATAATTTCAATTAATAAATAGTTACGTTTAAACAATTTAACAAATACATAAATATGTGAACAACTGAGTAGCAATGAAAGAATAATATGCATCAGTTGAAAGAAAAAAAGAGTATAAATTTCAGCCCTAAATAACCATAATTCTTACGAACAGGATGTATATGCCTATTTTCAAACTTTGCGATCACAATGGATATCCATATTCCATACTGACTTTTACCTACTTGCTTTTTAGCTTAGCAACCACCAAACACTCAGCTTTGCAAAGATATGACACCACCAACAAGAATGTAATGCAGCAAAATAATAAAAATGTTTATTATCTCAAGCTACTAGTTCATGTAGTATCTGACAAGATATCTAATATTTCTTTGTTAACCTCAAAAATTTTAAGTATTCTGGGCATCACATGAGTTTACTGCAGCTGCCCAGTGTCTTTGCAGTTTGGGAACCACAGGGCTAAAACTAAGAGACAAGCCTCTCATTAATTCATCATTTCAAACACACCACTATAGAACAGTAGTCTCCCTAAAAGATAATAGTACCTGGACAAAAACATAATGAACTAAGGAAGTGACTTTGAAAGGAAAAGTGTAAAATCTGTAAATAAGCACAATAAATTCACCTTGTTCTCTAGTATTTGTTCATAAGAGTAAAATCAGTACCACTTTTCACTGAAAGCAATTTAGCAATATCTATTGAAATTAAAAATGGTTAAATCTTTTTTTAAAAAATAGTTAAATCTTAACCTAGGAGCCAACTTCTGTGAATTCATACCATGGTTACACTGTAGCACTGTTGATAAAAGCAAAAGATTAGAAACAATCAAATTTTCTGTCATTAAGAAATCAATTAATAAACTGTGATACGCCCATATGATGGAATTATATGTAACTAGAAGAAAAGGATAGGAGCATGTATGAATCTCTCTAGAAAGCTCTCCAAAATAAACATTTTTATTCTCAGTATCTTATTATGAAATTTTTAAAACCTAAACAAAGCTGAAAGAATTTTTCAGTAAACTCCCTCTAACATCTAGATTTTACCAATATTTTATTTTATTTAATACATTATTCATGCACATCTTCTGTAACGCACATATTTTTAAGTGAAAAAAGTCGGATACAGAATAGTGCACATAAAATGCCATCTTGTGGGGGAAGAAGAAAGGAAAATATGTATTTGCTTAGTTGTGCAATTAAGAAACTAGAAGGATATATAATAAAAGGAGTCAATTAAAGTGGTTGTGGGTTTTGAAAACTGACAAGGTACAGGATAACAAAATTAGGAAAGGTTGCCACTGTATTTATTTTCATTTATTTTAAATGTTTAAGTCATGTAAAATATTAAATAGGGCTGGGGTATAACTCAATGGTAGAGTTTGTGCTTAGCATGGAGAGGCCCTGTTCAATGTCCAGAAGGTCCCCTCAAATGATTAAATAAACATAAAGGTAGCAATAGGAAAAAAAATTTTTGTTTAGATTTATTTTTTCAGATGATTTTGTTTTAAATTAGCACCCAGTATTTGAACAAGAAAACCAGTTACCAGCAAGTATGAATTTTAGAATGGTCAAAAAAGTAGCATAAAATAAAACTTGATTAAATACCCAAATAATTAATGCTGATTTAAACAAAGATATATATGAATGCCCCCAAAGGTCCTCTTCACGAGACTCAAGTCTTAAACTCTTCATTTTTCAAAGAAAATTGTTTAAAAGCCAGTATATTAATAACCAAACAATAAGGATTTCCTAGTGCTAAAGGTGTAATGGAACGTGTCACCTAGTGCTATTCATCAGAATGAAGACAGACTGGTAACTGATTTAACTATAGCTTTATTATTTTAAACAGAAATTATGGCTAGAGAATTTTAACCACACAAATCAATACTGTTATTCCATTTATGCCTTATGTGTCCTTCTGAAAAAATTCCAATTGCATACCCGTGAAGTCTGTGAACTCCTGAAACATCAAGAGCAACGAAAATTCAAAACATTAATACTAATTCCTTAAAATAACAATACTGATTCCTAGCACCTTTTCTCCTTTTTTCAATATACTCCTATATCAGAAGCATATATACGTATGTATGCATGTATATATAAATATGTGTATATGTGTATGTATGTGTATGTATATATATCCAGACTCTTTATGACAGCTATTTTTCCTGCTTCTAATATGACTAGTAGTTGCTGCTTTTACCTTTGGCTTAAATACTTGAATTTAAATACACAGAAAGTGGCCGGAAATTGAATTAAAAAGGATACAAGTTTCTTCATACACCTGAATAGTAGCCATGTCACCTTCCAATCGAATAATCTCTCCAACCAACTCACTGTGACCCACTCTTACCAGCTCATACATGGCTGCACCTGCCATGTCACAGGCTGTAACCACTGAAGAGAAAAAAGACTGTTTAGATGATTTAAGACTTTGGTGCTCTGTAAATACAATAACATGACTTTCTAATGCATTCAAAACAAAGATAAAACTCCCATTACGGAACACACTCGTAGTTTCACATAAAGATGTATGTTTAGTACATGTCATAAAGAGGTAAACAAAATAAATTAGGCTAAAGTTTATTAATTTATACACTATACATGAAAACTATTTTCAAATGTCTGACATCTATTAGGCAAATTCTTTCCTGGTTATCCTGAGGCATATTCTGATGAACTCAGGTTACTATAAAACATGTAATAATGGATTTTCAAACATTAAAAAAATTAAAATTGGAATAAAACCTTTAGAATGCCACAACTGTGGGAGGTCAACCTTAAGGGTGACTGAGTTACACTCCCCAGCTGGGTGCTGAGGCGCTCAGTCACAGAAATGGGTGTGTCTTGCTACAGCCCCATGGGTGAAGCTATGCTCACCTGTTCCTTTGTAATATAACCCCTTACCCTGTTTAGGATAGAATCTTCCATGGAAGTGCCTTGTGTGTGTCTCCTTCTCTTACTGTACCCTTGGGTGTGACCTACCCAGGTGTCAGTCAACCTGCTGACAGTGGACATCATGAAGATAGACTCAGCCCCCTGAGACCTGACCCCTTGCCTCATTTGAATAGTTTCTCCTCAATAAAAGGGGTCTGCGCGTGATCTCGCTCTCCCTCTTTCTGCGGACCCTTAAGGTCAGAGGAGCCGTCACAGCAACCCCAAAGAAAAAGGTATTTGTGTCTCTTGTGTGGTTATTTCGTGCAGCCCAGTTAGCCCAGTTTAACTAGAGTGATCCCTGAGCCTTTTAGTCGCGAGAACAGAAATCCGGCACACAACAATTCTCAGTTTGCTGTACTATCAGTATTTTTGATAAATAATATTTAAAGAAACATTTTTACTTTCTACTATTTAATTCAGTGGTTCTTAAAACTCTCCTGAAAGCCCTTTTTATAAACTAATGATAGCTCTACATAGAATAGCTCACATGCATCTGTCAATTTTTTTTCATAAACAATGTTTATAATTAATCACCACCATTGGATAAAGTCCCAATTATGAACCCCAATTTCTTAAAAAATTTGAGTCAGAATAAGATCTTACTATTTTTTTTTTTTTTTGCTGGGGTTGTGGCTCAGTGGTATAGTGCTCGCCTATTACGTGTGAGGCTCTGGGTTTGATCCTCAGCAACACATATAAATAAATAAAATAAAGATATTGTGTCCAACTACAACTAATAAATAAATAAATGAATAAATCTTACTAATCTGGACCATGTTGTCTAGTAAGCAAAAATCTCTTCTGGAAGGGAAAGAAAGTTGCCATATTTTTACAAATATGCAGGAATAAAGCCATTCTTAATATTTAGCCTTCTGATATAACTAATTAGAATTACATAACAGGCAAGATTTAAGCGGAAACTCTGAAGGTATAAATATTTACCTAACCTGTTATACATATAAAGATTTGATATTTACTTTTATATTTACTATAAGAAAAATTAAGATCCATTGAAATATTACAGACAAAATCGTATTTCATGAGCCAAAAAAATCCTATTTCATGAGCCAAAAAGACTGCTATTTCTCTATTAGGTACTTAAGAATTAAGATTGGTACCAAGAGCAGTTTACCACATTTCTGCAGAATGATTTTACCTAAACTCTTTGATGTTGTTCTTTTCTCTGAAACTTCTTATATTTACTTTGTCTGTCCTAAAGACCTTCATTATCTTTAAGAGGAAAATTGTTTCTCTTAATGGCAAAAGAAATTGTAAACAATGAAATATATAAATGAATAACTGTTTTATTATATGCCAGTGAGCAAATACCAAGTTCTTAGGAAAAAAGAGGCACAGTGACCGATAGCCTTCATTTGCATAAATAGCAAAAATAGTATAATCATTTCCAACATGACTAGAGTAAGAAAAAGACTATAGCACAAGATTTATAAGAAGATTTAAGGGAAAATCAATTTTCAAGGCATTAACAATAATAAATCAATGGGCATGTTTTACCTAAGAATACTGTGAATCAAATTTTGTAGTGGAAATGTTCTACAACAAAATGAATAATGAAATGAGATTCATTATGTAAAAAGTAAAACTCCCACCTAGCACAATGGCACAACGCCTTTAATCCCAGCTGCTAGGGAGGCTGAGGCAGGAGGATCAAGTTCAAAGCCAGCCTCAGTAAAAGCAAGATGCTAAGCAATGCAGTGAGACCCTGTCTCTAAGTAAAATACAAAATGGAGATGGGGATGTGGCTCAGTGGTTGAGTGCCCCTGAGTTCAATCACTGGTACCCGCCATCCCCCGCCAAAAAAAAAAGCAGTATTCTCAAGTTTTGGCAGAATGGATATAAAGTTTAAAAACTACTTTCCATAGCAGTAAGGAAAGTCCTCAGAAAACGTGGAATAGAACTACAATTTGACCCAGTTATTTATCCCACTCCTTGGCTTACACCCAAAGGACTTAAAATAATCATACCACAATGATGCAGCCCCATCAACATTCATAGCAGCTCAATTCATAATAGTTAAACTATGGAACCAACCTAGGTGCCCTTCAACAGATGAATGAGTAAAGAAAATGTGGTATATATACACAATGGAGCTTTCCTCAATCATAAAGAAGAATGAAATTATGGCATTTGCTGGTAAATGGATGGAGTTATAATGCTAAGCAAAATAAGCTAATCCCAAAGAACCAAAGGCCAAAAGCTTTCTCTGCTATGTGGATGCTAATTCACAATAAGGTTTGGGGGTGGGGCAGGGAGGTGTTAGGGAAGAATAGAGGTATTTTAGATAGAGGGGAGTGAAAGGAGAGGAGGGGGTATGAGGTAGGAATGATAGTAGAATGAATTGGACATTATTACCCTAAGTGCATATATGATTACATGACCTGTGTAATTCCACATCATGTACAACCAGAAGAATGAGAAGTTATATTCCATTTATGTGTCAAAATGCATTCTTCTGTCATGTATAACTAATTAGAAGAAATTTTTAAAAAAAGAAAAAAAAACCCTGCTTTCCATTACAGTATTAGGTCCTTAAATTTCCCTCTCAAAGGTAGCCAGCTATGTGATACTTTAAATAGTCATTCATAATAATTTAGAAGTGAAAAGAGCAAAAGTTGTTATCAATTCTTTGAAGATAATTATTAAAGTTCAAAACAAATTAATAGATTAACAGAATGCCTGCTATCTTCAAGGCATTACACACTAAAAGCTATAAACTTTATAGCTATTTTTTAACCTCAAATTTAACAACAAGAAGAAAATAGAAGATATAGGTAAAAATAAACACCAGTTATACATTTACCTAATATAAACATAAATAGGATAACACAAAGTAGTACCTCAATGACTCAAATTTACATGATCAATGCAAGATGAACATTACTTTAGTCCACAGTCATTAAAAGATCTTTTAAAGACAGAATTTATGTAGGTAAACAGAAACTTGATCCCCTCTACCTAAAACATCCTGAAAAGACATTAATCAAAGTTAGGAATCCTTAGTCTCACACATTACTTACCAGGCCCTGAGACCCCATGAACATAACCAAATGTGCTTTCTTTATCTTCATCGATTATTTTGGGTAGCTTGGAGAAATCCATCATGTTAATTTACCTATGGTTAAAAAAAAAAGGTCAGTGGCTACAATATTATGAGGGAAGGATAAATAGGCAGAGTACAAAGGATTTTTAGTGCAATGAAACTTCATGTTTTTAAGGTAGACACATGTCATTAAACAATTGTCCAGGCCCACATAATGTACATAGGAGCAAACCCTAACATTAAATATGGACTTTGGATAATAATAATGTACCAATGGAAGTTTCATTACTGTCACAAATTTACTACTCTGTTGGATAATGTTAATAATGGGGCAGGCTCTGCATGTGTTGGGTCAGGGGATATATGAGAAATCTCTGCTCTATACTGCTATGAACCAAAAAATGCTCTAACAATAAAGCCTACTTTTAAAAAGTAAGTCAAGAGTAAAATCAGAGAATAAAATCACAAAGAGATATAGGAGGCCTTATAAGTGAGCAGAATATGATCTGAGGGGAAAGAAAAATGTCAAAGAACATACAGGTGGCACTGGTAGGTGGTGAGGGAGAGAGTAGGGCAGCTTGGTATTTTGTTTATAAAGATAAAGATAGGGTGTATTCTGGACACATCTTTTAATTGAGAGACAGAGACCAAGGCTTTATGTCAGACCTACTTGTTTCAGTTAGCATTTTTGCTACTATGACCAAAAAACCTGACAATTTTAGAGGAGGTAAAGGTAGAAAAAATGAAATTTATTAAAAAAAAACTAAACCAGATACTACAGTCGCAGATGTCACATTATTAGGTGTCTTCTATAGCAAAATTAAATTGGAAGGGCAGTCCAGGGAAGAAGTAAAGAAAGGAAACTGGTTTATTACGATTTTTGTCCTCTTGAAGATACAACAGAAGAAGCCACTAAATAAGAGCAGGTATGGGACTGAAAAAGACTGGAATATAAAGAGACAAAGCAAGGTTTTTAGAAACTACTAGGTAATGGGGTGGGGAATAAACAAAATCTAAAGATAAATATGTTAGGAAATGGATTCAGAAAAGTTTTAAAAGAAGTATGAATAAGCTAATGTGGTCAATTTTTAGTATTCAGAAAAATCAAAGATTTTCAAAGTCACAGGGGTATCTGACAATCATCCAGACTAACTTCTTTCCCAAATATGGGCATTTCTTCTCTAGCACTAATGATACATGGTCATCTGCCTTTTAAAGTGGAAAAGAGCACAAGATCTTGAGTCAGCAGACTTGGGATCTCATTCTGGCTTTGCCAATTATATGCTGCAGAAGCCTTGGACAAATCAGTATCTTACTATTTATCTAAAAAATAGAAATAACCCTACAACTTATTCTAGAGCTGTGATTAAATTACAAATTCGTTTAAATGCTCCTTCTGGCATTTAAAATGCTTACAAAAATTTTATCAGCAATTTTACTACTTGAATAGGGCCTTAGTTTTGAAAAAGTCATTTTTATTTTTTATTTACTATTTCTTTTTTTTAGATGGAATTTCACTGTTTCCCAAGCTGTTCTTGAACTCCTAGATTCAAGGAACACTCCCATATCAGTCTCTGGAGTAACAGAAAACAGGTGTGCACCACAATGTCTGACTCTGCCACTCTATTTTTAGAAATTTCTTCCTAAAAAGTTTTGCTTAAAATAACCTAAATCTACCTCCTGGTAACATCTGTTCTCTGGCCATGGTTTCTTCCAACTTCTGTAGACGTACAGAGAGCATGTTCCTTCTCTAAGCAAACCCTTCTTAATGCCTTCAGCTGTCCCTCAAAGCAGTTTTGCTCAGATTCCTCTCCCTTTGACGACCCTTTTTCATGATGCCAATATGACTTTTAAAACGAACAAAACAAAACAAAAACCAATACTCCAGATGTTGTATAAGCAAGTACCAAAGAGTATCCATCTATTCTGGATACGTCTTTTAATTGAGAGACAGAGACCAAGGCTTTATGTCAGACATACTTGTTTTAGTTAGTATTTTTGCTACTATGACCAAAAAACCTGACAATTTTAGAGGAGGTTAAGGTAGAACATCATGGCAGAAGTGTGTGGCAGAGGAAAGCAGCCAGGAATGTGGAAGCAAAAAGAGAGAGGAAAAAAAAAGAGAGAGAACTGAAAAGGACAGAAACAAAATACATACCATAAAGGTACATCCCCCCAGTGAAACACCTCCTCCAACCACACCTACCTATGGTCACCAATCAATACCTATCAGAGAATTAACACATTGATTAGGTTAAGGCTGTTATAACCCAATCATTTCATCTCTAAACCTTCTTACATTGCCTCAAACATGAGCTTTGGGAGACACCTAATAGTTAAACCCTAACAAACATGAATTTATAAATTGTGGCCTTGAATAAATCACATTCTTTCATCTTTTTAAGCCTCAGTTTCATCTGCAAAATCTGATGGGGTGTGGTGGGGCATCTAATAGTATGCCTAACAGAAATACTGATGACTACTAATTTTACTGTGTTAACTCAAGCTAAGATATGCTTAACTTCTAAAAAGCATCTAATGTATCCTTACTTTTTTGTTATTTGAGCCAAACAGAGGCTGTTGCCTAGTTCCCCCACTAGCTATAATATTTAATTTACCACAACTTTTTTTCTGGAATCACATGAATTGTTTTTTAAGCATCAATAATGGTCATTTGCTTATATTATGGGGAGAAAATAAAATGGAGAAGATACAATCTTTCCTCCAAGTATATTCTGGTATAGTGAGATAAAAAGACAAATATGTAGTTACAATGAGATGGCACATGTGCTCTCATAGGATTAGTACAGGTTGATTTAGAAGAGCATACAGCAAAGTTATCTAACCTAGACTTGGGCAGGATGAGTGTGACTTAGAGTAAGCCGAGACTTCAAAGATGAACAAGAAGGTATTAGAATACACAGTAAAGCTTCCCTATAGATGATTCAATTCTCCTAGGGGTGTAGGAAGGTGTTCTAAAGAGTTCATGAGGTAATAAAAGTGTCTGTTCTGATTTTTTAAAAAGTATTTACACGCTTTCCCTTTAAAACTGAACAGTGAGGGTCTCCAAATGTATGAGCAATGATTAGTGGAAATTAAATGGGTTTGTTCATGATTCAGCTGTCTTGTGGGCTTATTAGCCAGCTGGATAATTCTAGCCACCATGGAAATACTGATGAATCTACCATTTTCAACTTTTTAAATTTTAGGCACACATTATTTAATTTATGCCAAAGACAAAAGGCATTAGAAACAGTAACATCAAACTAATAAGTAACATAAAGAGCCTAAGTGATAATTCTACAAATTTACCTACAGAAGACTTTCATCAGAAACACAAATTTGCATTCATTTGAATACTATTCTTACATAGCAAGATAACCCTACTTTTTAAAAAGCCACTGTTAAAAGGAAAAAAAAAATCAACCAAGTATGAATAATTTAGCTTTATCTACTCCATTGTATTATATGAAAAGAGGTGGTTGCAAATACATCCCCAAACTGCTCTGAAACATCTTTCAGAATAAAATTCTAAGCACTTTTGTTCACTTTTGATGTTTTAACACATTTAAATTCTTATCTCTGCCACAACCACACAGACTCTGACACTTGCTGTGCTCATGACTGGAATATTTTTTCTTTCCATGGTTAATTTCTTATCATTTGGTCTCTACTCAAATATACCCATCCCCCAAAGGCCTTCCAATAAAATAGTCACCCTCTTTCCATTGTCCTTCTCCATTCTCTTACCCAGCTTTTCTTAACTTCTGACAGAAATGGTCAAAACGACAAAGGTAATATACAGAAAGGAGATAACATTGGGGCTCTGTGGGGGATTAAGTACCCAGACTTCCTTTCAAGGAAGAGCAGGAAAGTGTGGTTAGTAGAGAAGCAATAAATATCTACCCTTCAGGGTCAGCCTTAGATACACAGAACCACTTAGCCTACCCTCACACCTTTCACAGGGCAGCCTGAACCTTGTAACTAAGCAAAGTAGAGGTACAGAGGCCCAGCCATCTCAGCCTCATGTGGATACTATAAATTTCCCCATGTGGTTGGCTAAGGCTTTGTCCTGTTTGCATTGCATTTTGACTTCTGCCAACTCCATTTCCATCCCCTTTCTTTGGGGATCACATATATTGATTCCTAAAAAACATCTTCCATAACAAACTTTCTTGGCATTCCACTGGTGAGGTGGTGCACACCTATAATCCCAGCAGCTCAGGAGGCTGAGGCAGGAAGATCATAAGTTCAAAGCCAGACTCAGCAACTCAGTAAGACCTTGTCTCTAAATAAAACAACAACAACAACAAAAAAAAAAAGGTTGCGGATATGGCTCAGTGGTTAAGAGACGCTGAGTTTAATCCCTGGTACAATATCAAAACAAAACAAAAAAACCAATATTCCCAATTAGGGGATTTAATTTTTTTTAAAAACAAAGCAATCATGATTATAACTAAAGATTTTACACATTTGTCAGATTATTTCCTTATAACTTTCTAGCAATAAAATTCCTGTAGAATTATGTACACATTTATAAGACTTGTTGGTATGTAATACCACCAATTGCATCCCGGATAGTTTACATTAAAAATGATCTCTTAATGTTTTCCATTTCAATATTTAACATATACATCATTAAATTCACATATCAATTATAACTAAAAAACTTTAAATGTTTTAAATTTATGTATTTGAATTTCATGATTATAATTTTTAATTTTAATTCCACTTATGGGCATATTTTATATATAACTCCGTGATATTTTGTCACATAGATATGTTTTCTCAATTTATAATTTACCCTTCTAGTTTTTTATTTCTTTTTGTATAATTTTGGCTTTAAATGTGATACCATCAATCACATTTCCTTTATGGTTGCTGTTTTTGATACCAGATTAATAATATATCTCTCTATTGTACATTAATATAATATTTATGTACATTTTCTTCTTGTATATATCAATCTGAATAGAATTAATTAGAGGTTTGGTATGTTTTTACCAAATGGTTAGCCAACTGTAAGACATTATGATCAAATATAAGCTTAAAATTCAAAAACCTACATTTAGAGAATCCAAAACACTCAAATAATGAACAGACTGGAGAATCACTCCCCAGATAACTGAAAGTTAAATTCACACTTAAACCACCACAATTTTTGGTCTGTTTTCTGTCTGAGGTCTCTTGTAATTATTTATTTTCCAAATAGGGAAAGAGAATCCAAAACTGTCTTTGGAAAGCAGGTCAGATAGAGGATGGATCTCGTCTAAACCAAACAACTGACAGAATCAGGCACTCAAATAGCCAAAGGCTTAATTTCTATAAAGAAGTTGGTCCTCCTCATTCTTCAAAGTAAACCTTAGATAAAGCCCTATAATAATACAGATAGATACCCAATAGTCTATTTAGTTCTAAAGTACTAATTTCTAAGAGTTGGAAAATATGTTCCTAAGATCCAGGAGTTTCAGGTTCCAACTTAACAGTTAAATGCTGGAAAAAACTCCAGAAGTGGTCCAAGATAACAGGCCATTTTGAAGTATTTAAAATTTGCAATTCTCACAACTCTGATAGAAGATTTCCTATTGTAATTTTCAAGATTTTTCACCTAAGTACCCCAATTACAGAAAACTCCCATCAACACTCTAATTCTGGACAAGAAATAGGATGCTAAGTAATCTACTGTTAACGACAGTTTCTTGGTATGCTCTTGTATATTCTCTTTAAATACAAACAAATTTTACAGTCTAATCCATCATGTATATTATTTGCTTTATAAGAAAAATACAAAAATGCTTTCCATGAGTAAAATTATTCATCAAGCAGACATGCTATAGTGACTTGATGACTGAAGAAGGATAAGCATATAGCAGTTTGATAAGCATGGTCGTACAACATATTAATTTGTTATCTACCATTTCTTATTATCTCTGAAAACAGTAAAAATAAAAACACCCTACTAAAATTTTCTGCTTATGCCTTTGTGAAAAAGCACAGACTTTAAAAAAAATCTTAATACAACCTTCAAAACACTAACTTTCAATATAAAAATCACTTTGCAAGCTACATTACATTAAAATACAATATTATCCCAAATCTCCATGATATAAGAAGAAAGCTATGAAATAATTTAGTGCTTCATAAAACAGTTTTGTTATCTCTTTAACAACTCTTTCCTAATACATAACTATCTTTGTTCAGTGGTAGAGTAGTTGTTTGCCTAGCATACTTGAGACCCTGGGTTTGATATCCAGCACACTGGAAAGGAAAAAAAAAAATGTACTATATACTTTCATAAAAATATGTGGCATTCAGAGAAAAATCAGCCTAATGATTACATAAAAATTTTGGCTTAACTGTTTGATTTCTACCTTAAGGATAAAAAGTGAATGCAATTTATAACTAAGAAATCATTTAGTTAAACATTATAGCCCTCCTCCATACTTGTGAAATGTTAAAAAAACAAAACAAAAAACCCTCTGTAGGAAAGGAAAAATCCAGAAGGCAGCACAGGCATCCATCTGAGCCAATGAGTCATCAGTCCCTCCCCCGCAGGCACCACAGCAGAACACTGCAATGGCAAATAACAACAGGGGCCCACTTATTTTCCCCTTCCATTTTATAAGGCCCAAATTGCTACTGGTTAATACATTATACCTAGTAATTTCATTATTCTAGAAATAATTCTTTTTACTACCAGACTTTCGGACAATGTAGCTGTTAGGAGGAACTGATATATACAAGCTAAATACTAATGTTCCAAGGTAATATTTATTCACATACAAAATCTTAGGTCACTTCATTGATAATAAAGTATCATTTTTATGTACACTTGAAAAAGTATATTCTATCTAATTCACTATTAATACCTACCTTTGGAAAATAGAATTTTTTTGAAGAAGATGATGAATTCAACAGATTATATCAAATACTTATTTTCTCATATTGTTTGAATTGTACATATCTATGAAGTACATTATGATCTTTTGAGATAACCATGTAAATACTTTAGTGGTACTACATATATACTATCTTTATATGTACCACATATTTAGTACTATATATTATGCTTATATAATACTTACATTAATAGTACTATAAGAATAATATATAGTATCATATAAATGTAATATATAATAAATGTTATACAGTCATTTTATGAAGCACTTTCTATTCATTTCATTTAATCCACCTAGCTAGCAACCCTATTAGAAAGGCTTATGTGTCACATTTACTTCGCTATGCATACTGAGTTTCCGACTTTTTGCCTTGTCAATCAAACCTCAACCTTGTTTAGATTTTGGTAAGCCTAACATGGCAATTCTAGTTTCCTCGGCAATGATTGATTTAGAAATAAACTTGTTTGATAAACATACTTATTATGAGCAATAAGAATTTCTTTGCTTTTTCAAAAAAACATAGGCTAAACTGAGTATGTAGTGCACGCCTGTAACCCCAGCAACTCAGGAGGTTGACTAAGAGAATTGGGAATTTGAGACTAGCCTCGTTAACATAACAAGACCCTGCCAAAAAACAAAATAAAACAAAACAAAGCAGAGGCTATAAAAAACAAAAACAAAAACACTCTCCTTTGGGAGCTGGTTATCTGCATGGGATGTCTGGAACTGTGGCAGCCACTGGGATCTAAATTAAGCAGACAAGCCACTTTATGAAAAATGACAAAATCATCTATATCCCTGTTGTTTTTATTAGTCCACTGAATTAACCAACATAACAAGAGAGAACTTCAAAATATTTTATACACATATATAATTCATAGTGCTCTATTTTAAAAAAGAACAACAAACATAACAAAATTTACATCTAAAGGCAAACATAAGGGTCATTAGTGAAAGTGAAATAGTTCATAAAAATTACTAAAATGTATAAGGAAATGTGAGGTCAAAAGTGGGAATCAAACAGTAGAGAATACAACAAAATCACAGATGGCAAACTTGCCTAATGGAATAAAAAATATGTATTCCTATCACAATAATTTTTTTGAGGAGACACCCCCTTCTATTTTTATTTCTTTTCTTCTTTTTTTAAAAGAGTATTATAGCTATACATAATAGCTGAGTTCATTTTGAGAAAATCATACATGCATAGAATTTTATTTAATTCATTTCAGTTTCCATACCCCAACCCTTTCCCTCCCCTCTTCATTTCCCTATTCTCCTTCCTCTACTTAAGACCTTTCATTTACTTGTTTATTTTTGACTCACACTTTTCTGTTTAAGACAGTCCTGAAAAAGAAATAGTGAAAATAAAAGGTAAAAGAAGACATTAAAGTTGAGAAATGAATTCAAATTGTATTATTTTAATGTAATACTATGCTGGTCCATAAACAATTTTTATAGCATTTCTAAAAATAGATTTCTTTCTTTTTAAATTTTTGTAGATAAAATTTCACAATATTTAGTATGAAAACTCAAAGTTTTAATGAAAGTAATTAAATACTGTACTCAGTGTGTAAATTCCACAATATCTATTTACAGGCTAGAAGGCTATCATCAATGCTAAAACTGTTATATAAGTGGATTCACTTAAATATTCCTCAAGAGGAATATTTATTATTCTTGTACTTCCTCCATATACCACAGTGCCTTGTAGAGCAGTTAACCTCAATAAAATGTTCTGAAATTAAAAATAGATAATATTGGCTACTATTTATTAAACATATCACACTCTGACATAATGTTAAAAATAAACATATCCTTTTAAATTCTTAACAGTACTATTAACTAAATATTACTTGATTATTTGATTCAAAATGACAAACTGATAAGAGTAGTGACAACAAAATTTGGTCTTATTTCAACATCTAATAACAAATAATTGAAAAGATCTTATTATAGCCAATATCTTAGCCTTTAGCTAGCTCTTTTTTTTTTTTAATCCTATGTTATCATGGACTGAATGTCCATTTCCCCCAAATTCATACGTTAAAATCTTCCCACCACCACCGCCCCCTCCCGTGTAATGATATTAGAGGTGAGACCTTTGGGAAGCAATTAGTGCCTTTATAGGAAGAGAAAGGAAAGCAATGACCTCTGGTCTCCACCACATGAATATACAACAACATGGCAATCTATAAACCTGGAACTGGAGCCCTCACCAGACAAAGAATCTGCAAGTACTTTCATCTTGAAATTCCCAGACTCTAGAGCTATGAGAAATAAATGTTTGTTGTTTAAGTCTCTGTTATAGCAGTCAAACTGAATATAACTCCAGGAGCTGCTTTTCTATTATTTGCCAAACTATTTGTCAAAATGACAATGGATAATACAAAAGAAAAAGGAGTAAGCAGAAAACAGGAATTGACTGTTCCTAAATAATCTCTCTCTTAAAAACTATTTTCTTTTTCTTTCTTCCCCCCCCCTCTCTCTCTCTCTCTTTCCCTTCCTCCCTCCCTCCCTCCCTCCCTCCCTCCCTTCCTTCCTTCCTTCCTTCCTTCCTTCCTTCCTTCCTTCCTTCCCTCCCTCCCTCCCTCCCTCCCTCCCTCCTGGGATTGAGCCCAGGGGTGCTTTACTATTGAGATAGCAAAGACATAAACCTTCTTTTTCCTTTTTCTTAAAAAAAAAAAAAAAAAAAAAAAGGGAGGGGGAATAGTGAAAAATTTCTGGTTAATAAAATTGTCATAAATTTGAAGCTGCCTAAAACAGTATTGAGTGAATCTTCTTTTTCTTATTTCTTAGATAAAACTTGGTAAACTGAAAAGTAAAAAGTTATAGTAAACCTAATATTAATATTCCATTAATATTCCATAAGGCTAGTCTGTAAATTTTTAGGAAATTTTCTTAATTTCCTTTATGAAGGAAAAAAATGAGCCCAAAGAAGGTTTTCAACACTATAAAGTAAGGAAAATACTATTAAAAAAGTAAGGAAAATAAGCATGCCACACATCTTTCTTTTAAAAGTTGTTTTAGAAGCAAATATGGGAACATCTTACCATTTGAATATTACTGATTTTTGTATTATGTCCAAAAGAGCCATTTTGTTCTTTATATAACTGTAAGCAATAGTATAATATACCTTCATACATATATTAATTCACTTCAGTTTCTTCATATGCTACATAGTCTTCATAAGTTATCATCTTAAACTGTATGCTATTTGATAAAATGGATTCTATAACTTATCCAGTAACAATATTTCTCACTGGGTATCTAGTGTGTCCCCCCCTCCCCCACCTTTTTGTTTTTATTTTTTTACATTTTGCTAGAATATTTTTATTTGTATTAACTTTAAAGCCAAAGTAAGGCAACAAACTAAGGATCAATACTATAGATATTTTATGCTGATTTATCACAAAAGCAATTTTTATAAACACACGCATATACTCCTATCTAGTAGTAATACCATATTTCATCTAATCTAAGATAATAACAATTATACTAAACTCTTTTATTTGATATACTACTAAGACCAAATGTTGAGGAGAAAAACCTTGACAAATTAAACTATGGCACTTTAAAACTATGGGATTGGTAATAATTTCAGAGCTATTAAAAATGTGTATCCGGGAAATGTCCTAGAAGAAATCAAAATAAGTATTAGAACTAAATTCAGTATAGTACATTTTTATACAGGGGAGGGAAAATTGGCCAACTTCAAGTGGAATAATCAGAACCTAAGAAATAAGAACAAAAACATGGAATACGCAATAAGGCCCTTAAATGTAAAAATTGTACTTGTGGATTTTCTCAGGAGTGTGAACAGGACTAAACAATTACTTGTGTTTACTTCAACAGTATAATAATAAAAAATTAGAAATAGCTTTAAAATCTGAAAATAACAAAATGAAACTATTAGCTTATTTGAAATCCTATAGACAGTTTACCCAAAAGTATATACTACTACTAATAATAATAACGAAATTTCTTATGTCAAACAGTGTGCAACTCCAAATTCATAGTGACAAGGGCTGTTATTAGCAGATTCTCTCTTGGAAAGATCCTCAACCTTCAGTAGCTTCTTAGTACTACAATAGTTGTATAGGTTTTGAATAGGTTTTTTCTTTTCTTTTTTTTTTTTAATCAGCTAAATTGCTTATGAAGTGGCTAGCCATTTTTTAAATGCAGGTAATCATATGTGAAAAATTACCCTCTTTAAGAGTAGTCTAAAAATTGTACAACTCATTTTTTTAAAAACTATTGTTTAAAATACGCATAAATTTCTTTTGAAAAAGTGTCTACACTCTAATCAGTTCTTTAATGCAAAAAATTTTGACTGCTTTGTGAAGAAAATATGAGTAGCCAAACAAGCCAAATATAAACAATGTAAGTATTTGAGACCAATGTGCATACAAGGCCTATATAAGATTTAGCATCAATAATGGTGCCATAAAAATACTATTATATTCATATTATAAAATGATGTCTTTACAAAGAGAAGAAAGGTCACACAAACAGTGCAAAGGCATATTAATAACTCAATATTTAATTAAGTTCACCTCCAACTCACAAATTTATGAAAATCTCTGCAATGAAAATATGAGCCAAAGCACAAGCAAAGAATAAAAGAGGAAAGAAAGCTGCCTAATTTGGCAAAAAACAAAACAAAAACCCACTTCAGAACCTGGATGGAATTATGTAACTATAGTCAAATGTTCACAGACATATTCAATTTAGAGGGCAAGAAATCTGCATTTCTAATAGTTAACCTAGTGTACTATGATTAATAACAACCAAAGTTTGTTTAATTAAATTTTCTATAGGTAGAGGAGGATTTAAACAGTTATGGTCTGCTAAGGAATTGACTTCAGTTCCTCTGGGTGTGTACTCATGGTCTTCAATATTGCTCCATTGTAGTATTTACCACTATTATAATTTTAAAAATCTGTGAAAGGAGTTCAATGCCTGTCTTTATTGCCAGGAAAATGTCTGCTTTATTCATGAAGTACCCCAATTATTCAAAGAGTAGAAAATTACTAAATACTGATCAGTTATAGTAAAGCTTCTGTGTTAATGCAGCAATTTCTGGATTTGATTATGAAAGCTGTAACATAATCAATCAATCCTAGTTTGAAAGGACTGAATGGTAACTGTAGTCAGTCATCTAGAGCCATAGCTAGATGAGGTAGACCGCTGGGGTCATGCCCTAGAAGGGTTCATCTTCCCTGTGGCTTGCTCTCTTGCCTCCTGGCTGCCATGAAGTGAGCAGCTTCCCTCTGTCATGCCCTTCTGACATGTCCTACCTCAACTTGGGCCCAGAGCAATGTAACTGGCCAACCATGGACTAAATCTCTGAAATGGTGAGCCACAATAAACTTTCCCTTTTCTAAGTCGTTCTTCAAGAAAAAGCTAACTAATATAGAAATTGGTACCAGGAGTAGGGCTGCAGCTCTAACTAACTAAAGGCTGCAGCTTTTTGACCATGCAGTTCAAAGCCTTTGGAGCTGGTTTTTGGGAGGAGGTTGGGAAAGTTTGGAAATGAAGACTAGAGAAGTTTTAGAATATTGTAAGTGGAGCTTAATGGGAAATTCTAGTGGGAACTCAGAAGATCAAAATGTATACAGTAAAGAATGCGCTCCTGGGATTTCAGAGTGGAATAAGGATGTTACTTGCAATTGGACTAGAGATCATTCCTGTTACATTCTGACAAAGAACTTGTTTATGTTTTGCCTTGTCTTGAAACTTTAAAGTGATGGACTAAATAATCTGACAGAGGTAATTTCAAGGCAGCACAGCATTCAGTGAGTGGCATGTATTTTGCTAGCAACTTTTAGCCAGGTTTACTGTGGCCCACTCCCCTTGCTTTCTCTGCTTCCTGTCTGCCATGAGGTGAGCAGGCTTCTTCTGTTATGCCCTTCCACCATGTTTTCTGTTTTTGGCCAAGGCTGTCAAATATTACCATCACAGAATGACCTTCTGAGATAAAAATTACCAAGTATTCTTACATATTAAGAAAACATTAAATATTATTAAATTTATTAACTTACTAAAAATTTTAAATGTTATAATTTTACTAATAACTTTAGTGCTTATTTAATGCTATGAATGCTAAACATCAAATAAGTCTGTATTAAACAGATAAAGTCTAATCATTAGTATTCTGTTTAGTATTATATACTATTTAAAATTTACAACATTTATTAACTCAGAAAGGCTACTTATGGGCACATATACGGATGACTGACTTTTGATAAAAGTCTAAAGGTAATTCAGTGGAGAAAGTATATCATCTTTAACAAGTGGTGGTAGAAAAAGCTGATATGTAAATGCAAAAAGAGAGAAAGAGAAAATACAACTTCAATCCATATTTTGCATTATAAAAAATTAACTAAAAATGGATTATAGACCTAAACATCAAACCTATATATCTATAAAACTTTCTTTGACAGATACAACACTATAAAAACAAACTGGTAAACTGGACTTCATGATTATTTAAAACTTCTTTTCTTCAAACATTGTTAGATAAAATAATACATAAAAGAAATTGATAAATTGATAAATTTGGACTTTATGATAATTTAAAATTTCTGTTCCTCACTAGACATGGTGGCACATACCTGCAATTCCAGCTGTCAAGAGGCTGAGGCAGCCCAAGTTTGAGGCTAGCTTTAGCAACTTAGCAGGACCCTATCTCAAAATGAAAGATAAAAAGGTCTGGGGATGTAGCTCAGTGATAAGAGTATCCCTTGATTTAATGCTTATAGCCAGCAAAACAATAACAACAATAAAAATACAAACAAACAAACAAAAACACACCAAATGACAACAGAAAAACTTCTGTTCCTTAAAAGACATTTGTTAGTTGAAAAAATAAGTTACTAAATAGGAGAAAATAGTTACAAAACGTGAATCTGATAAAGGACACATAATCTGAATAAAGAACTCTCAAAACTCAATAAGAAAACAATCCAATTAAAACAGGCAAAATATTTGAATGTACATTTCATCAAAGAAGATATATTTACAACAAAGAACTACTTGAAATATGCTTATCATCATTAATCACTGGACATATCAAATGAAACCACAATGAAATGTCCTTCAACATGTATTAGAATGGCTAAAAGTTTAAGACTGATACACGGATTAAATCTTTATTGATAAGGATTTAAAGCAACTAGAACTCTAATATACTCCAAGTAGAAATGTAAAATGATAGAACCACTCTGGTAAACAGTTTAGCAGTTTCTTAAAATGTTTAATATACACCTACCATACAATTCAGCCATACTTCTCCCATGAGATAGGAAAGCTGATGTCCAAACAAAACCTTTTATATGGATGTTCTCAGAAGCTTTATTCATAATGGTCAAACAATATAAATAGAAATCAAATATCCACAAACAGGTGAATAGATAAACAAATTGTGATATTCCATAAAATGGCACATTCAGCAATAAAAGGAAACAAATTAATAATATATGTAATAACCTCAGAGAATCTTAAAACAATTATGATGAGTAAAAGGCAAATTAAAAAATTAAATATTTATATTTATAAAACATTCTAAATATGCAGGCTTACTTATAATAATAAAAAACAGATCAATAGTGGTTGCCTGGGGAAGTATGGAAGGAATGGATTTACAAAGAGGCATGTTTCTTAAGGCATGATAGTTATGATTCAATATGGACATATTGATTACAGTGATGGTTTCATTAGTGCATACATACATCAAAACTTATCTAATTGTAAATTTAAATGTACTCAATTTAAAGCTCAATAGAACTCAATTAAACCTCAACAGAACTCATTTTAAAAGCACAAATAATTGAACTGGGCATGGAGATGCATGCCAGTAATCCCAGTGACAAGGGAGGCTGAGGCAGGAGGATTGCAAGTTCAAGACCAGCCTCAACAATTTAGTAAGACCTTTAGCAAATAAGATTCATCTCAAAATAAAAAAAGAAAATGGCGACCAACAATAAAAAATAAATAAATAAATAAAAATAAAAAAATAAAAAAATAAAAAGAAATTTTATTTAAACATAAAAAAAAAAAAGAAAATGGACTAGGGATGTGATGTAGCGGTAAAGCATCCTGTTATCAAAAAAGCACAACATATTGGCAGTACAATTCTTATAATGGCATAATATGTATAGTGAATATATATTTACTTTTGTTTTTCTTGCCAACTAACAGAGTAGTTATAAAAGACTACATGGCCAATGAGAAATTGATTAAAAAAAAAAAAAACACCTTTTAGCTTCAGGGAACCAGATAAAAACTTAAATCAAATGGATTTTGGTCTATTTCTTAAAAATGAATGCATGTGACTCCTTGACAAAGGCACTCTCTTGTTCAGTCCAGCTCAATGAATCCTGAAAACTTCCACAGTCTCTTAATAGCTCAGAAGCACAGTAGTCAGATATGCATCTGCAATACTAAATGCTCAATATTTTCAGGATAAAGCATAATAGTTTACAAAAGCTTAGATGAGGCATGAGGCACAGAAGGGTTTCTCTTCTAAGACAAAGGCTAATAAGCTCTAATATTTTGGACATCAAAATTGATATGATTCAATGACTCCTTTAGAAGGTTAGAGATAGGTATTTCCTGTTGTTTCATGCTGCTCTAATTTGAGACAGAATTAATTTATGATAAATAATTATTATCTGAGGTCATACTTAAAACACACACAACTATGAACGATACTAAGTACTATAAATGCACATTCAAACACTTGCAGGTGTAGTATGCTGGGGATCTGAGCAGATTCTGTAATTCTAAATGTATCCTTTGTATCACACTGAAGAGTTCAATCACAGTGCTTCTTACATTCATAAGAAATATTTTTTTTTCTTTCTTGAAGAAAGGAAATAGAAGGTATTGAACAGAAGATATTTCACTTGAAATAATTTGTGGATTTTGTAATTCAACTGAATAAAGTTCCTCAATGTCTAATTTTGTATTACCTAAAATTGGAACTCATGGATTTTTGATAATTTATTTTTCACAGAAAAGGATAGTATTACTCCTACATTTGGCTCACTAGTATACTCAATGATCATATTAATTGAAAATTCCCTACTTATGTAAGTCTCTTACATAATTGTATTGGTACACAAAATCAGCAAATTTCACAATTAACAATTTCTAAAATATTTTACTCTTTCAACAATATACACAAACTTCAATTGATAGAATTTCAATGTATAAGTCACATAAGAAGTATTTCAAGTTATTTCTTCACTACTTATAAAGTAATAAGTCCAAATGTCATGTCTTTTTCTTATACTGACACTGTTACATTGATCCCATTTGACTGTACTCTATGCTATCATATGATAACAGATGGCACACAACTCAGGGAAGCTAGAAATGTTAAATTCAGCTACTCATTCTTTCAAAGACTCAAGCTCAATAGCAGATTTCAACAAATTATTGAGGACAAAGCTGAACTTCTGTGCAGCCCTAAATTGGAAATTAATCTGACAACACCTATCAAAATGCATCCTTTGATCCAGCCACTTCTTTTCTAAGGATATATTGTATGTGTGCAGTATGTTCTATTAATAAAACACCCATTACATTACTGTTTCTTAAACAAAAGATTAGAATGGACTTGGCATGGTGGGGCTTGGCCTGTAATCCCAGTGACCTTGGGAGGCTGAGACAGGAGAATTGCAAGTTCAAATCCAGTCTCAGCAACTCAGTGAGGGCCTAAGTGAGACCCTGTCTGTAAATAAAATTCAACCCCAAGAACCTCCCCTTGCAAAAAATTGGAATACCCATTAATATGAAGACTAGCTTAACTTGTGATATAATAGGCTATAAGTTTAGTGTTATTAAGACAGCAATCTCCGGAAAGAGACTCCCGGAGTTCAAATCCTGATTTCTACCACTTATGAACTGTGTTATATTGTTGGTCATTTAACCACCTTTTGCCTAATTTTAATCATTTGTTAAATGAGGATAAAAAAATATTAACTATCTTAGAAGGTTGTTCAATGAGTAAATACAACTAAAGTATTAAGAAAAGTACCTGGATTAGGAATAAACTCTGAATAATAATCTCATTGTAATCACCATAATGATGATACATTAGTACAACTGAATACTTACCTATCATTAAAAAGCATGTGGAAGCTTTAACTGTATAAGTGTGGAAAGATCTCCAAGATAATATTAAGTGAAAAAAGGAAGGTCCAAAATAATATGAATAGGTGCTACCACTTGTAACAAATATGTAACCGGGGGACAAGCTGAAGATTTGGGACAGTAAGAGAAAACAGAAATATCTAAATATATAATTTATATCACATTTGAACATGGATTATCCAACTTAAAAGTACTGCTGAATAATTCAATGAATGCTAAAACAATTGAGTCAAAAAACAAAACCATATATATATGTATATATATATATATATATATACACACACACCCAATTAACTGGGCAAATTAATGGCAAATATTAACATTGCTCTTAAATGTCAAGTTATTTAATCATTTTTTTATACTATCATTCCTTTAATCATTATAACACTCAATGAAGAAAACTCTTTTTACCTTTATTTGAAAGGTGAGAAAAATGCAATACAGAAAGACAAAAGTAATTTTTGCAAAGCCACTCTACTAAGAAGCATAAACCCCACATTTTTTTTTATATTTATTTTTTAGGTGTAGATGGACACAACACAATGCCTTTATTTTTTTTATGTGGTGCTGAGGATCGAACCCGGGTCCCGCCCGTGCTAGTCAAGCACTCTACTGCTGAGCCATAATCCCAGCCCAGAAACCTCAGAATTTGAACCACAGTCTCTGATGTCAGTACTAGAGCCCCTCCTATGTTGCCTCTTAACATACTCTGAAATTACTTTCCCCCCCCCCATATAACCTAAGTGACTTCAAAACAAATTTGTAGAGTTCAAAATAATGGACTATCATTATAATGATTCTGTCATTAGAGTAAATCAGTTTACAGAGTCTATACTTGTACAATATGCTCTATATCACCAAGGCAGAAAGTATTTCTGGAACACTTAATACCACACCAAAAACAAAATGTCAATTTGTAACTTTATCTGGTAATACCAGATTATTAAATTATTTTCTAATACAGTATTCATGACACTTATTGGATATTCAAGAGTTATTACATACATAAAATTAAGGATAACTTATGGAGTTATTAGGATAATTTATTCACTTTTCTCTCAGACACCTAAGATAACACAACAACAATAAATATTTTAGGTAAGAGTCATTTGGCCATTTCAAATGTATTTTTCCTTTTGTTAATTTCTTCTTTGCTCTATCTGGCCTTCTATTTCTTTTCTAAAATGTTAAAAGGTTTTTTTTTTTTCCCCTAATTACTGAAACATTACATGTTCATTGTGAAAAAAAAACATGTAATAAAGAGCTGGGCATGGAGATGCACGCCTATAACAAGTTCAAAGCTGCCTCAGCAGATTATTGAGGCACTTAGCAACTCAGGGAGACCCTGTCTCTAAATAAAATATAAAACAGGGCTGGGAATGTGGCTCAGTGGTTAATCTCTAAATAAAATATAAAAAAGGGCTGGGGATGTGGCTCAGTAGTTAAGCATCACTTGGTTCAATCCCTGGTACAAAAAACCAAAACATGTAATAAAGAAAAATACAAGGAAGAAAGCAAAAATAACCTGAAATGCTCATTTACCCACTGAGATAACCACTGAACAATTTGATGATCATCCTTTCCTGCAATACACTGCATATGTAGGCATGAACAAACATGTATTTTTATATGCATGTGATGTCGGATACAGTACCTTTTCTTCCTCCCTTTCTTTCTCCTTCCTTTTCTGTTTATTTTCTTCTTCCAATGTCAACAACCTATATAAACATACACAAAAGTCATGGTGTGTTTTCACACAGTTTTATAAAAATAAAATCTCACTATACACATTTCTTTATACTCAGCCTTTATCACATAAGAAACATGATAGAAATCCTTCCAAGTCAATACAGATTCAACTGCTATCATTGAATGACTTCACAATATTCCATAATGGGTCATAATTTACACAATTCCCCTATTAACAGGCATACCTCGGTTCCTAGGTTTTTGCCACTACCAACATTTTGGCAATCAACATTCATGTAAACACTTGCTTAATTATTGGTGCTTTTATGTGTAAGGAAAAGATTCCATGGAGGGAGGCTGACTAATGGAAAAACATGTATTTTCAAGACTAACAGACATCATCTGATCATTTACTAAAAATAAAAACCTATAGTAATTCACATTTCCACTAGCATTTTGTGAGAAAAATTCTTCCTTGTACATCCTTATTAGCAGATTTTATCACTCACTTAATTTTTGCTAGTCAGAGATGTAGTATTTCACTGATATTATATTGATCACTAGTAAGGTTACTTTTCATGCTATAGATTTTTCTTCTCATTAACTTCTGGTCACATGCTTTATTTATGTTTGTATCAGGTGAACTTCTTAATTTATAAGAGTCCTTTAAAATGTTGACTCTTTTTATAAGTACTTTAAACTTTTGTCCTTATCACCACTGAAGAAGTCTTTATTTCTGTTTAGGCTCACATGTCTATTTTTCCTTTATAATTTTTACATTTTCTGCCTTAGCTTAGACTGCATTTGCAAAAAATTCAGAAGATTAATATTTTAAGTATTTATCTCTTACATTTCAGCCTTCAATCAATCTGAAATAGGTTTTTGTATATGTTGCAAAGCACTGGCTCCATTGTATTTTTCTCCAAATGGACCAATTGAATTAGTTATAGTTATCATATACATGTGCCTATTTTCCCTACTGGAATTTGTTTTATCATGCAGCAAATCCCTATATATACTAGCATTAGCTTCTACTTTTTAAAATTCTGCTGAACTTACATATTTTAGCCTAATAATACATCTATACATATAAAATGAAAGAATTCAATGTTTTAATTTTCCATTTTCCATATCGAGCAAAAATTGTTTTAAAATGTTTATTGATTATAAGAAACCAAATATATAGATGTATAGTAATAAATTTTGAATCTTTCTTTAATGTTCTAGAGATCCTTATTTTTTTTTGATGCATTTCCTACCAAATTTTTTCATTCTGTATATATAGTCACTACTATATACATGCCCTTTCTTCAATTTTACAGGTATTTCCCAATCTAGCCTTCTCTATTTTGTTTTTGTTTGTCTATCGGCCGTGCGTGCACATGCGTCATGTGCTTGTATGTGTGTTGCTGAGGATCAAACTCAGGGCCTCATCCATGTTAGGCATTCATTCTAATACTAAGCAACACCCTAACCCTTTTTATACGTTTTATTTTGAGAAAGGATCTTGCTATATAGCCTTGAACTCACAATCTTTCTACGTTAGCTTCCTATATATCTGGGATAATGGGCATGTGCCTTGCCTCTATTTTGCCTTTAAACGAACATTCAAAAAAAAATTTAAGAAATAATCAGAATAAAACATAAAGTCTGGCTGCTTTTCATTGCTTAAGTACATCTGGAACTCTTGTGTGTCATATCATTCACCATTTACCTTATTTTCAATAAAAAGATTCATCATCAAAAGAACAATAAATTTCTACAGGTAGAATTAAGATTTAAAACTGAAAAATTTTGTTTAGTTATAATAACAATACCAAAAATAATGGTGACAAAAAATCACAGGCTGTAAGAATGAAAAAAAAAAACACCAGGATATAAGAATTCAAATCTGAAAATACATAAATTTTTAAAGAAGGCTATTCACAACTGTGAAATGTAATAGAACTAACTACACAGCAATGGACAGGAAGGGGTATCTCACATACATCATTACATAATTTTATTCATGGTAACAACTAATTTTAAGATAGTTTTAATAATTTCCAGTGAAAAGAAAGACCTGATACTATGAAGATAAAAATCCATTTCAGCTGCATCTGTATAGACACAAACTTTATATATTTACATAATATGTACAATATTGTATAGTAGTACATATATAACACTACTTAGAAAATAATTATATAACTCAAAGATTTTTTTCATTTCATAATAGGAAAAAAACAGAATAGTTAAACTTTAAAATTCTCTACAGAAATTAAATGGAATACATTCTTATTAGTCACTATTTATAATAAACAATGAATATATGTATAAATAAAAAATGAATGTATGCATTTATTATATTTTAAGAACAGAGAACTGAAGTTAAAGAAAATATTTAATCTTTTAATAAAATCTTTCCTTAGAATGAAGGAGCAATAGGGTAAAATGAAATATAAGCTCACAGAAGCTATACTTTACTGTTTAACTTACTGATATTTACCACTGCAAAACTATTAATCCTGTAAGTATTAATTTAGGAAAGGAAAACTATTATCTAGTTCATGTCTCCTCGGTTCCTTATATTTCTTTGTCAATTTCATGAAGATAAAAATAAGATATAAAATAACATCACTCTACAGCTTGTACAATATATTTCTATTATTCATTGTGGACAAAAAAATTAGAAATAGAAGAACTGCCTCCTTAAATTGATTCCACACATTAATTACCACATGCTTTGGAAAATCTTCGTGCAGAAAATACTAAATCACTACAATTGATAAAATACAGGACTTTTTTGCTGATATTTCTCAGCTCCTATTAAATCTTTGTTAGAAGCTGGTGGTACGGTGGTGTGCACCTGTAGTCCCAGCTATTTTCGAGTCTGAGACAGGAAGGTCATTTGAGCTCAGGAGTTCAAGGTAGCCTAGGCAACACAGTGAAGTGAGATCCTCATCTCATAAGAAAAAGAGAAAGAAAGAAATGAAACTTTGTTAGACATATATTTTTTCTGCTTTGTTTTTTTCCTTAATAGCCTCATTTTATATTCTACTTCCTTCACCATATCTAACCTGGTGCTCAAAAATGGGTGTTAGTCAAGTTTTGTAGGATATAGTCTCTTTTAGGAATTAAGTTACGTAAAAATCAAAGTAGATGTCAGTTAAGTTAATGATAAAAAAAACTTTACAAGTGTGTACTAAACACTGTACACTCATCTAAATTTAATGGCACCTATGAGATAGATTTAAACTTGAGGAAACAATCTTGCTTAAGTGCCAAGGTCATTCAGCTATTAAGAGTTGGGGTGAGATTCTAAACCCAGGCTTCAGTTTGGGAAATCGAAATGTAAAGACAGTGGTGCTGAGGGTTGAACCCAGTGCTTCACACATGCAGGCATCCTACCACTAAGCTACAGCCCCAGCCTCACCACTTCAGTTTTTTTCTTTTTTTGTGTGGTGGTCGGGATTGAATCTAGGGCCTTATGCATGCAAGGCAAGCATTCTGCCAACTAAGCTATATCCCCAGCCCAACCACCATTTAGTTTTAAAAATACTTTCTAATAGATTATCTAGAATCATCTTATTCTAACTCACAGCTTTATATACCCTCGATATCAAACCCAAAACCAGCACTCCCAACAAAGGCATGTAGCATAGAACTAAGCTGGCACAGCTGAATGAAGATCCTTTGTTTTAGTCTATTGTGACTTCACTTGTAGATAATAGAGTTAATTTTTCATTTAAAATAACTTACTCCTACCACTTCCCTCCCATATCTGGATGATAGCCATATCTATTATTAAATATACATATTGAAGTCCATATGAAGTTTGTTTCCATTCTATTGATCATGATTTGGAAAACTATTATTACTGACTTATATTTAAAAGCCAATACCTTATATTTAAAAATATAAAACTTATATTTAAAAGTGTACGAACTTAGAAGGAGTTATGATCTCCAAAAGTTAAAATAGTTTAATCTCTTTGTCTAATTGTTCAGCATTCACTCAATCAACAATTTAATGAGTACCTCTCAGGTACTTCTGCATTCTTGTGCAGAAGAAACAACAATAAAGACATAGTCCTTGAACTCCTAGGAGCTTTATGACTTAAGGAGGAACAGTCCAATTAACAGCAATATGCCAGAAATAAAAACAGAAAAACATTGTGTAGTAGTCCACAGGACTGTAAGATTACCTCTGCCCATAGGGGAAGGAAACATTCTTAGTGGTTATAACAATCTATGAAGGCAGTGAAAATGAGAATGACCTCATAGTAAGAAAACAAGAGTTATCAGGGGCCCTAACACAAAAATCTTTATGTATTGTTTTATAGTGGATTATAACACAATTTCTCAATAAATGTTAAAATTTCTACATGTAACACTCACAAATTGATAGTCTGTAAAATGCCTTCCAAACTTCAAATCATGTGTGTGTGTTTTGTGTGTGTGTGTGTGTACCTATACAACAATTGAGTCACCAATTCCTGCTGCTAATTTTCCAAATTTCATCAGTGGTCTGAGTTCTTTCTTTCATAAGTTCCCTAAAATTGGAAGAACTGTGAAATAAAACTGCAGACTCATTCAACCTCTTTCATATTGGTATTTTCCTCTCTTGTACTGAACTTGCTTTTTAACTGTTTTTTTTTTTTTCTTGCCTATTCTGGTGTACCTGGACAGAACAGGTTTTGATTTCTAGAGCACTTAAAGAATTCTCCTTATTGGTGTGATGTCATCTGGGCAAGGAAGCAACACTATTTTTTTCTCTCCTCTAAAAATCAGGGAACCTCACTCTGGAGAAATGAAATGAACAAAAATATACTCACATCTGTAATAGTCATGGCTATATAAATATATCAATCGTTAGTGCTATTGACCAGAATAGGTCATAAGTACAATGTGCGAAAATTCGAAATCCACAAAAAAGACAACAGTGATCTTTATTACTTGGGTAAAAATCAAGAATCATTAAGGTTGTGTTTTCTAGTAAGAAACATCAATAGGCCAGTTTTTCCATTTTGCCATCATTTAATAAGGTTTAACTTTGAGCTTTCCTTAACAAAACAAGTTCAATTTGGAAGATACAGAAAAACAAAAATAAGTCAGCACATTCACAACTCAAAAGATAATGATTCCATCTTCCTCATTTTTCAAGACTTTTAAAGAGATTCTTCAATTACACTGGTTAGAAAACTACAAGATTTAACTCAGAATGTGATTTTTCATATTAGGTGTAATTCAAACTTCAAAAATCATATTTGTAATTTTTGGTAGGGACTTTCAATTTAAAAGAAACAAGAACTTTTTGAGTTTGCAATACAAATAAAAAAGTTTAACCCCAAACTGGAACACATTCTTTCCTAAAGTACATTATTTAGGGTAAAAACATTGGCTGTTGCATTATATATTAAATGGAGAAGCACTGGATAGTCAAAAACCTAGGCAAAACAATTTCTGTATTTTCACAAAATACTATTCATCACTGGGAAAAACTAAGGAGAAACACAAGCTTTATTTAATTCAAATTTACCACAAAGTTGGTCAAGGTATTGATTGGGAGTGTCAATTAAGTAGATTTTAAGGAGGAAAGGCAAAAAGAATGCCAAAGGCAGAAAATAGCCAGCAGTATCTTTACTTAATCTTCTTGTCTTTTAAGTTATGGTCAAATAAATTTGGTTTAATTATACGCCCAGCCCAATCAGTTTCCAAAGAATTACTTCCCTTTCAGGAAAACCTAGTCACTTTCCCATAAGCTAGCCTGGGCCTACTGCAGACCAAGACACAGCAACACCATCTTTCAAAGACTCTCCATTCAATCGAGAATGTCGCATTACCAACACCCTTGTTTTGAAGACAGTGTATCTTTATTCCTTCAACTATCCACCCTCTCGAAGAAGAAAAAGTTGTAAGTTCTGCTTTTACCCTTCCATTCCCACCCAAAGGAGATGGATATCCACAGAACCTCTCCTGCAAGGATGTCAGATAAAACCCTTAGAATTACTGAGAAAGCACATTCGAAAGGAAGCTTTTCAGTGACTGCAGTGAGGGCCATATCAATGACATTCCCTCCCAAGCCTGTTTCACCGCAGACGTCTCAGCCTCCAGGGTTTTTCCTGTCTTCCTGCTCACCCGGGTGAGGGCGTTTGCCAAAGAATAGGCTTTGGGGAATGGGGAGTGGGGGCTGGCGGCTGTTGCAGACCCTGAGGAAAGATTGAAGCAATCCTACTACCTGTAGCACCAAAGATTCCAAATAGGGAACCATAATGGCCGCACTCACTCTCAACCCCGGAAAAGGTGGACACCTCAAATCACAGGTAGCCGGACAATCACATTGAGGGGTCGGGGGTGGGGGGGGGTCAAGAGATGTGGAGAAATAAGCTCCTTGCCAGTGCACGGTGACAGCGGGGAGGAAACCCCAAGCAGTGGAGGCCACTCTTTACAGTCTCCCTTGTCTTCTCCCACTCCCGTCTACAATCCCCACCAGTCGCCAGTTACCGGTCGCAGCTCACCTGCTGGGGCGCGAGGTGCAGAAACTCTACCGACCACAGATCCAGAGGCTCTGTCACTGCGGGAGGGGATGTCTTCAGCTGCAAGGGGGCGGGGCGGATCTAGTCAGTCACGTGACCTCGAGCTCCGCCCTGCATCCTCCCCATCCTAGAGCGCTGCATCCCACGAGCTGGGATCTGCAGATCTCTTGAATATTTTTTTTTGTTTTGTTTTGCGTCTAAAGAAAAAGTGAGCATATATTTTTACAAAGATTGTGATGTAAGGTGCAATTCAGAAGGCGAGGATGACAGGGGTTAAAGTGCATTGCTAAGGAAGTGACGTTCAAGCCACAAGCCAGGGACCGGAAATAGCGATGGAGTTCCGTCCCTCTGAGGCCCGCCGGTAAAATCCCAGGCTGTAAGGTTTGGGCCATCACGTGATTTCAAAATTTGAGCTGTGCTGGAGAGTAGCCAAGTTACCCGGCCAGTTGTTGACTGTGTTTGTTTTAAAAGCACCTCATTTAGTTGAGTTTTCTAGGACTTCCTTAAGAAACAGCTTTATACAGCCTTATTAGGATACGAGTGTTTGAAGGTCACTCTGGATACTACCAGCTGGGAAAAACGGGTCGGGAAGGGTTTATCTTGCTGAGGTGGGAGAGAAAAAGGAGGGGCAGAAAAATCCGGATTTTACCGCCAGGGCCTACCAAGCTAGCCCCACCAGTAGTGTCGTAAGAGATGGGAGGAGGAGCGTAACGCCCCGAGGCAAAGCCCAGGAAAAAGATGGAGGTCCCGAAGTGGGGGTGGGGGAGAGGGAACGTAGAGGCTAGCAGTGCGGCTGCGCGCGAGGCGGTGGACGCGCCGGCGCGCAGAGGGGGCGGGGTTAAAGGTCACTGCGCGGCGGCGGGTCTGGCTGGCGGCGGCGGCGGGCGGGAGCTGAGTGCCCTGAGTGCACGTGTGAAGAAGCGGCGGCACCAGCGCGGCTGCTGGAGACACCCCCGCCCCCTTCGAAGACTCAGGGCCGCCCTCGACTTTCGCGGCCTCGGTCACCCCTTTAGCTCTGTGCCCTAGGCGAGGAGGCCGGCTTGTGGGGTTGAGTGGCCCGAGCTGAGGGCGCCGAGAGCTCGGGGCGGCGAGGACGACGGCGTTGATAGCGGTGGTAACGACGGCCTCAGCAGGCGGGGAAGATGAAAGGGTGAGGAAAGGCAGCCTCCTAGGGCCCGGCGGGCAGGGTGTTGGGGCCCGGGCCCGTGTAGGGGGAGTGTTGCGAAGAAGGGGAGAAACTAAGGGCGAAGACCGGGCGAAGGAAGATTTCCAGGCTTCTCTCTTCCCTCTGTTCCTAGAGGAGGCGGAGGCGACCAAGGCTGTTGGCGGGCTGAAGGGCTAGCGGTGGCAAGAGTGGTGAAACTAGGATTTTGTCCGAAGGACAAGTGTGGCTGAGTAGGGGCAAGAAGGAAAAACTATTGTGAGGCGCCTGGGGCCTCTTACCCCGGAGTGGACGCCTGAGCCACCTCCGGCCCATTTCTGGTGCAGTGGTCAGGTTGTCCTCTTATCCAGATCCATGCTTAACAACTGGAACTACAGTCTTTGACACCTTTCCGTTTCATTCGCATTTGGGGTCCGTGCAGAACCTTCTGGCGGGAGAAGGAATTGGAATAAAGAGCATGGGCATGAGTATTAAGAGCTAGTGACTCAACTAGATTTGGGTTGGGTCAGAGGGAGTGGAGGAGGGGGAATGAGCTCAAACAGTGTAGACTTGGGGTGCCAAAATGTTTAAGGAAGTATTGTGAATCAATAGGTGGAGCTATTGCTTCAGCAGTTGGTAATTGCCCCCTAAGTGCTTCTGAGGTTACTATGCTTTCTTCGGCATGGTTGACAAAGTTAAGATTCGATTTTTTTTTCTCTCTCTTGAATAAAATTAGGGATTATTTTGATTTAACTGTTTCCGTTTGCATAATATGACTTCTTGCCATTAAATTATATACTGTTACAGTATTAGTTACATTATAGAATTGCTTAAATGAGTATTTGGAAGCTTGCCTTTAGAATCCTCAGAGGAAGAAACAGAACCTTGTAAAAGCTTTCTCAGACACCTGAAAAAAAATTTTTTTCTTACTATCGTAAATCGGTTGAAGGATTATAATTATGCTTTAAGTTACTTAAACTATTCAAACTATTCAGCAGCTCTTTTGAAGATGAAGTAAGTCACTTTTTGGAGTAACTTCATACTGCCTAAAATTAAGGTTTAAATATTATCTCTATTTATGTTTGAAGTGTAGAAGAGATTCCAAGAAAGTTTATTTATTTGGTTTTAGGTCTATAGCATGTTTTCTTACTCTGATTTGCTTTAAATACTGGAGATCCATTTCATTGTTGAATTGTATGTCTTGAAATTATTTTTCCCAATTGGGTCGTGATCCAGGAAGTTGGGGCTATTTTACTTTGATTCAGCATATTTGGGGAGTCTCTTTTTTTGTTTGTTTTCTTATAGACAGTGCTTGAGTGTAGATGCTGTGCTCTCTCTTAACTCTTTTTTTTTTGTATTTTTTTTCCATATGTTCAATACATATTCATTGTGTTTTCTTAAAGTAATAATGAGGCTGAAGAGTTCCCAGTTTTGAAACTGTGCCAAGTATCCAAGAAATTGTTCTGGATGTTTTGATCCAAAACCTTTAATCTAGCTCATTCTCCATAGGGTGTAATGTCTTTCTGGTAATTCTCTTGGAAATAGAAATGGGGCCAGTTTCTACTTTAAATTAATATACTCATGAAACAATATACTCTTTTTATTTTAAATGGACAAATAAGTGTGCTGTGATGGAGGCAGATCTCTAGAAATGAGGTTGGTGTTAGAGAAAAGTTATTGAATCTGTAATTTATGCCAGCAACCATGCATTAAGAGTCGTTAAGCACAGTTCTTATTGCTTATGATTTGGAGCTTAGAATCGTGTTCTTGAATGAAAAATTTTAAGATGACTTCACAGGAATAGTCCTTATTCCCACTCACTCCCAGGAAGTTGGGGACTTGAAAAAAGTTGTTGCTTCTTAGTATATAATTAAGGTGCTGAAGAAATGAAGTTAAGATATACTGTATTCTTTAGAAGATGTTGAAGTCCCTGAGTTTCAGAACTTGTATCACTATGTGCAATGTAGTCAGTTTTTTAACTCTTGATTTTGAAAGGCCTATGGGAAATAATGATCTTGATTATGTGGTTTTTGTATGAAACTTAATTTGCTACATATTTTATTTTATATTGATCTAACAAGACAGCAAGTTAAATAGAAATATCTAGAAATGGGAAACTGTAGGACTCCCAACTCCATATCAGTGTGCGTCGTTACCGATGTTGCCTGTTGTTTAAGTTTTTAAAACTTATTTTCTGATTTTACTTCCTATTTGTACTGTTAGTATTGTGTTGTATTGGCATATATTTGTATGATTTTGTGAGGGGATTCTATTGGGGATTGAATCCAGTGGTGCTTGTTCTCATGTTTACCACTGAGCTCCATCTCTGTTCCAGGCCCACTCCCACCCCCTTTATTTTAAAGACAGGGTCTTCCTAAGTTGCCCAGGCTGACCTTGAACTTGATCCTCCTTTGAATTGCTGGGATTACAAATGTGGACCACTGTGCCTAACATAAACTGGTTATTTTTGATCTGTTTGTTATTCCTCATTAGGGAAGATGATAGTCAAGCAAGAAATACGCTGTAGATAGCTGTGACTGGGGCGACAATGTAATTGGTCATTAATGTAATAGAAAATAAAGCTAAAAAGTAACTATTTTGAATAAAATTAAAATATAAGATTCTTTAGTCAGAGATGAAACTGTGTTGGAGAATTTAGAGTAACAGTTACCACTGATAGTGTATGGACTAGGAAAGGGCACAGGGAGTTTTCTGGGGTGCTGGAAATATTCTCTTTATCTGGATATTGGTTACATAGGATGTGTATATACATGCATGCATACATACGTGTGTGCGTGTGTGTGTGTTGTGTGTGTGAAAAATCATTGGGCCATAAACACAATTAGTGATCTTTGCCATGTGTCAATAAGATTATATTGCTCTTTTGTCAGGCTGAAGTAGCATTTGATAACTTTATAAACCTGCAATTCTTACTCTTGCTACTGTGAAATCAATAATTTGTTGTTTGTTGGTTGAGAGATTGAATTTCAACAAATATTTTACTTTTTAATGTTCCCTTTGCTGTATTGAGATACATTCATATAAAAAATGACTTTAAAATAACTTTTTAAAAAATCTGTAATGTGCTAACCTGGTGTAAAAGAAATACAGAAAATTAAAATAAAATCTGTTTTAGTCTAGTGATCAGGTACGACTATACTATAAATAATAGGAAAGTCAGTTGCTTACATCTGTGAATGGAATCATTGTATAATAGGAAGTATGCCTCCTGTCTATACAGTTGTGTGCACAGGTGACTAATCCTGTGTTGCCCTCAGTAGTATGATTTTTTTCTATCAATTAATTCAGTCCCTAACTCAATAGCAAAATATCAGTCCATTATAATTGCAGCTGAAACAGTTGGCAATTGAGCTGCTGAAATGTGCCTTTTGAGGCTGAGTAACTGAGTTTTTAAAGTTTAATTAAAAAATTTAAATCAAAATTTAAAAATTCAGTTATTGGACAATTTTTAAGAATGCTTGACACACCTTGTATATGTAGATCTAATCTAGATTTCATGAAATGTAAATATAAATGAATGATTTCCCAGCAAAATTAACATCTGAATTGAGGTATGCTACAAAAACTTATTGTGGAAAAGGGTTTTTTAAAAAGATAAATTATTAATGTTTTGTTTTTATTATATGTTGAAATTATTTCTCCTGTTTGGCTTGTTAATGTAGGTTCCAGAAAATTTTAAATTATGTATGTAACTAAAATTATGTTTCTTTTGGACATTGCTGTGCTAGACCCTTAAAACCAAAGTTGTGAGCTGTTACATACACCTGTAATCCCAGAGATTCTGAAAGCTTAGGCAGGAAGATGGCAAATTCCAGGTCAACCTCCGCAACTTGGCAAGACCCTTTCTCAAAATTAAGTATAAAAAGGACTGGGGATGTAGTTCAGCAGTAAAGCACCCCTGCATTCAATTCCTAGTACCAAAAATAAACAAACCAAAGTTATGTAAAACATGATCTCTTCCCTTACAATATAGTTCCCAGATGATAGACATGTCTAAATGTTTCAAGTTGTGGGCCAACAGTTGATTTATGGCTATTTATACTCTGGGAAAGGATTCTGATGCCACTCCTAGTTTTTGTTTAAAGTCTTGTGTCCCAGTCATCTTGACTGCCATGGGTGAGGAGCATAATCAGAATTGTGTATTTGTCTTTCCTGAGCTAGTGCAACCTCTGTTCTGCCTGTTATTATTGAAGTTGTTCTTCAGGGAGAACCTTGTTTTTCAAGTCTTGAGGCTTCTTGTCTTATTCCCCTAAGTGCTGTAGTGGACGCTTGTTCATAAAACTACTTGACAAACATCCTTAATTATTTCTTTTGGAGAATTCCCTAGGAATAAAATTTTTGGATCAAAAAATACATTTTTTAAAGCTCTGATACAGTTGCCCTCCTAAAGTAGCAGTTTATACTGTTAGCCCTGTTATGAGAATGTCCTTTCTTTCTCCCAAGGTCAAATTCAGAAGGGAAAGGAAATTTGCAAAAAACTTAAGAAAAAATTCAAGAGTTTTATAAATTTTTGTTTCAATTGTGATATTGACTTTGTTGTTGTAGATGGACACAATACCTTTATTTTAGTTATTTATTTTTATGTGGTGCTGAGGATGGAATCCATTGCCTCACATGCGAGGCAAGCATTCTACCATTGAACCCCAGCCCACAAGTGTGTTTTGAGTACATATTCTTATAGCCTTAACTCTACTTTTACTTGGCTGATTAGGTGATAAATGGATAAATTTATTTATTTAATTTTGAAAATTTCATTACTTGGTGAAGTTGGGATACTTTTACTGGTATTTATATATCTTTGTGACTTATTTGTTTATAAAACATCTTGTTTTTAATTGGGATACAGATTGCGCAGACTTGAAATTACAAAACAGTCAAAGACACTGTAGAAAATGAGGTTGAGACATTCAGATTAGTAAATTTTTGTTAAAGAGTGATGTCAGTTGACCCAGATAGCCTGAAGGAAAATTCTAAGGTATATTTGGATTTTTTTTTCCCCTTCTAGTCTATGTAGTTCATTATATAAAGGGAACTTAACTGTAATACAAACATCATTTAACTAAAGGCACCAAGTTTTGTTCTATTTTTTTCTTTTTTTAAATTAATTTTTTAATTTATATATGACTGTGGAATGCATTATAATTCTTATTACACATATAAAGCAAAATTTTTCATGTCTATGGTAGTAAACAAAGTATATTCACATCAATTCGTGTCTTCATACATGTACTTTGGATAATAATGTCCATCACATTCCATCATCATTTCTAACTCCATGCCTCCTCCCTTCCCTTTCCACCTCTCTGCCCTATCTAGAGTGCCACCAAGTTTTATTTCAGTGTGCCACAAATGATAGCTAGAAGTAGGCTCATTATAATGAGACTCTTGATCTCTGGGTCTTGGTTTCATTCTTTAACAAGAAAGACTTGAACCTGAACAATGATGAGCAAAGTTTCTAACTCAGGTGCAAGTTCTAATTTACTGTTGGTATTTAAGGTGTTGATGGCTTTGATGAGTTCTCAGACTACAGGAAAAGGTGCTGTTATTTGACACCTACCCATGACTGCTATGATATATGTCTGATGTTTAGCACTGACTTTCTATGATACCAAGAAATAAAGCCTTGGAGTCATATTTGAAGTGTACTCTTTAAACCACTTTCTCTTATTTGCTTTTGTGCCTGTTCTTGTCCTTTTCACTCATGACACTCTTTTTTTAACTGCTACCTGATATTCCTACTGGGCCAAGTAATGGATTCTCATTTAATCATTAAAATATCCCTGTACAGATGATGTGATATCTATAATCTTCTAGTTAAAAAAAAAAAAGACAGAAATAAGCCAAGAATGAAAAACAGCTTAGTGGATTCTGGGATTTTTTAGTAGTTTTATGTGACCCAAAGTTGTTGAGGGTGGTAGGGAGAAACTAGATCAGTAGCTGTAGCTAAGTGATAAAAGTCTTTGTTTCAAAGTGGTGCTGAGGCGGGAACCCACACATGCTAGGCAAGCATTCTACCACTGAGCTACAATTTCAGCCCCAACAGTTATTGAAAGATTTTGAGCAGAGATGTAGTGTTTTAGGAAGATTATTCTCATTGCATCGTGATGGCTATCTCCTAGGTGCTAGACTTAGTCTCCTTCATTAGGCTCTTAAAATTAAGGTTGAAATAGTGGCCTGAATCATGATGCTAAGAGAAAAGATATGAGAATAGGTTATGATGGTATTTGAGGAAGCATAACTAATAAGAATTGTAAAAGGATATAAGGATACATCAGAATTAAATTTCTATATTGGATGAATAATGGAGCTATTCATGAAGACAGATATGAATAGAGGTAGATGCTCTAATTTTTTTGTAGATTGAGTTGATTTTGAAATTCCTGTGCAAATAACCAATAAGCATTAAGGAATACATTTTTGGACACTAAGATTTGGAGATAAAAACATTAACATTTACTTGGTAATAAAGGTAAAACCATAGCTCAGAAGGAGTTCTAATTTAATATGTGGATGATAATGGAAATTTTTTTCACAGAGTAATTTATTCTTTTTAGGTAAAGGCCTTGAGTACATTGTGTCCATGTGTGTATTTAGCATTAGCAATTAACCAAATAATTCCTGAGTTTTTTTTTTTTTACACCTCTGATTCTTGCAGTTTAACAATTAGGAAAGCTGTCTACCCACTACCACTTTGTTTTTGTTTAAAGATTTATGCATGTATAGATATGGAGTATATTAGTCCTTTTTTTTAAAGAGTGAGAGAGGAGAGAGAAAATTTTTAATATTTATTTCTTAGTTCTCAGTGGACACAACATCTTTGTTGGTATGTGGTGCTGAGGATCGAACCCGGGCCGCACGCGTGCCAGACGAGCACGCTACCGCCTGAGCCACATTCCCAGCCCTAGTCTTATTTTTCGACTGTTATATGAAAAAAATAAGTATTTTTAATATTTATTTTTTAGTTGTAGTCGGACACAGTACCTTTATTTTATTATTTTTATGTGGTGCTGAGGAGCGAACCCAGAGCCACTAGGTGAGCGCTGTGCCGCCAAATCATAACCCCAACCCCCATACTACCACTTTTTTGATGCTGCTAAATCTGTAGAACAATGGTTCTCCACCAGGAGCAAACCTCTCCTCCTGCACTCCTCTCTAATTATTGATAAATGTTTGAAAAGTTTTGGCACCTAATAGCTAGGGATGCTGCTAAACATCCAACAATGCACAAGAAAGCCTTCTCCCACTCAAGAATTATCTAGCCTGAAGTGTCAGTTGTACTGAAATTGAGAAACCCTACTCTGAAATCTAGATGAGATGATAAGAGTCTGACCAGTTAATATTAAGGGCTAGAGTTCTTATATTTACTGAAAATTATTTAGTAATTCCTTGAAATATTTGGAGACTTGCTCTAAATCTTATAGTTTAGAAAAAAAGACAAAGTATAAAAATAAATGCTTATGGAATACTATAATGTGTCCTGGAAAAGCAGAAGCAGTAATAAATTTTTTATGGGTAGAAGACTGGGGAGACAGGTTAAGGCACCATGAGCAGTTAGTATTTAAGCTGTGCTTTGAGAAATTTTGAACGGGCCTTTCTGTGGAAGAAGAAATTCTCTAGAGGAGTTAACCCTTTCATGTAATTACTGAAAGCAAGAGTTTAGAACAAGATTACTACCAGCTAAGAAAAAATTATCTACCTATTCGAAATTTTTTATTCCGAGGACCATGGTCATAATCTGATTTTTGCTAGTAGACAAACTTTGAGTTTTATACAACTGCACCGTTATCATTACACATAAGATTAACACCTCTTACCTGCCTCTCCCCAATACACACACTTTGAGAATTGATGACTCCTTTGAGGAAACATATATGACTGATCTTGTACTAAAATGGAAATTCCTAGACCTAGGTCTGATTCTGGCTTTATTGATAACTGTCTATAAAACTACAGATTTTATTTGTCTCTCAGGGCTTTGGTTTTTTATCATCTGTAAAATGAAGGGGGAATAGACCCAATGGTTTGCGAGTTTTTTCTGGTCAAAGAGTGCAAGAAGTGACCGTATAGTTAAAATTTTGTGCCAAGGTATGCTATACTCATTGATAGCATAAACAGGTTTTGAGCTTGCTTTTTTTATTTTCACTTTTTACTATATAACTTTAAAAGTCATACTTTGCACAGAAACCCACTTTTGTGGAATCATCCCCATCTTGTGGCCTTTCAGTATAATGCCTCTAAATTCGCAATCATTGGCATGATTGACACTCAGAACATTTGAGTGCTTGCTGTGGTTTATGTTGTGTACTAAACATGGGGAGACATTATCTCATTTTGTCACTTAGCTTGTTTACTAAACCAAAAATAAAAGTTTCCTATTTCCATATTCTAATCCCAAAGATTATGGTTATAAGATTTGACTGAATAGCAGACTAGTCTTATGCTGACACAAATTACTAGCTAATAGGCTCTGTAGATGTATACAGTTATTTCAGATCTGAGGACTTAATTGAGAATTCTGAGTGCCATTGTAGTTGCTCTTTCTTGTTTCTGTCAGTCTGCCTGCAGTTGGATCCATAGTATAAGAGTTTCTATATGAAGATGACTTGGGATTTGATAGTTATAGCTTTGAAATCCAGAAAAAAAATGTCACATGAATTTACTTGAGCTAGGATATTTTAGTTCCTTTAGTAATTGCTGTCTTCAGTTTTATAAGAGTTGTAAAATCCCATGCCAGTAGGAACGAGCTGGTAATGTACATGAGTAAAATGAGAAATTGCAAATTTAGGCTTTATGTAAAATCCTCATTTAAGTTTTAGCATCCAACTTAATTTAAAAATCAAAAAAGAAAAACTGGGTCAGTAGCTGTGGTCATTTGATTCTGCTTTTAGGCAATCTTTCAGGCTTATGTACAGAATAGAAGTCTTAAACTACTGATAAATGGTCTACCTTGTTAACTTGAACTCTTTTCAGAAGGCAAACCATCATTGTACATTTTTAATCCCACATTGCAGGGACAAACAGATTTGAATTTGAATCACAGGTCCTCTTACACATAAATTGCTGTTACACATAAATTGGAACTATAGTGTAGCATTCTGTGCTAATTGACTAGGGGAAATAATTAATATTTGAAGTCAAATTTACTCTAATCATATAGCATACTTTTTCCATTGACCTATTCTAATTCTTTTTGCCATGGCCACCGTAGCCTATATAGTGCAGATATGTTGGACATACATAGCCTTTATTTCTGGTACTGATTCCTCAGCTTTGTAAATCACACATAAGGGATGTTTTTTCTTAAAGTAGTTCTCATTTATTCCCGGGGTATATGTTCCAAAACCCCAGTGAATGACCTGAAACCACAGAAAGTATTGAACCTGATATATGCTATTTTATGCCTATGCAGTACATACCTATGGTAAAACTTAATTTATGAATTAGGCATAATAATAAAATAATAATAAAACAAGAATTTTAACAATATTATAAAAATTGTGCATATGGACTTTTACATTTTTTATTTATTTTGGGGGGGGGCACCAAGGATTGAACTCAGGTGCACTCATCTCCAGCCCTTTATTGTATTTATTTAGAGACAGGGTATCACTGAGTTGCTTTGTGCCTCACTGTTGCTCCTCCTGCCTCAGCCTCCTAGCTGCTGGGATTACAGGTGTGCTCCAGTGCACCTAGCTTGTGCATGTAGTCTTCTCAAAATATCCTAATGTACTATAATCACCCTTCTTCTGTGACGTGAGATGATACATTGCCTACATGATGAAATAAAGTGACATGAATGATAGGCCTTGTGATGAATTATTAGGCTACTAAGAAAGGGATACTTGAACACAAGCACTGCAATACTGGGATCTGATAACAAGATGGCTACTAAGAACTAACTGGCAGGTAGCCTATATAGTGCAGATACATTGGACAGAAGGATGACTCACATCCCAGATGAGACTGAGTGAAAAGGCACAGGACTTTTATCTCACTAATTAGGATGATGCACAGTTTAAAACGTATAACTTGTTTATTTCTGCGATTTTCCACTTAATGTTTTCAGACTGTGGTAACTGAAATTATAGAAAGCAAAACCTAAGGTAAGAGAGGACTACTATAATTTAAGTGGGTGTTAAAATGGATGGTTTATGTAACAAGATTTATTATAAAAGTAAATTCTAAGATGGAACTTTGCACTGTGAATTTTGAGCAAGGTTATTATATGTACACGGGTTAGGAATCTATTCTTGGATTTTGTGACACTGCCTCTCCAGGATTTTTCTCCTATTCTAGAAAATTTTTCTCCAACATCTTTATAGGTTACTGTTGTACCCCTAAAACTCACATGTTCTTTATGGTATATCTGTTCTGTGTTTAAGGAAACAACTCTAAAAGTAATGTATAAAGAGGTATTCTTTCATGTAAAAAGTCTAAATGTATTCCCTTCAGAGTGTTTGACACTAATTTAATGAAAAATATGTCACTGAATCTCATATTCTCATGTCTTAGACATGTAACAAGTTTTCTGTGTTCTTTTTCCTGTTTTAAATATGTCTAGAGACTGGGGTTAGGGCCCAGTGGAGACCCCAGATTCCATCTACAGCACCTTAGGAGAATATATATATATATATTTACATACACATATCCCCTCACACACATACGCATATGTGCATACATCAATGTACATACATATCTCAGATGTTTGGTTTAGGTATTTGGAAGGGAGATCTGTACTTCAATGGAAGACTCATTCTCTTACTCAGCTTCTCCCACAAAGTAAAAGCTTGGTACAGCTAGAGATTGAGAAGTTACTATTTGTTAAAAATTTGAAGTTCTTACCTCCTTTTGCTTGTCTTTTAAACAGTAAAGAATAAATGAGGCATCAAGTGTTTTTTTTTTTTATGAATTTTCATATCACCAATAACATGTCTGTTCTTTCCTCACCTAACTTCAAAGTTCTATATCTTGTGCTTTATTTAATGAGTGGTGTTTGTATTTCTTTGTTTTTTTGTGGAAATTTTCACACATATAAAAGTAAAGAAAACAGACAATAAACAACAACTTTAAATTCTAGAAAGTAGTAGGGTCGATTCCCATGTTGTTTCATCTTTGACCCTTACTTTCCTTTTCAGCCGGAACACTTGAAAGGAAATCCTACACCTACTATCTCACTGTACCTCTAAATAGTTCATTATGAATCTTGAATAGAAAAGTTTTTTTTTCTAACATAATTACAATAGCTAATATGATTAAAACTATTAATCTGTAGTTTTCCTGTCTTATAAATGTCCTTTTAATAGATTTATTTACATCAAATTCCTACACTCCACTGATTGCATTTGGCTGAAATGCCTCATCGTCCTTTTTTAAAAAAAATAAAAATAAACTTGTTGGGCTGGGGTTGTAGCTCAGTGGTAGAACAATTGCCTAGCATGTGTAAAGGCACTGGTTTTGATCCTCATCACTGTGTTAATAAAATAAATGTATTGTGTAAAAAATTTGGACAGAACGATGACTCACATCCCAGATGAGACTGAGTGAAAAGGCACAAGACTTTTATCTCTCTAATTAGGATGATGCACAGTTTAAAACTTATGACTTATTTATAAATAAAAGTAAATAAAATAAAAGTATTGTGTAAAAAAATTTAAAAAAACTTGTTGTAGATTTACAGATAGATTGCAAAGATGTTGCAGAAAATCTCCATTTTTTCAATTACTATCATCTTAGGTTATTATGGTATACAGCTAAGAAAATGAAAAGACAAGCCACAATTGGAACAGAGGAGTTGAAAATTATAATTTTGATATAGGACTTATGTCCAGAATATATATTTTAACTCACTTAAGACAGACAATTCAATTTCTTATGAATTGAGTCATTGTCAAAATCCTAGGTTTAATCCCAGGTCTATGCCATGGGCAAAAAACTTAAACATTTCACCAAAAATATACAAATGACTGGTAACCATACAGAAAGATTCCCAGTGTCAGTAATGATTAGAGTAATGCATGTCCAGTGAGGTATCACATCACATTGCTAGAATGACTGGAAACAGGTAATAAAAAAAAATAATGTAGGAAAACTTGGGGGTTTATAACCCCAATACATTACTGGTGAGAATATAAATTGTGAAGCCATTTTGTAAACGTTTAAGTGATATATTAGTTTTCTGTTGTTGCTGAAACAACTCAAACTTCAGGGCTTAAAGTAACACAAATTTATTGTCTTACAGTTCTTGAAGTCAGATGTCTGAAATGGGCTTCACTGGGCTAAAAGTAAAGGTGTTGGCAGATCTAGTGATTTAAAAGTTACCATCAAATATTAAAATCTACCCAGATTCTCAGCCTGTGACCTTATTTAGAAATATAGTCTTTAAAGATAAAATTAAGTCAAGGTCATACTAGATTAACCTAGTGTCTAAGAATAGGAGAGGACACAGACTCAGTGAAGACCCATATGAAGGTTGAAACAAACACTACGTTGAACCAAGAAATATATAGGGCCACTAGAAGCTAAAAAAGACTAGAAGAATTCTTTCCTATGGGCTAGAAGGCATGGCCCTGCCCTTAGCATAATTTCAGACTTCTAATCTCCTGAACTGTGAGAAAATATTTTTTGTTGCTGTAAGTCACTAAGTTTGTGTTAATTTGTTAAAATAGCCCTATCAAACTCTTACAGCAGGATTGTATTTCTTCTAAAGGCTCTAGAGGAGAATCCATTTCCTTGCCTTTTCCAGCTTCCACAAGGGCAGCTAGATTCCTTGACTCAAAGCTCTTTCTTCGTCTCAAATCTAGCAATGTGCCATCATAAGAACTCTTTGCTGTGCTCTGTTGTCATCTCTATTTCTTTTTTTGTGGGGGGGTGTTGTTGTTTTGATATTAGGGATTGAGCTGGGGGGCATCCTCAACCTGTGCCACATCCCCAGACCTATTTTTGTTTTAGAGATAGGGTCTTACTGAGTTGCTTAGTATCTCGCTTTTGCTGAAGCTGACTTTGAACTTGCAATCCTCCTGCCTCAGCTGCCTGAATCCCTGAGATTACAGGCATGGGCTGTGGGGCCCGGCTTCATCTCTGGTTCTTAAGGACTTTGGACCCATCTGGATAATCTTGGTTAATTTTCATATATCAAGGTCTTAATCTGCAAAATACATTTTTTCCATGTAAAATAATGTATGTTAACGTTGGATTAGGAAATGGTTATCCTTTGAGAGCCATTATTATACTTTAGTAAGTAGTTTCTTAAAAACCATACCTTCTATCCAGCCCACAATTCCACTTTCAGGAAAAAAAATTAAGGCATATACCTGTACAAAGACTTGTATACAAAATTCTTAGCAACTTTATTTATAACAGCTAGGAAGTACACATTGGTCAGATGCTCATCAACTGGTGGACAGATAAGCAAAACGTTACATATATCCATACCACAATGAAATAAAAGGATTGAGCTTCTAATATACTACAACATGGGGAAACCTTAAATATTATGCAACAGGAAAGAAGTCTAGTGTAAAAGATAACATTATTATGTGATTTCATGTTGGAAACATCCCGGAACAGCAAATCTGTACTAAGAGAAACTGTACCTTGTGGCTGACTGTGAGTAGGAAAGAGGATTGAGACCGAATAAGCACTTCCATAGCTGAATTGAGGTTGATAGTTGCATATCTTTGTAACTAATCAAATATCTGTGGCCTTTAGTTAAGCAAAAATTTCTTAGGTAAGACCCTGAGAAGTATTTCCCAAAAGACATTCAACCAAAATGTAAAGCTCCTACTCCATTATATTCAGGAAAATTGGGGCTGGGGATTATGGCTCAGTGGTAGAGTGCTCACCTAGCACGTGAGGCCCTGGGTTTGATCCTCAGCACCACATAAAAATAAATAAAATAAAGATATCGTGTTCAACTACGACTAAAAAATAATTTTAAAAAAAATCAGGAAAATGAAAAAAGCCACAGACTGAAAAAAATTTTTGCGACATGACTCAGATTATATGTATGTAGCTATAACTTATAGAGAACAAGATGCTTACAAAGACTAAGTTTTTTAAAAAATGGGCAGAAGATTTGAACATAAACTTAACCAAGGAAGACATGGTAAAAAGTAAGTACACGAGAAGATATTCAATATCATTTGTTATATAGGGACATAAATAAAAACCACAATGAGATGTCTTAACCCACTAATGAGAGCAGCATAAAGTTTAAAGTTGACAATGCCCAGTGTTGGTGAGAATACAGAACAACTGGAATTCTCATGTACTTACCTATAATTTAGCATTCCCACTCCTTGGTATTTATTAAAAGAAATGAAAACACATTCACGAAAAACATATGCAAATGTTAATGGAACTTTATAATCTTCGAAACTTCTAAACAACTCATAATGCTCTTAAACTAGAGTATAAAGCTAGGAGTGTAGTTCTGTGTATGTGAGTGGCCCTGGGTCCAATCTGTAGCATAGCAGTGACAAAGTATGATACATAACAGATTAGTGGTTGCCTGGGAGTGGTATGGTTATATGTAGGAGGTTCTTAGGGTGGTAGAACTATTATATATTTCACTACATGATTATGTATGTGTATAATAGTGGTTACATGATTTTTCATATTTGTCAAAACTCAGAGCTATACACTCAAAAGAGTGAATTTAAAGTTTAAAAAAAGCCAAGAGAAAAATGATTTCTCTATGCCAAAAAAAGTGGAAAATAAAAAATGACTAATAGTTGGTACAAAAAAATTGTCAGCTGGTGGACTTGGATTGATTGAATTAATTATGGCATTGAGAGTTTGACTGGACTAGATACTCTAATTGTCAGATGAAAGGAGTAGGACTTGAGTGTGTATTGTTTACAAGAAATTTTATTTTTTATTTTTACTTTTTTAATTTATTAATAGATAGAGTCCCAATGTGTAGTACAGATTGGCCTCGAACTCTTGAACTATATAAGTGCTGCTGCTTATATGGCACTTTAAGGATTTGGGGAAGTTTAAAAAAAATTTTTTTAATTGCTAGAAGATACACCATGCATCATTGATTAGGTGAAAGCTGTGTCTATGTGATAATTAAAGCAGACTTTAAAATGAGAAGTATCATCAGTGAAAATGAAGGATGTTTCAGATTATACAGACGTCAAGTTACCAACAGTTTATAACAGTCCTGAGTACTTCACGTTCCTATTAACAACCTGAAAATACCTGAAGCAAATATGAGCAAAGCTACAAAAGAAGGAACACTTCCAAACTTTGAAGCCAACTTAATCCTGATAAGAAAGCCTGTCAAGGATGGGGGTTATGACTTGGCAATAGAGCTCTCACCTAGCACATGCAAGGCCTTGGGTTCAATCCTCAGCACCACATAAAAAATAAATAAATAAAATAAAGATATTGTGTCCAACTTCAACTAAATATAATTTAATAAATGTATTTTATATAATGTATATTAATAAATGTATTTAACAAATATATATATATATATATATATATAAATCTTTATTTAAAACAAAGAAAGCCTGTCAGGATTATAAGAAAACCATTTGTATTGAAGTAAGCTTTCTTGAGATGTCATTTGGACAAAGACTAAAAGAAGGCAAGGGCAGTACACAGCCAAGGATGAAGAGGCCGCCAACAGAAATGGGGAAAACTGCAGGTTAGACATTTTGGGGGAAGGGTCCGTATATTTAGTTTCCAGTATATGTACTTGGATGTTTCTCCTAGAGTTGTTTTGAATCAGATTTTGGAATTCTGGAATGAAGTTTAGGCTACAGACAAATTTGGAAGTAGGCAGCATTAAAGTCATAGGAATGAATAAAATCACCAAGAAAATATGTGCAGGGCCCTCGTAGAATTGTTTCAACATCAGCTTTCTTATGTACCCATGGGGTAATTTATATTTTAGCCTTACCGAACAGGCTACAGTTTTGGAAATACACCATTACTATTTTGTTAATGTTTTACCTTCTCCTTAGATTGTACATCTTACCTTCTTTCCACAATAAGAACTCAAGAAAAGTTTAAATTCACTGAGTTCTTAGAAACTGTGTTTGTATATTAATTTTCTAATAGAGATTTGGGACTTTCAAAAAACTTTGGGAGCTCTTCTACTTTTTGGTTGTTATAGTCATGGGATATTCTCATTTTCTTGACATTTCTACATATCCCTTATGTTGAAATTATCCTATGCCTTTAATACTGCACATGTTCTTTGCTAAATTATAGGTTGATATTATATTACTGATATATTTAGAATATCCACATCTTAAAATAATTTTGAAGCTAAGTGATCAGGATTACAGAAGTATTCCATTTCAATTAGACATATCATGTTAATGAAAATAAACTATATTTGAAGCTAAATTTTGCTGACAGTTGTACCTTTAGTTACCACTTTGAAATTGTTTCTAGTATATTCTGACCATCTAGTAAGAATCTAATTAATTTTTCAGACAGCTACCAAACAGTACATGTTTGCATATAGAAAAATACTGAGGGCTGGGGATGTGGCTCAAGCGGTAGCGCGCTCACCTGGCATGCGTGCGGCCCGGGTTCGATCCTCAGCACCACATACCAACAAAGATGTTGTGTCCGCCGAAGACTAACTAAGTAACTAAGTAAATAAATAAATAAATAAATATTAAAAATACTGAGAGACTGTGTCAAACTATTTCTGGTCTTGTTCCTCAGAATAGTTTCACTTCCTAAGTCATTTCTATGATTATGCACCTAAAAAAAAAAAACTTGTAAAAAATTAAGCAAGGAAAGATTAAGCTGCTATACTGTAATGATTCAGTTTTGTTTCTTCAATATAGGCTTGATCTGCCAAGCCTAATGTAAACTTTTTTTTTTTTTTTAGTACTTTTATTCAATCTAGGACATGCCCTGTAATCACCTTTTCCTCATGTATGAAGTCAAGTACCTGGTTATTATCCAGAAAATTATAAATATACTTGAAGCCTGATAACTGCCAAGAGGTCATTCTTCAAATTTTAAAAACTATAGTCCTTTCTCTTATCATTTAGAAGCTTGAGTTCCTAAGTTCTTTAGTTACTCATTATTGTTTAAATTTAAACTTAATGTATTTTTCAGTCACTTTTAAAATACAGAGGCTAAGACTTGTATTTTAAGAAAATGCAGTGGAGTAGTTTAAGTGATATCTCTGAATATAATCAAGAGAAGCTATATTGTATGTAAAATAAATTACTGTACCCAATTTGTGGCACTATGGGAAGTTAAAGAGAAGATGGTATAGGTAAGATGTTATCTCCTTATTTAATGGAATCCTATATTTTACATGATATCAGTATCTGCAGAATATTTAAAATAAGAATGGTAGACAGCAAGGCAGTAAGCCCAGTGGATTTCAGGTAAGAAAGGGTTTGGGACAAGATGTAATTTACTTCAGTTTTTTTTTTTTTTTTTTTAATGTGGTGCTGAGGATTGAACCTAGGGCCTTGTATGTGCTGACAAGCGCTCTACCACTGAGCCATAACCCAAGCCCTAATTTCCTTCAGTTTTAAAAAAGAAAAAAACAAGCTATGCTTCAATTAAGAGGAGAAGTTATTATGAATGAGGTGAAACCTACTTAAAGAAGACATGAATCTTACACAGAGAATTCAATGCAGTTGTCAGATACTTTGGAGAATACCATATTTATTTGTATGACCAGAAAATGGAAAAGAAATTTTAAAAAAATCACTGTGACTGCTAAGAAAAGTTTTGTGCTTACATTTTAAGAAAACAATATATCTAAGTGTGATTGAGTTGCTGTTAGTAATACATAATAGTGGAATAAAAATTAAATAATTGAGGCACGAAGACTGAAGGTCACATGACAGGAAGGATACTTTACACTATCTTTTGAGTTCTGGATACAGAGTACTTAAGTAGAAGATTGAGTTTCTTTTTGATTTTTTTTTTTTTTTTTTTTTTTTTTTTGCTTCCAACTCCTTAGCAAGAGAATGTTTTTCAAACAGGGCACTACAGAGTGATATACTTCTTAGAGAATTCTAACATAAGAAAATAGTGTAGCATATTGACTTCTATCTAAATAAATAAACTTTACACTGTTGTGATCTCTAATTATAACTGTCCTTAACAATAGGGTTTGGGACTGGGATTGTAGCTCAATGATAGAGCACTTGCCTAGCATGGGTTTCATCCTCTGTACCACATTAAAAAAAAACGGAGTTTAGCCACATGTGGTGGCACGTGCCTATAATCTCAGCAATTTATCAAGGCCCTAAGCAACTTAGTGAGACCCTTTCTCCAAATAAAATACAAAAAAAGGGCTAGGGATGTGGCTCAGTGATTAAATGCTCCTGAGTTAAATCCCTGATACAAAAAGGAAAAAAAAAAAACAAGATTTAATGCTTCTATTATCTAAGTTTTAATGCTTCAGAAAGTTTTTTTTAATTGCCTATAGTTTGTGCTATATATTTTAAAATATCCTTTTCAGATATTTTTCTATAGATATTAACAAAAGTTGTAGTATTAAATATATAGGTGGAATATACTTTTTTCTCCACAAAATTATATTACAACATATTTCTGTGCCAGAAATTTGGATATAGCATACTTAACTTTAATCAGTCTCATTATCAGTAAACACTTTTTTATCTTTGCTTTTTCCTTTTTACTATTCTAAGTATGGTAGAATGTAGACATTCTTGTTGAGTCGTTTGCTCAACACACCCTAAATGTGATACAAATGATTAATAAGCATACTTGTTTGCAATTCGTTGCTGTTAGATTCCAATGCCTTTATAATCTGAAACTAGCAGCTTTATAGGCAAAATAACTTGGTTACTATATGAAACTTTAGTTTTAATCCCTTTTTCCATGGAATCAGTTCTTTTGATTACATAGTTTTTGTAGAAATGCTACTATTGCATTTTTCCCCCCAAGAGTGAAAGAAGTAAGATTTATTCATGTGTGAAAAATAGAAACAGAACTCTGGCGGGGGTGGGCAAGAATGGACCCAATTCTTGATAATTTTCGAACTTGTGTTTTTCAAAGTGTAGATTCTGTTTCCAGAGATTCTAATCCTGAAAAGTGGGGTGGGATGTCCAAGAATGTGAATTTTGAGTACCACCACTGTAACTTTGAAGTAGATGGCCCCAGGAGGACCACTATTCTCAATTAATAGGCACATAATTATTACACAAATTATTTTCTTGGGATAAATGTTAGAAGTAGGATTACTTATTTCAGTACATTGTGCTAGATAATTTTTCTCAAGAGATACTGTATATTTACCATCTGCAAGGTTTAAGAATACCATTTACTACTTCTCTTGCAAATATTAGGTGTCATCATTCTTTTTGATCAATAGTTGTATCTAATTTTTTGAATAGTAAACTACAGGGAAATCTTTCCTGTTCATTGTAAGATATTATTCTGGCTTTCTTAATAGTTGCATACTATATTTGTCCCTTGTATGAAAGTTACTAGCAAAATTGGTATTGAATATCTGGCCATATTTGCTTAAATGGTAATAGTTTTAGGAATATGAAGTCATTATGAAAATGTTGGATTTGTTGATCATGAAAAAAACCTTATTACCCATTTAATATGTTATCTTTATAAATGAGAAACTAATTATATTTTATTGAGTACATATTGGTTTGTTCCAGTAGCCGGATCGAGTTGGGAGATGTAACACCACACAATATTAAACAGTTGAAGAGATTGAACCAGGTCATTTTTCCAGTCAGCTACAATGACAAGTTCTACAAGGATGTTCTGGAGGTTGGCGAGCTAGCAAAACTTGGTAAGATATGGCTTTTTTCCTTATTTCTGTTTTAAAATTTGTAGTTTTAAACTTCACCCTTTACTATTAGAGCAAGAAGACAAATTTGTCTTTTTATTTTACAAATGAGGTTAATGGAGTGGTTCAGGTTCTAAAAAAATATAGAGAGTATTTGAATTTTAAATGGAATCACTAAATATTCTTTATTACTTAGTGTTTGCCTGTATGTTACCAATGATTTAGCTTTACAGCCTTCTGAGACAATGTAAGGTTTTTGAAGCCATTGATATTCATAGGATAGCTAATTAAAATTTAATGCTTATAATAACAACTTAGTCTCTTAGAAGAAATGATTAAATGTGTTGTTTTATCTATTGAACTTTATGTCTTTATATTTTCTATGGCAGCCTATTTCAATGATATTGCTGTAGGTGCAGTATGCTGCAGGGTGGATCATTCACAGAATCAGAAGAGACTTTACATCATGACACTAGGATGTCTTGCACCTTACAGAAGGCTAGGAATAGGTAATTCATTCTTTCTTCTTCCTTCCTCCCTCCTACTTTCCCTCCTTCCTTCAAAGCCTAAGTACCTTGTTAAATCTTTTTGATATAATAAGTCAGTTTATTTCTTTTATAAAATAAAGTGAAAATAACTAGTGTTTACTAACATAATTCAATTGAAAAACCCTCCATGGATTTGTCTAATTTTCCCCCCACTTAAAAAATATCTCTGTAAATATTTGTATAAAAAATTGCTCTATATTTATCTCTTAGTATCTAATGTTACCTCTTAAATTTTATTAGGTCTCAATAAGTAGTTCAGTTGGCAAATAGGTATAGAATTTAAAGGTTGCTTTTTAAGGTTACTTATTTGTTGTTTGTATTATTAACAGGAACTAAAATGTTAAATCACGTCCTAAACATCTGTGAAAAAGATGGCACTTTTGACAACATCTATCTGTAAGTAAAATAATATTTAATGTTCTTATCTCAAAAGTTTAAATGTCAATAAAAATCATTACTAGAAATTTTAAAATCTGATCACTTACTGTATCTTAAAAAAATACCATGGAATAATTGTTGTACAGTACCTGTATAACATTGCTTCTAGGACCCGCCCCCCCATCCCCCTCATAGATACCAAAATATGAGTGATTCAAGCCTCTGTATAAAATGGCAGCGTATTTACATTAAGACTTACAGATATCCTCCATATTAGATTACTTATAATATTTAATATAATGTAAATGCTGTGTACATTTATTATTGTACTATATTGTTTAGGGAATGACAAGGAAAAATACAGTGTACCTGTTCATTCAGATGCAATTTTCTTTCCTAATATGTTAATCCTATGTAGAAGCAGAACCCAGGAATGTGATGGGGCCTGCTGTAGTTGTAACAATGCTTTGTTGTTGTTGTTGTTGTTTATTTATTTGGTACCAGGGGTTGAAACCAGGGGTGCTTAACCACTGAGCCACATCCCTAGCCCATTTTTTTTATTTTTTATTTTGAGAAGGGATCTTACTGAGATGCTTAGGGCCTTGTCAAATTGCTAAAATTGGCTTTGAACTTGTGATCCTCCTGCCTCAGCCTCCCAAAATGCTAGGATTACAGGCTAGTAGTGCATCACCGCACTGGACTACTTGATACAATGTTTATTTGGTTTGTTTTAGTAATAAATAAAGAATCTGAGACACATTGCTACATTATATTGGGATGGGAACTACAAAGTCATATAAATTAAGTCAGGATTAAAACTCGTTCAGATTTAAAACCATTCATATTATTATTATTTTTCTCATGCCTTGCTGTTTGTACTGTTTCATTCAAGGTTATCAGTGATATACCCATTTATACTACAATTTAAAAAAATCAAAATCAGAGGTAATTGTCTGAGGTTATATTGACTCTCAAAAGCCTGCAGATTAAGAACAAGACTAAGATTATTACTGGATTTTGTAATTGTAATTCAGTTTGGTGATGGCAGGTATTAAATAATATGGTATTATTTTGAAGAGTAATTGAGAAAGCTCTAGTTTCTTATATTTTTTTGTTGTTGATGTTGTTTTTGCTGGGAGCAGTGGCACACATCTATAATCCTAGAAAATTTGGGAAGCCAAGGCAGGAGGATTGCAAGACCAACCTCAGCACTTAGCTAGGTCCTAATGCGCTCTCCCCCCCTCCCCAAATTCAACATGTTGTCTTTCATTTCAAAGGAAGACAACAGATTTGAGACCCTAGTTTTAAAGTTTTTTATCATTATTTTTCTGCTTTTGTCTGTATGGCCTCTGATTCCTGCCTATGGTTATCTAAACCCTACCCCAAGTTTAGGGTTTTTTTTGTATTGGAGATTGAAACCAGGAGCACTTTGCCACTGAGCTACATCTCCAGGTTTTTTTTTTTTTTTTTAATTTTTTTTTATTTTGAGACAGCATGTCACTAAGTTACTGAGGGTCTCATTAAGTTGCTGAGACTCTATTTGAACTTCTGATCTTCCTTCGTCAGCCTCTGGAATAGCTGGGATTATAGTTGTGTACCACCACACCCAGCTATTTAATCCATGTTTAATTACAGGAATCTTTTTTTTTCCCCCTTACTGGCAAAAGTAGGGCTTGGTTTCCCTTTGTTAACTGTAAGACTAAATATTCTTACTGAGCCTTCTCCTAGCCACGTCTTTCGAATGGAATAATTGAGTTAAAAATAAAAAATCATCAATTAGTGGTAATTGATAATATTAGTTGATTGTGATTATAAAGAAAATATACAACAAAATAATATTCTAATTCAAAGTTGAAGCTCTGTGTGGAGAATACTTAAAAGCTGATAAAACTTTAATTTACTTTCTTTATAACCTTTTATATCTCAGGCACGTTCAGATCAGCAATGAGTCAGCAATTGACTTCTACAGGAAGTTTGGCTTTGAGATTATTGAGACAAAGAAGAACTACTATAAGAGGATAGAGCCTGCAGATGCTCATGTGCTTCAGAAAAACCTCAAAGTCCCTTCTGGTCAGAATGCAGATGCGCAGAAAACAGACAACTGAACAAATTACAAATGAACTTTCTTGCACTTGCTTGTCGCCAAATAAAAGAGAGGCCCATTGATTCCCTGCCCCTGTCCCCCGCCTTTCCTAAGTTTTCCTCCCTCCTTGTTCCTTTTTTTCCCTCATTTCTTTTCTTCCTCTAGAAGTTTTAATACTTTCAAGGACTTTTAAAAATAATCATGTTTGGATTGTTTTAGTTTTTCTTTTTCTCTCTCTCTTTGTTTTTTTTTTTTTTTTTGGTTTTGTTTTTGTTTTTTGTTTTTTTTTTTTGGTGTGTGTGTGTACGGTGGTTGTCTTGAAAGAAGGAGAAGGTAGATCTGTTTAGTTTCACAGTTAAAATGTATGGTCCCAAAATTTGGGTGTCAGATGATTTCAATTTTTTTTTCCTTATTTCCTGCTTTCACATTGAAGGGCAGAGCCTACAGATATTGTTTATTTCTAAAGATAAAAAGAAGCAGCAGCAATATCTTGTTCTGTAATTCATAGACAAGTTTAGTGTGTTTGTGGTACTCTAGGTTCTTAAAAACTATTTGGGATGTTAATCCCTAGACATTGCCTTCACTCCACCTTTAGTCCTTCTGAGCACTTTCTCAGGAGTTGGACCATTTTTAATCTTCGTAAGAAATATCAAGTTTATTTAGGTTTTTAAAGCAATTTTTTCCCCAACTGATGAATGAGGCAGTTTGGGTAGGTTGTGTTATATTTTGGTCTGAAAGCATTTGAGTTAAACTGCTTTTTTGCTAATGAGTGAGCTCTGGTTATTAGATTTATTTTTCTTGCTATTGATATTAGAGTCATTAATTTTTAGAGTATGAGCTGGTGAAAAAAACTTTTTTTATTCTCCCAGCTAGAGATATGGCCTTTAACTGACCTAAAGAGCTTTGTTGTGATCTTTTTTTTTTTCCCCCAACCTTTTTCTTTCAGCATACCCAATATTAGTCTAACCTTAAAAGTGGAGTTGATGTCCTTATGGGTCAGTATCCCTAAATCAACCTAAAGCAGGTGTTTTCTCGTAAACATATTTAAAAAAAATACCTAAAAGGAACTCTAGATGGACTGTGGCACAATAAATGCATTTAATGTCAACTAATGCAGGTTGTTAATTGAAAGTGTGGCCACTGAACATTTGATTGTATAGGAAAAAATATCTAAACAGTATTTTTTAGAATAACATAGCTATGCTATTGCTTATCTGTTGGAGAACATCCCAGATTTGCTTATACTCTGTGCCTACAATATTGAGTTTAAGGATTTGGGATAAGGGGAATTGTTAAACAAATTGCTTCTAAGAAAGAAAGAAGCATAAAGTATTAATAATGCAGATATCACTGTGACCTCCTCTATTGACAGACTGGTTTTTGTCAGAACATTTTCTGACATGTAGAGAGTGGCTTTAACAGGTTGATAACTTTATGAGAGACATCTGAAATACTTGTGTTTTACTCCCATTGCCCCATCTTCAATATTTAGAATTTTTTGGTTTGTCAGTAGTGATGGTTCTAGAAATGCTCTCATTAGACTTTACAAACAATGCACAGGGCTTGAGTTTTCTGTCATTTGACTTTAAGGAAGTTTGATTCATAATATTGATCCTCATGTAAAATTCTGGTATAAAAGTCTCATGTCCAAATAGGTTAAATGACAATATTATTTTATAGAATGTACACACTTTATATCCTTAAGTTTTTATTTGTAAGTGTGAGAGTACAAAGTAAAATAGGCTTCCATAGTCTTGAGTGCCAAGAAAAATATAAGAAAGGAAGATGGCTGGTGAATGAATTTTTAGTGTTCTAATCTTAAATTAGTAAAAATGTAGAAAGACCACACTGTTTTCTTCATTATCAATTCCTTAAACAATCCAAATGTAGGCTTAGAAGAAAAGTTTAGCATTAAGCACCTTTACTTTGTGGATAAGATTCAGCTTGCTCTTGACAAGAAAAGAGTGCTTGAGTTACAGGAAGTGTAATTAGTGTGAAGAATTCAGCCTTTTTGTAAACTTCCAGATATCAAAATAGATTTTGATATATAACTGAGTTTTCTGAGATGACACTGCCTCTATTTCTATATCCATTTCACCTGGACTTTCTAAGCAGTCCTATGAATGTATCCCTATATGTGGTTATCAAAAACCGAATAGCTGCCTCACGACAATTAAGTACTTGTTATTTAAAGAGGGAAAAATATTAAAGTTTGAATTGAGTTTGTAGGCTTTCTGTCATTTAGTTTCTTTTTCCACACTAGTTAAAAGATTTAACCTAAATTCTAAGTGTTTGTAAAGAGTTAACTGTCTTACATCAAACTTGTGTTAAATAATTCCATCCACTTATACAAGAAGAAGATTTGGAAGAAGTAGAAGTTGGGCACTAGTTTGTACACCTATGAGTCAGTAAAGACTAAAGTAATACCCCATGTTGAGTTGATTATTTTGATATATGATAAAAAAATCTTTGAGGTAAAATAGTAATTCTGTTAACTGGAAGATCACAGGATATATCCATCATATTTTTCAGGACAGATAGTTTTTACAGTGGGGCAAGTAGGTTAAATTTATACTGTATGGAATTTGCATTTAGGTTCTAAAGAAAAGAATCTGTAGAGAAATCTATGCAATGTATAATTTGCCCAGATTAGTTTTCATTTGAGGAAAGGAGTTCTGAAATATCTTCAAAGTTTACTCATCAATTGAAAATCTTTCAAAAAGAGATTATTAGGAAACTGGTGTGTGGTGGTGGAAAAGAAAAGCTCCCTCAGTTTTTGGAGGGAAAACTTTAAAATTACTTTAATGGCTAAGTTTACTTGGTGCAGTTAAGAATTAAACTTGTCAATTTTAACATTGCTGTTACATCTGAAATAAACTTATGTGATGTTCTGGTAGTGATCTGTGATGTCCATTAGTGTCAAAAAATACCCTGCATTGTGCTGAATTCTGCAGTTGGCAACTGTATGTAGTCATTGTATACTGTTGCCCACACTATTTACTTCATATTTCTTTTAAGTATAATTTAAAACTCATTATAATCGCTCAGGTGTAACCAAAGCATCCTAATTCAGACCTTTTGGAACTCACTAGAAACACTTTAAATATCTATAGTTTAATCCTATGGGAGAAAAAATATCCAAGGAGTTGGCCTCCTACTGTTTTGAATCTAATTTTTAAAAAATACATGGCACTTTAAGCTGCAATCTAATCAATAGTGTGAATATCTATAGATATGTACATTCAGATTTTTTTCTTTTTTAAATATAGTTTTGCACCTAAGAATCAATTAGGGAATTTAGGAATTGGATTCTTTTCCTGATATCAAACAAATATGAATTGAAAATTTTATCTTTAACAGAATGAACTTAATAATACTTAATATTTCAGTGAAGACTGGTAATTTAATTTTACTTATTCCATTCAAGAAACAATGGGCTGTCTTTGCCCAGTGTGCCTTATTAGTAACATAAAATGGAGCAGTTTAAAATAATAAACATTGTCTCCCACAGTTTCCAAGGATCTAGGTGTGGTTTACCTGGCTAGTTCTGGCTTGGGATTTCTTTGGGTTTGCAAAGGAGCTGTCAGCCAGGGCTGCTACATCTTGAAGGTTTGACAAGGGCTAGACAAGCCACTTAGAAAATGGTGTAGTCACCTAGCTGTTGAGCCTCAGCTCCTCATTATGTTAAGTGTTGGATTTAAATATCCATCACAGATTAATATAAAAATAACCACATTTGGGGCTGGTGTTGTGGCTCAGTGGTAGAGCACTTGCCTAGCATGTGTGAGGCACTGGGTTCAGTTCTCAGCACCACATATAAATAAAGGTCCATCAACAACTAATAAAAAAAAATACCACATTTGTGATGAAAGCTTAAATCCAACATTTAGGAAGATATCCTAGTGTCCACAAAACATTAATTATTTAGAGTCCACAAAAATTCAAGACATCTGCCAGGTGCAGTGGTGTACACCTGTAATCCAAGTGGCTTGGGAGGCTGATAGGAGGGTCGTGAGTTCAAAGCCAGCCTTAGCAACAGTGAGGTGCTAAGCAACCTCTAAATAAAATACAAAATAGGGCTGGGGATGTAGCTCAGTGGTCGAGTGCCCCTGAGTTCAATCCCTGGTACTAAAAAAATAAAATTCAAGACATCTGAACTCATAAGGGATTTAAGTGAAAATTAAAGCATGTGTTAAATGGCTGTAGAGTCAACAGTTTAGCTGATTAACAGATTTTTTTCCTTTGGCCAAATTTCTGGACCTCATGTAGTTAGCTCATCTTTGAAAAGTCATTGACAATATCAAAAGTGCTCTGAAGATTTAAACATCTTGAATTTTATCACTGGCAGTCTACCCTAAAGCAGAGTAAAACTGTCAAGATTCTGTATATGTATTACTTAAATTATTTCCACAAATTTTCTGAGCACCTGTTCTAAATTCTGGGTCTACAGTTAGCAAGGCAGTACTTGGCCTCTGTTAAGGTAAGTAAAATTCTATTTTAAGTAGAATTCATGTGACAGCCTTCCTTTACTAAAGTGAAGATCAGCTCCCTCAAAGGTCTTGATTTTACTTTTAACTTTGAAAAGAACTTGGCAGAAAGAAATATTCCCTACACTGATAGGTTTTCTCTTACCATTGGTTCAATTATAAACAAAAAGACTAATGATCACAGACTAGCTTAAATCTGGTGACTTAGCTTGAGATCATGTCAGACAAATTAGGATTGATTTCCTACATAATTTGACATTTTATCTCAGGATCCAAATGCCTCATTAGGTCTTTCTTTCATTTTGGTTTCTGTTTAACACAGACTTCTCCTCCAGTTCTGGGAATGATTATTTGGCATTCCTTTCATTTTATTTATTTTACATATAAGCAGAGTTGTATGGCTCCTGATTATATTTGTCTGTGCAAATGACATCATACTTTGTCTTATTTACTATGTGATAGTTTAAACACTGAATTCAAGTGTAACTTCCCACAACTATTCAGCATTTACTAGCCTTTCCATCCCCCACCACTTTTTTCCCCCTAATCTTGGTTTACATAAAATTATCTAGTGTCTTCAAGTCAAAATTCTGCCTATAATATGTACTCGGGAACAAATTAGTGTCCTAGAATATCACGGGTCCTCAAGTTTTTTTTTTGTTGTTGTTTTTAAGTGCTTGTAATTTACAGGGTTAGTACCTGTAACTAAGCATCAGGCACTGACATGAAAAAAAAAAGGGGGTGTATGAACCTGCCCTGGTTTTGCCTAGTAGAATGATAGTAAACATTTTTTTTTCCATTGTCATGAGAGACTGTTGAGATGGAAGGCATAATTTTTACAGAGTTTTGGAGAAAACAATTTTGAGTCAATACAAACAATAGTTAACAATGTCATTCTTTTTGCATTATTTTTTTCCCAATTTGTTTCCTCTGACAGGTTATAAGAGTCTGAATTTGTTTTTGGTTTTTGTTTTGGTACTGGGGGTTGAATTTTACCACTGAACTACATCCCCACACCCTTTTATATTTTATTTTGAAACAGGGTCTTTATGAGTTGCTGAAGCTATCTTTGAACTAGTAATTGTTTCTCAGCTTCCCAAATTGCTGGGATTACAGGCATGTGCTATAATGCCTTGTTTGCTTGAGTTTTAAGAGTGAAGGGGTGTCTTTTTTTTACACATAAGAGTTTTAAGGTGGGAGGTAGTCAGTGTAAGACTTTGGAACTGGCTGATGTCTCAGCAACATTCATTGCCAACCAAATGAATTTAATAAAGCTTAACAGAAACATCAGAAACTTTCTACCAATTAGAAACTGGAAAACACTCATTCACACTGATCACAAAGGAAATAATAACTCAGTAAAAACAGCTTTTACAAAGCACAAAGTTTCTTTGGTACTTAAAAAGGAAGATGTACTGAATGAGTTAATGGAAGAGATGTCATTCATGGATATAAAGGGTATAAATTGTCTATAAAAATGTCTGCAAAATATTTAAATTTAACACAATTCCAACAGGCATACTCAACCAGGAAACTGATAATTAAGTTTAGATCACGAGAAATGTTGAAGAATAAAATATTTCCATTGAGATATCATAAGGCCATAGCAAAGAAGTGTCATAACTGGTGTGAGGTAACTAGTTAACAATGGCAAAATCAATTTAGGACCAAGGTAATTGATCAAACATCAAATAATAGGGGGAAAATGTTAATCATTAATTTGTAAAGCTTTATAGTTGGGCTGTAATAAAAATCAGTAGAACTACAAACTATTAAGAATGAAAGTTTCAGCTGGGCACAGTGGTATACACCTGTTATCCCAGTTGCACGGGAGGCTGAGGCAGGAAGATCACAAGTTCAAAGCCAGCCTCAGCAAAGGCTAGGCGCCAAGCAACAGTGAAATCCTGCCTCTAAATAAAGTACAAAATAGGGCTGGGAGTGTGGCCCAGTGGTTGAGTGCCCCTGAGTTCAATACCCAGTACAAAAAAAAAAAATTGTACATGTGGGAGGTCCTGGGCTCGATCCCCAGCACTGGAAAAAATGATGTTTTTGTAACTCAGGGTTTAAGAACTCATGCCCCCCCCACTCCCCAAAATAATGAGATAATTGATAATGGAAATAACGATTAAGGAAAAAATTATAATAAACAGGCAGTTTACAAAAATACTGCTTTGCTTTTGCTTAATGATGACAGTTTTAGGATATTTTTTTATCCTGCCAGGCCTAACTACACTGCTTCGTGTTGGATTCATTATTTACAATTACACTTGAGACCTTATACTGTATTAGGCCTGTGATTGATGCCATTTTGCACTCTACTAAGAGCCTTGTGTTATATACTTATAAATTTGCTAAGATTTTGGGGGTGTAGCTGAGTGATAGAGCACTTGTTCAGCATGTTCAAGGTCTTGGATTCAGTCCCCAGTACTGTAAGATAAATATTAAAGTTTGCTAAGAGGGTAACCTTTTGTAAGTGTTCTTGAAGACAGGAAAAAACTAGGAAATGGTGGATATATTATGACATTGTGGTGGTGGCTTCATGGATATGTATTTTCTCCAAATTCTTCAAGTTCTGTAACATGTGTACAGCTTTTTGTATGTCAATCATACCTCAATTAAATCCTTTTATTTTTTAAGCGTTGACCAATTAGACCAAATCATGGGCCATAATGTAAGCCACAATACATTTAGAAAGGTTGATACTATATCTGCAATATCTATATAAATATTTAGAAATTAAACATACTTTTAAATAACTCATGTCTTAAGAAATCACCAGAAATTAGAAAATATTAAACAAGGAAAATTAAAAGTATATCAAAAGCTGCAGGATGCAGTTGTAAAAGTGTTTAAAGGATAATGTATATTGGATGTATGCATGTAAAAAGAAGATCTTGAATCAAGGACCTAAAGGACCTAAGTTTAAATTTTAAGAAACTAAGAAAGGCTTAGTGCAATGGCACACACAGATTACTAAGATTAGAATGAAAGAAGAGACTTCAGTATAGAACTTACAATAAAAGATTAATAAAAGAATATTACAAACAACTCATCCATTAAATTTAACAACTTAGATGAAATTTTTTTTTTTTGATGAACAAATTACTAAACTCAAGAATGTCTGACAGTTCTGCAAAAGGTTAAATAGTGAGATAGGATACAAAAATTTCACTCCTCAGTATATATGCCAGAGAAATGGAAGACATACCTACACACAAAAGCATATCTGAATGTTCATCACAGTATAATTCATAATAGCTACCGTGGAAATGACACAAAAGTCAAACTGATGGATAAATAAAGTGTGTCATACCCATTCAATGTAATATTATTCAGCCATAATGGGTGAGTTGTTTAATATGTGAATTATAATAAGTCTGTTTTCAAAAGAAATAGAAAATCTTAGCCTTACATAAATGAAGGAAACAGAATTTGTAGCTAAAAGCCTTATCAAAGAAAAATCCAGGCCCAAATGGCTTCATTTGTGAAACTTATCAAATGTGGAAGAAATAATATCAACTTTACATAGTCTTTTAATGGGAATAAAAATAGTTTGGCCCAACCTTTTTTATGAGAACAGCAGCACTACACTTATATTCAAAGTAAATTTTATAAGAAAAGTATAAATCAGTAAATATAAGTAAAGACAGAATAATTGTTTTAAGAAAAATATTAACAAGTTTTAGCTAGCAGTATATTGACAGGATATATCATTTTCAAATAGGATTAATCCCAGGAGTGAAAAGCTGGTTTTTAACAATTGAAAATCAATTGTGATTCATCACATTAACATTAATTTTTCCTGAAAGGAAAAAATGATTATCTGGATACGGGAAAAATTATTTGGCAAAATTCAGCACCCATTCATGACAAATTTTGAACAATTTAGAAATGAATGGGTTATCTATAAAAGCCTACGAGCTACCATCACACTGGTGAAGACTATTTTACTCCTAAAATTGGGAGGAAAACAAGAATAGGTGCTCTTCTGACACAATTTTGTCCCTGGATGCCCTACCCAGTCCAATAAGAAAATAAATAAATAAATATACGCATCAATGAAGAAAGTAAAATATTTTTTACTTGTAGAAGACATAATGAAGTTAAAAAATGCTAGGTTTTGTTTTTTAAACTAGGGATTGGTTTCGGTGGCATTTCACCATTAAGCTATGTCTCCAGCCATTTTTCATTTTGTGAACAGGTTTCAGGCTTAGAGCCTCATTAAGTTGCTGAGGCCAGCCTTGAACTTGTGATCCTCCTGTCTCAGCCTTCCAAGTCACTGGGATTCAATATATCCTTAAAGAAAAGAAAAAGCTATTAAGAGTATTAGAGCACTGGGAATATGGCTCAGTTGCCTAGCATGCCAGAGGCCCTGAATGTGGTCCCCACAACCTGAAAAAAAGAGAAAAGAAAACACTTAAATGGAGAGAAATAACATGTTCATTGAACTAAAGACAATTACTGAATTGTCAATTCTCCCCAAATTGGCTTATAGATCCTGGTCAAAATTTCATTTTTTTTTAAGTTTTATAAGCATAAGTCTATATGGGGATGCAAAGGCTTTAAAATAGTTAATACAATTTTAAAAGAAGAAAATTGCAGGCTTTATACTACTTGACTTCAAAACATAAAACCACATAAAGACAATTTGGTGCTGAATGTGGTAACCAGGTACTAGGGAGGCTGAGGTAGGAGGATCACAAGTTTGAGGCCAGCCTCAGCAACTTACCAGGACCCTGTCTCAAAAAATAAAAGGGGTTGGGGATGCAGCTCAGAAGAGCACCTCTGGGTTTAATCCCCAGTATACCCAAACAAAACAACATGTGGTCACTTGATTTCTTTTCAAAGTACAATTACAAATTTTAGTGGCTAAGTATAGTCTATACAATAATTAGTGCTGAAAAATTGGAGTTCCCAATACCAAAATATGAACTTTAATCCATACCTCCACAATATACAAAAACTCATTTTAAATGTACCTTTGCAAGGTGCAGTGGCACATGCCTGTAATCCTAACTACTTGGAAGGTTGAGGCAGAGGAATGCTTAGCCCATGAGTTTGAGATCAGCCTGGATAACACAGTAAAATCCAATCTCAAAAACCAACCAAACAAAAATCCATAAAATGCACCATGTATCTAAATAAAAACATAAAGCTTAAAAAAAATAAAACAGACCCAGTGAAAAGGGTAAATTTTGAACACTTCATCAAAGATGTAGAAATGGTTACTAAGTACATGAAAAGATGCAGCATCATTGTTCAATAGAGAAAGTTGCTTAAAATCACAATGAAATACCATTATGTGCCTATTCAACTTGCTAAAATTTTAAAAATTGGTCATATCAAGTGTTCGCAAGGATATAGAACAATTCAAATTCTCATACACTTCTGGTGGTAATATAAAATGGTCAAACTTTGAGCAGCAGTTTTTTAAAAAGGTAAACACACCTACCATATAATTCCAACTATTTCACTGGAAAGTTACCCAAATGCTACACAAAGTAAGTGAATGCAAATGTGTGTGCCAAGATTTTATCAAGATGTTCATGGCACCTTTATTTGTAATAGTTAAACACTGGAAACAATCCCACTGTCCACCAACAGTGGAGAAATACATCAACATTTATTTGATACATCCACAGAATGAAAGGCTTCAGCATGTAAAGCTAATACGTTATTGATGCATACAATAAAATGAATGATTTCTTTTCTTTTTTCTTTTCTTTTTGGTACTGGGGATCGAACACAAGCCTGAATGAATCTCTCAAAAGTTATGCTGAATGAAAGAAGATGGTGTTATTGCATGACTTCATTTGTTTAAAATTCTAGAAAACAAAAATAATTTATTGTGACAGCAGATTAGTGTTTGCTGGGGAACTGGCAACACTGCCTAATGAAAGGAAGAGGAAGGAATTAATTTTACATGAGGAAATGGGGGTAGGAGGAGTGGATATGTTCATTTTTTAATTGTAGAGATGTTTTCACAGGTGTGTGTCAAAATTCATCACTTTAAATTGTGCATTTTAAATATGCTCTGTTAATTGTGGGCCCATCATATCTTAATAAAGCTATTTTGGTTTTGTTTTCAAGGGCATTCCACAACCTGGATGAAAATATTTGTATAAAATATCTGAGAAAGGACTTGTATCCAGAACACATAAAGACATTTGAAGTCAATTATGAAACAAGCATCCCTGGTTTAAAATGGGCTAATGGTTACTAGAGATATGAAAAACTGAAATCACAATGAGATATCACTTCATACACTATAATGGCTGGCATTAAAAAAGTCTGACAATATCAAATGTTGATGATGATGTAGACTATCAAACCTTCATATATTGCTGTTGAGCATCTGAAATAAGTAATAGGAGCACTTTGGGAAAGTTTGGCGATTCCTTCGGAAAACAGGGAAGTGGATTTAAGAATTCCTCCGCTTTTTTGCAGAAGTTGGGCTTCTAAAAAGAAAACCCAATCCAATTCACTCTCTGACACAGGAGAGTTAAAAGCAAGCCACACAACGTTGATGAGGGGGTCCAAGGAAGAGTGTGAGGGCAAGTGAAGAAGGGAAGATGAAGGAGGCAAGAAAAAGTGAAAGAGGCAAGCAAAGGCCATCTGGTGTGAACCTGGCTGCCTGGCCAGGGCGCAGGGCAAGCTCTCAACCAACCTGGCACCTCTAGCGCTGCGAGGAGGACTGGCAGAAGAGGGGCTACGTGCACCTCCAACATTCGAATTGGGCCGGGCTCTGCACATAGGGGTCTTCAGGAAGGAGGCACATTTTACTCAGCCCTAACCTCTAGGGGCAAGGAGTGGATAAGTGGAGCTGAGAAAGGTGCTGTCCCTGTCCAGGCTATCAGTGGCCCCCTCCCGCAGTTCATCTCCTAGGTGAAAAGAAATGTCATGAAATGAAGCTGGGGATGCAAGCCCTACTGTGTAAATTATGCAAATAATCTTTCAGCGCCTTGGAAGGGTCTCAAGCATGTAGGTGAAAATCAGATTCATTCTGTCCTTGTGAAAAATGAACTTGACCTGGAGACAAAACAGTTTCACTTGACTACTATATTTTCTTATCAGTATAGGTACTACATAAGCTCATGCCAGCTAGCCTGAAAATGGGATGATGAATGGGTAAAGCTAATAAAAAGATCTCTTGTTGGAAGCTGGACTTCAGTTAGGAAATGAAGATTAAATTAAAAAGCAAATATTCTGAACTTTATCAAACGGAAGCTACTGTTAGCTTCACTTCTAAATCCTATCAGAATGGTAATTAATATGTATTTTTTAGTGGTGTTTCAAACAACAACGACAAAAATCCCACAAAACTCTTAAATCTTGCTTTCAAAATTAAGACTACTTGTATGGTTTACTTTAGACACATTAACATTACACAATTTCATGGTGGTGTTATTGACATTACTATTATAGCTCTGAATCATAGGGTCTTTCTGATTGGCAGTTTGAATCTGGGAGTACCAAATCCATTCAAAGGCTAAAAAACTATCCAGACTCTATTGGTGCCATAGTTTTCTGGCAACCTTAATGGCCTGTTTCATCACAGCTTTTCAAACTGTTTTACAAACATAAGATGGGGAACTGTTTACCCTTTTTCTCAATGCAAGTTCTCCTTCCTATGTAAAGAGACTCTATAGAAATTCCCATTAAGCCATGCGCTGTGTGTACGTTCTGGAAGTTAACTGGTCCAGCTCAGGGACATCTAAGATCAGAGACATTTCAGAAATCTAGTTGTGGAAGAGCCCAGAAATATTTCAATGCCACGAGGTGGTGGACACCTGTTTCAGGATGAGAGGGTTTATGAAATATGAAGCAAAACTAGGAAAAGGGAGTTGTGACCACGGTTCTAGGTTCAAAGCCACCGTGTTGTTAGGGGACCCTCACGTCTCCATTCCATATGGGCGGCCCTACACTTCCAGAAACAAGTCTAGTAACCTAAGCTTGGGTTTCCAAACTTCATCACTCAATGCCAACACTCTCTTGCCTCCGCTGGGAGATCCACAGGGCATTTCTGAACATGACCATCTCTAGTTCACAGGAATCTTACGATGTTTCAGATACAAAACAGCAGGAAATCACAGCCTACGAGTTCAAGTAGTGTTAGGTCGGCAAGGATCTTGCAGTGAAAGGGAAATCAGAGACCTCTGAATTGTCTTATTTTTCCCCCACCTTCTTATGGAGACATCCTCTTTCCTTTCTTGCCTTCTATTTTACGAGGAGCTCTCTAATCATTTCGAAAGCTTTCCGTGCCCTCTTCCTCTTCATTTTCTCCACTTCCAAACTCCCATTGAAAGACGTGAAAAGCAGAACAGAGACCAGGTCACAAAGAAGTTTCTTAAAACATCTTCTTTTCTGGGTTCTCAAGGCGTCCCCTTTAAGGAACCAGGCCCACCTCTTTCCCAATCACGTACTGGCTTTCCTTCTTGCCCATCACTCTACCTTTAAGAATATTTCCTGTTCCTTCAACCCAACTTGCACACCTCCGCCCCCCGGCTCTCCTCATTGGGCAGCCCGAGGCCCGTTCTCTCCTTGGTTTTTCCTCCACCTCCTGCCAGCCTCTAGCCCAGCGCAACGGCGTTCCTGCTTCTGATTGGCCACCACAGTAACCTTCCCGGCTCCGGATTGGCGAGTTCCGTTACAGGGGCGGGAGCGAAGTGCACCCAGGGTAGGCTGTTCTGGTGCTGAGCGGCGGCCTCGGGAGGGGCGGGGAGGGGCGGGGGGAGGGGGGCTGGGAAAGTTGAGGCCGCTCTGCCGCCGGGTCTCCGGCCTTGAGGGCTCGGGCTCGCAGCGGCGGCGGTGGCCGCAAGAAGAGGCGGCGGGGGCGGGGGGAGAGGAGGGCCTGGGCCCGCGCTCCCCCAGCCCCGAAGGAGCAGGCGGCGGCCGCGGACACAGAGATTCGCTAGAGCGGTCAGACACCCCTGCTTTCCCCGCCTGGGATCATGACCCAGGCGGGGGTCGCCGCTGCTGCCGCCACTACTGCGGCTGAGACCACGCAGCCCGCGGGTAAGTGACTGCGGGAGGGGGCCGCTGACAGCCGGGGCGGGGCGCGGGGGCCGGGGCTGCGGGGGCGGCTCCGGGGGGCGGCTCCGGGCTCAGCTCCACCCACCCCCTTCTAGGCTCCGGGAGGCGAGAGCTGAGCAAAGTGTGCCTTGTTCCTGGGGATCCCTGTGTGCAGAGCCGGGCCCCGTGCGAGCGCTGGAGGTTCGCGCACCCCTCTTCAGCCAGTCTTCCTGGCGCTCTCGGTGCCAAGCTGGTTGCTGCGCCCCGGCCCACAGACGCGCTCGGGTCGAGAGAGGCCCCATGTGGTCCTGGGTGCATAAAGAGCCTGGCAGCCCGGTTCACACAGGATGGCCTTTGCCTGCCTCAGTCACCTTTTCTTGCCTCCTTCATCTCCCCTTTCCTTGCCCTCAGACTTTCCTTTGGACCCCCTCGTCAAAGTCGTATGGCTTGCTTTTTAACTCTCACCCCTATGTCGAAGAGTTAAGGCTTGCATTTTCTTTTTAGAAGCCTATCTATCTTTTGCTTTCCGAATAGGAGGAGTATAAGCAGATGATCAACTCTTCAATCTATTTCTTTATTTCTCTAAGAAACACGAGGTTTCTGGGCCCTTGTTTAGGTTCACCAGTTTGATTGTTGAGTCCTCTCCTACTCACTTCCAACTCAACCCACTCTTTTACGCTGTGTTATGGGTTTTTGTATTCATTTACTTTATCTGGAAATAAACGAATAATAAGCCCACATACCAAATCCTAACTGATGTGCAGATAACATTTCTGCCAAGCAGATACAGTGTACTAACACCGCACAAAGCAAGACAGTTTTGACCAACTTTTCAGGTAAAGAATATAGTTGCTTACTTATAAACAATGTACAGATTTCTTGAGTGAAAATTATGGTGAGGAATAGGGACCCTGGGGCATTTCCCCACGTTTGCTTTAAGCAAAAAGACTTGCTTTTTGAAAGATCAACAGGCTGTCACACTCTTTATCATCTTGACTTTTTCCCTCCCTTGTAGGACTCTAGTTTAAATGTCTGAGTTGCTATGTAGGATACATGTGTTTCCTTTTATTTGAAGTGCTCTGAAAGTATTTGTTACAGAATAAGTAAAGTACATTGTAATCATTGGACTTCTGAAACCAGGAGTGATATAATGTTTCCAAGCACTGCAAGAATGAATACTTTATCTCACATTTTGCTGTAATCTAAGCAGTATGACTTTTGCATCCTTTGGTATTAGATTCTTTTTGTATTTGAGAAGTTTTATAAAATTTGCACATGGGTGCAGCCTAGAACATTCCCAAATATGAAAGCACTGCACTGCAGGGATGCAAAGGCAGCTTAGAATTGAAATCACAGAAGTGAATTTCTAAAGTTGCAGACCATACAGCCAGTGAACCAGCTGTCTATGAGAAATGGGTATATGCTTTTTCTGTATTCATAGCTTTGCCTGTCAACAGGGGGAAAGAAACATGAAGAAAACAGACTGTTTAACTTAGGTTAGAAGATAACTTTCAACAGGTAATCAGCCCAACACTGTCGCTTAAAAACAGTCTTAAGTCAAGCTTGAGTCTTAACCATATCTCACATATGTTATCTTTCTGTTGTTTATTCCAGTGGTTTTGAAACTATACTGCACATCACCTTGTGTGACTTTAAAATTTAAGACTCATGACATTTCCCCCCAGAAGTTACTCTTTTTTCTTTTCTTTTCTTTCTTTCTTTTTTCTCTTTCTTTCTTTCTTTCTTTCTTTCTTTTCTTTTTTTTTTAAACCACCAGTGATTGAACCCAGGAGCACATAACCACTAGGCCAAATCCCCAGCCCTTTTTTTTTGGGGGGGGGGGGGTGGGTACTGGGGATTGAACTCGGGGGCACTCAACCATTGAGCCACATCTCCAACCCTTATTTTGTATATTATTTAGAGGCAGGGTCTCCCTGAATTGCTTAGTGCCTCACTGTTGCGGAAGCTGGCTTTTGAACTCATGATCCTCCTTCCTTAGCCTCTGAGTTGCTGGGATTGTAGGCATGTACTACTATACCCAGCTTAGAAATTACTTTTGACCTGGAGTGAAGGTTACTTTTGACCTTCAGCACATCTTTTAAAAATCTCCAGTGATTCTGTTCAGCGGTACTAGGGCTGAAAATTCCCATACTTCTAGAATAATATACAAATTGCTAGGCAAATATTATAGTTTTTCTAATGCAGGTCTTCATTGTGTGCCCCTACTGTGTTCCATTGTGAACCTTTGGAACAACCTCAGTGTGTGTGTGTGTGTATACATACACACACACACACACACACACACACACATACAAATACAATTGAGATTCCTGCTTTTGTTAACAACATTGGCATTATAAGGATATTGGTCCTTTTCTCTGTACCTCCTCACCAACAATAGTTTTGATTATACTTTTATGAAGGTTTTTCCAGACAGCTTAGTCTAGTTCTTAGTGATTTGCTCTCTTTAAATTTTCATAATACATATCATTTAAAAGATTCCCTTAGTGCTCAAGCATGATATCGTTTAACTTCTTATGTATACATGGTTCATTAGGCTCCAACTTAACTTAAGTCCCCAATGTTTCTCTCTGCACACCTTACTAATATTGAATTCATATGTAGATGTCAGTTATTTTCTTATATTTTACTAATTTCTTCAGTATGTTATTTTCTATTGCCCCTTAACAACTTGCATGTATTTCTCCATTAGCAGTTATCACATTGTCATAAGTATGTGTTTATCTACTTTTCCCACCAGATTTTTACCACTTCCCCCCCCCCCGTTCTTCCGCATTGGTGGATATGGTTCACATTATATTCTTAAATACAGTGCAGTGTGGAAGCGCTAGAACCCAACAAACATAGGTCTGTGTTCTTTACCTTTGTATTTTCAGGACCTAAAGTTGCATTTGTCATTAGCAGGCACTTAATAAATGTGTGTTAAATGAGTAAATGACTTCCAGGTTATATATTATTCAAACATAACTTTATATATATTTAGCATAGGTTGATTTGACATTAACTTTGCTATTAAATATGATGTTCTGTACTTCTACTATGGGTTTACTAAGAATTAGTAGAGTCTAAGTAATTGTCTAAGTAATTACAGTTGTGACAGATCCCTTAAATATATAATCTTCTATCCAGTATGCACAGGCATATGCACCTTGAATCTTTTGCTCTGAGCTTGTTATCCATAAAATATTTGTGGAATTCTTGCTAAGAGAAAAGCTGTTAACTGTCCAATTGGATAATTTTTCTTTTTCTCATTAAATTTGCCATGTGGATACAATTGCAGTACTTCAGAAGGCCAGATCTTTTAATTAGATCAGTAGGACATGATAAGTTACTCCTATTAATGTGCTAATACTGCGTTTTTAATTCAATTCATCAGTATTTATTGAATACTTACCATGTGCCCAACACTGTTAGGTGCTAAAGAGAATACAGAAGACATAAAGTAGTAAACTTGACTCATAAGATATTTTCAGACTTATTAGGAGAATTGGGGAATACTACATAAGATGCTAAATTAAACTTATGTATGTAAGATTTATGATGTAATAATTATACTGAAAAATTAGCAAAGACTAGATATTCTTTCAAAGGACATTGATTACACTTAGTACTAAGTACTAAATGTTGAGAACACAAATATAATATATGTGATTTCTACCACTTAGAAGCTTATAGTCTAATGGGGAAAACTAATTAGCATATAGAGTATATTTCATATTAAAACTTTATGTCATGATGTTTGGAACTATGGGGAAGGGTATCTAATCCAACTTCTAGGGATCAGAGAAAGTTTCAAAAGAGGACAGTAGAAGTTCCCATTAGAAAATCGATAGGGGCATTCAATTCAAAGGAACAGTACAAAAGCATGGAAATGAGAAAGACATTCCTTGATTAAGTACCTGCAGGTAGATTGATATCACTAGAAAGTGGAGTGTTAAAGGCTTAGACTTTGGAGTCATACAGATGTGGTTTACAAACTTTTGTTTCTGAGGGGTCTGAGCCCTTGCAGATTTTGCCTTTTTGAAAAACTATCATCTTCTGGTAACTTCACTGCTAGTCTTAGTACAAAGAGGTACCCTAAGATTCCTCCAGTTTCTGTATGTGCTCTTTGTAATGTCCCTTTTATCTATTGGCTGACTGCACCAGGAGACCCAGATAGCCTTACTTCCCTATTAATGAAGCCATCTTGGGATTTCCTGGTGAAAGCATTCTCATATTAGCTAAGAGAAGGGCCAGAGCGGGGAAAATTGTGATGTAACTGTGAGAGATAACCACTTCTACCTCTGTACTACTTTGAGGACCAATTCTTTTTGGTTGTGAACAATAGACATTGATTTGGCTAACTTAAGCTGAAAATGGAGACTTATGGGTACATACTGGGTAAACTCAATGAAATGAAAGAAGGCAGAATACTGAAGCCTCAGGAATGTCTGAGAACAGAAGTTTTTGGGATCATGTTAGTCTGTGGGATTAACTTAGACCCAGCCAGCTTTCTTTTTTGTGTAAAAGTGTTATTGGTCAGCTATGTTCCCACCCCAGAGGTGAACCCATATGAAGTTCCATCAGAACTCAGAGATGGAGCAGATAGCTCTCCAAAACAAAAATAGGGTATTATTACCAGAAGAGCCAAACAACAGGTATTTCCTACAGACTCATTAGGTTTGGCATTGTAGTCTTTTGGTGAGCTTGGTGTAAGCAGTTTTTAGAAATGAAAGTTAGATGACAGCTGGTTGAAGAGTAAATGGGAAATGAGGAAGAGGGAACGGTGAGTGTAAACTAGTTGTTTAAGAAGCATGATGGTTGGAAGGAAAATTGAAAGGGAACACTTAGTTAGAAGTTCAGGGGGAAAAATAGTTTAGGCTTTTAAGTGGAAAAAAATCAAATAAGGATCTATTTTAATGAAAAAACACTAAATAATATATGAGAGAAAAGAGATTATATAGCAAGTTTGTCAAGTAGTTAGAGTATAGAAAGGGGTTAGTGTTAGCTAGAAATCTGGGGAGGTTTTATAGATGAGGACAAACTTGCTGGTGGGATTTGAGTAAGCAGAACAAAGTGGAAAGGGTATATTAATGAGAGAATAGTGTGAATTTGGCAAAAAAGTGAACTTGTTGATAAGGAGCATGGGGAAGAACCTATTTGAATTGGAGAGGAGGGGAGAGTTAACCCTGTTTCTCCATGTGTTATAACAGTACATAGGTGGAAATGGATGGGTGAGACTGGTCAGTGAAGAAGACAGAGTTATAAAAACCAGGACCCACAGTTTGGATGTGATGCAGTTGTCAGTAGGAAATGGTATAGTTGTCTGTTGGTATCTTTGGGGGATTTGTTTCAGGACTGCCCCCCAACCAACAGATAGGAAAATTCAAGGATGTTCAAATCACATATAAACAATGTATTATTTACATATAACCTATTACACATCCTCCTGTATGCTTCCAATCATCTCTGTTACTTATAATGCCTTTTATAATGTAGATAGAGTCACTCATTGCTTGATGATGGGATATGTTCTGAGAAATATGTCATTAGGTGATTTAATCATTGTGTGAACATCATAGAATGTACTTACACAGACCCACATTTGTAGCCTGTTTTCTTAGGCTACAAACTAGTACACTGCTGAATGCTATAGGCAATTATAACAATGATAAATATTTGTCTAAACATATCTAAATATAGAAAAGTTACAGTATAAATACAAGGCAACGGAATTTTTTAGTCCCAGTATGATCTGGACCACCATTGTATTTGTAAGCTGTTATTGATCAAAACATCATTATTCAGTGCATGGTTAATATTATATTGTTTGGGGGATAAGAAAAACAGACACCTCCCCCTCAATATTTTTGGTCTGAGATTAGTTGAATTCATGGATGTGGAATTGTTGGTTAAAATTTGGTGTCACTGATTAAAATTGAGAATTCGGAAGTAGGTCTCTTAAGAGAAAACACAATTTCATGTGTTTCAGGCAGACCTGTTTATTTGTTTTGAAATGAAATTTTCCAAAGGGAATTTTGCCTAACCAAAGATTTGGAGCAAGATCAGAGTTGAAAAGTAGTTTTATTTTATAGAACTACCATATGAACCAGCTATCCCACAAGAACTAAAATCAGCATACTGTAATGATACAACCACCTCAATGTTTATAGAAGCACAATTCACAATAGTCAAGTTAGAGAGTTAACCCAGATAAGTATCAACAGATGAATGGATAAAGAAAATGTGGTATAGACTTTTACTCAACCATAAAGAAGAATGACATTATGGCATTTACTGGTAATAAATGGATAGAACTGGAGAAAATCATGCTAAGTGAAATAGCTACAATGAAAAAGTCAGAGACTGGAATATTTTCTGTCATATGCAGAAGCTAGAGCAAAATAAGGAAAAAAATGGGGGGTAGGTAGGGAGCAGATACCATAAAAATAAAGGGAAGATCAGTGAAGGAGAAATAGAGGATTGGGGGGAGGAAGGGGGGGGGGAGGAAGAGGGAAAGGGAGGAACTGCAAATGAAACTGACAAAATTATGCTATGTACATATACATGAATACATCACAGTGAATTCTCCCTTTTTGTATATTTATAAGTACCAAAAGTCAGCCTCAGCAATGGTGAGGCACTAAGCAACTCAGTGAGACCCTGTCTTTAAATAAAAAATACAAAATAGGGTTGGGGATGTGGCTCAGTGGTCCAGTGCCCTTGAGATCAATTCCCAGGACTACCCCCTCCTCCCAAAAAATGAGATAAAAAGTAATTGTATTCAATGTTTATAGCAGCACAATTCACAATAGCTAAAATGTGGAGCCAACCTAGATGCCTTTCAGTGGATGAATGGATAAAAAAAATGTGGTATATATACACAATGGAATTTTACTCAGCAATAAAAGAGAATAAAATCATGGCATTTGCAGGTAAATGGATGGCGGAGAGAAGATAATGCTAAGTGAAGTTAGCTGATCCCCAAAAAACAAATATGGAATGTTTTCTCTGAATACGGAGGCTGACTCATAGTGGGGTAGGGAGGGGGAACATGGGAAGAATAGATAAATTCTAGATAGGGAAGAAGGGAGGGAGGGAAAGGGAGGAGGCAGGGGATTAGCAAGGATGGTGGAATGTGATGGACATCATTATCCAAAGTACATGTATGAAGACATGAAATGGGTGTCAACACACTTTATATACAAAGATATTAAAAAATATGTGTAATAAGAATTGTAATGCAAACAAAAAAACCCCAAAGTACATGCATAAAGACATGAATTGGTGTGAACATACTTTATATACAAAGATATGAAAAATTGTGCTCTGTATGTGTAATACGAATTGTAATGCATTCTGCTGTCGTGTATTTTAAAAAATAAAATCAATTAAAAAAAGTAATTTTATTATAAAATACAATGACCTTTACACAGAAAAAAGTGAAAACTTTTTAGGGAGAAAACAAACCAAAAAAGAGCACTAAGACTGAGAACTCAAAATGACAAAGAAAAAGATTCATATTAAAGAAGAGGGTGCATAACTGGATAAGAAGATGACAAGCTAAGGAGAGAGTATTTCAAGGAAAGGGAGATATCAATAGCACAAATCCTACCGAGAGAAGATTGAAAATAGACAAAAGATCTTTGGTGAAAAATAGTCCCTGTCCTCTAAGGAAGCAGTTTCAGTTTGTTGGAGCCTTTAAAAGGCATACTGTCATGGATTTAGGAGGCTAATGAAGAAAAGTCAGAAGTTTTTAAGGAGGAGTGGAATGAAATGGAGTGGTAGACAGTTTTTGTTTAATATGAGGAAAATCTTTGTATTTTGAAAGCAAAAAATACATGAATAAGGAGAAAATAAAGTGCTGAAGAAGAAAAAACAAGTATAGAGTCCCTGTTCATGGATCAAAGAGTTAGCTTTAGGAAGGTATGGACAGCTGAAAGAACAGATATTGAGATATAAACAGGGTTTCTTAGGGGAATCATAGGATCCAATTTAGGAATTCATACTAGATGATCTTCATCTTCTCTATCAGTTGGGGGAAAAGGAAGAAGAGCAACTAACATATTTAACACCTGCTATATACTAGGGGCGTTGCTAGATCCATTAAATATATTATTATGTGAACTCCTATCGGTCCTCTCAGGCTTGATGAGACTGTCCCACTTTTAAATGTGAGGCTGCTGAAGAATACTTACTTCAAAACCAAATAGTACATTTTTTCTTGAGTATGACATTAAAGGCTATTCCCATCTCTTTATATCATTCATTGATGTGGAGTGAAGGATACATGAAGGACTGACATTAGTTGTATTAATTACTACAGTGACTGTGCCTCAGAATCATTTTAGTGTTTTATTTTTTTTTTCTTTTTGTTTAGTTTTAATATTTTCCAGGCTGGCCTTAACTCTCAGGTTCAAGGGATTCTCTGCCTTAGTCTCCTGGATAACTGGGACTATATGTGCATGCCACCATGCCTGGCTCCATTTTAGGAGCTTTACAAAAATTCCTGCATGTTCCAACCCAGTCATTCATTCAGCAAATTCTTATTAAATACCCACTATGTGTCTAGTATTGTTAGACACATAGTGGGTATTTAGAATACATCAGTGAATGAAACACACTCAAATGCCTGTCCTCAAGGACACTATCTGCAAACCAATCTCTGGAAATAGATCTTAGTGATCCAATGATTAATCAGATTTTGGAACCATTACTCTAGGATGAAGTAATGAAAGATAGACACTGACTGCTGAATGACTTCTAATGGGTCTCTTCTGCACAGAGCCCTCAATAACAGAGAAACATTATTGGAAGATGATCCTAGGGGACTAGCATAAGATCCAGGAGTTAAACATAGAATTAACTGACTATTATGGTTTAGACATGCAGTGTGCTTTAAAGGCTCTTATGTTGAAGGCTTGGTCCTCAGTGCAGCAGTGTTCGTGGGTGAGGCCTTTGGAAGATTTGGGTAATAAGAGCTCCAATCTTGTCCATGAATTAATCCATTTATGGACTCATAATTTGGGAGGTGGTGGAAACTTAGGAGGGGAGCTACTTGGAGCAAGTAGAATCCTTGGGGTGTGTCCTTCCTTTGGCCCTGGCCCCTTCCTCTCTTTCTCTTTTATCTACCATGAAGTAAGCAGCTTTGCTGCACCACCCACTTCCCACTCCCACCATGATATTCTGCCTCACCACAGGCCCAGAAACAATGGAGCCACAGGAACATGGATCAAATCCTCTGAAACTATGAGCTAAAATAAAATCATTCCTCCTGTAAGTTGATTTTCTTCTGGCATTTTGTCACGGTGACAGAAAGCTCACTATCATAGTAATACTAGAGTCAGTTACACTACAAAGGAAGCTTATTAATGATCATAATAATACTTTATATTTAGGAATTTAACTATATTAGTTATAGAGGTGCATTGTTTATTCACCAAACAGTTGAGTAACACAACTGTGCACACATTGTATTAGGCCCTTGAGATTCTAAGACAAAGTTGTCTTCTTCTAAAAGAACTTACATAATGAAAAATTCTAGTTAGGCCACAAAAAGTAAGAAAATAAGGATATACCATAATTTTGAAAAAAACTGGGAAGAGTATCATGTTCAGATCAGAAACTTTGAGGAATTTGTGAAAAATACAGTATGTAAATTCAGATTGATTGCAAAACTGTGCTGTGTGGAGAAATAGACAACCTAATTCAGGCTTAAAGAGGAAAGAATTTTCCCAGTACAATTCTGGTAAGCCCCAGAGCTCAAAGACTTCAAAATTCACAATGGATTGAGGGTGACCAAAAGCTACCAGGTAACATTAATTGTCATATTTGAGAACAGTTGTATCAAGGACTGCTAGAACATGCTTATATAGGTTGGGTTATCTCCAACAAGGGCTTTAGGGCCAAAGTGAACACCAGGGTACCAGAGAGAACTGGTTGCTATTGTGAATGTGAATTTCTTTCCTTCAGAAGCATCTCATGGCTGCACACCTCTATTTTTATATGATACTTTTGATAGCCAGAACTCTTACACTCAGTATGTTCCTTCATGGCAGGGAGGAATGATTTTCACACAAAAGTGAAGCAGTTGTGTAGTGGTAGGTGCACATTAAAATAACCTAGGGAGTTTGGCACATTGGTATACATCCTAATCCTAGCAACTTGGGAGGATAATGCAGAAGGATCACAAGTTGGAGGCCAGCCTGTACAACTTAGTGAGGCTCTGTCACAAAATAAAAATTTTAAAAGGCAGGGAATATAAATGTAACTCAGTGGTAGAGTACACCTGGATTCAATCCCCAGCACTGCAAATAAAAACAAAAAATTACCTAAGTATTTATTTATTTAAAGGTGATTGTCATAGTGAAGCTAGAGTTGGGACCCACTGTGCTGGGGAAACTAATATTAGCCACCAATCTGATTAATTGAATTCAGAATCACAATATATTTAAGGAAAATCAACAGAATGAAAGAGACATCACACTGACCAAACAGAGGAGCCAAACTTTGAGAAAATAACTTGAATGTTTTAGACAAAAAACAATTTTTTTTTGTTCAAAAATATCTTCAAAGATTTGAGAGAATATAATTTCCACAAAATAGCAATGTGTGCTGTGAAAGAGAAATGAGAAAAAGAAAGTTTTTGGAAATTCAATCTGATTTTTGAGTAGTAGGCTAAATGGCAGCATGGTTGTTAACAGATGACTAATTTAATGAACTAGAAAATCAAGTCAAGGAATTCTTACAAAATATGGTGCAAAGGAAAAGAAGAAAATGATGCATTGTTGAGGCATGGTGTTTGATCCACAAGGGGAATTAACATTCTAGTACTATATTCCAGACAATTTTAATAAGTCCCTGTGAGGTGAATGGAAGACAGTTGTTGGGTGATAGAGTATGTTGAAACTTTAGTAGTGGAAAGAGAGAAGACAATAAATACAGGTTTAATAGGGGGAAAAAAGTTTAAATTTTAATACATTTGGTTCTCTATATCTGTAGGTTCTATATACAGAGATTTGACTAACTTTGAAAATATTCAGAAAGGAATGGGAATGTAACTCAGTGGGAGAGCTCTTGCCTAGCACATGTGAGGCCCCACACATGCACTCGAGTACACACACACACACGCACAAAAATCATAATAAAAAATAAAAAATAGAGAAACAAATTGTATCTCTAATGGACATGTTTTTCATTATTCTCTAAATGATAAAGAACAACTATTTACATAGCATTTACATTGTATTCTGTATTATAGGTAATTTAGAGGTGATTTAAAATTATCCAAAAGGATATACTTAGATTATATGAAAGTACTACACCATTTCATATAATAGACCAGAGCATTCTCTGATTTTGGTATTCATGGAGGGTCCTGGAACCAATCTCCTGTGGATTCCAAGGGGTTACTGTTAGGATATTTTAGATTATAAGTATGTGACTCCATTTCTCTGTCTCTGTTTTGATCTTCTTTGAAGGTCTATTTTATCCTTACACTGGCTTCCCTTTTTTGCAAGATGTCTATAAGTTGGAATTACATGCTTTCTCTTTTAATCAGAAAGAAAAAGCATAATTTTCCACACCATCAAAGAAAGTCCTACCTTTGTTCTAATTCACCCAACCTGATACCAAACCATGTGGCTGGAAGAAAGTCACTTGCCAAGACCTGCTACAACCTGGCACTGAAAGCACAAGTGCCATCTTTTGGAGAGGTTACATCAGTGACAGTTTGGGGAAGAGGGGAAAATATAAATGTCCACTGCAGTATGTTTCTTAAAATTGCTAAGGGACATTCATGAGTAAGATTGAAAAAAAAGGAAAAAAATTGAGGAAAATGTTATTAGGCAAGTAAACTAAAAATAGATAAGGGGAAGAGAGGGAAAAGTATGTGACCAAATATAACAAAAATTACAATAAATATGACTGAAATAAATTCTCGCTTTAAAAATGAATTTATAGAAACAAATCTCTAGATTTATGTTGTTTCAGACAATTTAAAATAAACCAGTGCCAGAGGGTTAAAATATGTGTACGTACTCCTAGCAAATGAAAGAAAATGCTTGGTAATATTGTTATCAGACAAAGTTTAATTCAAGATAGGAAACACTTAATTTCTACTTTGTACCTAAGGAACTAATAATATACACTCATGGAACAATAAACAAAAATATGTAAGAGCTACAAAGAAAATATCAAATTCAAAAAAGTAGATATTATTTATTGCCAAACATAATGCAGTTTGGCATAAACAGTTAATAAAATAAGTAAGTAAATAGAAGAGTAACCAAAAAGGATATATAACTATTTGGAGAGCTTGTTAGTCTAACTCGGGTGGAAGAAGATATAAAAATTGGAATTAAAGTACTGGGGAGGTTGAATAAATGGTAGAATGTTTGCTTAGTGTGTATGAGATCCAAGGTTTGATCCTAGTACTAGAGAAAGAAAAATTGAAATTACAAGGAAGAAAAAGTTGAGGTAATAATAAAAGAGAAAATCAAAGAAGAAAGGTAAATATTTATAACATCTGAAAGGTATTCAGCTTTACTAGTCATAAAGGGGATTCAAATTAAATAATACTATGCTACTTTTGTTGCCTTTGGATTGATAAAAATTTAAGAGGTATTTATTACAGATGTTTTTCCAGCATATATATATATAAACATATTATCACATGCACAGAAATTTTTTATAAAACTGAAATCATGCTATTTGTCACTTTGAAATATTCTTTATTTTTAAAGTTGATGCCAAATTGATTTCAAATGGGAGAGATTAGAATTGAAGAGGTAGTATTGGATATTTAATAATTTTCATCAAAAAAAGAAGCATTAGGGGTAATATTCTTTTATTTTTCAGTATTTTATTTACTTTTTTATTTATTTGGTGTTGGGAATTGAACCCAGCATCTTGCACATGATATATATTCTCTGCTACTGAGCTATACCCCAGCCCATTTTCAGTATCAACAATTTAACAGCAAGTCTTCCTTCTTCACGGGCAATCCTTCCATAGATACTCCCATTCCAAAGGGATAGATATTATATACAATAGTTTATAACTTAAAATTTTGAAAAAAATATAATAATATTAGTTTTCTAGGACTGCCATAGCAACATACCACAGACTGTGTACATTATACAACAGAAATTCATTTTCTTATAGTTCTAGAGGCTAGGAGCCCAAGATTAAGGTGTTGGTAAGTTTGGTTTCTTATGCTTGGCTGACAGACTTGGCTTCTTGCTGTGTGCTCCTATGGGCATCCTTGTGTTTGTGTTGTCTGTGTCCTAATAGCCTCTTATAAAGACACTTATCTCATTGGATTAGGGTCCACCATAACAACCTCATTTTAAGTTAATTACCACTTAAAAATCCCTTATCTCTAAATATAGTCACATACTGAGGCACTGGGGTTTAGTTAGGATTTCAATATATGAATTTAGGGGAGCATAATCTAGTTCTCTGGATACATACATGCATACATACATACATACCAGTGATAGTATCACTGTATTGTATGGATGGAGATATTAGTTTGAATCATCTGAAACTGAGGTTTCAAAAGGCAAAAATGATTGTATATAGGCAATTACAGGTAGTTCAATATAGTATTGAAGTTTAATCAGTCTCTTTTGATGAGAGTTTAGGTATATCCTTATCTTTTGGTATTTCAGATAATGTTGCAGAGAATATCCTTAAATAAATGTCATTTTGTACACATAGGAATACATCCTTAAGGTACATTTCTTGGAGTTATTGCATCAAAGATCTGTGTGTTTATGTGGAACAGTTGTGGGCAGATGTATGCACCCTGCTGCAGGTCTTCCTGATTAGGGCAAGACTGCTTCTGCAGGAGGAACTGGAGCTATAAGGCTAGAGGCAAAAGTCAGAGGCTGAGGGAGAAAGAAGATACTGGGTCAGGAGAGGCATTGTCCACATCAAGAGAATTTTATTGAGATATTCTCAGTGAATTTTTCTGTGATTAAAAATTTTTGTAGGGCTGGGGATGTGGCTCAAGTGGTAGCTAGCGCGCTCGCCTGGCATGCGTGTGGCCCAGGTTCGATCCTCAACACCACATACAAAGATGCTGTGTCCGCCAATAACTGAAAAACAAATATTAAAAAAAAATCTCTCTCTCTCTCTCTCTCAAAAATTTTTTTTGTTATATAATTATGGCCATAAAGTCATGGGATCTGCCCTAAATTTTATGCAAGAAGTCAGATCACCATATAGAAGAGATTTGAATAGGCAGTGGAAAATATACTATTTGAATTTTATGGGTCTTGTTCTCAGTGTAACACTTATATGTACATTAGTAATTGCTTGGACATACATAGGAAAATGTGTGGAACTGATACCACCAAATTGTTAAAAGTAGAAAATATTGGTACTTCATTTACAGTTATGCTGCTTAAAGTTTTTACAAAGAGCAAGGATTAGTTATGCAATTGAATTTTAAAGAAGCCATAAAATATGAAGTTCTCTCCAAATTTAGTGACAATATAATTTCTGTGCCAGAACTATTTGTAGTTTATATGGGGCAGAACAAGGAAAAGGTTTAAAAAATGTCAAACTGAGCCTGGAGCATTGGCACATGCCTGAGGCTGAGGCAGGAAGATTGCAAGTTCAAGTTCAGCCTGGTCAATATCAAGACCCTGCCTCAAAATAAAAAGTTAAAAAGGAGCTGGAGATATGGCTCAGAGATAGAGAGCTTGCCCAGCGTATGCTAGGCCCTAGTTTTGATCCCTAGTATGGGGTGGTGAGGAGCCAAGCTGTTTACAGTGGTTATCCCTTATGAGTGGGACTGTAGAGCAAAGAAAATTTTCCATTTAAATTTACTCTGTTGTACTCTTTGAAAATAATTTGTTTTGCAAACAGATTACTTTTGTAGTTTGAAAATAAACATTTAAAACTGTATCCAATAAATTATTCATTTGACTCATGTCTTTTTCTTAAGATATAGGTTGGCTGAGCTTCACATGAAATTTCTTTCTAGTGTCAGAACATGAAATAATGAAGTGCATTCCAAGAAGAGAATTTTTAACCTAAGATGCTAGAGAAGATGGTTACAGATAATAGCTCATTTAGCAAAATAAATATAGCATTTATGGTATTGTAAATGCATAATGATGATTTTCAATATTTAATGAAATGGAGAAATGTTCATATTAAGTAAAATTCAGAATATAAAGTTGCTTATGGCCCAACATTTGAGAAGAATCAGATGTACAGAAAAAGATCCAGAAAGGAATACCTAAAAATGCAGAGTGAAAGATATAATGAAGTAGTTTTCTATATTGCTTTGTTTGTAGCTATATGTTACTTTTATTATAAAGTAAAACCATTGGAGCAAGATGATCAAAATAAGCAGAGTTCTTTTGTTATAGAGTGTAAAAGGACAGTAGATGCAGACCAGGGATTTAAGCTTTTCAGTGGATCATATACTAATCCAGTAGCGGAAGTTATCTTGACTGGAAAAGACTGTAGGTTGCTAGAGTTTTCAGATAAAGCAATAGAACACATTTAAAAACTATATCTATGTAACCATTCCTTAAATTTTTAAAATAATTATAAAACAGTGAAGAATGCATTAAACAATAGTAAAATGATATTAAAGTATAGAGATTGAAAGTGTTCTTCTGAAACCGTAGATAAATATTTAAGCAATAAATCGCAAAATATTTTTTAAAATTATTTAAATTTTTTAATCATTTTTCTTTTTTGACAAAATATTTTCAAATCAAAACATTTTAATTATACCTTGACAATTTAAGGTAAGAATTAGATTTTTGTTTATTTAATTTATTTATTTTTGCAATGCAAATGTTTGAACCCAGGGCCTTGCATATGTGAGGCAAGTGCTCTACCACTGAACCATACCCAGCCCCTTAGATTTTTATTTTTTGTATCTAAATAACACAATTTAAATGAACCTTTTTCACTATTGTAATTTGCTTGTTGGTGGAAGAAAACATGGTTTGCCAGTGAACTGCTAGATTTGGTTTTCTCCTAAGTACTTGCCAGCATCACTTACTCTGGTTGCCTCTGATTTTCCTTAAATGGAGAGATTGGATATGGTTGGTAACTAAATAAAAGTTTGAAATTATGTGCTGAAAGAAATCAGATGCATATAAACTGATGAGGAAGGAAAGAGCAAATGAGGAGAGAATTTCAGATTATCCATAGACTTTCATTAAAGAGCTCCTTTTTTAACAGCTTGATTAGATATAATTCATATAAAGTTTACCCATTTAAAGTGTAATTCAGTAGTTTTTAGTATATTTGCAGTTATGCAACCATTACCATAATATAATTTTAGATTAGATTATGACATAATTGATTATGTCTCTTTCTCCATTCTAGACTTTTGGTATGAATGGAATCATATAATATGTAGGCATTAGAACAACTAAATATATATGTGGGAAAAAATGAATTTTGCCCCTTATCTCAAGCCATATGTAATATGGATCATTGACCTAAACATAACAATTAAAATTATATACATAGAAGCAATCACAGATGAAAATCTTGGGTAAATGTTTATCTTTGAACAAGATGCAAAAAATAATAATCATAAAAGAAAAAACTGACATTACTATTCATCAAGAAATTTTGCTCACAAGAGAAACTATAAGAAAATATGTAGGCAGACTATATAATGGGAGATAATATTTGCAAAATATATATCAAAGGACAGATGTCCAAAATGTATAAAGAATATAATATGTAAAGACTTTCAATAAATCTGTAATAAAAAGGTATACAACACAATTTAAAAATTGGAAAAGATATGAACAACAAAAGATGTACAAATAGCCTTAATATGCACATTAAAGTGTTCAATATCATTAATCATCCAGGAAGTGCAAACTAAACTGAGATGGTACTATATTTCTACCAGATTGGCTAAATTAATAGACTGACAACACCAAATTTTGGTGAAAACATGAAGCAACCATAAGTCTCCTACATTGCAGGTTAGAGTGTAAAATGATATTATCACTCTGGAGAAAGTGGGATATCTGTGGATATTGCCTTTCATTTGTCTTGGGTGAATACCAGGGAGTGAAAATGCAGGGTATATGATGAGCATTTCCACTCCTGTGTATTTACCCAAGAGAAGTGAAGAACAATATCCATAAAGAGACTTAAGAATGTTTATGACAGCTTTATCCATAATAGCCAAAACATGCAAACATCCCATGTATCAACAGAAAAAATGAATAAACACACTATTATAAGTTCACACCCATTTATAGGTTTACACTTGTCAATATGAAAGAACAGACTACTAGGGTGAATTTTGAAAACATTATGCTGAGTGAAAGCTTGACTCAAAAGAATTCTCAGTTAATATATTTACATACAATTCTATGGTGAAAATAATTAGGACAGTGGTTTCTTCTAGAATAGGGGAAGGAATTGACTAGGAAAGGTCATGAAAGAATTCTCCCATGATAATGTTATGTATCTTCATGAGAGTTGGGTCACACAGGTGTGTGTATTTGTCAAAGCTCACTGAATTTAGTACTTAAGAGTTGTGCACTTTATGTGTGAGTTTTACTTGTAGCCTTTCAAAAGTGCAGCAGGAGAAAGACTGGAACTAAATTTAAATTGTTAGTCAGATGCTTAAAATTTCATCAGTTAAAGATACCTGCTTTGAAGTTCTGGAGAAAAGAGAACCTTTACAAGGTGTTGGTAGAATGTAAATTAGTATAACCATTATAGAAAACAGTATGGTGGTTCCTCAAAAAATTAAAAATGGAACTACTGTATGATCTGGCAATCCCATTACTGGGTATATATCTAAAAGAAATGAAATCAGTCTATCCCCCCTCAGACATCTGTACATCCATGTTTTTGTAGCACTATTCAGAATAGTCAAGAAATGGAGACAACCCAAGTGTTCATCAGCTGACAAAAGGATAAAGAAAATGTGGTACATATACACAATGGAATTTGCAGCAACAGGGATGGAAATGGAGATTATTAAAATAATTAAAATAAGCCAGGCATAGAAAAAACAAGTACCACATGATCTCACTCATAGGTGGAATCTAAAAAAATTTATCTGATAGAAGTCAAGAGTAGAATTGTTACCAGCAGTTAGAAAGAGTAGAGAGAAGGGTAGGATGGGGAAAAATTAATTAATGGGTATTAAGATGCAATTAGTTAGAAGGAAGAAATTCTGGTGTTCTGTTGCATAGTAGGGTGACAGCTGATAATGATAATTTGCTATTTATTTTTTTTAAAAAAAAAGCTAAAGAGGATTTTCAATGCCTTCATCATAAAGAAATGATAAGCTGGATATGATGGGACATATCTGTAATCTCAGCAATGCAGCAGGCTGAGGCAGGACAATGCAGCAGGCTGAGGCAGGAGGATGGCAAGTTCAAGGCCAGCCTCAGCAACTTAATGAGGCCCTAAGCAAATTAGTGAGACCTTGTCTCAAAAATAAAGAGATCTGGGATATGGCTCAGTAGTTAAGCACCCCTAGCTTCAAGGATAAAAGTTTGATAGGTTTACCCTGATTTGAACATATACAATGTATAAATGTATTGAAACATCACATTACTCCCTAAATATGTACAATTTCTATGTATTAGTTAAAAATAAAAGTTAAAAAGTCTAGAAATAAGTCTAGTAATGAAAGGCAGAGCAATAGTTTTCTGTGAATAGAAGAAAGAACAGAGAGAATAGATAAGAAGCTTTTAGTTAGGTGATAGAGGAATTCATTTTCTTGATTGTAGTGATAGCTTCTTGGGTATCTGTACACCTTAAATAAGTACAATTTATTGTATATATTTATTATATGTCATTATACCTTAATAAAGATGTATAAAAAACAAAACAAAAAAGATATTTCTGTATTTCCAAATTTTCCCTGTAAGGAATCACCTAGGGCATTTATCAAATTTTAGACTTCTCTCTTTGAGACTGGAATTCTTCCTTTATAGACTGATTCAATGAGTCTGGAAGGAGCTGAGAATTTGTATTTTAAAACAAGTACAGTTGTCCTTGGGTATCTATGGGGAATTGGTTCCAGGACCCTTCTTGGATACTTAAAGCTGAGGATGCTCAAGTCACTCATTAAATACTGTAGGATTTTCATATAACCAGCACACATGTATTTATCTATAAAATAAATATATATTTACATATAATAAATGTATATTTATACTTAAATAGATATATGCATATATGTTTATTTAGATATGCTGGGGGCTGTTAGTCCGGGTGCATGCTAGGCAAACTTATACTGAGGAGCCACATCCATAGCTACTCCTCCTTTAAAGCATCTCTACACTACTTACAATATTCAATATCACTCCTTCCAGGTGCCATGTAAATGCTATGTAAATAGTTGTTTATTGTTTAAGGAATAAAAAGAAAAGTGTGCACATATTTAGTACTGATGAAGGTTTTGTCCCAAATAATTTTGATCCATGGTGGGTGAATCCATAGATGTGAAATCCAGGGATACAGAGGGTCAACTCTACCTATAGGTCATACTTAATCATCCAGAATGTTTGGGAAACATTGCTCTAAAGTAGAATTAATTTTCTCGGACTTTTTTGTACTGAGAGGGAGAGAAAGATGGAAAGGGAGAAGGCCAGGGGAGAAAGGAAGAAGGAAAATTGCCCAAGGAACTTTTTGAAAATGGAAACCTCTGGGTCCTCCCAAACTTTCTCATTTGTCAAGTCTGGGATAAAGGCCAAAAATAAACACATACTTTGTGTGTGTGTGTGTGTGTGTGTGTGTGTGTGTGTGTGTGTGTGTGTAGTATACACACATGTATAGTATATATGTGTATATATTGAGAGAGAGAGAGTGTGTGTGTACATACAGTGGATAGGTCTGAGGGCTATTTTCTAGTGTCATTGCCTTGAAGGAAGGTCCATGGGTAAGTTTTGTCACTTTTACAGGAGAGAAGGTAAAAATAGGAAATGAAGATAATTTTAGAATTTTTTAGAATTGAGAACATACATGGAGGATTTTAGGTAACCTACAGGCAGTGCACCTGCATAAGAGTAGAGGGAATCTCCTCCCAGGTGCCATATATTGACTGTCAGACAATCAGCTTCATGGGGTGGAGTATGGGTAACCTATTAGAAAGGACTTTTTTTTTTTTTTTTTTTTTTTGGTACGGGGGATTGAACCCAGAAGCATTTTACCACTGAGCTAAATCCCAGCCCTCTTTTTTGGGAGGACAGGGGATGGGTGGGTACCAGGAATTGAATTCAAGGGCACTCAACCACTGAGTCACATCCCCAGCTGTATTTTGTATTTTATTTAGAGACAGGGTCTCACTTAGTTGCATAGCCTCTTGCTGTTGCTGAAGCTGGCTTTGAACTCCTGATTCTCCTGCCTCAGCCTCAAAAAATTAAAAATGGATTGAAGGCAAGGTTACAGGATTACAGGCAAGAGACACCATATCCGGCAAATCTCTAGCCCTCTTTATTTATTTATTTTTTAAATTTTGAGACAATGTCTGGCTAAGTTGCTTAGGGTCTCACTAAGTTGCTGAGGTTGGCCTCAAGTTGTGATCCTCCTCCTTCAGCCTCCCAAGATACCAGTATTATAGGTGTGCCCCATTGCATGTGGGTAGAAAAGGACTTTTGAGAGCACTTCTAGGTGGTAGGGAGAATTTAGGATATCCCACATGTCACAAAAACATCTGCATGCCATTGGTTGCCAGCCCTTGTCCCATGTGCTGCTACTGAATACCTAGAGACTATAAACACTCACTGGTTTTTCTCTTTTATAGAAAGAAGAAAACATAATCTATAGACCATCTTCTGGCAAAACATGATAGATTTGGATCAGAAACGGGAGGTATTGGAAGCCAGGAGTCAAAAGTAAAGAAACTCTGCAAGACCTTGGGTGAAAGAGGTAACAGAGATTGCATGCTTATTAATTAATTAATTTATTATTATTATTATTATTATACAGTTACCTGATATGAGTGTTCTAGGCCCATAGGTAGCTTCATTAATTGTAGAGAGAAGGTAGAGTAGGTGAATAGGAGTGAATTGCTGGAAATGGGTCTCAACTACACATTTCTCTGTGGTGTGCTTCAGTCAGTACTTTCTGACAGCCTCTTGCCTGCATTCTTTTTACTTATTTCCCAGGACCCTTCCCCTCCTTTCTGTGGCTGGAGCTTACCCTGAAATACCTCATTAATAATCATAGCTCACATTTATTGAATTGTTATTACTGTCAGGTACCATAGTGTTGTGCTCTCTTTGCATTCATTTCGTTTTCAAAATAACCCAATAACATAGACAAAATATTTGAGATTTCAAGTGGTTAGATAACTTGCCTAAGACCTAATAGCTAGGAAATAGCAGAACCAGATTTTTTTTTCTTTTTTTTTTTTTGAGAGAGAGAAAGAGAGAATTTTTTAATATTTATTTTTTAGTTTTCGGCAGACACAACATCTTTGTTTGTATGTGGTGCTGAGGATCGAACCCGGGCCGCACACATGCCAGGCGAGCGCACAACCGCTTGAGCCACATCCCCAGCCCAGAACCAGATTTTAAACTGATGTTTTCTGACTTCATACTGCATATTTGCTGTCTTCTTTCCTCTCTCAGAGGAAAAAGGGCAAACCACACTAGTACTTCTTCCAGTATACCAGAACACATACCCCAACTTGGTGGACCTCTTTTGGAAGGTGTTCAGTTCCTATAATTTAAAAGCATTAAAATTTTTGTTATGAAGTTTTTGACAATCAGAGAGGAGAAAATAAAAGCATTGCTGACCTTTTGTAACTATAATTAATAATGTTTCTACTTCCAGGATTTCCCTATATATGTCCATATTTCCCTATGGTAACATGTTCTTTATTAGTATCCTGATATTTTAAATATCAATAGGCTTTTTATGCCTAGATTTTAATGACTCTCAAATGATACCATGAGACTTCTAGCAGTTTAAAGTTCAGAAAATGAATGAATCCTTGCTTCTATGTAAGGAATATTACATTTGTTCACTTGTCACTTCTATTTTTTGTTTTTTGTTCTTTTCTGTATTCAGAGAGGGGGATCACTGTTCTAGTGGAATTTATTTATTTATTTTTAATTTTGTGGTGCTGGGGATTAGAACCCAGGGCCTTGTGCATGCAAAGTAAGCACTCTACCAGCTGAGCTATATCCACAGCCCCTAGTACAAATTTTGTATTACATTTCAGTTTCATGAACAAAGAATGTACTTTTCCAACTTAAGAATGTTTGACCTGTTTTTCCAGATATTGTTAAAATTCACATCTCCTTTGGGCTTTTCTTGGTTTCCAAGTCCACAATGGTATTTTTCTACTCCAGTCTTCTCAAGCACTTTCTGGTTATACTTCACATTTGATATTCACTATGTTTTACATCTACTAGTCGTAATATTTTGTACTATTATACTCTTTCCATTCACAATACCTAATATAGTGCTTTAATGTCAGTTTTATTTTTTTAGCATTTTAATGTTCAAATCAAATTATTATTGATCAATTTCTCCAAGGCTTTAGAATGACTAACATTCTGGTGTATCTTTCTATCCCTTTATAGGTTCCTATCACTGTCACCATGCCAGAAATGACAGAGCATGAAACTCCTACAAAAAAGCAGCATAGGTATGTCCACAGACCAAAAATAATATAGTGCAGACTTAAGAAGCAGAATTAGATCCCATTTTGCAAAGTAGATAGTCCTTAATGAACTTTTATTATTCAGGCTAGAAAATAATCTCTGAAAGTAATATAGATTAAATATAGATTTACTAAAAGTGGTATATGTTTAAAATTTACCTGTCTTCCTTATTGTACCAAAAATGTAACAAATAATTATAACCATCAATAGTTAAATTTATACATCAAATCTATGCTAAATGTTTAGTTTCTAGTGACATTTTTACCAGCATACAGTATGAATTTTTGTAGATCCCAAAACATTTAGGTCACAGTCAGTTTGAATACATATTTTGCAACATTGTAAAATATTAATGCCAATGTGCTTACATAATATGACTTTTGTTTTTGTATAACCCCTTCTCTGAATTTGTAGCATTTGGGGCAATATCTGCTTAGAATTGCATGGCCTGTGCTTTTATTAGTATTGAAGTCACTGTTCTCTTTCTTTGCTGAATAGCTATTTAAAGATAATAATGTATTGAGAAATGATGTATAACAGGGAAAAAATCAATGTCTTTAATAGATGGACTTTTAAGAAATTTAAGAGTTTGGACAACCTACTAAGTGCAAAAGTCGACTCAAATGTCAATTGTCAGTGCCGTGCCTAAGTGTGCTGTCACCTACCACATTTCCCTGTGAATTAAAAAGCTACTCTCTACTGTTGCCTAGGTGCCAAGGCAGACATCAGAAGTCACCTATGGGACACATCACTTGAGATTTTACTAGCACCTTAATTACATGTTTCAAATAGTTATGGTCTTCAGTGATTGATTCTATTCTCAACCCATGACTTCAGAGTATCAAAGATTAGAGAACTGTAGTTCTAGAAATGGTGCCTTCTGAATTTATATGGAGGTATCTTTGGTTATGTTTTTATACCATAATATATTAAGAAAAGTTTTCTTCAGATGGTTTATTATTGATGCTGAAAATACAAATTTGTAAAACTTATTTTATGGTTCTCAAAATATAAAGTGGTAAAAGTGCTTTTCAGTTATCTTCATGTTACCTTTTATCTATACTTTTTGTTTCAGAAAGAAAAACCGGGAAACACACAATGCAGGTAGATACAGTAATTTAAATTTTACTTGTTAGCATTTTTTGTTTTTAAAATGAAATTATAGCATAGTTGATATTTAAGTTTTTATGTTATAAGCATAGAGTCATTATTTATTGTATTATAAGAAAATGTACCTTTATTGTTTTTAATTGACAAAATATTCTCTGGGCTGGGGATATAGTTCAGTTGGTAGAGTGCTTGCCTCACATGCACAAGGCCCTGGGTTCAATCACCAAAAAAAAAAAAAAAAAAATTCTGAGTCTCATGGATATCTCATGATATTTTGATTTGTAGTCTATTTGGATAAATTAAGAGATTAGTATATTCCTGGAGTTAGTGTTTGAGGGGATTTCACCCACCAAAGAAATCCAGATACACTTCTCAGTAGAATGAAGGTTATGTGCCTGTCTGAATAAATTCCAGAGGGGACAGCTATCTAGAGGGGTAAGGAAGATATGAGCAGTGGACTACAGATCTTAAAGGGACTTGTATGTGAACAGTCTTAAGTTGTATAGTCTTCATTTATAGAAAGAAATGTAGAAAATAAATGTTTGATTTTTATCTCAAGCATCAAAAGTATAGACCAAAGCTAGATAAACACATATAGGATTGTGCATACGTTTTCAGTTTGGCACATTGTATGCCACTTTATTTTCCATCAGAAACTTCATTCAGACAAAAAATATGTTATAATGCACATGTATATTATTATGAATACTTTTACATATAAGTTGATTTCTATTACTCTATAAATAATATTTTTTCTTAAGGACCTTTGAGAAATTTTTATCTATGGAAACATGTCTTAAAAACTGGTGGGATTGTTTTCCATAATAAATAGATTAATGCCTTTGAAACCCCAAGTATTACTATAGGCAAAGAGTCTCAATATTGGGTTGTAGTTTTTTTAACTCCACACATTTTAAAAAATCTGCTCTTAGATACCAAGAAATATTATTATTGGAGAATTCAGAAGAAAGGTAGGCTCTAATTTATTGCTTTGGATTTCTGGGATGTATGAATTCTTATTTGGCCATATGAACTAAATTTTTTCATTATAATCAACTCTCTTATGGTGCCATAAATATGTCCTGACTATGCCTTATTAAGAGAGAGTAATTAAATATCATTAAATAGACTATTCTTAGTGCTGGATCATGAAGCAAAAAACATATATTTTGATTTGTAGTCTATTTGGATAAATACATTTTGTAAAACAAGTTTTTCCCAGGGAATAATCTGAAAAAGATGTCTTAGAAGTCTGCTATGCTTTGTTAGAAAGGAAAGATTTTAGAAAACTTCCCAATATAAAATGTCTAAGAGTAGTATTTCTATTTACAGTGCCTTATAGAAATTAGATAATCTCTGTGTCCTTTGCCCCTTTTAAAGTTATAGTGTGGAAGTCTGGAATATTTTGCAGTTAACTGAGAAATTGTCAGTTGCCTGGTTTTTAGATAGAAAGATTCTGCATGACCAGAGTAGACAGCTCATAATCCATAGAGAAGAACAAGCCAGTGCCTTTTGCTTTCTGTTTTAAGTCATCACTAATAGCTGTTTCTATTCCAAAAGGGCCATCTGTTCACCCAAAAGGTGTTTTCAGGTTCTTTAACCTGTGTAGAAAGGTCTGATTTTATAAAAAGGCAGTTTTCTGATTTAGGTTGCTAATGGTTATCATTAAAATCTCTTAGTTACTTGAACTATAATAAATTATTTATAATAATATAACACAGTATTAATCATTCCTATTTTTTATAATTTGAATGTAATTATTATAGATGATTTTCTTTCTTTTTTGCATGATCTTAGGGATCAAACCCAGAACGTTATACAAGCTAGGCAAGTGCTCTACCACTGAGCTACATCCCTAGTCCATAGATGATATTTTTTAAAATGCTAGTAAATTTATTGCTTATGTTGATTTTATAACATTATATCTAAAGTATTACATTGTTAGAAATCTGATTTGCTTATTGTGGTTATTTATCTTCAGTAGTAATGTTTGATAAACATTTCTAATGGATTTCTTTGCCTAAAATTTCTTTGCCCAGGGAAAATTGGGCACTTCAACAGAGTAATATAAGGTTTGACATATGGATTTTTCCCTTAATCTAGTGGAGAGGCATAGAAAGAAGAAAATTAATGCTGGGATTAACAGAATAGGTGAGCTGATCCCATGTTCCCCAGCTCTAAAGCAGGTAAGAATCCACTCATATTTTCATTCATTGCTTGTGAACAGAGAGTTCCCTAAATTTTTTCAGTACTTAGAATAATTATTTTTGTTACCTGCCATTTATGGGGAGTTTTTTGAAGTTCATAATTGCCTCGTTTTTCATTTGCTTCATTTTTTATATACCTAACATTAGTTTTCCCCACATTTCTAACAATCTCAGTACAACTTTCTACGTGGTCAAATGTACCATACAATGTCTAGATCCTTTTAATAATTTAGTCTTATGATTATGTTTATATACTCTGCTTATAAGGTCTATAATCTTTTGTTTTCTGCCAATTCATGTGTTTTACTCTTTTTAAATTCTTACCTAGAATCTTCCAAGTATCTTTATTTATTCTCCATGCCCTATCGATTCCCAATAGTACTTAAAAATCTCAGCTTTCAGTTTTCCCTCATGAAGATAGCTTTTAGTTTCTTCTGAAAATGAGGATAAAATATGCTCATTGAAAACAAAACAAACAATTGAAATGATATTGAAAGCAAAAAATATTTTTTTAAAAAATTGGTATCCCACTCCCAAATTATAATTACTCATAAAATATTGTTGCATGTCTCTCCAGATATTGCTTTCTAAGAATATATGTGTATCTATCTAATGCTATTTCTTTTTTTCTTTTCTTTTTCTTTGTCCTTTTTTTTTAATGGTGCTGAGGATTAAACCCAGGCCTCACTCTTGCTACTCAAGCATTCTACCACTAAGATATATTCCCTGTCTTTCAGTTCTTTCATAACTTGCTTTATTACACATTAAAATTTTTACTCATTACACAGTAAAATTTTGGTTGTAGATACCTTTTCTCTTATGATCTCCGTTCCTTTTAATTTTAATAATAGGATATCATAATTAGTAGTAGCTTTTTGTTAATTAATTTTAATTCAGTTCTTTAAACAAAGAATAATATATGCACATAGCAAATAGCACTAAAAAGCTTAAAACAAACATTAATCTCATACCTGCATCCCAACCCTAACACAGCTCCTCAGAGCAAACATTCTCAACTGTTCCTTCTTGTGAAATGTACTACTGTGTTCCATTCTTTCTTTTCCTTCTCTTTCTTTCTTTCTTTTTTTCTTTCAGTACTAGGGGATGAAACCAGAGGTTCTCCACCACTGGGCTACCCCTCCAGTACTTTCTTATTTTTATTTTGAGACAGGATCTTGCTAAGTCGCTAAGGCTGACCTCAAGTTTGTGTCCTCCAGCTTCAACCTCCCAACTCACTGGAATTGTAGACATATGCCATCATACCTTGCTTACTGTTATATTTCAAAATAACATACTTACATTTCTATATCTTAACTTTTCCATTTTAGATATTATCTATCAAAATCCTATTGTGCGGACTGGAGTTGTGGCTCAGTGGTAGAGCGCTTGCCTAGCATGTGTGAGGCACTGGGTTCAGTTCTCAGCACATATTTATATAAACAAAATAAAGGTCCATTGACAATTAAAAAATATTTTTAAAAAATTCTATTGTGCTTTTTTTTCCCTGACTTTCCCATATAATTCTGATTAAAATTGATATTCAGTTTTTATATTTTTTATATTATTAAGAATACGTAACTATTGTTTGTGGTTGACCCAAGGAGTATATTATTATTATGTTTCATTTCATATGTAACTCATAGTTTTTCATTTGCTTAAATTTCTGTATATTTGTCTTTAATTCTTTCCATCCTTCCAACAGGCTCTTCGTAGTTTCCTGGATGGTCAAGTTTACCACATAATTTCCATTTTCCATTTCCTTCTTTTGAAAGTTTATTTCTGAAACCCTCTATCTTCCTTTTTCAGTCTCAACTAATTGATCTCTTCCAACTCTCCTGTTTAATACCATATGTTAATTATGTGAATTTGATAACATCTAATCTAATTGAATGTTTTCTAGGATTTTTCCTGAAGTTTTCTGATTTCTTCCCCCCTTTTGTTGGATGTTTTATCTTTCTTTTTGGAGGCTTTTCTTAAAGCTTAGTGACAGGTAGCTATTTTTTTTTCTGACTTGAGGATAGGTATTTAAGAAGCTGATCAAATAAATAGGCTTGTCATTTTGGTGTCCCTGACTATTGCAAGATTAGATGGTGTACTAGTAGTTTTTTTGTTGTGGTCGTGGTAGAACTAAAAAAAATAAAAATAAAAATAAAAAATCTGAGGGATAAATACTAATTTTCCCTCCTGAGAAGGAATCTGTTAGTCTCTTACCTGGAAGTGGAAATGGTGGGAGAGGAGTATGAGTTTGTTTGGTAATATTTCGAATTTTGGGTCAGGGATGCTGGGGATAGAAAGTGTCATTCTTTGGTAGGGAAAATTTTACTTTACCCTGTTTTTACTTGGGAGCCTCATCGTGTCCACTTTTGTGCCAAGTATCTCTGAGGTTAAAATTCTCTGGTTCAGATTTCACAGAAAATAAACTTGTTTCTTGTGGTTGGGGCAAGAAGGGGGAAGTTATCCAACTGCATAGGATATATGCATGGGGAAATGGTTCCTATTACTGCTTTATTAAGAGCCTTTCAACAAGTCCTCTCGGTCAAGTCCCTATACCTTGCCCCACCTTCTGTAGCAACTGGTGCTTCTCAGTATTGAAACTTCCTAGGAATTTAGAAGACAAAATCAACTTGCGGCTCAATAGTATCCCCCTTGGCAAGAATGTAGACTTCAGTTTCCTTTCATTCTCCCCTACAGGGTGGATTTAGACTTCCACAAATGTGTTTTTAAGTCTTCTAAAAATGTATTCTTTCCTTAACACAATGGCAAACTATGTCTTCTGATTTTTCTTTCTCCACATTTTAATGTATAATAGGTGTGCTCACTAAATATTGGAAGTTGCTCAGCAAAATTATATTTTCATGTTTTGGGCTTTCATGAGTTTCTCTGAAGAAAGGAAACCATACCATTTCTCTTCCTTGGTGTCCTAGAATGTGCAAAGAAAGTCAGTATTTGGCTCCCAGAAGAAGAGTAGCCTAAAGTTTTTCTTGAGCATTGCTGCTGGCTCTGCCTGCTATCTCTAGTAAAGGGTCAGGTGCCTGGGTATTTATCAGGTTCTACCTTGGTTCAGATTCTTATTTCAAGAAAGGACAATATTAATTTTCTCTTCTAAAATAGTTTCCTTGGTTTATATTACTGAGTCTCTACTGGAACTTAGTGTGAAGAACACAGAATTGAAGCTTGTTGAAGCAAAGCACTAAATTACAGTGATTCATACATGAAAAGAGCAATCCATAGGTAATATGTATGCTGGAGGAGAAATTAAATATTTACTGCCACATTGTTCAGTAGCCAAAGAAGGAAACCAGAAATGGCTCTTAGGTAACTTAAATGTTTATCAGGAATAGACTGCTAAGTAAAATAAATACAGCCATTAGAAAGAATAAGATAGACTTCTAAGTTCTGTATGATGATATGTAGAAGATATATCTTTAAATTTTAACAAGTACACTGTACTGTTTATAGCATTCTTTGATCTGGATTTTTAAAAAAGATATATATCTGAGCTAGGCATGGTGGCACATGCCTATAATCCCAGTGACTTGGGAGGCTAAGTCAGGAGATCACAAGTTCAAAGCCAGGCCCAACAATTTAGCAAGATCCTAAGCAACTTAGCAAGGCCCTGTCTTAAGATAAAAAATAAAAAGGTCTGGGATGTAACTTAGTGGTTAAGCACCCCTGGGTTTGATTCCTGGTACAAAATTTTTAAAATATATATATACATGTACATATCGGTATACCATATTTATGGAAGGATATACAAGTAAGTTTATAGTTATTACCTCTGGAACAGGGTCTGGAGAGCTAAAACACAAAGAAATGTTACTTTTGATGTCTATTTCTTCATATATTTACTTTTTTGCCAAGTAATTATTATGTTTCAGTTTTTAAAATTATCAATTAAGAATAAAGGAGCACTTTGACATAAAGCACAATCTTTTTGAAAAGCTTAGGAATGGAATATACTAGGAATATGACACCAGAACTCAATCAAGTGATGTTTTTTTCTCACCCTGTTACTTTGGATCATTTATAACTGCGGCTAACAGTAGAGAATAACATTAAGGTCTGAAATATTTAAATGGTCCTGAAGGCTCTCTCTGGCCTTTTCTCCTACCACTCTTCCTGATGTGTAGGATTCTCACTCTACTTATCTCCTTGCTGTTGTAGCCTTGCCCAGCCCAGCCCTGCCTGAGAACCTTTTGCCTTCTGACCTCATACCTGGGTCCTCTTCCTCCAGATGTCTACAGAGTGTGCTTTTTACTTCCAGATTTTTGCTTAAGTGTCACTATACAGGGTGGCCTTCCCAGAGAGCATCATAATTCAGGCTGCTATAACAAAAACACCATGGACTGAGTGGCTTAAACAACAAAGATTTATTTTTCATAATTCTGGAAGCTGAAAAGTCCAAAATCCATATTTGATTCCTGGTTATGTCCTCACATGGAGGAAAAGGAGAAATCATCTCTCCCTCTCTTCTTATAAGTCCCTAAACCCATTCATGAGTAACTGAATGCCCTCTCAAAGGTCCCACCTCCTGATACCATCCCATTAGGGATTAGGACTATTGCATGATTAGAATCTATGAATTTGGTGGGAAGACACAAACATTCATTGAACAACACAGAGTAACTTCCACCATCAATTTAACACCCTCCCTGGGACCCTGCTATTTTATTTTGTATGTGTGTATAATCTTGTCATCACCTGATTATTTTGCATATGTATTTATATTCTTCAAGGACAGGTGCTTTGTTTTATTACTGTATCCCAGTGCCTCAAACAACAGAGCCTGACACATAGTAAAAGTCCAATAGAGGACTGGGGATGTAGTTCAGTGATAGAGTGTGTGCTTAATAAGGCCCAAGTTCAACCCCCAGTACCAAAAAGAAAAGAAAGACAAAGCCTGATAGATATTTAGTAGAAGTGTTTGAATATGGTGCCTGCTTTAAATTTTGAAATGTTACATATCACATGTGAGATGAAGCCAGAGATTTCAGTTTCTTCTGGAAAGTTTTTACCCTTCAGTGAAGTTTTAAATCATTAATTTTCTTTGGCAGAGCAAGAATATGATCCTGGACCAAGCCTTTAAATACATAACAGAATTGAAAAGGCAAAATGATGAACTCCTGCTTAATGGCGGAAACAATGAACAAGGTAACAACTTGGAGAGTCTTACTTTATGATTTTTGTTAAATGCTTAGATCTTTGTGTTACAGTGAAATTTATATAGATATAGAACCCCCTACCTGCCTCCCGGCCCAAATCCCCAATAACAAAAACTAAATCAACAAACAAAAGCATTATTAAGACCTTGCACTCAAGGGGTCTCGGAGAATAATATTTCAAATAAAGTCACTTTAACTCTGCTGTCTCCTCTGGGAACAACTGTAATCTTATGTGCATACATGGTTTTGATTTTAGATTCTTCTGTGTACTTCATGTTTGCCTCACTCATGATACTAATAATACTTAATCTCCTTTATCCCAGTTGGATCTTGTAGCTAGGGGATTCCCATAAGAGGATGTGGGGAGGAGTTCTGCTCTGTGTGACTTACTAACAGGATAGGATAGGCCTGTGCCAAATCTTAACTGCATTAACTCAAAAGGTCAAAACATTCATTCATAATTGTTTGTGTGGATATAATATATGCATCCAGCTGCCTGATCATTTAATAATATTTGATTTTTAGATAGAAATGACTTTTTTTTTATGCTGTCAATGAGTTTTACCACTCTTGGAGAGAAGCTGAAAACAATAATATCCCAGACAAGTGTAAAGCTCAGGGTGATAGGACAGTTTTAATTGTTCTTTATTTATGGCTCTGACAAGAGCAGAGAATTTTCTGTGACAGGTCAGTCAGCCACCTTAAAAGGAGAGAAATAAAGCAGAATTTGCTGGGCTGTTTATTACAACACATAGGAAAGATATTTGAAAGTATATCCAGGACCTCAGATTTTGGAATTCTCTTTGTTAGCTTTTAGTGAAATAACAATTTATCCCCCTCCTAGGTCAACTGTCTTTTATGGTCTAGGCTGTTTTGTGTGACGCTGCCAGATAGTGAGATACAATAATCTGTGTTCCATTATGAGGTACCTCACAAAAGGAACAGGAAGTCAGATGATATGTTGACTCTTTTAGAGAAGGCTCCTTTTATTTCAAAGCATGGAGGCTGAGGCATTCATGTTACCTTAGGGAAAAGGGAAGCTGTTGAAAAAATACAGGTGCATGGGACTCAGGAATATCCAGGCTAGGGTTTAGAGGTAGCACAGATATGACTGAGTTGTCATTTCTGTCACTATTATTTTTCTGGTTCTTTTTGTGCTTCTGCTTTATGCCTTTTCCCCCCAAGTGACTGCTTTTTTATAGTTCTTTTTTATTTATTTTTATATGGTACTGAGGATTGAGCCCAGTGCCTCACATATGCCAGGCAATTTCTCTATCACTGAGCTACTACCCCAGTCCCTGGTGGCTGCTTCTTTATACTCATCATTCACATGACACTCCAGCATAGTGGTCAAAGCAGCGCCTTGGAGCCAGGCCCACTTGGGTTGTAGTCTCACCTTTGTTCTCTCACTTAGTACCCTTTGGCCAGTTATTTAATCTCCCCAAATTTCAGTTTCCCTATTGTTTTTATTCTTCCCTCTTCCCCCACCTAGTATTAGGGATTGAACACAGGGCCTCATGCATACTAGACAAGGACTCTACCCCTGAGCCACATTCCCAGCCCCTTTTATTTTATTTTTGAGATAGGGTCTTACCAAGTTACGCAGTCTGGCCTTGAACTTGAGATCCTTCTACCACAGCTTCTCAAATAGCTGGGATTATAGGTATCTTAAAATGAGGATAATCAGAGTATTTACATGGATGATTTTACGCAAATTTGATAATTACTTTGAACCTATTTCTTTTATCTAAAATGGTAATAATAATAATAGATCTCATTTTATGGTTTTTATGAGAATTAAAAGAGAGAATAGAGGTAAAGCATTTAGACTAAAGCCTCATACATAGTAAATGCACTCAGGAACATTCTACCATTGAGCTACATCCCCAAATCTTTTATTTTTTAATTTTATTTTTTGTAGTTGTAGATGGACAGAATGCCTTTATTTTATTTTATTTTTTATTATTTTTATGTGGTGCTGGTGATCAAACCCAGGGCCTCATGCATGCTAAGCAAGTGCTCTTCCACTGAGCTACAACCCCAGCCTGTATTTTTTATTTTGAGATAGAGTCTCACTAAGTTGCTAAAACTGGCCTCAAATTTGTGATCGTCTTGTCTCAACCTCTCGAGTCCCTGAGATTACAGGCACATGCCACTATGCCAAACAATTATCCTTTGAGATTCTAATATTTGTCTCATAGTTTAAATGATCTGCCAATCTCAGGTCATCCTTGTTGAAATAAAACTCTTCATTTTAGGCTACATCCTAGAACATGAGTCTTTTGAGGCAAGGATAAGAATACTTACCACTATGACAAGGCAGATGGGGATGTATGAGGCAAAGGAGTCAAGAGTATAAATACCATCAACCAACTCTGCCCTCTTAGGACCTGTGGGTGAAGCTGTCTCTCTTATAAAAGAGAAGGGTATAGCAGGTGTCTTCACTGCTCAGCAGTGCACCTGCCTTGGCCCTACCAAGGAAAATGCAGGTTCCATTGCTGGTACCCTCTTTGATACTCTACCACTCTACTTCTTATGTGTTCTCGTTTCCACTTTAGTCTCCATTGTTTGTTTCAGAGGGTAAAATGAAAGCTCAAACAATTATAATTATAAAGACCTATTTGGTACTACCACAGGTTATGTTAGTTACTGCAGCATTTAAATGGTATTATAGGCATTTTCAGTGTGAGTTTCCTACCATGTTACCATTATATCAATAAGTCTTCCTTTGCTTTACTTGCATAGCTATTCTATTAGAAATTTTCAAATTGGGAATTTTAAGATTTCTGCCTTATAAGTTATTTTCCAGTGGTTGGCCTTTAAAGATAGATATTTTTAAAAGAATGGGATAGGGGCTTGAGTACCATTCTAAAGAGAAGAAAGAACTTGTATTAACAAAGAGCTAAGAATTCTCAGTTTAGGTTTCTAGAATGCTAGCATTAGAATTCAGTAGTTTAGTATATAGTTCTTTCTCAAGTTATTGTAAATAGTGACATTCACTAGTAATTTTTAATTTTTATTTTTAAACTTATAGCTGAAGAAATTAAAAAATTACGGAAACAACTGGAAGAAATCCAAAAAGAAAATGGCCGATATATTGAATTACTGAAAGCAAATGATATATGCTTGTATGATGACCCCACAATCCATTGGAAAGGAAATCTTAAAAACTCAAAGGTGTCTGTTGTTATTCCAAGTGACCAAGTTCAAAAAAATATCATTGTTTATTCCAATGGGAGTCAGCCTGGTGGAAACAGCCAGGGGACAGCTGTTCAGGGGATAACCTTTAATGTCAGTCATAATTTACAAAAGCAAACCGCCAATGTGGTGCCGGTGCAGAGGACTTGCAATCTTGTGACTCCTGTGTCTATTTCTGGAGTTTACCCTTCTGAAAACAAGCCGTGGCATCAGACCACAGTTTCTGCACTGGCTGCCAACCAGCCTGTTCCTCTTTGTCTTCCTGCTACCATTTCTGCTCAAAATATTCTTGAGCTTTCCACCTCCGAAAGTGAATCAAGTGTGCTTGGTGCCACTGGGAGCTCACTAATTGCTGTTTCAGTTGGGTCTGAGCCTCACCAACATCAGTCTTTGCACACAGGTCTAAATGATCAAAATTCTTCTGAAACTAATAATGGGCAAGAGAGCCCTAAATTATTAAAGAGGACAGCCCCTTGTGTTACAAGTGTCCCCCCAAGCTCCTCAGCATCTGCCACTAAAGTACACTGTGGAACCAAGTCCTGTCTGAGTACACAGGACTTCAGAGGTGACTTTCAAAACACCTTTGTTGTTTCAGTTACCACTGCAGTCTGTTCCCAGCTCCCTAGATCTGCAGGTGATTCTTCTCCAGTGAGTGTTAGCAAGTGCACAATCTCGACAAGTACGACCTCAGTGGTGGCACCATCTGCCTCTGGAGTAGAGAAGACTACTACTCCTGTGAGCACTCTTTCTACAAATCCTTTGGACAGTGGTTGGACTCTTTCTTGTTCTTTGCCTTCTTCAAGTGTTAGTGCTTCAGATTTGAAAAACATTAATAGCCTTACTCGAATTTCTTCAGCTGGAAACACACAGACAACATGGACTACTTTGCAGCTGGCAGGAAACACTATTCAGCCCTTAAGCCAGACACCATCTTCCACTGTGATTCCAGTACTAAATGAGTCTGGTCCTAGCCCCACTGCAAGCAACCACAGTAGACACATGGCTACAAGCATCAACTTAAATAATTCCCTTCCAACAGATGGGTTATCAGTTGAGCAAGTAGTTGTAACCTTGCCTTCTTGTCCATCTTTACCTGTGCAGCCACTAATTGCCCAGCCACAAATTAAATCTCAGCCACCAAAAAATATCCTTCCACTGAATTCAGCAATGCAAGTGATTCAGATGGCTCAGCCAGTTGGGTCAGCTGTTAATGCAACTCCAGCTAATCAAAATGTTATCATTCTTCAGCCCCCCAGCACTACCCCGTGCCCCACAGTGGTGAGGGCAGAAGTTCCCAACCAAACAGTAGGTCAACAGATAGTCATCATCCAGGCAGCTAATCAGAATCCGTTGCCACTCCTCTCTGCTCCACCTCCTGCTTCTGTTCGACTCCCTGTCAATGGAGCCAGTGCTATAATTGGGTCTAATCATTCAGTGCAAAATGTTTCAACCCCACAAACTTTTGGAGGAAAGCACCTTGTCCACATATTACCAAGACCTTCATCTTTGTCAACATCTAATTCAACACAGACATTTTCTGTTACCATGTCAAACCAACAACAGCCTCAAACCATTTCTTTAAATGGACAGCTCTTTGCTTTGCAGCCTGTGATGTCTTCATCAGGAACTACAAATCACACCCCTATGCAAATTATTCAACCCACCACCAGCGAAGATCCAAATACCAATGTTGCCCTGAATACATTTGGTGCTTTGGCCAGCCTCAATCAAAGCATCTCACAGATGGCTGGGCAGAGTTGTGTGCAACTATCTCTTAGCCAGCCTGCCAATTCTCAAATTGCTGCAAATAGTCAAACCTCCCCAACTAACTGTGTTTCATTAACAACAACTGTAGCACCTCCCATGACAACTGACAATTCGGCCATACCCCCTGGTACTTTTAATCTTATGACTACTTCCTCAATGAACACTGTTGCTTGTTTGCCACCTACTACAAAGTCAAAAAGATTAAATAAGAAGCCAGGTGCCAAGAAACATATAGCGGCTAGCAAACCCACATGTCCTCTGAATCCAGTCAGAGAGGTGGGCAAGTCAGACTGCCCCAACATGGAAAGCGCAGCAGAGCCATCATGTACTCCTGGACTGCTGGAAAGCCTTCCTGTTGTGCTACCACCTGTCACTCTGTCCCAGGCAAATAGTGGAAGTGTTTCTGCTTCACATTCTTTGGACATGCTAAATTCTGAATCAGTAATACCTGAATCTGTATCCAAATCTAAGTCAGCAGAAGAGTCTAGCTCACCCTCCCAAGAATCTGGAACAAGTGAACATTGTACAGTAGCCCCAGCAAAATCCAAAGATTCTACCCCCATTTTGCAAGGAGAGACTTCTCAGGATAAACCACCAACTAGCTTAGCATTGTCAGATGCTACCAAATCCTGTACTTCAGCCAATGTATTGATTCCATCTCCAAATCCTCAGATTTTGGTTTCTCAGGTGTCTGGTTTGTCATCCTCCACAAGGACTACAAGTACTGACTGTGTTTCTGAGGTAGAAATCATTGCCGAACCTTGCAGGATCGAGCAAGAGTCATCTGATACAATGCAAACTGCAGGTCTCTTAAAAGGGCAAGGTTTAACTACATTACTATCTGATGTTGCTAAAGAAAAAGACCCCCAGAAATCAACTCTTTCTGACCCTATGGATCATCCTGACTTTTCTTCAGAAAATTCTAAGATAATTGATTCAAGTGTTGATTTACAACCCAAGCAGGAACTGTTACTGATGAACAACGATGATAGAGACCCACCACAGCATCAGTCCTGCCTACCTGATCAGGAAGTTATTAATGGTTCTTTGCTCACCAGTAGGCAAGCTGACTCCCCCTCATCAACCAGCTCTGGAAGTACTCGCAGTTTCTCAGTTGCATCCATGCTTCCCGAAACAACTAGAGAAGATGTGACCAGCAGTACCTCAACTAATACATGTGACAGCTATACCTTTGCAGGGCAACCTGATATAGTAGCTCTTGCAGCAACAGTTATTTTTGGCCATCACAACATTGAGAAGGGAAGAGTTGGCATTCAGGCTGATGTAAGGGAGGGTACTTCAAAGCCTTCTGAAGCATCATCTTTAGAAGGAGACCAGTCTTTCAAATCACAGATCCCTAAAGAGAATGGCACAGGACAGACAGAAGCAACACCAAATGAACTTAACTCTCAGGATTCAATTGAAGTAACAGTGGACAGGCCCCTTGAAAAACCAAGTTGCTCTCTAGGAATTAAAACATCAAATGGTTCCTTACAGGTTTCAACTTCTCAGCCACCAAGCCTCACCAGTTTAAGTGTGAATAATCTCATCCATCAGAGCAGTATCAGCCATCCATTAGTCAGCTGTGCAGGTCTCTCCCAAACTTCAGAGCAAACAACTGCTTCTGCAACAGTTAATCTGACTGTTTCCTCTAGCTCTTACAGCAGCCAGCCTCCTGGACCACCTCTGATGACAGAATATTCTCAAGACCAGCTAAGTACTATGAATAATACCATACCGAATTCACAGATTCAAGAGTCCCTCTTAAAGCCAAGTCATGAAAGCCGAAAAGATTCTGCTAAGCGCTCTGTCCAAGATGACCTTTTACTGTCTTCAGCCAAACGTCAAAAGCATTGTCAACCAGTCCCCCTCAGGCTTGAAAACATGTCCCTAATGAGTGGAACTCCAGACAGCATTTCTGATCAAACTCAAATGATGGTTAGTCAGCTCCCTCCCAATTCTTCAAACTCAGTTGTGCCTGTTAGCAACCCAGCACATGGAGATGGCCTTACACGATTATTTCCACCTGGTAACAACTTTGTGTCCCCTGCATTGAGGCAAGCTGAAGTTCAGTGTAGCTCTCAGCCTTCAGTTGCTGAGCAGCAGCAAACCCAGGCAAGTCAGCATCTACAAGCCCTGCAACAGCATGTTCCAGCTCAAGGTGTCTCTCACCTTCATAGTAACCATCTGTACATCAAGCAGCAGCAGCAACAGCAAGCAGGGCAATTAAGAGAAAGGCATCACTTGTATCAACTGCAGCATCACGTACCTCATGCAGAGACTGCTGTTCACTCTCAGCCCCATAATGTGCACCAACAGAGAACTCTGCAACAGGAAGTTCAGATGCAGAAAAAAAGGAATCTCGTTCAGGGCAGTCAGGCCTCTCAGCTTTCCTTACAACCAAAGCATCATGGAACTGACCAAGCCAGACCCAAGAGTGGCCAGCCACATCCCCACCATCAACAAATGCAGCAACAGATGCAGCAACACTTTGGAAGTTCCCAGCCAGAAAAGAGCTGTGAAAACCCTTCAACTAGCCGGAACCATCACAGCCATCCCCAAAACCACCTCAATCAAGATATTATGCACCAGCAGCAGGACGTTGGAAGCAGACAGCCAGGATCGGGGATTTCTTCTGAACATGTGTCTGGGCATAATCCAATGCAGAGACTTTTGACATCAAGAGGCTTGGAGCAGCAAATGGTGTCCCAGTCGAGTATTGTGACTAGACCTTCAGATATGACCTGTACTCCACACAGGCCAGAGAGAAATCGCGTTTCCAGTTATTCTGCTGAGGCACTCATTGGAAAGACATCTTCTAATTCAGAGCAGAGAATGGGTATATCAATTCAGGGTTCCAGAGTTTCAGATCAGCTTGAAATGAGAAGCTATCTTGATGTTCCCAGAAATAAAAGCTTGGCTATTCATAATATGCAGGGTCGTGTAGACCATACTGTTGCCTCAGATATTCGCCTTTCTGATTGTCAGACATTTAAACCAAGTGGAGCCGGTCAGCAGCCCCAGAATAATTTTGAAGTACAGTCTTCAAGAAATAATGAAATAGTTAACCCTGTATCTTCATTGAGGAGTATGCAGTCTCAGGCTTTTCGGATTAGTCAAAACACTGGCCCACCACCAATTGACCGTCAGAAGCGATTACCGTATCCACCAGTTCAGAGCATCCCAACAGGAAATGCTATCCCACCAAGGGATAGTGAAAATACATGTCACCAAAGTTTTATGCAGAGTTTGCTAGCCCCTCATCTTGGTGATCAGGTCATTGGGAGCCAGAGATCACTCTCAGAACATCAGAGGAATACACAGTGTGGTCCATCCTCTGCAATTGAATATAATTGTCCTCCAGCTCATGAAAGTGTCCATATTAGAAGAGAGAGTGAGAATCAGAATAGGGAAAGTTGTGACATGTCTTTAGGTGCAATTAACACAAGGAACAACTCCTTGAATATTCCTTTTTCAAGTTCCTCTTCCTCAGGAGATATTCAAGGTAGAAACACAAGTCCCAATGTTTCTGTACAGAAGTCCAACCCCATGAGGATTACTGACAGTCATGGGACCAAGGGCCACATGAACACTCCTGTCACAACCAACATGCATGGGGTTGCAAGGCCAGCTTTGCCACACCCATCTGTGTCTCATGGAAATGCTGACCAAGGCCCTCCTGTACGTCAAGCTAATTCTTCAGTTCCCCAGAGATCAAGACATCCCTTGCAAGATAGCAGTGGTTCCAAAATTCGTCAACCTGAGAGGAATCGTTCTGGAAACCAAAGGCATAGTAATGTCTTTGATCCAAGTCTTCCCCATCTTCCTCTCTCTACTAGTGGCAGTATGATTCTTGGACGTCAACAGCCCACTACGGAGAAGAGAGGAAGTATTGTTCGTTTCATGCCTGATAGTCCACAAGTCCCTAATGATAATTCAGGTCCTGACCAGCATACGCTATCACAGAATTTTGGTTTTCCTTTTATTCCTGAGGGTGGTATGAATCCACCAATAAATGCTAATACTTCTTTCATTCCACAGGTTACGCAGCCCAGTGCCACTCGAACTCCAGCCCTCATTCCAGTAGATCCTCAAAATACTCTACCTTCATTCTATCCCCCATATTCTCCTGCTCATCCTACACTGTCCAATGATATTTCAATCCCTTATTTTTCTAATCAAATGTTCTCAAATCCTAGCACAGAGAAGGTAAACAGTGGAAGTTTAAATAACCGATTTGGATCAATTTTATCTCCTCCCAGACCTGTTGGCTTTGCTCAACCAAGTTTTCCTTTACTCCCTGATATGCCACCAATGCACATGACCAACTCTCACTTATCCAATTTTAATATGACATCTTTGTTTCCAGAAATAGCAACAGCTCTTCCTGATGGCTCAGCAATGTCTCCTTTGCTTACAATAGCAAACTCCTCTGCCTCTGACTCTTCCAAGCAGTCCTCGAACAGACCTGCCCACAACATAAGCCATATTTTAGGTCATGATTGCAGTTCAGCTGTTTAAATATAGATAAACTAAATGTGAAGATATTAAAGGTCTTGAGTGAGATTATAAAAGTACTTGTGTGTGCATGCACACGTACAGGTACGTGTACATGAAGAGAGGAATTTTGTGTGTGTTTGTATAATCAATTTTCAATTATCTTCTGAATGTAGGGATCCCATGTCCATGTCTGAGATCATGCAAAATTTGTCAAAAACAAATTATGTTTTTTTAAGTGCATGGAGTGTTTTTTATATTTCAAGCGTTTAAGCATATTGATATTTCCAAGTTTGATTTGTAATTTTATATTCCCTGAATATAAGTCAACTGAAAATTGGGGGACCTCACCTTGGTATGTGCTGAGTGGTAGGAAGGGACTGAGATTTTAAGCATCATCACTGGTAATTTTTAAAATAGTTGAGTTGTTATTCAAAACATAAGCAACTTGATAAAGCCAATGGCTTATAACCAGATGATGGATGGTGTCAACTTCTAAAAAAATTTCTCAGCTGTGACGGTGTTGAATTGATGTTAAATTAAATGTCCATACAGTCAAGCAGATATCAGATAAATTAATTATCTAATAAGCCTTCATCCTAAAGTTTGGCTTAGGGAAAGTCTTCTTTCTTGATTCTAATTGTTCATAAGTTATCTGTTCTTCAAAGTAAGGAGCCACTTTGTCCTTCAATGTGCCAGGATCTTTAAAGCAAAAGTCTTCCCAGACAATTAGCCTTAAAAATAGAAAGGTAAAAAGTAAAGGACACAATTGTTCTCCATCACGTACTTGTATTTTGCATCAGGCCATAAGGATAAAAGCAGTTATATAGTGGAGTTTTTCATGGAGTCGTTAACAATTGGTGTTTTGTCGATTGAGTTTTAATTTAGTGTTCTCTCTTCATTCATTTATTTGACTTTGAAATAAATTCTTTTCCATTAATTTAAATATTAGGACTGATCAGCAAGTCATGCATTTAGGATCTTTATTTTTATTTGAGTCTTACTTTTAAAAATATTTCTGAACAGAGTTTTAAGCTCTCTCAGCATTTTCATTTATCGATATTTATATTTTAAATAAGGCATTGTATATTGCATTATTATCCTTTATACAAAATTATCATAATGAGAAGATGTGTTGGTTCAATATTTTTTTTCTTGATGGTAAATGTGAAATGGTGCTTCAAAAAAATACAGTCTTTATATATGCCCATGTGTGTATGTGAGAGTATACATGAAAACGGACAGATTTTAAAGTATAAACTGGTCCCTTCTATTCCACAATGTATACATACTTAAAAATATCATGTTGTACACCATAAATTCATGCAATTTTATTTATCAAGGAAATAAATTTGAGAAAACAATAGGTTTTCCATCTGAAAATAGGAAATTAAGACCTGCTAAAGTATAGAAAAACTTGATGCAGGTGAGGGTTTTTTTTTTTATAAACCCCCAGGAATTTAATAATAAATTTTAAAACATACATTAAATTTTGAGAACTAAAACAAATGAGCAAAACCCTAAGAAAACAGTTGTATATGATATGCTGATTTTTTAACCCTATTAAACTATGACTTTTTGTTGTTATATTCTGCCCAAAATGGAATGAGGTGGGGAAAATGCATATAAATTGTTCTGTCTGCTCTGTTAAAAAAAAAAGTAAAGTCTGGGACCAGCATTTATTTCCATCCTAACAAAGCCTCCTGTGGCCTGGTCAGAGCAATTACTTCCTGCATCCCTCTTCTGCAGACTGAAATGGTCACTTATGCCTCTTCAGTGTTCTCACCAAACCTTACCATCTGTTTCTGCTGCCTGCTAAAGCAGTCTCCAGGAGCAAAGAAATAGCATAAACCATAGAAACCTGTATTGCCTCCCTTCAAAATGGTCTTGGGAGAAAATAGAAGAACTTCATGAATAAGTTACTTATATAAGAATGTATAAACATAGCAATTACACTTTTTTGGAGAAAAACCACAGCAAGATCTACAACTTGTTTTTTATTTCTCTGAATTTTAAGCTTTAATATTCAATTTTTTCTTAGTACTTGAAAAGTTCAACCTGCCAATTTTGGAGGGGGGAGTACTGAGGATTTAATGGGGTGCTTGACCACTGAGCCACATCCCAGTACTTTTCATTTTTTATTTTGAGACAAGGTCTCACTAAATTGCTTAGAGCCTCACTGAGTTGCTGAGGCTGGCTTTGAACTTGTGATCATCCTTACTTAGTCTCCCAAGTACCTGGGATTACAGGATTGTGCCACTTGCCTGGCTAATCTGCCAATTCAAGAAGGGCAGTTTTCTAAATATTTATCTCTTCCTCTCCTCCTCCTTCTTCTATGCCTGTCCGTCTCACACATACCCCCACATAAAAGTGGCCATTGAGTTCTGTAGGACTAGAGGCTTCTTCATGTAACTGGAGCAAAGGTAACAGGCCATGGTGAAGCTCAGTTCCCTTCCACCTCTAGGATTGGGTCTTGTTACCCAGGCTAGTTCCAAATTACTGGGCTCAAGAGATCTTCCTGCCCCACCTTTGCAAGTAGCTTTTCTAGGGGCTCTCTACCACACCCAGATGAAGAGTTCAGTTTAAACATTGCAGTTCAAAGGGCTCAAAAATCTGTTACTTTCAGTTATTTCTATTGCATTGATTGTATTTTACTGTTCATCTATATTCAGAAATAGCATTTTCATTCCTCAGAAGTTTTATTCCAAGACTATAACACTGATATTGAATGAGTCTAAGAAAGGCTTGTTGTTTGACCATCTGCAAATAATTGGGCTCCAGCTTATATGTAACTTTAATTATCTTATAGACAAAAGCATATATATGTTAGAGATCATTTTATATATGGGATCAATTCTGAGTGTTCACACCAAAGTACTCTTATTTGATTTTAAAGCATGAGTACTTACCAGCAGTATTAAGTATTTGAATTGAAGTACGTGGTTTTGAGCAGGAAATTTGTTATATAGGATTTAGTGATATCAGTATATAATCTTTTGGTACAGAAATGGCAGAAAATGCTGTCAATTTTGGCTATTGTAAATTGAAATGTTATTCTTGGCTTGCTCACATGATATACAAAGTTAAACTATTTCCACAAATAATTTTTCAACTTCTGAAAATACGCAGATGTCTGAATCATAAGTGAGAGTCATTGAATCATTTCTCTTTTAGTATTATTGATCACATAGAATCAGTTAAAGAAAATAGTTGATTCTTCTCAACATTTAATAAGTTCTATGAAGTGAAAAATTTTAGATTTTTCCTCATGTATAAACCTTATCAATGCATTTGTTAAATATATAAATCATAGATGAAATAAATCCATTTTGGAAGTATTTATTTTTTGGAAAATACAGGTTACTTTGGAATGTGTCATGTTTTATGCCACTTCAGGAAATTTAATTTTGTTTATTGTCAGATATTTTGGGACACCAGAGTTTGCACTTTTTTTAAGTAAGGAATGAGAATTCCATAGTAATCATGATTTATAAAATTTAACATATCTAAACTGTGGGAAGGAAGGCCATATTGTTTCACAGCAACTTCTAGTCATAAGTCAAAGTTATGTTGAACTACAGTGAAGATCAACTTTAAAAACTCAACGTTGTTAAAGTACAAAATCATTTAAAAATTTTAAAGATAGTTCATTTGTCTTGTTCTTGCCTTCTAACATCAGTCATTTCATTGAGAGGCTAAAACTTATATTCCAAAAAATGTGGACACGCATTTTAATGGAAGTGATATTAAAAATTTTGAGAAAGACTTATTAATGTGCATCTTCTCAACTTTCTCCTTTCTTTTCTACATAGGTACCTATTTTCTTATTATTTTATATCTGTTCCATATCAAATAGGGGACAGGGAGCCTGGTCATTTCCTTAGCAGGATAACTATTCATTTGCCTTGAAACATTTATTGGTTCTACCATCTAATAGATTAGTTTGTGGGAGTGAGTCATACTTCCAAATTAGTGATTCCCAATTTTTGGCTTTGGGAACCATATTCTTTCTTCCTATTCTCTTAAGTAGCAACAACAGTATTAGTTCAGAATTGTTCTAAAATATTTTAATATGCCATATGGCTCTTTCCCTAGGTTTGGTGGACTTGTTTTTTTTTTTTTTTTCTTTTCATGGTGGAATGAAGAAAGGGCAAAGGTGATAACAAAATGAAATGGCTTTGGGTTGATATTCTGAGGAGCCTGGAAGTCATTGCAATTCTGTTATCTAGATAAGTGCTGCCTTTGCCTTAGGTAATGCACCTATGGCTGTGTACATCTAAAGGGCAATAGTAATAACCAATGACCAGATAAACTAGTGTAGAGTTGATCTCAGTGGTGATTTTATGATACCAATATGCAAATTAAAGGCAGAAATTAGTTTCTTCCCGGTATGCCTTTTTGGCTGAATGTTACAATTTTTCTTTCCCCAGAGTTCTACATAAAAGTGTCCCTTTTGGACTTAACTATACTCTCTGCATTCCACTCTTCCTGGGTTGTTTTATCTAAAAGAGTGAAACCTAGAGAGTGTTTCTATGAGTCTGTAGGCATCACCAAACTTAGATTGAGGCAATCCAGATATACTTGGCATAAATATTGAGGACCTTGTTGAATGCAGAGTTTCTAGCTCTTTCCCAATGCCTCTCTGCTAATACTGCATTTTACCTAAAACTGTGCCTCTGGTCCTTAGACCAGATATTGGAATATATCATCAACTTCTCCATGATAGAAAGGACCAGCCAGGATGGTGCAAGGTATGTAATCAAACACCTCCTAGAAGCAAGTACAATAGATTCTCACTGTTGCCTTATCATTCTCTGAGCCATCTTCAAAGTTGATCTTGTTAAAACAAAACAAAGCAAAAACTAGTTAGTAGCAAAACTCCTTTGAAACACAGAGATTATATATGGTGGTCATTTAGCATCCCTATTTCTGGATTTGCACAAACTATCAACTGTAATCTTTTTCTGGCATATGGTGGTCAATTGCTTCATAAATGTGAGTTAAGTTGAAGATGTTGGGCATCATATCCACATTGGTGTTACTTTGAATGACCACATAATCTCTCACTAGAGGTGTCATGAGACATAAAAAGTAACTTGATTTATAATGTAACATGTTTTTTAAAACGATGATCTTTTTTTTTTTTTTGCTTAGTTGTATGTGCAACTATACACCATACTATGCCATAGGAATTTAAAGTTTGATCTATTTAAATCCCTTCTTCACTTTTCTGAGAGCTCTCTGCCCTCCCACCCCTAAAGTTTTAAGATCACTTTCATCTGTGAGGTACCAAGGCACTGGGCTTGACTAGAGTAGTAACCTTGATGGGAAGCTAAACTTTTGATCTTCCAAGAAGAAAGGGACCAGACAGTGTTGCTTAAGATGCTGCAGTTGTGTTACTGTGAAGAAAAGATTTGCTTCCACTTTCAGCAGGTTATATAAATATCTATACATATATATATATTTTCATTTTGGAAAAAAAAAGTTTGAAAAATCTGAGAACATAATTCCTTCACAAATTATTTATAGATACACTGGGTGAGGAGCTTACTGTAGGGCAGTCATCGGACAAAAACTAAGTTTATTGCTTCAATAGTGTAATATTTGTATCTATTATTATGCCAGCAGGGTCTGCTGTGCATTGTGTCCTATTACTGTAAATCACCTGGTTTGTAATTCTAATGGAAATTAATTTGTTTTTTAATGGAATCCAGAGCAGATATGTATAATAAGATCAGGATTGTCCTACAATTGTAAATAAGAATGGGTCCTGTTTATTTTGACATCTTTTTACAAATGCATTGTATTAGGGTGTGAATATTCTGAACCATGCTCTTGTTTAAAGTTTTGAAATTTTTATTGTTAAATGTAACATTTTAATGGTTGTAATAATTATTTGTATAGATATGAATATAGTATTTTATTTAAGAAAATAAACTTTGCATTTTTTGCATTGTGAATTCAGTTGTTTCTGATCATTGCATGTGCCACTATTGTCTTGCATACTGAAATATTCAAACAATCTTTAAAATTTTTCCATATGTCTGAAAATAATTCTGTGATACATCTCTACAGGGGTTGTGTTCCTGATCAATTGACCTCAAATAAATAATGAATAGTAATTATGATAGAACCATGTTGTTAGAACAAACCATATATCCCTATACTTATAAAAAATTAAAATTAGAATTTCAGATCTGGAAGAGTATTTAGAAATGATCCAGTTTTAACTCTTCTGTGGAGGAAACTGAAACACAGAACTTGGAGATAAAAGATCTATTGCTAAAGTCACCCACAAAAGCTTAGTTAATACAACATGATTTTTGAGGGGAAAAATTAAGAGAAATTTGTATTAGATAAAATTATATAAAGTGAAAATACCTATAAATCAAGTTATTGCCTAGAAATAGCTGACAGGTATAGTAAAAATGATAAATTAAGGAAATGGTAAATGCAAAATTCAGGATAATTAATACATTTTAGGAAAGGCTAGGGGTCTGGTATGAAGGAATGCTTCAAAAGTGTTAGTATTCCATTGCCTGGGTAGGAGATACTCAGATGTTGGTCTCACTTATGCGTGGTTTTATGAATGAATGGATAAAATATATCCTAATATATTAAAAATGTAAAATAATAACATCAAAGTCATTTATTCCCACATGTACTCCAGGAAATTAAAATTCATGACATTTTCCTTGACTTCAGATCAAAACTAATCTTTCTACTGCCAAATATTAAATGTTCATTCTACCACTGTACATTACCTCCCAGAGAGAGAGCATAGAATAAAGTCTAGTATGTCATAAAGGGTATCTAAACTGCAAAGATGCCACTACTTTGTTGAATTCTATCTCCCTAAAATTAATGTGTAAGTTATGGAAGTTGTATATTTTACAGTTTTGTTAACTTTCCAGGTTAGTTAGATGTTTGGAGGAAAAAAAGATTTAAATAACATCTCTTTAAAAACATACCCAAGAGATTTTTACTTTTGGGTAGGAGATAGTAGTTGTGGCAGGTCATCAGTCTCACTATAACAAATGAGAAACAAAAGGATAAATTAAAACAATCTTATTTTAAAAGGCATTCAACACCATCAAGTATAAGAAGACTATCTAAACAAAATTTCAGAGAGGGAAAGGACCTTTGTGGATAAGCTGAGATCTCTGGCATTTCTTTTTAACCCTGAGGACATTTGATGAGTATGGGTTGAAAAGGCAAGTGGAAACTCTCACAGTTTCCTGAAAGTTAGGGGATAATTCCTGCAAGAAGGAGCAGTTCTTACCCTTGAGACACTGGAAACCAGATGTGAACTGAATCTAAGTAAAATTGCACCCCAGCTTTCACCCAGCTCAACATTCTGTCTGCCAAACAAAGGTGTGAACTTTCTCTGGTAGAAAATAACATTAAATTCAATCTTTACAGTTTCTTTATGTATGATATCTGTTAATCCACGATGCAAAGAAAAGACCACTGATTCCAATTTTAAATCAAATTAAAGCAAGCTTGTAATTCCAATTAGCTGTCCCTCCCCAAATCCATGGGATAGAAGACAGTACTCCAGCTCTCTAGGAGCGCAGTTTTATAGCACAAAAAGTTACAAAGGGGGGTGTCTTGAGAACTTACAGATAACAGGATTTTGACAAGCATAATTCAAAGGAAGGTAGTAGGTTAATGGTATAAATGGTTCAGTACTGCGGGAGTAAATTTAGATCCCAACATCAGAATTTATGAGGTGCCATTAGGGTTTCAGAGAGGGTTGTTATCTGGTCGGGGAAAACCAAACATAGGTGAGTTCAAGGCATGGGCAGGCATTTCTAGCAAGTTTAAAACATCAAAATAAGGTCAGGCCAAATAGAAATCCTAATATTTTACAGAAAACAGAAATGAATCTTTTATAACTTTTGACACGATGGCTCCTGATCTTAAGAGGGAATTAGGCTGGGTTTATCAGTGTCCAAAAAACATAGTATGTTAGGAAAATGTGAGCAAGAAGCAGAAGAAAAAGCAGATAGTAGAAGTAGGTCCATCAATGATCCATATGCACAGATGGGCTTTGAAAAAAAAACTGATAAATATGTTAAAGAAAATAGAAGAAAAGCTGGAGAAGTTAAAAAAAATAAGATAAAAATGAATTTTTTTTTTACAGAAGATTGCAATTTTTAAACCCTTGAACAAGTTTATAGCAAAGCACACATCAACCAACAGAAAATATCAAAACACAAAGAGACAAAACAACTAGAAAAGAGATTATCAGAATACAAAAGATAGTGTATGTTTTAGTTAGCTTTTTTACTGCTGTGAACAAAAGACCCGACTAGAGCAATTAGAGGAGGGAAAGTTTATTTCAGGGCTCATGGTTTCAGAGGTCTCAGTCCATAGACAGCTGCCTCCATTCCTTGTAGCCTCAGGTGAGGTAGAACATCATGGTGGAAATGTGTAGCAGAGGAAAGCAGCTGGGAACAGGGTACCCAGTAAGCAGAGAAGTATGGTGGTGAGAGAGAGAAAGAGGAAGAGAGAGAGGAGAGAGAGAGAGAGAGAGAGAGAGAGAGAGAGAGAGAGAGAGAGAGAGAGAGAGAAAGCACTCTGATCAACCAGGAATATATATATCTCCCAAAGGTCTGCCCCCAATACCCACCTCCTCCTGCCACACTCTGCCTACTTTTAGTTACCACTCAGCAGGAGGTTAGTTCACTGACTGAATTAAGGCTTTCATAAGCCAATCATTTCACCTCTAAATCTTCTTGCATTGTCGCAAATGTGAGTTTTTAGGGGACACCTCACATATAAACCATAATAATTTGGAACCAGTCAAAATATCCAACATACATATCACTAAATCCCCAAGAGGAGAAAGAATGGGAAAGAAGAAATATTTAGAGAAATAATGACTAAAGATTTTTCAAAACTCATAAATGATATCAAGTATAGATTTCAGATATTCAGCAACCCCAAAGTAAGATGAATACAAAGAAAGCTACACCTACACTTCATATCATACTTCTGAATCCTAAAAATAAAGGGAAAATTGGAATGCAGTCAGACAATGGACACATTACCATCAAAGGAACAGTAAAACTTCTGACTTTACCACAAAAAAATGGTGAAGGCCAGAAGATAATGGAATGACTTTCTTTTTTGTTTTCTATCTTCTTCTTCCTCCTCCTCCTCCTTCTCTTCCTTTTTCTTCCTTCTTTTCCTCTTTCTCCTTCTTCTCCTCTTCCTTCTTCTTCTACTGAGGACTGAGGCCAGGGTGCTCTACCACTGAGATATATTCTTAGCCTTTGTCTTTTTAAATTTTTTTTTTTTTTAATTTTGAGACAGGATCTCCTGAAGTTGCCCAAACTGGGCTTGAACTTGTGATCCTCCTACTTCAGCCTTTTGAGTCACTGGGATTACATGTGCATACCACCATATCCGGATGGAATGACATTTAAGTATTTACTTAAAAAAAAAAAAAACTCTGCTGACCTATAATTTTATAAATTAAATGCCCTCAAAACTAAAATATATATTTTTTTAAAAAAAAATATATAAATTTTACATATATATATATATATATATATATATATATATATATATATATATATCTGAGCAATCTTGTATTTTATCCATAGACCAATACTAGAAGAAATTTAAAGGGCATTATTCAGTTCAAGGGAAAATGATCCCTGATGAAAGTGAAAAACAGTAATGAAGAGAAGCTGAAAGGGTAAATTGAAGTTAAGTGTAAAAGAGTATGAGGACTTAATAGGCTTATAAGGCTTATGAATATGTAAAAGTAAAATATGTGATAATAGCACAAAATAAGAGTAAAGAGTGGAGTGAAATTTGGTATTGGTATATTTCATTGCTGAAAAGCAAAAATGATAATTGAAGGTAAATGTTCTAATAAGTCTGTTTATCATAATTTCTAGTGTAACTACTACTACTACTACTACTACTACTACTATTACTACTACTACTAATGCTACTAATAGAGGGAGGTAATACAAAAGATTAATAGAAGATTAAAGGGAAAAACAAAAGTACTCGTTAATTAATGCATTGAATCTGATACGAATTTGAGTTGCACACTTAAATAAATCAGGAAAAGATATATTAAGAACAAAACATGGAAAATAGAAAACCAGGGCTGGGGTTGTGGCTCAGTGTCAGGCTGCTTGCCTCGCACAGGTGAGGCATTGGGTTGCATCCTCAGCACCACATAAAAACAAATAAACAAAATAAAGATATTGTGTCCATGTATAACTAAAAAAAAAAAAACATTAAGAAAGAAAAGAAAAAGAAAACCAATAGCAAGCTAGTCATGGTGGGATATGCCTGTAATCCCAGCAGCTCAGGAGGCTGAGGCAGGAAGATCGAAAATTCAAAGCCAGACTCAGCAACTGAGCAAGGCCCTAAGCAACTCAATTAAGACCCAATCTTTAGATAAAATATTTTTAAAATGGCTGAGGATGTGGCTCAGTGGTAAACAGACCCTAGATTCAACACCTGGTACAAAAATAAATAAATAAATAAAACCAATAGCAAAATATTAGACTTAAAACTAGTATTTATGACATTATAGATCAACAAATTCACTTAAAAATTAATTAATTTTTAAAAATTAGACTAAATTAAAAAAGTCACAATAAGCTTTGTGTTTGTTGTTTATAAGAGACAAAAAAAAAGAGAACACATTTTAATTATAAGAAAACAAAGACGAAGTAAAAGGATGGGAAAAGGTACATAAGATATGTAAACACTAACGGAAATAAACACAGCTATATTCAAACCAGGGTGTTATGCTCTAACTTTGCTGCCGGGTCTGCTGCTCCCTCCCACTTCTCCCCTTTAAAGCCATTGGATGTCACAGCACAGGAGAGCCATTGACCACAAGCAGTTCAAAGGCTTACTACTTATTCAGGAATATGCAACTTAAAAAGTGGGAGGAGCCCCTGGGGGGCTCCATCACATGAAAGAGGGCTCTCTAGTGTCTCCATAGAGGGAGGGAGGGGAAGGAGAGACAGACTTGGAGTATAAATATAATGAGGTTGATATGAAAACAATAAGGATAAGAATACGGCAGAAACTTGCTGATAAGATTTTTGAATCATTCCAGAAGACTGATTCTGAGTGGCTCCTCCTGGTAAAGGATGTAATGGTGGAAGATCAGAGGGGTGGAGCCTGTGAGGCAATCAGCAGAGCAGAACTGAGTAGGGCGTAGGTGTCTGATTGGGTTCATCCTGGCATGTGTTAATGGTTTATTCAAATGTCATCTTGCTGTCAGTGATTTCTTGCATCAACACTACTTTTCCACATAGAAGAAAGGCTTTAAGGCAAGAAGTATATTAGGGAAGAGACATTTTTTAATAAAATGCTCAATGCTATTAGAAGACTTTTTAAACCCTTAAGTTTGGGAGCTGGTGTTCAATTTGACAGAATAGAGAAGGTTGCTTTCCTGGCTGCTCCATGGTGTGAAACCAAGAAAGCAGATAGGTAGCTTCTCACCAAGGTGAGTGGAAAAAAAAAAAAAGGTTGGGTGGGGGGCTTTACTGGAATTTAATACTGGACATTCAAAGCAGACTGGGGACTCAGGAGGTTGGATATAATAAAATAAGAAAGAAATCCCCAGCACCACCACCACTGCCTTAGGCACCAGCCAGAGCGGTTTTTCTGTGAGCCAAGTGGAGGGATAAGGGAATTTTTTTTTTAAATTCCGTATTTTTGGAGGCTTGAGGTGTGTCTGGTGTGGAGAGTTTAGAGATCAAAGACATTGCCTGAATAAACTGAAAGGCATTCTGCACAATATCCTTGTCCAGGGAAAAAAGCCTCATCTTTCTCAGCTGTGTGCACAGGACAGAGGAAGGAGCCATTTCTCAGCTGCAGCACAGGGGCTGACACCTGGAGGAGCTGATTCCTGGCAAACCCAAGTTTGGCCAGAAATAAAGGCCTAGCAAACCCACACTGCATGACACAGAGTGTGTCTAAGTGTCCAGAAGAAAATCAAATGTGTAGAGGGATTTACACAGGGTAATACTGATGGTGGAAGCTCATGGCTCTCCTGTCCCCCTTTAATCTGGCTGTTGGCAGTACCCTCCAGGAGAGATGTGCCTGACTGGGAATTTAAAAGGGCAGGGGAGGGAGATATTGACTTTGGAGACTGAACCCAAGACCAGGAAATGCAGGGTCCGAAGGTGATGGAGTAGAATAAGAATTGGCTTCTTCCTCCACTGCAGAAGAGGAATCCAGGGGAGGTTCTTAGGGTGCAGTGTTCCAGCGTGGACTGGCAATTGCTGAGCTCTGGAGGTGTGCTGATTTAAAATCTCCAAATTGGTGGGATGAGGAGATAGCTCAGTTGGTAAAGAGCTTGCCTCGCATGCACAAGGCCCTGGGTTCAAACCCCACCACCCAAAAAAAAACCAACAAAACCTTCTAAAATCTCCAAATTGGCATTCACCAAACAGACTGGAGCCTACCTAAGCCTAAACCCCACCTCCAGGAATTCTGCCTATGGATTACCACTCTCATTCCAGCAACCCCACCCTTACGGTGGAGCAAGCATCACACTTTAGATGATCCCACCTAACATGGCTGAGAAGGGAAGTAGAGAATCTATTGAACTCCAAAGGAAAAAATTCTTTAACTTTTCATGAAGATTTTTTTTCTCTCTGTATTTAATTGTAACCTTAATGGTTCATGAACATTTATACATATGCATACTTATTTTTTCCCCATTTATAGCATTTTTGAAGTCAGTTATTTTTCATGGATCAGTATTTGAGGACTAGGATGCTACTGTTTTTACTGTAGGCAATAACTGATCATATAATTTCTGTTTATCGTGACATTAACATTGCAGGTGTCAGAGCAGGAACAATTTGGTTTAATGCTGTATATTGTTTGCATTCTTTGTTGTTATTATTTGTTTCTCTCTAAATGGTGAGGTACTGGGACACTATAAATCCACAGGATAGAAACTCTATTGCTGCATATCCATACTATTAAATGGGAAGATACACAACATGAAAAAGTAAGGGAACAAATTTCCCCAAAACTCTAAGTTTGAATGCATCTTTTGACATTGCTTTTAAATATATAAAGGAAAAATAGAACCAAAAGGATTATTAGACAATTTCAAATTGTTATTGTAAATTCTAACACATTTCTTTTAATAATTATATAACAGGCAGACATAAATTTAGTATTCAGATTTGAACTATTAACCAACTTGACTTGACATTTTATAGAACACTAATCTAATAAGCACAGAGAACACATCCTTTCAAGTTTATATAAAACATTTAATAAAATATACCATATTCAGGGCCATAAAATAAATATCATAAATTTTAAAAGATAAAATCAGAAGTGTCATTGTCTGACTTCAATGAAACCAAACTATAATTGAAAAAAAATTTAAATATGATATTAATTGAATTCAGGGCCATAAAATAAATATCATAAATTTTAAAAGATTAAAATCAGAAGTGTCATTGTCTGAACTTCAGTGAAACCAAACTATAATTGAAAAAAAAATTTAAATATGATATTAATTGAATTCAGGGCCATAAAATAAATATCATAAATTTTAAAAGATTAAAATCAAAGATGTCATTATTTGACTTCAGTGAAACCAAACTATAATTGAAAAAAAATTTTAAAGTATGATATTAATTGAATGGTCAGAAATTAAGCAAAACATTTCCAAATAGTTGATGGATCAACAAAATAAATCCTGGTAGAAGTTAGGAAATATTTGAGCTGAAAAATAAAAATACAACATCTCAAAATTTGTGGGATGTAGCTAAAGCATAAGTTAGAGGGAAAGTTATTATTTTAAATACATATTTTTAAAAGTTTGAAAATTAATGATTTACATTTCCATATCTAGAAACTGAAAAATAGCAAAATAAAAATAAGTCAAAGGAAAGATATAATAGAGCAGAAATCAATAAAATATAAAGCATGTATGCCATAAGGAAAATTAACAAACCAAAAGTTAACTTTGGAGAAGGTTAAGAATTAATACCTAGAAAGACTGGTAAAAGGAAAAGAAAGAGAGAAAATAGAAATTACCAATTACATGAATGTAAAAGAGGATATTATGAAATATTATCCAGAAATTTAAAACATAAAGTGATTTTTGTTTACAGCTTTATGTTGATGATATAAATAAATGAAATGGACAATGTTTTAAAAAAAAAAACAATTTAACCAAACGAACACAAAATAGAAAAGTCATATAATCTTATACTTGTTAATGAAATTGAATCTATAATTTAAAACCTTCCTACCACATACTATACGATTCTGTTTCTATGAATATGTGGATTATAGAGACAGAAAATGACTTAGTGTTTGCCTAGAGTTAGAAGTTTTGGAGGAAAATGTAGACTAACTGCTAATTAGCATAAGGTTTCTCTTTAGGATCATGAAAATGTTCTAAAATTCATTGTTGTGATGCTTACACAACTCTGAATAAATGAAAAACTACTGAACTGTCTACTTTAAATAGAAGAATCTCATAGTGTGTGAATTATATTCCAATGTTTCGTGTGTGTGTGTGTGTGTGTGTGTGTGTGTGTGTGTGTGTATGATTTGCTGGGGATTAAGCCCAAGGCTTTATGCATGCTAAGACTGTGCTTTACCATTGAGTAACACTATTTGTTTATTTGTTTTAATCTTTCCACAAAGAAAACTTCAAGCCCAAGTAGTTTCAGTGGTATATTCCTCTAAACATCAACCCAAATTCATGAAAACATTAAGAATCCTGCTGAACTTGGTTTAGGAAGTTAATATAATTTTGATAGCCTTAACATCAAATTCTGGCATGATATGATAGTAAAAGAAGATTATAGACTGATGCCTCTAATAAACGTAAATAAGAAAATTCTAAACAAAATGTCAGCAAATTTAATCTAGTAACATCAGAAAAGTATCATGACCAAATGATGATTATTTCAGGAACGTGAAGTTATTTTTAATATTTTTCAAATTGATTTACACAGCTCATTATATTAACAGAATAAAGAGAAAAAGCTTTATAGTAACTCAAACAGTTGATAAAATTCAGCATTCATTCCTGGGGAAAGCTCTGAACAAAATAGGAAAAGAATATTCTCAATCTGATAAAGTGTATCTATAAAAACATAACCTACAGTTAGTATCATACTTAATGGCATTGCCCTGGGAATTGAGAACAAAACATGAATGCTCATCATTAGTCTATTTAACATTTGTTGTCATTTCCCAGCCAGTGCCTCACCAAGAAATAAAGTTTGCCACCAAAATCTATAAAATGTTGCTGAGAAAAATCAAAGGAGACTCAAAAGATGTCAAGGTGATATAATGTCACTAAGATGTTAATTCTGCTCAAATTTATCTACATATTCATGCAATTACAATTAAATCACTGCAGAAAAAATTATTTTTTGGCTAGAAACTGTTATGGCTTAGATGTGAAGTCCCCCCAAATACTACATTAATGCAGGAATATTCAGAGGTAAAATGATTAGATTGTGAGAGTTATAATCAGTCCATCTTAGTTTGAAGGGACTAACTGGGTGATAACTGTAGGCAGGTGGGTGTTGCTGGAGGAGGTGGGTCAGTAGGGGCGAGGCCTGGCAGGGTTCGTCTTCTCTGAAGCCCCTTTCCTTTCTCTGTCTGCTTCCTGGCTGCCATGAGGGGGGCAGTGCTCCTCTGCATTGATGTTCTGTCTCATCTTGGGCTTAGAGTAATGGAGTCAGCCTACCGTGGACTAAACTACTACAACCATGAGCCAAAATAAACTTTTTCTCCTTCTCTAAGTTGTTCTTGACAGGTATTTTGATCACAGCAAAGAAATTAACACAAAAATTGGTAAATTGGTCCTAAAATTTATATAATATGTAATATAATAACCATATAACTGTAAATGTATAATCTAGACCATCTTAAAAAATAAAATCAGAAGAAGATTTAATCAGACAATAACAAAGTGGAAAGACTTAAATTACAGAACATTATTGTAGAGTTTTATTAACTAAAACAATGTGATATTGGTGATGGATACAGTAGGCAAAGAAAGGCAACAGAAATTTCAAAAATAGATGACTCACATACTCACTGGATTAATGACAAAGGTATCATTGCATTTCAGTGAGTAAAGAATAGTTTTTTTTTAAAATAAATTGGGCTGGAATAACTAGATATCTGCATAGAGAGGGAAAAAGTCGAGACCCCAAACTCCTTACCACATGCAAAAAATTAATTTGAGGTGGGTCATAAACCTAATAGTGATGGTAAAACATTAAAATTTCTAGAACAGTGGTTCTTAAATATGGTCTTCAGAATTTCTGGGGTTTTTAAAAAACCCTTTTGGGGTTCTTGTGGAGCCAAAAATATTTTCATGATGGTACTATGATGTGATAAGCCTATACGTTGTGTTGACAATCATTTGCACTAATGGTGCAAAAGCCACAGTGGTTAAAACTTCTGGTACTTTGGCACAAATCAAGACCACTGTGAGGGACTGGGTTGTGGCTCAGTGGTAGATAGAGCACTCACCTAGCACGTGAGAGGCCCTGGGTTCGATCCTCAGCACCACATAAAAATAAATAAATAAAATAAAGATATTGCGTCCAGTTACAACCAAAATATAAATATATATATGAAAAATGTCCATGTGAGATTGACAGGTTCCACTAAGGCTTCTCAGATGAGGTCAATGGTGATATTAATACATAATACATATATTATGATTAACAACATATTATACACACATATTATGTATTAACAATCAAATAATAAAATGTGTAAATGTTTGGAGGGTTTGCAGTATTCAGTAAACCAATATTTTCCAGAAGGCCTAGGTATACTATTACACAATCACATAGTAGTAAAAAGATGAGTTCAAGTGTAACATAGATCAATGGGTTTCAATGTAACAAAACATGAAAAGTTCACTGATATGGTTTCAAATTCCATATTGTTTTGGTGTAGTATCAAATAAAAATATCAATAGTTATCTGAAAAGTCCACTAAAATGCTCTTTTCTTTCCAATTATACATTTCTGTGAGATTAGACTTTATCTATATAAGCAAAACACATATTATAGCAGAGCAAATGCAGAAACCCATGAGAATTCGGCCATCACTAAGCCAGATATTAAATAATTATAAAACTGTAAAACAATGCCACTATTCTTACAATTTTTTTTAGAAAATATAGTTATTCTTAGAAAAAATATATTTGTGCTATATGGTGGTTTATTAATCTAAACTAAGTTAATAGATATTTATAATTTTTCCATGTTTATTTCTTTTTTAAATTTTTTTTTTTTTTAGTTATTGATGGCCCTTTATTTTATTTATTTATTTATTTACTTACTTATTTATTTTTCCTGCCTCTGGATTTATTTGTACAAATAGCACAGGAGGACACCAGTTCCCATAGACAGGGGCTCAGGGGTCACACCAGTCCCAGAGGCTTTTATTATAGAGCCTTTGCAGGGACCTGAGCACCCTTGGGGGGCACCTTTGGGAACAGGAGCTGGAGCTGGAGCTGGAGCTGGAGCTGATACTGGAGCTGGAGTTGCAGCCTGGGTCTTGACTTGGGCTTTGGCCTTTGGCCTTTGGCCGACTGAGCCTGTGATCCCTGGCCATGTGGGCATAAGCATGCTTCCCGTGCTTGAGATGGGCTAGCAAGGCAAGGTGATCAAGCTTGCCGAGGTCACCCTTTGGCATCTTGAGCTTAACTTCCTTTGGCTTTGCAAGAGCCTTGATAGCCTTGGCATGAGCACTCATGGCCTTGGTGTTGTTTGCCTGAATTTTTTTCAGGCCCTTCTTATTGTGCTTCTTGGCAAAATGCATATTTCTCAGGAACTTGAGGTCTACCCCCTTAAGAGATTCATATCTTTGTGATCGGGGTTTCTTGACGCCATTTCTGTGCCATTTTCAGGACTGGTTGTGTGAGGTGTGGTTCTTGGACTTGGCCATGTCTGCACCCTGGGCTGCAGCTCCTGGAGCGGTTGAGACCAGAAGAGCTATTTTTATTTACATATATGTGGTGCTGAGAATAGAACCCAGTGCCTCACACATGCTAGGCAAGTGCTCAACTACTGAGCTACAATCCCAGCCCTCTATGTTTATTTCAAATATGGTAAATGTTACTAGGTAAATTCACAAAAACTCTTTTGAGGTTCTCAATAATTTTTAAGGGTGTAAATTGGTCCTAAGATGAAACATTTTGAGAACTAGAATTTGAAAAAAAAAACTAGAGAAAATCTCTGACTATAACCATAATAGAAAAATTATTATCTTAGACTTCATTAAAATTAAGAATTTCTCTTCATCAAGACACAGACTATGTTTTCTCTGATATAGAGAGGCTGACTCATAGTGGAGTAGGGAGGGGAAGCATGGGAGGAGTAGATGAACTCTAGATAGGGAAGGAGGTGAGAGGGAAAGGGAGGAGGCAGGGGAGTAGCAAGGATGGTGGAATGTGATGGACATCATCATCCAAAGTACATGTATGAAGATGCGAATTGGTGTCAACATACTTTAAATACAACTAAAGCTATGAAAAATTGTGCTGTGTATGTATAACAAGAATTGTAATGCATTCCACTGTCATTATTTTTTAAAAAATCAATTAAAAAAATAAAAAAATAATGGGCTGGGGATGTGGCTCAAGCGGTAGAGCGCTCGCCTGGCATGTGTGCAGCCCGGGTTTGATCCTCAGCACCACAAACAAACAAAGATGTTGTGTCCGCCAAAAACTGAAAAATAAATATTAAAAATTTTTTAAAAAATAGAAAAAGTCTATTGTAACAATTTAAAAAAAAGAGAGATGCAGACTATCAAAGATTATACATATCTAAAATATTCCCAAACTTATTTTTTAAATTGGCAAAGAACTTGAATGAATCCCTCACACAGATACCCAAGAAGTCTATGAAAAGATGTTCAACATCATTAGTCATCAGATAAAGGCAAAGTAAAATATGATGAGGTACCACTTTGTTGTCACTTTGAGAGGCTGAATGATAAATGCTAGGAGTTGGCAAAGATGTGGAAAAACTGGAGCTCTCACACAGTGCTGATGGGAATGCAAATCTGGTCAAACTACTTCGGAAGACTATTGGTAGTATTCTTTACTAATAAAGACATCTGCCCTCTAACCCAGCAGTTCCATAGTGACCTGAGAATATATCCGTGGGAGAAGTTCACCAAAGTACATGTAAGAATGGTCAGAGCAACTTTCTTTACAATATCCCCAAAACTGAAAACTCCAATGCCCATCAGTAGGAGAATATGTAATAAAATGTCACATGATCACAAAATGACACTACCACTTCACGCAGACAGATCTTGCAGATGTCCTATTGAGTGAAGAAGCCAGACAAAGAGGAGTTTATCCTGCATGATCCCATTTATTTGAACTTCAAAAGCAGATTTTAAAAAAATCAATGTAAGAAAGTCAGAATATTGATTATCTGTGGGACAGAGATGAACTTAGAACAGGTCTGAGGATGCCGAAAATGTCTTGCATCAGGGTAGCGGTTACATACGTAGGTGTGTGTACATTTGTGTACATGGATATTTACATGTGTATGTAAAACCCATTGATCTATATCCACTTAAGATGAGTGTACATTTTGTACATTACTGAATATATCTTATACTCAATCCATTACTAAATATATTTTATACTTAAAAAAGTTATTGTGGCTCAAGTGGTAGCGTGCTCGCCTGGCATGTGTGAGGCACTGGGTTTGATTCTTAGCACAACATAAAAATAAAATAAAGATATTGTATCCAATAAATATTTTTTAAAAAGTTAAGGAAAAACTATGGAATTTGAACTAACATTGGTTGTTTATCTTGATAAATTTCCTTTGATTCAGCAAAATCTAAAGTTATTTTTCTATCTTTTTTCACTGCTGGGGTTCAAACCCAGGGACTTGCACATGCTAGACAAGTGCTTTACCTCTGAGCTACATCCCCAGCTTTACTGTCATTCTTTCGAAAAGACAAGATCTTGGCACTTTTTATATGAAAAAAGTGTTATTTGGCTGAGACTTCAGGCAAGTGGCACAACTTCTTCATGTCTAGCTTATTAGTGTCCTTAACTGTTTATTGTTGTTATTACCAGTCCTGCCTTTCACACAGGGTGTTATAAAGGACAAATGAAGTGTTACATTTGAAAGTGTTTCTAAATCATTGCAAAGTAATATTTAATGCATATGGAAATTACTTTCCACGGCCTTCCTCACGCCACCCTCCCCACATAGAAGACTGAAATGAGGATCTCCATTAGGATATATTTAGCTGGTCAGTGTCAACAGATGCTTAGACTATTTCTTCTTCCTGTGAGAAATTAAGGAGATGTTAGTCTGCTTGATAGATAGATTCAAAAGTCAGGTAGGGTGGCTAATTAGTGTCAGTGTGACACTTAATTTTTCACACATTCAGATAAGCTATTAAGGGAAGTTATGGAAATGCTGCTTTTAGCTAAGTTTGTGCAGTGTGGGTTTAGCTGTTTGTAGTGTTTTCTTATATTGCTTTATCACATTCAGCAATGGCTCACATGGCTGAGTGGATCACATTTCCAGGCTGAAGTCTGGAAAGAGGCTGCAGTCAAGATTATCATCATTGAGAATTTCTTGCTTCAGGGTGTTTTCTGGGAATTCAGGATTCAATTAGTTTAGGTCCCCTCCGTGTGTGTGTGTGTGTGTGTGTGTGTGTGTGGTGCTGGGAATTGAATCCAGGGCTTTGTGCATATGAGGGAGTATTCTACCAACTGAGCTGTATCCTCAGCCCTTAGGTCCCATTCTTTTGAATGATGCTGTGGGGTAAATTTGAAAATTCATATTCAAAATAAAAAGTTCAACAGACATCTATCTCTGCACAGAAGAAAATTGGTTAGCGTGTTCTTGTTTCTAACAACTTGTGTCACTTATTTTTTTTTTTTGAACAAACTTAGAAACATTTCTCACTATTCTCACTGTACTCCAAATGAAGAAATATGATTCCCTAGTTCAATGCAACTACTTTGTCTGCCTAAATTTGACTGTGATGAATCTACTCCTTCTAAGAGGAAAGTTCTGGGCCCAGGACCAAGAACAAAGATGGTTGAACCACTGAAGCGAGTTGAAGATTTGGCCCTCAACTCAGGCCAGTAGAGGCCAGTTTCAGAGGTAGATTTGGAGGACTTCTGGACTCTTGAAGATTTTTTGAATCTCTGAATGTTTTTTAGAAACTGAAAAAGCCTACTACATTCCTTTGCTTTCTCTTTATTTAAAGTTTTGATTTTGAACCAATGGGCTCCTAGTGGTAACCTGACACTTTACTGGGATGTGTATTTTAATTTAAAATGAATCTTTGGGTCTACTTTGCCAAGTGCAGGACTTTGGTTCTTAACAAGCCCAGAAAATGATGCAACAGCCCTCACAGGAATCCAGCTGTTCCAGTTTAGAGAGACTAACAGATCCAAAGCTGTGCTGTAGCTGTATTAGATGGCTTTCCAAAAGCACTGTAAATTTCATTGTTACTTGGAATTATATGATAATCACAGATCTTCTGAATTTTGGAAAAATATTCTCTTTTTGTTAATATGTTGAATAGTTATATAATTCTAGGCTGTGTTTTGCCCCTATGTATGTGCACAGATAAACTGTTGAATGCTCATTACAGCACTGTCTGTCTTCCTTTTCTCTGGTTAGAACCTGAACTACTCACTTTGATTACTTATCAGAGTTCTGCACCATTCACTTTACCTAGCAAACAGTGACTTCTCTAAATTTCAGTTTCACCATTTAGGAAATGGGGATAATGTAAGAGTCCTAACTTCTTAGGGGACTTTCATGATGAGATTTGCAATGTAGGTAAAAATCCTTGGCAGAGTGCATAATGATTGAGTATTTGCTGTTTTAATAATCAATTCTGCTGACTTTCATATTCTAGGGGTTGGAGATGGGAACTGAGGGTAGTAGTGGCCAATTGTAAAATCACACTAAAAGTACAAATTGAAAACTTCAATTCCATGATTGTCCTCCCATCAGGGAGGGGTTTTCTGAGAGTTTGGGAGACGAAGCTTTTTTATTTCTTCAAGGATGGATTAAAATGATCCCCACCCCAACCATCTTATTTTTCTCTTCAGATTTCAATTCTTTGCTGTGGTTAAAACTGGGACTTGTATTTTTCTTATGAAATGTTTGAGGTTTCCAGTTCCAAACATCTCTTATGTTTTTGCTTCTCTGTCTTTACCCAGACCAACAGTTTTTCTTCTCCCCATATAAGTCCAGAGGGGTCCAGAGGGGTGTCAGCTTGCCTGTTAGTCCAAGTATGATGTTTTAAAATACTTATTGTAGAGCTGGGGTTGTAGCTCAGTGGTAAAGTGCCTGCCTCACACGTGTGAGGCACTGGGTTCGATCCTCAGCACCACATAAAAATAAATAAAGAAAGAAAGAAAGAAAGAAAGAAAGAAAGATATCGTGTCCATCTACAACTGAAAGAATAGATTAAAAAAAATACCTCTTGTAGTAGCTGCAGTTGTCTTTGTAGTCTCAGCTCAAGTGGACCCAAAAGTCTTTTTCTTTTTGCTATCAGTCTATCTGAAAACAAACAAAAATAAACCCACCACATCAGAAGTTTGGCCCTCCCTCTTTGGTCCTGTCATCCTTCCTTAACTCTTTTTCCAGAGTTCTCACTAAAATGATGCTCTGTAGGCTTCCATTCATCATGTGTCACCAACACTACCACGCATGGATTTCCATGAAGTTAATCAATTTTCTTTTCCTTCTAGCTTACCTCTATTTTCATCACTCAAAAGCTATCTTTCCCTCTTTGTCACAAACCAGTCTGTTATAGTTAGATATGAGGTATCCCCTAATAAACTCATGTGAGAAAATCCAAGAAAGTTCAGAGGCAAAAGGATTGGGTTACAGAGCCTTAACTGAATCAGCACATTAATCCACTTCAATGGATTAGATGGGTGGTAACTGGAGGCAGTTAGGGTGTGGCTGAAGTTACGAAGGTCACTGTGGGCATGCCATTGGGGTATATATTTTGTCTCTGGTGACAGGAATGCTCTCTCTGCTTTCTTGTTACCGTGTTCTGAGATGTTCTGAGGTGAGTGGCCCGGCTCTGTGAGCACGCAGGCTGTCTGCATGCTCACTCCCTTCTGCTTCTGTATGTGGAGCAGCTGTGACTAGGTTTACACTTTCATTACACAACCAGAACACAGACAGAACCTATGTAGATTGCACTGCCAGAACGGTGCAGTTCAGATAGACCAGCATCCAGAATGAGAAACGTGAGTGTTGATTTGCTGAGACATGTATTTTGGGACCCTACAAGAATTTTCTGGTTGATGCTTGGAGGTACAAAGTGAGCAGCTGCCACTATTTGCCCCAAGTAGCTGGCTCAGGGATAACCTTCAGTCATGGAAAGTCCCTTCCCCAGTTAGTCTCTGGTTTTCCACTGGCTTGTCTTGCTGCTAAAATAAAACCAGGCTAATCCCTCAGCCATCCAGCATAACAGGTGGGGCTGCCTCTCTAGCCCCATTTGTCAGAGGTGTGAAGAGGTCATTTTTTACCCTCTGGCTGCCACAACTCTGACCCGCTCCAGCTAAACTGCTCTTATAATTTCTGGGGTTGCTTTGCCAAGATCATCTTCACAGTTACTGCTTTCTCAGTTAACCTCCCGCTGAACTTGGCCTCCAGAATTAACCTTGCTTTTGGTTTTGAAAAGCTAAGTCTATGAGCATAGGCAGACGTTAGCATAGGCACTGTGCTACCTACCAAAGATATATCATGAAACTACTAAGTTCTGGCTGCTCCCTTCTACCCAGCACTCATATGAATCCCACAGATGCAGCTCCATGACTTTCTTATGTCCTCCAACCACAAGATTGGTGCTATAGAAAGAATTAGCAACACGTACACTTAGAATTTATATTTATAAAAGCAGACTTAGTCTGGGTTTTTAGTCCTGCTGCAGAGAACAAAACTGACTACAGTGTGTGACTTGATTGCACAAGACAGACATTAACAGAACACAGCAAGGAACAGTCCACCCCTTTCTGCAGGGGCCCTCCCCATTTTCACTGATGTTTTTCCCAAACAAGCTTCTGGAGACATTTATTTACTTGGGTGGACTTTGTTGTTCATATCTTTAGTGTCTCCTTTGAGTGCCTTAAAAGAATTACACCAAGTCAGTCAGAGTGAAATAGGTTCAAAATTTTTTTTACATGTTAGATTGACCCAACCATTTAATTGGTGGCCTCCGTGTGACCTACGGAAACCAATAATTTTTAAGGAATAAAGAATAACAGAAGATCAATTACAAATTTAGGAGATTTTTAGAAAAAGCACATAAAATATTTCACAGAAAGCACATTTGTGTTTTTAAAATTTAGGAAAAGCATACTGTTCAAACTTGCAAAGTATCTTTTTTGAACAGTATGCAAATATTTGAGAGGAAAAAAATTTTAAAGGAGAATGTCCAATCTACTTCTCTAATGAATGACTAGGAAAGTAGAGATGAGAAGTGATTTCAATTTCACAAGCAAACACGTATGTGTGCATACATTTGTATGTCTATTTTCTGATTACATCATACTCCTGGCAACCAGATGTTCTGTCAAAATGGGACTTCTCAGAGGCACAGCTGCCAGACAATGTGAGAAGGGAACCAGAATGCTAAGCTTTTCAACACCATGCTGGGGAGGGTCAGGTGCAAAAAGACACAATGTTCCATTAGCTGTACTCTTTGCAACCAGAGAGGCAGAGGAAAATGTGTTCATCCTGAGTAACTTCTGAGAACTTCAGGGAGAAAATCTGGAATTCTGATCATGCAAGCTGAGGGGCTCAGTTGTGGAGGCCCATAGAGTGATGCCCCTGGTTAGAACAGTTATTTCTCTGCCAAAGGTCATGTGGGCACATCACTGATCTGTGTGAACTGGAGGCTGAGCAAATACTGTTGCTTCACTGGATTTTCTCCAGTAGCCCCAGTTCACAAGGCAAAGCCTGTCTGCTTGATGTTTCCAGTCTCTTAGTTCTGTGAGTGATTTTTCCTGCTCCTCCTACTGCCAGAAGAAAATTTCCCATTTCTCTTTCCATTTTAAGATAAGTGGGTTTAAGGTCTTTCCAAGAAGGTGGAGCCAGAGTAAAGTATCAACACAGCGGTGAGATTAAGACACTGAGAATAGATAAGCACCCAGGCATTGGTCCCAGTGATAGTTTCCTGTTCAGAAGAGTGTGTGACAGTGTCCAATCCTGAGTCCTCATGGTGTCAGGAGCCTGGGGGAACATTCAGTGTTCCTTCTGAGGAGATGACTAGCTGGGCTACCAGCTGGGTGGGGGCTTGGTCCACCTCTGCACCCTCTCCACAGTACAGTGAGAAATCACAATTTCACAGGACCTTGCAGAAATGAGATGGTGCTTTGGACCTATAAAGCAGTGGGAATCACAGAGGTGCGAAGGCCACACCAAGGTTTCTGGGCAGGAAGTCCAAGCTGCTGGTCTTTCTGGGCATTCCTGTGGCCCAGGGAAATATGCAGCCATGTCCTGATAAATGTCAGGTGAGAGTGGGAGGGTCCCAGACAGTGAGTTGACTGTCATGCAGCTTTTGTCCACGTCTAACTCTCTGAGTTGACAATGCAGACACAGGTTGGGTGCTTCTGAGCTTCTCAGGGTTTGCCTCTGTCTGCAGTTGTGGCTTTTTTTCTGCCTCCCTTCTTATAGGGTGTAGCTCTCCCCCAGCTCCTCTCCTTCCTGTGTGAATGAGAGTTCACTCCACAGAGACGAGTGGAGTGTTTGGCAGTGGGTTCGTTGCTGTAGTCATTGTGTTCTTCAAGAATCAGCACCAAGATGGATCATTTGTTGTCCCCCTCTTTATACTGGAGGCTCAGAATACAGGGATCTGGTCTCTCCGAACCACATCCAGGTCATCATCCAGTGTTAACAAAACCTGAGATGAGAGCGACAGAGAAATGAAAAGAATGCTTAGTCACAGCCACACCACATCCCTACTTTGTGATTCCCACAGAGTGAAAACTCTGTTTCCTGAATTGTTTTCCTATCCTCTGTGGCTCCTGCAATGTCTTGATCATAACAAGCACTTATTATAACTATATAGTTCATTTGTTAATTAATTCAAATAGTCATGAGAATTTATTATGTGTTATTCTAGATGCCGAAGATGTAGTTGGAGTAAAAGAGAAATATCCCACCCTCAGGGAGTTTCCATCCAAGAGATGGCTTTCGACATGAAACAAATGCATGGGTAAAACACAGTATTTTAGAAAGCTATATGAGCTAAGAATGAAAATTAAACTAGGGAATATAGGACATGTGGGATTGGGTGTGGCAAATTTTTACAGGGTGGCCTGGGAAGTCACTTAGAAGGTAACATTTAGGTCTAGATTTAAAGAAAATGAAGTCTTTTGCACAGATTAATGCTATATAAGAAATGAGCCTTCTCCTCCAATTCTAGTTCCTTTGGCCACCACTTTCCCCATATAGAATCCTTAGCTCCATTTTTCGTGGTCGGTCTCTCTCAAGAACAGGATTATCAAAAAGAAAAGTCCTACAGAGTATTCATACAGATTGGATGAACTTCCCAAAGGTGACACTAGGGGGTAGCCCTGCTCCACTCTTGAGGTAGTACGGCCAGCCTGAGACTGCTTAAGTGGATGGCTTTGGGAGTCCAGTGGTGGTGTCAAGGGAACCTGTGTGCAAGCATGACAGACTTTTAATTCTGAAATGTAAAAACAAGATTAGAGGATGATGGGAGCTATCATCCCAGGTTGACATAAATATGCATGGCTTCTGGGAAAGAATTTTGGGCAGAAAATAGAGGAATTACAGCAGAGATTTGGCACAGACGGTTAGAAGGCAACACAGGCCTGGCGGCTGCCCTGAACCACTCTAGGAATCTGTGAATCATTCATAAAATATTAAGTGAGAGCAGAGGAGTGGGAAGAGAAGGAATAACCCAATGTTACAGGAAATTTAGTGAATGCCAAAAGTGGTTCCTGGAGGGACTTCTGGGCATATGAGTCTAATAACCAAGTCAGTCCTGATGTGCTATGTTAGTTAGGAAGACGATTTTGTTACTCTGTGTCTAAAATTATTGAAAAGTAAAAGCAAAATGAAAATTGAGATACGATATTTTTAAAAAATAAAATGATCTGCATGTTGAATTATAATGAAGAACTGGAAAGGGAAATTATAGAGGAATATAAAAGAGGATGTGTAAGGAAGAGTGGAAGAGACCAGAATGTAAAGAGAAAAAGCAATAAAAAGACATGATAAACTCACCAAGAATGAGAAAAACAGGGCAGTAGCAGAGAGGAAGTGCCAAATGTCATGGTCATCAAAGAAATTCAGCAGGATACACTCACGATTCTTCTCTCGAGATTCTGCCGGGGTTCCCTGGAGGAAGGCGAGGCAAGATAGGAGCAAGATTCCCACAATTCAACTGTTTCAGGGTTTCACATCCAGGAAGCCATAAAGAAGCTACTAGATAGCTCAAAAAACTAGCTTCCAAGAAAACAGACCTGCACACAAAACTTGTACACAAATGTTCACAGCATCATTCATAAGTCAAAAAGTAGAAACAGATCAAATGTCCATCAGTGGGTGAATGCATAGATAATGTGGTGTAATCACACAGTGGAATATTATTAAGCAATAAAAGAATACAAAGTACTGATACAGCTGTAGCTGGGTGAACCTAAAACATTATCTTGAGAGAAGAAGCCTGACTGAAAGGCCATATGTTATTTTTTTTCATTTACATAAAATGTTCAGAGGTGGATTTATGTTTCTGATCAGGGAGAAATGGGAGTCACTGCTTATAGTTACGGAGTTTCTTTCTGGAACGCAAAAATGTTCTAAAATTAATAGTAGTGGTTGCCATGATGGAGAACTGAGATTTCGTCCCTGTGATATGCCTCAGATACAGTGCTGATTTCCAAGGCCTTAGCTTTCCTATCCTGGAGGGGATGTAGTAACAACCCCAACCCCTCCCAATCCCTTGGTTTTTGTTGAAAGAGGGTGATGGTGATGAGAAAGATGGAGAAGATACACTTATCAAACATTTACATACAGTAAAACTTTACTGGGAACAGAATCATCATACAACAACACATAATGAAGATTGAATTTGCAGTGTCTATAGGTTTACAAATTTATAAAGTATTACCCTGAAAATGATGAGCCCATGTCACGGTTGAACATTTATGTGTGGACACTAAAACCCATCCCTTGGGCTGGGGGTGAAGCTCAGTGGTAGAGTGCTTGCCTAGCATGCGTGAGGCCCTGAGTTCAGTCTCCAACACCACACACAAAAAAATAATAATAAAATATTATTCCTTCTGGAGGAAGCTTTCAATTTAGAAAATGTAAAAAATATTAAAAGCAGCAAGCACGATAAAGAGGGTGGTAGGAAAGTTCAAAGGAAAGATGGAAAGAGAACTGCTCACCTCCCAGCTGCTGAGATTCTGGAAGAAAAAATACAGGGCAGCAGCCCATACCACAGCGGTGGCCAAAATGCAGAAGAGTGGCACTGGGAGGACCTTCTCAGAGCTGCGAAGCTGTTGGGGAGACACAGTGGCAGTGAAGCTGGGGCCAGAACCTCTGCCAGGCAGGGCCCTCCCAGCTCCCCACACCTGCACTTACCTTCATGATGATGTAGAAGGCCAGGTACAGCAGCAGGTTGCAGATGAAGATGCCCAGCATGTAGGATGCAAAGTCTCTGGGTCGGTAGATCAATCCAAAGAGGGCACTGGGGACATGGGAAGAAATATTTGTAGTGGAGAAGGCAGCTTCTTACATCATTGTCTTTTCCCTGCCTTACTCTGTTTTGGAGGGGGAGGAGTTCATTAAAAAACCCACTTTAGCATACTGTCATGCATCACTTAATGATGGGGATGTTTTGAGAGATGAATCGTTAGGCAATTTGGCCCCTGTCAAATTGACAAGCATCCAGGAGTATACTCACAAAACATAAGGACGGCTGCTACATCACTAGGCAATATCATCTTATGGGACCAGTGTTTATATGTGGTCTTCCACTGACTAAAATGTCACTGTGCAACACGTGACTATATGCTGAACTTTTAAATTACTACATCTTCAAAACATTCATTTCTAATGACTATGTAAAAGTTCACAAAGTGAATGTGCTGTACACAGTCATCTTATCCTTCAGTTTTTCATGATCATAAACATTTCTGCAATGAATAAATGAATACCTTCACAATTCTGTTCGAGCTAAACTGCAATATCCCATGTAGTAGCCTCATGTGGTTATTTAAATTTATTATTAATTGAAGTTAAATAATATTGAAAATATTAATAAATAATATTGAAAATCCAATTCCTTAGTCACAGTAGACACGTTTCAGGTTCTCAGTAGTACTAATAGATCCTGTATTGGACAATGAAGTTCAGAACACTTCTATCATTCCAGAAAGTTCTACTGGATGATGTGGAGGTGGTCACTATACCTCTCTGCCCCTCCTTACTTCTGTTTATCTTACTTTTCAGGGATCTTTGAAATTTTCATCTAACTGGGCAAATAAATTTTAGAATAAAATCCCACTAATTTAATTATAGCTCAAATCCAAATTTATATATTAACTTGAAAACAGATATCTTTACAATAGTTAATCTTCCTGCCCAGACCCTGATACTTCTCTTCATTTAGTTAGGTTTTCTTTTATATCTCCTAATAAGACAATCAAATTTTCTGAAAAGAGGTTCTACACATCTCTCAAATTTTATTCCTAAGCATGTCAACTGTTATTAACAGACTTTCATTTGATTCCCTTTGAATCCCAACTGACTTATAATACAGGAAACTTCTGCCTTCTAGATTTTGAAATCTTCAGTAAACTAAAAATCTCTTGCACAGATTTTAATCAGATCCACCAATTATTAGCTTTTTGCATACTCGCTTTTTGATTCTTGCTCTCTCTCTCTAGTCACACACACACACAGATATGTATACATTTAATAGTCATATTACTGTGTGCACATATATGTATATACACTTCTGTACAAATGCATACACATACACATGTATACTACATACCTCTCTCTTTACACACACACACACACACACACACACACACACACACACCCCATTATTCCTCTTCATATCATAGGAAAGTGATTCTCTTTAAAACACCATTCATACCAACTCACAATGTGTCTTTGCAGAGCTACTGAGAGGGAGGAGCTCTCTAGCAGGTAATCAGGGTGTTAGTGTGTTATAGCACCTTGTACATGTGTAGACCCTAGTATCTCACAGAGGTGTCTAAGAAGAGAGAGGTCATTTATCTTATCTTGTGAGAAGACTGTAGGTTTGGTTTTAATTGTATGTGAGGCAGAGATGAGCCAGGTGATTCTGAATCCCTGGGTTCACAGTCATAGGTTGTTCATTATTAAGAGGTTGGAGCACAGTGGCACATGCCCACCATCCCAGCTAATTGTTTTGGGTTGATTCTGAAGGTCTGTCTCTTTCTTCATGCTTCATATGTCTTAAAGTGTGCCAAGAGCATACATTTTTCTATCAAAGGTCACTGACCCAGAGAAACATATCAGCTAAGAGCCATAAACAAAAGCAGCTAAAATTACTTGTTTATTTTCAAGTTATCAATACAATAAAATATCTCACATGGTCAAGTGAGACTAGGTTGCATAAAATAATCTCAGCTATTTTGAATCACTTTGAAGAAAAAGGCCAAGGGGATGACAAAAGACAAAAAGAGAAAGAAAAATGATAAAGGTGGAGGAGGAATAAGGAGACCCAGAGGGAAAGAAGGAAATAGGAAAAAGACTTGCTCTTGCTCTTATGCTTCGCCACTCCCCCATCTCTCTTTGACAGACAGTCACAGTACACAACAAAAAAAGAGAGATTCTACCAAAAAGAATGCCTATGGGGGGTGGAGGGGCTGTGCTCAGCAGTAGTACACTTGCCTGGCATGTGTGAGGCACTGGGTTTGATTCTCAGCACCACATATAAATAAATAAACTAAAGGCCTATTAACAGCTTAAAATTTTTTTAAAAAACTTAAATAAAAGAATGCCTATGGGGTAGCCTTTATAGAAAAGTTCTACAAAATAATTTAAAATTGTATTGCATCTTTGCAATACAATTCACTGATTAGAATGGCCCAATTCCTAAGAGCAAGCATAATCTATGAATCCATCCCATCCATTCATCCATCCATATGATCTGATCTGTCCTCATAGATGTTTTTCTTCTTGAGCAAATGAACTCAATCACTGTATCAATGCTTTAGAGGAAGCCACTATTGTCACTTTAGTGTTTTCTTTGCAGGGAAAAGAAGACAAAAAACAAAATCTTTTCATCAAGTCTCTAGGGCAAGCATATGCTTACCCTTTTCTTAATTTCAGATTTCTTTATAAAAATGACAGTCAAGAGGGGCTGGGACTGTGGCTCAGTGGTAGAGCACTTGCCTATCATGTGTGAGGCACTGGGTTCAGGCCTCCACACCACATAAAGATAAATAAAGGTATTGTCCATCTACAACTAAACAATAAAGATATTTTTAAAAATGATAGTCAAGAAAAGTTAAACCACAGTATTACAGACATCAATAAAGACAAAAACCTATTTTTCTAAGACTACTTACAAGGACCAGTTAACCAGATTGCCCACAATGAGCAACACCATTCTATCCTGGAAAAGAGGAAAGAAAACATTAAAGGAGAGGTCATACAGGCTGATTTTTTTTTTTTTTAACCCCACTGTGGTGTAAGTATCAACCATGGGAAAATGATTGCCTTGTTGACTACCGTGTTCTGTGGTTCTAAGAAAGCCTTGCCTATCCTCTGAAACTAAGCCTCTACAAGAACTAGAGGGCAAGGCCCCCCACTGAAAACAGACATGACCTTGTCCCCAGAAAAGAAAAGGAAATGCGGTCAGCAAAGTAGGATGCTGGCTGTTTCCGCCAAGGCTCAGTGGAGCTTGGCAGCTGGACCCACTTCTTAGTGTGAGGCTGGTGGTGAGTGCTGATTATCTAGTAGTGCTGATTATCTAGTAGTCCTTAGCTCTATGTGATTGAGGACCCATTCTCTGATTTGTGTTTCTTGATAACCTCCATTGCAACTGTCAGGACCACTGAGGGAGTTAGTTTTGTACTAATTACTCTGGCTCCAAGGAGGCCCTGCAACTCCCAGGCTTCTGGTCTCTACGACACACAGTCTAGACAATATAGCTATTGATTAGAAGATAAAATACAGGGGAACAGTCCATCTTAAAGGGTAATTGCTTTGATAGAGGTTTATTCATAATCTGTTCCTGCTTCTTTGCATACTACTTCAAATTTTAGATACTAAATAATTATATTTTAATTTCCATGGTCACTTATCTTCTATTTAAAACTAGCAGTTCTCTGTCTTTAAAAGGGATCCACCCAATTTGGAGGAAATGTCTTTATTTAAAAAACAAAAAACAAACAAACAAAAACATTAATTCACTGATTAGAATGGCCCAATTCCCAAACTCTGACAACACCAAATGCTGAAAGGGTATGGAATGATAATAACTTTTGTTCATTGTTGATGGAAATGTAAAATGATACAGCCATTTTGGAAGACAGTTTGGCAGTTTCTTATAAAACTAAACACATGCTTACCATATGATTCAGCAATTGCTTTCCTTGGTATTTTCCCAAATGAGTTGAAAACTTATGTCCACAACAAAAACCTGAACACATTTGTTATAGCAGCTTTATTCATAATTACCCAAACTTGGAAGCAATCAAGATGTCTTTCAGTAGGTGAATGAATAAATAAGCCTTTAGATAATGGAATATTATTCAGCATTAAAAAGAAACTAGTTATCAAGCCATAGAAAGATATGGAGGAACCTTAAAAATGCATGATACTAAGTGAAAAAAGCCAACTTGAAAACGCCACACATTATGTGATTCCAATAACATGACATTTTGGAAAATGCAAAACTATGGGGATAATAAAAAGATTGGTGGTTAGCAGAGGTTAAGATGGAGGGATTGATGAACAGGGAGAGTACAGAGGACTTTTAGGGCAGTGCCACTGCTGTGTATGGCATTACAGTTGTCAGTACATGCTATTATTATCTGTTAAAACTCATAGAAAGCACAACACAAGTGAACCCTGTGCGAATTATGGGTAGGGTGAAGATGTGTCAATGTAGGTTCATCAGTTGTAACCCATGGACTGTTCTGTTGGGGATGATGACAGTGGGGGAGTGTGTGCACATTCAGGAGCAGAGAGGATACAGAAAATCTCCGTACCTTTGCTTAATTTTGCTATGAACCTAAAACTGCTATAAGCACCACTTAATGTAAAACAACAACAAACAAACAAAGCATGAATGGCCCTTCCTGGTTTGCAGCTAAAACATACGTAACTCTCAAAATACACATAGGTCCTAATGGGCTTTTTAATTCGCCACCTGAATAAACCCTTTACCCTCAATTTCCTCAATTTTTTAGTGCCTGTAGTTCCTACTCAAGCTATAGAGGACTATAAGATTCCCATGTTCTTTTACATAAAAATCGGTCTGATTATAAACTATTAGCAGGTATTTGTTGAACTCCTGTGTACCAGGCCCAAATGTATCACTAGATCTGACCAAAGGCTCAGGCAGTGAGCTCAGAGCAGACAAGTAGCCTTCCCGAGATCATAAGCCAGTGTGCAAAGACAGCTGGCCAGGGCCCTGGTCTCTAGGCTGAATGTAGAAATGGACGGTATGTTAAAAACTATAAGAGAGGTCTCTAAAGTTTATTTCAACCACAATTTTTGCTTATTGTAAAAACCAAACAATGAAGAAATACTTAATGTAAAATGTATTAAGCTCCTAATGAAAGTGACTGAGTGACTACATGTCCCAGTATGCTTGGAACAACTCTGGTCTTTACCTGCTGTCCTGGTTAATACATTAATAGCCTACCTTGTCATTTCACCGGGGTACCTCTTTAGGTGATTATTTATAGGGATGTTCTGTCTTGATCCTCTTCCACAACAATTAACACTACTTAAAAGTTTGAATTTATTAATTTTTTCCTCATAGATTAGCAAACATTTCATTTACAAAAATGGGACCATCCTAGCTTGTCTTTTATGAAAAGGAGTAAACAACATGCTTTCTCCACTAACTGGATCCCAGCCACTCTGAGCCATCTGGCCCTTTGGATTTTTGAAGCTTTGAGTGACTGCCCCAAGCCTGTACCTCCTGCTGTCCCCCGCCCCACACACTTTTTGGGAGAAGGCCAAGGAACAAGGGAACATGCACGTACCATGTATAGTGGCCGGCTACACTGCTGGATACAGTCTGTGTATATCACCATGGCTGCCCGCCGGAAAATTCCCAAATCTGCTGATGACATAATCACACCATGATAGTCAGAGAAAACACAAACACTGGGAAACTTTTGGAGTTTTAGAGGCTGGAATGCTATAGTCTTCATTTATGAAAATGTACTAGAATGCTTTGCACCTAATAGGTGAGCACCAAATGTTTGCTTTAAAAGTTGGTGTTGTCATGGGGGGAATGCCATATCCATGCATTATAACCCAGAACAGCAAGCAAGATGGACATGAATAACAAGCACCTGCAAACGACATGAGTGGCTCAGTGTCCCTTATTCTATTTCCCTGAGCTGGCTTCCATTTATTTACAGTTTGCTCTGCAGGTATTTCTTTCACAGCAGAGAATGTCATGGGTCCCCTCAAATCAACCTTAAAACATTCCACTTTCCTTAGATAACGGGAAATCTTAGCTTGTGAAGGTTCCATCTCTATTTATCAGTGTATGAGTTAAGTAAGAACTGAACCAAGGGATCCTGGGCTGTACTGTGTTCAGAAAGCCTATCTGTATTGAAGCAATAGTCAAAAGACCCAAAAGAATGTTAAGTTGAGAAGAAAAAGACAGGGAAGTTTTTAAAAAATGTAATCTATCAAAGGAAGATATGAAATGTAGTAAGTGTGTTTGTTATAATTGCTATTGAATAGGGTCAAGGTCAAAGGTGGGGCCGTCTTTATGTGAGTCTGCCCACATTATAGACATCAAATGCAACACTGGGTCTGTCTAGAATAATCATTTCAGTTCCCAGTTCTGTTGAAAATACTATTTTATGCCTATAATCCCAGCTATTTGGGATGGGGAGGCAGGGGGATTGCAAGTTCAAGACCAGCCTGGACAACATAGTGAGGCCCCGTTAGAAAACAAAGCAAAAAATATCTAGAGGAGAATGAGAATGCTACCCCTTGTTAAGGCTACCCCGTACACTGAATTTAACCAGGAGTGAGGGGTCTACCTATGTGACAACCCAGAAGAGGTTGGTTTGGAATTCAGCCTCGGCTCTGAGCCTCCCTCCATCCCACCACAACAATACTGCCTGACCTGTCCACGGAGCAGAGCTGACAGCCTGATGGGCTTCTTTAATAAGGAAACAATCTAGAACATTGGGAAGGATGGCAGGACATTACCTGTGTCAGACACATCTGAATCAGTGGGAGGCAGAGAAGAAAAGAGAGAAAGAAATGATTTGTAAGAAGGAAACCAAATGGGTAGACTACTGGTCATTTTATTATTTTCTCAAAATGATGGCTATTATTTTCTAATTATAAAGTAACGTTTGCTCATCAGAAAGAACACAGAATCTTTCTGCCTATCTCAAACAATCAGAAATTGACTCCTCAAGGAATGAATCAAGACTTTTCTCTCTCCCTGTTTACTTTTGTGCACGAATTACAATTTATACTCCATCCTCTCTCATGAACAATTCCTGAAGTCCTTTTCTAGAGCTCTGGGACTAAGGGACACGGTTGTGATCTGGGCAGGTAGCTCTATGACTTTCTGTTCTATTTTTGAAATGTTCTGTTTCATCTCTGCTGTCTTTCCTATGTCTATGCTTATTTTCTTGAGTAACCTCAGGGCCACTCCTATTTAAAAAACAATGGTAGCCTGGGAAATGGATAGAGAAGTCAGAGTGGGTTCAACCACTGTCCACTAATCACCTCTGACTTTTGAACTAACTGTAAACATAATCATTGTCACAAGGAAATAGTAAGCTTTCTTCTGACTCTGGTAAATCTATAACCACCCAGGAAAGACTCCCTGGGCATACAACTTGAAAATACTTAGTTCAACCCTATGCCAGCCATTGTCCTGTTACCATTTGTCTCTTTGTCCTGTGCCTCCCTGGGGAGGCTTTATGACTACAGTGGGTTCGCTCACTGTCTTTGGATGAAGAAAATGGGGAGTACTGGCAAAACTCAAGGGACAAAGGAAAGAGAAACAGCTCAGAGAGGTTATTTCCCTGCAGCCCTCCGTGAGAGGGGAGACCATGTCTGTCACTGGAGGTCACTATTCCTTTCAGAGTGACTTCCTCTCTATGACACATTTTGGTAACCATTTCCTACCTTTCTTTGGGGTTTATGGACGGTAAAGGCCCAATGCCAGTGAGCCTTTCCATTCTCCTCTACTCCACCCATGTCTTGTGACTAGTCCCTTTGTGAATAAATTGTCATCAATTTTTGTGTGTGACATCATTTTCCTGTCAGGACTCTCATAAATTATTGCATGGTCATAGCATAACATGAAATTCCTTCTTGTTTAAAAGGTAAACGAATTTAATATTGTATTACCTTTGGTCCCATTGGGACCATTAGGATAGCATGACCATGGTGGTAGTCATTACCATTACCTATGTCTGTTTTCAAGTTGTTCTTTTGTTTCTTTAACTCTAGAAGAAACCAGAATGACAACATTGTAATTTATTTTCCTTATCAAAGTCTGGTTTACATGACTCCACTTACCTTTGTTCTGGAAGACGGGGCATGACCAAAACAACTTATCAAATGTTCTACTCCAATGGCTAGTGCCACTGGGGCATTTGAAGGTACACTGGCTATGTTAATGCCAAGGGTAGGTCAACTTATCATGCCCAAAGAAAATTAAACTGTGAGCATGAGAATGTATCTTATTTGATCCTCTGGACTTCAGGCCATTTGTTTATATTGAATTGCTCTTAGACCTGGGCCAAAGGGGTCCTTTATTTTAGAGGACCTTCATTCCCCCATGAGTGAGAAGTCTGCAGGGTAAGGGGACTAATCCTCCCTTTTCTGGATCTCATTCTCAATTCCTGGAACTAAAAATTTTCTTCTCAGATAACCACGGCCTGCTCTCAGGGTCTGCAGAGCCCCCTCCTCTGGTTTATATTCATATAGTTTGCATTCTTCCCCTGGGCTCTGTGAATATCAGGGGCAGGCCTAAGCTTATATGTAATAATTTGTCTTTAAATATACAAAAGAATATTTAAATTTGACTTCATGCACCTTAAAATGATTTTTTAAATGTAAATGCTCTAAAACAACTTAAAGTTCCTCCAGTGTATGACAAATAAGCAGCAGATCACAAGCATGCAGAATCCTCAGTGCTCCCTGATCAGTTCACACTGTCCTTGAAAGTTAAGCAGGTACCTACAACTGACAAACTTGTCTCAAAAAGTTCTTGCTCTAGAGCCTGGAAATACTATCTAATCTATTCTTGACAACCATTTTGCATAGTTAGAGGAATGCTTCTTTTTGAAAACTGCAAATAGAAAAATGTTCCTCTAGGTGGGACTAGTGGTATGACAAACATACCATTCTTCAAATGTACTTTCAAAGTTGAGCGAATTATATGGTGTTTGCAACTAGGAGCTGGAGGTATGTCTAGGCTCTGAGGTGCAGTAAGTTTAGTTTCTTAGCTGCAAACAAAACTAGTGATAACAGCTAATTCAATCATATAAGGGAGAGGAATCTCTTGGAGAGAAACACAGCACAGACTTCAGAGCATGCAGTCATGGTGACCTGTCACATCAGTTAGGGTGAGTGAAGGCAATTTCCTGCTTTTTCAGGGGAAGTCAATTCAGGTGTTCACATAGAAAAATAGGTGACTCACCTATCTTGAAACGACCCATGTAGTAGATCTGGGTACTGAGGGCTAGAGAAGCCAGAATATGGATTGCAGACAAGATGACCCAGAACCACACATCATTTTTTCCAAACACCTAGGAATAAAAATGGAGGTTACCTTGATCTACAGCCTTCTGAGGACTCATTAAATAAAACCATTCTCTTAGGCATACTTAAGGAGTTAAAAACTGAGCTGTGTGTGCGTTTTGTTTTCTCCCCCTTCTTGGAACGCACAGGGATCTTTCTGCACAATGGACAGGAAAAAGAATGTCTATCTGGCCAAATGGAAATGGAAAAGAAAAAGAAAGGGGGGAAGGCAGCTAAATGGCCACAATAATGGGGCCATAGGTCTAATGTAAGGGCTAACGCTCTTCAAATAACTGAAGACCATCAACACTGCGGTCCAGGCACATTCAGAAAGTAGGTTCTGTTTTTTCAGGTTGGTCTCTCCAAAATCAGCTGGGATGTTTCTATTCCAATCTCAAATGAGTCAGGTCTCAGCTTAATATTAAAACTATCCAGGGGTAATTTTACAGGAGCATGTCACATTGTTAGAAATAACCAGCTGCATAAGTAAGAGTGCCTTGAGTGGACCCAGGATGACAGCGAACCCAAGATTACTGTAAATCCAAACCTGTGCACTCGAGGTCCAACAAACAAACAAACAATACAAAAAGCCCATCAAGAGAGCACTTTTTGAGAGCCAGACAGAAGGCACATATATAGAAAGGAACGCACCACTCCAAGGACGGTGATCATGATGACCACGGCAAAGGAGGCATAGGCAGAGTAGGCGCTGGCATTGATGTCCGGGTGGCGGGTCTGATAGAGCTTCAGCATGCAGAGGCCAGCGATCATGTACATGAAGGACGTGTCTAATGACCCAGAGGAGGAGAGGAGACAAGAGGTTTAGTGGGTGACAGACAGATGACACACTCCTGTGTTTCCTACATACTCTGAGTACCCCCTCACTCAGTGCATGTAGTATTTGCTGCCTTCAGACTGTGTGTAGACCTGCAGCAGTCAGCCTCCCTTGCTGCACTCTCTAGGCAGACCCAATGTGCTCCATTCCTAACCCCTCTCCAAGGCCATGCTTGGCTCTTAAAAGAGAAAGACATAATAGGATAACAATCAACTATCCCCACTTGCACAGTGTTTGCTTTTTAAAGGCTGATGTTCAAGAGTGATAGCAAAAGAATCCCTAATGGTGACAGTTTAGGCAGTGTGATGGTAAGATGAATGTCAGGTGGGTGTAGGAGGTTGCTCTCAGCACCCTGAAATATAACCTCATTGATTACTGTGTGTGTGTGTGTGTGTGTGTGTGTGTGTGTGTGGTTTTATAGCCTAGTGATGGAAAATAGCTAGTCATTAAATGTAGCTTAGCTGAATTAGAACTGGGAAATGGGAAAATGCAAAGCAGAATGACAATGCAGGGCCCTATATTACTCAAAACTTTGCAAAAATGCTGGGGTTGTGGCTCAGTGGTAGTGTGCTCACCTAGCATGCATGAAGCACTGGGTTCGATCCTCAGCACCACATAAAAATAAAGAAAGTAAAGTCCATCAACAACTAAAAAAATAAAAAAAAAAACTTTGCAAATAAATTAAATGTCTGATAATAACAAAAGTTAATGGTGGTGTGGGGGAAATGGAAACTCATACAGCTAGTGGAAATACAAATTAATACTCTGGAGAGAAATTTGTTAATTTTTTGGCAAAATAAAAGATGCATATACAGGTGACTCACAAAATTCTAGGTCTCCCAGGGAACCTCTCTTACATCTGCACAAGGAGACATTTATAAGGATGTTCATTGTATGTAATAGCAAAATATCGGCATCTAAATGTTGTTCAATGGTGGAGTTAATGTGATATCTTTTATAATAGAATATGGTAATCCTTAAAAATGAATGAATTCCATGTTCTTGATTTAGTTTTGGAAAATCCTGAAAACACTGTTAAATGAATAAAGAAGGTAGAAAAACGATGTGATAAATTAACATTAATTTACTATGTTTGAACGTGATTAAAATATAAAAATAAACTGGAAGGATAAATATCAAATTAATCTTAGTTGTTCCTCCAGGGAAAATATTGAAAAATGAATTTAGTTCACAACACTTTATTTCTTAAAATGTAAGTCTAAGGTAAATACTTAAAAGTGTTGACTTTTTTCATTCAGAGTGGTGAATGATATTGTTCTCTGTAGTTATCTCTACTAAAAAGGCTTTATAATTTAAAATGATTAAATATAACAGAATTATGGTGGTGTTCTAACAGCAGGAGGCCAGAGAAGAAATATAAAAATGACTCTTTTAAATATCCTTACCCTGGAATGTGGAGGACATTGCTAATTGGTTACCAGCTCAACTCCTCCCTACCTCCTCTTGTAATAGCTTCAATACTGACTCAGTATTTACCCCTTTCGATTTAGAAATAAACATGCTTCCAGCCCCTTGGCTTCAGGAAAGCTAGTCCTGCCCTTGGTTCCAGGGATGGGTCTGATTAGTCTAAGGAAATCCCAACTCCTTTGCTGACTGGTGTAGCAACCCAGGCCTGAGCTAACCAGGATTTAGGGAATAATTCAGGAATGGGCTCTTGAGGTGTAAGAGAACATTCTCTGGGGGTTTCTTGAAGTTTCCTTGTTCTTCAATGATGGCCCCTGGAAGCCAGCTTGAAAGCCCCTCTGGACTTGGGGAATGGTGATGTGAAGCCAGCACCTGCTCTAACTACTTCTGCCACCATGAGTGAAGTTAATCACAATATAAAACCAACATATTGGCTGGGTACAACCAAAGGGATTCCATAGAAAAATGGAAACATAGTCAACAGATTCGTCAACCATAAACCCTTTCTATCTCTGTACTTTGAGTGAGCTATTAGATGTCCTTATTATTCAACCCAATCTGAACTGGGTTTCCTATTATTTTTACTCCAGAGCAGTTTAACTGCTAAATTACACCAAGTTATTTCAGAAGTCTGTTGGTGGATTCTCCATGACTTGCTGCCTAATGCTTAGCCCATTGTCTTCCTTTAGGTCTCTCCATGGGATTATCATTCAGCATCAAGTGTTTTCTAGTCTAAAACGTGGTGTAAAGGAAAAATGGTAAAATGTGGAAATCACACTTTGTGTTAGGTGCTCTCAGATCACTTCAGCTCACACAAAATGACTTTTAATTCCTGCAAGTTGAGTTGAGCATTTTTGGAAAGGTCCCAGAATAAGACTCCTAGAACTCAAATCTTTGTAGTTGTTATAAATTCTAATTACCAAACTGGAAATTGGAGTAATTAGGACAGACATGGTAACAAGCACTGAGCACTCCTTCCATCATCAGTGCAATGCCCATAGCGTAGAAGAGACCAAAGTGTTTGGGAATCCCGTACTCCTGAAAAAGAAAAAGGTAGGTCGAAAGGAGGACACTGGTTAGTGATGTGCTCCCAGAACGTGAAAGCCTAGGCTTTTGGCCTCAAGCAGCTCATTATATGTAATATATCATCCCAACATCAAGCCAGATGTCCCTCTCCTTTGCAGATCCTGTCTGGAATCATGGTCATTCCCAGCTCCTACCTCTGATTTGCCCACACTGTCCTCACCATAGCAAAGATGTCCTTGGCTTCCAGGGCTCTTCGATGGAGAATGTCCCGGCGCAAGACTATCAGCAGGAAGAGGAAGCCCAGAAGCACATGGCCCAGGTTACTCAGAATATTGTTGAAGGCACTAAGGGATGAGTGAGAAACCATGAGGATGAAGGTCATCAAGAGAATTCAGAAAATGAATGAATGCACAAATGAGTGAGTGAGCTCGGCATTTTCACCACCAACCTGTCCTTAAGATTTCAGGACTGGAAAGCCACAGAAAATCCTCTTTAACCTAGCTCCTTCATTTTAAGATGTTTATTTAGCTTATGATAATATGTCTATTCCCTTTCAGGAATGCCCGCTCAGCATCCCTAACACTGGCCCCATCTCTTCTTGTCTCCATGGCACAGCAAAGTATAAGTCCTAGGAAAGAAAGCTGACCCAAGTCTGTAGCAATATTCAAGTTACATAGCATATTCACTAACTGTGAACTTAAGGACAAATGTTGGCCAATCACAGCCAACAGCTTTACATCAGGAAATGAAAGCTGATTTAGCTCTGGAACAAGAAGCCAACCTCCAGAAAAGTGTTCTTTCCTTGTCATCAAGTTCTAGCTAGAGATCAGCCATGATGGCTGCAGGCCTGGGGTGAGGTCCTCATATCACTAATAGCTGAGGGAGCTTCAGCAAGTCCCTACCTGGCTATGCCTAAGCATCTTCATCTAAAAAGTGCTGGCAATGAGCATCTATCTCATGAGTTTTTGGATAGACTGAATGAGACTACAGGCTGCCAGCTCACGTCCATGAGCTCATGTCATGACAACTAGGGACCTGACCTTTTCAAAAACACTGTTGCCTGCTTCTCAGCAGGGGATTTTAGGAATGTGGCCGGAGGGCTCTCAGGAATGAGAAGCATACCTGCTCGTAACCACTGGGTTTAGTTCCTCTTTACCCTAATTGGAGTAGTTTTCCACAGTTGCTTTTAATGTTTTTGAAAACTGAAACCACATTAGACAGAAAGGAACCTCTACATGCCTCATGAGCAACCAGAGGACTGGGTTTACCTCAGGACGCCCAAGGGGTGAGCACAGAGGAAGTTGTAGTAGCAGATGTCCTGGTTGCCAGTGACATTTACCACCTGTAAAATCAAGTGTGAGAAGAGGAAATGTGGTTTTTCTCCATCCTCCGAGCCCCACCTGAAGTCACAAAGAGCAGACGGGGCACCCAGCCATGTCCTGTCAGTGGCTTACTGTGTATCTGGTGAGCTTTCCTTGTTAGGGCTGGTTCATTCTTTACCACTGTTGCATATCACAGGCACGTTTCCCATAAATGTTAGCAACGTGCTTTTTTTTTTTTTTTTTTGAATTGGGGGATGAATTCAAACATGCTTTACCACTGAGCCACATCCCAGTTCTTTTTAATTTCTGAGTCAGTGTCTCACTAAGTTGCCTAGGGCCTTGCTAATTTTCTGAGGCTATCCTCGAATTTGTAATCCTCCTTCCTCAGCCTCCTGAGTAACTGGGATTATAGGTGTGCCCTTCCAGGTCCAGCACCATTGTGCTTTGAATGCAGACATTCTATGTGCCTCACTAAGTGGCCTCAAGATGGAATTCAGCCAAGTGTAGGTCCTCTATTATCATAATAAAAGGACTATGAAAGAATACTTGTTTGCACCTGTTTTGTAAGTCTGCCTTGCTAGGCCCTATTTTCTTTATAAATGCTGGGGAATATGGAGTGGCCCCATTCTCTGGGAGGAAATGATAACCACCATTAGCAGGTAGACTTGTGTGCATTCTGCTGTCCATATTTATCGCCATCTATCAAGAACCTACCCAAGCCACAGCACGGCCACAGCTGTGTTTTCTCACAGGGGCCCCAAAGTATGCAGAGAATATTTACATTATAAACAGTGTTTTTCAAACCTCATAAAGTCCTTGCCCTCATTATGTAACAAGTATGGAATGAACTAAATATTTTTAGACCATTAGCTCTCAAACATGGCTGTACTTTGGAATCAGTAGGGGTTTAAACAACATTGATACCTAGTACCACTGATACCCTGATCTTCCTGGGGCCCAGCCTAGACACTGGGATTTTTAAAAGTATCCCAAGAAATTTTAATGCACAGCAAAGTTTAAGAGCCACTGCAACAGAAATGTCTTCAGCCCTGTGTTGTTCTACAGTGGCTTTCTCATGTGCCTCAAATTCTGGAGAATTCACACTTAAAGTTACCTGGCTCCAAATTAAATTCTCACATGTGAGTGATTTAGACCCTCGGGTTCTGTGAAGGAGCAGTGGAAATTCTCAAGCTGTTTTGACATTGTCTTTATTTGATGTTTAACTTTTTTTTATTTACATTTTACATTTTCTTTTTGTTTTAATATTTTTCTAGCTTCATGAAGCTGTCTTTCATTGTACAAAACCTATTTAACCTCCATGAGAAGGCACGGGTTAAAATAGATATCAGATTTCTTTGTTATGGTTTGAAACTTTACTCCTTATTCCATGATGATCAGAGAGCTCAGACCGGAAAATAACAGAAGCAATTGGTAAATATTATAAGTGAATGAATGCAAGGTAATAATTTCAAGTTGGTAGACAAAACGATATAAAAAGTCCAAGGTTCCTTTGTGATCAAACAGTTGGGAAAGAGATTGAAAGGCCTGGTAAAAATCAGGCAATAGAGAAGTCCAACTGGAACCCAAATGGAAAAGTAATTCTTGAACTGATTCCAAGTTACACCTTTCTGGTAGGTCACAGTGAAGACTTTCCTGAGATTCTGGGGCTAGAGGCAGCACTTACTGTCTGGTAGGTGATGACCAACTGGATCACAGGTAGTGCATAAAACACAGCGATGGTGATGATGTTCCTAAGCAGGCAGAAAGAACCGCAGACAGACATTTCCAAGTTAAGAACAGAATCTTTGCTCAGTTAAAAACAAACAAACAAACAACAACTCTATAACTTGCAAAAACACCTAGAAGCTGATATTTGGCTCCTGTTTCTCTAGTTTTCCTCTTCTCTTCTTTTCCATTTGGTACACAATATCTTGACTAAAGGGGAGGTCTATTTATCATTAGCTTTTGAAAATATTAACTTAAATGATACATTTAAAGGCTAATGATTGGCACCTAACAAATATTAGTCTTTTCCCTTTTCTCTTTATACAACCATTAGCAAAATAGTATAAAATCTGCTTCTGGTTCAACTGCATAAGAAAGCCTAAATTTTTAGGATGCTGTTATAGTTTAGATATGAGGTGTCTCCCAAAAGCTCATGTGCAAGACAATGCAAGAAAATTTAGAGGTGAAATGATTGGATTATGAAAGCTTTCAGATAATCAGTGCATTAATTCTCTGGTAGGGATTAACTGGATGGTGACTTTAGGCATGTGACTTTAGGCTGAAGAACGGGGCTCCTGAGGGAATGCCTTTGGAGTATATATTTTGTGAGCTGAGCTTAGTTTCTCTCTCTGCTTCCTGGTGGCCGTGTCCTGAGCCACTCTCCTCCACCAAACTCTTCTGCCATGATGTTCTGCCTCACCTCGGACACCGAGTAATGGAGTTGGCTGTCTTTGAACAGAGACTTCTAAAATTGTAAGCCCCAAGTAAATTTTTTCTCCTCTAAAATTGTTCTTGTCAGGTCTTTTTGTCACAGCAGTAAAATGGCTGAAAATGGATGCCATTAGATTAAAAGTGATCAGAGTGCAAGTAATGGTCGAGTGACTGCACGCCAAGGGTGTAGCTCTCTTAGATAACTCTTAGTTCCATAATGATGGTCCCACTAGGAAATTCTATGTGGCCCCATTGTCCCTGTTTTCTCAGTAATGTCTGTGTTCAAGGACATAGGGCATTCTTCAATAGAAAAGAATGGGAAGGGTTGCTTCACAAGAGGGCCTGGGCCTTTCTCAGGGGAGGAGGAGCCCTGGCCTGGTTGCTCAACCTTTTGGCTGGGTGGGAGGTTGCATCCATGAGTATGACCACCACAGGTCTATTTATCATTAGCTGGTGGCATCATTGCCTATCCCTGTGCCTCATTACGCATCAACTTGTGACATAAGGGTTGCGGTTTTTACAAAGAACTTAAATTTAAGTAGTTTGATTTTATTTAGGGAATAAATGGGTCATCCACTTACCAAAAATAAATCTTATATTTTTTGCTGACAATTCTCCGGTCCTTCCTGGACAGATCTGACAGATAAAGGAACATCTGAGATACCAGAGAAAAAGAGAACACAAATCTGTACCTGAATTTTCTTGCATAAAACAGGGAGACTGACAAATTTCAATTAAATCCTTCCCTAGAATTTAAATTATTCAACAAGACTTTTCTTTTAATTTTGCTTTCCAAGGATACTTCAATAAAAAATCCTTATATTTTCTTCAAATATTAAGAACTGGCTGCTGGGAACCATGATTAGGTGTCTGAAGGCTTCTTATATGTCGAGTATTGATTTCCCAGCTTTTAGAGCTATACACCACATGGTTGTTGAATTATAAAAGGTTGAAACTGTATGATTATGTTCATATCTTTTACTGGTACAATATGGTAAATATATGGCAGAAAGAAAGAAACTTTACTCCTGAAAGACGATATGTATAGAAACTGGGAACTGTTGCAGGTCTGCCCCTCCAATGGATCTTTCCCTCTGGTTGAATCCCTTCATCTCTTCTTGTCCACAGTTAGCCACCTCAGGTCCTGAGAGTGTTGAATGCTCTATCTTTAATTGCTCACATTTTCCCCTCAAAACAGTGAACAGCATATTGCCTTGATTATGTACTTATGTTTTAATTCAACTTTCTAGGAAATTTCATTTTCTTGTAGGGAACCGAGGTACTGGTGAAGTTTATTCTATAGTTGAACTTTCTTGCCCTCTTAAAAAGCGTGGCCAGACAGAAGAAGTACCTTTGTCCGGATGACGTTTTTGTCACTCTCGATATCTGGCATGGTGTCAAAGTCACTCTCCTCCACGGAGCTGTCTGTGTCTGAATGGCATGGCTGCCCACCATCAGAGGGGGACATCTGCCTTCCAGGGCTGGAGCTCGACTCATCTGAAACAGAAAACCCACTGGCCTTTAAGAGCCAAGGACCCCTATGAAGTCCATTTCTCTGCATAAAGCACAGTGGTGACTCATTCTAGAAAGTACCATATTGGTCAAAAATCCCTCCTTGCCCATGAGGCATGCTCTTCCCTCATACCTTCTCCATGGACATTTAGCTTTCTCTTCTATTTTTACATTTAGCTTGTCTGTCTTCAGGGCTGAATATGTTTTAGAATATAAAGACATCTGCTCTATTAACAATTTGGATACAAAAATAACACTGTGCTTTTATTTCATGTCTCATATTTTAAAATGTGAAAACAAATAAATAAACATATATATGCTTATAGTTATGTGTAGCATCTACCATAAAGATGTGTAAGTACACACGTATCCAGCAGCTATATATTTCTCATGGATAAAGTATTTATACACAGAAATCCCCCACATGCCATATCTATGATTATATAAAGAGAACAACATTCTCAGGCAGAAGGATTCTTCTGTTCCCATGAATGTTTCCCAGAGCAGATGGGATTTGTGCAGCTTGAGCACATGAGCGGAGCCTACCTTCCGTTTTATTTCTTCTGTCAGATGGCTTTAAAAAAAAAATCCTGTTCTTACAGAACTAAAAATAAACAGCCTACACTGAGCCCACATGCTCAAAGTTACAGAATAACAGGGTAGGAACACAGGACTCCCAGTCCCTGGACATGGACATTTTAAGGAGCATCTTTGACAGGCCCATGGGTATCCTGGAAGGGGCAGGGTGCTCAGTGGGCTCCAGCTCACAAGGCAGGAACAGTGATTCTGTTCCTTTGAGGCAGCTTAATTAGTGCTGGGTTTGCCACAGGAATGACTGGGTGGCACTGAGCAGGCTCAGTTGTGAAGGTAGCCAAAATGGAGGGCTATCAGGCTACCATGGTTCACCTGACAAGCTGCCTCAGTCTTCCCACTGCCCTTACTCCACTGAAACCTGAGAATGCAATGACTGATCAATTGATGTCAGGCTCGCTGTGACATATCTTTCATGCCCTAGACTGGGGCTGGATATGTAAAAGTCCCTAGTAGGCCTTGGGAGTTGATGGAAACCATTATAGGGAACAGATTCAGGTGTGTCTAGCAGAGACAAGAAATGGAACAAGAGAACTGCAGAAACTTAGAGCTGGAAGGAAGCTTCCAGATTATCTAACTGACTCCTCTTATAAATAAAAGACTATTTCATAGGAGACTGACTTGCCCATGATCATGGTTCTTAGTGGCTGGAATACCATTTGTATGTTAATCTATGCAGGATCAGGAAAAAGTTCCACCAATAGGCTCATCATAGGAAATACCTATTGTCCCATAATTGCTCCCTTCAGGTGTGCTGGCAGCAATGGGATGTGACACCGCCATGTTTCCAGAGCCTGTGAAAAAAAATCAAACAGGCAAACATTTTATGTCTAGCTGCTAACACAAAACAATGCAACTCTAAGTAGCTCTAATCCAGATCACAGTATTTTAAATTTAATTTTCTTTTTACTCTGAAAGTCACCAAATTGTAGTCCTTAGGCCAAATCTAGCCTACTAGCTGCTTTTATATGGCTCTTAAACCAAGAATGGTTTTTAAATGTTTGGGGGAAAGATCAAAATAAGAATAATATTTCATGGCAGATGAAAATTATATGAAATTCAAATTTCAGTATTCAATTCTAAAGTTCTAGTGAAACACAGCTACCCTTGTTTGAATATAAATATGGTTGCTCTTGTGCTACAATGGCTGGTTGAATAGTTGCAACTTAGACTATATGACCTAGAAAGCTTGACATATTTATTATTTGATTCATTAAAGAAAAAAAATTGATGACTCCTGCCTGACAGTATTGCAGAAGCATAGTATCCTGGGTCTGGAATCACTGGGAGGAAGACTACCACCAAACTGAAACACTAGAGATAAACTAGTACTGTTAAGTCATAGTAGTTTGGAGGTTCATTGTTATACCATTTAGCAGTTCCCTAACTATAGTCAGGAAGTCCAGGTAAGATGGAAGTTACTGCACTCACTGCAGCAGTAAGTGCCGACAACATGAACTCAGGACATGGAGACTGTGGCAGTGTGGCTATACTTCTACTGGCTGCTGTTTACTGGAAACTTACTGTACTAGACACTTTTTTAAGTTCTCCCCAAGAATTTAGTCCTTTGACTTTTCTAGTTCTTTGAGGAATAGGCTGGAGGCAAAATAGGTGTGTTTGTAGTTAACTGGTTTTGATAGTAAGAGAAAAATAGACTCAGATAATGCTCCTCAAAAATTTCCAGTGAAATAAAGACTCCTAGAGTCAGGGAGAGTGAACTCATTGCTCTGAGAATCTAGGGATTTTTCTGGAGCCACCCCATCATAAGCACCAGAGAAAAATATTTCCCAGACTTCTTCTTAATGGCTATTAGGCAAGATGCTATCCCTTTAAGTTTATGCCTTTCTGAGAATTAAACCAAACTGAACCGAGAGGATGAGATCTATGAACTAGCAGGCATCCAGGAAGGATCTCAGAATCTGACTTAGTGCCACAATGTTTGCAAGAGCCGCATCATCTATGGAATTTCATGAAGACATATCTTCACTGCCTTCTGAACTCTGCCAGGGATCTGGATAATGTCAGGCTGATGGGGATGTCAACAAATTCCTTTCTGAGAAGTGAAATTGCTGGTGTCACATGACAGATAAAGAGAGTCTGTGAATCAATTAGCCAGTTTGTCTATGTCTCTGTCTTTTTCTCTCTCTCCAGTGCTGGAGATTAAACTCAGGGTCTTGCACATGCTATGCAAATGCTCTACTACTGAGTAGAACCCCCAGCCCACTGGTCAGCGTCTTACATTTCTTCCAGGATATATGTTTTAAGTGAAGAAACTTAGAGAATATTCTAAAATACCCTTACTGTAAATACATTTCTGTGTCTTCAATGAAAATTTAATTTATTATAACTTCCAAGAAAGGTACAATGCACAACACATGTAAAAGAACCTAAAGCCTTAAATATTTCCTAGTTGTCAGTCAACTTTCTTCATCCAACTTTCAAATTTCATTTCCTTTGGTGGGTTGTAAAAATATTCAACACCACTTTGTAGGCTTGATTTTTTTTAACTCTTCGTGTACCCGTTTGTTTCCTCCAGGAAGAAAAATAATTCAAAGTTAAGGTTACAAACTTTTAGCTAGGTGATGAGAAACAAATCTAATGTACTTGGAGACCTGTTTTCCTTTGGTGTCTTAGCTAAGAGCTGGCTGAACTGCAAGGCTTTTTGCGAATGCTGTGTTCTTGGCAGGCAAGGTTGTTCCCAGAGCTTGCAGAATGTAGACTTTGACCCTTAGAGTGCATGTTCCCTGGCGTTCTTAGTAAGCTTGATATATTTATTATTTAGAGAAAGAAAGTTATTGAGGCTAACCCATACATATGCAACACAGCATCATACCACCAGTGCTTTTCACCCAAGTTTGAGGCAAATAAACAAAAGTAGTTTACCTTCAGTCTCTTAAGTATGAGGGAGCAAATCTTTTGAGCACAATAAATGTTAAGTGAAGATGCTCTGTGCAATTTATCTTCCTTTTTTTTTTTTTTGATGGAGGGCAGATTTGGCCATAGTTATAGCACAGAGCTTTGTTGTGCTTCTGCTACTGCTACTATTGACAAGTACCACCACAACTACCACCCCCTGGTACTGCTGTAGCTCCTAATGCTTTTATTGCTATTATTGCTGCTACTACTTCTACTGGCTGCTGTTTATTGGAAAATTACTGTACTAGACACTCTTTTAAGTTCTCCCCAAGAATTTAGTCCTTTGACTTTTCAACAACCTATAGATGTGGGTACTCTTATTATCATCATTTTAAAGATGATAAAATAGAGGTGCAGAAGGAACAAACAGATTGCCCGGTCACTTAGACAGAGGATGGTGAGTGCTAAAGTGTTAAAATTTACCTTCCTTTTAATTTAAAAATAATTTAAATTGTTGATAGACCTTTATTTATCCATATGTGGGTGCTAAGTATCGAACCCAGTGCCTCACACATGCCAGGCAAGTGTGATACCACTGAGTCACAGCCCCACGTTTTATCTTCTTTTTTTTGAGGTTCATTTTTTATTGTATATATTTAAGATGTTTAACTTATTTTGATAGAAATATGCATAGTGAAATGGTTACTATAGGTAAGCAAATCAACATATCCATCACCTTTCATAGTTACTTCTTTTTTATTGTAAGAGCACCTAAAAACCACTCTCTTAGAGTTTTAATATAGGATACAATACTATTAACTAGAATCCTCCTGTACATTAGACTCATTCGTCCTACATAAATACAAGTCTGCAAGTCTACTCACTGTTTCTATGTCTTATTCAATGTGTTGTCTGCTCTAGATTTCACATATAAGTAAGATCATACAGTGTTTTCTAGATTATATCATTTAGCAGAAGGTCCTCCAGGTTCATCCACAGAATCATGTAAAAAATGGTAGTATCTCCTTTTAAAAGGTGAATAATATCTCATCGTGTACATGTATCCCAAAACTTAGGGTCTTAATTGAAAAAGTACAGATATTTTCCTTCAAACTATGAAAAACGGGCAACAAACATGTTACTTTCACATAGTGCCTGAGAATATTTTTTAAGGAGGCTGTGGTTCCTTTGTACCTCCACTTTAATAAACTCCTATTTTTAAAAAGTAAGAACAACTTTTGCTGTTTAGATTGGCTGGTGTGTCTTGTCAATATTTCCCTGTAGGGTAAGGCCACAGTGCTCCTTTTTTTTCTGTCTAGTTTATTGCCAGAGTCTAAAGATAAACCCCTGCTGTGGTCTCATGCTTAGATAATGTTGTAGTCTTTTACATTTCCCTCAGTATTTTTATATTAGCTTTTAAAGTTTAAGCTTCCTGTTTTTAACCATTAACCTATATATTTTGTTTAAAAGATAATTTTGAAAAGTTTTTATGTGTGCAAATAGTACATAAAGAATGACATGGGACACCGTTAGACTTCCAGTGTTAATGGGATATGGAACAAGTGGAATGTGCACAGAAAAATGCCTAAGTTCTTCTGCGGTAGGAGGTTGAAATGTTCCTGAGAAGGTTTCAACCTGTTCTGGGATGTGTAATCAAAAAGAAACAGGGCTGGGCTGTATTTGCCTCATATGTGTGAGGCACTGGGCTTGATCCTCAGCACTACATAAAAATAAATAAAGATATTGTGTGTCCATCTACAACTAAAAAAAATTTTAAAAAAAGAAAGAAAAGCCAAAAACTAAAATCAAAGCAAGGGAACAAATAAGGATCACCAGTTTTGTTAGGTAACAACTACATTAAAATGAAAAAGTCAGCTGTATAGGTCTTTACAGACTTGGATGAACCACTGATGTCTGTGCTCTGCACTGGCTCCTAACTGAGCATGCTCTGATTTTGGTTTAGTTGCTGGCCCTGTTCACTTGGAGGCAACTGCAACATCATGGCTTCTGTCATGGATAGGAACACCAAGGTTGTTGTACAGTACAACTGCCAGATATAAAAATGAGTGACTCTATGGGTTTATCCATGCACAATTTTAAATATGAGATCAACCAAGGTGAATAACAAAATTCTGTTAATTTTCCTTATGTCTAAGGCCTTTTAAGAATGCAAAAAGTGAAAGCATATCCTTCTAAACTTCAAAGTGTAATCATGGTCATATTTATATTTTAAACTGTACAGCATTTAAAAAGCAGAATTAAACACAAGATAACAGTTTACAGGACAGATCAAAATGTTCTGGCTGGGAATAGCAGACATAAGATTGTGAATGAACACATCTTAATGAAGACACTTGTTTGGGTATATTTTTTTCTCTGAGCATGAGCCTCTTGCCATCTGTCTCCTTTTTATCCTAAATGCCCTATGTGAGCAGAAGAAATTCATTTCCAGTTGAGCATGTTTGGGTCGTTCAGGGATTTCATATTTACAGTTGTCCTGCCCCTTTCTTCTGTGAAGAGTCACGAGATTGGAAGCTGAAGAGAGTCAGAAATGATGTGAACTAGCCATCAGGAAATGTTATCTTTATACCAATAGCTACTACTCCAACTAGTCTCATGTTTTGCTTCAAAAGTTGAAGAAGACTTGAAGAGAACCATTAATCTTTACAGAGAGATATAAAATTAAAACTTCCATAGAGAAAAAAAAATGGGGGCGGGGAGTCAAAGAAATTTTGAAAAAGAGTAGAGATCAGGACTAGAATTTGAAACCCATTTCCAGGCAGGCTGATGATGGGTTTTGTTCCTTGAGTTCCCCAAACTCAACATGCCCTTTGTCTTATCCCCATCGGACCCTACTCTTTGATAAGTAGCTTATGAAATAATGACTCTATCCAAGACACAGTTTGGTCAGTGCCATGGTTTGAATATGGCTTCAGTGTATCCTTCAAGGTTTATGTATTAGAAGTTTGGTCCCCAGTGTGGCAATGTTGAGAGGTGGGCCCCTGTGCAAGGTAATTAGATCAGGGGATTAATAAAGTTCTTACAGGACCCTGATTAGTTCCCAAGAGAGCAAATAAAAGAGCAAGCCTGGGCTTCGAATCTCTTCAGGTTCCTGTGTGTCATGTGACTCCTTTTGCACATGGTCTATCTACTTCCTCTGTCAAGCTGTGGTGCAGCCAAGGGGGCCCTCACCAGGGGCTGAACACATGGGGCTGCCTGATCTTGTACTTTCAGCCTCTAAAACCATGAGTTAAATAACCTCTTTTGTTTACAAATTTTTAGTCTCAGATATTCTGTAATAGTGACCCTGTGGTGAGCAGGCTTTGCTTTGCTCTGAGAAGCACCATGATTACAGAACAACAATTTTCAGGCTATGCCTAAACTTGAGTTACTCCATGTTGAGTTTAAGTGCTAAGGTGGAATGATTCCATACCTTGTTTGTACAAGTAAACAACCACTATCTGCCTGGCACAACCATGAGACACAAACTGATGAATAAATTAATCACAGCAATAAAAAAATGACCACCTTTGAACTTATGAAAATAATCAGAAGCATATATGGATGCATGGGCATATCAAACTCATATTTGGAGACCCATATGGGAAGAGCCCCCTCAAGAGTGTATATGGCAGCATCCTGATCCCATCACCTGGTCGGTCACTCATCATAAGCCTTGCCCAGGAAAATCGCCACAGTGACAGACCTCTGAATCTCTGTCTTTGAGATTTAACAAATGGCCATTTCTATTGCCTGTGATGATCATGCATGGCCCACTGCAAGCTGACATTTCAAGCTGATATTGTGAAACTGCTGCCCATCCGGACCTTGGCCTAGAATAAGTTCCTGTGTTTTGACAGCTCTGCACCCTGAACAAATTCTTTGGTTCTTAAACTTATCTAACTACCTCTAGTGACTCTTTGACTCTGCCTTCATATCTCTCTCTGCTTGGGTTCTTGGCTCAGCATCCTGTAGCCCTGTGGCTGCCTGAATCCTTTCTTACTCTTTCTGTGACCTTTTACATATCATTGTGTGAAGTATGATGTGTGATGTGAGTGTTGTGGATATTAGAAATTAAGATTAGAATAATAGAATTTGTATTTTCCTGGCTTATGACTATCAGGTGACTGTGACTATTTGGAGAACCACCACAAGTGGCAGAATTTATTGTTATTCATTGTGGAAAGAGACAAACGTGTTTGGTCTACGTTAGTGACACAGCTTGTTTACACAGACAGAAAATGGACTAACAGTTGACCACTGCTTCTTAAATCTACTATCTTGTTGGGCTTGTCATCTCTCTCACTTGAGAAAGTAACCTACACTTAACGCTGCCCCTGTGGTTCGTGGCTCAACCATAAGGAGTCCTGCAAGGAAGGCTTCATTCTCTCTCTTCTCCTTTGGCAATTGAGTTTCTATAGAGGCTCTTTAATAAGTATTTGAAATTTGAGGTTTCTCCACTGATAAAGCCAGTGGAGGAAATGCTTCAAAGCACAGAGCCTTATCCAGTGTCCGTCAGATCAAAAACACAAAGCCCTATCCTTTATGAAGTGAGGACTCAAGAATCCACTGTCCAGCTATTCTGACCATGACAAAAAAGTCTCTTCCAGGTCGGCTCTTTACCAGCTGTTTCCACCCCACCCAGGTTCCAGAGTCTCCACCTTCTTCATTCCATGAAGTATGAAAGAAATCCATTTGCTTGTTTAGTAGAGTTGGAGCCAACATTTTGTATTTTGCAAATAAAACTTAAACTACAAATTCAGAGTAGCCAGCAGATTTTCGGATGCAGTCCTTCTATCATTACCTAGCAAGACAGAGCCACTGCCATTTGGCAGCTTATATAGCACCTGGCTGCATTTCCTTCACCTCAATCAAACCTAGGGTGGAAGCATTATACTAAAGTTCTCTTGATGTTTAGCTCCATAGAGGTGTGGGATGCCTGTGAGTCTTGAATCTCTGTGTGATACCATCCCAGTTCCCCTTTCAGAAGCTCTCCTAGCATTTTCTCTGGCCTCTAGCCCTCAGAACATTTCCTGTAGCTCTGAGCTGCAGAGAACTTCCGTGCCCTATGTCACACTGATCCTGACCTCGGGAGAGAAAGACATTTCTGTTTCCTTGTGCTTGTCCAAAGGTCCCTCCCACGGCTGTCTCACATTAACTTTTTGATCTTCCTGACTTGCCTTTGACTCTCTCTCCTGGCTGACTTCTCAAACTCTGTTCCAGTCACTCACTGGCTCTTCCTTCCAGAAGAGCTTGTCTTTTCCTGCTCTTGATTTAAACAAATTGGTCTTGGCTTGCGAGTGGTCATGGGACACTGGAGGTGGTGCCAATTTTCCAAAAGCTTCCTTATATTACAAAGGCTCCTATTCTCTATGCCTCAAGCTGCCATTTCATCCAAACATTCTCACCTGTGCCTGGCAGCAGATGTGTTAGGTTAGGGATTCTCAAGCAGGAGAAGGAGGTCACTTTTGTCTCAAGAGAACATTTGGTAGGGTCTGGAGACATTTTCAGTTGTCAAAAGGATGAATTGTACTCTGGAATCAAACAGGAAGGCTGAAGGATGCTGTTAAACATCCTACCATGTATAGAAGAACCCCAGTGACAAAGGCTTATCTGGCTCATCATGTCAATAATGTTGATTTTGAAAAACCCTAGTCTTAAGAGAGAGGATCTCCTTCTAATTCTAAAAGTGAGTCTGCGTGATGTGTACATAGACCTTTTCCTTGCAGTGACTAGTTTAACAGTATGTTTCCCTGAAGACCAGTGAAACATGAGAAAGTTGCTGGGGAGGGACTTTGGAAAAATGCCCTCCCTCCTCAGTTGGCAGGTAGGGGTATGAGCCTAGACCCTTCTTCCCCAAACAGAATTGAGGGAATGACAGGGAAGTGGACCAAAGCCACTGGACTCCTTCAATCCTGAGCCCCATGGCTCTGCTCACCTTCCAGGAAAGGAACCTCAAATTGTTTTAGTGTGTTTGAGGCATTATTTTGTTGTGGTTACAGATTTTGTTCTTTGCAGTCAGGTAGATCTTAATGATGTAGCTTTATTATTTTTGGTCATTCATTTGTTTCTGCTTCTCCTCTGAAGGATGTCTGTACCTCTTAGCTAATTTTTAGAGCCTTCTTGATCTTGGACAATGATCTGGCTCAAATATCAACACTGCTTATTTATGCTTTATTGTTCAAGAAACTGGAACATGAATTCCTTTAATTATTATCACAATGAAAAACAAAAACAATGACACTTGTACAATAAAAAATGCCATCTATTCCCAATGAAATCCATCCAACTGGACTTAGTCTCAAGTTTGATTAGACCTAAACTAATAGCAAAACCTATCATTATAGGAAAAAGATAAGATTCAGAGGAAGATAAATTTACTGAAACATTTTATAAATAAAAGAGAAAACAGCACTTGGCATTTAGAGCTATGAGAGTAGATCTTCTTCTGCACAGTCTTTTATATTGGCAGTTGTTCATTAAAACAAAGTGCCTGCAAGGCTGGAAAAATAGACATGCTGACTTTAAGGAAGATGAAGATTAAAAAGAAAAGCAAGCCTTCCAGCAGAGGGAGAAATGGTCCTGCTGGGTGGGTGCAGGGCAAATTTGTATCTTTCTAAGATTCCTGTGGACTCATTAAGTGGGGCAGATATAGAACAAAACATCTACTATCTGTGACTTAATAGTTCGGTTCTCACTTCATCATCTCTTCTTTCAGATTCTTTCTCAGTACCAAATACTTTATCAGCACCGAGTAACTTATCCTGATTTAGGCTTTTCAAAAATGAATACTTTTAAACTTTTTAAACTTTTGATAAGATGATCAGGCAACTGAATTCCTTTGTTCAAATTCTTAGATTGGAGGAAAGGGCAGATAATGATGGTTCCATATTTAATCACTCTGGATTACCCCCAATTATCATATTCTTTATTATACTTGACTAATCTCCAACATTTTAGTTTTCTAGAAACCTAGTAAACAAACAAAAAAGCTTCTACCTTACTCTAGGAAATGTAAACTCTTTATTAGAGTTGACACAATAAATTCTTACTGTTGTTCCCAAATCAGTTTTGGGACAAGATAGATATGAACAATTATTTCTAGGAAAAGAAGAAATGCTTTTAAAAGATGAAGGCTGACAGAAGGTCTGTGAATACAAGTGACCCTCCAAGTTAAGGTTTTTAGTGTGAGCTCCATGTCTCAATAATTATCAGCTACAAAATCAGTTCTCACTGGCTCTGCTTCCGCAGAAAGACTGAAGATTAGACTATGTGGGATAGGAATCAAGGGAGGGTTTGTAAATTGCAAAAGGCAGAGAGTCTAACATAGCACAAAAAGGATGTTATCATGCTATTCAACATCATTCTGAATTAAAACTAGGGATTTTTTTTCTTACCATCATTGGAACCAAAACTTCCATCAATGGATTTTCTCTGAAACCTGCAAACAAGCACATATATGCTTCTAAGACAGTGAAAACTTCAGCATTTTACATTTCTTTGCCACGCAATCCATTGCAGATTTGTCTGATAGGATCTCTTTAAAATAGGTCTTTGGGGGCTGGGGTTATAGTTCAGTGGTAGAGTGCTTGCCTAGCATGTGTGAAGCACTGGGTTTGATTCTCAGTACCATGTATAAATAAAATAAAAGTACATTAACAATTAAAAAAATATTTTTTAAAAAATGGACCTTTGGATATAGGGAAATTGGAACCCTGATTCATCACCAATAGGAATGTAAAATGGTACTGTAACTTTGGAAAACAATTTCACATCTCTCGAGAAGTTAGAGTTACCATATGAACCAGCGATTCCATTCGGAGGTATATGCACCATTGATTTAATAGCTCAATAATTTATTATTTTTCAGATATAATTCACATATTGTAAAATTCACCCTATAAAGCACACCTATTCAATGAGTTTTAATATGCTCACAAAGTTGTACAACTATCACCATTATCTGATTGCAGAACATTCTCATCACCCCCAAAGAAAGCCTGTTCCAATCAGCAGTAACTCCTCCTTCCCCGCTTCCCAGTCCATGGCAACCACTAATATACTTTCTGTTTCTATAAATTTGCCTATTATGGACCTTTTGTATAAATGAAATCATACTGCATATGAACTATTTTGACTGCTTCTTTCACTTAGCATAATGTTTGCTAAGGCTTATCCATGTTGTAGCATGCATCAGTCAGTATTAATTCAGTCTTTTATGGCTGAATAATATTCATTATGTGTATATACTACTGTGGAGAGCAGTGGCTTTGACCATGGTCTTTGACTGCCTTGGAGCTATGGCTATGCTTTGTTCTGGGAACTTTCTGTGCAAAGGTGCAGGACAAGATTGCCCAGGAGCCATGATGAGCCCTGAGGGAGTTCTGTGCAAAGGCATGGAATTATACCAGTCTTGACCTTGAGTTCAGATACCAGCTGCCCAGGACAGGGTTATGAGCATAACAAGATAACCACAATATATCTTGCAAGTGCTGTGGTCTGCAAGCCTGCCTGATTTGCAGAAACTTTCCCACAAATAACCTTCTAATGGTAAAGCCTATATAAGAAATGTGCTGTGCTAGCTCTGGATCATTATTCCTCCCTCAGAGGTCAGTGTCCCACCTGGTTCCAGCTTTCTCTTTGTACATGTTTGTCTTTCTTTCTTTCTTTCTTTCTCTTTCTTTCTTTCTTTCTCTTTCTTTCTTTCTCTTTCTTTCTTTCTTTCTCTTTCTTTCTTTCTCTTTCTTTCTTTCTCTTTCTTTCTTTCTCTTTCTTTCTTTCTCTTTCTTTCTTTCTCTTTCTTTCTTTCTCTTTCTTTCTTTCTCTTTCTTTCTTTCTTTCTTTCTTTCTCTTTCTTTCTTTCTTTCTCTTTCTTTCTTTCTTTCTTTCTTTCTCTTTCTTTCTTTCTTTCTTTCTCTTTCTTTCTTTCTTTCTTTCTCTTTCTTTCTTTCTTTCTCTTTCTTTCTTTTTCTTTCTTTCTTTCTCCTTCCTTCTTTCTTTCTTTCTTTCTTTCTTTCTTTCTTTCTTTCTTTCTTTCTTTCTTTCTTTCTTTCTTTCTTTTTCTCTCTTTCTTCAATGCTGGGGATTGAACCCAGGGCCTTTTGCATGTGAGGCAAACACTCTACCAACTGAGCTATATCCCCAGCTCCCTTATATCTTTCTTAGTTCCCTATCACCTCTTGCCGATCTTTAGGGTTTAGATGTGTAAGTGGCAGCATACTACATTCCATTTATTTGTTTTCACTAAATGAATGTTTTTGTGGTTTCCACTTGCTAGCTAATGTGAATAACACTGCTACAAACATTTGTGTACACATTTTTCTGTGGATATGTTTTCAATTTGTTTGGGTGTTATACCTAGGAGTGAATAGCTGTGAAATAACTCTTGTGTTTAACTCTTTTCCCAAACTGTTTGCCATGAAGGCTATGTAGTAGAACTCTTTTGCATGGATGAGGGTTCCAATTTCTCTATATCCTTGCCAACTTTTCTTTTTCATTAAAAAATTTTATTATAGCCAGTCTTTTGGGTATGACATCTCTTTGTAGTTTTGATTTGCACTTCCCTAATGGAAAATGATGTTGTTGAGCATCTTTTTATGTAATTATTGGCCATTTGTATATCTTCCTTGGAGAAATACCAACTTAAATCCTTTAATGATTTTTTTCTCTATTATATTTTTACAATTGAGTTGTAGGAATTTTTTATATAGTCTAGATATTAGACTCTTAGCAGATATGTGGTTTGCAAATATTTTTTCCTATTCTGTAGGTTGTATTATCAATCCTTTGATAAATTTTTTAAGCATAAAAGTTCTCATTTTTATAAAGTTTAACTTATTTATTTTTTCTTATGTTACTTGTGCTTTTGTGGTCTAAGAGACTGTTGCCTAGTACCAGGCTACAAAAATTTACACCAATTTTTTTTTCTAGAACTTTTACAGTTTGGGCTCTTACATTTAGGTGCTTGATCCTCTTTGAGTTAATTTTGTATATGGTGTGAGGTAGGGGCACAATGTCATTCTTTTTCATGTGGATATCTGGTTGTCCTAGCACCATTTGTTGAAAACAATATTTTATCCAGTGAATTATCTTGGTACTCTTGTCAAAAATTGACCATAAATAAAAGAGTTTATTTTTGAACTCTCAATTTTATTCCATTGGTCTATATCTTTCTTTATGTAGGTCTCAGAGTCTTGGTTAATATAGCTTTAAAATAACTTTTGTTATCAGGAAGTATGAGCCCTCCAACTTTGTTCTTTTTTCCTAGATCATTTTGGCTACTTATATGAATTTTAGGATTCACTTGTCAATTTCTGTAAAAAAAAAAAAAAAGCCAGCTGGGGCTTTGATAAAGATCATATTGAGTCTGTAGATCAGTTTGGAAGGTATTGCAGTGTATATTGGCTTTCTACCACTCTGTAACTGATTATCACATATCTAGTGACTTAAAACAATAAAAATTGATTATCTTACAGTTCTGGATGTTGAGACAATAAAACATGTTTTATGTGGTAATCCAAGAAAATCTCCATAACTTTATTACATAGACATGTAAAGTAAGAGATTCACAGGAATTCACTGGAGATTAAGACATGGACATCTTTGGGGGCCATTTATTCTTTATACCACACCATCTCAACATTACAGTCTTTCAATCCATGAACACAGGATGTCTTTCCATTTACTTCATTTTCTTTCATTTCTTTCTACAATGTTTTATAGTTTTCAATGTACAGATCTTACACTTAATTTGTTAACTTTTTTCTTAAATTTTTATTATTTTTGGTGCTTTTGTAAATAGAATTATTTTCTTAATTGCATTTTTTGGTTGTTCATTGCTAGTATACAGAAATACAATTGATTTTTATATAGTAACCTGTACCTTGCAAACTTGTTGAACTCAGAGCTTCTTTTTTGAAATGAAAAAAAAAATGTTCTGAAGTTAGATCGTGGTGATGATTATGTAATTGTGAGTATACAAAAATATATGAATTGCAACTTTAAAGGGGTGAATTTTATAGTACACAATTTCATATCAATAAAGCTATTATTAAGCCAGATCTATCATTTGGGACTGTTTATAAAAAATTAGGATGTGAGTGGCTTTCTTCTCCCAAAATGAGCCTCCTTTTTGGATGTGAGGTTGGAAGGACTGGGGAGACTCTCTGGGATCCAGAAATACTCATGCACTTCCTGTTGAGAAGTATAGAGGTTGCACACCCTGATCCTAGTATGTTTGGTGGAATAACTTCCCCCTCAAATCTCTTTTGTTCTTAGGCCACACAAAACTCATCCCTGCCTCAGGGCCTTTACTCTTATTCTCTGCCTGGGCCACTTTCCTCAGATCCTTACATGATTGGCTCCTCTTCACTATTTAGTCCTTGGCCCTTAGAGGTCTTCCCTATTGACCAAATAAAATCTAAAGTGGTGTCTCAGTCCAGTCACTACCACACCACTGTCACTAGCTGGAATTATTTCTTTATTAATTGCTTACTTGTTTGTTTGTTTCTTTCCTCTCATGTAAGCTATAGTTGGGCAAGGATCTAGATTCTTTTGTTCTGTTACATCTAGCCTGGAATATAAGAGATGCTAATTACATATGTTTGATTGAACAAAGTATATCACTAAGAAAAATAGTTACAATTTGGCCTGACTGTTCTAGCTGGCAAAGGAGGCTTTGGTGAAATTGCTTTTTAATAATTGTAGTGATATCAACTGGCAAGCATAGAAGATGATGTGTTTGTATTAACGGGCTTTATTCCACATTTGCACTAGCTTTTGGAACTGATAAGATTCTTTGTTAGAGTAAAATGATTTACAAAGCTAGCGGGAGGCAGGCAGTATCCAGTGAACAAATCAAAACATGGCAAATGAGAGCTAGTCTAGTTTGATGGCAAAAGTGGCTGTTTTTTCTCAATCAAAAGGTAGTGTCTACATCTTCATTTCTGGAATATGGGCTGGCTTCATGACTTATTCCCCTTCCAGTGGAATGAGGAGGAAGTACTTCTGAACCAACATGTTAAGGAGGTACTGCACACTTCTGCTATCTCTCTTTGAGATAATAATCCCAGGCTAGCTTTCTGGGTGATGAGAGACCAAGAGCAGTTGAGGACAGTCTATAAGAACCAGATCCTAGCTGAACTTCCAGTGAATCACACTTTATGACTGCATCCCGCTGAGATCTCTGAACCCAGGCCAGAATAGCAGAGCCATCCAACTGACCCATGGATTTAAGAGCAAATCCATTGCTATATGCTGCTAGAATTTTGTGGTTGTTTTTAAAGCAGTATTATTGTAGAAATGGATAACTAATAAAGAATCAAAGGGAAGGATGAGGACTCAAGATTAGGTGGTTTGGACTCAACGTCTGGCAGGGGTGGTTGTGAAGAACAAGTAAGAGAACACACATGCAGTGCTTGGCCTTAAGCCTGAACATTCTTTATAGAATGCTGAATGGATTGGGGCTGGAAGATGGACAGCAAATGGTGCTTACGTGCCAATACAGCATAAAGGTACTATAATCTTAGCTCCCTGAGGGCAGGGCTCTGTCTCTTGTCAATATTTCTCATCATGATCTCATAGCACAAATTCTATTTGTACTAATACATACTAAAGTTTAGGGGACCCATCAAGTAGATGTCATTATGCTGAGAAAACTGGTTTCAAATGGTTTTGCAGAAAACTTTGTTTCACTTAGTTCAGTGAAGGAAGAGATCTCCCATTAGCATTTCCCCCAGTCTATTCCTCTGTTTAGAATGCCACATGGTTTTTATGTCTCCAGATTTCTATTTTCAGTTTGTCTATCTTTAGAAAGAATATATGCTTGTGCATTTGACTGTAGCAAAATAATTTGCAGCTAGAAGTTTCAACAGAGCCTTAAACTACAAGTTTCAAAATCTGTGCTCACTTCAGTTGGTTGAATAATTTAGAGAGATTTCTAATCGGCTATTTACTTAATTTTTTTTGTCTCTGTGTTGATTATACATGCTAGCTAAGACTAAATCCTATTTTTTAAAATCAGAAGTGGAGATAGTCTAAGAGAGGCAGAAGAGAGCTCCAGAACATTGGAGCTCATCTGAAGCAAAATTGGAAACTTGGGGACCATTATAAAATTGCATCCTTGCTGGGGTGCCTAGGCTTTGGGTAAGGTCTCCCTCACCAGGACTGTCTTCCTTCACATGCCCTGACCACTCCAGACCCAACTTGATCAGTCTGCCTAAGATATCAGGAGAGGAACCAGCCTGCCTGAGTTCAAAACCTAGCTCTTTCATTTACTGGCTGTGAATTTTTGGTCAAATTGCTTAATCTCTCTGTGCCTCAATTTCCTTAACTGTTACATGGTGATAATAGTGGTAAATGCTGTTGGAGGCATGAGATGAGAAAAACTACTTAGCGGGCTCAGCACACTTCTTGGCACAGAACAGGTACTTGTTAAATGTTAGTGACTCTGATCTGGTAAATTAATATAGCTGATGATCAGTTAATATACATACTTTCCAGGTATAAAAATTGCCCTACCCTGAGGTTTTTGTTTTTAACTTTTTATTTGAAAATAATTTTAAGAATAGAATATAAAACATCCATATCCCCATTACCTACATTCACTTATTATTAGCTTATTACTCCATTTGCTTCTATTGTTCTTTCTCTCTATGTGTATCTAGCTATCTATGTATTTCATGTGTCTATCTGAATTTTCTTTCTGTACCATTTGACAAATTGCATATGTTGTAGAGTTTTATCCTTAAATATTTCCAAAGAGTAAAGGTATTATCTTACATAACCATTATACAAGTATCAAAATTTCTAGTACAAGATCCAATCTGAGATCAGGTATTATCTTTAGGTGTCAGATGTTTTTACTCACCTTTGATATGAAACAATTCCATATATCCTTTGTCTTCTTTAAAAAAATTTTTTGTAGTTGTAGATGGATAGAATGCCTTTATTTTATTTGTATATGGTGCTAAGGATTGAACCCAGTGCCTCACACATGCTAGGCAAGTGCTCTGCCACTGAGCTATAGCCTCAGCTCTATCCTTTGTCTTCTATGAACATTTTGTGTCTAGTCTTTCCACATGATTAAATTCAACATATGGCTTTCTAAAACACCACCTATGTGATGTCATCTTTTTCGGGTGTCATGTTCAGAGGACCACCCTCTCCTTGATGATATTAATTCTAATCAATGTGTTTGATTAATTCTGTATAGTTCTTATCTTTTCCCCTTACAACTAGAAAGCAATTAGTGAGAATATCTGTTAAGGTCACACAAATATCTTGATTCTCATAGGATTTCCCCTCTAAATTTAGCATCCATTGAAAATGTCTAACCTGATCTAGTCTGTACTATGATGTTTCCAAAATGATAATTTTTCAATTCCAGGATCCCCTTCCTATCTACCAGTCAGCTCTTGGTCTTCTGCTGTAGGCAAAAGCCCTTCCTTTTACTGTATTTGCTAGAGGCATCTTTCCCTAATGGGTATCTGTTTTAGTGAAGTTGTTGAATTCATTGGATATATATCTGCAGATATTTAAGTCTTTCCTTTATTTATGATATATGGGCTCATGGCTTTCCATTTTTCCCCTAATGGTTTGTAATTCATTGTTTTCAATTATTTTGGTGCTTAAATTCTCCCAGATTTGGCTAGTAGTGGTACCAGGGTTTTTGAAGGCAGTATCTCAATTCAAAAGCTTCCTAAAGATCAGAAGGGACTTGGTTGAGTCAAAGATAGTTTTCAATCATTGAGACAGTTGTATCATTGAGATAGCAGAGAGATTTTCCTATAGACGGATTCATCTTGCTCAACAGTGTTAAAACTCCATGCTGGCTTTGTTTTCTTGACATATTCAAGGGAAGAGAGAATATTTGTTTATTGTAAACCTCCTGCCATTCTTTAGTAGTTGTTTCCCAGAAAGCACAACAAAGAATGGAATTCTCAAGACTCAGTCCTGCTGAGAGTGGAAGAAAGATTGGCTTTTTTAAATGAGGGGCTCCAAATTCTTGGGAAGGGAAATTTCTTTGGCTAAATTATGGCACCATTAACTCCCTTCTTTTTCTCCAAAGGAACATTTTACTGGAAAATTGATACTATAATAGTAGAAAAGCACCTGGTAATGTGGTGGCATCAGAACATATTACTCTTGCTACTTATGGTACCTCAAGATTTATTTTAGGTATAAAATTTACTTTTTAAATTTTATTTTCTATTTTTATTATTAGTTGTTCAAAACATTACATAGCTCTTGACATATCAAAAATTTACTTTTTGATAGAATGTTTAAAGCGGTTTCATGTTAGTTCCATGTTAGGGACAACTGATCATTTCCTACAGTCTATAGGATTTCAGTTTAAAAAAAACAAGCTGCCTTTCGGTTGAGTTTTCATTATGAAAATAGCCAACACCGTATCAGCACTAACCATGTGCATGACCCTGACATGAACTCTGCTAGTTACACTATTCTATGAGGTAAATTATTATCTCATTTTACATGAGAAACCTGAGGCCCAGGACGTTAAGCAGCCTACCCAAGGTCACAGTCAGTGGCTGAGGTAGCTTGTCAATATGGCTCTAAAATCTCTGCTGTCATTACATGGAGACAGGCAAAGGCATGAACAGTCCTTGAAACTTTGGACCTACCTCACGTAATGAACAAACACCATGAGCAGGCATCCCACGTAGAAGGAAAAGAAGATGAAGACACTGAAAAGACTGGCTTTCACGTAAACAGATTCTGAGAGGAGAAGAAATGACGTTGGTCAGGTTGTCCTCAGGAGGAGGAGGACAACGTCTGGGACAGGACAGCTTAATGGGCCCACCTCCATTATACCCCTTCTTAAGTCCCAAGAAGTTTTCATTCAGAGCAGCAAAGGTGCGGGAGGTCATCCACACACCACCCCTTCTTATTATCCTCAGGCAGCTGGCTTCCTCAAGGAAGACTTGGGAAGGACTGCTGTATTCAGCTCTAGAACCGGGTTCCCTTTCTAATGAGGTGTCCTGATTCCCTCTTCTATCTCTAAGGCAAATGGACTTTAGTTTTTCTGTGATGATCTTCTCTGGGAGGATGACCGTGTCGAACCATGTTTGAGAAATGTCCTGACACAGGAATCTCCCCACCACATCCCAGAGTCAACACTGACCTTTAATGGAAGGAACGATGGTCACTTTAAGTTTCTTTGTTCGTTGTAGATTCCAAGTCTGGTTCTCATTTTCTGATAAAAACAAAACAAAGGCCAAACCAAACCAACAAAAATAAAAATGAAAGACCGAAAACAACAACAAAAACAAAGCAGAAGGTGCCATGGATTAGATATGCAATTCTTGTCCTCTCTTCTGAGTAGTTGTACAAAAATGTCCAGAATTAACTCTGGCTGCTGAATTTCATTTTAACAAGAAGAGGAGGAAAATCTAACTTTCAAATCTTCAAACTATCTAATATTCCTTTTGGTTAAAAGTCTCAATTTGGCCTTTGCCTGAGCACATTTTAGTTGCACCAACTGATGCAAAAGAGACTTCAGTGTCCTTCCTTTGGTGAAGAAGGATTTGGTCCTTCTCTTTATGTCTACAGAGATCTGAAGAAAACAGTTGTAAAAAACAGAAAGCTATGTCTTCCTTTAGTTTGCATTTTTCTTCTGGCCAGTAAAAAGTTGTTTTTTCCTTGAGCAGCTTATAGTTTATTAAGGAACACTGACACTGGTAAAACTCCACAGCTATGTAATTAAGAGATTAAAGAGCACGCTAGCAGAAATTTCACCCAAACACTGAAGGAACCATGTTATACTCAACAGTAAATACTCTCTATGTTGTCCATAAATTGTTCTTCAGCAGGGGATGGGAGGTCTATATTGTCAATTCCATTCCCAAGGTAGAACTGGGTAGTTACCCATAACTCTTTGTACTATGCCTGAGAGCTCACATAACCCCTTATCTTTGGGATAAAGCCGTGATACTCAGCTTTCTTACTATCTTATGTGGTATAACTTTGGCAACCTGAATAGTAAACTCTAAATTTTTCTTGTAATGTCTTTATAGAAATGATTACTACTGATAAATATAAGGGTTCTATCTTAGGAAACTCAGGAAATAGACCTTGACCCACTGTGTAATATCTTTACTTCACAATTGCAAATATTTGCTGAGTAAAGGGCCAACTGAGCGAGTTTACTTACATGGCCTGAGGGAGTATAAGACTTTAAAATGTTAGGATGTACTCAATGATATTTTGCAGCATCAATAATACCTTTAGTCTGTTATTTTCTTCCTCAAGTGTCTCTCAGACTGCCCTGCCAAATCACCGCTGATGGACCCATAATGGGAACTAGAGATAAACTTGTGGCTACCTTTCATTCCCTTCCAGGTATTTCTCACTATCTCTTACCCTGGATGAAGAATGATCCTCCACACGCGTAATCTTCAGGTTTTATCACAAACACCACGAAGAACTGCTCATCTGGAAAATCCTTCTTCTGTGTAAGACAAAACAACCTTATGATAGGCCCATAAGGAAGACAGCGAGAAGAAGGGAGAAAGTCCATGGGGGTAGGGACACAAAGAAAGAGAAAAGTAGAGTTCACCCCAGCCCTTTACGCACTTGGAAAGGACTCTCACATAACTGTAATTGATTCCAGATTATCTACAATAAGATAATTATTGCATCAAAGAAATTAAACAGATATGCTACTATGGTTTGAGTCTACTTTGTGCCCACATGAGTGTGTAGAACTATGATAGGCACCATACAAATAATGTCAATAACCTACACTTAATAATTAATATCTTCACATTAAGTTTTTGTTTTAAAATCTAATGATAAATGACTTTTCTAAACATCATACACTCAGCAGTTAAATAAATAATTCAGGTGAGGGAAGTAAAGGACCCAAGGTGGGAGTTATTATAGTCTTGATTTTGACTGTCTTTGTGCTTCTCTGTGTCCCAGTTTTCTCATCCATGAATGTACTATCGTTGATAAGATAACCTTTAAGGTATATTAGAGTTCTATAACCCTGAATTATCATTATCATTTATTTATTTATTTTTAATTTTTTTATTAGCTACACATAACATTACAATGATCTTGGCCTGAATTATTTTTTATCATCCTCAAATTTCTGGTATTATGTTTTTCCCACTGAGAAAATGGTCTAAGGCTGAAGTGGGGGCTCCAAAAGAAGTTTATTAACAATTACATCTAAGGCAGACATGATCTTATATGTCTTGCCCTTCATTAACGAAGTATCCTGGGTGACGTAAAATCTGAAGTTCCCTATTATGGTTACTTTTCTGTCATTTTTGTTTATTTTGGACCATGTGATGCTGAGATGCTAAGGAAGAAATACTAACAACAAGAGAAGATATTTGGGATATCAAATTTGAGACCCTCAAAAATTAAAGTTAGACTGATAGAATTTGTGAGGCCTGATGCCTCTTCATTCTATGCCTATTATTCAAGAAACAATATCACCATTCCCTAGAGAATAGGTCAAGTCACGGGTTCTTTAAGTCAGTACCACTCCAAGGGCAAGGACAGAATCTGTTTGAAAATATGCTGCTATGATGTATGTACCTTTTTACATGAAAATAATAATTTAGTTACAAATACCAAAGGAGTAAACTGCTGCACACAACAATTCATATTGCTTTGAATCTGTCATTTTGTCCAGTTGAAGTCATATTTTGCTGTTACTGGTACAGACTGTAGAATATATTTAATTGCTGTAAGTGGATCTGATAAACTTTATTGTAAATTGACAGCTTCCAATGAGTAGAACTCTTTTATCCTTATTTCTCTAGGCAATCTGTCAGTTATGTGTCCTACTGCACCATGGGTTCCCAAGAATCCCCATGGATGGGGAGAAATCCCTACTTAGAAGAATAGCATCATTTGTGATCACTCAGCTTTGGTTTTACCAATAACAATCTTAGTTTTAAACCAGTCAGAGAGGAAAGAGATCCAAGGTACACAGGGGATAGCCATCTCTTTTGAACGCTAGTTCAGTAGGTAAACTGACTACTGATTAAGCATTGTCGTGACAACAGTGGACACAGAAGCAACGTCTCACCTGTAGTGTGATGGCAGCTTTCTTGGTCATGGACTGATAGACACCATTAAATTCCACATTGTGGTCAAGATCATACACTGGGCACTACAAAATGCATAAAGATTAAAATGAAAGAATCATTAATGTTACATAATGTCATGTCACACGTAGAACTTGTCCAGGCGTTTCCACCTGGACCACAGATCAGGGGAGTCCTTACTAAACCAGAAACCATGAAAGGTTTCTCCCCAGCACAGTTATGAAAAAGCCCGCCTAATATCTGGTGTCTTGGCCTTTCAAGTTAAAGTCACTTTACACTCAAGATAACTATGAGAAGATTGTCTTAAAGTATATAACACAGTCCCTATTTCTTTTTGTTAACACCTGGTAACATTGAATGTTACAATAAAAATTTTAAAACAGAACAAATGGTAGGTTTCTATTCTACTTTTTTTGTGGAACCCACAACTTGGTCTTCCTTGTTCTTTGTCAAGATCCATATTACCTCTTCCCTTCCTCTCTCCTTCCCTCTCTTCCACCCTTCTTTCTTTCTTTCTTTCTTTTTCTTTTTTTTTTGGTGAGAAGCCAACTATTCTTTGTCTTTTATTTCTCTAAATAAATGTCTGCAAACATGAACATGCACTTAGGTGCATAAGATACTTTTCTTATTATTTATCAATTTGGGGGAGACACATAGTGTAAAAGGATGCTGTTGTCCTTGCTCTTCCCTTTCATTTATTCTAGATAATACAATACTACCTATTAGAAGGACTCACCATGATGTTCTGGACTGAGACAACAGAACATGGATAAGCCATTTCCGATACCACTTTAATGATAACTGAGTCCACATCTTTGGGAAATTTGTATAGAAAATACTGAGAAAAAGAAAAGGAAAGACATGATTTGTTAATATTAGGAAATACTTACAGTGATGGACTCAAACCATTTTCACACGAATAGGACTATATTCTCTACTATCAAGTACAAAGTTCAGATGCAAATCTCAATGAATTGTTATTATTTCAGACAGCACTCATCTCATGCATATTGAGCAACTGACAGTTCTGCCAGATGTTAGAAAGATTTAGCAGGAAATATGACAAAGTCACCATTCACCCAAAGATGCCATTTCATTTTATGGTGTGACCATTTCTTTTCAAATAAATTGTGCATTTCCTACTTAAGAAGTACCCCCGCCCCCCCCACACACAAACCCTTAGAATTATAAATATGCGGATATAACATGAGGCAAGATTTATTTCTGTGTGGCCAATGTGAAATATGAAGCCTCACCTTGAAAAGCAGGTAAGCCTGTTCTTCAAGCATTTTGACCACTTTCTCATAGGCAAGAATTAGTGCTACACCAGTCTTTCCCTTAGACCTTCCACCAAAGAATCTAAGAAGACATTTAGATTCCAAGATGAGATCCTATATCTAGCTCCTAAAATATGTTCACAGTCTTTGGCAAACTCAGGCATATTTAAAAGACACTTGCCAAAAAAAAAAATCATCAGAATCAAAACATTTAAAAAAATCATCAGAAGTAGGAAACATTTCTAATAGAAAGAAGTTATACTATTTACATATACAGATTATGAGTCCACTGGGAATACCCAATGGACTCATAATCCATAAGTATTGACTCTTAAGTTTTAAACATGTCACTAATGATGAAGAAAGGGAGAATCTGCTCAATAATGGTAAGCTTGGGAAGTCAATGAGAAACTATGTCAAGCTTCTGATTAAGATTTTGAGGAAAATAACGCAAATGAGCCCCACATCCTAGGACTCTAATAAACCCATCACTTTAAAAGACAAGCAAAACATAATACAATTTATATTTCAATATCATTTTTTTTACTAATATTGTTTTGAGAACCAGGGCAATAAAAATGGAATGTTTTTCAATAATCCAAAAGTTTCTGATGGGGAAAAAATCATATTAAGATAAAGAAATGTTAATAATGCTGGTTTTTGAAGTTTATTCATATCTTGTAACAGTCAGTGATACCTCCAAGAACTCTCTTCATTTTTGAGTTTGATTCAAATACATATAATATAGGGCTCTTTAAAAGGTAGAGAGTCTGGAATTCCCAAAAGGAATTTCTGGTACTCAGGGGATGGCACTTTGTAATTCAAGAGGATTATTATGATTACTATTGGCAATGTTGAGCATCATATATATATTTCTCATGATGATTATTGAATTTGTGCAAGCAGTTGCTACTTATGGACACCTTATTGATATGCTCAAGTATTATCAATCTCATTTTCTCTAAGTTACCATAAATCCCAAACAAATGTTTTTGACCCCTGCCCTAAAAATCTACTTCAACTAGAGTAAGCAAAGGACAAGTAGGCACAGCAATGGCTGGAATTTAGGCTAAAAATCACCATGTAGGCCCTGACTAGCCACCCAGTTTCTGTAACCAGTCAGTTCAGCAACCTGCTTCTACTTTATAGGAGGAGAAGCAGTGATTGACAGAGGCTGTCTGGGAATGTACAGCTACATTCACTTTAGATGAGTTTACAACATTAGAAAATCTTTTCTGTAAACAAAGAGGATAATAAAATACAGGTCAAATGGAAATAGTTAAGAGTAAAGTAAGACTTTTATAGGTATCAAAGACTTTTCATGTTCTGTTTTATTAGTTTGTTCTAAGTATTTGTAATTCTAGTGTGGGGTTTATATACAAAGTATTTAGATTTTGACATTTACATATTTTTAAAAATAAAAAGGAGTCAAATATATAATTGTCACTGATTGTCGGACTACAAGCTCTTCTATTAGATTGTGTATACAATATTCATGGATCATATTTATCATAGTCTGTGCATACTTCACTCTTCCTGTAGTTAGTGAAAGTTGTTCTGTCTTTTTCTAGGTATCTCTCATTGTACCTAGCAATACTGCTTTTTTTTTTTTTTTTAATTAATGGTCAATAAATGTTGAAGGCAACCGATTATGGTCTATGGCCCTCTCCTGCCACAGGGTGGCAGCATATATGCACAACAGAGACTTTCACTGAAAGGGGCAATTTAACTTTTTTTTTTTTTTTTTTTTTTCTGGTACTGGGGATTGAACCCAGGGCCTTGCTTATGGTGGGCAAGCACTTAACCCCTGAGCTATAGCCCAAGATCTTTTAAAGATTTTTTTTTTTTTTTTTTGAGACAGGGTCCTGTCCAGGCTAGCCTTCAACTTATGATCATCATGCCTCAGTCTCTGCAGTAGTCAGGGTCACATGGATGTGCCACCATGCTAATTTTAATTTTTAAAAGATGTGTAGGAGTCAGTTCATACAGACTTGGGAAAGCTCATTGCATGCATCTCTTCCCAACTCTATGATTTTGAAATCAGCCATGATAGAGGTATTTACACCGCAGGAATGGGCAGATGCCATAAAATAAATGAAGGCATTTTCTCTGAGAAAAGTTGCTCAATATTTACCAGCACACCAGTGACTGTAATAGGTTTACAACAGTTCAAAAATATTTTAATATCAGCTTTACTATATCCAAAGCAAAAGAATTTAGGACCAAAATTCTATTAAGGCCTGCAGAAAATTTATAATAAATACTAAGACAATAAATAAACTTGTTTTAAATTTGCTATTTATACTTTTTAGAAACTATAAAAAAGTTAAAAAAAATTAGCTAGAAATGTTACCAAAAACAGCCTGAAATAATTAAAATTTTCATGTATTTATTCTGTTTGTGATTATGACTTCATAAGGAACACCCAAAATAATTAATTCTCATGTTACATTTTTGTCAGCATTCCTGCTCTTTTTTTTATGCCAGGAGAAACTTACATATTCTAGCAATAACACTGTAGAAATTAAAATCTGGCCTATTTTTGTCGTACTTTCAAGTTAATTATTGGTGTATCTGTTTGGTGTGTGAGCCTTCCACTTTCTGTTCCTCCCCATCCCAAGTATTACATCCACAGTGATAGAATTTGTATCTCTCTCTTCTTTATCCTGTGCTCCCAGTACCTGGTGCAATCTCCATTGTACTTGGGACATAGTAAACATACAATCTGCTCAATGAAAATTAAACCAAGGCACGCCAGGAAACAAATATCATGTCTTTCATTTCACACCAACTAAGGGGATAAAATAAATGTTGTGGTGCTGGGATTGTGGCTCAGCGGTAGAGTGCTCGCCTAGCATGTGTAAGACCCTAGGTTCGATCCTCAGCATCACATAAATAAATAAATAAATAAAATAAAGATATTGTGTCCAATTACAACTAAAAAATAAATATTAAAAAATTTAAATGTTGTGTCCCAAATCCCAGTGACAGGAGGAACAATCTAGAATGCAAATACATCTCAAATTGTGAAAGGTCAAGGGCCACACTGAACGCAGACTCTGTGTTACCATGGTTTCTGAGGGTAATACCAATAGGTGGGCTCTTAATAACTCTTGGGGCCCTCACTTACCTGAGGTTGGGAAGGGCTGGCAGTGAAGTGAAAGGCAACGTTTGTCCTGAGAAATGTAAGTGGGAGAAGGGAAAGAGGGAAAAGTGAGAAAAAAGCATGAGTTAGCATGCATAAATCATTTATTTAAAAAGAAAGTCATCTTAACCTAGACTGAAGGAGGGCCTTACACTTTGTGAAGGGAGTTTATCCCCTCAAACTGATAACTAAATGGGGAGTTGGTGGTTTCAACTCTTAAGAATGATCAAATTAGAGAAGATGATTTTTATATCTTTAAATAACCACGAAGATCTACCTATATAAGTAAGTGCTTTGGTTGCTTTTAAGGACATTTTTGCCTTTGGACTTATATTTTTACAATCAAGTACAGAGTTTAGGTATTAGAAGTGAGTTGAAAGAAAAGAAATGAAGACTTGGGGATAAAGTAAGGTAATTACACTTTGAATAATGTAGGTATCATTTTAAAATAATTTTGATAGATACATGGCAGAAGATAATTGAAAAAGAAAACGTGACGAATAGGTAATCACTCTAGCATGGTTGCTGGTGATAAGCACAGCTCTTTTTCTCTCCTGTTGCCTGACACACCTGCTCAAAATTCACCAAGATTTTGTCCTTCTTGGGTTAGGCATTGCCTTCTAAGGCCCAACTTTAAAATGTAAATACTGCCCAAAGAATATATTGGAAGCTATTTTCTCTCCAAATGGAACTTTACTGCAAATCATTTTATTAGATATTTATGACAGCAATGATCCAGGCACTCAGGAATGGAGAACTCAAGGAGTATGGAAGATGCATGCTTTGAAGGCTGCCTGGAGGGAACATCTGAGAAACAGTTCAAGAGGCCGGAAAACACAAAGGACACATTGGTTCTTCTCTACACCTTGTGAGAGTTGCTCTTGGGCTGTTTTGCTTTTTCTGGCTCCTGCTTCATTGTTAGCCTTGTAGATCTTACATACAAGTCTACTGTTCTTGAAATTCTCCAAGCTGCTGAAACACCTCTTCTAGGGATGTCATACCCTAAACCTGTCTAATGTACACCCCTCTCTGCTTTTTTTGGGAATCTGAACCGGAATTTTTGGAATCTGTTACCAACCTCATCTCCTGGAGCTCTGTGAAGACTCTTTCTTCCCACTCGTAATTTTCCTCTTTTAAAAATTAAATATCTTTTAAACTTGGAGCTTCCTTTATAAGGGGCATGTCAAGACATTTAAGCAAGATATGTATAATTTGAGGTTTTATATAGAAGCATAAGACTTGAACACTATTTAAATAAAGACATGGCCACAATTTAGGCTTTTATTGAACTGGGCTCAGAATTTAGCTCACAACAATGGACGAAATTTTTATATATTCCCTTTCAACAGAAATCGTCATCCATGTAGAAGATTGGTTCTGCTAAAGCACTGTTGAAAACTCCTGGCCTTAAGTCACCTAAAGGAGCCCAAGTCCATGTGAAACCCCGTTGTGAGTCTCTACTAAGGATCCACAACCTGAGTCAGGATCTGTGGTTTTGTGTGTGGCCTGAGAGTCATCTGCTGTCATCAGGGCAACAAGGGCACTCAGCTCACTTTGTTGACAGGTCAGAATAGGAAGAGGACACTGATTTTCTTGGTTAGCAACAGACAGCATGAGATTTCCTGAAACAATTGTGTACTTAGGGCAGAAATTTGATTTTCATCTACCTCTTCATTTGAATTCCATTATAACAGAATTTATGGACATCAATATGCACTTTGTTTTTTTCTTGTTCGTTATGTTTTATTTGCTAGTAGTATAATGCTTGAAAACTTTGAAAGTATATCATCATCATCAACATCATCATCACCATTATTATTATTATTATTATTTTTTTTTTAAAGAGAGAGTGAGAGAGGAGAGAGAGAGAGAGAGAGAGAGAGAGAGAGAGAGAGAGAGAGAGAGAGAGAGAGAATTTTTTTAAATATTTATTTTTTAGTTCTCGGCGGACACAACATCTTTGTTGGTATGTGGTGCTGAGGATCGAACCCGGGCCGCACGCATGCCAGGCGAGCGCGCTACCGCCTGAGCCACATCCCCAGCCCAACCACCATTATTATTATTATTTTTGATACTGGAAATGGAACCCAGGGGTGCTTTACCACAAGCTACATCCCCAGCCCTTTTTAGTTTTTATTTTGACACAGGGTCTCACTAAATTTCTGAGACTGTCCTTGAACTTGTGATCCTTGTCTCAGTCTCCCAAATGTCTGGGCTTACAGGCATGTGCCACCATTCCTGGCTGAAAGTACAGTATTGAATTTAAGACTATTACATTTAACTCTTTTCTTTCTCTTGGAGTCAACAGTATTTGCATAATAAATGTTGTTTGTTGGGGATGAAATATTGTTTCTTCTTGTGTGGTTCCTAACAGAGGTGGAGATAGTTTTATCAAGGGTCATTAACCATAAGAGTAAAGCTAATAGAAATTCATATGTACTTTTAGTTTTAGAGAAAAAAGTATCAAATTTTCAACTTGTTTGTTGTAAAAATCAAGAACAGGAAACAATACTTATTCAACAAATACAAGAGATGAAAGTGCAATTTTGTTTCTTTGTTTTGCAATTTCAAGGAAGGACAGAGGGAAAAGAAACAGATGGAATCAAGGGCAGGTGCAGATGAAGGAGAGGGGGTAAAGAAGAGGCAGACAGGAAACCATGGGGACAGAGAAAGAAACAAGAAATCATTTAAAATTTTTTTTTAGTGTGTGTGTGTTTCTGGGGATTGAACAGGGATTTATGCATGTAAGGCAAACACTCTACCAACTGAGCTATATCCCCAGCCCTTTTGTGTATATTTTTTGGGGCAGGAGTACAGGGGATTGAACTCAGGGGGCACTCAACCACTGAGCCCACATCCCCAGCCCTATTTTGTATTTTATTTAGAGACAGGGTCTCACTGAGTTGCTTAATGCCTCACCACTGCTGAGGCTGGTTTTGAACTCTCAATCCTCCTGTCTCAGCCTCCCGTGCTGCTGGGATATAGGCGTATGCCATTGTGCCTGGTGAAACAAGAAATCTTTACAGGAGGATAATAAAATAGATGAAAAAGGAAAGAGGATTGGGAAGAAAGGGTAAGTGGAAGGAGAGGAAGGCACAAAAGTTCAGTAGTTTTTTTTTTTAATTGCATATTTTAAATACATGACAGCCGGAAAAAAGTTCAGTAGTTTTTGAGGTGAGTCCCAGAGAGGTCTCTCAGAATCACAGCATCATACTCATCAGCAAGCCCCTGACACAGAGAGCCATGGGTGTTCCAAACCTTTATTTGTTGAAGGAAATGATGCTGTATTATTGCCTTGGACTATGGACTTCGTTCCCTATAATCTTCCAACTGACATCTGTACAGGGTTCCCGTCACTGCCCAAACCTTTCTCCAGCCCTTCTGTCATTTCCAACCCTGTCCTTCATCCCTCTGGTTTAAGTATGAACTCTGTGCTTATATGCTAAATTCTATCCTTTCTATCCTTCTCCGGGACTTGGCTTTTACAAACCAACTTTTCTGTGAATTTAATCTGCCTTTCAACCCCTTGGTTATAAATACATCCCAGTCTTGACCATTTTCAAAATAAATAACAAACCACCCCAACATTATTCTACCTTTATCCCTGTTTCTCCCTTCTTTAATGTAATCCTATACCCTTCCTTTTCTTCACAAGCCAGCTTATTTATTTAAAGAGTTTCTACTCTCATTCATTTTTCCCTTTGCCTGCTCTTGTCATGGTTCCTTTCCCATCACCCCCTTGAAACTGCCTGTGCTGATGGGAACAGTCCCCTCTTGTTTCAGTCCATTTGGGCAGCTGTAACAAAATACCATAAACTGGGTGCTTACGTTTTTGTTTGTTTGCTTGCTTTCTTGGCTAGGTGTGGAACCCAGGCCTCATGCATGCTAGGCAAGTGCTCTATTACACTGAGCTACACCCATCATCAATCAATGGAGTACTTACAAAGGTTAGAAATTTATTCCTCACAGTTTTGGAAGTTGGGAAGTCCAAGATCAAGATGCCTGCAGACTTGGTGTCTGAAGAGGGCCTGCCTCTTTATTGATGGTACTGTTTCACTGCATCCTCATGTGGTAGAAAAATGTGAAGAGTCTCTTCTACAAGAATGCTGATCCCATTCATGAGGGCCCCACCCTCAAAACCTTTTCACTTCCCCAAGGTCCTACCTCCTAGTACCATCCCCTTGGTGGTTAGGATTTGAATATATCAATTTGGGGGAACACAAACCTTCAGACCATAGCACCTTCTAACAACTAAATCTAGTGACTTAACCCTCAACTATCTTTATCTCTCCATGAATCTGATATTGACAATCACTTTCTCTTTTTCTTTCCTTTCCACATTTTTTAATTGGTGCAATAGAGTTGTACATAGTGATGGAATTGTTGTTGCATATTTGTACATGAACACAAAATAACAATATAATTTGGCCAATATCACTCCCCAGAACTCCCCCCCTTCCCCCCACTTCTTCATCCATTTCTTCTACTGATCTCCCTTTGATTTTTAGGAAAAAATCTGCCCCCAACTTTGTTTTCCTTTTTCCTCTCTCGCTTCCTTATATGAGAAAACCATATGACTCTTAATCTCTAAGTTTTGCTTAACATGATGGTCTCTAGTTCCACTTATTTTCCTGCAAATGCCATAATTATATTTTTCTTTGTGGCTGAATAAATCTCTGTTGTGTGTGTGTGTGTGTGTGTGTGTGTGTGTGTGTATCCAACATTATCCATTCATCTGATGATGGGCACCTGGGTTGGTTCCATAGTTTGGTTATTGTGAATTGTGTAGCTATAAACATCAATATGCATGTGTCATTGTAGTAAGATGACTTTAATTCTACAGGATGAATACTGAGGAGTGTATTCCTGGGTCATGTGGTGGTTCCATGCCTAGTCTTTTGAAGAACCTCCATACTGATTCCCATAGTGATTGTACTAATTTGTAGTCCCACTAACAATGTAAAAGTGTTTCTTCTTCTCCACAACCTCTCCAGCATTTAATATTATCTGTATTCTTAATTATTGCCATTCTGACTGGTGTGATATGAGATCTCAGTGTAGTTTTGGTTTGTTTCTCTAATTGCTAATGATGTTGAATATTTTCTCTATTTGTATTTTGTATTTTAACTATTTGTATTTCTTTTTTGAGAAGTGTTTGATTAATTCATTTGCCCAGTTATTAATTGGGTTATTTGATCTTTTGGGTGTAAAGTTTTTTGTGCTCTTTATATATTCTAGATATGATTCTGTCAGAACAGTTGCTAACAAAGATTTTCTCCCAATCTATAAGTTCTCTCTTCATATTCCTAATTGTTTATTTGTTATGCAGAAGCTTTTTAATTTGATGCCATCTGAGCTTTAGGGGTTCTATTGAGAAAGCTGTTGCCTATGCCTACAAGCTTTCTCTGTCTTGAAACACTTCCCTCCTCGGGCTTTACGATACCTGCTTTCCTGGGTTTTCTTTCACATATCTAACTGTATTTACTCAGCCTCTTTTGATAGCTCCTACTTCTCAAACCATTCTTCTTTTTTTTTTTTCTCAAACCATTCTTTACGAGATGTCAGTCATAGTTCTGTTCTTGATCTTCCCATCTTTCTTAGCCACATGTATATATTCAGTTGCCATAAATACTACAAAAGAAATGGTGAATCTCAAGTTTCTCTGTCCAGCCATCTCCTGGGCTCCAATTATAGAACAGAGATTACCTGTTAAGCTTCTGCCCTTGAACATTCCTCAAGCACCTCAAACTCCACTTGATTAAAATAGAAGGTACTGTCCCTTCTCTGATTCCGATTCATCATGTCTTTTTGGCAATAAACCTCACCAGACTTCTAACATCATCATGGGCTTCATCTCAGACTTCTCCCTATCAACCTTCCATTTGAGTGATCCTCTCATTCTATTAGTGTGAAAGTTACGTGGAGGTACTTGTTCCCCACTCAAAACACCATCTGTGCCCACTATAGCATCAATAACAAAAAGCAATATAAATATTTTGAGTCTCTCCCAAAATACTAAGGGATGATTACATAGCATAACACATAGTAGAATCATCCAAGTGCCTCTTAGCCATCCATTTCCTCAAACAAACAACAAAGAAAACTACTTTTGCAGCATGGTAGTTATATCTCATTTACACATTTTATCTGCTCAAAAAAAAAAAAAAAAGATTCACGATCTTTACTTAGAAGGCTACAGAGGGTCAAAGGCTATAAGTATTCACATAAGACTATAATTTTTTATGTCTCTTATATCTGTTGAATTCGTGAATTTGCCCCCTGTGTATTACTTGACTCTTCTTCTTCCTTACAACTTTGTTACCTCTATAATATGTTCAGGTTCTAATTATTATGTATTTTTCTCTGTTCAACTAACTTTTGATTTGTCCATTTGCTTGTACTCTTTCCTCCACTCTAATACATCTTCCACACTGCCACTGAAGTCATCTCAAAGGTCTGATACATTCATGTTATTTTGTTGCTTAAAATCCTTCAGTGGTGTCCCAACCCCCTCATTCAGCCTCCAAAACCTTAAACATCAAGGCTGGGTACTGTGTGTTTCTCCAGCCCTATCTCTCATAACTCTGCCTTAGATTCGATGCAGAGCAGCCTTCCTGAAGGATTTTTACTTAGCGGGCCTTTCTTTTTGTACTAAGGATTGAACTCAGGTGCACTCAATCATTGAGCCACATTCCCAGTCCTATTTTTTATTTTATTTAGAGACAGGGTCTCATTGAGTTGCTTAGCACCTCACCATTGCTGAGGCTGGCTTTGAACTCTCGATCCTCCCATCTCAGCCTCCCGAGCTGCTGGGATTACAGGCATGCACCACCATGCCCAGCTCATCTTCCTTCTAGTAAGAGGACATTTTAAATTTTGTTCCTTTTAGTTATACATGAAAGTAGAATGTATTTTGACATATTATAAATATATAGAATATAACTTCTCATTCTTGTGGTTGTACATGATGTGGAGTTACATTGGCCATGTATTCATGTATGACCAGTAAGAAAGTTATGTCTGATTCATTCTACTGTCTTTCCTATTCCCATCCTCCCTCTTTTCCCATCATTCCCCTTTATCTAATCCAATGAACATCTATTTTTCCCTCCTCATCCCTTTATTGTGTGTTAGTATCCACATATCAGAAAGAATTTTAGGCCTTTGGTTTTTGGGGGATTGGCTTATTTCATTTAGCATGCTAGTCTCCAGTTCCACCTATTCATCAGCAAATGCTGTAATTTCATTCTCTATGGTTGAGTAATATGCTGTTGTGTATAGAGAGCACATTTTCTTTATCCATCATCTGTTGAAGGGTACCTAGGGTGGTTCCATAGCATGTGAATCAAGCTGCTATAAATATTGATTGGACAAAGAGGAGGGAGAAAGGGAAGGGGCATGAAAGTAGGAAAGATAATGGAAAGAGATGAACATCACTGTCATAGGTACATGTATGACTGACTGCACATGTGATGTGACTCTACATTGTGTACAACCAGAGAAATGAAAAGTTGTGCTACATCTGTGTACAATGAATCAAAATGCATTCTGCTATCATGTATCAACTAATTGGAACAAATTAATTTTTTTAAAAAAGAATACAAGTAACAATAAATGTTGGCAATAATGTGGGGGAAAAGGTACACTCATACATCGCTGATGAGACCACATATTGGTACAACCACTCTGGAAAGCAGTATGGACAGTCCTCAGAAAACTTGGAATGGAACCACAATTTAACCCAGTTATCCCTGTCCTTGCCATTCACCCAAAGGACTTAAAATCAACATAGTATAGTGACAGGTCCACTTAAGTTTTTCAGCTTCACTTCCTAAATTTTTAAGTCACCTTCTCTTTATTTATCCTGACCATCGACTGCATCAGCCTTCTAACTCCTCTGCCTCCAGTCTTGTCCCTTTCAAATCTATTCCCTGTGTGACTATGTAATGTAGACAATTATCTAAATTTCTTAACACCCCTCTGAACCTCCTCCCACCCTGTGATCATGTACCTGTTTGCTCCAGCAAGCCCCTGCTGCTTCCTGTCTACAACTTCACACTGAGCATGGGGGGGGGCACTTAGGGAGTATGTGTAGTAGCAAAGTTGTATATGTGTGTGGTGTGTGGAGGGAGTGGGAGTGAGTGCTTTAAGGCTGAATTGTTTTATTTAAAGTTGGATTTAAATAAATAAATGTTTTATGGAATTGAGAAATATATTTAGGGGAACATAAAAATTGGAAGGACAATTTTAAGTACAAAGTAGAAATAGCACAGGATGATAAGAAGAACTCCAAACTGAGAGTTGGAAGCAAAGTTTAGCCCTGATTTTACACTTTCCTAGTTGTGTGATTTTGGAAAAGTCATTTAACGTCTTTGAGCATCTGAGTCATAGGTAGTTCATGCCTATAGTTCCAGTTACTCAGAAGGTTGAGGCAAGAGGATCGCTTGAGCCCATGAATCTGAGGCCAGTATGGGCAATATAGTGAGATCACCTCTCAAAACAACAACAACAACAAAAACAAAGGAACAAATATTCCCAAGCCATCTCTGAGCGTCAGATAACTCATCTGTGAAAATGAAATGGATGCTTTAGACTCTAAAATTCTTTCAGTTCTTAAGGTGTATGGTTCTAGCTTGGCACTGTGGTGTATGCCTGTAATCCCAGTGACTCAGGAGGTTGAGACAGGAGGATTAGAAATTCAAGCCCAAACTGGGCAACTCAGTGAGTCCCTGTCTTAAAATAAAAAATTAAAAGGAATGGGGATGTAGCTTAGTGACAGTATAACCCTAGGTTCAGTTCCCAGTACCTACCTCCTGCCCAAAAATGTATGATTCGGGGGGGGGGACAACCCCAAAACATGTTTCATATATTTTCTTGTCTGCAAAAACTACAATGTCAGGAACTTCTGAGGTAATTCTTAAGTTTTTCTCTCAATAGCTGGAGCCCAATTCTTATAGCAATCCTCAGCCATAGATTCTTAGCCCCTGGGGCTGGGGTTGTAGCTCAATGGTTGAGCACTTGCCTCGAATGTGTGAGGAACTGGGTTGCATCCTCAGCACCACATAAAATAAATAAATGAATAAATAAAACAAAGATATTGTGACCATCTACAACTAAAAAAAAAAAAAAACAATGAAGAAAAGATTCTTAGCCCCATTCTCTGGATTTCTGGGTTATCAGCGATGCTGATAGAGCCAGGGAGGCAGAAATACAAATATCTCAGCTACCATTTTGGACTTATCTTGATCTCATAAAACTTGGTAATACTGTGAATTTTAAAATGCTCTCCATTTCTGGTTGCGGAGGCTAAAGAAGGCTAAATTGTATCATAAGATGTGGAAACAGAAACCGATGTGACAGAATAGATTTGCAGTTTTACTGACATGCGAATCATTCATTAACACTTGCACAGAGTTGTGACTTTATGACTTCAGTTTCTCAGAATTCATTTCTCCATGTGGTCCAATTACCTCCCCCCAAACCCACACTACAATTCAAGTACACTGCCACCGGGTGACAGTGGGGTCAGAGACACTAATCAGCAAAGGCAAGTCTTCTCTGAAAGGTTAAACTGCACTCACTGTTCAGATAGTGTGCTGCCACCCCCACTTAATGTATAACCATGGATTCCCATATGGTTTAATATCAAACTGATTTTAAATTGTTAAGTTAAACTGGATAACCACATTTGGAAATTGCTTTAGGGTAATGGTTCTCTACTCTGGCTGCATGTTGGGATCATCTGGAAAACTTTAAAAAACTGTTTCAGTGCACAAATCTCCTCACTAAAGACCCTGATTTTTTTTCCATTCTTTTTTGAGGGTGAACGGACGGGATGTCTTTTGCTCTTAACATTATCACATCATCTTTTTCAACACCAGAATTAATGCAAGGACTTAAAACAAACTGCTGGGTCTACTTCTCCAACTTTTGGACCATTCCTTCAGCCATTTATCCAATTGTTATGATAGGTACAGTAGTATGTCCAGGATGCGGTGAAGACTAAGATAAATATTCAATTCCTATTAGCAACTTCACTTGCTTAGACTGCTTTTTAAATGGCCTTATTAAATGTAAAGAGGGGCTTTCTAATAGAACATTCTGTTCAGAAAAAAATGAGCTGCAAAATAAGGTAGCATATACTATTTTTTAAAATCCTGATTTTTGAACTAACTTTTTAATCAAAACAGAATAAACATACAGAAAAGCACAAAAATTGTAAGCATATTTCTCAGTGAGTTAATAGAACCACACTTTTACTATTTCCTTCTTCTTTTTTTAATAGATCAAATGATTTTATTCTTATGGTCTAAAGTAGCATATTATTACATAATATGAATGAAAAATTCTTATATTACATATTTAAAAGGATTTTAAAGAAAAATTATGTGACTTCCCTCTCCATTCGATATTTACACTTTTTTTACACTTTTTTTCCTAATATTCACATTTCCTATCTTCTACAAGTTTTATTTATTTATTATTTCCTTCTTAAAGACATCACTATCTTGGCTTCTAATATTACAGAGCAGTTTCACCTGTTAATAAACTTTATATAAATGAAACCAAACAGCATGTACTTTTGGGGGGTGTGGGTATTAGGGATTGAACTCAGGGACACTCAACTACTGAGCCACATCCCCAGCCCTAGTTTGTATTTTATTTAGAGACAAGGTCTCACTGAGTTGCTTAGCGCCTCACCATTGCTGAGGCTGGCTTTGAACTCTGTCCTCCTGCCTCAGCCTCACAAGCTGCTGGGATTATAGGCATGAGCCACATGCCTGTTGCATGTGTTCTTTTGTCTGGCTTTTGTTCAACATTGTGAGGTTTTCCCATGTAATTAGGTACAACAATAGCTTGTCCACTTTTATTGTCATGGATATTCCACTGAATAAATATCACAATACCACAACCTCTAAATCCAGGAGTGGAGTATTTAGTTAGGACTGGCACTACATCATCAGGCCTTTCAAATGATAATATTTTGGTAGTTGTAGTGGAATTGTGGTTTAAATTTATATTTCTGACAGCTTATGAAATGGCTTTTTTTTTTTCTTTTGAGGGAGCTTCTTTGGTGAAATGTCAGTTTCATGCCAATTTTTTCCAATGGGCTTGCCTGTTTGTTTTGTTTTTTAAAAAACAGGGGGAAATATGCTAGTTACTCCAAAGAAGGACAAAGCCACATTGCTATCTACATTCCCAACCTCAATGAAGAAAACTAAAATAGCAATCAGGATAGAAAAATTAGTTTAGTCTTCCTTAAAACAAAATCACAACTTCTTCCAGGAGCATGGCAGTGGTTAGACATATAATGGTATTCAGACACCAATAATTCTTGACTGGATTATAGGCAGGACTGGGCCATCTTGCAGTCTTCCAAAAATGGTCATATCTATGAGACCAACAGCTCTTTCCCTCTGCACCAGTCCCCTACTAACTCTCTTGTGATTAGATTAAGGCTTTGCTGGGCAGGGCCATTCAGAATGTGTTAAAATAACATGCTAAGTGGATTATTTCCTTGCAGAGTGCTAATCTGTAGGAATGGAAGCCAAATTGAACATCTACAAGCACAGGAAATACAGACAAGCAGAGAAAGACCACACGAGTCCTGCTTACCGGAGCTGGAAGTTCTTGATCTTGGTGACTAGCAGTTTGTAGTGGGCACCAAGTGGTGTCATGGATGCCACGTCTACAAATATCAGTTGTTTCAAAGGTCCTGTTTCATTGGTTGCTTTTGAGGGACATAAGGTGCGACTGACTTCCTGGTAGTTGTAGCTCCTCTGATATCTGTAGCAGATAAAGGAGGGCAACATCAGCAAGAATAAGGAAGAGACTCGGTGAACCAGCAAGGGGAAAAGATGATCTCATTCCAATTCTTTCCAAATTGCTTATTTTAAATTTTAGGCTGGATCTATTGATAGTGATTTTAGAACTGGTGTTGTTGGCCAGGCGTGGTGGCGCATACCTGTAATCCCAGCAATTTAGGATCCTAAATTCAAGGGCAGCCACAGCAATTTAGCAAGGCCCTAAGCAAGTTAGTGAGACGCTGGCTCAAAAAACAAAAAGGCCTGGGATGTTGATCACTGGTTATGTGCCCCAGGTTCAATCCCTGGTACATAAAAACAAAAGACAAAAGAACAAACCCAATTAATGTTGTTGTGGCCTAATATTGGGGATGTGAGAACTGCTCTGTGATGACCAGTTCACTTAAGCACTGTCTACCTTAGGTCAAGCCGTCTTCCCATCTTCCTATTCAGTGAGGAAAAAACATCAGATATTGAGGGGGATGGACAACCTAATTTAAAAATAAAAAAAAACTGGTTGATTCCATTTTTCTACTCTTTTAACTTATGTTAAAATAGAAGATAAAGAAAATCCTAGATCTAATAGTCTAAGCTATCAGAGCCACTATTTCAATCTTCAAATTTCTGAACCTTTGAAAATGTATAATACCATACTCTGTGTCTTTGGATTTTCCTTATTAGTGTGGTAATGCCTTACATAGTTCTTCCCTGAGAAAATATAAACTCCGTGAGGACAAGGACTTCGTTGTTTTTTGTTTGTTTGTTTGTTTTGTTTTTTTTTAACAGCTGTATCCTCAGCACCTACCACTTAATAGTGATCTATAAATATTATTGAATGAAGAGTGCACCAGCATGTGGGTGGGGGAGGTTACTGCCTATTTATATGCTCACTGCTAGGCCTAACTCACTGAATGGCTATTGGATGACCCACTTCCCAACCAGGAGAAAACTATGGTAGATTTTAAAACTGTAAAAGGGAAGCTAGGCATGGTGGTACATGCCTGTAATCCCAGTTACTTGGGAGGCTGAGGATGGAGGATTGTAAGGTTGAGGCCACTCTGGGCAACTTAATAAATATTTATTTATTTATTTTAAAATAAATTTTAAAATAAATAAATAAAGGAAAAAAATTTTTTCCAGTTGCTGCAAATCTAAGAACAGTGCTTATGTGAAATTCAAAACAGATGGAAATGGAACGGAGATGAACAGTTCAGGGTATACACCACAAACTTTATTTGTACTTTGCATTTATGACATCTCAATATTCCCATGTCTGATTTCTCCTTTCACTAGAAAACCAACCGATCATTGGTTACAGGACATTGAAGAAAACAAAATGTAATGAAACCATCTGGGAAAAGAATCACTTACAGTCCTTGGAAGAGCAGCGGAACCTGCCAAGATAGGACCTCTTTTTGCTGACGAACCACAACAAGGACTGGATAGTTGAGATTCTCAGAGGAACTGTTCACATACACCCTCACGGCAGTCACCTGCATGGCAGGGCAGAGAGAAGAAGTTCAAACCATGTGTATGCACACATACACATGTGCACACACACCCACAGCACAGATGCCATCCCAAGCTGAGGCAAACTTTGATTTCTGCCATTTGTTTCTCACAATAATTCAAGTGACCCAGTTGTTTCCCTCATTTATACTGTAACCGGAGAGAGTCTCAACCTTGATTGTATGTTGAAATTACCTGAGGAAATTAAAAATAAAATTGATACTTTGGTCCATCCCCTTCCCACAAATTCTGATTCAATTGGTCTTGGATGATGCCAAATTATAGAGCCTTCAAATAGCAGGCTGAGTTTGAACTGAACAGTCAACCCAAGGTTTTAAGAATAAGCCTAGAATAGAAAAGGAAAAGATATTGATGTTTTCATTTTTATTTGACTATAAATACAAAAGATACAAATATCTTTTTAAAAAACCTCACTCCCTTGGGCTGGGGATGTGGCTTAAGCAGTAGTGTGCTCGCCTGGCATGCGTGTAAGCCAGGGTTTGATCCTCAGCACCACATACAAACAAAGATGTTGTGTCCACCGAAAACTAAAAAAATAAATATTAGAAAATTCTCTCTCTCTCTCTCTCTCTCTCTCTCTCTCTCTTTCTCTCTCTCTCTCTTTTTAAAAACAAAAACAAAAACAAAAACAAAACACCTCACTCCCCACCCCCACAGGTGCTGAGCATTCATCTCCTTTCCCTGGTCCAAGGTATAAACCAACCCCTTACCCCCACCCCACAAAAGTTTCCTTTATATCAGCAGTTCCATGGCTCCTTCCGAATACACATATCAAGGTCTTAATCCTGTCATGCCTGTTTTGAAGATAGAAAGTGATGTAGATGGTTTTGGTGTTTTACTTCAAGTTTTACAATACCATAAACAATATCAAAGAGAACAAAAGAGAAGAAAGGCAAGTTAAGAAAGAAAGGAAAAATTTGATTTTCCACATGATTTCCCACACTGCCTTAGTGTTCTCTTGAAAACTCCTTTATAAAATAAGAAAATCTTGCAATCAGACCTGAAGATCTATAACACATTCAAAATGGAAACTGAGAGGACACAAAGGTGTGTGCATTCTATATTGCAACTTAGCTTATAGTGCCCACTCACCTTGATCCAGTCACTGTTTCACTTTTTAAATATTCACACAGTCTAAGAGTGATTTGTTAATTTGATCAGAAGCACTTGCTCATGAAGGGGAGTGTTTTCCTGTGCCTACACTCTACATGTTTCTATGGAAATTATGCTGCAGTTGGTAATTGTCAAAACTGTATCTCTAATGCAGATCTCTCTCCTAAGTTCTGGATATTCCACAGGCACTTGAAAGTCAATGTGTCTGAAATGGAACTTGTCACTATCTTCAGCCCTCACTTTAATTTTATTGAATTCCTTTGCTCGATAAATAGTTTTACCATGCAGTTCATCTAAGCCAGAAACCAGAGTGGCATCCTTTATTCCTACTTCTCTAGCTCCTTCAGTTCTACTGATTGAGTTCTACTGATTCTAAGTCCTTCATACTGTTCATCGCCAGGGCCTTCTTCCACCCCAAAGACATTCTCTTAACTCAGTCCTTCACCAGTGTGACCTCCTTGACAGCCCAGTTAGGCTTCTTATGCCTGGTTCTATATCCCTTAGTTTAGCCGTAATCTTTCTTTAGTTTTTCAGAGCCCAGGACTTCTGACGGTCTTCAGATAACATGAAAGCATGATCTACAGATTTGCTAATCTTGTTCTTTAATTAAATCTGAAATAATATTTAATTTTCAGGCAAACAACATTTATTGATTGTTATTTTAAGGATATTCAGGCAGAAAAAAAAAAACAAACACAAGGCTTGGATGATAAAATCATATGGCTGTGACCCTGAGAGCTGAGACTGGTAGGCAGCCCCTGCTGTGATTAGCAGTCAACACTGAAATGGGCTTTCTTGGTTGCAGAGGCCTGAAGTTTACATAAACCCCCCTAACCCCACCAATAAAGAGGAGAATCAAGTTTTGTCTCAAACTCTGATTTCATAACCTGATCAGATTAATCCATTTGATGGATTAATAATTTGAATGAAATTCTGGATGGTAACTGGAGACAGATGGGGTGTGAGGAAGCAGGTCATTTGGGGCATGCCTTTGGGGATTATATCTTGTTGGCTTCCTGAATGACATGAGCTGAGGAGCTTTCCTCCACTATGATATTCTTCCTTACCTTGGGCCCATAGAAATGAAGTTGGCTGACCATGGATTGAATCTCTGAAACTGTGAGCCCAAAATAAACTTTTGCTCCTCTAAATTGTTCTTATCAGGTAATTTGGTCACAGAGATGAAGAACTGACTAATACGATGTTTTTGATATTTTGGGGTATATACCCATGAGTGGAATTGCTGGGAGACATAGTCACTCTAGTTGAAACCTTTTAATGAATGGCCAAAATGTTTTCCCAAAATGTACATCATTTTACATTCTAATTATTTGTATAATCCGTGATGTGTAGGTTTCCAGTTCCTCTACATCCTTTTCAACACTTGTTTATGTCTTTTATTATAGCCATCCTAGCGGGTGTGAAGCTGTATTTCATTGTGGACCACACAATGTTTTAACTGTTCATTTAGTTGTTTGGCTCTTGGAAGCTGCGAACTTCATCTTTGGCATGCTAGAGCCCAGCAGAATGATTTACCTTACAATGCTTATTTTTGAGGTATAATATAAACACCAGCATTATAGAGCAGGTTAAATTCATAGCAGTCAGAACCAAGGTAATCCTAAGGAAAACTGTGAAATTGGTAAATTTCATTTTTAGCTGTCTTCTTTCCTTTTATTCACTTAGGAATCAACCTTATTTGCCTTTCTTAGGTACTTAGTACCAGAGGGGATTGCCTTCAATTTTTTTTCACACTTTGAGATAAAGGCAAGGATTCTCAAATCTTAGCAATTCATATCTTTAAGCCAACCACCAAATTTCTGATTTAGAAGATTAGGAATAGAAATTTAAACTATGCATTTTTAACAAGCATGCTGGGGTATTCAGATGTACTTGGTTTGGGACCTAACTTTGGGAAGTACTGTTCCCAAGAAATGATCTAATGGATGACCCCATTTGTCAGCTGATCACCAACTGCCCATTATTATTAGATGCATATCTAGGAGCTCACCAATGTTATAACACATCTGGAAGCTGGTGTTTGCTGGGGCCAAAACTGGGCCTGCAGAACAACTGTAAGATTGCCATGTTGATCCTCACTCCACTGTTCATCTGCCCACCCTGGTGGATCTTGTAATCCACTTACTTTTTATTATTTAATAATGTTCTTACTAGTCATACTAAAACCAGGAACTGACAATACTGGCATAATAAATTACAATGAAAATATTAGAGTGGGAGATAGAAGACACTGGGCAGTTTTTCATGATGAATAGATAATATATTACCCTCAGGAAAGGATAAAGAGCTCTGTTCAAAATTTGTTTCCAGAAGCTAATGTGCAGCTGAGAAAATTGGATTACATTTGCAGCCGTGAAGTCAGCTGTGTAAAGGCAGAGCTAAATGAAGGATAGAGTACTGACCATACTTAATGGGTTCTGACATCTTGTAACAGACCATTCTTAAGGGCTAAGAGTTTTCCTCCTGTTGCTTCTTACTGTTGTCATGACAACTCGAGTATTTTTATTATGTAGATTTGTTTTCTCCTACATTTACTACAAGCAGGGAATTGCATTACAGCTAAAAGAGAATTTATTTAAGTAATTCTACCTCTGATATTATATAGATCATCACAGCTTAGAGACTCCCTTTTTAATCTTTTAGGATACATCAGTAGGGAAAAGTTCAAAATTGTAAGTAATAAATTTCTATTGCACAAAAAGGACAAAAGTGAGTTTAATTCAAATTCTAATTTATTTTTGCTAAAATAATGACAATTCAGCCTTTTAGTTGGAACATCAGATTACAACTCAGAGAGTATTGGCTTCCATTATTTAGTACACCAGAATTTGCCTGTGTGATCTTCAAAAATAGATTCCACCTGTAAAACAGCTTTAAAACTATTTGCTGATGGTCCTTTTGGTTTATGTGTAAATATTTTAGCAACTCTCCTGTGTTCGCTGGGTGAATATCTGCAGCTGTTAAAGACCTTCCATTCTCTCTCCTTTTCTTCCCATGGTCCTGTAATCATTCATTAAACATTCACTGAGGATTGACCTGACTTGGGAATTATAGGGGATGCTGAGGATATGCTAAGGCAGCCCTGTCCTAAAGGAAGCTTGTGATCTATTCAGAGGCACAAATAGAACTCACACTGATAACAGCACAATGCCAGGAGAATTGTGACAGTAATATGAGCAGTTGCTGTGGACACAGTGAGGATAAGGTGACTACTCTATGGGGGCGTCAGGAGAAGTGACACAGAGGCTGTTCCTTCACATTAGGGAAGTTGGGCTCTCCTGCCACTGCCTATTTGTGCATAAGAGCATGACTCATAGTGTTAGAAAACCTACTGGGAAGGTGCTCAGGGAGATCATCTATCCAACTCTCCCATCTACAGATGAGGAGCCCAAGCCATGGGGGTGATGGGACTCCAGTGATACTCAAGTCATAGAAGAATCATGACTAGAACCCAAGCTTCTTCCTGTGTTCCAGTCTCTACAAAATGGTTGGTCAGAATATCCTGTCATCACTATTTTAGATCCTTGACTCCACTAAACAATACTATGAATCTTCTATTATTCCACTAGGAAATCTGGAAACTATATTAGCACCATGAAAAAGACAAGCCACAGACTAGGACATGTATTCTTCCCTTCTTCCCTCCCTCTTTCCTGCCTGCCTCCATCTTCCTTTTAAAGATTGAACCCAGGGGCACTTTTATCACAGAGCTACATCCCCAGCCTTTTTAATCTTTTATTTTGAGATAGGGTCTTCCTAAATTGCTGAGGCTGGCCTTGACCTTGAGATCCTCCTGCTTTAGCCTCCTCATTCGGGATTACAGGTGTGTGCCCAGTTTATTTATACATTTATAATAGTCAGAATACCAGTAGCTTAAACATATAAACATACAAAGAACTCTTCAAACTCATCAGATAAAAACACAACCACCAATGGAAAAATGGGTTAAGGATATAACAGCAACTTAAGGAGAAAAAACTGACCAAAGAATATGTAAAAGGACATTCACTACCGTATACTCATCAGACAGGTAAAACCTCAAAAGTATGATGCTACCATATTTTCAAAGATGTAAAGTAAAAAAGGACTTTTGCATATTGCAAACCAAAATGCAATTTGGTACAACCATTCAGATGGAAGATGAAGATGAATTTGCATTACATTTTAGCATTTACACTCCTAAGTTTATACACAAAAAAATTCCTACATGTGTACAAAGAATCATGAACAAAAAATTTCACTGCCAGCATTATTTGCAATAATAAGACTTGAAACACCCAAATGACACAAAAATAAACTACACAACATAAGTATGAATGAATAAATTGTATAAATTTAATAAATTAAATGCTATACAGCGGTTAAAAGTTAATGGACTGGGTAGATCCATGGATAAATCTCTAGAGGATAAATTGAGTGTATTTCAGGTTTCTGGAGGATACATACTGCATGGTCCCATTTATGTAAACTTCGGAAGTAAAACAATACTATATTTTTACATATTCCTCTTTAGTAAAATATACATAATGAAAATAATAAGTGCTAAATGTAAGACTCTAGACTTCAAGAACTCTGGAGGATCTGAGACTTTACCCTATTTGATAAAATTTCATCAATACTGGGAGAAGATAAAAGTCTCCTGGCTTGAAGACAAAGAACTTTATCACTACTGTCATGACAAGCGGTATTAGCGTCACTTCTGCTTGCCCAGAACTGTAAAGGTGTAAATGGGCGCAAATACATGCAGTGAGTTGCACAACAGGAGAGGAACCCCAAGATTTTAGGGAATCAAAATATTTTATAATGGGCAGTAAGCCTATCTGCTATTTGCTCCAGAGGGAGACACTGTCCTTGTTTTCAGTCAACACTTTTTTTGTAAGATGTGCAAAAATCAAGACGGCTGTGAAGGATTATCTCCTAAAACTGGTTACTTTGGGAGATGAGGGAAAAGGATCAGAGTGAGGGTAAACAGATAACTATAATTGTTCTTTTCCTAAGATGGGTAATACGTCTTTTACATTATTTGCTATGCTTATTTACTTACCTAAAAAGTTTCATAATAATGATTTTTAAAAAGCCATGATATGTTGGCCTTTGCATTTACTTACTGATGAGCAATAACTCTCATTTCCTAAGGCTTCTTCTTGCTCAAGGATGTGGCAAACAGGCAGTCAAGCAAAACTTTACTTGAGCTATTGCTTGTCAATTCCTACATTAAGGAAAACTGAAGCTAAAACTAACCAATCAGAAGCCACAGACTAATTTATATTACCTAGCAATATAACCAACTTACAACCCAACAGGATATCCCAAATATAGTAATTATAAAACTATAACCAATCAAATATTTTCTTTGCTTCATCTCTGTATTTACCTTTCAAAATGTTCTTTTTTTGTTCCTTTGGCTAAGTACCCAAACCATATCTAGTTTAGAGCTGCATGACTAATTAATTGTCATTTGTTCAAATAAACTCTTTAAAAATGTTATTGTGTATCAGTTTACCTTTCAATACTGTGATACTTTCTTTTCCTAGTGTAGGTAATTTTATTAGTAAGTAATTTCAAATTTTTGAGGGATATATATATTATGTATATAATATATATATTATTCTAGACATAGAAATAAAACAACCAGAATAATTTTATGAACCAGTTGTCATCAAGACAATCAAATACAAGGGAAATTTTTTAAAAATGAAAGCTATTTTTGTATGTAATAGATATCAACACAAAATACTCAATAAACTTCTCTGAAGCCAAAATTCAGTTCAACAGTTGAATTATCAAGAACTCAGAATGACCCTGGCCTAGGCCCAAAGGTGCTTTATAAGGAAACTTTTTTCTTTTTCTTCCCCATATTTTTTTTATTGGTGTATTATAATTATACACAATGATGGGATTTGCTCTTACAATCAATATATGCACAAAATATAACAATATAGTTTGGCCAATATCACTGTCCATAGTTTGGCTATTGGGAACTATGCTGCTATAAGCCTATGTGTGTATGTATCACTCACTATAGTATGATGACTTCAATTCTTTAGAGTAAATACTGAGGTGTGGTATCACTGAGGAGTGGTTATCACTACTTCTTTTGAGAATTGTCTGTTTAATTCTTTTGCCCATTTGTTAATTGGGTTATTTGATTTGGGGGTGCTGTTTTTTTTGAGTTCTTTTTATATTCTTGATATTAATACTCTATCAGAAGAGTAACTAAAAAAGATTTTTTCCTATTTTGTAAGTTTTCTCTTCACATTCCTAATTGTTTCCTTTGCTGGACAGAAGCTTTTCCATTTGATGTGATTCCATTTGTTAACTCTTGGCCTTATTTCCTGAGCTTTAGGGGTCATATTGAGAAAGCCATTGCCCATGTCTATATGCTGGAATGTTTGGACCCCGTGTTTTTTTCTAGGAGTTGCGTAGGTTCTGGTCTAATACCTGGGTCTTTGATCATTTTGAGTTGCTTTTTGTGCAGGTTGAGAGACAAGGGTCTATCAATTTTCATTTTTCCCAGCAGCATTTCTTAAAAAGATTGTCTTTTCTCCAATGTATGTTTTTGGCAACTTTGTCAAGGATCAGATGACTGTAGATGAGTGGGTTTTTCTCTCGGTCTTCTATTCCATATCATTGAGGTAAGTGTCCACTTTTATGCCAGTACCATGCGGTTTTTTGTTATTATAGCTCTCTGGTATAATTTGAAGTCAGATATTGTAATGCCTCCAGTGTTACTTTTCTGGCTTAGAATTGCTTTGGCTATTCTGATTCTTTTATTCTTTCAGATGAATTTTAGGCCTTTTTTTCTAGTTCTGTGAAGAATGTCATTGATATTTTGACACTGAATATGTACATTGCTTTTGGTAGTATGGCTATTTTAACAATATTAATTCTGCTTATCCATGAGCATGGGAGGTCCTTCCATATCTTTGCGTCTTCTTTAATTTTTTTCTTAAATGTTCTACAGTTATCATTGTAGCCTTCTTTCACCTAATTGGTTAGATTTAGTCCTAGGTATTTTTTTTTTTAGACTATTGTGAATAAAGTTGTTTTCCTGATTTTTTTCTCAGCAGGTTCACTATTGGTATTTAAGAAAGCTTTTGATTTTTATATGCTGACTTTGTAATCTGCTACTTTGCAAAATTTGTTTTGTAAGCTTACATGTCACCGTTGAGGGCAAGACTGGTAGGAGCACTCACATGTAACTGGTATATTAAAACACCTGCTGGTCAGCAAAACAGCTGCTCAGTCCTGGATCCCTTTCTCATTGGAGGCCAGGGCATCCTATAAATGAAACATTTCATCCTAAGATTTTCCTAACTATACTACATTAAGCTTAGCAGCTTCAATCAAAAGGTATACTTTTTTTAAAAAATTATAAACATGAAAACAATTCCTGACATTATTGATGTGACTGTTTAAATTCTCTCAGTCCGATTCAGCCTCAGAAAATTTTCTGTATACTTATACCACAATGAAGAAAGATATATAGATGTGGTTTCTATTTCTGGCAGTAATATCTACAAACTTGGTAGCCTTTGATGAATCTGTTAAATTCTCTGGATCTCAGTTTCCTCAATTATAGAGTTAGAATGATGACACCCAGACTATTCACTTCTCTGGGCAGCATCCATTGTCAACCAAATGGCAGGTGACGTGGAATGGTGTTGTGACCTGCAAAACATCAGGCAGAAATGTCCCAACTGTGCTTTGGGTTGGGATAACACTTTTCCACTCCTATCCATTCATCAATCAATTAGTAACTGAATGCCTGTTGCCCTGGTATGGAGACAATCTTATAAGCCAAATCATCCCTGACACGGGAGAAGCTATAGGTCCATATCCCATAGGGTATTAATTTCCTTTCACAGCCTGGCTTCTAGAAACAGTTCATTCATCTCATTGAAAAGAGCAGTTTATCCCTTGGGAACTATTTGCTTCCTATGCTTTCAGATTCTCAACATTTTGTATTCAGTGCATTTCTCTATGAAGAGTGCTTTATAGACCCCATGACACCAATTTCATTATGCCAACAATGATCTCAACATGAATACACTTATATAAGCCTTTACATTTTAATTTATGATCTAAATTTTATATTAAAAATTTCAATTCCGGGGCTGAGGTTGCAGCTCAGTGGTGGAGCACTTGCCTCACATGTGCGAGACACTGGGTTTGATCCTAAGCACTACATAAAAATAAATAAATAAAATAAAAGTATTGTGTCCATCTACAACTAAAAATATATTTTAAAAATTTCAATTTCACTAAAAACATGGGTAACCATTGAAGAGATGTATAATCATTGGTGGGCCAGGGATGCAGAACAATACACAGTCAGACTCTGGTTATTTTAAGATAAACTGTTTTTGTTCAATAAATATATGACTCCTTACCCTGTGTCTAGCATTACACTAAACACAGAGATATGTCAGTCATCACCGTGAACTCTTTTCCTCATGGAGATCAGAGGTTTGCATGCTGGATAGCAATTAACCCGTTTTATCACCATTTAAGCTTCTGCAAGAGTGCATAACATAGATATTTGTGAGAATATTTTCCCTAAAAGATGAGTAGAAAAAGACCAGAAAAATGGGTTGGTGGATTGGGGCAGAGCAAGAAAAGTTTACAAATAAAAGGAATAGTGTAGAAACATAAGAAAAGGGGAAATGAGAGAGAAGGTGAGAAACATGTTTAAAGAATTGAAGGAAAATCAATTTTCCTGAAGCATGGAGGACCATCATTTTCCTGAAGAGTGTTATAAACCATGTTAGGGACATAAGGGCTTTATTCTAAGGGCAACAGAAAGCTTTTGGAAGGTTTTAAGTGCTGCCACTGCTTCCACAGTCATCCCTGGACATCCAATGTTGCTTCAATTGCTGCTGAATAACTTCTTCCTTGCATCATTGGCTCCCAAATCAAAATCTGAGGAAATCTGTTCTTATTGGCAGCACCTAGGCTATATGCCTATGCCTGAGTTGGACGGGTGTGGGGTTGTGAAAGCAGGAGGGAAGATGAGAAAGCAAGTGCCTGGTGTTCAACTGTGACATGGAAGGGGAACCACCTCCAGTTGAGACCCATGAAATGGGGAATTCCTCCAAACACATGGGAATGGGGTTCACATGCTGGACAGTCAAAACATGTCTTAGTTCTAAATGCAGTGTCAAGACTTGTCTTCTAAAACAATTATTCCATGAAGCCCACTCTAGGCAATATTGTCCTAGAAATTTTTCACAGGATCTGATGTCAATACAGGTATGTCCAGAAGACTCTAACCTAACTGTGAGCTGCCTGTGCCTCATGCTTCAACACCTACCTGTCTTCTATCTCAACAGGGTTTCTCTCCATTTTTGCATTGGTTTCTCAATTCCACTGGCTTATCTCTGAGCATCTCCAGGCTCAGTTCCTGGGACACAGCCAGCAACCTGTACTAGTTCACCATTCTTTTGGGTATCTGAGACTGTTCATTTGTATGTGATTCCTTTTCTCCTCTTTAAATTTCCTGCCTCCTTCTATCTCTTGCTCAGTCTTTTCCTATAAGGAGACTTTCAAAAAATAATTATTTTATGGTTGAGCCAAACTCAAGGATCCACTCCCCAGTTTTTATTTATATGCTGACTGATTGCACAGCAGACAAACTCCTCCTAGAGCTATTTTGAAGCCTATTTTAATGCTCTGAAGATGGAGAAGCATCAGAAAATTTTTGTGATGATTGTAAATTATTTGTGCTTATTAGCTATTTATTTCTGTATAAAATTTATTGCCCAACTGGTGCCATTTATAACTGTAAATAAGTGTTTATAGGATGTAAGTGCTATCTAAAGGAACTGCTTTCTAAACAAGACAAAATTGATCATCTACAAACATGTTCCTTTTCAAAGTCTTCAAAGACAACTTCTCTAGATAAGCAGAAGGGGCCTTAGGGGAGAATAAACCATATCTAACTGTGGAGTGACAATATGGCAGAGGTGAAATATTCTCTTTGAATTCTTTTCTGAAGAATTCAGGTGAGATGCTCCTCTTTAAATGAGAATAGATAGAAGGCAGTGTGTGCATACCAGTGTTCTTCCTGCCAATGTCTGGGTCTACATTAGCTATTCTCCAACAAATGCACTAGCTTCAGTGCACCCCATGAGAGCTTTTCTTTTCTTTTCTTTTTTCTTTTTTGATACCAGGGATTGAACTCAGGGGCACTCAATCACTGAGCCACATCCCCAGCCCAATTTTGTATTTTATTTAGAAACAGGACCTCACTGAGTTGCTTAGTGCCTTTCTTTTGCTGAGGCTGGCTTTGAACTCAATCCTCCTGCCTCAGCCTCCCAAGCTGCTGGGATTACAGGTGTGCACCATCGGGCCTGGCCCATGAGAGCTTTTAGAAGGGTTTGTTTGTAGGCTGTACAGCATCCAAAACTGTTGCATGTTTTGGAGGAAAATCCCCTATTCCATCTCACTGTATGAACTTTATAGGGGATGGACAAGGCAGCCTATAGATCTCAAAGGCTCAGACGCATGACCTATACATCCACTTGGCACTTTCAGTTGAGAGGAAATGACACAAAGATGAAGGGAAGTTTAGATTTCACTGGTGATGGAGACATCAATGGGGCACAGGTGGAGGCTATATGCAATGGTAGTAGAGGCAGTGATGGCAGAGTGGGCGCCATGACCGAGTCATTCCTGCTGCATAACTATGGCTGTGGTTTCCTATGGCTTAGTCTCTTGGTCCCAAATGTAGTCTCAGGCTGGTAACTCACGTTTCTCTACTTATGTTAGCAGGTTGACTTCTGTTGTTTGTAGACAAGAACCTTGCCTGACTCTATGTCCTCTTCCCTTCCCTGTCCATTTCTCTTACACCTAATAGTCATTTGGGGGCTTCACTATTCATAATTTTCCCCAATCCCTCTGCACACCAAAACTTCACCACTTTTTGTCTCTCCTTATCCTTCTGTTTTGAAGATAATCATTGTCTCTCTTTCCCAGAAACATACAATTCTTCCTGGTGAGAGTGGTATGGAAAGGGAGGAAGACAAATACAGGAATCTTTTAGGAGGTAGGTGGAAGAAATAAAACTGTGGGCATTCCTGTTTTGGGCTCACAACATATGCTTCCAGTTAGGAAGTTAATTATAATAGCTGTGAGTCACTCTGTCCACAACAGGGCAGTTAATCTCGAAGGACAGAAACAGTCAGTTAGTCCTGTTTATTGTGGCTTATCTTCATGGCTGCTTAGTGAGGATCCAGAAATACCAGTTCTAAAGAATAACACTGCCCTGAAGTAACAGGTTAGTTGCATGGGCCTCCAAGCTGCCCTGTATCTTGATGAAAACAAAAACCCTAAAGGGATGAAGACAGGCCCTCTGGGATCCAGAGGGGTCACTGTAAGCTCATGTTTGGTGGTGGCTGTGGTTCTTTGAAATACTTAAGAAAATCTGCCAACTTCATAGCTTGACTTAGTTTCTGCCCTGCTTGCCTGAGATACACAGACCAAAGAATGCATGGATAATTCATGGGGGAAAAACAATGATAAAAATCTTGTTTCACTTTTCAGTAATTGTAAGGAAGGTAAACATGAGTCTTAAACTGCATAGCCAAAAGGTTTGGCTGTGAGAATGAGACTATAGTATTTTAAGATTATTGTTGTTGATAATCACTACAGGTATATATGCTCTTGTGGGAAGGAGAGTGATTTAATAGAAATATCCTGAGAAAATATCTTCTGGAACATAAGATACATTCTTAGATTTGCTTTAAACTAGATTTGTGATTTTTGAATAAGTAATTTATTTCACTGGCTTTCAGTTTTCCTCCTGTTAAGTGAGAAGAGATTGACTTAATAGGTTCTTTAATCCTAAATTTAAAACACAATTAGCCCTTTCTTTTGGTTTCAAAGAATATTTTATATAAGTTTCTTTTAGTGATAGAAAAAAGAAAAGAAAGTATCAAGGGAAGTCTCAAAAAAATTTCATTTCTGTAGCTAAGCAGACTTGAAAAAGACAACCATTTTGACTTGAGCAAAGAAAAGAGTGGCACATGAAGTCAACTCAAATATTGACTGTCTGCCCCAATAACATTTCCTTTTCATCCTCCATTGTTGGTACTGTTCAAACTCCATAGCAAAATCTTGGTCATCAGGAGACCAGTTTCTAGTAACTGAGTTATTCATCATGGCTCTGAACCAGGAGTAAGAAACAAAACTTACCTCCTGGAACAAATAAGACATTTATCTTTGCAGTTAGCAAAGCCTCAAGCAAGTAGAGGAGATCATGTCCAGAGAAGCAAGGAAAACTTGATGGACTGTCCACGTTCATAAGAGATTGGAAAGTTTTAAAAAAAATGAGAGATTCATAGAAACATAAGATGCAGAGCAAAAAAGGAGAGACAAGAGGCATTAGAGGTGGTGGCAGCAGAAGGGAAGGTGGGGAATGATAATAAGAACACTAAGTACCAGGTGTGGAGTTGCTTTGTTCCAAAGCAGGCAGTAAATGCAAACATACTAAGAATATAAGGAGGGTTTTTCAAAAAATGGTGCTGAACAAATGGACAGTATATGCAAAATAATAATAATAATGGCCTAAATAGAAACCTTAACCTTGAGATCTGTTAAATAAATTTGAGTTTGACTCAAAAAAAAAAAAAAGAAAACTTTTGCCTTTCACAAAAAGGAACCTCAAATGGATAATATACCTAAACACAAAATATAAAACTATAAAACTCCCAAATTTCTGGATATAAAACCATTGGTTGATATTAATAGAGCCAAAGATTGTTCTCTGGGCACAGAAATGCATAATACATGTCATTAAAAGACAAATGCTTCAGTTTAATAAACATAAGAGACATTTCCAGGGAAACATTTCAAATTCTATGACAAACATTGAGTTCTGTTATTTAAAGCCTCAGAAGAGATAACCTGTTGTGCAGTGGTTAGATTTTTATTTAAGGGCTTCTTATTACCATCTACCTCACACAGAAACATCTGGTCATTGCCTTGCCAGTCTCTACAAGGATATTCTCATTTCCCGGTACACTTCAGTTTATGCCCTCTGTCCCAAACAGATCCCTGGTGACTTTCCAATAAGGTGATTTCCTTGTAGTATGAATGAACCCTGTGGTTACAGAACACCCTGTTTGCACAGTGTAACCCTATTCCTCTTAAAGAAAGTCTCCAGAAACTTCCTTTCCAGAGAGATGAAATGAACCTGATCTTGCCTAACCTGCACCTTCAGTCATTATCTCCCTTATTTTTCTTCACACTTGTCACTCTACTGTTTCAGGTTTTTCCCCCCCCCAAATGGCAACTTCATATTTATATGACTCTATGGCTAGGAGGCATACAAGACTGTTCCTGGTGCTGAGTCCAGCTAACTTAGCATGACACGGCTGGGTAAACCCATCCTCTAGGACAGCATTTGGTATGGAAAATGCAGTGGCTGATGAAAAGTGTTAGGAGCAAGGCACCCACAACTCCTTTCTTTCTTCACCAAAGCCTAAATTTATATTAGACATTCTCCTGAAAGGCAAACAACAATGGAAAAAACAAAGGAAAACAACAATGGCTTGAAGAGGAAGGGGTGAAAGATTAAAACTCAAATTTTTTTTTCTAAACCACAATTTTTGTTGATTGAAGAAAGGTGATAGGAAATAACCCTGCAGGGAAAGGGACCCTGACCAACGGAGACATTGGTCAGGTTAGTGGAAAACCAGTCTAGCCTAAGTTTCTGCTCTGGAGATTACAGATCTTTATTTAGCAGAGCTCCTTAGTGAGTCTGAAGTTGACAGTGGAGGGGAAAAAAAAAGTTCAACATGAGAGAGTAATGAAAATTTAGAGTGTGGAGGCCAGCATTTGGAAAATGTTGGTAGTTCAGGGCCTGAAAGAAAGAGCTACCATCTTGAAATCTCCCCTTAGATAGTGTTGCCTAAGTTTCTTTCTTTTCTTTTCTTTTTTTCTTTTTTTTTTTTTTTTTGGTGGTAGTGCTGGAGATTGAACCCAGGACCTTGTGCATGCAAGACACTCTACTAACTGAGCTATATCCCCAATGTCTCACTTACCCTGTGCTGTGGTGCAATTCCCTCGTGTTATTTCAAACCTTCAGTAAAATTCTGCTACACCCCACCACCTATGTTCATGACATTGTTCTTCAACTTGGGGCAAAGCAGATCAAGAAGAGAGGAGGCCATCAGTAGAAAATGAGTAATGGTTTGGACAGACAGATCTGGAAATGGTCATCTCTGGAAAAATCAACAGGAACATGGCTGGAGAGAAGAGGGTAATTTCCTATGGTAAGTAGATTGGGGGTTCCACTCTTTCATTTACATATTGAAAATATGTCTCAGAAAACTATAAGGTTTGACATCTGTTTTATATTAGTGCATACCGACATTAAAATAATTGAAATGATTCTCAAGTTCGTATTTCTCAAACTAGTAGTAACATTTTAGTGAAAATTCAAAGGACTGTGAGGTTGACAACTTTTAAAAAAATATTGTTTCATAAAATAAAGGTACTATCTTTTTTTTTTTTTTAATGGTGTCTTATTATATTGCTGGTTGGCTTTGAAGCCAAAATCCTCCTGTCTCAGGCTCCCAAGTAGCTGGGATTACAGAAATTGGTTTCAATAAAAGACATTTAAACACACATACAGGCAACATATAAAGGACACAATAGAATATTTTAAAATTTTTTGTTCCTCTTAAAAGTAAAATTTATTTTTGTTTTTATCTGAAATGATCTCACATATTCGAACCTATTAAATTGAAAGCAATGCATATTTTAACTTCAGCTTAAAGGTGTTTTAGTCTTTTATTCACTTACTTGTTCATTTTTTTTAAAAAAATTATAAATCTATATGTGCCAGGCACTGCACTAGGTACTAAGATACAGTAATGAACATGATTGTGTCTTTGCCTTCAATAAATCAAGGTTTAGTAGGAAAATCAAGTAGGTGACCTCAACTGCATACACAGCAACTTGTGCTGTAGTAGAGAAATTTACACAGAACTAAGGAGGGAAAATCAAAATCAGCATTTAAAATGCAGTCAATTTGGGCTAGGGTTGTGGCTCAGTGGCAGAGCACTTGCCTTGCATGCGTGAGATACTGGGTTTGATCCTCAGCACCACATAAAAATTAATAAATAAAATAAAGGTATTGTGTCCATCTACAACTAAAAGAATATATTTTTAAAAAAGCAGTTAGTTTATCTCAAAGCAGCACTGCAAGAAACATCAAAGTCTGATGCTAGGATTTACTTTGCATGTGTAAGCTGTTTCCTTACCAATGACTGAGGGAGAAGTTGATACTGTACCCCTGAGATCATGGGGTTTTTCAGACTTATCCATTCCATGGGAATCACAGGGCTGGGAACATACCTCATGGGTAATATATCAACCAGCTTGTAGGGGACCTCATGCTAGATAGGAAGAAGTTGAGTGGGTTTGGGAAATAAAAACTGCCCCCTCCCACTTGTCTGCAATGTAAGTTACTGCACATAGTCCCTCTGTCCATTACAGGACATACAACCTGAAGATGACAGGAAGGTGAAGCAAGGTAAGGGCTGTGCTGCCATGGACATAGTGCCACAGGATTGTCTGACAGACTCAAGATGGGAAACTTAGGGCACTTCACCAGTACACAGAATTGGAAGATATCTGGGAGTAGCAAAAGGCACATTTGTCCCCCTCCCCGGCCCCACCACAATATAAGCCCTTTCTAGTTAAAGCAAGGAGGTTTTCCAATTGTGAGCCTGAATGAGAAAAAGAATCAGAGAAGGAGAAATATAGTGGTATCCCAATCATCTGGTTCTGGAATTTTCCAAAGGAGTTGGGAATGCTGGCAAAGTAAGGTACAAATAAACGCATCAATATGGGAAGAAGATCCAGAGGCAGGTACACTGTAGATTCTTTCTCTCTTGTTCTGTGCTCCAGAAGGTACCATATTGAAGGGACAAAAAAAGCGAACCACATACATTTTCTTAAAATTATGTAATCAGAGTATATATGTCAAAAGCACAGTTATTGAAACAATCCTCCACCCTTGTCTCACCTCAACTTTCTCAGAAATAAGTCTAGAACTTTCACACAATTATTCATCCTTATTTAAGATAAAATCCTGGGCAGATCAGGTGATGGCTGCAGTTCCAATGTCTTTGACCAGGTCTTCTCTCTTCTCTGAAGCACATACTGTGACAATGGTACCGAAAGGCAGGAAATGACTATTGAATACACAGAGGTTCTGCAGCTTTCGTCCATTCTCACACGATTTCCATTTTAGAATCTTAACAGCTCTCCCTCCCCGTGCGCAATGAAATAGAAGGGTCTTGGATCACACAAATGAAAGGAGATTCCTTTCCGGCACGGGTTTGGGAACAGAGGTTCGGTCTTTCCTGCCCTCCCGCAAACCTAGGAATTATGACTTTCCTGGAGAAAGGCCCAGCAGGGAGCAAGGACCCGCAGAAGGTGCAGGGAATTAGCGCCTCTGCAGAGCCCAAATTACCAGTGACCAGGCCGGCGTAGGCGCGAGGTGAAGCGGAGTTGTCTCCGAGGCTGGCTGTGGCAGCTCTGGCAGGGCAGTGATTGCTTTTCGGGAGAAAGGAAATGACGGTTTCCAAGTCTCAAGGCCAATTCTCAGGGGAACCCAAAGTAGCGACCCAGGCGTTGAAACCTGGCAAGTTCTAGGAGTCGAGCGAGGGGAGCAAGTGTCTTACCTGGCCAGGCTGGCTGGTGTAGTTGAAGGAGTAGATGTTCTCGGTGCTGAGGTTCACCACCCCGCTGTAGATGTGATCGAAATCTGCGCCCCTGGCTGGGTCGCTTGGGGCGCCGCGCAGCGCTGCGGACTGCGTGGGGGGCTTTGCTGGGCGACCCGCCGCCACAGCCCACAGTAGCCAGGGCAGCGCACAGAGCAGCGCACAGAGCGGCGTGAGCCGCTGGCAGGCGCGCATGGTGGGCGCCGCGCCGGGCAGGGAGCAGAGCCACCCTGGGGAGGGGGCGATCCCGGAGCCGGTCCTTCCAAAGCGGTTTGCAGAGCCGGCGCCGGCTTCAGCGCAGTGAGAGCAATGCTTGGCAAGCCCTGAAGGGCTGATTAAACATTGATGTGCTGCCTGGGGTCTCCAAGGGAGGTCACTGGTGGAGAGTAAGGGGAACGCGTGCTGTGGGGGCGGGGGTCTGCTGCTTTCCCCTCCTGCTTCTAAGTCTCGCCTTCCTCATCTCAGAGAATCTCCCGCTTACCCAGACAGAATTTCAACCTATCTCTTCCCCCTCTACCTCAACAAATATAATAACAAAAAAGCTATTGAGCTATTGAATACATTAGTCTGGAAAAATCGACCTGACCAGCCATCCGAGGAGGAAATACAGTCCCTTTCAAATATGCACCCTGGCTGCCGGTGAGCAAATAGAAAGCAAAAGAACCTGTCCCCCAAGAGGGTGCACGAGTTCGGTTTTGCAGGTTGCTCTCTGCAGAGAACTCTTGAGGGTGTGAATGATGATTATTCTCTATTTTCCCTTCTCTGAAAGGAGCCCTTCTCGGACACCTGTTTTATTTCCCTGTTACCTCCTATTCTCTCAGGAGAGCCTCACGTCATCACTCTCTCTCTCGCTCCCTATATGTGTCACGTATGTAAATATGAACAGTCATAAAAAAATAGATATGGTAAAGAGGACAATTTCAGCTCTGCCTGAAGTCTGGTCCCAGAATTTGTCAAAGACGACTAGAGTAACTAGATTTATGCAGAAGGCATTTCTTCCTAGCGTCTTGCTTGCTTTACCTCTGCAATGACTTCTTGCAGATTCCAGGAGAATTCCCAGTATCCTAAATTGCTTTTTAAGAAACAGAAACCACAGCCCATCACAAAAAGGAAATACCCTTCTGGCAAAAATTGGGGCTGTAGATTTTGAGAGCAATAGTACCAGGTAAGGAGTAGAGTAAGAGGATCTATGATAAGTCCTTGGAAAACAGCCAATTTAGGTGTGGGAGAAGACTGACTGTTTTATTTCAGCATTTTGTAAATTAGAAGAAAATAGAATTGTTAACCTCAAGGGACATTAAAAAAAAATCTACCAAGAAAAAAGATCTTGTTCAAAGATTTAAGATTAGAGATTTAAGTCTTAGTACTTGCCATTCAAATGAAGGAGGATGTTTGTTTTCCTCATTGAATTCCTACAAATTATTAAAGTATCAGGAATAAATGCAGTATCTATACAGTTTTTAAACTGTAATCAGAAAACAATGCTGATGGAAGATTGACTTAAGAGTACTCCTTATTAGGACAATTTTCACTTTAAAAAAATAAGCTCTTGAAAATGTATACACATGTAAGCAAAAAAAAATCTTCCTTCAGAGAAGTGTCTAGGAGTAAAAATTTTAAATAGAATTTATTATTTTTGAGAAACATTTCACCAACAATTTGAATGGCTTTAAACTGCTTTATTGATAATGTGTATTTCTCTTTTCAAAATATAACAAAATTTCACTTTGAACTTGAAATTTATGAAGGCCTTTGAAATTAGTTGGGGTGGCCAGTCCAAAGCAGTCTCTAGAGATGTAGGATACTGGAGTCTTAAACATTATGAGACACTAGGAACTGGCTGTTTCACAAAGCAACACCTTCTTTTCTGGACAAGCATCTCATTTGAAAGATATTTCAGATTCTAAGTTGAAACGTACCTTTCTCCCAAATTATACTAGTCCAGCCCTCTGGAGCCACTGAATAAACCTAATCCTTCTTCCACATGACAGCCTTGTAGATATTTGAAAGGATTTGTGATTCTTCCTTCAAAACGTTGTCCTAACTTTAAGCCATGAAATTAGGAACAATTGGAACAGATTCTTGGACACAGAATGAATATTTATTATATAAGTATTTATTCCTAAGCCATTGTAGGTGGTATCTATTTTCTACCAGAAAACTTGCCTTATGTACTACACATGATTCTGTACTATGATCTAATCCTGATTCTGGAGACCAAATCCATTGAGTTACTTTTGATAATTAATCTCAGAATCACAAGATTGTTGTAAGGATAAAAGGAAGAAAAAAGTATTAAAGGTGCATTTAAAAGTTTATAATTGTTGTACAAACTAGCATTATTATTGTGACTGCCAGTTCAATAACTAAAAAATAAAATATGGTCCATTGGTAGGTATTTTTAATATCTACAGCTCCAAAATTCCATTTTGAGAGACTGAATATCCAAATGGGCATTGGGAATAAAACTTTGGCCCATAACTTCTGCAGCTACTGACTCAGGAATCTGACCTATAACCTTAGTGGCAACCAGTTCCGTGTACCAAACCACAACCTTGGCAGCAAGTGGTACAGAAAGTTAGGATTGGCCAGTGAGTCAGCTTACCTAGCTTTTGGCCCTGCTTTCAACACAAGATCTACTAGAGGAAGCCAAATATGCTCCTCAAATCATAAAGTGCCTTGCTTCTAGTTAGCCTTCCTTCAGCTTCTTCACACCATAAGCCAATCAGCACGTACCTGAAATGCTCTCTTGTTTTTTTTCACTACAAAGATTTCTCTCCCCTGCCTACCTTTGAGTCTCTGCCAAGCACAAGTCATGGTGGCTCAATCTCATGCTACATCATGCTCTGAATAACCTGTATTTGTTTTCATTTGTGTGATCTTTGTTTATTTCCATAATTTTTCAGAAGATTCCACAGAGGTACTATCTGTATATCCTGTTACTGTACACCCTAGTTTTCTACCAGGTGTGATACTCACCCCTTGCGCACACAGCTTGAATATGTATTAACACGTCAGACGAGCACTGTGTCTGAACCCAGCTGTCTTAGGTTTTGCTTTGGCTACCTAGGCTCATTTTGGTACAGAATTTTGGTTTTGGTTCCCATTGTTGGCCATCATTTTTTAAAAATATTTTGTTTATTTAGTTGTAGTTGGACCCAATACCTTTATTTTCTTTTTATGTGGTGCTGAGGATCAAACCCAGGCCTCGCTCTACCACTGAGTCACACCCCGATGATCCCTGTTGGCCAACTTTGAGTTGGGCCATTCTTTTTTTAATCCCTTTTTGCTCTCTTTTCTGCTTCTGTTTTGTGTTGTGCTGTCTAAAAGTGTCACAGAGTAGTAGGCATAGGCCCCATAACCTTTCAGTTTGAGTTGGCCTTTACTGATCAATGTGGTTCTCATTCATTCAGACAAACTTTGCAGTAGGTCACCAATAAAACCAGATAGAATCATCTTCCCACCTGAGAATTTGGTCCACAGAGTGTTCTCTCTGGTGCTCCACCTGCCTGGGAGCACAGATTATCAGGTCTGCATTTGGAGGCAGCTAACCAATAAGTTGGGGGCTCAAGATGCAAAAGTGCAAAGCTTCACTTTTGACCAACCATTGCTGGTTCTTATGAAGTCAACTCAGTCTGATTTTCTCTTCTTCCAGGAAAAACTCCATCTTATATACACACACCACAATCCTAATTCTTGCATTTAACTCCCTGAATGGCACAACTTCACCAAAGATAATAACAGCTTTCAGTGACCATTCTGGGAAAACAGTAGATTTGAACAAAATTGTGTAGCTGAGATAGATCCTACCAAACTGTTAACACCCAAACTCCCCCAATATCCACTGAAACCAAAAGCAAAGAATGACCTCAAACTTACAGTTAAGGGCTTTATATCCAAAAGTGCACTAGCCCTTGCAACATTCCTATGCCACTAGGAAAGTAACTAAATGGACAAAGATATTGATTTGTTCAAGATCTCAGGAAGGAATGGGGATGTAGCTCAGTGGGAGAGTACTTCATGAGGTCCTGGGTTTGATTCTCAGCACTGAAGACAAACAAACAACAAAAATCCCAAAAAAACTCAGGGCCACAAACAAATGGTTACTTCTCATTCCTCATTAGCATCGAACCTAAACACTATCCTGTAATTAGCTCCTCCTCAAATTCTTCCTCATAGAGGATTATTGCCTTGCTTTTTTCAATGTTTAACAACAATTAATATCTTTTTGCTTTCATCTGAGAGGATGACACCATACCAGGATAGTAAGACCCCTGGGACTCAGTGAAATCCTTTCCCATTTTCCCTAGGCCCTTAATCAAGAACAAATAGATCCAATTTCCCTTGTTATTAAGGTTGGCTATATATGTTCATGATCTCCTACCTTGTTCAGAAAAACCTAGAAAAAGCATTCCATTTACTTGCTGTAAGTATTAGTAGAAAAGGAACATAAAGTTTCAAGAAAGGTAAATTAGTATTTGCCAAAACATAGTCCATGTTTTGGAGCATGACCTATTTAAGGTAAAGACTGCCTAAATTTATTGGAAACCCTGACAAAACTTCACTGGCAATGACTTCTGTGTCTAACTGTATGCTTATGACAGTTTTGGATGCCAAGATTTTTGAGACTGTGACACCTCTATGAAATGGGTAAATCCCCAATGACAGCCCTTGTCTTCTGAGAGCCAGTGTATTGAATGAGTCTTCTATAATCTGAAGCAGGCTCTTCAATACCCTTTTTCCCCTGGCATCTTTAACTGCAAAAAACCTTTTCACCTATTTCTGCAAACCTCAGAGGTTTAACCCAACTTCATGAGAACCATCAAAATACACCACTTACTGCAATCTCAGCCTCAACCCAATTGCAAAGCCTTTGCCTTTGGGTAATAGCACCACTGTAAAACCTGTTGAATTTGTCCCAGGCTCCATTATTTACCTTATGGTTTCTCATGCAGTACAGACTTTACAACTGACTGAGAACATGAGCACTTTCCAGCCTATTGGCCTCTTTTTTCTAATGGACTATCATTTTACTGCCTATTTCTCTCTCCTTTAAGCTTCTTAATCTCTTCAAAGTTTCTGTTTTTCTTTCTCATATTACTATTCATTGCTGTAACACTCTGACTCCTGCCACTCTCCTGACCTTACCAAAAGAAGAGGAACCTCATGAATATCTTACCTTACTAAAGAATAGCCTTGCAACATCTTGCTCAGATTTATTAGAAAATTCCACCAAAAATATTCACAAATAATTTTATAATATTTGTTGATGGGTCACACCTCAGAATTGGGATTACTGAGCTACCACAAATGCTATTTCTATCTGAGCTTTCCTCTAAAAGTCAGTCTTCTACCTGAGGTGAATTCAGATGAGATTGCAGGACTTGTCATACTTATTAGGGCTTTTCAATTAGCCAAAGACCAAGGAGTAAACCTGTATTAGATGGAAGATATGCTTTTGGCATAGTAAATGATATTTTGGAAATAGAAGATTTTCTGGAAATGTAAGGGTTTCTTACCTCTGCAGGAAACTTAATTAGATATGAACAACAAATGGAGGGGTTTTTAGACACATTCCTACTTCTAGTGAAATCATTCTTATAAAGATTGAGGCCCATGTCTAAAGAGATAACATGGAAGTTAAACTAAATGCTCTAAGGTAAACAAACAGCTTTAATGAAGCTTTTGATACTAACTAAATCCCCAAAGGATAGCTCTCTAGACTAACTGAAAGGTGCTTACATAAAATATAAGCATTTAGTGTCTGACTTGAAAAAAGAAGAATGGGAAAAAATTTGTTTTTTTTTTCCTTCATTCAGATAATCTTGAAACTCCTAAATTGGCTATTTGGTGGTGCCAGGTGATTTCAAATGAATAGTTGAATTTAGTTGAATTTCTTTATGAAACTATTCATCATGGTAAAAACAGATTAATTACTATCTTAAATCAACATTGATGGGGAAACTTTAAAAAGATGACTGAGATTTGTTTTGGGGTAACAAGTTACTTGTAAACAAAACAGTATTGGAAAAATGGTTAAGATGAAGAATGGCCCAAAACTGAATCCTCAAGGAATCTTGAACATCTTTAGATGGGATATTTCCTACTTTTAGGATGGGTTGAATGTTTCCTTGCTGAAAATCTCCAGCCCTTATAGTCTCTAAAAAATTGTTTAACTTTGCACTCCCAACTTGGGTTATATCAACTTACTGAGGCACACAATTTACAGGAGTTATTGCAAAATAATTTCACAATTATTACAATAGAATTTTACCCCATTCTCAACTACTACACAAACCGTACCACCTACAAATTGCTATGCAGATTGAAAATACCAGTGGAATCCTTAAATTAAAATAAGCAAAACTTTCAAAACTTCTTGAGCCACCCTGGCTAAAGACATTCACACTAGCCCTTATAGACATATGATCTATTCTCTTAAGGACACATTGGTTATCCTATTAAGAATCATCAACAGAAAGGCCTCTGTTTTTAGAAATTTCATCCCTAGTACTAGACTCTTCCCTGCTGCATGTAGATTTAGTAAAATATTGCAAGGGATTCATTTACTGTACCTAGCCCTAAAAAGAACAAGTTAAGGCCTCCTTCCCACAACATCTTCCTAAATGAACTCCTCATGAACATCAATCAGGAAATTTCATTTATGGAGAGGAACATTGGATAACCAGTGTTGTCATTTGAAAGAACCTTAATCAGGTATACTTATTAACAGATACAGCAGTGAAATTCCAGCAAGCCAATCTTGACTTTATGTTTCACAACTGTATTAGCCAGCTTCTCATTACTTTAATGAAACTGAGATAATTAACTTAATATGGACAAAAGGTTTATCTTGGCTCACAGTTTTAGAGGTTCTAGCCTAAGATCAGGTAGACTCACTGCTTTGGGCTTTTGTGGACATCCTGGATGGCAATGGAGGGGAGTGCATGGCAAAGCAAACCAGGAAGCAAAGGAGAAAGGTATCAGGGTCCAAAATTCAGAAAATTTCATTAAATGAGAGACAAATTGGAAGAAAATTGCTCTTGCACTTCATTGGAAGGAACCTTACTTAATCAGATACAGTTATTAACTAATATAGCAATGATAGTAAACTAAGTGACCTCAGGACCTCCACGTGGGCCCCAGCTCCTGAAGATTCTCCCATCCTCCAATAGCACTATCCTCAGGACCAACCCTTTAATTCATGTGTCTTTGGGGACATTCAAGGTCCAAACCCTAATAACAACTATAGAAAGAACTCAGAATTCCATACTATTGGAAGGCTCTTCCATTAGGGGACCTTAAGCTGAAAAGTCTCAAAGATCCTCAAGAAGCAGCTCATCTTAGGAAATAGGCACTTGACCGGAGATCTTTGGAACAGAGAGATGACCTCTTAATAGATAGCTTCTACTCAAGACCTCAGACCAAGACCTCTGTTTAATTGCTGATTTGTTTTTAACAGCTTATTGGTAATCATTCTTCTCATTTACTATAAGCCACTGGTTACAGACAACCCCAAATAGCTCTTTTTCTGTTTTCACTTCCTCTTTATTGTAATTGTTAAATTAGAACATATTCATTCTAACACAATTATTAGATTATCCCAAACAGTAGCCACTGTCATCAATTTTACTGTCTGTTGGATATGCCATCCATTACAGGACCATCATAATAAAAGTCTGTCGGTGATTCCAGCCTGATCAAATGAGATCATAGGGACTTATGGCCTATGTCATTTCCATCTACACTTACATGGACAAACAGCAAACACATTAAAATGTGAATTGGCTTGTTTTCCTTCTTCTAAAAGGAGAACCAATTATTAAAATCCTTTTATCAGATACCAGGTAATTTAAAGATTGAATTCAAAAAATTTTGTAGGTTGATGCCAAATACTTGCCATGTGGAAAAGACTAATAGATATCTAAATACATAACCCAACTAATGTAAGGCCTTGGTTATGACTTCATGTTATGAATACTTTTTTTGTTTTTTGGATTATGGGCCACTACCCCTTTTGGAGGCAGGACACATGGTCCCTTTTGCCTTAGATTACCACTTTATGAACTTTAGTAACCATATGCCAAGACTTGTCTGCACACAGTCTTTTGTCATGATGCATTGTGTTAGATGTATGTCTTTTGTAGATGTATTTAATCAGGTTGAGGAGGTTTCTTGCTCTTTCTGGATAACTGAGAGTTTTTATTAAGAATCAGCACTGGATTTGTTCAAATGCTTTTTCTGTGTCTACTGAGATGAATATTTATATATCAAAATCTACCTATAACCTATTTTTTAATGTGTTGAATTACATTGACTGACTTTCAAACAAGTCCCATTTGTTCACAATGGATCCTTTCAGTATATTTTTAAATTCAATTTGGAAAATTTTGCTAAGTTTTTTTTTGTGCAGTTATCTTCATGAAGAATATTGGCTTGTAGTTCTCTTTTCTTATAATACTTCCTTCTGTTTTAGACCATGGGGTAGTACACGCCTCATTGAAGGACTTAGGAAATATCCCCTTCTTCTTAGTTTTTCATTATACAAAATTGTTAATATTTCTTCCCTAAATGTTTGGTAGAATTTGCCAGTGAAGGCTTTGGGGACTATAGCTTGCTTTGAGGGAGGGTTCTTAACTACAACTTCAATTTAAAAAATACGTACATTTTTTAGTTGTTGGTGAACTTTTATTTTATTCATTTACTTGTAGTGCTGAGAAGTGAACCCAGTACCTCACACGTGCTAGGCAAATGCCCTACCACTGAGCTACAATCCCAGCCCTGGCAACTTCAATTTTTAAAATAGATTTAAGGGTTATTCAAATGATCTACTTTTTTCTTGAGGCTTTGGCAATTCGTGCCTTTCAAGGAACTTGTCTATTTTTATCTGTGTTGCCACAAATTCAAAATATTATTTAATTCTTAATTTTTTATCACAAATGGGTTTTATTTTATTATTCTTTCGGATCTATGAAGTCAGTAGTATTATTACCTTTTTCATTACTGATATTAGTAATTTATGACTAATTTTACCCTGATGAGTTTGGATAGAGGTTTACCAATTTGATTGATCTTCCCAAAGACCTATCTGTTGATTTTGTCCCTTGGTTTTGTTTTTCTGTTTCATTGATTTAGCTTTGATTCTAAATATTTCTTTTCTTCTGCTTTTTTGATTTTAACTTGTTCTTTTATTCTAATTTCTAATGGTAGACTCAGATCTTTCTTATTTTCTAATATAGGTATTTAGTTCTAATATATTGCATTTTCATTTTCATGTACTTTAAAATATATTCTATTTTCTGTTTTTATTTCTTGCTTGATTAGTGGCTGTTTTAGTCTATCTGCACTACTAAAACAATACAATTTAGACTGGGTAATTTATAAGTAAAAGAAGTTTATTTCTTATAGTTCTGGAGCCTGGAAGGCCTATAATCAAAGCACCAGCAGATTCAGTGTCTGGTTGCTATGTCTTCATAAGGTGGACGGGGCAACTATCGCATTTTTACATAGCAGAAGGGGTAGAAGGGCTAAAGGTCCTAATAAGCTCCCTCAAACCCTTTTATAAGGGCACCTCATAAAATTCTCACCCCTTAATACTATTCCATTGGTGAATAAGTTTTAAACTTATGAATTTGGGGGGACACATTCAGACTATAACAATGGCTTGTTTAGAAATATTACTTTTTCCTTCCAAATTGTGGTGGCTTTTCCAAGAATAATTTGGTTATTTATTTCTAATTTAATTACATTGTGGTCAGAGTACACAGCTAGTGTGATTTGAGTCTTTTTGAATTTATTGAAACTTGTTTTGTCCAGATTATTGCCTATCTCCTAAACATTCTGTATACAATAAAGAACCTGTGTATTCTGCTGATTGTTGGAGGAATGTTCTATAAATATTAATCTGCTCAAGATGGTTGGTGTTGTTCAAGTCTTTTATAGACTTGATAGTTTTCTCTTTAACTTGTATTATAAATTAATCAGAGAAGGACGCTGGTTATAATTGTGAATTTTTCATTTCACAGTGGGGTACTATCATTTTTTGCTTCATGTATTTTGAAGCTCTATTATTAGGTGTGTAAATGTTTGGGATTATTACATCCTTTTGATTAAATGTTTCCTTTGCCATTATGAAATGAGCTTATTTGTCTCTGGCAATATTCTTTGTTCTAAAATATACTTTGTCTATCATCAATAAAACCAGCTTTTTTGGACATATCTTTTTTCTATTTTTGTCCTATATACTTACTTTTGTCTTTATCTTTAATGTATTTTTTTCCTTACAGGCAGGAATTTGTAAAATCTGATCTGATATCCTTTGCCTTTGAATTAGGGTATTTAGACCATTTATGTTTAATATGATTATTAAATGCATCATCTTGAGGTTTCTTTCCATTTTCTCATCTTTGTTTATTTTTTGCTCTTTTCTGCCTGCTTTTAGAGTAATCAAGTGTTTGTTTTATTATTCATTATATCTTTTTACTATACATTTTAGTATTTCAACAATACATCAGGAATGGTATAATATTCCTAAAATGCATAATTCTATTTTTCTTCTCTGATCTTTATGCCATTGTTCCCCAGCTTTGTACTTTTACATATATCATATAACTCATAATACATTTTTATTATATTTTTAAACAGTCAGTAATGTTTAAAGAGATTTAAATAATAAGAAAAATAATCATATATATTTATCATAGTAGTTATCCTTTCCATTGCTCTTTATTCTTTTATAAAGTTATAAATTTCCATCCGGTATCATTTTCCTAATGTTTGAAGTATCTCTCCCTTTAACATTTCTCATAATGAGAATCTACTAGTAATAAATTCTACCAATTTCTATGTGTGGAAACATTTTATTTCATTGTTTTTTTGAAATATATTTTTGCCAAAAAGACTTATAAGTTGAAAGTTTGTATTTAAGCTATATTGTCTTCTTGCTTGCTTTCTTCTAATAAGAAACTGATATTATCCTTATTTTTGTTCTTTTGTACATGTCTTTTTTACCTTTAGCTGCTTTTAAGATTTTTTTTTCTTATCACTGGTTCTGAGCAATTTGATTATGATGAACCTTAATGTAGTTTTCATTATGTTTCCCGGGCTCATGTTTCATTGAACTTCTGAAGATGAAAGTAAAGATGAAGTCTGTGAGTAAAGATGCTGATAGAAGGATTAAAGTAGTGATGAGAGCTTATTGAAATTCTGATTAATTCAGTGTTACTAATGAAATAGGTCATTGGCTGAGATTTAGGATAGAAGAAAAGATGTTGAATATGAGAGAAAGTATAAAATTGTCATAAAGGAGGGTAGAAGAATGGAGGAACAGGGAACTTGAATAAGATTTTCAAGCATCTTTAAAGACCCACTTAAAGTTGATCTTGAATTTAAAACCAGCATTGGTTTTTCTTCTATCAGGTTCAGCTGCAAGAGTGCAACACTTAGTAAGTACAAAGTTGGGATGTCCAGTATTGGCGAGTTGCCCAAGTGATTACAGCATCTCAGAGATGGGCAGACATTGAGAATATAAGCAAGGGCATGATTATATTGATTGGCCATAAAATATATCTATATCAAACTTCCTTAATCAGAGTGGAAACTATTAGAAGACAGTTCCTTACATTTGGTTGATCCAGTGTTTATTGGATGTATATATGTTTCTTAATAGTAGAAAGGGGGCTAAAGGAAGTTGTATCAGAGCCAATTAACAGTTTTTGAATTTAGTGTTATGTGTACAGTTCTGCCTGTCCTGGCTCCTGGGCAGCCTCCCTTTAATACCAACCACTCACTGTGCTCTCAACTCTAGACACACTGGACTTCTTCCTAACCCTTGCCATACACCTTTGTATATGCAGTTGCCTCTGCAGAAATGCTCTTCCATTACCTGGTAACTATTCATTTTTGCATCTAGGCTTTCCTGAGATATTCAACTATTCCTATAATAAACTCAGTATTTAGTTAGTATAGTTCATTCTTAGTACTCATCACCGTTTTACTCTTACATTCGTGTCTTTGCTAGCTTTCTGCTACTATGCTTAAGCTTCCTGAGGATAGAGACTTGTCTATTTTTAGTTCCCACTGAAACTAGCATACTCTCTGGTAGACAGGTAAGTGGAAATAAACATTTTAAAATAGAGGGGAAAGCAAATAAGTGCCATATGCGAAGCCTAATGTCTCTCTTTTTCTTTTTTCTTTTGTACCGGGGATTGAACTCAGAAGCACTCCATCCTAACCCTATTTTGTATCTTATTTAGAGACAGGGTCTCACTGACTTGTTCAGAGCCTCACTTTTGCTGAGGCTGGTTTCGAACTGGCGATCTTGCACAGCCTCAGCCTCCCATCCCGTCAGGATTACAGACGCGCCCCACCGTGCCCGGCACGTCTGTCCTTCTTTTGGAGAATTCTGAAGGCCCTGACTAACACTACTTGTCTATCTTTCAAGGCTTTGCGGTGAATGCCACAGAGAGCTCACTGGCTGAAAAGAGACATTAAGAACCTGGTCCCAGAGCAGAGTCAGATTCTGGGAAGTGCAGGCGCACTGAGCTCGCCGGATATGCGCAGAGGCGTGGGGCGGGGCTCTGGTAACCCAGGCAACAGCCCGGAAGCCGCGGGCTGCATTGACCTGTGGCGCGCTCCGCGGTTCCTGAGCCTGAAGTTTTAGTCGCGGTGGAGGCAGTCGGAAAACAGTAAGGCAGGTTAAGATGCGGGGAGGAGGTCTGCAGCCCCCAGGCCCTTCAAGCCGCAGGGACCTGGACTACGGACAGGGTGGGGAGAACCGAAGTGGTGTCTCTTTCTGTCCCCCAGGTCCGGGATCCTTACTACAGTAGGCCTGACGACACTCTGTGTGGTTTGACTGTGTGTGTTTCTGTGTTTCTGTTTAGCGTTTAGTGCGCTCTCGGCGCACCTAAGTGTGCGCATGCACACTGCTTTTGGGCACTTTTGCAGCTACCTGAAAATTGAGGATACTCGATTGTGTCTTTCAAAGGGTTTATGGTCCAGCAGGTGAGGAGACGAGCTACCTTGGGGTACTTGGGGACAGGGAGGATCATTTCGATTGATGAGTGTTCAGAGGGATTTCTGAGAAGGGCCCTCGAATGTTTTGAGGAGGCGAGGAGGAGTGAGCTTCTCAGGGGTGTGTCAGGCAGAGAAAAAAGAATGGAACTATGTGTAAAGCTGAGAGCTTGGTTTTGGGATGTGTGGGAGATGTGAGGAAAAAACTGAAAGGTCAGTCGGGTCACATGGAGGGGGAGCTCTGAAGCTGGGTTCACAACAATGGGGCACCCTTTAGCTCTTTTAAGGAAGTGAGTACAGGACTGAGATCTATACTCTATTCATGTATCTAGGTAGGGTTAATGAAAGGGTTTGGAAAGAGACCTTATTTCCCATATAAGTCAAAGTGTATTTGCTAAAATTCTGTTCTAACTCCCTGCTTAAAGTTCTTCAGTGTTTTTTTTGTGTGTTCAAATTGCCCTGTCTCCAAGGCCATGATCTGCCCCTCTGCCTTTCTTTCTAGGCTCTTCAGCCTATCACTCTCTCAAATCTTTGTTAAATGAAACTCATCAAGCTTTTGAAGTGCCTTCTCCCCTGCCTGGAACATCCCCTTCACCCCTTCTAACTTATTCATGCTTTAGCTCTCAGATTAAACTTTTTGGGTGAGTAGGGAGAGGAAGCAGCCTTTTCTCATTGTGTAGAGTAAGTTAGGTATTTCCATGGCACATGGAATTTACTTCCCTCGTTGCTTTTTATTATAGTGACTTGTTTAATTGTGGTCCTCTGAAAAATTCTTATGAGGGCACAGATGATTCTACTTTCTTGCTGTATCAGGTGCCTGGCTCTTAGCAAGCTCTTTTAAAATATTTGTTGAACTATTAGGTGGATAATGAAGTGAATGAATGATTGAGTGAAAGGAAAACAAAAGAAATGATGAGAACCTGGAAAAAATGTTCCTAAGAAATAGAAAAGAATGGATAGGTGGGAGACATATCTTAGGTAAAGAATTAATAGGCTCTGGTATCTGAGTGACTTAAGAGACAAGAAGGCTGTGATGCTAACTAAGGTTTTAAACTGGAACAACTAGAAGGATTACAATTCTGTAAGTTCAGATTAATTCAGCAGGCATTTACTGAGCACCCAATTATATATCAAGAACTAGAGGTTGAAGGGAATATGGATGATGAGCTGCATTTTGTATACTGTCTTTGAGATATTTGGGAGATATTGTACAGTGGCAGTTAGAAATAAACATTTAGTATTTTTAGGAAAGGTATGAATTTTTGATTTGGTACTCAGTTCAGCAGTTTGTGTGCCCAGGGTATTCACAGCTTTGTTTAAGGGATTTGGTGAGATCCCTGAGGGAAGATGTGAATATCCCTTGGTGATCTAAAAAGTAAGCTCTATAAGAACTGACATCATATTAGACATTTTAGTATTTTATCTCCAGTGCCCAGCCAGAACATGGTATATAATCTACTTCCCCAAACAATTATTGGATTTAATGGAAAGATAATAGGGCTGGGGAAGAACTGGGTAGAGTCCTTGCTTAAGATATATGTGAGGAGGAGTCAGAATATTCTGTGAGGGAGGGGGGAAAAAAAACAGGAGAAAGAATGTCATGGAACCTAATGGAGGAAAAGGCTTCTAAGAGTTGAGAGTCTGCACTGAAGGAAAGTGCCTGAGAAATAAGAAGGAACCAGTAATTTTAGTAATTGGAAAGTTGGTAGTATTTCAGATTTTCCAAAGATAGGCCTGGATTTTCTGGGCTGTACTAATTTTATTTGATTTCTAAGCACAGTAAACCATCAGAATACCTCTGTCCTCACGTATTAGCAGTAAATAATGCATTCTTTTTTTAATATTTATTTTTTAGTTTTAGGTGGACACAATATCTTTTTTTTTAATTTTATTTTTTAATGTGGTGCTAAGAATTGCACCCAGTGCCTCATGCATGCTAGGCAAGCGTGCTAACACTTGAGCCACATCCCCAGCTAAATATTGCATTCTTATGATCTCTGGTTTCTATAAGTGGCACAAAATTTCTTTGTTAAACCACAAAATCTGATCCCTTTCTTGAGAAAAATGTCATCACCACTATTGGTGATATTCAAGAGAACATTTTTCAGTGCAAAGATGGGATTTTTAGCAGAAACTTGAGGTGTAATTATGTTAGTAAATAGGTGTTAAAATTTGCCTCTTTAGGAAGTTTGTTGGCAAAGGGAAGGCCAGAGATAGTTAGCTGCGTAATTACTTAATCTTAGTGATCTTACAGGGCTTATTTAGAGTCAGCCGGTTGCTAGTTTACTATTTAACAAATTACCACAATTTAGTGATTTAAAACAATTACACATTATTGTCTTCATCTCTTTTCTGATGCATTAAATGTGAGACTGGGCAATTTATTAAGAAAAGTTTTATTTAGCTCATAGTTCTGGAGTCTGAGAAATCCAAGATCAGGTAGCTACATCTGGTATAGATCTCATGTTGCTTCATAACGTGGTCAGAAGAGGCAAAACAAGAGGGCAGCCACTTTTTATAAACAGCCCACTCTCTGGATACCCAATCCAGTTCCAAGAGAATTAAGCCAGTCCTCAGAAAGGCATCAATCTCTTTTAATGACCCAATCATCTCTTAAAAGCCCAACTTTGCAACACTGCCACAAAGGCAATCCAATTTTAACATGAGTTCCAGAAGGGACAAACCATATTCAAACTTTGACATTGTCTCAGTTTCCATAGGTTACGACTTTAGACAAGCTTAGCTGAGTCCTGTGCTTAGGGTCTCACAAAGCTGTAAGAAAGATGTTGGCCAATCAGCATTAGCATCTGGAGGCTCAACTTGGTAAACTCCACTTCAGACTCATTGAGGTTGTTGGCAGAATTAATATCCTTTAGATGTCTGTATCACTGAGCCTCCCCTATGCTGCCCTCAGCTTCTTACTGAGTACTGCCCTCAGATCCTCAAAGCTGCTTGAGTTCTGTGCCATGGGCCTTTTCCACAGTCAAAATGTGGCATTTTGCTTCTTCAAGGCCAGTAGGAGAGCATCTTTTGCTATGGTCATATCTAAGACTATGTTGTGTAACATAATGCAATCACAAGTCATAGTTCCTGCCTAAACATAAGGGAGAATTATACAAGGGTGGGACTCATTAGAGGTCATTCACAACTAGCTTTATTAGGCTGAATTACCAAGTGAAAATATGAAAACAGATGCATACCTTTGTTTTATCACTGTGTCACATGAATATGGTTTCATTGAATAACATTTTCTTGTGTTAAAATTGGCAACTTTTCACATTCATGCTAATACTTAGGTATTTGATCATGTCCTTATATTAATTTTCATATATTTTTGCTTAAATTTTTTTGTTTGGATGCATTGTATTTTCTATCACAACTCATTATTAGCGTACAGATAGCATGATAAAAGACTTCTTAAATTTTTGTTGTTATATCAGGGCTTCTTCTATGAAAAGAAGCAAATATATGGGCCTTTTGACAACTGGTTTTGACTATTCAGAAGCCCTTGCGTCCCTCAGATTCATGACTGTTTTTCAGAATTGAGGCTGGTGGAATTTTACTGTCTAAATAAGAGTAATAATCTAAATATTAAAACTTCAAATAAAAATTCCTCCTATTTTAAAGAGTAACATAGATTCATTGTAGAAAATTTGGAAAATATGAACTCAAGCACAGTTAACCCAGTTTTATCAGTTTATTAGCTTATACTTTACAATCAGTAAGATCTGGTTTTGAGTGTTTTCTGCTCTTATTATTTTTGTGACTTTGAGCAATTAACTTATACTCTCTAAGCCTTGTTTTTCTCATTTGGGAAAGGAATTAATGATTGTTTTTACTGACATCATTATTGACAGCTGAGCAGGACTTAGTCTACCAGGCAGGGATTCTAAACACCTTGCATATTGAGTTAGTTCCATTTTAGAGTTAGTGGCAAAACCCAGTGTGTACCCAGTCTGTATCCAGATTGTTCTCTTCCATATTTTTTCTCAAGACAATACATGCCTCCTAGAGTTGTGGGATTAAATGTGATGCTTTTAGCACACAGAATTGTTTTATTAATAATGCATATAAGCATCATTGAGGATATACTATACACAAACTTCTGTATTCTATTCATATAGATTTATTGACATTACAATTCCCCTTTGCTTCTGCAGACTAAATTAGAAATCTAAGTGGTTAAAGATCTAGGTGGTTAAAATACACTAGGTTAGGTTCCTTTTATCCAGCAACTATTATATTTTCCTATATTTTTTTTAGATAACACCTTTATTTAGAGATAATTAGTAATCACAAAATTTGTCCTTTTAAAGAATACAATTTAGAAGGTTTTAATATATTCACAGAGTTGTACAAGCATCACCACTATTCCATAACATTTTAGTCATCCCACAAAGAGACCCTTTGCTCATTAGCAGTAGCTTTCTCTTCTCTCCTCCCTCCAGACCTAAGCAACTACTTATCTACTTTATATGTCAGTGGATTTGCCCATTCTGGACATAGATAAATGTTCTTATACAATATGTGGTCTTTTGTGTTCAGCTGTTCTTATAGTGTAGTTTTCAAGGTGTATCCATGTTGTAGGGTATATCAGTACTTAAATTCCTTATTATTGCCAAATAATGTTCCATTTTATGGATATATCACATTTATTTATACATTTATCAATTGGTAATTATTTAGGATGTTTCCACTTTTTGTCTATTAAAAATAATACAGCTATGTATAAGTTTTTGTGTGACCATATGCTTTTAAATCTCTTGGGTATATACCTAGGAATAGAATTGCTGGGTCATGTGGTAGCTGCTTTTTAACTGTTTGATGCATTGCCAAACTGTTTTCCTGAGTGCCCATATCATTTTACATTCCCATTAGTAAACATATGAGAATTCCAATTTCTCCACACCTGTCTCTGCTTATTGTTTTTTATTATAGCAATCCTAATGGTGTGAGATGATATCTCATTGTGATTTTCGTTGGTACTTCCCTAGGGATTGCTTAAATTGAGCCGCTTTTCAGGTGCTTGTTGGCCTTCTATAGTATCTTTTTTGGAGAAATGTCTATTCAAGTCCTATGCCCATTTTAAATTGTTTTAAATTTTTTTTTGTAGTGGAGTTATAAGAATTCTTATATATTTTGAATATACAACCTTTATCAGTGTTATAGTTTGGATCTTAAATGTCCTGCAAAGGTCCATTTGCTAAAGGCTTTGTTACCAGCCAGTGGTGCTATTGGGAGGTGGTGGAACCTTTAGAGGGTATTACTTAGTAGAAGGAAGTTAGGTAATTGTTGGGGAGAGGGTGTTTATTTGAAGGGGATGTTGAGACTATCCCTTCCTATCTCTCTTTTTGTTTCCTGGCTGCTGTGTGGTGAGCAGCCTCTCTACTATTTGTTCCTGCCATGGTATTGTTCCTCATAGGTCCAAAGCAACAGGGCCAAGTGACCATGGACTGAAACCTCTCAAACCATGAGCCAAAGTAAACCTTTTGCTTTATTAAATTGATTATTCTAAGTGTTTTTCACAGCAGCACAAAGCTAACACAATCAGATACAATAATTTGCAAATATTTTCTCCATTCTGTCGTTTGTCTTTTTACTTTACTTTCTTAAAGGATTGTGCCTTTGTGCATAAAATTTTAAATTTTGATGCTATCTAATTTGTTTTTTTTAGTTGCTTATACTTTTAGTGCCATAGCTAAGAAACCATTGCTTAACTCGAGTTCCACAAATATTTATGCTTATGATTTATTTTTTTAATATTTATTTTTTAGTTTTAGGTGGACACAATATCTTTATTTTTATGTGGTGCTGAGAATTGAACCCAGTGCCTCACGCATGCTAGGCAAGGGTGCTACCACTTGAGCCACATCCCTTATGATTTCTTAGAGTTTTATAGTTTTAGCTTTTACATTTAAATGTGATTCATTTTAAACTAAAATTTTTTATGATATGAAGTAGTGGGATAGCTTATTCTTTTTTATATGAATATTCAGTTGTCCCAACACCATTTATTGGAAAGATTATTCATTCCCCATTGAATTGTCCTGGCACTCTTATTGGAAAATAAACTGACAATGAATGTAAGTTTGTTTTGGACTTTTAGTTCTATTCTATATCTTTTAAAGTGATATTTATGTCTCTGCTACTTACTGTGAACTTTACAGTTGGATAACTCTGTTCCTTAGTTTTCTCTCTATAAAATAAGTAATAAACAGTTAAGTACTTCATGGAATTACTGTGAGGATTAAAGAAGATACTATGTGTAAGATACTATACTTAGTATAGTATCTGGCTTATAAGAAACAATATGTGATAGCTGATGCCAATATTACTACTGTTACAATTATCATCATCATCACCATCATCATGCATTTAAAAAAATTTGATATTATTCCTAGATGTCATTGGTCAGAGTGAACCGTTACTGTCCCCGGGGAAGTGGAAGAAAAACACTGAAAGTGAAGAAGAAGAAAACTTCAGTGAAGCAAGAATGGGATGTAAGTCTAGGTGGGATAATAAATAATATAATGTTACTCTGGAGGAATAGACACGATGACAAGGGTCTAGCCTCTCAGAACCGTGTTTTGAATGGGGCTCAGTATTTAATATGGTAGAAGAAGTTTCTAGGCATGTTGTATCCTTGATTTTAGAGGAAAAAGCAAAATTCTTTCGGATACTCATGTCCAAGCTCTTTTAAAGACTTATAATTTTCACAAGGCATAAAGTATTTTTTAAAAAAGTCCCTTCTCCTCCACTTTGAGAACTCATTGCTCTAAAGCAACTCTGATTAATCTGTGTCACTGAAGTCTATGAATTTTTTTAAATTTTGGTACTTTTTTTAGATTAGCCTTTAATAACCAGTGATACCATAATTATGTGGATGGCACTTTGGACTGAAAACGTGAGTGAACCTGGCTCTCTTATCCCTTGATTTATTTTTGCATACCCAGAGGGTAGTCAGATTCAGTACAAGATTCTCTTAAGTACCTGGAACATATATAAATCCTGGCTTCTAATCTGAGTATTACCTGGTATTATCTTTTGCAGCTTGATACTTAGGTATGGACATTATACTTTAGGTGCCTTTACTTTCCATTGTCGAGAGTAACTAGTCAGAGACTAGTTTGGATCTCAGGGATTTTATTTTGGACTTGGAATATTCTGGATAACACTGACTGCCTTAGTCAGATATTTTGGGCAGATCTGATTGGCTAATTACTTATAAGTGTTTTATAAATATTTAGCCAATACTCTCCTTCAGAGTAGTTACTTTGGGAGGTTCAGGATTTAATCATTATGTAGCTATTGGTCAAAAATTGAATCAAAACCTATCATTTGAAATTGCGTCAAGAACCTTCCTTGTTTACGCTTTTGTTATCTCCAGTGCTGGAAAATTTTTATTTTTTGGAGGTAGACTGCACTTGGAAAATAGTCATAGATCTTTTGGAGTGAATGGGGAGAGATAAAACTAGTTAATAGAATTTTGATAAGAATAGCAAAACATTTTCTGAAATGGCTTATAATTAGATTTAAAGCAATTTCAAAAGAAAATAGTTCTAAGTAATAGTAGTACTGGTAAAATGATATTTTCCCCCATGAAAGCTAATTCTAAGCATGTCACTTCTTTGTATGCCTGAATTTTACTAGGATTATAAAAATAGTTGTACCTCTCTGCATCAATGTGTAAGGAATAACAGTTTTTGCCTTGAAAAATCCTTGATCTAAATACAAATCATGGCCAAAAAATTTAGTTTTGAATATATTGGAAATTATTTGTGTTCAATTTTCTTAGTATATCCCACCATTTAGAAGTGAAACTCAGCCAGTGATAGTGGTACACTCCCATAATCCCAGAACCTCTGGAGGCTGAAGCAGAATGATTACAAGTTTAAGGCCAATCTGGTCAATTTAACAAGATCCTGTCTCCAAATAAAAGATAAGAAGGGGTAGGGATGGAGCCTAGTGGTAGAGTGCCTATGGATTCAATCCCTAGTACTGGGAGAAAAAAAAAAAGTAAAATTTTAAATTGTTTTTATTTTCTGCCTTGTTAAATCTGTGACAAAATGACTGATGTCATTTTGGAAAGTGCCAAATTTCAGGACTGCTATTTAGAGCTGTGCATTACATCATTCAAGGGGCTGCTATTAACATGGAATAAGATATTCATGGTACTTCCTGGAGTTGTGCAATGAGATAACCCTGCCATGTTGGTTTAATGCCTTTTATATAGGTCACTGTTTTCATATTTTATAAGGTTATGCAATGCCTATATATTTCATCTCTTATTGTAATAATTTCTATGTTTAAGGTATTTGTGGACACTAATTGAACCTTTCTGAAGTGATCATACTTTCTATTAGAAATCTTTCCAATTGGAATTCTATAGAATACAGTTTGAAGATTACAATTTTAGTTAAATTTACTCATTTTGAATATATATTACCCTTGTTTATTCCTTGTTTTAATGTAACTGAGTACTTATTTTCTGTAAGACATCTAAAATTGGCCTGTTACTTTCTATAACACTGTAAATAATGTGTTAATTTTATATTGAGAAAACTCGTTCCTAGAAAGAAAGAATTTTTGGTATTAGCGTTTTGAATCAATTTCCAGCCATCAGAACCTAGTAAACGTTAATATTTTATAAGAAAACTTTTTTTTTTAAAGTGTCTTTTTTTTTTGGCAGAATACTGTGAATGATCTAACAGTTCATCGGGCAACTCCTGAAGATCTAGTAAGTTTAATATCAAAAACAAAGTCAGTTGTCATTGTTTCATTTGGTATTTGATTTCTGACCTTCAGAATAGAAGTCAACCATAGTGACTTCTTAGGTGTTGTTCAGTTACATTCAATTTTTCTTATGCCTGGATAAAATCAAAAGCATATCTTCTGGACTTCTTGATTTTACCTAGTTACGTCAATTAATCTTAGAATTTCATTAGATAGATTTGTTTTGCACTTCAAATCTCTGTAGTCTAAAATTGCCCTGTATACATCTCTTTTCCTATATGTCGATATCTTCAGCGTTATTTATTACTCTTTCATTATACAAAAATATTGAACTATCAGTATAATAATTTATCCCTTGAATATGCCATGCTCAAATTTCTACATTTGAGCTATAATTCATTCTATTTTCCTTACTTTAACAGTTTCCCCATTTTCTTTTCCATCTGTCTAAATCTTGCTTTGCTTCTTTATCCTAGTTCAAATCCTACCATTTTCTTTTTTGTGAAATTTCTATTATGGGTGTTTTTTATCATTTCAGAATGAATTTTTTTAAAAAATATTTTTTTAGTTGTGGATGGACACAATACCTTTATTTTATTTATTTATTTTTTTAATGTTGTCCTCAGGATTGAACCCAGTGCCTCACACATGCTAGGCAAGTGCTCTATCACTGAGCTACAACTCTAGCCCCTAAAAAATTAATTATTTTTAATTGACATAACAATTGTACATATATGTAGGGTTGTTTGACTTGATACACATATGTAAATTAGGGTAAACATCTATCTCTTCAAGCATTTATCGTTTCTTTGTGGTGAATATATTCAAATTTTTTCTTTAGATTTTTTAAAATATACATTTTCTTTAACTGTAGTTCCCTTAATGTGCAATATACTGTAGGTTTTTTAAAAATGGATTTATTGAGATAAAATTTACATAGCAAAAAATATACTCTTTGAAAGTATAAAATTCAGTGATTTTTAGGATATCCACAAATTGTGCACTCATCATCACTATCTAATTTCAGAATGTTATCATCATTCCCCAAGAAAACCATATGCCCATTAAGTCATTCCCTATGCCTATCTCCTTCCATTCTGTGTCAATGACTTATCTGTTCTCTGAATTTGCCTATTGTGGACTTTTCTTTTAAGTGGAATACCATATATGACTTTTTGTGTTTAGTTTCTTTTTTTCAGCATAATTTTTTTTCTCAAGATTGATACATGTTGTAGCATGTATATGTACTCCATTCCTTATTATTACTGAATAATATTTCAAAGTATGGATATACCATATTTTATTCATTCATCAGTTGGTAAACATTTGTATTGTTTTTTGGTTTTGGCCATTTTGAATATTGCTGCTGTTAACATTTGTATAGAAATTTTCGAGTGAACCAGGCTGTCAGTTCTTTTGTATATATACCTAGAAATAAAATTTCTGGGTCAGATAATATCTTCATATTTAACTTTCTGAATAACCAGCTGAACTGTTTTCCAAAGACACTCTATTATTTTTATTCCACTAGTCTGTATGGGTGTTCAGTTTCTCCACATTATTGTTATTGACATCTTTTTAATTTTAGTTCTCCTTTTGATTTACATTTTCCTAGTGAGGAATGATGTTGAAAAGATGATGAATATCCTTTAAAGTGCGTATTGGCCATTTTTAGTTTATTCTTTGGAGAAATATCTGTTCATATCCTTTAGTCAATTTTAAAAGAATTATTTGTGTTTTTATTGTTGAATCATACAATTTCTTTACATATTCTGGATACAAACTCCGTATCCAGATGTATGATTTACAGATTTTTTTTTTTACTTGTCTTTTTACTTTCTTTTTAATTTTATTTTTTAGTTGTAGTTGGACACAATTCCTTTATTTTATTTATTTATTTTTATGTGGTGCTGAGGATCGAACCCAGGGCCTTGCATGTGCTAGGTAGGTGCTCTACCACTGAGTCACAACCCCAGCCCTCTTTTTACTTTCTTGATAGTATCCATTAAGCATGAAAGTTTTTAATTTTTATAAAGTCAAATCTATCTATTTTTCCTTTTGCCACTTGTACTTTTAGGGTTATGTCTGAGAAACCTAACCCATGGTTCATAAAGATTTATCTTTCATTCCAAAAGTTTTATAGTTTTAGCTTTTATAGTTAGGTTTATGATTAATTTTAAGTTTTATATTTTTGTATATGGTGTGAAGGAAGGGTTCAACTTCTTTTTTTTTTTTTTGCAAGTGATATCCAGTTGCCCAACCATCATTTGTTGAGAAGTCTCTTCTTTTTCCCATTGAATACCTTGTCAGTCTTGTTGAAAAACCAATTGTCCATTAGTGGGAGGGTTTATTCTACACTTTCAATTCTATTCCATTAATCTATATGGCTTTCTTTATGCAATATCACAGTTTTGATTACTATAGCATTGTAGTAAATTTGAAGTCTTGGTGTTTGAAACTGCCCAACATTTTTCTTCTCTGAACTGTGGCTTCATTTATTATCTAAATAAAAAGGTGAGTATATGACATCTGTTGCATATCATTTAACCTTATATCGATATACCCAGTCTCTCTGGGCAGATTATTAATGCTTTGGGAGATAGAATGTAATTGTACTTATCTTTGTAGACCTTGTAGTCTTAATCCTATTAGGTACTCCTTAAGTATTTATTGAGAATAATAATGATACCCAATTGACTAAACATTTTTTAAAAAATATTTTTCTAGTTGTACATGGTCACAATAACTTTATTTTGTTTATTTTTATGTGGTGCTGAGGATTGAACCCACTGCCTCACATATGCAAGGCAAGCATTCTACCGCCGAGCTACAGCCTCTCCCCCTTAACATTTTTTTTTAATGAAAAATTACAAACTCAAGTCAAAGTGGAGACAGAAATATAAAGAACTCTTTTGAAACATCAGTTATTAAATTTTTACTATAGTTGTTTTATTTATCACATTTTCTTCCTTCGCTGAAATATTTTAAAGCAAACTCCAGAGAAAATGTCATTTTATGTCTACATATTGAGCTTGCATTTTAAAATTATAGACTTAAAACATACCAACAGTGCCATTATCGTATTCAACAAAAGTAAAAACAATTTTGGGGAAATATTTAGTACATGTTAAAATTTCTGTAATTGTCTCAAAAAATATTATCTTTGGGATTGTGTGTGTGTGTGTTTGTGTGTGTGTGTGTGTGTGAATCAGAATCCTTGCATATTTGCTTGTTAACCTTTTAGTGGACAGATTTCTTATTTACATGATGAAAACTCAAAAATACATTTTGTTAGATGACATATGAAGTTTATTTACGTTCATAGTTCTGAATGCTAGAGTATTTGTAACGTCAGTTATCTGCTTTTATTCTTTAGCCACCTCAGAGAATTCCTCCCTTTTAATTCTTAAGACCTGTGGCTGCATATCTCTTCTTCTGCCTGAGGAAATTCAGTTCCCTGGATTTCTGTATTTATTGTTACTCACTTCCACATGAAACCTTAAGGCTATAAAAACACTGTTTTACATTTTTCTGGGTCAGTGTGTGTATAAAATATTAGTTTTGACACACTAATTGATATTACCAGCCATTAAATGAGTTCTGTTATTTGAAAAACTAGTTTAATGGATAGTCTTATACAAAGGAAGTAGAAATCAGTATTATTTTCACTGTCTTTTTAACTAGGTCTACTAGTTATAGAGAACTCCTTTTTTTTAAGATCATTTTTGAAAATTTAGAGGCCTATGAAAATTTGTTGTGAAATCTATATAAACATGTGTATGTTGGACCAGAAAGGATTTAAAAGTGATTGAATAAGATTATGTTGTCCCACCATCTGAATAAGCAAACTCTTTGTTACTGAAAATATTCCTTCATAAATTTTTTCCTTCTATATAGGTACGTCGTCATGAAATACATAAATCGAAGAATAGAGCTTTAGTGCACTGGGAACTCCAAGAAAAAGCTTTGAAGAGAAAATGGAGGAAGCAGAAACTAGAATCTTCAAGTCTTGAGAAAAGAAGATTGTCTATCATGAGAGAGGTAATGCTAAAATGCATTACCTTTAGAATTAGAGGAAGGAGATAAATAGGTTTCTTTTTCCCTCAACTTGATTGACATTATAGAGACTAGTTATTACTATATCTATATAATCTACATGTAGATTTTTAAAATAGCAGCAAATGATGATTTGGCAGTTTGATTCTTGCTCCACAACTTACTAGCTGTATAACCTTAAGCAATTTATTTACTTTCTTAGCCTGAATTTTCTCATCTATAAAATGCCTTGTTTTGAGATTTTAATGATATAATACTTATATAGTGATCAGCACAGTCCTTGGTAAATAATTAGTTCCTTTTATATGTAAACTGCTATAGTTATTTTTCTCAGTTCAATAGCAGTGCTGTTAAGTTACTTAGCAAAGCAACAAAAAATGAATGCTGTGTCCTTTATGGTTAGTAAACCATTTATCTTTGGCTTAACCTTTTGCCCAATATAGGGTTTTTGGACAAGTAATCAGATAATATATGGATAAACAATGTGGGAAATAAGAGGAGACTATAACCATAATTTTTTTCTTTTAAATTTGAGCTAAAATCATTGTAAAGAAATGTATATTGTGCTTCTTGTTCAGATTAGAGTCTCTGACACTTAGCTGTCTGGGTTATCTTTCATTGCAGGTGTAAATCACACTGTTTTTTTTCAGAAATTTATTTGGGTTTTTAATGAAAAATGGAAGTCTTCATTTTATACATCATCAGGAAAAATTATATCTACCAAATAAATGTTTCATGTCCTTGAGAAAAGATCAGTGAATTGAAAAGAGAATGCTCCTTTCCAGATAAATATATTTTGGTGATTTTGGAAAAGTTCACACACATTTAAATGTTATATGCTAATTCTCTTCAAAAGTCCTAAAAATACACATCTGACCAGGAAAGAAACCCAGTCTCTGAGCTTTTGTTTTCCTTCTCCAGTGGCTCCTGCTCATGTCCTGAATTTCTCATATAAGTAATAGATGTGGTAGAAGTAAGGTATTGGAAGTTGAGTGGTGAGAGGATGAATAAGGTTGCTCTGCCTTCTTTCGGTAGTGCAGCTTCCTTCACTTTTAGTGTAGTGGCTCTGCACATTAGAATTACCATGGTTGAGAAGCTCCATTAAAAAATTATTGCCGTATCTAGAGGCTGAAGTTGTAGTTTAGTGGAAGAGTGCTTCCTTAAAATGTGTGAGGCAGTGGGTTCGATTCTTAGCATTACATATAAATAAATAAAATAAAGGTCCATCAACAACTAAAAAAATTTAAAAAAAATTATTACTGTATCTGGACCTTTTACCCAAAGTGTCTGATTTAGTTGACCTGGAGTGTGATTCCACACAGGTATTTTCTAGACAGTTTCCTGTGTGATTTTAATGCACTAGAGGGGTTGAAAACCTCTGCTCTTAATGGGATTCACTTGTTTCTCTTCTCTTTAACAATGTATTTTGGAATTTATTTCATGTTAATACTTAGAAATCAACCTTTTGTGTGTGTGTGTGTGTGTGTGTGTTGCTGAGGATTAAATCTAGGGCCTTGTGCATGCTAAGTAAGCACTCTTTCATGGAGCTACAAAGAGAGCCCTCTAATTTTTCTTTTTAACTCCCAGTAATGTATAAATATACTAAAGCTTATTTATCAGTGCTTTTTTGGTGGACACTTAGGTTTTGTATTATAATGCAGTGTAAATTTCTGGAACAAAAATCCTCAAAACATAGTCATTTAAATCAAATAAAGATTTATTTCTCTTTTATAAAATAGTTCATTTGTAAATGGTATTTGGTGGGAGACCTGTAGTCCTTATTACATGACTTCTGTCTTGAGTATAGAATGACTGTTGCAGCTTTCTTCAGTTGTATGCAAGCCAGCAAAGAGAGGAAAAGACAATGTACTCCTTTTACATACCATCCAGAAATGTTAGTATCTATCCTGGTGGCCAGAAAGTCATTGCATGACCATTCTCACTTGCAAAGATGGTTGGAAATCTACCTATATACTTGTTAAAACTTGGGAGTCCTGCTGTTAAAGCACAAAGCAGAAGAAAGGGTGTTAGTGGATAAGTAGCAATGTATGCCACCCACAGATTGCTTCCTACCTTGCTACTATAAATAATGTAATGAATATTCTTGAGTATGTTTTGGGGAATATATATATATATATTTGTAAGATAAATTATTAAGAATTGCTGAGTCAAAGGATAAGTGTATCTTTTATTTCAGTGTTACTAAATTTGTAATGTCTAGGTTTAGGGGATGTCATAATATTAAAACAATTCTCAATAAGAATATTCATGTAGGCTTAATCATTATACACTGAAGCTCTCGGGACCCATCCCCCTGAAACTGGACTCCTAGATTAATATAAATCAAAAGGAAAGCTCTTTGGCCAGTATAATCTTAGATTTCATTTACTGTATGATATACTAAGCCATAGGAATCAAGCACAATTAGGGTTCAAATTTAAGAGGAAGGGAGCCTTTCATAAAGCTTTTTACAAATTCTGAAAGTGTAATAAATTCCTAAGTATCTTTGTAATTTCTCAATTTCATCTGGTTTCTGTTACCATGCAATAAAAGGACTAGGATGAGGAGTTTTCGATAATGTTTTTTCTGGGCTCCTGACTGATCATTTGAAAATCTAAGATGTACACCACTACTTATAAGTTTAATTTTTTGCTCTGCAAATCCATCTGGAGTATAAATATATACAGATGGGCTTACAGAGATCAGTTTACCTATCAAGAGAATGGTTTTGTGAGAAAAGTGATAATCTCCAAAGAGCAAAGAAAATCCAGCACATTGATCTTCAAAATTGTCACTCAAACCATGTACCCAAGGAGCCTGGTCAGAGGCTAGAAGAAGAGGGTAGAGCAGTAGCTTTACTTAAGGCCTCAATTATAGCTAGTATCAATTACATCTCTGTAATTTCCTTCTGTTTCTTGGTTTTGTTAGATCAGTACTCTCTTTTAAAAAACATATAGTGAACTCTTAAAAACTTCCATTAGGATTTGATCCCTATCACCACAAAAATAAATAAACAACAATAACAAAAGATCTCTTGTCATTAAGAGATAAATTTTTATAATTTTTTCTAGTGTAGTGATAGATTAATAGATTGCATTCTTTCCTAAGCTTTTAATTGCATGTACTTGTAAGAGGACTCATCAGTGACAGAAATTTGGTTTATAGGATAATATAATTTACATCATAACAGTAGCTAAAGCTTCTCTAGAGTGTTGCATAAGTTTCCAGTGTGTCTACATCCTTGTAGCATCTCTGTAGGCTTGAGGAGATGTTTGTAACTTGGAAAATTAAGTTTAAAGAGGTTGGATTTTGCTTAGCATTTTTTTGTCTGGGCCTAGAACTCCAGTCTTCCAGCTCCAAATGTGCTCTTGATCTTACCCTTCCAAAGCTTACTCTTTGTGGAAGGAATAAATTCTGGACTTCATTCTTATCAACTGAGCTAGCTGACCTGCTTGGTCACAGCAAGTGAAGAAGGGGAAAAGTAACTTATTTTCTTTCTGTATCCTAAAAAGGTTATATTGTGTAATTATTTCCATGATACAGAAAAATTCTGGTGGGAATATTTGTTACTCGATGTTTTGACTTGAGTCAGTGTTGGAAACTAGGTAGCTTCTTAATTTTGAGACTCCTTTCAATTTAAGAATGCCATCTGGTGGTGGTAGATGGAGTTGACTCATTTTTGGCCTGCGGCTTTGCTTGTAATTATGAAAGTTCTGTCCGGAATGTAATGTGATTTTTTTTTTTTAGTTCCCAAATCTTAGGGATTAAAAAAGCAACTTTTTTAAAACACAGAGATATCACCTTTTTGTTTAATTCTAACACTTATTTTTTTTTATGTAATTCATGACCCAGTGTAGATTATGAAATCATTTAAGTGGTTGAAACATCTCTGAGTTTATGGCTCAAAGATTTTTTATATTTAACCTTTTTTTTTCAAATTGTGGATGATATTTTGTTAATGGATTATGAAGTTGAGTTAGTGTCTTGTCACCATCATTTAAAAATAGAAGTGAAAAAGAAAATATAATAGTACTTTTTAATGGAGAAAGTTTATTAAGTAAACTTTTGTTTCATATACATTTACATGTATGTGAGTGTTTGGGTTACAATTTTAATATGTATTACTTTGGATTGCAGCCAATCATTTGCAAACTACTAATTATTGTGATAGCCCCATCTACTGGTACTAAAGGATATTGTAACTGAAGGATTTTAGGTAGTGGTTTATAGTTTATGCTCTGTGCCTTTCTATAGTCTTTTCCTTTGTGATTTGAAGAGTATATATATATATTTTTTTCTGAGTAATATTTGTTATTAACACATGTCTAGATTCTTTCTGATCAATACCAGATGCAGGATGTTTTGGAGAAATCTGATCATTTGTTGGCTGTAGCAAAAGATCTGTTTGATGTTCCTCGTAAACGCACAGGTAAATAGTTAATTAAAATAAAGCTTCTTTTTATTATTAACTATAGCCCACAAGTGGGTGTTTAGAAGAAATTTAAATTCATTTCTCAGGCATTATATTATTTGCATTACAAATATTCAAGGTAGGTAGTATATAAGGTTGTTAGGGCTAAACTTTATGTAATTTTTTTGCTTTTTACTAAGATTATTAACTTATAAATTATTCAGCAAAGGAAAGATAAATCATTATATACTAAAATATGTTGTAATACCAGAAAAAACAAGTAACCCAATTGATAAATGGGCCAAGGAACTGAACAGATAATTCTCAGAAGATGATATACAATCAATCAACAAATATATGAAAAAATATTCAACATCTCTAGCAATTAGAGAAATGCAAATCAAAACTATTCTAAGATTTCATCTCATTCTAGTCAGTATGGCAGCTATTAAGAATACAGACCAATACATGTTGGCAAGGATGTGGGGGGAAAAGGCACTTACATTGCTGGTGGAACTGCAAATTGGTGCAACAACTCTGGAAGGCATTGTGGAGATTCCTTGGAAAACTTGGAATGGAACCACCATTTGACCCAGTTATCCCTCTCCTTGGTCTATGCTCAGAAGATTTAAAAACAGCATACTACAGGGACACAGCCACATCAATGTTTATAGCAACACAATTCATAATAGATAAACTGTGGAACCAAACTAGATGCCCATCAGTTGATGAATGAATAAAGAAAATATGGTATATATACGCAGTGGAATACTATTCAAGATTAAAAGAGAATAAAATCATGGCATTTGCAGGTAAATGGATGGAGTTGGAGAATATAATGCTAAGTGAAGTTAGCCAATCCCAAAAATCAAATGCCAAATGTTTTCTCTGGTATAAGAATGTTGATTCATAATGGGGTTGTGGGGGAGCATGGGAGGAATAGACAAACTCTAGATAGAGCAAAGGGGAGGGGAAAAAAGGGAGAGGGCATGAAGGTAGGAAAGACAGTGGAATGAGATGGACATCATTACCCTAAGTACATATATGAAGATAGGAATAGTGTGACTCTACTTTGTGTACAACCAGAGATAAGAAAAATTGTGCTGTATATGCATAATATGAATCGTAATGCATTCTGCTGTTATATATAACAAATTAGAATAAAAAATTTAAAAAAGATCTTTTATCCTTTATATGAATAAACATAAATCAAATTTTTTCACTTTGTTAAGAAAAAATCGATTATTGTCTGATAATAACAAAGTAGCTTGTGTTGGATCAGTTCTCCCACAGGTAACAAATATAAACAATATGAAATATCTTGCTTTAAATTTTTTAAAAATATATGTTTATTCAAGGAAAAATATGGTGTAATAGAGATTTCATAATTTAAAATGAGACTTGCTTTTCAGCTTATTAATATGTTACCATATAATTAAAATACTTGTATTTATATATAATCTGCGTAAAACAATTTGAAACTAAAGCAAATTTATTTTCTTGCTAAAAAACCTTTGAATTTTAGTTTACTGATCTGTAAAATAATCATAGTACCTACCTCATACAATTTTGTGAGGGTCAAAATGAGTTAATATACATATAAGCATTTGGAACAGTGGCTGATATATAGTAAGCAATACATAAGTTTAAGCTGTTTTTATTATTTTAGATTTTCATATAATGATGCATATATATGGCAGTGTAGAACTTGAGAAGTCAATTTAGTTAAACAAAATCATCATGACTTATTTTCTGTCCTCAGGGTTTCCAAATGTAACAATGGCTCCTGATTCTTCTCAGAGTCCCATAATGGTAAATCAAGATCCTATTGCCCAATCTATCCTTAATGAGTCTGTCATAGACCCTCAGGTAATGTGATCTACTCACGACTATAATGCTCATGCTGAAATGAAGTTTAAGTTGATGTAGGCATTTTGGTAAACATTTTAAAAGCTTAAATATCAATAACTTCTAGTTGCGGTTGCTAGTTACTCAAGCACATTGCATTTTATATGAGTACCATTTGCCTAAATAAGATTGGAGACTGGATAGTAATAGCCAACGTTTATTGAGTGTTTACATAGGATCTAGGTACTGTTGTTATTCTCATTTAATAGAAAAAGAGACTGAGGTTCGAAAAAACTAAGTGAGTTGTTCAAGATCATTTAGATTGCAGCAGAGACCAAATCTAATTTAAGTCCTGTGGCTCCATAACACTGTCAGTACCTCTTAAGATATCTGATTGTCACAGAGTGCTTTTTGTTCGTTTTTATTAAATTGGAATAAAATATACCTGACATCCTTGTTGTATGGATCTTGAGATTGATTACATAAAGTATTTAGCATGATACCAGGAACATAGTACTTCATTAAATGTCAATCTCTTTTAATATATTAGTATATTTAAAAGGTATCTGCCCAGAAAACCTGGAATTTATGGGAAAATAATACTACATGAGGAAATGATACTATACTAATAAAATATTAATTAGCCAAAATCTAACAATTGAAATTTTTAGTCAAAATGTTAAGAATTTTGAAATAGTACATTTTTTAAAAGCTCATGAAGAAATAAAGCAGCTTTATAAGATTGACTAGGACTTGCCTAGTCACCTGTTTATCCTAAACTATACCTTCCATGAAATAAAGGAAGAATCTTAAGTTGGAGGGATGATTCTAGGGAATGCAGGTCCAGAATCATAAAAGACAAGTTAATTATATTATTTTCTACTTAAAGGAAATTAAGTAGAATGTTAAACATATTTAAAGTAACCAAATCCATTAGCTAAGCAAAAAACATTTATGCTTTGGTACTTGTTGAAAAATCAACTCTCAGATATTTAGAAATCTAATCATCTTAGAATATCCTACTGTTGGAATATATCTGAAGGAAGCTTTTTCATTTACTTAAATAAATTGTATAATGTAGTGTTCTATTTATTTGGCAATCATACTTTCAGTCATTTGGAGCTGGGAAACAAGTGTATGATGTATCCCAGCATCACAGAATAAAGCAGTTAGATTTCATTCTGGTGAAGAGAAGAGTCCATCCTCATACCTGAGCCAGTTATGTTATTAGTAATTTCAAAATAATTTTCTTGATATAACTAGTTTTCCTAGCTGGCTTAATTTCTTTCTGAATTTACAACTGACAGATTAAGATCAGTGAGGTAAGCTTCTGAACATAAACCTGAGATAGCAGAGGAAAATGGCAGTGAGGGAGGAGAAAAAAGACACTTTTATAGGTAAGGAGAGAACCACTATACATCAGAAAAGAAACTGATGTTGCAATAGATATCCTGGAGCCTCCAAGAAAAGATGCATTTATAACTGCATTACTTAAATTCTCTGGATTTTACTTTAGAACAGGAATGAGTGAGACTAAGTTTATATACTTGTTCATAGTGTAGTATATTAGGCCCTGCACTAGAGGTTGGGATATATGGATGAATAAGGTATGTCTTCATTGGGATGGAGAAGTGGCAAGATCTGAGGTTAGAGAAATAGGCAGGAGTAGGTCCTGAAGGGCTAAGGACCTGGAAATTAAGAATAGAGCCACTAAAGGAGTTTAAGAAGCATGTAGTCATGATGAGATTGAGTGGTGTGGAAGATGAATTGGAGAGAGGCTAAGACTGAGAGAGGGTTCTGTCCTAGCCTGTTTTTTTGCTGCTAATAACAATGTACCACAGACTAGATTAGTTATAAAAATAAAAGTGGTTTATTTTGGCTCATGGTTCTTGTCCAAAATTGAGAAGTCTTATCTCTTGATGACCTTGCTTCCAGAGTTTTGATGTGACACAAAACATCACTTGGTAAGAGAGAGACAACAAGAGAGACCTAGGCATGCTGGCTTTTAAAAGCAGAAGCACTCTTGAGATAATCCATTAGCCTATTAATTCATTAATAGCATGAATGGATTTATGTACTCATGAGGGCAGTACTGTCAGTACCTCATGAGGGTCCCACCTGGACCTACCTCTTAATATCTCATAATTGGGATTTAAATTTCAACATGAGTTTCAGAAGGCATAAATCATTTAAACCATAGCAGCCTGGTTAGAAGACTTAGTTTGGAATTGTGTTGAGAAATGGTAAGGGTGTGGCTCAAAGTAGTGCCAGAGGAAGTAAAGGATAATGATACATTTGAGAGAGGTTAAAATGAGAAGAGTTGACAAGATTGGGTGGCTGATTAGTTGTGATGGGTGAGAAAGAAGGATAAATTTTTTTTTTACCAGCTTGGGCATCTGAGTAGACGGTGGCAGTGTTCATGGTCTTATGTAGTATTGGCAGAAAAAGATTTCTGTAAGATTGCTGGGAAAGACTTAGGAAGATGTTCGGTTTCGGACATATTGAGTAGGAATATCTTTTAGGCAGTTGAATATAAGTGTCTATGGCTCAAGAGAGTTCTGGTTGGAGAAAGAGATTTGGAAATTAACAGCATATGACTTGTAATTACAACTTTGGACTTGGATAAAATCATTGAGAAAGTAGATCAAATGAGAGGAGAAAAGGCCCAAAGGGAGGATCTTGAATCCCACCAGATACTAGGGAAGAGTAGAAAAAGAAAACCAATAAGGTAGATTTGGAAGGAGCAGCCAGAGAAAAAGAAGAAATTTTTTAAAAATACCGTATCATGGAAGTTAAAGAACAAGTTTATCAAGAAAAATTTTAAAAGAAAGAAATGAATCATCATCAGAATCTAAGGTGTCATAGAATTGAGGGAAAGCAAATACAGAAATATTCATTTGATTTAAGAATAAACATGTTGATGCTGAGTTTGCAGTGAATCGTTTAGAGCAATAGGGCAGAAACAAAATTGAAGGGTATAAATGGCATTTGAGAAATAGGAATAAGTCTTTAAAGAATTTTGGTGGTGAAAGAGAAAAGACAATCAAGGTAGCTATGAGATCAGGGCAAGATGGGAGAGGTTTGCTTGCATTTAAGTCTTTGATGAACTTAAGCCAACAGAGAGATTAAGGGTGGGTGCTGGAGAGAGAAACTCCGATGGAGTGGAAGCAGGTAAAAGGGTTTGGGTTCCAGAATATGTATGGAGTGATTAACCTTAGGGAAGTCTCTTTCTGTTATGATAGAAAGAAAGGATGAGAGTGTATATAGTCAACTTGTGTTGTTATTTTTATTATTGTTTTGAGATAGCCTCTTAATGAAATAGATGATGAAGGAGAAGAAGGAATTGTTAATAGCCAGTCAGAAGAAAGTGAGAATGAATTGGATAACTCTCTGAACTCTCAATCTAATACGAACACAGACAGGTATGTAAATATGGCATAAATAGCTACAGCTTTTACCTTTTTTTCAAGCCTATTTCAAATGTTTATTGCATCTTTTTTTTTTATTAACAAAGGGTATATTTTTATTAAAAGTTTTGGTATTTTGATATGATTTCTGAAAAGTTTTAAAAGTAGTAGAAATACCTCCTCTGTACTTTTCACCTAAATATACCAGTTATTAACATTTCCCATTTTTGTTTTATAATTTTTCTCTTTTTTGTGAATTTATACACATACACACACATGCATATGTACACATACACATTTTTTTTTGTAGTTGTCGATACACAACATGCTTTTATTTATTTGTTTATTTTTATGTGGTGGTAAGGATCCAACCCAATGCCTCACATGTACTAGGCAGGTGCTCTGCCACTGAGCTATAGCACTAGCTCCTACATACACATTTTTTGAGAACCATTTGGGAGTAAGCTACATACTACATGTTCCTTTATCTCCAAATACTTCAGTGTGGACTTTCTAAGAGCAAGAATATTCATTCACAGAACCACAATACACTTATTACAATAAGGAAATTAAGTTAATACCATACTACTATCAATTAGATTTCTCTAATTGCCCCATTCATATTAATTATGGTCCTTTTTTATTGTTTGGAGAACCAATCATGATAGTTTATTGTATTTATTTTTCACATTTCTTTGACTTTAAAGATCTGGAACCTTTTAAAATCTGATTATAGTGTTTGTCTGTCATAATATCTTTGTGATTTCCAAGAAGTATATGAGCAATTACTTTATAGAATTTCCTCTGATTTGGTGTTCTCTGATATTTCCTTGTTATTAGACTCAGTTTATACATTTGGGGCAGGAATATCTCTGAAGTGATGCTAAGTCCTTTTCAGTGTATCATATAATGAAACAGTGATGTCATGAGTGAGAAAGAAGGATAAGTATTGATGCTGTTAATTTTCATCACTTGGTTAGTGATGCCTGCCTGGTTCCTTTATTAGTTAATTATGTCTTCTATTTTGATGTTGATTTGTCACAGATTTGGCCAAAGAGAGCATCTTCAAGTCATTCCTGTGTACTTTTTACAAATTATCTCCCTGTCCCCAACTTAATTTCTGGTACAACAGTCATGCCCTTGGCCTGGAATCAGCCATTTCTTTGAGAAGTCCTTATTTGTTTTATTGAAGAAGGGTGTTTAGAAATCAAGATCTAAGTACTGGGTGTGCTTATTGTACCTGACAATCCTGGTTTTTAGTACCTTTCAGCAGGTACAAACACAGATACTCATATGCACCTATGGTCATATGCATATGCACATATCCATATTAATATCTTTTTAGTTATAAATTATGAGCTTATACTGATACTTTTAAGGCCAGTTTAATACTATTGGATTTTGATTAGTCTTTCTAATCAATTCTATATTTGTATTTCTCTTCTTTCACACTGAGATGCATGTTTCTATGCATAGTATATTTACTTCTATTCAAGCTTACAATGCATAGAATGTAGTTTTGGAATTGTTGTTCCCATACTACCACAGAAATAAACCTACTAAGCAGAGTTCAAGATTGTTAGAGTATGTTTTTTAAAGGTTATTCTATTCATTTGAAATATAATTAGGTACATTTTTCTATTTATATTCATTTTAAAGTTTTTCCTTCCATCCTTTTCACAAAACCATACAAAAAGCTGTTTTCAGGGTAGTGTTACCCATGCCCTATCCCTTCTAATGATTTGCCATCTGTCCTTACTCTGTACATAACTAGTTTAATTAGTTTTGGTTTTATTCTTCCTGAGTTTCTTTTTATAAATATAAGCAGATGCACATATCTTATTTTACTATACTTATGTAGCTTACTATATTTGCCTTTATCCTGGAAATCACCTCACAGCTATTTAAAAATTTATAGGCTCTCCTTTTCCCCCCCTTTTTTATTGCAAATGAAACAGGTGCATAGTTCTGAACTGTGTGAATGTATTATGGTTTGAACACTCTGGCCATTTAGGTTTTTTGCAGTTTTATAATTCCAGAAATACTGCAGTGAATAACCTTGAAGATATGTTTTTTTTTATTATGGGGGGGTCCATATTTAGGGAAAATTGTTAGACATAGGATTTAGGGCTTAACAGGTAAATGCTAAGCATTTTGTGAAGGCCATAATATTTTAATATTTTGCATTCTTACTGACTGTATGTATGTGTCTGACCAACAGAGTGTATTGTCAGGATTTTTAAAAAAATTTGCAATAATCTCATAGGTGAGCATTGATATCTTAGTATAGGTTTACTTTTCATTTCTTTTATGAGTTAAATTGAAATACTTTTCATATGTTTAAGGGACCTTATAGTGTCATTTGTCTATTTTTCTAGGATTTGATCTTTTCTTCCTTAATTTGCAAATATCTTTGCATATTAAAATATTAGTCTTTTATCTGTGTAATGTAATGTGCTATAAATATTTTTCCTAATTTATCTTTTACATTTGTGGTGGCATTTTTTTTCTTGCCAGCAAAATATAGGTTTGAACTTTTTTTTTTTTGCATGCGGATTCTGAATCATACTCTGAAATAATTTCCCAAAACCCATATTATTGAGGAATTGAGAAATTCATTCATGTTTTCTTTTAATACTTGTGTGGTTTATTTTTTTACATTTAGTTCTCTGATCACCTAGCTAAGATTACTTAACATTTTTTGGGGTATATAATATGAAGTCTGTGTCCAATTTTTCTTTTGTTAGATGACTATCCAGTTGTCCCAATACTGTTTATTAAAAAGACAAATCATTCTTGCCCTACTTATTTGAAATGCTACCTTTGTCTCATATTAAATTACCATAGGTACTTGGATCCATTTCAGGATTTTGTACTCTAATTTGCAGGCCTTGTTTCTCCAGTCATGCTCCAGTACCACACTGTTTTACTTAGAGAGAATTTGTAGTGTTTTAATAGACTCAATCATAGCTTTTTTTTTTTTTTCCCCCCAGAGTTTTCTTGGGGATTCTTATGTATTTTCCATTTGAACTTTAGTATTAGCTTGCTTAACTTTGTATAAAAGCTTTTTGATATTTTCTATTAGGACATACTATATCATTAATTAGTGAGAATTGATGTCTTTTTGATGTTGAATTTTACTAAGAATAAATTTATTTTTCCATTTATTTCAAGTATACTTTTCTAAGAGGTGTTTTAATCTTTTTCTCCTATAGATTTTACTGTTTTCTTCTTTATTCTTATATATTTCATGATTTTTTTCTTATTTTTTAAATGGCTTTATTATATGTTCTAGTTAGTTATCATTTGTGCTTGTGAAGGCTTTTGTATCTGTATTTTATCTTGATATTCTGTTACTTTATTGAATCTTGATAGAGTTAGTTTTAGCATTGATTTTTCTAGGATTTCTAGGTCTACTATCTTGTTATCTGCAAATCAATAGCATTTTTACTTTTTTTCTTAGATTATAATTCTAAATAGTTTCTTTTGTGTATTATTTATAGGAGAGTATTAAATAATTGTGGATATAGTGGCATCCTTGCTCTGTTACTGATCTTATGAAAATGTTTGTTTTTTCTTCTTAAGGTGCTAGCTTCTTTATTGAAGCCTTTAAAAAAATGCTAGCAAATGTCTATCAAGTTTTTTTTTAACATTTATTTTTTTTAGAAGTAGTTGGACACAATACCTTTATTTTATTTATTTATTTTTATGTGGTGCTGAGGATCGAACCCAAGGCCTCACACATGCTACACGAGCACTTTACTGCTGAGCCACAGTCCCAAAGTTATAGTTTGTGTGTGTGTGTGTGTGTGTGTGTGTGTGTGTGTGTTGATGTTGTTTGTTTTTTGTTTTTGTGGTGCTGGGGATTGAACCCAGGGCCTTATGCATGAGAGGCAAGCACTCTACCAACTGAGCTATATCCCCAGCCCTCTATGAAGTTTTAGTAAGTGTTTTTACCAGTAGTGATTGTTGAATTTTGTCAAGAACTTTTTTATTGTCTATAGAGATAATATGAAATTTCTCTAGACCTATTAATATGGTACATTATTTTATAGATTTTCTAATATTAAGCTATCTTTGCATTCCTGAAATAAATTTTACTTGGCCAAGGTGTATACTTTTCATTAATATAGTGTTGGATGTTTTTTATTACTATTATATTTAGTATTGCATTAAATTTCATAAGTGATATTATCTGTAATATTGTTGTGTCTGGAGTCATTTTGAGGTAACACTGTGATACTTGATTTCATAAGAAACATCTGGAAGTTTTTCTCATTTTTCATAACAAACATTATAGAAGTTTTAAATTTCTTTTGTGTTTATGAAGGGTATAATTTTGTGTAGCTTTGGGGTTGTCTATTCTTTGAAAGCTAATAGCTTTCTTTGGTAAAGCTGTTTGTGCCTGGTACTTTTTTTTTTGTTAATGAAGGTTGAAAATATATATATTTTTAGAATATATTTTCTTAGGAAATTTTCTATTTTATTTAGGTTAATCACTAGATTTCTGTAAAAGTATGCCAATAGTTCTGTACTTCTGAAAAATTTCTTACTTGGATATATGAGCACTTGGTAAGTGAGCACTGTTACCCATCATATATTTTAGTCCTCCTCTTTCCTTAAAATTAGGCTTAATTAATGATTTGTCCATTTTAATTTTTCATAGAACCAGGATTTTCTTTATTTATTAGAGCTGCTAGTTTCCTGATTTCTTCTTCATCATTTTTTGCTTTTATTCCTTTCTTGTTCTTTATTTTGGTTTACTTTGTTTTTCTGGCTTTTTGAGTTGGAAATTTAAGTTATTTTCATTATTTTAATATTAAAAATAAATTAGTTAAGGCTCTGAATTTTCCTCTAATTACTTCAAATGTATACCCTACATTCTGGTGGAGTAGTGTTTTGTTACTTTAGAAATGAAGTAGTTTCAATTTATATTTTCCTTTTTATCTAAAAGTTGTCTATTAGAAAATTTAAAGAAAATTTCCAGAGCCACCTTATTGTTTCTAGTTTTATTACTTTGCATTCACAGTGTGATTTGCAGTATTTCTACTTGTGGAACTTAATGATGTTTTCTTTGTGACCTAATATATGATCACATTTTTGTGAATGTTCCATGTGTTTGCTTGAGAAGAGGTTATAACTCTATTAAAAAGGTATAAAGTTCTATAGTATTTCCATAAGATCTGCCTCAGGGGTTATGCTGTTTCTTCCTTCCTTATTTTTGCCACTATCTTATACTGAGAGTAATGTATTAAAAGTCTCCTGTTAATGTCTTTTTGTTTCTCTTTGATTTTTTGCTTAAGTATATTTAATTGCTTAAATCCTTTTTTTATGAAGATGATGTGTTTTTTGGTACCTGGATAGTCATAAATGTTATATCTTTGATTAATGACTTTTTAGAATTGTAAAGTATTCTTTGTAACATTTAATGCCTTTTGGTTCAGTTCTGTTTTATCTCATATTAAGAATGAAACCTCTTTTTTTGTTTCAGGGTTTTTTTTTTTTTTTTTTGTGTGTGTGTGTGTGTGTATTTGTTTGTGTTGGGAGTCTCCCTCTGTTGTTCAGTGTGGTCTCAAACTCATGGGTTCAAGGGATCCTCTTGCCTTACCTTCCCGAATAGCTGGGACTATAGGTGCACACCACCTGCCAACTTCTATCTTTACTTTTTATATTTAGTTTTTTTTTTAAATTTTATATTCTTTTACATCTTTTTAGAATTGTTTTGTATCAGGTATGTTTCGTATTCAGTGCAGAGTTGAGTGTGACTTTGTTAGACAATTTGAAAATATTCTTCTTTTAATTGGTGAAGTAAGCTTGTACATTTTTTGATATGGTTGGTATGTTTAATGTTAATTTTTTTAACATTTTATTTTAGTTGTAGATGAACAAAATATCTTTATTTTATTTATATGTTTTTATGTGGTACTGAGGATTGAACCTCATGCTCTACCTCATGCTCTACCACTGAACTACAACCCCAGCCCTTTAATGTTAATTTTGTCTTATTATTTTTTAGTATGTTGTATTGTAATACAGTTTTCCTTTTTTATGAATATTTTTAAAGATTTCTTTCAGTGTTTAGGAAAAATATAATTTTGTTTTGTTAACTACTTTTTTATATATACTTTTTACAGAGCCTTCAGTCTTGTTTTCTTATTTAACCTTTCTCTGTCAGATGTGTGCTTTAAATGTTGTTTTTATTTTTTACTATTTATTTTTATTTTTACGTATCATCTGTGCAACAAACAAGGCATTCTATATTTATATTTTTCTGTTCTTCTTTCCATTTTTAGTTGCTTTCTTTTTGCTTTGACAGATTATAAAACATTTACATACTGTGCTTCCAAGTTTATCTTCATTTGTTTTTTTTAACTTTTTTTTTTTAAGATTTATTTTTTAATTGGACACAATATCTTTATTTATTTATTTTTATGTGGTGCTGAGGATGGAACCCAGGGCCTCACATGTGCTAGGCGAGCGCTCTACTGCTGAGCCCCAGCCCCAGCCCCTCATTTGTTTTTTTATCTCAGAGTTACAATTAGATAGAGTAAATGCTCATCATTAGCCTTTTTATGTTTCCCTAGTTAGCCTTTAGTTGTATCTCTCCATTATATGAAGCCTCTGCCATTAGGCTTATGAACGTGGTGTTCCCCAAGTTCTTAAAAGTTTTTCTATTGCTTTTATATTTGAAGGACAACTTGGCTTAATATAAAATCTTTGCTTCACATTTTGTTACTCCACTCATTGTTTTCTTTGTATGTTGCTTTTGAGAATTCTGATGATGGAATAATTTTCTTGTACTTATAAGTAATTCGGTGTTTTTGTCTAAGAACTTGATTTTTTTCTTCTTAAGAATCTTTCCTTGGGCTGGGGATGTGGCTCAGGCGGTAGCGCGCTCGCCTGGCATGCGGGCGGCCCGGGTTCAATCCCCAGCACCACATACAAACAAAAATGTTGTGTCCGCTGATAACTAAAAAATAAATATTAAAATTCTCTCTCTCTCTCCCCCTCTCCCTCTCTCCCTCTCTCTTTAAAAAAAAAAAAATCTTTCCTTTATCTTTAAATTTAAGCATTGCTAAGATATTTCTCAGAATTTACCTTTTCAAGTCAATCTTTTCTCTTAGGTAGCCTTTTTAAGTTATAGATAGATTCAGTTTTTCCCTTACTATGATAGGAAAATTTTCTTGGATTATAGTTTTAAATATTAGTTCTGTATCATTGTTTCGGTTTTCTTTTTCAGGAATCCAGTTTTTATTTATATATATATAATCTTCTTTCCTGTGTCACATTTCAAGTACTTTTTCTTTGACACGTTGTAATTCTTCATCTTGTTTTCATTCTTTTTATTATTTTCCTATAGTTCTTCAATGTTACATATTAAACTTTTCTTTAACAATTCTCCATTGAACACATTGTTATTTAATCTTTATTTCTGAGGTAGTTTTTTCTTTTTAAAAAATTTATTTTCTGAGTTCAGTCAATTCTTTCTTTCTTTGTTTCTTCCTAGGGTTTGTCTATTTTCTGTTCTTAATTTTGAAATTTCAACTCAAAACTCTGTGTGTATATATGTATGTATCTCCAAATAATTGTTTAAGTCCATCTAATTAATTTTGAATTTGCATTATATTTTCTTCTGCACCCCATTTTTGGTGCGGTTGGAGAGAAATTTTATTAACTGAATTATTTAATTTTCTATTGTGTTACATTATCTTTATATAGATGGTAGATTGCTTTAGTCTGTATATTTTGTGGTTAAGGTTGGGAGTTTGGGTTAGCTTACAGCATTCCTAGTTTAAGAGCACATTATTCTGTCAATTATAGTAAAGCAAAGTTTTTTTAATGAATACTTTTTTCTTTAAGGTTTTGGTGAGGAAAGTTGATTTTTTTTTTGCCTTGAAGGACTCTTGCTCTTTTTCCCTTCACTGAATGAAGTCTCTAAAGGGAAGCTCTCCCTAAGAAGTGATATCTTTTTAAGACTATACACACTCTCATATTTCTTCTTTGCAGTGTTGAGACCTCTCATGTATTTTTTTTTTTTTCTTTTTAAGTATTTGCAGACTTGGAACAAACTTTTTCTTTCCAGGGACAGTATTTGTCACCATTAGGCTCTTAACTTTCTTCTTCCCTGTGCTCGTTTTGAACTGGCACCCTATTTACAAAAGCTTCTGGCAGCAGCTCAGGAAATATCTTTGATGGAATTTGGAGGGGCTGTTTTCTAAATAAAGGTAATTTGAGTTAGTATACCTTCTAATAATTAAAAAGGTGTGTGTTATGCACTGGTTTATTTGCTGTTCTTGTTTCACTGGATAATGTTTTGGAGGATATATAGAAGAATTTAAATTTATTTGGGGATACCTGGAAATATATATCAACTTTTAAGTATTTTTTCTTTCAGAAGTCTAGTATAACTAGTTTCAAATACAATGCTTTGATTCTTTACATTTGTTTGAGATTACTATTTTTTACTTAATTGGTTGAGATGGTATCCTAGTACCTTAACTTCAAAATGTTGCCTGCTAAGTATTTATTATGAGGTATTGGAAGATACATTAAAGTTGGACTTTAGAGACCAAGCTTTTGGCTATTTCCTAGTTAATGTGTGGTTTGTTTCCTAAGTTGTAAAATTTCATAGATAAAGCATGTGATGTTTAAGGAGCCTTTGGTTTGACTATTTCTATGAATATATGCTTCTGTTAGCACTACAGAGATTTTTCATGAAGATAATATTCTAGCCCAATCCTCAAAACCCTTTTTTGGGTCATTGATGTTTCTGAGATCAGTACCTTCAGAAAAAGAAGCAGTGATCACAAATTTTTCCTTTACATTTCTTTGCCACTCACTGTCTTATTCACCCTGTATCCTATTGTGAAAGAAAAAAAGACTAGGATTGGGTAGGAAGGTGATATTAGAGGGTCAGTAGCATAAGGGAGGAAACAACATCGTGGGAACAAGGGAAATTGCTTGGGAAGCTTCTTTTGTGTGGGGTGTTTGTATGTTACAAATTAAAGATGCTGATGTTCCTAAATTGTGTATGAACTCATGTCTTTAAAATACTGTTGTAGTTGATGGTGCCATAAAATAGAATTGGTGCTACTTGGTAGAGTGCTTGCCTCACATGCACAAGGCCCTGGGTTTAGTCCCCAGCACCCCCCCACACACACACACAAAATAGAATTGGTGCTAAGTAGTCATCAACAAAATTAAAGGAGCTTGGATTTAAATCAGAGTTCCAGATCTAAGGGAGTTTATAGTCTTTGGATGGAGATAAACACTTTAAAGTTCCTCTACACTTATATTTTTAAAATAATATATTAAAAGTACTTTAGCCTTTTAAAATGAAAGTTGACAAACACATCTAATATGTTGTGTTAATTTATAGTTTGCTCTAACAAACTAGTACATGCTTGGTAGCTTATCACAACAGAAATGTGTTGTTTCCCAGTTCAGGACACTAGAAATCCAAAATCAGATTCACTGGGCTAACATCAAGATATCCCCAGTGCTGCACTTCTTCCAGAGGTTGTACAGGAGAACTTGCTCTTTGTCTTTTTCAACTTCTGGTGACTTTGGGCTTTCCTGGCCTTGCAGCCACATCACATCTATCTCTGCTTCCATCTTCACATCACCTTAGCATCTATGAGTCAAAATATTTCTACTAGCCTTCAGAAGGAAGCAGGCTACACCTCTTTACTTTGAAATATTGTTATCTAAATTTCTAAACTCATTGCTTACAAATTTCTTGCTTTGCATGCAACTAAAATTTCTGCTCCTTTATACCAAGGATTGGCTTTCCTTTGGTTTCAAATCATGTGTTTCTTATCTCCTTCTGAACCCTCACCAGAAGCTCCTTTAAAATATTCGTTCATATCAGTATTCTATTTATAATATGTAATATGTGTATTCTCTAAATCATTATATTCTTTCTCCACCATGCTGCTTACTTCCTCCTTAGCCCTCACTAGAAGAGTCTTTAACATCCATATTTCTACCAATAGTCTGTTTAAGGCAATGTAGGCTTTTTCTGTAATTCATCTAAATATCTGTTCAGCCTTTACTCGTTATTCAATCTTAAAGTTGCATTCATATTTTTAGGTATTTATTACACCAGTACCCCATACCCAGGTCCAAAATCTGTACTAATTTTCTATATTAGTTTACTGAACAAATGACAAACTTGGTGGCTTACAGTAATAGAAATTTATTCTCTTACAATTCTTGGGGTTAAAAATATAAAATAATTTTTAGTAGACTAAAATCAAGGTGTTGGTAGGGCCATGTTCTTTCTGGAGGCTCTTGATGCAAATCTATTCCTGGCCTTTTCCACCTTTGGTGGCTGTTGGCATTCCTTGACTTGTGGCTACATCACTCCAATCTCTGCCTCTAACTTCACATCTCCTTCTCATGATGTATTTCAGATCTCCCTCTGCCTTCCTCTTATGAGGATGCATACAATTCATTTGTAGGACCCTTCTTGGTAATCCAGGATCATCTCCTCATTTTATGATCCTTAATCAAATTTGGCAAAATCACTTTTTAGTCAGATAAAGTAATACTCATAGGTTACAGGGATTAGATTGTGTTTTCTTTTGGTGGCCCATTTTTTTCTATTTATTTATTTATATTGGCTCTTCTTAGTTATTCATGACAGTAGAATCCATCTTGATAAAATTATACAAACATGGAATTATAATAATTAGGACTCCACTCTTGTGGGTGGGCACGATGGTGGGATTCACTTAGGTATTTTCATATTTGGACATAGGAAAATTATGTTAGATTTATTCTACTGTCTTTACTATTTCTATCCCCCCTTCCTTTTGTTTTCCTTTGTCTAATCTACTGAACTTCTCTTCTCCACACGCCTTTATTGTGGTTTAGCTTCCACATATCAGCAAAAAATTTGACCTTTGGTTTTTTGGAATTGGCTTATTTCACTTAACATGATAGTCTCTAGATCCATTTATTTACTGGCAAATATCATAAAGTCATTTTTCTTTATAGATGAATAATATTCCATTACACCCCCCACACACACACATATGTATGTATGTATGTCACAATTTCTTTATCCATTCATCTGTTGATGGACATCTAGGTTGGTTATGTAGCTTAGGTATTGTGAATTGTGCTGCTGTAAACATTGATGTGGTTATATCCTGTAGTATGCTGATTTTAAATCCTCTGGATATATGCTGAAGAGTGGGATAACTGGGTCAAATGGTGGTCCCGTTCCTAGTTTTCTGAGGACTCTCCATACTGCTTTCCAGAGGGGTTGCATCAGTTTGCAGTCCCACCAGCAATGCATGAGTGTTCACTGTTCTCTACATCCTCACAAACATTGTTATTTGTATTCTTGATAATTGCCATTCTGACTGGAGTGAGATGAAATCTCAGTGTAGTTTTAATTTGTATTTCTCTAATTGCTAGAGATGATGAACATTTTTTCATATATTTGTTCATCATTTGTATTTCTTCTTTTGAGAAGGATCTGTTCAATTCCTTTGCCCATCTATTGATTGTTTTTTGGGGGTTTTTTGGTGTTAAGCTTTTTGAGTTCTTTGTATATCCTGGAAATTAACAGCCTACCACCAAAAGTGCTATACATATTCAATGTGATTCTCATCAAAATTCTAATAATGTTCTTCATAGAAGTATAAAAAGCAGTCATGAAATCCATTTGGAGAAATAAGAGGCCCAGAATAGTTAAAACACTCTTTAGTGAGAAATACAAAACAGAATGCATCACAATTCCAGATGTTAAATTATACTACAGTAACAGAAACAGCATGATATTGGCACCAAAATAGGCAAGAAGACCAATGGAATAGAACAGAAGGTACAGAGACAAACCCACCTAAACACAGTTATCTCATATTAGACAAAGGCACCAAAAACATACACTGGAGAAAAGATAGCCTCTCTATGGTGGTAAGAAAATTGGAAATCCATATGTAATAGGAAGAAAGTTAATCCCTGTCTCTTACCAGCACAAAAATCAGCTCTAAGTGGATCAAAGATCTAGAAATTAGACCAGAAACCCTAAACATACTAGAAGAAGAGGTAGCCCATCACTTCAACATATTGACACAGGAACTGACTTCTTGAACGAGACTTCTAAAGCACAAGAAATTAAAAATCAATAAATGGGATGGCATCAAACTAAAAAGCTTCTTCGCAACAAAATAAACAATCAAGAATGTGAATAGAGAACCTATATTGGTAGCCCATTTATTAGCCAACTGTAGATGATATTGTATTTTTGTTGTTATGATTATTTCATATAACTGGCTCTTAAAAATATCATAAACATTAGAGATAGTAATATAGGGTCAGACTGGTTGGAGTTTATTTGCCCAAATTGTGTAGAAATCTCATTATAGTACTTCTTGAGATTTATCCGGAAGGTTGGATTTATTTTTTCTGCTGCTTTGTTAATTAGTCCCCTTTGAATAAACTGTATCATGGACATTTTGCTAAATATAGCTTTTAGCAAATAGTGTACTAATGTGCCACCCATATGTTGCTTGAAAGCAACTCCTCTAGGCTAAGGTTTTAGAGCCACTAAATAAGATTCCCTTTTCCTCCCTCCCTTCCATTTTTCTTTCAACAGCTTTATTGATTTATAATTCATAGGTATATAGCATGCTCATTAAAAATGTAATATTCAATCTTTTTAGCATATTCATAGCTATACAGTCACTAACCATTTTAAGAAGTTTTATTGCCTCAAAAAGAAATCCCATGCTCTTTAGTTGTCAAACCTCATATCCTCCCAAACCTTTTGGGCCTAGATAACCACTAATCTACTTTCTATCTATAGAATTTGTCTATCGGTGTATATGTTTTTATATATATTTTTACAAATATTTATGTATTCTATCTCATATTTATGTATTTAATATTATATGTGTGTGTGTGTGTGTGTATATATATATATATATATATATATATATATATAATGCATTATGCTCTGTTTTGTCTGGTATCTTTCACTTAGCACCTTATTTTCAAGGTTCATCCATGTTGTAGCATATATCAATACTTCATTCCTTTTAAAGGCTGAATAATATTTTATTGTATGACTACACCACATTTTACTCATCCATTCATCAGCTGGTGGACTTTGAGTTGTTTCTAATTTTTGGCTCCCTACCTCTTTTAAATATCAGTCCAAGTAAGAAAATAGATACATGAATCAGACTAGTCAAATATTAAAATATCAACTTAATCAATATAAAGATGTTTATAGCGTAAAGCTTAGATCTGTAATGAAAGAGCTTGCAAATACTAAGCCCTAAACTACAGCTTTTCTTTTTACTTCTGTTCCCTGCCTGATACATAGGGTCCTGTTCTGCTCCAATGAATTTACTTCAGTACAAGCAGTGGCTGTCTGCTCAGTGGGCAGATTCTTTTGTAGGAGAGAGAAACCAAAAGGAGCTGAGCTGTATATACTTAATTATTTTAGAGAAAGGGGAAGATGGAGCCATACCACAAAACTGCAGAAGGGGCAAATGCTTCTATATTTGGGACCCAAGGTAGATAGGAAACTGAGAAGCAGATGGGATGATTCCTTCTAACACAAAGAGGATAGATATTTTAGCTATCTACCTATTTTATCAGTTAAAGAGAAAGTTAGTTTTTCTTTGTGATTTCTAAAAATCTTTCAAATCAAATATGTAAACATTTGGACAGTTTTAATGATAGTACTTTTTAACACTACTATATGTATTGTCTTGAAATTTATAGGTTTCTCCACCAACTAACGGAAGAGAATTCTGAGTTAATTAGTAAACTGTGGACTAATATTCAGCAGAAAATAGCAACACAGTCAAAAATAACAACCCCTCCAAGAACTCCATCTGCTGTTTCATCAGGGGAACAAAGAGGTTTGTCTTTGTATTATTCCTAGTAGCCTACTTGATTAGTTTTTTCTTGAATACAGTAATTTATTTATTTATTTAGGTATTAGGGATTGAACTCAGAAGCACTTTACCACTGAGCTACATTCCCAGACCTTTTTATTTTTCATTTTATTTTTAGACAGTCTCTCACTAAGTTGTTTAGGGCCTTGCTAAGTTACTGAGGCTGGCTTCGAACTTGTGATCCTCCCTCTTCAGCCTCCTGGGTAGCCGGAATTAAAGGCATGCACCACAACACACAGCAAAAAATAGTCATTTTCAAAGGAATGTTGTTTAACTTTTGACTTCCTTATGTAACCTAATTATTTAAAATACTAATGGATCTGTCATTTAAAAGACTTTTCAGAGAAAGTTTGTTCTCTTGAGATAACCTTTTTTCATTGTTCTTCCTTTTAGCTGCTCTGAATACTACTGATGCTGTCAAGAAACTCCAAACCAGGCTTCAGCCTGAAGAATCTACTGAGACTCTAGACTCAAGCTATGTTGTAGGACAGGTGCTCAATTCAAGGAAGCAAAAACAACTGCTAAATAAAGGTTAAGTCTCTTTTTAATTTGCAAAAATGATTTCTAAACATGTAATCTGATATAGCTGTTTAATCTCTTACTAAATTTTTGCCCCCTTAAGCTCATCTATTGGGATCTAATTAAGTAAGAGTTTGTTGGAGCTTAGCTAAGAAATCCTTCCTAATCCACAAAATTCTGATGGATGATTCCAGTATATTCATTATAGTGTAAACCTTGTTTAAATTGAATTTATTTTTATAATAAAAATGGTAATAACTTATGTAAAAACTTTTTATATATTGTGAATAATTAAAATATTTTTCTCGTAATTTTGTGATTGTAATTTTTCCTTGTCTTGAAATACAATTATTTCTGTCATTCTCAGTGAAAAGAAAACCAGATTTGCGTGCTCCTTCCAAGCAGAAGAAAAACATGTTATCAGCTAGCACTACCTCTGCAGACTTATCAAACAGCAATAATTCCAGCTTGGATGTCCTCAAACAGATGATACATGAAGTGGAACATGAAATGGAAGAATATGAGAGGTGGACAGGACGTGAGGTCAAGGGATTGCAGAGGGGTCAGGGTCTCACAGGCTTCACTTTGTCTCTGGTGAGCTCTCTTTGTCGCCTGATTCGGTACCTGAGAGAGGTAAGGGCATGACATGGCTTCTCTTCAAGCAGAAATATATGTGAATTTTTTTTCTTAGTTTATTGTAACCTTCAAATAAAATTCAGTCAAATTCAAATAACTTTTATTTGAAAATTCAGTTTTAGACTATCTGCAGTAATTTGGTTTTAATCTACCTCTACTATTTAGTTGATACTTCCTAAAATAGTCTATTTGATGCAAATATGAGCTTTAACAAATTTTAATTAGTAAGGGAAATCTGATGTAAATAGAATTATATCTTGTGCTGATATTGAGATTATTAATAGTCTATAGCTGCCAAACAGCATAGATTCTGTTTGGCAGCTATAGATTAAATAGCACTATTAACTGAGTCTTCATTCTCTTGCCTTTCTCTGCTTGCTATACCCACGTTAGTTCAGTTTGGAGTTCTGTATGTAGATTAGATAGGTGGGAAAATGTCTCATGTTTTTTGTATGATTGGTAACTCAGTGTGGCTTTAGTTTTTAAGTGGAAGATGTTTTATTGTGAAACTAATTTATAAAACAAGCAAGAATTTTTTGTTTATAAATACTCATCAGTATTCAGAATGCCATAGAATTAGAATTGGCTATGCATTTCATCTTTTATAAAATCTATTTAAACTTAACATTCATAAATGTATTTAACAAATATGACAAAATGTTTAAGGAAATTTTATTTAAAAAATAAAATTTATTACTCTTAATTCGATGTTTCAATTGCTCTGGAGCTGTTTTGCTAAGATTGCCTTTTAATGAAAAATTTGTGGTACTCTCAGACTTTAAATAAAGTGTTAACATTCTTTTACCCTTAAGTCAGGAGTCTTCAGGAATGTACTTCTGGTGCTTGGAAAGTATTGCAGGCTTAGAAGAATATCCTTTTTAGCTAATCACTTACTTTACAAAGATAAACCATTTAATGGATGTATTTAAGAGAGTTTAATGTTATTTGTTTTTAATTATAGTTTAGCAAATTTAATTTTTGAATTGATGACTTGTCATATGGTGTGAAATTCAAAGATATAGAGGATATAAAATGAATACTCTAGTTCTTATCTCTAACTTCCAGCTAACCTATTTGCTTTCTTGTGTCCCGCCATCATTACTAGATACCAGTGTGCCTTTCTAAAGATAGTCTATGTATATTCAAACAATATGTATATATATATATCCCTTCAGTTTCTTTCACAAAAATATAATTATTTAATGTTTCATACCATTTTGTTTATTCTATCTTAAAAAGACGAGGATAAAGCAGCTTGTTTTATTCAATTAAATATAATAAACTTTGTAATACAATTTTTAAATTTTTATTACTATCTTATAACATGTAAATATTTGTAATTGTCTTCTTTGACACTTTGAGTAGAAACTTTTAGTTTTCAATATATGATGCTAGTTTTGATTTTTTTTGTTTTTTTTTGGTAGAGTGAGCTTCAACTACGTAAAGAAGTAGAGACAAGGAAGCAACTGGAACATGTATTAGGTGATCATCGAGAGCTCATTGATGCTCTAACAGCTGAAATTCTTCTTCTAAGAGAAGAAAATACTGCCACACAGGTACTCAAATGCTATCCTAGACTTTTCCATGTTTTGTAGTATGAAATATCTTTGCACATGTGCATGATTCTCTTAGGAGAGTTGATTTTGTTTTAGCTGTGCTGATGTCATTTTTTTTTGACATATTACCATCATCAATGGTTGGTGTTATTGAACATCTATTATATTGATGGTACTATAGTAGAAGTTTAGATTACAAATTGTATATAGAATAAGAATATAAAATAAGTGTGCTTACTAAATACACATACTATTTAGGGTAAAAGACAGAATGTATATTGAAATGATAACTGCTGGTATTATAGTGGTTAACCAAAATGTGCAATGTTTTGATAGCTCAAGTATGAGTGTTATGGTTGCCACTTTTAATTTCAAAACAGCAGAGGATAGCTGATGCAGAACTTTCCTGGAAATTGCTTCAGGTACTATTTACAGTTAACAAGTGTCTTCATATTTGATTTGCCACTTGACTAAATGCCAAGGCCTTTTTTTTTTTTTAAGGCATACAATATCTCTTCTATTGCTTGGATACTGCATTAAGTACTTCCTTTATATATTTTTGATGCTCTCTGGATATTGCTATCATTGCATTTACTACATTATGTTATGGTTATGTGTATTTTTATATTATCACTTTGTGCTACATGAATGTAGAGGCTATTTTGGTCATCTTTTTGTTCTTATGGGTATTTATTATTTATCAGCTACAAGAGATTAGAAAAGAATAATAGACAAATTCTGTTTGTGTCAATGAACACTAGTTGTAAAATGTGTAATTAAAAAAAATTGATAATGTAGTCTGCATACCATTAAGTCCACCCTTTTAAAGACTTGTGTACCAGCACTTTCATTTCAATCCAGAATATTTTCATCTTCCTGAAGAGGAACCATATGCCCATGAGGAGTCATGCTAGATTCGCCTCTTTCTCTAACCCCTGGCAGTCACTAGTCTACTTTCTGTCTCTATGGATTTAATCCAGACATTTTGTAGCAGTGGGATCTGTGGTCTCCAATGTCTGATAAATGTTAGACTTCACTATTTCTCTTGAAAATTTAAAATGTCCTCTGGGGACCTGTGAGTTCATTCCTGTGCCCTCAGTATCTCTATATACAATTTGGGAACAGGTCTAGACTAGGTAGTCAAACCCTGAAGTAGGACATTACATATAGGAGTTATTGGAATAATTCAGTTGAAACATGGCAGTTTGGTCTATAGTAGAAGTGGCAGAGGGTGTGAAATTGATCAAATTCTGAATATATTTTTGAAAACCAGCCAAACCCATTATAGATATGGGGTGAAGAAGAGGATGTGAAAGAGTCAAGGGTGATTCCAGAGTTTGGGACCAAACAATTAACAGTTTCTACTTACAAGGTAATGAAGGCTTCAGGAAGAATTTGGTTTTGTGTCTTAGGTTTGAGAAGTCTATTTGAGTCTTAGGTGGAGATGTCGAAGCCACTGCATATATGAGTGTGAAATTTGGGAAGAAATATCAGCTGATGATATAAAAATGTTTAGCATGCTTTCCTCAGTTATATCATTCTACTGTATCATAAGATTTCTAATATGTCTGGATCAACAATGTATATCTGTAAGCCTATGTGAGACATTTATATACTTAGATAGTTTATCACTACATATCATCCTTGGTTTCTCTTACTTAATCTTTGCAAGGTCTGAGCAATTTATACAACTTTCCTTTCTTTCCTTCTACCTGCCATCTTTTCTTCTGCTAAGAATTATTTGCTAAGTACTTAGCTTAAGAAAGACCTGCATTATGTGGTTGTAATTAAACCTGGTGCTTTTTATTGACTACTTTGATCTTAAATGTGGAAAAGATAAGAACAACAAGTTCATCTAAACTTTTGGGCAATCTAGTTGACTTTTAAATATAAGAATGGAAATCCAAATACATCCAGCTGTTTGATATAGAGTAAATCAGCAGTGAGGTATTTTGTGAATGATCCTTTAAGTAAAAGAAAGCCTTATATAATTTTCTAAAAATTTATGAATTATGTATACATAGACAAATATGAGAATACATATGTGTGTACATATATAAAAATAATTCAGACACATGTAAAGTGTAAAGTTATAATCATTGAACATGGAATTTTATGCTTTCTTGTTCCTTCACCATTATTTCATATACATTACCATAAATTTTTTTCACATTTCACATTAAATGAAACATGTTTAATAGATATTTATAGATAGGTTTCCAATCAGGGTAGTTTCCTTTGGACTAAGTTGAAATAAGTAATTAAGAAAGCAAAACAAAATTCATCTACTTTCACAGTTATTTTAGTGCAAATGAGTTATATTTCAAGACAGTGTTTTGCATTTGGATTGCATGAAGTAGCCTGAATCAAAGCAAGGTAGGTGAAAATTTCCTTGGTTGGTCTCTTCAACAACCTTGTTTCAAATACTTTAATTTTTTAATTATTTTTTATTTTTGTATTTGTTTTAATTAGTTACACATGACAGTACAATGACCTTGACATATCATACATTTGAATCAGATGAGATATAATATCTCATTTTTCTGAGTATACAGGTTGCATACCATAAATCTTTATAGTGTTTATGTTTGCTAGTTTAAATGCTTGAGGAATATTTTATTGTTTCCTCTACCTAATGTATCAGTCTCTTGGGGTAGCTTGAGAGTCAGTTGAAATAATATTATATGAAGAGGTTTTATAAATGAAAGCCTTATAAAAAAGGTTAATTCTTATTTTTATAGCAGGATATTAATTGGCCATGATTTATTTAACAGTTTATCTTTCATGGGACTTTTAGAATATTTATAATTATGAATAGCATTTCTTTAGAGTTTTAATGAAAGTCTGGAATTCTTGGAGTATTTAAAATAATGATGTTATGCACACATTCATATCCTTTATATGACTTTATTTCTAGTGATGATTGATGTTTTTTATGCTGATGATTTTATTTCATTTCTTCCCTTCTCCAGGCGAGACTTCAGCAATATATGGTCACAACAGATGAGCAACTTATATCACTCACACATGCCATTAAGAATTGTCCTGTGATAAATAACTCCAGACAAGAAAGTCAAGCAACAGAAAGGGAAGCCACAGGTAGAATTATAGACAATCCAAGTAGGTATAGTCGTTTTATTCCAGATTGTCGGTGAACTGCTAAATGCCTTTAGAATAACAAGCAAACAAATCAAATCCTGAACCTCTAAACTTGTATGGAGTTATTAGCTACTTATGACATATACTGAATTATCACTATTGCAATTTCCACTGCTGATATTTATTGAATACTTTCTATTTTCCAGGTACTTTCTGAGTCTTACATGTATTATCTCATTTAATCCTTATAATAGCCATATGAAGCACCTGTTTTGTTATCCCATTTTTAAATGAGAAAACTGAGGCTTAGAGAGAGTCAGTAACTTAGCAGTCATGCAGGTAGGACATGGGAGAACTGAATACCTAGGCCAGGTGAGATGTTAGTGTTATGTTTTAATCATGGTGTCCCAGATTCAGAAGAGATAGTATTGAAAACAAAATACCCCTGAGTTTTAGAAATTCATAACTTTTGTCCAGATGTGGTGATGTTTCAAAATCCTCTCTTCACCTGTGTGCCTTCATGTGTTAATAGGCTGAATAAGACATTTAGGCTTTTTCACTTTTCATTTGTAAGCAATACTTTGATGAGTGTCCATGTGTAGAGTGTTTTATGTATTTAGAAGTATTTTCTTAGGATGGATTCTAAGTAGTGGCAGCCTAAAATTTGAGTTGCATGAAGTATCTATTTTTGTGGGGGTTTTCTATTAATATCTCAGTCAAAGATATGTGCTTTGCTATTATCTGAGTCATTTCACTAGTGAGAAAACTTTTAGTTATCCAGAGATGAGAAAGGTGGAGTGTGAGTTTATTATAAGATTATTGTTAATTCTTTTTATTGTCTGTGGAAAAAGTAAGATTTATGTATGTGAAACAAGGTTATTAGCATCTGAGTCTCAGCTCTTATAACACTTTTAAAATAATATTGAATGTGATAGTACATGACTTGTGAAATTCCCTTGTTTGGTAGTGAGCCTTGTATATGGACAGTCCCATTCTTGTCATTTTGTTACTTCTAGGACCATTAGAAAACTATAAAAACACATCATGAAAAACTCTAAAATGCCAAGTAAGATTTTTTTTATGAGTTCCTAAAAAGTGACTTTCTTTTTATGACTTTGTGGCGCTTTGTACTTTTCTCAAAAATAGCAACTTCTTCCCAGTGCCGGCTCCACAGGAGGCTGCCTATGATTTGCTGGCAAAGGAGAATATAGCCTAGGAAGTGAAGGCTCTAGGGCTGAATGAATTTTGTATTCTATTTATATGTATGTAAGAATTAACACCTGAGGTGTGCTCATACTTTCCTTACATATTAATATCTTCTTGTCTTCTTTAGAGGGTCCTGTTGTAAGTGCTAATGTTTCTGTGCCATTGATGTTCAGAGGGGAAGAAGTGGTTGATTTCCCACAGGAAGAGTTGCCTGTTAAACTGTCTCAGGTGCCAACCCCCCCTGATAGCGTGAATCTGACCAACAGTTTTCCAGCACGTATTTTTGAGCCAGCTGTGTTGTTAACACCACCCAGGCAGAAAAGCAACTCAGAATTCTCTCCTCTGCAGGATGGTAAGCAGGCTTCTTCTCAGGTTTATAGAAGTTATTTTTTTTGCTTCATTACATAATATATTGTGTTCACTGTTACCTACAAAATAGAATTGAAAAACATTGATTACTGACCACAATCTTTAGTTGAAGGAGGAATTTTCAGTGTGCTTTTTATTATGTCTTATATGTATAATGAAGTATGATAATGAATTAATTTCATTATATGTCTGTTCCATTAAACATTGTGAAAATTAAACTCAGATCCAAGGATCAAGGTTCTTAGCATTAAGATGCAAAATAAGGAGAATTCCCTTTGTCCCCAAGGGTCTAGGAACATATGAAGGAGGAAGAAACAAGAGGAGATTATACCTCAGATAATAAGGAAAGTTTATACCTCAGATAATAAAGAAAGTATGACCAAGGAAAGAGTAGAACTGGGACTTAAGGATTTTATAAGTCATATCTGATCATGTTAACCTTTTTCTCATTGGATGTTCTCAACTCAGTTGAGGAAATTTTTACAAGAAGTAGATAGACAAGTAAAAATAACTTTAGAATTACTTTTGTTGTCCACATATAGAATTTTTTTAAAAAAATATTTTTAGATGTAAATGGACACAATATCTTTATTTTTTTTAAATAATTTTTTAGTTGTCAGTGGACCTTTATTTTATTTATATGCAGTGCTAAGAATTGAACCCCGTACCTCACACATGCTAGGCAAGTACTCGACCACTGAGCTACAACCCAGCCCCATTATAGTTTTAAATAAAAAATGCTAACTCTTTTGGTAATCTTTCATTCAGAGATTCTTGTGTTTCATGAATGGTCTTCAGAAGTTTCTCACTGTTGGGAAAATTTGTCTGTATGTTCATTTTTTTTGTTTGTTTGTTTTTTCTGAGCTACTGCCTTTATTTCATTTTTTAGAATTTTTTAGTTAAAAAAAAAAGATAAGAACCATTACCTTAGATTCTCCTCTAAAGTTTCTTTGAAAATATTATTGAGCCTTGATTTGCCTAAATTTTTATTAATTTAAAAAGTTTGTCTATATTCTTCTGTTGGGGACCAGTCAAAAATGACTTCTGTTATCATTGGGAAAGAAAAATTTTGTCAGATTTTTGCACTTTCATGTATGTTTCCAAAAAAGCACATGAAGTGGCCATGAAGCATTAAAGAAAATGACAAATCCTTGCTATGAAATTTTATTTTGTTATTTATAATGTAAATGTAGTGATTGTCAGTTCAATGTGGTATAGAGGAGACAGTGCCAGGCTGAGAGAAGTGCTGGCAGGCAGTACTTGTGAGGCGTGGGGCTAAGATACTTACCTTCTCTGGACCTCAGTTTTCCCATCTCTAGTATGAGAAGATTTTTCTTGAATATCTCTTCCTGCTTTCCAATTCTATGATTCAATATTTCCTCTTTAGAGGGCTGGAGAATGTTATTAATTAAGGAAATTTAATTTCAGTTCTAATATCTGTTAAGATTAGATTTTTTTTTTTCTTTAAAGTGTTTGTTCAGATGTTTTCCTGTTGTTAAGAGGCTGTTCCAATGATTTCTTCTCACGTATTATATATCATGTTTCATTAGTAATGGTAAACTAGCTTAAAATTCTTTTAAAGAAATGATTACAATAAATATTTTTACTTTTGATTGCAAATACACTAAGTGCTCATTAAAGCAAGTAATGTAATTGCTTATAGAGCAAGTAATTACTTTTACAATGTGCAGAGAAAGATGTTTTGTATATGAATTCTGAATTGGTAACGTTGTATTATATTTTTCAAGCAATGTGCTTGGAATACTCACATGTAAAGAGTTGTTAAAAAAAAAGAGTTGTTCAGTTAAACTTTGCATTCAGATGAAGGTAGATAAGGCCTCATTGGCATTTAGTTATTCTTTATAATAAAGTTGTCCTGTAGGAATTTCTGTGATGATAAAAATGTTTTTTATCTACTCCATCCATTTTGGTGGTCAATATATCATGACACTGTTGAGTGCCTGATATGGCTAGTGTGACTAAGAAGTGAATTTCAAATTTTATGTAATTTTAATTAATTTAAATTTGAATTTGAAGAGTCAGATGGCTAGAGGCTGCTCTACAACTCTGGGATTTTCTGTCATAAATGTTGTCTTCTGGCTAGTAACTTTTTTTACTTTTTTTTTTTTTAATAGCTGTCCTTCTTGAAAGAGTGTGCGTACACACACACATTTTCATTTTCTGTCTCATTCATACTTTATTTTATTTTAAAGTATTTTCTAATTCATATTTTCATATGGTTAAAATACATATGTCTCCTCCCCCACCTCTAAGCCTGTCTCCATAGGCAATAATTTTATCCAAATTTGATTTGTGTTTATCTATTAGTTATCTCCTTTCTCTTTTCTTGAGACAACACAAAAATTAGAGATCCTCAATTACAGAAGAAATAGTGTAACTCACTTTAACACCTATCTCCCTTTTTTAATTTGGATAGCTATTTATTTTTAATTTTTCTGTACTTTCCATTTCTTCTTCATTAATTTTAGGTGGCATCTCCTTGCTTTTCACTATTTCACTCTTTCTCTCCCCTTCCTCTACCTTTCCTGTTTTCTTTCCCCAACCTTAAGTCAGCTATACCTTTCATTTTTATGTTAATAAGTTTAATTGCACCAATATTCTGTTCTACTATCACAATTATGTTTTCTGTGTGGGTCTATGTGGACAGTGAAAAGTGAAAACAAGTAACATTTTCTTTCTGAGTCCCTTGTTACTGCCAATCCTTATGCCAAACTAAAAAAAAGTAAGTTCTGATTAAAATCAAAGTGAATTCTCATTCTATCAGTTGTTGAAAACCTTTTGATTTGCCATATCATGACTTTTGTTTAGTTTTTGCTTTTTCTTGACTTTCAAATTGTTTTTACCTTCTTGTTGATGAAAGAATAATGTGCTTTCATCACCTTCAAGTCCTTTCATCATCTATGGCTTAAAATTCACATTCACTCAGAGATTCTTTCCCTAAGCCCTTCAGACTTGTTCTAGTCTTTACTGATTGCCCTTGGGCATGCTGCATAGTTCTTATCTTGGGACTTGTTATCCTTATACTTCTAGGTTGGATCAGCTATTTCCTGGGTTTCATTTCTTTTTGATCATTTCTTTCAGTAAACTGAGGAGGAAAAAAGAAGAAATAAAATTGTTTTCATTTTTCTCCTCTAGTTGGTTGATAATGTGACTAAATAAAGAATTCTAGGCCATAGTCCTTTTTTTCTCTGTGAACATAATGCATCTTTCTGTTAGTGTCTAGCATCCAGTGTTTAATTGAGACGCCTGATGTTATATCTAATATTTATTTCTTTAGTTTTATGGGATTTTTTTCTGCTATGAAAGCTTTAAGTATTCCTGTATTTTTATCCTGGAATTGCACAAGTTATGCCTAAATATTTTTTCCCTCTTTTTCTGTGGGACACCAGTGGGACCTTTTTAATCTGAAAATGTGATTTTCTTTAGTTTCAAGAAAATTTATGTTGAAAATATTCCTTCAGGAGTATTTTCTCATATATTTGGCTTTGTGTTTTCCTTCTTATATTCTAAAAGATTTTTTTTTCACATTATGTTCAGATCTGTCTTTTGGATTTTTAAAAAATTTTCATAGTATATTCTTTAATTCTTCTCACTGATTTCCAGATCTAAGGCTGTCATAAAAGCCAGTGTGGCTACAGTACTGTATAGCAGGGGATAAAGAATTGTATAAAATGAAATCAGCTTTAAAACCTGTTTTAAGACAACTTATTATAACAAAGGCAATGAGATGTCAGGGTAGCAAAAAGGAAGGTGGGGTAGGGTGGCCCTAGTGAAGGACCAAAGACAAAATAAGTAATAGCTACACTGCTGAAATTTCATTACATTCTAATAAAGACTGTATGCCTGATAACCTAGTGGTAATTCATAAGTTTAGTAGTTTTGCAATATTTTTAGGAAACATAATATTAATATGCTTTTAATAAGGCATTATAAGAGTGATATGATTACTATAATTCTTTAAAAAAGCCTTGGTCCATTTCAAAAGATCAACAATAAATTTTTAAAAACCAAGAGGAAAGAAAAATAAGTTATATGCCCACCCCAAATACATAAGAACCACTTGTTGGCATTTGTTTTGTATTTTAAAGGCCTGGAATAAAATGGGCCAGATTTTCAAAGGCAATTAATAACTTGTACAAGGACTTGATTCATTTGATTTTAGCACCAAGGAAAATAAGAGTCAGTATCTCATGGAAGACACAATGGGTTTTTCCTCTACCTCTCAAATTGCACAACTTTTACCAAGCCAGGATATATAACCACGCATCCTTGTTGCCCTGCTACAGAGTCTAAAATGATTTAAGTATTAAAATGGCTGCTCAGATGACACCAGCAGAGTTTTTTCCCTTTAAGACAGGATCGCAATCATGAACGCTATTAAGTATCAATTTCTTTGATCAAGAACAAAACTTCTTTAAGGAATAGTTACTTTCCTGGTCCTTCTTAACCTATCTTGTAAATTCTCTATTGCAATATGTGTTTGCCATTTATGTTGAGTGTTAGTCAAGTGAACATCCTCCAGATATGCCTGATCTATTTCTATTTCCTTAATGATAAAGTATGCTTACTTTACATAGTACCATGGGTTTTCTCTTTTCTTTATTTTTTCTTTTTGCTATAATTTGTTTATCAAGGCATAGTGTATGTTTAGATCAAGAAAAAAACTGACAAGTATATCTTAAACATACATTTCTTAACCTCAGTAACATCTGAAAACCTAAGATTTTATTAAATTTTCCACTGAAAAGTCAGTGTTGGTGGCTTACCTAAGAACTTAAAATGTCAACTTTTGACCCAAATAATGTCCCTCAGTACACATGTATTTTTCAAAAGAAAATAAGTCATATTAAAGTAATATTTTCTCGTATGCTAACGTTTTTGTAGAAAATTGAAAATTCTGAGTAAACTGAAGGCATTTTTAATGACAAAATAAATGTAGTATATGTAGCTAGCTTATATGTTTCTTAGTGTAAAGGCAGCAGTGAATTTGCATCTTGCAACGAATCTGTAAATCTAGTTGCTTTTTTCCTGGAATTTCATATAGTATCTTACCATACCATGTTCCACGGGGCTAGAAAACATTTTTTGGCATCAGTCTATGCAGAAGCCTCTGATGAGGCTTTTCCAGCTTTCCCAGAAAAATACAAAAATTTTATCAACCACTTTTACTGAACAAAAATGTTACTACTAATTGCTCTTTTAACTTTTATTCTAACAAATTCTTTAAAAAATTTTTGATATCTCTGATGTTTTTGAATTGCACACTCAAAGAATTCATACATGCTGGAATCTTAGTAAAAGGAGCTGCTAATGCAAAGATGAGGAGGTTCTGCTCATCTTACTAGTTACATGCTTTTCTCTTCATGGTGTAACTGAGGCTTTCTGGTTTGTTTGTGGAACTTTTGTTTGTAGGAAAGCATATACATAGGGCCATATCTTGTTGGTTTCTGTTCCAGAAAATGTTTCCAACACTCCTTTTTTCTAATAATACTCCAGAACTGGCTCCATTTGTGCTTCATTGCCTCAGTCTGGCTGCAGCAAAATAACCGGGGGGTGACAAACAACTTGTGTACATTGATACAGCAGGAATGGGAGCTGTTTATTGTAGGACAACAGAGGTATTTATACATTCCACACAGCTTATCTTAATTAACATAAACTAGATACAGCAGTCAACCAATAAGAAATCTCCACACTTAATGGCTCGCTGGCGTTACTTCACAAACCACTCCCTCTGGCAAAATGCCAGGCGCCATCCAGACTTGTTTACAGACTAACATTTGTTAGGTACCATCCTGACTTGTTTATAGACTCTAACACTTCATAAGCCTTCAGTCTCTTGATCACTGTCTCTGGTCTATCATCCTCACGCTGAATCAGAGGCTCTCCCATCAGACCATCTATGCCCACAGTTTTGGGAGGGTTGAATTTAATGTTGTAGACTCAGTCATTGGCTGGATGAATCCAGCGAGCAGTGAGGCGGTATTTAATGACCTCAAAGGGCACATTCAGATCAATTACTGTGTCTATCTGATAAACTTTATCCAGGGCTTCTGCCTGTGGAAGTGTCCTTGGAAAACCATCCAATAGCCAGTTACATTGGGTGAGATTTTTCAGCTCATGGAGGGCTAGCCGAGTCATGACATCATATGGGATGAGCTTCCTTTGATCAATAAAAGTCTTGGCTAACACACCAATCTCTGTGCCTTGAAGCATGTTTTGTCAGAGCAGGTCCCTGCTGGAGAGGTGCTTTAGCTTGAAGTGTTTGGTGATGCCCGGGGACACAGTGCCCTTGCTGGAGCCAGGAGCCCCCATGATCACTGTGTGCGCTAGCCGTGTGGAAGCCCCCATGGCCGCTGACAGAGGACCTGGTAGGGCAGACAGCGCTCACCCGCTTTGAGGCCTAGGATGGCCTGCTGGAAGTGCTGCAAGCAGGCGGGGCCCCAGCACCCACACTCTCTGTACTTTGAATTTTTAAAACAAAGTCTTTACAGGGTTTCCCCAGAAAAACTGGATTTTTACCTGTTGCCTTCAGGTAATTTACAAATATTCTGAACTATGGCTTCTGCTCATTTTCATTCTTTTACACACTCCTCCTCTACTCTGTGTCTTACAGAAATTTGTTAAAATGTCTTATTTGCTAATGATTGTCTTCCCAGACCATTCTGTTTACTAATGTGTTTATACGTGATTTTATACTTCTTTGCTGTCAGAAAAAGAGATTGAAATAAGTTTGTGCTTGGTCTATTGTCCTGAAATAAAAGCATCCCTCTTCCAGATCATTCCCAATTTGGTCATTCCACCTAAAGCATTCCACATAAACCCGTGTTATTAAATCCAGCATACTCATCTTTGTCTCTACCTTTCTAGATCTTACAGTAGTCTGTACACAGTTAACCACTCCCTCTCTGTTTCCTTGTTACTACCTTCATATAATATTCTTACTTTCCGGCTGTTCCATTTTAGTCTGCACTGCTAGCTTCCCACTCCTTTACCAGACTCTAAATGTTGAGTTCCTCATGTCTTGGTGCTTCTTTCTTTTCTCATTCTACTCTCATGACCTATATATATCATCTATATACAAGTGACTTCTAGTTTTATATCTTGGCCCAGAAGTCTCTCTTGAATTTTCAGCTGCTGCTATTGCTGCTGCTTTTCTTTTTAGTACCAGGAATTGAATGCATAGGTACTTAAACTCTGAGCCACATTCCAAGCCCTTTTTATTTTTTACTTTTTTTAAAACAGGGTCTCATTAATTTGCTTAAGGTCTCACAAAGTTGTTGATGCTGAATTTGAACTTGGAGTCCTCCTGCCTCAGCCTCCTGGGTCTCTGGGTTTATAGCCATGAACCATCACACCTGACTGTAAAGCTTCTTAAATTTAGCACTTTCAGAGCTGAATTCTGATTATTTCCCTTTCCCCAAGTCTACCTTCTTACTTCTCCATCTCAGTAAATGGCATCACCATCAAATCTTGCCATCTTGATTTGTTTCTATCACTCTTAACTTCTAGTTTACAACACTCATTTCCTGCTAAAAACAGTTAAGTCATTCAAAAATCAAACCCTTCTATTGAAAGACTTCTTTAACTATCATGATGGGCTAATGAGTTGATTATAGCACCCATTTATTTGAAACAATACATGTTTATTATTTTTTAATTTTTATCTATAGTATTGAGGAGAACTGTTCAAACTCGTCCTGCTCCACGAATTCCTCCAACTGTGGATATCATTGAAAAGGAACAAAATTGGGAAAAGACTTTACCTATTGATACAGACATCCAGAATTCAAGTGAAGAGAGTCGTCTTTTCACTCAGAGGTGGAGAGTCTCTCACATGGGAGAAGATTTAGAGAATAAAGTTCAGACCCCTTTTGTTAACTTTTCACAGAACCTCTGCAATTTCCATCCCAACACTCAGCAATCAAGAAATCTTGCCTTCTCAGAAGAGCCCTCAGTACAAGGAAATGGGCAACAGCTTAGAACAAATGAGGCATCATTGGTACAAAGAAAGGACATAATGGCACGAATTGCTGAGTTAACACTGCAGAATTCAGCCATCAAGACACAGCTAAATAATATTACTTGTCCAGTGGGAGAGCAAGGGGATGGACTGCGGGAATTGAATAAACAGGAAAGTGCAGGCGATGTGACTGCTGTGAGTACCACTTACACATTAACAAGGGACATGTAGGGATTTAGGCGTGGGCATCTTAAAGAGTTTTTTTTTTTTCAGAAGTGATTCTGGATAGCTTTTAGGCAGTCACTAGATACCTTATGCTCTGGCATGTTCTCTTCACAAGATAGTCAAAAGATACTGATTAGTTTATATTGAACATAGAAGACAACATGAAAGAAAAAAAACATGAATGAAGAAAATAGGACTAAGGTAAAATATGTAGGAAAGCTAAAATTAGACAAAAAATAAGGTTTTTAAGTATAAAATATATAGAATTAATATGACTTGAAAGATGCTATACAACTACATTTTACTGAAACTATTTTGACTCTTAAAATAGCTCATAAAAGAGTAATTGGCTTTCCATTTATGACCAGCCAATTTTTTTAAGACATAACATGCATGTGCTGAAATGATGTTAAAGGATCATTAAAGTCAGAATTTAATGTGCATATGACTCATGGCGTGGCGGGGGTCTTATTTAAAAGTGGTTTCTGGATGAGCAGGACTAGGGTAGGACCTGTGAATTTCTAATAAGTTTCTAAATGATGCTAATGCTGCCAGTCCAGGTGCTCTATTTTGATAAGCAAAATTCTGCATGTTATAGTACAGGAGTTTTATAAGTAAAATAAACTTCATGGGCTAACCTATAACTTAAACCTTCATTTCATTATTTGTGGGGAGAAAAGGGACTCTTTAAGTTCCAACTGGGAGTGTTTATAACACACCTTCTTGTACAGTTCCCCATGATAACATATATTTTGTTTTATCAATTTTTGAGCCAAAGTGTCTTCTATGAGGGTTTTAATGGAGACAGTACAATGTTTTTTGCATTGGGAAGGACATAAGCATCCTTATTATGAATTAGGGACTCCTGAGGTGGCTGTATCTATAAGTGTTTTAAAAGTAATGGATTGAGGGCTTTGGTGGGCAAGGTAAGGGAGAGGTAAGTGTAGGGACCACATCTGACATCCCTGGCTGATGGGGAATAAGGAGAATGTGGAACTGAGCCACAGAAGTAGTAGTCAGAGCTGGGGTTGGTGGTGCACATCTAAAATCCCAGATGAGGTAGGAGGATTGCAAATTTAAGACCAGCCTCAGCAATGCAATTTAGGCTCTAACCAACTTAGTGATGACTCTTTCTCAAAAAAATAAAAAGAGCTGGGCATGTAGTTCAGTGGTAAAACACCCCTAAGTTTAATCTAACAACAATAATAACCAAAACAAAAAAAGTAGTCAGAAGTGACTGGTAGATGAGGAGCCAGAAAGTGGTTGTAGGAGTAGGAAGTAGCCTTTGGTACAGGTCTAAGAACAAACTGCCTCAATTTTGAGTAATTGTTTGCAGAGTTTTGAAGATTATTTGAAATAGGTAACTCTTGGTTTAAAAATGATAGCACAGTTATATATTGAGCTTGTGTCCTTTCCTATTTAGAATATACATCAGTCTAGAAAAGACAATCTGTTATTGTTGCCCACACCACCCTCTTTTGTTTTAATTGAAAATACAACATGATCTTTAATCATGCTGATTTACTTATTATTTTTTTAAACTAATAGACAAGCTAAAATTTAGGAAATTCTATTAGGGATTGCTTTTTCCCAAAGGGAAGTATTAAGTGACATTATTGTGAAATTACTGTGAATGATATAAATATACTTCTCTTGGGAGTTTTCAGATTGAACTTAATGTTATATTCCTTTCCAATTACAACTATTCTTGAATCAGTTATCCTAAGCTAAAAGTGGTCAGAAGGAGTAACTGGGTTTTCAGAATCTTTGTCAAATAATTCACTTTGTGTGTTTGAAGATTGTAATTGTAGAAACAGCTGTTTCAAATAAAGCAGATCCTCCTTTGTAATGTGTCCAACTTCAGATCTGTCATCAATAGGTGTGTGGCATTTAGCTTACTAGGAGTTATCTCTTTGCTCCTGTGATCTCTTGTGCAGCTTAGCAAATACTAAGAGATGCAGGAAAGCTTTGTCAAACAGACTGTGTGTTCAGACATAGGCACTGGAGGAGGGTATATGTGGTAATAGTAGTAGGAGGTTTAGCATCCTTTTACTTTAGTCCTAATTCTTCAATTAAAGCATTTGTAAATTCTATTGCTTTCCCACTATTCACATTTGTATATAGCAAGGCTAAGAACATTAACTTGCTTACACTTGATAGAAAAATTAAAATAGTGTGGTTTTTTTTTCCATGTTGAATTTATGCCTTTTTTTTCTTTTTCCCCCAAAGACTTTTCCAGTAGCACAATCTCTAGCACCCAGTAGCATGGAGGAACGGATTGCAGAATTGAATCGACAGAGTATGGAGGCTCGGGGGAAACTACTACAGTTGATAGAACAGCAGAAACTTGTTGGTTTGAATCTCTCCTCTTCAGCAGTATCACCTGTTCAGTCGCCTCGAAGAGCATGGACTGGTTGGTCACACATTCATGATTTATAAACTAGAAATAGGAAGGTTTTTCCTTTACTAATTTTACAAGTTTGTATTGAACCAAAAGAAATCTTCAATTTCATACCAAAAGAAACAGGCTTGTTTGTGTCAGAGTGTAAGTGACAGAGATAGGACTAGAAAGCAGGTCTCCTAATCTTCTTTAGCCCATTTGATCTTTGGTGTTTGAGTTCCTAAGTTGCTCTACTTCTAGATGAGGTTCATTATGGTATATGATTCACTTAGCACATACACTGTAGCTAATTATAAAATATAAGCATCAAAATTATAACTTGAAATTTCATTAACATCAGATTACAAATTAGTGTTCTGTTAAAACCATTAAAACATTTTCATTTGTTAATTTAAAAACTTTCGGTTCTCTTGTTACATTTAGGAATGTGAAAAGCTAGAGGGAACTCTGAATAATAGAATAGTAATTTAAAAAGTTATCATAGCATTCCCATTGAAAAATGATACTGAGGAAATGAAGTAGATCTCAAGTTGATTTTTAGCCAGAATTTCATTTAAGACCCTGAAGGAATGGAGCTACTTGAAGAGCATAGAGAATGATTTAGGTCCAGAATAAGAGAAGATTAGAATTATCAGGAATAGATAAAGCTCTATTAGTAAAGTGCTCCCTAAGGTGTCCAAACAGGTGTTTTAGAGGACTCATTTGTCTTATACTGATTGAAATAGGTTACCTGTAGGGCATCTACCAGTAAGAATTTTTGCCTCAATTATAAATTATTTCTTTTTGAAATAATTTTCTCGAAAAGCAGATTTTCTGGAAAGTACTGGAAAATGATACAAGTAATGCATTTCCCAGCGTCCTTCCTCTTTCTCTAGGCTTCTTCACATGTCAGCCTTGTATTCTAGTCTTTATAGTTCTGAAGTCTAAAACCAAATTTTGATTAGAATAAACAAACTTTTCAAACTACTATGTGCCTGCCACTTGGGTCTTGAATATTCAGATATTCAAGTTGGGGAACAGGCAACAAACAACTAAATAAGTGAGATAATGTCAATACTGAGTACAATGAAGAAACATAAAGCAGATCACTTTTAAGAATAATTTTATGATTAAATATGACCTCTTTGTCTCATAATTCTATAAGGTTAAAAATGCCTTTATTATCTCATCTAGAACTCAACACAGCCTAAGTGTAGATAGGGGTGTTATTATGTCAATTTAATAAGTAAGCTGAGGTACACAAAGTTTAAGTGATCTGTCTGAAGTTCGCAAATTGTGGATCTGTGTCTGTGTTCTTTTCATTCCAGTGATTATATCTCGGGTGTTTTTTTTTTGGTAAGTAAAATTCTTAGTTGCATAGGAATCTCTCTGGGATATCCTGATAAAAATAAGAATAAATAATTTGCCATGAAAAAAGAAGTTTGATTTTTTTAGGGAAACTAAGGAACATTTTATAAAATAAAATAGGGCTTTTTATTACCCCTCAATGCCATGAAATCACTGGTTTTAAGTAGTGGTTCACAGGAGCCTCTCTGAAACTGCCTGGGATGGACATAAAGTCTTTTACCAGTAAATATGTAATAAATGCTTGTTAATCGAGAACCTACTTTGAAATATTGAAAATGTACATAATTATACTTACTTTTGGCAGTATGAGCTTCTCAGCCAGTTTCGCCCTTCCAATGTTAGTGTTGTCAACAACTGTAATATTGTTATAAATTTAAAAGATTGAAATTTTTACTAAATGACTTCAGAAATTTTTTTTCCCTTTTTCTTTCTTTTTTAGGAAAACTTTTTTTTTTTTAAAAAAGCTTTTTTTTGAAAAAGATCTCAAATTCTTTAGGGCTAGCTTTTCTGTTTTTTGCTTCCAGATCTGACATGATACCATGTGCCTGAAGATTCTGGCTCTCCATGAACTGATATGCTCCTGAATTGACACTAGTAACTAAGTTTCTTGTCTCACAGTTTATTTAAAAAAAAAAAAAATCTTTCAAGTGTGTACCTGTGGGGCATAGTGATAAGAATGTGCAAAGAAATTCCCAAATTTTAATAAGATTGAAATTGAAAAAAAAATCTTTTTTTTTTTTTCTTTTGGGTGTACCAGGTATTGAACTCAGGGGCACTCAACCACTGAGCCTCATCCCCTGCTCTGTTTTGCAGTTTGTTTAGAGACAGGGTTGCTTAGCACCTTGCTTTTGCTGAAGCTGGCTTTGAACTTGCAATTTTCCCATCTTAGCCTCCCAAGCCACTGGGATTATAGGCATGCACCACCATGCCTGGCAGAATTGAGAAAAATTTTTATTTTACCTTATTGAAAGTTAATGAAAATAGTATTTACTTTTATATTTTAGAAGGAGGGAAGAGGACCATTGAGGTATCTATTCCAGGAGCAGAAGCCCCAGAAAATACAAAATGTGATACTATCTCTCCTCTCAGTGGGATAAGTACAAGAAGGTAAGTTACTGCATGAATAGTTACTTTGAAAAAATTAAGAATGTGGTTTGTGTTTTATTCTCTTTGTGAGAAAAGGATGTGTATAATATGTGGCTTAAGTTCAGACTCACTCATGTAGAGCAAATAAAGTAACTAAAGAGAATTTGGGGGCAATAAAATGAATGAGGAATAAATTTTTAATTAAGTAGAAAATCATGGGTTGGCTACTGAAAACAAACATGGGCTTACACATGTGTAGAGTATTTATGAGTTATGATTTAGGAGGTATATATGAAGGTAATATATGACAGGGTGGTTAAATTAAACAGTAGCATCTTCCTCCTTTATAGTAGGTGAAACTGAAGCTCACAGAGCTAATTGGGTGGGTTGCCTAGATGGTCCACATGGTTGGTAATTGGTGACACAGAAAATCTTCTGTCTCTACTCCACATCTTCACTGTTGTACTGTACTGCTTCTGTTCTCATTGCTCTTGAGTGTTTTGACCTTCTTCCCCTCCACTGCACAACAATTTTTCATCTTTAGTGTTAAAAACTTATTTGTATGTTATTGTAATGGCAGATATATGTCATTATACAGTTGTCAAAATCCACAGAATGCACTATACAAATAGTAAAACCTCATGTAAATTATAGATTTTAGTTAATAATAGCTTATCAATATCAGTTGTGACAATAGATGTGTCACATTAATGCTACATGCTAATAATAGAGGAAACTGTTTGTTGGAAGTGGGGTGAGGGTGGTACTTGGCAGCTTTGTATTTTCCACTCAATCTTTTTGTAAACCTAAAGCTGCTTTAAAAAAATAAATTCCATTAGTTAAGGAAAAAAGGAGTTATATGTTGGTGATATTATGTTATAAATAACTTACCTTATTTGAATCTAAGTTATTCATTTTTTTCCAAGTTTTTGTCAGGATTGAGAATTGTTATTGTTTTCATAATTTATTAAGTTTATTAATAATATCTCACTCTCTGTCACTTTATTTTTCATAAATAGATCTTCAGGGGCAACTAGTAACTCTTGTTCTCCTTTAAATGCCACCTCAGGAAGTGGGCGATTCACACCTGTTCTTCCAAAAACAAAGGTAAATTATAAAATGTCTTTGTAAAATACATGTAGGGATCAAGAGTGAGGGTAGAAGATGACTAATTTGCTGTTTTCCAATCTTAGTTGTCATTTCTGTTATCCTAAAGATGATAAAAATTCTCAGAAGAAATTCTATAATTCACCTTTATTAGAAAAACAACAAACCATATATTTGTTTTGCTTTCCAGGGTAACTAAGGAATAAGATAAAATTCAATAGGATTTCAACAGTCCTTAAAGACTGGATATTACTGGTTTCAGATAGAGCTTCCCAAATATTGTAGAAGGACATCCAGGTGTGCCTTGAATGGGTTGTGGGTATACCAGAATATTGGTTCCCCAGTTGTTCCTGTGTGTAGGTAGAATATGTTATAACAGAGACCTGGTTCGGGCATTTAACAAGCCATATCTGAGTGTGATCTTAGTTAAACAGGTTATGGTTCAAAAGATAAATGTTTTATGTAGTCTTCATGTTTCGGTTTACTACAGGAATGTTTAGAAGCTTGAATTTTTACAAAAGATGTTTTTATTTTTCCTGTGTTGATAATGCAGTAAAATATAGTTCCTTTCAGTGTTTAGTCATAGAAAATTATGAGGTAGTCTTTAAAATTATAAAAATGACTTTTGCTGACTTGAGCCAACAGCTGTCTATGGGGGGAATCTTTGTTATTATTAACTTCAGTAATCAGAACAAAGAATGGATGCTTACAGCCCCCACATTGATTGATAGGCCTAGCTACCACAGTTGCCTAGCACTAAAATTTTTGTCTTTTTCTATTCTAAAAAAGTTTTAAAATTAGCTATTTTATGTAATTTATTCTTATTAGTTTCTGGAACTTAGTAACACTTAATTAACTAAGATGAAATAACTTTTTAAAAAATAATTAAAATTATAACCAAGAGTCACATAAAATATTAGACTTAATCCTTTTTTAAAAATGAGAACTCTTGGGGCTGGGGTTGTAACTCAGTGGTAGAGCGCTTGCTCACTCTATGTGTGAGGCACTGGGTTCAATCCTCAGCACCATATAAAAAATAAATAAAATAAAGGTATCATGTCCATCTACAACTTAAAAAAAATACTTATTTTTTAAAAAATGAGGACTCTTAAATCAATAAGGAGGTCTGTTGATCAGTGGTCAGTTATTTGGTGGTGAATAAAAATTGCCAATAATAATTTAATTTCTAGTACCATTTAATGTAACAGGATGACTTTGTTGTATATACTTGTTCTAAATGATCTGTATATCTTGAGTTGTCTCATGTTTCTGGTTACCTTCTAAATCTTTTCTGTATCTTTGTTCAACAGATTGAGAAACAAAATGAAGAAGGCTGGTTTGCTCTTTCTACTCATGTGTCATAAGTGAGGTTGAAATTGCATTTTACGGAGTTTGTACTCAGTAATTTATTCTTGGCCTTCCACAGTCCTTTCCCTGCTCCTGCTTTCAAGTTTTTATGTACTTCTTCAGATAAAACCTACAAAGATCCTGTGAATTAATACTAATACAACAGAAAAAATTTTATTTTAATTTTTTAGCTTTTCAAATAGATTTTCAACAGCCAGCCAATGTATAATTCCCTGTGAATAAAATTTTGATTGTAGGGAAATTAAAGTTTTATTTTTTAATAACTTCTTAAGTACTTTAAGGTTTTTGTTTTTTTAAGCAATTCATTTTTACCTAGTACTATCATTTTGAATCAGATTTTGTTGTTGTTTACTGCAGCTTAAATGTTGATATATTTCATTTTTCTTTTTCTTGAAGAAATTAGTTGCTTTGCATGTAACATACAATAAGATGCTTCTATTAGAATCTGGCATTGAGAAAAATGTAAATGTAAAAATGTAAATATAAAAATGGTTTCTTTTTTGGTGGGAATATATTGCTGTCTATCACCTTTTACAAGTGGAATAGGCAGCTTTTTAAAATAGGTATGGGAAGGCTGAGGATGTGGCTCAGTGGTAGAGTGCTTGCCTAGCATGTGTGAAACCCTGGGTTTGATCCCCAGCACCACAAAAAATTAAAAAAATAGAATTAAAAAAAATAGATATGAAAGTGTTTGTATTTGCTTAAGCAGGTAAGACTGGATGTATATATTATAAAATTCTTATTTAATTTTTAAAGGTGAAAAATCAATAATGATAATCTACATAAAATAAATAATGATCATAGAGCTCAAATGTCTAAAGGTAGAAACATTGGTTCAATGGTCTATTTAATGTTTGAAACAGAATTAAATAAAAACACTTGTCATTAATTTTCTTACCCCAGAATCCAAGCAGATTCATTCAGAATAGATTTTTCTTTCAGGCACCTGTTTGGTTCTCAAATATTGGTTTCTGTTTTCAACTTGAATGAAGTGGGACCTGGGAAGGGCAGCACATTGAAACTACCAGAGGAATTTTCTCTGACAACACCTTTCTGCCCTCTGAATTGTAAATCTCTGTTCTAGGAATTGCCCCATGCAACTTTTTACCTGGACCTTTTTATTGTTATGGCAAAAATAAAATTATTTTCTGAAGCACTATGGATTTATTTATGTGATGTCATCTGTATTCGTTTGCATTCTTGCAGAATATTCCATCATTTGCACATTTTGAAACTTGGTAATTAATTATATACCTGTCAGTGACATAAGACATTTTAGTGTTACTCTTTATCAAAATGTTATCTGCTTGCTTCATGAATATATTCTTTTAAAAAATATGTTTATTGGTATATTTTTGTTATGCATAATGATGGTATTTGTTGTAAATATTCATACATGCACGAAATATAATAATACAATTTGGCCAAACATTTCCCAGTACTTCTCCCCTCCCTCCCTACCTCTCACCCCCTGATTCTTTTCCTCTACTGATCTCCCATTCACTTTTCATGAGATCCCTGCCCCCCACCCACCTTTCTTTTCCTTTTTCCTCTATTACTTCCACATATGAGAGAAAAACATATGACCCTTGACTTTCTGAGTTTGGCTTATTTCACTCAACATACTTGTCATCCATTTTCCTCTAAATGACATAATTTCATTTTTCTTTAGGGCTGAATAAAACTTGTATATATATCGTGTATATATTATCACATTTACTTTATCAATTCATCTGTTGGTGGATACTTAGGCTGGTTCCATAGTTTGGCTATTGTGAATTGTGCTGCTATAAACATAGGTATGCATCTATCACAATAGTATGATTGATGACTATTTATTTCTTTAGGATAAATACTAAGGAGCATGGATAGCCGAGTCATTTGGTAGTTCCATGACCATTCTTTTGAGGAACTGATTTCTATGGTGGTTGTGCCAATTTACAATCCCACCAACAGTATAAAAGTGTTTTTTTCCCTCCACATCCTCTCCAGCATTTATTATTATTTGTGTTCTTGATGACTTCATTATGAATGCATTCTTTTGATATGGATTTCCCTTAATGTTTTCCAACTGATTAGCACTTATTTTAAACCTGAAAAGCCATTGTTCTCAATTTGGGAAGCATTTTAAAAATACCAATGACACCAGTGAGTTGAGCCTATATGCTTAGTTTCCATCACCCTGAATTAGGAGCCCAAAACATAAGATCTTATTCACTCCTTTAAATAGCCCATAGAGATAATACAAGTAGGGTTTAAAAACAAAACACACAGGCACACACTCCCACCTGCCCCTGGGATTTATCTCTGCTGTTGATGCTGCGGGCAAACCGCCTTCCGTCATTCTAGGAACCCCCCGCCCTGCCTTTACACGTTTATTTTTAATTGGTAAATAATAATTGTCTAGGACCCTTAAATTCGAAATTAAAACTTACCAACACAGACCGCTGTTCAATCGAGGCCCCTTTAGGCCATTTTGGAATAGGGGGCAGTTATTTTGGAACGTTTCAAATGTTATTGGTTAACATGACACCCTTTAGGAGTTAATTGGTAGAATGCCGGGCTTATCTGTCTTGCTTTGAGCCAACCTGCAGCGAGAAACACTTCACTGAACTGGGCTGCGCACAGCAGCGCGCGGAAACTCGCCCTAAGCCTGTCACTGGACAGCGCATGCACCTTTAGGTCGGCCAGAGACGGGGCGGGGGGGGGGGAGCGGGGGCGTTGCCATAGTAACCACGGTAAACGAAGGCCTTGTGTGGGTGCAAGGGAGAAAACAGCGGCAGCGGTGGGGACCTCGGGTGGTAAGTTTGTACTTCAGCAGCCTGGCTGCTCCCAGGACTTTTCCCTAAAATTACTTAGCAATCTGCAATGCAGACGTCCAAGCCCCACTTGGACTTCTTTTACGCTGAACAAGTGTTTTCCAGGTTTTGCTGAAACACGTTCCTTCGTCCTTCCTATGGTAGATCAACAAACATTAGACCCCCGTGGGCACGGATCCTGCCTGAAAGGAGCTTGCAATCTGGCCATGAGGAAGCCTAGTAGGCTACAGCAGTAAGGGTTAGACTAGGCTAAGCCAGAAGCATCGAATCTGGTGAAATGTAAGGACTCTGGGGTCCAAGCAAAGTCATCTCTCCCCCATACACATCTGTGTGTGATACTTGGCAAATTGACCCCTCTGCCCTTCACTTTTCTCCTCTGTATAGAGAAAGATGGTAATGCTTACCTCATGGGCTTCTTGTTATAAATAGGGATAATGCAGGCTAAGTGCTTAGCACCAGCCTAGCACATGGTAGGTGCACCACAGACACTTGCTGAATAAATACAAAAAGACATAGTAGCAGTGTGTTCAGTCATGAGTTGTTCTGGGTGCCTACTGACTGAAACTTTATGTTCCACCATATTTTATCCTTTCTATTCTCCCTTCTTCCTTTTTTCGTTTTTATTAAAACACCTACTAAATTTGAGTGCATAAATATTTAAGCCATGGTGACATCTACTAAATACTGGAATTTATATATGTAGTCTATAGGACTATTTTGCTATATTTCCTTTATGCACTAGCATTTTTTACTTTGTATTTTGTTTATTCTTTTGCGGTACTGGGGGATCAAACTACATCCCCACCCTTTTATTTTTTCAAATTTTAATACAGGATTCTACTGAATTGCTGAGACTATCTTCAAACTTGCAAATCCTCCTGCCTCAGCCTCCCAGTTAGTTGTGATTACAGATGTGCAACAATGGCTCATTTTTAAAACCTTTGAGAAGCTAGCAAGAGATGAGGGAGAGAGAAAGCAAGGGGAGAGGAACCACCTATAGACCCTATGTGGGAGGACGTTTAAGTCATGCCAAGTAATATGAATTCTTATTTTATGACAAGAGCCATTAAAGATTTTAAACAAGAAAAGTGGCACATTAAAAGCTGTGTTTCAGAAATTCAAGAGGCAGTATAGAAAGTGGATTAGAGAACAGAGAGTCAAAGATATGTAGCAGGTGATAAATGGTAGGGGTCAGACACAATGAGTTATCAACTCTAGCAGTGACAGTAGGACTAGAAGGGAGCGGATAAATCCAAAGGATTTACCAACCAGACCTTTGGTAAATTAACTGCATAAGCTGGGCAAAAGGCAAGGGTAACTACTCTGAAATCAGAGTGATGTCACCTTGTGGAACACTCAGCAACCTACTTCTCTGCACCATTGGTATTGTTATTTCTTTCTTTTTTTTTTTTTTTTTACTCTTTCTTGGGGTTGACTCAAAACTGGGTGGTCTAATGAGGTGGTAATAAGAATGGTATGTGGGCTGAAAACCAATAAATCTGAATCTAATGAAAAAAATTGATGGTCGTTCTGCAAATAGACTCCCAAACCTTGCTAGTAGAGTTGAATAAGACAGGACATAGTGTAGAACACACAAATAAAGTTTTATTTATTCTAGTTACAAACTGATTTTGATGAGTCAGTATATGATAATCCTGTCTCTTGTCCCCATCCCCAACTAATATAATTTTAGTTGTCTTGAAGTGTTGGGGTGCAGCGGAGCGACGGAGGGGAGAAACCACACAAGAGACTCACTTCATGCAATCGCAGGGGGGGAAGTTTATTGAGGATCCTGTTCCAGCGCGCTGGGACTCTGTGCTCACTCAAGAAGGGAGAGCAGCCCAGAGCCCAGAGCGGAGGTCAGGTGGAGCTTAAGTACACTTTTTGGAGAGGGTGGGGGGCTTTGCAGGCATCAGAACAAATCATCATAAGGCGCGGGAAAATTGAACAACAATTCTGAAACATGATTAGTACATACATTGGCGGGAACAATTTAGGCAGAGATGATTGGTCATTTCTAAGTGGGGTATACATTTAAACTGATTGGTTCTGGGGCCTAGATGCGTACGTGTCATGCTACCTAGAGCCCTTAGCTATTAATCAACCAGGGAATCAATGGAGACATTTACTGGGCAGTTCCCTCATTGTTCTAACAACTTTACAGGGATTACAAGTTCTGGGGATAGCAGAGGAATTGTAACAATAGACTTGTATGACTGTAACAATTGTCTTTTACTTTTTAACCCAAGCCTTGTAATCTAGAAGCTTTACAATGCCCTAGTCTCTTACACTTTAACTCAGTCTCTGCGGTTTAGAATCAGCTTGGAAATTTTACCTTTACAGAAGTAATACAACTACAATGAACGTTCTTAGCAGATGAGGTGATTAGATAAGTGATAGTTCCTCTCTTCTGGAAAGTGTCCAGAATTTATAAAAGTAAGATACAAATTTGGGAGGGATATATTATGCATTGGGAATGTACTTGAGATTATATAGTGAGAAAAGTTAGAATCATGTCATTGAGGAATAATTGAAAGAATTGGGATGTTTAGCTGAGAAAGGGGATCTAGGGAGAATTGAGACCACCTAGAATTATTTGAATGGCTCTAGCATCTACAAAAACTTGTTTTTATATTTACAGAAAAAAAAAAAAAAAAAACCAAGGTCCAATGGTTCCAAGCTGTAGGGTGGCAGATTTCAGCTTAATTTAAAATTAAAAAAAAATTTTATGGTACCAGAGATTGAATCCAGGGTCACTCTACCACTGAGCAACATCCTAGCCCTTTTTATTTTTTATTTTGAGGCACAGGTTTTTGCTAAGTTGTCAAAACTGGCCTCGAACTTGTGATCCTCTTTCCTCAGTCTCCTGAGTAACTGGAATTATAGGTATGCACCACTGTGCCTGGAAAATTTTAGCTTATGCTGCAGTCTGGATGGGCACAAAATCACAAGTCACTCAAGCAGGAACAAACTTTATTTCCCAAACTCCCGTGAATGCCACGCACGTGGCCTTCTCGCCTTCTCCCAGGACACACTACACCAACAGGAAATCCCTTCTCTGGAATTCCTTCCTACAGCACTTCCCCAACCAATGGGAACTCTCCAGGAGGTCCCCCCACCCCAGAGCTCCAAAGTAGCAGGCCTAGGCAGACAGCAGGGGTCTAATCTCCAATTGAATGCACATCTTAACATAATCATTATCATCTCAAGGGCTTGCTGGGGTCACCTTTCAACCAAAAATGCCATGTGTCATTCCTACTTGGCAATGGTTCTCAGCAAGCTTAATTTAAAATATACTAGGAACTAGAGCTGAGTGTCAATAGAATGTGCTCACCCTCTTACCTGAAATATTTAAATTGAAGCCAACTGTTCCTTCATTTGTTAATTTATTCAGGAAGATATTAATACATTCATTCCCTCAACCATTTTACATACTGAGTGCTTATGTGCCACTTAAAGTTTTACTCTATTGACAACCTGAGATGTCAAAACAGTCTTATGAAGTAGGTACTGCATTTTATGAAATTCTAAGACAAAGAGAGGTTAAATATTTGTTTAACAACCAGGATTTAAACTTAACCAGGATTTAAACTTCACCAGACTGATTGTAGCCAATATTCCCAACCTGGCCAACACTTTAGGCTCCTTTTATAATGGTGCTGGGCTAGATTTTTTTAATGGTGTTGTGAATGTGTGGCCTGTGTTGGATGGGAGGCTGGCCTAGATACAAGTTCTTTTGACTCTGAAGATTATATGACACATAGATTGAGTTTGATTGATTGATTCATTCATTCATTCAAGACAGTGTCTCACTATTTGCCAAGGCTGGTCTCTCACTCCTGCCTTAGCCTCCCAAGTAGCTGGGACTTCAGGAGCCCAACTTATGTTCATATTTAATTAAAGCCCACCTGAATTAAATAGACTATAATAGTAGTAACCGTAAAGATACCTTTCATTTCTGGGCACCTAGTAAGTGTTTTATATAAACCCCTAAGTTCTTAAGATTGGTTCTTATCACTGGCTGCATGAAAGAATTGCCATGGGAAGTAAGATCCTGTTAATGGTATTTTGCTTTTAATGTTTTTCACGTGATTCTGAACTGTAGTCAGAGTTGGGAATTATAGGTATAAAATCTCATTTAATTTTTTTAAAAAAATATATACCTTTATTTTGTTTGTTTGTTTATTTATTTGTTCATTTATTTTTATGTGGTGCTGGGGATCTAACCCAGTACCTCATGCCTGCTAAACAAGCCCTCTACTACCCATTAGGACAACTCTACTAGACAATAGTATTAACCCCACTTTACATAAAAAAGGACTAAGATATTAAGGAACTTATTCCTTGGCCAACCTGGAATGTGAACCTGTAAGGGGGGGTCCGGCGGATCATCGGAGGGAGAGACCACACAAGAGACTTACTCCATGCAATTGGCAAAAGGGGATTTATTGGGGATCCATTCCAGCGCGCTGGGACTCTGTGCTCACTCAAGAAGGGAGAGCAGCCCAGAGCCCAGAGCAAAGGTCAAGCAGAGCTTAAGTACACTTTTTGGAGAGGGCGGTGGGCTTTGCATACATCAGAACAAATCATCATGAGGCGCGGGGAAATTGAACAACAACTCTGAGATGTGATTGGCAAATTCATTGGCGGGAACAGCTCGGGCAGTGGTGATTGGTCATTCGTAAGCGGGTTACACATTCAAACTGATTAGTTCGGGCCCTGTGACAAACTGCACAGGGCCCTAGGCTAAATGGCCAGTAGGGCGTTGTTTTAACTATCTCAGGAATTCCAGGTTCTGGGTGTAACAGAGGAACTTAATACCTAATCTTTTACATTCAAGCTTTCCAGCTTAGAAACTTTACCCTTTCAAACCCACATCTCTTTGGTGCCAAAGCATCAATTTCCCGATCTTTTTGATCTAAAAACAAAGAAACATTTTATTTCATCTCACCAATTATGCTGCTAATCTCCAGGAGTCCAGTAGCCTTTGGTACATGACTTGCTCAACTGCTTTGTTTTTTTTTTAATTGTAGTTGCACACAGTGCCTTTATTTTTTATTTATTTTTTTAATGTGGTGCTGAGGATCAAACCCAGAGCCTTGCGCGTGCTAGGCGAGCGCTCCACCGCTGAGCTACAACCCCAGCCCCCAATTGCTTTTTACAGATTATTTTGTCACCCTGTAGAGCCCAGAAAAAAAACTAAGAATAGATCACAATATTTATCATCCAGTATTGCAAATTAAGAACAGTGGGTCCAGTATTTTCTTTCACACTGTATACAACCTGACATTGACTTGTTTGTGATATTAAAAAGTACTGCCTGGTAGTGTTAGCCATTTGACAAACTTATTATTTATGTTAGCATAGAATAAAGTGTAGTGATTTTGTTGTAAGGGTCCAGCGGAGCGTCGGAGGGAGAGACCACACAAGAGACCAGCTTCATGCAATTGCAGGGGGAAGTTTTATTGAACCAGCATGCTGGGGCTCAAGGCTCACTCAGGAAGGGAGAGCAGCCCAGAGCCCAGAGCAGAGGTCAAGCAGAGCTTAAGTACACTTTTTGGAGAGGGTGGGGGGCTTTGCATACATCAGAACAAATCATCTTGAGGCGCGGGAAAATTGAACAACAACCCTGAGCCATGATTAGTACATCTATTGGTGGGAACAATCTGGGCAGGGGTGATTGGTCACCCCTGAGTGGGGTACACATTTAAACTGATTGGTTTTGTGGCCTGGATGCTAACATCTGAGCTATTTGAAGCCCTTAGCTAATAAACAACCAGGGAATCAATGGAAATATTTACTGGGCAGTTCAGGTATTGTTCTAACAGTAACAGAGATTACAGGTTGGGGGGGGGGTTAGCAGAGGAATTTTAACAATACCTGGCCTATTATTATTATTTTTAGCCCAAGCCTTTCAATTTAGAAACCTTACAATCCCCAGTCTTTTACACTTTAACTCAGACTCTCGCAGCTTAGAGTCAGCTTAGAAATTTTACCTTTACATTGTCTTGACACCAAGTTATCTTTTGTTGTGCTTCAGCATCTTTGTTTACTGTAATTGTTTATTACCCACTTTACGAATAAATTAATTAGATCTTACAGTCTATTTTTATTATATTCAGGATAGAGTCAGTTACAGTATGTTAAAAATAAATGTGTTTAGGGAAAAAAAGGCTAAAAGGTAGAAGATGATCTCAAGATGATGTTGACTGGTGGGAAGAGGAAAGAAAACTATGAGATGCAAATCATTGAAATGTATTTAGTCAATCCCATTTCTGGCTTTAAAGGGGACCAAAAACCAGTGAACACAGGTGGCCTCTGAAGGGTTAGAATGACTGTTAGATGACAACCAGCCAAGATGAAAACAGGGGTCTAGGTCCTACAACCACATGGAATGAAATTTTGCTGGCAACCTAAATGAACCCAGAAATAGATTCCTCCTCAGAGCCTCCAGAAATGAAGATAGCACTATCAACACCTTGATTCTAATCTTGTGAGACTAGGCAGAGGGCAGCTGAGTGACATTGGACCTGGCTGGACTTTTGATCTACAAAACTATAAGATAATCCATGAACGTCACTTAAACTGCTGAACATAATTTTTATGACAGCAATAGAAGAACTAAAACAATGGGGAACTCTCAGACTAAAAGCTTTCATTTATTTCTCAATTGATCAGCAGCAATAGAATATCAGTTCAGTTTTGTGGGCAAACCCAGCAGCCACCTTGCCTTTACTTATTGGCACCTGCGTCATGTAGTTTAGTTTCTTTCCAGTATTTTAAATTTTGATTTTTATCAAATAAATGATTACCTATTAATGTTTCATGACAGCTAGATTGTTATTATCCTCAAATAAGAAATGCTGGCAAGGATTCAGGGGGAAAAAAAAACTCTTAAACACTGGAGTGGGAATGTAAATTAGAATAGCCATTATGAAGAGCAGTATGGAGATTCCTCAAAAAAACTAAAACTAGAACTACCACATGATCTAGCTATTCCAATCCTGGGTACATATCCAGGGGCAATTAAATCAGCACACCAAAGAGATACCTGCACACCCATGTTTACTGTGTTCACATTATTCAGAAAGGTAAGATATAGAATCTGCATAGGTGCTTACCAACAGATGAATAGATAAAGAAACTATAGTATTATTTTCTTATATTATTATTCAGTCATAAAGAAGAATGAAATCCTGTCATTTGCAACAAAATGAATGGTACTGGTAAACGAAATAAGCCAGACACAGAAAGACAAGTACTGCTTATTTTCTCTCATATGTAGAAGCTAAAAATAAATAAATATTATAAATAGAAAAATGTTGAATATAGAATAGTGGTTAAAGAGTTTTGGAAAGGTGGGATGTGGAAAGGGAAAGTTGGATTTGATCAGTGCTATATGTACATGTTGAAACATCACACTTAATTCCATTAATATGTACAACTTATAAATAAAAAATAAAATGATTTAAAAAATCATTATAACCACCACTTTCATATTGACTATCAAACCATACAGTTCTCCTCAAATTTAGATGGATCTGAATCAGTGACTTAGAGTATATTGAAAGAAAATCGTTGATTTCTTCTTCTTGAATTATAAATTAAGGCTAGGGGACATAGATTGCTCATTGTTGTGTCTTCTGCTGTGCCAAGCATAATACAGTTTATAAACATGTTTAATAGTTTTAAGAATTGAATTCGCTTGAATTATGAAGAGTCTTGAAAGCAAGGGAGAAAATAGCATTTAGATATTTTTATAGCCTATCTGAACAGTTTTATCTACTGTATGTGGTAATTTGCAACCAAGCTCTGCAAAAATTGGCATTGCCTTGCACAGTTCTTTTTTTTAGTCAGTTACTTGCTATAAGCATAAAAAAAAACTATGTGTCTAAAAATACACTGAATGATAGAATATGGATTTTCAAGGATCTTGCTACTTAAAAATTTTCTATCATTCAATTCCTACCCCAACTCCTAAACCCCAAGGGGCATATATTCTACAATGAGATGGAAGGAAGGAAATAAGGAAGGAAGGTAGTAGATAGTTAAGTAGGAATGGAGGGAGAGAAGAAAGGAAGAAAGGATTAAGAAAAAGAAAAGTAAAACCACACAAATATTTTTTAAAGGTAAAGCATTATCTTAGACATGAGTATCATGTTAAGGCCTATCATTTTTGCTAAAAGTTATAGCAAAAACATTTGGACAAGGCACTATTGTCCCCCAAATAAAGAGAGGACATCATTATAATGCAAGAAAATAAGGAAAGAGCCTTAGCGACCCCAGTTGATGAGAAATAGTCATACACTACTCATTAATCAGTGATCATATAGTTCACATCATGTCTGTTTATGGCACACTAGTCTATCTTCAGACACCAGGAAAGTATAATAATGTACCAGTTCAATTAATCCTCATATCAGCCTTGTGAGTAGTTTATCTTCATTCTCATTACAGTTGAGGAATTGATATAAATTGATTTAATTTATTGCTTGTTATGTCGCAATTCTGAGATTCAAACCTGAATATAACCACAAATCTGGTCCCAATAGAACTCTTATTCTATTATGTGTTCCAGTTAGGCCATGAAATAATGTGGAGGAAACATGGGATGTTTAATGTAGAGAAGTGAAGACTTGGAGGTACCAGAGTTCTTTTCAAAGAGCTGCAATATGGACAGAAGACAGAGAAAGCTGTTATGTCACTCCCTCTTTAAAACCATTCAGTGGCTTTTAATTGCCATAGAAACAAGACCTAAACTTCTTAGGGAAGTTTAGAGACTATTTCTAATCTGCCAGCCATCTCTTCACATTCCTTTGTCTCCCACTCTAGGCCACAGGCTGCCTTCTGCCTTTCTCTGATGTTCCCTGTGTCTAATGTACTTTTCCCCATTCTATGGCTGGCCAGCTCTTCATCATTACTTGGGTTTCAAACACCTCTTCTTTAAACCCCAAGCATGGTTTAAGCTTCTTGCTGTTTATGTTTACAGCATCCCATTGCTTCATTTTTGTAGCACTCATTATATTTCAGTTGCTTGTTTAATATCTATATTTTTAAACAAGTTCTATAAAGTTAGGTACCATATTTCTCTTGCACAGTATAGTAATGTAGTGCCTAATGTAAGACTTGGTACATAGTAGGTGTGCTTGACAAATATATTTAAATGGAGTTTGATTAGTAACACCAGGGAAATTTGATAATGGATAAAGAAAGAGGGAGAGACAATTAAAGGAAGGATGGCGGAGGGATAATTTTAGTGGTGAAACACTACTTAAAAGATGGACTTGGGTGTCAAGATTTGTCCCGTCTGGGCAGGATACATCAACGTGGGCAGCGAACCTAGATGGGGAGGAATGAAGGGACAAGAGACACGAAAGGTGACAGCAAGACAAAAGTTCTGATCAAGCTGCAAACTTTTATTGTTCACACAGGGGTATTCATATGCTGGGGATGGGGAAGGTCTCCGCAATTGCTGGATGTGGGTGGTAAAACTGCCAGCTGCAAGATGTCTGATGATCCTGATAACTGCAGGATGTTCAGGGAGATAGGTAGCTGCAGGATGCCTTCCAGGTAGGATGTCTCCCAGGGGGCTGTCAGGCTAATCTTTGAAGGAGAATTTCCTTCTAGTCCCTGACAAAGATTCACTGTGGACCTTTGGAAATTCACAGTGCCAGGTTAGCATGGAGAAAGGGAATCTGTGATTATAATTTGCTGTTTTGCTGAGTTGTCTGACGGTGACCACACCCCGCTGGTGTGTCATATTGGATACCCTGCAAACATGACATATTTTTTTAAAATTTTTTTTAGTTGTAGATGAACCCAATACCTTTATTTTATGTTTTTTATTTTTATGTGGTGCTGAGGATTGAATCCAGTGCTTCACACATGCTAGGCAAGTGCTCTACCAATGAAACACAACCCCATCCCAAACATGGAATTTTCAACACATGGGAAAATTCATCAGGGGAAAAAGAATCTATTCATTTCTATTTTATAGCATTGTCCTTTTATCTATCTCAATTTTTGCATTTACAGGAGACATGAAGGAACCAAATGATCAGGATACTGATGGGGGGAAATCAGAAAGATCAAAAAGTAGTGATAAACGGTCTAGTAAATCAGAATCAAAATGTAAGTAAAGATAATATACATGCTTTTATTATTAAATTCAGGTAAATAACTTTAATATTAGTAAATAAATAATAAATTTTAAATTAAGAATTTAAAAAATTTTAAATAGTACATATCTATATTTATAGAATAGAAATTGTTTCTTGGTTAATTTCCTTACAAACTTTAAGTTCTTTAAGGGCAGAAAACGTGTTTTAATCCTTTATCTTCTGCTTCTGGCACAAAGAAGTTACTGTCATCTCATTACAAACAACCTGTCCTATACATCTGGTCTGGAATTCACCTGTGAGGTCCAATTAAATCTTTAATGACTTCTCTAATATAGTGTAGTGGAAAGGGCTAGACTTTGGTTTTGAGCCCTGGGTCTACCACTTAAAGATGTTTGATCTTGGAGGAATTACTGTAGCTTTCTGAACCTCAATTTTCTTGCCCAGTTAACTTATAATTGTTATCTTTCATTTCTACTTTTCTCCCTAGTTTTCTGACCAAAATTGTCTACTTTTTGGCAGAGATTTCCTAGATGTTACTTTCAGCTTTCCATGGATAGATTTAATGATAATGATCCTGTGTCTATCACTGCCTCAGGACCTTGCTTTCTTATGTCTGGCCCTCTTAAGGGAAGGCTTTATCAAGTGGGGCCTAGCCCTATGTTTAGCACATTAATTAGCACATCCATCATGAGTATTAGAGCCCCAAATGATAAGGTGAAATAATTTTCCTCAACATCCTCTAATGCAGTATGAAGAGATTTGCCATGCAGACAGTAAGCGTAAGAAGACTGGAGTGGCTATATTAAAGGATCAATTTATTAGGAAGACATAACAGTCATAAATATATGTATGTACCTAATAACAACATAACAATACATGGAGCAAAAATAGAATTGAGGAGAAAATAAATTCCACAATCATAGTAGAGAGTGATCAAGTACCTGCTACCTCATAATGGCCAAAGGGGAAGTTTCTACTATAAACATTTCTTTTTTCTTTCTCTTTCTTTCTTTCTTCCTCTCTCTCTCTCTCTTTCTTTCTTCTTTCTTTTTTCTTTCTTTTTTTTTGTAAAATGAAATAATATACTTTTTAAAATTACAATAAATTATGGATGTTCACATGGATTTTCTATGGGCACAATCATATCACTTATAGTCTTCCTCATTGTATCCCCAATATCATGGAGAAGATAGAAGAAAACCAAGAAATTGTAGAGGTAAACTATTTATAGAATGCAATATGTCTCTGTGGTAGCCCCGAAAAAAAGTCGTACGGCTTCCTATTTTCATTGGCTAAAGAGAAGAAAAATATTGAAGAAAATTACACATAAAATCCTGAGCCATATAAAACAAAAATTCCAGCCAGTCCTTTTTGATATCTATGGTTGTGGAATGCTTTCTCCTTCATCACCTCTCTCTCCTTCCTCCTGTGCCTGTTCTTCTTCAGTATGCATTAATTTTACCAGCTTTCTTTTTTTTTGCTGTCCCCAATATCCATTTTGACTTGGAGTGTAAAGTGCTTCTAGTGATAACAACAACAAAAAAAAATGGAGTTTGTGTTTTTTCCTTCTTGATGTTGATTTAGATTATTTCCAAGACTACAAAGGCAAATACTTACTGATTTATACTTAAAATCTGAAAGTCATTCACCAGTCTATTTGGGAATTATCAAAAATTATAAGATATTTCTAGGAATTACCAAATTGCTTAGATCTGCTGCTTTGCTAATTTTTGCAAATTTAGTGTTGTTTCCAAACTTTACTTTTTCTTCAGTGACAGCATCCTTTCCTTAGCCTTGAAATGTCTATTATGATTATTATTGTTATTATTATCTGCTCTCCATCTATATTTACTCCTTCTTCCTATACCAGTAATTACCTCATTACCTAGATGGCAGCTTTAAGTCACCTACTGGCAGTTGGAACTCCTTTAGTTGGGGTGACCGGTGATTCAGAGTATTGATTTTGCCAGGCATGGTGGTGCATGTTTGTAATCACAGCTACTTGGGAGGCTGAGGCAGGAGGATCACAACTTTGTGGTCCGCCTGGCTGAGACTATGTTTTAAAATAAAGTAAAATAAGATAAAATAAAATAAAATGGGCTGGGGAGGTAGTTCAGATACTCCTGGGCTCAGTGACCCCAATACCACCACCACCACAAAAAAAAAAAAAAAGAATGTTACACTTTTTTTAACACCCTAATCTTAAAATGAGGAAATAGTATTTGGTTGCTATAGTCTCCCCAAAAGAGGTCAGGTAATCTTTGGAGAGTAGTTTCCCAGGGCCCACTTTTGGGAAAGCCATGCTGTGCTTAGCCTATTCAGGTACCCAAGACTACTTTCTTTCCATCCAAATGTACATTCCTCCAGATGGTGTTCTATTATCTAGCTAATTGGCTTGACCCAGCTTTTCTGTCTCATTCATATTAGTTTCAGGCTTTGTCCTTATTCTCTTAGCCTCATCTTAGATAGATCTACTAGGAAATTCTGGTGCACTTACCATTTCTTATTCTGAAAGTACCCCTAGTCCTACCTTCACGTTGTGAAAGTATCTTTTACATTGTATATTTTAACCATGCCCATGGTTGGACTTGATCTGAATGTTGGTTTATCTCTGGGACCATTTCTACTCCCATTCCAATTCTCTTTCCCTATTAGCTTGTCCTGAAGCCAATATTCTTAGTCCTGGTATATAATTTCCAAGATAAATAATCAAACTCAGATAGGGTCATTCTTGAATAACATTGTCTTTGTCTTAACAGATCCTTCATAAATGTTGGTAAAATCCAATTGAATTGAAATTATGGTAATAGCATATTAATCTCTTTTTTCTCTATCATTTACTTTTTTGGTAAATATACAGTGATAGAAAATATACTGGAAATAAAGTGAAAATGGAAATGAACTTACAGAAAAGAGCTTCATATTTTTTTAAAGTTAAAAGACTGATCAAATGAAACAATTCTTCTAGGAATTTTTGAATATGAAAATTTCTTATACTTAGAGCATGAGCAAATTGGAAGTTTTAACTACTTTTGAAATAAGAGAGTATTTAATTCAAAATTTAGAAATTATCAAAACATTATTTTTAATACCTCCAGCAAAAGATGGTTTCGAAGAAACCACAGATGACACATTGACTGAAGGGGAAGAATCATATTTTGAGGAAGATTCAGATTTGGAAGACTTGGAAGGAAGTTCAAGTTCATTTCCATATGATGATACAGAAAGTGGCCCAGGTAAATATTTTTAGTTTTCTGTTGGTAATTGCTACTGTTTTAAGGATAAATTTCTGAGTCACATTGCACTGTTATAAATCCAGAGAAAGAAAAATTTGCAGGTAGGGATATGTGTGCAGATAATAAAAGGAAAAGTATTGTGTATGGTCAGGTAAGGTAGTTTTAAGAGCTTGGAGTTGAATATTCCATTTCTGAGGCTCACATATAGAGCTCTCATACTTGGTCTTCTGGGAATTGAGGTGATCTAAGGAGTGTTCTACTCTAGATCAGAGTTCACCAACTTTCCCTTGGAATTGATGGGAAATCATTCTTTGAAACTGTTGAAACTATGACCAGAGCTCAACATCCACCCCTAATTCCCACAAGCATGTTCACTCTTTCTCCATTGCTCAGTAGTAGGTAGTATCTTGTGTTCAGGCCAGTGTGGGACTTACTGCCAGTATACTGCCAGCATATGTATGTTCCTCCTGTGTTTAGGAAATGTAATTTTAGGATTCACCAGACACCTTTCTTAGTTAAAATATTTTAATGTTGTAGCATCTCGGGAACCCCCTGGCCAACCTGCAGAAGAAGAAGAGGAAGAGCCTAAGAAGAAAATATCAGAGAGCTTCTTTTATGATTACAGTGAACTTGCCTCAATGCCTTTTGTGACTCCAAATTCGAACATACCACTGGATTTTCTTGTACTTGTGTATCCACTCCAGCTACATATGCATAGTTTGGGGATTTAGTTTTTTGAGTGAGGGGTTGGCAAACTTATAACCCGTGGAGCAAATTTAGCCTCTACCCTGATTTAGTAAATAAAATTTTATTGCAGCATAGTCACACTCATACATTTACATCTTATCTGTAACTGTCATAATAGTATAGGAGTTAAGTAGTTGTAACAGAGACCATCTGGCCCCTACAACCTAAAATACATACTACCTTCCCCTTTATAGAAACAATTTACTAACTTCTGTCTTAGATAATTCTAAGAATCTCCGCCCTTAGAGCATTTGATCTTAATTTGAACTAAACTTTTATTTGATTCCAAATAACTATAAAGAGAAATGATGCTTTTCTTTGTACAGGTGAAAAAGGCTGGAGCTCATGAGATGTGATTTGAAGGAGAACACGGGGCCTCTTATTCTCACTTCCCTCTTCTTCCAGCCTGGCCTGCCTTTGCTAAAACCTTTCAAGCTAAATCTTTGATTTCTCTTCTTAAAACACTGATGTGGCCATCTTCAGGCTTTAATACTTTATTAGGTATCAGATGAATCACTGGAGAAGATGATCCCAAGGAAATAGGGAACAAAATAGTAAGTTTTCATTGGTCTGAAGAATAAGAGTCTGTGAAAGTGGGGATAAATGACCAGAAGATTTAATGTTTGTCATTTATGATGTTAGTTTGTGAGGCAGTTGGTTAAAAGATAATTTCAACTGTGGTCCTCAGCTGGCAATTGAGCATGCTTCCAACTTCAGATGGGTAATGGTTAATGCCACATGGCCTGACCACCTTCTTATTAAAGGTGTGCTTTCAGAAATGGGGTATATTCCCTGATTTAGTTGTGCCTTTGCATAAAAATAGAATACTTTGTTAATGCAGCTTCTAACTCTGGTTCAATTACAGACATGACTAAATTCATTCATTCCAAATCATCTTGTAGCTGTAATTTTCTTTCTTTAGGGTTTTTCTTTTTTGTCTTTGGACAAGTTTATGACAATAGTCAGGCTGTTTGCTTTCTTCTAGCCTGATATTTTAAAATGGAACAGGACTGATATATCATAGTTCTCCAGAAGCTTTTCCTGAAGTACATAATGATCTGATGACTTCCTAGACTTACTGTGCTATTTCTGTGTGGAGAAGTTGGGCATTTGTATGCTGAAAAAGCCTCCCAGGTGGTTTTTCACATGTGCCTTCTCCTGGGCTCCAATACTGGGAACTCACAACAAGGACAGAAGAGTCTTAATTAGAGAATGTGTTCATATTCTACATATTAGTAAGAAGGACCTCAACTTTTTTTTTTGGAGCGGGATACTAGGGATTGAACTCAGGGGCTCTTGACACTAAGCCACCTCCCCAGCCCTATTTTGGATTTTATTTATAGACAGGGTCTCACTGAGTTGCTCGGCACCTCACTTTTGATGAGGCTGGCTTTGAATTCATGATCCTCCTGCTTCAGCCTCCCGAGCTGCTGGAATTACAGGCAAGAGGGAGTTTTGAAGGTGCAGCAATATTAAAATATATTTTAATATTTTCAAAACTCTGATAAGGGACTGCCAATTACCTCTGGGTTAAAAAGAAAAGATCAGACTCTAGTTATGCATTCATTAATTTGGCAAATATGAAATAGCTAATTGGCTCAAGACACTGTACTAGGAATTCTGGGAAATAGAGATGATGAGAAGCAGTTTCTGCTCTTAATATAATTTAGAGGAGGAGAATTTGGGGAGGTATAATCTCATGCATTCTGGCCTTTTGGATTTTTTAAAATTTGTTTTAACTGATACGTAAAACCCAAAACCATACAGATTTATGGGGTATCATGCAATGTTTTGATACATGTATACATCATGAAATGCTTAAATCAGGTTAAGCATGTCTATCTTCTCAAATATATTTCTTTATGGTGAAAGTATTAAAAGTCTTTCCTTCTAGCTTTTAAAATACAGTGTATTATCATTACCTATAGTCATCCTGCTATGCAATAGCACACCAAAACTTCTCACTCCTATATAACTATAACTTAGTGCTCATTGGTCAATCTTTCCACATTTCTCTTTCCCTCCTTTCCCCAGTGTTTGGTAACCACCATTCTACTCTTTCTGTGAGAATTTTTAGATTCTACGTATGAGTGAGATCATGCAGTATTTGATTTTCTGTGCCTGGCTTATTTCACCTAACATGATGATCTTCTGTTTCATCCATGTTGTTGCAGATGACAGAATCTCATTCTTTTTATGACTCAATAATATTCCATTGTGCTTATGTTTCTCATTTTCTTGATTTGTCCCTCAGTTGGTAGCTTCTTGCTTCCATTACTTGGTCATTATGAATAGTACTACAATTAGATGAGAATGTAGATGTCTCTTTGACATAGTAATTTAGTTCTTTGGTTTCATAGTAGTGCCAATCTGGAATTGAAAAATCCTTTGATCAGAGGAGCAACATGAAAGAAGGAGTCTTCCCACCATCCCCTATGAAATTAAAGATTTAAATAAATGATAATATCTTTGATTGCTAATATTGACTCAAGTTAGTGAAGAGATGGTAATCCACTTCTAATCTCATGTATAGACATGTTTAGCCCTCTACAGTATTATATTGGCACCTGGAAAGAGAAAAAGAAAGGAAAAAAAAAGAGAAGGAAGTAGGAAAGGTGAGAGCAGTAGTTCAGAGAAATGCAAAAAGACAGTAGGCAAAACTTACTGCCCTATACCAAGTTCTATAAAGGTCAGGAAATCTTAATGTGGCTCCAACTCTCTATTTGCACTATGGCTAATGAGGTCCCAGGTTTTGAGGTCTGAATAACGTCATTCAGATCTCTGAATCACACATATTTATTCACATTTCTGTATAAGATTAAATTTTAGGCATTTATGTCTTCAATAAATTTATAGAATTCTTTATTCTTGAATAGAGCAAATGTTCTGAAATGTTTTATCCTCTCTTTCTATGTATCTATTAGATGATAAGTAACAAAACTGGTTATAAATTGTTTATACATCACTATTCAAATTATATTAAACTATTCTTTATTATAATGTATATTTTCTTCTCTTGTTAAAGGTTTCACATAATTTCTTTCTCTGAATTTTTTTTCTAACAAAAAATCCTGTAATCCTCTAAAGTCATAATTTGTTTTTAAGCAAGAGCTCAAGAACTATTCTTTCATTGATCTTTCAACTTTGGTATTCAGAAATGAATTCCTATAAATTAGGAATCTATCTACTTAGCATATGTTGTATAATATTTCTTCTGCTAACTCTAATTTTTTCATGGATCCATCTCATTTAGTTTACTTATTACAGTTATATCTTGGGTTATTTTAATTTGACTTGTGTATTAACAATGTACCCTACAAGGTATTTATGTAACTCAGATTTTTTAAAATTCATTTTTTGAAGTATAGTATAATTTTACTCTATAATATATACAATTATAATATATACAATTGCCCACACACCAATGCACATACTAACAAGAGTAGAAAGAAGGAGTTAACTTATTAATTATATATTTCTATATTATTAGTGATTTTCATTATTTAAATGAATTAAATTTCAATTACATTTATGTTACTTTATTACAGCACTTGTGTTATAAAATGTTGTATTTAGAATTTTATAGAACTGTGAGAATTTTAAATATCTTGTCTTTCAACATCAGGGAAAAAGGCCTATATGTTATTTTTTACTATGGTTAGTGGACAAATCTGTCAGACATCAAGTACAAAGATTTTGAAGACATGGACTGTGTCCCATGTTAAATGGTGAGATTTAGTTTTAGTGAGAGAAGGGAAAATGAAATGATTTAGGTGACAGTTTTCCCTGTGTGTGATACCTAAGCAGAAGGTTTAACATCTCTTTGGATGTACTGGGGATTGAACCCAGGGACACTTTATCACTGAGCTACAGTTCTACCTTTTTTATTTTTTAATTTTGAGACAGGGTCATGCTAAATTTTCCAGGCTGACCTTGAACTTATGATCCTCCTGCTTCAGATTCCCAAATCACTGGGATTATAGGCAGATCCCACATTCCTGGCTTGGTTTAACATCTACTATTACAAAAAAAATTAATGTGCTTTCAATATTCCTTTAGGAAAATTAAAATAGTAACTAAGTCGGTATATGAGAATTTTTACTAATTTTTAAAATAGAATTGCGTTAGTAATACATAAAAAAATTATGAGTTTCAGGGAAAAAAATCAATTACTTTAGCCTTGAATCTTTACTTAAGACTATGGATTTTTAAAATATTTCATCAATCTTCTGTCTTAGGATGGTCATTTGTTTCACTTTTTTTCCTTAGCAACTTTCTCTCAGACATTCTTTTGGTTATGACTGCAGAAAGCGAGCCAACCTACAGCTTCTAGACAGTGATACCATGATGTATATCGCTGGGAACCAACTGATTCTTCTTAATTTTAAAACCAAAGAACAGATCTACCTGAGAAGTAGCAGTGGTCAAGGAATTGGTGTCATTGGGGTATGCCTTTAGTAACTTAGAAGAAAACAACATATTTCCTTGTTCTGTGGACCCACTAACAGAAGCTGTTGGGTGCCAACACTATGCATGGTACCGAGGGATCACACAAGAGCCACGGCCATCTTTATTCTAAGGTGCTTTCAAGTTGATTACAATTACTACATTCACTGACCCTGCCTCCACCAATATGATAATAATAATTTCATTATATTCTTATTCCATTTTGTGGAGAAACTGTGACTTTCATACAGTTGTGCAGGTTTTTTCCACACTTAGATTTGAAGTGGAATTGAGTGAGGAAGTGTTTGAGCTTCTTGATCTGGGTTCTAAAGCAGGGAATGAAGAACAGGAAGAGAATGTGAGACCCACAGATATGATCTAGAGATAGATTGACTATGGAAATAGGATATTGTGAGATGTTTGAAGTGGAAGAATTTCATGTTTCTTTTTTTCCTTGATCATCATCTATTATATATGGCATATGCAGATGACAAAAGTCTCTGTCTTCAGGGACTTTAAGACTAGTTAATAATAAATTCAGTAAGAATTTATTATATAGTACCAAGTATCCAATTCTACATATAACATACAGTGAAAGATTTAAAGAAAGAAAAATCTATGCCTCTGTGAATTCAAAGGGTTTGAAAGTTATCTAACAAAGTACATGATAGTGTGACTATAGTTCTGTGCAAATAATATGAACCCAATGTGAAGGTCACAGGTTTTGTGGAGGGAGATCGATCAAAACCATAAAGTAAAAAAAAAAAGTAAAAAAAAATTAAAAACAAAACAAACAAACAAAAAAAACCAAAGTATCATGAGCCTGAGACTCACACTATTTGCAGAGGACTAAAAAACTTCTAATTATTATGTATTTATTTATCATTTTATGGTCATTAGTAGTCTTTATATTTCCTATTTTGTTATTAAATAACTTGGTTTGAGGACAGTAGTCAGAGATGTGGTGTGGGCAGTGATGCTAATCTTAATTTTCATCTACCTGGATGTGAGCAGTTTTATGTCCACAAGATTTTCATAATGTGTACAGGAGCTAGATAGCGACGGAGGCCTCTCCTCCACTACATGTCACCTGGTATGTCCTATTCAGTTGAGGATGAGAAATACTTTGGCAAGGCTATGAGAAAGCTGTGAGAAATGTGTTTAGTGCCTATAAATGATCTTCCAGAAAAGGCAGAGTGAATTCATATGTTGAGTGTTAATTTACTAATTCCAGGTCTCTGCTGAAAGCAAAACGCCCAAAACTCAATCCCATAGCAGCTTCCAATCTAAGGGGTAAAAACGTTTTTACTTACTTTGGACAAGATCTAAACAGGTGAAGGAATCTCCATTCAGGTATCTGAATCTCCAGGTGTCTGTGGTCACGTATCCTACATACAATTTCCTTGCCACTGGGTATCTAGACAGGTGTAGTGCTACTCCCTACCCCTACCTCCTGGGATCTTCGATTTCTTAGTCCCATTCCCTTCTTCATTGGTTAGTTGGGTCAGTGAGCAGCAAGTCCCAAAGAATGACACATTAGTAGGAGAGTTAAATTATCAATTATTTCTAGAATAAAGGACAATCTAGATTCAAGTCTAGGTTCGACCTTTTAAAAAAGCTTCTAAAAATAGGTCTGGAAAGATTCAATTGTTTCTCCTGTAACTTAGTTGGATTCACAACACGGGATTTGAATCCTCTCACATTTATCACACTGCAGCCTAGATGACTTCAGACAATTACTTAATTTTTCTGATCCTCAATTTGCTTATCAATAAGATGGGAATGATAATACTGTGATTGATGTGAAATTTATAGAATTAATGCATGTTAAACTTAGACCAGTGTCTGGTACATAGTAAGCACTCAATAAATGCTGGTTGTACTCGGTGTTACCATTATCTCATTGAGTGTCCCTCCTCTCAACCTGGCCTATTTTAAGATAAAGTGAGAAGGATTTACTTCAGTCACAGGATAAGAGGCAGCTTGCCAGTAGGAAATTGACTGTTCATAGATCTTATCCTGAGAGTGGAAGGAAGAAAAAGAGCTACTACATTGTTTTGGGTAACAGGACTTGCCATCTGTGTCTGAGAACCAAGCTCCTTGTCTTTAGATATGTAATCAGGAGTTGCAAAACAGTAATTGAAGATAGAATTTTATAAATACAATATATTTTAAATAGCTTATTCTTATAACACCCTACTTTTATTTCTATTTTTTACTATTTTGTTCTTCCTGCATTTTGACTGATCAATGAACAAAAATAACAAAATAAATATATAATTCTATCTAATTTATATGTGTTTATTATTTAAAACATTGAAACAAATAGTTTATCCAGCCTGTTTATTATGTTTTCCTGTGTCTGGCTTATAAGTATTGTATCTTTCTCACTTCTGTTACGTTTATAGTCATTTTAGGTAAGTTTCTCCAAGGTAAATATTTAAAAATTGGGATATAATCTACTCTGGAAACAATGAATTTCATACTGCTAACCTTTGAATGTGTCCTCTGAAGTTCATGCATTAGAAACTTAATTTCCAATGCAACAGTGTTGAGAAGTATGCCTAATAAGGAATGAGTAGGGCTTGAATGGATTAATAGTGTTTTTGAGGAAGTGGGTTAGCTATAAAGATAGAGGGATATTTTATTTATTTATTTATTTATTTATTTATTTATTTATCTATCTATCTATCTATTTATTTATTTATTTATCTATCTATCTATTTATTTATTTATTTATGGCCTGGAGAATTTGTTACAACCCAGAATTCTGGGTTCTTCTTCTTCTTCTTCTTTTCTTTTCTTTTCTTTCTTTCTTTTTTTCTTTTTTTTTTTTTAAGATAGAGGGTTATTATAGAAGTGAATCTGGCCTGCTCTTGCTTTCTTGCTCTTACCTTCTCTTGCCCTCTGACCTTTTACCATGGGATGATGCTATATGAAAGACTAGATGTAGTTCCTTAATGTTGGATTTTTTTACTCTCCAGAACAAATTTCCATTTGTTATTCAGCCTCAGGTATTTTGCTATAGTAGCAGAAAACAGACCCAGACATATACATTCCATGAAATTTTCTATACAAAATTTAGATTGGAATGTATCTAAATTTTGTGTAGAAAATTTGCAAGGAAAACAATTTATCCAATTTAGTGGTTCTTAAGGCATAGTCCCTAGATCAGCAGCATAGACATCACATTTGAACTTGTTAGAAATGTGAATATAAATTCTCAAGTTTCAGCCCTGACCCATTGAATCAGAAACACTGGTATAAGGGCTTCCAGCCTGTGTTTTAATTAGCTTTTCAAATGATTTTGATGTACATTAAGGATTGAGAGCCATTGTTCTAGTTTCTTTAATGACAGTTAAAAAATTATAAAGTTAAAAATGACTGTCTTAATGAAAGTAAAACTTAAAGTTTCATCTTTACTTTCTTCTGATTTTCAATTCAAATTCTATCCCTCTGGTGATTATCAGATGCCCAATTTTAGTTTTCTATGGGAGTAGATCCTAATTAATAAGTTATAAAAGAATGGTCACTGAGTACTATATTAATAGGATTATGTATATGAAAATCTTCCTTTTAATATTTTGGTAAGATTCTCTTTTTCGTAGGTTCATCCACATAAAACTTACTTCACAGTAGCTGAAAAAGGGAGTTTTCCAAAGATTATCATCTATGAATATCCTTCTCTGAGGCCCTACAGAATCCTTCAAGGTAAGTCCAGTAAAATCTTTAAAATATTCCATGTTCAAGGTTAACAACATTCTGCATATATGAGATTATTGAGTTAATCAGGGTGTTCCGGAGAAATCAAATTAGTAGGAAATGGAAAAGAGATGTATTTAATGGAATTGGCTTACACAATTGTGGAGGGTAGTAAGTATGATATTTGTAGATCAAGCCTGCTGGCTGAAAACTCTGGGGAAGGAATTAATGGTAGCAGTCAGGTAGAATTTCTTCTTGGGGGAATTCTCGGTTTTACTTCCAGGGCTTTTCAACTTGTTGGCCAGGGGCCCAATGAAATTATCAAGGACAATCATTACTTAGAGTCAACTAATCATGGTTATTGGCTACATGTGCAAGATCCCTTTACAGTAACATCTAGATTATTATTTAATTGAATAACTAGAACATTGATGAATAACTAGAGGATTGAATTTTCTCTGTGGCCATACTTATAACTTGTTAATTAGGTTCTACTCCAGTAGAAAATTAATCATCAAATTATTTTATACTTACCTTTTTCATATAATTCACTTCAGCAGCCAATTTTTGTTTTTGGAGTTGTTGTTTGACAAATTTTAAATCATAGATTTATTTTGCTCTATTATGTAATATACTTTTGTGTTTTCCTTTCTCCAGAAGATGAATATGCTCACAAAATTTTTCTCATACAAAATATGAATATGACTTCTCCACCCTCCCCTTTATATTATGTAATCTATTCTAAAACCCAGGGTGATAGATGATTTTGGAATTGCTCCTTCAAGGGAATTCTTGGCATTCTTACATTAATATATATCACAAGATCTCTCTTTCTCTCTTTAATAAACTTTTTGATGATAAAATAATTATTGCCCTTATTTACTAGATTCCTATTCATCTTTCCAGATGGAACTGAAAAGGCATATGCCTATGTGGACTTTAACTACAATGGTACCTTGTTGGCCTCTGTTGGTAGCTCCCCTGATTACACACTGACCATTTGGGATTGGAAAGAAGAACAACCCATACTGAGGAAAAAAGCTTTTTCTCTGGACGTTTTTAAGGTTACTTTCAATCCTGAAGATGATGAGCAGCTTACTACAGCAGGATCAGGCCACATCAAGTAGGTCAGGGGATGAATAGAAATGCTGATACATATTACAAAGGTATTTTCTAAGGAGATCTAAGGCCTGGAGACATTTTTTATATTGTTAAGAAAATTAGGATAATTTCCAAATGTGTATTTTTAAAATTAACTAGTGGTGTACCTTTTCTAATTAGATGTGTGGAATTTTACTTCTGAGGAGAGCAGAGATGAAAGGAAGGCTTTAATGTTAGCCTATTGTCTTCTCATAGGGTCACCTCCTAAAAGAATTTGAATAGCACTTTTTAAAGTTGTTGATGAAAATTTATTTCATCCATATATTTACACGTGGTGCTGAGATTTGAACCTCATACCTCACATATGTGAGGCAAGTACTCTACCACTGAACCATACCCCCAGCCCTGAATAGAGTTTTAAAACTAAATTTGGTATGGTGTTTTTAACTTCACACTGAGTTCTCACAACACTATTAAATTTCTTATTTGGAGCAAGTCAGTTTTCACCTGTAGGACAATTTCTATTATTCCTGACGGGGGACCCTTAGTACTGAATGTAGCAGAACCTAATTTTTTTTTTTTTTTTAGTATTTTTTTTAATTTGTAGATAGACACAATGCCTTTATTTATTTATTTTTATGTGGTGCTGAGGATTGAACCCAGTGCCTTACATGTGCTAGTCAAGCGCTCTACCACTGAGCCATAACCCCAGCCCAGAACCTTGTCTTGATCTCAGGTTGCTGGCTCCAATACCATGCTCGTTTCACTGTGTCATGCCCTTGTCTGTTTCCAGGATGGAATGATTTTATCCGTCTCTATTTTTTTCCCATCCTGTCCTATGCATTTATTTAACACCCTTCTATCATTACCCCAGAGCTGCCCATAATCTGATTCTCAGTGTCTCTTTTTTGGGAGGTGGATAACCAGGAATTTAACCCAGAGGTGCTTAACCACTGAGCCATATCCCCAGTCCTTTTGTGTGTGTGTGTGTGTGTGTGTGTGTGTGTGTGTGTGTGTGTGTGTGTGTTTTATTTAGAGACAGGGTCTTGCTGGGTTGCTGAGGCTGGCTTTGAACTCATATTCCTCCTTTCTCAGCTTCCCGAGCCCCGGGATTGCAGTGTGCCACTGTGACCCACCCCAATGTCTCTTTAAGAGAAAGACATTTTTCTATCTCAAATTCCTCTTGTCCCAATTTATATTTGGTCTTATATTATTAACCAGTTAGAAATACAGAAAAACCAAACAGATTTTTAAATGTAATCTTGGAAACTCTCTGCTAGCTATAGGCTAAATTTTTCTTCTCATTTTATATTTTGTGTGCATTGAATCTTTCGGGAAAGACAAGCATTGAATAATTAACTTCATATGTGAAGTGATATGAAAGAAAGAGAATACATGGAATTATATGATTGGGGATCTACAATACCTTTGGAGATGTTGGTAATCTGGACTTTTGGCTTTGTATTACAGGCTTATTGATGCTTCCCATTTTCTGTTCTATATCTAGTTGGTTAGCCAGATTATTTTTGCTAATCTTTAGCATTCTGATTGTCTATGTGTTTAAATTATTAATAAGAAAATGTTAGTATTAATTAACATGTACTGATTACACTATAGTGCATTATAAACTTATAGTTTTATAAGGTAGATGTTACTAATATTCTCATTTTATACATGAGAAAATAAAAGCATGCTATCTTCAATAAAATCACTCAGAGGCACACAGCTAGTAAGTTAAAACGTTGGGGGTAAACTTTTATATCCCCTAGCACAGTACAGTCCACTAGAACTTTCTTCCAGGCCAGAATGTTCTTTGTTGTCTCATGTAGGAGTCACCAGCCATATGCAGTTACTGAGCACTTAAAATTGACTGAACTGGCGGAAACATGAATTCTTAATTTTATTTGATGCTAATTACTTTAAATTCAAATGGTTAGTTGTGGCTGGTGGCTACTGAATCAAACAGCACAATAATACAAAATATAAACTTCGTGAAGACAGTTTTTTTCTCTGTTTTTCTTATTGCTAAATTCATATTGCATAGAGCTTTGCCTGACAGGTAGTAGATACTTCCTACATATTGATCAGATGAATAAATGAAATAATGTATGTGATTATGAAATATGTAAGTATTTGGATCATACAAAATAAAAATGAGTAAAACTTACTCAAAGTAGATTTGATCTCTTTCTTGTTTGTGTGCAGGTTCTGGGAAATGGCTTATACATTCACTGGGCTCAAGTTGCAGGGATCACTGGGTCGATTTGGCAAAACAACTACTACTGATATTGAAGGCTACATGGAACTCCCAGATGGGAAGGTCAGTATAGCCGCTGTTGTACAATAATAAAATTATTTTCAAGTACACATAGGAAAGCACACATATATAAAAACACATAATATATTCTAAGAAGTTCTGCCAATAAGAACAACAGATATTATACTTGTCAATGTAATGAACATTTAGTGTTACTTTTTCAGATTATCTCTTGTAATTAAAATATATTCTGAAAATATCATAATCCAAATTATGATAGGTATTTGCTAAATATTATATATAAAGTAACTAAGCATTTTCATGTATTAATACAGTGCCATACTTGTTACTTTTAATTATATCACAGAATTGCAGAATTACTTAACCTTTTTCCTGTTTTTTCTTTGCTATAATGCTCTAAGAGGAAATACTGGGTCAGAGATTATATACACTCTTATGACTTTTGTTTTTATTGTCATATTATTAATCAGGAAGATCAAGCTGCTTTGTAGGGACATCTGTAGCGCTGTAATTAAATCTGTTATTTTATTTTTTAATATTGTTAGTTCATTTCCTCTCTTCCTTTTGTAAAACTTATGGGCTTGTTTCATGAAATGATAGCTAATTAGGACCAGTTCTCCATTAATATTTTATTTGATTTCTGAGTAGAATGAGTTATATAGTACTACTGTGATTATCTCAGTTATAACATTACTGTAACCTCAAGAAACCAAATGGTCTAGGTATCTACCAAATGGAATAGTCTCAATTCAAAACACATTGTGTACAAAATAAAATAAAATTCTTGGATGCCAATTGAAGTGTGTGCAAACTTATAAGACGATCAAATCAATCTAGCTTCAGATTGTGAATATTTTAAGAATTAAGATTAGTACGACCCTTGTAAAGAACATCATACAAAATACATTTTGGAAAAGGTTCAGAAGAGTTTGTGTAGATGTAAGGAAGAAAGAAATTAGTTTGAATGATAAAGTCACAAAAAGAAATATTTAGGGCTAGGAATAAATGTTGGATATTTATAGAGCAGAAAGGAATAAGACATTAATACTGGGAAAGAGTGCAAATGCCGAGTTGAGAAGGTTGATTGGATCTTAATGCACTGGGAGTTTAACAGCAAGGCAGAATTTCATACATTGGCAAAGTAGTGTTACAAATGAAAGAAGAAGTGGACAAATTTGTTAATAAAATGCCAGATGTATTAGAGGAAGGGAAATTGTGAGTCAAAGAGTTAAGCTAGGAAGGGAGATGTTACCATCATCTGAAAAGAGAGGATGAAGGCCTTAACTTCTCAGGACCAATAGAAAGGAAAGCTGGGTAGAGTGACACTCCTGAAACAAATGCCTCTTAGGTTTTGGTCACCTCTGGTGGCTTTAGAGATGGAGCAGTCAATTTCATGGAAGTGAAATAGTGGTCACTAGAGGCTAGGAAAAAGAAGGGGAGCAGGGAATAGAGAGTAGTTGGACAATGGGCAACAAGACACAATTATAAAAAATAAATAAGTTCTAAGTCCTATGGCACAACAAATTATTATGTGTTTTATAAAGAACTAAAAAGGAGAAGTTCAAAGCTTCCCAGCACAAAGAAAGGACAAATTATTTAGGATAATGAAATGCTAAATACTCTGATATGATCATTATTCATCATGTACAGGTATTGAATTATCACCCTGTACCCGATAAATATGTAGAATTATTTTGTGGCAATTTAAAAATACTGTAGGAAAAAAAAGAAGAAAACAAGTCTAAAGATTCTACTACAAGTGACCAAGGCTTAATAATTAATAGGCAATAGAGGCAGGGTAGGTAAAAAATCCTTTGTACAGTCATCAGTTCCTCCAGTGGAGGGGTGGTGGGAGTAGAGAGCCCTTGAGCTGGCAGGCAAAAATAAGGCCAAAGCCTCCTCCACCAGAGGGCACCATCGGGAACATCAGTCTTCACACAAGCTCTATGAAAATATGACCTTTCTAGTCAAAGTTCTCTGCGTCCGGAAATTATTCTCAACAAATACTTTTGGATTAAAAGTTGCCAGGGGTCCTAGAGAAAAGCAAACTCACATGACACTTTACTATTGGATTTCCCTTCTGACGCAGTGTAGTTAGGAGAGTTGAGCCATGTGCTTAGACTGGGATCCTAACTCCTCTGGGTAATTTTGGGCAAGTTACTTAACTGTTTTGTGCTTCAGGTTTCTCCTCTGTAAAATAGGGATAATAATGAGTTAGCATTGGCCCATATCATTCTTTTGGTGGGTATAAAAAAGAGTTGTTTCTTTTGGGAAAAATAAAGTATCCAACATGCACAACTGTATATGGTATAGATTATAAATGTACCTAGTTCATGCTTTTTTAAAAATATTTTTTAGTTGTCAATGGACATTTATTTTATTTATTTATATATGGTGCTGAGAACCGAACCCAATGCCTCACACATGCTAGGCAAGTGCTCTACCACTGAGCCACAATCCCAACCCTTAGTTCATGTTTTTTAGCATTAAATAACTTAATAAATGTTAAGTGTACAAGCAGTGGGAATGCTGATTTAATAAATTAATTTGAAGTGGTTCCAGATATTATCCTTATTTGAAATCAGATACTGTTATGCTATAATCTTCCTGGTTCAGTAACAGCCTCACAACTTATCTAACATCTTATAAAATTTGATAGTATTGTACTTAAAATGCAGAATCTCACCTATCAAGGACTTTAAACACATCTCTAATTTTTGATCAAGTAATTTTACTCTTGGATTAGACCCTTAAGAAATGTACAAAGAAATCTACATATATACATATTGAAAAATTGCCAATAACATGTATCCTAATCACAGTGATGCAAAACTATTTGTAATGCTAGAAAGATATACATCAAAATGGGTTTTTCTGGAGTTATGGGGTTATATCTGGGGTAGTGGGTTTTTATTTCTGCATTTTCTTATTTTCCCATATTCAAACATTTTACATAATCAAGGCAAATCACCCGTAAAAGTAACTCTCACCTACTATTTGAGACATAAATATCACCTACTATTTGAGACATAAATATCACCTACTATTTGAGATATAAATATCACCTACTATTGAGACATAAATATATATATAGTCATCTGCTTTAGTGACATCTCTTTCCTTCTGCACACTTGCCAGGTGCTCTCAGGGTCAGAATGGGGCAACCTACTGCTTTGGGAAGCCAGTCTCATCAAAGTGGAGCTCTGTCGATCTGGAATGAAGCCTTGTCACCAAGGTCCCATTAACCAGATAATGCTGGATGAGGGAGAAGTTATCACTGCTGGGTCAGATGGGTGTATTAGGGTAAGTTTTCTTGATGCTTGGACAGTCACACCCATGTGTAAGACTTTCAGATCATTCAAATCATTTCTTCAGGGTGGTGTTGATGGCATAGTAGCACAGCTGCCTTTTCAGGTGGTTTCGTCAGATTTTCATTTCTCATAAAGGTCACGTGGTAAAGGAAATCAGTTGTCATTTATTCCCAAGATCAGCCCTTTCAAAACAATGCTTCTCATGTGGGGAACATTTGCATTTCTGTCAAGATTAATTTCTGTGTCTTAGCACTGAAACTTTCTGAGGGGACCTCTTGTTCTTTTGGGGTTCAGTTGATGAAATAATAGTTTCACAAAAGGAAAGGCTGTGTTATTCCAAAATGCCCAGTATGAATGGGTCATTTTCTAGAAACAAAAGTGATAAAATTTTGCTATCTCTTATTGAGAATAACAATTAGAAATATATTTGGTGAGCTGATACAAATATATTTGGTGGGTCTGCCCTTGGGCGCTATTCTCCTTGCTCCTAACACCAAAGGAACTAGCCTGCTTTCACTTGTGAATGCTATTCTGCTTAAAGCTTATGTTAAGCTGATACATTGTTTCTGCATCTAAGTCCCATAGTTGCTGTTCTGTTGCAGATCTCCCACCCACCCAGCACCTTCTGTGAATATGTACCTCCCTCTAGATAGCCAATGTGTACTTTTGTGATTTGCATTTGGTACATGTTCTTTCTGGGACCTTTCATAAGAAAATGATAATATTCTCTTGACATCCTTTAAGAAATATTATCAGAAATAATATTACAATTTAAGAAATAGTACTGGGAAGCAGTGTGGAAATTTCTTAAAAAACTATGAATGGAGCCACCAAATGACCCAGCTATTCTACTCCTCAGTCTTTATCCAAAAAACAAAAATAAGCATTCTACAGTGATAAAGCCACCTCAGTGTTTATAGCAGCACAATTCACAACAGCCAAATTATGGAATCAACTGGATGCCCATAAGTAGATGAATGCATTAAGAAAATGTAGTATGTATATATGTATAATAGAGTTTTACTCAGCCACAAAGAAAAATGAAATATGGCATTCGGTGGTAAATAGAAAGAAATGGAGAAAATCATGCTAAGTGACATAAGCCAGACTCAGAAAATCAAAGTCCAAATGTTTTCTCTCATATATGGAAGCTAGAGCAGAATAAGGGAAAGGACACAGTGGGGGAGGGGATCAAATATCATAAAGATACAGGAAATATGAGTGGAGTAGATGTGGGAGAATGAGAGGGAGGAAAGAAAGGAAAGGGGAAAATAAATGGAATGAATTTAGAAAAATCATGCTATATTCATATATAAAGATGCAAAAAGGAATTTCACTTTTATGTTTATATAGAAGAAAGGAAGATTAATAGAATAGAGGAAAGAGAATAGTGGGATAAAAGAGGGGAGGAAAAGGTGATAAATGGGCTTGCAATCAAATTCCTTCCATGTATGATTTTGATTTTGTCAAAATGAACCCAAGTCCTACATAGAATTATAATGCTCTAATAATTTTTTAAAAATACAATCATCTGATCCTTGATAAAGGCACCAAAAGCATAGAGGAAAGACAGTCTTTTTCACAAATAGTGCTGGGAAAACTGGATATTCATACGTGAAAGAATGAAACTAGCTCTCTATATTTCATCCTGCAAAAAAGTCAACTCAAAATGGATCAAGGACCTAAGCATTAGACCAGGGACCCTGCACCTAACAGAAAAAAAAGTACTCCCAAATCTTCATCATGTTGGATTAGGCCTCTACTTCCTTAATAAGACCTCTAAAACTCAAGAAATAAAATCAAGAATCCAATAAGTGGGATGATTTCAAACTGAAAATCTTCTTCTCAGTGAAATAAACAATCAGTGAGGTGAACAGAGAGCCTACAGAATGGGAGCAAATTTTTAATTGCTAGGATATATAGAGAGCTCAAAAATTTAACACCAAAAAACAAAACAAAACAAAACAAAACAAAACAAAAAAAACCAAATAACTCAATCAACAAATAGACCAAGGAATTGAATACTTCTCAGATATATAATCCATCAACAAATATATGAAAAAATGTTCAATATCTCTAGTAATTAGACAAATGCAAATCAAAACTACACTTAGATTTCATCTCACTTCAGTCAGAATGTCAGTTATCAAGAATACAAGCAAAAAGTAAGTGTTGGTGAGGATGTGGGGATATAAGTATACTCTTACATTTCTCATGGGAATGCAAAGTGGTGCAGCCAATCTGGAAAGCAGTATGCATGCAGATTTCTTAGAAAACTTGGAATGGAGCCACCATTTGACCTAGCTATCCCATTTCTTGGTTTATACCCAAAGGACTTAAAAACAGCATACTACAGGGACATAGCCACATCAATGTTTATAACAGCACAATTCACAATAGCTAAATTGTGGAACCAACATAGATGTCCTCCAATAGATGAATGGATAAAGAAACTGTGGTATATATACAGAATGGAATATTATTCAGCATTAAAAAATAAAATCATGGCATTTGTAGGTAAATGGTTGGAGTTGGAGAATATCATGCTAAGTGAAGTAAGCTAATCTCAAAAAACTAAAGGCTGAATGTTTTCTCTGAGAAGTTGGTGCTAATCCATAATGGGGGTGGAGGCGGGGCCAGGGAGCATGGGCAGAATGGAGGAACTTTGGATAGGGCAAAAGGGAGGCAAGGGTAGAGAGCGGGCATGGGGGTAGGAAAGATGGTGGGATGAGATGGACATCATCACCCTAGGTACCTGTATGAAGACATGAATGGTGTGAGTCTACTTTGTGTACAACCAGAGAAATAAAAATTTGTGTTCCGTTTGTGTACTATGAACTGAAATGAATTTTCCTGTCATGTATAACAAATTAGAACAAATAAATAAATAAATTTTTTTAAATGCTAGAAATGAGGAAAGAAATAAAAACACATTTAAATATGTATAAATGTCCATGAACCATCAAGGTCACAATTAAACAGAGAAAAGAACAAAGAAAAAAAAAAGATCCCATGAAAAGTGAAAGAATTGTTTCCATTTGTTCAAAAGATACTCAGCTTTCCTTCTCGGCTGTTAGATGGGGTTGTCTGAAGTATGATGCTTCTCCTCCTCTAGCAGGGTTGCTAGAGTGAGAGAAGTAATTCCAGTAGGTGGAACTCCTGGAGGGAGGGGTTAGGCTTTAGGTAGGCTCTTCACTGGATGCCAAACGCTTTTGAGATTTTAAGTCAGAGCGCCTCTAGGACCCAGCAATTACCAATCCACTCTGGAACACTGAACCCCAGGCTCTCCCCTGGATTCCACTTGCATAGTGGAGGAGCAAATTCTTAGTCCATTTTATCAGCTGCAGACCCCAAGTTTCCTGGTCTGAGGTTTAGTCTCCACCCTTACTCTTTTGAATTCTCAGCCAAGCATGTCTCTCCCAGAGGGTCCTGTAAGCAGCTGGATTAGAGGGATGGGAAGAGAGCCAGGGGGGTTTCCATGACCAGTTGTCCCTTGTGTAAACTTCTCTCCACATTTGATAATCTCCTAGTCACTTAGGCACATTCTGTATAGTAAAGGGTGGGTTTGCCAGGCCTGTATTTCGGCTAGATTCAGGTTTGCCTGGTCTCAACTCCCTCAGCTGCTGGTCTCTGTACTGTGACCACAAAATGGTTTCTTCCTCTGTCCTTTGCACACCACTGGGGGAGATGTGGTTTCTTTCCTGTTTAAGGATAGTGTGCCATGTGCCTTTCAGTTTAATAGGTCAATGTCTTTGATCTCCAAACTCTCTGTACCCAGACATGCCTCAGTCCTCTTAAAAATGTCAGTTCCTTTAATTTCCTCATCCCTCCACTGTGCTCATAGAGGGACTGCATTGGCTGGTGCCCCTAGCTGTAGAAACAGCTGTAGTGCTGGAGATTTTGTGGTTATCTTATTAATATCTAACCTCTTGAGTCCCCGATTTACTTTTGAGTGTCCAGTATTAAATTTCAGAAGTCCCTCCCTGCCTTTTTTTGGTACCAGGGATTAAAACCAGGAACAATTACCACTGAGCCACATCCCCTGCCCTTTTAAAATATTTTATTTGAGACAGGGTCTTGCTGAGTTGCTAAGTGCCTCGCTAAGTTGCTGAGGCTGGCTTTGAACTCGAAATCCTCCTGCTTCAATCCCCACCCTCCTCCCATTTTGCTGAGAAGCTGCCTGTCTGCTTTCTTATTTTCACTCCATGGAATGGCCAGAAAAGCAACCTGCTCTATTCCACCATCTTGAAAACCCTCATTTCTAAACTTGTTTCACTTTTCAAAGCCTACCCTGGTGTCTTCATTCCTCAGACTGTAAATCTCAACCCTTTACCTTCAAGGGAAAACCTACCCCAATTGCCATGGATTTGTCTGCTCCTAGAATCTGGCCTTTTCCACCCAACCAGGCTAATCCATGGGACAATAACAGTCTTCCAGAAGTTACTTGCCTATAGTTTGGGTCTAGGATAACATGGCAGGCAGGGTATGTGAACAGATCTCTCTGGGGCAAGAGGTGGCATTTAACGGAAGTCCTCCTGAGTCTCTGCCATCCATGGTGAAGTGAGACAGTGCTCCTTCAGCCTTCTGTGGTATTCTGGTCTCTCCTCCCAAGGAGCAACTATCCTTATTTGAGATAGTAGAGTATAAATTGGTATTAAGGAAGAGAAGCATTTTCTTTAAATAATTTTTTATTGGCTCATAATAATTTTAAAGAATAATGAATTTCATTGTGGCATATTCTTACATGCACATCACATAATTTGATCAATTTCATTCCCCAGTACCTCCTATTGGTCTTTTCTCCTTCATCCCCTTGACCATATTCTTTTACCCTACTGGTCTCACTTGTATTTTCATGAGACTTTCCCCCCTCCTTTTTCCCCCCACTGTCTTCTCTTTAGCATTCACATGTGAGAGAAAATATGTGACCCTTGACTTTCTGAGTCTAACTTATTTCATTTATCATGATGCTTTCCAGTTCCATCATTTTCCTGCTGATAGCATAATTTTGTTCTTTTTTATGTTTGAATGAAACTCTATACGTACACCACATTTTCTTTAAGGAACAGAAACATTTTTTTAATGAAGCCATCATCTATATGTGTTTTCTCAGCTTATAATTAAGATAGTACTTGAATCACTACACAAGAGTATATTTCCCCTTCCAGAGGCATTCTGGTGTATGTAAAACAAGGCTCACTATAATGTCTTGCTGAACAACTGAATTATTTACTATTTATGGACACTTTTTATAAACAAAAAACCTTCCAATAAAGCTCCTTTCAGGCAAATTAAAAGTATTATGTAAGATAGTACTTTCTCACTGAGCTTGGTGGTGCAAGCCTGTAATCCCAGCAGCTTGGGAGGCTGAGACAGGAGGATCGCAAATTCCAAGCCAGCCTCAGCAAAGGTGAGGTGCAAAGCAACTTAGTGAGACTCTCTCTCTAAATAAAACAAAATAGGCCTGGGAATGTGGCTCGTGGTCAAGTGACCCTAAGATCAATCCCTGGTACCATCCCACCCAAAATATAGTACTTTATCATTAATCTCTACACATACAAAGGATACTAAAATGATTTTTTAAAAAATATTTATTTCGTTGTCGACAGACCTTTGTTATTTATTTATTTGTATGTGATTTTGAGAATTGAATCCAATACCTCACACATGCTAAGCAAGCACTCTGCCACTGAGCCACACCCCAGCCCTTAGAATGATTTTTTATACCTCAGTTCAGAATAAGATTTTAGAGGTCAGGTTTGGTGGTATTGTAATTACTCCTACTCATTGTTAATTTTCATGTAACAAGTATGACTTTTGCAAAAAGTTGTAACTTCTGGCTTAGAAATAAATGAAACTACTGACTGACTATTTTCTTATTAATTTTACAAGATATGGGACTTTGAGACAATAGACACTGCTGATACTATAGATGATACTGGATTATTGGAGATTGAGCCTATTAATGAACTTCAAGTAGATAAGAATGTCAAACTATTTTCTCTGATAAAAATAAATGCACCTGGATATAACTTGTGGTTGGCTCAGGTAAGTTGCATTGTTCTCTCTGGGCTTTTGAAAATCACCAAGATATAAAATTAAAAGAGTAGTATAATTGATTGTCTGGATTGGATGTCCTTTTAACTATAAGTATTATGAGATTGCTTTGCTTATTGGGTGGTTGTATTCTAAAGTATATACAAGTTGCTCTTATTAAATGCCAATCACACTTTATAATATATGTAAGCTTTTGATATTATTGTTTGTTTTTACTTTAACTAAAAAATAGAAGGAAATATTTTAATTTGATGAAAATTCAAAATGAAAAAATATAACATATTTAAGTGTTTAATTTTTTAGGATGCCAATGGAGCCATATGGAAGCTTGACCTTAGTTTTTCAAATATCGTAAGTTGTCCTTTTCCCTTATCTTATATAGTAAAAAATTCATTGAAAGATACTTTATATTTCTTCAATTTGGTCATTATTCCAATAAAAAAATCTACTAAACATGCAATACTCTTGGACTCTCTCGTTATGATTTTTACACAAAAAGTATGTCTCCTAGCCAAATTTGTCCAGAAAGTAGCAATGGGAAAGCCTAGCATTACACAATGCACTTTTTGTAAATATGTGGGATTTTCATTTATATTATGTCATGAGATGCTCACAGCTATCTTCTTTAGTAGGCAGATAGTGGTCATCATTTCATTTTATGGAATTTGAAATAACTCGCATAAAATCACAGTCATTTGTACAAAACCAACACTCCATCTGGTTTTCTTAATTTCAAAGTACAGTGCTTTTTCTAACTGGTTATTCTTTTTCTTATTTCTTTTTTAAATTTATTTTAGTTGTCAATGGACCTAATTTTTATGTATTTATATGTGATACTGAGAATCAAACCCAGTGCCTCACACATACTAGACAAGCGTTCCACCACTGAGCTACAACCCCAGCCTACTTCTTATTATTTCTATTCAAATAAAATCAGACGTGTGTAAAAGGGTTCTCTTTGTACTGCTATAAACTTGACCTTAATTCTACATCACCTTGTCTTTGGCATTAACTAAGTTGTTTGTTCTCAGACCCAGGATCCAGAATGTCTCTTTTCCTTCCATTCTGAAGCTATTGAAGCCATGGCTACTTCTCCTCTCACTTATCTCATGGCCACAACTGCCCTGGACTGTAAGTGGGAACTCTTAGTGAAAATATATCTGGCCTTATTTTGTTTTCAATGTAACTTTTTATATGTGTTAATTAAAAACATATGAGAATTTGCCTTTGGGAAAAAAGTTTTTCCTTTGGGAGCACAGGTGAGGTAGGTTGCTGTGGAGTGGAGAGGGTGGAAAAGCATCAAGGTTATTGTGAGAAATTAAAATGAAGACTCAAGCTCTTTAAGTTGTTCATGAAAATTCATTTTGATATTATCTATGTTCATGCTCTTCCTAGTTTTTCCATCATCTTTTTTTTTTTTTTTGATTTATGGCAAATCAGTGTAGCCTGTCCAAGGTGAAACCAATCTACCAGAGAGTCATCAGTTGTCTTCTTCATTATTCATTTTTATGAATTATCTGTATGAGGATGGACAAGGAAAATTTTTAATAATGAATGAAGGGTTGTTGAATTGCCAGCTGATTTGGTTATTTATGAAATCTCTTTTTTATAATACTCAACATAAAAGTGAGTCAAGATCATTTAAAGAAATATTATTTATATAATTTGTTTTTTTTAAAACCATCTCTCTGTAGGTTCTGTTCGAATCTATGATTTTGCTAGCAAAAATCCTTTGACTCAGATGAAATTCAAACAAGGAGGTACTGCCCTCACCTGGGTACCCCGAATAGTAAGTTTTATATTATAATGAACTTGTACCAGATTCTATTTATTCTAAATATATCATTGCTATTTTATGGGAAGACAGATAGTTCTGACTCAGAATTTTAGAAAAGAATAAAAATTTTGTTAGTTTATTTCACTCAGAACATAATAGAAATAATATCATGATTTCACTAATGTTATGGGGTTGGTCCTATTTTGAATGAAAATGGTATTTTTTAATGCCAACTACAGACTAGTAATAGTTCAATGTGGCAAAGTCATTACCCAGGAGGTCTTTGTGTATCTACCTGCTTCTGATTTCATTCATCCTGTTAATATTTCTAGAGTGTCTACAGTGTGCTGGGTTTTGTTCTAGGTTCTAGGAATACAGCAGTGAACCAAAAGATAGAAATACTTGCATTCCTGGACTTTAGTCTTTAGTGGGAGGGAGGCAGAGACAGATGATACACCAAATAAATAAATTAAGTACATGCTCTGGTATATAATGACAACAACTATTGTGAAAACATCGACAGGGATAGGGATTTTTTATCGGTTATCTATTACTGTGGGATATACTACCCCAAAGTGTGGGGTTATAAAATAATAGTTATTTCATTTGCTCACATGCTATTTGGATTGGAAATTCACACAGGTGATAGCAGGGATGTATTGTCTTTGGTTCAGAGTCTGAGGCCTCATCTGGGAAGACTTGAATGGGGCCTGGAATAATCCACAGGCTTCTTGATCACAAGGCTGGCACCTGGGTTGGATGACTTGAAGGCTGGACTAAGCTGGGATTATCACAGGAGGATTTCCCCAATGGCTTCTTCATGTGATTTATACTTCATCCCAGCATGCAAGCCTCAGGGGAGGCTTTTATTTATTTATTCATTGGCATGGGGATTAACCTGGGGCACTTTACACTGAGCTATATCCCTAGCCCTTTTTATCTTCTATTTTAAGAAAGGTCTTTCTAAGTTGATAAGGTATCACCCACATCCTGTGTGGGTGATGGAATCAGGGTCACTCCACATGGATTGGTCTGGCAACAAAAAGTCCACACAAACACGCAAATACTTTTGCGGGGTCAGGAATGGCTCTGAGACCTCAGGTGTCAGCTCCCATGCTGGAGGGCAAGAGGAACAAGGGAGGCAAGAGAGAGAGTGCGTACCTCGAACCCCTATATTTATTAGGGAAAAAACATTCATAGAATATTCCACCCAAACAAGGCAAGGGATTGTGTTACAAGAAACTGGGGCGGGAGTAGCCCAGTCCCATTGGATGACGCCCAAGCCCAGAGCTGTACTTCCTTGCCTAGCAAAGGTAAGGCCCACTTGCTTTGCACAACATGCCATGCCAGTTCAATACCCTCATTACTCATTACTCATGGGTGAGGGGGTGTGCTTATCTCTTGTGCAGGGTGGCCCCCTGACAACAAAGGTCTTACTAATTTTCTGAGACTGTTCTCCCAAATCAAAGGGATTATAAGTATGCACCACCACACCCACTGTAACACACCCTTCTTACATGGTGACTCAGGGCTCCAAGAGATAGTTTTCCAACAAACAAGGCAGAAACTGATGGTCTTTTATGATCTAGTCTCAGAAGTCAAAATATTTCTACTATGCTCACTTGGCTAAGTGGTCACATAGTCACAAACCCCATCCAGATTAAAGAGAGGGGGACTTTCAACCTCATCTCTCCATAGGAGGCATGTCAGAGTATTCTCAGCCTTGCTTTAAAATGCCATGAAAATATTTGGGGGAAGCTGGGCATGGTGGTGCATGTCTGTATTTCCTGTGACTTGGGAGACTAAGGTAGGAGGATCACAATTTTGAGGCCAGCCTCAGCAACTTAGTGAGGTCTTAAGCAATTTAGCAAGACCCTGTCTCAGCAATAAAAATTAAAAAGGGCTGGGGATGTGGCTCAGTGTTACAGCACCCCTGGGTTAAATCCCTGCTGTGTGTGTGCGCGTGTGTATGTGTGTGTGTGTGTGTGTGTGTGTGTGTGTGTGTGTGTGTGTGTATAATCCTTACTCTTTTGGGTTAAAATCAAAGAGAAAATGTTCAATCCCAAAAATAGACAGGGAGACTGGAATGGAGGAGAATGTTATAATGGGATCAACACCAGAAAAAGAACTTAGACCATAAAAAGAACTTATGAATTTCATCTTGAACTCATGAATTTCATCTTGAACATTTTGAATTTGAGGTCTCCTTAAGACCTTATAACGGTGAGGTTAGAATAAGTACAAGTGACAAAGCACTTGGATCGGTAGGCCTAGTCTTCAAATATAGCCTATGCCCTTTATTCATTTATTCACAGAGTTGTGTGATGTTCATACAATGTTTCCTTTTTAACTTTATATCCAAGTAATGATCATACAGATGTTATGCTTGAACTGAAATATCTTTTCTGCATACCCAACTCCTTGCCTCTGGAAGACTCCACATTATTCTTGATGACTTGGCTCAGATCAAACATCATCTCCTCATGGCTTTCTGTAAACACATCTTCAAGTAGACTTAGGTCTTCCTTCCTCTGTGTGTTCTCCTCTAAAGATTATGTGCATTTCTCTGACAGCATTTATTATAACATACTAAAATTGTTTGCTTTTTTGTTTATCTTTTCTATTAGACTTTTACTGTGACAGCCATACCTTATTCTTCTTTACCTCCTGTGCCTCTACAGTTACTAGTACATTTAGACACTTAGTAAATCTTTGTTGAATGGAGTGCAATTTTCTTATTCCGAATATTCTTATAATTGCCTGGCCTCAGGGATGGTCATTCTGCTTTAAAGGATGCCTGGGCTTTTGCACTTCTCCCCACTGCCCTCCAAGACAGGATATTTAGTGCATACAGACATTACTGGATTTATATCTCTTGCTCAGAATTTTCTTCTAAGCTGCAGATTAAATATCCTCTCCATTTTGAGATTTTAAGGGGACCTCAAACTCAAAATGTTCAAGATGAAATTCATGATCATCTGTTCAATCCCAGTCATCACTCCCTCTAAAACAACAATGGGAACAACAACCCCCAACACACACACCTAGCTCTCTTCCGATATTTTCTGTTTCAATAAACTCTAGTATCAGTCATCCCTGACACATTCCCCTGCCTTATTCCCCATATCCAGTCATCACAAATAGGGCTATCATACTGCTTTCTAAAATATATCCACATCCCTCTTCTCTACTACAATACCTCAGACCAAGTGGCCACCACTGATCTCCTGCAGTACAGTAGCCATCTCTTAGAATGCCTTCCAAAAGGTTTCCTTACACCCTATCTAGACCAACTTACACCTGTTTTGCACACTGCAACTTGGATGAAAGTTTTGAAACAGACTGACCAATGTCACCTCCCTTTCTCCTATAATCCCTAACTACAAACTTTTTGACAATTTCCTATTACTATTTAGACATAGGCTACCTATGTGTCATGTAAAGCAATTTCATAACCATGTGCCTGCCTATCTTCCACTCCAGCCTCTTGTGGAAGTTCGGCTTCCTCACTCTAGTCTGCTATAGTGGAACTATGACTTCCCTGAGTTATGTTCTTTTTTGACCAGAACCTTTGCACAAATTATATCTTCTTTCAGGAGTTCATGTCCCCCCTCCTTGTATCTAGTTAGTCTCTGAGTATCCTTCTAATCTCAGATCTACTATCTCTTCCTTATGGAAGCCTTCAATCTAGGTCAGTTTTCTTTTTTGTATGTTCTCAGAGAATATGTTTCTCTTGTTCATCACTTGCTTCAGTTCATATTTCACACGAATTTGTGTGATGATAGGGGACTTTAAATTCTGAAACCAAGGATTGAGTCTATTTATGTTCACTGTTGAGTCACTGGTGATAGTATCCTAGGATGCTGCAGCAGCCACCCTGCTATGTTTGCTCATTAAAGCTTGCATTGCCATTGTTTGTCCTTCTTGTAGCCCTTAGTGATTAAAAAACATTGTCCTAGAATGATAGAGGTTACCTGAAAATGGTATGAGAAATTACCAGTGGGCAGCCAATGTAAATTACCCAAATTGAGATAAAACGACTTATTTGTCCTGTAGTACACATTTCTAAACTAAATTTAGGTCCTGCACATTCAATTTTTTTTTTCAGGTGAGCTACTCTGGAGCACAAATTGCTGTAGGATTTGAAGATGGGGTTGTTCGAATTCTTGAACTTTATGATCCGAAAGGGCTCACAATTTTTGCAGGACGGAAAAAAGTTCCCGATGTCGATATATTTTTGAAACACGTTTTCAAACCCCATACTGCTCAAGTCACTGCTTTAGCATATGAACGTGATGCAGAAGTTCTAGCCACAGGGGTAAGCTGAAGATTCCCCTCCTGGTTCCTATTGCAATGTGATGGTTAACTTTACCTTATAAGTCCACCTACTTAATTGTGCTTTACTGAAATTAATTATCTAAGAATATATTACTATTTTGCTTTCACTGTATTTATATTCTTTCAGTGTACTCTGTTCACAACATTTAAGATATTCTTACCAATTTGTAAACATTACTCAATTTAGTTTTTATATATTTTAAATACATAGAAAATTTCAACTGCTAGATGTATTATTTATAAATCAGCATTTTATAGTGTGGGTACATTCTTAAGTAGAATTACCATAGCTGAGTGTGTAGCTTAGTGGTAGAACACTTGCCTAATATTCACAAGGCCCTAGGTTCAATCTCCAGGACTGCAATAGCAACAAAGTTGAACTGGCATTAATGAAGAGAATAACTGAAAAATTTCCATGCATTAAGATGTGAGCATATGCATTATAGAACTTTTTGTGAATTGATTTATGTATAAGAATGATAATCAAAATTTCAGAACCACATACTAGAACACATGGGGGAGATAAAGCAAATATTTGAAGAATTACTTCAGAATAATCTGAGATATATGACCATTGTATGTATAAGTATTCAGTGTATATAACATATACCATTAAATGTTATTCATGTTCTAAAACTAGATTTCATAGTAATGTAAGTTTGTTGGGTGTACCTCTTTTAGAGTAAAGATCAAACCGTCTTTTTCTTTGAAGTGGAAAAGAATTATAAGCCAATTGGTTACATTAACACTCCTGGACCTGTTTGCCAACTAATATGGTCTTCAATCTTACATGTGAGTCATTATTACTTTTCCTCAAGCTTCAATCTCAATTACTATGTATGTTTTAGTCAGCTTTTTCGTTGCCATGACCAAAAGAACTGACAAGAACAATTTGAGGAGGAAAAGTTCATTTTGGGGCCCATAGTTTCAGAGGTCTCAGTTCATAGAAGGCTGGCTCCATTCTTCAGGGCTCAAGGTGAGGTAGAACATCATGGTGGAAAGGTGTGGCAGAGGAAAGCAGCAGGGAACATTGCACCAGGAAGCAGAGAGAGCCTAAGATCAGCTCACAACATATACACCAAAAGACCTGCCCCAATGACCCACCTCCTCCAGTCATACCCTACCTGCCCAGTCACCACTCAGTTAATCCCACCTATTCAGTTCATCAGTTAACATACTGATTAGGTTAAGGTTTTCACAACCCAAACATTTCACCTCTAAACTTTCTTGTCTTGTCTCGCACATGAGCTTTTGGCGTATATCTCACATCTAAACCCTAGCAACATAGTGAAGTGATCTTGTGGCTAGAGAATAGTGAGTGGAATTATTAGCCCCAACCTTTGGTTATCAGGTGGCTTGGTCAGTTGAGCATCATTCAGGATCTCTCTGCTCTCCTCACCACCTTCCTTCTCTTCTGTACTCTTAATTAGGTGGCCATGAACATCTCTCAAAAAACAGGGTTGTATCAGGCTTTTCTTCAACAATGATGACTTGGGCCATTGTCAGAGTACACACAGAATACAGTTGTTGGGTACACATGTCAGATTGTTCTGACTTGGATCAGTCAATTGGTCTCTCTGACAATCAGAAGCTCATTTCTAAGATCTAAGTCCTTATCTTTATATGTAGACAATGTATGTTGTGAATTTAGAGCAGGGAACTATGAGGAGAAAAGTTACAAATTATTATTATTAATATTTTATATTATTGTACCTTAATTTTGAGGACTCATGACATGTGGAGACGTGACAGGTGCAGGGGGTTCAAAAGAAGGGAGTGATAACTGCACAGGAATCTCTGTATGAAACGTGTAAATGTTACGTCACAGCATACAACATAAGTGCATCCTTTAGTCATTTCCCTTGGCACAAAGTTAAAAATCAAAGCAATATTTGCCAGTGCTTAGGAATGGTGAGCAGGAAGGGAGTGGGTATTCCTACAAAGGGGCATCTTGAGGGAGATTTTTGTGGTAATGAGAGAGTTTGTATCTTGATTTCCATGATGATTACATGAGTCCACACATGTGATAAAATGACATAGACTTATACCTGTTCTATACTGATGTTGATTTCCTGCTTTTGGTAGTGAAGGGTACACGATACCCTTCTGTACTAATTTTTCAATGTCCTTTGAATCTATACTTGTTTCAAAAAAAAAGTTAATTTTTTTAAATAGACATAAAAGATTTTTAAAACAGCACAATTTTAAAGTCATTTCAAGAAGTGTTGTCTGTCAAGTGTTTGTGTTTCTAATATTATTTGAGGATGACTAATGTCAAAGTAAATTATTTATGTACTCTACATATACTGCACACTTCATTTTTTCAAAAGCAATGGTTCTTTGCTTCTAATACCTTGTCATATCTTGTACCTGCCTAAAAACATTAAGTTTCTGCCTGTTGTTTCTGGGTATTTCTAATGAAGTTACATTACATATGCAGACACAAGCATTTGCCAGTGGGGTTATAACATTACAAGAGAGACAGATCATAGGCAGTGTGTCTGTTGAACAGCTGTGTTCCAGACAAGCTGTGACCAGGACATGAAAGACTAGACAGAGATATGTAGAAAACAGAATTTGGTGATCTTTAGATTTTTCTGAGGATTATTTGAAGTGTTTAAATAGAATTCATTCCTGTTAATGTTCTTTCTCCTGTATTTCTCTGGGTCTACCATTCTCCTAATCACCAAAGTCAGAATCTTGAAAGTGATTCTAGTTTCTGTCTCTAACCACCTTGGTCTTCAGTGTTTTACTAAGTGCTATTAATTACACATCTAAAACATCTCTTGAATCTCTCCCTTCCTCTATCTCATTTTTGTTTCTTACTGTTTAATGTTTCATGCTTTGGATCTTGATCTTTTCCACCTAAAATGGCCTACCTCCTTGTCATATTGGCACACATAAACTAGCTTTTAACACACATACACAGACTCCATTTGCTAATATTTTATTAAGGATTTTTGCATCCATATTCACGAAAGTGTGGTAGATCATTTCCACCTTTTAAAATGGCCTTGCCAGGTTTTGAATCAAGGTATTTTTGGCTCCTATAAAGAGAATGGACCCAAGTTATTTTTTTTTGTAGAAGTATTTTTAAAAAATATATTCAGTTTCTTTAGTAGATATAGGACTATAAAGAGCTAAAAGAAAATAATTTTTGAACCACACTTTTATACCCAGGAGTAGCATCTTTCATAATTGATTGTGGAATAAAAGATAATGTAACCATTGGGATGAAATGAACAAATCATGTTCCCATATGGCATAGGGCTATGTAAGTACTTCAAATGCCAAGGCCCAGCAGAGTGTCAGGCTCACTTTTCTGCATTTTCTTTCTTTCTGGGATCTTGTTGCCTTACTTTCTTATAGTTTTGGCCTTCCAACTTTTTCTCTTCATTTCTGAGATAATGCCTAAAGCTCTAGGACATAGCATTCTACTTGGCTTCTAGGTTCTGTGCTGTAATTGACAAATGTACTCAGGAGAAAAATGTACAGAGAACGTCCAGCTCACCTCGCTGTGTTTCTCTTCCCTTTGGCTTCTTGACCCCTGAGCCCTGGCTTTGCTGGTTCTTCTCTGATTAGCTGTTTTAGAAAACTTTTTTATGCTATTGAATTCAGGTTGTTAATATTAGAAATTTTCATCTATGTTTATAAGCAACATTGCATTATTTTCTGTCCTCATATTTCATCATCAGACTTGTTATTAAGGCTACCCCCTGAGAAAAATTGAGAACTAATTCCTCTTTTTCTGTTCTCTTGAAGATTTTTTATTATATTAGAATTTTGAATGTTTGACAGATTTGGTACCAGAGTCATCTTAACTGTTTTTTTTTCCTTTATGATATAATTTTAAAGTTTGAATTCAGTGTCTTCAATGATTACAGTGATATTAAGATGAACTATTCTTGACTCAATTTTGGGAAGTACATGTTTTTTCCTAGGAAACTTTCTTTTGAATTTTAAAATATATTACTTGTCATTTTGATAATATCTTTAATATCACAGAATCTGTAGTGATATGCCCTTTTCATATTTTATAGTGGTTATTTATATTCTCTGTCTTCCTCTGACCCTTTCCTTAATTAGTCTTGGTAGAAGTTGATCAATTTTATTAGTGTTTTCAAGAAGCATTTGGCTTTATTATTTTTTATTTCATTAAATTATGCTCTTTTATCATTTGCGTACATTTACTTTCTTATGGTTTATTTTATTATATGTTGCCCTACTTTCATGAAATGGCTATTTATACTTCATTATTCGTCTTCTTTATAGGCATCGTTCTGAAACTATATAAGTTTTTGCTATATCCCACAAGTTTTAATAACATATTATTTTCATTATCATTCAGTACAAAATATTTTTTCAGTTTCATTTTGATTTTTTTGACATTCTGGCTATTTAGAAGAATGTTCTTAATTTCCAAACATAAGGAATTTCTAATTATCTTTTTATTATTGATATCTACAGCAATTGCATTTTAGCAAAAGAATAAATCCTATATTATTTTAATACTCTAAAATTTATTGATGAGAAGTTTATAAATGCTCATCTTATGCTTGAAAAGAATATATATTCTTAAAACTATGTGCATTCTACTTTGTATTTTTATAGCTAAAGTTTTTAAATTGCATAGTTAAATTATCCATATTATTTGAATCTTCCACTTGGTTGTTGCTGCTAGAGATATTTTATAAATCTTTTTGTTTCATTGAATATTTTCCCTTCTGAGTTTGATGCTTTTTAAAAAATATTGTGAAGCCATACTATTATTGTTTGTAATTATAAATTAGTAATTTTCTGGTGAATTGAGCCTTTTATTATTATGAAATAACCTTTTATATCTAGTGATGTATATCTTTTACATAATATAGTTTAATCCTAAAAAGTATCCAAATTGATAATCTTTGTATATTAATTTGAGCATTTATTTTAAAGTAATGTTATTACTGTTATATTTTAGATTAAATCAGGTATCTTATTTTGTTTACTCTTTGTCCCATACTTTCTTATTTTTAATGAAGAATTTTTCTTCCTTTATGTGCCTTCTTTTGCACTGACTTAAAAAAAATCATTCCAATTTCCCTTCTATCCGTTTTGAAGTTTTACATCTATTTCTATTCTTTTAATGACTGTCTTTCATTTTAATATGTATTTTCAACTCATGGAAGTTTAATATTATATCAGTACTTTCCTGCTGGAAAATATAGATATCTTAGTAGCATCTCTCTACCTTCCTTCTGGAATGTTATCCAATTGTTGTGTGTTTTAAAATTTAAACTATCTGTGACATTTAAAAAATAGAAATGGGGCTGGGGATATAGCTCAGTTGGTAGAGTGCTTGCCTTGCAGGCACAAGGCCCTTGGGTTCAATCCCCAGTACCACACACACAAAAAAAATCAGTTAGGGTTCACTAAGAATTTCCTATGTGTTTACCATTTTATTTGCTCCTCATTTTTTTTTTCTGTTCTTGCTACCTGAATTATTTTCTTCAGATCTGCTTTTCCTGCAGGTCAACTGTTAAAAAACTCTCTTAGTTCTTATTTTTCTTTAATTTTTTCTTTAATTATTGAAGCTTATTTCATTTATTTATTTATTTTTGGCATACAATTCTAGATAGTAGTCCATCTGCCTAACAAAATAGAATTGGTGCTTTGAATGGGTAGATGCCAGAACTTCTACCCCAGGTTCAGCAGAGAGATATCATACAAAAATGAGAACTTCCTGCTTTTCCCTGGGAGGGAAAGAGTTGATAGAGGTTCTAAGGATCTCTGGCTATGTCCATTGGTGGAGGTATTCTCCTATATAAGGCCCATGTATGAAGACTGAGAGAAGTATCTTCTTTGTCTAATTCACAGACACTAACACCAGAGACTCACAGAAAGTGAAGAATGAGATAAGATGTTCCAAACAAAGGAACAAGAGAAGTCCCCTAAGACTGACCCTAATGAAATGGAAACATGATTCATTTGATAGGGAATTCAAAATAAGAGTCATAAAGATGCTAACTGAAGTGAACAAAGTGAACATTTCAACAAAGTTATAGAAAACATTTAAAAGTACCAACTAGAAATCATGGAGTTGAAGAATATACTGACTGAATTAAAAATTTGACTAGAGGGATTCAACAGCATACTAACACTAGATCAAACAGAAGAAAAGATAAGTGACCTGAAGACAAATATCTAGATCCAAAATAGATATCCAGATCCAAGAAGTCCAAAGAACACCAAATAAGATGAACCCAAGGAAACACACACTGAGAAACATTCTATTTACTTCTGTATCTACTAGTTCTTCTTCCAGCTTTCACAAAAGAAGAGCTCTCTCTATTCCTATGTATTGGCAATTCTGTCTCTTGTCCTTTGGATTCTACTTCCTCCCACTTTTTTTCAGTTTTTTACTTTATTTTTTTTCTAATCATATAAATTTTACCTCACCTATTTACTGGATAATTTCCATCAATACTTAAAGAAGTTTTAGCATCTCCCACTTACAAACAATAAATTCCTTTGTCTTGTATTGTCCTCCAGCTACTGCCCATCTCTCTTCTTAGCCAACTCTCTCAAAAGGATTGATCTAGGTATTCAATTTCCTTACTTACCATTCCTTCCTTATGTGTTCTTACCTGGCTTCTAGTTTTATCATTTCACCAATCGACTCTTCTACAGCCACCACCAATAGCCATTTAATATTTAATTCTTACCTACCTTGACTTCTTAGCATCATTTGACCTTGTTGACATTTTCTTCCTCTTTAAAGTAACTTTTTCTTTGATTTTTATGATGGTTTTCTTCCTTGGTTCCCTCTCTCACATCTTGCCATTCCTTCTCCGTCTCCTTCAACCAGTCGGTGAATGTTAAGCTTTCCTAATGCTCCATCCCAGTATCTTTTCTCTTCTGTTCCATTGCTCTTGGTGTTGCCATCCAACCCCACATTTTTCTTATAAGCCCAAATGTGCCCAAAGACACTTTCACATAGTGTTTTCTTTATATAGCATGCTCCTTCAAACCTTCCCCTAATTCATTGTGTTTTCTTCAACCTTTACCTTGAAGCTTTGGTACCACATTCTCAGGAAGCTTTGCACAGTCTATTTGTTCTGTGCTACCTATGCACGCTTTTACAATTATGGTTTACATTAATATTTGTGAATTTCAAAATGTCAGACTGTTCCTTTGGAGGTCAGATCTATAATGGTAGGGACTATACCTATTTTCTTTTTATTATTTTAATTCTAGTATTTAACAAAATACTGAGTTCATGGTAGATACCCAATAAGTATAGAACAGAATAACTAAACAAATAAACATTTCAAATAATGTGTCTATGTAATATCAAGATGAGGATTTCTCACTCATAGTTTTGGAACAAGAAATAAATCTGTGCTAGTGAGATTAATTTGGAATATGTTTATATACTAGTGGAAATCAGGGAATAAGATTTCTCAGAGAATAGTTTTGGAGAGGGATGAGAAGAGGTAAGAGGACAAAACCCTGAAACATCCTCATTTAAATAAACTCAGGCAGATAGAGGAAGAGCTGTCAAAGTAGTCTAAGACTTAATATGCCATCTACATACTGCAGATTATTTTTGTCACTTCTAATTATAATATTCTTCCCTTTGGGCTAATAGGTAATTCACTTAGAAAATATGTTATGGCCTCTGTATCAAATCTAAATCTAATTTTAACTATTAGTTTACTATTTAGTAATCACATAATAGTTAATAATTAGCTATTACATAATAATTAATAATTAGTTATATAATAAGTATTAAGAACTAGACTTATTACCAATAACTACAAAAGGAAGGAATAAAGAATATTTTAAGTATTGTTTATATAAGTATGAATTATATTTTTTGGTGTATAATATTTTTTGAATGACGTTTTAAGAAATTTGCCTAAATGTACAATAAAATTTATTAAAATTTCCATTTTAATAAAATTCTAGGAAAAGCAAAGTAATCTACTGACAAAAAAATATCAGTTGTTTTCTGAAGAAGGTCAAAATAGGAGTCTGGGAGGGCAGGAAAGACAGGGTGGGATACCAAATGGCAACAAAGAAACATTTGGAGGTAATGGATGGTCTTGTGATGTACGCTTATGTTAAAACTGATCAAATTGTACACCTTAAACATGTGTAATTTATTAAGTGTTATGAGATGTCCCCAAGAGCTCATGTGTGAGATAATGTAAGCATGGTCAGTGGTGAAATGATTAGATTAGGAGAGTTGTAACCTAAATTTGATCCACTGATATGGATTAGCTGGGTGGTAATTGTAGGCAGATAGGTTGTGGCTAGAGGAGGTAGGTCGTTGGGGTGCCTTTAGGGTATACATTTTGTCCCTAATAAGTGAATCTCTCTGGTTTTTGATTGCTTCATCCTGAGCTGCTTCCCTCTGCCACACCCTTCTGTCATGATTGATGTTTTGCCTCACTTGGACCCAGAGCTATGGAATCTGCTGACCAGGGACTGAACCTCAGAAACCATGAGCCAAAACTAAACTTTTCAAACTCTTCTAATTTTTCTTGTAGTCTTTTGGTCACAGGGACAAAAATCTGATTAAAATATTGTATGTCAATTATACTTAAATAAAGCTGCTTTAAAAAGAAGAGAAATTTTCTAAATGTAAATGGCATGTTTAATCTTTCTTTTTTAGCCTGCCAGTACTTTATTGATTTTCTGTGAGAATGGTTATGTTCTTGAAGCTCCATGTCCAACCATTAAGGAAGAAGAGGAAGATCGTGATGTAGTTTCCTATGAAATCCATGATATGTGCTTAAAATGTTTCCATTTCACAAGTGTCAAATCTAAGATTCTGGTATGTGATATTGTTAAGGCATTATCTCCTAATATTTTCTCTCTCTCTTTAAGATATAAACTATCCTGTAAGAAATGCTGGGTGAATACCAAGAAAAACAATAAACAAAAAACAACAAAAACACCCTGACCTTAAGGAGCTTATAATCTGGTAGGAAAGCAGCTATTAGAATGTAGTAGTGAATAAACACTAAAATTCAAGTAGTGTCTACTAGAAGGATCAAGGAAGAATTTTAAGGATAGAAGATGCTGATGTTAGAGTGGGAGGAGTGGGAGGAGGTCAAAGATGGTTGCATGGAAGTGACCTTTAATACATGGAAGATTGGAAGGATTCTGAAAAATTGAAATGGAGAGAATGACATTCAAGATTTAGTGGGTGATCATCTTGATGGAAGGCAGAGTTGTGAGTGTTTTCAGGAGATGAAGAATGGATTGGTAAAATGGAGCAAAACAGTTTGTGGAGGGATATAGTAGAAGTCTGTGACCAGAGCTCCTGGAGCCCCTTAAATGCCAGCCAAGACATTTCAATTTAGACCACTGGGATCGTTGTGAGTATTTGAGGAGAATATTGAAGTGATGAGATCCTATGAATTAGGAAGGTAATACAGCAGAATGAACAAAAGAAAGAGGTAAAAGACAGGAAAAGGAGGGACAGTAGTGTAGGGGTATTTTTCAATGACTAGATGATAGACAACGAGAACCTAAATCACAGAGTTATTAAAGCTAGAAACAACTTTCCCCAGGGACTGTTTCAATCCATCTAGGTCCTGCATGGATAGTAACAGGCTCTGAGAGAAAACTATGTTTAAACCCTCTGTTAGGAGGAAATTACAAAATAATTTCTATAAACCAACAATAGGGGTTAAAACAGAAATCCCACAATGATTATTATTTTTAAATGTTATTGTTTGTTACATCAGAGCTATGAGTTTTTCTAGAACCCTATCTTCCTTCTACTTTCTTCTCAATAGTGTAAAGGAATGTTACAGTTGTTTTGATATAGACTTCATGTCTCTTTTAAAAGAGATTAATAGAAATTGAAAAGAGAGAAAAGCAAAAGGAGTTGAAGGCAAAGGAAAGGGAAGAAAGGATAAAGAAGCTAATAGAAGAGATGGGAGAAGATGCAGAAAAAGAATTCCAGGAAGAGGAGGAAGAAGAGGAAGAGGAGCCACTGCCTGAAATCTTCATTCCACCCAACCCCTCTCCCATCCTTTGTGGCTTCTACTCTGGGCCAGGGAAGTTCTGGGTTTCCTTGGTGAGTAACAATGTAATAATTTTTACCCCTGCCATACTCCAATCTAGTTTATAGTTAATATCACCAATATTCTTACTTTCTTTTTCATATGTTAAGGTTTTATTTATTAATTGCTATTCAAGTTGTGAGATTTGATAAATGGATGTTAGTTACTTTTTTAATATCATCTTAACATCTCTTTTGTATGTCTGCTTTTAATATCTGCTATTTTCTGTGACAGGCATACATGTTTAAAGCAGGTCAAAGGGAAGAAGGATCAAGGATAGAAGGGCAAAGGGTTAAGGGGTTTTCTAGCTGAGACTGTTGTTTCTTAGTTTTGCAAATAATAGGTTTCATGGCAGCACCAGCCAAGACTTTTGTTGACATCATATCACTTAGAAATATGGCTGTATGGCATATGGAACTGTAGGAATATGAATTTTTTCTTTTTAAAATTCCACTGTTGCAATGTGCTATGCTGGGAGCTTTGTCCAGTACTTAGGAAGCCCATTGTCTCAAATTCAGTGGCAGGCCCAGGAGCAGCAGCACTGGTGAAACATTGTAGTTATTTTGCTATGTTCAGAACCCTCTGTCCTTGATTCTGTCCCTGGGAGCTGGTCTTTGAATTCAAAGCTATGAACTAAAGAATTCCATGGCCGGCACAGAATTCTCCCTATTCCAGAGGCCACCATCAACTGGGCAGTTTTCAATTGGCGGATTCCACTGAGAAATTTCCAGGAGCAGCGTCAAGTCTGTCAGTTAAAGCAATGATTCATTCTCTGCTCCTGACAACTATTCTCATTTGAATCTAAAAATTTTGTAAATTTCTCTCCTGATTTCTTCTATCACCTTATTTGTCATTCAAAAGTATATTTTTCAGTCTCCATGTGTATACATATTTTCTGTGTGGTTTTGTCATGTTGATTTCTAATTTCATTCCATTATGGTCTGATAAAATGTAAGGAATTATATTATTTTTAAAAATATTACTAAGAGTTGTTTTGTGGTCTAAAATAGAGTCCCTTTTGGAGAATTTTTGTTGTTGTTGTTTTTGTTTTCATTATTCTTGGCTGAAGCAATCCAATCTGCCATTGCAAAAGTGAAAACTTAATTTGATTTTTAGAGGTCATATTTTGTTACCATTTATTTCTCATGCATTTATTTTTCATAAAGATGTTCTGGCCATTAATTTACTTCTCTTGGTATGGAATCTTTGGTTCATATAGAAAAAGAAAGCAAATTAGAATCGGAGCAATATAATCCATCCAGATGATTACTTGTCTTTTTATTATATGGATAGATTTTTCCTAAATAGCCCTTCCTGAAAAATTAAATGTTTGAAGTCACCCCAGACTGAATGCTAGCTATGAAAACAATGACCTGCAAAACCTGTTACCAAATATTACCTATTCCAAATAACACTTGAAGAAATAAAATGGAATTCAGTAGCTAGTCAGAGGTAAAATCTCTCTTGTATTGACTTCTAAGTGGGAATACATTACCATAAAGTATTTATTATTATAATTATATAGTTGTATATAAATGGACAATAGAGACATTTTATAGTAAATAAAACTACTATATTGCTTTTTAAATTTTGAAGTATGTGTTGTATCCAAATACCACCATCTATGTTATTTACCTTTCCCAGGGTGGCTATGATGCTGGTTTTCTATATCACTGTGAATTTCCCTTATGTGACAAAAGCAGCAATTTTGAAGAACAGAGAGATGAACCTTTTGATTTCCGTTTTCTTGAGGATACAGAAGAAAATCCCATCCAAACTATTATTTTCAGGTGAATAGAATGTCAAAAAGCTTTGAAAAATAATATCCTATTAGGGAGTCTACATTTTTGTTTATCATGGATATTGTCAATTTTAAATATCCATCCAAATAAAGAGATGCTCAAACAATGTGTAGTTAAATAAATCAAGTGAATCAAAGCTAGTCCTGAAATGATATTAAAATTTTCCCTGTAGATATTCTGTCAGAATTTCTACTTATGACAATTGAGTTGCATGGATTTACCCTCATTTACTTAGGAGAATGCTATAAACTGCATGGTCAGATAATTAAGGGTCAGAGTTTCAGTGATTCTGGAGAAATTACAAGATGAATCATTTGCTCTTTAGTAATTTAGAACTGAGGATATATCCCTATCATTTTTCTGAAAAACAGATGGACTAGCTCCAATTTTCAATTGACCTTTCCCCACTTTCTCTTTGTATTAATTTATTAGGGCTCTGAAACAAAATGCCACATACTTGGTAGCCTGAACAACAGAAATTTATTTTTTCATTGTCTGGATACTAGAGTTCTAAGATCAAAATATTAGCTGATTTGTTGGTTTCTCTTGAAGTCTCTTTTCTTGGTTTGCAAATATCTGCCTTTTGCTGTGTCTTCACTTGATACTGTGCACAATATCTCTAGTCTCTCTGTCTTAACCTTTTTTTCTTATAAGTTTATCAGACTGGAATAGGATCCATCCAAATGTTCTAATTTAACTTAATTACCTCTTTAAATATCCCATCTCACAATATAGTTACATTCTGAGGTATCTGGGGCTAGGGCTTAAATATATGAATTTTAGCGATACACAATTCAGTTCATAACACCTTTGTTATTCAAATATAGACATTTGTCAATTAATTTAAAATTAAATATTACTTTTAGGAAAAACAATTTTCTTTCCTTTTGACTCATAGCTTTAGCCAAACAATGATGTTTTGTGGAATGAGAAATGGAGCCATTAGAGTGTATATCCTAAATCAGAATGAGCCTTTACTAAGCAGTTTGGAAGACTACTGGCACTTCAGTATTCATGACAATGATTATGGATGTGTTAAAAGCATGGTAACTAGCTTTGATGATCGTTTCTTGATAACTGCTGGAGCAGATAATAATATCTTTGTTTTCACCATTTTTTCTGAACTTGAATTCCTGAAAATTGTCAAGGCCAAAGTGCCATCTCCCAAGGTATGTAACTAATTAAACAATGAACTAATTAATAACAACAAACTTTATTCTAAGATAGTGATATGAAATTGCTCATGTGCTTAAAAAATAAGAACAATTTAGACATATTAACTTTATTATCTAAACTTCCTACCATATTATAATTTTGACATTCTGATGCTTCTATATTTATATTAATGGTGTTGAATTCCCCTTATTATAAAGTTATGTAGTGCTCAAAATTTAAAAAGAATATTGATTTTTCTGTATCAATGACTTTTAAAATCACAGCTTCTTCTTTTTCAAAAATACACAATATTTTTCAGACATATATTTTGTTTTTCATTTATTCATTCACTCGTCACATGGGTCTGTAGAGGATGTATACCATAAAGTACGTTTTTTTAAAGAGGTTGAAAAATATTAATATCTTTCATTTTGGAATGTAATAATGTAGGTCTTGTTCAAAGATTCGCAACAAATTATTCTGTTCATAGGCAAAATAGATTGTTTGCTTTGTGATGAATTTTGAGGGTACACATCTCCAAATTATATCCTTTGTCTTGTCACAGAACCAGAATCTTTTGTTGTCAAAGTGGTGCCTTTGGATAAAGTCATTTAGGGACCATTAGAATGGTTCCTAAAGACTAAGGAGTTGTAACAGAAACATCACAGTTAACATTCTTAAGAAAATGTTAACTTTCCATTTAACAGCCTATTTCAAAACAACATACAAAGAATGTAGGGAAGATAAGAGCAGTTAATTTTCATTTCTTTTAATAGCAGCAAAATTTGGAATATGGGCCAATGTTTAAATAGGGTCCAGCTTCGAAAGAGGAATTACGCAGGGAAAGCATATAAACAAGAAGAAACATTTTTATTTTTGTACCTAATGTGAGATCTCTCTATAGAAACCTATATTTTTTTTGATAGAAAAAAAATAATTCCACAATTTGAATAATAGTGTCCTCTTATTTGTGTATACAGTCAATATTTTTTACATTATTGAAGTTGACTCTGCTTTTAAGAAGACAAAAATCAGGAAAAAATTGAAATATTTTTTTAAATACCCGCAATAACCAATTAAGCTCTGCAGAAGTTCTGAGGTTCTTACTTTAGGGCACTGAGAGTCCTTAAAAGTACAGATGCCTGAACACCACCCAAGAAAAATTAAATTAACATCTCTGAAGGTGAAACCTAGGCATTGTAAGGGTCTGGCGGACCGTCGGAGGGAGAGACCACACAAGAGACTAGCTTCATGCAATTGCAGGGGGAAGTTTTATTGAACCAGCATGCTGGGGCTCAAGGCTCACTCAGGAAGGAGAGCAGCCCAGAGCCCAGAGCAGAGGTCAAGCAGAGCTTAAGTACACTTTTTGGAGAGGGTGGGGGGCTTTGCATACATCAGAACAAATCATCTTGAGGCACGGTAAAATTGAACAACAACCCTGAGCCATGATTAGTACATCTATTGGTGGGAACAGTCTGGGCAGAGGTGATTGGTCACCCCTGAGTGGGGTACACATTTAAACTGATTGGTTTTGTGGCCTGGATGCTTACGTCTGAGCTATTTGGAGCCCTTAGCTAATAAACAACCAGGGAATCAATGGAAATATTTACTGGGCAGTTCAGGTATTGTTCTAACAGCTACAGAGATTACAGGTTCTGGGGGTAGCAGAGGAATTTTAACAATACCTGGCCTATTATTATTATTTTTAGCCCAAGCCTTTCAATTTAGAAACCTTACAATCCCCAGTCTTTTACACTTTAACTCAGACTCTTGCAGCTTAGAGTCAGCTTAGAAATTTTACCTTTACAGCATCAGTGTTTTATAAAATATCCTCTACTTCATTCGAATGTGCAGCCAAGTTTGAGAGCCTGTGGCATATATTTTGTAACTGTTGAAAACATCTTTGTTTAACTCAACTGTATTGTAAACAACTGTGACTAGGATACAGTTAGTTGGCTGAGCATCAGGGTTAAATCTTGGCACATGGATGTTAGAGAACCAAGGGACTTAGTTCTTGGAGATAAAAAAATAAAAAATAAATTCAATATATTTATGTTTTGAATGAGTAAGTAATGATTGATTAGCCATCACTGGCTCTTATAGTAGTCAAGTATATAACTTCACTTTTACTAAAGTCATAAACCTTGACTTCCATAGAAATATAAAGGTGTATGTTTCATATCTATAACTATTTTATGTTTACATTTCATATATATGAAGATTATAATAAAACAATTTGATCAAAATTTATTTCTTTACAAAGAACAACAGGAAAACAGACCATCTTCTATAAAAGAGAATAGAGAAAAAGTTCAGCTTTACTGAAGAACTGATTAGATAGCAAATTAAGACTCTGTTTTGTTTGCTGGGTTGTAATTATTCTTTCTTAACATCGCAGACATTTTACAACACAGCACCTGAATACACAAATTTTAAGTAATTTACTTCTCGGTTCCTCTTAAATCAATTTCCTTTCTAAACAGAGATTTGTATTTCTTTTTTCATATCTTTTTCTTTGAAGAAGGGGGATTATGTTTGCATTTTCCACCTTATATCTTCTTTTGATTAGGGTCACATCAAATTTTACTTAAAACTAAAACATATATATGTATATATACACACATATATATTTAAAATATATATTTAAAAATCTAGGGTATACATGAAGTATTTTGGGGAATTATGCATATAATAAAGTGATATACAGGAAAACAATGTTTTGAAATATATTACCTAGAAACTTTTAGTGTGTATTTTCTATTTTGCTATTAATAACATGTATTAATAGCTCACATGAATCAGTAATTGACATTTTAGAGGAGGCAACTGTGATGATATTAACATTTTGCAAAAACATGATTGTATTTCAACCTTTTAATCTTTTTCTACCTACCCCTATAAATGATGCAGAAACAAATAAATTTAGTCAACACAATTTTTTCCATAGTTTGTTCTGTGTGAAACTACTTTTCAGACCTATACTTGTTAAAAATTAGCAGGTTAAAAAACCTTCAATTTTCTTAGATATTTTGAGGGAAATATACAATTTTAAAGGACTAACTTTTCCTCTTTTGCCTACAGTTTGGAATTGAAACACAGCCACCCACAGAAGATATTGAAGATCCCAAAGCCTACAGGTATGGGAATTTTTAATAAGTATTGCTTAGATAAGTGGTTTTTCTTTCTTTCTTTTTTTTCTTTTTTCTTTTTTTTACAAAACAGACCAAGATTGTACAGAAGTTGACCAAGCTGAGTAAATTTCCAAATTACTGAATACTGATTTTCTCTTCTGCTGTTTCTGTAGCCTAACATGCTATCCTTTTAAATTTCTATTCTCAGTATTGAGAATGCTAGGAAGAAAAGAGAACATGACAAGTTAATGAAAGAAATGGAAGAATTAAAAGCTGGGAAGAGAGAACAAATCCAAGCTTTGAGGAATACATTTTGGAAGTTAATAGAAATGAACAAAGAATTACCAGAGCATATGCAATTTAAAAGGACAGTAAGTCTAAGTAAAATTTTAATAACACTATTTTGCCAACCAGCTGGAACATAAAAATAATCATTATGGTTTCTTTTATCTGGCTGGTCAGTGTATTTGCAGCAACTCAACTATTGTGAAACTTGTTTGGTTTGGAAGCAGATAAGTCTCTTTATGTAATACAAAGTTTCTACTAAATATAGGTTCCTCACACATGTTTTATTTGTTTATTAATGGGTAACAAAATAAAATATAAATTCAGGTTTTGATTTGGCTATCAACCCTTATTGTATTTAGTCAAAATATCTGTTGGGTAGGTACATGCATATTTTGACTCTTTGTTGTTCCATTTCTATATATTTATCAGATATGTTGAGAAGATAGTACCTAGTTGATCCACAAAATTTCTAAAAGTTGTCTTAGTATAGTTGCAGCTATAAGGACAATCACAAAATTGTTTAAGCCAATTTTAGTATTTATTTTTCCTTTTGTGACTTACTGCAAGCCCCATGTGCCTGTTAGTGATTAAGTATTTTTTTTTGAGAGAGAGAGAGAGAGAGAGAGAGAGAGAGAGAGAGAGAGAGAGAGATTGATTTTATATTATTTTTCAGTTTTCGGTTGACACAACATCTTTATTTTTTTATTTTTGTGTGGTGCTGAGGATCAAACTCAGGGCCCCCACACATGCCAGGTGAGCGCATTACCACTTGAGCCACATCCCCAGCCCAATTAAGTATTTTTTTAAAAATATCTATTTTGTATTTCTTCCTAAACAGAATCACTGTTAAGAGTCTAATCAAGATAAAAGCCAGAATTTATCATCTTGAATATATCTGTGGATTATCCAATTCTGTAATTCTAGAAGTACTTTGTATATTTCACATGAAAATGCTGTGATGTCATGATGATTAGCTCATTATATTGACTAAAAAAAGCCAATTCATAATAGTCAAAAGACCTTTATACTATTTTATTAAGAAAGAGGCTGATACTCCAGAGTATGAGCAATAAAGAAAAAAAATAAGGCAAGATATAAAGATAAAGAACAACTGTACCAAGTACTGTGGCAAAGCATTTTACAAATATCACTACTGAAAACACAAACACCTCTGGAAAGAATAATTACTGTTCACAGTTTAGTGTGAATGTAGGCTCTGATATTTTTCTGGGAGTGAAGGTAAGAAACATGATGCCCATAGGTATCCTTATGGGAGAAAGGCAACTGCTCAGTGAGCAACATCCAACAAGAATGTCAAGAAGACATCCATATGTGAGGGAATAATCAGCTGCCACCAGCTTCTACCCTGTGCAAAGCAGGTTATGCAACAGTACTTTCTTTGGGATGGTGAGAGTATTGTTTTAAACTTTGTATACTCTCCAAATATTATTAGCATTTATCACTTTTATTGTAGGGAAATATTTTAAGTATGTAATGTTGTTTCCATATTATTAATGATTTCTTCATATATTATGAAATCTACGCCCTACCAAGATCAAAAGATCAAAAGTAAAATATTTCTGTTCTGGAATAAGAGTTTAGGATATTCTGGAGTTATGATGAAGTGTGAAATTGAAGACAAGACTAAAAAATATGTAACTGTGTATAAGACAGAGGACTGATAACAATACATTGATTTTTTTAAAAAAACCCTTTGTATAAACAAATCTACGTATTTGCAGGACTTTGATCTTGATTCCAAAATTCGAGCTGAAATTGACAGAAAAACTGTTCATAAAATTCACCAACTAGAAAAGGAATTAGCTTGGGAAAAGGAGAAATATTATCTTGGCCTGAAGAAGGTACAGAATAGGTAAGATACACATTTCCTATAAATTAAGATGTTTTAGTGCATAAGTTTGAATAGCTTACAGTAGTGTCAGTGAAGTAGCAGATAAAAGATTTTCTGAAGTACCCACTGACTTCATTCTTAAGGACTACTCTTGTCACTAATATTGATATCTCCCTGAGCTTTCTGCTTATTCCTTTCTAGTTAAATATGAGTTATTTGGTTAACAGTTGTACTTTAAAAAATTATATAAATACATATTTACTTTCTGTTTGTGATAAATTATTTATTTTATGCCACATTAGCATAAGAGCACATATGCATTAAAAATTTTAAAATCAAACAGAATCAAAGGACTTTTAATAAAAGACAACAACCTCCTGCATAGTCTCATGCATCAATTCAACTTTCCAGAGGAAATTACTTTTTTGTCTTTTATTTTGATGTAATTTATACAAAATATATAAATCTTAATCAAGTGGCTTAATAATTTTTTTTAAAAATATGAACACATGTTTTCACTACTCAGATTAAGAAATAGAACATTTATACCAGTTTAGGAAGTTTCCTGGTGGCATACTTTTTGTAAATACCTACTTTCCAAATTTAAATCTGTATTGCCATAGACTAGTTTTATCTGAGAACTTTATATAAATTAAATGTTGAAGATGAATTCTTTTGCATTGGGTTTCTTTTATTCATATGCTAAGATTATTCATATGTCTAAGATTATCCATATTGTTGCACGTCACCAACCATAGTTTATTCTTTTTCATTTTCTTGCAATATTCCATTATTTTAATTAATTTGAATAATTGTGGCTATGCCACAATTTAACCATTTATCATTGATAGCTTTTGGCTACTATAAATAATGTTGCTAAGAACATTTTGGTGCATGTTTTTTGGTGGATATCAGCACTTACTACTGTTGGTAATATATCCAGGTGTAGAACTGCTAGGCCATGGTTTTTATGAATATTTAGTTTTTATTAAATACTGCCAATTTCCCAATATAATTGAATCACTTCATACTTTGACCTCCCAAGTGTAAAATATTCCAATTGATCCTCATTGTGTCCGTTTCTTAGAGCTTCCAACAAAGTATCATAAAATGGTTGCTTTAAATAAGTAACATTTATTGTTATGGTTCTGGAGGCCAGAAGTTGAAAATCAAGGTGTCTAGCAAGTTGGTTTTTTTTGAGGACTGGAAAGGAGAATCTGTTCCATGACTCTCTTTGAGGGTATGGTGGTTTGCCAGCAGTTTTTGTTGTTCTTGACTTGAGGTACATCACTCCAAGTCCTCTTCTTTCACATAATGTTATCTCTGTGTCTTGTAATATAGCTTTATCTCTGCACATATCTCTGTGTCCAAATTTCCCTTTCTAATAAGGACATCAGTCATGTTGAAATAAGGTCCATGCTAATGGTCTCATTTAAAATGAATAACCTCTGTTAAGAACTTATTTTCAGATAAGGTCACATTCTCAGACACTAGGAGTTAGGACTTGAACTTACCTTTTTAGGGATTCAGTTAAATTTCTAACATTCATGCTTGTCATCAGTGGGGATTGTCAGATGTTTAAGTTCCATTTATTCTTTAGTAGTATCTCATGTGATTTAAGTTTGCATGTCCCTGGTAAGTGATAATTTTCAGCCCCTTTTCATATATTTACTAGTCATTGGTATATTCTCTATGTTAGGTTTTTGTTCAAGTCTTTCGTTCATTTTAAAAATTGGATGTAGGAGCTATTTATATATTATGGATTTGAGTCTTTGGTTATGTCTATCTATCTGTATTTATATATGAGCAATAGGTATGTGTATATATATATATATATTTATATAATTATATATGTAATACATATGATACATATGTGTGTGCTTATGTAAGATATCTTGATCTAGTCTGTGGAATGTTTCTTTACTCCTAATGGAGTCTTTTGTTGAATGAAAGTTTTTAAATTAAGTTTAGTTTATTGGCCTTTTTTTTTCTTTTTCTTTCAAGGTTAATGTTTTTGTGATGTATATAAGAAAACTTTGCCTATTTCCAATTCATGAAATAATTCTCCTATATTTTCTGCTATAAGCTCTATTGTTTGCAATTACTCATCTTGAATAATTTTTGTAGGTAGTATGAGATATGATCCAATGTCATTTGTTTCTCTGTCAATGTCCAATTAACTTAGTATTATTTGCTGAAAGACTACACTTTCCTCACAGGATTGTGGTGATGCTTTTTCATAAACATGGGTCTGTTTCTGCATTCTTCATTATATTTCACTGGCCTCTCTCTATCTTTGTGCTGGTATCACCCTGTTTTAAATCTTCATGTGTGATATGGTGAATCCTTCAGCCTTGTTCTTCATCTCCAAGATTGTTTACATTCATTGCTTGTTAATAACAACTTTCACAAAAACCTTTCTAAGATTTTGATTGGAATTACATGAAACCTACAGATGTATGAAGGAATAACAGACATTTAAAAACAAATATTGATAAAGAACACAGAGACAAACCCACATAACTACAGTTATCTTATCTAGACAAAGGCACCAAAACATACAAAATGGGGAAAAGATAGTCTCTTCAACAAATGGTGCTAGGAAAACTGGAGATCCATAAACAACAAAATGAAATTAAACCCCTATCTCTCACCATGCACAAAACTCAACTCAAAAGGGATCAAGGACCTAGGCATTAAGCTAGAGACCCTGAGCCTAATAGAAGAAAAAGTAGGCCCAAATCTCTGACATGTTGGACTAGGCCCCAACTTTCTTAATAAGACTCCTTTAGCACAAGAATTAAAATCAAGAATCAATAAATGGAATGGATTCAAACCAAAAAGTTTCTTCTCAGCAAAAGAAACAATCAGTGAAGTGAACAGAGAGCCTACATTTTGGGAGCAAATCTTTACCACACGCACATTAGATAGAGCACTAATCTCTAGGATATATAAAGAACAAAACAAAGACAAAGACAAAACAAATAACCCAATCAATAAATGGGCCAAGGAAGTGAATAGACACTTCTCAGAAGAGGATATACAATCAATCAACAAATATATGAAAAAATGTTCAACGTCGCTAGCAATTGTTGGAGACCAGCTCCAACAGGGGGTCTCAAACGGATGGTGAGGAGTCGGCGAAAGAGGGGGTGGAGAAACAACACAGACACCAAAGTGAAGGTGTTGATCCCAATCTTTACTTGTGAAGTTGATCATATATACTTTTCATTTTGGCAGGCTTACAGTACTTTGTGGTTACAAAACAGGAATCATTATTCAAAGAAACAAAATATTACATAGCTACAATTAGAATAGAAGAATGTATCTTGGCTTATGCATAAGCAAGCATTTGTACTTTCAGTTCGCGTTTTTGCTTTGAGCTGTTTCTGCTTAGTTAACTTTTAATAATAGTTAGAAATGTCCCAAACTATTGGCCTATACCTTGACTATTCTTTCTTGACTTACTGACTGGAACCAGTGCCATGGTTATGGCAAGTGGTTGACTTGTTATTACTTTTAATCAAACAAGAGTAAGAGCACAAACCATAGTGCACAGGAACAAGAACAAGTTGCCCAGTACTAAGCACTAATCTGTCTTCTTAACATTAATTTTTCTTCTCTAGATTTTAATTTAATTTCTCAAAAACTTCCTTGACAGGAATACAGGGAGTTTTTCATTAGACATTAACAATTTACACTCCACAGCTGAATCATTGCATTTAGAGCAAACAGATCCATGCTTTAGAAGTAGTTGCATTAATTGGGAAAGTCATGTTTTTTCCTTCATACTTAATGGTCATATGAGCAATCGCAACTATACTTATTAAAGGAATACAAAAACAAATCAGCCCATTCCCAGAAACATACTGCGCTCCTCCAGAGGATGGACGCCTTGCGCCATCCACCTCAGTAGGGCCTTGCCATTGCCTGAGTCAGGGGAGGGGCGCAGCAAGCAATTAGAGAAATGCAAATCAAAACTACTCTAAGATTTCATTTCACTCTGGTCAGAATGGCAGCTATCAAGAATACAAACAAGAATAAGTGCTGGCGAGGATGTAGGGAAAAAGGCACACTCATACACTGCTGTGGGACTGCAAATTGGTGCAGCCGATATGGAAAGCAGTATGAAGATTCCTTGGAAAACTTGGAATGGAATCACCATTTGACCCAGCTATCCCATTCCTTGGTGTATACCCCAAAGACTTAAAAACAGCATACTGTAATGACACAGCCACATCAGTGTTTACAGCTGTACAATTCACAATAGCTAAACTATGGAACCAACCTAGATGCTCTTCAGTGGATTAATGGATAAAGAAAATGCGATATACATATACATATACATACACACATACATACATACACACACACACACACACACACACACACAATGGAAAACTATCCAGCACATTAAAAGAGAATAAAATCATGGCATTTACAGGCAAATGGATGGAGTTGGAGAATATAATGCTAAGTGAAGTTAGCCAATCCCAAAACTCCAAATGCCGAATGTTTGTCTGATATAAAGAGGCTGATTCATAGTGGGGTTGCAGGGGAGGAGCATGATGGATTAGATGAACTCTAGATAGAGCAGGGGAGGGAGGGGAAGGGAGGGAGCATGGGGTAGGAAACAGTGGATTAATGGATAAAGAAATGCGATATACATATACATATACATACACACATACATACACACACACACACACACACACACACACACACACACAATGGAAAACTATCCAGCACATTAAAAGAGAATAAAATCATGGCATTTACAGGCAAATGGATGGAGTTGGAGAATATAATGCTAAGTGAAGTTAGCCAATCCCAAAACTCCAAATGCCGAATGTTTGTCTGATATAAAGAGGCTGATTCATAGTGGGGTTGCAGGGGAGGAGCATGATGGATTAGATGAACTCTAGATAGAGCAGGGGAGGGAGGGGAAGGGAGGGAGCATGGGGTAGGAAAGATGGTGGAATAAGATGGAAATTATTACCCTAAGTACATGTATGAAGACACGAATGGTATGACTCTACTTTGTGTATAAGCAGAGATATGAAAATTTGTGCTCTATAGGTGTAATATGAATTGTAATGCATTCTGCTGTCATACATAACAAATTAGAATAAAAAAGAAAAAAACAAAATATTGAATTTTTCAGCCCATAAACATGATATATTTTGAAAAGAGCCACTTTTAATATTTTCTCTAGTTCTTCTATTTCATCTTTTATATCATTTCTTACGTCAGTTTTATCATTATGACTATCTTATAGTCATTCTTATTGACTTCCTGGTAGGTGAAATTTTTGTTCACTTTAACATTTCCATTCTTTTTTCTGCCTTCATGATTATATAGAGTATATCATAATAATTGATTCAGTGTCCTAATCTGTTAGATCATTGGTATCATTACTGGGGCTATTTCTGCTGACTAATATATTTCTGTTCATTTTGAGTCAGCTTTTTCTGCTTTTTTGCTTGCCTGGTAAGTTTTGGTTAGATGCTAGACACTGTGAATTGTACTTTGTGGGTGCTAGATATTTTTACATAATTTTAAGTATTCTTGAGCTTAATTCTAGGGGACTCAGTTAAATCACTTGAAAATAGCTGGATTTTTTTTAAAGCCTTCTTTTAATCTTGGTTTGGTGGGATCAGGGCAGTTGCTAGTCTAGGGCTAATTCTTCCCGACTACTCTTCTGAGTACTCTACCCTAGGACCCATGTAGTATCAAGATTGTGAGGACCCAAGCTGTTTCAACCTGTGTGGAGTCTGGAGATTATTCTGCCTGTTCCTTTTTTGGTGTTTCTTTCCCTGGTTTCAGGTACATGCCTTCTTATCTTTAGGTAAATACTCACCAGCACTTACCTAAAGAGGAGAAGGGAGTCCTCAGATGTTCAGAGCTCTCTCAGATGTGCATCTATTTCCTTTCTGGTACATTGTCCAGTGAATTATAACACTCATTGCCTGACATTAAATCCTTGAATATTTGAATTTCTGGATAATATTTGAATCCCCAAATAAGCAGATTGCTGTCTGGAAATGAATGTGGATAATTTCTCTCAGAAAGAACCTCAACATTGTAGCATGTTTATTCTTAGTAAATATTCACCATATATTTACAAAAATGTGTGTTTGTTGGAGGGGTAAGTATGAATCTTAACCCACAATTTAGGTTATGTAAGTAGTGGAGCTATTCTTTATTTTATTTATATTAATTTAAATTTGACTCTGAGCTCTTATTCTACCAAGAAGGCAAGAAAATCAGTCTTGATACTCCTGAAGGTCCTGTACCAGCCTGCTTACTTCTTTGTGTTCTTTGATTCAATGGTTCTGTGATCAGATGGAGCGGACTATCTTTGTTAGGGCCAGAATCCCCCCAGCTTGCATCAAACACATATACAGCACATATAGCCACAATTGTGAGGCCTTGCCATCTCTCCAGATGCTGTCTGAAGGAGGGCACAAGTATCCACAGTGCCAAGATGCAAGTTTCCCATTCTCCTAATCAGAAGGGGCCTTGTCCTCCTTGCCATACTTGTTCTCAAATACTTTTTTAGCTATTTTCCCTCCCTGGTCTATGTACTCTCCATTCACCATAGCATCATGTTTTTGGTGGACATATGGAAGGAAGGAAATAATAAATACCTAACTCTTTAATTAGAATGTGGGGAGGGGATAAAATTTGCCACCACATAACTCTGGGTATTATCAGTGTTTTTACCTTTACCAATCTAATAGGCCAAACATGGTAACTCTTATTTGAATAACTTGAGGTTTTTTTTTTATTATTGGTAATGCTCACATTTCTTTTCATGTTTATAGTTCATTTATACTTATTCTTTTGAGAATTAACTGCTTAGATTCCTTGTTCATTTTTCTTTGGGTCCTGTTTATTTTCTATGCTGTTTTGTAGGTATTTGACTTTTATCATCCATATGGTAAATGCTTTCTCCTACTCTGCCATTTGCTTTGAACTTTGTTCATATTTTTCTATGAAGAAGTTTTCATTTTGATGTATTCAAAATTATATATATTTTCCTTCATGTTATCTGAGTCTCATAGGAAAGCCAAATTTAAAAAGTAAAACTCCAATAGGTGAAAGTTAAAGGGAATATGTCTTAAAGAGATGAGAAAGATACTATGCTATGAAAAGAGAGAGAATTAAAGAGAAAAGAAAGTAGTTTAAAAGGGAGAAATAGAATTAAAAGGATTGAGTCATAAAAATAGTTAAGAAAAGCAAACAAACTAAGACTAATAAATTCTAAGATTAAAAATGTGTGACGGTACAGGGGTGATAGTGAACCAGTGCCCCAAAATATTAATTTAACTGATGAGAAATTATTTGAATTTTTTTTTAAAAAATTGACAGTTGAAGGATAAATCTCAAATCTCTGTGGGCTATAAGAGAAGGGTGAACTAGAAAGTAGTATGAATTTCTAAGTGTGATTTTTTTTTTGGTGGGGGGAAAATAGGGATTGAACCCAGGGCCACTTATAATCACTGAGCCACATTCCCACCCTTTTTAATTTTTTATTTTGAAACAGGGTCTTGCTAAGTTGCTTAAGGCCTGGCTAAGTTGCTGAACCTGGCTTTGAACTTGTGGTCCTCCTGACTTAGCCTCCTAAGTTGCTGGGATTACAGGTGTACATCACCTCACCCAGCACTTGATGATTTTTATAGAGGCAAGAGTGGAATCTGATAGTTTGGGGGTTTCATGAAACGCCCTTGAAATGGAAAGCTGATGGACAAAGTAAGAGTGGGGAGGCTTACCCTTGTATTCAGTTTCCTAAAATCTGCTCCCCTCATAGTTACTACCTACAAATAAATTACATTATCACAAGTATATGAACATATCCATATCCATATATCATATAATTTAAGACAACAAAATATGTTTAGATGCCTTAGTAAGGTGGACTTTCTTAACTCTCTTGAAAATGAGTGTTAAAAAATTATTTGGATTCAGGAGCCCCCCCCCACATATTTGTATATTTTATATAACTTACATATTTATATTTATTTATATATCCATATAAATACATATGAAAACAACATGTATCTATTATATTTAATAACCTATTTTATGTAATACATAGGGAGGTAGATTACATTTCCTCAGAGTTTGATATGATCTATTTATTATCCATTAAACTGCAGTCTGCTTACAAAATTTTCATTTTTCCACATATTAGCAAAACAGCAGCATTATATTAATAATGATTTGTTTAATATTTTCATTAGAAATAATTCCCCCTTCCTTCCCTTCCTTTATTCCCTCCTTTTTTGGCAGGGAGTGGGGGTGATGGGGATTGAGGCCAGGATCTTACTTAGGCTAAGTAAATACTCTATTACTGAGCTATACTCCTAGTTCTCTACTTGCTCTTTATGAAGTCCAATCCAATTTCCATTACATCTTGATAGTAAATGCATGGTTAAAGTTTGAGTCTAACCCAGATAGTTTGCAACTGCTAAAAGAAAACAAGGTTAACACTCTAATATATGATTGGAGGTGACGACTTTCTCAGTAGGACTCCTAAAGTTCAGGAACTAAAACCAATAATTAATAAGTGAGAAGGTATCAAATTAAAATGCTTCTGCACAACAAAGGAAACAATAGTATGAAGAGAAAGTACAGATTAGCAGCTACTATTCTGACAGAGGACTAATATCCAGAACACATGAAGAAATTAAAACAATTTACCACTAAAAATCCAAATAACCCAATCAATAAATGGGAATATGGACTAACCAAACACTTCTCAAAAGAAATACAAATGCCCCCCCCCAAAAAAAAAGAAAAAAGAAAAGAAAAAAATGTTCACTATCTTAGCAATGAGGGAAATGCAAATCAAAACTACCCTGAGATTTTTATCTCATTGCAGTTAGAATGGCAATCATCAAGAATACAAATAAGAAATTTGGTGAGGATGTGGGGGGGGGATGGAACTTACATTCTATTGTTGGAATTGTAAATTGGTACAACCATTATGGAAATCAATATGGAGATTCCTCAAAAGACTAGGAATGGAACCTATTGGATCCAGCTAGCTGCCACTCTTTGGTATTTATCCAAAAGAATTAAAGTCAGCATACCAGGAGGATGCATGCATACCTATGTTTATAGAGGCATAATTTAAAGTAGTCAAGTTATAGAACCAGCCTAGGTCCTCATCAACAGATGGATCAATAAAGAAAATGTGATACATACACAATGGAGTTTTATGCAGCTACAAAGAAAACTGAAAGTCATTTGGAGAAAAAGGGATGGAACTTGAGAGCATTATGTTAAGTGAAATAAGCCAGACTCCAAAAGATTATATGCTTCTCTTGTATGTGGAAAGAAGAGAAAATAAGGGAAAAGATAAATTGGGGGAGGTCTCATGAAAAGAGAAGAGAGACCAGTAGAGTAGAAGAAGGAGACAGGGAGAGAGGGTGGATGTTGAGGAAAAGGAAGGTACTGGAGAATGAAATTGACCAAGTTATGTTATATGCATGTACAAATATGTCACAGTGAATTCCACTATTATGTATAATTATAATGTACCAATAAAATTCATTAATTTTTTTTTAGTCCAGCACAATACGATGGATTATAAGAATAGTATTTTGTGATCTTCTTTTATTACTTAATCATGCAGAATGATTAAAATGGTCACTATTGCAAACACTTTTTTTGTTCTTTCAGATTTCGTGATCCACTGGAAAATGACACTATTGTGGTTCATGCTATACAAACTGACCACAAGATATCCTCCTATAGGCTGGTAAAGCCCTCTAAATATTCCAAACACAAACGAGCAAGTCAATCAGAGAGAAGAATGAGTAAACTGGACAGATTTGAAAAAGAGGGATCTGGAAAAAGGGATAGCCAGAGAGAAACAGGTAGCCTAAATGACAAGAAGGCTTTTAAATCATTATTTATTAAAATTTGAAAAGTGAATTATCTTTTCATGAGAAGAAACTTTGAACCTTCTTTGGTGGCTTGAACTCAATTTGTTATTCATCCCCTTCTCTCAGGATAATCTCTTTAGGAATAAGTTGTCAAGGGAGAGAGAGTTGTGTGGTATGATTGAGAATGAGATGTCACAGTTTTCCAACAATGCTCCATGCTTACCTTCTTTTTTGATGCAGTCTCTAAAGAAAACTCACCCTGGTCATGTGACTGACAGGGTGTGAGACTACTGGATGCTACAGAACTATTCTCCAATCTAGAATTTTCCCAGATGGCTAGTTTTTGGACAGTGTCTCTTTCCCTATTCCTTGGCCCCATTTTTCTTCATTGAATAATCTGTAATCTTTTTTCTTGCCCAGGATGAATTCTGAAACCATTATCCTGGTATTTTAATCTTTTTTTTTTTCTATTACTATATAGTTTCCCATAGTACCTTACCATGCTGTTCAACTTACCTGTTTAACTTACTGTCCAGGTTGCTATTCCTTAATTATTCCTAATATGTTTATATCCAGGCTCCTACTGAGTGACCTCTGACCCCTCTTCTGTCTGAATTCTACCAGTTCTTGGGGATCTAGCTAGACTTAACGTATTTGTTATAAAGCCTTTCCACAATCACCCAGGCCACATTAAACCTTTCTTTTTCCCTATTACCATATATTTGACATATGAAATATAAAGTAGTAACTAATCATATTTTTTATTTTTATATAAAGCATATTTTTAAATCTAACTTAAACGCAATAATTTTCAAGAAACACTTGTTAAAGTTTTCATGTTTAACTTCCAGATTTGGTTCTCTTTCTGACTAGTTTTTAAATTGACTTTCCCAGCCCCCACCATTATATCACCAACACTCCTTCCAAGCTTCTAAACATCTGTCAGTGGTCCATCATTACTCATTTTTCTAATTGCTTGATTTGTGTTTTATCTTGCCAAATTTTAAATAAAGTCCTTAAGAGCAAAAATTGTGTCTTTTATCTCTTTACATCAGTATTTCACAGTAAAGACAATATCTAACTTATGATGGTTCCACTTCTAATTTTTCAACTCTATGATTGTGTGAAAGTGTACCCATTCAACCTTTTTTTTTTCACCTTCAGTGTAGTGGTTAATAAATTACAAAAGATATTCAACACCTTATTATAAGATAGACTTTTTGTTGGGTAATTTGTGTCTGACTGCATGCTAATATAAGTGTTCTCAGTCTGTTGAATGTAGATAGACTTGTCTAAGTTATGATGTTGTATAAGAAAGGTGTATTAAATGCATTTTTGACTTAACAATTTTCAGTTTACAGTGGGATAATCAGGATATATATCATCATAGGTCAAAGAGCATTTGTGCTTTTAAATTCATGGTAGTTGCTCAATAAATATTTTGATTTAAAAAGTCAGTATATTCTCTGAATTTTTAATTTTTTGGTACTTATAAATGTTTATTTGATGAATGAATAGAAAGATAGATGACTCCTATCAAGTCAGCTTGAAGAGACATTTATTGCAACTGCTTATGCACATATCAATGGTTTGCTGATGTCTCACTCTAGCTGAAATCACCTAGACCAGGTGTGAAGGAACTCACACACAGCAATGGCTACCATAGTGGCTAATAATGCAGGCCATTGGAAGACCAGGAAAACAGTAAAGCTCATGTACTTCACCAGCTGAAATATTCAGAATGAAAGTCAACAGGCTCTGTCTTCAGGAGATTTCTTGACTTTCAAAGCATGATGCTTATACTACCTTATACACTACCAACAGCTCTGATGTGGGAAAGAAAGGAACCTGAACTAGAATTCTTTAGGGTTTCTCTGCTATTCTAAATTGTTCCTTTCATCTTGGGAAAGAGAAAACTGTACCTGAAGACCACAATAGGGATGAAATGTGCCTTCCTATATTGAAGTAGTAGTTTTAGTCTTTAGACAGAAATTTTATTTTTGTTTATGTACCAGGAGAAAAACTAAAGAAGCAGGAAACAGAAGCCACTTCCCTCACTAAACATATATAAAGGTCCATCTTTGAAAGTTTTGTTTTTCTGTTTCAAAAAGACTGAAAAAAATGTTGATTATTTGTACAGGTGGAAGTATTAGTATGCAAGAAGAATCAATGATAGGAAAAGGGAAGAAATTTCGACCTAAAACCCTAAGTGAAATTATGATACAAAATCAAATTGAGAAAACTAGAAAACTCATACAACAAGCAGAAAGAGCCCAACAAAAGATACAACAGCGGAAAAAAGAATGGGAGGAACTGTGAGTTTTTAACCTAAGCTCTTATCCTTTTAATATGTAAGCCCCAAAATATAGCTTAAAAGATCTTTATACTTATTGACATTGCCATTATTTAAATTAAGAAATGAAAAAAATAAAACTAGAGGAGATAGTAAAGACAGGTCAATTAGATCTTTTAAAGTAGTGATACTTCTTGTTGGAACTTCCATGATCCTTAGAGTTTCAGTCTCAGGGATTCCATTTTGCTAATATAGTGATTGATTTGAATATTTGTGATCTTTTATAGTTACATATGAATCATAGGAAAATTTTTTCTATTTCAGTAAAAAAAATGCCATCAAAGGAATTATATTGAATCTGTAAATCACTTTTGGTAATAAGGATTTTTAACTGTAGATCATTTTTGGTAACAAGGACATTTATTAAGTTTTCTGATTTGTTAACACAGGATATCTTTCCATTTGTATTTTTTTTATAGCTTCCCAGTAATTTTACATTTCCAACTACCTGTTCTGTGCCCAGCTACATGGTGTTTCACATTACCCATGTACCATGTAGATAAATATCCATCCAAAAACTTAAGGGAGCCTTGTATTGGTTTCTGAAGATATTCCTTTATATAACTCTGATATTCTTTTCCATGAGTTCTAATCCTTGGGTCTTTTGATCTCTGTCTCCTCAATTAGTGAGGTCAATAGGTTATATTTGGGTCAGTGGGATCCTGACCCTACTTCACAGTCTAGTAATTTCCTCCATGCAGAAAAAAAAAAAGTGATAGTATTACTTCACTTCTCCTCTCTAGGAATTGTAGTTTTATATTGTCTGTATTCAATGTCTCCTGCCTATGTTGAACATAGTTGTTCCATGTATTTATTTGTTCAATTCTCTAATTTTTTAGATTATGAATGTAATTGTGGGTCTGTTTTCTAACATAGCTAGAAGCAGAAGTACCTCTTTTTCTCTTCTCTCCTTCCCTCTATTTCTGTATCCTTTCCTTCATTACAAATAATAATTCTTCCTTTTATTTCAGATATACACAATGAATGATTGTCAATTGATACAAAAGGCAGTATAGATTTCCTTTGCTATTTTTTGTTTTTGTTTTCCTAAAGGCTTTCTCCTAAAGCAAATTGCTAACTGCAAACTGTACATTTTTGTGTTAACTGATACACTTCAATTTAAAGAATTGGAGTCTCCTAATTAAGGGTCTTCCAAGGGAATGTTACCTGTACCCATAGATGTCTTAAAACTTCTCTGAGAGTTTGGTTCCTATAGAGAGCAATTATTCCATTTTTGTAGTGGTATAAATGTTGCTTGTATGTGGGAAAGTTGGGAGGGCCCAGCTGGTTCAGGAACCCCTTTTCAAATCTTTAATTGATTTTGCTAAATATATCTACCATTCCATTCTATTCTTCACACCTGCTTTCTTTGTTCTTGGAGTCTCTTAGGTACTCTACAAAGAAAATCATATTCAATTATTTTATAGCCTTCTCCTGCAGGTATTCTGAGCTATATTTTGCTCTGGTCTGATTTATTCACTAATACAATTTCATCTTCTTTCTGTCTTACAGAAATTTATCAATATTACTGATTTGTCCATTTTTTTCTAAATCCCATTCTCAGCTTTCATAATGATTCACTACTTTTTATACTGTCATTTCCACGGGATTTGAGGAGAGAAGAAGAGGCAAATATATATGCTCATGTTATCATCTTGAATTAGATGACTTTTGTTGAAATTTTTGTGACAATCATTTGTGTAATAAAAAAATTTCATTGACTTTTTTGGTGATTTTTAAAAACTACCCAATTTCCAAAGCTTAATTTATATTAAGAGAATATATAGCAATTTTAAGTGTGAATTACTTAGACGTGAACCAAAGCCTGATGGTGATTTGTATTATTTCAATACACTGTAGTGATTGGTTTTTATTTATTTAATTGTGTATTTTTTTTTCTTGGAGTCCTTAAAAAATAGTCATTAGTTTAAAAAAATACTTGGGACCTAAACACAAATGTGACAATAGAGGCTCAAATTTGTTCTTTTGCTTCATGATTGACTTTAAAAATGTACTTTGTTAAAAGTAGATAAATTAGAGTTTACTATTGTATTTGTGTCTGGGTTACCTTTTTTCCTAATAGATATAAGAGTAAACCTGATGATGACTATGAAGATCCCAAAGATGTTCAAGCCATTAAAGAAGCCCAAGTGTATATGGGAGATTTCAATCTGAAGACAGCTGCAGACTACAAGATACCTGAACACATGAGAATAAATGCTGCCAAAAAGGAAGAGGAATTGGGACAACTTGTTTCTATGGTACTTACCCACAGATAAAGCACTCTGTGTTTTTAATTGAATTCTGATAAAAGCCACCCATTTTTTCACCTGGTCCATAAGGAAATATAACCATAGAAATTTAAAACTAGAAAATACTTTCATGGATATCTAGAATGCCCTCTTTTCATAAATGAGTCCCAGAGAGGACAACAGATTTTGGCTATCATCATCATTGTCAGTTAATATGGCAGAACCAGCCTTCACATCAATTATATATCTCAATACCAGTTTCATGGGTGAAAGCACTTTACTACTTTGTAGACTTTGAACTTCCAACATTCAAACAAATCTTTATTGGATTTAGTTTTTGACTGCCATAGAACTACAAAGGACTTGGGGAAAAAGTCATTGTTCAGTCTTTCTCATTACATGACTTCCACCCTTTTATAGGCAACTCAAACTAACCAATGAATGTATTCCTTTTTTTGTCTGCATTCTTCTGAACCTCTTCTAATCATCCTTCATAGTTTACATCTGAAATGTCCCCTTAAAGCTCAAATGCTGAAGGCTTAATTTTTCAAATGGTGATACTACTGGGAAGTGAGGCTGGTCACTGGAGGGATGCCTTCAAAGGGTATATTTTATCTCTGTCCTTTACTTTTCTCTGCCACGAGGTGAGCAACTTTGCTCTATCACATTGTAATGCCAGATTCGTGGGACCCCAATAGACTTCCAGGAGCCGAATCCGACGAAATCACACAAGAGTCTTTATTGCAAGCTTGAGCCTGGACTCACAACCGTTTCTGACGCAGTGGTCCCAGGGAGTGAGTCCCGGTCCTTTGTTCAGTGAGATTTTATAGGTTTTTTGGGGATACTCTATGCATCACAGCATCACACAGCAAATCATTTCACACTGCAGGAAAATCAAACAACAACTCTTAACATTGATTAGCACATTTACTGGCGGGAACAAGTTGGGTAGGAGTGATTGGTTAGTACAAGAGGGGGATTTGTTTGAAATGATTGGTTTAATCCATGAGGGGTGTATGTGCTATACTACATGGTTTCCTAACATGTTATCAACCCCTGAGACTACTGGGGGGGGGGGTCTTCTGGCATCCCAGGTATTTTCCCTGTCTCATGCTGATTGGTGGTTGCTAGGGGATTGCTATGGGTCCTCACCTAGCCTGACTGAGTCAGGGACACCTGGCACAGCAGATCTCTCCTGTTGTTTGCAGACAAATAATTCAGCAGGGAGGGATTGTGCCTAGGCTTGCACTGTGGGTTTTTCCAAGGACAAGGGTCACGCCCCCTCCCTTTGGACAGGCCTTGAGGTAGAAGCTATTTTCAAAAATGGAGTCACAACAGTTTGTCAACATGCTCCCTGTCATGATGTTTTACCTCATCATAGGCTTAGAAACAATGGAGCCAGCCAACCAGCTGACCTTGTACTGAAACCTCTAAAACTGTAAGCAAAAATAAATATTTGGGGCTGGGGATGTGGCTCAAGCGGTAACGCGCTCGCCTGGCATGCGCGGGGCGCTGGGTTCGATCCTCAGCACCACATAAAATAAAATAAAGATGTTGTGTCCGCTGAAAACTGAAAAATAAATATTAAGAAGTTCTCTCTCTTTAAAATAAATAAATAAATAAATAAATAAATAAATAAATAAATAAATAAATAAATAAATATTTATCCTTTAAGTTGTTTTTAACAGGCATTTTGTCACAGCAGCATTTCTGATCCTTGTTTTTCTTACTAAAGTTTCCTCTTCCTGAAGTATTTATTCCCCACTCACTATTCAAACTGATAAGTGACTTTTCACATTTAGAGGTTTAGAAAGTGTCCAAGCTATCATTTATAGGAGAAATTGATACTTGGCTGCCTGATGTGATTGTGTAGTTTTCACAGATCAAAGCATCACATCAGAGAGAATATTGATAGTCATATCACATAAACAGTATCTTTGAATATTTTATAATTGTCTGACAAATGGGAATGAAGTATCCATCTGTTTAGAGTTGCTAACTAGCTAACTGCCTATATATGTGTATCTCGAATTATAGATTTCATGTGACCATAATTTATCAGTCATTCAGCCTAAAATTTCCTTCTCTCCTTCCCTTCCTCTCTTCTTCTTCCCCACCCTTTGTTTCCCTTCTTTCCTCTCACCTTCCATTTCCCTCTCTTCCTTCCTTCCTGGTGCTGGGGATCAAACCCAGGGCTTCAGGCATGCTACAGAAACACTCCACTACTGAGCTGCATGCACCCTCAGCCCATGCAACTTGAAATTTCATAGTCTTGCTAGAGGAGATGGGCAGATGTAGTGTTTTGAATGAATTTAAGTGCATTACATGGAAATCGACTTCAGTAAATAAATGGTAGTGTAAAATATTATAGAACATATTATTCTATTCTACAAGTCAGAAAACTTTCCATTTCTGGCACTAGCCATGTGAACTTTGCCAACTCATGTAAATTCCCTAACTTTCAATTATCTTATCTGCGAAAAGATATTAATGCCAATTAATACAATAAGGCATGTTCACCTCATAAGGTTAATGTAATGGTCAAAATCAATAAATGGTAATCATTGTTATGATCAAATTCAAAATCATTGAAAAGTATTGAGAATTTAAAAAATACTATATTATCCTCTTTTCCACTGGCCAGTGTTTAGGCTCATGTGTCATTTGTGAAACTAGAAAGAAAGAATTGGTATGTAAGGAATGTTTCTCAAAGAAGTGGGCTATGTAGCCACTAGAGTGGTTTGGGCTTTTTTCTTATATATGTAATCCTCAATCCTTCAGGTACTTTAAAGGTGGTTCCCCATTCACCCAAGTGCTAGCTTAATGCTTTAAAGGCTTATTATCAATTATGTAAAACATCTCCTCTATCTTGTTACAGTATTTTTGCTTCATAGTAAATGTAAAGATAAATTTTGAAATGCACGAAGAAGTGCCTTTTGATCTTTTTAATTGTATTTTATTTTATTTTTTGCAAAATAACTCTTAATCTAGTAGTAGCTTAATTGTATATGGGAGGAAGGATTGTATCTGCCCTTAGGCTGTGATAAGAGTATTTAGGAAACTCAGCCCAGAGAGAGAACTGGTAGTGAGGGAGGGAGCAATGGATGTGTACAGACCCTTTGCTGAAGGCAGAGGCACACTTTGGCTTAGATAAATGGAGAAGGAACCAAGGAAGAGAAGTTCCCTTGTTGTGATGTGATACTACTGAAATTCAGGATCATGACTTTGCTTACATGAGAAATAAGTAACAGTACCATGTGGCCAAAATACAGAATGAAACAGGTAAACTTTTTCTGGTCTCTAAGTGGGCCACTGAGGTAAGTCTAAGCTAAAGTGATTCAAGATCCAAAGCAGGGAAAGGCTCGGGTGCCCATTTTATCAGTCATCCAACCTGAATTTTTATAATGGATTAATTGGTTTTTACCTTCCCTGGTCAGGTATCCCCAGATGAGCACAGGATTCAGGAAGGACTTTCATGGAGAGGTGAAGGAGGACAGGGGAACCCAGCCCTACAAACCAACTAAAAGAAAACAGGGCTACCGCAGGTCACATTCAAACTGTCTTCCCATCTTACAGGGGCTAAATAGGAAAAGCCTAAAAACAAGAGAAAAGAGTAATTTAGTGCTAAACAGAGATGCTCAGATACATTTTTATCTTAAATTTCTACTAGGTCTACTAGTCAAAGGATAAGAGCAAATGCTGTTTCAAATTGTCATTTGTGAGAAGGTTGTTCTTTTCCTTTCTTCTATTTTTTTCAGGTCCATGGGAAAAAAATGCACATGAACAAGTGTATCCTCTCTCTCCGAGACCTTAAGGTAGCTGTTATTGAGGAAATACAGTGCCTGGTACAAGAACTGAAGAACATTCAGTCGACCCTCGACATATCCAAACACATTCCTATTCCCCAAGTCCCTCAGATACACCCAGAAGAAGTTCCAGAAAAGAGATTTCACTACGATGAGGAAACTCTCAAAAAGTTTAAACGACGGCACATGAAAATTCAGGAGAAAAAGCTCAGCCATGTAGAACATGGGTCTATTGGCTCAGGCAGAGGATTCCTCAAACTCTCTTCTGGAAAGGATGGAGATGTGACGACACGAGACTCGTTGTCTAGGTCATCCAGGGCATCGACCTTCAGCCTGGATCTTCCAAAGCCAGTTGAGTTTGAAAAAGCAGAGCCAACTGAGGTGGAGTTGGAGATCATGAAGAGGGACGAGATCAAACACTTGTACATGCAAGAGTACTTGACCAACAGGGTATGGGTTGAAACTGTCCCTACTTAGAGCTCAAATAAAGGAGAGCATTTGAAGAATTAGATTTAGTGTACTATCTATCTATTTTAAATTTCTCTACGTTAAACTTTCTCTATCTTGGCCCAGCTCACCTTTCTCTAATGGCTTTGGCTCCCTCCCTCTCCCTGGCCCTTCACAAATCTTTGTGCACTGCCCAGAACTTTTGTGCTGTGTAATTTTATTTATTTTTTTTTCTTTTTGGAAAACTGAATTAGAATGAAGGACAAACCTACCATGTTTCAGTTAGTTGCAATCTAAGTGAAGTATTGGTAAAGTACTGGACATAGAGAGCAGCTCTCAAATGATAGATTGAACATAATTAAAAATCTTCTGAGAAATGGGGCACCTGTGCTTTTCACACATCCTCTTTCTCTAACAAGTGATTTGCTCCAGCAGGTGGGAGTGTTTATGGTGATGACTCGATTAAAAATTGTTCTGGAGCTACAATGGCAAATTTTTTTTTTCTAGGAAAATCAGGACCAGTCTGGGGCCAGATGTGTAGGATATGTTCTAAATATGAAAGGAAAGGAAGCTTTCTTAGATAACTAGCTCCCTGCTCCCAGCTATATAGAAAGAGCCCTATTTCTTATTGTCTTTTCAGCTTCACCCTTTCCTGGTACATCTGTAGCTTCCCAATGTTATTCTTCTCCCATCATCTCTGCTTTATCCACCCTGTTTCTTGATGTCCCTACCCCCCCATTCTCCCTTTACCTCCATCTTTATATGTATGCTTTCCCCTTTGTTATTTTCTTCTACGTACAATGACTTCCTTCTAGAGTTGAACTATCATTCAAAGCACAACTTAGTTCCAAACCTTCTTGTCAGCTTCTGCCCACAAATGTGCTCTTTCCTAATTTCTAAACTCTAAGTGTGCTTTATGTTTCACACTGGTTTTTCTTACTGTTCCATGTGTGTTATAGTTCATTAGATTATACAATTCATGAGGGAAGGGCCACATGTACTTCCAATTCCCCTACATTGTCTAGGACAATGACAGATATAGAGTGATATTCAGTCATAAATTTGGGTTCTATTATAGCTAAATTATTAATGTAAGGAATATTTATTGGACATTCTCTGTGCAGAGACAGTTCTAGCAAAGTGTAGGGATACAATATTCAAGAAAGATACCTTCTGTATCCTTACAAAACTTTCAGGCACTTGGATTGGAGAGAAATATATATATAATCTTCTTTACAAACTTGGAGACCTGTGTAGTTTAGTTTCAGAATGGCCTTGCAATGAAGAAAATGTAGTCCTGTCTCCAAAGAAATGTAGTAAAGATTTGTGTTTGTTGAACAAGTGTTAAAGAGGAGCCCAAACACACAATTTGTTTGCTTTTTTTAGCTCTCTAAAATTCTCTAGTAATTTCTCTGCTCCAAATCCAGAGATCTCTTCCTCTTCCTCAGCCCCTAGTCTGGGACCTCATATATGACAGGTGTTTGTCAGTTGGGGCTCCCTATCATGTATATGTGCAACCTAATGAAAAACAGAATTCTTTGCCTCTTCCTGTTTTACTGGTTTCCTCAGGAGAAGCAATCCTGGGGCTTTCTCTTGATCTCTTAATGTACTTTGAGATGAGGGGAAGAAAGCTATGCCAAAATCAGAGCAAGACTGAGAACTTACAGTCACCTGGACCACAATGGAATAAGGTCCCTATCAGGACTTGGGATACTTGAGTTCTTCTCCCATCTCTGAAATATAGTAACTTTGATCTCAGGAAAGTCACCTTTGGTCTCATTTGTAAAATAAGAAGATTAAATTGTTTATTATGGCTCTGTGAATCTAGTACCTATTTAAAAATATTTACCATTGTATGTAGAGTAAAAGTTTTTCAAAATAGGAAGTTGGGGAAATATTTATGTTTCCTATAAGAAATGCAATTCAGTGATGTTGTAGGGGAATAAAGAGGAGAAAAATATAGATACCTTATAAAGAGCTCATTTTCCACATAATGTAACAAGAAGAGGATTGTTGATCCACAGCTTAATCAATGTGAAGAAATAGCTTTATGCAAATTTAATGCCATTAATGAACTAATTTATATGCCCATACATATAAAAGGAGCCTAATGAAAAAAAATACTTTTAGATAAATCAGAGCTACTCAAAGTGTAAACAAATACATCTCCTCATTCCTTTTAATTTCTAATATATCTTCACATCTTTTTCTACCTCAGATCAAAGAACTGATTGTCACTTTTGATGCAGAACTTCGTCTCCTGAGACATCAGAAACTGAAATTAGACACTCAGATGAAATTATCTGATCTACACCATGTCACATTGTTTCAAGAAATTCTTCTTCTCAAGAATTTTGAAAAACAGGAGAACATACTTCAAGAACGAGTTAATGCATGTGACAAAGAGGAACAGGATATGCAGGTGAGAGCTGCAAGAACCCTGGCTGGCTGCTGTGTTAGTTATGGAGGAAGCTTGGTTCCTTCTTTTCCTTTCATTTTCTTCTTAAATTTCCCTTCTTGTTCTAGCCCTCATCTCTTTCTGGTCTTCTCTCCCCTCCTCCCTCCTCCTTTTTTCCTGTCTTTATTATTTGGGTGAGAAATAATTCAGTATTTTTAGTGAATTTGATCCAATATTTTATAAGATAGGCGAATGAAATTTTTTAAAATGAGCCTTTTCTTTTAGTTCATATATGGATTTTAAATGTCTGTATTTTTGTAACCAGCTACTAAAAGGAAATTGGTTTTCGATTATGGAATCCTTATGAACATAAGTGGAAAAGAACTTAGTGAATTTCTTAAGTATGATAACTAATTTCAGTGTGGTGTACAATTGAATGCCATAGTTTATTTCTGACGTGTTCAATTCAAAGAAGTAAATTATACAGTTATTAAATGGATATTATATACTGAATAGTAAGATCAGTTTTGAGGAATATCAGTTTCACAAATGTGTCTTGTTTTAATTATCATATGTCATTACAGAAAAGTCTTTATTTTTGAGACTTGCAAAAATATTAACTGACCTCAAGATATCAGTACAAATTCCAATTCACTTAATTTAGAAATTTTTTTGAGAAAGCTAAACATTAGAAAACTGATCTCTCTGATTCTTAATGCAAATTATTTTTACAAAAGAAGTTATAAAATTTTAACCAAATAAATGGATGGCTCTGCAAATATCAGAAAGTGAACCTCTATGAAGCACATTGCCTTCTAAACTTGGCTTATTAGAAACATTTCATTTATCATTTTTCTCTTCCTTTTGTTCATTTAGTGGAAAATAAATGAGCTTCTTAAAGAGATGGAAGAGAGAAAAAATGAAATCAACAAGCTCCAAGAACAAGAAAAGTCACTCTATTCTGGTTTCCAGACAGCCCTTGGAGAAAACAATAAGTTTGCAAACTTCCTCATGAAGGTCCTAAAGAAGAAAATTAAGCGTGTAAAGAAAAAGGAGGTTGAAGGAGATGCTGGTTTGTATTCCTTTGTCACATATTGATCCATTTTCTCTCCTTAACATGAAATAGAGAAGTAACTAAGGTTTTTATTAGATGCCACTATGAAGAGGCTCTGTGGAGGGTTAAAGAGGAGGGGATACAAACCTTTGGGGCATCTGGAGTTAATCGTGTGTGTGTGTGTGTGTGTGTGTGTGTGTGTGTGTGTGTGTGTGTATGTGTGTGTGTGTATGTATGTGTGTGTGTTATGAGCTAACATAGGGTAGTTAATTTAATAAGCACATCTTTTCATATGTTTACCTTCTATCTGTGTATCCTTGGTGTAATTAATGTATCTTCACGTCTTTTGTCCATGTTTGAATAGAATTATTTGCTTTTTTACAATTGAGGTTTTAAAAAATATTTCTTAGTTGTCAATGGACCTTTATTTTATTGACCTTTATTTTATTTATATGTGGTGCTAAGAATCAAACCCAGTGCCTCATACATGCCAGGCAAGTGCTCTACCACTGAGCCACTACTCCAGCCCCTACAACTTTGAGTTTTTTAAGAGTTCTTTGTATCTTTTTTGTTTGTTTGTGGTGCTAGGGATTGAACCCAGGGCCTTGTGCATGCAAAGCAAGCACTCTACCAACTGAGCTATATCCCCAGCCCAGTTCTTTGTATCTTTTAGATGCTAGTCCTAAGTCTGACATGTGGTGCACAAATTTTTTTTTTCTGATTTTTGTTGTGATGAGTGACTGTCAATTGAAACCTAGTACCATATTATGAGACTGTATCTTTTTTAAATCTTTGTTTTACGTGGTTCTCCAACAATGCTCTGACAAAGAAGGGGTAAGAAGTACACATTCCCATTCAGCCTTCATTGTCACCTAATGGAAAGGGATCTTTTTGCTGACATGCATGAATTCTAGCTGCACATGTAGTCTCTGCTGACAACATGGTGTGGATGGCCTTGGTATGTCTGGGGAACAGTGAAAGTCCTGACTCTCTTCTAGGGATCTCCTGAAAATTCCCTGAGGTGAGAAGAACACTTGCCACTGCTATAGGTTGTAGAAATCCAAGAGACCCATGCATTCGTTTGTTTGTTTGTTTTGGTGCAGGGGATACCAGGGATTGAGCTCAGGAGCACTTGACCCCTGAGTCACATCCCCAGCCCTATTTTATATTTTATTTAGAGACAGGGTCTCACTGAGCTGCTTAGCACCTTGCTTTTGCTGAGGCTGGCTTTAAACTCATGATCCTCCTGCCTCAGCCTCCCGAGCTGCTGGGATTATAGATGTGCACCCCTGTGTCCAGCTCCCATGTGTTTTTTACAGACATTTTGGTGGTAGTGGTAAAGCTGGTTACTAGCCAGCAGGGATATATGTCCTGGTTCCCTACTTGACGTTCCCTGACATCATCCTGGTGGGAGTGTTGAGGTGCCTTATTATAGCCCTGTGAGAGTGGATATAGATTCCTCACTTGGCCTTTGCTGATGTGGGTGGAGTGGAGACCATAGATTTTCTGTAGTGTTTGATTTAAGTAAATAGATAATATGTAAAATTTTTATTATTTTACTAGGTTATCCCTTTCCTGATTGTTTGGCTAGAGATAGTAAGTTTTTGTTGAATCTTTATTTATCTGAACCTGTTGAGGGCCAACTTATTCATCTCCAAGTCTGAAATATATGAGGCAAAAAATAAGACCCAAGGAACTCTCTACAGCATTGTTTTTCAGGTTCTGAGATGCATTACTAGTTTGCTTTATTTTGCCCACATTTCAGAGTCTTCTCATTTTGTTTTACACATAATATTTAGCTATATTTTGGAGGGAAAATAAGGAAAAGTGGGTATGCCTCCTTTTCAGGAAGCAGATATCTATGTAAAGAATTCTAAGAAATTTTAAACTTTTCTGGCTCATTTTATATAGTTGCACAGATTACTTTAAATGACTTTAAGAGTAATACTAAATTTTTAAGAATTGAGAACATGTGAGGTCCTTCTCTTATTTTTAATTTGAAGTTCCATAAAACAGGAATTGAAAGTTAGTGATGTACCCAAGGTGTTTTAAAAGAAATGGGGCAAGGTGGAGCAAAGAAGTCTACAACTCTTTGTCCAAAACCCTTGGGGGTGGATGTGTTTTAGTATTCAGACATTTTAATATTTTATAAAGATAATGTACATGATATTATAATGAAAAATTATTCATGATACTAGTTAAAGAACAAAAAAGGCAGACTTGACTTGGGGGACTACTACAATGGGGTTTTGTAGGAAAGAGAGACCAAGCTCCACTTTGAATACCACAAGATTTGTAACAGAGGAGTAGAAAATAAGTAGCATCATTCTTTGCTCAGCTGTCCTAACAGAATTTTTGCTGAAGGCAGGCCAGAGTGACATGATATCAAGGGTGTGAGCATGAGGAATTTGATCAGATATCAAGGGTTCAGGAGGTTTGCCAAACAGACTCAGCAGGATTCTTCCTACCACTAAACTAAATGGGTTAAGGTTAGAAATTAAGGTTAGTTTGAGAAAGAGGACTCAGAGAAGCCTGACTCAAGTTTGGTGAAAAGAGAAAGAGTCTATGAACAGAACAATCTCAGTAGGATCTGGTTCTAGAGTCAAATGCTTAATACCTCTGCAACAAAACATGAATATTCACACTACGTGTAAAGCAGAAAAGGGGCCACAAGGCCAGGAACTGCAGAACAAGAATAAGGCACCAAAAGGAATTTTATTGCGGGGGGGGGGGGGCGGGGGGATGCTCCTGGGCAAGGTTCACCTTCTGAAAAAGGGTGAGGGCCAGGGGGGTCGCTAGAGGTAGGAGGGCCTAGGCCAACTAAATTGTTACTACCATTAGCAGGTTGACCAAGTGGAGTTTAGGGGCCAGATCTCTTCAGCCAGGTGAAAAGACCCTGCTATGGGATGGGGAGGGGGAAAGGGAAGGGAAAGGGAAGAGAAAGCTGCCAGCCTGACACTAAGTAGATTCAATGAAAGCTGATGTTTACTTCAGTTCAGGTAAGTACGCAAGTTTCTTCTGTTTGCCGCAGTCTGGCTTGGCACAAATCAGGAGCCACTTGTCAAAAGAAACTAACTTTATTTTTAGAACTACAAACGCCAAACAAAACAGCTCCTCAGGGAAAAACCCTCAGAGCCCAACTGCCACCACCGGCTTCCACAAGCCTCTCACCCCCACACCAGTCTCTCAACCTCCCACAATCCTCCTGCTCTTGAGGCCGATTGGCTGGGTTGCGTGGGCAGAGCCAAAGAAGTCCCCCAATGAGCAGCTCCGTGGAGGAGCCAATCAGCTAGATGTTGCTGGGGCCGCTGTGAGCCAATCATCAGCTGGCAGTCTGAAGGGCAGGGAAACAGCCCAATGAACATCACCGCAGAGGAGCCAATCAGCTAGATGTTGCTGGGGCCACTGTGAGCCAATCATCAGCTGGCAGCTGGAAGTTTGCTGGCAGCTGGATCATCAGCCGGCAGCTGGAAGTTTGCTGGGGCCCCTTTGGCTGTGGCTCTCAACATCTCCCCCTCTCTGTTTAAACAACAAGCATGTGGCTTAGGGACCATGCCTGCCTTAGGTTGTCCAATACTACATATGGTCCTTACCTGTCTTCGGATGAGCTGACCTCAGGGCGTCAGCCTCCTGTCTTAGGTTGGTACCATTGTAATTGGATCTTACCCGTCATTGACTACCGGTCCAGTATACAGCCACACCTGTGGAGAGGTCTTTGTACCAGTAGGGGGGTGAGGTTCTTTGCCTCACCTCTGTTGGCCCCCAAATTTTAGCTGAATGATCATGACAAGCAGAAAGGAGGAAGATACACCAAGCCAATTGACGGCTCTTGTCGTCAAGAATACGAGCAAAAATACCCCAACACTACCAAAAGTTGATGTATTAACAGATAGTTCACAATCCATACAAGTGAGTTCACAATGCATACAAGTGACACATAGTCTAGGCAAGTTCTGCAAGCAGTTCAGTGATGGCTATTGCAGAAGCTGTAGATTAGTTTTATCTTTGTCTTCACTGGCACTAGGATGAAGCTAGGAATTCTGGCAATAATGGCTAAAGAAAAAATTATGTAACATTCCAGAAGGCACTAAAAGAAAACAATTTTCTTAACAATTTACATTGTCTTCACCGGCACTGTGATGAAGATAGGAATTCTGGCAATAATGGCTAAAGAAAAAATTGTGTAACATTCCAGAAGGCACTAAAAGAAAACAATTTTCTTAACAATTTACATTATCTTGAAGAGAATTATTAAATATAATGAAAAGGAAAGGTGAAAGTAAACAAACAGATCTGTTAACCTCCTTTTTTGTTACATATTAAAACAATTCTTAACAGTTTTAAATTTACCCAATTTAAATTAAACCATTTAAATCACGTGAAATAAAAAAAAAATATTTGGGTCCATTTTTTCATGAGCGCTCATCATATATGATATATGGACATACGTACATTCAAACATATAACACAAAACACAAGTGTGCACACATAATATAATACATACAACACATAACATAATAATAAAGGCCTTATAACTTTTTACAGGTAAAATCTCTATTGCAATGTTTAAAAACTCTATATAGTAAAAAAAAAAAATAGAACTGATCAGCAAAACATTAACCTAGGTCAGTATGAGCTCAAAAAAAAAAAACAAAATAGAACTTCATGATATGGGAAAGGGCAATAATAAAATAGATATTGAAAAAAGCATCCTGGTTCTGTCGCAGATGTAAGGATAGCCAAATTGGAGTTTTGGATATCAGCTGTTATGGATTTGAGCTAAATCATCTTCTTTTTGGTCTGTAGAAATCGCTTTAGTTAATCTCTCTGGAATCCAAATCAGCTGCTGTTCTCCCTGTGGAAACACACAAACAGACCCCCGACTCCAGACAATCACTGGGTCAGAACCTTGGTTAATCTCTCTGGAATCCAAATCGGCTGTTGTTCTTCCTGTGGAAACACACAAACAGACCCCCGACTCCAGACAATTACTGGGTCAGGACCTTTCCATTGTCCTGTTAGAATATCTTTCCAAAGTACCTTGGGCTTATGTACATTTTTTGGACACATATGCCTTTCTGCAGCACTAAGTCCTGATGAATCCAAATTTAAAAAGTTTAGAGTAAAAAGAGTTATTTTAAGTTTATCTTTGGGGAATATATACCCCTTCCCAATTCCGTCTTTTTGCTTTAATAAGTACATTTTAATAGTTTGATGAGCTCTTTCAACTATGCCTTGTCCCTGTGGATTGTATGGGATTCCTGTTATATGAGTAATGCCAAATGATGAGCAAAATTGTTTAAAAGAAGTAGACGTATAACCAGGGGCATTATCTGTTTTTAACTGTTTTGGAATGCCCACAGTGGCAAAATTTTGTAAGCAATGAGCTATAACATCTTTAGTTTTTTCTCCAGCATGAAGTGAGCCCATCAAAAATCCAGAAGAAGTATCAACTGTAACATGCAAATATTTTAATTTTCCAAATTCTGGCAAGTGTGTGACGTCCATCTGCCAAATATGGTTAGGTATCAATCCTCTAGGATTGACTCCAAGATTAACTTGTGGTAAAAAGGTCACACAATTTTGACATTGTTTTATTATTTGTCTAGCTTGTTCCTTAGTTATTTTAAAATGCTTTTGTAAAGTATTAGCATTGACATGGAATCTTTTATGAAAATTTATAGCTTCTTCTAGTGTAGAGAAAATATGTATGTCATGTGTAGTTTTATCTGCTAAATCATTGCCCAAACTAAGGGCTCCAAGCAATCCTGTATGTGCCCTGATATGTCCTATAAAGAATGGATCTTTTCTGTCCCAGATTAAACTTTGTATAGTGGAAAATAAAGAGAAAACAGTAGAAGAAGGGGAAATCCTACCAGCATCTTCAAGGGATATTATAGCATTAACTATATACTGACTATCAGAAAATAAATTAAATACTGAATCTTTAAACATCACAAAAGTTTGTAATATGGCATTAAGCTCTACCTTTTGAGCTGATTGTTTGGGTACTAAAAATGTAAAAGTTTGATCAGGTGTAACTATTGCTGCTGTACCATTATTTGACCCATCAGTGAATATATTTGGAGCATTCATGATAGGTGTTTTTCTTGTCATTTTTGGAAAAATTACAGGATGCAATGACCAAAAAGACAATAAAGGATTAGATGGTAAGTGGTTATCAAATGAAACATTAGATTTGCACATGATTATTGCCCAAGTATTTAACTCATTAGCTAATTCATCAATTTGATTCATAGTATATGGAGTAATAATTTTATTGGGAGAAATTCCAAACACTCCCTTTGCTGCTTTTATTCCTTTGAGTATTAATTGTCCTACAGCCTCAGGATACCTAGTAAGAATAGTGTTAGGAGAATAAGATAAATGTATCCATAATAATGGACCTTCTTGCCAAAATACTCCTGTAGGAATATATTTTGTTGGTAGTACAATAAATAATAAAGGCAAACTTATATCAATTCTATCCAAATGCATATTTTCCATATATGTTTCAATGATTTTTAATGCCTTTCTTGCTTCAGGTGTTAACATTCGGGGTGAATTTGGATCTGATGGACCTTTTAGGATATCAAATAAAGGTCCCAATTCTCCTGTTGGAATACCTAGATAAGGCCTTATCCAATTTATGTCTCCTAATAACTTTTGAAAGTCATTAAGTGATTTGAGTTGATCTACTCGTATTTGAATTTTTGGTGGATGGACCATGGTTGAGGATAATAGAACTCCTAAATAATTAATTGGAAAATTTAATTGTACTTTATCTATTGCTATCTCTAGATTATAATTTTTTAATGAGTTTGTAAGTGTGGCATAACATTCTAGCAACGTGTTTTTAGCTTTGTGTGCTAATAATACATCATCCATATAATGAAATATTTGTAGTTCAGGATTTTGATTTCTAAGTGGCTGGATTACTTTGTTAACATAAATTTGACACATAGTTGGGCTGTTAGCCATCCCTTGAGGGAGTACTTTCCATTCATATCTCTGATCAGGACCTTCATGATTTAGTGCAGGGATAGTAAATGCAAAACGTGGACTATCTTCAGGATGAATTGGAATTGAAAAAAAAACAATCTTTAATATCTATAACTAAAACATACCAAGTTTTTGGCAAAGCAGACAATTGAGGAATCCCCGATTGAGCAGGTCCCATAATGACCATTTCATTATTAATGGCTCTTAAATCTTGCAATAATCTCCATTTACCAGATTTCTTTTTGATGACAAAAATGGGAGTATTATGGGGAGATACGGAAGGTTGTACATGTCCTTCTGCTAATTGTTGTTTGACCAGATCATGGGCTACTTGTATCTTTTCTTTAGTCAAGGGCCACTGAGGAACCCATACTGGTCTTTCTGATTTCCATGTAATTTTTATTGTCTCAGTGGCCCTTTGTGAAAATCCAACCCATATCTGTCTGTTCCTTGATCTATTTGTATTGGTGCTGCTATACCTTGTTCTTGTTTTTCTAATCTTTTTCCTTTCCTAAAACCTTGTCTAGCCATAATAGTGGGTGCATTTTGATTGATATTATTTGTTAATGTCAAACCTAATTGATCTAGGACATCTCGTCCCCATAAATTTACGGGAAGATAATCCAATACATATGGCTGTATAGTTCCTTCACATCCTTCAGGATCCTTCCAATCTAATACCATTGCACTTCTATCGGGATTAGTTGCCACTCCTAGGCCTCGAAGCGTTTGAGTGGCTTGGTGTAATGGCCAATGTTTTGGCCATTCTTGACGAGAGATAATGCTAAGGTCTGCACCTGTATCCAGTAGCCCATTAAATTCATGTCCTTGAATATTTAGTTTTAGCATGGGGCGAGAATCTAAATTTAAAGAAAGCATAGCCCAATCTACACCTGTGGAGCCTAATCCCTTGGAACCTCTTTCTACAGCATGACTGGAAATTTTATCATGTAGGCTTGGTATTATTAGTAACAGTGCTATTCTATCTCCTGGTGAAATTATTGATATACCCTTTGGAGAACTGGCTATAATTTTTATTTCACCTTCATAATTGGGATCAATTACCCCAGGACTTATCATAAGTCCTTTTAGAGTAGAAGAGCTGCGTCCCAATAGCAAGCCTACTGTTCCTTTGGGAAGAGGTCCTTTTACCCCTGTGGGAATGATTTGAACTCCCATCTCTGGAGTTAGTACTGATTTGGCGGAGGCGCAGATGTCCAACCCTGCGCTCCCTCTGGTTTGTCTGATGAGGGATCTGATGTCCTGGGCACTGCCCTGATGGGGTTGCTGGGGTTGCTGGGTTCCTCTAGTGCTCCATATATTTGTGGTTTGGGGCCCCGGAGCATTGGGGCCCCCTGTCCATTTTTTGGCAACGGAGCCCGATGCCTTTGTCCATGATATTGTGGATAAACACCTTGTCCTTGTTCGTTTTTTGATAATGGAGTACCCTCTATGGTGGTTTGAGAATGGTATTCATTAGCCCAATATAATGGAGTACCCTCTATGGTGGTTTGAGAACGGCATTCATTAGCCCAATATAAGGGAAAGGGAAGAGAAAGCTGCCAGCCTGACACTAAGTAGATTCAATGAAAGCTGATGTTTACTTCAGTTCAGGTAAGTACGCAAGTTTCTTCTGTTTTTAGAGCTTTTGGTGGTTTTAGGAATTGTAGGCCTGTTTCACCAAGTGTGTGTATGTTAGGTGGTTACCACACAGGCAGCTTAGCAAGTGGACCCTGACACCATCTGTATTTATGTGTTAATAATAACTATAACCTTCTGCAAGCATTTGAGTTTGTGATCCCTATGTCCTTAACCATTTTAACTCTTCTAAAAACATTGAGTCATTTCCTACTCTGTGTCTTCATTACTTTTCCAGTGACTGACTCATTGAAAAATATTTTGAAAATCTAGAATTTTGTTTATCATAGGAACTTCTCTGCTAACCAAGTCCTCCTCTTCCCTCAGATGAAGATGAGGAGAGTGAAGAATCAAGTGAAGATGAATCCAGCTTGGAGAGCGACGAGGAGGAGTCTGGATCCGAAGATGAGGTTTTTGATGATTCTATCTGCCCAACAAGTAAGTAGGATAAAAGCCAGTGTTCTCTGAAGTGTGAACATGGATAGACAGGACTGAGAGGATCGCTATTTTTTTTGATTTCTCAATTCTGTTAATAAAATTTAAGAAAAGGGTGGTTTAAAATGTATGAAGTAGAATCTAATGAAACTTTGGGGGGGGGGCTCTCTGAATAATTGATTATCTGTTCCTTTAGGCAGCCTTTTATAAATAGCAAATTAAATAATCTGAAACTGATGGTTATAGAATCAGTTACTATGAATTATATAATAAATTTGATTTTCTAGAGAAACACTTGATAGTAACTTCTATAGATTTTTTTTTACAATATTTTCCTTTTTTTGGAAAAAATCCATTCAAATTTTTCTATTTCAAATCTGTTTTGTAAGAATAGTTTGTTTGTTTCTAAAGTGTGGTGATATTTTATTTAACAGCCTCATTACAAAAGTAGCAGAGTGAGCATGGAAGCAGGATTTAGGAAGAAGCCCCAGCAGGCTGCATGTGAATGGGTCACCTCTCCCACAGGCTTCCCAGGGCAGCCAGTCTGTAACAGGGACTTCTGTGTTTAAGGAGATAGGCAGTGTGTAGGGAGGCTGTGCCCAAGACTCATGGCCTGAGGGCTTGGCTAACACTACAGACCCTGGATCATCCCTGCCTTTTTTTTTTTTTTTTTTGTACTGGGAATTAAACCCAGGGGTGCTTTAACACTGAGCTACATCCCCAGCCTTTTTATTTTGTATTTTGACACTAAGTTGCTGAGGCTCTTCACCAACTTGGGATCTTCATGGTTCAACCTCTAAAAAATTGGGATTACAGACCTGCATTAATGCGTCTGGCATTTTTTGGGGGGGAAGTAGGGGGTACTGGGGACTGAACCCCCTGGGCACTTTATCACTGAGCTGAGCTACATCTCTAGTCCTTTTTGAAAAAAGTTATTATTATTAATATGTTAACTTGGGTCTTGTTAAGTTACTGTGGATCTCACTAAATTGCTGAAGCTGGCCTTGAACTTGTGATTCTCCTGCCCTAGTTGCCCAAGGGGTTGCTGGGATTACAGGTGTGCACCACCATTCTAAGATCCCCTCCAATTTTAAACAGCAATCTAAGGTTGTCTTCCCAATATCAGCCACCATCCCTGCCACACAGTTGAATTCCCCTCAATAGGACACACTTCCACCTAGCCAGCCAGGAAGGCAGCAGCTAAACATTGTGATGGGTGACCCTGAAAGTGTTTAGAACAACTTTTCCCAACTGTCCTGGGGGCCTGAACCCTGGCTTTGCCATGTTCCCAAGGAGGCCGCAGCGACTCTTGGGTCCTAGAGTACCCAAGTAGGAGCCAAGGTTGAGAGAAGAAGGCTGTGGCGAGCATCCAAAGGGGAGCCCTGGACTTTGTTCCTGATAAACCAGGGGCCTAGGACGGGCTGCCCGGAGGCTCAAGTTTGCTCTGTTGGGAAGGCCACCAGTAGGCAGGGATTGACCCGTATCTCTGGGGAAGCCAGCAGAGGGCCTAAGAGGCCATCCATGGAGTTTGTGTTGAGGTCCAGTCTCCAGTAAGCTTCTCACAGAGGCAATTCATTAGCTTTGCAAAGACTCAAGCTTTTCCACCACCAGAAACCTCAGGGAAGAACAGGAGCAGGCAAAGAGGAAAGCCAGGGAGGAGGTAAAGGAATCTAGAAGCAGAGTTAAGAAAACATGACTACCACCCGACTTGCCTTCCCTTCATCTGTCTGCATTCGCCCTTCTACCAAGAAGGCCTGGCTGGGAGAGGGGCTATGGGGGCCTCTGTGGAAGGGTACTTGGTACTGGCTTCCTGGAAATGATTGGACATTTATATTTACTGTTTCCATAGTGAAACAAATTTGGGACAGCTAAATCAATCTTCTTATAGTCAAGATGAATGGCTCTGCAGAGTAAATAATTTTCTTTGGTTTATAATTTGACTTTCTAGATATTTAAAATAAAGTTTTAATAAAATGTCAAAAGTTTAATTTCAAACAAATTCTAAATCTTGTTTCACTTTTGAAAACCAGAGTCTTATTAAGATCATATTTATAATAGAGGAGAGCACAGAAAGGCAACCATTTTCCAGCAGGATTAGAGCTTGAACAATATCATGCGGCCAGCGTAGTGGTGGAGCTAGGGCCAGAACCGTGGTTCCCAAATACCATTTATTGTTATTTTTTACATTCCTGATCTATTACTTGGTGGATCTATGTGGCCCTTGGTGTGATGGTGGAATTAGTACAGAGATAATGCACTTGAAACCCATTTAGTCACATTGTAGTTATATCAGCTAACACTTAGGGTCTTCGTGTACAGGATAAGGAAATAGTTCCCGCCTTGCAGGGTCCAGCCTGGAGTGAGACAGTGTGCATAAAGGGCCAAACATAAAGTCTGGTTCAGAGTGCTGTTCAGAGTATCAGTGCTAGGGTCATTATTACTGTCTTAATTATTAATACTATTGGTCATTTTCTCCAGGGACAGTGGAACCATAAGTGTAGAGGAAATGTGTTACCATGGATCTACACACAGATTTTAATTACGAAGTCCCAAAGTTCACATTTCTAGTACTACTACATTCCCTAACAAATTAGGCTATATTTTTATTTTATCTTTCTTTTCAGATTGTGATAAGGGTCTTTTTGAACTTGCCATTCAACTTCGAGAAAAAAGATTGGACATTGAGGAGGCCTTAGTTGAAGAAAAGAAAACTGTTGATAATCTCAAAAAGGAATATGATACATTGTCCAAAAAAGTACGGTGGTCTGCCTTTTTATTTGTTGTCTCCCAACTATGATATTGCAACTTCATAGCAGTGGCATTGTTAAGAATTCTCAGAGAGAAACATTTCAAATGTTATGATCAGGTTTTTTTTCTTCTTAAGGAAGTGTGTTGGGGGGTGTCATTTTTTTTTTTTTAATGATTGGACTTTACCTTAATCATTAGTCTCCAATTATTTTTTTCTTTATTGGTACCAGGGATTAAATTTAGGGGCACTTTATCACTGAGCCACATCTCCAGCCCTATTTTGTATTTTATTTATAGACAGACTCTCACTGAGTTGCTAAGCACCTCACTTTTGCTGAGGCTGCCTTTGAACTTGTGATCTTCCTGCCTCCTGAGCCTCTGGGATTAAATGCACCCCTACACTCAGCTTCCAAACTTTTTTGATTATATAATTCTATATGTAAAAAAAAAAAAAGTAGCACCCCCACAATAAATTGGTAAGTATTTACAAATTGTACTTAGGAAATATTGTTTTAGTAGAGTTATATGTTATAAAGCATTAATTCACAAGAATAAGATAAAAATAAATCGAAATAGAAACTGATATTTCTGATATACTGTTGTACTACAACAGATCATTTTGTTGATCCTCTGGGGTGCATGCATTTCATGTTGGAGATCACAAAGCTAAACTTCTAGTATAATATTGATTACTTTCTGCCTTTTCTGTTCCTTTTCCCTCTGAGGGTTCTTGTTTAGTACAATATCATTCAACTTGATTCCTATTTAGAAATATTAAAAAAATAGAAATATTTTTGATAGATTGGTCTCCTCTTGCAAATAGAAAATGATCTTGAAAACTTCCATGCTTCTTAGAGATAAAGCATATGCTTTAGAAATACTGAAGCTAGTAGTTTAATTATTTAAAGCACTTTTTCCATTAATTTATTGAGGTTATTATGAACAAACAAGAATTTTTATCATTTTAACAAAGATTCCATGCCCAGGGCTGCTTTTCATGTAGAAAATGAAAGTTAGTCAAGGATGTGTCTTCTAAGCTCTTATTCACAAAAAGTATACAGTTCTGGGAACACAGGAATGATTAAAAAAGTAATATGGTTTTGAACTTGGTGGGAAGAGAATAATATAGACTCCTGGAATGCAGACTGGAATGGTGCCCTTCACCACAGCCTGGCCAAAGACACCCTTCTGGCCCTGTACTTCCTCCCTCATTTACCACTTAGGTATCCATTCACTGAGTCTTGTCAGCATCTCTCACATGGGACTTTCTGCAGGTAAAAATCGTGGCAATGAATCTGAATGCAGCAGAGGAGGCCCTGGAGGCTTATCAGAGAGAGAAGCAGCAGCAGCTGAATGAACTGCTGGTTGTGTTACCGCTCAAGCTCCACCAGGTGATGTGTCTGAGAGGCCGCCCCACCCTGCATGAGCAGAAGAGTCATCATACCCAGGCTTCTCTAAAAAACATCTGTGGGTCACCAACGGGGGAAACTATGGTCCTTGGACTGAAGATTCCACCTGTAGAATGACACCAGATTTTTCTTATCTATTAACAGACTGTTTTTAAAGCATAACATTAAAAAAAAACCCCACAGATTTTCTTGTGGCTCATTATCCCCTTAAAAGTTTAATCATTTCAGCTCTAGAGAAATGATATAAGGATGAAATGGCCTGGAGGTTGAAGTGTAGGATCTTGCACACATGTCGCTTATCACACCACCTGAAACATCAGACATGAACTGAAGAATTATCTTCATTTAATCTCTACTCAGACCCAAGGAAAACATTTTTTCTTTATTCCCTCTCTTTGTTCATTTACACTTTAATTTATTGAGGTTATTTTGTTGTACTGTAATATATTAAATTGTAGGAATATAGATCAGTGAGGAAAAGAGGTTCATTGTATCCTCTTTTCTCAGGTTAAGAGAAAAAGCTGTATTTTAGGAGAGAAAAAACAAACAAACAAACAAACAAACAAAAAAAACCCAGGATCAGCCTTCTATATATTCTGTGTAACCTGTTCCAAACTGATGAGCCCTCTCTAGCAGTTTGCCTACAGCACCAAGCAGGAAGTGTTAGTTCCATTGTTAAACAGTAGACAGTAGGCAGCATATGTGCGGGAAGATGTGCTGTCCTTAGAGAGGCATAATATGGCTTGCTATTTGCCAACTTTCTGTTTACCTGGTCACTGTCACTCATGGTGAGAGAGAGAGAAAGAGGCCCAAGGGCATTGAACTAACCCAGGGTGAGAGAAGGCAGCTCTCCCCCTGGGCTTTCTCCACTTTATACTTTGTACCTTTGTCTATTTCATTTATTTTTATTTTTTACAGATAGAGTACATGCAATCTGGGGAAATACCCCATGATCTTTCGGGCACTTTGGTCTTCTCTAATCAATCCTTGGGACGGCTGCAAGCACGAATCATACAGCTCCATGAAGAGAACTCCAGGCAGCAGAAACTGAACAAAGAATGCCGGGAGAGACGGAAACGGCTCATCCGAGAAAAGAGAGAGATGGTAAAAACCATCCGTAGTGAGTATCTGAGCCCAAGGATTATCTAGGATTAGTTATGGGCCCACAGGGGAACCGTCGAGCAATAGTCTCCAACTTAGAAAATAGTGATCGCAGAGTCAAAACCACTGAGAGAGGAGACAAATTCACCTTCTCATTTTTCTACCTCACCAACCAACTCTCCTGATAGTTTGAAAAGATCACTGTCCTATTTGAAACGAAATCCTTTATCACAGGACTGTTTTACTTTGTGTATGATAAAATATAGAATAGCATCATAATCCACATACCCACTACCACACTCAAGAAATAAAACATCATGTTGTATTGGAAGCTCCTTTTCCTTCTAATGCCATCTGCTGCTCCTTCCAGAGTTAAAGCAGGGTGTGCACCTACAAGTATGTATATGTTCTCGAATGGCACGTAGAACCACCTTACACATTTTTGCAATGATGTTTTTATTTTGTGGTTCACTTTATTAAGCTGATTTTTTAGTTATTTCTCTTTTTTTAAAGAGAGAGAATTTTTTAATATTTATTTTTTAGTTTTTGGTGGACACAACATCTTTATTTTATTTTTATGTGGTGCTGAGGATCGAACCCAGCGCTCGGCGCATGCCAGGCAAGCAAGTTACCGCTTGAGCCACATCCCCAGCCCAGTTATTCATCTTACTACAGCTAATTTATTCACTTTAGTACTCTAGTATTCCATTGCATGCATATAAAAAGATTTTCTTCTTCAGTCTCCTCTTGATGGATATTTAGATATTTCTCATTTTTCATTATTACAATGTTACAGTAAATCTTATATGCTTCTCCTGTGCACACACATGAGGAGGTGAATCCCTAGTACTGGGATTCCTGGGTTATGGAGGGTTTCGTACACTTCCTGCTTTCCTAGGTATTGCCAAGTTGCCTCCTCATAGTGAACCAACATATCCTCCTCTGGGAGTGTAGAAGAAGTGGCCCAGCTCCACCTTGTTGTCAACCCTTCACACTATCAGACTATAGTGTTTTTGTCAGTGTGGTGAATATTATATTTCATTGTGATTCTTATTCATATTTCCTCAATTACTAGTGAATTGAACATTTTTTATACACAGTTATTTGCCATTTATTTGTTTTCTTTCTCTAATCTATCATAGCTTTGGCCCATTTTTCATTTCTATTTTATATTTTTTTTATTAATTTTAAGGAATTCTTAATTTTTGTCCATTAAATCTACTTTGAATCTTTTTTAGTTTGTTGCATGCTTTTTTACCATCTCTGCAGATGTTTGAAATCTTAATAGTGGTGAATTTGATCTATATTTTAATGACTTGTGATTACTTTAAGAAACCATCTCCTATTTCAAGATCATAAAGGTAATTTTCAGTTCATCAATCCCACTACTAGGTGTATATCTAAAGGAAATGAAATCAGTATGTCCAAGAGATGCATGCACACCTATGTTTATTACAACACTCTTCATAATAGCCAAGATATAAAATCAGCCTAAGTGTCCATCACAGATGAGTGGATGAAGAAAATGTAATGTATATACATAAGGGAATATTATTCAACCTAAAAAAGAAGGAAATACTGTCATTTTAGACAATATGAATAAACCAGGAGGACATTATATTAAGTGAAATAAATCAGGCACAGAATGACAAATACCATAAGATCTCACTAATATGTATAGTGTTAAAACGTTAGACTCATAGAAACAGTAGAGTTTGTGAAGTAGGGTTTGGAGGTTGGGAAGATATTGACTTAAATATAATATTCAGTGGGACAGGAAGAAGAGGTTCAGGTGTGCTGTTGCACAACAAAATGACTGTAGTTACACCAACATATTATCTTCTTAGAAATGGCTGAGAGAATAAGTTTAAAATGTTCCTACCACATACAAAAAATTGGGTATGTGAAGTAGTATGTTAATTAGCTCAATTTGGCCATTCCACAAAGTATACCTATTTCAAAAGAACTTTTTGCATACAATAAAGATATATAATTTTTGTCAATTAAAAAAAAGATATGTTTTAATAGGTTTCTTTACTAATAATGTTCTTCACATTGTCTTTAGTTTTCCTGGAATTGTGATAAGTGTGTGAGATGCATAGTATAAAGGGAATTCTCTTTTAGAATACTTTTTGTAATATTTGGTATATGGGATGTATGTAGAAGTTATCAAGTATTATAACAAAATGAATCCTGTGAACTCACCACCAAACTTAATGACAACAGTGTTACCAATATTGTAGCTCCTGCCTACGGGCACTGTCTCTATTCCATTTGTCTTCCTATTCCCAGAGATAACCACTATTTCCAACTTTATGTTTAGCATTCCTTTCTTTTTTAAAAAAATTTTTGCACAATTATATGTATTCCTAACTAACACGTTGCCTTAAGACTTTATATAAAAAACATTATATGTATCTCTTTGAAGCATATTATTTCATTTACTATTATTTTTCTAAGATTAGGAGTGGAGTGAATAAGGAGAGGCCCAGGAAAGGAAGAGGGAGAGACAATGGGCAGGGTAGGGCAGACCATGAAGGGCCTTGGACAGCACAGCAAGGATTTTCATTTTTACTTGGACATGATGGACTTCATAAAGTGCCTTCTCTCAACCTAATGCTAGATGCTGTAGAGATCAATAATTTAAAAAATAAAAAGGGTCATAAACCAATTGGAGCCTGTTAATAGTCTGAGGAGGGGCAGATGGAAATGTATTTGCCATTTGGGAAAAATGAGTCCATTTCACATAGGATTTTGAAGATGAAAAGACAATACAGAAATAGACATTTTAAGTGAGAAAATTAGCAGGTGAAAAAAACGAAGAGGAAAAATCAACGGGTAACGTAAATATCATCTTGCAAAAAATGTTCCATAGAATTTTATTGTTATTGGTGTCCATTTAATAATAATGGGCACCAGTGAACAGCCTGAGTCAGTGACTGTCTTTTTTTTTTTAGAAATGGAAGAAACCGTCCGTCAACTAATGATTGACAAGTTTGGCCGGGTGATAGATCTAGAAGCCCTTCAGACTCTTTCTGTTAATACAGCACTTGAAGAACTAAAGATCAGAAAACTTCGAAAAGAGCTGAATAATGCAAAGGAAATGAAGATGTGGGAGGTGAGGAGAAGGGTCAGGTAGTTTTCTTTCATTGGATCTGGGTGGCGAGTGGGAGCTCTGAAAAACTGTGGTTCCTGGGAAGTATCTGTGCAGCTGGAGATGGGTCTGTGAGTCCTGCTTGGCTCTCCCAGGATCTTTGGCCTGCTCACTTGGAGAGGTTTGTCTATCTTGAAATGACAGCTGCATCACTAAGTTTTGTTATCAGAGGTTGAGAGTCTACTGTGGAGTGATCGATCCTTGGTCCTTGGGAATAAGGCCTAAGATTAAGGCAGTGACCCAGCACAGAAACAGAAGGACAGCAAACAGGAATGTTTTCTTAGAGCAGGTTCTTTGTAAGGTAAGGGAAGGACAAGAAAAGAGATATACCCCAGGGAGAGGGGCAAGCATATCAGCTAGGGACCAAAAATGTGACAAAAATGATTAAGTTTCCAGTTTTTGTTCAGACAGGAGGTAAGAATTTGCAGTGGACCAAAACCTTGGAGTGTCAGGTAGACATGCGTCTTTGGGCCTTGTGCTTACACAGCTGCTGCCCATTTGGGGGAGGTCATATACCTCCACTGTGTGAAAATTGAGGTCATGTATCTGTGTATTTGGGCCATTTTGCACTTTCTGGCCTAATGTCCCCAATGACATATCATATAATAGTCAACTGACCCTAAGAGCAGCTTTTGGGGGCATGCATGACCTAGAGAGAGAGATGTCCCCAATGGGAGAGAATGTGAAGCCTCTTTCTGAATGTGGAAGACTGGTAGTGTCATTCAGTGAGTCTCAGTAGTCTGCCTACCTTCCTAAGATATTTTTCTTTCTTAGCCCTACCCATACAAGGGGAAGGGGGAATTTATGTCCTATGGCATGGCACAATAGATATGGAGTCCTCTGAGTGAGTTGCCAGTCAGGGGACCATTTTCAGCCTCTGCCCCACCCTAACTCCTTCTGTTCCCTTCTAGTATCTATGCTAATGGTTTTAGGGTACAAATGAATGTAAATATGATGCAAACTGGTGTAAAAGACCATGGACAAGGCAGGCATGGTGGTACATGCCTGTAATCCCAGCTACCTGAGTGGATGAGGCAGGAGTACTACAAATTTGAGGTCAGCCTTAGCAATTTAGCAAGACCCTGTCTCAAAATAAAATAAAGTAAAATAAAATAAAATAGGTTGAGTATTCTACTACTCAGTGGTAGAGTGCTTACCTCATGTGTGAGCCCCTGGGTTTAATCCCCAGCAAAACACACACACACACACACACACACACACACACACACAGAGACACACACACACATACACACACACAGAATCACAGAGCCTACTTTGGGGCCTATTTTAAAGTGTAAATGCCCTGAAGGTGTTAGAAATGGAACTGCTATCTTCTGATGATCCTCATTGTATTATTGCATAGTTTTGGTATGCTGTTCTAATTTGGAAATTAGAAAACACGTCTAAATAATAAGTTTTGTAAGGGGCATCAACTGTGTAGCTGTTGGGGTCTGAGAAGATGTTAATATCTATATATCATTTCCTGATCCATGAGATGAGACAGTGCCCCACTTCCAGCTTGATTCAGGACAGGACTTTTAATGAAGTTTTTATAAGTCCACAAATCATTATGGATTGTCTAATTTCCAGTCTCGTCTTATCAGCAGATAGGCTAGAAGGAAAGGTTCCTAGGGCTGTCTTGTCCAATGACCCTGTCTTATCTTTGACAATCTGAGGTTGATCACAGTACTTTGAAGAGGCAAGTTGTTTAGGTGTTCATGTCAATTGAACTGGTCCCTATCAGGGGAACATTGGAGATAATATGTGCAATGTAAAAAATTTTTTTGAAGCAACTCAAGAACAGAAGAGAGCCATTACACACATATATATGTGTCCATTCAAACCACCTACCTGAGATAGACTGGGAAAGGGCACTAAATGGGAGTTTTTCTGCTTAAATTGTCATCCTTTTTTGTAGTAAGTACCAGTATCCACACTAATATTATTATTCAATGATACAGGGATATCTATCTGTATCTTGTTTTACTTACTTTTATCTTTGAGCATTCCTACATTCTTCTTATGTTTAATAAGAACAGACTCACCACCATTACTGCAGATTACATCTTTATATTGGCTTCTGATTACATTTTTTTTGGGGGGGGTACTAGGGATTGAACTCAGGGGCACTTAACCACTGAGCCACATCCCTGGCCCTATTTTGTTTTTTATTTGTCTCACTGAATTGCTTAGTGCCTTGCTATTGCTGAGGCTCGCTTTGAATTCCTGATTCTCCTGCCTCAGCCTCCAGAGCCACTGGGATTACAGGCATGTGCCATCACACCCAGTTCTGATTACATTTTCATATGTACATATCACTCCTTTTGCCTGATGATTTTGACCAAATCTGGACATTTTTTTCTCTTATTCACTTAATTTATTTTGTTTCTTCCTGCCTTGGTAGGAAAAGATTGCTCAACTGCGATGGGAAATAATGATGAAGACAAAAGAACACACCAAAAAGCTTCATCAGATGAATGACTTATGCATCGAAAAGAAGAAGCTTGATACTCGGCTGAATACACTACAGAACCAGCAGGTATGTTCCTTCTCTTCATAGCCTTTTTCAGAATTGAGGGAGCTCTGCCAAGGTCACTATTCACAAGAATGTCACATGCTGGAATTGAAACAGACCTTGATCTTGGACCATTTCCAGGCCCCCTGCATCCCTGAGGACACTGAGTTCATATTAGCCACCTTAGAGTGGGGCTCTCTCTCGAAGGACTCATTTTATTGGATGTCTCCTGGATGCCATGAACTTATATAAGCACTAATCTATAGGGTTTGCCTTACTCCTAGAAAGGTGAGGTTATATAGGAATAAATGAGGATACCATACACTCCCTGAGTTTAATGGTAAACATTCACTTCCAATATCGTTATTTCATTTGACCTAAAGCAGGCATCTTAAATTCTGAGAACTTGCATATTCCTTTGCTAAAATGCTTGCTATTTTTTTGTGTGTATTTCAACTTGCTATTCTATAATATTTATTGAGCCTAACATAGTATTTAAACAGAATGAAGTAGATGATTTTTAATGAAAGTTTACCCAATTCAAGCCTTGCCCTCTAGAAACCTGATACCACAGAGCTACTGAGTCAGGAGTGTAGAAAGGGGTGGGAAGGGAGGGCTGCCAATCTGCACATTAACAAACTTTATAGGTGATTCTGATGCATGCCAGAATTTAAGAATCAGTGGTCTAAACATAAGTTCCAACGTAGGAAGATTTCTTCCTGTGGAGAATGAATAAGGATTTGGAGATATAATTGGAGATTAGAACTGGAAGAAAGACTAGAATTTGGATATCAAGGGCCCTTTATCCAAATTGAAGAATTTTTGAGTGAAGAATCAAGGAGTGTTTGAGAAAATCAATGCCTAAACAAAATCTTATGGACTAAGCAGCCAATGAAATTGGTTGAGTTGGTGTGTTTTTTTAAGTCCATATGCATCGAAAAGGAAAGCTCAGAGGCAGGAGATCAGTTGAATGGGAAACAAAATTACCAGTCTATATATTTTTTACTTAATATGTCTTTACATGTAAGGCATCTTTACATTGGATATCTCATTTAATCCTCAAAACACTACTTTTCAAAGCTTAGAGAAGTTAAATAACTTTCTCAGGCCCTCAAAGATAATGCATAGTTAAGTTAGTTTTTAAACCCAAGTGTATCTGCCTCCAAAGCTGACTCCATTGCTTCTTACAATAATGATCTAGGAATAAAGTGTGGAGGTATTTGGTAATGAAAAAGGTAAATGCCAAAAGACATACCAAAGTAAGAAAATTCAAAATTTGATTGAATATGGTAAGAAAAATGGGGGTAAAGTTACCAACTGGAATGATAGGGCATGAGTTGGCATATCAGTCATGCTTTTAGCACAAGTAATCAAAAGTTTCATTGAGAGTGACTTAAACACTTGGCAGATATATATATATATATTTATTTTCTCATTTGACAAGAAGTCTGGAAGGAGATGACTGTATTTTGGCTTAGTGAGTCTGTAATGTCAAGGTCAGTATCTCAGTGATTCTGTCAGTGTTTTTTTTTTAAAGTCACAAGATGGCTTCCAAGCTCTGTTCCATATCTATGTGCCAGTCTCTTTTGTCCCTTTTAATAAAAAAGCAAAGATTTTTCTGGATACAGTGGCATATGACCTGGAATTCCTGCTATTTGGGAGGCTAAGGCAGGAGGATCAGCCTGGGCAACTTAGTGACATCCTGTCTCAAAATTAAATTTTAAAAAGTAGGGATAAGAATGTAACTTAATGGCAGAGTGCTTGCTTGACCAGCAGGAGTAAGACCCCTGGGTTTAATCCCTAGTTATCACCAGGAAAAGAAAAAAAGCAAAGAAAGAAAGCAAAACTTTTTTTGCTTACATCCACTTAGCCACCCTTAGCTGAAAGAAAAACTAGGTGAGATTGGGGTTTAGCTTTCACAATAAACATACTATTTCCCTGCAAGTTAAACATTATTCAATTTTTAATTAAAGAACAAGGTTAGCATTTTGATGTTATCTGAGGACCCTCCGATGTCCTGGGTTTCTGTAAATCTAGAAAAAGGTTACTTATTAGTAAGTTTTATGACAAAAGTGTTTTCAGTTCATTTCCCAGGAATAAGGAATCTCAGAGTTACTTATAAAGATACAAAATGCCTTCTTTCCCTGGAGAACAGGAGACAGAGAAAGGTAACTGTTTCAAGTCATTAGTGGGCTTCAGTCAGAGGAGTTATGTGCAGTCAAGCTAGTAGGAAACGAATAATGTAATGCTCAGCTACATGACCTCCAAAATTAGTGGTTTCTAAAGTAATCTAACAGCGAGGGAAGGAAGAGGATTTATTTGGATTTCCCCTTGGTTACAGTGGTATATAGTGGTAATGGAAAAACCATGGACTTTTGGTTTCAGGCAACTTGTTTCTACCCTGCTTCAAGCCCTTAAAAATACAGAACCTGGGGCCAGTTAGCAAATCTCTCTCTCTCTCAGTCTCAGTTTCCTTATCTGTAAATCTGTAGCTACAGTTGCTATGATGATTAGATGAAAAGACACATTTTTATTGAGCATCTACTTAGTAACAAGCATAAGAGCAGGTAATGAGTAGGTAATGAGCAGGTAATGGGGAGACTCAGTCATACTGGACCCTATCTCTAGGAGGCATAAGACCCAGAAAGAGCGATGAAACCAAACAAGCATTTAGGTGGAACCATGTGAAATTGCTATATTTTAGGTTAAAAATCTGTTGAATGTCATGGTTTCCTATGGTTCAACTTGGTAATGAGCAGTGACTGTTTAAACTGACTGTGAGATCTGCCATTCTAACAGATAGTTTTACATTCCAAATGATGCTTAAAGCAGAGAGGTGTTTTCTCCCAACAGGGCAATGCCTTCCAGAGCCTTCGGAAAGCAGATATTGTGGCAAGAGAGAAGATGGCTGAATTGGTCCAAGCCCAGGCAGAAAGGATTTCAGCCTTAAAGGAAGAGATTGCTCTTTTGCGCAAGAAAGGAGGTCTCATCCTCCCACCCATTCTGGCTACACAAAAGAATGAATGAAATGAGCCCCATGAACCTTTAGGTCTGCTCTTTTCTCAAATCTGTCCAAGATCTCTGACATGATTCACCAGAACTTTTGTTTCCTTGTCACCTGCAACAGTCCTATTATGTTAAAGTCAACTTACCTAAAAATCAAAAACCAGATCCTGTTATGTAGTTTTAATAATTTTTCTCCAACTTGGTTATCTTAGAACTGTCTGCTGCACCCGACATCTAATTATTACTGCACTGAACCATTTTAGACATTTAGACCCTGCTGGATTGAATATAAAATCTCAGAAAGCCGTATATCAGAGTTGCCAGAAAGTGTCTGTAATGTATTCTGCTTTAGGAAAATGTGTTTTTCCAGTATTCTAAATATTTAACCATTGGCAAGAAAAACTATCATTTAGCAATTTGTGAGAAAACTTCCTTTTCTTGGTTCTTGAATCCTTAGAAAATAAACTTTGTTTGTGTTATAGATTGTCTGAGAAAACACAAGAGAAAAAGAAACTATTTGCAAACAATATCTTAGAATAAGAAATATAAATTGGAATTTTGGCATTGTTGACTTTAGAAAGCAGTGCTTTGAGGGCTGGGATTTGGAAAGTGCAGACAGACACAGCAAAGTAGCCCTCTTTAGTTTGCTTTGGGTTGGCAGAAAGCAGAAAAGACACCAGCTTCCTGAATCAAACTCTCCAGTTCTGAGCAGAGCAGAGGAGCAGACTTTTCAAAACGGTTAATCAGGGGATTTTCTTTGTAGATTTTTTTTTTTCCAGCTCCATCAGTATCCTAAGTATCCCTGTACTTACTTATGTCCTATCCATCATCTTATAGGTTTGACTTGTCATTTGCTGATTTTGATACAAATCAGGAAGAAATTAAATAAATTTACATCTCTCCAGAAGTCCTCAGTAACCTTCACTTTCAATTATGCATAACATTTCTAACTAATTTAAGAGTATCTTTTGGTTGAAATTCATGACTGCAACCATTGAAGAATAATCTCCCCAACACCTGATTCTAATTAGTAACAGAACATGGCACTTTGAACTCAGAGCTCTGTGACTCTGTACTAATGAGCTTAGTTGAGGCTGTCCCAAGGTATAAGTTGGTCATTTAGAAGGAAAAGTGAAGGAGGCAATACTTGTATTGCATAAATGTGGAAGGCAATTCTGCAAAGCCATGACTTCCTAACCTGTGGTTAGACTGCTAACCTGCCCCACAAAAATATACAGACTGGATTTGCTTTCTTTGTATGTTAGAGTATTTTTAGAGGGTGGTCATTTGGCCTATTGTCTAAGATCCTTTTACATTCCCATTTAAGAGGACACAATCATTTATTATTTGTACCTATCACTATAAATCTGTAATAATAGCTTCTCTACTGGAGAATATCTTGTCATTGCTTTCTCTGTGTACTCTGAACTATCTGTGCCTTTCAAGCATTTTTAAAAAAATGTTCTAGTTATGACCCTGAGTGTTTTTATTTATTATTGTATTAAAAAATAACTCTAAAACTTAGTTAAAAAACATTATCTTACCCAGAGGATTTCTGAGGCTCAAGTATCTGGGAACCAGCTATGCTGTGCTACATACTTATATCCCAGAGGCTTGGGAGGTTGAGGCAGGAGGATCACGAGTTCAAAGCCAGCCTCAGCAAAAGCAAGTCATTAAGCAAGTCAGTGAGACCTCGTCTCTAAATAAAATACAAAATAGGGCTGGGGATGTGGCTCAGTGGTCAGTTGCCCCTGAGTTCAATCTCCAGTACCCTCCCCTCCAAAAAAGGAATGTGGGAACAGCTTAGCTGGGTGTCTCTGGCAGATGTGATATACCATCACCCTTGCCAAATGGTTCCCACAGGCCTGTCCAGGTAAGATGTGGAGTAGATTGTGAATACCAGGCAGTGATCACTGGGGGTTATTATGGGGCTGGACAAAGTTGGTCTCTGAATACACTCTTCAGGAGATACTATTCCATTTGCATCATAGGAACCATAAATTACATAATCTTCCTGGGCCTCATTTTATTATCTGACAAGTGAGGAATTTGGATAAACTCAATGCCTCTTTCCTACTCTGAAATTCAATGATTCTAATTGTAGCAAGAGTGAATTTAGAATATATGGAAGAGCAGTGTCAAGAATTCTATGCACATTTCATCTTAAGAGTAAAATCAATCAAGATTGTTTTTATCCCACCTTGAGCTAGACTAAATCTCAGCCACGCAACCAGCACGCTAGCTTCATATTAGAGGTTCGAAACATAGAAATTAACTAGGGAGTTCAAATTAAAGACACATAACTCTCAATTTACCTTTTTTTTTGCCCAGCTGAGAGACGGCTTCTCCCAGCTCTTGCCTCTAGCCACCTGATGCGGTAGCGAGGTTCACACAAAGAGGCCAGCAAGAGAGAGAGAAGCACGCCAGGGAGTGAGCTTTTATTGAGGAACAAAAAATTCAGGGGAAAATTCCATTTAATGAAGGTCGAGGCGGGCAGCATTCCAAGGTCAGGGTCAGTGATTGTTTTTTTAGGTTAGTGGTCAGTCACACCCCCACACGGACAAGCCCTCGCACCTGGGGCAGGGTGGGGAAGGCTCTGACACAGTGTGTCTAAGCACCTCACACCCAGCCAGAGAGGTAACTCAAATCACGTGCAAGAACGGCTTCCCACATAAATCTACAATACAATAATGAGCAACAATATTCAGGGCTTTGCCCAGTGTGTTTGGGATTTGACAATTTAGATAACACTCCATTATTTTATCTTGAGTTGGACACGATGTCTAATTACTTTACTTTCATTTCTGCTCAATTCCAGTTGATGTCTTGAATCTGTAATTAAGTATTAGCTCTGACTATTTGGAAATTTAAGCTTCAAACAAAACCATCAAGGTGCAGCCTGGGCAGAGGTGGCTGGAAAGCTGCCCTGCACCCTCCCCTGTCACACTGTTCTCTGCCTCCTCCAGTCAGGGAGCAGCCTCACCTCTGAGGGCTAAGCCAGATGTCACCCTGAGTTACCTGTGGATCAGTCATTAATATGACTTGGCCATTTTGAATTGTCATCTATAATATCATTGAATTGAGGCACTGAAAAAAAAGAAAGAAAGAAAGAAAGAAAAACAGTGGATGAGTCCAGCCCCTGGGTCACCACTTCGCAGAAGGAGTTCCTCCTCCTTATGAGTCAGTCTATCCCATTAGAGAAGGTTCTGGACCTCAAAGGTCTGTGGTCCTCAGCTGACCTTTGTCCCCCACCATCTCCCACCCAGCAGGTCTTCCTTTTCCCATCAGCAGTTTATGTAGCCATGGAAGACTAAATCAAAACTTTCAGAAAGTATAATAATTAATTGACCTGAATCTCAAGAAATAAAAAATACAATGAAGTTGAATATCTGAACTGTTTAATTTCCTGGACTAACATTCAAAAGCCTGATACCTTAACTTTTTTCTTTTGCCAGGAATTGGCTTAGTATTTATCTTAGTTAACCTGCCTCAGAAGTACTGATTGATTGATTAGTTGATTGATTGATACCAGGGCTATTTTTTTTTTTTTTTTTGAGAGCTAAAATCTTTCAGTTTGCCCAAGGCTGGGCAAAAAGTAGGTATTTTATATATCACTTCAATAAAGTTCACCAAAACCAACTTTAAAAATAAACTTAGATCCTCTATGAGAAGAAACAAAGGGAAATTTTTAAAAAAACTTTCATAGTAAATAATTTAAAGCTCAAACTTGAGGTTACCTGGATTAATTAACAAAGGTGGATTGGAAACATTAGTCCCACCCCCTCCTGGAAGTAGCCCTCAAAGTCAGATTGTGTCTGAAATCATGATCTCTTTTTTCTTTCCTTCCAAAATCTACTTCTACTTCCCCCCTTTTTTATGTTCCTTACAGCAATGTCAATAAATGTGGGAGGCCAACCTTACGGGTGACTGAGTTACACTCCCCAGCTGGGTGCTGAGGTGCTCAGTTACAGAAATGGGTGTGTCTTGCTACAGCCCCATGGGTGAAGCTATGCTCACCTGTTCCTTTGTAATCTAATCCCTTGCCCTGTTTAGGATAGAATCTTCCATGGAAGTGCCTTGTGTGTGTCCCCTCCTCTTACTGTGCCCTTGGGTGTGGCCTACCCAGGTGTCAGTCAACCTGCTGACAGTGGACATCATGAAGACAGACTCAGCCCCTGAAACCTGACCCCTTGCCTCATTTGAATAGCTTCTCCTCAATAAAAGGGGTCAGCGCGTGCTCTCACTCTCTCTCTTTCTGTGGACCCTTAAGGTCAGAGGAGCCGTCACAGCGACCCCAAAGAAAAAGGTATTTGTATCTCTTGTGTGGTTATTTCGTGCAGCCCAGTTAGCCCAGTTTAACTAGAGTGACCCCTGAGCCTTTTAGTCGCGAGAACAGAAACCCGGCAAATAAATACACTAAAAATGCTGTTTAGAGTTCTTTTTCAAATTAGCTATTTGATGGGGGAAAAGATGCAAGACTAAGGAAGAGAAGGTACAGTATTACTTCTTGCCAGCAGAGGGTGCACTCACCCTGACAGTCAGAGTGCACCAGCTCCCCCGGATTCCTCTATCAAATTCTGGCACAATTTTAGGGAGATTAAGTGTCTCAAATAGCATTTCATCTGTAGCTCAGTTTTTCTTAAATATAGAAAATACCCTCCCACCCACCAAAAACTTAGTTAAAGTGTGTTAAGACATTGCAAGCTTCAGCCTCGACTTAGTTCTAGTTCCCTATATAAACGTTTTAAAATTTCAGTTTCAAAAGAGAATCTATGATACTTGGACAACAGTAAGTAAATGTTGATTTTAAACGAGTGAGTCAACTCCCCCGGCAATGCTGGTTCATCTTCAGAATTTGTCAGGCACCACATGTAAGATGGCACTTAACTAAATGGTATTTTGGAAGAAACATGTGGTCTTCAATCTACATAAAAAGGATGTTTCATTCGTCTGGTATGACCAAAGCTTTACCTCAAGCCCAGGCAGTAAGAGAACTACAAATCTACTTCTCCTAGCCTATTGTACAATGTCTCCCTCTTGGAGTAAACAGTTATTGATGCATTCTGCATTCATCGAAACACAACTGATGTTCGGTGTTTAAAAAGAGAAAAAAGAAAAACATCTGCTATCAATTCCAGACTCCATTGCTTGATGCATCTGAAACATCACAAGTGGATATTTTCTCCAGTGATTCAAAGACCAAACCCTAATGTCTAGAGAAAATGCTGACTCATTCATGACTCAGTTGAAGGTTACAGGGAAGACTAAACATTTATTTAGAAGTTACAGTGTTTGTTTTTACAGAGATATGTTGCCACAGATTATTGACTCTGGAACGTTTGTTAATGCTTGTAGTGCTGTACACGTCTCAGTCTGTTCTCAGGGCACCTTAGGTCATAGTGTTCATGAACAATGTGCCTAGGACCCTGCCTTCTACAGCTGCAAGTCCTGTAGGAGTCCGTACCCTGGCCAGTCTGCCTTCCTCTCTCCTGGCTGACACCTGGTATGTTGTGGCTTGTTATCCCTCTCACACCTCAATGGGGGAGGATTTCGTCTCTCCAGAATTATAAAAACACATATACATTTATTTACAAGTGCATAAATATATAAATATGGCTATAATAGAAAAATAAATACCAAATTTTCTCTGTCTCTTTTAAAAAACAAACAATATATAGTCTGTCTGGGAATATTGGCTTCTGCCTAAACTGTAGGAGGTGGCGTTTCAAAAGACACATGCACCGATGGGCCAGGGGAGAGCTGCATCCCGGGTTCCCGTCCTGTGTAGGCCCCCGAAGGGTGCTGGGGGCACCAGTCTCCTCCACCCACTTGGCAGGAGTCAGGACTGTCCACCTCTTCAACTGGCACAAGGCCCAAGCAGCACGGGGTCCCTGGCAAGGAAAGAAAGTGGGAAACATTAAAATGCAGACTAACCAAGTGGTCCTGGGCCAGTCTACCTGTGGAGGGAGCTGGTCGCACTGGCCCTAAAGGAGGGACAGAAAACTACAACCAAGACAAGGAATTTGTGTGCCCTGCAAGGACTCTCACTCATGTGGGGAGGGCCCCTTAAGCTATTCATGTGCCACCTGGCTTGGGACCTGGGAGTGTGGAGACTCTCAAGCTCTCAGCTCGCATACTGATCAAATCAGAGGAGCCCATGGAAGAAAGCCCTGCTCTTTCCAGATTCAGGCTGTTGGCCCACCTTTTGGTATGGTGCAAACCTCCCCCTCACAATGCATTCCCCTCAGATTGACCTAACCCAGTTTTCATGGCACTATGTCTGGCTCTGGGAGGTTACTTTCAAAATGTAATGTCCCAGAGACAGCGACTAGGATCTGTGTCTGAAGGGACATGCACACCACGGAGGCTAAGAAAAAGGAGTCAATCCTCTAACTAGCCTGTGCCCTAACCAAGCACCCAAGGACTTCCAAGGAGGCAGCACAGAGGGAGAGTGGGACAGGGTGGCATGAGTGGCCCCAAGCCCCATGGAGAGAAAGTTCTGTAGATGCACGAAGAGTCAGGATGATGATGTTGGTAAGAACTTGGCTTGGTAACGATGCAGTCACCTTATTCCTTAATTAAGAGACAAGACCCAACAAAGCAAGTGACTAGAGGTTCTTATGTGATGAGAGGCAAAAAGAATTTGTGAATGGCCTTGAAACGCAGAGACCAAACAGCTTCTTCCTCTGAACTGGAATGGTATCCTTCCTCTCAGCCTCTGAGGACCACCGATGGCAAGGCTGGCATCAGGCTGGCCTGGTGTGCCCCACAGACCTCCCAGGCCTTCAGCAGGGAAACACAGAGTCCACCAGCCCCACCACCTGGCCTTCCCTTCAGCACCCGAGGAGAGTTCCTACCAAACTCTATTTTTAAGATTGTTGTCTCCCCCCCTCCAAGTCACTACTGGACAGGTCATCCCCAGCGTCTTCAGTTTCTCTACCCTGCCCAGCTAACCTGAGTGAAATGGAGGGTCCCAAGCGGCTTCCAGGCCAGGACTCTCGGGTGCTCTCCTCATTCCTGCCTGGCCCGCAGTGGCAGGCTGCTTTTGGAGGTGGCAGCAGTCTTGGGGCTGGAGCAGCTGGTGAGTGGAGTCATCAGGCAGTGTGTACAGGAAAGAGCCCTCATCTGGGCTAGACTTGGGACCCCTGCAGTGCCCAAAACAGATGGGGGCAGTGAAGCAGGGGCAGAGTGGGCCCGGACCCTACCCCATCCACTGGCGACTTCGTGTCTGAGGGGGTCAGAGCTGGTCAGAGCTCCGATGGGTAAGGACGGTGCTCCTTTGAGCATCATGAGGCATCGCACTGTTATCCCACGGTTAGTTCTAGTCCTGTTCCATTTTATCTCATGTGGGGCATGTGAATGAGGTGTTTAGGACTGTGGGCAAATCCAGTTGTTTCTGGTCTACCCAGTAAGGATTCTGAGAAGAAGCAACCTATGCACCCCCAAAATGAAAGGGAATCATACCCACAAACACAAAACCAGCCAATAGGGTAAGGGCCCTGCAGAGCAAAGCCGGCAGATTTGAGGAACCCTGAGTGAAGCACTTCTGGGCTCCGTGAGACTGACACTGGATTTGAGGAGCTAAAGAGAGGCTCTGGGGCTTGGAAATTAAAGAAAGGGCCAGGAGGGGTCTGGCTACCTGGTAATCTGGTGGCTCTGGGGGTCATATCCATTGCCAAGAAGGGTCTGCCTCAGCAGGCTATTGGTGTCATCCTGCTGCTCAAAGGAAAGAATAAGGAAAAGATCAGGTCAAAGGATCAGGAAACTTACTGCTCACTTTTCAGGAGGATGAACTCTTGCTGATGAAAGGAAGCCTGGTCCAGCCACCTGGCATGAGAAGCCCTCAAAGGCAGCTCAACCACGCCCTCTTATCTTGGGCCGCTCACCCGCCCAGGGGCTATGTTACCTGCTGAAGCTCCCCTGGGCAGTGCTGCTGAGGTTTCATGCCTGGGTAGCCCACTGCAGCTGCAGGGCAGCCCCGATTCGCATGTGTCCCATTGGTGCAGGCCCGTCCACTGATGCCACCTAGGAACGGCTGTCCACTGACTCGGTGGCCAGAGAGTCCTCCCAATGGCACCATAGTGTACTGGCAGGAGGAGGACAGAAGGGCACTTCGAGGAAAACCCAGGTCTGTTGTGTGTTCTGAAGAACAGAAGGACAGGTGTGCTTAGGCCAAGGAAGCCTCGGGCAGCCTGAAAAAGCCCCACTCGCCTGACCACACAGGGTCCAATGACGCAGGCGGGGAGAGGACACCATCCAAGGGGTGGAGAATGTTTCCCCCAGAACCTTCTTCCTGACTCCTATTTCTTCCTTTTTTCTTATGCAGTGCGGACAGGAGTGGGGAGAACAGGGGTAAAGTGTGGGGGGAAAGCAGGTGAAAAAGAGCATGAAGTGAGGGTGGGCAGCCACATGTGTCGCCATTTGAGACACATTAGCAGGTGGAAGCAGGGGAAAGGGGAACGCCCAAGGTAGCTCCAGGCCCAGAACAGAGGCAGCAAATGGCTGCTGGGAAGAGGCAGGGGCAGTTGGCAAACGTGAAATGAGGTCAGAGAGGCAGCTTCGGCAGCCAAGACGATGGAACCAGGTAAGCACTGAGCTGGAGACACCAAGAGGCAGACCAATGTCTGCCTCTTCACACTCCTTCAGCCCAGGGACAGGATCTAGGGGGCGTGTGCCCAGTCTGGGGTATTCCCTGGCTCTGGGAGACCTCCAGGGGCCCCTGGAGCTCGAGCTGCCCATGGATGTGGAGTGGGGCATCGCTGGCCTTGAACTGGGCAGAGGCCCTCTGGGAGGACTGGGAGGCCCAGGCTCCGTCTCCAGGCTCCTGATGTTACTCACTTTGCTTAGACCAGGCTCTCCACAGACAGAAGGGGATGAAGGTGACGATGATGAGGACAATGGAGCCCAGGACGACCCCGACAATCAGATAGGGCAGATCGCTGGCCCGTGCCACCATAGCCCCGGTGCCCACTGGCCGCTCTATGGTTTCCAGAGGTGGTGGCTGTGGTGCGGCCAGAGTTGGGGGTGGGAGTCTCCCCGGCAGACCTGAGGACTTCCGAGCTGCAATGGTGGACAAAACTCATGTCAGCGTCTATTTCTTTGACATTTCCCTCCCAAGTAATTGAAAAAGAAAATACCCCAATTCCACGGGTATAGGTAACGGGATGAAACTCAACATAGGGCCTCACAATTCCTTATTTTGAATTCCTTATTTGAATCATGTCCATACTCTGCTTGAAATTGGTATCCATTATGAGATTTGGTGGTATTGAGGAGACCCGAACCTTATATTTCAAAATACATTTGTGAGACGGGCACTGGGTCTGGCTGAGCAGAAGTGGCTTTGTTTTTTAAAAAAAGAATAACTGGGGACCTTTTGGGAGAAAATATTAACAACTCACAAAACCAGCAAAAGAATTGGGGGTGGAAGAATTGAAAGACAAATTTACTATTCTGGGTGGATGAAGGAATGTGACATAGAAGGCTTTCACTCAGATTTGCAGAGCATTTGGGGACTTGATGAGACAAAGAGAAATTGGGAAATGCCAATTCAAAGGTGGAAAGTCAAGGTCATAAGTTTCCCATCTGGGTTTTGCTGTTAATAGTGTTACTGACATGATTCACTCTTTCACAAATCTCTCCTCCCTCGACTTCCTGGGGCCTCCAGCAAGTGATATTCCACCATTTTCCTGCCTCTTCCTTCTACTTCCTCAGACCTGGGGAACTCCCTGGCTCCTCTTGGTCCACTGCCTCTGTGTGTTCTCTCCTAGTTCCACCATTTCCACCTATATCCTAAACCCTCCCATATCAATGTCCCCATGGGACCCCTGCCCCAGGCAATAGACTTTCCACTTGGGAATCAGATACTCAGTCAATCTTCAAGAGGTTTTGCATTGTCCTATCTCATGAAAACTGTTTCTCTGTTTGCCTCCCTCATTTCAATAAAGGGCAATAACACCTGAAGCTCTTTTGAGTTAAAACCTAGAAATTTACTTTTAGCTCTTTTCTTTCTCCTAGCCCAGCATGCAATCAGTCCTGGTCTTGCCCACATCTCCTCAGAAAAGTGGCCAAATGATTCTCATGTCCTTCATTTCTGGGCCCCAGTTCTCTCCCAGCTGTCTACTCCTTGCAGGGTTACTGGTGGCCCTTCTTAGCAAACAAATCCAACAATGATCCTCCCTCACTCCAGAGCCTCAAGAGGTTCCCATTGCCGACCAGGAGCTCAGCCTCAGGTCCTCAGGACCTGCTGCCTGCCATTGTCTCTGGCCTCTTCTCTGAGCTTCTCTCTCTCATCCTCCCACCGGACGCTGCAGCCATCTGTGATACTTTCAGGCTTGACCTATCCCCAGGCTACTCTCTCCTCATTTTAGCCCAGAAGACCAGCATGAAGGCTTGGTGAGCCTCTGTTCTTTCCCTGGGGGCCTCTCTGTGCCACCTGATGCAGGATTTGGGACTTTGCATGTATCTGCCACTCCCGTCCCTGAACCTGGGGGAAGAGGGCAGGACTGGACACTGCAGGTCCTCAGCAGGTATTTGAAAGCAATGCAAAGTAGGAAAAAGAATGTTGACGTCTCAAAGACTGAAAAAACATGTTTTTATCTCCATTTCTATTCGTTTGTGATCTTATCCTGATTATGTCTTTTGCAATATAACTGCTTAATCTCACCTTCAGTATTTAAAACATGGAGATAGTGTTATATACCCACCTGACCAACGTGCAGATATTAACAAGTTGCTATTTGAATATGTTTGACATGTTTTATGGTGAGAAAGAACCCAGGCTGGTAGTTAGATGGACCTATTCCAGAGTCACTGACTGGCCACATGATCTTGGCCAATGTAGGCAGTTTCCTGAGGCTCAGTTTCTTCCTCATCTCATGAGGTTTTAGTTTCTCAATTAAATAAATCAACCAATATAAGTACTATATATCATGGCAGGAATCAAGTAATTATAAAAAAAGTTCCCAACTTAACAATGAGTTTATGGATAATTCCAAAGTTCTCTGAAATCATCCTGAGGGTGACTCACTCATCCTTAACACGAGGCTCAAGCAAACAAGCAGAAGGGTGAAAATAAGGAGTCTTCTTGAGAAAGAGACACCCAGCATGGTGCGGACAGTGGCTGTGCCCTACCCTTCTGGAAGTAGCAGGAGAGAGGAGTAAGTAGCAAGTAGAGGGAGAGGAGAACCCAAGGAGAATCACCTTTGGTCTCACAGATCATCACGTTGCTGAACTCACTCTCCCCGCCTTCATTGAAGCACTGCATCTTAATGTCGTAGGAGGTCTCTGGCTGCAGGTGGCTGATAGAGTGCCAGTACCTATCCCCTGGGAAAGACAGGGAGAAAATTGTGCAGGGTGAGGTAACTGAAAATCTGACTTTGCCCAGATCTCATGGTCGGACTCAAGGCTGAATGTCTGAGCTGGTGCCACTGAGATGGTAGAGACACACAGGAGGGAATGTCCCAGGGGTCCGCCTGCATTCCCATTGTCTATCATTATGGGAAGGGAGCATGTGGGCTTTTTAACTGAACAGATCTGTGTGTATGCTGACTCTGAGGCATGGAGCACAGATGTTTTGTACTATGTCAGATCCAGGTTTTATGCTTTACCAGATGTCACCAACAACCAGACCCCTTGGTATAGACGAAACCACACCAAGTGCTTCTCACCTTCCACCATGTCCTTCTTGTAGTCACTGTCATTGTCACTGTCTGTGGGTCGATAGTAGATATAAAAGCCATGGATTGGGGTGTTGTTGTTACTTGCTGGGATATACTACAGGAAATGGAGAAGAGACATGTTGACAGTGGAGCAGAGACCTCGTCATCAGAGCAAAATGGCTGGGGTGTGGAAGTGCTACCCCAGTCTAGAGTGTGAACTGCACTGGGGGCCCCTGGCGAACATTCCTGATGCAGTCCCTGGGGTTCTCTGAAGAAGGCTGTGGAGATCACACATTATTTCATTTTGCCTAGAGGTCCCCAAGCTTCTGGAAACAGATTTCTTCAAAGACTTCAGTCCCTCCTGAGCCTCCCTGGGCAGACAAGGGTCATTATCTCTGGTTAAAAAGAGACCCTAATAATTGTGCTGGGGTTCTCTGTGGTGTCAGGAAAACGGCAGGAAGGAGGGTGGGTGGAACCAGCTTGGGGTATCTACTGGGTCAAGGCACCAGACCCAACAGGAGACCCCTAATAGCAGCTGCCAAGAGCCTCCCAAATTCCACCAATCAGGCTTTCTGGTGCACTGTGGGGGAGCCAGTTCTCAGGCACATAGATGGAGGGACATATAGGGGAGGTGTCTTCGATAGGGGCTAAGGCCGCAGAGGGACCATCTACCAAGTTCCTACCCGACAGTAGCTTCTGCCCCTTCTTCCCATGGCTGTCCATGGCAAGGTCACTTACCATCCACTTGAGCATGATGGTGGTCTCATTGACAGCGTCCGTGAAGGTGATGTAAGGACCTGCCACTGGCCTCTCATACACGCGGCCACCATAGCCTGACACCACGTAGGGCCGGGAGGGGGCACTGGGCTCGCTCTCCCCCAGCATGTTCAGAGCTCGGACTCGGAACTTGTAAGAGGTGCCTGGTGAGAGAGACCCATGGGAACTCAGGAAAGGCCTTTTCATTCCCCCACAGCCCCACAGGGCCCAGCCTCGAGGGGTGTTTTGGGCAGCCCACCCCAAGAGCAAGTCCCCAAAGGACTCACAAGAATGCCCATCCTCGTCAGAGAGGAATCACACAGGTCTGGTGGCTGGAGGACGGAGCAGCGAGCCTCCTGGGCTCATTTTCTTCTTCAGTGTGGCCCAGGGCAGCCCAGGGATTGGGCAGTGTCCAGGCCCCTACCTTTCTCTAGGCCTGTGATTTCCACTGAGAGCCGTGAGGGAGGGATGGCATTAGTGGCCAGGATCCAGTCTCCCACTTTCTTTAGCTTCTTGTACTCCACACGGAAGGACTGGATTGGGAAGCCACCATTCCCACGGGGAATCCAGGTCACATACACGGAGGTCTCAGAGGCCATGGAGATAGTGGGCCTGTCTGGAGCTTCTGGGGCTACGAAGATCATGTCCAGGGAGGGAGACAGGGAGGAAGGAAAAGGAGGGGGACACTGTGAGACGACCCTGTTTTCTGATTGGTCTGGCCTGCCCCAACAGGACCTGCACCTCCCCTCAGTCTTAAAGACTTCTGGATCTTCAGAACCAAAACCTCATTCGACCTGCAGCAATAGGCACAACAGGGTGGTCCAGTTTTCACTACTCCTTACCCCTCCCCACCCGCTGATCCCAACTGCTGGGGGCTTACGGGAAAGGCGGCCATGATCTGGCTGGCTGCTGCTCTGGGGGCCGGCTCCAGGGTCATCTCTCTGGATCTGTTGCTCCTTACTGGCTATGATCTCAGGTTTGGGACGCCGCCCTGGGTGAAAATAGGTTGAGATTAGCAAGGGGCACAGCAGGCATTAGATCTTCCCACAGAGTCCTTTTTGTCTGAGACTCTGAAAAGGACTGCGACAAGGTGAGGCAAGTAAGAACACAGGATGCTGACAGTGAGGTCAGATGGCAGTGCTGCCCGATACTGTCATGGTGTACCACCCACTCCATGACAAAGAGGGCCAGAGATGCCAAAGAGGCCAGCTGGTCATTCTGATGAGACGAGAAACCTCAGCCTGGGCACCCAAGCCACAGGGAGACAGCAGTGGAGAAGGAGGACAGTGCACTCAGGGACTGGGTGGGGCAAGGTGGGCAGGATTTCCCACCCAGGCCTGGAACAACCTGCTTGGCTGTGGAAACCCCAAGCTGTGCTCTTGTTGACCTTACCAGTTCGGAAGGTGACCATTGCCGTCTGGCCCTCACCAGCACAGTTGTAAGCTGCCATCTCCACTTCGTACAAGCTCCCTGGGTCGAGCCTGGTGAGGGTCAGGCGGTGCTGGCTGGCTGGAATGCCAGCGATGGTCCAGTCATCAGAGGAGTTGGTGACCTGCTGGAGAAGGTGGTTGGTGTAAGGACCGGCATCTCCCCCTGGTGCTACAGGTGGCTGTGTCTTGTAAGCACAGTAGAACTAACAGGTGTAGGTCAGGAGGAGAGGATGGGGAACCAATTTAGGGGCAGGGGGCACTGCAGAGCTCAGACTGGCCATCAACCTCACTGGGGTGCTCAGGTTGGGCTTCTTGGTCTCCCCATCTAATGATACCATCAAGAGAAGCTCAGCGCGGCAGATCTGGAGGCTGTACTGAAACTATGGAGGGTCCTTCCAAAGACCTCCCAGCTATACTTCCCAAACCCCCATGGCTGACTTTCCCTTACTGTGTCTGAACCAAACCTCGCTCCTCCAGTCTGTACTCTAGTGAGAGTGGTGAGAATAATGACAAGAGCAATGACAGTGGTCGAGACAGCAGCATGTCCTGGGCACTCATTATGTGCAAAGCACAGACTTAGGGTTTATACACACTACCTCATCTGCCCTCACAAGGCCCAAGTGATGGCATTGACACTGCTCCCAGTCACAAGAGGAAAGACCAAGCTCAAAGAGGAGTGATTTGCTCAAGGCTGTATAGCTGGTGAGCACAGAAACCCTGATCTGACTCCAAACCGTAGCCCATACAGTGACCTGTCCTAGAATGAGGAGCCTGGGAGCACAGAGCCCTGAGTTCAAGTCCTGATTGCATAACTCTGAGCAAGTTCCCTGGCTCTCTGAGCTCTAAACCTTCGACTTCTAAAATGAGGCAAAGAAAATCTCTCCGGTGACTCTGACGGTGACTTACGTAAAGCTCCTAGCATTGAGCCTGACACTGAGCCTCCCAGAAAGTGTGGGCCCCCTCCCCTCCCCACATCTTTGGCCAGGTGAGGGTTCTAACATTATAATCTTTTCCTCTCCTCAGTCCTTGCTTAGAACGTAAGAGCTACAGATAAATCGCAAATATTATCGGTGAATTTTTAGTGACTAACTCTCTAAAGCTAAAGAAAAAAAAAAATAAGAGGGTTCCAGGCCCCCAACAGCTGACTATGAGAAACTACTTCATGTCATCTGCCAACTTTAAGGACAAGCACTTAAGGGCCAGTTTTGCATCTCTGTTGGAACCTGAAGTCAAGGTTTGCTGAAGGCAGAGAACAGCTGGTGAGGAAAACTCCTATTCCCAAGCAGAATATTCCAAAGCTGAACAAAACCAACCATTCAAGGGACAGGGATGGTCTAGGCTCATTAATGTCAGGCTTCCAGGATTCGTTCCAAAGGGAGAAGATTTTACAAACTGAGAATCCCCAGTGATGCTGGAAACCCAAACACAGTAGCCCGGGGTCTGCAGATGTACCAGGAAGGAAAACTTGCTTTGTGCAAGTGAAAAAAGTGAAACTTAGCTGAATGATTCCCAATCCCTCGCAAGAGCTGGGACAAGAAAACCATAACTTAAACTCTGACTTTTGATTTCAAATTTCTTTCTTGAGTGATGATGTTTAAGATATGCGAGCTCCACAAGCAGGATTGGCTTTCAAGGCATAATTTCTGCCTTGGCAACATCCACCTAACAGCTCCAAGCGCCCCACAGGCCGGAGCCTAATAGAAGCCAGACCCAGCAGGAGCCCTGTCCGGACTCTCGCTTCCCTGCCTCCCCCACTCTCCCCTGCCCTCCCAGCGCTGGCCTTGCACTTCCACTGGGCATAGAAATGAAAATAAGAAATGCTAGGGTAATTAGTCACTGTCACACACACTGAGAGGGTGAATGCGGCCTCAGCCTGGCATTTCCGGATCGCCACAGCTCGGCCTTTGCCAGCCTGCCTCTTGTGGGAGGCAGTTTCGTGGCCACCTATTGGCCTGAAAAATATTATTCTTGCTCTCATGCTGGTTTTTGTCTCTTGGGGACCGTGGGCATTTGGCCTGCCCTGATCTTTGTCTACAACTCAGATGAAGGTGTCCAGTTACAGGGGGAAGTGAGGATGGAGACCAGCCCTGCCCTGGAACATGTGCCGAACAAGGCTGCTTCTTGTTCCAAGCTCATTCACCCCCCCCTTTGCTGGCTGAGGGTTGATGAGGGTCCGCCCCGCCCAGACCCCTGCACAGGAGGCAGCACAGGGACAACAGGGGCCCCTCGGCCGTATGAGGGTTTCTGACCCCTGTCTCTGTGGACGTAAAGCTGCTAGCATTGAGCCTGACGCTGAGCCTCCCAGCAAGTGTGGGCCCCCGTCCCTCCCCAGGTCTTCCAGGAGAGAACGTGAAGGAAAAGAAAAGGACAAACTGCAAGGGCCAGTGGGGTTCACAGCAGGGAAATGGCTTCTGGAGGGTCACTGCCTTCTGCCATGCAGGGTGGAGTTTATTTTCTTGTTAGTTTTTTGAAAAGGAAAAAGTGGATTGAGACCTTCAGTTCCACGCTATGGATTCCTATGTTTTCTACCAAGTGCACATGGCACTTTTTTTTATAAGTAAACACAACATACATGTATAATAAAATGCAGCAGTTATGATAATGCCAATAAAAACATTTAAAAAAATCTGTTTAAGAACAATCAATTTCTATCACATGGACTTAGAAAAATCACACATACATGGGGTGAACAGAAACATCTCTGGGATGTTTTCTTATAGGGCACCGCATGTCCTCTTCCCTGCATAGCCATGAAGTGTGGCAGCCTGTCGCAGGACAGCATCCAGGAGCATGGGGTTGGCCCAGTTCTGTCACGCAGCCTGTTACAGACCAAGACTCCCTCCCTGACAGCTCCCCAGCATCCCCCAGACAGACTTCCTCTGTCAAGGAGAAATGGCTGAGGTCTGAACAACACCATGTGCTTGGAGCTCAAATGCCTGTTTGTCAGCCAGAGCCGCGATGAATTCTGAGAACTGAGGGGTGTTTTCCAGCCCAGAGAAAATACCAGTTGGCAAATATTTATTTTCCTGGCTTTAGAGCTAGCTTGCCATGCTACAGTTCCTGCAGGTATGTGCCTAGCAGAGCTTACTTTGGTTAAAAAACAAAACAAATGACAGAGGAAGGAGGGGAGGTTGGTGATGGTAACTAGGAGCCTGCTAACTGTCACCTCCAGGACTGGAAGCTGGCATTAGTTTCTGGGAAATAAACACAGAGCTCAGACAGAAGGGCCTACGCATGGCCCCTTCCTGGGCATCTCAGGGTGCCACCTGCCCGTATCACGGCCAGCTCTCTTGGCAGCAGAAGGGATGGGCAAACGAGGAGACAGAGGACACGATCAACAGTGGGGAGTAGGGGACCCAGGGGAGACGGAGGCACGAGGCCAGGGACATACCTTGCGGTGTTTCACCACATAGTAGAGGATGGGTGCCCGGCTGCTGCCCTCGTGCCGAGGCCGCCACACCAGCTCGTATGAGTCTGTCTTGGAGGTCCGGGGCGAGCTCAGGATGATGGGGGCCTCGGCAGGAACCACTGACCCCTTCTCTCCTGGGCACTGCAGAGAAGCAGGCTGCACTGATGTTGGGGGTCTGAGGACACCCGGTAGTCCCCTCAGCATCTGGTCAGGGCTGCCAGGTCTGGAGGGTAGTGCAGGGGGTGTGGCAGTGGCTGGTTTATCATCCTTCCAGGGTTTCAGGGTCGTGCCTGGGGACCAAGCAGGAAAGAGGCACAAAGAGAGAGACAGTGTGTGTGTTAGTGCCCCTGGTTACCTTCCAGGGAGAAAACTGAGAACAAAGTCAGAAAGAAGACTTGAGGCCACCATCAGCCCACTATGTGACATACAGACAGGCTCTGTGGAAGAGAGGGCCAGTGTCCCTGCCCTGCCATGTCCCACTACCTGGCCCAGGCCTCTTGCTGCAGCTTGGGGCTATAGACAAGCATCTCTGCAACCTGCTGACTCCCAGTGTCCTCAGGAGGTGCGTCTTGAGATAACAATCTCAATTTGCTCCTGAGACATGGAAACCTTGCACCTTCCTTCTGTGGTCTAGCTGGAGGGTGGGAACATGTCCCTTCTCTGTGGGATTATTATTATTACTGTGTGTGTGTGTGTGTGTGTGTGTGTGTGTATGTGTTTCTGGTGATGGAACTCAGGGCCTCATACTTGACAGGCAAGTGCTCTACCACTGAGCTATACCCCCAACCCTTCACCATAGGATCCTAACACCAACACAGAGTGGGCCATTTCTTTCTCCACTGAGGTGACCTGGATACTAGAGACATGAAGGAAAAGGAATGCCCTCTGAGAATCTGGGAGCCATATGAGCCACAACAATTCCTTCTAGAAACTTCCACAGACTCTGCCAGCACCAGCCTTCATCCCACCTGATCTTTACCACCGTGGGAAAGTGTCACTTGATAATGTTCACAAAGGATTGTTTTATTTATTTATTTTTATTTAACTTTTTAAAAATTTTAGTGCATTATAGTGTATATAATATATATACATAATAGTGAGATTCATTTTGACATATTCATAAATGCATACACTACAGTTTTTTTCCATTTCAGTCTCCAGTAACATCTTCTTTCCTCTTCTCCTCCCTTTTCTGATCCTTCCTCTACTCTATTGGCCTTTCTTTTATTTATTTATTTATTGGTGCATTATAGTTACGTATAAAATTAGAATGGAATGTGATACATTCATACACAGATATAGCAAAGTTTGGTCAATTTTATTTTGTTTTTTAAACGGTTTCCTTGGTAAGTTTCATCTCTTTCATAGAAATGTTTTTGAAGGTTCGTGTTTGTCACGTTGCTCTGAGTCCCCCACGTTATCTAGCCAGTGCTGACATAGTAACTGCCCAGTCCCTGGAGTCATCAGTTGGTAGGAATGAAGCTGAGGAGAGACCTGCTTTTCTTTATTCTAAACGTATTTCCATGGAACCTTAAGGTCCCACAGATTCTGCAAGCTGATAAATGCACTTCGACTTATTAATAAGTTAAAGTAAATCTGAATTGACAACTGAAAGCCTTCTTCATTTAGTTCAAATACTGGCTTTCTAAGTTGGACTTCATTTGAGAAAATGGTTGTGAGTGCGTTTAGCTGGAATCTCGGAGCCTTGGGTTGCACTCACCTGGCCTGGAGGTCCTCAGCTGGACCACGGCATGGGCACTCCCAACTTCATTCTCAGCCATGCACTGGTAGACACCTTCGTCCTCAGGCCCCACGCTGACTACACGCAGGGCCTTGCGGGACAACCGGAGGCGCTGGCTGGAGGTGAGGGGGACGGCGTTCCTTAGCCACAGCACGGAGGGCGGGGGGTTCCCGCGCACCTCACAGGTGAGCTTAGCACTCTGGCCCCATGGGATGACCAGCTGGGACAGCTCCACAGTGACCTCAGGTGGTTCTGCAGGAAAATAAAAGCAGGTGTGGGTAGGGTTGCATCTTCTTTAGGGCCAGACAGTCTGGAAGAGGATGTGGCTGAGGGGCTGCCTTCTTCCCCAGGACTTTGATTTTTCCTAATGGGTAGGAGTAAAGGGAAGGAAAGATCCAATTGTCCTCCATCAAGTCACAACAGGAAAGGAACTAAAGAAGGCCCAGATCAGTGGGCCCTTGCCCCAGCATGGAGAATCTCCAGTTGTGGTCCACCTCCACCACTCACTCAGCCTTTCAAGGCTAACTCTCTGAACCTGGAGTCATCTGCTTCTAGAAAGACCACACAGACCAGAGAGAAGGTCAAGGGCTAATGAGGCACTTACCAAATACCTGGACGTTGTAGAGAATGACGGCTGCGCCCGGCTCCCCCACCCCATTGCTGGCCATGCAGCGGTAGGTGCCCGAGTCCTCCTCACTGGTGGTGTCGATGAGCAGGTTGCCCAGCAGGAAGCGCGTCTTATTGTAACCAGCGACACTGGACCCGTCCTTGGCCCAGGTGACTCGAGGGGGTGGGATCCCGCTAGCCACACACTCCAGGATGAGGCTCTGGCCTTTAGTGACAATGACAGTCTGGGCCTCCAGGGGGTAGATAATGCGGGCAGCCTCAGCAGTAGAGCCTGCAGAGGAAAGGAGGGGAAGAACGCAGAATGTGTGGGACCTGCACTTGCTGCAGATAGTCACCTCCGGCCTGCCTCCAGTGGCCTGGCCCCAGGAGAGCCCCGGGGAGCATGGATTTGGATCAAATGGCCCTTCAGAGGCTTATGACCTATGACCTACCTATGTAAAGCAGGGCAGACTATGTAATTCCTTATCAGAAACAAGGATTTCCTTCTGCAGAGAACACAACTGATGTGATAACACTAGGTGTTGACAAAGACAGATGAAGGCATGGAGAGTGAAATGATTTAAATACTGGGAGAAATTTTTCCTGCTTGAATCAGTCAGCGCACCCTGGGTCTCTTCCCCAAGTGCCCTTGCAGTGTGAGCATCCCACAGAGCCCAAGGGGACCCACTGTTTAAGAATACATATTTTTCATATAGCAAGGTCCCCAAGTGCAAATCAACGACTTTGTCCAGTGCTCAGTGAAGAAGCAGCAATGTTTTTCAGTACCTGGGGAGAAGCTGCCCAGAACTTACTGGAAGGTGCGTTGCTTTCCAATGCCCTGCCTTCCTGGGGGACCTGGAGCTTATAGACTCTGTGATTTTGCTTTATTGTCAATCAGGGGCAGATCTAGGTTTCAGAAACCTAAAACTTCTGCAGTTTGGGAGACCCTTTTAAAGAAAAACAATATAAAATTACAGACAAAAAATTAGGATAAAATGTAGCTTCAATAGCTTCAGGGAAAATCCTTCTCAGGTGCTGACTCTAGGGACTAGCTCTAGCTGGGCGTGGTGGAGCACACCAGTAATCCCAGTGGCTTGGAAGGCTGAAGCAGGAGGATGGAGTTCAAAGCCTGCCTCAGCAACTGAACGAAAGCAACTCAGCGAGACCCTGTCTCTGAATAAAATATAAAAAAGGGCTGGGGATGTGGCTCAGTGGTTAAGTGCCCCTGGGTTCAATCCCTGGTACCAAAAAAAAGCTACCTCCATGTGTGATGTCACTTCACTGAGTCTCTGAAACCCTAGAGAAACACTCAGAAGAGGTAGCTGTTTTTTCACTTTAATGGAGGTACTGGGCAGATGGAGGTGCTGGGCACAACCCAGCATTGCAGAGCAGAAGGACAGGACTGGGAGAACACTAGGTGGGCAAAGCTGGTGTGCAAATACTGTGTCAGTTGCTGAGCACCACCACCTTCCTGGCACACACATCCTAGTTGATCCCACTTGTGCAGCGACAGTGAAGGAAACTTGTCAATAGGTGGGAGGAAGAGATGTCCCCCACAATGTTCCAATGTGACCAACAAGCACTCCACCTGCCTGAACAAGGGCCCTGGGTAGGGAGGGAAAGGCACAGGCCAGAGACAAAAGGACCCTCATTGAGTGCTGGGTGTCCCACTGGCCTTGCGGCTACCCCTCCACTCACAAGCACACAAAACTGGAGCTTGACTGTGATGTCCCCAATTTCCGACATCCCTTCCCAGCTTTGCTGGTCCCTCTATCAGTGATACTCCCCACCCCAGTAGGTGAGCCTGGCCCTTACGGCGCACACGCAGCCTGTCACTGGAGCCAGAGGTTTTCACTTCCTGGGTCACGGGGTTGTAGGCAGCGCACTTGTACATGCCCTCGTCCTCCTGGCTGGCGTTGACAATCTGGAGGTTCCCTGATGGCATGATCAGGTAGTTGTCTGTAGAAATGGCAAGGGAAGGGGGAGATGGGATGAGTCTGGGCCCAGAAGACAACAATCTGCAGCTCCCGAAGAGTAAGGAGTACAGGGTGGAGGACACAAGACCAAGCCTAAGATGCATGCACCGTAAGACGTTGCACCAAGAGGGACAGAAGTGCCAGGGTGAGAAGCTCACTGACCAGCTAATGGCTGGCTGGTTGCCTCCCAGTTAGGGAGCATCTGTGGAAGAGTGTTCAAGGGAGCTGGGGGAGGGTAGGAAGAATACAGGGGTCAGACCCGGGGCTCAAGCTCTGATCTGCTGGAGACTAACCATGTGATCTTGAACAAGTTAATCACCCTCTCGGATCCTGTTTGCTCTTTCATAAAAAGGCCTAATGCACACACCTCACAGCCAGTGTTAAGAATTAAAGGGTCCATGCTGTACACATGGGAGGTTCCCTGATGAGACACATGAGACACCGTAACTTCTGCAAGCCACCAAGAAGGAGGGAATTGACTTTGGAACTTCGCAGGAGTCTCTATCATGGTCACTGCTCTGAGCTACCTCACTATTGAATTTCTGCTGTTGGAGAGGAATATGCAAACTCTCAACCACTGCCCTCTCCATTGCTGCACATTACTAGTTTTTCAGGCTTTGTCTGCTCCTGTTCCAGGGGTGCCATGGGGTGGGCCTGGGCATGTGTTCAGGTTCTTTAGGCAGGAGGCAGATTCACAGCTTCTAGTCAGCTCAGCAACTGGGTGGCATTCATCTTCCTGGCAGGCAGAGCACTGGCCATCATCTCTGATCTTTGTCTTGGTGGCCTCTCTGGGGAGTCATGGTGTCACCAAGCCTGGTGCCTGCCTGCTGCTGGGCCACCCAGGTGTGAGCTTAGGCAAGTGCCAGATGGAGTGGCACCTCCCCTAGAGACTGTTGCCAAGCCTCAGCTGGGGACATAGGGATTAATACTCTTCTCCTCTCAGTCTCCAGTTACTTGTAAGTAGTAGGATTAGGGTTTCTAACCTATTTCAAAAATAGCTTTCTACGTTTTCTATAATGAACATATATTCCTTTTATAACCAGAGCACTATAAAAGGTGCATACTTTGAGCAGGGTCACATCAGGTGGGGTTGACTTGGCCTCCAGGGCAGGGTTGTTGTAGGAAGAAATGACCTTGTCTCACCTCTCTGCTGGCACTTTCTGAGCATCTTGTCTATTAGGGTTTATGAGGTTGAACTGTGTGGCCCTCATCACTGCATGGGTGTTCGATGTGGACCAAAGGGTCGCCTGCCCTGGACCTGCTGTCATGCCCACTGTGGCCTGAGGTGTGGCTGCCAGGACAGCACAGTACTGGGTAAATGGGAGAGGAATGTCCATTCCACTGAGGAGGTTGCTGTATGGGAACACTCAGTTTGTTAGGTGGCATTTCTATGTGTGTCCAGTGGCAAGGGGCTCACACAGCAGGTGTCTGGAACAATGTGCTAAGTGTCCTGATCAAATGACAGCAGCTTGGAAAAAATCTTCCAGGACCTCAAAGGATGAAGAAATTCTCCATGACAGGAAGAGGCCTTCCATAAGGAAAGCCACCCCTGTGGGGCCCCACAGGGCTAAACGTCATGACAGAAGACAGCTGGCCAGCCTGGTCATGGGCCTTGGGAGGTGGCAGCAGCTGACACAGTTTGGTTGGGTAGGGAGGGTTCTGAGGAGGACAGATCTCCTGGCCTTGCCTCTGAGCTCTGGCTAATTTGCTCACCTCTGGAGGCCTCTAGCCACTCTTGCTTGACACTGTACCGGACCTGGGCTTTTGGGTGGCTCTCAGGTAGGTGGCAGGCAATGACTGCGGTGTTCCCCTCGTCCACTTCAATCACATGCTGCACATCTAACTTGAAGTCCTGGAGATCTGTGGAGAGAAGGGAAGGTGCTGGTTAGACCTCAACAGAGGAAAACGATAGGGTGGCTGGCGTTAGTCACAAACAACAGTGCAGAAGTGCATGCTGGGTCTTGGGGGCAGGGTGCTGAATCCTTTCTGAGCATCTTGTCTATCGGGGGTTATAAGGATGTGGTCCTCATCACAATGGGCGTTCAACTTGGTATACATATAAGACATGAGCTGGGGAAGTACAAGGAATTATATCAGGAAGGGTCTCCAACAGACCGGGCTCTTCTGTGACACTGGGACTTGGTGGTGAGTTGGCCCTATTCTTCTGCACTAGACATGGGTCATAGTCAAGGCATAAATAAATGTCTGAGCACAGCTGTCAGGAGGCTCAGCCAACGGCGATGGAAGAACATGATGAAAGAGAATGTTGAAGCCTTTTCTCCAGTTCAGTCGAGAGCAGCTTCCCAGGTTCTTCCTCTTAGATATCCACAGTGAAGAGCGACAGGCCCAAGATTTCCACTTGACCGACAACCATGGTTACAGCCAGAAGGCCGATTCCTGCTCCCAGGAGCTACACTCCATGTCATGACTAATCCTTCCTAGGGCTGTGGCTGGGACTCTGTGGATGCCCTAGGGTTCCCCTCGGCAAAAAAGGGATCTCGTAGGACAATAGGCAACACCCCAGCATGGCTTAAAGGCAGTGGCATGTGGGGGAACCCAGGGTCCTGACAGGAGGCTGCTGTCTCTGGCAGCTCCATGGCCATCTCTTCTGTCTTGGCTCTGTGGGAGGAAGACTAAGAGCTAAACTGGGAAAGGATGGAGATTCATCTGGAATAAGGGCAGGATGTTTCCCAAACAATCTGAGAGTCCAAAAACAGATCTCTCTTTGTATGAGCCAAATGACTGATGTTGCTGGACAAAACAGGGGCCATTTGTACACAAAACCACACTCCAAATTGGAAATTTGGTTTTCAGGAATGGAGCTGAATTTGTTTTAAAAGAGGAAACAAAACTAATGGAGTATAAAGTAGGAGAGATGGAAATCATTTATCTAGACTCTCTTCATCATGGTCCTCAGAGAGCCCTGGAAGTATCTCTCAGAATGCTGACCACACCAAATTCTGCTCAGCCTGGAGGACTGATAGCATCAGCATCAGGGCTTACTGCAATTTCACTGCAAGATTCCACCTGCCTGTTTGTTGTTTCCACCAGAGACCAGGAAAAGGTAACAGGAGCAGGCGGGAATTGGATTTCTCATAGAAGATAATTACCAAAAACAAACAACTGTCACCACAGGTGAGCTGTGTTCAAGGTATTCAGTGAGGTCAAAGAGGCTTGTGACTTGATGGAACTTTCCAGAAGCTCTCAGTCAAGCCAAGCCAGCACAGGATAGAGCCTCCTTTTTCTCTGAAAGGATCATTGTCATTTTGATTACAATGTTGACTGTGAACTCCTTAGGGGCTGGGGACCAAGCCTTGTTCACATTTGTGTCTTCTGAGCCTGAAACTCAGCATGACCCAAGTAGACAATAAATGTTCACACTTGGAGACCGAGCCCCACCAGTTAGGTACGAGATGCCCATTTATGCATCCTATGAATCCAAATTTCCTATTTGAGTTTGGTCTATGTCATGAGCTCAAGGATGAAAGCTAGTACAACAAATACAAATGTTTCAGGAACAGTTTATCAAAATATGGCCCAATAGAAGCTATTTTGAAAACAGAATGTTTCTTGAGAGGTCACTCCTACGGTCACAGGAAAGAGGTGAAATTGTATACCAAGAATATGTGCTATTCAAAAACAGGGTAGATGACGGACAGCCTGGCTTTCTTCTGCTGCCCCATTTCACCCTGCAGGCAGAAAGAGTGCCACCTATAGGCCAAGGTGAGTTGTCTTAGATTCCTTCCTGTGGATGTAGGGCCTCCTGGGCTTTTAAATAATTATCTCATCATTATTTAATTTTGTGTGTGTGATGTCTGACCCTATTATAAGTGCCTCGTGGAAAGCCTATTACTTTTGGACTGCACACCCCAACCCTAAGCAGCTATGTGGGACACACAGCAAATGCTCTCCAGATCCTTCTGGAATGGAGACATAGTTCAGAAGGCTGAGCCCAAGGCCAGCTTCATGGGCATTCAAGCCTTTGGAAAGGGTTAGTGCTTGATTTAATACTCTGCTGTCTCCATTTTAACATTCTTCATCAGGTTTGAACAAGGGGCCCTACATTTTATTTTTGCATTGAGCCCTGAAAATTATGTAGCCCAATCCTGATGGAGTGAGTTTCTCAGCCAAGACAGCCAAAGAGTTTTCTCTCTGAGAAGATGAAGATTTGTACTACGGGAAGGGGGCTGCAGAATCAATGCCTTCTAGCTAAATGTCAGTAACTTTGCTTTTTTAAAGCAATTAACTTAAAAAAAAAATGCTGAGGTCTTAAACCTCTTTTAGGCCAGTGTGTCCTGTACCTGCTAAGTCAGAAGGCTTCTCACAAAGCAAGCTATGAGTGACTGACTGTGAGCTCAGGGTATCTGGAAAATTCCTCAAGCACTGAGAGGCACTCTCCTCCACGGTCTAATAAATTCAAAGCTACTCCACCAAGGGTTGTTGTTCTTTTTATCCCCTCTTTTTCTTTACCTCATTCCAAGGAAATTTGCCTCTAGCAAGAATGTACTTAAACCTAACAGATTATTTTGCAAGATGTGAGCAACTGAAAGGAGTTTGGCATCAGAATGCTATCTCCATTTTCATGGCCCCAGGCTCCTGCCTACTATACTTGAGGGCTAATCCAGGCACGGATCATGCACTCCTCTAGGGGCCCACCTCACAGACCCCATGCTAAAAACACTGGGCCTCCTTAAGCCCCTCTTGGCTCTTGTTGCCTCCTTTGACAACTGCTTGGGTGGAGACAGAAGGCTGTGCGGTGGGGGAGGTACAAAGCTGGGCACTGGTCAGCCATTCTCCCCGACAGCCCCTCTGTTCTGATGCCAACATGTGTGCAACAGCCCATGCAGACAGGACCCAGGACACCCCAGCTGGGTGTCTAGATCCCCACAAGCGCCCACTGGCAGGCGAACGTTCCTGGCTTCAAAACAAATAAGCGGCAGTTTGGTCCTTGGCTGTGTCCCCTCCCTGTGCCTCCTAAGCTTAAGCCTTAGCTATTGCTCAACTAGACAAACACTCCCAATTTGGCTGCTGGAGTAAAACTTGAGTTTCACTAAAAGGATCAAAGACAAGAGTAATGAAGTGATGTATGTTCTAAAAATCAGAGAGCTCCTTTCCTAGTGTTTTTGGCCAGGAAGGAGGCCAGAGAGGGGTGGAGACTTCATGATCAATAATGGCCTAATCAGCCATCAGATGGGCAGATGCAGAGAGATCCAACTGGCTGCATATGAAGGAAAACAGCCTGTTCCCAGGCCCTTGGCTCTGCAAAGTCAATTTCCTGGCGGAGTCCTGGGCTGCACAGCAAATGGGCCCTTTAATTACTGATGGGGTTAGCTGGCCTCTGGGCAGCAGAGAATGGATCAGTTTTCCTAGGAAGTGGTTTGAAAGGACACCTGTTCCTTGCCTATTGGCTGGGATGTTTGAGAAATTTGTTAGAAGAAAGTTTTTGCAATTTTAAGCCTCTCACCTTTCCTCACACCCCTCTTGCATCTTGCCTCTGTGCATTCTTCCCGCTACTTCATTAACTTGTCCACATTAATCAAATGCCTTTGGCCACTCTTGTTGTTTCTCAGTTCCCACAGGCCAAAAGTTCTGATCTTCAGAGACACCTCTGGGTTCACAGGCCCTCTTGTCACAGAACTTGGTGCTTTCTGAGAAAGGCCATAATATTTTAGGCTCCGTACAGAACCCTGGCTGGGTTCCTTCTCAAAGCTCAAATTCTAAAGGGAAAATGTATCTTCTGATGTCTCATTGGCACGTACTCCAATGCCAAATGCACGTTACAGGGATTTATTCAAACACACATCATATAATGTGCTTCCTGTCACATTTAAAGGGTGCAAAGGACATACATGTTCTTGGCTATAGGGGAAAAAAGAAAGCAAATGAAAGACTTATAGATCCATGTGGTATGGTTGTCCGTACCAGGATCATATATGAAACTACAAATGGACAAATTTTATCTTGAGTCCCCGTGAACTTCTTTCTCACCACCTTCTGGTCTCCATCCTTCCTTTATTAATAAGAAGCGAAAGAGAAGAAGAAGAAGAAGAAGGAGAAGGAGAAGGAGAAGGTGAAGGAAAAGGAGAAGGCGAGGAGGAGGAGGAGGGGGGAAATAGAAGCAGCTCAATAGATCTATGAATTAAGTTACATATTTAATAGTAGATCATGCATTCTCAGCACAAATTGTCAAATCTTAATTGTAGGCTTATCTCCCAATTTTGGTTCTTACATGTTCAGATATAGGGTGTATTGGATATTGGTTCAATGTCCCCAGTGTAATCCATAAACCTAACAATCCCTTTCAAGGTATTTCCTCATTCAGTCTTCTCCCTGTGTCCTCTCTTAGGCTGCAAATCAAAGCTCTATTTTGTTGAGGTAAAAAGTCAAATAATATGGCATCTTTGGCTGCATGTTGTAGGGACCCTCAATATCTCCATCTTGACAATTCTGGTCTTTTGGCCAACCAGGTGTTCCTGCATATAGTCCTGTCTTACGCTCCTTCCATGTTCTCAAGGATTGTGAGACAAGCCTGCACTCATCTGCTGAAGTTTGAATGGGACCCACCAGATTATGGGCACTGCATGGGGCTCATTTGGTCATGCTGCCAGGATGGCTCGGCAGCCTCAAGGCCATGGGCAGGTTTCTGTGCTGATGGATAATTCTATTCCCTAGCCCTCATGGCCTCCAAGCCTTGAATTGTTCCTGTGGCAGCTTGCTATATCTATGCTGATGTTACAAAGCTCAGAAAAATTTGGCCTTAGTGGAGTGCAACCAGGTAGCATGCTGACCCTCTGGTTCTTCTCTGCACCTCAGACTCTTTTGGAGAGATGGACCACATGCAGGGGAAGTCAAGCTTCTGAGAGATTTCTCAGGGTGAACCCTGGCTGAAATTGGCAGGCCTTGGCACTGCCTCACTGTGTGGCTTCTGGCAAAGCAGGGCTTCCCTTATGCCCTGAATGGACAGGCAAAGAATTATATGCTATTATCAAACCCTAAGTCACCTGAGGAATCATGGCTTGGCATGACCCTATAGCTAGTCCTTGAAGAAAAGTACTCTAAAAATGGAAAGCCACTGAGCATGTGGGGCAACTATAGAAGCAGAGTAGATATACAGCTGATGGAGCTCAAGAAGTCAAAGATCCTGGCACATGAAGAGTGGACAGAGTTCCTACATCTTGGGCAAGCTTGTCAGAAGCTGCCCACTTGGGAAAGTGACTAAGGCTTTTACTTTAGGGGAATTGAGCAGCTCTGGCTAAAGTTAAACCTAATTGCCCCTTCACAAAGCTGGGCCAAACCAATATATTGTGTAGTCAGCATTTGGTACAGTGTAATCCTCCAAGCATCATTGCCTTCATTCAGCCAACCAAGTACTCAGAACTGTCGATTGCACCAGGTACTGCAGAAAATATAAAGAAGAAATACCTCTCAACCTCAGGGAGTTTTAATTTGATATGAGACAGACAAAGAAAACAAACATAAGACAGGATGCAATCATTCATCAGAGCTGTGCCCACCAGCATGGTCCCCGTCTCCTTCATCAGCATAGCTGCCTAAGCCAGTCCACTGTGATCAGCAGAGAACTTAGAGAAGAAGTTGGCAGAGTGAGTACTGCTCCTCACTTTGCAGATAGGACAGTGGATAAATTCATTTACTGTCTTTGAGATTTTTTTTTTCCTGCTGGTCCAATCACACAAATAATTTTGGCTCCAAACAAAGCTCTCGCCTGACAGTCATGGAAACATGACATGAAATTTCTCAAACACACTTTCTGATGAAAGCAAGACATACTATGCTCTCTTTTATTTAAATAAAACAGTTTCCATGGGGAGAGGAAAAAATAAAACAACTTTGCAGATGCCAAACATATTGATTGTCAAGTCTTGTATTTTTCCTTGCTGTTGAGGTGAGGTGTGCACCCAGATTTGAATGGTGGGAGCAAGCTGAGAATGGAGAAGAGATGAAAGAGTCAATGTGGGGATGGGATAAAGGCAAAAAATCGTCAAGACAGGAGACAGGAAACTGGGTGGGCAGGGGAGGAGACCATAAAGGGAGAAGTGTGTGAGGAAGAAGAGAGAATAAAAAGAATATATTTTGCAATGTCATTAAATGATTTGCAATAAGCTGGCCTAAGGCTTCAGGAATTTCTTGGCTTGAACCAATTAAAAATATTTTTTTAAAAAAGACATAAGAGAACAAGAAATGTGATTAATCCTCAAAGACAAGTCAAAGATGGAGCCCTGTCTCCACTGAGTCTGGCAGCCAGATGAACAGCGATGATGGCTGTAGACCATCTTAGACTTCAGTGCTGCTGTGAGGTAGGGCTGGTTCACAGAGCTGGGAGTTTCTTTTGGACTTGAGAAAGGAATGAAATGGTTTGAAAAAAAAATACACTGAAGAAAGAGAGAAGGAAAAAAAAAAAGATTTACTTGCCAGTAACCCACATCACACATATTTCTCTGATCATCTAAATATAAACTATAAACTTTGCAATGGGAAAATTAATGTGAATCCCGGTGGTCTGGACTCATCGGAGCCAGAGCTGGATCCTGGCACAGCCTTCGGCAGGGCTGACGGCCTGCACAGGAAGAGAGACAGGAGAGAAATGGAGGCCATGGAGCTGGGGAATGGGGATCTTTGGTATATCCTTTATAAACAATTCCAGGTGGGAGAGGCAGGGCCACCGTCCTGGGGACAGGGGGACCCATTGGTGCCCACTTTTTCTTCCCACACACCTGGGAACTGTGACTTCCAGTAGCAGCAGCAGTGTGCCAATTCTGTCCGCCATGATCTTGCCACGTATGTGCCTTGTGATTGTGTGGCAGGACACAGAGCCAGTCATGGACCTCTCTTCAAGGTTCCAGAGGTTCCTCTGAATTTAATTTCTTTTTAATACCTTTGATGCTTCTCTAATATCCATCAATTTTTTACAAACCCATCTTCAATCTTTTTGTATTTTCAACCTGTTTACAGGCTGAGTTCCTGCTTCCTCCTTTATTGACTTCTTAAAAACCTTTAATACATCAGAACTCGGTGAAGACATCTTGAAATCTCTTTTCACTACCTGCATGACCTTCTTGGTCTTGCAGATTTCAAACACATTTTATCAGGGAGCTTTCTTCTTCCTCCACATTTACCCAAGAACTTCTGAGTGCCAGGCGCTGTGTAAAGCCCCATGGACAGATGGGTAACGGTGGCTCCTGTCCCGGCAGAGACATCCCGGCAAGGGAAGGTGCTAGAAGTAAACCCAGGACACAAGGAAACCAAGAAGAGACCATAGTTCAGACTTGTGAAGGTGAGGGGATTAAGATAAGGTTCCTGGAGAGAATTAGTAATGCAAGGGAGGTGGGAAGGAATGGAAAGAGGAAGGTGCCATTCCCAAAACAAAGGGAAAGAGCAGGTGGGAGGGCGGCTGAAAGCATCCTGCCCAGGCTTGAGTTTGCCTTTATGATTCCTGGCATTACCAAATGTTTTAACTGGAAAAAAAAAAAAAAGAACAGATGCTCATAATTAAGCACAAGACTCCCTATAGAAAAATATGAGGGCTGAGGCAGGAAGATGGCAAGTTCAAGGTCAGCCTTAGCACTTCAGCAAGATCATCTCTCAAATGATAAATGGGGCTGGGGATGCAGCTCAGTTGTAAAGTGCCCCTAGGCTCAATCCACAGTATCAAACAAAAGAAAAGAAAAATAAGCTATTTTTGCCTCAGCATTTTTTTTTTTTTTGCTTTGACTTACTTCATTTTCTCACTGTTCAGTGGTCCCCTTTAATTTAAATTAAACAGTTTTTCCATTTTTCAGGGCTGACATGCTTTTCTATATTTGGGGGGATTATTACCAGATTTCAAAAATGGCTGAAAGTCTAAAAACAAGGTCAATGTAGAAACTAAACTTTTCCACACAAAATGAGCCAAGGGACTCATTTCTTTCTCTGGATTTTTTTTTTCTTTTAATTATAAAGGAACTGTGTTACATCATTTTCCATAATGGGGTTTCAGTGATTTTAACCCAACTCAGCAATTCGTCCCTCAGTCCCTCATCATTGGTTGGTGCAAAAGGTTCTTCTAAGTCTGTCTAGGCTCATTGAATCAACACACTATGTGGCCCTTCCTTATTGTCTTAGCTTAGAAAACGAACCTAAGATTTTATTTAAGCATGTGGCTGTGTGTACAAAAGATGGATTGGGGAAAGAGGGAGTCAAGTGTGTCCTCGGTAAATGGCAACCATTGCTACATACAGAATTGGGCCCCTAGCTGTTAGGGGCAGGCATTTGCCCTAACAGAGTTCATACCATGGATCTGACAGGGTGCTTGCTTGCACCTGGTCTGACAGGATTAGGTGGTGTTGATGTCAGAGTATCAGGGAAAGTTCTTGTGACATGTGAATTTCCACCTGTGTCCAATACAGGTCTGAGAGAGTTAATGTGACTTTGACCTAAGGCTAAGAGGTATTTCTTACTCATTTTCTATTAAGATATGCAAACTGCCTAATACCTTTTGGGGTCTAAACTGTCTTACAACAATTGTCTTGCCCAAAAGGCAAAGTAAAATGCACAGAACTTGAACAGCTAAATTTCAAACTAAGAAAGTTCTCCTTTTCTCTGGACCCGCGTGCAGCTGTCTGTGTCCCTCCCAGCAGAGGCCGACTTGCTCTCAGCCCTGGCTTTCAGCCAGAGACTCTCTGCCCCTCCTGGGGCGGCTCAGGAAGCCACCTGTGTTTTCTTTCCTCCCCCAACTCTTCTTCTTGCTGCCATCCCTTCATCACAAAGCAAAGGGCTTGCACAGGATTCCTTGGGACACCCAAGCCAACACACAAATGTTTTTCCAATTTGCAGCGAATGGTTCCTTCTTGTTTGGTCAGGGAGTCATTGGTGGACTGAGCCAGAAGACAGGGTGGGGGTGGGAGAGAGTGTTGGCTAGAGAAAACACACAGGTCTCCTTTCTTAATCAGAACATGTACAGGTAAAAGAGATGAGAAACAGGAGGAAATGGGAAATGAGATGGAATAGCAAGAGGCAAGACATTGCTACTGGTGGTTTTCCATGGAACATCTCACTATGGAAATGAGACACACTGTGGAAATATCTGTACCGTCCCAGTAATGTCCTGGGTCTAGGTGTGAGTGCACAATGTTGAGCTAAATTTAGTTGTTAAAGGTCTGAGAAAAGTATCTAAGGATTTACATACTTTAAAAATTAAAACTAGAGTGGCCCCATACAGTCTTCAAGGCTCATCTCTTGAGTTTTCCTCAGTTCCCTGAAACTAAAATAAATCATTACTAGTCTCTGAGCATCTGTTCACAAGTCAGGCAACTAATGGGGCTGACTTGCTTTATGGCTTATGAGTTACCAAAGTCCGCCTTAGACCGTTAGACTGAGAGGTTCTCAAGGGCTGGAACCAGGTCTTAGCACTATAGGAAACTCTAAACACGGAATCTTAGGACACCAGCCTCCAAAATATCCAAATAGAGAAGTCGGCACTGGGAAATGGATAGTTTTCATTTATTTAAGACTCACAAACTTAGATTTTTGTCTTATTTAATAAAAAAAATAAATAAATGAAAGATTCGTGGATAGAGTACATTATTTAGAGGTAAGGTACTAGGAAAGAAACTAAATGCCAGACGTTAGATTATGAAGAGAGAATATATTCCTCTATTCATATTTTCATATACTCTGGGAGAACACTAGAGAAGTTGCTATAAATGAAAGAGACATTTTTTGGACTGACTGACATTAGTCCTTGCATGCTGCCTATTTCTCCTTCCATCCTCTTGTCCACAAAGCATTTGAAGTGCCTTATAAGAATATATACTGTGAGTGGGCTGGGGATATAGCTCAGTTCGTAGCTTACTTGCCTCATGTGTGCAAGGCCCTGGGTTCAATCCCCACCCCACCCCCCCCCACACACACACACACAAAGAATCATCAAGTTTGTTGGTGATGTTCTCCTTACTAAGTGGAGTCATTCATAGATGGGTATTCATTAAAGTTTTTTTTAAAAAAAGAATATATACTGTGAAACAGAAGCTAAATTTTACAGTAAAAAAAAAAAAAAAAAAAAAACACAAAAAATCCCAAAGAGCCGGGTATGGGGGCATATGCCTGTAATCCCAGCGGCTCCAGAGGCTGAGACAGGAGAATTGCGAGTTCAAAGCCAGCCTCAGCACTGGTGAGGCGCTAAGCAACTCAGTTGAGACCCTGTCTCTAAATAAAATACAAAAGTATGTCTGGGGATGTCACTCAGTTGGTTGAGTGCCCCTGAATTCAATCCCTGGTACCAAAAAAAAAAAATCATGATACAGATATATATATGTGTGTGTATGTGTGTATATGTGTATGTGTGTATATATGTATGTGTATGTGTATGTATATATATATATATATATATTAGGGGAAAATTAAAATCCAGAACTGAAAGCCTTCATGAAATCTGAGCTACCTGTGTCCAAAGCAATTCTTAACAGTACCCATGTTCCAAGGCAAGAGACTCTTGAAGATGTTCCTGCAACTCTGCCAGCATCTCTCAGATGGGACCAGAAAACAGAACCTCTGAGTCTGTATTTTCAATTGCACAACTTCATCTAAGGTGGAAATGTCAAACATCCAGAGGGCTGAATCGAGTCCAGAAACGTTGAGAAATAACCATTGCACTGACAGTGTGCAAACATCTATGTTTAAAGAGACCATTAATGGCTCTAGAGGCTGGACTTAACAGGGAATCTAATTTCTTCATAGTAGCTCCAAAGAGATATGTTCCTAAATTACCCCAGCACATGGTATATTTGAGGTGGACATCCAAGGGGTTGTGATAGTTAATTTTATGTGCCAACTTTGTGATGACCAATTGTTTGGTCCAACACTAGTCTAGAGGGTGCTGTCAAGGTATTTTGGTGAGTTTTATTATCATTTACAATCAGTAAATGGTGGGTCTCATCCAATCAGTTAAAGGCATTAGGAACAAAGACTGAGGTTTCCCAGAAAAAGACAACATTAAAAATCTGCCTGAGATCCCAGTCTTTAGACTCAAGGATGAAACATCGACTTTTACCTGACTCCAGGCCGCATGAGCTAATTCTTTAAAATAAACCCCTTTCTTGGTATAATATGTAATTATACATGTATTATGTCATATATGCATAATTTGATTTATCTCATATGTATGTATGTGTGTGTGTGTGTGTGTGTGTGTGTGTGTGTGTGTGTATTTGGTGTTGGTTCTGGTTTTCTGGATAACGTTGACTTCCTTGATAAAGGAAGTTAGAAATATTTTAAGGAACAATGTCTACAATGGTGCTTAATGGCCTATTCTATCTCAAAGCCAGAATGTAGATGATTTTAATGAAGTCTCTCATAGGAATCAGAAATGAGGAGAGCTGAGCAAGAGGAAGCATGGCCTGTTTGAAGAATTTGCCATGCTGAGGGCCCAGGTCAGCATAGCCTGTCAGCCCAAGCCAACCTCTGTCTGAAGGAACAGTGAGCAGCACTGAGCCCACAGAAACAGATGGGCAGCTCTGTGGGCTACAGTGACAAACACAGTGACACCCCTGTCTCTAAATGAAACACAAAATAGGGCTGGGGATGTGGCTCAGTGGCTGAGTGCTCCTTCAAAATATAGACATCTATATGTCATTTGACCCTGTGTCTGGTGATGAGATGGTTATGTTCATTCCACACAATTGGCAATCTGAGCAATTAAATGATTTATCCAAAGTCAGAGCAAAGACTTAAACCTAGGATTTTTAAATTTTATTTTTTTCCCCCATTATACTAGGGTGGCTGTTCATTGTATTGATGGGGTAAATTAAATTATGATCACAAAGGGCACCTCGTCCCTTTCTGACGTTTCCTCAGAGGGAACACTTTCTTTCCTGTCAGCCTCTCTACCTGCTGATCTCTGAGACGTGAGAAAGGATCACTAGGAGTACATGCCTGATCTTCATGCTCAGAGGTCTTATAGAGAGCTCCAGAACTCCTCTCAATCATACCAGCATCAACTGAAGACTTCACATTAGCTGGAAGACTAACATTTCCACCTATGAAACTATAGGTAGGTAACTTCCCCGTTACCGTCTATTTTATTTCCAACTACAACTGGGACCGTGGATGCTTGGACAATTGGGAGAATTGCTTAAAGAACAGAAAACGTTAAAAGTAAAGGGTTAGGTAGGAGTTATCTGAATGGTGGGTTGTTAGAGGTAGGTGACAAAGAACAGCCTCCCTGTGGCATGGTGGCTCTGAGGAACCCTTGGGCCTCCTTGCTAGGCTGTGGTATCTCGTGTTCCCTTGGTGGTGTCTACTATTGGTTCAGGAGCACAGTAGGAATATTTGAGCCATGTAAAGTGGTTCACCACCTGGTATAAAGCTTCTGACCAGAAAGAGGAAAAAGGGCAGTCAAAGTCAAAAGCATTTTAAAAATAGGACTTAGACAAGATGATCGGAAATGAGGTACTAGCAGCAAGAGCGATTTCTCAAAAATGAAGTTTAAATAGGAAAGAAAAACATTCTCCACAAGGGAGTGTGAGATGCCCTGTCCTCAGGGTGAGGGTGACTCTATCTGATGGCCAGGATAGCCTGGGTGGAGGGGGAGAATGCCCAGGTGAGACTTTTCGGGTGGTCTCGACTTCTGGCTCCATTTTACCTGAAACCCAGAAGTAACACTGGTGTAAGAGAGGCCTGGGCCAGTAGAGTTCTCCAGAGGCCTCCTGAATCTTCAAAGCAGGTCCCCAGCCCTATCATCTAAAGCTCTAAGTGATGGCTAAGAGTTAGGCCAGGCGGTGGCATTTTGCCAGGTAGGCCCAACAGCACCCACTTTGTGTGAGGATGAACATGGGAAGGCAGGCTCAAGAGGCCAGAGGAAGAGAAGGCAAATGCTGAGAGTGTGTGGGTGCATATGCCTGTGCCCAGCCTTTCCTGGAGACGCAGAATCCTGTCTACCCTGCAGCCTCCTTGTCCACCAGCCAACCAGCAAAACACAGCCCCCATTCTGCTCAGGAATGTGCTTTCAGAAACTTAATCTAACTGCTAAATCCAGGCCAAATCCCTCAGTGGCATTAACCCAAAGACAGCACCCCTTTCTCTCTCCCCCACCTGCCTTCCCGCCACTGCTGTCTCCCCCAAGCTTGGGAGGCTGCAGTTCTATTCCACCAGCTCCACCTTCTGCGAGACAGGGACCCCCAGTCTGCTCACCCCGTTTCCATTGCTTTCCTTCCCTCCACTCAGGCCCACACATTTCACTTGTGATTCATGTCTAAATGACAAGCCAATAGTTCTTGGCTTTCAAACAAGACCACTCCGCTCTCGCACATGCCCCTTCTTCTCTCGCTGTGTCTTCTTGGGCTGCAACCAAACCCTTCCCTTTGTCCTCTCTGCCAACCACACATCCCTGCAAGCACCAGAGAGAGCAGCAGCCAGGAATTTTTTTTTTAAATAAATTGTCTATAAATTGTCTCTCTTCACCCAGATACACCTTGAAGCAAGAGGAGGAGTCCAAAATCAATCTTCTCCTTTCCAACCCTCCCTTTGCCAAACAATAAAAGGTTCAGCCTGATTCCTAATTACCCTGAATGAATGGTTATGGAATTTCTGGAGCCCCCACAGACACGTGCAGACCATTTGTAGATGAAATCTCCCTCCCAGATACCCTCTAAAGGCATAAAGTTGCTAAAAAGGCATGTCTTATTTATAATAATGAACAGCTGGAAGTGAACTAATTGCCCAGCAATAGGAAAAGAATTCAATTCCTTATGGAGGAGCCACTGGGGGGATGTTCTAGGGCCATCTATAGTCAGGAGCATGCTTTGCTGGGGCCGAAGGATGGACCAACCAGGAAAGGGCATGATGGGATGTGTCAGAGTGATGGTTACACAGCACACTGGATAGTTCACTAAAGATCAATACACTTTGTGTATTTTACTGTGAGCATTTTATACTTGTTTATAAAGAAGAAAGTAAATTATTTTATGGTCAATGGCAAATGCATATTATATATACAATGTAAAGGGAAGAAAATAAGTAGACACTGGAATTTAGTATCATCATTACAATAATGTAAAAATAGGGGTATGGATAAAGACTTGAAAGTGCATGTGCCCAAATGACAGTAGTTCGTTTGTAGAAATGGCAGGCTTGAGAGAGACATTGTTTTTATATATTCTAAAATTTCTATACGCAATCACAATTTCCAAATATAAAAGCCAGCCTCAGCAAAATTGAAGCACTAAGCAACTCAGTGAGACCCTGTCTGTAAACACAATACAAAATAAGGCTGGGGATGTGGCTCAGTGGTCAAGTGACCCTAAGTTCAATCCTGGTACCCTGCCCCCCACAAAAAAGCAGAAGTAGAGATTATAAAAATGAAGTATAGTTATGACCTCAGCCCTTCCATTAAAAACTTTATGTTAGTGGTATGGGGGACAAAAGCCAGTGCCTTGTGTACACTAGGCAAGTGCTGTACCCCTGCGCTACACAACCCCAGCCCAAGTCAGTCCTTATTGATGTGGTGAGATGTCCCTTCCCCACTTCCACCCTCTTCACCTAAACCTCCAAGCACAGAACCAGCTGGCGACAGCCTGCTGGTACTCAGACTTAATGGTGCTTCCTCTGCCACAAAGGAAAATGGCTCCCACTGTGTGGGGGCTTCCGGGGGCAGCCTGACCCCTTGAGGAGATAGCTAAGGACACGCTCTGCCTCCTCCCCTTAGAAAATGGCTGGGTTGCTCAACTATTTCCCAAGGAAACGGGGGCACAGCCAGCAGCCTGTGTTTCACTCTCCCATGGAGCAGAGTCTCTCCAGGGAATCTGGGGACCAGAGGGCTGGCTTTTCTACTTCCCCATCTCTTAGCATTTTCCTGCCAGAGCTCATGCCTCACACACCCTAAGGGCCCCAGCTGGCCACGATGGAGGTGCATTTCAGACGCTTACTGTCTTAGGTATGAGCCATGACATGGGACCATGAACTTCCTGGAACTTTGTCATTCATGAGGGTGGTGATGGCAACATGGAAGCCCAAAGCAGGGGTGTCAGGGATAATGAGATACTGCTAAATCATGACGGAATAAGCCCTGAAAATCTCAAAGTGGAAATCCAAATGCCATTTAACAAATTTCCCTATTTTCTACACCTCAGGCTCCAGAAAAGGGCCAAGATGGAAGCTATTCTTTATCCTTCTAGGTTCAATGCATCATAATGAGTGTTGGGACTGCTGTGCAGCCTTCTGTAATTAATCTGCCAAAACTCAGGTTGCCTTATTATAATGGGTAGAAAATTAGGTAACACAGGTGCAGTGCCCAGGATGTAGCACACACAAACGGTGAAGCCCGTGGTGTGTCAGATGGCCAACCCTGGTCACTCCCACCTGACACAACATGACAGGGTCCAGTAGGGTGGGCCCATGATGGTGGCGACTGGAATACCTGTCCTGCATAAGGCTCCTCTTCCCGCTGTGACTGCGTCAAATCACTTGGCCCTCACTTTGTTCTGTGGAACCCTCATAATATATATTTAGGTAATTTTGTAAAAACCAAGTCTCACTTTCACAAACATGAAAGAAATAAAAACAGTCATGAGAGAATCTGGCAGGAAGTACCTGGAAACAGAATCCACCAGATTTTATTGGGTTGGGAGCAACCTTAGAAGCCATCTGGCCCTTGGATTCCATATGTTGGCCTGAGGATCTATGTTCATGGTCATGTAATAATCAGAGAAAACAGAGATCACAGATAACACTGATTCTATAACAAGCAGAATGTCTGCAGACAATGACTTTAATAAACTACCTTATGCTGAGTGTAACAATATGAAAGAAGAAAGAAAGGAGGGAGGGAGGGAAGGAAAGAAAGAAAATAAACCTTGGACCAAATTGCCACTGAAGGTCTTGGTGGTTTCTGTTTTCTTCATCTTTTTCACTGTGCTCTACAATTTATATTCCAGGCATCTGAAATATGCTCGCCACTCACAGAGGCCAAGTCCTGGAAGGACAGGCTCTGTTACCCAGCCTCCTACATGCTCTGACTATAAAGGTTAAGAGAATGGGGTGATGGCGATGGAGGTGCAGGGTGACAGCAGCTGGTCCATCACAGGGTGACAAAGTGGGAACACAGGATGTGGCTCAGCTCTGGGATCCCCAGAACTGTTCACCCCCTGCAGATGTTTGTTCCAGATACTGTCTTGCTCAGAGATTCCCCAGGCCATGATGGTGCCCTCAACGTTGCCCTCTGATTGAAAATTTCAACAATTAAGCACCCTTTTATGGAATGACTAATGACAGGAGGTACAAATGGTAGGGGGAAAGAGACTGGAAGAGAGGAGGTGGGAACACATAACAGCAAAGGAGCAGACTCACTGGCTAGTGTCACCGTGGCTGGCACACTGGCCACAGCTCCTGCAGGCATCCGGGCCACACACTGGTAGCGTCCCACGGTGTGGTTGTTGAGGGCAGTGATGACCAGGGTCCCTCGGGTGAGGAGGACGCCCAGAGCATCATCTGAGCCATTCAGCTCCTTCCCGTTCAGGCGCCATGTTACGTTCACCCACGGGGGTTCCACCACACAGCCCAGGATCACAGTTCCTCCCAGCTTCTGGACAGTGGACACAGGCTGGACAGTGACCCGAGGGACCTCGTCTGGAAAAAGAACAGGCATGCAGCAATGACATCAAGGCCCCAACAAACCAACAACATCACCTTTTTAGAACCACTGCACCCTGGTACCCTTCCAGAATTAAGCATCCAGGACTTGATCTTTCTCTGAGTAACCTGACCGCCACTGCCCAGCCTGTCTTTACTTCTAGCAAACAGATCTGAAGTGGCAATGTGTCATAGAGACAAGAGCTCAGGCTCCAGAGTTGGAGAGAAGACCTGGGCTGAATCCCAGTGTCACCACTTCTGAGCCATGTGACTTGCCTTTTTCAGTCTCATCTGTAAAGTGAGGCCAATCGTATTCATCTCCCAGGGCTGGCAGGAGGCTTACCAACCATACATGTCCTGCCATGGTCTCATACAATAAACGAACAGTTATCATTTCCTCCTCCTCCTTGGGTACACCTTTTAAATCAATACAATACCAACATGTAACCAATATGGTATCACGATAGTTCTCATCTTGTGTTCTGGAATGTGCCCTTGATCGGTGGGAGCAAAGTGTTTTTGTTTTTGTGTTTAAGAATTATGATAAGATGCTTTATGCATCCACCCAGCTCCAAAACAGAGTCCTTCCAGGGGAAACGGACCGAGGGCAGGTGGGAACTCACTCAAGTCAGCAAGGCAGCCCACTGTGGCCAAGATGAGCCAGGTGAGGGTGACCTCCGGCCTTTTTCCTTTCTGTGTTGTCATCGTCCCATGCAGCATGATGTGTCAGAGGATCCCAAGGCAACGTTCCATAGGCCACCGGGTCACTCACAGAGCTGTTGCAGTCCCCTGCACCACTATTGTAAGAGAGAGAAAGAATGGGTGTGGTGAGAACACCTGTGTGTGCTGGTGGCAGCCACAGGCAGGGCTTCACCCCACAGGCCGGCTTCCCTCGCGCTTACTGGCAGCATTCCAAGTAGGGACCTGCCAGGCTGTGGGAAGACCAAAGAACCCCCTCATGCCCTTCTCATGTAAAAGAAGCCTCTTGTCAGGTGTGCCCTTGACCTAGAAGGTGATGTTATTGTGGTAAGGATGCTAGAGCTTTTCCCAAGGGACAACAAGAGGTACCCAGGACATGGAGCCAAGGATACAAACAGGCTGGGATCTACAGCCCCATCCAGGACACAGGGCAGGGAGTGTCCAGTGCAGAAGCTGGAACAGATAAGATTATTCTTAGCATTTGCTTGCCAAAGGCCAGCTGGCATGCCATGCTGCTAGTGAGGAACACTGTGGGACAGCACTGTCACTTGTGCATGCACCTGTGTGCGGAATCCTCCTTTTAGGGGAGGTTCCTGATTAAAAAATCCTACAGTCTCAGTATCTCATGAAACTGCTTTGACTCTTCTCATCTGGATTCCATGCCTAATAGATCCCTGTGAATGCTCTTTATTCCTGGAATCAGCCTGCACTCATGGGGGTCATCTGGCTCATCTGTAACCTCTACTGCCAGCACAAACATAGGCACAAGTCACACATCAGCCAAGGCAGGCCCCTCACCTTCTCAGGGCATGGGGCCTCATTTCAGCTTCACTTGCTGGTTGCCACTTTTCTACCCTAGTGCTGAAATTCTGGAATTTTCCATCTCTACAACATCTGTGCTCTTGACAACTGCCTAGGTTGCATTTCTACCCATAAAATAGTCCCTTGAGGATTTGCACGGCTCCTCCGGCTACCTAGTGACACATCTCAGCCATCAGCCACCCCTTCACACCCACCTAGAACATTAAATTCTCCCCTTCCACAATATTATTCCTTACTCTCCTGTAAATTATGACCATTAAAAGATCATGGAAATCACATAGCAAGTATATTCTCTCTTTCTCTCTCTCTCTCCTCTCTCTCTCTCTCTCTCTCCTCTCCTCTCCTCTCCTCTCCTCTTTTCTCTCTCTCCCTTTTGCCACAGCCCAAACCAAGGTTTTGCTTCTATGCTTCTCACTGGTGTATTTTTAAAATACTAGCAAATAAGGAAGGTGGATCACCACTCTATTGGACAGGAAGGGTTCAGAATGAGTTCCTATAACACTGAGGGCATCATTCCAATGACAGCATAGCAATGAATCTTCTTGAATCCTGTACATATGGCAATATCATTATTATCTTTCTAGGAAAGTGACCTACATTCAACGTTGATTCTTCTAGACCAATTGACCTAGTCAGAGATTTTTGAAGATTTGCAGTCACCATTGAAAAATCTGGGAAAGTAATTAAACTTCCTAGCAGTCAGCAGGGTGGACCTCGCTAGTGGGTGGAGCTCTGGCAACCTGCAGGGTCTGCAGGAAGAGGAGGTCCCTAACCTCCAGCCCAACATGCCTGACATGGGGACTGCAGGCTGGGCTTGAGGCTCTTGCTCTGTTCTTGGAGGTGCTTGGGATTCACCTAGATCTTTTGCTTCTCCAAAACCTCTTCAGAGGGAGTGAAGGGGACGCATCCACTGTACCGAGAAGCACCCCCCAAACCAGACCTAGGGCCTGTCCCCACACCAATGCTCACAGTGTTTTCCAAGAAAGACTCATTTCTTCTTGATTTTTATTCTCTCCCTCTGCCTTGTGCCTTTAACATCAGAGGACCCACAAGACTTCTCAACTACTCTGGGAAAGGACAAGGACACATTCTCTAAAAGGGGTTTAGAAGAAAGTTTTTACTTTTCAGAAGTTTTTTTTTTTTTTCTTCCTGGCAATTCAAAATAATTTCCTGTTAGGGGAAAGAGTGCTTTTGTCTTTTTTCCAAACAATTCAGTGAATCAAAAGACCATATTACTAGCAAAGTGAGATCATGCAGCTGCAGAGGATGTGAGCTGGGCCTGGCAGGGCAGTGAGGGCAGAGAGGTAGAGTGCCCTCTGCTGCCCCAGGGACCAACTGAGCTCTGCGCACAAAGTGTCTTCTTACATCTACACACCAGCCCTTCAAGGTGGGAGCCATCATCCCCATTTTACAGGTGAGGAAACTGAGCTTCAGAGATGAAGAAACTTGCCTGGATTCACACAACTGTAGGCTTGGGCTGAAACCACAGGTCAGGTGGATACCAAAGGCCTATACTTTTTAGCCACAATAGTAGCATTTTCCCATTTTGTTTTCCATTGGGGCTATGAACCCAGTGGGTGTTTAAATAGTTGAAACAAGAGTGACATAAAATAGTGATCTCTTTATAAAAGAAAAATTCCTACTAAAAAAGCAAGCTTTTGGTGTCTTCTCAATTTTCCAGGCACTGGAATTAATTCTCTAAACTACTATTGCCCAATTAGATGGCATATTAATATAGAACACCGTACGAGATCCCAGTCGTGGGATTTTAAGGAACTAGATTATTCACGACATGCCCCAGATTCCCAGAGTCCTTAAGGAGACTGATGTCAAGCATTCCTTTTCCTGCCCCAAGGAAAGAGAGAGGAAGGGAGTGGAGGAAGAGAGGAAGGGAAGGGAAGACGGGAGGGAAGAAGACTGAAAATGTATATGAACTACTAACGGGCAAAGAGGAGAAGTCGACAAAGACGGACAGGGGGCTGTTTCTTATCTGACCACAGGGTGGCTACAAAGGTGTTTGGGTTGTAAAATCAACAAAGGTTTTACTGAGGAAATTCAGCCCAGACACCCTCCTGATTAACGAGGACAAGGCAAACAGTGCCTGTTACTTCTGCACCCTTGGTGATTTATAAGGTTCAAAATGGAAACAAGCCCCACTTCTGCAGCCAGCCACCAACCTGCTTTTAAAAAACAACAAGGAGAAAAGAATGCAGCGGAGAAGTGAGAGGGAGCGTCAAGAAGCAGGTATTCCGAGACAGAGAGGAGGGTTCATCCTCATGATCCTCATGACGGAATGGAAGCCGATGCTGTTTTAATGAACCCAAAGCAGGACAATGGGGGTCTCTATGTAAAGGCAGAACCATGACCAAAAATTGGGTGTGTATTGTGAGGGGTATCACTGAAGGTATGATGCTATAGTTACTTCTTGGACCAAGCTACCTTGTGAATTTGTTTCAGAAAAAGAAAAATTCCAAAGATTTAGATGACAGACAATTTTACTGTGATTTTTTTTTTTTTTAAGGAAAGCAAGGCTTAAATTGGAGAGTCTAATTGCAGTATAACTTTGTCTCATTGTGAAATAAGCGAGGTACAATTTCAGAGTAAAGGCAAGAGTAAGGTCTGTTGTTTTTCTTGGCAATGCAAAGTATGTCTGGATCCTTCTATTTTCTTATGTGTTTTTTCAGAAAAAGAGGAGAAATCAAGGGGAAAAAAATCAAAAGCAGAGGGAAAAGGAAAAATTAATTCTTGCCATGAATTCCTCACTGAGGTCTAGGTACTTGCCATTTTTAAGGGTAATTTGGACACGAAAAAGAAAATAGGTCTGAGAAGTTTCACTGCTGACATACTTGTTTCCCACTGAAATAATCACCTCCAAACAGACGTTTCTGAAACTTTCCAAAAACAACAACAACAAAACATACTTCTGGGTTTGAGACCAAAGCATGAGAAATTGTAGCCTTGGAATATTTATTTTTTTTGAGAAAATTACAAACAACTGAGAGTGGATCTGGAGAAGGCCATCTCCCCCTCCCCCGTAGAGGGCGGTTGATTACATGGACTAAGAGTGAGACAACGCCACAGAGGTCACAGTCTCATCCCCTAGACACCCATGCCACTGCAGCTGCTACGGAAAGGGAAGCCTGTAGGAGCTAAACCACAAAACACGCCCTTTGGATGTCTTGAGACCAAAAACCAAGATGAGTAGGATGTAGCAGACAGTATGCAGAGACTTTCTCAAAAACATCCTTTAAGGGTAAGAATGAGGTCAGACAAAGTCCTTTGCTCCACTGGTTGAGAGGGGCTATCTACAAGAAAAAAATAATCTCTGCCCCAAGGTAGACTTTTTGCGTGTTCCCAATTTTGTAGAATTAAGATTCCTATTTCTGATGATGTATGAGGACAAAGCAAAGCTTTGCTCCTAGATGGGATGCTGAATGGCTGGGTTCAAGTGTCAGCAGTTCCTGGTCTCAAGAAAGAGGACGGAACTCCTGCCTGGAAGAGTGGCATGGGGGTGATGCCAGGGAAATAAGTGAATTTAATTCTCAGAGGGCTGAAAATGTGAATTTTGATAGCCTTAGGAGGAATTAAGAAAGAAAGGTTACTAAAATACCATATTGGACACCTTTAAAAATATCCAGTAAAAAGTTCATTTTTACTTAAGAAGTGTACTTTACCCACAGACCTAATTAAAAGGAAATATTTTAAAATGGGAGGGACCTCAAGAAAATACAATAATAGCCCAGACTAATACATGTTTTTCTAGTCCACGTGAGTCTGTAACTCACAGACGATCTCCCAACCAGTTAGAAAGGATGGGTTCAGGACACAAGTCAGGTCTCCTGTTCCTAGACTAGGATGCTCCTCACTAGTTCAACATTGCTTCTAGCAAGTTGTTTCTGAGGTCACATTAACTGACTGCTTAGAATTGGCTTTACCACTAATTTTGCAATGTTTCTGATTTTACTTCTTTATGCATGAAAATAACATTACCTGGATTATCATCTCTAATTGCAACTTTTTTTTTTTTGAGGAGGTTGTACAATCTTTTTTTCTAATCTTTTTTGATTTTATTTTTTTTAATACACGACAGCAGTGGAATGCATTACAATTCTTATTACACATATATAGCACAGTTTTTCATATTTCTGTATATAAAGTATGTTCACACCAATTCATGCCTTTATACATATATTTTTGTGCATTACAATTCTTAATACACATATATACCACAATTTTTTCATATCTCTATTTGTATATAAAGTATGTTGATACCCAATTCAAGTCTTCATATATGTACTTTGTATAATGATGTCCATCACATTCTATCATCCTTGCTAATCCCCTGCCCCCTCCATTTCCCTCCCACCCCACTTCGCTATCTAGAATTCATCTAATTCTGAGAAGGCAATGAGGAAAACTACCCCATTCACAAAATCCTCAAAAAAAAAAAAAAGATATTTGGGAATCAGCTTAACGAAAGAGGTGAAAGATCTATACAATGACAACTACAGAACCCTAAAGAGAAAAATCAAAGAAGACCTTAGAAGATGAAAAGATCTACCTTGCTCTTGGATAGGCAGAATTAATATTATCAAAATGACCATACTACCAAAAGCACTACACAAATTTAATGCAATTCCAATCAAAATCCTAATGGCATTTCTCATAGAAAAAGCAATAGAAAAAGCAATCACGAAATTCATCTGGAAAAATAAGAGACCCAGAATAGCTAAAGCAATCCTTAGCAGGAATAGTGAAGCAGGTGGTATCATACTATACCAGACCTTAAACTATGCTACAGAGTTATAGTAACAAAAGCAGCATGGTACTGGCACCAAAGCAGGCTGGTAGACCAATGGTACAGAATAGAGGACACAGAGACTACCCACAAAATTACAATTATCTTATATTAAACGAAGGTGCCAAAAACATGTACTGGAGAAAAGAGCATCTTCAACAATTGGTGCTGGGAAAACTGGAAATCTATATGCAACAAAATGAAATTAAACCCATATCTCTCACCATGCAAAAACTTAACTCAAAATGGATCAAGGATCTAGAAATTAAACCAGAGACTCTCCATCTAATAGAAGAAAAAATAGGTCCTAATCTTCATCATGTGGGATTAGGCCCCAACTTCCTTAATAAGACTCCTATAGCACAAGAATTAAAACCAAGAATTAATAAATGGGATGGAATCAAACTAAAAAGTTTCTTTTCAGCAAAAGAAACAATCTATGAGGTAAATAGAGAGCCTACATCCTGGGAGCAAATTTTTACCCCTCACATATCAGATAGAGCACCAATCTCTAAGGTATTTAAAGAACTCAAAAAGCTAAACACTGAAAAAACAAATAACCCAATCAACAAATGAGCCAAGGACCTGAACAAATACTTCTCAAAAAAGGATATACAATCAATCAACAAATATATGAAAAAATGCTCATCATCTCTAGCAATCAGAGAAATGCAAATCAAAACTACTCTAAGATATCATCTCACTCCAGTCAGAACGGCAGCTATTATGAAGACAAACAATAATAAGAGTTGTCTAATGGTAACTTTCTATGTGATCATTTTCATCTGCCTACCTTTTATATTCTAATCTAGAACACTCTCCTACTGTTTACTGCACAAATCCCTTCAAGAGAATTTTCTGCGGTGATGGAGACATTCTGTATTTGTGCTCTCTAAATACTTGAAATGTGGCCAGTGTGACTAAGGATCTGAATTTAAAATTTTCTTTAAGTGGCTCTATAGGGCTAGTGGTTGCCACATTTCATAGCATAGGTCTAGATGAAAATCTAGATTACTGGCATCTACCCAACCACGTTGATGTCAAATGCGGACAATAGCCATGGTTTAATGTTCTTAAATAGGAGTCCCACTCTAGCCAGTCTCTAAATATATTTGTCCTTTAGTCCTTATCCAAATTCTGTGTATGAGTCTTTTATTAAAAACCTATATGTATTGTGATTTTTAAAATTATTGGGAAGAAAAATATTACTAATCTACCACATTCAAGAGAGAATGCAAGTAATTGAGAGTATTCAAAGATGAATTCAGTCCCTAGGAATTTAAAGTCAAATTGTGGACACAAATCCACTAGCACTGGGCAAATATCAGTATCGGTAACATCTTCATCACTCCCCAGCCTTCTCCATAGTTTGCTCAAGACCATGTGACTAGTGTTGGCCAATGAGGTGTGAGTGTGTCAGGTGTCACTCCTGGAGCAGGGCACTCAGGAACTGGAGATGCTTCCATCTCTCCCTCACCTGGTCTGGCAGCCACATGCCACATGTTTAACAAAGCACAGCTACAAGACAGAAGGGAGCAGCTTGAGATGGGAAATGAGAAAAAATAAAATAAATAAACCTTTGTTGTCCAGAACAACTGAAGTGTAGGGATTACTCTCACATAGCAACTGTAGCATGCTTTCCTCCAACAGCTTAAGTGACTACCAGGGCAGTCACAAATGCCGTGTGGTAAAAGAGAGCACTTTCACGAAGGTGCTCTGGAAGTGGAGTTTGAAATTTGGACTTCAGGGGTATGTAAGGAGAAGGAGGGCACAAGAAGGTAAAGAGGGGACACTGGCCAGGTGGGGGCATATCTCCTGTGTGCAGGGCAGCCAGTAATCAGACGGGCAGAAAGTTCTGGAACAGGGCTCTTTACATATTACCTTACGCCCCAGGAGTAACATATTCTGGGCAACCATCCCTAATACATGCCCATGTATTTATTTAAAAATTAAATGCTTATGCTGCAGAACCAAAATCTAAAGAACACTGGGTAAAAGTGAAACCATATTTTAATGACCCCCTTAATCATGATTGTTTTTCATCAGTTAATGCCTTAAGACAGAATGCCTATTTAGGATTAGGATCATTACTAATGGCATGGGTGTAATCTCTTTTAAATAGTCTGCTCAGATGTTAATTGTGTTGTTGACTTCTCATCAGATGTGATTTCATTATCAATTTTTTTTTTTAGCTTCTTAATGTGGCCTGAAAAGGGTCAACTCTGCCTTTTTCTTTCTGTTTGCATGTGGTTAGATTATCAGCATTCTCAATCCAGTTTCTTTGCAGCAATCTCTTTAAGCCACTTGTCCTTTTGTGAGAGTTAATTTAGTTAAAACTAAATAATATAATCTGTAAATCCACTTAACAGAGAAAACAGGAAAACGAGAGTGAATGAGCAAGTGAGATCCCTACTGTCAAACCCTCCACACAGGGGAGAGGTCTTGGATACTGTTGTGACACACAGTTAACAACTTCTAGTTTCTATACTAAATATTAGGAAAGCTGGACTGCTTTACTATTTCTCTTTTTAAAAATTATTTTGTTTTATTTTGAAGTTCTGGGGATTAAACCCAGGGTTTCACCCATGTGCTCCACCACTGAGCTCCATTCCCAGACTTGCTTCCTTTCTTAGATAGAAATAAACATTAAGGGAATCTCTACTATTTTCTTCCAGCACCTAATAGAACCATGTGTGTTTCCCCTTGGGAACTTGCACCCTATTTTGTAGACTACTGTATTAGAATTAAAAGAGTCAGGCAGGACATTGTGACTGAGTGGAAGACCAAGGAAAAGAGTTTGAAATTAACCCCATGGACAGAGTGAAGGTATTGGGTTTTAAGCAAGGGAACGTCTACTCCAAATGACACTTTGAGAGATTAGCAAACGCAGGCTTCTCTCATTGAACATGATTTATAACAAGCTGCTATCAGCTTATTTCAGGTGGGTGGGATGTCAAAGCAAGCAGAAAGAAAAGAAGCCTGAGTAGGCTCTGGGGAGGACCCCCATAAAGATCTATCTAAGCAAAGGTCTCAGTCTCTTGATTTGCCCAATAAGCATTTGGTAAAATGCATCTCATCGTCTCCCAGCTCCTGCACTGGGGGAAAAAGTTACTAGGGAATCACATTGTCACCCCTCTCTGTAAAGAGATTTTAAAAAATATCTATCCATGGGGGTGGAGAATGGTTTATTGCTAAGCTGGAAAAAGAGAGAAAATAAAAACCACTTTTTCTTCTACACTCTCTTCTCAATTCCCCCACCCCTCTTCCATATAAATTCAATTTGACAACCCTGCTAATTGGATAAACGCAGCTCATACACTCCTAGAAGGCTATTCCCTTTTCTTTCTTTTTCTTTTCTTTCTTTATTTTTTTCTTCTTGTTTTGTTTTTGGAGAGCTCAAAACAGGGTGATTGTGCTGTTCTTCAACACGAATTCCATCTGCTTTATTTCTCTCTCTCCATTCAGAGCTGCTCCTGAATATTTATGAAGACTTCCCTCCTCGCCTCTCCCCTTTCTACCCCACCGCCACCCTCCTTCCTCCCTCAACTTCCCTCTCCCCATCGGGCCTCCAGCCTCCTCTCCCATCTCAGAACTAGGACAAAAAACTTCCAGATGCCCCCCCTCCCTTTAGATAAACACAGGCCGTGTCAAGTGTGAGGAGAGGGGGAGGTGGGGAGGGGGTTCAACTGCCAGTCAAGCCCCTGGCCTTCAATGCGGCTGGGGGCCTACCCTAATCTGCTGCATGCTTGCCATATGGGGGCTGTGTTGCCCCGGGAGACACTAACAGGCAGAACGGAGCTTAATAGAGTCCATATTCATTGTGATGCAGTGAGATAGCTCCAGGCACCACTGCCCTTCGGGCTGGTTTCATTCTTCTGTTGCCCACTTTCTGTTTTTCCTCCCTTTTCCTTTCTGTCTTCCTTTTAAAAGGGCCTGGTCTCCAGAGAGTTCTAATCTGGAGAGATCTGAGCAGCTGGAAAGGGTAGACTCTGGGGTTAGGAGTGAGGAAGGCGATGGTGGTGTTGGGAGGTGCTGAGGTGATGAGAAGTGAGAGGTAGGAACCCCCTGTGGGCCGGGGGTACAGCCACCACACAGCCAGGGAGCACGTGGTGTTGTGTGCGCAGATGTGGGCAGGCTGGGGTCCCTGCACAGGGGCAAGGCTGGTAAGGTGGAGTGGGTGGGAGGGTTGGTGCGTCTCCTAGCTGTGCCTTCAGGGAAAGCAACCTTCATATTTACTCAGAAGTCTATAGCCTCCTTTGGCCCATGTCCTTCTCTGGCAGGTCTGGCACCAAGGAGGAGGTGATAGTTATGTCTGCACAACCAAACTAAAGGCATAAGAAACCTCTTATGAGTGAGCCGTCCAGCAGGTCAGGCCTTGTCACAAGTATATGTGTGACGAGAGACTTGGGGTTCTGTGAGGCTAGAGGTGGTCTCCCTCCACCCTAAAGGGAAGGAGGGACAAGAACTTCGGGAGAGAACAAACATGCATTTCCCAACAGGTCAAGAGACTAAAAACTATAATCAAAGATATGGTAGAATTCCCCAGAGAATAGTTTCATAAGTTGCAAAACAAAGCTACTTGTTCTTTGACTGTGGGGGACAGAGGGAACCACGCAAAATTAAGTCAAGACATGAAATAAAGCAAAGGAAAACTGGAAGAACTGACAACCACAATCAGGAAAGGCGGTGGGGGGAAAGGGTGTTGGAGGTGTGCAGTAGAAGCAAAAATGCTTGTACTATTGGTGCAACAATACCCCCACTACAGTGATGTGTCCCCCTCTTCCAGTACCAAAGTCAAGCAGCTTAAGTCAGATGAAATTGTTAAAACCAAGGTAGATACTAGAGGTGTTGATATATATATATATATATATATATATATATATATTTTAACCTTCCACATTTTCTATGCTCTACATTCACTGCACTTACTTTCCACTGAGTTACATCACAAATCTGTGCTTCTTAGCTCAACCCAAGGCTGTATATATCCCAACCATCCTTCAGCGATTGGTGCACTGAGTAGTTTAGGGGCCAAGTACAATTTCACTTCCTGGTTCTAAAGCCTAAAATGTATTTGGTTATCAGAAGTCTATCCAAAGCCAGCCACATCTCCCTACTCCTCAGTATCCACTCCTTGAAGACTCATTGTAGAATCATTGAGAAGTCAGAATAGAAGATGCACAAGCCAGCAGGGTCTTTCAGGACGTGGAGAGCACTAACCTTCCCTGCAGGAGAAGCCTTCCCTCCCAGCTTTTCTCTACACAGTGCTCCTGCAGGCTGTTTAGGCTCAGCATGTTGCATGCACTAGAGGACAGCTCAGCAAGGGGCGGTGGGGCTACCTGGAGCTCTGGGGTGAGCCAGCCTTGGAGCTCCAGGCTCTTCCCAGTCTTCCCTGCAATGAACACACTAGTCAGTAATCTTCCACTCTGGAAGACCCTGAGCACCAAGTGCGTTCTGAATCTGGTGACAAGAACATGCCAGCCATATGGACCATGAGAATATAAATGGTGGGCAGAAGTCTCCCAAACAAGTCTTCAGGAGTAAAGGGAAGGATGTCAACTAGTGGGAGCCAGAATGGTCAACTTATAAGAAAAACAGAGCCAGTTACTCTAGTCTAGGCCAAATCCTTGCCTTTTATGTCACTGCTGAGAGGACCCTGCATAGATAACCTGCCTATACCAATATACACTCAAACTCATCTACTCTTCCCTGACTTTCCTAAAGCCATGAAAAGATGAACCACCCACTCTGCTGCCCAGCCTTGTACTCTTCCTCTCTTGCCTCCCCCTAGTTCTCCACCTCAGTTTCTGATCAGTCACATGGGCTCTAATTCTGGCAAAGCAGTGTTGCCCAATAAAAAATGCAATTCCCATCACATGTGTAACTTTTAATTTTTCTGATAGCCACGTTGAAGACATAGGTGAAAATAATTTTAATAATATCTTAACAAAATATATCTAAAATTTATCATTTCAGTAAATAATCAAGATAAAATTAATGGCCACATGGGCTTAGTGGTGACTGTCTTGGGCAGCACAGTTCTAGGGTCCTGGCTCTCTTCTCTGCATTTAATCAGCCTCTGCATTATCATCTACCTTCTTTCTAAAATGTCAAACACAACCAAACAGTGAAAGATGATAAATGGGCAGCTCCCATTCCTTGAGCAAGCACCTCCTATTAGTCAAAATCGTAATTCATTTAATTTGATATTTGCACAATGTCCCTATAGGGTAGGTGTACGATCAACCCATTTTATAGATGGGGAAACTGAAGCTAAGGGTGATTAAATATCTTGTACGGGATCACATGTGTTACCAAGGCGAAAACTAAATAAAATCCCTAGCTTCACTCTTTTAGTTGACTTAATCAATAATTTTGGAGGTCACACAGCTGGGTAATAGATTATTAGTGTCCCAGAAGCTTCGCTGTGGATAACACCTGTGACTTGTGGGTTATGATGATAACATGGTTGCCTAGATTACTTCTCAGGGACCTGAAGGCAACTGTGGCTGAAAATACTGTCTCTTCCTGTGGGCCTAGAGACATCTCATAGGTGACCACGATGGGACGGAAAGGCTCAGCATCTCTGTCTTCATAGTATGGCTGTCTCTTTTGTGGGTTAGATTTTCCTCAGCTCTGCATGTAGATCTGTTCAACATTTGAGAGATGTTTTGTCCAAAACTATAACATAGGGCTAACTTGACCTAGACTTGCCTAGTCTCTCTCCCTTCCCCGACCGGCTTTTCAGTTTGCCTGTACCAGACACGTGTCCATAACCAGATCAGACCATGAAAGAGTGAAGAGAGGTGCCACCCAGTTCCTAAATCTCTACCTATTTTCAGAAAAGATGGGAATATTCTTCTCATTTGTTAGCCTCTCTCTCTCCCTACCATTCATATCTATAACTCCTCCAGCCCCTAGAGTTGAGAAGCTGATTTATGAGCATAGCTCCCTCTTCTTCATACTTTGGCTACCAAATCAAGCCTCTCTTTTCTCCAATGCTCTCTGACATTGCTTTTCCATGGGATGAGCCTTTGAACCTGGGTTCAGTAATATGCAGATGGAAAATCTGAGTCAGGATTTGAACTAGGTCTTCTGATTCTAAAACCCTTTCACTTTTCCATGACGTTTTACATAAATGAAGGCATAATAACAAGGGATTATAAGGCAACCATTAAAAATAAGAATTAGAAAGATCAAGTAGCAACATGAAAATAAAGGTTTAGAAGATGTAAAAATAATAGATTCCATTTTATAAAAGGCAAATGGATGAGGCCTGAAAGATACATGAAAAAAATGAAAATGCAGTTGGTTTGAAAATTGGAATTATGAGTGATGTTTTAACACTTTTGAATTCAGTTTAAAAAAAATAATGAAATAAGTGTACAGACCCACCTTTGATCGTTCCCTGGCTGAGAATGATTAAAGTTCAAAGGCCGCCATACAACCTTTCTTTATTCATGGCCTCCAGTGAACCTTTGACGTGTCTTCCTCCCACGTTCCTAAGATGTTGACAAGCTGCATCTTCACACACTCTAACCACCTTCCTTTTTCCCTTCATTCCAGAGAAACTCACACTATCTTCCAAAGCTTACCTCAAACATCACCTGCTTTGTGAAGCCTCCTGTGACTGCGCCTCATTCCAGTTCCCAAAGCACTTGCACGCCTGATATAACATTTCCACAAGGATGGCGTGGGTTTTGATCATGTGTCTGTGAGAGGCCTTCTGTCTCTTCCCACAACCCAGACGACAAACTGCTTGAAGACCAGGATGTAACAAATGTACCTTGGTAACTTAACACCTAGAAAAGCCTTGGCAAAAGGAGCTTATTCAATGTTTGCCGAAGGGAAGGGTTTGGTCCAATCAGAAATTTAAGCTTCAAAGGGATGTTAATCTGGTGCAGGGTCAGGTAGGAGGGACACACAAAGAGAGAGATACTGAAACCCCTAGTGGAAACAAGGGTTTTTCTGAGGGAAAGGCTGTGGCCTTTATTTTTTAAAACCCAAGGGCCCTCAGTCAGTGGGGGCAGCACTGGAAGGAGCAGGGTGCAGAGGAGGTCCTAAGCTCTTCTAGGCCAGAGGCTGTGCCCCTGCCCATGCTCTGATGGCTGGCTCCCTTCAAGGTGCAATGGCTTTCCTTCCTGTCTCTTCTCCCCAAATAAATATCAACTAAGCTTGCAGCAGTCATGGGGATGCAGGAAAATCCAATCTAGGATGACACCACGCCCGGTGCCACTATCACCATGCCCTGAGCCTCAGGCTAGGCAGAAGGAGAAATCAGAAAGCTGTTGAGTCAGAAAGAGAAGAGCAGGTTCAAGCCTGAGGAGTTCAAGTTCAAGAAAAGAGCAAGGGGAGGGGAGGAGGGATGAGAATGGAAAGGTGGGAGAGCCAATGAATTATGCTAAGCTCCCATGACAGGCCGAGTCCAGGGCGGGTGCTTTGTGTCCAGGATCGCTTTTCATCATCACCACCCAGGCAGTGCCACTGTCCCCACTTGATACATGATCAAAAACCCTTCTTGATGCTTTGTCACTTAGGGACTTTAGGGTTCCTCTCTAGTTTGTACTGTAGACAAAGTTTCTCTACTAGGTGACAAGGTTGGAACTCGGCTGGACTGTGGAATCCTCCTCCCCAAGGAGCTACAGTATGAGCTTTGTAGCTTCTGTCCTCAATAGAAGGTGACTTTGGGTGAGTTACGTAATGTCTTTGAGCCTCAGTTTACTCTCTGTGAAAATGAGAATGAGTACTTGGATGAGCTTATGAAAAGAGTTAATGAGATAATGTGCAAAAGCAGCCTGGTACGTAGCAATCATGCAGTCATTTTGGAGAGTGGGGGTCATGAACTTTTCTACGGAAAGCTGTTCACTGGAGCTTTAATTTCATGCAGTGGCATTGCCACCTGGTGGGCTTTTCAATTAATGTTCTTTAAGACCAAAAGAAGCGTTGCATTTCAACAACTCTAGACACACATGATATCATTTCTGCTCTCTCCTCATAGGATGTATAAAATTATACAATAGACTGACTTTGCTACCCTACACACATACATCTGAAGGTCAAGAAATAGTCTTTTTTGGAAGGAAAAAAAAGCAATATATTCTACAGGATTTTACAGAACCTCACAATAACCCTGTGGGAAGGGGACTGCATGGAGAGCGCCTTAGTGTTCTCAAGTCTGTGGCCAGATTCAATTTCTAAAGTCTTGATCTGCACCCAACACTATTCAACATTTAATATCACTTCCGCTAATAGCCTCCTCCTTTCACATATGCTTTTCCGCACTCTTGATGATGATAATGACAGTAATGATCGTAATTTCTCCATAGTGCCTCTACTTGTTCAGAGAGAAAGAGCAAAATATCCCCAACAGTAGGTCATTTGGGAGCAGGAGTTCCGGAGAGGTGTTTACACAAAAGAAAACATAACCCCTGGCTGCTCTAGTCCCTATTCCCAGCTCCAGAAAGGAGCTAACCTTTGACCTCATCCAGCAAACACACATGGCCACCACAAAACCCCTTCTACCTGCTTCTAATTACAACTTATGACCAGGGCTGTACCCACATGGATCTTGCAGATAATGAACAAAAATGCTAATATAGTGACTGGAAAGAAAACAGGAACATCTACTAAAACCTGGTGCTTGGAACTGACAAAACGACCAACTCAAAAGGAAAGACTTGAGAGGCTGTGTAGATGGTCCAAAAAGTATATAAACAGACCCACTTAAAGAAGACCTTATAATCTCAGCCCTGTCTCCCAGGACAAAGGGGAAAGGGTCTCACTTGCAGGTAGTGTGTGAGCACAAACCTCACCATTCCACAGTCTGGGAAGGTAAGAACACCCTTTCCACCTAACAGGGCCCACTGAAGGCTGAGAACAGCTTGGTACTGCTCCAGGGCACTCTCCAGGGAGCAGGCCAACCTGCACTGGGCATAGAACCGAAGAAAAAAATTTTTCCCTCAAATCATGCAGAAGGCTAACGGGATTTGGTTCAGAAGTGGAGTAGGAAAAACACGGGCATCCTGCTTAGTGTTCATGCTGTGGAGAGGAGAAGATCAGTTGCTGGCAACTCAAAGACACTCCTGATGAGAGGCACAGGGCCCTGGGGTGGGCACTGGGTAGAATTCAGTGTAGTACAGCAAACTCTAGTTACTGTGTGTTGTACAAAGGGTTGAGGGGGATGTGGAGAAAACGAGGCAGCCTGCAATCCTCAAAGAGCTTAGAACTGTTTGACTCTGACAATATCTTTCTGTTATACCAAAATTAAATTGCAGCATGGCCTCAAGAAAAAATGAGTCAGAAGATAAACTGTGGATTTCACTAATCATTAAGTAAAGGAACCAGAACCACTAGCAAAGGCATCAGAGGAATGATAGAAGTGTGGATGCATGTCCCTACATGTATAGGTGCATATGCACACAAGCACTCATGCCCTGTTCCGCATGGAAGGCCAGTTCTCCAATGTAGCTCTGTTCATAAATCCTAAAAGAATCTCTCTGTCTCCCATCCATATCCATTGCTCACACAGTGCTGAAAGTCATCAAAGTCTGTCAGTTTAGGCAGGACAAGGGCTTAGACCTAACAGAAGTCCATGTGACAGGATCTTTTAGGCCTCAAGTTTTATCACCTACACTGGCACTTGTCACTGTAACTTATTAGTTTATAGTCTCCTCCTTGACGAACAGTAGATACTCTACAAATGTTTGCTAAGCTGTGGAGACCTCCTACCTCCAAGGTCTCCCCGGCCTAGCCATGGTCCATGGAGTTTGGATCTGCTGAATCCGAGGTGGGGGTCCCACTGCAAAAGCAGAGCTTGTGCAGGTAAAAGTGACTTGAGAATGCTCCCGTCCTTGTCTCCCTCAGGGACTTGGTTTGGGAACTCACTGGGGTTCTTATTCAGTGGAGAAGACAGGTAGGACACAGGCCATGTCCCAAGGAAGCATAGCATGTGTGAAGTGGGTTTGCCAAAAAGAAGGTGGAGGGCAGGAATGTGGAGGACGAGTGTAAAGAGAAATGGGTTCCTGAGGAAGCCTGTTTCCATTGGCCGACTATGTTCCCAATGCCCATCCCGTCAGGGGCCCACCAGGCAGCGGTGAGGCACCCTGCTCTTCATTCACTTCATTAATTAATTATTGGCCTCTGCCTTCCCACTCGACCAAAGGCTCAGGAATGGCGATCTTATTTGCAAGAGTATCTGCAGCACTAGCACAGCTCTAGGTACTCAGCAAATACCTGCTGAATGAACAAATAACGACCCCAGACACAAAGGTGAAAGGTTATGGCAGAGGAGAAAGAACTGTGGTCATAAGCCAGGGGGGAGCCGTGTTGTTAGCAGAAGAAGAGGGGCACTTTAGGGAGCTTTGGGGAGTGAAAACACTTTGACTTAATTAGGCAACATAATTACCACCCATTGGAGGTAAGCTGTCACTTCCAGTCACTTTCCGTGTTCCTTCCTCACAATGATTAAGCACCACCAGGCAGACCCACATCTCCACCCTCCACATGACTCAAAAAAGGTCTCAGGTGCTGTGACCCAGACTGAAAGAGGATCAGTTTGATTCTTGATCTGTCTGGTTTTGAGGCTGATTTGGGTAAACGACAGGCAAAACCGGCCCTAGCTACCCCCTTACACACACACACACACACACACACACACACACACACACATCTCTAGCACAGTCATGCAGGCTCTCAGGAAATCAGAAGCATTCAAATATAGAGTGAAGCCTTGGAACAAAATGGCCAAACTGCTGAAGTCAAGGCCAAGTCAGGAGATGACAGGGTTCCACTCTTGGGTTCACATCTGACTGTACTGTGACAGTGAACTTGAACTGAACTCACAGATGAACCACTTACCCATGGATGCTGAAGGAAATAGAGGTTACATTAGTAAAGCATCTAGAGTCAAGACTGGTACAAAGTCCATGGTCAATTCATAACAGTGACTTATTCAATCTGAATAACTCCTTTTAGGGTCATTTTTAGGAATATTTTCAGTACACTGATCCCTGCTGCAGATGCATCCTTGGCATTTTGGACAATATCTCCGGGACTTTAAAATCCTATTCTGGCTCCTCCAGTGCCTTATACTGGTCATTCTGGTCATGTGCACCCTCCACCTCTAAGATATTCTCTCTCTCTCTCTCTCTCTCTCTCTCTCTCTCACACACACACACACACACACACACACACACACACACAGCAAACATCTGCAGCTCCAGCTGGTAAGCATGCTTTAGAATCCTGACAGTTTACTTTCTTTCCCAACTAACCTCATGCAAATCCACTTTCTTCACCACCTTTCTGACCCCCAACTGTACACATTTAATGCATCCCCCAACCCCCAATCTTTCCTTTCTCAATCACACAGTTCTTTTAAACCACCTAAAACTTAAATAAATACCTATCTGGAAATCCAAAGCATGCTGTAGTCCATCAGTCAGTCAGTCTCTGCCTTCTGCTAGAAGCACCCCCCATTCCCTGCCAGCTCTCCCCAACTTGTGAAGCCCAGTGGCCCTGGTGCAAGGCTGGCACATGCAGAGAAAACAAACACATGGAGTCCTGCCAGCTGGATCAGCCACTGCTGTTTACAGCAGGAGCAAAGTGTGGAGAATTAGAGAAACATGGTGTGGGGAAGGAGCAGAGGGGGCTGGGGAATTCTAGCCTCCTGCTCCTAGGTTCACCACCTGCAAAGAGGATCCCCTGCAGATGTTCTGCCAACCCTAGGTGTAGAACAGGACAGCAATCCATCAGAGGTGGGATTTATGCATCATGGTGCTGCAAGCAAAGTGAAAGTCCTTGCCAGTGGAGAGCCTATTATTTGCTTATTATTCTGTCCCCAGAACCAATAATAGTGCTAGGCACATAGTGGAAATGCAGTGAGCATTTTGTTGATTATATGAATAAATGAGCTGTTTTCCTGTTTGGCCCACAGGATGGGCAGTAGGAGGATCGTGGTGGAGGGGTGGTTAGCAAGGAATGCCTAAGACCATACTTCTAAAAACCTACCACATGTTAAAATATGCTACAGAGCTATCCTGAAAGTAATTAAGGAAAATGTGGTACTGTGAAATCTTACCAGGTTTCTTCTTTTGGGAGCCTTTAATATGCTATTATACAGCACGAATCACCAAGAAGGACATAGACCTGGGTGCAATGGAGCACGCCTGTAATCCCAGCAGCTCAGGAGGCTGAGGCAGGAGGCTTGCAATATCAAAGCCAGACTCAGCAACTTAGTGGGATCCTAAGCAACTTAGCGAGACCCTGTCTCAAAATGAAATATTATTATAAAGAGTTTGGTATGTGGCTCAGTGGTTAAACACCCTTCAGTTTAAACCCAGGTACAGGAAAAAAAATAGAGCAGGATAGAGTATGCATTGAAATCTATAACCACAAGTATGGATTTATTTGACTATGAGACTAGAATTATTTGAGAGCCCCATTTTTTCCCCTCAGAGTACCATTGGCAATGAGAATTTCACCAAATATACTTTTGGAAATCCTGGCCTAAGAAGTTCCTGCAGAATGTTCCAGCAACTTGCAAAACAACATGATTCTATTTTTGTAATTAAAAACAGTTACGTATGATTAAACAGTGTGTAGTTATTTAGATTGTCATCAGAAAAGGTAAGGAGACATGTAAACTTTAACATCAGTTGTCTCTGAAGATTAGGGGATTTGCGCTTTTTACATTAAAAACTTCAGAAATATTCAAAGTAGGGCTGGGGTGTAGCTTTGTGGCAGGAAGCCCTGGGTTAGATCTTAGCACCAAAATCACAATAAGCAAACAACAACAACAAAAAAAGAAATATCGAAACAGGTATAAAGAATCACTTTTATAATTAAAAAGACAAATTGGAAAAAAACAAAAGCTAATCCAAAATATTAACATGTCATCACTGATAATTTATCCTTCCATAGGCCTAGGGCCTCATTTCCCAATAACCCCTTGGAACATAAAACATTGCTGCCCATTATCACATCTAAAGAGTTTGCTTTGTCTGATTGCAACATTACATTCTTTTGGCTTATAAGAAACATCTCCCCTAATACCAGAATTTTGTTGCAAAAAAAAGTGAAAACAAATTCAATACTTTATTAACAACCTTTAGAGATCTTTTACTTTTAACAACCTTTACTCTGTTTAGTAAGTTGTAAAAAATATACCATGTAAAATTCAGTTTGATGAAATTACTATGTTGAGCATATTAACATTTAAAGACAGCCTTTTTTCTGCTAAATTACCAATTTCCTACCAACTTGTAAACACAATTAAAAGTCATTGAAATTTATTGAATGTAGTAAGCCAGGTTTTGTCACAACATATGATTAAGGCACATATTTTAGAATGAGACCATCAATCTTAACATAAAACAAAGAAAACTATGACCATTTGCTGAATAAATATATGCAAAATAATGAGCTAATACACAAATATCATCTTGCCTAACCTCTAAACCACTCTAGGACATAGGCAGTATTCTCATCCCCATTTTACAGATACAACAAGTAAGGCTTGGAGAAATCAAGCAACTTGCTCAGATAAAGGATTCAAAACCAGGGCCCTCTGCCTCCTCTGTCTGCTGGTCCTAGTGCCTATAAGCAGATATATAACAAAAGTGTGTTCAAAGAAACAACTGAGAAATGCAGAAAAAAATGAAAATTTGAGTTGGAGTCACAAATTAGTCACTGAGCTTCAGGATGGATTGTTTTGGCACACTCCCACAAAGTACCCTGCCTCCAAACTCCTCAAGGTGCATGGAATCTGTACTTCTAAAAGTTCCCTGAGCCTACCCCAGTTCAGTCCCCAGTGTCTTGAGTGCCAAACACAACCCTGAAACTGATGGTAGCACTTTGAGTTTGGAATCCAAGTTATAAGCCCCAGCATGCACAGAGAGACAATAAAAAACTTCCAGTTTCCTCATCTAGTCTCTTGTGGTGTTTTGTTTGTTTGTTTTTGTTTTTTAGCGCAGCATCTCACTAAGTTGCGGAGACTGGTCTTGAATTTATAATCCTCCTGCCTCAGCCTCCTGAGTTGCTGGGATTACAGGCATGCACCATGATGTCCAGCTCTTCTTCTGTTCTTATACTGCATTAGCCCTCACATAGCAGCTCTGGTGGCACAGAGAATCATCACAGAAATGCCAGGAGTGAGGGGCGGGGGGATGACACCTCAGGCAAATTAAGTTAGAGCCTCAGTCTAGGCATCAGTATTTTTAAACCTCCCCCCCTGCAAATTGTAACATGCAACCAGTTGAGAACCCTGTGAGGGTGTCTTTGCCATGGATTCTGGGGTAATTTCAGGAAAAAAAAATCTGCCAGGAAAGCTTTGGTTGTACAGGATTCAATGGTTAGAACTGAGAGTTTTGAATAAAGATGGTATATATTATATATTAGTTTTAAAGCAAAAATAAATATTTCTTACCCCACAAATTAAATATTAACCCATTTAAAGGAAGAAAACTTTTTTCTCCAAAAAGCTTCTCTCAGTTTTCCCAAGTTTTATTTATTTATTTATTTGTTTGTTTATTTATTTATGCATTTTCAGATTCCTGTCTATTCCTTACTCAGAAATAAAAATCTCAAAAGAGGTCACCATGGTAACAGCCTCCACAGTGCAAAGACAACACTCAAACAGGTCTCTGGGCCATTGTCACCTCTGCCTACAGGGACCAGGATCATGTACTTCTGCGGGAGCATGGAGGTGTGGGAGGGATGTTTTCCACAGATGCAAATTTGAATGTTTGCCCTTCAAAGTCTTAGAAACTAGCCAGGGTTCCCTTGCCAAAGCCAGATCAGTCTCCAGGGGCTCACAGAACACTAAGAAATTCCTCAGGTGTTTGGCCTTCTGTGGTTTGGGCTCCACTGGAACCTGCTGTTGACAATCCAAAGGGTTAACAGCTCAGCTTCTGCCTTCCTGGTCCCCACACAAGGGGAGGAGACAACCCACCTTGGAACCCCAGCCCTGGCCCCTCCTGGGGCCTCCCACTTCAGGAATGAAGCTGCCTGCTGGCCAACGTATACCCAGACTGGTTTCATCTCCTTCCAAATCCATTTTATGTCTTAACTTCTGCCAAGAATAAAAATTAACACACACACACACACACACACACACACACACACACACACACACACACATCCCATACATGCATGGGAGGAGAAGATTTGGTTGGAAATTTAAACTGAAAAAAGACCAGGCAGAGAGGAAAGGGACAGGTCAGTTGCTGAAAGTCAGGGCTTGGTGACTTCTCCCAGGGCTGGCATACCCTGCCTGAGGTCTCTCCAGCTAGGTAGACCTGAGGTTCAAATCTGAAGGGAAATGTTTGAAATGCATTCCCTTCTGGCCCCCCAACACCCCATTTCCTACACTTTAACCATCCTTCCTTCCCAGACCTGTCACCAGAGTGGCTCAGAGCAGCCTCATTGCAGTGTCCAGAGGCAGGAAGTAGATCCATGCCTGTGGTAGAGCCCTCTCTTGTCAACTCCAAAGTGAATCCAACAGTACTGAGGACGGCATGCAGGCCCTGATGGCACAGGCAGCTTGCAGGCTGAATGGCCACCCAGAAAAACAGACCTGGAGCCTCCTTAGAATCCTGCCCCACCTCCCCCAGGGCCTGTGCATGAACACCTGAATCTACAGGCAGGCAAAGGCCACATCTCCAGGAACCCATGAGGCTCTGTCCTTCCTGCTCAGTGTCCCCCAGGATTGGCCTTCCCTCAGCTCTGTATATCATCATCCCCAACACTGCAGATGGTGGGTCCAGCCCTCACACTCACAGTACTCACACCTCTCCAGGTGGAACCCCATTGACTCATGGAATCACTTGCCTCACAAGTCCATAAATGTTTATTGAACACTTGTTAAACACTAGGTCCTAAGAATCCAAAGGAAAAGTTCTCCACAAGAGGTTAAGCTCTGGTGATGAGACACAGAAAGATTTCAGAGCACCACAGAACAGTTTTATGAATCAAACCCCAGTACCCCAAGCACATGTTCTTTCCCACTCCACTGTCAGAGGTGGGAAGCCTGGATCACACAATTTTGTGGAAGAAGTAACTTTGTGGCATCCAATTTTGACCCATCTAGCACACAGAGCACAGTATTAGAGTAATATTTAAAAAAAAAAAAAAAAGACGCAAAACTTTTGTTGTCTTGCTACTTGTTGAATCTACCAATCCCAAATAGATGACATTGGCATATTCTGGTTATTCAGAGTAACCACAGACTTCTATAGACACAGGAATGGCTCTAAAAAGCTGCCTTTTTATAAAAAGAAATGTACATGAGTAAATAGTGGATGCAGGCCCAGGCTTTTCTGTTCCTCCTGACCAGGGTCTTTCCACAGAAGGAGGAGATAGGGGTCTGACACCTGGCCTAGACAGAGAGGTCCACAGGTGGCTGTTACCAGGGAGACTTCATCTACATAAGACAACCCTGCTCACCGTACACATTCTCCCTCTCCAGAGTGCCCCTGCCAAGCCAAGCCCCTACCCCCCCCCTTTTTTTTAGCTCTCTCTAAGGTTCAGCCATTTGCCCCTGAGTCTCATCCTCCTGTGTTCTTGAGTATGTGATAAAATTTGTATGTTCTTTTTCATAAAGTCTTTTTTCTACTTTGGTTTGTTTCATAGACTAATAATATCAAGCATTCAATTAGAAAAGAATAAATTTAAAATGTCCATACAGACTCATAGGGTTCATGACATTAATCTTTCTGCTGTTATGCTGTTTGAGTTTTTAAGTTAGAAAATAATAATAATAATTTTTAAAAATAAATCAATAGGATAATTAGAATAAGACCTCTCAAATCTTCCCAAACTTTGCATTGACTTTCAGGAACCCCCACCCCAACCCAGTGTCCTCTAAATTAAGACAAATGGCACAGTCAGGGGGGATTGAGGGAATGCTCAGGTTCTGATGGAAGAGGGGCATGCTCCCTTTATGATCTTCTGGATGCATCAGCCCCAGCCCTGACAAGAGGACTGCTGGTGGCAGCTGGAACAGCCAGTCCTTCAGCAGCCCGTCTCCCTCACTCTTGGGACCCAAGGACCCCAGCTAGCTCCCATGCTCTCTGTTTCCTCTTGGGGACCTACCTGTCAGGAAGGGCCTTCCCCAGACCTGCCCATATCTCACCCATGACACATCCCCAGCACTGGCTGACTTTTCCCTGTTTGTAGAAACCACCAAGATGGAGGCCTCAAGGTCCAAGACAAAGACCATCAGGGTCCAAACCTTCTGACTCAGACTTCTGAACCTATGACTTTTCCACTTGTCTACCTATCAAATTCTGAACCATACCATGACAAAATGATTTGTTTTTATTGCTACATATGGACTATACATATTAATGATATTCAGTGTGTTATTTCCAAACAGGCAAACAGTGTGTGTTTATTGTTTATCATATGCACCCATATTACTTCCACCTTCACCCCCTTCCCCTCTGGTACCTTCCAATTCCTCAGGTGGGCTTTTTTTTTTTTTTTTTTTTTTTTTTTTTTTTTTTAGCTTTTGCATATGAGAGAGAGCATGCTGTCCTTGACTGTTCTGTATCTGGCTTATTTCATTTAACATGATGTCCTCCAATTTCATCTATTTTCCTGTAAGTGACAGAATTTCATTTTTCTTTATGGTTAAATAATACTCCATTTGTATACATGACACATTTTTTTTTTTGAGGTGCCGGGAATTGAACCCAGGGCCTTGGGCATGCGAGGCTAGCACTCTACCAGCTGAGCTGTATCCCCAGCCCTCCACATTTCCTTTATCCATTTATCTGTTAATGGGCATCTAAGCTGATTTCATATGCAAGCTATGTTAATAGTGCCATAGCACACAAAGGTGTGCAGGTGTTACTTTTGTATTCTGACTTCCTTTCCTTTGGCTGTATACTCACGAGTGGTATAGTTGTATCATACAGTAGGTCTATTTTTAGTTTTTTGAGGAATCTCCATACTGTTTCCTATAATGGCTATACTAATTTACATTCCCACCAATATGTACGATTTCTTTTCTCTCCTCATCTGTACCACCATGGTATTTTTTGTTTGTTTTGTTCTTTTTTAAAATTGTCTTTATAACAACCATTCCAACTGGGGTGAAATGGTATCTCACTACAGTTTTGATTTGAATTTCCCTGATGGCTAATAATACTGAGCATAACAATATTGAGCTAATAATATTAAGCCATTGGCCATTTTTTTTTTTTTTTGGTGTTATTGCTTTTTAGTACTGGGGATTGAACTCAGGGCACTCAACCACTGAGCCACATCCCCAACCTCATTTTGTATTTTATCTAGAGACAGGGCCTCACTGAATTGCTTAGCGCCTTACCATTGCTGAAGCTGGCTTTGATCCTCCTGCCTCAGATCCTCGTGATCCTCCTGCCTCAGCCTCCAGAGCCAATGGGATTACAGGCATGTGCCACCCCACCCAGCTTGTTAAGCTTTTTTAGTTCTTTATAGATTCTGGATATTAATCCCATGAATAGCTGGCTTATATGTTCTCCCATTCTGTAGGTTGTCTTTTCACTGTGTTGTTCCTTTCTTATGTAAAACCTTTCTAAGTTTGATGTAATACATTTGACAAGTGTCAAAACTTTTTAAATAACCAAATTCTCCAAGAATTTGAGCTCTTGGGAGAGAAATCGGCAGCTCGTCTTGGGTCAAAGTAGTAATGATTATGGTAATGATGACAACAGTGACCATCTGTTATGGTTTAGATCTTAAAAGTTCCCCAAAGGCCCAGGTGATAAAAGCCTCTGGTACTATTGAGAGATGATGGAATATTTAGTTGGGTAGAAGGAAGTTAGGTCATTGGGGGTACACCCTGGAAGGGGATACTGAGATCCTGACCTCTTCTGCCCTCTCCTTTTGCTTCCCAACTGCCATGAGGTAAGAAGCTTTGCTTTACCATGTGCTCTCCACCATGCTATTCTGCCTTACCACATGCCCAAAGTGATAGGGCCAAACAACTACAGACTGAAACCATAAGCCAAAATACATCTTTCCTTCTTTCAAGTTGATTATCTCAGGTATTTTGTTACAGCAACAGAAAGCTCAATAACACAGCACTCACTCCAGACTAAGCAATCTTTTGTGAATAAAGCAATTCAATGTTTTGATTTGGGAAATCTTCAGAAACCAGGACACAAGCACCTTAAGGACAGTAGACACACCACTTGATAAACATCTATTGACTGACCAATTGAAAGGCCACTCTTTGATGGTTACCAGTGGTAAATGCACAGAGGGCAAACATGCTGTGCTCAGGCAAGATTTGCTGCTGGATATTGGGATCAGCATCCAAAACTCAGCATGAAACCTCAAGTGACCGCTGAGAGGCAGCAGCAGTGAGCATCCTGAGTTTTAGTGGGTGGCATTCTTCACACAAGGGAGCCTGGTCCCAAGCCCCTGGCCTGGGGCAAGGAAACATGCCTCATGTTGGCTAAGATGCAAAGAACAAGGTCTCAGTGCCTTTTCCCCACCCAGACCACGGACATTAGCACTGGCATTTGGGTTAATTTCAAGTGTGGGGAAAATTAGATCTGCTTGCCTAAGATCCCATCTCAATCGGACACATGATTCCTTTTTACTTCCTGACTTTCAAAGCGTATAAAACTTAGTTAGGGAGGATCCTCCCACTGCTTTGGAGCCTAGCTTTTTCTGGAGAGAGGTGGAGGGTGATGGGTAAAATTGGGATCCTGCCCCATTTCTACAGATGGCTCTGGTGAAAATGTACTGAAGAAGAGCCAGACCACACCAGAGACTTTCCTCCATCAACACTCGCCCCACGAGGACAGAGGCCCGTGCTGTGCCTCCAGGCACCTCTGGCAACAGGAGATGGTGCCATCAGGAGGTGCTGGGATGGCCCCACTGTACCTTATACAGAAGGCAAGATTCTTTAAACGTATCACAAAATATTTACACAATCAGTTTTTCTGAGATCCCCACCCGCCCTCCTCCAGCATCAGAGGAAAATGCTTTGATACGTCATGGATTTGTCTGTTGGTTCAGAAAATGTGGCACCTACTTGTACACATGCATTACCTGGCATGCACCTACAGATGCCAGCCTGGGATTCTTTCTCAGGGCTCTCATGATCCCTTCTTGAGAGTGAGGGGGACAGAGTGTAGGCTGGGTAGCTTAGGGGTGAAGCCTGGATTTGGTAAAGAACATGGGTCCCACACTCACACGGCTCATCAGTTCTCTATCTTCTGCCTCCCCAGACAAACTGAGGCAAGGGCCAAGACTTCCAGATAGTCAGTAATCACTGGGATAGCCACAGGGATGCTGGAGTAAGACCTGAGAAGCCAGGCCAGCAGGCTCCACCCTGGAGTTATAATTAACAACAAAAGCCAGAGGACAGCTTGCCTGCAGAGTGCAGTCCTCTGAAGTTGAAAGACTTTAAAGATTGCACTGCATTAGTGCTCACAGTCTGAGGGATAAGCCTGGGATGGGTATCATTAGTGCACCAACACGGGAGACAGCTAGGTAAAGCACTGAATGGCATTCCAGGGCCATTACTGAGGCACTGCCCAGGTTAGGAGAAGAAAAAAAAAAAAAAAACAGGGGAGGGAGTGGTATGAATTTGGATCTTCGGCATAGAATCTCCATAGTCCAAAGGCACTTGATGAGTCTTATTCCTCTGTACCGAACTCTGACACATGTGGCTTGCATCTTGCAACGTGAGAAAGTACCGACAGATTTCAGCTCTCTGTTCAAGCAGGAATGGAAGACAGGCTCTAAATATAAGTCCCTGTTCCCCAGGGTTAGAACTCCCTCTGCTCAGTATTCCTCCCTTTCTCAATTCCTGGAACTTTTCAGCCTGTGGTTCAGATGATCCACAGGATTCCACAGTCACACCCGCCAACTTTTCCCTAGATGTGGTCCTGAGCTGGAGGAGGGTTGGAGGAGCTCTCTCCTTCTGCTCCCATTATCATAACCTGTCCCCCAGAGAGCCACACTGTTTAAAGTGACTGCTAAGTGCTCTGAATACTAGGCTCCTACTCCCAAACTCCCAGGGAATCCCAGTTTTCAATGCTGACTCAAGAAAGAAATACTTTTGGCAGGAGAAATACTCTCAATCTCTTTGTGCCTGATTGATAAGTCTCCCCCCCTTAATGACCACAAAACAAGCTCCCCTGTTCTCCATTGCTATCTGGGCTCAACAAGAACATCACTGGAACCTGGGCTAAAAGCAGTGATTTCAGAGACTGAGGGACCTGTGGCCCACCACCGGATATGATCACACAGTATCACGGCCTGCCCAGGGGACGCACACTTCCCCGTGCTTCCCCTAGCCTGCAGCTCCAAAGTAAGCAAAACAATCTCCCAAGGAGGAAGACAAACAGCCCCATGTGCTCTTCCCCGGCTGTCTGTTTAGGGGTGGGAGGGAGGGTCTGCACAGCTGGTACTTCCAGATGTGGAACCCAAACACAGGCAGCTCCTGACAGTTTACCAGCCTGGTTAAACTCCAGTAGCACCAGGGCCAGGCTGCTCAGCAGAAGATGGCAATGGAGCTGCACAGTAGACCCTCAGCTCTTGTCAGGAAGGTTTCAGCACTCGGCTCTGAGCCCCTCCTTTTCCAGCTCCTTGCTCACCAGCTGCTTATGTGTATGGGGCAGGCAAGAGAGAAAACTAGAGAGGTTGCCAAGTGAAAGCAGCCAGTCTGATAGGGGTATATACTTCATGATTCCAACTATGTGACATTCTGGAAAAGTCATAACTATAGCATATATATAACACATACATACACATATATGTAGTAAAAATATATATAGTAAATATATATGCTTACTACAGTAAGATGATAGTGGTTGCAAAAGTTTTGGGGGCAGAAGGAGGAGGTGACCAGGACCAGGTGGAGAATGGGAGACTTTTAGGTAGCAGAATATTACAATCCTATCATAGTAGGTACATGCCATCATATATCTACCAATACCCAGAAAATGTACCACACAAAAAGTGGACCCTAATGTAAACTATGCCCTTTAGTTAATAATGAAATGTCAATTTTGGTTCACCAATCATAATAAATACATCACACCAGCAGAAGATGTTAATTATAGGGGAAAGGGGTAGGGGTTAGGTGATAGAGGTGACTTGGATGGCAACTCTGTTTTGCTTCACTTTTCTGTAAACCTAAGACTGCTCAAAAAGAAGATTATTCATTTAAAATAATAATAGTAATAATTTTTAAAAAGAGGCATGGGCTATTGCCCAGCTCCATGACATGCTTGCTGGGTTGGGTTTTGGCATCTGGTTGTACTATTGCTGAGGCACATTTTTCTACTTTTATTGTCATCACAAGACCTCCTGGGATCTTCCTCACTATTTTTATTCTTCCTCTGCTTCTAAATCTTGAACCAAGTCAGAAATGTCTAAGATGCAACTTGAAGTCAGATCTATGTCCCCTCTGAGGTGGCACCCAACACACTCTTCCTTACTTCCAGCAGCTGGTACCATCTCTGTAACTGGTGTGCCTAGCACAGGGGCTGGCCCCACCAAGACCCCTGTGTATGGAGACTGAACTATTGTCAAATCTATCCCATGCCCACCAGATCTGAAAGACCTCCAGTTGGACTCAAGTGATTGGAAGAGGGCAGCATCAAGATGGGTGGCCCAGGCCCACTTAGGAAAACCCAGATGGACAACCAGACTATAAACAGTGGTGGGACAGAGGAAGAGCTGGGCTTCTCTGCAACTCCTAGCCAGGCCATGCACAGTGCTGGGCATAAAGTGGATGCACAATAAATTCTTCTAAAGTGTGTGATAAGGACTGGGTTTGATCCTCAGCACCACATGTAAACACATAAAATAAAGGTCCATGTACAACTAAAAAATATTTTTTTTAAAAAACAGTGCCATAGTTAAAATAATAATAATAATAATAATAAAGTGTGTGATGAGGGAGGGCAGAGAGGACATCCATTGCTTTTTTTCTTCCTTCTTTATAGTACTAGGGATTGAACCCAGGGCTACTCTACTACTGAGCTACACCCCCAGCCCTTTTTCGTTTTCATTTTGAGTCAGAGTCTCACTAAGTGGCCAAGGCTGGCCTTGAACTTGTGATCCTCCTGCCTCAGCCTCCCAAGCCATTGGGATTACTTTGCATGCACCACCACATGCCTGGCTTCATTCTTGTATCTCTCTTACAGATGGAGCCACCTGCCTAGCCATGGACAATTGCTGAAGTCTGTTACCTTGGGGAAGAGTGAAGGAACTGGGCTACCTCTGCCGAGGTCCTGCACATATCTACTGCCTGGCTTTTCTAACAGACTCTCGTCGTTAGTGCTCTTAGGACATTCCCTCGAGGTTCCCCATATACATTCACCCCTGAATGCATTTTCTTGAATAAATCCATGCGTAATTACAGTTGCCCCTTGGTATTTGTGAAGAATTGGTTCTAGGACACTGCCCCCCGCCAGGATACCAAAATCCATGGATGCTCAAATCCGTCATAAAAATGGTGTAGATAGTATTTGCATGTACCTAAGCTACACTTTAAATTATCTCTAGGTTACTTAAAGTAGTGCATACAGTGTAAATGCTATGTAAGTTGTTGTTATATCATGACAAGAAAAAAAGTCTGTACATGTTCAGTACAGACATGATATTTTTTAAAAAAATATTTTCTATTCATGGTTGATCCATGGTTGACTGCATCCACAGGTGTGGAACCTGTGAATACTGAGAACTGACCGTATTTCATCTTGTTTGAAATTCTTACGCATTAATTTTGCAATTCAGGAGAGTACTGCAGATTAGAAAGGAAAGAGAAAAAGAAAGGGGGAGAGAGAGAGAGAGAGAGAGAGAGAGAGAGAGAGAGAGAGAGAGAGAGAGAGAGAGAGAAACCAATTCTCTTCTAGTCCCTGGGAGAAACAAGGTCCCTGGATCTGTCTTCCTTCTACAGAGGAAGCAGGTAATATGCAAATGAACAAATAGATATCAGAAGGTGACAATGCTGAGGAATAATAAATTAGGTTGAAAGGAGAGAGAATAGTGGTGGATGAGCGGGGCAACAGGGAACCCACTGAAATGGGGGAGGAAGCTACACAGGAATGTGGGGTGAGAGCCTTTCAGACAGCTGGCAGAAAACCTCTGAGGAGGAGAAGGCTAGTTAGAGGAGTCCTGGGGAGGCCCATGTGGCTGTGAGGTGAGCAAGGTAGGCAGAAGTAAGGCAGAGAGGAAGGGGTGGATCCAGGGTCCTGGATTTTTCCAAATCAAGGCATTTTGATTTTTCATGGATGTTTGAAGCCATGGAGAGTTTTGAGGAGAGAAGTCAGCTCCACAGTCCTTGTCAGAAAAGTTAATAGAAGACTAGAGTGGTAGGAGATCATAGGATTCTACAAACACTTGAAGGTAAAGCCAGTGTTGTTTGCCAACTTAAAGTGGAGTACGAGGACCCAGGCTGTATCTCAGTGTAAGAGTGCTTGCGCTACCACTTTCAAACAAGATACAATATGTATGAGGCCCTGAGTTCCACCTCCAGCACCACAATAAATTAATAATGAAAATAAAAGCAAAAATAAAATGGAGTATGAGAGCAAGAGCAGAGTCAAGGATGACCTCAAGATTTTGGGTAGGATGAATATGCTGAGTTGGGGGAAAGGCAGAGAGGAAGGCTGCAGGGGTGGGGTGGGGTTGGGGGTCATGATCTACCCAGGGACCAGGCCTGGCCCAACCTTGTGCTCCTCTTTCTCCCCATCTTCATTTCTTTCTCTCTGTAGACCTTGAGTTAGTTGGGGCTCCATCAGCAGGACCTTCTGCTGGCTCATTCTCCTCTCTGCCTACCCTACTAAGAAGGCCCTTTTCACTCTATTCCTCCTTCTTTTCCTATATAACAACAGCTTCCATCCACTGATGGTTCCCAATGCATTTCCTGAGTTTTACATACATGACCTTGTTTCCCCTTTGCAACAACCTTAAGAAACTGGCGTGGCAGAGTTTATGTAACTTGCCCAGGATCACACACCTAGTTATTGGCAAAGCCAGTATTGAATCCCAGCCTGGTCTATTTACAAAGCCTCCCATTAACCAGGATACTATACAATCCCAAATCTGGAAGTGGTTCCAGAAACATGCTTTTCTCCTGAAAACCTTCTTTCCTAGCACTTCACCTGCCTTCTCACAAGATGCACTCCAGACTTCTGTCCTCTCAGATAGGACCTCCTAGAAACGCTCTGCACTCCTTCTGTACCTCTCTCTCAAGGAAGGATGTTACCCTAAATCCAGTTGCCAGAAGTTCTTTTCCTTCCCAACATCTTCCAGATCCTGAGATTCTAAGTTGTCTTTTCCCACTCGTGAGGAAAAAAACGCTGATCTAGAGGGATCCGGGGTGGTTTCTGACAGTTTGACCAAAGAGAATCCGATTCACGTTCTTTAGAAAACAAAAACACACCGCAGAGTTGACTGCATTCCTGTGTCCAAACTGTGTCCGGTTCCCTAGATGCCAGGCCCCTGGGGCTTTTGAGGTTGAGTAAGAACATTTTCAATCAAAAGTGTTCCCTCAGGCCATGTCACAGCATCCTCATGACCCTTTAAAAGACAGCATAAGTACAGACCGAGGAGAGGGACAGCTGGGTCAAGTGGTGGTTCCATTCCCAATTTTCAAAGAAATCTCCATACTGTTTTCCATATTGGCTACACCAATTTGCAGTCCCACCAGCAGTGTATGTATGAGTATACCTTTTCCCGCTACGTCCTCGCCAACCCTTACTGTGGTTTGTATTCTTAATAGCTGCCATTCTGGAGTTACCCAAAGGGCTTAAAAACATCATACTACAGGGACACAGCCACATCAATGTTTACAGCAGCACAATTCACAATAGCTAAACTGTGGAACCAACCTAGATAGATGCTCTTCAATAGATGAATGAATAAAAAAAAATGTGGCATATATACACAATGGAATATTACGCAGCATTAAAAGAGAATAAAATCATGGCATTTGCAGGTAAATAGTTGGAGTTGGAGAAGATAGTGCTAAATGAAGTTAGCCAATCCCCCAAAAACCCAAATGCCAAATGTTTTTTTTCTGATATAAGGAGGCTGACTCATAGTGGGGTAGGGAGGGGGAGCATGGGAAGAATAGATGAACTCTAGATAGGGAAGAGGGGTGGGAGGCGAAGGGAAGGGGCATGGGGTTAAAAGTGATGGTGGAATGTGATGGACATTATTATCCAAAGTGCATATATGAGGACACAAATTGGTGTGACTCTACTTTGTATACAACCAGAGATATGAAAAATTGCGCTCTATATGTATAATAAGAATTATAATGCATTCTGCTGTCACATATAAATAAAAAAAATAATTTTAAAAAAGACAGCTTGAAATGAGAGGGGATGAAAGGCACAGTTTCTCTGACTACCTCCTCATTACCCTAGTCACATCATTATATTTTAAACCTGTGTCTTCCCATACCCAGAGCATCTTGGCTTCAAGTTTCCCATGTTTGCTAAAGAAAAACAAGGAACAAGGGTAACTACATGTCCTCCGCCGCCAAACCTCACCACCCTCCTAAGCCAGCAGGGAGTGGGGTGCTTTGCTCTTCTGCAGGTACCTGCCTGTCGAATTCTTTCTGCTGGCTGCCCTGTGAGTATTTGCCTGGAAGGCAGCATCTCCTGTCAGTTACCTGTCTGTCAAAGCTGCTACTTCCTTCCCCAGGGTATTTTTCTGTACAAGCTGCCACTTTTCCTGACCAGTAAAAGTATCTGCTGGGCCAAACACCTTCTCCCCCTCAGCTCATTGTAAGCATGGAGGACCTGCTTGATCAGACTTGCAGAAAGCCTAGGCATAGATGGATTCATCTGGCAGCTATAGCAGGAGTAGAGATTTGGGACAGTCGATTCAGACAACGTCCCGGAGGAGGAGAAAAAAAAATATCAAGAGACATGTTCAGAAATGAAACCCAAGATGGAGGTGGCTTTCACCACGGCCTGCAAAGTCTGACACAGCTGGACCACAAAGCCTGGCTTCCCTGGTACTGCTGCTTCTGAGCCATTCAACACCTTCCACTTGTGGTCCCAGTTCTATATTCATGTGGTTTAAGGCAAGTCTCATAAAGGTCCCCACATGCCCCTTACGTGTAGTTAGCTGCAAAAGAAAGTTTTCCCAAACTGAAGGGAGTCTGCTTTGGGAACAGAACCTATCTGGGTCCCCCGCTCCACACACACATTAAGTTTGGTAGTCAGCAGACCTGCAATGAAATCTTGGCTTTGCTACTTCCAGTTGTGAGACCAGAGAAAATCAGTACAATTATTTAAGCTTTAGCTTCTTATCTGAAGAATAGGATAATAATGCCCAGCTTCACAGGACCACTGGGTGATCAAAGGGATAATGCCAGTAATTCTTAGCACAGGGCCTGGCACCCAGTAGGTATACACTAGATGGCTGCTATCAATCGCCCCATCACTGGAAGGAAGTGGAGGCAGGCAGTGCTGCCTACTTGTAACTGAAATTAGCATGCCTGGGCCTGTGCTGCTGGTCCACGGCTGATTTCCCTGATCTGTGGGGTGAGAAGCTGCACTAAGAGCTTTGCTTTCCTGTCTGGCAAGTGAGAATCATCATTGTTCCTTCCTCAGTAATCATAAGGAAAGGTACCTGCCTACTCGCCCCCTTGGAAGAAAGGCTCGCCACCTAAATACAAGGCTTCATTTGTAAAATTGGGGGAACAAAAATTAACTCCATCCATCACAGTGACCACCTTCAGGCAATTTGTTCAGTTCTTTTTCACCCACACTCAAGACACGTATGGTGTGTCAGTGACAAGGGGATTGGTCGCCAATGTAAAACCCACCTATAGAAAGCCACCTTGTTGTTCCCCTTTGGGGAGGAGAGCTAAGTTCCCCCGCCCCCACCCTCTTCTTTCATTGTCAAAGACCACCCACTGAAACTTGCTGGCAAATTGCCATAGTCCAGACTGGCTAAAGCCAGCCGCCCTGCAGCAGCCTCCACCTCTGCTACAGAAGCCTACAGAATGGAAAGCACCTGACTGGGGCCTGTCACCTGGAACTGACTCAGAGCCTTCACAGATGGCAGACCACCAAAGGACTCAAGGAAGGGGTGCAGGTGATTATTTCAGAGGCCTGTATGTTGAGTGATCCTGAGAATCTAACTCTTGTCTATAACTTATAACTTATACAATTTGTTCACTACCAAAAATTCATTCATAACGACAGGAGTAAACATCTCGGCCTTTATGTGAACTCACTTGCACACGAAGATATTGTGTTGACTGCCAGTATTAATAAATCCCCCTGACTTGGGCATAACTATGTAAGAAGGAAAAGCTACAGTAACTCCACTATAGTGTGATAGTCATGAGGCAGAAAACAGAGAGACAGAGAAGTGGGAGAGATGATCTGTGAAATTATTAAGAGCAGTCTCTGCTTTCATAGAAAACCAGTAAACCCAGAACCCCCCAATTTTCCTCTCCAATTAACTATGACCCATACCTAATAAACCTACTGGGATTGTAATGTTAGGTAAGTAAAGACTAGTAAAGGCACTTAGCTTTGACTAATCTGGAAAAATATTGGCAGAACCAGGGAAAGTGGGGAGGTTTTCTTTGAGAGTAAAGTTGCAGCCCAGGCTGGATGGGGGCCTCTGAGGCCAGGTAAGTCCACATACTTTCCTCCCCTACCTGGGGCTCCCAATTCTTGAGATATTCACCTCTCAGCAACCCAGGAGGTTTTTGAGCAAATGAAAAGCCCAGTGATTTTTATACCTCTAAAATAAATTTCCCCTCACCTGCTACTCTGGGAATAATGTCAGAGTCAAGCAAATCTAATGGGACCAATGGAATTCAAAGGTAAAAGGATGAATTCATACATGTGTTTCTAAGATTCTCAGTTAAAATCTGATATAAATGAGAAAGAAAGGAAAATCACTAATTTTTTCTTTTCCTCCTGAAAACTACTCAGTAACTGATTTTGGAAACAAGGCCAAAACCCAGATTTCTGAGATTCTGTATTTGATGCAGAGATTCTAAGTCTTAAGTTTCCTAAAATTAAACAAGTAACAACAACAAAGACATGACTTTGAAATCTCCTGTGTCTACCATACTTAAACCTATCATCCACCAAGGAAAAATGAATTTGCTGGAACAAAACAATGAACAATTCATACAAGCAGAGTAAAAAAAAATTTGGTACTACCTGTCTGACTCTAATTTTAAGATTTCCTGAGGTATTCTCTCCCTTCTCTCAAAAAGTCTTTCTTAACTGACCCACTGCAAGTATTTGCATTTCACTTCCCATGAGCAATAGAATTCTGGATGCCCATGGGCTCTGGTATTGATTCCTGCCAGTCTAAGCCATAATGCCAGGCACATAGCAGGTACTCAATAAAAGCCTGTTGAAAGAATGAAGACTCCAACCTACAAACACTTCATCACCCTTGTCGTGTCCAATGTTGTCCAAACTCATTTTGGCAAAGAATAACATGCCTTTGCCCTACTTTCCACTGCTCAGCTCCTTTTGGGTTGTTTTTCTTCAACCCTACTTACCCCATCCACATTGGCATTTTCCTGTTACTCACCAGGAGAACCAGTTGAGACTTTCACAACATTTTCTCTGGCAACCAAATTAAGTTGACTACATATTACTGACTATAGTCTTTCTGCTATGATTTCCTCGTATTGCTCAATAATCCTGTCCCAAACATCAAAGGCCTTCTTTGAAAATAGGGCCAAATTTATCATTAGGAAAAGAGAAATTATTTCCTGGTTTCATTTCAGAAGATGCAAAGAAATGGAATCCCTCTGGTTTTTGTGAGATAAACAATGCCCAGTACATGAGACCACAAGGCATATGCTGTAAGACCACTGTCAGAGACGTAAACACTTGGCTTTCCTCACCCAGACCTGAGCAGGACTTTTCCACAGTGAGCTTAGATCCTGAATCTCACAGTTAGTGGTTTGTATCCAACAAGTCTGACAGAGTTTGCCTCAGGGCAATGGGGGGGGGGGTTCATGGAGCCAACACAGGCTTCGACTAAGAGTGTACTAGCCACTAGAACCAACCTGAAGGTTAGTCCAGATTCCACTCAAAGCTGGATTTTTTCAATATTAAAGAATGAGAAACACAATCTTCAAGTGATAACACAAAACAAGGGAAAAAATAGTTGATCTAATAGGATAGAGATTTCAGACTGTGAGCAGAAAACCTCACCTACTTCTTCTACTCCTTTGCTGCTACCCTCAGATGGTGTGAATGTTGACAAAACTTCATGGGTCATGGGTTCCAGGAAGCCTGAAACGGGACTGAGGAAAAAGAGAATTGTTTCATCTTTTGAACAATAAAATAAACAGTTCTGAAGTATTTGCTTTTTGTAAGGTGCATTGCTATAAACCATAGTAATTCCACATTAACCCCTTTTATGAATAAGAAAACAGAGGAAAAGCAATTCTTCTAAGATCACAGGCCTCCATCAATATCCAGTTACCTGACCCCTTGCTAAAAGTGAAAATAGTGGATTAAGAACAATACTACATTTTACAAAACCATGAACTTTTCATCCAATAGTGTATTTTCATCAACACTCACCAAATATTTCTTCAAAACACATTATAAACAGGTCTCATACATAAGAAGGCTTGTGTGGAAGGATTTAAGGTGCTGGGCAGCAGGCTCCTACTGAGAAAGAATTATCATGAAGGAGGATGGAGTCTCATATAACAGGTTGAAAAATTTGGATTTTAAAACTGAGTAGTGACTTGATTGTGGGACCGATGGAGAATAGTGGACTGATGGAAAATAGTGGAGTGCTGTTAGGTAGACAGTGGGAGCCCAACCACGTGTCAGCATCAATAAGCAGATCTGGAAAAGATGGTACAGATGGTGGAATTACAAAAGGAAGAACAGAAAAGACTGTGCCAGGTTGGGGAAGGAGTCTTAACTCTGCTGTAGCAGAGATGTAGGAACAGATTAATGTTTTGATTTGAGGTGATGTAAACAGAGGTCAGAGGCAGAGCTTGGACTTCAGAGGGATCCTATAAACCTCTTTCCTACATTCTACCTCCCCTTCTCTATCCATGACCAATCAGAAGGCTCCAAGGTGGCAAAAATCTTCTTGGGAAGGTTTATGGTAAACATAGACTTCTAGATTAAAACTAAACACCCTCTCCCATACCACTCTTCAATCCAAAATACTTGATTCAGGCTCATAAATTATGAAAATATTGCAAGTTGAAGTTCCCATGGGAGCATACTTAGGATTTGGCTCATTCCCACTAAAAGCAAATTGGTTGGATATATGTGTTCTCTGAGAGTCTTTGGTTCAAATGTAGATATTTTGGGCTGTCTGATGACAAGAATCTACTTTTTATCATAACTATATAGAAGGTATATATGCACATGGATGAACAAAAACAAGTCATGCTATAGCACGGGGAGATTGTGGGTAGCTCTGTGTGTGTGTGTGTGTGTGTGTGTGTGTGTGTGTGTGTGTGTGTGTTGCAGGAGATTGAACCTAGGGCCTTGTGCATGCTAGGCAAGTGCTTGAAGAAAGCTACAGCCCCAGCCTGTACATAACTGTGAATAACTTTAAAAACACTTTTATAATTAGTAGTAGATGTTTGTGCAATGAATAAAATTTGAAGGTAATCACTCTTTGATTAAGAAAACTTACTTTGTTGGGACAAGGAAGCTCCCAATTGGGTGTCTGATGCACGATAAATATTTGTTAAACTGAAGTATGGAGGTAACAAGAAATTACTTATGTTAAAGTAGGTAAATTTTTTTTAAATGGGAAAATCACTATCTTTCCTCTCCCTCCCCAATTTCCATTCTAGTCCCAGATTACAAGGAGGTTTAAAGTTTGGAGGGAAGAAAGCAAACTGCAGTGTATAGTATCTTTTGGAGCCAGGTTAATACTTCTTTATTCAGGGGTCACAAAGTACTGGACAGAAATTATCCAGCACACATGGGTCTTCAGTTAAGTTTTGAAAGGCAGAGAGAGAAACCTTTAATTCATTAAGCATGTCAGTGACAGCTGAAATTTGAACCTAGACCCCCTAGGGCCCTTGGAACACTGATCATCAGGCTCACTTCTTGCCTTCCTTTCTTAAACCCCAGGGGTCTTTGGGGAAGTCAACTGAATTATTTCATGAGTAAAATCTCCTATTCATCCTTAGGCTATGGAAACCACAAACAGTTGTTGAAGAGAGAGGGGATCCCAAGCACTTGAAAAAGTACTTCAAAAAAAGTAAAATATCTGGGTCCATTTGGAGGAAGGCATTGCAGTATGGAAAGAAACATAAATCACACTCCTTATCGTGATTGACTGACAATTAGCACCTAAGCAGGTTTTTTCCCCCCTCACACCCTCATTTGCTGTCAAAGGACCTATTATATGAGCCTCTACCAATTAACCCTCCCAAGTAAAGCCAGCTCCCAGAAGCTTGGGCAATATCTCTTGAGTGAACTTCTCCTGCAATGTTGCTCTGCTGAGAAACCTTGAAAGAGAATAAAAGGGGACGTCTGTACTGCTTCTGGCCTCCTGAGGGCCAAATTCTGAGTAATATATTTCATTGAGGGAGGATGGTGTCAGCAAAGAGGCCTAAGGAGGGAATTCCGCCTTCTTTCATCTTTTGTATAAACTTATTCCAAAAACTCATCTGGAAGGAAAATCTTAACCCCACTGCTGTTTCTACCCGCCTCTGTCCCGCTGACCCCAAGGTGCTTCAAGAGTACCACGGGAACCCTCTGGGTCTCAATTATGAGGCCATTAAAAAGTGCCAATTATAAGACCTCAGAAATGTCCCTGGGAAACCTGTTACACACCTCAAAATGGCCAACCTCTTGCCTCAGATTCACTTTAAGTTCAGAAAACAGGTCATCCAGATGTATGGGTGCCCCAGCCCCCACCTGGGTCCAACAAGACTGTGCGTTAGTATTTTCCATGTTGTCCTTGAGAACATGGAGATAGATTTATTAGCTGTAACCAAAGGGCTAAAAAAGCCATCACAGAGTGGTGCTGCCTGTTCAGAACCCAGTAGTGGCATAAATTAGAAATGTTTACACATTCAAGAATTTTTAAAACCACGTTCATTTAAGGGTCTATGCTTGCAGAGTTCTGGGCAAAAAGAGCTAAGTGACAAATGTGGGCTGGGTACAGGGCATTTGGAGGTGGGACAAGGGCCTGCAACCAAATATACTTTTCACTTAGTCTACTCAAAGAGGTAACTCTGAGTCAAAAACTTATGTGAACCCATTTGAGTTTGCAGGGAAGAGATGGGGGGAGCTGCAGAACACCCACCACACCCAGAAAGTGCCTGTTTGGGATTGCTGGTGTGTGGTTTGGGTATTCTTAGCTCTAACTGCCACATCTCTGGAGGAACCCAACTCGTGTTTCAAGGGACTCTGCCTCTGCCACCCCAAAACACAACTAAACAAAACCATCTCTAAGACTCCTGAAATCCTTCCAGGTCTGCCTGACTCGCACCTCTCAAAGTTCTTCTATTGCCTGGAAAAGCAAACTAAACTGAGTATCTGAAAGTCAAGCAAGCCCTTCAAGAATCCAGCAGAAGATTCTTCCTGGGTTCCTGGCCCTCCTGGCAGCACTTTCCCACTTGTCCTAGAGATTCATGCCCCCACCTTCTCGCAGTTACATAAACAAAAACCCGAAGAGTACAACCCCAGGAGTACCCTGCGGGCGCCAACACACACACACACACTCTTACAAATGCCTCAGTCTCACAGACACTTCTGGACACCACTTTAGCCTCTCCCCTTCTACCACTCCTGTTAGGGGATCTTTTCTGAAGCTGTTTGGGTTCGCTCAGTCCATCATTTTAGTATTTTCCTTTTAAAATGTCAAGGGTGATAATCTCGCCCCCCGGAGTCCAAGCGCGCATTGAGTGGTTCTGTGCATCTGCTGACACCGAGTGGGATTCTCCCCCCACGGTCCGGCCGGGGACCCGGGCGCTGGGTGTCAGCCTTCAGGGCAAGTCTGGGAGGCGGTCTGGGCCCTCCTTTTACCCGAGAAGATTCCGGGAACCACGACCCGGCCAAGGAACCTGAAAGCACCGGCCGGGGAAACCGGCGCGGCGTCCTGTCCCCGGCTGCCCTCCGGGCCCAGCTTGTGGGTCCTGCGCCTGGCGCGCCCCGCCGGCCGAGTCCCCAGCCCCAACCCTAGCCCGCAGCCGAGCGCTCAGAGCCGGCGCCAGCCGCCGCGCATCCACCACAGCCACTCGCCCGCGCTCACTGGGCGTCCGCCGGCCTGCGGCAGCCTCCAGCCCCCTCCTCTCCCCAAACCAACAAACACATACAACTTTTTATGAAAAGGAAACAAACTTCAGAGACGTGACTCACCTCTGGTGCAGCCGCAGCCTGGGAAGGGTGAGCCGAAGCCCCGGTGTCAGCGTGGTGGGCGCGGAGAGAGCCACACAGCGCCGCGCTGCACAGACACACAACACGCACTGTGACACCCGGGGACACACAACACGGGAGAGCGGCCGCAGCCGGAGCAACAAAGGAGCCTCGGACCGAGAAGCTGCCGGCCGGGGTGGGAAGCGCGTGTGGCTGAGGGTGTGTGCGCCGTGTGTGTGTGTGTGTGTGTGTGTGTGTGTGTGTGTGTGTGTCTGTGCGGTGCGTACGCGGTGGCTGACACTAGCTAGCCGGGGCTCAGGGTCCCTGCTGCAGGAAGCCGGGGCCGCGGCGGAGGCGGCAGCAGCAGGAGGACCAGGCAGGGGACGCCGCGCCCAGCGCACCCGATCCCTCCATATGGAAGGAGCTTTTTTGGATGACTGAACTCGCAAACAATTCCTTCTTTTGCTTCTCCTGCCTAGGAGCCTCCCATTACCGCGGGAGGAGGGGAGGGGGGAGCAGAGGAGGCGGGGAGGAGGGGGAGGAGCGAAACCAAGCAAAGAAAAAGTCTTGGAAAGGAAGCTGGGGGAAAAAAAAAATCCACACAGTCCCCCAAACTCCAGTCCCCCCACCCAACACCCATTCTCCGTTGTTCGTTGGACCCGCGCTCATTTCTAGCTCCTTTTTCTTTCCCATGCAAAAAGCATTGCCCTGTGCTCCAGGGGCTCTCTTGACCCTCTTTAGCTTCACCTCGGACCCTTCCTCTCTGGACACTATACTTCCCTCCTGTAGCCCAGTCTGTTCTCCCCTAGCCCTTTTCTGCCACCCACTTCTCAATTGCTTCCTTCGTTCTGCAAACTATTAAATAAACCAGTAAAAGCAAACTTAATATTATTAAAGGAGCTTCCTCCCCACCTCTCAAAAAAGTGGGTCAGGGGCAGTCGAAAAGATGATAAGGGAAGCCCCAAGGCGGCCTCCCCAAACCACTCGGTGGGCTAGGGAAGGTTTGCCGCGTCCTCAGTTGACAGCTCCCTGACCTCCATTCATCATCCCAGATGTAGGAGCCAGGACAAGCGGTGGGGGCTGGTTAGTAGCCACAGAGAGAAGTTTGTTGCCTCTGTGTGTGTATTGGGTAGAAAACAGCATAAGTTCTTAAACTTGGGCTGTAACAGAACTCCTTGGAATGTTTTTGTTGTTGTTGGGGTTTTGTTTGTTTGTTTTGTTTTGTTTTACAATGCAGATTGTTGTTGTTATTTTACAATGCAGATTGCTGGGGCCCTCCTCCCGTTTCTGATTTAGTAGCCCTCTCTGCCAGAATTTACCTTTCTAATAAATTCTCAGGTGATGCTGATGCCGCAGGTCCATGGCCACACATTAAAAGCCACTCTTCCAGATTATTCAGAAGTCAAACAAATGCTGAGTTGATGGCAAGTTGGTGTTCTAATTTAGAGATGAAGCTGTTTCATAGATAGTGAAGAATCATTATTCCAACTCCCTCACGTTGCCACTGAGAAAATCAAGACCTGGAAGTTAAGCCATTTGTTCAGAACAACCCAGAGTGCAGTGCCAAGGTGAAGGAGGTGCTGCCTCTCCTCTGTGGCAGGATAGCAGCACAGGGATTCAAGGAACCACTGTGTGACTTTGAGAAAGTCACTTAACCTTTCTGGATTATGGGTTTGTTTACTTTCATCAGTAAAAATAAATATTTTATACTGATTATTTGATTCTGTTTGAATCGGAACCAAAAAATGTCTAAAAAGGCAACTAAAATGTTTTCTATTCCATATTTTGCACAGTTTTTTTCTCCTGCATTTCAATTAGGTAGGAGCCTATTTTTCTATTGACTTATTTGGTACTTTCAGCTCTGTGTGGCTGGATTCTTGGGCATGTCCTGGGGGCAAAATGGATCAAGTGCATGACCCATTTTCCATAAGGTGAGAAGATTCTAAATTCCCTCTTTGAAACTTCCATCTACACTCCCCTCTTTTCTTTTTTAATTTTTAGAACTCTCCCAGAACATTCTTAAAGGCCTATTTATCTCCTTGTTCAATGGCAATGTTAGCTTTCACCTTCTCATTATCCTCCTTCTGAGGTACAATTCAGGACTAAGAAGTCTGAGGACCATGGGGTACATGACTCTTAATTCCCTCAAGGAATCGAGTTAGCTAATCTACCACTGTGGTGAAACTGCCTCTCCACAGACCCACAGGCAGGATATCCAGCTTTGTATTTTAAAGATGGTTTCCAAGTACGACTCATGTTGGTGATGGTGAGATTCCAATGAGAACAAGATGTGTGAGGTTCTCAAACTGATTTTTCTGTATTCCTATTATTCCTACCCTTTCATGTTGTCTTTCTCCTAGGACTCTCCATACCCAACACTCCAGTCTTTGGGTTCACACAGCCCTGGGTTCTAAACCAAAGCTTCAGTCTTTATCAACACTATTTAGCAAGAAGAATGACCGTGACCTTGTATTTCCCTTAGCCAGGCTGATCACTGTGGCTATTATTGGCCATCAGAATGGTTTAGATAGAATGCATATCACAGCTTAATGGAGAAGAGTTAATTCTGCTGTAGCATCAAGTACACTGTTGGCATGTCGGTGATGTTTATTACTTTTAATTTTAATATGCATTATTTGTGATTGTGTTTATTATTAATTATTATTAATACTTCCACAGATGCAGTGTGTCTTTGAACTCTCTCCCCATTCCTCCTCTGCCTGGACCCTGTTCCTTGCCTAATTCTCCCTTCCTCTCTAGATGAGTTTCCCTATCCTAATCCACCCTGCTCCACTCCAGTGTCCCAAACATCTTAAAACATTTAGATGGACTGAGTGAGGTGCTTTTTGCCTTTCTTCATTATGTTAATGGTGATTCACCACTGGTATCTTTCTTGGTGGGGAGGTGCTTTATGGGCCCCCACCAAGAAGAAAGTGTTTAGTTTAGAAATGATCACATTGATTTATTAAGCTGGAAGGGTGAGTGAGGAGAAGAATGGGCAGGGACTGTAAATCTACACAAGTCACCATGTCATTAGGCTATGCAAAATGAACTGGAAGGTATTCAGTGAGGAACATTAAAAGATATTACTCCCTCCTCAGTGTGCTACACCCTCCCTACCACCATATCATATAAACAGCTATCTCCTTGGATGGGAAGAGTATCTGGAGAAGATAGTGCTGACAAAATTACTAAGGTCAAAGACAAAGTGGCATAGAGAATTGGTTTTCTCTATGTTTTAACATAAATCAATTTTCCTAAATATAAAATGTGTTCACTGAAGAATAAAGAAAAACACACTAAAAAAGGGAAATCACATTAGGCCTACTACCCAGGAATAATTCTGTTAACATAGTAGAGTGCTTTTTCCTAATCATTTTTCTTGCTTTTGTTTCTCCTGGATACAAATACATACTTTTTGTACACTGAGTGATTGTAATATAATCATATTGGAAGACACTTAAGGACATCACAAACAATAGTACAAACATTGCTTATTCAATGTTTGTACTATTTTCTGCTCTTATGCGTTTAGTAATTCAGGCAGAAGCCAGTCTCTTCGTTGGTTTATCTGACACTTTCATATTTTGCAAATTTAGGTTCATTGTACACATAGGTTGTTTTTTAACATTCTAAAATCTAAAGATATGTGCCTTGTTAGATTCTAATGTGATTATTTTCCTTGTCACTGAATATTCTTCAAAGTGCGACTTTAACAGTTGTGTACTATTTCATCAAAGAGAGATGTTTACTCAATCATTCTTCTATTGCCATATATTTGGATTGTTTTTATTTTTATTATTATCCTGCATTGCAGTCAGCTAAACATCTTATCATAAATATTATTTCCTAAGGGTGAATTCCTATGAGTTAGAGTCTTGGATCAATGAATAGGATATAACATTTTAAATTTTAAAGGCTTTTGGTTGGTAATATAAAACTGTCCTCCTGGGGTTCCAACGGACATTTTCATCTCTTGGATTATTTTAATCAAAAGCAACAATGAGATCATCAAACACAAGGAACCAAGTGGAGACTTGATTGAGTTAACCAGTTTGGATGATTACACTTACCAGTTCAAGAAGACAACTGCCAGATATTCATTAGAGTGGAGATAGTACTTAGGTGGGAAGAGTGGAACAATAGGTGCTTTCCATGTGAACTCAGTTATATTTATGATATTATTTAATCTATCCAACAATCCTTTGAGAAATAAGCTGTTTGAGCACTTTCCTCTCCCAGCCTCTTTGCTGGGTTCTGTGTGTACTTTTAGTTTTGAATTCCCACAACAACCCTTTGATGTAGATTCAATTATCTCCATCTTATAGATAAGGAAAATTATGTAATTTGCCTAAGATCCCTGACAACTAAGTGATGATACTAATTCCAAACAGTGCAACACACTATTTTCTCATAACTATTTCATGAGTTATAGGCTACCCCTTGGAATAAGAAAGGCACATTTTAGAAGATGACTGAATTCGGCAAGCCTTTAAGAAATCTTTTATGTGTTTTCCAAAGAGTGTTTTTTTTTTTTTTTAAAGGAGCATCCAAGTGTAGTCAAAGAGCTAAGGTAACTTACTAATTGTAACTAATGTAAGAGTTTAAGGATTGTATACCATAAGAGAATAGAGTTCTAATGTATGAGTTAAGATTAAAGACTAGATACTAAAATTCACAGTACTAACTGTAATTAGTAAATTGGCTTTTGTATACATTCCTATTCTCAAAGCTAATGTTTGAGTACAGATGTTTCATCTTGATAAGAGGTACTAGAAATAAAATATTCATGAACCCAACATCCTTACTTAAAATTCTGGCAGTTGACTACAAAAAAATTTTATTTTGAATTTATCAATTCATTTTTGAAATGAACGCACAACTTAATTCATTAATTTAGAGTTAGTAAAATGAGCTCCCATTTGCTCTTTAGCAGGTGATTAACTAGTTATGTGAGCTGGCCTATTTCTCCAGGCTGGGAACCACAAAGGCTACTGGACAAACTATGTGCCAGTCATTCTAAAATATTTCTTGTCTGAATGAAAGTCTAAGATTGACCGATGCAGAACAATTAGTAACCAATGCAAGAGAGCATATAATTAAAGCTTAAATTGCAGGGTTCAGGCAGAATTACACGTGAGCCTGGCCCAATGCCATCTATTCCTCATACAAGTTGAGCTGCCTGGGACTGAATTCTGTAGCCCTGGGTTGCTAACTCAGGGTTCCTTTTAGCCATGTGCTCTGTTGACCTTGAAAGATTATTCTTCAGATCTCCACAAGGCTGCCTATGGACAGGCGTACCAAGAGGGAGGGTGAAAAGCAGCCAAAAGGAGTACACTGAATCAAGACAAATCTGGGTTTGAATCAAGTGTTAAATAACCTGTGCAAGTTTGGGTGGATTACTAACCTCTTGGAAGCCAGTTTCTTCATCTGTGAAAATTAGAGTTAGTATATATGAAGTATCTCTATATGACTGTAAATGGGTTATCTGGTACACCATACCAGCTATTTGTGGCTAGTGGTTATTCTGACTGTTCAGTTCCCACACCATGCACTGTGTGTGTGTGTGTGTGTGTGTGTGTGTACAATATATATACTCACACATATATACCATATATGTGCCATATATATGATACATATATGTGTGTGTGTATATATACATACATATATATATATATATATATATATATATATATGTATATGTGTGTGTGTATTTTTTTCCCCAAACCCTTGAGAGGCATTCAGTAAAGAGAGTTATATTAGTACACGTTTGAGTCAGAGATAAAGAAATGAAAAACAGGGAGTCCAAAGTCATTTCTGTTTCCCATTCTGCATGCTTGATTTTACATAGTCCTTAAGCCCCAGACAAATAAAATCTGTCTGTTGAAAATGAGTTTCACTTGAGACCACTTTTTCAAGATATCAGATTCTCTGAAGCAGGCGCAGCCCCCATTTATTGGCATATGACACCCCCACCTTCCACAGCTCCTCCATCTGTTCTCCCCCTGCTCGCCTCACGTGTTAGGCTGAGAAACGGATTCTGGAGCTGCCCAGACTCCAGCTGCTTGATATTGTGTGGCAACTACAGCAAAGAAGGCAAGGGCGAGGGATTCCAGATGAAAGCAAAAACTCAAAGAGAATTGGACCTCAGAGCTTTGATACCAAACTCAGTGGGTAACAACCTCCGTTAAATTTGTTCAGTCAGCCATTTAAGAGGGAAGAAGTTTCTCACACATCCTATAAGGGTTTTTAGCAAGGGATGCTTCACCAAGGCAATCAATGTTCCGGGGAACTGAACAGAGCAAAATTGAATGGCAAAGCTATGGTTGCAAGCTTAGAGACAGATAGTGTGCTGGCTTGGTTTTTGTTCCAAATATATAATTTTGTTTCTTCTTCATAAGTTACTAGGGGTTCATTAAGAATCTGGGCCATAGCAATAGCACATCAACAATGCCTCACCCCAATCCACCTTATTCCGCTTCTCAGCCCTGCACCCACAGGCAAAATTTAACAAGGAGATTCAAGCTATGCCACTCTCTGGTCATGGAGGAAAGGCTGATCACTGTCTCTGGACAGTGGTTGGAAGATCTCTTTGGACCTCCAGGTAAAACCATGAGGGAGGGAGGGGAATTGAGAGAAAGATGCTGGGGTTGTAGAATCCTCCCTCCCACCTCTTTTACACCTATTCAGAGACCAGTCCTGTCTTCTTTGCCTTTTTCTGGTCGGATTCACCAACTAGGAAATGGAATTGTTTGAGGCTTGGTGGGCCCAATTTAAGAAGGGATTTGCTTATGAGCCTCTGCCTGGGATAAGGAAGGGCTAAGAAAACTAATCACGCAGTTCACTGATTTCTAATTCTTTTTTTGGGGAAAAATCCCTCCATAAACCTTGTCTTTATTTATGAAGAAGAGATGAAGATGGAATCAGTCATGCCCCTGCCCTTCTTTGATGGTTCCCCTGATATAAGGAGCAAGTGCTCCTTGAGCTGGTCCAGCTCAGTCCTCCAGACTGGCTTCTGTGTGGCTCACCTGCCTGTATCTTTTGGTCCTTCCTCAAAGCACCACACTTTCTTAAGCTTCCCGGCCTACCCACCTTCTGTCCTTTTGACTTAAACCCTTTTTCCTCTTCTCTACACACCTAACTCTCAAACTTTCCCTCTAACATCATCTCCTTTAAGAAGACTTAACCTGAGCCTCCTCCCCGAGCTCCCCAATTCCAGCTATGCTCCCATGAAGCCCGGTTCTTGCCTTTACCTTGAATCTGTCATGAGCATTGTAATTCTAACGGTAAAGAAAACTGTGGGTCTGTGTTTTTCCTCGGCTGGGCAATCCTCAATCCCTGTTTGTTTGATCTTTGCACAACCAGTGTTCAGCGCAAAACCTGGCACATGGTGGGTTCCCTATACAAAAATATATCAAATGAATAAGGGAACAAAAAAATTTAATAAAAACCGGGAGCAGTGGCACATGCCTATAATCCCAGTAGCTCAGGAGGATAAGGCAGGAGGATCACGAGTTCAAAGCCAGCCTCAGCAAAGGTGAGGCACTAAGCAACTCAGTGAGACCCTGTCTCTAAATAAAATACAAAATAGGGCTGGGGATGTGGCTCAGTGGTTGAGTGCCCTGAGTTCAATTCCCAGTACCCAAAACCAAACCAAAACAAAAAATTAATAAAAAATCAATTATCCCTGTTACAACTGTTGGAGCCCACTGGATCTCTGTGGCCTACAATGTTGAAAGCATCCCAATAACTTGGGCCCAAGGTAGAATCATAGTTTTAAAACCAAAAACCAGGTTCTTGCCTAAAGCAAGTTAAGACAGGTTTGTCTTAGATATAAAGGTGCATGACTATTATATAGTATTTTGCGTTTAACACTAATAGTATGTTTGAGAAGATAGCATGTGACTGACTTTTAGCTGAATTGTTTTACTTTTTATCTTGAGATAATTATAACATGCTATATAAGAAATAATAATAGAGAGATCATGTATACCTTTCACCTTACTCTCCTTTAACTACAATATGACATCTACTCTAACTATAGTATAATATCTTAATTAATTGACATTGATATATCAACTTTATTCAGATTCTCCCAGGTTTACAAGCAAACTCATTTGTAAGTAGGTGCACATTTTAAAACATGGTTTGTGGATCCAAATCAATTTATGGATTCAGCATATTCTGTATCAAAATCCCAATAACATTTTTTTATAGAAGTAGCAAAAAAAAAAAATTAAAAGTCATATGGATTCTCAAGGGACCCTGAAGAGCTAAAAAGAATCTTGAAAAAGAACAAAGTTGGAGGCCTCTTACTCTCTGATTTCAAAACACATTACCAAATAGTAATTACTATGGTGTTGGTGACATAATGATAGACAGGCAGATCAGTAGAACCAAGTAGAGAGCCCAGAAATAAAGACTTGCATATATGGCCAAATGGTTTTTGACAAGGATGTGAAAATTACACAATGGAGAAAGGGCTCTTTGACAAATGGTAACGAGAAAATTGAATATCCACATGTGAAAGAACAAAGGTGAACCCAAATCTTACACATACACAAAAATAAACTCAAAATGATTAAAGATTGAAGACAAGACCTGAAGCTATTACAGTCCTAGAAGGAACCATAGAGGATAAAGCTTCAGGTTGTTAGAACTAGCAATGACTTCTGGATATGACATCCGATGCACAGACACAGAAATAAAAAAGAGACAAGCAGGACTATATCAAACTTAGAACCTTCTGTTGAGTCAAAGAAAACAATCATCAGAGTGAAAAGATAGCTTATAGAAAATAGCTGAAAATCATAAACTGATATGGGATTAATATCAAGAACATTTAAGGAACTTCTGTAACTCAACAACAAAAAAAACCCCAAATAACTTGACTAGAAAATGGACCTGTGCACGGTGGCACACACCTCTAACGCCAGTGACTTGGGAGGCTGAGGCAGGAGGATCGCAAGTTCAAAGCCAGCCTCAGCAGCTTAGTGAGGCCCTAAGCAACTTGTAAATCCTGTCTCAAAAATAAAAAAATAAAAAGGTCTGGGGATGTGGCTCAGTGGTTAATTGACATCAGGAGCTCAAAGAGATAGATACCCTGGGTTCAAATCCCAGTACCAAACAAAACAAAGCAAACCAACAACCACAACATAACTAGTGTTATCAAGGATTTAGAGAAATAGGCACCTTTGCACATTGCTGGTGAGACTGTAGAATGGTATAGCCGTTAGAGAAAAGAGTCCTTCAGTAAATTAAAAACAAATTATTATAAGATCTAGCAATCCTATTTCCAGGTCATGGTCAGTCACATAATCACTTGGAACACTTCCACGAACCGTTTTGTGTCATTTTGCCAACATACCCATTTTGGTTCCTGGTTTTAGAGGTTTCAGTCCATGGTCTCTCAGCTCTGTTGTTTCTGGGCCTAGAGTGAGGCAGAACCTCATGGCAGAGAGCATGGGAGCTCAGCTGCTCACCGGATGGCATCTGGGAAACAAAAAAGAGAAAAGAGAGGAGCTAGGACAAAACACACCCTTCAAAGGTATGCCCTCGGAGACTACCTCCCCAAACAGGCCCTACCCCTGGAAGTTCCCACCACCTCCCAACACTGCGACCGTCTGGGGACTAAGCCTTCAACACAAGAGCCTTTGGGGTGACATTCCAGATCCAAACTACAACGTAGATCTAGATCCCAAAGAATTGACATCGGGAGCTCAAAAAGATAGATACCTACATTTCTATGTGTTTATTGAAGCACCATTCACAATAGCCAAGAGGTGGAAGCAGCCCATACATCCGTTGACAGATATATGAATGAAGAAAATGTGGCATAGACATACAATGTAATGTTATGCAGCCTTTAAAAAGAAGGAAATCCTGTCACATGCTACACTATGAATAAATCTCGAGAACTTTGTGCTAAGTAAAATAAGCCACTTACAAAAGGAAAAATACTGCACGATTCCACTCATACGAAGTATCTAAAGGAGGCAAAATCAGAGAAACAGAAAATTGAAAGATGATTACCAAGGACTGAGGGAAAGGGTGTGGGGGAATTCGTGTTTGGTGAGCAATAGAGTTTTGGTGTCACAAGAGGGAAAAATTCTTGAATTCTATTGCACATCATAACACTACTGAACTGTATGCCTAAAAATAGTTCGGATGGAGAATTTAACGTTGTGTTCTTTTTTTTATGATAAAAAAAATAGTAGTCTGTAACTTATTGTGTCTGCACAGCCCAGCTCGGCGGGTAACTCGGTGGCAGAGCACAAAGCCCTGGGTTTAATCCCCAGCATACAAAACAAAAACACAACAACAGCAAAAAACATAACTCCTACTTGCCTGCAAAACTCTACTTTTTAGACCTTCCTCTCCCAGCACACCCTCCCTCCAGCATGTGGTAGGTGCCTGTTATCGGAGGAGTCTTATCACTTGGTGTTTATTCTTATCAAAGCACTTACTGCATTGTTCTATAATTATTTCAGGCTGCCATATTTCTCATTGGAGGGAATACATGTGGTCCCTCTTCCATTTTCCCTACCTCCTATGAAACTTCTGAAGCCTGGGTGTGGCCTTAATCCCAATTTCAGTCCTAAGCCTTGTACAACTTCTGGAGCAGGGTGAACAATGTGCAGATGTTTGCTGAAGAAAGGAAGGAAATCTGAGAGGGAGGGAGGGTGGGAGGAAGAGCTGACCAGTGGCCAGCCTCTAATAATTCTTTTCTCCCAGCTGCCTGGTGTTTTAAGAGGCCTTATAGATAGGCAGCACAGCCAACCTAATCGATTATGCAGGTGCAAGTTGCTTAGGTATTGGAAGATGATGTTTTGACCAGATGCCAGTAGTAGCTTGTACAAACACAGCAGGCTCCCTATTTTTGGAGTTCTTCATGTGACACCTGACACCTGTCATGTGGAGATGGAACATCTCATGTGGAGATGCTGACACCTTTCTCCCGCAGGAATGGCCAGGTTGCAATTTATTATAAAGCACTTTAAAAAGTAAACACAAATATCTAAAGATACACAATAAGAAAAAAAATTTCAGTGTTGTAGACACAGAAAAACAACTAAAAATTTTATATCACAGTTGGGCACGGTGGTGCATGCCTGTAATCCCAGCAACTCGGGAGGCTGAGGCAGGAGGATCTCAAGTTAGAGAGTTAGATAGAGATCAGTCTCAGCAACTTAGCAAGGCCCTAAGCAACTTAGTGAGACTCTGTCTTATTTTTGTTGTTGTTTTAGAGAGAGAGAGAGAGAGAGAGAATTTTTAATATTTATTTTTCAGTTTTCGGCGGACACAACATCTTTGTTTGTATGTGGTGCTGAGGATTGAACCCCGGGCCGCAAGCATGCCAGGTGAGCGTGCCACCACTTGAGCCACATTCCCAGCCCTGAGACCCTGTCTTAAAATAAAAAATAAAATAAAACTAGTAAGTTAATATCACACCTTTGTCAAAATCCATAAAACTATAGTCCACAAGGAGAAAATCTTACTGTAGTATGTAAATTTTAAAAATCAACCAGGATGATAGGGAAGACCCCAAAATGGAGTAAAAACTGAAAAAATTAAATCTAACTAAAATACAAAGGAGTAACAACCATAAAAGAGGGGCAGGGAAGGTAAGACCCAATCTAAGTTGCTTCGGAAAATGGTTGTGATGGATTCTATGAGGATAAATAAGAACTGTACACAAATACTGTGTTAGTAAATCTATTTCTCACATGGGTATGTTGTGTATATTAGAGTTGAACAAACAATTAAACTTTGCTGTTGGATTAGAGTCAGAAGTATCAATGTTCTAATAAATATTTTCCATTTCCCTAACTCCTCCTTTGTTTATTATTTAGTTATTATTATCATTCATTCATTCATTCATTTGGTTATTCTTTTATAACAGGATGCATTCATAAATATTTAGTGTGTTCTATAGTTATAATCCAACACAACTGCTACTTGTTTTGCTGTGGTTCCATCTCTGATTACAGGCTGCTCCCTTACTTTTTCAACACCCTTCCTCACTTCTTTTATTGAGCACTGCCTTATCTTTTTGTCAACAGGAGATACTCCTGACTCCTTGTGAATTTTTATTGCCCCCTTGACATCTAAGAAGCTGTACTTCTTTTTTTTTTTTTTTTTTAAAGAGAGTGAGAGGAGAGAGAGAGAGAGAGAGAGAGAGAGAGAGAGAGAGAGAAATTTTTTAATATTTATTTTTTAGTTCTCGGCGGACACAACATCTTTGTTGGTATGTGGTGCTGAGGATCGAACCCGGGCCGCACGCATGCCAGGCGAGCCCGCTACCACTTGAGCCACATCCCTAGCCCCGTGTACTTCTTTTTATTGAAGAATGGTCCACAGAATTAGATTCACTCCTGGGCACGGTGGTACATGCCTATAATCCCAGCAGCTCTGGAGGCTGAGACAGGAGTTCAAAGTCAGTCTCAGCAACTTAGAGAGGCACTTAGCAACTCAGCAAGACCCTGTCTCTAATAAAATATTTTTTTAAAGGGCTGGGGATGTGGCTCAGGGGTTAAGCATTCCTGGGTTCAATCCCCACTACCCCCCCCCAAAAATTACTAACTAGAGTACAGTATTTGTGCAAAATTCTTTTTTAGCTTCACAATACCCATAGAATATCTTTCCAGTGAACTTAGATCAGTTTTTATCTTCCCTACCAGCATGAATATATTATCTTTTTGTAATGTAGTTAAATTTAATTTTTATAGTTTTTATTTGAGTCCTTCCTATCATCCAGTTGATTTTTTAAATTTACACCCAGTAAGATTTTTCTCTTTGTGGAGCAGTTTTATGGTTTTTGACAAATGTGTTATGAAATTGGTTACAAAACACATTTTTTTTTGTCACCTATTGAGAAGACCAACCAGACATAACAACAAAATACAATGTTGGAACTTGGATTTAATCCCCAAATGGAAGAAGGGCATTAAGAAAGAAACTGGGGAAATCCAAAGTTCCTAGTTTAGTTGGCAGTATTATAATGCTGTTGATGTCATAGTTTCAATCATTGAATTCGGTTGTTGAAGATGATAACAAAAGGAGAAACTGAATGAGGAATGTATAGGAACTCACTATATGACACTGAAACTTTTCTGTAAGTCTAAAATTATTGAAATACTGGTTGAAAAAGTGAGAGGGATCATGCAGGCAAAACAAGGACAAGAAAGAAGGATGAAATTCTCTGAGAATAAAATGCACTGTGAAAGTAGAAGAGAGTTCAGAAGCACTCAACATAACAAGGAGGTAGCTTTTTTTTTTTTTTTAATCACTCATTTAAAACACTAGTTACTAGGCTGGGGATATAGCTCAGTTGATAGAGTGCTTCCCTTGAATGCACAAGGCCTATGGGTTCAATCCCCAACACACACACACACACACACACACACACACACACACACACACACACACACATACACACACATACATACATACACACATACAAATAATAATAATAATAAATTTAAAAAAAAAAAACAGAGTTACTTTGGTGAGCATGGACATAACACAAGGGTTAGTTTTGTGATCCAAATACGAAATAGTATCCATCTCCATGATGACCAAAGTGTCTATGCCACTGGGCTTGCCAGGGTCAAGTTGTTGAGCCATAGCACATCCCTCCCCACAAGGGCTCACGTGGGTCTGAGCTCATGTGGGTCTGGTCACATTTGTGTCTGGGATGATGACTAACTCCCCCTCTGCCTGTCACATTAATCCTTAGACACATTAAGACATCCATTCAGATAATCATAAATTTGGGAGTCATTCTACCTCGTAGATGACTTGGAATGTCTTTTACTATCTGTTAGAGTTACCATTATAGTGAATTCTCCTAGGTAATCTTATTTCCAGGTTTTTGAGAGCTAATTAAGTATGAAGGGTTGAACTGGCAGCCCGCCCAGAGTGAACATTCTTACTATCTTTTTAACTTTTTAAATGCCCCCCTGACTCTACCATCTCTCTCTCTCTCTGTCAAGGACATCTGAAATGAACAAAACGTGAAGGTAATCAGCTCTGAAACAGAACTACAGCATCCTAGTGAGGACAAAAGATGTCCCCATTCTCCCTGATTGCCAGAGTTCTGGTAACAACTTTTAGCCCTGTGATAGCCAGGTGGCTTTAAACGAGTCACTAAGCTTGCACTTTATCTTCTCATCTATCAAATGAAGATAATAATAGTAACACCTAGCTCACAAGATTATTTTGAGAATGAAAGGAGATATTTCATGTGAAAATACTTTTTAAAAAGTGAAACATGATATGAATGTTAATTGGTGTCCCAAGACAAACATATGGCATTTTTTCAATACACACACACACACACACACACACACACACACACACACACATACAAAATAACTCACAAAGAGGCATAAGTTTCTAGAAACAAATAATTTCTGTACAACAATGCTTCTTTAAAATCTTTAAAAATCTAAAACGTATATTCGTATATTTTAGGATGAGGCTATGAAATCACATGTTCGATGCAGCCTTTCTTTTCGATAGTGTCCTTAGCAATGTGAGCCCAGTCTGGTTGCCAGGCTCATAAAAACAAGGAGCCTGTTGATCATTAGTCTGTGTAAAACATAGCACTTGGGCATCTCACTTGGAACTCGCTTTTTAACTTGTTTCAAGAGGTGGCGCTTAGAACTGAAGAGAGTATTGTATGCCTGAATGAGTGCACCAAAACACCAGGCCAGACCCGGGTGGGGTGTGGGCACCCACTTATGTGCGCAACTGCCTTTTTACCTAATTAATCCTCTCCTTGCAAGCCTGAACGCAGCCTGTGAACTTCACATGCCGCTGGTAACTGGAACTCTGGATCCTACAAAATTGGACGCTTTAATGGAACGTTATTTGTTCAGAGCCCTTGAAGCAATGATATCTAATGGAGCAGAAGCAAAGAGAAAATGACCTGAGCTTTAGTGAGAACAGTTGATTTCCATCACAGATGTGGCCTTGTCACTCCCCTGCTTAGAAACCTTGGAGGGCCCCTTTCCTGGATGGACTCCAAACTCTTCTTAACCAACTCTGGTCTCTTTTTCCACATAGTAATACCACTTCACACCCCCTCCTCTTGCCCCTTCCCAAATCTCTGAGCCTGTGTTTCCTACAGTGTGATTTGCAGGTAACAAAATGATTTGGCAGTGCTTGTTTAAAATGCAGGTGCCCTTCAGGGAAAATGATTCAGAATTTCTGTGAGACATCAGGAATATGCATGTCAAGACACCTCTAGCAACTTTTAGGAGACACTGATCTAATCACACAACACACACTGTTTCTTGAGTGCAGCAAGCTTTTATTTCTCGATTCCTCTGCCCCTTCTTTTACCCTGCACCTTCTGAAGATTCCTTTATTGAGTCCGTCCTGTATGCCAAATGCAGACAATGCATTAAGGCTTGGAGACCTAGCTCTTGTCTGATCTTTCTCAAGCAATGAAATTAACTGGGCACCTACTAAGTATCAGGAATGGGTGCCAAGAGGACACAGACATAGTTTAGATTTGGTTTTTGACCCAGGATGCTCATGCAGAGTGGCAGAGACCTCCTGTGTCTGTACCTCTCCTTTCTCCAAAGACAGACTAGACTCCTGGAACCACGGCACTGGATGAGGCTGTGGAGGTGGCACGAGGAGACTCTCTATGGCACTGAGATGCAAAGGCACTTTATACCTAGACATCACTGCCAGCACCATCTTTCCAAAATGTTTTTCACGAAGCAAATTCCACAGTGCTTTTCTGGAAGGTTTGATTTGGATCAAGATTTACGAAGGGCCAACCTGAAGGTTTCATGTATTCCAACATCCTTCTCCAGAACTAAGAAGCAGAGCTGAGTATACAAGAACATTTCCAGTTCGTCCCTAGCATGGCTGCACAGAATAGGCCCTCAATACATGTGTGCTCAGAGAAAGAATGCATCGGTGAGTGATCAATTTGCTTTATAAACTTTTAAAAATATTAAGGTTTCTCTGATAATGCTAACCTGGATACTGAATGCCCCTTGCATTCTGGGACTTTGGGTTTACTGGATCATTCTTTTGCTTTTCATTTTTCATTTTTTTTTTTTTTTAGCTTTAATATATCCAAACTGTACCTTCCCCTAGTTTTGCAAATCAGTTTGCTTATATTGTTTTGTTCCTAGGCCTGCCTGCCATTTGGTCCTTTTGATGTTCTTTTTTCTCTTCCCCATTTATTTTCCTGCTCTCCCCACCCCCTCCCTCTCCTTTCCCTCTCCCTGGCTCCTCCCTGCCCCCTCCCTCCCTGTGGTCCACATCCTGAGTATGAATGCAGGCAGGATTAATCCAGCAGGGAACACAGTGTCTGCCAGCCAGGACAGATGCACTAAAGCATGCAGGGTGATAAAAGGCAGCTCTGATGGGCTCTGTCAGGAATCCTCAGAAACACTAAGGGGAAACATTTACTAACAACCCTATTCTGGATTCAGGCCCTCTGGGCCCCAGGATAGAAACACACTTAGAAAAGTCCAGGGGAAAAAGTGGGGAAACTGGAAAGTCTCCTTCCCCTCCTAGCACTCCATGCAAGAGACTTCTCCAGAACCCATATTCTCTGGCATTTTTCTTGAAAGACCCTATGTTAAAACCGTGAGTGAACACAAATGGATTTAAGCCTGAAGTTGTTGAAGGAATGCTGTAGAGTACTCTGGAAGAGAAGACTGCATCACTTACTTCTGACTTGCAAAGGGAAAGATGAGTGACAGGAGAAAGGATCTCTTGAGTTCTGTGCCTAATATAATACCTAAGGTGTGCGTGTACACATGTGTATGAATCTACAAATATGCATAGGCATTTAGCTCTACTTCCAAGTAGGTCCAAGTAACAAAGATTGGCCTTACCCACATGTTCCTTAGGTATGAAGGTCAAGAAATGGTAACTTAGTTTATTGCCTAGTCAATTACAAATTTGAAACTAGATTGAACAAATTACCAAATACATAACAATTGCTGCACTGTTTGTAGAAGAGCTACAAAGGTCAAGATGATTCTCATTATTGATTCACATTTACTTTTGTCTGGTTGCTTTAGATTTACTCTATTCCCTAGACCCATCCCCATCCTGAATGTCTTCAAGTGAAGGTCCTACCTGGCTGTTTGGACCACAATCACCACCCTGTGGCCCTTGGCTGCAGGCTAGTTATTTAAAAGTAGTTCCACATGTGCTGTCATCTCTGTCCCTTTCTCTCTTCTTGAGTTTTGGTTTTCCATCACTACTCTCCAGGTAAGTAGGGGCCCCAGTCTGGCTAATGGCTGGCTGTTGAATATTTATAGATAATAAAGGTCAGGTTTCCAAACAGCCTCAGTCCAAATGTTCACCACTTCCTGAGAACCTGATTCTCAGCTCTTTTCCATTAGCATTTTAGCATGAATTAGTTTATCAGATTTAGCTGGTTGATACTAAGGTGATAAAATACTTAAAAGTTTCCCCAAGAAGAAGCAAGTAACAATAAAATCCATTCATTTTTGCAGTGGGCAGAGGTTACAAGGCTATCATAGTAGGGCTACTTCTTATTGATAGGAAAGCAAACCAATTATGTTGCTTGAACAAATATTTCCCAAATTCCCACCGCGTGCTAGACACATTGTGGTGACAGGCACTTGGAGTGAATAGACAGGTCTCTACCCTCAGAAGCTCATATGGGCTTTCAGTGACAGATACTTTGAGAGAGGCTCAGTCAGTGTCTGGAGAGAGCCCATAGTTTGGAGGACTCTGGAAGAGGCATGCAGAAGGGGTGAAAAAAATCAGTGAAGTCTTCCAGGTCGAGGCCCTATAGCTGCGGTGAAGGAAGTAAAGAAGAATTCAAGCTGAGGTCTGGTGTCAGTGGTAGAGTGCTTACCTAGCATGTGTGAGGCACTGGGTTGGATTCACACATAAATAAGTGAGTAAAATAAAGGTCCATCAACAACTAAAGATTAAGAAAATAATAATAAAAAAGAATTCAAGGTGAAAAATGGAAAATAGAGACATTCTAGAGGGAAGAAACAGTGTACTAATCACATGTGGAGGAAATAGGTAATTGAGAACTTTGAGTACCTGTCCAATTTTAGGTTTTCTTTCATATTCATTGGGAAGCAGAAAAGTGCTTTGACTTATGTTTTATGAAAGATGGTAGGGACACTGAGCTAGGGTGTTATTGTAATAACCTGGATAAGATGTAGAAAGAGTCCAAACTGGAAGTAAGAATGAAAGAATAGGTGAATATGAGAGAGAGAGAGAGAGAGAGAGAGAGAGAGAGAGAGAGAGAGAGAGAGAGAGAGGTTTTAACCAAGTGTGTCACGGTAGTAGTAAAATATAATTGAGGCTTTAGAAAATAATGATGCTCAGATAGAAGGGAGGGCATCTTTCAAGGTATCAAAGATTTCAACATATTTATGGAAGACTGAAAAGAGATGAAAGAGTAATGAATGATGATGCAGAATTCAGAGCACATGCAGAGGTGTCTGCAGCCAAGGAGGAAGTCAGCCTGTCTGCAGAGCCCCACCAGGAGAAGCTCATGACCTACGGGGAGAAGCCAGGCCCAAAATACAGGAAGAATACTCAAACATCTGTAAATATAACAGTCAACTTTCCATATATCCTCACCAATTTGTGGCAAAACACCAGGCAGTCAGGTGGTGGTATCCAGTAATGGGAAGAAAGGAGGAATCTTGTCTCAAAAAACAGAGTAAGGGGTACAGAATTTGCCTCCCCCAAATATGTACATATTAGTCTACTTTTTGTTGCTATAACACAATACGTGAGGCTGGATGCTTTATAAAGAAAGAAGGCTTATTTAGATCATAGTTTGGGAGACTAAAAGTCTAAGATCAGGCAGTCCCATCTCTTTGGTCTCAGATGAGGGCTTCATGGCAGATGGTATCACAGTAGTGGTAACAGATGTCTCACATGGTGAGACAGGAAGTCAGAGGGATGCAGAGGCCAGGTTTGTTCTTTTTATCATAGCTCGTTCTTTTAAGAACTAACGAGGGTCCCAGGAGATGACCCCATAAGTCCTTTTCAAGGGCAGTGTTCTCAATGACCTAATCACCTCCTACTAAGCCCCAGCTCTTAAAGGTTCCACCATGTCTCATCATTGTCACATTGTTCACCAAGCTTCTAGAGAAAAATCTCAAGTCATATCTGAGCCATGGCATGCCTCGTTGGCCTACGGATTATTTTGAGCCAAAGGCAACTGACAAAGAGAAAAAGTGTTTACGTCCCCCAGATTCCTGCAAATACAGGACCTAAATTTATTTGTAAAGATGTCTCCACACCAGGAAGAGAGCTACCAACTGGAGACACCCATCACCTGAGGGACTCACTCTTATCTGCGTAACAAGATGATCCCATTTACCATATATTTCCTCCTCCCACTTTCCCGTAACTTGCTCTCCCATCCAGAAGCCCAACGCCCTTTTCCTTGTGATTAGTCTAAGATGACACTTAAGCCTCAATCATTAGGCTGCCTTTTGAATCCCATTTTTTTCCTGATCTCCTGTGCCTATATACATGATCATAAGTACTTTTTCTCTTTTTATTTTTCTTTTACTAATTTGATTTGAATGCCACAACCACTGAACCTAGAATGGTAGAACTAAAAATAGTTTTCCTCCCCCTCCAGGACAAAATATCCAGGTAAAACCAAGGCATCTATTGGGGATGCACTGATGCCCTTTTGACATTTAGGCATCTAAGCCCAATGGCTTTTTCCCTGTCCACTAGCCCATGGAGTGGACACTCCCTGTTGAACTGCTCCATCGATACATACAGAACCCCTAATTAGCCACCTGCTTCCTTATATTGAAAAATGAATGAGGAATCACAGATCTTAAGTCTACACTATGAAAGAGAAACATGAGGATAAACTAACAAGAAAAGACTAGAAGAAGAAGAAAATTTAGAAAAGCAAAATGGAGCTATAAAAGAGAAACTAAAACCTTGTTTATGGTGCCATAATTTCTCAGATCTCTATGGAAATACAATTTGTCAAGACTTAAGCAAAACAAGAACAGCATAATATTTTGAAGACACTTAAAACTATGGCTGCTTGAAAAAGGATAACAGTAAATTTCTCTTTCTGAATTAGAAAGTAAAAGAGAGGAAGTCTCCCAGAAAGTAGAATTAAAAAGACAAAAGGGTATAAAAGATGAGAAAAAAGATTTAAAATATCTCTCCAAGTTTTCTAACATAAAATTAATAAAAATGTCTGTATTAGAAAGCTGAGGAAAGGAAATAAAGTTATAAAAAAGTAAGAGAATTTCACATTATTTTGAGACAGGGTCTCATTGGGCTACCCAGGCTGACCTCTAACTTGTGATCCTCCTGCCTCTATCTCCTAGATCACTGGGGTTATAGGGGTGTGCCACTGTGCCCAGCAAGTCCTCATATATAATGTAGCACTGAGTATCTAGAATGGCGAAGGAAAAAGGTGGTTACCCAGAAACCTATGGTGAAATTTTAGAACATCAAAATGAAGTAGAAGCTGGGGGTGGTGGCACACACCTGTAATCCCAGCGTATCAGGAGGCTGAGGCAGAGGATCATGAATTCAAAGCCAGCAACTTTGGGAGGCCCTAAGTAATTCAGTGAGACCTTGTCTCAGAATAAAATACAAAAAAGGGCTGGGGATTTGGCTCAGTGGTTAAGTGCCCCTGGATTCACTCCCTAGTACCAAAAAGAAAATCCCCAAAGCTTCCAAGAAATAAAAACTGAACACTTAACAAAAACCAAGGCTCAGATTAGCATCATCTCTCACGATGGGAATAAGTAAATATAGACAGCAATGGAGCAACGCCTTTGGATTATGATTTTCAATTCAATCTATATCCTATAAAACTATCAATGAAATACGAGGTCTGATGAAGTGTCCTGCACTGCAGAGGATGAGTGTTGTGACAAAGAGGAAGGGAGGGTGCTGCCCTCAATAATCAGGAGGTCAAGACCCTTGTTCTCTGAGACCAAGGGCCTGGTCAGCTGCCTGTGCTCTCACACCAGTGCCAGGACTGAAGGCAGGTGCTCATGTGGTTCCTGTTGCCCCTCTGCCCTGTGTAGCACTCAAGTGCTGGTTACTCATGGAGCAGGGTGGAACATCATGGTTCCTTCTGCTGCCCTACCCATAGGCTGTGCTGAGGGGGATCGGAACAACTCTGTGACTCCAGCTGTTGCCTCACCCCAGGGTGAGCACAAGGGCTGAAGGAGTAGGGAAGAAAGAGCAAGAAAAAAGCCCTAACTCCAGCCATTGCCCTGCCCCCCCAGTGCACACAACCAGAGGACTCAGAGGAACTTTCTTTGGTGTTAGTTAGCCCCAGTCCTGCTCCTAGGCATGCACTGTCACCAGCAAAAAGGAACACACATACATAGTTCCTGCCTGCCATCCACTGACAAAGTGCCCAAAGTCATTAATCACAGCCACAGTAACTACAGGGAGTCTTCTGGTAAATAAAGCCACCATTGCAAAACAAACCAATACCCCAGGACACAACTTCAGGAAAAAATGCTTACTAAGTAGGAAAAATAAAAGTGGTAGAGATAATTGATACACAAGATGTGCATATCTTAAGGTAGGAGCACAAGAAATATGAAAAAAACAAGGTAATGTGATGTCTCCAAAAACATTTCAAAGAATGATAACAAAAAAAAATCTCAATGAGTTCCAAGAGACTATAGATAAACAATAAATAAAATTTGGGAAGGTAATGCAGAACATGAATGAGAAACTCAGCAAAGAGAGAGAGATATTTTGAAAAAGAACCCAATAGAAATCTTGGAAATAAAGAGCTCAATAAGTAAAAACAAACAAACAAAATCAGTTGAAAGCCTGAACAGCAAATGAGAAGAAAGAATATCTGAAAGCAGGTTTGAAAATAGGTCTTTTGAAATATCTTCATCAGACAACAAACAAACAACCCCTCCCCCCCACACACACACATTTTTAGAGTATCTGAAGATGAGGGGAAATGTTAATAGCCTAGAAAACCAATTCAATGAAATAATAATAGAAAACTTCCTCAATCCTGGGAAAGATAAGGACATGTCGTATAGGAAGACCCCAAGTAGATATGACCAGAAACAATTTCCACAGTATACTTCAGTTAAACTGTCAAAAGTGCAAGACAAAGAAAAATTTTAAAATCTGCAAGAGCAAAGTGTCAAACTGTATTTAAGGACATCCCCATTAGACCAACAGAAGATTTAACAGAAGAAGCCCTACAGCTCAAGAGGGACTAAAATGGTGTATTGCAAGTCTTGAAACAATATAACTGCTAACCAAGAATAATATACCAAATTAAGACTATCCTTCAGAAGTGAAGAATAAAGTCCTTCCAAGACAAGCAAAAAATGACTACCAGATTAGCCTTGTAAATGGACTCCTAACAGAGTCCTACATCCAGAAATGAAAGAAAGATAACCACCATCATGAAAGCATGTGGAAGTATAAGCCTCACTAGAAGAGTATACACAAAGAGAAACAGAAAAGAATCAAACTTAATCGATAAACCACCAAACCACCTAGATGAACAAGAGAAGAAGAAAAGAACAAATAATATTCAAAACAGTGAGAAGAAAATCAACAAAATGACAGAAGTACATTAATATTAGCCTTGAATGTAAATATATGTAATGTAAATTCTTCAATTATAAAATGCAGGCTGGATAAATGGATAAAATAAAGAAACAAACAAAACCCCCAGCAATATGCTGCCTACAAGAGAATCACCTTATAAGACTGAAAGTGAAAGGAGGAAAGGTTATTTTGTAAGCAAATGAAAACCTACAGTGAGCAGGAGTAGTTATATTTATTTCTGACAAAATAGACTTTAAGACAAAAACTGTAAGAGACAAAGAACGTCACTCTATAATTAATAAGGGATCAATTCAACAAGAATTAATATATGTATATATATATAGTGATTATAAATCTCTATGTGCTTAATGTCATAACACCCACTTTTATAAAACAAACATTAGACCAAAAGGGAGAGAGAGACTCTAATACAATAATGGTGGGAGACTTCAACATTCCACTTTCATCAGTAGACAGATCATCCAGAAAAAAATTAACAAACAAAAAATAATCAGAATTAAGCTATACTATCGATCAAATGGACTTAACAGACATTTACTGAACATTTCATTCAACAGCTGCAGAATCCACATTCTTTTCATTAGCACATGTTACTTTCTCTAGAATAAATCATAGATTTGTCCACAAAACAAATCTTAATAAATTAATTAAAAGCATATGCTTTATCTTTTATCACAATAGAATAAAACTAGAAGTCAAGAGCAAAAGAGATTTTAGAAAACATAAAGTACAAGGAGAATTAATCAAGGAAAATTTTAAAATTTCTCAAAACACATAAAACCAGAAATACAACATACTCAAACGCCTCGAATATAGCAAAAGTAGTACTTGCAGGGAAGTTTCTACCAATGTCTCAGCTTGGCACCAGAATCACGAGGCACTCACAGCTTTGTAGATTCAAACAGCAATTCTTTATTCCAGCTCTCACACCACCTCCACACAGGTCCAGGGACAAACGCGTTCTGCCGTCTACCCGCCAACCACCTACTCCACGAGGCTCTCTCCAAATCCCATTTCAATCTCACGAGAACTCAACGGGAACAAGCAGCAGGAACACCCTAATCCCAGCAATAATCTTCAACTCTAACTTCCCTAAAACCCATTATCTTAAACTGGCAACGCCTTAAACTCAAGGAGCCGGTTACTTCCTCAAACCTGATCAGCTCTAAACCCGGATCTGCCTAGGTCCTTGAGCAAGGTCACCTCATTAAAGCATGCATGCAATGTTCCATCAAATGTCCTCTAAGCAGCATGGGGTACGCTTGGCAAGGAAATTTCGATGCGTCATTCCTACTTGGTAATGGCCCTCAGCATCTCCCCCCTTCTGATTAATTAAACAACAAGCAATGCGGCTTAGGACCGTGCCTGGTAGGTTGTCCAATTCAACATATGGTTCTTACCCGTCATCGGATGAACTGACCTCTAGGCGTCAGTCCCCTGTCTTAGGTTGAATCCACTGCAATCAGATCAACCCGTCGCTGACTACCGGTCCAGCATTCAGCCATGCTTGTGGATAGGCCTAAGCACCAGTGGGGGGGTGAGGTTCTTGCCTCACCTCTGTTGGCCCCCAAATTTAACCTTGGTGCTAGTGGGGGGGTGAGGTTCTTGCCTCACCTCTGTTGGCCCCCAAATTTTAGACCATCACTAGTAGAAGGGAGGAAGATACAGAAATGCCACGACACCAAGCCAATTGACGGCTCCTTTGGAAAAATTGCGTCACTGGTGACACCTTCAGCAAAGATGCCAGCATTACCACAATTAACATGGGGTGCGCTGGCAAGGAAATTGCATCACTGGTGACACCATCAGCAAAAATATGCCAGCAGTACCACAATTCGCTGCACCAGACGATAGTTCACAATGCATGCAACTGATATATAGTCCAGGCAAGTTCTGCAGGCAGTTCAAATCGGAGGAGTCTATCAATATGTCCATTTCCTCCCAAAGTAAATCAAGTCCTTGATTGAGCATTACTTGTTGAGTTATATTCATTGATGCATCAGTTTATACAGTTTACTGTGGTAGCTGTCATAGAAGCTGTAGTTTGGTTTTCTTTGTCTTCACCGGCACTGGGATGGAGATGGGAATTCTGGTAATGATGTTAAAGAGACATTATCCTGAACGGAATTATTAAATATGATGAAAAGGAAAAGTGAAAGTAAACAAACAGATCTGTTAATCACCTTTAAAAACAATAGTAAGCAAACAGATCTGTTAATCACCTTTGAAAGCAATCATTAACAGCTGTTTAACTAATTTAAATTAAACCACTTAAATCACGTGAATAAAAAAAAAAATTCGGATCCATTTTTTCATGAGCGCTCCTCATATAAAAATATGGACATACACACATACCGACATGCAACACAAAACAGTGCAGACATAACATACAACACATAAGACAATAATAACGGCCTTGTAGCTTTACCTAGGTAAAATCTCCATTGCAATGTTTAAAAACTCCACAGTCAAAAAATAAAACACAGTCAAAAAACAAAACTGATCAGAAAAACATTAACCTAGGTTTGTATGAGCTCAAAAAATAAAATAGAACTTTATGATGTGGGAAAAAGCAATAATAAAATAGATATTGAAAAAAGGCACCGTGGTTAATCACTATCGCAGATGTAAGAATAGCCAAGCTGAAGCTCTGGATATCAGCTGTTATGGATTTGAGTCAAATTATCTTCTTTTTGGTCTGTAGAAATTGCTTTAGTTAGTGTCTCTGGAATCCAAATCGGCTGCTGTTCTCCCTGTGGAAACAAACAGAATCCCGACTCCAGACAAATCACTGGGTCAGGACCTTTCCATTGTCCTGTTAGAATATCCTTCCAAAGTACCTTAGGCTTATGTACATTTTTTGGATACATGTCTTTCCTGATGAACCCAAATTTTAAAAGTTTTGAGTAAAAAAGGGTTATTTTAAGTTTATCTTTGGGGGATATATACCCCTTTAAGATCCTTTTAAATTTAAGTCTTTCAAAAGCATTCTGCCTTAGTTTTTAGAATTACTTTAGTCCTTTTAATTTTTCTGATGTGGTTTTAAACCATAGTTGTCTTAGCCTTTTGCATTTTCTATCTGAAATACCTTTACTTGACATTTTCAACCATTTTCTATCTTATTTCTATCTTCTAGTTTTCTTCTAAGGTTTTTATATTTACCCTTAGTTGCTTATTACTCTCCTCGTTTTCTTTTGTTGTTTCCTTTTCTGTGGGTTTAAAATTCTTGTCTTTCTACATCTTTTTTATCTTCCTATATCTTATTTATCTTTCTACATCTTCTCTTTTTACCTTCCTGTACTTCTGCTTTTGAAGTTTTCCACTTCAAATTTTTAATCTTCTTTATCTAAATCTTTTATCTTATTATCTTCCCATTTTCATGGGTTATATTTTTTTTTCTCCGTCATGAAGGCATCTTAACCACCTTCAATTTAACCTTTTAAAGCCTTTTGCAACTTACTTAGACATTTTACAACTTTTTACTTTACCACACAAAGATTATCTCATCTCCCTCTTTTTGGTTTAATAAGTACATTTTAATAGTTAATAGTTTGATGAGTAAAGCAATCTTTTATCTGCCATGAAGGTATCTCAACCACCTTCAATTTAACCTTTTAAAACCTTTTAATTATCATCTACACTGTACTTTTAAATGTACTTTTTCTCCACCTACAGCTTCACTCTTTTAAACGAGGCTTAGATTCTGTTTAAATCGCTTAATGTTAGTTTACATGGCTGCCCTTCAACCAAAGGCTTTTTACTCCATTAAGAAGCTTTGTCTCAATCTGCCATGTACAAATACCTTTTTCTTCTTTCTTCCTTTCTCAAGCTTATAAAGTAAGTCTAGTTTCCTCAAAATCTTTTTAAATGGCATATACAACTTTTTACTTTACCATACAGAGATTATCTCATCTAGAAACATTTATTTAACCTTTAACCTTTTATATTAAAATATATTTCCACATCTTGAACCTTTTTATATCCCTTTTTTAACCATTAACACTTTTTATAAATTCACATTCTGAAACAACCCTTATAAAATTACTCCACTTTAATAAGATGAAATACTTTTGTTTTCTAAGGTACTATTATACTGTAATTAAAACCCAACTGAAACTTCTTATACTCTCTGTATATAAATTATACATGATAGAATCTTAACACTTAGTAACCTTGTTTCAGCAAAGACACAGACCAAAGCAATTTATGAAAACACACATAATGTTTAAATATATTACCTTATGGAACTTAATAAGTAAAGAGTACTTGATTTCATATTTAGTGGTTGATATTTTAACACTTTAGCTTTGTAAATTAATCAGATATCTGTAAAAACCAAGATCTTAGACAAATGTAGTAAACAGAACTAGCAATCTCTTTCTTGTTGAAGAAAAATCCTTCTACAGGATACCATGATGGCCCCTTTGATATACTTAATAACTCGTCTTTAAAAAGCCATGGGCTACATTTTTGTATCATATCAACATATGCCCTAATTTTTCTTGGTCTTACTGGGGTGCCTCCTTCCTCTAACAATCTCTCTTCCTCGGAGGCGAAAAACTTCAAACCTTGAGTCAACCATTTTCCCCAGTTTGCCTGAGAAAGTTCTACGAACAGGCAACTTGAAATGAAAACAAAATAAATCAAAACAAGAACACGTTGTTTTTTGAAATGATCACCCATTTTTTTGCTCTCCTTCAGGATCGAGCAAATTCACTTACCCCTAAGCTTCAGACATCCCACGTACGGGCCACCAAAATGCCAAGGCCAATGTCTCAGCTTGGCACCAGAATCACGAGGCACTCACAGCTTTGTAGATTCAAACAGCAATTCTTTATTCCAGCTCTCACACCACCTCCACACAGGTCCAGGGACAAACGCGTTCTGCCGTCTACCCGCCAACCACCTACTCCACGAGGCTCTCTCCAAATCCCATTTCAATCTCACGAGAACTCAACGGGAACAAGCAGCAGGAACACCCTAATCCCAGCAATAATCTTCAACTCTAACTTCCCTAAAACCCATTATCTTAAACTGGCAACGCCTTAAACTCAAGGAGCCGGTTACTTCCTCAAACCTGATCAGCTCTAAACCCGGATCTGCCTAGGTCCTTGAGCAAGGTCACCTCATTAAAGCATGCATGCAATGTTCCATCAAATGTCCTCTAAGCAGCATGGGGTACGCTTGGCAAGGAAATTTCGATGCGTCATTCCTACTTGGTAATGGCCCTCAGCAGTGTCTACATAAAATAAGAAAGATTTCAAATAAACAACCTAGCTATGCATCTTAACAATTTAGAAAATCATGAACAAACTAAGTTCAAAGCTAGTAGAATGATAAAAGTAATAAAGACCAGAGCAGAAACATATGAAATGCAGACTAAAATAATAACATCATAGATTAATGAAACCAAAAGTTTGCTTTTTTGAAAAGATTAATAAAATCAACAGAACTTTAGATGAAACAAGGAAAAGAGAAAACTTACATAAGTAAAATCAGAGATGAAAAAGGAGACATTAAAACCAATACCCTAGAAATTCAAAGGATTATTAGGATCATTATGAAAAAAAATGTATGCTGTCGGGGGCTGCCCTGAACAGGAGCTGAGCACACCCCCTTAGCCTTGAGTAATGCGGGTGTGGAACTAGCATCTCTCATCTCTCGCAGAGCAAAGCAAATAGGCCTTAACTTCCCTGGGCAAGGAAGTGCAGCTCTGGGCTGGGACTTCACCCTATGGGACTGGGCTGACCCCTGAGGCCCAGGAGCCATCCCTGACCCCCGAAAAAAGTATTTCTGTGTTTGTGTGGTCTTTTTGTTGCCAGCCCAATTTACCCCAAGTGACCCTGAATCCGTCACCCACGCGGACCGTGGGTGACAGCTAACAAATTGTAAAATCTAGAAAAAATGGACATGTTTCTGGGCACGTATGATCTACCAAAAGTGAACCATGAGGCCATAAAAAACTTGAATAGACCAATAACAAGTAATGAGCTTGAAACAGTAAAAAGTTTTCCAACAAACAAAAGTTCTGGGCTGGGATTGTGCCTCAGTGGTGGAGCGCTTGCCTTGCATATGTGAGGCACTGGGTTCGAGCCTTACACCACATAAAAAATAAAATTTAAAAAAGTCCAGGATGGAATGGTCAACTGATGAATTTGAACAAAAACTTAAAGAAGAATTAATGCCGATTCTTAAACTATTCCAGAAAATCGAAAGCGGGGGAACCCTTCCAAACTCATTCTGACGCCAGTATTAACCTATTAACCAAACCAGGAAGGTTTGGTAGGAGAATGTTGGAAGAGGTTCCTTCTACAGCAGTTTTAGCAAAGCTAATGGGCAGCTCTGGAGACATGGTTGCTTTTCCAGGAAGTTCCTCACCTCCTGGCAATGGACTTAGTATCCTTGAATTATGACCTCTGTATGTGGATGGATTTCAGTGCATAGCAGCAGGGGCCTGTGATCTAACTGAGAGACCTAAAAGAAGTATTCATACTAGTGACCGATACTTCTTTTTGCACTTTTGAATTTTTTTTTGGTGATTTTTCTCTTAAAAAATAAAAAAATAAATAAGTGATATAAGCATATTATTGAAAATGTGGGAGAACTACCAGAAGAAAATGTTAAAAATAATTACTTCCATCCAGTAAGTCCAGGCTTGGAAAGGGTGAGAAGTGACTGTAACTTTTTACACTGTAACTTCAGTACTACTTTTTTCTTTAATTTTTAAAAAATTTTTATGTGGTGCTGATGATCGAACCCAGGGCCACACACCTGCGAGGCAAGCACTCTACCACTGAGCTACAACCCCAGCCCCACTTCAGTACTACTTTAAAAAAAAAAAAAATCCATGTGCATTTATTACTTTGATGATTTTTTTATATTAAGTAAAAGAGCTAGGCATGGTGACACATGTTTGTAATCCCAGAGACTTGGGAGGCTGAGGCAGGAGGATTACCAGTTCAAAGCCAGCCTGGGCAACTTAGTGAGACCTTGTGTCAGAATAAAAAATAAACAGAACTGGGAATGTAGCTTAGTGATGGAGTGCCACTGTGTTTAATCCTTAGTACCAGAAAAAGGAAGGAAGGAAGGAAGGAAGGAAGGAAGGAAGGAAGGAAGGAAGGAAGGAAGGAAGGAAGGAAGGAAGGAAGGAAGGAAGGAAGGAAGGAAGGAGAAAAAGAAAAAAAGGGAAGTCAGCATAAAACAGTAGGCATGGGGAAATAAGTTTAATTTTGATAAGAAATAACATTTATTGTACTAGTCACCAAAATACTTCTAAAAGCAGGAAATACTATCCTCCTTTATCAGGTAATGAAAGTAGAGTTTAGGTATAAGTCTTAAGGATTTTGCTAACAATTACACACGTAAGTGGTGGAGTCAGGATTTGAACTCAGATCCAGGTCTGTAATCTTTCCCAAAGCAAATGGGGAAGAAGCATCGGAACCATGAAGGCCACATGGAAATGAGCCATCTGATCCTTGGCCCAACACCATGGCCCAAGGGAATTGCCAAGTCACTGAAGAGGCCAGTGTTTGTCATTGTTTAACTACGTTATACATATTCAGTCTTTTAAATCTTTGCTGAGGAATCATTTCTTTCTACTCCCTTAACCATCCCTGAATATCCTCTTATAATTAAAAGTACATGGAGGAAGACGCCTGTGGCTGAGAGCTCAGACATATCTGGGGAAGGACTGGAAGCTGGATGAAGTCAGCAGCCTGCTTTTTCTGGAGACAGAATGTGTCCTACCCAGTCCTGTTCAGGCTCCCTGCTCAGGGACCAGCCCAGAGGATAAGCTGGCAGATCCCTCTGTTTATCCTACAGCCTGAAAAGACTCTTTGCCGACAAGTGTTATCTTTTTTGATAAACATATCAATTTTCTGTCTTAGTTCAGTGGAGACAACCACTGGATTTGTAATACAAGTGCTAATAATATTTTCTGCTTCTGTGATGGCTTCTCCTATGTTGGTTTAGACAGTAGAGGAGAAAGTTGGAGGGAAACTTCAGTCTTGGGCCTCAGGATGCATGAGATCATGAGTGACACATGCTATATTCACTGCTGTGGAGGAGCAAATGATTGTCAAGTGATGCCCAAGAAAGCCCTGCAAAGGGAGTATGAAAAGTCAACAACCTGGGTAATTTGACAGGTGCTTGACGAGACTACCCCTGTCTAGCTCAGTTCTAGTACTTACAGCTGTGACTTTATGCACCTCCGAATTAGGGGTTGACAGAAACAGTGTTTAATTAGCTTAAGTTTGGCCTAAAGCTGACTCCATACATATTTTAAGTTGGTCTAAAGATTGTTCCATGTATAGTGAACAGTAACCTAACCTGATGTGTAAATAACCTATCCTCCAGGTGAGTGAGTCTCAGCCAATCACAACAGCTTAGCTTCAGTCAACCGCAGGCAGCTAACCATTCAAACAACGTTCAAGCAAGACACATGCTAAGCTTTAACCAGTACAGCCATTTCTGTACCTCATTTCTGCTTTCTGTGGTTCACTTACTTTTATTTGGCTATAAATATATCCTACGTATGTGGTGGAGAGGAGCATTTTAAACCATTTTTGGTCTGGACTGCTGCCTGATTCTGGGATCACAAATTAAAGCCAATTAAGATGTGCTAAACTAAGCTGGGTGTGGTGGCACACTCCTGTAGTGCCATGGACTCTGGAAGCAGAGAGACCAGGATTGCAAGTTTGATGCCAGCCTCAGCAACTTAGCAAGACCCTGATCAATTTGGTTCCACCAAATAGTAGCTCTATTCCTAGAAATTCTTCCTGAAAGAAATTAAGAAAAATTTATGTCTATGCATAAAATTTCAGAAAAATTATGTATATGCAAATTTTCATGTAGTCATGTACACAGTTGTGCTGCCATTGTTTGTAAAAGCAAAAATCAAGAAACTGTTTTGAAGGGTATTGTTATGCAGATTATATCAGATAATGGAATACTAGACAGTCAAAACTATTTTGAAAAATTAATACCACAGGAAATGCATTTTTATTATTAAGTAAAATACAACATATAAACTTTTATGTGTAATGTTATATCAGTTATTACTATTTTTTAAAAATCTCCTTAAACATGTTCTTTCCAGCTTCCAGGACTTTGCAGATTCTGATTGATTTCCCTGCAAAGAACTTCACATGTTTTTTGTATGGCTGGTTCTTTTTTCATATTTCTTGGCTTAAATATATCATTTCTGACAAGCTTTCTCTAACTGTCCTTAAGTGAAAGTAAATCCAGATCCCCTGCACCACTAATCTTGGTAGTGAAACATCTAATTATCCTTTAGGTGAGTTGTGTCTTTCCATTTGGAAGGTGTCCCAGTAGATTTTGTGATGTTGTTATAGAATACCTGAGACTGGCTAATTTATAAAAACAGAAATTTATTTCTCATGGCTTCAAAGCCTGGCAAGACCAAGACAAAGAGTCAGGCAGCCTTATTGTCTAGTGAGGGCTTCTTTCTATGTTTTCAATATGGTGCCTCCAATACTACCTCCTCCAGAAGGAGGAACGCTTTTACTTATGTGGTGGAAAAGCAGAGTGGCAAATCCACTCCCTCTTGCCATCTCACAGTGGCCTTAATCCATTTATGAGGGTAAAGCCCTGATGAATAAACATCTCCATTAGGCCTCATGTCCCAACACTGTTACACTGTGGATAAAGTTTTAACATCGAAGAGAGCAAAAACATTCAAACCAAACAGTAGACATACTCCTAGAGATCTAGGACCTCTTTTTTTTCCTTCTTCTTCTTTCTGTTTTGTTTTTGAAGTATTCATTTCTGTGATCTGAATGCAAAGGAATACACACTGAATATTGCTAACTATGTTACTTGAATCACCTTTCCATTTATTAAGGATTTGATTTGGTTTTTATTTTTATTTTGGGTGCGGAGGATTGAACCTGGCACCTAACTCATGCCCAGCACAAACTCTGCCACAGCCACTACATTCCAGGCCTATCTAAGGATTTTAAATCTCCTGATTTGTTCATTATTAAAATAAGCATCTCAGTGTGTGAACCTTGTTACTAGGACAAACTTCCCAGAGGAGTAAGTTAGTTGCTGATGATGAAACTTAAGGAAGATGTAAAATACAAAACAGTGATCCATTTCCTGAGGGTGTGGGTCAGCATCCAGGGGCCCCTCTTCCACCTGGTTCCTTTAAATTCACTTCAGAGGGTGGAGGAGCATCTGTAGAGGGTGTGAGGTCAGGCTGGGAATCAGAACCAGATGCAGTTTCTCTTCTAGGTAGATGGGATAATTGCATTCCCGTGTCTGGGGGAGGGGACCAGGAGCTTCAAGGTGTAATCAAGCCTACTTTGCATAAGATTATAAATAGGCGTGTCCTTTGCCTGTTAAGATACTTTCCAATCTGACTGGAATCTCCAGTTCTCTCCTTCAAAGAAATACCTCTCAATCCCCTGCCATTTCCCACAACCCATTCCACATTGCCTCTGAAGGGGGCTGTTCCAATTCTTTTCTCCACTTCAGAATCAATCTTTTGAACCTCCAGCAGTGAAACCAGTTTCCAGGATTCTCGAGGTGATGCTCCAAACGGGCAAGGAGATGGAGCCCAGCCTGTCTGCAGGATGGGATGGCTCTGTGGCAGTCAATTCCTGGCAAACTGTGCAGTGATTGCCATGCTCCTGGCACAAGGCCTGGCTTTATGCAGTTCATGAAAAACACACCAAGGACAGGAGTTCCACGTTCACAAGTGAAACACTTGCAGGTTTGACAATTTTTGACAAAACTTCTGCATTCATGAAAATCTTTCATTTTCTTATGGACCATATCTGAGTTTCCTGTTTGAGGAACTAAGATGTGAGGACTCGAGTGGTTGAGCTGAATCAGTGACTTAGCACTGACATTTTAAAACAACTTTGTGTCTTTTCTAATACCATACAGGTGAACGTTCTCCCTAAGAGGACAGAAGAGACTCCTTTGCTTTCACTTACATCCTGCTGCAATTTGTGGTTGCAAACTATATGCTACAGAGGTAGACACAAACTTGGAGATCCAGGAGGGATAAATACCTGTTGCTTTTAGTGGGTCTGTTGCAGTCTTTGCTTTCTAACTCTTCTCCCAGGATTCTAAGACAGAGCAAGATAAATTCCATGTCCACATTGGACTCGGTTTACTTAGTATCTTCTGTTAGAGGTAGAGCATCGACAAATGGGATTAGCATCAGGACAGTGTCCACTTCACAGATCTTAACCACAGGGATGGGCAAACCTGTGACATGCCCTCAAACTGTCCCCAAGGTCACTTTCTCTAATGCAAAGGGAAGGAAGTTCCTGCTGTAGCTTGCTCAGGGGTCAGTTGCAGGCTGTCTAGGGAGGCCTCCAGAGGCCCTCCCCCTCCCCCCTTCTCCCTTCACAGGCAGGATGGGGCTGGGGAGGGGGCTCTGTGGGGTGCTTAATGCAGGGCAGCCTCCCCATAGAGAGTTAATTGGAAATGTTACACTTCAAGAAGAAAAACAAGAGTAATGGAAAAGGCATCTGTGTGTGACCAAAGTTCTAACTGAAAACAGGCTTTCTCTTCTCCCAGTCTGGGAAACCACGGAGGAGAAGCAGCAGGGGGAGAGCAAACACAGATGCTCACGTGAGGATGGAATGATGCAGTGAGTGTGCTTGTGTGTGCCCACGTGTGCATGCGAGTGCGCGCGCGCACGCGCGCGCGCGTGTGTGTGTGTGTGTGTGTGTGTGTGTGTGTGTGTGTGTGTGTGTAAGGGTTTAAGGGAACTGGAAGGTTTGGGGGTTTGGGGTTGAGAGGGAAGATTGGGGAAGAATGAGGAGGGAGGCAAAGTTGTTAAGGGTTAAGGGGCGAGTTCCAAGACTCCCCTTTCCTTTTTGTTCTGGGGTTGAGGCTCAGTGAGCAATGGAGGTAGGATTTCTTTCTAATGGCCTCCTAGGAAGCTGAAGCTCTTAATTAATCCATGACTTAAGTAATTCAATAAATATGAAATCAGTTTTGCCATCTAACACAAATTCCTTCTCTACTTTTCTCTGAACTCATTACTAGTTAGATAAATGCACCCCTTTCAGGAACCTTTTCCTGGCTATTCTTCTACACTGACTTTATTTATGTATATTTTAAAATAACCATCTCCGTCCCCCGCCCTCCCCCCCACCCCTGCCAATGAACATATAGGCACTGTAAGTTCAAATGTCACAAATGAAGGGTCCTTGTTTGGCACTCTCTGGGCCCAGTCTATTGTTTTCAAACATATTCATTCCATAAACTTTTGCTACTGAACCCATTCTGGTTCCATAATGGTGCCAGATACTGGAAATAAATAATATGCAGTCACTTTCCTTTAGACTACAAAAGACAAATAAATAGGCAACTGGAACACAAGGTAACATAAGAAATCATGAAATCCCAGAAGAGCCTGCAGCTCAGTCTTGAGAGAAATGAAAGCTTCTCAGAGATGGTGATTGAACTGGTTCTTGAATAGTGGATGGGAGCCACAGGCTGAGAAGAGGACAGGGGAACTCTCTGAACATCTGGCTCATGTCCCACTGCTACTGCTGCCAAACCAGAAGAGCCCAGTGTGGCCATCTGTGTTGTCCCTGGGAACACCTACTCCACTGGGTCCTTATGAAGACTAGAAGAGTCATTGCACTGCAGACTGCTGGGTACTCAGCTGCCCAGCCTCTGCCATCCCTGGTCACTATGGGCTGCTGTGCCTTCAGCTCTCACCTGTCCACCTCTCCTACTCATACCAAAGGGCTCTGCACCCCTTTGTGATGTTTACTCCCTCACCTCCCCCTCCATCTTAGTCCATCTGCCCCTGTGACCTCATTTGCCTTCCCTGCACATGGGTCTTCCAGGTCAGCCAGTGAGTGATCTCTCTGCTCCTGTCACATCCTTGACTCTTGGTTCCCACTATTCACATCCCCAACCCATATTCAATTGTATGTCTTCTCCTGATTCCTGCTCCTGGTGTTAAGTTCAGAGAAAGCACAGAACATAGTTCCATTGCTCTGTTGCTTTTCAATCGTCTCTAAGCCCTTGCTACTTCTTAGTTATCTTTTAAAAATTATTAATATTTCTATTGAAATAAGTCAATGTATGTAAAGGGCCTAACCTGAAACATCGTAGGAACCAAGTTAAGTTCTATTTCTTTTCCTTTTCTCCTGATTTGCCATCACATTGCCCAGTGTCTCATGTAAGCCTTTTCCATTCTTCTGATGTTTCTGATTTCCTTTGGTTCTGAGCTTTTGCCATCTAGCACAAACTCATTCTGTTTTCCCTCTTTCTCAGCTTAGATGTAATGATTACAAGCACATACTCTCAGACGGACAGCTGGGTCTAGTCATATCACTGAGCTTCAATTTCCTCTTCTGTAAAGTAAAATTGTAATAGAGATGATAAATCGTACTCCTGCCACAGAGCTATTCAGAGGAGTAAATAAGAAGATATGTGTTCAGCACTTAATTTAGTATCTTTCACATGATACTCTCAAGTGTTGGTTGAGACCCTCCCTAAGTGTGAGCAGCACTGCCCAGTAGGTTGGAGGCCTGGAAGGAATAAAAGTTAGAAGAACAAGGAAACAGCAGCAGATTGTTCTTGAAGGGGTTCTAGGTTGCTGCTGTGGTCACCTGAGGACATCAGACTCTAGCTCCTTCATTATCCCAAAGTGGATTCTGCTGAGTAATTCTCCAGGGAGTTTTCAGAAACCTTCAGTCTTGGACTAGGGTAGCATTATTGATCTGTCTTGTTCTGAGACTTCAGTGTCTTGGACTTTATAGCTACTAGTTCCTCTAGGCATCTGCAGAGGGCCATTGTGGGACTATCCAGCTTATGGCTGTATAAACCAATCTAATAAATCCCCTTCTTATACCTCCTGTTGGTTCTGTTCCTCTAGACAACTCTGAATAATACAGTGTGTGTGAGTGTGTGTGTGTGTGTGTGTGTATATATATATATATATATAAAATATTATAATCTATACTATATTATATATAGCATATACATATAATGCTATATATAAATATATATATAATATAGTATAGATTATAAATAAATAAATATATATTTATAATCTATACTATATTATATGTAAAATATGTAATATGTACTATATTGTATATTATATATATATGTAATATATAATAAAACAGAATAAGGCAAAGGAATTACAGTATTCTAGATCATGGTGTTTCTAGAGGGGATAATGGATGGTCACTTGGCTTTTTAATGATTAGTTCTTGTGTTGGGTTCTAGGTTCACAGTGTTCATTATAGTATTAAAGAGAAAAATGAACTAAAATAAAATAGGGTCATAGATGAAGAAATCTAGTTCTAACCTCTCTCGGGACTGCATTCCTGTTTTTCTAACTACATACATTTTCACTTGAGTATTTTGATTGCTCTTCACTCTCAAAATATATAAAGTTTGCTTTGCATTATCTTTGCTCGGTCTCCTTAATCCCAAATACTTATAAATAGCCCTCACTTTCTCCATACTAGTTTGGCTTATTCCTAGATTTCTTTTTATTTTAATTAATTAATTTATTTCTTCTGATTAGTTATACATGAGAACAGAAAGCATTTCAATTCATAGTATACAAATAGAGCACAATTTTTTCATGGTGGTACACAAAGTAGAGTCATACCATTTGTATCATCATACTTGTACCTAGGGTAATGATGCCCTTCTCATTCTACCATCTCTCCTACCCCCATGCCCCATTCTTCCCTTTCCTTCCCTTTGCCCTATCCAAAGTTCCTCCATTCTTCCCATGGCTCCCACCCCCAATTATGAATCAGTATCCACTTATCAGAGACAACATTTGGTCTTTGGTTTTTTGGGGATTGGCTTATTTTACATAGCATAATATTCTCCAGCTCTATTCATTTACATGCAAATGCCATGATTTTATTCTCTTTTAATGTTGAGTAGTGTTCCATTGTATGTGTATACCACAGTTTCTTTATCCATTCACTTATTGAAGGGCATCTAGGTTGGTTCCACAGTTTAGGTATTGTGAATTGGGCTGCTATAAACATTGTTGTGACCGCATCACTATAGTGTGCTATTTTTAAGTCTTTTGGGTACAGATCAAGAAGTGAGATAGCTTGGTCAAATGGTAGGTCCATTCCAAGTTTTCTAAGGAATTTCCATACTGCTTTTCAGAGTGGTTGTACCAATTTGCAGTCCCACCAGCAATGTAAGAGGGTGCCTATCCCCCTACATCCTTGCCAACACTTATTGTTGCTTGTATTCTTAATAGTTGCCATTCTGACTGGAGTGAGATGAAGTCTTAGAATAGTTTTGATTTGCATCTCTCTAATTACTAGAGATATTAAACATTTTTCATATATTTTTGATCAATTGTATATCATCTGAGAAAATGTCTGTTCAGTTCCTCAGCCCACTTATTTTTTAAAATATTTTATTTTTTATAGTTAGATACAATGTCTTTATTTTATTTATTTACTTTTATGTGGTGCTGAGGATCGAACCCAGGGTCTCACTTGTGCTAGGCAAGCGCTCTACCGCTGAGCCACAACCCCAGCCCCCTCAGCCCACTTATTGATTGGGGATTTTTTTATGTTAAGTTTTTTTATTTCTTTATATATCCTGAAGATTAGTGCTCTATCTGAAGTGTGTGTGTGTGTGTGTGTGTGTGTGTGTGTGTGTGTGTGTGTGTGATAAAAATTTGCTCCCATTCAGTAGGCTCTCTCTTCACCTCATTGATTGTTTCTTTTGCCAAGAAGAAGCTTTTTAGTTTGAATCTGTCCCATTTTTGGATTCTTGATTTGATTTGGCCTATGCCTAGATTTCTGAGAGACTCTTGGTTTCTCTTACATTCAACTGCATCACAATAGAGCTAAAAAATTTCTGTTGTCTCATGACATTGCAGCTGTTATGACATCACAGTGCAAAACATCACTCAGGTGTTTGTGGTGATGCTTATGTAGACAACCTACCATGCTGTCATACTTGTATAGCACATATAGGTATGTACAGTGCATAATAGTCAATGATGATGATAATAAAGGACTGAGGTACTGGTTTACATATTTAATGTGCTTTTAATCATTATTTTAGAATAATAATACCTACTAAAAAGAAAAGTGAACTAGAAGAATAGCCGTGTAATGCAGGCATGCAGGCAACAGTCTCATACATCCTGTGTTTATTACATCTCTTGAGTGTACTATTTTCTCTTGTTGCTTGATTTCAACTGATGTTGTTCTATTCATGATAGCCCTAGGAGCAATAAGCTGTGCTATATATTTGTCACATAGCTTAGGTCTATAGTAGGTTACACCATTTCTCTTGTGGATGTAAGTTTATGATGTTCAAACAATGATAAAATCACTTAACCACACTGCCCTGTTGTTAAGTGAGCAAGACTGTACTTAGTGAGTCTTACTTCAACCCCCAATAAGATCATATAGGAAGAGGCAGAGCACAACCTATACTTTGAATCATCTCTATGTTAGTAACACAGGATCACAGTGGCCCCTGGACACTGATCTTAGGCATCAAAGCCTTAGGGTTCACTTGCTCTTCCCTTCAGGGAAGTTGAGGCACAAATCTGCTTTTTCCATAGCTCCCACTTTCTGTTGAGGGCTGCTAAGCACCCATCCCCACACCATGAATTCCTGCCCAGTGTTCTGGCTTTGGCAAAAAATTGCCAGGCCTGCTGGACAGCTCTTCAGGCCACCCTGGAGGGAGAAGGGCTACAGTGGGCTCAGTGTTGGGGAATAAACAGCTCTTGTGAGCAGCTGGGATCAAGGCAGATCCAGCCAGATGGAATCCCTGGGTTTTTCTTTTCTTAAACCCTGCCAAGCAGCAATCTCAAAGAAGGACCATAGAATACAGCCTCAATGAGTTCCTATGAGAGGAATGGGGAGGATAGGCAGGGATTTGGAGGAGAAAGGAATTCTCGTGCACAGAATATGTTTAAATGCCTCAACAGCCCCTTCTTTGCCTGGAGAAGTGATTACTCCTAATAAGGACAGAGCAGTTCCTGTTTACAGTTGCTCCAAACATCCCTCACACCACAACCCATTGCAAAATACATGCCAAGGCCCAGCAGCCTCTTCTGTTTAAAGACTCCTCTGGCTTTACAGCTGGATAAGTCGACAACCTGCTGGTTTCTGTTCCCTCATAGAATAGGCACATTCTGTTCATGTCCCAGACTAGATCCTCTGCTGCATGCAGAAAGCATCTTGTGAGCAGCAGTGCCCTCTTTTCCTTCTTTTGTGTCTACACACATGGCTCCCATTGTAGGCTTAAGCCTGTGAGCAAGGAACACCTACAGCGTGACTGAGACAATGGCACGCATTCAGCTGTAAGGTTACCAAAGACAGGAATTCCTCAAAATGCAGAGTAGACAATTCTGAAAGACTGCCTGGAAAGCGAAATTATGCAACTCAAATCTGGATGCTACATGTTGTGAAAGATGCTTCCTGGTTGGTTCTGTCATGAGTCATGACAGAGGGTCAGCACAGAAAAAGAAAGATCTCAGAATATTGAAAGGAAAAGAAGTTTTCCTTCCCTAGTTTGAGGAAGCTTGATTTTTTTCTCAATCATTCAACAAACATTTATTAAGGACTGAAGGGTCAAAAGGAGTGCTATTTCCAGGAATGTTGTCTTCAGGTTTTTAAAGAACTGGGTTCTTGACCATATAAGAAAGTTTCAAATTTACTGTGTTCCCCCTGAAGGGTCGATAGTTTTATCATATGAACTTAACCTGTAATGTACAGATTAAAAGGGATTTAAAAATACAAATTTATTAATATGTGTATGCATGTAAGCCATATGCAAAGCTTGAGACTCAGAGGGGCAAGAGGGCTGAATCTTACAAAGGTCTTAAGGTAGGGGCTCGGCTTCTGGGGAAAAGGGAGGAGGAGGCTATGGAAGGCTGGGGGAAGATGTGCACATGGAGCTGGGTTGTCTTATGCAGATGAAGTCTTCCAGGTAAAAGCTACCTGTGGACCTCTATGGGTCAGGTGTCAGACCCCAAACTCCTCTTCTGTGGAAAGACCCTGGTGGTGTATGTATGGGGTGGGAGTGGGGAATAGAAAAGCCTGGGCCTGCATCTGCTGTTTACTAATGTAGAAAGATATACATTTCTTTTAATAAAAGGATATCTTTTCAGAGGCATTCTTGTGTCTGTGTAAGTCTGTGGTTTCTCTGAATAACCAACTCAGAATATGCCAGTGACATGTATTGGGGGTGGAGATTTTGATCTGCCTCAACCATTACTTTTTTTTTTCTTAAAGAGAGAGGGAGAGACAGAGAATTTTTAATATTTATTTTTTAGTTATCGGCGGACACAACATCTTTGTATGTGGTGCTGAGGATCGAACCCGGGCCGCATGCATGCCAGGCAAGCGCGCTACCGCTTGAGCCACATCCCCAGCCCTCAACCATTACTTTCTTTTACTCCCTTTCCTTTCTTCTTATCCTCTCTTTGCCTCCTTCATCAAAAGGACCTACCTCCTATCCCAAAGTCTGAGTGTCTAAAAGTACTTTGGAATAATAGGAAGCTGAATAGAATTACGTGTGATAGAAGCTCAGGCTCTGGAGTCAGCCAGGCCTAGTGGTGCCTGCTGTACCGATTGCTCGAGGACCTTGGACAGGCAATGAAATTTCTTAATGTCAGTGTAGAGACTAAAATAGTTAACCTCCTGTAAAGTGAGGATTGAAAAAGGTAGCCTTGCAATGATTGATAGATGATGGCTAATTTTTATTAAAATCTTTGCCCCTCATCTAATAGACTCATCCATTTGAGACAAAATGGATGTAGGGCTGGGCATGTGGCTCAAGCGGTAGCGCGCTCACCTGGCATGTGTGTGGCCAGGGTTCAATCCTCAGCACCACATACATAGATGTTGTGTCCACCGAAAACTAAAAATAAATAAATAAATAAATATTAAAAGAAGAAGGAAAAAAAGAAAACTAATGTAAATTCAAAAAGGTCTCCAAGCAGCTAAAATTAGTGTCTGTAGGCTAAAACAAAAATACTTTATTTTTTACAGATGCAATCCTTCTTTGGAGCCTAATAATATGGTATGAGGAACTCTGACAAGCTCAGAGCAACCCAACAAGGAAGCTCCTGATAACACATGAGTGCCAGAGCTGAATCCTGATTAGTAACCAGAACTTCAAAAATAAGACACATGAATGATACCACACACTATTCAAAGGCATTTAGAATGGAGCAGTTCATGGAATGCCTACTGGGTGACGGAGACTTTATTTGGCACATGGGATCTATTGCTCCTTCCCTTCCCATCCCTTTCCTTTCCTGGATTAAATCTGTGACAGAGTAAGATAAACCTGCAAAGTTAAAGTGACTGCAGGATGTCTACAACCACAGGTTCTGCAGTCTTCCCTGAAGAATGTCAAATGAGTTGCAGCAGGCAGGATTTTATTAGAAGGGATAGGAAAAGGGAAAGGGGACACTCTCAAGAAAGAAATTTAGAGAGTAGGTCTCTCAGAGTGGAGAGGAATGGTGTGCCTCTCCTACACTCCAGTTTTATTGGAAATCCCAGAGAAGTTTCCAGAGAGTCCCACTCAGTTCTACCACTTGACTTTTGATTGACAACAGGATGACATCAGACATTCAGGTCCCAAGTGCCATGATGACTCCAGGTCACTTTGGTCCATGCTGACATGTTCTAATTGGGTTTTTGGTGTGGGGCAGGTAGGGTAGGTATACTGGGGATTTAAATGAGAGGGGCTTAACCACTGAGCCACATTCCCTGCCCTTTTTATTTTTTGAGACGGGGTCTTGCTGAGTTGCTTAGCGAAGTTGCTGATGCTGGCTTTGAACTTGTTATCCCCCTGTGAGCTTCCCAAATTGCTGGAATTACAAGCATGCACCACCATGCCAGGCACTAGTGGGATTCTTAACCATAAATTCTTTCCGAATTCATGCTTTGGAAGAATTATTCTTATCTCCCTGAATTCCAGGATCTGGTCTGTTAAAAGGATCACAAAACTCTCCTCCTTCAGGGTAACTTGGGTTTCTCTTATCAACATTATTTCGGGCCTGCTTTTCTCCTGAAGATAACAGGTAGTTTATTAAGGAATGTAACATCCCCTGTCCATCTGAGCTAGGCAGGGCTGCAGGTAAATTGCTTCTTGGGAAAGAAGGGGGTCAGTACAGTGGGTCCCTTATATAGAATTATTCCTTTAATCTTGTGTTCCCACCATTCGCAGCTATCTGTCCCCTATCACTTTCTCCACTTGATGACTGAAACAGAGTTCCTGACCTCGGGGGGGGGGGGTGTATTTTTCCTAACTTTTTATTTTGAATAATTTTAGACCCACAAGAAGCTATCAAAATAATTTCTATGTATCCTTCTCTCAGCTTTCCCAATGACATCGTCTTACACAAGTGGAGTCTATGACCAAAGCAAAGAAATATACATCATTCCAAGGCTGCTAATAGGTTGTACACCTTATATGGATTTCACCAGTTTTTGCATGTACTCATTTCTTGTGGCATTTGTATTCTAGAATTCATTTCATTATAGCACAGTTTGTAGTTGGCGGTCTATTGAAATTAAGTCCACCTTTAAGAAGCTTGAGAAAGACTTCAAAATTATTGAAATAAAGTTTTGTCACTAAAAGGGTAAACATTTTGCTCTTTGGAATATATAACCCCTCAAAATCATGAATATTCCAAAACATTCTAGATGGCCAGAGGTAATAGCCTAAGACCTCTCTAGGACATGACAGAAGGGGTCAAGCCATCAGTGATCTAAAAATCTCATAAAGCTCCCAGTCCATGCTCAAGGAGTCTGTGATGAACCATGGAGAGGTTTTCCCTTCATGGTCCTCTTCAGTTTCCAAAGCACATCAGGACACCATATTACACAGTGTGGGTGGAATATTTTTAAGTTTGGTGATCTCCTCAATCCCTTCCATGTGTGCCATGGAATTTCAGTGCTGAAGTCAGGCATTTTTTAATATAATTTTCCATGTGTGGATGCAATACTACCACTGAAGCCACACATCTGATCTGGTTTATTGGAGCATTGTTACAGAGCAGGGGCCCTCCAGGAAACTGAGGCAGCAGGAAGACCCGCCCTTAAAAAAAGATTTCAGAAGTGTTGCTCAGAGTAACAGGTATGAGTGTATTGAAGGGATAGGAAAAGGGAAAGGGAAAGAGGACACTCTCAAGGGAGAAAGGGAGAGAGTGGGGCCTCCCAGAGTGGAGAGGGATAGTGTGTCTCTCCCACACTCCAGTTTTTTGGGGAATCCCAGAGAAGTTTCCAGAGATTCCTGCCTAGGTCCACCTCTTAACTTTTGACTGACAGCAGAATGACCTCAGACTTTCAAGTTCCCACTGGCATGACAATGGGATAATGTCAGTTATTCTAGGTCACTTTGGCTCATGCTGACCTATTCTAATTGGATTTTGTTTTGTTTTGTTTTGTTTTGGTACCAGGGCACTTACCCACTGAACCACATTGCCAACCCATTTTTATATTTTATTTTGAGACAGGGTCTCACAAAATTGCTGTGGCTGGCTTTGAACTCCTGCCTCAGCCTCCCAAGTTGCTGGGATAATAAGCATGCATTATCACATCCTTGTTGGATTCTTAACCATAAATTCTTTCAGATTTTATGGTTATCTCCCTGAGTTTCAGGATCTGGTTTATGAAGAGGGTTACAAAAGTCTCCCCATTCAGGGTAACTTGAGTTCCTCTTATTGACATTATCTCAGGCCTGCATTTCTCTTGAAAATAACAGGTAGTTTTCTGAGGGATGTGACATCTCCTTACCACTTAAGCCAGGCAAGGCTGCAGGTAAATTGCTTCTTAAAAAAGAAAGCACAGTGGGCCCATTTTATAGGATTATTTCTTCAAGCTCATGTTCCCACCATTTGCATCTGTCTGTCCCCTCGGTATGCGATGACTCTTTAATGTTGACAATGATTACAGTGATCAGAAGTGAGATGGAGTGATGTGGCTCATTCTGACCAAGGTCTTCACAAGCCCAGATAGCCAATGGTGTCTACTGGCTCTGGCTGGCACACAGTCCAGAAAATTACCCCCCTTTAAGAAGGGCTCTTGTGATTTCTTATTTTGTTCTCTATTTGCTTTTGCTGCTGGTATATGAAGTTTCTAGACAGCCATTTTTTCCTCCAAAAAAGTTTCTAAAAACAGCCCCAGCAGACTTAGCAGGTGAGCCCCATACTAACTCTGGTACCATCACACTTCACTCTTTTCTTTTTGCACTTCCTGTTCTGCTGGTATCATCAGTAGCTTTCCTGAATCCTGCCCTTTCCCTTGTGGTTCACATGTGCTCAGGGCTCAGTCTGTCTGTTCCATCTCACCTTCATCTGTCCTTCTGCCCCTAGTTTCCATTCATACTACAGCAGGCAGAATGGAAAGTGGTCTCTTTGCCAGAGCGTGAACCCTCTAAGGGTATGGACTGAAATCGCAGCCATCATTGTGCTTGGAGATGACAGATGGCAGGCCCTCAGTGACTGTCTGCTGAGTTTCCTTCCTGGGGGACCCACTCTCCAGGGAGGGCCCTGCTCCTTTTAGGCTGAGCTCCAAGAAGGCTGAGCAGGGAGGACAATGGGATGCAGACTGATGGCCTCAGAGCATGGACCTGCCTATGTCTCTGCTTCTCACCACCTGCTAAGGCCACTGCTTCCTTCTCTGGCCCATCTTCTTCTCTAATCCCGAATTTCCACATTCCCATGTTTGGAACTGGTGAGCCTATTGCTGGCACTTATGAAGTCATGGATCCAAATTTTTTATTACCTCTTTTCAGCAACATGCAGTCCTTTTTTGTTAATAAATATGCATTGAATTTCTTTGTGTTGGAAACACTATAGTTTTCCTTTCATTGGAATCTCTTATATTCTTTCTCGTTCACTCACTTTGTCCTCACTGCGTTAACAGGACATGTGTGTGTGTGTGTGTGTGTGTGTACATCAAAATTGCTTTGAAACCCACTCACCCCACTCATTTTCTGATTTCACTTATATGTGGATCAGAATTTAGAGACCAAAGTTGTGGCTGTTAGTTTCCAGTATGGATTTTGGACAGACCTGAATAGACATGGACATCCCACATTTCCTGACACTTGCCCCACCCTGAGATCAATCAGATCATTGCAAATATGTTACACAGATCTACATCTTTGCACTATGTTCTGATGGAATTTTTTTTTCCAGATTCTTCTTTCAAACTCTAAAGTTTATCTGAACACCCTGGGATTTATTTCTCAACTGCTTCAGAAGATAATCAGGCCATAGTCAGGCATTTTTTGCACAACTACACATTGAACATGCTTCTGGAATACTGGTTGTAAAATATTATCATGAGTCTATAGACAGAGAAAGCTTTCTCACCGTCATGTGTGAAAGGGTCACAGATTCAAATAAGGCACAGCTGCTTGAGATTGCCATGTCTGGGACCTCCATCTATGTGTCACTGAAGAGACAAGGGGTGTGAACTTGGGCTGTGCTAGCTCTGAACCCCTGAAGCCCTGCACAATTAAGATTCTAGAAAGGCTCTCAATTCTTTTTTGTTTTAAAGGCAATGTGTTTTGGAAAAATCCAATTTCCTGTATTTTTTTTTTCCTGAAGCAAGGTTTTTCAACTTCCAAATTAATGCTCATAAAGTTTCTTAAACATCAAACAGGTCTTGCATAACAATATTTTGGTGACTTAAGTGTAAGCAAATAAAAAACATATGGATTAAATGTCCCTTAAAATATGCATGTGTTTTGAGATTATGGGGGGAAATGCTTGACAAAAGACACACTGGGTTTCATGTAGTCCCAGATGTTTGAAAAATAGTTGAGGCATTTGATGAATTCCAAACAAGATCAGGTTCTTCTATCTTTGGCAGGACACTGTGAGCCAGATTTCTATATCTCCAAGAGAAATAGTCTGCCTAAGCCTGGGGAACAAGAGTTCCCCCTCCTTTGCAAGGAAAGCTGAGAAAAGCAAGTGAGGTAATGGTCACCGCCTGCAGCTAGCTCTTGGGAGTGGCCTGATTTACAGCTGCTTTGGGAATCTCATAATATTACATCTCTTGATTTTGTACCCACGTAACATCTCAGTCTTGCCACCCTGCAAATATGTTAGGTGGTATTAAAGGTTTTCCACTGGGGCATGTAAAACCCTGGCTTTTATCCAAGCCCGAATTCAGCCACCCCTTGAGCATTATAATTGAGTTCTAAGTAGAACTTGGCATCATCCTAGGGTCTCTCAATCAGCTAACATTAAATACCCACTAGAACAAGACTTTATTAAAATGGGGAGTGGGAAGTAGGGAGAAGAAAGGGCATAATGAAATTTCAGAAACTCAGAAGAAAAACTTAGACACATAGGAAATTATCAAATTCCACCAGAGAGGCATAGGTAAGGAGTGTTGAACTAGAAAGGCTCTTTGGAAGAAGAATGACTCAATTTTTAAAAAATGTTTATAGTTAAACATAGCAGTTGGGTTAATTTTGAAAAAATCATAATGCAAGGAATGTGATTTCAATCCACAACACCCCCTCCACACTGCTTTCTTCCCCTCCTCCCATCTCTCTTCTCCTTCCTCTATTCTACTGAAGAAGAGTGACTTTTGATAGGCCTTGAGGATTGAGCTGGTTGATTCACTTATGAAGTGTTTGCTAAACAACTGCTATGAACAACACACAAGGCTAGTACTGAGGATTCAGAGAATAGGTAGGTCTGGCCCTTGCCCCAGGGCAGTTTGCCTTTGAGCTGGGAAGATAGTCAATCAGCAGCTTACTGCATTGTTCATCCTTACTAGTCACTATGAGTGCTAAAAAGAAAATGGACAAAGTACTGGGAGAAGATGTAGCAGGGAACTTGACCAAATTATACCGAGTTGAATTGTCCTAGGCACTTAAGAGTATGATCCACCCATTAGCTTGAAATAAATGCAGAATCTCAGTCTTTTCCCAGTCCTGGTGAATCAGAATCTGCATTTTTAGCTCAATGCCAAGAGATTCTTGTGAACATTAAATTTCTAGAAGCAGAGCCAAGATAACAGTACGCTGCAAGAGAGCAAAGGGATTCCTGAATCACACAAGTGTATCTGGATTAAGTGCAACTGACACCCATTTTCCTGGATGACATTGAGACACCCAAACTGCGTGTGGAGGGCCTGTGTCTCTTGCATAGATACTCAAGGATACCCGAGATAAGACGACAGGATTCTGCACTTGGCATTGTCTATTCATATCTCTTTGTTGGTTTTATGTGTACTGGGTCAGATTTCTTTCATGTTACAAAATAAGAAATCTATTCTGTTTGGCACTAATATTTCCCCGTGTCTCCCCTCTCTCAGGGCTGGCTAATGCTTTCCAGATGAGGTGCGAGCAGCTGCTAATTGTACCCGGATCAGTCTTGATTTGTGTTTCAGTCAGCAAGGCACCTCACTAATGGGTCTGAAACTTGGCAGCAGGCCTGGGACCCGTGTCAAAGGAAACAGATCCGAAAGGCACGCTGAGAAAGGCAAGGAGACAGGGAGTCGATAGAAAAAGGTTTGAAGGATGAAAGGAGGGGGAGGGAATCAAAGGGACAGACAAGAACTAGAGAACCTTGGGGGCTGTAGAGAAGCAGACCTGGAGAGCAGGGGCTGTGGAGGAAAACGGGGAGAGGCTGGGAAAGGAGCACTTGCTTCTGCACCCCTGAAAGGAGGCAAGGTGATCTGAGTGCTTTGTGACTTTATCCCCATCACTGTCACCAACAATGCTGCGATGGCTACAGGGCAACCATCATGCGGATTGTGGAGGTCAGTCCTTGTCCTCTCCACAGGCAGAAGTCTGACATCTTTGTCTGTCTTTCTGTCTCTGTCTCTCCCCAGGCTTTCCAAGGGCTTGGCAGGAAGCACTGAACCCTGAGAGCCCCCAGTGAGTAAAGGATCGAATTCCAAGCCTGACAGAGTCCAGGGGCTCAGACACACCTTGCCTTTATAAGCTGAGGCCCAAAGTGGCCTCTCCTGGCTTGAGCTCCTGGAACTGGCTTTCCTGGAATCTGCGTTGGAAGGAAGGGGGCCTTGTTAGGGGAAGCTGAGAATTAAGGCCCAAGGCTTTTCTGAATTGGACACATTCACTGTACTTATTTAAATTAAAAAAAAAAAATTCACCTCTATAAGAAGGAGGAAATCCACTTGCCAATATGAATTCCAAATTGCTCAAGGTGGGGAGAATCCACACACGTAACATTTGTGCAGGAAGCAGAGGGTGAAAGAAACAGGAAAAATGGATTGAGGTTATTACCAGTGGACACGCTAAGCAATGCTGAGGACATCAGCAAAACAGTGGCACGCCCATCCCTACCCCCAGCAAGAAACAAATAAACAAGCCTGTGTTTTGGAGGAAAAAATAAATACTTCAAAAAAAGCATTCATGTTCAAACAAAAACTTTTATATGAGTGTTCATAGCAGCACTATTCATTAATAGCCAAAGGATGGAAACAACCCAAATGCCCATCAAGTGATGAAGAAACAAAGTGTATTATAACCATATCCATATAAATGTTATCTAGCTATAAAAAGGAATAAAGTTCTGATACATGCAATGGCAGAGAGGAACTTTTGAAAACATTATGCCTAGTGAAAGAAGCCAGATGCAAAATGCTACCCATTGTATGATTGCATTCATTTGAAATATCCAGAAATGGCAGATCCACAGTGACAGAACACAGTTTAGTTGTTACCAAGGACTGAGGAAGTTCATGTGATACTTTTCAGGGGAAAAAAAGGGAGGTATGAGCTTAGTGGGTATGAGCTTTCCTTTCTGGAACTGGATAGCGGTGATGGTGGTACCACATTATGAATGTATATAATGCCCCTGAATGACACACTTTACAATGGTAAATTTTGTGATGTGAATTTACCAAAATAAAAACATGCCAAAAAAAAAGTATTGAAATAATCATCACATTGACTGTCTAAACAACAACAACAAAAATCATCTTGGTGTCCTGTACTTGTGTTTTATAATTAGGTACTGCTTTTATTTTTGCTTTATATTTAAAGCGATGTTATAGCATTAAAATGTCTCTAGCTATGACCCTGATAGAGAAAGAGGAAGAATTTTTGAAGAAGAAAGGAAAAAAAAAAAGGAGAATGAGATATGGAGATAGAGAGGGAAGAAATCTATGGAGTAGGATATACAAGGTCAGAAATGGCCTGCTGAAGACAGGTGGTCAGGATGAAGTGAGGAGAAATGTTTTGCCTTGAAGAGAAAGGAACCTCAGGCATGGAAAGAGAGAAACAAAAAACAAGGCTAGTCTTTCAAACAAGAGGGAAAAGAAACTAGGATGAACTAAAAGAGATTCTTCAAACAAAACAGAAATCCCAAACCCTGTACACTTGCATTCTTCTCATTCCTCCTTTTGTATCCTCTGAGATGGGTCCTTAAAGCCAAGGAAGGACCTTATATCCTGGGGCTGGGATCTCTGGGTGGGAGCTATGAAGATTGGTACTTTCAGTTTACAAAGTGGACCTTCTCACTACCCCCCCCCCCCAACGAGACTGGCTGGTCTCCCTCCCCTGGTTTCTCCATCCTGGGGCTATGCAGAGGCCAGATGGGCCCTAGTTACTGGTAGAGCAAGGAGAGCTGAGCATTGAACTGGCAGCTGGGCAAGATCATTTCTGAAATCTCTTCCAATTCTGTGTTCCTGTGGATAAGTACCTCTAAGCCATATGCAGGTGCCTAAAACAGGAGGATTGGGCAGCGGGTCAGGGGATTAGTGCATGAATGTTTACTACACACATGTGCTCTATTTCAAAAAAGATTTTTTAGAAGGACACATGAGGTCCCATCTTGTAAGGAGTATGGCTAGACAGAAGGACTGAGGGGAGATTGTAATTTTTTGACATTATGTCCAATTGGCTGAGATATAATGTTTTCAAATTTTTGAAAATACACATAAAAAAGAAGAAAATAAAAATCACTCTTAATCCTACAACCATGGTGGTTATACTGATGCTTATTTGCCCACTTAGAACACACACACACACACACATACACACACACATACACACACATACATACACAGATGTTCATGTGATACTTTACAGGGTATTAAATAGTGTGCAGTGACATGATTTTGTTGTGTGCATGTTCAAGAACTTTATGATAAAAACAAAACAAAATATACAAGCAACAGTAAAGCTGCCTGCCTTTTTTTTTAATACCAGGAATTGAGCTCAGGGGCACTTGACCAGCAAGCCACATCCCCAGCTCCATTTTGCATTTTATTTAAAGACAGGGTGGGCTGGGGATGTGGCTCAATGGTAGAGTGCTTGCCTAGCATGAGTGAGGCACTGGGTTTGATTCTCAGCACTGTATATTAATAAATAAAGCAAAGGTCCAGTGATAACTAAAAGAAAAAAAAAAAAGACAGGGGCTCACTGACTTGCTTAGCACCTTGCTTTTGCTAAGGCTGGCTTTGAACTCGAGACCCTTCTGCCTCAGCCTCCCAAATGGCTGGGATTACAGGCACCTGGGTTTTTTTAATTTTATTTTGTTTTGTTTTTGTTTTCAGTACTGGGATTGAACCTAGGAGTGCTTTACCACTAACCTAAACTCCTACCTCTTTTTATTTTTATTTAGAGATAAGATTTTGCTAAGTTGCTGAGGGTCTTGTTGAGTTGCTGAGGCTGGCTTTTAGCCTACCAAATTGCTGGGATTGCTGGTGCGGGCAACAAGGGTCATCTACCAACTCTATTTTCTAAAGTTTCCAGGAAGCAGACTTGTGAAAGAAATCAGCTTCGGGGTCTTAATTCCTTCTGTGCACATATCTGCTACTGTATTCAAGTCTTATGAGAAAGGCAGGGTTTGATTTTGTCCCTTCAGTTCAAAGTGGTTAAGCACTCTTTTATTCAATCCCTGGCACCAAAAACAAAACAAAACTAAACCAAACAAACAAAAAACAAACCAAGAAAGATACTTACTAGTGGAAATTTAAGAGAAAAGAATATAGTAATGCTACCAGGCACAGCAGCACATGCCTGTAATTCTAATTACTCTGGAAGCTATGGCAGGAGGATCACAACCCTGTCCAAATTTAAAAATATGGGGCTTGGGATGTAGCTGGGTGATAGAGTGTTCCTTGATCCAAGCCCCACTACAACAAAATAGGAAGAAAAAAATGTAATAATGACATGAAATGTGAGAGATGAACAGCCTCATTCATGATAAGTAAAATTAATTTATAATACATTGGCAAAAAAAATACACGGACAGACCATTTTTCATTAAAAAATTGGTGAAGTCCAAAAAGTTTGATAAACTATTGGTGAGGTTTAGGGAAATAGGTGCCTTCATACATTATGAGTGGGAGTGCAAAACAGTACATTTCATGAAAGGTATTTAGCAAAATTTATCATAATCACAAGTGCTTATATCATTTGACCTGCATCTAGGCACTTATCATGAAATATCCTCTTTTCAGTTAAATGGTATATGAAGCTATTCATTGCAACTTTTTTTTTTAATAATAAAAGGTTGGAAACAACCTAAATGTCCATCAAGGCTTAGTTTAACTATAATAACATTTATACTAGGGACCTCTTTTCAGCTTAACATAGAATGAGAGTGCTTTTTATGTATAAATATAGAATGATTTTGAAGATATGTTAAGTGCAAAAAAGCAAGGTACAAAATAGGGTGTAGAGTATGCCATCATTTTGTGGAAATAGTTGTCTGTATTTACTTGTATATAAAACTGTATTTACTTATATATAAAATAGTTCTATAAGCATGCACAAAATCCTGGCATTGTTGGTTGTCCTGTGCATGAGAGCTAGGTGGCTGACGGACAGAGCTATGCAGGAGATATTTTAAGTCTGTCCTTTCATATTTCTTAACTTCTGAACCAGGTGAATGTATTACTTTTAAAAAAAAATTAAAATTAATTCGTTCTTGTTTTTGAGAAATAGGAATTAATCCAATCATCATCCTGAAAAATTTTAGGTTTTTGTTAAAAATCTCAATAAAAGCAGCAAATAACCTTGTAAATATTCTTCATTCTTATTTCATGATTGGATAAGGGAGAGAGAGAGATGCAGTGTGAGAAAGTGGGAATGTCAGAAGCCACCAAGGACACTAGAGGTGATGGGCCCCAGGAACGAGATGAAGAGGCACAGAAAAGGCAGGAGCCAGGCGGGACCTTGGTTGCAGACCTGGGTATTGCTGTTGAATTAAAATGCAGCTACTATACTTTGGCTTTCACTTCAGGGTATGCCTCAGACCAGACTGTCCTTTGTTTCTTCTGCTCTTTGAGATTGGGTTTATTTTTCCATGGACTTCTTGGGGTTTCTCCTGTGTAAAAGAAATTGGCAAAGGTTTGAAAAATTTACTTAGTGAACATGAGGGTCCTCTGACCCCCATCAGAAAAAATAAACAAGTGTAAAGTAGTACTTACAGGAGGACAGAATAACTGTGACTTCATGATTTGGCAGCTTTTGTCAATAATATTAATTGTGGCTATTCAGTGCTCTAATAGAACTTACCCACATGTGTACAGTGTGAGGACAGAGTACGGAGATAAATTCCACATGATTTGCCCCAGTGTATTTTGCTTCCTTTTAATACTAATTATGACTCTCCAATACAAAAACCTCCACTGTAGAAGATAGGAAGATAATGATTTGATGATTTATCTTTTTTAATGCACTCGATTGTGAAGATTTTTAGAATAATGAGCTAAATCTTTTTCACCTTTGTCTTCTCCAACCTAGCACAGTACTAATTCATGGTATGTGTTCACTGCTGAATTTAACTTGATACGGGTTGCTCTTGGTTAAGGGCTATGCTTGACTGCATACAATGAAGACTCAACAAACCACCGGCTTATACAAGAGAAGAGGACAAAGGATGGTATAGCTCAGTGATAGAATGGTTGCCTAATATTCCTGACGCCTTGGGTTTGATCCCCAGCACAAGGATCAGGGCCAACACACCAATATATAGATCACAAAATAAAAAGTCTAGAGATTGCAACCAGTGTTAGTACAGTGCAGTATTTACTGGGATCCATCAATAACCTAGGCTCTGTCCAAATATTTCCGTTTGCCAGACTAGCATTCCTCATTGTTCTCAAGGTCCACACCCATCTGGAAGAGAAGTTGGGGGCAAAGAAAAAAGTCTAAGTTAATAAACCTTAAACCAAGAAAGTCCACTTACCCCCTCGTTGGCTAAAAGTGGATCGCTGGGCTCTGCCTAAGGTACAACGGCTTCTGGGAAACTGAGCATTTTAACTGAGTGCACAGCTGCAGTCATAATAAAATGAAGGCTCTTTTAGTAAAGTAGAAGGAGATAATGAAATAATGAGTACTGGTATCGATCACACGTATGAAAGGCACACAAAAAACATTTCCAATTCTGAGCTTCTCTTCTATTCCCCATATTTCTTCTGCCTTTATTATTATTATTATTATTATTATTATTATTATTATTATTATTTATTTTTTTATTTTTGCAGTACCGGGAATTGAACATAGAGTCTAACCAAGCATTCTACCACTGAGCTACACCCCCCACCTCTCTTCTGTCCTTTAGACTGGAGATGGTGACATTCCTTTCTCTTGCAAATCCCAGTGGGTTCAGTTTGACTAAGGCCATGGGAAACCATTCATTACTTTTCTCCTCTCACCCTTTCATCCCCAACAAGGTAATGTTCTAACTAAACTCAGTAGCCTGGCTGCATATTCTCTAAACTCAGACTCAAGTCTTCAGGGGTGAGAGCTAGGATATTCTCTAGGGCAGAATTGGACCCTTCTCTCTCTCTCTCTCTTCTGCGATTCTAGCGCCCTCCCCTCTGTGCATCGGACCTCTGTGGATCATGTCATGGGATTGTCTTCATTAGTGGATTTCCTACAAACATCTGGCAGTACAGCCTGGCCCCTTTCAATCCTTTGAGTCCTCCCCAGACCACAGGCGTTCTCCGGGATGGTCAAGTGATCTCTCCCCAGAGTCTGTAGAGGAAATTTGTGCTGGTCTCCTGTGCTTCTCTCAGAGCAGGAGAAGGTTGTTTATTCCACATAATTAATGGACAGAGAAACTGGGCCTAATTTATTTTACTCATAGGAATGCAAGTCTGTTCTTTCAAGAGAATGTGTGTCTTTGCCTCACCCAAGCAGACTCATAATTTCCCATAAAGGATCAAGGATGGCGGGGAAGGAGCAATTCTCAAAAAATCTGGAAAAGGAACTCAACCTGGTTTTTAAAGAAATCCTGTTTCTGTTTGAGTCATATCACCTTAAGTGCCTTGTGTCATTGTTAAAAATTATTATTGAAAGGCATTTAATGAGGATTTTTGGTTTAGAGTTCTGTGCTACAGGCTGGATTCAGTGACTTTTCAGATTTTTCTACCTCTTCATGAAGTCACTGTCATTTAACTTCCCTGGAACCAGGAGTATTGGATTTTACTCACACACCCAAGGTGATTTAAATAGCCAGCTCATTTCAAATGCCCGCCTGCTGTATAGAGCAGTGAGCAAGGGACAATGATAAATTACCATGGCTGTGGCTCTGAGACCCTGTCAAATTACATTTACAAAATTCCTTGCAGAGGGTTTTATGAATTCTTTGGGGGTAGATTAGAAAAATCCGCATCATTTCCAGAAGAAGTCATTAGTTAATTAATTAATTCTACATACCATAATAGTCATGTGTCTGTGTAGTGGTAAAAGCTGATAATGGGATGGAAAAAGCATGGATTTCAGACTCAGGGCTTTGTCTGAACTCCAGCCCTGCAGTTTCATACTGGAAACATGATCCTGAGCCAGTAATGAAGCTTCTCTTTGCCTTAGTTTCTTCGTCTGTAATTCTGTCTTGCAGGATTATTGCTACGAATGTGAAGTTCTTGACTCATGGCAAAATGCTTGATAGGGGTGACTGTAAGTAACATGCAAAGTGTTTTCCAGTGTTTTACGTCCTCTGAAACCTGCAAATGGAGATGGGCATTGGCCTCAGCACTACCTCCTATGACATAAATACTGTCACTGAGTTAAGGTGGGACTGTCATATTCTCTCCCTTCCCAGTTCCTCTGCCTAGTTTGTCATCTTCTTTGGGAAAAATCCCCTGGGCCTTGAGATTGGGTTAGGCATCTGGGCTCTCTCATCACTCCCTGGGCTCGTCCTGTGGCAGCCCTTCACGGTGTTCTAAATGTCTGCCTGCTCTGGAGTCCGTGCTTTGCTTTGTTTCAAGAATGCACAGGTCATGGTAGCCACTTAATAAAATAATTTTTAAAAACTGAACAGTTTTATTAAAGTATAATTTGCATAACATAAAACCTGTTTTAAGTATTTAATCCAGTGGTTTTCCAATCAAATTACAGAATTACACACACTTTACCACAGTCTGGTGTTGAAATGATTCCATTCCCCACAGAGATCCATCATGCCTGTTGCAGTCACCCCTTTTCTGCCTCCAGCCCCAGGCAACCACTGATCTTTCTATCTCTATAGATCTGTCCAGACATTTCATATAAATCTGCAGGGATTTTTTTCTTTGATTTGTCTCAACATTTTATGTAAGTGGAATCATACCATATACATATTCTTTTGTATCTTGCTTCTTTCACATTGCATGAAGTTTTGGAGGTTTATTCGTGTTACAATGTATACCAGTAGTTTGTTCCCTTTTTCTTTCTTTCTTCTTTTTCTTTTTTTTGATGCTGGGGATCGAACCCAGGGTCTTGTGCATGCAAGGCAAAATGAACACTCTATCAACTGAGCTTTATCCCCAGTCCTGATCCCTGTTTCTTGATGAATAATAGTCCATTGTATGAACACAACAGGAGCATGGTCTAAACATTAATGTGCATGCTGTGACTAGTGCAGTGCCTGAATACAATAATAAGAGCTAATTAAAATGTTTCTTGCTTGGGCTGCAGATATAGCTTGGTAGTAGAATATTTGCTTAACATGTTCAAGATCCTGGGTATAATCCCCAGTGCTGCCTGCTCTCCCACACCCCAAAAAAATGCATGTCACTTGAATTAAATTCACTTTGTGAGCCAAGTGCTATGACACTCGCCTGTAATTCCAGCAACTTGGGAGAGTGGGACAGGAGGATCCTAAGTTTGAGGACAGCCTGGGCAAATTAAAAAGACCCTTCGCAACTTAATGAGGCCTTGTCTCAAAACAAAAAAATAAAAGGGACTGGGCATATACCTCAGTGGATATATTCAACATCCCTAGGTTTAATCTGTAATACAAAAATTCACACAGTGATAATATTGAAGTTGGTCTGATATTAATTCACATGGTAAAGGGCAGGGTGGGGAGAGACAAGAATACAGAGTCAAACTTGCATGTTGGGTATGGCTGTGTCCAGCCATTTTGCCTGAAGGGACACCTCAGTAGCCTTCTTACCTTGCCATTTCATCTTGAATGGATTTTGTAAATTATGAAATGAAAAAACAAGTTCTTCCCACTGCTGTTTTCTCCTTCCTTCCTTCTCTTTCTCTATGTCAAATTTGAACCATTCATATTTGTCCCAAATATAGTCACTTCTCAAAAATATGAAGTGACTATTTATTTATTTATTCAGCAATCACATATTGAGCACCTACTGTCTACTTGTCATTATTTTAGGTGTTTGGAGTATTTCAGCAAATAAACGGACAAAAATCCTCAGTTTCCTGATATAAATGTATTTACACTTGGCAATCCCTTAACTATCAGTATTACTTAAATAGTTGGCCCATAAAAGCCCAACATGTTTTTCAAAGGATCATGAAACATGACATCAAAAGATGTGAAGAAATTATTCATGTGGAGGGAAATATGCAAAATGGCCCAAGACACAGATTAGCCCAATAATGATGAAAGAAATGAAAAATTATACAAGAAGAATGCTTCCATGGATTTCACCTCTTAGGTCCCCTCCTTTCTCAGGGGAGAAGTCTTTTCTGCTTTCCTTTAATAAAGCTTCTACTTTCCACAATAAAATTGCCTCAGCCTGGTTCTCTGGTGTTATACTTCAGCATTGGGGAAGCAAAGACTCTTCACCGGATCACTAGGCAATGCTGAGCTGACGTGGATCTGGGGCGAACAGTCTGGGCCTCTCAGAACACACACCGAGCTCAGATCGACTGCATTCAAGCTCCCGTTCGCCTGCTTCTCACAGCCAAACTGCTGTGACTCAGCACTAACTATCTCGATGAAACAACTGGTCGGCCCTTCTGATCCTATGGAGGTAAATGCCAACCGAGCCTTCATAGGCAGTGGCCACAGAATTGAAAAGGTGCTTGGGAGAGACAGTCAAGACCCACCAGTTGCATTGGTCACCCGGCAAAGGGAACAAACTGTCAGCATTTGCATAGGATACCACAATGGCAGAGGACTAACATCACCAAAACGTGGCGGAGGAGATAAATTCATTGAAACCAGTGGTGACAGCATCAAATAAATTTATAGGAGTAAACAGTAACTCAGCAGTCAAACAGAACAAGAAGTAACATGAGCAGCATGAAAAAGCAAGGAAGAAAAGGAGTACAAACAATGCAGGACAGCCTAAATATTGAGGAGGACCTAGAGTCATCAGAAAAATGGTCATATAAGGAACTCAAGGAATACCTTAGACAGATGGAATGGAACCTTAAAGAGGATACGAGACAGCAAATTCAAACAGTGAAAAAATACATTGAAAATGAATTACATAAAAAGATAAAAGAAGAAGTTAAGCATCTTTATCAGGAGATAGAGATTATAAAAGAAATCAAACAACAATTCTAGAAATCAAAGAAACTATAAACCAAATTAAAAACTCAAATGAGAGTATCACTAACAGAGTGGAGCAAGTAGAAGCCAGAACATCAGATAATGAAGACAAAATATATCATCTTGAAAAGAGTCTAACCAACTCAGAAAGGCTGGTTAAAAATCATGAGAAAAACATTCAAGAGATATGGGAAACATAAAAAAAACAAATTTAAGAGTCATCGGGATAGAGGAAGGTATAGAGATTCAAACCAAGGGAATGAGTAACCTGCTGAATGAAATAATTACAGAAAACTTTCCAGAAATAAAAAAGGAAACAGATATACAAATTGTAGATGCATACAGGACACTGAGCACACAAAATCACAGTAGACCAATGCCAAGACACATTGTTATGAAGATATCCAATATACAAATCAAAGAGAAAATATTAAAAGCTACAAGAGAAAGGAAGCAGATTACATTCAGGGGTAAACCAATAAGGTTAACAATGGATTTTTCATCACAGTCACTAAAAGCGAGAAGATCCTGGAACAACGTATTTCAAACACTGAAAGACAATGGATGCCAACCAAGAATTCTGTATCCAGCAAAATTAAGCATCAGGTATGACAATGAAATAAAAATCTTTCATGATAAACAAAAGCTAAAAGAATTTGCAGCCAGAAAACCAGCATTGCAAAGCGTCTTGAGAAAAACACTACACGAGGAAGAAATGAAAAACAATAACCAAAACCATCAGTGGGAAGTGCCTCGGTAAAGACAGAGGGTGGGGCGGGGGAAAGCTAATCATGGAGAAACAAACTAAATCAGAAAAAAAAAAAGATAAATAATCAAACATGGCAGGAAGTACAAACCATATATTAATAGTAACTCTAAATGTTAATGGCTTAAACTCTCCAATAAAGCGACATAGGCTGGTAACATGGATTAAAAAAACAAATCCAACAATATGCTGCCTCCAGGAGACACATCTGATTGGAAAAGACATACACAGGCTGAAGGTGAAAGGTTGGGAAAAAATATACCCTGCACACAGTCCTCGTAAGCAAGCAGGGGTGGCCATCCTCATATCGAATAAAATCGACTTCAAGACTAAGTTAATCAAAAGGGATAAGGAAGGACATTATATACTGTTAAAAGGAACCATTCACCAACAAGACATAACAATTATCAATATTTATGCACCAAATAATGATGCTGCGATGTTCATAAAACAAATTCTCCTCAAGTTCAAGAATCAAATAGACCACAACACAATAATTATGGGTGACTTCAACACACCTTTCTCACCATTGGATAGATCCTAGAAACAAAAGCTGAATAAAGAAACTATAGAACTCAATATCACAATCAATAACCTAGACTTAACTGATATATATAGAATATATCAACCATCATCAAGTGGATATATTTTTTTCTCAGCAGCACATGGATCCTTCTCAAAAATAGACCATATATTATGCCATAGGGCAACCCTCAGTAAATATAAAGGGGTGGAGATAATACCATGCATTTTATCTGATCATAATGGAATGAACCTGGAAATCAATGATAAAAGAAGAAAGGAAAAACCCTACATTACATGGAAAATGAACAATATGTTACTGAATGATCAATGGGTTACAGAAGACATAAAGGAGGAAATCAAAAAATTCTTAGAGATAAATGAAAATACAGACACAACATATCGGAATCTATGGGACACAATGAAAGCAGTTTTAAGAGGGAAATTCATCGCCTGGAGGTCATTCCTCAAAAAAAGGAAAAACCAACAAATAAATGAGCTCACACTTCATCTCAAAGCCCTAGAAAAGGAAGAGCAAAACAACAGCAAATGTAGCAGAAGGCAAGAAATAATTAAAATCAGAGTGGAAATCAATGAAATTGAAACAAAAGAAACTATTGAAAAAATTAACGAAACTAAAAGTTGATTCTTCGAAAAAATAAATAAGATCGACAGACCCTTAGCCATGCTAATGAAGAGAAGAAGAGAGAGAACTCAAATTACTAACATATGGGATGAAAAAGGCAATATCACAACAGATGCTACAGAAATACAGAAGATAATTAGAAATTATTTTGAAAACCTATATTCCAATAAAATAGAAGATAGTGAAGACATTGATAAATTTCTTAAGTCATATGATTTGCCCAGACTGAGTCAGGAGGATACACACAATTTGAACAGACCAATATCAATGGATTAAATAGAAGAAGCAATCAAAAGACTAGCAACCAAGAAAAGCCCAGGACCGGATGGGTATACAGCGGAGTTTTACAAAACCTTTAAAGAAGAATTAATACCAATACTTTTCAAGTTATTTCAGGAAATAGAAAAAGAGGGAGCTCTTCCAAATTCATTCTATGAGGCCAACATCACCCTGATTCCGAAAAAAGACAAAGACACCTCAAAGAAAGAAAACTACAGACCAATATCTCTGATACATATATGCAAAAATCCTCAATAAAATTCTGGCGAATCGGATACAAAGGCACATCAAAAAAATTGTGCACCATGATCAAGTAGGATTCATCCCTGGGATGCAAGGATGGTTCAATATACAAAAATCAATAAATGTTATTCACCACATCAATAGACTTAAAGATAAGAACCATATGATCATCTCAATAGCCGCAGAGAAAGCATTTGACAAAGTACAGCATCCCTTTATGTTCAAAACATTAGAAAAACTAGGGATAACAGGAAAAGCTATCTATGCTAAGCCTCAGGCTAGCATCATTCTGAATGGAGAAAAATTGAAGGCATTCCCTCTAAAATCTGGAACAAGACAGGGGTGCCCTCTATCACCACTTCTATTCAATTTAGTTCTCGAAGTACTAGCCAGAGCAATTAGAAAGACAAAAGAAATTAAAGGCATAAAAATAGGAAAAGAAGAACTTAAATTATCACTATTTGCGGAAGACATGATTCTATACCTAGAAGACCCAAAAGGGTCTACAAAGAAACTACTAGAACTAATAAATTAATTCAGCAAAGTGGCAGGATATAAAATCAACACGCATAAATCAAAGGCATTTCTGTATAACAGTGACAAAACTTCTGAAACGGAAATGAGGAAAAACACTCCATTCACGATATCCTCAAAAAAAATAAAATACTTGGGAATCAACCTAACAAAAGACGTGAAAGATTTATACAATGAAAACTACAGAACCCTAAAGAGAGAAGTAGAAGAAAATCTTACAAGATGGAAAAATATACCCTGTTCATGGATAGGCAGAACTAACATCATCAAAATGTCGATATTACCAAAAGTTCTCTATAGGTTTAATGCAATGCCAATCAAAATCCCAATGGCATTTTTTGTAGAAATAGATAAAGCAATCATGAAATTCATATTGAAAAATAAAAGACCCAGAATAGCAAAGGCAATTCTAAGCAGGAAGTGTGAATCAGGTGGTATAGTGATACCAGATTTCAAACTATATTACAGAGCAATAGTAACAAAAACAGCATGGTACTGGTACCAAAACAGGCGGGTGGACCAATGGTACAGAATAGAGGACACAGAGACTAATCCACAAAGTTACAACTATCTTATATTTGATAAAGGGGCTAAAAGCATGCAATGGAGGAAGGATAGCATCTTTAACAAATGGTGTTGGGAAAACTGGAAATCCATATGCAACAAAATGAAACTGAATCCCCTCCTCTTGCCATGCACAAAAGTTAACTCAAAATGGATCAAGGAGCTTGATATCAAATCAGAGACTCTGCGTCTGATAGAAGAAAAAGTTGGCTCCGATCTACATATTGTGGGGTCTGGCTCCAAATTCCTTAATAGGACACCCATAGCACAAGAGTTAAAAACAAGAATCAACAAATGGGACTTACTCAAACTAAAAACTTTTTTCTCAGCAAGAGAAACAATAAGAGAGGTAAATAGGGAGCCTACATCCTGGGAACAAATTTTTAGTCCTCACACTTCAGATAGAGCCCTAATATCCAGAGTATACAAAGAACTCAAAAAATTAAAGAATAAGAAAACAAATAACCCAATCAACAAATGGGCCAAGGACCTGAACAGACACTTCTCAGAGGAGGACATACAATCAATCAACAAGTACATGAAAAAATGCTCACCATCTCTAGCAGTCAGAGAAATGCAAATCAAAACCACCCTAAGATACTATCTCACTCCAGTAAGATTGGCAGCCATTATGAAGTCAAACAACAACAAGTGCTGGCCAGGATGTGGGGAAAAGGGAACTCTTATATATTGCTGGTGGGACTGTAAATTGGTGCAGCCAATTTGGAAAGCAGTATGGAGATTCCTGGGAAAGCTGGAAATGGAACCACCATTTGACCCAGCTATTGCCCTTCTCGGACTATTCCCTGAAGACCTTAAAAGAGCGTACTACAGGGATACTGCCACATCGATGTCCATAGCAGCACAATTCACAATAGCTAGACTGTGGAACCAACCCAGATGCCCTTCAATAGATGAATGGATAAAAAAAAAAATGTGGCATTTATACACCATGGAGTATTACGCAGCACTAAAAAATGACAAAATCATGGAATTTGCAGGGAAATGGATGGCACTAGAGCAGATTATGCTTAGTGAAGCTAGCCAATCCCTAAAAAACAAATACCAAATGTCTTCTTTGATAAAATGAGAGCAACTAAAAACAGAGCAGAGAGGAAGAGCAGGAAGAAAAGATTAACATTAAACACAGACATGAGGTGGAAGGGAAAGGGAGAGAAAAGGGAAATTGCATGGAAATCGAGGGAGACCCTCATTGCTATACAAAATTACATATAAGAGGTTGTGAGGGGAATGGGAAAATAAACAAGGAGAGAAATGAATTACAGTAGATGGGGTAGAGAGAGAAGATGGGAGGGAATGGGAGGGGGGATAGTCGAGGATAGGAAAGGTAGCAGAATACAACAATTACTAATAGGGCATTATGTAAAATTGTGGATGTGTAACCGACGTGATTCTGCAATCTGTATATGGGGTAAAAATGGGAGTTCATAACCCACTTGAATCTAATGTATGAAATATGATATGTCAAGAGCTTTGTAATGTTTTCAACAACCAATAAAAAATATCTTAAAAAAAGAAAAATTATACAATTTTTAAGTTATCCAAAAGAAATAAAAAATGATTACACGCAAGGTAGAAGAGATTAAGGGAGAACAGAAATGCTCATAAACTGCTTATATCATTAATAAATTGGTGAGTCTTTGGAAATGTAAACTGATGACATGAAGTGGGTGCTAGACATATCACTATTTTTAGGTATAGTTTTTTTTTTTTTTCATGAATGTCCAAAGGAAAAAATTTAGGGGAAAAGCTATACCAGTGCTATTAATAAAAAGATTGGATATACTCCAAAAGTCCCACCATTAGGCTGTAGATAAGAAAACTATGGTATGATGGGATGGAATGCTTTTATCTACTAAAAAAATGAGAAGGCTATGAACTATGTGTTATATAGACTGTCTATACAACACAGTGTTAGTTAAAACAAAAGAATGAAGGAAGTTATATATGAACTGATTATAGTTATATAAAATATATAAGACAAAAGCACAAAGTGATATTCGTACTTGTATTTGACAAGTTTCTTATGACATACAGAGTAGATTTTTAAAAACAGTATCTACTTTCCCCACTATATCACAAAGTCTTAAGTTCTTTCACATAGTCCCCACATCTACCCCCTCGTTTTCTAGTTTTTTACACTAATAAATGAAAGGGACACTGTTCCTCTCCTTAGATGCAGCACCCAGGCTGCTCCATTAACATAGATGCCCATGAATTGCAGAGTAGCAGGTTTGGAAAGGTTCTGGGGATTAATCAAGGCAGACTTCTATTCTGTAGAAGCAGAAATTGGGGTCTATGGGGAAGGCCTTACTTGTGATCTCCCTGCTAGTTAGTCACAAAGATAGTCTCAGTCTTCTTCCCTACCTGACACAGTCACTGGTACAAAGCAGGAATTCATGAACGTTTGTTAAATGACTGATGGACACTTATAATAGAAGGTCATGGCCAAATTTCATTGGAAAGCCCACATCCTAGGGTCTAGTCTTTGGCTATCCAGCTGAGAGTCAACATCTGAGCATGAAAGATTTAGACTCATAGAGCAGAACCAACACACACACACACACACACACACACACACACACACACACACACACAAAGAAAAGAAAAAGCCGTGTGAAGAGGCAGGAGGATTGCAAGTTCAAGGCCAACCTTAGAAAATTAGTGAGGCCCTAAATAATTTAGTGAAACCCTGTCTCAAAATAAAATACAAAAAGGGCTGGGGATGTGGCTCAGTGGTAAAATTTCCCTGGATATAATACCCAATACAGAAAAACAAAAAAGAAAGAAAGAAAGAAAAAGAAAAAGAAACTAAAACTTGTTTAACCTAAAGTTCTTGAAATAGACCTAATCTTCATAGATGTACCCAGTACTCTGCTGATCTCAGTCCTGGACCAGCTAAAAAAAATATGGGTTTTATTTATTTATTTTTTCTTTGGTTTATTTTAGGCTGTTTGCTGTAGTATTTTCCTTTGTGTTTGATGATATTGTGTGGATGGGTAAACCGGCTTTTATTTCTATTAGAGCGTAATGTTCATTATTTGTTTCAAAAGAAGCAGAGCTGGTATGGGAAGTTCAGAGAGGGTCATGAAGGAAAAGAGGGCTATCTGTCTTACTGCCAAACTATGCAGTATGAAGAAAACCAGCATGGAAGAAGACATCTGGCTACTCATGTTATTTTGGATGTAGTACAGGCTAAGGGCAAGGATCTGCTCTCTAATTAGTGAAGTGATCTTGACTTCACTCTGGTCTTAGTTTCTTCAAGGGTTAACACCAATTTTGATTAAGAGGTTCATAGGAGGTACAGATATAAAAAGATTTTTTTGAAAAATGCAACATTCAATACAAACTTGTAGTGGTGATGGTTGAAACTGAATTCAGAATGGGGGAATAATTTCTTAAAAAGGCAGTTGGTGTGATGTCATTCAACTGACATGATGACAGAAGAGAGTGAGCAGAGGATGCTGTCTTGGTTCATTTTGTGCTGATGTAACAGAATTCCACAGACTGAGTAATTTATAAACAAAGGAAGCCTATGTGTCTCATGTTTCTGGAGGCTGGGAAGTCAAGGGCTTGGTAGTGGCATCTGCAAGGGTCATCCCATGGTAGAAGGCAGAAGGGCAAGCAAACATATGAGATAGGGAGAGGAAAATCAGGTTTCAGCTCATCCTTTTTTTCAAGAGCCCACTCCTGCAGAAACTAACTCACTTCCCTATCACAGTACCAATCCATTCATGGGGTTAGAGCCTTCAGAACCTAATCACTTCTTTAAAAAGACACTACCTCTTGATATGATCACAATTTGCAATTAAATATTAGCATGATTTTTGGAGGGGACAGAGGATACTACACTTACAAAGAGGGAAGTATCATAGACAGTGGTGAAAAATCTTTGGTCATGATTTCTTTTTGTCCACTCATCTACCTCCTAGCCACCACGAAACACTAAACAGTAATGGACTTTGGTCAAAAGATATCCTTCCCATTATCTGCATCTTAACACTATCAGCCTATTGCTAACTAGAGAACCCTGTCAAGGAGCTGTGTTTGAATAGAAGAATAACAGTTAGATTCAAGAGCTTGAATATAGGCCTGAGTTCTTGCCCATATTGTTTGTGTGACCTGGAAGTTTTTTGTTTCTATTTATCTTTCTCATCTTGAGTTTCCTCATCCATAGCAAAGGAAGTATAATCTGTTTAACTACCCCGAGGCAGTATCCAAACGAATAATATTTGCAGAAACACAAAGTATAAAGTGCATTAGAAATGCTCATTCATTGTTATTTATTTTTTTAAAATTCTTTTGTACTTGTAAATGGACAGAATGCCTTTATTTTATTTGTTTATTTTTATGTGATGCCAAGGATCGAACCCAGTGCCTCGCATGTGTTAGGCAAGGGTTCTGCCACTGAGCTACAGCCCCAGCTCTCATTGTTATTTCTTTCTTTCTTTTTTTTTAAAGAGAGAGGGAGAGAATTTTTAATATTTATTTTTTTAGTTCTCGGCGGACACAACATCTTTGTTGGTATGTGGTGCGGAGGATCGAACCCGGGCCGCACGCATGCCAGGCGAGCGTGCTACCGCTTGAGCCACATCCCCAGCCCTCATTGTTATTTCTTAAGCTATTTTTGCCTGGGTTTCTTAATTTGTAAGTAGGACAGTAACATCTGCCTCACCAGGCTACCATGACTCCATATAGAACCTCGTGTATGTAACTGTGTCTCACATTGCAGCTTACCCTAGATTAGGCTCCTGGTTCTCTGCCACCAATGGCATCCTTCTTGTCCTATTGAGAAATTTCACCTTCAGCGAGCTTGCACTTGACTTTGTGAGCTAAGTCATTCCCATGACTGACGTGGTCACCTAGGTCTTTTCTTAGGCTCTGCCACTTGAGGAAGCTGGGGCCCTCATTTGACAAGAAGTCCTTGGTGCTCTCCCCAAAGGGAACTTAGATGTTCACTCTGCCACCATAGTGAGAGGGAGGCCCAGGAAGAGGTGGAAAAGCAGAGAGGGTGGTGACACTGAATAACATATAACATATGGGATGAAAAAGGCAATATCACAACAGATGCTACAGAAATACAGAAGACAATTAGAAATTATTTTGAAAACCTATATTCCAATAAAATAGAAGATAGTGAAGACATTGATAAATTTCTTAAGTCATATGATTTGCCCAGACTGAGTCAGGAGGATACACACAATTTGAACAGACCAATATCAATGGATTAAATAGAAGAAGACTGTGCCACTAAAAGCCCCAGGACTCTGGGCAAGAGGAGGGGCCTTGGGCAAGGAGCCGGCCGCCTCCTGTCTCCCCTCACAAACGGACAGCCCTTCCATTCATGTCCACAGGCGACTGTTCTCTGCCTCTTGAGTGGCTCTGAGGCTGGAAAACATCTGCCCTGGTTTGGTCTGGGTGTGATTTATAAGGACTCCCTGCTGTCACCTCTCTCCCTTCTCCTCTTCACCTCCGGGGCTTGAAGGTTTCTTTTTCTTTTTCCTTTTTTTTCTTTAAACAGGCTTGTGTTTCTTGAGAGTGGGTCACCTTGATTTATTATGCCCTGGACTCATTAACAAAGACTCTGGGACAGGTCATTTATTTTCCGAGTGGTGATTTCCTGTCCCACCCCAGCCCTGCTCAGCAGGGGCCTAGTAGGGTGCAGATTCTATTAGCTGCACTGTCACCTGGGAGGGGGCAGGAAGCCAGGGGGACTCAGAGGGCCGAAAACATCCCTTCAGCACGTCTCTCCTCCCTCCAAGGATTTCCTTCAAAGTCCCTTTTGGTTCTTTCTTTTCTCCTACTACAGAAAATGGGACAAAGTTTAAACAACAGAGTTGCCTAGCTGCCTTCTTAAAGGAGCAAGCACTGGCCTTCCTTCTCTATTTATTTGAATTATCTAACATTTAAAGGCAAACCCCAGCAAGATAAAAAGCAAAGTAGAGCAGGTCATTGCAGACACATGGGCTGAGCGTGAATTAGATAAGTGAAATGGTCAAAATGTCTGTCTGGCCCTTATTAAAACATTATGTTCATGTTCGGCATTCAAACCTGAGGTGTTCCTTTTTTTATAGAGAGTAGAAGACAAAAATGAAACTGCTCAAGATTTTTAGAGAGGATCTCAGGGGGAAGATGAAAGAAATTGACATTATTTAGCCTCAAGTTAAGTTTAGGCTGGAGAAAGATTTATTAACTGTTTTCAGGTTTCTGGAAGGTACTTATACATAGGAATGATGGTGACCAGCTGTTTTTGGACTGCACTGAAGATAGAATAAAAGTAAATGAAGTTAAATGAAGTTGTTTGCGAAATGGAAATGATGGAGTAAGTAAGTAGTCATAAAAGTGAGTAGCCACAGCTAAGGTCTATTGAGAAAGCTGTGATAAATATATACAAGGTTGTAAAGTTGTTAGCCCCATTTTATAGACTAATGAATGGAGGTTCAGAGAAGTTAAGAAACTTGCCCAATGTCACAGTTCTAGGAAATGACCAAATGCTCACTTATTCCATAGCATGCAAAAATGCTGGCTTTGGGGCAAAGACATGCACAATTAATACAGAAAGAAAAATCATCTCACGAAGTGCGGTTAACCTGGATGGTTTTATGTGCAGAGTTCAGGGGATTTGATTCTGTGGACTTTGGGTTTTGGGATTCTATGCTATACCTGTCTCTGTGCTGCAAGAACCATACTCCAGGAGACCAGCCGAGCACCACCATCTCCCTGAACACTTGAAGGGCTTTTGGCTCTGTTTTGGCTGGTCATCTCTGTTGCTTGTGGTGGGCTGCACTCCCAAACATAGGCTCTGGTCTCAGGAAGGCCATGGGGTTGATGCTCGTGGATAGCTGAGGCTCAGGAAGCTCCTCTTTGCTACTCACAGTGCATATTCTCTCTCAGGTCTGTCCCTCCATGGGAAGGCCAGTCCAGGAGTTTCTGTTTTTCCATCCTGAGGACCAGAATTAACCCAGAGTCACCAAAGTGGCTGGACTTTTTTTGTGTGTGTGTGTGATACTAGGGATTAAACCTAGAGATGCTCTACTGGTGTATTACATTCCCATCTTTTCATCCTTTTCTCTTTCTTCCTTCCTTTCTCTCTCTCTCTCTCTCTCTCTCTCTCTCTCTCTCTCTCTTCTCTCTCTCTCTCTCTCTTTCTCTCTCTCTCTCTCTCTCTCTCATTTTTAGACAGGGTCTTGCTAAGTTGCTGAGACTGGCCTCTTGCCTGAGCCTCTAGAGTCTTTGGGATTACAGGCATGTGTCACCGTCCCCAGCAGTGCCTAAACATTTTTTGAGGATCATGCAGGGGTGGGAGGAGCACATCCTAGCTGGATCGTTGTCTATGCACTTGAGTCAATTTGGGAATGGCCATGATGGAGGAGCCAGGCTGTAGGACACCAGGGCTGATTTATGGAATGGGAAAGATGACTAACGTTGACTGCATACTTACTCTGTTCAAAGGTCAGCAAACTATCTTAGCTCATTCAGTCTTCCCAACAATCCTACCAAATAAGTACTATTATTACCCTTATTTATTTTTATAGAAGAGGAGAAGAAGTACAGTAAGGTCAATAACTTGTTCAACCCAGCAGCTAGGGAATGCAGAAGGCAGAGCTCCAGACAGTGTGACCATAGCGGCTGCATCCTTAACCCCAGGTTTAGCATGAGGTGCTTGCTGCCACCCCCACCAGAGGAACTCTAGTTCTGGGGTCGCTGGCTCAGCAATGACATAGCTTCTTGCTGCCTGGTTTATAAGAAGTACTAACAATTGTAAATATTGCTCTGATTCCCTGCCTCTTTATCTTAAAATAGGCTAGAGGAGAGAAGAACAAGGAGTCAACATTTGTATGCTCCTTAACTTAGATCTTGGGTACTCAGGCCTTAATTCTCTGGCTGCTCAGTTAATTGCTGGGAAGGTGTCTTGAGCTGGTGGAGGATGAGGGTGGGTTTTTTCCTGTGGTCAATCTCATAGAGAGGGGCAGGAGGAGAGACCCAACCTGTTTCCTGCAGACCTTGAACTAAGTGTTTTCCCATTCCTTACCTGACTTTCATCCTCCAACAGTGGGTTACGATAGGTGTGGTTATGTAACTTGCCCGAGGTCAAGTTGACTGTGTACACATTCTACTATCTGAACTCCACAATATCACCCCCGGTTCCGTGCCCAAGACACTACTCACCGTCTAGTACTAAGCACAGGACAGCCTTGATGGAAGGCCCACCAGGCTTAGCCAGGAGTATCACTGAGAGCACAGACTGGGGTGACCTGGGCAGCAGCCTCCAACTCAGCCTGACCTCAGCCCTGTTGCTGCCCTGGGACGACCTCAGGCTTCTCTGTGTGGAGCAGCAAGTTGGACAAATAAGAAGCCACCATTCCTGGGTCCTGTTCTGCTGGAGGCCTGGGCCATGGCAGGATGCTTAATGCAAAGCTTGGCAGGCCTTCTCTTCTTCATTTAGGCCTCCACCCAGGAGGGGATCCAGAGGCGGGAACATGAGAAAGGGAAAGGAAAAATAATAAGAGATAAGTGAGAAAAGAGAATATTTATAGGGCTTGTAACATCTAATGGAAACCAGCTGCCTGGTTGGGGGGTGGAGAGCTTTCTTTAGTTTCGCCTGTGGGGGATTTCTAGGTCTCCCCTTTCCATACCTGTAGGGGGGTGGTGGAAGGGGAGAGAGGCCCAGCGTGGAGACTTGGGGAGGGCTGTGCTCCCCGCACACTGGGCATTAGAGAACTGCTCTCCCCTCCGGGCCTCACTCCACCCCCACCTCCTGCCTTCATTTTAAGCTGGAGCTGATTCAAACCTGCTGCTTTTGGAAAGAGGCCATCAGTACAGGCTCCAACAGAAAGATGATCCGCGAGGGGATAGGAGTGTGAGAGAGTGGGGCAATCAGAAAGAATGAGAAAATGAGACAGGGGAATGGAAAAGGTGAATAAACAGGGGATGAGGAGGGAGGGAGAGAGATTGGAAGATTAAAATGTTGGCTGAGTGGGGAGCTTGCAAAGGGAGTGATTGAAAGCCTGGAATTGGAGCAAATTCAGGGCTGATCCTTCTGGGCCCTTTCTGTCTCCCACAGATCTTTCGGCCTTAAAGATGTGTCTGCATGAAATTTTCCAGGGCTTTTTCCCATAAATCTGTAATTTCCTTTTTTCTCAAGGTCTCCGGACCAAAAGCCTCATCCAAGAATTGTATAAAGAACACTGAAACTGGGAGGAGCTTTGTAAATGGGAAAAGCGTGATATTTTAGGGCTGGAATCTGGGGCAGACATTTAGAAAGACAGCTGCCAAAAGCAAAGCACGTTACAGAGGCCGATTTTTCCTGGGGCAGAAGCTCTGGGTGTTGGACTTCAGCTCTCTTAGGTCCTCAGGTGAGCTGAAGACGGCATGTCTACCACCCATGAATCAAGCCTGTGTGTATTCAATGATGTTTGTTACAGAAGTTTAAAAAAAGGGGGGGGGGCGGTCATTTAAATAGTGAGAATGATTTTTCCATCCTTCAGCTCGAAGAGCAGTGGTATTAGGTGAGCTGAGCTATTTGAATCTACCCTTCTTTTGTCCCTTTTGGCCTTGGCTCCAAGATATGAGTGGATTTGCATTTAAAGAAGTAATAACTTGCTTCTAAACATGTTCCTTTAAGTAAAAGTCCACTGTTTTATCTCCTACCCAATTGAAAGAAAATACCCCACAAACTATATTGCTTTCAGTGAAACAGGGTGTAGGGAAAATATTTTTCTCCAGCTTTTATAGATTCTTAGTTGCAATAGACCGCTATAATAAAAGACAAATTAATCAGAGAAAAAAACAAATGGAAATTTATTAACATGAATACTTCATGTATACATAGAGCCATATTAGTCTCTCTGAAAGAGGTGACTTTGAATGTCAGCTTGCATAGATCATCTTCAACAAGGAACAGTATCTTTAAAGAAGTGACATAATGAAGAAAAAGGAGTTTAAGCCAAATAGAATAGTCCTTTGTCTGTGGTTCCTCTTCCTATGGTTTCAATTGCCTTCACACAACTGCGATCTGAAAATATTAAACATAAAATTCCAGAAATAAACAAGTCACAAATTTCAAAGGCATGCTATATCCCCTATTCTGTCCTGCCCAAGGCATGCATGAATCGTCCTTTTGTCCAGAGTATCCACGCCGTATATGCCACTAGCCCATTAGTTACTTAGTAGCCCTCTTTTAGATATCTGTACTGAAGGAATCCTTAGATGGTAGCCTAACACAATGCCTACATCATTTTCCTCACTCTTCTCAGGCATAGGCATTAGATCATCTCATATTATCATAACAAGGGTGAGAACTGTGAGAGAAAGACCACATTCACATTGACTTTGATTATAATGCAGTGCTATAATTGTTCTATTTTATTATTAATGTTATTAATCTCTTACTGTGCCTACTTTATAAAGCAGTGTTTATTATAGGTGTATATGGATAAGAAAAAAGTGTAGGGTTTGATACTATCTGAGGTTTCAGCATCCACTGGGGTCTGGGAGGATGTTTCTCTCTTGGGTAAGTGTGAATTACTATAATTGGTAGAGAAAGAGGCGTTAGTAAAGCTTTTTAATGTGATTCCTTTTGTACTGTCTCTGGGCTCATTAACATCCAAAGTTATCTTCACTCATCACTTTTTTTTCTCCTCCCTGGTAGAAGGAGATGGGGCAGGATATCTTTGTTTATGAATCCATGCTCTGCTTAGACCCCCTTTCTTTTTTACCTTAAGTGTTACCTATGGACTTGTTGTCAGTTGGGGTTAGTGAGAATGGGAGAATGTCGAGTATTTGGACTTATGGCTGGATTCATTGATGACTTTCTTCTAACTATCTAGCAAAGTCACTGGTATGTAATAAAACTGAGAAGAGTCCACAGACCCTTGAACTCATAAAAGCTCCAAGAAGGGAACAGTATGTGCAGTGAGACAGAAACTGTCTTCTGCGTCCTTCCTTCTTGTAGGGACACACTTCTATCCCTGCCTTGCTGTCTTCTGGTGGCACTCTATATAGGAGAGCAGGTCCTGGGCACCATCAGAATCCGACACACCAAGAGAAGACTCCAGTCTCCTTTGTATCCTAGTGGGACCCTCTTTATCTTCTTTGACAAGTTGACTCTCTTTATTAATTTAGCAACAAGTCTTCTGTGCCTGCAAGATTAGAAAGAAAGTCAGTTCAAAGCCCAGGCTAACAAAAATAGCAACTTTCCCTCAGCAGAGAATGATTATTACCACTTTAAGGACTGCAGGGGAAAACATACACACACACACACACACACACACCAAAAACAAAAACAAAATCAAACAAACTTCCAAACAAAAGGTGAAGATGTTTTCCCCTTTGGAAGAAATTTTGATTAAACTGTCAGATTTTTTTAAATATATAATTGTTCCCCTTAAACTGGCAGATTATAGCTCTGGGCAGCTTCATCTTGCCCAAGGAAGCACCAGTCTTTCGTAAATGAAGTCTCTTCTTGATCACTGCAAACACTCCTCGTTGTGAGAACTTCTGATCTTATTAACCCAAGGGAAGGGATTAATTTAAGGGAAGGAATTCGAGAAAACTGAAATCTTCCCATTTTGACTTCCAAGTCAAAGGGCCCCAAGGTCTTTATACTAAGACCTGCCAGGAAAGCACTTTTTAACCTTTCAAAGTTGTGCTAGAGAAAGAATTTGCATTCGGTGTGCTGAATCTTGCTGATTCGGTACTGATTCACGATTCATGATATTTCCAGGTCAAAAAAATTATATGGCCAGGTGCGGTTGCACACGCCTGTAATTCCAGTGGCTCAGGAGGCTGAGACAGGAGATTGTGAGTTCAAGCCAGCCTCAGAATGGCGAGGTGCTAAGCAACTCAGTGATACCCTGTCTCTAAATAAAATACAAAATAATAGGGCTGGTGATATGGCTCAGTGGTTGAATGCTATATGTAGGTCAACTACTAAATTTGTGCTAATCAGTGAGTATTAAAGGAAAAACACAGCATAACTCCTATTTTCTTTTTCTTTTTTTTAAAGAGAGAGAGAGAGAACTTTTTAATATTTATTTTTCAGTTTTCAGTGGACACAACATCTTTATTTTTTACGTGGTGCTGAGGATTGAACCCAGCACCCCGCACATGCCAGGTGAGCGCGCTACCGCTTGAGCCACATCCCCAGTCCCTTATTTTCTTTTTTAAAAATATTTTTTTAGTTGTTGATGTACCTTTATTATTTATTTATTCATATTGGTGCTGAGGATCGAACTCAGTGCCTCACATATGCCAGGAAAGTGCTCTGCCATTGAGCCACAACCCCAGCCCCCCAAACTCCTATTTTCAGTGGCAAGAATATTACATGAGTACCAGCCTTTGAATTCCTTCTTCTACCACATGAGTTGGTTTAAGTGGAAACATTAACTTATCTAAGTGGTCTGGCATGCCGCATTGTCAATGTAAGTAAAAGGTGTGACTACTCTAGGATTGGAAAATATGAGGGTCCAAAGTTCTATGCGAAACATTTGTAATCATGTTTTTTTATGCTCTACATTTAAGTCCTGCAGAAAGTTGAATTCTTTTAAGGCTGACAAGTGCTTCTATGAAGACATCGTGGGATATTTCACCAGTGCTCTGATCTGCATATGAAGTGACATTTTTAGAAACCCACTACCAGTTCCACTATATAAATGGCCCATCATAGAGATGGGGAAAACATGAGAAGTGCTGGATTTGGGAGCAAGAGATGAGTGCAATTTTGGTCCTGTGATTGAATGAGTTATACATTTATTAATTTATACATTTATTTAACCATACTTTTCTCTATTTGGTCTGAAAATTTCCTGAGAGCTTTCACCACATTCTTGGCAGGTAAACTTTCTCCACGCATTCACCACTGGACCCCCCTCAATCATGAGATGGTCACTCCTGTCTGGAGACACACAAACAATCAAGGATGGTGTTAGAATGGAGCCCCGAGCTGCCAGTACCTGTGGGGAGTGGTTGGTTCCCAAGTAAATGTATCCAGTCTAGTTCTTCACATTGCCTTCCAACAGACTCTTCTTATACTCCTCTCTCCCTCTGTAGACCTTTCAGTCTGAAAGGTCCTCAACTTCTGTTTGCACACCTGAGTCCTGCCCATCCTTTATGACTCAGGTTCATTTCCTTTTCCTCTGTGAAGGCTTCCTCCCTGCAGTTTACCACAGTTCTCTCCCTCCACTTGCAGCTTGGAGTACCTACCGCCATTCTTCTTCTTGGGTTTCCGTAATCTTCTGAACTCTTCATTAGGGTTCTGGGTATTTAAGAGTGGCCAGCTGGCAGTCTTTGCAGATTATTTCCAGGACTCCTCTGGCGGAGAAATGGTGGAGTCACAGTGGAATCAATCTTATTGGACAAGGGGGGCCTTAATTGGGGGGCGAGGGGACAACTGGATTCACATGAGAATGGACAGTTGATATATTCTTCCTTCAATGGGAAAATATTTAGTAGAGAGAGCTTTCTTCATTTCCTTCCCTCTTCTTTGTTCCGGAGAGAAGGATAAAGAGACCCAGACTTGAACCCCAGGAGACCAGACTGGCTTAGACTGTGAGGCCTGGGTTAAGCTGCAGTAAACTGTTTGTAGTTTATAAACAAGTCCTGACATCCCAATTTGGGTGTTGGCAAACAATGCCTTCCAGCCCAGAGAAAGTTCTCAGAGTCATACCAAGGCCTTAGGCTAAATTGCAAAGTAGGCAAAACTCTTCCCCACCCTTTTTCCTGCTCTTTTAGTTTCCCAGCACCTCAGGCACCCTAGGCCTCACACTACCATCTTTGGGCCTTTCTTCCCTGGTGCCTAACTGGGCTTGATCTTCAGAAGAAACTCACGTGGTAAAGTTAGCCTTTTTCCCTTCTACCCAGGACTGATCTCTTAAAACCAATAAGCTGTGGGTAATTGTATTCATTTTCTTTTCATCACTATAACAAAATAACCCAAACCTGGGTATTTTACAAAGAGAAGAAATTTATCTGACTCCTATTTTAAGAGGCTTAAAGTCCAAGATTGGGCAACTTCATTAATTAAGCCTATCTAGGGCCTGATGGCAGGAGTGAGAGTCATCACACTGTAAGAAAGGAAGCCTCCCCAAGTCTTGGGGCCAGTCTTGCTCTTTTATGATGACTCTCTCTCTCACTCTGTCTTGCAAATGAATCAGGGTCTCATGAAAACTACATTAATCTTTTTCTAGGGCAGGGCCCCCATGACCTAATTGCATTGTCCAAGGATCACCTCTTAAAGGTCTATTACCTATCAATATCACAACACTAGAGATCAGTTTTCAGCATATGAACCTTGGCAGGAGAAATACATCCAAACCACTGCAGTCATCAAGTAACTTAATCTTTCCTGTAGGTATTTTGGGTTGAAATTTCCACTAAACTTGCCTACATTGATAAGAAGAATATTGGAAGGCTGTCTTTGTCTGTCTCAAACAGCTGCCGTCCCCTTTCCCAATTCTAGACTTTGTATAAAATACCCAGATCATGGATTCTTGGACTTAGTACTTGGTCCTTCTTCACACACCTTCTGTACACCTGTGTCTTGCAACAAGCCAGTCATTGTTGTGGGGAAGACAAAGAGTTGGCACAGAGACAATTGGACTGTGATCCCAGAACAGTGAATCTCCTGGTCATCATCTTAGTGAAAGTTTCTTGGGGACTGTTGGGAACCTCCAGAAAGGAGCGCCACTAATTGTACACCCGGATAATCACCTAGGGAGATCTCAACTGGCAGAAGCTGGCCTTGGAGGAGGGTCTTCCTCTGGGGGGAAGTTTAGTTCTTTCCAAGGCAGCCTGGTCAGTTGTCTGCACTTGTTGGAAAGCTCTTTCTACATAAAGCAGAATCCGAGTTCCAGTTTTACCTCTCAAGGGATGCAGAAAGGGGTGCAGAATACATCTCCTCTTCCCCATGACAACTCTTCAAATTGTTGAAAGGAGGTTGTGGGTCTCATTACCCGCCTCCCTCCAGCCCTACTCCTCTACACATGCAAGCCTGTTTCTCATCTGACCTGATTTCAAGACCTTGCCAACCCCGATTCCCTTCTCTGTACATTTGACTTTGTTCCTGTCTCTTAAAGTTTGATCCTTAGAATTGTCCATGTTCCATTTCTATAAATGGACTGGAGTTGGGACTCTTACTTTTCTTAGTTTGAGTTACCAAATCCATTACCTCCCTTGATTTGATTTTTTATTGAGTATTTAATATGGGCCATGAATTAACATGGATTCCTTAAGGAATTCTTTTTCTTCTGTTGAGATTCTTTTTCATCATGCTGATGCTGTTAGCAAAGCGCAGGACTTTGCTCTAAGTGTCTTCATCACACAGTTTGCCCATCCTAGTTTATATAAATAGAACTCACATTCAACTTTGTTTTTTTCCCTCCCTTTTGCTATTAGATAATATCCTCTCTTTTTCAATGTCCTGCTGCTTGGATCTGCCTGCTCATTTACCTTTAAGGCCTGGCCTTGACCCTGAAGCACACCTTCAACTCTTATATAACAGTGGTCATCCAACAACATAGTTAAGAAATCATAGAAATTATATATAAATTAGAGTCATGAAAAGTAGTGGTAAAAAGTAGAAATGGGGTTATGCCATCCTAGTAGTCTGCAAGTAACCTATGGAAGTCCTTCCTCTCACATGTAGCTGGGCCACAATTCCCAATTTTCCTTGGAACCATATAACTAGATTCTTTCCAAAATTGTGAGTGAAAGTATCATATATCCTTAACAAGTCTGCCAGGCTGAAAGGTGCAGAAGACTGAGGCAGAAAATGGTTCATTTAGTTTTAGGAAGGACTTTGTTTTTAACCCTTCAGCCTGGCCAAGAATATATGCCTAATACCTACATGCTTTACAGGAAATTTCTAAATATGAAGAAAATAGGCATCTGTGATAGTTTGAATATGAAGTATCTCCCAAGACTCATGTGTTGAAGGCTTGATCCCCAAAGCAGCAGCCAAAATAAATCTTCCCTTCTCTAAGTTGATTTCCCCAAGTATTTTGTCACAGCAATTAAAATACAGTGCCTTTTCTAGCCATGTGTTTAAAATTAACCAATCAGTGAGAAGGCACTTGTGAAGTTCCCATTATCTGCTTGGTTCTATGCTTGGTACTCTTCTAAATAAAAACCTAATTCATAAGGAATTTCCAATACAACTAGTCAAACATGTCAGGTACATGCAATGACTAAATAACAGGAGAAGAATGAGTGCCAAACAGATGACGTCAACTCTCCAGGTTAAAGAAACTCAAAAGAAAATTGATCATTGACAGTCAAAATAGTTAAGAAAGACAAAGAATCCGGCCAGGTGGAAAAGACCAGAGTGAGTAGTTAAGAGTGCCAGGACACAGAGAGAGTAATAGGGGCAAATGATAATAAAGGCAGATGTTCAGCCTGACCATGGATGATTTTGAAAAATCAGGTCTAGGTATTTAAACCTGTAAGAAATATTTTTTTCTTTAATTATTACAGTGATGTTGGAAACATTAAATAACCTACTTGAAAGAATTTAGCCCTTAACTTGATAGATGCTTAGTAACCATTTACCTTAACTTGATAGATGCTTAGTAACCATTTATTTTCCCAAAAGAGGAAGTAATGATTTGGCAGGGAGGTGCAGAAAATACCGCATCCATTCACCTTCAAGCATTCACAGAGTACCTTCTCTGCAGAGGATGCAAAAATAATAAAGTCAGGTTTTTCCTTAGTGTTAGATCTATCCATGTTCTAGTAGCATGGAAAATTCCCTTGCCCATGCATTGTCTCCATGTGGCCCCCCTGTCAAGGTAATGCTATCACACTTTGAGATATGACTTAGAAGTCACCTCCACTGTTTGTATATAGAACAGGGCTTCAGCTGGTTTCCTCACTCATTAAGGCAGATTCAGCTCACTCAACTTTAAAAAAAACAAAACAAAAAATGTAACATTTTACAGTCTGGGAGAAACATCTGAGATAAATCACATAAAAGTGTTTCAAATACTGAGGAGGTCTGTACAAATGCAATGAATAATCATGCTGATGACCACCAAAGTTGATTGGTCCTTCGTTCCTTGAAGCATGGCCTCTCAAGGGCTGGGTTCTCATGATGATATATGTGCAAAAAGGCCCTGACTTTTGGACCCTTCTCTTATTGACCAAGTTTGGCAGCCACAAGTGGCTATTTTCAAGCACATTTATCTGGTTTAGTTGTTGGCTAGTTTGTCTTCAGGCAGTGTGGTCTGCACACAGGGCTGGGAATCAAGCTCTCCAAAGCTAATCTCTGCTCAGCTTTAGCTTGCTGTGTGGCCTTGGATGACCTGCTTAACTTCTCTGTGTCAGTGGAGTCTTAACTGTCACCTCAGAGTCATGCTGATTTGTCTAAGAGATTTTTTTGTGAGGACAAAGTGATTATTACCTCTAAGCCGATTTTAAAATACTGACATAAGGACTTCTGATTTCCAGCCTGATGCATAAGACGCTTTGAAGTCATCACTCTAATCCTAAGAACAAGTTAAAAAAAAAATTCAAGCACAGAAAGTAAAATAGTAGTTACCAGGGATGGGGAGGGGGGACACATGGAAATAAGTCAGGTACAAATTTGCAGTTACATAAGATTAACAAATAAATCTAGAGGTCTAATGTATAGCATGATGAGTAGTAAATAATATTGTATACTGAAAATTTGCTAAGAAAGTAGATTTTAGGCACTTAGCTTTTGCATATGTATACACAGACACACACAAGATGATAGATAATTTGTTCAACTATAATAATACGATCACTTCACTGTGTATTTCTCAAAACATCATGTTATATGCCCTAAATATGTGTATATGTATATACCTACATATAATATATATAATGTATGTAATATGTATATAATATATATTATATATGCATATATACAAATATGTAAGTACAAGTGTGTGTGCATGTACATGCATGTGTGTGTGTATGTGTATCCTCTATTCATACCCTGAGTGAACTGGAAAATCAGCAACTCTTTTCTAGTCTGTCAGAGAAGTGAGATGACGAGGCAACCACTGCTCCCAAAATTGGAGAGACCAGACAGGTGGATATAGTGAATCACCACTTAGCAGAGCAGAAAACCACCTATGTGGGAACCAGTGCTGGGGTAAGGAAATCTGACCTATAATTGCCAAATTGCTGGAGGCTTTGCATGGACAAGTCTGAGAGTTGAAAATTCTAGGGGGATCCCTGTCATATGGGACTAGTGCTTATACTTTTGTCTTAGGTGAATTTTACCTTTAGGAATTCTACAAGGCTCCCACAGCAAAGATTGGAGAAAAATCCCCTTGTGCTTTTGGCAGGGGAATGGAAAAAGTAATAATTTTGCAATATGTCAGAGCATTCTCTTCTTCTTAATAAGGCCTGCCCTCAGAAGAAACTTTTTCTGCCAAAGTCTAACCTGCCAAAGTTTTATCAGAGCCTAAACAACCTAGTGGAAGGGAAAAACACCTAACTCTACACTACTTTGGTTATCCTGTCCCACCTAAGGAGAAAAAACTGAGAATTGCTGATGAAGTTCACAGTTGCACAGGCTCACCAAAAGAATGAAACCTAATCATAGGGCTATATAATGCTTCTCCTGGCCCTACAGCTTATGACCACATACAAAAAAACATTTTTTTAAAATGCAGCTTCCTTTACTCAGTATGCACTGTCTATCTTTCAACAAAAATTACAAGGCATACTAAAAGGCAAGAAACACAGTTTGAATAGATAGAACAAGCATTAGAATAAAATCCAGATGGGGCAAGGATATTGGAATTAGTAGACTGTAAATTAAATTCAACTCTAATTATATGCTAAGGGTTCTAGTGGGAAAACACTGGAACAAAGGCAAGAACGGTTGGGCAATATAAGTAGAAGTGGAAATTCTAAGAAGGAATAAAAATAAAATGTTGGAGACCAAAAGGTCTGTAGCAAAAACAAAGAATGTCTGATGGGCTCATTAGTGGATTGGATATAGCTGAGGGAAGAATCTCTGAGCTTGTGGATTCTCAATAGAAGCTCTGAAAAAGGAAAAGCAGAGAGAGAGAGGGAAAAAAAAGACTAAAAATGAAAAACCTGCAAAAAGTCAGATTATTCCAGAAACGTGGGACAACTGCAAAGGATATAAATGTACAAAAAAGGGGATATCATAAGAAGAGAGACAAAATATTTGAAGAAAAAAGACTGAGACCTTCCTCCAAATTAATGTCAATCATAGACCCAGGAAGCTCAAAGAATGCCAAAGAGAATGAATGTCAAAATAATTCCCCCAATGACTTTAGTTAAGTTAAAACTAAAAATAAATAAAACCCTACCAAACCTAGGCATATCAAGTTCAAATTGAAACAAAATAAACAAAACAAATACAAGGATTAAGAAAAAAATCTTGAAAGAAATTCTATAGAGGAGTAAAATGTAAGAATTATATTTGATTTCTCAAAAACCATGCAAACTAGAATTCTGTACCCTGTGAAATTGTCCTTCCTAAGTGAAAAAGAAATAGTTTCTCAGACAAACAAAAATTGAGGAAAGTTGTTGCCAGTATTCCTAACTTGAAAGAAATTTTTAAAAAATTCTGCAGGGAGAAGGAAAAGGAGTCAGGAACTCAGACCTATGTAAAGAAAGGAAGAACAGTATAGAATGAATAAATGAAGGTAAAATGAAAACAGATGACAAGTGGTTCAAAATAATAATAGTAAAATGGTGTGAATGTGTGTGATTTGAAGTATAAATCCAACAAATATGTACAGATTCATATGAGGAAAACTACAAAATTCTAAATGAAAAGATTCCCTTTTCATAGACAAGAAGACTCAAAATTGTCTAGATGTCAGTTATTCCCTACTTGATCTGTAGATTTACTGCAATCCCAATCAAATTCTAGCAAGCCATTTTGTAAATACTGACAAACTGATTCTAAAGTGTATATGATGAGGTAAAAGACCCAGAAGAGTCAACTCGATACAGAAGGAGAGCAACGCTGGAAGAATGACAATATTCAACTTCAAGATTTACTATAAAGCTATAGCAATGAAGATGTGATATTGGCCAAGGAATCAACAAATAAATCAATGGAACAGAATACAGAGCATCTGTTGCTCTTTGACAAAGGGGCAGATAATGCAGTGAAGCAAAGTAATGGTTTCAACAAATGGAGTTATAACAATTAAACAGTCACATGCAAAAAAAAAATTAATCTAGATGATTAGAAAAATTAACTCAAAATGGATAATTGACCTAAACCAAAAAATGCAAAACTATAAAATTCTTAGGAGATAATGTCTAGATGAACTTGGACATGGCAATGACATTTTAGATAAAACAGCAAAGGTAAATCTATGAAAGAGATATTTATAAATTCTTAATTAAAATTAATTAATTATATTAAACTTCTGCTGTTAAAGATAATGTCAGGAGAATGAGAAGACATGCCAAAGACTAGGAGAAAATATTTACAAAAGATACTCTGGATACATGACTACTGTCTGAAATGAACATTCAACAATAAGAAAATGAACAATCCAATTTTAAAAGTGGGCCTTAAGATCTGAACAGGTTTCCAAAGAAGGAAATACAGATAAAAAGCATATGGAAAACATTCAACACCTATTAGAATGGCCCAAATCCAACAGATGAATGGAGGCAAGGATGTACAACAGCAGGAATTCTCATTCATTGCTGGTGGGAATAGAAAATTATATAGCAACTTTAGAAGATAATTTGGCAGTTTTTTACAAAATCAAAAATTGTTTTACTGTCTGATCCAATAATCATTCTCTCTGATATTTACTCAAATGAATGAAAAACTTATGTCTACACAAAAGACTGCATATGGATATGTATGGTAGCTTTACTTATAATTTCCATAACTTGAAAGCATCCACTATAACCTTCAATAGGTGAATGGATAAATAAACTGGTATATTCTAGATAATGAAATATTATATAGCTTTAAAAAGAAATGAACTAGCAAGACACAGAGGAACCGCTGAGCTTGGTTATGCACATCTATAATCGCAGTGGCTCTGGAGTTTGGAGTGGGAGGATCATGAGTTCAAAGCCAGCCTCAGCAGTGAGGCCCTAAGCAACTCATCAAGATCCTGTCTCTAAATAAAATATTTAAAAAGGGCTGGGCATGAGATGCTCAGTGGTTAAGGCTCTTGAGTTCAATCCCCGGTACCAAAAAAAAAAAAAAAAAAAAAAGACACAGAGGAACCTTAAATGCATATTATTAAGTGCAAAGACAACCTGACAAAGGCATATATTGTATATAATTCCAACTATATGACATTCTGGAAAAGGCAAAATTGTGGAGTCAGCAAAAGCTCAGTTGTTTCAGGGATTGAGGAAAAGGGAGGGATGTGAATAGGTAGAGCACAAAGGATGCTTGGGGCAGTGAAAATACTGTATACTACAAAGGGGGATACATACCATTACATACTTGTCCAAACCCATAAAATATACAACAGAAAGAGTGAATCCTAATGTAAACTATGGACTATGGTATAATGGTGGGTCAGTGCAGGCTCACCCTTTTTAACAAACGTACCAATATGGTGGATGGCATTGGTCGTCAGGGCAGTTATATATATGTGGAGGTAAGGAGTAGAATAGACCCTTTATATTTTCTGCTCTTTTGCTGTGACCCTAAAACTGCTGTTAAAAAAATAGATTATTAAAAAATACTGACATAAGTAATTTCTTTATTTTTTCCTTTGATGTATATTTTTTCTTTCCAATTGTAAAGTTTATAACCAGTATGGTAAAATATTTTATTTTTTCCCTTGGAAGGCATAGTTTAGATAATATGGGTGTTTTGTATATTGGCACTGAGAAATTTTGAGCTCCTGTTTTCTCATTAACTTCCTTTCTTCTGATCATGGCTATTCCTATCAGAGTTTGGCAACTACCCTAATTCTAAACTCTCTCTCACTGGGTGTCTTATTTTTGGTTAGAAAGCAACGCTATTGTTTATATTCCAAATTATATAAATGGTATTCTTCTCCATTTCGGCTGGGCTATGAGGGGAGAGGAGAAGCATAAGGGAAGGGAGGGGTGAATGTGTAAGGCCACTTTAGATCCTTGGGCCAGTTCTCATAGGCCAGCATCCAGGGCACCTGTGTGGAGCAGCCGTGAGTCCTCTGAAGAGCCCACCGCTCTGCTGCACTTCCAGCTCCATGGCATTAATTGCAGTGACTATTGCTAAGCAAGGTTTAAAAAAAAAAAAAAAAAAAAAAAGCAAGAATCTGTTGGTTGACAGCATGAATAGTTAAACTACAACTCGGCACTTGAAAAGAGAATGATCTAGGATTTTGTCTAGTTAGAGCCCTTAGTCCCTTCATTTTCTTATTAGCGCCTTATAGCTAGGCAAGAGAGTTACCTTTACAGGAAGTAAAAGTTGCTTCATTTTTATAAATGACCAGGCAAAACCCAGCTTGGTATCTCTGGATCAGGTGACAGGGAGTCTATTTTTATTTTTATTTGGTTGGAGAGCCTGTTATCAATTTCAACTCTTTGATTCACATAAATCATGCAATCCTAAAACGAAAAGGAGGTGTTGTGCTCAGCTAATTGGCTTTCAACTAGCTTATTTGAGAGTTTTAGAGGATGTTAGGAGAGGTGTAGGCAGTTCTAGTTTTTCTTAGTGCTGTAGAGATTTAGAACATATTGGGGTAATTTATAGGCCCTTTCAGCAGTTGCCATACCTTGGTCATAATTCCTCAGCAACTTACTATGGATTTATATTTATTCAAGATTAATAAAACATTAAAAATTAATATCTTAATATTAATTTAAGCCTCTGATAACATGAGAATCAATTGATATTTGCAGAAAAGTTGTATTAGTTTGCTAAGGCTGCCATAACAAAGTGTCACATATCCAGGGGCTTAAACAACAGAAATTGATTTTCTTATTATTCTGAGGCTAGAATTAAGAGACGGAGATGCTGTCAGGCCCATGCTCCCTTTGAAGATGCTAGGGAAGGATCTGTTCCACACCTCCCTATAAACTTCTGCTATTTCTTTGACTTATACTAGCATAACTTTTATTTTCGATAGCTTTATTCCTATGTCTAAACTTCTTCTTTTCCATAAGGCCTCACCTTCCAGTAGGACCTCTTAACAACTGCAACATTGCAATGACTCTATTTCCAAACAAATCACAGTCTAAGACAGTGAAGATTAGGACCTACTTCATCACATTAAGTTTCAGGGAACACAATTCAACAGATAAAGAGGTCAAAGATGGGGAAAAGATTCTCAAATTTTTGTCATAAAGCTAAAATCCAGTTACAGACTATGTAGAAGATTCTCACAAAGAGATCAGAACATCTGAGAATAAATGGATAGGCAGACACCAGCAAATGCAATAGCCACAATCTTACTATCATGAAAATAAAATCTTAAGGAAGTCAAGAATCATGTTTTATAATGTTTTCAAACTATTATTTTTTAAAAGTTGGAAGGTCAACTAGCACAGAATCAATAATCATGAAGCAAAACACATAAAGTGTTAAGAAAAGCAATAGTTTAGAAGCAGAATCTCTTAAATCAGCTTCCTCAGTCTGTGACAGACCACATAGAGGAAAACAGACAATAACTATGATATAAAAGACCTAAATAACATACTTAATGAGGGAGATCTCATGGGTATATATCAAACTCTGTACTAGGCACTATGCCATCTCTTCATGTGCAGCTGGCTATTCACAATTGATCATATTTTAAGCCAAAGGACAACATCAATAAATTTCAAAATGTACAATTAGTGCAGAATAGAATCTCTGTTCTTGATGCAATAGAGCTAGGTTTTAGTAATAAAGCAAGAAAGCAGTATAAACACAACACTCTAATACTTGAAAAACAAAGAGACATCAAATCTCTTTTAAAAGTGACTTTTAGGTCATAGAGGAAATCAAAATTATGGAATATACAATAAAATAATAAAAAAATTTAATCTAACATAAAATATATTTTAAGGCTAGATAGGTGCTATAAAACTATATAAAAGGAGAGCAAGGAAATGAAAACAAATAATTCAATGTGATGCCTTTCTCTGGTGGTGCAGAAAGAGCTCAAGAGGAAGCAGAGATAAAAAATAAGAAGGACCATTCAGGTAGATGGAGGTTATTGTCAAGATATGTTGAGTGATGGGCCCACATTTAAAAAAATTACAATGTTTAATAAAATCAAGGAACTAAATAAATACAATGGTGAGAACATGCCATGAATCAAGGATGATGATTAATTTGATTTTGTGCCCAAACTAAATTTAGAAGTAACTGCATGCCAGAATCTATGGGGTGCAGCTAAGCAGGGCTCAGGAAAATTTGTAGCTTCACATATGGAGAATAATAAGCAAAAAAGACTAAAAATAGACATAACATCCAATTCAAGGCATTTATAAAAGAATTGAATAATAATAACCATAAAGAAGAAAGTAGAAATTAAGATAAAAACAGAAATCATTACCTAAAATAAATAAAAGTAGGGCATATAAATGCAAGAGCTACTTCCTAAAGGAAAAAAAAAATATATTTAACTTAAAAAAATACCCACTAATACATAAAATAAGAAAATGAAAATTATACAGGGAGACAATAACTATAAATATAGAAGAAATCATGAGAAAAAGAGATTACCTTTTCAAACTTTTGTAGTTTGAATTTCTAGTTTATCATTTTCTAAAAATAAAAGTTAATATTTTATTCAGAAAACAATTTTTAAAACTATACATTAAATTATCTTATTTATTTATTTATTCTGCAGTACTGAAGACTGAACCCAGGGGTACTCTATCACTAAACTACATACCCAGCCCTTTTAAAATTTTGAGACAGGGACTGCTAAGTTGCAAGACTAGCCTCAAACTTGTGATCTTCCTGCCTCAGTTTCCCATGTTGCTGGGATTATAAGTGTACAACACTATGCCTGGCTCAAATTATTATTTTTTAAAAAGAAGAGTTTCAAAATAAATAGTACCCTCCAAGCAACCAAACAGTGCTAACAAAGCACAAGAACCAGCTGAATTTGCAGAGAATTCTACTATATCATTAAGAAGCATAACTTGCAGGCTGGGCTGAAGCTCAGTGGTCATGTGCTTGCCTTACATGTGTGAAGCACTGGGTTCGATCCTCAGCACCATAAAAATAAATAAAGATACTGTGTGTTCATCCACAACTAAATAAATATTTTCGCTAAAAAAGAAGCATAACTTGCAATGATTTTATTCTTTTTTTCCCATAAATAATAAAAAAAGAAGAAAATCTCTTAAGATAACACTGATAACAAAATCCAACACAGAAACATACAATAGGCCAATCTTGTTTATTAATATCAATACACAAATCCTAAAGAAAATATTAGCAAACAGAATTTAGAATCTAAAAGAGTAATATACTATTATCAAATATATCCATTAGGAATGCATATATGATTTAATATTGACATAAAATTCATTATGTCAATATACATAAGGAGAAAAAGTGTATGACTATTATTATAGATGCTAAAGAGCACTTGTTAATTTTTATCAAATTCCACAAAAACAAAACTAATTGAAAACAGAAGTATCTTTGTTATCTTAATAAGATTATATATTTACCAACCTAAATCCGGCATTATGTTTAAACACTAGAAACATTATTTTTTAATTCTGAAACAAGAGAAAGATGTTAACGGTTATCACTATTATTTTACACTGTTCTGGTTCTGGCCAATAACATTTAAAAAATAAAAAATTAGAGATTGCATTCATTTTCTTGAGCTACAATAACAAAATACCATAGACTGAATGGCTCAAACAGCTAAAAAATGTATTTCTCACATTTCTGAAGTCCTAGTTCAAGGTCTGCCAGGATTGATTTCTGGCAAGGACTCCCTTCCTGCATTGCAAATGTCTGTCTTCTCACTATATAAGACTCTCTAGGACACTAATCCTATTGAACCAGGGCCCTGTCCTTATGACCTCATTTAACATTAATTAATTTCTTACAGACTCCATCTCAAATATGTTCTTAGGTTAGGGCTTCAGCATGAATTTTGAGGAACACAAACATTCAGTCTGAAACATATAGAAAATTATCATTATTGAGTCAGGTTATGATGGTATGCCTGGAAAACCTAAGTGACTCTATTACAAATAATAAGAGAATTTAGTAAGACGGTGATGTGCAACCTGGGCACAAAAATCAATCTTCTCACTTAGAAGAGATAGAAGGAAATATCCCTTTCATAATAGCAGCAATAATGATAAAAGTACTAAGGGATAAATTTAAGAAATGCACAAGGTCTACATGTAGAAAATATTCAATGACTACTGAGAAAAAGCACCTTAGCAAACAAAGTCTTATCACTCAAGATCACAGTGATCTATTCTCCTTAACTTAATTGATATACATTTAATGAAATTTCAATAAAATTTTCTACATGATGTCTTTTGGGATGAAAGCTAATTCAAAAGTTCACAGGAAAGGAAAATAAGTAAGAAGCCAGATAAGAAGGTGCATGCCTGCAATTCCAGCGATGCCCAGAGTTCCTTCACCAGTTTGAGGCAAGCCTCAGCAACTTAGGGAGACCCTGTGTCAAGATAAAAAATAAAAAGGGCTGGAGATGTAGCTCAATGGTAGAGCATGCCGCATGCCTGGGTTCAATCCTAAGAGAGAGAGAGAGAGAGAGAGAGAGAGAGAGAGAGAGAGAGAGAGAAGAAGAAAAACAAACAAGAAGAGCCAGAAGAATTCTGAAAAGTAGGGTGTTAGAATGTTAGAATGTAAGGATACAGGTACTCTCTTCTATCCCTGGGGGTACAACTCCTAAGGATAGTTTTGTAATATTCATTGAACTTTAAAGTGTACATATCCTTTGATCTATGCTACAAATTTATTCTTTAGAGTATTGCCCCAAATGACGTCTTTGCAAGGCTATTCATGGTAGGCAGAATTGTTTGTAATAGCATGCAATTAGAAGCATTTTTACTGCCTATCCGTACTGGTGTGATTAAATCAATTATGGACTGTCTATACAATGTAATACTCTGTGATCATAAAAAAAAAAGGAAAAATTTCTCTCTGTACTCATATAGAATAATTGCCAAGATATGTAACTGTTAAAAAAAAAGGATAAGGTGCTTTTGTAAAGTATGCTATCATTTGTGTAAAAACAAGGAAAAACAAGGGCTATTAATCTATCTATCTACCCATACTTAACTACTATGTATATAAAGTATGTCTGGAAACATTCGTGAGAAATTAGGAGCTTTAGTTGCTACTGGCTGACAGAAGGAGTAGAAAAGAGAATTTTAACCTCTTTTACCTTTTCTATTTTGAATCACATGAATGTGTATACTTGTTTTTAAATTAAGTTAAATAATTGAAAAAGCAATTTATTTTTTATTTCTAGAAATCTGAAATTGAATCAGTTTTTAAATTTAAGATCATGAAATACAACAATAAATGATTTTTATTTTTCGAAGCTTGTATTCATTATTAATCTTTTAATTCCAAATTTCCATTCTGTTATTCCAAATAAGTGAAGGAAGGGAGGGAGACAGAGATTGTGGGAAATGAAAAGAGTGATGAGTCTCAGGAGAGGTGAGGAATCACGGAAAATGAGAACAGGAGTTGGGCAGGAGTCCTGGAACCCACCTGGGAGAGAGAACTAGAGAATTTGAACCTGGTGAGCAGAAGAAAGTGTGGGCATTCTGCAAATTTTGGGGTGAGGATAATCGGATAAGTGGTTTTGCAATACTGTTACCTACTCGATATATGAGCTTCAGAGTAAACTATCCTTCAGAGTAAACTGGTCTTTGGAATTCTTATTGAAAATGGAAAATTTATGTTTCTCCATTGAAATCTGTGGGTTTCTCATGTGTGAAAGGAACTAACAAAAGTTTGATGAATCCCCCAAGAAACCTAGAGAATTGACATCCAATAGTGGTCCATTTGCTTCATCTCTGTTCACATCAGAGTTTGGGCTCAGTTCATTAAATAATGCTGAGAGATTATTTGAAAGCAGCATTTATTTCACTTTTGTAGATTCTCTTGACTGCAAATAAGCCTAATTTATGATACTATAAATATTTTCATTATGATTTCCCGTTTTTCAACCAAAAATAGCAAACTCCTAGAAGAGCCACTCAGAAAAATGAAGCACAATAGCAAGAAACTCAGTGAAGAAAAATTTGTTTCTGGCTATAGTATTTTAGCTTAACAATTTCCATCTCATAAAATGAGAGCAGGGCAGAGTGATGTAGAAGTTGGGAGTCGATCTGTTCTGAAGGTTCCCATCTCTGGCTTATAAAATAATAGAAATCTAATGTTTTGGGAGACAAAATTACCTCTATTGCCACCTGCTGGTAAACATGTCTCATTTAATTCCGTTAGTGACTTTCCCACCCCTAATTAAACAGTTTGAAGGAGGAGAGATGTATAACAAAAGTTTGCAGATTCAGAGGTGGTCACTAGTTTTCAGACACAGTGGCTGGTGCTTTAGATGCATTCTGAGGGTGGGTCATGCTGAGCCATGTCTTTCAACAGGGTAGCACAGCAAGAGACAACCTGCCCCAGTGTGCAGTTCACTAAGTGTATCTACTCTCCAGTCCATCCAAAGACAAGATTTTTTTTTTCCCCTGGAGAACTGTTTTTAATAAACAATGAACAATTTTAAGTGTTAATTTTTAATAGTTTAATCAAAGCCTTTGAACCTTGCCAATAAATATTGCTCCCAACCCCCGCACACATGTACATAGGCACCATGATTCTGATTCTGGCACTGAAGTTAGTTTAATGAACAGAGACTCATTTAGTCTGCTTGCAACCTGTTCTTGCTTCTCCATTCCTTTTACTCCTCTGCTTTATTAAATTCTACATTTTGTATTCAATACACTTAGACACAAACACTTATAAATGCACGGGGCGGGGGGCTAAAGTAAGCGTCTGTTCTCTTCCTGGTAGCCTTTCTGTGTTTTTGTTTGTAGTAGCATAAAATCTTCAAATGAGCTTATTAAGTAGAAGAAAAAATATAACCATTTTGCCCTTTGATGGCATCACCTCATAACACTAATTAACCATAATGTATCCCCCTAATACCGTGAGATTCTGATACTGTAGCTTTTGTTTACCCATTTACCTTCAGAAGGACATTGGGTTGTTTCAAGCTTTTGTTGATTATGACAAGAGTGGTTACAAACATGCACATACAGAGTTTTGTATGAACCTAAATTTTCATTTCTTTAGGATAATACTCAAGTGGTAGAATCATTGGGTCTTAAGGTTTATGTACTTGTTAAGGAATGGCCAACCCATTCTGCAATGGCTTTTCAATTCTGCATTTACACTTGCCATGCATGAGAATTCCAGTTGCTCTGCACTCTTGTCAGCAGCATTGGTATTTTTAAAATATTAGCCATTATACGAAGTAGTCGTAACTCCTCGTGGTCTTAACTGGTATTTCCCTAATGGCTAATGTTGCTGAACAACTTTTTGTGTGCATATTTGTCATCTGGCTATCCTCTTTTGTGAAGTATGCATTCAATTATTTTGCCCACTTTAAAAAATATTGAGTTGTTTGTGTTCTGTTGTGTTTTGAGAGTGTTAATATATTCTGGATGTGTCTTTTGGTGATAAAGTTCTTAAATCATTAAAAAAAAAGTATATTTAGGATCTCTTTGTGTGAGCCTATTTAATTTAGTTTACTTCTTGGTGATTTACATATGCATTGCACATAAGTCTGTTAACTAAACTTTTCCATTACCTAGAATTGTGGGTATTTTGAATGATGAGGTGCTTTCCAAGGAGTTGCAGAGGGAAAGCTGATGAGCTGCTCAGATCCAACTCTGGAAGAGCCATTTGCCTTGGTGGATCCCCCAAAATCCAGGGTTTAGTCTTAAGCTTTGAAAGTTCAGAAATGTGATTCAACCAGTGTCCCCAGAAGCTGTTCCCAGTTGAGGACATTTATTCCTATTAGCAAAGCTCTCAGGAACCACTGTGCAAGGCCAATCTGGTAGATAATGTGCTGTGGGAGCCTCTGGTGTCTTCTCCCTTAGTGTGATATTCATAAGGTTCCTTTGTGAACTTGGAGTTGAAGCAAGGGGATCTTGTTGTATCAGTGGTTGTGATGAAGTTGTCACTGGGTCTTGGTGAAAAAAAAATAGTTTAACTTTCCCTAATTGTTTCAATTTTAAGGGCTATCTTTTATTCAGAGGTTTTATTCTTTCTACAATTTTGACAAATTCTACACAAGCCCCCACCCCCTCCCCATGGGGTTTAGTGATGACTTGCTTGCCTGGAAGGTATTCTGAAATTGAAAGGTCGTTCTATAGTCTAATTTCAGTTTTATCTCCTGAATTGCTGAGGCCTTGGAGGTACCACCCCTTTCTCCCCATCTATATATGTTGATGTCAACTCAACTCAACTTTACATTTGAGGCCTTGTACAATCTGACTCTTAGTTTTTGATTTCATTTCAATCCATTTTCCCATGTGAATCCTCTCTAGGTAAAACGTCTGCTTGCAATTTTCTGTGTTCTGTGTTTTCTTGCCTCTGTGATTTTCATGTGATTCCAAACACACTTCTTTCCTCCACCTATCTTCTTGAATATTTTCTAAGTCAGAAGTGAATGCAGGGGCTGTGGTTATGGCTCAGTGGTAGAACACTTCCTAGCACGTGTGAGGCACTGGGTTTGGATCCCAGCACCACATAATAGATAGATAGATAGATAGATAGATAGATAGATAGATAGATAGATAGATAGACAGACAGACAGACAGACAGATAGATAGATAGATAGATAGATAGATAGATAAAATTATATAAAAATGTGAATGCAGAACCTATCCTCAGGACCATTCTTAGGGCATCTATCCCACAATTATTTTCACTGTGAGTGATCTGTGTATTCTTTGGTGAATGATCAGAGAGTACCTCCATTGGATGGGAAGCTTTTTGAAGTAGGAGGAAGGGAGGACTCCTTCAGAAATCCTAACATATCTGGTAGTAAATAGCACAGGGCTTCTCACGGTAGGAGCTCAGTAAAGTTTTGTGAAATGATTTGATGAAGAAATAAACAGATGAAAAATGGTATATTTAAATTTTTGCCACAAAATTCCTCTTTCACCTGTGGTTACCAATGTATTTTGATCCTTGCACACTCTTATGCACATGTCCTACATAAATATACAGATCAAGGGCTCCCTTGGGCTGTGTCCTCAGATGTACAGGAGTGGGGCCTACACACCAGCGTGCCCAGGCAGAAGAAAAAACAAGCAGGCACTCCCAACTGGGGAAGCCATGTGCAGCTCCTCCCATTATTACTGGCTGAATCTCCTTATTTAAAACAAACAGAGAGCTGGAGGCAGCGACTCAAGTGGCCGGCTATTAGCAAGTTCCGTTATCAAAACACAGACCTGGTCTTTAAACACAAAAAAACATCAAATTCTGAAGGTCCACTCCTGACCTTTACCATCTCTGCAGTGGAATCTCCCCTAGCATGGTTCTTTAGGACCCTTTGGGGTTGTGCCTTCTTATCACATTGAGGCTATTTTTAGACTTGACTCTGTGGAAAACACTGGCATTCCTCTCAGAAAAGGCTTTTCTCCCCTTTCTTTGCCTTTTTATCTCGAAGGGCAAGGACTGCATTCCAAAGGCAACCAACTACCATTTTCTACCTGGTCTGTGGTTAGTTAAAGAAGTCTCTGAGGACTACAGAGAAAGCAGGCCTGCTGTCCAGGTCCCAGAGACCAGAAGGGCTCCTCAAAAATCAGCAAAAATGACCCAGTGAGGAAACTGGAATACAATCCAGACCACATTAGGGAGATGTGGTTCGTTTCCGGTTTCTGATGTCCACTGAGTGGTCCCATAAGCTGCTTATGTGCAGACCTGTTCAAGCCAAGGGAGGGAAGTGCAGCGAAACCTCCTTTAATTTGTGATGCTTGTGAATCATCATCATTGCGGTCCTCGTCACAGACACCAATCTTCATTGTGCCATAGATGGAAAAGGGGTGGAAATGGAAAGAAATTTATGTGACCACAGGCCAGATTCTGGCAATGTTTTAAAATAAATTAGATCTCTCAGCTTACTTGTTGTGTTTATCTTTTTCTCTTAAAAATTAGATGGCATTAAGATACTGGTCACATCAATATTCTGTTCATTTGATTATATAAACTACACGTAGAGTTGAATTAAAAGAGATACTTCAATTAAAAATACTTTGCATAGAACTGAGCTTATAAATATATTTAAGGAATGACAGCTATTTGGTCAGTTCCCAAATTGCTATTAGCAAAAAATTCATTATGTTAATTGGAAATGCCTACTGAATTCATTCTTGGTCTCCTAAAAGAACTGCATCGTGAGATTGTGATCTTAAGCATACAAGGAAGAAGAGAGGTTAAACTAAATGACTTAGCTGGGTGTAGTGGTGCACCTGGGAGGCTGAGGCAGGAGAATCACAAGTTTAAGGCCAGCCTGGGCCACTTAGTGAAACCCTGCCTCAAAATAAAAAGGGAGGGGATGTAGCTCCTTGGGAGTTAAGTACCACTGGGTTCAATTTCCAGAACCAAAAAAAAAAAAAAAATCTTGAAGGAACTGTAATCAAATTAACAGTGGTTGACTCTTTGGGTGGTAGGGTCATGGATAACTTTTTCTCATAATCTGGAAAAATACTGCCCCCTCCCCAGTTTTTCTTTCTTTCTTTGTCTTCTCCCCCTCCCCTACAAAGGTTACATTGTTGGATGCAGAAAGATTCTTTCCAACTCAATTTATCTTTGAAAGACTTTGCCATTTTCCAGTTATGTGATCTTGATCTATTTAACCCTTTGAGTCTTTGTTTTCTCCTCAGTAAAACTGGAATAATAAATGTGTCCTTCCCTCAGGTGTTGTGTGAAGATGAAACGAGAAAACAAACGAATCTCCTAGCTCAAAGCTGATGGATCACAAGTACTCCAGAGTGGGGGCCAGAAAAACTTGTGGAGGCGCATCTCTTGCTTCTCACAGGATAAGCCTTGGAAAGAGACCATTTGGACCAGTCTTGAAAATGGAGGGACTTCATTCACTCACTGCCATTGTCACAGTCTGCCATTGCATGATTTCTTGCTATTCAATTATGCCTGAGAACTGCTTGACCCAAATTTCAGAAGATTAATGCAGTCCTAAGGGCAATCATACGAGTGTAAATAATGGAATGATGTGGTAAAACGCAGGCACATGTGCTTTGGATTTGGAAACACCAGAGTTTAGATTTTACTAATTACTAACCGTGCAATCTTGGGTAAGTAGACTTAAGTTTCTGGCGTCTTGATTTCCTTACAGTTGATAATTCTAACTAACATCCATCGAGTCCTTATTTCACACCAGACACTAGGATAAGTGATTTATATGCATTATCTCATTTAATCAACATAGCAATCTCATGCTGTGTAGTTATTGCCCCCAATTTACAGATGAGGAAGTGATAAAGAAAGCTGCCTGAAGTCACACAATTGTGTGAAGCAGAACTTGGATTTTAACTCAGGGTCATTCAACCCAGAAGTTTGTGCTCTTCTCCACCCTGCTGTAGACTAGGCATTCCAAGCTCAGAAGGTATTTAGGAGTTCTTAGAGAGGAATTGCATATACAATGTTTCCTTCCTTCTTTCTTTCTTTTCTTTTTCTTTTTCTCTCTTTTTTTTTTCTTTTTTGCATATGCAATGTTTCTAAAGGTCGGAAGTGGGAAAACCTGTTCCAGCTCTATCACACCTTTGGCATCTGTCCTTACATTACTGTATTCCTTTTCTTGACACTTAGTAGAGCACTTCAAGGAAAGGCAACAATTTTTTTAAAAAAATCATTTCTTATACATTGTTATAAAATGTCTTTTAGATGTTACAGGGTGATAGTTAGCATTTACTGAGTACTTGTCAGTTACTAGATACTGGCTAAGGGATTTGCATGTTTTATCTCAGCTCTTAGTGTATCCTGAAAATAAATGTATAAATATAGCTTTATTAGTTCATTTTGCAGAGGAGGACGCTGAGACCAAAAAGAGTTAAGAAACTTGTCAAAGTTCACATGAGTAGTTGATGGTGGAACCCGAAACCAAGCCCAAATCTGTTTGGTTTTGAAATCTCTGCACTTAATTTCATTACACTAGCCTCCTCTCTCCCCCCCTCCCCTCGTCCTCCCTTCTTCTTTTTCTTCTGTTATATGGTTGGAGAATGGCATAAAGGGTCATTACAGGATCCAATTATTCTAGGGAGATATCTACCATTTTCTCTTTAATTTGAAGCTGGGGAGGCAGGATTCACTACACCAAGAGGCCAGGATGATCCATTGGTCTAGCATCCTAGGATTGAGATCAGCATCTGCCAAATCTACCGTGTACCTCTTCAGTGGTCAATAGTGCTATCTTCCAAATATTTCATTTTCCTCACTTGTGGGCACAGGTTAGATTGAACTTCTTGGAATCCTATGATTAAGTGAAGTCTTTTAACTAGCTATGGTCTTTAAAAAAATTTTTTTTCCCCTTGCAGTGCTGAATTTCCCTTGCAATATTGAATCCAGGGCCTTGAACTTACTAAGTAGGTGGTCTATGACTGAGCTGTACCCCCAGTTGTTGGCCTATGGGTTTTGTATAGAAGGTACCTGTGACACTTCTAGGCTTGACCCTGGGGCTTATTTGAGATTTTCTAGAACTTTCTTTTCCCTTTGGTACAAAAATCGGCAGCATTCAAAACAGTGGTTACTAAATCAGCCTGAGTCTCCCAGTGATTTCAGTGAGTGACCAGCCTTGCTGAGTTGCAATGAATATGTGGCGTCAGTGAAAAATAATCTTTGTTGTTTTAAGTCACTAAAATTTTGGAGTTCTTTGTTACTACAGCATAGTCTACTCTATCCTGACTGTTGTATTATAATCTACTCCATCCTGATAGTATCATACAAAGCAGTGCTAGTTATGTTAGGTGCTAGTTCTAACATATTCTGCTTATGACAAGTATAGGAAAAGGGAGGAGATGGAGGTAGAGATATAAGGGGAGAGGGAGAAAGAGAGAGGAGAGATTGATTTTCAATTCCAGCAGAACTTTTAGGAGGCCGTGTCTTTTACTTTGAAGAAACATCAAAGAACCACGAGAGCTGAGACTGTCTTGCTCATTATTTCCAGTGCTCAGTAAAGTGACTGACACTGAATATTGTTGAATTTCTAATATGTTGGATTATCATCTCATGAGCAATAAAACCTTTAGGGATACATATTCCTGGAACATTTCATTTGGTTCTGGAATTTAATTTGGCCAAAATCAATACAACTTTCCTAGTTAGCTTTTAAAACTATGCTAGTTTAATTCTTTGCTTTTCTCACTAGTTCAAAGTTTCCATCCCTGGAGTCTCAGGATATGGGGATACACACACATTTTTTTTTTCTCTCAAATTAACATAATCATTATACTTTCAGAGGGGATGTTGAAGGATGTTCATCTTCAAATATGAGTTTTTCACTCCTTAAACTCTTTAAAATAAGTGAATATATCAATTCAAATAAAGCTTAGTTTGAAGACCCTGGTTCCTTGCCTGGAGCATGGAGTGCTGCTGTGTGTGGGAACTGGTAGAGGTGACTCATCCTGTAGAGCAGTGGCCACAGTCTTCAGAAGGGGCATTCTGCCAGGCTCCACAGGCTAAAAGGAAAGAGAGGGAGGGGAAGGAGAAGGAGGAAGAAGGGACAGCGCTGCCAGCACAGAAAACTGACCTGTGCATCCAGGAAAGACTGCAAGGTTGAATGCCTCTCCAGGTGATTCCAAGTGTGCCTTCTCCTTCTTGCCAGTCATTATCCTGTAACTTATTCCAGGAATCACTTTGCCAGCAAGCCAATGTTCCTGCCTACATTAGACTGTGATTCTGGGAGTGCAAGCACCGTGTCTTATTCATCTCCCATTCCTCCAAACCCACACTCTGTGCTTGGCATATGAAAGTTTCTAGCTGACGCTAGCTGCAGTCAATAAGCTGACCCAGAAAGGGGAGCCTCTGAACATTTGCCTCTGGACCCACCTGAGGCCCAGGATTGCTCACTTTTCAGTCCTTTTCTTCATTTGCAAGCTGCTGCCATCTCTTATTTGATTCCTTTGCTCCTTGAAAAGCTGCTGTGTGGGACTCAGCTGAGGGTCCACCCAGTTCCTATGGGCAGCTTGGGAACAAGGCTTGAAACTGGCTTTACTGAAGGGATGAGGTTACTTTAAAAGCCACAGGAAGGATAACGAGTGGAGTAGACAATTTGGTTTCTGTATGTGACACCCAGAACTGGGACTTCTGATGGATTTGTTTCTACCGACAAGCCAGAGAATTAGAAGACACTGTAGGGCCTAGAGGCCAAAAAAGATATGGTCTAAGTCTTTAGAAATATTGTTTGTTCTAAGAGATAAAAGATGGAAAGCCATACACAAGGGATGTGATTAGCCATTGGTGGAAGTAAACCGGATAAATACCCCTGAGTGTATGATGTTTTGTGCAAGAAAGAAGACAACAAATTAATGAACAAAATATCAATATGTCAAAGCCAACTTGAACTGAAGCTGAATCTGATGATTTATGTTTTAAAACCAACTTTTTTAAATACTTATTTTTTAGTAATAGGTGCACACAATACCTTTATTTTATTTATACATGGTACTGAGGATCAAACCCAGTGTCTCACATATGCCAGGCAAGCACTCTACCACTGAGCTACAGCCCCAGCCCTTGACTACAAAATTTTAAGTCACCCTTTACTGGTAGCAATAGATAGAATAACAAGGGGCCACCTAATTCATGGGTAAAAACAAATCACAAGTAGAGGAACTCAGAAAAGAAATAGAGCTGAACTCAAGAGAAAGAAATGGATTTGTGGGTTTGCCAATGTTCACTTGTGGTCATGGGTATTTTTAAAGGAAGAATACATATCTGTCATGAAAATGTAACAGTAAGTTTTAACTCCATGTAGAGAAACACCTGAACACAATAAACTGTATGCTTTATTTGCAGGACTTTTCTTCCGATTTTCATAGTAGATTTTTCTGCCAAAAAAAAAAAATTCTTATTCTTCAAAAGTTAGAAAATGTCTTAATTGTAAACCTCACAAATAACTTCCAGCAGCTCCAGCTCTTTTCTTAGAATTATGTTCCTTTGTTGAAATGCTATAAATACAATGTTCATGTTTGTAAACTTACATAGACTTACTTTGGGCCAATGCAACTGATTGTCTGGGGAGGCAGACAGTACAAGTCACATGATAAAACACATGAGTGCAAAAGAAAACATTTTAATTATCTAATTTTATGAGTCATGCTTATAATAATGTAATCTTCCAGATACTTTCAGCATCGGACTGAGTTTGGCATTTATATTAGAACAGAGAGTGGTAGAATCTTTTCCCTATTTCCAGTGGGATTATTGGTTGTTTTGTGGCATTTTAGTTGCTCATCCTCCTTCTGGAACATTCCCTAGGGAAGGGTGGTGACAATCTCTCCATTCCAACCACCATCATTTCAGGGACATCAATCACAGAGGTGATGAAGTTGGCACAGGTTATTATAGTGGTATACGGAAGACATAATAAACAGTCATAGGAAACATAAACTCGGTTTTATCACTTATAAAATGGGACTATACATAATCTCTGTTTCTTCACCTGATGAGTGTCACAACATTAAAATTAAAATGTCTGTCTAGGGCAATATATTTGGGAGCAAATTTTTGCCACACACACATCAGATAAAGCACTAATCTCCAGGATATATTAAGAATCCAAAAAACTTAACACCAAAAAAACCAAATAACCCAATCAATAGATGGGCTAAGGAACTGAACAGAAACTTCTGGAAGAAAATATACAATCAATCAACAAATATTATGAAAAAATGTTTAACATCTCTAGTAATTAGGAAAAAGGCAAATAAAAACTACTGGAAGATTTCATCTCATTCCAGTCAGAATGGTAGTTATCAAGAATATAAATAACAATAACAATAAGTGTTGGTGAGGCTGTGGGGGGAAAGGCACACTCATACATTGCTGGTGGGACTGCAAATTTATACAACCAATCTAGAGAGCAGTATGGAGAGTCCTTAGAAAACTTGGAATGGAACCACCATTTGACCCAGCTATCCCACTCCTTGGTCTATACCTAAAGGACTTAAAATCAGCCACATCAATGTTTATAGCAGCTTAATTCACAATAGCTAAACTGTGGAACCAACCTAGATGCCCTTCAATAGGTGAACGAATAAAGAAGCTATGGTATATATATACACAATGGATTATTACTCAGAATTAAAAGATAATGGAATTATGGCATTTGTAGATAAATGAATGAAGTTGGAGAATATCATACTAAGTGAAATAAGCCAATCCCCCAAAACTAAAGGCTGAATGTTCTTGGAACTTTGGGCAAAGGGGAGGGAGGAGAGGCGAGGGGTATGGGGGTAGAAAAGATGGTGGAATGTGATGGACATTATTACATGTATGACTGCACATGTGGTGTGATGCTACATTGTGTATAATCAGAGAAATGAAAAATTATGCTGAAATTGTGTACAATGAATCAAAATGCACTCTGCTGTCATATGTACCTAATTAAAATAAATAAATAAAATTTTTTAAAAAAATAAAAAAGAATCTAACTATATGATATTTGTAAAAAAAAAATACATCTAAACCAAAGTGATTTAGGATGGCTTAAAATAAAAAGTGATAATATGACTGATTTAAAAAAAAAAGTTTGCCTAGCTAGACATTCTACAGAAGTGTTACAACTACTATATTATTTATTTATTTATTTTATTTTTATTTTTTTTATTTTATCTCTTTATTTTTAATTTTATTTATATATGACAGCGGAATGCATTACAATTCTCATTACACATATAGAGCACAATTTTTCATATCTCTGGTTGTACACACAGTATATTCACACCAATTCATGACTTTATACCTGTACTTTGGATAGTAACGATCATCACATTCCACCATCATTAATAACCCCATGCCCCCTCCCTTCCCCTCCAACCCCTCTGCCCTATCTAGAGTTCATCTATTCCTCCCATGCTCCCGCTACCTATCCTACTATGAACCAGCCTCTTTATATCAAAGAAAACTTTCAACATTTGGGTTATCTTTAAACTACTATATTTTTTAAAAAATTATTTTATTAGTATTGTTTTATTTGTGCATTATGATTATACATAATAATGGTATTCATTGTGATGTATTCATACATGCACATAACATAATTTAGTCAATTTTGTTCCCCTATACTACCCCTTGCCCTCCTCTTCTCCCTCCCCCTGGTCTCCTTTCATTTTCATGAGGTACATTTTAAAAGGTTTTATACAGAAGTCCATGCAAGAATTACATTTGTTGTTTTATTTTTCTTTTCTTTTTTTAATTGATTCTTTTTAGTTATATATAACAGCAGAATCCATTTTGATACACAAGCATGGAATATATCTTATTCCAGTTAGAGCTCCATTCTTATGGATGTACATGGTCATGGGATTCACTGTGTTGTTTTCACATATGTACATGGGAAAACTGTGTCAGATTCATTCCACTGTCTTTCCTTTGCTTATCCCCACTCCCTTCCCTCCATTCCCCACTATCTAATCTACTGTACTTCTATTTTTCTCTTCAATCCCCGCTCCCACCCCCTTATTATGGATTAGCTTCTATCTATCAGAGAAAAAAATTTGACCTTTGGCTTTTTAGGACTGGCTTACTTCACTTAGCATGACAGTCTCCAGATCCATTCATTTACTGGCGAATGTCATAAAGTCAAAGAATTCCATTTTGAATCTCAGCAAAGCATTCCTTGGTTATTAAATATAAAAAAAAACTTAATAGAAAAAATTAAAGGATAAGCATTCCTAAAGCATGGTGTAAAAGGTAATGCTAAAATGAGGGTGTCTTTCAATTGTATCGGCTATGCAGCTATCTGCAGCTACTGTCTTTGCAATTTCCTTCTGGAAACCTGCGACCTCCTTGTCTTCCTCAGTCTGTGTGTTTGGTGTGTGTGTGTGTGTGTGTGTGTGTGTGTGTGTGTGTGTGTGTGTGTGAGCATGCACATGTGTGGGGGATGGCGTGTGCATACCCCCACCCTCAGGCTCTTGTCTGCTGGGGACCCAGTGGGTTCAGGAAGAACACAGAAGCTGTGCCTGCTCTGCCAAGTGAGGCTGTGATTTCCTTTGTTCCTGCTGCTGGAGCCTCCTTGGCTGATTAAGTCTGGGGCTTCACCCAGGTTTTGTTGGCCCATGAATGGAGCCTCTTCAGTGCTCACTGGAGTGCAGTATCATTGATACTTCCTCCCCTGCCTCCCTCCCCCTCCCAGTACAGCTGAGCTGATGGATTAATCCTGTTGTGTACTTGGAAGGCTCACAGGCAGAAGTGTAAGCTGGGGTAGAAAAAGAGGGTTAGGGTTAGTGGGGGTGATGAGACCTCCTTCCTACAGTCTAATTTCCACATTTTGCCTAATTGGGATTAACTGAGACCTGGGACAGAATAGAAGAGTTAAAGGACCTGGCCTATGTCTCGCAAAGGGTTGAGGCAAGCTTGACTTGCTGGGCTTTCTACTCTTATCACTGTAGGATCTTCTCAGAGGGAAGTCAACAAGAAATCTGTTACTATTGATATAGAACAATCACACTGTATCTAGACACAGAACAATGAGCCTGGGTCTAGATACAGAGCAATAACACTGCTTCTGAACACAGAGCAGCACCACATATCCAGACACATCTTTCACATTTTCACAGCAAAGCGAAGGATCTGGTGACTAAGACCATGGATCTTTCTTGGGGAAAATGAAGATCTCAAGTTCTTTCTGGTAAGAGTCAGAGAACTGTGTGCTAGTGATTGTTTTGCCTGTAATTTTTATTTTCCTTCCATATCTTTCAATCTCACACACGTGCTCCTGGAACCTTGAGTCTGCAGAGATCTGCCCTCAGTTCGGGAAGAGACTCTGGCTTCTGACAATTTTCCTCTTTAGAGACAACGTTTTATAGCATTTATTGCTGCCTGACATCACATATGTTTATATGTTTGTTGACTCTCAGTAAAACATAAGCCTAATTAGGAGATGAATCTTGTTTTGTTCAGTGATGTATTCAGTGTTTATTTGAATGCTTACGTTATGTTAAGTACTCAAATAAAATGTGGAGTGAATGAACTACCTTCTCATGCATTTGCACTGAAGAGGAAAAACAGTGCACTCTAGCTAGATGAGAGGGAAATGACTTGTACCTTTGGGGCTCTCACTCCCTCTCCGACAGCTTTTCCTCCTCCCTGTCTCTTTGGAACTCCAATCAGTCGTTTTCTTTATTTCTCAAAACAATCTGGTTCCTCATCTTCACAAGGATGTATAAAGAGCTGATTGTCATTGAAAAGCATCACCTTCTAGAAAGTAAATATGTGTGTGTGTGTGTGTGTGTTGGTGTGCATGCACACACGTGTGTTATGGTGCTGAGGGGTCTCATGAAAGTAGAAGGGAGACCAGTAGAGTAGAGGAAGGAGACCAGGGGGAAGGAGCAGGGAACAAATAAAGGGACCAAATTGTGTTACATGTATGTATGGATATGTCACATTGAAACCTTCTATTAGTTATAACTATACTGCACCAATAAAATTTTTAAATGATTTTTAAAATGAAAAATAAAAGTTTCACCTTCTAAGGGGCATTTCAGAAAAACTCTAAGCCTTAAACCAAAACGATGAATCCCTAGTGGTAGAATTATAGGTATTGTCCAACAAATGGAAGCTAGAGTATGAGGAAATGGACTTTTGGGAGCCCATTATAACCCAGAATGTTCATAGCCTTAGAATGCTACTGGCCATGGAAATGAAATTTCTAAAATCTTTTTCCCTTGACCCTGGAATGGTGAGAGAGAGCACCATCAGTAAATAGGTGGTGTTTTAAAGGATGTGAGAAAAATAGGTCCCACTTATGTTGACATTCCCTGTATAAATTAGCAAAGCATTTAAAAATGTAATTTCACAATATGTAGTAAGGGCCAAAAAAAAAAAATCTAAATTATTTGGTCCAAACATTGTGTACTGCTACAAATTTATTCTAAGAAAAAAATCAAGGGGACTGGGGATGTAGCTCAGTGCTTCAGCCTGAGGCGCTCAGATTAATTCCCAGTACAGGAATAGGGTTGACCTCTGGAGAAAAATAATGAAATAAGCAAGAAAAACTTTCTACACAAAAAGTACATTGTCATATTATTTCTAGTAGTTAAATTTTGGGAAAACACCTAAATCATGACTAATAAACAACAAAAAAAGCCAATATGAACTACACAAAAATGTCATATCTGAACTACATTGAATCTGAATTACTAGCTATAAGGACTTGGGTAAACTATGTAACAACTTCAAGATTTACTTTTCTTTATTTATTTATAAAATTTTATTTCTCTAAAAAAAAAAAATGAGAAAAACAGGTCCCACTATGTTAACATTTCCTACTTTATGAAGCTGTGAGGATTAAACAAGATCATCATAGAAAAAGTATTTGGCACAATGCCATGCACAGTAGTTACTTATCATTTCAAAAGGTGGCATTACATCTTTGTGGAATGAATCAGTGGACAAATTTATTTAAATCCCTCAACATTCTAGTTAAATGGATATTACAGGAGCCATATTGAGGCCAGGGCCCCCATTTTAAGTAGATATCTTTCTATCGATATTGCTTTAAGATTTGATTCCAAACAGGCAGGACTCAGAGTTCCTTTGTCCAGAAGTTGCCTTATATTTTAACCCCTAAACTCATAAAAAAAAAAACCTGGATTTGAGGACCAGGGAAAATAAACCATTTCTGTCAACTATTTTGCTTAGGTGCATTCTGTGCAGGAGGAATTATGGGTGAATAGAAAAGGAAGGAAGTTAAAAGTGTCCAACATATGAGATATTTCTTTCCTCTGACTTCTCAGCTATTTCTGAACTTTTTTTCCCCCTTTGGTACTGGGGATTGAATCTAGGGTGCTTAACCACTAAACCATATCCCAAGCCTTTTTTTTTTTTTTGTATTTTATTTAGAGACATGGTCTCACTGAGTTGCTTAGGACCTTGCTAAGTTGCTGAGGTCAGCTTTGAACTCCTGATCCTCCTGCCTCAGCCTCTGAGATGCTGAGATTACATGCATACACCACTGCACTCAGCTCTGAACTTGTTTTTAACCAAGAAGCCTCTCATGATGTTTTGACCTTCTCCCCTTCTCCCTTTAAACTCCCAGTTCAATCCTCTGGGCCACGATAGATCCAATCTGATGCCATTGTCAAGTTGTGCTGACTTGAAACTCCTCAAAAACAGGGGACAAATGCCTAATGGGAAACTCTGAGAGTCATCATTGATAAGCATCCCGATCTTGAACATTGAAAATGTATAGCCTCAATTTGCAAATTTTATCCTTTTTCTCACTTGCTCTTGCCCCTTTATTTATCTACTGCAGATGGGGCTCCAAATCTGATATCCTTGGCTCCCTTGTCTATTTGTTTTATTGGTGTGTGTGTGTGTGTGTGTGTGTGTTGTGTGTCCTATGTTTGCAGTGGAGCTCCTTGGCTTGTACTCCCACTTTGACTTAATACCCATTGGCAAGATGAGGTATAAATTCTTGAGTATAGCCTGTATGTTTTCAGCTTTAAGTTTCTGCTCCATTTGTATATCTTTAAGTATTTGGACATATTTGTATCAACTTTTGTGTTCACCAAAAAGAATAGCCTGCCAAGTGAAGCATGTGTTTTCTACTTAAGGGTTTCTAGAATGATATAATTCCCCAAGTGAATGACAGAGGAGGCTAAGCTGTGCAAAGATTGCAATTACGTACCATGCAATTACTGGATTATTTAGGAAAGCATGCAGAGCCACATTATGATTTTCACAGGTCCTTGGTAATTTTGCCTTTGTACACCCCTTCTTCTGTAAGCAAGTATTAAACATTATAAATTATATTCATTTTCCCTTTTGATTTCATAATGAGTTAAAATGTTTGTGAGCCCTTTTAAGGGTTGTGGCGTCCTGGCCCTGTGCCTGCTCTGCCATGGGATGTGTACTTGGAGCTGGGATGTGGCTAAGGGAAGGAACTGTGGTGAATGGGGCCCAGGACCCTTCCCACAATGCTCCATCACTGCAGTCTCCCATTTCCAATATCCAAGAGATTAGATGTTTTTCATATAAGACCTCTGTTATGGTTTGAATAAGAAGTGTCCCCCCAAAGCTCCTGTATTTATGCTGGAATGTTTGGAGGTAAAATGTTTGAGTTATGAGAACTGTAACCTAATTAGTCTATCCTAGTTTGAATGGACTGGGTGATCACTTTAAGCAGGGGTGGCGTGACTGCAGGTGGTGGGTCATTGGGAGCATGCCTTGGAAGTGTTCATCTTCCCTGGGCCCCCTTTTCTCTTCTCTCTTGGCTTTCTGATCACTATTAATGGAGCAGTGCTCATCCACCATGCCCTCCTGCCATGATGTTCTGCCTCCTTTGGACCCACAGCAATGGAGTTGGTCCACCATGGATGAACCTCTGAAACTGTGAGCCAAAATAAACTTTTCTTCCTTTAAATTGTTCTTGTCAGGCATTTTGATCACAGCAATGAAAAACTGGCTAATACAATGACTGACATTCTTGTTTATCAGCAGAAAGTATGTTGCAATGGTTAGGAATATAATTCCTGTAACCAAGCAATCTTAAAGATGAATTTCAGCTCTGATAGTTACCAGTTATGTGATCTTGGACAATCTCTCAAACTCTCTGAACCTGTTTCCTCACCTTTAGTAAAAGAGAAATATTGCTTACCTCATAGTATTATAAGAATTTATGGAGCTGATGCATGTTAAATGCCTTAGCCCAGTGTGTGGCACTTTGGGTAAGCATATACTAAATAACAGCTATTATAATATATTGCTCATTTCTGTTCTGGGGCTTTGGTGCAACATGAATTTGGTCACTTGGTTCAAATTGTAATTAAATCTTGAGGTAGAGATGTATCCCTGTGAGAGTCAGATGTTCCTATCAGAAAAGCACACTTGTGCCTGGTGTGGTAGAGCATTTGTAATCACAGAAGCTCAGGAGGCTGATGCAGGAGGATTGCAAGTTCAATGTTAACCTCAGCAACTTAGAAAAGCTCTGAGCAAATTAGCGAGACTCTGTCTCAAAATTAAAAAAAAAAAAAAAAAGAAAAGAAAAGGGCTGGAGATATGTCTCCGTGGTTAAGTGCCTCTGGGTTCAATTCCTGGTACCAAAAAAAAAAAAAAAAAAAAAAAATGGTGGTGGGGAGGAAGCTCAAACATAAATTGCTTTACAAACTCAACAGGCAGATCTACACACTGAATCCTATTCTAGCTGGAATTTCTAGATTCAGTGTGCTATTTTCTCACTGTAGCTCAAGACACCTAATTTAGATCCTCCAACTTCTTGGACCACTGTCAAGTTGCCAACCTCCTGACTGCTGACCCTTACTCCTTCCCATTCTCCAGGTGGCTTTTCCATTATAGTTTGCTCTCCTCACACACAAATCTAAGTTTCTTCTTTCTTTCATTTTCCTAATTCATCCTTATATTCCTTCACACATCCTAAATAGAACAGAAATCTTTCTTTTACCTTGTGTCAGGTGCTACTCATGCAATATTTCATTTAGTCTTCTAAATAATGCTATACTGTAGCCACCATGACCTTCATTTTTGCAGATAAGGAAACTGAACTTCAGAACAGTTGAGAAACTTCCCCAGAATCAAACTGATGAGATATTATTTCTTGTGTCATAGGCTTAGTATGCTTTTTCTATTAAATAGACCCATAAGCTCTTTTCTGCAATTTCCAAACCTAAAAAGAGCTCTGAATATTACAAAATATTTTTTTTCTAAAAACATTTTTGGTTAAAAGCCCCTGACCTAAACTGATATGTGTCTGATTATAATGTTCATTTATTTCATTATTGTTATCAATAAAGTTAGGGCTTCCTAGTACTCTGCTTTTTCTACTCTAATATGTTATTACTTAAAGTTTTAAAAAGAAGCAGTAAGCTCCAGACCAGAGTATTCCCCTATAAGCTGAGCAGCGCAGGGTCGTGTGTGTCCTACCAGTGACCCTGCTGAATAAGTGAAAACAGCAAGTTGGAATTCTGGACCACTACCCTGCAGCTCAACTAAAGCCATATTCCATGTGGGCGGATACTGGATTTCCCATCCAGGTCCCCTCAGGGCTGATGCGAACTGGCTCTGCAGCAATTTCTCAGTAAGCAACCTTGGGCCTTAGTGAAGCAAAATAAATCTCCCTACTTGGCAATGGAGGAGAGAGAAGAATTAGTCCTGTTGCTCACAAAGGGGGCCTGTTGGGACAGCTTGTGCAAAAGGCAAGAGCAAAACAGGCAAGGGAATGTTCTTTGTTTAGGTTACCAAGATTTTTGAGTTACAGGATTGTCTATGTGACTGCTCCTCAGTGACAATTCCTACCCTGCCCTTTAAAATGCTGAGATAGAGTTCCTGGGTGCTCAAAATGTAGCAATATGGGCTCAGGAGACAGGGATATATGATACCCTGTGGACTTGAGGCTAGAACTGAAGATATCTTGCCCTGAAATTTCCCTCCAGTGGGTGGTGTGCTTCATTCCTTCTTGCCCATGAGAAGAAGTTAAAGCTCAGGAATAAATACAGCCTTTCAAGGTGTCTGAGATTTGGAACCCTGACAAGAGGGTGACACGGGAAGAGGCAAGGGGTCCATGGGTTTGTGTTTGTGAAGCTTGAGAAGGCTCAACTCTGTTAGGGAACTGGCAGAAGTGATCCTGTGAAGCAGTGTGCATAGCTCGAACTGATGGTGCTATCACATGCTGACCCTAAACCAGTAGAGTGCAGAACCTCATCCAATAGAGAGAAAGGCAAGCTGTGTTGGGCCTTGTCTCTCAAAGCAACTTCCAACTTTAAATCTTTGCTCTCCATTCTTATTAGAGAATTCACTGCAAATAGATCCTTGGCTTCTCCTTTCTTGAATTGTGTCATTTCCATTTGGACCTTGCTTTAGTGAAATGATGTGATCCATCCCTCAGCAGAACAGGGGAAATAACACTTTTTGGTCTAGAGTAAAGTCTAATCTAGCACACTCTTGGGCATTGCAAAGAGGGCCTGATACCTTGTCTTTAATTCCTGGGTGTTGTCTCAGTTGGGAGTGGGAAGGGTGGGAGAGGAAGCTCCCATGAAAGGGAGCATATGGGTGCTTGCTTATGCATTAGAGTCTTTCATCAGTTGGGAAAGGGATAAAGAATAGCTTTTCATTTTCACCATCTTGAGGCCCATGGAGGCACTTGGATGTCATCAGAAGCAATTGCTCTTGATAGACTAAAGAGTATTCAGAGCTGAAGAATTCTGGATTAGTAAAGATGCCTGGAGATCATCAAATACTACCCCTCCAATTAAGAGATAAGAATACTGATACTCAGAGAGGCTGAGGGATGTTCTTAAATGACTGAAGAAATGTGGATTAATAAACTACAGAGTTTACTGTAGGACCAGAGGCAACTTGGCATAGTCCAGGCTCTGGTACTACTAGCTACATCTATTCCTTTCTGATAAAAAAGAAGAAAGTTTATCCAGGCAAACTTGTTTTTTCTTATATGTAGAAAAGGAGAAGGGAAAGGGGAAAGGGAAAGGGAAAGGGGAGAAGGAGAAGAAAAAGAAGAAAGAAAAGTTGGATGATGTTATGTGTTGGCAGGGATGGGGCACAAAAGACCCTCATGTACTATTGGTATGAACAGAAACAGTGGAGGTATTCTGGAAAAACAATCTAGTTCTACCTAGACAGTTAATATTTTAAAACCTTATGATTCATCAATTTTAGTCCTAGATGTACTATTCCATTGAAATGCTTACAATGTTCCATAGGAGATAATTCAAGAATGCTTATTTCAGCTGGGCATGGTGGTGCATGCCTATAATCCCAGTGGCTGGGGAGGTTGAGGAAAGAGGTAGAGAGTTCGAAGCCAGCCTCAGCAACTTAAAAAGACGCTGATTCTAAATAAAATATAAAAAGAGTTGGGGGTGTGGCTCAATCCCCAGTAACAACAACAACAACAAAAAGTATTTCCCTGCGGTGTCAGGGAGCTGAGGCCAAACTAGTAATCCTTGGGAGTGGATAAAGTTTGGTGAAGTCCATCTTGGAACAACAATTAGAAGTAACAGATTAGATGAGTCCAAAGCAACATGTGTGGTCTTGAACTGGTACTCCAGGGATAAAAATTAAGAAATAAGGGCTGGGGTTGTAGCTTAGTGGCAGAGCACTTGCTCAGCATGGTGAGGCACTGGGTCCGATTCTCAGCACCTCATACAATAAATAAAATGAAGGTCTATTGACAACTAAAGTATTTTAAAAAAGAAATAAGATGCAATATTTTATTAATATAAACACCATCTATTGTACTATACACTATCATTTTATGTGCCACTAAAAAAAAAAAACAACTCTGTCAATGAACCTATGACATGCCATTGATTGTAAGATGAATCCTGATATCAGATCAAAATGTGAAAAAAATATTGTCTTAAAATCCAAGGATGCAGAATAATATGTATTGCAAGAACATATTCCTACATATGTTAAATAAATTGCTTACTGAGTGTGTGAGTGGGAGGAGAGTGGCATACGGTAATAAGAAGGAATAAACCAACAAATGAAGGAGTTTTGTATGAACCAAAGATGATAAAAGTTCACATGGAGCAATAGTGGATAAAAATGTGAGAAGACAAACAATAACACCTGCTTCAGAATCTGTGGTGACAGTTAATCAAGAGGACCCAGACACAGTCCTCAGCATGAAACAAGGTTTACAGGTTGTTTCAACTCTCTTTCTTCTTCTTTGTATTTAGAGATGCTGCCAGGATGGATGTTAAAAAGACAAAATAAAACAACAACAACAACAACAAAAAAAAAACTTCAGCATTCTGACCACAGTTTACTTCCTTCAAATGTGAGTAAATTTGAGTTTGCTTTGCATTTAAGTTCCGAAACACTGTTGAAAAGGGTGGGAAACAGCAAGCAGATTTTTGCATTTCTGACACCAGGAATCCATTTGATTGTTTATGCAAAGACTTAAACAGCCAGTGCCAAAGAAAAAGATGCAGTGAGGGTGTTGCTTCGATGGATGAAGCCAGTGTCTCAGGGATGCCTGATCTCTAGGAGAAGGTGCAACACAAATGCAACCCAATAGCAAATAATGTGCAAGCCAAGACTCTGCTGGGACCGCGGGGAAGGGTGTTAGCAGCCTGGGAAGGAGGTCTTACATTGTTGACCCAGTCACATGTTCCATTTGAAAACATAAAGCCTTTTGAAGGAACATTGAGGAAAGAGAATGACACTTCTTATTGTGCCTTGGTAACGACAAATGATGTGCAATGGAAAGTACACAGGTGTCGGCTATCACAACGTCTTCACTTTAGAATCCAAAGTAAAAGTTTATCTTAGGGACTCATTTAGAGCACTAATGAAAATGCTAAGCTGCCTCCCATTCCAGAATGAATCAAGAATCTTGGATTTGAGGAGGGAAAATAAATCAATCTTGGTGGTTAAAAGTCAGGCAATAGTAAACATCTTCATCAAAATGGACAAGGCGATAGATACCCTCTGCAAACTTTCCAGAGCCAGCCCCATGACCATGCTCGCCGCTGTGAGAAGAGCCGCTGACATCAGTGCCGTTTTCTTCTGGCAAAAAACACCACTCTGGATTTTCTGCACTAATGGAAGTTTGAATACAATGAATTTCCACTTACAACGTCTACAATATACACCATTATGAGGTATTAGATAGAGGAGATGAGTGTGAAGTCTAGTTCTCTGTTCCAGTACAAGGGGACAGTGACTGAGGAAAGCAGCTCCAGAATCCCCAAGTTTCTGGGTGTGTCTTCATTTTTCTTTCCTCTCCTTTTTCTCAAGTTTCATCCAAGTGGCTGTTTTCCATTGTGTAAGGATTCTCTGGGGTCTCTAAAGTTCAAGAGCTCTCTGATGTAATATGTGGGGCACAGAGGAAAAGAATCTTTCTGTCCATCTCTTGTATTCACAAAGCATCATTGGAAATGAGCAAGGAAAGCTGTTTTCCTTAAATTTATAGACCAAAGACACTTGGGGGAAAATTAAACAGGGCAAGGACTTAAACCTAAATAATGACTGTTTCTTCCATTCTGAAGGGTTTTTATTGTTTTCCCTTGTGAGGACAGAGCTAGCCTGCTCTGAGTGGGCAGTCTAGCCAGTGAGTGACTCTGCTTTTCAGGGAGCATCAGCAGGGTCTCTGAAAGGAGGGGCACATCTGGGCAATCACAGTTTACTCATTTGCTCTTAGATTCCCAAACTCAGAGAATCTCAGCATTGGGAAGTTCCTCTTAGATGACCTGGTGGTCATCTAAGTTTGACACCTGACCAACCCTGGTGTTCCTGTTCAGGTAGGGGATTCACAAAAGTAAAAATAAACAAACAAATAAACAAAACCCAAATTAAAATCTATCCAACAAACAAGAACAAAAGTTTAAAAATTGTTTTTCAAACTTTAAAAGATTAAAAGGAATTATTCTTTTACTTTTAAACAAACTCCCTAACCAACAATCGTGCCTTAAAAATTCAGTTGATAGTATGAGAATCTGAGGCCTTGGTTGGCTGGTGATGACATCATTGTAAAAAATACAGGGATGAGGGTCTTAGTGGTGAGAAAGCTGAAAACCCAAGATCTAGGTTGAGCCTTTCTTCCTAGGTTCGGAAACTGAGATTCTCAGTGGATTGTGGCAAGTTATGCAGAATAATCAGGTGGGCTTTTTTAGAAGCTCCCGCCACAATGAACTAATTTTCTGCCTCCAAGTTCAAACACAGTCCCTGGATACATGAGGATTTTTTTTTTTTCTCAGATTCAAGATTAAATTTAAGTAGGTGGCATTCCACTTTTTCACAGTTTTATTCTGCTTGGAATAGGATGCTGAGGGTGGAACGTGAACAGAAGCTAGCCTGTTTTTCCCAACTTTCCTTAGAGATGCAGTTGGCCCAAACCTTAGAAAGGGCTGCAGACACCATGTGTGAGCTCATTTCCTCTTCCTTTTATAGAATTGAGAAGACACCAGCTCCCAAACCTGAGATCCTGTTGGGCTCAACAGTCTGTTGCTAATGTCTTAAATGGTGCTTAGGACTCAAGATTTTCCTTTGCCAGTGCGAAACAAGCAACTGAAGTAAGTGTCACATGAAATTCTGTGGGAATTGTGTTGGGTAAAGTCAACCACATGACCTCATCAAACTGAAGTGTCCATGAAAAACTAGCACTTTGAACATTGTGTGCTGTATAGTTATCTGTAGGGAGCAGGTTCTGATTGAACAGGGAGGTTAATTCAAGAGAAGGACTGATTGCTAGATTTTGTTCTTTATCATCATCCGTATGGAAAATGATTTGGGTTCATTTAAATGCCCTAGACTCTAAGGGAAGAGAAAGTGTTCCATACAGACACTATGAGGTTAACAGACATTGAATTAGGTAAACAGGTTTCCTGGAATTTTGTTGATGCAAACCTCAGGTAACTGGGACCAAGTGAAAGAGATTTATCTCCAGGACTTTTCACTCTTGAAAAGTTAACACTGGTCCTAGAGAAATATTCAAGAAGAAACTGAGCTTCTCTTATTTAGTCACCTTACTTGTATGAGATTTAACCATTCTTGGTTCCAGTAAGATTTTCAGAGCATTTGAAAATCCAGAAAAAAACTGGAAGAGACTTTTAGGTAATGGCTAGGTCCTGGGAAGTAGCAAAGGCACGAGAAGAGTACTCAATGTCAGGAGTACAAGGAGAAGAGAGATGCTAGTCCATGGCTGTAGTTTGTGCTTTTAAGTTTATTTTATTGAGATCTAACACATAAACAATGATATCCACCATTTGAAAGTATACAATTCAGTGGGTTTTAGTATATCACACAGTTGTACAACCATCTCCACCACCTAATTCCAGAACATTACATTTTATCCCTCTAGAAAGGAATCCTGTCCACCTTAGCAATCTTGTTGGCTGGTGTAGCAGGTCTGCCTCAAGCACACTACGTCATGCACCCATTTGTTCATTCAGCAAACATTTATTGGGTACTTACCAAGCTCTAGCGTGGGATCATTTACCCCTCCCCTTTACAGCAGGGGCATACACATTACAAAGTGTTGAGGTTTACCTGAAGGGCTACATAAAGTCTGCAGGTGTGACATTATGGGAGGTAGAGGTGGGCCATTTATCAATGGTTCAGTGAGAGCCACCAGGAAGGAGTTGGGATGGACAAAAGTATACAGTGAAGTTGCATGTTCTTTGAGAAAGTTTGGTCTGCTGCTTAGACTTCTTTTAAAAAATTCATGGCTTTCAGGAGTCATTACCTCCCCAGGGGAGGTGTTTGCCAGCAGACCAAACCCTGTACATTTTTAGACTCCTACGCCTCTCCTTCACATTTCCTGTTCATTCTGTGTCCAGCTGTAGAATTTCTTTCCATCTCTGACAATTTCCATATTCATTTCTTTCACTTAATTTTCTTTCCAATTATTTTTCCACTTGAATCTTTTCTTTCCACCTTTATCATCTTCTCTATTTTTCTTCCATTTTACTCTTTCTCCTTACACCGAAGTTACCCAGAAAGTTTGAGAGCTGCCACAGAAGGGACTGTTTGTTCGGAGATAAGGAAGAGTGTTTCCTTTTCACACACTCTCATTTAGAGAAAATGTGAATTCTACTGGGCAGCCTCTTGGATGCATGCCATTATTTTAATTACAATAAGATAAAATAATATCTATGAAGCCTGTTCTGCAAATCAGACATTGTGCTAAGCTCTTTTCAGGCTTTATCTTATTTAATTCTCACAGCAACCCAACAGGGAAGGTGCTGTTATGATGTCCAGTTTCTAGGTGGGAAATCTGAGCCTTGGAGTGATGAAATCACTGTTTTAATGTCATAGGCTAGGAAATGGTGGGAAGCCACCCAAAGCCAGCTCTGTTTGACTGCAGCCCCTACGTGGTGACAATAATGTTTTACTTATGTTCTGGGCTTCTATCTTTCTGCCAGCCCACCTCTTACTTAAGCGAGCTCTCTGTCTCTTCCTGGAGACAGGGCAGTTGGCTTCTTTCCAGCTTGAGCGAGCAGGAGGATTCTTGGCCTGGGCTCAGCTAGGAGTTCTATGGAGCATTGTAACTGCTGGTACTAGGGCAATAAAATCTTAACGGTCTCCAGAAAAGACGGCTGTAAATTCTTCCAAAGCCCACTTTGGGTGTAAAGGTTCACGCCTCTCTTCCCCCTCCTCCTCTCTCCTCCCCCCCCCCCACCTCTGTTAACTGCCCTGGGTTTCATGAAAGGGGCCATGCATTAAAACAGAGCACAAAATCCCAGCAGCCTCCAGCTGCAGCCAGGTTTGTGTTTTGTCTAAGAAACGTTCTTAAAAAAAAAAAAACCAAAAAACTTTTGGAATCAACTTTGTTCAGATCACATACACATAGCTTATGCCTTTGGGGAAAATACAGAGAAAGAAGAGGCCAAGGAAAATGGACAAGAAAGAAAATAGAAGGGAACCAAAAAATAACCCTGAGGATAGAAGGATGCCCAGAAGAAAAACTTGCAAAAACGACACTCAAGGGGTTCTGGGATATTTCCTGTCTTAGTTCTGTTCACATTGTTACCTGGCTCTTGACAAGCCTTCTGTGATCTTTCTGGAAAATTCATTTTGCTGTTTGGAACTGAGCTGGGAAATAAATAGCAGCAGAGGTCTGAGAGGAAAGGAAAACTCGTTTCTTTCTTCAGGGACCAAGTGAGCAGATCCTAAGACACCTGGAGGGGGTGACGTAGGGGAATAACAAAAGGGTCTATTTTACCGTCTCCTTTCTGCTCCAGCAATAATTGACTCACTTACATTGAGACAAAAACATGAAAGTGGGGCAAGAACTTGGGAAAGTGACCACTGGGAAGATACTAAGGGAACCATGGGACCTAACTCCTGGACCTCAAACCACAGCAAAGTTGCTGTGACTTCTCTCCCCAGAAAGAGTCTCTCTAGAGCGGGAGGCTGGAGGACGGAGGCTCAGATGGAGAATGGAAAGGTTCGGCAAGGGTGGCTGAGATCTAATGGGCCTGGGGCTGTGTTAAATAGGACAAAAGGGTTTTATGTGTCCTGTGAGATAAAACCCCAAATGCTGTCCAATACCTATGCATTTCACAGGAAATTAAATCTGTGTTTGACAGATTCCTTTACCCTTACCTCACAGAAAAGAGGTAAGCCTGGAATTGGCTTATGTACCCGAAACTGCTAGGATTTCTTTCTTTAATTAACTTTGAATGCCTGTCTGATCAAAACTGAAGTACAGGCAGGGCCATCAGCAACCAGGCCCATCATCCAGTGGCCAGCTGGGGGAGAATACACTGTTAAAATGTGTGTGTGCCTGAGTGCGTGTGCATGTATATATCTCTGTGTGTGTGTGTGTGTGTGTGTGTGTGCACATGTGAAGCAGAGGGAGTGGAAAATTTGCACTCCAACTGTGTGCTGAACCCCAAATCTCAAATCTCAATCAAATGTTTAAAGAAACATTGAAAGTATTGAAAGTTATCTGTTTTATTCCTTTCTTCAGATGTTATTGTGAGGTGGTGGATATGCCAATCTATTTCTCTCTCTTCCTTTCTTCCTTCCTTCCTCTCTCTCTCCTCCTCTCTCCCTCTCCCCCACCTCTCTATCTCTCCCTCTCAAAGGAGGAGGGCAGAAATTGTGTTTTACATATCTGTCCCGTCAGAGTCTACTAAAATATCTGGCATCCAATAGGCACTCAATGATTGTTAAAGGACACACTATCCAAAATAGGTCAACTTGGGCATGGAGAAAACTGCAGAAACAAGAAGGTCACTTTCTGACCTTCTCTTACCTGCAGGAGAGCCAAAAATGAACACTTTAACCTACTTCACCTGAGAGTAGATTATAGGACCTTCATGTGGCAGGTGTCTTCTTCTATACCCAGAGGAAAGGAAGGAAAACATGAAGACACCAAGAAGAATCTGAAGAAGTGGGTCTTGCTAAGTCCCCTTTTTGTTACATTAGATCATGTACCCTTTTGTCTGATCATACTTCTGTACAACTGTCTAGTCTTCATCAGATCTAAGCACAGAAAAAGTTTCCCTAAGTCTTTGGGTCTTCATTTCTGAAAAATCCTGTGTCAAGTAAAACCTTTTTTTTTTTTTTATTTTTGCTTTTCTCTTGTCTGTCTTTTGCTGTAGGGTGTCAGCCTTGAAACTTGTCATGGATGAGAAAAAGAGGTTAACTTTTCTTCCCTACAAAGGGAAGTAGAGATCTTTACCCAGCTCCTTAAGCACCTCTTCAGCTTCTGCCTGGGGACTCCTTCTCTTGCTTTGACTCCTATGGACAGGAACACATGGTTTCTCTCTGAAGCCCCCAAACTTTTCTCTTTCTTTGGGACTTGCACATACTAAGCAAACTTTTCTGCTGCTGAGCTACTACGCGAGCCTCCCATCAATGACTTCAAAATTCTTTTGTACCTACCTCTCCAAGTGGCCTCTCCACATCTAGCTCTTCAGGATCCCTTGTTTGGGGTGAAGAGAATCTCCAGATACCCTATATTGGTAACTCAAAGCAATCCGGCTGGGATGTCTCTCCTGAGACCCTTTTCCTGGCTAGATTTTCCTCTTTGCACAAAGTCTAGGGCAGGAGCCTCAGACTTGTCAGCTCTCATCCTGCAACAGAGTGCAGAAGTGCAGTCTGCTTGAGTCTCAGGGTGAAATGAGGGGAGAGGCACAATGGGCCTTGACATCTGGAGAGAGGCAGGAGGTGTGAGGGCGAGAAGGTGTCCTGAGATCCTGAGGTCTCCCAGACACCACCAGTGGCAGGGTTTGCACACGAACTTTTGTAAAGCATTATGGTTATTATGAGATGCTGCCCTTTGCAGTTCATCCAAATTTCCTTTCTTCCCAAATCCCAAATTCACAGGAGCTTAAGACATCTTTGCCTTAGTTTCCTTGAAAGATCTATGTCCAAACCCTTTTATTAATTTTTCCTTTTGCTCTCCTGGGGATTGAATCCAGAGGTATTCTGAAACTGAGCTACTTCTCCAGCCCTTCATAATTTTTATTTTGAGATAGGGTCTTACTAAGTTGCTGAGGCTGACCTTGAACTTGCTATCCTCCTGCCTCAGCCTCCTGAGTAGCTGGGGTTACAGGTGTGGGCTACTGTGCTGGCTCCAATCTTTTCTTTACCACACGTTGCTTAACTTTAAAAAGATTCTTACTGCTTTCCAAGGTACTAGCCTTCAGGTCTTAACCTACCCCAGTAGTTCCATAACCTTAGTGTGGTTCAGAGTCACCCACAGGGCTTACCACAGGTTGCTGGGGCCTGCTCCAGTTTTTGCTCAGTACTTCTAGGGTAGGGCCTAAGGTTTGCATTTCTAGCAAGTCCCTAGTGGATGCTGATGCTATTGGGGGAACCAAATCAGACCCAGAGGCTCCTAGAGTACCACTCATCCACAGTCTCTCTCATTCAAAGTGTGGGCTACCATTTATTGGGTTTGCTTTCTGTTTTAGATGCTTCTTCTCATTTAATCCTTAGAACAATTTTACCAGGTAGTTACTGTTAATATTCTCATTTTACAGAGTAAGAAACGGAGGCACAGAGAGGTTATATGTCTTATCCAAAGTAAGTGATGAAGCCTGTCAATATTGCCTCTGAAGCTAGTGTATTTAATTGCCCTGCCTTAATGGGCTAAGGACTTTTTCCCCATGGGCCTCTCAGATTATCTACTTTTAAAACCCAGGGCTTTGTGAACAAGGTGCCCTTTCATTCTGGACCACCCTTTCCCCAAATTTCTCTTTGCTGCTGGCTGAGTACAACAAGAAAAAACACACATTTAATCTCCATTAAGACTCAGACTTTTTGGAGAGGAAGTCTCGTCTGACTTGGGAAAGAAACTTGAAGTATTGCAAATTTTAAAGAAAGGCAGTTTTATTGCTTCCAATAACATATGGTAATACAAATGAATGACTAAAGGAACATTTCCAAGAATTCCTCTTAGCTTTTTAACTAAATAAATATGGCTCATTTGCATATAAGCAACTGTATTTAAGATTAGGGCTGACTATTCTGGGGACCGATTTAAAAATGCACAAAAATTTTTCAGCCGAATTTTTAGAGGTTTTATGTGGGTTCTTATGTTAGGAATGTGCAGGCTTCAGGATCGTCTCCTCAATGGATTACTTTTCTTTTGCTTTTAGATTCAGGTTTTGGTCTCTCCAGAGACATCTCTGGCAGAAACCACAGACATGTAACTGTGATGTCAAGGCTAAATGTGATACATCCCAGGCAAGCTAGGATTTGATTTAGAATAAAGGCAGCATAGCCCCTTAGTGCTCTGCCTCAGCAGGGATTCCCTTTTTTATTGGGAGTTTGTGTAAATTATAATGTTTTTATTCAGAGAAATTTTTACTGTAGATTGTCTGGGGAGGACCAGGGAATCTGCAACATATATGTTCTCAGATTTTATTTTGTCCTTTTGAAAAAAATTTCCTTACCAAAGTGTTTTGCTTTGTTTTATTTCTGAAGGAGTCCTAATGAGGCCCACTTTGAGAAACACTGCCAGGTTGTGGGGAGGACATGGGGACTTCCGAGGTGAGGATGGGTTTTTAGAACTGCTCACTCACTAGTCCTCAGACACTTAAGCTCCAACTCTTGCTGCATATTGGACTCACTTACAGCTCTCCTTAGAAATTTCTTGGGCTTTACTCAATATCATTGACAGTGGTATTTTAAGATTAAACTTGGACGTCAGCATGAAAAAGCAAAAAAAAAAAAGCAAAACAAACTCCCTGGGTGATTCTCATGTGGGAGGGCAGTGTTGAAAACCACTAAGATATATCTGATTTGGAGCGACAGAATTAGGGGTGTATTTAGATGAGAGCAAAGAGTGGAAAACTAGAGGTCAGGGTATGGGTGGAATGGGTGTGTGTCTTTTCCAAATTAGAGTGAACTCCTGTGGCTGGAGGACCCTAACTTAGGAAACAGGTGCAGCCCAGCCAGGACATCTGGGGCCAGTCCCAGGATTCATTCTCTCTCCATCTCTTTGGCCATTGGCTTAAGATATCTTGGGCAGGGGCCTCACACTTGTGCTGGGCCCTGCCTGGCAGAGCAATTAGCCCTCTGCCTTGGATTTCTTTCTGGATGCTAAAATCTGGCAGCTGCACCAACCTCTGTACAAACCCAGTGGTTTCTAAATGATATCCCTTCAGCTTTGACCCAGGGACTCTGGCTTTTCTGTTTGTTTTCTTTTTTTCTTTCTTATTTAAGAAGCTCAAGAGAACTTAAAAGCAGACCCTTGAAAGTTAAGCATTTCTAATCACATAAAGGTGTCTGTGGGGGTGGGCTGAAGAGGGTTTGTCTGGGGGCTTTCATCTTTCTCTGTATCCCCTTCCTTCTTCAAACAATCTTTCTGGGCTCTTATCCACCCAGCTCCTTGCTGGATGCCCACCCCCATCATCTCCATGTTTGGGGCCCAGAGGGTAAAGGAAGAGTGGGGGCTGGCCAGAGGGCTGGTGTGGGGAGGGAGGAAGCCCTCGGCCCCCATGCTGGGCCCAAGGAGACTGTGAGAAAGCGCCTCTCCATCTGCAGCCCAGCCCGGTGGGAGTCAATTAATTCTGAATAACCTAAACCGACAGAGGTATTTGCATTCACAACCTGACTGATGACCGTATAAAATTGATTTATGAATTAAAGTGCTTCCCCTCCCTTTATCCCGATTCAGTCTGTAATTGATTATACGTGCTGCAGCGAAATTAAATAAAAGAAAATTAAAAAGAAAAGAAAAAGCAAAGTGAAAAAAGGGAGAGACCCTTGCTGGGGAGGGGTGGGGGTGTCCAGCATTCTCAGGACTCCCTGGGATTAGCCATTCTATTCATCACTTATCATTTTTTATTTAAAAAGTTACTTCCCTCTTTGTCTCCACCCCACCCCGCCCTCCCCATCTCCACCACGGGCCAATGCTCTCCTCTCTAGCTTCCTGACACTCACTGGACCTTTGGGGTGTAATGAGTTCCCTAGGCCTAGAGAGAAGAGGGAGCATGCGCAGGGTATCTCCCAGGTAGCTCTGCACCACAAAAATTTGAGGAATATTCAAGGACATCTTCAATCTCTGCCACTCTCTTCTGTGTTGGTCTTTCATCTTGTTTCTTTTCTGACTGACTCTTCTCCTTCTGTTTGACTGTCTCCTCACTGTACCTACACACAATCAAAACTTCCTTGGGCAAATTCTGTCATAAATGTGTTCTCAGCAAGGATCACATCAATGACCAAGTTTTTAATGGATGATTCATCTCAGCAGAAATTTTCCAAAGAAAATAAAGCATTCAAATAAAGGAATGATCTCTATTTGTAAAATCTCAAGTTCTTTTTACCCAAGGAAGGAATGTTTTATTAGTGGGAGGATGATCTTATGTGGGGAAGAAGAGGAGTTAAATGCAGCCCACTGTGGGGGCCTGAGAACAGACTTTGGAACCAGCTGGACTGAGGTTCTGAAAATTACTAGCTTTGCATCACTGTGCAAAGTCAATTAACTAGTCTTACTTTTTTGTGACTGTTTAAGATAGAGACAACTGTGAACTTGAATAATGGATATTAATCCTCTTCAAGTGTGGCTCAGTAAATATGACAGGTACTCTGTAAAGATCAGAATTAGAGCCCACTTCTTTGCTTATTCTGCTTATGAAACAAGGCAGCTCTCTGACTGAAGGGTGTTTTCTTCATCCGCTGTTGGATGGTTCTCTCCCAACTCAAACTCAGTGCTGCTATTTGAGTGACAAATATACACAACTGCTTTTCTTACAAACCAGGTTGTGAGAGCAGATAGTGTTCTCTACCTTGGCATCCTCAGAATCCTGTACCCAAAATACATCCTAAGTAAACCACCTCACTCAGTCTTCCCTCACTTCTTTCTCACCCTTTTTCTTTCTTCTTTTACCTCAAGATGGCCAAGATTTTATCCCTAGTCTGGCTACTTATTTTCCTACCTCAGTTATTGTCTTAAGAAGTCTAGTTTCTTCTCTGATCCTTTGACTGTCCTGGACAAGTATAATGTTGGCTCAATTCCTCTAAGGTTTCTTTGTTTTTGTTTTTTAATATATATATTTTTAAGTTGTAGATGGACACAGTATCTTCATCTATTTTTATGTGGTGCTGAGGATTGAACCTGGTGCTTCATATGTGCAAGGCAGGCGCTCTACCACTGAGCTACAGCCCCAGCCCTCCTCTAAGGTTTAATGAGCAGTTTAGAGGGAATCCCATAGTAACTGGTTTTGACCACATTTCACAGAAAGTTCAACAAAATCAGGAGCAACTGCTTGGGCCTGGCTGGCAGAACCTACTTTGATACGTCACATGGTACTCCCTGCCCAGAAGAGAAGGAGCTCTTCCGAGAGCAGATCCCTGGGCAGGTATATAGAGCAGGAATCCCACGAGAACGCTGAAACAGAGACCCTTGTCAGGAATATTGAGAAGGAGGGTTATATGATGAGTCAATTTCCATTAGGTCTTGAGGCAGCTTAAAGTAGGGGAGAGAAAGTTTTTACACGATTTGAAATCTTTCTTCTAGCATCTCAGTGGGGCTAAACACTGCCTACTTGAGGTAAGGTTAGGCACCTTGAAGTTTCACCCATCTTGGTTTCCTCCTGGAGGAAATGGAATAAAGGAAGGAAAATGCATATGCTCTTCTCATTTCTTCACTGCTTGGGATCATTGTGGTTACTAGAAAGCTTGAAAACAAATTACGAGAAGATATGGGTTCTGAGGTACTAAGTCCTGGGTACTGTAGTACTAAGTACTGGGGTACTAAGTACTAACTACTAAGATGCATTCAGAAGAACCATAAGGTAGTAGGAAAGAAATTGCTGTGGATGGAGGCTGAGGAGACAGATCACCTCTGTGACTGTGCCAGCAAAGGACCTCATATTGACAGAAAAAAAAAAAAAGAAGAAGAAGAAAACTCAAAATGCATCTTAAGTGTTTGTTGAGGTTGAGAGGATAGCAAATTAATATAAAGAAGGAATCTGTAGTAGATATCTAAACTGGGTGGTTCCAATTACTTAAGCCCTTCTCTTTCTAGGTGAAACAAAGAACTTGATGACTATTTCCCTAAGGTTAAGCAAGGTTAAGCACACAAGAGGAAAGACATTAAGGTTGGGGCTATCTGAGTAGAGTATCTAGTTAGCTGGGTATAATGAATGGAATGCTCGTGTCCCCCAATTTCATAGGTTGAAATCTTAAGTTCTGAAGTGATGGAATAAGGAAATGGGATCTTTGAGAGATGATGAGATCATGAGGTCGGAGCTGTTATGACATATTATTACCTTATCAAAAGACATTGCTGAGCACAGTGGTACACACCTATAATCCCAGTGAATTGGGAGGCTGAGGCAGGAGAAACACAAGGTTGAGACCAGCCTTGGCAATTTAGAGAGAACTTGTCTCAAAATAAATATAAAAAGGGCTGGAATGTTGCTTAGTGTTAAAGTGCCCCTGGATTCTGACCCCAGCACGGGGGAAAAAAAGAAGAAGGAGGAGGAGGAGGAGGAGGAGGAGGAGGAGGAAGAAGGAGAAGATGAAGTAATCATCTCTTTTGGCCTTATGAGAATACAACTGGAGACAGCCATTTGCAAACCTGAAACTAGGCCCTACCAGACACCAGCTCCAGCTGCACTTTGATTTGGACTTTTCAACCTTCAGAACCATAAGAAATAAATGTTGTTGTTTAATGTTTAAGCTACCCAACCTACAATGTTCTGTTACAGCAGCAAGAACTGAATAAAGCACTAAGAATTGGCCTTGAAAGATGAAAGGCATGGAAATGTTATCTCCAAGTGACCTTTGGTAACAGAAGCCCAAGTTCTGTGGGCTACAGGCCCTATGGGATCAGCCCCTCTTGGTGAGCTGAGACTGTCTATCCTGCACAATGGTGGTGCCTTACAACTGTAATCTTTGCCATGTTAGGTTTGGTGGAGGACTAAGAGCAGTTGTAAGAATTCAGAGAATTCTGAGAGGCTTGCTTCTGTTCCTCAATTTCAAAATGAGAAAAACTTGCCTAAAAAATGTTTATAGCACCTTTATTCATGGTAGACAAAGCTTGGAAGCAACCATGATCTCCTTCAACAGATCAATAGATAAATAAACTATGGTACAATAGGAAGTATTTAGTGATAAAAAGAAATGAGATATAAAGCCACAAAGGGTCATGGAGGAACCTTAAATGCATATTGCTAAGTGGAAGAAGCCAATCTGAAGATGCTGTATATTGTGCAACTGTAATTTGATACTCAAATTACATGACATCCTGGAAAAAGCAAAGATATGAAGACAGTGAAAAGAAAGTGAGAGATTTAGGGAGAGCAAAAGAAGGAAAGATGGATGGATAGATGGGACCCAAGAGATTTTTAGAGAAGTAAAACTACTGTGTTTGATACTCTATAAAGTTCATTATTTATTTGACTCTCAAGTAACTACAGACTTTAATTAATAAGTAATAATAGTATTGGAATATCATTTTATTCATTATAGCAAATGTATCACATTAATAAAAGATGTTAATAATAGGGAAAACTGGGTGAAGGAGGTGATAAATGGGGAGGACCAAGGGGTATATGAATCTCTCTATATTCTTCATTCAATTTTTCTGTAAACTAAAATTACTCTAAAAATAAAATCTAATAATTTAAGAAAACAGGGAAAGAGAGCCCTTTTGTCCTTATTGACTTTTGAGATCCTTGTTGGAAAGATCCTGCATAAAGGCCAGTTTATTTTGTTCCTCAATGAGGGTGAGAATGATGTCTGAAGGCATGAAACAGCCTACAACTATGTGCAAACAGATGTAGCATGAAATAGTGACATTAGAGAGTATGAGTGGCCATTGTTGTAATGGTGACAGGACCCAAGTCTAGGACAATCCATAAGACTCACAAACAGAATGTGATTCTCCTTAAACAATGACTTCCTAGAGATAGAGTGAACAAAAGACCCAAACTCACACCTATGATAAGAGGGGCAAACCGCAGAGAATGGATGGAGAAAGGGTTGTTGAAATCACAAAAATGAGGTGTTGGATCAGTTTTATCATAATAGCTCAATCAAACCTTTTTGGCAAGTCACCCAGCCACGTGGATGCTTTTCTTTGAGCATCTTCCCTCCTGAGTCCCAGGTGCCTTCTATTCTCAGAGCAAACTTCTCCACAAATGTCACAGAGAAGGTTTCTTTGTTGGCTCAGGGAAACCAAGTCTTGCTCTTGGGCTATAACTTCAGCATCTTCCAAAGTTCTAGATGGTCTTCCTCATATAGTCCCACATATAGTCCTATATGGCCTAAGCTTGAACCAGCTCTCATCTCTGCTGCTTTCTATGCTCTTGTCCCCAGCTAAATGCCAGAATCTGGCTCCGTCTGGACCTAATTTCCACTTGGCCCAATGTTCCAGTCAATTCAATGCTCTGGTACGCAGCAATTATACTTCAGGAAAGTTCTTATTTTTCATTTATTTACTTATTTTTGTGCTGGGGATTGAACTCAGGGCCTCACACATGCTAGGCAAGTGCCCTACCACTAGGCAGCAACCACAGACCTGTCATTCATATATAGTCCTCTCCCTATTCAGCTCAACAGATTTGTCTAACTTACAAAACAAGGTTCTGCAGAATCTGCAAAGAAAAACAATAGCGCTTTTCCTTGGAACTTGGTTCTGAAGTTAAGAATTGCAAAGTTAAATGAATAGAGAGTGATTCCAAGCCAAGATAATAAACAAGGGCTTGGCAGTGAGGCCCTGCTTATGTATGCATGTGCCAAGAGAATTCAAAGGAAGGAATAGATACCTGTGGGAAAGGCTCTCAGTGAAGACTTCTGGAAAAAACTGAAGGGTAAATGGATTTCTGAAAAAGATCTAGTAGAAAATTTGTTGGTCTAATATATACACTTTCTTTGTTTCAGCAAAATGATGAAAAACAAAGAAGGTTTGAGTCTAGATGAGAGACATGGTACAGTAGTAACATATTGCTTTCAATTGAATTTTTCAGTACACACTCCCCACTGAATCCAGGATAATTTTGAAGTTTCCCAGGTGACTTCAGAATACTTCTATATCATCCTTTCCTGCTTCTCTTATTTTGCTATGACTTCTGGTGGTGTTAGGATATGAACTTAATAGGGAAAAAATAAAAACATAAAGACTAAAAAAGTAAAGTTGCCAAACATAACTTAGGGAGCTTCAAATAAGAAATAGCAAAGACTGCAGAGTTCAGGGCAGACTGGGAGGAGAGGCTGCAGGGAGGAAAGAGGAAAAAGAACCATATTGATCATGTTCTTTGAAAGACTCATCCCTTTCAGTTCTGCAGATGAGCAGGCCATCAGAAAACCTGATGCCTGGCAGTAACTTCTAGAGGCTAAGGAACAAATGTAGTCAAGAGCACCATTTATGTCATTAACAGTCTCTCTTTGGAAAAGGAGGATGATGTCTCAAAGAGTATTGTGATTATGAGGTAATTAAAGTATGTAAAGCACTTGGAACAGTGTCTAGCTCATAGATACTGTAAAAACTGACTTTCATTATCCACATACAATAAGCATACAAAAGAGTAAAAACAAAAAAAAAAAAACAAAAATCCAGTTACTCTTAACATCGACATTTGGTTGGTAAATTATTTTTAAGTAAGTACATATTTGCTTTTTCCAAAATAAACGATATCTAGGATGAGAATGACAAGTTAAATGAATGTTATTCTGGGTTTAGTAACAAATACATGTTTTGTTCAGATTAGGAAATAAACCTTAATAATTATATCAAGATAACCTTTGATGATGGCCTGATATTAAGATGTTTGAAACAGAAGAATGTCCAGCCTATTTGAAAACATTATATTCTTTCTGATTAAAATAATCTCACTGGAAACAAGAGAGGCTTGTTCCATCAAAGAACCCTCTTCCAACCCTTGATTCAATTTGTTCCGAATCTGCTCAGAAGAGTGAATTGTTGAGTTCTTTGAATTTCTCTGGTGGTCTGCATTCCTTGTGCCATGTCAAGCCTCTGACTCAGGAGGTATGTCCTCATATGTAATAGGCCTGGTCCAGGCATACAGTGGTACACAGAGGGAGAAAGGTTCCCTGATGGTTCCAGGTTGTGCATTTGGTGAAGCAAAAGAAGACCTGCCTGGAGAACTCCTTTGTTCTGACAACTTGGAGAGGAACATCCCAGTCACTGCCTTACTTGCTCCCATGAAACTGCAAGAGGGGGACAAACAATATCTTAGCTGCCTGAATGAAGGCTCTTCGCATTTCTTTCAGCTTGCAACATCTAGAAGTTTATGAATTGTGCTTCTGAGGACAGCCCTAATGGTCCTCAGATCTGCATGGTTACCTTAAAGAAAGCAAGAGCCTTCACATTGATTTCAATCCCTAATCTTTCTTTAAAAAGTACAATTCTGTTCTCCAAAATTAAGTTTTCTCTAACTGTAGGAAGTTTGTTTATCTGATTTTCAAGAAATAGTCCTTAGGGACTCGAAGGGAAATCTTCCATCAGATGTTGGATAACTCAGCAGCATCCTGGAGAACAGGGTCTGCACCACTGCCAGGGAAGCTCGTACCTGCAGAAGGTGATGAAAGATTGGAGTTAAAATGCAATTTGAGGGAAGAGTTAATGTTTTGAGAAAAATGTACAGAAAACTTAATGCTGAAAAGCCAAAATTAATGTTAAAGTCTTTTGTATGTGAGAAATTAAATATGCAAATATTGTTTTTGAAATAATGAGTGAATGCAAAAAGGCAATACCAATAATAAAATAATAGAAATAAGAACGAAAGTCATAAGTTTATAGGCATCTTAGTAACAATTCTGGTTTTGAAAAAACAACTTGGAATTCTTAAATTCTTTCAAAATGTACAACTTAATGTGATATTCATAGCAGGGCTAGCTGCTTTTGTTTTATTTTGAATATCTTTAAAAGACTATATTCTATAAAGGTATGAATTTTTAAAATACAAATATCTTTTGGAAGGCAATTCGCTGTGAGTGTGTGGTGAATCATTCTTTTAGGGTATGTTTTCCTAATTTTCCATGTGGCATAAACAGCTTTATTCCATAAATATCACCATTAATAGAATAAAATAATAAATGTACCTTGTTATAAAAACATGAGGCTGCCCAATAAATGAAATCTATTGTAAGATTAAAATTGGATTTTAACTCTGAGGATGAAGTTGTAGAAAGTTGGCCACTTTTGATTCTGAAATGGGCTTTTGTAGTAGTTTTCTGAACCCCTGGAATAAAGAGGGTTGATTTGCGATGGAATCTCCAGAGCCTGCAGTCATATATTACAATATGTTGTAAATCCAGAGGGTACAATATAGATTTCACAGGGGGCCCTGGGGTTAATTGAAATTCCATCTGTTTCTTCTGTGTAGCAGACATACTAGCTTAGGATATTTGCTCAGGATAAGACATGAGTTTTATGATTTTTTAAATTTTAGGCTCAAGTAAAAGTTTGCCTAAATCTGCTCTTCCCTATTTCTACTTCCTACCTTCAATTAAAAAAAAAAAAAAGTTTAAAAGGCAGCCTTTATTTTCCCCACAGCTGCCCCCCTGGCAGCCCCCCTTCCCTCCAGTGCATGCCGGGTAATGCCATGTATTCTTAGGCTCCCAAAGGCCTCCATTACTGTCAATTAGTTACGGAATGCTACAGAGATTCATGCCTGACAGCTCGAGTAAAGGCAGGAGAAATGGGCTCAGTAGGGAGCGAGGGGCCTGATTCTTTTTTTGTGCACAAGAAATACCTTTCTCAGCAAGGCTTTTAATGGCCTTGCCTTCTTTCAGTCCCTCTGCCCAGGCGCCCCCCACAATCCCAACACACACCATATACACACATGCTCATATGTTCATACATCAATGTGTTTGTGTGAACATGGCACAGGACTGTGAGAACTCAGAGTGAGAGGCTCTGAAATGTTCCTATGACCTCTGAAAACAACAGAGCTTTACAAGTCCTGACTCCTAACTTTGCTGTAGCCTGATTCCTAACTTCTTTCTTCAGGTGTCTTGTTGCTAAGTGCCTCCTAGGCCTTTGGCTTATTAGTATATTTTCCTTCAACAACTCTCCTCCCTCCAAAGCAGAAACAGTGTGGTCACAGCCCTGGGTAGGGAGCCCCCTGCTCCTGTACTGCTGCCCCACAGTCTGGGCAAGGGGTTGTAGTTGGCCATCTCCACCACATCCCTGTTCTCCTGATTTCTTGTTCTCTATCTTTTGCCTTTTTCTCCTCTACTTCCTCTACTTCCAGCATTTCTCCCTCTTCCTCCTCCTACCCCTGTCTAGTTCCTTTCTCTTGCTCTGAAGACTTGAGGCCAGGGATATCATTTTATCTATGTATCTTCTTTCTCTCCCCTAATCTACTCCAACATATACCATTATGGGACTCTGCTCAGGTCCTTTGCTCTTGTTGTCCCTGTTGCCTGGAACTGACCTCAGATGCCATCGACAGAATCTTTTCCTGACTTCTCAAGTCCAGTTGCTCTTTCCCATCACTGTCTTTTATTTTACGTTCTTCATAGCCTGACTCATCATCTGAAACTGTATTCCTCGTCTGTATGTTTTCATGCTTATTGACCGCCTCCTCCATTAGAATGAGTCTTCAGGAGTACAAAAGACTGGTTTGTTCACCAACAAAACAGCTCCAGAGAACACCACCTGCCACAAGCAGGTATTGAAAATGAGTGAATCAAAAGAAAAAAAAAAAGTAATGTCATTGGTCATTTTCAGGGTTAAGGAAAACCTAAGATTGTAGATATCATGACTCACATCTATAATCTCAGGTACTCAAAAGACTGAGGCAGAGGGATTCCAAGTTTGAGGGCAGCCTGGAAAACACATCAAGACCCTGTCTCAAAAAAAAAAAAAAAAAAAAGAAAGAAAGAAAAAGAAAGAGAGAAAACAAAGGGGGGCTGTGGATGTGGTTCAAAGTCTCTCTCTCTCTCTCTCTCTCTCTCTCTCACACACACACACACACACACAGGAAAATCTAGCATCACGCCAAAATGTTTTTCCTGCTGCTGATCTGCTTTCTATTATATGAATATTGGACTTTTCTCACTATTCAAGTACACACTTAGAAAAAGCCTAAGAAGAAGACAAGAGATGCTATTAGTAAATAATGAATACAATGCTTTGAGTGATCATATTCCTCCAAAAGGGTTTGAGAAAGATGACAGGGTAAAGGTAGCAGAAGATGAGACACCAGGGAAGGACAGTCTTTGGCAATTCATGCCTGGATTCTTCATAGTTCAAGGTCCTTCCTCTCCTGGAGCCCAGCCTTGTGCAGGTGTCTCCAACAGGCAGGAGCAGGGAGACTCTCTGTCTGTCTCATCCAACATCTGAGGGAAGGCAGGAGGCTCAGAAAGAGGGCAATGTGGTGAAGACGAGTGAGACCTGGGTCGTGGAAGTGACTCTTGGAGCCAAGGATAAGGTTGCAGTCACATTTTCTGCCCTTTGCAGCCTGTGGAATAATTGGTAAGACTCTACCCAGAGCAGGACTCTAGTCTGCAAACTGTTACTACTTTATATTGTCAACCCATCACCACTCACGTACTGCCTCAAGATGCCTCCAGAATCATCAAGCTTCACATTTATGCCCTCTGAGGTGAATTTTGAATGCTTTCTGTCTTCTTCCTCAATTTGCCTTACTTCAATGCTTTTCAAACTTTAACGCATGCAGTTTACCTGACAATCTTATTAAAATGCCGATTCCGAAGATGATCCCGGGATTCTCCAACAAGCCTGGGTGAGCAACAAGCTCCCAGATGATGCCATAGTCTACAATATACTGATGTTGGTCCACTGATCCACAACACACTGAATATGACATCTCTTCACCAGCTTGGCCAGAAGCACAGCCAGCACTGTAGAGATGGATGATCCATAGCCTGAATAAATGAAGTGAAAGCTTCATTAATACATATTTTGGTTCTACAGAAAAGAAAAAAAACACTGTATTTCTATCTGTGATTCTGGTAACTTTCTTATTAGGAGGTGCTGTGAAATAATAAGTTAACTGTGTCCTAATTACACTAAAGCTGTTTGTCCACTGTAAATTTCTATTTTTTCCACACACTTGTATCAAAACCCCTTGCAATGTTTCCCCTCCCCTCCCCTCCCTTCTCCTCTCCTCTCCTTTCCACAGTGAAGCTACTTCACCATTAGTCATTGTATGATAAATGAGGTTACTTTGAAAAGAATGTACTTGCTGTCTACCTTGCTTCTCCTTTCCTCATCTGCTAAAGAAAAGGCGAAATATGATGAGGTGAGATAAGTGTGATTTTACAGTGCTGTGACTGGAATGCTTATTCCCTCCAAAATTCATGTTGAAGTTTGTCGCTGTGACAGTATTAGGAGGTGAAACTTTTAAGAGGTGATTAGGTTATGAGGGCTCTGCCTCACTCACAGGTAGGATTAATGTAACTATGAAAAGACCAAGTTTGGCCTTCTCTCCCTTTGCCTTATGTAATGTTTTCTTTTAAGTCAAGACATAAGAAGGGTCCCACCAGATGCTAGCACCTCTCTATTGGGCTTCCCAGCTCTCAGAACCATGAGCCAACAAATTTCGGTTCATCATAAATTATGCAGTCTTAGGTACTCTGTTATAGCAGCACAGTCAGATTAAGACACACAGGTGGACAATATATAAGGTTTTGTTTGGAAGGAAGTACACTAGAATATCTACATCTGCTCACAGGTTAGTCTTGCCACAGGTGTTTGTGCTCGTGATCATGCAGGTCTGGAATTCAACTTACAGAGGCAACTTACATTTGTAAATCCAGGGAATCCCAGAAGAGGATGGTAGGTAGAATTTACTAAACCTGAGCTAGGCAGTTGTTGGGGGTCCAGATCCAAAAGAAGGAAGCAATCTTGGTGGGAAAATAGCAAGCAAAAACTAAATAATTCAACATAAAAATTTAATATTAATAACTTCATGAACTTCCAGAAGTTTATGGGAATTAAATAGAATTTATGGGAAGAAGAGATTAATTTCAACTGAGATGGCCAAAGACCATTTTCTGAATGGTAGGATTTGAATTGGAATTTGAAGGAAGATTAGGCCAGCCGAGATGAGAATAAGAGGAATGAGCATAGCAGGTGGGTGGAAGGACATCAAATATTGTGTAGATACTGGAGAACACAAAGTGTTTTGGAGCTTTTAAGAACAAGTTTTCTTTCTTTAAAGTTTCATTTATTTGAGGATAATCTGATAGAAGGAGAAATGGTGGGAATGACAAAACTGAGATTAGATTAAGGAAGGTCTTGAATATCTGGCAAAGGTTGAACTTGATTCTGTAAATAATGCAGAACATTGAATATTTAAGTAGAAAAGAACATTTTAACAAAAACATTTTAAGAGATTAGTTTCAATAGCCCATATATGGGGGATAAAGGCCAAAATTGGGATGGTGGCAAAGGAAACTAAAAGAAATGGAGTATAAAGCAGATCTAAAGGAATCATAGACTTTTATGACCGGTGGGATATTATGATCAATAGTTGGCCAGAGATCATAGGCTTGAAGTTAGTGAATGAAAATGAATGGTTATGGGGGAAGTAAATTCAATTTGAGATATTTTAAACTTAATTAAGATTAAGACAGACATGTGGAAAAACCCAGTAGACCACTGGAAGAGCAGCCCTACTTAGAGGTGGTCCTAAATAAGGCCATGGGATGAAGGTCTTGTCAGAGGAAAACCACACCCAAGTTGAGTCTGGGAAATGCCCATAGGGGAGGGCTGGATGGGGAAATAGCAGGAACAGAATAAGCAGAGGCCTGTGGAGAAATAAAAGGAAGACAGAGTGTAGGACCTGCCCGTCAGTGCCCATAGCACCAAAGACTGCAGACAAACCATGCAAAATGAGATCAAGGACAGGGTCTTCCCAACCATGGAGGATTTTCCCAGTGTGGACCATACAGTGCAAAGGGAGAAACCATGTGACAAGAGATCAAGGAGCAGGCAAGTCATAACACATTTGGAACTTGTGGACTTTCTTTTAGGAAAAATTTGACAGACACTGGAGGTAAGTATGGAAGCATGGAAATGTTTGGACTGCCCATAGTTTTCGGAAATCAGAAAAACGAAAACAGAAAGTATTGCTAAATGACAGTTGAGATGAGCATGAATGGGCCAAGTCAACATAACACAGACCCAAAGACAGTGGACAGTGGGCACAACTCAGAGGTGGGCACCAACACAATAGGCAGCAACAGAATGCCAGGTGCTTGGGAAGGCAGCTCAGAGCAGCTGTCCTTTGAGTCCACATGGGACCAGTACACCTCAAGGGGAGAATCCAGACACTACGGCATCTCATGAAAATAGGGGGATGATTAAGAAAGGTGACCAGGAACAACCAAGAGACTATTTCAACCCCAAGCATCCCAATTTAAAAGGCACTAGTGCATTCACTGAAGAACAGGCTCTCCCTGAGCACCACAGCAGTGTGGGGCTTGAGCATGTTGGGGATAGAGAATTACAGACTTCCTGCCCCCAGAGAGCTTCAAAGAACTTAGTGAGCCTGGGAGGAGCCCCCTTGAGCCCTGTGAGAGCATCTGCTTCATGCAGCAGAGATAGGATGTAAATACTGTCTAGATGGCTGGAGCAGAGCTTGTTGAGAAGCTACCAGGATGACAGGACAGGAGCCTATCCCCTCACTCAATACCTTTCCATCCTCCCCGGTCCTCACAGCCAAGTCACACAAGCTGCACCTCAAGAGACTGGACATGGAGCCAAGGAGAAGTTCATTGTGATTTTTTATATGCGGAAGACCTGAAAGCTTCAGGTACTACCTGCCTGGTGTCAGATGTGAAAGCAATACACATTTTCCTTCTGTCCTACATGGGACACTTTGCTCAGTAGAGCAAACTGGATTAGTAGGAAGATGATTTGGGGAGGTAGAGGGACGTTTGGACTCCTTGATGAGAAGGCAACAGTCTGAGATATCCCATAACCCACTGACATGGAGCGCAGGAGCAACCAAAGAAGCCTTCCTGTGACAAGGGAGGGTCTGCTCTGGCCTGGGACTCTCTCCTGTTCAAATCACTCAACCTCAGAGAAGTTCTGGCTCTGCCACCTACCAGGTGTGTGTGACCTGAACAAGTCATTTGGGAGAACTGTTTCATTTCCCCCTCCACAGGGGCAATGATCCTTGCAGGACAAGTGCCTGGAACTGAGCAATTGCTTGTTGTTATTTTCAGTTTCTCTTACCTTCCTCTTCACTTCTTGACAATGAGGGATTTTTCTTTTATCCAGTCACAATGGTTGGAAACAGAGATGGATCTGTCTCAAGTAATGAACCATTCGCCCAGCTCTGGATTAGTGACTATTATTTGACTAATGCTGCTACAGTCCACTAAAGGGAATTTCAAATGGCCATGTGCATCAAGATCCATCTCTGTCTCTGTGTCTCTTTCTCTCTCTTACACATGTACACACACACACACACACACACACACACACACACACACACACACATTCTGGACCCATTCAGAGCTACTAAATTAGAATCTTGAGGAGGTGAGGCCTGGAATGTGTTTTTAAAAGCTTCCACCCTTGGTTAAGAATGTAGTACCTATTCAGACTCAGGCACCCTGTGGGAATACATGACAATGTTTTAGAGACATGGACAAATTATTTTCTGTGAGCTGAGTAAGTTCAGAGACTGTGACTGCTTCAATCACAGACTTAGGAACAAACTGAAAGAGATTTGTCCAGTCAGGGACTTTACATTACAGAGAAGTTCATTATGAAAACAACAACAACAACACACAACACTTTTTTTTTTTATTTATTCTTTTGTGGACACTAACACAATTTAAAGTTCAGGCCTCAGCTTGCTCTGATCTTAACTTCCACTTTTCTTGGCTGCACATCACTTTCATTCCCCGCTATGGATCTCAGCTTCACCTGTCACGAGGCAACTCCTATCCTTCCCCAAAGAGTCCACACTCCCTCAGCTTCAGCCTCTCTTGGGTTCCCCAGGCACCCTGGAAGGAGGGAGGTGGGGTGCACAACAGAAGAAGGAGGGATTAGAGGCTAGGAAGAGAGGCAGAGAGGAGGGGCCAGGAGTGGTGTGAAGAGAACATCCTGCGGGAAAATCCAGCAAATCTGCTCTGAGAAAGTAACTTTCAGACATTTCTAATGTCTTGGTCACTGTCCCACACTTAAGTGTGTGTGTGTGTGTGTTTGTGTGTGTATGTGTGAGCGTGTTGGGGAGGTGGGACGGCTGTATACTTAGAGTTGAAAATAAAAAAGCTCCCTCTATTGACTCCTGAAAGGCGGAGATAAAGAGAACCACATGGGACACATTGTGAGAAAGGAGAGCTCAGAAGCTGGCCTCCTTTTTCCCATTATTGTGCTATTCTCTCCCTTCCCCCTACCCCTCCCACCTCAAAATGTTCTCCCAGCCCCCACCCCCTTTCCCTCTCACAGCCCAAAGACCCTCTTTTCAAGCTCTTACTGCTGAGGCCCCTCAGCGGAGCCCAAGACCTCCATTCAGAGTCACTGGTTTGGGTAAAATCCCTTATTCACCCCCTTCCCACCCCCTTGGCCTATCAGCTGAGCCTGGGTTCAGACCTCACAAAACAAAACAAAACCAGCCCATATAATTGATGGTGGCTGCCGGAGGACCCCCCTCCGCTCTCCCCCAGGGGCTCCTGCCCAGGCAGCTTCTATTCTCCACATTTCCCTCCCTCCCTGCCCCCAACTCCTGCTGGATGCTCGTAGTTAACAAGTGCGCCCTGGTATTATTGTGCCCCCTATCATATTTATCCCCTTTCAGAGCTGATCTGCGCTTTTGTTGGAGGCAACCGGCGCATCTTTTGACATTTCAGCCTTTCTGGCTGCTGGGGGTGGGGGAGGCGAGAAGAGTGGAGGCAGCGGGGCCAATCTAGCCTCTGGATGGAGTAAGCAAGGACAGCGGAGGAAGAAGAGAACAAAACCCCAGAACAAGGGGGACGGGAGGCAAGAGAAAAACATTGTAACTTGTTAGTGACCCAATGGGAAAGAGGCAGGGGGAGGAGGGCGCTCAACGAGTGTGATCCAGGAGCATTTGAAAGAATTTCACTTGCCTGGAGGTTGAGGTTGGGAGGTGACTACCTTTATTACACCTCTGCTGAACTTCATTTTTACAAGTTCACTGCACATTAGGGACATGAGAGAAACTGAGAAAAAATGAAAAAAGGAGTGAAAGCAAGAGAGATTCAGAGAGCAATAGTAACAAAGAAAGAAATAGGGAGGAAAAAAAACCCCACATATTTTTGGGTATTCTTAATGAAACACATAATTGAAAGGGGCCAAGAGATTTGGCAAAGGTTTCTTAAGACCTTTTTAAATACAAAGCTTTGGAAACATCCCAGAATCTCCAAACTTTGGATTAAAACTTCCCGGGTTCTTTCATATTCATTTCCATTGAGCATTGAGTCATGGGATAGAAATAATGTCTGGAAGTGTCCAACGAATGACTGCGGAGTGCTGAAATATCAATGGAGAAGAACTTAAAGAAAAGGCAGCTAATTAATTTTCACTTGACCTCCCAGAGAGTGGCATTTTTATCCCAGTGGTGCAGATGAGGAAGTGGAACAGCTCCGTGATTTACATGAGGCCCAAGGTGGAGCAGGGGATCAAGAACATCTGCCTGCTGGGCCCACAGCCAGCTGCTCACAAAACCACAGCCATGGTCGTTCATGGTCATGATTCTGGGGAAGAATGTACACTGATGAGGAAATCTGAAGGACAGAATCCCAACATTCTCCTTAGGAGAAGAGTGTGTGTCCGGAGGACATTGTGGGTAGAGATTAGCCTGTGGGATTAGTCATCTCCTGACTTGGTTTTCTTCCCTTATAAGACAAAAAGAGAACTCTCATAAAAGGGTTCCTACAGGGAGCAGCTCCAACCTTCTCTCAGGGTGCTCTTTCACTTTTCTAAATAGTATGCTGTATTCACAAAATCCTGGTCCTTCCCAATGGCTCACAGCATTTACAAACATTAATTCAGCCTCAGGATGGTGGTGGGCGATGTCTATTATTACCTTCAGCTTCCAGATGGGGAAACAGGTTTAGAGATATTAAATCTCTAGTGCAAGGTAACTCAGCATGGTAGAATGAGGACTTGAATCCATAATTCCTAGACAGAAATCCACCTACGCTGCTGTTAGAGCAACGTCATCCAACATGTTCTTCAACAAAATTTCCAACAGTTCATTTTCACTTTCACGCCCAGCCTTTTCTCCTTGTCTTCTTCTTGTGCAAAATTTACTTTTTAAAAAAATCTATTTATTTTTGGTACTGCAGATTGAACCCAGGGGTGCTCTACCACTGAGCTACATCATCTGTTGTTTTTATTTATTATTTTGAGACAGGGTCTCACTAGGTTGTTGAGGCTGCCCTCAAACTTGAGATCCTTCTGCCTTAGCCTCTTAAGCTTCTGAGCTGTGCTCCACCATGTCTGGCTTGCACAGACTTTTAAAGGCACCCTTTAAACCTTTATAATCTGCCCTAAAGTATGAAAGTTGAGATTCTCACAGATTTACTTCAGACTGAACCCATCAACCTTTGTTTTCACATTATACAACTTTTACCCATATTAGGTTTGACTTGCTTGTATTCAAGGATTCCTGCCCCAACCCCCTTTTCTCAGGATTACAGGGCACATTTTAGCAAAAAAGAAAAAAACAAAACAAAACAAAAACAGAACCAATTGCTTCCATGACACTGCATAGTAATTCATATATTATAAAAAGATTTCAGATAGCCTTTCAATTGAACTTCACTATAGCGCTGAGAGTTATAGAGCTCAGAAAACTGAGTCAGACTTAAAGAGGTTACATGTCTGAAGTTGTACAGCTAGGAAGTTGTACTGGAGGAGGAAGACAAAACTTAGGTCTTTTAGGCCTGAGGTACAGAATATTTTGTGCTAGTGCGAGAGAAAGTCATTATAAAATGAATTTTCTCTGTTTACAGCAATAAAGTTAACATTGGCATTATCGTATCTCAAAATAATTCAGCCTTGAGGAAAATATGTAGGTATGATAGAATAGAATATTTCCCAGGCCTTGCTTAGGAATCTAGAATCATTACTAAAAGGAAAAAAAAAAAAGGCAAATTGAAATATTTTGATACAAGGACCTATGATTTGGAAAAACATTAAAATGCTCACTTTGTGGGCATAATTTATTTTGGCAAACTCGACATTTTGGAGTCAAAAGTATCATCCATTTTAGAAAAGATCACGTATTCTGTTAATGTTTGGTAAAGTGTTTTAATATATTAATTTTAATATGTTAATTAATGTTTGGTAAAGTGTTTTAATATATTAATTAGGCCAGAATGGTTAATATGCTATTTAAATTATCTCTCTTGACTAATTTTTTGTCTAGTTCTGTTATTTGCTGAGAAAGAGTGTTAATATCTCTAACTGTGACTGTGAACTTACCTATTTTTCCCTTTAATTCTGTCCATTTTGCTTTATGTATTTTGAAGCTTTGTTATTAGATGCATACTCATTTATTATTGTATCTTCCTGATAAAGTGAGTCCCTTATTAGAAAATGACCCTCTTTATCTCCGAAAATATTCTCTGCCTTGAATTTTGTTTTATCGGATATATTATCCTAACTCTATGCTTAGTGTTTGCCTGGTTGGCCTTTTCTACCCAGTTTATTTCAACCTTGAACATCTACTCTAAGTCAATATGTCCAAATTCGTATTTCTACAATTGCTTCTTGTGAATTTTATTAGTTTGACTAAGAGATTGAGATTATGATCATTCTGGGTGAATCAACAAAAGGAAATCTCCAAACCCAAATAGTCAAGGTCAGGTATGTGTGCCCCAACTGACAGAAGGGGCTGGATGCTGTGACCCATGTTAAAACTCATCCTCTGACATCTCTATCCTTCTTCTCTCTTCCCATACAGACTTTCTGCAAATTTCCTTACCTTCCAATTGCCATTTTTTTTCCCTTTCCTCTCCAGAATTCAAATGCTGGTTGTGATCCTGTCACCTTCATCCATCATCAGGAAGGTTTCCTTCATTCAAATGTCTCTGTCTCCCCACTCCCCAACCCAAAGACTGAAGCAGAAATTCTCATTGAGTTCTTTCTTTTCCTGGGCTTTCTCCCCCATGTTCTTTTTTTCCTTTTTAACCCTTTGGTTTGGTAAAGTTTCTTGCATGTCTCTTGAAATAACCCACATTTTTCATGTTCCTTTTTTTTTTTCTCCTTCAAATCCCTCCATAAAACTCATTTCTTCTGTTGGTCTCCCAGTTTTTTTCCTCCTTTCCAGCCACATCAACTCAAGTAGATATCTCACTGTTTATTCAGGGTTTTGTTTATGTTTAAATCAGACAGTCAACGCCTCGAGGCTGGGGTTTCATTCTTAGACTTCCACGCTTTGCAAAATGCCATCTGCACTCACCACACTATATAAATAATAAATAATCAGACCAAAGAATCAGTAAACGGGTGCCAGGTCACTGATTAGCATAAGTACTCAACCATCGAGAGAGTTGCTGCTGCTGAGACAAAAAACGTTTTCTCCAAGAAAAACAAGAGTAGTGAAAAAAAAAAATCTTGGAAAAGAAGCTTGGTCACAATTCAATTTGGACGAGGTAAAGGACAAAATGACTGGAGGGGAAGGCTCCCAGGGCTCCTTCTCATCCTGTCTCTTTAAAGGAGCTTTCATTTGGGCTGAGAGCTCTCTTGAGGTCTTGTTCTCTTCTGCACCCTGGCACAGTGCCTGACAGGAAGTAGGCATAGAATAGATAGATTTCTTGAACTGCTCCCCTGAACATAGAGGATTAACATTTAGCTCATCTCAGTGCCCAGCTTTGGTTATTCCTCGAGACAGATCTTTATTCTTAATTAACTTCTGGACCTATCCAATTGTCACAGGAACTGGATTACTACATGAAACCATGGTATTCATAATTTTTTTGGTATTCATAATTTGATGCTCAGAATAGTGAATTATGTGTAACAGGCTCTGGTAAGATGGCAGATGGATATGTAAGTATGTAATACATGTTTTTATTATGTATGACACAATTTTCATTTTCTATAAGCCTCTTATAAGAAAGGGAAGGCTGGAAAGATGATGTACCATAAATGTTCTTCATTGTGTGAAGAGGACTTCTTCAAGAAGACTCAGTCCCTCTGTATTTAAGGAGTTCTGGGTCTGTGAATTGACTGGAGCTTAGAAATTGGTTGAGGGGGCACAAGTCTCTATTATGTATGAATTCAGTGATACTTGAGTACATTGTATATTCAGACTAAGTACCTGACACCAGGCCTTCTGTGTTCCGAATCTTCTGTTTATTGCTCTATTGCCTATGACAGTGAATAGATTCACCTTGTTTTTGGTGATTAATTCTGCCACTTGGCCTCTGCAACTCCTAGATCCATTCACACTGAATTCAGGGGAACTCATTAGAAGGCAACAGAAAAGGTGAAGGATGCTGGGGCTCCCTTCATGAATATATTGTTTACAGACTTGGGAAAAGGAATGTCCTCTGAACTCTTTTCAGAGACATAGTTGAGAGGAGCCATCTTTCATGGTAATCTATTCTTTTTTATTTTTACTGTTATTATTTTTTTTTGCGATATTAGGGATTAAAGCCTTACATTTCAAGCCCTTCTTATTTTATTTTTTATTTTGATATGGGTCTTGCTAAGTTGTCCAGGCTGACATCAAGTGATTTTTTTTTTTGTTAAAATCCAATGGTCTATTTTGAACTTTGAATAAATTTTTATGGTTTTGTAACTTGATGCATTGATCATTTGAAAAATGACCTGAGTTATGCAGATCTAAATGTTGACAAATTACATTGTACAAGGATAATATTCATATATTTTTTTAATATCAGAAATTAAAAAGTGCTCAAAGCTTATAGGGGCAGACACAAGTTTTCCATTACTGATTTTCACTCTGAAGTTCAAGTTTTGGTGCATTCCGGTAATCCCAGCAGTTTGGGTGGCTGAGGCAGAAGGATTGCAAGTTCAAAGCCAGTCTGGGCAACTTCAGCAAGATGGTAATTCTCAAGACAACCATTATACATACCTACACAACAAAAGTGTTTTATAGTTACTTTCCACTTCATTACATAGAATATTAAAAAGATGTACCTTCAAGTGTTGAAATTCAAAATATTAATATTTTTACTGCTCCATCAGAATGTTCTTAAACAAAACTTGCATTCTTCTTTTTATTGAGTAGATTACAGTGACCACCTGTACAATATAGCATTTGCTGCCTAGACCCTTGGTTCTAAGACCCTAGCAGCATTACCCATTATTACTTTTGCCCCATCAGTTGAACTATCAACACAGTGAAAAATGGCAATTCATATTTTGGGATTTTTATGAAATTAAATTCAAACTTATGTACATATATAATAAGTCCAGAGCTCAGTGAACCACAGCTTAAGAACTGTTGTTGCACAGTGTACAAAGGAAGTTCTGGCATTTTTATTTAGGATAGGTCATCTTGCATCTAGATTTCAATGAACCAACCACTGTCAGAGCTATCCCAACACACTTAGCTGCTCAAGCTGACATTTCTGTGTAGTATACCCTAACCATTGCATTAGAACTTACCTATTTCTGTCCCTATCCATTACTCCTACTATCCATTCCCATACATTTTCCAAGTTTCTGTCAATAAAAATGGGTAAAAGTATGTAATTCTTTTTGAAAATATTGCACCTTCTCATGGTCACCCTTTTTTATGCTAACCTGTAGGTCTGCTGAGATCTGAGTCTGATCATAGGTCTAGAAGCAATGAGAATATATAAGGGTAGATCTTGAAAAAGCTCAGGAGTCCTTTGCAAAGCTCAGGACCCTGGGATCTGCCACAGCAGGTGATGAAGAATCAGGCAAGGGGAGATTAATTTCCTCAGATAGGAAGGGAAGGGAGCCTCCTTCTGGCAAAGACGTTCAGAAGAATGTAGGGGTTTAAGGGCCCAGCTTTTCAGAATCCACTCATATGTCCCTACTGAAATGTAAGCTGAAACCTGAAAGCCCTTAAGTCATCATTCTTTCTCCCAAATTCTCTATCATCCATCCAACTTCAATGTCTGTATTTCTATTAGAATGTTGTCTAGTGACAGTTGCTTTGTCACAAAGAAATCTTGACTTTTACTGACAATTGATCACATGTGTTTGTAAGTGGTAGATAAAAATAAAAGTAAATTTTGCCTCATCTGGCTATAGACTACTAGTATCCCTTTCACCACTTGAAGTAGAGTTTAAATTCCAGAAAATCCAAGTCAGTTCAAAGAACTCATCCCTAAGCTTCTCTGAAATAGCTTCCAATACCAATTTCTATGTTAATTAGGGTTTGATCAGAGAAGCAGAAAGATCAGTGATATAACATGAGGGATTTTTGACAGGAATTAGATGCTGGGCAGTCACGTAAACTGAGAAAGCTGTACATTTAAGGGTACTGAGTCTGTGTCTTATGCTGGGCCAAAGTCACCAGAACCAATAGCCAGGAAAGAAAAATAGCCATAAACTGGAGAAATAAAATATGTGTTAAATGCTTACTATTTTATTCCCTCTATTCTTCTGAGTCCCATAGCAATATCCTTGTTCACTGTTCACTCTGGCCTTGTTGGCATTGGAGGCTAAAGCCAGTGGCTTTTTTGGCTCCATTGGGGGATAGTAACATCCCAGGCAATTCTGGACCTTTCTGTACTTGAGCTAAGACCTTATTCTATATTTGACCTTGATCCAGGTGTTCCTCTCTGCTAAGTATCACCTGAGACCCTCTTTGGCAAATTCTCCAGATAGATTTAAGTTCTACAACCATGGACATCAGAAAGTGATGTAGGAAGCTAGATCTATATGCCTTTCTCTGCTTAATTATTCTGTATTTCTAGGTTTGCATTCAAATAAGTATTCCATGTTGATCTAAGAACAGGCTAGCAGGTAGTGTCTTTCCAGATCCCTGAATGAGAAGCCAGAATGAATCTCTCTTTTCTTGGAATTCACCTGACTTAATTAGGTGCTTCTAAAGCACTTGACATTGTAGCTCATAGTCCTTGATGTGTGTGTGTGTGCGCACGCGCATAGGTGAAAGAGAGAGAGGGACTGAGCGCTCAAATGAGTACTCATCAGCCAGCAGCATGTGGGTCACCTAGACCTATGAAACAAAAGATCCTGGTTTAAAATTTTTGCCTATTTCTGTGGCATAAATATTCCCACCATGGCTCATTTCAAGCTACTAAAGATTTAACAACTTTCTTAGAAATTTTCAGAATATTTATTTATTTTAGTTTATTTATTTATTTTAAATTTGTTTTACTTAGTTGAACGACAGCAGAATGCATTTCAATTTATTGTACACAAATGAAACACAACATTTCAATTCTCTGGTTGTACACAATGTAGAGACACATCATTCGTGCAATCACACATGTACCCAGTGTAATCATACCCATCTCATTCCACCATTTTTCCTACCCTCATTACCCTCGCACACTCTCCTCTTTGCCCAATCGCAAGTTCCTCCATTTTTTCAATCTGCACCCCTCCCTGTATCTTAGATCAGCATCCACTAATCAGAGAAAACATTTGGCTTTTAGTTTTTTGGGATTGGCTTACTTCGCTTAGCATGATATTCTCCAACTGCATCCACTTACTTGCAAATGCCATAATTTTATTCTCTTTTAATGCGAAGTAACATTCCATTGTGTATATATACCACAGTTTCTTTATCCATTCATCTGTTGATGGTCATCTAGTTTGGTTCTACAGTTTAGTTATTATGAATTCAACTGCCTTAAACATTGATGTGGCTGTGTCACTATAGTATGCTGATTTTAAGTCATCTGGGTATAGACTAAGGAGTGAGATAGTTGAGTCCAATGGTGGTTCCATTCCAAGTTTTCTGAGGAATCTCCACACTGCCTTCCAGAGTGGTTGTACCAATCTGCAGTCCCACCAACAATGTATAAGTGTGCCTTTTTCTCCACATCCCCTCCAACATTTATTATTGCTTGTATTGTTGATAACTGCCATTCTGACTGTAGTGAGATGAGATCTTAGAGCAGCTCTGATTTGCATTTTACCTTGCTAGCCAGCAAAGCAGACTCCAGTACTCCACTGCCCAGATCCTTCCTTTACCTGCCTTTATTTATTTATCTCTTCTCATAATTGCCACCAGAAAGAGTAAGCTTTCTTTTCTTGCCAGTGTCTCATATCTTTCTTCCACTATGTGGTAGCAAGCCTCTTAGTATGGGTGATTCTATTATCCAATCAGAGCTTTTGGGGGGTGAGAGGAGCGTTCAATTATTCATCAGGACAACACATGTACCTAGGGTCATCATGTCCTATAAATGAGGACTGAAAAAACTGGAATGGCTGCTTTCCCTACTTCAGAACTAGTCCTGATAATCAGGAGCCATGTGATCTTTAAAAAGTGAGAAATACTCCATGGTCTGAGTTCTTTCTGCTTCCTCCCCAAAGAAATTCAGGAAATCTTTCTCATCCTAGCCTGGTTTTTAAGTCTGCTTTCTTTTACATCATCTTCCAGTGTGGAAGAATACAAGCAAACACCTATGTAATATTTTGACACCTTTCTCTGTCAATATATTTATCATCGATCTCATTATAGGTCATTGAAAGGAAAGTCCTGTTTTTAAAGTTAGATTAAAATATAAACTCAAGTTCTGCCATTAAATATGTGGTCTGGAGCAAGTTTCTTAAATTCTTAAAAGAGTTTCAATTTCCTAGTCAATGAATTGGGATGCAGAGGGACCTTGGGTTCAATGGCATTACCAACTCTTCCCATTTCATCCAGGACTATCCTGATTTCAAACTAAAATCTTGCTTCACAAGAACCCTCATGGTTTTGGAAAAAACTGAGATGGCTGGTCAACCTCTAACCCAACAGATTTGTTAGGAAGCATCACGTGATGCTCAAACCATCTTATGTAGATGGAGCTGCTGTCCTCACAGTGGTCAGGGCATTACTATGTGGAAAATGTGTTCTGTTTTGCTTTTCTCTAGGTCCACTATGTGGGGTTTGCCATCTGTTTGGTGGACATATCTACGGATGATGAGTGGGCCCCTTTAAGTCATCTCAGTTATACAATTAATTACTAGACACAAAGAGAGATTTTGAAAATTCATCTCAGATAACTCTTCTTCCTCCAGATTAATCCTCCAAAATGACACTTTGAAGAAAACCTCTGAAATCCTCTTGCTAGGGAAAGCTCATGCTGTCCAAGGTGGATATGAATCTCCTTTGCTGTTTCTGTTGGAATACTCCTTGCCGTCAGAGAGGTGGCAGGGCCATCAAGCTCCAAATTCCATCCATCCCTCTGGGACCTGCAGGGAGTTGTTCTTCCACAAAGGCTTTATTTAGCCTGGCTTAATAAGAATCTCTCTTCTTAAAATATAATGTGAATTTAATGCTGATGACAGGGGTTGGGCGTTGAGCATAGAACCAAATCTTCTACTCCCTGAGAAAGTGCAGCTGTGCACATTCCCTGTCCTCAGTGCGAGAGGTGCAAGCCTGACAGGTAGGAAATAGCTCCAGAAGGGCCTGTTTGGTCTCAGGGACTCCTTCCAACTCTGACACCTCTACCTCTGCTGCGCTGTTAGGCGAGGCAGAACAAAACGACTCTCTCAGAGGCAAGCTTAGGGATGACATCAATATTTTTCCATCTGGAAGGAATTGAAATCACCAGCTCATTTTTTGATAGTCTCCTCGGGAGTACAGGTTGTGATTGGAAATTACGACTTGGAACTCAATTTAGGACAAATGACACTTTTTTTTCCGAATTACGCCAGCTGGTACATACACAGCATCTTCATTATCAGAGTTTCAACCTCACATCCCTTTTCTAAATTGGCAGGTTCTTCATAGTTGAAAATAATAAACCTAATTCTTCCTAAGACAATATCAATTTAGTGTGCTGGCTACAAGGGAGGGGCTAATGAACTTCTCTTTGAGTTCCATCTCCTTCTCCTACTTGTGAGCAAGCTGTATTAGAAGTAGAAGCAGGAAATGACAAGGTTAGGAACCAACACAGCATCTGACTCACAGTCGGGGTGATGGGTGAGACCAGGTTCCCAGGCCTGGCTGTACTGTCATTTTACCTATTGGGAAGTAAGGGGTTGTGTTCAGTAATCTTCCAAGCCCTGTCATCCCTAAAAGACAATGAATCCTATATTAGTAGCTATTCTGTTTTTCCCTTCTTTCCTTTGAGTTCCTCTCTTCTTCTCCCTTGAAACTGAACAGGCAGATGGGATGCCCTGGATGGGCAGGCGAGGGATGGTGTTGAAGGTTGGCTAGGAGAAGGCACAGGCATTTCTTTCCTCCATTTTCCTCCAGTTCTGCCTTCAACAGGGGTCTCTCCATGACACAAAATGGCTTTGCCATGTCCTGGAGACCTGCTCTCCAGCAGTCACACTGTCCTTTTCTGGATTATGTTCTCTCTAAATCCATCATCTTCCATCTTGGGGGAGGGCCCCTTTATGTGGTATAAACCAGCTGTCTGAAAGCAAAGTCCCGATTAGTAACATTTGTCCATTTTCATGGCTTACATATTCTTTTTAAAACTGTCCAATTTCCAGGAAGAAGTAGTTTAATAACCTGCATGAGAATTTTCTGAATACTTCATAATCTGCTCTCACAAACCAATCTGAGCACAGTACGGGCCTGGCAGAGACTGTAGGTAGGAACCAGGCCTTATTCTTCTCTCATCAGGGCCTTTTGTCAGCACAGTGGGCACAAAAGTGAAGCCCTTGATTGAGCTGCTTCTGGCTCATTGACAGAACCATTGTTCCTTACCTTCATAATCTTTCTTCAAGTAATTGTAATAATTTTCCAGCCCAGTCTTGGCCTGAGGCCCCAATTTATTTCAATTTATTGTGGTATTCTCTGATCATCAGAATTTGGTTTATTTCTGTTCTCTTTCTCTCCTGATACTTTTATTTTCAACACATGAACACATGTGCATGAAGACAAAATTAAATCTATGCTTCTCTTCTTCTATCTTAGGAAAGAGAAGGTGCTGGTAGAGCTAATTCTAAGCAGTATGATCTCCTCTTGTAGGTCATGTCAGACTGGATTTACTCAAAGACTCCTTGTCAAAATGCCATGTATGGCAATCTGTGGAAACTCAGATGGGGGAAGATCCAGAGACCAACCTGCTACTGCTAGCAAACCAGGTACTCATGATAATTTCTGTGGATCTATCCACAAACTTTACTAAATTAAAGAGGCTACATCTGTTGGGCTTTTTCTCTTTCCACTTCTTCCCTTGTTTGACTTGCACCCTGACTTCATTGTGTAAGTTTGCTCTGCAGGGCTGTGCCAGTTGTGGCTCTGGGACAAAGTGTTCCTTTTCCAGGCAGAGATGTTTCATCTGGAGCCAGCCCTGACTTTTCTTTCAGCTATAATGTAAGCAAGAAAATATGAAAATGAGTAGCACAAATAAGGTTTTATGGCTTTCACCAGCAACATAGAGAGCCAGGAAAGACAATAACAGAATTCAATCATTCACTCTCCTTTCCCATTAACTTGATTTTGGTTTCTCTTCCAGAATAAATATTTGACAAATTTCTTCATTCGTGTGGAGCTGGAGGAAATGCAATAACTTTGGCTCAGGTGGATTAATACTGCTTTACTTTGGCAGTTCTGGCCTGTGGAGTTTAGTTCTGGGTTTATAATTCCTACAGGCCATATGGCAAAGACCAATAAAGGCAGCAATGAGGTCACTGAGTAGGGGTCCAAGGCTAGAACAGCCAAAACAGACATCATAGGTCAAGGCTGAGGCACTGGAGAGATGAGCTCAGGACAAGACAGTGTGTCCACTGATTGCACTCCATCCCTAAGGAAGCCCTTTCTCCAAGGTGGAAAATCACAAGATCTCTAAAAGTGGAGGAAATTCTTCAATAAATTATCAGCACTTGCATTCTTCATGGACTTCAGGAATCAAAGGAGGCTGATGGCAAGTTATGATTAGGGAACGGTGACTAATACACACTCCAAAAGGGCACAAGAGAAGGGCCAGCCTGAAGCAAAATCATGTTTTTTTTTTTCTTGGCAACTCTTGCTTCTGTTATTCTCCCTTCAGTTATGGAATGAAGTTTTTTTGTCCCCTGCCCCAAATTCATAAGTTGAAATGTTAACTCCCATGTAACATTAGGAGGTGGATCTTTGGGAAGTTACTGGGTTATGAGGCTGGAGCCCTTTTGAATGAGATTAGTGCCCTCATGTGAAGATACTCAATAGCTTTCTTCCTCTCTTTTTCTTTCCCTCTCCCTGCCTTCCTTTTCCCCTCCCTTCTGTTCTCTGTCATGTGAGGATGCTACAAGAAGATTCCCATCTGCTAACCAGGAAGCAAGTCCTCACCAGACATTGGATCTGCTGGTACCTCAATCCTGGATTTCTCAGACTCCAGATTGTGAGAAATTGTGTGTGTGTGTGTGTGTGTGTGTGTGTGTGTGTGTGTGTTTCTCTAAAAACTAATAGTCAATAATGGAAGAATGGGGTAAAGGGGATAAACTTCTTGAAGTTTCCTGGTGTTAGAAAACTATTTCAAAGATATCCATAAGATGTCTGTCCCTTCCTGCTGAGAGTGGAAACTGTCCATACTGCTCCTATAATCCCAGGAAACCTAGAGAAGCTCTTTTAAGGTATAACCAAGTCTCCTCGGTAACCTGTCCATGCCACTTCTTGCTGTGGTGGACACACAGAGTCTTCAAAACAATCCAACATATCTTAGCCCCTGCTCTCCACTGGACAGAATCACCCACTGAGGGTGTCTGAGGTAGATACACCAGAGCAATATGTGTTATTATTGTAACTTCTAAACACAGGGGCATGGAGTACCTGAGCACAGCCCTTCTAAAGGCTTGGTTACTCATTTTAACCACCCAACAGTGGTCCTAAGAGGCCTCCCTGAAGGGGCTTGACAGAGCTTCAGTTTAGTAAACATAGAATATCTGGGATTTGGGTACCACATTCCCTCCCATCTGGGTTGGCTTTAGTAGGCTCCTGGCCTTAACCTTGAGCCCGATGTCCCCCTGGCTGCGCTGGCAATGACCCCCACCTGATCCTAGCTAAACAGCTTCCTCAGCATAAGAAATACATGCTGGGGAGGTTTGGGCAGCAGAGAGAGGTATTTGGTGAGATGCTCAGTTAAAGATTTCTTTTACCACCAAGTAGACATTGTAGTTTTGCTGGAATCACATTCAGGTTTATGTGCATTTGGTTTTATGAAAAATGCAGGGCTATTTACCCAGGAAGTGAGTTGACCTGGCTCAGCCACAGATGATATTTTGGCTAGAGATAAGCTCCTGTCCAATGGGGGAGGCTTTCAAGGACTCAGGGTGAGAAGACACAGGAAGGACCCTGGGATCCTGGATTTTATTGTTGCTTTGCCACTAGTAAGCAATGTGACCAAAGGCAGTGAGCTTTCTTGGTGACTCAGTTTCCTCATCTCTAAGATGCACAGGGGTGAAGTGGGTGACCCCTTAAAGCCCTGCCAGCTCCAACATGCTGACTACTACTATTGTGTGCATGTCCTTGAAGCTGGAGTTGATTCTGTGTGTCCCCACAACTACCCTTCTGTGATGGTACTTGCTGGAGCATTCACACAATAGAGTAGGAAGAGCAGGGCTTTGCAGCTAGAAAGACTCTGTCTTTAATCTTGGCGCTGCAGACTGGGGTCTAACTTCTCTGCTTCTTGCCTCATTTTCCCCATGTCTAAGACAAAGGCAATCACCCCAACTAGCAGAGAGATCATGAGATAGACACAGGACCTATGGTAGGGCTCAGTACAAGCATCACTGGTGTTGCTGGGTACCATGAATTCACATTAAGTTCACCAAATTCCATCTGAAACAGGATTTCATGGAGCTGTGACTTTCAGCAGCAAGGTTATGCTAGAGAGACAGTCTGATTCAAAACAGAATTTATGTAAAAAAAAAATGAGGGTTGTTTTCTTTCAGTGAGCGCATCTGTAGTGCTCAGCTCTCTGGGGCACACCCTCCAATATTTAGGAAGTCATTCTGTTCCCAGCTGAAAATGATCTCTTGGGCCTTGGGCCTTTTTTTTTTTTTCCCCCATCCCTGGTCAGACCTCCTGCTCTTTTCTTCTGCTGGTCAGGATAGCATATGGGTCTTGAGAAAACCATTTGCATTTCACATTCATTTCATGGCCATGATTGTTCTCATGTGCTTTTATATCCACATGTGTGGTTTTTCTCAGATCTTGTGCAGCCAGAGAAGCAGCGCAGCCTCTCCTCAGGACTCTCTGCTCTAGTTAATGGTGCTATCAGCAGAAGTGAGCTTTCCACCAGCAGGGGAAATGTCAGTTCACTCCTTTGTTCGCTCACTCATCATGATTTGAGTACCTAAAGTGTGTGAGTCATGGCCCCAGGTGCTGGAATCCAGAGACGAATTAGAAACTTTGAGAAGCTCAGGAGAATAACTCAGTGAACAGAATTTCAAACACAACATGGTAAATATTTTTATAAAAATCTTGGAGGCGAGGAGATAAAATGACTCCCAGTTTCCATCTGGATGTGTCAGAGAAGGGAACACTGAAGTTGGATGTTGAAGAGTGAGTAGGAGTTTTTCAGGAAAAGCTATGTCCACCTGAAGGGAATTGTGGAAACTCTTCTGGCCTTGCAGTCTTTTAAATCATTTCTGGTCAATTCCCTGGAATACCTGTTGTAGGATCATCAGTGTGGAACTCGGATTTCACAAACTCTGCAGGCCTCTATGCACAGTCTACCGTCTTGCTCGAGCAGGGTGGGAATGTCTAGCAGTGAGGTTCCTCCACGCTCCTCTTTGTTCTGGTGATGTGACTCATTACTCCTAACCCCTTCTTTACTTTTCTCTAAGGGGAAGATGCCCTTACTCTTTTCAAAGGCAGCCCTTCCTCAAGGAGCCAGATCCCATCCCATTTCCTTGCAAGACTTTGCTTATTAAGTTGTCTGTCTTAAAGCTTCAGAATCTTCTATTTCTCTATTCCTTTTGCTCTGTCAACAAACAAGTTCCAGTCTTGCACAACCTAAAAACAAACAGAACCTTTCTGAACCCTGCTATCCCCCTGAGCTATTGCAGGGCTGCCTGCCTTCCTCCTACTAACTTGTGCATTGAGGGGTTGGTTTCTTCTAGCTCCACCGTCACAGTCTCCATGGTCCTCTGCTTCTCACAGTTTGGCTTTCAGCTCCTCCTCCCCCCTAGTCTTACTTCCCCCAAGTCAACAGACCCCCTGATCAACAAACCCCTGGCCCATCCGCAGCTCTCATTCACACCAACTTCTGCCCCACTGAAATCCTTGAAATGTCACAATCTTGAACTGTCATTCGTTCCTGGCTTCCACAGCATGTGGCTCCTGGCTTCCTTCTTGCTCCTGCTTGCTGTCCTCGCCAGCCCCTCTTCTCTTATCACAGATCCCATCTGCCCTTCCTCAGTCAACTTATACTGTCCCTTGGTCTCAGTAATAGACTCCCAAAGCTGGTCCCTGGGTGCCTCAGCTCCTCTGGAGCCTCACACTCCCATTTCCAGCCATGTCTGTGACCTTTAGCCCACTGGTATCCCAAATGCTGAGTTCAATCCCTTCATTCCCTAATATTTACATTTTGGTGAGTGGTCAGTCAGCATCCCAGCATCCAAACTAAAGATTTGATGATATTATTTATTACTTCTATTATTTACTACTTACTCCCCTTCCCTTCTTCCACTTCCAATCCTGGGTCACTCTGACATGTTCCTGCCACCTTTTGTTAGGAAAGCAATGGCTTCTCCTTGCCTGTCCCGGGGTTGCCTGATCCTGATTTTCATTCATTCCCAGCCCACATGAATTCATGTGGTAAAGCTTCACTCGGACGGTGTCACAACCCATTGCCTTTCTGTATTCACCCACATTTGTCTCTGATATTAACAGAGTATTTTTAAGAAAACCTCCACTGTCTCTATTCAAATTAACTTGTTCTTACCCAGTATCTAGTAGAGGCCCGGGGTGGTGGGAATCCTAGACAAACTAAAATCAGTTTTCTTGATAAATTCTAAAATCACTGTATTCTTTTAGAAAATATAGTAAATGACATAGCTTACAACTTTGGCTTATGCCTCAACAAAAACATTTACTTGAGTAGAGTGCTGTGTATATTTGTCGGGACACACACGCACACACAGAAACCACACTGGGCAGTAGGGGTACACAGAGCTTGCTCTTAAGGAACTCATGGCCTCTTGGAAGAAGGGGAAAGGGGGAACAAGTCACGGCAACATCATATGGTGAACACTTTACTTAGGACAAGTAAAGCAGTATGTGGTGCCTATGGCGGTGGGACTAGGGAAAGGAAATTGAGCTGGCACAGACTGCCAGCTATAAAGAGCAGCACTGGATTTACGCCTTAAAGAATAAGCATGAGTTTCTCAGTGGAAAGGGGGAAAAGCAAAGTGTTTCGGGTAAAGGGAACAGGAAGACAGGTGTGTGTGTATGTGTGTACATGTGTGTGTGTGTTGGAGGAGGACAGAGGAAAGTGCGTTCATAGAAGGGAAGCTGTCTTATGAGTCAGAGTAGTGGTTCTGGGTAGGGGATGGATTTTTCCCCTGGTGGCTCTTTATGGGGCAATTTTGCTCCCCATGGGACACATGGTAATGTCTCTAGCCATTTTAAGATTGTTACCACCTTAGAGGGCGAGGGTATATGCTACTAGTATTTAGTGTGCAGAGGTCACAGTTGCTGCTAACTATCCTGTAATACACAGGACAGCCTGCTAGAAAAAAAAATTCTACCATCCCAAATGCCAATAAGTGCCAAGGTTCAGAAACCTTAAAGTAAAGCATGATAGTTCTAGGAAGAAATAGCGCTTGAGTTATCCACCTGAAGGATGGTTTGGTGTTGTTTTGCAAAAGGTCTGAAGGGTCTATCAATATGATGGAAGTTTCTAGAAAGGTAAACATTTTATTTTCATTAACTTAATTGGTCTCATTTGATTCAAGGGTACTCATTCATAGCATAATTCAATAAAAAGTGATAATGCTTACAAGTAACAAAAGAACATTTTCTTTACAAGATTCTTAGGATTTAAGTGTTGAGGTCTTTTGATTGTGGATCTTCTAGTGGAAAGGCATCTGTGTGTCCTGGCTGGTTCCTAGTGCTATTGGTAGCCTGGGTGCAGAGTGCTGGGCCTTCCAGAAGCCTTTTGGGGGGTGGGGGAAGGATGGGGCCTGGAGGTTCAGACTATCCAGGTAGGGCCGTAGAGAGGAGGAGCTGGTAGCCTCCCCAAAGGCTTGTGGAGGTCATGAGAATCTTCTCTTCTTGGAGTTCTTGGTATAATGTCTATCAATAGTGCTGGGGCCACTGCCTCTGCCACTCCTCCACCCCAACTCCTGCAAAGCACTAGGATATCTGTCTACTGAGGCATCAGGCGAGGCAGATCCAGGAAGGACAGGGTTGAGCTCAAGGTGATGATGGACCTGTGCCTGTTGTAAGGTCACAGCTAGGCATGGGTTCTCAGGAAAGACTGGCTCTGCATGTTTGTGAATGGAAGTCTGGAGATCACATTTTCTAAGTCATTTTTATGTTGGAAAGGTTGAATTTGTGTCATCATTGTTTAATCCTGTCCTCTTTTTTTCAGTTTTCCATTGTGATGCCCTGACCCACCCCCAGTATTGGGCGTCAGATCCACTCTATCATGAGGAGGTTGATAATTGACTGGAAGTTATGTAGGAAACACAAGGCATCCTAAGCCTATTTTCAATTTTCTAAACACAGATATCTGCTAAGAAATTATTATATTAAGCATGGGGCATACCCTTTGTTTGATCAAAGATTCTAACTTGTGGTTCTCACAACTTACTGTGGCTCTCGGAACTTTGAGCTTAGGGCTTGGCACCTGAACTAGAAGTGAACCAGAATATCCCTCCCCTCCTTGGAGGAACAGGAGAGGTGGAAATGAGAATACCTTCTTGCCCAGAGTTCCAAGGAGCTAGGAGCTGGTGGCCCCAGCACTATTGATAGCACCTGATCCCAGACCTTCAAGACTGGAAACCACCAGTTGCTCTACTTCTGCTTCCTCCTCTGGGAAACCAGATGCCATGTCCTAGAAAATCCTTACTGAGGCCCACACAGGACATCCCCAAGTAGAAAGGTATCATGGTGGGTAGGCTAGCCAACCACAGGATGTGGAAACCATGACTCCAGCCCAATTTGAAGGATCTGTGTCCCAGATAGGAGGGGAAGTCATGACCACCCAGTGCCCCTGGACTGGCCATCTCCCTTGTGAGTTTCCCTGCCCATGCTAGCCTGAATGTACTCAAAGCAGAGAGAAAGGAGCCAACCCTGACCATCACCAAAAAGCCCAATGCCTCAGTTGACAGGAAGCAGGATGTTCCATGCAGAGGTTGCCCCCTCACCTGGGAGCCTGGGTCCAGCCCACTCTGGAGGGGAGAACCAAGGACTATCCAAAGCATCAGGACTTGACATTGGCACCAGGTGAGCCTTTGAAGCAAACATAGCAGTTGTTTGTAATGTACACTCTTGAAAAGCAAGAAGCAAACAAAACAAAAACTTTGAGCTTGAGGAACATTTCCAAATACTAGATTTTTTATGGCTCATTTAATGGGATTCAGTGGAATCCACTGTCATCATCAACCTACAATAGCATTCAGACACTGAAGTTAAGGGCTACAACCCCTGTGGCCAGGGAGAATGAGAGATCACAATTTCAAAGGTTGGGCAATCTTCTTACCCTTCTACTTAGAAACTGTATACCCCATGGTAGGGTTGCCAGTTAAAATACAGGATGCCCAGCTGGTTTTGAATATCAGAGACATAATTTTTCTTTTTTAGTATAAGTTTGTCCCATGATAAATTCATTGATCTGAAATTCAAATTTAACTTAACACCCGGTAGTTTTATTTGCTAAATCTGGAAACTCTATTCCAGAGACCATATGAAATGGGAATTTTCCATGTGTTTGGTTAGTATCAGTGCCCATGCCCTTCTCTAGGGTGAACAACTATCTGGCCCCTCTAGCTAAGGTTATTTCTAAATAACCTAGTAACGTGACTCTTACAGCCCAGCCATCAACTCCATCTCTCTAAAGAGACCATCATATGTTTTGCAACTGGAAGGAGAAAAATGTCATTGAAAATGGATTCACTAAGAGACAGTGTGTCGGTCTCTGATGTGGTGGTGCATTTTTAAAATGCTTTCTTCATTTAACAAATATTAACTGAGCATCTGGAATGTTTAAAGCATCTGGAATTGAACAAGGAACTAAATATTCCTGTTCTTAGAGTGCCTGCAAGCTTATAGGGGGTTTTGGTTTTCTTTTTTCGATACTAGAGATTGAGCTCAGGGCCTCATACATGGTAGGCAAATGCTTTACCACTGAGTTACATCCCTGGCCCATAGGGAGGAATTTTAAAAGTTAATTTCAATATTTTAAAAAATGTTTTCATTAACGCATTATAGTTATATATAATAGTGGGGTTCATTCTCACATAATCACACATGCATGGAATATAATTTGCTCCATTTCAACCCCCAGTGCTCCCTCTTCCCCTCCCCTCTTCTCCTCCCTGATTCCCCTTCCTCTTCTTTACAGGTCTTCCTTCTATTACTTACTGTTTTTCTAAGTTGGTGCTTTATAGATGTACATAAAGATGGAATTCACTGTGACAGATATGTACATAGTGTAATTTTGTCATTTTCATTCCACAATTCCTCCCTTTCCTGTCCCTCCCCCCCTTCCCCTCAACTCCTTCCTGTACTGTACTGATCTTCTGCCTATTTTCATGGTATTCCCTGATTTTTCCCCCTTACTTTTCTCTAGCTTCCACATATAAGAGAAAACATTCAATCTTTAACTTTCTGAGGCTGGCTTATTTCACTTAGCGTGATGTTCTCCAGTTCCATTCATTTACCAGCAAATGCCATAATTTCATTCTTCTTCATGGTTGAGTAAAACTCCATTGTGTATATATACCACATTTAAAAAAATCCATTCATCTGTTGGTGGGGCATCTGGGCTGGTTCCCTAACTGGGCTATTGTGAACTGTGCTACTATAAATATAGATGTGCCCATATCACTGTGATATACTGATCAGTTCTTTTGGATAAATACCAAGGAGTGGGATAACAGGGTCACATGATGTTTATATTCCTATTCTTTTGAGTAATATCCATACTGCTTTCCAGAATGATTGTATTAATTTGCAGTCCTGCCAACAAGTAAGATGAAATCTCAGTTTAGTTTTGATTAGTATTTCCCTGGTTGCCAGGGATTTTGAATTGTTTTTCACATATTTGTTGGCCATTTGTATTTCTTCTTTTAAGAAGTGTCTGTTTAGTTCTTTTGCCAATTTATGACTGGGTTATTTGTTTTTATAGTCTTAAGATTTTGAGCTCTTTATATATTCTGAATATTAATCCTCTGTTGGAGGTAATATCCTTCATTTTAAATTTTAGATGTGACCCTACATACTGGCTTAATTACACTGTAGTTCCTTGTCACTATTTGAATATATCTGCCTACTGCTTTGATCGTGTTTTCTTATGTACTACTGAGGTAAAATTCTTGCTATGCCAGCATCTCCCATGGTATGTTTTATGAGAATAGATAGCAATAGATACTGGTTTAAAGAGAAAGCTTCTAGGAACATGACTCTCCTAATTCTGTTTCTTAGCGTGTGTGTGTGTGTGTGTGTGTGTGTGTGTAATTGTACAGATAAAGGATATCTTAGAAATGTTGGGCGTATAGAGACTATCTTTCTTGACCAGCACTCTAAATCCAGCACTTTAAAGATTCCAGTAACAGCTTTTTGGGCAGAAAAGATGGTTCCTCGCTTTAGCAGCAGACACAGAAACGTGGCTTGGCTCTTTCCCTTGGCACAGTTCTAAGGTGTTACGTTCCATTAGAGGCCCTGGTGGGAGGAAGCACTTGTACCTTTTCAGAAACTCACCAAATCAGGCACAGACTTGCTGGCAGCCTTGATGGAGGGACCTCACTGATCCGTGCCCAGCTCTCAGGAGGTAACTGGCAAGAGAGAAGAAAGCAAAACAAGCAACCAAATCCCTGTACACCTTATAAATTTGACTTGGAAATTTTGCCTCAAGGCTATAAAAGAGGAGGAAATAATGATTCCATTTTCTCCAAGTCCAATTTTTGGCATTTAGTCTTTAATGTGGAGAAAATACATCCAATTATCTGATTATCAGCTTTTTCCTTTTTTCTTTTTCTTTTCTTTTTAGCCTAGCCATTTCCAGGATCAGGTGATTCTGCTCCTTGAGAATGAATTTAGGTTATGCTACCCCCATCCAAAACTAGGCCTTCAAATCACATGACTCGCCTCCTCTTCAGGGGCCAAGCCTGGAAATCATGCGCTTCTACTTTGCTTGGGAGACATTTCTTTGATTATCTGAATCTCGTCTGCCAAGTATAAATCGATTTGTCTCCATTCTGTTTGGGTTTGTGAAGCTGGGATTATCTTGGTGGTTTCGGTGACCAATTTAAAGGGTAGTATGTGTACAGCTTCCTGCTGCCCCCTGGTGGAAACAATGGGTATTGAACAAGCCATAACAGAACTGATTTAAGCAAAACTTAAGGTGTCAGTGCAAAGGCTCACAGGGAATAAATTCGCTTCAAGCTATTCGTGTCTACTAAAATATGAATCTAGATTTATAAATGAAAGATAAATTAAATGAATGGAGCTATGAGAGTCTGTCTTAGCAGTTGAAGCTTCAATCTCACCTTTCTCTGTTTGCTGGCAGCTCATTTCTCCTTCCTCTTTCCCAACCTCTTCCTTTTCTTCATCTCTTATTTCATGTATCTTGGGATAATCCCAAGATTCCCGTAGGGTTATCTTTCAACATTTCTGAAAAGTGAGGATCAGCATTTGGCCCAGGAAATGGGTGTATCCTTATATACTCCACATTTCAAATTACAATTGATACTTATTCATTCAGATCAAATTGCAAATCAAAATTCACTTCAGGAATGCAAATGGAACACGTTAGTCTTATACTTTATGAGAATTTCTCAGTGCAGAAAGTGAGAGTCTGTCTCCTTAAGACTTGGCATGCAAGTTACATTTTGAAAGAGAATATGTTAATTTTTAAGGCCTACAATTGACAAAATTCTCAAAAAGTACACCCAGGTAGAGGCATGTTTTTAATTAAAATATACTCCATGAAAGAAGCCTTTTAGAATTTTAGAATCAAGGAAAATTTTTGAGACTAGTCTATAGGAACATTAACATATTATGCATCAGTATTCAGCCATGCACTTTCAAATGTGTTCCAGTGATTTCTAGAGCTATTGTGAGGTTCTTTTTATTTATTTTTTATTAAGAAATTATCAATGCCAGGCTAGTACTTGGTTCATATCAGAAGGCTTTTCTATTATGAGTTCATTCATTCATTCATCATTTTTTTCAGTGAGTATTTGCTGAGTGGTCTTGTGGCAGCACTATGGGAGGCATCCCTCACCTGCATGAAGCTGCTTGTAGAACTGAGCCAAATATCTCAAGAACATGGCAGACCAGGCAGCATCATGGGAGAGGCGAGAGGGAAGTGAGATGGGGGTTCAGAGATCAGTGAAAACCAGGGACATCTGAGTTAGGGTTTTATTTATTTACTTGGTGCTGGGGATTGAACCCAGGGCCTCATTCATGTTAAGCACATGAGCTACCACTGAACTATATATCCTATGAATCTAGGATTTAGATCAGTGGTAGAACATTTGTCAGGTATTTTGGTCACAGTGATGTCACCTGGAAAACTTGTTCCTCTCCATCCCAAGTCCTCTATCATTCCAGGTACTTCATTATTCTCATCTCCAGTCACCTTCACATCCACTTCACTTCAGCCATGTACCCTCAAGTGAGAGCCCAAAAGGTTCATCAGGATCATTCCATCTCTACCGCATAAATTCAGACACTTCCCTTTCTAACAATAGCTTCCTACTTTTAAACTTTCCTACCCAGTTTACTCCTTAAAAATCTCGTCTGTGCTCTCCTTGTTCTTGGGTGCACATTGGGCAACTTCTTCCAGTCTCTGAGTTAAGTGTGGCCAAATCGCTGAGGAAGCCATTTTCAGACCAGTGCTGTTAAGCAGCAGTTGTATCTCTTCCACACTCTCTTTCCTCTTCAGCAGTGAGGGTGAAGCTGGAGGACAGGGAAAGCCACCAGATGGGATCGGAGCTGGAACAAAGCCACTGCAGACCCTTGGGTGACCTAGGAGTATATTTCTGTCAAAAACTGAGGTTCAAAGAGATTAAGCACCTAGCTCGAAGTCACATGGCAAGTATTATGGGAACCCAGATTCGAATCCAAATCCAGTCTTCTTTCCACAGTCCAGGTTATAAACCTTTGTGATGTATATATTGCTTTATCATATTCATATATATATATATATATGTATATATATACACACACACATACATACATATACATACACACACACATATATATATACAAACGCACATATGTATGTATATATAAATATATCCATACACATATAAACACTTGTTTTAGTCAGCTTTTCATCACTGTTATCAAAATACCTGATAAAACAACTTAGAGGAGGAAAAAAATTATATGGGTTTTATAGTTTCAGAGATCTCAGTCCATAGAAAGCTGGCCCCTTTGCTCTGGTTCCGAGGTGAGGCAGCACACCATGGCTACATTGAGGGTTTTGTTTTATTTTGATTTTAGTGTGAGGATCAAAGTCAGGACCTTGGGCATGCTAAGCAAATGTTCTACCACTTATAACATCCCTAGCCCCAAGAGTTTTTATTCTTTTGCTTAATGGCCAACATAAGTTTTTTTGGTTGTTGTTGTTTGTTTGTTTTTAGGGAAAAGGACCATGTGTGTGCTTGCTATCTGTTGCCTTCCAGTGCCTAGCAGAGCATCTGGCATATAATAGATACACAAGAGAAATTTACCAAAGGTTCTGGCCTGAACATTGTGTCCTCTAAAATTCATATGTTGACATTCTAATCACCAATTAGGAGGTGGAGCTTTTGGGGGAGGTGATGAGGTCATAAGGGTAGGTGTCCTCAAGAATAAGTATCAGTGCTCTCTGATTCTCTGTGATTTGAGCTAAGAGTTAGAGACCCAAGAATGTTATTTTCTGAAGGGTCTCCAGTGCATTCAAAAGCATGACTGTTACAGTGAGATCATCTGGTCCCCTCACAATCACAATCAATCTTGGGTGACTAGGTACAATGACACAGCACACTGTGGATTTCTAATATCCATTTTCCCCTCATGAAGAGATTGTTTGTGTTCAAAACTCCTTAGTCCTTATATTACCAAACCAATCTCAGATACCAAATTGGGGGGCTGTTTCCTGGCATCTCTTCTGTTTCCAAAAAATGTTATCAGTCAGAGTTCTTCAGTATTACACAGTAAATACGATGTACTTCACCGGAGAGAATTTAAGGAATATAAGAATTGATTACATTGGTGTAAATGAAGTACAAAACCACACCACTGAGGTAGCACAGAGGTATATGTGAAAGTAGCTACAATCCCTGAAACAAAGCAAAGAATTTGAGGTTAGCAGAATTTAGACTTTTAGAGGAAGGGTATCACAAAATTGGCACTCAGATCTTTGAGAACACCTTCTAGGCATAGTTAGGACCTCTAAGAGTAGTTCTAAGAGGTAAGAACTATTTCTTAGAACTAAAGGGAGCCAGGGCCTGGAACCAACTGCAGTTGCCTGGGCTGAAGAGTGGTTTTTGGTGGGCAACACTGTTACAAGTAAGTTCTCCTCCTCCTGCCTTTAACCTCCCTCTAGTGGCCTGTATTGGTATAATAACAACTGGCAAAGAAAGTAGCTTGCAGAGTCCCAGTCCCTGCATCACAGAGCAGTTTGAAGCACCAGACTGAAGTTCAAAGGCCATAGGTGAATGGGCCAAAAAGTATATCTGAATATATTGGTGCACATGCACATGCTCACACATGCACAAACACACACACCTTAAGACTTTGGCGCACAGTATGCTGGCATTGAAAATGTTTTTTTCCTCATTATAACAGCAAAACTTCTATTTTTCTTTTAAAATGGAAGATACAAATAAGTTCATAGAAGGAAAGATATACCCTATTGTTGGAAAAATTATCATGGTTTTGTTAGGATCCCCCAGATTCTCTCTTCAGTGTGTAGATACATATTTTTTTTCATGGAATTATCACTGATTTGGGGGTGGGGGGCAAGGAGAAGAAATGGACTTTAACTCAGCGTGGTAAGTTATTCACGCTCATCGCAGAAGAGAATTTCAGGGCATTTTGGAAGCAAGGCACCAGCAAACATTTATTTAAGGGCAGCAAAAGTGTACACACCTGAAGGTAGGGTGCAGGTGCCCCTCACCTCTTAGAGAAGATGAGTGACACACCCATGACTGAGCTCTCTGATTATATATAGAACTTTTCTGGGAAGAAATGTGCAGGTTCTCAGACAAGTTTCTTTGAAAATCAATCCATGATTATCATTCTATATTTGGGGTTCAGAATGTCTTTTTGGTCAGTCTAGCTGCAAATCATTTGTGGGTTCATTGTGTAAGTCTTTGAATCTGGTGGCATTTAAATTATATTTTTGTTCTAGTTGATCTGTTGCAAGCATATGCTGGAAATTATGTCCATCTAACTAAGAGACAAGCATGACTAGTCATGCTCAAAAATCCTGGTCTCCAGCTAGTAAGGGTCTTTTTTTTTTTTTTTTTTAATCTATCTCCCAGAGCTATCTCACTAAAGTTTCTTGTGATCTGCCTCTAGGGGGCTGGGGCAGGAGGCTTTAATGGGAGGACCCTGCATTCTACTATGCTTCTTAACAAGTGCAATTCCAGTTTTATGTATTTATTTTATGCATTTGATTTCCTTGTAAGGTTTTGTGTGTGTGTGCGTGGGGTGGGGTGGGTAATTCCACTGCCTAAATTTTCTAACAGATTCACTATGTGGATACAAAATCATTTTCAATTTTTAGGATTACAACAATCAAGGATAACTTCATATCTAAATTTTTGAGGAAAGACCTAGAAACAAGACATCCATCACACTTTTTACTTTGTCTATATGACAGTACCTCAAAATTATTTTATTTTGTATTTCTTGGATAATGAGGTGGACAAAGTTTTGGATAGTTATTGGTCATTTGCATCTGTGACAGTCTTTTTTCATCATACAGGAAATTTAAAGTATGGCCTTAAAACCTGACTTCCTTATGTACACAGCCTGCATTCCTTCCATATACCCCAGTTCAAGAAAGTTCTGATTTCCCTCCATTATTCACCCAGAATACCATCCCTATCTTCTACTGTTGGTAATGATCTCAGATCTTCCTCTACTAATACAAAGGCTCTCATTTTTAGGCTCCCCTATCTTTCTATTACTGCACTTAAAACATATCCATATCTGTGTGTAGGAGACCAACCTTACACGTGACTGGGTCACACTCCCCGGCTGGGTGCTGAGGCGCTCAGTCACAGAAATGTGGTCGGTGTCTCATGCATGGGTGTGTCTTGCTATAGCCCCGTGGGTGAAGCTATGCTCACCTGTTCCTTTGTAGTATAACCCCTTGTCCTGTTTAGGATAGAATCTTCTGTGGAAGTGCCTTGTGTGTGTCCCCTTCTTTTACTGTGCTCTTGGGTGTGACCTACCCACATGTCAGTCAACCTGCTGACAGTGGACATCATGAAGATAGACTCAGCCCCCTGAAACCTGACCCCTTGCCTCATTTGAATAGTTTCTCCTCAATAAAAGGGGTCAGCACGTGCTCTCGCTCTATCTCTTTCTTCAGACCCTTAAGGTCAGAGGAGCTGTCACAGCAACACCAAAGAAAAAGGTATTTGTGTCTCTTGTGTGGTTATTTCGTGCAGCCCAGTCAGCCTAGTTTAAATGGAGTGACCCCTGAGCCTTTTAGTCGCGAGATCAGAAACCCGGCATCTATGGCTATCTTTAGTTTTTTTCCTGGCTCAGAGACTAAAGGTTCTTTGATTGTCAAGTGGATCCCTTTACTAAGCACTTGATACACTCCTGTTGTCACCTCTGGTACTTGATATGGTACTAGTCAAATATTTTGTTGAATGAGTAATAGGTCTTGTCCATCAATTATCTTCCTTTTGTCTCTTGAGTATGTCCAGCTTTTTTTACTCTTTTTGTTTCCTTCTTCTTAGCATGTATATGATCAGGTGATTTCCCACTTGCAATGGCCAGTTTCATGAATCAACTTGGCTAGGTTACACAGTACCTAGTTATTCAACCAAATACTAATCTAGGTGTTGCTGTGAAGGTATTCTGTGGATGTGATTAACATCCACAATTTGTTGGCTTTATGGAAAGGAGACTACCCCAAGTAATTTGAGTGAGCCTGATTTAAAGGACTTAAAACATAGGTTTCTCTAAAGACAAGAAGGAAGATGAATTTCCACTATGGACTGCTCCTTCAGTTTCTGCCTGAGAGTTTCAAGCCTGCTATACATATTTTGGATTTTACTATCCAATCCCCACAATCACATAAGCCAATTTCTTTAACAAATACCTTCATATGCTACTATTTTTGCTTGATTGGTGGACCCCTGATTAATACATCATCTGTTTTCTTATGAACAGCCAATGGGCCATCTCAAATTCAGTATTTCAATAGTTATCTCATTATTCCTGCCACCTATATAATTTGGTTCTTCTTCTGAATGCCATATTTCAGGTGCAAGGTGAAAATCTAGAAAACACCCTAGACAGATAAAAATCTAAATACTAGACCTCTACATAAGTTACACTCTCAGTCTCCAGTACCAGTGCTTGAAGGTTCAGGCTTTCATCATTTCTATCTTCAGCATTTGTAATAGTCTCCATGTCTCCAGCCTCTTCCCTCTCAAATTTGTTCTTCAGAGTGCTCTTCCTCTGATGCAGGGTGACCAAAATTGCCCTGTTGAAGAGTGAACAAGGAAGTCATTTGTCACATATAGCAAGGACTCTGCAACTCACACTGTGGAGTCCAGGTAAAGGCTGCCCGTCGCTGTGCTCTGGGCCCCGCCCCTCCCCATTTACCCGCCTTGGCCTTACCCCCCTCCTCTGCCGCTCCACTTGGTCTCGCCCAGCTCCGCCCATCGTAAGCCCGCCCCGTCTCCAAGATGGCTGCTGCCATGCCGCCGGGCCCGGAGCCGTGGAACCGCGTGAGGATCCCTAAGGCGGGGAGCCAGAGCACCGTGACCGTGCGGGACCCTGGCGCCTCCTTGAGTAAGTGAGGGGCTGCGAGGAGCGCCGACGTTTCCGGAGGAGCCTTCGGGCCGGCCGGCGCCCGTGGAGCGGGGCGGGACTTCCTGAGTCCGGGGAACGCTGGGAAGGGGCGCTGAGCTTCGCAGGGTATTGCGCTGCCCCGGGCAGAGTGCGGAGGGCTTCTGTCGCCCCCGGTTCTGGCTGTTGTAGTGAACCCACGTGCTAACGCAGGGCCTGGCTGGAGGGTGTCAAGGGCCAAAGTGCATCTCCGCGCCCAGAGGATATAGCAGGCGCCGGAATAAAGTGCTGCCTGGGAACGGGCAGAGTTGGCGCCGGCCGCCCGGAGCTTGCTCTTGGACTGTTAAGCCACTTCGGCCCGAGGAGCTGGGGAGTCACCCAAGCACTCTGGACTTAACGCACAATCTGCTGGACCTCTGGCTTCTTATCTGTAAAACAATTTGCCTCCCTTACCCCTAACCAACATGATGCAAATTAGGAGAGTGCAATGTGAACTCAAGTGCTAGTAATGTGATACATTGCTAGTTTTGGCAGTAGGATGTAGTAGGTAGGAGCCTAGGAGAGTTATTAAACCTTTTTGTGCCTAAGCTCATTTTCTAATGAGAGTAGAAATAGTACCTTCTTCAAGTCTGTCTTGGGGAAAGCGAGTCTGTACTATGGCGATAGACAAATGCTAGCATTTGTTAAAATTACATTAATAGAAAAATCTAATGACGTTTATTAATGTTAAATACAGCCTACCAAATAAATCATCACTTCCGCCCCATTCCCTCCCATCCATCCTTTCAGTTTACCGATTAATCTTCCTTCCTCTAGAACTTTTTAAACAGAATTCCTGTTAGGCATGGGACATTGACTAATTCGCTCCTCATCCCCAAGGCAGCCTTTATTGTCTTCAAATATTTGGGACAGTAAGATAATTCTGCATGTTGTATACAAACCTGCCTTTGTGTTACTTCCACCTAGAGTGCTTGCCTTCCCTTAGAGCTATAGAACAGTTGACTTCCTGTTTTTGACACCTTTGCAGATTAGGAAACTTCTGGGCACTGGTGTTCAGTCAGATGTTCAACAAATATAACTTCTAGTGGACATGGTGGTTTCTCTTTTTAAATATGATCTTCTGTTCACATAAGAGATTGGTTCCAGAAACCTCTTGAGTTCCAAAAATCTGCAGATGCTCAAGTCCTTTATATAAAATGGTACAGTATTTGCATATAACCTACACACATTCTTCTCTATACTTTAAATAATTTCTAGATTACTTATAATACCTAAGTATAATGTAAATATCATGTAAATAGTTTTTATACTGTATTATTTAGGAAATAGTGACAAGAAAAAAGTCTGTACATATTCAGTACAGATGGATTATCCCCTAACCTCAAATATTTTCAATTTGAGGTTGATTTAATCCATAGATTTCACCCATGGATATAAAGGACTGACTACATATTCTTGTCTTTTTATGGTACCAGGGATTAAATTCAGGAATGCTTAACCACTGAGCCATACCCACAGCCCTTTTGTATTTTTTATTTTGAGACAGAGTCTTGCTGAGTTGTTTAAGGCCTCAATAATTTGCTAAAGCTGACTTTGAACTTGTGATCCTCCTGCCTCAGCCTCCTGGGTCTCTGGGATTACAGGTGTGAGTCACCATGCCTTGCTTTTGTCTTTCTTAAAAGTGATATCCGAATACAGTTTCTTTGACTTTAAAGGCTATGAATCTATCTGTTCTGTTTTGCTTACATGCATAGCAAAATGGGAGATTTAGAGAAGTATGTATGCCCAGCTTCAAAGTATTTAAAGTGTACACCAAATGAGTGACTGTATTCAGATGAAAAAAAAAAATTACTTAAGTCATGGTAAAATGCAATGTAAAGATATATGTATTCTTGTTGAACAGATGTTCTCTTAATGATTTCTTGGGGTTTATATCATTGATCACCATTTTCTAACTTCTCACTTATTTAGAATCCTTTGTTGTTTGTGCAGTTGAGGTTGACTGTATTAATTTCATTTTTGATTGCTTTAAAGCAAATAAGGAAAGGTATTTCTCCCAGTGTATTTTTCATATAGTATCTTTAATGTAGAAATACATACAAAGTCTTATTAAATGTCTCTGCTTTAGACCTTTGCATTGCAGCTGTAATTAAAGAATGCCGTCTTGTCACACGGTTGCTGAGGAGCCAAACCTTAGATGCAGAAGCAGATGTGTTATGTGCAGTTCTTTACAGCAATCACAACAGAATGGGCCGCCATAAACCTCATCTGGCCCTCAAACAGGTGAGGAGGAAGCCCTATGTTCAATGCCCAGATTGTTACTTGAAGAAGATGTAGATCACACTGTCACTATTTTATTATAATGGAAATCTCAGTAAATTACTTGTGATTTATAGGTCTGTAGCCCAGAGTTAAATGTGAGTCTTTCTGAAACTATTTCAAAAAAGTATTTTTTTTTGTTTGAAAGTAAGTATGTTTAGATTAATTCTTTCCCAGTTTTTTCTAATTAGGAAGTAAAAAAAAATTTTTCGTTTTGTGCAATCTATGTAATAGTGCCTTTGCTTACCTCAAAGATAAAGTGATCAAGGTAAAAGTGTCAAATATTAACAAACAATTATCTGAGCATATTTAAATCCTAAAAAGAACAATGTTTTGGTTTATTGCGGGGCACATAATCTAATCAATAGTAAATGAGTATATGGCAAGTTTTTGGTATAAAGTGGTTTCCTGTAATTATTAGAGCTTAAGACAAAATTGGGTCCTGCAGCTTGGACTAAAACATAGAGTAGAGCCTCTTAAGCTACGTTCATTATGTGTTCATTCATTTATTCACTTTATTTGTGTAACAGACACCTTGCAAATATTGTTTACAACTTTATTTGTGCCAGGCACTGAGCTTTGTGCTGGGTATATAGGAGTGAAAAAGACAAACATTGTCTCTAATCTTATAGACTCAACTTTCTTGTTAAATTTTTCCTCCCATTATTTAAGGCAAAAGAATGAAAAACTCTTCATTAAAGAAAGATCAGGAATCATGGTCTTTTCCTAAAGATTCCCTAGGATAACTTTTATCTGAGTGGAAGTAATCCAAAAGCAAAATTATTAACTCTTAGATTTAACATATTTTCCTCCTGGCTTCTAGGTGGTATATAATCACCCAGTCAAAAAAATTTGGTATTTTATTGTCTCATTTTCTTCTTTATGTGTAGCTCTCCCAACCAATTTATAAGTTGGAACTTTCTCTGCATCTCCTCTTCAGTTCTGGCTGCCAATTTCGTGTTTAGACCTTTTCAGCATGTAGTTCTTATTATCCTAACAGATGTTTTTTTTAGTCTGGCTTACATTTTGGTGTATTCAATTTAACAAAACTAGGTTATTAACCATCCTAAAACAACTTTGATTTTTTAGTAATTCTCCATTGTGTCCCGAATAAAGTCAAAACTCCTTTGTTTGGCTCCTGGTATACTCTAATGATCTAGCCTCGTTAGCCTTTGTTAGCTCAGGCTTCTCTCTGGCCTTCATGTATCTTGTGTTGTGGCCAACCTGAACTTTTTTTTTTTTTTTTTAAGCAGTATTGGAGATTGAACCTAAGAGCACTGTGCCACTGAGCTATACTCCAAGTCTTTCAGTCATTAAAAAAAAAATAGAGAGAGGGTCCTGCTGAGATGCTGAGACTGACGTCAAACTTGCAATCCTCCTGTCTCAGCTTCTTGAGTCACTAGTATTACAGGAGTGCACCATCATGTCTGGACAGCCCGAATTCTTAACGTGTTTACTATGTTTGTTCCCTCTTTTGAAAGGCTGTCTCATCTTCTAAGTCCCCTGGCAGTGATAATTTTTTTCTTTCTAAGATGTAACATGAGTGTATGTTATGGCAATCCCATTTTGAGTTGCATTTTTATTATTAGTAGTAAAGTTGAGTATTTTTTGATTATTTACTATCTCGGCTTCCCTTTCATTTCTCTTATAGCATTTAATACAAACTGTGTTGAGGTACAGTTATTTGTGTATATGTTCCTTATATCCTTTAGCAGGGAACTTGTCTCATAGTGTCTCTCACTGCTGCAGCTGTTACTGTCACTGCTACTGCTGCCTTATATCTCCTTAACATTTCACAGTTTACAGAGAACTTTTACATACATTGAGATTTAATATTTTCTCTTCAAAAGCCAGATACTGGGATTTGCCTTTTAACACTCCCTCAAATGGAGCACAAAAAATATTTTTGATTCCTCTTTTGTGTGACAATTCTTTGAGTGTAGTAAGACTTGTTATGTTCTTCCATGTCCTGTCTCTTCTTTGCTCAAGTTCTCAATTTTTTTTGGTCCTGTCTCTTGAATCATAGTTTATTTAGTTTACCAAGCACCTTACCTTTTTGGTTTGTTGTTACCTCTCTCAAAAAGTGGCGTTCAGATTTAAAAACTGAAAAAGATAGGAGCTTTTAAGAGGAATTTAAGGATTGTTACTTTTATTATTCTGAAAATTGCTGTTAAGATAGAATCCTTAACTTTCATTCAACTTTGTAGTATACATGTAACTCCAGCAAGATACTATTGTTGCTAGTACCAGTACACATCCAAATCTATATAGTCTTTAAATTATGGATACAGTCCCATGTATACCCTTTGTGTGGAATTTCCTGATAATTACAGAATTCTTGGACCATTCTGTATAATGAGTATCTCTTGCCATTTTTTAAAAATGGTATTTAATGCCTACTTCTAAGAACTGGATTATACTGATGATCAAAATGGACAAAATACAGTGTGGCGCTTAGAGAACATTTTGGAGAGAAAGGCAATGAATCAGTCAATCAGTTAATAATGATATGTCAGTGGTGGTAAGTGCTGTGAAGAAAAGGAGGGAATTGAAATTTTAAATAAAGTACATCAATTTTTATTTTAGCATTTGAATATTTTATATATCATCTTGTTTTTACTACTAGAAATTGGAAAATGCCTCACTATATCTCCTAGCATGCTTCATTGAGATAACATTTGTTCAGTGACTCAGTCACTTTTCTCATATTTGTGGTACTTTATAGACTGTTGAAATTTAGTAGTTAATAATTTAATATCTTGTTTTAATGGCTTCACTATTATAAAGCATGTTGCTTCATTAAAATCATAATCAAATACTCATTTTGGCTCCTTTTATCAGATTCTGGCATTTAGTAATTTCTTAGTCATTATCTTATTTGAGCAGTTTGTTGAGTAGGATAAATTCCATATTTGTAACCAGAAGCAATTGTTTTGGGTTTTGGATTTCTTTACCCTTAAACAAAAGGTATTCTGTAGTATTTAGCTTGTTTTCACACTTTGAAAGTATGGTTTCTTTGCTTTCCTGGTCATATCAAGTGAACCCTGACTGCATTATACTGATTTGACCTGCTCTTTCTTTTTCAGGTTGAACAATGTTTAAAACGTTTAAAAAACATGAATTTGGAGGACTCAATTGAAGATGTATCTCAGCTGCTTTCTTCCACGTAGGTGGTCTATTGCTTTGTGTTGTGGTGCGCTGGGAACTTGATGTCCTGTCGTGTTTCCCCTTTAGATTTTCTCTGCTTGGTGGTGGGGTATAACCAGTTATACTTTAGCTATACAATTTTGTTTTAATAAGGGGCACCTGGTGTTTGTGGTTATCTCCTTCTGTTGGTCTGTGGGAAAGAGTGGAGTGACTTTGAAAGCTGGATCACAATAGGCTATATTGAAACATTAGTTGGTTATTATTGAGTATACTTTTTGAGCTTAAAATAAGTCTTCTCTTGAAAACTGCTATAGAAATGTTTTTTTGTTTAAAAATGAAATAATGCACTTTTCTGTTTTTGTCAAGTGAAAGTCAGCCTGCATCTGCCAAAACATGTGTCATCCCCAGCCAACCAGTGGTGGAATTGGTGTTGATGAAGGTTTTGGGAGCCTGCAAGTTGTTACTCCGCTTGTTGGACTGCTGTTGCAAGGCATTTCTGTATCCTTTAATCTATTAAAATAACTTCTTGTGAATGGGCATTGTCTGGATATATTTAACAGTATTTCTGTTTGAAAGCAAGGGCCTGATAAATGTTATAACCTGTGAGAATTTTAAAAATTTTGTTTCTTGGCCTTCTTTTCCTCGTAATTGGTGGATATGGCCACTGCCAGACATTCTTTCTCTAGCACATATTATCTTCAAAGCACTGGCAGCTAGAAAATTCTTAAGCTTAGAAGTTAAATTTAAGAACTTCGAAGTTATATTGATTACTATATTTTTACATTTTTGTGACATTAAGGGGAACATGCTTTAAGTCTTCAAGAAGATTCTTTTTACTTTCAATCTGTTTCTTCTTTCATAATTGTAACTTGCAAAGCACAGATTACTTTTGTTTTGTTTTCCCACCTTAAATTGATTCTCCAGCTTAACTGTGAAACATCTAGGATTGCAAGAGTTTATTATTTTAAATCTTGTGATGGCTGGGCTGGTGAGCAGATTCTGGTACGTACATGGCCTTTAACATAAAAATAACAGATTTTTATTTCTTTTTCATTTCCCTACCTCAATCTAGGTTTCTTATTAGTAGTTTTTATATAGTTTCATTTCATATTGTTTTTTCATGGGATGCTGAAGGTGCAGGAGTCCTTTTCTTCATCTGATCAGTTTACTTTTGGTAGATTGGGAAGCTAAGTGCTGATGATTATGTCAAAGGAGTAGGCTTTGAATTTGAATTCAAAAAATTCAGCCTAACATTAAAAAACTGAAGAAATGAATTCCTAGGATTTAGGATTTGGAATAAAAAAATTGGTGGCAGAGATTGCATTGCAATGGGCTTTTTTTTTTTTTTTTTTTGGTATTAGATATTTAACCAAGGGGCACTTTACCGCTGAGCTACATCCCTAGTCCTTTTTTGGGGGGGTGGAGTGGGGAGGGACAGGGTCTTACTAAGGTGCTTAGGGCTTCACTTAGTTGCTAAGGCTGCTCTGGAATTTGTGATCTCCTGTCTCAGCTTCCTGAGCTGCCAGGATTAAAGGTATGTGCCATACTGGTGGGGCTATTTAAAATAATGATATTCTTATGCTGGCTATACCATGATTCTTTTTGCCATTTTGTTTCTAAGTTTTTAAAAAAATATTTTTAGCTGTAAATGGACACTATATCTTTATTTTTATTTATTTATTTTTATATGGTGCTGAGGATTGAACCCAGTGACTCACAGGTTCGAGGCAAGAACTCTACCACTGAGCTAAACCCCAGCCCCTAGTTTCTAATTTTTAATGAAAGTGAAAAATACAATTTGATATTCCTTATGTGCTATAGATTTTCCTTCCTCTTGAAACAGCACTGTTTTTAGAAGCCTGTTTAGTTGATGTAAAGAAAACTTGGCAATACTTGCAAACTAAAGAGACGATCTCTTGAATTTCTTAACATACATATTGTGAAAATGATTTGATGAATAGTTAGACTCAGAATTGGTTCATTAGCTCTAATTTTTGAATGTAAAACTGAAAAATGTAGAAAATTCTTTCTGCATTCAGTGACTGAAAACCTTGCTTTGTTGTCTTAAATTGGATCTATCATGTACTATTTCTTATCACTTTGCTTTTTATTCTGCTTTTTCTTAATCAGAGGGAATACCATTTGAATTACTGTCATTTATCTTAAAATGTTTAACGTTTGTTATTTTCTGTAATGAAGAGATTTAACTTTTGCTGATTACAAGCATACATGCTTATCTTATAAAAAACATAAAAATGTGAAGTATTTGAAATTTGCTTAAAATCTCACCATTAAGATAAAACCACCTATTAAATTTTTATGTGCATTCTTTGACATAGCTCTCTACTCTTTGTTTTTGAGTATTGTTTTGTACTTGAATTTGTCTGTTGTGCTGGATTAAACCAACTACTTGCAACTTGCATAGTGGTGTTGTTTTTAAATCTATACTGATAGAGCTTGATAACCATTTGTTTTCAGTTTTGAATCTTATAGTTTATTATGTAATCTACATTGTAATTACTAGCTAATCTATAAGCTCCTGTTCTTTCTAGGGTTCTCTATAAAGGTGTTTTAAGAAGGTTGATTTCTTTATATGAGCCATTGTTTGGATTACTTCAAGAGATCACTAGGATTCAACCCATGCCTTACTTTAAAGGTTTTACCTTTCCTTCTGATATTGCTGAATTTCTAGGACAGCCCTATCTTGAAGTCTTTAAGAAAAAAATGCCTACAGCTTTTGCAGCTAAAGGAGTAGCTAAGCTACTAAATAAACTCTTTTTAACAAAAGAACAATCGTCAAGGTCCAGCGAAGACACTTTACTTAGCATTTCCAAAAAAGCTAAACAAATGAAGACCAATATACAGAATAATGTGGATCTTGGACAGCCAGTAAAGAATGTCTTCAAAGGTAATTTGCTTTGATATAGTACATATTCTAATTAAATAAAACTTTTAAAAGCATGATGTAGTCATACATTATATAGAAAGAAATTCTGTCTCACTGCTGAATGTTAACCCACCCTGATTAGAGAGGTATAGTTACACCTATGTTTTCCAAGGCTGAGCGCTTAAAAGTTCTTTGTTAGAAATAGTTTTTTACTTGCTTTATTCCCTTTATTTCTTTTGTAGTAACTTGGCAAGAAATGTGCACTTAAGAATTTGTTGGAGATTTGAAAATACCATTCCTAAGTTTTTCTCTCTGATTTTTCTACCTCCACAGAAAAGTCTACAGGATTTGATGTGAGGTCTTTCTGCAAACAGCTGAAACACAAAGCCACTGAGGTTTGTCTGACTTAATTTAATACAGCTTTTGATTTCTGCTAATTTGTAGAGGATGTTACTCACCAAGAACAGGGAATAAATCCTAGTCCTCTGTTTATGCCCAGCTTTAAGGTTGGTGCCTTATTAGTTGTGTGTATGCTTTTGAATGAATAGAGGCAGGGAATTTTTTAATGCTTCCAGTTAATTCAGTTAATAGAATGCTTTCAGAAATGTTTTAGTATGAGTTTCTTTAGAATTTTAAAGTGACCATAACATCGATTATAAGTATGGACTACACTGCAGTTTAAGAGTATGGGCTTTGCAATCAGACAGATGTTTTGAATCCTAGCCTTGGTTTATACTAGCTGTGTGACCTGTCAGTTCCCTGGTCTCTTCATACCTCTATTTTATAATAATAGTATGAACCTCACAGCGTGTGGATAGTTTTAATACATACAAAGCGTTCAGTGGGATCTGGAGCATGGAAAGCATTTAATTGGTGTTAGACATTACTAGCAATTGTCATCATTTTTATCATCCTCCTCATTTGTTATGAGGTTATTTTCTTCTTATTGAGTTCAAACTTTAACATGATTCCTCTCTTTAGTTAGTGCCTGTAAATTCTGTTTGTTCTGTACTTAACAACAGTTAAGTATGTCAGTGTCAACCCTTTTTCACCATAATAACTACTTGATTTTTATTATCCTTTATCTTTGTAAAATGTCTTTCTTCTCGTTTCATTTGTTGTTTTTCTTCTTCCATTCTATTTAATAATTAATTATTAATCATTTCTAATAAGTCACAGTTTTTACAAGGACTTCAGATTGCCAGAGGGAGGGATAAAAATAATAGCTAATATTTTCTGTGCCTGACATTGCTCTAAATGTTTTATGTGCATTAACTCATGCAATCTTCTGAGAAGTCCTGTGAAGCAGATAATTTTATTACTGATTTCATGTTTCAGATGGGGAAATTGAGGCATAGAAAGACTAAGAAATTGCCAGGCCACACACTGAATGAGTGGAAGAGCTGGATGCGGGCAGTATATTTTCTTTACTACTATTCCAGCCCCAAAATATTTTTAATTCAATTCTGTCTCGGAGAGCTATGGTACCTTGTGACCCTTGAAACTTTTGCAGCTTATCCAGCTGCTTGTAGATGAGCTGGTTTTGAAACTGGTTGGTTGATGTCCCTTTCAAAAGTAATCACTACCATATTTTTAGAAGTTGACACTAATGTGCCATTTGCTTTTAAGGGTAAACTTGTTTTATTGATCACCAAACAAAATGTTGATGGGTCTCTACTTTTATATTTTGCATTTCTTTTTTAAGATGAGTGTGAGAAATTTAGAAGGTAAGCTTTGAAAGGAGAATAGAAGCAGACTTAGTAGGTGGCATGTTTTCATAGGAAATAGTAAGTTAGTAAAATCCAAACTTGACTTGAAATATAGAAAGAAGGGATTGAAAAAAATAAAGGTGCCTTGTAAGAAAATGGTTTAACTGAAATGGAAATGTTGCTCACTTAAGCATTTTTAACATGTTCACTCTTTGTTAATTAAATGATTGGTAGGTCTGCTTTGTTGGATACTTTGCAGGCTCCACGTCCCCCCATCCTCAAGTATTTTCAGTAACACTTATGACTCATTATTGAAGAAGGTTACTTAGCAGATAGACCAGCTTTGAGTTTAAAGGTTCTCAATCCAAACTGAAGTGTCTTTCCATTATTAGGCTTTGACTGGTATTTAACCATTTGGAGTTTCATTCTTGGATGTATGTTGATGTGTGCACTAGAAATATTTATATTGAGTTTCATGGGTCCATGTAATTCCACTGTCTTAGTATAGAAGTGGGGAAAAAACAAATTACGCTAGGAGCTGAGAATACAAAATTAAGATTTTTAGGACAAAAGGATAATACAGCAAAAAGTTTTCCTTCTTTTAAAAAAACTGATTATTTTAAACTTCTGATTGAGTCAGCTTTCCTTCTTGTCATATATTTACAAATCATTAATGTATTTAATATATTTTCTTCATCTTTTCATATTTCAGGAGACCAGCTTTGAGTTTAAAGGTTCTCAATCCAAACTGAAGCCAACAAAACATTCTCAGAAAGTGACAGGAACTACTCCTGCCAGAAATTTTGTGCAACAATTCCGAGAGGCCAAGACTTTCAAACAACTCTCTGAAGCAATCCAAATGGCAATTACATGGTGCAGGAGCAAAAAATTCAAGGCTCAGGCTACCTTTCTGGGTAACAAACTTCTTAAAAGTAACAGGCTTAAACATGTGGAAGCTCAAGGTTATAGGTAAGGATATTACAAAAATTATACTTCTTTTTCTGTTGTTGCTCAGGGCAAAAGTATTTATATTCAAATCTCTTTTCTTTAAAATAGGATGTCTAGCAGCTCTAACTGTGCTGAAAGTGAGATCTACTCAAATTGTAATTTCATTTCTTGCTTTTGTCATATGGGCATAGTTATGTTATTGGGAGAAAGAAAGCAAACTTAGGTTAATTGGACCTACTCACTAGTACTTTTTATCATTCCCATCTATTCATTTAGGAAGCATTAAGAATGTCTGGTGTACAAAGCTTGAGGACACTGCTGCAGGAGGAAGACTGGTCCTTAGAAAGCTCATGCTTTAGTGGGACAGGTGGCCTTTCTGCACATAGTGTAGTGAGATGAAGGTCTGAGCGCAGGAATGGGAGCCTGCACCTCAAGGTCCCCCATACTAGGCTGCCAGCATCCAGGGTCAAGCTAGATGTTCAGAGGAGTTACTCCTCATGTTTTGATGTCTTTCTTTTCCTGTGATTTTTATACTCATAGAACTATTTATGATTATAGGCCAGTGTTGCCTGAAGCATTATTTGAAGTTATAGCTACTTCAGGGCTCTTATTTTTACTGAAAATAATAGATGCTGATGGTACCAATTCACACACAGACAGGCATAAATATCCTTATTCCCTTTCACAGAGGCAGTTATCACTCTGACTAGTTTTTTATGTTCAAGAAATATTCTATCACACACCATAATTTCTTACTGATAGCCGTAAACATGTAACTACCCAGGGCTTTATAATGTTTCTTGTGGATGAACCACCGTAACTATCTGAAATTTAAGGTTTGTTTTAAAAATTATGAAAAAGATATTTCTACTTTAGAAAAAATGTGGTATATAATGGGGATTTTTGTAGCAAATTCTCACAACAATGCTTGGGAGAAGTAGTTGAATATTCCTAGGGATGAACTAGAAGGTTTTTAACATTGGGATCCCCTAGAGGTCTGTAGTCATCTTAAAGGGATCTATCCTAGGGTTGGAAATTGCTAGAGATGGTGAGAGGCCCTTTATTCAAGATTGGGTTGGATGAGGCAGAGATGATGATTAAAAGTTAATGAGAAAGGGGAGATAACCAGGGAATGAAATTGATCAAATTATGTTATGCAAGTATGAAAGTGTCATGATTCCACTATTATGTATAATTGCAAAGCATAATAAAAATCATTATACAAAGAGGGGGAAAAAAAGATCTCATCAGCTTACCTGAAGGGGACAGCTCTGAATGTCTGAGGAAGGAAGGAAGGAAGGAAGGAAGGGAGGGAGGGAGGGAGGAAGGGAGGAAGGGAATGAAAAAGGAAGGAAGGAGTTAATGAGAACAATCACAAAGTTGCTTATTGGTTAAGCCACTATAGTCTGTACTTCCCTTAGTCCTCTTTCACATTGTCCTATTTAGCTGTTTCATTTTTTTTTGTACTACACTTTATATTTAATTTCCATAGTAACTCCATGAGGTAGGCAGCATTATTCTCATTTTATACATAAGGAAATGGAAGATTTTTGCATAAGGTGTAATTACTGGAGGCTTAGAACTCAATTCAGGTTCTCTAATTCCTGTTCCTATTCATTCTCTTTTCATTTCAATATAAGAGTTATACCTACACTTTCTCTGTTAAATGTCACCACTTAGAGTAAGACAATAGTTTTGAAACAGAGATCATGGATTACTTCAAATGTTTGTATTTGTTTTAAAAGTAACAAGGGAAGTGGGATAGGGAGTGTAGACCTATGTTAATATTTTAAAATTTGGCCATTACATTGAGGCAGTTCAGTAAGCATTGATGAACCTATGGTAGTGCACCCTATTTAGAAACAAAAATACCTTTTAGAATCAACTGTTTGAATTCAGAATTTTGAACACTTGAAGATGATGTGCTATATAGACTGCATTTCAGGTAGCTCAAGGTTACCTGAAGTTTGTATGGCAGAGGACCCGATTCCTTTTTTCTTGTTCATTTCCTGTCAACATGAGTTGCTTGTCCAGATGTGGATAACTGTGTACTGATGGATTTTTTTTCACTTTTGATGTTTTGCATTTCCACTTCTGATACACTATGAGGGCAGAGTTCATCATTCAGCAAAACAGACATATCTGCCTATAGTCTGAATCAGAGGGAAGTTTTGCTCTGAAAATTTGAAACTCCAGTTTCCTTATTTCCTTCTTTTATGATTCTGAGATTATACATAGGGAGAGGACTTGTAAATAAATTGTGTCCTTTTCTGTAGGAAGTTGGTAGAAAGGAAACATGTTTAAATAGTGCTTGAATTATTTGCATCTCAAAAAATTCAGACTTTTTTTCTTTTTGTCTTTCAGTTTGCCAAAGAAACTAGAGTGCATAAAAACATCTATTAGTAACTGTCTTCTTCGTGGCTCAGGAATCAAAACTTCAAAGTATCATCTGAGACAAAGGAGATCACAGAATAATTTTTTTCTGAGACAAAGGAAACCACAGAGAAAGTTGCAGTCAATTCATCTGAAGGAAATACAGCAGTTCTCTTCAAAGAGTGCTACAGACACCAGTGCTAAGTGGAGACTCTCATGCCATACAGTTCAGAGAACTGATCCTGGTCCTAACAGTAAGCAGCTCTTGAACAGACTTTCAAGTCCTGTCAAACAAACTAAGGAGCAACAGATTCATGAGAACCTCCTAGGAAGCAATGGAAGTGAATGTGATTCATGGATAAAAATACAAATAAACAAAGAGAGAATGCCAGAATCTGTTAAGGAGACAGATGACATTGATGACATTTTTGCTTTAATGGGAGTTTAGATGTTCATATGTGAGACTTTTAAGTAGTTAATAATCTAAGTCAGTCTTCTGCTGTTTTAAGAGGAGCTGCTTCTGTGTAACATCACATAGGAGTTCATTTTGGTTCAGTAAACATTTATAGTTGCTTTGTGCCATTTATCAACAAGTGTTTATTTGGTTTTGACTACATGACAGGTATTAAGATGAAAAGTCTGTCAGCCTGCCCTTGAGAAACAAATGTAATTCCTTCACTGGGGCTGATAAGTCCCTGAAAATTTAAATAGTTTTATGATTTACCAGGGAATGAAGACCTGAATAACAAAGTTTGCAAAAACTCCTGTGCCTTAAGGTAAATGGGGAGTAAATTGGAGAGTAGCAAGGAAGTACCCTTGAGGGTCACTTAGTCCTTTAAGTCCACCTCTAAATACCAATGTTTATAGCTTCCATCCATTGTGCTGTCTTGTTTATGTATTAGACTGAATTATCAAAAAGACTTAAAAGTTTTGTCAGTAATTTGTACTTATTACCAGAGACGGGCACAACCATTATTTCTCTTCATTTGTTCACCTTATCCCACAGGAGGGTACATTAAAATACTTTTGAAGTTTTTCAAGAGATTTTTAGTTATTTGTTAATATTGTTTATGTGGTACCAATCAAGAATTTTTTTTTTCCCCCCTAGTAAACCTTTTCCATTAGGGATATAAGATGGCTTGTGTTTATGTGTGAAATGCAACAGGATAACAAAGAAGTAAAGGAAAGTATTAGGAGACACAAAATATGCCCTGGAGTAAAGGTATAATTTGTCATTGGGTGCTGATGATATCTGGTATTTGTATGTGCTTGTACAATTGGCCTCAGAGGCTAAATCTTCATATATTTCCAAATAATGATGTGAAATTTGAGGTATTGCTCAAATGTACAGACTTGACTGGAGTTAAGTTAATATGCTTCTCAGGTAATATGCTTCTCAGGTAGCCTTAAGTTTTATGTTGTTTCAGAGACAGGAAAAGAATACAGTGCCCTCACATATTCTACATCCTTCCTTTCCTCAGCCATCCTACCATTTTTTTTCCTCTGAATTACCTTTCCATTTTTTACCCACCTTTGTTCTTTCCATCTGTTTTCTTCATTTTCTCCCTTATCTGTATCAGTGGTTCTTGAACTTTTCACTTTTTGGAGTCACCTGATAAGTTATTTAAAAATAGAATCATAGCCTCTTCTCCTAGATTGATAAACATGGACCAGGGTTGAGGCCAGAAGTCTGCATGTTTATTTTAATAAGGAGCTCAGAAGATTTTGATTCAAGTGACCCCCAAATCCAGAGTCAATGATATAAATACTGGTTAGCTTTTCTCCTGAAGCACTGTTAAACATCCTGTTTTTAATTTGGAGTTCTTAATTTCTAGACTAACTATTCCTTCTGGCCTTTTGACGAATGGCAGTAAGTAGCTACTTGGTGCCTTAAAACATGGACAGTGATACACACACCACTCCATCTTCTGCCATGTGAAGCCTAAGGACTGCTAGCAAGAAAGCTATCACCAGATAAGAACTCTCAACCTTGTACCCCCAGGACCATAAACCAACATAAATCTCTTTTCTTGATAACTCTGAAGAAAAATTACCAAAAATTCCAGGACAATATCATGGATGTTGTATTCATGACAATCTAGAAATGTGATCAATGTCTAAATGGCTTTGTATCCTGTGTATTTCCTTTACATATTGGGAAATGAAGGTAAATTAGTAAGAGTAAAGCTGGTGTGGAATAGCTTTGTCACCCTAGGGTGTGGGGAGCCATCTTCACACGTGACTGGGTGACTCCTATTTTGGGTCTGAGGCAGATCTGGCTGTGTTGGAGCTTTCCTGGCCCTCTCCTGATGAGAGAACCCGTCCGTGTGGGGGTGTGACTGACCACTGACCCTGACCTTGGAGTGCGGTCCCCCCTCAACCTTCATTGGATGGAATTCTCCCCTAAATTTCTTGTTCCCCAATAAAAGGCTACTCCCTGGCGTGTTCACTCTCTCTCTCTCCTGCTAGTCCTGAGTAATCCTTGCTGCCCTGCCGGGCGGTTAGACATAAGAACCAGAGAGGGGACCTGGCAATAGAAATAAGGTAACTGAGTCTGTGTGTTTTATTTCGATCTCCGCTAGCTAACTTTTATGCCAAGAACCTCATTAATGAAACCATTGCGCTGGCCGCATGGTGGACTAGGGCCTGGTTTATTTTGGGGAATTGTTAATATTCAAACACCTATTTACTATCTCAAGAAACTTCTTGGAAGATTTCACATCCTAATTTCTAATTTAGAAGATAAAATGAAAGGTCTTTACATTTTTTAAAAAAATTTTTAGTTGTAGGTGGACACAATAACTTCATTTTATATTTATGTAGTGCTGAGGATTGAACCCAATGCCTCATGCATGCTAGGCGAGCACTCTACCACTGAGCCGTAACTACCCAGTCCTAGAATTAAGATTTAAGGTCAGTCTTGCTGCTGCTTTTACTTTGATGTGATTCCACTGAACTAGTCAGTTTTCCTATGTGTAAGTTTCAGCATCTGAAGTGGCATTTTTGTTCAAAAATCATAAATTTTTATAGTTGAAAGAAACTTTGGTCATCATCCCTCATAAAAACCAGAGTGGTTCGGGTTGGACTATCAGCTGAGCATTTTTTTCTACTTCATTAACGTTCTTTTGGGTTAATCACCTTCATTGCTTCCGTTTTCCTTTACAAATTAATCTTGCTTAAAGCTCATTTTTGTTTTTCACTAGAGAATATGTCAACTCCTTAATGACAATGTTTTATGATAAATACCTATGACTTTTGCTATATTCCTTGGTTAGTTTGAATTCACAAATATGTAGCCATATATCACCTCATGTAATACTATTTTAATTTTAATATATTGTTTATGTCATCATAGTTACAAATGAATTTAAGAGAACTAAGTAATTTTCCCAAGGACCTAGATATTAGAACTGGAACTTAAATTCTTGTTTTTTTTTTTTTTTATTCTAATCTTGCTAAAGGTGAATGATTCCAGGCTGAAATGATTGGTGTTCCAACATGGATTGTGAAGTTTTACCAAGAATAATTCTTTTAATACTCAACTAAGGACTTAGGAAAAAAATTAATTATAAGCATACAGCAGTATCCTTCAACTTACCTATTAATGCTTAACAGAAAAGCAGATACTTTTATTTAGACCATTTTAATATTAAAAAATATACATGATAGACATTTTCTTTAAAAGATAAGGTCAATAAATAACATGGCAAACCTTTCTCTACATAGTAGTAATAGGTTTTCATTTTATGGATTTTTAAAAATATGCTCTTGCTTGTCAGTTTGTTAAAATAGGAAAACCAACTGGCATTTGTTCTACTGAACAGATAATTATTTATAAACCTTTTGTCCCCCAGGCACCAATTCATTCTTATTTTGAGAAGATGCAAGTTTTAAAGCTTACATCTCCTGAAGTGATCCTCCTGCAAGTTACAGATATACAACATTTAAAACAATATTGAAATTTTTCTAGATGTTGAACTCTAGTGGCACACAGAATTTTGAAACTTCATCTTTGAAACTAACGGATACCATTAGTTAAGATTTCCTGTTATATTAGCTATAAAACATTTCAGCAGATGGATTCCAGAATAGGTCACAGCACTGTGAAAAGAAAAGAAAAATAATTTTTTTCTTTACCTCAGAGGTAGTAACAGATCTTAATTATCTCACTTAAAGTTATTTACAAACTTTTGTGATTCCATGTATGAAGCAAAATGTCTTTTAATTTGTTCTGCCTTTACTCTGTTCCCTCAGCTTCTTACAGGATTTATTATCTGATGATCCACAGTATCTGCTCCATTTCCCTCATAATTCTAAAAACTTTACTATACCTTTTATTTTACTATTTCCCAGAATTAGTTTTGATATTTTTAGTTTGTTGTTTTCATAAAAAAATTCCACCACCTTGATAATTCAGAACTTTCTTTAGGTTTTTTATCTTTTAAAAAAAATCACCCTCCATTATTGTGAGTTTTGTTTACCTGTCTATCTTTCTCTATACAATCATTAAGCCATTCCTCCTAACCTTCCCAACCTTCCTAACCATCCATCCATCTATCCATGGAGCTCAACCACATCAATTCTCAGGTTTTTAAAATACATTATGATTTTATATATAGGTAGAATATTTCCTACAGTATCACTAATTCCTTTCATAATTAAGTAAGCATTTTAGTTTCTTTGGTCAAAGCTGCTTCCTTGAGAAAAGTCCATAATGATTCTTATAATTGGAGTTACACGTACATAAACATTTAAAGAGAGACACAAGTTGGATGGTTCAAATAGTATGAAACCCTGAATTTATGTGTAACAAACATTTCTGTCAGCTCATAATTTTCTCTGTCCTTAAAATCAGTTCTCATTCACTTGGAATTTTACACATAGACAAATACAGAAGCAATTTTATGGTGCCTACTTATATATTTCTTCCATACCATTTATGAAACAGATTGATCCCAGTATTCAATCTTAGGGAAGCCTTTCACTATTGATATTTTCTAGGCTGCTGGGTTAGAGTTCATACATAAAGATTAGCACTTGTCCTTTGCCTGCAAGCTTGAAAACCAAACCTTGCCAGACTAAATGTCTGCCACACAATTCACTGTTCTCCGACCACAAGCAAACGAAGAATACCTGATTTCTTTATAATAACCATTTATAAATAGGCCAAACTCTATTCTGAAGGCCTCACCATAGGGTTGATCATGCAAGTAAAAGCAAGAAGTCCATATACCTATTTTCTGCATGGGGTTTTGAAAGCTGTGAGTACATTCCTATAAATGGTCACTGTTACAGTGAATGCTTAAGCTCTTGAAGTTCAGTAGGCTGTCATGTATCAGTTCTTAAATTTTGAGTGGTGTAAGACTTTAATCATTAATCACCTGTGTTGAGGATGGATGGTAGCAACAGTGATTCCAAGGTCATGCTGGCAGAGAAAGTTGGCATATCTAAAGAAGAAAATGTCCCTAAAAAGTACCAGAAATCTGATAATCTGGGTCACAGGCCTGACTCTGCCATCCACTATCGACTGGCATTATTAAACTTAACATATATGCCTCATCTGTATGGCAATCACATTCTAGCATCACATTTTTACCAGAGAGAGAAAAGACTCAGAAAATGAAATAAGCTGCTTTAAAAGCCATAACCAAGAAGTACAAGAACTATGCTATGTAAGATCTGAGTGGTCTGACCACTATTTAGCAAATAACTGCAACTCTCAATTTCTCTGATTTGCAACCTTGTCTGTGAAATCGGCATGTTTACTATGAGGATCAATGAAGTATTTTGAATGCTTAATAGCCTCCCTTCAAAACCATCTGCTTTCAGACATCCTAATTGTTCTTAATGTCAAGTCACAATCTGACAGGAATGGTCTCGTGGCACACAGCCCACAGAAATATGGGACTATTCCTTGATCACTGCCTTGTTTTGAACATTGTAGGTCCACTGATGTAGCCTAAAAAAAGACCCAAATTTTCTTCCAGTCACATTATGTGGTAGTTCAAACTCAGCTTATGGTCAACTAAAACAATATTTTTCAACAAATGATTTTGTTTAGCCATGATGTGCTAATCTTATGTTTGAGTGATCTTTTTAGCTGAAGTCTCACTTCCTTCTTATTAAACAGTTACAAGAAATAGCTGTTTTTATGACAATGACCAGAGCTCTAAGAATTAAGATTTCTCTCCAATCTCTACGAATTTCCATTATGTATTTGGGACAGACAAATGAACTGGATAGATAACTGAATGTAAATCAAAAGAGAACAGCATTTTGTAGGAATGAAGGAAGAAGGGTTCTGAAACGCATATTCATAATTATAATTTAAATCGGATCCATATTGGTAGGACCTAAAAAGGCTGCTTATGGACATCTAGGTTTTATCCGGTTTCATTATTTTCTCGTAGCAACTAGCATAGTGCCTTCCACAAACAAGTCAGAGAAAGGAAACACCAGGAGGGTGCTCTATCTCTGCCACAGTATGTTACTTATTGTACCCAAGACACACCATGAAAGTACAAACCCATGCTTTGTCATGAAACCACATCATAACACCTCAAAAATTACCAGCTCAGGAAATAACCATTCTGTCTGCTACCACTGTTTAATCTGAACTCATATGAACAATTTTTTCTTCCTATCTATCCTTTTTAAAGGAAAAATGTAAAAGGAAAAATTTAGTCCCTCTTAGCCTGACTGGGCTTTTTATTATAAACACAGTTGTTTCTCTTTGAAATTAAGAAAGAAACCTTTATTGTGGCTGTTTTTAAAAAGTCAAATTTTCATTTCTGCCATGGTCTAGAGTTGAGCTAGGCTGAGGCAGAAATAAAATGAAATGCCTTCAAGGAAGGCATTTTATTCTTTCTCATCGGATCAAGGAAGATCCGATGAGAAAGAATAAAAGGAAAAAAATATATATAAGTACTAAAAGACTGTACCAACAAATCATGGCTAAGTACATAGTCTTTCAAATTTTAAGTGATACCTCAATTTAAGAAACACTTACTTAATATTAAAGGTTTTTAATATGTAAAGTTATTAGAACAATTCAACTCTTACCTTACAGGAAACAGTTGAGGAAAACATCCTTGTGTTTGAGTGTTGACAAATTTCTGGATCTGAAGTACTTGTTTTAAAAGATGTCCTTTGGAAGATTTGTCAATTTTTGTTAATACCATCTATAGGGAAATAAAATTAGAAATAAAATATTTCTTAATATGCAGTTATACACATTTTAACTACAAATTTTCAATTAAGTGACCCATGCATATTTCTAAATCTTTCTAGACCCATTTTCTCATCTACAAAATAAAAACAATAACCCAGAAAGAAGTTGCTCTGAAGATGAAATTTGTTAATATGTATAAAGTGCACACTATGTGTCTATGATTTAACAGGGTTATTTGTTTTTTAGCATTTTTTCAGTTGTAGATGGACACAATATCTTTGTGTGGGGAGCCATTCTCGAATGTGATTGGGCACCTCCCTGATTGGGTGTGAGGCGTTCTGGCCAAACTGTGTCGGAGCTATCCCCACCCTCTCCAGGTTGGAGAGCCTGTCTGTGTGGGGGCGTGACTGACCATTGACCCTGAGACCAATCACTGACCCTGACCTTGGAATGCTGCCCCCCTCGACCTTCATTAGATGGAATTTTCCCCTGAATTTCTTGTTCCCCAATAAAAGATCACTCCCTGGCATTCTCTTTCTCTCTCTCTCTCTCTCTCTCTCTCTCTCTCTCTCTCTCTCTCTCTCTCTCTCCTGCTAGTCCTGAGAAAGCCTTGCTGCCCCACCGGGTGGTTCAAGGAGAGAGCTAGAGGGAGGGCCATCTCGGACCTGGTCAAAGAAAAAGGTAATTGAGTCTTGTGTGTTTATTTTGATCTCACTAGTTAACTTCTATGCTACGAACCTCTTGTATGAAACCAGTGTGCTGGTTGCGTGGTAGATCTTTGTTTTATTTATTTATTTTTTTATGTGGTGCTGAGGATGGAATCCAGTGTCTCATGCATGTGAGGCAAGTTCTCAACCACTGAGCTACAACCCCAACCCTTAACAGTGTTTTAATTACACAGAGCCACCATACCATGGACTTAAGATTAATAAGAAGGATCCTGGAGCCATATTTGTAATTGCCATCAGCTGTTTCATATGATCACAATATGTCTTGTGATAAAAGATATATAAATGAATATTATTAGGTTGATTTATTAAAACTGCAAACTTAAGATCATTTTGAGTTATAAAATGGTCCAGCCTAATAAGTAATATTCTAAAAGAAAAATTTGAAATTGGGCTATTTGTAGATTTTATCTATTATAGTTACAACCCAGGTAAATGTTAGAATTTTACTTGTCCAAATACAGCTATATACTGGAGAAACATTAAAGCATGGATGCTTAAAAATCAATTAAGATGTAAAACACTGATCCATCAGGTTTTCTTGGAAGAATTTCTATAAAATTAAATTTCGTGATGAATCATTTATGCCTTTTACAAATAAAAATGCTAATGGCAAAAGGAGTGAGAAGCAGAAAAGTGTATGGTTTCTAATGACCTATGAATCAACTCAAATAGGAGTCTTTCCTCATAAAGGCAAATGTGCTGAAATACATACATGCATGGACATGTAAAAATATATATGAATTTATGTGTGTGTGTATATATATATATATTCACCTTTCCTCAGTTAAAGCTTAGTATATGATTTTACAAACTGGTACCTATGATACAAAATTATGAAAGTTATTACTTAATAAAATCAGTTTGACAATATTTAGGCATTTTTACTATGTAAGACTATCATCCTTTGATGCCTTATGAGTTATTCTGATTCACAGAATTTTCGCAAACCCCAAGATTTTCACAACCTAAAGAAGATAAAAAAAAAAAAAGTGGCTTTAATATGATTTGATTTAAACTCCACTGTTATATTTTAGTGGTTTTCTAACACTTGGTGGAAAATAAACTAAGGTCATTAAGTTCTTCACTTTTCTTTATAAAGGAACTTTAAGAATGCTATTTTATCTGGAAATATAAGGAAATAAAATCAATATGGATTCTAGCCTGCTAATCTGTATTTTATTCTAGGTGAGATGACAGAAACAGTGTTAGTAAGATATTCCCAGAAGAAATTCTGTTTCTTTAAGGGCACAAAAATCATACTGTGTGTGCTGGAGTCTGCTATATTCTTGGAATGATTTTTAAATTCCAAAATAAGTTCACAAATTTTTCAGTTTGTACTTCTATTACATTTGGTAAGTATTATCTGCCAAGCTGCTATTAAAGAGCTATTAACATGTTTTATTTCCATATTAAAAAAAAAAAAGGAAAAGCAAAGCACTTAGAAACACTAAATGAACAGCTTAAAACACTTTTACTTTAATTATAATTTAAAAAACTTAAAACTGAGAGAAAGAAAAATGAACAAAAGTGCCACTCTACATAAAGTGCCAACATAAAGGCACTTTCCTTTGTATTTTGAGAGGGAAAGACCTATTCATTCATTTAAATGTTTGCACACATATATAGCCAAACAGAACTGATGTTTCTAACTGCAAACATGAGTCCAAAGAAAGACTTACCACATAAGGTAATGCAAATTCTTCACACATTTCTATGGCAATATTGTCTGTTTTTGTAATTCCAACAGCACTATCCACTAATAAAAATGTTCTCTTCAAACTATAAGAAAGAAGAAAAGATTAATGGCAGTATAAGATATATTCATTCATTTCTCTTCCTATTCATCCTTACTATATTAAGAAATTTCCCTTTGAGTATTTTTGATCCAAAATTTAAAAATTTGTTTAGGCAAAAGGAATTCTAAAATTTGCTCCGCCCCTCCCGACTCAGGCAATGGCAAGGCCCTACTGAGGTGGATGGCGCAAGGCGTCCATCCTCTGGAGGAGCGCAGTATGTTTCTGGGAATGGGCTAGTTTGTTTTTGTATTCCTTTAATAAGTACAGTTTCGACTTCTCATATGACCATTAAGTATGAAGAAAAAACACGACTTTCCCAATGAATGCAACTACTTCTAAAGAATAGATCTGTTTGCTCTAAATGCAATGATTCAGCTGTAGAGTGTAAATTGTTAATGTCTAATGAAAAACTCCCTGTATTCCTGTCAAGGAAGTTTTTGAGAAATTAAATTAAAATCTAGAGAAGAAAAATTAATGTTAAGAAGACAGATTAGTGCTTAGTACTGGGCAACTTGTTCTTGTTCCTGTGCACAATGGTTTGTACTCTTACTCTTGTTTGATTAAAATTAATAACGTCAACCACTTGCCGTAACCATGGCACCGGTTCCAGTCAGTAAGTCAAGAAAGAATAGTCAAGGTATAGGCCAATAATTTGGGACATTTCTAACTATTATTAAAAGTTAACTAAGCAGAAACAGCTCAAAGCAAAACTTGAACTGAAAGTACAAATGCTTGCTTATGCATAAGCCAAGATACATTCTTCTATTCTAATTGTAGCTACGTAGTATTTTGTTTCTTTGACTAAGGATTCCTGTTTTGTAACTACAAAGTACTGTGAGCCTGCCAAAATGAAAAGTATATATGATCAACTTCACAAGTAAAGATTGGGATCAACACCTTCACTTTGGTGTCTGTGTTGTTTCTCCACCCCTCTTTTCACCATCCATTCGTCTCCTGAGACCCCCTGTTGGAGTTGGTCTCCGACAAAAATTAATCAGGAAGTTTATCCTATAGTTTAATAGGTCTCAAGGCTGCTTACTTTCAATAACTTAATTTGCCAAATATTAATTTATTTCAATAAGCATGTATTGAACATAAGTCTGACTGGGATTTTTGTTCTGATGAGTAAGTCCCTTCTTCTAAGACCTTAAAGTTTTTTTTTTTTTTTGGGGGGGGGGAGACACAAATCCAATTTTACTAAACATTATAGAAATGTTTAACTTTTTAAATATTAAGACAAACAGATAAATCGAAACCAGATACATGATATATTGCATTTTCTTTTGTAAATATTTCACCTTACTTTCTATGTAAAGCTATAAAACCAAGATTGGTACCAAACTTTATTTTTTAAATTGGTGGGCCTAGAGATCAAAACCAGAGCCTCTAGCATGTTCAGCAAGCACTTTACCACTGAGCTACACCCCCAGTCTTAGACAAATTTTTACATTTCAGAAATTTGATAGTTTTCTCTATATTGTGCAATTCCCAAAACAAATGTCATTTCACTACCAAGAGACATGAAAGTAAAGATAACATTTTCAGAGGATAAAGCTGAGGTATTTAAAAAATAATCTGAATTTACTATAGTTTATTTAAATTTGGTAAATAACACATTAACCAAGTATTTTCATTTTTAGAAATTAAGAGTTTGGTTTTTAAAAAAAAGAACAAAGTGCTGAAATACTCAATTTAGGAAAACACTTGAAGTTAAGATTACAGACACCTACAGGCAGAAGCCAAACAAACATACCTTTTTCCTAAATATTATATCATAGAATATTATGAGAATAAAATGGAACTTCTAAATTAAGTCACTTCATAAAAGTGAAATGTTCATCATGTGCAGAATATTCCACTGATAAAAATGTATTTGGGGATTAAATGTGTTAACTACTATAAGAAAATAAATTTCCTTACTTCCTTCGTTCTTTTAGATAGGCCTCTACCATGTCAACAAAATCTTCTGGTGCTCTATAGCCATAACCTGGCATGTCCACCACTGTAAAATACTTTCCAACTTTGAAAAAATTCATTTTCTTTGTATGACCCTGATAAATGAAAAAAAAAAAAAAGCTGACTTAAAATATGTCTTTTATGTATTTCATGTGTTGGAATGTTTTCTATTCAACTGTGTCAAACATTTATTAAAAGCCCCGTATACGATCCCCAGGGATTCTGACAATGACAGAGGAAAAAAAAAAACAGAAGAGAAGTGGCTGGATATAAGGTTGGCTTATACTACTTTTTCCTTCCAATTCATTGTCTTAAAATAGAATCCGTATTAAGAGCTTTAGATTCCATATAAGAAATATGGAAAAATACAGTCAAAATGTTGTTGAGTCTTGCCTATTTCACTCTCCTGGAAAACGTCAGTCTGTTCTAAATTGTGTGACTGCCATAGTCATAACAGGTTTTTGTAACATCTAGATCCAAAACCTGATAAGTTTCTTACCCCTAAATTATTGCTCTCCTATAGTTGTTTTTCATGTTTTATTATGTGAGTTTTATTGCTCTCATTAAATCATGTACTATAATTTTAAAACTAAAATTGATGTAAAGGTAATATGTGGTTTATGTTTTTGTGTCCATGGGACATTTATTAATCATGAAAAGACAATTTAGTTAACTGTTTTGATCTTAGAAAAAATATTATCAAAGGTTTTTTTTTTATAAATGGTGATTAAACTTCCAATAGGATTATTTGTCCATCAGAAGACGATTTTAGAATTATATGACTTGACAAGACTGAGATTGACAATGTCAAGAATAAATTTCATCCATTGTCCTCTTACATCCATACACCTCTACCTAGAAGTTATAGTTTAGCTGTTTTATATGGTAAGGCAGGGTAGGAGTGAGGATGGGAAGGTTAAGAAAGGAATCTTTAGTGATAAATCCAGAGAATCAACTACTTCAAGAAGTGAGGAACAAAAGATTAGTGAAGCCTCATGGAAAAACTTAATGAAAGGATCAGGGAGTAGTGAGCATTGGAGTCAGTGGTTTTGCCAAGGACAAATGATATGGTAATGGGAAGTGAGGGTGATTTGAGAATATAAATGTCATCTTAGATATCGGTAGAGTCTGCCTCCTTAAAGAATAGAAGGAACTGGAAAATGACAGAAGGGATAAGAAGCACAAGGTTTGGTCTTGGGTAAACACAATATGTGGGACAGGTAAAGGTAAATGTGTAAGAATGTGCATGCGTCAGAGAGTGAGAAAATTAGCAAGGTATAAAAGATTACTGGAAGAAAAAAAGCAACAAAACATTGAAGCTCTTTCCCCCCAAGCCTATATGGAACTAGATGATCATTATTTAGAAGGAAATAATACAATTCTAATAAAAGACTTTGTTAACTCTTTGGAAAATAGGGAAAAAGGAAGCTGTTGAAAAACATCTTTTCTCAAGGCACTTACCAATTATTTATCATCCAATATGTATTACTCATCTTAGTCAATTTGTGAGACAGTCTACTGGTATTTAAAAATATGAACATACCGGTTTTTTTGAGACTCTAACTTCAACCTCTGGGGCCAATGAAAATAAAGCCTTTATTAGGGACGATTTTCCAACATTGCTTCTGCCTATAAAACATACCTTACACAAGAAAAAAGAAGAGAATTGAGCACTAAGAGAACTGAGTAATAGTTTATTTATTAAATGCCACATTCCCCACAGAACCAAATTGTTCAGTTTTGTCAAGGCACATAAAAAATGGCTTCTATGTGGTCAAACCTCACATTCTAGCACACAGCTAATATGTATGAATAATTTTAAAGTTTTAAGTACTGAAAGCATTCAACATTATTTTCTTATTTATTTTTCATAACAACCCTATGAAATGGGTAATATTATCATCCTCATTTTAGAAATGAGAAAATATAACTGGCTCAAAATTAAACAGTGAGGGTGAAGGAGCTGGGATTTGAAATGGGGGCATTTAGATCCAAAACCTGTGCCTTAAATTACTACTCAAGAATATCAGCATGTTTTGTTGTTGTTGTTGTTGTTGCTGTTGTTTTTTGGTGCTGCTGAGGATCAAATCTAGGGCCTTGTGTATGCAAGGCAAGCACTCTACCAACTGGGCAATACCCCCAGCCCAAGAATACCTGCATGTTTTATTAAGCATTAAATATTTACAAAGCTTTCCCCAGTAACAACAACAAAAAAAAGTTATTTCAACAGAACTGGCTCAAAAATACAACTATATGCTTGGAAGCACAAAACTACCACAGTATACTGTAACTCCATGGTATTTCAGAGATTTTTTTTTTTCTTTTTCCTTGATCTTTTTATTTCCACTTAAGATTTTAAGGCTGTAGCTCAGTGGCAGAGCGCTTGTCTAGCATATGTGAAGCACTGAGTTAGACATAAAAATAAACAACAACAACAACAAAAGGCATTCTGTTCATCTACAACTACAAAAAAAAAATTTTTTAAAGATATTCTCCTCTGTAATGTGGAAAGCAACAAAATATTCTTGAGAATCACCATCACTACACGTGGCTTTGCTTAGGAGTAGACACCTCCAATCAGTTCTAAATGAGGTCAGAACTGCTCCTTGGAGGACACTCTGGAAATCTTCAAGGGCATTTCTGGTTATCAGTATGACTGGGAGGCATTCAGTAGACAGGAGTCAGAAATGCCACATATTCTACAAAACTGTTAGTCCTTCAAAATGAATGATAAGAAAAAAACAATAATATACAAAAGTCCATTAATTATGGCAGTTCTACATAATTTAGAAGAAAAATTTCAGGGCAGTGTTCCATTTACATGGCAAAGGCGATCTGAACCGCCTTTCAGCAAACTCAAAACAAAATACATTATTAAATTGTAGAACAAGGAGAAAATGCACACTCCGAAATTTCACTAATGAATGTTTAAAAGTCTCTCGTTATTACTATCTACAGATAATAATTATTCCTGCAGATGATGAGAAATTTAGATAGGGTGAAAATTACATATTGATAAGGATCATCTCATTTATGAATCTATATCATGTCTCCTTCCCTAACTTCTAATTTGTCTCAGCAAGTTTTTACGCTTCAATTAAAAAGGAAAAAATAAATAAAAGGACAGAATTTTCTTTTTGAACGCTTAGTTCATGTTTCAAAACCTCTTAAAGCCTTCAGTATCCATCATCATAATAATTAAAACCATATGTGTGTGTTTTCGTCTTTATTTTTGGTGTTGGAGATTCAATTCAGAGGCCTCAAGTGTACCAGGCAAGCGTTCTACCACTGAGTCACATCCCCAGCAAAACTATATGAACGGTTATCTAAAACATGCGCCCACACAAAGCCAGAAAACCTCTCTCCTGGGTGAGGAGAAACCAGTGGTAGTAAACCCCCGCCCCGCAAGCCTCCTTCAAGACCTGCGGCAGGCGGTGCTCTGGTGGTCTGAGGTTTAATATCTTGGGGACCGTAAACTTGAGCAGCAGCAGCTCTCACCTCAGGTCGGGAGAGGTCCGGGGCGTGATCTAGCCGCACCGCGGAACTGACGTACTCAATACGGTTCCGGGCGGAGGAAGCGAAAACACTCTCCGCTCTCGAGATATCCTCCAGGCTAGGGTCGAAGACCCTCAGGTGAAGGTCGGGCCTTGAGTCCGGAACAAGGTGCTGCTCGAGTTCCTGCAGCGGGTACACTAGCTTGGTCAGCTGCTTCTTCGGCAGCCGTAGTACCTCAGCAAAAGTCTGGGACGTGCTGTAAGCTCGGCCTTGGCGCCCCATTGCCGCCGGCATCTTAAAGAACTGCTCCATTCCAAGACGAAGCCAGGGCGCAGCCATTTTTCTTTCCCAGAAGCCCCGCGGCGGAGTCCTTTTCCCAGGGTCTGGGCAGCGCGTGCGTGAAGGCCGCTGCCGCGGCGCCTGCTGGGAATTGTAGGCGCTACTGGCCTTTCCCGCTCCTGCGGGCGGTGAACTGTTGATCAAGAATGGTGGGTTTCTGAAACACCCTTGCTTTAACTACTGTGCCGCGGACTAGTACCTTACTACTGGAGGGTGCTTAACGGTTTTCAGAGGTCAAAGACCTATCTTGCTATGTGGTCTTGATACGAAGGTCCTTGTCTCCATTGGCAATCTAATAAGGAGAACAATGGTTTTAGAAAAAGGAAAAGAGTTTAACTGATTTGCTAGCAAAGGAAAAACACGGAATTCCTGTCCCAGAGGCTGTGATTCTGTCAGGGGGAACACAGAGCTTTAAAAAAGAGGGGTGAGATCCAAATATTGTCAGTAGATATATTAATTAGTGCTCATCGGAGTTCTTGAGAGAGCCGTTGCTTCAGTTCCCGGGTTTGGAGTTTCTTTAGTATTGCCGGCCTGACACTTGGGGTAGAGAAGAATATGATAGGTTACCCTAGGACAGGAAAAAATGTTAGTCTTGTTCCCGCCTGCCACTCTGCTCTTAGGGATGGGGAGGGGCAAGAAGAAAAGGAAGTAAGAAAAACAAGTCAGTTTTAAAGTAAGCCTTATGAAGTGAAGCAGCAAGGTTTACTCGAGCATAAACTGGACCCTGGTTACAGTCCTTGGTTCTCAAGTGAGGGCGTAACGCGGTGTGAAGCTCTGGTGGATTCCAAAGCCCTTTTATTTTCACATTTCTTTTGTTGTTTAAGGAACAGTTGACCATTGCCATACATTCGCATAACTAAAAAAAACACTTTTTTTTTTTTTTTTTTTAAAACAACTGGTGAGAAATGTGGTTGGAATAGCAACTCATTTTCAGGAGAGGGAGTGTTATCTCTGCTTTTCTCTAGAGGTGCAGGAAATGTCATTAAAGTTTTAGATATTTCTTACAAAATAAATGTGAAACAATTGTTGTATGGAAGTTCCATAACATCTTATTTCACAAGTTTCTTCTTAAAGCAATTTAAACTGATCAGTGGTGGAATGGGAGATAACAGGTTTCAATTTGATGAACTGACTAACTGAAAGATATTCCTGTGTAAAAACCAAAGATCTTATAAAACACCAGCAGAAAATAGCAGTGGAGTGGTAACTCACATCTCTTAGCCATTTCCCGAGTTGTTTGGTAACTAAACAGTGCAATTCTTGAATAAACACAATACGAAAATTAATGAACAGAACCAAGGAGTTCCTGATAGCCAGAATAGCAGCTGGACTAATGTTGGCTGGCTAATTTTTTATTGATTTTTGCATTAGGCTCTAGGCCTCCCCTCTATTTCCTAGACTCACTCTCCCATAAAACAAACAAACAAACAACAACAAAAAACCCACTTTATTGTGTACATCCAGAAACCTGGGATCCATATATTGCTTTTAAAATGCCTTCTAAACGTTGGAGCAACAGTTTTGGAAATCAACCAGAGAATAAAGGACGTTTGGCAATTCTCAGAACTGTTTTGGAGGCATTCAGGGATTAATAGATGTCGTGGTACTCATTTTGTAATCTTTCATGGGTCTGAATCCTAAGTCATTTTGGAATTCACTTGATAGGACAAATCATTTTGAAATCATTTGGCAGGACAGTTTTTGCAACTTAGGACAGTTTTTACAAACTAAATCACCATGCAAAGGTTGGCAAATCAAATAATCCACTAGAAATAAATATGACTAGGAAAATAACTTGAAAATTTATTTAATCATCTTTTCCCCTCTTTCACTCCATTCTTTTAAGGCATATAAAACTTCAGAAAGATAGTTTACAGATATGTTTTTCTTGGGCACATGTGATCAAACTCTTCCCTAATTTCCATTGTAGGTGAAAGATGAAACATGGATAGCAGCAAGACCTACTAGTGAGGGGAAAGGCCTAGAATTTGGAGGGATTGAGAGAACTAACTCCATTTTACAGCTGCAATGGAAATCATAGAGAATACAGAGAATTCTCAGAGTCCAGGAAAATCAAGCCAAAATCAGCATCAAAGGGAATCAAGTCTGGTGAATGGGAGGTTGCAGTAGAACTCTAGAGTTCTGGCGATACTCTGATCCGATTGTTGGAAGCATCCTGGTTCCTGGTGGTCTGTGCTTATAAAGTAGGACTTTAGTCAAGAACTGTAGAGTGGGAGTCAGAATCTAGCCTCCTAGATCAGGGCTTGGTCTTGGGTAAGATTCAGAATAAGGTTTAATCCTGGAGCTGAAGGGAGGAATACAGATTAAAAAACTATGCTATGTTTTTTAATACACACACCTCCAACTTATAATATCCAAAACAGGAATCCTGATATTCTCTCATTCTCTCCTGAACTGGGGGGTCTTTTTGTAGTCATTCTTATCACAATAATTGGTAATCACAGTCTCCCAAAGGACACAGCCAAACAACTTGGGAACAATTCTTGATTTTTTTTTTCCCCACTTAAGCTCTACATTCAATCTGTTAGCAATTCTGTTTTTACTTTCAAAATGTATCCTGAATTTGATACTTTTTGACACATCCCATTGCTACCATCCTTTTTTAAAAAAAAAAATTATTTTTTATTTATAACAGCGGAATGTATTATAATTTTTATTACATATATAGAGCACAATTTTTCATATCTCTGGTTGTATATATAGTATATTCACACCAATTCATGTCTTCATACATGTACTTTGGATAATAATGATCATCATCCTGATGCAAGCTCCCATTATTTCCTGCCTAGTTTACTGCAAGAGCTTCTGAACTGGTCACCCATCTTTGCCCTTTGCCCCCTTCAGTATATTCCCAGTACATCAGTAATCATTATTTTGTTAAAATGTAAGCTAAAATCCCCCATATCTTCTTTTCTCACTCAAAGGAAGGTCAAAGTTCTTACACTAACCTAAAAGGCCTGCATGGTTTTCTTTTCCTGTCCCCACTCTTATTCATCTGACTTCATCTACTATTATTGTCCCTCTTCTCTATGTGAGGCACACTGTTAATCCTTGCTGTTTTCAAACAAACTATACACACTCCTATTCTTAACTCCTCACACTCCTGCCAAGAATGCTTTCCTAGTTAATCACACGGCTTATTCCTTTCCATTCAGGTTTCGTTTATGGTCCTTCTCAGAATAACTGCCTTCTATTTTGAGAACTGAGGAGGCAGTTCACCACAAAGTTACCCCATTTTTAAAAATCTATGATGAGTTGGACAGACCTTACATAACTTAACTCATAGCTTATGAGTCAAGTTTTATCACTAAAATTAATCTTACCTAAATGCTATAGTTAAATTCTTGTCAGATTGAGCTACCAAGAATAGGAGGAAGATAAAACAGTGTTGAGGTCTTACCACTAGATCAGTGTCATTTCGGTTATTCCTTTCATAATGTATACCTCTGTAATGAATGGTCATTGGGTCCAGAGTGATCTCATTTTATGTCGAAGTCTCAATGGTGTCAAGCTTAGAGAATCCATCTAAGACAGGAAGAAGGTAATCATTGTAATCCTAGATAGGTGGGCAGAATCTTGGACATGAGAGAGCCATCATGCAAAGTATACACATAGGTTAACTCTCATTCTAGCCTAATCATGCTTGGAATACCCAGACAGAAGTAAGAGCAGAAGTAAGGGCAGCAACACTAGGAAAACTTACTTCTAGATGTAGAGAGAAGTAATGGATTAAGTCTTGGCATTTGATTTACACAAGACTTTTTCCTACCATCACTTCTCCACATGTTTTAACAATAATTAATATTGAATGCATGCTATATACCAGATTTGATCTGGGCACTGGGGCTTAAACATGGGATTTACCTGTTCATGTTGAAATTGGGACCTCAAACTCTTGTATAAAGAAAAAAATATTGGAGAAAGGAAGAAGGAAGAGGCATTATGTGAAGGACACTGACACATGAAAATCTTCCATATATAATTTAAATTGCCTGGATTGTAATAACTACTGTCTGAAAAAATGATTTAAATTTAAAATGCCTTTCTTTAATTACACTTTCCTAAGTTATACATTTCATTTAGAAAATTTATATTAAATATTACCTACACATTGATACAATTTGTGGCATACACATACAACATGATACATGAATTTTCCATCTTATTTGTCAATTAGGTATAGGTTACTATTCTTGGGATTTATTATATAACTATCATTCAAGAAAGAGCACAGTCATATCTATCATAATCTTCTTTGGAAGCTTATCAAATCATTGAATTTCACTCATATCTCATTAAAGGACCTTTAGAGAATGTCTCTAACTTCAGAGAGTTTCTTTTCTTCTTCAGAAAAGCTTTTTGAGCTTTCTCTTGAGGTTGTGTCTGCTGTACCAACAAATTTCTCTAAAGAGATCGGAAGATTAAAGAATCAGACAGTACTCGTGTGGGAGGTGAGTTCTTAGAATGATTTGGGTTCTGAAGGAGGAGTACAAATTTACTTACCTCAGAGTTGTTTTTATCAATAGAGAGAAAACCGTTGCCCTAAGTAATATTAATTTTTCTCATTGGTAATTATGTATTTGGCTCTGTCATATTAGGGCTATTAAAACATATTGGAATGTTTTGCTATATTCAATTCATGTTTTTATATTAGTAACAAACTCAGGATTTTGTTGAAAAAAGCATGGATCTTGCTGTTATGACTGATTAATTAACATTTAAGTATATGTTACTTAGTAGGGAAGGCTATTCTGTGGGAGATACTTTGCGTACACCTCTAATTCACATCTCACTTGCCTTCTCGCACATGAAAAATATGCTCTTTGACACCCTGATAATTGAGACAATGTTCCACAGGCAAATATACTGATATGTATTCCAGTTTTTTACTTATTCTCAGGTAGTGGGTCAGAAGTCCCTAGACCTAGCTCCCAAAGGTGAAATACTAGTATTCACAAGATTCAGCATGTAGTTGTGCTCATGGCTATGGTATACTCTCATAGCCAAGGGTACAAAGCAGATGAGTTCTGTAGAAGCCAGGCACCAGCCTCCAGAGTTCTCTCCCAGTGAATCTGTACAGAATGCCCTTAATTCTGCTAGCAGCTGTGAAATGAGTGAAATGCTGGCCACCAGGAAAGCTTACCTGAACATAGGAGTTCAGGGTTTTGGGGAAGGGTTGGTCATGTAATCATCTAGTGTCTGTGTGACTGACGGTATTCATTGAAATCTTAAGTTTTCAGAAAGAAGTCAGTGTTCACTATTACCATAGTTTGATTCTAAAATGTCCCCCAAGTGCCCATATGTTAAAGGCTTGGGTGGTCTCCAGAGAGGCATTACTTAGAGGTTGTGTGAACTTTAGAAGGTGGGGCATAGTGGGAAGTTTTTAGGTCACTAGGGGTGTGCCCTTGAAGAGAATAGTTGGTCCCTGGCTTCTATTCCACTGCCTGCCCCCAGTCTTTTTACTTCCTAGTCACAAGATAAGTGGTTTTGCTTTGCTACATGCTCAGCCCATGATTTACTGCCTTACCATAGGCCTCAAAATCACAGAACCAGCTGATCATGGACTTAAACCTCCAAAGTTGTGAGCCTAAATAATCCTTTTTTCATTATAAGGTGATTATATTAGGTATTTGTTATAGTGACGGAAAACTGACTAACAAATATAAAAAACATTGTTCATATAGACAGTTTAGGTGCAACAAGATACTCTTCTCATTTAAAGAACATTTTCTATCAATGGAGAGAATGATTTACCAGTCATGTTCTCAGATGTTAGCCCAGGGCTAATTATATAAGCAAGTCTTTTTAAAGATACTAGTTATAGGCTCTCTATGTTAACTCTTTCTGCACGTATATTAAAAAGTAATAAAACTTCTTAAAAATAAGAAGTTTCTCATCGACCATTATTGTGAGGTCATATACCTATAAGAAAGTTCTGTTTTAAATAAAAACTCCAAATTCTGCTTTAATTAAAAATTATCTCTGGAAATTTTTTGAGAAAATTGGACAGACCTGCCACAGACATTAGTAGAACATGGTAAAACTAGAATTCTTTAGGCTGAGGAAGTTATCAAAGTTGCTCCTTCAGCTACCTGTAATGAAGTATTGGGTTTCTATAGAGCAGTGCAATGAATTTTTTAAAAAAATATTTATCTTTTAGTTGTAGTTGGATACAATACCTTAGTTTTATTTATTTATTTTCATGTGGTGCTAAGGATCAAACCCAGGGCCTCACACGAGCTAGGTGAGCAGTCTGCCACTTAGCCACAACCCTAGCCCAAGTGCAGTGATTTTAGTTGGTATGAACAGCAAGTCCTCAACTGACTAAATGAGCTCTTGGGTATTTAGAGGTCAGTGCAGCTAGGTCATTGAATATTCTCTCCAACGTCCTTACACATCTTCTTCTAGGAGTTGGACAATAAATTATAAAAGTTTTTTTGGTGGTTATTCTATAGAAAGATATAATGCCTGAAGTAAAGGTAGTAGGGGGTTGTCTGATGGACAGAATCTGACAAATGGAAGTCAAGAAAGTAATTAAGTCTGTATGGTCTTCATGCTGTGATGCTCCCTCAACTGCCTAGATTATTGCACAAGAGCCTAGAATTGTACTCTTTACTCTTAATATCTGTTATTTGACAAGGTAGATGATTTTACATGATAGTAGGACCTCACAAACTCATATTATGAACCCCCAAGTGTTTCAAGTGAAAGACACAACAACAAACTATTCTAGAAGTAATCAGAGAAAATAAACCTGGTGGACAAAGAATTTAAAACAAAACAATAAATATCTTCAAAGAGATAGAGGAATAAATGACAAATGACAAAGACAGGAAGCTTCAAAGAAGCAGCAGATGGACATGTTGGATATAAAATATATTGTTGAAGTAAAGATGGGTTTAATAATTAATCTCAAAGGATGGGTTAGGCCAAGAACAAAATAGTGAGCAGATGGTTAAGTTGTAGAATATTTCAAGAAAGAATTAGGAAGAGAAAAATATATGAAAAATTCAAGGGTCAAGAACTGTGGTGGTAAAAAAGAATTTTTAATGTAAATATTATAAGAATCAGTTAAAATAAATAAAAGGAGGGAATATTTAAAATAATTACTAAAAATTTCTAGAATTAAAAATATAAGACTTTGGTTTGGAAGGATTCATACAAAAGACTATATAATACAAACACAACATTTAAACATATCAAATTGTAGGGTCAAAGTAAAAAAGCAAATGCTAAAAGTTTTCAGAGGATTCATGCAGTTTAATCTACAAAGCAGCAATAAGAGTCAGATTATATTTTCTGTTTTACCACTGGATGCAAGCAAGACAAGACCAAATTAATATTTTTAAAGTTGGAAGAAAGTGAATATAAACTTAGAATTTTAGATTTACACTATTAAACATGTAAAAATGAAAAGCCACAGCATATAAGACCAGAGTAAATTTGCTGAACAACAATAATTTTTAATAGCATTTTTGAAAAACATACTCAGGCCAAGAGAGAAATCTAAGAAGGAGAAGTGAAACCTGTGACATATAGGTGAATAAATAATTTAGGAAAAGTCATTGTTTACCTGAGCAATGACACACAAAGTATATTCTAAGATCCAGAACTGAAACTCAAGTCTGGACTGATGCTACTCAAAGTGCCATCCATGAATGGCTTGTTTGCCATCTATATGCGAAAAGGAGCTCGAGTAGGAGTGCAAATCAACAAACAGATGTCAAGTTGTTTGTGAATCAGTGCCTGTTCACACACCACATTTTGTTAGCATCCTGGGGTGGTTATAGGGTGGAAGTATATAAGACCTGAGAATGTATAAGGAATATATCTTGGTGTTGTGGTGGAGAGAAGACTTAGATATTGATAAACCTTAAAACTTTGTAAGAAAAAGTAAGTATAAGAATGAATCTTTTAAAGTTGAGCTATCCACTGTGGGGAGCCATATTGAGTTACCACGCCTTCCATTCCTGATGTACCACAGGGATCAGATCCCTGTGGTCTGGCTTGGTAGTGTCATGATTCGTGACTGGATCTTTTCCTCCACTTGGAAATCAAGGCCAGTCTTCTGAGTAGGCATACCCCTGGGATTGAGCTACACTCACCTATTCCTTTGTAATCCTACCTCTTTGCCCTGTTTGGGATAGAATGTTCCATGGAAACTCCCTTTATGTGTCCCCTTCTCTTGCTCTGCCTTTGGGTGTGCCCTTCCTAGAGTCAATCAATCTGCTGACAGCAGACATCATGAAGCTAGACTCAACCAATGCCCAAAACCTGACTCCTTGCCTCCTTTGACTCTCTTCTCCCCCAATAAAAGTGTTCAGCATGTGTTCCCTCTCTCTCTCTCTCTCTCTCTCTCTCTCTCTCTCTCTCTCTCTCTCTCTCCATGTACCCCTAGGGTCAGAGGAGTCACCACAGGACCCAAAGAAAAAGGTATCTGTCTCTGGTGTGATTATTTCATGCAGCCCAGTTTACCTGGAGCGACCCTGAGTGTTTTAGTCGTGAGGAATGAGATAACTCACAATAAGGACAAAAATAGTATATTGATGTCTTAAAATATAATAAGAAAATTGAATTCATGTATAGTAGTAGTATGGTCAATAGGAAACTGGGAATATGAAGCAAGAGAGCTACTATGAAATGAGACCTATAATAGCAGTAACATGAGAACTGTAAGTAGTTCAAACTGACCAAAAAAGTTACAGGACTCTCACATTATTAAAAACAAGCAAACAAACAAATAAAACAATAGAATTGCAAGGTTTAAACTTAACAAACAATAGTTTGATATAAGTATTCTATCAAATAACTCTAGTAAAAGTATACCTATAACCCATATTTTAAAACATGTAGCCTTTTATTTTTTTCTCTTCCAAAATTATTATAAGCAAAAAAGATGGTGTGGGTGTAAGCCAGAAGGCAGTTGAGGGGATACATATCTAAAATATAAGAAACTTAAGTATATTATCAAAAACATACACAGTTAACCTATATTAAGATTCTCTAGAGAAACAGAACTAATAGGATTTATCCAGATATACAGAAAGGTATTTATTAAGAAGGTTTTGTCTTATGAAGTTTCAGAGACTGAGAAGTCCCATTATCTGCCAAATCCAGGCTGAAGGCCCAGGAAAGCTAGTGGTGTAGTTCCAGTCCTGAGAAGGTCTGAAAACCAGGAACACTGGTCCAAACACGTTCAAACGTGGGAGAGAATGGATGTCCCTTCTTGAGGAGGGAGGGAAAAGGGAGAGAGACAGACAGACAGATAGACACAGACAGAATATGAATGAATTCACCCTTCCTCAGCCTTTTTGCTCTATTCAGGCCCTCCTTCAATGGACTGGATGATAGCCAGCCACATTGGTGGGAATGTTCTTTTTTACTGAGTTTATCAATTCAAATGCCAGCCTCTCCTAGAAACACCCTCACAGACACACCCAGAGATAATGCTTTACCAGCCATCTGGGCATCCATTAGCCTAAAGTCAACCATCACATAATCTAAATAAAAAAGAGAAAAGATTAGACAAAATATATAAATAATCAATTCACCAAGAGGAAAATGGAATCATAAAGACCCCCCCCCCAATTTGTGGCATAATTTTACAGAGGCTTATGAATTATATGTTTTATGACTCTTCCAAACATAGTTGACCTATCAAGAGAACACCCAGATCTACCACGCGGCCTGCGCAATGGTTTCATTAATGAGGTTCTAGGCATAAAGTTAGTTAGAAGAGATCGAAATAAAACACATAGACTCAGTTACCTTATTTCTATTGCTAGGTTCGAGATGGCTCCCTTCTCTGGTTCGCTCCTCTAACCGCCCAGCAGGGCAGCAAGGATTACTCAGGGCTAGCAGGAGAGAGAGAGTTTGAACATGCCTGGAGTAGCCTTTTATTGGGGAACAAGAGATTCAGGGGAGAATTCCATCCAATGAAGGTTGAGGGGGGCTGCACTCCAAGGTCAGGGTCAGTGATTGGGCCCCCGGGGTCAGTGGTCAGGCACACCCCCACACGGATGGGCTCTCTCATCAGGAAAGGGCCGGGAAAGCTTTGACATAGCCAAAACGCCTCAGACCCTTAACAGGAGTCACCCAATCACGTGTCAGAATGGCTTCCCACACCTAGACATGTAATTGTAACTGAATTTGGCCATCTTTGATATTTTTCTTATATAACATTTTGTCTTATACAAATCATAGGTTTTGCGTAAAAAAATGTTTGGAAGTTATATATGATAAAGTAGTAGGATAGAACATATTTTATTTAACGTTTGTTTTCATGACTTACACTTTAAAATATCTAAAACATAGGATATGTGACCCTTCATCTTTGCTTTCATCTAGGCTTTACGAATATCAGAGGTGAGCCTAATAATAAGGATAATTAAAGAAAACTGTGGCAGGCTTTTATACATTCTGTGGAAAATAATATAAATGCAGGAGAGACTAAGTGATATACAAATATCCTCTTGCTACTGTAACAAAATATCACAAACTAAATGCCTTGAAACAATACAAATTTATTGTCTCAAAAAAGTTATGGAGGTCAAAAGTCCAAAATGGTTTTTAGTAGGGCAAATCAAGGTGTCAGCAGGGCTGTGCTCCTCCTGAAAGATCTTTTTTTTTCTTTAAATCTTCATTTTATTTATTTATTTTTTATGTGGTGCTGAGGATTGAACCCAGCGTCTCACACGTGCTAGGTGAGCTCTCTACTGCTGAGCCACAACCGCAGCCCCCTGAATCAAGATCTTGATGAGAATCTGCTTCCTTGTCTCTTCAGCGTTGAGAGAGCCTGCATACCTTGGTTCACACTCCCATCTTCAATCTTCAAAGCCAAAAGTATAGCATCTTCTGTCTTTCTCAGATTCTGCCTCTCTTGCCTCCCTCTTTCCCTTTCAAGGATCCTTATGAGTACATTGAACCCACCAAGATAATCCAGGATTATCTCAATTTCAAGATCCTAAAACTAATCATGTCTTCAAAATTCTTCTTGCCATCTAAGGCAATGTATTTATAGATTCTAGGGATTAGGACATGGGCATCTTGAGGAGAGGGAGGTAGCATTTTTTTTTTTTTTCTACCACAAGTAGAAAGTGCAAAAGGGAAGGCAGAGGGAGATTGGTGTCCTGGAGAGAATGTTTTTACTTTTTCCTTTACATAATTTTATACTGTTTCTATTATGTTTGACAAGCAAATATTACTTTTATAATAATACCCATTTTAATAGACATTTCAATCCTTCAATCATTGTGTCTTTTTGTAGAAAATTAATTTTATATTATACCTCTCTGCTTTGTAGAAGCATTTTCAATGTCTTCTTAAGAGTCATTGTTTAATCCCATTTGATAGAGATACAAATTGGTGTATGCTGAGCAAAATTGAGTTACCTAATATTTATATTTGAATAGAAATACTTTTGGAAGAAGGATAACAGTGGAATTAAAAACTGTAAACAAGGCAAAAAAAAATGTTCAGGAAGTATTTCAGCATGTCACTTCCTCAGAACTGATTCTTATCTGTGTATTTAGTCTTGTTCATTAATTCTCATATCCCAATGAGTTTTTTTCTTCTAAAAGGGCCCAAGGGAAACATAAGGTTAAATACCAAGGGACATATTTCTGGAAAGCTTAACTCTTTCAGCTGTGATAATAGTTTAGCCCTCTTTTCTTGATTAGATCATGTAAGTAAACCAAATTTAAGCAGTCATAAAATACATTATTTTAAAGGGGATATTTAATACACCTTGCTGTGATTTGGTCATGGTTTGTCCCCCAGAATTTCATGTTCTGCAAGGTGGTGGAATCTTTGAGGGGGGGGGTCTAGTGAGAAGAATCAGGCCCACCCTTGGAAGACATGCATGCCTATTTCAAAGAAGTGAGTTAGGTCTGTGGGGCTGGACTAGTTAACTTGAAAGTTCAGCTTTTTCAACTCATTCTCTTTCTTCCTCTCTTGTCAAGTGACCTCTCCCTCTATGTGATGCTCTGGGCCTTGAGGCCTCATCAGAAACTAATGCTGGATGGATTTGGATCTTAAGAACCGTGAGCTAAATCTACATCCCTTCTCCCAAAAAGTATCTCCTAAGACATTTCCATGCATGGGTGTCCTCCTTCTGGATGGATGTGTCTGAAGACAGATGTTATGAAGGTGATTTGCTTTTGAAGGCTTTGGTCTCTCTGTCATTGGTTTTGAGATACTTGAAGAATCAGGATTTATAGATCAACTTGTGTGCTAGCTCATGCCTAGTTCATTTTTACCAAGGCTGCTAACTCACCAGTGGAAGTTAAGTCATAATAGGTTTATTTACTGTTAGGAAAAATTCGTTAGACAGAGGACACCACCACTTATTATAGGTTTAGTTGCTTTATTATGTTCAGCCAAGTAAAATATAGAACCCTAAGACAAAAAGAGATCTTATCTACTTCCTTTTCTTGATGCAGAACATTCAACATCTAAACATTTTCAGCGGTCTCATAATCCTTACTTCTTCTTTTCCCAAGCTGAGATAATCATAACAGTATTTTTAATAAAATTCCCCTAGAAACACTTTCAAATCATATTAAACCACTCCAAAATTACAGGCAGTAGTATATATTAAATGCATGAATGAATTAAAGTGCACAAAAAAGAAAGATCAATAGCAGGAAAATAATCATAGAAACATGACTTAGATGTTAACGTAGCATAAACAAAACACAATCAATGCCTGACACAAGAGAAGACCAGATTTCACAGAAAGAACCAATAGAGATTTACCCATAGAAAATTTAAAGTATGCATTTTATGTTCTAGGATACCAAAAAAAAAAAAAGTCTGGTAGAGAACTGGAAATTATAAAAATGACACAAGATTTTTTTTTTTTACTTAAATAGATTTTGTAGAACTTAAAGAAAATACAATAACCAAAAACTAAATGGAGGATCTAAAGTTCCAACCCATGAAATTCAAACTTAGGAACCATAGTCTTAAGAACTACTCTCAAAACTAGAAATTGTGACATCCTTAATTTAACATATTGGAATTCAGCCAACAAACTGCTTTTCAGTTATTCACTGAAAATATTACATTGTTTTATAAATTATAAACAATATGGTCAAACATGTAATTTGGGGACACAAATTTTAAGCCACTGATACAATACCATGACAGTTCCACTGAACACTTGTCATTCACCTGAGAAAGGCCCAATGAGGTCTGAATGAAATTGCAGGCATATGCCAGCTTCTATACAGAAATGCATATTTTTTTTTTGCTTCTTGTGATTTCTCTAGAAGTTATTCAGAACTCATTTATTTATTAAATGAATTTTGCCTGAGACATGTAAGGTAATCCCCCTTAGCTCCATCTGGAATACTACTTTTAAAAATGATCCTTCTTGACTTTAGTCATTAGGGTGTTTGGAGATCAGATAATACTGGCATCTTTTCATAATGCCTTAATGGTAATTTTTAGCCAACTATATAACTGGGATTTTTCGTTTTTTAAAAAATTATTTCTGTATTTTTCTGGACTTCCCAGTGGCCAGTCATAAAAGCAAATAACATAACTACCTCAAATCTTAATGCAGAACTACTTCAAGTTTATATTTTCAACAAGATTTCCCATAAATTTGTTTTTTTTTTTGGGGGGGGGGTAATGGACAACTGATTGAGTGGAATACCACTGTACTTGAGACCAGAATTAGGGTAGAAGATTTTCCAGTATTTAAATGTTGAAAAGGCCAATGGCAGACCTTGTGAGGAGTCATCTGATTCCTTGCAAAGAAACACTTTGTTACTCCAGTGTTGATGGTGTCTGCAGTTCAGCCCCCTCATGGATTGCTTCTCCCAACTAAGTCCTTCCTGTGGCTATCTCCAGTGACCAATGGATGTGGCACTGTAAAGGCCTGACCATTGGAGGCCAATAGAGGACGTATTTAGAGGGTAGTTTAAGCTCCAGAGTCTGCATAGGATATCTGAGTCAGGTGCAGACTTACTTTACAGTTTGACTTCTCTCCCTGCCTACCAGTTTCTGTCACTTCATTTCCAAAAGTGATGAACTGACATTTCTGCCGAATGATAATTCTTCACGTTAGACTCCATCTCAGAGGTTGTTTCTCAGGGTACCCAATGATGATGGTCTTCAAATATTCCTCAAGTGAAGATGGAATCTATCATCCATCCACCAATCTGTCTATCCATTTCTTTACACTATTGTTTTATTAAGCCATCCTCCTGGCAATTCAGAAGATTCATTATTATTCTTTTCAATAACATTTCTTCAGGTTATAACTCACATCCTATTCACTAGATAGCCATTCCTTATGTTTAACTAACTTCCCAAAGTTTTATATTAAATGTGCAATGTTTAGGCATATTAGCATATTTTGTGGTGAAAATCTCAAAGTGCATCTGTTACTAAATTTGATGAAAATATTAGCATTTTGATTTCACCAAATTATCTGCAGAGGGCAGCAAAGAATAATCTTAATGTAAATAGATGATAAGTGACTAACCACAAGGTTTGTTTATTGGAACAAAAGAGACAACTGTGAACTCAGTGTGTCCAATTGGGAAAAAAAAGTGAGGGAATGGATTAATAGATCTATTTATGGAAGAAGAAAATCAGAGACAAGACAGAGAATTAAAAGGCAGGGTATTAAAGAAAGTATAATTAGCCATACAGTTAAGAAATAGATTTTGCTGTGACATTTCTTGGGCTTGAGTCCTATCTCCATCACTTATCATCTGGTAAAATCTACTTAATTTTTATTGCTTTAATTTCTTAAACTGCAAAATGGGGATAATAATATATGCTATATAGGGTTGTTGAAAGTACTAAATGAGGCAATATTTTAAATCGTTTAAAACAAAGCCTGTGTGTTCAGTTTAAGGCAAACATTTACTCTGAAAATGACCAGTGAAATCTAAAATTCATACTAGGCATCAAACAAAATATGGTTACTAATTTCCCTGTTGGGTGTAGAGAATATTTGCTCCTAAACTTTCCTTTTTGTATAGTCTATAAAATCATAATAAAAAAATAATCAGTAGCTTTCAGGTGGCTATATATTTTTTCTAAATTTCTAAGGATAATTTTTGTGTAGTAAAAATTTCAAGATAAATATCAGTACAACAGTAGAATGTAAAAATAGATATGTGCATTTTGTGAGGTTCTTTTAAGTTACCAATCAACACATTTAATTGTGCATGGAGGAAGATCCAGAACTTCAGACAATTTTTGAGAACTTGGGTTGATAAAAAATTGCAGAGATGAATTGGAAAATAGAAAATGGATATGTCTAGGAGTGCAGTGATTTGATTTTACAGTGTTCTGCAGTAATGGTTAGATTTGGATATCTAATTGTGCCACAGGGGCAGGGAGGAAATAAAGAATGAAATGTTGTGGAGTTTGGGTTTCTTGAAATTCTTCATACCATTAGGCATTGTTCTTTTACCTCTATGAAATTTCTAAGTTAGACTTGGGTAGTGGTAGCACAGGGTAGATTGAAGGAAATGGGACTAAGTGATTAGCTGGGGTGTTTGTGTATGTGTATGGAAGGGTACATCAGACCAGATAGCTGAACTAGAGAGCTTGCAGAAAGTAAAGATGTTAAAGAAGCAGGAACTGGACTGTTTTTGCAAGGATACATATCCAGAAAATTCAGCTATGTGCCTGGGAGCAGGCAGATAATGAAATTCCAGGTGGTCAATACTCAAATAGAAGGTGAATGATTAGGCAGTGATCCTGCAGAATAAAGAGCCCAAGGAACAAAGGGTCAGGAATAAAAGGCCAAAGAGACTGCAGTATATATAAAAGCTCCATGTTCAGTTTGTTCATAATGGGAGGAGCCCCCGGGCAAGACTACAGTGTCCTACCTTAAATGATGGTGGCTAAGTCTGAATCTGACTTGGAGACAGAGAAGTACACCTGATCAGAAGAAATTTACTTCAGTAGCATTTGTAGGCAGATGAACCAATTTTGAGTTAATCAGGCAGTGAAAGTTTGGGGACATTGTAACTTAATTGAGCTCTAAAACTTACTAAATCTTTTTTGTTTTAGCTGCCACAACCATTAATTGGCATCACATCATTTTTTTTTCCCTTCTCACATACCCTGATTCTTAGTAGGTATTATTGAAGAAAAGACTGGTAGAATAAAAGGTTGGAGTTTCTGGCTTGACCAAAACTTTTCTCTTGCTCTTCTGCTGTTTTCTGGGTCCCTGTGCCCATGGGGCATAGCCAAGAAGAATTTGGGGCCTTTAGATTTTTTCAGAAAAATACATTTACCAGACACACATATCTTTTTCTTATTATACTGAGTTTTGGGGCATACTTTAGGTGGATAATTTTGCTAACTAATCCTTGGTCCCCTTATTATTTTGAACACTTGCTCTCTGTACAAAGTAAAGGTAGGGGTTTGAAGGTGGAAGAGATAGGAAATAGAAAGAAAAACAGTCTCATTCTGCCAAATTAACTTGGTGAATCTGTTGTTTTTGATACCACTCAGCTGACTCCTGAACTGCTGATAGCAGGCTGTAGTCTGGTCTCAGATGAGCACATGGGAGTGTGCCTCTCGGACTACCAAACGTGAAATATTTCACTCTCAACTGTGTTACCAAATCACTTTGAGACTTCAGGCAGAAGATCATTTAGTCCTTCTGTGGTGAGTTTTGGTTGTGTCATTGAGCAAATATTAAAATAAATGATCATCAAGAATTTTTTTTATGACTTATGAAAAAGTTCCTGTCAATTTAATATTAAGTGGAAAAAAAAGGCTATAGACTTGATTAAGAAATGTGCCTCATGACATTGGACTATTAATTGCATAGCAGAGACAACTCTAGGTCTGTCTGTTATCAGAATCCATGATCTGATCTTCTATATGTGGTGGAAATCAAGAGTGTTTTATTTTAAATGACATTTTCTCACTTATTTTTCTGACACCTGGTTAAACATTGGACAGAGGAGAAGATTGCTATAATCCACTCATTGTCATAACTCATTCTCTCAGTCTTCCATGCCGTTAGAGACCTTGTTTTACTGTCTGAGCCAAATCAATTCACTGGGAAGAAAGCCAGAGAAGGGGGAGGGGAAAATATATATAGTTTAATGTTTGGAAAGAGGGAAGATGGAATTGCTAACTTAGAACAAAAAATGCATCGTGTTTAATCTTTTTCCTGTTTGCAATGTTTTCTTCCCCTTCCTGGAGGGTTTTGCCATGGGTTAGGAAATTCTTAACACAAAGAAGATTTTTTTTTTCTCTCTCAGATGTATCTAAATGCAGACTAACTGGCAACATTAGGCAGAGTTTTCCTGGAAAGTTGGAATTCCAGATGGGTGTCAACTAAAAGATGAGTGTCTATTAATTTTGTTAAAATGACAGTGTAACTCTTCAAAGATGAAAGTAATTGCCAATGAGTACTGAACTGTGACATAAAATGATGCTCCCCCAGTGTCTACTTCATGAAAATATGTCACTTAATAGGGCAAAATGGACTTCACAGATGTGATTACGGATTGTGAGACAGAGAGATTATCCTGAATTATCTGATGGATTCAATACAATCATGAAGGGTCTTTATAAGAGGGAGGCAAGGGAGTCATGATCAGAGAAGGAGATGTGATAGTGAAGGAAAGGTTAGAATGATGTGGCCACAAGCCAAAGAAAGCAGACATCCTTTAGTAGCTGGAAAGGACATGGAAGAGGTTCTCTCCATAAGCCTCCAGAAAAGCTGTAGCTCTGCTCACGCCTTGGTTTTAGTCCTATAAGACTCATTCCAAACTTCTGACATCCTACCTGGTAAGATACTAAGTTTGCATTGTGTTAAGCCACTAAGTTTGTGGTTATTTGTTAGAATAACAATGGAAAACTGACACTTCCAGACTTGTATGCAGATTTCCTTCCTACACAGCAATTTTATCCAGGATTTTTCAAGCAGAAATATTTCTTCCAGATCTGAATACTAAGACTGTACGCTTCAATCTGGAGAAAGCTTCTAAAAGGTATCATGACTGGGAAATGTATAGCCATGAACCCCAAACAGAGAAATACCCTGTCTTAGTTTTTAATGTAAGTTTAGACAAATCCGTTTTTCTTGGGCATGTTCAATGTCTTACTGTAAAGTTTATCTGTGAGCAGCAGAAGTGAGAGGGGAACCAATGAGCTGAAAGATAACTCAATCAATCTGCTTCCTCTGTCTTTGCTTCAGCGCCTTGTACAGGAAATCTAATGCTGTGTCAAGTTCCAGAGAAGAGTTTCTTCTCTTCCAAATTACTAATCAGGCTAAAACACATCCAGTAGGGGAAAGGGCTTGGAGGAAAGAAGTCCCCTGCTGCTGCTGGACTAAGAGGAACCAGCACCAAGAAGTCGACCGGAGGGAGCCTCGCCATGCTCACAGCTGCTCCTCTACCTGTCAGGAGGAAAAGTACTGAGTGAAGGGCAGAAAACAAAACAGAAATGCTCTGCCCTTGCAGAACTCATGACCTAGGGCTACTCTTGATGTTGACCTCCTTCTTCGTGTCGGGTGAGTCTGAGTTCTCTTTGGGAGAATGACTGGTGAGAGACCTGGACTTAGCTCCTCTGGGGTTTTCGTTGCCTTTCTTATGGGACACTGCAAGCCCATTGTAGCCATAGATGTAAGACGTTACCCACAGGTTTATTTGATTTTATCATCTTTACTTTCTGTTTTGTTTATTTTACTTTATCCTACCACAATATGTACATTTCTATGATTTGCCTTACTGCCCCTTCCTTATCCCTCATTCCCCTTTTTCCGACAGGGCAGGCAAAAATTAAACACATACTAGCAGCAATCAAAGTTGTCTGGGTTCTCTTTATCTTCTTTGCTTCTTTAGGAAAAAAATAAATAATTATCTTATCCCATTTAAGTCCACAATGTTGATAGCATAGATTAGGAAAGTTTATTGCTTTCTATTGGTTTTAATGACTAGGTACTTTTGAAATATAATATATGCATGCAGTTTTGCTGGAACACCTGTGATGTGTGTCTGTATTTTTCTTGAAGGTGTGTGGGCTGTAGGAAACACTTTCTGAATTAGAGGACACACTCCTCATCTTAGGTTCCTGTAGGAGTTGAAGAGAACATGGGGGCTACTGCGGGGGTGTCCTGTTTCACTACAGAGGGTTGTTAGGAGTTGATGTGATAGGGAGTTTGCAGGTTTCACTTTTAGTAGATGGAACAGTGGCAAAGGAACAATGAAGTTAGTTTTAAATTTTATAAATTTGATAATTGAAAGAGAAAAGGTATTTTTTCCCCTCATTGGAATAACTCTAAAGTCATTTTTGTCTATCTTTCAGCAAAAAAAAAAAAATATCACAGGTTTATCTTACTGGTAGGTACACACAAAATGACCATCCTCCACTACTGTACCTTTCTGAGAATTTTCACATATTTTTTTCTCTTTTGATCTGTACAGTAACCCAGTAAAGTACGCATGGAAGACATCTCTTCATTTTACAAAGATAGAAACTGAGGCTTAGAGAGATGAAATGATTTGTTCAAGGTTAGAACAACTAGTATGTGTTCATACTCAGTTATAATATATGTCAGTAAACATCAGGAGACATTTGAAAGAGTGATTTTCTTCAATGTTTAACCCTTGTGCTACTCTCTGTTTCTCACTGCACCACTATTTAAATACCACTGAAAAAGGGAAAGCCAAAAATTTGTTATTAACTCACTATGGACTGTTATTCACTTAAAAAAAAAAGTGATCTGAATCTTTCCACAGTTGGAATCTTGTTTTAGAAAGCTCTTCTAAAAGGCTGTGCAGTGCCCAAGGTGGTCAGGGGAAGCCAGATAGTTGAGGTACTGTTTATGTTGATTCGAACTATTACTCTTGGGAAAGGGAAAAACATAACAAGATGAAAATATAATAATTTGAAATTTGAATGTTGAATGGTGTAAAATTTAAAATGATTTTTGTGCACAACGAGGAGATATTGCATACATCAAATCTCTGAAGTCTGTTCTTGTATCATTATAAAGTTGTCAAAATGTTTAGGCATCAAGATATTAAAAAATCCAATTATGTGCAGTGATTTGGTGTGATAAATTCACCAAGAAATGATTTAGGAGAGTGAGAAGAAAACCACTTGTGGTGATGGCTTTATGTTTCTTACTGATATTGCTTTGTTATCAATACTGCCTAATAGAAGCAACTCACTGTGCCCACGACACATTCACCAAGGAGCAAGGGAGCTCCTGGCTTCGAATTACATGCTTAACTGTTTACTTTTATCTACATATTTGCTTATAACTTTAAGCAATGTGGAGGTTAGTAGACAGAATTTAATAACAAAATACCTGAGGGTGAAACTAAAGGTAATTTTGATTGTCCATTCCAAAGCCAAGTTCATCCTCCCTACCAAGTCATCCTCCCTTCCACTGCTCCATATTCTCTGCTGCTCCTATCTTTTGAGTCTTGTCTTCTAGATTTTTTTGTATGTGTTCAAATTTTATTTTCCCATTTCAATTAAAAGCATTGTACCTTTTACAAAAGTTATTGATTTCACCAAAATGAGTTGCTGAATAGGAACCCTCATCTTTATTTTGGGGGGATAATTTTTACTCATTTATATCACCTTCCACTAGAGGGCAAGCAGGCAACAGAGGAAGTAGATAAAAATCAAGACTGAGCTATCGGGTAATTTGAGCAGAATTGCAAAAGATGGAGAAAGAGATTAAAAGCAGTTGTGAAAAAAAGAAAGAAAGAAAGAAAGAAAAGATTTGTCTTTCTTTATTTTTAGCCTTTCTTTTTTAGTTTGAGATAGTTATGAATTTACATATTAAAATAATTCATAGGTATATTTTCCTATAATTGTTTAAGCAATTAATAAATATATTGGAAGGCCTTATTAAGAGCATGGAGTGTATTCAAAGCTGAGATGAAGTCTTTGGGAAAGATTTAAAATTAGTACATCTTGACTTTTTTTTTGTCTTGGAGCCCAGGAACAATCTGAAGAAAGTTGAAATGATGGTGGGTTGCCTTGCTGAAGTCTTCGTGGAGGAGAAGTATCTGGAATTGGGCCTTGACTGATAGGTTTAGGAAAGTCAGTAACTTTGTAAAAGGTGGAATGATTTTAACTGGAGCAGGAATGTATAATTCGAACACATACCCCAAACCTAGAAGATGAAAGGGGTAAAAGGAGGAAGAAGTAAGAGATGAGGAGTTGAAGGAAGGGGGACCAGTTACAAGGTTGGGAACTTGACTTGGTGGTGGATGATTTAAATTATTTTCAGTTTTCCCCTCAGGTATTTTCTTATTAAATCTTGTCTACTAACCAGAAAGCAGAGAAGGAAATTGGGAGGGGGCGCCATGTAATGTGAGCAAAGTCAAGGGTTTTCGGGGGAGAAAGAAATCTAGTTTGATGGCACAGATATCGTGTGCTGTATGATAATAGGAAATAAGGCTGGGTTTCAGGGGTCTTTGGTAACTGAGTAGAGAAATCTGAGAATTGTGCATTAGACAAGGAGGGGTCATCTATTATTTTGTGAACAGGAAAATAATGTAATAAGGTAATATTTTTTGGGAGAATAGTATAGCAGCAGAGTCCCATTGAATGTTGGTAGCACTAAGTAAAAAATTTATTTTGAAACAGGAGCCAAAAGATTCTACCCCAGTATTCAATGATCCACATTGTTGGCTGAGAAGGGAGTTTGTAGAGGAAGGTATTCAGATCAGTTTAGGGAGGGAGAACAATGAGGAGGGAAATTCCTGTATGTACTTGGAAATGTAGCAAAATCCAGGGTTTGTGGACAATTTATGAAGAGGATAATTCCACAAAAAGACTACCCATCAAAATACACATAACAGAATAAGCACTAGAGATTTCTGGATTGGATCCTAAGGAGCCTAATTTTCTCATTCCTCTTTATAACAGAGGGCAAGATCTAAGAAGAGATAGGAAGACACACATGATGAGCTATGAATTGTGTAGATAACCTTAAATGGGAGGAAAGATACTTTTGCTGAAATTGAAGAATGAGTTGAGAAGTTGGGTGTGGGAAGACTAATAAGTTAAAAATAGCAATAAGGAGGCCAGGCATGGTGGCCCATGCCTGAAGTCCCAGGAAGATAGAGGCAGGAGGATTGAGGATTCAAAGCCAGCCTCAGCAAAAGCAAGGCGCTAAACAACTCCGTGAGACTGTCTCTAAATAGAATACAAAATAGGGCTGGGAATGTGGCTCAGTGATAAAGTGCCTCTGAGTTCAATCTCTGGTGGTAGTGGGGGATGGCAATAAGGAGATGTGAGAAAATTAAAGTGTTTATTGTATAAACTGCTTCCCAATAAGATTATGAGTATTTTAATAAATAGTGCTTGTTAATAAAATCAAACAGAGGTAATATGATTTTATAATGTATCAAAATATTCATCTATACAGTGATTAAAATGTAATAGTCATTAATATATTTTTGCCTTCTCTTCCAAATATTATTCAGGCATCAACACCAAGAAAACAATTTCCAACTTTTCCCAAATAGAATTTATAGGCCTTGCATATCTGAAAACCTAGACCCCATTCTGAGAACAAAATCTAATCTGTGTTTAAGGGAAGCACTATAGAAGAGTCCCAGGACTGAAGCAGGACTGGAAGTTTTTCCATTTCTAAAGATATAATTTTCTTCAAAAATCTCTAGTACTTTGAGTTAGTGATGGTGTTGCAGGTTATCTTGGAATCAGACTGATGTAGTTTTATGTGCAGAATATTTACTGGTAGAGGGAAAAGTCTTCCTGGGATCTCAACCAGCTGTTACCCACTCCTAACCCTATGGGGGGCTTCAGAGATATAATGGCCTTAAAGAGAACCTTCGTTCTCAAATTGGCTGGTCCTTTGTACTTTCAGTCTTCTGGTTATTGGATGAGGACTGTTCTAGGAAAGGTCTGACTTTGGGCAGGAAAACTGAGACAAATCGCTGAAGACGCTGGAGATGGAATGCTGTGTTCTACTAGTGCTCCCAATAACAGCTGTGGAATCATTGCTTGAAGGAGATCCTGGGGCATGTCCACATCTACCATAGTTGGGTTTTCCAGTACCCTTCAGTCCTTTTTGATTTTCCCAGTTTCTATCTAGTATAGTATTATTTCCCTTTAGGTTGAAAAATTTCTTTTGTCATTTCTAGAAGTGTAAGTTTTCTGGCAAGGAGTTCTTTTAGTTTTCTTTTATATAAAAAAGTATTTGCTTTCATTCTTGAAGCATATTTTGGCTGGATGGAGAATTGGGGCTGAACTTTTTTTTTCTTTTAGTACCTTAAAAATGTTTTACTATCTTGGATGAGAAGTCAGTTGGCCTTATACACCATTGTTTTCCTGAATATAATGTGTTATTTTTTTTTCTGGCTGCTTTCAACCTTTCTCTCTCTATTGTATTCAACAATTATAATGTCCATTTTGTATGATTATTTTCATCTTTAAGGAATTGCTTAGCCTCCTTAGATAGTAATTTACTGATTTGTGAAATGAAGGAGATGTACAACACTATTAAGAAGTGTAGAGTTTTCAGAAAGGAAGAACTTTAGAAACATCCAAATAAAATTATTTCATTTTATATGTAGGAAAATAAAGCCCAGGCATGTTTAAGAAATTGTTAATAATATCTATCACTTAACTTTATGGTGGATGAGCTGATTTTGGAACACTTCCTTAGTACCAAAAAATAGAGGGGAAAGAGATGCAGCAAGTGTGTGGGGGGAAATCTAGGACATTTTGATGCACTTGAAATGACAGCAAGAAATCAGAAGGAATAGCAGCTAGAGCTTTGCGATTCTTGTTTAGGAAAAGTAAGTTACAGCTAAAATGTGGGTCACTCATACCTTACAAGGAGTGTCTGTCATGTGTCAGTCAAAGTCGTGTGCTTCATGTTGGGGATACTTGATCAAGAGAGACACAACATCCCACTCTCCTGGAGCTTAGAATCTAGTAGGGAAGATAGAGATTAATACATTGTTGCAAATACCTTAATAATGAAGACTGTGAAAGGGAAAATATAGTCTGATGTAGAAACACTTCACTCATGAGTTAGAGATGGTCTGGGGGTTAGAAAGCTTCCCTGGGAAAGATATTTAAGACAAACAGAAAGAGCTCGAGTTGTGAGATGAACATTCCAGGCAGGTCAAACAGCTCGTATGAAGCACGGAGAAAGCTAAGCCATGACCACAGGGGCAGAAACAAGGAGATCAAGTGTGGAGAGGTCAATTTGAAGTTCTGGGGGTTAGAGAGAGGGATGACAGAAGATGTAAAGAGAAAGAGGAGCAGGTGAAACTTTGGGGAGAGGTTGAAAGCACAATTGCATTTCTGAGGAAAATACAGCTTGCAGAGAAGATATGGAGTAATTGGTGAAGACAGGGAAGGAGATAGAGAGAGGCAAACATATTGGTGTGGTGGAGGAGAAGAAAGTGATTTGTTGTTGATGCCTTCTCCAAGCATTCATAAGTGGATTCAAGAGTACATTGCAATGGGGACATATGTGTCATAGGAAATCATGTGTGTATCAAAGAGGTTGAGGCAAGGAGAAGTTTTTAAAGGCAAACTGAGGGGGTATTGTAAGAAATTTTGAAACAATAATTCTTGTCTATGATGTCAGTAACAGGGGTGGGGGCAGTCTAAGAATAAAGACAGTTGTTGGCCAGATGTCCTCGAAGAAATATTGTTTGTGTACCGTTATAATAACCTTTATGCCATGTTTATAATTGTTCTTATCAGACTTAAATATGGAATTTCCTCCTTCATAATTCTGGCTCTATTTATTTTATTCTGCTTTTAAAAACTAAGCCTTTGGGCTGGGGATATAGCTCAGCTGGTAGAGTGCTTGCCTTGCATGCACGAGGCCCCAGGTTCAATCTCCAGCACCAAAACATACACACACTAAGCCTTCATACAAACAACCTCATTTTAATTCGAACAACTTTCATGGTACCAAAATCTGCCAAGCAGAGCACAAGTGTTGCAGAGGGGCCAAAAGTTTGACTCTACAATGCTGGTGACCTTCGAAATTGCATTTTGAGTAGAAAGTGTGGGAGCAGCCAGATTGCTGCTCTTGTTGAGGGAGTGCGTGGGAAGGATATTGAGGCTGTGGGCACAGACCACTCATTCTAGAAGTTAGGTAGCAAAGAAAGGGGAAAGGATCCTAGCTAAAAGGGGAAAGCAACATCTATTTTTTTTTTCTGTCAACACAGGGGAAACCTGATTGTGCTTGAAGGAAATTATTTGAGAAAATTTAGTGACTCAGTAAAAGTGTCTTTCCAATCTGTGTGTATTCATACTGTTTTAAGGTGGTTAGTGATTTTTCTTTTTTTCTTGACATTTTCTTACTTTACCATGGAATGCTCCTTTGCCCCAGAGGTTTATCCATTATATACTAAGGGAATATTTTGACTATATTTTGATTTTATAATTCATTTTATCGTATTGACAATTTCTTGAAAAAAAATATCCAACTGGTAAATATTTGTGGATTCCAAATAATGAACTCTAGTTATTTTCAGTCTCCAAGAAAAATCATTCTATCTATCCTTAATTGACTCCCTCCTAGATGTTCCCCAGTGGTTGTTCTAAGCCAGTAATCTTCTACAAAGCCTAAAATATTAAAGATCCTGGGGTGCTATCTCAAACCTATGTACTCAGACTTTTCTAGGGTCTAAGCAGGTAGACTTCATGAATCTTTGCAGGTGGTTCCGATAGGAGCAAGGATTAGAAGCACTGTTTTTTTTTTTTTTTTTAACTCAAACTATCCCTTCCATCCCTCTTACCCATCAGATGGCTGCTCACCTCCTAATTGACCCATCATTCAATGTGGACTTTTTTTTTTTATGTTCCCGGTTGGTAGGGCTCCTCAGAGCTGGGAGCTTGCCTCACGGATTCTGTCATGCCCAGAACTTTACACAGCTACTTGACACTGAGTAGCTACTCCAGTAATGTTTGTTAGCCTGAACTTCCTCAAAATGTCTCAAGTGTCTGTGATCATTCTTAATCGTTTTGTTCCTCTCAGAGATGAAATATCTGTCTTTTCACAAGCAACCCTCCATGTCTCTTGGCCCTCCAGTAGCCCTAGGATTGTTTTCCCAGTTAGCCTCCTCCTTCACCCCTGAAATTCTACCTCTCCCTCTTCCTGTCTACAAACAAGCCTCACTCCCTGGTTCTCAAATGCATCCTCAATCCGCACCGCTCCAGGCGTTGGTCTCTCTTTCAAATCTGACATGAACGGATGAAGCCACTGTCCCATTTTGCCCTCTTTCTAAGTCAGAATTCTTGAAAGCCTGGGTCTATATTTGTTGACTGGATTGCCTCTGCTCATCCGCTTTCGGTCTGGTTTCCACTGCTACCTTTCTACTGAAAATGCTCTCTTACAGATCCTAAAGGTCATCTATTGACATTCTTAGTACAGAATCATACAACTCCTTAGATCTTACTTTAAGACTTTCCCCATGATTTGATCTTGATTTTTCCTCTCATGAATTCTCTTACCCTGGCTTCATGGCTCTGCATTTACTGTCTACTTTTCTTCGTTGTTTTTGTTAACTGTACTGCTTCCAACAGAACCCTGTGTATAAAAATTTTCAAAACTCTAGGTTTGGTCTTTCCCCTAATTTCCACATCAGAGAAACAATCTGGCAGCCCGTCGGATAGATCTGGCTATGGATACTTTTAGTTGGCTCACGCAATATTTTTAAAAATGTGTATTAGCTGCCAATTAAAAAAAAATTGGGAGTGGTTTTTTTATCTAAAATCTCTAATCTACTGTTGCTGTGAGGATTAAGTCAAATGATGCATATGAAGTACTTTGCACTATGTTTGCATTAATAAACATTGCAAAAATGGCAACTTTATTATTTTGCTTTCTTCAAAGACTTTGTACATGCTTCATGTTTAAATAGCTCCCTACAGGTTGACTTTCTGATTAGTTTCAGTTTTTTAAAAACTAAAAACCATGCTGGAATCAATATTTTAGCATACATATCCTTAGATATATGAATGTGCATATATATTCAATATCAATACATTCACTGAACACATTATTCTTTGTGATTATGGATACATATTTGTACAACAAGTCTGTTTCCATTAACAAGTTTTAGGTTAAATGACAGAAAATACCTCAAGAAAAGGAAAAATATATATAAAAAAAAAAAGGTACAGCAAGATGGCTCTTGTCAGCACTGTGACCTACCAGTTGATACAGATGTTATGATTATATTATCTTGGAAACTAGGATGAAATTTATTATTTACCAGGATTCTCTTTTGCTTTTGTAATTTTATTCACCCATTGATTATTATTCAGTTCTTGTATTTTAGAACTTATTACTTTCCTTAAACATGTCTCATAGTTTCTTTTTATAAACCATGTGGCTATTTTATTTTTATCTCTGTGCTGTAACTGAAGAGTAGAATTATTTTACTAGCTAAGTAACCTTCAACATATTATTTCTTCTTTTATCAGTCTATTCATATCTTTTGTCCAATTTTCTTTCAATTGAATTGTCTATTTCTTTTTTATTGTTTGTGTGTTTTCTGTACCATTCTTTCTTTTTTGGGGGGGTGGGGTGGGGAAATAAATGTGAAAAATTCTCCAGATTTTTGCTTGATAGCATTATTTTATTACTCAATTTCTTTTTGGTCATACAGAAGTTTTGGTCATACAGAAGTTTTTAACTGAAGTTTGCAAGAAAACAGTTTTGAAATTTGAATGCTAGAACCACTAAATGAAGAAAGAAATAATTTTATTTATTTATTTATTTTCCTCATATAATGTCAGGATGTTTTCATAGATTTCAACATATATTTATTTGCATCCTATATTTCAGAAGTAGTAAATTTATTAAATATTAAATAATAATAAAGATGACAATTTGTAAAGATCATAATAAGCAATAAGAATGAATTCTACTTAGCTTACTACTAGTTTAGAGGCTCCCAGACCTGTAAAGAAATATTAAAAGAAGTGTAAAAACAAAACTATAATACACTATTCTCTCTTGGGTTATATTGTTATCTTATGAAATCGTAGCATTACTATTACTATTTTTTAGTCCACAGTTTCATCAGTTCCCTAACTGTGTTGTTTGTATTCCATCAGAAGACCTGCAAATGAATGAAAGGGCAGGACTTTTTTTTTTTTTTTTTTTTTTTTTTTTTGCTTACTATCTCTAAACTTTAGAAACAATAAATAAATGTTAACAATGATATTAACTATTTTAGTTTGGCATAATCCATACTCTATTTGGTCAGTAACAGTTACTGAATCTGGAGTTGTTATTGGGAATGATGAAATTTCAGAAATGCTATTTCTAGATTTTTTTTTTTTTTTTTTAGAGTATAGCACACATAGTACAGCCTTTTACAACAGACGAAAACTGTTGAACATCACAAGAAAGTCACGCGCTGTTTCTGAGAGCCTTTCCTCTCTCTGGAGGAAGCTTCATGGAGTCTGGGTTTGCATAGTCATGGCTATGCAACATCTGCTGAGTGGGTGGTTATGTGTTTGCTCAGGCGTATGACAGTGATGACATGGAAAAGGAAACTTCTGTTGCTCAAAGTTACTGAGAGGTTTCACTAGTAGTAAAATCACAAAACATTCTTACATCTGCTGATGATTTTGACTTAAACGGAAAAGGAGTTTTTTCTTTTTTTTAACATTATTTTCAGTGTCAGGAGTTTTTGTTTGTATTTTGTTTTGTGTTTGTGTGGATACACATTCTAATGTTATGTGTGTTAAATCCTCATGTTTCTGATACTACTTTTAATATCCCATGTTTTAAAAATGGAGTGTGAATGAAACCTAAGAGTATTATCCTAGAGCACTTTTAAACAACCAAGTCTTAAGGGGTGGGAGTGATTTGCCCCCACACATACCAAGCCTTCCCCATTATTGACATTCCCCTACTTGAATAGTACGTTTGTTACAGCTGATAAATCTACACATTTGACACATCATCACTACACAGAGTCCTAGTTTGTTATGTGTTCAATCTTGTGTTTATATTCTATGGATTTAGATTAATGCTTAATTACATTTTTCTACCAGTATAGTATTGCATAGAGTAGTTTGACTATCCTAAAAATCTTTTTTGCTTCATTTATTCATCTTACCTCTTACCCCTAGCAACTCATGATCTTTTACTGTTTTTATAGTTTTGCATTTTTTAGAATGCCATGTTGTTGGAATGATACAGTATGCTCCCTTTTCAGAGTGGATTTTTTTTCATTTAATAATATACATTTAAATGTCTTCCATGTCTTTTCATGACTTTCTATTTCATTTCTTTTAAGCAATGAGTAATATTCCATTTTCTTTCATTCCATTATCCTTTCACCTACTAAAGAATATCTTGATGCTTCCAAGTTTTGAAAATTAGGAATGAAGCTGCTCTCAAGGGCTGGAGTTGTAGTTCAGTGCCTTGCTTGAGCCATTCCCTGGGTTCATTCCCCAGGACTACCAAAGAAGGAGGGGGAAGGAATAAAGCTGCTATTAATATCTGTGTGTAGGTTTTCATGTGGATATAAACTATAAAAGTAATTTTGTATCTGTGTTCATATCTGTAGTTTTTGTATTTCCTTTTCTTATCTAAATTCCATTCGTGAGAACATGCAGTTGAAAAGCAATAATGAAAGTGATTGTCCTTACCTTGTTCCTGATCTTAGCAGGAAAGCTCTGTTTTCTCACCATTAATTATTATTGGCTTATTTATTGGTACCAGGAACTCAGGGGCACTCAACCACTGAGCCTCATCCCCAGCCCTATTTTGCATTTTATTTAGAGACAGGGTCTCACTGAGTTGCTAAGCACTTCACTGTTGCTGAATATGGGTTTGAACTCGTGATCTTCCTGTCTCAGCCTCAGGAGCCACTGGGATTGCTTTTTTTTTTTTTTTAAATCATGAATAAGTGTTGGATTTAATTTAGTCAAGTGATTTTTCTACCTATATTAATATGATTATGTAATTTTTTCTTTTTTAGTGATGTGATGATTTTTAAAAATTGATTTAATTGGTATTTGGATGTTGAACTAGCCTTACATATGTGGGACTAATCCCACTTGGTCGTGGAGTATAATCCCTTTTACATTCTTGTATTTCATTTTCTAAAATTTGTAGAGCATTTTATATCTTCTGAAAGAGATTGCACAGAACCAGAATAATTTCTTCCTTAACTAGCAGGCAGAATTCACCAGTGAACACTTCTTGGCTTGATTTTTTTTTTTTTTTGTTTAGAAGGTTACTAATTATTGATTCAACTTGTTTAATTTATATAAGCCTATTAAGATTGCCTATTTTTTCTTATATGAGTTCTACAAAATTGTCTTTCATCCAAGTTATCAAATTTGTGGAATAGTTATTCATAATGTTCTTTTATTTTTCTGTTAATGTCCATATAATCTGTAATGATGTCCCCTCTTTCATTCATATATTATACCTTGCATGCTTTCTTTTTGTTAAGTATGGCAAAGGGCTTATCAATTTTATTGTTCTTTTCATAGAACAATCTATTAACAAATCTATGGTTTGTTAATTTTTTCTATTAATTGTTTTTCCAACTTCATTGATTTTGCTCTAATTTTATTATGTATTTTCTTCTGCTTCTTTTTTTTTTTTCGGGGGTGGGGCTTACCGGGGGTTGAACTCAGGGGCATTCAATCACTGAGCCACATCCCCTGCCCTATTTTGTATTTTATTTAGAGACAGGGTCTCACTGAGTTGCTTAGAGCTTCACTTTTGCTGAGGCTGGCTTTGAATTTATGATCTGCCTGCCTCAGCCTCCGGAGCTGCTGGGATTACAGTGCACCACTATGCCCTGCCCCTGCCTTCTGCTTCTTTGAATTTAATTTCACCTTTTATTTATAGTATCCTAAAGTTGGAGTTTGGCTGATTTTATATCTTTTATGTCTAATATAGGCATTCAATGCTACAAATTCTGTGTAAACACAACTTTTGTTATTTCCTCCAAATTTGGAAAAGTTTATTTTCATTTACTTCAGAATATTTTTAAATTTGTGAGATTTCTGTTTTCATCCATACATTATTTAGTATGTGTGGTATAATCTCTAAAATTGTGGGGATTTTCCAGTTAACTCTCTGTTAATGATTTCTATTTTAATTTCACTGTGCTGAGAGCAGACATTGTATGATTTTTATTCTTTTATATTTGCTACTATATATCCTATGGCTTCATAATATGGTTTATTTTTGGTCATCTGTTAGATGAGCTTGATGTGAATGTGGGCATAGAGTTATTCATAATGTTCTTTAGAGGTCCATTATGTCCAGTTGATAGACAATTTTGTTAAGTTAAGCTAAATTCTGCCCATTTTATGCCTGCTGAATCTATTTCTCATACAGAGGTGTTGAAGTCTCCAACAATAATAAGTGGATCATATATTTCTCTTGAAGTTATATCAATTTTTGTGTCATATGTTTTGATACTTTTTTCTTAGGCACATACATGTTAAGGATTGTCATGTCATTTTGTAGAATTGACCCATTTATCATTATGTAGTTCTCTTTGTCTTCGATGACATTCCTTGGTCTTATCTCTTTTCTGCTCCAAGTTAATACAGCAACTACTGTTTTCTTCTGATTAGGGCTAGCACATGAAATACCTTTCTCTCTTCATTTTAAACTATATGTGTCTTTATATTTATGGGGAATTTCTTGTGGACAACATACAGGTTCATCTTGCTTTTTAATCCATCCTGATAATGTGTCCTTTAATTGGTACATTCAGACTATTGATATTCAAAGTGATTACTGATATATTTGAATTAATATCTATCATAGCTATTACTATTTTCTATTTGTTGCCCATATTCTTTTTTCCTTATATTTATTTTTATGCCTTTCATGGGTTTTAATTATTTTGTATGATTTTTTTTTCTTTTTTTAGCATATCAGTTGTGCTTTTTTACTTGCAGGGGTTATAATATATTTACAGTTGGTCCAAGTTCACTTTCAACCAATACAATAGTATTTCATGGGTAATATGAGGACTTAAAAAAAAACTAGTCTTAATTCTTCCAACCTGTCCTCTGTGTAATTGCTTTTAAAATAAAATGCTTTTTTTTAAAAAAAAAACAAAGTACATGTATAAAGACATGAATTGGTGTGAACATACTTTATATACAAAGATATGAAAAATTGTGCTCTATATGTGTAATGAGAATTGTAATGCATTCCGCTTTGTGTATTTAAAAAAAATCAATTAAAAAAACCACTATCATGAAATTGAAAAATGAGGCATGGAATAGAAGATAAACATTTGCAATACATACACACATAAATAAAATAAAATGCAATTTAGCAATCTTTCAGAAACTGAATTTGAAGTTCATGAGGTCTAAATTGACTTTAAGCAATTCTATAGAACCCAAAGGAAGAAAAGCATGTGGATCTCAGAAACTATTGAACTAGAAAGCTGAAGTCTATAAGGACTCTAATCTAGGTTCCTCCTTTTGATTCTGCATATTTTTCCTTTATTTTCTTCCAAAATAGGGAACAATAGGGAAAGAAGAGGGATGGATTGACTCTTGTCAATTCTGATTCTAAAATCCTTGAGGAAAGGGGCTCTGCTTTGTCCATTTGGGTGAGGTGCCTGTCATTGGACCAACTTTAAGTACGGAGTGGCACATGGGGAAAAGAGTTTAACCAGATCAGTTCATGTGAAGTGCCTACACTGGATCAATCTCCCAGGGGCTGAGAAGGGGGCTAGGAGTAGAAGAAAGGAGGCAGGCTTATCTTGTATAAAATGGTTGACAAAGTTAGGTATTTCATAAATGGAGACTCTTTAATAACTTATGAGTATCATTGTCAAGATAGTACCATGATTTTACCCCTACGTGGCACACTTCTAATTTCTATTTTGCAATGATTTCTGTGTAATTTTAGTGATGGTTAACTGATTGTCTTTCCTGTAAATGAGACTTTTTGAGAGATAATAGATCCATATATTTGAGAATATAAAATTCATTTAATTTATGCCTCTCTAAATATTTTCTAGATTCAAGTAGTTCATGCATGGATGGAAATCAGACATTGTCTCCTACAGAAGGTAATATGCTTTCTTATCGAGGGCCAGCATTGAGGGGTTGAACTTTGTTAGTTACAGTGGCTGATGGCCTGACAGTGGGCCACCCTCACATCTAACTATAGAATATGGTGATCTCAGTGCTGTGGTGTGAGGTACCCTGATGATTCAACCACTGCTTGCTTCCCCAAACAAGGCTCAGTCTTACTTGCCTCTACAACTTTGTCAAGTTGGAGTGGTGGAAAGAGCATGGGTTGAACTTCCTGTCAGCTCTAAGTTCAAGTCCTCTCTCTTTCTTCATCTAGTTATGTGATCTTTAGCTGACCATGAAGAGACAAGTGACCCTATAATGGAAAGGAGAGATGTTGTTGAGTACAGAGTTCAGCACAACCAAGGTTCATTCACATAAAAAGTTTGTCCCACCATAGCTGCTTCTGCCCATGTTAAAGTGCTGATGACACTGACCTCACCTTTGTTAGAGATGAGCTATGGCAGATGCATTGGTTGAGTAATCATCTCTTGGCAAACCACTCTCAGTCATGGACAGCTCATGTTGGTTTATGAGAAGTGTGAGGGTCTGTGTTAAAAATTGCTTGAAGGTCACAGAGCTTAATTTTTTCCTTTAAAAGAGGTACAAAAGAATCTACTTTTGTATTAAATCTGATAACTAGATTGAACATACAGAAACCAAATCTGTGATCAAAATTTACTTAAAAGCAATTGCAGGCAGGCCAGCTGCACTCTCTGGAAGTGTATGTTTAACTGAACTGCAAGAAAGGGAAAATTATCTAAAAGCTGTGTTTAACAATATCACACCTTGGCAATCCAAAAATAATTTTTTGTCTTTGTTTCTTAATTTATATGCCACACTGTTTTTTCATCAGAAATAAATATTTTTAGACATCTCTTATCACTAGACATCATTTTTAATTTTCATGTAATTACTAATTTGATGAAACAGCAGATTATTCTAAATTCTATTAATTCCCCTGACTTTTTTTATTGCCTGAAAACATAAAGTTTCTAGCTAGTTCAACCTGAATTCCATTTGAGTTACTTTTAATGAAAGTACCATATACTTTTCACATCTGTGTCAACAGTTAAGGATTGGCATTTAGATTTGAAGTTACTGATATTTTTTACTTATCAAAACTCAAGGGGAGACAACCACATGACCAATTACTCCATCATAAATTATATGATAAATCCAACATTGCTCATCACCAAAACATTAGATTTAGGACACTGCTTTTGTCATTTAATCTATAATTCTCTTTTTTGTCTGTTTCTATATATCAAAGTTCTGATCTAATTCCAATATTCTCATGATGAATATTCTTTCTACATTAATGAATAAGTTAGAATAAATTGGTCAACATTTGGATTTGGTTTGATATATTATATATTTTTGTGAAAGTTAACTTATTGTGTAAATCTGGAATAAGATCACCAGGAAAGCAAAGTTCTAGTACAACTTTATGTAATCTTCCATGAGGCAGGGTTCTCTTGTATAAAATGGTTGACATTTAGGTGTTTCATAAGTGGAGACTCTTTAGTAATTTATGAGTATCATTGTCAAGATAGTACCATGAAAAATCGAAAACACAAAGTTCTTTATCATGCCTCTTTTCTCATTCTCCTTGTGTGTGTCCAGATAACACTTGGCTGTCTGTGCAGATGGGTACAAAGGCTGTGCTCTGTTGCCCTCGTATTCCACCAACATCAGTGTTGATAATAACAACATGGAAAATACACCTCAGAGACAAGCCTTCGTGCACCATTTCCCTCAACAGAGAAACAAATCAGACCGGGAACAACAACTGTACTGATGGGAGAATCTCCTGGGCCTCCAGACCTGACCAGAATCCTGAACTTCAGATCCATCCAGTGTCCATCTCACATGAAGGGGATTATAGGTGTGAAATGGGAGCAACTTATGGAAATTTTGAACATACATATCACCTCCAAGTGTTAGGTAAAGAATGTCGTCTACTGTGATATTTTGGGTTAACTGGATTTGTGACTGAAACAGATGTCTCTGTAATCCCATGACCGTATGTTGAGACTGAAGCATGATTTTCCTTCCATCTCTGCAGTGCCCCCTGAAGTGACCCTGTCTCTGGAGAAGAACAGAACTGTGGAGTGCGAAGCAATTGCAGGCAGGCCAGCTGCACAGATTTTTTGGGCCCCAGAGGGGGATTGTGTCACTGGGAAAGAATACCAGGACAATGGCACAGTGACGACCAGGAGTAGGTGCCATTATCCAGATGGCAATCTGTCCACCGTGACCTGCTTGGTCTCCCACCCGACTGGCAACAGGAGTCAATCCATAGATCTGCTTCCTGGTTAGTAATTCTAGTCCCCCCCCCCATTCTTTTAGAGGCATTATGTCAGAAAGGAAAAAAGAATGTACAGAGAAATTTCATTTATAGATACTCCACTTTAGCCTCCACTTTAATCTCTAGTTTCCAAAATAAAAAGATAGGTCTAGAAGAATATCACATACATTGTTGTAAAAAGCAATATTTTAGAATATAGTTTATTCTACTTTTAAAGCTCACTTCTATACTGATCATAAATCAGGTTGAGTAGTATATTTTTAAAAGAACACACATGTATTTAATAGAAGTATTTCATTCTCCCTTCCCAGACCACTGACGGTCAGGCTTTCCCTCTGAGGTAGGAGACTGGAGGGTTATTTTCTGAAGGCACTTTTCAGAGCCCAGCCCTCCTTCTAGTATTGCTCTGCAGTCTGGCACCTCATCTCCACCCTCCATGATATCTGGATCCTTGACTCTAGATCACCTTCTGAGAACAGACACCCCTTTTACTGTTGGTTAGGGAAGGGTGTGGCAGGGCACTTGGCAGCTTACCTGTTCTTTTTCTTTCTTTCTTTTTCTTTTTTTTTTTTTTGAGAGGGGTACTGGGCACTGAATTCAGGGACACTTCGCCCCCTGAGCCACATCCCCAGCCCTATTTTGTATTTTATTTAGAGACAGGGTCTCACTGAGTTGCTTAGCGCCTCTCTGTGCTGAGGCTGGTTTTGAACTCCCGATCCTCCTGTCTCAGCCTCCTGAGTGTCTGGGATTACAGGTGTGCACCACTGTGCCTGGCTGCAGTTTACCTGCTCTAACACAGACTTTCAGAGATGCTCCCAACTTTTAGCCCTACTTTAGTCCACTGCCAGGTACTACTTTTTCTATTGCTTTTACACATTTATCTCTTTTTAAAGCTCTATTTTATTTGTAATTGACATAATAATTTTATATATTTATGGGATGTAAAGTGATAAATTCATACATCTCTACATTGTGAAATGATCTTTCACAGTAATTAGCATATCTCTCAACTCAAATATTTATCATTTATTCATGGAAAGACCATTTTAAAATCCTCTAGTGATTTTAGAATATTTGATGCTTTCTATTCTTTCTGGAGGTTTGTGGGCACTAAGATTTTCATTTATTTCACTGTTTAAATCATTTGCAATTCTTCCAAAAACAGGTTGTAATCTTTCATCTGTTCTTGTCTTCATTCCTGTTCTCTTTGTCTTTGGAAGTCTATATTTTAAATCTTTTCTTACTGATATTTTAGTAAGTTTTAAGAAGGGAGAAGAGCAAAGTCTGTGTTTAAATCACAATTTTTCAATATTCATTCCTGTTTTGTTTTAAAAGAGTCTAGCAGTATTTATTGAGAAGAGTAATTGTGTCTCGGTGATACATAAAATCCACCATCCAGTGTTATGACAAGACGCCATATTTATAGACTATAGAATTGAAGGGACCATCTAGTTCAAACTTCAATATAGTGCACAGATCTAGTCTGCCTTCCTTGCATATCCAGTAAGAGATAGCTCATTAGTTTGGAAAAGAGAATTTCAAAAACAATGTTATTGTTTTAACAATAAAAGCCAAGTATTCTTTTTCAAATAAAATACTGAGAAGTTCAGCTTTTAAAAACGTGAACTATTGAAGGAAGTTGAAGGGACTGGACCCCAGCCTGCTCAGCCTCCACTTCCTCCTCCTTCTGCTGCCCTCAAGCCACATTCATGAAACACAGGAGCACAGTTTTGCAAATAGTGCTTCTTTCTTTTGTTGTTGTTGTTGTTTTAATTAGTTATACATGACAGCAGAATGCATTTCAACTCATTGTACACAAATGGAGCACAATTCCTTACATCTCTGGCTGTACATGATGCAGAGTCACACTGTTTGTGCAGTCACACATGTACATAGGCTAATAATATCCATCCCGTTCCACCACCCTCCCCACCCCAAACCTTCTCCCCTCCCCTCACTTCCCTCTGTTCAATCCAAAGTTCCTCCATTCTTCCCTAGATCCTCCTCCCCTGCCCCTCAGTATGGATCAGCATCCACATATCAGAGAAAATATTTGACCTTTGGTTTTTTGGGGATTGGCTTATTTCACTTAGCATGGTATACTCCAACTCCATTCATTTACCTGCAAATGCCATAATTTCATTATTCTTTAAGGCTGCATAATATTCCATTGTGTATATATACTACATTTTCTTTATCCATACATCCGTTGAAAGGCACCTAGTTTGGTTCCTTAGTTTAGCCATTGTGAATTGAGCTGCTATAAACATTGATGTGGCTGCATTACTGTAGTATGCTGATTTTAAGTCCTTTGGGATTGGGATAGCTGAGTCAAATGGTGGTTACAGTTCAAGTTTTCTAAGGAATCTCCAGACTGAAAACAATGCTTCTTGATCTGGCAATTTGTTTTTTGACTTGTGCAGTTCGACTGAGTTATACTGTGGCCCGAAGCTAACAGATCATTTAAGGTTGCTACTTTATCTTCATCTTAGTTTCAATGCCTGAGAAGAAAGGTGACTTTAGAATTAGGGTTCTTTTCCCAATTGCCTTCCTTTATAATGAACCATTTTTTCCTGAATGCTGAAGGTGAGAAGCACTCTGCTCTTACTATAACAGTGATACCTAAATTTTGTGTCTTTCTAGGAATTCATTATTTGTGAACCTTAAGACAGCAAATCTTCACTAAGATTATGTCTTTCTGGAAGCTCTAAAGTCTAAGCTGATAAAACAATTTAATTATAATAATTATTTGAACTATCAATGGGTCAGAAGTGTTTAAACTAAAATTTAAAAAATGAATTTCATGTACTTTGAGACATCATTGAACGCCATACATATTGTATACTTGAATTGATTTTATTTTTTAGAGCACTTTAGGTTCAGAGAAAATTTGGGTGGAAATACATAAAATTTTCATATAACCCCTGGTCCACCCAGGCACAGTCCCCCCTACTTTAGGCATCCCAAACAACGTATTATACTTATTACCATCTATGAACCTACATTGGCACACTACCCAAAGTCCACAGTTCATATTAGGGTTCACTCTTGATGGTGTACATTTTATGAGTTTGGACAAATGTATATTGCCATGTAGAGTCTGACTGATATAAAAATCTTCTGTGCTTCCTCCTTGCCTTCTATTCCTGGCAATCACAGATCTTTTTATTGATTCTGTTATAGTTTAGGTATGAGGTGTCCCCCAAAAGCTCATGTGTAAGACAATGCAAGAAAGCTTAGAGGTGAGGTATTTGGAGTATGAGACCCTAAATTAATCAATACATTAATTCCTAATTAGATATTAACTGGTGGTAATTGTAGGCAAGTAGGGTATGGCTGGAGGAGGTGGGTCACTGGGGCATGCCTCTGGGTGTATTTGGTCCATGATGAGGAGAATCTCTCGTTCTCCTTCCTGGTTGCCATATTCCCATCTGCTTCCGTCCTCTTCACCCTTCCACCATGTTGTACTGTCTCCTGTTCAGACCAGAGCAATGCGGTTGTCTGTCTATGGACTGAGACCTCTGAAACCTTGAGCACCCAAATAAACTTTTCCTCCTCTGAGTGTTTTGTCAGGTCTTTTGGTCACAGCAGTGAAAAAAAAACAAAAAACTAAATCAGTCTTCTCAGATTTGCCTTTTCTAGAATACCATATAGTTGGAATCATAAAATAAATAGACTTTCAGTTTGGCTTGTTTCACTTAATAGTATGTGTGTTAGTCAGCCTTTTATCCTTGTGACCAAAATACCTGACAAGACCGACTTAGAGGTGCAAAAGTTTATTTTTGCTCATGGTTTCAGAGACGTAGTTCATGCTTGGTGGGTTGCATTCCTCTGGGCCCACAGTCAAGTGAAGCATCATGATGAAAGGGCAGCAAGGAGGAAAGCTGCTGAGTTCATGGCACCCAGGAAGCCGAGGGTGGGGGAGGGCAGGGAAGGAGGAGAAAGAGAAGAGAAAAGAGAGCAAGCAAGGGAGGAGTCCAGGGGGATAGGATAGAGTCCTCAAGGGCTCACCCCCAGGAATCCACCTTCCCCAGGCATTCCCCACCTGCCTCAGTTATCTCCGAGTTCATCTGTTCAAATTAGAATGCACCGATTAGGTTACAGCTCTCATAATCTGATCATTTCACATTTGAACATTTTTGTATTAACATAGGAGCTTTTGGGGGAATACCTCATATGCAAACCATAACAATATACACTTAAGTTTTCTTCACGTATTTTCATGGCTTAATAGCTGATATATTTTTTTAAATCACGGAATAATATTCCATTATCTGAATTTGCCACATTTGAATCACACATTTTTGTGTCTATGTTTCAGGTGCCAAAGGATCAGGAAACCTGTATTATCTATACATCTTCATCCCTGCTATTTTGTTCATTGGGGGATTCATTTGTTGTTTGAAAATCAGCGGTTACAGGTATTGACTGATGAATGTTTTTCTGGTCTTAGCTTTATTGGACCAGAAAAGAGTCAGACATACAGAATTGACAGACTGGGTAACTTAGAATATTAATAGCCTTTCTCTCATAGTCAAAAGAGTCTCTTGGAGGTGTTAGATATGTATACTTTGAAAAGTACTCAGGCATGCAAGCATGGGGAATTAGGCTATTTGGGCAGGATCTTGGGAAACACAGTGCATATTAATTTTTTTGTTTATGAAAATAATCATAATAGTTCCTTTAATGTACCCAAAAATGTGCCACATATATTCTATTGCTTCAAGTTTCTGTTGCATAATTTTACTTCCTTTTTTAAAATTCAGAATTTTCTCGATTGAGTGTATTAAGCACAAGCAGTATTCTTCACTCATTTCTGGTAGTTCATTCGCAATTTATTATGGTTTCTATGAAAATGAACTTTGGTATACTTTTTGGCTTTTGCATTTTTCAATCTAAACAATGACATTTTCTGCATTCATTTCAGCTTATTTCATCTTTATAGAAAATGTAAATTGAAAAAACCAGAAGCTACTACAGTTGTTGAGGAGGTAAGATAAGACAAAAAAGAATATTTATAAGCTTTTAAGGTGCATAGTCTGAAAATTTAGCAATATCATTTGTAATTTACATCAGTTGAGTTTCCATCAAAACTAAGAAAACCTCTGATTTTGCAATGCTGATATTTAGGTGTACTTATTTTTGTTAATTATCTATCAAGCACTATTTATGCATCACCCAAATCCACATTTTCATCTCATAAACTATATCCTAATCATATAATATTTGCCTCCTGTGGACTTTGAAGAAACTGAGTTGGTGTTTCCTTTCCCAGGGAACCATCTGTAATTCTTGACTTCCCTTTTTCAAGACAATTATCATTTCCTGTAAAACCTATCTTGCTCCTTAATTTCTTGTATGCAGTAGCTTACTAAGTCTTAAACTCTCTCCTTTGAAGAAGTACTTCTTATAACTCCAACTACCATGTATAATACTTTAATAAAAAAAGAAAAACACTTCTTATGTCACTCCAGTGTCTATTTCTTCTTCCACACAGCTATCACCTCACACACAGATGTAAGTAATCAACAAATACTTTTGATAGGGTATTAGAGCAAGACCTTGCTCCAATGTTCATGTAAGCTCAGAGACACAAATATAAGCACTATTGATATGCACTAAAGCTGTGGGCATCTGTTAGAAAAAATGCAGGTAATTTCTATAATGATTTCTGGCCTTTCCGAACTGATTTTGACTTTGACTTCTTTCTTAGGATGAAATGCAGCCCTATGCCAGCTACACAGAGAAGAATAATCCACTTTATGATACTATAAACAAGGTGGAGATACCTCAGGTGTCACAAAGTGAAGTTGATGGCACGGGCCTCCATACTTTATAAATTATTGGACTCTAACACCAAGAAAAACAAGTCAAGATACAGTCCAACTACGGTTTGGCTTTTCTTACAGTTCTTGAACAGAAGACCTATTTTAAAATTAGTCTTCCTAAGGTTCTTGGAGGACAGAGATTTTCTAATGAATTTGCATGTCTATCCTTCTGCAATTGGAATTTTAGACTCAGCTGCTATTTTTTGAAGAACTGACGTTATTATCACAAAGAAAGTGCATGCTCATGATAACATTTGAATGGTGCAATACAATGAATAGTGAAATGTTTCCTCAAGAAATAATTTTCCAGAAGGAAGAATCATCAATAGTTTTTTATGTATTCTTCTAGAAATTTCTATGTACATATGACATGTGTATATGCCTGTGGTGGTTGTATGCATTTATATGTCATTTTACATATGTTTTGTACTATATGTATATACATATATATATTTTCACATTTCTTGTCAAGATACAAATGGGAACATACTGTAATGCTGTTATATTCTTATAAAAAGCTAATAATGCAAACCTAGAGATCTTTTCTTATCAGCAGAAGCAAAGCTACCTCATTCTTTTGTAAAGACTACATAAATTCCACTATATGATAATTTAATTAGCCCCTGCCCTAGCGGTGAACATTTAATTGTTTTAAGTTTTGTTTGTGGTATAAACAATATAATGTCAAATGTTTTATCTGGATATATCTCTTTGCATTTGTTTAAGTGTGTCTGTGAAATAATTTTCTTGAGTGCAATTGGTGAATGAATTGGTGTTTGTTTTTATGTCAAATTGTTTGAACTTACTTTCCTTTCAACAGTGTTTGTGCCATTCCTAATACTCTTATTGTGATAAGAGAAATCCTCAATTCCTCAGTTCCATTTTTTTCTTTTCATTAACCAGTGGTCTAATATGATTTAAAATAAGAATCATACCTTTTAATAATAGATTTGTATTTTTTCATGTTTGCAAAGGAGAAAACACACGTGAAAACTTTGTGTTCTTCTGAACATATTGTATCTCTAGAGAAGTGTTGATACCTAATGCCTAAATTTTGTAGACATTATAAATTGGCATTATGTATTTTTATGCTGTGCATTTTATTCTGATATATTTATCAAATAACAAATGTCTATGGATGATATAATCAGCTAAATATGCTATGGAGGTTTGGGGAATCTGTATGCTAAGAGAATGGTCATAGAAAGCATGACCCTTGGGCTGGGGATGTAGCTCAGGTTGGTAGAGTGTTTTCCTCGAATGCAAAAGGCTCTGGGTTCAATCCCCAGCACTACAAAAATAACAACAAAAAATTACACAATCCTATTTTTCCTTGGAGCAAAATGTTTGGAAGATGTATACTGATTATTTTTAATATCATGAACAATATTTTAGCTATAAAAATTATGAAGAATAAGCCTGTTTGCTCCGTAGCAGGACAAACATTAAAAGATTTTTCATCATGATATGATAGAAACTAAAACAAAATCAGTTGTTTCATCTGAGTCATTTAAGACAATTATTTGTTTATTAATATGTTTTCCTCCCTTCAGACATTTAGTTATTTTAGGCTTTATCATTAAAGGGATTTGTAATCTATTTAAGGATACTGGACTCATGACACTTTCATCAAACCATTTTGACTTCACCAAAGAAAACTCTAGTCCATTGTTTTTGCTTAGAAATATTGTCCAGCAGTGTTTTAGTCAGCTTTTTCACTGTTGTGACTAAAGGATCTGACCAAAACAACTATAGAGGAGGGAATGTTTATTAGAAGGACTCACGGTTTCAGAGGTCTTAGTCCACAGAGTGCTGGCTCCATTTCTCGAGCTTGAGATGAGGCTGACCATCATGGCGGAGTGTGTGGCAGAAGGGAGCAGCACACATCATGGTGATCAGGAAGAGAGAGAGACTCCCGCTTGCTAGATACAAATATATACCCCAAGGCCACGCCCCAATTCCCACCTCCTCACACGCACACTACCACTTCAGTTACCACTAAATTAATCCCTACCAGGGGATTAAACACTGACTAGGTTAAGGCTCTTACAACCCAATCATTTTTCCTCTGAACCTTCTTGCATTGTCTCACATGTGAGCTTTTGGGGAACATCTTATATCCAAACCATAACAAGCATTATGCACAATAGATAACATGACCCTGTTCTTGACATTTATTAATTTTTATCCATCTGTATTTGGGATTAGGCTCATAAATTGGTAGAAGACTGTTTAAATACTGAAAAATAAATCAAAAGTTGACAATGTCAAAACAGGAATAGAAAATGCACCATAGTAAAGATTCTAAGATAGTTCATTAAAGTTCAATTTTATTGTACAGGAACCAACTTACGAAAATTGCTCACTGTGGAGGCGAAGCATGGTTGAACGATAGAATTGTGGAGAATTTTTTAAAAATACAGATTTCTCAAATCCACTCTAAATCTGCTGAACAGGAAAGATAAGGATTAATTGAGGAAGCAGAGGCTGAGATGGAATTAGGAGTGATAAAAATTAATTGGGAGAGGAGGTTTTACCTCTGAAAGATTGAAGGACAAGGAGGATAGGGATGGCAAGCTTTCAGACCACGATGTGCAGATCTGAATGAAGCCTGTGAAAGGAAAGAGGGGAGGAGCACATTTGAGAAAGAAGAACCTCAGATCACAATATAAGTATTGTCCAAGTCTTGACCAAACCAATGGGCAGCTGGAGTAAAAGCAGTCTTTCATAAGAGGAGTTGATCAACTCCTCATAGGCATCAGCTGGGGGCTGTCCAGGAAGAGCACAGCCTGGCTCAGAGGCTGAAATGGCTGCTGAAGATGTCAGCAACTGGGGACTGTCAGTTAACTGCACTCACTGCTTGCAATGGACTGCTAATTTTTTTTTTAATTGATGTGAAATCTGAACAGCCCATTTACATGACTATGGTAAGCTATTTTCAACCCTTCAGTGAATTTTATTGTAGTTGTACTTTTATAAAGAAACTACCACTTTTTAAATAAAAAAGATGCAACCGACTTTTATTAAATACTTTGAGAACTTTATATGGGAGTTTAAACCACACATATTTCTTGTGACTACTTACAATTTTGGTCATATTTTCACATTGTACTTTATTATTTTTTCTTTTATATGTTTTACTGAATTGCAAATTCTCTTTCCTCCACCCTACCCCCTCTAATACTTTCAAAGTTATCCATTAGTAACCCATTATAACATACCTCTATTAGTAGTTATGTTTTATTTATGGACATCTATAAACAGCTTTATTAAGGTTGATAGTATATGCATTATTAAGTTTACACATTATTAAGTTTTCACTTGAGAAATCATCAGGATAGTCAATATAATAAACTTGTTTATCACTCCAAAAAGTTTTCTTATGTCTCATTTATAACTGTAAGCCCAAACTATTCGTGTTGCCCCCATTCCCTGCTCCCTAGGTAACAAAGATCTGCTTTCTGTAACTATGCATTAATTTGTACTTTATCCTCAACTTTATTCCAGAAGTTTTATAGTTTTAGGTTATACACTTATATTTATGACTTACTTTAAAATATTTTTGTATGTGGTGTGAGATATGGATTAAAGTTCATTTTTTTGCATGCACATATCCCAGCATCACTAAATTACCTTTCAATTTTTTTGTGGAAAATCATTCATCACTACACATATAGGTCTATTTGTAGATGCTCTGCTTTGTTTTATTGAACAATTTGTCTATTTTAATGTCTGCATCACATTGTCATATAGCTTTATAAGACTTGAAAGTAGTAGTATTAGACCCCCAACTTCATTATTTTTCAAAGTACTTTCAGTTATACTAAATAATTCTAGTTTCCATATGAATTTTGAAATAAATTTGTCAATTTCTGCAAAAAAGTCTGATTGGGCTTTGACTGAATTGTGTTAAAGCATACATCAATTTGAGGAAATGGATTCCTCAGCAACATCGAGTCATCCAGTCCATGAGTATAGCAGACCTCCCATTTATCTAGGCCTTTCACTTTTTCCCTGTAATGTTTTGTACTTTTCTGTGTATAGTCCTTGCACATCTTTTGTCAGCTTTATCCCTAAATATTGCATTTTAATTGCATTTTATACCTTTTGATGCTATTCTAAATGGCATGTTTTAAAAACATCAGTTTCTAACTTTTCCCTGATATGACATAAAAATAATATTAAATTTTGTATTGACCTTATATCCTGCAACCTTGTTAAATGTAATTATTGGTTCTAACAGCTTTTTTTGTAACCACTATCAGATTTTCTACATAAAAGACCCTGACATCTGAGAGGGAGGACTCACTTTCCTATCCAAGTGACGTTATTTGTTTTATTTACCTAATGCAGTGGCTAAAACCTCTAGAATTAGGTTGTTTGGAAGTAGCAAAAGTGTACTTAACTTGTCTTAATTATGGTTGTAGAGGGAAAGCATTAAGACTTTTACCATTAAATAGTAATTTATCTGAAAATTTTTTGTACACGCCCTTTATTGAATTGATAAGGTTTCCTTCTAGTCTTACTTTTCTGAAAGTTTTTTTAAAAACAGGAATGGATGTTAAATTTCATCAAAGCTTTTTCTTTGTCTATTAAGATGGTCAAAATAATCTTCTTTTTTGGGTTTTTAATGGGCTGACCTCTTTTTTTTAATATTTATTTTTTAGTGTTCAGTGGACACATCATCTTTGTTTGTATGTGGTGCTGAGGATGGAACCAGGCCACATGCATGCCAGGCGAGTGCGCTACCGCTTGAGCCACATCCCCAGCCCCCTGACCTCTTCTTTGTTTCTACTGTTATCAAGTTCAGTAACCTTTTCTTCTGTAATATATAAACTGGTTTTCATTGCTGTAGTTTTTATTTTTAAAAATTAAATTTGGATCTTACTTTATGTCTTCTATATCTTGATTTAGCTTTTGGAACATATGGACTAAATTCATAAAGATTGTTTAATGCCCTTGTCTGCTGATTTTTAAACCTTTGCCAGTTTTTGCCTTAGTGTGGATTCTACTTTTTGGTTTCTTTGAATGTCTTGTAATTAAACTTATTGTCATAAATATACATAACATAAAATTGATTATTTTAACTGCAGGATGTAATGAAACTAAGTATTTTCTCATTGTTGTATAATCATGACCATTTTCCATCTAAAAAATTTTTCAACTTCCTGAACAGAAATTCTGTACCAATAAACAATTCCTATTGTCTTCTCTCCCCTCCCCTTGGTGACCAACATTCTACTTTTTAACTCTATAGATTTGACTACTATTGTTACCTCATATGAGTGGAATTGTGCAGTATTTATCTTTTTATTTCACTTTTATTTCATAATTATCTTTTAGTTTCATCAGTGTGATAGCATGTGTCAGACTTCCTTTTTTTGGTTCAGGTATGGATGCTACTATAAACATACATATACAAATATCTGTTCCTATCTCTGCTTTCAAATATTTTGAGTATGTACCCAGAGATGGAATGACTGGATTACATTGTTATTGTTTTTTAAATTTAAAATTTTTTGGGAAACCAACACTCCTCTTTCCATCGTGATTGCACCATTTTCCCTTCCCTCTAATAGTGTATAAGTTTTTCAGTTTCTCTATCCTTAAAAACACTTAGGTGTTAAGTGGTAATTTGTTCTTTTGATTTGCATTTCCCTAGTGATTAGTGATGTAAAAATCTTTTGTTTATTTACCCTTTATATGTCTTCTTTGGAGAAATGTCATTTCTCCAAAATTGCCCATTTTCCCCTCAAATTTGTTTGTTTGTTTTGTTTTTGGTACTGGGGATTGACCTCAGGGGCACTCAACCACTGAGCCACATCCCCAGCCCTATTTTGTATTTTATTTAGAAACAGGGTCTCATTGAGTTGCTTAGCACTCCGACATTGCTGAGGCTGGCTTCGAACTTGTGAACCTCCTGTCTCACCTCCTGAGCCTCTGGGATTACAGACATGACCACTGCTCTTGGCTCCCTGGAATTTTTTGGTTGCTTTTTTTGAACAGTAAAATGTCCTAGGCTTCTCCTGTATCTTCATTGCCTCTGATCTAGCCTAAGTCATTTCTCTCAGAGCCCTGGCTCCTTTTGGTGGGAAATGGTGTTAAGAATCACTGTCTAGATTTTGGGTGAGCTCATTGACACTGGAGTATGCTCATTATCTCTGGAGTGGCATTGTTTTTAGGATGAGCTTTCTCTTGATTACTGTTTGTCTTTTAATCTCGTTTTTACCCTTTTAATCTCTATCTTTACATGTTCCAAAGATTTAGATGAGTTTTTTGTTAAGCATCACATAACTGAGTTTTAAAAATCAAATATGACAATTTTGATATTATTATGTTTATATGCTAAAATATTTAAGTATTAATATACTATATATTTATTCAGAATTTTTTATATATTTCCTTTGTTCATTTCTTGCTTCCTTTTGAATGTACAGAGCCTCTAAAATTCAATTTTTCTTGTGCTAGAAATTACTCATTCATCTTCTGTTCCTTTGATGTTATCACTCAAAACTTAACATTCGTACATAAAATCAAAGTTTAATTGATACTATTCTTACCTACACAGTTAAATGACCTGACAACATTTTAATTCCAATTATTCCTTCATTTTGGAGTTATTGTTATATAATATTGAAAATTTATCATCTATTAAAACCGTTCTGTAGACCAACTTGATATTACCTAACCAAATATCAGCTTACCAGTGGTTTAAAAAGCTTTACCCAATCATTTGCCATTTTTTTGGTACAATATTTCTTCCTCAGTGTTAGACTTTCCTTTTGGGTTCATTTTCCATTTTCTCTCTTGTTTTCAAGCATATTGCTCAAAAGTTCATGCAGCAAAGGTCTGAATTAATAAGGTCAAGTTTTTGTTTGTCTACAAAACAGGTTTTCATTTTTTTTTATTTATAAAAAATACATATATACTTTTTAGTTGGGTTTCTCTCTTTCTCTTTCTTTTTTTCTTTATTTTTTCTTTCTCTTAGTGCTATGGATGGATCCCAGGGCTTTGTGCATGTTTAGCAAGTACTCTGTAATTAAGCTAGACCCTCTTTATTTTTTTGTTTAATTTTTTTGTGCAATCTGCATCTGAGGATTTAGTTTTAGTTTTTTTTAATTAGTACTGGAAAATCTGTAGTTATAATCCCTTGTAATATTAAATTTCACCATTTTTACCTGTTCTCTCTCTCTTTTTGAAATCTACTGAAGTTTTCACATTCACTGTTCCATGACTAAATATCTTTTAAATAATTTCTACACCTTGTGTTTCTGTGTAGCAGACTTTTGTGATTTATTCAGATCTCCCTAGAGACCACCAGTGTCTTTTCACCTTTGTCTAATCTACTGTTTGAGTTGTTGTTCATTATTTTTAAATAAGTTTTAAATAAATAAATATTAAATTTGATTCTATAAGTTTTATTTAGTTTCTTTAAAATATTTTTTCATGTTTGAATAGCATTTTGAATTTCTTCAAACATGTTAAACTTGGTCATTTTGTGAACTTATTAAATATGTATTGTCCAAATTCATTTGCAAGTTATAATACTTAAATCTTTTGACAGGTTTATTTCACTTTCTGTCACCTCCCACTATGGATATTTGTCTTTTTTAGTTTTTTAAATAAATTTTGGATTTTAAACAAATATTGTGATTTTATGTTTGGCTCTCTATATCTGTGAGAATCACATGGCAAATGGGGTGAGGGAAGGTTCTTTTAAAAGACTTACTCTTCCTACCAAGTGCTACAAATTTGGGATCACTCAGCTTAGAGTTTCTTAGATAACATAGATAGTAAAAATTAAACTCTTAAACCAGTATTATAGTGATGCATTCATGATAGAAAACCTTTTCCAGAGCTTTTCTCCTCTCCCAGATCTTAATTTATGACAAATAACTTCATCCTCCTTTCCTGATACTTGGATTTATTTAAAGTTTATTCTGGCTTGTGTGTGTGTGTGTGTGTGTGTGTGTGTGTGTGTGTGTGTATGTGTGTGTGTGACAGAGAGAGAGAGAGAGAGAGAGAGAGAGAGAGAGAGAGAGAGAGAGAGAGAGAGAGGCATGTATCTTAGTGCCGCAGTCTGGCTGGGCACAAAATAACCGAGCCACCACAAAAGCCTTGTAGATTCCAACAGCAACTCTTTACTCCCGAACTCTCACGGGCACTCTACACGCACGTTCTGGGAAAATACACTCCCTCCACTGGGCTCTGCGTACCAATTCTCTCAGAACCCCAGAGAACTCCAGGGGAACTCAAGGAGCGGGCGCCTGAGGCAGCAGGATATGCCCTATTCCCAGCAGGATCCACCCTAAACCTGGAGCCACTCTAATCCAGCAGGATCCACCCTAAACCTGGAGCCACCCTAATCCCTGAGCAGGGTCACCTTTCAACCAAAAATGTCATGCGTCATTCTTACTTGGCTATGGCTCTCAGCATCTTAGCTTTAATTCCTTACCCTGGATGGATCCCAGGCTCTTCTTCTTCCTATAAGGCCATTAAAATTCACGTTTATAGATTCCATCTACCACTTTCAGGATATTCTTTGAATTATCTCCATCTTTACAGTCCATATTCTTGTTTCTTTTCAGTTGGATTCCAGAAATTCTCCTTAATTTCATGTGAGCTCAATTAAGCTTTAAAGCCAACATTTTGGTATCCTATCTCTCATTTTTGGGGTTTCTAGTAGACTATCTTCCAGAATATACAGTTAATATCCAGAAATATCCAGAAATAGAAGTCCTAAATAATAATAATTTTTATCTATTTCCTATACTAGCACTCTCAGAGATCAGTTGCTCTGCTCTCTCTCTCTCTCTCTGTATGTGAGTCCTTCTTTTCATGGTATTGGTTTCCTTAAGCAGCTGGTGAGAGAGATTGAGGAGTTTAGTAATTAAGAGTACATCCTAGAGTTAGATTGGATTTGATTCTTATCTCTTCCTTTTCCTAGCTATTTGATATGGAGCAGATGATAATGATAAGTGCTCAATAGTACTCAAATGGTGTATTTGAGGATTAGGTAAATTAAAATGTAAACATCTACCAGTGTGTGGTGGATGCTATGGATTTTAGTAGCATGTCTTGTATAAATGTGAGCTGAACCCTATACTAGCCACAGGACTTCCTGTGAGTGTGAGTGAAAGCAGTCCAATAACCAGGCTTCCCCAAAGTAAAGACAGGGACTGTGGACCAGTTTCCATTAGGGTGCTGTGATTACTCTAACTACAGAGCAGTTTAGTGGATCTCCTATGTGAGATGGTATATTTGTTAGAACCGGTGTAATAAACTAGTATAGAACTGAATGGCTTAGACAACAGAAGTTTATTGTCTCACATTTCTACAGGCTAGGTGTAAGCACATGGCTCACAAATGATGCAGACGGAGAGCAGATCTCACATCAATAATCTCCTCTTTATTCAGTGATGGGGTCAATCAGACAAACACCTGATGTGGCTCATTTTCAGGGATAAAATGGCTGCTGGCCACCAGGTTCTAGGCTTTATATATAACCTTTGTAGAGCCAGGCCCTGGGAGGAGTTAGTTACTTTTGGCAGGCCCTTTTGATGGTCAGGGAGAAGGGCCAGGAGATGGGAGGAGTTTTGGTGGCAGGATAATTTAAGGCATGTATGGAGGACAGGGAGGTAACCATATCCTTCACTAGGAGCCCCAAATCAAGGTGTTGGCAGGGTCTCTTCCTTATGAGAGCTAGGAGGAAAGGATCCATTCCATGTTTCTCTCTGTGTCTTGAAGAAGGTCACTTTTATGTTCACATAATATTCTCCCTGTACGCATGTTTGTTTCTAAATTTCCCATTTTTATTGCCAGCCATATTGGAATAAAGCCCATTTTCATGATCTCATCTTTCTTAACTTGATTATTTCTATAATAATTCTAAGTCCAAATAAGGTTACATTTTAAGATACTAGTGGTTAAGATTTTAACCATGAATACTGGGGAGAACACCATCCAACCCATGAGATAATGGTGCCTTTTTATTCCTTCCCATCCATTGTAGCCATGGATGCTTTTCTTCAATCTGCAAATTTGCCACAATAGATCCCTTGTTTTATTTAAAGAGATGTTCTCTATGAGTTTTGTTTGGGTGCAAATATGACTCAGAATTTCTGTTAGAAGGTGGAAGAAGCCTATTGATTTTGTATCCTGTAATTTTACTAGCTTCATTTATTAGTTCTAACAGCTTTTGTCTGTATGTTGAATCTCTAGTGTTTTCTCTATATAAAATTTATATAAAATCTCTATATAAGCCCATGTTATCTGTGGGCTTTTCATACATGATCTTTATTATGTATCTAGCTTGTAGAATGTTTTTAAAAAATTATGGGAGGTTTTCAAGATGGCAGACCAGAGGGAAGTAGCATTCTGTGTTGCTTTGTGATCCAGATCTCACCTAGTTGGAACACTGCATCTCTGAGAGTGTTAGAGGTACCCCTGTACAGCTACTCTCTGCAGAAATCACCAGCACCGTGACCCCTACCAACACCTACCAACACATCTGCAGACAGCCAAGACTTCACTCTGCTCCCTTCGCAGGTCCCTCAGCTGCTACCTACCCACAGCACAACGCCATCGCCCAGCTCCCCCAACCTCACCAGATACCCAGTGCTGAAAACAGACCCCTGCCATCTTGGCTCAACATTCCTGCCATATTAGGTGGAGGCAGTTCCCAGATCGGATCTCCAGGGGCCAGTGGATTTTTGCAGAAATCACCAGCGCTGTGACCACCCGCACAGAAATCAAAGCCTCTGGGCTTGAGTAAGTCTCCGGACTCTGGACCCAAAGCCTGCAGTTCTAGCTCTCGAACAGCTCACAAGTGGCTTAGCAGAAACACCTATCAGCACCTCTGCAGAACTTCAGACTATACGCCACTCTCATGCAGGTTACTCGGCTGCTACCTACCCACAGCACAAGGCCATCACCCAACTCCCCCCACATCACCAGTGTAAGACACTGCACCGCACTACGAATGGAAGACACCACACGACACAAATCACTGGAGAGGTTCCGCTTTATTACAAAAGGCTGTGGGCTTATATAGATCTAAGGAGAGGTGGCAGGGCTTTGGTAACGGGTCACCCATTTATTGGCAAGTTCTTCCATATGTCAGTTCCGGAACCAAGAAGTTAATTCTTATTGGGGCTAAGGTTTCCTGCCCGTGGGATTTGAATATTGGCACTGGCAGGAGAACTGGCACTGGTGGGAACTTTTGGCGCCAGTGAAAAGAAGGGAAAGTAGGAAGAGAAGGTTGTTAGGTGCCACGTTGGGGTTTTTCTCTGGGGTGCGGCTGCCGTTTATATTTTTCCCAACAACCAGGCACCCCGGCACTGGAAGCAGACCAACTCCATCTTGGAAAACTTTCCTCACCATTTTGTGGTGGGTGTGGCTACCAGATTGGATCTCCTTTTGAGCGGGTACCTGATTTCCAATTCCTCCTCCCTCCCCAATAGTGTTAACTCGGCACAGTGGCCACCAACACAAGAATAGCTCTCAGATGGACAGGAGTGCAGTGTGAACAGGGCACCACCCACCTGGTGTGAGCCTGGGGATGACAGGTTCCGAAGTTGGGACCTGATAAATAATAGAGGGGAGGGCACTAAATCTGGAGCATAACAGAGAGATCAGGATTTGGGAAATCTTCAGGCAAGAGAGGGAGATGATTCCAGGGCTTCAAGTCAATTGAGTGGTCACAAAAAAAGACCTGTGAGGCACTATTTCCCTGCTGGGACTGATGGGTGGCATTCCCCACTTCCATATGCTCCACACCAGGTCCAGTCTTCACACCCTGGTTACCTATACCATCTTGAGGGCAGAGACATCTACTGGATGAGACAACCCACTTACTGGATGCGAAGAGGAAGAAAGAAATCTCTAACAGTACTTTTTTTTCTCCTCTTCTTTCTCTTCTACCCTTCTATCCTTCGGCACTCACATTCCAACATCTGTAAAACCAAGAACTTTGCATAAAATAGGACTTTGAGGACTGAATTACCTAAATAATATAATATAGAGGAATTGCATATGCTCATTTTTTCTTTCTCTTTTCTTTTTTAATTCCTTCTTTCCCTTTTTTTTCTCTTTCTTCTTCCTTCACCCTCCAAATTATACTATTTTAACATTTGGTATTTTTCTAAAAACATATGTGTTTGTTTTATGTATTCCACTATCTTCCCACATAATTGCCTACCTCAAATTACCTCCTATCTATTCTCCTGCTACTAACTCTCTTCACTAAATTTCTCCTTCACATTTCCTAAGATATATTAACTATATGTCCTCACATTTTCTCCCCTCAACATATTGTCCTATCCTAACACCCAGTTCATTATCTACCACCAGAAACTGTAAACCTTTTTATGAAACTACTGATTATATTTTAAATAATAATTGAATCCAATATTTCTGGACATTGAGACTAAATAGTAAATGTCTTAATAACAACGATTTGTTCATAGGTGATGTATTGTTGATATTGGGATCTGTTCACATTGTCCTTCCCCACAAAGGAGAGATCTAGGAACCCTACAAGAGCACTACAAATCTATAGGGTAAAAACAACAGCATACCAGATCCACAGAGCTGGAAAGGAAGACACATGAGCAACATGAAAAGAGAAGAGAAGAAAGTATCACAAACAAATCAAGACAACACATCATTAGAAGAATTGGCAGCTACAGCAGAAAAGAGTTACAGAGAAAGATTTCAGGATATACATGGTTAAAATGTTATGGGATCTCAAAAAAACATAAAAGGACAAATACAGGCAGGGAAAGATCACTTTGACAATGAGCTACATAAACAAATCCAAAAAGCAAAAGATTACCTCAACAGAGAGATAGAGGTTATAAAAAACAAACAAACAAACAAATAGAAATCCTTGAAATTAAAGAAATAATAAACCAAATTAAAAACTCAAATGAAAGCATCGCCAATAGAGTAGACCACTTAGAAGACTGGATATCAGACAATGAAGATCAAATAAATCATCTTGCAAAGAATATAGACCACACAGCGAAAATGATAAGAAACCATGAGCAGAACATTCAAGAAATATGGGATAACATAAAAAGATCAAATTTAAGAGTTATTGGGATAGAGGAAGGCATAGAGATTCAAACCAAAGGAATGAACAATCTATTCAATAAAATAATATCAGAAAACTTCCAAACATGAAGAATAAATTGGAAATACAAATTCAAGAAGCCTACAGGATGCCAAATGTAAAAAATCATAACAGACCCACACCAAGGCACATTATAATGAAAATGCCCAACATACAGAATAAGGAGAGAATTTTAAAAGCCACAAGAGAAAGGAATCAGATTACATATAAGGGAAAACCAATTAGGATAACAGTAGATTTTTCAACACAGACCCTGAAAACTAGAAGATCCTGGAACAACATATATCAAGCTCTGAAATATACTGGGGGCCAACCAAGAATCTTGTATCCTTAGATTTGAAGATGAAATAAAAACCTTCCATGATAAACAAAAGTTAAAAGAATTTATAGCTAGAAAACTGACACTAAAAAACATCCTTGGCAAATATTTCATGAAAAGGAAATGAAAAATAGCATTAAAAATCAACAGAGGGATTAGGAAAAACTAATCAAAGAGAAAAACCAATTCAAGTAAAATAACTAAAATAAACAAATATGGCTGGAAATCAAACCATATCTCAATAGTAACCCTGAATGTTAATGGCTTAAATTCACCAATCAAAAGATATAGTCTAGCAGATTGGATTTAAAAAAAGACCCAAAAATATGCTGCCTCCAGGAGACTCATCTGATAGAAAAAGACATACATAGACTGAAGGTGAAATATTGGGAAAAATCATACCACTCATATGGACTGAGGAAGCAAGCAGGGGTTTCCATACTCATTTAAATAAAGTAGATTTCAAGCCAAGGTTAATCAAAAGGAATAAAGATGGACATTACATACTGCTCAAGGGAACCATACACCAACAAGACATAACAATTGTAAATATATATGCCCCAAACAATGGTGCAGCTATGTTCATCAAACAAACTCTTCTCAAGTTCAAGAGTCAAATTGACCACAACACAATAATCTTGGGTGACTTTAACACACTTCTCTCACCACTGGATAGATCTTCCAAACAAAAGTTGAATAAAGAAACTATAGAACTCAATAACACAATAACTTAGACTTAACTGATATATATAGAATATTTCAACCTGCATCAAGTGGATACACTTTCTTCTCAGCAGCACATGGATCCTTCTCTAAAATAGACCATATACTATGACACAAAGCAACTCTTAGCAAATACAAAAAAAAATAGAGATACTACCATGCATTTTATCAGATCATGATGGAATGAAATTGGAAATCAATGACAAAATAAAAAATAAAAAATTTCTTTATCACCTGGAGACCAAAGAATATGCTATTGAATGAACAATGTGTCACAGAAGACATCAAGGAGGAGATTAAAAAATTCTTAGAGATAAATGAGAACTTAGACACAACATATCAAAATATCTGGGACACTATGAAAGCAGTACTAAGAGGAAAATTTATTACATGGAGTTCATTCCTTAAAAGAAGACAAAGTCAACAAATAAATGACCTCACACTACATCTCAAAGCCCTAGAAAAAGAAGAGAAAATCAACAGCAAAAAGCAGTAAAAGGTAAGAAATAATTAAAATTAGAGGTGAAATCAATGAAATTGAAACAAAAGAAACAATTGAAAAAATTGACAGAACAAAAAGTTGGTTCTTTGAAAAAATAAATAAAATTGACAGACCCTTAGCCATGCTAATGAAGAGAAAGAGAAAACTCAAAACACTAACATATGGGATGAAAAAGGAAATATCACAATAGACACTACAGAAATACAGAAGATAATTATAAATTATCTTGAAAACTTATACTCCGATAAAATAGAAAATATTGAATGCATTGACAAATTTCTAGAATATTATAATTTGCCCAAATTGAATCAGGATGATATACACAATTTAAACAGATCAATTATAAGTGACGAAATAGCGGACGCCATCAAACGTCTACCAACCAAGAAAAGCTCAGGACCGGACGAATACACAGCCAAGTTCTACAAGACCTTTAAAGAAGAACTTATACCAATACTCTTCAATTTATTTCAAGAAATAGAAAAAAATGCAGCACTTCCAAACTCATTCTACGAGGCCAACATCATTCTGATTCCAAAACAAGGCAAAGACACATCAAAGAAAGAAAACATAAATGCAAAAAATTCTCAATAAAATTCTGGCAAACCGAATACAAAAACATATCAAAAAGATTGTGCACTATGATCAAGTGGGATTCATCCCAGGGATGCAAGTTGAGTTCAACATAAGGAAATCAATAAATATAATTCATCACATCAATAGACTTAAAGATAAGAATCATATGATCGTCTCAATAGACGCAAAAAAAGCATTTGACAAAATACAGCATCCCTTTATATTCAAAACATTAGAAAAACTAGGGATAACAGGAACATATCTCAACATCATAAAGACTATGTACGCTAAGCCTCAGGCCAACATCATTCTAAATGGAGAAAAATTGAAGGCATTGCCTCTAAAAACTGGAACAAGACAGGGATGCCCTCTTTCACCACTTCTATTCAACATAGTTCTTGAGACACTGGCCAGAGCAATTAGACAGATGAAAGAAATCAAAGGGATATACATAGGAAAAGAAGAACTTAAATTAGCTCAAAGGCATTTTTGTATATCAGTGACAAAGCCTTTGAGAAGGAAATGAGGAAAACTACCCCATTCACAATAACCTCAAAAAAAAAAAAAAGTGATACTTGGGAGTCAACTTAACGAAAGAGGTGAAAGATCTATACAATGAAAACTACAGAACCCTAACGAGAAATCAAAAAGACCTTAGAAGATGGAAAGATACAACTTGCTCTTAGATAGACAGAATTAATATTATCAAAATGAACATACTACCAAAAGCACTATACAGATTTAAATCCGATTAAAATCCCAATGGCATTCAACATAGAAATAGAAAAAGCAATCATGAAATTCATCTGGAAAAATAAGAGTCCCAGAATAGCTAAAGTAATCCTTAGCAGGAAGAGTGAAGCAGGAAGCATCAGTATACCAGACCTTAAAATATACGACAGAGCAATAGTAACAAAAACAGTATGGTATTGGCACCAAAACAGACTGGTAGACCAATGATGCAGAATAGAGGACACAGAGTTAACCCACAAAATTACAATTACCTTCTATTAGACAAAGGTGCCAAGAACATGCATTGGAGAAAAGATAGCCTCTTCAACAAATGGTGCTAGGAAAACTGGAAATCCATATGCAACAAAATGAAATTAAACCCATATCTCTCACCATGCATAAAACTTAACTCAAAATGGATCAAGGATATAGAAATTAAATCAGAGACTCTACATCTAATAGAAGAAAAAGTAAGCCCTAATCTTTATCATGTGGGATTAGGCCTCAACTGCCTTAATTAGACTCCTATAGCACAAGAATTAAAGACAAGAATCAATAAATGGGATAGAATCAAACTTAATTTTTTTTTCTCAGCAAAAGAAACAATCTGTGAGGTGAATAGACAGTCTACATCTTGGTAGCAAATCTTTACCCCTCACACATCAGATAGAGCACTAATCTCTAGGGTATATAAAGAACTCAAAAAGCTAAACGCTGAAAAAACAAATAACCCAATCAACAAATGGACCAAGGACCTGAACAGACACTTCTCAGAAGAGGATATATAATCAATCAACAAATATATGAAAAAATGCTAATCATCTCTAGCAATTAGAGAAATGCAAATCAAAAATACTCTAAAATATCATTTTACTCCAGTCAGAATGGCAGCTATTATGCATACAAACAACAATAAGTGTTGGAGAGGATGTGGGGAAAAAGGTGCAATCATACATTGTTGGTGGGACTGCAAATTGGTGAAGCCAACATGGAAAGCAGTAGGGAGATTCATTGGAAATCTGGGAATGGAACCACCATTTGACCCAGCTGTCCCTATCCTCAGACTATACCCAAAGGATTTAAAAACAGCATACTATAGGGACATAGCCACATCAATGTTTATAGCAGCACAATTCACAATAGCTAAACTGTGGAACCAACCTAAATGCCCTTCAGAGGATGAATGGATTAAAAAAAAATGTGGCATATATACACAATCGAATTTTCTCAGCTTTGGCTATTCTGGGTCTCTTATTTTTCCAAATGAATTTAATGATTGTTTTTTCTATGTCTATAAGGAAGGAAGTTGAGATTTTAATTGGAATCACATTGAATCTGTATAGAGCTTTGAGTAGTATGGTCATTTTGACGACATTAATTCTGTCTATACAGGAGCATGGGAGATCTTTCATCTTCTAAGATCTTCTTCAATGTCTTTCTTTAGTGTTCTGTAGTTTTCATTGTAGAGATCTGATCTTTCACCTCTTTTGTTAAATTGATTCCCAAGTATTTTATTTTATTTTTTGAGGCTATTGTGAATGGGGAAGTTTTCCTAATTTCTCTTTCAGAGGATTCATCACTGATGCATAGAAATACATTTCATTAATTGGTATTGATTTTATGTCCTGCTACTTTGCTGAATTCATCTATTAATTCAGGAAGTTTTCTAGTGGAATTTTTTGGGTCCTCTTAAGTATAGAATCATGTCATTGACAAATAATGATAGTTTGAGTTCTTCTTTTCCTATGCATATCTCTTTAATTTCTTTCTTCTGTCTAATTTCTCTGGCTGGGTTTCAAGGACTATGTTGAATAGAATTGGTGAAAGAGGTCATCCCAGTCTTGCTTCAGTTTTTAGAGGGAATGCTTCCAATTTTTCTCAATTTAGAAAGATGTTGGCTTTGGGTTTAGCATAGATGGCTTTTTACAATGTTGAGATATTTTCCTACTATCCTTAATTTTTCTAGTGTTTTGAACATGAGACAGTGCTGTATTTTGTCAGATGCTTTCTCTGAATCAATTGATATAATCATATCTTTAAGTCAATTGATGTGACAAATAATGTTTATTGATTTCTGCATGTTGAACCAAATTTGCATCTCTGGAATGAACCCCTCTTGATCATGGTTTACTACTTTTTAAGTATATGTGATTTGCCAGAATTTTATTGAGAATTTTTGCATCTATGTTCATCAGGGATATTGGTCTAAAATTTTCCTTTCTTGATGTGTCTTTGCCTGGTTTTGGTATCAGGATGATGCTAGCTTCATAGAATGAGTTTGGAAGGATCTCCTCCTTTTATATTTCATGGAATAATTTGAGGAGTATTGGTATTAATTCTTCTTTGGGGGTCTTGTAGAACTTATTGTAGAACTTGTCTGAGAATCCATCTGGTCCTGGTCTTTTTGTGGTTGGTAGGCTTTTGATGGCATCTGCTACTTCCTTGCTTGAAATTGATCTTTAAACTGTGTATGTCCTCCTGATTCAGTTTAGGTAGATGATATGTCTCTAGAAATTCATTGATGACTTCAAGATTTTCTACTTTACTGGAGATATATTTTCAAAATAATTTCAATTATCTTCCATATTTCAATAGTGTCTGTTGTGATATTTTCTTTTTCATGACAAATTTTAGTAATTTGAGTTTTCATTCTTCTTTTCATTAGAGTGGCTAAGAGTTTGCCAATTTTGTTCATTTTTTAAAAGAACAGGATTTTGTTTTGTCAATTTTTTGAATTGTTTCTTTTGTTTCAATTTCTTTGATGTCAGCTCTGATTTTAATTATTTTCTTTTACTATTTTTGGTGTTGGTTTGTTCTTTTATTTTAGGGCTTCAAGATGCAACGTCAAGTTGTTTATTTGTTGATTTTTTCTTCTTTTAATGAATGAGCTTAATGCAATACACTTTCCTCTTAGCACTGCCTTCATAGTATCCTAGAGAGTTTGATATGTTGTATCTGAGTTCTCATTTACCCGGAAGAATTTTTTTTTTTTTATCTCCTAACTGATGTCTTCTGTTATTCATGAATCATGTAGCATATTATCTAGTCTGTAGGTGTTGGAGTAACTTCTATTTTTTATTTCATCATTGATATCTAATTTCATTGTTACAGTCAGATAGAATGCCGGGTAGTATCCCTGTTTTTTTGCATTTGCTAACACTTGCTTTTTGGCATAACATATGATCTGTTTTGGAGAAGGATCCCTGTGCTGCATTTGCTCATTGATGAAATATTCCATATATGTCTGTTAAGTCTAAATTGTTGATTGTTTTATTGAGTTATAATGTTTCTTTGTTTAGTTTTCATTTGGAAGATCTATCCAGTGGTGAGAAGTGTGTTAAAGGCACCCAGTATTATTGTGTTGTGGTCTGTTTGTTTCTTGAAGTTGAGAAGTGTTTGTTTGACATACATAGATGCCCCATTGTTTGGGGCATAGATATTTAAGATTGTTATATCTTCTTTATCCTTTCTCACTGACTTTGGTTTGAAGTCCACTTTATCTGATACTCTCCTTCTTTATGTGGTCCATATGAGTGATATGTTTTTTGTTTTTTTTCCTCATCCTTTCACCTTCAGTCTGTGGATGTCTTTTCTTGTGAGATGAGTCTAGAAGGCAGCATATTGTTGGGTCTTTTTAAAAAAACCCAATCTCCCAGTCTATGTTTTAATTGATGAGTTTAGGCCATTCACGTTCAGGGTTATTATTGAAATATATTTTGTATTTTTAGTCATTTGCATTTATTTTTGGTTTTTAACTTGACTTTGTTTCTCCTTTGGCCTTTCCTTTAGTGTAGTTCCTCTCTTTGCAAATTTTCATTGTTGTTTTCCATTTCCTCTTCATGGAATATTTCGCCAACAATGTTCTGTAGTGAAGGCTTTCTTTCTGTAAATTCTTTTAACTTTTATTTCTTGTGGAAGGTTTTTATTTCATCATCAACTCTGAAGCTTAATTTTGCTGGATATAAGATTCTTTGTTAGCATTCATTTTCTTTTAGTGCTTGTTATATGTTATTCTAGGATCTCCTGGCCTTGAGGGTCTGGGTTAAAAGTTCTGCTGAGATACAAATTGGTCTCCCTTATATGTAATCTGATTCTTCTCTCTTGTGTCCTTTAAGATTCTATCCTTATTCTGTATGCTAGTCATTTTCAGTATAATGTGTCTTGGTGTAGATGTGTTGTAATTTTGTACATTTGGTGTCCTGTAAGCCTTTTGTATTAGATTTTCCAATTCATTTATCATATTTGGGAAATTTTCTGATTTTATTTCATTGATGAGATTGTACATTCCTTTGGTTTGAAACTCTGTGCCTTCCTCTATCCCAAAAAATTTTAGATTTGGTCTTTTTATGTTATCCCACAATTCTTGGATTCTCTGTTCATGGTTTCTTACCATCTTCACTGTGTGGTCAAATTTATTTTCCATATTGTATATTTTGACTTCATTGTCTGAGGTTCTGTCTTCCAAGCGATCTAGTCTGTTGGTGATGCTTTCTATTATTTTTTTTAATTTGGTTTATTATTTCCTTCATTTCAAGGATTTCTGTTTTTTTTTCTTCAAAATCACTACTCTTTCTTGAAGTAATCTTTTGCTACCTGTATTTGCTTTCTTATTTCTTTGTTGGTGTGATCAATAGCTGCCTGTGTTTCCTCTCTTATCTCTTTATTGGAGTGATCAATTTTTGCCTGTATTTGCTCATTTAGGTCATTCTTTAATTCTCAGATCATTTTAACTATGTACATTCTGAACTCCTTCTCTGTCATTTCCTCTACTGTGCTGTCAATGGATTATATTATTATAGTATATTGGTTTGTTTGGGGCATATTCTCCCTTGTTTTTTTATGTTGTCTATGTGTCTTCCTCTCTTATAGTGCAAATCTGAGGTATTGCAGTTTCTACCCTATAATCTCGTAGTGTCCCTGCAGGTTATGATCTCCACCTTTAATGGGGAGATCAATGTTTACAGCACCCAATGCTACTAATATGCAGCCATAAATCAATTAGCTTCTTTTGGCCATGACCCATGCAGATGAGGCAAACTGGGTTAAATGGGCTGGCTGCAATATTAAGCTAAGAAGAAGACGGTGAAAATCCCACAACACAGAAATAATTTTTAAATTGAGGGCAGGACGGCTCTGCAGTGTCCTGCTTCCACACCTAAATGACATAGGGCCTAAGCCCATGTTTGTTTTATTTTATAACAGGGACATCAGAGGCAGAGATAAGTTTTCAAGTCTTGTTTGAAAACTTGCTTGGAGTCTTGCTTGTGTTCAGCAGATTAATATCTTAGCAGGTCGCACCCAACTCAGGTGTTGTGTGGGGTCTGTGCAGAGGTTGAGGGGTAGGTTCACCTGCATTATGCAATCAATCCCTGATAGGGAGTTCACAGTGCCAGACCTATCCCCTCATTTGGCTCCTATGCACAAGAGTCCACACACACAGCCCATGGACAGCTGGTGACAAGCTTCTATTTAGAACCTTATGGTTTTGTCAATATAAATAGAAATGAAGTTTATGGTTATCTTCTAACAGGTAGCCAGTAGGTTTGCATAGGGGCTTATAGTTTCTAGTGGAGGACAAAGAGGGAAGGGGGTGGGAAGGTTGTGATTTTTATGAGGTAGGATGTGAAAATATAGAGGTATTGGATTATAGGATGAGTGAAAGTGAAATCAAAAAGAAGTTGGCTGTTAGCAGGAGAAAAAATAAAAGAGAGAGAGAGAAAGAGAGTGAGAGAGAGAGAGAGAGAGAGAGAGAGAGAGAGAGAGAGAGAGAGGCGACCCCATGCAAAGCTTCTTGTTGCCTCTGCAACAGGATGGTGACTGTTAGCCCTCCTAGTAGGGATACCTCTGATGTAACTGGGCTCACAGGGACCTTGGTGATGGTCTTCCAGATCCTACTTGTTGTCCCTAGATGGAAGTGACCAGGTCACTAGTTGGTGGTGGCAGTAGTGTCAAGCCTGTAGGTACCTTGCTATTGGGCTTCCAGGCCTCAGTGGGTGACCCAAGATAGAATCTGCCCCAACTAAGGATGGGTGAGGTGGCAGCAGAGGTAACCTAAGATGATGGTGGAGGTGTCCCAAGATGGAGGCAACCGCTTTCAGAGATGAGGCTGAAAGTATGGGCTGTGCGATGGTGCTGGGCACCTCACTGTGGCACTGTGGTGGGAGATGCTGCAACAGGTAGCTGCCTCCTGGTCCAGTCCCTTGTCCAATGGTGGAGCTTACCACTTGGGAATGGGTATGACAGTGGCTGTAGTGTCCCAAGATGGAGGTGGTTTGGGGTATTCCTCTCCTCAGGGCACAGTGGGTCTGGGCTTTGGGCGTGTAAGGACAATTTATGAGCAGAAACTTTAGCTTACTGATCAGCTCCTTCACTTCACACTCTATTGAAAAAACCTTGAGTTGTGGTAGGAGACAGCATAACTCAAATTGATTTAGCCAGAAAAAAAGCCAAAAAAAAAGTATAAAGTAGAAGTTAACATTTAAGTAGAGAATTGTTTGCACTATCTTTTAAATACTTACTTTTAAATGCTTTGTGTCTCACTGTTTCATACTCTCGGAGGGAGGGATCATGCTTAACTTCTCTTGTAAATTACCAAACAAACATTCATAGAAGCACACCCACAAAATACAATGAAAGATAAGGGAAACTACCCATGAAAAGACCTTGATTTTTCTCCTACTTCTACTGAACTGTCTTTGATTGACTTCAGATAAGCTGCTTAAACTTTCTCTCTACTTCCTTATTTATAAAAACAAACAAATTGATACATGATTTATAATAATTATTTTGACATAGTTAATATCATTTCAATTGAGTATGAATCATGAGTCAGATGCGAATGTTTCTCTAGAGATAAAGAAATGTAGGAAAATGTTTGATTCTCAGCACTGCATATAAATAAATAAATCAATAACGAAAAAGATATATATGTCTTAAAAATAAATAAATGTAAGAAAGTACAGACAAGGAAATTCAGTCTTTATCACTTCAACTCTACAAACAGAAAACATTTATTTTTATATTGCTCATGAAGCAAAACTACAAAGGGCTAATAAGGTGAGGGATTTTTTTCACCAGTGCTAATGATGCAGCAAAGAAAAGTAAAAGACCACAGCCTGCCTAGGATACGGTGGAACAGAATGTAGAGGTTACAGAGGTAAGCACAGGACAAAAATTCCTTTTGGAAGATGGCTTCAGGTTTTGGGATATGGGTCCCAATTTATCTTCATGTCATAGCTGGCAGGTCTGTCAGGGGTAAGAGATCTTGTGGTGGATTAGAGAGAAAATCATGATGAGAAAACACACTAGAACATTTCACACTAGAACATTTCACACTAGAATGTTTTATGTATTTAAAAATACTCTATTTTCTTCTTCTCATCTTTAATTTCTTGGCTAAAAATTTTAGAACAGTCATTGAGTGTTCTGTGTTTCTGACAAGCTTCCAGGTAATGCTGATGCTGCCTATCTTTGAATAGCAAGGCTTCAAGGAAGTCTTATTATTTGAAAAGACAGTTTTACAATAAGTCTTAGGATATATCATTACACCATACTAAAAAAAAAAAGTAAAGAGTTAAGAGGAAATTCCTACATAAATGCAAATCTCTTTATAAATGGGCATATGTTATTTAATCCACTTTAGCGGGAATTAGTTTGTTTATTTTTTTATTCTTACAGAAGTATTCAGGAGGCAGTGTGATGTAGAAAAGCCCTGGCCATTCTCTGTGCTCCCTCTTACTGACTGGGTTTGAATCTGCTCTGTTCCTTTGGAGGTAGACTGCATCTGTGAAATGGGATAACTATTTTGCCCTCATAGAGAGTTTATTTTAGTAATGAATACAGAAATGCTTCTCACAGGGTAGGTGCTCAGTAATTATTCTCTCTTTCTCATCATATCTTTTGAAGAATTTATTTCTATATTTATAAATAACTAACATTTTTACATTCAAACCAACTTTATGTCTGCTTATCATTTCTTCTTGTATTCTGAACAATACAGTGTAGTAATTTAGTTTTATTACTGTAATGCAAGCTAATAAACTTTCATTTGTTTAAAAAGTATTTTATGTGAGGCTGGGGAGGTGGCTCAAGCCGTAATGCGCTTGCCTGGCATGCGCGGGGCGCTGGGTTTGATCCTCAGCACCACATAAAAATAAAATAAAGATCTTGCATCTGCCGAAAACTAAAAAATAAATATTAAAAAATTCTCTCTCTCTCTCTCTCTCTCTCTCTCTCTTGAAAAAAAAAAGTATTTTGGGGGCTGGGGATGTGGCTCAAGTGGTAGCGCGCTCGCCTGGCATGTGTGCGGCCGGGTTGGATCCTCAGCATCACATACAAACAAAGATGTTGTGTCCGCCGAAAACTAAAAAATAAATATTAAAATTCTCTCTCTCTCTCTCTCTCTCTTTAAAAAAAGTATTTTATGAATACTTTGTTCTAGGCTACAGTGATCTTCATTTCAGTGATTTTGAACAATCAAGGATAGTGAGAATAATACTGGTATTAAATTGGACTTTGAGAGTTAGAGCTATCTGCTACTAATAATATTTGTCAAATTATCTCACATCAATTTCCTCAATGAAATGAGGACAATGTTTTTTCTCTCAATGGGATGGTGTAAAAGTAAGTGTAAATAAATATAAAAGTACCCCATGCTAGAGAATAATGAATCACTACCATTAACCACTAAGTATCCTTTGCTTAGTTTGCTTACTTCCTCCTGGTTGTCTTCATCATAAATATTCTTGAACAGTTTGGTACAAGTTTATACACATGCATTTTATTTCCTAGGGGACATATTTATATTTTCCCCCATTTAATAGAGAACAATTCATATAATTTTAACCAATGAAGAAAACTGAACTATTGAGATTAATGATCATCGGTCTTGCATCCATGTGGTGATTACACAGTGATTTAATAACAAAAGTTTTTTTTTTAATCTTAGCATAGTGTTTCATGATACATGGGGAAATGAATTCAAGGAGAAGTGATAAAAATAAAAGCAAAACAATAAAGTAAACCAAAACTCATTAACTGAAAGAAATCACCTTTATTTTAAAATTGTATAAATCTTAAGTTTCTGAGTTTTGATGTTAAAATACTGTTTTAAAAAGTAAATAGAAGGTGCCAGTGATTTTCAAGTGCTTTTACTTTAAAACATTTCCATTAATTTAAAAAAAAATAATCTATAACTTCCCAACATCTAAGTACCATTATCGAGAATAGAAGAATACCACCTTAAACAAGTGTCAGTACTTGGGTTATCTAGAGAATGTGCATACAGGAAGATGATTACTATTCAGTAGAAGATGATATTTAGAGATTTCTCTACTCATCTTTTAGTTTTTCTTTTTATTTTCTTTTTCCCTTCCCTCATCTCCCTCCTTCCCTTTCCCTCTCCTTTCTCTGATATTCATGAGATAAAGATACAATAGAAAGAGTTTACAAATAAAATTAGAAAGATTTTGAAGTGACAAGTCTGTGTCCTAGTTTGCAATCTACCCTAATTGTAGACCAAAGGGAAATATAAAACAAAGTGGGGTTTGGGACCAAGAAAACAAACAAAAGCAAATGCCAAAAAGCTAAGGAGGAAAGCTAACATTTACCAGGTTCTGTTCCTCATTCATTTTAACTACTTCCTCTTTATCTCCCATCTCTTTGGGTCTTTATCTTTTGGGTATTTCTTCACTTCTATTAAACCAAGGGGTGAAGTATTTAAGTGAGAGATTCTTCTTAATAAAATGCAACTTTCTTTTCAATCATCTGCTGTGTAAGAGTCTTTTCTCACCCTTATCCTCCAGGAAGCCTTGTTGCATTTGCACCTTGGTGATTCATTCGTGTTAAAAAATCCTGGAGCTAGTTATCCTGTTGTTTTAATCTCCCAGCACTCAGCAATGTGCCTTCAGATACAGCTTGCACCAGTAGTGACCAGATATACAGGACAGAAGTGTCAGCTGTTCTATCCAGAAAGGTGCCATGTCTCCCATCTCCTTTACAGGACTCATGCTAACTTATTATCCTCCCCCTGGAGTATCTGATCTAACCCATCTCCCTATGCTTAGACTCTTCTTCAGAGACACCTTTCACAATGCAACCAAATCGCTTCATCAAATAACCGGTCTGACAAAACCATCCCCATATTTCCAGACTCTTCAAGAGCTCCCTACTTATTCTGTCCACTTGATAAAATATTTATTTTTTTTTGCCACTGAATTCTAGACCTCTGTTAACCAACCCATCTTTACACAATTCTCTTCTTACCAGGTGTGCCCTTCTCATCTGGCCCTGCTAAATTGCTTCCAAGGACTTAGTTTATCCTTTATTTCTGTGTAAGCTTGCCCCACACAACTCTTCTTTCAATATCGAGCCCTCAAAGATTCAGCACTAAAGTCATCTTCTGTTTGACTTGAGATAATCAATACCGAGTTATTTATGTAAATTAAATGCTTATTAAATTTTAGGTTTTTAGTTACTCAGTAGAGAAGAGATAGGTGACTCATAGCAGTCAAATTCTGTAGTTATATGCATATGGACACTGGTATTTATATCAGGTGGATCTATGAAGGATATTATTTAGTATTCATCTTTATACAATAAAAATGTTTTAGGTAAAAGATGTGATTAGTGAGACAGATTGAATAGCACCTTTTAAAATGACAGGTTCATGGAGATCTTTATCAATACTTTCTTTCTATGTCCAGTGTTATGGTCCGAATTGGACCATCCTCCAAAGACTCAGAAACATAAAGCATTGGTCCCTAATGCACTGATGTCCAGATGTGGGCTTGTAAGAAATGATTGAATCACGAGGGCTTTAACCTTACCAGTGGATTTGGTAAGGATTAATTTGATGGATTAATTATTTGAATGGATTATTGGGCGGTGGGACTTAGTTGGGGGAAGTAGGTCACTGGAGGCATGTCCTGGAAGGGTTTATCTTGTCTTTGCCTCCTTATTCTCTCTCTCTCTCTCTGTCTCTCTCTCTTTCTCTCTCTCTCCTTCCTTGTTGCCATGAGCTGAGAAGCTTTCCTCTTCCAGGCTCCTCTGCCATAAAGTTCTGCCTGTTCTTGGGCCCAAAGCAATGGAACCAGCTAATAATGGACTAAAACCATGAACCAAAATAAACTTTTCCCCCTTTAAAAATTCTCTTTTCTCAGTTATTTGTCACAGAGACAGAAAGTTGACTAATACATCTAGTTAATATTTACCTGTTCATACTAGTAGCTACAAAGGCTGTGTGCCCTCTTGCCCTTCTTATGCCTCTGACAATTGTGATGCTGACAACATGGGAAATAGTCCTTAGAGACAAACCTTCCTGCAGCAGAGCTTGCAGGTAAGAGAGAAGTGACATGATAGAAATGAACTGTGCTAACAGGAGAATAACTTGGGCCTCCAGATGGACCAGAATCCTACCCTTCAGAGTGGTCAAATGGCCATCACTCATGGATGTTGAGTGTTTATTCTTTTAATGCTCAATTGGAATTTCCAACATGGCCATGACCTTCTTGTGTGGGTAAAGAAGCACATCCATTGGCAGAATGATACACCTGCTTAGGTCTGGAATGGAATGATAACATTTGCCCAAGACTCTTAGAAGTGTGATTTGTCTTTTGACTTTTATTTCTATGATTCATATCACCTATTCCAATGATTCAAATTTGCTAATGTTGGTATTTATTGAATACTTATTACATTTCAGATACTTATCTAGGTATTCAAGTGCATTGATTCATTTAATCTTCATAATAATAATAATGATTAACTTTATTTTACAGAAAAGAAAATGAGGCACAAAGAGGCTAAGCACTCTATTTCATTATATCTAAGATGCAGATTGTTTTTTTACACGTTAACATCTCCAAAATGAGATGTGTATCAGTCAGAGCCACAGCAGGAAGCAAGTTACACACCCTAACTGGGTAATTTGAGGAGTTTAATAAAGAGGTGTTTTATTTTACAAAGATATGGTAAATGTTTAGGAAAAATAATAAGAGATACTGAAGGTCGGTGAAGCTTGCCACCTCTGCAAGACATTCCACTCCTTAGCATCAAGTTTCAAGATAAAGGAATGTAGAGAAAGTAGGATTTTTGTATGTTTTTTTTTTTTAAAGAGAGGTCTGGCTATAAGACAGTGGTTAAAGTAGTGAGATATAGAAACCCATGGCATCCCCACAGAAATAACATTCTGACCTTATTCTCTGCCTAACCTCTGACTTACACTTAATTCCCTTTTACTGCCAGTGTTTTCACAGGGCACAGAGAAGACTGCACAGCGAAGAAACAGTAGTGGCAACATATGAAGTCAGATGATCTAATTATAGAGGCATTCCCTTAACTGATATTCACCAACAATCCTCACTAACCATTCATAAACTCTTGCTTTGTAAAAATTAAACTTGAATCAATTTTCTGTCTTATCAATGGTCTTCAGAAGTGTCCCTTCTTTCAAGGGAAAATAAAACTGAAGCCTGCAAAACCAGCGGAATAGATATTCTGGGCCCCAGGAGGAAATTGCATCACTGAGCATGAACCTCAGATTAACAGGATGGTGACTATGAGGAGAACATACCACTGGGTGGGTGGCAATGTGTCTCATGCAACCTGCTCTGTTTTACATTTAGGAACAAGAGTCTGACAGGAGGTAAGTACGCTTATGGTTACTGCTCTGATTTTGAAAACTTCATTCACTCAATTACTCTTCAGGAAATTTTAATTGAATTATGTTGGATTTTCATATTCTGTCCTTCAATTTATTACCTCTTTTATAGTTTCCTCCTTGCTATATTTTATTGTTGCAGTAAGATTGTTCTCAGATCAATCTTTCACTTTACTATTTCTTTTTAACTATCTACACTTTTTAAAATCCATCATTGAGATTTAATGTCAGTGACTTTATGTTTTAGTTCTTTCAGTTTGCTTTCTTTTCTTTTTTAAAATTATCTTAATCATGTTATTTGATGATGGTCTTCATACTGCCCCATTATTTCTAGTTTTTGTGTTGCCAATTCTCCTCTTGATTGCTGTAATAGAATTATGGAATTATAGAGCGGACAGTGACTGTTGTATGGTAAATAGGTTGGGAAGAACCTAAAGAGTACTTTGCAAAGGAGATGAATTTTATACTAGGCCTAAAGGGTAGGTAGATATTTCAAGAGTTAATCAGGGGGCTGGGGCTCAAGTGGTAGCGCGTTCACCTGGCATGCGCAGGGCGCTGGGTTCGATCCTTAGCACCACATAAAAATAAAAAAGAAAAAAATAAAGATGTTGTGTCCACCGAAAACTAAAAAAATAAATATTAAAAAATTCTCTCTCTCTCTTTCTCTCTCTCTCAAAAAAAAAAAAAGTTAATCAGGATGACACAGTCAAAAGAGGACATTGTAAGTAAAGATTTTTGTATATACAAACAGAGAATCGTGAAATCTCATGTTGGCTAGAGAAGGAACATAATGCAGTGGGTGGGTGGTGAGTAGAGCAGAGGTAACAAGGAGCTTTAGAAGCAGACAGATACCATAGATGAGCCCCAGGGTCCAAATGGGACTGTGGTGAAATGCAGAGCCATATACTAGGTAGAAAGGGTGACAGAAGGTACAAGAGTAATTTAATTTTTCAGCTCCAGCTGATGATTTACATTTGACTATGAGAACCTGGCATTACCAGACCTTTGTTTCTCAAGACAACCTGACATCTATATTTTATATAAATCTTTTCTAACTTAAAAAATTATATTAGCTCAAAACAAATATAAAGATCTATATAGTTCAGATTAGCCCAATCTTTTAAATCTCTGGCCTGGATATAAAACATGACAAATAAAGGTACAATTGTAAAAAGCCATGTATGCTGTTCTCAGAAGTTTAGATTTTACTCAGTAGGCAACTGAAAGAAATGGAGGATCTCAAGTAAAGAAATGGCATAACCACAAGATATTTTGCTTGTTTTATTATTATTATTTTTTAGTGGACTAGAATTAAAACAAGATAATGTCAAGGAGATCCGGGTAGAGCCTATTTTAATAGTCTGAGATGAGTATGATAAGTGTTGGGCTTGGATATAAACAATCAGAAAACAAAATATTCAGAATACTTAGACGATATTTTAGTTATAGGCTCAATAAAAATTTTATATCGATTAAACATGGAAGTTCAGTAAGGGTTGCTGATGACAGGGATATTTTCCTCAATGTGGGTGACATTGCCATTGATCACCAAAAGAACACAGTTTGGATAAATAGATTTTGAGATGAGTTGGAAATGCAGGTTTGAAGCATAGGAAATAATGAATGAGATTCCGATTTGTAAGTTATTTTCTCCTAAGTTATGGATAAGCCATACGAGTAAATGAACATTTCCTGGGAAGAAGATTGCATTGGATAGAGAAAGACACAGGATGGAATCTGAAGAATGTCACATTTTTAAGGTGTGGGACAGAGAAGAGAGACTAAAACAAGAGAGGAAGTACAGTTCTACTTCGTGGAGAAATAAAAATCAATGGAAACCAATTATGGAGTTTGAAGGAAAAAAGTTGCAAGTATTTCAAGTTCCTTAAAGAGATTAGGTGGAATAGTAATTTAAAATACCCTTCAGATTGACCAGCACAAAGACAATTTCAATAGAGTGTTGTGAAGAGTAGCAGCACTATGTCGGAATGACAGGGACTAACTCCTCTGTTTTTCTTCTTTGAATTACTGTGAAACATATCTGGAAACATTTTGAAACATGTCAGGTTTCTTTGTGTAATATCATAGTATTAACAAGATGCCAAAAAAAGTATGCTAACAGATTCCCCATTTATATATCTATGTATACCTCCAACCATCCACCCTGCAAAGATTTTCCTTCTTTTTTACATTTTTAAATTTTTTATTTTTTAAAAAAAAATTATTTATTTTTTATTTATATATGACAGTGGAATGCATCACAAATCTTATTATACATATAGAGCACAATTTTTCATATCTCTGGTTGTATACACAGTATATTCATAGCAATTTGTGTCTTCATACCTGTAATTTGGATAATAATGATCATCACATTCCACCATCATTAATAACCCCATGCCCTCCTTTCCCCTCCAATCCCTCTGCCCTATCTAGAGTTCATCTATTCCTCCCATGCTCCCCTCTCCCTATCTCACTATGAATCAGCCTCCTTATATCAAAAAAAAAAAAAAACACTCGGTATTTGGTATTTTGGGATTGGCTAACTTCACTTAGCATTGTTTTCTCTAAATCCACCTATTTACCTGCAAATGCCATGATTTTATTCTCTTTTATTGCTGAATAACATTCCATTGTGTATATATGCCACATTTATTTTATCCATTCATCTATTGAAGGGCATCTAGGTTGATTCCACAGTTTACCTATTGTGAATTGTGCTGCTATAAACATTGATGTGGCTGTGCCCCTGTAGTATGCTGTTTTTAAGTCTTTTGGGTATAGACCGAGGAGAGGGATAGCTGAGTCAAGAGATGGTTCCATTCCCAATTTTCCAAGAAATCTCCATACTGCTTTCCAGATTGGCTGCATCAATTTGGAATCCCACCAGCAGTATATGAGTGTACCTTTTTCTCCACATCCTCACCAACACTTATTGTTGTTTGTATGCTTAATAGCTGCCATTATGACTGGAGTAAAATGATAGAGTAGTTTTGATTTGCATTTCTCTAATTGCTAATGATGATGTACATTTTTCATGTATTTGTTGATTGATTGTACATTATCTTCTGAGAAGTGTTTGTTCAGGTCCTTGGCCCATTTATTGATTGGGTTATTTGTTTTTTTTTTTGGTGTTTAGCTTTTTGAAATCTTTATATACCCTAGAGTTTAATGCTCTATCTGATGTGTGAGAGGTAAAGATTTGCTCTCAAGATGTAGACTCTCGATTCACCGCACTGATTGTTTCTTTTGCTGAGAAAAAAACTTTTTAGTTTGATTTCATCCCATTTGTTGATTCTTGATTTTAATCCTTGTGCCACAAGAGTCTTATTAAGGAAGTTGGGGCCTAATTCCACATGATGAAGATTAGGGCCTACTTTTTCTTCTATTAGACACAGGATCTCTGGTTTTATCCTACGTCCTTGATCCATTTTGAGTTGAGTTTTGTGCATGGTGAAAGAATAGATTTAATTTCACTTTGTTGCATATGGATTTCCAGTTTTCCCAGCACCATTTGTTGAAGAAGCTATCTTTTCTCCAATGCATGTTCTTGGCACCTTTGTCTAATATAAGATAATTGTAGTTTTGTGGGTTAGACTCTGTGTCTTCTATTCTGTACCATTAGTCTACCAGTCTGTTTTGGTGCCAATACTATGCTGTTTTTGTTACTATTGCTCTGTAGTATGGTTTAAGTTCTGGTATAGTGATGCCACCTGCTTCACTCTTCCTGCTAGGGATTTATTTGGCTATTCTGGGTCTCTTATTTTTCCAGACGAATTTCATGACTGCTTTTTCTGTTTCTATGAGGAATGTCATGGGGATTTTGTTCAGAATTGCATTAAATCTGTATAGTGCTCTTGGAAGTATGGTCATTTTGATAATATTAATTATGCCTATCCAAGAGCAAGGTAGATCTTTCCATCTTCTAAGGTTTTCTTTGATTTCTTTCTTTAGGGCTGTGTAATTTCCATTATATAGATCTTTCAGCTCTTTTGTTACGTTGATTCCCAAATATATATATTTATATTTTGAGGCTATTGTAAATGGGGTAATTTTTCTTGTTTCCCTTTCTGAGGATTTATCACTGATATACAGAAATGCATTTGATTTATGGATGTTGATTTTATATCCTGCTACTTTGCTGAATTCATTTACTAGTTCTAAAAGTTTTCTGGTGGAACTTTTAGGGTCTTCTAGGTATAGAATCATATCATCAGCAAACAGTACCAATTCTTCTTTTCCCATGTGTTTCCCTTTAATTTCTTTCGTCTAATTGCTCTAGCCAGTATTTCAAGAACTATGTTGAATAGAAGAGGTGAAAGAAGGCACCTCTGTCTTGTTCCAGTTTTTAGAGGGAATGCCTTCAATTTTTCTTCATTTAGAATGATGTTGGCCTGGAGCTTAGCATACATAGCCTTTACGATGTTGAGATATGTTCCTGTTATCTCTACTTTTTCTAGTATTTTAAACATAAAGAGGTGCTGTATTTTGTCAAATGCTTTTTCTGCGTCTATTGAGATATGATTCATATCTTTAAGTCTATTGATGTGACGAATTACACTTATTGATTTCCTTATGTTGAACCAATCTTGCATACCTGGGATGAATCCCACTTAATCATGGTGCACAATCGTTTTGATATGTTTTTGTATTTGATTTGCCAGAATTTTATTGAGAATTTTTGTATCTATGTTCATTACAGATCTTGGTCTGAAGTTTTCTTTCTTTGATGTGTCTTTGCCTGGTTTTGGAATCAGAGTGATATTGGCCTCATAGAATGAGTTTGGAAGTGCTGCCTCTTTTTCTGTTTCTTGAAATAAATTGAAGAGTATTGGTATAAGCTCTTCTTTAAAGGTCTTGTAGAACTCAGCTATGTATTCATCTGGTCCTCGGCTTTTCCTGGTTGGTAGACTTCTAATGGCGTCCGCTATTTCGTTACTTAAAATTGATCTGTTTAAATTGTGTACATCATCCTGATTCAATTTGGGCAAATTATAAGACTCTAGAAATTTATCAATGCCTTCAATATTTTCTATTTTATTGGAGTACAAGTTTTCAACATAATTTCTAATTATCTTCTGTATATCTGTAGTGTCTGTTGTGATATTTCCTTTTCATTATGCATGTTAGTGATCTGAGTTTTCTCTCTCCTTCTCTTCATTAGCATGGCTAAAGGTCTGTCAATTTTATTTATTTTTTTCAAAGAACCAACTTTTTGTTCTATCAAATTTTTTCAGTTATTTCTTTTGTTTCAATTTCATTGATTTCAGCTCTGATTTTAATTATTTCCTGTCTTCTGCTGCTTGTGGTGTTGATTTGTTCTTCTTTTTCTAGGGCTTTGAGATGTAGTGTTAAATCATTTATTTGTTGATTTTTTCTTTTTAAGAAATGAATTCCATGCAATGAACTTTCCTCTTAGAACTGCTTTCATAGGGTCTCAGAGATTTCAATATGTTGTGTTTGTGTCTTATTCATCTCTAAAATTTTTAAATCTCCTCCTTGATGTTTTCTGTAACCCATTGTTCATTCAGTAGCATATTATTTAGTCTCCAGGTATTGGAGTAGATTTTATTTCTAATTTTATCATTGATTTCTAATTTCATTCCATTATGATCTGATAGAATGCAGGGTAGCATCTCTATTTTTTAATTTGCTAAGAGATGCTTTGTGGTATAGTATATGGTCTATTTAGAGAAGGATCAATGTGCTGCTGAGAAGAAAGTATATTCTCTCGTTGAAGGATGGAATATTCTATATATGTCAGTTAAGTCTAAGTTATTGATTGTATTATTGAGTTCTATAGTTTATTTGTTCAGCTTTTGTTTGGAAGATCTACCTCATGATGAAAGAGGTGTGTTAAAGTCACCCAAATTTATTGTGTTGTGGTCTAATTGACTCTTGAACTTGAGAAGAGTTTGTTTGATTAAACATAGCTGCTCTATTGTTTGGGGTATATATATTTATAATTGTTAAGTCTTTTTGGTATGTGGTTCCCTTGAGCAGTATGTAGTGTCCTTCTTTATCCTTTTTGATTGACTTTACTTTGAAGTCTACTTTATTTGATATGAGGATGGAAGCCCCTGCTTGCTTCCACAGTCGATGTGAGTGGTATGATTTTTCCCAACCCTTCACCTTCAGTCTGTGAATGTCTTTTTCTATGAGATGAGTCTCTTGGAGGTAGCATATTGTTGGATATTTTTTTGTTTTGTTTTGTTTTTGATCCAATCTGCTAGTCTATGTCTTTTGATTGGTGAGTCTAGGCCGTTAACATTCAGAGTTATTATTGAGGCATGATTTGTATTCCCAGCCATTTTTAATCTATTTTTGGTGTTTAATGTGACTTGGTTTCTCCACTGATTAGGTTTTCCTTTAGTGTAATACCTCCTTCTACTGATTTTCATCATTGTTTTTCATTTTCTCTTCTTGAAATATTTTGCTGAGGATGTTCTGTAGTGCAGGCTTTCTCATTGTAAATTTTTTTAAAAATATTTTTTTAATTGTAGATAAACACAACACTTTTATTTTATTTTGTTTTCACATGGTGCTGAGAATAGAACTCAGTGTCTCATACAGGCTAGGCAAGAGCTCTACCACTGAACCATAACTCCAGCAGCCCTCGTTGAAAATTCTCTTAAATTATGTTGTTTATCATCGAGGTTTTTATTGCATCATCAAATCTAAAGCTTAGTTTTGCTGGATATAAGATTCTTGGTTTGCATCCATTTTTTTTTCCCAGAGCTTGCTATATGTTGTTCCATGATCTTCTGGCTTTGAAGGTCTGGGTTGAAAAATCTGCTGAAATATGAATTGGTCTCCCCCTATATGTGATCTGATTCCTCTCTCTTGTGGCTTTTAAGATTCTATTCTTATTCTGTATGCTAGGCATTTTCATTATAATGTGCCTTGGTGTAGATCTGTTGTAATTTTGTACATTTGGTGTCCTGTAAGCCTCTTGTATTTGGTTTTCCAATTCATTCCTCATGCTTGGAAAATTTTCTGATATTTTTTGACTAAAAATGTAGTGACTATGTAGTGAAGGACACTGTCCAGGAGCTTATGCACCAAAGATTGTGCATTCTTTTGGTTTAAAACTCTGTGCCTTCCTCTATCCCAATGACTGAGTTTAGTCTTTTGAGCTGTCCTATTATTCTTGGATGTTCTGTTAATGGTTTCCGACTTTCTTCACTGTGGGATCAACTTTATTTTCCAGATTGTATACTTTGTCTTCATTATCTGAAGTTTTAAGTTATCTAGTCTGTTGGTTATGCTTTCTATTGAGTTTTTTATTTGATTAATTGTATACTTCATTTCAAGGATTTCTGAACTATTTTTTTTAGGCTCTCTATCTCTCTCCTGAAGTAATCTTTTGTTACTGTATTTACTTTCTTGTCTTATTGTTGGAGTGATCAATTTTTTGCTGGTATTTGCTCACTTAGGTCCTTCTTTAATTCACAGATCATTTCAATTATGAACCTCTGAACTCCTTCTCTGACATTTTATCAATCTCATTGTCCATGGGTTCTGTTACTATAGTGTCCTGATTTGTTTGGGGCATTTTCCTCCCTTGTTTTTTCATATTGTCTATGTGTCTTCCTTTCTTGCAGTGTGAATCTGAGATATTACAGTTTATTCCCTATATTCTTGTGGTACCCATGTAGATTGTCTGTACCTCACCTTGATGTTGGGCTTCCAGACCCTTCTGGCGTCCCTCAATAGTGCTACTGCACCCTGGATCTAGGTCCTGTGCAAATTGGAGTAGGTGTATCTGGGCTGCTGGGCTTGACTTCCTGCAGTAGTCTGCTGGTCAGATGGGGTAGTCTTGCACCAAAGGCTAGTCTCTGGTGGTGTCTGCCCCACTGGGAAAGGGGTGGACCAGGCCTGCTGTGTGCCTGGGCTCCGTAGAGGCTGGTGTGGGTAGATCTGGGTCCCTGGGCTTGACCACCCACCAAGCTCTACTTGGACATCTAACAATTCAAATTGGATATGTCCCAAACAACTCCCCTTATCTTTCCAAACATGCCCCACTCCCAGATTTTTACTCCTTGTTGATGGCAACTCTGTTCTTTTACTCCTGGGGACTAAATTCCTAAAATCATCTTTAAATTTTTTATATCTCTTTCTTTTTTTGCTGTACTGGGGATTAGTCCTACAGCTCACCACCTGTAAGTTAAGTGCTCTACCACTGAATTATATCCTCAGTCTGGTTTTTTTTTTTTTTTTGGCTCTATCACTTAATTCCTCAAAATATAATTATGTTTTGAAAAAAATATTCTTGTCTCTTGCAAAAATAATTTCAAAGTAACTTTAAGGAATAAATCAATTTCTCTAGACAATAAAACAGTATGGTATGACTTTAAAAAAAAGAAAAAACTCCGTTTTATAATCTGAAACTAAGAAGTTCTGAGTGGGGCTGGGGATGTGGCTTAGTGATAGAAAATGTGCGTAGGAGGCCCTATGTTTGATCCCCAGCATAAAAAACCAAAGTTTTTAGTGTCAAATAAGTAATTCATTTGACTAAAAATGTAGTGACTACGTAGTGAAAGACACTGTCCAGGAGCTTATGCACAATATATTAGAGGGATATTTTTATTTTCTGAAAGAGATAAAAGATCATCTATTTAAAAATGCATATTTTTTTGACTTCTCCGGCATATGTCACCCAGTGACTGTTCCTAACCTCCACTTCTCATTAGCTTTCAATTGCATGCATTTTTCTGTGTTCTCAGAAAATTACGTTAGCTTTTTTATTAGGAAGAATATGAATTATTTGGTTAGGATGTTACTGAATTTTCCACCATTTAATTCTCAGCATATGTTTTCTTTGACATCTGCTTGTCTAATCTTTTTCCTTTAAAAATAAGGAAAAAAATTCAAGAGTAAGTAGGGTTGAGAGAAGAGCAGCATTTTTGGAGCCTGTAATGTAACCTTGTAAGCTTCAGCTTTGCCATCTTTAAAATGGGCATACTGACAGCTGTGTCACCAGACTGCTATGAGATGCCTCTTACAAATACTTAGCAGAACATCTTATAAATGGCTGGTGCAAAATAATTGATAGCTCTTATAAAAAATTATTTCCCCCCTTTTTATTATTTTATTTTTGCCGCATTAAAATATTCATTCTAATTGTTATATATGACAACAGAATGTCTTACAATTCATATTACATATATAGAGTACAGGCTCTCACTAAACTGCTCAGGTGGCCTCAAATTTGCTATCCTCCTGCCTTAGCTTATTGAGTATCTGAGATTACAGCTGTGTGCCACCTCACTGACTTTGTGGCATATTACAGAAGTAATCCATCAGCCACTCCTGCAGTCTCTGTCTTCACAGTATTTCTAGATTCCTACCACTTCTTAATACTTTTACTACTATCATCCTGATCTAAGCCAAAACCAGACATGAACTGCTGAGTAACTGGCCCCCACCTCAGCTCAAACATAAACTATTTGTAACACAAAAGCCTGAGGGAGGCTGTTAAAACATACGTAGATGATGTTGCTCCTCTTTCACCATCTAGTGGATCCCCACTTCACCTAGAGCTTCTGGTGTTCCCCGCAGCTTTATGGGATCTGCCTTCCACTCCTTGGCACCTCTGTCCTCACCTGGCTAATTACTAGGATCCCCATCGCCCACTTACCCTGGCCACTCTATTTTTCTCTCCTTCAAACATTCATGGGATTTTGCAACTGCTTATTTCATGGATTTTTGGATTGCTGTGTTTTTCTTTTTCTTTTTTTCTTCTTCCAGATATTCACAGGGTAACTTCTTCACTTTTTTTCAAACTTCCATTCAAAAGTAATCTTAAGGGAGCATGGGAGGAATAGACGGACTCTAGATAGGACAGAGGGGTAGAAGGGGAAGGGAGGAGACTAGGGGTTATTAATGATGGTGGAATGTGATGATCATTATTATCCAAAGTACATGTATGAAGACAGCAATTGGTGTGAATAGACTTTGTATACAACCAGAGATATGTAAAAGTGTGCTCTATATGTGTAATAAGAATTATAATGCATTCCACTGTATAAATACACAAAAAAGTAATATTTTAACTGAAGTTTAACCTTGCCACAGGCCTTCCTTGGGCTGTGTGTGTGTGTGAACTATTCGCTTTTGAATGTATGGGAGGACTGGCTTGGTGTTGTGTGTTCTTTAGGCCAAGCAACACATGCGTGCACTTTCCTCTTGCTCTGCCTGTGTTCCCACACAGCAAAACTGAGATGGGTGTGACTTGCCAAGATGTCAATTGATCTACTGATCACAATCACCAAGCTAGACTCAACCCACGGCCTTATTTGGAAAGAACATTCTATGAACCTCCTTTTGTGCTCCCCCTCCTCCCCCCCCATAAAAATAAGGAATCCAGGTGCACACTCTTTCTTTCCAACAGACTCCTAAGGTCTAGAGCTGATCCAGATTTTGAAAAAGTATTTCTGTGTGCTTGTGTGCTTTCTTTGCCATTTTCTGCTATTGATATAGCCAGATTTTGTGAACCCAGCATAGGTCACCAGCCCAGCTAGCTGGAGATATAAACTGACTAACAAATTTAAAATTATTACCAATTCCTCCCCTAAATTTTCATCCCCACATTTCCTTTACTAAGTTTTTTTTAAATAATGTAGTTCCTACAACACTAACATAGTTAGTTCCTTGACTATTATTCTTTTTTAAAAAAATATTTTTTACATTTAGTTGGACACAATGTATTTTATTTATTTTTATTTATTCAAAATTCATCCATTAATTCATTCATTCATTCTTTTTTTTTCTTTTTTCTTTTTTTTTTTAGTTGGCAGGCTGGCCCTCAGCTTTTTTTCTTTTTTTTTTCTTTTTTTATTGTTGGTCGTTCAAAACATTACATATTTCTTGATACATCATATTTCACAGTTTGATTCAAGAGGGTTATGAACTCCCATTTTTACCCCGTATACATATTGCTGAATCACATCAGTTACACTTCCATTGATTTACATATTGCCATTCTAGTGTCTGATGTATTCTGCTGTCTATCCTATCCTCTACTATCCCCCCTCCCCTTCCCTCCCCTCCCCTCTTCTTTCTCTACCCCCTCTACTGTAAAACATTTCTTCCACTTGTATTATTCTTCCCTTTCCCCTCACTTCCTCTTGTATGTAATTTTGTATAACCCTGAGGATCACCTTCCATTTTCATGCAATTTCCCTTCTCTCTCCCTTTCCCTCCCACCTCTCATCCCTATTTAATGTTAATCTTCTTCTCATGCTCTTCGTCCCTACTCTGTCCTTAGTTACTCCCCTTATATCAAATAAGTCATTTGGCATTTGTTTTTTAAGGATTGGCTAGCTTCACTTAGCATAATCTGCTCTAATGCCATCCATTTCCATCCAAATTCTATGATTTTGTCATTTCTTAATGCAGAGTAATACTCCATTTTGTATAAATGCCACATTTTTTTATCCATTCATCTATTGAAGGGCATCTAGGTTGGTTCCACAATCTTGCTATCGTGAATTGTGCTGCTATGAACATCGATGTAGCAGTGTCCCTGTAGCATGCTCTTGTTAGGTCTTTAGGGAATAGACCGAGAAGGGGAATAGCTGGGTCAAATGGTGGTTCCATTCCCAGCTTTCCAAGAAATCTCCATACTGCTTTCCAAATTGGCTGCACCAATTTGCAGTCCCACCAACAATGAACAAGTGTACCCTTTTCCCCACATCCTCGCCAGCACTTGTTGTTGTTTGACCTCATAATGGCTGCCAATCTTACTGGAGTGAGATGGTATCTTAGGGTGGTTTTGATTTGCATTTCTCTGACTGCTAGCGATGGTGAGCATTTTTTCATGTACTTATTGATTGATTGTATGTCCTCCTCTGAGAAGTGTCTGTTCAGGTCCTTGGCCCATTTGTTGATTGGGTTATTTGTTATCTTATTGTCTAATTTTTTGAGTTCTTTGTATACTCTGGATATTAGGGCTCTATCTGAAGTGTGAGGAGTAAAGATTTGTTCCCAGGATGTAGGCTCCCTGTTTACCTCTCTTATTGTTTCTTTTGCTGAGAAAAAAGTTTTTAGTTTGAGTAAGTCCCATTTGTTAATTCTAGTTGTTAACTCTTGCGCTATGGGTGTCCTATTGAGGAATTTGGAGCCCGACCCCACAGAATGTAGATCATAGCCAACTTTTTCTTCTATCAGACGCCGTGTCTCTGATTTGATATCAAGCTCCTTGATCCATTTTGAGTTAACTTTTGTGCATGGCGAGAGAAAGGGGTTCAGTTTCATTTTGATGCAAATGGATTTCCAGTTTTCCCAGCACCATTTGTTGAAGATGCTATCCTTCCTCCATTGCATGCTTTTAGCCCCTTTATCAAATATAAGAAAGTTGTAGTTTTTTGGTTGGTTTCTGTGTCCTCTATTCTGTACCATTGGTCCCCCCGCCTGTTTCGGTACCAGTACCATGCTGTTTTTGTTACTATTGCTCTGTAGTATAGTTTGAAGTCTGGTATCGCTATACCGCCTGATTCACACTTCCTGCTTAGCATTGTTTTTGCTATTCTGGGTCTTTTATTTTTCCATATGAATTTCATCATTCATTCATTCTTATGTGGTGCTGAGGATCAAACCCAAGGCCTTGCATGTGCTAGGCGAGCACTTTACCACTGAGCCACAGCCCCAGCCCAACTATCATTCTTCATTACAGCATTTTCAGAGCCATCTATTCCATTGTTGAATAACCTGTCTAAAAATTATTTCAAACTGAACTAGAAATTTGCATCCTATACTCTATTGGTTACCAACTTTAAGAGTACGACACAGGAATGGTTTATGAATTCTTTGCTACTGATTTAATTTTGATCTCTTCATAAGGTTTATATATTCAAAACTTGGAAACCTACTCCAGATGTCAAATGGTAAATAAGAAAATTTTTTGAATGATTCACATCAAAGATTTAAACAATATATATTGCCATAGTTCATGTGTTTGTATTAGTCTCCTCTCCTCCTCCTCCTCCTCCTTCTTCTTTTCTTTTCTTTTTCTTTTTCTTTTTTTTTTTTGGTAAGGCAAACAGATCATGCATTTATTTCTACATGTGTAGTTTCATGATTGTCTTTAATCTTCTTGCTGCCAGTTTCCCCGTCAAAGCTTGTGTAAGCAGATTTTATGTGCAACCCCTGTATTGTGTGTGACTGTAAACACACACATTTGCATAGAGAGGGATGAACATAGTGATGAGTAGTCTTATTTTTGTTATAGTTTTTTTTTTTTTATCCTTGTCTTTGATTTATCTGGATTAGAAACAAACAGATTTTGGTCAACTAAATGAAGAATAAATCTCATTGAATCACTAAGTACAGATATTCCAGACTATGAGATGCCAAACCCAGATGTCCTGCATACTCTCTTGGTTAATTAATTATTTTTGGTACCAGGGATTGATCTCTGAGGCATTTTACCACTGAGTCACATTTCTAGCCACATCTTCTTTTTATTTATTTACTTTTTTTATTTTGAGTCAGGGTCTCACTAAGTTGCTCAGGGCTTCACTTAGTTGCTGAGGCTGGTCTTGAACTTGCAATCCTCCTGCCTCAGTCTCTGGAGCTGCTGGGATTACGGACATGCACCACCATGACTGGCTCTCTTGGTTAAATTTATCAACTATTTGTGGGATCATGAGGGAAAAAGTAGATTTGACAGACCCTTAATCTTGTGTGATGATTTGAATATGAGGTGTCCACCAAAAGCTCCTGTGTTGATGCAGAAATATTCAGAGGTGAAATGATTAGATTATGAGAGCTGTGACTTAATCAGTCCAATGTAGTTTGAATGGACTGGGTGGTAACTGTAGACAGGTGGGGACTGGCCGGAGAAGGTGGGTCACTAGGGGTGTATCCTGGAAGGGTAACCCCTTCCCTCTCTCTGCTTCTTGGCTGCCCAGAATGGAGCTGCTCTCCTCTACCATGCATTTCTGCCTTACCTTGGACTTAAAGCAACAGACTGGTCCGATCATGGACTAAAATTCTGGAACCATGAGGCTAAACAAACCTTCCCTCCTCTATATTGTTCTCTTGGGGTATTTTGGTCACAATAATGCAAAGTTGACTAACCTAGCTTGGATTGGCATTGACCTCAGATTTCTTCATAAATTTGGATAGCAGAGACCTATGTCTATGCTATTGTTTATCTTTAGGTCATCATTGAGTGGCTTAGTGTATCAATAATGTCTTTTGAACATTAAGGAGGAAAAATTAGAATCATAAGGAGCAGTTTTCATTCCGAAGAAGTTTTTATTCTATTTAACTAATTTGTTTTAGAACCACCAAATTCTTATAGATTTCACCTGTTTTTTTTTCTCATGATAATAATGAAACAAAAGATTGAAGGGAATTGATTATTTGTATGAAAGTTTTTATGTCTTATATGCATAATTTTTGAGATATGTTAGGGTGTAGCAGTGATCTTTGTGGGAGAAAATAACATAGAGAAACATGTTTCCCTTTGTAAGTGGAAATTTATTAAATTTACAATTGTCAGTAATCTTTGTGGAGGAACATAATATAAAAAGAAACGAATTTCCTTTTATAAGTGGAAATAAGTTTAATTTACAATTGCTTTGCAGAGAATAACTATTTAAAATCAGATTACATGGTCTTTCTTTTCCAACTTTCTAATGTCTTTGACACTCAAGAGGAAAGAATAAACTTTGGTTTTCCAAGCTTGTTTTAGCTTAGCTGTAGTAAAAATGTGATCCAAAGACCAAAGATGGTCCTCTGGGAGATCTCAGTCCTTAAGGTTGTTTCTGTTTTCACAATAATGTTAAGATATTGTTTGTCTTTTTTAAAATATTGATTTTTATTAAATGTCAACTCCTAATGGATGTTTTAAAATATTCCATTTGGTGAAATGTGAAGTATACATAAAACACTTGTGATACCTCTCAAAATATGATGGTTGTATTTAACACAAATGCTTGTGTTACTTTTTGAGTTTTGAGTTGAATGAACTGCTTATTATTGTTTTCCGGAATACCATCTTACTTGAATGAACAACTGACACACACTATGGTTATTACAGGTTGAGCATCTCTCAGGTGAAATGCTTGTGACTGGAAGTGACTGGAAGTGTTTTAGATTTTGGATTTTTTTGGATTATGAAATATTTGCCTATATATAATGATCTATCTTGGCAATGGGATCCAATTCTAAGCATGAAATTAATTTATGTTTCGCATACACTTCATACATATGGACTGCAGTTATTTTTATACAATATTTTTAGTGCACCTGTTTTGACTGCAACTGGTCACATGAGGTCATGTGTGGAATTTTCCACTTGGGGGTGTCATGCCGATTCTCAAAAAGTTTTGAATTTTGGTACATTTCAGATCTAAGAGTTTGGTTTGTTTGTTTTTAACAATTTATTTCTGAATGCACAATCATTTTCTAGATCCTACATGACATGTTCATATTATTGCTTTAATGTCTTATAGAGTACATACTTGTGTAATTTTGTGTTTTCTAGGTGCATTTTTTTGGATCTTCAAGATACTTTAAGAGTACAAAATTCTTTTTCTCACTTTTTCAATTTTAAAATTTAATTTTTAAACCTATCGATTGAAAAAATTAATGAGTTTTGTTGTGCAATTTCCATACATGCTAAAGAAATCTGAAATTAAAGGAAAAGAGAATTTCATCAGTTGTTTTAGTTGATAAGAAATGTATATTATGAGGGCTGGAGATGTGGCTCAAGCAGTGGCGCCCTCTCCTGGCATACGCCCGGCCTGGGTTCCATCCTCAGCGCCACATGCAAATGGGGATGTTGTGTCCGCTGAGAACTAAAAAAATAAATATTAAAAAAAATCTCTCTCTCTCTCTCTCTCTCTCTTAAAAAAAAAAAGAAATGTATATTATGGCTGGACATGGTGGTGCATACCTGTAATCCCAGTGGCTCAGGAGGCTGAGGCAGGAGGATGGAGAATCCAAAGTCAGCTTTAGCAACTTATTGAGGACCTAAGCAACTCAGGGAGACCCTGTCTTTAAATAAAATACAAAAAAAGCACTGGGTATATGGTTCAGTAGTTGCATGTCCCTGAGTTCAATCCCCAGCACTGTCCCCTCCACCATGTATGTTATGATCACCTAAGATTAAATTAATTTTAACTTTGGAGACATTGCTTTAAACTTATAGAATATTTTCAAGTGTGGGAAAGTCATAAAAATTTATCAACAACATTAATTGGTTTATGTGAATGGGCCTGTGAGTTGTTTCTTTCTTCCTTCCTTCCTTTCTTTTTTGTGGTGCGTGATATTGAACCCAGGGCCTTGTGCATGCGAGGAAAGTACTCTACCAATTGAGCTGTATTCCCAGCCCTCATTTTTTTCTTGTTATTAATTTGCACATTCTTCAACCTTAATAACCTGCCTTCTGCATACACACATGATGTGCGTAAGCCACTGTGATTATTTATGCAGTCTAGCACACTGTGGAACAAGTTTAACCTGCCTTAAACAGTGGCCATGATTGATGAAAATAGTTTCCCAATTTTAACCCTAGTAAACATTTGGATTTTTCTACTTATTGCTCTTATTGCTCTTATCTTCTCAAATTGCAAAGCTTACTATATCTTCTTCTGGGGTCTTTCAAGTTTCTTACTGGTTTTCAAGATAAATTTCTAAGACAATTTTGCCAAATATGTTATAAATCAGCATTAACATTTATTGAGGGAATATTTATCGGGATTGCTTAAGCATTTAAAAAAATGACATTTTATTTTTTTGAAAATGAAACATACCTATATTTCAACCAATACAGAAAACCTAAGTGCTTACAATTCCACCAATCATAAACAAACATATTAATATCAGCTGCATACTTTTCTATTGATGTATATTAAAAGGAGAAAAAAACAATTTCACAAAAATGCTTTTATCTAGAAATCTTATTTTAAATAAGAAGTATTGTTACTTGATCTTAAAGTGTGAAACTGAAACAATTCTAATTTGGAGATACAAATTTCTTCACAGTATTTAACACTGAGAGTGAACACCAACATAAACTGTACACTGAGGAATAATCGAGAATCAACATAGGCTCATCAGTTATAGCAGATATACCACTTTGGTGGGAAATGCTGATGATGGGGGAGGCTGCACCTGTGTGTGGGAAAGGAGCACAGAATGCTTTGTACTTTCCACTCAAATTTTTCTGTGAACTAAAACTGTTATAAAAAAGAAAGTCTATAGGGCTGGGGTTGTGGCTCAGTGGTAAAGGGCTTGCCTCATACGTGAGAGGCTCTGAGTTTGATCCTCAGCACCACATAAAAGTAAATAAATAAAATAAAGGTATTGTGTCCATCTACAACAACAACAAAAAATTAAAATAAAAAGACAGTCTATGTCTGTTCAGAAAAGTGAGCTTTTCAGCAGTATCTTATGGTTTACCATAACAATGTGGAAAACATTCAGTGAACTAAAAAGAAGACCATGTTGAATAGAAAGAGAAATCTTCATAAATATATACTTCAATGGATTTGGATCATTGCCTCCTCTATTTTGAAAAGAAAATCTTTACCAATAAGATACTCGTTTTTTATTTTTTTGAGATGCTCATTTTTAAAGGAGTTCGCTAAAGAAATTATGAACTATATTAGGAGATGTAACTAGAAGTAACTAACCATTCAATTTTTGTTTTGTTTTTTAAAATTTAATTTTTATTGGTTCTTTTTAGTTACACATTATAGTAAAGTGTATTTTGACATAATATACACACATAGAATATAATGTATTCTAAATAGGATCCCATTCTTGTGGTTGTACATGATGTGGAGTTTCATTTTCATTGGTGGTATATTCATATATGAACATAGTAAAGTTATGTCTAATTCATTTTACTGTATTTCCTATTCCCATCCCCTCTCCCTTTCTTTTTTTCCCCTTTGTCTAATCCATTGAACTTCTGTTCTTCCCTTCCCTCACTTATTGTGTGTTAGCATCCACATGTCAGAGAGAACGTTCAGCCTTTGTTTTTATGAAATTGGCTTATTTCACTTAGTATGATGGTCTCCAGATCCATCCACTTACTGGTAAAAATCATAAAGCATTCTTTTTTTATGGCTGAGTAATATTCCATTGTGTATATATAGCATATTTTCTTTGTGCATTCATCTGTTGAAGGGCACCTGAGTTGGTTCCATAGCTTAGCTATTGTGAATTGTGCTGTGATAAACATTGATGTGGCTGTGTCACATCACTGTAGTATGCTCGTTTTAGGTCCTTTGGGTATATATCTAGGAGTGGGATAACTGGGCCAAGTGATAGTTCCATTCTAAGTTTTCTGAAAAATCTCCATACTGCTTTCCAGAATCTGTCTGTTCATTTTTAAAGTTATGGTTTCACTATCAAATAATGTCCATTGACTCCATGCAAAACTTGCTTTTTTTCCCACTTTCTGATATTTTATTTATTATTTTACATTTTTGAGGATTTAAAGCATTTGCATTATGTTGTTTAGACATAGTTCCTTCAAATATTTAGTCTTAACCATATATTTAAATTAATTTTTTGTTTATCATCAGCATAGTTTTTATTTTGATTTATCTCTTGGTTGATTGGACATCACTATCTGGAACTGTGTTGTTTTAGAGAAATATAAGAGGGAAGAAGAAGGATTAAAAGAAGAAGCGTGGGGCTGGAGTTGTGGCTCAGTGGTAGAGCACTTGCTTAGCATGTGTGAGACACTAGGTTCAATTTTTAGCACTGCATATAAAGAAATGAATAAAAACAAAAGTCCATCAACATCTAAAAAAAAATGAAGGAGTGTTTTCTCATTCTCTTCTGTTCCTTTTAATACAGATATACAGGCAAGATGAAATAAGACCCATAATTCCTTACTTAGCTCAGCATGTCTATTTTTATGATGCTGCTCATTTAATATCCGGTAGGATCTATTGCCTGATAATATAATCATGAAGTAATTAGCAGGGCTAGTTTTTATTCTTAGGGAGAAAAAGAAGAAGAAGAAGAAAAAAACCCAAAACAAAACAAACAAACTCAGAACCTTAGAAACAAATCCAATTCTGGCTCATTATCAAAATTATTTGAAGACTACTGATTAAACAATATTTTTTCTCAAATGTTAGAGCAGATATAGAAACTGTAGCATTCAAATGAACTTGACTGTGGTTCAGATGAGAAATAAACAAAGGATAGCGTATTCTAAGCTATGAAGCTTGTAACAACCACAAGTGACCACACCATGAGAACATAATACCTGCTTTGTGCGTACATATATTTGTGTTTGTGCAATTAGTGCTATTATGAAATGCTTGTATTAGTGGTGGAAATATCTGTGATAACATCAACCTGAACAGGAAGTCATGTGGTAACTATTTCAGGGTTAAATATGCAGTTTAGAAAGGCTGGTGGAAGAAAAAGGGGGTATACTGCCCAACTCAACAGGGGATTGTGATTGCAGCTGGCTGTGGAGGGTGATGGAGTCCCTGAAGTCCCTGGCATGTTCAAGCAAAAGCAGGTGAAGTCATATTTGGTGAAAGGCTTTAAAATGTCTAAAAGTGTCTTTGAAAGTGAGCACATTTTCCGTACAGGATGTAGGTTGTCTCCAATGGGAATTGCAGAGTTTAACTTTTGAAGACAGCAAGATTTTAAGGGTTTGTAAAATGCAGGGTGTTTAGGGACTATGGCATAGAAATGATCCAAGGTCATTTAAAAGCAAATATATTGAGAGACATCAACAAAAATGTAGGAATCTCCAAAACTCTGTTCCTCTAGTTCTTTGGAACTCTCAAACTTCATGAAAATACTTTATCAAAACCAAGGGAATGCTTAATGCAGAGAAAATTTACTAAACTTCAGTAAGAGAATGATAATGGCATTTTAACTTACCTGCCTACCATCTCTACACCACAGTTGGGCAGTGACTATCAGAAAGGGCAATACAAATATCATTCTCAAACAATCGTGGTGGCATGTTTTGGCTTCTCTAGTGACTCTCTGAGGGTTTGGCCCCCAGGTGGGGATCTTGACTTTATTTTTTTCACTTTGAAACTATCTCAGGGCTGGAACCCCTTGAATGTCATTTGCTGAAAACCATTAAAAGGCAAATGTTCTAGGAATGGCTCTCTGGGGTGAGGGATAAAAAATAGGATAAGCAGGACACAGACTGAAGAGCTTAGGAAGAAGCTAGAAAGGGAGGTCTGTGGGAGGCTATGTACTTTGCAAAGCTTCCATATGCATTGGGGAAACTGACATCTGTCCACTTGACCAGGGCTGGACGTATGCTCAGAAAAGGTCTGAAGAGGCCCTAAATTCTTACATCTGGCTAACATTCAGGTAGGAAGACAGTGAAGTTTAAGGTTATTTGTAAACTGCCTGGTGCATGCTGAAGGTTTTCCTAATGTACACAGAACTCATCTGCAAAGCCTAGGAGATATTTACTTTGGGTTGCAGGTGTTTAAGGAAATTATTGCCAAATCAATGACTAATTATAATAAGATAATGGAACATTGAAGTTATTAGGCAAACACAGTAAAGAATTTATTTTTTAAAATTAGTCTAAAAAATTCACTAAACAAACAACAAGAACTATGGCAGATAGCAACAACAAACCCAAGGAAGAAGGAAGAATCTGATATCCAGAGATACTGCATTATAATATTCAAAATGTTTAGTTTCCAACAATTAAAATAATTCTCAGGAACGCAAAGATACAAGGAATTTTGACCCATACATGGGAAAATAAAGAAAATAGAAAGTGTCTCTAAAGAAACATGGATATTTTACCTACTAGTCAGAGGGTTCAAATCAAGTATTTTCAGTATGCCCAAAGAATTAAAGAAGACTTTGTAAAAGAAATAAAAGAAAATCAGAAGAGTCCAATTTCACCAAAAAAAAAAACCAGCAAAGATAGAAATGTAATAAAGGAAAAAAGTAGAAACTTTGGAGCCATAAGTATAATCACTGACATGAAAAATTCATGAAAGATGTTAAATAGCAGATTTGAGAAGGCAGAGGAAAGAGAGAACTTGAAACTGAGAAATTGATAATCCCAATTGAGATTATGTATTCTGAGAAGCAAGAAAAAATAAATAAAAGGAAGAAAAATGAACAGAATCTATGAGGCTTGTAAAACATTATCAACTGTACAATGTGTGCAAGGTGAGCCCTAGAAAGAAAGGAGAGGGGAGAAGGGGAGAGAGGTAAAGGGAGGAGAGAGAGAAAATGAGAGAGAGAAGGAGAGAAAGAGAGAGAGAGACCAAAAGAATATTTGAAGGAATAATGGCTGAAAAATTCCAAAATCTGATGAAAGACATGTGTTGACATATTTAATAAACTCAATGAATACCAAGTAGGATGAATTCAAAGAAATCCACACTGATCCACATTATAAGCAAACTGTCAAAAGACAAAGACAAAGAGAGAATCTTGAAAACAGTAAAGAGAAGTGATTTATATGCACAAAAGAACTTTAACAAAATAAATGGTCAGTGACTAATCAGAAGCCATGAAAACCAGAATGTGGATGAATGACATACTTAGAGTGTTGAAAGAAAAATAATTGTAAAGCAACAACTCCATGTCTGGAGAAACTATCTCTCAACATTAATGGAGAAATTAAGATAGTTCTAGAAAAAAAAATAAAGGAGTTCATTCCTCATAAACAATAACTTATACTCATAAGAGGAAATAAGAAACATTGGTGAAGATATCTACATGTGCGAACATGTCAGTATTATTTTATTTTTAGTTTCTAATTTTTTTCCTACATAATTTAAAAGGCAAATTCAAATGTTTATCTATGTTAAATGGGCCCATATGTTTAAAAGATCGAATTTGTGACAATAGAAATATTAAGGGAAAAAGATGAAGTTGAATAGGACCTAAAGTTTCACCTTCTTTTCTTTTTGTTCTCTTGAAGCTAAGTTATATTGATTTAAACTAGATGGTTATAAATGTAAGTTTTAATTATAATATTGAGTACAACCACATAAATAAAAAACAAGAAAAAAGGAAATGAAAAAGAAAACAAAATATTTCTCTAAAAAAGAATCAGAAAAGAAAGTATTATTGAGGAACTGAGAAACACAAACAATGTATAAGATACAGTGAAAACAAATGAAAAAATGGTAGAATTAGTACTTTCTTATCTGATTATGATAACTGAAGATTAAATTTTACATTTAAAAGTCAAAGACAAAGTGAGAATCTAAAAGTCAGAGATTAGAGAATGGTGGGAAAACAAACATGATCCAATTACATGCTATCTAAAAGAGATTAATTTTATATCCAAAGACACAAATAAGATGAAAATGAAAAGATGGAAAAATATATTTCTGTAAGTAGTAACCAAAAGAAAGCTAAGATGGATATACCTATTATCAAACAAATTTTAAGGCAAAAGTGTTACAAAAGACAAAAATGCCACTTACTATTGATAAAATGTTAATATGTTGGATACAACAGGTGATACACACTTATAAACATACACACCTAACAAAAAAGCTCCAGAATGCATGAAGTAGAAACTGACAGCAGATAGCAGAAATAGTTCTATAATAATTGTTGAAGGTTTCAGTTCCCTCCCTTCAATAATAGAAAAAACAACTAGATAGATGGTCAGTATGGAAACAGAAGGCTGAAAGCACTATACACTACAATACAGCTAGACTCAACAAGACAGATACACAACACTCCACCCCAAAACAACAGAATACAAATTTTTCTCAAGGGCACATGAAACAGTCCCCAGAATAGGCCATATGTTAGGCCACAAACCAGTCTGAATAAATTTAAGAATGTAATAAAATAAAAAGCATCTTCCCTGGAAACAATGTAATGAAATCAGTCTCAGAAGGGAAACTGGGAAGTTCACGAATATGTGGAAATTAAACAACTGATGGGACAAAGAAAAAATACATTGAGATGAATAAAATTGATCTCAATTTTAAAATTTTAAAATTGATCTCAATTTTCAATGTAGTGTTTCTGTTTCTCAGTGAAAAATGTATGACTGTAAATGCCTATATTAAGTAAGAACAGCTCAAATAAATAACCCTAAATGTACAACTTAAATAACTAGAAAGGAAAAAAAACAAATTAAATCTAAAGCTAACAACAAAAAAAAGAAAATGATAAAGACTAGAGTGAAGATAAAGATAAATCAATAATAGGAAAATAATAGTCAAGAGAACCAAAAGTTTGCTTTTGAATGATAAATGAATTTGGCTAGTTGGCTAAAATAGAAAGAGAGAAGGAGGTTCAAATTTTTTGAAATTAGAAATGAAAGCAGAGACATTACAACTGACTATGGAAAGAAGAATTATGAGAGAACACTATGAATAAGAATACACTAATAAATTAGGTAACCTATGTGAAATTAACAACTTCTTAAAAACACAGAAAGTACCAAAATCGAATCAATAAGAATTAGAAAAATCTGTAGAAGGCCAAAGTAGGAGATCACAAGTTCAAGGCCAGCCTGAATAACAGAGTCCTTGTCTCAAAATAAAAAACAAAGGTAATTTTTTTTTATTGTTGGTTGTTCAAAACATTACATAGTTCTTAATATATCATATTTCACACTTTGATTCAAGTGGGTTATGAACTCCCATTTTTACCCCATATACAGATTGCAGAATCACATCAGTTACACTTCCATTGATTTACATATTGACATACTCATGTCTGTTGTATTCTGCTGCCTTTCCTCTCCTCTACTATCCCTCCTCCCCTCCCCTCCCCTCCCCTCCCCTCTTCTCTCTTTACCCCCTCTACGTAAATCATTCCTCCCCCTTGTATTATTTTTCCCTTTCCCCTCACTTCCTCTTGTATGTAATTTTGTATAACCCTGAGGGTCTCCTTCCATTTCTATGCAATTTCCCTTCTCTCTCCTTTTCCCTCCCACCTCTCATCCTTGTTTAATGTTGGTCTTCTCGTGCTCTTCTTCCCTAGTCTGTTCTTAGTTAGAGAGAAATGATGGGAGGGGAGTGGAGTGGAAGGGGGGATAGGAAAGGGAGCAGAATAGAATAGGCATTATGATTGCTGTATGGATATAGGTGACTCTATGACCAATGTGATTCTGCAATCTGTACAATCAGAAAAATGAGAAATTAAACCCTGATTCAAATGTATGAATTGCCAAGATCATTGTAATGTCATGTGTAGCTAACTAAAAAAAGAAAAAAAAATAAACACATCAGCTTGTAGGCATGCTTAAGTTATCATGTTAGCAAGGGCAGCCTGAGAAAGCAGGATGCAGACTGTCTCCCATTTTGTTCCTGAGCCCTAATATAAAGTTGTTTCTAATAAATCTCCTTAAAGTTTCTTCTCCTAGAAATAATGTTCTACAACCCACCCTACCTAAGGAACCAGTACAGTGACCAAGAGGCAAACTTTACTTCATTATGATACCAAAATCTCCACTCAGAAAAAAGTTGAAGTCCTATTTCCATGGGAAATAAGAAAAAGGCATATTGCCAAGCATGGTGGCTGCTGAGTTTTAACTTATTGATTTTAATTATTTTAGTTAGGCTTTATCTTTCCTTAACATTACAGAAAAAAATGTAGATATAATAGAGATTGGTGGATTTTGGATGAGCTTTTTAAAGTAGAGATGCATGATTTAAAATTATACTTGTTTTAGGAATGATTTAAAATTATACTTGTTTTTCTTTGCTTTCAGAAATCAGTAACAACTTGGAAATCAAAGTAAAAAATCATTTATGAATTTAAATGTATTGTTTCTTTAATTAAACCTAATTTTTTATTTTATAGTATTTTTCATAAAAATAAATAAGATTCTTAATTATAAAACAAACAAACAAACAAACAAAAAAAAAAAAACAAAGGGCCAGGAATGTTCTCAGAGCATCTCTGGGTTCAACCCCTAGTACTTAAAATTAAAGAAAAAAAAAAAAAGAAAGAAAAAAAAAAACGGAAATATGAATAGGCCTGTAACAAGGAAAGAGATTGAGTCAATAATCAAAAACTTCCTCACAGAAAAAAGGAACATGTTTATACTCTTGGTTGGACTGTAAATTAATATAACCAGTATGCAAATCAGTATGGAGATTCCTCACAAGACTAGAAATGGAGCACTAAATGAGTCAGTTTTACAACTCCTCAGTGTTTATCCTAAAGAATTAAAGTCAGCATGTTATAGTGATACATGAATACCCATGTTTATAGCATGTTTATAGTACAATTCACAATTGCCAAACTATGGAACAAGACTAGGAGTCCATCACAAAATTCAAGAAATTTTGTCATATACACATAATAGGCCATTAGGAAGAATGAAGTTATGTTGTTTTCAGCAAAATGGATGGAACTTGAGAGCATTATGTTAAGTGAAATAAGCCAAACTCAGAAAGTCAAGGGCCATATATTTTCTCTCATATGAGGACAGAGAAAAAGAAAGGTGTCAGAGGAATCACATGAAAGTTTAAGGGAAATCCAGTAAAGTGATGAGCTGAGCGAGGTGGGTGGGGGGAGGTAGAGAAATAATCCTGGGGAATGCTATTGACCAAATTTTATTGTTAACATGTGTTCAGGTATGACTATGTAACAGTGACTCTCACTATTATGCATAATTATAGTACAGCAATAAAAAATATGGAGGGAAAGAACCTCCCTACAAAGAAGGGCTCAGGACTAGATTGACTTCATTGGTGAATACTACTAAACATTTAAACAGCTAACAAATTAAATTCTTCCAATAAATATAAGTGAAAGGAACATTTCCTAATTAATTCTATGAGAGCAACATTAACTTGATAACAAAGTCAGACAAAGATATCACAAGAAAATATAGAACAATATCTCTTATGTATATTGATAGAAAAATCCTCAACAAAATCCTGACAAACATAAGGCAATAGCATAGTAAAAGCACTATACAGCATATTAAGTGGAATTGAACCAAAGAATGTAATGGTTCAACATATTAAAATCAATCAATGTAATAAGCCACATTAATGTAATAAAGAAAAAACCCTAAATATGATAATCTCAACGATACCAAAAAAAAAAAAAAAAGACACTACACAGAATCCAACACCCTTTCATGACAAGAACACTCAGTAAACTCAGAATAGGGAGGGAACATCCAAACACGATAGAGGACATTTATTAAAAACCCATAGCTAACAGAATGCTCAGTGATGAAGTTCAGAAGCTTTGCCCCCAAGAATAGAAACAAGGCAAGAGGGCCCACTTTGTCCACTTTATTTGACATTCTACTGGAAGTTCTATTCAGAGCAATTTGGGAAGTAGAAGAAATAAACATTGTCCCAAGTGGTGAGAAAGAAGTAAAATTACCTTACTCACATATGACATATGCCTTAAACATACCACAAAGAAACCCCAAACCCACTAGGACTAATGAAGAAATTCAGCAAGGTTTGAGGATACTAGAACAACATGCAAAAATGAGATGCATTTCTGCTGTATGCAGTGTAAATGCCTGTAATCACAGTGACTCAGGAGGCTGAGGCAAGAGGATCACAAGTTTGAGTCTTGCCTCAGCACCTTCAGGAACCCTGTGCAATTTTGTCAGATCCTGTCTCAAAATAAAAATTAAAAAGGGCTGGGAATGTAGCTCAGTGGTAAGGCACTCCTGGGTTCAATTCCCAGTACCAACCAACCAACCAACCAACCAACAAAAAAGAGATGCATCTCTATACATTAGCAATGAACAATCTGAAAAGAATACTAAACAATATTAAACAATTCAGAAGAATTTGAAAAGAATATTAAACAATTAGATTGACAAAAACATCAAAAACACCGACATAGGAATCAATTTAATCAAGGGGTTAAAAGACTTGTACAGTGAAAATTATAAAACATTGTCAAAAGAACTTCAGAAGATTTAAGTAAATGGAAATACATTTCATGTTCATGAATTGGAGACAATGTTGTTAAAAAGACAATACTTCTCAATAAGATCTGCATATTCAATGCAATTCCTATCAAAATCCCAGTGACTTTTTTTTTCAGAAGTAAAAACCCTCATGTTCACATGGAATTTTAATTTAAACCAAAACAGTTGAAAATAATATTGAAAAAGAATAAAGTTGGAGGACTCACATTCCTAATTTCAAAACTGCCTACAAAACTACAGAAATCAAAATAGTTTAGTACTGAAAAGATAGACACATAGGTCAATGGAATAGAATTGAGAGTCTAGAAATAAACCCACACTTTATGACTCACTGATTTTCTACAAATGAGCTAAGACTATTCATGGAGGAAGAATAGCCTATTCAATAAGTGTTGCTGGAATAAATGGACCACCACATGTTAAAGAATGAAATTCATACCATATACAAAATTAACCCCAAAGAGACCAAAGCCCAAAGAAACCAAATTGTTCAAAGGTTTCTTTGGGCTTTGGTCTCTTTGGGGCTGATTTTTTATATGGTATGAATTATAGGGTATTCTTCACTACCGTGTATTTACAATAACTTTGTTGTTATGATACCATAAGGGCACAAGAAACTAAAGAAAACATTAAAAATGAACTTCATCAAAATTATGACTTTTGTAGTACTGGTGGGTAAATATAGGTACTTGCATATGCTAGGAAAGTGCTCTACCTCTGCGGTACATCCTCAGTTCTTCTTAAAATTTTAAATTTTGAGATAAGGTCTCACTAAGTTGCCCAAACTGACCTCAGACTTGTGATTTTCCTGCCTCAGCATTCTGAGTAGCTGGAATTACAAGTGTATTCCACATATGTGGCTTCAAAATTACAACTTTTGTGCATCAAAATATATTATCAGGAGAGTGAAAGATAACCTACATAACTTGAAAAAGTATTTGAAAATTATATGTAAGGTTATAGTATACAGAAATTTTATAAATAACTTGTACTATTTGGAATAAACAATTTAATTTTAAAATAGCTGAAAGACTTGAACAGACATTTCTCCAAAGGAAATACACTAATAGTCAATGCATGCAATAAGATGGCTACTGTCACTACTCATCAAAGAAATGCAAATCAAAACCACGTGGAGATGCTACTTCATTCTCACTAGGATTGTTATAATGATAATTTTTAAGTGGAAAATAAAAAATGTTGACAGTAATGTGGAGAAGTTTGAAAGCTCATATATTGCTGGTGGGAAATAAAAAAATTACAGCCATTATGAACAAAAATTTGGCAAGGTTTTAATAAGTTAAATAGAATTACAATATGGCCTTGAAATTCCACTCTATGGCCCAAAGAATTGAAATGAGGTATTAAAAAACCTCTACAGTAATGTTCATAGTAGCACTATTAGGAATCGCCAAAATTGGAAACAACTCTCAAATCCATTAGCTAACAAATGTGTAAGCCAAATGTGGTATATCCAGACATTATTCAGTCATGACAAAGAATGTGTTTGTATACACATGACATGGAAAAACCTTTGAAATATGTTGTAGGAAAAAAGCCAGGTACAAAAGGCCACATATTATATGATCACGTTTATATAAAATACCCATAAGAGGCATATTCATAGACATATGAAGCAGATGAGTGTTTTCCAGGTTTTGGGGCAGGGGGAATGGGGAGTGACGGCTAGAGGGATTCCCCTCCAGGTGATAAAAATCTCCTGAAACTTAGTACTGGTGGCCCAAGATACATTTTTTAATTGTTAATTATAATTTCTACCACATATTAATCAGTGTTCTCTAGAGGAGCAAAACCCATACTGTGTGTATGTATAAACAAACAAACAAACAAACAAATAATTTTGCTCAGGCTAGCCTTGAACGTGCAATCTTACCTCAGCTCCCAAGTAGCTGGAATTACAGGCAGGTGCCGTTGTACCTGGCTGTAAGTGCAAATCATCTAAAATTATATGGTAAAAATAATTCAGATTGATTTTTTGGCAATATTCTCAAGGTCTGAGAAAGGGTTCAACATATTTAGTTCTGGGGAAAAAACCTTTTAGGAGAATATTTTGGTGCATCAAGAGGGTGATAAAAACAAATTTGTTTTAGAGCAGGGGTTTCCCATTCATTAGCCATGACCCACAAAGCCTGCTGAACACTTAAAAATGGGCTTAATGTGAACTGAAATGTGAACTGTGGAGCATTGGGATGGGAGACATGCAATTGTCCCTTTAGAACATGAATGAAAACGTCTCTACTAGTTTGGGAGTGTGTTGGTTTGCTGGGGCTACTGTAACAAAGTACCATGAGCTAAATGGCTTCAAACACAGAAACATATTGTTTTATTGTTCCGGAGCCTAGGAGTCTGAGATCAAGGTGTAGGGGAAGGGGGGGTGGTTTCTTTTGAAATTTATATAATATATATTTATATATTGTTAAAAACCTATTTTATATACATAAATGTATAAATTGGTATATATGTTATTAAAATATATATAAATGATGTATTGACTCAGTTTTGAGGCCCTTATTGGGGCAACAAGTTTCCCTCTTGAGAACTGGTTGAAGCCAAACCTAAACCACTTCCCTTATCTGGGCTCTCATGCTCCTGGCTGCTATGCACCTGTTCTAATTGCCCTATGACCCTATACCAGACAACTAGGAATGGCCCTTATGCTTTGGAACCCACAAAATTATTCAAATTGCTGCCCAAGGAGTCCAAGAAAGCTTGCCAGCATCACCTGGTTTAAAATAATATGCTGCCCCCATAATTCTAGCTGTGCCTGGTATGACCCTGCTGTGACCCTTTTGTGATCCTGTGGCAATCCTCTCCTTTTGAAGTTGTCAGTAACAAGGGTTATTTTTACCAGAGTACCTTGTGGTGTCCCACAATCAATAGAGTCTGAACTTTATGAAACAATTGGTGAGCAGAACAGCATGCTGATAAACTTGGTTCTGGCATAGCTTCTCAGAGGTCAGCTGTTGGCTTACTAATTGGTTTCAAAACCACCAGAAGAGCAGCTTGGGTAGAAGCTATTGCCTGTGGTGAGTTTTCTGCTTTAGATTTGCCTGCCGTCTGCTTCTATGTCTGTTACTGGTTTCCACATCTCTCCTTTCCCACACTTCCTTTGTGTTGAAATATTAAAAATGAGCAGTTTTGGGCTGGGGTTGTAGCTCAGCAATAGAGCGCTTGCTTAGCATGTGTGAAGTACTGGGTTCAATTCTCAGCACCACATAAAAATAAATAAAGGTCTACCAACAACTAATATAATATTAAAAGAATTATGAGCACTTTTAATTGGCTAAACTTGGTGGGCTAGAGACTAGGCCAGATGGGGCTCTCTGGTAAGTTATAGGAAGGACGGACCTCTTGAGTCACACTTTCCTGGGCCAGGTGTTTCAGCGTGTTTCCTGTCAGCCTGTGGTTGGCAGAGGCCTATTCAGGAGGCCCTCACATTTTTGGCATTGGTATTTATTATTATTTGGGGCAGCACCCTGGTTTGTTCCTGTGTTTGTACAGCCCATATGGAGGAAAGTGGATTGGGCTCCCCGACAGAAAAGTAATGGTACCTGGGATACCAACCTATCTCAGGTGGGATAGCAACCTATCTATCTTCTTTACAGTGGCCACCTGGTTGCATTCACTGTGAACTTCATGCTCCCCAGACCCTCAAGGGTATTGTTGGTCATACCCTTGAAGACCAGCTCCCGGTTTGATTCTAAAGAGTCCTCTGGAACAGGGGAACAAATAGTTCATCCTTATACTGCCAACCCGACCGCAGTGCTTGCCAAAGACACCCATTGATTAAACAATGTATAATCAATCCCCTGTTGGTGTGTTTGAGCCTTAACAAGTGCTGCCGCATGTCAACATGCAAGGGGACTGACACATGGGATTGTCTAAGTTAGGCTGCTAGAACAAAAATATCATAGATGGGGTGGCTTAAATAACAAATGTTTATTTCTCACATTTCTTATAGGAGGCTGCAAAGTCGAAGATCAAGACACTGGAAGATCTGTTATCTGGTGAGAGCCTGCTTCCTGGCTTACAGAAAGAATTCTTATATCCTCACACAGGAGGATACTAATATATAATTTTTAGGGAAACACAAGCATTCAGTTCATAGAAGGAGCTTAATATGCTGTCTAAGGAGAGATGTGTTTCCAGAGTCTTCATTTTTACTAAACTCACATTATAAAGCCTCGAGGAACACTGTTTATCCCCTTAAAAGTTCCAAATATAACTAATTGTAGCACACATTTCACCTTTCAAATACATAATGCTGAACTCTTGGAAAAGGCATTCAGTAGAATTGTCATGTCCCTAATGATACCCAAACAGCCTTTTTAATGAGACACATTTATATCTTCACCTCCTTTTTTAAGTCCAATCTGGCAAATGCATCCCTTAATAAGCCTTTATTTTGCTTCAGATCTTGATCTCTCATAATTCAAGGCCCTTTGGCCAATTCACACCACACATCATTTTTTAAAACTTTACTAGAATTCTTACATGTCCTTAAAGAGAGATTTATTCCAATTTTCTAATATTAAGGGCCAATTATATATGAAGACTTTTAATAATGTCTGATACAAGACCCATTTAGGTCTGAATTTCTACCACTCAAAACACCCTCCCTCTATATTCAGATCATAGGGAGAGGGTAATTTATCTGGACTTTCCTTCTGCTACCCTCCAGGAAGTTCAAATTAGTTCTCAAGGGTCATTACTACAGACAGTTTGTATTACCAAGATGGAATATAGTCAATATAGTCTCCACCCAGTCATTAAAAATCATATTTACAGATAATAGTAAAACCAATACCATATTAATCATAAACTCCAAACCATATAAAGCCTCCTTGATAACAAGGCCTGCTGGAAAAAAAAAAAACAGTATCAAACAATAAAAACCTTTCAAGTGGGCTGCACATCTTTTTGTTGCTGGATGCTCTTGTTACTATTTGTTTGTAGATCTGTGATCCAAAAACATAAACTATCCAAATAAGTTCTGTTTCAACCAAACATGATCAGTGCTTAGGCCTGCATGCTATCGAGTGGGGTTAATGCAAACCTTGCAGCACAGGGGTCTCATTGGCTTGTCTATCATCAACCAAATTGACAACAGAGGCAAAGGGCCTGTAGTAATTGGCTGAACCAGAGAGCCTGCTCTAGTCTTAAGTTCCAGTCTTAGCCCATATCTTAGTCTAATCTTAGATATTTAAATTAGCAAACAACCTGGCACTCTATTAGCTCAAATAAAGTTATATGATTTAAAATCTATTTGTAAGGGGCTATAGCTCAGTGATAGAGTGCAGGACTAGCATGTGTTAGGCCCTGGGTTCAATCCCCAGTATTCCTTGCCACCAATAGGATTAAAAATAAAAAAATAATTGGCAGAAAAACATATATTATCATTCCAAACCTTAGACTGTTAGGAATTTTAGATTTGGCCATCCTTAACTGAAACTTTAATTATGCTAGTGCATTCTGTGCTTTGGTGCTTTATACCAGTATCATGGATGCTTACATCCCCTTTGTTTTCTGAACACCCACAAGCCCTTTAACTTTGAAAGACATTTGCAAGTCAACCTTCCAGGTCCAACATTGCATTTAAATTTTGTAAACTGCTCAACTTTGTATAATAGCATACATTCACAAAATAAAGACCTATATCAACCAGAATGGGTATCCACTTGAAAATAAGAGCCCTGTTCAATGTTGTAGAAGACATTGCTCCATCCCTGAGGGGCTTGGAACATTTCATTCCAAGTCCTTTTGGATTTTAAAATTTTTGCTGAAAAATCAGAAGTATTTCTGATTGACTTGCCTTTATATGTGACCTGATATTTTTCTCTTGAGATTTTAAAATTCTATCCTTGTTCTGTATGTTAAGCATTTTAATTATAATATGTTATGAAAAGGTCTTTTTTGATCTTTTCTAGTTGGGGTTCTAAATTGCCTTTTAAAAAAATATTGTTTATTATTGTCAATGGATCTTTATTTTCATTTATTTATATATAGTGCTGAGAATCAAACCCAATGCCTTACACATGCTAGGCAAGCACTCTACTGAGCCACAACCCCCACCCCCAAACCAATAAAGTATTGTTGAAGTTTCAACATGGTTCACTTATGTGTAGAGCAAGGTGTACTCTGTTTGCTGATTTTAGCTCAGCAGCAAAGATTCTACCCTGTGAACTTGTGGTGTCCCAGTGATTTTCTGGCACCTCCTAGAAAAGGGTGAAACAAACAATAGCAATAACAGAAGCAAATTACAGCATTACAATAAATACCTGGTGCCTATTATGACTTACCAACACCAATTACCATAGAAACAGGAATAGAAGGGTCCTCAAATGCCAAAAGCAAAACCAATAATTAGCCACAAAGTAGATCTGGCACTAAAGTAAACTTCAGGTGTCAACTACTCCATACACAGTGTTAGTAAATTCAGCAACATGAATGGTGGGGGCTGGAATTATATGAACCAGAAATTCTAAAAGATGATAATAATAGTTCATTAAGAGAAAATAAAATGTGAAAGAAAGGTAAAGGAAAGTTGAACATGTTCAAAATTTTAACAGAAAAAGAAGAGATATAGCAAGTGATGGCTATAAAATGGAAGAGAAAAAATAAATAAAAGAAAAAGTAAAGGGATAGAAAATGAGAGAAGAGAATTTGGCTATTAGAGGAAGAAGAGAGGAAACACTAAAAATAAACAAAAATAAAAACAAAATAAACAAAACCCAATCCCTCAAAAGACAAGACACAGAAAAATAGCAGTCATTCAAAAATGCTAAAAGTGAGAGAAAAAGAAACAAATATGTAAATGTACATATATCCACATGTACATCCATATATGCAGCTCAGCATGAATACACACACATGTCACCACTCCCACCACTCCATGGAAAACAGACTCAATGAAAATGAAGATATTTTCTTCACTGAGTTGGTCAAAACTGTCAAGGAGAATGGATGATCATTGCCTATTCCTGACTGTCCTTTCCATTTCTTCCTGGGTGGTGTATCCCTTAGAGCAAGGGCTGAGTTTTTTCAAATCTTTTCTCTTTTTGTGTGGTTCATTGAACTGCCAGCTGGCATGGCCTCAACGGAGGCTTCCCTTCTCTCCAGTCTAAGGTAGGACAGAATGAGAAGTACGGTTGATAGGGATTTTGTCTGGACAAACTGGATCGAGACACTCTGAGGGTGGGGCTGCTTCAGAGTTCTAAGTAGGCAGTTCTGGTGGCTTGGGTGTTCTGATCAGGCTTTTGGAACTTTGTTGGGTGGTACCTGCTCTAGAAAGATTAGATCAATGCACCTGTAGGGCCAGCCAGATGCCAATCGCTGCTGGATGGATCTCAGGAGCCCACCAAGAATTCTACTTTAATTTCACATTCTGCTGCCCACAAAAATGGCCTTCTCAAATTCTGTCCCTGAGGATACTCATGCCTGCCTGTTCAGTTTCCTGACCCTCTTCAGCTGGTCATGTGAGCCATCAGATTCAGCCTACCCTCCTTATGGTTAGCACCCCTCCATATCTCTGACTTGAGTCCTCTTGGGTACAATACTCTGTTTGTGCCTGTTTCAATTATGTTCTTGTAGGTACACTCTGGTCTTTATGGTAGGTGGATGCTTGCTAGGACAGTATGGCAATGTTTGCTCTGATCTTCTGAGCTCTCCAGCAGCAAGTTGCAATGTGGGCTCCTCATGATGGCTCCCTGTCTCATCTCTCTGTTTGCCAGTTGGGAAACAGAAATTTTCAAAGTCAAGTTTGCTATGCAGTCTCTGGATCAGCTAAGTTCAAACTCTTTTCTATCCTACAGGTCTTTCCATGTCTTTGTCCACTGTGCTTTTCTCTGTGCTATCCCTCCTCTCTGTAGTGAACTGGCACTGGTTCTGCAACTGGCCTGGCTCCAATGTACTCTTCCTTGTTCTTTGCACAATGCACCTGAATTTCTGAGTTTCTATGAGACTCTCACTGTATGATATTGAATTTCAGTGAATTCCCTCTTTGACCCAGAGAGGAAGTACACCTGATGCTTGAATCCCAAGCAGTGGAGCAACTGGAAACTCAGATTTCCTCTTGTACACCATCTAGCTCCATTTAGAGGCCTTGACTGGAGGCTGTTAATTTCCCTTCTTGAGCATCTGATTTAATTCCATACCTCAACCACTTCTCTCATGCATATTTCACATTCCAGGTCACTGGGCACCCACCCTTAATTGTTCCAGAACCAGCTGTCAGAAAACTAGGAATCACTCATAAACAGATAACCCAGATCTCATGAGATTATTCAAATTTTTCAATGTACAAGAAGCCATGGAGACCAGTCCCCTCTCCCTAGCTGGCCATATGTTGCTTGTCCTCTATAGCCCCAGCTTGTTGTGACCTTATCTTCAGGTATAACTCCTGGGTAGACCTTCATGGGAGCCTTCTCTGATTTGTAGCTATAAGTAACAAAAAGTTATGTCCTTCATTTATCCAAGTGTCTTTGTGTTAAGGCCTTTTGTCAAATTAGTCTTTAAATTCTATAAAAACAAGAAGGAAGAATCCATTCCTTGTCTCTCTTCTACTTTCAGGTGTTCTGCTGACAGTCTTTGGCACTTTTCTTAACTTATAGACAAAGCAATACCCTGGTCTCTGCCTTTATCCTACATGCTTCTTTTCCTGTGTGCATGGTTAGCCTAATTTTCTTCTCTTTATAAGGACATTGGTCATATTGGGTTGGTCCAGGCTTATTTCAGTACATTTCATCTTAACAAATTATATTTGCAATGATGCCATTTCCAAATAAGATCACATTCCAAAGTACTGGGGTTAGAACTTTAATATGAGAAAGGGCAATTTGGCTCAGGACAAGAAGTATTTATTAAAACCACACATACAACTTTCCTATGACCCATCAAATTCTTAAATTGTGCTTCATTTTATTTTGTATTTGTTGTTTTTAGTTATACATGACAGTAGAGTGTATTTTGACTATATACATGGAGTACAACCTATTCTAATTAGGATCTCATTCTTGTGGTTGGGGAGTTAACACTGATAGTGTATTTATGAGCAAAGGAAAGTTATGTCAGATTCATTTTACCATCATTCTTATTCCCATCCTCCCTACCTACCCTCCCTATGGTTAGCATCCACAGATCAGAGAGAACATTTGGCTTTTGTTTTTTGGGGACTGGCTTATTTCACTCAGCATGATAGTCTCCAGATCCATCCATTTACTGACAAATGCCATAATTTTATTCTTCTTTATGATTGAGTAATATTCCATTGTGTACATATATAATGCATTTTATTTATCCATTCATCTGTTGAAGGGCACCTAGGTTGGTTGCATAGCTTAGCTATTGTGAATTGAACTACTATAAACATCAATGTGGCTGCGTCACTGTAGTATTCCGACTTTAAGTCCTTTGGGTATAAACTGAGGATTGGGATAACTGGGTCAAATGGGGGATCCATTCCAAGTTTTTTAAGGAATCCTTAAACTGTTTTCCAGAATGGTTGCACCAATTTGCAGTTCCACCAGCAATGTATGATTAAACTCCCCCCCCCCCCCGCATCCTCCTCAACATTTATTGTTACTTGTATTCTTAATCATTGCCTTTCTGACTGGAGTGAGTTTGGGGTCTCAGTGTAGTTTTAATTTTATAACCTTAATTGTTAGAGATGTTGAACATTTTTTTCATATTTTTTGACCATTTTTATTTCTTCTTCTATGAAGTGACTTTTCAATTCCTTTGCCTATGAACATTATTTTTTGGGGATTAAGTTTTTGAGTTCTTTGTGTGTCCTGGATATTAATTGTTCTATCTGAGGTGCAGGTGGCAAAGATTTTCTCCCCATTCTGAAGTCTCTCTCTTCACATTCTGTTTTTCAGGGGGAAGTACCGGGAATTGAACTTTGGAGCACTTGACCACTGAGCCACATCCCCAGCCCTGTTTTGTATTTTACTTAGAGACTGGGTCTCACTGAGTTGCTTAGCACCTGCTGGTGCTGAGGCTGGCTTTTAACTTGCAATCCTCATGCCTCAGCCTCCCGAGCTTCTGGGATTACAGGTGTGCACCACCTCGCCGGCTGTCTTCACATTCTTAATTGTTTCCTTTGCTGTGAAGAGCTTTTTGGTTTGATACCACCCCCTTATTGATTCTTGATTTTTCTTCCTGTGCTTTAGGAATCTTATTGAGGAAGTCCATTCCTGAACCAACATGATGGAGCGATGGGCCTACTTTTTGTTCTAGAAGGTGCAGGGTCTCTGCTCTAATGCCTAGGTCCTTTTTTTTTTTTAAGAGAGAATTTTTTAATATTTATTTTTTAGTTTTCGGCGGACACAACATCTTTGTATGTGGTGCGAACCCGGGCCGCACGCATGCCAGGCAAGCGCGCTACCACTTGAGCCATATCCCCAGCCCGATGCCTAGGTCCTTGACCCACTGTCAGTTGAGTTTTGTGCAGGGTCTTAAACAGGGGTTCAATTTCAATCTATTACATATGGATTTCCAGTTTTCCCAGCACCATTTGTTGAAAAGGCTATCTTTTCTCCAATGTATGTTTATGGAGTCTTTGTCTAGTATGAAATAACTGTATTTATGTGTGTATGTCTGTGTCTTCTGTTCTGTTCCATTGGTCTTCATGTCTGTTTTGGTGCCAATACCATGCCATTTTTGTTACTGTAACTCTGTATTATAACTTAAGGTCTGATATCGTGTTGCCTCCTGCATACTTCTCTCACTATGAATTGTTTTGGCTATTCTGGATCTCTTTTTTTTTTCTCAAATGAAATTCATGACTGCTTTTTCTATTTCTATGAAGAATGTTATTGGAATTTTAATAGGAATTGCATTAAATCTATATAGCATTTTTGGTAGTAGGGCCATTTTGACAATATTAATTCTGTCAATCCAAGAGTATGGGACAAATTTCCATTTTCTAAAGTATTCTTTAATTACTTTCTTTAGTGTTCTGTAGTTTTCATTGAGAGGTCTTTCTCCTCTTTTATTAGATTCACATTTTTTTTGAGGCTATTGTGAACAGAACAGCTGATTTCTCTTGCAGCTGATTTGTTATCGGTGTATAGGAATGCAATCGATTTATCCGTGTTAATTTTATATCCTGCTACTTTGCTGAATTCATTTATGAGTTCAATAAGCTTTCTGGTGGGTTTTTTGGGTTTTCTAAGTATAGATTCATGTCATTGGCAAATGGGGACTGTTTGAGCTCTTTTTTTTTCCCCTGCTTGTATTGCTTTAATTTCTTTCTTTTGTCTAATTGCTCTAGCTAGGGTTTCAAGGACTATGTTGAATAGGAACAGTGAAAGAGGGCATCACTGTCTTGTCCAATTTTTAATAGGAAATGCTTTCAATTTTTCTCCATTTAGAATGATGTTGGTCTTGGGTTTAGTATATACAGCTTTTACAAAGTTGAGTTATATATCCCTAGTTTTTCTAATGTTTTGAGCATGAAGGGGTCCTGTATTTTTTCAAATGCTTTTTCTGCATATAATTGAGATAATAATCATGTGATTCTTGTCTTTTTGTGATGAATTATGTGTATTAATTTCTGTATGTTGAACCAAACTTGCACCCTTGGAATGAACCCCCCTTGATCATGGTACACTATTTTTTAAAAAAAATTTTTGGTACTTGGTCTTGAACTCAGGGGCATTCAGCCAGTAAGCCGCATCCCCAGCCCTATTTTGTATTTTTATTTAGAGACAGGGTCTCACGGAATTGCTCAGTGCCTTGCCATTGCTGAGGCTGGCTTTGAACTCACGCTCTCCTGCCTCAGGCTCCTCAGTCACTGGGATTACAGGTGTGCCCCACCACACCCAGCATACTATCTTTTTAATTTGTTTTTGTATGCATTTGCCAGTATTTATTAAGAATATTTGTGTCTGTTTTCATCAGGGATATTGTCCTGAAGTTTTCTTTCCTTGATGTGTCTTTGTCTGGTTTTGGTATCAGGGTAACACTAGCTTCATAGAATGAGTTTGGAAGGGTTTCCTCCTTTTCTGGTTCATGAATAATTGGAGAAGTGTTAATGTAAGTTCTCCTTTGAAGATCTGGTGGAACTCAGCTGAGAATCCATCTGGTCTTAGGCTTTTCTTTGTTGGTAGGCTTTTGATGGTGTCTTCAGTTTCATTGCTTGAAATTCATTTGTTTAAATTTTCTATATCCTCCTGATTCAATTTGGGTCATAAGTCTCTAGAAATTTGTTGATGTCTTCATGATTTCATATTTTATTGGAGGATAGACTTTCAAAGTAGTTTCTGATTACCATCTGTATTTCAAAAATGTCCATGGTGATAGTTCCTTTTTGATCACAAATTTTAGGATTTGCATTTTCTCTCTTTTTTCTTATTTAGCTTGGCATGAACCACCAATTTTACTCATAGGTATATACTCAAGAAAATGAGTGTGTACATAGACCAAACAACATGTGCAAAGCAAGAATGTTCATAGAAACGATATTTATGTTAGTCTTAAACTGGGATTATTCAAATCCACAAAGAAATTGATGAATAAATTATAGTACATTCACTAAAAAAGACCTACCATATAGCATTTAAACTTGAACTATGTAAAAAATTTTAAATATGTGATTTTATAAAACAAGCAAAATGAATTAATGATGTGGGGATGGGTATGTAGCTTAGTGGTAGAACACTTACCTAGTTTCTGTGAGGCTCTGGATTCAATTTCTAGCACCATAAAAAAAAGAATCAATGATGATATAAATTAGAGTGATATTGACCTCTGAGGAAAGAATATTGAATAGAATAAGTTATACTGCATGTATGTATAATATATAAAAATACATTATACTGTCATGTATATCTAAAAAAGAACAAATAAAGAATTAAAAAACAGAATAGTGAGAAAGCATAAAGGAAATTTTGAGTAATCAAAATGAGAGCCACCTTGATTTTGAAAATGTTTATGTGAGTGTATGTATATATGTACAAGTTCACCAAGGTGTAACCTCTCTGTGCATTTTATCATATATAATTTATACTTAAGTACTTAAATTATAATTACTGTTAAATAAAATGCACAGAGAGGTTACACCTTGGTAAAGAACCACTTGTAATATTATAATACACTCACTAAACATTTAAAATCAAGGTGGATGCCTCATCTTTGGTACTAAATTTATATGCTTCTAATGTTTTTAAACTAGTGTCTTATGGATGTACATGATGTTGAGATACAATGTGGTATATTCATATACAAATGTAGGAAAGTCAGGCTAGATTCATTTCATTGACTTTCCCTATCCCATAAATTGCTATGTAATTAATTTTGTTATTTTAGTGCTATGGGAGAATCAATGATTCTTGGCTTTTTTCCGTTATCACTCACCAAAACTAATTGTATTTCCTTCCCATGACTAATCAGCGAAAATCATACAGAAAGAAAATTAAGATAACAATAAACAAAATGAAAAGGAGAAATAACATGTAATCCTGTTGAACTGAGAGTACACACAAGTGACAAGAAGGGAGAGATTCAATGAGCCCAGAGATTGATTCACAGTGGATTTGTGTTTAAGTAGAACACCACTCTAAATGCATACTTTGAAGAATACTTTGGCTTTGAGGTTACTGACCTCCATCATTATCATGGTACCTGGTAAGTGTGACATTTTGACATTTTTAGAAGAAAATAAAACCATCTTTAAATAGGGACAAGGATTCTCTTGATTCAATTGTAAGATGCTTTTTGAATTGTCCTGTAATGATAAATTTGTGCACTATCTGGCACACAGCTTCTGATGTCTCTTACTCCAGTGATGCACTAACTGTTGTCACCATGCAGTACAATAGACCATTAAAACTTATCCCTCCAGTCTAATTAGAATTTTTATCCTTGGACCAACACCTTACTTTTTGCTGTTCCTCCCCAAAACCTCCAGTGTCTGGTAACCACGTTTTTACTCTTTGTTTCTATGAGATCTACCTTTTTAGATTCTATATAAAAGTGAGATCATGGGCTGGGGATGTGGCTCAAGCGGTAGCGTGCTCACCTGGCATGCGGGGCACTGGGTTCTATCTTCAGCACCACATACAAAATAAAATAAAGATGAGATGTTGTGTCCACCGAAAACTAAAAAATAAATATTAAAAAAGTTTTTTCTCTCTCTCTTTAAAAAAAGTGAGATAATATAGTATTCGTTTTCCTGTATTTGACTTATTTCACTTAGCATAATAATTTCACTTAGCACTTCCATCTCTTGTTGTCATGAATGACAAAATTTCCTTCTTTTTAAAAGGCTATTCTGTTGTATGTGTGTGTGTGAAGTGGAAAATATATATGTATCTATACTTGTTTTGTCCTTTCCCCAGTGATGGACATTTAAGTATTTGCATATCTTAGCTATTTTGAATAATGCTGAAATTAACAGAATAGTGCAGATATACATGACATATGTATTTCAGATCTTTTGGATATATGACTGGAAGTAGATTGCTAGATGATGTGAGGTGAGGAGGGGTGGGATAAGAAAAGTACAGTAAAATGAATCTGACCTAATTTTCCTATGTACATGTATCAATATACCACTGCGAATCTCACTGTCATGTATATCCACAAGACTAATTTTAAAAACTATTAAGAACAGAATATGTATCCCCTTGTTGATGAAAGTAGTCTAGAGAGGTCAGTTATACTGAGTTGATTGATGGGATTATTGAGTTCAGTTATATGTGTCCTTTCTGATTTTATGCCTGTTGGTTCTGTCCATTTTGATTTATTCTTAATATTATATCAGTTTTAGTTTCATACATTTTGACACTCTGTTGTTAGGTATGTATGTGTTAAGAATATTAAGTCTTCTTGGAGAATTGATCACTTTAACCTTACACAATGCCTGTCTTTAGCTCTGATACTTTTCCTTGTTCTGAAATCTTTTCTAACTAAATTAATGTAACTATTCACACTTTCTTTTACTAGAATTATCATAGTAACTCTTTTCCTCCCTTGTACATTTAAACTATATTGATCCTTATATTTATGTGAATTTTGTATAGATATAATACAGTTGGGTCTTGCTGTCTGACCTATAGTGAAGAATTTCTCTCTTAATTGGTGTGTTTAGATCATTGATTTTCAAACTGACCTGATATATTTGGATTACAAGCTGCTGTAGTTTCTACTGTTTTCCTTTTGTTGCTCTCTTTCCTTTTTTTCCCCTTCTGTCTGCCTTTTATGGTTTCAGTGGAGCATTTTTAATAATTCTGTTTTGTCTCCTTTCTTAGTATAACAAATATGTTTCTATTTTTACTTTTCATGGTTGCCCTAGAATTTGCAATATGCATTTATGACTAACCTGAATATACTTTCATAAACAGTATTTTGCTTCATGGTTAATACAAGTACCACATAATAACAAAATAATTTGAATTTCTCACTCTTGCATCTTGTTTTTTTTTTAAACACAATAAAGCAAGCTCTCAGTAATCATATTTGAGAGTGTATAGGACTACTTTGATGAGAAAAGAATTCATCTCACCCAAGGGTCTTAGGAACCGTGAAGTTAGAAAGTTGAAGGAGGTGAGGACTTCCAACTTTGTTCCTCCTTCTGACTTTGCATCACTGCCTCCCTTTTTAAATTAAAAAAAAACTTTGGGACAGAAGAGAGATAAATGAATTCTTCTCAATTCTGATCCTAAATTCCTTGAGAAAAGGCTCTCCTTTTCCATCTAGGTGAGGTTCCCATCACTGGACCATACAACTTTAGTTAGGTGGTGGCATATACAGTTAGATGCCCATACTGTACCAATCCCCCTAGCTGGAGAAGGAGTTGGGGGTAGAAGAAGGGATACAGGGTTACCTTGTATAAAATGGATGACAAAATGAGGGGTCCTATAGTAGGAAATCATTTATTAATACTTTCCAAATATAATTTTCAAGTAATTGTCAAGTAACATACTTTATTACTAGATGCCATAATTTTTAATTTCTGTTTTGCAATGATTATATGTTAGTGATGGTTAACCAATTGTCTCTCATGTTGAATGATAATATGGAGAAATAATGGCTTCTAGTCTATTTGAGCACATAAAATTGATTTCATTTACTCTTCTTTAAATGCTCTCTAGATTCAAGTAGTTCTTGCTTGGATGGACAGCAGACGGCATTATCCCCTATGGAAGGTAATATGCTTCCTTATGGAGGGCCAGCACTAAGGGGATGGAGAGTGGAACTTTTTTAGAAACAGTGGTTGATGGCCTGGCTGCAGGCCAGCCCTATGACAAACTTTTCAATATGGTAATCTGAATGTTGTGGTTGGGTGCCCCAAATGACCCTACTACTACTTGCTCCCTAAACAAGGCACAGTCTTATTTGCTGCTACACCTCTGTCAAGCTAGAGTGGTGGGAAGAGCATGGGTTTAACTTCCTGTCAGGACTGAGTTTAGGTTCCATCTTTTTCTTCATCTAGTTATGTGATGTTTGGTTGACCATGAAATGCAAGCACTTGTATACACAAAAGAGAGAGTGATACTAAAACAGGAAAGGACAGGTATTAATGGTAGATTTTAGTGAAAGAAAGCTTCATTCACATAAAAGGTTTGCTCTACTATAATTGCTCTGCCTGTGTTACAGTGATGACATTAAGGACCTCATCTTTGTTAGAGGTGAGTTGTGGCAGGTGCATTGTTGAGTAATCGCCTCTCAGTAAACCATGCTCAGTCATGGACAGCATATGCTATTTTATGGGAAGGTGAGATTCTATGTTTGATGATATTTGTAGGTCAGAGGCCTCAAGTTTTGCATTAAAAGATAGACACAAGGGGTCAACTGTTATATTTAATTCTGAGAATTGGATTGAACATACTGAAACAAAATACATAAGCGCAGGTCATCATTCATCTATCTATGGGTATATGTTGGTCTAAACAAGAAGGAAGAAAAAATATCCAAAGTCTATGATAAATATCACACATTTGCAAAAAAATCCTTTTTTATGAAAATTTCCAAAGCAGAACAAATTTTGGGTTTTGTTTCTTAATTTACATAGCACATTTCTTTTTTACCTGAAGTGAATATATGTAGACATCTCTAGGCATTGTCATTTTTCTTTTTTATGTAATCACTAATCTGATGAAATAACAGATTATACTAAAATCTGTTGATTTCGCTGAGTCTGTTATTCTCTAAAAATATAAAATGTTTCCAACTAGTTCAACCTGAATTCCATCTGAGTTACTTTTAATGAAAGTATCATATACTTTCTAGATGCATGTTTATCTTAAATGTTACCATGAGGGACAGATATTCAATTTTGATGCTACCAGTTTTTTTTTTTTTTTGGCATTTATCGAATTTCAAGGGGAGACAACCACATAACTAATATTCTGTTTTCTTTTGTTTCCCAAGGAGCATATATTGTGTGACTAATCCAACATTGCTCACCACTAAAACATTAGATTTAGGACATTACTTGTCCTAAATTGTCATTTTATTTAGAACTCTTTTTTCTGTCAGTCTGTCTTCAGGTTTCAAAACTCTGATTTAATTCCAACATATTTATAATGCATTTTCTTTCCATGATAATGCATAATACTGAATGAAATTGATTAACATTTGGATTTGGTATAGTATATTATATATATTTTGTGAATGTTAATTTATTGTATAAGTCTAATATTTCTGGAATAAGATCAACAGGAAAGCAAGGTTCTAGCACAACTTTATGTAGTCTTCTGTAAAAAAATTGAAAACACAAAGTTCTTTATCAAGGTTTTCTTTTCTCATTCTCCTTGTGTGTGTCCAGATAACACTTGGCTGTCTGTGCAGATGGGTACAAAGGCTGTGCTCTGTTGCCCTCGTATTCCACCAACATCAGTGTTGATAATAACAACATGGAAAATACACCTCAGAGACAAGCCTTCGTGCACCATTTCCCTCAACAGAGAAACAAATCAGACCGGGAACAACAACTGTACTGATGGGAGAATCTCCTGGGCCTCCAGACCTGACCAGAATCCTGAACTTCAGATCCATCCAGTGTCCATCTCACATGAAGGGGATTACAGGTGTGAAATGGGAGCAACTGATGGAAATTTTGAACATACATATCACCTCCAAGTGTTAGGTAAAGAATGTCGTCTACTGTGATATTTTGGGTTAACTGGATTTGTGACTGAAACAGATGTCTCTGTAATCCCATGACCGTATGTTGAGACTGAAGCATGATTTTCCTTCCATCTCTGCAGTGCCCCCTGAAGTGACCCTGTCTCTGGAGAAGAACAGAACTGTGGAGTGCAAAGCAATTGCAGGCAGGCCAGCTGCACAGATTTTTTGGGCCCCGGAGGGGGATTGTGTCACTGGGAAAGAATACCAGGACAATGGCACAGTGACGACCAGGAGTAGGTGCCATTATCCAGATGGCAATCTGTCCACCATGACCTGCTTGGTCTCCCACCAGACTGGCAACAGGAGTCAATCCATAGATCTGCTTCCTGGTTAGTAATTCTTCTAGTTGTTAAAATTTGTTTGATTGTTTCTCATTATTTTAAAAGAGTTATGTTAAGAAAGAAAATATGGTGAAATTTTATTCATAGTTGTTCTTTTCAGCTTCCATTGTATCACTCTTCTCTTTCTAAAGAGGTGTCTAGAAGAATTTGTTTTAAAAAGCCATATTTTAGAATGCAATGTATTCTCCTTTTTGAAAATGTTTTTTAGTGCATCATAGTTATTCATAATAATCAGGTTTATTTTTACATAATCATACATGCATGAAATATAATTTTTAAATTTCATTCCCTAGTGCTTCCTCTTTGCCTCCCTTCCTCCCTTCTCCTGTTACTCTACCTCTATTGTTCTTCCTTCTTTTTTAAATTGGTGATTTAAAGGTTAAAGGTGAAATTCACTGGTATAGTCACATAAGTACACAGCATATTTTGATTGATTTCATTCCTCAGTTTCTCCCTTTTCCTGTCCCTCTTCTCTCCCCTTCAATCTCTGTCCTTTATTCCACTGATCTTTCCTCTATTTTCATGGAGTCCCCTCAGTTTCCCCTAATTTTGCTCTAGCTTCCACTTTTTAGGAAAAGATTCAACCCTTGACTTTCTGAGTCTGGCCTGTTTCAGTTGGCATAATGTTCTCTAGTTCCATTCATTTACCAGCAAATGCCATAAACTCATTCTGCTTTTTGGCTGAGTAAAACACTATGGTACATATATACTGCATATTCTTTATTCATTCATCTGTTTAGAGTCACCTGGGCTGGTTCTAAACTTGGCTATTGTGAATTGCATCATCAATAGATGGGCAAAAGAATTAAACACACACACACACACACACACACACACACACACATACACACACACAGAATTAAACAGATATTTCTTAAAAGAAGAAACACAAAATGTCCAACAAGTATACAAACAAGTTCGACATCCCTAACAATTAGGGAAATACAAATCAAAAGTACATTGAGAGTTCATCTCACTCCAGTTAGAATGGCAAGAAAGGGAAGTCAGAGCTATAACAATAAAAAATGCTGGCAAGGATGTTATGGAAAATTTATACTTATACATTGTTGGTGGTACTGCAAACTAGTATAGCCACTATGGAAAACAGTATCAATATTACTCAAAAGACTAGCAATGGAACCAGAATATGACTCAGCCAACCCACTCTTTAGTATTTATCCAAAAGAACTAAAATCAGCATAGTATATTCCTCCAATATTTATTGCTTATTCTTCATTTAATGCTCCCTTCTACACTTATAATAAATTGACTTGAATGTGTATTTTTAAAAGTATATTCATGTTTTTAAGATATTATTTTTAAAAAGATCCAATTATACATGATAGTAGAATGTGTTTTGACGTATTATACACAAATGGAGCACAATTTCTCATTCTTCTGGTTGTACATGGTACTGAGTCACTCTAGTAGTGTAATTACACATGTATATAGGGTAATAATGTCTGTCTCATTCTACCATCCTTCCCATACCTACAGCCCACCCCTCCCCTCACATCCATCTATACAAACCAAAGTTTTTTAATTATTCTCTATCTCCCCAACGCCACTATGGATCAACATCCACTTTAAGAGAAACATTTGGCTTTTGGATTTGAGGGATTTGTTTATTTCACTTAACATGATATTCTTTAGTTTTATCCATTTACCTGCAAATGCCATAATTTCATTCTTGTTTAAGGCTGAGTAATATTCCATTGTGGATATATATCACTGTGTTTTTATTCATTCATGTGCTGAGGGCATCTAGGTTGGTTCCAAAGTTTAGCTATTATGAATTGAACTGCTATAAACATTGATGTGGCTGTGTCATTGTAGTATGCTGATTTTAAGTCCTTTGGGTATAAACCAAGGAGTGGGATAGCTGGGTCAAATGGTGGTTTCTTTCCAAGTTTTCTGAGGTATCTCCATACTGTTTTCCATAGTGGTTGCACCAATTTGCAGTCTCACCAGCAATATATGAGTGTACCTTTTTCCTTACATCATCACCAACATTTATTATTGCTTATATTCTTGATAATTGCCATTTTGACTGGAGTGAGATGAAATCTTAGATTAGGTGTCTGAAAAATGTGAAACCTTTGATTAATACCTTCTGAATATGGTTTTCAACATATTAACATAGTTTTATTACTAGATAGCATAACTTCTAATTTGTGTTTTGCAATGATTATATAATTATATGATGGTTAACCAATTGTCTCTCATGTTGAAGGAGAATATGGAGAAATACTGGCTTCCCCTTCATTTGAGCACATCAAATTGATCTCATTTACTCTTCTCTAAATGTTCTCTAGATTCAAGTAGTTCTTGCTTGTTTGGACAGCAAATGACATTACCCCCTATGGAAGGTAATATGCTTCCTTATTGAGGGCCAGCACTGAGGGGATGGAGAGGTGAACTTTGTTAGAAACAGTGGCTGATGGGCAGCCTCTTGTCTGGCTTTAGAATATGGCAATCTTTGTGTTTTGTTATGAGGTGTCCCAAGTGACACTACCACTACTTGCTCCCTGAACAAGGTACAGTCTTACTTGCTGCTACACCTGTGTCAAGTTAGAGTGGTGGGAAGAGCGTGGGTTTGACTTTCTGTCAGGACTGTGTTCAAGTCCTATCTCTTTCTTCATCTAGTTACATGATCTTTAGTTGACCACAAAATGCAAAGGCTTGAGTACCCAGAAAAGAGAGTGATACTAAAACAGGAAAGGACAGATATTAATTGTAGATTTTAGGGTAAGAAAGTTTCATTCCCACAAAAGGTTTGCTCCACCATAGCCGCTCTGCCTGTGTTACAGTGATGACATCACTGACCTCACCTTTGTTACAGGTGAGTTGAGGCAGGTGCATTGGTTGAGTAACCACCTCTCAGTAAACCATGCTCAGTCATGGACAGTTTATGCTGGTTTTTGGGAAGTGTGAGATTCTATATTAGAAGATGTTTGTAGGTTACAGGTCTCAAGTTTTGCTTTAAAACATGGACACAAGGGGTCAACTTTTATATTTAATTCTGAGAACTGGATTGAACATGCTGCAGCAAAATATGTGAGCACACGTCATAATTCATTTATCTGTGGATATATGTTGCTCTAAACAAGAAGGAAGGGAAACTTCTCCAGATACTATGTTTGATAATATCACACATTTACAGTAAAAACTGAAAGTTTTTCATTTTTTTATACACCAAACTACTTTTTTTACCATAAATAAATATTTTGAAGTTCTCTTTTCACTAGGCATTATCATTTTTTCATTTTCATGGAATGGCTGAACTGCTGAAACTGCATATTATTTCAAGATATATTGGTTTTACTGACTTGTGATTTGTAAATTATAAAAATTAAAAAATTCCATCACGCTCAATCTAAATGCTATATTATTTAACTTTAGTAAAAATGCCACATACTTCCCACATTTATGTTGTCTGGAATTGCACCCTTAGTAACAGGCATTTAGATTTAATGTTACTGATAGTTTTGTACTCATCAAACCTCAAGGGGAGATCACAACCTGATAATTATTCCATTTTATTTATCTCCCTACGAGTATGAATTGTACAATCAAATCAGTATTGCTCACTGCCAAAATATTAGAATTAGAACATTATCTTTGTCATTTAATTTAGAATTCTGTCTTCATGTCTGTTTCTAGACATTGAAACTCCTGATTTAATTTCAACATATTTTATAATGCATAGTTTCCCTAATAATTCATACTACAGGAGAAAAATTGTTAATATCTGAATTTCCTTTAGTACATTACGTATATTTTGTGAATGTTAATTTCTTATGTAAATCTAGTATTTCTGGAGTAAGGTCGCCAGCTAAGCAATGTTGTACTAGGACTTTATGTAATGTGCGGTGGATAAATCACACACACAGGTCCTTTATCAAGGCTTTCTTTTCTCATTCTCCTTGTGTATGTATGCATGTGTGTCCAGTTACCACTTCACTGTCTGTGCAGATGGGTACCAAGGTGGTGCTCTATTGCCCTTGTATTTCATTGACAAGAGTACTGATAACAACATGGCAAATACGCTTCAGAAACAAGCCTTCGTGCAAAATTGCTCACAACAGGGAAACAAACCAGACCATCAAAACCAGCTGTGTTGACAGGAGAATAACCTGGGCCTCCAGACCTGACCAGAGTCCTCACCTTCAGATTTATGCAACAGCCATCACTCATGATGGATATTTTAGGTGTCAAATGGCAACATATCATGGGAATTTCTGTCGTGGATATCACCTCCAAGTCTTAGGTAAAGAACATCATATGTTGTTGGGCTGGGGATGTGGCTCAAGCTGTAGCGTACTTGCCTGGCATGCATGGGGCACTGGGTTCAATCCTCAGCACTAAATAAAAATAAAGATGTTGTGTCCACCAAAAACTAAAAAATAAATATGAAAAAATAAAAAAGAAAGGAATGTCATATGTTGTGAATATGATATTTCAGATCATCAGATTTGTGACTGAATTAAGTGTCTCTAAATTTCATATTTCTTATGTTAAGATTGAAGCATGATTTCCCTTACATCTCTTCAGTGTCCCCTGAAGTCCCTGATTTCAGGGCAGAATGGAACTGGGGTATTAAAGGCAGTTGCAGACAAGTCAGCTGCACAGACTATTTGGACACCAGAGGGGGATTTTATCACACAGACAATTCTATGACAGTGACACAGTGATAGTTGGGAGTATGTGCCACTATTCAGATAGACACGTATCTATTATGACCTGCTTAGTCTCCCATTTGACTGGCAAGAGGAGTCTATCCATAGATCTGTTTCCTGGTTTGTAATTTTTCTAGTTTGTTTTTTGTTTAAGAACTTGATGCTCTTACTTCTTCACTCTAGCTCTTGTCTTGTATTCATGTCCAAGATTCTTTACAAAACGAAACCTACATTTATTGTCTCTTTTATATTACCTCACATCTATCACTTGACATTTATTCCTTTATGTCTACCGTCCCAGAAAGTAGTTGGACAAAAAGCATCAAATATTCCCCAAATGTCAAATAAACTATAAATTTTTCTTTGTTAGCTTAATTAGCTTTATTGTAAGTTTTCACAAATATTACTGTTAAATATTTACCATTCAATGATGTTGAATAATTGGTAACTTTAAACAATATTTATTAATTCTTAATAGTTGATTTTTTTTTATAATATTCAGTATGGTCACTCCTCCTTTCTCATGTGTTTCCCTCCCATTCTCACTTGATTCTCTTCCTTTTTCCTCTGTATATTTTTTGATGAATGATAATTATGCATAATAGTGAGATTAATGCACATGACATAGCATTATAATTAGGTTAATATCATTTCCCTGTATTTCTCTTTTCTATGCCCTCTGGTTCCCTTCCTCTATTCTACTCATGAGACATGAGACCCTCCCTGCAACCTTTTTCCCTTTTTCCTCTACAGTTTTCACATATGAGGAAAAAAAACAGGACCCTTGATGTTCCAAGTTTGGTTTACTTTGCTTAACATAATGCTCTCAGGTTCTATCCATTTTCCTGAAAATGACATAATTTCATTCCTTATGACTAAATAAAACTCTATTGTGTATACATACCAATTGTATGTATGTATATGAAATATGAAATATCATATTCACAACATATGACATTCCTTTCTTTTTTATTTTTTAATATTATTATCTGTCCAAAGAGTAGCTAGCAAAGATATTTTCCCATTCTGTAGGTTCTCCCTTCACCTTCTTAATTATTTTCTTGGCTGTGCAGAAGTTTTTTTTAATTTGATGCCATTCATTCATTAATTCTTGGTATTATTTCTTGAACTTTAGGAGTCTTATTGAGAAAGCCATTGCCTATGCCTATATGTTAGAGTGTTGACCCTACATTTTCTTTAATGAGTTACCAAATTTGTTGTCTAATTCCTTGGTCTTTGATCCACTTTGAGTTGATGTTTGGGCAAAGTAAAGAAATAAGGATTTAGTGTCATTCTTCTATATTAGTATAATCAGTTTCCCCAGCCCATTTGTTAAAAAGCCTGTATTTTCTCTAATGTCTGTTTTTGGCACCCCTGTCAAGGATCACATGACTGTAGATGTGTGTGAATCTGTTTCTGTGTCTTTTGTTTGGTACCATTGGCCTATGTGTCTGTTTTTTTTTTTTAAGAGAGAGAGAGAGAGGAAAGAGAATTTTTAATATTTATTTTTTAGTTTTCGGCGGACACAACATCTTTGTTTTGCATGTGGTGCTGAGGATCGAACCCGGGTCGCACGCATGCCAGGCAAGCGCGCTACCGCTTGAGCCACATCCCCAGCCCTATGTGTCTGTTTTTATGCTAGTTCCATGCAGTTTTTGTTACTATAGGTCTGTAGTATAAGTACAGATCAGGTATTGTGATGTCTCCAGCATTGCTTTTTTTTTTTTTTGGTTTAGGATTACTTTTGCTATAGTGCATTTTTTATTCTTCCAAATGAAATTTAGGACTGCTGTTTCTAGTTCTATGAAGATTGCCATTGGTATTTTAATAGAGATTGCACTGAATCTGTACATTATTTTTGGTTATTTGGCCATTTTAACAATATTAATTTTGCCTATCCATGAAAATGGGAAGTCTTTCTATCTTGTGTCTTATTTAATTTCTTCTTTCAATATTCTAAAATTTTCATTGTAGACATCTTTCATTTCCTTGGTTAGTTTCATTCCTAGGTACTTTATTTTTGTTGAAATTATTGTGAATGGGATTATTTTCCTGATTTCTTAGAAAATTCATTGTTGGCATATAGGAAAGCTACTGATTTTTGTATGTTGATTTTATTTTCCATCTCTTGGTTCTCTTCTTAACATTCAGTTGACTTATTTGTTTTCATGTATTCATTCTATGAATGAAAGTATTTCTATGGGTTACATCCTTGACCTGATTCTCACTTATCTATGTTCCTCGAATAACCTCAAAATTATACCCATTGCTTCATCTATCAGCTAATTCTTAACTCTCAAATCTGTGTTTTCTTTTTGCCCAGATTTTGCTTCTTAGCTCTCTCAACTTGAAACTGAACAGGTTTACTTAGATGCATCAAGAGAAACTCAAATATTTCTACCCCTTCATGAGTTCTGCACGTTTGTTTTATAAATTTAAATTTCTGTACATTCTTTTGTACAAATCTTTCTGTACATTCTCTTCAATTATTTTCTTTTCTCCATATTTTTATTTGTGTATCATAATTATGCACAATAGTGGGATTCATTGTTACATATTCATACATGCACTTTATAACTTGATAAATTTCTTAAGCTAGAAACTTAAACAGATTCTACAACATCCTTCTTTCTTATTCCTCATATTCAAAACCAGTCACTCTGTTTTATTGATTTGACCTTAGAAATCATTCTTAAATATGGAAGCTTCTCTTTCTATCTTAGTATTTGTATGATCATCTCTCACCAAGATTATTGATATGGCTTTAGAGCAAGACTACTGGCCCTTAGCTTACTTACTTTCAATTTATTCCCTGGATTATTTCACAAGGACCATTCTAAAATGAAAAATGTCCCACTCCTCTACTTACATGACCCCCAGGGCTCCTTTGGCTTCATGGAAAGCTAAACCCCTTTGACAGCTTGCACTACAGCAGCTCTTCTCTGCCTCATGTCTCACTCTTCTCCAGTCTGCACCCCAGGTATATGGATCCTTTTCGGCTTTTCAAAAGTATTCTGCTCTGTTTCTCTGTTGCCTTTTACACTCAGCTTCAACATCCCCACAGTGTGCTTCTTTCTCTGTGCTCATTTCTTGCATTGCATTTGATCAATTCCTATTGAGGTTTTGAGACTTAGTTTGCCATTGCTCCTCTGGGATGATTTTTTTTTCTTTAACTTGAAGCTTAGTCAACTATTTCTTCTCTGTATTGACGTAATGCTTCATGCGTGCCTCTGTCAGGGTACTTCTATATGTCTGTCATTGATGGCTCTGAACTATTTTCACTCACAATATGACACCAAATGAGCATGGTTCTTTTCTTTGCACACCAACCAATACTCTAAATCTCCAGGTATTAACCAGGTGTCTTGAAATTCGATTTAACTCTGATGCTAACTCCTGGGATTTGCACAGATCCCACAGCTTAGGGAGTCAGTCTCACATACTGCCCGCACTTGAGACACCAGTAACAGGTTTTAGTTGCCACCTGTACTTACAGCTAATTGACTATAAATTCAAGGAGTTCCCACATTCCTCCGATCAGATTCAATAATCTGCCAGAATGGCTCACAAAACTCAGGAAGGCATTTTATTTACTGTTATTCATTATTATAAAGGAAACAACACAGGATCAGCCAAATGGAAGAGATACCTAGGGCAAAGTACAGGGGAAGGGGCCTGGAGCTTCCATACCATCTTAGAGAAAGCCATTCTCCCAGCTCCTGGATATGTCTTCTAATGCAGAAGCTATCCAAACCCCATTGTTCACTGTCTTTATGGAGACTTCATTACATAGGCTTGATTGACTAAATCATTGGTGTTTGATGATTAACTCAATCTCTAGCCTCCTTAGAGCTCAGTGATGGTGGTTGTGGTGGTGATGGGGGCTGAATGTTACAACTCTAATCATGCCTTACCTTTTCTGATAACTAACCCTCATTCTGAAGATATATAAGGTCTTCCAGACACCTGTCATCTTGCTAGCATACAAAAGATACTCTGACTATAGTGGTATTTCCAAGGTTTTAGAAGTTATGTGCCAGGAGCCAGGTAACAAAGACATTATATTTCTCTGTGTATCACAACTACAGATGTCTTTGACTTCCAGTATGTTGTAAGTTCCTCGAAAATAGGAACCACTTTTTTTTTTTCCAATTCTACGTCACTAAGGTCTGTCACAATACCTGACACAAATAATTGCACAATTAGGTTCTGATTATCAGAAAACCCTGTCTCTACATTTTCCACTCTATGCCCCAAATCCTCAAAGCTTTAAGTTGTTCCTTTCCCTTGAAACATCCTTCCTTCTTCTCTTAACCTGTTTAATACTGCAGACAGCAAAGCTCAGTTTAAATCCCACTTCTCTCTGACCCCTGGAGTTGATGAACCATTCTTATTCCTCAGATGGTTTATAATCTAATGCTCATCAGCACCATTTGCTCTCTCATGACTTCTCTTTCATTTGTGTAAATTTGACTTCTCCAGTTAGACTCTGAGCTTTTGGGGGACTGCATTCATATTGTCCTTTTTAAAAAATTTATTTAAAAAAATTTTTAAATTTTATTTATTCTAATTTGTTATATATGACACTAGAATGCATTTCAATTATAGTGCACATTCATATCTCTGGTTGAACACAAAGTAGAGTCACACCATTCATGTCTTCATACATGTACTTAGGGTAATGATGTTCTTCTCATTCCACTGTCTTTCCTATCCTTGTACCCCTCTCTTTCCTTCCCTCCCTTTTGCGCTGTCTAAAGTTCATCTATTCCTTCCATGATCCCCCATCTCCAGTATGAATCAGCATCCTTATCATATTGTCTTCTTATCCCCTCATTGTGCCTTTTCACAGAAGAAAAGATTGCAGAATAATGATCCGATTAGTCTGCTTTTATCTTTTAAACAAATCCCAGGGGGCATTTTACAGATGAGTAAAACGGAAGTAGGAAGACATAAAACACTTTATTAAAGTGGTTCTATCTACTCAGTGACAAAATCATTTCACTGTGTTGAGTGTTATCGGATCATGCCCAAAATATTCAGAATAAGACTAAACTATGCAAGGGAAATTTTCTTTTTCTTTAAATATTTAGAACAATTAAAAATACTTAGAATAGTTTTATTCTTTCAGAAAATATGTGTTAAAATGTACCAAGTACAAAACAAAGATGTGGTTCCTGAACTCAGTCATGAAATAATGATACATTAATAATATTTGAAATATAATTTAGAATTTTACAAATTTTGACAATCTATGAACTTTTAGGAATATTTTTAAAGTATTCTTTTAAACCGTTGACTCCAATTTGTGAATTATAAGAATCTTCCAACAGACTTTTAACTGTTACCTACATTTAAAGTTCTCGGAACACCAGAATCTCCAGGTTCAACTCTGCTGATCATTCTCTATGCGAAACTCTCTCTTCTTTTGGTCATTCTGGTCATCGTGGGATTTGCTTTCTCCCAGAGGATAAATGGTTGCAGGTAAGAACTGAGGATTGAACTGGTAAGACTCAGTAGGAAGCAAACATCACTGGGAGACTTTTGAGTTCCTTCTGTGCTGGAGTGAGCTTGACACATTTCATGATACATTGCATTTGCTGCCTCAGCCGATTCTTTAACATTAGGCTTGGTGAACAACTGGAAGACCTGGCAGAGGTGTCCACAGAACTGGGGCCAGAGCTTTGTTATGATTTTGAACCAAGAGAGTCCTAGCCTAGCACACTCCTTGAAATTCCAGCAGGAGGTTAAGAGGCTGCTGGTACTTCTCAAGAGTTTGCTTCCATGTTTCCATGATTCAGATGACTTGTTTCTTGCATTGTCATTATTATTATTATTATTATTATCATCATCATCATTAATAATATTATTGTTATTATTATGTTTCTTCCTAGAGAATAAAAATCAGAAGAGCTGGAAGTCAGTTGATATGACATCATAAGAAAACAGCCATTTGTAATCAGCCTCATGTTCAACATCTAGCTGAAGTACACTTTCGTACCTAAGCGTTTATGAGAATGGACATAAGTTGGCAAGCTGTTTCAGTCTCTTTACATACAGTATATACACATGTGCAAAAGCTTGGTGTTTGCTGTCATAAATGTCAAGGATGCTTTGTCTATTCTTCCCTTTCCTTCAGTGAATGCTTATTAGACAAAGTAAAACAATCCTGCTTCCCAGCCTAAAGAAGAAGATGGCTCAGCAATTCAAACAACAATGCTGAGCAGTTTTTCTACACCCCTTGAGTCCTTTGGATGGTGCTTTCATCCAGCTTCTTGGTTCCTTTGCCCACTTGAGATGCTATCAAAGTTGCAATGGCTAGAGCCACTATAAACACTGCCTGCAAGTTGGCCAGTAGCGAACCTTCTGTCCTTTTCTTTTCTTGCTAGCAAGTACCAGGGCAGTCACATTGCATATTTGGACTGAATCCTAAGTGAATGGCTTAGAGTCTTTTTTTAGCAATAGTTGCATTTTAGTAGAAGTTATAAATTGTTCCCAACTAAGGAACTGCCAGTGTCTTTGGAGACAATGCTGAAGGTCCCCTGACCTTTTAGAGCTCTAAGTGTCTCAGTACTATTTGTTGTTTATATTCCAAGTTACAGATTGGAATGGATTAATGGGGGTAAAGGGTGGGATATTGGTAAAGCCCTAATATCTTGAAAGGCTGCTGATTCAGATGGTAATCCTGTAGTAATAAGTGTTGTTTTACCTAAATGTATCTTTTTTTTCCCTCCATACTGTAGATTGAACCCAGGGATGTTTCACCACTGAGCCATGTCCCCAACCCTTTTCATTTTTTATTTTGAGATAGAGTCTCACTAAATTTGCTTAGGGCCTTGCTAAATTGCTGAGACTACCCTCAAACTTGTGGTCCTCCTCCCTCAGCCTCCCAAGTCACTGGGATTATAGGCATGCACCACCAAGCCCAGCTAAAGGAATCATTTTTTATGTAAAGTTGTGAGTGATTTGGGCTACTAGTTTTGTTTTCAATAAACTGTAGGGGAGAAAATGAATGCTTAATACTGGAAGATACTACACTAGTCCAGTACTCTAATTAGGTGGTGCTTTCATCCTAGATTCTTGGTTGCCCACTGAAAAAGTTTAATTCTTACTCAAATCACACTCCAATGTAGTTGGTGGGTCTGAGACAGTGGTTCCACAGGTATTGCTCCAAGCTAGCATTTTATCCTCTTTATGCTATGACTCTGATTTCCTCAGAGTACTCTGTAGTCACCTGGTGAAAAGGCAGCAGGATTTTATGTGGGAGGATTTTACAGGCCAGACTTGGAGTAGCAGTTACTTCTACTTGCATTCCATTGTCTAGTGTTCAGTCTGAAGGTCATGGTAACTTGTACAGAGCTTGGAAAATGGTCTGAAAGCTTTGGAAGAAAAGGAATCAAGCTTGTTATACATCTAGCCAATAGTAAATAATAGGACCAGTGCTAAGATTAATGCCTACTCTATTAGTCATCTAACATGAATTAATAAATAATTTCATTAGTAAATATCATAGATATTTATTAGATTTTGTATTAGATTTTTTTTCATGTTTATGATAGCATATTGAAAGTGAAGGAGTCTTGTAATTCAATTCTGTAATAGACTGAAAAAGACAGCAGAGATTGCAAGTTGCCTGGTCCATTGTGGTCCTACCCTTTCTCTTTGTGGCCACTGATTATATTCACATCCCCTTTTACCCATGTAAGCTTTCAGCGGATTTCAAAGTCCTTTCCGTAAGGAGTGTACATGCTTATCCACCATATGTAATTTGCTTTGGCCAATAAAATGAGGCAGCAGTGGCAGTGTACCATCTCAGCATGGGTCTTGTGAGGTCCTTCATGTTTTACCTACTACTCCAATAAGAACATGTCTGGCCTAAACTGCTGGGGGAGTGAGAACCACATAGGGTATAGCTGAATCTCCTCACTCCTACCTGCCCACCTCCCTGTTGAGTTTTGGCAAATGAAATATAAGCATATCATCTGTGATATTTTCTGGAAAACTTTTTGAAAGAGAAAGGAAGGGTGCTTTTCTGCTTTTCCTCCTCATTTCTTGGACTGCAACATTGGTGTGATGACTGGAGGTCCAGCAGCCAACTTGAGCTATGAGTGACCCTTGAGGATGAAGACTATTCACTGAGATGGATTTTAAAAAAATGGAAAAAGAAAGATGGAAGCATCCTGGGCCTGATGACCATGGAGCTGCCCTACCAACCCTAGTCCATCTACCTATTGACTTTGTATAAGAGAATAAACTATTTTATTCATGGCACTGCTATTTTGGGTTTTACTGTACACAAAGCCGAACTTCATCCTCGTTGTCATAAACACCTAGTTGGTCAATCTGAAGGTTTGTTGTCAATCTTGCAAGAACAGTTTATGTGCATATAGTGATCTATTTTTGTTCTTGACTTAGAGGTAATAAAACAGGCATAACATCAGAGGTTAGGAATCACAGAGCCATTTCTATGAAGATTTTGCAAGAACGGTTGGTTATGTAAAGTTAAGGGATGCTGTGGCTTGTGGTGGGTGGGAAAGGACTTGGGAATCTGGGGCTATGAGAAGATCATCTAGTTGTCACTAGACATGTGAGGACATATCTGCTTTGTAGGATTGGAAAGACGAACATACCATTGTAGGTAAGAGAAACAGAGGAATCGAGATCTTTTGGACTTTGTTGTGTTAATTCTTTTTTCACCAAAGGGACTCAATCATTTGTGGGAGAGATTTACGTGAATTCAGGCCACCTCTCTATCCCATTCTCACTGGCAGGACGTTATTGATGGCACGTGACTGGAAGAGTAGAAAACTATAGCCCCTCCTTCCAACCCCCATCTTCCTATCTCTACATAACGAGAATTAAAGATGGTGAGGGGGGGAACCCATATTATTTTTCTTTCTTGAACACCCATATGTATTATATATGCATGTACAGAAAAATTAATCACCGTCTCAAACTAAAGAAAATCTGGGGCTACTTGTGGCAAGACACAATTGAGGGCCACTAGATGGTGCTTCAACTTAATTCTTTTAACATTTTGAAGCAAGTTTAAAAAGCTACTTAACCTAAGGCAAAATAATCCTGTATTTTTTTTCTTTAATTTTTCCATACAACTGCCCTACCATTTACTAATTCTTCAGGTCTTCTTGGGTGGTTTTGAGACAATTACATCAGCAGTGGGTGGGGAATGTTCTAACTTAAAATTAAGAAGAAAAAAAAAAGTTTTTTCACTTCCTAAACTTGTACTACTCTTTTCACTAATTTAGTAGAAACATTTTCTTTACTGAATGGGGTAGGAGTGGATTTTAACAGCCTGGCTTCAGGGAAAAAGTAGTGTGAGTCTTCATGGTGAACCAAGATTACTACTCATTTCTTCAGATGAAGAGTTGAGATCACCCAGTTCTTAAAACTCCAACTGCTTGTTAAGTGTTCATGACTCCAGATTGTGAGAGCTATGGATAAAATTAGCTGGCCTTCTGCACTTCCGAGGCCCTCCCCAGCATCTTTGAGAAGCATACTTGGTATTCTAAAACTGGAAGGAAGCTACAGATAAATTAGGTCAACTTCCTCATTTTTCAAAAGAGGAAACTGAGACTCTCATAATTCAGTGGCTACTGGGTCTTAGAAAGAGGCCTATTTTTCTTGATGCCCAAAGGGAGGCAGGCAGCCATCATATGGCAACAGACAGACAATGGCACTTCACAGGAAGAGGAATGTCCCTCTCTTTCTTGGATTCTGTCTTCCTAGTGAAAACCAAGAACCCCCATGTGCTTCTTCTCTCCTTTGATGGTCAAGGCCACGGGACAGTTAAGAAACAGATATTATGCTTATGTTGATTGACCTTTGGTGGAGCTAGGGCTAAGATCAACAATTTTCACCAGACACATATCTTGGTGGGAGAGATGTGAGTGGAGACCTGAATAAATCTGGGGCATTGCTAAGAAGGTAGAAGTGGAGAATGGGTGTGAAGCCTCAGTGAAGGAGATGGTAATAGTTAAATTGAGTTTTATACGATGCCTTGGTGGATCAGGACAGGCAAGAAAGACTGCCAGAAGAGAAGACCTCACGGGCAACAGAGACGTACGTCAGGTGGTTATCTCTCCAGGCAATGGAGAAACTATCATCTCATACAAATCTTACATTTCATGAAGTCATCTGGGGACAGAGGACAGTTATTCTGCTAAGAATGCCAGGAGAGTTTTGCAGATCCAGCAAATCTTGATGAATTTATAATGTTCCCTGAACAGAATGTCCAAATCTTCTGACTGATTCACCCAACACTGATTTTAAGATCAAATGAGGAGCCAAGAACATTGGTCTGTACGCAGAGGAGAGCCGGAGAGGCTGGGAGAGGCTTGGGTCTGATGGATAATGTCGCTGAGTCTCAGAAGGGTGGGACTCGCTTTCTGAGCTGGGTGAAGCTGGCAGAGCTGAGTCTCCTAATTCTGGTTTTGCCTCATGAAATAGGAAAATAATACTAGCACTTAGTGTAGCTGAAGAGAGCGTTTTGAAGATAATCTTTATATATTTATAAATGTCCTTGTGGAAAGTGGTCTAGGAAGACAAGATCTTGTTATTAAGCCTACCTGCTGCCAAATGTACCTCCTGTACACATGAGTGTGTGTGTGTATATATATATATATATATATATATATATTTGTGTGTGTGTGTGTATTCTTTTCTCCTATGTAAGAAACAGAGAGCCCATGGGTACCATAGACACTGGATTCCATTTCTAGTGTGCCTTCTCTATTCCAAAGCTCCCTCATATTGAAGAGAGCTCTTTAGAGACACAATCATCACCAGGGAGAAAAGAAATGAGCATCTTTGCACAGTAGAGGGAGGCTATAGAGCAAAGCAAGATAATTTGCAACTTTAACTAGAGGAAGAGAAAAAATATTCACAGGTTCATATTAAAAACAAACAAACAAACAAAAAACAAATGTAACCGGATATGCTAAAACAACAGGACTTGATGAAATTCAATTCAGTGTTCTGACTTTTAGGTTAAAAAGAAAATAAATCACTTTCTAAATTGCCGTTTCGATTCACCTGTTGGTAAGAATGGGATCCCCCTGGGAAAACAAGGATGTACATGAGAAGCCAATCATTTACTGCTACCCTGTAACCTGATGAAAACGCTTGAGGACATCATGACTTGGCAGTTTCTCTTTCATGCTGCTATCTTTCTGAAAACAGAGCAAGAAACCTACTGAGGAGGGTGATCTGTGACTAAGACGACCGAGTTTTACTATGATTCTGAGGGGCAACTAGTCTGCCATGCAGCATGCAGGCGTTCAGTGGGGACCACAGAACCTGGAAAGGAAGTGGGTTTCCTCCTTTGTGGGTACCATGTGGCAGGCCACGCTATTGGGAAGACTAACCTGGTGTGTGGCTGTGAAGCCTTTCAGTTGACATGAATGCTTCTGCAGTTCTGAGGGAAGCTGGGTGGGAGTCAGGTGGAGATGAGGTTATATATTTTGTGTCCCCCTTCAAGAACTTACAGTTTATTTACCAAAAATTCCTGCATTCCCAGTTTTAAGGCTTTTGGCCCCAGACAACACCATCCACCACGACGTGACACCTTTGAAAAAACTCTGCCACAGACTTTCCCCATATTCTTTGTAATGGAAAATTGCAACATCATTTACAAGACATTGAAAACCAAGGAGCAGCCCAAGATGTCAGCTCCAAGAAGCTACAGTAAATGTCTTGGGACTAGAAAGAATGATTAAACAACTAGCATTCCAGCAAGAAGCATCTGTCTTTTGTCATTCTCCCCACAGCTACATAAAATGTGCAGAGGAAGGCCGCCATTTCGGTGGAGGTGAAGGAGGTCAGCTGTTGGTAACATTTTCCACTAAACTCCAGCTGCCTATCAAATGTAGCTCAAGACGGCCTGTTGCTGTCCACAGTAACCCATGACAGCCATTGCATCCTGCAGGTAGAACTTAGGGAGGATCGGATAGGAAACCTTATTCTTAAAAAAATTGGGCCTGGGTTTTAAAATTTATTTCAATTTTGCTTTTTTTTCTCTCTGATTTCTACCCCAAACATGCTTTCTTTGGCAGTCTCCCCAGAAAACTGTGAAGTCATAGAGCATAAGTTATTTAATTCTCACCTCTACAGGATGGTAAAACTTGCAAACCACAGCTGTTCTTGGGCAAGAGCTCTGGAGAGGCAGAAATCAGCAGATCCCCCAGCAATGCACACGTAGACGCTGGATGGACTGAGGGACAATCCATCTTCAGCTGTCATCACGTGTCAGGATGAGGCTATCTAGGTTTACATGATCTCTCCAAATTTTACTTAATTCCTCATAGTCAGTAGTGTTCTTTTCTTTAATGACTGCTTCTCAAGGAGACTAGGAAGTGAATTTATTCCAATGTTTCTTATTTATGGGTAAAAGATTGAGACAGCTATACCATACTTTTGTGTTCTGTCTTCCTCTATGATCCTCTTATTTTGATCCACACACCTATTATCCAACTTTCCTGGAAATTTATCTCAGTCCTTTCTTGTTTAATTTTCTGCTTTGGCTTGTGGTGTTCCTGCCTTTGTTCCCACCCCTGCCTTCTATTCAGTATAACAGCATCCATAAAATCTTTCCAGATGCCTTATTCTAAGTGAGGCATGGCTCCACCATAGAACTTCTTAAAATAGTATTTTGTGGAAATACCCTTGATTTTTATAGGTATTTGTGAATATTTATCTCCAACACTAAATTGTAAAATTCATGAGAACAGATGCCACAGGGCATTTATTTTTATGTTTTCTTGCTTAGCATAATATATATAATATATATTATGTAATATATACATATATCTTTTTTGCTTAGCATAATGTGTATGTATGTGTGTGTGTATATATATACATATTTATTGAGTATATATATACTCAATAAATATATACTGAATTTTTGAAATTGAACTTAAATTTTCCTCCAAAAAAATATTGAGAAATATATGTCTCACAAAGGGATATGTGGATATTTTTGACTATGTGAATAGATGGAATTCTACCCATGAAAGACAGAAAGGGAGGAAATATTTGCAATATATATAAGACAAAATATTATTACCTCAAGTCTGTTAACTCCAACAAATCAAAAGAAAAAGACAAAATAAAAATCCCTTGGAAACATTGGCAAAAGATATGAATAGCCATTTTATAAGACAGAAAATAAAAATATCCAATAAATAGCGGGGAACAGTGGCACATGTCTGTAATCCCAGTGACTCAGGAGACTCCGTCAGAAGGGAGCCAAGTTTGAGGCCAGCCTCAGCAAGTTGGCCAGACCTTCAGTAACTTGTCTCAAAATTAATAAACAAACAAACAAACAAACAAATAAAAAGAGGATATAGCTCAGTGGTAAAACACCCTGGGTTCTATCCCCAGTACTCCTCATCTATCTATCAAATAAACTTGAAATGATATTCAAACTAGTAATCAGGAAAGGGCCAATTAAAAAGAAAAGCAAATATTTTTTTTACATATCACACTGTTAAAAATAATAATTTTGTAGTATCAACTGTTAAAAGAGGCCTTGGAGGACAAGCGGATTCTAAAGGGAGTGTAAGATAATGTAGCCATTTCAGAGAGCTGTTGGCAAGTAAGACCTCATGATTCCTCCTTTCAGTATCTACTCAAAGTACCATTGCTTATGTGCACAAGAAAGTACATTTTACCACATGGTTTATAGTAGCAAAAAATGGGCCCGCACCTCACCATCCATTTTGGGGGGGTGGCGGGGCATGGTGTAAGGTTGCACAGCACTGATGCTGCCTTAGCAGAGAGGCACTCCTGATATCTAAGGTACCACCCTGCCTGCATCCCTTCACCCCACTTTCTTTCTTCATAGCACCCATTCCTTCATGTTTTGGCGTCAGACATTCTCAGGCTTATTTGACTATTATCTTTCACCATCTCTAAAATTTAAGATAGACGGAGGCAGAGTCAGCCTGTTTTTCCTGTGCCATGGGTGCAGCCCTTGGTGTGTATTTTCTAGCACTCAATAGAAGCACAATAAATATTTATTGACTATACAATGTATTGACTATACAATATGTAACAACATGGAAAGATTTTCAAGGCACAAACAAGAAAAAAAAGTAAGTTATAAAATAATATCTAATGATTCCATTGTCTCTTGACACCCTCCTATTTCTAACATGGCCATACCCAGCAGAAAGATGTAAATGGACAGGAGGTAGGAAGGTCACCTATAAATCTCTTCCTAATATTGGTTTTTAAAGCATAGCAGTTCTTAAAGGAACAGAGAGAATTTTGAGCTTCTTTCCTATCTTATTACCGATGTACTCTAATAAACAAAGCAAAACTACCTTGAACTGAGAGGATTTGGGCATGTGGAGCAAGTGATGAGAGTATGGTCTCCTTTGGGGATGGGGGACTATTTCTTCCAGGCAGAACCCACAAAGTGAAAGGCCCCAGAGGGAGCATTGTCAAAATGGACACGGATGGCACTGGGGAATTCTCTTTAGCGGACACTACAGGTAGAAGACTGATTCTTACTTCTTTCAATGATGATGTGGCAAGAGCAGTCTCCAGATCCAAAGAGGCGGACAAAGGGGAACAAGGGTTTCCTCCCTAATGCCTGTGGCATAGATGGCACACAACACCAACCAGGTACTTCTCTGATGACCACCAAATTTAGATACACAGGGTGAAAATGAGGAGAGAAGGAGCTGACAACCGGGAATACTTTTTTTTTTTTTTCATGTTGCTCAAACAAATCCTCGAAATGCCATGATTTTTCTTGCATACAAGAGTAAGAAGCTGAGCTTTTCACCTGTACTATGATTCAATGTGTAGCTGGAAAATCATCTGGAAGATTGTAAGCTTGATGGTAGGTGATGGTGAAGAGAAGCTTAAGCTGCGATACTTGAGTTTTGCACTGAGAATATATCCATGTAATTAAAAAAATGCATTTCCCCAAAAAGTAGAAAGTAAAACAACCTAATGTACTTTCTTGGTAGAAGGTAAGGCAAAAGTTCTAGGGTTCGCTAAGGCTGACTAAGGGCAGATCCAAATAAGGCTGCAGGGTAGCTGACCAGATATGACCTACAGGAAGCTATGATTCTATACTTTTGTTTTTTCTTCATGAATATCTTTTTTTTTCTGTCCTGCTTACAGATTTGTTTAGCAGTTTAAAAATACTAGAATTTATGAGAGTTTGTAACTCAAGAATTAATGAAAGACACATGGTAGGAAAGATGAACCATTAAATCCAAGTGCTGTCATGCATATGCCTTTTTAATTACTTGAGAAAACAGCATAAAATCTGAAATTTATGACTATTTCATACATTTTAGCTAGTTTCAACTTCAAACATGTTAAATTATGTACATATTAAATTTCATGTTCTTGGTGTTTTTGCTTTAACGAGAATGGCTTTGGAATTAATTTTATTTTGCATTTCTTGATACCTCTGCTTCTTGTTGTTCATGACAGGTTAGAAGTTATTTTAGTAAGTTAATAAACATTTAAATACAAGGCTAGTGAAGGAGAACTTAGACTGAAAGCTTTTTTTTTTTTAACAAACCATTAGTGTTTGAGAATCCCAAACCCCTGGTGCACTGATGTATACCTATAATCGTTTATTTTAGAAATTGTGTCCTTTTACTTTAACTTTCCCTAAGGTGACTCAGTTTCTCCCTTTCCATTACATTGTACTTTTGAAGACAGAGTCAATCAACCAGAATGAGATAATCTTCTCTCCTAAGTAGTTCCTGTTGACAGCAGATATTTTACATATCTAATTCTTCCTTCATATCTTCCATTGTAACTACCACAATGTAATGTGTATATATCAGATACATATTTAAGCAAAAAATAAATTTACTAGGTAGCTCATAGAATCTCTGATCCTGGAAAGCTAGCACTGGGAAATGGGCAGGAACAAAGCCATCTAGTAAAGAAGGGCACCAATGTCATAACCTCTAGACCACAAGATGCCATAGCTTTCAATGTTGCCATTTGGCCAACAGATGTCAGACACTTCATCAGCTCTCATTGCCTGCATGTTTGCATTTGCTAGCTCTTGATGCAAGATCCTAAGTGGACAAGTGCACCTGATGAGTCATGCCTGGGACCCTTGTTCAAACCCCAGCTACCAGAGGTCTGCATGGGAAAGAACAGAAGCTTCTTGCTGACATTGCCAAAGTAAGTAAGTATCTGGCACCTTGCATTTGCTAGGTCTAATGCATTATCTAGGAAATGCATTATCTCTTACCAGAATCCAGGAGGTACAGAATTTACAGAGGAAGGGTGCTCAAAGGCCAAGGAGTCACAAAAACCCAATAATGTCTATCACAGGGATTAAAATGCAGCCTTTTAGGGCTGGGGCTGTGCCTCAGTCTGGCTGCAGCAGAATAACCAGGGGGTGACGAGCAACTTGTGTACATTGATACAGCAGGAGTGGGAGCCATTTATTGTAGGACAGGAGGGGTTTATATACATTCCACACAGCTTATCTTAATTAACATAAACTAGATACAGCAGTCAACCAATAAGGAATCTCCACACTTAATGGCTCACTGGCGTTACTTCACAAACCACTCCCTCTGCAAAATGCCAGGCGCCATCTTGACTTGTTTACAGACTCTAACAGGGCTGTAGTTCAGTGGCATAGTGCTTGCCTAGCATGAGCAAAGCACTGGATTCAATCCTTAGCACCATATACAAATAAAATAAAGGCATTCTGTCCATCTACAGCTTCAAAAATTTTAAGAAAAAAATGCAGCCTTTTAGCTCTTACTGACCACGAGAGGTTTTTAAACACTGGTTCTTGGAATATTAGCTTTTAAATCTCTAACTGATTATATTAGTTTTGTATTGCTGCATAGCAATTTACCCCCCAAAGCAGCAGTTTAAAACAAAAATAAACACTTAATCTTTCACACAGTTCCTATGGGTCAAGAATTTCAGGGAGCTGAAATAGAGGGTTCTTGGAACTCTCGTGAGGTTGAGTTGAGGTGTCAGCTGGGGCTGCCGTTCTCTGCAGGCTTGATATGGGTTTGGGCATCCAGTTTGAAGATGGCTCACTCACTTTCTGACAGTCCATCTGGTGTTGGCAGGAAGCTTCTGTGCCTTGCCACGTAGACCTCTTTGTAGGGCTGAATGTTCCCATGATGTGGAAGCTGTTAGTAATCCAAGAGTGAACAAAGCAGAAGCTGCAATATCTTTTATGACTTTTCTACACCACAGTCTGTGGATCACACAGTTAATTTCTAGTCAGTGTAGGAAAGGATGATGGTGGGACATGGGCACCAGGTTGCAAGGCAAACAGAAACTTGTGAATTATCTATTTAATTTCTTAATCATAATGGAAAGTAAAAAAGATCCATTCTCCATCTGACTCTGAGATATGTAGACATATTTGGGTGTTTTTTTTTGCAATGAGGATATCATTATTACTTGATTTGAAGGCCAAAAGTTTTGCTGACTCCATTAAGTTAGAATGATTAAACAAAATCCAGAAACAATTCAAAGCCTATCAAACAGATTCAAGAATTTTTTTCAATTGAAGCCAATTTGGAATTTCTTTATTGAAATATACTTCCCATTTCTCTTCCAAACTTGTCAGAATAAAATAAAATTAAAAACCTAGAAAATTAAGGGGATTTGCTCTTCCTGAAGCATTTTATTTGGCTGATCAGAAAGTTTTAAATTATTTTAAAATATTAGATTCTTTTTGCCTAGAATTATGAGCAGTCATGAGGTTTTGGACCCAGATTGGGAACGATAAGACCATTGTTTTTCCAGCTTTAGGACAAGTCTTAGCCTTTTTCTTGTTCAACTCTCATGAGTTTGGCTCTGTCTTTCTAATCCTATTGCTCTCATGAGATCAGAAGAAATGACAATTTAGACAAAATTTTCCTTCTTGGGTCCCAAGTGAATATTTTTTGTATATATATTTATCTTAGTCCATGTAGGCGGCCATAACAGAATACCAGAGACTAGGTATTATTAGCAAAGGAAATGTATTTCTAACTTGAGGACAAGGGAGTTTTCAGTAATCTCTTTAAGAAGGGCCTAAGTACATGTATGGAGATGCAAATGGGGTGATGCTACTTTGTGTACAACCAGAGAAATGAAAAATTGTGCTCTATATGTGTACTATAAATTGAAATGCATTCTGCTGTCATGTATCACAAATTAGAATAAAAAATATTATTTTTAAAGAAGGGACTTTGAACTGAGCATGGTGGCACATGCCTATAATCCCAATGACTCAGGAGGATGAAGCAGGAGGATCACAAGTTCAAGGTAACTTTCTGCAGTTTAGCAATTCACTGTCTCAAAAAATATGGGTATGGGACTATGGATGTGGCTCTGGGTTCAATCCCTGGTGCCAGGATTAAGGAGCTCTTCCCTTGTGACCTGATCACCTAACCAAAGATCACCTCCTAATGCTATCATATCAGGGGTTAGGATTTCAATATGAATTTGTAGGGGACAAATAGTCTATAGTATGTCTCTTTGGTTTTAAATAAGTAACACAGCATTTAAGAGAGTAATAAAGAAAGGAGAGAAGAAAGAAAGGAAATACTTACCAATCATCAACTTCTCAGGGGCAGAGAAAATGAGTTTCAACCTAAGGAGGAAACTGGACTTAATATCTAGTCCAGAAAGTGCTCAGCAATTTACTGAGTTTAAGGGAATGCCAATCATTTCATCACTATGAACAGGTTCTAAACTAGAGGTGTCCCTAATGCTGGAAGCAGGGCATAGTAGAAGTTCCTATGAAACTTCATGGTGGTTGCAGAGTCTGAGAAGATCTCTTGAACAAAGAGAAAGAGTATTCAACTGGAATGACGTCAGTCATGTGCTGGAGCCTGCTCTTGGTAGCTTGTGAGATTTGTTACTCATTATTCAGATAATTTGTGAATTGATTATTAGACTGTTGGTAGCTTGAAGTAGGCCATTGTGGCAATATTCACACCACAGTGCCATCAGGGCTCCCCCTGTGCCCACCTAGAAAGCATCAATTAATCAACATATTGCAATGAGGATACCCTGAGAAAACAGGCTATGATCTGGAGTTTACAGCAACACCGTGGTGGGGAAACCAGTGGGGAAACCTGAGAAGCCTTGGGCGACAAAACTGGGTGAACCAACCAAAGACAGTGCTCACAGGACAGAGAGAGCTAGTTCAAGAAGATGCACAGGGATTAGAGCCAAGGAAGCTTTTTAAAAAATAATAAAGGTGGGGATGGGGTTGCGGTTTAGCGGTAGAGTGCTAGCCTGGCATGCTTGAGGCACTGAGTTTGATCCTCCACACCACATAAATGTAAAATAAAGATATTGTGTCCACTTGGAAAACTAAAAAATAAATATGTTTAAAATAGTAATAATAATAATAATAATTAATAATAATAATGGTGACCTCAGACCAGAGTGGTATAGTCTACAACCTAAAAGGGAATTTAGAGTTTAATTAGGTAAAGGAGACAGGACCCAACACTTATAAAGAGGCACTTGCTTCACAAACTTAATTGTTTCATTAGTCTTTTGAGGTAGATAGTTAGTACTGTTTTTTATATATTTTACAATTAAAAAAACTGAAGCTCTATTCATCTGTTGAAAGGTACCTAGTTTGTTTCCATAGCTTAGCTATTGTGAATTGAGCTGCTATAAACACTGATGTGGCCATGTCACTGTAATATGCTGATATTAAGTCCTTCAGGTATAAAACCAAGGAGTGGGATAACTGGGTCAAATGGTGGTTTCATTCCAAGTTTTCTAAGGAATCTCCATACTGCTTTCCATAGTAGTTACAACAATTTGCATTCCTACCAGCAATTTATGAGTGAAACTTTTCCTCACATCCTTGCCAACATTTATTGTTATTTGTATTCTTAATAATTGCCAATGAATAGAAAAAGAAAATGTGGTATATATACCCAATGGAATATTACTCAGCCATAAAGCAATACACTGAATAAAAATATGGCATTTGCTGGTAAATGGATGGAACTGGAGACTGTCATGCTAAGTGAAATAAGTCAATTCCCCAAGACCAAAGGCCTAATGTTCTCTCTGTTATGTGGATGCTAACACATAATAAGGGAGGTGGAGAGAAGAACAGAAGTTCTTTGGATTAAACAAAGGGGAATGATGGGAAGGGAGGGGGAATAGGAATAGGAAAGACAGTAAAATGAAGTGGACATAACTTCCCTATGTTCATATATGATATGGGAAACTCCCCATCATGTACAACTGCAAGAATGGGATCCTAATTAGACTGTTACACTCCATGTATGTATAGTATGTCAAAATATACTCTATTGTCACGTATATCTAAAATGAACAAATTCAAAAGAAAAATTTTAAAAAGATAAAAAAAAAACCCAGAGAAAGAAAGTTGAAGCTCCAAAGTCCAACAAGTAGAGTTGAGGTCCTAACTCAGAGTTTTTCCCGCAATCCTGTAACCTCCTAGATCTTCTTCTAAGAAGTTGGAAAGGGGAAAAGGAAGACAAAGTGGAATTGTTCTGGGACCAGAAATCTCCAGAAGGAGCAGAGAAGTGAATGCAAAATCAGTGAGGAAAGAAGTGAAGTTCAAAGGAAGAATGCTGAGTGGATTCCCCACCAAGAGAGGAAGGTAGGCTGGCTTGAAAAATGGGTTTTGTATCTAAGTTTCTGCTCTAGAGCCAGGAAAGGGTACACAGAACTCGAGTATCATGGAAACAAAGGAACAGCTTTATAAATTAGACCAGGGTTGCCACCATGTGCAGCAACCCTCTAGCTATTCTGCAGTCCCTACCCAAAGAGTCCAAAGGAAATTGGTGAAGACCTCTCTTTAGCTGGAGATGGACTGATAGCGAGCTCCCCTTCATCTCCGCTTTACTTCTGTTACCTTGTTGGAACCTCAGGTTCTGTAAACTGGCACTCTTTCTGCGTGAACAAGGAATGAGATTCCATGCTCCTGGAGGGCAGGAACTTGGCCTTCTTTATGGGTATGTCTCTTGACAACATGACATATTGGATGAACAACAATTACTTTTCAAATAAATGTGTTGAGCAGACATCTAAAGCCTCTGCTAAAAATAAAATTGGCTGCAGGGTTTTGTCGCTCTACCTCTGTGGTCTCACTGCACACACATATGTTTTAGATCTGAGGCTATTAAGGACATGTGTTCTGACCTATTATTTATAACAAACTGAAATGGAAAATGCAACCAGAAGCTTAAAGAATTTGCCTGTGGACTATAAATGCAGGCTGTGAGGTAGCCAAATCAGGGATCCAGGAATAATCAGAGAGCATTCAGTGAAACTATGTGGCTCATGACCCTTCGGTGGACTCTTTCTGTCCTGCTGTGTAACTGACCCTACCGAGGATCTGAGATCATGCACCCAAAGTTTCTTAGAACTTCAAGAGCTGGCTTATTTTCATTCTTGCTCAAAATTCAGAAGATTTTGAGTTTTTAATCTGGGCAAGGACAGCCTCCTATCTCTGCCTTTCCAGGGATAGCTACAACTCTTCTGAAGTTAGTGATGCAGGCTAAACCATTCTTATCCTTTTGTCTTGGCAAATAAAAGTACTAGCAGTGGGAACAAGATGATTGCTGAAATCCGGTGTTCATGTGTTTCCTAGTTTTGACTGTAGAAAATGAGGGAATGAAAGATCACAATTAAAGGGAAACTTTGAATCCCCTCCTGTTGCTGAGGAAGCCTCAGGATAGTTATGACTGCTGATTCCAAACATGTGTGCCCATCCTTGCTTTTAGACATAACAGCATTTGTGCTGGTCAGTTTTATGTTGCTGTGACAAAATATCTAGAATCAACTTAAAAGGAACAAAGGTTTATTTTGGCTCATGGTCTCAAGAGGGTGCTTTGGGCCTGTGGTGGTACAGTATCTCATGGCAACAGAAAGCAATAAATAAACGAATAATAAGAGAGGAAGGGTTTCAAGAAAACACCCCCAATGATCTGACTTCCTTCTCCTAGGTGTCACCTCTTAAGTAGTCCATCACCTCCCAAGAACACCTCTAGCATTTAGACCTTTGGGGAATATTTAGATCCAAACCATAATACCATCCATGATATTTTTGAGATACTTAGATAGTGGACAGTAGATATACAGAATATATTATTCTAGTCCAGGATGTTTTCATTTCCTTTTTCTTTTGCCATAGATAGAATATAAATATATAAAATACTTCTGAGTTTGAACTTAAATTTAACAGATTTCCTTTCAATGCATTAATAAGAAAATGAAAAAAATTGAAGGTTTGACAATGGTTCTAAATTATTTTCTTCTTTCAGGAGATTGATAGGGGAAAACACCAGAATTTGTTTGTGAAATACTGGCAGTCTAGAAACCCACATTTTTTAATGGAAGTCATCCCAGCTGAAAACCTAAAGATCTGAGTTTTAACACCAGGTTTCAGATACTAAGCTTTCCCATGCCTTAGTTTGCTGTGAAATGAAATTTAGATAATGCTTACCTAAATTGCTTTCCTTCTGAGGTCCTAGGCTTCTGTGGTACCTGGATATAAACTGCAAAACATTAGTCTAGAAAAAGAGTCTGGATCCAAAGATAATGGGTCTTAGATCTGAGTTTGTACATTTTGTGGTTTTATTTCCTCATCTCTGAGAAATGGAGAGTAATATCTGTCATTTGGCTACAAGTGTGATGTCAGATTACACATTTCCTTGAAATAACTTACAGTATTACAATTAATTGCAAAATACTTGTAATACTACAATTTGCAGGTAAAAAACAAATGGAAGTCTTCCCTTTAAAGATATTAAAAATATGAAAAGCAAGATTAATGAGATACAGTGTAGCATCTACAGAGGAAAAAGCAAAATATTACATGTGTATCAGCAGGTATTTTATTGAAGAAAAATATAAGTAAATAATACACTAACGAAAAAGTACTAAGTAAAACTACAAGTCAAAGAACTACAAGTCAAAGAAATACAATTAAAAGCATCCTTTGTTTAACACATAAGTTGAAATGTTCAACATCAAGTTAGTAAAGATATAGAGAAATGAATACCATGAATACCAACAGTACACTGTTGTTCAGAGTATGAACTGATACAGGCATTTTTTTAATTAAAAAATTTTCTTAGTTTTAATTAGTTATACATGGCAGCAAAAAGCTCATCAATTCATTGTGCACATATGGAGCACAATTTTTCACTTCTCTGGTTGTACATGAAGTAGAGTCACACCATTTGTGCAATCATATATGTACCTAGGATAATGATGTCCATCTCATTCCACTATCTTTCCTAACTCCATGACCTCTCCCCCACCTTTGCCCCACCCAAAGTTTCTCCACTCATCCTATGCTCCCCATCCCCTACTATGGATTAGCATCCACTTATCAGAGAAAATATTTGGCTCCTGGTTTTTTTTTTGGATTGAATAATTTCCCATAGCATGATATTCTCCAACTCCATCCATTTACCTGCAAATGCCATAATTTTATTCTCTTTTAGTGCTGAGTAATATTCCATTGTGTATATGTACCACATTTTCTTTATCCATTTATCTGTTGAAGGACACCTACTCTGGTTACTTAGTCTAGCTATTGTGAATTGAGCTGCTATAAACATTGATGTGGATGCATCACTGTTGTATGCTGATTTTAAGTCCTTAGGGTGTAGACTGAGGACTGGGAGAACTGGGTCAAATGGTGGTTCCATTCCAAGTTTTCTAAGGAATCTCCATACTGTCTTCCAGATTGGTGGCACCAATTTGCAGTCCCAACAGCAATGTATGAGTGTGCCTTTCCCCCACATCATCACCAACAATTATTTTTGCTTGTAATCTTGATAACTGCCATTCTCACTGATGTGAGATGAAATCTTATAGTAGTTTTGATCTGTATTTCTCTAATTACTAGAGGTGTTGAACCTTTTTTTATATATATTTGTTGATTGGTTGTATATCCTCTTCTGAGAAGTGTCTCTTCACCTTTTTAGCCCATTTATTTATTGGGTTGTTTATTTTTTTGGTGTTAAGCTTTTTGAATTCTTTATATATCTTGGAGATTAGTGCTCTATCTGATATGTGTGTGGCAAAAATTTACTCCTAAAACGTACACTCTCTCTTTACCTCATTGATTGTTTCTTTTTCTGAGAAAAAGTTTTTTAGTTTGACTCCATCCTATTTATTGATTCTTGATTTTATTTCTTCACTTTAGGACTCTTGTTAAGGAAATTGGGGTCTAATTCAACATCAGGAATATTTGGGCCTATTTTTTCTTCTTTTAGGAGCAGGGTCTCTGGTCTTATTCCTAGGTCCTTGATCCACTTTAAGTTTGATTCCTGCCACAATGAAGTAAACATTGTCTTCTACTTCACGCTCTTGCTGGCACATGTATTGTGCCACCACAACAGGGCAAGGGATCATAGACCAAAACCTCTGAGACCAAGAGCCAAAATAAACCTTTTGTTCTTTTAAGTTGATTCTAGGAATTTTATTACAGCAACAGAAAGCTGACTAATGCAGAAGTGGTTCAACACAAGATCGTATATCCATAGCAAGGAGTACTATGTAATTGTTAAAAAGAGTTAGCTATCCCTTAACAGACAGAAAATATCACTAAAGCATACTGTAAAGTAAAAAGATAGTTATAGAATAGTTTAAATTACTTATGCATGAACACATACTAACAAAAATATGTATGTATGTGAAAATGCCAAGAAAAAAGTTCTGGAAAGATACACAGTGAGCTGAAAATAATAGTCACTTTTGCAACTTTGAGAAGGGGAATGGTGATAAAAGGGACTTACGCTATCTGGAACATTTACATTTGTGTGTGTGTGTGTGTGTGTGTGTGTGTGTGTGTAAGAAGGCATTCTTGCATTATTTAGACATTAAAGAGGATTTTTTTTCTAAATTGAAGAGAGTAAGATAAATTGGCTTAAACATTTTCTATTCAATAAAACTAAAATCTGTCTTGAGTTATTTTATTTCAGGCAAGGTTATATAAATTTCCACATATACTTCATGTGCTTGAATCCTTTAAATAAACTCAGGATTTCATAAACTTTATTCTTTGATTTACCCCAAAATGCAGCCATTGATAGTAAAATTTGATTTCCCAAGTGTTCAGAAACAATTATCCAGACTCTGTTTAGGTAAAGATAATTCTGGGATTTAAATCATTATGGAATTATTCAATTTTATTGAAGTTGAAAGCATAAGGTCAGAGAATGTGGTGGTATTTCTCCAGAGGTGGATAATTATGTTAATCATTGTTGTTACAAGTACTCTGCTATGGAGATACTGTTTGCCTTTGCATAAGAGCAGATTGCAGAATTCCAGAACCTAGCTATAATTCTTCCACTGGACTTTTAAAAGTCTATCCTTTTCATCAGAAGTTAGTAATTTGAGAAAACACAAATGCCTGCTTAACAATAGTTGTTAATTTTAGAAACATGAAGAATGCAGAACGTGAAGTTGGTGACTCACAGTGACAAACTTTGTCCCCTTCGACAATCTTGAAAGTAGAGAGGGAAGATATTGTTATGTCCCATTTTGTACATTAAGAAAATCAGACTCAAAAAGTTCAGAAATTTGTCCAAAGCCACCTGGCAAGTAGTAAGAACAATTTAGTTTCTCTCCTCAACTGCAAGTCTAGCATTCTTTGCACTCCATTTAATCCCTAACCATCTTGAAACTAGGAGCTGAAATTTGAAGATACAAGTCCAAGTTGACCTACTGAGTCAGCTCACATGTCACCTAACATATTTTGAATGCTTACATGGCATCTGGTTCCATTCCAGATTCTTCCATAATATTCTCTTGAATTTTATCAGAACTATGTAAGTTACTATGATCCCTGGTTTAAAAATGAAGAAATGAGGCAGTTTACTCATGCCACCTCAGCAAGAGTGGAGGGGTAAAGCATTCAAGCCTGTGACTTCCTGTTAGCAACTCGCTAGGAGTCATTCTCGGCAGCAGACAATGCAATCCTTGAAGAGTTTATCCCCAAATAGACTTATGCCCTTGAGTCTGGGTTAACTGCCTTTTATAGGACACTCATCAAGCAAAGCAGTGTGGCAGCGTGGGGTGTTTTTATATATGGCTGGGAGTCATCTGGTCATATTAGCAAAACAAACCATTTCTAAATAATGGCATCTGTGAGCCAACAAGAGATCCTTTCTTTCACTTCTCCTCAAGGGGCCTCTCCACCTCCTCAGCTGGAATGAGTGTTAGGGCTCCCCTTATACTGACCCAGAGTAATTTGTTTTAGTAATGTCTGAGCACTCTGAGGTAATAGTCTCATGACCTCAACTAGTGCATTTAAGGAAGAAAGAAATGTGACTAAGTAGAACACTTATTTTTTCCTTTTAGTTTCTAAGTTCAGAAATAACTAGAAAATCATCTGAACAGTAAATTCAGATGCATGTTACCATAAGCCTCAGGAAACCTATTTGAATGAGAATATTTTATTACAGGGCAAATTTGAAAATGGCAGATATGGGGAGAAAGAGAGAATAAGAGAATCAAAAGAGGCTCCCCTAGACTGATGATTTGCCTTGATGACGACCACATTATTTACGAGCACTTACTGCATATCAGGCACTTCGAATGAAGTAACTGACTCCATTCTTCTAAAAATTTAATGAGGAAGGTTTGTTTTAGTTCCACTGAATAATGAAGAAACTGAGACTAAATCGTGTCTATGTCAGAATGCAAACCTAAATCTATCTCTGGCTTTAAAAATTATTATTCCTTCCCCTACTGGCTCCTGGGTTGAGGGCAGAGCATGTAATCTATACTAGTGGTTTGCTGAGTGTTGTTCAAGAAAATCCAGGCAGCACTTATTTCTCTATGATGGACTTCTGAATTATCTTCCTTCTTTTATATGAGATGTAAGCTCATTCACGGCCAAGATCCAAAGAAAGCAATGCATTCCAAGAGTGCTTGGCCCATTTCGACAGATGGTATTGATAGCTGGGGATATCGTAAAAAATCATGATATAGAGTCGGCATTGTGGCTCAGTGGTAAAGCACTCGCCTAGCATGTGTGAAGCCCTGGGTTTGATTCTCAGCACCACATAAAAATAAATAAATAAAATAAAGGTATTTTTTCCAACTACAACTAAAAAATAAGTATTTTTTTAAAAAAATATGATATATTAAAAAAGTAAAACCAGAAGATGTAAACACTAGAAGAGAAATTCTTGACTCACTTCTGGGCTTGAGAAACTAAACTTGACAAATCCAGTCAAAGCCTTCTGTGTGCCCCACTCTGGTTCATCTGCTCTCTCCCTCTAGAGATAACCACTATCTTTCATCTAAAGTAAGTCATTATGTTGAAATTTTTCACAGCTACCACATATGTTCATTTGCATCTTTATAAAATACATTTTATAATTTTACATATTGTAGATTTTAAATTTTATATAAATGGCCTTATATTTATGTATTTTCTGTTCTTAGATTTTTTTTAACCTTTTTTGATCTGAAGAACTGAAACACTATCTCATGATTTTTAAAATGCATATTTTAATTATTGGTGATATTGAGTGCCTTTTCATGTGTTCATAAACCATCTATTTTGCTTGTTCTGTCATTTGCCTGTTCATTTTAAGTATGTATTGGATTGCCAGTTTTCCTTTTGATTCATAGGTATTCTTTATATAGTCTAGAGAGGTCTATATGTAGGTATATAGATATCTAGATAAAGATATATAGATATATGTCTGTATATACTTTCCAAATAACTTCTCCTGGTTTATCTTCTTTGTATCTTGACCTGACTGTTGGTAATGCTAAGTAAACAAAAGCAATCATAATTTTACAATTTTTGTTACTACCATTTTCACTGATGAAGAACATTAAAATAGGACTGGGGTTGTGGCTCAGTGATAGAATGCTTGCCTACCAATGCAGGAGGCATTGGGTTCAATCCCCAGCACCACATCAAAAAACTAAATAAACAAAATTATGTCCTTCTACAACTAAAAATTTTTTTAAAAAAAGGACACTAAAATAGGCTTTCTAGAAATTAAAGAAGACCATAGAAGATGGAAAGATCTACCTTGTTCTTAGATAAGCAGAATTAATATTGTCAAAATGACCATACTACCAAAAGCACTATACCGATTCAATGCAATCCCAATCAAAATCCCAATGACATTCCTTATAGAAATAGAAAAAGCAATCATGAAATTCATCTGGAAAAATAAGAGACCCAGAATAGCCAAAGCTATCCTTCGCAAGAAGAGTGAAGCTTTCCTATACCAGACCTTAAACTATACTACCGAGCAACAGTAACAAAACCAGCAGACTATTGGCATAAAAATAGACTGGTAGACCAATGGTGCAGAATAGAGGATACAGAATCTAACTCACATAATAATAGTTATCTTATATTAGACAAAAGAACCTCCCCCCCAAAAAAATACTTTGGAGAAAAGAGAGTCTCTTCAGCAAATGGTGCTGAGAAAACTGGAAATCTACATGTAACAAAATGAAATTAAACCTCTATCTCTCACCATGCACAAAACTCAACTCAAACTAGATCAAGGAATTAGACCAGAGACCTTGTGCCTAATGGAAGAAAAAGTAGGCCCAAATCTCCATCATGTGCGAGTAGGCCCCAACTTCCTTAATAAAATTCCTTTGGCACAAGAATTAAAACCAAGAGTCAATAAATGGGGTGGACTCAAACTAAAAAGCTTCTTCTCAGCAAAAGAAACAATCAGTGAGGTGAATAGAGAGTCTACAGGATGGGAGCAAATCTTTACCACAAGCACATCAGATAAAGCACTAATCTCTAGGATATAGAAAGAAGTAAAAAAAAACCTTAACACCAAAAAAAGAAATAACCCAATCAATAAAGGGACCAAGGAACTGAACAGACATTTCCTAGAAGAGGATATACAATCAATCAACAAATGTTCAACATCTCTAATAATTAGATAAATGCAAATCAAAACTACTCTAAGATTTCATCTCACTCTAGTCAGAATGGGCAGTTATCAAGAATACAAACAATAATTGTTGTCGAGGATGTGGGGGAAAAGGCAATGAGTATCCATTGCTGGTGGTACTGTAAGTTGGAGCAGTCAATCTGGAAAGCAGTATGGAGATTCTTGGAAAACTTGGAATGGAACCACCATTTGACCCAGCTATCCTACTCCTTGGTGTTGAACACCGACACAAAGAAAAGACCACCGACTCCAATTTTAAATCAAATTAAAGCATGCTCATATTTGTGTACACAAGGCTGGCCATCGACTGTCTCACCTGAAATTCCGGGCTAGAGATAAGTACCCCAGCTTTTGAGGGACACAGTTTTATAGCACAAAAAGTTGCAAAGGGGGGTATCTTGAGAACTTACAGGATTTTGACAAGCATAATACAAAGGCAGATAGCAGGTTAATGATCTAAATGGCATGACATTTCAAGATAGGGAATAAATTCAAATCCCAACATCAGAATTTATGAGGTGCCACTAACGTTTCAGAGAGGATTATTATCTGGTCAGGGAAAGAAAGACATGGGTGAGTTCAAAGCATGGGCAGGAATTCCAAACAAGTTTAGAAATCGCAGTAATTTATAGTAAAACAGAAATGAACTTTTCATGACTTTGTGATGAGATGGCTCCCAACCTTAAAATGGAATCAAGCTGGGTTCATCACTCAGTTTATACCCAAAGGACTTAAAAACATCATTCTACAGGGACACAGCCACATCAATGTTTATAGCAGCACAATTCACAATAGCTAAATTGTGGAACCAACCCAGGTACCTTTTAGTAGATGAATGGATATGAAAATTTTTGTGTATATAAACAATGGAATATTACTCAGCATTAAAAGAGAATAAAATCATAGTATTTGCAAGTAAATGGATGGAGTTGGAGAATATAATGCTAAGTAAGCAAGCCAATCCCCCAAAACCAAATGCTGAATGTTTTCTTTGATATGAGGATGCTGACTCATAATGGTGGTGGTGGTGGGGGAGCATGGGAGGAAGGGAGGAACTTCAGATAGGACAAAGAGGAGGGAGGGAAAGGGAGGGGGCAAGGGGGTAGGAATGATGGTGGAATGAGTTAGACATCATTACCCTAAGTACATGTATAAAAACATGAATGGTGTGAAAATATTTTATGTACAATCAGTGACTTGAAAAATTGTGCTTTATATGTGTAATATGAAATAAATTGCATTCTGCCATCTTGTATAACAAATTAGAATAAATAAATAATTTTAAAAATAGGCTTTCTATGAAGACTACTGTGGCTTAAACCATTAATATTACTGGTACTTGCAGTAAGTTTCTGTAGAAGTCTCTGTTTTAGATATATTTGAACTTCCATGTGATTTTCCTATAAAATGAAATGATCTTCATGTGATCAGCTCCTTAGAAGTTTTTGCATGTGAAAAATTTGGAAATAAATTTATATTTGGGTGCAGTGGTACATGTCTGTAATTCCAGCAATGATTGGGATTATCGAAGAAAGGCTGAGGCAGGAGGATCACAAGTTCAAGGCCAGCCTCAGAACTTAACAAAACTCTCAGGAACTTAGTGAGACCCTGTTTCAAAATAGAAAATAAAAATGACTGGGGATGTAGCTGGGTAAAGTGTTCCTGGTTTCTATCGTCACCACCAAGTGATGATGATAATTTATGTGACTTTTTCCCTTGCTCTAGAGGATGAAAAAAATAATGTTTTCTGCAAGGCAATTAACTTTATCATTTTTTTTTTTTGCAGTACTGGAGATTGAACCCAGAGCCTGTGCATGCTAAGCAAGTGTTCAATCACTGAGTTACAACCCCAGCCCCAAATTTTATTATCTTTTTAAAAACTGTTCCCAGTTGTAACTGGAAAACTTACTGACTATGCTTATGAGGGGAGAATTCTCCTCAAAGTCAAGATCAAGATTAAAGTTATCCTCCAATTCATGAGAGGGGCTGCTCAGAGCTGTTTTTTTGTGATCTGTTGCCAACTTCCATCTATCCTATGTGGAAGTAAGGTACAGTTGTTAAGACTTTGGGATCAAAAGCTCCATCACTTTCCAGGGGAACTTTTTAGCCAAATTATTTACAATATATGAACTCTAATTTCTGCATTCAAAATTTGAAAATGCTTTATTTGTCACAGCCTTCCTTAGAGGTTAAATGAGATCACATCTATCTGGTACCTTTGCATTAATGGTTGTTACTAATACGCAGTCTCTGTGAAATCCTCATCCAGTTGAAAAATTGGCTTTAAAAATTCTCCAACTTCTCAAAGAAAACATGCCTCTTTTTTTTTTTTTTAAATGGAGGCACGTGCTGGGGACAAAAGATTTTTCTGGAAAAGATATAGCTCTATGAAATAAACTGAAAATTCTCTCCTTCTTTCTCAGCTCCCCAAATTGAACTATTGGTCTTGTTTGGCAACTGAGCTACACAGAAACACAGCGTATTAGACTGGACCATAAAGGCCAATAGAACTTGAAAATATAACCTGTTCCTACAGAGATGATAGAGGGCTAACCCATGTTGCCCCTGGCAGAACATTTTGTTTAGCCACAATGTTTTTCAAAGCTACAGAATACTCTAGTTGTTCTGTTGTATACAATGTGCTTATTCTTTGGCCTTACTCAGCTCTTTATTAAAGCTTATTTGCCTACTCCATGGACACCTCTAACACTCACACACACACACACACACACACACCTAATATACACACTAATGCTTAAATTGAACTAGGAGAGTATAAATAGAAAACAACTCTTCTCAGGATAATAAAGAAAGGATCAGCTTGGATTTCCCTTGCCAACGGTGATTCTATTGGAGCTCCTCAGAGACACCAATTTACTTAGAATTTTATAAATACATGCCTAGATTTCCTAACAGGGACTCAGCCCATCTTGTTGTTAGGAAGTTTTGCTATTCTTGAAGCATTTATCTTAAACTACCAAGCAAATCTAAAAACTTTTTGATGAAAGAAACATCGGAATAGGTTACAAAATGGGTGAAAAGAAATAGAAATATTATCTTAGAATCTTGGACTATATAATTTACTGTCTGTGGGACCTGAAATAGTCATTTATTTAATTCCCCCTGCACCTTATCTAGTCTGTAAAGCGGACCTACTAAGAGATGTAAACCAGAGTAAGAACTCGGGCTGCTAGTGCCTGGACCAAAGTGAAACGTTACAAATACTTACGAGACTTAACTGGACCTTTTTTTAGACTCTCTATCTTAGGTTATGCAAATCTATATCCTTCTACACTTTCAGGTATGTCATTTTTCAGGAGAATAGTAGGGGGTTTCCACAGAACCCCTCTGATATCTCATGTCAGAGTTCAGGTGTCAAAGGGACCCAGATAGCACCAAAAGCTTCTGGTTCTGAAGGTCATCTCACAGTCACCGGAGTTCAGGAAAGAGGGGAACAGCAGCCAGGCCCTAACTCCTTCTCTCCTCTCAAGTCCGTCCGTGCTGGCCTGGGGGAAGTGTGATGTCCACTCAGTGCCAGGGCTTGGGCTGCTTCCACCCAATGGGGAAAGCTACAATTTCTGTTTTTAAGGCAGTGGCATCTGGCAGGAGTCAGGTAGGACAGGGCCTGCCTTTGGCTCACAACCCAGAATTACTACTGTCATCTCCTAGAGGGCAGGGGTGGGGCAGGAAAACATCCTCCTCAATGTTTACTTCTCAGAGTCCATTCAACACCACATCCTGGCAGGCAGGTCTCACAGGGTGGGCAGGGAAACTGAACTCAAGGGAAGGTGGGCTACTCCACCCTTAGCAAGAAGCAAGCACACTGTGTTCAGAGATTCCAAGGTCATTGCAGGTGAGTAGTTATTATGGTGAGAATTTCAGTTGTGAATTTTCTGCTTGGAGGAAATAAAAGGCTCACAAGCATTGGGATAGCATGAGAAATGTTTCTCCAAGAACAACATGTGCAAATTCAAGATTGTCTCCAATGCTCTTAACCTCAGACTCGGCCTAGTCTTTCTGTAGAGAGCCCATTGTATGACCTGAAAGGAGCCATTTTAAAAGGCCCATTTCTTGCCACTTTTAGCAATAGCTGATACAACTGTAGTTGCTGAGTATTTTTTATTGAGATAGTAGTATTTTCTTCTTGCAATATGTTTTCCTCTTTTTTTTCCCCAGAAAGCCAGCTTGCCCTCTGAGCCCCTCCCTTGTCTCAGGGGAGGTTTGCGTTATGGGCACATGAAACAAAAATTATTTAATGTAGATGAGAAAGACAATGTCTCTTTCTGACTCAGGGACTGCGCTTCTTGGGAGGATTATGCCAGAGAGATGGGAGAAAAGTGAGTACTCTTTGAGAAGGTGCCTCCCAAGACAGGAGCAAATGGAAATCTGCATAGGAGAGGTAGGATTTACTCTATGGACCAAGGAGACAGGAAGGAAGGAGACAGGACTGAGGAGTTTGGATCCTCACAAAGAGTTCTGCCTTAGCTATAATTTCTCTGCCCTCACACAGCAGGTAAAATAGTGGGGATACCAGATCAATGCTATTTGGACAATGGATGTATCTCAGCAAACCCAGTGTGGAGCTGAAGTTCTCTGAAGAAGTCACATCTCCATTAAAGATTCTGAAGACCGACATTGACAGAGTACAACATCGTGATTGAGGAGAGATGAAATGCTGCAGGTCAAGATCCAAAATTATCTTGGGCTATCTTAGGCCTTTCAATAGCTACTTTCAACCTCTGTATTTGACCTAACATTCTTATGAGTCTTAACGTAAGACTACTGGAAGTTATGCCTAAGCTCAGCAGACCTCTGACTTCCACAAACCCTAAAGCTAAGACTGCTATGAGATAATATCTGAAACCCACAGGAAAGGTATCCCTGCATTATTGGAATCCACCTAAATAATGCCCTGACCAATGTATTCGGTAATTGCATTGATTTATGATTTCCTCTTTTCCTGTGACCTTAAATGTTCATGTAACCTCTTTCATGGTGGAGTATGTTATTCAGGGCCATCTGAATCAGTGTTCCCAGACCTTGGTCACTGATATTTGGCTCAGAATTATCTCTCTCTTATTTCCTTTGAAACAAGATCTGTATTTTTTTTTTGAAGCCAGAATGATCTGATGTTTGATTTTTCTATGATCTCAGGAAGGAAGACTCTTATCAGACAGAAAAAAAAAATTCTACCCACTGAAGTTTGGTCTTGGAGGCCTGCTAATTAAACTGGCAAAAAGATACATTCAGAGGCTGGTGCTGTAGCTCAGTGCAGAGCCCTTGCCTAACATGCGTGAGGCACTGGGTTCAATCGTCAGCACCACATAAAAATAAACAAATAAATAAATTTTTAAAAAGATATGTTCAATACATGACTGATTTTTACTTTGTCTGTATATAGGCGTTCAAAGAAAAATGTGACACAAGGTGTTTAGAATCTAAGGTTTATATACCATCTTAGGGGAAGGGGAGGGAAAGAAACCAAAGAAATGAAATAGTTTTCTCATCTCTGAGTTCATGGAATAAAACTTGTACAGGCTACAAATGCAACTGCCCCTAAGATATATAAAATATATTCACTTATTACCAATTATTAACACTCTACTGCATATTATTCATCAATAGGTTCAAATTAGAACTAGTTCTCTGAAAACAGGAAAAAATGGCAGGAAAAATTTGAAAAGAGATAGCAAGAAATGAAGGCTCACTGGTGGAGTTGGAAAATCATTAGGCCATTTAATTGGGTATATGACCTTTTCTTTCAATCCACAGCCAAAACCTCCCCTTAAGTTTCTTTCCCTTCAAAACTAAACAATTATTAGCATCTGGGGAAAAATACTGATTGGTGCCTAGGTGTTCCTCTATGTGAACTTGATTCCTCTCTCTACCTTCAGAGGATGGTGTGTGTAAAGTTCTTTTAAAACAGGCATTCTACAATAAATGCAACCATGAGAACACAGGAAAGAAATCAAACTAGAAGAGTAGATAAGAAAACGAGAATTAGAAAAGAAAGAAACATTAGAAAAGCAACAAAACATCAGACAGGAGGATGTAGTATATACCATTCAACAATAATCTTAAATATAAATGGTAGTAATTTTCCAATTAAAAGACATGCACTGGCAGATTGGATTAAAAAACAATACCCTACTCTTTGTCACCTGTAAGAAACTTACTTCTTTGACAAAGACATACACAGACTGAAAATGAAAGGACTGAAAATAATATTCCATACAAATGGAGTCCTAAAGCAATAGAAGTAGCTACACTCATATCTGATAAAGCAGACTTCAAGCTGTTTGGTTGAGTTATAGTTTGGATCTAGAATATTCCCCCAAGTCTCATGATAAAGACTTAGTCCCTAATGCAACAATGTGGGATTCAAAATTTGGTGGCATTGTTGGAAGTGGCAGAAACTGTAGGAAGTGAGGACTAATTGTAGGAAGTATACCAAAAAGCACGTCTCTGGCCCTTTTAATTCTCTTTTTACTTCATAGCTGCCATGAGGTGAGTAGCTTTGGTCTCCTAACCATGTTCTGCCTCACCACAAGCGTACTGGAGCCAAGTAATGACAGTCTGAAACTGTCAAAATAAATCTACCTTCCTTCAAGTTGTTTTCCTCATTTATTTTATCACAGAGAGGAGAAAACACACAGGCCAAAATTAGAAGAGACAAAGAAGATCACTGCATATTGGTAAAGGGAAAAATCCACCAAGAAGATATAATTATCAATGTATACTAGAACATCAGTCTGCCCAATTTCATAAAACAAACACTACTTTACATAAAGAGATAGATAGACTCTAATTTAATAATAGCGGATGACTTCAATATCCTACTTTCACAAATAGATAGGTCATCTAGACAAAAAAATCAACGGAAAAACATCAGAGTTAAACTACACTATAGATCAAACAAACTTATATCTACAAAATACTCTGTACAATAGCAGAATATACATTCTTTTTAGAAACTCATGAAATTTTCTCCAAGTAGATCATATTTTAAGCCATAAAGCATGTTATAACATACAAAAAATTGAAATAACATCTTGCATGATATCAGATCAAAATGGAATGTAATTAGAAACCAACAAGAGAAACTATATAAACAATCCAACTTTAGATTGAAGAATAAATTTTTGAATGATCAAGGGATCATTGAAGAAATCATGGGAGAAATATTAAATATCCTAGAAACAAATGAAAATAGAAACATGGCATACCAGAATTTGTGGGATAGAGTAAAGGCAGTTCTATGAGGGAATTTTATAGTTATGAGTGCCTATATTGAAAAATCAGAGAGGTCTCAAATAAATGCCTCTCAAGGTCCTAGAAAAACAAGAACAAATCAAATCTAAAACAGGAGAAAAAAGAACTAATATGGAGCACAATCAAAATTGACAAAATAGAGACTAAAAGAGCAAACAAAGGATCAGTAAAACAAAGAGTTGTTTTTTTTAAAATATGAGATTGATAAATCCCTACCCAAACTAACCCAAAGGAAAGCAAGAGAAGACCAAAAGTAATAAAACTATATGTGAAAAAGAAAATTACAACAGATACCACTGAAGTTCAGAGGATCATTAGTGACTATTTTGAAAATTTATGTTCCAGTAAATCTAGAAAAAATGGATAAATTTGTGGACACATAAAACCAGCCATAATTAAATCACAAGGATATAAGAACCCAAACAAATTAATAACAAATAGAACTAAGGCAGTAATAAAATGTCTCCCACCAAAGAAAAAATCAGGACCAAATGGATTCCCTGCTGAATTTTACCAAATCTTTGGAGAATTAAATCCAATGATCTTCACACTGCTCCATGAACAAAAAGGGAGAGAATGATTCCAAAGTCATTTTATAAAGCCATTATTACCCTGATATCAAAACTGGATGAGAACACACAATAGCAAATATAGACCAATATCCTTGATTAATATGGATGTAAAAATCTTCAATAAAATACTTGCAAACTTATTTCAACAATACCTTAAAAAGATCATAAGCCATGATCAAGTTGCTTTCACTCTAGGGATGCAAGAATGGCTCAATGTATACACATATTGATTAATAAGCATAATACACTACAGAAATGGAAAAAAAAATAACATGATCATCTCAAAAGATGCATAAAATTCCCTGGTAAAATTTAACATCCCTTCATCATAAAAGCCCCAAAGAGACTAGGTATATAAGGATCTTGCCTCCACATGACGAAGGCTATGTATAACAAGCCCATAGCTAACATCAACCATACTGAATGGGAAAAAACTGAAATAATTTCTTTAAAATCCAAAATAAGACAAAGAAGTCCACTCTCACCACTCTCACTCAATGTAGAAATTTTAGTCAGAGATATAGAGAAAGAAATATAAGTTATATAAATAAAAAAAGAAGTAAAACTTTTCCTATTTGCTGAAGATAAGATCCTATACAGAGAAAATCCCAAGGATTTCATCAGAAGTCTTTTAGATCTGATTTAAAAATTCAGCAAAGTAGCAAGATACAAAACCAACATACAAAAGTCAACCTTTTTTTATAAACTAATAATGAACCTGCAGAGAAAGAAATCAGAAAACAATTCATTCACAATAGCTTAACATACACACACACACACATACACACACACCTAGGAATAGACCTAACCAAGGAAGTGAAAGACCTCTACAATGAAAACTATAGAACACTGGAGAAAGAAATTGAAAAAGACAGTAGAAGATAGAAAGATCTTCTATGATCATGGATCTGCAGAATAAATAATGTTCAAAGGTATATTGTTAAAAGTGATCTATAGATTCTATGTAATCCCCATTTAAAAAAACAGCAATGTATTCCTTACAGAACTAGAAAAATCAATCCTAAAATTCATATGGAAGCATAAAAGATCCAGAATAGCCAAAGCAATCCTGATCAAAAAGAGCAATGCTGGGAACATCACAATACCTGATTTTCAAAAGTAACAAAAACAGCATGGTTCTGGCATAAAAACAAAAAAGAAGACCAATGGAATAGAATAGAGAACACAGAGAGAAACTCACATAGCTACAGCCATCTGATTCTTGTCAAAGGTGTAAAAAACATATGTTTGAGGAAAGATGGCCTTTTTAACAAAAAGCACCAGGAAACTGAATATCCACATGTAGAAGTTTGAAACTAGATTCCTATTTCTCACCCTGTTCAAAAATCAACTCAAAAATCAAAAATATCAAAGACCTAATACAAGGCCTGAAACTTTGAAACTGCTGAAAGAAAATGCAGAGAGAACACTTCAGGATATAGGCCCTGGAAACAACTTTCTGAATAGGGCTCCTATAGTTCAGGAAATAATAGAGTCAACAAGTGGGGTTGCATCAATTGTAAAACCTTCTGCACAGCAAAGGAAATAAAATGGATTAAGAGAAGGCCTACAGAATGGGAGAAAAATCTTGACCAGTTGTTCTTCCAACGAAAGATTAATATGCAGAATATGTGAAAAACTAAAAAGATCAAAACACACACACACACACACACACACACACATACACACACACAAATAAACCAATAGATAAATGAACAAATAAACTGAACAGACACTTCTCAAAAGAAGCACAAATGGCCAGTAGAACCAGTTGAACACTAAAAAAGTTCAACATCTTTAGTCATCATGGAAATGCAAATTAAAACTACTTTGAGATTCCATCTCACCCCAGTCAGAATGGCTATTATCAAGAATACAAAAACCAGTAAGTACCGATGAGGATGTGGGGGGAAAAGGAAGGTTTATGCACTAGTGGTGGGAATGTAAGTTACTACAGCCACTCTAAAAATCATTATGGAATTTCCTCAAAAATACTCAAAGTAGAACTACCACATGTTCCAGCTATACCACTTCTTGATATGTACCTGGAGGAGGAGTTAAGGTCGGCATGTTACAGAGATGCCTGTACACCCATGTTTTTAATGGCATGATTCACAACGGGCAAGTTATGAAATCAGTCTAAGTGCTTTTCAACAGATGAATGGATTAAAAATGTGGCATATATACACATTAGGGTATTTTTTTAGCCACAAAAGATAATGAAAATACATCATTTGCAGGAAAATGGATGGAACTAGAGATTATCACCTTAAGTGAAATAAGCCAGACTGAGAAAGACACTTATCACAAGTTTTCTCTTACATGGGAAATCTAGAAAATAAATGATGTGAAGAAGTAGAAGGGGCTGGGCACAGTGGTGCATGCCTATAATCCCAGTGGCTCAGGAGGCTGAGGCAGGAGGATTGTAGATTTCAAAGCCAGCCTCAGCAAAAATGAGGCACTTAGCAACTCAGTGATACCCTGTCTCTGAATAAAATACAATATAGGGCTTGGGATGTGGCTCAGTGGCTGAGTGTCCCTGAGTTCAATCGCCAGTACAAAAAAAAATAGTGGAGGGGATACCATTAGAGAACAGGAAGGAAAATTGGGGGAGGGGAGAGTGAAGGAAGACAATGGGGGGATGGATATGATCAAAGTAAGTTATATGCCATAATGAAGCCAATTTTCTTTATAGTTAATATGAACTAATAAAAAACAGGTCTTCTATGATTAGGTGATACCTTAAGGTAAATCATTATTTGGAGTTTCCTTTTTCTTTTCAGTAGTTTGGCCCTGCTATGTCTTTATCAGTGTGTGGTAAAAATTTCAGATGGTCTCTGAATGTAGTCTTTCCTACCCTTTCTAATGTCAACACCTCTGCATTTCCCTGAACCACTAAGAAAAGAGAATTATTAAGCAATATATTATTTACTGAAACTCTGGTAAGGATGACAGAAAATAAATTTATCTTATAATGCACAGTGAACTCTTTAAAAACATTGTTTAAAATCTCTGTTCCCCAAAATTTTCATTTTAGCTACACAGCAACTGTATGTTCTGCTTTTTATTTTTTCCAAACATGGTCAAGCTTCTACTCTTCTGCTGAGCAATTCAATTCTTCTCCTAAACTTGCAATCTCTAGGTGCTCAATAAATCAAAGTCTACAGTGTATAGGACTTCCCTCTCCTATTAGGAAAATGTTGAGCAACTGTTTATTACTACTTAAAAATGAACTTGAATATCTCACTCTACCCTCACCATGTAGTTGATTGAAACGTATTTCCCCAAATATGTAAAGTTATTTTTTGTAGAAGAATGATGGTAAAATACATTTCTCTTCCTGATTGCATAATAATGTGGCTGCTTATCAGGGTCATTAACTGTTAGCAAATTCTAGGAATGTCAGGATGTTGAAAAGTTCAAGAGTCTCAGAAAAGATGTTCCTTCCCTAAGAGTGACCAGAAACTTTTTATTTTCTTAGATTCTGAAACAGCCTGAAAATTTAAAAGTAATTCTGAAATAATTCTATTTTGGCTTTGTTGTTACATTAAAAAAAAAAAAAACTACCATTAAGGCGTGGGGTTGTGGCTTAGTGGTATAGCACTTGCCTAGCAGGTGTGAGGCACTGGGTTTGATCCCCAGCACTGCATGAAAGTAAATAACAAATAGGTTTCCTTCTACAACAAACAAATAATTTAGTGACTTAAAAATGATTTTATTTTTGCTCAGGAATTTTTGGTTCAGAAATTTGGTAAGAGCTCAATTAGATTGTTCTAGTTTGGGATCACTGAAGAAGTTGAAATTAGACATTGCTGGGGCTGTCATCACCTGAAGGCTTGACTAGTCTGGATGGTCAAGAATAACTCACAGTGTTTGTGGTTGATACATTCTGGAAGCAACACCGGGAGTGTCAAATGCAGTACCTACATGTGATTTTTTTTTATTTTTTATTTTTATCTAATTATTTTCATTTTTTTTATTGGTTGTTCACAACATTATAAAGCTCTTGACATATCATATTTCATACATTAGATTGAAGTGGGTTATGAACTCCCAATTTTACCCCAAATGCAGATTGCAGAATCACGTCGGTTACACATCCACAATTTTACATAATGCCCAATTAGTAATTGTTGTATTCTGCTACTACATGTGGTCTTTTCACAGAGTTTGGCTTACTGTTGGCAGAGTGATCTTCGGGTTTCTTATGTGGAGCTCTGTTCTCCAAATGGAACCATTCTGGTGAATAAGGCAAAAATCACATTGCCTTTTATGGACCAATCCTGGAAATCACAAAGCTTTGCTTTTGCTATACTCAGCTATTAGAAGCAGTCACATGTCCTGCACAGATTCAAACCAAGGGGAATTAGACTCACTTCTTGATAGGGGAGTAGCAAAGTCACATAGAAAAATGGAGATATTGTTGGTAAAAACCATCTCTCCGATAATGCAAAGAGGATCAACTGTGCTGCTTGTTTAAGCACTATGTACATGAACAAAAATGAAGTGTGAAATAGGTTTTAAAAGTCTTTTCACAAAACCCTCTTCCATTGCCATTGTCTCCAACCAAATCATTTATCATTACATCATAGGAATTTCACCTGAAAAGATGTGGCTTAGATTTCTAGGGCTCTCAATAGAAAGAGAGTGTGTAGTGGTCTGAAGGTATATGATAGATTTCTTTCTTGAGATTTGAGTTCACAATTTCATATAGAAATAGGAATGATTTTGTTGTGGTTGATTGGACTTAATCACATCAGAGCATGGACCATCTGTTTCACTGGTGAGGCCTACAGATGTCCAAGGAAATACTAGATCTTCAGTGTATGAAAACCTACATTGTATATAGGACTTTGTCTAATAATATGTTTCTCCTGACACCTGTTACAAAGTCCACAAAATACCATATGCACAGGTTAGGCTGAACTGTTATTGGAACAAGGTTTTAGACTTGATTTTACAAAGCTTCTTGCTAGGTTTGTTTCATGCTACAGAGAGGAATAGAATGTCCTAATTAGGTCATCCAACTCTGTATCAAGTAGACTCCAGACCTAAGCTACATTAAATGGAATTAAATTGCAAAAAGTGTGTGTGTGTGTGTGTGTGTGTGTGTGTGTGTGTTGAATCTATAGTACCTTCTCTTCTGATGAAGAAATTTTAGAATTTCCTCTTCTATCATATTCAGATTCCTGCATTACAGAGAGGGACACTGTTTAGTATGGGAACTTTGTTCTCTCCTAAAAGAAAATATAATTGCAAATCACACTGAGCAAACTGTTTACATTTCTGCATAACTGAGGAGTTCAACTTTACTTAATGGGATCTTTGGGCTCAGCATAGTGGGAAAAAACAAAACAAAACAGGATACCATATCTGACAGAGAAATGTGACAGTCTTGCAAAAATAAACTTCTGATAAAGCCGTAATCCCTTTGTTGGTTTAACCATGATTAGATTTGAGACTCTGGAAAAGTACACAAAGGACTTTCACATAGCATGGACAATAAATTTGTTAAGCACATATTCACAAGGGAAATAAGGGAAGAGTTATTAGGCCCTTTGCTAAATGCATCATTTCAGCAATGCTTTAAAGTTGGACATAACCCTAATTCTGAAGCTTTTGTCTTATTCCCACTCCCCTGAGAACCAGATGGGTTTAGATGGCATGGCAATAAGGGAGGCAGAAATAAATCCATGTCAATCTAGATTATGAGAAAGAAGATGATCTTAAATGATTTTATTATAGGTTTGAATTCAGCTTGACTCAACATCTTGTTCAAGAAGCAAACTGTGTTCCAACAGGAAGTCTTCTTGTCCCACTGCTGCCACCTAGTTTAGGGGGATAGTCAGGCTCTGATTAGTCTAGTAGTTTCGATCTCTAATTAGCAAGGTTTTGTATTTTATTTAAAAAGGAAAATGGAAAATCTAGCAGTCTACAAGATAAAGAAGCTTTAATTACTTCTTAAGATTTGAATCCATTTGGAAGGTGATCTATGCAAGTTACCGGGGAAACTCAATTAAAATGCCACAGCAATCAGGATCCAGTCAGTAAAACCTAGTCCATGCCAGATATTCTAATAGAAATAATTTAGTGCAGGGCAATAGCTACCAAGGGGCTGGAATTGCTGAGAGGGCACATAGGATTTCTTAAAGATTGGTGGTTTAGAGATTAGTAACTGCAGGAAACCACTACCATCCGCAATACTTCAGGGACAAAGGAAGGAGATAATGTTTACCAGAGCTCTCAGGATCTAAAAGATGGATGATGAGTGGAAGCTGGACCATGGAAGAGGGCTTGTTGGCAGTATCTGGGATTATGGCAAGGACAAAGCCAATAATGGAGACACTACATGAATTAGAGGAAAAGGGGAAGAAATGCCTTGGCTTCTCCTTTCCTGACTTCTATTTCCTGCTAGTGCTGCTGATGACTAGACCTGGATGAAATCAAGTGGCCATGGAGTTTGGAAATATCATTTTCAGGGAAGAGTGCAACTGTTATGGTTTGGATCCAAAGTGTCCCCCAAAGACTCATGTGTTGAAGAGTTGGTCCCTGGTACAGCAGTGTTCAGAGGTGGGACTTTTGGAAAATGATTGGAGAATGAGGACTCTGACTTCATCAATGGAATAATCTTTAAAGATTCTTGCTTAATGGGTTTTGGAAGGAGAGCTTTGTTGGAAAAGTAAATTCTGTCTCTTGCTTCTTGGCCACCATGAGGTGAACAGCTTTACTCCATCATGTGTTCCTTACCATGATTTTCTGCCTCACTACAGGCCCAGAAACAGCAAAGCCAAATGACCAGGGACTGAAACCATGAGCCCAAATCAATCTTTTCTTCTTTAAGTTGACTTTCACGGGTATTTTATCACAGCAATGGGAAGCTGACCAACAAAGCAACATAAATCTACAAGCAGGTAAATTACCAGTACAATAGATTAAATAAAGAGGATTTATTTTCCTACTTAATAAGAGATCCTGAGATAGGAGCTTGTTCATACTGGTTTAGCGTCTATGATAGCAAATTATCTCAGGTAACAAAATACCTGAGATAATGAACTTAAAAAATGAAATTGGCCCAAAGTTTTGGAGACTTCAGTTCATGGTCAATTGACCCATTTCTTTGGGGCCTGTTGTGAGGCAGTGTGTCATGGTGAGAATGAATGGCAAAGGAAGCTGCTTACTTCATGGTGCTTGGGAAGTGATAAAAATAGAGGAAGATACTGGTGTCCACAGTCTCCTCTGAAGACATGCACTCAAAACCATAACTTCTTTTGAATAGGCCCACCTCCAAAAGGTTCTACTACTTCTTGATAATGCCATGGGCTAAGATCCAAGCCTTTAACATACAACTCTTTTAGGGGATATTCAAGATCCAAACTACAGCAGTTTCTAATGAGGTAAAGATGGAGGAAACTGAAACTCTCTTGGCTATTCCCTCAGGCACCTGAGTTGTCCAATGTAGCTCCCATACTTATGTCCACATTCTACAGAGGAAGAGGAAGGAAGGACCATATAAATTATTTATGTCTCCTTTTATCAGGAAAAAAATGTTTGTTTCCCATATATGCCTGAAAATATATATGCATTTAATTCAACCTACTATGCACCAGGTGCTATTATAGGAAGCTGGGAGAAACCAGTAAACAAAACTGTCAAAAGTTTTTAACACTTGTAGGGCTTATATTCTGGTGAGGAGAACAGACAATAAAATGAAATAATAGTCTGTTAGAAGGGGATAAGTGCTGTGGGAAAAAACAGCAATTTGAAGGTGATAAAACTCTCCATAAAGAGCAAATGTATTTACAATTTTACACATGATGTTCAGGATAGGAATCCTTGATTCTAATGCCACATATGAAAAAGTAAGATTGGACTTTCTCATAGTTGGGGACCACATCACTTCTTTTTGATCTTTTCAAAGCCATGGGATCCTTTTTGACTCCAAGTTTCTCTATCTTTCAAAGACTAATAATTCTCTGCTCTTTAAAGCCAATATTTGTATGCTTGTTTTTTTTCTGGGTTGCCACAGAGAGCATATTAAACAGCTAAATCATTTAGGATTTAAAAAATAACATTCCACTTATATCAGTAATTCTAAAGTTTGATTAATTACCATCAACATATCCTTTAAACATTTCTGAATTAGTTTTAAAATAGATATGCTAGTACAAATTGGAAATACAAATGAAGAATTTTCAGCCACAACTTCACGCTTAACTTCATGCTTGACCAAATAATTCTTCTAATTTAAAATTTTGATCTTCTGACTATTGCACAGATTTTTCTTCCAGGAAAGTGGTGCTATATAAAGATGATTGTACCTCTCATCCTGGCTTTCATCAACTCCAACGATGCCAATCCTCATTTCCCATCCCATTTCCATCCTTCCCAGGAGCCATACACATCCAGAACTAGGTCTGCAGACCCACCTACCTGCTCTATCCTGAATAAATAACCAACCAAATCTGCTCAGTTCTCAGTAGAATTGCCTGCAATTGTAGGAGGTTAAAGTTTTCTGAGAAAATCAATAGTAATTCTCACTTAAATTCAAAGTTTCAGTGTTATTCCAGTTAACATTGTCCTTTTCTTAGAGAACACCTCATTTCTAACAATACTTTTCCCCTTTCCTAGGACTTTCCGTGACCCTAGTACTAAGCCAGGAATACTTGTAAATTTTGAAGTAATCTGGGATTCATGTTTAAATGTAAAAGTCAAGACGATTCAGTTCTGCATTGTTATTCTGGTGCTAGATAATTTTTTTTTAATTGAGCTGCTTGCCAAAAATCCTTCCATCTTCTTTATGGTGATGATAGAAAAAGACATTGTTATTTCCATAGGTCATAGAGAAGACAGCTGAGGAATTCACTGGCAAGCTTGTGAGTGTTGCTTTTTACAGTGTTCAATTATGAAATGTAGATGAGTCATTGTCAGATCATTGCTACAGGACTGAAGTATTCTCAAAGAATTTTTATGTAATTCAAATGGGTTAGAAAATAAAAAGACTTCTGAAGAAAGAGAAAGAGAGAGACATAAATCAGCCATGTCCATGCATGACACTACATAGAGGAGTCCTTGAATGATTTTAATCCCTCTTGGAATGTGTGGAACTTGATGAAATGTGGAACATTTTTGTTGGAGCTGTGTATTCTTACTGTACCACCACCTGATTGGAACCAGAGTTTGCTGTGATATTTACTATGGGATCATAACACTATGATTGCAATAATCCATCATGTGGAATTATAGGCAGAGTAGATCTGTTAGTCAGCCAATACAAAGATTAAACACTTTAACAAAAGTTTATTACAGACTACAATGTATCCAATAGTTTTCAAGGTGCAGAGATAAATAATCATAGTTCTTATTCTTAAGAAATTTACATTCCAGTCCAGGGCCAATGTGAGTCTTTTTTCCTTTGAAGGCTAGATATTCAGTAGACATATTTCCACACAGCCCTAAGGATACCATCTCTAAAATATTGATGTTGGTATGAGATCATTCCACTACTTACAAGGTCATGATTTTACTGATAGTAGCAACTATCAATGATGAGGGGCTGACTCTATGCCTTTTCTGTGTATTACCTCATACAATTTCCACAACACTTCTATTACTAGCTCCATCTTATAGAAAAGAAAACTGAGCTAAGACAGGCTGCCTAACCTGCTAGCATTGATAAGCACAGTAAACATTAAAACTAGGATTTGAACTCTGGCAGTCTGAATCAATCCTGTACTGTTAGGATTATCTAATAGTACTTCTTACATTCCATTTCTAATTAAGGTCTTCAACTTTTTAAATTAAAACTTTAACTCTTAAATTCCTCTTAAATTTTCTCTTCTTAACACAGAGGAATCAAAACCTCTTTATTATATTCTTTTGATTTTCTATTTTTCTGAACTTGTAATTCCTTTATTCAATACTAAGTGTTCTGAGCCCTGCACTAGATATTGGGAAATAGCAGTGAATAAGACAAAGAAGTTTCTGCCTCATGAAGCTGACATTCTTAGCCTTTCTGAGTCAATGATCTCATCTTTACTATAGGGCTCTGAGACTGAATTTAGGAGAAGGTTTGGCATAGGAGACACTGTCCTCAGAGACTTAAGAGTCAGTGGGATCATTGCCATCCCACTATCATATACTAGTGTCCTACAACCTGAAAGAGAAGGTGCCTTAGTTATCAAGGCTGCAGCTTTAGGCCAGTGGGATCAGGGAAGAATGGTGAATCAGCTTGTTCAGGATGTAGCAGAGGTTGGGTATTGATACTCTGAGAAGAGGCCCAGGGGGAGTGTTAGAAGGATACACCTACAAGTTCTTGAGTCTGAAGTAAATTAGTCCACAACCATATTCATTGCCCCAACACGATTCTAAGTTCCAGAGAGTCACTGTGAGCCTCATTGAGACAGGAAGGGAGTTTTCTGGGTAGGCAGGAGCAGATAGAAAGTAGGACATCAGATGCAATGAATTTAGACATGCAACAAATGACTTTTAGGTAGACAACCAAGGCCTCTAAGTACTAATGGATTATATTTCTGGAGAACTAGATAAAAAATCCAAGTAACTTTTAAGATTTAGGTCCCTGGGAATAAGTGCGTTGTAAAAGATCAATTGAATGCATTGTGCAAAATGAATTTGCACCTAAGTTTATATGTCCCTTGATTCATACGTACAAAAATAAAAGATATGAAAGATAGTTATCATGGATGATCAAAAAGACCAGTGGGGTTTGAGAATCAGAAAAAATATTCCTCTGAGACAGGCTTATCAGTTTCCTCATAGTCTAAAGGTGACCAAAGATGACTAACATAGAAATGAGCACAGCATATCTGGCTCTGAAAGATAAGATTAGCATCAGATGACTGGTCTCCTGTAAGTGAAAGGCCTGCTAATAGTCTACAAAGACACAGACCAAGGTGGTAGTCTAAAGGACTGCTGAGGACTCCTGTGGTTCTTCTTTTTTTCAGTGTGGTGGACACCAACGCCCGTGATAGGCAGACAGGGACGGTACAGAGGGCCTTGTGTGGGGATAAGTGATTTGTCAGCATCATTCATAGTTTAGGCCCATCTGTCAGTTTTTTGTTTGTTTTATTTATTTTTTTGAACTCTCTCTCCAAGAATCATTTCTCCTAATGTAATCCTAGGACTCCCAAGATAAGAACAGGACCATTGAAAAGATGGATCAGATATTTAGTTAAGTCTTATTATAAACTATATTCATCACTACCATCCTGTTGCTTAAGGACAAATTGGACTCCAAAATATGGAGCTATGTCTTATAGACTCAGATTCAGAGATTATCAGGGTGCAGGGGAAGGGAATCAAAGTCATTGTAATATGGACTGTTTTGTATTATGAGGGGTATTAAAGGGACTAAGATTGTACAGAAATAAAAATCCCCTTTAGTGCACTTTTAAATTAATAATGAAGACAATTAGCCATGGTTTGAGGTGCTATGGCAAAGATCAAAGATCTTGGAATCAGCACCAAAGGAGCTGCCAAAGCAATATTGCAATGCCCACTGGGCTCAGGCAACCTGGCACTGGACATGATAGGGATGGGGATTAAAGTAAGAAGTAAAGGTATCTGAGTAAAAGCAATAGAATATCAGCCAATAGATGTGAGGGGGACCAGGCTTCTAGCAATAGGCTCTTCACCTCCATGTTCCTGCTTTCCATAGGAAACCAGCATTCTAGGATCCATCCTTGGTTAATGTTCTTTGGGCATGAAACCTAAAAAGCAATCAAGTTGAATAGATGAGCTATGAACTCACCATGGCCCACCTAATGGAAGCACCTAAAGTTGGTACCTACAAAGAAATACAAAGTGAGGTCTCTACCTTCAACTGTGGGGAACAGGGTTAGGGTAAGCATGGTTGGGTCTGAAGAATGCAAATAATTGCTGTGATGACTTTGAATCTAGGAAATATAGTTAATCTTTTCAAGCTGTTCCTTTCTGTAGAGTATGTTCATTCTTGCTGCTAAGTTCCAGTTATTTGAGAAAATAAAGCAAAGCTATGTTGAGCACCTATTATAAGTCAGATACCAAGTAGGTTCTATCACTATGCAGGGGAAGGGAATCAGGTCATTGTAACATGGACTGTTTTGTATTATTATTATAAATCATATTCATCACCTCTACTCTGTCATTTAAGGACAAATTTGACTTCAAAACATGGAGCTGTGACTTATAGACTCAGATTCAAAGGTTATTATGGTTCAGGGGAAGGGAATCAAGGTCATTATTTACCCTCCATAACTCCGTTGAATAAATACTGTTTTCTTTATTTTGCAAATGGGAGAATTGTCTTAATGAAGACAAATAGCTTGTTCAAGTGACATAGAGCTAGTAAGCAGGGTAGCCTCTATGACTTTAAAGCCATAGTAAGTTCAGATCCTGAGCCTGTCCGACTTTCTTTAATCTCTGGGCCATTGAACTTCCTCCTACATCCTTCTCCCACCCACACCCACAGACCTCTTCTCTGTTTGGTTTACTACTTGTCCTTTGCATCAGGGTATAACTCTCACTTCCTCTGAAAATCTTTCCTGCCCCACCCTCCCTCCTCCAGTTTGGGTTAGCTAGCCTCCTACGCGCTTCCATTTCCCCATCCCAGTATTCACCACATTTTATTGAAACTGCCTATTTACTGAACCCTGTCTCTCCGAAGGCTGTAGTCTCCCTGAAGATAAGGCTAATGTTTTTATTTATAACTGTATCTCCAGTAGGGGCCAGAGTTCAAGGTAGGGGGTTTCATAATGTGTTTGAGTTAAGACTGAAGTTCAGTGTTTAGAATTGGAGGGGGGGTGTCAAAGTCAGGGTCAAAGTCGACAGCAATTGAGACCAGGACCCAGATGGCTAGGTAAGATTAGTTTACATTTCTCCCCCTTGGACCTGTCTCTTCAGGATCATAGAGAGACTTGGGGTGGGGGTGGGGAACAGCCTCCCTCAGAGGGCCACAGAGGCTAGGTATCTAGCAGAGCCTGGTTCTAGAAGGCAGAGACAAAGGACACTTGCTGATATGAATTTGGCACCAAACCAGGGAGGCAAAACCTCAGAAGATGCCCCCTCCTGCATGTCTTGGGGTACACCTTGAGCCCTGCTGTCCATATGTAGGAGTGTGGGTGATATGGGTGGAATATGCTATAGCCTTAGCGTCTTTATTTCTTACTCTTTGACTCATTACAACCTCTTCTGCTCTTGTACACCTGATCCCTGCCCCCAGTCCCCAGTATGACCTTCCAACCTGGCTCTTCCACCAAATGCTCTCTGTTTAATTCATCCGTGCTCTGCAGCATCAGTCCTTGCCTTCTAAGGGTTCATAGTAAGCATCATTGTCCCTCAGGCTGGCACACTTCCTAATACTGGTTCATAGGAACTTCACTTCCCTTTCCCTTGAGCCTGCTATTGGCCTGACTTAGACCCCTCAGACCTCATCCTGCCACAACTCAGACTAGTTCTTCAGCGAGACTTCACCAGCCTCCAGCTTGGATTTTTTTTTTAGATGTTGATAGACCTTTATTTTATTTATGTATTTATATGTGGTGCTGAAAAATCAAACCTAGTGCCTCACACATGCCAAACAAGTGTGCTACCATTGAGCCATAGCCCCAGCCCCCAGCTTGGATTTTTATATGATGTTTCAACATATGTTTCTGTTTTAACTAATATGTGTCTTATAGCATCAAGAGATTCTGTGGAAGGTGAGGGTGGGCTCTGTTCTCACCTGAAATCTGAGACCAGAGTAAGCAGCCCTGTCTTTCACTGACTAATCAGTCATCAGAAAACATTTATTGAGAATCTATTGCACATCATCTGATTGATCCACAGAAAAAAATTACTTGGATTACAAAGTAATAAAAAGGATAATATTTAAAAATTACTGATACATTTCTATGCCAATTTCATTTTTTCCCCAGTATCTTTGAAAGGGTAAAGTTTCTAAGCTGGAAAGCTTGAATGTAAAAGATTAGGTATTATTAAGTTCCTCTGTTACACCCAGAACCTGAAATTCCTGAGATAGTTAAAACAACGCCCTACTGGCCATTTAGCCTAGGGCCCTGTGCAGTTCGTCACACGGCCGAACCAATCAGTTTGAATGTGTAACCCGCTTAGGAATGACCAATCACCCCCGCCCGAATGTGCCAATCACGTCTCAGAGTTGTTGTTCAATTTCCCCGCGCCTCATGATGATTTGTTCTGATGTATGCAAAGCCCACCGCCCTCTCCAAAAAGTGTACTTAAGCTCTGCTTGACCTTTGCTCAGGGCTCTGGGCTGCTCTCCCTCCTTGAGTGAGCACAGAGTCCCAGCGCGCTGGAATGGATCCCCAATAAATATCCCCTTTTGCCAATTGCATGGAGTCAGTCTCTTGGGTGGTCTCTCCCTCCGACGTTTCGCCAGACCCTTACATCTTCTCTTATGTGTACAAAATTGAACACATAGCAGATATCACTCAGACCAGAGTGAGAAAGCCTCGAGCCAAATTGTATCAGGATTGTTACCTCACCATGGAGGCATCAGTTTGCCCATTACCTGATTCAGGGCTTCTTTCTCTGCTTCTCTCATCCCTGAGTGCTACACATCTTCATACATCCAAGGGCTAATTTCACTTTTGAACACCTTCAGCACAATCAATTGCTTGAAGTTTCTTTTTCGAAGGAGAAACCAACTCTGTCCTAGAAACAGCTCACCAGTAGTTAAAGCAATGGCTGAATAATCTAGTTTCTGCTTTTGAAGTTTGATGAAGTCTTGTGAGGCAGACACAGAGGAAACAGAATTTTGCTGACTCAATCGCTCATAAAAATAGATATTTTTGGAAGTTACTGAATTTCAGACCTAGATCAGGTATTACTGGCAGCTATTCAGTTTAGTATCTTTATGAAGATGTGGGTGTCAGGCTAGGTGTAAATGATACCCTGAAGTGAGCCTCATAATCTCCCCTAGAGCTGAACTCTATCCATGGGGATTACAAGACGAACATTTCCCAACCCCATGAGACATTTATCTTACTACTTCATCTACCAAACACTTATTAAATGTCCAAATACCTCAGAGACCACTGCTTGAATGCTTACACCCTCTGGTAGTAATAAATGTTGATACTAGGGCCCTCCCAGAGAAGGTGCTAATAAAGCACAGGCTTCCAGAGATAATGTGGGCTTAATCCACAAGACTGAATTAAACAGTGGCATTTCTGGTATTCTCTGGGCCATGAAGAGAACTTTGACCACTGGAGAGTTTTACGGACATGGGGATGGTCAGTGCCTTCTGCTCCATCAGTCCACACACCAGCAGCCTCCAACTCCTTCAGGTTCCTCACCCACTGCGGGCCTATTCTGCGAACCCTCACTGGTTCTCTGAGGAGGACATCATTCATTAGTGACAGTGGCTCTCAGAGCCAAGGATTCTTACTTGAGGGTAGGAAACCGAGGGTTCTGTCCACTGAGAATGTGCAAATCCTGGGGAAGTACTTTGAACTCCACCCCAGGGTGATTCTGATCCCCCCGTTTGATCATTGTCAAGAACCTAGGGTGCAGAAGAGCACAGACTGCTGAACTGTCATAGAGAAGACTCTCAGATGATATCAGAGCAACTGGAAGGGAGACTTTTTAAAATCTGTACCTTCACTGCTGAGAAAACCTTTCCTGGAACCCTCAGGAATTGACGGTGGGAATGCAGACTGGGGCATTCTTTCTGGAGAAAAATTTGGCAGTATGTGTTATACTTAGGTGAGCCTATGCCATATGACCAAGCCACCTCTCTCTGGAGTCTACACCCCCGAGAAACCCAGGCACAAGCTTATAAAGGGATGTATATCAGGGTGTTCTCTGTGGCACTGGTACGGGGATGATAGTGATGGTGATGATGGTGATACTGATGTTTTCTAACTCCCGCTGGATGCTTGTGGGTGCTAGGGAATCCACACATTCCTAGTATGCCATGAAGTAGATATTTCTACTATTCCATGTTTTAAAAATGATAAAACTAAGGTTAGAAGTTGTTTAGTAGATGTGTTAAGTTGACACAGATGGTGCACAGGTTATGACGCCCGGCAGTCTGACTCCTGAGTACTCCTAACCACTGTGAATTATGGTCTACTTCTATAACTGCCACCTGAGTAGGGTGCATCAAGCTCATGGACAAATCTTAAAAGCATAGTGCTGAGTGAAACAATAAGTGAGAAAAAGAATGAGTTCCATAATCGAACCTTCTATCCATCTATCCATCTATCTATCCATCCATCCACACACACACACATCTTTACAATGTACACAGAGATAATCATAAAATTTCAAATGTATTACTATGTGCACACACCCAAGTACGTATTAGTGAGCATCTATGAAGGTGGCAAGTAGAAGCCAGGAATGAAGAATACACGTATAATATGAAGTATAACAAACAATAACAACAGTAAACAAGGAAGAGCTTTGCCTGCAATGGTGATGATTGGGTGCCATGAATTGAGGTTGTACTTAATCCTGCCCTCTCCTCCTTCCCACCCTATAATTCCTTTCATGAACTAAATCCAAAGCTACAACCCATCTATACGCAGAATCAGAGGAGTCACATTCATCCTCACTCTCTTCTTCAGGGCTCCATCTAGTGAACACACACTCCTGCAATATGTGTGCCTTCTAGCTGATGTTTTATTCCCCCTTACTCTGTATGTGCACTTCCTCCCGTTTCACAGATTCAAAGAGAAGCAGTTCAGAGAGGAAGCAGCCTGCAAATTATCTGCACATCAGAGATTCAGCCTTGTGGTTTATAGCATACCACTGCAATGGTCCTGATGGCCACCAGTTTCGTCTATAGAAATAGCCACGTGTTTCCCAGAAACTGAGATATTGCTCTAGTTACTGCTTAAGAAAGACCACAAAGTGAGGACGAGATATGCAGCAATGATGAGTAGTTTCCTAAGGTTATACAGAAACAGTGCATCATTGCAAAGTTTTGAGAACATTAAGTATTTACATATCTCTGATGGACCCTAACACCTGGCATTGCTTATGACATGCCAACATCTGCATGGCGTGCTTGTCTGTAGATGAACCTCTCTCAGTCTGTTCTTGCCTGAGCATCTAGAAATGTGAATGCCAGCACTTCTAAACGAGATCACTTGACTGCATTCGATTTGTTTCTATACAGATGCAGAATTAATTCATAGTTAAAGTTGTGATCAGACAGAATTGTAATCATTCAATAAATGATTCAATAGGACAATATTTGGCAAATGCACAATAAACCACAGCTACTTCAACTGCCCTCTTTTAATAGATCTGTTGGCATGAGAACTCTGTTTCTTTAAACCCTTGTAGGTTTTATTCCCACAGCACTTATAAGTTGCTAATATCTAGCTGACACTGTGCCCCCCATAGAAAATAAAACTCTGGTTGGGGGACAAGTTGGCTGTGAAACCATGTTGGACGGTGCAGCTCACCTGGTAGGTCATGTGAAGAATCTGGATCAGAGTCCTAAAGAAATGGTGGTGGAGGAGGTTTGGAGAGGCTAGGGGAGGAGGGAAGAAGGCAGAGTAACATCCCTGAAAGTGTGAGGTCAGGGATGAGGAGGAGGGTGGAGGTGGATGGGAGGAGGGAGGACAGTGACAAATGAGCCTGAGAAGAGAGTGCCTGGTGGGGAGAAGAGGCACAGGGCTGAGGAGGCGAGGTTGTGCTGGTGGAGAAGCAGGGTCTTGGTACCAGGCTTGGCCGTGGACTTACAGGGGTGTGTCTCAGAGCGGGTTCTCCCTCACACTGACTCATGGGTGTGAAAGCCCATGGGACTCAGGAACAGGCTCATTTGTATGTGGACTTTCAGTTCTCTCTAATCATCAGATGCAGAAAGGAATACCAAGGCGTAGAGGGAACATCCCCGGAAGCAGCTTTTCAGGCCTGCAGATTCAGACAGTTCATAAAAGATGCCCCACATGCTAGAGGACTTCAACCCAGAGCTTTGGCACAGGCTGTTCCTCGCACTGGATAGTGTTTCTCTTTCCTCTCCACCTCTCTAGACCTGTGCTGTCCAATACAATGGTCACATGAACACTGGAAGTGTGGTTAGTCCAAATAGATTAGAACTGTAAAGAAAATATTCACAGGATTCTGAGGACTCAGTATTTAAAAAATCAACTACTTCATGGAGAAATCAATTTTTTTAAAAAAAATATTTATTTCATGTGGAAGTGATAATATTTTGGTTAAATAAAGTAATAACATTAAAATTAATTTTACCATGTTGTACTTTTTATATGTCTGTGACTACTAGAAATTTCCAAATCGTTTATGTAGCCCATATTATATGGCTACTGAGCGGTCCTTCCTTATATTTTATTCATCTTCAGGAAGGTGCACAGCATAGGAGTCAAGTTCCAAGCTCTGGAGCCAGGCTGCCAAAAATTTAAGTGTTGGGTGCAGATCTTGCCTATTTATACCATGTACTGTGTACCTGGGTCCCTAAACTTCATGCCTGCCACCAGGAAGAGCAAGGCCCAGATGCAGGCTCTGCTGTCCCTCAGAAGCTCCCCCCCCACCCTCCTGTTGCTTGAGGCCTCCCTCTAGCTGTGGCTGTGCTTTGGCACTGAGTACGTGGGCTCATGATGTGTAAGTTGTTTCATCAATTTCCTGAATTGCACTTTGATAACTCATTGTTGCCTCTCAGATCTTTTTGCTCATGTTTAGGTGTTGTGGATGGGATGTGGCATTTCCTCTAAGAAAGGCTGCAGAGTTCCAGGTCCTCTGCAAAAATCAGGCTCACACAGGTTCCACATTCCATGAGTCACAGTGATGCAGTTCTCTATGGGTGGGGGAGGGGAGGGCAAGTTTGACTTCATTTACGAGTAACCTTATTTTTTATTTGTGTGTAACACATCCATAAAAATACAAAATTCATTAACAATGAGTTTTTAAGAAAGTAAAATTTATTGTGACCTTCATATATTCAAGAAATACAAGGAAAACCATTCCAGAATCATCCATGTACACAAGAGCCGAGCCACTTATAGTCCCTCTTCCTTCCCAGAAGATGACCACTTTTTCAGTGTGCTTACTGGAGATTTTTTTTTTTTTTTTGTCATTTAGATTTGGTGTGAGTGAAATCATCCTCTTATGTTGGAGTTCTTTAACTCAGCATTAGGTTTATGAGACTCATCCGCATTGCTGTGTTGCTGGTAGGAGTTTGTTCATTTTAAATTCTAAAAATGGTATACCATTTTAATAAATTTAACACACTTAGCTAATTCATTCCATTGCTAATGGATATTTGACCCATTTTCAGAAGATGCTATTGTGAACAATGCTGCTTTGAATAATCCTGAGTACCAAGGAGTGGAACTTTGGACTTTAGGATAGGCATGTATACCTCAAGAGTAGATAATTATGTTAAGTAAAATGCATAGAAGCCATTGGTTTGGGTGGAACTCCTGCACTAGGCTCAACAGACCTAATAAAAAGGGAGTCACTCATGCCAAAGTTCCAGGTCACCAAGACCAATCTAAGCTCTTCATCTGAATTTCTGAGTAATCAAGAGGGAGATAAAAGCCAAAATCTCAAATTTAGCTGGAATGATAAAGTTGCTTTAACTAACAAAAGAAAAGTTAACTTTGTTATACTCCTGTCTTTTTCTTTTTCATTTTTTTCCATGTTGGAGAGTGAATCCAAGGGTACTTTATCCCTACACCCCAACACGACAACCCCTTCCCCTTTAAAAAAAACTGTGGTTGTAAATGGACAGAATGCCTTTATTTTATTTGATTATTTTTATGTGATGCTGAGGATCAAACCTACTGCCTCCACATGCTAGGCAAGTACTCTACCTATAAAATCAAACTCTTCTGTGCAACTCACAGACACAATCAGTCTATTTTATTGAATGATGTGTTGCCAAATTTTAGGATCGAAAATAAAACTAAGATCTTAACACTGAATTTGTTTTAAGTTTTGTCTTTTCATACTTCTAAACTCACTTTTAAACTGTTGAGACCAATTTCCACTCCTGATAACAATGTATGAAAGTTCCAGATGTTCCATGTATTTGCCAACACATTTCCTTCATTCTGAGGGCAGGGAATAGTTTTAATTTGTGTTTCCTTAAAGGATAGGCACCTTTTCATATCCTTATTATCCATTTATGTATCCTCTTTTGTGAAATTCAAGTCTTTTTTCATTGATCCCCATGCTCCCCGCCCCCCACATTTTATTTATTTGGGTTGATTGCTTTTTTCTATTGACATATGTGATTTCTTCAAATCCTTTTACCTAAATCTATTTTGGATGCATGTGTTGCAAATATCTTTTCCCAGTCTGTGGCTTGTCTTTTCACTCTCTGAATGGTATCCTTTTATGGACAGTTATTGAATTTAGTGACATTAATTTTTCCTAAATGCGTTAGTTATTTCTGTAATCTGTTTAGGAGATCTTTGCCTATATGATACAGCCAATTTAACATTAGTAAATTTTATCAACCTTGCCACAGTATTGGGCCTAAAAAATAAGTGGAACTCTTCATGTTAACAACTCTGGTAATCATTTGACAATGGTTTATGCCCTGATTCTAAATGGTGTAAGAGCTTCTCCTTCAGCTCCACTCCTCCAAACCTGACATCCATCCCCAACAAACTTTCTCTTTGATCTTTCCTGTTTTCCTTTCCTATCCTTGGCACCCATAGTGCCGCTACTTGGGTTACCTTCTATGTCAAATATTCAGGAGGCTCTTTCATACTTAATAGTGTCAATAAACAAAACTTCAGGAAATTTACTTTAATGATCTACTTAGCTTTCATTAGTGATTCAAGAATTGAATGGCATTCCATCAATGAAATAGAAAGGCATTCTGCATGCTGGCAAAACAACCAGTTTTTATAAAGTATGGAAGAAACAGGATTGGTTAACATCAGGTTGCTCCAGATTGCTTTCTTTGTAAGGAGAGGAGACTTCCTATTCATGCTGGTTAAAACTGACCTGTTTGGGGATTTAGCTGTCATCTCCCTTCTGATTTCTCAGAAGGTCAGTGGAACCATAGCATGACTGATTCAGTTTAGGATTGATCTGTTAGGGACTTAGTGCAGGAGCTCAGTCCAAATCAATGGTTGTTGTCTTGATCCATTTCTGTTGCTAAAACTGAATGCCACAGACTAAGTGATAAAGAACAAAGGTTTTTTTCAGATCATAATTCTGGAGACTGGAAGATCCAAGATTGAAGGACTATATCTGAAAAAGACTTTCTTGCTGGTAGGGAATCTATGCAGAGTACTGAGGTGGTGCAGGACATTTACAAAAGACTGAGCTGAACTGGCTTTTATAATGACTCAGTCTCAGGTTAACCCAATCCATGACCCAGTCATCTTGTAAAGGTCCCATCTGCTCCTTCCTCTTAATACCTGAAAACGGGATTAAATTTCAGAATAAATCTCACTGGGGACATTCTAACCCTAGCAACCTCCATAAATTTTATTTAACAAGAGTAGTAATGATTGTTAATATTTAATGAGCACTCACTATGTATCAGGTACCATGCTAAGTGTTTTCCATGCATTCTATCATTAATTTCATCAACCATTCATGGGTTACCTATTGGCACATTTTCAGATTAACAAACCTGAGGTCTAGAGAGATCAAAGGCATGCATCTAGAAAACTGTGGAGCTAAGATTCAAACTGAGGTTGCCTGGCCCATATATCACACAACATATTCTAGCCCTTAGGTTATCTTTTTAGCCCTGGTTCACTCTCCAGGACAGGAAGGTCATTTAGCATTGCTTTTTGATTGATCAATCAACTTTTGAGCAAGAAGTTCAAAAGCCTCAGTTCAAGGGGGGCTATGCCTTACATGTTAGATCTTGGCAAGAGTGGTCAACCCCTTCTGTTTGTGCAATCCTTGTTGTCTCTACTGACATCAGTTTTCCCTTCTCCTCTCTTGCCATCTTTCTAAGAGGTCCATTGCAGCTGTTTCCTGCCAGTGATGCCTCTGCATATTTCAGGATGGGCAGTGAGCGAGTCCAGTGTGTGGCCTTGGAGGACAGAAGGGGTCCTCAGTCCTCATGAGTCAAACCTGATAGACTCAGAGAGCATAAGGAAGGTTCTCAGAAGCAATGTGAGGAGGCAGATTGGGGGAGGAGAATCCATTCTTTTAAAATAATCCTTCATAATATAGAAGTTTTTCTATTTCTACTGTACAAAGAGTGAAACCAAAGCCCCATCCTTGGCCTCCAGAAATGAAGCCAGATCTAAAATTAGGTAGTCAGTGTAGTTAGGTAAATCGGGTCTAATACCGAGTGAAATCTAAAATGGAGGCCATGCTGAGAATGATTCTGGGAAAAGCAGGACAACTCATGGAATGTTAATGAAGTCCTGAAAAGGCCCTAGGCCAAAGTCCATCCCAAAGAAGTGTTAATGAAGTCCTTCTTGACCAGATTACTTCTTTGGCCCACCTGTGTCCCACCCCTCGGGCCTTCCCACCTACATTCCATCACCAAAACTATAAAAAGGGGAGACAACCGCACTTCCACGGATTCCACCTCTTGGGTCCCCTTCTTCTTCTGGGAGAAGCCTTTTCTGCTGTCCTTTAATAAACTTCTAATTTCTACTCTGACCTTGCCTCGGCGTGCTTCTTTGGTGTTATTCTTCAACATCGGGGAAGCAAGGACTCGTCACCGGCCAACAGCGGTAACAGAAATACAACCCAGCCACATGACGTGAATATAAGTAGGAGTACCCTGATAAAACCCACATAAGTGTGCCTTGCACTTTACACTTTCCTGCAACTTTCATATACAATATGTCATCTGATTCCTGGCAGAATCCTTGTGAGGTCAAGAAAGAAAATGCAGAGAAGTCTGTTTTATAGTTTAACAAGCTGAGTTCAGAGGGGCCAAAGAAAATGCCTGCATTATTTCAGGTAAATGATAAGATGTCCAGACCAGAATTTAAGTCCCTTTATTCTAGTTTAGTGCTTTTTTTTTTTTAAACTAGATTTCACTACTTCTATAACAAGGCTCAATAACATTTAGATCCATACCCTCTGATCAGTTTTTAAGTGTCAGGCATTTTGGTTGCAAATTATGAGACAAGAGAAAATAGTCCTCAGGGAAGATAGTAGTGGAGACGATGGGATATTGAAAACCTTCTTATTGAAATACAACGTGTGAACAGAAAAGTTCATAACTCCTCAGTGTTCAGCTGACTGCATTCTCACAAAGTGAACACACTGTGAGGTCACGGCCTAGGTGAAGAAATGGACCAATATCATCATCCCAGCAGAACTCTCTATGCTAATAATTAAACATGCTGGTCAGACTAAAATCGAGGTTAACAGTTGCAGAATTGAGGTCTTCATGGTATTGGAAGAAGAAAAGTTCCTGGAGGTAGGCTTCCCAGGTGGGGGGATCCAAACATCTGCCTCGCACAGAGGAATGGTATAAGGGGGCCCTAAGAGATAGCAGGAGAGGAAGTGGAGCAGGAAAGAAGCTCAAACACCAGGTTTGAGTCCTCTGTTAGCCCCATGGGAGGAAGCAGGGAGAGGCTAGGGAGGGTCTGAGCACTCCTAGCAGCTGAAATGACCCTGCAGCTGCTGCCACTTCTCACCAAACCTGCCTCTGGGCTGGTGGTGGTGCCTTATGGGTGAGTCCTCAGTTCCTCTCTCCCTAGCACAATCAACCTCACACTCACACTCTCTCTGTGAGGTTCTTACGGTGGCAAGAAACGTGAGAAAATGTCAAATGTATCCAAACGAGGGTTAGAAGAGACCCTTGTGGCTTTTGCTTAGCTGCCTCCTGAGGTCCTACCTGAGATCAAGACAGAGGGCAAAGGAAGCTCACATACATAGACTCCCCGCTCAATGCAGAGAGAACTGAGAAGTGGATGTGGTTTAACCAAACCTTTCTTTAGGAAAGACTGTTGCAATATTTGTAGAATATGTGCTGTGGTGGTTAAGAATATAAAGTTTCAAGTGTTTTCATGTTTGAATTGTAACAGCTCATCATCTAATTTAAAACTGGAGGCTCTGTCTATGCTTCAGAGTCTTATTAATCTAAGTTTTAGAAACTCTAAAACAGAAAACTATATGATCAAATGGTGGCTTGATCATCTTTTCATTAATTATTTATACCCAGCCTAAGAAAGAAGCAGAGATCTCTGGTTGTTCTTGGTCTTTTTCCTGTGCATGACTCTATCTGGACTGATATTTTTCAGGATGCTTTAAGATTAAAGGTCTATGGCCATTTTGCCAGAGGAAGCAATTGGAGAATATTTAGGGATTTAGGAGATTGGCAAATGTGTATGTAGGGTGGTGGTGTGTGTGTGTGTGTGTGTGTACAAGTTTGGCAGAACCATAAAAAGAATTAAACTCTTTGGTACCTCCCCAGTCACCTACATTTCCCCATCCCTGCCTCCTTCAGATTTTCATTGTCACCTCAATCTTACCTTGTATCCAAGTTCATATTACAAAGTCTTAATGTACTCAGGGTGCTAAAGCAAAACACATCAGAGTGGGTCATTTTTAAAAATATATATGTATTTTTTAGTTGTAGTTGGACACAATACCTTTTTTTATTTATTTTCATGTGGTGCTGAGGATCGAACTCAGTGCCTCACCAGAGCCAGGTGAGCGCTCTACCTCTGAGCCACAACCCCAGCCCAGATTGGGTCATTTTTAAGAAGCAGAAATTTATTGCTTAGAATTCTGGAGGCTGGGAAGACAAAAATGAAGAACATTAAGGATAGTTAAACACTGACCTGAATCCAGTGAGTTATCTGAAAAGAAAGTGAGTATTTCTCTCCAGTGACCTCATTATGTAAAAATAATCCAGGCTTGTTCAATTTCCATTTGTTGAGTATCTGCTCATTAAACAGATTTACCCAAGGTCACACACTTGGAGCTGGTTTTAAATCCAGACCTCTCTAATTCCAAAGCTCAAGTTCTCCTCACAAAACTGCCTCGTAAAATAGTTTTCAGTCTATTAGGAATTTCTGTGGGTGGTGTTTGAATTTTTCATCTTCCTCTTTTCTGTATTTTAATTTTTTTCCTAATTGATCTTATCTTGCTTTTTGAATAAAAAGTGAACCCTATACACTCTTAAAAAATTCTCACCACAGAATTATTATTAATCTAGTGAAGAAATACCATTCTAACTCTCTCAAACAATTTTTCCAATACTAATTTATTCTACCCTAAACAAATTTCAGACTGGAATGAATTTCTAATTTGAGAAGTTCCTTACTCTAGTAATCACTTTCATTTGGTTATATTGGAGCCATCTTTTAAGCCAGTTTTATTTTCTTTCTTCTTTTTATTAGGCAAATCATAGCTCTCTTTGTTCTCTGGAGAAAACCAATTGGATAGACCTAGCTCTATATCTACGTCCAGATATGATTTTATATATGTATATAAATCAATATATATGATATGTTATATGTATATACACGCATATAATCAAGAGCTTAATAATGTAGATATATTCTGAGAAATATGTCCTCAGGTTATTTCATCACTGTGAGTATAACAGAGTACACTTACACATATCTGCCTGATAGAGATGAACACTTAACGGAGGTCAATCACCTGTTGTGGTCTTTTGAAGTAATTAAAAGGAAATAATTTAGAGAGGTGGTAACACAAGATATATGAGTCTGCTGCCATCAGAATGTGGCAAAGTATTTGAGTAAACTATTTTTATACAAAAAAGATAGTACACTCTAAAGTACTGATAAAAAGCATAGTATAGTAAAATATAATCCAGTCTAATAAGTTCATTATCCAGTATTAAGTACTTACATAACTGTATGTGCTCCACTTTTATACCAATGGCAGAAGAGTAGGTTTGTTCACAATGACATTACCAAAATCATGTGACTAATACGCTGTGCTACAATGTTCTGACTCTGACAGAGTCACTAAGCAATAGGAATTTTTTAGCTTTATTATAATCTCATGGGACTACAGTTGTATATGTGGTCTGCCATTGTTATGAAACACATGACTGTGAGTAAGTAGGCAGACAGAGGTGATTTATTAGGGGAGTTGGCTCATGGGATTGCAGAGACTAAGAAGTCCCATGACAGGCTGTCTGCAAACTAGAGACTCTAGGATGACTTTAGCTTGGCTCAGTCCAGGTCTAGCTTCAGAGGGGCCATGGGGGTAAGTCATGCAGCCCAAAGGCCTGAAGGTCTGGAGGACGGGGTAAGAAGATGATCCCGGCTGCAAAAGAGAGAAAAAATTATATTTTTTTGGTTGTTGTTCTGCAAAGGCTTCTAATCTCTTGCCTACCCACACAGAAGGCAGATCTTCCCTTCCGTCCACCAACGCACACACCAGTGTCCTCTGAAAACACGCTCACAGCCACATCCAGAAGAAGTGCTTTACCAGTTGTCTGGGTATTCCTTAATCCATCAAGTTTACACCCCATATTACCCATCACAACAGCTGACTTTTCTGGCTCACTTTTGGGAGAGGATCAACATAAATTCCCCAGTGAAGGAAATGACTGGAGTGAAGGATTCTTAATGACTAAAGTTAAAAAATGGTCAATAAAACAGTGACCGGAAAGCTCTGAATTTTGAAAGCCTACATCCAAAGGGCAGCTTTTGCTGTAATAAAAGGGCACTATAGAGGGGACCCAAATGAGTTCAGGAGGAGTGCTACAAAAAAGGAAGCTGGGCTCAACCTCAAAATTTACCTTCTACACAATTTCTTTTTTAAACTGGCCTTCATTCTGGACCATTCTTCTCATTGCTACTGTCTTTATATGTGATTCAGGAAATCATGACATGAAAGTTGGATCCAGAGTTTCTCTAGGCAGACTTCTCTCTGGACCATGAAACAACTTGTACCATGAAGCAAATTCACTAATTTGAAAACACAGAGGGGAAAAAACAGCAAATACAAACAAACTCACACACACGAACAGGAAAATTTTGTCAAATGTGACTATCATCTTCTATCCCTCCATATCTCACCTTCAATGTCGTATTTTACAGCTTACTTTAAAAAAAATTATTCTGCCTGTGCTACTTTGTCCCTGAGTGTATGATAGGGATAGAAGTAGAGAAAACCTTATTCCAATCTTTTCCTGGAAGATTCTAGGTATCGAAAAGAACTGTGTAAAGTAGAAAAAGTTCTTATGACTGGGTTCCCCACATATGAAAGAGATTGAATGCAAAGGCCCCCGACAGGTCTAAAGGTCCATTGTGAACTGAATTAAAAAGTCAGAAGACACAAACATCTGGGAAGTGTCCCAAGAATATTAAACCTTTGGAGACATGTGTTGCTAGATTTTGTTAAGCAAGTATCAGAGCTATGGTGTCATGTGCACAAGAAATACTGCTGTAACTGCGGGTATGATGGAGAAGTCTGTAGTGGGCCTTTCAAGGGGAAAGTGGTCAGGTCTGGGTAAGTGTTTCATGTTCTTGTGACCTTGGGGATAAACAAGCTAATGAAATCTCCAGACGACAGCTTGGAAGCCTGCAATAGGAGAGAAGGCCAAAGAATTATGAGTAGGACTGAGAAAGGAATAGGATCCTTACTTTGGGGGTAGAAATGCATTGCTATAGAAGAAGTAAATACCACAAAACAGCTTCCGATCTGGTATGAGGCCAGACTGGTGTGCCCGTAGGGAACGATTCTGAAAGGGTATAATCAGAGAGTGGGATTCATGGCCTTGAGAGCAAATGTGACTGACCAATTAAACAGGGATATGGACCAGAAGAATTTTATAATAGTAGGGAAAATTAATAAAGAGGGCATCCTTGTCCCTCCCTCGTAGTACAATTTTAATTTGGAATTTGATTCAAGGTTTTTCTTGCAGGTACCAGCATTCTAATCCCATCTCTAAGTACTTGGCCTTAACTGCTATAGCAATTTAGGCCTTGAATTAGGCCAGACATTACTAATTTGAAAGGGCCCCTCTCTCTCTCTTCTGTTGCAAAACCCAAACCAAGAAGTCCTGATCTCATCTGTGCCAGCAGGATGGTGTGGTGGTGGAACACACTGCTTTGCTCAAACCTTGCTCTTGAGCTTTATTCTTTTGGATTTATGGGGATTTAAACCTTTTTTAGTTCTTGCAAAATTGAAGAATATGAACCTACAAGGTATACACTCTTCTTCTTCTTTTTTTTTTTTTTTTTTTGTTCTTGCACTGCTTTTCAGAGGCTGTTCCATTAAAAAAAAGCAATGAATAGCATCTGCTCATGAAATGGCACAGACTTGCTGAGCTGAATGCCACACCTGGGAAATGGAATGGAGGAGGAAGTGGAATTCAAAGCATTTGACATTCCCTTGTTTTTGACACAATTCATTCAGTGACCTTGTAAATTCAGATGGCTTAGAGGTTTTTAGCTATGAAATCCACGTGGACAGAAAAAGTGCAGCAGAGTGGCTTTTTAATTAGGAGAGGTGAGGCTCCGCTCCGTGGGAACTTGTTGTTCCTAGGGTCTCCTTAACTTCATAGGGACAAAGTTTTGAAGCAGTTATTGTTTCTATAGGTCAATACATTTTCTTATACTTTATTGCCTTTTGGGAAGGATTTAGAACATTGCCGATTTGACACACTGAAATGTTTTCTCGAACTTCATATTCTGTTTAACTGTGTCTGACCCTAGAAATCAAAGAGAGGCAAAGCTGGCCAAAGTTCTACTACATGCCACATAAAAAAGGGTCAGGTTTGGCATATCATAACCATGTCAACTTCCTGTCATCTCCCCCATGGTGGCTCACACTAAAGACAAAGGAAATGATGGCATTTCCTTTAGCTGTGAGTGGGATTTTAGGAGAGATGTCTTGCTGTTGTTAAAATTACTATGCTAAGCAAACCTCCCCCAGGCTGATGGCCTACCATCTGCTGCTGTGTGTGTACCTCACCAGTGTTCTGGGTCAGTTGCTTGTGAGCTTGTTATTAGATTATAGTTAGGTGGGTAGAGATATATCTTATCAGCTTTTATGTCACGAGACAGTAGCTGCTTCGTAGTAGAAACTCAGAAAACATTTTCTTACTTAGCTCTAGCATATAGCAAGTCTGAGATAATGCAAATAAATCCAAAAAACCAGGATATCAGGGATCCATGGTATGGCAAATTGTGTCCCCCCCCCCAAAAATGATATATGTGATTTTATTTGGAAAAAGGATTTTTGCAGATGTAATTAGGTTAAGGGCTTTGAGATAGGATAATCTCATATTATCCAGATGGGGCCCAAATTCTATAACAGGTGTCCTTCCTGGAGACACAGAGGACAGACACACACAGAGCTGAGAGAGGCAAAGATTGGGATGATATATCTATACTAATAACTGCTGGCAGCCACCAGATGCTGGAAGAGAAGCATGGAACTGATTGTTTCTTGGAACTCCAGAAGTAATCAACACCATGAATACTTTAATTTTAGACTTCTAGGTTTCAGAAAGGTGAGAGAATGAGTTTATGTTGCTGTAAACTATCAGGTTTTTGGTCATTAGTTATAGCAGCCATGAGAAATTGATATAGGATCTACAGGAAATTCAAAGAAAGCAGAGCACGATGTTTATTTTTCAAATATCCCTGTGGAAACTGACAGTTCCCACCCCATGGTATGTATAGGAAGACAGGCCAAATGAGGGTCACAATGTCTAACCCAGGGTGTTGCCTTCTCCTGTAAAGCTCACTGAGTAAGGACTTCCTGTTTCCGAATTCTGGTCCAGTTTCACTTTGGGTAAGTCACTCTTTCTCCCTGGACTTCAGTTTCCCGGTTACAAAAGGGAGGTGCTCTCCAGCTGCACCTCACTACCTCCAGAACTGTTTGAGGTGGGGGAGGAGAGTGAGCAGGCGGTAGGGGTGTGATGTGAGAGAGAATCACATGAGTGGCACAAGTTAAGGGCTGGCTAGTAGAGCATTAAATAATACAAGATAGTTAGACTTCCTGGTAGCCTCCCACCAAGGAGTTTGTGGCTCCTCTGTAATTCTGGAGTGGGGACACTTACTCATTTATTTTCCAGACAGACCCAGACCAAAGCTTATATATCACTGCCTTTTTATGAGGAATTAACAGTCTTTGGTGACAACACAGCTATGCCAGCTGAGTCAATATAAATTCTAACCAAGAACACTGTCGGCTAGAAAAATGGCCTATGCTGAAAGAACATCAGTCCCAAGAGAGGCCACCTGGAGCCTTGCACTCTGTCCTCTTTGGCCCCATGAACTGAGCTGTCCTTGCTGTTTCATAGTTAGCTTGATTCCAAGAAGCCACTGCATGAAGTGACATAAAAGCAAATGAGATAGATCACTACACACCAAACTATAATCTAATAACAGTCTCACAAGCAACGGACTCAAAACCCTTTATATATGATGCCTCCTCCCTTTACCTCATGGTGAAGCTCATTTGAAGACAGGCCAAATGAGGGTCACAATGTCTAACTGTGTGCTTAGGGCTGAGGCTCAGCTGATGGTGGGGTGTGGGGTGGAGTTCTCCAGATAGGCACAGAAAGTCATGGGGTCTGAGGCCCACAGCAGATGATTCTTTTTTTTTTTTTAATACAAGAATAGTTTTTTTTTCTTTTTTTTTTTTTTGTGTGTGTGGGAATGTTGCTTTTTTTCTTTTTTTTTATTAGTTGTTCAAAACATTACAAAGCTCTTGACATATCATATTTCATACATTTGGTTCAAACGGATTATGAACTCCCATTTTTACCCCGTATACATATTGCAGATTCACATCGGTTACACATCCACTTTTTTACATACTGCCATACTAGTGTCTGTTGTATTCTGCTGCCTTTCCTATCTTCTACTAATCCCCCTCCTTCCCCTTCCCTCCACTTCCATATTCTCTCTCTAACCCATCTACTGTAATTCATTAGCAGATGATTCTAAGTCTACAAGAGAGCTCTGCACCCATCCTTGTCTGGGTGCCAGGGTGTTGTTTATATAAACTGAGCAATGCTTTCTTGGTCACCAGCTATGAAGAATCTACCAGTGGATTTAACCTTCTGAAGGATGTATGCCACAAAGCACACATAGAAAATTCTGGGATGAAGGCAGAGTTATCGCACATGGCTCTTCCTACCACAATGTCTAGATTCAGAGAGTCTGGATTGGAATCCCAGACTCTGTACTTACCAACCATGGTACTTCTTCTCTAAGTCTCAGTTTTATAATTTGTAAAATAATACTAGCACATGATGTCATTGTAAATATAGAGGTACTTTGGATTAGACAGCGGGGAATGAAGGGAGGGGAGGTGGTATGGGGGTAGAAATAATAGTAGAATGAATTGGACATTATTACCCTGTGTGTATATATGATTACATGACTGGTATGATTCTGCATCATGTACAACCAGAAGAATCAGAAGTTATATTCCCTTTATATATGATGTGTCAAAATGCTTTCAACTGTCAGGTATAACTAATTAGAACAAATTTTTTAAAAAGAAGTCCTGGGGATGTATCTCACTGACCCCCTCAGATCAATTCTCAGTACCAAAAAAGAAAAGAAAAAAAATAACAATTATAAATATGCATGCTCTAATAGCAGACTCAAACATTAATGAATAAACAGAAGAAATGGGCAAGTCAACACAGTAGAAAATTCCAACTCTCATTCATCAGCAATGGCTGGACCCTAGACCAATAAATAAATAAATAAACAAACAAAAACACAGAAGATAGGAACAACAGTATAATTCAACTCTACCTATGTGACATTTATAAAGCACTACATATAAGTGTGGGATATACATTATCTTCTAGGTCTACATGCTAAAAATCATGCATAATTTATTCTTTGACCATAATACATTTCTATATCATGAGCCATCGATGAAAACACAAGAGAAATTAGAAAATATGTGATCTAAATGAAAATCAGAATATAAAGGGAAACTATAGCTTCAAATGCTTATTACAGAAATGATGCAGATTCTAAAAATGCTGTTTACAGCTGAAGAATTAAGAAAAACAAGAGCAAAGTAAACACAAAGTAAACAGAAGTTTAAAAATATGAGACAATGATTATATTTTTAAAAAAAACTTAACAAAACAAAAAGATTAGCAAGTAGAATCAAGCAACAGTAAAATGATAATACATAAAACATGACCAATTAAGTATTATACCAGGAATCCAAGTTTGGTTACCATTCAAAAATCAGTCAATGCCATTTATCATATTAATAGCATAAAGGGGAAGGGTCACATTGTTTCAATGTGTGAAGGAAAGCATTTGAAAATTTCCACCCCCTTTCATGATAGAAAGTTAGAAATAGTAGTAGTAAGTTTTCTCAAACTGAGAAAAGTATTTTTTTAAACTTTTAAGTATTTTCCTTAAAAGAGAAAAGCAAAATTATTACTCCTTAAGTCAGGGCTAAGGTCCCTGCTTACTCTAACCACTTGTATTTGACACTGTTTTCCAGTTTTTAACCAGTATGGCAAAAGAAGGAAGAGGAAAGACAAAAACTGGCAAAAAAAAGGAAGAGGAAAGACAAAAACTGGCAAAAACCAAATCTTTGCAGATGATATTATTGCTTAGCTAAAAGAAAACTAAGGATTCTGCAAAAGAACTACTAGAATGAATTTATCAAAGTCATGGGGTACAAGGATAATATGCAATAATCAATTGAATTCTTATAGACTACTTGTAAGTAATTGGAAAATTAAATTAAAAAATACAGTCCCGTTTACAGTAGCAAACAAACATATACAATACTTAGGGATAACTCCACAAAAGATATCTAAGACCTTCACACTAAATTTAAAAAGTATTGTTTAGAGAAATTTGAGAAGTCCTAAAGAAGTCAAGAAGTATGTCATGATTACAGATAAGAAGACTATAACATCGAGATTCAAAATATTCCCAAATTTGTCACTACAATACCAATAAAACTTGTACCAGCTTTTATTAATAGATACTGAAAAACTGATTTGAAATTATAGAAATGCAAAAGACTTAAAGTAGCCATGGAAATTTTTTAAAAAAGAAAAAACAAATTAGAGGATTTACTGTATTTGATTTCAAGATTTACTCTAAAGTTGTAGGAATAAAGACATTTTGGTATGGTAAAAAGATTATCTATGCATCAATGAAACAGAGTAGAGTCCAGAAAGAGACCCACAAATGTATGGTCAGTTGATTTACTACAAAGGTATGAAGGTGATTTAATGAGGAAAAAGGTCTTCAAAAGTTGGTGCTGGAAAGATTAATACAAGGAAGGAAGCTGGGGCAGGGGGGTGGTGTAAGGAGAGATTCTGGGGCTTAATTAGAATAAGATATTCCATGCTTGTATATTAAGGTCAAAATGGATTCTTCTGTTATGTAAAACTAAAAGAACCAGTAATTAAAAAAAAGTTGATTTTGGATATCAATATGAAAAAAAAAATCAACCTTACCTTATTTCATACGTAAAATTATGCTAAAATACATCAAATGCCCAAATGTAAAATCCAACCTTATAAAAAATCAAGAAGAAAGAAGAAAATCTTTGATATCTTGGGGTAGGCAAAGTTAAACAAACTGTAAAGAACAAAAACTATAATAAAATGATAAAATTGGACTTCATCAAAATTAAAAACATTTGTTTTTCACAAGAAAGCAAAAAGGCAAACCACAAACTTGGATGAGATATTTGCAGCACATATATCTGCCAAAAAGACTTGATTTGAAAATATAAAAACTCTTGAGAAGAAGAAGACAAACAACTCCGCTAAAATATGAACAAAAGATTTAGACACTATCAATACACTTATTAGAATGACTAAAATTAAAATAACTAAGTTTTGGTGAGGATATGGAGCAACTGGAACTCTCTTGAACTGTTGGTAAAATGGTAAAACCATTTTGAAAACAAGTTTGTAGTTCCTTGAAAATTTAAAACTATACCTATAGCCTCACCATTCCACTCCTAGAAAATAGAATTGCTCATAGCTGCTTTATCTTTAATAAATAAAACCTGGGAAAAACCCAAATGTTTGTCAACAGTTTAGATGATAAATTTAGTTTTACCTATATGGAGGGATACTACTCAGCATTTAAAAAAATGAAATATTGATATATGCAACAATGTAAATAAATCTCAAAATACTTAAGTTGAATGAAAAATACAAGCAAAACAAACAAACAAACAAAAGGAGTGCCTATTATATGATTTCACTTGTTAAAAGATAAACTGAGGAGCATTAACTATTAAATATTTTACCTGAACAGACAGTGATTCATGAATCAGACAGCTCCGGACCACATGTGTGGGCTCCCCAGCAAAAGGTACAAGGGGAAGATTTTTTTTAGATGAATGAAGAAACAATGTAAAAAAAAAAATAATTGGGGTTGGTCAAAGTGGAGCAGTACATTTATTTAGGTCATTCTAGTGAAAAGTCCCTAATTGGAGGTTAGTTGGTGGTTTCTAATTCGTTAAGTTCAAATTTCATGTTACTATTTACAATTTGAGTTTCGGTTCGATTACACAGAGACCCAGAGTACAGGAGTTGCCTCAGCCTAATTGTCTCCCAATTAATTATTTTAACACATTTTTATAAAATTATAGCAAATGAAAGTAATGAATAGTGACAAAGCAGATCAGTGGTTGTCCAGGGACTGAGATGGAGGGTGAGATCACAAACAAGCATGAAGAAAATTTTTGGTGATAGAAATGTTTGTTACCTTGATTTTGTAAGTGTATGTTAAAACTGAATAAATTACAGGCTCTTAATGTGTGGGATATACTTCACTTACACCCTAACAAAATTATAAAAGATTTTAAAAATATGTAAGCACAGCAAAAATGGAAAAATGAAAACAAGAGAGAAAGCATATGTTACGAATTTTGACAACTATTGAATATGGTTGATGGATACAGAGAGGGTCATTGTACTCTACAATCTTCTTTTGCATATATTAGAAAATGTTCCTAACATAATTTGTTTTAAGTACAACTAAGTTGCCACTTTGGAAATAGTATTCTGCAGAGCTAAGGTGATATGAATCTGTAACCATTATATGGTTTTGTGTTCTGTGTCTTGAAATGTATAATATGTGGGTAAAGAAATCAAGTGGTGGAATGAATGGTTCCTGCCACCAGTATTACCAATGTCTTTCTGGGGAATTTGTACTTTCCATCTCAGCACTTTTAGTCTTTGCTTGAGTGAAAGTTCGGGTTCATTGGGAATGGTCACAAATCTCAGGGAATAAGGTAAATGTCCCATTAAACCTAAAGAGGTCCCCAATGATTTGGTCTCAGGACCATTTTAAATTCTTTGTAGACCCCCATAAATTTTATTTTTTTGAGTTTTTCTCTACCACTAATTATTCTATTATTTGTAATTAAAGTTGAGGACTTTCAAAATGTTTATTAATTTTAAAATACTAGTAAACCACTACATATTAAAGTAAATACATGTTTTAATAAAAAAAGTTTCCAGAATAAAAAAATTAATAAGAGAATGCCATTGTTTTACATTTTTGTCAATTTTCTTAATATCTGGCTTAATAGAAGACACGAGGATTCTCATACTGCTTCAGCATTCAATCTGCCATGGTATGTTCTTTTAGTATATGAAGAAAATCTGGTCTCTTGAAGATATGTAGTTGAAAATGTGGACCCCCAAGAACACCATGAAAAAGTCTTGCTTGGGAACTCCCAGTCTCTTCAGACTTCTCTTTGAGATCCTCTTACTGCAAGTTATGATTTCTGCTTAGTCATTTTGTACTCCTCATGATAGTAGATCAACAGGAAACAAAAAAATAAAAATAAGTCACTATAGTGGGAAGTATAGGTCCTGATTATCATAAAGAGATAGGAGACAGGATTGCTAATGTATGATATTAGCAGGCAAAAGTTCTGAATTCAGGAAATTCACTGTAACACTTTTTATTGATTTCAAACATGGTAACCATCATGACCAGGGAAGTCAAACAATTCTCCTTTGACAAACTCATGATAAATCCAGGACTCAGATCCTCAGACATGAAAGTGAGGTCATCACATCAACACAGCAACCTAGACCAGCAGGATTGCCAAAAAGGTGATACAGGAGGAAGATGGTAATTATTAGTTATAACTTTAGGAACACTTGCAGCTGTGGAAACTATATCTTGCCCTAGTAACTTAACTCTTTATTTTTCTGTTTTGAAAATTTGACCAATCATTTCCTAAAGAATCAGGAACAAAACAGCTCAACGGGAATCTGAGTGATACAAAGGTGGACTACAGCAGAGCTGTTGGTGCTCAACCCATATCTTTTCAACAGTCTCCAGCCCTTTATATGCTGGTGAATGTCTGCTTTAAGCTCCTGAGACTCTAAGGCTGTTCAACACCCCACAAATGGAACACTGGGCATGCTGGGGGACCTAGGTTTCCAGAAACATCCTTGAACCAATGCTGAAAGGCAGTTAGTGGATGAAACGACTTGGCTGAGATAATGGATTTGTGTTATGCAGCGTCCTATAGGTTTCTCGTCATCTAAATCCCAATTGCCATTGCAGTAAATTGCTTATCATCACACGCTGCATTGCATCTGTGTTTACGTCCCCTCTCCCCTACCTGTGATTCCTTAGATCTGATCTCAAATAAATTTATATCATTGTCTTAACTGCTGTTTCTGGGAGAACCCAAAGTAAGCAACCTTTTTTTCCACTAAAACTCAGCCTCCCATCCACCAGAGTGTCAGTACACCAGAGTCATTGTCTCAGAAATCCATCACAGACATTCAAGCAAATTGTTTCAATGAATGTATATGCTATTCCCCTCATGAAATGACTTGAGGTTATAGTAACCTCAAACACAATAAAGAAATGTGATATGAAAACAGAAGATAGTGGGTGTTGTGTTGGAGTATTAGTTGGTTGAGGGGATATTTTGCAGAACCTTTCTTGTTCTGTCGTGAATAGAAATGAGTTTGGCGCATGGAACTACTCCTTTTTTGTTTTTAATTAACCATGAGTTCTAATGTGTTAGCATCCTTCTTCCAATGTATGTTTAGTAATTTTTAGAGTTTATTTTTTAAAAAAAGCAAATTAGTTACATTAAAAATTTATATTCAACTTTAGAGACATCTTTCCATATGCTGTTTCTTGTGAAATTTTTATTTTATAAAGAAATGTATCTGAACTTCAGTTAAAATGTTTTGAAGGCAAAAACAAAACAAAACAAAAACGCCAAATGTTCTGTCATGTTGTACCTGTTTTTCAAAGTAAAAGAAAAGCAAGTGTTTGTATTGGTTATGGGAAAAAAGGCAAATAACCACTGCATATATATTTGGAATATATTGTATTTAAATGATTTTCATTTATTTAGCATGATATACCAGAAATCTTAAGTTTTAGAAAAAATTAAAGCTATTCCTAGAACAGTGTTTCCTATTTTTATTTTGATTATTATAACCTGGGAACTGGTGAAAATTCAGATTTCTGGGTGTCACTTCAGCGTTACTGACTTACAGTCCCTTAGAGTGGGGTCCAGGAATTTTCTTTCTAGGTGTTAATCCCTAATGACCCTAATGTGAATGGTTCTTGGTCAGACTTTGAGAAACACAGCAGAAATTGGACTATTTTGACTACAGCTTGGATGAAATGCATAACACTGAATTTATCCAAAGGCTGAGAGGAAACCCCAGAGGGGCAGTTTTTAAGATGGTACCATCCCTACTGAGACAAAGTAGGAGGAAGTTAGAAACCCGAACAGGGTCACATGTGAAGTTCAGACACTAGGATAAGAGATAGGACATGATTTGTAAAATCTAGGTGATGGAAAAATTATGTATTTTGAAAGTCAAATTTTATTCATCAGCATACTCTTTGCTCCTGTTCCTGTTGTTCTTCTGTGGTTTATAAAAAAGTCTTCTTAGAAGCTGTGACTGTGTCTGGCCCAAAAAGGGAATTTACACACCTTTGTGGTCAAGTATGGCGGTGGCTACCAGAGTCTGACTTCAGAGAACCCCATGCAGAAGAATGAGATCCTTGGGGATAGAATTAGCGCTACTTAACTAGCTGCCTACTTCTCCTACACTGAATGGTTTTTCTTTTTGGCTGATCACAGAGAATTTGGGGTTTTACTTTAATAACAAGTAGGTTTCATTATTAGCTTTCTGGGTGCCTCTAATAAGGATTTTAAGTCAGTTTTCAGCTACAAGTAGTGGGTCTTCAAAAATGGTTGGTTTGGGGGGCTCAACAATGTCTTCAAACATGATGATATTTTGCACCAACCTAAGATTGCTTCTCCTTGGGGTAATGCCTGCCATTAGGAATCAAGGTGATACTTTTTTTTTTTTTTTTGTCCAATAAGAACAATGATAAAACCTCTCCCAACCTTAAAATAAAAGTCCTTTCTTTCTAACTGGGCCAAAACCACAGATAGTTCACATGTCCTAACCCTGGACCAGTAGAGCCACAAGGGAGAAGAATATCAAGAGCTAGTTGGCTTAGGCAAGTGTTCTGAATCAATCATTGATTGATGACTTGCGGTCACCACAAGGGAGAAGAATATCAAGAGCTAGTTGGCTTAGGCAAGTGTTCTGAATCAATCATTGATTGGTGACTTGCGGTCACCATGATAATATTAATAAGAACCCATTGATGTAATTGATGTAACTGATGTGATTCAGCAATCTGTATACGGGGTAAAATGGGAGTTCATAACCCTTTTGAATCAAAGTGTGAAATATATCAAGTTAGATGTAATGTTTTGAACGACCAACAATAAAAAAAAAAAAAATAAGAACCCATCCAAAACGAAAGGCAGGGTTGGATTACCCTAAATTACATGGACTTCAAAGAAAAGAGATGGTGGACACCTAAAAAGTATGTGAGATCTTTTGGTAAAAGATGTTAAATGGAACAGATATAGGAGAGACAATCAGTGGTCTATTATGCTTAGGTCACAGAGGTATCCATTTGAAGATCTGGGTCCCATCTTGAACATAAGCTTACTCCATTTAGTTGGAGAGGTTTTTCCCTGTGACCCAGTGAAGAGTCCAGGAAGCCCTTTGGGCTAAGATGTCCTGGTATGTAGCCCAAAGAGGACATAGCCCAAAGGGGTCCACTACAATATAGGACAATGCTCTGTGGCAAAAATACTTACCATGTCCATTGGATAGTCAATTCAGTGAGGGGTTGGTACAGATGAAAAAGAACGCTCTGAAGTGCCAGTCAGAAACTGTGGGGTGAGCACCTCACTTGTTGTGAACACTAAGGTGAATGGAGTGGACTGAGTCTTCATATTCAAGAGTACTTTCCAGTTTCTTTCCCTGTTTCCTGTTCAATGCTCCTTTTAACTATTCCCTTCATTAAATCTCTTTTCCCAGACAATTCTTTCTCTCTAGTAACTCTCCCTTTTTCTTGCTCACTACCTCCAGGTTTTAGTACTTTTCAGAGCCCTAGCCCTAATCCCTCTATCCATCAACTCCAAAGCTCTATTTGATTTTTACTTTTCTTTAGTGCAATAATCTTCAACAGCTTTAAAAGCCAGGGCTCAAATCCCTAGCAACTGAACTCTAGCTTGCCTTTTCAGGGCAGGCAGATTCCATTATCAGACACTTTCTGGGGAAAAAGGAGAGGCGTTTGTTTTCTCTCCTGGGGGTAGGCGGTGATGGGAATTGGAAAGAGGGTAGAGGAAGTTTCCTCCCTCTAAAATAGGTGGAATGGCTCATTGCAAAAAAGCAAAGAAAACCAGAAAAGAGAAGACAGATAGTCTTCTATGTCTTCCATATTTAAATTGGTTTAAAACTGTCCTGTTATCTTTATATTACTATGTAAGTATCTTGTATGTCTAGAATAATTCCTTATGATTAAAAAGAGAAATTTATGGTGACCCGAGTGTTCTACGATCTTGATCTTGGCTTCTCTTTGCCCTGTGTTTGATGGTATGGGCTGGTGAAATGGAGCTGATATCAGTGGTTCTAGTAAAAACTTCTCTTTTTTATTAAGCCATCTTGATCCTGGCCACCAAACCTTCCCAATATCTTCAGATTAAGAGCAGAGTCAGTGGTGGGATTTGTCAGCTTGGAAATGGTTATAGAGTGGAAATGTAAAATGAATATGAAAAAGCAGGTGTGCTCTCACTAGAAAAATTCTTAGTAACTCCAGCCTGTGAGTCAGAAGATTGGAATTAGTGATGGAGTATAGAGTATGTTTTTCCATCCGTTAAGTTTATTCCTTGACTCTTTAGTGGGTAAAACCCCACCGCCACCCCAGTGTGCATGGACAAAGAAGTGAGGTTTCAGGTTTGCTTGTCCTTTATTAAGAGGAAAGAGTAATAGTTCTCTTCCTCCTACATACATACAACCATTTTATTTCAGATCACAGAGATCATTAATATTTAGTAATATTTGCACAGATAAAAGTAACCAGGCCATTTCATTGAGAAACCAGCTTGCATAGGCACAAGCTTCTTTTCTTCACTGCTCCACATGTAACTGGCTTTCTCTGTCTGCAGATGACAATACATTTCCTACTAATGACCAGCATGTGGAACTGTAGTCACTGTCACTTGTTTTGTGATGACTGTACCCTTTTGATCTCTACCCATGATCAACTTTGATTGCTTCTTTTTCTGCTGCATTTTTACCTGCACTCCCATTAAATATTAAAAACAGGCGAAATATTTAATAAATACCACTGTATCTGTTAAGGAGAAAGATTCTTTTCCAGGATGAGGTGATCTCTGGTGATCTCTAGTACTACAATCTGCACACTATTGAGCTATGCTGTGCCTTATGGCACCTGGTAGCCACATATGGATATTTAAATTTAAATGCCTAAAATAAAACAATTTATTTCTTCAGTTGCAGTAGATACATTTTTAAGGACTCAATAGTTGCATGTGGCTAGTGCCTACCATGTTGGAAAGGTGAATGGCGTGGATGAGAACTTTTGCAAAAAGTTCTATTGGACAACACTGCTATAGAAGCCTAATGAAATAATGATGTCACACAAAAGGACATTTAAAATTCTAGTTGACTATAACTATAATTTTTATACCCATTCAGGAATTCTAATTGAGTATAAAATTTTTGTGGATTTTTCCCCTTTTGTTTTTTTATAAGTAGTTCACTTATTTCAGTGAAATTGGGTGCACAGTTAGGAGTGATGATCTGCAAATTAGACAGCCCTGGATGTATTTCATGTACCACCAATACTAGAAAATAATCTCTTTTAATCTTCTAGTGTAGATTCTGTCCAATAAGATGGAGAAAATTATGTACCTGCTTTATTATGTCCTCTTGAGTAGGGAAGGATTGCATCTCGTGCCTTATTTATCTTTGTACCCATGAAGCTTAGAACAGTGAGTGGTACATAGCTGGTGCTCAGTAAATGTTCACTGAGCTCAACAACAAAATAATTTACATGAATTTCTTTGGCAACCTTAACTTTCTCTTTAATATATAAATGTATAACTAGATGAAGTACTTTATTTCAACATTTGAAGGAAGGAGCCTCTGGCATTATGAAACTTGGGGGAAAAGAAAAGATGGCTACAGAGGACTTTTAGAAAGTTTTATGGGAATTACAACAAAGATCTAGTAAATTCTTGAAAGCTTTCTGAGTCACAGTAGTATGGTTTAACTATTACCCTTGACTGCATTTGGCTTTAAAGTAAGTGTAACCAGACCTCATTTTATGTGTATTACAATCATATAAGAGATTAAAAACTGTAAATTTGCTTCTTAGAATCCTTTAAATGATAATTTTCTTCTGTTTTACCCCTTGTTCTACACAACCCTCACTAGCTCAAAGTTAATATATAATTTTGGGAGAGTTTCAAGAGAGCACAATAACTTCCTGATCTGTAGAAGCTGGCTTTCTTTGCTGCAATCATACACAAAGTCACATTTTTTTTTTCAAGAACACTATCTTGGCAATGCCCTGTAGAACACATATGCCAATCAACACTTAAGAGTTTTGTCAAGTGGCTTCTGAATTAATAGGGAAACAAACTTGCCAGCCAGATGTGTGCAGGAGAATTCCAGCTGAGAGGTGCAGAGTCAGGCTGTTCTGGTGGCTTGGAGAAAGGGTTGGGTTACTTCAGGAAGACTCTGGAAAGAAGGACTAAATGTTCAAAACAGATAAGCACCCTGACAGATTGGGAATAGGTTTGAGAGTTTTAGGGGCCAAAGGCCTATGAGGATTACATTGTTCCTTGCTTTTCTTTGCAAAGCCAGAGCCCAGATGTGCTATGTTCCAGGGGTGAGCTGGCCAGGCACATAGCCCAGTCTCAACTCTGTTTTTATTTCACAGGGGTATGAAATTCAGCTCTCTTCTTTCCTGCAGCATAGAAAAACCTGGTTTTGTGCTTTGTTATTCATTATATGCTATTTTACTTAGATGGCTTCATGTATTCTCATCTTCATTAGTGTTTGGTGAGTCTACATTCAATTGCATGTTTTAAGAGAGCTCCCTTGTATAATTGAAGTGGCAAGATAATCCTATTTTCCAACTGATTTCTATATCGTCTTTCCTTTTTTAATTTAATGAAGGTGGTGCAAAAGAAAGGAGGTATAGAAAGGTCTTCCTTTTTTTTTTTTTTTTGGATCTACTACTACTTTAGCTGCTGTTGCTGACATTCTCAAAATATTCTAAGGATGATAAAAAAAATACATCCTCCAAATGTTGATTTCTATGCAGACTGTATTCTGTAAATTCAATTTAAATAACAAATTAACATTCCAATATCCTTTTTGCCACTTTATTTTTCTTTTTAGGATGTGATTCCAGACCTGAGTTTCTTCAGGTTGTCAGAACTCTTTTGCAGGCAGCCGGCATCATCTCAAGGCTAGCACACTGTATGTCTTTGGGCTGCTTCAGGTGCACTGAAGTCTGGGTTTGTTGGTCTAATGGTGGCTACAGTCACAAAGTGATGGTTAATCTTGAATCCTGAGCATTGCCTCACTCTCCTTTCCCAAAAGATGTATAAACATAGTTTATCCTGAGAGAGAACACTGGAAGAATAAGGCAGTCCAAAGGCCTGGGTCCTTGTGCAAGTAACCAACATAGGCAAATCTTCCTCTCCTCCTCTGTTTTCCTCAACTGCAAAGGATGGAGCTCAAGTAGGTAATCGCTAAGGCTCTGGCAAAACTTTAGCCTATAAAGTCTGGAGAATACTAAGGCAGATAATTTGGGTAGGGATGACAGAAGCACTCCCTCATTGCAAATGTAAGAAAATTCTAAGCAGCAGACCATAGACCTCTCAATTGTTCCTGTTCATCTGGTTTGAAAAGAAACCAGAAAATAAGAGATAGTATAACAAATTACTTGCTCAAAACTACTCCTTTGAATGAACTCATTTTTTAAAAATGTGCTAAGTGTTTCTCCAGAAAGAAGAGACTTCTTCTTTTTCATATCTCCCAATTCCAGGAACTTTCTAAGATCTCTATGTTGCTCAACATTTGGTAAAATATTTGACATATTGTATGAGATTGTGAATATGATAGAGTTATTTTTGGATACTGTATTTGAAATCTTTGTGTACTTTAAAAATATGATTTATAAATGTGAAAGTGAGTTTTTTGGTGGGCATTCATGTCTGGAAATTTATAGTGTACATCAATAGATTTCTTATTGGGGGATCAATTCCTCAAAAAAGTGAAATTTCAGAAAGTCATCTGTTGTATAAATAGATCTACCAGCGCAATGTCTGGTCTCTCCCCCAAGGTCCCACACTGAATTTCTGTGTCACACTGTTCCTCATCCTGTCTTGCTCTTTTCTCACTCCTCTGCACCATCGACATACATTCCAGGGTTTAGAGCCGCAGCTTATGGACTGCTGCCATGATCGCTGGTCCTGGCAGAATTCCTATGGAACCCTGGTCTTTGTAACACAGTCATTCACTCACTCAACTATTCCAAAGAAGATTTTATACACTTAATAATTTGCAAGGTAGTAAAGATGCAGCAGTAAAAAAGATGGAAGGAACTCTGCTCAAGCTCTCCCACAGTACTATGGGAGAAATTGATATTGAATGAATAAAAGCTGATAATTTTATTATAATTATAATATTGCTACATAAGGGAAGTCAGGGCACCTCAGGAGTGTAGAAGGGGAACCTAAAGCGCATGTGTGGGAGGAAGGTTTGGGAAGACAGCCCAGAGAAAATATTTTTTTAGACTAAAAGAGGATGAGAAGTTGTTGGATTGAAGTAGGGTGGTAGTGAGAATGGAAAGGAGAACAAATCTCACCAATTCTCATAGGTCTGTCACTGCAACAAAATGCCTGAGATATCAATTTACAAAGAGGAACTTTTGGCTTACAGTTTTGAGGTTTTAGTTCATGACCAATTGATTCCCTTGCTTTTGGGCCTGTGACAAAGTGACACATCATGGTGGAGAAGATGTGGCAGAGCAAAGCTGTCCATCTCATGGCTGAGAATTGAAAAAGAGGAAGAAGAAAGACTGACATCCAAGTATCCCTAACAAGGGCAAGCCACCAATGGCATTGAGTTTGGAATTAAGCTTTTTACAAACAGGCCTTGGGGGGACATTTCAAATCCAAACTATTGCGCAAAGAATATTTAAGGTTAAGCCTTCAGTTTCTAATCTCCTTCATCAACTCTGCCAAAACAAACAAATCCTTAAGACACACTACAGTTTTTTAAGCACAAAAATTCATAATAAAGAAAATATTCCCAAGTTAATAGTAATTATCCCTAGGAGTTTCTATTATGAATATTAATTTTCTTTTTTGTACCTTCCTATATTTTTCATATTCTTTACTATGATCACATATGTTTACAACATATATTTCATAACATAGTGAATTTTACTTTTAAAGGAAAAAAACCCCAAGAGAACAATGATATACACATTATATAATTGCCTAGAATGAAAAGACCTCTCTCATGTAGATTGATTGGCACATGGTAAATTGGTTGGCAAAATGCCCAGGAGAGATTGGACTCTCAAATGTCTGTTCCATTCTCCCGTATTCATCTCTAAACACCTATTACTGGGACCAGTGCCTAGCATATTGCTTAATAAATATTTGTTAAGTGAATCCACAAGCAAGACTTCCAGCTAGAATGGTAGATATTAATTTTGAGGCGTCTGACCATAGGAATTACTACCTGTAAGAAAGAGGCAAAAACTACACGTTTTAGGAACAGCCAGTGAACTAGAAATTAGGCCATCAGACCTTCCGAGACCATACTTTTGATCACGTTAATCACTGAACAGATAATTCTGTTATCTGAATATTTGTAAAGGATCCAATTGGAAAAATAATGAATCCATTAAAAAAAGAAGAAGATTCCTGATCACAATGCTGTATCTAAATTGAAATCTAACAGAATAAACCCTAGTTGGCCCACATGGTAAAACATTTATATTTTTAATAATGACCATAAAAAGCCATTATAAAATCAAAATTTTGGTGTTTCATATCCATCATTGTTCAAATTTTTTTTTTTTTTTTTGGCAAAAGGCATCTCCTGGGCTTTACAGACTGTCATCCATCTTCAAGGCATCAAAAGCAGGAAGCGTAAAGTTGATTGGAATCCCAAAACTTTCACCTCCCTTTGATTCCAATCCTATCCTAGACTTTCACCAAAAGTACATAAATTCCTTTATATGATGGTAATCAAGGGTTTGAAATGTAAATTGCTTCACTATAGTGGAGAAAACTTTGGCTTGCTGCTTCCCTCCCTGGATTCTTTCCCTTGGCCTGTGTGAATGGAAATAAATCTCGCACCATCTCCAATTTACCTAGATGTGCTTCTTGCAGGGGTTCAAACTGTCCAACAGACACTGCTTCTGTGCAAGGGGTTTCATCAAGCAACTCACCACTTCCTCCCACTCTCAATCATGCATGTGGGTATGACCTTTTATCATAATCCTATGACCTACACATCTCTCTCTTTCTCACCCTATGTCATCTGTCCCACGGAAGTAATCAAAATCAAATGATTTTAAAATACCAGCACTCCGAACTCTAGAGCTAATAGCATCTGGAGTCTTTATTAAGTCTACACACAGTTTTTAGATTTTCTAGAGAAAGAAAAGTAATACAAAAAAGACAATTCATATTTAAAAACCAGTTTCCCCTAAAATTTAATACAATGGGTGACAGAAAATTTATAGACTGCATAGACTTGGCTTGGAAATCCCCAAAACACTTAAAGGTGTTTCAACTTTCATAATCTTAGAATATGTAGTGTTATCTGTTTTCTTGATTCTCTGATGGCCACAGAAAATGTAGTACTTATGAAGAAGAAAAAATCTTACCTCTGCAAAAAATTCTACTGGAATAAAGGCTCAATTTAATGAATAGGTCAAGGGTCAGTAGTATAGAAAATGGGGTTTAATCATAGAATTTATAACAACTTTTAACATTTTCAGGCCTAAATTTTGCCTATATGTAAAATGGGAAGAAAAAAATCTCCCTAATTCATCCAGAGTCTTAATGAAATATTCTATAGCTTCAAATTAAGGACAAATTTGCTAAATTCCTTTACCAACATCAGAGTTGTGGTTCCAGTATGTATGTGTGTATGTGTGTATGTGTGTGTGTGTGTGTGTGTGTGTATACATTTTCTGTGTTAAATACTGAGACTGTTTTTAAGTTCAATTATAAAAGAATGAATTTGTAAGATGGCTAGAAGATGACAGAGATCTTGCAAATTGCACATATCATTCTAGATGAAAATTAAGTGATGATCCTGTACTTCTGCATTATCGGTCACTATCTCATAAATCATTTGTATATTATTTCTCTGAGACATGAAATTTTACATGATTTGAGAAGAAAAGATGAGTTGGAATCATGGAAAAGTGATATTGAACACAAATATCACCTCGGATTGAAAAGATAACCTCCCAGATTCTTTAAGGTATTTTCTGTCATTCTACCTACCTCCTCCATTTTCCTTGGGACCCACAAGTGATGTGTTTACAACGAAATAAAAAGCCTCCAGTTTAAATTCTTCTGTTAAAAAGAAAAAAAGGGCTAGGGATGTACCTAAGAGATGGAGTGTTTGCTCATGATGCACAGACCCTGGGTTCAATCCCCAGCAGAAAGGAGCGAGAGAGAGAGAGGGAGAGAGAGAGTCCTCTGAAGAAGAACAAATGGAATGACAGTATCCAATATCTTGGAGTAGCATTTGCTAATTCAAACCACACTGAGGTTGCCAGCATAAGGGGTAACCCATGAACATAAAGAATAGTGAACAAATTCTATAATCTTTTTAATCCTTTGGCACTTTTGTGAATTGCATGTCCCCCTTTCTCCATGAACTCAACAAGGCTAAAAATGAGATCCTCATCTTCAAGGTCCTCATCTTCAATACACAAGGGGTCTATGTATCCACTTTGAATCACAGATGGGCCCTTGGGACTCTGCTTTTTCAGGTTCCTCATTTGCCCAAGCTCCCTTTGCAATACCAACTGCTATACCCAGAGCAAATTTCTGGAGGCTCCAATGCTTTGCCCAGTACCTGATGTCAAGCTGCAGTGTGTTCTTTCAAATATTTTTCCTAATGTGGGCCATTTTACTTCCTCCAACAGATCCAGTTAGTGTTTTCAGATGACTGATTCTTGTAAATCAGGGTAATTAGATTATCAGGTCTGTAACTTCTTCATTGGTTTCTTTTGTTTTCCTGTCTTTGAACTTGAGGAAAGTTGACCCTGGATAATCACCATATCAACTACCCAACTAAAAACCACAGTACCCAACAGGAAATTCTGCGCTTCTCTCCAAAAAAATGTAAAAATCATCATTGGGTAGAACAATAGAAGGTTTGGATAACTTACTGCAGGTTGGAATTTCAGACTGATTTATAGCCAACACTTTGAGGAGATTTTCAGGAGAGATGGTTACATTGCAAGTCTGTGTGCTGGCCTTTATTCTTTCTAATTTACTAAGTTCTTGTCAACTCTGATCACTTTAGTTAAGGCCGTTTCTAGTGCCAGTGTGCACACTCTCTACTAATAGAAAAAGACAGAGGTTTTCACATTGAACTACATGAAAGGTTGTCTGAGAAAATGTCTCAGGGATTATTGTGGGATAGGGAAGGTTGATTGAGTCAGGAATCAGATCACACTGTTTCTACTACCCAGATTTTTTTGTTTTGTTTTGAACAATGAAATTCTGTATCTAACTTTGTTCAGAGAAAAGAGTTCTAGAACTCTTAAAATGAGTTCAAAAAACCTTTGAATTGAATATCCAAAAATGTACGTGTTGTTGGATATAGCCCATAAACTCTAACTAATATAGGGAACAGAATTGACAAGATCATACTGCTCTTGGTTAAGCTGTGTGTTCATTCAGAAGAACTCAGGACCTGTGCATGAGCACAGGCCATTTCGTCATGTATGTGACTTTCATTGACAATTTGTGTATGAAAGGAAAGCCAGGAACTGTGAGATGGACGAGTGAGAAATGAAAGACAGAGACCAGGCAGAGATACACATGAGAGTTTATTTGTCATCAGAGCTGAAGAATAAAGGCACATCTTTCCGTAGACAGAGAAAGGCAACACAGGCTTGGGGTTCAAGATTTTTATGGAGAGAGGCTTAGGGATTAGAGACAGGTGGGTCCTAATGTGGGCAGTTCAGGGCAGGGTTGGTAGGTCCTGGGCAGAAAAGAATGTGTGGTTAAAGGTGAGGCTGGTATGAGGGAGTGGTGAGCCTTTCTCAGAAAGGCCCTTGGGTGGGAAAGCCTTAAAATGGTGGCTATCACTTAAGCAAGGACCTTACTCTGTGTGTGTGTGCGTGTGTGTGTGTGTGTGTGTGTGTGTGTGTGTGTGTATCCCTGGAAACAATATTTTTCTCTTGGGAAATACCAATGTTTTACCTATATTTCTAGTGACCGGATCCTTAATGAGAACAAATCACTCTTAATTTAATTGAGTGCTTACCATATTTTCTCATGTATTCCTTTGACCTAACCTTTAACATGAAAAGTACATATTATTATCTGCCTGCTTCAGATGAACAAAGTAAATCTCAGAAACACTAAACAATTTCTGCACAGTAATTTACCAAGTAAGTAGTCTTTGCACTCTCAGCCTGGGGCTCTCCAGTCTATCAGCTCCACTGTGGGATTGGATAAGGCACACCATCTTTGAACTCAGCTGAATCATGTACAAAATGGAGATGATATCTTCCCTATATTATCTGGTTGGCAAAATTAAAATGAGCTGATAGGTGATAGAGAATTTTAGGCAAAACCAACCCTATACTAGTAATAAGTGGTGTATTATTTTTATGAGACTTTGTTTGATTTTACCTTCTGGCTATGCTAATCAGAAGGTCAGAATTGATGATCACATAATAATGGCACAAGAGTAAGTCAGTGGTAATTGGAAAGACAGATCAGGACAGGGCTTCTCAAACTAGTTCTAAGTTTAAAATTCAGCTAGTTCTAAGTTTAAAATCCAGCTAGTTCTAAGTTTTTAGTTCCTTGTGGATGAATATACCAAATATAAACCCCTCTTTTCATGATTAGTTTCAAGGAATTTAAAATTGTTGTGACAAATGGCTGAAAAATCCTAACCTGTATGAATGTTGCCATGGACTATAAGAGACAGTTGGAAGTGGTCTGTGAACATTTTCAATGGTGCTGGGTTAAGAGATCTGCAACTGATTGGAATTGAAGTTTTTCAAAACTGTTATACAGAACTGTATTTGACCCTACAAATATGAGTCCCAAATGAGCTTATAAAGAAAAGAGAGAATGGGTGAAAAGAAAACATTCTTCATACTCCATATCAGGGTTTCCAGATAGACAAATATAAAGGGGAAATTTTATCCAAAAATCAGTCATCCCATGGTTTATGCAACAGAAATTTCCCAGTGAAAGAGATCATAAAATCAGCTTGTGTGAAGGAGGCTACATGCATATCCATTAGAAAACTCATCCACATACTGGAACTGAGATTGAGATGAAGTTGAAAGATTTTCTTTTCTCCTGTATAGAGCAGGAAGCTATATTAATGTTCCTTTGGATGTTAATATTTTGTGCTTTTGAACTGGAGGCTGCCTCAGTGCCGGGCTATTATAATGAACCAGCAAAATCTCTCTGATGGGAGCTTTTGGCTGCACAGGTTTTGGCCAGAGTCCTCTCCTCCAAAGCTGTTGCCTTGCTCTTATTCACAATTCCTTGTAAGAGTGCCCCTGTCGTAGTTCTCTTCTTTTCCCTGACATTTATAGTGTCTAATTGAGCCACATGTGGAATACCCTAAATTATCAGGAGTTGTCTAATGTATGCAGGAAACACCCCTGAATTAGATAATACTTTATGTCATATACAATGAACAAACCAACAGTTAATGTTTCAGAAAGCTCAAACCTATTTAAAAGAAAGTATATTTTTGGTTCCTGGTAGTCTGCTCTATAGTGGAAGGTGATAGTCAGCTGATTTAGGAAATATATTTTGGGTGCTTTCTAGAGCGAATAATTTGAATGGTGCCAGCAGCAATTCTCTGTGAGCTGAAGGGTTGATGCAGTCTGGTGGTGTTTGTCCTTTCAGAAGTAAGAACAGGTTCTCAGAGGCCACATCCTGCTTTTCAGAGAGAGATATCAGCTTCCACCAGAGATAGTTTATTTCACACTATACATAAATAGGTAGTGAGAATAATCAGTGCCAGCATAGGTTTTCTGTTTGCTTTTTCCCACTGCAGTGTGCATTATGAGGTTTTTATGGTGATAGAAATTTTCTCTGACTATTGGTCCTCAGTTTGTGAAGACACATTTCAGAGAGTCTTAAACTAGATTATTATTTTTTTAAAGACACAGACAGAAGTATATTTGGTAAGGTAGATTCATATCCAAGGGAGAATGCAGGCTGTCTCAAGAGTAAGAAGCCTTAGACTAGATGCTTACAGGTATACCACCAGCCAGACTGAGGCTCTGCCAGTAGGCACTGGCGCAGTCCTATTGTTTGCAGCTGATATCTAATCCTGATTGGCTAGTGCCTGTGTCATTCTAATTGCTCGGGGTTGTGAATACCCAGCCTGTGTGCAAACATACCCTCTGAGAGCTAAACGGATGAAATACAACACATAAATACATGTGGTGAGCTATCTTTAGAAACAACCTAAAAGAAATCCCATAAGTGTGATCCTGATAAAGTATAAAAGTACCTGAATTCAAGGTGAAAACTGAAAGAAGCAGGCCTGAAATGTGACAAAACTAAGAAAACCACACGTAGATGATCGTTATAAACTCTGTCCAAATGGGAACGAGACAGTGTTTGTCTAGAGACCTAGGACATGGCCTTGCAATAACCTCCTCTCTCTGAAGTTCATGTGGGAAACAGTCATTAAGGACAAGACCAGAAAATGCAAACTTACTTTTTTGAACTTTTAAACTAAATTCCAATGTGGTCTCCTGAGAAGCCAAGCTAAGAATCTTACATTTAAGGACGGGCTTTCCCTATTTTTCTTTTGGGTTCAAATCAAAGTCTCTGACTTCTCTATGGTACCATATGGATGACAAGAAAATTGTGATTCCAAAGCCTGCCAGGGAAAAGAGGGGACAGGCCTGCATCTTCTAAAGGTATGGAACGCTGTCCCTCCCACCCCCCACCATCTGAACTGCCCACTCCAGGCTTGCTGATGGTGGGATGGAGCAGTTCCTGGTCATCTATTTATTATACCCCCTGTGCAGATGAAAGAAAGCCTCCAGAGAATGAAGATGCTTGGGAGGAGGAGGAGACAACACCCTTTGTATGGCAGCTCAGTAGGTCTTTCTTGTCCAGGTGTACAGCTCCTCTTTGGGATTGGAGCCCTTGTTTCTGTGTGGGGGTTGCTGTGGAAAGGGGAGTGAAACTGGAGGCCTGGAGCTCCCCCTAGCGGCCCAATGTATTCTACCCTGACTGAGGAAAACGGAGTTGGAAGGCTGTTGGCTCCAATCTAGTGGACACCGCTGTGTTCTTGAAAGGAAGTGAAGGTCCAGGATCCTTTATGACAGCACACAGCTCAAAAAACTTCAAAAATAGAGGCTGTTTTGAAATTCATTTGGCAACAAGCCTGACCTCAACTGATACAAGGCAATTTATTTTTATCCTTATAACAGATATATTGATGTGTTTGATCATGAGATGCTGCCCCAATTCCCACTAGAGGTGTTATATACAATGTAGGAGTATTATAATACTCAGTCACGTAGGGGCGTTATAATGTGCAGCAATGTAGGAATGTTGTAAAGTATAGCAATGCAGGTGTGTTATAATGTACAGTAATTAAGGATGTTATAATGTCAAAATGTACAGCAATGTAGGTGTATTATAATGTACAGTAATTAGGCATGTTATATGATTTCCAATAGTAGCATTGTAGTGTAGTTTCCACTAGGAGTTTTAAAAGGTATATTACATCAAATCTTGTCATCTCCAAAATCTTAGGACTTCTGAAATCTGAACTGCAGCTGGCCTTAGGCAGGTAATGGAGGGTCGGTCTGTGTATCATTAAGTTTAAAACCAAGTGGCCTCAATTGCAGCTCAGCCACTCCTGTGACCATATAACTTCGAACAAGTGACTTACAGATTCTGAGGTTTGTTTTCTTCTCTAGTAACATGAGACTATTGCAAGTTTAGGTATTAAATGTGATCATGTATAGTGTTTAGCTGAGGGCCTGGAAAATGATGGTTTGTGATTTTTATCATACTTTCTTATTATTTTATTATTATTTGACCTGAAAGAGTGCATATCTTGCTTTCTTTTTTTTTAATTTTTTTTATTGGTTGTTCACAACATTACAAAGCTCTTGACATATCATATTTCATACATTAGATTAAAGTGGGTTATGAACTCCCAATTTTACCCCAACATATCTTGCTTTCTTGCTTTACTTTGATTTATAGTCACCCAGGAGTCTTCTGACTACCAGCCACCAGGCCCTCTGACCAGGAAGGTGGAACCTTGGGTAATAGAGGTTTTTCAGTTTGGGGTTTTTGTTGTTGTTGTTGTTTTATTTTTCTGGTGATAAGGGAGATTGCTAGAGCCTGCTGGGTCTCTGGGATTATAGGCATGTACCACCACACCCAGCAAATTGATTGATTTCTTTTTTCCAAAGGGCAACCATTCAGAGTTAACCCTATGACTTCAAGGCCTGTAGTAGCTCTGAATAGCCACCTTGCAATAAAGCAAAAAAAAAATATTCTGATGATGCCATATAATGGGGTTCCTCAGTAAACACACAGGCCTTTTAAAGTAGAAAAGGGAGGAAGTAGAGGTCTCAATCAGAGAGAGACTGCTGGCTTTGAAGATGGAAGAAGGGCCCACAGCCAAAGAAGGACAGGGGCTTTAAAAGCTGGAAAAGGCAGGAAAATGAAGTCTCTGTAACCTTGATTTTAGTCTAAGGAGACCCATTTCAGACTCCCATTCTCCAGAAGTATAAGATAATAAGTTGTGTTATTAGTCGGGCATCGTGGTACGGCTTGTAATCCCAGCAACTTGGGAGGGCAAAGCAGGAGAATTGCAAGTTCAAAGCCAGCCTCAGCAATGTAGTGAGGCCCTAAGCAACTTGATGAGACCCTGCCTCTAAATAAAAAAAATAAAAAGTGACTGGGGATGTAGTTCAATGATTAAACACCCCTTTGTTCAATCCCTGGTACCAAAATAATAACAATAATGATAATTTGTGTTGTTTTATTCTACTAAGGTTTGTGGTGTTGGAATTCAGCAAGTGCTACCTCAAAGTACTTTGAACTGAAGGAGAATGGAAGGGTCTTAAAAGGACACTGTGACACCCCCCCCCATCTCCCTTCACTGCCTTTCTATGTGAGAGTTAGCCATAAAGAAATTCTCTGACATGAAAATTACCATAAGACTTTAATTCCAGAGAGTTCCTGTTCCCTACCTGGAGGAAAAGAAACGTTACCATAGAGGAGGGGAAAATGGCTTTGCTCTACCCTGCTAGGTTCTTATGCTGGGCTACATATTGAATTGACATTACACAGATCAACAGAAGAAAAAGCATTTCAATTGACTACATATGTACCAGAGTCCCATAAAATATGAGACGTGAAAAAGCTTCAGACAATGGAAATGAAAAGAGAGACTTGGAGCTTCTGGGGCTGATAGTAAAAAGTTATGGGAAGGTAGGAGGAGGGGATGTCTGGTGAGTAAAATTAGTTTGCAGGGGGGAAAAGTGTCTCAGTTAATAAAAATTGTCTTGAAGCAGCCTATTGAAGAGCAGACACTTGTCAGGCGTGGTGTCAACCTCCAGCTATCTCTTTCTGTGATGGAACTCATCTTGCCTGATAAGTAAGGTTCTGGGGACCGGATTCTCAATAATGGAGTTGTTGGAGGATCTAACTCTAGGCAGGCAAAAAGGGGCTCAGAGAAAGCATCTGCCTGCATCCACTGTTTCCCCAGGTGCCCTCAGTTCAGAGTAATCGTGTTCCCAAAACTCAAATTTTGAGGTGGCATTTCTTGAACTCCTTCACCACATGGAGAGGTCAAGAAGCATTTGATCAGGCAGGTCTTTCTAAGTTTCCCTTGGTGTATTACCATTAGCTCTTATTCTTTTGTCCAGTTACATTTCTACACCACTAGCCAATTTTCACTGAAGGAAGTCTACATGGAAAGTTTTCTCCAGGATTTTGGATCTTCATTTCTGAAAGGTTTCTATGTCACATAAAACTCTGATTAAACACATTTGTCATGTTCTTCTCTCATTAACCTGCCTGTTGTTATAAGAATGTCAACTTATGACCCTTATGGTGGATGGAGAAGGGTATCACACTTGCCCACTCCCACAGTGGCAATTAGTCACTGGGTTACCTTGTCCTGGTTACCATAATGTTACCATTGTCTGGATGGCCTAGTTGAAATTCTACCTCTCCTCAACTTGCTAATCTCAGAATCTAATGCCTGAGGCCCAACATTTGCTCTTCAGATGGGCTGGCTAAAGCCAGTTGGATCTACGGTGGCTGCCAGAGTGAGACAGACAACCTCTATCTCGTTGTAAGAAAATGTTTCTTCTCTTTATTAGCCTATCTCTCCCTCCCATTTCTTTTACCCTGTATCTATAACCTCCCGAATCCTACAGGGTGAGAAGCTGATTTTAAAGTTTACCTCCCACCCATTCTTAGCCAAGAATAGAAGTCTCCCATGCCACTCCATCTGCAGTCAGTGTTGTCACAGTTCCAAAAGAAAAAAAAAAGGACTTGGCCTCGGGTCTCAAAAACCAGGGACAACAAAACTAAGAGAAAACAGATAAATACATCAAGTTATCTCTTTGCCCATTGCAATCTTTTTCAAACTTTCCTAATATTAAGAAGTCTCCAAATTGTGAAAAGTAAATTTAAAAAAGCTGTACATGCTTCTTTCAAAGCTTATAATTCATTATGTATAATAGTGTATGAAAGTATACACAAAGATACTAAAAATATTTATCAAATAAGAAAATGACAAGTATAGTAAAATCATTAAAATATTTGTGTAGGCCTATGAAATCTAGATGTCTCTTCAGACTTTTAACAACAATAAAGTTTTATTGTTTTTATATGGAATAAGGAAACATCTTGATACTACTACAAATGTCTGTTAAAGAACATTCCCTAGTGGCCTGATCCAAAGATGGAGACTGTGTTGGAAGATTTTTGCTTAGACCAGGTACCCAGGTAGATCTCACTCTGAATTCAGTGGCCTCTGTCTACAACTAGATAGAGATTTTGTTGTGCAAAAATCACCAAATTTCAGAAGCCTGCAAGCTTTCACCAAAGAGTATTTCAAAAGATGTGAACTCTTTAAGGGATTCCTTTGAAAACATGTGAAAATTTGCCCCCTTCACTGCTTGAGAAGGGTTTTCTCCCACGGGCTCATAGAGAGGGAGGTTTCCACATAGTGGAAAGAGGTGGTGTGTCAAGTAGAAATGGAATGAGCCTTTACTTGTTCCCTTCCCTTGGGAACTTTAATTGGAAATAATCATTCATCCCTTGTTCTGCAGGTGAAACCAACAAGTTTTAGAAGGCTGAAGCAAGAGGGTTTTACAGTAGTAAATAGAAAAAAGTTGTTGGTGGCACAGTGGTGGTGTATGTGTGTGTAAATTTGAGGAGAGAAGGTGACTGAGTAGGTCTCCCTGAAAAATTTGGGAAGTCATAGAGCAGAGGATCAAGCAATGCCATACCTTGGATGAATTTGGATGAGCACGACTCTAGAACTGTAGCCAGCACCCTAAAGCTATGTGGAAACGGGACAACTAGGCTCAAAGGCAGCAAAGGTTCCTCCACTTGCCACCTGATTTTCCCTCTAGGATTGGCAATTTGTGGGACCTTGTGATTTCCTCATGGCTCCAGAGAACTTTTGATATTAATTATTAGTGTACCTTTATTTTCTAACTCTAAGATGCCATATGACCAACCAGTGGGTTAGAGAGACATCAAAGGATGCTTAGTGACTTCTACCTGGGGTAAAAGGCACAAGTGACTACAGTTTCCTAGAATCAATTAAAGCCTCAAATTTTAAGGAGAAAGCAGTTGTTACATTGCAGCCAATTTTCACTCACATCTTTCAATGTCAGGTGCTGAACTTGGAACCAGACTGAAATCTATACAATTCAGACAGTGCAGGAAGATGTTGAGAAAGGGCTGCTGCCCTTCCGTCTCTCCAGAGCTATGGATCCCAAACTGACTTTGGGAGAAAAAGAAAGAAACATTTGTGTGACCTGGATTTTAGTATGATCATTATGAATTTGACTGGATGAAAATGAGTATCATAAATTGTCTGTATTGATTTTCTGCCATCATCACAAATAGGGACTTGGAATCACAAGATTTATGCGAAGTTACAAAATAACCTTTTTTTTTTATAGTTCTGAATTTGGTAGACAATTGTAACAGTGAAACTTTATACAAGTTTCAGCAGCATAGAGAAGATAATCCAGGGATAGAATTCAGGAGGGAAAACATCCTAAGAGATCAAATAAAATTGAACCGAACATCAAGAAGTCAGTGTGGAGAGAAAGTGACTCAGAGGAAGGGGTGGTAGAATCTTCTATGAAAGTAGCAGCAATTGAATCTCTCCTCAAACCCACTAATTACTGGCTGTTTTGCTGTTCTCTTTGGGAATTAATAATTTAGCAGCCAAAGAAATCTGGAATGTATTGCTGGTGACTTTGAAGTCTAGGCTACAAATTGAAGCATTTGGAAAAGAAAAAGTCATTGGGAAAGTGAACCATTGGCCACAGAAATGGTTTGAAAGTATTTTAGACCATGATTTTTCATGCCAAAACTCCTGAGTCTTGGCAAGGGATAAAGTACAGTTCATAAGTAGAGGAAAACTGTGTTTGACAGAATTCCTAACCTTTTCAAAAGGATTTAATCTGAAATATAAAAAAGAATGGGAAAAAAACATAGATAATGCTCAAAAATAAATTTGGTGATTAGCTGATACAATATTGGAAAAACCATTATGAGGATGAAGATAGTGCTTGGTTATTCTAACAATACCAGGGAAAAGAATCGATAAGTCAATTTATGGCCCTGCCTTGTTTTACATCACATTGCCGAAATAGTGGGTACACACTAATAGAACTGGACACTTAACACAGGTGGTCAGCATGATGTCATAAATCTCTTCATGAGGACAGAGGGAAGGAATTTGTGATTCTGATGTATGATTTGGAGGGTGATACTAAGACCTCTCCATCCTGTGCAATCATGTTAGAGTGAGGTGACAGCTCTGGGTTTAGATTTACTATGTCTATGTTGACAACCAGCAATTTGGCTTTGGGTATATATCACAGAGAGAGCCTTAACATGGATCCATAATTTATTGCAGAAATTTTAATGGCAATAGGGAGTTACAGACAAGCAGGGTGTCCATCATAAGAGAAGAAGATAGTCAAACGTGATAGATGAATACCATGGAGCATCATGCAGCAGTTGGAATCAGCAATTTGGAAGTAGACATAGCCTCGTGTGTGGAGCTATAACAGATGGGTCTTTGAACATAGCCTATTGTTAGGTGTTGTTCTTTAAATTCAACCTGTAGTCTGTCTTTTGATGAGTTTAGACCATTTACATTCAACATTATTATTAAAAGGTGCTTTTTATTTCCTGTCATTTTGATTTATTTCTATTTTTAAGTTAAATTAGATTCTCCTTTTGAGTATTCTTGTAGTATAGTTTATCTGCTGGTTTTCATTTTTTATTCTCTACTTCTTTGTTAATATTTTAGTTACTATATTTTGCAAAGCCAGCTTTCTAGTTGTAAATTCTTTTAACTTTTTTTTTTTATTGTAGACGGTTTTTATTTCATCTCCAAATCTGAAACTTAATTTTGCTGGTCATAGTATTCTTGGTTAGCACCCATTTTCTTCAGAGCTTGTTGTATTTTATTCTAAGACCTCCTAGCTTTTAGGTTCTGGAATGAAAAATTGGCTGAGATCTAAATGGTTTACCTCTAAATGTGAAGAGTCATTTTTCTTTTTTTAATATTTATTTTTTAGTTTTAGGTGAACACAGTATCTTTATTTTACATCTATGTGGTGCTGAGGATGGAACCCAGTGCCTCATGCATGCTAGGCGAGCACTCTACCACTGAGCCACAATCCCAGCCCTGTGACCAGTCATTTTTCTGTAGCTGCTTTTAAAATTCTATCCATTTTCTTCATGTTAGGAATTTTCATAATAATGTGTCTTGGAGTGGTTCTGTGGTAATTTTGAACATTTTGGAATTCTGTATGCCTCCTGTATTTGATTTTCCATTTTATTCTTAAGGTTTGGGAAATATTCTAATATTATTTTATTGAAAAGATTGTGCATTCCTTTAGTTTGTATTTCAGAGCCTTTATCTGAAGTTTGATAAATCTTAACTTTGGCCTTTTCTAGTTATACCATATTTCTTGAATGTTCTGCTCATGGTCTCTTAACAACATTTTTCTATAGTCAACTTAATTTTCAAGATTATATACTTTATCTTTGAGGCCTGAAAAAATTTATCTTCCAAGTGGTCTAGTCTGTTGGTGGTGCTGTCCATTGAATTTTTAACTTGGTTAATTGATTCCTTCCTTTTGAGGATTTTCAATTGATTCTTCTTCAGAATCTCTATTTCCTTACAATATTCTGTCTCCAAGAAACTCACCTCATAGACAAAAGAGATCCACAGACCAAAGGTAAAAGAAGAGGAAAAATACATTATTTACATGGACTTCGTAAACAAGAAGGGGTTTCAATTCCAATATAAGATAAAGTGGACTTCAAACCAAAGTTAATGAGAAGAAACAAAGAAGCTCATTTCATATTGCTTAAGGAAGTCATAAAATAAGAAGAAAAATGAGTCATAAATAATTTATACCTCAAATAATGGAGCAGTTACATACATCACACAAATCCTTCTCAATATCAAGAGTCAACTAGACCACAACACAATAATACTGGGTGTCTTACACACCTCTTTCAACACTAGATAGATCTTTCAAACAAAAACTAGACAACAAAGTCACAGAACTAAAAAATACAGCCAATAATCTAGACATAACAGACATTTATAGAATATTTCATCCATCAATGGCTGAATACATCTTTTTCTCAGCAGCCCATGGAAAATATTTTAAAATATGCCATATTTTAGGCCACAAAGCAACTCTTAGCGAATACAAAAAGTTAAGATAATATCCTGCATCAGATAATAATAAAATGAAATTGGAAATCAAAAATAAGACAAAAAGTTAAAACTACTCCAACACCCAGTGACTAAATAAATAATTCACTATTGAATAATGAATGGATAGCAGAAGAAATCAAGGGTGGAAAAAATACTTGGAAATAAATGAGAATGGTGATACAGCATATCAAAATCTCTGGGACATTATGAAGGCAATTCTAAGAGGAAAGTTAATAGCATTGAGCTCATTCATTAAAAAAATAAATACCAAATAAATGATGCAATATTACATCTCAAGGCCCTAAAAGTAAGAACAAATAAACATCAAAATCAATAGAAGATAGGAAAAAAATCAAAATCAAAGCCAAATTCAATGAAATTGAGATTTTTTAAAAAATTCAAAAAAATCAACAAAACAAAAAGTGGTTCTTTAAAAAAATAAAGAAAATTGGTAAGTCCTTAGCCAAGCTAACTAAAAGAAAAAGATGAAAGATGGTATTGAATGAAAATAGTAAGAAATAGGATGATACATACAAAACACAATCTCAATTATATATTCTAAAAATACACTCGCATGGAAAATCATGCACATCTTGAAAGTAAATTTTATAAGCACACATATAAATTCATTAAACATGAGAATGATTTAGGGGTTTTGAGGTAAGAATTTGGACAGACCTACAGGGTAATAGAAGAAGTATGAAAACTCAAGTCCAAATTGTAGGGTGTACAGAAGGAAAAGGAGAGAAAATGCTTTAGCAGCTCTGGAGAACAAGGAAGATTGAATGACACTTGTAGAGAAACACATGTGTTCTGGTCACAATGATTCACACCTGTAATCCTAGCGACTCACAAATCTGAGGCAGGGGGATCACAGGTTCAAGGTCAGCCTGGGCAACTTAGCAAGACTCTGTCTCAAAATAAAATTTAAAAAGCTAGGGATATACCCCAATAGTAGACTCCCCTGGATTGAATTTCCAGTACTGCAAAAAAAAGAGAACTAAAGAGAGAAGGAGGGGGAGAGAGAGAGAGAGAGAGAGAGAGAGAGAGAGAGAGAGAGAGAGAGAGAGAGAGAGAGAGAGAGACTGACTCAATTTTACGTCCTTGTCCATGACCACATCCTGAATGATGTATTATTATTAATAACCTGAATGAAGACATAAAGATAAGTTGCTACTATTTTGGATAATGAAAATCAAGGACACCATCTTGAGAGCAACAAGTGGCACCCAACCCATCTTCTTCTGATGGTGATGTTTAAGATACTCATGTTGAGGAAGAGGAATCTGGAGACAGGAAGCCAGACTTCTAAAGAAAACAGGGTTGTACCCTTGGATTTATGAATAATTATTGACTCAATGTTTTTCCACTGCAATGGGAGACTCTCTGGAAGAGCACCACCCTGCCCTTGGGACCTGAGATGCCTTGATCCCATAATTTTCCCTTAGGCGAAACATAAGAAAATAACTATATCATTATTATCTATTTTCTAAAGCAATGCTATTAATAACCAACTTTGCTATGCTTGTACATTGGGCCTATTATTGTTATAAATCCTTTTCATGCATTATTATTTTTTCTTCAATTAACCCTATGGGATCTGTGCCCCCATTAATCCACATTTATAGGTGAGAAAACTAAAGAAAGTTAAATGTCTAAGATTACACAGCAATAGGTTGTGGAACTAATTCTATTTTGGTTCCACCACCTAAATCCATACCCAAACTTTCTGACTCCAAAATCTATTCTTTTAACTTGCACTCTAGATCTTCTTGATCTGGGCTATATATTGTACTAAAGGAGGAGAATATGAAATACCCACAAATTCTGCATCAGAAAGCTCCTTTGGCTTGGAAATCTTGTTTGCTTGTTTTATTTTATTTTTCTTTTTTCTTACTTTGTTTTGTTCTCCAGTCACTAAATGATTTATTTAAAATAAATAATTTTATAGTCAGCTTTATAGTCAGCTTTACACTTGGTCTTCTTAGGCTACACCTACATAGCTTAAAAGCAGACGAAGACCATGCTTTTCTAAGAAGCATTTGGACACCTGAGGACAGGGTCAAGGCCAGAGCAATTCAGTGCTCTAGTTCATTTTGTGTTCTTCAATACTCATTTGCTTTTTGCATGTCTGATGTAAGAAAGAGAACCCTGCTCACAGTATTACATATTTGATAGGAGAAAAGTGATTGTATGTCACTGTGCTGCAGAAGATATGTCTTCTTTCCTTCCAGCCTCAGGGAACTGAGGGAGTAATGTCAGACCTGGGGTCCAGAACCTTCAGAGAGAGAAAAAAAGAAACCTTTCAGACAGAGGGCAGACAGACATGGGAGTAATTGCTCGGGATGGCTTGGCACTACATATGATGGATAATAAAGAACATGTGAAATCTTTCACTCAATGCCCTGAAATTCCATTTCCTCATAATCCAAAGGATCACTATATCGTGCCCCGAAAGAGGCGATACTTTTAATTTTGGTAGTTTTAATGTACTCCTTCTTCAGATCTCTTATTTTCAAAAGCTATGTCCCATTTCTTCACCCAGTCAGGAAATTTCAATCCTTCAAATTCTTTCTATCTCTCTTCTTCCCTCCCCTCTTTTCTTTTCTTTTCTTTTCTCTTCTCTCTCCCTCTCTGTATTTTGTTTAGTTGTATACTTACCTGACATCTCTACTACATTTCAAGTTTGTTGACAATATCTATAGAGCTTATATTTTCCCCCTTTCTATCTCACATCTGCCAACTTAGCATAGTATTTTGAATATAGCATCTCTCAGCAAATACTTGGTATGTTAATGTACATATGCATGCATCGATTAGCTGTGGTTACTAATTTGTTTCTTACTAGAAACACATAGGTAAAAGTCATTATTTCTAGTGATCCATTGATATTATTTCATAGATTTGTCTCATCTTCTCTTCTACTTTTCTGATAAAAGTAACCTAGGAGGTCTATAGTGGAAGCCTGGCAATTAATTCTCCTCTCTCTCATTTAGTAAAGAATCTTATTCCCTTCTTTCTCTCTTTCCATCCTTTACTTTTCTCTTCATTTAATGAAAACTTCAATAGACTTTTCCCCAAAGAAATAGAATAATTAATTTTAGTAAGACTTAGGCTAACAATAACTTTAATAAGATACAGGCCTTTCATATATATGTATTGATCCATTATGTGTTTGTGTGTGTGTTTTCCTGGGGATCTAATCCAGGCTTCACAATGCCAGGCAAGTGCTCTAACACTGAGCCACACCTCAGCCTTCACATGTATTTATTGGTAAGACTATTTTTCTTGAACTTAATGACCTAGGCTGAATTTGATGGATTTGTATTGTCACAAAGATGTTCTGTTGTCTTTTATTTAGGACTGGAGTTGGGTGGGGTGGAGCTAAGAGTGGTCAGGGGAGCCAGCCTTGGCTTCAGGAGTTTGATTTGGTGCCAGTTGGTGGAAACTTGAACATTTCTAGTTCTTTTCAATATGATTACATAGTGAGGACAAAAATGTCCAAACTAGGCAAGCTGAGAAATTATTTCCCTCAAACCATATAATAGAAAACTCAAGAAGCATTTTTTTTTACTTTATTTGGCTGCCATATAGTAGGAAAAATTAAGGGATATATAAAGGGGTAATAAAAGCCCATGGCAATTTAGATAATCCTTAAAAAAATGTATGCATTTTTTCCTATATGAAGTGAGCATAACTTAGCCTATTTTGAAATTACAAAAATGTTAGTGCTTCAGGTGGGATTCTAGACGATGTCACTTGTTAATCAACAGGTCTTAACACTACACTAGGATATTTCTCTGAAACTACTAATAGTAAATGAATGACAGTCCCCACTCCACCCCCACCAACCTTTCCCTTTTTTTGATATATTTGTGACATATATCCAAAGATTCTTCATTTCTCCCTCTTCTAAACATGCATTTCTGTCTCCCTTGCACTCCTGGTCATACATATTGCAGATGCTCATGCTTCTGGAATGTGATTGGGATGGCACAACCTCATGGGGACATTCCCATCATCCCAGCTTCATTTCTACTCTATATGTGCTCAACTTATTCATACATCACTGTAACGGGTTGATTGTTTGTGTTATTATCTTAAAAATAGATCCACCCAGGACCACAGCATCTAGTGCTTAATTGCATTAACTTTTTGTTCTGGGAAACCAACGCAGCATGTCTAGGTCAGTAGTAAAAAAAAAAAAAAAAAAAATATGATAAAGGTGTGCTTTTGTCTCCAATGTCTAGATTGCCCTGCACATCTCTGCTAATTTCTCTGAAATTTTATATTTGTGTGGGTGTAGGTGTTTCGAGGGGAGGGAACTATCCCTCTCAAAGAGATTCCACATTGCTAATTCGATTTTCCCAGACCTCCTCTTCTTCCTGGATACATTATTGTATTATGTTTTCCAACCCTCTTAGAGTTAGGTGCGGACATTTGATTGAATTCTTGCCAATAGAATTTGAATGAAAAGAATATGACTCCCTAGCCTAGCCTGTGAGATGTCTGGATTGTTTTTTATATCAGTGGTCTTTACTGAGGCAAGGCAATTTTGAATGCACATATGTTTGTGAACACATGAGTGCATGTGCATGTGTGTGTGTGTGCGCGCACGTACAAGGCAAGGGCAGAGTGGAAAGTAAAAAGCTTTATTAAAGGATAGCAGAACCACCACCCCACCACCCCCAGGAAGACGGAGACCTGAAAGGTGGAATCCGTGGGATGGGGAGGTCTCTAAGGTCTTCCTTTGTGCTCCTACATTCCTGTTCCTTATCTTGCTTATTTCCCTGTATCCTGCATGTGATGGGGGATGCAAGTGGAAGGCCTGAAGGCCAAAGGTGGAAAACAGGTGGGGGGGGATGGATCAGGGGAGGCAGGGCCTAGAATGAATTAATTAGCACCCCTCTATCTGCTGGGAGCTGCTTCATTAACAGTTCTTAGGATGGGCGGGGGTGAGAGGGGCCCTTGGGCACATTAACATTTCAATCTCCCAGGTGTAGTTTCTGATTTCTGGAACTCAGATCTGACTCCGTTTTCTTTATTAGACTGTACTCCATTTTTCTCTATTAGACTGGATATCAGACCCGATTTACCTAGCTGCACTAACTACCTATCTTTAAATCTGGCTTCACTGGCATTAAGTAGGTAAAGGCCAAGGATGCTGCTAAATATCTTACAACACACAGGACAGCAAGTAAAGAATACTTCAGTCCAATATATCACTAATAATCTTAGAATTCTGCATTGAAACAAAACCAATAGGATATGATTAGATCAATATATATTAGAGGAGATTTATTATGGAGATTGGCTCACTGGAATATGGAGACTGCAAATGGCAGCTGGATACACAAGAACCAGAGGAGTTGTTGAGGGCCTAAAGATGGGGAGAGCGGGGAGGGGGGCCAAGGCAGGAGAAGATAGAAGTCCCAGCTCAAAGAAAGAGAATTCACCTTTCTTCCACCATATTTTTCTATTTCAGCTCTCAGTGGATTGTATAATGCCCTCCTATATTGGTGAGGGTGTATTTTCATTGCTCAGTTTATTTGTGACCCTGTGTAATGGTTTGGAAAGAAGGTGTCCCCCAAAAGCTCATGTGTGTTTATGGACTGAGGTCTCTAAAACTATAAGCCCCAAATAAATCTTCCCTCCTCTAAAATTGTTCTTGTCAGGTCTTTTGGTCATAGCAGTAAAAAGTCTGATTAAAACACCCTGTCCTAATCTTTTACAGCTTAGGCAACCTGGCTAAATATCTATGATGCCCTAATTGTGCTTATCTTTGAAGATTGGATGCCTGAGGAGGGCCCCAGAAGTTCTTCAGGTGGACTAGCTGAAGCTTTGGATTTAAGACGGTTGCCAAAGTGGCCCAAACAACCTCTAACTTCATTAAAATCCATTTTCATACTAAGTGGCACACCCCTGGCCCCTTGACAGTTGACTATTGCCATGACAATGACCAGAGATAAAAGAGGTGGTACCTGAATTTCCAAGAAATCTCCACCTATTCCTAGAATAAACATTAATACCCTTCCCTTTCATTAGTCTATCCCTTCCCCTCATTTCTTTTAACCTATATCTGTCTATAACCCTCCAATCTGCAAGGTTTTTGAGTTTATTTTTCATTTCTCCTATTCTTAACCAGGATAAAATTTTCCCTGCTCTGTTGGTTGCTTGATTTATTTATTGTTTCCACAATTCTAAGAGGGGAAGAAGGATCCAGACTTTGGGGACAAAAAAATGGTAGCATTACCAATTCAAATTCTAATCCCTTTGAGAAACATCCTCACAGACACATTCAGAAATAATGTTTTGCCATCTATTTAGGAATCCCCTAGCCAAGTCAAGGTGATGCATAGAATTAATTATCACAAATGCTGAAATTGAGAAGCATTACTTTAAGCACTTCTTTACTCTGTGCTGTTTAGATGCAGAAGATTGGTAAGATTCTGAGAACCTAAAACATTGTCTACATCACTAGATTGGAAGAGACTGGAACTCTGGATCCCAACACAATGGTTTTAACTGAACATCTGGTTGGTCTGCAACTTAAGCAAGGAATAAAACTTTTGCTGTGCTAAGTTACTAAAATTTGAGAGATGTTTATAAAGCCATTAAAAAATCTTTGACTAATGTAAGCTCAAATCTTGTGAAACCTACCAAATTTCTTCTTTCTCATCTAGGCAATGGCAATAATAATAGTACCTACTGATAGGTAACACGTAGATATTCACAGTGGAACATTATATAAAGGGGATAATTCTATGAATTAGGTCTACTATCTTTTTTTTTTTTTAAAGAGAAAGTGAGAGAGGGGAGAGAGAGAGAGAGAGAGAGAGAGAGAGAATTTTTTTAATATTTATTTCTTAGTTCTCGGCGAACACAACATTTTTGTTGGTATGTGGTGCTGAGGATCGAACCCTGGCCGCACGCATGCCAGACGAGCGCGCTACCGCCTGAGCCACATTCCCAGCCCAAGGTCTACTATCTTTGTCTTTTAAAAAGTGATTTACCTGTGATCCTGTTCTGGCTTAAGTCAACAGAATATGCTATAGTCCTCAGCAACAACCTGCTGTCTGTAGGAAAAATGCAAGCTTCAAAATATTCCTCCTTCCCAATAAGAAGAACACAAATTACCCCGAAGGGGGCACTTTTGTGACTTACGTAGACTATTAGCGCAAAAAGTCTAGGACAAATACAAACTTCACAAATCAGGTCAGCATTTTATTCAGGAATGAAGTTTCACATAGGAGCAGAGAATGCAGGGACAAAATGACTCTGTGGTGGTACCCACTTTCCTGATGGAAAAAATGAGCCCCCGAACAAAGAAAGGGCCTGGGCTTATATAGGTTCTTCTGAGGGGTGGTCTAGTGAGCATATCAATTTTCTTTGGGGACCCAGGAATTTGGAGTTTGTTCTATCAATCAGTAAAGGAGTCAGTTTTAGTGCTTAGGAATTTAGGGTCTGCTTTATGAGGTCAAATGAAAGGGAATCTAGGGTCAGTGGTCAGTTTCTGGAAGATATTGTACTGGACCTGAGGGAGGGCCTGAGGTCAGCGGTTGGTATCTGGAAAGGATTTGTCTACAGAAGGATTAACGCTTGGGCCTCTTCCCAGAGACTGCCTTTCCAGGTTTGATGGACACCCCTTCCTCAGGGTTTGGTTTTATCACCAGGAAAGAATGTATTGGGAAAGGATCAATGCTCTCAATGTATGGCTTTTCTTCTCACTCCCCTTTCCCTGGGTATCACTACTTTTAGGGTTTGTCATTTTCCATATCTAATACAGACCAGATTCTGGAACTCACAGAGAAAGGACAATTAGAAGCAAAATCCCCCAACCACATAATCTGTAAGAATTAAGTTCCAATTAGAACTGGTCAGTGCTGGTCAAAATGACTCAAAATTGCTTCTTTTTTTTTTTAGCATGTCATTTCAATGGTAGATATCCCCTCAATGGGTAAGAACATGCACAGTGGGGACTTAGAAGTCTGAGGCAATACTGCTATGAGTAAAAAGTCAAGAGGTGGATCTGTGCGGGGCTTTCAGGAAACTTCCTTAGAACCTTCAGTAAAACCAAAGGGGAGTATTGCCCCTCTCCTCTCTGAGTCAACCCACCCTGTCCTTTGAAAGTATATCCTTTCACCCTTTTCCTATCCCTTTTTAATGGTTTGGATATGAGGTGTCCCCCAAAATCTCACATGGGAGGTAATGCAAGAAGATTCAGAGAAATGACTGGGTTGTAAAAGTCTCAACCCATTCAGTGAATTAATCCTCTGAGTGGTGACTGAAGTGGTAGGGTGTGCCTGGAGGAGGTGGGAATTAGAAGAGTGGCTTTGGGATATATATTTGTATCTGGCAAGTAGAGACCCCTCTCTCTGCTTTCTGATTGTCATGTGAACTTCTTCACTCTGCCATACTCTTTTGCTATGATGTTCAGCCTCACCTTGAGTCTACAAACTGAAACCTCTGAAACCATGAGCCCCTAAATGAACCTTTCCTCCTCTGAAGTTGCTCTGGTCAAGTCTTTAGTCACAGAAAAAAACTGACTAAAACATCCTTCTAATAAACTCATGCCCTCTGCTCTGTGCAATCCATCTGAAATCTTGCTGGCATGATTGCAAGAGCTGGTCAAAGAGGACATCTGTGGTCACTTCAGCTCTGCAGATGGCCTTACTCTGTAACACCTACCTCATAGGGTTTTGTAAGGATCCAATGAATTTACATTTGTAAAATACTTAAAGCAATGCTGAGCTAATTGGCTAGTAATTTATGCACAAAGAACTGATATGCCCTGCAACCCATTTCCACAATGGATTATTCTATGACAGACACTTAGTGAGTACCTCTGTTTGTTCAGGCCCCAGAATTACCTGCATTGCAGACATCATCTGCATTTAATCCTTTTATTAATGCATTTAGTCCCTGTGAAGTACTGTCACAATTATATTATTCTTATAAAGAAATTGATTGGCTGAATTTTCTCAGTTGATCCAGTTCAAGTAAGATTCAAATCTATCTTTAATTCAAGAACCAGTGCTTTTCCTACTGCTCCATTTGTGGCGCTATCCTTCCCCAAGTAGTATATAATGGTCTCATTCAGAATTTAACCAAAGTGGGAGACTAAAAGTGGAGTCTTCTCTGGTGATAAGCCATTGCTGTTCAGTTGAAGTTTCTGTCAGGATGGAAATTGTCTATGTCTAGCTGGTTGGTTTAGTAGTCAGTAGCCACTTGTGGCTATTGAGGACTTAAACACAGCTAGTGAAGTTTAAATTTGATTTTAAAATTAATTTAAATAGCCATTGTAGCTAATTTCTGCTATATTGATTGATGCAGCTCTAGAATACAAATTCCCTGAGATCAGGCAATTGTTCATGTTTGTTCATTGTTGTATCCTCATTGCTCAAAACTGTGCTTTGGACATAGTAGCTACTCAAATAATATATAGTGAATGAATTTTGAACCTTGGAGAAGATTGTTTTTAGGGGAGCTATGTATCTACATAATGTAATAAAAGTAAAATTAGTAATGTATGATCTGGGCTAAACCATAATTTGTTATCCTTTCTCCTCATTAAAGAGCTCCAGATGTGGGCTGGGGATGTGGCTCAAGCTGTAGCACACTCTCCTGGCATATGTATGGCCAGGGTTCCATCCTCGGCACCACATACAAAGAAAGATGTTGTGTCCGCCGAAAAACTAAAAAATAAATATTAAAATTCTCTCTCTCTCTCTCTTAAAAAAAAAGAGCTCCAGATGTGTGTTATGCATTGGATTTTGAATTTCTAACTTCTTCCACACAAGTATCTGTATAGCTAAATAAGATAGTACTCTCTTTGACTTTATTGCTGCCTTACATACAAGCCCTTCTTTCCTATGGACCATCTCTGAGGTAGGTACAATTATGGGTTGGATGTGAGGTGTTCCCCAAGAGCTCATTTGTGACACAATGCAAGAGGGTTTAGAGGAGAAATTATTGGGTTAAGAGTGCCTTAATCCAGTCAATAAATTAATCTCTGGTGGGATTAACTGTGTGGTGACTGAAGGTGAATACGGTGTGGGTGGAGAAGGTGGGTCATTGGGAGCATGGCTTTGCGGTACATATTTGGTATCTGGCAAGTGAAGTATCTCTCTGTTTTATGATCATCATATGAGCTGCTTCCCTCCACCACACTCTTCCACCATGATATTCTGCCTCACCTCTAGCCCTGAGGAATGGAGCCAGCTCTCTATGAACTGAGACCTCTGAAACTGTTATCCCTCAGATAAACTTTTTCTCTCCTGAAATTGCTCTTGTCAGGTCTTTTAGTCACAGCAGTGAAAAAGCTGACTAAAACAGTACCACTGACCTGTTTCTTTCCCCTGGGGCACCCTGATACTACTGAGAGGATGGAAGGTGCTTTTCTTAATATTAATGAAAAAGAAACACTGTAAAAATGGTCATCACTTCCCAACTATAAGCCTCTCTTATCCAACCTGAACAGGGTGTCCTGAAGTTAGTGGCCTCATCCAACACCAATAGAAATCAGGACTTTGAACATTTGTCTACACTTGCCTGTAGAGGCTAGAAATGAAGTAAAGGAGGAAGGAGTTTTGCAACCTATAGGTACAGTGGATTCATGCAGAACCGCAGAGACTTGGGTTAATGTAAGAAGGTAATGGAGAGACATTGGGAGAAACTTAAAGTAGCCAGTTCACATAGGCTACCTGGTCATTTCTTTAGGATAGAGCATGTACATTTCCCTTTTCATGTTTATGCCTTTGCTGACTTTCCAGCTTGCCATTGGATATGTTGTAGAAGAATCTCACTTTGTGCCTCAAGAATGACTCACAGAATAAAATCATGGCATTTGCAGGTAAAAGGATGGAGTTGGAGAATATCATGTTAAGTGAAGTAAGCCAATTCCAAAAAACCAAAGGCTGAATGTTTTCTCTGATATGTGGATGCTGATCCATAATGGGGTGGGGGTGGGGAGCATGGTAGGAAACGGAGGAACTTTGTATAGAGCAGAGGAAAGGGAGGGGAAGGGAAGGGGGTGTGAAGGTAGGAAAGATGATGGAATGAGATGGACTTCATTACCCTAAATACCTGTATGAAGACACAAATGGTGTGACTCTGTGTGTAATCAGAGAAATGAAAAATTGTGTTCTATGTGTGTACTATGAATGGAGATGCATTCTGCTGTCATATATACCAAATAAGAATAAATACATAAGTTTAAAAAAGAAAGAAAAAAAAGAATGACTTTCAGGATAAGCTGGTTTCCAAATAAAAATGTACATTATAAATGGACTTTCTAAGGGAAAGGTCTAATGCCTGTCACCCAACCAGGGAAATCCAGAGCCAAATAGGCAAGTTCAGCAACTTATGTGGAAGGCAGTGGCCCTCGAGAAGAGAAGGTAAATGGGAAATTACATCTGCTCTTTATCAGGCTCTTCTCATATTCTATTATTCTTGTGCTTCTTCCTGCCTACCCTGAGTTTCAGCACTGTCTCATGAACTCACATGAGTCTTACTGCTGCACCCACCCAGGGCACCAACAGTTTCCTTCATCATCAAACACTAAGTTCTATGTAATGGCAGCTTTTACCATTATCCTGGTCTTTTTTTCCCCTTTACAATTCTTCTTAAAGATTCTGAAGTCAAAGTCCATATTCATCTAAGGAAATGTGGTATAACAGAAAGCTTCATTTGTACCAAGAGAAACCATTCCAGCTCCTAATAATTATTTATTTAGACTTTCACTGTATCTCCAAATAACCTGGAGAAAACTACAGATACCAGGCTCTATCACACCCCCCACCATGCCCAAGCTTGGGATCTCTTAGTCTAATGTACAGCCAGAGTTGAGACTGCTGATATAGACTGTCATTTATAAATACAAACAGATAATCAAGAATCCTCCAATATTTGAAAACATCAGCAACATAGGGGAAATGAAAACAAACTAATCAAACTGAGTAAAGAGATAATTTTATTAACAGATCAAATCTTTAAATATATACATATATGCATATATATGTATATGTATATGTATATATATATATATATATATATATATATATTCATACACACACACACAAAATCAACCTCTGCATAATGATGCTTCATCAACAATGTACCTCATATATGATGGTGGTCCCATAAAATTATATTACCTAGTGAAGTGGCATCACAGCCATTTTAGTTTCTGTAAATATACTCTTTGATGTTCACACAATCACAAAACAGCCTAGAGACCCATTTTTCAGAATGTATCCCTGTCATCAAGGGATGCTCAACTATATATACGTATGTATACTTATGTATCCATGTATCTATATTTTCAGCGCCATTTGAGAATTTTAAGAGACTGCCTGCCACATCTTTGAAATAAGAAAGATGTTATATAAAAAAAGAACTTTGCATATAGTATGTAGAACTCTTTTAAACCTTTTCTTCTCCTGCTTAAATACCCCGTTCTATCTGTCCCAGGTGTTTTAACCTTAGCACTAACATTTTGGGTGGGAAATTCTGTGCATGTATAGGAGTATAGAAGTATCCCTGGTTCGACCTACTAGATGGTAGTAGCATAGTTTCCTCCAAGTTGTGACAACTAAAGTTATCTCTAAATGTTGCCAAATAACTCTTGGGGGACAGGAGAAAATTGCTCCCAGGCTGAGAACCACTGCTCCACTCCAAGAAAAGGGCAATGACATTTAAGAAAGTGAACATCAGGCTTGGTGGTAGGGTACGCACCTTGCATGTGTGAGGCACTGGGTTCGATCCTCAGCACCACACATAAAAATAAATAAAAGTATTGTGTTCACCTACAACTAAAAAATATTTTTTTTTAAAAGTGAACCCCAAAGAGAAAACCTGATATAGTTGGCTGACTCATCAGGAAATTCTGATGTGGGTTATCTTGCTAACCAAATTTTGAGGAGGCTGATTTTGTTTTAAGTTACAACGCTGGTTTATATAGTTGCCCAAAATAGATGTAAAGATGCTTCTAATAGTTATAACAATAATGAACATATAGTAGTTGCTTAGTATATTTCAGGATCTGAACTAGTATTTTGACTAGATTATTTCATTTAATACTGAAAATAGCAACTAGCCAATCAATTGGATATTACTCTTGACATTTTACCTAGGGGAGACTGAGGCACAAAGCTGTTGAGAAATTTGTCCAAGATCAGGCAACTAAAAATAGAAATCCACTGAAAGACCAGGTGGTCTGACTTGAAAGTAGGCAAGAAGTTCACTCCACTCCTTTCCTAAAGAGTGGTTCTAATAGGTTTGTCTGGTCCTCAAAGATGACAGTAGGAGTAATATTGAGGTCGTTGGTACTCTCTGTGCCTGTTTTAGTCAGCTTTTCACTGCTTGGATCAAAAGACCTGACAAGAACAATTTTAGAGGAGGAAACGTTTATTTGGCGCCCACAGTTTCAGAAGTATCAGTTTACAATGGCTAACTCCATTGCTCTGAGCCCAGGGTGAGGCAGAACATCATGGTGGAAGAGTTTGCTGGAGAAATACAGCTCAGGACATGGCCATTAAAGAGCAGAGAGAGAGAGAGAGAGCTCCACTAATCAGGGACAAAATATAAACCCCAAAGGCATCCCCACAATGACCCATCTCCTTCAACCACGCCTTATCTGCCTCCAGTCACCACTCAGTCAATACATTTCAGTTTCAGTGAATTAATAAAGTAATTAGGTTAAAGCTCTCATAACCCAGTTATTTCACCTCTATAAACTTTTTTTGCATTGTCTTTACACAAGCTTTTGGGACACACCAAATATTGAAACCATACATTTTGACCTTTACCCCCAGAAGTTTATGTCAATCTCACAATGCAAAATACATTTGGTTCATTTCCAGGAATCCCCATCATCTTAACAGTTTTAGCATTGTCCAAACCTTCAAGTAAAAAGTCTTCTCTGAGACTCAAGGCATATTCTCAGTATGAGCTGCTGTAAAAATCAAAAGCAAGTTACATATATCCAATACATAAAGGCATAGAATAAACATTTCCATTCCACAAGGGAGGAAAAAAAGGCATAGAGGGAATGGATGGGAACAAAAGAGGACTAAAATCCAGCTGGGCAAACACGTCCTGTAGCTCCACATTTAGCATATGGGGCACATGTCGTAGTGAAGTTGTCTCCAAAGGACTTGTGTAACTCTGCCCCTATGGCTTTGGTGGTTGTAGCCCTCATGTCCTCTCTTGAGTTGTTTCTTATCAATTTTTGCAGCTCTCCTCATGAGTCATCCCATGGGACTAGTGTTTCTCAATCTCGGGAGTCTCCACTGCAGCTTTGGCTTCCTTCTCATTTTTCCATGCATCCCCCCCTTTCAGAGACAGCCCAAGGGACTCCAATGCTGCTACACTTTGCCTGGCTTTCCAGAACTTCCTTTGAAATCTTGGTGGAAGCCTCCATGATTCCCTAATTCTAGCATCCTGCATTCCTGCAGAACTAGCACCATAAGGTTAACCCCAAAGTTTGCCATCACCTCAAGCAATAGTCAACCTCCTGGCTGCAGCAGCCTCTGAATACCTGGGTGGCTAAGCATGATATTAACAACTTCCTAGGCCACGCTGTCTAAGTAGGGTGCCCCACTGATCTTTTCTCAAGGGAATTTTTACTTTTACTCCCTTGAGACTGAAATGGGTGTGGTCTTGCCAATTCCTGAGACGCCCTTAAACCATTTTCCTATTGTCTCTGGGTAAAGTTTTTTTTTTTTTTTTTTTTTTTTTTTTTTTTTTTTTTTTTTTTTAGCATTTCTTTGGTGTCTGTAATCTCTTTAACAATTAGACCTTGCTTAGCCCCGGTCTTAATCTCATTTTAATGGCCAAACTGAAAGTTTTTTAGTCTTTCTGCTTTACTTTCTGCTCCTGATAATCATAATTAAAGCCACCATTAATACCCATGCTACCCCTGAAGACTGTGCCATCTTGATATTTCCTCTATCAGAGTAGATTAATTAGCCTATCATGTTTAAATTCAGCCTCACAAAAAGTCTTAGGACATGGGCAAAATGCAGACATCTTTTTAGACAGAATGTTATACGAATGGCTTCTAGTTCAATATCCAATTGAGTCTTCCTTTTCCTCTGAAAATTCTTGAGTCTGTTCTTCACTGTCCACAGTGATGTTGGCATTCTGGTCAACTGAGCCCCGATATTTCCCGTTAAGCTCTGCTACAACATCCTAAACTCTTCTACCTTGCATTTCCGAACTTTTCAAACTTTCTTCCAGAAATTCCAAAAAGCTTCAAAAGCTCTGAACAATAGGGTCAAGTTAGTCAAAGTGTCAGTCCCACCTCCTGTAACAATTTGTTTTAGTTAGCTTTTTTGTTTCTGTAACCAAAAGACCTGAAAAGAACAATCTTGAGGAGAAAACATTTATTTGGGGCTTAGAGTTTTAGAGTTCTCTGTCCATAGATGGTTGACTTTTACTCTGGGCCTGAGGGGAGGCAGAACATTATACCAGTAGGGTGTGGAGAACAGAAACAGTTCAGGAAAAATCTATCAGGAAGCAGAGAGTTTTCCATTCACCAGGGAAAAATATACACCCCAAAGGCATCACCCACAATGACCCACCTCCTCCAGCCACACTTTATCTGCGTATAGTTATAGCCTGGTTAACCCCTATTATTGGATCAATGCACTGATTAGGTTACAGTACATTAACCTAAGGTTAAATGCACTTTAAAAGGTTAAAGTTCTCAAAAACCAATAATTTCACCTCTAAACTTTCTTGCATTTTTTTTCACACATGAGTTTTTTTGGATAAAACAACAGTTCCTTCTACCCTCATCAGCACAGTACTGCCCACCTGACTCATGCCTTTGGCAGCCCTTTATATAAACTGGTAGAGCTCCTGTGGCAAAAGGTATAGGGAAAATACCTTGTTAGTGCCACCTGCACATTATCCTTGGACCATTTACAATGGTAATGACCAAGAGGGCAGACAGACTGAGAATATCAGAAACTTATCCAGTGTCCGTAATACCTATAGGAAAAAGATGACTTATGGTCACACAGCCATAGGTTCAAAATGTTTTGTGGTCAATGAATTTCCAGTTCTGAGACTCACTTTCTTCTGCTGCACATTACAGGTCATAAATATTAAACCTGGCAGGGTTATGATGTATGTAAGGCATCTAACAGAATGCCTGGTACGTGGATGAATTCAGTTAATGGTAGTTGTGCTAGTGGTTAAAAGATGCTTCCTTACTAATTTACCTTTGAAATGGAAATGTATCTGCTTTGAACTCTGCTTTCAATTTTGACTTCTTTTTGCTGTTTGTTCCTGGCCATAGCATCTAGTCTATAGTTATGTGGTTAAGAAGCACTTAATCACCACCTCTTCTGGTCAACCCACAGTTGGGGCTTTTGTTTCCTGGGGTTTCTCTGTGCCTCATGTGATCCCTGGGTCACATATTGCCCTATGTTCCTAGTCTTGCTGTGCAGCTTCCTGTACTTGTTTCTGATAAAACTACTGATGAGCTGTGACAACTAGGATTCAAAGAATGAACATTCATTAAAGGTGCTTATTCAACAGCTAAAGAAAGAATAGCTGCAGAATGAGAAAGCCATAAATACAGAAGTTAAAAAACCAAAACAAACAACAACCACAAAAACACTGATGAAGCAATAGCAAAGGTTGCATAATGTGGGTGAAAATAAGTCACAGGTCTTTTCTCTCTGACCTCTATGTGCTCATCTGCTCTCACGGCTGATGTAGTAGTGAAAGCAACAAAGGTTGAAAAACTTGAAGGAGTAAGGAGTCAATGCTAAGGGAATTCTTTGAATCATGATTGCTGTGCCCAACTGCTTGCTTACAGTGGGCAAAACTACAGAAATATATGTTGGCAAACAAATTCTGACTTTTTATGTGTTTGAAAGCTGCCAGGAACAAATTTTTTCTTCTTTTTTGCTACGTCTCCTGCTAATACCATGTGCAATGGTAAATCTTAGGATAAGATATATCCTCCAAGTGAAGTGGCACAAACCTATAATCCCAGTGACTCAGAAGACTGAGGCAGGAAGATGGCAAGTTCAAAGATAGCCTGAAAATTTAGCAAGACTCTGTTTCAAATTAAAAAATAAAAAGGGGGGTGGGGTTGTGGCTAGAGGTAGAGCACCCCTTGGTTTCAGTCCCCAGTACCAAAAAAAAAAAAATCACCTATTTCAGGTTGGTTTTACAAACTTCAACCACCATCCATAGAATAGAAAACGTGTATACGATACTTCCTCTTCCTCCATACAGCGGTAAGGTGGTGAGATGAAGCCTGTGAACCTGAAAGATACCTTTAATGGAACATTACCTTTAATGGAACATATCTTCTAATCTGGTAATATGTCAGGACACAGCACATCAGAAAGTCTTATTTATTTCATTTCATTTAGTTTATTTATTTATTTATTAGATATAGATGAAGATAGTCTATTTTGACATATGTGCATAGAGTATATCATTCTAAATAGGATCCCATTCTTGTGGTTGTACATGGTGTGGAGATTCACTGTGGCATAATCATATATGAACATAAGAAAGTTATGTGAAAGTTTTATTAAAATGAGGGAAATATTAGCACTAACAACTGATAAGTTAGTGTTATGGCTTGCATACAAGGTGTCACCTAAAAGCTCCTGTGTGAAATGATGCAGGAATGTTCAGAGGTCAAATGATTAAATTATGAGAGCTTTAACATAATTGGTGGATTAATCCACTTGAGGGATTAATAATTTGAAGGAATTAATGGATCATAAGTGTGGGCAGGTAGGGTGTGACTGGAGGAAATAGGCCATTGGGGGCATGATTTTGGAGATTATGTTATCACTGGCTTTTTTGCACTCAAGTTCTCCCTGCTTTCTGGCTTTCATGAACTGAGCAGTTTTACTCTGTCACAGCCTTCCACCATGAGGTTCTGCTTCAAAGGTGAGCACAGAGCTAGAGTGAGCTGACTATGGAAAGAACCTTTGAAATCATGAGCCAAAATAAACTTTTTCTCCTCTTGATTGTTCTTCTCAGGTCTTTTGGTCACAACAATAAAAATCTGACTAATTCAGAAATTGATACCAGAAGTAAGGCTAACATGACCATGTGGTAAGACTGATTGGAACTGGTTTATGGGACAAGTTTGGAAAAGCTTGGAAATACAGGCTGGAGAAGCATTAGGATTTTGTGAGTCTAGCTTAATGGGTAGTTCTGGTGGGAGCTCAGAAGACCAGAATGCTGATATGACTGTAGACAGTAAAGACTGGACTCAGGAGGTTTCAGACAAGAAAGGAGATTCTATTGGAAATTAAACTAGTGACCATTAATATTACATTTGGGAAAGAAGTTGACTACATTTTGTTCATGTCCTCAGACTTTTCATGAGGCTGAATGTAAAGGTGATGGGATAATCTGGTGGAGAAAATTTCAAGACAGCACAGCCTTCAGGGGATGACATGGATATCCCTGGCAGCTTTTAGCCAGGTTTACAGTGATAATCAAGAGCAGAAATAAGAGTGCAAAGATTTGAAAAACTTGAAATTTAGACAGAAACATGCACATAGAACTGGGGCTAAGGAAGTTGTGGTTGTTAAAGGCACTTCGGTCCCTAAAGAAGTGCTAAGTACTTTGCATAGAGACAAAAGGAAAGATGGCTTATAGCAGCTCAGAAATTGGCAAGATCACAGGCGTAAGGTGCAAGAGTAAAAATTCCTTGGAGAAGAGACCACAGGGATATTCTGCTGCACAGGGTTCTAGGAAGTTGTTTCACCACTCTCAGGCACTCAAGCGCTCAGAATCCTCCTCTCTCTATACCCTTGATCCCAGTAGGCTTGGCAAATGCATAAGATGGCAGCAGACATTGTCATCATCCAGGTACCACCTCTGCAGGAATTCATAAATTAGGGGGTCATAGAGACTTCTACCAAGAATTCCCAGGAAGGCCTGGGAGACCAGACCAATGTAGCAGAGTCACAATCCCTGAAGCCAGCTCCTGAAAGGATAATATATAAAGATGTGAGAAGAAAGCTGATGGTGTGGTAGAGACCCCTGAGGTTAAGAAATGCCAGTAATGTGGAATATCTGCCAGAAAAGCTGCAGAAATCAAGCAGAAATAAGCCTACAGACAGGCCATGCATATTGGAACCAACAAAGCCACACAGGTAGAGCTGCACAAGCCCTTTGGAGAGAACTTAACTTGGCCTTGTGCCCCCGAAGCTGGACATGGAATTGCAGGACTTGTTTGCCTAGCTACATTTCAGTCCGGTATTTGTCCTACCCCTTCTTTCTTTGTCCCCATTTCTCCCTTGTGGGATGGAAATACTTGTCTGTGCCATTATGTATTGGATAAATGTAACTCGCTTTTTACCATTACAGGGGCTCACAGCCAAGGGTTTGCCTTGAGTTTCAGATGAGATTTTGAGCTTGAACTTTTGGACAATTCTAGAACTATGAAGACTATGAGAATTCTTATAAATGAACATAATGTGAGATGGATATTGTGAGATGGGCATGAGTTTTGGGGATCCAAAAGCAGAATATTATGATTAGGATATGTGGTGCCGTCTAAAATCTCATGTGTGAGACAATGAAGGAATATTCAGGGGTGAAATGATTAGATTATGAGAACCTTAACGTAATTGGTGGATTAATCCATTAAGGGTTAGTGATTTGAATGGTTTAATAGGTCGTAACTGTAGGCAGGTAGGGCATGATTGGAGGAAAGAGATCACTGGGAGTGTGCCCTTGGGGGTTATATTATCACTTCTCCTTGCATGCAAGCTCTTTCTGCTTTCTGGCTGCCACACACTTTCACCATGATGTTCTGCCTCACCTTGACCCCAGAGCTATGAAGTTGACTCATCATGGACAGCACCCCTGAAACTGTGAGCCAAAATAAGCTTTTCTTCCTCTAAGTTGCTCTTCTCAGGTCTTTTGGTCACAGCAATAAAAAGCTGACTAAGCTGATTAACAGTTATCAACATTCTGCCTGTACCCACACATCTGGGTGAAGATTATTTTATTTAATTGAAACAAATATAGTCTGATCAATTTGTGATACATTTTTCAACAAAATGAGGGGTTTTACTGATGCTTATAAATCATATTATTGCCTCCGGCCAAAGAGGATAAAGAAACAGTTTTCATGCCCTCTCTGTTCCCATCAAGCCTGTGAGCATAAGGAAACCTGAAAGTAGGTAGTGAGAGAAGGGAACAGGGAGTACAATAAATACGAAAGTGTCTGTTTATTGAACATGAGCTTTTACATTCTACCTGGAATGAGTCACAGGACAGTTCCTGGAAAAACTTGAAAGAAGTTTTTATGTCTCAACTTTGATGGGGTAAGCTTCTGTAATTCTCAGCACGGCCAGTCCTTAGAGAATGAAGCACACCGAATTCACATGCTCCAGACTTATCCCCTTATCTCAGTCTCACCCCCATCCTGATTCCCAGCTGTGACCTGTCCAGACATCTGGAGACTTGGCTCCATTTTTCGGCTGGACTTTTGCTTTATCTACGCTGTACTCTTTCCTCTGGCTCTGGCAAGTTCCCTTGTGATGGAAGAAGCAGACATTGAGGGATAGGAGCTGATGGGTAGATGAAGCAGGGAAAAACAATTTGTGCCAGCTACAAGGCTTCAGTGGCAAATGAGGTGGCCACCGGCTGAGCTTTAAGGAACCTACTCTAATGTGTACTTTAGTCACAGGAGAAAATTTATTTCTAAAGAAGAATCCAAGGGCTGGGGATATAGCTCAGTTGGTACAGTGCTTGCCTTGCATCCAAAAGACACTGGGTTCAATCCCTAGCACTACACACACACACACACACACACACACACACACACACACACACACACACGAAGGGTCCAAGGAGTTGCTCTGGAGGTGATGTTTTTCTCTTTAAGATCTCTTTTTTTCTCTTTCAGGTCTCTTTCAAAGAGGGAACAATTCTGGAGTATGGATGGAGGTTCAGATGTAGTTCTGAATATTGTAAGGAGAATAGGTTTTTATTGGTCTTTCCTCCCACCTCTGGACATGATGAGTACCTTAGGAAAAGAGGACTTTGCAGACTGTTTAGGGTTCTTTCAGGGCCAATGTGTCTCCTCTTGCCAGTTGGAGCCTAGGGCAGGTCCTGGAGAGGTTAGCTCTGTGTTTTGCTTGAAACCAACCAGCCTCTTGTGGGACATTTTCTTTGGCGAGGCATCTATCTCAGATCACAGCATATCCTCTGGCTATTACTCAGCATCTCTGGCAAACTCTCCATCCATCTGAGTTTGCAATGATCTTCCTGTTTGGCTGAATTGCCAATCTTGGGCCAAGATTTTTTAAACATGGGTTATGTTAGTCCCTATTGGTACATGCAGGAGATTTGGAAAATTGCAAGTTATATCAACAAAACTATCCTAGGACATTAACAGGAAATCTGCTTTCTCCCCATGCTGGGAATTCTCTACTATCAAGGAAATGATACATCCCAGTAAAGCAAAGACCTGGGCAATTGTTTTCAAAGACATAGACATTTTATCATCCAGGTCTGTAAAAATAAGCATGGTTCCTCTGGGACAGAACCCTTAAATTCAACTATTGTTTAAACTCCCAAGCCCTGCAAATTCTGTTTGATTAGTGGCTCAGCAGCAACATCGCTGCTGTCAATCTCCAGGTAGACACAGTTTATTTGGTTGGCAGGACAAAGCTGGTCTTCTTTGGGAAATATGGTGTGGTTCTAACATTGAGCCAGTGAAGCATCGTAAGAGAGGAACATGTCAATTTCAGACCTACATATAAATTGCTTTCTTTACTGAACAGACCCAAGGTTAGAAAAGGAGTAGATGTTAGTAATAGCAATGGTTTGTTTCAAATCTGGAAACCCTCTTCTTTTTTCTTTTTTTTTACCCATGAAGAAGCAGGTAGCAGAATGAATGAGATGAAGTCCGGGAAATAAAGCGATTAAGAATTCTGGAAACAGACTAGGGAACAGACTAGGGAAGAAGAGCACGAGAAGAAGACCAACATTAAACAAGGATGAGAGGTGGGAGGGAAAGGGAGAGAGAAGGGAAATTGCATGGAAATGGAAGGAGACCCTCAGGGTTATACAAAATTACATACAAGAGGAAGTGAGGGGAAAGGGAAAAATAATACAAGGGGGAGGAATGAATTACAGTAGAGGGGGTAGAGAGAGAAGAGGGGAGGGGAGGGAAGGGGGGATAGTAGAGGAGAGGAAAGGCAGCAGAATACAACAGACATGAGTATGTCAATATGTAAATCAATGGAAGTGTAACTGATGTGATTCTGCAATCTGTATATGGGGTAAAAATGGAAGTTCATAACCCACTTGAATCAAAGTGTGAAATATGATATATCAAGAACTATGTAACGTTTTGAACAATCAACAATAAAAAAAAAACAGAAAAAAAATAAAGCTATTAAAGATTTGCTTATGGTTGATGTTATTTCCTTCAGTTTATTTGAAGCTTTTTTCTTACTATTGATATTTAAATGAAATCAATTAATCTCCTTAATCGAATATTAAATTAATGTTGTTTAATGATTTACAAATAAACATAATTTTGAAAAAAGAAAAAAAAGAATTCTGGAAAGAAGTAAATTCTAAAACTGATAATCTTTCAATCTATCCCAGAAATTTTTAATTTTACCAACTGATTCTCTCTTTGGAAGGTAAGCATAATGATAATTAGTGTCTACTCTATACCAGGTACTAGTTGCTTTTTTTTTTTTTAAACCTATATTAAGATCTGACCTTCTACAGCACTCTAAGAGGTTAGGCAGTATTTTTATTCCCATTTTTAAAAAGTAAGAGCAAGGAACAGAGAGTATCAGGAATTTACTTCAGGTTTCATAGCTACTTGAGTGGAAGTCAAGGGTTGAATTCAGATAGTTCAGATACAGTAGCTTAAAATACTCCAAACACTTTGCAATAAAAGGGAGAACTTAAAGACAGATGAAATAACATCTGTCATTTCTTTCCCTTATGTAATTGATTAGGTTTCATATTTGAGTGACAAGAACTATACGGTAATTTTCCAAACATCGCTAATGATCTATGGCTTTGAAATTCAATTCTCTGTCCCTGTGTTCTTAGCGCTCTCTCCCTGGCCTGGCTACTTATGTGCTAGCTAGTATCTGTAGGCTGAGTATGTTAGAAATGGAGCTGGGGAATGTGGCCTGTGTTCACTCCTAAGAAAAGTCACCTTAGTGTGGACCTGCGGTCAGCAGTTCTGGGTGGGTTGAATCAAGTTGCTTGCCTTTTAGATCCATTCTGGGAGCCCACACATGGATGCTGGTTAGACGGTATGTCATTTTCCAGCTCTCGGCATGTGCTTGCCAAATTTAGATTCAAAGGTGACATTTTATGAAACACCAGCTGTTCTCTGGTGTCTGAGTAAAATTAAGTGTAAAAACAGCCATGAATCCATAGGAGTGGAACAATATGCTCTCCAGGAAAGTTTTCTACCTCTCAGATCACTGACTAATCACTGCTCCATCCAACTAGATGCGAATGCTGCCAACTCATGACAATCAGTTTTAATGGAAAGAGATGCTGGCTGAGCTAACCCAGGTTACAAAATAAATCTTCGTCATTAATTTGTTTATCTTGTGCTTCCAAAATTCATTTTAAACGATGAAAGACCAACTTCCTAATTTATGACTTTTGTTTTTTCCTATTGTAATATTTTCTATTTTATACCCAGGGTCTCACTGATTTGCTTAGCACCTCACTTTTGCTGAGGCTGGCTTTGAACTCTCAATTCTCCTGCCTCAGCCTTCAGAGCCACTGGAATTACAGATGTGTGGCACCACACCCAGCAAAACTGTATTTTCAGTGGTGGATCTTGAAATATCCAGACAGGGGACAAACATTTAAAGGGACCAAAATACCCTTCTTGAATATTTCCAACACTCAAAGGAGTGAAACATATATGTTAAACAGGGTGAAACTTTGTTTCTCACAAAAAAAGATAGAGGTGTATAGAGAACCATGTGAGGTTTCACTTCTTTGGTGAGTAGAGATGAGTGGGAATTTAAGACCATTTCTCAGGTGAAAATTCATCAGTAAATCCGTGGGATGGTAGAGGATAGCCCTCAGAATAACATCTGAAGATAACAATAGAGAACAGGGTAAGGACTACTCCCACTACTGCAGTAAAAGAAAAGGAGAGTGAATATTTCACTAATTGTCATGGTTTAATGTAATGTGACCCCCCAAAGCTCACATGTGAGATATGAAAGAACATTCAGAGGTGAAATTGAGGGTTCACCTTTGGGTACACATTTTGTCCCTGGTGAGTGCAAAACTCTGCTTCCTGATTGACTTGTCCTACTGGCATGGTGTTCTGCCCAAACTTAGGCCCAGAGCGAGAGTCCACTGTCCTCAGTCTGTGGACTGAGAACTCTGAGACTGTGACCCTCAAATAAACCCTTCCTCCTCAAAACTGTTCTTGTCAGGTCTCTGAGTCACCGCAGTTAAAAAAAAAATGACTAAAACACTAATAATTTCTAAAATTTATTATTTATATGAGTCAATGGACTTATGGAAACCCTGGTAAGAATGGATCCCAAAGAGCTGAAAAATGATTTTGATTGTTTTTAGAATATATTATATTTTCTTCAGTGATATGTTTAACTCTGCCATGATATGCTAAGAAAATGGGTGTCTAATCTGGTTTTAAAGAAGCTACAAAGTAGGCAACCTACAGATATATATGTGAAGAAACTACTGTTGGACTTTAGATCTAAGAAGGAATTCAGGGTGAGTTTATTCTTATGTCTCAGAATTTGAACCAGAGTAAGATTGTATTAAACGGTGACTGTGATGACTGAATTTGGTGACAAGTGACGGTCCGTACATAGGTGTAGAGGTCTGTACTCTTTAAAATCCTGTTTCACTTTATAAAATTCTTTCTTGTACATATCTTAAAATTAGATATTAATTTCATTAACCTGATTTTTCATATGAAGTTAAACTTTTCAAAGGAAATGTTTCATTTATGTTCTTGTTTTACTGAGTCAGGGAAATACTATGGGTCAAACACAATTTGTAAGTAAGGCATCACATGTCCCCTGGGGACAGCTGACAAGGAAGAACAATCAATAAAAGGAAAATAGGATCTTTTTATTTGTGGCAAATATTTCAAGATACTTAGAAGCGGAGTCTCATTTTGTTTTCAAATGGTGAAAACAGAACCTCTGAGTTTCTCTGACCTGACCATGATCATGCAGTATGCCAAAGGAGGAGTTTACAGACTGTTCTATTCACCAATGTGTTGTATTTATCTACTCGATTTCCCCTCACTTTGCAGCATCCAAACGTGGGTTTGTATTTCGATGGCTTAGCTATTTTCTCAGATAAATAACTCCAAAGTCAGCTCTGAATCATGCTTGCCTGAGAATAGTTGAGTATACCATTTTATGAATGCCTGTATCAAAAGTCTTTAGAGAGTAAGGAAAACAGCCTTAAACATCTTAAGGAGTTGACAGGGGCCAGGAAATGTGACTCTTATTACAGGGAATTTCATTGAGACATCATGGGAAGGAAATGCCTTATTGTTCTAATTTCAACATGGCTGGTGAAAGGGATTCTGGCTGGATGCCCAGATAAGGAAATGAAACCTGTAATAACAAAACCTCACCTTTGGAAATAGAACCACATCTTCCCAGTACTTGTTTGAATTTTGTAAAAACAACTTTTACAAAATGACATAAGTATAAACATGATATTCGTATCAACCTACTGCATTCATCTGCCTGGGGATAAGATGATCTTTAGCTCCACCAAACAGAGAAATAAGGGGATTCCTCACATTCTCCCAGCCAAATAATTTGTGGTCTTGAGCAGGAAGAAACTCTAGGTAAGCTGAGCCCAGTCCTCACTGGCTACCTGCAGCCAATACAAGCTTATCTAGCTTCAAAAGAAACGCCAACCCACCAGAGCAAATCTTGACAGAGGTCAGAGTTAACCTGAATTTAGGCGTAGCTTGGACAGCCTATCAAAATCAATAAATTTTAAATTATTAAAAGCACATGAGCCAGGCAAGGTGGTGCAAGCCTTAATCCTAGCAGCTGCAGAGGCCAAGGCAAGATCTCATGTTCAAAGGCAGCCCCAGCAAAAAGAGAAGCGCTAAGCAACTCAGTGAGACCCTATTTCTAAATAAGATACAAAATAGGTCTGGGGTTGTGGCTCAGTGGTTGAGTGCCCCTAAGTATGATCCCCAGTACCAATGCCCGCCCCCGACACCTACACACACATAAAATACGTTCTCTGACTATGGTGGAATAAAATTAAATTTCATTAACAGAAATAAATTTAGGAAATTCATAAATAGATGGAAATAACACATTTCAAAACTGATTAAAAATACATAGAAAATCTAAACAGATATGTAACAAGTGAAAAAAATAAGTCAATAATAAAACCCAACAAAGACCATATGAGTTCAAGATAGTACAGTCACAAGACTATATGGCTTCACTGGTGAATTCTTCCAAGTATTTAAAGAACAAATTAAACCAATCCTTCTCAAACTCTTCCAGAAATTAGAAGATGAGAGAATGTTTTCCAACTCATTCTATGAAGCCAGTATTATCTCGATATCAAAACCAGAGATATGCTAAAAGAAGAAAACTATAAAATATCCTTCATGAAACTAGATGCAAAGTTCTAACCAAAATTTAGCAATACAAGCTCAATAATGCATGAAACGGATATAATCATGACCAAGTTGTGTTCATTCCAGGAGTGTAAGGCTGGCTTAATATTAAAAAAAATCAATGAACATAATTAATCATATTAACAAACTAAAAAGGAAAAATTGTGCTGAAATAATTGGATATCTTTATGTGAAACAAAAAATAAAAGGATTTTACATTTCATACCATATTAAAAAATGAATCATAGACCTAAATACAAAACCCTAACTTTAAAACTTCTGTACAAAACATATGAGAAAAATTTTTGGTATCTTGAGGTACACAATTTTTTTTTTACACAATGACAAAAGCATTATCCATAAAAAAAATTGGACTTGATAAAAATTATAATGTCTGCTCATCAGTAACACTATTAACACTCTTGGTACAATAAGTGAGTGGATAAAGTGATATATTTATACAATGGAATAGTACTTACTCAGTAACAAAAGGAATAAACTATTAATACATGCAACCAAAGGATGGCTATTAAAACAATTATCCTGGGTGAACAAAGACAGACAAGAAGGGACATGCTGTATGATTTGATTTATAGATGACTCCAGCCAGCAAGTGCAAACTAATCTGTAATGATGGAAAGCAAATCAGCAGTTTACTGATATTAAGGAGTAGTGCAGAATGTGGAGGACCAAGAGGACTAAGGAGCCTGCTATGCTCTTAATGTTTCTAACCCCCTCACATTTATGAGATGAAATCCTAGCCCCTAATGGATGGTATTAGAAGAGGGGACTTGTGGAGATGTGATTAGGTAGCTCCCATGAGTGGGATTAGTGTCCTTATAAAATAGGTACAAGGGACCTCATTTGCTCCTTCCACATTAAGAAGACACAGTACACGGGGTAAAAATGGAAGTTCATAATCTGTTTGAATCAAATGTATGAAACATGATATGTCAAGAGCTTTGTAATGTTTTGAACAACTAATAATAAAAAAATTTTTAAAAAAACTAAAAAAATAAAAAATAAAATAAAAAATAAAAAGTCCCTCTGAATTTGTACTTAACAATCCATTTGAGAAGCTGCTGGCTCGGATTCTAAATTCATTTTTTAATTGTATATATCACAAAACCTTTTGTAATTCTTGAAGCTATCCCCAAATTTTTGCATTCAACAATTGCCAGCATATTAAATTTATGTAAGAACATAAAATAGTCTTTATAAAAAATTAAAAAAAGAAGACACAGCAGGAAGCTGAGAGGTCCCCTGCCTCCGGCTCTCTTCCTCTCCCCCTTCACCTCATTGTTCCACTGCTACTAGTAGCTTAGAATCTAGAGGCAGATTATTTTTTGGCTTTGTTTTCTGTGTGTCTTTGAGTGGATTACTTACCTGGTCTGTGCCTTACTTCCTCATCTCTAAAATGAGGCAAATAAATATATCTTGCTTATAGGATTGTTCTGGGAACAGAGTGAATTAATGTTTTAAAAGCCCTTAAAATATAGTAAGCCTACATAGTCAGAACCACCCTGCTGCTTCCCTGTGCTAGTCACGCTGACTTCCTTAATGCTCCTCATGTAGACAGGTTTGCTCCTGCCTCAGTGCCTTTGCAAATATTGCTTTCTCTGCCTGGCCCTGGCTGACCCAGGTACACACGGGTTTGCTTTTCCGTGAACTCTTTTAGGTCTTGCTTACCAGTATTTAGGGCAAATCAAAAATTCCAGAATAAAAATCAGAATAAAATATAAATCAGAATTAAAAAAAAAATAGCCAGCCAGTTAGAAATGAAGCATGTTGATTGAATTCAGGAAATAAATGGGAAAGATAAAATTATCTCAACATAAAAACTTAATCCAGCCAGGCACCATAGTGCATACCTGTAATCCCAGCAGCTTGGGAGGCTGAGGCAGGAGGATTTTTAGTTTGAAGTCAGTCTCAGCACTAAGCCAGGCACTAAGCAACTCAGTGAGAACCTGTCTCTAAATAAAATTAAAAAAGGGCTGGGGATGTGGCTCAGTGGTTGAGTGCCCCGGAGTTCAATCCCTGGTACACCCCCCCCCCAAAAAAAAAAAAAACTCAATACAAGTTTAAGGAGAAGAGAGTCAAATAAAATTTTAATAAGAAGTATGGAAGAAAAACTGGACAATAAAACAAGGGAATTAAGAGGTGTGGGCTTCTGCCCCCCTTGAATCGATGAGAACAGATGAAGTATAATTAGTTTTGGATCAGAACTGTTCAGGGTAGGATTTCCCAGAGAAAGTCATCTTACTGTTCCAGGTACTGTCCAAGCATCTAGGACTAGGTGGCACCATCACTGACTATCAGAAGACTGTTCTGCCATTTATTTCCATTCTGCTTCTTTCCCTTGAGCAGTCTGGGCTGTGTCATCTGGTCCCAAGGCCACCCAGGAAGCAGCAAATCCTGACCCTCTGACTTGTCCAGGCTGAGACACACCTATCACCAGGTACCTCCAGCTTTCCCAGCAGCAAATTATGCCACATCCTGGCTCCCCGCACAGCTCCACTCCCTCTCCATCTCCGTCCTTCCTCACTGGTCTCTAGGTCCTCCTCTGACCCTTCCCTTCTCCTGAGAAGAAAGCAATAGTAATTGCTTCTATTTCTGCTTAGTATGGCAGAAGTCATTGCTTTTATTCATTCATTAGTAAAGACTTATTTGAAGCAATGAAAACTTGGTATGCTTTTTTTTTTTTTACAGAGAACTTTGAACAAATTCATGAAGTTATTTTTCTTATTCCCAGAGTGCTCCAAACAATCGTAAATGGAGATTTCAGTATGAGTAGATAAATATCACCTATTTGGAGACAAGGAGAAGATGGACTAGGGGTGCTCTCCACATTCACCTTTTGGAGAGGCGGGACCACAGAGAGGGGTCTCATCTAGGCCGTCTGGAAATGTGTATGACTTTTGATCCACTCGGCTCTTGGCCATGCCTCTTCTGGGCTCCAGGCGCTGTGCAGCTATGTGGACAGGCTCTGTTTAAACAGTAAGAGAAAAAAAGACATTTTTATCTCACTGCTGGCAAGAACCTACCTCCCACTTTTAGCTGAAGAAGTGAGGCTAGACCCAAGCTCATTAAAGTGGACTCAAAAATAATAAAAATTATCAGAGGGGTGAAAATGAGTGCTATATGATTGAAAGGTTTTCAAAATATTTATATAAAAAAAAACTTAGGGTGGGCAGAGGAACATAAATAAAGGAAGAAAACCCAAATCTCTAAACCAATGTGTGGATTTTGTTTGATATCATTTGAACTATAGTTGGAGCAAGAGTGGTGAGGACAGAGTTATTGGCTTTTCTCTTGGAAACATTTTTGTTGTTGTTGTTGTTAAGGGACTTATGGAACTCAGATGTTGCTTGATTTATTTTTTCTTTCTTTTCAGAGAACTTGTCTAATGGAGTCCCCATCTACCCACTCTCTGCCCATTCAGATGAGATCATTGTTTTTCTAAAATGCTTGGGATGGAAGAGAGTTCTGTTGAGTTTATTCCAGAATAGATAGTGTCAATTTGACTGAGTTTCACTCTATGAATACAAAAAGTTTTTCTTTATTGAAATGCAAACAACTTCACCATTCTGCTATCTCCCTTTTGTCTTTTCTCTGCTCCTTGAATAGAAGTAGTGTTCTGTGACCAGAGTGGATGGCTCTGCATTCCTACCCAGATGAGCCCCAATGAGCATTGGAATTTTTCTCCTCAGAATGGTAAGGTCCCTACCCATTGTCTCTGGCTTGTGGCAGAAGGAGGAAGAAAGAAGAAATAGCACCAGGGATAAGGGCCCATTAAGAGGCTGAATATACCATTCACAGATATTTTTAAATTAAAATTGGTTTTTACACAAATGACAATTTTATAAACACAGATTCTAGAGAAATTCTAATTTGTACATTTTCACAATCAAACAGCATGTTAGAATTAATTTTTGTAGTTACACAACATAGTACTTCCCTTTTTCCCACTAACTCCAATACTACTGCAGCCTGTGATTATATAAGATTGCTCTCCTTGAATTTTAGAATAAAAATGTCATGAACTATGAATAGGAAAAGAAGAACTCAAATTATCCCTATTTGCAGATGATATGATTCTATATTTAGAAGATCCAAAATTCCACAAGAAAACTAATAGAACTAAGAAATGAATTCCGAAAAATAGCAGGATATAAAATGAACACTCATAAATAAAATGCATTCCTTTACATCAGTGATGAATCTACTGAAAGGGAAACTTAAAAAACTACCACATTCACCAAAAAAAAAAAAATGGGGAGTCAATCTAACAAAAGAGGTGAAAGATCTCTACAATGAAAACTACAGAACTTCAAAGAAAGAAATTGAAGAAGACCTTAGAAGCTGGAACAATCTCCATGTTCTTGGATAGGCAGAATTAATATTATCAAAATAGCCATATTATCAAAAGTGCTATACAGATTTAATGTAAATTCTGTTAAAATTCCAATGACATTCTTCATAGAAACAGAAAAGCAGTCATGAAATTCATTTGGAAAAATAAGAGACCCAGAATAGCCAAAGCGATCCTTAGCAAGAAGAGTGAAGCAGGAGGCATCATAATACAAGACCTTATACTACAGAGCCTTAGTAACAACAACAAAAAAAACATGGTATTTTGGCATCAAAACAGACATGTAGACCAATGGTACAAAATAGAAGACACAAAGACAAACCCACATAAATACATTTATGTCATACTAGACAAAGGTACTAAAAACATACATTGGAGAAGATAGCCTCTTCAACAAATGGTACTGGGAAAATTGGAAATCCATGTGTAGCAAAATGAAAATAGACCTGTCTGTCTCATCCTGCACAAAGCTCAACTCAAAGTGGATCAAGGATTGAGGCATTAGAACAGAGAAGCTGGGCCTAATAGAAGAAAAAGTAGGCCCAAATTTACATCATGTCAGCTTAGGAACTGACTTTCTTAACAAGACTCCTAAAGTGCAAAAAGTAAAATCAAGAATCAATCAATGGGATGGAACCAAACTAAAAAGCTTCTTCACAGCAAATGAAACAATCAAGAATGTGAAGAGGGAAGATCCAACATGGCAGCGGGCGCAGAGAGATCAAATCTCTGACCTCTTCAGCTGCGCGGGCATAGGGAGTTGTAAATAGTCTAAATGCTGTTTGCTCAGGATCACTAGGCAATGCAGAGCTGACATGGATCTGGGGTGAACAGTCCGGGCCTCTCAGAATACACACCGAGTGGGGATCGGCTGCATTCAAGCTCTCGTTCGCCTGCTTCTCGCAACCAAACCGCGATGACTCAGCACTAAAGATCCTGCCGAAAAAACTGGTCAGCCCTTCTGATCCTACAGAAGTAAATGCCAACCGAGCCTTCATACACAATGGCCACAGGATTGAAATGGGGCTTGGGAGAGACAGTCAGGACCCACACATTGCATTGGTCACCCGGCAAAGGGAACGAACTGTCACCATTTGCATGGGATATCACCATGGCAGAGAACTGACGTCACCAAAACGCGGCGGAGGAGATAACTTCATTGAAACCAGCGGCAACAGGTGTGTAATCCCCTAGCCTTCCCTCTCCCCACAGTGGGGAAACCTTAAGGGCCCCTCCCCAGTCCCAGCTCTCCCGTGAGCACAACAGCCGGAACGAGGGAATCAGGAGTGGTGCAGGACTTGCGACGCGGAAGTCCCGGCTACCGTTCCCACCAGTGCTGACAACTGAGGTCCCTTGCACCAGCTACTGGGGGCGTGGCTACCAGAGGGCAAGAAAATTCGCTGGGAGTTCTCAGCCCCAAGGTCTACAAACTTAGGGTCCGAGGGAATCGAAAACAGGGAGAGTCTGCCCAGGCATCCATGAAAACAGAGCTCCCAGGAGCAGCAGACCTGGCGTGTAGCCAATATTGTGGTGAATGTCACCAGTGCGCAGGGCCTGGCTTGAGGAAAAGAGGGGAAGTGTCTAGACACAACAGAAGGCCCTAGGCACCCAGGATTGGAGACCCGCCCAGTCTGGGAGGAAGAGCTGCTGCACAGTGATTGGTTCCCTCCTATTGAGAGGAGAAGGTTAGCCCAGTGGGCACAGCTCCACCTACTGAAAGAGAAGTTAATCAAACTCTAAGACTGCTTTTATTAATTTTTTTTAAAATTTGGGGGTTTTTTTCATTTTCATTTTTTGTTGTTGTTTTGTAAATATTTTTTTTAATTTTTTTAAATTTTTTTATCATTTTATTTTTTTAATTTAAATTTTCATTTTTTATTATTATTTGTCTTTTCATTTATTTTCAATTCTCTTATTCCCCCTTCCTCGAATTCTATCTTCTTACTCTCATTCTCTTTAATGACTTCTTCCCTTCCCTTCTAATACCTTTTCTCCCAAGCATCAAATAAATTTATAGGAGTAAACAGTAACTCAGCAGAACAAGAAGTAACATGAGCAGCATGAAAAAGCAAGGAAGAAAAGGAGTACAAACAATGGAGGACAGCCTAAATATTCAGGAGGATCTAGAACCATCAGAAAAATGGTCATATAGGGAACTCAAGGAATACCTTAGACAGATGGAATGGAACCTTAAAGAGGATACAAGACAGCAAATTCAAACAGTAAAAGAATGCATCGAAAATGAATTACATAAACAGATAAAAGAAGAAGTTAAGCATCCTTATCAGGAGATAGAGATTATTAAAAAAATCAAACAATAATTCTAGAAATGAAAGAAACTATAAACCAAACTAAAAACTCAAATGAGAGTATCACTAAAAGAGTGGAGCAAGTAGAAGCCAGAACGTCAGATAATGAAGACAAAATATTTCATCTTGAAAAGAGTCTAGCCAACTCAGAAAGGCTGGTTAAAAATCACAAGAAAAACATCCAAGAGATATGGGATAACATAAAAAAAACAAATTTAAGAGTCATCCGGATAGAAGAAGGCAGAGAGATTCAAACCAAGGGAATGAGTAACCTGCTGAATGAAATAATTACAGAAAACTTTCCAGAAATAAAAAAGGAAACGAACATACAAATTGTAGATGCATACAGGACACCGAGCACACAAATTACAGTAGACCAACACCAAGACACATTGTTATGAAGATATCCAATATACAAAACAAAGAGAAAATATTAAAAGCTACAAGAGAAAGGAGACAGATTACATTCAGTGGTAAACCAATAAGGTTAACAATGGATTTTTTAACACAGACGCTGAAAGCAAGAAGATCCTGGAACAACGTATTTCAAACACTGAAAGACACTGGATGCCAACCAAGAATTCTGTATGCAGCAAAATTAAGCTTCAGGTACGACAATGAAATAAAAATCTTTCATGATAAACAAAAGCTAAAAGAATTTGCAGCCAGAAAACCAGCATTGCAAAGCATCTTGAGCAAAACACTACACGAGGAAGAAATGAAAAACAATAACCAAAACCATCAGTAGGGAGTGCCTCAGTAAAGACAGAGGACAGGGGGGAAAGCTAATCATGGAGAAACAAACTAAATTAGAAAAAAAGATAAATAATCAAACATGGCTGGCAGTACAAACCATATATCAATAGTAACTCTAAACGTTAATGGCTTAAACTCTCCAATAAAGTGACATAAGCTGGTAACATGGATTAAAAAAAACAAATCCAACAATATGCTGCCTCCAGGAGACACATCTGATTGGAAAAGACATACACAGGCTGAAGGTGAAAGGTTGGGGAAAAATATACCACACACAAGGTCTTCCTAAGCAAGCAGGGGTGGCCATCCTCATATCAAATAAAATTGACTTCAAGACTAAGTTGATCAAAAGGGATAAGGAAGGACATTATATACTGTTAAAAGGAACCATTCACCAACAAGACATAACAATTATCAATATTTATGCACCAAATAATGGTGCTGCGACGTTCATAAAACAAATTCTCCTCAAGTTCAAGAATCAAATAGACCACAACACAATAATTATGGGTGACATCAACAAACCTCTCTCACCATTGGACAGATCCTCCAAACAAAAGATGAATAAAGAAAGTATAGAACTCAATATCACAATCAATAACCTACACTTAACTGACATATATAGAATATATCAACCATCATCAAGTGGATATACTTTTTTCTCAGCAGCACATAGATCCTTCTCAAAAATAGACCATATATTATGCCATAGGGCAACCCTCAGTAAATATAAAGGGGTGGAGATAATACCATGCATTTTATCTGATCATAATGGAATGAAACTGGAAATCAATGATAAAAGAAGAAAGGAAAAATCCTACATCACATGGAAAATCAACTATATGTTACTGAATGATCAATGGGTTACAAAAGACATAAAGGAGGAAATAAAAAAATTCTTAGAGATAAATGAAAATAAAGACACAACATATCGGAATCTATGGGACACAATGAAAGCAGTTTTAAGAGGGAAATTCTACACCTAGAGGTCATTCCTCAAAACAAGGAAAAACCAACAAATAAATGAGCTCACATCTCAAAGCCCTAGAAAAGGAAGAGCAAAACAACAGCAAATGTAGCAGAAGGCAAGAAATAATTAAAATCAGAGCGGAAATCAACGAAATTGAAACAAAAGAAACTATTGAAAAAATTAACAAAACTAAAAGTTAGTTCTTTGAAAAAATAAATAAGATTGACAGACCCTTAGCCATGCTAATGAAGAGAAGAAGAGAGAGAACTCAAATTACTAACGTATGGGATGAAAAGGGCAATATCACAACAGATGCTACAGAAATATAGAAGACAATTAGAAATTATTTTGAAAACCTATATTCCAATAAAATAGAAGATAGTGAAGACATTGATAAATTTCTTAAGTCATATGATTTTCCCAGACTGAGTCAGGAGGATACACACAATTTGAACAGACCAATATCAATGGATGAAATAGAAGAAGCAATCAAAAGACTACCAACCAAGAAAAGCCCAGGACCAGATGGGTATACAGCAGAGTTTTACAAAACCTTTAAAGAAGAATTAATACCAATACTTTTCAAGTTATTTCAGGAAATAGAAAAAGAGGGAGCTCTTCCAAATTCATTCTATGAGGCCAACATCACCCTGATTCCAAAACCAGACAAAGACACCTCAAAGAAAGAAAACTACAGACCAATATCTCTGATGAACCTAGATGCAAAAATCCTCAATAAAATTCTGGTGAATCGGATACAAAGGCACATCAAAAAAATTGTGCACCATGATCAAGTGGGATTCATCCCTGGGATGCAAGGATGTTTCAATATACGGAAATCAATAAATGTTATTCACCACATCAATAGACTCAAAGATAAGAACCATATGATCATCTCGGTAGATGCAGAGAAAGCATTCGACAAAGTACAGCATCCCTTTATGTTCAAGACATTAGAAAAACTAGGGATAACAGGAACTTACCTCGACATTGTAAAAGCTATCTATGCTAAGCCTCAGGCTAGCATCATTCAGAATGGAGAAAAATTGAAGGCATTCCCTCTAAAATCTGGAACAAGACAGGGATGCCCTCTATGACCACTTCTATTCAATATAGTTCTTGAAACACTGGCCAGAGCAATTAGATAGACAAAAGAAATTAAAGGCATAAAAATAGGAAAAGAAGAACTTAAATTATCACTATTTGCAGATGACATGATTCTATACCTAAAAGACCCAAAAGGGTCTACAAAAAACTACTAGAACTAATAAATGAATTCAGCAAAGTGGCAGGATATAAAATCAATATGCATAAATCAAAGGCATTTCTGTATATCAGCGACAAAACTTCTGAAACGGAAATGAGGAAAAACACTCCATTCACAATATCCTCCAAAAAAATAAAATACTTGGGAATCAACCTAACAAAAGATGTGAAGGATTTATACAATGAAAACTACACAACCCTAAAGAGAGAAGTAGAAGAAGATCTTAGAAGATGGAAAAATACACCCTGTTCATGGATAGGCAGAACTAACATCATCAAAATGGCGATATTACCAAAAGTTCTCTATAGGTTTAATGCAATGCCAATCAAAATCCCAACGGCATTTCTTGTAGAAATAGATAAAGTAATCATGAAATTCATATGGAAAAATAAAAGACCCAGAATAGCAAAAGCAACTCTAAGCAGGAAGTATGAATCAGGTGGTATAGCAATACCAGATTTCAAACTATATTACAGAGCAATAGTAACAAAAACAGCATGGTACTAGTACCAAAACAGGTGGGTGGACCAATGGTACAGAATAGAGGACATAGAGACTAATTCACAAAGTTACAACTATCTTATATTTGATAAAGGAGCTAAAAGCATGCAATGGAGGAAGGATAGCATCTTCAACAAATGTTGCTGGGAAAACTGGAAATCCATATGCAACAAAATGAAACTGAATCCCCTCCTCTCTTCATGCACAAAAGTTAACTCAAAATGGATCAAGGAGCTTGATATCAAATCAGAGACTCTGCGTCTGATAGAAGATAAAGTTGGCTCCGATCTACATATTGTGGGGTCGGGCTCCAAATTCCTTAATAGGACCCCCATAGCACAAGAGTTAATAACAAGAATCAGCAAATGGGACTTACTTAAACTAAAAAGTTTTTTTCTCAGTAAGAGAAAGAATAAGAGAGGTAAATAGGGAGCCTACATCTTGGGAACAAATGTTTACTCCTCATATTTCAGATAGAGCCCTAATATCCAGAGTATACAAAGAAGTCAAAATATTAGACAATAAGATAACAAATAACCCAATAAACAAATGGGCCAAGGACCTGAACAGACACTTCTCAGAGGAGGACATACAATCAATCAACAAGTACATGAAAAAATGCTCACCATCTCTAGCAGTCAGAGAAATGCAAATCAAAACCACCCTAAAATACCATCTCACTCCAGTAAGATTGGCAGCCATTATGAAGTCAAACAACAAGTGTTGGGGAGGATGTGGGGAAAAGCGTACTCTTGTACATTGCTGGTGGGACTGCAAATTGGTGCGGCCAATTTGGAAAGCAGTATAGAGATTCCTGGGAAAGCTGGGAATGGAACCACCATTTGACCCAGCTATTGCCATTCTCGGACTATTCCCTGAAGACCTTGAAAGAGCGTACTACAGGGATATTGCCACATCGATGTTCATAGCAGCACAATTCACAATAGCTAGACTGTGGGACCAACCCAGATGCCCTTCAATAGATGAATGGATTAAAAAAATGTGGCATTTATATACCATGGAGTATTACGCAGCACTAAAAAATGACAAAATCATGGAATTTGCAGGGAAATAGATGGCACTAGAGCAGATTATGCTTAGTGAAGCTAGCCAATCCCTAAAAAACAAATACCAAATGTCTTCTTTGATATAATGAGAGCAACTAAGAACAGAGCAGGGAGGAAAAGCAGGAAGAAAAGATTAACATTAAACAGAGACATGAGATGGGAGGGAAAAGGAGAGAAAAGGGAAATTGCATGGAAATGAAGGGAGACCCTCTTTGCTATACAAAATTACATATAAGAGGTTGTGAGGGGAATGGGAAAATAAACAAGGAGAGAAATGAATTACAGTAGATGGGGTAGAGAGAGAAGACGGGAGGAGAGGGGATAGTCGAGGATAGGAAAGGTAGCAGAATACAACAGTCACTAATATGGCATTATGTAAAATTGTGGATGTGTAACCGACGTGATTCTGCAATCTGCATTTGGGGTAAAAATTGGGAGTTCATAACCCACTTGAATCTAATGTATGAAATATGATATGTCAAGAGCTTTGTAATATTGTGAACAACCAATAAAAAATTAAATTAAAAAAAAAGAATGTGAAGAGAGAGCAGGATGGGAGAAAATCTTTGCCACCTGCACCTCAGATAGAGTATTGAGTTCCAGGATATATAAAGAACTCCAAAAACTCATCACTAAATAAATAAATAATCCAATCAATAAATAACCCAATTTGGTTTGTTTGGGTTAAGGAGCTGAACAGACATTTCACAGAAGAAAAATATATAATCGGTCAACAAATATGTGAAAAAAAAATGTTCGACATTTCTAGCAATTACATAAATGCAAATCAAATGGTAGAATGAATTGACTTTACTAATATATGATTATACAACCAATGTAATTCTACATGATGTACAACCAGGAGAATGAGAAGTTATACTCTCTATATATGTATAATATGTCAAAATACATTCTGCTATCATGTATAACTAATTAAAACAAACAAAACAAAGAAAGGCTAAAAATGTAGAATATCTATGACAACTTTGAAAAAGAAGAATAAAGTTGGAGATATTATTTTAAAAAGTCATGAACTTTAATAATATTTCTACCCAAGGCTATAAGACTTATTCAGTCCTCTAATCCATTCCTATTGTTCTGTCAGACAGAAATGTGATCATGTTATAGGCACTCCTTCAATGACTTTTTGAAGTACTCAAAAAAAAAATCCTTAGTGTAGTATTAGTCGTCAGCTTTCTGTTACTCTAACAATTACCTGAGATAATCAACTTAGTAAAGGTTTGTTTGGTTCATAGTTATACAAGTTTCACATGATGATTGGTTCCACTGCCGTGGGACTGAGTCGTCACATCACTGGTGGGAGTGTGTGATGGAGCAAACTGCTCACCTCTTAACCAGGATACACACACAAAAAAAAAAAAAAAGAAAGAAAAAGACCAGAACCTCATTTTCACCTTCAAGGACATGCCCCCAGTGACCACAAGAATTCTCACTAGGTCCCACCTTGTATGTTCCACCACCTCCCAATAGTGTCAAGCCAGAGACTAAGCTTCTAAGACCAGGGCCTTGGTGGGTATTTAAAATCCAAACTGCAGTAGATAGCATGCAACATTCTCCATGTCCTTCCCTTTGCCTTTTCTTTCTACCTTGTCTCTTATTGTTCCTTTCTTAAAGATTCAATATATATTTTTTTTGCCCTGACAATGGAATGAATCTGCTATATTCTAATGTGCCAGACTCTCTGAAACATCCTCATCTTTATATAAATGGTGACTCTGCAGGACTGTTTACCAGCAATGTTTCCTCTGGCTAACAAATTCCCTGAGGATTAGCTCAAGAGCATCCTCCTTTGAGGAGCTTTCTCGGCTCTCCTCCTCAGGAGAAGGAAGTGTTTTCTTTCCTCTGTTTTCCTAGCGACCTTTGCCAATCTCCAGTGCAATACTCTTTCGTCTACCCCTCCAGACTATGAACCAATTGAGGACAAACGTTCTATTATACCATAAAGCATAATTCTGGTAGATAGCTGTTGACCATAAATATAATTATGAATTATAATGTGGTATAATGGTCATTTTACGCACGTCGATCCTAGTTTATCTTGAGTTTGCATCACAAATCCTTAATTTTCTGAACAGTGCCAGTTTTACAATCTCTCTAAGCCTCAATTTTATCTGTAAAACAGATGATAATCATATCTATTTCGTAGTCTTATGTGAGTATTAAGTGAAGTTATGCCTGGAAATGTCCTAGCACAGTGCCTTGAACACAGTATGAATACAGTATGAATTCAGTACTGTAGCATGGGCCCAGCTGGCAATAGAACTGATTTTGGTTTTTTGCTTCAGCAAGAAAGGAACTAGAAAACTATTTAGAATTCACCAAAGCTGAAGTTCCTTGGGTTCCTTAGGTTGAGATGTTCCTTAGATTGAGAATCAGTGTAGCTGGCTACTTTTAGATTTCACAGCAGCAGAATGCAGGAAGAGCAAAGGAAGTTTTCTTCTATCTGTAAGGAGAATTCATACTATTCTATACTTCCATTCGTATCTTCAGGCCAGAATAAATGGTTGCCCTTTTTTCATTTGGATATAAGGTGTCTCCCCAAACACTCCGGTTAATGTAGGACTATTTAGAGGTAAAGTGATTGCATTATGAGAGCTGTAACTTAAGTAGAATGGACTACTTGGGTGGTAACTGTTGGCATGTGGCATGGCTAGAGGTGCATCACTGGGGCCATGCCCTGTAAGGGTGCATCTTTCCTAAGGACCCTTTCTGCTTCTCTCTCTCTCTCTCTCTCTCTCTCTCTCTCTCTCTCTCTCTCTCTCTCTCTCTCTCTCTCTTCTTCCTGACAGTACCGTGAGCTGAATAGATTTTCTCCTCTGGGCTATTCTCTCCTGATGACTGCCTCACCTTGAGCCCAGAGTTATGGAATCAGTCATCTATCTATGGAGACTTCTAAAACCATGGGCCCCAAATAAACCTATTCTCCTCTAAGTTGTTCTTGTCAGAATTTTTGGTCACAAAAACAAAAAAAAAATTACTAAAACATATCCCAAGATTAAAGGGAGATGTTTTGCTACATTATAAACTGAAGAATGGGATTCTTATTGCTAAAAAATAAAGGGGGAGTGAACTCTGAGAGGTCATTACCAGTTTCTGTCATACCTCTCATTTCTTTCTCTAATTATTTTGTGTCCGTAAAAACAGAAAGTCCTGTCTCGACTATGTAAGAGAAGACATTTTTACTGCACAATCTAATTCCTTTCATTCTGTGTCCTAAAAAAAATTTGAGTTATTGAGAGAATATATGTCCTACTAGTCATTGACCAAGAATCTCAAGTTTCTGTTACTAAAGCATTAGAAAGCACCTCTTTACCCACTACCAGTCATGTAAAATAATTTGGTACTTTTGTCTCTTTCCTAGGAAATTTGAAGGTCTTCTTCACCTCACCAAGATGGCTCTTTATTTATTAAGTGCCAATTGCCCATGTGGAAAAGCCAACAAAATTCCTATCATTCATAATGTAATAGAGATGGTGTTATGGTTTAGATATAAGGTGTCCCACAAAAGCTCATGTATGTGACACTACAAACTTTTCAGAGGTGAAATGATTGGGTTATCAGAACCTTATCCTAATCAAAGCATTAATCCACCAATATGAATTAACTGGGTGGTAACTGTAGGCAGGTAGGATGTGACTGGTGGAGATATGACACTGGGAGCATGCCTTTGGGGTTTATATTTTGTTCCTGATGAGCAGAGTGCTCTCTCTCGCTCTCTCTCAATCTCCCTACAACCCATGTCCTGTGCAGGCATTGGGAATGGGGTGAAATCCCATAGTGGAATGGGCTGGCTAAAAAAATAAAATCTAGGAAAAATAGAATGACAAAAAAAAACCCACAGAAAATAATTTTTTAATAAGCGGGTTCAGGACAGGCAAGCCAATCATGGATTGAGCTTCTATACTCCAGCAAAATGGAGCCTGTGCCTGCTTTATTTATATTGGGGGACATCAAAGGATTTCCATAGGATGTTATTCTCAAAAAAGGTTAAAGGTGGGCTGTCCATCCAATGGGTTACACCCATCTCCAGAGAGACCTGTGAGAGATCTTCCTAGCAGAGCGAAGATAAAGGTCCTGTGCCTTGGGCAATCTATTGTGTGGGAGAACCAAGGATAGTTCCCAAGGTTAAACCTAAAATCTCCCTGGCTTCATGCCAAGAGAAGATCTTCATGTGTTTTCCACAAATGGCTCCCCCCACACACCCTCTTTTTCTCACTCTCTCTGTCTCCCTGTCTGCTTCTTGTTGCAATGTCCTGAGCTTCTTTCCTCACCATGCCCTTCCATCATGATGTTCTGCCTCACCTTGGGCCCAGAGCTGGTTGACTAACCATAAACTGAAACTCCAAAACCATGAGCCAAAAGGTATTTTTCCTCCTCTATATTTTTTGTCAGACCTTGGTCACAGCCACAAAAAGCTGATGAAAACAGATGGAATAAAAGAAGGTTGTCTGATGGAAAAAGTTTTGAGGACATTAGTCCTCAGAGATAGTCTTGTGGAAAAGGACCAGGAGGCCAGAATTCCATAATAATCATCAGCCTAAACCATTTGCACTCATAGCTGAGTCTCCTTGACTCAGTCATCTTTGCTTTTTAGCCTGCCTTTCCCCTTAGTATTACCTGAGTTTGCTCTAAGAATTTCCTCTAAGAACTCCTTTTGGAACACCTAGAACCTCTCAACTGATATAAAAGGAGAGATCAAAACCAATACAAAGACAAGATACTTAGGAGGATCTGAAAGTTACTGGGTGTCAGGGGTGGGGATTAGCCATATGCATCTGGGGAGACAGAAGGAGAAGGAAGGGACCAGGGGTATGATCTGATTGCTGATCCCTTTCTGCCTGCCATCTTACCACACAAGATCTTTCCTTGTGCTGTAGTTCTTCCTTTACTTTACACAACCAAAGCAGAAGCATTCTTCACTGAAATACTCAACACCTAGGGGATGGGAAGGAAAGCGTGTGAAAGTGAGTCTTGTGATCATCATCACAAAGGCACAGGAATCCTGTTGGCCAACTGCCCCCTTGGAGTGCACAGAGGGAATAGGAATGGAGATTTTGAATGTAGGGTAGAGCTTTATAGGAGGGGCTTGGAATGCCCACCAAAAAACATGAGACACTGAGACAAGAACTCTAGGGATGATAAGCTAGGACCAAGGAATTGATCTCAAGGGAGAGAAACTCATGAAGGAAGTTAACAACTTCATGACTCCCTTAGGACTGTCTGTGATGAATAAACAACGTGATGTCACCTTTTGATTGACTTCCCCATGAGTATATATACTCTCTGCATGTCTCTTGAGTTTGAATCACTTTTGAATAGTTTTGGGGTACTATTTTTAAATTGTGGAGATTTTATTTTTAATAAAAATGGGGTTAATGGGTAGGAAATGATGTGTTTTTTAAAGGGATGAAATTATAGGGCCTCCACCACCAAATATCTCAAAATTTCTAAACTTCCTGATGTAAAGGCATTTTGAAATCCAATTACATAATTGACCACTTATCTCTTTATGTGGATATTTTGGCCTCAATTAAAAAATGCTTCCTCTGGTCAAATTCCAAATTCTGCAAAAATAAAATTTTTGGTATTTCAGGTTCTTCTGTAAGAAATTTGTGAGATATTTAAAATGTCTGCCATCTCTAATTTAACCCATGTCTTCATTGTTGCCAACTTCCTAATTTATCTTCTCTGGTATTTTAGCATCATCTTAAAATCATGGGCTGATTTCTCAATAATGCTCAAAATTTATAGAATTTCTCACTATGAAGTCTTCAAATACATGATATATATCTGTATCATTCTTCAGTCTGTGGAGAATCATATCTGTGAAAAAGATGGAGTTATCATAGAAATTTCTCAGGATGTTTATCCCATATTCATGTATTTACTTCAATAATAGTTTGTACATAACACTTCCAATGTGACTGATCAAAAATTATACAGTACTCTGTGCATGGTTGTTGAAAATGCTTTTCTATGACTCGTTTTTTATTGAAATAGAGGAGTAAAAATTAATTAACATGTTTGTATAAAATTTGTTTATTCCCTTCAAATGGCCCTCATGGATGTATTGGTTTATTGCTCATTTATTAAAAGTGTCAGTATTGTTCCCTTGTGTTATCATTGTAGTTTTATCTATTTTCTTTCACTCATTTGGATTCACAGGGTTCATGACAAAATTAGAAGAGTAGAGCAGATAAAGAAAGCTAAAGATATATAGAATATAGGAGAGGATGGCAGCAGTTATAGGGAGCACAGACAGGGTGTCATATGTAATATGCATTTGTTAATGTCTAGCTCCTTCAAAATTGTCATCTCTGTTCATTATATTATACTCACTGAGCATACCTTACCAAAACCTGAAGATGAACTTCCCCTAAAGCTAAAGCTTTATACCCACTTAGATCAGAAAGAGGCAGTAAAGAGCTATTATAGTGGGAAATTCCAGTGGGAGAAGGGGACCAGAAAAGCTTACAGATGGTAAGTAAGAAATAGAGATCTAAAATGTCTCTAAGCTCTAACAATTGAAGTGGAATGATGTCAAGCCTGATGACCAAGAAATAATAAGATACTAATGTGCATGATCTTTGTGAATCCTTAAGGATTTTAAGTAAGTACTATCTGATAATGCCTTAATACCTGGTAAAAGAATGAAACTGCTCATATAAAGCAGGTGGAGATAGCAAGGCAAACAGAGATTTAGATATCTTCAGGAACCCTTTCTCTTGCCTTGGAGTTCTTAAAGGAAGCTGATCTCTCTAAATTTGGGAACTCTGACAAACTGACCTTGATCCCCAGAGCATATGCATATCATGAAAGCCATCAAGAAGATTTGGACCTATCTCCAGAAATGGAAATATTTCTGTTTAAATTGATGTAATTGTTTTAAAAATTATATTTAGGAAGTGAACTTAAAAAAAATATTTAGAGTTGGCATTTCAATGTTCTAAATTTCCTTTGCAGATGTTTCTTTCAAGGAGGTCCTTAAGTGTGAAAAATTGCTTGACAATAACTTTGAAGTGCCTGGCAATAACACGATGAAGATTCTAAAAAGGAGATATGAGATAATATCCTTTTAATTGTTCTTCTTTTTAAGAAAAAAATAATTGTATTCACATAAATGTTTTGCATCACAAGAATAGCCATAAGAAGAGAAGTTTCTACAAAAGTTAGTGATATTAGTTTTGGATTACACTTGGGGAGAAATAGCATTTTAAAGGCTGCTAGATAAAAATCACAGGTCACACTTAGAAGTAAACCAATCCAGATTTCAGCTGGCTTCTCAACCCAGATCATAAAAGGTAGGAGGTCTTGGAATAATACATACCAAGCTCTGAAAGAAAATGATAACAAATAAGAATATTATAACCAACAAATTAAGCTTCATATTCAAAAATGAAATAAAAACCTTCCATGATAGACAAAATTTAAAAGAATTCACAATGAGAAAGTTGGCACTACAAAACATACTCAATAAAAAATTTCATGAAGAAGAAATGAAAAATAAAGTTTTTCATTTAAAAATGAAAACCAGCATAGAGAGGAATACAATAGAAGTATAGTCAATCAGAAGAGAAGTTAATACAAATTAAAAACTAGAAATAAATCAAGATGACATGGAACAGAAATCATCTCTCAATAATAACATTGAATATGAATGGCATAAACTCATAAATCAAAAGACATAGGCTGGCAGATTAAATTTAAAAAACAAGACCCCAAAATATGCTGTCTCCAAGAGATTCACCTCATAGGCAAATACATTCACAAACTGAAGATGAAAAGATGGGAAAAAAACATATCACCCTTATGAATACGCAAGGGATTCTATCCTCCTTTTAGATTAAATGGACTTCAAGCCAAAGTTAATCAGAAGAGACAAAGATGGTCATTTCATACTGCTTAAGAAAATTATCCTACAGCAAGAAATAACAATTGTAAATTGGAACATCTATGTACATCAAACAAATTTTTCTCAATATTGGATCAAAGAGACTACAACACAATAATACTGACTGACTTTAACACACCTCTTTCATCAATGGATAGATCCTCCAAACAAAAACTAAATAAAGAAATTGTAGAACTAAAAAATAGAATTAATAATTTAGAATATATATAATATTTTATCCATCAATGACTGAATATTTGTAGTACATGGATTATTTTCTAAAATAAACCATATCTTAGGCCACAAAGCAACTCCTAACAAATACAAAAAAAAGAGATAAAACCTGGCATTATATCAGATCATAAAGAAATGAAATTAGAACTCAATGATAAAATAAAAATTAGAAGCTACTTTAACAACTGAAGACTAAATAATATGCTATTTAAGGGTGAATGGACAGCAGAAGAAAACAGGGGTGAAATAAAAAAAATACTTAGGTGTAAATGAGGCTAATAATACAACATATCAAAATCTCTGGATCATTTGTAAAGGCAGTTCTAAGAGGAAAGTTCATAGCATTGATCTTATTCATTAAAAGAATAGAAAATGTCAAATAAATAACATAATATTACATCTCAAGGCCCTAGAAAAAGAACAAATCAACACTAAAATCAGCAGAAGGCAGGAAATAATTAAAATCAGAGCCAACATTAATGAATTTGAAAAAAATCAAAAAATCAATGAAACAAAATGTTTGCTCTTGGAAAAAATAAATAAAATTTGCAAATGTTTAGCCAAGTTTAATTAATAAAATTAATACCTTAACTGAAAGAAAGGAAAAAATACTCAACTTATTAGAATTTGTGATGAAAAAGGAAATATCACCACAGACATTACTGAAATACAGAGGATAATAGAAACTATTTTGAAAATTTATACTCCAATAAACTAGAAAATCTTGACTACAATTCAAGATCTCCCCAAATTAAACTCAGAAGAAATAGAAAATTTCAACAGCTCAATTTCTAGTAATGAAAATGAAGATGCCATCAACAGTCTACCAACCAAGAAAAATCCAGGACCAGATGGATTCTCAGCAGAGTTCTACCAGAACTTAAAGAAGAACTAACACCCATCTCCTCAAATCATTCCATGAAGTATAAAAGGAAGGAACCCTTGTAAACTCATCCTATGAAACTAGTATCACTCTGATACTAAAACCAGACAAAGACACATTAAGGAAAGAAAACTTTATATCAATATCCCTGAAGAACATAGATGTAAAAATTACTAATAAAATATTAGCAAAATTACATATAAAAAACACATTAAAAAGATGATGCATCATGATCAAATGGGTTTCATACTAGAGATGAAAGATTGGCTCAACATATGGAAATCTATAAATGTATTTCAGTACATAAAGACTGGAATCATATGATTATCTCAATAGATGTAGAAAAAAAAACATTTGACAAATACACTATCCATTATGTTTAGAACACCAGAAAAACTAGGGATAGAAGGAAGATATATTAACATTGTAAATGCTATATATGCTAAAACTAAGACCAACGTCATTCTAAAAACTGGAATAATTCCCTCTAAAAACTGGAATAAGACAAGGATGCCTTCTTTTACCAATTCTATTTAATATATCCTTGAATCTCTAGCCCAAGCAATTAGACAAAAGAATGAGCTAAATGGGATACAAATGGAAAAAGAAGAGTTCAAACTATTTGCTGATGAAACAATTCTATATTTAGAAAACCCAAAAAATTCCACCATAAAACTTCTAAAGCTAATAAATGAATTCTGCAAAGTAGCAGGATATAAAATCAACACCCATAAATCAAATGTGTTTTTATACATCAGCAATGAATACACTGAAAGAAATTAGGAAAACTACCTTATTCACAATAGCCTCCAAAAAAATAAAATAAAATAAAATACTTGGGAATCAATCTATCAAAAGAGGTGAAAGACCTGTACAATGAAAACTATAGAACACTAAAGAAATAAATTGAAAAAGACCTTAGAAGATGGAAAGAACTCTCATGCTCTCAGATAGTCAGAATTAACTTTGTCAAAATGGTCATACTACCAACAGTGCTATACAAATTTAATGAAATTTCTAATAAAATTCCAATGACATTTTTCATAGAAATAGTAGAAGTAGTCATAAAATTCATTTTGAAAAATAAGGGGCCCAGATTAGCAATCCTTAGCAAGAAAAGTGGAGCAGGAGACATCATATTACCAGACCTTAAATTATACTATGGTGCTGTAGTAATAAAAACACACATAAAGAGCAATGAAATAGAATAGAAGACACAGAGACAAACCCACATTGATACAGTTATCTCATACTAGACAAAACACCAAAAACACACATTGGAGAAGATAGTCTCTTCGACAAATGGTACAGGAAAAACTGGAATCCATATGTAATAGAATTAAATTTATCCCCTTTCTTTCATCCTGCACATAAGTCAACTCAAAGTGAACCAAAGACCTTGGTAGTAGATCAGAAATCATGGCACCTACTAGAAGAAAACATAGGCCCAACACTCCAACATGTCGGTTTAGGAACTGACTTCCCCAACAAGACTCCTGAAGTGCAAGAAGTAAAATCAAAAATCAATAAATGGGATGGTATTAAATTAAAAGCTTCTTCACAGCAAAGGAAACAAAGAGTGTGAAGAGAGAGCCTAGAGAAGGTGAGAAAATCTTTGCCATCTGTACCTCAGCTAAAGTTGTTAATTTCCAGAATAATCAAAAAACTTGACCCCCAAAACAAACAAACAAACAACAACAACAATCAATATATGGGCAAAGGAACTAAACAGACATTTCTCAAAAGAAGAAATACAAATAGTCAATAAATATACGAAAAGATTTCAACGTCTCTAGCAATTAGAAAAATGAAAATTAAAACTACACTGAGATTTCACCTCACTCCAGTCAGGATGGCAATAATCAAGATTACAAGCAACAATAAATGTTGGTGAGAATGTGGGGAAAAGGTTGGATTGCTGGTGGGACTGCAAATTGGTGCAACTACTACGGAAAGCAGTATAGAGATTTTTCAAAAAAACTAGGAATGCAATCATTATCTGACACAGTTATACTACTCCTTGGTATGTAACCAAAGGATTTAAAAATCAACATTGTACAGTGACACAGCCATGCCAATGTTTGTTTATAGCAGCACCATTCACATTAGCTAAGTTTTATTCATTCAACAGATGAATGGATAAAGAAAATGTCACATACACACACACACACACACACAATGGAATATTACTCAGTCATAAATAAAAATGACTTTATAACATTTGCCAGTAAATGGATAGATCTGGATACTATTATGCCTCTTCTAGGCAGCCAATCCCAAAAAAATCAAAGTTTGAATGTTCTCATTAGTATGTTGATGGCTAACCCACAACAAGGGGGTTGAGAGGGGAAGAATAGAAATTCAGCAGATTAGACAAAGGAGAATGAAGGGAAGGGAGGGAGGAAAGGAATAGGAAAGACAGTGGAATAAATCTGACACAACTTTTCTGTATACACATATAACACACCACAGTGAATCTCAACATCATGTACATCTACAAGACTGGGATCCTTGTTAGAATATAATATATTCCATGTTTGCATAGATATATCAAAATAGATTCTATTGTCATGTGTAACTAAAAATAACAAATAAAAATTTAAAAAATAAAGACAGTAAAAGAAAAACCCATCTTGACTACAGTCACAGTAAATCCCAAAGATTCAAATTAGATAGTTGGTCGTAAAGGTGGATTAAGGTAAACTTCTAAACATAATTCGTGTCTACTGCACTTATAATTCATGTGGAAACATGCTGCCTTTCAAAGGAAGTAGCTTTAGACTTGGTCCCCAAGTGCAAGGTGAGATGATGAAATTAAAGAAATATATTGCCAGCATGACAAAAAGCAAAAAAAACCAAAAAACCACATTTGTTAAATAATAATAGTAATTAATACAATAAACACTAAACTCTCACCTTTGCATCTTGTATTAACCAAACACAAAATTTCAAGCCCATTGATTTGACCACCAACCACACTGAGAAAACACTACGGAGACAGAGGCCTAAAAGTACGAAGTGAAAATTTCTACTTTTGACATAGGTAAGAACAATGTCAAAGCAGAAGAAAAATATCTTTTCCCAAGTTCACATAAAGACAAAGCAGAAGATTTGAACAATTCAATGACAATTTTTCAGTTGAAATTTCAAAGAAATTAAAACAAAGAATGCTTAGAAATAAACGAAGGCAGGTCTTCATTTTTAAAATAAAGGTGATAATAATACCTACCTCATCAGGCATCAAGTTTTCATCTCAATAAAGTCCTGACTAATGAGGTTGCTCAGCACGTTTGTTTCCTCTCTTCAAAAAGAATCCTTAAAATGTAATTGTGAATATTTTTTCAGAGCACTGAGAACAAAATAAATTGAGAGGAAATTTAATTATCATTTACTCTTAGATCAAAACAGTTCTTTCTTTTCGAGAAAAACAAACTACAGTGGAAGTAGAGATATCTTTGGAAAATCATCCCCACCCTTCTAAGAGTGTACCCCATCAACCTGCACAACACAATACCATGGGACTTGGCAATAGTAACTAACATACCATCCACTATTCTGTAACCCTGGTGTCTGTGATGACCAGAAACAAAAACTTAAGCTGAGGGGCTGGGGATATGGCTCAGTTAGTAGAGTGCTTGCCTTGCATGCACAAGGTCCTGTGTTCAATCCCCAGCACCACAAAAAAAAAAAAAAGAAAGAAAGAAGAAAGAAAACCTTTAGTTAAGGTAACTCTTGAAATTTTCTTTTTGCTTTTTATAGCAATTGGGAGTAAAAATGACAATAAAAAGGAAGAAAATTTAAAAGCGACTCAGGGGAGGCTGATGGTATAACCATGGAAACCAGGGTTTCCATTCCAGCTACACACTTAAGTAGTGTATGCTGTGAAGACTACATTTCCTTGACTGTGCAATGAAGATCCTACTTGCTACAAGATCAAAATAGTACACATAGTATACTCAGCCACTGCCTGACTTGGTATTCACCCATTCCTTCACCTAACATATGTTTAATGAGTTTTTACATTACATATAGCAGAAAAAAAAAACAAAAAAACCTTTCATGGAGTTTAACACTATGGCACAATAATGAGGCAAGTAATAGTTTCATAAACAAAAGTTAATTCTCTTTGTCTTCTCCTATTGTAATAAAGAGAACACATGTTCTTTCTACTTCCACTTATGAGAATTAAGTGAAGTAATAAATATGGATCCATTCTGGAAATCCAAAGCTCTCTACAAATATTTATTTATGGATTTGTAACACAAACAGGCACATGCTATTTTCAAGGCCCCAGGGAAAATAGAAAGATTAACTAGATGGACACTGTCTGTCCTGTTTGAGGAAGGGAGGGATAACTGGACAATGTGATCTCTTCTAGGCAGAAAATACTATGGGTGTTTGAAGGTAGGGATGGGGAAAGGGATTGGATGTTTGAAGGAAAGAGATTTGATTCCGTTGAGAGGGTTCAAGGAGCACTTTCTACAGCAAATGCATTAGAACTGTGTCAAAACAATCAGGGGCATTTTGACTTGAGATCAGGGAACAGAGTAAGCAAAAGAACTGATGCTGGCAAACAAGGGGCAGCAAAACACAGTAGGTAGCACATTTCGGTTAGATCGAAAAAGGCATTAACGGCAGTTGTCAGCAATAAGAGTTTGGACAAGTGGTTTGGAATCAGACCGTAGAGGACCTTGAGGCTGGGCTAAAGCGTGGGAGTTGTTCTTGACAGCTGTGAGTCTTGGAAGGAAATTGAGCAACACAATAACACAACTGGAACTGTGAGTCAGGAGGAGAAATCTACAACTGTGTCCGGGGTAGACTTTTATGGCTAGTGATAGAATTTTGCTGAAGTCTCTGGGCCCTGTGAAATCTAAGGTTCGGAAGCTGTTAAAGTTGGAGTGACCTAGGAAACTTGAAATATTGTCATACTTGGTGGCACTGAGTCATGTAAAAAACAAATTCCCTCATATGAATAATATGGAACTCATACAATGGATCCAAAGAGCATAGTTTCTTGGTGGAAATGATGCACTCCTTGTAACTACATTCGCCTCAGCACAGGTCACATTATCTGTAATCTCATACTATGGAAACAAGGAAGAGACAGCAAGAAGTAAAAAACAATATCTCTAAAAACTAAGCTGCTGTGACTCATAATCCTAAAAGGTACATACCAGACCCTCAGCCTGCTTCACACCTACTCTGCGCTGGCCCTTTAGCATGCAGAAATGGCTGATCAGTGAAGCTTCCCTGAGCTCCCAGGGGCTGTGTGCATAGAACAAACTGACCCTGACCCTCTCCCCACCCATGAGCCTCCTAGAGCCAAAACAGCTGTGGGGGACAGTGGCAGCCACTCAACCAACCTACAAGCAGCTGACAGCTGACAGGCTTCATTTGTGACTCAACACAGATTGTGGAGAAAGCCAAGTTGTTCTGCCCAGCTGTGTTCAGAACTTCTAGACTAAAAGAGAATAACAGATGTCCATTAAAAAAAAAAAAACTACAAACCTCAAATATAATTTTACTACACGAATACATGCCAGTGAATATTTGGAGAATAAGAACACTTTTTGCCAGCCCTCACAGGGCGTCTGGATGACAAACACAGAGAGGAGGAACTACATATTTCTAATCTCCATCACATTTCCATGATGTTCTCCAGAGAGTGTGAGACACTGTCTTGGTATGTCCCACAGGGCACTCTCAGGGCTGGTGAGGTATTTTAGAGCCAGAGGTAAACATGGGAATAGGTTATTACCTATTCCCAAGGCAAGGATAATTAAGTAGGAGCAAGATAGGTAGCTAAACACTTTTTCCTATTACCTCACATAAAGTCAGATATTAAATAAAAACATCTGGCATAAATTTACCAACATGGAGGGAAATTACTAAGCCACCCAGATAAGCTTTAAAAAAAGTTCAAAATTAAAAGTTCTAAATTCTCTTCATCCAAATAAGCAACCAACTCCTTGGGTTGGGCCCTCGGGGCTTAAGTGATTTTGTAATCATGAGAGGCAGCCAGAGGTGAAGCCCTTTTCTCCCATCGATGAGCAAGTAAGTTAAGAATTTCCCACAGAGGGAATGCTACTTTGGGACCTGTCTTTTCAAAAGCTTCGCCTTGCTACCTTGGCCCAAAGGTCACTGTGTTTATGACCAAGATCTGAGTTCGTGATCTCAATAAAGGGCAGGAAAAGTGCCGGGAAAGTCTTGAAGGACTTGTCTTTGGCTCAAGTCTCACGTATGGTTCTATGTTACCTGAATCTGCCTTCAAAGCCTTCCAAGCTCAATTATGAGAAAACATGAACCTCTTCCTCAGTACCAGGAACTTCTGTCCACTCAACTCCTTCCTGGAGCATTATTCTGTGTCTGGAAGAAAGCCAAATCGTCTTCCAATAAATTGGAGATTGAACATGTCTTATCCACGTGTAGGGCCCTTTTTGTGGTGGTGGTCAGGGCTAATTCACTCTATCGTAAAATGAGCCCTCAAGTAGAATGAGACTTACTTTAAGAAACTTAGATGATACAGCTGAGGATTGCAAAAGTAGTAGTGAATTCAAGCTCATAGACTGATGTACTGGGTCTCAAAATGCTGGAAGGAGATCAAGAGACCAGAGTAGGATTCAAAGAACAGAGGTCACAGGCAGAGCTGCAACAGACCTAGATCAGAAGTAAATACCTGAGTCTAGGTATGTTGAATCTCCTAAAAATATCATCCATAATTGCAGTCAATGACCAACACTCATGGTTCACTTAAACTGTTTTTGCCTAGTGTATTAATGGTTACCTTCGATTTCTAAGAAGCTTCTGATGCAAGAGGCTCAGGCTTTACCCCTTGTGGTTAGTGTACACTTGCTTTTTTCTGCTGTGGGTTTGGGTAAGGTGGAAAAGTTTAAGTAATTAACTCTTCACGGCCTCTTTCTGGTGTATTTGTTTTCAGATTGTTTTAAGGAGCTTCCTTTGAAAGTCCAAAACATTCCTGTTAATCAACAAAAATTTAATCCTGAGAGAATATTACTAAGATAAATCCATCTCAACAGGTATTAAATGTCATAGAAAACTAGGTTAAATTTTGCTTGAAACCTTATCTTGAAATCTGAGGAGAAAACATGAAGCATTTATTTTATTTTACAGTCAACAAATTGAGTTGTAATTGCAAAAATGCCCTAAAATCTTAGAAGGATGAAATAGTTATTCTTCATTTGAAGGAAAGTAAAAGTTTCCCAATAAAATTACTTGATAACCTAATCTAGTTCATTGCTTCAGAGTTGGACTACTGTAGCGTAATCCAATGAAAATCACATTTTAGGCATGTTCAGTGCCTAAATATTTTACTTTTATGTATAAGTAGAAAGAACCAATCAAACATAAATAATGTGCATTAAAAAGATCAATAGAGTAGAGGAAGGAGAATGCAGGCAGAAGGGAAAGGAAGAGTGGGAAACATGAACTGACATCAAATTCTATGCATGTACTAATTTGTTGAGATGAACCCAACTAGTATATATAACTATAACACTCTAATAAAAAGAAAAGGTGAGGGGATAAAAAAGATAGCAAGATGTTAAATTTAAAAATATATCATTGTATGTTATATTTCTATGTATAATCGTTATACAGAAATCTTGATAATTCAGATATACTAGCTCATCATAGATAGGTATACATGTCATATTTTTATTTTGCGACAATATTAAATTAAAAATAAAATAAAGCCACAATATATTAAAAATAAAATAAATTATTTTACTCTTAAAAATAAAAATTCAAACTACAATCTTCTTCCTGCCTTTAAAAAAAAGAAGAAGCTTTATGTATAGCTAGGTTAATTTCGTTCAAGCATATTAAAAACAAATTCTTTCCATTGTATTCCAAATTTGGACTCAGGCAAACTTTGTTATATTCAAATTGTTAAAACCCTGAATGGAATCACTGCTTCTCAGTTTCCTAATCATGCTCTTGAGCTCCTCTTTAATAGGAGGCAGAAGTTCTGGTGTCTCTATTTCCCCTTTATACTTGGGGACCATCACTGCTCAGTGTGCTCTGTGAGGTGTGTGTAGCATGCTTCACAATTCCAGTAAACCTATGCAGCCCACACTCAAACCATCCAGTGGGTTTCTCCCACCTTCCTATGGGTTCCTCCGTCGCATACTGTTCATCACATTTACCTTGTGGTTAGAGTTCAAAAACTTCTTTGAAGAAGGAAATCGTGGAGTACCAAGCTCCCCTCATTTATTACACTGCAGACAACTCATTGTACCTTTCAACTTGTTGCAAATCCACACTATTATCAGGTTCACATTATTACATCCAGGTTTAATATTTTTCAGCTACTTCTAGGCCAGGTAAGTCTTGAGTTCTCTCCAAAGTACTATGTTCATTTGAAGAAGCAAAGCATTTTCTTACCTAATTCTCCAGATTTTATTATTTTTTCCACATTTTTATTGATGTGTCATAGTTGTATATAATGTGGGGATTCACTGTTACATATTCACAAATGTACATGATACAATTTAATTTGGCTAACATCATTCCCCAGTGTTTCCTCTTTCTCTCCCCTCATATCTCCCACTGGACCCTTTCCTCTATTCTACTGATCTCCCTTTAATTTTTATGACACAATCTCGCCTCACTTTTTTCCTTTTTCCTTTTTAGCTTACACATATGAGAGAAAATACATGACCTTTCTGAGTTTGGCTTATTTCTCTTAATGTAATATTCTCAAGTTTTATCCATTTTTCTGCAAATGACACAATTTTATTTTTCTTTATGGCTAAATAAAATTCCATTTTGTACATATACCACATTTTCTTATCCATTCATAACATTGATGGACACTTAGGCTGGTTCTATAACTTGACTATTGTGAATTGTGCTTTATAAATATGGGTATGCTCATATTTCTACAGCATAATGACTTTAATTTTTTACGTTAAACACCACAGAGTGGTATTCCTGGGTCATGTGGTTCCATGCCTGGTCTTTTAAAGAACACCCATAATGGTCTCCACAGTGGTTGTACTAATTTACAGTAACATTAACAGTGTAAATGTTTTTCTTTTTCTACATATCCTCTCCAGCATTTATTATTATTTGTATAGCCAGCCATTCTAACTGGAGTCAGATGAGATCTCAATATAGTTTTGATTTGCATTTCCGTGATTACTAACATTTTTCATATATTTGTTGGCTATTTGTATTTCTTTTTTTGAGAAGTATCTCTTTCATTCATTTGCCCATTAATTAACCAGGTTATTTATTTTTTTTTTGTTGCTAACTTTTTTATTTTTTATATGTTCTGTAAGTTAATCCTGTCAGAAGTGTAGCTATCAAAGATTTTTTTTTAATTCTGTAGATTCTCTCTTTACATTCTTAATTGTTTCCTTTACTGTGAAGAAGCTCTTTTAACTTGATGTCATCTCATTTATTAACTCTTGGCATTATTTCCTAAATGTTAGGGGTTCTATTGAGAAAGTTGTTGCCTTTGCCTATATGTTATAATGTATACCCTATATTTCTTATAGAACTTGCAGAGTTTCTGGTATAATTTCTAGGTCTTTTGATTGATTTTGAGTGAATTTCTGAGCAGGGTGAACGATAGAGATCTAGTCTCACTCTTCTACATAAGGCTAACCAATTTCCCAGCACCATTTGTTAAAAAGACTGTCTTTTCTCCAATATATATTTTTGACATTTTTGTCAAAGATCAGATGACTGTGTCCATGTACATTGTCTCTGTGTCTCCTGTTTTGTCTGTTATACTGCTCTGTTTGTGTATGTGTGTGTGTGTGTGTGTGTGTGTGTGTGTGTGTGTGTGTGTGTGTGTGTAATGCCAGGACCACAAAGAATTTGTTACTATACCTCTGTAATATAGTTTCAAGTTAGATATTATGATGCCTCTAGTATCTGTATTTTTGGCATAGAATTGCTTTGGCTATTTTGGTTTTTTATTCTTCCAAATGAATTTTAGGACTGTTTGTTACTGTTCTGTGAAGAATGTCTTTGCTATTTTAATGGTGATTGTATTGAATCTGTCTATTGCTTTTGGTAATATGGCCATTTTAGCAAAATTAATGCTGCTATCTATGAACATGAGCTATCTTTTCATCTTCTGTGTCTTTTACAATTTCTTGCTTCAATGTTCTATAGTTTTTATTGTAGAGGTCTTTCCCCTCCTTGGATGGCTTTATTCCTACGTATTTTAATTTATTTTATTGTGGCTACTGGAAATGTAATTGTTTCCCCAGTTTCTTTCTCAGAAGATTCATTATTGGTTTTTAGAAAAGACATTGATTTTTGTATATTGCTTTTGTAACCTGATAGTTTGCTGAATTTGTTTATTGGCTCTAACATTGTTCTGGTAAAGCCTTTTGGATCTTCTAAGTACAGGATTATATCATCTGAAAACAGTGATAATTTTATATCTTTCTTTCCTATTTTTATGCTTTTTGTTTTCTTCTCTTAGCTAGTTGCCCTGGTTAGAATTTTTACACTGTATTAAATAGGAGAGGTGAGAGTAGACATCTTGTTTTGTGCCAGACTTTAAGAAAAATGCTTTCAGTTTTTCCCCTTCCACTATGAAGTTGGCTTTAAGTTTGATGTACATGGCCTTTATTATCTTCATGTAGTCTGTTCTATCCCTAGTTTCTTTGGTGCTTATTGTGAAAAAGTACTGAATTTTGTCAAAGGGTTTCTCTGCATCTTGAGATAACTAGGCAATTTTTGTCCTTAATGTTATTTATATGGATAATTACATTTGTTGATTTGCATATGTTAAGCAATCTTTGCATCCCTTAGATAAAATCAACTTGTTCATAATTTATAAGCCTCTTAATATTCTGTTATCTATGATTTGCTAATATATTATTAAGGAATTTTGTATATAAGTTCATCAGGGATATGGGTCTTTAGTTTTCTTTCCTTGATGTGTTCTTCTCTGGTTTGGGTATGAGTGTGATATTGACTTCATAGAATGAATTTGAAAGCTTTAAATCACTTTCTATTTCATGGAATAATCTGAAGAGCTTTGACATTAGTTTTCTTTCATAGAATGAATTTGAAATTTGACTTCATAGAATGAATTTGAAAGCTTTAAATCACTTTCTATTTCATGGAATAATTTGAAGAGCTTTGACATTAGTTTTCTTTCAACATCTGGTAGAATTCAGCTGATCCTGGACTTTTCTTCATAGGAAGCTTTTTATTACTGCTTCTATCTCATTGCTAGCTAGTGGTCTGTTTAGATTTTTTATGTCCTCTTGATTCAAAGTTGGCAGGTCATATGGGTCTAGAAGTCTATCAGTTTTTTTTTTAGGTTTTCCAATTTATTGGAGTAGAGGTTTTCAAAATACTTTGTAAGGATCCTCTGAATTTCTGTGATGATTTCTTCTTTTTCATCTTTAATTTTATTAATTTGGGTCCTTCCTCTTTTCTTTTGGCTAGTTTGGCTAATGGTTTATCATTCTTGATTATCTTCTCAAAGAACCAACTCTTTGTTTCATTGATCCTCCGAATTCTTTTTTTATTCCCTATTTCATTGATTTTGGTTCTGATATTAATTATTTCCTTTCTTCTACTAGTTTTGGAATTGGTTTGTTCTTGTTTTTCAAAGACATTGAGATACATCACGAGGTTGTTTATTCAGAATCTTTCTGATGTTGTTCTTATGTGGATATTCATAGCTATAAACTTTCCCCTTAGAACTGTCTTCATAGGGTCCCAGCAGTTCCGGTAAGTTGTATCACTCTCATTTTGATTCCAAGAATTTTTAAGTTTCTTCCCTGATTTCTTTTATTATGTATTCATCATTCATAAATGTCTTGTTCAATCTCAATATGTTTATGTAGTTTCTGTAGGGTATTTTGGTGTTGGCTTCTAATTTTATTCTATTATGGTCAGATAAGATGCAAGGGATTATATCAATTTTGGTTTTTGTATTTGCTATGAGCTGCCTTGTGACCTAAAATACAATCTGTTTTGGAGAAGGTTCTATAAGCAACTGAGAAGAAAGTAAATTCATCTATCGTTGAATGATATGTTTTATAGATGTCTGTTAAATCCATTTGGTTTATAATTATTTTTTAGATCTGAGGAGTCTACTGAGTTTATACCTGGCTTGACTATCTATTGGTGAGAGAAATGTGTTGAAATCATTCAGTATTATTGTACTGGGGTCTATCTGAGTCTTAAACTTGAGTAGTGTCTATTTTATGTAATGAGGTGCACCAAAATTTGGGGCATAAATATTTGCTATCATTATGTATTCTTGAATTTTTCCCTTTAACAGTATGATGTGTCTATTTTTTTATCTATTCTGATTAATTTTGGCTTGAAATCTGTTTTGTTGGGTATGAGGGTAGTGACTCCTGTTTGTTTGGGGGCTTCATTTTTATGGTATATCAATTTCCATTCTTTCACTTTCAGTCTGTGATTATCTTTGCCTATAAGGTAACCCTTTTGCAAACAACATATAGTTGGGTCTTGCTTTCTAATCCATTAGGCCAACCTATGTCTTCTAATTGGGAAGTTGAGACAATTTACATTTAGTGTTATTATATAGAAATGTCTATTAATTTCTCCCATTTTGATTGATTCCTAATGTTTCATTTGGTCCTGTTTCTCATTTGCTTAGCTACTCTTCAGATAAGATTTGTCCATTTGTGAACTCTGGTATTTGTTTTTTATTTCTTCTGTGTGATGTATTTTTTTAAGTATTTTCTGTAGTGCCAGCTTAGTAGTCATGAATTCTTTTAGTTTCTGTTTATCTTGGAAGGTTTTTATTTCTTCTTCAATTCTAAAGGATATTTTGTTTGATAAAGCAATCTTGGATGACAGTTATTTTCTTTCAAGGCTTGGAACACATCATTCCAAACCCTCCTGAATTTTAGAGTTTGTGCTAAGAAATCTGAAATAATTCTGATTGACCTGCCTCTAGATGTGACCCAATGTTTTTCTCTTGAGGCTTTAAAAATTCTGTCAGTGTTCTGAATGTTAGGCATTGTAACTGTAATGTGTCATGGAGAAGTTCTTTTTTGATCTAGTCTGCTTGGGGTTCTGCATGCCTTCTTTAACTGAATGTCTCAAGATTAGAAAATTTGTTTTTATTTTCCTGAGAGGCTATCCATGCCACTAACCTTTATCTCACAACCCTTTTGGATTACAAAAATTCTTAAATTTGGTCTTTTAATTTTGTTCCAGAGTTTTTGTATATTCTGGTTATGGGTAATTTTTTAAACTTAATACTGAGTGTTCAAGGCCAGCCACTTTACCTTCTACTTCTGATAGTCTGCATTCAGCATGGCCTACTCTTTTAGAGAAAATAAAGAAAATGTCATTCTATTTATTGTGTCTTTCATTCCCAACATTTCAGTTTGGTTCTTTTTCAATATTTCTATCTCCTTATTGAGTTTCTCATTCTTATCTTGTACTGACTTCCGTATTCATTCAGTCATTTTTCTGTGTTCTCTTGTAATTAATTGATCCTTTTCTTTTGAATTTTTTAATCTGATATTTCATTTACTTCAATGCTGAGAGCCATTGCCAAGTAGGAATGACGCATCGTAATCCTTGCCAGCGTACCCCATGTTAAATGGACTTGCCTTGGAAATTTGCTTCGACCTTGCTTGTGTGTTTGAGAAAGGTGACCCTGCTCAATGACCAGGGTGGATCCAGGATTAGGGTGTATCCTGCAGGAAGTATCCCCGTCCTTGGGTTTAGGGCATGACAATAGGAGTTTTAGGGAAGTTGGAGGTTGAAGATTATTCCTGCTGGGAGTAGGGAGTGCCTGCTGCCTGAGTATTTAGGACGTGAATTGTGCGGGAGATTGGAGGCGGTGTGAGTTTGGGAATAAAGAATTGCTGTTTGAACCCACAAAGCTGTGTGGTGGCTCGTGACTCTGTGCCAAGCCGAGACATTGGCATTTGGCATTTCAATATCTTCAGAGCCTGTTTTTTCATATTTTTAGTATTCCTGTGTTTGGTTTTATACGTATGTTGGAATGGATTTCTCTTCCAGTCTTATGTGTGGACTTTTTCAGAGCACAGTTTTCTCTGGTCAAAGTGTCCTAGAGTGATCTATATTAAAACCCCCGGTAGGTGTGGTATCCACAGATTCTGTGTTATTTCTCTGTTTTGGCTATAAGAATGGATGTATGTGTGTGGGACCTGAACCCACCATTCCTTCCCCAAGTTGTTCCTACTAAGGGTCTGGTCATTAGTTTGGGAATTTTATCCCATCTACTCTTTTTATTAAAATATCACTGTAGTTTGAGTATGGTTAATTTTTGTGTGGACCAAGGTGCACTGTCCTTTGGCTAGATTTAGTTTAGCATCAGGGTCTCTGTCTTGTGAACCTGTGGTATCTCTGTATATTTCCAGAATCTCACAGAAAGAGGAAACAAACAATAGCAATGACCAAAGTAAATAATATACACCATTAAAATAAATGCATAGTGCCTAACATAACATCTACAACACTAATTGCCACAAAACAGGAATGCTGGAGTCATCAATTGCCAAGAGCAGAAACAATACTAGCCATGAACTGGGTCTGGCATTAAGTAAGCAGCAGTGTCAATCAACTATGCCAATCACAGTACTAATAACTGAAAAACCATGAATGGTGAGGGCAAGAGTTATACAGACCAAATAGTTCTTAAAGATGATAAAATATAGCTCATTGAGAGAAAAGAAAATGTGGTAAGAAAGTAAAAAAAAAAGTTTAGAATGTTCAAATGTGAACAGAGAGAATGCAGAAGAGATGTAGTTAGTGATGGCTATAAGGAAGGAGGAGAAAAATAGGGGGGAAGCAAAGCAAAGGGAGAGAGAAAGAACAAGAGCATTTGGATGTTAGCAGCAGAAGAAAGGAGAGAAAGAGAAACAAAATAATAAAAACAACACAAAAATAAACAAAAAATTCTAACACTCAAAAGATTAGTGAAGGAAAAATAATCACCAAAAAAATGTTTGTTGAGAAGCACAATACCTGTTGCCTGAATCCCAAGCCACAGAGCAACTAAAAATGCAGCTTCCTCTAATCTGCTATCTTAAATCCCCTTCAGATTATTTTCTTGAATTTACACTGGAGACATTAAGTAGAACAGTGGTTACCAGAAGGTTAAGGAAAGGGGGAAATGATTGAGTTATAAAATCCTTAATCTAATCAGTGCATTAATCCTCTGATAAGGACTAGCTGGGTGGTGACTGTAAACTGGTAAGGTATGGCTGGAGGATGTGTATTATTTGGGGCCATGCCTTTGGGGTATATATTTTGTCCAAGGTGAGGGGAGTCTCTCTCTCTCTCTCTCTCTCTCTCTCTCTCTCTCTCTCTCTCTCTCTCTCTCTCTCTCTCTCTCTCTCCCCCACACACACACCTTCCTGGTGCCTTGTTCCCAGTTGTTTTCTCCTACTACACCCTTCTGATATAATGTTCTGCCTCACCTCAAACCTGGAACAATGGAGCCAGGCCTTCTATGGACTGAGATCTTCGAAACCAAGAGCCTCAAATAAACTTCTCCTAATTGTTCTTGTCAGACCTTTTGGGTCACAGAAGCAAAAAAATATGACTGAAATAGGGATGATGAAAAGTTCTAGAGCTGGACAACAACAATTGCACAAAAATGCAAATGTACTTAATGTCACTGGACTTAATGCTTACAAATGGTTAAGTTGTTAAATTTTATAAAACACACACACACACACACACACATATATATATATAAATATAATTTTATGAATTTATGACTATATCCATATATATGCAATAACAACAAAATAATAAGACTTTTGAGCAAATCAATCCAGAAGCTTGCCCTACTTTGGTACATTTTAATTTTTTGAGCCAACAATTCTCTATTGTTTACTAGAGTTAGGTGTGGATTTTCTGTTATTTAAACTATGAAACACTCTAATAATATCATGTTTTGCAAAAACTTTAGTCTATTGTTTATGTAAAAACATAACCACTCACATTTTTGTAAATGAAAAAAATTGAGGTTCAATGAGGTGGCAACTTGAACAATTCACACTAGTGAACAGCAAACCTGGGATTCCAGTCTAAAACATGTTTAGCTGACAATTTCGTGCTCTCTTTTCATATGTAGAACAAATATCATCCAATGAATGAATGCAATCTCCAAATATAAGAACTGTTCTCAAATCAGGAATTGTATTTTTCAATTTAAGCTTTTTTGCTTGTCTTTGAAGCAGTAACTAACTAAAAACATTTATTTGTGCTGATTCTTGAGTTTTCTCAATAGTTAATGACATGACTTCCACCAAAGGCCACCATCAAAATTATTTGTAAAGAAACCATATGCTTTTATTTTCCATACTGAACTTTTAAATAAAAGTAACATTTAAAATTTTAGAATATTAGCTGTTACATTCAGAATGGATTCTGCATTAAACAATTCAAAGACCATATTGTACTCTGAACTATTTTCAATATACTTTGGTTGAAAAGTTATAATTTAATGTAGTTTTTAAATGGAGTTTTATGAAATGCAATTATAAACAAATATGACTTTTTAAAGAAAACAACAACAGAGTTCAAATTAATATTAACTTCAAAGCATTTGTTTGGGGAGACTATACACAGTGGTGTTCAGATTTTTCATTTATTTAAATATGTAGTTTTATGTAGTGAAACATTTATTCTAGTCAGAAACTCAATGCATTTTTGAAATTCCTTTTACATATTTCTCCAAAGCCAGTTAATGAATTATGCAGAAAAGTTATTACTCTATAGTCCTTATAGTATCTACCCCAATCAGAACTAAACAATTTGATCATGTACCTCATTTAATAGAGATTCCACACTACGTCTAAAATGCAACCCCAACTTCAAAAGTTGAGGAACTGACAAAATTAAAGATATGCCAAAGATTCCTTTATACGTAAGATATAACTAATGTGACAAAGCTAGCCCTTGACAACGTCTTGTACTCCATTTTAAATAACAGATTTCTTCTTTCACTTACTATTACTTTTCACTGAATTGTAATTGATTTTCTGCCAAGTGCTTATCTCTACTGTCATCCATTGTTCTCTCTCATCAATAGAATGTGAGTTCCACCACATCAAGGACTTGATCCATTTCATTGCCCTATTCCCAACTGGAAAAATGTCCAATACATAAAAGATTCCCCATAAGCAGTGTTTGGATGAATGAATAAAATGAAGATTTAAAGTAAGTTACATAAAATATTTGGCCTTAATTTCACAATTCCATAACTTCATGCAAGTATAAGGTTTAATTTTGATGACTGGAATTGCTGTGTCTTCAGTTTCCAATATTATTATTTAATATATAGACCTAAAGATATCCCCTGGCTCAATAGCTGTGTAGATTTTCTTCTTCTGTTCTTTCCTTCTTTAAAGTGATCATCCACGGTTAGGTTGCTATCTGGAGTTTTGTCACCTCTCTTTTAAACAATGCCAGGGACTGTTCTAGTTACTAGGGGTATGGCATTGAGAAGACACTTGTTCAATGAATGCTTTGCCATGTTGCTGGCTCACACTTTCTGATGTAAAATGATATTCTGAGTCCCTGTGACCAAAACCTGGAGTGTAAGGCCAGTACAGTGAAACAAAAAAAGAAAATCAAGGCAACCCTGCCTACAAAGACAGGAGAAAAAAGAAGAGCCAAGATGGGCCCTGGAAAATGAGAATGAAAGGACAATCAGGCAATCCAACACATCCTGCCAGACAGAATTCTATGCTTCTCATGGATCTAGTGGACTCTAAGAGCCAATGGAACATACTAATCAAAACCATCCAGGTACTACACAGTTGTTGCTATGAGAATTCTGTGAAAAGCCTTATTCAGGAAACAAAGAGGCAAAGTCTCCAACTGGAATGGATTCTGCACAACTGGTTAGTTTCATATTTAGCACTGAATTACATGAAAAGAAAGTTGGTAGTACTGCTGTGGTGGGTATAATATTCTCTTATATCCTATGGGCTGTGAACTTCTAGGGGAAGAGACTGTTCGGTTCTCTATCGCTCCTTGTGTAAAGTCTGTACTTTGGGCAAACATTTTAGAAAAGGGCTAAAAACAAGAGAAAAGAAATTGGATCTTCTTCATCTTCTCAGCTATACCTAAGGACATGGAAAGAGGCACAATGAGAATATTCTCCTTCAAACATGATTGATATAAATCTTCTCTATGGATTAAATGGCCAACAGATAAGACTTGGAAGCTTCCCCTCCCTAATCCCAGCATCAAACTCCCAAACATTAAATTTATAGCTCTTTCCCTTTCCCCTCACGAGGGGAAATGAATTACAGTAGAGGGGACAGAGAGAGAAGAGGGGAGGGGAGGGGAGGAGAGGGGGATAGTAGAGGATAGGAAAGGCAGCAGAATACAACAGACACTAGTATGGCAATATGTAAATCAATGGAAGTGTAACTGATGTGATTCTGCAATCTGTATACGGGGTAAAAATGGGAGTTCATACCCCACTTGAATCAAAGTGTGAAATATGATATATCAAGAACTATGTAATGTTTTGAACAACCAACAATAAAAAAATTTAAAAAATAAAATAGAAACTAACCTTAAAAAAATAAATAAATAAATAAAGTCATGATACTAGAGCAATACATAGATACCTATGTTTATACCAGCACAATTCACTATAACCAAACTACGGAATCAGCCTAGGTGTCCATAGAAAACAAAAATAAAAATAAAAAATAAAAATAAATAAATAAATAAATAAATAAATTTATAGCTCATAAATTCACACCTCTCACATAGAATAGCAACCAACTAAGATCTGAATTCTAAATCATTTCCATGTAGGAAGAGTGTCTTTAAGGTCCCCCCGATAAAGCTTAAAAATACATATAAAATTTTTTTAAAAAGTTAGAAGTTACATCAGGTAAAACTTTCCTTTTTTGAAGAAGTACGCAATTTTTTTCAACTTGGGATTAAACACATGAGCTTGTTGACATTTCAGGGCCAATATCAAGTATTTGGGTGCTACAGTAGGGTGGAGGGTTGCCTTTTTTCAGAAGTTCCTGGGCTGCTGCAGCATACTGACTGTGTATGAGGAGGGTTTCTTTGCAATCTGAAGGACATAAATGTGGCTGAAGACTAAACATTTGATTAAGGTCTGCAAGTGAAAAGGAAAAGCATACAGTACTGTCCTCTCTGTGAATACTGTTTGTGTCTCCTCCTCAAAGTTTTGATAAAATGGCTGGGTTAATTTCCTTGCTTGGGGGGTACTATAGAGCAAGAGAGGTGGTTTCCCTTCAATAACACTGAAGAGCCCACTTGTTTTTTCCTCTATTTATGTTTCATTTCCTTTTAAACAAATTACTTTTTAATAATTCTTTTTTTTTTAAATTTCAGTTCAGTAACATCCACTGTTACTTCGTGCTAGAGAACCAACAGCAGGTGATGGAAACCCTACTTTCTCTGGTATGCCTGGGCCAGCCTGATTTCATGTCTGGGCCCGAAGTTGCTGAAGCCTTTGGTTAGTATGCCTCTAACAGCACAACCCCTTCTGGATTTCTCCTTACCTTCACTCCAACTCTCCCCTCAAAACCTTCCCCAAACCTCATTTCTCTAAAGCAATTCGGGTTTGCACATCCTTTCCTTCCCTTGCTCAAAATTGCTTATGCAACCAATGTTCGGTGGTTTCCTGTCAGTGAATCCCCAAGTTAACATTTCTAAAATCTTTAAGGTTTTATTTATTTTATTCTATTTTATTATTTCTGCACTTTTTTTGGACTCAACATCAACTCAACATCAATTTCTCGATCTCCAGATCTGCTCCCGGATCAGCATTGTTTGTTTCTCAAGTTGCAGAAAAAAGAAAAGATATAAATGGAGAACTTTTTAACATAGAGTTTTAAAATCATGCACTAGAAATTGAGAATCCTCACAGGCCGTAAGGGGCTTTCTGGCTTCTTCAGTAAAGGGCATAGGTGAACCTGTTCCCCAATCACTCTTATTAGGCATGTGTTTCCCAGACTTCCCACAGGGAGGTTTTCTGAGGTCCCAGGTAAAGAAAGGTTTAGGCATTAGTCATTGACTCATTGAGATGGGAAAATCCGTAAAAGCTGGAGAAGCCTCACTTTGCTGAGTGAGAGAGAGAGAGAGAGAGAGAGAGAGAGAGAGAGAGAGAGAGAGAGAGAGAGAGAGAGAGAGAGAGAGAGAGAGTGTGTGTGTGTGTGTGTGTGTGTGTGTGTGTGTGTGTGTTGGGGGGTGGAGTGGGGGTGCGCTGAGATGTTGGAGTCCGTGGGCGGAGCGCTCTTTTGTCCTGTCCTGCGCATGTTTAGCGCGCCATCTAGTGACTGAAGCTTAGCAGGGACGGAAGCTCGAGGTCCCAGGAAAACAGATGCCACTCAGAGTTGTAGTGGTTTCCCCTTGGTCTGACTTCAGGTGGCCCAAAGTAAAGTAGTTGTGTCTCAGTTTAACCAGTGGGCAGGTTCAGAATGTCGTGCACATTGTCGGGAGATTGGTGGAAATGGATGAAAGACTTTAAGGACCTATTGAGAAAGGCAAAAAGTATAGCTACAAAAAGTACAACTACCTCAGAAAGTAGGACTCTAAAAGTGTAAATGCTCTGGATGAGCAAATAAATGAGAGTCTTCTGTGTAATGGGGTGCACAAAAATTTTTGAAGGAAAATAGAAAGAAGGTGTGGGTAGAGAATGAAAAAAAGGAGGCTGAACATAATACCTTATAGACAGTTCTAAACCCAGCTTCAAACTTCAGAGCTACTACTTACCATTGTGAGGCAACAGGAAATTTATTTATTCTCACCAAGTCTCAGTCTGTTGGCCTATAAGGTGAAGATCACCCCATTATCTCCTAGAGTTGCCATAGGGGTTTAAAAAAAAGAACATATCAAAGTGCTGAACCTAGAGCTTCACATGCTCTACAAATAGTTGTTGTTGATAATAGGGAGGGAGAAGATAAAGGAAAGGGGGGAAAAAACATAAGAGAGGAGGGCCAGTAAGGGATAGTGTGGAACATATTAGAATATAATAAAAGAGGAAATAACATTTAGAATGTCCAACTAAGCACAAGGCATTTGATCACCTTCACAGGTAAATCCATGAAAGTGGCAACCATCCCTGACTCCATTACTATATTCACAAGGGTCTATGTGAGGGCTACTGTAGGACCTTCTTTTTTGCTATCCCTGACCTCAAACTATGGGTCCAGTGCTCTACACTCAGCCCTCTTATAGGACTTCCTCAAATCCAAGCTTGGAGCTTATTATGTGAAAGGGCAAGTGTGATAGGCGGTTATGGGGCTGATCAAGGGAAGCAACTAATGATGAGATTTTATCCACTCAGAGAAGCCTTTAGCATGGCTTACCTTAAGAGGAGGCTTCTGAGGACCAGGGTCACCATTGTTGGTGGCAATTAATGCTGACTTGGAGAGACTGGAAGAAACATCCACATAACCTGAGTCAACTTCCTCCCCACTTAAAGTAGAATCCTTTAGAAGACCCAGGAGGTAGAAGCCCCAAACTGCCTGAGGGTATCCTTTGGAACCTCACTGGATTGATTTCCATACCTAAAACCTCTGGAGAGCAAAACATGTAATAGGCTCCTGCCTGTTGTCCACTGATTCCTGTCTTCTAGGGAAGCCCTTCCTCATCTACCATCTCTAGCTGGAACTCTGAAACTGGAGATCAGAATGCCCATTCCCCAGCGTAACAAGCAACCGCAGTCTCAGGGGACAGTAGTCGTTGCCTGCATTTCTACCCTTTTACCAGCTTCCATCCATGCCAAGGAAAAGTTAGGACCAAGAACACAGTAATATAATTCCTAATCAGCATAATATAAAAACAACCTAGTCATGTTTTCCGTGGGCTTTTCCAACCTTAAACTAAAAGCATGAAGTAGAGACAAAGAGATAAAAATATTCACTGGTACTATAAATAGATATATACTGCCTATGTGTACAAAGCCGAGCACCCTGACCCAAATGAGTGTCTGCCTCTGGGAAAACCAAACAGAGTTTTCCTTTTCCAGAGTTCAATGTGGGAACAGACAGGAACAGACAGGCAGGGAAGGCATCCTGATTACTTGGTATGGAAGGGGTTAAGTCCTCAGTCATCCTATTCTAAAGTGATTTATGATGATGTGTAGAGTTTCAAAATTTTCCCCAGCCCGAAGTACAGCCCTCTCCTGTCTCACTGAGTCCACTCTGGATGTGCCGCAGTGAAAAGGCGGCGTGTTTTGCTGATCTGTTAAATTCTTAGTGAAGTTTCCTTGATTTCCAGTGGCGGCTGTTGTTTGAGTTCAGTTTGGAGCGAAACTGAGGTAGTCCTGACATTTCCGGGACTGAAGCCAGACAAGAGGAAGAAGAAAGAGAAGGAGAAGGAAAAGAGGAGAAGAAAAAAAGGTGGGGAGAAATAAAGGGAGGAGAGAAGTCTAGGAAAAGGGGGTGGGGGAGTCCTTTTCAACATTGCATTCCTGTGTTTTCCCTCAGCCTGGAAAACATATTAATCCCAGTGCTTTTACGCCAGGAAACAAAGGGACTGAGCCAGACTGTGGGGGAAAGGGTGATAAGAAGGATCCCGGAACTCTAAAGAGGGATGGAGTGAGATTCAGAGATCACTAAGACTCCACTTTAAGGGACGTCCTGTGTCGCCACAAGGGACGGGCACTCGCAGACACACAGGACCAAGGAGAAACTGCGGGCAAATGGAGATACAAAGACTTACAAGGACAGCTCCTTTCTCCTCATCCCACTTGTCCAGAAGGTAAAAAGACACAGCCAGAAAGGAAAGGAGTCAGACCAGGAGGAAGACAGGCTGCGATCCGTGGTGATAACTTTGCAGGCTGGAACGGCAGCACACCCCTTTTGTATTGCTCACCCTCGACAAGCCGAGAGAGGGTGGGGAGGAAAAGTATTTCATCTAGGAAACTGTCCTGGGGACCAAACTTCAGCTTTCCTTTGAAATCCTCTGCATTCCATCTCTATGAGCCACGATGTAAGTGTGTGATCTTTTCTGATTTTGGTGTGTTTGTTTGTTTCTTTGTTGCTTATTTGAAGAAAGGAAATGTGAATGTTGTCATAATTAATATGCTCAGTTTGCATTTTTTTTTTTTTTCTGGAGCATCCAGTTAGTGGAAACACAGCAAGCACACTAACCGGGGAACTAAGTTGGATTTCCTGCTTAATGGAACTGTCTCTGTTAAGCACTGACAAATTTCAGGGACTTAAAAGCAACAGAATCTCATCCTATCTTCCATTCTCTGACCTCCCTCCTTTTTCTTCTCCAACTACCCCTCCCCCATCCCCTTGACCAAGATAGAGAAAGAGATAATGACCAGCTCTGTTTGCAATTAAATGATTTTCTTTCTTTTTCCTCCCCTCCCCTTTCTGTCTCATGACCCCTCTGCAACCCAAAGCTGATGACACAATGACGTGGAGACTGGGACCCTGTTTCACCATGCTGTTGGCAATGTGGCTGGTGTGTGGATCAGAACCCCACCTCCCTGCCACGAATAGAGGGACCCATGGAGGGCGGAAGGTACCTTTGCTTTCCTCAGTCAATAGCAGGCCAGCTCGGTTTCTGAGGCACACAGGGAGGTCTCGTGGAACAGAGAGATCTACCCTTGAAGAACCAAACCTTCAGCCTCTCCAAAGAAGAAGGAGTGTGCCAGTGTTGAGACTAGCTCACCCAACGGTGCTGCCAGCCCCCGTGGGCATCAAAGGGGCCCCTGTGAAACCTGAGCTGAGACCTAAGGCCAGGGGCTCCCCTGGTGAGATGGTCCGAGATGAGGGGTCCTCTGCTCGGTCAAGAATGCTGCGCTTCCCCTCTGGGTCCAGCTCTCCCAACATCCTGGCCAGCTTTGCTGGGAAGAACAGGGTGTGGGTCATCTCGGCCCCCCATGCCTCAGAAGGCTACTATCGCCTTATGATGAGTCTCCTGAAGGATGACGTGTACTGTGAGCTGGCCGAGAGGCACATCCAACAGATTGTGCTATTTCACCAGGCAGGCGAGGAAGGGGGCAAGGTGCGAAGGATCACCAGTGAGGGCCAGATCCTGGAGCAGCCGCTGGACCCCAGCCTCATCCCCAAGCTGATGAGCTTCCTCAAGTTAGAGAAGGGCAAGTTTGGCATGGTGCTCCTGAAGAAGACACTGCAGGTGGAGGAGCGCTACCCTTACCCAGTCAGGCTGGAGGCCATGTACGAGGTCATCGACCAAGGTCCCATCAGAAAGATAGAGAAGATCAGACAGAAGGGTTTTGTCCAAAAGTGTAAAGCCTCTGGTGTAGAGGGCCAGGTGGTAGAGGAGGGGAACAATGGTGGTGGAGGAGCAGGAAGGCCAAGCCTGGGCCCTGAGAAGAAGAGAGAGGACTCAAGGAGAGTACAAGTCCCCCCAACCAGAGACACTCGGGTGAAGGTGATGAGAAAGCCGGCCACTACCACGATGGCTCCTCCCCCACCACCTCCAACCCCAAGGGCTACCACTCTTCCTCCTGCTCCACCCACAACAGTCACACGGGCCACACCCCGAGTGGTAACAGTAGCCACGAGACCTACGACCACCACTGCTTTTCCAACCACCCAGAGGCCTTGGACACCCAGGGTGCACCCCTCCTCAACCTCCCCCAGACTCTCAGGCTCAGTTGAGTTGACCACAGCCCGGGGCTCCTCAGTCTCAGAGAATCTCTACCCTCCACCCAGGAAGGAGCAGCAGAGGGAGAGACTACAGACCACCAGGAGGCCCAGCAAGGCCACCAGCTTCGAGAGCTTCACTGCCAGCCCTCCCACCACCATCTCAGAGCCCAGCACCAGGGCTGCAGGCCCGGGCCGTTTCCGAGACAACCACACAGACAGGCGGGAACATGGCCATAGGGACCCAAATGTGGTGCCAGGTCCTCACAAGACAGTCAAGACAAAGTCACCTAAAAAGAAGACCCAGGACAAAATTCTTAGCAATGAGTATGAGGATAAATATGACCTCGGCCGACCCACTGCCTCACAGCTGGAGGAGGAGCTGCAGGTGGGAAATATTCCCTCCCAAAGCTCAAAGGAGTCTAGAAAACATGAAAAGCTTGAGAAACCTGAGAAGGAGAAGAAAAAGAAGGTGAAGAATGAGAAACCAGACAAGTTACTCAAGAATGAAAAGCAAATGAAGAAGGCTGAGAAAAAGAGCAAACAGGAGAAAGAGAAGAGCAAGAAGAAGAAAGCAGGTAAAACGGAGCAGGATGGCTATCAGAAACCCACCACGAAACATCCCCCTCAGAGCCCCAAGAAGTCAGTGGCTGACCTGCTGGGGTCCTTCGAAGGCAAACGAAGGCTCCTTGTAAGTAACATCTTTGGCATTATTTTGGGGGCTGAGGCAGGGCACATTCATGTTGGTCTTATTAGTTTTGTAAAGTCACATTGCTAAGTGCCAGACTGTAACTGAACCCCTAGGATGTCAGGAAGCTCAGGCAAGAAAGAACAGCCAGGCAGTAGTAGCTCCCTTTGGTTCAGATGCTCTGTGAACCTCTATCCACACAGCGCACACTCCTACAATACAGACTCCATGGATGGGGGACCCTAGACTTGAATCCAGGAAAGCGCTGTAGCACTGTAGTCAGCTTCTTCCAAACAGGAAGGAGCAGCAGAGGGAGAGGCCACCATCCTTCCTGCTCTCTTTCAAACCTTGTTTCTGGACCATCTCTCTTTTATGGAGTTCAAAGAAGAATGAAGGAGTTCCCCAAGTGGAATGCTTTCACTCTAGTCACAACTCAGGAAAGGCATTTCTCTGCTAGAACCTAGGAACTAGAAGCATAGGTAACATTCCTCCCTAATTAGGTCTGTAGCAATATTGGAAGTCTCCAAGGGATGGCGGGAGGGTAAGGCAGCCTGTGTGGAGAGTGGATTTGATTGGAAATAAGGGTCCTGCTTGTTAGGATCCTCACCCATGCTTTTATAACTAGCTAGCAGAAATCTTCTACCCATAAAGGCTGCATGCTCCATCACTGCCTGACTGACTCTCTGAGCAACAGGGATGGAATGTGGGGAACTGGGTTAATTGCTGCACTCTGTAGTACACTAGAGATGCATCTGAATTTGAAATACAGATGAAGTACAGATGAATTTGAAGTTAAGCTGTATAAAGTATAAAGTGTGTCCACGTGTGGTGTGTGTGTGTGTGTGTGTGTGTGTGTGTGTGTGTGTGTGCACCCAGGTGTGTGAACTTGTGTGCAAAAGAGAGACCATCAGTTTCCTACTTCTCCTTTGCCTGTGATTCTGTCACTAGTGTGGAGTGAGCCACAGATTCATCTCAGTGACCCTGTCTTTTGGCCATTACTTGTCAATACTATCCAGAGGATGAAAACAGAATTCAGTTAGATCAAAGGAATACTTTTACAGGAGTAAATCCATCCTGAAAATAAGGGCAGGTCTCACCTGCAATGTGAAAATGGCTCCTTCTCTTCTTTATGTCTCCTCCCAGGATTTCTACCCTGGGCTTCTTAATGCCATTGTTTTATTCCAGGTTGTCAAGGAGGAAAAGGATTCGTTACAATTAATTCAGAGTAAAAGATAAATAAACTGATGTTGGGTAGTGATACCTGGTGAGGGAGGCATCTCATGCCATCATGATAGTGCCCATTCTACTAAACTCCACGCACTACATTCACACTGCAAGGTGATAAGCACTCTTTTTCCAAGGTATTTCTTGAAGAAGGGTCTTTTAATCTTTCCATATGGCCTAAATTTAGATAAATGATCTGGGAAGAGGGACTCTGATGCTCATTTATCTTAAGTGGTTTCAAAAAGTTTAAATTCACATTTGAAATGTTATTCAGAGCAGAAGTTCTTGTGGTGCTTATCCTGAGTAGAACATGTCCCCCATTCCCTTGCCTGTTCCATTGACAGTGGAACTATGGATTAGAACAAAGCCTAAGTTCTTATTCATTCTAAAGGGTGTGGGTAGGGGGCTGGCTGAGGATGTGTTTATGTCTTATTATGTACTTTTTGTATGTTACTACATTTTTTAAACAGAGCTTTACAGTGACAAACAAATGTAGGTTATTAGACAATAGACTATCTGTTAGAGAGTTTAACACGTGCTTGAATAATCCCAGAGTCTATATAAACTCAAATGGGAATGTTTCAGTTAGAATCACTGACTTCAGAGTAGAACTCTATCTGGTACTTGGATGTTTATTAGGGGACCATGGGGGCAAGCTGCTCCCTGGACCGTGGGAAAGTATTAGTGGTGTGCTCCATGGTCTCTTCCCGAGTACCTGGGACTTTGTCCAGCCCATAAAGCACATCACCCAACTCTGTCCATTGAACCAACAAGGAGGCAAAGTGTTCTCATAGTCAGGTTTTAACCAACAAAAACTAATCATGGGTAAAATGTCAGGATTGTTATTGTGCACCCATCTGGCAAATACTTCCATTGCCTCTAGGTTGTGAGTCAAAAGAAAGGGGTTTTCATACTGTATTCCTGATCCTAGTCATGCTCTTGATTTCTCCCTCCTTTCCTTCACCCCCTCAGTCAGAGATCTGAAAGCCCAGCTGGGTATTTTCTGCTTTTAACAGTATCCTTGGTCATAAATTTCTAGCAAATGAAACTCAAAGGACAGCTTCTGCTGATGTCATGTGAGGCAGAACAGAAACCAGCTGGAATTGCTCCTGGCAGCACTGGCTCTTTGGAACTAGCAAGAGATTCAGATTTGTTATTAGAAAGAAAATACCAACAGGAGGCATTTTAGTCTTTCAACCCTGTGTATGCTCAGCTGATGATCATATCACAAATGTACTTTTTGAATGGCTAATGATGTGTGAAGTTAGAGTGAATTAGAAAAGGCCAGATGAAATTAACATGATAAAAAAAAAAAAGAAAAGAAAAGAAGAGTTTCACCAGACAGGGAGGAGACCAGTGTTTCTGGATGAAACATCATTAATAGTACCATTAATCTTTTTTCCACTCATTTTTTTTTCCACCAAACTCTGTTGATGTTATTCAGGAAGCTTGGTGATTCAATTAATATTCATTAAGGCTTAGCACTCTCAAGCAGTTCAAGTACAGCTGAGAACATTTATGTCTAACTGGCCTCAACTTAACCTAGTGTGCTCAAACAGAAAGCAGGTCTGCATTCCAAGAAATAGCTCAGGCCTCTCCCCTCATCTTTTCCACTTTTCAGTAATTTGATGCCTAACTATAATTTATTGTAAAAACCTAGCGCTTTGTATTCTTTTATACCATTCTTCAGATGTGAAAACACCACATAACTCTTCCTTACTAATTACTTAGAAAATCACTGGCAGTGACAGTGTAGGTCATGGTTGGGCAATGGCATCCCAGAGGCCTTTAAGGGTATTGCGGGTGGAGCCAGATGTCCCATGCTTAGGCCATAAGTTAGCCCTTCAAACCTTCTGCTTCTCAGTCTGTCAGCAGAGAAGGGTGTGTCCTGAGGGATGCTTTGTAATTGAATTCTGTGTAGTTTAATTCTCCTAGCAATCCCACGAGGTACTATGTACCAGTCCCATTTTATAGGTAGGAATATAGAAGCTGAGAGAGGTTGAGAGGTTACCCAAGGTGGATAGCCAATGTGTAGCAAAGCCCAAATTAGATTTGCTTGATTTTAAAGTTCAAGCTCCAATCACGCCCATTCAGTTTGAGCTTCACATAGCAGATAGAAGGGGAAACCAAAGAATGATGCTGTTTGCTAATAAATATGAACATTTAAAGCTTCATTTTGACACTTGAGTTACCCAGATAAGTGGTAAGGTGTAGAAATGGTTGACATTTTGTGCCAAGCACAAATGCAGAGTTTCTGTCCTTAATACCCAGATACTTCTCTGTACCTCACCACTAGCTTTCCAGCAGTCAATCAAGAACAGTAGAATTCTAGTTGATCTAATCCTTCAGATTGTTTGGGATCAACTATAGGGAGAGTGTGGGTTAGCTGTTTATCACTAAGACAGTGGACTTAGATAGAGGACAGCCGACAAGTCATCATTGAATACTCTGAGATCTACATACTTATCAGTTCAACAAAGGGCCTCAATATGCTGAACTGCATAAATTCAAATGCAAACTTAAGCTTTCTTTGGCAACCGAGTCTCCTGTAACTCAAGTGAGTTAATATTTTCAGCCTTACTTCAGAGATCCGAATATTGGAATGACAACCTGCTTATTTAGTTTAATATTAGAAAAGAATTTAAGCCTCTGCTTTAAAAGAGACTACTAGCTTGCAAGTTATTTTTCATAATCCTGTAAAACTTTAGTGTTTGGAGTCTAACAGTATTTAGAATATTCTGAGACTGGCATCTTCCCATTCCTGTTTGTTGCCTTTGCGTACACAAATAAGCTTCCTTCTCCCACAAGGCTCTTGGAGCCAACACACCAGTTGGAACAGAAACATGAGTAGGAACCGCAACACAATTTTGAATTCATGATATATTCCCAGATTTATTGCTACCAAATAGGAAAGAGGCCAAGTGACAGATAAAAATGTTTACTGAGGAGTCCTAGGATGCTCTTTTTAGGAAGGGGAGACTGGAAATGGTTTTCATTACAAATACTGTTTGAAATACTGCCAAACTAGAAAATGAATGTAATGGAGATGTTAATACATAGGGGGAAAGTCCTTGAAATGTGTCAGATGATCTGTCTCTATTTGCCCTGGGCAAGTTTGAGGAGCACATTAAACATAAGGAAGAAGGTCTTTCCAATTGGTTTGTGCATCTAGATATTCATAATCAGGAACCCCTGTGTTCCTGAGTCCCTCCCTTCTCTAACCAGAGTCATCTCTGTAGCCTGAGGAACATGGGCCAGTGGTTACTTCTCCATCTGAAGGACAGGAACAGGTCTGAGGTTCAGCACCTGAGGAACTTAATATCAACATAGAAGATAATAGTAAATAAAAGAAATGGAAAAAAATTCCATGATAACTGTACAGACAACCAGAAGAGTAATTATGAGGAGAAAGTGACTGAGATAAGGTACTGGGGGTAGGCCTACATGGTGAGAGAGGTGACAAGGGGCAAAGAGAGGAAGGAATGTGGGTGAATATGAGAGGCCATAGACAAGCCTATATTGCCCAGATTTTGCAACTTATGAGGTTGGCACAGATGTTGTTCCATGATAAAGATGACAAAGCTGAGGTTTATAAGATTAAGTGGCCTTGTTGAGGCTACAGGCAGCTTGGGGTGTGGATGGGGCGTATTGAACCAGGATAAAAACACCAGCCCTCCAACTTTTATTGTACTTTCTCTGCGCCACTCTGCCCAAGGCTCCTTTCGTTTCTTCGTTTAGACTGGTCTGTCTCTGGAGGGGAAAAAGGTCATGTCAGGGAGCAATTGGAGGAGGATTAACAAGACAGAGCCCAGGGCCAAATCCTGGAGGGCTGGAAACCAGAAATTGAGTCACGCAAAATGAATGTCACCTCACAGGGAGGTGAAAGCATGTTTGAGCAAAGGTTTGAGGTACAAATAAGCCTCAGGGAGTTCTATGTATTTGAGATTCCCACTGGATATCTAAGGCTTGATGCTACTGTGTGCAGAGCGCTGTGGGAGAAGCTGTCACACGGGGGAGGAGGAGGTTCTCTATGATTACATATCATCTGAAATTCTTAATTATACACACCCAGTGGTAGGAGAGGACTAGAGGAGGCTTCAAGAACTCTTAAAATCCTGTCATCTCAAAGTCTGTCTGTGGGTTACAAGGATCCATGGTGAAGTTTGAGAAAATAAAATGAAGTCTATATGTGGATTTGACGTTAAAAAGGCAAGTATTCATCAGTCACCTAGCATCTGAGCAGCTGTGCTTAGGAGCTCCTGTAACATAGTCTAAGTATGGGCTTATCAACTTAAAGATAGGGGATCCAAAATCGTTAAGGGAAATCTCATTCTCTTACCTTTGAATTCATTGCTTGATGTTTTTACTTAACCATTATCTTTACTTCAAAATAGTGTATTGAATGAGCAATGAGGCAGAAAGGAAAACTTAATATATGTCAAGTTAAAATAGAACTCCAATCTCTTGGCTGTCATCTCGAATCCCACTTAGTTAATTAAAAACAAACCAACCAAAAATACCAGCACTGCATCTTTTTAGAGCCACCCTAAATCCTTTTGTTGTTGTTGTTTGTTTTTTTTTTCTTTTCTTTTTTTGGCTGAGTGGGAATTAATGAATAATTTGGAGAAAATTTTATTATCTTTCCCCTTGGGAGATTACCTTCCTAAAACAAATATTTCCTAGCTATCATGTCCATCTGAACAGGCATATAATCACAAAATCAAACATGAACATCATCATGTCAATGTAAAATAAATAACAATCTGAGAAAGAAAAAAAAGTCAAAAAACTTCATCCCAGAAAACCTTTGTTAATGTTCCACACAAAAAGCTATTAAACACATTTTAATTTCCTTGATCGAGAATATTTTTGTCAGGCATAAAGAATTCATACCAAAGAAAGCTTGCAGGCAGCAATAAACACATCTGACAGAGAAAACTAAACAGCAAGATCAAGTTGGGACCAAGTTTATTGACCACTTTTGATAAAATATTTGGAGAGGTCAACAACGTCGTGACTTCTCCTGGGAAAAATGCAAAGCAAATAGCCACAAACTTCAGAAATAGTTTGTAAGGTTAGGTGGGTAAATAGAAAAGTGGGTGATAAATTTGAATGTGGTCAAATGCAAGAAATTGTTTACAGAAATAAAATTATAGAGGCTTACCTCTGAGCTAGGTGATGAGTCAACAAAGAGTGAATAAATGGTGTTCACTGCAGATATTAGCCTGATGAGCTATTTGGGGTCAAGAAGATCCACAAGGACTTGGTCATCATCAGAATAAAATTTCACATCCTTTCCCCTCCAGGAGAACAGCATCATGCCTGCCCATTGAGGGAGTGTGGAAAATGGTTCTGGTTTCTGCTCAGGAAAACCTGGTAAAACTGGAGAATGCTCAGAGAAGGCAATTAAAATACAGAAGTAGAGAAGCTTTTATGTTAAATTAGATAAAAAACATTGAGACTTTCTTAGAGGGTTCAAGAGGACCTTTTAAAAAAATAGAGGTATCCTCATTTGAACCAAAATAATGAAGTACAGTTTCTCAGGTTGCTGGTGACGATAGTGTCTCTTTTGATGGCTCTTTCTAATTTTCTCCCTAAAGAAGGCAGGGACCACAAAGAGGGAATGAAAGGGGGCTAGATGAAAAATTTAAAAATCCCAGTTCTAAATGGTAGGGAGGGCTAAACAAAAAGAGTTAAAGCCCTGCTATCAGGGAACTCCAATATCAAAAGAAATTCACCATGAGCTCTGTGCAGGCCAAAGGTGACAATAAATATGATGTCTGTGACAAAACACAGGCCAAAAGGACATCATCAAAACATTCTACAAGGTTGCCTAATAAAAAACTTTAAACCATAGAATGTGCCATAGCACTCGAGGCCTAGCTATCAAACTCTCTCATTTCTGTGGAATGTGAAAACACGTAACCACTGAAATAACCCATGTCTGATTAGCCAATTAGGATAATAAGGATCAAAATAAGGCAAGGGAGATAACACCGGTTGAACAAGTATTGCATGCCAAATGTTTTTCATGTTATCCAACAGCCTTGCAAAATAAGTATTTCTGTGCAGAGTTCACAAATGAGAAAACAGAGGCACAAAGAGTAATGAAAGAAACTAACTGAAGTGTGTAGAAAACTCTAAGCTGTCTGGAGTCATTAAAAGATAGGAGAAAAAGAGAGAGAGAGCCTTACTCAGTGGCCTCCTTTGGCTTTAATTATGCTAAGTGTCCAGCACAATAGTCTGTAGTTTTGGTGTTAGTCATTATCTGCCAGCTATTCCAAATCGTCTCTTAAGGTTTTGCCTCGGTTTGAGCCTGACACTATGAATTACCATGTACTTCTCCTCACCCACCTCCAGCTGATCACTGCTCCCAAGGCTGAGAACAACATGTATGTGCAGCAGCGTGATGAATACCTGGAGAGTTTCTGCAAGATGGCCACCAGGAAGATCTCCGTCATTACCATCTTCGGTCCCATCAACAACAGCACCATGAAAATCGACCATTTCCAGCTAGGTTGTCTTAAACATTTTCATTGTATTATTGTTATTCTTGTATTTAAGGTGGGACAAACATTGTGGGAGAGGTCCTTGGGGATCAAAATGAACATTTAGGTGTCTGGAGGGCCCTTTGATTATGGTAACATAGGTCTGTCCACATAGCCCTTCCAGGAGGGTCTGGTGTAAGTTTTCAGTCCTTTAAAATGAAAAACATGCAAGCACTCTACCATTCTCTGACTGTCAGTAAGGTGGAGGAAAATGAGAAAAGCAGTGCAGTGTGGAGAGGATAGAGAGATACTCAGCCCCATCCCCTGCATTCTGAGACTTCTTGCCCATGAGCCGCACCATCTGATCTGATCTGCCTGCAAGCTTTATGCTGTGGGTGACTCATCACAGATGGGGACCTGCCAGACCCCTGGAAGTACTTGACTCTGGCAAGCCTGAGGATGGAATTAACCAGAGTCGAGAGAAGCTATTAAGTTAAATGAAAAGTCACCAAAAATATGGACTGAACTGTGCCCAAGTCCTTTTGGAGACCAGAAGAATTTGGCTGAATTTAGAGTTTTCACAATTTTTCATATTAATGATACATGTGAGACTTGGGAGGTGTACAGCTCAGCTTTGGGCAGCTCAGAACTAACTCTCTGCAGTTCTCATGGGGATGTTGCAAGACTGACTATGATTAGGTAAGCCTCACAGCCAGAAGTTTAAACTCTAACCCACCCAATTTCTCTAACAATTACTGTATCTCTAAAACTTTTTTTAAAATATTTTTTACATTTATTTTCTTCTTTTGTTGTTATTGTTGTTTGACTATAATGGAAATCCTCATATTACATAATCCTTCATATTACTCACTTACATATTCTGCATAGTTTTCATAAAATATGTCATCTGAAATATAAAAATATTTTCCCTATTAACATTTAAATTTAGTACGTAGAACACATTATCTCACAGATTAGTCTGACATGTGATCTTGGATACAAATGGACATGTCAGTTATAATTATGTCAAGATAATTCCAATTTGATTTGATTGTGGTCTAGTTTTCAAAATTAAATATTTTTATTGTGGTAAGAACACTTCACGTATCTACTCCCTTGACAAGCTTTTAAGTTCAAAATATTGTATTGTTCTCTACAGGCATAATATTGTACAGTGGATCTCTAGAACTTATACAGGCATTAATTTTCAATTATTAATTCTCTACTTTCATTACCTAACTTCCCCAGAGATGACTCAAGAACAAATAGCATCTTTTCCAATGTCCCATAATAAATCATGGTGCATTAGTGATTTGTGGATATTTATCCTATTTAGTGCTTATGTTTCAGAAGAGAAATCAAAATAAGAATTAAAAAAGACTGGCCTTAATCAAAACAACAGTAACAACAATTATCATATAAACAAAAGATGCAAAAGAAATAGTTCTAAAGGCAAACAAAATCAAATTCAGAGTTACAACTTATTTGTTGTGTGACCTATGGCAAGTTACTTCTTGTCTTAGCTTAGAAGACAATCATATCTACTTCCAGGCTATGGTGAGTACTAAATAGGATAATGTACACAAAACCTGTCCAGTAATAATCACCATGATGTGGTCATCATCATCACCACCATTGATCTATCAGTCGGCTAGAGACTAGTGAGCAGTCACAGTTGTCACGGATGCACCTATAATTGCAAAATAATTGTAATTGCTTACTACTAATTATAGAGTGTTGACACATGAATCATCACAACTTCTCTTTCGGGTCAGACATCATTAGTACTCTTGGTGATAAAAGTGAAGCCCAAGAGACTAATGCTGTAAAGCTACTTATTTAGTGGCTAACAGAGATTCAACCATTTGTTTCCTGGAGTTCACAAAGTAGCATGAGCCAGTGGGCTTAGTTACACTCCAGATGTCTAGAGAGGAAGTCAGTATTCCATCCAGTACAGAGCCTGGTGCTGGCTGCTGATGAAAGCCTTTCTCCAACCAGGTGTTCCCAGTGTCAAATGTGCTACCCACCAAGTCTGCGACAAAGTGTTCCCATCCCTTATTTCAGAGTTTGGAAAAGTAATTATATCTTCCACTTCAGCAGCTGTATGGTCTTTATATAAGCACCTGGTGCTGCCTTGGCAAATTTTTAGCACAATCCTGCCGTTTTCTAGACATCTGGATTGAATACAAATTGCAGGAGGGCTAAGGTTTTCTTTTCTGACTTATTGGAACGCAGGTGTTGTGACTTGGGTATTTGCCTCACTAAATGGCAGCCTGGACCTGATCTGGAGTGGGCAGGGGCTTTATTTTGTTCTTCACCTAATTCCTGGAAGGCCTTTCTCTCCTCATGTTGTGTCCCAGGTTACCCTTATGGGAAAGTCAGCAGCACTTTCAGCCAAGACTGGGAGTCAGCCATGGGAAAATAAGAACTGGCGTGAGCCCCCAGCCTTGTCCGACTTTTAGCTGGAAATCTATCCAGTGGCCTTACTTTTCCTTGAAAATAAATCAAGCACTCCCTACTTTTCCATACTTTTACTGAGCCTTTTAAGCAGACGCCTACACCCAATTGCAGTGTAGGCTGTACTCACCAGCTGGTCTGTCTTGCTAAACGTATTCGTACTATCTATACTGGACCTACAAACGTCAGGAAACTTACCTTAAGATTTCAAGCTTTCCTATAAAGAAAGCAATTTATGCTTGATCAAATTCCAATGCCCAGCTGGTTTTACCAGCATGGAGTATATTATACATGAGAGCTTAAAATGGCCTAACACATAAAGGTATTCTTTATCATTAATGGCATTTAAAATGTCAGTCTAGGATAAGAATATCAGAGTGTATGTTACATGGGGGTGGATCATAAACAAACTACAGATAGAAAAAGGGTGCTGGTTAAAAGTACTTTATTGAAGAATTTAAGTGGGCAGCAGGGATACAGCAAGTAGGATTTTTTTTTCCCCTAGCAAAATATAAAGAAGAAGAAAAAATATTTGGACATTGGTATTTGATCATCAAATTTTAAGGATTGTAACACAAGACACTTTTCAGGAAAAAGGAAATTTTTGATAGCTTGTTCTGAAAAAAGGAGAGTTTGAGGGTAATTGATAAAAAATGAGGTGGAAAGTTGATGGAGTGGAATATAACAAGAAGGGCTGAAGTACTGATTCCTTACTTATATGAGCAAGGAATTTGTAGATAAATTTTTAAAAATTACAAATAAGAATGGTAGAATGCATTCAGACTAAAATACCCTTTTGTCTTTGACCCTGTTGGAAAGAATTATTCTTTATGGAGCAGCTTCATAATTAGCAGGATTCACAACAATCCACAAATACTGCTTTCCCTCTGAGGAAGTCCTAAAAGACTGATGCTTGGCCCCAACTCCACCTTTCATCAGTGATGACAGAGCCTGGCAGCTGCCTTCTTTAGTAGCCCCACCACCCTGAGGTGGGAGGAAAGGCTGATGCATGCTCAGATTTCCATACACAGGCTGGTGTCTGCCATTGTGTTTATTCAGTCTTTGATTATCAATCACTCTGGGCCCCAGGGTTGAAAGCCTTTCTCTTAACCTGTTCAGTCATCTGTTCTGAACCCAGATCAGGGCCCTTTCTGCCTCTGACATCAAGTGTATCAGTTAAGATCTACCCCTGGCAATCGAGGGAGGGAAGTGCCTAAGTCAAACACACAAAACAAGTGTTTGAAGACTGTGCTGGAGGGAGCAGGTCTTTGATTGCAGTCATCAGAGAAAATTTTACAAATGTCAGAGAATTTTGAACAGTGGGTTGATTTAATGCAGGAACCTTGAAAAATGTATAGGTCTTTTGAATAGATGATGATTCTATCAGGGTATTTTTGGTTTTTATTTAACTTTTTTAAAAAAATGATACATTTTCTGGGTTCCAAAGTCAAAGATATATGAAAGGTATACACAAACCAGATGTAGAGACACACACTTGTAATTCCAGTGACTCAAGAAGCTGAGGCAGGAGGATATTAAGTTTGAAGCTAGCCTCAGCAAGTCCGTAAGTAACTTAAACCCTGTCTCAAAAAATAGAAAGGACTGGACATGTAACTCTTTATTGATAAAAATGGGGAGGGAGTGGGTGGTTAAATTCAGTGATAAAGATCCCCTGAATTCAATCCCCTCCATCCAAAAAAAAAAAAAATGTATACACAGACAAGGTATATACAGACAAGTCTTAAATCTACTCCTGATCCCTTTGCCCTGTTATTTACTGCCCCCTATAGGGAATCGTATTTATGATTCCTTGTTTATTCATTTAGTGCTACTTTATTCAAATACAAGTTAGTAACCAGGTGCCTCACATGTGCTAAGCAAGCGCTCTACTACTGAGCCACAACCCCAGCCACTATTGATGTATTTTTATAATAGAATCTAAGAAATAGAATTATTGAACCAAACAGCAAATGTATCTAGTTTTGGTGGTTCTGCTAGATTTTTCTCCATACAAGTAGTATTATTTTGCAATCCCACCAGCAATGCATAGGAGCACCTATTTCCCAAACCACTCCAATTAAGTGTGTGTTCGAACTTTTGGATATTTTAAGCAATGTGCTATGTGGAAAATTGTATCAGTTGAGGAAAGAGTTTGCATCTTTCTTTTTATGAGTATGTTTGCAGATTGTTTCATATGTTTAAGAAGCATGCTCCTCCTCCTCCTCCTCCCCTCCTCCTCCTCCTCCTCCTCCTCTTCCTCCTCCTCCTCTTCCTCCTTCTTCTGTCTTTGCCCATTTTTTCAGTTTAGGGTTGGGGCCCAGGCATCTATATTTTTGAAATGTTGTTCAGGTGACTCTGACTTGCGCCTAGGTTTGATCTAGAGCATAATGTTAGACGTAGGAGGGGAGGAGAACCAAGAACTAGAAATGTGGTTTGGCATCTGATCTCAGCAGATTTCAAATATCAGGACAAAGGATTCAAGCTTTATTTGGCACATCATGTGCAAACTCTAAAGATTTCTGATTATATTTTTCAAATAAATTTTAAATAACTCTTCAGGTTTAGTGGAGTTAGACTGCAAGACAGAAAAACTCCTGGGTAGGAGGACAAGTTTTTAATTGAGAGGAGAAGTTGCTCTTTCTAGAGACTAAGTAAAGATAGCTTGATCAGGAATGGACAGGTTAATCCCACCTATCAATTCTATGTATTTATTCATCCCACAGTGGATATAGGTGGAAAAATGACCCATTCAAAGAGCACAGCAAGCAAATCAACTGCCATTTAAATTTATATGTTTTCAATCAAAAGGAGGTAAATTCTGTAGCTAAAGGACAAGTTTGTCTTAAATAAAATATTCTACAGACTGCTCAGACATCTTGGAAATAGTCTTGTGATTAAAACCAATTAAGCTTGATGAAATTATATTATGTGTATGAATATGGTATAATGAATCCTAATATTATGTATAATTATAATGAACCAATATAAGTGCATAAATAGATTTTTTAAAAAGCAATTAAGTGGCTGGAGTTTGCCTCTAGATTTATCCAGAACACAACCAAGAGGTTTTTTTTGTTCCCATTGACTTCTTCAATATAACGTTACATTTTAAATTTCTTACAGACATATCTTATTTAAAATATCAACTACATGAAAATTTAGAAGATAAATATATATGAATGTAATTTCTTAAATCAGACTAGCTGTGCTGCAGGCTCACAAGATCAAAGGAAAACGTATGGGTTCTGTGGTGGGTTTTCTACACAGACCTGAGGTTACGCGCCTTCTTTATCCTCTTTTTTCATATGATATTTTTCTTAGAAGGGAGTTTTTTCTTAATTGCCAAATATTTACTCAATGTTTATTATATTCCAGGAACTGTGCCATGCTAAAAGAATATAAAAGATGATCAAAAAAGTCCCTGTTGTAAAGTTGTTTATATCTAGAAGGAAGATAGACATATAAACAGTTTGTTGCCATGCAAGGTGATAAGCGTTATTACAAAAGATTGTAAAAATGTTGAAAGTGCACAGGGAAGGTACAGAGAAGTTGTGCAGGTTATTAGGTCTGCCATGTGGACAAGGGGTAGGCTTCATCCCAGGAAGAGAGGACATAATACTAGTAATGGAAATTGAGGGCTGGAACCCAAGATACAAAGGAAGGAAGAGTTAATAGATAAGTTAGTTAAGACTGGTTAAGTTCATAGGACTAATGGCCTTTTGTGCTATAACAATAATTTGGATTTTTATCCTGTGAGACAGTAACTCTGTCCTCAGAATACATTGCAGTCAGTCAGGAAACTTATTGAAATGCAGATTCTTGGGCCTCTCTACTAATGATTCTAACTCATTTGGTCTGAATTCCAAGTACTGTGATTTTAACAAGTTTTCCAGATGGTTGTGGTGAAGGTAGACAGTGGATCACACTTTGAAAAACTGCCAGGTGAGATATGGCACTAATGAGGCAAAAGGAGGAGCTGACGTGGTCTAGGCACTGGGGGAATGGCTTGAACTTAGGGAAAACAGGGTGAGGGAGGAGAAACCATGGATGTCACAGAGAAGAAGCAGTCCCAGGTAGAAGCTCTGAAAATAATGCCTGACGTCCACTTATTCAATAGCTTATAATTGAACCTAAATTTTCTACAGTGTCATTACTATCTGTAATCAGTCATGGAAGAGAAAATACATGAAGAAATTTACTACCACCTGAATCTTTCCACTGTCCTTTGGGGTTGAGGCTCTTAAATCAAGAGGAAACATCCGACTTCAATTGCCATTCCTTGCCAACACATGACAGAGTTCACCCTCCCTGCTCACCGTTCTCCTCAATGATCTCAAATCCAAATCCCACTAAATATGCTTGGATCTGTGAATAATTCTAGCTGGATTAAAAGCATATGGACACTTTATAAGACATTTCCTAGAGAATTTTTGCTTCCAAGTCCTGTAACACCTAACAGAAACTAGAGCACTTAGGCAGAATTTGAATAAACTTCACAAGAAGTTGCCAAGTCTATGTTCCTTTTCCAGATGGAAAAGAGCCTCTTGTTTTCCTATCCCTGATTTATACAGAATGCAGAACATGACAGAGACCTGCGACCCGAACAGGCAGCAGGAGACAGGAGCTAGCCTCACATGCACCTTCCTCCAAAGTGACCTGGAGTAGATTCTGTCCACTGTTGAGTTGCCCCATCCTAGTTGGATCCAATGTCAGTTGAAGCTTTCGTTGTTTTTCTCTGGCAGATTCTCTTACTTGGCACAACATGTAGATACTTTAGTAGACTCAGAGTGCAAAATGTTTTATTTCTAATGTTTGATGGAAATATTTCAGGAAACATTTTGGTTGAAAGGAGAAACCAGACTGTGGAATCAGGTATCCATCCAAATATGCAGACCTCATTTCTATCTTCTACAGTGTCAGCTGTGCCGACGTTCCATTGGCCCAAATAACTGGCAGGTGAACTCACAGTCAAGACATCTCAACCAGTTCACTATCACAGGAAGTGCAATTACTGGGAAAAGTTACAGGTTAAGGGAGAGGTGAAAAATTGGTGCTATCTTAAAAATCTACTACAATCCCTAACTTCCTTCCATCTCAGCCTTTCATTGGATTTTGTGACTTTATCTGTTAGATGCTAAGAATGGTCTAATTTGGGTTCTAATTAGGAACTTGAATTCTGTCCAGGTTACTAATCTCTGAATCTAGCATCTAACCCAGAACCAATTCAAAACGCTAGTGATGAGTAATAAGTTGAATGAATAAAAGCAAAAAAAGAATGTGTTCAGAATTTAAGATTTTAATTTTAAATGCAAGATAAAATCGGGGTTGAAAAGTCTTGGAATATCAGTTGTTAAGGGAATTTTAAAGAATCAGTCTTTTAATGATTTTCTTTATTATTATTATTCACAAAGAAAAACATACACTTTCCACTTCATCTCTCCCATTTCACTTCCACTATTACCTGCTATGTGTCTGTCTGGACCTCTTGCTGTGTATGTTCCCATTCGACTGTATTTTCTTTTGCTTTACTTCTGTTTAACCAAAAACAGTCACATCCTGTTTTTATTCTGCAACTTGCTTTTTATACTGAATGAGACATACTAAAAATAAACAAGTGTGTTTTTATATAACATGAATCTGACAGTTTTTAAAGATTAATTTATATTTAGTTAATGATGACAAAAATGTACAACTGCAAAATAGTTTACTTGGCTGAGACATGCCATTTTTTATGTTTCAGTCAGCACCAGGTGGTGTTGGTATGGGCTCTCAGTTCCTGTGCCTGTGGACTTCCTCCAGGAAGCAATGTTGTAACTTTGGGGAGGAAAACAGATTCTTTTCCCCCTCGTTGTGATATTTTCTTGGAGAAATCCAGGTCCTTATTTATATTTTTTCAATTTTTCTAATCAAACAAACCAAAGCATTAATCAAATTGTAATTGTTTCCTTTTTATCAGAAAGAGTAATATATAATGTACCTTTTAGTACAATAAGAAATAAGCTTGCATACAGTTGACACAACCTCCTCTCTGCTACATTGTTGTTGTTTCTACTGTAATACTGTTCAGTGGATATTGATGTTGGTAACAGACTCTTTGTTAATATTCTCGTTATCACATATTTGCTAATTTTTTTCACATTCACTTTTAATACAGAGAATTATCTTTATGATAAAAAGGTGAAAAAATGTTTTATGAAACACTATGACTTGTTTGAGAGTGAATAAGTAAATACAGATGCTCTTCACCTTATGATGGAGTTATGTCCTGATACACCCATTATAAGTCGAAAATAGAATCTGAGTCAAAAATGCATTTTACAGCCAGGCTCGAGGGTCCACGCCTATAATCCCAGTGGCTGGGGATGGGGAGGCAGGAGGATCGCAATTTCAAAGCCAGCCTAAGCTAGCCTCAGCAATGTCGAGGCGCTAAGCAACTCAGTGAGACCTCATCTCTGAATAGAATACAAAATAGGGCTGGGGATGTGGCTCAGTGGTTGAATGCTCTGAGTTCAATCCCTGGTATCTGCCTCCCCCAAGCCTCTGCAATCTATTTTATAAATATAACTACCAAAAATCTAAGCTATGGCATGTAGCTCAACAACATAGTATGCAGCAGTGTCTGTTGTTTGGCCTCATAATTGCATGGCTAACTGGGAGCTGTTGCTTGCTTCTGATGCCCAGTATCATGAAATGAATACCAGGAAAAGATTAAAATTCAAACTTCAAAATATGGTTTCTACTGAATACATTCCCCTTTAACAGCATCATAAAATTGAAAAGTCTTTAAGTCAAATCATTGTAAATTAAGCCTGTTTGTAAAGTTGCCCTGTACTTGGAAATGTTAAAATGCCTTTCAGACAAAGAAGTTCCATGTAAAGGGACAGCTACCCTGATTGTCATGCTTTCCATTAGCCCAGTGACACCTTCAGGATCCATTCTGAATTATGATGATTTATTTATCCAAGGGTTTGATGATTGAGAAAATGCATAATGATTAAAGACTTAATAAATTCAGTCATATTTTGCTTAAAATTGTATTAACTTACACAACTGGTATTATAAATAGCTTGACTTCTTTTGGAGTTAAGATGAACCTGTGACTAAGTTTGAAAATAGCCTTTTTATTTTTCTCTATAGTTATAATTTGTTTACTGAGTACCAGAGTTAATTTTGTACTAAAAAAAAGAGGAACATGCACACAGGTTTCAGACTCAGAATTATGTTTAATGGAAATAAAACTTAACAAAAGTGGGTGAATCTAGTTCCCTGGTGATCTAGGGTGAAAACTTATTCCCTGGGGGAGGTGACTCAGTGGCTTCACTCTCGCTTTCCCCTTCTGAGTCTCTATGAACAGGATACACAAAGATGGGGCTTTATCCTCTTAGAAGAGTGGCTTTCAAAACTAGCTTATTTACTCGTTTGGGTTTTTTTTTTCTATGTTTTTTTCACCCTGGAACCTACATTCACACACAATGTGAGTTGAAGATCTAAAATAAACCAAGAGTGGTCTGATGAGAGCGGGATGGAGTCTAGAGCCTCCACCCATTCCCTTCCTGTCTCACCACACCCACATTTATTCACATTTCATTTGCCTTAAGATAATGAGAAACCCATGCGTGTGGTGGATGATGAAGACCTGGTAGACCAGCATCTCATCAGCGAGCTAAGGAGAGAATATGGAATGACCTACAATGACTTCTTCATGGTACTGACAGATGTAGATCTGAGAGTCAAGGTACAGGTTCTTGTTGTGTTTGACGTGGTTCCATTCCTTAAATAACAAGGATGATTTTTTTTTCTTTTTTCTTTCTTTTTTTTTGGTCAGTGAGCCCATTCGATGTATGAGTAAGCACAAATTATTTCTTAGATGGGAAAAGTTTTGAAATGGCCCAAATATTTTCAGTTGCCCCATGAATTTGCATTCAGAAATGTTCCCTCCGGAAAGTCTGGGTTGGAGTGACCTCCAATGGCCCAGCTACTTGACTCAGACTAAATTCTTCTCTAACATCAATGTTGTGCATTCATCAGACACTTGTTGAATAGCTGTGGTGTTTGTTCCAAGCCCTGGGGATAAAAGGTGAAAAGTGGTTTCTGCCTTCAACAAACCCATGTTTAACATAGGCCTCTTTTGGAAGGATCTGGAAGTTTACCTCTTGATCCAACTTGGACAAGACTTCAGGATTTCACACCTACTTTCTTTCTGAGCTGAGGGACAAAGTTTCTGAACCATGAAAACCTGTGCTATGTAGTAATAATAATAATAATAATAATAATAATAATAATAATAATTGCTAACTTTATCGAGTACAGTTCTTATGGCAGGCACTAGGCTCAATCCTTTGCAATCCTCATCTCAAACTTCTAAGATAAATACTAGCATTATTTTTGTTTCATAGAGAAACAAACAGGCCCAGAATGGATAAATAACTTGCCCAATTTTACTCAGTGTTGGACCTGATACTGGAGGCTGGCTCCACAACCCAATGTCTTAATCATTCTAGTAGATTGACAGAGAAAAAAATAGTTGTCTGGACTATCAAAATAACTGACGAGATTTGCAGTATTTGTCTGGATCTGAAGAGAAATCACTTCATCAATTCATTATGTGTATGTGTTGCCCCATCTCAAAAATGAGAGTTTGGATGATATGATCTTTATGGTGAATTCCCTTGGGGGTGCGGCTCCATGCCACATCCAGACTGCTCTCCAGTTTATGCCGGTGATGCTTAGCCAGCTCCTGAATCTATCTCAGGTAGCTTTTGTATGTCCAGACTGCTGTGATCCAGGAAACTGAATTTCATGTCTTTACATTGGATCCCAACTTGTTTCTGAGAATACATAAGCACACATGGCCTAATATTAAGTGTTGCTCCATCAATAAAACAATCCCTGGGACCACAAGGCAGGCTATGGTGGGAACAAGTTCACATACTCTCAAAACGTCATTCCATTTGGTTTCCTGTGTTAGGTGCAGTGCTTCTCACTTTCCTGCTTGTATATTGAATAGGAACCAGCTTAATCCCAGGAGCAGGAAAGCAAACACAGAATTTGTATGGGAAGGGAGGGATGCAGTCAAGAATTCCTTGTAAAATTGGCAGTTGTTTCACAGACTCTGAGCCTCAGAAACATCAGCAGAGGGTACACTGCAAGAGAGTGTTTATAGATCAATGAGCCCTCCAGGTCTAACTGAAAGGATTTCCCTAGCACTCCTCTGAATACTCCAATTCTCTGTCCATTGAGCAGAGTGAAAAAAAGCACCTATACATTCCATGCATTGTTTTTTCTTAAACAGCAATACTATGAGGTGCCGATTGCAATGAAGACTGTGTTCGACCTCATCGATACTTTCCAGTCCCGAATCAGAGATTTGGAGAAGCAGAAGAAGGAGGGCATTGTTTGCAAGGAAGACAAGAAGCAGTCCCTGGAGAATTTCCTATCCAGGTAAATCACCTTCGCAGTCCTGGAAGAGGCAGGCACAGATTTGTTCTAAATGAACTAATGAAAATGCCAAAGAAACACAGGGCCACTCATGTTTCCAGAGTGACCCTCCCTGGAGAGAGGCCTGTCTGTCCTACAGTGGGCTGGCTGCTGGGCTTAGTCTTCCTGTTGGAAGTAGCTGGCTGGGTTCAGCTCCAAGCATGAACATTGATTTTATGGTTTTGGATAGATCTTTACTCTCTTTTTTCTGTTCCTCTTTGGTACAGAATATGGAATTCTGAACTGTGAAGATTAATTTTATTCAACAGTTAATTTAGAGAGCTCTGATATAGCATTTTAATTTTACATATTTATTTGTTAGGCCCCTTCTGGTTCTAAACAGGATTTGGCACACTGCCCTTGATTTTCTCCTTCTTACAATGCCAAAGCCCCACAAGACCTCAAAAGGAGAAATCATCTTGACCCAGATCCCTGACTCTCCAGGGAACGTCGTTTATGAAAAACTTTTTACAGCAACCCCCATATAACTGGGGAAGGAACATACCCAGATAAAAGTGTTTAAAAAAATCTAATTTCCTCTCTCCTCCGTTTCTTCCCAATGCTTAAAAATTCTATAGGGACTTTAGGCCCTAGAAAGTGTAAAACTGCCAAAATCCACCAACAACAAACAAGTTCCCAAGAGAACTCAGTATAGACACCACCCAACTGTACTGTGTGGCCAAAGGGTTCCAGAAATGAAGTTAGCTTTGCCAAGAGGCTCAGTATTGAATGTATATCACTTAGGCAGAAGCACGTTTTCCATACACTATCAAGAATTAGATGATTAATGGATAATCTAAATTCCTATAGGTTCAGGAGGTTTGGGTGTCTTAGCACTTAACATCATGATATATAGAGAACATAGGATTTATCATTCATCCAAGTTTTGGGTCTATAACTTATTAGCTATGTTGACTCTGTGCTTCTCAATAAACCTGCTTTTATAAACTCTGATTCATAAGATGAAATAATGGTAGCCATAGCTATGTCTCCATCCCAGTGTTGCTCTGATCATTTTTTTCCTCCACATTTTTTATTGGTGCATTGTAGCTGTACATAATGGTGGGATTTATTGTTATATATTTGTACATGCACACAATGTGACAATATAATTTGGCCAGTATCATTCCCCAGCATTTCTTCCTGTGCTCATTTTTTGGGTGCTCATCTCTGTGCCAAGAACTTCACTTTCATTCCCTAATTTAATCTTCAGTATAATCCCATGATTCATAACAATCGTTACCTTACAACTGAAGCTAATGAAGATAAACAACTTTCTCTAATCTCAGAGCTAGAGTTAATTACAGGAGTCAGTGGCTCCAGGACAATCTGATTTCCAATATCTACCTTTTTATCTTATGCTCCTTTTGAAAATATAATGTGAATTATTTTTAGTTCTGAATCTAGAGGCCCAGAGTTTAAAGTGAAGGAAGACACTCTTAAAATCACAGGATTTTAGAAGTGAAAGGAACCTGAGACTTCCTTTATCCAGATTCTCAGTCTAGTGCAAATATCCCACATAGAAATGGAAGGGGGTGCCTTCATTAATACTTAAGCCCAACCCAGCCTTCAGCCACTCTAGGCTGAGAAAGGGCTCAGGGTTCCACTGAACAGATGACTTTTCATCAAGTTCTGGAGCACTGAGCATAACAATCAATGTTAAATATGTTCATGTTATAACTTGAAGACCTCAGTTCTCTCTTTAACTTTTAAGTTAAAATTTATTTTTTATTTATAACCCAGCACATGTTGGCTACCACATTTAAGAGGACTTTGCTATTGCTTACAAATCCAGTACAGCTTCATCATTTCACAGACCCATTATACATTTATTTCTTTTAATTATTTGAAATACACAACCCAAGCCTCTGAGTATTTAAATGATATTTAACTTTACTAAGTTAACTTATAGATACAGGGAATCTAAAGTTTTCTTAGATGTTCTGAAACTGTGTACAGTTAGTAAGATCTCAACTTAAATTACACTTCCTAACCAATTATTCAGATACACATTGTAATTTGAGTTTTAAGGTTGTCATTTTATTAGACCAAATGTTTTTAAGCTATACAAAAACATGAATTGTAAGTATAAAAAAGAATCCTTTTAAAATATATATTGATAAAGTGCATCCACATATACAAACACATATTCTTAAATATATATCATATAAATATATAATTATTATGATTTTGATTCTTTGGCAACTTTTTCTTTTTAATTTTGAATCTCCTAGAAGTGAAAGATGCAAACCTATTGAAATACAAACCTCCAGGTAAACTCAATTGCCCACTCTCTAAAGCAGATACCTGTCATCTAATTCACTGATGTTACTTAAAACCAAAGATTTGGGGCAGTTTTGAGACCTGCAGCTACAGGCATTTTATGGGATTCTTTTCACCCTCTCCAGGGAGAGTATTTTTTTTTAATAATCATTATGTCAAGGATTTCAAAATTTTAAAGGAAAGGTGACATTACCATGATTTTGTTCATTCACAAAAGCTTACAATATTGCCCAGATTGGTCATTGGCTTGAATTTGGCATTTCTTTGATTTTTATGACATGTAAAAATATTTTGCATCTACAGTCTTTTAACTTAGATGGGGTCCTAAAATATGTCAATGTATTTTCCATCTTATTTAAGAGCCTTAAAAACTCCTCTAGTCATTACTGTTTCAGGAACATTTGCCTACTATGGATATTCAAGGTGGCATTTGATTATAACTTAATTGTCTCGTGGTGGCCACAACTCACGATATTATTCTGCTGATAATTATCATTGATCTTAAAAATTAAAATGGAATAGCATATTACTAAAGGAGTGAGCAAAACATCCCTGAGTTGGAATCTTGGTTTTCAACTCACTGTGTGTGACCTTGGGTGAATTAAATACTCTGGACTTTTGCAAAATAATAAGTGTGTCTATTCTTAAGATTGCTGTGATGGATAAATTCAATATTGAAGGTAATGATGGCCTAGGACCTAGCACAAAGTAAGTATTCAGTAAGTGCTAGCTAATAGTGGTACTAGGGTCAGTTAATTCAGCTCCTATTAGAGAACTTTGTCATTAAAGGAGAAGTGAGAGAGATTCGGTAAATACTTGAGAATTGAAACCAGGCCAAGAGAAATGAAATAAACAAAGTGGTTCTGTGAATAAACCAGTATCCAAGTGGGAATTTTCCTTCAAATGTGCTGAGTTGTTGGTGAGTCTGCACAGCCTGGTTTCAGCTGACCAGACCCTGAAGCCAGTCTGGTCTTTAGCAATCCTCATTTGGTTCGGGCTATAATTACCTTTTCCTGAGACAGAAGCCCCAAAGAGTGGGCATATGCACACTAAATTGGGAATGCCAGCTAAGAGAAACGAATATATGCCTAGCTTGTAGGATTTTTATTTACTGAAAAGCTAAAGTGACAGAAAAATAATTTTTCCAAAATAAGGATCTGGGTCCAGTTCACATCTCTCAGTTGCATGTGTTGAAGTTATTTCCTTCAGTGTCGCGTACTGGGGCCTTGTATCCTCATGTGATGCTGTGTGGGAAGAATGATGATCATTACCTGGGGGAAATGACTTCTTGTCAGTTGTGTCTAGGACAAGGAATCTCAGCTCCCATCCCTCTCCCATCAGGACTACACTCAGTGGTGCACACAGGTAAACAAGCCAAAATAGACTTCACCCAAAATAGCTCCATCCAGGACACCCTATTGCACCGCATGAGGCCAGGAAGGCTGGCCTGGTTGGGATCCTGGCTGGGGACCAGTGCTGGTCTGGCATGCCTCCTAAGGAAGCAGGGAAGTACAGGAGACCGTGTTTGTGACCCGACAGCCGTCACTGTTCCTTTTCCCAGGAAACTTCGGACAGACTCAGATACTCTTTACCTTTCCTCTGTGCCAAAAACATTCATCTCTTTATCCTCAGTGGAGATTTGAGTTTTTCTTTCCCTTTGAAGAAAAACAAGCAGAGGAAGCAAATGTAATGTCACAGCAAGCAATTCTTGGCAAGCCTTGCGACAGCCATCCATTCAGAGGTTGTATTTCGTCAGACTATCATTTTCTCTCATTCTCCCAAACCACTGTTCCCCCAAGAGGCCATTTTCTTCAGAGTTGAAAATTCTCATGTTCACTCTGAAACTAGAAGGGGCAGGGAAGAAGCTGTGAATAAAATCATCTGGCTGCCAGCTTGGTGGAGTGCTTAACGCCCTGTGGTCATTTGCACTGAAGGCAGAAGACACTCTCCATCTTTCATACCTCATTGGGGACTCTGAGAGTGCTAGCTAAGCATCACCTCGGTGGGTGGCAGACTAGGGAAACCACTAGACCAGGCGGCATAGAAGTCTATATTTTGGTACCACCTGAGATTTACCAGTTGGGAAAGTTACTTCTTTAAGTGTCATTTTGTCCTCTGTAAAATGGAGGAAATACACTATGCTCTCTTTGACCCTGGTGAGGAACTTACTATGTGGTGAAAGTGAGCTATAAAATACTTTACAGTCATAAGAATTGAATAGGTTTTCATATGGCATTGCAATAGATAATGTCTAAGGTCTGTCAGTGGATAAAATTCTATCATCAGGAGCCTGCAAATTATGATATGCTCTTCTACACCCATGTTATTGCATGGATAAATCAGACTGGTAGGTTTTAGAGTTTAATTCTTGTAACATTCCTTGGAAGTAGACACTGATATTTTCAGTTCTAGACTAGGGAAAAATGGAGACCTAAGTGAATCGTGTGACATACTAAGGATACCCCCCAAAATAGTAGTGAGAAACTTGAACTCGGGTTTCCCAGCTTCAAGACAAGAGCTCTTTCTACTATCCTACCATGTCATAGCTGTAAGAGCATAAGTCAAGTTTACTATTATATATCCTAAAATCCTCTGGCGCAGGGCTTAACACCTTTCCATGTCATAGGAGTACTCTGTGTTGACTCTTATTAATGATAAGAAGGTAAATTTTAGACCTGCATTTGTTCGGAAGAACCACTGGCTCCTGAGGAGGGTATATGGTGTTTTGCTTTTTAAGGAACTCTCTTTGACCCTTTGAGCATCTTTTCCATTTCCCTACTTTCTGTCACTATCATCTACTTAAAAAATTCAGTTGTCATTCTCTCCTCTGTTTCTTGACCACATATTTATTTTTTAACCCCTTCTAAGACTTTGAAGGAACTGAGCCAGGACTTGAGTTCTCTTCATTTTTCTTCTGTGTTCCTTACTTCTGATGCTACCATTTAACATCCAGTTTTAGCCAGTTTTCATTACATTTGAGAGCTTTGTTCTCTGCAAGTGATCTCATCAGGCAAGTGACCTCATCACCACTGACTCATATGTGACCCATCATACAAACACTGAAGTAGACAGACTGTGAAGATACAACGGAAAAAGTTCAAGAATGTGGTAATGCAGCTTAATTTGAGAATTCCCAGGACAGTTTTGTGGGTCAGTGATTTTTATTCTGGGCATGGAAAAAACTGACAGCTAGCGTTATAGTGCGATCTTATACTGGCATCTATTGTTTGAAGCAGTGGCCCTAGCCTTGTGCTTCTGTTCCAGGTTCCGATGGAGAAGGCGTTTGCTGGTGATCTCTGCTCCCAATGATGAAGACTGGGCTTATTCACAGCAGCTCTCTGCCCTCAGTGGTCAGGCATGCAATTTTGGTGAGTGGGGAGTCACCTCATTTCTGCTTTCCATACCACTCTTTTTCTGGTCAATTCTGAAAAAGAACACAGACACTTAGATCATCCAAATATTCCCCAGTCCAGTCTGCAGATTCCCAGACACATGCTCCATTATATTGAATATAAAGTTGCCTTCAGACTGGAGCTTTAGTCGATTATAGAATTTTTTCTTTTAATGTTCCTCATTAAGGTATTTGAAAATATCTAAATATCTACTTCTTTACTTTTGAGGATCTTTACTGTTTGTTGTCTGATTAAGTTTTTTAATAAACATATCTAGATGGTAAAGCCTAGATATCATTATTTGTTTTGGTAATATTTGGGTATTTACTTAGGTACCATTACTGGATTCTTCTTCACAGATTAAATATCTTCTGTAAACTAGGAATAGCTTTGTGAATGTATATATTAATTGAAGCAGACTACACTCTTACCTTTACCTTAAAAAGGATTTTGATCTATCCTGGACACTAAAAAGACAGAAAGATCTGTTAAACAGAACCTTGTTTTAAACCCAAACAGGTCACAAAGAAACACAGTTTACTGTTCATTTGTAGTGAATTGCTCAGTATTTTGAAAACAAAGAGATAACATTATTTACCAAACATTATTATACGAGTGGGCTGAGTATGGAGTAAGACAGTACAAAGCACAATACATACAATTTAGTACTAAGTTCAGTGGTGAACTTAGAAGAGGATAGCAATTTCAAAAATGGAAGTCACATACGTGCTATGCATCTGCACAGGGGAAATTAGGAGTTACTAGGGACATAGGGGGAAAGAGGAAGTAGTTAAAGGTCACAGATTAAAAAGTTCATAAATAGAACATAGATGAATCAGCATTATTTTGATACTTCTATTTTTTTTTTTTTTTTTTTTTTTTTGCGATACTGGGGATCAAATCCAGGGCCTTGTGGATGCCAGGCGAGTACTCTGCCACTAAGTCACACCCTCAGCCCTTCTAAGTTTTATTTTGAGACAGGGTTTCTTGCTAAATTGCTGAAACTGACCTCAAAATTAACAATCCTCCTGCCTCAAACTCCCCAATAGCCACCATTCTTAGCTTCATTTTAATACATCTATTAGGATGAAGAATCATTAGTTAATTATAAAACTACTTAATTTAAAAAAGGATGTGTTTACTGGCCAGAGCAATTAGACAAAAGAAATTAAAGGGATACATATAGAAAAGAAGAACTCAAATTGACACTATTTGCTGATGACATGATTCTATACTAGAAGACCCTAAAAGTTCCACTAAAAAACTTCTAGAACTTGTAAATGAATTCAGCAAAGTAGCAGGATATAAAATCAACACCCATAAATCAAAGGTATTTCTGTATATCAGTGACAAATGCTCTGAGAAGGAAATGGGGACAACTACCCCATTTACAATAGCCTCAAAAAATAAAATATTTGGGAATCAACTTAACGAAAGAGGTGAAAGATCTATATAATGAAAATTAAAGAACCCTAAAGAAAGAAGTCAAAGAAGACCTAAGAAGATGGGAAGATCTAATTTGCTCTTGGATAGGCATAATTAATATTATCCAAATGACCATACTTCCAAAAGCACTATACAGATTTAATGCAATTCCAGTCAAAATCCCAAAGACATACCTTATATCAATAGAAAAAGCAGTCATGAAATTCATCTGGAAAAATAAGAGACCCAGAATAGTTAAAGCAATCCTTAGCAGGAAGAGTAAAGCAGGTGGCATCACTATACAAGACCTTAAACTATACTACAGAGGAATAGTAACAAAAACAGCATGGTATTGACACCAAAACAGACTGCTAGACCAATGGTACAGAATAGAGGACACCGAAACTAATATACACAAAATTACATTTATCCTATATTAGATAAAGGTGCCAAAAACATGCATTGGAGAAAAGAAAGCCTCTTCAACAAATGGTGCTGGGAAAACTGGAAATCCATATGCAACAAAATTAAATTAAACCCCTATCTCTCACCATGCACAAAACTCAACTCAAAATGGATCAAGGACTTAGGAATAAAACCAGAGATCCTGTGTCTAATAGAAGAAAAAGTAGGCCCTAATCTCCTTCATGTGGGATTAGGCCCCAACTTCCTTAATAAGACTCCTGTGGCACAGAACTTAAAATCAAGAATCAATAAATGGGATGAACTCAAACTAAAAAGTTTCTTCTCAGCAAAATAAACAATCAGTGAGGTGAATAGAGAGCGTACATCTTGGGAGCAAATTTTTACTCCTCAGACATCAGATAGAGCACTAATCTCTAGGGCATATAAAGAAATAAAAAAGCTAAGCACAAAAAAAAAAAAAACCAAATAACCCAATCAATAAATAGGCCAAGGACCTGAACAGATACTTCTCAGAAGAAGATACACAATCAATCAACAAATATATGGAAAATGTTCATCATCACTAGCAATTAGAGAAATGCAAATCAAAACCACTCTTGAGATTTCATCTCACTCCAATCAGAATGGCAGCTATTATGAAGACAAACAACAATAAATGTTAGCAAGGATGTGGGGGAAAAGGTACACTCATATGCTGCTGGTGGGACTGTAAATTGGTGTAGCCAATATGGAAAGCATCATGGAGATTTCTTGGAAAATTGGGAATGGATCTACCATTGACCTACCTATCCCTCTCCTTGGTCTGTACCCAAAGGACTTAAAAAAGCTTACTACAGGGATACAGCCACATCAATGTTTATAGCAGCACAATTCACAACAGCTAAACTGTGGAATCAACCTAGATGCCCTTCAATAGATGAATGGATAAAAAAAAATGTGGCATATATACACAATGGAATGTTATTCAGCAATAAAAGAGAATAAAATCATGGCGTTTGCAGGTAAATGGATGGAGTTAGAGAAGATAATACTAAGTGAAGTTAACCAATCCCAGAAAACCAAATGCCAAATGTTTTTTTTTATATAAGGAGGCTGATTCATAGTGGGATAGGGAGAGGGAGCATGGGAGGAATACATAAACTCTAGATAGGGCAGAGGAGTGGGAGGGGAAGGGAGGGGACATGGAGTCATTATTATCCAAAGTACATGTATGAAGACACAAATTGGTGTGAATACAGTTTGTATACAACCAGAGATATGAAAAAATGTGTTCTATATGTGTAATAAGAATTGTAATGCATTCTGTTTTCATATAGAAATAAAAAATAAATAAAATAAAAAAATAAAAAAGGGTGTGTTTAAGTTTTGTGGAGCATTATCAGGACCTGGTTCCTTGGTATAAACTTGTACCTGTAAAATCATAAGTACTTTTCAATTTTAAGATGTTAATTAACTCAAAAGAAAACAAAAAACTAGCTCAAAACAGTAAGAAAAATTCATGAATTTTTACTCACGGTCCTATTATCCAGGCTCATAATTTTAGACTTTGTATCAGCATATAGAAAATTCAGTTGTGCTAGTGTTCTTAAGCATATTTAAAATTATAGTCCTCAATGGTGCTAGGTAAAACAGAAGTTCTTAGTACAGTTAATGACCTGCCATAGTAAGCATATAAATAAAATCATGGTTTGCTAACTTTCTAAAGATGCCTTTGCAGTAATTACTAGGTGGTGTTTTATTTTTAATCTCTGTGCACAAAGCTGGTCCCACATCAAACCTTTTTGTAATATCCAGGAAATGTGAACAAGTTATATTTTCCAGGAATGATTAAATTCATGATCTTTCCTTTTGAAATATGACTCACAATATTTAGACTAGAATGCTTCACCTCTCTGGGAAAAGGCTAAAGGCAAAAAGAAAAACATAAAATTGTGAATAATAACATTTCGTCTTGATTTTGGCTCCTTAACAAAAGCCTTCCCAGGGCAGCTTTTAATTTTCGCCCCTGAACAATAAATACCATCAATAATCTTATTATTAGCTCCAAGTTATTACCCTGACTAGGCTGAGGTTTTGTCTAAATTCTTGATATGAGGATTTGACAGTCTCTTTGTCTTCACAGTCTCTCTCTCTCTCTCTCTCTCTCTCTCTCTCTCTCTCTCTCTCTCTCTCTCTCTCTCTCTCTCTCTCTCTCTTTCTTTCATCCCCTAAGGCTCTTATGTTGAGACAAAGGCTCCTAAATTGCTCAGGGCCTTAAGTCACTGAGGCTGATTTTGAACTTGATTCTCCTGTCTCAGCCTCCAAAGCCGCTGGGATTACAGGCATGCACCACCATACCCAGCTCATTTTCCAATTCTCTTTCTTCTGAATCTCTTCACATGCATTTCATCTTCAAAAATATTTCAACAAGCTAATAAGGCCTGACCATCTATCTCTCCATCCCTGAAACTTTCGCTGAGGATGTGAAGGCTCCCTTGCATCTTCCAAATAAGTGATAAAAACTTGCAAGTTAAGCTAACAATTTCAGGATTAAGCAGGGCTAGTTCTTTAACCACCCTGATAGATGGAACCTGCAGTCTTTTCTCAAATAACATTATCTAATAAAAGCTATTATCACTTTAGGTTCAACTTTTTTCAGAAGACTAATCAGCTTAGATTGCAGACTTCAGATATTTTAATGTTTCAATGTTCATTTTCTTCATTTAATAGTGAGAATGACAGTTATAGAACAGATTCTTCCATTTCAATCTATAACCCCCAATCTGATTCTTGTTACTCCTAAAATCAGCAATTGATCCCTTTTCAAGGTTTTAAAAGTACTCCTTTCTTATGGATAAAATTAAAATAGATTAATTCTGCTTGGTTGTATTTTTATATTCTTTTTAAGAGATTTTCAATTGTTAGCTATCAGGTCCTTGGCAGTAAAAGATGTCTTAGGGTTCTTTCCTCTAACTTGCGTCTTTTTTCTCTCAGGTCTGCGCCACATAACTATTCTAAAGCTTCTGGGCGTTGGAGAGGAAGTTGGTGGAGTTTTAGAATTATTCCCGATTAATGGTAACATGATATTTTAAAATAATATGAATGGGTGTTAAGTTCAGTTAAATCATATTAAGTTAAATGCAAGCAGTAGATATACCTCAAAGATGAACAAAGTTTCCTCTGTGTGTGTTGTGTGCATGTGTGCAAGCACGGGTATGTGCACAGGATGCTTGTAGGGGAAGGGGGTGGAATGCAAGGACAAATATTGTTTCTAATATAAAATCCTTCAAAGTAAAAGTAAAAACACCCATTTTCTCAACTAAAATAGCAGTTTTTTGTTTTTGTTTTGTTTGTTTTTTGTCTGCGTAAGGCTTTATGGTTTAGACAGCATTTTCTTTTTGGGTTATTTCTCAAAATAGTTTTATGACATAGGTCATATTTCCTTGCTTCCCTTTCAACAGTTAAGGAAATAAAAAGGCTTAGAGAAGCTGAAAGAAAATGACTATTGACTGAAGGTTTCAGAAAGCAAATCCAATCCTTCTAATTCTTCTTTCCAAGACCAACAAATCTTTAAATGAGATATATGTAAACACCTGGCACAGTGCCCCACAGAGCAGATCCCTAGAAAATATTAGTCCTTTTTCTCTTCTTTCTTTTTTTGTCCACTCACCATAATACTTTTTAATTGAATTCATCCATATCATAACATAATTAGTATTTTTCAAAGAAGTAAGGTATTTGTTATAAAGATGAGCATCAAAAGAAAACTTGTAATTGCAAAGAAGTCACTAAGTTGATTGGAAGTAGACTTAGAAACATGAATAATATCTTTGTTAGTGACAAATTTTAAAGAAGTTGATCTTGGGAAGACAATCTGTACCAGTTGCCTGAGGTGCACAGATGTAAATTCAGGTCGATGGGCTTTGCTGTCAAATTTTTAAATTAAGGGATTGGTTTGATATTTTTAAACATTCCTACAAAAGAGGTGTCATGTGCCCCAAAGTTTGACATTAGCAATGTTGCAGAACACTAGAAATAATTAATTTCTAGCAGGATAAAAACCCAGATGAAACTTCTTTAATTAGATTTTGAGCCAAAGGGAAGAAAAGAGGCTCTTGGACCTTCTCTCTATTCTCACAGTGATTTCCTCTCACTTTGATGTTTTTATGAGCTCTGACTCTTCACTAACAACTATTCCAATGCTGTTCTAGGGAGCTCCGTTGTTGAGCGAGAAGACGTTCCTGCCCATTTGGTGAAAGACATACGTAACTATTTTCAAGTGAGCCCAGAGTACTTCTCCATGCTCCTAGTTGGAAAAGATGGAAATGTCAAATCCTGGTACCCTTCTCCGATGTGGTCTATGGTCATTGTGTATGATTTAATTGATTCAATGCAACTTCGGAGACAAGAGATGGCCATTCAGCAGTCATTGGGGATGCGGTGTCCAGAAGATGAGTATGCAGGCTATGGTTACCATAGTTACCATCAAGGGTACCAGGATGGTTATCAGGATGACTACCGTCATCATGAGAGTTACCACCATGGATACCCTTACTAAACGGAAATATGTAATGTTATCCCCAGATTCCCCTGACGCTGACAAGCCACACGTGGCTAGCTACATAAGGAGTTCTTCCTCACTGTCACATTCCCTGCCTATTTCTTTCAGTGTTCTTCCAAGACTAAATAAAAAGCAAACTTTCACCTACTCATGAGTTGTTAGTGAAACTTCATTAAAAGAAAAATTTGGAATAATTGTTTATCTGACTGGAGGGTATGTGGTGCTAAATAATGCAAATGGATTTTATTTCCCATTTCTTACATAATGGAAATTATTTGCTATGAAAAATTCTATAAAATAAATATTTATACCTTGCCTACTTTTTTCACAGTTGAGTGAAAACTGTTATTATTAAAGACAATTAAACATCTCAGCACAAATGTTTTCAAGAAAATTTGGACAGAATAGAGAACATATAACATTTTTGAAATGTCAGCCTAAAAATATATAAGATAGATTAGGCTGTGTATGAGTTTCATGAAGCTTGATACCAAAGGCTAGAGAAAAACCAAACCTATCTTTGCTATAGACACTTTCTGCCTTGTTTCTGATATTTTTTTGTGTCTTATTCAGAGAGAGATCAGGAGAGAGGGGAATCCTCACTGGAATCTGGCCAAAGATGATACTCATAGTTCTTACCAGAGCATGGAATATCAAGGCTCCTTGTACTTAACTTGCTAAATGGGTCTATTGCCATACTGGAACTTAAAAAAAAAAAAAAAACTTGAAAGGAAGAATATTGTGTCCCAGGATTCGTTTATTTTTAAAGGAAATATTATCAAGTTACAGTGGATAAAAGTGCAGCTGGACTGCAAAAGGGTATAATTCTTGTCTTTGAAAAAGAACATTAATTTTTTTACATATAGCATGTCAAAGCAATTTTTTTCTCTCCTTCTCTCTTTCCCTTCTTTCCTTGGTTTTTTTCCAGCTTTTCTTTTATTTATTTCAATAAAAATTTACCAAGTAATATTAGGCAATATTTATGAGATTACTTTCAGTCAGGCAGTCAGGCATCTAGCATCCGGAAGGCACCGTAATTATGTTAATTATGAGGAAGCTTATTGTTTGGCACTGTGGTTAAGAACTAATTTGCCAAATCACCTGGTATTGGTTTTTCCCTATAATGAGCACATATACTAATAGATGTGTTCCAGCCCCATGTAAATATTTGTTATTAGTTCATATGTGCCAATTTATCTTTATATCATCTGTACTTTGTTATGAATAAATGATAGTAAAAGTGGAATTTGTTGCTCAATGAACTTCAGAAATTACTTGTTCTATTCCTCATTATCCATAAAGACCATTAATTCTGACTTGTTTTACAAGCAGTCAAGGTCCAGAAAGTTCAAGTGACATAAGAAACACAGTACTTTCAATGTGCTCTCACCTCACACCTTTCCCATGGTGGACAGCTTTCCTGTTCTTTCTAGACAATCTGTACCAGTTGCCTGAGGTGCACAGGTGGAAATTCAGGTTGATGGGCTTTGCTGTCAAATTTTTGTCAAGGTGAAACACAGTTCAAAATTGCCAATAAAATAGATTTATTTACCATTTCTTCTGAAATTGTGTAAGGACTAAGTAAGTCACCCAAATACTCTTGAGTTTCAGGAAGCGTAATAATGATGAAGTTTCATCTCCCAAGGAAATGAATTAGATAGGAATATTTAAAAATTTACTTACAAACTAATATTGAAAAAATTCTAGTTCCTTTAACTACAGAAAGACACCACTCTTTCATAACCTGAGATTCCTTTTTAAAAAAAGAATTCTCTGGTTTCACTGGGAAGCAATGAACTTGAACTTTCCCTTCTTCTAAATGAACGGGTTGAAAACTCATGAGTCATCATTTGGAGTGCTGTAGAATAAGCCACAGCTTAGCAGAGGGACCAGAACACAGAGGATGCTGTTGTTGGCCAATGTCCTTAAATTATATAATATGGAAAACACAAAGTATATTTCAGAAAATGGGAAGATTGAAGAACTGGGTAACCTGTATCTTTGTCTTCTGGTGATACAAACTAGATAGTTTAAAATCTAGATATTAGTTTTATATAAAAGCATTACCTTCTAACAGGAAAAAAAGAGATAAGAGAAAAAGAAAACTAAGAAAAAACAAAATACAGGTTTTAAGAAAGATTGTGGAATTTATAGAATTGGGGAAGTCTGGAAGACTTTGAGGATACAGTCTTGCCCAAATCACTGGTTGTCATCACTTCCTTTCATGAATCTTAAAGAACTGCTTTTTTACCAGAGGTCTGCCAGAGATCTGAGTTGAATACTAATTTAGGTCCTTGAGGGAGTGAGAATAGATATTTGGGTTCTGGTTTCTTTGATACTTGTGAATCTTTTTGGCAGTTTTAGGGTGAACAGTGCTAAATTCAGAGACTTCCAATGATTGAATCTACACTGAGTTCTCAGAAAAGCCAGACTTGATAGCTCAGAATCGACTTCTAGTTTTATTTATTTTTTTATTTATTATTTTTTATGGGAATGGAGAAAGATATTAAATGACTTCAATGAATTCTTTCCAGCATAATATACTGCTATGGCTGAGGTCCAATGGGGTCACCACCTCTACTACACATAAGCCCTCAACTCCCCATAGTCAGACATGAGATTCTAAGGCATTCATGTTAGTAAGGACTGGGAGCATCCTGAACATTCAAAGGCCCTCTAATAAGGCGCATACTTATTCTTCAACAATTTCCTAATTTGGTGACCATATGTGCATCACACTTCTGACATCCTAAAGCTTAGACAACTGCACAGCCTGCTGAGCAGACTGCAGAGAACTTAACTGGAAGCACTTCTACAAAATAAACGAAGAGTCTTCTACCCCCAAGTGCATGGGGCAGAGGGAGCCAGGCAAAGGAATAGGGTGATTTTAGATAAGTAAGACTGAAAGCTCTTTGGCTTTCCTCCTCCCTTCTTCCTCTCTCTTGGCTTATTTTTCTATTTCCATGATTCATCTGGTTCTGATATCTACAATTGATTTGATGTAACTAATATTCTAAAGGTGTCACCTTTCCAAGGCTATCCATAATATGAAAGGAGATTCATAAAGAGGAGGAGGTAAGGAATAACTTGGCAAATAATTTCTGGAAGATTGCCCATCCCTGATGGAAGCAAGTCTGACTTTCTTCACCCTCTCCCCAAAATATTAGAGAAAAGGTAAGTTTCTCTTATAAGTCTTTCCACTATTCAGTTTGTCTCCTTTAGTCCTCATTTTAATCTTTGGCTTGCTTCTTCTCACAAATTGTCCCTCGAGAAGCAAATTAGAACAAGGATAGGCCCTGTTCTAGAAATATGCTCAATTTTGGGAAGACCTAGTTAGGAATAGGTAGGAGCCTTGATCTATGCAAAAACCATCTGGTTAGTTTAGTTCTTAACCCATATACAAACTTAAAGTTTAGACTCAATTTATGTGATAAGTCAAATGTTAATTGTATTTAGTTTTGTATTTTTTGTATCCAGTTTTGTATTCCTGGTCTCTAACTGAGAGACTCTCTCAGTTAGAGACCAGGAATACAAAACTGGAAAAGACATTTGCTACACAGAAGTTCAGACTAGAAAACAGTCATGTGCACAGGTTTCTCCCCACCCCACCCCCACCCCCACCCTTGGTACTGGGGATTGAATCCAGGGATGCTTTATTCCTGAGCTACATCCTCAGCCCCTTTTATTTTTGAGACACGGTTTCCATAAATTGTCTAAGATGGCCTCTACCTTGAGATTCTTCTGCCTTAGTCTCCCAAGTTGATGGGATCATAGGCATGTGCCACTGTGCCTGATATACACAGGCATATAAGACCATATATGTGTTCAATTATGAGTCTCAGTGTGGAGTAGAGGAAGGTAGGAGGAAGAGACCAGGGAGAATGATGAGTAATGATAGTTCTACAGCCATTTGGAGACTAGAATTATTACATTGTTCTTTCCTTAGGCTCCCCATGATTTGAGCAATTACCTCATATTGGCCACACTGTCATAATGGCTTTTGGATACTCAGAGTGCATACTCAGCTTCTCCTAGGAATTTATTACCTCTCTCAAAAAGTTGTCTGGGTGTCCATGAAAGATGGTGGCACTAGTATTAATTCTTTTTTAAAAAACTATCTTCTCCTTGAAGTAAACCAAAATGGATAAAAATCAATGAATTCATAGAAAAGAAAATTCATTAAGATTGAGGGAATATTTAAAATCTCATAACATAAGCTTGTGAGAAATATATGCCTATTCACCATCCCCAACATGGAGAAATTGCACAGTTGGAAAGATAATTAACACACTTGTAGTTCATTGCCTGTAACAAGGTCAATTGTGGCTGACAGGCCTAAGATAGGAAATATAGCTGTGCCAACTCATTTTTTTTTCGTTCTGTTCCACCCAGCTTCCTAACAGAAGAAAGGAGGTGTGAGGAGGGTACAGGGAGGTTCATGGCTAGAGCGATAAAGCTCTATCTTTATCTTTGGGGATATCAGTATGTTCAGCTTTTGATTCTTGGCCAAGATAAGTGCAGTGAGATTTATGATGTGTTGTTTAATGTCTGACACTATCCTGGTGATCCCCAGGGTCAATTTCTTTAATGATGGTTTCCAACTGGCATAACAGATTAAGTAAGTCTGGCTGATGACACAGCCTAAGAGGCATTAAAACCCCTGCTCAGAAATTTTACTTTGAGGTCATCCAAAGTCAGGATTTTTTACACAGAGCTCGTTGGTTTAAGTTGGAGACAGTGAACACAGTGTGGTCTATGCATACAAATCAAGACCCTGGAGAGCTTAGGCACAGGATACCTTTTGGATTCTCAGTGTCTGTATTTTCTTTTGTTTGATGTGCTATATCTTGTGACTTTAAATAAAAGTTTTATGTTGAGTATATTCTGTGGAGCCTGGTCAGCCATTTCAAACATATGAATTTTCTGGTCTGGGGATGTAGCTTGGTGGTGGAGTGCTTTGACTAGCATGCCTAAGGCCCTGGGCTTGAACCCAAGCACCAGAAACAAACAAATAAAAACAAATATATGAACTTGGGAAATCTTTGCATATGGGAAATCTCTACATAACATATAACTTCACATATAAAGATAGAAAATATAAAAATACTTTATATGCTATATTAAATGTATATACATAATACAAAAATATATACAATATTACCTAAGTACAAAATATTAAAAATTCTAGTAGACAATTTCATAGTTCTAAAGAAAACTTATGTGCTGCTTTCAAGGTTCTTCAGTTTAAGCTGAGTTATCACCAAAGCAGGGAGCTTAATACTAAACCAGGGAACAAAGTAAAATTCAAGTGATAACTCCTTTTCATATATAGTACCTGGTGTATAGTATTCCTACCTTTTGAAACTGGCCCTTAGAGCAAAAGTATCAACGATGTATGGGAAAAGCATGCAGCCACACAGTTCCCTCATTGTAGATTTCTGTGGCCACTCCTTCCCTTCCACTTCCTCAAAGCAGCTTTCAATCATGTAGCTTAAGTTCAAATATGACTTCAGTGTATAGGCAAAAAGGATTAGGGAAAGGAGATTATGCCTATTTTATTTTATGGCAAGTAACAGGCCTAACTGGAATCTTAAACCCTGTTTAAACATGAGTATTCAGAAACTTTAAATAAAAGTGCTGGGCATGGTGGTGTGTACCTGTAATCCCAGCAATTCGAGGGGCTGAGTCAGGAGGATCATAAGTTCAAAGCCAACCTCAGCAATTCAAGGAGATCCTGTCTCTAAATAAAATACAAAAAAGGGCTGGGGGTGTGGCTAAGTGGTTAAGTGCCCCTGAGTTCAATCCCCAGGATCAAAAAACAAACAAACAAACAAAAACCTTAAATAAAATAAAGGACCTGTACGAAAGGCATTCAAGCATAAAGGCTTAAAATATAGCTCATCTATAGTCAGAAAAAATATGTACTATATAAATGTATATACATACAAACTCATACATCTGTACATCTATATTATAGTAGGAAAACTTCTTAGCAACACTAAATGATACAAAAAAGATGATTTCTGATGGAAAAAAAGGTGACCCAAGAATTATTTTCTAAACAAGTTGTCATTTGAGTTAAATGGTTGTAGAAAATAATCAAAAGTGTAAAACCTCATTGAGCAATAATATGACTACAGAAAATTTGGAGATAATAAATAACACCTCAGGAAGTATTACCAGCCAAAAACTTCCAGAAAAATAAAGTCTACTGTTAAAATAGCTTCTTGTTGAAAGATTAGTTAGTATTAAAAAGTTGTGAATGAGGAAGTAATGTCATTAAAATATTGCTTAATGAGCTATAATTTAGATTATAAACTAAAAGGCAAACAAACTATTCTTAAAAGTCACATAATAAATTTTTTTAAATAAACTTCCAAATTATAGCAAATTTATGACAGCATCAATTTTAAGAGGCACCACTATTTTAGATCCCATTAAGATAGTACACTGCCAATTTAAATATAATAAATTTTTATCACTTTAAATATTTCATATTTGTTTGAAGAGCTTTTAAAGATATTTATCATGTCTCACTCTTTTTTAATGGTACATTGTAAATATACATAATAGCAAGATTCATTATGCCATCTTTGTGCATGCACATAACATAATCTGATCAATTTTATTCTCTAGAACATTCCCTTTTCCTCCATTTTTCCTTCTCCTTAATCTGCTTGCTGTACTTTACTATCAGGTACTACTCTTTAATAACATAAAAGGAAAAATACAAGCTAAATAAATTAAACTATTCCTAAAGTATCTTCCCAATTCAAGCCGGAATTTTTTGAGTCACTTTTGGATGATAGCCTTTGATGTCTGAGGTCTTCCACATAGAGCAGTTCTGTGTACCTTAACACAACTAATTATGAAACATTTATTTCTTAGAAGAGATTTTCTGCTATCTCCAGGATTTTATTTTCTAAGCTATTGACACTCATACAGTAAAATCAGAGGCTAGCATGTTCCTGATCTTACCAGAAGATATCAATGGAAGATTTTCAGACAATAGCCAGGACCACTCTCTCCTTAAAAGGTCCTAAAGTGGCTTGTTGTTTGAGACATCAAGTGTCACTATGTAGTTATACCAAATGCTTGCACATGAAGGCAAAGATAACCTCACCAATATTGCCACCAGGCTGCAATTGTTTTAGCATATCATCATTTAAAACAGCAAATTTCATAGATGGTAACACAAACTTTTAAACAGCTGTAACATAGTAAAACATATTGGATGAAATTCCCAGCATTTATAAGAAGTGGTAGTTGGCAGGCAAATTATCATAAATTTCTCATCTTTCAGTGAAAAGAATCAATGACTATCTTTTAATTCTTGAAGTTGATAAATTTGTAAATAAAGTTCTAAATTTACTTTTAAAAATAAAAGAGCAACTTGGAATAAAACAGACTAGAAATATAAATGGAATAAATTTCAAATACTTTAAGAAACTTTCAGATTTTTGTCAAAATATCAAGCCAATACTAATTTCCTCAAAAAGTTTACTGTATGCTAAAGGAAAAGCCAAACTATACTTAAGGATTCAGTCAAAACAATGGAAACAAGAACATGCAAATAATATAACACTGATATCAATATTGTTGAAATTAATTAATATGTCAACATTATAACATTAGCAATATTATCATTAATATAGTTTATATTTGTTATGAAATGTGCAAATTATCAGTAATAACACTTTTCAAATTTAATATTAAAAAGCATTAAATGAGAAAAATGGTGACTTTTTAATTATTAAGGTAATATACAAATTGTTAAGCTACAGCTGGCGTGCATCTTTCTGTGCCAAAAGACACAAGTGAATGATAAAAAAAATTGTCAAAACCACAATGGGAAAGTGACAGACACCCTGTAATAAATTTGTACTAAGAAAATAAAGAGTATACTTTTGTCTAAATGCTCATGAAACATGCATAATAGTGATCATGATGAAAATATCCCTTATCTCTAATAGAAAACAATAAAGATATAATAGAAAAGAACATGGATCATTCTCTAATCAAATATGTGAAAACTAGAAATAAACAAAAATATAAATAAAAACCTCAAGGCCATTATCCTGACTCAAAATAGAACAGTTAGAAAATAATGACAATGACAATAGTATATTTCAGTCTTTGTGGATTGACATCCCTCCAGATGATGTCTACTAGTTTTAAACATATTCATTAACAAACCAAAAAGGAAATACACATTTTTTTTCAACAAGGTAGAAAAAGAATAAAAGCCAAACCCTTAAAAAATTGAACACATTATAAATTTTAATAAAGTAAAAATTAATTAGAAGACAGGATTCTGGTAACATGGTGGCACAGGAGGCACCAAGAATCTGTTTCCTCACCTAAATAACAAATGTACTGGAAGATAGGCCTCATGCAACTATTTTGGAACTATGAAGTTATTGAAGACTTGCAACTTCCAGGGGAAGGTTTGGATTATAAATTGCAGTTAATTTTGGTCAATGTTAGCTCTTAGCACAGTGATAGCTATTAATCCCACACCCCTTAGCCCCGCCCCATGGCAGGGAGCTGTGCTTATATTCCTGGTGTAGAATGCTTGCAGCTAGACCCAGGATGAGCAAAAAGGGCCCTGTTCTCCAAATATTGGGGGAGCTATGCTCTGATCATTGCTTCTGATCACAGAAGTTCAAAGTGGTGAAGCCAATGTCATCACAGCTCCCTCCTCTCAATATTTCGCAGCCTTCAATTTTGGACTGAAATGATTTCCATAGGATTTAAAAATCCTTTCCCCTCTGTGATGGTTAATTCTAGGTGTTAACTTGACTGGATTAAGTAATAACTAAGGAAACATTTTTTTTTGGAGTGGCTGTGAAAATGTTTCCAGAGAAGACTGTCATGTAAGTCAGTGAAATGAGTGGGAAGGATCTGCTCCAAATGCGGGGTGGGGAGAATGACAGCCAATTGGCTGGAGGGCCTGAATAGAATAAAAAAGGGGGAAAAAAAAGGTGATTTCGATTCAGGAGCTGGTACACTCTCCTCCTGCCTTGAAGATCAGGGTCTCTGGTCCTTGGACACCACGATGTATATTAATGGTCTCTTGGGTTCTCAGGCTTTTGGCCTCAGACTATAAGTGCTACACTCTCATGGTTCCGAAGCCTTTGTATTTGTACTGAGTTAAACTAACAGCAACCCACATAACACTACCCTAAGGAACTGAGTGTGTAAACTTTAGGAAAATAAATGTAATCATTATGGTAACTACAAAGAAAACTAAAGAATATATATAAAAAGAAATGAGAAAGGAAACACAAAGGAAGATAGAAATACAGGAAATGAGGGATTAAAAAATGCTCTAAGGTACATAGAAAATAGTAAAAGGCACAAAGAAGTCCCTCCTATCAGCAATTAATTTAAATGTATATAGATTAAGCTTTCCAATCAAAATTTAGAGATTGGCATAATGAATAAAAAATCACAAACTATATGCTAAATACCAGAGACTTATTTTAGATCTAAATTATTTTGGATCAACTGATTTCAACAAATAAGTTGAAAATAAAAGAATAAAAAGGAATCTTCCATTTGAATAGAAAACATCATATTCAGTGGTAAAGACTGAAGCTTTTCCTCTAAGATCAGCAACAAGGCAGGAATGCCCAATTCAAACATTTATGTTCAACACAGTATTCATAGTGCAATTAGGCAAGAAATAGGGGGAAAAAAAAAGCATCCAAATCAGAAAAGAAGATAGTACAATTCACAGATAGTACAATTTTATATATAGGCAATTCTTAGAGATTGCACACCCCCCCCCACGCACACCCACAAATCCATTAGGGCTAATTAACAAAGTTAGCAATATAGTAGGATGCAAGCAAAGTCAAAACACAAAAATCAGTTGTAGTTATAGTTAAAATGAAAGATTAAAAAGGAATCTTTCAAAAAAATTGAAAAAGAAAGTTAAGAAAACAATTTCAGGTAATAGCAGCAAAAAGAGTAAAATACTTAAGAATTACATGTAACCAAGCAGGTGAACAACTTATGAAATAAAAACTATAAGATATTAAAGACATAAGAAATTAAAGACATAAATAGATGGAAAGACATCTCATGTTCATGTAGTGGAAGACTTAATCTTATTAAGATGTCAATACAAAGTAATATATGGATTTAATGTAATCCTATAAAAATGCCAAATTTTTATGTTTGCAGACATTGAAAACCCCATAATAAAATTCCATGGAATCTCAAGATATGCTGAATAGCCAAAATAATCCCCAAAAAGAAGAAGTAAGTTGGAGGATGCACACTTTAAGATTTAAAAATTTACTACAAAGCTACAGTAATCAAAACAGTGTAATACTGGCCTAAAGACAGATACAGACCACTAAATAGAATTAAAACTCTCACAAATATAGTAAAATATTTTCAATAAGATTGCCAACACTATCCAATGATGACAACAATCTTTTCACCAATGATACTGGGAAATTTGGATATGCACATGCAAAAGGATGGAGTTAATTATATACATTATAATATACATAAGTCACAATTGTCAAAAATTAACTAAAAAATAGGCAAAAATTAACTCAAAATGGATCCATGATCTAAAACTTACAAAAATTTTAGGATAAAATATGATAAAAGCTTTATGGCATTAGATTTAGCAATAATTTTTTGGATATGATACCAAAACCAAAGACAACTTAAAAAAACAAATTGGATTTTATAAAAAGATTTTAAAAAATTGTGTATCAAAAGACTATAAACAGTGTAAAGCAGCAATCAACAGAATGGGAAAAAATATTCACAAAAATTATTTATTTGAGAAGGGATTAATATCCAGAACATATAGAGAACTCAAAAAATTCAATTGCAATAACAAAGCAATTTAATTAAAAAATGGGCAAAGGACTGAAATAGGCATTTCTCCAAGACATACAATGACCAATTGGCATACGAAAAGATGATTACCATCACTAATACTAGGAAAAAGCAAGTCAAATTTATAAGGAAATGCCATCTTATACTCATTAGGATGGCTATTATAAAAAAAAAAAAACTAACATCAGAAAACAAGTGTCAGTGAGAATATGGAGAAACTGGAACATTATTGGTAGCAATGTAAAATGGTATAGCTTCCATGGAAAAACAGTGTGGAAGTTCCTCAAAATGTTAAAAATAGAAAGAATCACCACATAATATAGCAATTCTACTTCTAGGTCTATATTCAGGAACTGATAGTAGGGTCTTAAGGAAACATGTATACCCCCATGTTAACAGCAGCATTATTTACAATAGTCAAAACATGAAAGCAATCCACCAACAGATAGATAAGCAAAATGTGGTCTATACAAATAAGGGAACAGACAGCCTTAAAAGCAAGAAAATTCTGATGTGTTACCACATAGTAATTGAAATAAGTCAATCACAAAAGACAAATATTATAAAATTTCAATTATATAAAGTACTAAAATGGAAGCTGCAAGGGCTAAGGGGTCAGGGAATGAGGAATTATTGTTTAATTGATGTAAAGTTTCAATTTTGCAAGAAGAAAAGCATTCTAGAGATGGAAAGTGATATTCTACAATATGAATAACATACTTGGTACCACTGAACCATACACTTAAAAATGTTAAGATACTAAATTTTATATTATATATATTTTGCCACAGTAAAAAGTCTGGAAAAAATTAAATAGAAATAACTAACATAAAAACAATAGATAAACCAATAAAAAAAAACCATTCCTATGTAAGACTAAGAAAGAAAATACCAGTAATAGAGGAAATTAAAGAAATTAAGAGACTGATTTGCAGCAACTAAGTCATTCAGGGTTACCCCAGGTAAATTGGGTTGGCACGAAGTAATCACATCGAGACTGAGAAAATACCTTTTTCTTGGGATTCTTTAGCAATGACCCCTCTGCTCCAGCTCCCACAATGGTCTGAAGCCCCTTTTTATTGAGGGAAGACATTGGAGAAAGTTCCACCCCAATGAGGGGGGTCAGGTTTCATGGGGTTGAGTCTAGCTTCCTGATGTCTAGTGGTCAGCAGATTGACATCTCAGAAGGCCACGCCCATCTCATGCTGTGTGGGGATCACAGGCAGAGCTATCCCACAAGAGAGGCAACATCAGTCCAGTACCCTCATGTACTCATGCTCATAGTTCACACACACACAGCCTATGGCTGGCCAGCGACAATTATTCATACATTCTTATTAAAATAAATTTAAAAATCTGATTGGTTAGTTTGCAAAATATAAATAAGAGTAAACCAAGAAGAAGATAAGAGATAGAAAATGTTGTGTGTGTGTGTGTGTGTGTGTGTGTGTGTGTGTGTGTTGGGGGGAAATACTCCTCCTTAAAAATAAAATAGTAAACCCAGGCAATTTTACTGGTGAGTTCTTTCAGAACATCAGGGAACACATAAAGCTAAAAACCTTTCCAGCACTCAGGCCAGTAGAAATTGGCAGCCTGGCCATGCCACATCTGTGTGGGATTGTTGGAGACATGGTTTGATAAACCCTTGCAGGGTTAAACGTATTACTAGCAATATCAGCAGGTTTCAGTAATTTTAGCAGAGACATGTTGGTTCTTGAAGCAACTAAAACAGCAATAGGGGAGAAATTCTGCAGGGCTGTTAGGGGGTCTATTGTGAATCTATTGACCAAAACTTTATTAAATTAATATTTGAATTTAGAATTTATTGGTTTTATAGCTTTGTATCTTATTTAGTAAATTTGTTTTGGTTTTCATATGTAAGTATAAGCAAGTGTATACTTCTTATTATATTTTTTTGTGTACTTAAATAATAGTAAAAGAGAAAAAAAATGTTCAACCTGAGATTTGTAAGAATTTTTTTTCCCCTTTAAATGGAGAATGTGTATTGTTCAATTTCAGAAACTCTGTTCTTGGTTTTAGAAAAGAAAAAAAATCACCCTCTTTTCATTGCAATTAACATTTTCTGCCTCCTTCCCCTACTGGAATGTAAGAACTTATGGACAAAATCAAGACACAGTAAAAGGAAAAGGATGTGGCCGTGCTTCATTCACCTGTTGGAAATGTTTGAAAGTGAAAGGATTCTCTGCAATAGTAGCTTTTACAAAACTACAAAATCTACCCCCCACTTTACTAGTGGCAGGGCACCCACAAAGGGAGGCAAAAAAAAAGCCTTAGCTATAAGCAGAGTTAGTTCTGCCCAGGGTGTTTTCTACATGTGGACCTTAAGCACCTATGACTGCAGGATTCAGCTGGCCAAGGATTTGGAATCCTGGTCTTAGCCACCTTTTCCCCTATAACCAATAGCAATGCTCCTGCTTCCCCTATGGACAGCAAGAAATTCAGTGCTAGGACAAATAACAGAGCTGGATCAGGTTATTCATTGCAGGTAGTATCTTGTGCCAACCAATGGCTATTCAGAAGCCATGGAGTAGATTCAGTGCATTAGTTCTGAGTCATAACTACATAGAAGAGAATCTAAATACAGAAAGGGATTTTGAAATTATTTGATCCAATTTCTATACCAATGAAGAAGTCTCTTCTAAAACATCCCAATAGGGGCTGGGGCTGTGGCTCAGTGGTACAGTGTTTGCCTAGCATGTGTGAGAATTGGGTTCGATTCTCAGTACTGCATATAAATAAATAAAAAAATAAAGATCCATCATCAACTAATAAAAAATTTTTTAAAAAATCCCAATAATATAATCTCTCCCTAAAAACTTCAATGTTAATTTACTAGTACTTTCTATTGTTCAGGAAAGCTTTTTCTACAGAAAAAAAAATGTAATTTGTTGAGAGTATTTATAACATTACCCTATCACTCTCACTGGAATTGAGTTTCCCAAAGTTGGAAAGATGCTTACATGATACTCTTCCCTCCAGGATATACAATCCCTTGATTCCAAGAGCATCTAGGATATGGTTTCTAGACCTCTCATTTACAAACCATCCTCTTTTAAAAGTATGCCCATGAAGTACTCTAGGGCATCCACATCAGAACCTATCATTTTACCTTAGCTTTCCCTCTCTTCCTTTCTTTCATTAAGTGGTCAGTTAACACAGTAGACTTGACAGTGAGCAATAAATACTTTCTATAAAGGAGGGTGGAAAAAAAGTAAGAAAACTTTACTCCATGCACTTCTGAAATTTTCTATTTAATGTATTCTATAAGATTATTATTATTTTTTAACTTCGGATCAAACCTAGGAGCATTCTACCTCTGAACTATAATCCTAGCTCTTTTTTAATTTTTATTTTGAGATAGATTCTCATTAAGTTTACCCAGGCTAGCCTCAGAATTGGGATCTGGGATTACAGGTATGTGTCCCCATGCCCAACTTAAAAAACAAAACAAAACAAAACAAAACATTGTGTATGTTGCATTTCCTAAAAATTAGGTCCTATACTTTGCAATGTTCATTAACTTCAAAATGGATTGCCATAATAGATATCATCTTCATATTTCATGAATGCCTATGCTCTGTGTTAAGGTATGTAGTTTTGCTATTTTTAGATGTAAAAATATACTCAATGAGTTTTCAAAGTTGTTTCAGTTTTTGCCTCACTCCTGTTTTTTGAAATTAAAAAGTTTCCACATCCCACCTCATATGAAAGAGTGGTGACACAAGATACAGGTTTAATAATTAATTTAATTACAAACTGTGACCAATTCTTGACAGTCATATTATTCAGGATATCACAGATGGATTATATAATAGCATTATCTTACATATATAAAAATTAAGAGGAAATAAAAAAGAAATGTGTAGGCATGACACCTTATCACTTAAATTTACAGTATAGAACTTTGTAAACATACAGTGTTATAAGCTAAAGCCTGTCCTCCTATCACCATTCAGCTACATGACCTTTAACAAATCACCGTTTTCTTGTTTTTAAATTATCTATCACCTGATTGCTCTATCTAATAGAGTCAATTGGCTGCATGCAAAAGTACCTTAAAAAATACCATGCACTTATAAGTGAGAACAATTACTGTAAAGTGATTTCCTATTTTTAGAGTTATACAATTCATATTTCATTAAAAGTCAACATTTATTTGCAAAAGCATCTTTTTTAAAGGAATTCTTTGGCATTAGTCTTATTGATAATCTTGTAATGATTTTGAAGCCAGTGTTTTGACTCTCAGAAACAGAATATGATATAAAGACATATTAACAGTCACAAGCTTTAATTAATAACTAATAAAATAAAATGCCTTCATATTTATTTTCCAAAATGTAATAATCCAAAAGCAATGATGCCAAGATGTTGAGATATACAAATTGAAGAGGAAGGAACAAACAACTCACAATGGTTTGCTTAAATACAAGTGCTGACTGTGGTAACTTGGGAACCAACTTCACTTACACAAAGCTTACTTGTATATAAAACACTGAAAGATAATTACAAAAAAAAAATTTTCTGTAAATTCTTAAAAACTAAAATTCTGAGATTTTGTTTCAGAAAAGTTACTTTTTTCGGCAAAACATTTAGCACGGACTACATCATCCTGAAACTATGGCACAGTCAGATAGGCCCTCCAGCCAAAATTTTTACTTTCATTGCTTTTTAATTGCAAAATGCCTATCTCTACAGTCTCTAAATTGGGGAGAAAACCTATGTTATTTATGATAAAAAAGGGAAGACTGTCACATGCAGACTAGAACCACATAATTATGAATATCTGGCAAACTGATCTCTATCTGTATATTTATAGGATCTAGTTAACATGATTACTTCAAGTTTGGAAACTTGGAGTACAAGGAAAATAATCTGCAAATATTTGTTGCTGACTTACAAAACACTGGGTTATTAATATAGTCTCTATGCTTTGATATCTGTGTCATTTCCTGGGAAATTTTTCACACTTTGGGTACTTTAAGCCTTGGGATGAAACTGTTTTAGGAGCGATTAGATAGATACAAAAAGGGTTATGTTTTAGTGCATCCTTGGTTTATAAAAATGAAAACATAAATATTACAAATATTGAAAATGTGAAAATACAATTGTGAGAGCTGCCAACTATTTGGGTACCAATCAGAAATTATCTTCATCTGATTCATCACTCTTGGGTTTGGTAAGCCTTTCCAGTTCTTCTCCATCCTATAAGGAAACAGATAAAATTAGTAATTAATTAAAACAAAATTCAAAAGGTCAAATTTAGATTTGTAAAGAGAAGTCTTACTTAACATGTAAATCAGTATCCTATTTCATTAAATTGTGAATATCATCTGGTCAAGTTAGATAAGTACTTGGAAAGTTAACTTTAGAAGCACAATGAGGAATAAAAGGAACTTACCTCAATATTACAAAGGATATATGTGGCAAACCCAAAGCCAATATCAAACTGAACAGAAAAATACTGAAAGCCTTTCCTCTAAAATGAGGAACAAGACAAGATGTCCACTCTCCCCACTTCTATTTATAGTTCATAAAAACTCTAGTCAAAGCAAACAGGCAAGAGAAGAAAATTAAAGGATACAAATAAGAAAAGAAGACATCAAATTATCTGTTTGCTGATGTCATGATCCTATATCCAGAAGACCCAAAAAACTCCACTAGACTTCTAGAGCTGATAAATGAATTTGGCAAAGTAGCAGGATACAAGATCGATATTCATAATTCAATAGATGGCCTATACTCTAGTAGTGATTCTGCTGAGAAATAAATCAGGGAAACAATCCTGTTCATAATAACTTTAAAAAACAAAACAAAACAAAAATAAAACAAGAAACATCAAAACCAAAAAAACCTTGAGAATTAACCTAATCAAGGGTGAAAGATCTCTACTAAGAAAATTATAGAACACTGAAGAAAAATTGAAGAAGACCTTAGAAGATGGAAAGACCTCCCATGTTCTTGGATAGACAGAATTAACATTGTCAAATGGCTATCCTACCAAAATCAATATAAGATTCAATGCAATTCCCATCAAAATATCAATGACATTCTTCACAGAACTAGAAAAGCAGTCTTAAAATTTATCTGGAAAAATAATAAAAGACCCAGAATACCCAAAGCCACCCTGAGCAAGAAGAATGGTGCTGGAGACATCATAATATTTAATCTCAAATTATACTACAGAGCTATAGTAATAAAAGCAGCATGGTACCAGCATCAAAATAGACATGAAGACTGATGGAATAGAAGACAGAGAGATAAACCCACACAGATACACAGTCATCTGATACTTGACAAAGGAATCAAAAACATGTGTCAGAGAAAAGATAGCCTTTTAAACAACTAGTACTAGGAAAACTGAATAGAAATATGAAACTAGATCCCTATTTCTTGCCCTGCCCCCCAATCAAATCAAAGTGGATCAAAGACTTAGGAATTAGACCAGAAATTTTGCAACTGCTACACGAAAACAAAATTAACGCTCCATCATATTGATGCAGGCATTGACTTCCTTAACAAGACCACTAAAGCTCAAGAAATAAAACCAACAATCAACAAGTGTTCAGTATAGCAAAGAAAAAGATTAAGAGCATGAATAGGGACCCCACAGAATCAGAGAAAATCTTGGCAAGCTACTTCTCTGACAGGGAATTAATATCCAGAATATATTAAAAAACTCAAAAAGATTAACCTCAAAGAAACAAATAACCCAAATCAATAAATGAGAAAAACAACTAAAACACATTTCTCAAAAGAAGAAAAACAAATAGTCAACAAATATATGAAAAAATGTTCAACGATATCTAAGGAAAACACAAATCAAAACTACACTAAGTTTTCATGTTGCTTTAGTTAGAATGGCGATTATCAAGAATACAAGTAATAAATAAATGTGGGGAAAAATGACACTTAAACATTGTTGATGGGATTGCATTTTAGTATAACCACTCTTGGAAGCAGAACAAAGATTTCTCAAAAGACTAGGAATGGAACCACCATATGGCTCCACTACCCCACTACTTGGTATTTATCCAAAAGAACTAAAATCAGCATACTACAGTGATACAATCACATCAATGTCTACAGCAGCACAATTAAAAATAACTAAATTATGGAACTAGCTCAAGTGCCTATTAATAGGTTAATGGATTAATAAAATGTGGAATATATACACAATGGAGTTTTACTCAGCCACAAAGGATGATGAAATTATGGCATTTGCTAGTAAATGGATGGAAACAGAGAACATCATGCAAAGCGAAATAAGCCAGACTCAGAAAATCAAGGTTGAATGTTTTCTCTCATATGTGGAAGTTAGGGCAAATAAGTAGGGGGGGAGAGTAGGGGGGAAATCAGGTATCATAAAGATAAAGGGAAGTTCAGTGGAGTAGGATATGGGGGGGACAGGAAAGGGGAGAAAATGCAAAAATGAATTTAACAAAATCACACTATGTGCATATATAAATATACCACAGTGAATTCCACCTTTATGTATATGTCAAAAGCACCAATCAAAAATAAACAAATGTGCAAAACAAGATCAGTAGAGTAGACAAAGTATAGGAAAAGGGAGGAGGGAAGGGAAGCAGGAAGACAGGGATCTAAATGGAATAAATCAAATTCCATGCTTGAATGATTTTGTCAAAAAGAATCCAATTACTAAGTATAACTATAATATTGTAATAAAAAATTAAACTTAAAAAAAAGTAAAATGTACTCCAAAGTTAACAACATGAGTAAAGTAAGGAGCACCACCTGCTGGTCTTGAGGTGAAACAATTAAAGGATGGAGGAAAAAATATAAACTAGTCTTACTACCTAAATTGATGTCATTTTACTTAAAAGTTGGGGCAAACATCATCATCAGTCCATTGTCGGGGGAAAAGAGGAATTCTGAATGTATACTGGCAGGACTGGGGCATGTGGGATGTAAACTTCTAAATTTTTCATCTTCAGATTTGTTTTATTACCACCTGAGAGGCATGACACTTACAGAAAGTCTGCCATGGATGCTAGTAAGTAACAGACTTCCCAAAGGGTGAACATGTAAATGTGTTCATTGTGTGAAACAGTTCATATTTTGTATAATCATGAAAATTGTAAAGCTAAAGCTATATAGAAGAGTTCATTGCATTTTTTTTGTCTAACCATATATTTAACTCCTTAATAGAATCTCCAAGATTATGAATTTACTTATAACATGAGTGAAATATCCTTCCACATGATTATAAGCAACTGACATATATTCAGAATAACTACATACGTGTTTTTCTAGAAATTTTTTTTCTACTTGTGAAGATCTTTTTGAAAACTACCTTCCTTAGAAACTGTCTTTCTGGCACATTGTGGTTTATAAATAACTATAAGAAAAATTAAAGAGCTAGGTTTTCCATGTAAGAGTGATGAAAGTAAAAGATAAACTTCTTTTTATGAATGAGGCTTATTTTTCCACCTATTGTGCAGTGGAAAGAGCAAGAGACTAGGAGTCAGACCTCATGGGTTTAATATTAATTCTTTCACTTATTACCTGTAAAACACTTAGCCAGTTTCTTCAATCATAAAGGTAGGGAAACTGGACAAGACCTGGGAAGCATCTTCCAGGTCAGTGATACTATCAACACATAAAGTCCTTGAGAGATGATTTAAACTTTTTCTTGATCCCTGATAGCATTTATCATGAGTCCCTGCAAACATCAATGCACATCTGTTGACTGCTTTCCAACAGTCACAGAGATCTAATACTTTTCTTATTTTTCCTTGAATAAACATGTTTTCAATTTGGGGAAGAACAAGCAAAAAGCAGTATCCTCACAAACTTACCCCACTGGAACGCTCCCAAAGATTGCCACTTAGATCTCTGACCCTCTCTTGCCTAGGTGGATATTCCAGGCTTTGAGGCTTGCCGGCATTATAAATAAAAATGGAGAGCAGGACTGATGGGGCTTCCAAGAAAAACTCCAGGGAGGGCCTGAAGTCAAAGACCAGGACAGATACTGCTGTGATGATGACAGTGGTGATCTGAGCCATCAAGACATGGAACATGTTATCCAGGAACTTGAGAATGAAAGCTACTGAAAGGCCCTGGAATGCAGTTACAAAAATAAGGGCTACTGAAAATACATTGTGTCCATAAAAAAATCCACAGTTCTTAATCTGATCACGGTTACTGCTCTGAAGGCCCAGTGTCAGTCCATTAAAAAGAATGCCAAAGAAATAGAGTTTGCTGTTCTGTATGAAGATGTTTTCAGTGAGCTGGTTCCCTTCCTTCAATATTTTTTCATTATAAATATTAGCCATTGAAGAAATAAAACATTGTACTATAATAAGGATATGGCCCAAGCCAAGGCGGATGTGACTGAAAACTCTAGCTGTGGTGTTCCATTTAGTTTCAGGAAAAGTCCACTCCTTTGCCGTACAATTGTCTTTTCTGGAACATTCACTTCTGAAATGAAGGCATGAATTGGATGGGGTGAAGAAGGCATCATGATGAAATCCATGTCCTGCCAGGTTATGCTGTGAAGTTTTAGTGCCAGCAGTTAGGGCCACAATAGACAAGAAGAGAATCAGGAGGGAAGCCCACTGTGTCCAGTTTAGATGCCGCCTGTTCCAAAGATGAAAAACAAGATTTTACTACTGTCTTTCCCACCTGTATCCATTGTTTCTACTGAAAACCCAGAAACCCAAGTGCTTGTTGAATAAACTATACCCAGTTTTGCTAGCATTCCCCACACTTCAAGTTCAAAGAAAACCTGCTGGTGGTATCTCTGTGTCTCAAATTTGACATTTTAATTTGCTTTCATAATAACTTCCCTTAAGGCCATTCAATCATTTCTTCTTCTTGTGGGTTTCCTTTTAGGCAGCAAGTTTAACAAAGCACCATCTCTACATCCAGAGCTATCTTGGTACAGAAACCTCTGTGCTACAAGATTGGTTACAGCAGTGATTCTCAAATTGGTTTCTAAAGACCTGAAAAAATGCAGAGTAGCTTCAGAAATCTTCTATATAGATGATTCCCACCCACCAGCCCCCTGAAAGGAGATCTATTCTTCAGAAGTGTTCATGAACCAAAAAATATTTAAGGAAGCTAGCTCCTGAATGAAGGTCCTAATCAGAAAAGCATTATATTGTTAACTACTGGCTGATAAGGCAAGGAAAAAAAGATTTTTGGGGTAGTATTTCAGTTTAAAAATCTAACAATGCTTTATTTATTTATTTTACCTTACAACAGACTTGTGAGATACAGGAGATATGAATTATTATTTAATTTTGCTTAATCATTCAGTTCAACAGATATTTAATAAGCAGCTACTACATGCCAGGCAAACTGGGGAGATAAAGACTGGATCATTCTCCTTAATGAATTTATGCTTTAATAAGGAGAGTTATAAACCAAATAATGGCAGTAGAATGTGTGACAAATGATACATGGAACCACTGAAGTAAGGAAGGAGCACTTGAATCTGTAAACAAAGTCAGGTATGGCTTCAATGAGGAAATGACACTTGAGATGAAAAACATCTAAATGGACACTGGTCATCTCCAGACAGAGTGACGTATCTATACAAAGGCAACAATCATTTACAATGTTAACGAAGAACAAAGGAATATCTCAGGTTGTGGTACTCTGCAGAGAACAAAATCTTGATGCTAGAAGATCAATTAGGTTAAAGAAATGAGAAGCCAAGAAAAGAATATGACATAAGTAAAGGCAGAAGAATAAAGTTATATATGAGAACCAGAAGTCCTAAGAATTTTATTGGAGAACTTATTGAGCACCTACTTTTGGGGGTCAGGCTCTGAGGGAGGAAAGCTGTCTTGAAAGGTTAACTGATTTCCCTAAGGTCTATATTATGAAGGAGTAAGAAAGGGATCTGAGTCATAGTTTTGTATGTTCTAGATCATCACAACTTTTTAAGAATAATTCTGAGGGATGGGGATGTAGCTCAGTGGTAGTGTGCTTACATATCATGCTCAAGGCCCTGATTTCAATCCCCATACTGCTAAAAAAACTAAAACCAAAACAAAATGACAACAAAAAAACTTCAGAAATAATTCTGAGCTCCCATGATATATATATGAAGGGTAAACACATACGTCTGATTCCACTAATACTTCTATATAGCTTCATGCTCTGACACTGTGAAATCCATACCAGTCTAGACAGCAACACACCTGTCTGCACACTTTCATGTCTTCTCATTTACATAATTTTCTAATTAACTAGAGCTAGAGCTCAGTGATGGGGTTAGCTATAGCTCTATGTCATGAGGTCAAAAATTGTGAACTAGTTTCCTAAAGTTCTGAAGGTGCAGTTGGTACATACTAAGTAGTGGAAAGCAAACAGAAATGGTAAGAGAAAATTACAGAGATGAAAAATGGATGTCTGATTTATTAAAATAATTATATAAACAAATATTATACATAAGAATTGAGGCAAAAACAGTATCTTTAGAAATTTTGAATTCTTGGAAAATAGACTCTCCCTTAATATTGACATTGCAAATAAAGAATCTAAGGAAACAAACTATTAAACTAAATAATACCTACTCTAAATAATTACTCACCTGAGGTAATATTCCAGAAGGTAAAAATTATTAAAAATTATTAAGAAATTGTATGCTTTCCAAAAAAATATAAAGCTTCATAAATTATCCTGCAAAATTAGCTAAGGACTTGTGTATTTATAAATGATGACCAATTCTGCATGGAAAAGTTTATTCTTCAGTTTAATTAATGTAATAAAATAGTTCACTTATCTAATTCTTCCTCTGTTCAAGTAAAACAGAGTCAATTACTACTAGGAGCTGACTGCTAAGTGAACCGAGTGGCTAAAAGACCACTTTTCCTGATGGTCTCTGCTCCCAAATCTCTGTTCCCAAATGTGTTTTTACCTGGTGACCTCCTTATTGTCATAACATATTTTAACAACTACATAAATGATAAACTATGAAAAGGGATACTGTTTTATTTAAAACTGAGTTGAAACTTTTAGAAATACTAGGTAAAGGGAAATAATTCAGAAGATAAAAAGCTGGTTGTAAATTATATATAGGTAAGCTAATTGTAAAGGTTAGGGAAAAATAATAAAAATCTTGATGAGTTATCTTCCTTAGAAGTATTTTCAAATACTTGATGTGCTTTAAGGTAACTGAAACCAGAAGTCATGGATCATAAGTGACTATAGCTTCATACAAGAAAGAAACCAAAGAACTCCAATTAGCAAACCCTACATATACTCAAGGGAAAAACCCTAGCTCAACAACAGAAAGATGTTCATCAAAAGGATGAACAGATAAACAAAAGTTAAAATAAATTTAGATTTACACACATACACTATCCCCATTTGCAGTTTTGTTTCTCATGCAAACCCAAAACTAATAAATGAAAAACTCCAGACAAAACCATTTATATGTTTCAAATTCTCTGATGTTTTAGGCAGGATAAAATCTCATTATAGCAAGTCTGTCCCACCTTAATATGAATCATCCCCTTTCCCTGTGTATCTGTGTTGTATGTGCTACCTACCCATCAGTCAGTTATCATATTGACACTTGAGGTATCACAGTGCTTGTGCTCAAGTAATGCTCATTTTACTTAGTAATAGCTTTAAGGAGCAAGAGTAATGATGCCAACAATTCAGAAATGCCAAAGAAATGCTTTAAAGCACTTCCTTTAGGTGAAAAGGTTAAAGTTCTCAACGGAGGGGTGGGGGGGGGTGGGGGAGGAAAACAAAATACATGTTTTGCTGCCAAACTTCAAACTGCAAAAATTGTACTCACAGTATATGGCAAATATTTAGTTAAGATGAAAAGGGCATTACATTTGTATATGTATATAGAGAAAAAACTACTGTAACAGGGTTCAGCACTATCTAGTTTCAGGCATCCACTGGGAGTATTAGAATGTCTATCTCCCACAGATGGGGGGGGGGTGGATTACTGTTTTTGCAGTTAGCCCTCTGTATGCATAAGTGCTGCATCAATAGATTCAACTAACTGCAAATCAAAAATATTTTAAAAGAATTTTATCTGATCATGTACAAATTTTATGATTTCCTAAACAATACAGTATGATAACAATTTACAAAACATTTACATTGTATTAAGTATTTTAAGTAATCTAGAAATGACAGAGTATATGGTAACATGCAAATACTGAGACCTGAACATCCATAAATTTGGTATCTGCAGGGGTCCTGGAACCAATCTGCTATGGATATCTATGGATGACTATATATTGAGATTCTCCATTATGAGTTTACCTAGTGACTGAACAATCACATTCAAATTATGTCAGATAAAAATAATTCTACCATCTTTCTACCATATTGGGAAATATGGCACAAAGATGGTAGAATAGTAAATATGCTAGATAGTAAATCAAGGCAGAGCATCAAAACAATTTAGTAGGTTATGAAACAATTTATTTTCTCAAAGCACTGTACAAAATACATTTCCTAGTAGCAAAGAGACCGACTGGAGTAGATTTAAGAGAAATCATAAAGCTTTGTAAAGTAAATAAATAATTTTGAAGAAAATGCTTACAATCCTGAGTGGGATATTTCTTAATTCTTCTGCTGGTTGGGACAGGTTGTGTATCAAAATGTGTTTGTTAATGATCTTTTCCCACAGCTTTGCTTGGTAAAATCAGAGAACCTTATACATATAAGTAGGTAAAAATAACTGCTAATCATGGTTATTTTGCTGTAAAATATAAATTTCCAGGTTGATGCTATTATTTTCCAAAGCCAAAGCAAACAAGATTAAACAACTCTGCTAAGGTGCAAGAGCAAACCAATGAGGCAGACTTGAAGGCAGAATGTTTGCCACCAGTTTCCACTTTGAATTAGTGGCTACATTTCAAAGAACAAATCTATATTCACATAGAGTTTCTTGAGAAAAGCCAATAGGACATTTAAATGGTATTTTTCCCCCACTTTCAAATTCCTCCAACTAATTCTTGCATTAATCACCACCTAATTTTTTCTACTTTTGCAGCCTTATTATACCTGTATAGAAAAGATGTTTGATGGCTCTGTTAGAGTCAAGTATAAAACAACTAAGTATTCTAAATGAAAAATGAGTTATGGCAAACAAACCAAGAACATGTGATAGAACCCTTAAGTTGCTACTCCAAAGCCAAAATTTCATGGCAAAGGGCAAAGGAATGATCATATGACCCACAAAGAGTGGAAAAACAAACAACATATACCACCAATGACAAAATGATTAAAAGAGAACACAGTTAAGGAAGAGAGGAAAATTATTCAGCCTCTAAAAAGATGGAAATCCTGTTGCATGCTACAACACAGACGAACTTTGGAAACATAAATAAGTGCAAGAAGCCAGTCACAAAAAGAGAATGTATGATTCCATTGACATGAGGTTTCTAAAGCGGTCAAATTCACAGAAACAAAAAGTAGAATGAATGGTGGTTACCAAGCGTGGGAGGAAAAAAAAGAGAGTTGTTTAATGTGTTCAGAGTTTCAAATCTGTAAGTTGGAAAGTATGATTGGTTGCACAATAAAATGAATATGCCTAATATGCAGAATCATATAATAAAAAAATGGTTAAGATGGCAAATATGCTGTGTGTTTTAACAATTAATAAAAGTTAAAAATGTAATAAAAGCTAATACTAAATAAAAGAATACTTAAAAGTCATGCTCATAAAAACACTATTAATTAGCACACTATTGTGGCTTTATTATTTAGAGATGCATCAGTGCTAATTTTTGAATTAATACAATTAAGACCCACTCAGGTTGCTAATTTTGCTTTCCTGGAAGAAATAAAACTGGAGTGGTTTTATTATTCTTTACCATAAACACTTCCAAGGGCTCAAAACAGAGAGATATTTATTAACATGTCTAAGAACCAATATTATTGTTCTGAAAATAAGAGGTAAAGTGTATGGAAAATATTTTTAGCTTTAGTTCATAAATGTGATTATTAAAATTTGCAAAATATAATTATTATTATAATTAATGTTAAAACAATTAAAATTTACAGTACAAGTAGATTTGAATTTGCTTATATGAAGAATTAACTTTCTTAATACAAACAGTTAAATGCTTAAAAATTTAACTAGATTTACTAGAGGGTAAAGTTAGAACAACTAACGAATGAATTTCAAATCATGTATGATTTGGCAAATGAAGTTTTAATGTAATCTCAATAAAAAACTTGTATATTATCTAATAACTTAAGTTTTATACTATGTGTCCTAATGAACTGGCATTTCTCTGGAAAAAATTTGAGGCCTCTACTCCCTTATTAAACTGTGAACATTTTATTAAATGTTGGAACCAGTTTTTTTTTTTTTTTTTTGTTCATGGAAGTGCATCTCCATTTTATCACAGGAACTAAATACAAAAATATTATCACTTACACAAATTCTCCTAGAATGCAATTTTTTACAAAGTGATTATCATGTTGATTTCAAAGGCTTCAAAACATTTTTTGGAATCGCATTCTTTTAACTTGCTAGTTATAGAATTGTTTTTGCAATTCACAACTAAAGTGAAGAACATGATGCACAAAGCAAATTTCAATGTATTCTAACATTTAAACTATACTAAGTGTACTGTTAATTCTTAAAAATATCTCACATTAACTATCAAGTTGAATGTTTCCTCAGAGTAAATGTTTCTAGAAACTCACATAATTTATATAATAAATGTATCATGGATTCAACAAACATTTAGGTTGCCTCTATATAAGCTATCCATCCTTTAGTACACATAAATTATTAAGGAACACCTATCACATAACATATAAATATAAGAAATTAAGAAGATAAAAAGAATGTAAAATTTAAAAATCGTCATGACAAATATAATAAAAAGTTAATTTTATTCTTTTATCGTCATTATTAACAAATTCATTTGAGATTAAGTACCTACTATCTTTGTATCAGCCTACTTCAGACTACAATATTTTCCTTTTTGCTTTGTAGCAGAGCCTATTTACTGAAAAATGTTTATACTACTCAGTGGTCCTCCTGGATATTGTAAGATGGTTGAAAACATTTTTAAGTCTAAAAGCCCATCATTCTTATTCATTTTGACTAGATTCTTCAAACAAATTGTCTTCCAGTTAGGGATCAAATCATGAATTTATCTCAAAGGGTTAAAAAAAGAATTTGCCACTCTATCATCTCCAAAGAACTAATGTATTAAATATCTTAGGAACCTCTTGATTCCCTAATTAAGTGTCCAATTGACTGTATTTAAAAAGCTTATGAATTCTTTCTTGAAAATCTGGCACTAATAATTAAAGTAATAATTATAGCCCAATTAATTATCTTATTTTTGAGATGCTCAAGACATTTTACATATATCTGATCACAGAAGTTTTAGACTGGAGTTGCTTTCAACATGGGTTAAACAATGTGCCCAATACACAAAGCCAATTAGGAACAAAATCTTGGTCTTGGGATTCGGAGGGCTCAGGGCCCCGGGTATATCATCTGAAACCAGGCTGTGCCATTTTAAAGTATGATATATGCTTTCACAGCAAGCTACTTACTTCAGCACTATCCTGAATAGAAGAGCTGTTGTTATAATGCTAAAATTTGAGAAGATAACAGCCATGGCCTAGAAAGAAAGAGAAGATAGAATTACAATTCAAACAGAGTACTGACCTAAGAAATCTCCCAGTTTAGTAATTCACCTGACAAAAAAAGCTTTTTAGTAAAAAACCAGAGGGGCTATTAGGGCAGCTATTTCACTAGAGGATTAAATTCCATTTTTATTGCTTGTTAAATTTATGGAGATATGATCAAATTATTGTTCAGGCTTTGAAACTGTGTGTTTGAGTTCAGGCAATGCCTGTGTAAATAATCTTTATGTGTAGATCTGGAAATACTTATGACTTGTAAAGGTTTAGGTCTAGAAATTAACAGCTACCATGCCTATGAAATATACTTTCCATTGCTTTCAATACACTTTATAGATTTTTAATACTGCTTCTATAGGTGAGTAGAAAGGAAGTACCGTTAGGCCCATTTATATGGTAATAAAATTTAGACAGATTTTTAAGCATCTTTACTGTTCTAGAAATTGAATCAATTTTCCAGCTTGAACTAACATGACTCAAAATCAAACTCCACCCTTTGGATTGATTCAAGTTATTCTAAACACTTAGAAACATGTTAGCCAGATTTTATAGTGGTCTGTTTTTGAGAATTCTGTCACACTTCATAGGAACAGTATTAATCTGTATGTGTATATAGTTTGCTCAGAAAGCATGAAAATCTATCACTGCTCTATACAACTGGACCTGACAATATCAATAATTTTAAAAATAAATCCTATGATTTGGTTCACCCTGCTTTCTTCCTTGCTATCAATTTAAGTTGATTAAACTCCACAGAGAGCCAGGTGTAGTGGCACATCTTTGTAATCCCAGTGAATCTAAAGGCAAAGGCAGGTGGTTTGCAAGTTCAAGGCCAGCACGGGCAACTTGGCAAAACCTTGTCTCAAAAAAAAGGGTTTGAGAAGTAGTTCAGTGGTAGAGCACTCCTGATTCCAATCCCTAGTACCAACAGTATAATAAAAACTAAAAATAAACTCCAAAGAGTACAAGCAGTCTTATGTAACTACTAATGATAGCAAACATGGCTAATAAGCAGCTACATTAAAACTGAAAAAGAATAATTCAAAAAAACTAACAATAATTCAAAGAATATACCATTGTTGCTTTTCTACTGAATTTTTAAAAATTTTCATTGATGTGCAATAATTGTAAATATTTATGGGGTACATAAAGGGTGATAATTTGATACATACATAATGTAACATAATACGTGTAATACAATGTAATGATCAAATCAAGGTGATTAGCATTTCTACCTTCTTAACCATTTATCTTTTCTTTTATTGGAAAACTTTGAATTGGGTTTTTCCAGAGTATGTCTCTGTAAGACAAATTCTTGTGAACCCCCAGTTAAAAGAGAAAACTAAGATGAGGAAAATGTTTGGTAAGAGTAAAGAAGTGGTGGTCCTAGATAAATATACCAAGGGCAATGCAAACACACCTAACTAAGCAGCCTGGTTGGTCTGAGGAATTCTAAACACTGTTACCATATAGTACTATAGAATAAATCAAACATAAGAGCTATTTGCCCCTAAATTTCCATGTATCTCCCTTTAATTCTTTCAATTGGCTCAAATAGAAATACAAGAGTATGCCATGTGGTTTGTTTTATAATATCTGTGTTTGTACATTATTGGGAAGGAAAAGCAAAACAATAAATACAGAAGAAAAAGAAGAAACATGCAGCAGGCATGGTGGAGCACACCAGTGATCCCAGTGGCTTGAGAGGCTGAGACAGGGGAGGATCCCAAGTTCAAATTCAGCCTCAACAACTTACTGAGAATCTAAACAACTTAGGATGACCCTGTCTCAAAATAAAAAATAAAAAGGGCTAGGGATATCACTCAGTGGTTAAGTATCCTGGTATCCAAAAAAAAAAAAAAAAAAAAAAAAGGAGAGAGAAAGAGAGAGAAGGAAAGGGGAAGGAAAGGAGTATAAATTTAGAGTTTCTCTGTTGGATACAAAAAAAAAACCAACAAATATTTATTTACTGAATGTGAATAATTATATTGTTAGGCACAGGAATTCTCAAATCTAAAAAAAGAAGTGGAAACAAGAATTTATAAGACGTTTTAGATGGACTGAGCACTAACTACCAACATGGGTCAAGGAGCTAAAAGTGATCAACTAGTCCAGATTCCTGCTTTTGACTTAGATTAGTTTATTTCTACTTAATAGAGTAACCGAAACTTAGAGCAGTTAGGGCCTAACTTGTTACATAGCTTTTAAGTTGTGAAAAAAATGTTAAAATCTCCTGTTTCCTACTATAGTGCTATTGCGCCTTTTCATCCTGTTCTAAAATTCACCTGGTTACATGTAACAGGTTTCACAGAGATCAGTGACAATAAAAATCCTACTTACAACCAAAATGCCCACTTTAACCTTTTAAAGAAACTTAAAACACATTCTGGCAATAAAGGCAATAGAGATACTCATTTTATAAGATGTTAATAGGAATACATATTTGAGTATCAACTGAGTAAAGGGTAAAAGCAGAAGACCAAACTTCAATGTTGATTACTGATGGCTTTCCAAAGTGACACAAAGGCTTTTTCAGTTGGGAGGATACAATCCTTACTCTCAAAGAATTTGCTGGTTAAATGATAAAATTAATAAAAAAGAAAATCTACACAAATAGAAAGCATTTAAACTACATTAGAACAGGTGTAAGAGAGATATTTTCTGAGTTAATAATGGAAGTCTGCTTGGATGTTGAGATTGAGATTAGAGGTTGATTACAGTATGGCTCAGAATATAGGCAGACTGACTAAGGTTACACAAAGAGGCATGGCTTCAGATCTCTTGGAACAAGGAGCAACTCCACCATAGCAGTCAGTACACTTTAATATAGTAATCTCTAACAGTGACAGAACCTGGCAAGCAGATCCATAATTTCACTTTCTAATGAATCTGGGAAAATTTCAGCAAGGTCAGTCAGAGCCACAAGAAACTTAAGACAGTCGAGGAAAATGATGGAAAAAAAAAAGGAAGATACTTTCTGGGACTCATTTCTCTGTTATCGTTTCAATGGCATTCTGTCATATTTACTTACAGGCTGAAGATAGGATAGGACATAGAAGACAATCAAGTTGTCCAGGAAATAGAGAAAGGCAGGAATGGACCACTTCATGAAATTACAGAATTCCTTCCAGGAAGCACATCTCAAATTTCTATTTCGATGAGGTTCTACAGAAAAAAAACGGGGCAATAAATAAATAATCTTGATGAGAAAGCCTATATTTTTAGAGAAAGTACATTATATCTTATCACTGATAGAATTCGTCAAAAGGAGTTTTATAAGCTTGCTTCCTAAGTGGTCATTAGCCTATAAAAAAAAGATAATATGAAATTTTACTAGTCTCTCTCTAACCCACTTTTGTGTCCTATCACTGACAATCAGCAACATCCTTATTAGGATAATACTGATTATCCTAATTACTGTTAACTTAAAGCAGAAGTATTGTTTAAGTTGACTCAAGATACACATGTGGTTTCTCTTATATCTCTGAGAGCATAAGAGTAAGAGAAAAATCAATGTTAGAATAAGTGTGTTGGGGAAACAAGTTTCATGTTGGGATTCCTTCCTACCCTGCAGAAGACCAGGAAACAGAATTAATATGTAGAAATTTATACATATCGAACTAAAGCAATTAAAATTAACTTTTACTAATTCTAGTGTGAGTTTTTATCCAGTTCCAGACTGCCAAACACTGCAACAGGAGAATGTAAAATGAAAAGAGAAGCAAACAGTTTAAACTCTGCAAGTAATGCTTGCGTTTCATGAAATTAAAACTAACTAGTATTCCACTAACTAGAAACTCTACACAGATTGAAACCCTTGAATGTTTAAAGTCATGTTCCCAGGCAATCACTTTAATGCTTTACATTTTACGTTTACCTCATCTGAGAAGGCAGATCAAAGAAGCAGAGGGTTAAGGGTTCATAACTGGAGAAATGAGGTGAAGAATTACGACAAAGACCTGTACATTCCATAAAGGGTAATACTTTTACATTTGAGGAAAGGATTACTATTCCTATTTAATAGTTCTACCTCAAAACATAGTACCTCTTTGACTCCAGAGTTACTATGGTGACTTCCCTGTACAAAATGGGAACTGTTTTGCAATATGATGCATAGCACCTCACATTAGCAGTGATTTAGAAAATCCTGAATTTAGATAAAAAACCAACGGGCTTGTGAAACCATAACAAGAACAAGTATGAGGGAAAGCAGTGGACAGGATGTGTGGGTTCATGTACTAGCTCTGTCCTTTCTAGTACAGCTCTACAGAATACTTTGAGCATACTTCTCTACCTATAATAAAACACAATTATGTTAGTGTCTTAGCTTCCTCAGATATAAAAAGGACCAGAATGATATAAACTGTCATTTCCAGTTCTAATGTTTTTTGATTCTGCGATTACATAGTACCATTTCAAGACTCACCTTTCTTTATAACACAGAAGGACACAAGCACACAGAAAACTAGCTTCACCAGTTCTGAGCATACATTCACAGTAGTTGGTAGATAATCATACTTGTTCTCTGAAATATAACAGAAATGTTTTCTTAACTATACTTTTTATTCTATATGTTTGTATGCAGTTAATAATTATAATTGTCTTTAAACTTAAAAGCTGGCTTTGCACTGACTGCAATAAATTTCTTACCATTTGCTTTGCTTTTATGAAATTTTGAAACAGTTCATCCAGTGTATTAGCTATCTCTCTTTTATTTAGCTTTAAGTTATAAAGCATGCCTAATGCTTTCATCCATGTTACTAATAAATATGTTGAAGAGACTAGGGCCAATAGCAAAGAAAGCTCTGTGGCAAGGCATTGCAGACTGCCTTCTAAATTGACCATTTAATTGACACTTAGGAGTCTGACTAATCAAGCTGTTATGATTTTACTTGCTGTATTATTACTCAGTTTATGGTTCTTCTTATTTGACCTTTCTACCTTATTAAAATCAAGGTATACTTTATCAATGGCATTCCCTTAACTCAGAATTTTCCAATGTGTTTCATATCATAGTACACACAGAAAACATTTTTAGCTTTTTTTATCCACTGTCTCTGCATCTTTGCCATATTTCTATTTCTATTTTCACAATGTGTTTCTATGTATGTCTCCCCAAATAAAGTGAGTTCTTAAGGATAAGGTCAATAGCTTATGCACTTTGAATTCATATCACTAAGACTTAGCCTAGGACCTGACAGAAGTTAACTGACATTGAGACACACAACTCCCCAAGTAGATCATTTAGAGTGATGATATCATGGTTTTGAGTGTTATCAATAAGTAGTGAGAAATACTCATAACAATTTTATGGAATTGACGTATTTGCTTAAATTCTTACATTTTAAAAAATAATAATTTATTGGGCACATACTTATCAAACCTTATAAACTATATTAACCCATTGATATAATAATTATACCTCAAAAACAGCAAGTGACCAAATATATTCTCCCATCTACTTCAAAATAGGCTGAAATTATACATTTTGTTATATGCCCAGAAACACCTGCTGATTGAAGAAGTAATCATATGTTGTAAGATGTTCTGTACAAAGGGTTTGATTTGGTCCTTGCCTGAACCAGACTGCACTATCAAAATTTTTTCTTGCTGAGAAATGAAAGGTTAAAGAATAATATTTAAATATGCTTTATCATTCATATGAAGGAAAGCACTTCATAAGTTTATTATCTCCATTTTATACACAAGGAAACCAAAGACAGGAGAGAATGTGTGATTAAGTATTCTATATAGTTCTCCTCTTGCCCTGTAAGAGTTATTTCTATTCTTCACACTTGAATAAATTCTACTCCTTCAACTCTCTCTCTCTCTCTCTCTCTCTCTCTCTCTCTCTCTCACACACACACACACACACACACAAAAGGATTCTATATAACCTTGTAAGTCTTAACTTACCTTCATTGGCAGAGTATTTTACCAGTAAGATGCGACTTGAGCTTAAAGCAATGAATAAGGCACCTAGCAGGAATGTATACATTGTTGAGAAGGGCCATAACCCAGGCCGCCTACAGCACTTTCTTTCCATTGTACTGATTTTAAATTGCCTTAAAGAGAACAACACTTTCATGAGTAACCCTGTTGTCAGACCTAGAGATTAAACATAATGCAAATATCACTGACTGTGCAGACTAGGAAATTTTCAGTAATCTGGCTATGGCTATATCAGAATCAAAAAACTTGAATACAGGAGAAAAATGGGGAAAGGAAATGAAAAATCAAAATCAAAATCTGTTAAGAGGGGGTACTCGAGAGAGAGAAACGGCAGGGCCGGATTAGAAATGCTGACCAATCGTTGCCAGTGAGAATCTGACATTTTGGTACTGCAGAAAAGCAGTCCAACTCATCAGCAACTTTTCCCTGAAACCAGAAACAGGATTTTGGAATTACATTTTGAGTAGCAGCTCTTCCCTCAGATGAAGGGGTTTTCTGGGAGAGATTTCGTTGTCATAATGACCAAAATGAAAATGTCTAAAACACAGCTGCTAATTTTTACTCCACTGGTGTGGGAAACAGAAGAGCCAATCTTTGGGTTCAACGAGTCTCAGGCCTCTTTTGACAGCTTGAGGACACGAAATCCCAGGCTGGGTGAGTACCTGCCCAAAGCCTCCCAGCATACCGGTAAGCACCGCACATGGAGCCCGGGACTGGAGAGAAAATGCCAATTCTACAGCGCAGCCAGGCACAAGCATGACAGAACCAACGAGACACCTCCAGTTTACAAGGAGGCCAGGTTTCCCTCCACAGAAAGGGAAACCCTTTCATTACACCTGCGCAGTAAGGAGCTCGACTGGCAACACTCCCCCCCTTTCATGCGCACGCGCAATACTTTGCCTGCGGGGCGCGGTTACCTCAGCCGTCAGAAAAGCTTCTAGTGGAAGAACGCACATCATAGAGCTAAGACAGTGATTGTTTAGCTCCGTAGTAGCAGCAGCAGGTTTTTACGGTCCATAGGAAGGGAAGCTATAAGAGGGAAACAGAGGCGAAAAAGCCTCTCCCCTCGGCTCCTTATTCCGGAACAAAAAGCAAGATAACGTCTCGACCTGGATAGAGCGTACTCGGCGCCCATTGCGCAAGCGCGCTCAGGGTTAGGCTTCCGGCGGGAGGGGAGAAGAGGCGCGATCCCGCCCCACTCGGCCTTTCTGGTGTCACGTGACGGGGGAGTCTGGTGTCACGTGAGGCCCAGGTGGCGGCGGAGCTACTGCGAGAGTGAGAGGAAGGGGAAGTCGGAAGGGGTGCGAATGAGGCAAGGGGGGCGGGGGGAAAGACAGCTCCCGGGAGGGCTAGGGCTGCGTGTACATTTGCCTCTCCCTGTAGCTCTCCGATCGGCCCTACTTTGGTCGCTCGCAGCCTGGTGACAGCTGGGCCCGGCCGGCCGCGTGCTGCCTGGGGCGTGAGGAGCGCGCGCCCTGCCCTCTCGTGCGGCGCTCGTCGCCCCTCCCCCCGTCCATCCCATCGCTACCCGTCCCGTCTTGTCCCGTCCCTTCGGGTGCTGCCGTCTGTGTGCCTATGCGAGTCGGCGGCATTGGGGACATCTTTTGACTTCCCGGCCCCTATCCCGGCTGCCCTCCCCATCCCATCGCGGGGCCGGCCGCTGTTCCGGCCCCAGGATGCAGAATGTGATTAACACGGTGAAGGGAAAGGCACTGGAAGTGGCTGAGTACCTGACCCCGGTCCTCAAGGTAAGCCGGGCGGGCTTGCCGGGGGCTGTCAGGCTCACGCTCAGCTCTGCAAGGACCGGGCGCCAGAGGAGACCCCTGTTATCTGACGAGGAACAGTGTAGGAAGGTGTAAGGGTGGGACGCACAGAAGGGGGAGCCCCCGTCCCTGGTCTCCCCTTATGGTTCGGTAGGGCTCTCTGGCTCTTCACTGATAAACTTGGAGCGACGCTCTGTGTGTGTGCTCGGGTCTCCACCCTTCACAACTCTGCGTCTGGTTTGTAGGGTTGGAAGGTGGTCGGCAGCTAGGACGATTTAACAATGTTAAATCCTAACATCGGAAGTTTAAAACATTTAACCAAGGATTTTGCTTATTTTGGTAGAATGAAATAAGTCTTGGTAGCAAAATGACATGACACTCCCCCACCCTCAAGTTTCAGAGAAAGATTTTTTATAAGTATGAAATACGTAAATAGTGACTGAGGTTCCTATTCCTTTAGAGTTTAGAGAACGAAGTGAAATTGGTAACATTAACATTGTACTTGAACTAAAGAGCAGAACTATGCTTTCCCAAGTTTTAAAAATATCAGTAACTGGTTTTTAATCTTGGACTTTCAGTGATAATAAAGAGCAGCTTGACTCGCTTGAATATATAATTTTTAGTATATTGGCAAAATACAGCACTTACAAAGTAAAAATTGTAATGCATTAGCTGTTACAGCAGTGACTGAATTGTTTCGTATTCTCAGAGATAAATTTCTAGAACTGCAGTCAAGTTTCTCTTATTCTGGGGCATCTATTTTTGAACTTTTTCTGAAAAGTGCATCGTGACACTAAATGACTGGCAAGTGCTCTCTTACTTTTCTTTCATTTTGTTCTTTTATTAACTTTTGATTCGAATTTTACTAATCTTAGTGTGGGGATAAAATATTGTGATATAATAAGAGAAATGGTTGGCAGTTTTACTTCCTTTCTTGGACATAGAGAAATGTTAGGTCTGTATGTTTTTGTTTTTAACATAATTCACTTCCAAGACTCCTTTTGAAATGAGACCTTGTTGGGCCAAGTAAGAAAAAAGTCAGGTACAGTTAAATGGGATCCTAACTCTTGCTTTCATTTTGTTTGTTTACTGTGAAAGTCATTTTAGTTAATTAAGCTTTTTCAGTCAACTATTTAAAATTCAAAAATAATTTTGACATTGAATCAAATGTTTCTACTTCATCTTATGTTATACCTTTTCAGAATAGCATGTTTACCTAGGTGTACAGCATTTTAACAATCCACGTTTGTACAACTTTTTAGTTTCAATAAGAGATGAATCAAAGATCTCTTAAATATAAAAGTTATTTAATAGTCTGTATTTTATTGAATTTATGACATATATTGTTTTGAAGAATCATTTTACTTGTTTCTCAACTGGAAAGAAGTGTTAACCTGTTAGTATGTAAGGTATATATTTTTACTATAAAGGAAAGCAGAATTATGACCCTCTCCTGTCACTCCTTTGCTCTTGGTTTACAGAGAGAATCCTTAAAGTTTCCTGCTAAATGAAGGAAGGAGAAAAAAGGAAAAATTCCTAAGAAAGAAATAATGAATTCTGCTAAACTTAAGAAAAAAATCATGTTTTGTTTAAGGAACATACATACAGTAAAAACTTAAGTCCTGATAATGATTTTCAAGGCTGTACTTAATCGGTAGAAATTGCAATCTCAAGTACTACTCTGTCTCATGAACACTTTTGCTTTAAGCCAACTTGACCTCTTTAGCACTCTATCAAACACAGTCCTGCTTCTAAGCTTTTGCATTTGCTCTTCTCTCAACTTGAAATGCTCTCCCTCCAGAGGGCTTTATGGTTTGTTTATTGACATAAGTGTTTAAGTTACTTATCTTTATTCTCTTATTTCAATATTTTTGTTTGTTTTGGTGGTGCTGGATATTGAACCCAGGGTCTTATGTATGCAAGACAAGCACTCTACCAACTGAGCTATATTCTCAACCCTTATTTCAATTTTTCATGGCTGTCTCCCTACCACCTGGCAGATTCCTCTCTGCTTCATTTTTTTTAATAGTATGCTATTCATTATCATTTGACTTTTTTTTCCTCAACTAGAATTAAAATAGTTTTTGAGAGCAAAGATGAGTTTGGTCTATTTTATTCATACATACATACCATTGCCTGGCACAAAGTAGTTGGTAAATATTTGTTGAATGAGTAATGTTTATAAATGAATCTTTTCATTTTTTGTAGGCTACCACAAAATCTTACTTATAGCTTAAAATTTAGAAAAATTTAATAAATACCATACCTTACTTAGAGGAAAGAATATTGTTTTAATATCTTGGTGGAGATGAGAGTAATGGAAAATATTAAATGATTCCTTCATTTGATTTCTAATATTACTCAGTTTAAATAAGATTTGTTAAGATTCTTAAACATCTTTGAGTCATTTTTATGGTGCTGTTAAATAAAGATATTTGTTCATTGCACAGAATCATTGTAAAGCTTCATGCTTATTTAAACCTTTGAATGTTTTTTCTTAGAACTGTGATCAAATTGTTTTATTGTTATTTTCATTTAAGTTTTCTACATTAGGCTTTTATATATCTTTGTGGTATGACATACACGGTATGCACAGTGTATAATTTTTTGAATGTACTCTATTGCATAGAAGAATTCATTGCCCTGAAACATTTTGTAATTGAAATTGAAAGATATTATTATATTATTGTTTTTGCTTTCTTTAGGAATCAAAATTTAAGGAAACAGGTGTAATCACCCCAGAAGAGGTAAGTGTTTGAGATATTTTAAAATCTTTATTTTCTAAAATTGTATTAAACTGGAGTTTTTGCTTTGTGAGAGAACATCTTGAACTTTTTGATTTCACTACAGTTAGATTTTGGTGATTTATGGGAATTTCTGCTTCCTATAGAAGAGAAGATGTAACTTCCTTCTCAGTTTGCAACTTCTCTTATTTCTCTGTAGTTCCTCTTTATATAGAAATGAAGGTGTTTGAGGGAATGCGAAAGATTCCTATGGTCACATCCTTTATTCATATTTATTATTGTATTGAGCTTTGCAGTGGGCTCGTAGGGTTGCTGTTACAGGCTCTGTCTATACCAAATGTGAATTTTTATAGTTTTCTGTCTGGAAACTTTACTCATTGCTAAAATTTTCTCTTAATATTCAGAATAAATATATTGTTACCTACTGGGCGCTCATTTAGTTTACCTTTTCTACTAAACAAGTAATGTTGAAACTGCTTGGAACTGGAACTAACAGCTATGTGATAGGTCAGTTGTATTTTATTGAACTTTAAACATAGAATTATGTTTTGAAGAATCATTTCGCTTATTGACCAAATCTGTATGACAAGAGTTCTCTTTCATTATGTATTTTATCCTTAGAAAAGTTAAGTATATACTGAGCTAAAAGCCCTTTTTGGTTCCAGCTTTGTATCAGATTTATTTTGTTTTTTAAGTAAAAGGCAAGGGATTTATTTAAGTTTGATCTTGAACTCACTGGAAACACTGTTCATTGGCAATCTGTATTCATTATTTTAAAAGAAATGTTTTGAAATAAGTCATATTACATGATGGGACCACTGTTGCAGCTGTGCATTCCAGGTCCTCAGGCCAAAGAATTAACTGATCTATCAGTTTTCATTATGATGGCATCTTCCCAGTCCCAAATCCCTCTGAGATTTAAGAATGGTTTCTTAAACTGATCTTTTATCTAAAACTGCCTTTAATTTTAATGAAGACACATGGTAGAATGAAAAAAAAAAAAGCCTAGAAGACCTACTTTCTAGACCCATTTCTCCAATTTCTATTTATTTTGTCACATCGATTAAGCTATCTAAGTCCAGGCCTCATGTTTCCTCATCTGTAAGAGGAAGAGCTTGAGCTAGACATTCTCTGAAGAATTTATTCTACCTTAGGTTTCATGAGATTAATACCTTGAATACCCCCCCCCAAAACAAACAAACAAACAAAAACAAACAAAAGTTATGATCAAAAGGCTAACATTTTTTTGCCAACCAGACTTATAATGTAGACATGGCTCTTTAAGTATCTGAAATCAAGAGCAGAGATGAGCATTTGTTGTTCTTGTACTCTCAGGCTTTATCTTTTTTTTTTTTTTTTTTTTTTTAAAGAGAGAGTGAGAGGAGAGAGAGAGAGAATTTTTAATATTTATTTTTTAATTCTTGGCGGACACAACATCTTTGTTGGTATGTGGTGCTGAGGATCGAACCCGGGCCGCACGCATGCCAGGCGAGCGCGCTACCGCTGAGCCACATCTCCAGCCCTCTCAGGCTTTATCTTGACTACATGAAGATGACTAATTATTAGTGGATATTAGAGATGCAATCTATGGTTGTTGAATAGAATTAAGCTTAAGATAGGAATTCATCCTAAAATGAGTAGCTGTTATACTTGATACCATGAAAAAAGTTAGTTATTTTTTTCTTAAAAAATAATCAAGACAAAACTACCCAACTTGGGTACTATCCACGTAATGTTGGGTTGGGATAGAGCACAATTACAGGATTTGAGTTAGTTTAAAATGACACTGGAGAAGGAAAATGGGAAGACAGTATTTGCTTTGAGTAAATACTATATATAAAATTCATTTGTTTTTCCTGTTTCTGGGCTTCTTACTGTCAGTCTCCAACTATCTTTTTGTTTTCATTGAGAGGTTGTAAAAGTATTTGTGTTTAAAAAGAAGGACAACCAGTGTCTAACATGATATTGTCTGGGAAGAAAAATAATGTTGTGTGTAATAACTTGATTAATTAGAATTCTATTAATAAAGGGTAGGTTGAGGAATAAAATTGCTCACCAAAATGTAAATATTGGTTCTATCATGTTGAAGTTATTCTTTATTATCTATTGACAAATAGAAAATATTTAATCAGAAAGAGAAAAGTACAAGCAAACGGTTGATAATTTGAAATTTGACATTATTTTACACGTTATTTCATTTGAAAATGCAAAGCAAGTAATAATGGTCATTGCTAATGAGAGTAACTGTACACATGTGCTGGTTATTGGTATAATTCTGTGTTCTTCAAAATAGTTTTCTTTACTTTCTAGTGTTTGATTTTTTTTTTTTAATTAATGGATACCAGTAGAGTGACCCAGGAATAAAATTAGTCTTGTGACTTCAAGGCAATATAATTAAAGAATTTTTATTTTTAATTACTTAATTTAACTTCCATTTTGTTAAATTATTACTTTTAAAAAATGTATGAATTATTTATTTCTGGAATTTTCCATTTACTATTTTCAGACTACATTGCACTATGGGTAACAGAAACCGTACAAAAGAATACTGTGGATAAAAGGGGTAAATTCTTTCTTTTGCTGCTGATAACCACAGAACTAAAGTAGCATTTGTTCCAGTGACCCCAAAATGCTTGACTTAAGAACAAAACTATTGTTTTCATTTTGGTTTTTGTCTTTACTTAACTAGTTTAAATAATAAAAAGATTATATGAAATGAAAGAAAATAAACACTTAGAAATTTCCTATGGGAATATAATTGATATATCTTGATGATATGTCATCTTAAAATAGGTTATTCTCAAAATTTTCACTTGATAGGAGTTTTACTCTCAAAACAGTATTTTATATAGATATACTTTCCCGGGGAAGCATTAGAAGACTAAATATATTGTGATTTTTTTGGCTGTTTAATAAACCCATAAACAATGCAATTTTTTAAATTAGAGCTGTTGTGAAATAGAAGCAGTTGGGAAAGTATGTGCATATATTGCTTGAGTTTGGACACTGTAGTTATGCTTCTTCCGTTTTCTGCTAAAAAATAAGTGGATTACTGTCCTTTAGTAAAATCACCTTAAGTCCATATGAACTGGAAATTTTCAAAAGTTTCAGTTATTCTTAGTCTTTTTTTTTTCTGAAGGAAATAAAATGCACATAGTGTTCAACCTGCCATAAAGCCTAAGGATTAGAATTTCATTTCTTAGTTTTTTTTATGTGTTTTCAGTGTAAGTTCAATAATTTTTAACTTTTCCCTCATTGTTTGGCACTACATTTTTGTTATTAATGATTTCTTAAAGAGTATGATGAAGTTTTCAAAATTGGTCCTTACTTAGGTTTTAAAAAATATCATAAAGAGAATGCTAGGGGTGTAGTTCAGTGATAAGAATGCTTACCTAGCATACATACAAAGCCCTGGGTTCAATCCCTAGCATTGAAAAAGAAAAAACAGAGAAAAGGAAAGGAACAAGAACAAAGAAATTAAGGTTATTTAAAAAAAAAAAAAAGCCACATAGAGTACCACTGATTGAATCCTTAGTACTACAATAAATAAATAAATATGTACATATACACCCATATATACCTATATATTTGCATATACAGAAATATTAATTATATAAGTAAAAGAAGCATACACTGTGATGTAAGAGTACTATTACATCTGATACCTGTACCTATTTAGTTATTTTTTCAAAGGTTTACACTGAGTTTTTCAGTCATTACCAAGAATCTCTATATTTTATTAATCAATGTTAATAATCAGGGCTGGGATTATGGCTCAGTGGTAGAGTGCTTGCCTGGCATGTGTGAGGCACTGAGTTAAACTCTAAGCACCGCATATAAATAACAAAGTACAGTAATAATAGTCAAAAATAAGTGTTGGAGCTGATAGAGCAGGTTTGGTGCTTTTTACACCTTAATTGATTGATAGGTATCCAGAGTGATCAGTCTGGTATTTTGCAACCCCACATTTAGTGATGTTCCATTTTTCTTTTTCCCTCTTTCATATTCCTTCCAAATCAAGTTTGTGGCAGCTGGAGATCACTTAGTACACCACTGTCCAACATGGCAATGGTAAGTAATCTTAAGTGAAAAATAGAAAACTAGAAAAAGAATGACTTCAGAATTATGGCAGTTTGCAAAATAGGTTAATGTATGGAAATTAGAATAACAAGCTTAACCTACTTCCTGTAGATTTTTTTCAAATAATACCCCAGTGATAGTCAAAGTAAAATGAAGGAAGAAAATGGTGTTGTACCTTTTTATTTTGCTCCATTAACACAAAAGATGGACATATTGGAGATTTACCTGTTTACCTTCTTTACTAGTATTTCCTTTGTAGTGTCTGTGTCTAATTTTGTGGTTCTTTAAAAAAATAATGTTCAGGTGTTTAATAAATTTAATTTGTTTCTTTATTCAATTTAACCAATGTTTATTGAACATTTTTTATGACAACAAATACAAATATTTGGTATCCTTTTTTTAAAAAAAACATAAAGTATGAACATTTTTATTAAGGTTGAAAAGTAAGTACCCTCTTTACAAATTGTCAAAGTTAAAAAAGGTTCATGATACTAATTAAGATCTTGACTATAAATCTACTTATGATAGACTTAAAGCTTTTATTTTCTTTATTAACTCATAATTAATAAAGTAATTAAATACAACATATCCTTTGAAATATTCTGAAAAATAACAAAGTTTTAAAGCAACTGAAATTTCATTACTTTCAAGTACTAATTAATGGTTACAGTTTATAGAAAAAGAGATCCCAATACTAGCAGATGTATTTATTCAGTTTAGAATTGTTTGGAATTAATCATCTTGTGTGAATGTAGCTGTTTCAATTTATTGTGATTTTTTTCTTCTTAGTAATTTTTTTTTTTTAATTTGTAGCTGAAAGATAGATTTGGTTGGGGGCAGTGGTTCTAGAATTAACAAGGTTTTAATTGACAATGTTTTTTCTTAATTTCTAAAGAACTTAAATAGTTTCAGTACTGTAACCTAGTTTTATTCTCCTTTATATTTACCATGTACCTGAAACACTGGTTGTTGCTTTTTCCTAGTTTTTATATTTTAGGGCATTGTTTTTTTATGTACCAAGAAAAGCCAAAATATCATCAGCTATATCTATTTTTATGTCTTTTTCTTTTATCCTTGTATCTCTGTTCCATATTTAAGAAAATTAAATTCATATCATAGAAGTTCTTTTATGTACTTTGATTCAAGAAAGTTATGGGGTTTTTTCCCCTTATATTCTAAGCTTTTTGTGAAAAGTAGGTTCTGGTCTATAATTTAATATATTTCAATACAAATAGATATAAAATATTAATGTTTCTTTTGTGAAGATATGACATTCATTTTCTATATTGAAATTTCTTTATTGTAAACTTTAATTGTCTAAGTTTAGCTATCTGATTGGTAGCATTGTGATAGGGGTTTGTATATAAGGACAAGATCTTCTAGTAGTAGATCTATTTTATGAATAGGGGTTAATAGAGTTCTAGTTTATGAATTATGATTGTTGAAATAATTTTTTTGTAACTTAGAACACAATTATATTCCACCCAGTGTCCATGCTTCTGACTGAATTGCTGGGGCCAAAAGAATGATCTTAAATCATTGATAGAAACAGATTATTTCTATATCAGTACTTGTCATGTGCTCAAGTGCTATCATGAACTTTTTTTAACTTTTTCCTTCATAACCTTAGGCATTGTCATCATATTGTTGAATTTGACAACTGAGATTAGTTGAAAGAAGAGATGTTAAATGTATTAGGGCATATTTCCTGGTTTTATCTTATGCTGCAGACTATGGCTCGAAATTTCTGCAGAAGCTTAAAAAGGCAGTCAAACTCCCAAGTTTGTGTTCTTAAATTTGTGAAGAAAACATGTGCCATCTCGATTCTGGCTAAGCCTAGTAGATAGCCCACAAATTCTTGATGAGAAATGTCAGAATAGCTAAAAAAAAAAAAAAAAGTTACAATTGGTTCTGACCCACAGAAAAAGTAATTTAAGAGTAGGAATCCTGGAGTTGCTTGGCTTGATCCTCTTTCTTTACACCTTCTGGTTTTGTGACTGTGGGCAACCTGACCCCTTTAAGCTTTAGTTTACCTGCCTATAAAATGGCATATTAGCTACGTCTTAACATTAGCTATGTCTTAGAATTATGAAAATTAATTAATAATAGTGTATGTTTGAGTTCTAACATCCAATAAAAGAAACTTTTTAAAGCATTATTATTCTCAATATTATCATCTTGTGATTCAAAGCCATCTTTTCTTAGTTCCAATTTTAATACAGTGGTAGGAACAGGGATCTTGCCAACCACCTACTTTGTTATGTAATGACATGCAGCTTTTTTCTTTCTTTCTTCCTTTCTTTCCTTCTGTCTGTCTGTCTGTCTTTTCTTGATTCTCAAGATGAACTACAATTTGGATTGATAATGTGAAAGATTATTCAATGAAATACAGCTCCGTGAGAGCAGCATTTTCTTTTTGCTTAGAGGCGAGATATAATGGTTGCTTGATAGTTCTATTATCTTACAGTTTTTGTCAAATATTTAATCCAAATTCTCTGAAGTCTGTCTGCATCTCTTAGTATATTTCATTTATATTATTGTTATGCTTTTCTCTGTCCTGACACAATCAGTTAAAGACATTTTTCCCCAATCAATCCTAAAACAATTCCCATAGTAGTGTGGATTCTATAGTTTTGAGATTTACTTTTATATCTTCTGTTCCATATTTGATAAAATATATTTTGTATTTTGGTGCTTTTCACTATTTTTAAAGGGCTACAGGGGAAGAATTGAAAGTGAAGGCATACCTACCAACAGGCAAACAATTTTTGGTAACCAAAAATGGTAAGAATTATGTTGTATACATTGGTAAACTTTGCACAGTTATATTAAAAACAACAGTTGACACTTACCAGATTTCTAATTTATTCCTAAAACTGGTCTAAAAGCTTTTCAGACAGAAATGAGGAAATTTTATGAAGCTCTAAATTTTCTATTCTTGGAGTAATTTTTCTTAGTTGATTTTTGTCTCCTCTTCCTTTTTGTTATTTATTTTTGCCAAAAAAGAAAAAAATTTGGTTGTCAAGATATGGAGGAAGAGGGTCCTAAGAAAAGTTGGATTTCTCCTAATTGGATATTTAACTGATACTGCCTACCTTTGACGTTTAAAAGTTCAAAGCTAAATATTTTATCTTCCATGTGCTATTGAAGGATTGCCTATAGGCAAAAAAAAAAAAAAATGTTTTGAAGCAGATATCTTATTTATGAAGTTAAAATAGCACTAAAAATTTATGATAGTCATTAAATAATCACATAATAATATATTGATTTTCATTCTAACTTATCCCATATGGGAAAGGAAAAATAATATGTAAAAAACCAGTATTTTTTATTCCCTTCATTATATTTACTTTTAGAATTTATTATTTATATTCTGATTAAGTAAATCAGGATATTCATAGCAATTTGTTTACCCTACATCATGTTCTTACCTTATAATTGTTCAATTTTAAGGCTTATGAGTAAAAATACTTATTAATTGACACATTTGCTTTGTGAAAAACTGCTCACCAATATTGTATAAGGGGGTAAAATTTAGCAGTTTGTTTAACTTTAAACTGTTTTATCCATTAGAATAACTAGAACTTAAAAATGAATTCTGACATGTGGTACTGCCATGTTCTGAGAGTAAAGCCATTACTTCAAGGTTATTGTTGGATTAGCCTGAAATTGAACAGTGCCATCTAACTTCAGCCTACAGTTCTTTACAGACCATTATGGTAAAGAAATATGTAGAACACTCCCACTAGAGCCTTTCTACTTGTCTTCTGACAAAGTCATTCAGGGAAAGATGAATGTGGTCAAATAAGTAGTTATATGTCTATGGGCTGAATGTAATTCTTAACCACTTTCATTTGAAGTGAAATATATTCACTTAATAATTTTATAGCATAAATAAATATAATGGAATAAGCATTTTCTTCTTTTTAACAGATTTGTGATTAATGGATTGTGTACTAGTAACTGTGTTTCCCTTTTTTTTATAGTGCCATGCTACAAGCGGTGCAAACAGATGGAATATTCAGATGAATTGGAAGCTATCATTGAAGAAGATGATGGTGATGGGGGATGGGTAGATACATATCACAACACAGGTAAAAAGAGAATAGAATGACATATATTTAAATTTTATTAAACTTTTCAAAATCCTTCATTGTAACAGTTTTCATAAGAAAAAGAGGTATTGTCCCAGTAGACTTTTACCTGAAAGAAGTAGGAGGATATATTATGGGGGAAAAGAGTTTTAAAAAAAAAAAGAATCATTGGAGTATATTAAATTTCTTTAGTCCCTGCTGTTTCAGTTGCAATTTGAAATATCCAAGTTATTTTTGTTATTTCTAAGTTATAGGAAAAAATAAAACCATTCAAAAATACTAAAACTTTGCTATAGAAAACCTCTTATTTACATGTTGTTGCATTATTGGATTATGAGCTTCTTTATGACAGGAACTCTTCTATACTCTTACTGATTTATTACTTACATGCAGAGAACTAGCATCTTGAAGAAATTTAAGTATTGTGAGCTTCACGAGGGATTCATTGTTGAATCCTCAGTATCTATCTTAGTGTCTAACATAGAAGTTGTTCAATAAGTATTTGTTAATTGAATTACAGGGATTTTTAAGTGTATGTTTGCGTGTTATTTGAAACACTGAATAAACTTTATTTTAACAAATTATAAAAATTTCTATTTTGCTGCTGTGTTTATGTATCTTTAAAAAATACATATTATTATGTGCTGCCGAAGCTACCACTTATTACTTAGTTTTAATAAAGAAAATGTTCTAAGTTTAAGTGCATGATCTAAAACCAAGTTTTCTCTCCCTGAATCCTAGAGACAAATAGGTATATCCTACAGCTATGTTTCTCAATCTCAACACTATTGACACAATTGACATTTAGACCTGGATAATTTTTTGTTGTAGCCTTTCTTGTGCATTATAGAATGTTTAATAGTATCTTTGTCCTCTGCCTACTAGATGCCAGTAGCATCCCCTAGTTACAACCCAAAATACCTCCAGACATTGCTACATCTTTCATGATTAGCAAATTGTTGCTCTTAATTGTGATTTATTGCAATAGACAATAGACTAAGTCTCTGTACAAGTAAAAGTACCACCTTAGAGGTCAATTTCTCCTCTACTCTAAATGAAGAAAACTGCCATCTGTTTTCTTATGAAAATATAGGCACAAATCCAGGACTTGAACTTCTCAAACTGAAACTTGTTTGCTGCTTAATGAGTTGAGTGATGTTATGTGAAAGCTTAGAGGAAATAACCTATTCAGCAGCGTTTTTTTAATATTTACTTTTTAGTTATAGGTGGACACAATATCTTTATTTTTATGTGGTGCTGAGGTCGAACCCATGCTAGACAAGCACTCTACCGCTAGGTCACAACCCCAGCCCTCAGCAGCTTTTTATAATAATTTTTTAAATGGTCCTCTTTTTTCCCCCACCAATTAATGCTATTAGACTTCTTTTTTTCCTGATCTTTACAAAATCTTCTAATTGTTTTACTTTAATTTTCCCATGACTGGAAGATGTAGTCAGTCCATTGTAATTAAATTGCCTATTGACTGACTAGAACAGTTGGTTATAAAGCACTGTTTCTGAAGTCAACATAATGGGTTACTCTATTTTTTAGTTGTATTCTATTTCATATTCATTATTGCAAACTCCAGGGATGTATTTACAATATCATTTGTCTCAGAGATAAGTTGGTGTCAGTATGATTGGAGTAACAAAAATCTTTAGAAATTAGACAAGTAAAAAATAGTGCTGGAGTGATAGAGAACAGGCAGTGTCATTTTTGCATGTGAAAGATAGCACAGTATTTTATTTCCGTTAATGTAAATTCTAATTATTTATGAGATGTAAAACTTTAGCATATTCAGTGGATCATTTTGTAATGTCAATTTGATATGTTAAGATTTGGGTTTTACATATCATTTAAGATATAGAGTATAAGAAGGATTCTATATAATACTATGAATATTTAAGGTAAATACCATTTATGGATCTCTAACTGGTGCCCATCCAATAACTACTATGATGAGAGCTGTTGTTTTACCTTTCAAACTTCAACTGTTACACGCATTTTTTTTTTAGTTGTAGTTGGACATAATATCTAAATTTTTTTTATTAGTTGCTCAAGACAATACAATGATCTTGACATATCATACATTTGATTCAAATAGGGTATGAATTCTCATTTTTCCATGTGTACAGATTGCAGGATCACATTGGTTATACATCCATGTGTATACATACAGCAATCCTAGTGTCAGTTGTATTCTGCTGCCCTCCCTATCCCCCCCCCTTCCCTACCTTCCCCTCCCATCACCTCTCTCTACCCATTCTGCTGTGACACTTATCTCTCTTTTTTTTTTCTTCCTTTCCCCCTCACACTATCCTATATGTATTTTGTGAACCCATGAGGGTCTCCTTTCATCTTCTGTGCAATTCCCCTTTTTCCTCTCATTCCCTCTCACCTCTTTTCCTTGTTTCGTGGTAATATTCTTTTCATGCTCTTCCTTCCTACTCTGTTTTGAGTCACCTCCTTTATATCAGAGAAGACATTAGGCATTTGTTTCTTAGGGATTGGCTAAATGACATCTTCTATTTGTGAAAGTGAACAAATAGATATTAAACAGATGTATTAAAGTTTTAGAGGATGAATATGCTTATTAGGAGCTAAGCATATATTGTATTTAAGATATTTTTTCCCTGTAGTATCTTTAACTACTCTTGTCTTAATTAATTGTCTATCCTTGTTAAACAGTCTGATTAAGAATGTTGACAGGTATTTTGAACTAGAAATATTATTTAGCTGACTAGATATATTGCCACCTGCTTAATACTTCCATTGAGACAAAGGAAGTTCTGAGGAATTTGCTTTGTGAGGTGCAATGGAGAATCATTGAACCAAATGTCAACTCATATGTATTTTATGCCCAGCTTCTTTATAACTGTGAGACTCAAGCAGGGCATTTTGCCTCTCCAGTGACTTCATTTCTGCATAAGGAGAAATTATTATTATTATTGTTTTAGAAGCTAGTGTTTAAATAGAATGTGTAAACACTTGGCAAAGCAGTAAGCCATATGTAAATGTAAAATGGTATTATCAAATATTCTAAGTTTCTGAACCAAATAGCATATTTAAAATATTTGAAGTAAATAGCATATTAATATAGCCATACCTAGTTGAGAAAATTTGGATACAGGTTTAATCAAAATGTAAATGTGAGTACTGTAATCTCTTAATAGTTTCACTTTCTTAGAATGTATTGTGATAAACTAAGTGAGGAATAGTAAATAAAGGATGAGAAGGATAAGTCATGGAGAACATTAAATTAGTTTATATTTTTAGTTTGAGACAGCATCTTTGGGATTATATTTGTATTTACCTCTTTACTTCAGATCAGTTATGAGAATTTAGATAATTTTAAGTGTTTTTATGTTGCTTTATTCAAATAAATGTGATGTTTACTGTTTAATTTTAGTTACTCTTTCTGCTGAATTGTAAACAGGTATTGCAGGAATAACTGAAGCAGTTAAGGAGATTACATTGGAAAACAAGGTACTGGTTTGTTAATATTTCTAAAATCAGTGACCTAGTTATTTGCATATGTCTATATCTATATATCTATGTTGAAATCATTCATCTTTCTTATCCACACTTACCATTATCAAACTCATTTAAATTCCAACTATTTCCCCCCCTCTCATTTTTCTGCATCAGCATATACTAGAATACTACTGCTTATTTATACTTCCCTTACTTTTCTTTCTTTCTGTTTCTTTTTTTATTTTTGCAGTGCAGGGGATCAAACCCAAGGCCTGACCTCATGCATACTAGGAAAAAGCTCTGCCACTGAGCCACAATACAAGCCTTCCTTATTTTTCTTGCTGTATGCCTTAAAAACCATTCTGGGGCTTTGGGTTGTAACTCAGTGGTAGAGCCCTTACTCATCATGTGCCAGGCCCTGGGTACAATTGCTACCATTAATTAAAAAAAAAAAAAGAAAAAATGCAAAAAAAAACATTTTTAAGACTGTTACTACTATTACATACTACTACTACTACTATTTTTCATTAATTGGAAAGACTTAAGGTAGTTGAAGTGATTTTGTTTTTAAGTATATTCAGTACTAGATGCTAATGGTATCTTTGTACTCTAAATGTTGCATAAGTAATTATTCTCTGTTTTCTTAAATTACTGACAATGTGGGGTTTTTTTGGCTTTCATTTTTGAAAATTTAAGTTTATACTTCAGTTTAGCATCACCAAAAATCATGATATTTTGAATGACTAGAAGCTGTTAGTTAATTTTTATTATATGATTTATTTGGGGGGAGGATAAAATATATAATTGGGTAGAATTATCCTGCTTGTAAGTTTTCATTTAATTCAAGTTGCATATATTATATTGGCTTTCCATTTCTTGGAATCATTGAAATTGTTTTCAGATTTTTGTATAGTCATTTAAAATTATATAAAAAATACAAAATGTCTTCACTTTGATCTTTTCTTAGTTATTTCTTTTAATCACCAAGTCTCTTGGAAGATAGACTGTTTGGATGGAATAATTGTGTCCCTATTGTTCTTAGGAACATTCCCTAAAACAGTTACTAATTTAAGACATTCTTTGTATTTTTGTCATTTCATCTTTGGAAATTTTTAATTGCAGCTTAACAGAAGTATAAGAAAGTAAAATAACTTCTGTTTTTCAGTTTTATACTAGGAATTAAGGTTTGATTCATTGACCTGAGAATTCATCCTTTTGAATTTTTACTTTTGGAAAAGTTTGCTTGAGGAGCAATCACACAAATGGTTTTGCTGCTTCAGATGACTTTATTTGCTCTGTTAGTATGTATGCTTCAAATTTAAATAAGTGGCAGAGCAATGTGGACAGTTTTTTTTTTTTTTTGATAGGTTTATGGTAATTCAAGAATTTTTAATAAATAATGGTTATTGTGATGCTTGGCATCCCACTGAACATCATTATGCTAAAGAATGAATGCTTGTAATTGAAAACTGGGATATATCTTTCATATCATTTTTTAATTAATACTATATAGAATTTATATTATTTTAAAAATAACAGTCCTAAGAATATTTGACATTTAGACCGAAGTATTAATTTTGTTTTTTATTTAGATAATTGGCCCTGAAGATTGAACCTAGGGCCTCACATATGCTGAGCTCATGCTTCTTCACTGAACTACTCCTCTAAGCCCTAAGAATAACCTTGGTTCTTGATTTTTTTTTAACTTTGTTCTTCTATATCAAATATGACTATTACCAGCATGATTAAAATTTTTCTTAATAATCAGTTTGTTAGATATTAGCTCATTTAATAATTATCCAGACATAGTACAATCTATTTACTTTTATTTACATTTTGAGTATAATTAGGGTGCATTTGATTTAAATTTCTAGAGGTGAATAAAACTCTTCTAAGTAAAATGTAGCCTAAATGAAACTAGATGTCTATTCACTTACTTTTATAAATTTCATATTTTTAGAATATTAGTTTTGTGTATATTATGCATACCACTGGTTAGCATTATTCTTTCATAAGAGACATTACAGTTAAAATATTCAGTGGAAATTTTATGTGTTACAATAACTGAAGTTTGATAATTTTGGATTAATTCAGCAATTTTGGATTTATTAACAAATGAGAAATAGTGGGGTTTCTTGTATTTTTGTTTTGGTGCTAGGAATTGAGCCCATAGGTGTTTAATCACTGAGCCACATCTCTAGCCTGTTTTATTTTTCATTTAGCAGGGTCTTGCTAAGTTGCTTAGGACCTCACTAAATTGCTGAGGCTAGTCTTGAACTTAAAAAATCCTCCTGCCTCATCCTCCCCAGTTGCTGGGGGCTATGCCACCATACTCAGCTAGAATATAAAAGTGTTTAATTTATAAAATATTTTATAAATGTGTTGTGATTTACAAATTTTTCTTCGTTATACAATTTAACAAAATTTTTAAGTGATTTTCTCATACTAATAATTGGTTAACTAAAAAAAATATTTTATTGGGAGTTCAACTGTCAGCCGTTTTTAAAATAATATCTTATTTGACTCTTGGTGTTCCCAAAATACCTTTGAATATTATTCAGTCACAACACTTAGCACATTACTTTCCATGATTGACTTATGGATTGTCATCTCCACCCCTGGTGTTTGAATTTCTTGAGGATAAGAACTGCTTTATCTTTCTTATTTTCACAGTGGTTAGTTACCACTGTGCTAGTATGATTGTTCAATGTTTGAACTAATGAACTTATTTAGGTAACTTTAAATAAAATTAACTTTGAATAGGGGTGTAACTCAGTGGTAGAACACTTGCCTAGAATGGTTAAGGCTCTTGGTTTGATCCTCAGCACTGCAAAATAAATAAATAAATAAACAAACAAAAAAACAAATGTAATTAATTTCAAAGGACAGTATAAAACTCCAAGATTGCTCAGTGCTTTGTGAAGAGGAAGAAGAGGAAGATGAAGGAGAAGCTGCAGACATGGAAGGTATTTGTGCTCTAGATTTGCTTTAATCATACTAAAATACTGATTCTACAATATTTATAATTTCTGTGGATTAAAAATTTTATACTCTAAGCTGTGTCTCTCCTTCTGGAGATGGCCCACATTTTCACTTGAATGTGAGTTCCTGTTTTACTCCAGAAGCTTCTCACTCTCCAGATGGCTGGCATTTTCTCTTAAATATGTATTTTTTTATACTCTACCCTCAAAGACATCTCTCCCTTGAGATAGCCCACATTCTTCCTTGAAATTTAATGTGAAAAATATGTGACTTTAAAAAAAAATTCTATCCCTTTGAATTTTAAGTTTTGACATTTAGCAGCCAGGGAATATTTTGTTTAAATTTCATCAATATAAAACTTCCTTTGATCTTAGACTCTTACATAGTCTTGACAGCATTATTTCTGCTGGAATAAATGTCAGGTCATAAATCTTTAATGCTGGATGTAGCTGCAAAATACTAGTTTTTTAAAATTGGTTCAGAGCAACTTTGTATTTTGTTTCTCCTTTGTTGTTGTTGTTGTTGTTTTGGTACTAGGGATTGAACCTATAGGTGACTAAGCACTGAGTCACATCTCCATCTCATTTTGTATTTTTTTATTTTGAGAAAGGGTCTCACTGAGTTGTTTAGATCTTCACTAAGTTGCTGAGGCTGGCTTTGAACTTGGCAGTCCTCCTGCTGCAGCCTCCTGAGCTGCTAGAATTACAAGCATGCTCCACCACACCCATTCTATTTCTCCTTTTTTAATAGCATCTTTTAATTAAAACATTAAGATAGTGATTTTTTTTTTTTTCTGAGTAAGGGATCTTGCTATGTTGCCTGGGTTTGTCTTGAACTCCTGGGCTCAAAGGATCCTCCTGCCTCAGCCACCTGAGAATTGAGACTCCAGGTGTGTGCCACCAGGCCTGGCAAAATAGGAATTCTTACTGAAGCCTTTTTGGCCACACACAATGCCCTCACAGTTCCTTAAAATTCTGAAATGTCCTCTTGGGGTTACCAGTTAAGAATCATTGCATTAGAGAATCATTGTTACAAGAGATGCATTAAAAGTTAGAAAAAGGAAGAATATGAAAAAGCGGGGGAGGCAGGCATTGAAGTCTATAAGGCAGCTACATCCCCAAAATACATAAAATTTAGTTAGTTGTATATTGTAACATGTAAAAATAGAAGATGGTGTCAGAGTTGAAACACCATAAAGGCAAGTAGTTTTTACTGAACTATAAGTACTTTTCAGGTTTTTTTCCCAAATTGCTTTCAAGTATTCATAAAAATCTAGCTGGGTATTTGTTCCTAAATTTTCGTGCAATTCTGTTCCTTATTTCCACACCAAACTATTGTCCCTGAAATTCATGAGTTTGGTCACAGAAACTTCATATAAAATTTCTATGCTCTGAACTCCCATATTTAAACCTTCAACCTAGATCTCACAACTTCAAACTGTTTGGTTGTTTTTATTTCCAGTTGGATGTCTCAACAGCTGATAAAAACTGAATTTACCCTTTCCTTGCACAATTACTTTTTCTGGGTTCAGTTTCTGTCCAGTCTGGGATGGGGTTGTGGTGGTAGAGAGGAAACCACTGTTTTTAAAGTACAAGCTATGGGACTCCCTTAAATATTTGACAGCCTTATAGTATTGTTTATTACATTTTCCTTAGATAGAGTTAAAGAACTACTAATGTGGAATTTTGTTCATAAACAATATTGATGGTATGAATACAAAAAGTAATTTTTACTCATTTAGTCGACAAATGTTTATTGAGCAGTATAGTATCTGTGTGTTAGGGATGGTTCTTGGTGCTGCAGAAAAACAATAGACATGATCTCTTTAAACTTATAACACTTGAGTGTCTGGAAAGATTCTAATCGGGGGATATGAAAATAGATAAAATACATAATGTGTTAGATTTATATCAGTGATAAGGAGAAAATGAGGAAAGGGCATACTTTTTTGGGGGGGCAACTTTTTTAAGTAAATTGTTCAAGGAAAACCCTATTGAGAGTATGCCATTTGAGTAAAATGTGGTAGGAAGTGAGTAAACAATCTATTTGGTTATCTGGGAAAGAGTGCAAAAGCCCTGAGGTGATAATATGTGTGACTTACAATATTTCATATAATATTGTAAGGAGTTTTCTCTGTCCAGAGAGAGAAGAGTAGTAAAGAGTGGACTCAGGGAGATAAACAGGCCCAGATTATGCAAGGTCCTAACTAAGACTAAGACAAGCAGCCATTTTTCTAACAATTTAATATTTTAACAGAATCACTGTAACTACAATGAGAACATGTTGAAGGGGAAAAGAGACAACAATTAGGATGTATTTTGATAATCTTGGCAATAAATAATAATGTTTTGGACTACAGTTATAATATTGGTAGTGATAAGAAACAATAGAATTCTGGACATATTTTGAGGGTAGGGCCAATGGGATTTGCTACTAGATTGAGCGTAGGATATAAAAGGCAGAGTAGTCAAGTATGACTCCATGGTCTTTGACTTGAGTGTCTGGAAAGATTCCATTGACTGAGGGTGGCTGGCAGGGGTGGGGATTCAGAATGATTAACTTTGGAGAGGGAGTGTCAGTTTTAGACTTGTGATACTTAGGGTGCCCATTAATCATTCAGTAGAATCATAAACAGTTATATATCCATGTTTAAAGAAGTACATGTGGGATTCATCAGTATTTGAAGCCATCAAAACTAATAAATTCATCACTGGAGTAAATGTGGGTAGAGAAGAGACAAGATCTAAGAATTGAACTGTTAGTTACTGCCCTACCATTGTATTTGTATCCAGAATTTCTAATTGCAGCCTCAAATATCATTTGTGATATGTGAAGAACGTATTAAAAGAGCAGCCAGTGAGGTGTGAAGAAAGCCAAGAAAATATTATATCTTAAGAACCAAGGAAAGAAAGTATTCCAAGGAGAGAATAAATCATGTCAGATATTCCTAAGAGTTCAACATTCAACATTACTATTGAATGTAGAAAAGTGGAAATCACTGATAATATAATGAGCATATTTTATGTAGTTATAGTCATCCCCCCTTATCTGTCATTTTGCTTTCTTGTTGTTTCAGTTATCCAAGGTTAGCTGCAGTCTGAAAATATTATTGGAAAATTCCAGAAATAGAAGTCATAAGTTTTAAATTGCATGCCATTCTTAGTAATGTGATGAAATCTCATGCCGTCCCACTGTGTTCCATCCTTGACAAGAATTATCCATTTGTTTAATGTATCCATGTTTCTTGCCCTTTAATCACTTAGTAGCCATCTCATTTATCAGATCAACTGTTGCAGTATCACCTTACTTGTGCTCAGGTGACCCTTATTTTACTAAAAAATGATCCCAAAACACAAAAGTAGCAATGGTGGCAATTCAGATATCAAAGACAAGTTGTAGAATGTGTTCTCTTTTTTTTTTTAAATACATTTATTAGTGCCTTATAATTATACATAATAATTGGATTCATTATGCCATATTTACACATGCACATATCATAATTTGATTAAGGGCACAAATATTTGGTTTTTTAAAATTTTTTTATTATTAGTTGTTCAAAACATTACAAAGCTCTTGAATGTGTTCTCTAAGTGAAAAAGTGGAGGTTCTTGACAGTAATTGAAAGAAAAAAAAATCTTATACTGAGGTTGCAAAGACCTGGAGTAAGAATCTCTCTGTGAAATTGTGAAAAACAAAAAGTTCCTCTTAGTTAGGCTGATGCTCCTCAGACTGCAAAAGTTAAAGCCACATGCGGGATACCTGCTTTGAGACAGAGGAGGTATCAAATTATAGAGTTTAATACTATCTAGTTTCAGGCATCCACTGAGATTCTTGAAGCATATCACCTTCAGATATGAGGGAAGGGGTTGCTGTATACAATGGCCTTTACCAAGGAGTCACCAAGAACCCTTTAGTATTATTATGCCGGTTGACATTTCTAATAAACTTCAGCACAGACCAGGCCTTAAATATGCTGACTTTTTCTGAGCTTTTGTCATGCAAGGTATCTGCTGGTTTGGAAATACAGAATTAACTCATTTATATTGCTTCATTATCTTCAGTTAAAAACAAGCAAACCCCAGTTTTTGAGTGATACTCTGAAGTAATATTTAATATATAATATGTATAAACAAAATTTAATGAATCTTGAACTTGATTCATCTTTTATTTTTATAACAGAATACGAAGAGAGTGGATTATTGGAAACAGATGAGGTTTGTAAATTGTTTTCTCAGTTAATTTTTAAAGAATATACTTGAGGATTAATAGTATTGTTAATGACATATTTCTCTTTCAAAGAAATTTTTAAATATTTATAACACGAAATTTTATCCATGAATTTTAAGTTCATTTACTTTTAAGGAAAAAATGATATAGAATGGAAAAAATAGATTTTTCTAGAATGTCACATTCATACTAATATAATGGCTGTCAATTTTTCTCTATTATGTGCCAGGCTACCCTAGACACAAGGAAAATAGTAGAAGCTTGTAAAGCTAAAACTGATGCTGGAGGTGAAGATGCTATTTTGCAAACCAGAACTTATGACCTGTACATCACTTACGATAAATATTACCAGACACCACGATTATGGTTGTTTGGCTATGATGAGGTAAAAATAAAGAAAAATGTATTTCAGTATAAATATTTTAAGTTGTTGGGTTTAATTCCTTAGTTAAGTACTTGGTTATATGATCTTTTAAATTTTAGAAATCATTTATTTTACAGTTTTATGGTTGATGTTGAACTTGTTTTTTATTTTGAATAAACTGAATTATTCAATGTGACACTAATGCTAATTAAACACAAATGATCTGTTATAAGCATATTCCTTTGCCTCTAAGCTTATCTCTTCAAAATGTGAGGGAAATTCAACTGGGTATATTTTCTTAACTTTTGTTTGGGATTACATCTGTTGGATGTTTAAGTATTTGCAAACTGATCATGTCACATGAATTTGTCCTTAAGACCATTTAAATTCATGTGCTTAATGGAATTAAATGAAAGAGTAATTAAAGTAAAATTAACTTTTTGTTGTTGCTTTTTTGGTATTGGGGATTGAACCCAGGGTCTCTTTACCACTGAACTGCATCCCCAGTCAGTCTTCCTTTATTTTTTTGAGACAGGGTCTCTTATGTTGCTGAGATTGGCTTCAAATTTGCCATCCTCTGTCCTCAGCCTCCTAAGTCACTGGGATTACAGGTGTGCACCACCATGCCTGGCTCACCTTGTTTAACCTATTATTCCTATGACTGTAAATAAGAAACAAGAAAATAAAACAATAGCCCTGAGAAATGAATTGAATTTTAAAATGTTTTGGCAGCCACATTCTTGCCTTTTTTAAAAATACATATATATATATATATTTTTTTTTTTTACTTGTAGTTGGATATAATATCTTTATTTTATTTTTATGTGGTGCTGAGGATTGAACCCAGACCCAGGGCCTTGCACATGCTAGGCGAGTGCTCTACTGCTAAGCCACAACCCCAGCCTCCATACTTGCCTTTTTGTGGAATCTTTTCGGCATTAGGTGGTGACTGATATTGGATAGCCTGGATATATAGGCTCCTTTTCTGCTCCCTGCCTTGATCTAAATGTTGTAAACTTTACCCCAATTCTAAATAATCTGCAATTCTAAATTGTAGTTAAAGTTAGATGGAAGAATAAGTATATTAAAGATATGAAAGCTTTTAAAGAGTACTTTCAAAGCATTTTTTACGATTTCAGCAACGGCAGCCTTTAACAGTTGAGCACATGTATGAAGACATCAGTCAAGATCATGTGAAGAAAACAGTGACCATTGAAAATCACCCTCATCTCCCACCACCTCCCATGTGTTCTGTTCACCCATGCAGGTCTGTATATATAGAGAGTGTATGTATATTTCATAGGATTATTATTTGGGAACCTATAAATATAGAAAAAGAAAAATTCATAAGTAAATAAACTTTTTAGATTCTTTAGAAATATTCTTGCACTTAAATATGTGAAAGAAAGGAAGAAAACCTCTTGTTTAATACATTAAGAACTTTTTTGTTCTGTTAAAGTATTTCCGTATAGAAGAGATCTTTGTGATCTTCCTCTTTGTAGCTTGGAAGATCTGTTATGAACTCAAAATTACTTATCATTATGATTTGCATTATTGACAATGCATCTTTCTATGAATGTGTAGTATAAAATTGAACCCAACACTCTAGTGAAGATTAAAGGGGGGAATATTTTATGACTATTACATGTTAAAAAATTCACCAACAACAGGTTTCTTTACAAATGGATGTGTGTTTTTCCTGTTTTCATCTATTTCATCTACACTAATAAGATTTGCTTTTGCTTTCAGGCATGCTGAAGTGATGAAGAAAATCATTGAAACTGTTGCAGAAGGAGGGGGAGAGCTTGGTGTTCATATGTATCCTTTCCTGTGCATGCGATTGATGGAAAAATGGGTTGTAGGATTTTTTTTTTTCATTTTTGGGAAATGTAGTGACAAAAACCTTTATGACTTAGTACTTATAACTTTTTTTGGCTTCTCATGTCTGAAAGTCCTAATGGGAGTCTGATTTATTTAGGGTATGTTATATTGTGATACACCATTTTCGTTGGGTAGAACATGTCCCTGTGCATTGGTTAGCTTTGCCTTGTTACACAGGTAACCTGCTAATTTAGAATAACATAAATATCTTTTCTTTAAATATATTTCCAATTTAACATGTTACCAAAAATATGCTTTCCCATCATGTAAGAGTAAAGTTAGGTTGTATCAATTTGAAGTCTCCCTGAAGTAAAGAATTCAACTTTAAAACAATTTGGTTAATTAAAAATTAAAGTACAAGAAGTGCTTTAGGTATTTTAAAAAATACTATTTTCTTTTTCTCCAGTGAAAATTATCTATCTAGTATTTTACTGTGGTTCTCTGGAGTTGCCAAGAGCTTTAAATGAAAGTCAGTTTCCCAATACATTGTTAGATTCTGAGATACGTGTATCTATAGTCATAGAAATATTCAGATTCAACAATTTAGATGCCATATATCTTGAATTAGTTTGTTTTTGGGTTGCTGTTTAAGTGGTTAGTTCAGAGCACTCAGTGTTAGATGTAGACTGAGGGGTCATGAGTATCATGAAGTGCAGATAACTTTAAACGTTGATAATAAAGCTTAAGTCCCTCAGAGAAACTTGGGGCATATCTGACATTGAAATAAACCAAGAACTTTCTTGTTACATATAATTTTCTCATTCATCTCTATATTGGAGGCTAGGTAGCAACTTGTAATACTCTGTGTAATTCATTACAGAGTCATTATTTCTCCAATAAACCTTAACTCACAGTGTTTTCTAGTGTAATAGAACATTTGTTTAAAAAAATTGCAAGATTTCATTAAATATAGATCAATATAGAAGTTCTAGCAAATTTATAAGCTATAAAGGGATAAAGAAAATGAATAAATTTTATACTTATTTAAACATGGGTTTTGTCCTTATTTTTATATCAAAGGGACCTATGTGAACTTCTATGCATTAAGAAGTTTAAATTCAAATATTGGAATAGGTAGTCAGGCATTCTTAAAGTTCTGTGATTAATTATCTTTAATGAAACTGAAAAAGATTTTGTCATTTTTTTCTAAGGAACTATTGCTTAATAAAATGGATAATTACAATATGGGTTTAAAACATAAACCATTTACAAGTCTTATTTTCCTTAGCTAAAGGCCTTCAGGTATCTTCTAATTTTTTTGAAATTTGTACAAGCTGTCATTCCAACAATAGAATATGACTACACAAGACACTTCACAATGTAATGAAGAGAACATAGAATCTATTCCTAATTATTGGTTCTGATTTTTAAATAATTAACACATAGGTGTGACCATTGACCATATTCACCAATATGTATAATTTCTCTAATAAAGGGACTTATATGTTTATGCATTAAATAAAAAAATGTTCCACTACCAGCCTTACTTGTTTAATAAAAATGTGTGTAAAGAGACAGTTTTTCTCAGTTCTTATCAAAAGGTCAGAGGATTTCCCCTCAATAACAGCTCTTTAAGTGAAGATGTGTGTAATTTAGAATCATGGCAGTATTTTGGGTTCATATTTATTAGAAAGTTAAAGCTATAATAATGTCAAAGCTATTACTAAAAAATATTGCCTGCTGGACTGTCTTTCCTTCTATTCTTCATTATTGTTCCTTTTTTTTTTCCTTCTCAGCAATCATCTATCTGCTAATAGTATTTGTAAAGCACTTACTATATGCCAGAAAATACACTTAGTACAATTACACATCTTGTTTCCTGATTATAGAAGTTCAGAACAACACTTAAAGCCCAAGAGTAGAGCCCAGGCTGTTTCACACTTCCTTTTTTTACATTCTCTTTATATCCTTGCGTTGTCGTCCTGGAGTTCTAATTTTTCCCCTCAAGAAACTTTTTTTTTCCTTATCTTTCAAGAATATTCTCCTCACCTTTAATGCCTCTTTATTTTCCTTTCTTTTCCAATTGTTGTTCAATTCTAATATTACGTAAGGAAAGCTCCATAAGAAAAGTTCTGATAGAGTGGAGGTAATGTGGTATTTTTGGTTGGTACACATGAAGATATAAAAGCAGATGTCATCCTCTGTTGTACTTCAAATATCCTGCTTGCTTATGTAGCCAGCAAGGTAGCCTGCTTTAATAATTTAAATTAATCTTCCAAACTGATTTTACCAGAATATTTTATTTTTTTAATATCTTTAATTACCTCTATTACAGACAGATATTATCAAATTTTTAGTATTTTTGTCATGGTTTTAAGACTTCTTTCTTTCTTTTTTTTTCTTTTATACTGGGGATTGAACTCACGAGCACTGATCCGCTGAGCAACATCCCCAACTCTTTTTCTTTTTTCTTTTCAGATAGGAATTCACTTAATTGCTTATGGCCTCACTAAGTTGCTCAGGGCTTCACCAAGTTGCTGAGGCTTACTTTGAACTTGTGATCTTCCTGCCTTAGCCTACTGAGCTGCTGAAATTATAGGCATGCACTATCATGCCCAGCAATACTTAACTTATCATTATGGAGACCCTCAATTCTTTTGTATTTTGGTCAGGAAAATAGTCATATTTATCTCAGTCACCATGAGGTAGCATAAATATTTTTGGTCCAACCTTTGTACTTTTAGGGTTTTTTTCCCAATTGAAATTTTTATATGGATTCTCAGTACATATGCAAAAGATTAGTGGCATAAATGTATTTTTTATGAAGTGAAGAGTGGAGTTGATGAGCTTAAAATTGAAATTCAGATTCTGGTTAAATAAGAAGTCTTAATTTATTTTAGTTTCATAGTATTTTAAAATATCTGATTTACATAAGTAGCAGCAAATGGTGATTCATGTTTTTAACTTTTCATTTTGAAATATTTTTTAGATTCATAGAACTGTTCCAAAGGTAGCAGAGAATCCTGTAATCCTTCACCTAGCTTCCTGTAATGTTAATATTTTACATAATCATGATGTAGTATTAGCAAAACTAAGAAATTATCATTGATAGATTATTTAAATTTTATTCTTACTTCACCAGGTTTTCCACTAATTTTTTTTCTATTCCAGAATTCGAACTAAGATACCACTTTACATTTATTTAGCTGTCATTTGTCTTAGTCTCTAACAGTCTGCCACAGTATCCTTGCCTTTTTTTCTTTCATGACCTTGATACTTTTGAAGAGTAATGGTCAAAAATAGTGGATGATATCTCAGTTTGTCTGATATTTTCTCATGATTAGCCTGAGGTTGTTATGAATTTTTGAAAATACCACCATAGTGATGAGCCCTTCTCTTTATATTATGTCAGGGAGTGCTTTGTTAAGCTATATCTGCTAAGGTTTTCTACTGTAGGTTAGTATTTGTTCTCTGGAATTACTATAAATGAATGGATGAGTATATACAAGTTTATAGCCTCAAGGGAAAAGAGATTAGTCTTTGCTTCCTGGAGAGATGCATATGAAAGAACATGTGACTATGTTGAAACCACCACAAGAATTAGTATATTTTGGGAGATATGAGGTAGCATAAAAAAACAGTTTCTCACTTAATTTAGTTTTATCCAGTTGTTAACATTGAGTGGATATTGCCTGCAATAACTATTACTATGGTGTTCTAATGCTAATGGTGTGCCTGTTCTTTTGCCTATCCCACACTGCCTTGATTAAGGTAGTAAACCTTGATATTGGGTAATGTGAGACTTCCAAATTTTTTCTTTTAAAGAATTTTTTTCACCATTATGGTTTATTTACCTTTTCATGTAAATTTTAGAATGCACTTGTATATACAAAAATGCTTGCTGGGCCTTTGATTGAAAGTGCCTTGAGTCTATGGATGAAATAAGGGGAATTTACATCTCAACAAGATTGTCTTTATGAATCTTTCTCTACCTTTATTTATATTTTTAATAATTTTCATCCTATACATATTTTGATATATTTATACCTAAGGACTTTGTTATTTTTTTGGTACAATTATACATTTTTTAAAAATTTCAAATCACAATTGTTTATTTCTTATATATGTAGGTATACAATTGACTTTCATATACTGACTGCTCATATGTCCTGCAACCTTACTAAAGTCATTTTTAATTCTAATAGTTTATTGTAGCTCCTTTCAGATTTTCTCCATGAAATATGTCACATGAAAGTATTACAGTTTTACTTTTCAATATGTCACATAAAAGTATTTAAAGATTTTTTTAGGTTTTTTAAAATTCTAATTTGTTATATATGACACCAGAATGCAATTCAATTCATATTACACAAATAGAGCACAATTTTTCATGTCTGGTTGTACACAAAGTAGAGTCACACCATTTGTGTTTTCATACATGTACTTAGGTTAATGATGTCCATCTCATTCCACCGTGTTTCCTACCCCCATATTCTCTCCCTTCCCCTTCCTCCCCTCTTCCCTATCTAAAGTTTGTCTATTCCTCCCATGCTCCACCCCTGCATCCTCATTATGAATCAGCATCCTTATATCAGAGAAAACATTTGGGTTTTGGGGATTGGCTAACTTCACTTAGCGTTATATGCTCCAACTCCATCCATTTACTTGCAAATGCCATGATTTTATTCCTCTTTTAATGCAGAATAATATTCCATTGTTTATATATACCACATTTTCTTTATCCATTCATCTACTGAAGGCCATCTAGGTTGGATCCACAGTTTAGCTATTGTGAATTAAGCTGCTGTAAAATATTGATGTGGCTGTGTCCCTGTAGTATGCTGTTTTTAAGTCCTTTGAGTATAGGCAGAGGAGAGGGATAGCTGGGTCAAATGATGGTTCCATTCCAGATTTCATAAGGAATCTCCATACTGCTTTCCATATAGGCTGCACCACTTTGCAGTCCCACTAGCAGTGTATAAGTGTGCCTTTTCCCACCACATCCTCGCCAATACTTATTGTTGTTCTTAATAGTTGCCATTCTGACCGGAGTGAGATAAAATCTTAGAGTAGTTTTGATTTGCATTTCTCTAATTTTCGAGAGATGTTGAACATTTTTTCATATGTTTGTTGACTGATTGTATATCTTCTAAGAAGTGTCTGTTCAGTTCCTTGGCCCATTTATTGATTGGGTTGTTTTTTTTTTGGTGTTAAGATTTTTGAGTTCTTTATATATCCTAGAGATTAGTACTCTACCTGATGTGCGTGTGGTAAAAATTTGCTCCCAAAATGTAGGCTCTGCATTTACCTCATTGGTTGTTTCTTTTGCTGAGAAGAAGCTTTTTAGTTTGAATTCATTCCATTTATTGACTCTTGATTTTAATTCATGAGCTATAGGAGTCTTATTAAGGAAATTGGGTCCTAATCTGACATGATGGAGATTTGAGCCTACTTTTTCTTCCAATAGGTGCAGTGTCTCTGGTTTAATTTCTAGGTCCTTGATCCACTTTGAGTTGAATTTTGTGCATGGTGAGAGTTAGGGGCTTAATTTCATTATGTTCCATATGGATTTTCAGTTTTCCCAGCACCATTTCTTCAAGAGGCTATCTTTTCTCCTATGTATGTTTTTGCACCTTTGTCTAATATAAGTTGACTGTATTTATGTGGGTTTGTCTCTGTGTCCTCTATTCTGTACCATTGGTCTACAAGTCTGTTTTGGTGCCAATACCATTCTGTTTTTGTTACTATTGCTCTGAGGTATAGTTTAAGGTCTGGTATAGTGATGCCGCCTGCCTAAGGATTGTTTTAGCTATTCTGGGTCTCTTATTTTTCCATATAAATTTCATGACTGCTTTTTCTATTTCTATGAGGGATGTCATTGGGATTTTGTTTAGAATTCTATCAAATCCGTATATGCTTTTGTTAGTGTGGTCATTTTGACAATATTAATTCCACCTAACCAAGAACAAGGGAGATATTTCCATCTTCTAAGGTCTTCTTTAATTTCTTATTTTAGCATTCTGTAGTTTTCATCGTGTAGGTCTTTCACTAAGTTAAGTCCCTGGTATTTTATTTTTTTATTTTTTATTTTTTAAGGCTATTGTAAATGGGGTGGTTTTCCTCATTTCTCTTTCAGAGGATTTGTCACTGATATACAGAAATGCACTTGATTTATGGGTGTTTATTTTATATTGTGCTACTTTGCTGAATTCATTTATTAGTTTTAGAAGTTTTCTGGTGGAATTTTTGGGATCTTCTATGAGTAGAATCATATCATCATCAAATAGGCTAATTTGAGTTCTTTTCCTATCCGTATCCCTTAAATTTCTTTCGACTAATTGCTGTGACTAGTCTTTGAACAACTGTGTTAAATAAAAGTGGTGAAAGAGCGCATCCCTGTCTTATTCCAGGTTTTAGCGGGAATGCTTTCAATTTTTCTCCATTTAGAATGATATTGGGCTGGGGCTTAGCATAGATAGCTTTTACAATGTTGAGCTAAGTTCCTGTTTTCCCTAGTTTTGTTTTGAACATGAAATATTCGACAATATTTTATCAAATGCTTTTCCCACATCTATTGAGATAATCATATGGTTCTTATCTTTAAGTTTATTGATGTGATGAATTGCATTTATTGATTTCCATATGTTGAACCAACCTTGAATCTCTGGGATGAACCGCCCGCCCCTCCTGCCCCTTGATCAGGGTGCACTATTTTTTTGATATGTTTTTGTATTCAATTTGCCAGAATTTTATTGAGAATTTTTGCATCTATCTGAGAATGTTTCACTAGAGATACTGGTCTGAAGTTCTCTTTCTTTGATGTATCTTTGCCACATTTTGGAATCAGGGTGATATTGACCTCATAGAATGAGTTTGGAAGTGTTCCTTCTTTTTCTATTCATGAAATAATTTGAGGAGTATTGGTATTAGTTCTTTGAAGGTCTTATAGAACTCAGCTGAATATCCATCTAGTCCTGGGCTTTTCTTGGTTGGTAGGCCTCTGATAGTGTCTTCTGTTTTATTACTTGTAATTGATCTGTTTAAATTGTGTATATCATCCACTCTGCCCTATCTAAATCATGTGACTATAGACATTTGTCAATGCCTTCAGTATTTTTTATTTTATTGAAGTACAAACTTTCAAAATAATTTCTAATTATCTTCTGTATTTCTGTACTGTCTGTCATGATGTTTCCTTTTTCATCACAGATGTTAGTAATTTGAGTTTTCTCTCTCCTCTTTGTCAGCATGGCTAAATATTTATCAATTTTATTTATTTTTTCAAAGAACCAACTTTTCATTTTGTCAATTTTTTCAATTATTTCTTTTGTTTCAATTTCATTGATTTCAGCTCTAATTTTAATTGTTTCCTGTCTTTTACTGCTTTTGGTGTTGATTTGTTCTTCTTTTTCTAGGGCTTTGAACTGTAACATTAGGTCATTTATTTGTTGACCTTTTCTTCTTCTAAGGAATGAATTCCATGCGATGAACTTTCCTCTTATTAACTGCCTTCATAGTGTCCCAGAGATTTCAATATGCTGTGTCACTGTTCTCAATTTCCTTTAAGAATTTTTTAATCTTTTCTTTGATGCCTTTTGCAATCCATCGTTCATTCAGTAGCATATTATTTAGTCTCCAGGTGTTAGAGTAGCTTTTATTTTTTATTTGATCTTTGATTTCTAATTTCAATCCATTATGATCTGATAGAGTGCAGGATAGTATCTTTACATTTTTGTATTTGATAAGAGTTGCTTTGTGGCATAATATAAGATCTGTTTTAGAGAAGGATCCATGTGCTGCTGAGAAGAAGGTATATTCACTCATTGATGGATAAATATTCTATATGTCAGTTAAGTCTAAGTTACTGATTGTTTTATTGAATTCTATAGTTTCTTTGTTCAGCTTTTGTTTGGATGATCTATCCAGTGGTGAAAGAGGTGTGTTAAAGTTATCCAGAATTACTGTTTTGTAATCTATTTGATTCTTAAACTTGTCAAAGAGTTTGTTTGATGAAAGTAGATGCTCCATTATTTGGGGCATATATATTTATAATTGCTATGTCTTGTTGATGAATGGTTCCCTTGAGCAGTATGAAATGTCCTTCTTTTTATCCCTTTTGATTAACTTTGGCTTGAAGTCTACTTGATTTGATATGAGGATGGAAACCCCTGCTTGTTTCTGAAGTCCATGTGAGTGGTATGTTTTTTCTCAAACTTTCACCTTCAGTCTGTGTATGTCTTTTCCTATGAGATGAATCTCTTGGAAGCAGCATATTATTGGATTTTTAAATCCAATCTGCCATTCTATGCCTTTTGATTCGTGAGTTTAGGTCATTAACATTCAGGGTTACTATTGAGACATGATTTGTATTTGCAGCCATTCTTGTTTATTTTTGGTATTTAACAGACATGGTTTCTCCTTCGATTTTTCCTTTAGTGTAATACCTCCCTCTGCTGATTTTCATTGTTGTTTTTCATTTCCTCCTCATGGAATATTTGCTGAGGATATTCTGTAGTGCAGGCTTTCTAGCTATAAATTCTTCTAACTTTTGTTTATTAGAAGGTTTTTATTTCATCATCAAATCTAAAGCTTAATTTTGCTGGATATAAGATTCTTGGTTGACAGTTATTTTTCTTTCATTGCTTGGTATATGTTTTTCAGGATCTTCTTCTAGCTTTCAGGGTCTGGGTTGAAAAATCTGCAGATATCCTAATTGGTTTCCCTCGTATGTAGTCTGATTCCTTTCTCTTGTGGCTTTTAAGATTCTTTCCTTATTCTGTATGATAGACATTTTCATTATAATGTGCCTTGGTGTGGATCTGTTGTGATTTTATACATCTGGCATCCTGTAAGCCTCTTGTATTTGGTTTTCTAATTCATTCTTCGTGTTTGGGAAATTTTCTGATATTATTTCATTGAATAGATTTCTTATTCCTTTGGTTTGGAACTATGCCTTTCTCTATCCCAATAACTCTTAAATTTGATCTTTTTTGTTATCTCATATTTCTTGAATATTCTGCTCATGGTTTTTTTTACCATCTTCACTGTGTGATATACATTCTTTTGAGATTATATATTTTGTCTTCATTGTCTGAGGTCCTGTCTTCCAAGTGGTCTAATCTGTTGGGGATGCTTTCTACTGACGTTTTAATTTGGTTTATTGTTTCTTTCATTTCAAGGATTTATGTTTGTTTTTTCAGAACCTCCATCTCCTTATTGAAGTAATCTTTTGATTCCTGTATTAGCTTATGTAACTCTTTATCAAAATGATCTTTTGCTGCCTGTATTTGTTCTCTTATGTTATCCTTTAATTCACAGAACGTTTTAATTATGTACATCCTGAACTCCTTCTCTGTCATTTCTTCTGTTGTGCTAACAATGTATTCTAATAATTTAGTATCTTGACTTATTTGGGGCACTTTTTTCCCTTCCTTTTTCATGTTGCTCGTGTGTCTTTCCTTCTAGCATTGCGGATCCAAGGCATTACCATTTTTTACACCTTTGGCTTGTGCCCCTGCAGATTTCCAATACTTCTCCTTTGAGGGGAAGAACAATGTTAACAGATCCCAATATGCAACCTTAAATCAAATGGTTGCTATTAAGGCGTTTATAGTTTGTCACAATATACAGAAATGGTGAGTTGAATTCATTTCTACAATACAAACAGTAGGTTTGTAAAGGGTTTACAGTTTCTGATGGGAGACAAAGAACTAGGGTGTGGTATAAGATGAGATGTTGAGGGGTAGGAGGTGAGGATATAGAGTTATTAGATCTTAGCATGAAAGAGGAATCTAAAGAAGATGGTTAGTAGCAGGGGAAGAGAGAGGAAGTGATTTTGGGGAGACAATAGAGAATACAAAACAAACATATTAAGAAAAATAAAAAAGGTAAATAGGACATAAAAGAACATTCAACCGAACTGTAATATACTATTCAGACATCCCCATCCTCAGTATCCTAATTCATGCAAAGTACTTTGTTTCACAAATGTTGGAGATGTGAGGGCAGGAGAATAGAGGGAGAAAAAAAAAAGTCTTGAAGAAACAAGGATTGTTTTGGTTAGAGTTCAGTATCTTTCCTGCTTCCCTTCTCATCCAGTAGGTCTTGTTTTCTGTTATTTGCTGGTATCTCCACCCTCAGGATGTTGAAGGTTACCAGGGTGGGAGGGTTGGTCTTGGGTGCAAGGCACCTGGAAGTGGGGTATGGCACCAGTCGGTCCCCAATAAAGGACTGCATCTCAAGCATCTCCTTTGAGGCCTACTCATGTGATGTGGGCGCCAGGTTTTATTTATCGTCTATAGACCTCACAGTTCCTGGTCTCTAATTTAGTCTCTAAATTGTATCTCACTCACCCTGTCCCTTTTACTTCCTAAATGGAGACCTTTCTGTTAGGAGGTCTCGTGGGTTGCACTCTGAGGGCTGCACACCTGTGTTGGAGAGCTGTTTTGTAGTTTTGGAGAGCTGTTCAGGGGCAGTCACTGTGCTGGGTTAGCAGCTTCTGGGGAGAGAAGGACTTTGGGGACTATTGATACCTGCCCAGCTGGTGTTCCAAGATGGAAGTTGCCACAGCTAAAGATGGCCCCAAAGTTGTCCCAAGATGGAGGCAGCTGCTTTCAGCAATGGTCAGATCGGGTGGGGGTGGGGGCAGGCTGTGGCTTTAGGTGATGTGTTCAAAGATACAGCTCAGACTCAGTGTGGGCTCCACAGGTGTTGGCAGGGTGTCAACAGGGCTCCAGTTTTACTTTTTTTATTTATGTCTTTTCTTGCCTCATTGAACTGTCTAGCAAGTGTTGAGGAGCAATGATGAGATGGGACATCTTTGCATTGTTCCTGATATTTGAAAGAGAAATTTCTCAATATTATGTAGAATGTTAGCTGCAACTTTTGAAGATTCCCTTTGCTGAGAGTTTTATCATTGAATGTTGATTTGGTCTATTTTAGTGACCATATAGTTTTTAAAATTTTGGTTCTGTTAATTTGGTAAATTACATTGATTATTGAGAGAGCCTTGCATTCTGTGGATGAATCCCATATTATGATTTTGTACATTGCTTGAATTCAGTTTTCTAAAGTTGTATTGATGACTTTTGCATCTGTGTTCATGAGAATTGGCCTCTGGTTTTCTTCTAGTGTCTGTTGGTTTTGGTTTTTGGGTAATGCTAGCCTCATAATATGAATTGGGAAGTGTTTTCTTTTTTATTTTCTGGAATGCATTATAAAGAATTAGAATATGCTTGATCAGAACTGGACATTTCATTTCCAAGGGCACTCATTCACATAACTGTCAAGTTGGTGTTGGCTGATCTTTCACCTTTGAACCTCTTCAGAAGGTTACTTAGTGTCCTTGGACTCATGGCAGTGGGCTTTTTCCAGAGCAAGACATCTAAGAAAATAGGTCAGAATCCATAATCTCTCTTATGAACTAGTCTCAGAAGTTACATGCTATACTTTGCTCATTATTCTGTTGGTTTCTCTGGTCAGTCTTTTCAGTGTGGGAGGGAACTATACAAGCAAGTGAATCCCAAGTGGCAAAGATCCCTGTGTTGGAGGACCACCGACATGGCCAGGAATCCCAACTTAAAGATGAAATATGAATAGGTAATTTACAGAAGAAGAAACCCAAAAGGTCAACACCTGTGTAAAAGTACCCAAACTTAGATGAATTAAAATAACCTGATACTTCTTTATACTTATCCAGTTGGCAGAAATTAGATTGTTTAATGATAAGCATTCAAAGACACGAGAAGATAGAGAAACGCTTATGCAGCGCTGATAGAGTACAATTGCTGCAGCCATTTTGGTTAAAATTTTCACAGTACTTAGTTAAGTATATTCCACTCCCAAGTGTACACCCCAAAGGAATGGATGCAGAGGACTTACATGAGGATGCTCATTGCTCTTTTGTTTGTGGTGGCAGGAGTTGGAAGCAATCTGGTCATTTATAACTGGTAGAATTACAAACTACTATGCAGCAATTAGAAACATACACGTGAGACAACAAGAATAGATGTTAAATACAGACTGGAATAAAAAAAAAATTACTTTGTGTGTTATCTACTTGGCATCACAACCATAACACACCCAACCCCAAACTCCTAATTTTATGTCTACTGCCAAAAAAACTACCACAAGTGAATTAACAATAAAAACCCATGCTCCTCTCCCAATCCTTCCCATGTCAATTGATGTTACTGCTGTCCAACCAGTTGCTTAGCCAAAAGTTCTAGAGTCATCTTTACTTAATTCCTCCGGGCCTTTCTGCACCCCACCCATTAATCCTATTTCTAGCATCAAATCCTACCCTTTCCATCTTAAACACATTCTGTGGTCTGGGATTGAGGCATGGATCCCATTGGGTGAGAAACCTTTAGAAGCATTCTTTCCTACTCTCAAGAAAGAATTCATCCAGCAGAGGGCAGTGAAACAGCACAAGATTAAGCACATAAATATCTTATATTTTTATTTTAATGTCTGACGAGATGGGTGGTGTTGGTGAACCTCTTATGTTTGAGAGGTGAGGAGTCATCTTCCTCTGATAAATTTGGGGCCTTCTCCAGAAAGAAAAGTTAATGGAACATGTTTATTTGGGGCTTTTTAGAACAAAGGTCATTTCATAATTGCATTGTTATTAATCAGTGAATCAGTAGATATCAAGTGGTAATACCATTCAAGATTAATCACCAATGCAGTTGAAAAATCAAAAGTTTATATTTGATGAACATAAGTTACAAAGTACTGGTCTTTAGAACCAATATTTAATTTTCTTTTTTAGTTGTATGACCTTGATTGGTTTACTTACTTCTGAGCCTCCAGGTGAGGATAAAGTATTCCAGCCATAGAGTAGTTAGGATTAAATGAGCTCAGGATGTAAGCATGTGACTCAGTGCTTGAGCTCAACAAAGCTACAGCTGGTATGATGATGGCTGTGATTGCTGTTCCCTGTGATTTGGACTATAGCTTCATTTTGAGGCCACAAATACTATGCTCATCCAGTAGAGGGCAGTGGAACAGCACAAAATTTAAGCACAGAGGCGTCAGATTTACCAAATATAGCTTCTCAGGTTTATGGTTGTAATGTATGAGGTGAGGGACGAAATTTGTAAATCTCTGTTAAGTTTAAGAGTCTCACTCCTATATTTGTTGAAGGATTGTGGTGCATCCAGATATAACATTGGCTTGTAATTATTGGCAGTCTCACACTCCTAACATCTTTATGGTCCTTCACAGATATCTAATACACTTCATCCCAGGGTCCCCTTTCTAAAATGAGGGGAATGGATTAAACAGCATTTAGTTTTTAAGTCATGTTCCCAAGAGTCCTTGCTGTTACTGAGCTGTAAAGGGCTATCAGAGTTGGAAATGGGAGTTCTACTTCTCTCCTTACTACTGTCTTAACATATGCATATGTTTGATATAGGAATTTCTCCTAAAATTCTATATGGGGGGTAGGTGCTTTAACAATGGATGCTCACTCTGGGGCTGTGGCTCAGTGGCACAGTGCTTGCCTAGCATGTGTGCGGCACTGGGTTCAATCCTGAGTACCACATACAAATAAATAAAACAAAGGCATTTTATCCATCTGCAACTACCCCCAAAAAAATAATTAATTAAAAAGTCTGGATACTAAAGAAACTAAAAATTTGACACCCACTAAAATCCTTTCCAGCTCTATTTTGCCATGTATCCAGTTGACGGGGTCTTTGTTGTTTCAACAAATATAGTATTTCTCACTAGCATTTTTCAACACTTGGGCAATTCATCGATTAAAAATCAGTTATGGTGGGCTGGGATTGTGGCTCAGTGACAGGGCCCTTGCCTTGCAGGTATGAGGCTCTGGGTTTTATCCTCAGCACCATATAAAAATAAATAAATAAATAAAGGTATTGTGTCCATCTACTAAAAAAATTTTTTAAAACTCAGTTATTGTGAATTTTTATATGAATTAATGGAATATTATAATACAATTGAAAATATCAACATTCACTGACTGTACTAAGGGAAATTGTTTAAAAATGTTTCAGATATGATAAAATGAATTTATATTGTAGGTTGTGATCAGAAGTTTGAAAGCCATTGATGTGACTCCTTTTAACACAGTACTAATTTGCCAGGACTGCTCCAACAAAGTACCTATCCACACCTTATCTGTCCACTAACCCATGTTGAGAAACAGTTCAAAGGAATTTCGGGATATCCATAAAATTTACCCAAACTACTTTAATATGCTTATCATTAACTAGGATTTAATGTTCTTTTAATTTTTAACTTGATGTAAGCTGTATTTACAATGGAATGCACAATCCTTAAATTTCCTTTATTGAGGTTTAACAAACCCTTATGCCTGTGTAACCCAAATCGCTATCAAGATATAAACTTATCACTATAGAAAATTCTCTCAAGCCCCTTCCCAGTCAGTCCTTCCCCTCATTCCTCCAGCAACAACTTCTGCCCTGATTTTTTTCCCTAGAGTAGTTTTATTAGATAATTTAATGTAAATGGAATAGCATGTAATTCTAAACTTCTTTCACTATGAATATATTGCTATATTGCAGACTAATATTTCATTGTATGAACATGTCAGTTTTTTTAAGTTGGTATGTAAGTAGAGCATACCTAATTAAATGAGGGAAAATGCAGCTAAAAATTCAACATTTTTATTTGACCTAATCTGATTTAAACTTCTAGGAATCTCACATTTCTAAAACTTAGGGGCTAAATTAGGAACACCTGAAATCTTCTTCAAAAAGAGTGAAATAATTTGTTAGCAGATCATCTGCTTTGAAAATGAACATGGTAAAATTTTTTGCTGTGCTATTATTCTTAACAAAAATCTTTTTAAATAGTTCAGAGCATGATGCAGTATTGTTAAGTATGGCCGTAATGTTATACATCAGACCTCTAGAATTTATTCATTTTGTATAACTGAAATTTTATACATGTTGAAGAGCAAATCCCATTTTCCTCTCCCACAGTTCCTCACAACCACCATTTGACTCTTTTTCTATGAATTTGACTCTGTTAGCTGTACTTCATGTAAGTGGAATCATGCAGTATTTGTCCTTCAGTGACTGACTTTTTAGCATAATGTTCTCAAGGTTCATCCACATTGTTCCATAAAGTAAGATTTCCTTCTTTTTTAAATATGAATAATATTTCATGTTATGTATATACCACATTTCTTTATTTACCCACTAATAGATATTTAGGTTATTTCTACACCCTGTGTATTGTGAATAATGCTTTGAACATGACAGTGCAGATATCTCTTCAAGATCCTGATTTCAATTCTTTGGGTATATATCCAGAAGTAGATTGCTGGATCATATGGTAGTTCTAGTTTTAATATTTTGAAGAATTTCCATACCGTTTTCCATAGTGGCTGCAACGTTTTACATTTCCACTAATGGTGTACAAGGGCTCAAATTTCTCCACATACTGACCAATATTTATCTTTCGATTTTTTAAGTTAGCTGTCCAGACACATTTTTTTTTGTTGCTATGACAAAACACTTAAAGCTGATTACTTTATAAAGAAAAAAGTTTATTTAGCTCTTAATTCTGGAGGTTCAAGAGAATAACATCCATATCTGTTGGGTTCTGGTGAGGGCCTCATGACAGATGGCATCAAAATGGTGGCACATGTACAGAGAGATCACATGGTGAGAGAGCAAGCAGTAGAACAGGTAAGGGCTAGGCTCATTGAACCCAATGTGATTGAAATGAAATCCCGTGGCCCAGTTACCTTCTACTAGGTCCCATCTCTTAAGGAAATTAAGCTCTCAGCACCTGAAATTTCGAGGGACACACTCAAACAGATCATAATATTCCAGCACTGGCCCCCAAATTTCATGTCCTCACAATTCAGAATGCATTTATTTATGCCAAGAGTTCCCAGGGTTTTAACTGCTTCAAAACTCTGAAGTCCAAAGTCTCACCTGGAACTCAAGGATAACTTCCTTTAGCTGTGCCTGTAAAATCAAGAACAAGTTACATAGTCTAAGATAACAACAGTGGAGTAGGCAAAAGGTAAACATTCTTAGACATAACCTGAAAGAAAGGGGTCACAGGCCCTCAACAAGACTGAAACTGAATAGGGAAGGCAATAAATCTTAAAACTCCAGCTCTGGCATCTTGTAAACCACTGGGCACGGATGGCCCCCAAAGCATCAGGCAGCTCTCCCTGTGGCTGTGTCACTGCAGCCAATCTCTTTGCTACTTCATAACTAGAATGGGCTCTAGTTTCTAATGTGATATTCCCTATTTCCATCTGAAACCTTGTCCACATGGCCTTTACTATCCACATTTCTATCAGTATTCTGATCATGAGCACTCCACCAATCTCTAAGGAGTTCTAACTCTCCAGTTCTTCTCATTTGATCCTTTTCTGGAATTGTTCATAATACTCGAATGACTGTAAAAGTGTGGAAATATGAGAGTCTTTTCTTTTGTTTCTGATCTACTTGTCAATCCTTATGTCTTCATTGATAGAGCTTTATAGGAAGATCTGAAATCAAGTAGCGTATGTCCTCTAATTCTTTTTCTTAAGTTGGATGTTCTGAGTCCTTTGAATTTTCATATATAGTTTTAAATCAGTTTTTATAGGAAAATCCAGTTGAAATTTTTATTGGGATTATAGATAGTGCAACTTGAAAGATAATTAACATTTTTAACAAGATCAAGTTTTTCAGTACATGAATGTGGTATATCTCTTTATTTAGGTTCTTGGATTTCGGCATTGAACCCAGGGATGCTTTACTACTGAGCTATATCTGCACTCCTTTTTGAAATAGGGTCTTTCCAAGTTTCTCAGAGTCTCACTAAATTGCCAAGGCTGGCCTCAAACTCTGAATCCTTCTGCCTCAGTCTCTGGAATCCCTAAAATTATGTGCCAACATATTCAGGTCTTTTATTCCAATGGTATTGTTTAGTTTCTAGTGTACATGTTTTAAACATCTGAAATTTATTTCTAGATATTTTTAGAATTACTTTTCATTGTTTGCTGCTAGTATGTAGAAGTACAAATTTTAAAATATTAAGCATTATCTTAGCTTGAACACCAGGTGGTTTAAACAACAAACACTTATTTCTCGCAGTCCTGGAAGTTAGGAAGTTCAAAAATCAAGGTGACTAGAGACTGTTGTCTGGTGAGGACACTATTCCTGGGCTGAAGATGACTATCATATATCCTCATGTGCCCAAGAGGGAAATGATCTGTTGCGTTTCTGATAAAAGCACTTTCCCCCCTCATGAAGGCTCTAAAATCAAGGCCTAAATTACCTTCCAAAGACCCTGCCTTCTAATACCATCATGTTGTGTTCAATATATAACTTTGGAGAGACAAAGGAGTTAGGGCAGGGGAGGGGGAATGAGGATGGGAAGGATGGTGAAATGAGACGGACATTATTACCCTATATACATGTATGACTGACTACACTACAGGTGTGACTCTGCACCATGTGCAGCCAGAGGAATGAGAAGTTGTGCTCCATTTGGGTACAATGTGTCAAAATGCATTCTACTATCACGTATAACTAATTATAACAAATTAAAAAATATATATAATAAAAAAGTATTGCACAAATACCATCTTAGTATGTAACCTTACCAAGTTCACTTATTTTTAGTAGTTTATATAGGTTCTTTAAGATTTTCCATGTAAAGAATTATATCCTCTGAATAGGGAGATAGTTTGCTTTTTTTTTAACACATCATGTTTTCATTTCTTTTTCTTATGTTATTACAATGAATAGGACCTCCAGAAAAATATTGAATTGAAATGCTATAACTGCTCATACTTGCTTGCTCTTGATTTTGTTTAAAAAGCATTTAATATTTCATCATCAATTATGTTAGCTATGGTATAATATAGATTGCTTTTAAGAAACAATTCTCATGTTGCCATATGGCTTGTAAACAGATAGACTATCATCTTTTTGTTCTGGACTATCTTGTAAGGATATTTATATAGTCAAGAACCTGTAAAGTATAGTGTCTCTCTATAGAGTAAAGGGCAGATTTGTTTACTATCCAATTTAAGGATAACACGTCCCTCTGGGAAAGTTTGATCATGTTTCCTTATTGCCTATTAAAAGACATTTTGGTTCACTAAATTCAGAGTTCCTCTTCTATCACACAAACCACTGTGTATCCTTTTAATGGGTGTGCGATCTGTAGTAATAAGTTTCTTTTAATTGGGACTTGGGACACTGATACCAAAAAATGAAGGTACTCAGTGCTATTGCTTTGAAAACCAAACTGTCCTTTACAGCTGACCCAGGAGCCTTGTATCTTCTGCCAACATCTGTGAAACTGTGACAGACTAATTTATGACCTTGCAAATAAGAGTAAAATCTCAGAATTTCAGTTTCAGTTCTTAGCATCCTTAATCAGATTTAGAAAGGTCCCTTATTTATAATCATCTGATGATTTTTTGTCATGATAAATGTTAAGTTTTACAAAACTTTTTTTTAATTTATTGAAATTATCATTTGTTTCACTTCATTTAAAGTATTTTATAAATTACATTGATTGATATTTGAATGTTAAATTACTCATGTATTCCTGGGATACATCCTATTTACTTACAATGTATTATTCAGTTTATATACTACTGGTTTTGATTTGCTAATATTTTGTTAAAGGATCTTTTATATATATGCTAATCATCATCATCATCATCATCATCATCATCTATGCTCTGTAATTTTCTCCTGATCTTCCCCGTCTTTTCCCTCTCTTTCTTTATTGAAATTCTTTTTTCAGTTTTTGATATTCAGGGCATGCTGACTTCATTTTTAAAAATTGTAAATTTTCCTTTCTTTGCTATGTTCTGATGGGACTGGTGTGAGATCAGTCTTATTTTTCCCTTAATACATGATATAATTGACTAGTACAACTGTCTGGCCTGGAATCCTGCTTCTGGGCAAGTTTTGATGACATATTTAATTTCTTTAACATATATAGGCTTATTCAAATTTTCTGTCTCATTTTATATTTGTATTGATTAGTTGTGTTCTTCAAATAATTTGTTTATTCATCTGTCAAATTTGTTTGTATAAAACTATTCATTATATTTTCTTATCCTTTTAATGGGTGTGCGATCTGTAGTAATAAGTTTCTTTTAATTCCTTACATTTGTATTTCTGTTCTTTATGGCTCCCACTTCACCAATTTTGTTAATCTTTTCAAAGAATGAACTTTTGGTGTTGATAAGTTTCTCAGTTGTTTACTTATTTTGTTTCAAGTATTTCTGCTCTTTCCTTTATTGTGTTCTTCCTTCTACTACTATGAGTGTATATTACCTTCCTATTGCTAATTTTTGAACTCTAAGCTTAACTAATTTCTTTTCTAAAATAAGAATTTTAAATTATGAATTTCCCTGTAAGCAGTGCTTTAGGTAAATCCACGAAGTTTGATATGTTATGTTTTCATTTTTCTATTAAAAATAGCTTCTTCCCCTTGGGGTTGGGTTTGTGACTTGGGGGAGAGTGCTTGCCTAGCATGTGTAATACATGGGGTTTGATTCTCAGCACTACATATAAATAAATAAAATAAAGATCCATTGACAACTAAAAACAATTTTAAAAAAAAAATAGCTTCTTCCCCTGCCAACTTAATAAGATACAAGTGATAGTAAAAGATGCGTCTTTATAATTTCCAAAATAATGTTTAGATATAGTATTCATTGTGAAATGATTACATAACTAATTGGTGTATCCATCATCTTATATACTTACTCATTTATTTTTGTGAAAATATTCAAGATGTTCTCTTATAGTAAGTTTCAATTTTGCAATCAGTATTGGCTATAGTAATTATTCTTTACAGTAGATTGGCCGACTTCTTCATCCTATTGCTGCCCCCAGCCCGCAGGGACAGCTGAACTTAAGGTCGCTTATATGAATTTCCAGGGACACCAAATAAAACACAGACACACACTTTACCTTTAAACAAGCTTCAGAATGGCTTCTCCTTTCTCGGCCTCAAGCTCCCCAAATGGGAGAGCGAGGAATAGTCTTGAGAGGCTGGCAAGAGAGAGTGAGAATGTTTGGAAGTGGGCTTTTATTGAGAGGACCCTCATTCTTAGTAAGTTCCATCCAAAAAAAGGCAAGAAGGGGTGGAGTTACAAGGGACATGTGAGTGTAATTAGACCAAAGGGCTATAGGTTAATGCCTATGTCTGAAGACTTCTGGGACTTCAAACTTCTAGGACCAGGGCAATGTCCAAGTCACTATGAGTTGTAGCAAGGGTCAAAGCCTCTCTGCTAGAGTGGCTCCCCACACCCTATAAAACATTCAAAATAATTTCTAGTTTCTCCTATTATTTTTTCTTTGTTGCATAAACTGTTGAGAAGTCTGTTGTTTCCAAATTGGGGGATTTTTCTAAATCTCTTAATAAAGACTTCTAATTGAATCTAATTACAGTTAAAGCATATACTCTGTATGATTTCAATTATTTAAAATTGATTGAGATATTACATACAGTTCAATATTTTTCCATCGTAGTAAACATGTGCACTTGAGAAAAAAATATATGTTGTGCAGTTGCAAGATTTATAGTCCTGTAAAAAATCAATTTTACTAAAGTGTTATTTGATCTGTCTTAATTAACAATTTCAATATATTCACTTCAGACTGTATAGTATGTATGAAGAGGGAAGAAAGAAGGGCTTAATGTTTAGAACTCTGACTTTATTATAATTTACCTAAAACATTTTTGTATATATTTACTAATTAGAGCTAATGGCTAGGATCATAATGGTAAATTTATATGCCTACTAATGGAGTCATAAGCACTCCCTCTTAAAACTTACATAAAGATATGAGTTTATTGGTAACCCAGTGGGAAAACAAATAGTTAAAAGTAGGCAGATTGCTTTTAAGACTTACATAGTTTGGGGCATGGTTATATGTATTCTTCAGTGTGTCCATTGTGTTATGTCGAGTTTACTGTCCAATCTCACCTTGGGAAGAAAAGAACCTACCATTACTGAGCCCCAACCATGTGAAAGCACTATTCAATGAACTTTATACATGTAAGTTAATTTTCATCTCCAAGAAATCCTATTAGGGTGAATATCCTCATTTTAATTTCTTAAAAGAGGAAACAAACAGGTTAATTAAATCACCAGGTTCATGAGGTTAGCGAGAGAAGCAGAGACAGTGCTCTGTGTTCAACACTTCAGTTGGTATTTTTCCTCCCTGGAAGTGGAAAGTTTATATCCAGTCTGTCTCGATATTAAGTAAGTTCATGTGATTGTTCTTTTCAATGAAATATGAGATGAAAACACCATGCGTAAGTCTTCAATCTCTCTGTTCCCCTAATGCTGAGATAATAGAACTACCCACAGGAAAAAAAACTGAACTTCTGAGTTACTGCTGAAAGAGTCTTCCCTTATAGTCACCTGATTTTTAGCAGATGTTTTCAAAGTGAGGAATAAACAGAGGTTTGCAATTGTATCAAAGCCTAATATTCTGATTAAAATAAAGGGGAAACTGGTATTTGCACTCAGATCTATTAAACTTGGACCCTTGCTTTTTGTACTCTTCTTTTTCCCCAAAGGCTCGGTAATCATGGTGGATCTAGTAAGCAGCCAGTAAACAGCTAGGGTACAGAAGCTAGGGTAGAGAAAATGAGTCATTCTCATCCATTCATTTACTTGTTTGAGAAATAATTGCATATCTACTGAGGCTCTAGCTTATGCTTGGCTTTTGGAGTTTATAAATATTATAAACGCCACTGACACTTTCAAGTTGTTTGGGGATGAGAGAAACACTACCACACAGATCTGCGCAAGACACTGATACTTAGGATGCTGAGCAAATGAGTCTTGGATCCTATTACATAAGCTGGCATCTGTGATTCAAGTTAATGTTTACATTTTTTATTTCTTGTGTGTTTTATGGTACTATGACCAAAGAATAGTTTTGCAGAAAATGTGCCTCCTTGAAGGCCTGCTTATCCTAACTCGTCTTCCAGTCTCAAACCATAGCAATATACCCCAAAATATTAGGACTGGGAAAAGGCTCTCAGAAGAAAACAGTTCTCACTAACGCAAGAACCAAGTATGGGCAGAATGGTAATTTAGCCAGGCCCATTCATGGCCAACTAACAGTTAAGCACAATATTGTCTATAGAGTTTTAGGACATTTTAAGTTCCTTTATTCTACAAAAAAAAAAAAAAAGGAACTTGAGTCCAGAGAAGTTCAAGGGATTGATACAGAAACAGCTAATACCACTTCATAGTGGGAAACTGCCATGAAAAGTCAGTTCCTCAGTGTTGAGAGCCACAGCCAAAGGGGCCCCAGCAAACTTCCAGCTGCCAGCAAGCTTCAGACTGCCAGCTGATGATTGGCTCACAGTGGCCCCAGCAACATCTAGCTGATTGGCTCCTCTGTGGTGATGTTCATTGGGCTGTTTCCCTGCCCTTCAGACTGCCAGCTGATGATTGGCTCACAGTGGCCCCAGCAACATCTAGCTGATTGGCTCCTCTGCGGTGATGTTCATTGGGCTGTTTCCCTGCCCTTCAGACTGCCAGCTGATGATTGGCTCACAGCGGCCCCAGCAACATCTAGCTGATTGGCTCCTCCACGGAGCTGCTCATTGGGGGACTTCTTTGGCTCCGCCCACGCGACCCAGCCAATCGGCCTCAAGAGCAGGAGGATTGTGGGAGGTTGAGAGGTTGGTGTGAGGAGAGGCTTGTGGAAGCCGGTGGTGGCAGTTGGGCTCTGAGGGTTTTTTCCCTGAGGAGCTGTTTTGTTTGGCGTTTGTAGTTCTAAAAATAAAGTTAGTTTCTTTTTGACAAGTGGCTCCTGAATTGTGCCCAGGCAGACTGCGGCACCTCAGTGCTACTCAGAGTGTATTGGACACTGTCTACTTAGAGACAGCTTCAGATTCCACAGGTTGAGGGCTCGGTTCCCAAAACGTTCCCTGCACTTCAGAGGCCAGCTGCAAGCTCCCGGTTGTGATCTGTGCTTCTGACCTACTGGCAACAAATTGGGGTTCCTACAACTCTTTCCTTAGGTTCAACAAATTTGCTTGAGTTGCCCCCAGATCTCAGGGAAACAGTTGCTTACATTTACTGGTTTATTATAAAGGATATTACAAAGGGTAAGATGAAGAGATGCATAGTTTGAGATATGAGAAGCTTCCATGTGCTCTCTAGACTTATCAGCATCCAGGTTCTCCATGTGCTCAGCTACCCAGAAGCTTCCCACTTCCATCTTGTTGGATTTTTATGGCATTATGTAGACATGATTGCTAATGGACAAGGTGGGAAAGCCAGAAAGGCCTTTCTGTTCAGATTCTTCTTCCAGGGTATGAGATAGGACCCCTCAGAACTGAGGAGGATCTTATGACCAACTATCAGATATGGTAGGTCAGATAATTTCTTTATGGCCGATTCCAACATAAAAAGGTGGGGGAAGATTAGAGTTTCTAAGACTTACCTTGAGAAAGAGAAATTCTAGTTTCTAGTTCTGCATTTTGGAGGGAATTAGGTGCCAGGAACCATGGTTGAAAACCAAAATAGAAGCTGGGCATGGTTGTGCATGCCTCTAATTCCAGCCCCATGGGATGCTGAGGCTGGAGGACAGCAAGTTCAAGATCAGCTTCAGTAACTTAGCAAGGCTTTAAGCAACTTAATGAGATCCTGTCTCAAAATAAAAAAATAGAAAGATCTGGGGATGCGGCTCAGTACCAAAAAAAAAAAAGAAAAGAAAACCAAATAGACATATCATAATGTCACAGTATAACAAGGTGTTTCAGTTTTCTCTGTACATTTACTTCTTCAGGACTTGAGTCAGCTATTTTTCCAAGAAGTCAATTTAAACTGGGTTGATTGTTGTGTCTAAACTTCTTCAGCAGCTAGAACTACAAAAGGTATTCCTTCTGTCCCTTCTTCCTTCTTTCTTTCTTTTCTCTCTTCTTCTTTCCCTCATCCATTCTCCTCTTCCTGTCTTTATTTATTAATTAGTTTATTTATTTTAATTAGGTATATATGACAGCAGGATGCATTTTGATTCATTGTACACAACTGCAGCACCACATTTCATTTCTCCGGTTATTCATGATGTAGTATTACACCATATGTGCAGTCCTATATGTACCTATGGTAATGATGTCCATCTCATTCCATCATCTTTCTTGCCCCTGTACCTCCTCCCCACCCCTTTGCCCAATCAAGTTCCTCCATTCCATTCCCCCATTCTGGATCAGCATCCATTTATCAGAGAGAACATTCAGCCTTTGGTTTTTGGGATTGGCTTACTTCTCTTAGCAAGATATTCTCAAATTCCATCCATTTACCTGCAAATGCCATGATTTTATTCTCTTTTAATGCTTAGCAATATTCCATTGTGTATATTCACCACAGTTTCTCTATCCATTCATTTATTGAAGGGCATCTAGGTTGGCTCCACATTTTAACTATTGTGAATTGTGCTGCTATAAACATTGATATGGCTGTGTCCCTGTAGTCTGCTGATTTTAAGTCCTTTTGGTATAAACCAAAGAGTGGGATAGCTGGGTCAAATGGTGGTGCCATTCCAGATTTTCTGAGGAATCTCCATACTGCTTTCCAGAGTGGTTGCACTAACTTGCAGTCCTACCAGCAATGTATGAGCGTGCCTTTTTCCCCACATCTTTGCCAACATTTATTGTTGTGTATATTCTTGATAACTGCCATTCTGATTGGCGTGAAAGAAAATATTGGAGTAGTTTTGATTTGCATTTCTCTAATTACTAGAGATGTTGAACATTTATCTAATACTAGACAAAGCCTCCAAAAACATACATTGGAGAAAAGATAGCCTTTTCCACAAATGGTGCTGGAGAACTGGAAATCCACATGCAGCAAAATGAAACTAAACCCTTATCTCCCACCGTACACAAAACTCAAAGTGGATCAAGGATCTAGGAATTAGACCAGAGACTCTGCGCCTAATAGAGGAAAAAGTAGGCCCAAATCTTCATCACATCAGATTAGGCCCAACTTCCTTAACAAGACTCCTAAAGCTCAAGAATAAAATAAAGAATTAATAAATCAAAAATTAATAAATGGAATGAACTCAAACTAAAAAGTTTCTTCTCAGCAAAAGAAACAATCAATGAAGTGAAGAGAGAGCCTACATTTTGAGAGCAAATTTTTGCTACATGCATGGCAGATAGAGCACTAATCTCTAGGATATATATAAAGAACTCAAAAAACTAAATATCAAAAACCAAACAACCCAGTCAATAAATGGACTAAGGAACTGAATAAACACTTCTCAGAAGAAAACACAAAATTGATCAACAAATATATGAAAAAATGTTCAATATCTCTTCTTTCCTTTCTTCTCTTTCCTAGCACTATGTATAATACAAATTTCAGGATAAAATTCAAATTCAGGAACTCTACGGAGTTTCTGACCTAACCTTCTTGCTCTACATTATGTCTACATCTCCCTTCTATCACATGAAGAATCATGGTTCTCAACACAGGTATTCATAGTATTAAATCATTCCATAATTACTTTATTTCATATTATACATGTAATAGTCTTAGAATAGCATTTGTTATTTCAGGGAAAAAATTAAATATTTTTTTATTATTTGTTTTCCTGCTTTGGTTTTCCTCAGCAGGGATTTCTTTTAACCATATATTAAGTCTTTTTTGCCTAATTTCAATATTTGCTCCTTTTTCTCAAATTGTATTTATTTCTTTTGAATTTAAAGTTGTCTTACACCTTCTGTTTTTATTAAAGCATTATATATTGCATCAATTTAATCTTTTGTTTCTTTTAGTTTAATTTTTGCTTCTGAAATAAGCTAATTTCCCCCCTAATTCTTTCTGAATTTCTGCCTCATTTTGAGTTTTTCAGGTTCTAAATCTTGTTGTGCTTTTATGTATTGTGTTATTTAGTCTCTTTAATCTCTTTAAAAATATGTTCTGTAGATATGTATGCTTTTGTTGTTTACAGGAAAATCATTGTGTTCTTTAGTCTCTTTTCTTATAAAAACTACATATGAGATTTGACCTCGGCACTTTCCTGCTTCTTAATTAGTTTTTCAAACTTTTAGAAGGAGAAATGACTTGGCCTAGCTTTTCTATTTCTAGAGACCTTTTTTCTGATTTGTCTTTTGTTGTTGTTGTTCTCTCTTTATAAAGAGTTTAAAAATAATTGTGATTTGCTTTTTGTGCTCTATTTCACACTTTGCATAGCTTTTTTTTTTTTATCTCTAGAGAACTTTTTTCCTGTGGGTTTGTTGTTCTCTCTTTATAAATAGTTTAAAACTAATTGTGGCTTGCTTTTTATTCTCTGTTAGCCACCTCTGCCCTCTTAGAACCATCATAAGCATTTTCTTTTCTTCATCTTTATTATTGCTGTCCTATTCTACTTGGATACCACTACTATCAATTTCTACTCAGTGTAGGGTCCTGCCCTGCAAAAAGCCAAGTGGCTCAGTTTTGAAAGTTCACACAGACTAGTCTTCCCCAGCCTCTTTCCTTCTTACAGCAATCTCCTGGGATTTCCTGCTTAAGGGAGTGGGAACAGCCACCCTGGTTCAGCTGCTGTTGCCATTTACCCACAATATTCTCCAGTGAGTTCCTCTTGGCTGTTTGGGGTTGTCCTGTTCTCCAATCTGTGTGATTGATGCCCTCTGTCTGGCTGCTTTCTTTTGCACAAAGGCTGATGCTTGCAGACTTCTGCTGTTGGAAGTTTGTCCTCATTCACTTGTCTTCTTCGCTCTGTGGAGAACATTGTTATGGTATTTCACCCCATAATTGTTGCCATGCTAATGTACATCCCTGAGCATTCCATGCATCCTTATCTTGCACCAAAAATGTTTAGTAATAAATGATTTTTAAGTAATATGCCACATTTTTTAAAAGCTCATAACAATCACACCCCACTTTTTAAAAAATTGGCATAAAAATCTTCAATGATTATGTGATAAAATAAGGGTCTATATTTTTGTAAATGTTATTCATGTATTTCTCATCTTTCTATATAGTTACCATTTGTTTTTATTCGAGGATTTGGTAAAATTAAAAAGAAATGCCACTGCCATCACCATCTTCCTTAAACTTCTTTTAATAACAATGAACTCTTAAATCATATCATGAAGTTTGCAAAAATATGGTATGTTCCTTTTAATAAATATTTTTCAAAGGGAGGAAAATCCATAAATTTTTTTTTCAGTTGTTTCTCTCTCTCTCTCTCTCTCTCTCTCTCTCTCTCTCTCTCTCTCTCTCTCTCTCTTTTTTTTTTTACAGGATTAAAAATATGTTGTCTTGCTTTTGGAACTCTGTGTCCCTCTTCCACCTTAATATGACCCTTTTCTTGTTTATAAACAATATCTTTTGTATAGGTTCTATAATTTTTATCCTTTCTCACCCCTTCCCTTTTTTTCTTCCCTTTTAAAACAAACAAAACAAAGACTAAATAAGAGTTTCTAAGTATTGACTTATATCAGGAGGATTTGCAGCAGATTATATCTGTTTCCCTCAGCTTTTTCACTGCTGTGACCAAAAGACCTGACAAGAACAATTAGAGGAAGGAAAGTTTATTTGGGGACTTAAGGTTTCACATGTCCCAGTCCATAGATGGCCAACTCCATTCCTCAGGGTTGGAGGTGAGGGAATATGCCATGGTGGAAGAGTATGGCAGAGGAAAGTTGCTTCGGGACATGGCCACCAGGAAACACAGAGAGACTAAGCTCAGTTTACCAAATATATACCCCAAAGACACACTCCCAATTACCCAACTCCTCCAGCTGTGCCCTACCAGCCTGCAGTTACTACTCAGCTAATCCCTGTCAGGGGATTGATTCACTGTTTGGGTTAAGACTATCTGAGCCTAATCATTTCAATTCTAAACTTTGTTTATTGTCCCACACATGAGCGTTTGATGACACCTAATATCTAAACCATAGCAATATCTGACTCATGCCTACATCCCTCACCCTCACCACTTTTTGAGCACTGCCCCAATTCCAATTGACAGTACCTGCATTTCTTTGCCTATGAGTTTTCCCTAGCAAACAGAGCCTACTTAGCCTACGTGAGCACAGATTGAAGTTCAAATTCTCTTCCTGGAATCTCTTCAACTGGTAATTCACAATAAATAATAGATGTATACAGTATAGCATAATGGTGTGCCCAGAGATTATATCCCTATCCTCCAAAATCTGAATGTTATTTTACATGGTAAAAGAAACTTTGAAGTTATAAGTAAGTGATGATGTTAATATGGAAGACTGTCCTGCATTGTTCAGATGGCCTTAATATTATTACATGGGTCCTTCTAAGTGAAAGAAGGAGATCATGGTCAAATTGAAGGATGCTTTGCTGCTGGCTTTGCAGGTAGTGGAAGGGGACCCCTGACACAAAATGCAGGTGGTCTCTAGAAACTGAGAAGACCATGAAGTATTCTCCTGCAGGGCCTTCAGTGGCAGCCCCATAGTCACATAGATCATAGCTCAGTATGATCCATTCTAGACTTCAGACCTCCAGAACTGCAAAGTAATAAATGTGTTATTTTAAACCACAATGTGTTATTGTAAACCACATTGGTAAGAGTTTGTTACAGAAGAATGATGAACCTAATAGATTTTGAGTGGGATACCTGAGGCATGTGTTAAATATTAGCTTTTACTGTCTTTAGATAGACATTTCATGCCTAATCTATACCTAGAAAACAAACCAATGATTAGTTGCCTTCCCTTTCCTGTCTGATGTTTTCATTTCCGTACTGTGTTGAAAATATCTCCAAATAAACAATTTATACTAAAGTCCTCAAATTGGAGCTCACTTCTGGGGACCTCAATATAAAAAAGAACTTGGGATACCTTTAGTGATAGAATAATGTAGGTGTTTGTCAAATTCTTTAAGATTGAATTGGAAAAGAGATATTTATATCTATAGCAAGTTTCAGTTCCAGAGACGCAGTGATCTGCTAAAGTGGGGTAGAAGTCTAAAACTTGGGTAGTTCCAGTATGTAGTGCTTATTTTTCTTATAAAACTTTAAAAGAGAGTTTTATGCATATCAGAGTGGGTATTCAGTATTTAGAATAAGACTCTATAATCCAGATCTCTGCTTATTGTCTCCAAAATTGAATCTTAGGGCCTCCCCTGCCACCAGAGTCTATCAATCTAAGAAGGAACCTGTAAGCACATTTTCCAGATTGGCTCACTTTATCCCATAATTTCTCAATCTTGTGTTATTGACATTTGGAACTGGATAATTCTTTGTTGTGAGGTTTGTCCTGTGCATTATTGGATAGTTAGCAACATTCCTCTCTTCTCTTCCAGTTGCTCAGATCATCCTCACCCGAGTTGTGATAAACAAAAATATTTTCTGACATTTGAGAGTCACCCCTCTATCTACCTCTTCCCAGAAGTCTGGAAGTTAGGATTCATCATGTCACAGCTTCTGAAAACACACCAAGGTGAGGCTTGGCATATGGAAATGAAAATCATGAAGCAGACACCACATGAGTTTTCTGACAAGCATTGACATGGAGGTACTGTAATCCTCCCTTATCCACAGGAGATGTTTCAAGAACCCCGGTGGATGCCTGAAACTGTGGATGGTACCAAATATCATGTATACCATGATCTTTCCTATACATATACATTTAGATTTAATGTCTTTTCCATCTTAACTAAGCACTTGCACTGTGCTCATAATTTGCAGTTGGAGATGCAAAAGTAAAATTAGTATAAATCTCTTTTCTCCTTCATAATTTCATGAACAGATTTGTTCTTGCTACAGATCATGGAAACTGTAGTATACAATCTTTTTCTTTATTAAGTTGAGGATTTTCATCTTTTTACTTAAAGGAAGTACTTGAGGCATGTCTGAATTGCCAGCATCACTGTTCTTATACTTTGGGGACATTATTAAATAAAAGAGTTACTTGAGCACAAACACTGTGGTACCATAATAGAGATGTGGTACCTATAACAGAGATGGCTACAAAGTGATGAATGGGTAGGTAACCATGTATGGCATGGATAGGCCGGACAAACAAATTCCAACTCTTAGTGGGATGGTGGAATTATATGGTATGAAATTTCATCATGCTACTCACATGGCATGCAATTTAAATATTTTTACTTATTCCTGGAATTTTCCATTTAATATGTTTGGATTGCAATTAATTGTAGGTATGTGAAATCACAGAAAAATAAAACTATGGATAAAAGAGGACTTTTTTTTTTTTTTTTTTAAAGTAGTGATGACAGTCTATTCTGGCTTCCGAGGTACTGAGCAGAGTGGCAACAGCATGAATTTTGCTAAAGCAATCTTTTTGGATAATTGAACATATCTTATTCTCTAATTCCTCTTATCATATAGCTTACAAGCTTGTTTTCTGGTACTTTAAGAAATTTGAACTTGGCCTGGGGATGTGGCTCAAGGGGTAGCGCGCTCGCCTGGCATGCATGCGGCCCGGGTTCCATCCTCAGCACCACATACCAACAAAGATGTTGTGTCCGCCGAGAACTAAAAAATAAATATTAAAAATTCTCTCTCTCTCTCTCTCTCTCTCTCTCTCTCTCTCTCTCTCTCTCTCTTTAAAAAAAAAAAAAAGAAATTTGAACTAAATCCTTTTTTGACTCAAGTAGGCAGAGTTGATTCTATTATCTGAAATAGAGTTATTTTTGCCAGGATTGTATTGAGAACATCACAACTAAATAGTGGCTTTGATTCCATGAAGGAAGTAGGGAGAAAAATATCAAGGGTTTAGATTGGAAACACTGATTGAAAAGCTGCTGGGCCTAATTATGTGATGTCAAATAATCCTTGGATGGCAAAACCCATGCTAACTAAGCTTGTAACACTAGCCAAGATATTAGCACCATGTTATGGTGTTGGTATTAGGAGGTGCTGCGGAGCTTTAAAGGGTGGGGCCTAATAACAATGGGCCATTTGGGGAAATTCCCTTGGAAGGGTTTATGGGGCCCTAGTTCCCAGTCAGACTGCTTTCTGGTTCATATGAGTTCATGTGAGTGGTTTGCTATGACGTGTATTTCTCACAATTGCTAGCTGGCACCTGAGGCCTAGAGCCATAGGGTCAGTCTCCTGGTCCTGGACTGGAATTATTAGTTAAATAAACCTTTTCTCATTATTAGTGAGTTGCCTCAAGTATTTCATTGGTAGTATGAAGCTAATAAAAATTCAAAATAATAGTGTGTATAAGCTGACTCTTAGTACTTTCAGAAAAGTCCTGCATGATACAGACAAACTAGAAGTAAAAGAAAATAGCACTTGGCTAAAGAAAGCCCATGAATCTATGGTCTATAATCTAAGTCAACTGAACCTTCATTAGTTCGGAATTTTGCACAGGTAAAAAATTCAACTGTGGTATTTTCTCAAAAGAATCAGAAATTTACATGTATATGATATGCATTCAGATGTTTATAGCAGCTTATTCATGATCGCCCAAGTCTGGAAGCAACCAAGATGTCCATCAGTAAATAAACCAATTGGGGAGGACTATAGATAATTCTAACTATATGACATCCTGGTAAAAATGAAACTGTTGAGATAGGTTGTCAGGGATTAAAGAAGAGAGAGGGATGAATAGGCAGAGCATAGGGGGTTTTTAAGACAGTTAAACTCTTTTTTATGATAACATAATGGTGAATAAATGTCACAATATATTTGTCAAAACCAGTAGAATATACAGTACCAAATATGAACCCTAATGTTAACTATGAGTTTTGGGTGCTGCTGCTGATATATCAGCGTACAAATCAATTGTGACAAATTAACCACCTGGTGCCTATGTTGCTGCTGGAGGAGGCTGTGCATGTGTGGGTAAATGGACTACGTGGGAACTCTGTACTTCCCCTAAATTTTGCTGTGAAGGCTAAAAGTACTCTAGAAAATAAAGTCAGTTAAAAAAAAATCAACTGCCTTAGAAAGAAATAAAGTTTTGACCCCCAAGTTCTTCAAACAAGTCATAAAAGTTCTGTGCCTGATAGTGGGAACTAGCTCACCTATAAAGATCAGATTAAGAATTGCCTTCCCACCTGTTAGATAGACTCAAGATATCTGTCTGGGCAGAGTATAGGTGGCAGGGCTCAAGGGACCTAGGTTTAGGATGTGAACACATTTGAGAGTCTGTGATTCAGCCTGCCACACTGACCTGGACTTCTGGATTAGAAATCATCCAGGAAAGGATTTTTCTAGCTTAAAAGCAATGGAAATTGCTAGATAGGACTACTTTAAATAAAACTTCTGTAAATAAAAAATTACTGTTAATATGTTAAAAGGAAAAAAACAAATTATGTTGAAAATATAACTCACAAGGTGACAAGGGTTTTAAATATCCAATATATAAAATATTACCTCTAAAAGGTAGTAAGAAAAACACTAAGAATCCAATGTTTTGAGAGTTAATTGTGCATGAACACAAATTCACAAAGTGAAACACGCCTAAATCTATTCCTTTTCATAAAGCATAAAATCCCCCAAATAAATAGAATGTTTTACTTTTAAGATTATGATGATCATAACAAGATAATCTCAGTAGTAACAGTGCAATTAAATAAATTCATGTACTCTTATAAACTACCTAGAAGAGTGAACATTGGTCTTTCTCAGGAGTTGTATAGCCCTAGGTATCAAGAACATTAAAAAATGTTCATCTCTTCAACTCTGCTTTTAGGAAATCCTCCAAAATAGAACAGAGAGAAAATGTTGTCTTTATGTAAAAAAAAAAAAAAAAAAAAAGGAAACACCTAAATATCCTAAAATAGAAAAGTGACTAAGTAAATTGTGATAAAATCATAAGATAGAATATGCTTCAGCTATTTAAATCTATGCTACTCCTGAGCATGTGTTTTTAGTTGGAGCACTTCCTATCATAAGGGCAGGGAGGGTGATTGAATAAGGAAGTGGAACAGATGTGAAAAACGTGCATCCCCCAGACCTGGGCTTTCTGAATGCGTATTTCAACTGCTATACTTGATAATTTAGATATGACTGTGTGGGTTTGTAGACTCTGACTCCAACCAGCCTCAGAGGGATAAACAGGGTGGAAATTCCTGCAGTTGTCATTGCTTTGGCTCTCTCTACCTAATGTTAAAATATGAAACACTGCATTTCTGAATTAGTTGTTGAATGGCAAATGGTTGCTGAACTGGGTTGATCCCTGGGATCCTCCCTGCTTCTGTTGCTTCCTGAGCCCCCTCATTGGGGCCCCTCATTTTTGAATCTCCTATTTATTGGGCAACTAATAAGACTGGCATAGCTGGGCACCCAGGAGCTGCTCTAGCTTTGTGACCTTCATGGTAATTGTACCGGTGCCTGTACTGTAGGATTTAATGTATGTTTATCATTATGCACGAACTTCTCCCAAATTCTTTCTTGATCTTAGCAGAAAGAAAGAGTAAGAGAGAGAGAAAGAGGTGGGGGGATGAGAAAGAGGTGAGGGGGGGGATGAGAAAGAGGTGGGGGGTGGAAGAGAAAGCAAGCTCTTTCTTTCCACTAAGAAAGAAAGAGGGTAGGGGGAGTTAGAGAAAGAAATAAAGAAAGAAGCTCACTCCATTCTATTTTGCTTCATTTACATGTTCTTTTTCTCACTATAAGGAAGGGACTCCATATGAAGACAAATCTGAGTGGAACATATGCACTGTAGCTCTGAAAAGCTCTAAAAAAGCCTTTTACTTTATCTGGTTCAAATGCTACCTTGCTCTTAGTACCCTCATGTTTATGGTTTAAAGAATGTGAATTCTCCATGTTTTTGTCTATTTTCTGGGCTTGTTTTTCACTCTGGCTGAACTTTGGTTTCTCTCAAATTGATTAATTTAATCCTACAATTTCTACTAACTGGTTTTCATGTCTTCCTACTTCCTGTACATTCCTGCTTTGAAAAATATTACCTGTTGACCTATGGTAAGAGCAAACAAAATTGAAAAACTTTTATATTCAGGAAGGGAGGGAGGAAGAGAAGAAGAAAAAGAAGAAAAAAAAGCCCTTAGTATTCGGTATTGTCACAACAGTACAAAATGATAGCTTTGGATTGGGTTCTCCAAGAAGCAGATGCGAAGAGAGAATCAAATGTGCAAGGATTTGATTACAGGAAATTCCTCTGAGAATAAAATGGGGAAGTAGGAAAATTATTAGACCCAGTGCAAGGTTCATTCTGAGCCAAGGAAAGCAGGAAGTAGGTTGAGTGAAAGGATCCTAGACTTCTGTGTACCCTAAGAAGGACTGGCAAGGCCATAGGGAATTCTTAAGCCAAGTCATTCCATCAGAGGATCTTTTGTCTCCCAGAAATGAGGCTGCCTCCTTATTTCTCTTGTCATCCGCCAGTGGCTGGGAAGCATGGCCTAAGCACAAGTCGGGTAATGAATTTTCAGAGTGTAGAAACTGAGGCCTCTAGTCAATTACAGTGCCTGAAATTGTAAATCCTCCAATTACTAGGCTAGGGGGTCTATTCAGTTCCTCCTGGAAGAACCATTTCATGGCTTCAGACCCTAATTTTTGCTGATATCTCAGACTTAAGACACATCAAAGGCTGTACACATCTATAAAATTAAAAGACAAGACAATTTGCAAAGCAGTCATGAATCCATCTCTACCTTGGTATCATAAAGAAAGCAATGAGGTAAACATATACAATGGCACAAAAACATTAGCACATAGTAAATGTAATTCACTCAGATGTATTTGATACATGAGAAGTCAAGTCTCTCTATGCTCATGCTTCAAGGAATATTTATAAAATTTCCTTCAAAGATTTCTTATAAATAAAGAATATCTAGAAACTCTCAACTTACTGAATAAAAGAAAGAAAAATGCATTTATTAGGATCCTGGTCTCGTGTCAGACACTGTGGTAGGTAGTTTATTGTATGCTAGCTTGAAATGCTAATTTGTGCCTTTAACATTAATATCAGTCTTCCAGGTAGGTGTATTCCTGTTTACTATTGCAAGTATGAGGATTATAATAATAAATGTGTATATACATATATATATAAATACATATGTAAATATACAAATATACATATATATGCATGTACACAAATGTATGTGTGACATGTGGAAGCCCCTGGGTTGTGTGATCAGCACACAAACAAAATCAAACCATATATATATATATATATATATATATATATATATATATATATATGGTGTATGTGTGTGTATGACACACACATACATACATATGTATACATGCATATATATTTATATTTATATATACACATATAAATATGTACATATGCATATGTATATTTATATGCATATATAAACCAGAAACCATGCACATACTAGAAGAAAATTTAGGCCCCAAACTCCAACATATTGGCTTATATGCTTGTGTGTATGTGTGTGTGTGTGTGTGTGTGTGTGTGTGTGTGTGTAGTTTTGTTTGTGTGCTGAGGATCAGACAACCCAGCGGCTTGCTTTGTTAAGCATGTGCTCTACCACTGAGCTACATTCTCAGCCATGTATATTTTACTATTGCAAGGAATTTTTTCCCCCTAAAGCTTCTTCAGTCTTCCAGCTTTTGCATCTGAGGCTATTTCACACCACCTTTTGGATCAATGCCATCTTTGCCACAGCATGGGACCAAATCTCTCAGCAGGAGATACTTAAAGGAGCCAAGGGGAGGAATCAGGATGAAGTTAGCAGCTTTTTCTTTCTCAGGAAGAGTTCTAGCACCTAGGATCCTTTTGTTATCTGATTCTCATTAAGTAGTCCCTGGTTTTTACTTGTCCAGCTCTCCTGTGACTCCATGCCTGTTTTGATCACTTCTAATCTTTCAGAGAGTTAAAATTCTTTCTCTAACTGATAGTTCCAATGCACAGGCCCTCTTTTAGGCCTCTGGACTCTATTTCTTTCTGCCCTTCAGTTGTTGTTTTTTTAGTTAGCTCTTTTTAGTTATACATGACAGCAGAATCCATTTTGATATTATTATATATCTTATTCTAGCTAGAGTTCCATTCTTATGGATGTACATGATGGTGGGATTCACTGTGTTGTTTTCATATATGTAAGTGGGACAATTATGTCAGATTTATTCTGCTGTCTTTACTGTGCTTATTCCTCCTCCCTTTCCTCCATTCCCCATTGTTTAATCTACTACACTTCTATACTTCCCCTCACTGCACCCCCTTATTGTGGGTTAGCTTCCACCTATCAGAGAAAACATTCAACCTTTGGTTTGGGGAGTGGCTTACTTCACTTAGCATGATAGTCTCCAGGTCCATTCATTTTGCTGGCAGATGTCATTATTTCATTCTTCTTTATGACTGAGTGTTAAGGTCTGTAAACAAGTCAAAATAACACGTGGTATTTTGCCAGGGGAATGTTAGAGTTCTAAACAAGTCTGGATGGTGCCTGACAAAATGCCAGAGGGAGTGGTTTGAGAAGTAACAAAAGCGAGCCATTAAGTGTGGAGATTCCTTATTGGTTGACTGATGTATCTAGTTTATGCTAATTAAGATAAGCTGTGCAAAATGTATAAATAGCTCTGTTGTCCTACAATAAACAGCTCCTACTCCTGCTATATCAAAGTACAGAAGTTGTTCCTCCCCCCCCCTTATTCTGCTGCAGCTGGACTGCAGCAACTGAGTAATAATCTTTGTGTATATATATATATTAAATTTTCTTTATCCATTCATCTATTGAAGAACATCTAAGTTGGTTAATAGCTTAGCTATTATGCATTGAGCTGCTTTAAACATTGATGTGGTTGCATCACTGTAGTATGCTGATTTTAACTCCTTTGTATATATGCTGAGGAGTGGGATAACTGGGTCCAATGGTGGTTTGATTCCAAGATTTTTGAGGAATCTCCCTACTGCTTTCCAGAGTGGTTGCATCAATTTGCAATCTCACCATCAATGTATAAATTTACCCTTTTGCTCACATCCTAGCCAACATTTACTGTTAGCTGTAGTCTTGATAATTGCCATTCTGGCTTGTGTGAGATGGAATCTCAGTGAAATTTTAATTTAATTGCTAGAAATTTTGAACACTTTTCCATATATTTATTGACTATTCATATTTTTCTTTTTGAGAAGTGTCTGTTCAGTTCCTTTGCCATTTATTGATTGTGTTATTTGGTTTCTTTTGCTGTTAGGTTTTTTTAGTTCTTTATATATTCTGGACTTTAATCCTCTGCCAGAATAGTAACTAGCAAATATTTTCTCACATTCTATAGGATCTCTCTTCATGTGCACATTCTTGATTGTTTCCTTTGCTGTGAAGGAGCTTTTCAGTTTGATTACATCCATTTATTGATTATTAATTTTACTCCTTGCACTTCAAGGGTCTTATTAAGGAAGTCAGTTCCTGAGTGGATATGTTGGAGTGTGGGGCCTAACTTTTCTTCTAGTATGTGCATGGTTTCTGGTCTGTTATCTAGGTCCTTGACGCACTTTGAGCTGAGTGTTGTGTAGGGTGAGAGATAGGGGTTAAATTTCATTCTACTACATATGGTTTTCCAAGCACCATTTGTTGAAGAGGCTCTCTTTTCTCCAGTGTATTTTATTGGCATCTTTGTCTAGTATGAGGCAACTGCATTTTTTTTATTTGTTTGTCTTCTTTTCTGTTCCATTGGTCTTCTTGCCTGTTTTGGTGCCAATACGTGCCATTATTGTTACTATAACTCTGATATTGTGATTCCTCCTGCTTCACTTTCCTCACTAAGCATTGCTTTATTTGCCCTTCAGTTCTGGGACTTACCTGCATAGCTGATCCATCTTTGTAAACACTTTTATAATTCAACCATCTTGAATTTGCCCCATTCCTATACCTATCAAAGCCTTATTATGAAATAACTAAAAAAGAACAAGCAAAAAAAGTTACTATCTCCCCTCCCCAAAAAATCCTATTATGACACTTTGAGTCTCAATCTCTACATAATGATGAGTCTCATTAGCAAATACACATTTTCAACTTGTGACACCAAAAATACATTTTGGCTTATTAGTATGGGACTTAGTACCTACCTTCTCCAAATAAAACCTCACCTTTGGTTTTAGAATAGTTATATGTGTAATTTACTGATCATTTTCATGTATCACCTCTGTTAACCAACATAACAGATAGGTGTTGTGCTACAGAACCAGAAATTGAGATATGGAGTAGGTTTGATTCTCTGGAAGAAGATACTGAGATAGATTAGGAATCAACACCTGTGAAAAGAAAGGAGAAGAAGGGAAATTAAATAGAAGAAGAAATTAAACTGGGATGCTGCCTGAAATAGTCTTGATCAACTTTATTGAGAATGATAAGTATCGCCCACCGGCATTCCATGTCAGCTCTTTGTACTCTTTGCTTGCTTCATCACTGGCTGTAGACTTTCATGGGAAAGGATGACCTTGGACAAGGTGGGTACCAACTGAGAAGACCCTAAGGGAATTAATAACGGGAAGTTATCCACTGATTGCATTCTTCACAGCTAAGAGCAAATAATCCTTAGGGTATTTGTGGTACATCTCTGTGTCTACTATGGACTCTAAGAATTTTATAACAATCTGTGTACAATTAGTAAATAGCGAAAGCATTATGCCACATCTTTTATGACTCTAAAATTCATCTTCCTACCCAGGTATGGTGGCATACATCTGTAATCCCTGCAACCCAGAAGCCTGAGATAGGAGGATTTCAAGTTCAAGGTTAGCCTCAGCAGTTTAGCAAGGCCCTAAGCAACTTAGGGAGACCCTGTCTCAAAATAAAAAGGGCTGAGGAATGTAGCTAAATGGTAAAGTACTCCGGGCTAAATCTTCATGATCCCCTCCCAAAATAGTCATGCTCCCCACTAATTCATAATTGGCTTCCAAATATCCATTTAAGCCACTGTATCAGAATCACCTTTGGATTTTTTAAAAATAAAATATGGATCTCTGCATCCACTTTGTGAGATTTTGACTCAATGAATATAAGTAGGACCCATATAATCAATCTGGGCACATTTTATAAAAAAGTGCCCAGATTGATTATAAAGTATACTAATTTATATAAACCATTGCTAACAATAATATTAGTGAAGAGAGTGCACGAAGCAGAATGGCAGAGGTTTTAAATGCTGAACTTTATTTCTGATAGAAAGTATGGAACATTTTGGGAGGAATTTTAAAAATTGGATTATAATTCATCTCACTGGGGTCAATGCTGTCTGTCATTGGTAGCAAGACCTCTCTAGGACCTTGCATCTTGTTTTGTGATTGCTGGTTCTCTGATCACTGGAGGATGGTGGATCTTTCAGAAAGCACAACTGCTTCATGATTCATAAAAATAGTTGAGTCTATAAATGAACTGAAAAATTTGCTCTTTGGATAGCTACTGAGACGTTAAGTAAAGAGAATTTGAAAACATCAAATTCAGTTTTGCCTTTTGTCTTTCAATATAAAATTGGCAAGAAGTTTGTGCTTTAAAATTTGTTTTGGACACACAATACAATCACTTTTAAGAATGCTGTAAACTCTCTAAATTTGTACATTTAAATGAAAGTTGTAATTTGGTCATCTAATGATAGGACAGGGATCAAGGCAGAAATTTAATTACTAGATATGTCTCATTAACAGATAAGGTATAAACTTAAGAAAAATTTGACTTATTACTGAGCTAAAAAAAAAAGAAAAACTTCTGAATTTAGCTTTTTTAAAAAATTTTTTTCCTTACCAGAATAGAGATAGCAGTTGGATTCTGAGACAATTTTCATCTAGTTGGTCTCTCAGAGGTAAAGAGAGATAAAGAGCCAGTCACACAGATAAAGCTATTAAAATAAATATCTTTTAAGACACACAATAGCTGGTACATTAAATTGTTTTCAAATCTTATCTAATTCCCATGGACTCCTTTATATTAAAAAACATTTTTTAAAATAGTGAATTGTGAAGACTTTGAATTGAGATAAACAAAGTGAATGTATCTTCCCTCTGGTTTTGGATAATATCCTGAGCTCTGTGGCTTATGGTTTATGGCTTTTGGTTTCTAGGACCATTTTAAGGAAACAACGAAACTTGCTTCAGCTGCCACAGGAAGTTTACACTTTATCCTGGGCACAAGAAAAGGAAGGAGGTGTTCAAATGCTGCATAAATACATTCCAGGATGTTGACTTGATATATAAGACAGCTTTTTGTCACTGTGCCGAATTCCTGAAAACAACAACTTAAGAAGAGGAGAATTTAATTTTGTCTTACAGTTTCATGGGTTTCTGCTATATGATCAGCTGGCTCTATTGCTTTGGGCCTGAGGTGAGGCAGAAACATCATAGCGGTAGGGCATGGTAGAGAAAGGTTACTCAGCTCATAATAGCTGGGAAGCAGAAAAAGGCAAGGGATAAGAGACACCCTTCCAAGGCACATCCCTAGTGACCTACTTTCTCTAACAAGTATCATTCCCACAACTTCCACCATGTCCTGGTAGTCCATTCAGCTATCGATAGATTAATGCATTGTCCAATCACTTCCCTAAAGTTCTACCTCTGCAGTGGGGACATTGCTGCATTGGGGATCAAGCCTTCAACATTTCATATCCAAACCATACACTTGGTCAGTAATGGAAGTACTAAAGGCTATGTACAATTACTCTATATTGTACTATGCATGGTGGAAATGAATGTGAATTTAAGTGCTATCATTAAATGTTGATGTAAAGAGGTTACAATACCAATTGACCAAATTATTTAAAATTAGGAGCAGTAACACATCCGTCTTTGTATCTCCAACCACTGCATGTTATGTTTGAATGAATGAATATACAACATTTTTTAACCTTATGTACTAAAAGCCATTGAAGTTTGGCCTTGGGAGCACATCACCAGCCTCTGGGGGAAAGATTTGCAAAATCAACTTCTGTCAATGAGTACAGGTGGACAAGGGCCACAAAGCAAGATCATTCAATTAAAATCTCAAATGATGGCAAATTTGAATATCTCCTGTGGTTATCAAGTACACTAATTTTTAACAGACCCACAGTAACCCTAAACTGATTTTGAAATTTTTCATTTCTTCCTGTACCATTTCTATGTTACTTCATCCAGATAGCAACCGCATAAAGATTGCTGAAAATGAAAGTTTCCTTTAATTGATATTCAAGATCTCATTTTGCCCGGAACTCTAATATATTTAGAAAGAACATATAGCCCATAATAACGATGATTTTGTTCCATTGATATGTATCTGCAGATTAAAGACAGAGGCCCTTCCCTCTTCTGTTGAGGAAATGTATCCTGTCTCTCATTTTCTCCATAACCTCAGATAAGTACTTATTGTTTTCATGATAATAAGCAGTCTCATCTTACTGTGACATGATGTTTGTGAGGAGGCCGGAGTTTAAGATCTTTTACATAAAAGAAGTTTCATAATCACAAGCTGTGAAAAGGGAGAGAATGTCTACCTCCCATAGGTACTTTTACCATGAATTTCCTGACCTTGATTTGATTAAAACCTCAACCTAAAGATTGCAACAATTTAAATGTCTTTAGAGTTTAATTGTTCATTTCACTTTGAAAAAAAAAAAAGACTCAAGGTGGGGCAAGAAGGGTGGCAGAACGGAAGGAGAAGCTAAGGACTGAGTTGCTTTGCAGAGCAGTGTTTGAAAGTGAACAGCCAATTTAACAAGAAGCAAAACCACAAAGACTCTGCTCACTTTGTTTCACAGAATCATTCAGGCTCTTCTTACTGTCTTCTCCTTGGTGTTCTCCTCTTTAATTCTCAGATGCTGCTGGGGTAGATAACCTGATCCATCTCTGAGGAATTCAGGGGAGAAAAGAAGCCTTCTGCTTGAGCAGTTCTTCTGTCACTGATACGCAGGGGAATGAAGACGTCGCCAGCCATGTGTAGAATTGGGAAATTATTTGGGATCCTTTTCCTAATCCCACATCTGGGCTTCTGGAGCATCCATGGTAAGGTGTCTATTTAGATTATTTCTGGTTTTATTTCTCAGGGGAATAGGTAATGTATTCCCCTGTTGAACTTAGCAGTGCATGATGTTTATGCCAACTGGGTAATAGTAGATGAAATGATTTGCTCACTGATGACATTAGAGAATGTAAACCAAATTAGAGCCTGGTACTCACCTGCTTAAATAGTAAACACCAAATCCACAGCTTGGCCAGTTTTCTTAAAAACATGTGCTAATGGTAAGAGAAAAAAAATGGTTAGGTGCTATACATAGTTAAGTACAAATTTATCACTACTATTACCAAAAACTTTTTGACTACCATACTGATAGTGAATTAATAGCACTTTAAATATATATTTCCGTTTGATGAACCTTTCTTTCTTCCTTCTTTCTTTCTTTCTTTCTTTCTTTCTTTCTTTCTTTCTTTCTTTCTTTCTTTCTTTCTTTCTTTCTTTCTTTCTTTCTCTCTTTCTCTCTCTCTTTCTCTCTCTCTTTCTTTCTATGCAGTGCTGAGAATTGAACTCAGTGCCTCACACATGCTAGGCAAGTGCTCTATCACTGAGCTACAACCCCCCACCCCCACCCCCAAATAGCATGATCTTTCCAAACTGATTCCAGAAAAATATTGTAGAGTTCATTTGCGTAGTTGGGTAGGATAGGTGCTGGATAGCTGAAATTAAATCTGTCTCCTTGGTTACTCTTAAGTAGTATTTTCTCTAAATAAAATCTTGGTACTTGCTTCAGTGGTGTGTGTGCCTTGAGAATATTGACTGAGCAAATGCTGGGAAATAGGAGCAGAGCCTTCCACAGAGCTTCTACTTTGTTGGAAGGGAATGATTCCTACATGGTTGTTAGCTGAACATTGAAAGTGTCTGAGTTCTGTATAGATGATGTTTGGCCAGCTCTAAAAAGACTTTGGGTACATGAAAAAGATCATTCCTTCTCTATTTTGAGGTCTCTTTCTCCTGTACATTGACACTGGGGCCATAAGTTGTACAGGGCCTATGAGTGGTTAGACAAAGTTTCTAATTGCTCAGTTAATTCTCCTTTGCACACAACACACATTTATCAGCTTGTGTGTTTCTGTTTTAAACTAGAAAATATGATCATTGCAGTCCTACAGAATGCCATCTTTAGTTCTAAAACTGTTTAGCTTGGAATTTGACTCTAAGATACCAGGATGCCACAGTAAAAATCTCCTTGGTCACTAAAGTGTCTAAGTGTTGAGTCCAGTAGGTTCTTAGCTATTTGGCTGAATTTTTTGGCTTCCATCAGATGCCTGCAATCACATAGCTACAGTCAGAGACAAATAGTAAACAAAATTCATCCTAAAGGATTTATTATATATTCTTTGTGAAAGAAAATAAAATATTTTCAGTGCTTTACTACAATTGGGGTGCCATATGACTTCTGTTCTTCCTCTCAGTGTATTGTAACTTAGTGCTTATAAAAATAGACACAGCTATTAGAATTGTGTTCACTTACTCACTCTGCCAGTCATTGTGCCATCTTGGTTAAGTTTCTTATCTGCTCTCATTTTTACTTTTCTCATTTGTAAAATAGAGATGATAATTGTACCCACGTTGTGGGCCTATAGTAATTTTAAGTGCAATAACACAGGTAAAGTATCAAATACTAAGTACACATTACCAAAGCTTGATAAATCTTAGCGGTATTTTTGCTAGTAGTACTTACTGCCAAGAAACTCCCATAAAATCCAGTTAAATGAGATGTAAAGTTTAACATTATTATATCGTTACAATGCAGTGCAACAGATCACTAAATCTTTTTCTCCTAACTTGAACTCAGTACCTGTGACCAACATCTCCCAATACTTGAGTTATTAAAGTTAAAATGAATAAGTAAAATATATTGTACAATATATTTAGCCCAGAATACAGTGAATCAAATCATTTGGAAAATGAAAGGGAAAGGCTTGGACCAAGTACTGACTAGTTATCTTATATAAAAGTTAATATAATTGATTTTATCACTACTCATATTAAATTAAGAATATAGATTGAGATAGAACATCAAGTGGGGGTGTAGCTCAGAGGCAGAGCAAAGAGTTTAAAGATAATTTAAAAATGTTTTCCCTCACTTCAAAACAACCTGAGACCCATGTGCTTCTTCCCAGTATAAGGTCCTTGCTTAGCATCTGGATGGCCATCTTCAATGACAGCCCCCATTTTAAGAAAGATTTTACTTTCCTGCCCAAGGGCCTAAGAAAGGCTCACCACTCCCTTTTACCAACTCCACCCTTAACCACCCCCATTTGGGCTCGCCCAGCTCTAATCCCTGAGCTTGCCTCATAAAAGTCCTAAACCCCAAGCCTGTTTTGCCTCTCTCCATCTATGGAGAGATGTGCTTTTATTTGTCAGCTCTGACCAATAAACTCTCGCGTGTATCTCTGCCTCGGCTCTGTCTTTCTTCTCTCGCTTGCCTGTCTTCCAGTTCCTCACTTTCCTTTCCTTGGTGCCAAAACCCAGGATTGGGTTCCCTGGTGTGCCCATTCCTCTCTTCAAGGGTCACTGAGTGTCTCCAGGCCCCTATCTGAATTCCATTATGGGAGCAGGCCCTCCATTCTGCCAAATACCCTCTCTGCACTCACCACTATTTCAGGTAAGACCCCTGTCTCTGGTCAACCTAAACAACCTTCAGGTCCCTGGAAGTGACTTGATCTTTCGTTCGGCACTCCCAGGTTTACCGTGTGGTCAGGGCACCCACAGCCACAACTTTTACAGCTACGGCTGATCCCTACTGTTGACCGAGTTTATAGGTGGACTTTTATTTGGGTCTTGGGTTTTGAGAAAAACCACCAAGGGTGATTGGGAGTTGTTACTGGTGAGACTACCTCTTGGCCTTGGGTTAATCTCTATGGTTTTTGCCCCTATGTAGTCCCAGCCGGGTGCCCAAGTGTCTCTACAGGTCCTGCTTCTGATGCTTACCCAGCAGTGGTGACAACCTCCTGAGCATAACCAGTCCTCTTGACTGGGTGACACTAGAGACTGGGCGACACCCAACTCTAAACTCACCTTCTGTATCTCATCATGGGTGGCTCCTCATTCATTCCTTCCCATAGTCCTCTAGGCTGCCTCCTGGCTAACCTGGGTCTCTCTCTCTCACCCTGGACCTAAACCCTAAAAACTTATTCATTTGTGCAATCAGATCTGTCCTCAATACCCTTTGGACTCTAAATGGCCTCTTAATGGCTCTCTAGATTCCAATATTATCAGGGATCTTTTAAACTATTGTGAACATTCGGTAAAATGGAAAGAGATATCATTCATTCAGGCTTTCTCCTCTCTGTTCTAAGCCTTCTCTCTGCAACTCTTGCTCTCCTGCACAAGTTCTCTTAGCTCTCTCCTCCCCTATGCCTGCTTCCAAAGGGACAAAAGATTCTACCCAGGACTCTTCCTTAGACCCAGCAGATGAGCTCCCACCACACCATAATTCTCTTTCTAATGAAGCCTCTGTAGCAACTGCCCCCTCAGCCCCTCCACCTTTGATGTCCTCCTGCCTGAGGAGCCCAGGCAAGTTTGGGAGCAAGCTAGAAATTATGCAGATGAGGTACATCAGACTTCCCCTGCCCATCCAATTGGCATTGAAGCAGTTCCTGATTGGGACCCCAATTGGGTTTATAATTTGCCTGGAGGAGTAACTAGTAGAAAGCAATTCATTACTTGCCTCATGGCAGGACTTAGAAAGGCAGCCCATAAGGCTATCAATTATGAAAAGCTCCAGGAAGTCATCCAAGATAAAAATGAAAACCTTCAGCATTTTTAGACCGCCTGGCCAAGGCTTTATTACAATATACTAATCTGACCCTGAGACTCCAGATGGAAGACAACTACTAATGGTCTACTTTTTCTTCTAGAGTTTCTCCAATATTAAAGCCAAGCTAAGGTGCCTTGAGAGGGGGCACTTAACTCCCCAAGCTGAGGTTCTGGGAGTACCCTTTAAGGTGTATAACAGGAGAGACGAGAAGGCCTGGAAGCAGAAATATTAGATGTTCACTCAAGTCACCTGGCTGGCTTCAGCATCTTCCCTGGTTCCACTGGCCCATGGAAAAGTCCCTCAGGACTGCCCAGACCCTGTTTTAAATGTGGTCAATGGGTCACTTGGTTTGTACATGTCTCAAGCCTCGCAAGCCTCTGGGCTCTTGTCCTAAATGCCATCAGGAGGGACAATGGGCTGTTGACTGTCCCCAAGTCCATAGCAGCCCCCAGCTATCCAGCCCTTTTAGCTCTCCTTTCCAAATCTTAGAACTGGCTACAGAGGACTGACGAGGCCCAGGTCCCCATCACCCAACCACTACCATCACTCCATGGGAACCCAGGGTAACTCTGCGTATTTCAGGTAGGCCTGTCTCCTTCCTTCTATACCCCGGGAGATACATAATTCAGTCCTCGAGGAGTTCTAGAGGCCTACTACCAACACTTTACAGATACCTAGCCTTGTTTGTGCTTTTGGTTCTTACCCACTCCTTTTTGGTTATTCCACAGTGCCCTGTTCCCTTTATAGGAAGGGACATCCTCACAAACTTGGTGGCTACGCTTTCCTTCTCCCCTCATATATGCTTCCATCCAAACTCACCTGCTACTCCCCTGATCCTCACCCTTACCTTAGGACCATCCCCTATTCCATCTGCCAGTGCATTCCCATTACCCCCTTCCAAGGTGGACCCTACCATCTGGGATGTTTCCAGTCCTTCTATCTCCTCACACCGTGAGTCCATTCACATCTGTCTCAAAAGCCCTCTCCATTTTCTGACCCAGTCACAATACCCGCTCTCCCTCCTTGCTGCTGCTGTCCCTCTTTTTGCAGAGCAGCCTTGTCAGGCTCCTGACAATAAACCCACTTCTTATCCCAGGTTTGTGATTAGTCCTGAGCCACTTTTCTTTCATTGATGCCAGTGACTCCATTACGTGCTCCTATCAGCTTTGCTCTCCTCTCTGGGGATTTGAGCTGCTTTGGGATCCTGGCCTGAGGGCCCAGGACAATTACCACACACCTTCTTTCATTCACCTGTTGCTCTTCTTCTCTATCCACACTCCAGCCTCATTTGGGTAAATGACTTCACCCTTCCCCTCCCCTGCTCCTCACAACTCTACAAGTCTCCTCTCTAGAACTTAGATCTTGGCCCAGCACCAAGATTCTCACCCATCTCTTCCCCTGGGTGAGTTCACTCCAACTCGCCATGGGAAACTCCCAATCCCTTCCCCTTGGAGAGTTTACTCTTGGGTCTTGGTTCTCAGCTCCTTAGTGGAGCTCACGAAAGCCCTAGCCAGGCAACCAAGACTCCCATAGGCAAAGCCCGGGACTATGAAAGTAGTGGGTGATTCCCTTCTCTCAGTCCCAGACTCCAACTTGTCATGGGGAACTTCCAAATCCCATCTGACTCACCTGTTGGCTGCCTCCTCACCCACTTAGCCCCACTCCGTTTGGCTCCTGATCTAAAGTCCCATCCACCAATTCAACCTTCCAGTCTTTACAACTTTTGTGAGCGCTCAGGAAAATGGAAGAAAAACCCTTATGTGTGAGCTTTCTCCTTTCTCCATTCTAAGCCTTCCCTTTGCTCTTCTTGCTCCTCTGCCCAGCTTCTACTTGCCACTAAAACTCTGGATTCCTCCAGAGGCCCTACTTCTAGACAAACAAGAGACCCAGAACTCTCCTAATCGGAGGGTCTTGACTCTACTTGCCTACAAATGTTGGCTGCAGCCTCTTGACTCATTAATGAGTCAAAAAAATTCACCTTTGGGGCCCCATTTATCATCCTGGTTCCCCATCACCTAAAGGAACTCCTTACCTACAAGGGCTTACATTCCTTACCTCCCTGTTGCTTTTTATCTCTACAGGATTCCCTGGTAGAAGATCCCAGTCTTATTTTCCACATGTGCTCACCTTTAAATTCTGCTACTCTCCTCCCAGCTCCTCAGGAATCTTCCAATTCTTCTCTTCTTACCCATTCATGCATTGAAACTCTGGAGGAGTTTCTTCCATATCCCTCCCACCTACAGGAAGGCCCCTTGCTCTGCACAAAATACAGATGGTTCACAGATGGCTCCTCCTTCCTTTAGGAAGGAGTTCATTGGGCAGGTTATGCCATGGTCTCTCTAACCTTGGTTGCAGAAGTGGCTCCCATCCCCAATAATACATTCAGTTAGCAGGCTGAACTTGTTGCCTTCATCAGAGCCTTCACTGTGGCAAAGGGAGTCTCCCTCAATGTCTATGCTGACTCTAAATACGCTTTCCACATACTTCTGTCCCATTCTGCTATTTGGAAGGAGCATAGATTCCTTACCACCAAGGGAACTTCAATTACTAAGGCCCCCTTTATCTCCAATATCCTTCAGACCTCAAAGCTTCCCATTACCTTTGGAACTAACGGATGGCAGCTAAGTAACCCCCTTCTCAAGTGGGCACTTCCTTTTCTGACCTCTCTCCTTGTCATAGGCCTTTTGCTAATGCTTGTCCCCTGCATCATGAGATTTATTCAAGACCATATTCAAAGGATCTCTAACCAAATGTGAACCAGCTTCTGTTATAGGATTTCCAACCCCTTGCCAAAATTGGGCCCTCTGGAGTCAGCATCACCTGGCGCCACCTGACCATCACCATTGCCTCAATGGCACACAACACCCCTCACAAGGGTCCAGATGCTGCCCCTTCCCAGCAGGAAGAAGCTACGGAAGATTAAATCTATGCCCCTGTCCCTTAAGGGGCCCAATACAAAGAAAAATATCCTTGCTTAGCACCTGGGATGGCCATCTTAAATGACAGCCACCATTTTAAGAAAAATTTCACTTTCCCTCCCAAGGGCCTTTCTGAGGGAGGCTCACAACTCCCTCATACCAACGCTACCTTTCACCACCCACATTAGGACCTGCCCATCTCTAATCTCTGAGCCTGCCCCATAAAAGTCCTGAACCCAAGCCTGTTTGGCTTCTCTCTGTCTATGGAGAGATGTGCCTTTATTTGTCAGCTCTGACCAGTAAACTCTCTCATGTATCTCTGCCTGGTCTCTGTCTTCCATTTCTCACTTTCTTGCCCGTCTTCCCATTCCTCACTTTCCTTTCACCCAGGAGTGACTCCGAATCTAGAATAAGGTTGAAAAAAATGTAATATTTTCTACAAACTCCATGTTTAAAGTCCTTCTTTAACACAAAATTATGCTTGCTTGCTTTTTTTTTCTTCTCTATTTATCAAAAATATACAGGGAAACCTGTCTTTCAGTGCTTCAGTATCAGGTGATTTCTGTCCTCATGAAAGTAATAAAAGTACCAACCCCTTCTCATGCTGACAAGACTTAGGCTGCAGGTGGAAGTTGTTCTTTCTGCTGTAAGTCCCTGGACCACTTGTTTAGTTGAGGATCAACTGAGGATTCCACCTTCAGTCAGGCAGGAGTACTTCAATTAATGTCTGGACACTGACAGTGTGTATGAGCTGGAATAAAGGCAATTGGAAATCTTTGTTCACTGGTTATTGTGATACAAAAGAATCCTAATCTGGTCCAGTAAGGCTATTAAGAAAACAAAGTGATTAGGGTCACATCTCCATTTGGTTTTTGCCTATGTCCAATTCTTATTATGAAGGTTCAGTATGGATCATGGATCTACCTTTAAATGCCATACTCCACACCCCATCCAGATTATGTTGCTCCATTATGTACCAGCTGTGTCCTTGAATCAGAGCAGGCCTACTAGGGCAGATAACCAGTAGTCTGCAACCGGAATTACTTGAAGTTCAAGTATTGTAGCACAGCATCTGTATCAGGCTTATTTATTTATATGCCTTTTGTATTTGTTCCTGTTGAAATGCACATATGAAATATTAGAGATAGAGTCACGTCTTCTACTAAATGCCAAATACCTATGTGCTGTCATCACAGAAATGCCCACCATTTATGCAAATGTCTAGAAATTCATTCTGCATTTTCAGGATTTCCTGGATTAGGGCATGAACAGATTAACCCCTGTGCTGATTACAGCCTTGAATTGACTCCCTAACAATGAGGGGCTCTTCAATTTATTATTGCTTCCTTCATCCAACTATAAAAATTTCCTCTATTTTAATGATCAAATCAAAAGCTATTATCTTGCCTCCTTGGGACTTTCTACTTAATTTCCATTACTGGCGAGTTTTGTTATACTTAGAGTTCGGAAAACAGCTTATCTTCTCATATACTCATTTTCCTCATCTTAAAAATAAAAATAATAATAACAATCATTGTGAGGATAAAAATAAAATGTATATATAGATGATCCTTGATTTAGAATAACTCAACTTAAAATTTTCTAACTTTACAATAATGCAAAAGTGATATGCCTAAAAGTGACTAACATGAAATAAGAACTTAAATGTATTAGTCTTATCCTTTTTGCCTATTGTGGGGATGGATCCAGAAAGGGTCTATCATCCAGTGGTGAATGAGGTGCCATGGGCTCTTGGGCAGGTGGCAGTGAGTGTGCAGCAATGATTCCCAAGATGCTCTTCCAAATGTGACTTAGCCCATCCATCTGCTATCTGACCTGATGACATTGAAAGACCTCTGCTTGTCCTATTCTTAAATATCTCAAGGAGAGGAAATGGCTCAGGCACTTTGTAAGCTTTGCTAAGTATTATCAAAAGCTACAGCAAATACGAAAGTGACTATTTTTAGGTAAAACAATTTCAGAATTATCTCAAACTAGATAAAACCATGAGGTGTATAGTTTAAGTCTTAAGATTGCTCTATACAACTAGGTGGAAGAGATAGTCTTCAAATATCCCCCCAAGTAGTCATATCATACAGTGAGAAATTCTAGCCTTAGAAGAAATAGTTTGAAAGTGTGCTAAATAAATACTATATGAAAGCAACTTAAATGATTCTTGCATGATTATAAGAAGATACATTTTTGAAAGAAGGGGATTTTTAAGAGGAAATAGTAAATGATAATTATGAAAATTCTTTCAATTTTCTTGTATCATGGCCATTGTTTTGCAAGTACTGAGAATATGGAATCATACCATGTGTATTCTTGATATGAAGTTAATTCTTTACATTTTCATTTTTGTTAAGAGAACTTTATATTGTATGAGTGTGTGTGTGTGCATGCATTTGTATGTGCTTAGAAAGAAAATGGCTATCTCTGTCTAAAGACAATATCCAGAGAAATTATTCTACAGAGAACAGGAGACAATATTATTCCATGCTATTTATGTCTGTGATCTATATTACATTAAGTGCTGTTTGTCAAAAAGATGTATACGAATACACTTTCATTTCACAGCAATCTCAGTTTCCATTATAGTCCTGAGAACAAGTCACAGGGTTTTCCTTAAACTAACAATGGTCACCTTTTATAATACAAGTTCTGACTTTAACATATTTATGCTCATGTCTATTTAAATTTCTCCAGGTATTCCTATCAATTTTGGGAGTGTCTGACTTATGCAGTAGGTTCATTTGCCACAGTATTAAAGTGACATATTTAATAAAGGCTACAAAACATTGAATTACTGGTTTCTAGATGAGGTGGAAGTTCCTGCTCTAATCTCATGTCACCGCATTCTGATTTTGTGAATGTATGTCAACTAGTTTGTGACAGGAAGTATGGCATTTGGGCCTTCAAGTGTTACTTATGTGATTCCCCAAGGTGTCCAAATTGATGTCCTCCCAGGCTCTTTGATGTGTGATTACAAGTCTGCCATCGCTGTGCATGGATTTCCTTGACTGTGCTCAAACCATTGCCTGATGTCATCACAAAACCTCAATTTGCTAGGGTTGATGCAGTTATTTCCTTCTCTGGTGGCCATTATCTCTCCTCCCACTATTATCCTACCCCACTGAAGTAAAGCAGAACATACCACCAGCATCACCTGGAAGCCTTTTCCTCCTGAGTGTGAACAAACTATCCTCTGTAGTCACCCCAGCATGTATCTGAAGTATTTGTTATTTGTCTATTATCATCTCTTCTGATAGAGGCTAAAATCTTGACTGATGTCCTTAAAAATTATTCATCTGTTATACCTTTAGTAATATTATAGTTTTCTAAAATATTGTTTACATTTCTATGTTCATCTCTAACACTGTCAGCTCAAATTAATCATTTTGAACTTTCCTTAAATTTTAAGAATTTTCAATGGAGGAACAGTGAAACTTGTTAGGATTTTTCTAATGATAACAGTTATAATCAAAGGACATAGTTTTTAAAAATAAGAAATAATGACATTTCACAAAATATGCATAATCACAGTCCTAATTTAAGAACCTAGCTAATAGTTTTCACAAATTACTTACTCTCTTCAGCCCCTGAAAGAATTTCTATATGCAATTACACTTGCTCAGCTGGAAGTCCCTGGACCATGTGGTTGTTTATGGCTGGCATTCCTTTTCAATTAACTCATCTGGTGTCTAGATGGCTGTGGAACACCACATACTAAATAGTTTAAATATCACCCACAAGTGGACATAAATCAGATCTTCCCACATACTTGCAAAATCTAGTTTTTCTTCAGTGGTTATGAATTAACCACTACAGGGTATTTTGATGTGCATATATTACCACCTCAATGCCTTTTGATTGAGCTCTTAAAGGGCTTAGCTGTGTCTGTGTCTTAAGACAAAGGAACATTTAGAGCTGTAAACAGGAGATTCTTCACTTCATCAAGCTTTCTTTTTAGTCTCAGGACACGTCATGCCTTCTCACCTTCATACTTTCCTAAGGCTACTTACTTCTGCAGAGATGGGTACCATAGGATCAAGGTCATGGTTAACTAGACAGAGGGCAAATGCTTCATCACAGAGGTAGTTGAAATAGAGTGATGTGTGCCACGCTGAATAGCATGGGACCATTCTTTAGGGAGCGGGTGGTATTAATTGTGAAAATAGAAAAAGGACCAAGTATACCTGGAGGTGGGGTTGGGAGTGGGAGAAGGTTCATTTTCCTCCATGAGGCCTTCCTGATTGGCCTAGTCAGAAAGATTCCCTCCCTCTTAGGGATCTGAAAACTCTCAGAGATTATAATAATATTCAAAATAAATAAAACTCTAGCTGCACAATTGAAGAGCCACATAAGCAACTTTCGGTCTCATCTTTGCACTAGAAACCATCATTCCTAAATTGCCACAGGCGTTAGGGTATCTATCTTCCCACAGTCTATCTAGTATCTTACAGCACTAGTAATTCTGAACAATGTCAGGAGTCAAACACTGCTCCCGTAATATTTGGTCTAAGTTTTAAGTGATTAATGTGTTACTGTTGAGTGTTAATAATATGTATGTGATCTTCACATTAATGTGTTTATAGTTATGACTCTCCAATAAATGTTACCTTCTACATGCAAGTTAACTCCAAGAACCTCCCACTTAGAGTTGGCCCTGGACACGTACAAATTCAGCTACTTTTTTTCATTTCCAGAATAAATTTACAATATTCAGAATCACTCTCCAGTGCTCCAGGTCCATTCTAGAGCCACAGTGGCTGTGGTACTCATGTTCCTGCCTCTCAGCTGTCCTCTTTAAATGAACACCACAATGATTATAGAGATGAAGAAACACAATAGAAGCTGTTTCATTTCTGTCACTATATGCAATTGTGTTGAATATTTATTGTGTTTGAAGTTTTAAAACAACAAAACAGAGCACAGAGTGTAGATGTGATATTTTTATTTGGTGATAAATAGTTCATACATCGAATGTTTGATTAGTATCTTTACAATTGAAATGAACACTTTTTAAAGGGCTTAATTGTTTTGAAACTACAGAATGAAGCAAGAAAAACACTTTGTATTAGTGGTAAAATTTAGGAGTTGACTAAATTATACTTTACAGAATTTCAGTTTCAATAAAGGTTCAATCATTAGTTTAATGAAATTCACCTTATGAATCAGTGGACATTTATTTTGTACATTATTACTACAGCATGTAACTAAGGATCAAAGTTCACATCATTGCTCAAATAATTGAACAAATAGTTATGCATTTTTAAATTTTTTCTATTCTACTATCTTTCAAATATTTGCTAAACTTATTAGTTATGTATATGTAAAATTCAATGCAAAAAATATTTATAGTTTATATTTCTTTTCTGGCCACTATGTTGTCTCATTTTTTGATCATTTCTGAAAATACTTTTCCATGTAGAGGTAAAGGTTGTTCAAAATGAGTTGTGCTAGATTTCAGATGTGCTACATACTGTGATAATAACCCTGTGGTTTTCTTAAGAATTTTAAAAATAAGAGGCTTCCTAAATCTATAGTTACTTAAATAGCAACTATTATATTTTATCAGATGAAAACCTAGAGGTGGTAGATGCTTTTAACCTCATGCTGCATTTTAATTATTTTAACATCAAAAATTCCCTATTACCAGATATGAATGTTTGAAAAAAAACAGCAGAAACACTAACAGTAGTAACAAAAATTAACTGGTAGTTGACAGATAAGTCACAGCTCAAAGCAACTGTGATTGTCTTTTCCCTTTAGAAAATGTTTTCCCCTTGAGGAAAGCTTTGTGTGTCTTGCGTGTATCAAGGTGGAGTTTCATAATTCAAGACAGACAAAAAAACTTGTCAACATACCTGTAGGTTCAATGGTGTTTTATTGAGATAAGATTCATATAGCATACTATTCACCACTTCAAAGCGTACAATTCAGTGGTTTTTAGTGTATTCAAAACATGGTGCACTTATCTCCACCATCTTATCCCAGAACATTTCCATCACCTCAAAGAAACCATACTGGTTAAATTGTTCCCAGTTCCCTTCTTTTCTCCATCTTCTAGAGACCACTAATGTACTTTCTGTCTCCATGGATTGTCTGTATGGAGTATTTAATAGAAATAGGATCATACAACATGTGATCTTTTGTATCTGGCTTATTTCACTTAACATAATATTTTCAAGGTTCATCTATATTGTAGTATGAATAAATATTTCATTTCTTTTTATGGATGGATAATATTCCATTGTTTGGAAATATCACTTTTGTTTATACATTTATCAGTTGATGGACATTGAGGTTATTCCTATTTTTTTTTACTATTATGAATATAGTTACAATTAACACTATTATACAAGACACTGTAGGTGCACATATTGTTACTCCTATTGGAGTATACCTAAGAATAGAATTGCTGAGTCCTAAGATAACTATAATGCTTAGCTTTTTGAGGAACTGCCAAACTGTTTTCCACACCAACTACGTCATTTTGTATTTTGCTCAGCAGTGTATAAGTATTCAAATTTCTCCACATTCCCACAAACACCTGTTTTTTTCTGAAGTTTTATATTATTACACTTATTCTAGAATGTGTAAATTGGTATCTCATTGTGACTTTCATTTGTACTTCTCTGGTAAATAATGATATTAAACAGCTTTTTTTTTTCTTTTTTGGCACTTGGGATTGAACCCAGGCCACTTTACTATTGAGCTACATCTCCAATCCTTTTAGTTGTGAGATAGGGTCTTGCTAACTTGCTGAGGCTGGCCTTGAATCTGTGATCCTCCTGCCTCAGACTCCCAAGTCATTGAGATTACAGGCATGTACTATGATGCCCAGGGTTGAACATCTTTTCATATATGTATTTGACCATTTGTATATACCCTTAGGAGAAATATCTACTCAAACTCTTTGCTCTTTCTTTAATGGGTGATTTACCTTTTATTGTGGAGCTCTGAGAGTTCTTTATACACTCTAACTCTTAGACTCTTACACATAAATAATTGCAAATATTTTCTCTCATTCTGTGAGTTTTGTTCCTTCCTTCATTCCTTCCTTCCTTTTTTTTTCCCCCTGGAGATGGAACCCAAGGGCACTCTACCATGAAGCTACATCCCCAGTATTTATTTTTTTGAGACAGAGCTTCACTGATTTGCCTAGGTTGACCTCCTGCTTCCCAGTTGCTGGGATTACAGGAGTGCACCACTGCACCTAGCTTCCTTTTGGCTTCTTGATGGTGACCTTGAACAAAAACATGTTCACTTAACCTTTTGACCATTAAGGTAAATTCAGGATACAGATCCGAGATTCTTTATCCCCTGAGAGCTTCCTAGGAAGAGCTAGGGAGCAGTCCTCCTTTGAGATCTGGCCACCCACATATCCTGAAAAATTAGAATTGTTACATTTGGTTCATTGGATCCTTTTTGTATTAGAAGCATCAGGTTTAATCTCTGAGAGACAGGAAGAATAACACCTCATTTATGCACAGAGGGAATATTCTTGATGATTTTTAATGCCTGGTTTCCAAGCATTCATCATCTATTCATTCTTTCATTCAAGAAAAATTCCTGTGCCTGTGGAATCAAAGTTCACACTGGGATTGTCAATGATCCTCATCCTGCTGATAAAAATATGCAGGAACCTCAATAATGTTTCTGTAAGCCCTTTGCAAGTTAGGGATGTAGCTAGGACTAACAGCTCTCTCTTTTTTTTTCCACCTCCACCTGCTAATCAATTTTGTACACTACTCTCGAGCATAGAATCACAGGATACTGAGACCAAAAGATGTGTTTAATTGTGCTACTAGCATGAGGTGACAATTCTTTGGATAAATGGAAGGGTACTATGTTGCAATAGGGGTCAAAATTGCAGTTTAGAAGTGGTTTCACAGTCAGTCACACATTTGGGGGACGTGAAGTTGTATGTGTTTGTGTTAGGAGGTGATGGTGGTTAGTGACTTTTCTGTTTTTGTAATTCAATCCTGTTCTTACTGTGAAGCAATTGAGTGCTATTGAAACTGGGTAGTTATCCCAAGTTCACACAATGGTTTCACATTTGAAACAGGTGTGTTCAATGAATATTCTCATTTACAGCTATTTCCATGCCCTTTATAAATACCTCTCCCCCGAAATTAGGCACTGCGTTTTCTCATGGTAGATAGGCAAAGTTTAAACTTCCCTACTTAATATTTATTCCATTTATTCTGAACTAACCAGTGGAATCCATGTCACTTTCAGAAAACTGTAAGCCAGTTGTATGTCAGTTCCTTGAATGAACCATAAGATTTCTGGATGAAGAGCCTTTTTTTTTTAATCCCCCATTGTCTCAGTCCTGAAATATCTTGCTGGTCTCTGCTCTGATTGTCAAAGGGCTGTTTATTTACTGAGGTTCAGCTCTCAGTTTCCATGAAGACTTGCCTCAAGAGCCCTAGCTGAAGTCACACCTGTGCATAGCCACGCAAAGTGGTCTGTACTTTTTCACAGTGCTATTCTCCCACTCATCCTGCATCTTTATTTCCCATTAGAAGCCAAATTCCAAAATGCAGGCATCGTGTCTTATTTCTATATCCACCCCCCAAAATTAACATACTAGGTCCCTCTAAACCTTGCTTTCAGCTCAAGTAAACTTTAAGAAAAAAGAGTAGTAGATAATAAGGATATTCTAGAAACATGGACTTGTCATTAGGTAATATTGTCTAATTAAACAGTAAACTTCTGAAAACAAAATGTCTTTGTAACCATCTGGATTTTTGCAATTCTGGTACAAAGTTATAGGCTCCATAAACTGTTATTAATTTACCCAAGAGAATGAAAAGGGGAAGTTAGGAAGCTATGATAGTCCATTAACGTTAGGGAGAGGAACAGACACCTGGTTTCACTTGGTCTTTCTGCCCCTGATCTCCTTGCTTTTTGGTCATAACTATAACCACATTTAGGCACTTCCTTTTCGTAAGTTATTTTACTCTTTCTCTTCAATTTTTGAAAATCTCATTTTTATGACTTACCTTTTTTGTTTGCTTTCATTTTTATTCTGAATTTTTGAAAGCCACTGACTTAGCAAGTATTAAAGTGAACTCGCTCTCAACATAGTTATAAATGGTAAATTGGGTTCTTAAGTTTCTCTAAAGGTTCTCTGTCTCAATCACAATTTCTGAAAACTTAATCAAATTTCAATTTTAGTGAGCTGGAATTGATGAGATATGACCAGGAATTAGAGTGAAAGTTTTATTAGGTGTTAGGAAATAGCTGAAAATGAGAATATTCATTCTATAAGGATATAGAAATAAAGCAGAACATTGTCCTATGTAGAGAGGCTTGTGGAACTTGGGGCCCAAAGCCGCTGGCTAGCTCAACGTCTGGTCTCCCCTGTGGTAGAGTCCTTAGCCCTCCTGGTCTTTAAAGAAGGCTTTTAGCTGTAATCTCAGGTATGCTTATGTGATTATAACCCATGATTCGGTGAATCTATTCAGAAGAATACTTGAAGATGTGTTAAAGAGATTAATGGAGATGGATTAGACACATTGCTGAGAGAGTAGTTCAAAACATAAAAGAATAGGCTAATAAAGAACTAGAAGATTGGAGGAAAAAGTATTTTAAATACTTTTAAGACCATGTGCTTAGCCTTATCTTTACTAGAAAAATAAAAAGATATAAATTGCTTAACTAGACAGAAACTTTGCCTATTTTATTTTGTTTCACCACATCAGGAAGTTAGAACCATAATAAAATATTCAGTGATTTTATACACATATCATACAAATATCAGTTACATGATGTAAATGATGTAAAAGGTTTTTTTTTTTTTAATTATTGTAAGTGCATACCGTATCTCATGCCCCTTATGCATGGGACTCTGACAATTAATAGTTAAAATTCTATTATTGATTAAGTCTTGTTATTATGAACATATTAGTCTGTATCATATAGCATGTTTTGTCCTCTGAAGTGAAAATGGAATTGGAAGAATTAGGTATAAAATGAGCTAAATTTTAGATCTAGAGATATCTATTTTGTCTGCTTAGAAAAGATTTCTTTCTCATATAACTTGGTTCTCAGGTATTATTTTGAATATAGAGGTTACAGGGTAAATATATTTATGATAAGTTAATGATAACTTATTCAACAACATAGAAAACTTTAAAAATGTTTCTGGCTGCAGATTTTATACACACTTGACAATTGCTAGCTGGAGATTCATAGATTACATAGAAAGGCCTATTTTCAGGGAAAAGCTCTTTCCCCCAAAGGGAGGCATGTTTGCAGTATGTTGGGCCAGCATGCAGATATTCCCAGAGTTGGAGCCCTGCTCCTCCTTCCTGTTGGAGAATAAAAAGTTCTGGGTAACTAGGAACATCTTGTCTTCAGATGATTATTTTGAGTTGCACGTCTTCTACAAAGAAAACGTGGAAAAAACTTGCAAGGCAGCATTAAGGCCGTTGAAAAACTAAGAAATAAAATTCTTAATTTCAGGTATTCTAGGCATATGATTGTTTACAAAAATTCTTCTTCTTGGGGCTGGAGCTGTAGCTCAGTGGCAGAGCACTTGCCTAGCATGAGTGAGGCTCTGGGTTCAATCCTAATCACTACATAAAAAATATAAAATAAAAAAATGAAATAAAGGCAGTCTGTCCATCTACAACTATAAAAAACTTTTAAAAAATTCTTCTTCATTTAATGGATTAAGAGTTGCTCAAGAAGTAATGTAGACTAATGGCTAATGGGTTCTAGAACAAGAAACTACAGTATGACTTTAAATCTTAATTCTCTGAATTTTTAGCATGTTACTATAGACAAGTTCTTTACCACCTCAGTCTTCTCATTTGTAAAACATATATACTAATATATAGGATTTTTGTTGTGAAGATGAAATGATTTTCTATAAATCTAGTATTAAAAATATTAAATAAATATCTTTGTTATGTGAATACTATATACCAGACACTGGGCTAGTGAGGTTCAGTTCCTTGGATATATTTCCTAGAAAAATTATATAATTAAGCTTGAGAAATTTTTGGTAGAAATGGTGGAAGTGGCATGTATATGGTGGTTGAAAAGAACAGATTTGATTTTAATTCTGTCTTTATCTTTTAGGGGAGGAGTCATGTAAAGAACAACTTTCCGTGAAGAGACATTCAGCATACCATGCCCCGGCAGGAAGTTCCTTTAAATTGGAATGCCCTGTCAAATACTGTGCTAAGAGACCCAATATAACTTGGTGCAAATTCAATGGAACACAGTGTTCTCAACTTAGAGATAGACTTCAGCCACACACAAGTTGGGAAGAAAGGCAGAATATTTCAGTATTTTCTCTACATTTCGAACCAGTGCTTCCTAGCGACAATGGCTCATATAGCTGTCGTGCGAATTTTTCGTCTTTTGTCTCTCCAAGTCATTCAATAATCCTTTATGTGACAGGTGAGTTCTCAACCCTCAGACCATCTAATGTTTTTCTCATCATATTTCCAGGCAACCGAAGATCCGGGTTTTCTTAAGTGAGTAGGTTAGAAACTGAACGCCTGCATCACCTCAGAAGTCTGCCACACCTCACAGAGTGTGAGATCCAGGAGTGCATGGGTGTCTGCATGTATGTGGGTGTGTGCGTGTGAAGTGAGTTGGGGAAGAGTAAGAAAAGTACAATGAAAGTTTTTGTTTTTGCACTTACGGATTATATCATTTACTTGGTAAGTCCAGAAGTAGATTATTGAAACAGTGAAAAAAAAAAAAAAAAAAAACAAGGTGAATACCAGTGATTACAGATAGTTCTTAACTGTTTGTCCTTGCTTTTCTTTTCCTTTTTTGTTCCATTTTTTCTGTTTTTGACTTTGTCGATTATAATTAATGCAAGTTATATTTGTGGTGCTCCAATAAATACACACTTATTAATGTTCACAGGGCAAACCGACACAAGTAGCTTGACTCTGATGAGTTTTGGGGACTGTGCAGGATTTCAGCTGACTCCTCACTTCCTCCTCAGAGGCCTCTAATTAGCTGTAACAGCTGAGGGAGAACAGGTGAAGATTAAGCAGTGGAAAACCCAACTGAACAAAGCAGAGGGAAAAAATATATATATAGGGAGGAGGAAAGGAGAGTAAAATTATTTTTGATTTGTGAAAATCCCACAGCAAACAGCTTATCCAGTGGTGGGAGATGGAATTCTTGTCCCCTAAGATCAGGAACAAAACAAGGATGCCTGCTTCTCCATTTCCATTCAACATTGATCTGGGAGTTCGAGCCAGAACAATTTAGCAAGAACGAAAAATAAAAGGCATCTAAATTTGAATGGAAGAAGTAAAACAGTCTGTTCAAAGACAGCATGACCTTTTATACAGATAAATGCTATAAAATTCATTAAAAAGTATTAAGATTAACACTCAAATTTAGCAAATTTATAGGATACAGGATGAACATATAAAAATTAGTGGTATTTCTATAACACTAGTAAAGAATAATCTGAAAAGAAAATTAAGGGGAAAAATTTCATTTATAATAACATCAAAAAGTAAAACACTTAGAAATAAATTTAACCAAAGAGGTACAAGTCTTGCAAACTGAGCAAAAAAAGTCTGACTAAAATAAATTTAAGATGTAAATAAGTGTAAACACCTCCCATCATCATGGTTTAGAAGAATCACTGTTGTCAACATGATAATATTTCCCAAGATGGTCTAGAGAGTCAATGTAATCCCGTTCAAAATCCCAACAGCTGTTTTTTCCTATGAATTTTGAGGATCAGATTTTCATAGGAAATTGTGATAGATCTGAAATAGCCAAAACAATCTTGAAAAGTAGCAAAGCAGGAGGCATCACATACCTGATCTCAAGACATAGCACAGAGACACAATAACAAAGACAGCATGCTACTGACCAAACAGGCACAAAGATCAGTGGAGCAGAACAGAGGACCCAAACACATCTTCAGCCAACTGATTTTATTTTATTTTATTTTATTGGTACCAGGGATTGAACTCAGGGGCACTAGCCACTGAGCCACATCCCCAGTCCTGTTTTGTGTTTTGTTTAGAGTCGGGGTCTCACTGAGTTGCTTAGTACCTCATTTTTGCTGAGGCTGGCTTTGAACTTGAGATCCTCCTGCTTCAGCTTCCCTAGCCATTGAGATTACAGTCACTGCATCCAGCCCAGTCAACTAATTTTTGATAAAGGTGCCAAAAAAATACATTACAGGAAGGACAGCCTCTTTACCAGATGGTGCTAGGAAAACTGGATATTCACATGTAGAAAATTGAAACTTAACTCCTATCTCACCCTGTACAGAAATCAGCTCAAAATGAGTCAAAGACCTTAATCTAAGTCCCGAATCTTAAAAACTACTAGAAGAGAACATAGGAGAAACCCTTAAGATATTGGTCCCTAGCATGCAAGAGGCCCCAGGTTTGATCCCCAACACTGAACACCACCCAATAAAAAAACACAAATGAATGATTTGGTTGGGACAATTGTATACACACAAGCAAAAGAATAAATTAAAACCCTTTACCTCACACAAAATTTAAAAATGGATCAGATATTTAAATATAAAAACTAAAATTATAAAAACTAAATTTATATAAAACTATAAATATGTATATAAAACTGTAAACCTTCCTGATCTTGGATGTGGTAATAGTTTTCTAGATAAAATTACAAAAAAAGTAAACAAAAAAATTAGATAAGTTTGGCTTCATAAAACCTGAAAACTTTTCTGCATCTAAGGACACTTTCAAAAGAGTGAAAATTCAAACCACAGAATATGAGAAAATATTTGCAAATTATATGTCTGGTAGGAGATGTTTGCCTAGAATGTGTAAGAACTACAACAAGCCAACTATAAACAGATAAGCAAGGACTTGAGTAGACATGTTATCAAAGAATTTTGTATACAAAATGGCCAATAAGCATGTGAGAAAAAGCTCAATATCATTTAATCTTTAGGAACATGCAAATCAAAACCACCGTGAGATACCATGGCATACCCACTACAATGACAAGAATTAAAAAAAAAAAAAACAGTGTTGGCAAGGGTGTGGAGAAGTGGAAACACTTTTACATTGCTTGTGGTGGTAATATAAATTGGCACAGCTAATTTGGAAAACAGTCTAGCAGTTCTTCAGAAAGATAACCTAGTTACCACATGACCAAGCAATTGTGTGGCTAGGTAAATACCCAAGTGGAATTAAATATATGTCACAAAAAACTTTCACATGAACGTTTTTAAGCAGCTATTCACAATACCGGAGGTGGAAACAACCTAAATGCTCACCATCTGATGAATGGAAATGTGGCATATCTATACAAATGGATATTATTGATCTCTAAAAAGGAATGAGTACCGATACATGATGCAACCTGGATAAACCTCAGAAATGTTCTGCTAAGGAAAAGAAGTCAGACCCCAAAGCATTTCCTGTTAAACTGTGTGCCCCGAGGGGTTTTATTAGTTTTATACTGGAAAAAAAATGTGTGGAGATGAGGCCCAAGAGACCCAAAGAGTTAAATTGAAGACAGGAAGGGGCTGGTTTCTTTTGGAAGATTTCTACCCTCCTAGGTTTGTCTCTTCCCTGCTCCTCCCTTCCTTATTGCTCTCTTTCATTTCACTTGGTCAATCAAGGCTTCTGGTCCACACTGGGTATTCCCCACCACTTGGCTTTGGCCTTCTGCTCCTGTTTGTCAAGAGAGTCTTCTGCTCTATGATGTGTTCTCTTTACAGCTTCTAAGAGCATCTCAGACCTTCATTATTTTCCTTCTAAATGACTCCAATTAATGGTACTATTGGACTTCTTGTCCTTAGTGTTTCCCATTTTGGTCATTTTGGCCCAAAATCTCCCTAAAATACTTAATATGCCTGATACATTTCTTGTCCCCTGGAGAGCATCCTCAGTGCTCGCAGAAATGGGCTTATGTTTGTTCACCGTCACTCAAGGTCTTCCTCAGCTCATCCCCTACCTTTGTGGATTGTTTCTGGATTCCACGAACCTCTCCACTCAGCCCAGAGTAGAACCTCTCCACTCAGCCCAGCTGCCCCACTTGCCATGGCTCTACACTTACCATGAACCCTCTTATGCCATTGTCACCGCTCACAGGGCATTCATTCACCTATCTTTACCTATCAAAGCTTCAGCCCGCCATTCAATTCCAGCTCATTACCTAAGTTTTTAAGGAAGCCTTCCACGATTGCTTTAAGGGATGCAATTTCTCTTTTCTACCAATTCTTATGCAATTTAAGCCTCTGTGTCTCTCATTTTTTTTTACATATTTTCTTTCACAATAGTAATGTATGGAAATGCTCTCAAGTTCCATGAGAGAGTATAATGTCCTGGAAGGTAGAAATTGTGTCATATTTCTTTGGGTTATCTGATTCCTTCACAAAAGTCAAATAAATTATTTTGAAATTATTTTAATTTAAACTGAGTGTGAATTCTACTTTAATGAAATGGTGAAAACAAAGGTAATAGGGAAAGGGTTAAGAAAATTGTTTTCCTTTTGAAAATGAGAGGACTCAATATAGTAAATATGAAGTGAGGGGGAAATGTGCCCTAGAGTTATATTTAAGAACCATGCTTTAATAAATACATTTTGGAGGTATGACAAAACTATTTAATTGTTCCCCCTTGAAATATCTTTCTGAAGGGTTATTGGGCATTTTCTTGTTTTTGTGTCTGATTCTCCTTTGCTGTTTATGTTCAGAGTCGGTTCATGTAAAAACAGGCATGTGACAAAGTGGGGAATTTGATTCTCTTGGGAAAACAGTATTCTCCCCAAATGAAGAAAAGCAACTTTGTAAAGCAAAGCAAAGTCCCAAGAGGAAAGTTGATTGAGCTGGGAAACAGTTAGGGGAACATACCTTGGTCTGGAAGTCTGTTCTCCTCAGACTGTCCCTGGTCAGTCCTGATGAGAAACTTCACAAATGCAGGGTGATTATTATCTGAGAAAGAAAGTGGTGTGGAGTGAGAGGGAAGAGAGAGAAAGGCACAGTCTTTGTTTCAGAATGAGCACCCAGAATGTCTCCCAAAGCATCCTTTCCTTATGGTCTTCCATACTCAACGCGCAGCACTTGCTGGTGTGTCTTGTTATTGCAGGTTCTAGAGGTGCTACATGGGCTGTTCTGTATCCATATACCTAAGGAATGTGGAAGAGGGAATCAAAGCAGACAGATGAGGGTTACCTTGTATTTGCGGAGTTTTTCTTTGAGTCTGAAACTAACTTAGGAATTTACTTTATTTCATGATTTTGTAGTGATGATACATGAATCCTGCAAAAAACTGGCCTTGAGGTGGATCATTGGATTCTCTGTTAGTATGCAATTACCAGAGTCTTCTCCAAAGTTAGCTTTGATTTTAGACATCCCTGAGAATATACTCATTGTTTTCTCAATTTCAATTCTTCATCCTATTTCTGTATTTCAGAACAGACCAGAAATAATTCAGAACAACCTCAAATAAGTAAGTATCAAACTAATCAAATAAAATTAACAAGTTTGTGTGATGGGTGAAAAAATAATTGAAGTTGGGTCTTCTTAGTCTAGTGGATTTGTTTGTATTAGATTATCTGTTGTTTGTTATCCAAACCCCTCCCCGAGACAGCCGTCTCCCACTCCTGCAATGACTTGGCTGCCTGCCCAATTTCAACAGCAGCTGCAGCAGGAACAGTGCTACATTTGTTTCCACTCTTCTGAATTACCAAACTATAGAACTATAGGTCCACTATATGTCCACCCGCAGTATGGTGAAGAGGTGTCTTGTGTAATATAGGGTGTTTAGCCTGTGCTCACTATATGCCAGTCCCACTCCAACTTTGTTACAACCAGAAACATTTCCAGACATTGTCACTTGTGTCCTGAGGGAGAAATTGTCCTGCTTGAGAATCACTACTGTGTGAGATCCATTTCAATATATTCTGTTTTGCTCTGCTTCATTTTCCAGAAATGATATTTGTGATCTACTAAATTGTTTTATAATCGGCTAACAAGTTTCAAATTACCCTGGACAAGTGGCCTTAATGTTTGTTAAGACCTATAAATAATAATGAGCATCAGCTATATGCCATGAAAAGCATATTTGAGGAAACCAAAAGTATTGGGTATTTGGAGATAACAATGAGTTATGAGACAATGAAAAGGTACTGTGTTGAAGGGAAGTGAATTTAGTATCTGAAACATGTTGGTTCACTGGCTGTCTTATTTTGGGGTAACTCCTGGAATTATTATTATTATACTCAAGTCACAGAATTGAATAAAGCTAAAGCCTTCTCTAATTTCCTTAAATAGTGCATATGAATGGAAACTTTGATACTGTAAAGGGAAGGGCTTGGTGAAATACTTTCTGAGAGCTGTTATGAAGATTGTTCTACAGAAGATTAACCCTAGCAGAATTAAAAAAAAATGCAAAAGATTAAGCCAAGTACTGAGGCCTGTTTTTTTAGGAGAGACCTCCGGAGGAGAAATAGAAGCATCTGATGATGCAGAGGCATGTTGCTGAACCTAATATAGCTTTGACTTCCTAACTGTCTTTAGCACTGACTAACATTCCAGATGCACCAACTGCCTCAGGACCACCCTCAAAGGAAGAGGTGGCAGACAAGCTGTGGCTCCTCTACAGTCTGCTTTCTGTGGGAGGATTGTTTCTCTTCATCATTGCCTGTTTCTGCTTGTTCTGCTACCTAAAAAGGCATCAAGGTGGGTTCCATTTTCCTTCTGCCCCTCTGTATCTGGGGTTCTGTTTTCCAGGATGACAGATTTTCCGTTGGTTCCTGTTTTTTTTTTTTTTTTTCTGATCTATGATAAACCATGGAGAAGGAGATCCTGGGAACACTCCTCATATTTTCACCAAAAATGCCAAGTGGGTCCATTTGGGCTCCCTCTTGTCATATTAAGGCACCTGCTTCACAGAAAAGTGCACAGCCCAGGGTTGTGGCCAGAAGGCCATGTTGCTGGGACATTCTCTATTGGTGTCAGTCTTATGCTCATATGAGAAAGAATTCTTCTAAACTTTGAGTTGAAAGTGGGGTTGAAATAATTTCTCAGTGAACAAGTCTGCATTGAGTTGTTTTGTCTCACCTTTTTACACCTATAATGCATCATCCCAGTCACACAGTCTTGTCTAAAGAACCATTGTCCTCGGCAGGAATTCATATGTGTGTCCTTTCTATTGCCATCAAGAAGACACAACTGAACTGAATGCACTCAGTCCTCACTCAAAAATAATGTGTTTGAAAAATGTGGGTTTGGTGAAAATGGGAGAGGTGTGGTGTTTTGAAAACAATTCCTTTCTATTTTTGAAAACATTCTGTCAGGGTCACCACCAAATACTTAAACCCAGTAAGAGAGGAATGCATTGAGAATTCTGATTATCTCTGATCTTGTCACCTCAGTTTTCTCTTTTTTTTTTTCTTTTCATTCCATGTCTTCCCAATCATTTTCCTACAACATTGGCTATAGTGTAGGTATAGAAACTAAGCCAGACAGACCACCCCTGATTCCATTGCCACAAAAGAAAGAATTATCTGGTTGAAGTGCTTCCATTGAGGAATTCTGAAGCCCAGAATCGTCTTACAATTCTGAGGAATCTTCTGTAATCTCACCTTTGCATCTGCAACTCCATAGATCTTTCCTTGTCTCTCTGTATTCCATCATTTTTCTCTCAGAACTTCAGAAAAAAGAGGAAGGCATAATTTTGTAAATTCATTTATCAGTTTATTTTTATTATTTGCAGTACTAGGGTGTCACTCTACTGGGAGATACATCCTCAGCCCATTTACTATGTTTCATTTTATTTGAGACAAGGTCTCACTAGGTTCTCCAGACTGACTTTGTGATCCTCCTGTATCAGACTCCGGAGTAGCTGGGATTACAGACAGGTGTGGGACAAATCTTTTGATTTGCCACATCAAAGTGAACTGAGTAACAGGAGATACTGGCTATGCAGGTGACAGGACAGGAGCATTTCTGGGATTGCACATGGGATATACTCAGAGCAAGGGCTTCCAACCTTTTCAAAGTGAAGTTGCTAGATCCTGCCCCTTCCTCTTGGATATGCCATAGGCCATGTGGTATCAGGAGGGCTGGAAGGGAAATGGGTAATGTGAATTCTCATCCACAGGGGCCTGTACAGCATGCTAGCCAAGGCAAATATACAAGCCCAAACATATGACATCATTGTTAGTATGCAACAGGATGGGCGTGGGGGGAGGTGGTTTACCTCTGCTTTCTTTCCTCCTTTTGATTAATCGTTTTTTGTTTTGTTTTTTACTTCTATCTTCCAGGGAAACAAAAGAAGTCTTCTGATATAGAAGGAAGGGAAATTAACCTGGTATGTTTAATGTATCTGTTATGATAAATGTGACTTGTATTATGTCATTTTTTTTCAATAAGTTTGCATAACACCAAGGGCCACCCACTTTTTTTTTTTTCAATACATCAAAGACTCTTTGGTAATAACAAGTCTCATAATAAGTGTTTCTTTGATATGGAAGCAGTCCAGAATAGAAACAGGAAAGTCAGAGAGGGACCCACATAACTTTGGCTCAGCTCTGGTCTATTATGTGTCTTTGGGCTCTTCATTCATTCTTACAAAAACACCTTGAAGTCTTTCTGGAAGAGAGTAGAGAGTTAATGAAAAAATTAACCCATAAATAATCATACTTCTAGGTTAATTATCACAATAAATCATAACTGCATTATAATAACTAGATTTATTTTCACAAACATACCAGTAGGTAAAGAGACATGATTCCAGGCTAAATGATTATGCCAAAGTCCATGGTCAGGTGGGTGGGCTCATTAAGGAAAGGGAGAGAGAGAGCCAGACAAAGGAAAGAGCTTTTTGAAAGCAATTGTTCCTGGAAGATTTGGAGAATAAATTTAGGTCTTTCTTTTGGATCCAAAGTTGTGAAGATATTGGAACGAAAGAGAGAATGCAAGATAAAGCAATGTATTTGTGGGGAAAAAAATGAAGCTCCTTAATTAAAATAGGCATAAATGAGGTATTTGATGTGTGTGTGTAAGTGTGTGTGTGTGTGTGTGTGTGTGTGTGTGTGTGTTTCAGTAAGGAAAATTAGAGACAAATAAGCAGTAAGCATCTTGAAAGTTCCAGAAATTCCAGAGACAGATACAACCATGTAATATTAAATAGTATTCAACATTTCCCACCTAAGCTGCCAAATTTTATCGTATTTTCCCCCTATTTTTATTCCATTATAATTACACATAATGGTGGGGTTCATTATTATGCATTTGTACATGTGCACGATAAAACAATATAACAATATCATTTGGTCAATAGCATTTCCCAGTTTCGTCTGCCCCTTCTTCCTCCCCCTGTCCCTTTCCTATATTCTACTGATGTCGCTTCCATGTTCATGAGATCCCCCCCACTCACCTTTCTTTTTCTTTTCCTCCCTGGCCTCCATATGTGAGAGAAAACATATGACCCTTGATATTATGAGTTTGGTTTATTTTGCTTAACATAATGTTATCAAGTTCTATCCATTTTCCTGCAAATTGGATAATTTCATTCTTTTTTTATGGCTGAATTGTATGCAGAATCAAATGCATTCACCTTGATAAACTTTATAGTAAGTTTTAAATAAGCACTAGTAGGCACTATTTTTGGTGCTAAAGCTTTATTTTCTCAAATAGGGAATGGTACTTAAATATTATTTTCTATATTTCTAAGTAAACAACAAGAAAAATACAGCATTCTGTCATAGTCAGGCTTGAAACTATTTAAAATAATAATCTAAATAATATACCATGCAAGGAAAACCCAGACTCATTAGAATGTGGTCATATTTTTTCCTGTATAAGCTGGTGTTAATTATGGTTTGAAGTTGAATTTAAAAGGGGGAACACATAGTTCAGCATTCTTTGCAGGTTAAAACTTGAACAAACCTGATGAGGGGAATTGACTCAAATCAGAGCGGTTACAAAATTTGCAAGTCCATTGCCATACCAAGGAAAGACTGGTAACTCTGGACTCTTTGAAGGCCCATTGGATATTTACAAAGTACCAAAGATTACTTTATTTTCAGTTTTTGTGGCAATGTGCAGCAACTTATCCCTATCAACAAGCCTCTAAGGCTTATGAAAGAATTTTTGCCTTCTCTTTGTCCATTCTACAGCCATTTTGACTTTAACTTATCAGTACATATAAAAAACTGATATTCTGGATTTATTCCAAAATGGTCCTTGGCAAAAAAAGCGATTATACACTTAAAAGTTGAATGCTATGATATGTGCATTTTAACATTTTGGGGGGGTAGGTAGCATTAGCAGGAATTGAACCCCAAGGCACTGAATCACTGAACCACATCCCCAGCCCTTTTTATATTTTATTTTGAAACGGGGTCTTGCCAAGTTGCTTAGGGCCTTACTAAGTTGCTGTGGCTAGCTTTGAACTTGAGATCTTCTTAAGAACTCCCAAGCTGTTGGGATTACAGGCATGCACCACTGTGCCCAGCTCAATATGCATTTTTAAAAGCATATTATAAACCATAATGTGCCATAAGTATGCAAGTGGGATTGCTGCTTCTGTCTTTATCAACTTTTTCCACCACATCATGGGGCGAGATCCTTGTGGCACTGATTGTATAAGAACTTTCCTGTGATAGAAATAACAACTGGAATAATATTTCAGAACTTTATCTAAACTTTGTCCCTCTAAAACTGACATCAATTTTCCAACTCCAGGTCTCAGATCATAATAATTTATCTTGGATAGCTCATAATATTTATTCTTTTGGCCCCCATCAGGAGGTCACTATTCTGCTTTATTTATGAATCTTTTTATTCTATACTACATTAATACTTCCCATTGGATTATGAAATACCTGAAGTTTTCATGGGGCACTTTATGTTTTTCCCATTAATTTGGGCTAAACTTTTATTTTGAATGGAATTTAAAGTGTTCTATGATTTCAAAAGTAACCCATAATAAAGCACAAAATAACCACTTGGGAGGAACATAGTAGTCCTCAAAATTTATCCCTTAAGAACCAAGAATTTGCCAAAAGTGTAGACATTATCAGCCTATGTGAGGAAAAGTAGATTATTTCTCTCAAGGTAGATGACACCATTTAGCCTTTTGCTCACAGTTTGCTAATGAGGCCATATTATCATTCAGTGGTGCACCTTTTTTTTTTTTCCTCTTTTAGGTGGATGTCTCTCAGCCCTTGAGGAGTGATCAAGCTGAAGTGAGCATCAGACAAAATTCCCAAACTTTGCCTTCCCAAACTGAAATTTATGATAATGACTCCTTGTTCAGGATAAGAGAAGGCTCTGAAGTTTATTCTAACCCATCCCTGGACGAAAACAAACAGGGAATCGTTTATGCTTCTCTGAATCATTCTATCATTGGTATGAACCTAAGACAAGCAAGACCAGTGCAAGAAGCACCAACAGAATATGCTTCAGTATGTGTGCGGAGTCAAAGCCGGTCCTGATACCAACCAGCCAAATGATGGGCCTGTCATCTCCTCTGGCCCTAACAGTTTGCCAAATATTCATCAACTTGGGAATTTTCACTTCAAGGTGGTTTATGGTGGTGCTTGTGTCTTAAGGGTCCATAGAACATATGATCAGAATTCCTCCTGATAACTTCTTTGGGAGAATTTTATATTATAGCCTTGAACAACAAAATCTTCTCTCCAAAACTGTTTCATATTGTCAATAGCACAATAGTAGAACATTTAAACTCAGCTATATTTTACCCAATATATAAACTCAATATTTCCTTTGAGGCTATCAGAGAGACTTGTGGAGAAGAGAGGTTTGTATTATCTGGATCAATTCACTACACACTCTTGAAAAGGAAAGAATGTGCTATTTTGAGTAACTATAAATATAGTCATTGTGTGTTACCAGTCAATATTCTGTAATTAGAAATTTTTATTTGTCAATCTAAAGCTATTGTTTCTTACATATAAAGGAGAAATAAAATTTTAGACTTGACATAAACAAAGAATGGAAAGAATAGGTGCAATACAGGTATATAATATCCCAACTGGATGTGGGGTAGATATTCCCTACGCCTGACAAGCAAACGCTTAAATCTACCCTGTTGGATTGTGAAGCAAATATATAGGTATTTATGGAGCAACCAATGTATAGTATTTTATGAGCAAGACAGTGACTTGGTGTTTGGGTCATGTGGTATCAGGTATGTGAATGTGACATAATGCTGCTGATTTAATATACTCGTGGGCATCTGAATAGACCTAAAAAGCAATGACAACAGGTATTATCAGGCAAGTGACAACTGAACTTTTAACTCTCTCATTCTTGACCTGACAATAATAAAAGGGACAAGTAACGGAATGGAACGTTAGAATAACAAGTTGGTCTGTAGGGGTCGACATACTTTCATTAACATCTGTAACTTGGCTGTTTTTAGGAAGGAAACAGTGCAAATCATATGCTTTGAAGCATTACAGTTTGACAACCATTTGTTAAAAATACTGAGATTGCAACCAATTAGGAGGATTTCAGATTTCAGATTTTTAGAATTTCTGGAATACTTGAGTCTAATTATTTAAGCAGTAGCCTGCAACTTGATTCAACAGTTGAGATTAGTGTTCTTGGGTGCTGCTACTAAATAATGAAGAAGTCCTGGTACAAAGTGGATGGCAAACATTAGGATCCACTTGAACAAACATGTGAGCTGCTGAACAAATGAATGTGGTCTGTGTGTGTGTGCGTGTGCGCATGTGTGTGTTTTATTGTAGAGAGAGGCAGGTGACTTACGGAAATAGTGCAAAAGAAATTGATCAAATTGGCTTTCCATTTTTAGTTTGCTGATGAAACACCGAATACTAGAATGAGTTATTAAATAAAATAATCCATACAAAATTATGACAGTGGGAGTGTGAGTAGAGAACACACACAAAGACAAACATGAGGTTTTATGATGAAGCTTTTTTTACACAATGCTCATGTTAATTTTAGTTCTGTGGATTTGGTTTTTTAGTCAACATTATTTAGCCAGTTTGATAACATTACATATCTAGAATTTTAAGCAACCAATTCTAGGTAGGTTCTTTTCACCAAGCTACATTTGTGGGCAATTTATGTAAAAAAGAATAGTGACTAGTTGTGATCTTAAAAATAGAAACCGGAAGCATGGGAGGATGCATGCAGCTGCCTTCTTATCAGATGAACACACAGAGTTGAACGGTTCTTTCATAAATTCCTTCCAATTTAAAAACAAGTATATTTCCATCACTGTATTTAAAATATTCTTAATACATCTTACAATCAAAGATAATGTTGGGAGTGACTTCATCTCTATCAATGATTTATTCTTATATTTGTACCATGCTTGTCAAAATCACAATTCATTTATGCTTCTATTCATTCTTAATAAAAATATCAGAGAGATATATGTAATAAATCTATTTTAGTATTGCTCCATGATTATTTCATTAATTTATACATAGTATGTAATTTAATGATTTCCTGTGAATTCTAAGCTTGTTGATTGTTCCAAATAAAAAAATAAAGCTATTAAAACGTACTTGAAATCAATTTGATGTTTATTTTTGTAACAAAAATATATGGATACAAAATGGAAGTGATTCTTAAATTTCATGCACATCAAACAGCCTGAAGAATTTGTTAAACTACAGATCACCAACTCCTGACACTAGGAAATTCTGATTTGGGAGGTCTAAGACATGGCTGTATGATCTTCATCCTTAAGATATGCCCTGGGTGGTTTTGACATGTTTTCCAAAGTCCACGATTTGAGAAAATGTGAAGTAGGGGCTAGGTTGGTTATGTCATTTACTTGATATGTTTTGTGCACCAACCAAGATCGTCTAGTCCAGAAGGGATGAGAGAAAAAGAGAGACCGACTGAGACTTAAAGACTAGTTTTAGTTCAATCAAAACTAAGCAGAAAGCACAGGGATTTTTTCATATGCTCCTTCTCCACCCCACAACACACACAGACTCCCTTCTCATTAATATCCTTCTCTGCTTCACTGCCATGGTATATTTATTAAAACTGAAAAAATACTGAGATATCACTATCAACCAAAGTCTCTAGTTTGCCTTAACATTTACTCTTGGTCTTGAAGTTGTTTGGGCTTTGACATGTATAATGGCCTATCCCCATAATTATAGTGACATGCATGATAACTTTACTGCCCTAAAAAATGTCTGAGCTCCATCTATTCATCCCTCCTTTCCTTCTAACCCCTGGTAACTAGTAATCTATCTATTGCATCCATATTTTTGCCTTTTCCAGAATGTGATGTAGCTGGAATCATATCCCATGTAGCCTTTTTGAAATGAGTTCTTTCATGTAGTAACATGCATATAAGTTTCCTCTGTGTCTTTCTATGGCTCAATAGCTCATTTCTCTTCAGTGTTGAATAATATTCAATTGTTTCACTATACCTACTGAGGAACATCTTGTTTTTTTCCCAAGTTTTTTAAATTATGAGATTGCTATAAACATTCTAATTTTGTGTGGTCACACTTTCAACTCATTTTGGGTAATTTGCAAGGAGGATGATTGTTACATCACATTGGTGAGAGTCTGTTCAATTTTGTTAATAAAATGCCAAACGGGCTTCCAAAGGGACTCTACTGTTTTGCATCCCTACCAGCAATGAATGAAAGTCCCTATTGCTTCACATTCTAGCCAGCATTCGGTATTGTCAGTATTTTGGAATTTTGCCATCCTAATAGGTGTTCAGTGATATCTCTTTGTTGTGATTTCCCAATAACATATTATGTTAATCCTCTTTGCATATGCTTGCATGAATCTTTTTTTGGGATTATTTTTCTCCATTTTTAAATTGGATTATTTATTTTCTTGTTGAATTTTAAGAGTTCTTTATGTGATTTGGATAATAACCCTTTATCAGAAATGTCTTTTGCAAATATTTCCTCCCAATCTATAGTTTGTCTTCTTAATCTCATGACAGTCATAACATTTGTTTGTTATTGTGTTTGTTATCTAGACTGTGGGTTACATCCCTCTTTAGTTTTATAGCTCAGTGCCTGATACATTTTAGAATTAAATTTACTGTTGAAGAAATTTTAGTATTGAATGAATGAATTATTATGAAATAGATCATCTACTTCCTTGTTGCTCAAATAAATCAGTGGCGTGGGAACCTCTGGGAGTTTGGTAGAACTTGTGCTTTTTCAGGCTGCACACACTCAATAAGAATCTATGGTTTAGCAAGATTCTTGGGTAATATGTATGCACTTTAATTCTTTCAATCCACTTAGTCTTTATGTACCCATCTCTCCCTACCCTGAGTAAGTGAGGTAGGAACCCAAGATACATTTGTAGAACAGACTAATTTGGAAAGTTCTATTTTAGGAAGAAACAGGAAGGACCTCACCACCTCACCCAGAAAGTAAAAATGACAAGTGAGACATGACATTTTATAGAAAAGAAGTTGGTACTGAACTGGAGAATGTAGGAACTGAAAGTTTTGTGCTAGAAATCAACTCACAGTTTCAAGTTCAAGTTATAGAAATTGTACTTTAACATAAGGCCTTGATCTGAAGTCACTCACAGTAAACATGCCATGAGAGTTGCTTTCTCTGTAAATAATTTATGACCCCCTACTACTACCTACTAGTTTGCTAGATGCTGAGGTTCTGTGGTTGAGAAAGATTTCATTCCTAACACTGCTAACAGTCTAGATGAAGAGGGTAGAAACTAAACAAAAGATTATAATTCATGGGCTAAATTATAATGTATATAATATATACATTAATTGCTGTGGAAACACCACAGAACTGTGAGTTCTTTGAGCATAAGACACACTTCTGATTCATTTTAGTAGAATATTTTGTTCCTAATACACTGAGGGTTTGGGAGAGAACCCTGATTAATCACATTTCTCTGTTTCTATAGGCTATTTCTATTTCTATATTTCTTAACCTATTAAGATATAGAAGAGCCTACAGAGATACCCAACCAACCCATGGAAGGGTGTCAGTCAGCTTCAAGCTTCCTTGCAGCTGAAGAGGAGTTGGGATATGGTGACACCTTCCTTACCTTTAACACAAGGGCTGCATCCTGAGGTTAATGTGGCTGAAGGCCTCTGTCTCACCAACCACTTAAATCAATCCTTTTTCTGTAAGAAGGCAGGGTAGATCAACAGAAGACTATGTTTTGTAGCTAATGTAAGGACAGGAGGAAAGCAAAAAAGAATGATTTTCCCCCTTATTGGAGAACATAGTAAGAATTCACTGAATGTTACATTAGTGAAATGAATGGATTAAAAAGGAGGCAACTCTTCTTTAGGAGCAATCAAAGATTGTGCTTTCTCTTAGCGCCATCATCCTTAAGAGGTGCGGTGGTTTTGGCGTTTTTCCAAAGTCCAAAATTTGAGAAAATGTGAAGTAGAGGCTAGGTTTGTTGTATCATTTACTTGATCAGCTTTGTGCACCAACCAAGATTGTCTAGGCCACAGAATCCTCTGTGGAGAGGAGAGCTATTCGAAAAGGCACAGCATATTCTGAGAATGGCCAGAAATCCAGTGGCTATCGTGTAAGTTACATGAGAGGAGGAACAGGATATAAGACCAATTTCAGCTGACATGTCCATTTAAATAGAATGTGTGTGGTTACAAAGTGCTTTCCTGTATATTATTCCAAACATTTTATTCACCGTGAGAAATCTATTGCAACCATTTTCTCTTTAAGTTATGTGGCTGTCAAAAATATGCATAATTAACATGCTGATATAGTCATAAACTTCATTTTTATTTTAAACACTATCACAACAAGCATAAATTATTAATTTTTTCTTATTGTTAATGACAAAAGTCTTAAATAAAATATTTCCAAATATGAATCAATAAAACACTTAAGCAATAATGTACTGGAACAAAGGGAAGCATATCCAAGGAATGTCAAGTGTGTAACTGCAGTCTTAGAAGAAGAGGACACTGAAGCTTGGCTAGAAAAGATATATTTGAAGAAATAATGGTTAAAATTCTTCCTAAATTTGAGAGAAAAGATAAATCTATATGTCTCCAGGTAGACAAATAAAAGGAAGGTTATACTTAACCATATCATGGTTAAATTATCAATACCCAAATATAAAGGGAAAATATTGAAAGCAGACAGCAAAAGGCCATGATATATACATTGCATTAATAAAAATGTTAACTTGTCATAAAAATAGTGAAACAAAATTTTAAAGTTCAGAAAGAAAAAACAGTTGTCCTAGAAATTTATGTCAGGAGAAAATATCATTCAAAATAAAGGCAAAATAATTTTTAAAAAAATTAAAAAAATAAAAATGGGGAAAGTTTGTCACCAAAGCAAAAATACCACTAAAATATTTTTAAAAAATTTTGGGCGGGGGAGTTAAGGAAAATGAAACCAGAAGAAAAGCTGGATCCGAACAATAGAGTGAAAAGTTTCAGGAATGAAAATTATGTGAGTAAATGTAAAATAAATCTGAATTCTTGTTTTTAATTTTTTAAAATGATTTTCTAAAGAAAACATAACAATGTTATATGGACTTAATAGAACATGTAGATGTAAAATATATGACAATACTAGCCCAAATGAAAGTATGATATTATATAAAAATAAATGGTGATAAATCAAGGATGCAAATTGAAATACATAGAGTAATCATTAAATTCTTTTCTAAAAAATTATAGCAAGAAGGCAAATAAAAGCAATAAAGGAGGATGTTAGGTAAATATTTAATGAAAAATATTCAGAAAACAAGAAAATAGACAAAACATAAAAGACCAATAAAAAACAAATATTAAGATAGTGAACTTAAACCCAACTACATGAACTATTTTTATCAAATGTAGATGGAGTGTTGATTCCAATTAATAGTAAGACTGATAACACCAAATATTGGCAAGGTTGTGGTGCAATTGGAACTCTTAAAAGTTGCTGGTAAGATTATGTAATGAGCAACAATGTTGGAAAGACAGTAGTTAAGTGTTTTGTTATAAAAATAATCATACACCCATCTCATGACTCATTAATTCCACTTGTAGATATTTACTGAAGATAAATGTAACATATTTTCACTTGTATAAGGACTTGTTCAAGAATCTTCTAAGCAACTTTAACACAATAGTTAATAGGAGAACTGATTTTAAATTGTATGCTCATGCAATAAACTACTATTCCAGAAAAAAAAAGAAAAGGATAAACTGAGGTTACCCACAATTACATGGAGACAACTCTAAAACATTTTGCTGGGTGAAAGAAGTCAGACAAAAAAGATTATAATTTCATTTATATAAATCTCTAGAAAAGGGGAGGTGAATATTTGGAAAGATAAATTTAAAGAATTGGTTACTTTGCCTTGGGTGTGTGTGTGTGAAAGTATTGGTGTAGAAAGGGTAATTATCTAGAGAGTGATATTACAGATAGGTATATACATTTACCAAAACTCATAGAGCATTTAAGTTTTGTACATTTGCTTCTATGTAAAATATACTTCGAAATTTAAAGATAAATCTTCAAAATTTATACTTCAGAATTTAAAGATAAATGATAAAATATATAAATGCAAAGACAAACTGAACTTTTAGATAGTAAGACTTAATAGGACTTTCTCTAAAATTTTCAGTACTTAATGATTTTCAATTAAAATACCAACAGATTTTCATTTTAAAGTTGGGAAAAATTATATCAAAACTTACTTGGAAAATGCAAAATTTTAGGAAATTTTTAAAAAGGAAGAAGAATAATGATAACATTAAAACCTACAACACTACCATAATGAAGTCCATTTGAAATAGAGATAAATAGCAACAAAAGAAAATCAATATATATGAAAAATCATTTGGAAAAGTGTTAGAAGTTATTCAATATTTATTTCGTGTTTAGATATTGACTCAGAATCACTAATCTTTACAGTAAATATAACTACTAGATAAATAAAGGGTTTTCACATTCACATGAAATTGTGATGAAATTGTGCAGGGTTTTGTTACTGACAATATCATAGACTAGATGTTATTTAAAATGCCCACAATTCAAGCATCATTATATGCTAGATTAAAAAATATTTTAAGTATAACTTTTAAAAGATATAGCTGATCTGCCAAGAAGATAAAGCATTTTGGGGAAAGAGGAATTGAGAAAACCACTCATCTGAAGTGTGAGAATACTGAAGCTGGAGGCTATTCTGGTGGTATATGTTAATCTTGAATGGCCTGGAAGCTGTATGTTACAACATGAATGTGCACAGTTACTTGTGGATCTTACTATTTGCACGTTTTGATTCAGTTGATGTGGGGTACAGCTTGAGATTTGTTGTTTAACAAGCTCTATGGATGTACATGGTGCTGATCCATGCATGTGTTGAGGTAGCAGGCCTAGGGCTTTGGTTTCAATAGCTGAATTTAAAGTGGAGTGTAGTAAGTAACAAATACACGAAAAAATGCTCACCATCTCTAGCAATCAGAGAAATGCAAATTAAAACCACTCTAAGATACCATCTCACTCCAGTAAGAATGGCAGCCATTATAAAGTCAAACAATAACAAGTGCTGGCAAGGATGTGGGGAAAAGGGTACACTTGTACATTGCTGGTGGGACTGCAAATTGGTTCAGCCAATTTGGAAAGCAGTATGGAGATTCCTTGGAAAGCTGGGAATGGAACCACCATTTGACCCAGCTATTCCCCTTCTCAGACTATACAAAAAGATCTAAAAAGAGCATACAACAGGGATACAGCTACATCAATGTTCATAGAAGCAGAATTCACAATAGCTAGACTGTGGAACCAACCCAGATGCCCTTCAATAAATGAATGGATAAAAAAATGTAGCATTTATACACAATGGAATATTACTCAGCACTAAAAAATGACAAAATCATGGAATTTGCAGGGAAATGCATGGCATTAGAGCAGATTATGCTAAGTGAAGCTAGCCAATCCCTAAAAAACAAATGCAGAATGTCTTCTTTGATATAAGGGAGGCGACTCAAAACAGAGCAGGGAGGAGGAAGAGCATGAGAAGATTACCATTAAATAGGGACGAGAGGTGAATGGGAATGGGAGAGAGAAGGGGAATTGCATGGAAGATGGTAAGAGACCCTCATTGTTATGCAAAATTACACATAAGATGGTGTGAGGGGGAAGAAAAAAGAGAGAGAGAGAAACGAGTCACAGTAGATTGGGTAGAAAAAGAGGAGGGGAGGGGAGAGGGGGATAGAAAGGGCAGCACATTACAATAGACACTAGTATGGCCCTATGTATAAATGTGACTGTATAACCAATGTGATCCTGCAATCTGTACACGTAGAAAAATAAGATTAAGATTACGTACCCCATTTGAATCAAATGTATATGTCAAGATCATTGCAATGTTTTGAGCAACTAATAAAAAAATTAAAAAAAATAAAGTGGAGCATAGGAAAACAACTTAATTGCCCAACTTATCATTAGGAACCATAAAAGGTTAACACCCTCAATAGGTAAAAGGGGAAAACGTAAATCCTAAAACTGCATCGTCCATGTGGTCAGACATTGCTTTTCCTTCTCATTCATTAATTTACTCAACAAATGTATGCATATTTTTGAGCCCCTTGCACATCAAGCCCTGTGCAGGTTTTAGAGGTTTCCATGAGATCTTGTCTTTGGAGGCTTGCTCTCTTGTGAGGGAGGCCATTGTCACAACAAGTGGTAATCATGAAGATGGAGGTTCATTCCAGCTGTTTTGGGTGCACAGAAGAAAGTCATCCATCTGGCCTTGGTGTGGGTAAGCGCAATTGTAAGGTCCTTGCTTATCATCTGGGCTGCCATCTTAAGTGACAGCCACCATTTTTCTGCCCAAGGACCTTTCCAGGAAAGGCTTACCACTCCCTCATACCAACCCAACCCTTCAACACCAGCATTCTTTCCCACCCAAGGGAATATCACCGCCCCCTCACACCAGCTCTGACCAATAAACTCTCAGGTGTATCTCTGCCTGGTCTCTGTCTTTCATTTCTCACTGGCCTGTTTCTGGGTTCCTCACTTTCCTTTCAATAATCATAAGCAATTTTTCTCTCTGAACCAAGATCACTGAACTTTGAACAAAGAGGGAATCTATATGCTAATTCTCACGGGTGTCATTAATTAAATATGCTTGAAGCATGAAAACTAAATGTGAGAAGAAAAAATGACTTTCAAACTTTCCCAAATCACTGGCCATCAATCAATGTACACAAATAATAATAGCAAACATTTACTGAATGCCAGATATACACCAGGAAGTGTGCAAGAGGCTTTATATGGTTCATATTATTTGATCCTCACCACACCCCTTAAGGGGCAGAATCCCAGGATTCTGTCATTGAAAGGGTAAAGTTTCTAAGCTGGAAAGCTTGAATGTAAAAGATTAGGTATTAAGTTCCTCTGTTACACCCAGAACCTGGAATTCCTGAGATAGTTAAAACAACACCCTACTGGCCATTTAGCCTAGGGCCCTGTGCAGTTTGTCACAGGGCCCGAACTAATCAGTTTGAATGTGTAACCCGCTTACGAATGACCAATCACCCCTGCCCGAGCTGTTCCCGCCAATGAATTTGCCAATCACATCTCAGAGTTGTTGTTCAATTTCCCCGGGCCTCATGATGATTTGTTCTGATGTATGCAAAGCCCACCGCCCTCTCCAAAAAGTGTACTTAAGCTCTGCTTGACCTTTGCTCTGGGCTGTGGGCTGCTCTCCCTCCTTGAGTGAGCACAGAGTCCCAGCGCGCTGGAATGGATCCCCAATAAATCCCCTTTTGCCAATTGCATGGAGTCAGTCTCTTGGGTGGTCTCTCCCTCCGATGATCCGCCGGACTCCCCTTTGCATCATCTGTGTTTAAAAAAAAAAAGTTTAATTTACTTACTGAAACTAATTCTATTAATGATGCTTTATGTTTAGAAAACTCTAAAGATGTCCTATTGCCTGTAAGATCTTCCCCCTAGGACGTAGAAGCAAAGTAGGTTGAATCAAGGCTGTGTTGTAAGGAAAGCTCGAGTTGATCAGCAGGGCTACCTGTGAGTTTTGTCTGGGTCTTGGGAAATGTAACTAAAATGGTAAATCAGAGAACTCTTATTCAGGCAAATCTAAACCCAAGTGTAGCCCTGTGCTCCAGCCATGTTGTGTGACTGAAGGGAATAGAGAGAAGGGGAATGGGAGGAAAGTGGATCAGAGAGATTAGAGTGGGTGGTACCCTGGAAGCAACGGATGGGAGGAGAAGCCCTGAGGAAAGTTTGGGTTATAGGGTCATAGTAAAGAGTATTCAGACTCAAAAAAAAATATTTTTAGTGAAGTCCCAGAAGTTGTCAGACTTTCACACTCCTCCCTTGGATACGACTCTTAGTTTAAATATCTGGAGATAATAGCTTTCAGTTCAGATAAATTTTCTTCTGAAATCTCTTTCTGCTTAATGCATACAATGCCAATGAACAACAGCCAGACAGCAGACTTTTTATATCTGTGGTCAGATCTTAAATCTTAAACAGCCTGCTAGCTACATCCCTAGCAGGGAGCGAGCTCTCTTGCCTTGGACAGTCATTTCACCTGGGCTTCTTCCCACCTACTGACAGTGAATTCCAGATCATTCCTGGTGACTCTTTCTCCCTGCTGCTGGGAACCTAGAGAATCAAGAGCAATTGTATGTTCAGAGGTTTCCTAAAGCATTTCAACTTGTCTTAGCTGATTACTGATTGAGCAATGAATTTGTGAACACAACAGTAACAGGCCATAGTTCATCAAAATACCATGGTTTGAAAAGTCAATCTGTGACTGAAATACATAATCACTGAAAATTACTGTATCAAATTATAAACAAAGCATCAACATTATTTTCTTCTATAAAATAACTGTGGATTGGAACATAGAAAAAAATGAAAGAAAAAATTTCACTTATTTTTTTCCAATTTTAATTGAATGTAATAAAAGTGAGACAAAGAAAAACATGGCAATTCAGAGACCTTTCTCCTTTGATGTTGTAGATTTCCTACTTTTGATTAGATTGGTTTTAATTTTCTTCTAAATATTTTTCACACACACAAAAAAAAGAAAAGTCAATCTGGCTATCACTTCTTGGTTACAAACATGTCTCCTTTCACCTCCTTCTATCCCTAGGAATTTACTGGAAGAGAGCTCCTCAAGCTTATTTGGCCAGCTTACTGGAGTAGTGAGATAAACCCACACTCCTGGAGCTGATCTGTGTTCTCAGACCTCCCTGCATTGTGTGGGAGGAAGGTTCCTTCCAGCACTTGGCCCTGCCTGATAGTTTCAATCTCTCTGATTCCTGTATTTAAGGCTTTGCTCCATTTTTTCTTGCTAATATTGCATAAGTCAGTCTGGAGGCTTTCTGTTTTGTACCAGCCTGGCTTTGATCATATGCCACAGTCCAGCTGGGCAAAATAACCGGGAGGTGACAAGCAACTTGAAGGATGAAGCGGGAACTGCTTTATTGCAGGGAAACTCAGCGGGAACTCAAGGTAGTGGGCACCCAAGGTAGCAGGAGCGGCTTTTTTGCAAAACAGCAGAGGTATATATACCTAACTGATTACACACAGTTTGACTCAATTAGCATCATCCAGTTACAGCAATCAGCCAATAAGGAATCTCCACCAACTTAATGGCTCAGTGGCGTTGCCTCACAAACCACTCCTCCTGGCAAACTGCCAGATGCCATCTTGACTTGATTTGCGGTCCCCAACAATCATAGATTCTAAGTACTTTTGCCAGGAATGCTTTCCCTATCCTGGTTGGCTGGTAACTAGGTTCCTCCTAAACTCTTATTTAGTAAATATTCTCACTGAATATTTGACTTACACCTAGGAACTCATTTTATCAATGTGTTTCACTAAGTTCTCATATTTCTCTCAGCACATTGTGTTTTCTGGCTTGCCCTCTCCCTCTCTTTGAATGGCACAGAGCTACCTCCTAGTAGTCTGATACTTTCCCTAGACATCAGCTTTTATGGGAGTAATCTACACACTCCTCATTGGGACATTTTAAAGTCTTTGCAATTTGATTCTATGGTTACATTTCTCCCTCTCCAGCTTTTATCTTTTTTGCTTTTTTCCATACTCAAAAGACTGAAAAGCATTTCCAGAATCTAGCAAAAGAATGTAAAAGACATACCATCTTCCCTCTGATTGCTTAGTCTTTGCAAGATAGTGAGCACATAAAAGGGTGCCACCACGAGATTGTCTGTGCACACTGTGAGCTCCTAACTGGTGTTTCACTGAAAGCAAACATTACTGTAGTAGTGAGATAAACCCGCATTCCTGGAGCTGGTCTCTGTTCTCAGACCTCCCTGCAATGTTTGGGAGGAAAGTTCCTTCCAGCACTTGGCCCTGCCTGATAGTTTCCATCTCTCTGATTCCTGTATTTAAGGCTGAAGGGAGTAATGTTTGTTTCCACACAGCATTCAGCATGTCTTTAATCAAGTCCTTGTAGGCATCACACCTTAACATTGGTGCTGAATTCTAATTTCAGAGGATGTGCACAGGGGACATACTCCTGATAGCCCACAGCCTATAAGCTGTTTATGTTCCATAATCTTTTACACTTCTAGAGCCTTGAATATTGGTTTTCTTCTCTTTTACATGTTTCCCACCATTTGGTACCTGGATAATTTCTAATTCATGTCACTTTCTTTGTACATTCTTTCTTAGGTTCTCCAGCAGAACTAATTCTATCTACCACATTCTGTGTTCCATAGAACTTTGGGTCAATATTATCTGAGTTCTAACAGTATCCTTGACCCCTTCATTCAGCCACTTCTTGAGGTCTGGGGTTCTAGGCTTCATCTATATGAACTCATTGCCAAAACAGTGCCTGGCATGGACTGAAATTGCCACAATCATTTATTTTAAATAAAGTTTGTTACATGTAGAAATTCATTTAATCAATAATCTCCAATAAATTGATGTTGACAATTCTTGTTTATTTTTTGTACTTTTATGAATGGTTAGTTTAAAATTTTTATTTTTAACTGATATATAAAAACAAAAATTGTACATATTTATGGGGTATCATATAATGTTGATAAATGTATGCATCGTGTAATGTTTAACTCCTCAAAAACATTTATCATTTCTTTACAGAGAAAACTTAAATTTTCTTTTTCTGGCTTTTTGAAAGGTACAACATATTATATTTTCTATAGTCACCCTACTGTTCAATAAAACATCAGAACTGCTTGCTTCTGTTTGTGACTTAGTACTACCCATCAATCAACTTTTTCTCACCTACTCCCACTTTCCCCAGGTTCTGGTAACCACCATTCTTCTCTCAACTTCTTTGAGATCAACTTTTTTAGATTTCACATACGAGTGAGGTCATGCGGTACACAACCCTCTGTGCCTTGCTTATTTCATTTAACAAACTCTTCATCCATATTGACTCAAATGACAGGATTTCATTCTTTTTGATGACTGAACAGTATTCCATTGTGTACACGTATCACAGTTTCTTTAATCATTCATCAGAATCTGAACCCTTAGGTAGTTTCCATTTCTTAACTATTGCAAATATTACTGCAGTGAACACAGGAATGCCTGCACATCCCTTTACCATATTGATTTCATGTCTTTTGGATATATACCCCATAGTGGAATTGTTGGATTACACAATAATAGCTCTACTTTTAATTTTTTGAGGAGTCTCCATACTCTACTATAATGGTTGTAAAAATTTATGCTCTCACTAGTAATGTACAAATTTTCCCTTTTTTCCACATCTCCAAGTACACTTGCTATTTTTTGTCTTTTTAAAATATATAATAGCCATTCTTACTTGGGTAAAGTGATATCTGGCTGTGATTTGTGTTTGCATCTCCTTGATAATTAATGATAGTGAGTATTTTTCACATACTTGTTAACCATTTATATGTATTCTAAATATAAGAAGACATGTCTTCTTATATCTAGTGCTTATTTTGAAAAAAGATTATTTGTTTTGTTGAAATTAAGTTTTTGGAGCTCCTTATCTTGTATCCTTGTTAGATATATAGTTTGCATATATTTTCTCTCATTCTGAAGTTGTCTGCTGCATAGAAGCTTTTTAAAATTTGATGTAATTCCATTTCTTTATTTTTGATTTTATCTTCTGTGTTTTTGAGGCCCTATAAAAAAAATCTTGCCCATTTTAATGTTCTAAAGTGTTTCTCCTGTGTTTTCTTTTAATAGTTTCAGGTCCTACATTCATGTCATTAATCCATTTTGAATTGATTTTTTTTTGCAACTAGTGAAGAATAGGGATCTAGTTTCATTCTTGTGTATATGGATATCCAATTTCCCAGGACTTTCTATCAAAATGACTGTCTTTTCTTCAACTTGTGTTCTTAGCACAATCATCAAAAACATGTTGGCTATAGATGTGTGAGTTTACTTCTAGGCTCTGTATTCTGTTACATTGCTATCTATATAAGTTTGATTTTATGTCAATACCATGCTGTTTTGATTACTACAGGTTTGTAGTATGAAGTCAGATAGTGTAATGCTTTCTACTTTGTTTCTTTTGCTCAAGGTGGTTTTGTCTATTTGGCACTTTTATTATAGTTTTACAGAATTTCAGGATTCTTTTTTCTAATTCTATGAAAAATGCTGTTGGTATTTGATAGGGATTGCATTAAATATGTTTTTGTAGTTTTTTTTTAGTTAGTATGAGCATTTTAAAAATATCAACTCTTCTAATCCATGAATATGGGTTATCTTTCTGTTTTTGTGTACTCTTCAATTTCTTTCACCAATGTTTTATAATTTTCATTATGGAGATCTTTCCTGTTTGGTTAAGTTTATTCATAGGGATTTTATATATTTTTATTATTATTTTAAATGGGATTGCTTTCTTGATTTCTGTTTCAGATAATCCACTATTTTCATATAGAATACTGAGTTTTGTATATTAATTTTGTATGCTGCAACTTTGCTGAATTTATTTATTCTAATAGGTTCTGTGTGTCTGTGTGTGTGTGTGTGTGTGTGTGTGTGTTTGTAAAGGTTTTTTATTAGTTGCTCAAGGTGTGTATAATTTTTTCGTTTTTTTCTAAATGTAAGAACATGTCATTTGCAAACAGTGATAATTTTACTTACTTTCCAAAGTGCATGATTTTTGTTTCTTTCTCTTGTTCTGTCGCTTTAGGTAGAATGTCCTGACTGTTGAATAAAACTGGTGAAATGAGTATTCTTGTCTTACTCTACAACTTAGAGAAAAACTTTCAGCTTTTTCGCATTCAGTATATTGTTAGCTGTTGACTTATATTCCTTGTATACCTAATGTGTTCAACACTTTTATAATGAAGAAGTAAAGTTAAATTTTATCAAAAACCTTTTGTGAATCTGTTGAGATGCTCATGTGGCTTTTGTCCTTTATTCTGTTGATGTGGTATATCACATTTATTAATTCACAGATACTGAAAAATTCTTGCATTCCTGAGATGAAACCCACTTGTTTATGGGAAATAGTCTTTTTCATGTGCTGTGGAATTCAGTTTGCTAGTATTTCATTTGGTATTTTTGCATTTATTGTAATGAAGGTAAAAGGCCTAATGTTTTTCTTTTATTGTGTCCTTAACTGGTTTTGATATTGGGATAATGCAGGCCTTGTAGAGTGTGTGCCTGAGAGAATTCTTCTCCCTCTCTCTCTCTCTCTCTCTCTCTCTCTCTCTCTCTGGAATAACTTAGGAGTATTGGTATTAGTTCTTCCTTAAATGTTTCTTTAAATGTTTGGTAGAATTCAGCAGTGAGGCTGTCAATCATATCCCAGGCTTTACTTTGATTGCAGGGTTTTTATCACTGATCTAATCTTGTTATTTATTATTGATTTCTAATTTATTTATGATTATGTGTTATGTTTCTGTGTTATTTAATCTTGCTACATGTTATTGATTTTTATTTCTTTATGATTCCATGTTGGTAAGGTGTATGTGTATATATATATATATAAATTTGTCCTTTTCTTTTAGGTTTATCAAATTTGTGGGCATATAGTTGGTCATAATCTCTAATAAAATTTTGTAATTAGGTGGAATCAGTTGTAATCTCTCCTTTTTCTCTCCAATTGTATTTGAGTCTACTCTCTATTTTTCTTAATCTAGCTAAGGGTTTGTCTATTTTATCTTGTCAGAGAACCAGTTCTTTGTTTTATTGATGTATTTATTTTTGTTGACATTTTATTTATTTTTGCTCTGATTTTTATTATTTTTTCTTTCTAATAATTTGGGGTTTGGGCTTGAGATATAGTAATAGGTTGCTTGTTTAGATGTTTTTCGTTTGTCTGATGTGAAAATCAATTGCCATAAAGTTCCCCCTTAGCATTACTTTTGTCATATCCCATAGATTTCAATATGTTGTGTCTCCATTATCATTTGTTTCAAGAAACTTTTAAATTTCAATCTTGTTTCTTCTTTGACACATTGGATGTTTAAAACTAAGTTGCTTAACTTCCATGCATTTTCAAAATTTACATTTTTTTTCTTGTTTTTGATTTATAGTTTTCTTGTATTATGGTCTGAAAAGATACTTGAGATCATTGCATTTTTATTTTTCCAAAATTTTTAACACTTGTTTTGTTGCCTATCATATGATCTATCCTTCAGAGTGTTCCATGTGCTGATGAGAAATATGTGTATTTGGCAGATGTAGGATAGAATTTTTTGTGGATATCTGTTAGGTCCATTTGGCTTAGTGTACAATTTGACTCTGCTGTTTTCTTTCTTTCTTTCTTTCTTTCTTTCTTTCTTTCTTTGGACAGGATAATCTGACTATTGCTAAAAGTAGAGTGTTAAAGTCCCCAACTATTATTGTAATGGAGTTTATATCTTCCTTTAGCTCTGCTATATTTGCTTTTAATGTTTGGATGCTCTGATACAAGATGCATATATATTTAGCATTGTTATTTCCTCTTTCTGAATTGACTGCTTTGTCATTATATAAAGACTTTTCTTGTCTTCTTTTACTTATCTGGACTTGAAGTCTGTTTAATCTAAGTATGACTACTCCTGTTTCCTTTTGGACTTCGTTCATGTGGAATTCTCATTTTCAAACTATGTGAGTCCTTAGAAGTGAAGTCAGCTTCTTGTGAACAGCATATATATGGCTCTTTTTAAAATTCATTCAGTCACTCTGTCTTTTAATTGGAGAATTTAATCCATTTACATTCAAGATAATTATTGATAGGTGTCTCACTACAGTAATTATGTAACTTGTTTTCTATTTTTGTTGTATTTTCTTTCTTGCTTTCTTCCACTCTGTCTTGCAGTCTTCCTTTGTGTTTAAGCGATTTACCAGTAGTGTGTTTTTATCTCTTGATCACTATTTTTGGTTTATCTATTACATATTTTGCCTTATGATTACCACAGGCTTACAAAAAATCTTTTGATTAGAACAACTGCTATTTTGATATTAGGGCAACTTCATATAGCTGTAAAAACAAGAAGAGAAAACAAACAAAAGAACAAGAGAAAATATGCTAATAAGAAAATTTAAAACTTACATTTCATTCTTTCCATCTTTTCAAAGTTTTGATATCTTATTTAATCTTTCTGCTTTGCCTATGTCTTAACATATGAATTGTAATTATTATTTTTTTGTTTTATTTTTATTGTCTTCATGATAAAAGAATGAAAGGCTTAAATACCATGTTTAAAGTATTAGGGTTTTCTAAATTTATTTGTATAATTACTCTTACCAATGAGTTTTATACATTCTTATGCTTTCTTTGTACTCATTTATAGATATATATTTTTTTCAATTTGATGAACCTTTCTTTATCTTTTTTTTATAGGGCAGTTCTGGTAGAAATTTTGAGACAAAGTCTTGCTAAATTGTCTCAGCTTCTATTTATCTGGGAATGTCTTTATCTTGCCTACATTTTCAAGGATAGTTTTGCTAGGTATAATATTGTTAGTTGACGATTTTTTCCCTCAGTCCTATGAAAAGTGTCCTACAACTCTCGTAGCCTATAAGCTTCCTGCTGAAAAGTCTGCTGTTAGGAGAAACTAGGACACATGGAATGCTACTTGTTTTTTGGTCCCTCCCCTCTTTTCAACCTTAAGAATGTTCTCTTTATTTTTCATCTTTGAGAGCTCGATTATCAGATACTTTAGAGTAGACTTGTTTCAGTTAAGTCTGGCTGATGATCTTTGACCTTCATTTACATGATATTTAGCTATCTGTCATATGTACCTTGGAATAAACTTCCTATCCCTATGGCATTCCCAAGTCCTTCTCAAACCCCGACATGAATACTTGTTTTTTTAATACTGTTCCAAAGTTCCCATAAGCTTTTTTCACTCATCTTTATTCTTTACTCTTTTTTCTTCTCTGTGTATCTTTTTTTAATTAATTTTTTATTTATATATGACAGCAGAATGCATTTCAATTCTTATATACATATACAGCACACTTTTTTGTATCTCTGGTTGTTTACAAAGTATAATCATACCAATTTGTGTCTTCATACCTGTACTTTGGATAATAATGTTCATCACATTCCACCATCATTAATAACCCCATACCTCCTCCCTTCCTCTCCCACCCTTCTGCCCTATCTAGAGTTTGTCTGTTCCTCCCATACTCCCTCTCCCTACCCCACTATGAATCTCTTTAAATAGTCTGTTTTTAGGTTAACATTTTTTTTTTCTTTTTGGTACTGAGGATTTAACCCAGGAGTGCCTTACCACTGAATCACATCCCCAGCCATTTTTATTTTTTTTTAATTTTGAGAAAAAGTCTTGCTAAATTGCTTAGGTCCTCACCAAAGTGATAAGGCTGACTTTGAACTTGTGATTTTCCTGCTTCAACCTCCAAGCAGCTGATATTATAGTTATGAACCAGATTAACAAATTCTTTATTCTGTCTGATGTCTCCTGCTTATTGATTCTTTGCATTATGTTTTTAATTTTGCAGAGTGTATTTTTCAGATCAAGGATTTCTGTTGAATTTTTTAAGAAAAATGCTTTCATCTCTTTGTTAAGTTTTTCTGTTAGAATATTGTAATGTTTCTCTGCACTTTCTTCAAGCCCATTGAGTTTGCTTAAAATATCTATTTAAAATTATCTGAGAATTCTCTTATACTGAGTACTATATAGTCAGTTTCTGATCCCTTATATTAAGTATTGGGTGAGGTCATGTTTCTTGGAAGCATCCCCCTACCACACACACACACACACTTCTCTCTCTTCTAGATATCAAATCCAGTATTTTGCATATGTCAGGCAAACACTCTGCTACTTAGCTACACTCCAGCTCCCTGAAAACTCTTGATACTTGTTGGCATGCAACATCATTTGGGTACTAAAGGATTAGCTAGTTATTCTTCTTAATCTGTCCTTGTACTTATGTTTCCAGAAATTTGAAGTAGGCTGTTTATCTTCTCTGGGCCTAGGTTCATGCCTCTTATGGGAATACTGGATGTGCCTAGGTCCAGGTTTGCTGGGAGTCTGCTGTTGATGTATTGTCACTATTTCAGTGATAGAGGGCAATCTAAGCCCAGGTTTCATCCAGATACACTGTTGGTGCATTGTGCACAATGAACCAAGAGAATACATAGAAAGAGGAGTCCATCCCCACAGGACCTTGTTGGTCTGAGGTAGGGTCAGACACTTCAACCACAGCTACCAGTCTGATGTCATTTTGCCTATCTCTGGACAGAATCACTATAAAACAGAGCAGCCACGGGTTATTTTTCACACCTGTGGCCACCAATACTACCAGGCTGTGTCACTCTGAGCCCACAGTGCACTAACAGAAGCACAACACCAGGGTTTTGTCAAGGTCCCTGTTGCTGAAGTAGGCTGATGCTCTGAGACTGTTGCTATCAGCCACAGATGATGCAATGTCTTCCCCAGGAACTGGAGCTGTTCCAGAGGCTCCTTATGAGGCAGTATTGAGGATGAGGGCTGTTAGGATCTGCTCAGTGTTGGATTTCCCTTGCCCAGGATTAAGTTCCATAGCAAACTTATGTTTAATCCTGTCCTAACCCCAGAGAATGGAATCTTGCACTGTGCCATGGTGCCAGAGGTTGGGAAGTGTTGGTGAAGGCAGTCTCTTGGTCTCCTAGACTGACATTGTGCTGGGTTGCGTCTGAGTCTCATAGCTGCAAGGGGTTGTGTGGTGTCAGGGATGCACTGAGGCTCACATTGCAGCTGGCAGTGGTGTAGACTGAAGCACAAGTCTATCCTACTCTGCCACAGGTCTGACTTGTGATGGCACAGTTCTAGAGTCATCTATGAGGATTTGCCTGGCAATAGCTGTGCAAGCTGAGATTGGGAGAATAGATGGAGCATGACAATCTCTTGGCCATTAAGACTGACTACAAGCTGGGTTGCACCTGAGTCTCACAGCTGTGACCCACAACAGTCTTGGGATCAGGATAGGTATGCCCTAGGCCCACTCTGAAGCTGGAAATGATGGGTCAAAATGTGAGTATCCTACCAGTACCCGCTTCTCCCTCTGATGCCAGTGCTGGTCTAGAGGCTCTTTCTAAGCCTTAGCCTGTGTACAGGACCTTCAGTTTCTATGGGGTGCTAGATCCCACTACAGCAGTCTTGACATTGAGCTTACACACAAAACCCTGTGCTAGTTTCATGCCCTGCTCCCTAGTGAGTGAATCTTATTCCCTACTCCTCTGCCAGGTGGTGGGAGGGGAGTGGAGGCAGGCAGACACTGAGCCCAATGAGGAGGGTCTGTGGGTTTTGGTGTGGTGCTAGGGGTCATCAGATTTTGCTTATCAATGGATTTCATCATGGAGTGTCACAAGCTGTTCATGGGTTGCATGTGAGTCACCGCTCATGGAAGCCTCGTGGATAGAGACATCGGGTGTCTGGGAATAACCAGTGAACATTTCCATTTCCTCTGTTCAATTGCCCAGGGACAATGTGAATGTCTTTCCTGCTCTGCCCTGGTCCACACAACACCTAAGATGGGTTTAACCTGCCAAGATGTCAATCAACCTGAAGCAGTATTCTGCCCTTGGAAAGTTATCCCTGCCTTTGATGTACCCCCTTACATAAACCACCAGAACCATTTTCCCTTTGTCTAGTTACAGAACCTATGTGGACTAGATCTATCAGGGGCTTTGCATTATGTAAACATAATTCTGAATATCTGTGTTTTGTTACTTATTAATTATCTGAGATTGTAAGTTTTAGGGTGACTTGGATTCCCCTGGGCAGAAAGGAGAGCCCTTTACTGAGATGTTGGCCATCATCTTCCCCTCGAATTGGAGGGCCTTGTACTAGATTTTAAATCTAAGGCCTTTTTTCCTCTTTCTCCACTCTGGGCTACTTGGAGTTGGGAGCCAGGTAACAGGGACAACTCTTTCCTTCACATTTTCTTTAATAGACATCTTTTTCCCCCAAATTTCAAATGGCTTTATTCTTAAAATGTGCACAGTATAGTTTTTACTTAAATACAAAAAGTCCAGTTTCCTTGCACATAAAAAATTTCACCGTCATTTCCATGTCAATTGGCTTCTTTTTAATCAAAACCTTCACCTAAAAATAAACATTTAAATTACTGACCTGTTATGTTCATTAGTGTCCATTCCTCTTACAATACTTTGAACTTTATAAAACTGGCCTTGTGGCATTGTCTGAGCTGGCCACCAAGGGGTGAGACTGCTCTTCCCCTTCCTCCAGGATATCCTGCTTAACACTGGGCTCCTCAGTGACGAGCTTGTCTCCAGACAATGGTGACCTTGACATGCACTATGGGGGAAACTGAAAATTAGTCCTGCTTCACACAGTTCTGCATAGGTCAGACCTGGGGCAGTTCACAACTTCATGTTCAAACTGGTTAGAGAAAATTTACCGGGGAAGGACATCACCACAACCCAAAGGCGGTTTAACTCCCTTTGGAACTGTGCATAAACCCACCTGGTTTTCAAACCAATAATGAGAATATATGGTTCTTCAATAAACCCAGGCAGAGAACCAGCTGCAGAGACAAGCTCATGGCTCTTAAAAATTCAGAGGATTCTTGGGGTTAAAAAGTGCCAAACAAGAAGAAACCTCTCCTAGCTGAGAAGGGAAACCAGAAGTGGAAGCAGGACTTGGTGGCCAGGCTTCTGACCTGAGGCAGCTGCCTGAAGCTGTTCCAATCCATTCTCCCTGGTCCTGGAGGCCTGGACTAGCAACAGCCCAAGGAGGTAGCTGTCCATTTCTCTCAAGTGGCATCAGTGACAGCAAGGTCATGGGGTTTTAAACAACATCCTTGTGACCAACTATCTTTAGGAAACACTTATTATTATTTCTGTTAAAGTATACATATTATTTTACACTTTCAAAAACATCTTACATAGACAGGTTTCTCTCTTTTTATTTTTTATTTATTTATTTATTTTTTAAATTTTAATATTTATTTTTTAGTTCTTGGAGGACACAACATCTTTGTTTATGTTTATATGTGGTGCTGAGAATTGAACCCGGGCCACACGCACGCCAGGCGAGTGCACTACCACTTGAGCCACATCCCCAGCCCCATTTTTTAAACCACTTCAACAAAGAAATGAAAAAAATGACCTTTTTTAAGAGTTGGGTTTATAAGCCTAAGTAAAAAATAAAATTAGTCCAAGAGACATATTACATTTAGGCTTCACATTAATATGTACAGTTTATTAATTTTAATATAATCTAATTTATCTAGTTTTGCCTTGTGGCTGGCACTTTTACATTCTGTTCAAGAAATTCTTGCCTACACTAAGTTCATGAAAATATTTTCTATATTTGCTTCACAAATATATTTCAAACTAGTCCTAGAGCCACTGAGCAGTGCTCTGCTAGTGCTGTCTGAATGCTTCGAACAAGATCCAAGTTCTGACGACCTTAGGACAGGGTTTCCTGGAGATTCTGGCATGTTCTGTTATGTTTATTTTTATGGAAAAAAGTCAATATATTTTTTTAAAAGTTACAATTATTTTTAGTTTTAGTTGACACACAATAGCTATGCATAGTTACTGGGTGTGATAATTCGGCACCTATGATGCATGTGCAATAATCAAGCTAGGGTACTTTTTACTTCCTTCTTCTCAAACATCAATCACACCTAATATCAAAATTGAATTACCTGAAACCTACTCATAATTCTTAATCATACTTCCTACTTGAATATTTTTCAATGATTACTCTCCAATTTTCATACCCAAGTCATCCCAAAGCATGTTGAAACTTGATTATAAAGAAAAATATTTTACTGATGTGTATAATCACAAATGGCAACTGGAAGTACTTAACCTTTTTCTTTCTTTTTTTTTTCTCAATTCCTGTGTCTTGGATTGCCACTAATTGTTTACTATCCACAGGAATATCAAGAATAACAAACTCTATAACAAAAACTTGATCTGAAAACACTAATAATAAATGTTCACATCCACACAATAAAGGCTACACAGCATAACCATCTCCAATTCTTCACTATCAAAAAGTATCTAACTTTTAAATTGTATAAATCATACTACAGCACAGCTTCAAATCCTTTTAACAATTAAATTATGTAACTAAGGAATCTTTAAAATTAATCTAAAAGCATAATTCCCCAAATAGTTATGCTTCAACCACAGGGCTTCCAGAAACTATTTAGCAGTCATAAAAGGAGTATAATTAAACAAAATTTTGTTGCATGCATACACAGAGCTATATACATGAAATGAATTCTCCCAATAGTTCATGTGAGTCTATTAACTCAATTACCATAAGTAGGAAGTTTGAAGAAAAAAATCAGGATTCATATTCAATAAAAAAGCTAAATATTTTATGGAATTTAATTGTAGATAATATAAAAATCCATGGTTTTTTTCCTACTCTAAGAGTAGTACAGTAATAGTAATTAAAATCATAAGAACTTATCAGAATCATTAGTGTTATACTAAAGAAACAATAGCAGAATTCTCAAGGGTAATCTCAATTTATCCAGATTTTAAAAATAGTTGACTGATCCTGTTCTTCATTGTTATACATTTTGCCTCTTCATGCAGGTTGAATTGTCAAAGTTTTACATTGTGAATCACAAAGAGATTCAGAAACCTGAAAACTAACAGTGATTTTCCTAATTACAGTGATAAAAACATAATTTCAGGGATACCTCCACCAGGCAAAGTATCTTTTAGAGAAGCTACTCTACCTATAGTCATACTTTTGATGATTATTTGTGTTGGCATTGAGTTCTATAGAGCTCTCAGCACTTGATTTGGTCCAAACTTCTGTACTAAGAAATTTGACTATATTCTACCATAGCTTCTAGCAGTTTAAAGGCTGTGTTCTTAGACTGATTCTCACCTCCCCTGAAATGCCTGCCAGAGAAAGTTCAATGCTGCCAGGAGAATTTATTACTTGTTCCAGTCAAAACTTGGCAATAAACAGATAGGCCTCTGATTTCTGTCTTGGTAGTTAGCTTAGAAAGCCTGCAATTATATATCCTTCCTCTGCTCTTCCATACCGAAAGCTACCACTAAACAAACATACATACAAACAAACAAACAAACAAAAAACAGATTTCCTGAAGGACCTGAGATTGTTCTCTATGAAATGCTAACTGTAATGTATTGAGTCGTGTTCCTCACGTATTCGTCTGTGGAAGATCTTGTCCCCTGCCCAACATTATTTGGAGATGGGCCCTCAAGGACATAATTAAGGTTTAGTGAGGTCATTAGTGTGAGATCCTGATCTGATGTGACTCATGGCCTTGTAAGAGGACACACCACGCAGCTGGCTGAGGAAAGGCCATGGTGAGCACATAACAAGGAGGTGTCGGTCTGAGAGGCAAGAGGAGAGTCCTCACCAGAAACCAAGTGAGCCAGAACCTTGACGGTGGGCTTCTAACCTGCAGAGCTGTGAGAAGATAAATTTCTGTTGCTGAAACCACCAGTCTGTGCATGTTGTCACGTAGCCCTAGGAGACCATACATTTTTTGGAGCATAACTATGCTTTGCTCTTGCTCCCAGCCCTGAGGGAGGACAAGGACTTTACTACACCTTCAGGGGGCACCTGGCTCTGACTTGTGCCACTGATTCCTGTCATAAAGATATGAAAAGCTCATCCCTCTGGATAAACACCAATGAACTCAGACTGCCTGGTCACATGGGACAACCTCCCCATACTGTCCTTCCAAGTCTTCTCCTTCACATACCTCAGCATTTTAACAGTCATCATATTTTTGTTTTGGAGAAGTTGAGTTCAGTTCACACTGGGCCTTCTTGCCTTTTGTAATTTTATTAAATAAAAAAACTATTTTTACAACGTTAGTGTATGACTTTGTTGATATTTGACAGCATCAAGTTTATGGAATGAATTCAATGTGGATGCTCAGCTAATAAAACTTCTTTCCTACAATCTTTTGCTTTATTTGTCCCTCTTTTTACTTTAGCAGCTTGATGGAGGGATTGGAATTTAGCAGATGGGAGTTCAGGTAAGGAGGGATAAGACCAAAGTTGTGAAGCAAGACAGTTGAGTATGTTTATAGCTGCTATTTTGTCTGGTTTGGGTTGACTGTTCAGTGGAATAGAAACACACTTTCTTAAATAATTTATTCTCTTGGGCTGAGGCTGTAGCTCAGTGGCAGAGCACTTGTCTAGTATGTGTGAGGCACTGGGTTCAATCCTCAGCACCCCATAAAAATAAACATATAAAATAAAGGCATTTTGTCCATCTACAACTACAAATTTTTAAAAAAAAAATCATTCTCTATTATGCCTTTAAAAAACCGCCAAACCCCTAAACCAAGGAAATGCATTCAAATCAAACTCTTGAGATGCAGAAACATTGAAATTCTCTTCCAGAGGGTGCCTAACCAGCTACCTTAATTAGTGTGAAAATCTAGTGTGAATCACTTTAATCTTATGAAACACTTCTGTGCAATATCCAATGAATTGGTAATTGCTAGTTCATTATTATTATTCATGCTGTGATCTTAAATCTTAGGATATCTGAATAGAAATGTGACTAAAAGTCATTATCAGGGGAAGAAGTACAGAGAATTTTACTTTTCAACTAATTCAGAAGAGGATGTAATTGACATGTAAAACACACTAGGACAACCAGGAAGATTTAAGAGTTCAAGTATTTTCAGAACTTTATACCCTGGGTATAAGTGGGAGAGGGGGGGAAGTACACAGTCTGCAGAAGTTCATGCAAAAACAGCTTTTTCTTTCACTGTTTTGGGCAAGTTAACTCTGAGAATGGGAGAGCTTCTTCTCTCCTTTCTTCCCTCTCCTTGCCAGCTTTTACCATGGAGCTCAATTGGTAACTTCTATTTTCTTAGAAATGTAAACATCTCTGTGAAGCTCCAGCTCAAGGCCAGAGGCCTTGTTAAAGAATCTTTCTTTTTAATTACACTTTGCATTTGCAAACACACTGTCCTGGATAAATGTTTGTGAAAAACTAGTAAGGGGGCGTTCAGCACCTGGATTGCTGATCTCTTCTAGGCCAGTGGCCAAGTAAAATAGAGCAACAGGAAAATAGGAAGCTTACCTTACACTGAACTCTTTTTTAGAGACTCTTTTGCTGATAATCCTAAAATCAACTATGGTGAAGATTTCTGGAGAAGCTTAATTAAGATTTTCTATGGAGGAGGGGGTGCCACTACACTGGATTTGCAGAATGCCATCCTACCCTTCAGATTCGGGACTTGCCAGTCTCCCTAATCACATGAGCCTATCCCTTAAGACAGATCTCTCTCACTCTTTCTCTGATTGGTTATGTTTCTCTGGAGAATCATCATGAACACAGGCAAATTTTACAAAAATGGAAAGTCATTTAGTCATTTTAATAAAACTCCTTCTTTATCCAAGGAAAAACACAATTTATTGTTAAAAAGAAAACATCCAATGCTGTTACTTAATTCTGAAGCCGGAAAATTAAAATTTCTGGTTTTTTAGCTTCTACACAACTTATCATGAAGTGCCAATAACTTTAAAAACTATTCTAGCATAATTACATGATTTTATAAATTTCCAGTCTTTGAAGGAAGAAATTGAAGAGTTTGTTTTTCCAAAGAATTTATTTTTTTCTGGGCTGGAAATTCTTGTTGACATTTTCCCAAGCTTTACCCTTTTTCCATTTGTTTAATTTGGGAATCAAGCCATAATTATAGCTCAACCTTGCACCAGTAACCCAAACGAAGTGAAACTGGGGTGAGCCAAACAAACTTGAAACTGCCTCCATGAATCATGATGGACACTGGGAGAGAGGTGCTGACTCCCTGAGAAACCTAAAAATATTCCATGGTTGTTTTCCAACAGTCATAATGACTTCTCCAGATGGAACTGTGCACTCTTAGACTATTTTCTTGGTATTCTATTCATATCTTTATGCATCAAACCATAGTGCTGTTCTGTTGTGTTCTGATATGTGAGACACGCTATTTACTTTGAAGGACGTTAGAGGTCAAGAGAGGAGGAGAACTATGTGGAAGCAAATTTGTACAAGAGTGTTTTAAGTTTAGTGATGGAAGAACATATAGCATATGCATATGTTGGATATTGGTTTTCTGATTTTATGTAAAATTGAAGAAGTGGTGGACTCAGGTTTTGTATCCAAATCACCTCTTATTGGGCATAGATGATGATTATTCAAAAGTAACAGTTGTTTAAATGGTCAAATTATTAAGTGTAAGAATTTTTATTCCATTCTAACCACTGAGTTCCCATGCTAATTGTCAAAGGGCTTACTCTTATTATATTTAGGTGTATACTCCTGAGAAGACACAGAGTATGGGCAAGTTCACTTCACAAAGCACACCCATCTTCTCTAACTCCTACTGATTTATCAGTAGCATTTCTAAACTATATCCAGTTTCCTCTTTAACGCATCTTAGCTAAAATTATTAAACTAATTATGCATGTGAGATACAGGTGGACTGCAACATATATTAGATGTTGTTGGTGTCTAATTGCTATCTATTTTTGTTTTGTTTTTGTGATTCCTTTGTTTTGTGTTTGTTTTTGTTTTTGAGATAGGGTCTTCCTATGGCCAATTGCTTCTACCAGAAATTATGCTCCCCCAACCTGTCATAAGTGTTGAAAGCTAATGGATCATAGCTACTACTTACCTATTTCCCTGGATGATTGATCTCAGATAATGTCAGTCATCTCCCAGGGAGATTAACAACTCCTCTGCTGCAGACAATCACAACTGATTCTGGAGTTGAATAAACCAACATCTTACTTCAAGGTGGGAAATTTTTGTGGTGCAATGTATGCTCCAGTGCACACCCCTACTTGAAGATCAAGCCAAAGTTATTCTATCCCTGAGATCAGTCTGTTCATATCTTTCCCCTTTCCTATTCTGCTTCACTTCATTTCTTAAAGACTTGTTCTGAAGAGCACTCCTTCCATAAATCTCATGCAGGCAAATCGGTTTCTTAGAATTCATTCCACGGAAATCTAACCTGACGTAATTAATCTCCTAAGTGATAATAATGTATTTTCTAGACATCACACAGAAAAACAAATTGGGAGAGAGAAACTGCACACAATCATTTGTAGCTTAAAAAAAATGCTTAAAAGAAGCAGGCCTGCAGCCCATTCTATTTACTAGTGGAAACCCAAGCATAAAAGAAGGTGGAAGACCTGAAGACAAAAGTTGGAGGGTATGAAGATGCCACAGGGGAAGAAAACACCAAGGAAAATTGTACACTGCAAAGTGGTGAGATTATTGGAAAACCTTCACTTTAAACAGAGAGTATAAGTGGGATGATATTACGTATGAATGAAACATGGTGATCTTACCTCGGCCAATTTTAGTTGGCCATACCACATAGGAATCTTTGGAATTATTTTACTCCATCTTTCTAGTAAACATTAAGCAATTCAAAATTCTGGGAAGACATCTAGCGATCACAGCTCTGATAGAGAAAGTAATTGAAGTGGGAATTTTAATGCCTACTATCTAGGTCTCTTGACAATCCTGCCAGGCCCTAACACATAGGCAGATGATTTCTGGGGGTTCATAAGAGAGTGTGGAAGACTGGGAACCTGATTCCTTTGATCGCTTCAGCTATATCTGATATGCTAAGGATTAGGCAACTGCTTTTCCTTTGATCAACAGTTTAATTAAATCATCAAACACATAAAAAAATCAATGAGCTAAGTGACTCCCTTAGGACAGATACTCTTTTTTTTCTATAACCCAGGTATGTACTCATTAATATTTCTGGTGGAAAAAATCAAAACAACAGTTGTTCAACTGAGTAAACTTATGCTAGGTTTCATTCCACAAGAATGCAAGCATACATTTACTCTTTTGCCACAAAATGTTTGAATTTGTTCTTATGTTATCGTAACCTAATTGAGATTCTATTAGACTTGATAACCACGAAGAGCAAGTTAGTGGCTTGGACTTCTCACACCATGAGAACCACCGTCCTTACAGGATGCCCAAGGGGCCCTAGGGCCAATGATAGATAGAATGCAGCTGATAACTGCAGCTAAAAGCAGCAAAACTACAAAATAAAAATTATTTCTCAGAGATCCTGCCAATAAACAAATATCTAAAAAGCAAGTAGACCCTCACTATTTAACTTAAGAATATATATACACACACACACACACACACACACAGAAAAAAAAAAACACATTCCTCATCAGAAATTCTGTTTAACAGAGTTTGCATCACGAGCAAGAAATCCAATTCTAGTAGGCATTTGAGCAAAAAGAGGTGTTAGACACTTTTTAAAAAGGGCAGTGACACAGGTAGTCTCACTGAATTCTTGTGAACTATGCTTAGAAAATATGTAGAAGCACCTATAATCACAATATATGCATATTGAAGCTTTTAGAAGAATCAAATATATTACCCAATGGATACCTCTTAAGTTTTAGACTAAAAAGCTTTCCATTTACAAAACAATTGGTGAATCCATTTATTTGGCTGACCTATGCCAAGGTAATATGCAGATAACAATTGATCTGTAAAAAATAAAGCATACTTCTAGTTAGTTTGATTATCATTAATTACATATTCAATACTTATTTAGAGATTTTCCCTTCAATGTAAAATTTGTATGTAATGAAATGTATATTTGAGTTGAAAAATATGTACACCCAGGTCAGCCAGTCTCTTGTCAGGATGTGGACTACTTCTGTCACCCCTAGAAGCTCCCTGTCTCCCCCATAATACTCCTCACCCCAAGGAAAAACTGTTGTTTTAACTTTTTTCCACCATAAATATTATTAATGAGTACATACCTGAGTTATTTTAAAAGTTTATGTCTTAATGGATTTATTTAACTCATTGATTTTTTAAAGTGTTTACTGATTTCATTAAACTTATTCCTTACCAAAGATTTGATATTTTCTACTTGGAATGCTTTGATTGCTCTACTGTCTTTCCTGCCTTTTTTTTCTTTTATCCCTAAAATTATTTAAATGTTTTATGTTATCATTCTATTCTATAAAGGTTAATTTTTTATCTTATATAATTAAACACATATTTTTCTAATAATATCTAAGTTTAATTAATAACTAAATCCTTCAATTTTACAAGAAAAGAAAATTGGTATATTTACAAATTGGTGCATTAAAAAAATCCTTCCTCTTCCTTCTTCTCTTTATCCTTCAGTATTATCACATGGAAATTTCAGTCTAGGTGACCCAAACACATTCAGACTTCACATTAAATTGTAACACTTTCTTTAGTTATTGTTGCTTGAACCCCTCATTGATTTTTTTGAAATAACCCTTTATTTGCTGGCATATTTTCAGGAAATTCTTGCAAAAAGAATGTTAGAGGCAAATATTTTGAGTTCTTGCATGTAAAAATATGTTTATTTCTTCTTCATAATTTGGCTATGATTTGAATTCTAAGGTCAAGTAACTTTATCTTCAAACTTTGAAGATACTTTTTCATTAGCTGGAATTTCTTATTCCAGCCTCTGGAATTTCATATGGGAAGACAGTGTTGATTTTTTTTTTTTCATTTGTGAGTAATTTTTGTTGAATGATCTTAGGATTTTCCCCCATAATTTTCTGGGTTCTGTCATAACAGTACAGATAATAAGTTTAGGTTTTCCTCGTTTGGCTTTTAGTAGGACTTTTATTTTTTTTTTATTAGGACTCTTTCTGGAATTTAGGATAATAGTTTTATATCATTTCTTTAACTATCATCTCCTCCCCATTTATTGTTCAGGAACTACTATGAAATGACTATTGAAACTCTGGTCCCATTCTTCCCTCTTTGTTTCCTTATGCAGCTTCTAGGAGAATTCTGTCTCACTCTTCTAGCTTATTCCATCAATCTTCAGCTATGTGTGCTAGACATTTGAGACCATCTCTTGAATTTTTCATTGCAATGACTTAATTTGTATTTTTCTTTTTTTAAGGTAAAAATAGATTTTATTTGACAGATTTTATTCCATGTTGCTTAGTTTCTTTTTTATTTCTTTTTTATTTTTTTAAAATTTTTTATTTGTTGGTTGTTCAAAACATTACATAGTTCTTGACATATCATATTTCACATATTTGATTCAAGAGGGTTATGAACTCCCATTTTTACACCATATACAGATTGCCGAATCACATTGGTTACACATCCACTGATTTACATATTGCCATACTAGTGTCTGTTGTATTCTGCTGCCTTTCCTATCCTCTACTATCCCCCCTTCCCTCCTCTCCCATCCCATCTTCTCTCTCTACCCCATCTACTGTAATTAATTTCTTCCCCTTGTTTTTTTCCCTTTCCCCTCACTTCCTCTTGTATGTAATTTTGTATAACAATGAGGTTCTCCTTCCATTTCTATGCAATTACCCTTCTCTCTCCCTTTCCCTCCCACCTCTTGTCCCTGTTTAATGTTAATCTTTTCCTCATGCTCTTCCTCCCTACTCTGTTCTTAGTTGCTCTCCTTATATCAAAGAAGACATTTGGCATTTGTTTTTTAGGGATTGGCTGGCTTCACTTAGCATAATCTGCTCTAATGCCATCCATTTCCCTGCAAATTTCATGATTTTGTCATTTTTAATGCAGAGTAATATTCCATTGTGTATAAATGCCACATTTTTTATCCATTCATCTGTTGAAGGGCATCTAGGTTGGTTCCACAGTCTAGCTATTGTGAATTGTGCTGCTATGAACATCAATGTAGCTGTGTCCCTGTAGTGTGCTCTTTTTAGGTCTTTAGGGAATAGTCTGAGAAGGGGAATAGCTGGGTCAAATGGTGGTTCCATTCCCAGCTTTCTAAGAAATCTCCATACTGCTTTCCAAATTGGCCGAAACAATTTGCAGTCCCACCAGCAATGTACAAGTGTACCCTTTTCCCCACATCCTTGCCAGCACTTGTTGTTGTTTGACTTCATAATGGCTGCCCATCTTACTGGAGTGAGATGGTATCTTAGGGTGGTTTTGATTTGCATTTCTCTGACTGCTAGAGATGATGAGCATTTTTTCATGTACTTGTTGTTGATTGATTGTATGTCCTCCTCTGAGAAGTGTCTGTTCAGGTCCTTGGCCCATTTGTTGATTGGGTTATTTGTTTTCTTATTCTTTAATTTTTTGAGTTCTTTGTATACTCTGGATATTAGGGCTCTATCTGAAGTGTGAGGAGTAAAAATTTGTTCCCAAGATGTAGGCTCCCTATTTACCTCTCTTATTGTTTCTCTTGCTGAGACAAAACTTTTTAGTTTAAGTAAGTCCCATTTGTTGATTCTTGTTATTAACTCTTGTGCTATGGGTGTCCTATTAAGGAATTTGGAGTCTGACCCCACAATATGTAGATTGGAGCCAACTTTTTATTCTATCAGACGCAGTGTCTCTAATTTGATATCAAGCTCCTTGATCCATTTTGAGTTAACTTTTGTGCATGTCGAGAGAAAGGGATTCAGTTTCATTTTGTTGCATATGGATTTCCAGTTTTCCCAGCACCATTTGTTGAAGATGCTATCCTTCCTCCATTGCATACATTTAGCCCCTTTATCAAATATAAGATAGTTGTAATTTTGTGGATTGGTCTCTGCATCCTCTATTCTGTACCATTGGTCCACCCACCTGTTTTGGTACAAGTACCATGCTGTTTTTGTTACTATTGCTCTGTAGTATAGTTTGAAGTCTGGTATCTCTATACCTCCTGATTCATACTTCCTGCTTAAAATTGTTTTTGCTATTCTGGGTCTTTTATTTTTGTATATGAATTTCATGATTGCTTTATCTATTTCTACAAGAAATGCAGTTGGTATTTTGATTGGCATTGCATTAAACCTATAGAGAACTTTTGGTAATATCACCATTTTGATGATGTTAGTTCTGCCTATCCATGAACAGGGTATATTTTTCCATCTTCTAAGATCTTCTTCTATTTCTCTCTTTAGGGTTCTGTAGTTTTCATTGTATAAGTCTTTCACCTCTTTTGTTAGGTTGATTCCCAAGTATTTTATTTTTTGGGGGGATATTGTGAATGGAGTAGTTGTCCTCATTTCCATTTCAGAGGATTTGTCGCTGATATACAGGAATGCATTTGATTTATGCGTGTTGATCTTATATCCTGCCACTTTGCTGAATTCATTTATTAGCTCTAATAGTTTCTTTGTAGACCCTTTTGGGTCTGCTAGGTAAAGAATCATGTCATCTGCAAATAGTGATAATTTAAGTTCTTCTTTTCCTATTTTCATGCCTTTAATTTCTTTCGTCTGTCTAATTGCTCTGGCCAGTGTTTCGAGGACTATGTTGAACAGAAGTGGTGAGAGAGGGCATCCCTGTCTTGTACCAGATCTTAGAGGGAATGCCTTCAATTTTTCTCCATTCAGAATGATGCTGGCCTGTGGCTTATCGTAGATTGCTTTTACAATGTTGAGGTATGATCCTGTTATCCCTAATTTTTCTAGAGTTTTAAACATAAAGGGATGCTGTACTTTGTCAAATGCTTTTTCTGCATCTATCGAGATGATCATATGGTTCTTATTTTTAAGTCTATTGATGTGGTGAATAACATTTATTGATTTCCGTATATTGAACCAGCCTTGCATCCCAGGGATGAATCCTACTTGATCATGATGTATAATTTTTTTGATATGTATTTGAATCCGATTTGCCAGAATTTTATTGAGGATTTTTGCGTCAAGGTTCATTAGAGATATTGGTCTGTAGTTTTCTTTCTTTGAAGTGTCTTTGTCTGGTTTCGGAATCAGGGTGATGTTGGCCTCGTAGAATGAATTTGGAAGTTCTCCCTCTTTTTCTATTTCCTGAAATAGCTTGAAAAGTATTGGTGTTAGTTCCTCTTTAAAGGTTTTGTAAAACTCTGCTGTATACCCATCCGGTCCTGGGCTTTTCTTAGTTGGTAATCTTTTGATGGTTTCTTCTATTTCCTCTATTGTTATTGGTCTGTTTAGGTTGTCTATATCCTCCTGACTCAATCTGGGCAGGTCATAAGACTTAAGGAATTTATCTATGCCTTCACTATCTTCTATTTTATTGGAGTATAAGGATTCAAAATAATTTCTGATTATCTTCTGTATTTCTGAAGTGTCTGTTGTGATATTACCTTTTTCATCCCGTATGTTAGTAATTTGAGTTCTCTCTCTTCTTCTCTTCGTTAGCATGGCTAAGGGTCTGTCAATTTTATTTATTTTTTCAAAGAACCAACTTTTAGTCTTGTCAATTTTTTCAATTGTTTCTTTTGTTTCAATTTCATTTATTTCAGCTCTGATTTTAATTATTTCTTGCCTTCTACTTCTTTTGCTGTTGTTTTGCTCTTCTTTTTCTAGGATTTTGAGATGAAGTATGAGATCATTTATTTGTTGGTTTTTTCTTTTTTTGAGAAATGAACTCCAAGCAATGAATTTTCCTCTTAGAACTGCTTTCAATGTGTCCCATAGATTCCGATATGTTGTGTCTGTGTTTTCATTTAACTCTAGGAATTTTTTAATTTCCTCCTTGATGTCTTCTAAAACCCATTGATCATTCAGCAACCTATTGTTCATTCTCCAAGTGATGCTTGATTTTTCCTTCCTTCTTTTATCATTGATTTTCAGTTTTATTCCATTATGATCAGATAAGATGCATGGTATTATCTCTACCCCTTTATATTGTCTAAGAGTTGCCCTGTGACATAATATATGGTCTATTTTTGAGAAGGTTCCATGTGCTGCTGAGAAAAAAGTGTAACTACTTGATTTTGGGTGGTATAGTCTATATATGTCAATTAAGTCTAGGTTGTTAATTGTGTTATTGAGTTCTATAGTTTCTTTATTTAACTTTTGTTTGTAAGATCTGTCTAGTGGTGAGAGAGGTGTGTTGAAGTCTCCCATGATTATTGTATGGTGGTCTATTAGACTCTTGAACTTGAGGAGAGTTTGCTTGATGAACACAGCTGCACCATTATTTGGGGCATATATATTTATGATTGTTATGTCTTGTTGGTGTATGGTTCCCTTGAGCAGTATGAAGTGTCCTTCTTTATCCCTTTTGATTAACTTTGACTTGAAATCTATTTTATTAGATATGAGTATGGACACTCCTGCTGGTTTCCACATTCCATATGAGTGGTATGATTTTTCCCAACCTTTCACCTTCAGTCTATGAATATCTTTTTCTATCAGATGCGTCTCCTGTAGGCAGCATATTGTTGGGTCTTCTTTTGTGATCCATTCTACTAGCCTGTGTCTCTTAATTGGTGAATTTAAGCCATTAACATTTAGGGTTATTATTGAGATATGATTTGTTCTTCTAGCCATATTTGTTTATTGATGTTTCTAAACCTGATTTGTTATCCTCTTTGACTATTTTCCCCCCTTTACTGTCCTATCTCCCATTGTTGGTTTTCAATGTTATTTTCCATTTCCTCTTCCTGTAATGTTTTGCCAAGGATTTTTTGAAGAGATGGTTTTCTAGCTGCGAATTCTTTTAACTTTTGTTTATCATGGAAGGTTTTAATTTCATCTTCTATCCTGAAGCTTAATTTCGCCGGATACACGATTCTTGGTTGGAACCCATTTTCTTTCAGTGTTTGAAATATGTTATTCCAGGATCTTCTAGCTTTCAGGGTCTGTGTTGAGAGATCAGCTGTTATCCTGATTGGTTTGCCCCTAAATGTAATCTGCTTTCTTTCTCTTGCAGCTTTTAAAATTCTCTCCTTATTCTGTATGTTGGACATCTTCATTATAATGTGTCTAGGTGTGGATCTCTTATGATTTTGCACATTCGGCGTCCTGTAGGCTTCTAGGATTTGTGATTCTGTCTCATTCTTCAAGTCTGGGAAGTTTTCTTGTATAATCTCACTGAATAGCCTGTTTATTCCTTTAGTTTGGAGCTCTGTGCCTTCCTGTATCCCAATGACTCTTAAATTTGGTCTTTTGATATTGTCCCATAATTCTTGGATGTTCTGCTCATGGTTTCTTAGCAGACTTGCTGAGCTGTCTATGTTCTTTTCCAGTTGAAATACTTTGTCTTCATTGTCTGATGTTCTCTCTTCTAAGTGATCTAATCTGCTGGTAGTATTCTCAATTGAGTTTTTAAGTTGGTTTAATGATTCCTGCATCTCTAGGATTTCAATTTGTTTGTTTTTTATTACCTCTATCTCCCTGTGAAATTGATCTTTTACTTCCTGGATTTGTTTGTCAATGTGATCTTTCATTGTCTGATTTTGCTGTCTCATGTCTTCCTTGAGACTCCAGATCATCTGAAGCATATATATCCTGAACTCTTTATCTGACATTCCATCTGTTGCAGCTATTACCTCTTCGAAAGTTGAGTTGACCTGCATTGCTTGTGGTCCTTTCTTTCCTTATCTTTTCATGCTGCTCACGTTTCTTTCTGCTTGGTGAAACTGTTGTGATTATGAGTTTTTCCCCCTAATTATTTATATTTCTCTTGTATAGTTGAAAAATCTCCCTTGCAGGGCAGGTAGTAGCTGTGCTCCTTCTCTAGTTGGGGTGATCTCAATACCGCGCTGGCAGGCCGCTAGGCCTGCTCTGCCGGTTGTTCGCAGGTCTGCCCACCCTGCGGGAGCGGGTGGCGGCACTGCTCTGTCCCCCCTCCAATTGTGGCGATATGACTATCACCCCCTCGCGTCGTTGGGCCTGATCCGGATGCGGGCGGCTGCTCTGCTCTGCCCCCCTACTCCAAATGGAGTGGCGTATCTACCATGCTGGCAGGCCTCTAGGCCTGTTCCGTTGGTGGGTCTCAGGTCTGCCTGACTCTGGCAGTAAGGGGAGTTGGGTGTCCAGAGTCCTTTGGTCCTTGTGGTCACGCCCACAGAGAGATTTTGAAGTTTCCCGGTTGTTCGCCAGGTGTGTGGGGCTATTAGCAGAGCCCGGAGGGCATGGCCATGTACGGGGCCATGCGGGGATCCTTCTAGCTGAGTCGGGCCACCGGGAGCCACGTGAAGAGCGGGGTAGCTGTGTCTGCGTGGTTAAGATCCGAGCGGGTGGTTTGGCTGTTCGCCGAGCGAGAGCAGGGCCTCCCAGGAGAGCCGATATGGCGGAGGCGTCTGCCGGTTTGGGCTGCCACTCCGCTCCGGGCCGCCGCCGCTTTCAGAAGCTGCTGGTGGTTGCGGGATTGGACCTCTGCGCCCGCCGGAGGGGCCACCTGTAGAGCCGGGAAGCTGCGACCGCGTGGTTAGGGACCGGATGGGTGATGCGGCTGCTCCCAGAGCGAGCACTAGGCCTCCCAGGGGAGCCCGGATGGCGGAGGCCGAATTCCAGTTCGGGCGGGGCGGGCCAAGCCACTCCGGGTGTCCGCCGCTTGCAAAAACGGCTGCTGTTTACAGAAGATGATTTCTGCACCCGCCGCGGGGCCACCTGTCTTTTCGGGTAGCTGTGGCCGCGTGGTTAGGAACCGGGTGGGTGATGAGGCTGCTCCCAGAGCGAGCACTAGGCCTCCCAGGGGGAGCCCGGATGGTGGAGGCCGAATTCTGGTTTGGGCCGGGCCGGCCAAGCCGTTCCGGGTGTCCGCTGCTTGCAAAAACGGCTGCTGTTTACAGAAGATAATTTCTGTACCCGCCGCGGGGCCACCTGTCTATTCGGGTAGCTGTGGCCGCGTGGTTAGGAACCGGGTGGGTGATGAGGCTGCTCCCAGAGCGAGCACTTGGCCTCCCAGGGGGAGCCCGGATGGCGGAGGCCGAATTCCGGTTCGGGCGGGGCGGGCCAAGCCGCTCCAGGTGTCCGCCGCTTGCAAAAACGGCTGCTGTTTACAGAAGATGATTTCTGCACCCGCCGCGGGGCCACCTGTCTATTCGGGTAGCTGTGGCCGCGTGGTTAGGAACCAGGTGGGTGATGAGACTGCTCCCAGGGCGAGCACTAGGCCTCCCAGGGGGAGCCTGGATGGTGGAGGCCGAATTCCGGTTCGGGCGGGGCGGGCCAAGCCGCTCCAGGTGTCCCCGCTTGCAAAAACGGCTGCTGTTTACGGAAGATGATTTCTGCACCCGCCGCGGGGCCACCTGTCTATTCGGGTAGCTGTGGCCGCGTGGTTAGGAACCGGGTGGGTGATGCGGCTCTTCCCAGAGCGAGAGCTAAACCTCCCGGGGGAGCTGCTTGCGGGAGCAGCTGATGTCTGTGGGACTAGATTTCTGTGCCCGCGTGGCCGTCCAAAATCCACTTCTCTGGGACAAACTGTCACTTCCAATAAACCTACCAGTTCACGGCAGCTCTCTTCTTCAGGGAATTATGCTAGAAGTTCCTCCGTAGGTAGGCTGCTGCTGTTCCGATGGGTCTTTCTTATCCGGTTAAAGCGGAGACGTTAGAATCGCTGCTTCCTCGCCGGCCGCCATGTTGGGTCCCCTCCAAATCCCATTTTAATCTCATGAGAACTCAACGGGAACAAGCAGCAGGAACACCCTAATCCCAGCAATAATCTTCAACTTCCAACTTCCCTAAAACCCATTATCTTAAACTGGCAATGCCTTAAACTCAAGGAGCCGGTTACTTCCTCAAACCTGATCAGCTCTAAACCCGGATCCGCCTTGGTCCTTGAGCAAGGTCACCTTATTAAAGCATGCATGCAATGTCCCATCGAATGTCCTCCAAGCAGCATGGGGTACGCTTGGCAAGGAAATTTCGATGCGTCATTCCTACTTGGTAATGGCCCTCAGCATCTTTCATTGTCTGATTTTGCTGTCTAATGTCTTCCTTGAGACTCCAGATCATCTGAAGCATGTAAATCCTGAATTCTTTATATGCTGCAGATATTACCTCTTCTAAAGTTGAGTTGGCCTGCATTGCTTGTGGTCCTTTCTTTCCTTGTCTTTTCATACTGCTCGCATTTCTTTCTGCTTGGTGAAACTGTTGTGTTATTGAATTTTCCCCCTATATATTTATATTGCTCTTGTATAGTTGCAAAGTCTCCCTTTTGTGGAGAAAGACAATGTTAACAGATCTCAATATCAATAGTACATCATCTAAGCACACGTTTTCCTTATTACTACATTTATAGGTAGACTCTATGTCTACAAATGTTGGTTTTGATTATCGTTTACAAATATAGTCATTAGTTTCATGAAAGGCATACCATTTCTGATAGCTTGAAGAACACTGAATTTCTGATGTAGGATGTTATGTTTATCGGGAAAGGAGTGAGGGTATGGGGTTAATCTAACTTAGTAACTTTGGAGAGCTCTAACCAATAGATGGGTAATTTATGGAAGAATGTATAGATTAAAATTCCTATCTGTATTTATAAGATTACCCTACTTATGAATAGTAAAATTTAGGGGGTTGCAAGTGGGATAGAGGGAGGAATAGGGAGGAAAACAAATAACATGGAAAGGAAGAGAAAAAAGAGAGCGGGAAAAAGAAAATACGAGAAAAAATTTAAAAAATAAAAATGGGTAAGGGAGGTGGGGCATATGCAATTCCTCTATAGTGTATTATTCTGGTGATTCAGTTGTGAAAGACCTTTTTCATGCACAATTTTTGGTTTCACATATGTTGCGGTTGCAAAGACCCGAGGGGGAAGGGTAGAGGAGACTGGGTGAATGGCTGAAAAGAGAGAGAGAAGAGAGAAAAAGAAAGAAAAAAAATGTCTCTCAGAACTCTGATTTCATTTCTTCCAGTTGGTGGCGTTGTCTATTCCTAGCTTGAGTTTCTGGGTTCAGGATGGTGGTGGTAGTCAGTGGGAGAGGACTTGAGCTTCCACCTGTGGCCTCTCTACTTTTATTTTCTGAGATGTAAACCAGGTGCCTGATCTGCTGCAGAACTGCAGTGGTAGCCACACCAGCCAACCAGTTGGTGGGTTTTAAGGGTTGGTTGGATTTTCCAAGATGAGTTCCATCAGTTTTTCTCATAAGGTGTTTGATGAGCTGGGGGTGTTGGGGAAACCTTATGTTTGTCAAGAGCTCCATCAGGTGACCCCACTGGCGAGTGGCAGGGCCCCTCCTCTGCCACAGTCTGGCTGGGCACAAAATCACGAGCTGCTCACACCTTGTAGATTCAAACAGCAACTCTTTATTCTCGAACTGTCACCTGCACCCTATAAGCACGTTCTGGGGAAATCCACCTTCACTGGGCTCTGTATCCCAAAAATACTCTCTGAATCCCATGAGAACTCACTGGGAACTCAAGGAGCGGGTGCACCTGAGGCAGCAGGATACGCCCTATTCCCAGCAGGGTACACCTTAAACCTGGAACCGCCCTAAACCCAAGGAGCGGGATACTCCCTATTCCCAGCAGGATACACCCTAAACCTGGATCTGCCCTGGTCCTTGAGCAAGGTCACCTTTCATGCAAAGTCCACAATGGAGAGTCCTTCCTCTAAGCAACATGGGGTAGGCTGACAAAAAAATTGCCATGTGTCATTCCTACTTAGCTATGGCTCTCAGCATCTCCCCCCTTATGATTAATTAAACAACAAGCAATGTGGGTTAAGGACCATGCCTGGTAGGTTGTCCAATTCAACATATGGTTCTTACCCTTCATGGGAAAAACTGACCTCTAGGCATAAGCCTCCTGTCTTAGGTTGATACCACTCCAATTGGATCATACCCATCACTGACTACCGGTCCAGCATACAGCCATACTTGTGGATAGGCCTATGCACCAGTGTGGGGGGGTGAGGTTCTTGCCTCACCTCTGTTGGCCCCCAAATTTGGCCTTGGTGCCAGTGGGGGGTGAGGTTCTTTGCCTTACCTGTGTTGGCCCCCAAATTTTAGACAAATCACTAGAAGAAGGAAGGAGGATTCAGAATTGCCACAACACCAAACCAATTGATGGCTCCTTTGGAAAAATTGCATCACTGGTGACACCATCAGCAAAGATATGCCAGCACTACCACAATTCACTGCACCAAATGATAGTTCACAATGTATACAAGTGATACATAGTCCAGGCAAATTCTGCAAGCAGTTCAAAGCGGAGGAGTCTATCAATATGTCCATTTCCTCCCAAAGTAAATTGAGTCCTTGATTGAGCATTACTTGTTGAGTTATATTCATTGATGCATCAGTTTATACAGTTTACTCTGATAGCTGTCATAGAAGCTGTAGTTTGGTTTTATCTTAGTCTTCACTAGCACTGGGATGGAGATGGGAATTCTGGCAATGATGCTAAAGAGACATTATCCTGAACAGAATTATTAAATATAATAAAAAGGAAAGGTGAAAGTAAACAAACAGATCTGTTAACCACCTTTAAAAACAATCCTTAACAGCTGTTTACCTAATTTAAATTAGTAAACAAACAGATCTGTTAACCACCTTTAAAAACAATCCTTAACAGCTAATTTAAATTAAATCATTTAAATCACGTGAATAAAAAAAATTCGGATCCATTTTTTTCATGATTTCTCCTCATATATGATATATGGACATACACACACACAGACATACAACACAAAACACAAATGTGCACACAAACGTACAACACATAAGACAATAATAAAGGCCTTGTAGCTTTACCTAGGTGAAATCTCCATTGCAATGTTTAAAAACTCCACAGTCAAAAAATAAAACTGATCAGAAAAACATTAACCTAGGTCTGTATGAGCTCAAAAAATAAAATAAAACTTTATGATGTGGGAAAAGGCAATAATAAAATAGATATTGAAAAAAGCATCCTGGTTAATCACTGTGGCAGATATAAGAATAGCCAAGCTGCAGCTCTGGATATCAGCTATTATGGATTTGAGTCAAATCATCTTCTTTTTTGGTCTGTAGAAATTGCTTTGGTTAATCTCTCTGGAATCCAAATCGGCTGATGTTCTCCCTGTGGAAACACACAAACAGAACCCCGACTCCAGACAATCACTGGGTCAGGACCTTTCCATTGTCCTGTTAGAATATCTTTCCAAAGTACCTTAGGCTTATGTACATTTTTTGGATACATATGTCTTTCACTAAGTCCTGATGAATCCAAATTTAAAAAGTTTAGAGTAAAAAGGGTTATTTTAAGTTTATCTTTGGGGGATATATACCCCTTTCCAATTCCCTCTTTTTGCTTTAATAAGTACGTTTTAATAGTTTGATGAGCTCTTTCAACTATGTCTTGTCCCTGTGGATTGTATGGGATTGCTGTTAAGTAAAACATTAACTGATTTTTCTTTAGGGATGATGTTCCAAAATATCCTATATGCATCCTTTGGAAATTTAAAGATCGTTTTAAATTTAAGTCTTTCAAAAACATTTTGTCTAGTTTTTAGAATTATTTTAGTCCTTTTAATTTTTTGATGTGGTTTTAAGCCAATTTCCTTTTAGTTTAATGTTTTCTAAATTGGCTCTTGTCTATAAATTTTAACACCCTCATCTGAGACTTCTAATTTCTGCACCACCAGAAATTAACGTTGATGGGCTTTTTGAAAAAAATTACTAATAATCTTCTTTTTTTTCTATTTTATCCAATATTTGACTTTAAACTTCTCTCTTCTACCTTTTTCTATCTTGAATGTCTGTATCTAATAGTTGTCTTAGCCTTTTGCATTTTCTATCTGAAATACCTTTACTTGACATTTTCAACCATTTTCTATCTTATTTCTATCTTCTAGTTTTTTTTTTTTTTTAAGGTTTGTACATTCACCCTTGGTTGCTTTTTATCTTCCTAGTTTTCTTTGTTTCCTATTTTGTGGGTTTAAAATTCTTGTCTTCCTACATCTTTTTTATCTTTCTACATCTTCTTTATCTTTTTTTTCTTTTTAACTTTCTATACTTCTGTCTTTAAAGTCTTTCACTTCAAATTTTTAATCTTCTTTATCTAAGTATCTTTTATCCTATTATCTTCCCATTTTCATGATTTTTCTTTCCTCCATCATGAAGGCATCTTAACCACCTTCAATTTAACCTTTTAAAGCCTTTTGCAACTTACTTAGACATATTACAACTTTTTACTTTACCACATAAAGATTATACTGTACTTTTAAATGTACTTTTTCACCACCTACAGCTTCACTCTTTAAACGAGGCTTAGATTCTGTTTAAATCACTTTAATGTTAGTTTACATGGCTGCCCTTCAACCAAAGGCTTTTTTTTACTCCATTAAGAAGCTTTGTCTCAATCTGCCATTTACAAATACCTTTTTTCTTCTTTCTTCCTTTCTCAAGCTTTTAAAATAAGTCTAGTTTCCTCAAAATCTTTTTAAATGGCATTTTACAACTTTTTACTTTACCACACAGAGATTATCTCATCTAGAAACACTTGTTTTTCTTTTATTTTTAACCTTCCATATTAAAATATATTTCCACATTTTGAATCTTTTAATATCTCTTTTCTAGCCATTAACCCTTTTATAAATTCACATTCTGAAACAACTCTTATACAATTTCTGATTTAGACAAATTACTCCACTTTAATAAGATGAAATACTTTCATGTTTTGTTTTGTTTTGTTTTGTTTTGGTACTATAATACTATAATTGAAACCCAACTGAAACTTCTTATACTCTTTGTATATAAATTACACATGATAGAATCTTAACTCTTAGTAACCTTGTTTCAGCAAAGACACAGACCAAAGCAATATTAAACCTTTTTTCCATTTACCAATTTATGAAAACACACATAATGTTGAAATATATTACCTTATGGAACTTAATAAGTAAAGAGTACTTGATTTCATATTTAGTGGTTGATAGTTTAACACTTTAGCTTTGTAAATTAATCAGATGTCTGTAAAAACCAAGATCTTAGACAAGTGTAGTAAACAGAACTAGCCATCTCTTTCTTGGTGAAGAAAAATCCTTCTACAGGATACCATGATGGTCCCATTGATATACTTAATAACTTGTCTTTAAAAAGCCATGGGCTACATTTTTGTATTGTATCAACATATGTTCTAACTGTTCTTGGTCTTACTGAGGTGCCTCCTTCCTCTAACAATTTCTCTTCCTCAGAGGCGAACAACTTCAAACCTTGAGATAACCATTTTTCCTTGTTTGACTGAGAAATTTCTAGGGATAGGCAGCTTGAAACAAAAACAAACTAAATCAAAACAAGAACACATTGTTTTTTGAAATGGTCACCCATTCTCTCGCCTTCCCTCAGGGGCGAGCAATTTCACTTACCTCCAAGTTTCAGACGTTCCCCATACAGGCCGCCAAATGCTGCAGTCTGGCTGGGCACAATATCACCAGCCGCTCACACCTTGTAGATTCAAACAGCAACTCTTTATTCTCGAACTGTCACCGGCACCCTACAAGCACGTTCTGGGGAAATCCACCTCCACTGGGCTCTGTATCCCCAAAATACTCTCTGAATCCCATGAGAACTCAACGGGAACTCAAGGAGTGGGTGCACCTGAGGCAGCAGGATACGCCCTATTCCCAGCAGGGTACACCTTAAACCTGGAACCGCCCTAAACCCAAGGAGCGGGATACTCCCTATTCCCAGCAGGATACACCCTAAACCTGGATCTGCCCTGGTCCTTGAGCAAGGTCACCTTTCATGCAAAGTCCACAATGGAGAGTCCTTCCTCTAAGCAACATGGGGTAGGCTGACAAAGAAATTGCCTTGTGTCATTCTTACTTAGCTATGGCTCTCAGCACTTCTCCAGTTGGAGTGGTCTGTCTACCACACCGGCGGTAGGCTGGGCTCCTCCAACTGGGGAGGTCTGTCTACCCCACAGGCAAGCCGCTGGGCCTATTCTCCAGGTTGCAGGTCTGCCTACCTTGCAGGTGTGGGTGGTGGCTGTGCCCCTCCTCCAATAGGGGAGATCTGTCTACCACGCTGGCGGGCCGCTGGGCCTGTTCTCTAGGTCGCAAATCTGCCTACCTTGCAGGCGCGGTCAGTGGCTGTGCCTTAATTTTTAATTTTCATGACCTATACCTTATTATCTTTATGATTTATTCTGAGGATACTAACTATACTTTAAAACAAATAAATTGACTGTTTCCCAATTGCCATGTCCTGAGTGGCTTTTCTCATTTGTACTCTCCTGCCATGATGTTCTGCCTCATCTTGGGTCCAGAACTGTGAAATTGGTCAACCATGGACTGAACCTCTGAATCTAGCCTAAAACTTGGACCTATAATGACAGCATCTCTGCTGTTCATTGTGGTGCCTGAAGAGCTCAGAGGGTGGATCATTTAAAGACCCAATCTCTAAGGGTGGATCATTTTCCACTGGAGTACAAAGGGGAACTTCTGGAGTTGGGATTTAGTTCTCTGGAAAGGACTCGTTGGGCTGTACTCTTCTATCTTCTCCTCAAATATCTAGTGAAATGCACTCTTAATTCTTAAATTACTCTACTGAGTCTCAGTTCCCACTTTTCATTCAGTTTGGTATGATATTTACCAAGTTAAATTCCCTAGTGATCCTAAATTGTGTGTTTTGTAGAAGAAAATGAAAACATTTTTATTTCCTATTATTACAGAGTGTGGTCCTTTCCCTCCAAGAAAATCCACTTCCCATACAGTGTTAAGACCAAACAAATTCATATGGCTCTGCTTAGACTATTTCTTTTTTTTTTAACTTATCTTTATTTTATTCATTTAGTTTTATATGGTGCTCACATGGGAGAGGCAAGCACTTTACCACTGAGCCACACCCCAGCCACCATGCTTAGACTATTTCTTTCCAAGTTAATACTTGATTATTTAGTAGTGCGAATTAATACTATACTTTGGAAATCCTTTAAATACATGCTTTCTCTCTATTCTGAGGATTCAGTAACTTACTATGTATACTGCTCTTGATTATGGATGCTTTGCATATAGGGACTTCATCTTATGACCTTCTTACTCTATCATGAACACTTCACCTGGCACAATGTAGGAAAAAAATATGTCTTCAAGCATGAACAAGTTTAGTCATGTTGTGTGGGTCTAGAGTGTGTCACCTTTTGCATAGTATGTAGCTGACCCAAGTATGTCTCAAGTAATATACGTTAGTAAGAAAAGTTTAGGTTTTTATAATTCTTATATTTTATTGGTAATGATTATTATTGCCCAAATAGATTATTCATGACCAAGGAATAAGAATAAGTGCAATAAATAAGAGAAAACATAAGTGAAAAGTAAATGCATCAAAACTTTAATTATACAAGGTCTAGTAATTAATTTTCTAAATATGTGTCCAAAGGGGGAAAATTTAACTGGATCAATACACAAAATACACATATGTTGACATGTTATACTGGACTTTGTAAATGTGCATATATGAATTATTACATGCTAATCTAAATTTTTATAAATATTCGAGGAGAAATGCAACTTCCCTGATTTGATCATCACACATTGTATATACATACTGAATTATCACACTGTAATCCATACATATTTTTTCCATACATATTTTTAATTTAAAAATAATAATTAATGAAAAATAAGCCTGTTGTAAAAATAAAATTAAACTAACAAAAACAACTCTACTAAAGCTGCTCTATTATTTACCCCATTGTAGTTTCTTTGACTTATTGACCTTTTTTCTTTATGCATTGGCTTTCTTTAAATATCTCATTCCTGATTGCCACAGTCTGGCAGCAGCAAAATAACCAGGGTGGGAGGGTGGGGTGGGGGACAAGCAACTTGTGAAGGTTGATACAGCAGGAGCGAGCTGCTTTCTTGTCAGACAGTAGAGGTATATATATACTTAACTGATTGTACACAGCTTGTTTCAATTAACATCCAGATACATCAATTGGTCATTAAGGAATCCTCATCATCTTAATTACACACAGCTTAATTTAATTGACATAATCTAGACACAGCAGTCAGTCATTAAGGAATCTCTATAATCTTAATGGTTCACTGACATTACTTCACAAACTACTCCTTCTGGCAAAATGCCAGGTGCCATCTTGACTTGTTTACTGACCCTAACACTGATTGTTTACTTTCCTTTCAGTAGAGACCTTATTTTAGATTGCCTGTTGTGCTCCTGCTGCCTTCCAGGGCACTGCCTCATTGACTATGTGGGGTATGCTCACAGGATAGCCCCTTAGCACCTACTTTGGAGTATGGATGCCATCATTCTCCTTAGGAATCACAATCACATGCACCCTGTCCATCCTCCATTCTCTTATCCACCCTCCCTAATTCCCTTTAAATAACTACTCTCTTTAGGTGTCTAGGCAATGGGGCAGGGATTGTTTAACTCCTCTAGTCCTACTAATCACCATATTTATTGCCTGTCCTATGCATCATTCATTCTCCAGGAGTTGAGTCTCTTGGTACCAAATCTTACATGTTTTTATAGTTTAATCATATGAAGATTTTGGATGTAGCACTTTAAAAAAATCAATTGAGTCTGTCTGATTTTTGTCTCTTATGGATTCCTTCCAATTTAGGGAAGGAGAGTAGAAAGGGCAATGCACTTCTTATATACTCACATACTCACACACACACAATCTCACCACTCCTTTTGATCAGGAACTTTACACTTTTAACTTAATATTTTCAGTTTCTGCCATAGAGGATCCTCAGAAGTTCATTGTTGATTTGAAATTGAGTATAACTGAGTGGGCCAGTCATTTTTTGTCATGGGAAATCAGACCATTTACAAATCAAATGCTTTAAGGACAGCTTGCAGGTTGAATACAAGTAATTTCCTCTTTACTGTCCTGGTCCGTCTTTTGTCTTCCCGTGCAAGAATGAGACTGATAATGGAAATAAAAAGCATCTGTAGTTTTTAATAATTGTTTTCAAACACACATGCTCCTATTTGTTCCTTACAACAACCATGGGAGACAGGAATCCTGACCACCATCTGGCTAGGTAAACTGCAACTCAGAGGAGAATGATACAAAAGCATATTCTGGAAAGAGCAGATGGATACAAGTCTCAGGTGACTCCTCAAATGTAACATTTCCTACAAAAAGTTGAATCCATGCTTTTCAAGTCTTTAAGTCATTGGTATAGAGCAGATGGTTAGCAAAAGTTTATTTAAAAGCTAAGTGCCAAATTTTATCAATTTTAGAATGAAAGTCAAAGAAAAGAGAGAAATCAGAATATAAATGAACAAAATTGAATAGAGGCAATTTAAGTTTTTTGTTTTTAGTGAGTTTATATATTTCATGACCAAATCTCTCCAAAAAGTCTTTTTTGTTGTTGTTGGTAAGTGGAAATTTTTTTCTTTTTAAGTTTCCTGTGGAAAGCAAGTAGATATTAATAGTGTATTAACTCAATCATACCCTTGACTACCAGTCCCTGTTATCAAGGGAAAATATTACAAAAGGGAGTACATTTTTTTCTCAGTTAAATTTAATTTCCATAACACTCCCACTTATTTTTAGATTTTTAGAGATATAACAAATATATAGGAGATATTCCTAATCTTAATGCTTTTCATAAATTGAGGGATTCATAAACAATTTGAACTAGATATCAGAGTGATTCTTTGCACATATGTTTTAAAATGCAAATTCTGTATGTGGTCATCCCACGACCAGGTCCACTCTAATCATACACTGAGTTTGGCTCAAATGACTCATTTCAAATTACAAACTACTAGATTAGAAATAAAATTAAGTATCCCATATGCCAAGGTAAAGTGCTTAGAGTGGAAACAGAAGTGAACACAATAGAGGTCCTTCTTTTGAGAATTTGTATTGTTTCTGTGGAAAGACAGGAAAGCTGCCAGATTTAGCAAATAAAAATGTAGCATTCTCATTTAAACTAAATTTCAGACAAATAAATGATTTTTTTAGTAAGACTATGTCTATAGAGTAATTGGAATAAACTAAAAATTTTCTTTTTTATTGAAATTCAAATTAAACTGAAAGTTCTATATTTTATGTGGCAACCGAGAAGAGAAACAAGGACAAAAATAGTTATGATACACTATAGTAAGTGGTATAACAAGGCTAAGTTGAGAGAATGGTGGAAATATGTAGCCACCAATGATTAAGAGTTTTGTTTTAAATTTTTCAAACAATGTCTGTGGAGAATGTGACTCTTTTCTGCAAATAGACAAGATCAGTGATGTGTCCAAGGATCTGACAAGAGAGAACTGTTAGATAAAAAATTATGTACTTGTAAACATGCAGGGAAATTCTTCATGCACATTGAGATTGCATTGCAAGAATAAAGTCACAACCAGTTCACAGCCATGTGAGAGGTGACTTTTGAAGATGAAGCAAGTTACAAATCTCTCTCTCTCTCTCTCTCTCTCTCTCTCTCTCTCTCTCTCTCTCTCTCTCTCTCTCTCTAATCAAAGATTGAGTCCAGGAATGCTTTTAATCACTGAGCCATATTCTCAGATGTTTGTTTGTTTGTTTTTTTGTTTATCTATCCATCTATTTAGTTATTTATTATTTTGAGACAGGGTCTTGTTAATTTGCTGAGGCTGGCTTCAAACTTGTGATGGTCCTGCCTCAGCCTCCTGAGCCACTAGGATTACTGGCATGCACCACAGTGCTGGCACAAATGTCTCTTTGTTCCTATGGTACAACCATGGAGGATAAACACACCTTTCCATTCTAAGAATAGAGAAGAATCTTAAGTGTTTTCCAGAGGGTCAGAAATCCTGGGTCTCACCTTGTAGTGACTGAGTCCAGAAAAGGAAAGTTAAGTCAGGAAGAGCAACTGGACTCATCTAATTTTGCTTCTCATGCTGCAGACAAGATTGAGGAGGCCAGCCAGGACTTAGGCACAGTGACCACTGAGATAAGTCAGGCTGCTCAATACCATCCCCAACCCTAGCCGTTGATTTATTAACGTGGGTGACAATCATGATAAGATTCTAAATGACTTTTGCAAATTTGCGGGGAGGAATGGAAAAAGAGAAAATACAGAGAAAGGGAAGGACTAAAAAACATACTAGCAAATATTTCCACTGTTTTAAAATTAAAGAACCTTTCAAAAGACAAAAACTGTGTAGGAGTTCCCTCATCCCTGTTTCTTGTCTTTGTCTCTAGACACAATTAGGAGATTTTACTGAAAAAAAAAAAAGTAACCTTAAGTGTTCTAAATCAGAGAAGACCTGCTTGAGAGCACCTGAAAATGTTTAAAAAATGGAATTTAAAATGAATGTGCATGTATATTTGGGTTTAATATTAAGCAATTTAGGGATTATTGTCATTGACTTCATAAAAATCTTATATGACTCATTTCTGTATTTTATAGCTTTGTTTTTTTATTTTTTTTCTCTTGTCTGTAACTGAATTCTCTTGGAACTCTGCTTTTACTTTGATTTTTAAATGCTTCAGTAAATCTTAGGGGTCCATAAAAAATCAGATGCCATATGTTTCTTGTTCATTTTTAGGTAATCTGGTTTTGTGTTCCACCACACCCTACCCCTGTGCTCTGAACTTTCATGGGAACATGTGTGGGCTTTTACTGATTCTTTTTGTCCCTAGCACTCTCAGTGGTACCTTTCCATGCCCTTCTTCAAATCTGGAAAGTTATCTTCTCTACTCTTTTAAAATATTTTGATGATTTTCTCCTTTGATAATTTCTTTCTGTCAATTCATTTTGAAACTTCCTTTAGTCTCTTGTTAGATCTTCCAAGTTTATTTTGCATTTCTTTTATATTTTGCTAAAATTTTCCATCTGTTATTTTCCTTCGTCTCTCCAGAGATTTTGTTTCAACTGTTTCACTGATTCTTCTCTTCTTTTGATTTCTTTTCCTATTTTGGTCAGTCATACTTTTAATGTCCAACAATTCTTTCAGATTAACTGCTTTTGCTATCTTCACTACTAGCTTGTTTTATGTAATTGATATACTTTCAACTCGATCTGCAGAACTAACTAGACTTTTCTCTTTTTGTAAATTTACTTTTGTTTCCTAAATTGTTTCTCTTTTCCTAAATTAAATAATCAGTTCTTTGTAAAAAAAAATGGCTTTAACTTGATCTTTATTTCATGCCGCCAAATTTTCTCAAATAGCTGTTGATGATTCAAAACTCTTGACTTCACTGATGGTTGCCATGTTGTGGAAACCAGAAGGAAGCCAACTAGTTGCTTCAGGACTCCCAGAGCCCACAGGTATGATTCTCTGCTCTGGACAAATTGATGTCCAAATGCCCAGCCTTAGGTAACCTCAGATAATAATTATGTGGATGCCAATGTTTCTAACTGTGGTTGGGAAAATTAGAGAACATGTCATGAGATCAATGTCCTAGACTTAGAATTCCAGTTAGACACCTCCTGGGTCTGAGTTTTGAGACTCTACAGAATTCTTCAGGATCCATTGTATTTCCCTCTTCTGTGCTATTTTTGTCCATCTTGTTTCATCATTTACTTCTACCTTCATAACTTTGTTGAAACCTCCTAATTTTTAACCTGTGTTCCCCTTTCTTCAGGATCCATTGTATTTCCCTCTTCTGTGCTATTTTTGTCCATCTTGTTTCATCATTTACTTCTACCTTCATAACTTTGTTGAAACCTCCTAATTTTTAACCTGTGTTCCCCTTTCTGCTCTCATTTGGTTGCATATTTTTGACATTTTTATTTATTTTACTATTTTAGTGGAAATCGTTCGGAGTAGGGGTGATACACATGTATGATAATTCATCTTGATGTAGATGAAACAAACTTAATCTATAATTAAATTCCCTGAGTCCATAATATTTTGAAAATATATAAAATATATAAAAATAAATATATAAAGTATATAAAAATATATAAGTATAAAAATTTTACAGAAATCTATCAGCTGTTGCAAAAGTTTGGTAAAGTATCATGTTTTGAGGCACTTACTTAATATAAACTATTTCAAAATTTATTAATTTTATCACCAGATATAATTCTCAAAATATGTAATATACCAATTTAAGATTTTTTAAGATTTTTTTAATCTCATTTAGCATTGTGAATATGCTAGTATAGAATTTGTTCACCTGTTCTACTGTGTTGTTAGAGACTCTGCTCCTTTGATCAGTCTTTGCTGTGTTTTGCTGTTGTATAGAAAATTATCTTCATATTATGGTAGACTCCAACTGTACCACTGAGGAAACTCTCCCAGAACAGACAAAATATAAGTGTTCAGAGACCAGATTAAAAGGTTTAAATTACATGGTTTATTAAGTCAAATTTAAAACATATAGCAATATTAGAGAGGAAAGTTGGAGTAAGTTAATGTACTTATGCTAGAAAATCCCAAAAGAATAGTTACAAAAATCATTTTAAAAAAATAGGTCATTTTCAATTGACTTCTTGTAACAAAAAATAAACCTAGGCACTATAATAGAGCCCTAGGATACCACTATATCATGGTTTAAGCCAATAACTAATGTTCAAAATAGTGACTAAATTGAAATGGAAATATGTAGTTGTCTTTTGTAATACAAAGATGTTGGCAGTTCATCTTAAAAAGGTTTCTGTTCTAAATGGCTCTTATAAAATAGTGGAAATTTTGATTTTTTTGTGAGATTGTAATCTAGGATTTGTTCTCCAGTTCTGCCACTCACTGGGTAACCTTACATAATTTAAATCATGTCTCCAAGTATATATCTTCAACTTTTAAAAGAGTTATTATACATATATATGTATTTGATATAGTTATCACAACAGTTCAATGAAATGACTTATGTAAGATGCTTAGTATGATATTAGTTGCTATTATTAATATTATTAAAAAAGTTTTTCATGAGCTTTTTAAAAATTATTTGTATATGTAGTTTTAATGATTATGAAGTATTGTGCTATTTGCTCTAATATAAACCAACAAATTACTCTCAATCAAACCTGGGAAGAATTTTTTTGTTTTGTTTTGTTTTTTCAAAAATTGACAAGCTGAATCTAAAATTTATATGGGCATGCAAAGGTTTAGGCCAGGGAAATCCTGAGGAAGAGGAAGAAGTAAAAGAAAAAAAAAACTGAAGGACTCGTGGTATGAGATATTAAGATCTGTCGAAAACTATAATTAATTATATTCTTAAATAATATAGAAATTAGGACAGTGTGGTTTGGCTCACACATAGATAAAACGACCAAAGGAACAGAATAGAGTCCAGAAAGATACTCACCTGATTTATGCCAAATATGACGTGACACTATCATGAGAAACAGATGGGTCCACTGGATATTCACATGGAAAAAAGTGTATAATAGTTCCTTGCTTGCAAAAGTAAACCTTGAAACTGTTAATGTGAAGAGTGAAACATGAGGCTTTTACAGGTAATTATAAGAAAATGTATCTGAGATCTTGGAATAGGCAATCCATTCTGCATAAAGACATGAACATTTATCCATAAAGACAGATATTGATACATTTGACTAGTATAAGATTTAATAAATTAATGAAAAGAAATATGAAGATTGACAAATTGACAATTCAGTCTGCTATTAATCATCAATGCTATATTTGAATGAGTTTAACTCTTTTTGGAAAGTAGAGATTGGAAGGTAAAGTGGAATAATCCCAGGCAAATATGAAGTCTTACTAAAAGGTGAAAAGATCCCAGAGATGGGAAAGCTGGATAAGCCTGGGTGTTATGATTTAAAGTCCTAGTTTATTTCCAAGGTTTATATGTTAAAAGCTTGGTACGTAGTGTAACAGTGTTCAGAGGTGAGGTTCTTGGGAAATAATTAGATCATTAAAACTTTGACCTCATCAGTGGGTTAACCCACTGATGGATTAATAATTTTATGGCATTCCTGGGAGGTAGTAGAAACTGTTGGAGTTGAGGACTATTTAGAGGATATAGGTCACTGGGGGTGGGCTCTGAAAAGGCATAATTTATCCCTAGCCCCTTTCTCCTCTCTCTCTTTCTCTCTCTCTCTCTCTCTCTCTCTCTCTCTCTCTCTCTCTCCCCCCCCCCCATCTCCTTTCATGGCTTCCATAAGGTGACTAGTTTTTTTCTGCCATGCCCTTCCATCAAGGTATTTCTGCCTTGAAGCCAGTCAATCATGAATTGAACCATGAGTCAAAATAAATTGCTCTTTCTCTAATTTTTTTTTCCTCAGCAATGGAAAGCTGATGAACATGATGGAGGACAAGATCATGAAAAGAATGAATGTGATTCCTTCATGTCAAAAGTGATAGAAAAGACAATAAATTATTTCCTTCGCTCGCACAACAAACATTTCCCAAGAGCCAACTAGGTTCCAGGAATTGTTCTAGGAACTGAGGATGCAGTGATTAATGGGGCAAGGTTCTTCATTTCATGCTCATTTACGGGACAGGGATAGCAATATTATTACAAATAAGTAAGTAAAGAAAGAAAGAAAAGATAAAGAAATAATTACTGGGTGGTGAAATTGAGAAAATGAGTCAATGCACTGAGTAATGGGACAGAGTTGTCAGGGAGTTCCAATGGATGATGTGGTCAGGGAAGTCATCACCAAGAGAATAGGGATTCAGTTGGCATGTGAATGAGAAGAATGAACCAACCATCAATGCTCTGGAGGAAAAGCACTTCCGGGGGAAAAAAAATCAACCTCTAAAAAGATCTAAGGTTGTAAAAGAAAAAGCCAACAATTCAGAAATCATAAAGAGGACCAATCGGCCTAAAATAGTAGATGATGCTATGGAGGTAACAAGTGGGTTGCTCGTGGAAGTTCTTTCAGACCAGAGTAAAAAAATTGTTTCACTATAAGTACAATGAAAAAGCACTGGATAAAAATGCTAATTTTCCTTCTGAAGTTTTCCATGGAAGGAAATTTCTGATTCATTTCCTCAGAGGAAAAAGAACCAAAGTAGCAATTCCGGCTTCACTGTGACTTATCTGATTGAAGAATTCTGAAGAAGAAAATGAGATCACAATATAGGTTTTATTGTGATAGGACATCTATACTCTGATAGAACATGGTATTTTCAAATACCAAGACATCCATGTTCTTTTGGTACAAAGACATAATTAAAATTTTTTTAAAACATGAATGATTAACATTTTTAAATACTCATATACTATACTAAAATGTTTAATGGCACAGATCTGGTTGATTGTAACACATGTTCCTACACTTCCAAAATTCATTTAAACAAAACCAACAGGTCAATTGACAATTCAAACTTAATGGTTGACACAATTCTTATTTTAGTTCCAAGACTTTCATGACAAAATTTAAATCAATACAGATATACAGATTTTAATCAGTTTCTACAAAACTGAAGAAGAAGGAGGAGGAGGAGGAGGAGGAGGAGGAGGAGGAGGAGGAGGAGGAGGAGGAGGAGGAGAAAAAGGAGGAGGATGAAAGAAAGGAGAAGTAGGGGAAGAGGAGAAAGAAGAAAAAGGAGGAGGAAAAGGAAGCAAAAACAAACTTTTTTCTTGGAAAACAGTGGCAATGGACTCTATGGCTTACTATCATTACACTAACTGAAGAAAGTAAAAACTTTCAAAAGGATCTTCTCAACTTCTCCAACAAAAGGTAAAAATATTTAAAGGTGAATGAACCAGATAAAAATATTATGATACACCTAATAAATATCTCCTTATCATTTCTCCCAGGTTGTTTAGAAATAGGACAGGAGTTTTGTTTGTTTGTTTAGTGCTAGTCATCAAACCTAGGGCCTCACACACTCAGGCAAGCACAATACCACTGAGCTTCTCCAGTCCAGAACAAAACGGTTTCTAACAATAACAAAAAATTCACACCATGAAATTCATCAAGGTAACAGAATGTGAGGTCCCTACTCTAGTCTCTTCACTGAAAAGCTGATTTAGAAACTATCCACAGATAAGAATACTTACGTGAAAAGTCTGGGTCCCAGAGAGGAAATTGCAGCACCCCAACAGAAAAGCTGCATTGAAAAGGTAAAAAAAAATACTTTTACTTTATCCAATTTTCCTCCAGCAAGTGGGCATGAATCCATGCCAAGAAAGATCCCCTTGGCCTGTGATTTCTCCAGTGGAGGAAAGGAGGACCAAGGTAGATATCCAATTTCCCTAGAGTCTCAGGACACTGTTCAAGAGGTCCAATTCTATCACTTTTTACATGGAATACCTGAGGAACTGGCATAGCTAGATCTTCTGGAGACACCTATATACAAAGAAAAAGAGTCAGGAGAATTTTGATGTCCAACAATAGATTTTGGCAGAGACTCCGCATTTCCACTGGTGGTCTTCTTGAAACAGGGCCCTCACTTGCAGCTTTGTCCAATCAAGAAGACCTTCCAATAGGCCTTGCATAAATCTGGACACCCTTCAATAGATTCCTCTTAACCACAGAACCCAGATAGTGATCCTATCTAACTACAGAGCACAGAAAGCAGTTCTTCCAGCCTGGAGAGCACAGCTAGCTGCCCTGCTCAATTAGGGAGTCAAGCTACCAACTTCACTTGACAGCCCTGTTCAACCAGGGAGCATGAACACCAGCCTAACTTGAAATGTAACCTGTGAAGTAGGCCTACATAACTACAGGACACAGTTAGAGGCTCCACTGTGGAGTCCCATAGTGTCCCTGTCCACCCATGTGGCCTCTCCAAATGGTCCTGGCTGACTATAGAGCCCAGCCAGCTAAACTTGACTGAATTTGGAATCAATTTTAGTTCCATCTAAATTTAGAGCAATCCCCATTTGGTACCAGGTGACTATGATGCCTAGTCAGCCAATTTTGGCAGAGAATAGCCAAGGGGTACTATGTGACCACAGAGCATGAGCAGTGTGTCCTGTTTGTAGACCCTGGCAGTAGAATCTGCCTGCTCATGGTCATTACTAGCTGGTTTGTATTAAATTCTAGACTGTGCTAATTGATGAAATTATTTTTTATTTCTTTTTTTTTACTTTGTTTTAATTAGTTACACATGACAGTACAATGATCTTGACATATCATACATTTGAATCAGATAGATGAAATTCTTTCCCTGCTAAAGCCATTGAGCTAAGAGTGGCCACTTCAAGTGTGTCCCAGACACCAATGCAAGTATCAAAGAATAGAAAATAGTTTAGAAACACCACACCACCACCACCAAAACAAAACAAAACAAAAAACTAATAAAGTTCCAGAAACAAACCCTAAAGAAAGGGTGATCTACAAACTTACTGACAAAAAAATTAAAATAAATATCTTAAAGTAGCTCAGTAAACTACAAAAGAGCACAAATAGACTACTGCAATCAGGAAACGACACATGAACAAAATTAGAAGTGTAGAAAAGAAAAAAATCCTAGAGCAGAAGAATACAAAGACTGAACAAAACACTCAATAGATAGCTTCAACACAGAATTAGTCAAGCAGAAAGAAGAGTTTGTGAGCAGTTCATTTGAAATTATCCAGTCACAGGATCAAAAAGAAGAATAAAAACAGGGAAAACATATAAAAGATATGGAACCATCATTGAACAAAACAATATATACTTTATGAGAGTTCCAGAAAGGGAAGAGACAAAGAGAAAGGAGAGCCATCCTAATTGAAGAAATAATAATTTAAAACTTCCCAAATGTAAGGAAAGAAAGATAAACAGTTTTCACAGCCTAAAAAATAATTCTTCAAATAGATTGAACCTAAAGATACAAAAAAACATGTGTTTTCATTAAATTTTCAAAAGTTAAAGAAGTTTGAAAGCAGAAAGAGAAAAGTGACTTATGATATACTAAAGAATTAGCATAAGACTATCAGTGGGTTCATAAGAGAAACCTTTGCAGGACTGGAAAGAGCAAAGGAGGAAAAGATAAACTGTCAACCAAGAGCAGCATACCTATCAAGACGGCCCTTTAGTAATAAAGGTGGAATAAAGACTTTCCCCAATAAATAACACTATGGGAGGTCATCACCGCTACAGGTGCCTACCAAGAATGCTAAAAGGAATTTTTCAGCACAATGAGCTTAAAAAAAGAGCTACCCAAATGCATATGACAGCATAAATCTCATGGTAAAAAAATAAAAAAGTATATAAACAACCACAGAATATATACTACTGTAATGGTAGCACATAAATCACATTTAATCTTAGTATAAAAGTTAAAAGACAAAAGTTGTCAAGAGCCATTCTTGAACTGTGTGTGAACTAAAGTGATGTGGAAGCCATTAGGCAGGAAAGCCTGGGATCCAGAACTCCCAACAGCAACCCTGCTGGTTCTGTGCTTTCCTACCTAGCTCCATCTAAGTTCAGCACAGCATTGGAGATGGCTGCCCCGTTGGAGCCACACCACCTTTTCGAGATGGGTGTGGCTTGCCAAGATGCCAATCAACCTGTTTACTACAAGACCCCTGCCACTCTAAGAAGCAAGCAGGGAACCAAGACTACCAAGACTCCTCTTGCTGAAACTTTATCCCTGCCTTTGATGACCCCCTCTCCCTTAAGTGAAGAAATAGAGCCATTTTTTTAGTTGTTCAGTTACAGCTACCACCAAGACTGGAAGACCTATCAGATGCTCCACCCGCTTTTTAATCTAATTTCTAGCTCTGTCTCAATACTAATTATTTCAGACTTTCTATTTCTCAGGTGGCTCACACCTCCTGAGCAGAAATCTATCCTGGCAGGGTGCTGGTCATCCCAGGATAAAAAGTATTAAGAATATTTATAATCACAAAAACTTATCAATAAATACCCAATATAAAAGTAAATCTTTATATCAATTACATAATGTTTGTAGAGATTTAAAAGCGTAGAGCTTTCATATGTAATTGAAGTTATCTTCAGCTTAAAATCGACTATTAAAACTACAAAAGATTTGATGAAAGCTTCATGGTACTGTCTGAATCTCACTGGAATACTATAAAAATACCATAAACTACGAGTATGTAAATGAATGAAATTGATTTTTCATAGTTTGGGAGGCTGAAAAGTTCAAGGTCAAGATGATGGCAGATTCATCATCTAGTGAGGGCTTACTTCCTCATAGAAGAATCAGAATATTTTCACTCTTGTCTTTTGTGGTGGAGAGGGCAAAAGACCTCTCTCTAGCTTCTTTTAGAGAGGTACATATCCCATTTATGAGGATTCTGCCCCAACACCTAATCAACTCTCAAAACCCCCACCTCCCAATACCATCATCATGACAATATCAACAAATATGGGGAGACAGAATATTCAGATCACAGCATAACTACAAAGATAGCAACTCTAGTAGGTACACAGGAAGTAAAAAGCATCCAAGCATATCATCCCCAAAAATCATCAAATCACAAAGATAGCAAGAATAGAGGAACAAGACAATTACAAAACACAAAACATTTAACAAAATGACAATGATGAATCTTATCAATATTTACTTCTAAATATACATGGTTTAAAGTCAGCAGTCAAAAATATGTAATAGTAAGTGGATAAAAAAGACACAACCACACTCCATGTCCAGAAACCTTAGTTTTAAGAATATACATAGAAAGTAAAGGGATAAAGATAGTTCATTTAAACGATGACCAAAATAAAGAAGAGGTTGTATATTCATAAGAGTTTGAACAAGATATAAGTAAAAAATCGTCATAAAAGACAGTCATTATATAAAGATAAAATGGTCAATTTAATGGGAAAATAATACAATTTTATATACACAACATCAAAGCACCTAAATATATAAATCAAATACTGACCTATCTCTAGAGAAAGATTGATACCAATATAATGATAGGAGACTTTGACATCCCAGTTCAACAGTGGAAAAATCATTCAGATAGAAATTTAATAAGGCAATGCAGATTTGACCAACACTACCAACTAAAGAGACCTAACAGTAAAGAGTCTTCTATGGTGCATACAGAACACTCTGTAGGAGAAATCACATTGTAGATTGCAAAACAAGTCTTATTTGGAGAACACTGAAATCATTCCAAAGATCTTTTCCAGTCACAATGGAATAAATTTAGAAACTGAAAGCATCCCAAGGATCTTTTCCAGTCATAGTGGGAAACGATTAGAAATCAACAACAAAAGGAAATTAAGAAAATTCACAACTGCATGGAAATTACACAACATACACTTGACTAGATCAGAGAGGAAAGAGGAGACATTACAACCAATGCCACAGAAATTTTCAAAAATTTGTAAGGGAACAATTTTGAACAATTATAAGCCAAAATTAGAATAAATGGATAAATTCTTAGAAACACAACCCTACAATAATAAAATCAAGAAGAAATAGCCTGAGCAGATCAACAAAAAAATGAAATTGATGAGCAATCAAAAGTCAACCACTAAAGAAAAGACCAGGATCTGATGGCTTGAGATCTGCTTTAAAGTTTATCATAACATTAATGCATACTATATTCAACCTCACCAAACTGTATATGTTAATTACGGCAGATTTTTGTGTAGCAAAATGTGTTTAACATTTGTAGTCTTCTAATGTGTCCCCCCTAAATGTGTCTGGGGACTGAGGAAAAGAAGTCAGTAGAGAAACCAATGTAAACTCCAGGAAAAGGAAAAATCTGTGGTCTGAAACTCTAGGGGATGGAGACAGATGGAGATGAGGAGTGAGTCTCATAAAGGAAGAGGCCACCCTCTGGGAGAGGATGGCAAGAAGAGAGGGTTGAAGAGGTAGGAGAGAAGAGCATGGAACTGGGCCTATGCCTGAGTGTTTCTGCTGCGTGTGTCCCCTTACATTCAGGAACACAGACACTCCTTTCCTTTCTGCATTCCTTTGAGAATTACAGTGCCTAGAGAAACTGCCACTGTTTTCCAAGAACAGCTCTAGAAAGCTCAAGCATTAGATACTAAGCCTCAAGATCACCACATGCTTGGAAATTCCCTTGAGAAATGTCTGGAACATACCTTTGATTCTGCAAACACCTTGCTTGACTCAGGCATTACAGGAAAACTAAAAAGTGTAGGCGTTGGTTGAATGCCTGGAAGTCTACAGCTTTGGGAACAGCAGGAGATAGCACCCCAGATGGAGAAGCACTGTTCTTGGGGCAAGAGTTAGCCAGAGTGGTCCTAGGAAGGCACATCTCACAAGTGGATCTCAGGCATGAGATGTCAGTCTCAAAAAAAAAAAAAAAAAAAAAAAATCCCAGAGACTCTCTAGACATTCTTCAAGAAAAAAAAAAACAAAACTGGAAGAGGTTTAGATGAGGCGTAAGGAGCAAGGAGGAAGACAGGGCCTGACCAGGTCCAAAATCAGGTATGATGCGATGAACACTTGGTAAAACTGGGTGGCCAGTGTTAAGGTTACACTGAGCTACAACCCCAACCCTAATGGGAAGAATTTTTAATAGGAAAGTAACATGAAGAAAGTTACATTTTTTTTTTAAAGATTGCTTGAGCTTCTGAGTAAAGAATGTGTCTAAGGTGGTCAAGGAAGAACACCTATGAGTTTACCTGAGTTAATGCAGTGACATTTGGACAACATGAATTTCAGCAAGTTCTTTTTATCTATTTAATCCTAGGATAGAAAACAGTTTCAGTAGCTTCAGCATTTGTTATGGAGATTTAGATTCTAAATTAGAAACTAGAATACAGGTAGCATGACCCCCATGACAGACACAGGTAAGATTTGAAGATTGGTTTTCAGGATGAGATGCTGTCTCAGCAGGGAGGTCGGAGACCTGTGTGCTCTCTGGACTGAGTATCATTGAACGTGCAAGAAGGTGCCAGTGTTTATTCCATACAGAGCTGTGTGCGTGTTCTTCTTCCATTCTCAAGTATCCTTCAACACTTGACTTTGACCCTGTAATGCTGAAGCACGCCTCCTGGTGTCCAGATATTGTTATAAAAGGCTCTGAACAGGGAACATTGAGAAAGTTCAAACTTCTCTTAAAGAAACAATGTCTGATCTGTATACGGGGTAAAGTTGGGAGTTCATAACCCGCTTGAATCAAACTGTGAAATATGATGTATTAAGAACTATGTAATGTTTTGAATGACCAACAATAAAAAAAATAAAAAAAAAACAATGTCTGAAATATCTTTTCTTCTTGTATTGCTGTACACAAAATGTATGGAATGTGTACATTATTCTACATTCCAAGAATAAGATTTATGGTTCAATTTTATTTATGGTTTATCATCCATGACCTTCTAAAGGCATAGTAGCTTTCAAACACCAACAATTCCCCAGTTTATAACTCCAGCCCTTATTAAAACTAATTACCGTTCAGATTCACAGATATAACTCCACACTTATCTCCAATAATGTATCTTGACAGATAACTTGACAGATAACTCCAATAACTTGCCAGATAAAACACAGAACTGTTAATTTTCTTCCTCTTTGAAGCCAGATCTGTTGTCTTTCCTGTGTAAATGACATGTATTTCTTTAGTTAATGTCAAAAACCTAGAAACCATCCATCACTTCTCTCTTACTCTTTCATCACCTTCAGTTGTCAGTTAGTTACTATCCTCAAAGATGTATCCTTTTTATGCATTTCTCACTGGTTTTTACTATCACCTTTATCCCAGCCACTATAATTTCCCTTTTGGGGGCAGCAGTTCCCAACTCTCTTATGTTCTTCCTTGACCATCTTAGACACATTCTTTACTCAGAAGCTCAAACAATCTTAAAAAAAAAAAAAAAAAGTAACTTTCCTCATGTTACTTCCCTATTAAAAATTCTTCCCATTGGGGCTGGGGTTCTAGCTCAGTGGTAGAGTGCTTGCCTGGCAAGTGTGAGGTACTTGATCCTCAGTATCACATAAAATTTAATTAATTAATTAATTAATTAAAGGTATTGTATCCATCTACAACTAAAAAATATTTTTTTTCTAAAAAATCTTCCCAAGGCTGGTCGAGGTGGCGCACGCCTGTAATCCCCGCAGCTTGGGAGGCTGAGATAGGAGGATCTCTCGGAATCAAAGCCAGCCTCAGCAACAGCAAGGTGCTAAACAACTCAGTGAGACCCTATCTTTAAATAAAATGCAAAATAGAACTGGAGATGTGACTCATTGGTCAAGTGCCCCTGAATTCAATCCCTGGTACCAAACATACAAACAATAACAAAAAACCCTTCCCATTAAGATTTTGGAGAACTAATAAATAACTTTCTTTCTCTCTCTCTCTCTCTCTCTCTCTCTCTCTCTCTCTCTCTCTCTCTCTCTCTCTTTCTCTCTCTTTCTCTCTTTACCTGTGCCTGCCTGCCCCCCCTTTCTTAGATTTCCTGTCTGGGTTCAATGGAGGGATATATTGGTTTTGTTAACTATAAATACCAAGATTAGCAGGTATCACCCAATAGTAAGTATGACCATAAAGACCTCACTAATACTTAACTTACCTATTTAGTTTTCCTCATTTTAAAATATGATTAGAATTTTGGGGAAACAATTTGGTGAAGGTTTGAGCAAGATAAACCTTACAAACTTTTAATCTTCTTTCTCAAAAAGTATCTCATGCCCTTTCCTGCCCATAGGCTTAATCATGAAGCCTAAAGTTTAAAGAGAACAAAACCACTTCCTTTACTTGTATTTTCGCATCTCTGCCTCACCACTAGTAATCTTCCCTGTGGAAGGAATGTATTATTATTTGATCAGTTAGTTCCAGATGGAATCTAGACATGGTAGGATTCATTCCTTTTGGAATTGTTTGTTGTCGTCCTTCCTCAAGAGAGTTGTGGTCTGTGCTCTGCTCCTTGGGGGTTATTTCCTCTGCCTGCAGCCACCGAAGCTGTATATTTGTGCTGGTGAGAGAGTAGCTATGTTTTTGGAAACTCCTGCCCTAATCCAGTTTGAAGATGACCTGCTCTATGAAGATTTCGCTAGTCAGGGTCTGTTTTCTCGTGCTTCTTTATTCTTATAATGTTGTGCACAAACATCTGTACTTCACTTCTCTAACTACTTTATATCATATAGTCTTCTATTCTTGTTTGTATGTTCGTTTTTAACATAACACCTAGTTCCTCAAGGGTAGGAACAGTGGGTTGTAATTTTTTTGTTTGTTTTTGTTTTGTTTCTTTGACTTCATATTCCCTGAATCAGAATTACAACTTCCTATCATGCTCCACCTCTGTTTTGGATGCATTCCCTTTTATGATCTATCCTGGTGGTTGTACTATAGCTGCAGAAATTCCAGAACATATATCTTAAAAATTCCAAGTTGAAGAAAAAAGAGAAAGTCCTTGTCTCAGAAAGTTCAAAGAGAAATCAGACTCTCACATATTCTGACTTTCCAGGCTTAGATGCCACTTATTCTTGAACCAAATTATGACCAGACCAAATGGTGATATATAAAACGTGTTGTTTGAATTAAGATTTTGCTGCAAGTGAGCTTTTAGAGACAGAAGTGAATTCAGTTTCTTGCTACATATGAACAGAAGGGTGGGGAAAGAGCAAGCCACCATAACAGCATGATTCTGTGACCACAAGATGGGGAGTCTTCATTCTGAGTGGGAAAACCAGCAAATTTCCATTATCGATGTCCTGATATACAGTATTGTCTCCAAAGCACATGTGAAACAAAAAAAGAAGAAATGGACTGATGCTTGAAAAGATGCCCATAGATTGCTGATTTGGAAAGAAGCATTCATATTGAGTCCATTAACAGATAAAGCAAAAATCCCCCAATCTAGCTTCTCATAAGAGCCAAAACTAAAAGTAATGAAAAAAGGTGCTTCAGCTATCAAGCATTCATCCATCACTGACCTGCCTCTTAAGAGACTATCTCTGACAGAGAGACACAGGATTTATTTATTTGACAGTTGTTAATACAGTTAACAACACAGAACTGTATACCTGAAATTTGCTGAGAGCAAATCCCCCACATACAAACAAAAAAAAGTAATTACATGACATGAATGATGTGTTAACAAACTTGATAGTATATATTTAACAATATGTACATATTTAGAAGCATCATTTGTATACCTTAAATACATACCATCTTACTTTTTTTCCATTATAGCTGGAAAAATATTGCTCCAAACTCCAGTATTCTGAAAGCATTCTACGTGTACAGGGTATTCTCGTGGGTGTGAGGATATAAAAAGAAAATCCAACATATCCTTTCCTCAGTGACCTTTCAATATAGTAAGGAAGACATTAAGTAAATAATTGCACAATTATTATGATTGTAAGAATTACACAAAAGAAAAAGTATAAATGCAGTAAGAGTTATATAATATGGGAATATAACAGTCTGGGGGCGAAGAGAAATTTGCTGGAGAAAATGACATTTACCTCAAGATCAGGAATATGAGCAGCCATGGGAATTGGAAGGGGTCTAATCAGAAGACAGAAACCACACACTAACTTGAACAGGAGAAGTTTAATATAAAAATAATTATCAAACTAAAATAAGAGATTAACTATAAACATGGTAAGAGACTCAAAAGATACTTTAGGGCTAGAATAGCATGGATGAGAAAAAGAAAATCTTGCAAGGAAGGTTCAGGATGTAGTTGAAGCAGATGAAACACATGAGAGGGTGGAGAAGTTGCTAGGTGACCTGGTCCAGAGTTGGCCCATAGTCTCTGGGCAATTAGAGATGACCGTTTGGGAAAATGGGAGTTCAGATTAGTAGCTAGAGAAAGCTGGGGCACAGCTGGAATGGAGAGGACTCCCTTTTGGGGATCCCAGTCCTCTGCCATGGGAGGCTTAGGGTAAGGTGGCTCTAGGTCAGCTCATGTGTACATATGAGGTCCAGGAGAGGATGCAGGGATCAGCAACCTCAGCTAGGAAACAGGTCCACACACAACCTGATGCTGTAGTCAGGAATCAAATAAAATATGTGATGACCAAATGTTGGAGAAAACTGCACCACGTAGGCGCCTCCCACCAATGAAAGTCATGCAGCCAAGCAACGGAAGAAAAAAAAAATCATGCTCTCCCAGAGACTGGCAAATGAGCCACTTGAATCAGAAAGGAAGTCCTCTTTCTTACGTAATGTCTCTCAGTTGAATGCCTTCAACTAACAAGCATTAACATCATGTCAGATGCCAAAGGGAAATATTTAAAGAGCCCAGATCCATTTGGACAGCTCAGGGAACCAAAGGGGAACTGGAACTTAGAGGCAATAAATTAACAGTGGACACTGTTAAAGTTAGAAAAAGACTGCCTCAAGCTGAAGGACCAACACACAGGAAGTGCTTCATAGAAAAACACTAAGTGTCTTAAAGAGTTGAAGGAAGGCCAGTGAGATATTGATAGCAGGTTGCTTGTGGGGCCTGAGTTCTCACTGCCTAGGGTGGAATGCCTAGGGAGGCACAATCATTCCTTTTACTGATGGAAAGGCAGGATTTGGGAGACAATCATCACTTTGGTGATATTTTTAGACATATTAAACAAGTCAGCATGATATTGCTGGAAAATCACAATGCCAATATTTAGGGATTTATTCCAGTATTTCTGAATTCCAGGGTTTATTTAAAAACCTGATCAGAATTCATAAAGTTACAAAACACATAATACAGAGCTGGAGTTGTGGCTCAGTGGTAGAGTGCTTGCCTTGCATGTGGAGGGCACTGGGTTCAATCCTCAGCACCACATAAAAATAAAATGAAGGTATTGGGTCCATCCACAACTAAAAAAAAATATTTAAAAAAAACATAATACATTCTAGATGCGAAAATGTATACACATTACAAAGCATCCAATGTAAATGTGTAAATATTGAATATGCTTTATTTTAATGAATATTATTTGCTAGATCTGCTGCTTCCTTCAACACCAATTCTTTTGGCTTCAAAAAGCATCTTCTGAACTTTGCCTGTGATGGAGCTGCTTTCTTTGGGCATGAGTATTGTTATCCTGAGCTTCTCTCCCAGAGTGCTCCTGTGCTCTGGCCCTGAGTTACAGGAATTTTTGTCTTCAACCTTGTCCTGCCCTAAAATTTCCCCTTCCTTAGAGGAGAGGTCCTCTCACTGCAAAGGGCTTCTTCCACCAGTTCCTGGTTCAATCTTTTCCCTTTAATGGGGATGGGGGGAAGAAGGGGAAAAGGACAGAGAGGCCTAGTAGCCCCGGGACTGTGTCTTCAAGAGAGCCTGGTAGGGTTGCAGTAAGTGTAGCAGGGAAGGGGCAGGAGGAAGGGAGTACAGGAGTCCTCTAAAAATAATAAACCCTTTGTCTTTCTCAGCGCTCTACTAGTCTTTGCTGTTCAACACTTTTAGTTTTTGCATGATTTTGTATATTTAGATCGCAGTTTCTGAATTTTTTTTCCTATTTTCACTGAAAGTTGAATCCAATGTCAATGAACTTCTTTCAGCAAATGAACAAAGACATGTTCTGAGAAATTTAAAATTATTCAGGGTTAAAATGCGAACGAGTTTAACAGGAATGTATTCTTCAGTGATATGAATAACATCATTATTAATTTGGTTTCCCATAGTCTTTTGTAACATTTTTTTTCTAGAAAAGGAAACCAATGAATTAAAGGAAGGCATAGACAACCCTGAAATTATACAATACTTCTTTGATTTAAAAAAAAATCAGGTTTTTGTACAATATCTGAAGGAAAATTTGAAAAATATTGTCTAAAAATGGAGAAAATACAGTTCTTTGAGAAAGCAAGAAAAAAACAGAGGGAGAAAGAGAAAGCAGATGTGGGCTTATATTCATCATGTGTTTTCTAGACTTATGTGAGATCCAGAAATAGCTTATGGCACAAGAATGGATTGTGTTTTAATTGTGCATTTGTGTTTTTTTGTTAGTTCTTAGAACAATGTTAGTTAAGACAGTAATATCCTCTAGCATCAGCAACAACCTGTTTAAACTTCAACATCCCTGAAGTTTCTCAACAACAGTAAATCATCAGCCAGTTTAATTATAGATCAGAATAAAAATGCAGTCAAAGTCATGGTGTCAGATTCCAGGAGTCTATCTCTGAATTCAGGCAGATTGTTGTCTAGGGAGATAAAGGCCCTGGGGCATGAGGTACAGGTACCATATTGGTAACAGCATACTAGGTGCACGAGCCTGTGAAGCATCAAGTGAGCTAGCCCAGAACAAGAGCATGGGTATGCTCAAAGGTACAGTAGCTCTAGCACCAGGGTAGGACCTAGCTTTCTGGTGCCTGGAGCAGGAGTCCTCAGAGTCCTTGGTTTTTTAACTAGCTTCCCGTGCAAAGGCCTCAGTTTCTGAGACATGGGCAGGTGTGGTGCAGCCACAGAGCCAGGTCTATGGTGTAGTCTCCGCAGGACCAGTGTGGTTTAGGGGTCAGAGCATATGCAGGGTGGCAGCTCTGGCCTGAAGCAGCACAACAGGAACTGTTTCTGGGCATGTGAAGGGTGTTCAACCACATCTCTTTCTCTGGGGTCCCCAGGCAGGAATCATGGGGGTTATTTTACTGGAAGAACTTGATAGTGACTGTTAAACCACGACACAAAGAAAAGACCACCGACTCCTATTTTAAATCAAATTAAAGCAAGCTTATATTTGTGTACACTGCAGCTGGCCAGGACTGTCACTCCCGAAAACCCCAGGCTAGAGATTAGCACCCCAGCTTCCCAAGAACATGGTTTTATAGCACAAAAAGTAGCAAACGGGGTTTGTCTTGAGAACTTACAGCTAACAGGATTTTGACACGCATAATACAAAGGCAGATAGCAGGTTAATGATCTACATGGCATGATATTTCAAGGTAGGAAGTAAATTCAGATTCCAACATCAGAATTTATGAGGTGCCACGGAGGTTTCAGAGAGGGCTGTTATCTGGTCAGGGGGAGCCAGGATTTATGAGGCACCACTGAGGTTTTAGAGAGGGTTGTTATCTGGTCAGGAAAAGCCTGGCATGGGCAAGTTCAAGGCGTGGGCAGGCATTCCTAACAAGTTTAGAAATTGCAGTAATTTATAGTAAAACAGAAATCAACTTTTCGTGACTTTGTGATGAGATGGCTTCCAATCTTAGGATGGGAATCAGGCTGGGTTCATCCTGACCTCTGTGAAGCAGGCCACGGAGGACCACTGTGGTTCCTGCCACGTGGCGGATACAGAGAGCCTTCACCTGTCTTTGTTCAGAGCTCTCCCCTGGCGTTCAGTTCTGCTCATCTCGCTGGCAGTCATTTCTGCCTGGATAGTCTCTTCTTTTGTCCCACTGTGTTGCTGCAGGTTTAATAATGGACACTGAAGCTCTCTCAGGCCTATTTTTGGTTTGTGGATAGCTGCCTATATTTGCTTTTATTTTTGTGTTTTGTTTTGATTTTGGTAGAGAATTAAGGCTTCTGTCTCCCCCTCTTGATGTCACTCCTATAATTATTAAATGATCTAAAACAGTTTTCAACTTCATTGTTTCTTTACATTAAATTTCATTTTGTTGTTATTTTGAAACCTCTTATAGCCTAAAAGGATGGTGACTGAGAATGGTTTTTTTGCTTTGGCTTAATGATTAGTGAGCAGTGGCCCAGCCTTCATGGAACCTCCGTCAATCTGAGGTAACAGCAAAAAAAAACTCAAAAGGATGAGGAGATGAAGGGATTTTTCTCATGGCTTGACAACCTATTTGGGAAGCTCTGCTTGTTACAAGGTGATGAGATACATTCAGGTAGGAATTTACATATCACTGGTTTCCTGAAGTGCTTGTTATTTCTCAGTTATGCAACATTCATAATAATAATATTAACTAATCAAAATACATCATAATAACAGCCTGATACTATGATCCAAATACAACCTGTGACACAGGAAAAGTAAAAGCTCGACCCAAGGACCCACCGCTATGGTTTGAACACAGTTTTTTCTTTGAAATTCACCATGAAATTTGGTTGTCATTTGCAGTATTGGGAGGTAAGGTCATTAAGAAGTGTTAAGCTAGATTAATGGTTTTGTCAGGCAGTAAATTCATTCTCATGGTAATGGATTAGGCACCACTAGGGAGGGCTGTTATCAAGCATAGCTGCCTACCGTTTAGATTTCTTCTATGAGCTGAAGCTATATTTTTGAACACCTAGCCTCTAGAACTATGTAACAAAATAAACTTTCCCTACAAATTATTCAACCTCAAGTATTTTGTGATAGCAACAGAAAACAGACAAAGACATTGCAAACCTCTATATTTGAGTCAATAATATTGAGATGGTAAAGCTTTGATTTAAGATGAAGGAAAATGTGAGAATTTCTCCCAAAAGTTCACAAAACATACTCACTCAATGTAATCTAAGTATTAGCAGGTTGGCATCATTTTGGCATTGTTAGCAATGAGGAAACTCAGAACATCTGAAGATTTGAATGAATTCTGATTTGTAAGGCCTGTATTTTCATAAGTTTTCCACAAGATTCATATGCACAGTAAAGTTGAGAAGCCCTGCCCAAGAATAAGAACTTAAGAATAATGTTTCTAAGAGTAGATAATTTACTTTATGTCTCTGCTATTGATATACAATAGGAATGTCTTTCTGAGCTCCATGATTAATCGAACTTGGGAATATAAAAGTGAAATAAATTTGTTAAACTTTGTTCTCTAATTTCCTCGGATACAAAACATTCTGTTTTTAAAGAATAGAAAATTTCTTAATCAGCTTTCTACTGTTGCCAAAGCTGGGTAATTTTTTATTTGCTATCATACAAGCTAATTAAAAAAAAAAAGAAGGGACTGTTTTTTCTCTTTTCTTTTACTACTTCTTCTCAGCTTCCCTTCCTAACCTCATAGTTTATATTTAACATTTATTTGACACGCATTTATTAAGCACTGAGCTGTGTTTCAGTCTCTGTGCTAAATGCTGGGGATTCAATGAGTGAAAACATGGTCTGTGTCCATATTTGAGGGCATAATATCTAACATTTAAAACATATAGAAATGTTACTCCTAATTCCATGCTTTCAAGTGTCAAGTCAATTTATACATAATTTAAACCATTCACTAGATGAAATCAGTGGCAGCTCTGCAGTTTAACATCATTTTACATGTTTTATTAATAGTTTCCTTCAGGCTCTTCCTGTTGTAACAATTTATTTCCTTTACTTAATCTCCAGAATGGATAACTAATAAGGGATAGGGATAAAGCAATTAGAAGAGGGCCTGCAATGAAGGATTTCTCTGTTTGGGACCTAAATCAGCCTGTGTGCCTCAGGTGAAAGTCGCTGTATTTTCTACAAATTTCGACAAAAAGTCAGGGTGTCTCTGCACATACTAACATGAAGGGCAATGTATATTATCATTATTAGTAGTATTATTAGTATTGCACATCTGATACTCTTTAAAGCAATCAGATACACCAGAAAGGTCACTGTGTTCTGGGTGGTAGGAGAAAGGGGTTAGAGTCCTGGCCTTACCATGAATTGGCTGTGAGACTTTGGGTCAGTCCAAGCACATCCCTGATAGCTTCCTAATATGCAAAATGAGAATAAATGTAAAAGAATTCAACAAGAATGATTTAGTACAGAGATATCATTAATTATGTCTGAAAGAATTATTATCTTTCTGGGTCTTTGAGAAATAATACTCATTCAGAGCTCTTAGGCTGAAGTAAGTTAGTAAGCGGCAAGGCCTGGGATTCTAAAGAGCAGTTATTATAAAGCACACTCAAAGAGTTGGTTTACAATGAATTCCTAAAGACTTAGTTTTATTTTTGTCTAAAAATAGACAAAAAAATTGAATTCTTCCTAGAATTTCCAATAACCTCCTTCCAATTTCTTGAAAATATTTATTCATCTCACTTCATCATTAGTTGACCCTAAGAGGAGTCTGTCACTTGTAAAGTCCAAGTTGAGGTTTGTGAAAAATATCTGGTTGTTTGCATTCAATCCCTGTTGAGTGCCTCTGTAGTAACTTCCTAAGGTAGTCTCCCTTTATCCACAAGAGAGATGTTCCAAGACCTGCAGTGGATGCCCGAAATGGTGGATGGTACCAAATCCTATAAATATGATAAGGTTTTTTTCTTATACATACATACCTATGATAGAATATAATTTAAATTAGACACATTAAGAGGTTAACAACATTACTTACTGATAAAATCAGACAATAATACATTATAATGAAAGTTACATAAATGTGATCTCCTTCTTCCTCTCAAAATCTCTTTCTGTATTGCATACATAAGGGGTTGTCCTATCTGTGGTTTCCCATGGGTAAACTGAGGCTGTGCTCCATGAAATCACAGATGAAGGGTGAGTAATGTGCCCATTGACCGAGAGACCAGCCAGAACCAAGGGGCACATTGAAAAGTAAACGTTCCCTCAGGTAAGCAAAATAAAACTTCCATATTTACTGATATTTGTTAAGTATAAAAGTCTCATTATGCATGTGTAATCAAGTAAAACAAATTATTATTACAGATAATAAAAGGTGAAAGGCACAAATTCTACTTTCTCATCAAAACTCTGTTTTTTAATTTTTTTTTGTTTGTTTTCTTTTTACACGTGTTCTCTCAAACTTATACTAAAATTTGACAGACTGACCTTTTAGAAGTTTGTTTCAAGAATTTGCCCCAGTCTTCGCCTGATTTTATTTTATTTTATTTTTTCCCATCACTAATATATTGTCATATATGATACTGCAGTTTCTGTCTCCTTTGTGCTCTCTCTGTGTTTGGGCTAGTCAAAAACTCTTAGCTATTGCTTTCAACTATGCCTGGGAGGGCTGCCTCCTCCACTTTTTCAGTATTCTCTTTCACTAAGCAAACTCTCATTGCAATTGCACTTATTCCTTCTTGAGTAACAAATTCCAGATAACTAGAGTGAGATGAAACAATAACAAATACTTTTCATATTAACAAACTTTTTGATTAGATAAGTGTGTATGTGTTGGATTTTCCTGATATTCTTCATACTTATTCCCAAACAATTTGTTAAATATGAAATGTATTCTTAATTTCATATTTAAGAAGTTTAGTTTGCATTAAGAGAGACAGGCTAATTTATTCAAGTATAAATATCTCTGTCAGGACATGAATTAAAACTTATTTTTAATATTTCACAATTATATTTTCTGCTACAACTTATTTAAAGGAATTCAAGTCTTGTAGATGTGTGCAGAAATTTGAAAGACAAGGACTATTTGTTTGGTGTATGCCAAAGAAAAGGAAGGAGTTAGTCAAAGTTTAAGAATAACAAATTCACTCTGGGAAGTTCTACATTTTTGCCATCATTTATTCGTTCACTCATCCATCCAACCATTGTTATAAAAACAACCATAGAAAAGAAAAACATAAATAAACTATGTAGAAGTTATTGGGCTTTACCAATTCAAAAAGGGGAGAAAAATCCCAGGGAGAAGTGGCATGCTATACCATATACTAAAAATATGTATTCGGCTTTCATGATATAAGAAAAATAGAATTATTTTATATTTGTGCTTGCTGGGTTAATTTCAAAAACTGCTTTCTCAAGTATTTGTTTTCATATCACTGAAGATTCCCATGTGATGTCAGCAAGATGACTGGCTAGACGGTGCCTTCTGAGCTTCCCTCCACACAAAACCGATCAAAAGAAACACAAATGCTATTGCAATGGAGTGTTTGAGGAAGACAGTTGGGGTGCAGTGGAAACATGGTAGAGATGCCCACAGAGCATAGATTCAGGATGGAATTAAAAACAACAAAACAAAACACACAGTATCTGCTGCCCCATCTCCCCAGTGAAGATCAATCCTTAACCAAGAGAGACTTTGCATAGTGGGAGAGCAGGAAGCCCAGTTCCCACTAATGCCATAAATTTGCTATGTGACAGGCCTGCAGCCCTCACAGATCCCAAGGCCAGTTTGGGGAAGCTGCCAAGGAATACACACACCACTGCATTACCCAGAGAGACAGAGATCCTCCATGACTCGGGCTCCTGCTTCATAGAACCTTCTTGAGACTATACAACCCATGGTCCTAAAATCAGTCAGGTGGGCATCCAACAATGTTTCCACCACTCCATCTAGTCTTCTGTCACCCAGGAGCCCACAGCAGCTAAACCACACCCACAGAAGCTCATTCCACCTAGGTCCTTGGGAAGCAGCCCTACCTACCTTCCTGCAGCCCTGAGGAAGCAACCAGTTGGTCCTACCTACCCACTTGTGGCCCTAAGACGGAGCTAAGGAACTCACCCACTGAGGCCCTGTGAAAGCACCTTGGAGCCCTTCAACACTGATGGGCATCTTTCCTGGGCCCACCAGTGTAGTCTGTCTTCTTAGCTCCCCACCCCCACTGCCAGGAGAACTGCAAGCACTCATCTAGGACTTCCAGAATGGCCTGACAATTTTAGGCACTGAACAGAGCACACCACCTCCCTTGCTATGCCAGCTGCATCTCACTTTTCTGGGCCCACCAGATCATTACCACCCCCAAACAACCCACAGAAACTGACAAGCACTCTGCACCTGCAATGACACCTGCTAGCCCAGACTAGCTACATCTCAGCTGCCAGAGAACTCCCACAAAGCCCAGAAGCCTAAGCAACTGAGCACTGCAGACATCACCAGGGTTGATTACTGATGAGGAAACTCCATGGAGACTACTGCCTCCCCAAAGCACGTGTATCCTACCCAAGCCTACTTCTGACATCCTAGGACACATTTGCAGAAGATCACCTTTTACTGTGAAAGCCACCCTATAAAATTGTAAGAGAAAGTTTATCCACCAGATGTGCAAATATCAATTTAGGGATAGAAGAAGCATTACAAATAAAAGTAATTAGGAAATTAGGGAAATAATTCATGTTCTGAAAGAGACATTAAACAAAGAGATCATAAAAAGGACCAGACAGAAATATTAGCGCTGAAAAATTCAACGAATGAAATTTGAAAATACAGCTAAAATCCTAAACAAGCAGAAGTACTTTCTGAGCTTGAAAGAATATCTTTTGAAATAACCAAGTCAGACAAAAAATAAAGGGTAGAGGTGTGGGAGGAAGGAGAGGCAGGAAGAGGGAAGGAAAAAAAACAACAACAAAGAAAGTCTATAAGATTATGGAACATTACTGAGTGAGCTAATGTTCACATTATATATTTTACAGAAGAAAAAGAAGAAAGAAAAGGCATAGAAAACCTATTTGATGAAATAATAGTAAAACTCTTCCCAATCTTGGTGGGTAAGATATGAACATCCAGGTCCAGAAAATTCAAAGGAACCCAATTAGAGTCAACCAAAAAATGTTTTCTCTGAGGCATATAATAGTCAAACTTGGAAAAGTCCAAGAGAAAAGTCTAAAAATATTAAGCGAAAATTATACATAATGGGATCCCTATTAGACTAACTGTAGATTTCTCGATAGAAACCTTTTAGGTCAGGAGAGAATAGGATAATATATTCAAAGTCCTAGAAGAAGAAGAAAAAAATCTACCAATAGAGAACACAATACTGGGGCTAAAGTTGTGGCTCAGAGGTAGAGCGCTTGCCTAGCATGTGTGAGATCCTGGGTCCAATCCTCAGCACCACATGAAAATAAAGATATTATGTTTACCTATAATTAAAAAATAAATATATTTTTAAAAAGAACACAATATTCAGCAAAGCTATGCCTCAATAATGAAAGAATAATAAAAATTTCCCCAGATATTTTAAAACAGGAGATTTCATCAACAATCAGACCAGTCCTACAAAATATGCTTAAGAGATTCCTACAATTAGAAGCAAAAGGACAATAGCTATCATAATGAAAACATGTGAAAATATAAAACTCACGAGTAGAGTATATACACACAAAAAAAGGGAAAAAATAATCCTTATCATTACAGAAAGCCACCAAATTACACATCTGAACAACAAAGAAGAGGAAGAATGGAACAGAGGTTATACAAAATAACAACAACAAAATTAACAGAATGAAAAGAGTGCTTATCTATCAAAAAAAACCCTTAAATATATATAGATTATATTACCCAATTCAAAGATTTAGATTGGCTGAGTGATTTACAAAAATATGAGACTCAAGCATCTCATTTTATTGGTATAGACACATAAAAACTGAAAGTGGATAGATGAATAAAAGTATTCCTTGTAAAGAGAAATCAAAAGCAAGCTGGAGTTGCTATGCTTACTTACATCAGATAAAATGAACTTTAAATTCAAGCCAGCAAATAAGAGATTAAGGCTACTATGTAAAAATAATGGGATCAATTCAACTAAATAGAAATAACAATTTTAAGTATTTTTGTACACAATTCTATGGTACATTCAAATTCCTAAACATTATAAAAATCAGAGTTAGACACTAATAAAATAATATTTGGATACTTTAACGTCTCACTTTCATCAACAAACAGATCTATTCAGTCTAAAAACAACACTGGTATTCACTATGTTATAGACCAAGCAGACCTGAGAGACATGACGGACAACAAACAGTTGTGAAATACATTCTTCTCATAAGCACATGAAATTTTCTCCAGCATAGGCCATATGGCAGGATGTAAATCAAACATGAAAAAGAAACTTTAGAAATTATACAAACATGGAAATTAATAGGCGAATGCAGAAATCAAAAGAGAAATTTTTTTATTAGTTACACATGACAGTACAATGATCTTGACAATTCATACATTTGAATCAAATGGGGTATAACTTCTCATTTTTCTGATTGTACAGGTTGCAGAATCACATTGGTCATACAGTCACCTATATACATACAGCCATAATAATGTCTATTTTATTCTGCTGCCCTCAAAAGAGAACTTTTAAAAATTCTTGACACAAATTAAGGTGGAAATATAACATACTAAACCCTATGGGATACAGCAAAATTAGTACAATTAGTACCGAAAGGGGACATTTTAGAAATAAGCACCTACACTACAAATGATTTGAAATTTTCAAATAAACAACTAGTGATAAAATTCAAGATCCTAGAAAAACAAGAAAAAGTCAAACACAAAATCAGTAGAAAAAAAAGAAATGTAAAAATCAGAGCAGAAATAAATGAAATAGAGACTGAGACTAAAGAACAATACAAAGAACAAAGAAACAGAGTTGGTTCTTTGAAAAGAAAAGCAAAACTGACAAACCTTTAGCTAAACTGCCAGAGTGAGAAGGAGGAAGGGAAAGGGAGGGAAGGAGAGGAGTGGGGAGGAGATAAAGCGAGGGATAGGAAAAGATAGACACTCCCCAATAAATAAAAGTAGAGATGAACAAGGATACATTTCAACCAATACCTCAGAAATTCAAAGACTCATTAGGGGAACATTGTATGCTAATAAACTGGAAAAATCTTGAGGAAACAGAAAGATTTCTGGACACATATGACCTAATAAGAGGATATAGAAAACTTAAATAGATCAAGAAAAAGTAATGAGATTGAATCAATAATAAAAAGTCTCCCAATAAAGAAAAGCCCAAGACCTACTACTAAAACCTGACAAGGACACAACCAAAAATCAAAACTGTCAACTAATATCATTGATGAACACAGGTGCAAATAGCCTTAGCAAAATACTTGCCGGGTGCAGGTGCTCACCTGTAACTCCAGCAACTCAAGAGGTTGAGACCAGGGGATTGTAAGCTCAAAGCCAGCCTCTGCAAAAGTAAGGCACTAAGCAACTCAGTGAGACCCTGTCTCTAAGTAAAATACAAAATAGGGCTGGGGTTGTAGCTCAGTGGCTGAGTGCCCCTAAATTCAATCCCCAGTACCCTCCCCCCAAAAATCTTGCCAATTGAATCAAACAGAACATTAAAAAGATCATATACTTTGATCTTCTAGGGATCCAAGGGATCCAAGAATGAACCATTATATACAAAATAATAAATGTAATCCATCATATTAACAGAATCAAGGACCAAAAAAATGATAATCTCAATAGACGCAGAGAAAGCATTTGATAAGATTTAACATTTCTTTATGATAAAAGCCCTGAATAATAGGAAGATCACACCTGAATATAATAAAGGCTATAGATGACAAACACATAGCCAATATCACACTGAATGGTGAAATCAAAAAGCATTTCCTTGTTAAGATCAGGCACAAAACTAGGGTGTCCACTTTCAATGCTCTTATTCAATATAATACTAGAAATTTTAGCTACAGGAATTAAACAAGAGAAAGAAATAAAAGACATACAAATAAGAAAAGAGGAAATGAAATTACCCCTGTTTGCTGTTCACATGATTCAATATATGTAAAAATATAAAAAGTTTCCACCAAAAGAGCATTAGTGCTGATAAATTCAGTAAAGCAGCAGAATATAAAATCACAAAAATCTGTAACTTTTTAAAACATCAATAATGAACTTGCTAAGAAAATAATCTGGAAAATAATCTAGTTTTGCAATAAGCATATGTAAAAATAAGATACCTAGACATAAACTAAGGATAAACTAAGACATAAACTAAGACACCTACCACGAATTTTACAAAACAATTAAAGAAGATGCAAAAAAGGTGGAAGGATATATCATGTCTATGAATTAGGAGAGTTAATAGTTAAAATGTCTATATTACCCAAAGTGATCTATCGATTCAATGAAATCCCCATCAAAATACCAGTGACATTCTTCACAGAACTAGAAAATAACAATCCCAAAATTCATGTGGGGACACAAAAGACCTTAAAAAGCCAAAGAAATCTTGAATAAAAAAAAAACAAAGTTGAAGGTGTCACAGTATCTAATTTCAAAACATACTAAGGAGCCCTAGTAACCCAAACAGCATGGCAATGGCATAAACACACACATATAGACCAATAGAACAGAATGTAGGATCCAGAAGTAAGTCCACACATCTTCAGCCCACTTTTCTTGACAAAAGTGCCAAAAATCTATATTGGAGGAAGGACAGTCTTTTAAACAAATGGTGCTGGGGAAACTGGGTACACACATGTAGAAGAACAAAACTTGACTCCTTTTTTGCACCCTGGACAAAAATCAACTCAAAATGGATCACAAGTCTTAATGTAAGACCCAAAACTCTTTAACTAGTAGAGGAAAACATAGGGGAAACACTTCAAGATATCGACACAGGCAATGATTTCCTGGATAGCATTCCAAGTACAGGAAATGAGAGTAAGAGTTAGCAAATGGGATTATACCAATTAAAAAGCTTCTGCTCAGCTAAGGAAATAATCAGCAGAGGCAAGAGACAACCTACAGAATGGGGTTTTTGCCAGTTAGTCTTCTGATAGAGGATTAATGTCCAAAATGTATAAAGAACTACAAACAAAAAGAGCACTCCAATCAAAAAATGGAAAAATGATCTGAATAGATACTTCTCAAAATAAGAAACACAAGTGACCAATAAAGATATGAAAAACTGCCATTATAATTAGCCATCAGGGAAATGAAAAAAAAAACCCACAAAACTAGAATGAGATTCCATCTTACTAAAGTTAGAATGGCTATTATCAAAACAAAAATAAATGCTGGAGGATGTGGAGAAAAAGAAACTCTTATACACTGTTGTAGGAAAGTAAACTAGTATGACCACTATGTAAAACAATTAGGCGGTCCCTCAAAAAACTAAAAATAGATCTAACAAATGATCAACAATCCTATTCCTGGTCATATACCTGAAGGAAATGAAGTCAGAATATGAAAGAGAGACCTGCAAGCCCATATGCACAATCACTAAGACATAGACTAGCCTAGCTAATGCTCAACAGGAGAATGAATAAGGACCATGTGATATGTACAATACAATGGAGGATTATTCAGCCATAAAGAAGGATGAAATCCTGTCATCTATGGAGGCTATTATAGTAAGTAAATAAAGCCATATATGGAAAGATAAGTATTGCATGTTTTCTCTTATATATGAAAATTGGAGAAAAAGAGCAGCAACCTAAAAGTTGAGAAACTGTTAGACACTGGAAAGGGTCCTGGAGGGAGCAGGGATAGAGGACTCAGGAAGAGAGTAGAAGAAATGAGGAAGGATATGATCAATGCAGGATGCAATGTATCAAATACCACAGTGAGTCGCATTGATTTGTACAATTAATATAGATTAATATAATTAGAAAAGATATCAATGTTAAACTATTAGGAATAATGTCTCCTCCTGAATGCATGTTCTCTGATTTTGCTAAAGGGCAGTAGGCATTATTTTCTAAGAAATACCAGACCATACTTGAAACTACCCTAATTGTGGAATTGATAACATTAATTTCTCTAGTTTGATTTCCTGTCATGTTTTTGTTGTTATTGTTGTTGTTCCTTCCATAACATTTATTTTTCTTTGTAGGTTTTTACAGTTTTCCTGCCAGTTCACAGTTAATGAAATCAAGCCAAATTTCCTAATTACTCAAGTAATTTCCTTAATTAGTATAATTATACAAAGAGTTAGTTGCCTAGCTTTTATGTGACCCTCAATACTGCTCTTAAAGATTAGTGTATAAAATGCTAAGAGTAATTATGACTCTGTATATGTAGGGTGTTTCTGTTTTTTTTTTTTAATTTTTCTGGAGTTATAATTATATTTTCTTAAAGTTGAAAAAGATCCACATCTTATGTCCAAATAAGGGATTCTTTCTGAGATAAAACTAATTTCTTGTTTGAAGCAGGAGAGAAAGTTGGATACCTTTATTTTTTATTATAAAGAATTAGACTTTTCATTGTAAGTTTTTTTTTATAAGTTATAAGGAGGTCCATCTCATGACTCTTACTTATGCCTACCAAAGCAACCAATTGATCCCATTTCAAAAAAGCTTACAAATAAAGTCCCATTGTTCTATTATTTGTATCAAAGCCAGGTTAAGCCTTTGTATTGAATCATCCTTCACAATACTGAGCCCTCCTTCTCCCTTTTGGTCACCTTCTTCATGTTACCCCAAATGCGCTGATAATATATACATATTGATTTAACTCACAGAATGGAAACTCTGCAACCTCTCTTTGAGACTGGAATATACCAAAATTGATTCACAAACTCATTATTCTGAACCAAACTTTATGGCTGAAAGTGACAGCCATTGCCAAAGGAACTCTCCCCTTGCTAATCTGCACCTACAGATATGCCATGACCCTGGCCATGTACAGGAGACGATTTGGGTTGCTGCCACTTACCTCCTGGCACAATGCTCGTCTGGGAAAACTTTAGACAAAGCCTCTCCAACTTCAAAGAGCCCTTGCCTGTTGCCATCACCACTTCCCTTAAGCACTCGGTTTCCATCCATTTCCAGTTCAGCCCTGATGGTAAAACTTTCTTGAGGAAGAAGTGGGGAGCCTTAGCCACTGTTCCCACAGAGTTAGTCAAGTGTTCTCATTGTTTGTTGACACTGATTTGTTTGTTCAGTAATGATTTCTCAAGACATCTGGTAGAAAATAAAATATATAACTCATCCTGCCCTAAGGAAGTTACATCTGGTGAAGATTTTTACAAGGCAAAGGAATCCTGGGATTAAGGAATTGTTTTTTTCCACACACCCATGGGAACTGAAAATTCTCAGTTCTGCCTTCCCAGGCTCCTCCTACCCCATTGTGTTTAAAATAACTTCAATACAAATTTTTCTTTTTTTTTTTTTAAAGAGAGAGAAAGAGAGAGAGAGAGAGAGAGAGAGAGAGAGAGAGAGAGAGAGAGAGAGAGAGAGAGAATTTTAATATTTATTTTTTAGTTTTCGGCGGACACAACATCTTTGTTTTATGTGGTGCTGAGGATCGAACCTGGGCCGCACGCATGCCAGGCGAGCGCGCTACCGCTTGAGCCATATCCCCAGCACACAAATTTTTCTTTGTTGGAGAAATTTGTCATTAATATACCATTGATGGAAGCTTTCCTAGTCATACCACAAACTCATGAACAAGACCATTGTAGGCCACAAATTCAGGAGGTACATCTTTGTAAGTGCCAGCTCAAGGAAAAAAAAAAAATGAAAAAAAAAAAAAACCCTCAAATCTGTGAAATTACAGTGATAGCCATGGAAACATAATTTTCCCACATTTCTCTGTATTGCTCTCCAGAATGACCACTTTGTGTCCTCCCATTTATTTTGCATCACCCGAAACTTCTTTACTAGCTACTGTAGGTTTATAATTATAGGAGCACATGGTGAATAAAGAGCCAGCATTGTCTGCCCTGGAAGAAATATTTATTCTCCACCTGACTCCATGCCAGAGTCTCACGTTTGGATCTATTAGGTAAGTGTCCTTTTTCCTGTTTTAATGAACTTGGGAGACTGAGGAAGCACGTCAAGAAATAGAAAAGAGTTGGGGTAGTGGCTCAGTAGTACAGTGTTTGCCTAGTGTGTGTGAGGTACTGGGTTCGATTCTCAGCACCACATGTAAATAAAGAAAGGTCCATTGACAACTAAAAATATATATTAAAAATTAAGAATAAAAAGAAAAAGAAAAAGAAAAGAAGAAATAAAGAAAACTATTGCTATGTATGATATGCTATGCTTTCCTATTTAGTCATGAATAAATTTCTCATTTAATCAAAGAATCACTCACAACAAGGACACCAGGCATGACAAATGGTAACCAATTATCACATTGTTAGTATATTATAGATCTTGAATTTAAACTGAGGTATAACTGATTTTAAAAATCCATCGTACTATGATAGTACTCCTACCTACCCTCCTAGATGTTTTATTTAATACCCAAATATTTTTGGACTAAAACTCTGAATACTCTTTCTGATCTGTAATATTTAATTCACAAATGCTTAGGATAAATACCCTAAGATCAGAAATACTCTTTCTGATCTGTAATATTTAATTCACAAATGCTTAGGATAAATACCCTAAGTACTAAAGCATTAAAAAGTCATAAAACAGCTGGGTGTGGTGGCACATGCCTGTAATCCCAACAGCTCGGGAAGCTGACACAGGAGGATGGTGAGTTCAAAGCCAGCCTCAGCAAAATCCAGGAGCTCAGCAACTCATTGAGACCCTGTCTCTAATAAAATACAAAATTGGACTGGGGATGTGGCTCAGTGGTTTAGTGCCTCTGAATTTGATCCCTGGTTACCCACCCCCGCCCCGCAAAAAAAAAGTCATAAAACAACTTCAAATTAATGAGGTACTTTGTGTTTTAAGTTCTTTTATGTAACTTTATTCTCCTATTTTTCTTAATATTTTATATCATCTCATTTTTTAAAAATTTGGAAGTCAGGTGTGGTAGTGGACACACAGTTGATCAAATTAGATGATTATATTGTATACATGTATGGAAATGTAGCAACAAGTTCCAGTATTGTGTATAGTTATAATTTACCAATTGAAAAAACTAAAATTTAGAAGCCAAGGTTTTGGGTGATAACCAGCTGGTGGGAGAGGCCTTTTGATGGTGATACCAGAATGTAAAAGCTGGGTCTTCTGGTTCCAAGCTCAGGATACCTGCATTACTCTACTATGCTTAGTGTTTTGTTGAGGAAACATCTGTGTAGCCTTGCTTCCCAGGAGCACAGCATCAAGGGGAAGGACAACAAAGAGTATAGACATGCTTTTTCAGCTATCTCTGACAATGGTTTCCTTCCACTAACGATTTCAAGAGTTCTCCCTCCCCATTTCCTTCCTGTGAGGGTCTAGTCACTTATTTTCATGGTGGCAGGTGGGTTAGCTTCCTCCTCTTAGGGACATGCTGCTGTTTTCCCCTCACTTGGGGATTGGCCTCCTTCAATAGGAAGTTCGAACACCATCAAAACATCTGCAATGTGGGTGCAGGAACGCTGCTGCTGCTACCGGGAGAGCCTGCAGAGACCATTTGCAAAAGCAAGTGGCCCTGGCTGTCCTTGTTGCCCGTGTGCTTTGGCTCTTTCTAAAAGGTGTGTCTGATAGTGACAGGGTACTTCACAAAAGAATGTGGTGTGAAACAAAGGGGAAACTGAAGGCGTAATCTTGGGGGAAAGTAAATCTGGGGGTCAAGGAGTTCAAAAAAAGAATCTCCTCAGAATTCAGGTAGTGAGTCAGAGGAGAAAACTCACTCCAAGGTGAGGAGAGGGGTAAGGGCTGGCCCAGGAGTGCCTACAAAGATAGGGCATGAGCAGTTTTACTGAAGCACCCACCCTAGGCAGAGAACCTTCTAAAAAATCTGGGAGTACTGCCTTTATTCAATTCCTTTATCCTTCACTGGGGAATCTTAATTCCAAGAAGGCGGGAAGGGATGGAGGACTCAAAAACATCAAGCCAGGCTAGATATTCCATTGAGAAACATGGAGAAATTTACTCTGGGCTCAGTCGGAAGACATATGGGACATCTAAGCAGTACCACCAAGTATTGTTCTTAAAAATATTCATTTTCATCTACTACAAATTGATATCCCAGGGCTACAGGGATACTTTCCTATTTTCCTAGTCATTTCATTTCCTATTATCTAGTGCTTTGAGTTTTGACTTTTGCATGAATCTTACACTTCTTGTTCTTGTTCAACCTTGTATTTTAATCTCCCTCCTCTGACTCTTACAGGCATCTGAAATTGCAGACCCTACCCCCCAACCTAAAGGCCTGAGCAGCCTTTGCTCTCCTTTCTTTCCTTTTTTCTTAAAAATCTCAGTTCCTGCATCTCATAACTTACATTGATCCCAAGATAATTTCTCTTCCTTCAAGATTCCTGGGGACTTCACTTGGTTTTTGAACTCCTTACTATGTTTTTAAACCAGTGAACCATTATGTCTTTGTGCAGACATTAAATAACACGATATAAACAATCTCAGAAGAGAGTAACTGATTAATTTTAAAATGTGCATCAAAAACTAAGTTAGAAAAGTGAAAGTACAAATGATTGGTTTTTTTAAACAAAGAGAAACTACAAAGAGCTTTTTGCTTTTGTAACTGGTAAACCTAAAATCACCTAATCACCTAATTATCACTTATTTAAATGATACAGTTTGGCATATTTAACATGCAATATATACTTATCTTTAAAATTCAGGGCAAAATACCTCATCTTAATAACTCCTTTACTTTTCATTTGGACAAGTTGAGAAACTGATGTGACTTCATTTTGGAGAAACCAGCCTCTACCTCAGAGCAAAGCCCAGCTAAGGAAGGGGACATGACCCTTGTCTTTGGAAAAACCCACAGAGCACTCCTAGGCAAATACCCACCCTGCTGAGTTGTTTATCTACAAATAACAGGAGAGATCTGTGGTGCCAGGTGACCCTGACTCAGTCAGGCTAGGTGGGGACCCATAGCAACTCCCTAGCAACCACCAATCAGCATGAGACAGGGAAAATACCTGGGATGCCAAATGACATTCCCAGTAGTTTATGGTGGTTGATAACATGTTGGGAAACCATGTAGTTCAGCATGTACTCCCCTCATGGCCTAAACCAATCAGTTCAAAGGAATTCCCCTCTTATACTAACCAATCACCCTTACCCAACTTATTCCCACCAGTGACTGTGCTAATCATGTTTTAGAGTTGTTTTATGATTTACCCACAGTGTGTGATGATTTGCTAAGAGATATTATGATGTATGTGAAGTCCCTGCCTTCCCCAAAGTGTGTATAAAACTGCTGCAAACCCTGGGCTTGGATCCTCTCAGCGTCACCAGCTGCTGTGTGCGTGGAGGACCGAGCTAGCTAGCAATAAACACCTCTTTGCTGCTTACATCGATCTTGGTCTCTGGTGGTCTTTTGGGGGTCCCGAACTCTAGCATAACAAAGTTAGGAAACAAAATGAACCAAACCTAGGGGAAATGATCTAATATTTTGTTGTTTACCCCCAGTTCTTTCTCTCTTTAGTTACTGGATAAGAAAAATGGAAACTGGTTCTAGGAGAATTTCCTGTGGGAGTTGGCTTTGACAGAAGGAAAAGACCTGCATTAGTAGAGCAGAAGTGGAGGGAGACTTCACCCTAGGCAGAAAAATGTGCATATGTGCAAAAACACAGCAGTGTTGAAGATTGCAATGGAGACTTTTGAAACTGAGATGAACTTTGAAATAATAAGTGATAATTCAGGTTAATATACAAAAAGTAATCATTTTCCTATGGACCAGCAATGAACAAATAAAATTGAAATTAAAAATAAAACTTCAGATAATAAGGACCTTACTTGTCCTTTAAAATTGTTCCAATCTCACTGAAAATTAAATATTATTCCTTTGATAGGTTTTGCCTCCAATTAAATTAAAACATATTTATCAATTTACTCAGCAAATATTTATAGTGTACCTTCCCTCATGTGACAAATGTGTGATATGTGTTCTTTAAAAAGACAAACGCAAAGAAATCATTTACAATGACTATGACTGACATGTTTTATGAATCAAAAATTAAAATGAAAATTTGAAGTAGAATTAATCTTAAAAATCCAGGTCATAAAAATTACTTCAAATATCGTTGGTGTTTAATTTCAGGCAAAAACAAGGAGAAGAATCGGAGGTGCTCCAGCTTCCCCAGGGAAGAGATGTGAAAGAACCCTGAGACTGACAATAGGGTACAAAGAGTAAATCTACAGGAAACATGTCATTGCATGTTAAGAATATAATCATAGTTTGTAAAGTAAAACCCAAGCACCTCTTAAATCATGGAAGTGTAATACATGTTTATTGGCTAGAATGTATCAAAGTGATTCCCATACATATTAATGGTGTTCTGGGCTTGGAAATAAACTTACTGCTTACTTAATAGCAGGAAAAAAAATAGGTACATGGGATTTTATTATTTTCAAAAAGTATCAAGAACAAAAAGAACTTTAAAATTTAAACAAAGAAGTAAGTACTAAGATGGATATCCCAAGAGTTTGAATGATGTTTGCAGTTGGCATTAGTCTATCTCTGAAACTTGGTCATCGAGCATTGCTGCTTTTATGTTACTCTTCATCCTCAGAAAGCTTTTCTTATATAAATTAGTTTGTATACATTTATTAATTAAAATATCTAAAAAAACTTATTACTTTGGTTTTGAGCTGTCAATCTTGATTTTACATTGCATTCTTGAATAGTGTTAATTTACCCTATTATCCTACTCAATGAAAAATAATTATGTTTGCTTGTCCAAACTTCCTTTCTTTTTGTGTTCTTTTAACTCCTTGACTCTCCATGATAGTTTTCCCTCTAATCTAAGATGAAGGTCAAGCAATGTCAAATATCTGGAATGCTGGAAAAGGGAAGACATTACAAAATCTATTCTTCAGGCATATTTATTATAATTTCAAAAGTATCTGGAACTCTGTGTAAGAAGGCACATAAAATCTAGAGCACTTTAAACCATTGCTATCCCTGGTTGTTTGCAAGGACATTGTGTGAACAAAATGAATTCTGAAAGTGTCCCCCACCAATTTCCAGAGCCAGAGGAACAAGATGAAGGTGAAGAAGACAAACTTCTGTAAACCGTCCTATATGGAGAGCCTCGTGGTGCCATTCTGCTGAAACGTGGGAGAATTTTACTAATCAGCTTATGTTTCCATTTTTCTGCACATAGTGAAGTTTTATAAAGGTTTTAATGTATAATAGAATACTTGTTTTAGAATCTTCCTTAAGAATCAAGTAACTAATATGACTTTACAGGTTATGGAGCCAATTTAGCATCATATCTGCCATTGACTGGAAAGCAGAGGGTTTATACAAAGAAAATGATCTCTTCTCAACACTTAGATTTGCTATAAGAGAATTGGGTCTGAAGTTCACGTCAAAGATTCTTATAATTTGATCAGAATTTGAACACAGAAGAGTCAGCTGCCATCCAGGAATCATCTCGGACAACTCTCAGGAAGTTCAACATTGTCTACCAAGGAAGTAAAATCTAGGAGACCTAAAATGTTTCCAACCAAAGACATGTTTATCAGAACTTAAGAATGTAGAAGTAAGCTTTGTTCCAACTCTTTCCAGAAGTTACCCTTGCAGAAAAATGTAGCACCGTAATTATCTTTGTTTATTTAAAATTGGGCCTCTAATTGTATTTACTTAAAATTACTTGAGGATCTTATTTTATATTTAAAGTTATTAAAACTTAAAGGTTATTTTTAAAAGTTGAATTCAACAAACATCACATTTAAGTGGGTGAAAACTAGATTCTTCCCTACAAAGACAATAAATTATGCAAAGACTTCCCCACTGACTACTCCTATTTAACATCATACAGAAAGTCCTAGTTAATGCAGTAAGACAAAAAAAAGGTGTGTGTGTGTGTTTGTGTGTGTCCACACACACACATACACATGTATATATGGAAGGAAGAAATAAAACTGTATACATATAATTTTCTGTATAGAAAATCTGAGAGAATTGATAAGAAGAAAACAAAACTTTGAAATAATAAGTGATAATACAGGTTAATATACAAAAGTTATTATTTTCCTATAGATCAGCAATGAATAAATAAAATTGAAATTAAAAACAATATAATTTACATTTGTGGGAAAACTGCTAACTCTGATGAAAAAATTTAAAGAAGAACATACTAAGTGCAGAGATATTCTATGGTCATGGATAGGAAGACTTGATATTGACAAGATGTCAGTTTTCCCCTGTAGAAGACTGATCTATAAATTCATTGAAATGGCAATCAAAATTCCAGAAGGTTATTTTGTAGATATCAACAAACTTATTCTAAAGTTTGTATGAGAGGCAGAAGACCCAGAATAGCCAACAGAATAATATTGTGGGAGAAGGGCAAAGTTAGAGGAATGACATGACTTCAAAACATACCATGAAGCAGTAATCAAGACAGTGAGTACTGCTGAGAGTATAGGCAAATACATCAAGGGAATAGAATAGAGAGCCTGGAAATATAGTCAGCTGACCCTGGACAAAGGACCTAAAGCAACACAAGAGAGCTAAGATAAGTCATTTTAACAAATGATGCCAAAGGAATTGGACATCCATATACAAAAAAAAAAAAAAAAAGAATCTAGATACAGACCATACAACCCTCACAAAAATTAACACAGAATAGATCAAAGATCCAAGTATAACACTCAGAACTATAAAATACCTAGAAGATTACATGGGGAAAATTCAATTGACCTTTGCCCAAACTTGGAAGCAGCCAGATATACTTCAATAGTTGAATGGATAAATAAACCATGGTACACTCCAAAAATGGAATATTATTTACCACTAAAATAAATTAACTATCATGAGAAGATGTGGAGAAACCTTAAATGCATTGTTACTACATGAAGCAAGCCAATCTGAGTATGACTCTAACTGTATTAGTCCAAATTCTGTTACTACAATAAAATACCAGAGACTGGGTAATGTATAAAAATAAGGTGTTTACTTATCTCATGGTTTTGGAGATTCAAGGACATGTTTCTGTCCATGATTTGGCTCTGGGAAGAACCTCATGGCAGATGGTGAGAATTCTCACAATGGTGAGAACAAATGTGGGAGAGAGGGATGATATGATAAGACAGGAAACCATAGGGCCAGGCTTGCTCTTGCAGGAACTAACCAAGGTCCCACGCAACTTCATCAATTTATTCTGAGTGCAATTCTGATACTGCCAGTTATCGGTGACAAGTTCTGCTTCCTCACATGTTGAAGTTTGAACATTAGAGAAGCACTTGGAGTCAAGCATAAAAAGCAGGTTTATTTAAAAAGGGGTAACATAGACTTCTCCCAGGAGGGAGAAGGGGGCCATGGCTGGTGTCCTGGTATCCCAAGAAGTGAGGTGTTCTGCCCTTTGTATATGTCTTAGGCTTCCTTTGTTCTCCTGCCCTCTTCCCCTTATCATTCTCCTTCCTGTGTACATGATTAGGCATTTTACTAAGCCTAGGAAATGCTCCGTGGGATGGCCAAAAGGTGGCAAACAGGTGGGCTGAAGGGGGAAGGACAGGATGGAGTAGGCAAGGACACATTAATTAACAATCTTATAAGTTCCTGCAGGGAGGGGCAATTCCTGTGACCAGTTACCTTAGCAACAAGTTGGAGCAGGGGTAGGTTCTTGATAAGGGTGGAGAAAGGGCTCTGAAGCAATTAACATTATAATCCCTCAGAGGACAGTCTCCAACTTGCTGGACTCACTCAAAATTGGCCTTCTTCATCCAATCTGACTCAATTTACCTACTACACAGACTGCCTGTCTAATTCTGGCTTCAGTTCCCTCAATACTCTAATCACCTCCCACTAGACCCCACTTTTTACGGATGCCACATGATGACCCCCAACATTGCCAAACTAAGGACCAGCTCCTAACACTTGGAGCCCTTGGAGGACATTCCACACATCCAGACCTTAGCACCAAGTATATAACATCTTGCAAAAGGTGAAACTATGGAGAAAATAACAGGTCAAACAGTTGTCAAGGGCTAGGGAGAAGGTAGGAGTGAATCAACAGAACACAGAGGATTTTCAGGACAGTGAGATGATTTTTTAGGATACTATCATAGTAGACGAATGTCATTACCTCTTTGTCAAAATGCATAGAATGTACAACACAAAGAATGAACCCTCATGTATCCTGTGAACTTTGGGTAATAATCATGTGTCAATGTAGATTTGATTGTAACAAAAGTCACTCTCTTGCATGGGGTGTTGCTAGTGGGGGAAGCTGTGTGTGTTGAGGGAAGATAGGGAAAATTTCAGTATCTGTGGCTCCATGATGCTACATAGCTAAAGATTAAAAATGAAATCTAGTTTTAAAAACTTATAAATTAAGTCTATGAAAGCAATAGAATTAAGCAGTTTTAGAATCTGAAGTTCCTCTAGAAATCGTATAGTTATCTGAAACACAGTTTGAAATCCACCAAGTGAAACTATCCTTTTATACTAATGTCAATAAAAACCACAATACAAATGATATAAATTGTACATGTCCGCTTTGAGGAACGTGAGTAAATCTCTGCAAATGTTTTCTTTGTTCCTCACTGCAACCAAGTACAAGCCTATTATTGTCTAAGTCATTTAAAGGAGGTTTTTAAAACTCATTTTACATATAAGGAAATGGACATACTGGGAAGATTATTGAGTAGCTTAAAGTCACAGAGCTAGCAATACAAGGGACAGCATCAATCCAAGGCTCTGACATGCCAACCTGACAGTTTTTTTCTGATCTTTCATTCTTTGGGATTCTGCAGACATTTGGCATGACAAAAAGAACCAAGTGCAGAGTATCCACCAGTGCCTTTGGGAGACTGCATTGAGAGCTTCCCAGGAAGCAGCTAGTTTTTCTCTCTTAACCCTGAAGGGCCCCAGCTGCTGCTCCTGGAGGGAGGCAGGAGGCAAGTCTGCTGCTGCCCAGAGGGGTCCACTCCACTCTGAGGGGGAACGGAAGCTGAGAATGTCTTGGACTTGCTGGTCTCTATTCCTGCAGCCACAGGGAATCTCTCAACGGCTGTCATATAAAGACACTGTTTTGGACAGGGAGAGGCAGGAATGAACAAGACAGAGAAGGCTCATTTTTGAGGCAGAGGAAACAACAAATACCAAAGCCCTGAAGTGAGAACAAGAGACGCCTGTGATCAGACAGGAGGAAAAGTCTGCCTATGGCCTTCAGTGGCAGGGCAGAGGTCTACCTGGTTTACATTTTATCCCATTCAAACGCGCTTCCTCCTGATACCCTTTGGTTTCCTCCCGTTTACACCCATGCATTGACCTCAACTGAGATGGAGGCCCTGCAGATGGGCTGCGGAAGAAGGGAGGAGGGGAGGAGGCCTGACTGCCTACCAGGAAATGAGCTTATGAGCTTAGACAGAGAGGGCAGAGGGGAGAGAAACAATCCTGCTCTTTTTCCTGAGCTCTGGAGCTGGCACGAGGCTCTGCTCAAGGAAACACTAACAAAAGCCTTATTTGTTTCCCCAGGGCCACTGCCCACCAAGGCCTCTTCACACAAGAGAGGTCTGGACGAAGCCATTGGATTCATTTTTCTCATACAAGTGTTTGTGCATCTGTGTGTGTGTGGTGTGCGCACACACACCGCACACTGAAAGTGGGAGGCATTTGGAGGAGTTGTTCTCCTCTGCTTTGCATACTTTTCCAGTTAAGGAGTTTTGGCATCTGCTTCCCTAGGAATTCCTGTTTTTAAATTTCATCCTCTGAGAATGAAGTCCTCAAGTTCCCTACACAATTTCTTCCCTCTGTCCCACCCAGGCTCTTCCTGTATCACTCTTTTCAGACTCTTTTCTTTTCAGCCTTGGTGACACTTTCATCAGAAAGATTTTTTTTTTTTTTTAATCAATCCCAGTCTGACATCAGTAAAGCTTTTAAAAAAGAAAAAAAAAAAAAAACCTCATAAAGGCTTTTTTGTGCAGAAAACAATGCTTATAGTAGCCTGTGTTAACCCTTGACATTGAATCTACTACATACTACTACAGCTATAAATGGAAAACCTTACTTTTCTTAAGCTTTAAATATAGTTTTAAAAAATCTAGCAAATTAACTCATAAATCTATGAATTTTTAAGGTTGAGATCAAGCATAGTTTGTATCTGGTTATTGTTTGATCAATATACATCTCACAAATAAAATGTGCATAAATCTTTGACTAGTATATTATATTTCAAAGTGTATGTAATTCAACAAGTGTACTTTTAAACCCAGCAATTTGATTGTTACTAAACACATAAGCACATTTTATACACCTGGTTAATTGTATTCCTGTAAATATTTCTAGCTACAATCACAACATCAATATAATGGATCTGTTCAAGAACTTCTAACATCCAAAAAAGCAGAATAGAAATTCTAGAAACAAAACCTTCCCAAAATATATAAAAACTGTACTAAAGCTGATAATAAAACTTAAACATTTCTATGATTCTCTTAAACATTTCAAAATCTTAAAACCTAAACTCAAAATTTCAGTAAATCAAATTATCTTAACTATTTAAAATTGGTATAGCTGGGCACAGTGTCACCTGCCTGTAATCCCAGTGACTCAGGAGGCTGAGACAGGAGGATCAAAGATTTGAGACTAGCATCAGCAACTTAGTGAGATTCTGTCTCAAAATAAAAAGTAAAAAAGGCCTGGGATGTGGCTCAGTGTTTAAGTGCCACTGGGTTCCATCTCTGGTGCAAAACCAAAAAATAAAAAAAAAAAATGTACAAACACAAGTGGGCAAAATCTTCCAAGAACTTCAGTTAAAATCACTTGTCTATTGTTTGATTTCTCTTAAACATTTTTAACAGGAAGCCTATTGGAAACAATATAATGATTCTTATACTTGCTATATTTGCATACAATTTTATATACATCAACAATATCACATTCATTTTTCATCATCTATATGCGTTTTTTTTTTTTTGGTACAATCTTAGATATGCAAAGCCGTGTATTTAATCAAGTAGAACAGAACCATGGTTTATGTGGTGCTTCTGTTAGAAGAACACAGTTGTTAATGGATTAGGGACCCACACTACTGCATTGTACTGCATTTTCAGTGACCCTGTCTTCCAATAAAATCATATTCCATAGAATTGAGAGTTGGGTCTTCAACACATCTTATTTTGGAGGACACAATTTCTTCCATAACATACAGGTAGAGTCCTAGGAATGTGAGAGTTTTTCAACCTTGGCACCATTCACAGACCTGACTGGATAAGTCTTCACTGTAGAAGGCTGTCCTGTGTACCTTGGGCCTTTGCTGGCTATATGAGAATAGAACCTTCTTAGAAGTGACAACCATAACTGTCCCTAGACATTTTCAAATGTCTCCTGGAGTAAGTGAGGTAAAAATTCACCCTCAGTTGAGAACCACAGATTTAAAGGATAAAGTACAGAGAAAAGGCAACCAGAGTTGGAGTATTAGAGGAAGTGAACAGGAAAAATTGGAGATGGTTTTGTGACAATAGAAAATGTGAAAATAAGGTCACTGGGAGTAGCGATTTCTGTATGAATGCAGAGTGGAATATAATTACAGGAGCAAGGTTGGATGCCTGAGCTGGAGTGAAGGCTAGGTTAGTGGAGAGGAAGAGGCCAGAGAAAGATGAGGATCATCTATGCACACAGGGATATAACCAATGATTACAATAGCAGTTTGACGTACCTATAATTAACCAGCAACTTTAATCTTTAAGGAATGAGAGAGAATGACCTGGGTAAGGTAGATGGACTTTATAACAAAGATGCTAAATTATCTGATCATTTTAAATGCAAAGAAAGGGCTTTTCATAGAAAAGAGAGCAGTTGGAAAGGAAAGCAGCTTAGAGCAGCTTAGTCGTGGCAATGCAGGGTGGGGATTGTGTGTAGAAAAGACACCTCCACTCATGCCATGTCCAAGCCCATTGGTACAAGGAAAATTAAATCACCACAAGTGAACACTGTCCTTCAGGGGGTGCCAAAATAAGGTAGTGTAGCTGAGGGAAGAGAACCCTTAGAAAAAAAGATCAAGGACACAAGGTAGTTCACTGGTTGTTGACCAAGTTCCAGGCAACAGAGTTCAAAGATTTCAGGAGGTGGGGATTACTGAGCAGTAGGGCCAGAATAAGGATTTGCAGAGCCTTACAAAGATTAGTGTCTAGAAGAATAAGCAATTTCCTAGAAGCCAGTCTTAGGTTTCCTGCAAGAACTGACTGGCACAAGGGTAAAGATATATTAAATAATGGTCACAAAGCTAGGATATTTGAGAAATATTGGGCTAGGGATCTTTCCAAAAGAAGCAAGCAACGTTTGAGGGCTCCCTCATGAATTCTGATGATTGATCGTTAGGGTCATTTTTCACAAGGCCTCAAATGGAAACTTAGATAGAAATAATTTTTGCCAGCAAGATAAAGAAGAAAAGAGTTTGGGCTTTGGAATCTGAACCACCTGGGTTCCTACCCCAGCTCTGCTACTATCTCAGTACATTTTTTGTTGATATAACAAAACTCTTGAATCTGGGTCCTTTATAAAGAAAATAAATTTATTTGTTTTATGATTCTGGTGACTATAGAGAGTCATTGGCATCAAGATGAGCTCCCTACCCCTGCCCCCAGCTACATCACAACATGGTGAAGAAGTAGAAGGGAAATGGTCTAAGAGGTCCAAGCTTGGCACATGCGGTCACTCTGAAAGGAACAAGCCACAGACCTGGGTGGTATCCATGTGATGCATATTCTGCAAGCATACAGAATGCAAGAACTAGGGGTTAAGCTTCCAGAATATGAACCTTTAAGAACAAACCTCATCCAAACCATAGCAACTAGTGAGGAACAGGGGTGGGCTTTTATTTTTCATTTCTCAGCCGTTTTGTGTTTGTCTATCAGTAACAGCGTCTCAAAAAGTGATTGTGTCTATATAATCACGAAGCCACAGGAGGATCTCTGTCCATTATCTGAAATATTTCTAGAGGAAAGGATAGGTTATAATAGGGTTATAATTCAAGTTGGTTAAAAAGAAAAGAAAAAATGGCTAGCACGTTTGAGTTTTTCTCCAAAATTCTGCTGAAATATATACGGAAGTATCTGCTTAATTGTGTCGATATTAAATTATTAAATGACTCAATTACATTTTGATTCTGTATTTTTACACTTTCATATAAGGCAGAAGAAGAAATATATATCATGAGGATATATTTTTTAGTACATATTTTTTAGTACTTCGTGTATTGATGTATACCCTTATAACATGTCATGTACTTTTCTAGTTTTCTTTTTTATATATATTGTTTAAGACAGGAACAATTTAAGTTCATGTCAGGATCCCCAAATTTGAAGCCACTTTATTTTACAAGTATTTATTGAACACCTTCTGTGTGCCTAGTTCTGACAGTTACTGAAGATAGAAAGAATAATAAAATGTACATTCTGTCCCCACAGACCAGTGGGGAAAAACAAGCACCTAATGTTACCAAATAAAGTACTAAAATATAAATCTACAAAAGTGCTGTGATATCTTAGCATGGGAAATCTGAAAACATCCTTTAAGAGGGGAGGACACAAGATTGTGCTTGAGGGGAAGCAGGACTTGTATAAACAGAGAAGATGTGCTTTGAAGATGTACAGTCTTAACAGCATCCTCCAAAAGGAATCACATGGCAGGATAGACACAGCCAAAAAAATGACAAATTCAGAAACTTCTGGAGTAATTCTTATAGAGTCTGCCAGGAAAGACACAAAATAGAGTTCAATGAGTCCTAATCTACCCACCAGACATTTTAATCATTTTGACTGTGCTAAAATTCCATTAAACACTGAAATTGTCTCTGCATTCCAGGTGCTTGTCATGTGCTAAGAAAGGGATTGGACAGGTTAAAGAGGAAGACAGGTGGTAAAATGGAGCTGTGAGTGTTTCACCTTGGGAAAGGGTGGAGTATTTCAGAGGAAGCTTCCTTTCAATCCAGATACAAATTCCTCTAAATCAGAAGTTGCAAATTCAAGCTTTATGAGAAGTCCGGTAACCAAAATGAAACCCCTTTGTTCTCCCATGAATAAGCAAAGGATGTGGTGATGAGGTCTGTGGAAAACCAAGGATCCTGGCAGTCTAAAGGAAGTTGTGGTTTGTGCATAAATTGTACATTTGGTCAAGCATGGGCAGATTTCCTTAAAAAAAAAAATCAAGGAATTCATACTTTTACAAGAAATTTTCCAATTTTGTTAAAACTTTTTATTGCTAAACAAAACATAACCACCAGTGGCTGAGGTCATTTGTCTATTTTCTAAGCCTTTTCCAGAATTCCATAATTTAAAATGATTGGAAGTAATGTAATACTTTCATGTGAATTAGCTCACTTTCTCCTTAATTGGAGAAAAGGGAACTAGTGCTTCCCTAATCTCTTATGGGTTGAGTACCAAGAAAATAACTCCTAACACAGCAGAAGCAGTGGCTTTAGATAAAAAGGAAAAAACACTGCTCTGCGAGGAGGCCCTCAGCTCTACACAGAACGAAATGCCAGAAACAGAAGGAATGGAACAAGATGTCTCCAGGAGAGGTGACCTTGTTTCTGTCCTGTTTGCGCTTTCTTAGCAGAGTTGAGGGAAGAGAGATTCTTTAGCATGGGTGAGCTAGCTCTGGCTATGGATTATAGAAGAAAGGATGCAATGGGTGGAGGGAGGAAAGGGTGGGAAGGAAGGTCGTATGGGGCACTTGAGCAGGCTTTTCCCATGTAGAAGCAGGCATGCCCACAGTGGAGCCCAAGGGAAGGGAAACCACAGCATCTTCTTTCTCTTTCCCTCTCCCAGTCTCCCTACCCCCAATTCCTTAAAGGAGACATTCAACTGGATGCCCTGGATTTCCAGGATCTAGATGCAGCAATAGGTTAGGACCCTGCTTTCCCAGTCCGCCAATAGAAATGTGTACATTCCACCAGAACAAGGCACCAATGAAAGCTTTGTCAAAAAATCACATCCAAAGATCATGCTGTGCAAAGAGCAGAGGTGATAAAAAAAAGAAAAAAAATCGCAGAGTCAAAGAGCTTATGTGATTCCTGTCAATATTGACAGCTCCTTTAAAAACATTCCATTTACAGTCCCCATAAGTATTAGTCAGACCATGAACTCTGACTTTTAGCTGCCATCAGAGACGTGAGGAGTGTTCAGAAGGTTAGAAAGGAGTCTACATGTTGAATAACTTGTGAGTAAATGCTGTCATTTCCACACAGGGCTTGTGTTACTGGGAGAACGAGTGGAGTCAGTTGGAAGGAAGAAGGATCATGTCTTCATGGAGGATGAGTAGCTCCACTGGTTATGCCAAAGGTGATTACAAGATTTTTCTCCTCCAAACACCCTTCTGATCTCTGCTTCCAATTCTCTTGGCCCTGACAGGGTGGGAGCTCTAAAGCGTAGATGTCAGCAATTTACTCCAGAACCCAGTGATCTAATACTTAGAAACGTAATATGGAATCATCCTTAAGGGTGGGAATGCAATAGAGGAGGAAAGGAATTTTATTTAGTGTTGATGTCATACATGGGATTGGGCGTTGAAACGGGCACAGTATGTCCATCATCTCCTTGTTTAAAGAGAGGCCCAGCTCTTATTTTATCGTCTCAAATAGTTGACCCTTTTAGTTACGACAGTGGTTTCTTTTGCAACTCAATTTCCTCTGAAACTTACAGCCTTCTGTAGAATTTCCTGTTCGGTGAGTTCTGTATCCAGGATATGTCTAATGCACTTAGATGAAGGTTTCCAGCCCACCTTTTCTGTGTGCTTCTTTTCCTTCATGCCTCTCCTTCCCTCTCTCAGCTTAATTGAAGCTAATTTGAAGGCTGCTATGTTAAAGTGATGACATATTGCATTGGTTTTTTCCCCCCCCAAAATAAGGAACTCAAAACTGAAAAAAAAAAACTAAGAAATATTTTCAAAATTAGTAGGTTAATAATGAGTAAAGTGAAGATTCTATTTCACATTTCTCAAGCTCCAAAACTTGGTACACTTTATCTTTCAGCAAGCCTGGTGGGGAATTCTCAGCATTTCTCAGATGCTTCAGAAGATACAACTTAAAGGACTAAAGCCTCCTCTATCATATCTGAGAGGTATCTGATGCAAGGCAGATTGGGGGCATTAAAAACAAGGGAGAAAGGGGGACAAAAGATGACAGAAAAAGTGTGCACAAAGAAAAAGAAAAAAAATATATTTGTATGTTGGGAGACAGTGGTTTGGGCCTCAGCAAAACCTACACCAAGGAATATCCTGCTAAGGCTTAATTAAGTTCTCTTAATTATGTCTATTTTGCCACTAAGAAAGAAAGAACGAAACTGAAAATGTGCATTAGATTAAAGTCAAGACTATGAAAGTTAAGAACTTCATTTATTTAATCCCATTGACCTTTGTCTCCTCACCCGTAAAATGTAAATAATGATACAATTGTGTGGCTATGCTGCAAATATAAAATAAAGCAATGTGAACTGAGTTCAACATAGTATCTGGATTATCTCAAAAAATACCTATTTTATTTTGCAGTTATCTTCTGCTTGTCTCTATAGTGATAAAAATGCCAAAAAAGGAATTGATATGAAAATAGTTCTGCAAATTGGTTCAAAAGGCCAATAGGAAGAGAACAAAAACATGAAGTAGAGGAAGTAAGTTTTTGGTTACCACCAAAGCTTCAACAGGACCCAAGATATTCCTGTATGATATGTTGGACCCCAGGCCACCAACCGAGTGCTCAGTTCAGATCCCAATTTCCCCAAGCTGTAGAACTTCCATCCTCCAAGTGTATCTTCCAGAGTCATATCATCCTCAGGAAGTGATTCCTAATGTTTTTGAGAATTGCCAACCAACTTGAGTTCTAATAAAAACTACAGATCCTTTTCTCATTTGTAGGCATTCAGTCTTATTTTGGGCAAATATTTGCTGAGCACCTAATCTGTGCAAGGTACTGTGTTCAGTTCTAGAGACACAAAATAAAATTATTTAAAAACATCTCTTCTTGCTGTTACTGAGACTGTCAAAAGGGTGGTCAGAACTTTATTGCAAATTACACAATTATTTATGTGGGTAGAAGTACTGACTCAAGAAGAGGATATCTGGGGCAAAGTAAGGAGGTAGAAATATCTGAGCTTTGTGGAGGGGGCAGTTGTAAGAGCTTTCTTCTAGATAATTTTGTTATCTAAGTGCTGAAGAATGCATAGATTTTAGGCAGCTAAAGGGAGTGGTGAGGTCAAGGTGGAGCCTTGTAGAAACAAGAAGGAAAAGGGAATATTCCAGATATGAAGGCAACAGATTGTGATGATAATGCTGAAATTCCATTCTTTATTTTTACCCTTTTCTAAGTGCCTTTGATGTTCCTCTCACAAGAAAAGTTTCCATTTATTTTCATACATATATTTTCTTATTTTCATACTTCTTGAATCTGGGATGTACTTGATTGATTTGATGAACAGAGTGTTGTGGAAGTGACATCTGCTGTTCCAAACCCAGATCTTGTAAGTTTCTACTTGTTTAGAACTTCTTTAATTGCCACAGGAATGTGTCCAGGATAGTCTGCTGGAGGATGAGAGACAGGGAGAGGAAAATTAAGGTGCCTCAGTTGATTGCCAACTTGCTTCCCCAGATGAGTAAGCAAGCCTAACTAAGAAAGTATGCTTGGCCAACCGTCAAGGCTACATGAGCAATATATGATGGTTTTGTGTTTCTGTGATGTGGTGGTGGCTTGCAATATAATTGACATGAGTAACTGACACAGTCAATATGACTAAAGCCTACAGTGTCAGAGGAAATGGTTAAGGTGAAGCAGGTGAAGTAGTTAGAGTCTAGATTATTCACTCTGTTACAGATCTCATTCTAAGAGAAATGTAAAACCATTATTGGATGTGAATCAGAGGAATGACATTATCAGCACTTAGAAAGTTCTTTGGATATGTTGTGATAGGCTCAAGTTCAGGACCTCCAAAAGACCACCAGAGACCAAGATTGATGTAAGCAGCAAAGAGGCATTTTTTTGTGAGGTAGCTTGGTCCTCTGTGCACACAGCAACTGGTGATGCTGAGAGGCCCCAAGCCCAGGGTTTGCAGCAGTTTTATACACTCTTTGGGGAAGGCAGGGACTTTACATACATCATAGCATCTCTTAGCAAATCATCACTCACTGCAAGAAAATCAAACAACAACTCTTAACATTGATTAGCACATTCACTGGCAGGAACAAGTTGGGTAAGGGTGATTGGTTAGTACAATAGGGGGATTCCTTTGAATTGATTGGTTTAAGCCATGAGGGGTGTATGTGCTAAACTACATGGTTTCCCAACATGTTATCAACCACCATAAACTACTGGGGGGTCATCTGGCATTCCAGGTTAAATTTAAAGGTGAGGTATAAGACAGTAGACTAGAAAGATCAGAGGAAAACCAAGAGCCCATAGGGTCACAGAGGATAATGGGAAAGAGAATTTCAAGAAAGTGATATCCTGTGAGACATGCAGACAAGATCTAAAAGATATTCATTAAATTGAGTGATATGGAGATCATCTGATTTTTCTAGAAAGCAAAAACTGACTCAAATTTTGAAGAAGATCATGGAGTTGACCATTTCATATTCCTAGGTTAAGACCTACCTGTGGCTTCTGAATGGCAATCTAATAAGATAACCTAAATGAACTTAAAGTATTAATTCTCTTTTTTTTTTTCAAAGGCAAGAATAATGATTTTGCTAACTTTCAGGTCAACTCAAAGTTTTCAAGTTTTGTGTCCCAGGTTGGCTGGTGATCCAAAGAAAGAGACTATGTTAATATTAATAAGGCAATTTCTTTATTTGCCCTTAAGAAAGTCTGATTTTCTACCAGCAAAGAAGCATTAGATGAATTAACTGCAGGGAGATGGTTGCACACATAGGAAGCTCCATCTGGTATTTCCAATCTGTTTTCCAGGCATTGTCAACAGAGACTTCCTCCTTTTCTGGAAACTAATCTTCCTGCTTGGACCTAATTGTATCATTCTTAACCCAATTAGAAATAGTGAACAACAATGTGAGTCTGGGGATTCCTGAGAAGTTATTCCAGAAAACTATGTTTAGAAATATGAAATCTTAGAAAAATAACAGCAGAAAAGTCCCAATAGACCCACAATTCAATGCAATGAGCTCCCTTCTCTCACTGTTCCAGAGGCTCGAAGTCTAAAAGCAAGGTGCTTGCTGGCAGGGATGCATTTCCTCCAGAGGCTCTGGGGAAGTCTGCTCCCTGTTGACTTCTGTTTTTTTGGTGGCTCCAGGCACTTCTTGGTTTGTGGCCACATTGCTCCAATCTCTGCTTCATGATCACATTTCCTTCTCCTCTTCCCTGTGTGTATCTAAGGACACTTTTCACTGGATTTAGTGCAGATCTAAATAATCCGAGATGATGTCTTTCAAGATGTGTACAACTTAAATTATATCCACACAGACTCATTTTCCAAATATGGTCATGTTTATAGATTCTGGGGATGAGAATGTAGATCTATATTTTGAGAGACTAAATTTGATGCTACAACCTCCAAAGAACACATTTATTTCTTATTCCACAGAGCTGCCCATTCATTGTTTAAATACATGTTATTGGTTTTCCTCTTGTTCAGATTAAGGAAAAAATGATTCCCATTACTGAAGACTTGTTATGTTCCAGGCATGTCTAAAATTATATATGATATATTAGTTTATAGTTTCTCCCTTCCTATTTATTAACATTTCTTTTCTGTGCATTTTTTTTTCTGTGCATTCTTTTTCTGTACATGGTGATCTTTTTGTTCAGTGTCTCACTTAAAAGGCGAGGGGAAAGTAACATTAACCTATTTTAATTTCACAATATGCAGAAAGCCCAAACTCTTGGGTAGAAGGGAATTAATTGCACATGTATGGGGAAGAGGGAAGGAACAGAGCAGAGCTAGGAGAAGGTCTATGGATCCCAAGAACAGAGGGTACATATGTGGATGCAATGGCGCTCAAATATCTAAAGCAGATTAGGTTGTTATAAGGAACCCATGGCAAGTCACAACAGAAGAATTACAATTTCAAAGTACTTGGTTTTGGAGAAAAGCCATGAGTTTTTGTAAAACAAACAAACAAACAAACAAAAAACTATTTATTTTTGAGAAACAGCTTCTGGTTTGAAATTGAGTCTTGGCATGTTCTAAATACGTGGTCACCAGGATAAGTGAATCTCTACTCATAATCATGATCTTTGTGATCTGACTCACCCAACCATAAAGTCTAAGGACACTGTATTATCAAGTATAATTACTATGTATAAGCCCAGGCTTGAAAAGGGCATGAGGATAGCAATTCTAAAAGATACAATTAAGTTGTTTGGGCATATGAATACTCTTGCAGTGGATGTACTTGAATTTTTAAGCCAAAGTCACATCATCATCTGTGTGCATAACCTTGAGTAAGTTAGAGTTCTTCATCTGCAAAATATGGGCATTTGCCAGGCACGGTGGCATATACCTGAAATCCCAGCAACTTGGGAGGCTGAGGCAGGAGGATCACAAGTTCAAAGCCAGCTTCAGCAAGGCCCTAAGCAATTTAGACAGACTCTGTCTCCAAAAAATAAAAAATAAATAAAAAGAGGCATGGGTATGTGGCTCAGTGGTTTAGCATCCCTTGGTTCAATGTCCAGTACCAAAATATAAATAAATAAATACATACATACATACATACATACATACATACATAAATAAATAAATAAATAAATAAATAAATAAAATGGGGGTTAGACATGATAAATCTGAAGTTTCTTGGTTCACTAATTTTCCTATTATATGATGGAGGCAATCTGATATTCAATGTGGAAAAAAGTTAACAAGGTCTAGCTATAGCACTGACTTCCTTTGTTCCTTTTGTGTAAAACCAGCAAAACCAGGACATCTCCCTATTTGTTTGTTTGACATAGATTGTCACTATAAAATAAAATATACCAGGCTGGGGATGTGTCTCAAGCAGTAGCGCGCTCGCCTGGCATGCGTGCGGCCCAGGTTCGATCCTCAGCACCACATACCAGCAAAGATGTTGTGTCCACCGAGAACTAAAAAATAAATATTAAAAAAAGAATAAAATATACCAAATTCCTGGCATTGGAATAACTCTGAATTCCAGGAATCAGATATATTTCAGAGAGAAATATTCATCAATTCAATATCAAGTCTCACACTTTTGAGTTTCAGTACAAGATACAAAGCAAACTCCCTATGTTAGAATGGTCTGTGGTGCAAAAGTATCCTGCTTTTCCCCTATCTCTTCATGGTCCTTTTCTGTTGCCCACCCCAAACCGTGGACCTCATGTTTCCCTCCTTAACTCACCTGTCCCACACCTGCGTGTACCAGTCTGACTGCCTGAAATATTCATCATGCTGTACTCCATTCATTGTCCTCGCTTATATGATGATTTCCCTGAACACCTCTAGAGAAAAGATCTCTTCTTATTCATTTTGTATTATTAGAAGTAAGCAGAATCCCATAATTGATGCTCAAAAATATTTGAATGTCCAATCACATGATTAAACCAGTAAATTTTAATCTCCTGGCTCTGCCTCCGGTAGAAGCAGTTCTCTTCTTTTCAGCCCATTCCATCCTTCAACAGTTCCCTGGAGATGATTCCTCTTTTATTCTCTCTGCTTCATTGATCTCCAGTGAAATAGTTTATGGAGAGGTCAATTAAGTGTCTTACTTCTTCTGTTTCTTTCTTCGAATAGAGGAGTGATATTTCTACTTAACTATACTAATCCAAAAATGTAACCTCAACTTATTCTCCCATTACCTTACAAAAGAGTAGAGTAGACTGTTTAATAACGAAAGGCTAAGATTTACGTATGACTTCCTGGAGAAATTCTCCAAGAGGTTTTTACCAGAACTACTTCAAAAATTTTTAATGTGTCAAACTTTTTTCATCTAGTAACATCTAGCTTAGAAAATTTCTAACTGGAAACATTACTTAGCCTTCCCAAGTCTCTTTGTTGTTGTTTGTAAATTAAATAATATTACCTTCTCACAGGGCTGTGGTGAATATTAGATGGCATGATTATGAACAGCAATCTGTTCCATTCCTGGTCAAATACCAAAGTACTCGATACATGGGAGCCGGTTTTGTTAGAATTACTTCATAGTATTGCAGTCTTCAGTTTTCCACATGTAAGCAGTGATTCACCTAATCAATCGCATAATCCCCTGATTGAATTACTATTATGTCAGGAAACCTAGGTCTGGCAAGACTTGCCTCATATTGCCACAATATCAGTTTATTTCAGGATTATTTTTTTAATAATAATTGGAATAACTGGCATTGGAATAATTCTGAATTCCAGGAATCAGATATATTCCAGAGAGAAATATTCATCAATTCAATATCAAGTCTCACACTTTTGAGTTTCAGTACAAGATACAAAGCAAACTCCCTATGTTAGAATGTAATTAATTTTTACAATTTACACTTAAAGTGTAAATTGTAAAAATTAAAACTAGGGAAAAAGTGAACCCTATGAAACATAATGGCAAATACAATTTCACCAATCAAGTGTCATATTTGACTTTGACACACACACACAAATATTAATACTGGCTTTTCTTGATGATGGGATTGTCCTTTAACTTTTTTGATAGTTCTCCTTTCCTCATTTTTACTCTTCTGTACTTCACAACTTCTTTATAATGAGCATATACTATTATAAAAATCAGAAAAAAATTCTTAATAGTCAAGGCAACAAGGGAAAATTAGTCATTTATATAGTTAGAATCAGAAAGTAGGGAATATGCCAATTCCTTCAGTAAAACAATATTTTTTTCTAGCTTTGCTTCACTTGCAGGGCTTAACAGTATAATGTATTTTGACCTCAGAACCTTTCCTTAGTAAATACACTGAAAATAGCTGGTGATACTTCTTGTAGTATTGTCCAAAAAAAAAAAAAAAAAAAACAGAAAGTGCAAATAACTCTGTAATGGGCTAAGATGGTGTGCTTCAAGAATAAATGCCAATTAGATGGATTTTGTGCCCTTAATCAATTGCCCCTAAGGATCAGTGTGAGATGAGCCCAAGAGGGAGAATAAATGCACAGTGATCAGGTCTAATGTGATTTTCCTGGGCTTGAATATGTTCTTGGGGCTGGCTGTTGTAGCTTGGAATATCTGAGGATGACAAACAAAGTAGGTGTTAAGTTTTGCAATATTATTGTATTTTTATCCAGAAATGATGAGGTCCTGGCATGGGTGAGAGGCTTCCAGCCTGTACCCAGCCTGTACTTCTGGTTGTGTCAATGTGGTCACAGAGGAAGACGTTGATACTACCAGAGGATGTGAAGGGAATGTCACTCATACCTTATTGTGTGCAATAATGCACGCTTTGATAAATCGCTGGCAGTTAAGAAAGTCACACTAACTAGTCAGAAATGATTGCAAACCTCTAGAAAGAAGAGCCCAATGGACTCTTCAACAATGATCAGCATATGAATAATCTTATTCCTTATTATCCATGTCCAGGATATTTGCAATTATATGGAAAAAGAATACAAATTTAATTATAAAAAAAATACTCAGCTGGAGCATCTCTAATCTGGGAATCTGAAATCCAAAATACTCCAAAAGCTGAAACTTTTTGAGGGCCCACACTATGCCACAAGTGGAAAAACCCCACAGCAGAATTAATGGGAAGGATTACAGTTAAAATGCAGGCACACTAAAAATGTATAAAATTATATTTAGGCTATAACTATAAGGTCTATATCAAACCTACATGAATTTTGTGTTTAGACTTGTGTGCCATTCCCAAAATAACTCCGTTGTATATGCAAATACTCCAAAATCTAAAATCCTTCTGGTGTCAAGTATTTTGGAGAAAGGATATTCAATTTGCATTTCTAAATTTTACTTTTATATTCATGATATGACTTCATGAATTCCCACAAGTTGTTTCTAAATATATGAAGATAGTTTTACTTTGTCTCTTCTTAAGTGTTAAATCTCTCCAGGACAGGGTTTTATTAATGCCTTCCTTTCCTACTATCTCTCAGGACCCAGTACAGTGAGGTACCTATCAAATGACAGCTTGGTAAATGCTACCCATTGCCAGGCATACTGACCCCACAACCCCAGTGCTAGGGATTGAACCTAGGGCCTTATGTACCCTTGCTCTACCACTAAGCTACATCCCCAGCCCAAAGTGCTATTTTGATCACCATAAATATTATATGCCAAAGCACATATATAGTAAAGAGATTTGTAATGTTGCCTTCTAACAATGTATGTTTAGAAAATTATTATAGATTTGTTATAAAATCCAATAAACACAAACTTCATCTAATGACATCAGCATCTGTATTCTCTCTTTGTTGAATAAATCAAGCCAAACATGGGTCCCAAACTTTTGAAGTCACTTGTTTTCTTTTTCTTCATCTTTTTTTTCCACTGTTGAAATTTCTCTCTGATATGTCTGTCTTTTGAAACTTGATGAGAGAGAACAGAAATTCATTTGCATCTGGGTTTGTGTTTGCTTCTTGAGTGTTTGCTTCTTTCTATGTTTTTGTGGCAGTTGCTAAATGATATCTCTGGACACCTCCCCCTCCCTAGCCAAGCATGCACTCATACACTCAACTCCTGTGCTTTCTCTGTCTCTCTAAGACCTAAGGGGGAAAAAAAAATGCCTTTGCTGAAAACAATCAGAATGATTCTAGCCAAGAGAAATCTTTGGACCAGAAAAGGTGTTCTCCATAACTAACTGCAACATCAGAACTGTTCATATTAATTATCAAACCAGGTGTGTACTTTTCCATTGCCAAAGAAGCTGGAAGTAAGTCAAAAAAACAATGATGGGAATAGCTTAAGAAACACAGAAGCGGTTAAGGAAAGTTTTGGATTCCAGTAAGCTCTGAGGTCCTGACACTCTATTTAAACTTAGGAAGTGGCTATCGTAGCTAAGCCAGTGCCCAGACCAGACTGTTAAAGCCACAGGAGAGTATTTGTTTTTAATGGTACTGGAATTTCTGCCATCTGGTTCTCCCATCTATCCCCACAAAGATGTGTGTGGGTCTTGTGTAGTCTCAGGAAGTCCCTTAACTTTGCTAGACCTGATATCTAGAAAAGAGATCCCTTCTAGGAGTAACCTTCTAGGGTTCTCAGCCAGTCTCTTCTAGAGACTCATAGGGTACTTTGCCTCTTGGTGACCATCAGGAATTTCAATATATCCAAGGGCATTTTGTCCTTTGACCGCTGAGACACCAAGTCTCAAGCTGACCTTTTCTTATACACAGTGGCTTCTTGTGGCACTTTGAGATATGATCTAGTTAAATCAAATGCAGTATGATAGGCCTGAATTCTCTGAAGGAATACATTCTTTCTTTCTAAGCTTTTTTATATTTTTTAACAGGTTGTTTTTAGTTTTGCATGACAGTAGAATCCTTTTGACATAATTTAAAAAGCCTGGAATAGATCTCATTCTAATTCAGTCTCCATCCAGAACCTCTTCTCTCCCTTCCCACTCCCTAGCTCTGGCTCCTTTCCCTCCACTGATTTTTCTGCCATAGTTATTTTTTTAAAATTAATTCTTGTGGTTGTACATGATGGTTTGAAAAATTAAAGTTAGCTCTAAAATGAAATAGAAGCATCTTTTTTCCCTGAATAACTCCAACCATGTCTGAGCAGTCCATGAACCAGTTTGACTTCTCTGAAATCCACTGGGACAAGGGGTAGGGGAGAATAATGTCTAGGATAGCTACAGGGTATATTTCACAAACACTGCTAAGCCAGTTCTACCTACCTCTAAAGGTTCACAGGTGATCAGTGTGCTTCCATCTGACTGCTCACTGTTTTTGCAATTAGTTACTGGAATTGTAGTACTTCCTGATGTTTGTTAACTAAGAGTCATCCAGTCTCTTAATCAATATGCTATTTAAGGATATTTAATCAAAGCCAACACCTGACCTAATGTTAAATGAGATATATATGATAATTATCATTGATCTACCAGAAAGGAAACGTGTGTAGAATTTAAGAAAATTATCAGGTACAGAGCTAAACATCACCACTTGATCAAGAATCATGAGGTATTTGAGCTTCGTAAACCCAAGCAGCTGGGCTTTCTGTACTCGGATTGAAAAGGGAAAACTACTCCCAGAAAAAAATGTAACTACGTATTTTTTTATAACTCCATTTTTGGATTCCAACTTTTTTAATTTAAAATTTCTAAAACTAACACATAAAATTGTACATATTCATGGGGTACCAGCTGGTGTTTCAATCTATTTTTGAGTTGAATACTCCACTATCTAGACTAATATTCATCAGATTAAAACTATCAAAGAATTTGTTGAGTTCTCTGAAACCACTCAAGTTCTGGCCAGATCTTTCTGTCATGACATGTTATCTCTTTGATTTAATAACATAACTCTGGAAAGGGAAACCAAGCATGTCAGCTTTGGCATCTGCTTTAAGTGACCTGGAATCTCTCTGCTGTCCCTGAAGGGGTCACAAACACTCATACTCCAGCGTCAGACAATAAAATTGTTCTGGGCAAGCCAGCACAGCAGAGACAGACTTTGACCTTTTCCATGTTTTTCCTTCTGCCTCATCCTCAGCACAGGAAAGGCCAAGTCATGCTGGGTAGTACACTCAGGCCTCTGCTTCTGAAGCAAAACCCGATGGATTTTCTCTCTGCTCATCCAATGGCAGCTCCCATGGGCTCCAGGGCTCCACTTCCTCCTCAGCCCTGTGTGTAGTTCTGAACAGGGATGAGGCTGACTGTGGGGCGAGGGGGCACTGGACAGGTCACTGAGGATAAGAAGCTTGTGCTGATGCAGTGGGAATTTTGATGTCACTGAGCAGACCGGACTTTGTTCACGGAGAAGAATCTACTCCTTGTTTTTTGAAACTCGTAACCACCCCGGGAGATAGATTTGGTGCACACTGTAGTTTATACTTGAGAAAATATAATTCCAAAGAGATTAGGTGACTGGCCCATGATCACACGTACGAAATGCCAAGCATAGAACGAAACTCCATTCTTTGGGATCCATCATGTTTGTTTCTGTGCTTCACAACTACCAATTTCTCTCAGTCCTTTTTTTTTTTTTTTTTTTTAACACTCATTCTCCCATAGGGCAGAAAGGATGCTCCAGTTCAATGTCTCCTGAACTGCTCCTCTCTCCCATAAGGTATTTGTAGGAAAAGAATTCACTTGAGAAAGATTTACTGACTGATAAAAATCTCCAACTCCTATGAAGCTTACAATCTAGTGGAAGGAGACAGACAAATAATAAACCAAGCAAGTAAAATATATAGAATATTTTGAATAGTGATGGTCGCGATGGAGGAAACATGAAGTAGGAGAGGGAGATAGGGCATGTTGGTCACGGGGGTTGGTGGGGGGAGACCACATGAGCCATGTGGCTCTCTGCAGAAAGAATCTTCCAGAGAGAAAAGAAAGTGCCAAGGTCCTGAGGTGGAAACATGTCTGGAAGATAAGTGAAACATCAGAGAGGCCAGAGATCAGGAGTGAGAGCAGTAGGAGATGACTTCAGAGGAGGAGGGAGAACCTTCATGTGAAGTCTTATGGACCATGTAAAGACTTTGCCTTCTGTTGTATGTAAGATGGGAAGCACTTAGACCCTTTGTACCAAGGAGTGGCATGATTTGACTTGATGTAGTTTAGAAAAGTTATGTTTAGAATAAACTAACCAGAGGAGAAGGCAGAAGCAGAGAGATTAATTAAAGCAGTTGCCAAGAACTAGGAGAATGATAAGATGGTTTGGGTCAGAAGGTGGGACTGGAGGTAGGAGTTGAATTCTAAAGCAAACAGGGTACACTCACACATGGGAGGTAGGATGGATCACAGCAGAGGTGGCGGAGCAGAGGACACTGGACAGGAAACCTGGAATTCTGAGTTGCAATTTTGGCCCCATAACACATACCCAGTGATACTTAAAGATATAGCTGAAAAAATTGGAATCTTGGCCTTTATACCTCCACAAATGGGCTCACCAGGTATCTGTGCAATGATTATGGTATCTGTGCAAGTGTTGACTGGCTTGGGTTGTGTCCTAGCTCTATGTGTCCTGCTTAAGTTAATTATTCTAAGTATCCATAGAGAGGCACTGAGATCAACTCTGGAATATTTTTGAGGACAAATACAAAAAAAATAAATTATAATTTTGAGGAAATAATCCAAAAAGACTTATTTTAAAAAGTGAAATCACTGTCTTGGTAAGATATATATACAGAAGAAATTTGTTTCAAGAAAATTGTTTTTACCAAAGTCTTTGATTCTTAGTACTAATATGGATTTTGTTTTCTTCCAACTTAGATTTATGAATTATCTAGTTAGTGACTGATGAATAACTACCAAGAAAAAAAAAATCCTCAACTTCAGATTTCAGTTTCAGTTAAGGACACAAATCTTCTTTTGTTTTCCCTTATCTCTGAGCAAGCTTACCAGCACCCTGGAATTTTTTCAAATTTTTACTAAGAAATATGAGATTGAATTATTCTAAGTGACTCAAAAGTTTACAACTTCCTCAATTTTGCTTAAATATGCAAAGTCCTGGCTACGTCTTTCTAATTCACAAGTACAAAAATCACCCATAATCTCAAGTTCAAGATGAGTAGAGAGTGGGAGGGCTGGGAAGCCCCTCCCAGGGGTGAAAGGGCAGGAGTCACAGGGAAGGCAGGACCACAGTGACACACACTGTCATGCCCTTTCAGACAGAGGCACTTGCTCTACCTTACCCCTTCCTGCTCCTCTTATCTTCTCTCTGACCCTCCAAGTCATCTCCATCACACATCCCTGTTCTAAGTCAAGGGTCTTAAGGTTCTGAAAGGTAACTGATAAGCTGTTTAATAACCAATGTAAATTGAATGATGAATGGTGAAGAAGGCTTAGTCTCAGGGCTCTCTGAAATCTCTAAATTTTGAAAGAGAGATTCCAGAAAGGCCATTTCCTGAATAGAGTGCTGGGGGAATGGTGAAGTGCCCACAAACTGTCTAGGAAGGAAGGAATTCCTTTGAGAAAGGCTCATGAATTATTCTTATAAGGTGTTCTCCTGAGAAGTCTTGAATATTGTCTCTGAGACCATTTCAGGGGTCCATGGAATCAAAATCATTTTCATAACTACATCAATCCATTATTTTCTCTTTTCTCTCTCATGGTCTCCCAAATGTGCCCTGTGATATATGATGTTGGCAACACTCAGAGGGCTACAATGATAGGGGATTATAAATTTTTGATTTAAAACTTTATAAGTTTCCATTTCAAATATGGTTAATATGAACATATATAATTCACCTTACAAAAACAGCTCTTTGGAGTCCCCTTAAGTGCATAAAGCAGTGCTGATACTAAAATGTTTGAGAACTGGTGCTTTCAGTTACTCTGACTGCTCTAGTACCAGAAACCTAGCAAAATACAGAGTGATGGTTTCGCTAAATTCAAAACTATGTGAGCTATTGAACCTTTGAAATCTTTTATTTTTTTGGTATCTAAAAGCAAAACCAAAACAAAACCAAACATCAGGAAGTGTACCATGACCCATGGCCCATGTTAAAGGACACAAATTGGGGGACCTTCCTCTGGCCAGGTCAGAGTCCTCGATTTGTGCTTTTGTGATTAATCAGAAATGTCTACTGCATCTTTTTATGGAGTGGGAGATAGAAAAGAGAGAAGGGTTTCACACACAGAGAGAAAAATATAAGAATTCCACATTTCTCAAGAGAGTAGCATACATCGAATATTTACAGGTGACACGTTTAATTGTTCAGTACTTTAATACAAATATAAGAAATAATACAGAATTAAATAACACATGAAAAGCTTACTAAATATATAAATATTCAATTCAACAATGAAAACAACTTACATTTTAATTTCTAGGTTACTGGATAGAGAAAGACAAGGGAAAAAATACTGAAAAGAAACACACTAATTTGGTCTTATGGTTAAGAATCCATATTGTTCTACTAGTTAGAACAATATCTTTAAGATAAAGTCATTGTAAGTTCATACTTGTCTCCTCTCCTGTGGTGGGAAGTTGTTAACTCATGGGAAAAGGATCCAGGAGAGGCCAAGTGTATGAACAGGCTGACTGCTCTACAGGATGTCTAAATATCTGTTTTCATAATATATTTCTTTTACACTAGACTGAGTTCAGAATGAGGGCTGGGGTCATAGGATGGGACAAATGGTCAGGGGAAGCATGCTGTCTTTAAAATGTGAGCTATTGTCTAAGACTAACACTATTTATACTGCTACAAAAATAAGTTAAGTAGATAAGTTAAGGTTGCTAATGTTATTTCACAATAAATTCTGTCCTATTTTCATCATAGTAAACCTCAGAGAAGCACACACACACACAAAAAAAAAAATGGCAGGGAAACCAAAGGTTCTAGCAAGGTCAACAATTTGCAAAACAGTGAGCAGCTAATAGACTAGATCCCAAACAGCGGGAAAACAGGCTCCTGGGCCTAAGAACAACAGAAGAGACAGAACAACAGAAAGGCAAAGGTAGTCTCAGAAAAGTTCTTTGGACCCTTCATATTTTTTCTTCTCTCTCTCATTTCTTCCTCCTTCTCCTATTCCTTTTTTTTTTTTTCTTCCTGGAATTACATCAATTTTTACAACTGCATGGTAAATTATCAGGTCCAACACTGTTACCATTCTGGATGAGGACACAGACACTCATTGAGGTAAAGTGACTAACACAGGGTTCCCACCAGTGGGAGCCCACGTCAGCCTGTGAGCTCAACGTCCTGATTCTAAGTCCAGTGCCTTCCAACAGCACAACACTGCATTGCTTTACAAAATCAAGTCCTACAACAGACCTGAGAGGTAAAATGACTTTCTCTTGGACTTCAAACACTGAGTAGCTTAGATGGCAGTGAAAAGTCGTGGAATTCTTAAAAACATTTGTTCCCGCCTCTTTTGCTCATATAAGTGCCTTGAAGAATGACCTATTTTCCTCCTGCTTTCCTCTTACATCAGATTCAAGTAGATCAGGGAAAATCTTTCAGGGTTCCGTGTGGCTCCTCTAGGGCTCTGGATAAAAGAAAGACCAAGATGTTAACTTTGGACATGCACAATTTCTATGTTCATGTATTTTAAGAAGATATGCAATAAAAGGTTTAAGAAACTCAGAAATCTAGTGTATATTTCATCAGTAAAGATGAAGAAGTAGATGTTCCCCACCCAAAATGATAAGTGAACCATGATGTTCTTTAAAAAACACATAGGGCATCCAAGAAATATGAGTCTGGAGAATCACCTACGATTACAAGTAAAAGGACATGTTCAAGAATGTCAAATGATCTAAATGTGTTTTATTGATAAGCCCTGGAGCTTTGTTCCCAATGGAGAGTAACTTGCTAGACCATATGTTGGGAATGGTCACAAAGTAGACACAGGGACTTTTTCAGGGGCTATTGACTTTCTAGCGCATAACCTGAGAGGAACATGCTCCTCTCTACAAGGCATGTGGACTTGAAATAAGCCCTACAATTTATCCTGGCTCTAGTTCTCACTCTCTATGTAATCTTGGATAATTTACCAGAACCTGTGAAGTTCTGGATATTTCAGAGCCTGTCAACATGTCTAATATCAACTATTAATGTTCCACAGAAGAACAATTTCCCCCCCAAATTAGCTCAATACTAAAAAACAAACAAACAAAAACCAAACCCCAATGAATTATTACCAAAATAAAATATATATAAAATGTAACTCTAGTTTTCTAACTATAATCTCATTTTTAATTATTGGATTCAACAGACATAAAATTACTGTCAAATTGTTATCATGGTATCTATTTTACTCTCACTTAGGTGCTTATTTTACTTCAGATTTAGTAAGAAATGGTTCTCGGAAGGGCAAACATCCTCAGACCACATTTGTGTAACATTGTTCTATAATATCAATGAAATTTTCCCTGCAGTTTTCACATCTGCCATTCGTTTGCTAGAAGCCACTTCGCCTTCTCTCCTCTATGGTTGATTTATTCTCTCCTTTCAAATCTAGTGTATATTTCATCAGTAAAGATCATTAAACATCATCACCTCAGAGAAATCTTCCAAACAAATTGTACATAAATAGTTTTCTGGTCACCTAATTCTCTTTCCTTCTGTGTGATGTACTGTGTTATTTCCTAACAGTCACATTCTCAGGACTTAAGAGCATATCCTTTCTTTCTAGTTCACTGGTGGCTTCTCTGTCCCTATCATCTCCACAAGAGTGGCAATGTCCTTTTTTGCTCATTATAATTATTAAAACACACATGGAAAACTTATTAATAAATATCTGTAAAATGAATGAATGAATAAACTTCTGCAAGCCCTGTTATCATCTGTAAGACAGAAATGACCACATCTTCCTCATACACTGCTGTGAGAATTAAATATAACTTCTAGAAAAATCTACTCCTTTTGTGTCATGAACATCCTTTTAAATATTTTAGTGCCCAGTCCATGTTTTCCTTTCATCTCCAATAACATTCCCACTTCCAAAGTTTTCTCCTCTAAAATCTAAGCACTTTCCCCTATGACTATTTCTTTTGGATTATCATTTAACAATAACAAACATTTTAGTTTGACCCAACCACTGACTGGAATCCAGAATAATAATCCAAATGACAGCATAGTTTTCTTTAGAGAGCACTAGAATAATTTGATGTTTAAATCTCTTAAGCCTGACTTTGAATGACTGAATGTTTGATTTTCTGCATCTAGTTTAAAAAGTTTTTTTCCTTTCTCTAAAATATAGCTTTTCGAGCAAATATGTCCATATGCCCTCCCTCCCCAACAAAAGGGGCCATACTTTACTCACAACTCATACTCAAATGGAACCTTTGAGCTTCTGAGCTCTAGGATGCATGAGAATCACCAGAAGAACTGGGTCATTTCAAACACCTAGGACACACTTAGAGATTCTATGGTTTTAGGGAGCTCAGATGCATCTTTTAAAAACAAAACAACAACAAAAAAAATTGAGTCATCTATGAACCACTTTTATGAAAGAACAGAAACTATGAGTTATGTTTAAGATACACAGAACAGAGGATGAAGAACTTGTTTAACGAAAAAAGGAGGAAACAGTAAGAATAGGGAAACCAAATGGAACACCCATGATTCAGTGCTGCTGAGCAGCCCAGGGCAACTTGGGACCCAAAGCCACTGCTAGCCTGCTTTTCCTGACATTTTTGGTTTCCTAGAAACCCATTCACACACTTCCGCACAGTAACTGTTCTCATTCTACACCCTGACTCCCAGTAACTTTAATAATTAACTATTTTTTTTTCATCCTCCAGCAAACAAAAAGTCTAATCAAAACAATTCCCCATATCCAAAAAGAAATAAATACTATACACATATCTAGAAATCAATTTAGGTATCGTATGTTCCTTTCGGCACATGTAGGCTTTTGGGTACATATATTTTCTGATTTTATCTCCCCTCTTACCTTCTCTCCAAACTTCTCTCAAGACTGCTACTTCAGTGACTAATAAGGGTTCTCCCTTCCATATATGCCTGCCCTCATGTTTAAATTTAGGTATCTTCTAAAATCTTTCTCAAAACCTACCTGCTAATAATTATAATGTCTTCCTCCATTTAGCTATTTAACCTGGACACCCCTCTATCATTTGTACAATTCACAACATTGATAAAACTTTGAGGGACCTTAGATTTAGTAATAACAGAAACTAATTATTTACTGGAAACTAACTATGTTGCATTTGTGTGCTGGACCTTTATTGGTTCACGCTGATGGTTAAATTGTTGGTAACCTGAAATTAACCATGGTGGGAATATCTGCGCCACAGAAGCTGGCAAGAGCAGATCTATCAGCGTTCCCTCAAACTGGTTTCCCAACATACCATTGTTTCAAGGCACTTTTCTGGTCCCAGGTATTCCCTTCCAAATCCTCACAATGGCTTGCCCAAAAGTACTCAGATAATTTGTAAAAAGATAGGATTTGATCTAAATCGCTGAGTGGTCACAGTTGCAAGTGAAAATAATGACTGATTGGAAAATAACCAAATCTATAGACATTTATAATCATCTGTGCTAAAGTTGACAGTTAAAAATTTAAAGTCTTAAAGGAAGAAATATTTTTATAGAATTAAAATATCATGTTTAATTTCTGAATTATTTCATGAAACTTTGCATAAGATTAAAATAATTTCAGCCAGATAGGAGGAATAAGTTCAAGAGACCTGTTATACAATCTGATGACTATAGTAACAATGTATTGTATCCTTAAAAATTGCTGAAAGTGTAGATATTAAGTGTTCTCACTACAAAAAATAAGTATATGAAAAAATGATACATTAATTAGCTTGATTTAGCCACTACACAATTACAAACATCATGTTATACACAATATGCATATATATATATATCTGTACTCAATTTAGAAAATTAATAATAAAAATTAAAGAAACATACTTTTAAAGTAGATTAAAATAAACTTGTCTACCTAAGTCCCAAAGATATTCAATAAATAATCTTTTTTTTTTTTTGTACTGAGGATTTAAGCCAGGCATGCTTTACCATGGAGCCAGATACCCAGCCCTTTTAAAATTTTTTTTCGAATTTTGATACAAGGTCTCACTAAGTTGCTTATGGCCTCACTAAATTGCTGAGGCTGGCCTTGAACTTTAGATCCTCCTGTCTCAGCCTTCTGAGGCACTGGGATTACAGGCGTGTGGCACCATGCCCAGCATAATCTTTCAAAGACTCACAGAATATAAGGCCAATCCTCTCTTTTTAATGTACAAATATAAGAGAAATTTGGGGAATTTACAAATCAGTGACTCTTAGAACTAGAAGCACTTGTCAGCCTTAGTGACATTCTGTATTGTGTGTTTACCAAGGGCAAAAGGTTCTTGTGGTGTTCTCTTGTCCATAGACGTTTCCATAATTATCCTCCATGACATGTAGGATTTAACACTAAAGTTGTGATTTTTGCAAAACTTGTCTTGCAAAATCTCATTTGTTCATTATTTTCTAGAGGAATATATATATATATATATATATATATATATATATATATATATATATATATTATATAATTGTTAGAAAGACTTCATTTTTTCATTTCAAACACCCTGAGAATTTCTTAATTTATTTTTTCTGATAATTCTAACACTTTTACACCTGCTATGTTTAGTCAAATATATATATATAATACATATTAGATTATCCAAATTATATAACACATATATATGATCTGTATACAAAAGAACTTTCATACTCTGGTTTCTCTTCAGAGCAAATAAGTCTTTTTCCTTTCAAAAAAAGAAACTGCCAGTGGAAGAACTGCTGCACAGTATACGGGCTGTTGCCATCAATTTGAATCTATAAGTAAGGATTTTAAAGAATTTTAGAAATAATATGGAAAACATTAAAGTTTCAAAAACTATCATGGCTTTACAATATTCTGCAAGTATTATGGACTCAGAAATCACTGTTTTAATGAGTTATAATAAATGGGAGAAGACCAATGTGGCCTCAAAAGTCCACATACTAATTCCAGGAATCTGTGAATGTGTCACTTTATATGGTAAAAGAGATTTTACTGATTAAATGAAGGGTCCTGAGATGGAGAGATGATCCTGGATTATAGAAGTAGACAGAATGTCATCAAAAAAGGGTCCTTCAGAGGGAAAAAGGGAGGCAATAGAGTCAGCCAGAGTGATGCAATAGGAGAAAGACCCAACTGGCTGTTGCTAGCTTTGCAGGTAGAATGTGACAAAAGGGTCAGGAAAATGAGTAGTCTCTAGAAGCTACGTAAAGAAAAAGGATTGTCCCCTAGCTCCTCCAAGAAAGGAAGGAAGCCCTGTTAGATAGATAGCATGACTCTAGTGGATGAGAACCATTCTGGACTTCTGACCTGCAGAACTGCAGGATAACAAATTTGTGTTGTTGTAAGCCACTAAATTTGTGATAATTTGTTAAAGAAGCAATAGACAATTAGTACAACATTTATGATGTTTCCTTCTCAGGAAAGACATGCTGAGTACTTTCATAAAGGAATCCAATCTTTTCCAGATTAAGGACCTTCAAGTTGATTTCTTGTAGCAGTGGGGAGTAAAAGCTTAAATCTATTCAGAGCCAAGCTTAGTGGTAGGGATAAGATGAAGGGCAAGACGGTGGAAAAGAAAGCAACCAGTAATTAGACTCTAAAGAACGCAAGCTAAAATGCAAAAGCAACAGAGATGTGGGAGGGTTGTTCAGCTGGGATATTTTCTCATTCTTGATTTTTCATTAATGTGTGTAACAGAAGACACTAATACTGATGGCAAATCTCCTTAAAACAGTCCCATAACTGCAATGGAGCCAACTAAATTCCATGCATTTATGATTATGTTAAAATGAACCCAACTAATATGTATAACTATAATGAACCAATAAAAGCAACAACAATAAAAAAATTAAACAAAACCTTTGAGGTGACCATCATGAGGCTACTAGAAGGATAAGGAGCCAAGGGAATGAGTGTGCTATCTGAGAAGTGAACTGGGATTTAATTACTGGGTAGGATATGGTGAGGTTTTGACTCCTAGAAGTATTCCCATACACTAAAAAGCAAAATTTGGGTCACATAAGCTAATGTGGGTTTAAGTATTGAAGAGCAGAGAAGCAAAGAACAGCTCTAGGAAAGAATGTCCAGATTTTAAGGGCCTGTAAGGTAAGAACTTAGTGATCAGATTTTATCATGCTATTTAGTCATATCGAGTGGTATTTATACATGTGTGAAAATTGTAAACTTTTTTTTTTTTTCAGGAAAATAGCCTTGGAGTGTGAAATGTCACCTAGAAAGTGACATTTCACTGAGCAGTTCAATAAAGATTTCCCCATTGCTTTCCCCATACAAAGCATCCCATTCCTTCTCCTTGGAAGTCTGAGGATACCCAGGTAGGAGTGGGGATGAGTATGAAAAACTTATTTAGCAATGCAAATTGTCTTAGGAACAAATATTCTTTGTAATGTCCTTCGAACTGATGATCTCCTTCACCACCACCACTTTTTTATTGAGCTTTTTTTATTTGAGGTAGTACTAAGCTTAAAATAGGAGACAGTGTTGTGCTCCTGCCCAGGAAATGGGGTTTTCCTAACATGGCGATTGTTTCATTGCAAGGATCCATTCACAGGTTGTTGTGAACCGAAGGAACTCAAGGCAAACATGAAGATCATGTGGCTGGAAAATAAATTCCTACATGAAATTGCTAGTAATTTAAGACAAAGTAAAGTTAGAACATGTATGTTACACCATTGGTCTAAATTTTCTATGGTTTTTCAACTCAGCACTGCCAATCAAACAAAACAGACAAAAAAATGACAACTCAAATAAAAGTCAGGTGATATGTCTGCAATGGTCTGCTCTTAAGTAAAATTTCTTGTATTTTTTTTTCTGAAAAACATGTAATCATTGGTGGGTGGACTAATGAGAAATAAAATATTATTCTCACTGGGTGCCATGGTGCGCGTCTATATTCCCAGTGGCTCAGAAGGCTGAGTCAGGAGGATCATGAGTTCAAAGCCAGCCTCAGCAACTCAGCAGGACCCTAAGCAACTCAGCAAGACCTTGTCTCTAAATAAAATATTTAAAAAAGGGCTGGGGATGTGGTTCAGTGGTTAAGCACTCCTGGGTTCAATTCCTGGTGCCAAATAAATAAATAAAATATTATTCTCAACCTCAAGTCTGAACCTCTTTGTCCTATATGGGGAAGGCACAAACTTATGACACCACTGCATTTTAATAGAAAGAACTATTATGAGATGGAAAATTTCCCTAGGAAATTTTAATGTTTTTCTCATTTTCTATTTCAGTAATAAAGTACTAGATTTATGAAAGAAAAAAAAAGATATTCTCTGTAAGTTTATTAGTCTTATTACGGTAGTCACCAGGGAAATAACTCATGATCCTATTAGGAATGTGCAGAGAAGTGACCTATAACTCATCATATCTTCCTCCAAAATGAACTATACAGCTGACAAAACCCGTGTCATGCTTTCTGTCATTAAAGAACATTACAAGAAAAGTCAGTCAAAGCTAACTTCTTTGCAAATATAAAGTCAACCATTGGCAATGACCCCTCTGTGCAGAAATTATAAATTTGTTGACTTTTGTGGGTAAATGAATAGTGATGATGAGCTTTAAAAAAAAAAAATCTTTGGTCATTTATCAAACAGGGCTGACTTGAACAGATTTTTATTATTGGCTACTGGGCAGCTCCACAAAGATGATCAAAGAATCATCTTTGATGATTCACTTAATAAACTCAAGCACTAATTCATCTTTCTACTCTCTACTTCACTACGAACTCTGAACACACACCTACACCCACAAATACACACACACCTCAGTTCCACTTTTTCACTTCCTTATTTATGCTCACAGCATCATTTCTCAGGGTTCAGAATCCTGGCTCTGGTTTTATATGATCATGTTTCCCTGACCCCAAAATTTAGTGCTTTAGAAAGATGATGAAAAGAAAAGGAAAAAGAAAACAAAACTAAAGTAAGGAAAAATGAAAGTCCTATGTATAGGATATTCCCTTTTCTCACAAATTAATCAACAAAATTCCTTACTTGAAGAAATAATTTTTTAAAAAAAGAAAATATAATTTAACATTTGGTCTTAATGAAACACCATTTCCTTAGCTCTGAGCATGTAAGCTATCAGCATAATTGACATTTGGTATTACTAGCTGTATACAGAATCATTCTCTGGCTGTGAATTTTTTTTTTAATCAGTCAAAATCAACTCATTTAGAATATGCCACAGAACATTCAGAGAAATTTACTGAATTGGCCATATGTCATGAAGACATCACCAGTAAATGGTAATCCTACTGCTTACAAGCTTTAACACAAGTTGAGGTGTTTATTTCATAAATGAGGAAAAACTTGGGCACAGAAATAAACTGTCTCTTTTTGTTTCAAGAATTGGATATGGTATTGAATAACTGCATTTCCCAGAAAATCCAACTTTCACTTAATGAACACAGGGCAATGACATTGCAAATATCCCTAACGAGTGGAGTTTACCTTGGGCTTTAACAGTTTGTATTATAAGACTCTTTTCCAAGAGGAACTTAAAAATTACTTTGACTACTCTATGCTTTTCTGCTTGCATTTTCACAAGAACAATACACTAAGCACAGATTAAAATTAATGCAATTGATAACAATAGCTCTGTTTAAGTCAGGAATCCAGGGCATCTGTAATGAAAAGAGCATTCTGGCAGAGGTCAGGAGATCCAGGTTTCAGTCCTAGCCTGCTGTTAAGAAGCTGTGTGACCTTAGAGAAGGAAGTTGAATCTCCTCTCTGAGCTTTAGTTTTCAAATTAGAAAAGTGAAATATTTGTATAAAGAGGAATCAAACAAATTTCAGTCTTTGATATTCTGTCCAGTGCTTATGTGTTCATGTGCCATAAGAGTATCTGATCTGTAATCTCCTCTTCCAGATAGAACAAATTCCTTTACTTACTTTTGCAAAAGGGCTGACATTGACACTGAAGATTTGCTGCTTCTTTTATAAATTCACAAGAATTAACTTGGGATTAATGTAAGGCTTATGCAAAATAAAGTGATCAAGGAAACTAGAACATGAAAGACCCAGTCCATGAAACATAAAATGAAAAGGAAAATAAGGTAGTCTTTGAAGGGGGATTTTAAATTAAAAACTAAAATAACACTCAAAACCAACATTTTTTTTCATTCCTGAGCCCAGACCTTCAGCCATCTAAGATGTAGGAAACTCCCATATTACCCCCTCGCCCTAGGAAACTCCCATTTCACATAGCACAAACTGAAACTTTGTGCTCATTTTAACAATTTGTGCAATATAGTGCACTGTTTTCAGAAACCAAAGAAATTTTAATCTTTCTACATATACAGGTCACTTCTCTTGTTTCTAAGGCATGTCTTCTTCTATAATATCTCACAATATCTTAGACTTGGCATTTATGAGGTAATGAATTTACAATAGAAGGAAGGAAATCGAAAAATTCATTTTAAAAAATCTATCCATCATCCCTTTCATTCATTCATTCATTCAATAAATGAACATTTATTGAACATGTGGTATAAATAAGATGTCATGATAGATGCTGTGGGGGATAAAGAGAAACTCACAGCCTACAAGGGCAGAATGACATGACACAATTACTTAAGTGTGGATCACCTGTATGTTGCCGATAGTGTTTGAGACATCATGGGAGTATAACATAGGAAGTGCTATTTAATGAGTGATCATATTGGACAATTTCACAGTCTCTTAAATGGGCAGCTGGCTTGTGGAATGCTGTAAAAAGAGAAAAGATTATCCTTTATTAACAGGTAGAGAGGACCTTGCATGGGTGCCAGACTTCTTTCTTTGGTTCTGCCATCGGATGACTCCATTGTGATCAAATAAACACTTTATTCTCATTTCTTTCCTCTCCTGAGCCCTCTTTCTCTCTCAGCTCAGAAAATAATTTGTCTTTGAAACATCTTAGCAAATGAAAAGGAGAAATGTCCAATTGCAAGAAAATAATTCTAAAGCATTTTAAAACTGCACCAACAATTTATGTATTTTGGAAACAACAAACAAAACACATGTGGCCATCCCCTAATTCATAACTTCAGATGATTCCCAAATTATTAAACCAATCATGGAACTTGTTGCATTCTTTGTACTCCTTGTAATGACTCACCTCGGTCCTGATTCCGGTGACGTTTCCAGTATAATAAGATTGAGATTAAGACCAGAAGAATTACCAGGGAAACAATGCTTAACAAGAGTGGAATTGAAAACCAAAAGCCTGTGGATATTGAAGGTAGAAAAAGGAAAATCACAAGAGGAAGCTGTTGAGGCAAAAAAAATACTGATACAGCAACAGGTATGATATGAGTTTTTACAAGAGTTTTTAACTGAAATTAACCTTAAATGCACACCTACAGAGATCTATATTCATGACTTCAGATGATTTTAATAATATCTAGAAAACGTTAGTAATGGTAACACGTTTTATGCAGTTACTATATAATAAGGTCTTTGTATTATCTCATCTAATGCTCAAAATGTCCTAAGTCAGGTATTATTATTATTATCTGACAGATTTTTTTTTTAAATCCGAACCTCTGAGAAGCCAGCGAGCTTCAAATCAAAGCAGCAAGAGGAAGAAGAGCAAAGCACATATTCTTTTTCCTATAATGCAAGTTTATTGGAATATACTAAGTAAAAAGCAAAGAAAATCATGAACCTCATGATTTCAACTCCCAGATATAACTTGTCTCGATGTTTTTACTGCATTTCTTCTAATCTGTTGTCTTTGTTTATAAAACTCTTTCCAGGTGTCAGTAATGGAACTTGGCCTAAATGTCTTCCTCAATACTACTTTGAAACACAAAGCAAAGAAAGAGCTGAAGTGTCTAGCATCTTCTCCATAATGGATTTTTTTTCACATCACAATTTAACTAACCTTCAGACAGGGATTTATCTAATTTCTACAGTTCCAGAGCTTTGTCTAATACTTTTAGTTCAAGGTTGTTAGTAAATGTTCACAGAGTAAACTAATATACCAGTGGCTTTAAACATTATATAAGATATAAGTCAAATTTAGCATTCCTCAAATAGAAAATATGTTCCTCTTCTTGTTTTTCAGTGAAATTAACACTTTGCCTTGGCTAAACCTAAAAATCTCTTCACAAATGCCCAAATCTAACACCACAACCCTTTTGGCCAGTGAGCTTCACACAGGAAAGCTTTGCCACGTTTTTTTTTAAAAGCACCCAAAAGAACAGCAATATTTTTTAGGAAGTTTATTACTGAGTGCTCATCTAAGAGTTGATGCTTCAAAATTACAGGAGAAATAAAATTCTGGCTATCATCACTAAGACTTGCTCCCTTTATTCTCTCACCCAGTTCTCACTTCTTGTATCTATGAGGCTCACAGACAGTAGTTCAGAAGGAAACACAGAGAGCAAAAGGGGCTTGAATGGGAGACAGATTGTTTTAAAGTAGTGATGAAGACTCTTCAGATGGGCCCTTTCCTACTGTAGGTTATACAGAGATTTCATCACAGATGTCAGGTCTTCCTTCCTAATCCCCTCAACTGAGCTGATGCCCCACCTCTCCACATTCAGTCCCCATATGGTGAACCACGACTTTCTTTTTGAAGCATGAGGTTTTACAATTTCCCAGACACTTTTCTGTATCCCTAGTAGGCTATAAGCTCTGTAAGTGCAGTGATTGAGTCTTGCTTGTTGTTGAATTTGTTGTGTTCAACCTGAAGATTAGTATATAACAGACACTCAATAAATCTTAGAATGAAATAAATGAATGAATGAATGAATGAATGAATGAATGCATATCAGCAATAGCATTTGATAAGTGCATCACATTTCCCAAAGTACAGTACTATCCCTTATTTGCAATTTGATTTCAGTTACCCATGGTCAATTGTGGTCAGAATATACTCAATGGGAAATTCCATAAATAAACAATTCATAAAATTTAAATTGCATGTCATTCTGAGTCATGTGATGACATCTTACACTATCCCATTCCATCTTGTCTAGAATGTGAATCATCACTTTGTCCAGTGTATACACACAGTGTATACTACCAGCCTAGTAGTCACTTAGTAGCTGATTGGGTTATCAGACAACTGTTGTAATATCACAGTGCTGGGTTCAAGTAATGCTTACTTTACTTAATAATGGACCCAAATCACAAATGTTTATTAAGGTACATTGTTATAATTTGTTTATCTTATTATTAGTATAAACATAACTATAATAAAACCATATTATATATAATATACATATATTTATATTATATAATAATATATATATTATATAATAAATATAATTATATATAATATAATAAAGCCATATTATATACATGTGTGTATACACACACACACATACACATACGGTTTAGTATTTTCTGCAGTTTCAGGCATCCACTAGGCATCTTCGAATGTATCCTCTTGTAGATAAGGGGAGACTACTATAAAATTTGCTTTATTTGCTTCCTCAACTCTGCTTCTCTTTCCTTACTTGTACCTTTCTCTCCCCAGTTACTTCCTTTGTTGAGAGACTTAAAATTTCTGAAGGATATTTGCCACCTTCCAGTCGGATATATGCAGATGTGACCATAGCCATCTTTGCCCTCCTTCTCTTACCTTTGTTCACAGTTTGCTTGTACTCAGTCACAGTCCCCTGGTACAGCACTTGGCAGATTACCTCCTTCCCCACTTGACTTTTGGGGTCTTTGACACGGAGTATGCTGGTGACAGATGTGGTCCCGTTAGGGTGTAACAGACTCTCAGTACTGTTCTCAATCCCTGACCCAGCAACCTTCCAGGAGATCATGGGTGCTGGGCGGGCAGTGGCAGAGCAAGTGATATTTAGGTGGTCTTCAAAGAAATTGTAGTGAAGGAATACTGTGGGCTGTACTGGGACAAAAAAATATATATATATGACCTGCCATCAGTTAAGCACATAGTCTCCTTACAGCGATGAGGAAAAGGTCCTTACAGAATGACAAATGGAAACTAGTTAGATGAGGTCGTACATCCCACACCCACTGGGGCTGGGGCCTTCCCAGTTATTTGAGGTCTCCTTCTCTAATTTGCAGGATAGAGAACGGCCTGGTGTAAACCTGTGATGAGAAAGGCCCTTTCTGTAACTGCCTCCAGCAGAACTAGCTGGATGGATAGAAAGTTATGGAAAAGTCAGATGTGATTTGTCTCTCTCAAATATTTCAAAGCCTAATTATTATGTTCTCCTCTTGCATGAGTAATGTAGCACCTCTCCCTTCTTTTGGGTGTTCCTCTCAAGTAGCTTGACAGTAGCCCCCACCAGCACCTGTATACATGTACTCTGCATCTATCAGAAGCACAGGGTAGGTGTAGAACAGACAGCCCCAAGAAGGACTGCCACTTAGTGATACCAATTCTTTTTTTTTTTTCCTCAAAGCTGAATGAGCAAATCGGATACAGAGAGAAGACTTGGAAAATCTCTGTTTGAAAGATGTACACAAAATACAAACTAGCAATTCCTATCCTATAACCTGAAAAATCAAAATACGGCAGTTAAAGGACTTTAGGCCTCACCTGATAGAGTTAAGGGAAAATAACTAGCTTATGAGAAAAAAATTTAATTTTCAGGCCAGCCATAGCCTATTCCTTTTTAAAATTTCCCCAATGACTTCACTTCATTGGAATGTAGACTTTATCTCTGCCAAGCAGTGCAGAATATTCTTTAGTTGGCTTTGGAGCCCTCAAGACAATTACAGGGCAGCACCAAATTAAAGCTGATCTATACTTTTAGGTTAAGAGGTGGGTGGATGAGGAGGAGTAGGGTTGTAGAACTACAGCTGTGTCCAAAGAATGTCCAGATTCCAAACAAAGCAAGCACTGGAGGTAAAGAGAACAAAGGAAGAGAGAGGAATGTGATTAATGTGGCCAGACTAGGTGTCCAGATTCTTTGGAGATGTACCAAAGAATGGCTTAGAAGGAGAGGTTTGGTGGAAGAGAACAGTATGACAAGCTGCAAAACTCAAGAGTGATCTGATTTTCAGGTGAACAATAATACAGAAAATTAGGTGTAAGGGAGACAGAGTAGGAGAAAGATGAGAGAAAAAGAAGAAATAGGAACAGAAATCCAAAAATTATGACCTAAGAAAGAAAAAAAAGAAAAACAAGATAAGGAGAAGGGAAATATGATGGAAGGAAGGAGGGAGGTGGGGAGAGAAGCGAATGGACAGACAGAAAATGACAGAAGCAAAAAGCAAGAAGAAACCCTGACATAAGTTTCTGTGGAGAGGATCCAGCATGGGCAAAATAAATGAAAGAAACTTGTATTTGGTATTGTGGTGCCTTCCTTAAATTGTGACCTCATTGAATCTTCTCTCCTCCTGTGGCCAATAATGTTGGCATGCTTAAAGTCTCACATTAATATTTTTAATAACCCTGTCTAAATTTGTCTTTTCCTTCTTAAAGCCACCGCCAAGTGTGCCATGTCTCCAAGTCATCCCTTATTCCTATATCCTAATCCTTAGCAACATGATAGTGAAGAGGAAAGAAATCTCATCAAACTAAGCCTATTGTATTTTAAGAGAAAGCTGACTCCAGCAGAACAACTCAGGAAAGCACCACAAACCCTCAAAAAAAAAGGAAAACCACAGCAAATAGCTACTAGAGACATGAAAGGCTGTGTCTTCTAGTGAGCCATTCTGTGATTATGAACCTGAACAACTAGCCATACCACCATGTTCCAAACATTCCTGCAAATAGTGTCTCCCCACAGGCAGTGCATTCCCAGAGATTCTCACCATAAAGGGTGAGGCAGGCTGTTCTCGAGATCTTCCCAGAACTAAAGGTGTTGAAGAGACACATGTAACACCCCTCGTCCTCCAGCGTTGTGTTCCAGAAGGTGATGGTTGAGTTCTGGAGTCCCAGCTCGGTGATGTTCACTCTGCCCCGGTAGGCAGGCTGGACCACAACCCCATGGCTCCTGCTGTAGGTAACCATGTTTTCTGGGCTTACAGCCTTCTTTTTCTGCCATGTCACAATCAAGGCTTCTTGGGCAGATTGCAGAGAACATCTTAAGGATGCAGGTGTGTTCAGCAGCAACTTTTCATCCTGGGTCACCACTTCCTCTATAGAACCATAAAAGAACATGTGTGTTTTAAGACTTTAATACATACTTTCATACACACATGAACATGTTTTCCTGATAATAAACAAAGTGTATGTGAAAGTCAATTTTTAAAAAGAGAAAAATGCAAAGAAGAAAACAAAATTATTTACATACCTATTTCTTGGTAGACAAATATATACTTGTTCAATCTTTCAAAGTAGAGTAATAGAGTATAATAATAAGAAAGAAAATGCTCAGAGACCAGGAATTGTGGAGAATCCCTGTAAGTTGGAAAACAAGTAGAATGAGATTGAAGATGAAAACTGCTAGACTGTATAGAAGATTCACCAAGTACATTCATGCTTGGAGAGGTAGAAGCCAGGAGCCAAAGGACAACAGGCAGAGTGGTCAGTTTAAGCAAAGAAGATAGAGCAGCTCTATTCATCACACACACACACACACACACACACACACACACACACACACAGCCTACAAAGGAAGGGGATAACACAGAGATGCTTGCCTCCAGAAAGCAGAAAGATAAGCACATCAGATAGAGAGATAAACAAGACAGCGCTCTGGGAGGCTTGTGGTACCTATGAGGACCTTGAAGCTTTGGTACTCAATGACAATCTATGCATCCCCATTTTCACTGAATTTTATGACAGTAATTTCTTGTGCTCTGCAGTGTTGGCCACTTACTCTCTATGACAGATGATTTAATGGGAAACCTCCACATCGTAACAAACTAACCACGCATTTGAGAAAACTAACACAATGAAAAGGGAAAACTAAAGTCCACAAACCCAAGAAGCCAGACCAAATAAATAAAGGTATCATAAATCAATAAATACTTTGACATGAATATATCCAAAGTGTGTAAGAAGACAATTTTGTAAATGGTAGAAATTAGAGATGTGCAAAAAGAAAAATACAAAATCTCAACGGACTGCTCAATTAACAGAATGGATACCACAGTAAATGGGTAGAAGTTCAGGTCACGGAATTCCTCCAGAATGTAGCACAAAAGGATAAGGATATGAAAGGGATTCAAGAAAAATTCAATGAGCAGACTTAAATGTTCCAATATCAATCCAATAAGATTTGCAAAAAGAGAGAAAAGAGAGTAGTAGACAAAGCATTTTAAGAAGGAAAATTATTCAAAATGAGGAAAAGAACAATTTAAAGTTAGATATATCAGTCATGAATCTTCATGCACCTAACAACCTATTTCTGAAATATATAAAGCAAATATGAATAAAATTACAAACAAAAATTTAAAAATCCACACTTATCATAGGCATTTACTATAGATCTTTTAGAATCTTTAATTCCATATATTAAAATAAACAAAGAAAAAAACAAATATAAGGATAGAGAAAATTTGAAAAAAAAAATTTATTCATATGCTTTATATATTTAGCATAAAACATTTCATATTTACATACATACTATATAGCATTTATGGATATATATATATAACTTAAATATATAATACTCAAAGAAAGACTGCATAATCTTTTCAAAACACATATAAAATATTTCCTAAAATTGAAATCAGCTACCAAAATTTGCTATACTTTGTGGACTTGAACACTTTTCACAATGCAATAAAATCATAAATTTACACACTTCTTTTAACTTTTTATTTATACTAGAAATCAGCAGAAACCATAAATTATAACTGACAGTGATAGCAAAAAATGTTAAATCTGTGGAAATAGGTAAAGCAATTCTTAGAGGGACAAATCTTATCCTAATTATGTTTATTAGAAAATAAGAGAAATTGAAAGTGAATATAAACTTACTCCCAAACCTACACCCCCCCACCTTAATGAAGATAAAAGCATCCATTAACATACCAATACATAAAATGTAGACTTGATTAAAAACACCAAATTTGTTTTCAAAGATGAATAAAATAGATAAAATGTTGGCAGCTATTGTAGAAAAAAAAAGAAGACTGCACCAAAAAGAAAGAAAGTAAAAAAAAAAAAAACACGAACTCCCCAACAGTACCAGGGTTAAAAAGAGAAGAAGAGTAACAGATTACATTCTGGACCCCTGTTGTGTGACTCAAGATTTAATGATAGATACTCTTGGGGCATAGAGAAGGTTCTGGGAGGCAACACCTGTTGGTAGGGTTGAGGTGTCCTGAAAGTTTGTTGAAATTTTGGAGAGCAAAGAATGGAAGAAATTGTTGCTTTCAGAATGTGGTGGAAAAGAGATCAAAAGTAGGTTTCAACACCTAGGTAATTTTTTCCCCCTTGACTATGAAAGAAGCCACTGATGGGAAATTTCATCATTCTTTGTTGCTGGTATGGAATCCATTTAGATTTTCCAGTCAGTTGGTAAATACTGGATATTGTGGACCAGGGTTTTGATGGGCATGAAGCCCACCTGTCCTTCACAATCATCACCTTCCCCTGTGGGCAATGTTGAGGAACAATACACTGAAAATGATTAAAAATTAAAACTTAGAAAATAAAGTCCAACAGAAAAGTCAGCAGTGACCTATGGGATTGAGCAGGGAGAAATAAGGAATGCAGCAGTCGGATGGCATGGGTATGATTTTTACATGATAAATAATGTGAACCTACATATCCTCTATAGTTCATTACTTTCTATATTTTTCTGTAAAAAGAGGACATGCCCAGTTTTAAGGTTGTGATATTGTCTTCCAAAAATATCGAATCCATTCAGACTCCCATAAGCATTCCCATATCCTTACAAACAGAAGAATTACTATGTCTTGAAGTCTTTTGGTGGGTGAAAAATGACAACATAATTTAACTCAAAGAGAATATTTTTCATAAGCCTGGTTCATCTATGGAAACAGCTATTCTTCTCTACTGCAAACAAACATGTGAAAAGCAGAAAGAACCACTCCCATTCTTCCAAGCAAATTACATGCTTCAATAATTCATGCAGACAAATGGAACTAGCACAGCACAAATAGTGGTTAGTGGCCAAAGTGTCCACCCCAGACATTGCATTTGCTGGACTCGGGGCGGGAGAACTGAACATCGTTACCTTGTGCTGTACACAGCACCACTGCTGCCATGCCCCAAATCAGGCTGTAGGTGGACAGATGACAGAAGGGCTTCCTGAATACCTGAAGACAGAAAGCAAAGTACAGAAATGGGGTTTGCATTTGGATAAGGCCAAGCAATCTTCCATCTAAGTGCTATTTCAGGACATGTTTGGAGAGTTAAGTTTTCCCCAGAGAATTTGATTTTGTGGAAGTAGTTAGAGGTTATAGATAGAAGAAATAACAGAGTATTCAGGATGTGGAGAGGGCAAAGCTGCAGTGTGGCTCTTTTGTAATAGCAATTGGCCCTTGCAATGGGTGGTCTTGCTCCTAAACCACCATTGTCAACAGCAAAGTCTCAAAGACACTGGGGAAAACAAACTACCTTAAATCAATACAGAAAATGCAGAGAATACAAATGGAGAATGTATCCACTCCTCAAATAGTCCACGTCTGTTAGTATTAAGAAAAACACTTCAGAAACACGTAACCACCTAGAGATTTGTGGAGTCAGATTCCCCCGCAAATGTCACAAGTTTTGTATAAATTGCACCTTTTAAAAAACCAGTACTGGTTTTAATTTGATTGTTTTTTTCTTCGTTGCTGTGTTTTCATGTGTCTAGGCAGAAATCCTTGGCCTTCTTGTAAGTCATGGGGCTGTTTAAGGGAATGTTTTCTTGGGCATTGCTTTCTTCAAAAATGAGCAGGAAGGGTGTATTCAGTTGAACTTTTCCCTACAGCTGTCTCATGGGTTCCTTCACTTGGTCTCCATGGATGTTCATTTTAAGGAAGACAGCAAGAAATGTAACTCAGGGAGACCATTTCTCTAAATAAAATACAAAACAGGGCTGGGGACGTGGCTCAGTGGTCACGTGCCCCTGAGTTCCATCCATGGTACCAAAAAAATAAATAAATAAAATAAAATAAAGATGTGTAAGAAATTTAAGTTTTCTCTAGCTTTTTCTGGCATGAATTTTATGTCCTTGGTCTTTCATATGAAACTTGAATGTTTAGGATCTTGCTTGTGCGAAACTTGAGATTCCTTCCTGCTTTCTTGTGGCAGAGCTCTAAAGTACTGGGTGCCTGACTGTCTGGTTTAAAAGACCAGGAGACAGAAGCAAAAGACCAGAATCCAAAAACATACAAGATAATATGTGAAAACAACACTCCAACTTCCATTTTGCCTCAGGTGACAAAAACACTAATGATGACAATATTAACCTTTATTGAATATTTATTATGCACCACACACTGTTCTTAGCACTTGAGATAAACTACTTCATCTAATAGTTCATATAAAGCTATTACAGTACCTTCTTATTGAAGCCAGATTTAAAGATAGGTAGTTAGTGTAGTTAGGTAAATCGGGTCTAATATCAAGTAAGACAAATAAAATGGAGGCCATTATTGAGAATGGAATCCAGGAAACCAGAGCAGCACTTGGGGAAATTGAATTGTTATGTCCCCAATGCCCAGAGCCCATCCCAAGGAAATGTTAATGAAGCAGCTCAAGGCAAACACCCCAGCCCCTTCCTGCCCAGATTACTCTTTCAGCCCAGGGGTCCCCCTTCCTTTGGGCCTTCCCACCTACATTCCATCACTGCAAGGTAAGGGAGGACAAAGGACAGGGAATGCCACAGGAATGCCAGGAAAGCTAAAGTAGACCTTCACTATAATACAGGGAAGACCTCCTCCTTCCATGGATTCTGCCTTTTGGGTCCCCTTCTTCCTCCTGGAGAAGTCTTTTCTTCTGTACTTCTACTTTCCACTCTACACTTGCCTCCATGTGCTTCTCTGGTGTTATATACTTCAGCATTCAGGGAAGCAAGGACTCGTCATCGGTAAACAGCGGGTAACATTATTATCACCATTTCCAAAATGGAGAATATGAGACACAAGAGAAGTTAACTTTCCTAAGGCCACACAGCTAGAAAGGCTGGATTTTAAACCCAGGCAGTTTGGCTCTAGAGCTCTTAACCATAATCTACTACAGAAATACTGTAATGTTTCTGGTTTTAATAAAATGATATTGTTACTGCCTTTTACCAAATCACTATTATAAGGAATTATTAAACTCTCAGGCACCAGAGATCCCGGCTTCATTGCCCTGGAACAATATACTATATTCAATTTTGAAACTAGTACCCTAAGGAACATTTAATGAGAACCACTGAGAAACTTTCTGGAAACTCTGGTAGTGATAAAGCATCCCCCACAGATGTCTGACTCGGGTCTTTGGCTTCCATCTCCACCCCTATGGCTCAGCACCTCCAGAGATACTCTCCCAGCTCATGTCACTGTGCTCTTCTCCCTGCCCTTCAGCTCTCCCTACCACCCTCTGGAGGCCTTGAAACTACCAAGCTTCTTTCTGCATTAGTTCTTTTAGGTTTTCAGTTGGTTTCCAGTGCTGTGGATCCAATGAATGAGAAAGGAAAGGAGTGAATGAATACATTTATGAATGACACTAAATTCATCAAAAAGACTTCTCTTGTGAACTCTGATCTCCCAGTCACTGGAGTCATCCTGGATTTCACATTCTCTCACTTCCCAGACATGTCATTAGTCTCTCTACACAATACATCATACTTTGTGAAGTCCCTGCTCCTCACCTTTCCTGGTCTCGACTCCTAACACTGGGTGTTTTGTGTAGTTGTCTTCCTACTTACTGAGCTTCTGCTATCATTTATTCTGTCATTAATAATCTCTCCTGAGTCTGACTTCATGCCAGTCACTGTCCCTGGTGCTTTGGAGACAGTGGTGGATCAGGCAGACACAGCATCCCATCTCAAATTAAGTTCACCATCCACCTTATATACATACATAATACTATTAGACAGATTCTCTTTAACATTCATCTTTGTACAAGTTACCACACCCTTAAGAACCTTCTATCTTCCCTGGTTTTTTAAAGAAAATAGTTCCAGCATTTTCACCTAATTTGATCCATTCCTGAAAACTCATCTTCCACTGCTTCCCTACATATCCTTCCCCTCTTATCTATTTCTCAATGCACCACACAATTCTCTATCTTGGCATTTTTGCTTAAACCATTCCCCTACCAAAAATGAATTCCCTGATTTTTATTTAGATCTTTTAGGGCTTTCTGTGAACCTGATTTCAGTCATTTTAGGGCACAGCGATCTTGTGCCTCAGAAGCATTTTTTGGTTAGGTCTGTGAGCCTGTTGGTGCACCAAATAGACTTAATCGCTCCCCCCACCAAAGGCTCCTACTTCCTTATGTCTACCATCCCACCAGTTCCAGATCTTGTTTAAACACACCAGTCCACTTTCCACCTTGAGAGAAAATGCCCTATTCAAAAACATAGCTCCCCCTAGCCCCAGACCCTGAGACACTGCTCCTAACCTGCATGCCACCTGTCTAGCATCCCTCACCCCAGTCTGTTATTCTGTTTCTTCGCTCTTATCCATCGGAAAACATTTAATACTAAAACATGAACTGCCAATTTTGAAACTTCTTCTCAGAAAGAAAAATTTCAGCTAAATTTCAGAGGCTGGGACATTGTCTTGTTTGGCTAGAAATAATCTCTTATCTAACCACTTTTTCTATTACCCCACAAGAACCTCAGGACATCCTGACCACTTTCTCCAAGTTCCAATCTATTGCCACAACAAACCCAGCGTGGGTGTTCTGTTCTAAATGTGCAGATGTTTTGTCAGAACTGCTTAGCTCCAGCTTCTGCTATAACTTGAAGATTTCTTCTAAACTATTTGAACCATATCCACTTAAACAGCCTTAGTTCCATATCAGGTTGCAAAGGCTGGTACCTGAAGGATTCTCATCACCTCATTCTCATTGGTTGCCTTAATTAAGCCTTGTTTTTACAATTGCTTTTGAATAAAGTGATTAAAGACAGAATAAATGATAGCAAAAACTCTGCTAGAGTTCATTTTCCCCAATACTCTAAACTAGATCCCTGGGGTTTCCAATTTCTTCTTGTGGCCTTAGGATGGGGGGAACGGTGGGGGAACAGAGTCTTTGATGACCTAAATATCTTTTTCTTACCTGCCACAGGAATTTATCTTTCCTTTTCCTGTCCTCAGTGGGAGCATCCCAATTTTAATAAGTTTTTTTCTTCCCACTGTATAGACATCTTAGTTCTAATTAGTACATATCTTTTCATCCCTCAGAGGGTAACCATGACCTAAAACTTACTGGGAAATGTTCAGTAGAACTGTCAATGTAGGTTAGATCATCCGATGTTTTGCAAACATTAATCTCACTATGCAACCTTGATTTTTTTCTTCAGGAAGAGGAGTAACCACCTGCCTAAGCTACACTTAGGCATATGGCTATAATGAGAGGAGCCCCAGTTGTCCTGGCCCAGTCCGTAGTTTGGAATTAATGTTGTGATGAACATCAGAATCAGGCTTGTCTCAGTTCCTCTGGGGCCCACGTGTCCTCAAGAGGTGGATGTATTCATGGAGCACCAGAGCTCTCACAGTCTGGATGAATCCAGAGATGGATAATCTCCAACACATTTTCTATTTGTGTCCTTTGTAGATCTTTTGAGAGGGATGCCCTGGAAGGGATGATGTATCTCTGTGGTCTTATCTCCAGTGCCACCCAATATCGGAGTAGTGCCTCCTCATCTTCAGACAGGGAGGCCCAATCAGATTTTCTGCCTAAATCCCAAGGAATTCCATCATGGTGCACACTGATATTCATCTATGTGGCACAAGTTGGTTTTTCCCTTACATTTCTAAGGTTATGGGGAAATAAAATTTATATCTGAACATGCCATTAGGACAAATTACCATTTGCACATGTATTTTATTATTTAATGCCTAAGTATACCATGAGCATGCCATGCCTACCTGCTGATTTATCCCCTTGTTTTCACAGATCTAAGGCTAATACCAGTTACTGCCTTTAGGAAGTCATGGATGATGTGCTATCTGAAAATATACTCAGCCCCCATAACACCTGCTCACCTCGCACTACTCACCCACTCACAGGTACCACATTCAAAAAGCCTTTAGTTTTGAAGTGCCCCAGTGACTATTTGAAAAATTTCTCAATGTTACCGGGACTGCCCCATTCTATTTTATAGTCAGCCAAATGTTTCCTCAGGATCTCCTGTCAGATACCAACACATTTTGTTTTATTTTCAGTTAAAGCTATTGTGGCAAGAGATATTGGCATCCTAATTCCATGCTGTTTTAAGAAATAATTATGTGCTTCTCTCATTGAAAACCCAGGACCTAGCAGGCTGTCATGAGAAAATGCAGAATTGGGATTTCATAGAGAAAATCTGTTTCTGGACAAGAGAAAAAGCAGACATATACCAAAATGCAAAACTGTGGACTGGGAGCCAGCAATATTAAGAAACAAAAAATACAGTGACAGAGTCAAAGGTAATCTGAAAGAAAACCCCACTGTTAAAAAAAGAATCACAATTGTTCCTCTACTCTAAGTAGAGTAAATGAAAATACTGCCAACTTGAAAAAAACAGGATTTTTATTTTTTAAAGAAGTCTATCTGGCATTACTGTATGGTAGCCACAAAGGAAGACTCTGGCTGACTTGAGTTTTGCCTAAAACAAATACTATAATGTATAAGGTAAGACGAATCATTTTTGCCTGAGACAAAATATATATATATAAATAAATAACAGTATTAACCTCATGGTTAAAAAGACTAAATGAAGTACAGGCAAGAGATCTGAAATTCATAATGCTACAAAAATCTAAAACTCTTAAATGTTAATATGATGTCATAGTGGAAAATTCTACACTTCACATTATCTGATATGTTGTAATCATAAAGGAGGCACTAAAAATATTTTATGAAATTACCTCCAGGCTGTGTGTATAAGGTCTATATTAAAAACGAGTGAGATTTAAGTTTGCTTCCAAGATATCTCATTATGTATAAATTATGTAAATATTCTAAATTTTTTTTAATCTGATATCTAAAATACATATAGTACCATGCATTTTGAATAAGAGGTATTCAGCCTGTAACATAGGTAAAGCTCCTAAAATTGTGCCTGGTACAAATAAGCACTAAATCAATGTTGCTGTTATCTCATAAGCCTATAGTAGGAATAAAGTATTTAGCAGTACTTACTGCAGTCTAGGATTAATAAATGTCTAAACGTGTGAGGTAGCTAAAGAGATTAATCAATGGAAACAAAACAGGAATCCAATCATGAAAACAAAGAAATCCACAATGGCCCTCACAGAAAAGGCCAGATTTACCAAGGCCCAGACCTTACCTCAAAACAGCCCACCTGGCAGGTACACATCTCTCTTCCTCTGAGAGTGTCTAAGTCCGAACCCCCACCCCACCACATGTAGCCACATGGTCTTAGAAAAATTAATCTCTCTTCCTGTTTCTTTATTTGTAAAATGGGGTAATAATTCCTTCTTGTGATGATCAAGAGCATCTATCCAGAAAAAGACACTAGCTCACAGACTACCATTCTCCTTTGTTAAAAAAGATAATGAAGTAACTGGCTGTGTGGTCTTGCCAGTCAACTCTATATGAGTATATTACCTTGAGGCTTTAATGGTATTTGATTATGTTTACCTAATTATATACCAGGAGGGCATACGAACATCCTCGCCTTTGACTTTGGTCATATAAACAGATCCAGAATAAACAAAATGTCGGCCTCCCTAGATATCCTGGGGTTTAACCCTTCCCAGAAACAGGATCACAAAGCGTTTCAATCCGCTCTCAATTGTTGCTGCCGCTTTATCGGATCTTTCATGGCTTCCCAAGACAAGAGCCAGGCTGAGCATCAAAGAGGCAAGGAGCTCTCTGGGAGCAAGCGAGATAGGAATTCTGCATCCCCACCGCCTCTTTGGCTGCCAGCGCCGAGCCAGCCCAACGCTTGCCATCCCCTTCTTGGGGCAGTGTAGGGCAGGCTGTGCCTCGCTCTCCCCGGGAGCCGCAGTCAGCCAGTGGAGACGCCCTAAGCACCCGCAGCCTCCAGCGCTCGCCTCCCGGCCCCAATTTCTCTGGGCGGAAAGCAGTGATTTTTCTCGGGGAAGCTTCGCCCTCGCCGGGTAAGCATCCTTTCCCCAGGAGAACCACGACCCCCAAAACAGCCTGTCAACCACCCTTTAAAAGGCAAGAGTCGCTTCTCAGCAGGGTAAATCTCTGAGAATGCGTTGGCCATCAGCACCTCCGACCAGCTCGGACCAGACAGCGATCAGCCGCAGCTCCTGGCATTCTTCCTGCCCGCCCCAAGACCACCGGCTCCGCTTCGCCCACCCGGCGCCCTCCTCCCCATCCCCTAGCCCCGCTCACCAGCCTCTCCATTCTGGATCCCAGCCGCGCGCTCGCGCCGGGTGGCCGGCTGCTGCTAGGAAAAGGGCCGGCAGCTCTCCCCGACCAGTCTTTGCCCCCGAGCTATGCCGGGGAGGGGAGAGGATCCCAGGCGTCACCTGCTTCAGTCTCTATCCTTAGCACCAGAAATGGTGGTGCCCCTCTCTGCTCGCTGGAGGCCTCCGGCTGGGTCTCCGCCTCTTTTCCTCCTCTGCCTTCTCCACCGCCACCGCCCCCCGCCCCCACGAGCTCAAAGGAGCCTGGATCAATTCGTGGGCTATGGTTTTCATATTAATTCTAGCTCATCTTCAAATATTTTTTTCCTTTTTCAATTAAAAAAAAAAAAAAAAACATGTTCCTGATACCTGTACTGAGAAAGGAAATGTGGTGGGAAGAGGGAGAGATGAATTCTTTAAATAACTATGTTGGCAAATATTTTGAAGTTGAATTGAACCAGTGGATCACTTTCTTTAAAATTTACCTTTATTATTTTTAATTCAGAATCAAATTATATATTCAAGTAATCAATTTTGTAATGATTTCGCCTTTCATGATGTGATCAGTTTTCTTTATTGAGAAATATCCTTCCACTTGCATTAATAATGAGGATGCTTAGGATTGTTTTTGTTCCAGTTTTCCAGAATTCGTGAGTCTAAAAAAAAAAAAAAAAAGATAAAGATATCAATGAAATGCTCACTTCTAAATGCTCAGCCCTCTCTCCCCCACCCCACTCCTACCTCCAGTACTGGAGATTGAACCAAGAGTCTCACCTGTGGTGTTAGACAAGCACTCTATCACGGATTTACATCCCCAGCCCACCTAAAAAGCATTCTACGTTTTACTGCCAGTACCTTCTGATAAGGTGCTGGGACAGAGCTTTTATGGCTCCTCCTCTCTTCCTTCCCCACTTTATTGAGGAATGATAAACATACTGCTTATGTACAATTCACAGCTGTACGCAACTTCAAGATAATATACACCTGTGAAATCATCCCTTCTGAAAGTTTACTCACACTCTATTTATTATTACTATTACTTGAGATAAGAACACATGATAGAATTGACCCTCATGAAAATTTTAAGTATACAATATTGTGACCTATAGGCACTGTGCTAGATGGTAGATCTCTAGGACTTATTCAAAAATACAAAACTGTAATTTTGTATTCTTTGATTAATATCTCTCGGTTTTCCCCTCCTACCAGCTTCTACCAACCACCATTCTACCTGACAATTTTAGATTCTTCATTAAGTGGTATCATGGAAATTTTTACTTGGAAACATAAATTTCTTTTCTCAAGACCTTCATCATTATATTTATGAGTCAAATGACCTATGAGCTAGGTAAGTGACAACCACAACTTAAAGAAGGTTATATGACTCAAACCCCATATAGATAGAACCAGAAACAACATACAGCCAGGAATTTATGAAATAGCTATGTGACTGTGGGCAAGTTCTGAATGCTTTAGACAGAGGAAAATGGAAGAGTTATACCACCAGACTCATAATATCTTGTGGGGTTAAAGCAATTCCTGGCACATGGTGAACTCTCAGGGCATATCACTATTATTTTTCAGAGTGTGAAATTACTTCACACTTAACAGGTGAGCCAGAATGCATTTCATCTTTTAACCTCTCAGGTTACTTTGGAAACTAAGATTCACTTTCACTTCTGGAGGCCTCAGAAGCTTCTTTTATAAAGCATATCAGTTACTCAAGGAAGAAATGATTTTACATCTGCTAAGCTCTTTTCTTCCCCTCATTCAACCACTTTCTCACATGCTACTGTGTGCCAATTTGTGTTAATAAGAATATTTACACATATATGCATATACACATATACAAGGCAAACAGAAGAACAGAGAGTATCAATATTTGTGTAAGAGGAGCAGACTCATGAAAAGAAAAAAATAAGGACTGTGAATAATAAATGACTTTCTTCAGAAAAACGGAAACATGGTATGTATGTATGTGTATATATATATATATATGACTCATGGAGTGCCAAACATAAGTGATACATAAGAGAAAATTTATAGATATCCAGTGAAATCAAGAATATCAAATTAAGCCAGGTGCAGTAGTATAATAATAGTAGTTGTAATCCTAGCTACTCAGGAGGCTAAGGCAAGAGGATCACAAGTTCAAGGCCAGCCTTAGTAACTTAGGAAGACCCTCAGCAACTTAGTGATATCCTATATCAAAATAAAAAGGGATGGGAATGTCGTAGTTCAGTGGTAAAGCTCCCCTGGGCTCAATCTCTAGTACTCGTATGTGTGTGCTTGTAAAAATTTAAAAGATCAAGGGGGAAATTCTAAAAACTTCAAAAGCAGCACTTACAAAGGAAAAAAAATCAAAGGACATCAAATGTCACAAGGCAGTGTTGGAAGCAAGAAAGCAGTGGGTTAATATTTTCAAAGTGTTGAAGAGAACTCTGAATTCCATTTTGTCTTTTATTTTTAAAAAAGTCAAATTAGTATATTTTGAAAACATTTTATGTTAAAAGTATCAGTCATGAAGTGTATACATCCTGAGTACACAATTTGAATTGTTATAATATACTTAGAACCCAGAACAAAAAATTGAACTTGAATAACCCACAGGTCCTGTCCTACTCCTCTGCCTACCTTCCTGTCACTGTTCCACTCCTGCCTTGGAAAACACTCTGTAATATATAACACCATAGACTACCTTGTCTGTTTCTGAACTTTATATGTAAATTCTTCATAGAACATGTCTTCCTTTGTGCCTGTATTCTTTCACTCAACTGTAAATTTGAAATATTTATCTACCTTATTACATGGCTGTAGTTCATTCATTCTCATTGCTGAATCCCATTATATCAATACAGTTATTTACCTATTCTACTGTTAATGGGAATTTGTTCTCCATATTGAGGTTATTATTAGTAGTGTGGCTATAAACATTCTGATACATAGTTTTTTTTATAAGCACACATACAACATTCTGTTAGATTAACTTGGATTTGGGGCATACACTTGCCTATCACATTATTTTTAACTTTTGTCTTTTTTTAAGTGGCTAAATGATATTTTACTGGGCCTTGATTGTTTTCATCTGTTGAAAGTCTTGGTCCTAGATTTTATGATCAAAGAACTATACAACGACAGAATGCAATAAGACACTATTAAGCATGTAATCCTCAGAAAATTTATTGCATCAAGACTCTCCTTGAAAACATTTTTGAAAAGAAATATTTTAGTAAAAGGAAAAAATTAATCCAAGAGGAAGTGACAAGATAGAAAGGATAAGTAACTCACCAGAATTATTGCTTTCTAACAAAAGCAAGGTGTCAAAACTGTATCTCAAGTAAAATAATTAAATAATTCAGATCTAAATGGAAGGCTTAGAGAACAAGATTATGAGAGGTAGGAAGAATTATGCAAAGGTATATATGTTGGAAAATTTTGACATTGACATTAAAAAATAAGTATGAGCATTGTTCTTAGTAAGTTAGGAGAAAATAGCAGAAGAATAAGCATCGAGTTCCCATTAAACCACCAAAGCAATACTGAGTCTAATGAAAGGATAAGAAAATACTAAATTGAATAGGAAAATTGACAATAAAATTCGAGGAAAGTCCTAATATATCAGTGATTGTAACATACAAATTGGTTAGAAACACAAAGGATAGAGCCTTGAGACACAGAAGAGTGAATAAAAGAAGGGAAAACAAATTCTCTGCCACCATGAAGTAAAGAAATTGCATTAAAATTCTCTGGGAAAGAAGAAAGATCTTTACATAATTTAAGTAATGTTTTGCAGATAAGGAAAAAGGGGCATTTAAAATTCTTGGACAGATTTAAAAAAGTGTTCACTCGAAATGAATATGCCACCTTGAATGTCTTATCAGATGTCAATGTTGAGCAAACAAGCAAACTGAACTCACCAACATGAGAAGAAGGGGTATAATAAAACTAAAGATTGATATCAACAAAAAGGAATAAAAATAAAATGTAAATAAAATTTTTTTTCTAAAGATTATTCAACAAACTTCTGTCAAGATTTACTGAAAATGGAAGATAAATTAAGTAGACTATAAAATGAAAAGTAAGAGGTAATATTGATGTAACAAACAGTAAAAAGAGTAGAACAATATGATGAACAGTCATATCAATTTGAGAACATTTGATGAATTAATTTCTGAAAGTGACACATTGGTCATAAAATTTTTAAAACGTGAATAGGCCAATAACTTTGAAAGCAAAGATTTCCCCTGAAAAAAGCCACAGAATCTGATGGTGGTTGTAGAATACATGTCTATCTTATATATGTTCCAAAAAGGAGAAATATAAAGTTACCTAGTTCTTTCTTTGAGGGTAATGTTATCTTCATTTCAAAACCAGGGAAAGATAATACAAGAAAATGAAATTGTAGTCTTCTTTTATTTACAAAGTAGGAAAATTCCCAGAATGGTTTGACAATAAAAATTTTGTCAACATAACTTATTATATTGGTGGACTACTATGATTCATATGACTATCTGAATAGAAATATACTTCTTAAGTTCAAAAACCTATTTACAATAGAAACTTAAGAAAAAAAGAAGAATGAAATATTTCTCAACCTTGATGATATGCTCAATGGCCAAAATACATGAAATATCATACTTAATAGAAAAATTTTTAACATTTTCTTTTAATCCAGAAACAAGAAAAAACACTATTAATGTTATTATATATATACATACACACACATATATACATACATACATACAATGAAAGGATCATTGTGTGTGTATATATATATATATAAAATTTTAAAAGCCAAACCTTTGTTATTTATGAGAGAAATGATAATCTGCATAGAAAATTGTCAGAATCAACAGAATAACTTTGAGTTGATAGAGGTTAGAATGGTTTCTGAATATGAGTTAACTCACAAACTCAAGAAATTTTTTAACCCACTAATAACTAGTCAGATTTCATTTTTTTTAGAGAGAAAGAGAGAGAGAGAGAGAGAGAGAGAGAGAGAGAGAGAATTTTAATATTTATTTTTAGTTTTTTTTTTCGGCAGACACAACATCTTTGTTTGTATGTGGTGCTGAGGATCGAACCCGGGCTGCACACATGCCAGGCGAGCACGCTATCTCTTGAGCCATATCCCCAGGCCAGATTTCATTTTTTTAAAAAAAATATTATTTATTATGGTGAGCAAAGGAAGAGTACAAAGGAAGAATTACACAAACCTTACAGAGAGAAAATTTAATTTTTCTCCTAAAATACTTTCAGAAAGACTTGACTAAATGGATACCAGAATATGGGCGGAGCAAATTACACTAAAAAGATATCAATACTTCTTAAAATTTCAATAATCCTTCAATAACTATTATAAAACACTGATGGAAGAAATTAAAGGAAACACAAAAAGTACAAAGATATCCCATGTTCATAGATTGGAACAATTAGTATTATAAAAATGTCCATACAATCCACCTTTTAAGGCAACTTCTATCAAAATACTAATGACATTCTTCACATAAACAGAAAAAACAATCCTAAAATTTTTATAAGACCACCAAAAATAACCTTCTAATAGCCAAAGCCATCTTGAGCACAAAGTATAAATAAGTAGGCATTATGCTACCTGATTTCAAAACATACTATGAAGCTGTAGTAATGAAAAGAGCATATTTTCATAAAACAGACACACAGATCAATGAAACAGAATAGAACCTAGAAGTAAACCCACATGTCTATAAGCCAACTGATTTTCAACAAAAATGTTAAGGACACATACTAGAAATGAAATAGTTGTTTCAATAAATAATGCTGAAAAAAATGAATATCTATATGTGTAATGAAACTAGATCTCTACTTTTTACTAGTTACAAAAGAACAACTCAACATGATTGAATGACTTAAATCTAAGACCTAAAATTATAAAACTACTGGAAGAAAACATTCAGGAAATTGGTATAAGCAATAAGTTTTTTGGAAAAGATTGTAAAATGACAGGGAAAAGCTAATAGACAAACAGACAAATAGGGTGATCACATCAAACTAAAAAAGTACTGGTCAGCAAAGGAAACAATTAACAAAGTTAAGAGACAAGTTACATAATGGGAGAACATCTGACAAGTATTTAATACTCAGAATATACAATGAACAAAAAAATCTTAATAGCAAAAATTTAAAAATAACCTGATTAAAAATAAACAATAAATATTAATGACCTAAACAGACATTCTTTAAATGAAGACACACAAATGTCTAACAGTGTATGATAAAAGGCTCAACATCACTAATCATCAGGGAAATGCAAATTAAGACTACAGTGAGCTATCACTCAGGTAAGGATGGCTATTATCAAAAATAGATAACAGATAACAGTGGTCGACGTGGACACTGTTAGCAGCAATGTAAATGAGAATAACCATTACGGAAAACACTGTGGAGGGCTCAGGTCCAAGATGGAGGAATAGAGGAGGTTGCATGCCTGGATGTTCCATGGTGAGAAACCAAGAAAGCAGATAGGCAGCTTCTCCATAAGGTAGGTGAACAAAAATAGGGGGTGGGGGACTTTACTGGACACTAAAACTGGACATTCAAAGCAGACCAGGGCACAGGAGGTTGGATATAATAAAATAAGGAACCCTCCCCCTCCAATGGGATAGCCACCACCACAGCTAGGCTGGAGGCTCTAGCCAGAGAGGCCCCTCTGTGGGTAGAGTAGAGGAATAATGGAATTAAAGGAACCCATATTTTTGGGAGGGCCGAGGAGTGTTTGGGTACGGAGAGTTCAGAGACCAAGGATATTGCCCAACAAACCTGAAGGACTCACTGCATGATATCCATGTTTGGAGAAAGAAGCCACCATCTCTCTAGGAGGCATGAGGAAGAGGAAGGAACCTAGCTGTGGCTAGGGGTTGGCAATGCAGGAAGCCGATTCCAGGCAAACCAGAGTTTGGCCCTAAATACAGGACCAGTAAACACACTCTGCAGGGCACAGAGTGTGCACACGTGACCAGAAGAAAATCAAATGTGGAGAGCGATTTATGTAGGGGACAACTGGTCAAGGAAACCCGCCTGGCACTACCCCTCCCTCTCTAATTCAACTGCTTGCAGCTGGCAGAGACCTATCTGGCCAGGAACTGAGAAGGGCAGGGCGGGAGAAATGGTTTGGAGACTGAACCCAAGACTAGGAAACCTGGGGTCTGCAGGTGACACAGCGAACTAAGAATTGGCTCCCCCACCTCATGAGTGGAACCCAGGGGAGACTCCTGGGGTAAAATCTTCCAGCATGGACCAGCAAGTACTGAGGTGTGCTAAATCTCCAGACCAATTAGCATTCAGCAAAGAGCCTAGAGCCTGCCTGAGCCTAAACCATGCTTCCAAGAACTCCACCTACAGGATTCCTCTCTCACTCCAGCAGTCCAGAGGTGGAGCATCACACTGCAGATGACCTCACCTAAAGTGCTGAGAAACTAAGAACATTTTGAACTCCAAAGAAAGAATTCTTTAAATTTTCATCAAGATTTTTATTTCTTTTTTATTCCTTTTTCTTTTTTTTTAAAAAAAATTCTTTTCACTGTTTAATTGTGAGCTTAATGGTACATGGCCATTTATATAGTTTCCATTTTGCTTCTTCTTCTCTTTTGAAGCCAGTCATTTTAAATGGATTAGTTTTTTTTCCCATGAACTAGGATTTTGATTAATGTATTTTATTTTTGTTTTGTATTCTTTTAATTTTTATTTTTTAGAATTTTTGCTTTATATATATTTTTTTCTACCTGTTTTCCTGGATTATCTCTATTATTCTGCTCACAGCCAACCTCTATTGTTCTTTCACTTTTCTTTGATTCTTTACTTCTGTCTTCTTTCCTCCTCCCTCATAATCATCACATTCTATATCACTCCTGTTCTCTCAATGTCTACCATTTGAAAATGAAAACCCTTTTGCAAACTTGCTGGGTTTTTTTATAGGCAATAATTGATCATATCCAGTTTTGTTTATTGTGATAATTAATATTGTAGATGTCATAGTAGGAACTATTTTATTTAATGCTGTAAATTGTTTGCATTGGTTGTTATTATTTGTCTCCCCCTAAACAGTGAGGGACTGTAAACCTTCAAAGATACTGTAAGTACACAGGGTAGAAACTCTACTGCCTCTGATCCATTCTGGTAGATGGCTAGGCATAGAAACCACATGAAAAAACAAGGGAACAAATAGTCCCGAGCAAACCAAGATACTCCAATAACAGAATCTCATCCACATGACAGTGGAAGAAATGTCAGAAAAGGAGTTTAGAATGTACATAGTTAAACTTATCTGCAAAGTAAAGGATGATGTGAGAGAGCAAATACAGGTAGCAAAATATCACTTCAAGAAAGAGGTACAGGATTCCAACATGGCGGCGGGCGCGGAGAGATCAACTCTCTGACCTCTTCAGCTGTGCAGGCATAGGGAGTCGTAAACAGCCTAATTCTGTTTGCTCAGGATCACTAGGCAATGCTGAGCTGACGTGGATCTGGGGCGAGCAGTCTGGGCCTCTCAGAACACACACTGAACCTGGATCGGCTGAATTCAAGCTCCCGTTTGCCTGCTTCCCGCAGACAAACAGCTGTGACTCAGCACTAATCCATCCGGCGGAAACAACCGGTCAGCCCTTCTGATCCTACGGAGGTAAATGCCAACCGAGCCTTCATAGGTAGTGGCCACAGGTTTGAAACGGGGCTTGGGAGAGACAGTAAGGACCCACCTGTTGCATTGGTCACCCGGCAAAGGGAAATAAACTGTCGCCATTTGCAAGAGATACCACCATGGCAGACAACTGACGTCATCAGACTGCTGCGGAGGAGATAACTTCATTGAAACCTGCGGCTACAGGTGTGTAATTCGCTAGCCTTCCCTCTCCACACATCGAGGAAACCTTAAGGGCCAATCCCAGCTCTCCTGTAAGGGCCTCTCCCAGCTCTCTCGTGAGCACGGTAGCCAGACCGAGGGAATTAGAGGTGGCGCGGGACTACCGCTCCCACCAGTGCTGACAGCTGAGGTCTCTTGCACCAGCTACCGGGGGTGTGGCTACCGGAGGGGCAGTAAAATTCGCTGAGGATTCTCAGCCACAAGCTCTACAAACTTAGGGTCTGAGGGATTGGCAAACTGGAAGAGTGTGCCCAGTGATTCATGACAACAGGGCTCCCAGGAGCAGCAGACCTGGCATGTACCCAGTATTGTGGTGAGTGGCACCCGTGAGAGGGGCCTGGCTAGAGGAAAAGTGGGGAAGTGACTAGACACAAGAGGACGCCCTAGGCACCCAGGATTGGAGACTCGCCCAGTCTGGGAGGAGGAGCTGCTGCACAGTGATTGGTTTCCGCATATTGATAGGAGAAACTTGGCCTGGTGGTCACAGCGCCACCTACTGGAAGAGAAGTTAATCAAACTCTAAGACTGCATTTATTAGTTTTTTTTTTTCTCTCTTTTTTTTTATTTTTAGTTTTGATTTCGGGTTTTCTTTCATTTTCATTTTTCTTTCTTGTTTTTTTAAATTTTTTTTTACAATTTTTTTCTTCCAATTTTAATTTTAATTTTTTTTAATAGTTAAAAAATTTTTTTTCTTTTTTATTTCCTATTTTTTTTCTTCTTTTGTCTTTTCATTTCTTTTCAATTATCTTACCCCCCTTCCTTGAATTCTACCTGCTTACTCTCATTCTCTTTAGTGACTTTTTCCCTTCCCTTCTAATACCTTTCCTCCCAAGCATCAAATAAATTTATAGGAGTAAACAGTAACTCAGCAGTCAAACAGAACAAGAAGTAACATGAGCAGCTTCAAAAAGCAAGGAAGAAAAGGAGTACAAACAATGCAGGACAGCCTAAATATTCAGGAGGACCTAGAGTCATCAGAAAAATGGTCAAATAAAGAACTCAAGGAACACCTTAGACAGATGGAATGGAACCTTAAAGAGGATACGAGACAGCAAATTCAAGCAGTGAAAGAACACATTGAGAATGTATTACACAAACAGATAAAAGAAGAAGTTAAGCACCTTTATCAGGAGATAGAGATTATAAAAAAGAACCAAACCATAATCTTAGAAATGAAGGAAACTATAAACCAAATTAAAAACTCAATTGAGAGTATCACTAACAGAGTGGAGCAAGTAGAAGCCAGAACGTCAGATAATGAAGACAAAATATTTCATCTTGAAAAGAGTCTAGCCAACTCAGAAAGGCTGGTAAAAAATCATGAGAAAAACATCCAAGAGTTATGGGATAACATAAAAAAACCAAACTTACGAGTCATCGGGATAGAAGAAGGTACAGAGGTTCAAACCAAGGGAATGAGTAACCTGCTGAATGAAATAATTACAGAAAACTTTCCAGAAATAAAAAAGGAAACAGATATACAAATTGAAGATGCATACAGGACACCGAGCACACAAAATCACAGTAGACCAACGCCAAGACACATTGTTATGAAGATATCCAATATACAGAACAAAGAGAAAATATTAAAAGCTACAAGAGAAAGGAGACAGATTACATTCAGGGGTAAACCAATAAGGTTAACAACGGATTTTTCATCACAGACACTGAAAGCAAGAAGGTCATGGAACAATGTATTTCAAACACTGAAAGACAATGGATGCCAACCAAGAATTCTGTATCCAGCAAAATTAAGCTTCAGGTATGACAACGAAATAAAAATCTTTCATGATAAACAAAAGTTAAAAGAATTTGCAGCCAGAAAACCAGCATTGCAAAGCATTTTGAGCAAAACACTACATGAGGAAGAAATGAAAAACAATAACCAAAACCATCAGAGGGAAGTGCCTCGGTAAAGACAGAGGGCGAGGGGAAAAATAATTATGGAGAAACAAACTAAATTTTTTTTTAAAAAAAAGGATAAATAATCAAACATGGATGGAAGTACAAACCATATATCAATAGTAACTCTGAATGTTAATGGCTTAAAATCTCCAATAAAGCGACATAGGCTGATATCATGGATTAAAAAAACAAATCCAACAATATGCTGCATCCAGGAGACACATCTGATTGGAAAAGACATACACAGGCTGAAGGTGAAAGGATGGGAAAAAATATACCATGCACACGGTCCTCGTAAGCAAGCAGGGGTGGCCATCCTCATATCAAATAAAATCGACTTCAAGACTAAGTTAATCAAAAGGGATAAAGAAGGACATTATATACTGTTGAAAGGAACCATTCACCAACAAGACATAACAATTATCAATATTTATGCACCAAATAATGGCGCTGCGACATTCATAAAACAAATTCTCCTCAAGTTCAAGAATCAAATAGACCACAACACAATAATTATGGGTGACTTCAACACACCTCTCTCACCATTGCACAGATCCTCCAAACAAAAGTTGAATAAGGAAACTATAGAACTCAATACCACAATCAATAACCTAGACTTAACTGACATATATAGAATATATCAACCATCATCAAATGGATATACTTTTTTCTCAGCAGCACATGGATCCTTCTCAAAAATAGACCATATATTATGCCACAGGGCAACCCTCAGTAAATATAAAGGGGTGGAGATAATACCATGCATTGTATCTGATCATAATGGAATGAAACTGGAAATCAATGATAAAAGAAGGAAGGAAAAATCCTACATCACATGGAAAATGAACAATATGTTACTGAATGATCAATGGGTTACAGAAGACATAAAGGAGGAAATAAAAAAATTCTTAGAGATAAATGAAAATACAGACACAACATATCGGAATCTATGGGACACAATGAAAGCAGTTTTAAGAGGAAAATTCATCACCTGGTGGTCATTCCTCAAAAAAAGAAAAAACCAACAAATAAATGAGCTCACACTTCATCTCAAAGCCCTAGAAAAGGAAGAGCAAAACAACAGCAAATGTAGCAGAAGGCAAGAAATAATTAAAATCAGAGCGGAAATTAATGAAATTGAAACAAAAGAAACTATTGAAAAAATTAACAAAACTAAAAGTTGGTTCTTTGAAAAAATAAATAAGATCGACAGACCTTTAGCCATGCTAACAAAGAGAAGAAGAGAGAGAACTCAAATTACTAACATACGGGATGAAAAAGGCAATATTACAACAGATGCTACAGAAATACAGAAGACAATTAGAAATTATTTTGAAAACCTATATTCCAATAAAATAGAAGATAGTGAAGACATCGATAAATTTCTTAAGTCATATGATTTGCCCAGACTGAGTCAGGAGGATACACACAATTTGAACAGACCAATATCAATGGATGAAATTGAAGAAGCCATCAAAAGACTACCAACCAAGAAAAGCCCAGGACTGGATGGGTATACAGCGGAGTTTTACAAAACCTTTAAAGAAGAATTAATACCAATACTTTTCAAGTTATTTCAGGAAATAGAAAAAGAGGGAGCTCTTCCAAATTCATTCTATGAGGCCAACATCACCCTGATTCCAAAACCAGACAAAGACACCTCAAAGAAAGAAAACTACAGACCAATATCTCTAACGAACCTAGATGCAAAAATCCTCAATAAAATTCTGGTGAATCGAATACAAAAACACATCAAAAAAATTGTGCACCATGATCAAGTAGGATTCATCCCTGGTATGCAAGGCTGGTTCAATATACGGAAATCAATAAATGTTATTCACCACATCAATAGACTTAAAGATAAGAACCATATGCTCATCTCAATAGACGCAGAGAAAGCATTCGAAAAAGTACAGCATCCCTTTATGTTCAAAACACTTGAAAAACTAGGGATAACAGGAACGTACCTTGACATTGTAAAAGCTATCTATGCTAAGCCTCAGGCTAGCATCATTCTGAATGGACAAAAGTTGAAGGCATTCCCTCTAAAATCTGGAACAAGACAGGGATGCCCTCTATCACCACTTCTATTCAATATAGTTCTCGAAACACTGGCCAGAGCAATTAGACAGACAAAAGAAATTAAAGGCATAAAAATAGGAAAAGAAGAACTTAAATTATCACTATTTGCAGATGACATGATTCTATACTTAGAAGACCCAAAAGGGTCTACAAAGAAACTACTAGAACTAATAAATGAATTCAGCAAAGTGGCAGGATATAAAATCAACACGCATAAATCAAAGGCATTTCTGTATATCAGCGACAAAACTTCTGAAACGGAAATGAGGAAAAACACTCCATTCACAATATGCTCCAAAAAAATAAAATACTTGGGAATCAACCTAACAAAAGAGGTGAAAGATTTATACAATGAAAACTACAGAACCCTAAAAAGAGAAGTAGAAGAAGATCTTAGAAGATGGAAAAATATACCCTGTTCATGGATAGGCAGAACTAATATTATCAAAATGGCAATATTACCAAAAGTTCTCTATAGGTTTAATGCAATGCCAATCAAAATCCCAATGGCATTTCTTGTAGAAATAGATAAAGCAATCATGAAATTCATATGGAAAAATAAAAGACCCAGAATAGCAAAAGCAATTTTAAGCAGGAAGTGTGAATCAGGCGGTATAGCGATACCAGATTTCAAACTATATTACAGAGCAATAGTGACAAAAACAGCATGGTACTGGTACCAAAACAGGTGAGTGGACCAATGGTATAGAATAGAGGACACAGAGACCAATCCACAAAGTTACAACTATCTTATATTTGATAAAGGGGCTAAAAGCATGCAATGGAGGAAGGATAGCATCTTCAACAAATGGTGTTGGGAAAACTGGAAATCCATATGCAAAAAAATGAAACTGAATCCCTTCCTCTCGCCATGCACAAAAGTTAACTCTAAATGGATCAAGGAGCTTGATATCAAATCAGAGACTCTGCGTCTGATAGAAGAAAAAGTTGGCTCCGATCTACATATTGTGGGGTCGGGCTCCAAATTCCTTAATAGGACACCCATAGCACAAGAGTTAATAACAAGAATCAACAAATGGGACTTACTTAAACTAAAAACTTTTTTCTCAGCAAGAGAAACAATGAGAGAGGTAAATAGGGAGCCTACATCCTGGGAACAAATTTTTACTCCTCACACTTCAGATAGAGCCCTAATATCCAGAGTATACAAAGAACTCAAAAAATTAGACAATAAGATAACAAATAACCCAATCAACAAATGGGCCAAGGATCTGAACAGACACTTCTCAGAGGAGGACATACAATCAATCAACAAGTACATGAAAAAATGCTCACCATCTCTAGCAGTCAGAGAAATGCAAATCAAAACCACCCTAAGATACCATCTCACTCCAGTAAGATTGGCAGCCACTATGAAGTCAAACAACAACAAGTGCTGGTGAGGATGTGGAGAAAAGGGTACTCTTGTACATTGCTGGTGGGACTGCAAATTGGTGCGGCCAATTTGGAAAGCAGTTTGGAGATTCCTGGGAAAGCTGGGAATGGAACCACCATTTGACCCAGCTATTGCCCTTCTTGGACTATTCCCTGAAGACCTTAAAAGAGCATGCTACAGGGATGCTGCCACATCGATGTTCATAGCAGCACAATTCACAATAGCTAGACTGTGGAACCAACCCAGATGCCCTTCAATAGATGAATGGATAAAAAAAATGTGGCATCTATACACAATGGAGTACTATGCAGCAATAAAAAATGACAAAATCATAGAATTTGCAGGGAAATGGATGGCACTAGAGCAGATTATGCTCAGTGAAGCTAGTCAATCCCTAAAAAACAAATACCAAATGTCTTCTTTGATATAATGAGAGCAACTATGAACAGAGCAAGGAGGAAGAGCAGGAAGAAAAGACTAACATTAAACAGAGTCATGAGATGGGAGGGAAAGGAAGAGTAAAGGGAAATTGCATGGAAATGAAGGGAGACCCTCATTGCTATACAAAATTACATATAAGAGGTTGTGAGGGGAATGGGAAAATAAACAAGGAGAGTAATGAATTACAGTAGATGGGGTAGAGAGAGAAGATGGGAGGGGAGGGGAGGGGGGATAGTAGGGGATAGGAAAGGTAGCAGAATACAACAATTACTAATTGGACATTATGTAAAATTGTGGATGTGTAACCGACGTGATTCTGCAATCTGCATTTGGGGTAAAATTGGGAGTTCATAACCCACTTCAATCTAATGTATGAAATATGATATGTCAAGAGCTTTGTAATGTTGTGAACAACCAATAAAAAAAATAAAATAAAAAAAAAAAAAAGAAAGAGGTACAAATTCTGAAAAAAAATAGAAATCCTTGAAATAAAGGAAACAATAAACCAAATTAAAAATTTAATAGAAAGCATTACTAACAGACTAGACCACTTAGAAGAAAGAACCTCAGACAATGAAGACAATATATAAAAATATATAATCTTGAAAATAGAGTTGACCACAGAGAGAAGATGTTAAGAAACCATAAACAGAACTTTCAAGAATTACAAGATAACATGAAAAAAACTTTAATATTTATCAGGATAGTTGAAGGCACAGAAATACAAACCAAAGGAATGCACAATCTTTTTAATGAAATAATATCAGAAATTTTTCCAAATATAAAGAATGAAGTGGAAAATCAAATACAAGAGGGTTGCAGGAATCCAAGTGTGTAAAATTACAACAGACCCACGTCAAGGCATATTATAATGAAAATGCCTAGCATATAGAATAAAGAGAATTTTAAAGGCTGCAATCAATCAACAAGTACATGAAAAAAAAAATGCTCACCATCTCTAGCAGTCAGAGAAATGCAAATCAAAACCACCCTAAGATACCATCTCACTCCAGTAAGATTGGCAGCCATTATGAAGTCAAACAACAGCAAGTGCTGGCGAGGATGTGGAGAAAAGGGTACACTTGTACATTGCTGGTGGGACTGCAAATTAGTGCTGCCAATTTGGAAAGCAGTATGGAGATTCCTGGGAAAGCTGGGAATGGAACCACCATTTGACCCAGCTCTTCCCCTTCTCAGACTATTCTCTAAAGACCTTAAAAGAGCGTACTACAGGGACACTGCTACATGGATATTCATAGCAGCACAATTCACAATAGCTAGACTGTGGAACCAACCAAGATGCCCTTCAATAGATGAATGGATAAAAAAAATGTGGCATTTATACACAATGGAGTATTACTCTGCACTAAAAAATGACAAAATAGTGGCATTTGCAGGGAAATGGATGGCATTAGAGCAGATTATGCTAAGTGAAGCTAGCCAATCCCTAAAAAACAAATGCCAAATGTCTTCTTTGATATAAGGAGAACAACTAAGAACACAGCAGGGAAGAAGAGCATGAGAAGAAGATTAACATTAAACAGGGATGAGAGGTGGGAGGGAAAGGGAGAGAAAAGGGAAATTGCATGGAAATGGAAGGAGACCCTCATTGTTATACAAAATTACATATAAGAGGAAGTGAGGGGAAAGGGAAAAAACAAGGGGGAGAAATGAATTATAGTAGGTGGGGTAGAGAGAGAAGATGGGAGGGGAGGAGAGGGGAGAGGGGATAGTAGAGGATAGGAAAGGCAGCAGAATACAACAGTCACTAGTATGGCATTATGTAAAAACGTGGATGTGTAACCGATGTGATTCTGCAATCTGTATACGGGGTAAAAATGGGAGTTCATAACCCACTTGAATCAAATGTATGAAATATGATATGTCAAGAGCTTTGTAATGTTTTGAACAACTAATAATAAAAATTTTAAAAAAGAATTTAAAATGAAAAAAAAAGAAAAATATCAGATTACATACAGGGGAAACCAATATGGATCTTAGCTGATTTCTGAGCCCAGACTCTCAAAGATGGTAGGTCCTAGAATAACATATATCAGCTCTGAAAGAAAAATGGATGCCAACCAAGAATCCTATATCCAGTGAAATTAAGCTTCAGATTTGAAGATGAAATAAAAACCTTCCATGATAAACAAAAATTAAAAGAATTCACAATCAGGACGCTTGCACTTTAGAATATTCTCAACAAAATATTCCATGAAGATGAAATGAAAAAAAAATGTGAAAACCAGTGAAAGGAGGAAATGCACTAAAGGACTAGTCAATAAAAGGAGAAACGAATTCAAATAAAAAACCAGAAATAAACCAAAAATGGCCAGAAACACAAATCATATCTCAATAATAACCTTGAACATTAATGGCCTGAATTCATCACTAAAAAGACACAGACTAGCAGATTGAATTAAAAAACAACCAACAATATGCTATTTCCAAGGGACTCACCTCATAGGCAAAGAGAACCGCAGACTAAAGGTTAAATGATGGAAAAAACATATCGCTCACATGTATTGTATAAACAAACAGGGATTTCTGTGTCCTCATATCAGATAAAGTGACTTCAAGCCAAAGTTAATCAGAAGGAACAAAGAAGGACATTTTATACTGCTTAAGGGAATTATAGATCAATCAGATATAACAATCATAAATATGCCCCAAACAATGGAGCATCTAAGTATATCAAGCCAATTGAAGCAAAAAAAAATTTGACAAAATGAAAAGTTAGATCTTTGTAAAAATAAATAAAATTTATAAGCCATTAGCCATGCTAACAAAAAGAAAGAGATAAAAAACTCAAATTACTAAAATTTGTGATGACAAAGGAAATATCATTACTGACACTTCTGAAATAGAGATATTTAGAAAATATTTTGAAAATGTATACTCCAATAAAATAAAAATTCTCAAAGACATGGCAAATTTTTAGAGACATATGACCTACCCAGATTGAACCAGGAAGACATACACGATTTGAACAGATCAAACTCAAGCAATGAAGACACCATCAGAAGCCTCATAATTACGAAAAACCCAGAACCAGATGGACTCTCAGCTGAGTTCTGCAAAACCTTCAAAAAAGAATTAACACCAATACCTCTCAAATTATACCATGAAACAGAAAAGGAGGGAAGCTTTCCAAACTCACTCTATGAAGCTGGTATCATTCTGATATCAAAACCAAAGACACACCAGGGAAAGAAAACTTCAGATCAGTATCCCTAATGAACATACATGCAAAAATTCTCAATAAAATTCTGGCAAATCTCATACAAAAACATATTTAAAAGATAGTACACCATGACCAAGTGGGGTTCACCCCAGGATGCAGGGTTGGTGCAACATATGGAAATCAATAAACATGATTCATCACATTAATAGACTTAAAAGACAAGAATCATATGATCATCTCAATAGATGTAGAGAAAGCATTTGAAAAAATACAGCACCTCTTCATGTTCAAAACACTAGAAAAACTGGGAATAGTAGGAATATACTTCAATATTGTAAAACCTATATATGCTGAACCCAAGGCCAACATCATTCTAAATGGAGAAAGATTGAAAGCATTCCCTCTGCGAACTGGAACAAGATAAAGATGCCCTCTTTTATCACTTTTATTCAACATTGTCCTTGAAACTCTAGCCAGAGCAATTAGAGGGAAGAAAGAAATTAAAACAACACAAATGCGGTGGGGGGGAGACCTCAGACTATCACTATTTGCTGACAACATGATTCTATATTTAGAAGATCCAAAAATTCCACCAGAAATCTTCTAGAGCTAACAAATGAATTCAGCAAAGTAACCAGATATAAAATTAACACCCATAAATCAAATGTGTTCCTATACATTAGTGATGAATTCACTGAAAGAGAATTTAGAAAAACTAGTTATCTAGGAGGAATAACTTTCGGTGTGCTATTTCAAAGTAGAATAACTATAAATAATGATAAAATTCTGTATATTGTAAAAGGCTAATACAAATAATTTTACGTGTTTTCACTACCATACATGATGTTTGAGGAGATACGTACATTTAACATGATTTAAATATTATATGCTTATGTAATTATATAATGTATACCTATAGCTATGCATCACAATATTTGTGTTTTTATGTATCAGTTAGAAAATTCAAGTTTTAAAAATTAAAAATAAAGCAAAAGTATTAATATTAACTAGCCTCATTTGAATCTACTACTTCATAGAATTGGATTATATATTTAAACAAATCAATCTTTGTTTCCCTTTATTTCTAAAATGATAATTGCTGCTACCAAATGCATAATTTAACTTGGAAAATTAGGTATTAAATTTGAGGAATACACAATAACAGTAAAAAACAAAATCAGGCAGTGTCAATCACCTGTGTGTCAGATGAGGTTCTGTCTCCTCAGGAATCTCTCTTGACTGTGATGATGATCGTTCACACAGGTGCCTAGACATATAGTAACAATGATGCATCCATAAGATGAACATGGCTCAAACACTCCCCCTCATGGCAGTACATTGTAAAAATATGAAATATGAAAACAAAACATTAATAAAATATTGGAAGACTCTGATTCAAATTCTCTTGAGAGAGTGACCAAAATATCTTTTCAAGTGCTTAGTTCAATATAAAAATACTCCGATTACAGAACCTGCATATTGTTTCTATTCAATAGTAATGTAATTTATGATTGTCCCATTGGAGACTTATACCTCTGGTCTTTACTCCCTAAATTTCAGATTTCATATATGTAGATACTTAATTAACATATTCCCTTGGATGTGAAATAGGCATCTCAAAATTAAATTAACATGTTTCAAATAGAATTCTTAATCCATCACCCAAAGCTTGTTCTCTGTTCTTTCCCAGATTTATAAATTGTCTTTATCTAATGTTCAAAATATACTCCAATAACATCATTGTTCTATGTCTAGTAATCAGCATACTTCTTTCCTTTTGCTCTTTTTCCCCATCTGATCTTTCAGTAAATCTTGTCATCCTAAACATACCCCTCGGCAGTGAATGTAGCTCAGTGGTAGAGAATTTGCATTAGGCCTGAGTGAGATGCCCACATCCTCTTCTCCCAATGTACAGATTCCAAATACATCACTAATGCCTCCATCCCCTTTTCTACCACTGTATTCCAGACTGTCTCTCTTCTCCTCTCTTTGTTCTTCATTCTTGATTTCTAAGGAACTTTGTCCACATTCTTGCAAGACAGAGCTTTTGATAGTGTAAATCAAATTCTTGTGCTTCTTGTTTCCATGGATTGAAATTGCAGATGATGAAAATCCCAAGCCTGTGGGCCTAACCTATTCTGGCCACCACTTCCATTTCCAAAACATTGTTCTAACCACATTGACTTTTTTTAAAAAATATTTTTTGGTTGTTGATGGACCTTTATTTTTATTTACTTTTTATTTATTTGTATGTGGTGCTGAGAATCACACATGCTAGACAAGCGCGTTATCACTGAGCCACAACCCCAGCCCCAACTTTCTTTTTATTCTTGTAACACACCAAGATTATTCCCACATTAGTATATGAATTAAATATTCTTCATTTTTGTCTGTAATGCTCTTCACCAAGCATTCCACTCATGCTTATTCAGGTATCTGTTATACTTAGTTATACTTATTCAGGTATCAGTTGAAACGTCCCCATTCCCAGATACCTCTTAACATAAACTAACCACATGTCTTTCAATCACATCATTCTGTCTTATTTTTTACCCAGTACTTATCATTGCCTGATATTTCCTCTTTCCTTTTGTCATTCCATGGTCTATTTCTTTTCACTAGGATGTAGACTCCTTAGGGCAAAGAACTCATCTGTTTCAATTCTGTCTTGTTACTGAGAACAATGCACAGCAATTTAGAGGCCTCAGGAAGTATTTGTTGGATTAATGAATGGATATTTTATTAAATCAGTCTTGTAAAAATAAGATCACTTTCAGCTCATTATGGCTTAGTTAGACTTATTTGGGGCTCCCAGTCTCAGTCTTTTCTACTACACAGTGGACTCCCTCCCACCAGTTGTCTAGGGTCCATATGCAGTCTCCTATAAAAATCTCAATAAAAAATCTTAAACTCAATTTACTACAAGCATAAGTGATTACACCTTTATGGCAATCCTAATTAAAGTATCATTTTGACAAAGACACACTTCTGATAATGGAAAGAACCAAGCATATGGAAGAGTTTTCATTCCTCTTTTCATGATGCATTTTGCCAGATCCCTTAAAATTATTACAAAGATATTTAAAACTAATCTTGTTTTAACAACTTTCTTTATCACAAACATATAGTAATATGACTTACTTTATCTTTCTCCAACAAAAATAGAGAATGAGGAGTGTGCTAATCAAAACACAAACGAAGATCATTGAAACTATACATATGCAAGTAGAAGAACAAGTAGCACCTGAAAGAAAAACCAGAAACATGTTCTTCATGACCATACTTTTTTCCTCTACAGTGTACTGCATCCTGGTACCTTTAATTTGCAATATTCCTTTTTTTATTATTAATTTTATTGGTTTATCATAATTACATGTGCTGAATTCATTGTGATATGTTTGTATGTACAAATAATTTGATTAATTTCATTCCTCAATGCCTCATCTCTCCTTCCCCCTTTCCCTTTTTCTTCCTTCTCTTCTTTTGATTCTTACTGCTTCACTGACATTCAAATTTATTCTTTACAAGAATGTGCCATATTCCAATTTATAAAAAAATATAGTAAAATATACTCAAACTGGTACATATTCTTCAAAATAAGACGTGATATTTAATATAATCCTATTGATCTCAAAAAGGAGAAAAAATTACATAACCACTTAAATATTCATCACAGAAAAATGATTAAGCAAAATATAGTATAGTGGATGACTACATTACCAAAATGGAATTTAGAGTCTGTAATAACATCAGAAAATGAATTTCTAATAATAACAAATATTTAAGATTAACATACAAAAAACCTGTAAGAAGCATTTTACAAGGACTATTTACATTAACTGGTAGGTACAGTTATTAGGTACAGATGGGGAAATGCAGTGTCTGTGATGTTAAGAGAATCCCCTAAATACACGGTGATTAAGTGGCAAAATTGGGAAACAAGTTCAGTTCCAACTCCAGAAGATGAACTCTTGGGAAAACAAAAAACAAACTGCAAGGCTTTGAGCATCAACACTTTTAAAAATAGGGTTTTTTGACCCTAGTGTTCCCAAATCATATGATAGATACCTCTTCTTTCTATGTTGCCTTTGAATATAATTCCTACTTCTTTTAATATAATTTAAATTAGCAAAAGGCCATTCTTAAGGATTAACAATGATTGTTCTTAGATAAAATAGAAAATTGAACTTGTGTTTTATGTTGGCTCCTAAGGAAATTTGAAGTTATGTTCAATGCATGAAATATTGTGAGTTTTATATTCTTAAGTCTTGTCAGGGTAAGGGTTTATTTGTTTATTTGTTTGTCTTGTCCTTTTTAAAATTCTCCTAAATATAAATATTAATCCTATAGTAAACTTTCACCCCTGTTTAATTTGCTGGTTTGAATTTTCTATTACATTGAAGGAAAAGAGAGCCTTGTCACTAGTTTCTTCTTCCCTAAATGCTGTTAGGAAAGCACCTGTGTTTTAGTTGAATAACTTTGGCCATTTACTTTTGACTGCTCAGCCATTGTTTTGTGTGAGCTTCTGTTTTTACTGATGTTCTTATTCAATGAGATACTACATACCCATTCTAAATAGTCAGAGGAGACTGAACCTGAAGACCCAAATGTGAACATAAATCTCTAAAGTCAACAACAAAGAAGCATAGGGGAGCTAGGCATGGTGGCACACGCCAGTAATCCCAGTGGCTCCGGAAGCTGAGAAAGGAGGATTGCCAGTTCAAAGTCAGCCTCAGCAAAAGTAAGACTCTAAGCAACTCAGTGAGATCCTGTCTCTAAATAAAATACAAAATAGGGCTGGGGATGTGGCTCAGTGGTCAAGTGCCCCTGAGTTCAATTCCCAGGAAGCCCAGGCATGATGGTGCACACCTGTAATCCCAGCAGCTTGGGAGGCTGAGGCAGGAAGATTGTGAATTCAAAGCCAACCTCAGCAACTTAGCAAGGCACTAAGCAACTCAATGAGGCCCTGTCTCTAAGTAAAATACAAAATAGGTCTGGGGATGTGACCCAGTGGTCAAGTGTCTCTGGGTTCAGTTCCTGGTATTGAGAGGAAAAAAACAAAACAAAACAAACAAACAAAAATATAAATATATATATCTATATTCAATGAGATACTACATACCCATTCTAAATAGGGTATGTAGTATCTCATATATAGATAGATAGATAGATAGTTAGATATATTCAATGAGATACTACATACCCATTCTAAATATATGATATATAAACAAATATATATATATATATATATCATAGGGGGATAAAGGGGATATGATATATATATATCATATATATCATATATAAATATATGATATATATAAACAAATATATATATCTCATAGGGGGATAAAGCTCTATATGAGATTTCAACAGAATCAGAAATTAACCTCCTTGATATTGTCACAAAAGTAAGCAAGGAATAATGCTTTTATAAATTCACATTACTTCTTACAGACTTTGTACCTTAATAAGAAGTAAACTTAACCATAAGTTAACCAAATTAGCCAATAGATTGATGGGAGATAAGATGGGAAGATTTACCAGAAAAAAGAAACTAATTAATTTCAGCTTCAAGAGACAGATAAGCAAAAATATTTCTTGAGACTTCATTAAAATTATAGTGATAAAAGTAAAAGATTTAAATTCAAAACAACAAAAATACTGCAGAGGAACTTCCAGTGATAAGAAATTATGAAGAATCAAACATAGGAGACGTAAAGAAGACAAAGCAATGAGCTATGAAGGTACAAGATAAAAGAGGTTGCAGCCTTGGGGAGGTACAAAGCAGACAACAAACGAAGAAAGAACCTTGAAAAAGCAGAAGACGACTCAAGGGGAATAACAGAATTTATAGTTAAAATCGCCTACTTCATATTCCAAAGTGCAACGTTGGACAACCAAGATGCTTACAACCCAGCCAAAATAAAATATTGGATCTCCGGTCTAATTGCTGCCTGCTCTCTACACAACAAAAGTTCACTTCTCCAAAAACTGCAGCCTTTTATAAACCTCCAATAAAGAAAGGCTCACCACACTCTGAAGAAAGCTTCATCCAAGTGAGGCGGCTAAGTAAAAGAAACATAATGTTAAAATGGTAGGGGTGGAGGTAGGGGGAGACAATTAAAGAAACAGAAGTTAAATATAATCTTTCCAAATTATTATTCCCAGATATATTTGATAAGATATTACTTTCTTAAAGTCTATAAAAAATTAGACAATTTTCACTTTAAATCCCCAAAGCAATTCTAAATTAAAAACCTGATTTGTCCAAAAAAGGAAAAATTCAATGAATCAGTTTGAAGACAATTTTTAGAAAACCTTCCAGCTAACATGAAAAGGAGAAAAAAAGATACAAATATTAGGAAAAAAAATTGAATCCAAATATTTCAATGCTTATTTAATCAGAGGTTTATACAAAAAGAATCAGTTAGATGAACAGGCAGGAAATTATCAGAGAAATGAGAAAATGCTCAGAATTAAAATACTTTAGATTAAATGAATGCAGCACAGGTATTCACACTGAAGGATAAAATGAATAAATAAACAAAACAAAACATGGCACTAAGATTGTTTTAATCAGTTTTTTCATTGCTGTGACCAAAAGATCTGATAAGAACAATTAAAGAAGGAAAAGTTTATTTGGAGGCTCACAGTTTTAGAGGTCACAGTCCATAGATGGATAACTCCATTCTCTGGGACTCAAGGTGAAGGAGAACATCATGGTGGAAGGGTGTGGAGGAAGAAAGCATCTGGGAACACGGGACCAGAATGCGGAGAGAGCTCTGCTCAAGAAGGATAAAATACAAATCCAAAAGCCACACCCCTAGGGACCCACCTTCTCCAGCCACACCCCAATTACCTACCGTGAGTGCTCAGTTAATTCCTGTCAGAGGATTAATACACTTATTAGGTTAAGGCTCTCACAACCCAATCATTTTCTCTGTAAGCTTTCTTGCATTGTCTCACACATCAGCTTTTGAGGGACACCTCATCTCCAAACCACAACAAAAATAAAGAGGAAAAGAATATGGAGTCGTATCTGCTATTACAATTAGCAGATTGACATGTGACTTCTCGTCAGGACCAATGGACGATTCAGGCAGAAGGACGGTTAACATAAACTATAGAATATGTGTGTTAGTCAGCCTTCCATTGCTGTGACCCAACAAGAACAAGCTGGAGGATGAAAAGCTTATTTTGGCTCATGGTTTCAAAGGTTTATTCCCTGATCTGTCAAGTCCGTTGCTCTGGGCCCAAGACAAGGCAGAACACCATAACAAGAGAGGGTGGTGAAAGTAGCACTGCTCACCTCATGATGGCCAGGAAGGACAGAGGGAGAATATGATTATGTGCATGACTATGGCACTGGGGACATGCCCCAGTGACCCACCTTTTCCAATCATGCCCCATCTCTGAATATTCCTGAGTTAACACAGGAGCTTTTAGGTGACACTTGTATCCAAATCTTGTTCTGTAGTGCTTATCCAAACATAAAGGGATTCCCAAAATGGAGCAAAATGTTAGGAGTATCATTTCTACCTTCCTTCAGAAAAAAAAAAAAAAAAGAGGATGGTTAGCAGGTAAGTCAGGATCTCTTCATCATTTCTGTAGAGAATATCTAAGGCAATGTGATAAGGGTTGAAAATGATGCTGTCTTGTACTTCTGGAAGAGGGGGTTCAAAGCACAGCAATTCCTGAACATTTTGACAAGGGCCCCATGGGCAACAAAGCTATGGAAATGCATTTGTAACAGAAGAAAAGATGCTTATCAGTATGAAATTGGGTAATATAAGCAAGTTTTAATTCTAGCAATGACCTAATTAGTTTGAGGCTAACCCTCCCACTGAAGACATTAAGAAAATATGGACAAATTACTTTAAAAATGTTCTGAAACATCAAAGGGTTACCAGATCATTAAGAATTTATAGACCTAATAAAAGGAGAAAGCCAAGAGAGGGAGTGTCTCATTTTAAGATATGTTTTTACTTAGGAGAAGCACAAATTTTTAAAGTGAAAGCCAAAGCTGAGATACTGAAAAGTTGAGCAGAAAAGTCAGCAATAAAGCCTGGAATTAAAAGTCTACCAAGGCAAAGGGTCCTGGTAGGACTTGAGGCTTAAAATTCCAAAGAGTTAAACTCCAGGAGATAAGATGAACCAGAGCCAGGCACACACTTCTAATCCCAGCAGCTTGGGAGGCTGAGGAAGGAGAATGGCAAGTTCAAAGCTAGTCTCAGCAACTTAGTGAGACCCAAAGCAATTTAGCAAGACTTCATCTAAAAATAAAAAAGGACTGAGCTTTGTAATGTTGTGAACAACCAAAAAAAAAAAAAGTCAGTGCCTTCTATTTAACAAGCATGAGAATATATTTCAGTCTCAGGAATCTTCATTAATATAAATTGGTATATTAGATTTTGAAATTGGAATACAAGACATAGGATCTGACTTCGTAAATTAAATGTTCTTGGAATTAATTACAATGTTATATTTGCTGATAGATGGATTTAAAGAAACTATTAAAAATAAAAATGTCTTAGACTTTTATATAATTGATCTATTCATTGAAAAGCTTTTGAAATCAAATTTCTCTAATGAAATTAGATGAAAACTTTAATGATGCTAATAGTCTTAGTTTTAGTTTTTATGGAATATGTCTATAAATTTTCCTCAAATTCATTGATATTCAATTAATTTTATTAGAAACAATAGCTAAACATTTTAAAAGACTAAAACTGCAACAAAAAGAAGTAAAAATATGTGTATTATTCAACACTCTCTATTTACATGCAAAAAAAACTGTATTTGAAGAGAAATAAAACATGTTTGTAGAGTCTTACTATATTCATAAAAATAAAATAAAATAAAATAAAATAAAAAAGGACTGAGGATGTGGCTCAGTGGTTAAGTAACCCAAGTTCAATCCCTAGTACCCAAAACAAACAAACAAAAAGGCAAAAACAACAAAATCAAAAAAGAATGGACCAGAAAGAGACTCCACTTTTCAAGGAGTGAAGAGTATAGACTATTTCAAGTCATCTAATCCCTAATTGTATTAAGGCAATCTATCCCTAATAAGCACCTACAGAAAGCAAAAGTAAATGCTTTCTGAAAGAAGATAAAATCATACATCACAAAAGACCACAAATATGATTACATTTACATGAAAATATATAGACAGATGTATAGATATATAATCAGATTAGTTTTTCCCAGGGCTGGGGATATGAGCATTTGGGAATTTAGGTTAAAGAGTATAAAGTACTTCAATAACATACCCCTTCACCTCCACTGCTATGGCTATAATTTCTTTTAAAATTGAGAGAATAAAAAGCATTAGAAAGAATGTGAAGAAATTCAAACATTCGTGTATTGCTATTAGGAACTTAAAATGGTTTAACCACTGTGGAAAACAGTTTAGTAGTTCCTCAAAAAGGTCAATATCATATTACCATGTGAACAACCAATTTACTTTTGGGTATATTCCCAAGAGAATTGGAAACATGCACATGCAAAAACTTTTACACAAATATTCATAGCAAAATCATTTGCCATAACAAAAAATGAAAATAACTCAGATATTTATTTATTTATATTTTATTTTATTTTATTTTGCTGAAAACATAGTTTATTGGTTTAACAAAATACTGCTTTTGAAAAATGTCTCCCATCTGGGACTTTCAAATAGTCTGTACACTGTTTTATTTACCCACAACAGCAGACACACTGGGAGCCAGAAAACACAAACAAGGCCTTTTCACACCTGGCACCTCCAAGCAGCCAGTGCAACCTGCCGGGCTCTGCTGGCTCCGAGAAGGCGGAGGAGCCCTTCACTCAGCAGGTCCTCACTTCTACCTCACCCCAACTCCTGGGGAAACTTGGGGTGGGTGCCTATGGCTTCTTGGTCATGTGATTCCTGGAGGACAGGACAGGAATTTGGAGGAGTTAAAGTATGTCAAATACTAGTCAGCATTTCATGGTGATTCTCCCAAAGGCTGAGACAAGAGGGGACTCCATTCTCATTCCTCACTTGATAAGCAAAGTCCTCATTTAAATTGTGAACCATCAGGGAACCCAGCACCCTGAGTTCATGGATCTTGCCAAATTCACAGCAGGTTGGGCACTCACCACCCAAGGGCTTCCTCCTATCCTGTGGACTCATCTCCGATTGGCAGTCTCCTGTCCAGAGAGGCTCTTCCTGTGAGTGTTAGCCTACTGGCTGGTGGGGCTTGGGGTTCTCACCTCACAAAGCTTTCCTTTCCTTTCCCTGCACTGCACTCCAAGGCCTCCTGCTTGCCAGTGGGCTGCAACTCAGGCTTCACAGCTCACTGAAGCACAGTTCCAAGACCTTGCATGACGGCTACCTCCTCTTGGTAATCACCCTTTGTGGCCCAGGAAACAAAAGCTTTAAAATTCGGGCTTAACCTCAGTTAAGAACAGAGGGAGGAACACTCCATACCCAATGGACATGCCTATCAGACTTTTCTTTAAGACAGCTGAGAACATACCTACTCAAGTGAGTGTTGCTTCACTCAGGCTAAGATTGCTGCCTCAGCACTGACCGGCAGAGGGCACTCCTCTTGTGGACATCTCTAGAACCTGTGAGAAATGCTGTGGACATGCTCCTCCAGGCAAAGCACGAGTTTCTGAAACAGGTGCAAGCTGTCTGGAGGCAGGTTTAAATAAGGTGGATAGCACCATCCTGGCCCCAGATGGACGTGGTGGCGAGCAGTGGGGCTGAGCTCTGGGGCAGACAGCAGTATCTGCTCCAGCAGGGCAGCTCTGAAGGACCACCCTCACTGAAGTACAGGCCTCAGCACTTTATTTAGTCACTGCAAAAGTCATACATGTATTAGAATGCTGTCATGGTAGAAATATATGTCCTTGATAAACAAAAGTTCCTAAAGAAAAAAGGAGTAAAAGGGGCCTTTGTGAGACCCACATGACAAACACATAAAGGGACCCAACAGGCAATCACTAAACACTGCCTTCTTTTACCTCTTCCCCCTTCAAGAGACAGGAATGGTGCCATGCCCCCCAACTCCTTTTGGGGCCTTCTTTCTCTGTTCTATCATAAAACCAGGAAACAGGCAATCAAGCTGCGAGAAGACAGATACCGCCTCCCTCCCAGGGAGTCAGACTTCCAGTGAGAGCCCATGTTTCAAGTCACACACCAGTTGGAGAGTTGGAAGACTAAAAAGACTGGTCCTTTCCCTGCAGGAAGAAGTGGGTAGAGTCTGGAAGGGCCCCCTTGGCCCAGGTGCTGGACGGTAGCTGACATTCTAGGTCCAAAGGCACTTTATAGCTAGATGCATAAGTAGAGCTCAGAGAAAGAATTGCTGCAAGGGAGGTGGGCTAGGTGTAGCCCTGCAACACCCCTGTGGAGGCAGCAGCTTATCAGCGTCTCAAGATCAGACAGACAAGTCCTAGCACCGCAATGTAGGGTGGGCTCCCTAGTCAGAATTCATCCAAGTGCAGGATTCTGGCCTGGAGAGAATGCCTTCCACCTGGTCAGTGTCAGCTCCGGCGTTTGGCAATCTCCTCCTGGATATGCAACTTGAGGGCCTCTGGCATGGGCAGATCCAGAGGGGTGTGTGCTGACACTTCCTCACTCACCCTTCCTGGGTCATGGTCCTGATACACGATAACAGGATAACTGATGTGACCTCTCCATTGTCCGACTCGTATTCTAAGCAGAAGAGCTGATGGCCAGAAGGCTCCAGCTCGGAGCCACCACTACTGCTGCTTTCACCGGACTCCTCACAGTCTGGGTTGCCTGGGTGGGTAGAACCTGCAGGTCGGGATTGTGCGGCCGCGTGTGCCTCCTCCTCGCCTTCTTCTTGGCCTGCTTCACCTTCTTGTCGTAGTGGTCCTGAGCGATCTGGTTCTGTCGTATGTGGTGCACGAATCTGTGGCTCATGCCGGCAGCAGAGCCCCGGCCCGGGGCCCGGCGCTGCCTCCATCCGGAAGGCGCGGTGCAGAGCCACCGCTGGCCGCCAAGGGCCCCGCGGCGCCCCCAGCGAATGGTCCAGCCCAGATATTTATCAACTGATGGATGGGTAAACAAAATGTGGAACATTTATAGAAAAGGATATTTTCTCCCATATTAAGAAATCAAAAGGCTGGGGATATAGATAGCTCAGTTGGTAGAGTGCTTGCCTTGCATGCACAAGGCCCTGGGTTCAATACCCAGCACCACAAAAAAAAAAAAAAAAATCAAGGGTTTTGGACAACCACAAGCAGAATAAGAATACTACATTAGGGCACACGATAATAAAACTGGTAAGCAACAAACACCAGGAGAAAATCTTACACATAGCCAGAGCTGGGGATGGGAAAGATACTTTTCTTTCTGAAGACTAAGCCACAAGACTAAGAAATGTCTTTTCAACAGTAATCATGGTAATAGAAAGTCAATAAAATGACATATTTGACATTGTCCAATTAATGCTAAAAAAAACCTGTCAAATTGGAATCACAAATTTTGTGAAAATGTTCTTCAAAAGTGAAGACATATTCTTTAATCAAAAATATTGAGAGAATTGGTCCCAGGTACGCCAATAGAGAAATAAAGGAAAGCAATAGAGATATTCTCCATGTAGAGGGAAAATGATTTCAGAGAAAAGCATGAAAAATGGGCAAGGAAATGAATAGCAACAGAGAGGGTAAATATAAATGAATAGTACAACAAATAACAGTCATAGCAATGATAATATGCTGTGATATATAAGCATAAAGAATGCCCAAAAATATTGGCACAAGGAGTGGGAGTTAATATAAACTCATTGCACTGTTGGGAAGTGATTACTAAAGTATTACATTTTTTAGACCTTAATTAGTCATGATGTATGTTATAATTTCCAAGTCAATCCCAAAAATAATGTAATCTGTAAACCAATGTATGGGGGAAAGGAAATATAGATAAATCATTAACCAAAAGAAATTGGTAAAAAAAAGAGAGAAAGGAACAGATGAGATAACAGAAAATGATAGGAGTGTGGTAGATTAAACTCTTAAATTGTCAGTATGTACCATAAATATTTAGAGACTAAAGGTGAGATAACAGAAAATAAATGGTAAAGTGGTAGAATAAAACCTCAGATTATCAGTATGTAGAGTAAATATTTGGAGAAATTCTAAATTTTAAAAGATTACTGGGTAGAATATAAAGACATTATTCACATACTATTTCTTGAGCTCTTTAAAAATTATCCCATTCCTATTAACCCTGTTTAATTATGGTTATAGAACTGAGTGAGCACCCACACCCAAGCTAAGGAACCAAGATGAGATAGTCCTCACCGAGCACAAATGTGAGCCCAGATTTGCCAGAACTTTCCATTTTAGAGAAAAGATGAAATCCATAATATTCACCTGAAATTTATGGATCTTTAAATGTTGACAAATAATTTAAACTGTTTAAAAAGAAACACTTTGGGGCTAACCTATTTAAGGCTTCTAGTTTGAGAATGATGTTGTATATAATTTTTATTTCATTAAAACCTTGACATACTAATTACAAATAATTACTTTTTTTAACTCCTTAAAGCCTTCTCTCTGGGAGTCCATCAACAATACTTTGTTATTTTACTTCAGTAAAAGAATAAATGGTTTATACCTAGTCATAACCAAAAAAAATATGGTTATAAATACAGTTGGCAGAGCTAGAAGGGAAAGAAGACAGAAAGAAATGGACAGCAAAGAGAGACTTTCTGTGGAGTATGAAACAAGAAACAGGTTTAACCATAAAGGTTGCAGAGGAAGGGCAAGGGCAGAGGAAAAGTTGAAGGTAGAGTAAATAAGCCCAAAGTGATTGAGATAGAAATTGGGTAGAAGACATATCAAGATCAATTTCAAAATCTTCCATTTAAAAACAGCTGCCCCAGGGAGCAGGTGAGCAGCTTTATGAGGCTGTCTTCATTATTACAGTCTTTTAACTATGCATGTGTATGACATTTTTTTTCAAAGTACATGACTTAACAAACACCTATGAAAGTGAATTTTAAGGGAAGATAAATATTTCCCCTCTCTGGGCTTCTCGGCTACTTACATTCTTGTTTTTCTGACAGAGGAACAATCTTCTCTTCATTCCTTAGAGGGTGATCCATGTGCACAATCAGATGTTGGAGTCCTAGGGACCTCACAGTTTCCACAGAGATGGTGTACATTTTAGTGACCGTTATGGTACCGTTGGGGTTCTGAGCAAGGTATTCCTCAGGTGGACGATTCAGGATTCGTGAGGGGAAAAGAGAGATTCGAGGTGCAGGTTTTCCCACGGCTGAATAATTAAAGAAAACCTTCAGAGTCAGGACTGAATCGGGGTTCCGGTGTCAATTCAGTTACAGCTGAGGCAGAAAGAGAAACACAATTAAGTATGAAAATATACCATACCAGATTCCTATGCTGTTAAAAACTTGGCCTCCCCAAATTTTTATATGATCCCAAAATGTTGAGAAGAGCCCTCTCAGATACCTTTCCTTGCATTTAAAAAACAAACAACAACCTCATACTATCATTTCCTATACCCACAGCCCCTCCAAGGTGAGAGGAACAACTGGTGTCTCAACTTTCATCCAGCCTAAAAGTTACATTTATCACAATATAGTAATGGTGACTCTGTCACACTGCCACAAGCCATGAGACATTTTGTTTATTTGAAGACTGGAAACTCCTTATTCTCTTAGTCCTCATCATTCTTTCTCTTTCCCTAAAGTCTTTTTCTTTTCCTAACTTTTCTCAACTCTCCAGTTAAATGAAGGGATGCTTCACAGTTGAAAGCCAGTGCAGGGCAAAGAAGTTAGAGGACAGGGGAGAAGGTCCTGCACTGTGTGAACATGGGCAGTCACGTGATCGTTACTGGCTTTCCCCCAATCCCTTTTTTTTTTTTTTTTATGCCTTACATATAGTAAATGACTTGACTGGGATGCTCTCTATCAGTCCTTCATCCTCTAACATTCTCTGAATGCCAACCTTAAAATACCACAAGCCCATGATTTCTGCCTCAGTACTCTGATCCCACAGAAAACATTTAAATACTTAAGATGTTCAGGCAGATTTTCCCTCCATGACTTCCATGAGGAAACACGTTAAAGAGACATTTGTAGCAGGCTTCGTCGTCAAATGTTACTTCATTGATTGTCAGGAAGGAGCAGTTGGGTTCAATGATCTTGCAGTGCAGCCTATCTATGTATGGTGGAAGAATCTTTTCTCCGTATTTACTGCTGTAAGTGCCAATATTTTGTGGAAGAGAGTCTTGGATCTTCTGCCAGGTGATTTGCACGACATTTGCTGGAGTTGTCAAATTGCAGAAAATGGTCACACTTCCTCCTAGTGCAACTGATTCATTACTGTTATGCTTTATTTTATGTAAGGAATCTGAAAATAAAGTTCAAAATGAAGAAAAATGTGCTTTTATGCTAATGCATATCATAGCACTTACCTCTCTATCTTTTAATTATCATTTATTTATCTGTCTTGCTCACTAGAAAATAAACTCTTCTATATTGAATATCTAGTTCTAAAATTGTTTCTGGCATATATTACCTAATCAATTCATATTTATTGAGTACAAAAGTTGAAACACAAATTAAGCAACATGAATATTGTTAGCTTTTAAAAATGCTTTTTAGTTAAAGTAGATCACAAGGTAAGAATGCTACTAACTGATCTAAACTAAAGGTGAGGTGTTATGGGCATAGAATCCATACAGCAAATAAAACCTTTAGATCTTCAAACGCACTGATTTCCTCAATCTTCTGCTATAATAGAAGACTGGCAGGAGGCCACAGTTTCTCTGTTGGATGAACAAAAAAAATTTAATAATTTTCCTGATATGCAGAAAAGGGCATCTGATTATGTATTCTCTAATAGAAAGTTAAGTGAAATGTTATTTTGCTTCTGTAAAGACTTTGGAAAATTTTTATATTAAGTGATATGTGTGTATGTGTGTGTGTATGTGTGTGTGTGTGTGTGTGTTTGAATGTGTTTTCTAAGTGTCACAATCTGTAAACCTAAAAAAAACTAAAATCATAAAATGTCATAGCTAGGTAGGATGGAGTACTCTGTGAGATATTAACACTCTCTGAGAACAACTAGGAAAGTTGAATTAATTACATAACAATATACTTAAGAGCATCAGACAATGGCAAAACCAAGAAAAATTAAAGGAAATAAAATTTCAGGAAGAGGGAATATCTCAGAGGTGAGTAATTTGGGGTTGTCAGTTCTCTAGAAATCAGGGAATAGAGAGGTGTTTGTTTGTTTGTTTGTTTGTTTTGTTTTGTTTTTTAAAACCCAGAGTTAGAGTGTATTTCATTTAATGAGATGTCTGCTCAGTAACATCCCTCCGCCCCACACCCCTGGGTACAATGATTGAAATCAAGGTGCTTAACCACTGAGCAACTTTTCTGGCCCTTTTAATTTTTTATTTTGAGACAAGGTCTCACAAAGCTGCTTAGGGCCCCACTAAGTTGCTGAGGCTGGCCTTGAACTTGTGATAGTCCTGCCTCAACTTCCTGAGTCCCTGGGATTTTAGATGTGTGCCACCATGCTTGGCATGTTACACAGTTCTTTTAATATGTAGTGTTACAGTTTGGATCTTAGATGTTGCTGATAAACAGGCATTTATCCCTAAATGTGCTGCAGTGCTATTGAGAGGTAATGCAATCTTTAGGAGGTGGAACATAGTGCAAGAAACTAGGTCATTAGGCCAGGCCCTTGAAATGGATGTTGAAATCCCTATAGCTCCTTTTTCTCTTTTATTTCCTGCTGCGCCCTAAGGTGAGCAGCTTCTTTTGCCAAACATCCCCTCCATATATATATATATATATTTTCCTCAAAACAGTCATGGTCATCAAAAACAAGGAAACTCTGAGAAATTCCTATAACTAATGGGGGCATAAGGAGATATGACAGGGTTGTGTAATGTGATACCTTAGATGGGATCCAGGCACAGAAAACGCACTGAATACAAACTAAAGTAACATAAATTTACTATGGATGTTAGTTATGAACAATGTATCAGATTTGGTTTATTAATTTTAACAAATGTTATCATACTAATATGTGATGTTAATAACAGGAAAATCTAGTCATGGGAGTTACTGAAACTGTCTACTACTTTCTCAATTTTTCTATAAGCCTAAAACTTTCTAAAAAAATAAGCCATTTTAAAGAATCATTGTACCTCTATATATGCACACTAACCAAGTAGAAAATATACACTTGAGAATAGTACTTAAAATAGTTCACCCTCCTAACGAAAAGAAAATCTAGAAATAAACAAAATGGAAGATATATAAAAACCTCTCTACTTAAATCTACAAAAGACTTCTTAGAAACAAAGAAGATATATATAAATTTAGAAATATACCATATTCAGATAGGAAAAAAAATTAAATGTCAATCCTCTCCAAGTTAAATTTGAAACTCAGTGGAAATTTAATCAAAACGCAAGTAGTTTTTAATTTTTTTTAATTCTTGAATTAAGGAGTTGATTCTAAAAAGCCAATACAATAAACTGAAGACTTACTATCTAGATGAAAAGCTAAAGTAATGTCATGTTGCATAAAAAGATGATCTTCCCAATAAATGCTGTGTCCATGGGACATCTGTATGGACAAATTATAGATTGGTCACCACCTAAGACCAGAGGAAAAAAATCTACTTAAAATGCACTGAAAATCTAAATGTGAGAGATAAAACACAGTTTTTAGAATATTGTATAACATCTATATGACTGTGGTAGCCAATGATTTCTCTCTCTTTTTTTTTTTTTTTGTTTGATAATGAGGATTGGATCCACCACTGAGCCACATGCCCAGCCCTTTTTTATCTATTATTTTGAGACAGGGACTGTTTACTAAGTTGCTTAGGGCCTTGTAAAGTTGTTGAAGCTAACTTTGAACTTTCCATCCTCCTGCTTCAGCCTTCCAAGCCATTGGGATTATAGGTCAGTGCCACTGCACCTGGTGCCATTGACTTTTTAAATAGGGAATACATTGTTATTTAGTGCCTTATTCCTTTCTTGGTGATATGAAGTAATAAATGAAAAGCTAGCTTATTTTAGGATTTAATAACTTCAATTCACCAAAAGATACGTCTTCAAAAGTAAGGAGGCAACCCAAGGAGTGAGAAAATATATTTTCCATATGTGTACATGACAAAGATTTATACCCTAATGTGTATGTATATATATATATATATATATATATATATTTACACAAATCAACAAGACAAATCAATGGAAAACTGAACAAAATATTTGAATACACACATCACACACAAAAAGAGTATTTAAATGACCAATAAATGTATTTAAGGTGCTCAGCTTTGTCATCAGGAATACACTAATTAAAATGAGGATTATACAAGCACTCCTATAATTAGCCAATCTCCTTCTATCTACATGCCTAACAGAAGTACATGTATAGATTTTCCAAAAACATAAACAGAGATGTTCAAAGGAGCATTCCTTGCTAAGCACCTTCTGTTCCACTACACTAAATCTTGGTCACAATGAGATGTGCATTTTAGGTGCTGAAGTATATTAGGGGAATAGAACAGAAAGAACAGGACATGCTGATTTCTTCTACTGTCACCCCGCATTGGCCTCAGCTTCTGTCATCCATCATTCAACTTTGAATTCAATTGAATTCAAATATCTAATTGAATTCAAATGATACTTCCCCCAGGAAAAAGACTCCTTAACTAGAAGTTACTGTTTTTCTTTGATCTTGAAATCATTGTGATTTTTTTAAAAAAAAATCTCCTGAATTCTTAAAGAACACTGGTTATTGCTTTTATCATGAACCAAATGGATTTAGAAGGATTCAGGTTAAATATCTTTAATTAAATAATTTTAAATGACTAAAAGTAATAGGACCGAATACTTGTTAATTCTTAAAGCTCGTAAGGATAGACAAACCTATAAAGGAAAAGATTTACAGACTTGATAGCATCAAAAAGGTCTTCATGAACAAGAAGAGACACAGAACAAGTCAGACTCGAAACTAAAAGGCAGATATGCTGCTTCAATATATTCACAAGGACTCCTACAAAGCAAAGCAAGTTTGCCAAGAGTTCAGATGCTTCTGGTAGCTTTATAACCTCCAGTTTGAGCAACTCAGATACCTCTGATACAGAAAGACTTTTCATTCTTACCTTTCTTGCATTCTGTTGAATAACTCATTGTTTCAAACAGACTCAGTTTAAACAACTTGCTAGCTACATGATTGAATAGCTACATGATACAGATGCAAACATACCACCTTGTTTACCTCAGTATATAAAAGTAAATAGGCATTTTTTTAAACTATTGATTCCAACCAAACATGTTTGAAAGAAAAACTGTAGAGTTACCTGTTTGTTGTGCACAGATGGGAAGAATCAAGAGGTGGGGGACAAGATGGAGTGGAAAGCCCATGGAATTTGTTGATGAGAACCTTCACTATTGATGCATTTTCTTATCCTACCTCCAGCACTGTGAACCGATAGTGAATGTGCACCATTCACTACCTTCACCTTTTCCCGCCACAGGCCTGTGACTCATTAAGTCTATTAACTATTGTTTTTCAACTTCCTGGTCTGCCTAGCCTCCAGTTCTTTTCAGGTACTTAGATCTATAAAAACATTCTTCTAAATATCTGTCTGCTGTTTGTAACAGTCACACAATTTATTCACAGGCTCCTTTTCTACTGATTTGCAAGAAAATTTAATTAGCACTCCTTTTGAGAGTGTTACTAAGCCTTTCCTAATATTAATGTCCTGTTATCCATGCACAGGACAAATATCGAGCTCATTTATTCACAGTGAGTGAGATCAAGGAACAAGACTGCTTTGGGTGCCTCCTGCCGCAGGGCAGAGCCCTGCTGAAAAGCTGAGGCAGACCTGAAGGCCCCCCTTATCCCAGTTCTTGCTGTCATGCCAGAAAGATTTCAGACATGTCACTCAGAGCAACAGGCATGCCTTCATTAGAAGGGAAAGGAAAAGGGAAAAGGGGATGTTCTCAAGGCGGACAGTGGGTCCTCTCAGGGAAGAGAACAGTGTGCTTCTCCAGCCCTCCAGAGTTATTGGAGTTCCCAGGGAAGTCTCCAGAGAGACAAACCAGGTCCACCTTTTGACTTTTGACTCACGGCATAAGAACTGCAGGCTACCTACAAGAGGGGGTGATATAGTACTCACAGAGAGGAAGTTTTAAAGGAAATTGAGTCCCCCTATTTTTGCCTCAATTTCCTGCCCCCTTAATCAGTTTATTACTCTTTGAGAAGAATTCAGCAAGCATTTTTAGTGAGGGTCTTAATGTTTTGGTTGTTAGGGTGATTGGGGGTTGTGACATGGTTTCAGTGATAAGGGAAGGTCCAGTACCTGGTGGAGTATGATCTTGAAACAATGGATTTTCTTAGGGGATACAATTATGACCGGGACAGGTTTAACACACAGGTGCTATAACCTTCCAGGTGTGATCTGTGAGATAAGGTTCCCTGTGGTTTTCAGTCACCCTTCATTGTTCTTTCTCTGCTCCCTCATTCATGGTTGACTAGCTTCCTAAAACCTAGGAAAGTTTGTTGTTCAGGGCAGTGAGACAAGGATGTACTCATACACTGCTGGTGGGACTGCAAATTGGTGCAACCACTCTGGAAAGCAGTATGTAGATTCCTCAGAAAACTTGAAGTGGATGGACCATTTGACCCAGCTATCCCATTCCTTGGCACATACTCAAAGGACTTAAAATCGACATACTACAGTGATGCAGCCACATCAATGTTTATAGCAGCTTAATTTATAATAGCTAAGCTATGGAACCAATCTAGGTGCCCTTCAACAGATGAATGGATAAAGAAAATGTGATACACACACACACACACACACAGACACACACACACACAGACACACACACACGATGGAATATTACTGATCTATGAATGAAATTAAAAATTGTCAGGAAATGGATGGAACTGAAGGCTATCATGCTAAGTGAAATAAGCCAATCCCTCAAAACCAAAGGCCAAATATTCTCTTTTATATGCGGATCTAATACATCTGCATATAAAAGAGAATATTTGAGGTGGGGGTAGGGAAAAATAGAAACATAGAAGCTACCAAAAATGAGTCATGGATTAGACAAAGGAGAAAAGAAGGAAGGGAGGGGAGATGGGAATAGAAAAGACAGTGAAATAAATCAGACATAACTTTCCTATGTTCATATAGGAATACGTGATCAGTGTAACTCTACATTATGTACAACCATAAGGATGGGAAGTTATACTCCACATATGTATAATATGTTACAATATACTCTACTGGCATAGATATCTAAAAAGAAAAAGAAAAAAACATAAGGACTCTAAAGAATGTGATAACAAAGGAAATGAAGAGGGGAAAACTAGCCAGTTCCTTTGTCTCCAATCTTTAAGTGAAGATCAAAGCAAAGCAACTTTGGTTATAAAATAAAAGAACATACTCATAAAACATCTGAAGAAATCCATCTGTACAGCGAGCATGCAGTCTGTCTGTACATTCCCTCTGCCTGCCGGAGCATCTCTGCCCTCTATATCGGTCCACTCTGCAGTTGCCCAGGACGACATGAATTAAAAAAATGTCCAAACCGTCTCTGTTGAGTCATCCAAGTTCTTTCTCTGGGATTGAAAAAGAGTACACTGAGGCTTCCCAGCCCTCGGGTTGAACAACTGTTTTCGATAGATATATGCCAAGCCTCTGAAAAATATTCTTCTTGCCATCTTCCCCCAAAGAACTGGAGTAGAAAAATTAAAATTTTTTATATCCTATATGATTAAAAATAATTAAAAATCATATCCTATAAGATCATTAAACACTTTCCAATTAAATAGTATTCACTTGCTAAAATGAAGAGAGGGAAAGTGCTCCTTACCTGGTACTTTTCATTACTCTTTTTGACATTTAAATCCCAATCCAACCACCTGCCAGAAGGCGTTCCACACCCACAATTTTGCATGTTTCCCCAGCATGCCTTCCTCCTGGAGAAGCCATGCACATTCACTACCAGTTCACAGCATATTTTAATGAGAACAGTCCATTTGAAAATTTTTTTCCCCAAATGTGCTTGGTATTTTAATCATCATGGTCTTCAAGATTATATGTTCTGCCTTAAAAATTGAGGGTGAAGATCTTTATCCGTATCTCCCAAAGTATTCCTAATCAGCCACATAAATCAAAGGTGGGAGAAAATGAAGCCAAATCTGGGACCTGGGGCAAATCCTCAACTCAGAGGTATACAGTTGGTCTTGTTTTCTTCAGACTGAGATCAGTATCCAGCCTCCATGTCACACACACACATAGTTACACAACCCAGTCTCCCAATCCAGGACTACAAAGACCCCAGTGTACTGTTTTCCAGTCCCAAAGAAGGAACTTGGAGCGCTTATCAGAGAGAGTTCAGACATTTTCTGACTTAGACAATCACGGGTGGTGTCAGGCCAGGATAAAATGATCAGCCTTATCATTCCTACAGGCAGTGGGAATAGACTGCATGTCAACAGTGCATGTGAGATTGTTTTATGAGTATTTGACTTTACTTCACAGCTGAGATTATCCTGCTTTGATTCTCACCTAAAGATAAAGGGCAGTGGCCAATTTCCCTTTTCTTTATCTCCTAACACATCCTTAGAGGTCTTCTTAGTTCATCTTCAGATACAAAAGGTCTTCTAGGCCTTGACTTGTGTTTTACCCCAACCTCCCCCCCCCCGCCACATTCCCTACCCCCACCACAAGACCACAATGATGTGTGCAAACAGAAGACACATTCTGGCAATGGGCCTTCTCTTTTCTCCTATTGTCACATATAAATCTCTATTTAAAAGTATATCCCCCTTTTATAATTTCTCCCCTAGCTTCTGTCTCAGAAGAAACAAAATCCTCTAAAATATAGGGTTGATGAGACACACCCCATCCGATACATCAATGTTTGTCCTTCCTATGGCTGTGGGTGTTGGAGTCTCTGCTTCCTTTCATCCCTTCAAACAAACCTTCCCTCCACCTATATTCCAGTCTCTAAGCCACTACTCACCTGAAAGCTATTTTCTTGCGTAAGAGAAAAACTCAGTTTCCAAAGGGAAAATGAAACAGATTCTGTTACTTTGGGTTTTGGAACATTCCTGAGGCCTCCTTAGTGGTCTGGTGTCTGCATCAACGAGTGGCACAGCTGCTATGCTGAAGTGCCGGAAATTCTATTGAGTTGAAAATCCAGCTTCTTACTCACTTTTTTGTGAGTCATGAAGATATGAACAAAGAATTTACAACTTTAAATAACTACTCAGATCCCCAATCTAAAGAAAACTATGTCTAAATAATTAAAGTATGACTGTGATAATGAAGGATATTAAAAAAACATAACCCCCATGCCGCAGTCTTGACTGGGCACAAGATCACGAGCCACTTACAGCTTTGTAGATTCAAACAGCAATTCTTTATTCCCGAACTCACACCGGCCCTCTACAAACACGTTCTGGGGAAATCCAAGTTCTCCCGCACATTTCACGTCCCAAATACTTTCTCAACTGGAACTCAGGCAGCAGGAACGCCCCATTCCCAGCAGGAATAAACTTCAACCTGGAACTTCCCTAAAACCCAGATTGTCTTAAACCGGGAACGCCTTAAACCCAAATTATCCTAAACCCGGATACTTCCTAAAACCTGCAGGATACACCTTCAACCTGGATCCACCCTGGTCCTTGAGCAGGGTCACCTTTCTCAAAGACACATGCAATGTCACAGCAAATTTCCATTTAACATGGGGTACGCTGGCAAGGAAATTTCGATGCGTCATTCCTACTTGGCAATGGCCCTCAGCACCCCCAGGGAGAAAGGAGAACAGTGGTTCCCAGAGAAAGCAGGAAAACAATGTGCTTTGGACCATTTCCCAGCAACAATGGACTTTGAACTTGTACAACTGTTCCCTCTGACTGCCCAACTGACACATTCTGTTATGATTCAAGCCTCACTTAAACCCTATAAAAATCAGACCCCTGTTGTAACCAGTTGCCATTTTCTCTCCTGAAAATGTGCTGTTCCACTGCTTAATAAAGAAAGCCTTGCTGATCCATTGAGGCGTTCAGATCTGTCTCTGTTTTGTTTACTTGTACTTTCAGATAAGATGGATGAATGTATAAAAACAACCCATCTACTTGCTTCCATTCCACATCAGTTTTAATAACCTACATAGATTGAAAATGAACACATGGGGGGAAAAAGATATTTTATACAAATGATAACCAAAACAGATCATGGGTGGCGATATCTGCATGAGATGAAATAGACCTTATATGAAAACTGTCACAAGAGACAGAGAAGGTCATTATAAAATGATAAAGGAGTCAGCTCATCAATAGCATGTAACCATTATAAGCACATACATACCCAACATCAGAGCACCTAAATATATACAACAAGATCTGGACAGAGAAATAGACATCAATGCAATAATAATAAGGGACTTAAATATCCCACTTTCAACAATGGATAGATCCTCCACACAGAAAATCAACATGAAAACAGCAGAACTTAACAACACTGTAGATTAAGTGTACTTAACAGACATAGGTAGAACATTTATCCAACAGTAGCAGAGTAAATATTCTTTTCAAGTGCATATAAAATATTCCCTAGGACAAATCATATTAGGTCAAAAAGCAAGTCTTAAAACATTCAAGAACATGGAAAAAATGTCAAGTAGGGATTTCAACCATAATGGTGTAAAAATATAAATCAATAACAGGAACAAAATTTGAAATTCACAAACATTTGGAAATTTTAAAACACACTCTTGAAAAATCAATCAATCAATAAGATAATACTGGGCACACATCTGTAATCCCAGCAGTTTAGGAGGCTGAGGCAGGATTGTGCAAGGTCAAGGCCAGCCTAGGCAATGTAGCAAGTCCCTAAGCAACTTAGTAAGACTCTGTTGCAAAATAAAAAAATAAATAAATAAAAATAAAAGAGTTAGGGGATGTAGCTCAATGGTAAATCACTCCTGGGCTAAATCCACAGTACCCCCCAAACTCCCTGTATTATGTGCTACTCAACTAATCTCAAGACTGAGGCAGAAGAAGTTGGAGGCCAGCATGGGCAACTTAGGCTCTGTCTTAAAATGAAATAAAATAGAACTGGGGATGTAGATCAGAAGTACTAGCCTAGGACACATGAGGTCCTGTGTTCAATCCCCAATACCACAAAAACAAAACACAGCAAACCCTATTTTATATATGAAGGAAGTAGAAAAAGAAAAAAAGTTATCAGAAGGAAAATAATCACAAAGATTAGATCATAAATAAGTCAGATAGAGACTAGAAAAATGACAGAATAGACCAACACAACTAAGAGTTGTTTTTTTTAAAGAAAAGAAAAAAATCTAGAAACCCTTAGCTAGTTTAAAGAAAAAAAGAAGACTTTAAAAAATAAAAACAATAATGAATTAAGTGTTACCACAAAAATATAAGAGGATACTAAGAGACAATTATGAATAACTATATGCCGACAAACTACATAAAAAAATGCTCAAATTCCTAGAAACATAGAAGCTACCAAAAATGAGTCATGAAGAAATAGAAAAGTTAAACATAACCATTACAAGTAAGAATCTTGATAATAAGGGACTTAAATATCCACTTTTTTAAAATCAGTAATCCAAAAATCTACCAACAAAGAAAATCCCAGGACCAGATTACTTCACTGGTAAATTCTGCCAAATATAAAGAAGAATTAATGCCAATCCTGTTCTAGCTCTTCAAAAAATAGAAGGCAAACTCATTTTATGAGGGTGGTATTACCCTGACACCAAAGCAAAACAAGAACAGTACAAGAAAAGAAAATCGTAAATCAATATCCCTGATTTAACTTAGATGTAAAATCCCCAACAAAATATCAGCAAACCAATTTCAACTACACATTGGAAGGATCATAAACCAACGTGAATGGAGATTTTTCATCTGGGAGATGTGAGATGATTCAACTTATGGAAATCAATAAGTGCAACAAAAAGCATGGTCATCTCACTAGTCACAGAGAAGGCATTCAACAAAATTCAACATCTGTTTACAATAAAAAGTGCTTCAAATTAGGTATAGAAGGAATTGTCCTCAACATAATAAAGACCATAATAAAGACAAGCCTGCAGCTGGCATGATACTCGGTGGTGAAAAGCTGAAAATAGTGCCTCCTATGATTAGGAACAAAACAAGGATACCACTCTCACCCCACTTATTCAAAATAGAACTGGAAGTCTTAGCCAGGGCAGTTAAGCTAGAAAAAGAAATAAAGGAAAAAGTAACACCATGTTTACAAGTGAACTTTATATGTAGAAAAATTTTAAAACTCCATCAAAACAAAACTATTAGAATAAACCAGTTCAATGAAGATGCAGGTCAAAAATCAACTTACAAAAATAGGTACCTTTCTGTTGTCATTGTACTGAGGATTGAATTCAGCACTCTACCACTTAGCTACACCCCCAACCCAATAAATACCATTTCTATACAGTAACAACAAACTATCTGAAGAAGAAATAAAAAAAGCAATGCCATTTACAAAAGTATTAAAAATTAAATTTAGAGAATAAAATCATGGTATTTGCAGGTAAATAAATGGATGGAATTAGAGAAGATAATGCTAAATGAAGTTAGCAAATCCCCCCCCCCCAAAAAAAAATGCCAAATGTTTTCTTCACTATAAGGAGGCTGATTCATAGTGGGGTAGGGAGGAGGAGCATGGGAGGAATAGATGAACTCTAGATAGGGCAGAGGTGTGGGAGGGGAAGGGAAGGGGCATGGGGTTATTAATGATGGTGGAATGTGATGGTCATTATTATCCAAAGTACAGGTATAAAGACACGAATTGGTGTGAATATACTATGCACACAACCAAAGATATGAAAAGTTGTGCTATATATGTGTAATAAGAATTGTAGGGGCTGAGGTTGTGGCTCAGCGGTAGAGTACTCGCCTTGCACCTTCGAGACCCTGGGTTCGATCCTCAGCACCACATAAAAATAAATAAGTAAAATAAAGGTACTGTGTCCAACTACAACTAAAAAATAAATATTTTTTAAAAAAAGAATTGTAATGCATTCCACTGTCATACATAAATTTAAAAAATAAAATTGAAAAATAAATAAAAATGCTCATTCCAGTGGGGAGAAAATTAAATTTAACCAAGTATGTGAATGAATAGTATGCAAAATCTCTAAAACATTGATGAAGTTGAAGAAGACATAAATAAATGAGAGAATATTACATCTTCACGGATCAAATTAATTAATACTGTGAAAATGTCCATAATTTCCAAAGCAATCTGTAGATTCAATGCAATCTCTTTCAAAACTCCAGTGACATTTTATTTTACAGAAATAGCAAAAACAATCTAAAATTTGTATGGAACCATCAATGACCCCCAAAAGTTCCACAAAATGCCAGTAATAACTGATAAATAGCTGAACTCAGTGGCTCACCTGTAATTCCAGTGGCTCCAGAGACTGAGGCAGGAGGCTTCCATGTTAAAAGCCAGCCTCAGCAATTTAGAGAGGCCCTAAGCAAATTAGTGAGACCCTGTATCTAAATAAAAAATATTAAAAGGACTGGGGATGTGGCTCAATGGTTAACCACCCCAGGGTTCCATCCCTGGTACAAAAAAAAAAAAAAAAAGAAGAAGAAAAAGAAGAAGAAAAGTAGTTAGTAAATTTTCTAAGGTTATAGGATACAATGTCAATGTAGAAAAATCAGTTTTACTTCTATGCAGTAGCAATGAATAAGGAGAAATTGAAATGAAGAAATTAATCCCATTATAATAAAAAATAATTCAATACCTAGGAATAAATGTAGCCAAAGAAGCACTAGTTTTTTGAGCTTTTTTTCCTGATATTTAAAATTTGTATTGATTACATTTTCTGCATCTGAAATTTCCATTTGTATTTTCCTTATATCATGTATTTGTTCCCCTGAGATTTTTTTGTCTAGAGTTGTTATTTTTCATTTGTAATAATTAATTATTTGCTGAAATAATTAGGTTCATCATTATTTGGTGAAATATTTTATTTTTATTATATTTATTTATTTATTTGTTTATTTATTTATTTATTTTTGGTGCTGGGGCACTTTACCACTGAGTTACATCCCCAGCCCTTGTTTCATTTTTATATTTTGGGACAAGGTCTCACTAAGTTGTTTAGTGTCTTGCTAAATTGCTGAGCCTGGCCTTGAATTTACAATCCTAGTGTCTCAGCCTCCCAAGGCACTGGGATTACAGATTGGTGCCACTGTGCCCAGTGGTAAAATATTTTGATGATAACTGTGTTTAAATTCTTTTCAGAGAATTTTGACATTTATGTCATTTGAGGATGGGATGAGCTTCAAATTCAAGTTGGGATGAACTTGGTTCTTTTTTTTTAATTTTTAATTTAATTTTATTTTTTGTTGTTTTTTAGTTATACATGGGCACAATATCTTTGTTTTTGTTTATTTATTTTTTTATGTGGTGCTAAGGATGGAACCCAGTGCCTTACATAAGTGAGGTAAGTGCTCCGCCATGGAGTCACAACCCCAGCCCTGATCTTGGTTCTTGAATGAGTGATTTTCACCTAATATCTGGATCTTGTGGACATTATAATACTCGAGATTTTATTTAAATCCTATGTTTGCAGGGCTTCTCTAACACCGCTTTGTTGTGTGAAGCAGGGATTCTATCTTGTTGCAGGCAGGTTGAGATGAAAGTTCAACTTCTCTACTTGGTCTTAACTGACACACAGCTGGGGAGGTAGTGTCTTCTGATAGCTAAGAGAGGCAGTTGAGGCTTCTGACTGCATCTCTGCTGAGAGCTCCTGGATGGGAAAGGGCTCTCAGCCATTCCCCAGTCCTGTTCCCTGTGTGGCCTCCACCAAGACACTGAGAAATCATTTTTTGGTACTGTGAAAGTCTTGACTCTCCCTTTAGCCTCCCTCCTTTTGGTCAGGTGTGAAAGTCCCAGATCCCACAGGCCTTTTCTGATAACACTTGGATTGGGATGGATGGAAGGGCAAGGCTCTGGAACCCAGCCATAGCCAAGACTGTGGGCTTCTCTCTGAGCCCTTGCTGGTATATGGGTATGGGTGGGTGACTGAAAATTTTTCTGTGTTGTTTAACTAGAGGAGAGCAGTTTGGGTAAACGTTTTCAGTCTTCTAGGCTACCCCTTTCCTCTTTTTTAACTGGGAAGAATAGGTTTCTCTAGTTTTTTTTTTTTCTTTTCTTTCTTTTTAAATCCATACTCATTGGAATTTCTAGTACCCAGTCTGGGATAGAAGAGACAAAAAATGATGATGATAATCATCATCATCATCATCATCATCCAGGGAAGTCAACACTGTTTCATTCTCAAGGTCCCTATCTGGTTTCCTTTTTCTTCATCTTCAGAGTCTTCTTGTATTTATTTTATATATAATGTCCAGGGCTTTTAGTTACACTTACTGCAAGGGATTGAGAAAGATACACTGACTATGTAGTCCCAGAAATCAAAATTCCTCATTTATAATTTTTTTTTAAATTGGTGTTGGGGATCCAAACCAGGGCCTTATGTATGCTCAGCAAGTGCTCTGCCACTGAGCTACTTCCCCAGCCTTCACGTATCGATTTTTAAGAACAAGTAACAGACTTCAACAGGCACTTCACAAGCAAAAATCTTCAAGTAGCCAATCGATACATAAAAAAGATAAGTGTTTGTCATTAAGTGTAACTATTACTTTTTTAACAAATTTCTCCATCTCTTTCTACCTAATTACTATTACACATATACTTCAGAGCCTTAAGATTTACAATCTCCTACCAGTCTATCCACACCAATGGCATAGCCCCAGTATCCACTATAATGAACTACTTAAAGCATCCTGAACACATCATAGTATTTTCCAAAACCCAGAGTATACACAGCTTGGTCTGTCAAAATCTGCTAAAACATTGCCCCCATTTTTACCAATCTCCTATGAACTCTAAAAAAAAAAAAAAAGAAATCTCATTATTTCCTTGTATAAATAATTAACATAACCAGTTTTATTGTATGTAACTCACTATTGATAACTATTTGTTTACATATAAGAAAGCTTGTGGGAAAAGAAATCACTTACTGTTTATCTTTACACACATACATATCCTGCTCTTATGTATGTAGAAATAATGCAATAAAAGATGATTGCTATGTTTTCCCTATTTTCTCACAGAACTTGTACATTCAACAAGGCTTCATGAGACTCCAATCTTGCTTCTTTTGGAAGGCCTTCACTGATCATCTCAGTCAAAGTGATTATGACCTTGTCTCTGAAGAGCAATAACACCATTTTTATGGCATTTACTTTACACCAAAATAATTTTGAAGAAATATGAGTTTAATGGGCTTCAGAAATTTTTTAATTCTTGCTGGGCACAGTGGCACATGCCTATAATCCCAGGGGCTTGGGAGACTGAGGCAGGATGATTGTGAGTTTGAAGCCAGCCTCAGCAACTTAGCAAGGTCCTAAGCAATTCAGTGAGACCCTGTCCTAAGTAAAATACAAAATAATAATAATAATACTTCAAAAATTGGAACTTGTCTGTCACTATGATTTACACATATAATTCCAGTGGTTTAGGAGGTGGGCAGGAGGATTGCAAGTTCAAAGCTAGCCTCAGCAACTTTGTGAGACCCTGCACAACTTAGGGAGACCCTGTCTCAAAATAAAACAAAAAGAGCCAAGAATGTGGCTCAGTGGTTAAGCACTCCTGCATTTGATTCCTGGTACCAAAACAAACAAAAAAATTCTTTCAAAATTGGAAGTCAATAGGTTTTAATATTAAGTAAACTTCTTAACCATAAAAGAAAGTCACTTAAAAATTAAAGAAGAAAGCTGTGAATAAAAAGCATCAATAGATTTTAGCATGTACAAATTTTAAATTTAATAATGGTGACATTTAAAAAATCATAATCAAACCAGGAAGCCAAATAACTGTTGTAAAATCACATAATAGAAACAAATAATTACTATTTTCCATTGAATTCCAGTTAAACTAATTAGAGATAATACAGTTAGTTACCTGATCTTCACAGTCACCAAAGTGAATTAAGAGTGTGCTGGAGAAAGACAGAACACAAATAATAAAAAATAAAGTTAACTAACTTTAAAATATGAATCAATTATCTTTCTCATAAAAATATAGTGATTGTTTCATTATCTAATCTAATTCTATTTCTACTAATAAATATGTATTTCCTTCTAAATGAATGACTCAAAAACAATCTTAATTTTTATTTTATTAAAATATTATGTGCACTTTCCTTGAGTGACTGTTCTCTAGAATGTTAACCTTGTGTAGATCATTTCTCTCATAACACCTATTGTCCACAATACTGTGTAAAGGCAGTAAATGCTTCTTTGACAGCCAAGAAGAAAGTTTCTCAGCTATTCCTAAGCATTTACTTCCATCTTTGTCTTCCTCTTTCATTTCCCCAATCTTTGACCTCTCTCACCTCTTCCTCCCTTTTCACAAAAATCAAAATAGCTTCACAAAAACTTTCAGCGAAAGTATAAAGAGGCATCTCTTGCCCAATAGTTACTAGATTTCAAAATCATTATAAAATTTCTTGCCAAATATTTTTGTGAAAGTAGAAATATGGAAATCACCTCTATAGTAACAATGCTAAGTAATTTCAATTAAAATAGTTTGGTATTATATTTAGAAAAAAGAAATGAGTAAATCATTATTCCTAAACATTTTATCACATATGATCCATAATAAACATTGACCTAGTCTATCTGTCTTGATTTTATTCTTCTAATTGCCCAGAATAGCCATTCTCTTTTTTCTAACCCAGGAACCAATATTCTTATATTGCAAAATCTCAACCACCCTATTTTATCCAAGAAACTCACTCCCCCTAGAATTCTGAGAAAACAGCATCCATTGGCTCTTTGCCAGAAATTCACTGTTCCAAAGCTTTATATTAACATAAGTAATACAATTTTTAGAAGTTTCTTTTTAGCCCTTGTTTATTTATTTATTCACTTATTTTATGTTTCTTTTTTATTTGTTTGTTTGTGTGTTTGGTTTTTTGGTTTTTTTGTACCAGGGATTGAACTCAGGGGCACTCCACCACTGAACCATATCTCCAGGCCTATTTTGTATTTTATTTAGAGACAGGGTCTCAATGAGTTGCTTAGTGCCTGGCTTTTGCTAAGGCTGGCTTTGAACTAGTGATCCTCCTGCCTCAGCCTCCCCAGCCCTGGGATTACAGGTATGTGCCACCACATCTGGCCTCACCTATTTTTAAATGAACACAGCCTTATAACTTAAATGCCTTAGTCCACAGGGAAATAAGGCTGTATTTTACTAGCAAATCAAGTCAGGGCTTGTGAGTTCCAAGCCAATGGGTGCAGGCCAGGGGCGGGGCTTGGAGCAAATAACTGTCAGTGAGTTTGCAGTTGGTCTTGACCATTCTGGAGTGAAAGAAGCTACTGGCCTCACCTCCCATACTATTAGATACTCCTCCTGAGGCTCTGGAAGGTGAGATCTGCTATAGTTTCCCTTTCAGGAGTTGACAATTCCCATTGGTGCTTTCTCTCTTAGCCTCTTCTCCCAGAACAACAAATGCCCTTACAGTACTCAGCTACAGGTTCAGCCATGCCCTCTCTTGTAGTTTCTGTCTTGTGGCAGATAATCAAGGACTCTTCTAAAGATTAACCAGGCTCTTAGTTTGAAAGTCTGGTCCTTTGCCCCACCCCTCCTCCATTATGCTTTTATCCTCAGTTCTTTCCAAATGATTCAATAGCACCTTTTTCATTGATGAGGCACTGAAAAGTAAAGCTCCAGAGGAAAGCACTTCTAAGTAATGAATATGGAGAGGGTCCTGACCTGAGGAAGGACTTATTCCGAGTAATATGGCATTTGGAGGGTGATAGACTACTCGCCCTCAGAGTCAGTGGGGGAAAAGGCTGCCTAGTGGACTAGGAAAGTTTAGAGACAATCCAGCCTTTGTGATTTAAACCTACACACAATAAACCATTAAGTTTGAGCTTTGCAGCATGTGCAGATTACTGAGATTCCACTGTGCCTTCTATTACTGAGATTCCACTGTGCCTTCTTAAGGGTCACCACAATCCTGCAAAATGTGATTGAAAGGAAGATTTCTCATTTTCAGCGACAAGATTAAATTAATGTCACATTCCATGAGAAAGAGAATTTCTGAAGGTGGCTAACTGTAAAGGACAATGTAAATACCATTTGTAAGAGGGCAGTCTTTAATTACCATCACACACAAAGAAAATTAAGGTTTTGGTTTTTTTGTTTGTTTGTTTGTTTTTTTTGTTTTTTTGAACCATGGATTGAACCTAGTGGTACTTAAATGAGTGAGCTACATCTCCAGTCCTTTTTTATATTTTATTTAAAGACTGGGTCTTGCTAAGTTTTGCTTTAGAACCTCACTAAGTTGCTGAGGCTGATGTTGAACTCCTGATCCTTCTGTCTCAACCTCCAGAGAGCCACTGGGATTATAGGGGTGCACCACTACTCGCAGCAAAAAGTGAGATCTTAATAATTGATACATTAATTTACAGAATCTACATAGTATATTATTATTTTTTCCTTAATAAGACTTTATCTGGGATTGTTTCAAGATGGCAGGATAGAGACAGTCACTTTCCTGGCTGCTCCATACTGTGAAACCAAGAAAACAGATAGCAAAGTGGGTGAACAAGAAAAAAAAGGGGGAACTTTACTGGAATTTAATACGGGACACTCACAGCAGATTGGGGGTTTAGGAGATTGGATATAATATAAAAAGGAAGAAATCCCCAGTGCTACGGGTGCTGCCACCACTAGAGGCACCAGCCAGAGCTGTGACTCCATGAGCAAAGTGGGGGCATAAGTAAAATTAAAGGAACCTGCATTTTTAAGAGGCTTGAGGCAGATCTGGATACAGAGAATTTAGAGTTAAAAAGCATGTGACACAATATCCTTGTACAGGAAAGAAACCACATCTCTATTGGCTGCATGAAGAGAACAGGAAGGAACCATTTTGCAGCCACAGTGGGGGCTGGCCGCTGAGGGAGACTATTCTTGACAAACCCAAGTCTAGCCCGAAATACAGTCCTGGCAAACCCACACTGCACAACATAGAGTATGCCTAAATGACCAGAAGAAAAATCAAACGTGGAAAGATTTACAAAGGGAAAAATTGGTCATGAAAATCCACCCAACCTTCCCCCTCCCCCTCCAATCTGGTCATTTGCAGGACCGGCTGGAAGAGACATGCCTGCCTGGGAATTCAAAAGGGCAGGGGCAGGAGAGATTGAGTTTGGAGACTGAACCAGAAAATGTGGTTCCCAGCTGATGTAATGGATTAAGAATTGGCTCCTCCACCACAGGAGTGGAACCCAGGGGAGATCCTGGGGTGCAGTCTTCCAGCATGGACCTGCACTTGCTTGGCCCTGGAGATGTGCTGATTTAAAATCTCCAGACCAACTGACATTCAGTGAAGAGCCTGAAGCCGGCCTAAGCCTAAACCCCACCTCCAGGAGTTCTGCCTATAGGATTAACTCTCTCACTCTAGCAACCCCACCCCAAGCATGGAGCAGCATCATACTCCAGATGACTTCACCTAATACTGCTGAGAAGGGAAGCTGAGAGTCTTTTGAACTTCAACAGAAATAACTCTTTAACTTTTCACCCAAAATTTTTTTCTACCTTTTTTCTTTTTTCTGTTTAAATGTGACCTTAATGGATATATATATATATATATATATATATATATATATATATATATATATTTAATGACCTCATGGACATTTATATATATTCATATTTTTTCTAATTTATAGCATGTTTCAAACCAGTTATTTTTCATGGATCAGTTTTGTGAGGACAAGGATGATTAATCAGTATATTTCTGTTTTGTTTGGTATTCTTTTATTTTTATTTTTTAAAACATTTTCTTTATATATATCTTTTCTCTCACATTTCTTTCTCTCTTCTGCTAACATCCAATCTCTATTGTTTTCTTTAACCTTCTCTTTAATTTTTTACTTCTATCTTTTCTCCTAATCCCTCATAATCATCACATCCCTCTGTCCACAATTTGAAAGTATCAACCCTTTTGCAAACTTATTATTTTTACTGTAGGCAATAACTGATTATAAAATCTCTGTTTATTGTGAAGACATTGAAGACGTCATAACAGGAACTATTTGTTTTATGCTATATATTGTTTGCATTGGTTGTTAGTCTTCCTCTAAATGGTGAGGTACTAGAAACTTTCGTGGACACTGTATGTCTACAGGATAGAAACTCTACTACCTCAGACCCATACTATTAGATACATAGACACAAGAACAGCGTGGAAAAGTAAGGGAACAAATCACCCCAAACAAACCAAGATACGCCAATACCAGAATCCATCAACATCACAGTGGAAGATGTATCAGAGAAGGCATTGAGAATATACATAGTTAAACTAATATGCAAGGTAAAGGATAATGTAAGGAATGAAATCAGAGAAAATGCAGGAATGAAAGATCCCTTCAATAAAGACAGATATTTTGAAAAAGTTAAGCGAAATACTTGAAATGAATGGAATCAATAAACTAAATTCAATGGAAAGCATCACCAACAGGCTAGACCACATGAAATACAAAGTTTTGGACAAAAAGACAAAATGTATAATCAAATCAAGTTGATCATGGAGAAAAGATGTTAAGAGACTATGAACAGAACTTCCAAGAAATTGGGGATAACGTGGGACAGAAGAAGGCTCAGAGATACAAACCAAAGGAATGCACAAACTTTAAAATGAAATATCAGAAAACTTCCCAAACTTAAGAGTAAAATGGAAAACCAGATACAAGAGGCTTACATGACTCTGAATATACAAAACTATAACAGACCCACATGAAGGCATATGTGAAATTGCCTAAAATACAGAATAAGGATAGAATTCTAAAGTCTGCCAGAGAAAAAAGACAAGTCATATTTAAAGGGAAACCAATCCAGATCCCAGGTGTTTTCTCAATGCAGACCCTCAGAGCTAGGAGGTCTTAGAATAATATGTATCAATCTGTGAAATAAAATGGTACCCATAGTATATTCACCAAAATTAAGCTTCAGAACTGATGAGGAAATAACACCTTTCATGATAAACAAAATTTAAGAGAACTTACAACTAGAAAGCTGGCACTACAAAACACACTCAACAAAATATTTCATGAAGAAGAAATGAAAAATGAAAGTGAAAACAAGCTAAAGGAGGAACTACACTAGAAGAATAGTCAATCAAAGTAGAAACTAATTCAGTTTAATACCAGAAATAAATCAAAATGGCAGGGAATAAAAATCATATCTCAATAATGACATTGAATGTAAATGGCCTGCACTCATCCATCAAAAGACATAAACTGACATACTTGGATTTATAAACAAGACCCAACTATATGCTGTCTCCAAGAGACCCACATCATAAGCAAATACATCTACAGATTGAAGGTAAAAGAATGGAAAACAATATCATTCACATGGATCTCATAAACAAGCAGCAGTTTCTATGCTCATCAGATAAAGTGGACTTCAAGCCAAAGTTAATCAGAAGGGAAAAAGAAGGAAATTTCATACTGCTTAAGGGAATTATACATCATAACAATGGTAAATATTTATGCCCCAAACAATAGAGCATCTATGTACATCAAATAAACCCTTTTCAATTTCAAGAATCAAAGAGACCACAACACAGTAATACTGGGTGACTTTAACACACCTCTCTCACTACTGGATAAATCCTCCAAACAAAAACTAAATAAAGGAGCTATAGAACTAAAGATACAATTAATAATTTAGACTTAAGAGAGATATAGAGAATATTTCATCCTTCAATAATGAAATACACTTTTTCTCAGGAGCACATGAATCCTTCTCTAAAATAGATCATATCTTAGTCCACAAAGCAACCTCTAACAAATATATAAAAAATAGAGATAATAGTTTGCATTCTTTCAGATCATATTGGAATGAAATTAGAAATCAATGATAAAATTAAAAGATAGAAGCTACTCTAACAACTGAAGATATATAATATGCTATTAAATGACCAATGGATAGCAGAAGAAATCAGGGATGAAACAATATTACTTAGAGGTAAATGACAATAGTGATACAACATATCAAAATCTCTGGAACACCATGAAGACAGTGCCAAGAGGAAAATTCATTGCATAAGCTGATTCATTAAAAGAATAGAAAGTCAACAAGTAAATAACCTAACATTACATCTCAAAGCCCTAGGAAAAAAGAACAAACCAACAACAAGAGCAGTAGAATTCAGGAATTAATTAAAATCAGAGCTGAAATCAGTGAAATGGAATCAAAAAAAATTGACAAAACAAAAAATTGGTTCTTTGAAAAAAATCAATAAATTTGATAAATCCTTAGCCAAGCTAACAGAGAGAAAGCAAATTACTAAAATTTATGATGAAATATCATGACAGATGCTACTGAAATGCAGATGACAATCAAATTATTTTGAAAATGTATACTCCAATAAAATAGAAAATCGTGAAGACATTAACAAACTTCTAGAGACATATGATCTACCCAAATTAAATCAGGAGTACACAGAAAATTTAAACAGATAAATTTCAAGCAATGAAATTGAAGATGCCATCAAAAACCTACCAAACAAGGAAAGCCCAGGATCAATCAGATGGATTCTCAGTCAATTTCTACTGACCTTCAAAGAAGAACTAACATCAATACTCCTCAAATTATTCCATGAAATAGAAAAGAAGAGAAACCTTCCAAATGCATTCTATGGATCCAGAATAATCCTGATACCAAAACCAAATAGGCACATCAAGGAAAGAAAACTTTAGACCAATATCCCTGATGAACATAGAGGCAAAATTTTTTAATAAAATACTGGAAAATCAGATACAAAAACATATTTAAAAGATAGTACACCATGATCAAATGGAGTTCTTCCTAGGGATACAAGTTTGGTGCAACATATAGAAATCAATAAACATAATTCATCACATCAATAGAGTTAAAGAATCACTTGATTATCTCAACAGATACAAAAAAAAAGCATCTAACAAAATTTAGCATCCATTTCATGCTCAAAACACTAGAAAAACTAGGGCTAGTAGGAACATACCTCAACATTATAAAAGCTATGTATGTTAAAACCAAGGCCAACATCATTTGAAATGGAGAAAATTTGAAAGCATTGTCTCTAAGAACTGGAGCAAGACAAGGATGCCCTCTTTCACCACTTTTATTCAACATCATCCTTGAAATTTTAGCCAGAGCAATTAGGAGAAAGAAATTAAAGGAAAATGAATGGGATGTACCTATCCTCAAGAACTCAAATTATTCCTACTTTTCAATGACATGACTCTATATTTAGAAAGCCCCAAAAACTCCACCAGAAAACTTCTAGAACTTATAAAAGAATTCAGCAAAGTAGCAGTATATAAACACCCATAAATAAATTGTGTTCCTATACATAAATGATGAATCAACTGAAAGAAATTAGAAAGTTACTGTATTCAGAATAGTGTTAAAAAACATAAAATACTTGGGAATCAATCTAACAAAAGAGGTGAAATAGCTCTACAATGAAAACTACAAAACACTAAAGAAAAAAAAATTAAAGAAGACATTAGAAGATGGAAAGATCTCCTGTGCTCTTAGATAGGTAGAATTAATATTGTAAAATGGCCATACTACCAAAAGTGCTATACAAATTTAATGCAATTCCTATTAGGGTTCAATGATGTTCTTCAAAGAAATAGAAAGAGCAGTCATTAAATTCATTTGGGAAAATAAAAAACCCAGACCAAAGCAACTCTTTGCACGAAAAGTAAAGCAGAACTTAAACTATACTACAGAGCTATAGTAACAAAAACAACATGGTATTGGCACCAAAACAGACATGTATGCCAATGGTACAGAATAGAGGACACAGAGACAAATCCACATAAATACAGTTATCTCATACTAGACAAAGGTGCCAAAAACATACATTAGAGAAAAGATAGCCTTTTCAACAAATGGTGCTGGGAAAACTGGAAACCCATATGTAGCAAAATGAAATTAAACACCTCTTGCCTTGCACAAAAATCAACTCAAAGTATATCAAAGACTTAGGCACTAAAACAGAGATCCTGTGCCTACTAGAAGAAAAAGTTGGCCCAAATATCCATCATGTCAGCTTAGAAACTGAATTCCTCAACAAGATTCCTAAAGCACAAGAATTAAAATCAAGAATCAATAAATAGGATGCTGGCAAATTAAAAAGCTTCTTTACAGCAAAGGAAACAATCAAGAACATGATGAGAGAGCCTACAGAATGGGAGAAATCTTTGCCACCTGTACCTTAGATAAAGAACTAATCTCCAGGATCTACAAAAAAAAAAAAAAAAAAACCACTAAAATCAAATAACTCAATAAATGGGCAAAGGAACTGAACACACACCTCACAGAAGAAGAAATACAATCAACAAATACATGAAAAAGTGTTCAACATCTCTAGCAATTAAAGAAATGCAAATTAAAACTACACTGAGATTTCATCTCACTCCAGGCAGAATGGCAATGATCAACAATACAAGAAACAATAAAGATTGGTAAGTATGTGGGAAAAAAGGTTCACGCACACATTTCTGGTGGAACTACAAATTGGTGCAACCATTCTGGAAAGTAGTAAATAGATTCTTCAGAAAACTTGGAATGGAAATACTATTTGACCCAGTTATTCCACTCCTTTGCATATACTCAGCCACATCAATGTTTTAGCAGCTCAATTCACAATAGCTAAGCTATGGAACCAACCTAGGAACCCTTCAGCAAATGAATGGATAAAGAAAATGTAGTATATATATACACACTATGGACTATTACTCAGCCATAAAGAATTAAATTATGGCATTTTCCAGTAAATGGGTGGAACTGGAGACTATCATATTAAGGGAAATAAGCCAATCCCAATAAACCAAAGGCTAAATGTTCTCTCTGATATGTGGATGGTAACTCACAATAAGGGGGTAGGGAGAATAGATGGAGTTTGGATTAGACAACGGGGAATGAAGGGAAAGGAAGGAAAATGGGAATAGGAAGTAGAATAAATAAGACATAACTTTCCTTTGTTCATATATGAATACATGACCAGTGTAACTCCACATCATGTACAACCACAAGAATGGGAAATTATGCTCCATGTGTGTATAATATGTCAAAATACATTCTGTAATTATAACTATGAAGAACTAATAAAAATGTTTAAAAATAATAAACTGAAGACTGTAAAAAAACAACACAGATTTGGTCTGATAAAGCTGTCAAAAGTCAATTTAACCTGAAAAAAGAATTATAATGGCATTGAAACCCTATTTAATCTCTCTGTTGCTTCATTACCCCAAACTTTAAAATATTAAACTAGAGTTACATTAGCATTTACAAATTAATTTAACATGAAATCTTTGTATTGGGTAAAGATTATTTAGGATGTTTTAAAGTTTGGGGATACTAAACTAAGAATTTACCACATATTCACCATCAGAATAGAAATTGTGTCAGTTGAGAACATGTCTTTGTGAAATTCAAGGGTAATCAGGACTTCTGGCAATTTCATTATTTTCTGAAAAGAATTTATTAGGACTGAATGTGTAAACACTTATTAAGATTATTAGATAAATAATGAGAAAAATGCTATGGGAACATGTATCTGGGTATCCCCACTTAGAGTTCAGAAAACAATAGGCTTCTTAACTAATTTTTTTTTAAAGAGAGAGAGAGAAGAGAGAAAGAATTTTTTAATACTTATTTTTCAGTTTTTGGTGGACACAACATCTTTATTTTATTTTTATGTGGTGCTGAGGATCAAACCCAGCACCCCGTGCATGCCAGGTGAGCGTGTTACTGCTTGAGCCACATCCCCAGTCCCTTCTTAACTATTTTAACTTCTGAAAGCATGTAGGAATGTGTAACTATCAGAATCATCTGGTATCTTTTATTTATTTATTTGGTGGAGCCATTATGTTCCAGTATATTTGACTTTGGAGTAAGAGTGAGTGAGTTAAGAGGTGGCAATGAAAATTTTCTCCTAAATAGTTTGATCTAATTAAGAGCAAGTATCAACAATCAAAACGTTCCTCCCAAAGAACAGGGACTTCTCCAGGAGCAGTGATTTTAAAAGCTGTGTGCTTGTTAGAATCACTGGGATGCTTTTAAAGTTCCTAGTGCCCAGGCTGCACCCCAAGCCAATTAACCTCTTAGAGTGGCACCCAGGCATCTGTACTTTTAAAAAACACTCTCCAGGTAATGCCATGTGTAACCAAGGTTGAGAATCTCTCGACTTACGAGGCACAGCTGAACTTAATCACTCACATCAAGATCTCCAGGTCTACCTCTCACTCTTGATATACCAAGGTCAAGATAAGGAGTTTAAGTATGCTTTGAGGAAACAAACAAACAAACACTAAACTAAGGCAGTCTCGTAGCTGGGGCTCAGTGTTTAAAAGAACAGGCCTGATGCTAATGGCTAAAGCAAGTTGTTTCCCTCTTGGACATAAACTATCCCACAGAACATCAGTTAAGGTCATCCTAAACCACAACAAAGTGAGACAAAACAAGGTCACTGTGCAACCCTTGCAACAACAAACATTCCCACACTCTCCTACCAAGTATTGCTTTATCTTCACCCTAGTCAGCTCTCTCCAAAAACTAGATTTATTGGGATACCCAATCAGAGAATTGGCCTCACCTTTCAACAACACCCTAGCCAGAATGAACCTTAAGTTCCTTAGACCCTCTCCAAAATTGACCCAGTCTAAGTGCATGTCTTATAATGGGTTCTATTTAACACCCTTTTACTGAGAGGTCTCAGGGATCCAAGTGTAAGCAATCTCCTTTGTGGCAACAAATAATAAACAATACCTATCAATCACAGAGGTATTTCTGGTGGTCTTTGGTTGGAGAACACTGATACCCTTTCTCTTAAGGGTTACCAAGAATATTGAAAAGTTCACTTGGAGGGTCAAACTTGAGCAATGTTGCCTCTGAATTGGGCAGATCATAGTGGTTGTTAACTTTGACTACACATTAAAATCACCTGGGGAATCAAGGCTGAACCCCAGATTAAATTTAAATCAGAATCTCTGCAGATAGGACCCAAACCCCTAGTATCACTATATCTCCCCCAGATGATTCTGAAAAGTAATAAATACAGGAATAAAAATTACATAGACTGTGAAACTATACAGATTTGAAAACAGTCCAATGGAGTTGAATTAGTTTGCACAGTCTTTCAACCTACCAGCAGAAGCCTGTCAGTCAGACCTTTCTGTTCAGGAAGCCTGACCACAGGAGTCTGTACTTTTACTTTGTTGCTAATATGACCAACCTTTATAAAGGGTTGTCTGCAAGGCTTTTAGATACTGGCAATACAGTAACAAGTAAAAAGCAGCAAGAAGTATACATATTAAAAAGATGAGCTCAACTATGTAAATGAAATATAAAAGACACTTGATGATATGCATGGAGGTTTTTTTAGTGCTTTTGAAATATTTACATGTTTATTTTTAAAAAGTCAACAATAAACATGTATTAATTTGTTTTTCTCTTTCAAAATATTGTTTTCATAATCATAAAAGAACACACACACACACACACACACACACACACACACACATATATATATATCAGAAACTGAATTTAAAAAGACAAATCACTGAACTAGAGAGGAAGTTTAATGGTAACTAACTAACTGGTCACTTAGCAAGGCTGTCAGAGGGAAAGCTATGAGCAGGTACTAGGAAATGCCAAGCTACTCTTATGAGAGAATAATAAGAATTCACTGAAGGAAGTTTAAGACCTTTGATGTAAATTCTGTTTTCCATGTAAAGTAGATAAAATTAACTGAAGGTGGCTATTATCTATTGCTTCAAACCCTTATCAATTAATGATTAACCCAGTATTAAGTAAGTTCTTTTGGTTTCAATATTTCTCATATTTTTTATTGCTGTTTAAAGATATAAAACTTAAAGAAAACCTCACCTGTTGGTGTTCCAAATGAGATTAAAGAAGGTCAGGAATATGTAACAACATAAGCTATTAGTTTCTGTTCAGATAAAGCAACAATAAAGATTGGCATATTATTCCTTCATTCAACTTCCACTTGATCTTAGCCAAAAGGCCGAGAAGTGATGTTCATTCAACTTCCTACTTGGAGTTGCTGCCAGAACATGTGCATGCCCAGATCTAAGTAATCTGTTTGTGATTATATAAAGAATCCTTTCAACTAATTAGAACAAATTTAAAAAACAAAATTCAATAAGGAAAAACAAAAGAATTCTTTCAAATAGTTGGGTAGATGTGGAGTGGATAATAAATTGAGCAGTGCTTGGTATTGTAAGTGAACCCAAGGTGTCACTGGCTATTCTGCATCACAAGGGATTCTGCCCCTTTCATTTAAGTTGAAAGTATCATAAGAGAGAGGCATTACTAATTGTGGTAAATCATAAGATATCACTAGAAATAATTAAAGGAGAAATAATGGTGTTTTTTCCTTCTTTTTAGAAAACCACCTGAAGGCCTCTTAGAAGGCAAACTTCATGCTTCTGTGATCCTCTCTGAATTTTACAGAGATACATAATAAAGTCACATTCAGATTAACTGCAAGAAACAACAGTATGGATGAATACGGAGTCCATACCAATGTAACGTTTTATAACAAACTTCCTGGCACATGGATGGAATTTTTCAAGACGGTATTATTGAGCACTCCCAAGGACCTCCCTGAAATCATTCTAGTATTGTCTTTGATCTGTGCTATTGGAGGTAAGTGTCATTCTAGCTCCAATTTTACATTATGGGTATATCATATAAATGCTACTATGGGAAATTCAGGCAAGTAGCAATCATGGGAAATAAGAGTTTTGTACTTAAATTTATACTTTTATCTCAATATTTTCAATCAAAACAATTATGTAGCATATGACTTCCATATTCTTCTCCATCAGATTAAAAATATGCACAACTTCCTACTGGCTGTGTCAGGTTCAATCTCAGCAATAAGGATAATGGAAGCAAATGAGCAGAAAATCACATGTTAGGGTAGGATGTCTCATGAGTTATACTCAAATGATAAATTTATGCCTAGTTATGATACAAAGAACCAAAATAAAGTGCTGTTCTTCAGGGGGTTTTTTTCACTTTCTTTAAGAATTATATATGGGGCTGGGGATGTGGCTCAAGCGGTAGCGCGCTCGCCTGGCATGCATGCGGCCCGGGTTCGATCCTCAGCACCACATACAAAAAACAAAGATGTTGTGCGTGCCGAAAAAATAAAAAATAAATATTAAAAAATTCTCTCACTCTCTTTTTTTAAAAAAAGAATTATATATGAAAAAGCAGAAAAAAATTAAATGAAAGAAAAAGCTATGATTTATTTGTTGCACTTTGATAACAATGATAATGTTTCTCAGGAGTTTTCATTAAATGTATTCATTAATCTTTCATTGCAAAATTGCTAGTTAAACTAACCTCTTATTTATGGTGTATTCAAAAAATAATATAAATATTTCAGTAAAAACCAGACAACCAATGATTGCTAGCAATGTTACTAAAGATAAGGAAACGAGATACATCACGGGAGAAATAAAGCAAGAAACTGATAGATTAACAATTACACTGATTCTGTGTACTGCAAGTGTGAGGGAAGGTCCCAGTTATAGAAAAATAGAAAATTAGCAATGGAACAGTAATTCATTATCCTCAGTATTAAGAAATCATAGCACATAAAAGTTCTATATATGTGATATTATATTGCCTTTCAGTAACAACATTTTTTTGCAGCATTTTTGAACATGCACTTGAAAGACTTTCCAATTCCTCTCCCTGTGATATTATTTTTAATTGGATGCAGTTTTGAAATACTAAGTTTTACATCTTTCCAGGTGTGTATAATAAATGAGTATTTTGCACTATAAGAATTACATAAATGCAAAGATGGTTTAAGAAAATTTACAAAAATACTCGTCCCCTCTCTGCCCCACTTGTGTTTGTGATGGAGATGCTTGTGATATAGAAAAAGGATCAAGGGCTGAAAAAGATGAGATCCATCTAAATATAGCCAAAGAAGAACCCACAACTGAAAGTATGTAGGCAACTCAGAATGAGCGTGCCTACAGCCCCTGCGCAGCAGTGGCCAATGGGTGTTTCAGCAGAATTCAATAGCGTAGACAAGAAATTGGCTAACAAGATAGAAGCTCAGGGAGAATGTGCTGCTGGTGCAGAATTTTAGTAGCAAAATAATTCTAATATTGAACCATCTTTTGGCCTCAGAAATGTTTCATAGGGTTTCCTTAAGAATAGATGATAGTGTGTAAGCGTATCTAGGGTAGAACTTATGAAAAAATAACTTGTCTGGAGTCAGAAGTGAGGAATAAGGTAAACTACAGATATAGCCAAGGAAGCTGTAGTATTTTAAAATAGTTGGGAACAGAGTCAGGGAGAAGAAAGGGAAAATGCTTACTATAAGTTACATAGAATGCATTACTGTATGTATTAAATAGAGCTATAGCCCAGGAGTTTGTGGCAAACTTCTGTGAAGGGCCACACAGAAAATATTTTACAGTATGTGGGCCTTATGATCTCTGTCCAGCTATTAAACTCTATCACTACAGCTCAAAAGCAGCCAAGAGTAGTACATAAATGAAGTGGCATGGCTGGGTCCCAATAAAATTTTATTTACCAACAAACCCACAAAAACCAGTAGGCCAGATTTGGCCCAGGATCTATAGTTTGCCTACCCTAGTTAGTCAGCATGGATATGAGAACTTGTCTGAAAATCATTGACTTTCCCAAATAAAATTAGCCAATAATGTTAAAAATATTACAGAAAACACACATTCATGTAAAAAACCAAAAGCAGGTTATTACTTCACTTATCATAAAGAAGTTTTATAATTATATGATTTTAACAAAAATGCAATTTCAATTATTTCTATAAACTTTATTATTTGTCAGTAACTTCTTCAAAGAAAGAGACCACATGTCAAGAGTTGTGAAGGGAGTCAGATTTTACTCCACTTTCAAGCTAGCCTGCCACAATTTCATGGTCCAGGCACAAGACAGGGAATACCTGGGTTAGAGACAGAGGATTTATTATGCAATAACAATAATCAGAGTATGAGCCTTTTCCTGTGCTTGTTCTCAGAATCCCCATTGCACAAAGAGAAACAAAGAAGTGTTAGTGAAATCTGCACACCCAATGAGACTGAATTATTAAATGAGACACCTGAGTTTAGGGAACCTGAATCTTTTAAATTGGATTGTAAAATCATTTGCTTGCTTGTCCCAGAGGGAGAAGTTATTTTTATTATTCTCGGCTGTAAATTAAACCTGAACTCTCCTCTGGAGAAACACTCTTGCTCTGTATCCCAAGGCTGTTAGCCTTACAAGTATTCATGAAACACAATCAGGGCCTGCTTTCATTAGACCTGGAGTAATAAAAGTAACTTGTGGAAAATTATCACCCCCAAAATAGTCAGTGTTTATGAGTGAAAGTTGAGGGGATATCCATAACCGGATTTACTAATGTCAATTAGATATTTTATTAACTTTTCAGTTTCTATTTTTGTTAGTCTTTTATACTTTCACATGTATCTTCTATATAAGCCATGACTAAATATTTGTATTTTCTATAATTTAATATAATCATTTATTCCTTCATGGATATTTGTGCGTCAATCCATCCATCTGAAATTTTTCTCTTGTATGCCTGAAAATCTACTATGTATTCTCTGATTCCTATGTCAATGTTTCCTATACCTGTTTACAAAAATAAAATAGGCATAGAGAAGTACATTAACTTTCTTCTGTAATTGGCAATGATAATCAGATGGAAAATAATGAAAATCCAATAGAATTAAGACTTTAGCACTTAACAAACATTATGTCATAACTTTTCAGATTTTTTTTTTTTTGTAATTGTACTGGGAGTGGAACCCAGGGGTGCTTTATCACTAAAGTACATCTCCAGCCCCTTTTAAGTTTTTATTTTGAGATAGGGATCTTGCTCAATTGCTTAGGACCTCAATAAATTTCCGAAGCTGGCCTCAAACTTGAGATCCTCCTACCTCAATCTCCCAAGTTGCTAGATTTCAGATGAGTGCCACTTATATCTGATACATTTTCAGATTTTCTTTCTCCGTTGCTAGAGATAGGAGTGTGTGGTATATATTTTATACTAAGAAAGAGATGGACAAATAAGAATAAAAGAATTTTATGTTACTAGATCCAAAGATATGCAGATGCCATACAATGGATGAACCCAGAGTTATTTTTTGGTATATTTACACCAGTAATTATCTTTAATGTTGCATATGACATGGATGTATACATGCTTCAAAAGTTATTTTGGCAGGTAAGTATTCTTTTTCAGTAATACCTTTCACTCATGAACCATATAATTTATTTTCAGATTTTTAAAATTTTGCTACAAAATAGAAAACAAAAAGGATTGAAAAAAAGTACATAGTAGGGCTGGGGATGTGGCTCAAGCGGTTTGCGCACTCGCCTGGCATGCGTGCAGCCCAGGTTCAATCCTCAGCACCACATACAAAAAAACAAAGATGTCGTGTCTGCCAAAAACTAAAAAATAAATATTAAAAATTCTCTCTGTCTCTCTCTCACCTCTCTCTTAAAAAAAAAAGTACATAGTATCAGAGTCTAAATTCAGCTTAGTATTTTAGTGAATAAACTGTATCTTGGCAATCATCTAGCACATTAGCAACCCAGGAGGAAAATGATGGGGTGGGGGGAGCAATTCTGAAAATCTGACTGGCAGAACTTCAATTAAAATTTTTATTCTGAGAAGCTACAAGAGAGCTATTATGAAATATATTAGCTCTAGGAAAAAAAAACAAACTGTTAAGAAAAATCAAATTTTAGTTCTTACAGTCTAAAGCTTCCTATATCCACATTTCAAAAGAATAAAAGCAGATAAGAAAATGCATAAAAGCAGATGTAACCCTATTTAATTTTTTTTTTTTAAATCTTGGGAAATTTGGACTGTATCAGGGAAAGACCTTGTGATAAAGTACTTCAGATCAGGAGCAGGATGTATATTTCTTTCAAAGTAATCAAAACAGTTTTGTAAATAGAAGGCATTACCTAAAACAAAACTATCAGAACAATTTACATTTTAATCCAAATCCAGGTACATTAAATTCAGACAAATGACAAAAAATGAAACTGAAAAGAACAGAGATATGATTTGGGTTGGGTTGACTCAGATGATCTCCACTAAGCCATTTCCTGTATTTCTGGTCTTGTGGGATGAGGTGGGGTTTTCAGGCAGGGGTTAGCTGGAACAGGGCCAATTGAGGGTCTTCCCATTCATGCATCTCTTGGTAGGTGCTGTTAGTGTTATCTGGTTCTATGTTTCTAAAAACAAATTGTGATCATCTGCTTTATAAAACCAATCTGATTTTTCTACTCTGAACTTTCTTTGCAGATACTTTTAATCACAATTCCTGGCTTTGTGATTAATTATGTTTTAATTCTTTGGTATCTGCAATCTGTGAATAAATTACTTTTGAAGACCATCCCATGGCTCCTATTTGCAGTTATTCTTATGAGTTCAGACCCCATGCTGACTGCAGCTGCCATAAGAGACCTTGGTAGGTATATTTTTCTTATTTCCTGTATTGAATATATCATATTTTATAGTTCACATTTGTTTATTTTAAGATCCCTTTGGGTGTGGTAGTTTTCCACTATGTGAAGTAGTCTAGCAAGGAACTGGAGGATTAGTAAAGATTCTGGAAGTGAGGGTTAGGACAGAAGAATGGGCTTAGATAGTGTCAGTAATGGGCTTAGATAGTATCCAAAAAAGGCCTTATGTCTAGTTGTTAATTAGGACAGGAATAATTTAGAATTCTTTATACATGCTTCTACTTGAGCCAACAGAACAATTATGAAGCATTACACTGTTCCATACTCATGTGGTGACGTTTCTGTTACCCAGTCTTGTTTTGATTTTTTTTCTTCTCTCTTTTGAAAACAGTCATTAGGATGATGCCACTTTAAAAGAGAAATTCTTTTGGAGTCATTGTCACCATTAAGACCAAAAGCCTAAAACAGTTAAAAATGATAAAATTATCAATCACATAGTGTTTATAATATATAAATTGCTTTTTGATAAATAAATCTATATTTAAAGGTAAAATACCAAGTTAATTTAAGAAAAGCAAAACAATCTGAGAGCCTCATACAAGAAAAGTAATAAACTAATTTCCTCCCTAGTTACTTTTTAATAATGGGTACTAAAAAAAAATGCTTCAAAATAGAATACTAATATGACATGCCCATGTATATTCTCTCTCTCTCTCTCTCTCTCTCTCTCTCTCTCTCACACACACACACACACACACACACACACACACACACTCATTTCGATTTCATCTTCACGTTATGGCCAGTTAAGGAGAAAAGACCTATATAAGACAAGTGGAAAGAAAGCATGAGGTAGACACAGCTTGTGTAAATATATGAACAAATACAAGAATAAAGAAAAATTGAATATTCATGAAAAGGAGTGAGGTGAATGTTTGGAAGGAAGTGCCGATCCAACATCAATCACCCTATCCTCAATTTGTGTCTTCCTCCCCTACTCTTTTAACCCACATTGCTACTTTTATGTGACTTTGTGTCAGCATTTTCTTTTCAATAAATATGAGGAAGTTCTATAATACCTGGAATCTGATTTCACATCTTTTTTTTTTTTTTTTTTTTTTTTTTTTACTTCTTAATGTTTTTTGGTTTGTTTTGTTTTTTTCTGGTATTTGAGATTGAACCCAGGGGTGTTTTACCACTCAGCTACATCCCCAGCTGTTTCTATTTTTTTTTATTTTGAGATAGGGTCTGGCTAAATGCTTAGAGTCTCACTAACTTGCTGAGGCTGGCCGCAAACTTGTGATCCTCCTCCCTCAGCCTCCCAAACTGCTGGGATTACAGGCATGCACCACTGTGCCCAGTTTAACTTCACAATCTTGAAACCCAGTATTCTACTGATTTTTTTTCTAACCTGTCATTTTTGAATTTAAATAATCTATTTGGTAGATCTTGCAAAGTTATTCTTATAAATGTTAGCCATCTTGATACTACCTTTTTTTTACCCTTTAATTAATTAATTAATTAATTTTTACGTGATGCTAAGGCTCGAACCCAGCACCCTGCATGTGCTAGGCAAGCACTCTACGGCTGAGCCACAACCCCAGCCCCTTGACACTACCTTTTTGAGTTTCATTTTTTCCTCACTATGAATCTTTCAAAAAAATTTTAACTCATTTCCTCTTAGCAGCATTTTTGCCTGAATTTTCTAAACAAGATTTATAAATGCATGTTCATATATATTTATAAATGTGCATTGATAAATTACATTTATATATCTATTTATGAATATATTGCTATTTACACATATACATTTATATACTCTATAATTTTATTATCTTTTTATTGGTTGCTCAAAACATTACATTGATCTTGACATATCATACATCATACATTTGATTCAAATGGGGTATGAATTCTTATTTTTACCACATGTACAAATTGCAGAATCACATTGGTTATACGTTTATACATACTGTCATACTAGTGTCATATACATATGCATATGAATGATATAGTATCTTTAAAAAATTAATCTGCCAGGACTATCAGTAGACTACATGAGTACATCCATATTGTCTTGAGCTTTCTTTGTTCTTTGGCTTATTTTATACCCTTAAGTCTGTTATTTCCAAATATTCACATTTTCCTATACTATCCTATTTTCTAAAATATAAGAATTAGGCCACAATAGCAGGACTTGCTGAATAGTGAATGTAGTGTCTTACAGCAACAATGGTGTGCTATTCCTCATGAGTATGGCAGTTCCCATGAGACGGGCTGGGCTCTCCCATCTGGTGGGAAAGCCAAGGCATGCTGCCATGATGATGGCAGGCGTGCGACAGAGAAGAAGTAGAATCTTTGTGCTTTCATCAGGTCTCATAACAAAAGAGACTGGATCTTTTCACACAGCATCTTGCTGTATGGATACAGGAAAGTGGAGGACTGGACCCTCGAGGCAGATAAGCTGTCTCAGAAACTGAATGCCCCGGCCTTTCTTCTCTTCTATCAGCAGACGTATTATAGATAGATGGTGATCAGTTTATAGAGTGGTTGATTCACAGAAGGGAATTTTACTATATAATAATATTTTTCTCCTATGGTTTTTACTCAAAAATTATTAAAGATACTCAAAGTTACAATTTAGGTAGTATAGGCAGAGGAAAAAAGATGACCAATCAGTGTTTCAACTTGGAAGATCATCATAAACAGACATAAATCAGGACGAAGGTAGGTAATACCAGGGTGCTTTCTATTCATGGGGCTTGATTTCTTAATCTATGGAAAGGAATGTGTGGGAAAGTCAGGTCATTTCTAACTGGATAATCTAGACAATTGCTTTAATACTTTACTTATATATACACACAGGTCTTTCAAGAGCCCTCACAAATCTAATTAGTGGAGAAAGTCTGATGACCTCTGTTATATCAATAATTGTATTCAGTACTATTGTGAATATTAACTTCAAAAGACAATATTCGAAGGCCAAACCCCTAGGTAAGGACCCCCTTTTTTTTTCTCAATTTCTTAAAATAAGATTTCTGGATTTTCTGAAAGCTGACATGAGTTTCATAATATCTTGCCATAAACTATGCTTATAGATATAAAGTAGTATTAGTAAAGTATGGGTGCAGTGGCACATGCCTGTCATCCCAGCAGCTCAGGAGGCTAAAGCAGGAGGATCGCAAGTTCAAAACGAGCCTCAGCAAAAGTAAGGTGCTAAACAACTCAGTGAGACCCTGTCTCTAAATAAAATACAAAATTGGGCTGGGGATGTGGCTCAGTGATCAAGTGCCCCTGAATTCAATCCCCGGTACACCCCCCGCCCCCCAAAAAAGAAAGAAAATAGTATTATATACTGATTTACCCTTTATATAGTACTGCCACCACAGCATCCTTATTTAATTAATATCAGTTGTGGTTTTGTTGTGAATATGGATAGGAGCTTTTCCTAAGGAGGCCTAAAAGAGCCAGATTCCCCAGACCTAGTCTAAACCAAAATGCTTGACAGGGATGTGAGTAGGGGCTGTCGTTAAGGTGCTGCAGAACAGCTAAGAGGATAAGCCAAGACGTATATTTACCAGTAGTGGGAGGAGACAGCTTCCCTTCCATTTACCCTGGGACTATCTCCCAGGAGTATCACAGAAAGAGGTCAACCCAGGGAGAAAGTGAGTTACATAACCATCTACAGGGCCAGAGAGCAGTGCTTGCGGACAGCAGCGGTGCCATAAGTGCTCTCATTCACCCTTTTCAGATAACCCTGAAACATGAGGGATTTCCCACCCTTTACCATATGCACATGTGTGCATAAAATAAATGACATATGTGCATTATAATAAGTGATCTTAAAATATATCTGTGTAATTATCACTCAGGACAAGAAACAGACTGCTAAACTTGTAGAAGCATTCTTACTTAATCCCCCTCCCTGGTATTTTTGGTATTGGGGATAGAACTCAGAGGCACTTAATTTCTGAGCCACATCCTCAGCCCTTTTTTATATCACTGAGTTGCTTAGGGCCTCACTAAGTTGCTGAGGCTGGCTTCAAACTCGAGATCCTCCTGCCTCAGCCTCTCAAGCTTCTGGGATTACAGGCATGTGCCTCCATGCCCATGCCTAGCAAAAAAAAAAAAAAAAAAAAAAATCATTCTTAATGTGTAATCTGAATCACTAGGCAGTGGGAAAAGGGGAGAAGAGGTATCTATGAGATAAGAATATTTTCATAATAATACTAAGAATTTATTTACCTTTTTTTTTATCATGTTGGCATTTGCACTCATTTTGGGAAAAGCAGTGGTTATTGGCCTTCTTGAGAAAATGATAACAGTATTCCACTCACCAGGCGTCTTCTGTAGCATTTCCACATCCCACTATCACCTTTCTCCCCTTGAGCAAAGAATGTTTGGGAGGTGCCTCCAGGGCATGGTCTAGCCCACACCGAGGGGTCTGTATGATACCAAATAAGCCACTCTGTTGAAATGGCACTGAGTTCGATTCTCAGCACCACATATAAATAAATTCATAAATAAAGATCCATCAACAATTTAAAAAAAAAGAAATGCAATCTTTCTGCTACATTTCTCTCAGAAATGAAGACTATCCCAAATTACCTTTCTAAACACTCAAAAAGTGTGGTGCTAGCTATACTTTCTCCTGTGTTAGACAGTGCTTTGTTGTTGAACATCCAACAACTCTGTTCACTTCTATTCTGATCCACCTCTGCTTTGCCCACCCTAGGTCTAAACTTCTAAGACTATTCTTTCCCAAGAAGACCCATCTTGGGGACTACTTCTCATCTCTTCCTTAAAGGAGCTTCCTTATCCAATTTGGGAATATGAAGCCCTTGCTTTCAGCCTCTGAGACTTGTGAGCAACAAACTAGTAAAAATTTCCTGCAAATATGATCTTCCTGAATATGACTAAGGTGAAAATAGGAGATTTTCTGTGTCCAGAGCATCCTAAAAACTGAAGGGCTGCTGGGCACTGTGTCACATGCCTGTAATCCCAGCAGCTTGTGAGGATGAGGCAGGAGAATTGCAAGTTCAAACCCAGCTTCAGCAAAAGCAGAGCACTAAGCAACTCACTGAGACCCTGCCTCTAAATAAAATACAAAATAGGACTGGGGATGTGGTTCAGTGGTCGAGTGCCCCTGAGTTTAATCCCCAGCACCCACCCCACTGGCAAAAGAAAAACAAAAAAACAAAAACTGAAGGGTCAACCTAGGGATAACTGAAAAGTACAAAGAAGTAAAATGGTTCATGCCAGTCAAGAAGATTCATGTCAGCTACTAGAATAGTATTGTACCGGGCCCCATTTAAAATACGAGATATTGCCAGGTGTGATGGCGCACTCATGTAATCCCAGTCTCGGGAGGCTGAGGCAGGAGGATTGCAAATTCAAGGCCAGCTTCAGCAATTTAGCAAGACCCTAAGCAACTTAGCAAGCCCTGTCTCAAAATTAAAAAAAAAATTAAAAGATCTAGGGATGTGTCTCAGTAATAAAATGTCCCTGGGTTCAAATCTTCAATGCCAAATAAATAAATAAAATATGATATAATGGTCACAGAATTTCAGAGAAACATATCAGAAATTATATCTACAGTCTAATCTAGAGGACTTTCTTGAAAATCACTATAAGGGGAAAGAAGAGGAAGAAGGGGGGGAGTACTAATGTGAAAATTCACTCATTCTTTAATTCAGTAATTATTTAGTGATGTGCACAATGTCATAGATTTTACTCTAGGATCTAGGAATTCATGAACACAGTAGACAAAACTGCCTTCCTTTGACAGAGATTGCCTTGTAGTTTTGGATGGCCATCAATGGAACAGAACTTTGTGGACTTATTTTTAGGTTATTATTAGAGAGCTAGAAAACTAAAATAATAATAGTAATAACTCCAGAAATAAAAACCATGCTGGAGTAATTTACTTAGACATGAGGACTTTGAACTTGTAATAACTTTGAAATAAAAATTTTCCTTAAGAAATTAAACGGATGTTTTCTGAGTAAATTTGCTTCTAAACTTCTGAAGTTACTTAAATAGTGTTACTCTTTGAAGTAATGACATATTTTATAACAGAGAAAAATGAACAAGAGTATTGTTCTTACCTTATCCAACTTGTATGTTAGCATTTTAAGAAAAGTGTTATATAGTAACAAATTTATTTGCTTTGAGACTTTTCCTTGCTAACAAAACTAGGCAGCAAACATGTTATTTATTAAATGTTATTTTCCTTTCTTTTTTTCTTTTTTAAAAAATTTTTAATTTGTTTTAATTATTTATACATGACAGTAGAATGCATTTATGCACTTTGGTACATCATACATAGATGGGATATAATTTCTCTTTTTTTTCTGAGTGTACATGTTGTAGAATCACATTGGTCATGAAGTCATATATACACATAAAGTCATAATGTCTGTTTTGTTCTACTATCCTTCCTATCCCCACATCCTCTCCTCTTCCTTCCCTTCACTTCCCTCTACCTAATCTAATGTAACTCTATTCATCTCTGATGCCCCCCTACACTTAGTGTGAATTAGCATCTGCATATTATAGAACACATTCAGCCTTTAGTTTTTTGGGATTGGCTTACTTAACTTAGCATAATAGTCTCCAACTCCATTCATTTACCTGCAAATGCCATAATTTCATTCTTCTTTAATGCTGAGTAATATTCCATTGAATATATATACCACATTTTCCTTATCCAGTTATCTACTGAAGGACACTTAGGTTGGTTTCATGTTTAGCTATTGTGACTTGAACTGCTATAAACAATGATGTGGCTGCATCCCTGTAGTATGCTTATTTTAAGTCCTTTGGGTATAAACTGAGAAGTAGGATAGCTGGGTCAAATGGTGGATCTACTCCAAGTTTTCTGAGGAATCTTCATACCACTTTTCATAGATGTTGCACCAATTTGCAGTCCCACCAGAAATGTGTGAGTGTACCTTTTCCCCCACATCCTCACCAACATTTATTATTGCCTGTATTCTTGATGATTGCCATTCTGACTGGAGTGATTTTCCTTTCTTAAGGAGAAAATAACTTTCCAACAGAAGTCTTCTAACTCCAGAGGCCTGTGTGTTTCTGAAACCAGAGTCAGCCTCCATCTCATGTTTCAGTGCCAAGAAATGGCAGCTCCATGGCGAGAACTCCTGTGGCCTGGAGAGCCATGCATGGAATTCCCCTCTCACATTCAGACTATTCCAAGAGATATTATTCTTTTTAGCTGGTAAATCTAGAAACTATGGCTCTCTTTCTGACAGGGGAATGAGTTTACTTGGGAAGGAATCTCAGTCACTTCAGCAATCCTGATGGTGGCCTCCCCACCAATGGAGGTTATGAACAAAAACTTTTAATTTTTATATTTTTTTAAGAAATAAGAATAATACACTTTATTTTAACAGAAACTACTTTAATATGTATTTTCAAAATATGTGTTACAAAGCTGAACCTCAGAAGATCAGAAGTCTTCACAAAAAATGCCATTTCAGACAGGGATAACTTTAATCAACCTCAGCTTATGGACAAATACTCTTAAATGTACTTTTCCCCCTTCATCTGCCACCTCAGAGCACCATTTTAGGATTTACTTGTTTTTGTTGAGGCAGTTGTTGCTGCTCAGGGGGCCAGCCTTTGCTTTGGTTGATTTCTCTCTTTCCACCTGTTCCACTGGATTGTTCCTCTGTTGTAGGGGACAGATGAGGCAAGGCACTGAAGATAGCAGGAAACGATTTTATTTGGCTGCAGCCAGGTTCAGAGGGCACAGCTTCTGCTGTAATCAATCAATCCCCTGAACCCCAACTTCAGGGAGTTTAAGAACTTTATACCCAGCATGTAAGCAGAGGGGCTCACAAGTTCACAGTCTGCACAAGTTCACATAAAAGCAGCTTTTTCTTTCACTGTTCTGGGCAAGTTAACCCTTCAAGGACAACACCTGAGGAGGGGAGAGCTTCTCCTCCCCTTTTTTTCCTCCCCTGCCAGCTGTTACTGATACTACCAGTTATCTGTGAGTCCCGCTTCATCACATGTTGAAGTTTGAACATCAGAGAAGCACACTGAGGCAAGCACATAAAGCAGGGTTTATTTAAAGAGGGGTAACGTAGACTTCTCCTGGGAAGGAGAAAGGGGGGCCTTGTTGGGTGTGTGGAAGACCCTGCGTTTTGGTTTTATTTCCCCCATCGGGTTTCTCCCTGCTGAAGTTAAGTTTCTGTCTCCCAAGAAGAACGTCACATAATCCCTTACCCCTCCCACTACTCTCCAAAGGGCACCAAAGCCAAAAGTTTTCTCGACCAATCCCGGTGGGACACAGTGTCTGCTCGCCCATTCCTGAGTCACCCTGCCAATCAGCGCCCACCAAGTCTCCAAGCAACCCTTCTTAAACTTAAGCTTGCAAGCTCACGCTCTCTGCCCTCTTCCTCTGCCCTCTTCCTCTGCTCTCTTCCTCTCCTTTCTTCCCCTTTGGATAGCGCCCCCCCCCCGCCCCCCATTACAATCTCTTGGGTGAGTCACTCGCCTTTCAGCCATAGCTGGTATCCTGGTATATCAAGAAGTGAGGTGTTCTGCCTTGTTTATATCTCCTAGGCTTTCTTTGTTCTCCTGTCTCTTCCCCCTGATCTTTCTCCTTCTTGCATATGCGACTAGGCCTAGGAATGCTTGGTGGGATGGCCTAAAGGTGGGAAACAGGTGGGCTGAAGGGGGAAGGGCAGGGTGGAGAAGCCAAGGACACATTAACAAGTTTATAGCTCTCTGTAGGGAGGGGCAATCCTGGGACAGGTTATCTTGGCTACAGGCTGAAGCAGGGGCAGGTTCTTGATAAGGGTGGAGGAAGGGCTCTGAAGGAATTAACATTTCAATCCCTCCATGGACAGTCTCCAACTTCCAGACTCACTCATAATTGGCCACTTTGATCTGACCTGACTCAATCTTCCTAACTATACTGACTGCCTATCTAATTCTGGCTTCCTTACAATGGAGCCCAACTGGTAACTTCTCTTATCTTAGAAATGTATTCATCTCTGTGAAGCTCCAGCTCAAGGCCAGAGGCCCTGTTAAAGGATCTGCGCCTTTTTTTTTAAATCACATTTTGCATTTGCAAACACACTTCTACAAACTACTATACTGGATAAATGTTTGTGGGAAAACTAGCAAGGGGGCGTTCAGCACCTGGAGTGCTGATCTCTTTCAGGCAAGTGGCCAAGTAAAATAGAGCAACAGGAAAATAGGAAGTTTGACTGCACTGAAGTCTTGTAGAGACTCTTTTATTGATAATCCTAAAACTAATTATGCTGAAGATTTCTGGAGAAGCTTAATTAAGATTTTCTGTGGAGGAGGGGGTACCACCACACCTCAGGCTTCTGACCCCAAGACCTACTCTCAGCTGGGATTTGAATTTTGCTGCCTTGTTCTCCCCACCCTAGCCCCCACTGCCCCAGTAAAGGGGTGAGGGCTTCCTTGCCCCAGGCTGTGCCTGGTGCTGTGGCTCAGGCTGTTTTCCTTGGCAAGGCATGGGTCTTCTGGTTGCCTTGTGGAAAGCAGTTTAGCAAAACCTAAAACTGTGAAGAATAGCAAAGAAGTGACCATCTTTCAGTGCAGTGATTTCACTTTTAGTAACTAAGGAAATAAGCAAAGAAACGTAAAAAATTGACGCATGGAAATACACACTGAAGCACTGTTTATCAGGGGTAACTTTAAAGCAAATGAAATGCCCAACAATAAAGAAGCAGTCAGTTCCACAGGCCGCCACAATGCAGGAGATTCACCCAGCGGCCACCCAGAGGCATTTCTTTTTCTGTTCCCTATACATCTTACATTAGATCTAGAATGTGAATTTCATGAGTTTGGGATTTCCTAGTTCTTGCTCATTTCTGTACCTCCAAGATTTATGACACCTTTTGACTCTTTGTAGGCACTGGATGCAAATGTACTTACTCCTTAGTGCTGCCTGAACAAAAGAAGCTCCTAAACTCCTAAAACCAAATTTTACAAACTGAAGTGTGGCTTTTAGCAAATAAAAAGAAATTATTTCCTCCAGTGTGTTTGCGGGTACTTGTAATCCCAGTGACTCAGTCTGCAGAGACAGGAGGATCACAAGTTCAAGGCAGGCCTCAGTAGCTTGGTGAGACCCTGTTTCAAAATAAGAAGAAGAAGAAAATAAAAAGGGCTGGGATGTTAGCTTAATGATAGAGAAACTCTGGGTTCATGCACCAGTGCCACACCAAAAAAAGAAAACACCGTGTATGTGTTCCACAGGAAATGAGCTATTTTTAAATCAATATTACTTTAAATGTTTAATAGGCCATTCTTTTATGTACTTGTGGGGTACAATGTGATATTTTTGATACCGGTTTTGGAAATCAGGATTGCTTCCTCATTCCCTTGGTGTTGAAGATTAAAGCAAGTTTTATTTAAGAGAGAGAGAAAGTTAGAGATAGAGAGAGGGGAACCCAGAGCTGAGTATCCTCAGGGGTGGGTGTGTCTTGCCTTTTTATAGATCTCAGATTGCCTTTCCCACCTGCCTACCTTGCCTAAGGGCAGGAAAAGAGAGCTCAAGGGGTTAGGGAAGAGTGATTCCTAGGTGGAGTTAACAACTCATTTCCTTGATAATTAGCCAGTTAACCTCCCTCTTTCCAAACAGATCATTTGCTACCTAAGATGACCTTTCTGTCCTTTGTCCCATCTCATTTTCATATTAGTACACAAAGTGGAATGAAATTAAATTAATGAACATATCCACCGTTTTGCTACCTATAATTTTTTTGATGTTGAGACATTTTAAAATTAATTATTTTGAAACATGAGTCATTATTTACTGTAGTCTCTGCTATGCAATAGATCTCAAAATTGATTGTTTCTGACCATGTAAAACTTTGTACCCTTTGATCAATAATTTCCTCCTCCGTATCCCTCCTCCCCTCCAGTCTCTAGTAATCATCATTCTCCTTTCTACGTTTTTTTAAAACGCTTTTTTAGTTGTTAATAGGCCTTTATTTATTTATATGTGGTGCTGAGAATCGAACCCAGTGTCTCACACAGGCAAGTGCACCACCACTGAGCCACAGCCATAGCCCTTCTTTCTACTTTTATGAGCTCAAATTTTGTTAAATCCCACATATAAGTGAGATTGTGTGGTATTATCTTTCTGTGCCTGCCTTACTTTAATGTCCTATAGTCCATCTCTGTTGTTGCACGTGACACAATTTCCTTCTTCTTTCTCTTAATAGCTGTGTGTGTGTGTGTGTGTGTGTGCACGCGCCATATTTCTTTATCCATTTGTCTGTTGATAGACACTTGATTGATTCCGTATCTTGGAAACAAATACCTCAATTAAAAAATGGGCAAAGGATCTCAACAGACATTTCTCAAAAAATGTTCAATAACACTTATCATCATTAATCACTAGGGGAGTGTAAACTAAAGTCACAAATGAGCTCTATCTATTATAATAATTTTTGTCAAAAACATAAAATAAGTGTTGATGAATATGTGAAGAAGAGGGAATTCTTGTGCGTTGTTGGTGGGAATGTGAATCAACATAGTCATTAGGTAAATCAGTGTAGATGTTCCTCAAAAAGCTAGATAGAATCCCATATAAACCAATAATCTCACTTCAGGAGAGATATCTAAAGGAATTAAAATCAGTGTGTTGAAGGGATATCCACACTCTGATGCTCATCACAACAACGAGCTAATTTTAAAGATATGCCAAAAAGAAGAGTTGACCCAGGGTATCATTTAAAATTAAGGACAAGTAAGTTCTATTAAGAGTTTCTATTTTCTCCCTTTTCTTTTAGGCTTTTATGTCATGCATGGAATTTGGTCATATTTTCTGGAAAGTTTCTTGTTTGGAATTCTAAATTCAAAACTGATTCAATTGTGTATGTCAACAGTTTTTGGTGATGATGTCCATCATATAAGTCTCATTCTTGCAGTTCTGTACCTCATCTTTTATGTTTGTAAGTGAACTGTCAATGCCTAGTATTAAATGATATAGAAGGAGTCAAAATAAGAATACTAGGAAAACAACTACCAGGCCAAAAAGTTTATATTATTATCAATACAAGGAATTATTTTTGGTTAAAATAATCTATCAAAAAAGATAATATGTGAATATTTAGACACAGAAAACAAGCTACCAAGAATGTAAAACAAATACTGTTATAAAAGAAAGATAAATGTGACAAAATCACAGCTGCAGTAAGTACTTAATTGAATGCCTTTCCTAGAGAAAGAATTGTGTGATCAGCTGGACAAATAGTAATTTTGGTTATACAAAGATTTGTATAATAACTTATATGCTTGGTTTTTAAGATATACAAAGAATTTTACTTCCAAAGACACAATGCATATCCTTTACATATAAAGTAGGCTCTCAGTATCTCCAGATTCTACATCAACCAACCGTTGATTGAATGTGTCTCTGTATATAATTGTATATTCTTGTGTGCAGGCACAGACCTGTAATCCCAGTGACTTGGGAGGCTGAGGCAAGAGAATCACAAATTCAATATCAGCCTCAGCAATTCAGTGAGGCTCAAAGCAACTTATTAAGTCCCTGTATCAAAATAAAGAATAAAAAGGGCTGGAGATGTGGCTCTGGAGATGTGGATCAGCAGTTAAGTACCCCTGGGTTCAATCCCTGGTACCAAAAAAAAAAAAAAAAAGTAGCCAAATAAAATATTTGCTTCTGCCTTTAACTGTGTTACTAGCCAGGACAAAAATTAAAATTATAAAGTTTATAATTTTACATCTCTAGAAGGAAAGACTATTAAATTAAAATCTATCACAATCCAAATCAAACAAAAACAAAATTTCTTGACTTTGAAATTTTATAAAAACAAGTCCAAAGTTCATTTAGGAAAATTATTGTGTGTGAATACACAACACGATTTATCTTTGAAGTGGACAACCTGCCCTACCAGGTAGCTATCCAAATACTTAATATGCCTACAGCAAATGAAATACAGCTGTAGTAACACATATACAAAGTTAGTCAAAGAAACAGAAAAGGACCCAGGCAGATGCAAAGATGCGTCAGAATGGTAATTTAACATATGATAAAAATAACACATCCACAATACTCCTTAGGATTAACAACAAATTTTGTTAATTGGAACAATGTCTGTTAAACATTCAGTGGAAATAAGAGCTTTAACAGATTTTACTGTATAATCCCCTCTGTTTTTTGAATGTATGACTTTGTGTACATATACATTTGGGTGCATGCCAAGGGACCTCACTGAGTACTCCACTCCTCTTAAAGATTTTGATCCAATTATCTTAAAGTTTCAATTCTATAAAAATTCTATGGAAATCCAATGGTCTCATGATGCCTGATCCTGGGTTTTTCCTCTTCATGATCTCCTCTTCCTCCTTCTGAATATACAGTAGTTTCTGGTTTTAGACAAATTTACTGACGATGGGGAAAAGAGAAGTTCACAGGGGAAGTAATGTCACATAGTTCACAATTCTGTATGCTCTGACAGCTACCTCTAGTTCCTCACTTTTTCATCTTTCCTACTTTTCATCTTTTTCACATTTCACTGATCTCCAGCATAGAGATTCAGCAAGCAGCCAGGCCTGGTGGCACACACCTGAATTTCCAGCTAATTGGAAGCCCAAGTTCAAGGCTAACATGGGCAACTTTAATGAAAGCCTGTTTCCAAATAAGATAAAATTAGAAAGGGCTGGGATATAGCTCAGGGGTAGGGCACTTGCCTACTATATATATATGCTAACATACATATTTTTTCACCTCTGGCAAAAATTTGTGTTCCTGTTAATACTATCTTTCCCCTTTTTAACAAAAGGTGAGTTGGTTGAAATGTCTGGAATATTCACTCTGGCCATTATGGGACTTTTTTTAAATTCTACGAGTTTTAAACCAGGAGTCGAAGCGCTTCTTCTCGAGTGAGTGTCTAGCATATTTTCATTTTGTTTCATTAGAAGCTATTAGATTAAAATAGTAATTACATTTACATAGTCTAAGTAAGACATTGACAATGGAAACTATTCCACTGAAAACCTGTGTCTTCAAATGTTTTAATTTTAGGCAAAAGTTGTAACCCCACTTTTGAGTTTGTGTTGGTTCTATTTCCCTATTAAGTCCTGAAATCTCTGACCATCTACTCAATACTTTCCAATCTAAATCCTGAACCCACTTAGACCAGGCCAGGATTAAACAAGTTGAGAGACTCATCTCAGGCATAAAATTTCAAAGGAAAAAATATAATAATTGAGATAAATATTTCAATGCAGTATTTTTTAAAGAATTGAAATTTATGTAAAAACATTTGGAGACTATTGTTTTAGAAACAATGAAGAGATGCCATATAAGGTAAATTAAAAGATTAAGGCAGGTGATTTAAAGAGGAATGATAGTCTCAGGAAAGAAGGTGTGGACACACTAAATGTGAGCCAGATTATGGGTAAAAAAGTTCATGTCTTGCTCCTATGCACCCAGCCATGGGATAAGTAGGATCTGTTGTCTGAGATGCTTTAATACACAGGTTTGGTAATCCAACCTAAACACACAATGGATACGTATGTGTAAACAGAGGCCCTGAAAGTAAACGATGATTTTTTGAGTTTGAGAAATATTACAGATGATATAATAAATTCAGAAGCCAGAAGCTCAAGGAATAAGCTCTTCATCAAGGAGAACGGCAATAAAATCATGTCAACTGCAATAAAAGTCAGTTGTACCTGTAGTGAGGGAGAATTAACTGGACCACGGTTGTGAGAGGAATTTAAAAATATATGAAAGTATTTATATCTATAGGAAGTGATTCAGAAAGCTCCCTTTACCTTCTTGCTATAACTGAAGGCTGAATCCCCCCTGAATCATCATCATCATCATCATCATCATCATCATCATCTTTCCCTTATAAGTTGTTATGTGTTTCTCACCTGCACACTGGTATTATTGAGTCTGCAGTTGAGGTAGGTAATCTCTCTGCACCTCAAAGTCATTTCCAGATCATTCTTTCTCTTACTCCAGAAGAGCCCAGTTTTAAAATCCATGCTTTCAGCTTATACCATCTGCTACAATCTAGACTGTGGTTATCTCTAGAATCCTAAATTACACTCTCCATTTTGCAGCAATTTTGGCTCCTGTCTCTCTTGAACTTTTCGTCTCCAACATTTCCCCATCATTACTCTTAGTGATGTCAATATCCATTCAGTTGATACTTACACTCTGGCTTTTAGTTCCTGAACCTTCTCTCCTTTAATGAGTTTGTCTCCCACTCTACTTCAGTCACCTTCTTCCGTGGATATATAAATAAACCACTATACAATCCCAATTTCGAGACCCTTGCTATTCCTCAAACGTGCCTAGCATGCTCCCCTGTTTAGACTCAGTTCTATCACTATACATCAGACTGGTGTTTTAGTATTCTATTTAAATGTTTCCACTCTTCCCAGATTATACAATCTTTTATTCCTGTTAAATTGATTTCCCCAGAATGCCCAGTCCATTATCATCCCTCCAGACTATTGGCTATTCAACACTGGACAATAAAAAATAATAGATGTTTAGATGTACCAAAATCAATTTGAGAGTACAATCATAGGACTCATAATTTTTACACTCTCCCCATAAGCCAGGCACAGTGGTGTAGGCTTGCAATTCTAATAACTCAGAAGGCTGAGGCAGCAGGATTGCAAGTTCAAAGCCAGCATCAGCAACTTTGCAAGGCCCTAGGCAGTGTAATGAGACCCTTAAAAATTAAAAAAATAATAAAAATAGTTATTGATGTGGCTTAGTGGTTAAGCATCCCTGGGTTCACTCATGGTAAAAAAAAAAAAAAAAGGAAAGAAAGAAAGAAAGAAAAAGAAAATCAAAAGTTCAACTTGTTTCTAGGACCCAGGCTAAGGAGGGCTTCCTTCTTGAACTTCCCAGGTTGCCCAGCTCCACTGGTGTGACCGCTCTGCTTATTACATGATCACTAAGTACTATATCATATTATCATGACGTCTTATCAGGGTTTATTTAATTTTTTTTCTTGTAAGTTTGTATTCTTCACGTGCCCTACAGTTTACTTCATTATATATTTGGAATTTGCTGAGAGGACTGATAGTGTTTTTATGTCAGGCACACACAGTATTTGAGGTGATGGATATGTTAACTAGCTTTTCCGTGGTGATGATTTCTTTGATGTTTTGAGGTTTGTATTCATGTAAATATCAAATAATAGAACTTAAAAATACACAACTTGTATTTTTCAATTATCCCCCATAAGATTAGCAGGAAAAAAAGATTCACATCTCTGAACACCAGCTAGATGTTACAGGATGACTCAGTTCTATCTCTATATACATCAGACTCTGGTGTTTTAGTATTCTATTTAAATGTAAATGAGTTTAGCTTTCCTAAAAGAAATGAAAGATTTTACAATCAGTATTTTCAAGTTGCATCAGTGATGATGTCTCCATGTTTGAGTTTCATCACACAGCATGACTACAATCTGAATATTTCTTTCAGATACAATGAAATAAGAAATACACTAATTTACACACACACATTGGTTAGAATTGCTTCAGAATCTTTTGAAAATTTACTTACCTTCGTGCCCTTTCTTTGTAGTTCAATTTTAAGCCTTATTGTGTGTTGACACATGTCATATTCATCTTTATTTGATAATGAATGGCATAATAACTCATATTGGTAAACTTTGTAAAACATTTGTTAGCTTAATTATAATTAACTATATCTTAATTTTTTTCTGAAAATGCAGATTCTGGAATTGTATATCTTTTGTTGCTTTTCTTATGGTGTTTACTTTTCTTGGAGTTTTAATTCCTGCACATACATATTTATATATATCATTTTCTGATATATATTATTCATTAAATATCTACTTCACACTGATTGTTTTAAGGTAAGAATGCTATTTGAATTTTTCCATTTATAGGAAACAGAATAAGTCTTAAGAGTATTTTTTAAATATTAATAATTTTCATACTTTATATTGAACAACTGACTCAAAATTTTCAGAGTTATCAACAAATTAATGCTCAGTAGTTTTCTCAGTTAAATACTTCATAAAATTTCTGAAAATTAGAAGGAAAAAAATTTTCATAATCTGTCAAGATTACTGAGACAACCACTATTAATATTTGGCATCCATTGTTATTTTTCCTATGAAGTTTCAAGAAGTTAAGCACCTATCATAAATAGAAATCTGTGTTTTTGCTTAAAAGATAAAGCAATTCCTATGAGTTAGAATTGAAAATACCTTTTTAAAAATTGTAAAAAAACACTCTTGTAAATGACTTTTCTCCTCAAATAATTTTGTTGCCCCCTTTTTTTTGCAGTTTTTAAGGGCAGACCAGACTGCCCATGCAGTTGCTGCAGAGTAGCAAAACCTACTGTAAATTGAATCTCAGCTCCTCACTCAAATTGCTAACATTCCACTTTCATCTAGCAATGTTAGTTGGGTTGCTGACATCAACTCAGCTAGAGCTAAGTAAGTGGAAATTGGCCCCCAATTTTTTTATCAGACAAAATTAGTGTCAAAGGTAGGAATGCTATGAAACTGAAAGAAGAAATAGAAAATTATTGACTAATCTTGGACAGATTTAGCAATGCTCAAATCTAGGAATAAAAAGAAAGAAAGGACATTTTCTTCTCATTGCTTATTTATTGAATTTGTTTTATTTCTTATTGGGATATAGAATATAGCTTTAAAAATCTCCAATTTTTATTTCCACCTGAGAAAAAACCACTCAAGAGTGATGTGAAATGACTCTACCACTTGTTCAGTAGAATGAAACAAAGAGAATAATGTCATTCTCTGGGCATGTCTCTCTATGGGATACTTTGCTCTCCTTGGATTGCATGTCAACCCTGTGTAAAAGATGGCTCAGTTGTTTCAGAGTTAGCCTCTCCATGGGGAATAGAATGGAATAAAATAGAGTGAAATGATAAGAAATTTCTATGACAAGAATAACTTTTTAAAAAACTGTTTTATCTTTCAGACTTCTGGTTTTTATAATGATGAGTCCCATTTTGTCTCGACTTGGTCATGGGTTCAGCTGGCGCTGGGCATTCATAATGGTCTGGAGTGAAATGAAAGGGACACCAAACATAAGCATGGCCCTTCTGGTTGCCTACTCGAACTTTTCTGTTGGAACAGAAAGGGAAAAATCTCAAGTAAAGAAAGTTTCAGTTTCTTATTTGAATATTTTATAAAAAAGTGTTGTCATGTTTTCAAACTATGGTTTTGGAGTAAAATAGCTCAACCCTACTTGGGCTGTAGCTATCTTGGCAAGATTGGAGAGAAACTGGCAGGCTTCCTGTTCTCTTCTCCATTTTTAAGAAGCCTTAAAAATGGGTGCACTATGAAGATTCAAGGAATTAAAACTTATAAATCATTTAAAATAGTGCTTGGTATAAAATATCCAATGTTTTAAATTTTCTTTACTCCTTAATATTCACTCAGAAGAGGCAGAAATTTACTTAAAGTTACTTAAAGCCTGAGCTTACTTAAAATTAATTACTTAAAGCTCTATTGCTTTATATAACTTTATAAGGTCACTTGTAGTAATGCTGGGGGTGGGCGGGAAGCATTTTAATTATTAGGCATAGTATATCTCTAAGGTAGTATCCACAGATTGTCCAACAGCTCTTCCTCCACAGCATTTCAAGGCAAGATAATTGCAAAGAGTTCTGGGGGAAATTTTAATATATCTGCCATTTTCATTGTGCATGCATAAGTTTTATATAAATCCCAAGTGTAAAGGGAAGCATGCAAATGTAATCTTTACATGGCTAATTAAATAATAGCTCAAATATTTAAAAATACCAACTCTTTTAACTGTTTTTGAAACCAAATGATCTAATTTTAGATGATCTCCCTCCTCTTTTCAATCTATTTTCACCTGCCTGAATAATCAAAATCAACTTGACCAGTGTAATGGTGAACACTGCATATGCATCTGGGTTCTAAAATTTTTAGTTTGGCTGGGATTTTCTGTGTGGCTATCAAAAAGTTACTTTTTTCTCACCTCAAAGGTCCGTTTCCTCATTCTAAAACAGCTAATAATACCAGTGATTTGCTGGTAAGTGTTTAACAAGTATGTTCGTGTGGGGGCAGAGGTCATAATTTTCAGTATTCACTAAATTTCCGTTTTGTATTCATTCCCATCAACAGAATACAAATCTGCCCATAAGCTTCCTGAATATTCAATGATTAGCTCTCATGAGCTGGTAAGAAGAAAATCTAGCACACCATTATCTCAAAGGGTTTCTATAAGAAATAAAAATTATATGTAAAATTCTTAGGACATTATCAGATAATAAACATATATCAAATATGAGCAATGATGATTATAGTAGTTTTATTTATAATAATAAAAAAACTGAAAACAATTCAGAGATCCTTCAGCTGGTAAATGTTCCAATATACTGTTGTGGATCTGTACCATGGAATGCTACTTAGCAATGAAAAAACTGTTAAGGTCTGTAAACAAGTCAAAATAACACCTGGCATTTTGCCAGGGGAATGTTAGAGTTCGTAAACAAGTCTGGATGGTGCCTGGCAAAATGCCAGAGGGAGTGGTTTGAGAAGTAACAAAAGCAAGCCATTAAGTGTGGAGATTCCTTATTGGTTGACTGATGTATCTAGTTTATGCTAATTAAGATAAGCTGTGTGAAATGTATAAATAGCTCTGTTGTCCTACAATAAATGGCTCCCATTCCTGCTGTATCAACGTACACAAGTCGTCACCCCCCCCCCCCCGCAAAAAACAAATTATTCATACAAATTATTGATACCTTTTGAATCTCCAGAGAATTATGCTGAGTAAAAAAGCTCATCTCAAAAAGGACAATATTAGCTGATTCAAATTATATAATATTCATTAATGTCAAAATTATAGAAGCATGAAATAGGAATAAAAATAATGAAACATTTGTATTAATTATCATGGATATATGACAAATGATCCCCATGTTTAGCTGCTTCAAAGAAGAAACATTTATTATCTTGATTTTTTGAGTCAAAAGATTGGTAAGATTCAATCCTTGCAGGCAGCTGGACTATAAAGAGCCTTGAAGACGGCCACAGTTCCTTGTCACTGGGATCTCTCCATAGCTCAGTTCACAATTAAGTAGCTGACTTCCCTCAGAATGAGCAAACAAGAAAGCTAGAAAGAACACTTACAGTTCTGATTTGGGTTTCATTCTCAAACATGAATGAAGTATGCTCAGGAAGACAGAGAATCTCCAGAGTGGTTTCATCATGCTTGACATACAAATTTCTTACCTGCCATGAGCATCTATTAGCATCATACAACCTAGCTTAATTTACATTGGGAAATGCAGAATATATTATAGTAAACTATCCTGAATACTCATTTTGTATATTTCTTTTGAATTCTAGGTACTATTTCATGGAGTGTTGGTATGCTTAATTAATCTGATTATCAATAGATTTATTTTGCCGATGGCAGTCACTAAACTAGGTAAGCACTCCTATTTACTATTCTTAGTGAATAGAAAAATATTCTAAATATGCTAATGAAATATGCTAACAATAAAAAGTCCATGTAAAGATTAATCAAAGATTTCTAGCTGAAGATAAAATTAAATTTCTAGGTAAAGTTATATTGATGGTTCAGGCCAATAAGATTGTTTATTTAAAAGCATTAGTGATTTACATTAGTCTAGTGTATCTAAATCAATAGTATAATTCTAATTATTCAATAACTTTACAAGCCTCCTAGATGATTGGTACTACTCTTACTGGTAGTATTGCAATCTGAAGTCAGAAAAGATTTCTGAACTGAAAGATTCTATGTTAAAGTAAAGAGAAACGGTAAATAAGTCAGATAATATCAGAGTCATCTGTGCATCAAAATAAACAAAAAAAAAGTATTAAATAAAATAGAGAACATAGCAGATGCTAAATTCCTGAGGAAGCTAGAAACTGGGTGTGTTTAAGAACAGAAAAACGTTTGAGGTATTGGATCTTAGAGAATAATGCAGATAATTCCTCACATATGTTTAACTGGCTTATGTGATTATGGAAGCTAAGTGCCATATCTGCAGCCTGAATGCCTGGGAACCAAAAGAGTGAATGGGGTAAGTTTCAGCCTGAGTTCAAAGGCAGGAGGACACCAATGCCCCAGCTCCAAGACCATGAGGCAGATAGAGAAAGTATAATTCTCCTTTGTTCTGTCTTTATTTCATTCAAGCCTCCAACATATTGAATGAGTCTCAGTCACATTGGAGAGTCTACCATTTTAAATATTATTCTCATCCACAAGCATCCTTACAGACATACCTAGAACATTGTTTAACCAAATATGTAGGCACCCTGTGGTCCAAAACCAAATATGTAGGCACCCTGTGGTCCAAGCAAGTTAACACAAAAATTGAATCATCTGTTCTTCTGTTTCCTCATCAAATGGGAAAAAAAGGACTCACCTGAAAAGATGATCAAGATAACAAAACAAAACAAAACAAAACAAAATTTAATACATGCAAAGAGCTGAGGCATATTTTCCAGCATAAAGTAAGCACCCAATAAGCATTAGCTCTTATTGTTGTTATTGTATCTTCACTTTTTGTAAGGAGTGTGAATGTTAAAAAAAAATGTTAGCATTCCTATTATTAAACAATTTATAATGAATCTTTATTTAATGTCTAAAAACCTTTATTTATTTATTTTTTTTAAAGAGAGAGTGAGAGAGGAGAGAGAGAGAGAGAGAGAGAATTTTTTAATATTTATTTTTTAGTTCTCGGAGGACACAACATCTTTGTTGGTATGTGGTGCTGAGGATCGAACCCGGGCCGCACGCATTCCAGGCAAGCGCGCTACCGCTTGAGCCACATCTCCAGCCAAAAAAAAACCTTTATTGATAATAAGAACAAAAGTAAGCTCTATAATCTATCAAAATGATGGTGTTCTTATTTATGAAATGTGCTCTTTTCATTGAAGGTCTTCGAGATGTCACATCAACAAAATATAAATCAGTTTATTACACATTTCAACATTTTCAAGAGCTAACCAAATCTACAGCATCTGCACTCAAATTTGACAAAGATCTTGCTAATGCTGATTGGAACATGGTTGAGAAGGCAATTGTACTTCAAAATCCATATGCAGTAAGCATGTGATATCTTTCTATTCTCACAAACTAGATATGATTGTCATTTAGTACAAATCATGTCATAAATACTAATTCATGATTTTGCATATTTGTAATAAACAGAGAGGTTTTATTGGTTATTCCTTGTTTACCGTAAGAGAAAGGAGGGAATCTTGAAAAATTAAGTGATCACTGTGGGACAAATAAGTCAAAACCCCTTTGAATATTCAGAAAATATATATTGTAAGTTCAAAAGAGGGAACAGCATATTGCATTCCTCTGCAGAGGCAGAGGAGGAGGTCCAAGTTGTAAGTTGGTACAAAGTGGGTGTGTCCTGCCTCTTTTATAGATCTTAGATTTCCTTTGTTCTCAAGCCTGCTATTCTTGCATATCTTGCCTACATGATCTAAAAGGTGGGCCAAAAAGTATAGTGATCCAAGGGCAGGAAAGAAACTGCCCAGGGGTACTGGCAGGAAGCTAGCAGCCCAGAGAGTATTCATTAACAACTCTTTGTAGTAGGAACAGTTCCTTGGACACAGGTAACCTTGGCAACAGGTGACCAGGAAGGGAAGTGTCCTGAATATTTTAGCATTTTATTTCTTTTTATTTACAACCAGCCCCCATCTTCCCAAACCTACCTGATCATTCATTACCTACACTGACTGTCCTTTTGCCCCACCCCCAATCCCCGCTTCATGGTTGTCAAACTATAACTGAAGCAGAATCGTTGAATGAGTTTGTAGCAATCGCTGCCTGCCTCTCCCAGTTCTGATTTTCTGAGTCTCAGTGGTTTGAGAAAGTGCATTTCTAACAATTCCCAAGTGCTGCTGTTGTCACAAGGGGACCCCATGGAACTACTGGCTTAAAGTATGATCATTCATGTGATCACTTTTGTAAACTTAATAATGCCATGTAAAAGTAAATATATGATATTACTCCTTCCCCTAAATCTGGCAAATATTTTACCTCCAGCATTATTGAGCAAACGGTGAGGACTTTTGAGCAAATGATGAGCATAAGAACATTTTTCTGTATCTTCCAGGTTTTCTATCATTTTTTAAAACCAAACTAGTGGGAGGATTGTTTGGGGTTTATGCTAAACAGCGCATTCATATTCATGTATTTTTTGTTGCTTTTTAATTTTTTTGTGTGTTTTATTTAGTTAAAACAAGGAGAAACAACAGAACATCAGAAGGTGGTATGTCCAGACTGTAACAAGGAAATAAATGAGACCCTTAACATTGAAGCAGTAAAGCTGGCCAACAGGCGCCTCCTGTCAGCACAAATTGTGAGTACTCTATCGTACTCATTTATTGACATTTAGGGGCCTAAAGTTATACTGAAAGCCCTCTCTCTTGCTAAAAAGCAAAGAGAAGTTCAGCATTTTCTTAGAAATTTGCTTGACAAAGAAAAGGAAAAGAGGGAGGGAGGGAGAAACTGGGAAGAAGGAAATCTACTCAAAATTAGTTTAAGTAAAAGGTAATTTATTATGAAGATTTGTAAATTTCACAGATACCAGTGGGCTAACCTTCAGGTGTGTTAGACCATCAGTTCCTTCTCTAGTTCCAATTCAATTTTTCTTGGAAGGATGCCACCAAGTCCTCTAAAAAATGCAGGTAGAGGGTATCCTATCTTCATCCAAATCTGGCATAAAAGTTATAGACATTCTGTACTAGTAGAATATAAGACTCAGACATTGCTATTCAACTACCCGTCAGGATCTTGACTATTTGCTGCCACCCATCATCTCAAATATTCATGTTGGGCTTTCCTATTGTACATAGAGCTATCAAGCATTTATCAGCTATTCTAGCCATATGGGGATCTAAGAACTGTACTCACTCTGTCTAACCTGGGAAACAAAGGATCTGTTAGACATGACTGTTCTGTCCTCAGCAATAGTTTCATGAAGAATGAAACTTATGGGTTGGGGTTGGGGCTCAGTGGTAGAGCATTTGCCTAGCACGTGTGAGGTCCTGGGTTCGATCCTCAGCACCACATAAAAATAAATAAATAAAATAAAGGTATTGTGTCCAACTTCAACTAAATAATAAATATTAAAAAAAAAAGACTGAAGCTTATGCCCACATAGTTTTATTCCTCCAACAAGTTTTCCATTTGTACCAAATTAGGTATTGCTGCTGGCTAGGCAATAGTTTCCTACCACACAGCTTCACAAGGGGAAAAGTCACCTTTCTTGTTCTACCCTCTCTTCTAAATCCAATGCTGCAGGGGGCATGAGTCTGTGAGGTGAGTGGACAAAAGGCATTCATTCATCAGGTTTCCCTGGGAAACCACCTCTGAGCAGCTTCTAAAACAAAGACAAAGGGCTGGTCTGTTTGAATACAGCAAGCCAGCAGGAATGAGAGGGAAAAATTGTCAGTGGGAAGGAAACAATGGAACAGGCTAGACAAGCAACCAGACCAGAATTGCAAAATAGAAAAGGATTTAGAAAAAGGGAGTAGGGCTAGTTCTGACATAACACTGGGTGAGTTTGACTAACCCTTCATGTGTGGCTTCCTTCATCGAAAATAATTGCTCCCTTTTCTTTGGAAAGCAGAAAGGGAAGTTTGCAAAAACTTCCTCCATAACTGCAAAAAAAAAAAAAAAGTGGTAGAATAATGAAAAAGTTCATGCAATCTGCTATATAATTTAGGAAGTAGAAATCACTACTCTGTTTTTTGTTTTGTTTTGTTTTTTACAAGTCAAAACATTTGCAGTGAGATAGAAAAGAAATCCTTAGGAGAATATGAACATCACATCATGAAAAAAAAAATCAACCACTAATTACATAATCTTTACCTGCCCAATTATGCTATTCATACAAATATCACCCTCAAAATCTGTTGGCCTTTCCCTTTGTGTAAGGAGCCATCACCCATTTCTCACTATCAGATCATCCCTGAAAGCCCACACCTCATCCTTTATCTCACTTCACCTTAGACTTGAACTGGTTCACTGTGTTCTCCTCTACAAATCTACTACTCAGATTTGTAGAGACATCCATTTTGATCTCTCCCATTTCTCATTTGACTTTTCTCCAAATATTTACCTCTACTTCTCCACATAATATAATTGCTAGCTAATTTTCCTAATAACCCTTCTAGTCAAACTCATGACCAAAGGTTCTGCCACTACTACAATCAATTTCCCACCCCATCTTACTGTCACACATATTTTGTGCATATGTAGCATATGTATACATACACAGAATTTTTCCAATCTTAAAAGTATGTCATTTTGTTTACTGTTATCTTTGTACATGAAGTTATTGAATTTTACCTTTTAGTAGAAGTCATTTACTTCCAAGGTAAATCTGATAGTGAACCAGGGCAGAATCCCAAAGGTATGATCTGTCATTAAACTGTTTACCTTTAATGAATTGCATAATATGTAGCACAAAATTGGTGTTAAGTTAACGTTTGCTCAATTGATTAGTGGTGATTATGAAAACAAACAGATTGTCTATTTTGCCATCTCAATTTTGCTCTGCTTTGCCATCTGTCTTGACACTTTAATTTTCTCTCCTTGCCTGCTTTCCTTCCTTCCTTTTTTTCTTTTGTATAGAGATGTTTGTTTTATTCTAACTATCATGCTGATTAGTTATACCTTTTGTTTCTTTTGGTAAACCAATTTAAAATATATCTAACTTTATCTTAGAACATGTTATAAACATTAATATTTATGTATCTAGACCTTTTAATTAAAATGCCAACTACAGCTCTTCGTATAGATATATTTTCCCATTTCCTTTTTCTCAATAGTGCTATGACTTTATTTTTTAAAAGGCAAAAAGAAACAATGTCCTGGGCACTGCACCAGTGGCCAAGAATACAAAGATAAATTTCATTCAGTGTTCTAAAACAACTTTGTTACTCCTCTTTTAATTTTAACTTTTATATTTTATAATTTTTATTCTAACAATTATGCTCATTAGTTATTTTATAAACAAGTCTTTAATAGATGTTCTTTCTTAAGCATTATATTCTTCAACATTCAATTTAATATTATTTTATTATTGTACTGATTATTTGTAACAACATTTCCAATTGAGAACATTTAAAAATTTACGTTTTAATGGTTTGGCTCATGCTTTTGGCTTAACATTGGAGAAAAAGCAATTTGATTACTAAGTGTCTAAAGATGATTTAGATCTGAAACTATGAGAGCTGCATCTAACTGATGATATGTTCATATAAAGATAATGCAGTAATAAGTATGAAATCAATAAATTAATAGTTATGAAATTAAATATAGCCTCTTTTCCTGCTTGAATGGTTGTAAAATTTTTTTCTTGTCACTTAAAAAATTTATGAGGTCTTTAAATCACTTCCTAATTTCTTTCTTTCTTTTTTTTTGGGGGGGGGGGCGTGTACCAGGGATTGAACTCAGGAACACTCAACCACTGAGCCACATCCCCGGCCCTATTTTGTATTTTATTAGAGACAGGGTCTCCCAGAGTTGCTCAGCGCCTCGCTAAATTGCTGAGACTGGCTTTGAACTCTTGATCCTCCTGCCTCTGCCTCCTGAGTTGCTGGGATTACAGGTGTGTGCCACCATGCCCGGCTCAGATTTCTTAGTCATTTCCAAAAAATATAATATTCAAGAAGATCAAAACAAATGCAGAAGGACTTCATTTCAAGTCTTGCTATTGTCATTAGTTCGATGTGTACCTCAGGACTACTCCTTTTAGTCTTTATTCTCACAGTTATGGAACAGGAGACTTTGACCAGCCTCTTTGGTTCTTTCCTCTTCTGATAGTCTGCGTTTTCTGCAATAAACACTCCATGTGTCTTTTTGATTCCTTTTCTCAAATGTATTATTTATACTGTTACATCTCTGATTGGTGGCTCTGTACGCTATGTCTTAACCAGAAATCCCTAGTTTTCAAAGCTGAATCTCTCCCCTCTGCCTTCTAAATCCTCAGCTTACTTTGTGAGATTTTAACTCATCTTCCTTCTAGAGGCATTTTTACATTTATCTTCTTTTGCTGATTTGGTTTCTGCAATCTCAATTGTAATAATAGAAATTCATCTATAACAGTTTTCAGAGCTTTGAATCTCAGCCACTTTTTGTTAACTGGGAGAATTTCTTCTCTATTAATATATGTTAGGAAAAAAGCAGAGCATGACAGAAAAAAATGTGGTACAGAAGAGGTGGCATACCAACTCTTAGAAGAACATGTAGGGTCAACACTCCAACATAAGGCTATAGGCAATGACTATAGGACTCCTAAATTTCATGAAATAATACCAAGAATTCATAAATGGGTTGGCAACAAATTAAAAAGCTTCTGCACAACAAAGGAAACAATTAAGAATGTGAAGAAGGAACCTACAGAATGGGAGAAAAATCTTTTGCTAGCTACTCTTCTAACAGAGGATTAATATGCAGAACATGTAAAAAACTAAAAAAAATTAACATCAAGAAACAAATTACCCAATTAATAAATGGGCAAATAAACTAAACAGACAATTCTCAAAAGAAGAAATACAAATGGCCAACAATATATATTTCAAAATGTTCAATATCTTTAGCAATTAATGAAATGCAAATCAAAAGTACACTGAGATTTCATCTCATCTCAATCAGAATGACAGTCTTCAGAATACAAAAAAATAATAAAAATGAGAGGATATGGAGAAAAAGGAACACTTTTACACTGCTGATGAGATTATAAATTAGTATAACCACTATCAAATCAGACAACTAGGAATAGAAGCACCATATGACCCAGATATATCACATCTCAGTATTTATCTCATAGAATTAAAGTCATCATACTATAGTGATACATGCATATGGTGTGTTTATGGCAGTTTAATTCACAATAGTCAAACTATGTAACCAGGCTAAGTGTCCATCAATGGATTAATGCAACATATTCACACAATAGAGTTTTATTCAACTATATGAATGGAGTAGTTTTCCTATTTTCTCTTTTAGTGGTTTCATCACTGATGTATAGGAATGCGTTTGAATAATAGGTGTCGATTTTATATCCTGCTACTTCACTGAATTCATTTATTCTAGAAGTTTTCTGGTGAAATTTTTTGGACCTTCTAGATATAGAATTATGTCATCATCAAATAATGATAGTTTTTATTTACCTATTTGTATCCCTTTAATTTCTTTCTTCTAAGTACTCTGGCTAGATTTACAAGGATGATATTAAATAGAATTGATGAAAGAGGAACTTCTTGTCTTGTTCCAGTTTTTAGAGGGAATGCTTTCAATTTTTCTCCATTTAAAATGATGCTTGTCTTGGGTTTAGCATATATAGCTTTTATGATGCTGAGGAATGTTCTTACTATCCCTAGTTTTTTTGTGTGTTTTGAACATGAAGGAGTACTGTATTTTGTCGAATGCTTTTTCTGCATTGAGATGATCATTTTTGTATCTGTATTCATCAGGGATATTGGTGTGAAGTTTTCTTTCCTCATTTACAATAGCTTCAAAAAAAAAAAATACCTGGGAATCAATCTAACAAAAGAGGTGAAATGCCGGGGTCCTGCCCTAGCGGGGTCCAGGGAGTCCTGAAGGATGAGTGGCATCGGCAAAAAGATGAGATAGGAGTCGTTCTGTTGGAGCAATCTCCAGAGAGAGAGAGAGCTCTAATGCAGCTTTCTCTGGGTCATCTTTTATTGCAGTTTTTCTCATCGTTATAGATTCAGAATACGTCATTGATTATACAATCTAAAACTTTTGCCAAGACAATTTAAAACTTTTCCTTAACCATGATTAGGGGTACAAAAAATGTAACTTTAATTTACATTTTTACAGGATATGACCTTTAGTTATTTAATTATTAAAAGTACAGAATCATTAATAAAATGCATCACTAATTTACATTTTTCAGATTTTCCCAAGATTTACTATTTTCCCCAAGATATGCTATTTTTTCAACTAATGCCAAACTATGTAACCAAACTCTAAGTCTCCTAACCTATCATTAACCTTTAAGTTTAAAGTACACCTTTACTTTATTTCTAATCTAAAATTCCCATCTAAAAAAGTCCCCTTAAATCTTATACTTAAAATATCCTAAAGTTTATAAATCATTCTTAAAACATATCAGAAACCCATATGACTAAGAACTTAAGATTCTAAACCAAAAATCTAAATAGGATAATATTTCTAACATTATTCTAAAAATATATCTTATAAAGCTACTTTAATTAATTCCTAAATTTATTCTCATAAAACTGGTTGAGCTGCTTTCTCAAAGAGTTTCTTTGTTTCTCAGTCAAGGTACACTAGTTCTCATATCTTTATAATCTTTCTCAATAGAAAGTAAGTTCTAAACATCAGTCCACTTTCCACCAATATTAACTATGCTCATCATAAATTCCTATGTAAAGTAAAAAAGGGCTTATAAAAAGAGAAGAATATATCTTTATATGTTTTAACTTTCCTAAGTGTATAATATAACTTTCCTCAATCAAGAATGAGACTACATATGGTGGGCTTTGTAAAATAAGCATAATGATTAGGTTTTCTAAGAGGCCGGAAATACGGGCTTAGGTTCTAGTTGATATAATCAATGTGGTGCCTAAAATTCTCATGACCTTTCAGAAAATAATTGTTGTCCATTATCAGATTTGTCCTCAATGTACTGAGGTAGAAGAGCAGCTTTCTACTTTGTCCTTGATATGCTGAGGGGTAGTAGAACAGCCTCCAAGGCATGAACTACCTGTAATGTTCTAGCCATCTGAAATTTAATTTGTTTGGCATTTAACATACTCATGTCTCCTGTCAGAAGCATAAGCATGAAAATGAAGAGTCCCCATTACATAAAAAAGGGTCTCATGGTTTCGGTTTCCCACCAACCAGCGTGGCTTTGCCAGCATTCATTCTCACTGTGACCCTGTCAAGACAGTGGAAGAGCAGCTTTGCCAGCATTCATCCTCACTGTGACCCTGTCAAGACAGTGAGTGGGGGATCTCCTTCACCAGTGAAAGACCTCTACAATGAAAACTATGGAAGACTAAAGAAAGAAATTGAAGAAAACCTCAGAAGATGGAAAGATCTCCCATGCTCCTGAATAGGCAGAATGTGCCAAAAACATTCACTGAAGAAAAGAGCCTATTCAACAAATGGTGCTGGCAAAACTAGAAATCCATATGTAGTAAAATGAAATTAAACCTCTATCTCTCACCCTGCACAAAAATCAACTCAAAGTGGATCAAAGAATTAGGCACTAGAACAGAGACCCTGTGCCTGATAGAAGAAAAATTAGGACCAAATCTTCACCAAGTCAGCCTAGGATCTGACTTCCTTAACAAGACTCCTAAAGCACAAGAAATAAAATCAAGACTCAATAAATGGGATGGATTCAAATTAAAAAGATTCTTCTCAGCAAAGGAAACAATCAAATGTGAGGAGAGAGCCTACAGAATTGAAAGAAAATCTTTACCACATGCATCTCTAAAAAAGCATTAATCTCCAGGATATACAAAGAACTCAAAAAACTTGACACTAAAAGCAAATAACCCAATCAATAAATGGGCAAAGGAACAGAACAGACACTTCACAGAAGAAGAAATACAATCAATCAACAAATATATGAAAAAGTGTTCCACATCTCTAGAAATTAGAGAAATGCAAATTAAAACTATACTGAGATTTCATCTCACTCCAGTCAGAATGGCAATCATCAAGTATACAAACAACAATAAGTGTTGGTGAGGATGTGGGGGGAAAGGTACACTCATACATTTCTGGTGGGACTGCAAATTGGTGCAACCACTATGGAAAGCAGTATGAAGATTCCTCAGAAATCTGGATTCGCCATTTGACCCAGCTATCCCACTCCTTGGTTTATACCCAAAGGACTTAAAATCAGCATACTCTAGTGATGCAGCCACATTAATATTTATAGCAGCTCAATTTACAATAGCTAAATTATGGAGTCAACCTAGGTGTCCTTCAATAGATGACTGGATAAAGAAAATGTGGTATATATATATTCAATGGAATTTTACTCAGAGTTAAAGAAGAATGAAGTCATGGCATTAGCAGGTAAATGGTTGGAGTTGGAAATTATCATTCTAAGTGAAATAAACCCAATTCCAAAAAACCAAAGGCTGAATGTGTTCTCTAATGTGCAGATACTAATTCACAATAAGGTGGGGGGCACTAGAGAAGAACAGAGTTACATTAGATTAGGTAAAGGGAAGTGAAGGGAAGGAAGGGGAGAGGATGTGAGGATAGGAAGGATAGTAGAATTAAACAGACATTATGACTTTATGTGTATATATGACTTCATGACCAATGTGATGTGCAACATGTACACTCAGAAAAAAGAGAAATTATATCCCATCTATGTATGATGTACCAAAGTGCAGTAATGCATTCTACTGTCATGTATAACTAATTAAAACAAATTAAAAATTTTAAAAAAGAATGAAATTGTATGAATTTATTGTTACATTGTGTGCATGTACAAATATGAGACAATGAATCCCACCATTATGTATAATTATAATGAGCAATAAAAAACTATGGGAAAACAAAGAAAAAAGAGACAGCCAACCATCATGGAGCTGGGAAAGTGAGCTTTAAATTCAGAGAAATGTGAGCTTCTAATGTCATCTCTGAAAAGCTACTTAATTCTCTGAGCCTCGGCTTTCACCATTATAAAATATAGATTAGAATATTCTCAATGTTGTTGCAAGAATATAAAACATATATTAATCAGTTTATTTTATTTTTTTTAAAGAGAGAGAGAGAGAGAGAGAGAGAGAGAGAGAGAGTTTTTAGTATTTATTTTTCCGTTATTGGCGGACACAACATCTTTGTTTGTATGTGGTGCTGAGGATCGAACCCGGGCCGCACGCATGCCAGGCAAGTGTGCTACCGCTTGAGACACATCCCCAGCCCTTAATCAGTTTATTTAATGGCAGTTACTTTTTAGGAATCAGCCATTTTCTAAATTCTTCTGTTTTGGTGGAAATGATCATGTAAGGATGAACATTTTTCTAGTTATAACTGCTTTGTCATTTGTATTGCAAAGCTTTCATGAGACCCACATTATTTTAGACATCCTCATTTTTTTCTACAAGCTAAACTTTTATCTTTGAGGAAAATGAAAATGTTTTAATCTTACATGTTTCGTTTTGTTGGATTTTTTTTGTTTGTTTGTTTATAAATACTTTAATGTTGTTTTAGGAGGAGAGTACTATTCTGTAGAATTCCTGTCATTATGAACAGATAATTTTTTTAATCCCACAGATAAATTTAAATCCCCAAATTTAGTTGATATCCTTTTCTAGTAAACTCCCCAAGAACAAAACAGTGCTTTATTTGTGTGAGAGAATTCCTGCTACAGGACCCAGGAATCCTTGGTCATATCACATACTCGAGGTACAAAGTTGGTTTCTAGAGTGATTCTCAACAGGGTCAGCACACAGACATCAAGAACCATATCAGATCATGGTTTCCACAACATCCTGCTCATCCTGCTCAGACATGAAGCTACTCAACTCTCCATCTATTGGACAATTATGTTATATGCATGTATGACTATGCCACAAAGAACTTCACTATTCTGTATAATTATTATGTATAATTTAAAAAGATTGTGCTTTGCAAAGCAGTATCGGTACATTTTATCTTTATAATAGACTGTACAGAGCAGAGTTCAGATTGGAAATATTTAGGGAAGTGAAATTAAATAAAGCTGTAAACCAGAATCACTTTAATCCTTTAGGATTTCCAAGAGTCTTTTTTTTTTAGTATTCAAATATGCATTATGAACTTTTAAATGGGAATACAGCTTCCAGCCATTCTCAGATTTATTTGGCACAGAACTCCACTGATTTTTTTGGAAACTTGGTTAACAACCAGCAATAGGTCTTTTGGTGATAGCTTGTTCCACCCGAAGCTCAGGTCTTACCTTCTGTGCTGATCTGATGGTCTAGACTTCATAGAAAGATCTGTATGTAAACAAACTGGATTATCTGGGGATTTTGACTTCTTTTTCAAAGATTATCTTTTCATAAGGAAAATAATAAGTTGTCATTGTCTTCCATGCTATCCAATAATTTTAATCAATGTTCCTTTTAGGCGAGCTACCAAAGACAATACAAGAATGAGACTCTGTCCCAGAGTGCAGCCCAGGTGTTGGTTGGTGCAGCCGGAAGCTTTGGTGAAAGGAAGGGAGAGTAAGTATGTGTTAAGAGAGGCCTCCTGTCTTAAGCCAGGGCATCTAGGAAATTATGCAAGTGAATTTTTCTGCTTTTGTATGGTAATTCGGGTTCATGTGTGAGTACAAGGCACTGCCTGTTCTACCCTCAGAGTTAGGCAAAATCACCTACTTCCACTTTGCCAAGCTTGCTGCACTTGTTCATGCCTGTGCTTTTGTACAAACTGCACCTTTTGAACAAAATGCTCTCTTCTTCCTATTTTTGGCCCCTACCCCAAAGTTAAGCTGTGGTAAATTACTTTATCTAAGACTATTTGAATGTTTTAGAGCACAGTGTTCCTTCATCTCCACATGCACATCTTCCCAAAGCACAGGTGGCACTTCAAACATCATCTATTAATATTCAACATACAAATTTTGGAATATGATATTTTTTACTTATGCATGTCAGAGACATGCATTGAATGCTAATATGTGCAAAGCTGCATGTCAGGCATTGTGGGGAATATCATGATTTGTAAATTGATGTTCCAGCTTCTAGAGAATGTCTGTTGATGGAATTTGCTTCTTTGCTGGGATGTCTGAGAGCTGACTTTGCTATTTATTAACCATTCCCATAGTAGCTCCTTGGGTTGGTGTGTCCTGTGACCAAAAACCAAGTTTAAGCATAGAAAGAGTAGAGGATTTACACAAAGGTAGCATGGCCAATGCTAAAAGTCTATGAAATTGCTCAAGAATAATGTATAGTTTATTGTGTGCTGTGCCAGACACATTTTTTTAACACTGAACGCTCAAGGTCACTCCAGGTGAACTGGGCTGACACGAAACAATCACACAGAGACAGAGAAATAGCTTTTTCTTTGGGTCTTGTGATGGCTCCTCTGACCTTAGGGATCCGTGGAAAAGAGAGAGAACAAGGAGCACTTGCTGAACCCTTTCAATGGGGAGAAGCCATTCAAATAAGGCAAAGGGCCAGGTTTCAGGGGCTTGAGTCTAGCTTCCTGATGTCTGCTGTCAGCTGATTGACTGACATCTAGGAAGGCCATGCCCATCTCACGAGCTGTGTGGGGATCAGAGGAACAGCAAGTGAAAAGACCAGAGTGAGGCCTGCCAAGAGGGGCAACATTGATTCAATTCACTTTGTGCACTCAGTGCTCATAGTTCACACACACACAGCCCATGGCTGGCTTGCCACATCTCCACATTCTCATGGCTCAAGGCTAAGGGCACTCGGTTCCTATGTGGCAGCTCCTGACACTTTAGATGCATTATTTACTTTTAGCTCACAAAAATTATATGAGAGAAGTGCTATTATTATCTTTACGATGGGGGGAAGAAAATGAAGCATAAAGATTTTAGATACCTTACTCATGGTCTTTTGTATAATAAGGCAAGGTCCCTCACCATCCAGTTAGAGACATCATCTGTTCCCTACATCATGTCTAAAGAGTGAACATGTGATGTAAAATATGAATTCAGGAGCCTGCATTACTTAGAAATTTGGGCTGTAAATGATCACATACTTACTGATATCACAGAACTTTAAGATTCATAGGAACTCATGAAATCATCAGATCTTAGCTTAGATATGAATTATTTTAGGAGGGTTTCCTGCTTCTCCAGAACTCTGTTAAACGTCCCCCTTAGAGAGTGTCTCTGTGGCAACACTCACTACACTTCAATATTATTGTTATGGGCAAGTTTTATCCCTCTTGTTTTTTGGGTAAACCCCTAAGTATAAAATTGGTATTTAATTTCTTGAGGTACCACCACATTATGTCAAAGGCAGAGACTAGTAAATCCACAGCAAACAAAATGGGTGTTCAATAGATTTTTTTTTTTCAAATAGTGAATGGATCAAATCACCTCTACACTCAAGATTTTCCATGTAACTAACACATTATTGTATTGAATCTTGAAGAATCAAATGACAACATTCTTTTCCATTACATTAATATCCCTCTAGCAGAGAAATTGCACTCATTTCAAAGTGAGAGCATTTTAATCAATAGAGAGGACAAGGTTCACCTTTAAATTCAGGTTCCATTGCCCTTCCATGAAGCCACAGGACAAGCATGGGCCTCAGGCCCATTTACCCAGACCTCTGTCACCTGTCTGACGAAGGCAGTAAGGGTTTCTGGTCAACAGCAGGGAAATTTCTTATAAAACCAAAAGGGTTGACTGAACAAGATCAAGCCACAACACAGGGATCTGACCCTTCTCAGCACAAACCCTGCAGACAATCTGAAGCAGCGCTACCAGAAAGTCTTTTGGGGTCCTTCATAGCACTAACCTTTCCATTGTAATTTGACTCGTTTCCCTAAAGATGAAACAAAAGAGATAAGTGAGATGGTCTAGCTACTTTATATATACTTAAATGAGGAGATTACATATATATAATATTATATATATGTAATCTCCTCATTTAACTATCCTAGTCTGACATGATATTTTTACCCCTAGTTGTAAGTACATGTTTATGAGTTTATGTGTTTATGTGTTCACTGCCATATCAGACAGTAGGAAATCCAAAATAAAAACCAAGGTGAATCTGAATCCTGAATATTTGAATGATATTCTCTTCCTGGGCCTTGAACTCTCTGCTCTTTTAAACCAATGAATCCCCAATTTTTGTGTGCTCTTTCTTTAATGAGTGGGTCTGACAACCTAACTTTATAATTGTGTATCTACTTGAGTCTACGATTTCATGACTTTCATCCGTACTCATGAAAATGTCTCATTCACAGATATCACTGCATAAAATGTTTTTCCTGCTTTCTGACAACACTGTGTTAAACTTATCTCAACATATTTAAAGCACATTTAAAGATCTCTCTCTCTCTCTCTCTCTCTCTCTCTCTCTCTTTTTAGATATATGACTCCTGAGACAATAAAGCATTATTCTGAAAGCAAAAAACTACTTAGCTTCCTTAGAAAAGTACTGCTCAATTGGGTATACAATACTAAGAAAGATAAAGGGATTCCATCAAGGTAAATGCTTTTGAGACTTATAAGAAATGCGCTTTATGTTTTGTTTTTTTTTTTGAAATTCCCTTTTCATTCTCTTTTTAATTATAACCTAAATACTTTGCAAAATATTTTTAAGTAGCTTAAAACTAAATTACTTGTATACTAAACAAAATTACTTTAAAAAGGAAAGACAAATAATGTTCTCTTTTTTTAATTGAGATAAATCTCATATAACATAAAATTAACCACTAGTTATTTTCAAGTGTACAATTCAATATTATTTTGTACAATCACAGTGTTAGACAACCATCAATTCTGTCAAATTCTGTAACAGTTTCAATAACCCAAAAGAAAGCCAATATTCATTTAGCAGTCATTTTGCATTCTTTCCCTTCTTTCTCCAACTCCCAGATAGCACTAAATTATATTCTTTTGCCTGCTCTGAATTTTAATAGAATCATCCATGGGTAGCCTTTTATTTCTAGCTTCTTTCACTTACCATAATGTTTTCATGCACATGAATGTAGTATGTATCATTAGCATAAGGTTCATCCACTTTGTAGTTTATATCAATATTTTACTCCTTTTTGCATCTGAATGATATTCCATTGTGTGGAATATAATTTTTTTTAACCCATTCATCTGATCATGGACATTTGGACTGTTTCCACCTTTTGGCTAGTATAAATAGCACTGTTATAAATATTTGTATACAAGTATTTGTTTGAATGTTTGCTTTCCATTCTTTAGATAATTTTATATTTAACTTCTTGATAATTTTACATTTAGCTTCTTGAGCTACCACCAAATTGTTTCCCACAGCTGCTAAACAATTTTTTTTTCTGAAGGATAAAGGGTTTATTTTTTTTTATTTTTATTTTTTTGACAAATAATTTATTTTTTATTTTATTTTTTAATTTTTAATTTTTTTATTGGTTGTTCACAACATTACAAAGCTCTTGACATATCATATTTCATACATTAGATTGAAGTGGGTTATGAATGCTAAACAATTTTAATATTAGAGAGTATGAGTTCTTCAACTCTATTTTTTCTTTTATAAAACTGCAGTAGTTATTTGAAATCTCTTGAAATGCCATATGAATTTTATGATTATCCTATCTATTTCTGCAGAAAAAAAATCACTGATATGTTCATAGGGGTTGCATTGAATCTGCAGATGCATTGAATCCGTACGTTGCTGTCTGTAGTATTATAATTTAGCAATATTAAACCTTTCAATCCATGAAAATGGAATGGAATTTCTCTCTTTAAAAAATTTAGACCCTTAATTTCTTTTAGTAGTATATTGTAGTTTTCAGAGTATAAATCTTTGGTTAAATGTAATTTTAAGTATTTATTATTTTTAATGCTGTTTTAACTAGAGTTGCTTCCTTAATTTCATTTTCAGATGGTTTATTCCCAGTGTATATGCCATATAAAAATTAAGATAATTGTATTTCTTTTTTTTTTTTTAATTTGTATGCCTTATGTTTCTTTTCTTAGAACTGATGGGAAGGGATATTGACCCTGTTTCTCAACAGGAGTTTCAAAAAATTTGTGGCTACTTTAATCTACCACACTCAAATGGCAAATGTTTACATTTGTATTACATACCTTTAAGAGCTTTTAATGCTGATTTACGCTACAACTCTTCTGAGTAATCATTTCTATTGGTTAAATTTGAAAAAAAAAAGAGATTTGAAAAGCTAGTATTGGCAGTCCCTATATTCTTTAGATATTATCGTTCCTAGGTAAGTAGTGGTACAGATTCTGAAGTCAGGTGTCTCAATTTAGAATCCTAGCTGCATGATTTATTAGCCAAAAGAGCTTTTCAGGCCTCAGTCTCCTTGATCTGGGGATGGCTAAGAAATTATGTGTGTCAAGGAGCCATTTAGATGAACAGTTAACTAGAAAGACACTTTTCTAAAGAGAACCCGGTTACGAAAGGGATAAGATCGATTACTATGTGATTATTTCTCCAGATCCCTGAGGGCACATATACATAACTATCAGGTCAAACGTTCACGTGGATCCACTATCCTATTACAGCAGGAGTGGCCAAGTGGCCAAGTGGAACCAATAAACAAAATAGTAAGTAAGGCAATATAGTATTCCAAGAGGAATGAAGAAGTTAACATAACAATAAAGATTTAAAGGAAATATGAATAGCCCTATAGTCTCTATTTTTTTCTCCTTCAAAATTCACTTATCTGACACCATCAAGACAGATTATAATCAACCATAAATTTAAGCAAAAGGTATCACAAGTGCAATTCTGTGCCAATACAGCTTTGCTGCTGGAGGAGATCAAGAACAACATTCTGGAGAGCAGACCAAGAAGGGCAGATGTATTGCTGTCATGACATTAACAAGGCTTACTTACCTTGGCTCCTTGCACATGCAAGCATTGCTTAAAGCTTTGGAGGACCCTGGCAATGTTTTTGTATTCAAAAATGTCATTTTCTTTTTTTCAAATAGAACACAAAATTATAAAGAGCTTCTGCCTCATAACACAAATGTACCCCTGAGAATGGGAAAATAATCCAGCATTATTTGATTTATTAATCAATCATATCATTTAATTTAAAACAATAATATATTATTATACTACTTGAAAATATTTTTAAGTATTATCATTATTATTATTATTATTGTATATAAAGAGTAAATTTTCTCGTCCACAGTTATACTCTTTAGTATTATCCTTGGTATGAAACTATTTTTTAAAGCACATCACCATTTCAAAATTTTTTGATAAGATTTGGGTCCATACTGTTCTAATACCACACATCTCAGACTTTCTTCCCAATTTCATGCCTGGACAAGGTAATATGTTCATATAAATTTTTTTTAAAAAGCAGATTACAGAAAGACATATACATGCTATAATTCCTTTATGTTCATAATGTAGGTAAGAGGAATTCTTATTGTTTTATTTTTAAAAATATTTTCAGTTTGAATTACCCATGGCTTATTCCAAAAGCATTTCTATTAAATGTTAAATAAAAGTTAATGAAAGGTGAGAAAAGAAGGAAAGGGAAAGGGAAAACTAAACTCAAGAGATTAAGCAGAAGAGGAAATTAAAAGGACAATGTCTGTCAGGATGACAATATTAAGCCAGTGGTGGCTGCTTTTCAGACTTAAGCATGGTGCTATGGCTACTAAGAGCAGAACTGAGTGTATAATGAACACTATTTAACATAATCCTCTTGTCAGATAAAACTCTCTCTTTATTTTACAGATATTGCTTTCTTCGTCTATGTCATAAAATAGTATTTACTGATGAATTTGAGTATATTGGATACCTTGTGGTACTAATGAATATATTTCCTATTATAATCTCTTGGATATCCCAGTTAAATGACATCTATGAGCATGAAATAAGATTCACTAACTATTATTTCCTTGCATTTTATATTCTAGAGGATCTACTTAAGGTAATATAAAATTTATGTGTGTGAATTCGTTATGTTTAATGAGACTTTTTAAACACTAACTACAGACAATTTTCAAAAAGAATATATGAAATTTTCCTTCTCAAGACAGACTTTATTTTTTAAAGATGGTGTTTAGGGTGACTCAGTAGTAAATGTGCATGCTTATAGCATTGATTCCATATTGCAAAAAATCAATTTTCAACAGTATAAGTCAAAGAGACACAGTTTAAATAGTATTATGAATGTTCTTGAACTCAGCAAGGTATTAAGCTGGTGGATGTTCATTCTATTATTTTTATACTTTATATTTTTATTATATACAGATAAACAATTGAATAGATAATGTGACAGATTTTTTATACTTGAAAAAAGTCATAGCTGGATTTTTAAATGCAAGGACAGCAATATTCTGTCATATGGATCTACAAGTTGTAGTATAAGACATTTTTCGCCAGAAGATTTAAATAAAATAAATGCACATGATGTTTGGACAAAATAAATAAATGCTGTTGCAGAGTCATAGTAGTGGAAAAGAGTGGATTCAAATCCAATCACATAGTGCTTGGTAAATTCCAAGCTAGTCAGAAAGAACATAGGGGGTATCAGAATTAAAAGGAAATTAAGCAATCCGGGCTAGGTTTAATAGTGGTAAAGAGTACCCTAACATCATTTAACACACACTGGGGTGAAAAAAACATTAAGCTAGAATGCAGTCAACCTTGCCTCTGATTTTCGTTTTCTGTGATGAGTTGTAAGCTATTATCAAGTTACTGAACTTTTCCCAACCTTAATTTCCTCTACTATAGAAGGGCAGTGTTACTAAATGATATATGAAAATGCCTCTGGATCTAATAATAGATGCCTCTTTTTAAAAATATTTATTTGTTAAATGCTTCTATTAGTCTTTGTACTTTACCAAGTTTTGAGCTGCTGCCCTAGCTATAGTTGGCTTCATACAGTCCAGCTTAGTTAAGTATCAGAACTGGACTGTAAAGACATCATTGTACTTTATGGAGATACTGAGATGAAACTTCCTCTGTGCAATCCTTGTCTCTACCTTCAACTTAACTTCAAATAATTACCTCCAGAATCAAATGATTCTTAACTCAAGAATCATTCTTACTGCTCAATTTGCAACCTGGCACTTGTTTCTCTTTTATTTATTTTTTTACCCTTTTTTCTATTGATTTCAGCTCTGCCCCTTTTCATCCTGTCTTTCAAAATCTCCATTATGTTCATAACAACAATTTATCAACTATAAAGGCACCAGTTATTGCTTTCTTCGTCTATTTCAAATCCTTACATTACAAGATTTCAAATCCTTACATTAATTCTGTAAGCATTTTTGGCTGTTTGTTTTACATTAAAGGACCATGACACACAGTGTATTTGCTTGAATTTGTCTTTTCACTGCTGCCCCTTGTTTCCAGGGACATTTTATAAATCTGTTTCTTTCCATCTATGCCTATACTTGGTGACCCATTCTAAGTCAATGAGTGCCCCTTTACAGATTGCATTGCTGAACCTGTTGGTCTTTGTTTTTCGGTGGCATTTTAGACATTCAGACTCTTAGATGCATCAGAGAAAAACCTAACTGGTGAAATTTAAGGTATTGTGGAAAATGATGTAGTAAAATTGAAACCATGACCATGTAATTTCTTCTTAAATCAACAGATGGCAGCAATGAGGAAGGACTATTTTTCGCACACTTGGAATATTTTTGAGTCAGTAATTTCATTGATTGGCATCATAGATATAATACTTACTGAGACAAATTTCATTAATTATTATTTGAATTTCATTGAAGCCAAAGTGATCTTTATGAAAATAGTTCGACTCCTTCGTATATTACGCATTTTGAAGGTAAAGAGCCAGTAAATCATTCAATTTCAGATTTCTCCTGTTTCATGAAATGTGGCTGAAATCAGTTTATTTATGGCAACCACTTTCTATTGGGTTGTTTAGATCTTAAATTTTAGCTCCCTTTGATGAATCAAATTTTATAACATTTTATGTTATGAATAATTAAATTAGGGCTGGGCTTGTGGCTCAGTGGTAGAGCGCTTGCCTGGCATGTGTGATTCTCAGCACTACATATAAATAAAGATTAATCAATGACTAAATATAAGAAGTAAGAATAATAATTTAATTAAGTTAGAAATTAGTTTATCATGTGAAAGTATAGACATACTCATCACAGCTTTTCCTTTTAACAGAGAGCAGATGAAAAATTCCATACTAATACAAGTTAACCTTGAAATAATTTTTCTTTTTATAGATACAAGAAGATGAAAGATAGAGATTAAAAAAAAAAACAACATTTACTCAAAATAGTCACAGGAATAAAACAAATAGCGTACATTCACGCAAATTAAGAACAAAAACTACATGTGCCATGTTATGTACATTCATAGCACTGTTATAGAGTGGTATCAAAAATGACCTTTGAGTATCGAAAATGGGCTTCTTTTTTTGGTACTGGGAATTGAACCCGGGGCATTTAATCACTGATCCACATCCACAGCCCTTTTTTATATTTTATTTGATACAGGGTCTCACTAAGTTGCTGAGGCTGACTTTGAACTTTTCTTGCCTCAGGCTCCCGAGCTGCTGGGATTCCAGGTGTACACCACCACACCTGGCTCTAAATCATGTTTCTATAACAAGTATGATGTGTGGTTTTCATTTTTTGTATGATTATTTCAATGACATGAAACTCCATGACAAGACATGTAAGGATATATGGACGCAGATATAATTTCTCTGATTCCTTTGCTATTCGTACACAGGGCATGAACCCATTTAAGCACTGTGTGACATGCTAAGCTAAATAGACCAATTTTATCAAGAGCTTAAGATAACATTGTAGAGTGCTTATAACTTTTATTTTGCTACTGAGAGGCATAAATCAAGTAGGTTAAAAGGATGCAGTCAATACTTTAGTATTCTATGGAATAGTAAGTAATGCTAGTGTGCAATCTAACCCAAGGAAGGCAAGTCTAGTCTATTTTAACATCTAGTTAGTTCTTTCTGATAAGAGGGAGGATATACAGTACCTACCAAAAAGTTTGGATAAAGAAACTGATAACCCATCTAAGAAAAATTTTTTTGCTCATGGATTCAGGAAAGACAAATTAGATAATCTCTGCACCAAAGGAGTTTGTCGTAGAAGGAAAATGACAAGCATTTTAGGTTCCGAAGTTATATGGTAGGATAAATGCAAAACAGTAGTATGCAAGTAGTAAAGTAAAAAGCTTCCTTTATTAGGTGATACTTGAGCTGAATCTTTTTGGGATTAGTGGCAGGTGGTTGGGGGGGAGAGTATGGAGATTATGGAGCATAGATAGGAAAACAGAGGGAACAGCTGTCTCTGCTAAAGTTAGGGAGCTGCCCATTTAAAACATAGAAGCTGGAGACTTAAACCCTTGGCAAAGGGGAGAAATTAATTGTGGAATGTATCTGGGGATATGGTAGTGGTAGGTTCTCACCCGAAGAGACCATCTAATCATTTAATACTCCATAAGATACATATATAAAGAATAAAGTTATAAGCTACAAATAGGTGCCTAATATCATCCATTATGAGTTTTAGTCATGAAGTTATAAAAGACAGCATGAATAAAATAAGAACCTTGGAAGGTTACTCTAGTTACCTTAGAAGGCACATAATTTTTCATTATTAATTTGGGTTAAACTGATCAACATATAAGCAAATAAAATTTGTGCAATATATATATATATATATATATTATATCATATATATACACACACACATAGAGAGAGAGAGAGAGAAATAGATTTGTGCAATTTACAATAGTTGTCCTGTTTTTCTCAGCTCATAACTCCAAAGTTGCTGCAAATAATAGATAAAAGGATGAGTCATCAGCTGTCCTTTCGGTATGCTATACTAAAAGGATACGTCCAAGGTGAAGCAGATGTCATGAATATAATTGATCGGATTGCAAGTTCTGAACAAATTAAACAGGTGAGAAAAATTTTAAATACTAGGAAAAGACTTCACTCCTTCTACCCGGGTTGACCTCATCCATTATGTTCTGAATCAGTACATTTAGCTGTGGTCTTTGACTCCTGGTGTGTTAATTAATCTCTGCAAAAGCTTAAACTAGTCTACATTTAAATTTCTTGCTAATATGAAACACATTTCAGTAAGTTACAAGACTCTTGTAAATCAGTTTTTGGTCCTCGTTAAACTCATATGTAGTGGTCCGCTTTCTACCAATGCAAGCTCCAGGATTTATTAGGCTTATTGTTGTATTAGATAGGAAATATTGGAAAGTGAGAAGGGACGGCAGTGTAGGGCAGAGGTTCCTCATAATGCCTAAAGGCTCCTACAATCTCCTTGTTTTTTCCATAGTAAACAGTAAAGGAAATAAAAGTGAGTGATCTCACAAATAGAAGGAAGTAAAGAAAACAATAGTTTTCTACATGGAAACTTTTTGGAATTCTCTCATTAAGCAGATGAGACTTATGAGAACAAGAGGGGTTAAATGGTCGACTCAAAGTCCCATAGATAGTAAGAGGCAGAGACAGTGCTAGGGCCTAAATTCTAGGTTTCAACTAATACTGTCATGTGCCCACAAGTTTATTGTCCAGGTAGAATTCAATATTTGCCTCCAGGAGTGATTTAGAACATTTGACTATTATATTTTATGTGCGCAAAGCTTTGTAGTTACAAAAAAAACCCCACAAAAACTGTATACTCAATGTGTGGTAGAACACAAAAAGTAGTTTTTCCTCTCTTCACCACACAACTTTAAAACTGATTTCCTGAGTTTAGTTGTCTTTTTTAATCTCTGATATTTAGTCCTGGAATTGGAGGATGCACAGGAGAAAAAGCAAAAGGAGTTAGATCACTAAATTACTGTCCAATTTTTGTCTTCATTTCAACTTTCAAACACCCTTTGCCAAAACTTTTATTAACCTTGAGGTTGAAAGCCATTCCTGGTGTCCCAAATTTATAGGGTCTCATAAAGATGAATGGTCAAGTAACCCCCATGCCTTTCCGAATCAATAATATCCTAAAGTAAGTTACCTTGAGGAAAAATATATGAGGTGCCTTTAGGCTTCTCCAAACCAGCCTAGGAATGCCATTTCTTGTTTTCTGCAGTGCTCTTGCTGAAGCAAAGAAGCCTTCAGGGCTGGAGGTGTAGCCTAGTAGCTCAGTGGTAGAGTGTGTGAGGTTTGATGATTCTTAGCATCGACAAAAGAATAAAAAAAAAAGAAAAGAAAAGAAAGGAAATGGAAACTTTTCATTGCACAAAATTCAATTCTAATTCCCCCAAAGGTCTCCATCATACTTTTCTACAAAGTTTGATTTGGTTAACTATCCAAAAGTTGTAAATGTAAAGACATTTTATGAAGTTTCATTTTTCCAATAGAGATGATAATATTTCTTTTGTTCTGTAGATGTTATTAATTCAGGTAACAAGTAATATGGAACAAGCTATGAAAGAGCTGGGTAAGTACCTTTCTTCCTACATATTTAGCATGATCATCTTTTATCCTCATGATTTCAGAAAAAACAAGGATTTCTTTTATAACTAAGCTAATGTTTAAGGAAACTTATTTCCAATAATAATAATAAAGTGGATAACTTCAACAGTCATCATAATTGTATTTTCTAGTATAAGTGGGTATAGTGTAATATTACCTCCACACACTTATTCTCACTGCCAGATACAATGAAGATCTTTTAATTTCTGTTTAAATAGTCCAAACCTGCATGCCATAACTAAGCATGCCATTTTATATCCTTATTAGTTCCGTTTTCTTCCAAACTTGTGTCTTCCTGAAAAATGGGGAAAGAAATTCCTTTTTCTCTTCACTGTCCACAAAGCTGCCATTCAAAGGTTTAGGGTTACGCTGAATTAAATACAGAAGTGTGCTGCACAAGTCTTAGGAAAAAGAGGTCCAGTACCAGGGAGTAGGCAGCAAAAGAACACAGAAAAGCCTGATAATGAGGCTAGATTAGCAAGATTGTGTATGGCAGACAGTTACCAGGACAGATAAGAGGTCATGACCAAAGAAAAGTCCAAATGTAAAATCTGCATGGATAAAATTTTCCAAGGAGCCAAGAATCCAGAAGAGACGAGCAGAAAAGCACAAATGGATGAGTCATCTAGATACATAGGCCAGGTGAGAGGACCATAACCTGGATGAATGAAAGGGTTTAAATCAGAAGGCATATCTGAGCACACAGTCCATAGGAAAAAATCCTGGTCCAAACAGAATAGAAAAGTAGATCATGAACACCCAAGATTTAGAGCCCCAAGCAGCCTCCCAGTGTCCAGGGCCAATGGGTCGATATAACTCTTAGTTTTAGGGCGAGGGCTGTCTATCCTTTCCCATGGGCTCAGGCACAGGTGTGAGCGCTGTCAAGAAAATGGCAGAACTCTAATATTACTCGTAAGAGACCATTGACAACAGTGAGTGTGTCAGGGAGAGGTTCATTTCCCCGTGTTGAAGGCTTTAGTCCATTAGCTATTGTCCACATGAAGCATTTACAAGCATATTCTCATTGCATCTGAAAATCATTTGTTACTTTTCAGGTTACTTGGAGTATGATCACCCAGAAATCGCTGTCACTATGAAAACAAAGGACGAGATTAACGTCATGCTCAATATGGCGAGAGAAATTGTCAAGGCGTTCAGGTTAGAAGGAATTCTTCATAAAATTGAAGGTGCTGAAATTTTTAAGGTAAAGTGAAATATTTTGGGAGCAAATATATTTACTTCATATGTAGTCATTCACAGAATTGGAGCCTACTTTTGACTCTTTCAATAAATATCATCCTTGAGATATAAAAATCTCACTTAAAATAATTATTTAAGGGCAAGCACCCACCATAGAAAGGTTTCTTCCTGTAGCCTCAGTGGTCAACTTCTTTTTCCATTTTAGCTCCCAGTGAAAGATCATATCTTTCTCTCAAACCAATAGTCTAATTAATCTAATCTTCATCCTTCACTACCATGGATATCAATGTGTTCTTGATAATTATCTATGATACTGAAATAACATTTCCCATCCAAGCCATAATCTATGAGAATGCTCAGGTGTAGGATTAGGACTAACTACATTATCTTTCTCAAAGTTACATAAGTGGTACAGTGACATGACATATTAAAAGATAGAAAGTTTCCCAACTCATTCTATAAACTGTTGTTATTTGTTCTTCATTTAATTAAAAATCCTAAGGATTTAGTTTAAAAGCTGTAAAATTATTAAGAGAATTCAATAGAGTACCCAGAAACAAAATAGTATACAAAATGTATCCCCAGTAAGAGACAATGTAGAAAAATATTCTTTCTAATTATTCCTGGTTATCTATAGGATAGACTCAAAATCCCTTTGAACGACACGTGAAATCTTCCCACCGTCAGCTTCCTGCCAACTTCCCAGCTCTGTTTCCTGTCTATTAACAATTGCAATTAATAGTACAGACCCAACATGAATTATGTAACACCCATGTAGTAAGAGCTAAAAAAAAATCTCACTGAGCACATATTTCTGTCAAGGAGGGATTGATGCACATTTCTAGAAAGGGTAACATAGCAAATATATTATTCAAGCACTATGGTTCCTGCCACAACTATTCAATGATGTAATTGTTGCACCAGAGCAACTATAAAAAACATGTAAATGAATGATTTGGCAGTATCCTATCCCCAAAATACTCCTTACAAAAGCAAGCATCAAGTAAAGTTGGCTTATAGTAGTTTATAATAGTTTATAGTAGTTTATAATAGTAGCTTATAATAGTTTTTCAACCCATGCTGTAAAGACTCAAAAATTTAAGATGTGAATCATCCATAAAATAATAAGTTAATCTAATAAACAATAATAAAAAAATAAAACTTCAAGGGAGCCTAACCAGTAGATTACTAATACAATTTATTGCTCAAAAATTATTTTTTTTCAAAAACTGATTGTTGGACTGGGGTGCAGCTTGGCAGTGGAGTGATTACCTAGGTTTGATTCCCAACACACACGCAAAAGTGAGAGGAGAGCTCTCGAGATTCTGTTTCCCCACCTAGACAGGAATTGCACTGGAAGAATCTCTCTGAAGTAACCATGTTGGAATTCTGGAACCTACTGAAGGGTTGACATATTCCAGGGGAAGGTTTGTGGTTAATATCTGTCAAGTTTAGTCCTTAGCACAATATCAGTTACCCGTCTCTTACCTCTCAACGCCATAACAGTTAACTGTGCACATGTCTCAGAAGCACATCATATAAAACTTGCAGAAAACAGAACACACAAAAAGGACCTTATCTTCCAAGTATCAGAAATTTGACACCTGACAAAAGCAAGGAAGAAGGTTTATTTTGGCTGATGGTTTCGGAGTTTTTAGTCCATGGTCAGCCACTCCATTGCTTTGTGTGGACATTTATGATTTATGCAGTTTTTTGACATCTTCTATACTTCAGTAAGACGATTTGTTTTAAAAAGCTAAGCTACTACTTTAGAATGATGATCATACGATGATCAAAGAAACGCAAAGATGTAATAAGAGAGAAGAGGTCAGATGTTTCTATGCAAGAACAAAAATCTCAGAAGATCAAGATTAGAAAATAATAGAAAATGACTTTTTTTTAACATTCCGGGAACACCAGTTTGTTTCATCTTCTTTTTTAAATTGTATGGTTTTAGGTAATCATGGCCAAAAAAAGAGAGGTGCTTGATTTTCAATCTGTTATCAAGCCACTAACTGTTGACGAAACTATGTATCACATCCCGTGGCTTGAGAAAGACAAAGACCGTATAGACTTTATTCAGGTAAGATTTTTATTTGCTAGTAATATCATCTTTCATGTACCAACAGCTAATCTTTTCAAAAGTAAGTATTTAGCCATGATACACTCTAAGTTAAAAACTCTCTAATTGTTCCTGATTATCTGTAGGATAAAATCAAAATCCCTTTGAAATGACACGCACAGTCCTTCTACCGCGGGCTCCCTGCCTACTTCCCATTTGTCATCAGTCCCTAATATTCTACTCATACCCATCTACTCATGGTGCCCCACACACTTGACACTGTTTTCTAATTCCATTTATCTGTGGGTGCTATTTACTTTCCTTGAAATGCCCTTCAGTTCCACTTTTTTTTTTTCAAAATTTACATGCTAATTATGTCTCCAGAAACATTCTACCAGAGGTGCTCAGAGAAGTAGGCCTTGGGCTCGATTCCTTACCATCCTGTAGTCCATCTTGGATTTGGGAGGACCAAAGGTGCTACCATTGTTTCCAGTATATGCTTTCATTATAGCGTTAAGTTCATTACATGACAATTATTTTTACATCTCTGTCACCTACTGTGTTTTTTTAGCTCACTCATCTTTTGAATATCCAGTTTCTTTCACTTGCATGCTGCATAGTGGTTACTCAATGAAAGTTTTTGGAATTAAGAAATAAATGGGTCTAACTGGCTTCAATAATATTTGTTTTCTATGTCAATCTAGTGCCAAAAGACCAATTATATCTTTTCACCTACTTAAAACATTTAGAGTGAAGGAATTTTTTATTTCATGAGCATAAGTAATAGAATATGTGCCACAAACCTTCACTGTTTCCATTATCTTTCACTCACATGAAGCATTTTCATTCTTCCATTATATCCTCATTTTTAGATTATTTCTTTCCTCACCCATATATAAACACTCCAGCTGAAATTTAAAACAGTCATGAATATCTACGTGCCTCTTTATTATTCATAATCTCTATTTCCTCTTACAAATTTATTACCAATACATTAGAATTTGCTGAACATTTACAATATTTACTTTAAAAATGTAACACTTTTATTAAAATGTGAATTTCAACATTCTCAACCACTTCCAAAATATCATTGGTAAGTTACATATTTCATGATTTTTTTTTTTTTTTTAGGAAAGAGCTAAAATTGTAACATTTGATTGTGGAAATGATATATTTGAAGAAGGTGATGAGCCAAAAGGAATCTATATTATTATTTCAGGGATGGTAAAGGTAAATCAGGGATATTTATTTATAAATGTACTTGTGAGCATTAGTTTAAGAAAAACTTTTATTATAAAATTGACAATTAATATCTTTCCATGTTAAGAAGTACATAGCTTGCATAGTTCATTTTTAGGGCAGCAGATACCACTCAAACTATAATATTGTTGATGAGAGAGAATGGTTAATAATACATATAACCTTTTAAGTCATATTTTCTCCTAGATATTAAGAATCCATCAAAAGGATCATGTTTTAAGACAGAAAATTATAAATTATTGTTCATTTTATGTTTATATAAAGTAGATATAGTTGGCTGAGCAGAAGAAAAGATCAGAGTATTTATGAATGCTTTGTGTCTAGGTCATTGCTAATAATAGGTTTACTTAAGGAGAAATAAGTATTTTCATTTTTAAAATAACATTTATGCATTATAATTGTTAAAACCAAAGTGGGAAGAAACCATAAGGTTGACAGTTTGGACAACATAAATTACCTGGCAAACGCATTTTTCTGTTTCTTTGTTCTTGAACAGCTTAAAAGAGTAAATCTGGGTACAGAGAATGAGACAATACTCCTGGAGACAGAGGAGAAAGCTTACCCAGTCATTTACACAGACTATGTGCTCAGCGGTGAAATAATAGGAGAGTTAAACTGCTTAACTAATGAGCCAATGAAATATTCTGCTACCTGCAAAACTGTAGTGGAGGTCAGAAAACATCACCTATGTCTTACTGTGGTACCTCATCCAATGTCTAATATAAAATTTAAGGTCTTTTCAATGTGTAATATGTCTACTGTTTAGTTTCAATTTATTATTATTTTTAAATAAGAAAAGTAAAGGAGCAAACTTTATTGCAAAGTTGTACTCACCTAGCATAATGTCCAGATAAATGGCTTCTGAAAGTGAACCTGCCATATGGTTAAATTCCTCTTTTGATATGGCAGTGATAGAATTAATTAATGGAAAACTTCCTTAGAGATGATTGAAGACAACATCTTCAATGTGCAGGGTTCCCATTGGCATGATTTGAACTCAAAAAGAACAGAGACTTCCATTCTTGAAGTTATAAGAAAAGAGAAAATTTATAGTTCTACAAACTATTATATCAACCCAGTTTATGGAAAATATAAGCTAAAAACAAGCGACACTAGGAAGGAATACTTAGCTAAATCTAGAATATGGAAGATTCTGCAGGACAAATGACCTGACTTCATCAACAAATAGTGTGTAGAGAGAGAGGAAAAGAAGGCAAGAGAAAATTATTAAAAACAAATTTAGGAAATACAAAGTGACCAAATATAATTGTCCTAATTTGAATAAACCAATTCTTAGAAGTTTGAGATAATTTAGGAAATTTTAATATCAGCAGAATATCAGATGATACTGTTATCTTTAATTTTGTTTAAGTACGATAATTGACGTTATATTTTTGAAACATTTCTGTCATTGGGTGATGGAAATTTAAAATTTTATAAGTGAAATTATGTGATACTTAGGATTTGAATTTAAATACTAACTTTCTACTTCAGGCTTTAATGAAGTTACTAGCACACTAACCATATAGGACTACAAAACTTGACAAAATATATGAGGTAAATGTTTTCAGCCATTGAAATAGGCAGTTTATGCCTGAAAACCTTAAGAGAAATTCACAATGTAAGCCCTACATGCACCCTGATCCCACCTATGATGCAGCGGGTAAGAACCTCATGGAAGGAGAAATGGGGAAAGTTAAGATGGCGGAAATCTGCCAAGCAGGGAGCCAAAAAAGGAACTGCAGAGACTCAGGGAGTCTGCGGGATGGTTCTCCACAAGCCCTCTGTTGAGGATTGCACATGCACAGGATGAGTAAAAGTAGAGTGACTTAGTTATTCTTTTTTGACTTTGCCACTGTGCCCAGCTTTACTAGGTTGTTGAAAATGGAATAGAGACTTTTGAGGTCTAGAAGCATCAAGGATTGGGGACTTTTAAGGTTCTATCTTGCCAGAGAAAGAGATACTTGTTAAAACCAAAAGTAGACAGTTAAGGAATAAGAAAGAATAGACTTTAGGAGTGATGATCATGATCTTGATTGGGGCTTGTTATAGATCCACCCTAACAGCTTAAGAGCAAGCCCTAGCAGAATCATGAAGGAAAAGAGTTTCCAAGTTGCACTGTCTTAGAAAATATGTTTTTTTGCTGATTGGCCCAAGCAAATCATAAAACCCAGCTGACACAAGCTCACAATAATCAGATTGTATATGAATTGCCAACTCCAGCAAGAATCAACAATTTTCAAAGACAGAATTCTACAACGTATCATCAAGAGTCATACAAAGAAATATGAAGTAGTAACCTAGAGTAAAAAATAACCACAAATGGGTCATTAGCCAAAAGAAATATGAAGTAGTAACCTAGAGTAAAAAATAACCACAAATGGGTCATTAGCCAAAAGTATATATTATTATTTTTATTAATTTAAAAATAAATTAATAAAAATAAGTATGCGAGGTAATAGATATCATTTTACAATGTGTACATATATCAAAACTTCACACAATATCACATACATACAATTTAATAGAAGAATACTAAAGAACTTCTAATGGGACCGTGTGGCCTTTTGAAATTTAGTGCATAATCTCAGCTCAGTAGGGCTAAGTCAGAAAGACTGCAAGTTCAAAGCCAACCTCAGCAACTTTGTGAGGTCCTGAGCAATTTAGAGAGACCCAATTTTTCAAAATAAAAAAATGAAACAGGCTGGGGATGTGGCTCAATGGTCAAGGGTCCCTGGGTTCAATCCCTGTTACCAAAAATAAATAAATAAAATAAAATAAAATTTAGTACAATGGGGCTAGGGATGTGGCTCAGTGGTAGAGCATTTGCTTAGCATGTGCAAGTTCCTGGGTTCAATTCACCAACACCACATCACAAAAATAAAAATAAAATTTAGTACAAGACAAGATCACAAAAATTGTGACCAATATATACATTTTATTATGTTTCCAAGCCACAGTAAGAAACTTACTAAATTGAAAACCTTAGTTTTAATGTTATTTTAGGGAAAACCTTATTTCCTCAACCATAGGTGCACAGAATGAAATATTAAATTTATATCTTCCTTTTCCCAGACATATTTTATTCCAAAATCTCACTTGTATGAAGCTTTTAGACAAAAGTATCCTGGCATGGAAGATAAAATGTGGCTAAAAATTGGACGTGGAATTACTGCCCAAAAAATCAGGGAACATTTATCTTATGAGGTAAGAGGTGTTTGTACAAACTTCTCATTAAGATATTGCCAAAAATTGACCACAAATTTATATTAAACTTCATAAATAATCAATAGGCTATGAAATTGTGTTTTTCTTATAGGACTGGAATTATAAGATGCAATTAGAGCTCTATAACATGCACATAAGAGATATACCGAAAAATACCAAAATTGGTATCTATGATGAAAGTGTAACCTATGTTATCCTCATACATGGAGCTGTAGAAGATTGTCTGTCACGAAAACTTTATAAGGCACCTTTCTTAATTCCTATAACATGCCATCAGGTAAAGAAATATTGATTCGTGTCTTCAGGCCAATATGTTTTATGTCCAACAATGTATTAGTATCAGAAAAGTCGCTATTGTAATTCAACTTTCTACCTTCCCATTATCCTCTTCCCCCCCCACTCCATAAACACCCACGACAGCCACATACAGTCTTCATCGATTGCTTTGGTAAAGCATCGATTTGCAGTCAGATAGCAGCTCCATTCCTTGGGGCTTGAGGGAAGGCAGAAAATCATGAGGAAGGATGTGGCAGGGGAAAGCTGCTCAGGACATCATTGCACCAGGATGTGGGGAGAGAAACTGTGCTCACTACAGACAAAATGTAAACCCCAAAGTTATGCTTCCTATAACGCACCACCTCCAGCAGCACCCCACCTGCCTACAGGTACCACCCAGTTATTCCCTCACTGATTTAAGGGACGACACTCATAAACCCAATCATTTCACCTCAACTTTCCTGCATTGTCTCACACAAGAAAGTCCCAGAGCCCCCTTACACTTGTCTAACTCTGTCTATCCCCTACTCATACAGCCCTGCTTATTGTGGATTTGAGTGTCAGTGTGATTCAATGCATTAAAAACCAGCACATGTTGGAATGATTTCTTGAAATATTTTTAAAACTCTTTCTGCCATATAGAAAAACTCTTTGATTAATTTTTTAAATGATAATTAAACTTCATAATTTTCTCAGCTGGAAGAAAAATAAAATATTTTTAAGAATCAATAAGAGTGGGCTGTAGCTCAGTGGTAGAGTGCTTGTCTCACACATATGAGGCACTGGGTTCAATCCTCGGCACCACAGAAAATTAAATAAATAAAATAAAGATATTGTGTTTACCTACAACTAAAAATATTTTTAAAAATCAATGACAGTACATGGAATATTGACCTTCCCACGATCAGCCTACGAATTTTAAGATATCTGTCTTACTTCTGTTGATTTACTGATAATTTCAATCATCTTTTAAATATCTAGAGAGGACCTGAAATAGTAGCTAACTAGAGAAACATTTAATTGCATTTTATATATTCAGAAATTAACTTGCATTCTACGAACTTACAGATACAAGGCACAGAAGATTTCACAAAAATAATGATTATTCAAACTTCAATTGATCTGGAAAAACACACATGGAACACAAGAAAGTATATGTCTACACCTAAAACTTCCATGAAACTAGGATCAATAAGTGAGTTATTTCTTTTGGGAAATTTGAGAACTTACTATTCTTTTATAAAATAGTCGTATATATATTTGGAACAGGTATATTCATGTTGCCTAGAGTGTTTTTCAACCGCCATATTCAATACTCATACATGAACTCAAAATATCAAGTTACGCTTAGAAATTATTGTATTTTATCTATAAGAATAAACATGCATAATTATCTTAATAATATGAAAAAATTAATGAGGGAACTTCAGGCTCTTCCCCTGAATTAAAATATTTTATATGGCAATAATAATAAAAATAAAAAGAACTGACATATAAATCACTAGAATTAAATGGGTAATCTTGATATAAATTCTGTTCTTCATACAAATTTCACATGATAAAAATTATATCAAAACATAAATGATTATTTAATAACTCCTACAAATCTGTTGATGAAAATTTGAAAAATAATTTTGAGATTTAAAATCGTAAAGAATTAAATTTTGAAATAAATAATAACAATAGAAGTTAATAGTTGTCATTTATTTAAAGGAAAAATAATGTTAGAATTTAGAAATATAAAAATTAATTCTAAAATCTTGAGTGTCAATAACCATATTAGTAATGAAGAAATAAACAAAGGACAACTTTATTTATTTATGACAGCAGAATGCATTACAATATTTATTACACATAGAGCACAATTTTTCATATTTCTGGTTGTATACAAAGTATATTCACATCAATTTGTGTCTTCATACCTGTACTTTGGATAATAATGATCCTCACATTCCACCATCATTAATAACCCCATGCCCTCTCCCTTTCCCTCCCACCCCTCTGCCCTATCTAGAGTTCGTCTATTCCTCCCATGCTCCCACTCCCTATCCCACTATGAATCAGCCTCCTTATATTTAAAACAAAAAATAAATAAATAAAACAAAAAAACATTCAGCATTTGGTTTTTTTGGATTGTCTAACTTCACTTAGCATTATCTTCTCTAACTCCATCCATTTACCTATAAATGCCATGATGTTATTTGCTTTTATTGCTGAGTAATAGTCCATTGTATATATATGCCACACATTTTTATCCATTCATCTCTTGAAGGGCATCTAGATTCCACAGTTTAGCTATTGTGAATTGTGCTTTTATAAACATTGATGTGGCTGTGTCCCTGTAGTATGCTGTTTTTAAGTCCTTTGGATATAGACCAAGGAGAGGGACAGCTGGGTCAAATGGTGGTTCCATTCCCAATTTTCCAAGAAATCTCCACACTGCTTTCCATATTGGCTGCATCAATTTGCAGTCCCACCAGCAGTGTATGAGTGTACCTTTTTTCCTCACATCCTCGCCATCACTTATTGTTGTTTGTATGCATAATAGCTGCCATTCTGACTGGAGTGAGATGAAATCTTAGAGTTGTTTTGGTTTGCATTTCTCTAATTGCTAGAGATGATGAACATTTTTTCATATATTTGTTGATCGATTGTATACGCTGTTCTGAGAAGTGTCTGTTCAATTCCTTGGCCCATTTATTGATTGGATTATTTTGGTTTTTTTGGTGCTTAGCTTTTTGAGTTCTTTATATACCCTAGAGATTAGTGCTCTATCTGATGTGTGAGGGGTAAAGATTTGCTCCCAAGATTTAGGCTCTCTGTTCACCTCCCAGATTGTTTCTTTTGCTGAGAAGAAACTTTTTAGTTTGAGTCCATCCCATTTATTGATTCTTGATTTTAATTCTTGTGCCACAGGAGTCTTATTAAGGAAGCTGGGGCCTAATTCCACATGATGGAGATTAGGTCCTACTTAAAAATATGTAACGCTTCACAGATTTGCGCGTCATCCTTGCACAGGGGCCATGCTAATCTTCTCTGTATTGTTCCAATTTCAGTATGTGTGCTGCCAAAGAGAGCACAACAAAGGACAATTTAATGAAGAAATTGAAAGTGAAATGCAGAAAAATGTTCAAGGTTGTTGATATAATAACATAATAACAAATTAGATATTTGGTTTATTTTATTAGTGAGTTTTAAAAAGAATAATAATACTTATTGATTTAAAAATGTTGTGAATTTACTATATGTACTTACTTTGTTGGTACCAGAATACATTAATAAAGTTATAGAGATTGCAAAAGCCATAAAGGTATTTATAAACAATATAATTTCAAGACATTTATCCTAAAGATATAAGCAAATAAGAAATAGAAATGTTCATTGAGCATTATTTATAAAAATAAAAACTTAGAAAAAATCAAAATGTATAATGATAAATGGATGATTAAGTAACTCAACAAGCAGTCAACAAGATTATAAGTAGGCATTAAAAATTAATGTTCCAGCCTTGTGCAGTGGTGCACGCCTGTAATCCCAGCAGCTTGGGAGGGTGAGGCAGGAGGATCACAAGTTCAAAGCCAGCCTCAACAATTTCTCAAGGAGCTAAGTAACTCAGCAAGACCCTGTCTCTAAATAAAATATGAAAAAGGGCTAGGGAGGTGGCTTAGTGGTTAAGCATCCCTCGGTTCAATCCTGGTACCAAAAATAAACAAATAAATAATTAAAAAATAAATTTTCTATTTTGTAATGTAGAGAAGGACCCTAGGATATATGTCAAGTAAAAATGCCAATGATAAAAACACTAGGTTGCTAACTTTAAGTGAATTATAATTTGTTACATTACAGTTGCATGATTTTGAAACTAAGTGGACATAAAGTACTGTATTTATATAGGTTCCCACTGAATTTAAGATTAAGCGTCCACAAGAAACATTAATGGGTCCTTCACCATATGCTCCTTCATCAGATGTCTCTTCTACCTAGCCATAGCAAACTATTAATGGTTCACCTGAAATGGGAGATCTGGGTGTGTCCCACACCTGAGCCTTCACAAAACACTCCTTCTGCCTAGAACCCTCTAAACATCCCCTTACCCTCAGGTCTCCATTCCATACAGCTAACTCCTTCTTATTCCTTTAATCTTAATTTTTTCTTCAGGGAGCCATCAACGATAATTCCAAACCTCACTGAATCACTCTCCTGTACACTCCAGTAGCCCAACATGTATGTGCTGTCCCATAGGCCAATGTCAAGTTGGTTTTGGTTTTGTTTGTATATTTGCTGGTCTGCTGTTGTACTATCTAAAAAATATATATATATATATAAGATCTTAATATTGTGCTGTCTTAGGTGTCCTTATTACTTAATGTCCCTGGCACTCCAAATACAAATTGAAAGTATTTGGAGATATTGGGATAAAAGATGATTTTGTCTCCTTACCTTTCAAACTTTCTGCACATTGTTATATGATCTTTATAATAAAATATATCTAAGCCTTTTTTTAAGGTTACCCTTCACACCAATGTCAGATCACAATGTCAGATCACAGCATGAATGAGTTGAATATGGTCTAACTTAACAATTCGACTAGTTGAAATTGTGACCCACATTTCAGTAGTTGAGTTCACACCTTCTTTTTTTTTAACTAGTTTCAAGTGGATTCCTGGAAGAAGAACTGCAAGAAGAAAGTGATGTTAAGGAGGAGGTAAACTTGGAACAGTTCTTTTTTAAATTTTGTTTGAGTAAAAGAAACTCTGCAATTTATAGGAACTACCAGTGTATTTTTCTTATTCTAAAGAGAATCATTACATAGATTTTAGTATGAAAAGTTTCTATTATCACAAAGTATATGATATAAATTGTTATTTTTTGTAAATACTAAAGAAATAACAAAGGAAAACAAATGTAAAGAGATATCAGAACTTCCTTGACTTACATTAGCATCCAGGTACCACCACAGATGGCTGTGTTGTAGTGTATGAGGCCCTTCCCCTCCACCTCATGTTAAAATTGGACTGGGGTGAAGGCTCTCAGCCTGAAGGTACAATGCTCTTGTACTCACAGTGCCTGATAAAAGCAAGAGCTCAAAAACAAATGCCATATAATCTACTTATCCCACGGTAACCTAAGTTACTCAGAAGTCCCACAAATATTGATTGATGTCATGGTTCTCTATGAATTTGGATACATCACTTGGGGATCTTAAGATCTTCAAAATCATAAGCCAACTTTGCAATAGGATTCTAAGTTATGAAACAGTATTGGGACCTGAATCAAAACTGAGTGGAGAGATACAGTGAAAATACCTCATTGCATCTCTACCAGCCTACCTCTGCCTGGAAGAACAAAGGGAAATGACAATTAAAATAAAAAGATGAGGAAGACATTTAAGATAAACTGTTTCACTGCCTGCTGGTTAGGGCATCTCTCTATTTATGGGACTACCAAGTCTACCACGCGACCTGCGCCGTGGTTTCATTAATGAGGTTCTAGGCATAAAGTTAGTTAGAAGAGATCGAAATAAAAACACAAGACTCAATTACCTTATTTCTATTGCTAGGTCCCCTCTGGTTCCCTCCTCCAACCGCCCAGCAGGGCAGCAGGGATTACTCAGGGCTAGCAGGAGAGAGAGAGCAGCACACCGGGGATCAGCCTTTTATTGGGGAACAAGAGATTCAGGGGAGAATTCCATCCAATGAAGGTTGAGGGGGGGCTGCACTCCAAGGTCAGAGTCAGTGATTGGGTCCCCGGGGTCAGTGTTCAGGCACACCCCCACATGGATGGGCTCTCTCATCAGGAAAGGGTTGGGAAAACTTCGACTTTTGCCTAAGTGCCTCAGGCCCTTAACGGTCGCTCAATCACGTGTTAGAATGGCTTCCCACAACCAAGCTTGCAGGATTCAGTTTAGTGTATTTGGGGTGTGTGGGGAGGGGAGGCGGAAAGAGCAAGGGAAGCTGATGTTCTTCCTGTGCCTATTCTCAAAAAGTACTGCTTGTCCATCAATTAAAATACAAAATGATGGCATGATGGTTGAAAATGGGAGTTCACTAAAGGACTCTAACATCAGCCAATGGAAAATCATCAGACTGTGTTATCTAGTAGATACTTTTGCTCCCTGATGTTAGATCCTGGCTGTGTTTCTGTGCCAGTTCCCTTTCCACTACCCCAAACTCTTTCCCCACCAAGACCACCTTAGGATTGTGGCTTTGCTTTCACTAACTGAAAAGCTCCCTTGAAGGCCTGTCACAACATCCTTGCAAAGTGTCCTGATTCTCAGGACAATGCACACAATGCAGAAGTCCCAGCTCTCACTCCTAATAATGTTCATTGAGCATTATTTATAAGAATAAAAACTTAGAAAAAATCAAAATGTATAATGATAAATGGATGATTAAGTAACTCAATAATCAATCAACAAGATTATAAGTAGGCATTTAAAATTAGTTTTCCAGCCTTGTGCAGTGGTGCACGCCTATAATCCCAGCAGCTTGGGAGGGTGAGGCAGGAGGATTCCAAGTTCAAATCCAGCCTCAATTGGCTTTGAACTAGATTGTACACTAGATTATAGACTAGATTGTATAAATCAGACCCTTATTAACAGCCTCAGAATTTGACTTCTGTTTCCTATCCCAATTTCTAGGCTGAAGAGTCTGAAACATTACTCGAGGAGAATATTAAAGTCTAAAGCACCTCCTAGAAAAAACCTAAATGAAAACCTGGTAAGCTGCCTCAGTTTCCTCGACATGACCAGGAACATATCCAATGGAGACTGAAACCAGAAGTGCATTTGCCCTTAGTATGATAGTGTGGATTAGAGCACTTCCCACTCGCTAGTGGATTCTCCCAGTGTCTCTAAATTCCAATTTGAAAAGTTATCTTTAAAATAAGATTCCTCTGTCTAGATTTCTTAAAACATGGGTTCCTGGTTTCCCCTCTCTATTCTGCTACTTAACCCCACCATGCAACACTGGCTGCTCCCAGTTCACTAGGCTGTTTTTTCAAGTGACCATGTAATGTTGAAAGATATCAAAAGATAATAAGTTATGACTTTGCTTCTAAGGATTTATGTTTAAGTTACATAGACAAACCATACTGGAGGACAATTAAATAGCAATAGAGGATACACTGTGGATAGTGCCAGCTGATGTTGAAGGAATTTGAAATAGAAAGAGCTGGCAATGAAGAATTAACAGACTCTTTGGAGAAAAAAGAGAATGTTCAGAATGGAGGACATGAGAAAACAAGACCATTGGGGAACCATGAGTCTAGGGATCTGACTGCTGGCTGTGCCAGATGTGTCTGTTGTAAATATCTGTGTGTGTGTGTGTTTTACATGACTTATGTCACAGGGCATAGCCCTAGGTTAAAAAATAAAAACCATCAGATAAATAGGTTTATCTTTATCTAAGTAAATGTAACCTTGCATGCCACATCCTATTACAAAGGAGGCATTTAAAAATAGATTTAAATTTTTTTAAATAGATTTAAACATGAACAATACACTAGGGAAAACTATTTGCAAGAATTATGTGCTCACAATACAAGCAATATCTTTATCTAGCATATAGCATAACAAGGAAAACTATAACTCCAGTAGGCAAGCTCATGAACAGCCTGTTCAGGTACAAGACAATATCCAATGTGGTAAAACAGTAAATTACAAAATACAAACGTAAACAACAATGAAATAGAAACATTTGTCTTTTAAAATATGTACAGTTTTTAATGTCAAAATCTATTTTCTTTGAAATAGATGGAAATTAAATGATACTGGTTTTCTTGTATTTTGCTGATAGATGAGTGAAAGCAATTTATTATAACAACAACCATAAATATGCTCACATATTTTGACTCGGCGGTTCTTGGAAGTAGCCCGGGTATTAAAGTAAGCAAAACGTCCAAGACACTATACTATTTCTAATGGCAATAATAATATAATGATTAAAAGAGTCCAAGTGTCCAATATAGAACATTCATACAAGAAAATATCACACAACCACTGAAAAGACTGGCTGTGTAGTCCAATGCAGACTATGAAGAGGAAGGCAGAACATATAACATACAATAAACATCTTTTAACCCCAAAATGACCAGAAAAAAATAAATCTAAATGATTATGTTGTAATTAGGTGAAAGCAGAGGTGGTTTTGTTCACTTCTCTTATTGTGTGTCGTTCTATTGGTGCTATAATGAAAAATGATTATTAAGCATTATTGAAGTATAACTTGAGAGTTAGCTGTTCCTTTCTGTCACTCTTTACATTCATCGATGCTATATAACAGAGTGGGAAAAACCTGACCTGAAGCTCAGCGAGGGCTAAGGAACTAAGTTAGTGTTTGCCCAGAGTGGAACATCTTCCTCCTAATAATCCATACACCACCTGCATCCAGTTCAGCAAGCCCCAGGTGCTGCTCTGACTCTACCTCCAGTTTGTCTTGCTGCCACCAATTTATGATGAGATAATAATCATATTCACTCCTGCAATTTCCTTCTTTACCCTTGACCATAAAGGCCAAGAGATATTCCACGGTGAGAGAGGGAGGGGGTGGAAATGACTCTCTAGCACATCCTGTTTCAGGTTGTTGGTCAATGCTGCGAGATTCCAAAGCTCTCTGCTTTCTTTGTGTATTTTCTTCTCTCCTGGGTTAGAAGCAGTTGACAAGCCTGTTCTGAAGATGGAAGCAAGCATCGCTGTGACTGTGTTGGGAGGCCTGCTGTGGCTGCAGCACACTTCCGTCATCCAGAGGGGCCAGCTTCTCGTTGGATCCTGCTTGGATGCTCTTGGAGCTCTGCAGAAAAGGCATCTGAACGTGGTGACCAGCCAGCTCAAATCATACATATATATTTGCAAAATGTTCTTGATATAAAATATCTATTATTTTAAATATTCAGATATCTCAAAAATATTAGAATAAGTTTTAGTCTTAAGAGACAGAAAAAAAAGCTTATGTCACCTAAGGTAGTTTGAGCATTGTCTTTAGAGTGATAATGATTCGATTCATTTTATTATGGATAATAAAATGCCACTAAAATGTGGTTTAAATGTTGCTCTTGATCCAAGTATTGATTTTTGTCATTCTTCATATTTCACTCATCTTGGGAGCTCAGAATTTCTCAGTCATAATAGTGAAGAATGGAACCTGATTCAGACTGAACCACATAACCCAACCCTAAATGAAACCTCTAGAAACAATTTTGTCCAGAACAATGAGCACAATATTAGATGCACAAATTTAGAAAATAGTTATCACAGGAGAGTGCATGCTTTGTTAGGTATACTAGCCTATATAATACACTATATAGGTATGAACTCCTGTAATCTTCATAGCAACTAGGTTAAGTAGACAGACACCTTTATTTCCAATTTATGAATGAGTAAACTTGGGTGAGTTTGAGCCATTTGCAAAAAATCCTACAACTTGTAGAAAGCAGATTATAGATTTGAAAATAAGGCATCATGCCATATATTCCTCCATACTAAACACTAAGTAAATACCTACGGAATTAATAAAAATTTAAATATGCCTTCAGGTTCAGACTTTCTGGGAGTTAAGAAATCTCAATGCTGTGCCAAACAATTGATGATGGACACATTCTTAGGAGCAAAGTGCAGAGATTCCAGTCACAAAAATGTCCTTTGTGGTAAAGATAACCTGGTTCTTTACCAAATAAAAATTAAGACAAAGGATTGAGGGGAGTAGGAATCAAACACACACACACACACACACACACACACACACACACCTTTATTACTGACCTAAGAGAATTTGATTGCTTTCTTTTCTTTTCTCTGGAATTAGAAAGACTCCAAACAGCATAAATTACAAAGTTTTTAGGTGGCCTAGGTTTCCAAATAAAATCTAAGCTATTGGAGAAGCATACACTCCACAGTATTAGGGGCTGTCAATGTCTGCTAGGTTTTTGGACTGGATTGTAAACATCTCCCTACATAAGGCACTGAAACACGAAATAACCCTAGACCATGTGTGCTGGTGTGCCCCCGCCTGGTGTGCAGGAATGGGGGCTCTGTGCCCAGGACTTCACTTTTATCTGAAAGGATGTCATGCACAGATTTTGGCCTGAAGAGGGCGCTTAGAGCTTGCTTCCATTTGACTGTCAGAGGTAACCCACTTAATTTGTTTACAATGTCCATAACATTGCTTGTTTTTTAATGATATTTTGATAAAAGGCTCTTCTTGGGCCTTTCACTTTGATTTTTAAAAATTTAGCTGAGCTCTTGAACTTTTACAGTGTCTGCCCTCCTGTTTTGCTTTTTTTTTCCTGTAGTTATTTATCTTTTATATTCTATGTTACTTTTTTTTTTTTAATGAGAAACTTTGTAAAAGAAGAAACATTTTTCTCAAGGGTCACTCATTAACAAGGAAGTACTGTGCTACCCTCCTTCCAGTCACATCTATAAGAGAGTTTCAGTGAACTGAACAAATTCCCACTTGGCTTTCAGACAATGGCCTTTCCAATCAAAATAACCCTCTAGGTTACTCATTGTTCTTGACCAGCCATTGGAGCAAAATGCAAAAGCCCAACCAGAATTACTGGGACAAACAGTTATCTCCTTTTTAAAAACATTCTTTAATAAAGACTATTAGCAATGAATAGCTGTGGTTTTCAGACATCAACCAGGACTCCTAATCAGCTCCTCTTCTTCAGCACAAAGTAAGTAAAAGTTAGATTAGGAAGAAGACCTCTCAGTATTATTACACACACACACACACACACACACACACACACACACACACACACGCACGCACACTACATTTTGTCCACACACAAAATGGTAGGCCATGGTTGCTATCCCAAATTTTCTACACATAGATGATTTAGGTAACTTAGAAGATATCCTTTAATATTTATTGCAATTATCCAGCCTGGGGAAGGAAATGGCTTTAGAAGTGAAGAATGGAAGAAACAGATTAAGGTAGTCCTAGATTTCTTAAACCTATATACAATGAACACCCTAATTTTAAATGTAGACTTTGTTATATATTTTCTTATTTAACTATCTAATTTACTAGGAAGAGGAATTTTGTGATTTTCAGATGTTCACAAAATAAGAAAATTTTCTACCATAACATTTTTCCTAGAGTTAATTTTCTGAGGGATTAATAAAAAAATTAATAAAATGACTATTAGAGATAATTTAAACCAAATTCTCCTGTCTCTCCTTTAAACCTCTCCACAGAGGTAGAAGAGAAAGAAAACCCTTAATTTTTATAGATATTAAATTGGAATAAATGCAATACATATCACAATCCCTAAAAGAGTAATCTTGCCCTTTTATATAGCCAGGCAAACAATCTATTGCATACATTTTCATAACATAAAAAAGGATTAGTTTTCATATAAGAGGACATTTGTTCCATGTGGTTCATCCTCCACTCTTTGGTTAATGTGTTCACTAATTACCTTTAAAAGAAAAATATAGTTCTCATTTATCTTTAATTGCAGGTAGATTTGCAATTTGGAGCTGGGTTTCAACTGAAGTTAAGCTCCTGGCCTTCCAGGGAAACTGGAAGATAGGGTCACTGTCTTCCTCCATAGTTACTTTTTTTTTTTTTTTAGAATTTTAATATTTATTTTTCAGTTTTTGATGGACACAACATCGTTGTTTGTATGTGGTGCTGAGGATCGAACCCGGGCTGCATGCATGCCAGGCAAGCGCGCTACCACTTGAGCCACATTCCCAGCCCCCTCCATAGTTACTTTTCCAAGAGAAACCCCCTAGGTCATTAGAGAAAAATTGCTGGGTTGCATATTTTGCCTTAAAAAGAATAAAAGTACATGCATTTCAAAGACAGAGCAAAAAAAACAAGTTTTGTAAAGTAAATACTCTAAGACAAAGGAAAATCTCTTCCCTTATTTTCAATAGTGAAAATTAGACTTATTTTAAATTTGTCTTTATGCATATAAGACTAAAACATTGCAGATAATAATATAGTTTCCTTCATGCATCAAGCCTTCTGGATTGGCATTACCTCCTTTCCTTCACAGGCTGACCTGCCTCTGGAATACTTTGTTCTCCTAGGTAGGAATTGTCTGCCTCTCTATCTATTTACCTGGAAATTCCTCCCAGAGCTAGACTCAGTCTGGAGAGCAGCTGGATAAGAATGCTCTGGATGGATCTGATGTTGCTCAATTAGTTCCCTAGTTTCTCTCAAATTGTTTCTTCCAAGCCCCTCCCCTGCCCATTTCTGCCTATACGTATAACTCTGTATTATTCAAGATCAAATAAAAAAGTATTTTGCCCTTTCTTTTATTTCCTCCATAAGGGCAGGAAGGCATCTGCTTTGCTCACCATTGAATCCACAGTGCCCAGCACATGGTAAATATTCAATATATAATTGTTGAAGGAATGAACTAATGAGTGACCACACTACAAAGAGCTGTCACATACAAGAATAATGCAAAAATACCAAGAACAATACATGTGGGGAAAAAGGTATACTCATGTTATAGTTAAAGCTTCATCCTGGGGTTTCATAAATTGACTTCCGGATCACTCATGTATAATTGAATCAAGCCTTTATTGAAGCACACTGGTTGCGACTGACCAGAACATAAAGCTGTTTCCCTGTTCAGCCCTGAACAATTGCAAGGATGCTCCTTATAAGCTTGAAAATCGCAAAAGGGACGTTTGGAGGTCTAGCCAATGCAAGCAAGCCAAGTTGCAGAAGTGAGAGAGTGCAGTCAGGCAGCAGGACGCTTAGCCAATCACAATTAGCCCAGTCACCCCAGTTACAGAAACATAGCCCCATTACCCTAGTTACAGAAACAATGCTCCATTAGGTAGTTCTGTGTTCTTAAAGGTTTCTATAGCAAAAGGAAAAGAACATCTTACCCTGGTCATGACCCTTCTACTTGGCATGGTTGTTTTATAAAATGGAGTTACTAAACAAAATGGAGTGACTTTGGCTTGACTATCACACTCACACATTGCTGGTGGGACTCTAAATTTGTGCAACCACTATGGAAAGCAGTATGGAGATTCCTCAGAAAACTTTGAATGGAACTACCATTTGACCCAGTTATTCCACTCCACATACCAGTGATGTTATGTGTTATGTCACGTCAATGTTTACAGTAGGTCAATTTACAATAGCTGAACTATGGAACTGAACTAGGTGCCCTTCAACATATGAATGGATAAAGAAAATATGGTATATATACACAATGCAATATTACTCATCTTTAAAGAAGAATGAAATTATAGCATTTGCTCGTAAATGGATGGAACTGGAGACTATCACGCTAAGTGAAATAAGCTAATCATCAAAATCCAAAGGCTAAGTGTTCTCTCTGATGATAACCCACAAGGCAGAAGAGGATAGAAGTTCACTGAATTAGACAAAGGGGAATGAAGAGCAGGGAGCGGGCATGGAATAGGAAAGACAGTAGAATGAATCAGACATAACTTTCCTATGTTCATGTATAAATACATGATCAGTGTAACTCCACAAGAATGGATCCTAATTAGAATAAGTTATACTACATGCATGTATAATATGTCAAAATACACTCTACTGTCATATAGATCTAAAAAAGAACAAATAAAAAATAAAAGAATAATTCAAAATAAATCCATGATTTCTATCCCCAAATTTCTTTCTTTTTAAATCTCTTTTCTTCCTCTTGAGATATATATAAAACTAATAAATCCTTTATAATCTACAGTTCTGTGACAAGGAATGCAAAGAGACATACCACCACCACTACTATCAGGATAAAGAAAAGAGCAGAAATTCCCTCAGTACCTTTGAAAATCACTTTCTCTCCTAACCCTTGCTTGTGGCAGACTTTGGTTTTGTCTTGTCCTGAATGTCACAAAATGTCAGTTTTATGTCTGTTTTTTAAAAATAATGCATTTGAGATTCATCAAGTTGTTGCACCAATTGGTATTCCACTCCATAGTTTGTTCAGCCATTCACCAGTGGAAGATTATTTGGGCTATTTCCAATTTGGGGGGGCAGATATACAACTTTACATACAGGTTCTTAGAGGATGTAGGTTTCACTTGGGTAACATAAACTTTGTTAAGAATTTACTTTCTTTGCTATTTCGTCTAATTTACTGGTGAGGGAGATTTTGTGAGTCTCAGATAAGCAGGATTGCTGGGTTGCATGGGAAGTCTAACTTTACACATAACTGCCATTTGGTTTACAAAGAGGCTATACCATTTCAGATTGCCAAGAACAATGTGTAACACCCTCACTTGTACTCCATTCCTTGTGGGCACTCAGTATTGTCAGGTTCTGTTTTCATTTTTCAACATTAGCCCTTCTAAAGAGTGTGCAAAGGTATTGCTTTTGGTTTTGGGCTATATCATCCTAATGACTGTGATGGTGAGCATCTTTTCAGGCATTTATTTGCTATCCATACAGTGTCTTTGGTGAAGAGTCTGTTCATATAGTTTGCCATTTTTGTTACTGGACGTTTGTTTTCTCATGAGTGAGTTCTGAGAATTCTTTATATATTTTCTACTAGCCTGTGGTTTAACCCTTTGGTTTACCCTTTTCTCTTTTAAAACAAAATTCCCCCCCCCCGACTTAGTTCTAAGACAACATGATTTAATAGGTATCTGAAATGGAAAAAAACCTCACAACCCACTTGTCATTGCAGACCGGGGGTTCCCCAGGTTCTCAGAGCTTGCACTGACCAGCAGATTCTGGTTTTGGCTAATAGTCCAGTGCACAAAGGCTTTGACATTTCTGCACGTTCTGCGTGTGTGCCTCTAACGCTCCTCCCCCGGCCTCTTCCTCCCCTAGACAGATACCCTTCTCTTTTCTGCTCTGCACAGGTGGCCAGAGCCATGCAGCCCATTCTCTAAGTCAGGAGTTGCCCTGTCAGAGTGCAAGGGGTGAGAAGGAAGTGGTAAAGGAACGGTTGGCTGAGAAGGTGCTGAGAGGACTGAGAGGATGGGGAACCATCTACAGAGGGAAAACAGGTGAGTCCAGACTCCCTACAAGGGAGCAGGGGAGAGGGTGAGGGCAACATGAGAAAAAGAGGGCGGTTCTTGGGGGTGAAGGGAATTGAATAAGGAATCTGACAAGAAATTCAGTTCCTCCTATGTGTCAGACACCCCACCAAGTTCCTTAAATACAACTTGGCCCAGAATCCTAGTGAGCAACTGCTGTGAAATGCGGAACAACTTCATCCAGAGAGGCCTCTGTGCTAGGCCACCTCCTAAGAAAGGAGCAGTTTTCTGAGGTCCTGGGGAGGGACTGCTCCCTTGAGCACAATGCTCTACAAGGAGCTCCAAGACACCTACTCTTTCTGTCACTGTTTTAAGTTCAAAACAATTAGCAAGTTTCCTGCCACCATGAAGCCTCATGTACTGCAGACTTCCTGGATTTAAAACAGGTAAGCAGAGGTCATGTACATAGGTAGAGAGTTTGGTTTAACTTTTCTAGACCTCAGTTTCCTCATTTTAAATGGAAAAAAATTATATGATACCTACCATGGAAACCTCTCGTGTGCATAATGCTAACTTAATGTCTGACGCATAAAATGATTCAGTAATCAGAAGTAAATTTTTTTTAACCAGTCTTCCTTCGCATCAAAGCAAATGATGTAAAAATAAGTACCACCCAAACTAAGGGGATCTTTAGGGTATAAAGTGACGTGGTCTAGGGAGAGGGAGCTTGCAGAATGGTATTGTTTATGGGATTTTTTGGTGTCCAAGATCTCAGATCATGCCACTGGAAAGTGGAGTACAGAAAAAGGGCGTATCCCCAAAATACCACTTACCAAAAGAAGGCTTGGAAATCATATGGAACGTCTCATGTTCCTTCTTGAGGATCAGTATTGTCTGAGACTCCTCCTCCCTGGATATTCAGAGCCCTTTGTCAGTCTTCTTCTCTAACGGTCTTCTGAAAGAGTATACATCCCTGTTTTTAAATGTGGGTGTGAGATCTTTGAATGTAGGGATTATTTTTCATTGTTTATTCACTGTTTCTTAAATTCTTGGGTCCTAGCATTGTTCCTGGATCATAACAGGCACTCCATAAGCATTATTTGAATGGTTGAAAACAAAGAAAAAACTGTCTTGAAAATAGAAACAAAATATAGATATGTTGTGAACAAGAAAGTAGAGATTGATGTCACAAGGGTAATTTTGCAGGACTTCAGTGGGAGGGTGGTGGATTATGACATTAACACATAAACATTCTGAAAAATTCTTGAGACAAACTTCTAATCATGGTTATAACATTAGATGCATTATATTTATTTTAAGTTGTAGAAGTCATTTGATTTCTTTATGTGTAAAGAGCCAATAATGTCTTTTCCCCATTTTTGTTTTGGATTTTGGTTTCTTTTGTGTTATTGATGGTAAAAGTTATTTGTACTTTAAAGAAATTAGTCCTTACATAAATATTGCAAATATATATGTATGTATGTATGTATGTATATATGTGTGTGTGTGTATGTGTGTGTATATATATATATATATATATATATATATATATATATATATATACTTATATATATTTCAGTTTGTGTGTCTTGGGCCATGCTAACTTTTATGGTTGTATGTTTGTTATATTTTAAAGATAATTGAATTAAATGTAGAAAGTATTTAGGTTTCTTGCATTTTTGCTTTAATTCTTTCCCCCTTCTAAGATAAGACCAATCCACACCTACATGTTTTGTGTGGTTTTGTTTTATGTTTAGCCCTATATATTCAACATATGCTTTCAGATTTAATGTTTTTTCAAATGGTTGATCAGTTGGCCTAGGATCCTCATTTTCATGCTGATTTAAAATGTTTTTCTTGACATATTCAAAAGTCTTGTATTGACTGGGAACTAAGTTTTTTACTTTACCCCATCACCCAGTTCCCACCCTGTCAGCACGCCCCTTACCATGTCTTTCCTGATCAAATTTGTTACAAAAACTGGGAAAACTCCCCCATAGGATAGAAGGGCACCTATGCTTTCAGGAGAAGAGCTCAGGGTTTCTGAAGGAAGAATCTGCCCCAGGGCAACCCAGACTCTCTCCATTACTGGTTGTGGATCCTTAAACAAATTGCCTATTTCAGCCTCACTTTCTTCATCGATTGGTAAGTAATAGTATGATAATATGAACTTCATGGTGGTTATATTCTGGGATTAAGTGAAATATGGCGCATAAAATGACTGGCACAAAGTAAGCAGTGTTTGTTAGTTTCTTTTTCTTCATACTCTCAACTTCCAGCAAATGAAAACGGGATTTTGCAGATATACAACCCAAACAATGAACCTATTCATTGTCTTTATTTAATTCTTTTCCTCTTCTTTTAGCCTGGTTCTCTGTCTGCCTCCTTGCTTTCTGTGAAAGATGGTGGTTTACAGGAACCCACTGCTTGTGTGCAGCCCCTGGAACCCCACCAGTGAAGGACCGCTGAGGAGCCCAGGCCTTCTCTCTGTACATTGACACTTTAGGGAATGTGATGAGGGTTCCTGGAAATTTGGGAACAAATGATTTAGGACCAGAGGTGCATGCCTAGGGGCTTTTCTGTGGCAATGGAAAGAATATCAGGTCAGAGACAGCTGTGGCGTGTCATTAGGAGGGAGTGTTAACAACTGCAAGAATGGCCGGGAAAGCTGAAGCGATTCTAGGATTACACAAACAGCACAAGTGAGCAAAGTGGGGAAAACAGAAAGAGTGAAAATCCTGGAGAGGAATTACTGAGCTCATTTCTGATACATTGAGTTTTAGGTGGCAGCGGGACACTCAAGAGATGCCTTGGAAACTCAGACTCCAAAACACCAAGCAGAGAACATCCAGGTGAGAGAACCCTATACCTAACTCTGTACCAGACTCCTCCCAGCTTCTGCTCAAGAAAAAGGTAGCCTGACAGGTCCTAGCCCTCAAATACCCATCACACACACACACACAACACACACACACACACACACACACACACACACACACACACACACCCTGCGTCAGCATAAGTGTACTTAATGTGAAGACAGGATAATAGACAATGGGGAAACTTTGGATGGGACTTGTGCTGCTTTGCTAGGAGTCTGAAGTAACTGTGAGCAACAGTCAATAAGACAGTGTCAGACTCTCTCCTACCCTGTTATAAAATAAGGGGTCCTATATCCTATTGTGTCTTTGTTTGCCTGTCTCAAATCCTTTGTGCCCAAGTTCCATCTAGACCTTCCATTTGAAACTTTATCTGTTTCTGAAGTCATCTCATTCCCCACATCATGACAATTCTTGGAAGGTTTATGAAGAAGTCCTTGAGTTTACCCTGATGCTGTTAAACAGAGCCTCATCAATTCTTCCTAACCTTCGGAGTGCCCAATTCTAAAGAATCTCCTCTAGGAAAAGAATCACCACAATGTGGAATTTGTATCCCAATGTCCAAGAATCCCAAAGTATGGTAAAATCTGTTATCCTGTTTCCTATGGAATTATTTGCACTTTTCTCATGGTTTCAGAAGGATCTTTTGAAAGAGTGGAACTAAAAATCAACTGCTGGGCCAAGGCTGTGTGGGGGCTGCCGACCCAGTGATTGGCCAACAGACCACATTCTTTAGTGCAAGCTGAGAATCATAAATTTTGGGGCAGGCAACATTGGGCATATAGTTCAAATATCCTAAAGCATATAATCCAAATGATGAAATAAATAAGAAAGACCAGGACCATTAAAACAAGGGAGAGATTGGATAGACCTGGGAGCAAGGGAAGTCTCTGTCGAAAAACGGGAACCTACAATCGCTGACTTGTAGGGGAGGTTATAGAAATTTGATTTGAGATGTGGAAATTATTGGATCTCATCCTAATCCAAAAACATTCACATTGAAATGCAAGAATATGTTTCAGAAAAGGCTTAATAGAGGAAAGAACTTACAAGTAGCTTTTTTCTATAGTCAACTTTATCTGATCCTTACAAACCCATTAGCTAAGCAGTATATATATATATATCCTCATTTTAAAATTTAAAAACTGTGGTTCAAGGAGTTCAGATATATAGATCCAGTAGTTTGAAATATACCATCTCCTTTTATCTCACTCTCATATCCCTTTTGTGAACTTTTTTCTTAGCATTGGTTTGACTCAGTAGTTTCCTTATGATGCCTTTTAGTTACAGAAGAAGGAGATGGAAACAAATGGCTTAAAGGGAACCAAAGGCAGCCAAAGAAGAGGAAGAGCTGCAGGCTGTGCCCTTCAGCCTCAAAGGATCTGATGACACACAGCCCCTGGAGGCTGTCACTACCCTCAGCCAACATGGTGGCCACAGCCACTGTTACAGTGCAGCTGGCCACTCCTCCACCGTCCCCTCTGACAAAATTCCCTGGGAAAGGTCATCAGAGAGACCTTTTTTGGACAGTGTTTTCCAAATATTCTTAACTAATGTAATAATTTATAGAAGGCTTTCACATCCAACCATGGGGGGGGGGGAGTTGACCATGTCTGAAATTCAGAAAGATGCACAGAATGATATTTAGATTTTAATCCAATATCTGTGCAGAGGGGATTTTTATTTTATCTATTGTCAATGACATGTCTGGCTATCTAGCTATGCCATTGGAGTCAGGTGATAGATGATCTTAGGTGCCAGCTAGTGTTACTTTGTTCTTGGCTACTCATTTCTTATTCATATTCTTATCAAGTATCTACTGAAAACATTTATTCTATGTCAGATGTGGCACATGCTGGTGTCATGTACCATGATAAATGAAGCAAGTATGACTCACCAATCTTGTGAAGCTCACATTCTAATAAAGAATATAGACAGGTGAGCAGACCATTAAAATGTAGTACGAAAAGGAGAAATTCAGAGTGCCCTGAAATTATGTGTAGATATGCCAAACCCACACTGGAATAAAATGACCTTTAAAGATGTCCACAGGCCTGTATCTTGATTTCCTGAAGATAATCCTGTGTTCCTCATCACAAAGGAACAAAGCAAATCTCTAGTATGGGGTGTGAGAAAACTTTTCCCTTTGCTGGGAATACAGTAAATGTTCTTTCCCCTGATTTGGAACCAGTGATGTCATCTTCGTCTTCAGAGGGATGTGTCCAAGTCACCTAAGGTGAAGGCATGCCTGGGGAAACAAAGGGTTTTCTACAGAAATGGTGAAGGGTAGGCAGCCACCTTAACAAAGCTGCATAAACCAGTCTTGTGACTGTGAGTTTCTCTTGGGTATTTCAGATGCTGGGATTGCCACGACACAGAAGAGTGTTTCTGCCTCCCGTGGTAAGTGGAGAATCACTCTTATGAGTGATTTCCCTATGTGTGGTTTCAGTGTGGTGTTTGCTCTAAGTTACCTGTGAACTCTGGGCTTTCCGTGGCCACAGTTGCAATCCTGGCACCAACCCCAGACCGCAGTCACTTAGAGTCGATCTGGGAAGCAACCCTCGGAATCGGGTGAGAAAGAGGAACAGTTGTCTCATGAGTGGTACACTCTCCTCAAACTGGCAAGCCTCAGAAGTGAGAGTGAAACTGGCTACTAATATGAAGACTTTTTTTCACACTGAAAATTCCAGGGTCTCCATGTGTAGAAGCACACCTTTCTGTTCCTTGCACAGATCATTTACAGACAGTATACTAATATAATTTACTATCCAAACTGGGACACCTTTGGAAATGATGAATATGCTAAACATAGTTAATAACTGCTAAGTGATTGGTAATGCAATTAACCACTGAGCAAATTAGGCAATATGGTGATCCTCCTCAGAGCAATGCATCCTTGTCTCCGGAGATGGTAATGGATGTCCACTACATTTATATTCCATTTTTCCAGGAGACCTTCTCTACAGTGTGTTCTAATGGAAAATGTTTAGAAGATCATAGATTAGGACTGGGAATGGCAATTATCCTGGCTCCCCCACTCATATGATATAAAATAAACTATTATTGTATTAGAAATAAACAAATAAACCTCCAAACAACCATAGTTCCCCTATACGTAAATTCCACATCAGGTTTAGAAAAGGGAAGAAAGGGAACAAAGAGAAAAAGGGAGCAGGGAGATATATGTCTATCTGGTCTCATCTTTCAATTTCTCTTTCTTATCCTCTGATTCCTGTAAGCTGAAAAGTCATCATAAAAGTCATATAAATTTAACAACTTAAAGATTTAGAATTAAATTGCAAAGGTTATTGTAATTTCTTTGGAGAGCTTCTGAATATCAAAAAAAAATTTACTTTTCTCTTTTTTTGTTTTTGCAGGAAAAAATTATGTGTTTTTAAAGCAAGGCAAGATTCCCAAAAGAAAAGTAAGTCATTGCCTTCCCATCATTTTCAATTTTGATAGGCATGTTTCCAAACTGTCCCTTCTCTATGCAGTAAAAGCCCTGTGGGCATATATCTAGGATAATATCTACATATGTTACCACAATGTATCCAATTATCTGTCTTTTGTCCCTACTGGATTGTGAGCTCACTGAAGAGAAGATAGGCTTATTCATCTCCATAAGTCCTTAGTGTCTGTGGTCTGGAGGATGAAGGAATGAACTGCAGAAAATAAATGTAAAAAGTGGAGACAGAAGACATTTATAAGGAGCTTCGAAAAAGCACAGGGATGGACAGTTAAAGATTTAGATCCTTGTCATGAGAGCACAGGAGAATCAGCAGCTACACAAGGAGCAAAGGGGCAGAGATGATAGGCTCTGCATAACAGCAATCGTACTCCTTCTGTGTGGATAACAGTTTTGGCAGGGAAAGACAAGAGCAGCTGCCAAAAGCCCACTCAGGTGGCTGGTGCACTGGTCTCCAGGGACAGATCAGTGAAGTTAAGGAGAGAGACAAATTTTGGAAGGAACAGGCAGTGAATGGCATTACATTTAGGATGCCTTTGCTTTCCTGGGCAGAGGGGAATGTAGTTTATTCACACACCAAATCCTTAAATCCTGCTTTGCAAGGTGTTTAAGTGAATAAGCTTACCCTCCCAGGCCAGCCATTTTACCCCAGGAATGGTGGGTCCCAAGAAATTCTAATCTTCATCAGAGTAAAATATGATATAAATAAGACCCCTGATGCTTACAGTCACAGACCCTGTTCTTTAATGATCATCGGGGGTTCTGGATAGCTGTAGAAGCACCTGGGGATGTGAGGCCCTGAGGAATGTAAATCTGTGCACCGCATGGCAAGCTGCATGCCACACCTGCCTCCTGTGCAGGCTGTGTGGAGGGCACCTGTTTATTTACGAGCTGGCCCTTTTGCCATTTTGGGGAGTGGGGGTTGGGGAGGGTGGCAGATGTGTTCATTTGCCTTTTTTGCTGAGTGGTCAGAGCCAGTCGATGACAAAAAACTGGCTTTTGAAAAACAGTCTTACTTGTGTCCCCATTCCCTGCAGCTTCAGGAATGGGAAAGCTCCCCTTAAGAGTTTCCCTTCTGTAAGACTTTCCTTGACCACAGCCACCACAGGAGCACCATCTCCTGCTGCCCTGCAGGACAAGCAATCCCCTCCTCATTGCATTCTGGGTCTCTCCAGTCTGTGTGCCTCCTAGGCTAGCCTGTGAGCCTCTAGAGGACAGGACTGTTTCTGATGCTTGTCCCCCATGTTCCTTCTAACAGAGTAGGTATGCAAAGGATTTTATTAAGTAAGGAGAACAGAGGGAGGAAAGCAAGGGGAGTGTGATTTCCCGTTTCACCAAGTGTGTCTCCTTCCACTTGATCTCTCAGCTTGAGCAAGCTTGGGCTGTTTCTTGTTCAGATAGCTCTGTGACTCCCCAGGGGTCTTCTGCAGATCATAAGAGCCCAATAAGGGCACCTCAGCTGCCCCTTGGTTCTCTGGTTGCTGATATTCCAGTTCTCACTCTTCTTAAATCACCTTGAGATGTGAAATTCATTGAGTTTTATTTTCTTTCTCTAGATGAAGGAATGACACCTACTCCTATCCAGGTAATAAGACCTCTTCTGACCCTAACATGGAAGAAGAACTTTTTAGATGCCAGGAATGTGAACCCAGGGCCATATGCAGGGCCTGGTGGCAGAAGTAGCAGCCCCTCTGTTGCACAATTTAGTTTAAGGAACTAATATTTACTGAGCATTTGATTTATGACAAGCAATGTACTGAGTGCTTTAGAGGCATCATCTCATGCAGCTGTCACAACAACCTCATAAAATGGTACCATTGTTTCTCCATCATTTAACATATGAGGAAACAGATTAAGTGATACTTCCCAAGGCTAGACAGCTGAAAGATGGCAGAGCCAGGAACCAAAGATCACTCCAAAATGCATGTTCTCTCCCTCTACTTGGCTCCCTTTGTTTTTATCTTCTGCAACCCCACCATAAGTAAGGCCTTTCCTTGAATTCTTTCTCTTTTTTAAGATGCAATGATCTCTATAATAAGTGATTATATCATCACCCAATTACATTAATATATCATCAGATCATTGACTTTTATGAGAAAGGGCTGCCCAGGGCCCAAGACTTAGGGAATTATACAAGGTGTTCAAGGGTCATTCTGAAACATGGGGTACAGAGAATACACGTGGGTAGTCTGTGTACACTGGGCAATATGAATGCTCAGGCTACCTTGTCTAGAGGTTGGAGTGGAGGCCATTTTTAGGAAAAATGGCCAAGAGATGGAAAGGAAATGGTAGTAGAAGAGAGACTTTACCCAGGATCAGGCCTGTGTGGAGACTAAAGTGTGAAGGGAATAGCATGAGGCCAAATCTTGATGATGACTCTCCTTTGGCCAGCAGGACGGTGCTAATCAGAGCCACACGGAGGAGCTCTGCTATGTCCTTATCCATCATCACAAGGACCAGGGAAGAAGGCCTTCAGGGACTTCTGCTGAGGTGTACTATGAGAATGTTTCCTGCAAGGCTGAGAGACCCAAAGAGTCTTTGGGAGGAACAGAGACTGAGTACTCACTTCTCCATGTGCCCTCCACTCCTAGGCAACCCCCTTCCCCAGAAGATGAATATGAACTTCTCATGCCGAGCACAATCTCCTCTCCCTCCCTAAAACAGCCACACGTACTTCCCTCCCCTTTTGAGACACAGTTTTCCCTTTTACAATGAAGAAGCTGGACTAGTGTTAATTTAGCACCAGCAGGTAAAAGTGGAAAGTGGGTGTCTCTGCCTGAAGCCAGCCTTAGGCAGGAAGCCCTTCTGTGTACAGTTTGCTAAAGACAAGGGCCTCTAAAATCCTGCTCAACATTCAACATCTGAGAGTCAACCAGTCATCCTGAACAGCACTATTTGAGAAAGGAGTGATCATCCTTGGTTCTAAAAAGAACTGGAAGTACTGTGTGGTGGAAAGAGATTTGTGGTTCCCCTGCAGCTCTGTTCACCACGAAATGTTCTTGGATTCTTACAAAATATCTTCATGATTGTTATCTGAAGGCACAAGGAAGTTTTCTCATTATATCAAGTGACCCGAGGGGGAAGTCACTGATTGCAGTGACTCAGTCCTACTCCCAATGACAGCCTGAGATACTCCTCTGAGGAATGTCCTTGATACAATGTCCTTCGACTCATTGGTTCCTGTGCCTGGGTTGGTTATGGGTTGAACCAGGAGGGTACAGTATAGGTTTTTATAAATCTTTAACCATGTTTTTTTTAAGCTTTATATTTCTCCCCATTAATTTATTTTGGTGGGGAGAGCTAGAGATTGAAACTACATACTAGGCAAGCAAGCTACTACTGAGCTACATCTCAGTCCCCCACCCCCCCACCCAGTAAACCTTAATAAGACAATCAGTCTCAAAAAATCATACTGCAGAAAGACCTTTGGAGATCCTTTAATCCCCTCATCTTTTTTTGGACTCAGAGACTAATTTGCCCATTGGTATACTAAGTTAATGGCACAACTTTAGCTAAGAGAGTGATTTCCTGGCTTCCGACTCAGTACTCCTCCAACATACTTACAGAAGAGCCTCTTCTTTGTAGTCAATCTCTCTATTAAATAGCATGTCATGTATAAAATAGGAATAAGAAGTCTACATGGGAAACAAAACTCACATCTACCCCTTCTCTGATGAGCACGTCTCCTTTGGCCTCGATTACTTATTGTCTCTCTTCTCCTTTTTTTAGTATTTCTAGAATTATGTCTATCCCTAAATCAAGTTCATCACACTGTGGCCCACTAACCGAATCTGTCCCATCACCTATTTTTGTAAATAATGTTTTATTGAGACACAGCCACACTTATTTCTTTGCATTGTCTGCTCAACCATGGAGGAGAGTTGAGTAGTTGTGACATAGACCACAGACCCTGAAAAGTCAAAAATATTAATGTTTTGTCCATTTATAGTTTTTAAAAAAATTGCAGACCTCTGCCCTACATGATCATATTTGAGATTAACTTAACAGGAATATGTTTGGTTATTGATGTAACTCATAAGAGTAGTACCAATAAAATGATATGAAAATATTAAACCACAAATGAGATGAGTGAGACCAAGAAAATTAGCAAATTAGGCTATTTCTATATTCACACCTGTGTCCTCCACTTGCTGTTTTGTTTTACTCATGGCCATTGTCCTAATTTTGGAGAAGTTAAAATAGTAAATGGTTTGTTGAAACAAACAGTAGATACATTATATGTTTCATTATTGTTTTGTTCTCAAAGCTAACCCAAGCTCAACTCTGCTATTTAAAATATGGCAAGTGCCCAATGAGGAGAAATCCAGTGGCTTGAGGCTAGGTGATCAACGCAGGCTTGCTGGGCTTTCAGCCAGCTGATGGTCTGCAGCTAAGAGTCAATCACATCCTGACATCTTCGCTTCTGCTAGTCTCCTACTTTTAGCAAAATTCTTTCCCAGGTAACCCTAACTTGGATCTCTGGCTGGAGTTCACTCAGGTTTGAAAGGAGGTGTTCATGGTAGCAGAGAACACTGTGCAAGGTGTAACTCGGCTGGGGGAAGAGTATGGACCCAAGACAGACAACCAGTGGTTCAAATCCTGGTTCTTTCTCTTCCTCTTCTGTGACCTTGAGTCTGTTACCCAGATGCTCAGGTTTTTCACTCACTTGGGAGGATTTACATTTAATATAGTAAGCAGAACCTCTATCATAAACCCCAAATAGAAATCATATCAAAAAGTAAGGAGAAACAGAAATCTTTTATGATGTATGGAGAAGAGCATGTTGATACATCTGGTGATCCAGGGCCACACAGGGACTTTCCAGCAAGGCAAAAACAAACTGATGGGTTTTTGCTGGGATTTTTTTACATGGATATGAAACCACTATGGAATTTGGTTGGTTGATATATTCTTAGTACAAAATGGTAACCTATACGTGTTTGAGTCTTATACTGTCCCAAACAGTATTTGCCTCCCCTCAGGACCACATTAAGTATAAATTCCTAGCCAAAAAGAAAAAAAGAAGAAGAAAAAGTTGTTCTTATACTGAAATTAGAAGGATTGTAAAAGGAAATTATTATGTGCTAGAGAACCACTTTGACGTGTTTTGAAATACCCACAATGATGTATGCAATGTTATTTGTCAATCAGAAATAATAAAAATAACTTATTTTTATTATTTAAGGAATGAGTTTAGTACACTTCATGTCCTTCGACTCATTGGTTCCTGTGCCTGGGATGGTTATGGGTTGAACTAGGAGGGTACAATACAGATTTTTAAATATATATTTAACCATTTTTTAAGCTTTATATTTCTCCCCATTAATTTATTTTGGTGGGGAGAGCTAGGGATTGTAACTAGAATATCTCAATTTTTCTAATAAAATTGAATGTTGAAAAAACCCTATACGTCTGTATGTAATGCTGATCCTATTTTCCAGAGATTTCTAGATTTCTGATGAAAGCTGTATACTCTATTGGTGGAAAATACATACATACACACACACACATACACACACACACATTTGTATACAATCTCATTGGGTTGAGGATGAACTCCTTACTTAAGCAATCTGTGTTCTTGATATAGACCCCCGGGGTGGAGCATTTACTCTCCCATGTCATAAATATAACCAGAAAACCCCCATCCCCTGCGCTGGGCTTCAAAGAGTACATGGCCAAAATCCAGAGGTACAATATCCAGCAACAGCAGGCTCTGTGGTCCCCATTTACATTCGTATGAGCCTCTATAAATAATCTCTCACTTTGAAAAACTTATTTGGGACAAAAGACATAAATGGGAAAGGGGCAAAGATAGGGCAGGAAATCTGTTGAGAAGTTCAAAGGTTGACACTTTTAGGACAAGCAATTTTAGGATGACGGGTAGTTCGAATCTTCTCAGAGATGAAAGGGCACAGGCAGAAGAGAAGCGACAAGTCTCTATGACTCCAGGAGGGCCTTCAGGGAAAAGGAGGTTCTGTTTTTCCATGTGTCTGACTGTTCTTTTCTAAGCCTAGACTCTTAAGTGCAGACCGACAACTTGGTCTGATGATGCTCTGCTTCTGCCAATTGTTGAATGAATCTCTCCCACTTTCTAGAGGGCACTTTAGCAAGTGCTTGGGGGAAACACTGTGTGGAGGTTGTCGTCATTGAGTCTCCTACAGCCGGATAGCCACACCTTTCGATTTATCTTTCCCGGACCATTTGTGCTCCTCATAGATCCCAGATGTCAACCCAAACCAGCACTGAACATGACTTTGGGGCACCCACCAGGGTTGGTGGCCAGTCACCATGTGTGGTGAATGGACTAGGCTTTGCCCACAAGGAATAATGGGACAATGGGCTGGTCCTCCTGGCTCTTCAGGTCTTGGTTTCCCAGGTGTAAGATGAGGGTGTTCCCTTTCGATGTTAAAAATCAATGATTTCTAATCATATAGAAAACATTAAAATCTGTCTATGGATAAAACTATCCGCAACATTGTGAATTACCTTATTAAAAAGCAATAAAACAGTAATGGGAGAGAATGAGAGCCTTTGAGAGATTGATCCCTTTTTTCTTTTCATGGATCGTACTCTGAATAGGGCAGGAGTTTATATCAAGAATCCACATATAAAAGGAAAAGGTGAGAATGTGAACTGCATCCTAAGAAGATACAGACATGTGCTAAAGAGGGCAATTATTCAAATCCCACCAGTGCTTCAGGGTTCAGCTGGAACTTCCTTCTTGTATGCAAAACCTGCTCCAACTGAATTACACTGACCTCGCATTTCTCTGAGCACCCATGACTTACATTTTGTCTTTATTTTTCAAATCTGGATATGGAACCTGGGTATCTTCCCCTGCTATTTCCTCTTTCAGATTCTGACTCCCTGATTATATGAACAGCTTCTTTTTCTCATTATTTTCTCCACAGAGAACCTCGATAAAACATATCACTTAAAAAAATATATAGAAAAAAATTTAAATTGAAAAGCAAAAAATAATTGGACACATGGCTAGAATTTTTGGTGGCAGCAGAGACAGAAGGGATTCTGCTGATCTGGCTGTCTCCTTTCTATGCATATCTAGGTGACTTCTGAAAAAGAGCAGAAATTCAAACCCTCCAATTATTTTGCAGATACTTATTGAAACCTCTTCCTGTGCTGAATGGAATGCACAGAGAAGAATTCTGCCTACCCCAGTCCAAACAGCTCCATCTTATTCATAAAGAAGAGGAAGCTGCCCTTGGGAATATGAAAAATCACTTCTGACCCCATTTACTGCAAGAAAATGCCAGTCCAAAGCATGACCCTGGAGAGACAACACTCATGAGACAAATCTGAGCACAAAAATTCAGATGCAAAAATAATTTATTGTAAATGTTTTTAAATCATTCTCCATTATATTCCAAAAAGTACAAATACACTAAAAGATTCATGTTTGACATGTAAAAAATAAAGAGGAAGAAGAAAAATTCACTAATTTAAGGAACCATCCTTATAATGAAACAATGAGTTGTAATACATGTGTCTTCTAGTTAAATAAAAAAGCAAATTCACATTATCCAGAATCCTGGCTCATAACAAGCTCAAGTCACTCTGGCACGCACCCATACATAGCAGTCCCTCACAGACTTCCACCTGTGGCAGCTAAAACACTGAGATACTGCAGCTAAAATATCTCCTTATAGGACCACACAACTGTTTCTCCTGGAAAATGTGTACAAAGGTATTTTTCTCCCAAAACAAATATTCTATACCTTCACAACAGGCAATTCTATATCCATTGAAGACTGATACAGTCCCTAACATTCCTCCTGCCCTCAAATGACAGACATAAGCTCTCAACAATTTATGCCAAAGGGACATTAGTTCTTCCTGTTTCACAGCCATTGTAGATAAAGACACACAATCAATGCCTCAAAACACCAAGTCCCCCACAAGAAGGCCAGTAACACGGGTAATACAAAGCACATGTGTGGTATCCACAGCAGAAGTTAAGCAATCTTGACGGTTATTTGATGGAAGTTTATAAAAATATAAAGGAGTGACAATGCAAAATGATGGTCACATGTTCAAAACCCACAAGGACTCATGTTTCCACAAGAGGTGTTTAGGAGTCACAGGAAGAAGGAGATGTCAAATAATTAGTAATCCCTTTCGTATTTCTGTGACTGTGTATGTAAAAGTAACACTGGATGATGTGCTTAAGGATGGTTTGCTAAGATACCCAGATATTCTGTAAAGGTGGGAAGAGTTGGAGATTTCAAAGACCAATTGGTTGAGTTCTCCCTTGCCTGGAAACTCGCTTCTCCCTGCCCCAACACAGGCTGATAGGAACCTGTCTAAAACAAAGCACTACACCACCCTTGTGCTAAAGAGAAAGTATCCACACATGGGTAAAGAGAGCCAGAGCCTCAAGAACTGCAGCGCCCACACATCAAGTGACCTGCCCCCACCCAACCCTCCCACCCATCTGACTTCCTGCTTCCTCAAGACTTGACCCAAGTGGGTCAGCGCTTGGGAGCTGCCTTGCTGGGTGTGGAGTCAGACTTCCTATCTGTGCAGAATCAGGAGGAAGGACAGTCTGGTCATTGTCACAGGATCTTTCCTGTAAAAGAGAATGAGTTCTTTTCTCTCCAAAAACTCAAGAGGAGCACCTTCTGACAGACCAGCCTCAACCACTTCATTCTGAAAAGAAAACACAGAAGAACAAGTCGTTACTTCTAAAAAACAAGATTATTTTAAACATTAATGGTTTTTTTTTTCCCCTTCTGGTTTCATTGAGTTTGAAAATAAAATTTTAGGTAAAACTGAAATGTGTGTCATTTCTGAACAGAGAATGTTCACTCTCCAGTCGGCATACATGCGTGTGTGTGCACACACACCACCCTGGACACTTTCCCAAAGGTAAATAACATTTATTGTCTACTTTTTTGGTTTTGATATAAATCATGATAAATAACATTTTGAAGCAACATTTTGGATACTGAAGATATCTTACTGTTTGGCTATTTTCTTGTACTCTAACCATAAGAACATCTCCAAAGGGTCAACGTTTTGAATCATGTTCCAGAGAGGAAAATGATGGGACTTGGCTGAGCTGGAGGTGCTGATGGAGACCCTGGCAGAACACACAGACAGCTCCTGTGCTCAACAGCATGGTTCTCTTCATGGTTTATTTTTTCTGTAACTTTTCCCAACTATGCTGTCAGCTTATGGAGGGCAGGGACTGACCTCCATCCACAATGTGGAACATTCCCGCACAGAAGCAATACCAGCTGCGTGGAGGAGTGAATGGATGGGTGGTTTGTACACAACAAGCTACTACAAGCCAAACCAAATTCACCTGCCCCCAAACTGTTCACCTACCATCCCGATTCTGACTTCTTTTCTACTTACCATAGAGCAAGAGAGATGCTGGATCAAGCCCCAGACTCTCACAATGAGGTACACTCTGATCATAGAAATCCTGTAGCAAAACTCCCAGTACAAGCTCCTCACTCATCATGTACTTCATAAAGCCATCATCTTCCCATGGAACCCCAAACTGCAGGTGATAGGTTGCTGTGGCGTTTTCACCACTGAAAGCCAAACCAGAGACAGTAAGACACAAGCAGAATCATACTGAAATTCGGGAAATCCATCTTATCAACAATATGTGTTTAGTTCTTCATCTTCTTCCTCTAAACAATAGCAAAGGGTGTACTGTCCTGAGAGAATGTACTATACTAGAAAAATCTTCCCTAGACCCATCACAGAAAGTGTGATACCCAAAGGACTTAAAATTAGCATACTATAGTGACACAGCTACATCAATGTTTACAGCAGCTCGATTCACAATAGCTAAACTGTGGAAGCAACCTAGATGCCCTTCAGTAGATGAATGGATAAAGAAACTGTGGTATATATACACAAAGGAATATTATTCAACATTAAAAGAGAATAAAATTGTGACATTTGGTAAATGGATTAGGTAAATCGATGGAGTTGGAGAATATCATGCTAAGCAAAGTAAGCCAATCCCCCAAAACCAAAAGGCAGAATGTTCTCTCTGACAAGTGAATGCTGAACCATAATGGGGGGGGGGCGGGAGAGGGTGTGAGGTGTAGAATGGAACTTTGATTGGGCAAAGGGGAGGGAGAGGAGAGGAGTAGGCCTGGGGGTAGGAAAGATGGTGGAATGAAATGAACATCATTACCCTAAGCACATGTATGACTGCTCATATGGTGTGACTCTACATTGTGTGCAACCAGAGAAATGAAAAGCTGTGCTTCATTTGTGTACAATGAATCAAAATGCATTCTGCTGTCATGTATAACTAATTAGAACAAATTTAAAAAAAAAAAAAGAAAAAGAAAATGTGATCACAGCCTCCTCCCTCTACCTAGTACTCATCCCTCAGAGTTCACTGGCAGAAGCCATTGAAGGGAGAGATACAGCCTACAGTTAAAGAATATGGCATGCTGGCATGTCCTCTGTCCCAACAGCAGTCTTCCACCCTCTGAGGCAAGTCAGGAAGCTTGGTCTCCACTCCTTGCGTACTTCCACCTGCCCATTCTCAATGCTACCCCCCAAAGTGAGGGTTAGAGTTATTCAGTTTAACATGCTCTTTATTAAACTTATAAAAGTGTTAAAGGTAAGGCCCATAGCTACCTACCATTGGCTGAGTGCAGGACCCCTGAACCACTAGGCTGCCTTGTGCACCAGCAGAGAACCACACCGCCTGTGTTTGTCCCCAAAGTTGGATTATTTTTTTTTCTGTTCCTTTTTCAGTTCCAGAGACCCCCTAAAGCAGGATGACCAAGATTTCCTGAGGAAACTCCAATGAAGAGGAAATCCTAATTCTTTCATCTTCCTAGAACATATTTTTCCCATTTTCAGAATAAAATTAATCATAGGTCTATCCTCAGTTAATTAGTAGCTTATGCTGCTCTTTGACTCTGATTCAACATTTAGGGTTTTCACAGTTATTCTAATTGTTTGGTTCACGATGACCTACATTATGCAATAAAATAATTAGTAGGTGGTCACAGCTGAGACTACTACTCTAGTACAAGTTTAAAGACATTCAAGTCCCACCAGCATGAATCAGCTACCGTCCTTGCTAAGGACAGGCAGAGAGCTCCCTCTTGTGGCCAGAAGTTAAACCAGCCAATAATTGAAACATTTCACAAAGTGGCTGACAATTCAGTCTGTAAACTCTACTATGGCCAAGTAGAGCGCCAAACCCTGTAGATGAAATGAATAAGACAGAATTGGAACTCTGAAGAAGCACAGTTTCAAGAGTGTCATTCAAGTCAGGCTGAAATATGAACTTGCAAACTCCAATCCATCTACCCTAATTTGCAGGTGCCATTACTTATCCTCTGATCTCTGCCCTTTAATTATGATTAATGGTGGTCAGCACCTTGACAGAAAGCCACCCTGCAAGCCATGGGCAAGGACTTGGAAGGGCTAATGAAAAAGTCCAGAGGCAGAATTTCAGAAGACCAGCTGAATGAAAATTTGGACTGCCTAAACCAGCCTGGCTAGCCCATCCTCGTCCCCCATGTCAGGCAACTAGGTGAACTTACACTAGGCTGCATTTTGAGGGGAGAATTTTCAAGGAAGCAATGAATCCTGTGAGCTCTGCCCCAGCAGCCCACCCACCTCTGGAGTGCGTCTAGCAGCTGATAAGCCAAAGGGCATTTTCCAGATGCCTGCTGGATCAACCTTGACTGAGGTCAGGAAACCCCAGAGACATGAATACCCAAGGCAGGGAAGTGCCGTCTCTTGCCTGTATGCAATAGCGTCCTTTTAGAAACAATGGCTTTTGTGTCTCATTTCAACATTTTAGAAACTTTTCCTGGCTTTAGAAAAAAACAAACATGCTTTTCAAAGATAATTTTTTTAATCTAAAATACAAAAATACTTAACTTTTTTCCCCCAAACAACTTTATTTCTTTTCTTTTCTTTTTTTTCAAATTAGTTATACCCCAGATAATGTTCAATGACAGATTCTCTAACACCAAGTCTTGGCTAGATTTCAGGTCATGTTTTACTCGATTTTTTGATGGGTTTTTCCCACTGTCTATCTTTACTCTGATTATATGGTCCCAGCTCCTCTGGACCCATAACCTAGAGCTAGATTCCTGAAGGCTGTGTGAGGGTCTTTTCTCTCCCAGCGTTGCTTCAATCTTTGAATTGCAAGTGGGGTCAAGGGGATGGAGGAAAGCATGCTGGGTCTGATTATATATTATAATCATATATATCTGATTATATATTATATATTATATTTCTATTGGCATTTAGTACCAGTGGTTTATGATTAAAGGGAACAATGTCAAGGATGGCAACATTAAGCAGCATGTGACTTGGGGGACAATTAAGAAAGAAAGAAGGCAGTCTGACACCACCTAGGTTTGCATACTTCAGATCCATTTTGGCCCAACCCCATGGTGTTACTACTGGCTTTAGATGCTTCCTCTCCCAGGTATCCTACTATTACAGTTTGGAAAATGTCTGGTTTTAGAGGGAGATCTCAATATGTAATATATCCTTTAATGGTCACATCGCAGAGACATCTCAGGAACATAAGACAATAAAGCTTTGCTATGTAAATCTTCTTCAAATAATTTCCAATAGTCTCAATGATATAAAGTCCTAGTAAAATGACCTCTACGAACCTAGACCCTTTTGACTACATTCCAAGCATACTAAAGATCAGGGGGAAATTGAAAAATAAAAAAAGTGTATACACATGCATAAGAAATCACAACAAACTATTAATAGTGGCTAATTTCGTAGAAGGGGGTATGATCAATTATTGGTAGTAGTGCAGGAGAAAAGAGGCATAGGTTGACTTATCCTGTAAAAGTTATGTTTTTAAATTACACAAGGAGAATCTACTCCTGTATTGTGCTCTTCAAAGGAGAAATCCAGCATATGGATTATATCATTTCCATCACATCACTATCTGAGATCTATTTCTCTTTCCACTCTTAATTTACTTGTGCATCCACATTTAAGTAGAAATGGTTTACCTGGGACTGGTTTTTCCCCTCTCCTTGTGACCTAGTTGAGTTACATAATTAATCTGGGCTTCCTTTTTCTCGTTTGTAAAATTAAAGAATTGAGCTAGTTGATGCTCAAGGAAGTTGTGACACTTGGAGATTCTGTTATTGGTTCCCTTCCTGCTCTGAGGCTCAGGGAAGTCCTCGTAGGTACAGGGTACCCGGGGTGAGCCAGAGAGGCAAGAGAAAGAGATCATAATGTTATGCTGCACACTCTTACCTGAAGTCCACTATTTCAACTGATGTGAAATAACGACTCAGAGATGGAGATTTACTGTACACATCTTCAAGCTAATCAAATAGAAAAAAAAAAATAACATTATTGATGATTATCTTCCACATCACTGGACAAAACAAGACTACCTCTAGATGAGAGATTCCACCCTAGGAATCAACCTATCTGGGCTGAGAAAGGGAAGGTGTTAGCCTATCACGAACAAAGGCTGAAGTTAGCACTCAATTAAAAGAGCCTCCTTGACCAGGCCCAGGTGACTCTGCTGGAATTCTCAACTCCTCTCATGAGCAGTGATGACATCCTATGGCCTGAGTGATGAGGATGGCCAGTGGTCACAGCAGGAGCCCACACAGTCCCCAAGGACCATGGGAAAGAGAGAAAATCCCAAGGTGGGATTGGGGGTGCATCAGCATGGGCCACTCAGCACTGGGAATGTCACTGGCCAAGGGCTTCTTTCTCCCTTCTGCAGAGCTACATTGCAAGGAGCAATGGCTGTGATGGGCCACAGGTGTAGCACTGCCCCCTGCACAAAGGGATAAATCGGGGAGTGGCAAAGATACGGAGGTTTTATTTTATACGTGAAATACAGCAAACATGAGAAAAATTTCTGACCTGTGTCTCACCTCCTAGATCTTATGCCTTATATTGTGCTACACAGATGCCCCTTAATTTATGATGGGCTTCTATCCTGATAAAATCCATTGTAAGCTGAAAATATAAAAAGTAAAAAATGCATTTAGTAGACCTATACAAAGCTGAGCCTTGTCTACCTGCACTGTTCTCAGAACACTCAGATTGGCCTGCAGTTGGGCAGAATCATCTAACACGTGTCTATTGTATAAGAAAGTGTTGAATGTCTCATAGAATTAATTGAATACTATTCTGAGAGTGAAAAACAGAATGGGTGTATGAGCGTGCTTGCACACCATCATAGAGTAATCGGAAGAGAAACCATTGTAAATTAGGGACTGTCATTATTGAGTTCAGATCTTTATTTTGGGAAACAAAATAGGGCTAAAGTGACTTCTACACCCTATTCAATTTTTCCCTCCTCTCTCCCCTAGTGCTAAAGACAATCCTGACAATTTTTCCTTGCATGTTTCTTTAAATTAGTACTTCCTTACATCCTTATGTAATAAGAATATATGATTTAATTTGTGCTTTTATTCGAATAAGAAGAGGAACCATATTCTACACAATCTTCTAAGATCTGATTCCTCCTACCCCTTTGTTGGTATGGAAATCAGGGCCTCATGCAAATGCTCTGCCACTGAGCTACACCCCAGCCCTGATTTGTTTTTGGGTTTTTTTGTTTGTTTGTTTGTTTGTTTTTGTTTGTTTGTTTTAAGATGTGTTCTCTCTCTATTGCCCAGTCTGATCTCAAACTCAAGTGATCCTCCTACTTCAGTTCCAGAGTAGCTGGAACTACAGGTGTGTACCACCACACCCAGCTTAAAACTTGCTTTTTCTTTTCTTCTTTTATTTTTTCCACAAAAAATTACATTTGAGATTTATTTGTCAGGTACATCTCAATGAAGGCATTTAGTCTAACTCCTAGGTAGATTCCATCACAGGATTATACCAATGTATCTGTTCTACTGATGGTCATGTGCATTGCTTCTGATTTTTTCCCTTATTACAAAGTATGCTGAAGCAATTGTCCTTAAACATTTCTGTTCATCTCTCTTTGTACATGTAAGGCATGCCCAGCTGCACATGTAATAGTTTCTCTGGGCTATATACCAAGAAATGGAATTGCTGGATCGAAATAAATCTTGCCAAATTGCTTTCATTTTACTCTTCTCCCCGCAATGTATACATGATTCCTTTCCCACATTCTTTCCAAACTTTTAAATTTTTCCAATTTAAGGAATAAAAAATTGTGTTTCGTATTGTGTATTCTCTTTTTCTTACTAATGAGTCTGTTTTCCTGTGTTTTACTCTGAATTGCTCATTAGTCGGGTTCTTTTCCTATCTTTTTCTTGTCTCCCTAAAGTGGTTAGTTTTATGTTATGGATGCGTGCTGTTGATAGTATGTTACAGAATCTTTTCCCAGGCTTTGATTAGTCTTTTCATCACGTATCAGAGATACTAATCCTAACCTCACAATTAGGAGAACATGCAGCTGAACCCATGTACCTTGTATTCCTTCTAAATTTACACTGGAAGGTTAAACACCTTGGTCTCTAGCAGATTAGTTCTAACATAAATCAGGACTGTACTAAAGTCTGGCTACACTCCCGGCAGGCACCTGCCCCTGGGGTTGGAGTGAGACTACAGCCAAGTATCTAAGAGCACCACCAGACCCTCTCCTCCCAGCCTGATTTCAGCACAGGCATTGTTTGGGAAATCTCGCCAGCATCTAGTGGTACATCTGTGCTGAACAAGGCTTGCCCAGCTGCACCGTTAAGGCTCAGTACCTGTTACTTTATCCAATAACAAGCATCAGAAGACACAAAGCAGCTGTGCCCAATCGGGAGCTCACCTGTCTCCTATCCAATTCCAGTGGGATCACAAGGAGGCTGTGCTTCACAGCACTCTCCCATCTAATTCACACGGTGACAACTCAGTCGCTCATTAAGCACAGATTAGAACATTTGCAGTGTGTTGTTTTTAATTTTTTAAAATTAGAGCTTAATGGTTATACTTGGCAGTTGGGTTCATCCCATCAAACTCATACACGCAGGGAAATGGATTTCAGCTCATGATCCTCCCTTTTCCCACCCCTTTTCCTTCTGCCCCCCCCCTTTTGTTTCTCTCACTAGACTTCCTTTCGCTCATCTATTAATTTGCCTTTGATTGGTTCCTTATGTAATCTTACTCTTCCATCCGCTTTCCTTTATTTTACTCCAGCTTCTGCATATGAGAGAAAACATTCAACCTTTGATTTTCTGAGTTTGGCTTAGCGTGATATTCTCTATTTCTGTCCCTTTATGGGAAAATGCCATAATTTCATTCTTTTTATGGCTGAGTAGAGCCCCATTGTGTGCAGAGCTCAACACAATTTCTTAATCCATTCACCTAATGATGGGCATCTGGGTTGATTCCATAATTTAGCTATTGCAAACACTGACTATTTGTATCTTTCTAATCTGTCTAATGGTCACATCCCAGAGACATCTCAGGAACAGAAGACAATAAAGCTTTGCCATGTAAATCTTCTTCAAATTATTTCCAAATTATTTATAAGAACCTGACTTAACAGACATTAATACATCTCCCCTTTTTGCAGGTTAAGAAACCAGCCTTCCAAGATATTAAGAAACCAATAGTACCTTCTTACTCTACTAGCGAATGGTAAAGGCAAAATTCAATTGTATGGGCAGACACGAAATCTCAGCTTTGTCCCATTTGACCTCACTACTCAGAGAGGCTGAAGCAATGTAGGAGAGTGGCTCCTGAATATCAGGGTGGGAAGAAACGATGCCCTAGTGACACGGGGAATGGTTCTGGAGCTCACAGGAGGTGGCTGTTGAGCCAGTCATCAGAAAACTTGGGAACTAGGAAAGCAGCTTTAGGGGGGATGCTAAATAGAATGAAAGACAGAAGGAGAGTGAGGATGCTATAAAGCACTAAAAATATTAGCAATATTAAACAATTATAATGTTTCTTCCTTTTGGATTGAGTTTCCTATGAGAAGGGTTACGTCATCATTTCTTCCAGTTTTCTTTGTTCTCTCTCTCCCCACCACCTCCTTCCTATGCTAATTTCTAGAGTCTAGTACTATGCTTTGTTCCTAGTAGACTCCTACAATTTTTTTGTACTGGGAATTGAACCCAGGGGCTCTTTACCACTGAGCCACATCCCCAGTCCTTTCACTTTTTATTTTGAGATAGTCTTACTAAGTTGCTGAGGCTGACCTCCAACTTGTCTCAGCCTCCCAAGTTGCTAGAATTACAGGTGTGCACCACTGCAAAAATTTTTAAGTGTTCTAGCCATCTATTGCTAGTGTTCACACTAAGATTCTTTTTGCTGAGTACAGTCTCCTTCTATATTTAGGGCATATTTACATTTGAGGAGTTGTTAGTTACACTATCCAATCTGGGCCCAAAGAAATGGAATAGGGGCCTCCCTAGCCTTAATTCAAGTGTCCCCCACTCTGTGCCTATGAGGCTTGGTACCAACAGAACTAGGAGACCAGTGAGCTAATTAGGAGAGTCTGACTCCATGGCTAAGAGGAATCACCCCTGGGTGCCTTCTCTAGGTTATTAGAGCACCATTGCTAATCCCAACCACGCCCAGGAGGATGCAGTGCACCACATGAGCAACAGGTGGCCTTAAGCAGCATAACAGCCCCAACTTTGAGGGAAGAAAACCGGCAATGGGATATTAGAAGGCCCAGAAAAACTATTAAGAAAAGCAAGGGCAATGGCATCACTTTCCAATATACTGGGACATAATAAAGAATGCAAGTGTGGCATCTGTCCCCAGTTCCTGGCACAGAGTTCCTAAAACCCCATGATGACCTGGTAATAGGGATCCTGGTACATCTCTTTTGCTAATCTTTGTTCTTCAGTCTCAGCTCCTAAACACCTTGGAATCTCCTGGGTGGTAGGAGCATCTTCTGTTCTAGTGAGGTGACTCTTGGTGAGCATCTGATTGGAGGCAGGTCACCAGAAACACCAAGCCAGGGTAAAAGCTTGGAACTCTCAGTACCTTCCCCACCATACAGACAGAGTAGGGCTAAAGAGTGATTAAATAATCCATTATGCCTGTGTGTCGAAGACTCCATAAAGATCCCTAAAACCCAGGGTTGGAAAACTTTTGAGCAGTAAAACATCCACATTCTGGGAGGGTGGCATGCAGGAGAGGCGGGCTCCGCACCTCTTCCCACATAGCTGCCCTCCTCTGGCTTTTAATCTGTATTCTTTATAAAAACTAGTAAACTGAACTCGCTGAGTTCTGTGAGTTTTTCTAGAAAGGAGGAGTAGTGGGGACCTCTGAGTTATAGCCAGTTGATCAGAAGCCCAGATGACAAGCCCTGGATGTGTGATTGGCATCTGAAATAAGGGAAGTCTTGAGATTGAGTACTTAATATGTGGGGCCTATCCTAATTTCAGGTAGATAGTGGAGGATAGTTTGGTGTTGGAAAAAGCTCCCAGAGAAGTGTTCTGCACTGAATGGGAGGATAGAGAAAAAGTTCATTTTTCCTGTACAAATACTCACTTCCGTTTACTATCCATATTTAAGAACTTCTGGAATTTGGCCTAATGGAAGAGACAGGTTATAGACCTGACAATAAGCCAGTAATATCTTAAAGTTCCTAATTTTTGTTCCTGAATCTTTTGGTTGGAAAGTGTGGGCAGGAGTCTTTTACCTCCCTATAGGTTACTTCTGTCATCTGTAAATCAGATAAATCTAGAAAGAAAGTTTTTTGAAATTCTTTTTGTGCAATTTCATTTTATACCTTTGAGACACGGCAAGTGTGGTGATTTTCATTTTTCAGAGGGAACTGGCTCAAAGCAATCTATATTTGCCTCCGCTCTGAGTGCCAAGTGCTATTTCCTTGCCAATGCATGATGATGAGCTAAAAGCATCTGGAGAATTTACTGATTTTTGGGGGGCTCTGTACAGGAGATTCAGATCTAAAGTGCAAAAGTAACATCTAAAAGTTCCTTTGACACAGAGTCCAGTCTGTATCGTGTGGTTGCTGATATTTTATTTCTGCTAGGCAAACGCAAAGCCACTCCATGAAAATAGGAAGCCAGGGGAAAGTAGCAAGAAGCTATTCACTCAATAACTGCTCTGGGAAGAATGTGGGAAGAAAAGACAAAAGGGAACCACAGACAACAGATATTAACATAGAAGAGAAGGAGAAAAAGAAACCTGGAATAATCATCACACACACACACACCACACAAACTCCTGTGATAAAAGAAGCAATTCAATCTCATGCAGTTGTTCTGACACAATCTAGATGGCGTTGCCTCTTCAGAAGCTTCTGCAGGAATCAAATGGAAAACAGATAAAGAGGACTCTCTCCATTCCATGTAGCCATGGTAGAGCAGAATCATGGAGGGCAGGTTGGTCTTGATTGGATTTTTTTTAAATCAAAAAACTTCCAGAAGACATTTATTCTGTTTTATGGAATAAAATGTGGCCTAATACAAGAAGTGAAAATACAGCCAATTGAGATCTTAAACTAAATTGTTGCGATTTTGTCCTTTGACAGATCTAGCAACTATAAAATGGGACCAGAAGGAAAGTGTTGATAACTCTCGAAACCCCTTGAGGAATGCAGAAAGGTGCCACTGACGTCCTGGGGGTGCCCTCTACCTTCCTCTCAGACCGGATTCTGCTCTTTTTGTCATGGACCTCCTTTGGCTCTTAGGGTGCCGGGGTTAGTTTGTGTTGTGAGAGAGCCTTTGAGTTTTCATTAGTAGTGACTGGCCAAGAAGTCACTGGAGAAATTTCCAGTTTTAAAGGTAACTAGTAAAAATTCAGACTTAAGGAAACTTTTTCTTTTAGGCTATCTATAGTTTATTGCAACCTGGCAAAGATTCGTTTTATAAACAAATATTGAAACATTTGCTTTTCTCCAGACTCTGGAAACTATTCGTGAATGTTCTTACATTTATGAGAACATGGCTATGTTATAAGTTCAATAAAAATTTAATCTCTTTATGACAGGATACAATTGGAAATACTGGCTTTGACCAGGATGTCATATTTAGTAATGTGCTTGGAATGACTGGCTTCAAGGGTCCCCAGACTTACAGTGTGTGAGTAAAAGCTGTCACTCGCTGACAAGCCCAGGAACCTCAAGATACTATGTGCTACTGTTAGGTACAGATAGTCTGTACAGATAGTCTGAAGTCTTCCTTGGTTGAGCTTCCTAACCTGGAGGTTTTTAAAAGTCCAATCAGATATTCCTCGTCAAATGTACAATAAAACCAATTGTAAAAGAGCCTCCATGGTTATTTTAGATATATTTATACAAACAATTAGACTAGGCCCATTCTGCAAACAAATTGGTCCTACCACAATTGTCTTTGATTAAAAAGACATTGAGGGTGATTATATAGAAAAAAAAAGTTACACTTCAGGAGAAAATCATAACAGACCTGTTATTTGATTGTAGTCCTGCTCACTGCTTTTTATGATCTACCTGTAGACTGGACTGGATTCTGAATTTTCCTAGGTTTCTGTAGGATTTAGCTATCACTCTCCAACTAAGAACAAAATGAAACTTGGTAGTTTGGCGCTGGGCAACTTGATATAAATAGGCCACTGCTATGGTATGTCCCCCAAGGCCCAGTTGTTAAAGGCTTTAATCACTGCCTATAGCATTACAGAGAGGCAGAGGTACATTTAAGGTGGGACCTAGTGGAAGGAAGTTAGGTAACTGAGGGCATGTTCTTGAGGGAGACTTGGGTGCCCCTTTTCTCCCTCCCTTTCCCCTGCCCCCCCCTTCTGCCACACACTCCTTATAATGGTATACTGTGTAGCCACAGGCCCAAAAGCAATGGGCTAAAACCTCTGAAACTGTGGACCAGAATAAACCTTGCCTTCTTATAAGTTAAATATCTGGCTATAGTAACACAAAGTAGACTAACACGGCCACAGAGTTCACCAAAACATCCGATGTTCCCAATCAGAGACAATCAGACTGCAAAGTGGGAGTGGAAGTTGATATCATGCTGTAGGCAAGTTTTCCGAAGATATTTCAAGACCCTATTAATTTCTCCTTGTTAATGCCAATCTCTTTCACTTTGAAGGATGTTATGGTCTGAATTTCATAATAACAGTAGCTTTATGAGTAACTTGACAATGTTGGATCTGCCATATCAAACACAAACCCAGGTCCTAAAAGATTCTTTGTCTACCAAACGAGTAACTTTAGCAACATCCCTAATGCAACCATTTGTTCAAATTGTCCCAGTGGTCTCTCTTAGAGTTGGCACTCTCTGCTATAATGTAACCCATCCTGGGATGCTAGGTGACAGAATTGCTGCTACTGCCTGAGCAAACAGGAATCTGTATAGTTACTTATACTTCCTGATACACATAGCTACACATTGGATATCAAAGAGATCCAGTTGCAAAACTGAACAAATAGGCTACTTGATTTAGACAGATAGGTAGATTCCTCCCCTGTCTCATTCTTTGATCTACTTTATTTTAATTGGTTTGGTTTACCTGGACCCTAGCTAAGGAACATACTTCAAACTCACGGATTATCTTTCTGATAGTCCTAATAGCAGTCCTTCTGATGTTTTATATCATCTCAAAAGTTTAAAATATTTGCAAACAGTCATCCGTTGAACACCAAATGCTTTCTCTTTGGCTGGAATGACAAAAATTGAAAGAACTCTGTGATCATGAGATTACCATAATCAATAGATGGTGTGTTGAGACCAGAGCCCAAAATGATGATAGCTGAGAGTGCTCATGCCCTCAGTTTTTATCACACTCTCATTTAGGTGTAACCCTGACAACAGAGGGGAATTCTTAAATAAAGTTACAGGACGCCATTGTTTTGAGCTAAGCTCCTGCATATACCAGTCTAAAATCAAAATAGTGTGTCATTCAGGTCACCAAGCCGAAACTAGACTGTTAGTATCTGACCTTAAGTGAAATCCAGATTAGAGAGATAATTAAATTTCCCAAACAGACCAGTTTCAATTAACATAATAATGAAGTTCCCTCCACTTTAGCATTAATCCTAACCCACACATAAAAAAGGTAACTTGAAGTAATCTAATGCTAACCAATCAGATACCAATCAGATATTTTCCTATTGTTCTACCTCTGTGTCCCCACCTTATCAGGAAAGCAACTTTGAAATGATAGATCCACTTTTGATTTTTGTTTCTTCAAGCCCTTGTCTGTTTATAAAACCTAACACCTTTGCTCAGACCATTAGAGCACTTATTCTAGTTTTTATGGAATGAAATCTTTCCTGTGGGAGACCACCTTGCATGTGACTTGAGTTAAATCCCCTGCTTGGCGATGTGACCTAAGGCACCCATGCTGCTAGACTGCCCCGCTTGGTGGAGCTAAACTCACCTATTCCTTTGTATTATTACCCCTTGCCCTGTTTAGGGTAGAATCTTCCATGGAAGTGCCTTGTGTGTGTCCCCTTCTCTCACTGTGCCCTTGGGTGTGACCTACCCACATGTGTCAACCTGCTGACAGTGGACATCATGCAGATAAACTCAGCCCCCCCAAACATGATCCCTTGCCTCATTTGAATAGCTTCTCCTCAATAAAAGGGGTCATCGCGTGCTCTCGCTGTCTCTCTTCTTGCAGACCCTTAAGGTCAGAGGAGCCATCACAGCGACCCCAAATAAAAAGGTATTTGTGTCTCTTGTGTGGTTATTTTGCGCAGCCCAGTCATCCCAGTTTACCTGGAGTGACCCCTGAGCCTTTTAGTCGCGAACAGAAACCCAGCACTTTCCCAATGCTAGAATTAAAAATAAAGCCAATTAACATCTTTAAAAATTGTGGGTCAGACTGTGAACTGTGGGTCTTTGACAGGATGGCAGCAGAGAATGCCCCAACCAACCCTAGTGATCTGGCTGCAGAGCCCCATCTTACACAGAAGGCTCATCCTCTGGCATTCCTACCCCATAAATGAAGCCGCCATCCATCTACCCAACCACCCAACTAGGAGAAGGGAATCAGCTCCCCCCATTCCCATCCAATCAGTCATTCAGTCTTGTTAAGTGAGGGTACCTCTTAGATCTCTCTGGAATCCTCCTCATTCCTCCTCATACTGCCCTAACTCAAACCTCCCTCATTTCTCAGCTGAGTGGCTACAAGACCTTCTCACTGTTCTCTTCCTGTAATCTTTCTCCTTCATCACACAGAAAGACTAAAATGAAAATCTGACCAAGTCAGTCTGCTGATTAACGTCTTTCAGTGCCTTACAAAAGACCAGGAAAAGTTCATGATCTGACCCCTACCTTCCTCCTCAGCTTCTCCCAGAGTCCTCTGAACGCAGCAGACACAGTAACCACTGTGCAGATTCTCAAGGTCCTGAGCTCTTCTAACTAGAACATTCCTACCTTGTATTTCAAAACTCATCCTGAGAATCACCTTCTCCAAGAGGCTTACACACCTCTAACCTCTCCTCAGGTTGTATAGCTGCCCCTCCTTTGTGGTACTAAAGCACACTGTGCATATCTCAATAATAGAACATACCTCAGGATTTTATGTTGATTTAATGGCTTCCTCTGCTTAGACTGTGAGCCCATTGAGGGCACAGACCACGTGGCCCTGGCACGTTATATATTGCGAGCACATATCAAATTTCCCAAACAGACCAGTTTCAATTAATATACAAATTGGATCTTCAATGAACACTACAAATTAGATCAAATACAGGACTAGAACTGTTCTCCACTGTTCTCCAAGATGCAGCTGGAGGCTAGATCTCTGCCCTTTGGCTTTTCACCATAGAAAATGCATTTCTAAGCATCCTTTTCTACCAAAATTCAAAGAATAATAGCTCCTTACTCTAAAGTTCTATGCCATTTTCTAGCAGAGTTCAGACTCTAGTGTTAAGAATTCAGTGAGCAATGTGTAAGACATAATTACCCTTTTAGTGAGCAGGTGAGGCAATTCCTCTTCTGTAATGCACTCTTCTGGAATCTTGAGCATGATGAAGAATGTTTTGTTTGATGATATCTCAAATATTTCATTTTCATCTTCATCAATATAAGTTACTAAAAAGTGGAGGGGATGAAAATTTTAAAAAGAGAAGTAAATACTTGACTAAAATAATAAACACTGATTCTATTGCCTGCTATACTTAAACATAACAACGAATACTCATCAAGGATAAAGCTAAACACCAGAAATGCTTTCTCTGAAGAATAAAAACCAGGAGCTTGCTTCTGTTACGATTAAAGGTTGATTTGTTTTATGCCCAAAAAGGTTTAAGAGGCCATCAAATACAGACTGGAGGAAGAGCCAGCGGAAAGAAGTGGAAAGAATGTAAACTTCATTAGGTTCAGAGATGTAGGCTGGTGCTGGGAGATGGCAGGGGGTGCTGGGACACAGGAAGTCATAGCAACCAACTTCATTGAACCCTCATTCAGTGCTGTGTTATCAAAGATCAAGAAGAAGTGATATCAGGCACAAGAATGGAGGAGACACTAGAAAATGAGCATGTGAGCCCAAGTCTTAAAGTCTTCCCAGCAGACAGTGCCCATGAAGTCATCACTCTAGCTTGGATCCCACAGGAGAGCAATGTTGACACACTCTATTTGCAGAAGGGAAGCCAAACTGAGCCCCGGGGCCAACAGGAGTTAAGTTTCTGGGACAATGAGCTCTGTGTTGCCTGTGTCCTAATGAAGGCTAGCTAATTAATTTTTAAGTAGAGCCGAAGGAAAAAAAAAAAAAAGCACACAAAATCAGCAGCCAGAAGTTGGCACTCAGGTAGTCATTACGCTATGCACGGAATCCATGCCAGCCTCACCAGCTGGCCCCAAACAAGGGACCACCACTCTGCTCTGAGAAAGGCGTGGGTGGGAAGAACCAGGTGCTCGTAAATGCTCCCCTCGAACCCCATGCTTCAAACATAACAAAATGAGTCTCTTTTACTGGACTTGGAAAAGCTGTCGTGGAAGAAGTTCAGTGTTTATGAGAGAGCAGGTAAGAAGCAAGAATCCTGGGACTTGTTCCCTGATGGAATTTAAAAACTGTGATGCCTCAGGAGCAAGGGACCTGAAGAGTTAACACAGCAGGCCTGAGGTGGCTCACCTGCCAAGGAATGCTTGGAGTTGGCTCCTGGCTGGTGTCTGGAAACTAAGATTTGGGGAAGGTTCCTACATCCTGGCTAAGAGCGGCCCACTGTGCCTCAAATGTTCATTGTATGAACAATGTGGCTGACATCTCTTTTCTTTCTGGAGTCTGGAGATTTTGCACATGCGTGCTAGACTGCCTATGTGATCAACTCTTAGTAAAAACACTGGGCACTGAATGTCTAATGAGACCCAGGCGGTCTAAGTAGACCAGACTTCACATGTGTACATAACCTATTGCTCTAAGTAAGTAGGTCCCGTGCAACACAACTGGGGGAGAAATCTTTGGGGCTTGTACCCAGCTTCCTCTAGAGTTCACTGTAATAAATCTTTATAATTCAAGGTACCATGTTGCTATACTAAATTATAGTCATTAGTTCAACTATATGCTGAGGCCTGTGAAATCCTAAAAAAAAAAAAAAAAAAAAAAAAAAAAAAAAAAATCACTGAATCCAGGAATGAATTTTGACAACTCCAAACAGAATTATCCCCGCATCTTTATTTGTTATAAACCATGTTTTATTTTATTTGACAATAAAATCTGGGCCCTCGTAATGGAAAATTTGCAAGTAACAGGAAATTTTTGTAAAAAGGCAAAAAAAAAAAAAAGACTGATTATCTAATCCCCACATTTTCTATTGTATATTTGAGGTTTTAATGAGTAGGTCATTTACATCCTGCTTTTTGTTGTGTGTGCTATGGTTGCTCATTGGTCTTGGTTCTTCTGTTGTTGCTAACATAGGCAAAGTCCTTGCAAAGACTATTTTAATGGCTTCATAATGCTCAGAATAGGGTAATGCACTTTCTTATATATGACATTTGATGTTTTCAGCTTTCACTGTTATAAATACTTCCTCATGCAGTAGATAGCTCGGTACCTACCACATAGATTTCTGTAGCAGACATCAGTGCCTCAGAAAGGAACTAGGTGACACTGGAGGACAGATCAGAGATTCTAATAACTGCCAAACTCAAGGGCATGAAAAAGAGAAGCCAAGTTCAAAAAGAGGGCTCCAATATTAGCTCTTAGGACATATACTTAACTTACAGCACCTAAATAATGAATCTGCAACAGGACCTAGCTAAACAGTTGTGTTTCTCAAAATTCAAATACTAACAACAACAGACTTACCCAGTCAGTAGAGTTTTTAATGTCACTAATGAGACTTAAGCTGGACAGTACTGTCCATGTAGAGAAAATAGGTTTAAAAAATTCATAAAAATATACACAAGTATGTGGGAGAAGCATGACAGCTCTTCAGTGGGAATACAAAACATGAAGCTGGAGTGGAGGCCTTAAATATCCGATGACATCAGGGAGTAATAGAGGGTTGTTAGAAGTCTCCCAGGAAGAAAGTAGAGACTAGCATTTGCAGGAGGTTAATGTGGTGGTCACTGGTGGGATGAAATGGAACTGGGAGAGACTGGAAGCAGAGAGGCCAATAGGCACTGATTTTGACTGAGTGTGGTGGGAAAAGGCAGGAAAGCAGGAAGTCAGAAAGGAGGGAGAAAAGCAAGGAAGGAATTGGCTTTACAGGTGGTCAGACTCTGTTTGAACCTCAGCCCTATTATTTACTAGTCAAATGAACAATTCACTTAAATCTCTGAAGCTGTTTTCTCAACAAAATATCACCTACATTGCAGTTGATGGTAAAGATGAGAACTAATGCAAATAAAATATCCAGCAGAGTGCCTTGCAGGATTCGGGACAATTGCTAACATGATACTATCAAGGAATGACAGATAAGATTTGGTCAATACCTAGACAGGTAGCAGAAGATATGAAAAAATGGTTCCAAGATAGCCAGCCTAGATACCTGGAAGAAAAATAGCTACTGTATTAAGAATTAAGTGCAAACTCTCTGCTATACATTTCACAGATATTTCCTCATGTAATCTTCACATCAATCCAACAGATTAAATATTATTTTTTTAATTTTTTTATTCTAATTTGTTATATATGACAGCAGAATGCATTACAATTTATATTACACATATAGAGCACAATTTTTCATATCTCTGGTTATATACAAAATATTCACACCAATTCTTGTCTTCATACATGTACTTTGGATGTTAATGTCCATCACATTCCACCATCATTTCTAACCCCCTGCACCCTCCCTTCCTCTCCCACCCCTTTGCCTTATCTAGAGTTCATCTAATCTTATCATGCTCCCCCTCCCTATCCCACTATGAATCAGCCTCCTTTTATCAGAGAAAACATTTGGCATTTGGTTTTTTGGGATTGGCTAACTTCACTTAGCATTATCTTCTCCAACACTACCCATTTTACCTGAAAATGTCATGATTCTGTTCTCTTTTATTGAGGAGTAATATTCATTGTGTATATATACCACAAGAAAAATAGCTACTATATTAAGCATTAAGTGCAAATACTCTGCTATACATTTTATAGATATTACCTCATGTAATCCTCACATCAATCCAATGAGTTAAATATTATTATTTTTGTTTTTAAATGAATACTTTGAGGCTTACAGAAAATGCATATTTTGTTCAGGTCAATGAGCTAGAATATCTTAGGGTATAGGTAGATCTATAGACTCAGGTTGAATGATCTCTTGGCCTAAAGTTACACACCTTGGTGGGAGCAGAGTGTTTCCTTCAGAAACCTGGTCTCCTGATTCACCTTACAACTAGCAGGCAGTGAACTGGGGAGGAGCACATGCTCTGGTCTGAATGTTTATGTCCCCTCAAAAATTAAATGTTGAAACCTAATCACCAACGTGATCATCACAAGTGGGCTTAGTACCCCTATAAATGATGCCCCAGAGCACTGTCCCATCCCTTCCACCAGGAGGTACAGAGCTGGAAGGTGCCACCTAAAAAGTGGGCTCTCACCAGACACCATATCTATCCACTGACACCTTCACTTTAGATGACTCCTCACCCTCCAGAACTGTGAGCCATAAACTTCTGTTGTTTACAAGTTCATGGTATTTTATTATAGCACTGAGAAAGGAACAAAACTAGTAGTTTCATATGGATAACTAGTAGTTACATCAAGGTAGAGATCTCTAGTAAAAATATCTCAAAAAAATTGTGCAGATGTACACCTAGGAGTTTCCTCCTAAAGAGGAGATGGGTGATGCCCTGGGATTTCCAAGAGAAAGAATAAAAAGTATGAAAATCAAAAACAGTTGAAGATAAACCTCATGGACCCATAAGGCAGAGAGACCAAAAGCAAAAATAGCAAAAAAGAACTAAAGTCCAGGTGTTCTGTAGATTCAGAGGAATACAATGTAGTTGCCAGAACTGAAGGCTTCAGCCAGGACAGAAGACAATGAAAAGGTTGGATTTTGTATTCAGACAACTGCTAGTGACCTTGGGAAGAACAATTTGGTACCAACGGATAGAAGAGGTTTAGGAGAATCTCTTTCTAGAAGTTCGCCAGTGCAAGAAGAGAGAAAAAAAAAAAAAAATATATATATATATATATATATATATATATATATATATATATATTTAAACCCAGTAGTAAGAAGCCTGTAGAAGATTGCTTTGAAGGAGAGATAAAGAGTAGAAAGGAACCTGACAAGGTGGAAATATCTGCAGGTCTTTGGGAGAGAAGCCAGGCGAATTCTGTGAAGATAACAGGCAAAGAATTTGGTTTTGATAAGATGAAAAAAAAAAAAAAAAAACAGAGATTTGAAGAAAAGACAGATGAAAAAGCAAAGAAATGTCAAGGTCGTGGGTCTACAGAGATGCTATCATGTTCCTGCCCCAAAGGACATTTGCATCTCAGAGCTTGCTAAAGCTGTCTGCCTAGGATTTCCTCATGAGTCACCAGACTCCAGGGGGAACTGCCCTGTGAAGACAGTCAGTCAACAGGCCAGGACCACGTGATAGCAAAATATACAGCTCTTATTCTCAACTGAAAGGTAAAATGAATCCATTCAACACAGAGTCACGTAGAAAGTCCCTGCTTACAATTCAGTACCACAGCATTTCTTCCCATGGAAGGGCCTATAAATTAAGAGATCTAAAGGATCAGAAAAGAATCTGTCATGCTGGGAGGGATTACCTGAAGGCTCCAAGAGTGCTGTAACTTGTTATCCTATTTTTAAACATCCATCTAAGTTTTGTATTAGTAAAAAGTTGCTCAGGGTCTCTCTCTGCCTAAAGAAAGGAGAACTCTCCACCCCCCAGCCCCCACCACTTGAGGATGCTTAACTGGTTCTCCAAATTATCCAGAAACAAAATTACTTTGAGAGAAAGAGGAAGGCTTTTTAAAAAAAAAAAAAAAAAAAAAAAAAAAAAAAAAAAAAAAACTTTACCCTTGACACGAAGAAATTTTAATACCTGGGGGGAGAAGGAGAGAGTCCATTAATATTTTTTCCCTACCATACTGGTCTAAAACAGGCCTCCACACTCAACAGAATAACCTGGGCTCTGACCATAAAATTGGCTGTTTAAAAAAATGCCAGCATCAGCTCAGTATGGAGGAGCACTGGCCCCTTTTCCCCAGTGTGTAAACAACAGGTACTCCATGCCTGAGTTAAGCCATGACCCTGAATCTGCCATCCCAATGGCAGGAGTGGGGAGCCCAGCCCAGTGTAAGCAATAGGGGTGCACAGTCTGTAAATGATCAGCAACAGTAATAAGACTGACTAGGTCTTATTGCTTAATTTCTGAAGGTCACCTCCCCACTAGACACTGTGCCCTATGTACCCCACTGTCCCCTCCCCAACTAGTTACCCTTCTGTTCTGGGGTGCATTTAATGCCGTGTTCTGTGTCAGCACAGTTATTACCAGCTCTGCCTGCCAGTCTGGTGGGGGATTACAGAGCCTAGAGACAGGAGATTAAGGGGTTTGGAGGAGGAAAAGCAGGAGGCCAGTGGCAAATAGAGTTGCAGAGGAATCTCAGTCTCTTAATGAATCCAGACAGGCAGAGGCACAACTCTCTACCTTCCCAATACTGACCCTTTCCCAGACAACATATTCCTCCCAGTACCGGGGAATTCTGCAAGTATTTGATTCATATCCATGGATTGGCAATTAGACAGCAGCTGAGTATTGCAGATTATCATCCCAGAACTCCCAGAGAGCTGCTTTTTAGGGGAGGCTGGGACTATCACCTCTTCCACCACTTTTGAACCTATTGCATCTATCCTCTCCCCACTAAAATTTCTTCCCTGAATTTTGACTGAGTGGCAAAGTGACCTCAATATAATCTTGAAATCCTAAAATTAGGTTACAAGACTATTTTTTAAAAAATGATCTCAAATTATTTTTTAAATGTAAGAAAGCAAAAGACTTCAAGAAAATATAACAAAATATTACTAATATGAATGGGTTTTATGGGTAACTGAAAAGGTTTATTGTTTATTGTTGTTGCTGTTGTTAATTCAAAGCCTTTTAGATATGATTTTTTTTCAGTCTGCCATGACTCTCTCTGCAGGCCTGAACACCTGAAGGTTGAGATGGCAAGTAAAACTCTCACAGCATTAACATATGTTAAAAGACAAATTTACAATCAAACTAAAAAGAAAGTTCGAATTACAAGTGTTCAAACATTATTCTCTGAATACTATCCTATGATCTTTCATGTCTCCAGAAAAATTGAGGGAAATGTAATATCTATCTTTGCAGATTATTCTTTACGAGTTGAAGAGGTCAGACAATTTTAAGAATAGAAGACAAATTTTTGGATGTTATGTTTTAGAATCCTAAATATTAAATCACCAAGATCTGCCTTGTTTTAGGACACAGATGCTACCGGATAAAATTAGTAAACTTCCAAGGTTGCACCAACTAGTTGGGATAGGACAGGACTGAGTGACTCAACCTCAGTTTCAACATCCACACGTAGGAGCCCATGTGAAGAGAGAAGGCCAAAGATTACATCCAGACTATGGTCCTCAGCATGACAGAGGAGATTTGGCACCTCTTATTAACTCTTCCAACTTAAAGCCAGCTCAAGGCCTCCAAGAATCATCCATCCCACCTAAAGAAAGCCTTAGATATCTAAGTAGACAAGGTGCCTGCCTGAGAAACTCAGATGCAGGAAGTTGGCTGATGTCATCCAAGTTGTATTATTCCTTCAGGGACTATGAAACCTTGGGCAGAAGATTAAGGGGACAACAGGAGGTGGAATGGCAAATGTACCTCCTGAGGAAGATTCCTATCAAGCCCCTGGGAAGAGACTCAGGAGCTCTCTCTCCATTTTTGCTCATTCCATAGCTTGACTCCAACCGAATGCTGGCAGAGGCCAGATCCCACAAAGGTAGATTTCAGGTCTAGATGTGCCCCTCAGAACTGTCACCCCATGTATAAAAAAACAAAACTATTGTCTTCTTTCCTATTTTGAAAAAGAATTAATTGCCCATTGGACATATTTGTGCATCATAAAAATTTTAATAATATCATTAACCATATCAATTTGGTAATGCCCTCACAGGCTTTAAAATGGTGTAGAAGACTATATCGTGAACTATTTAAAAAACATGATGCTAACAGAAAATTTCTAATGACTTGCCAAAATTATCTTAATATTACTATTAAAATTCTAAAGGTACGCCATGAACTTTAAAAAACTTGATCTTAAATTATTTTAAAAATGCAAGTAATAAAAAGACTAGAAGAAAATATAACAAACTATTATTAATATGAATGGGTTTTATCAGTAACTGAACATGTATTATTTTTTAATTCAAAATAAATAATAAAATAATAAAGAATATGTAAAGATATTATTCACAAGATAATATTTTTCTTTTATACATGCATAAAACAAATATAAAGTTATTTCTAAAATAAGTTAAAGACAGCTCATAGACATATAGATCCGTAGTTCTTTTAAAACTCAAATTCATTACTCAATATTTTATCATTATAAAAATATATCAAATATACCCAGTGAACTTGATAATTATTTTTATTGGACATATTATAAGAACAAAAAGAACTTTCAAACAAGCAAATACTGAGATGCAAAAACATGTAAATTAATGTAAGTTAAAAACATAAGAAACGTCTTCAAGATCTAATGGTCAGAATTCAAAGCAAAATACTGCTCTCCATACTCCTTCTGGAGTTTATAAAACAAACCAACAAAATATAATAAAAAACAAAAGCATGCATATCTTCCACCAACTCAATCCAAACCAATTTTCAACTCATGTCTTAAGTAGTGAAATAGCAATGAATACAGTTTCCGTTTCAGATTAGGTCACAAGCATTAAGCAAAAATGTGTCAACTTAGTCACGTTGAAATCCTCTTACCTCCACTAAGACATAAACCAATGATGATCACTAAAATGAGACCCAGGAAGATGGAGGTGATGACCATCCACAGTTTACACTTGCCGACCAACTTCTTATTGCAGGAGCTCCAGGGACTTTCCTTCTTGGCCTAGAAAGCAAAGTGAGACTGTGAGGCAGTCATCTGATTTCAAACAAATATTCTCCAATACCTGTTAGGGTCAGCAACACAGAAATGAAGGCAGCAGGATCCTGACCTCTGGACCTACACTCTACTGAATCAAGTTTATGAAAAGATATATAGGAGGCAGAATGGAACCTCACGAAGAAGTTAGCAAGAAAATACTCTGGGGGCTCTGAGACACGGAGGATAGGCAGGATTTTGAAAGGTGAATTTTTTTTTTTTACAGTTTTTTAAAATATATTTTTAGTCGATCCATAATAATTATAAATATTGATGGGGTTCAATGAGATAGTTCAGAACCTGTGTACAATATGTAATGATCAAATCAGAGTAAATGACGTATTCATCATATCAAACATTTATCACTTCTTTGGGTGGGTATGTTGGGAATACTGAAAATTCTCTCTGCTAACTATTTTGAAATATACAATAAATTGTTATCAACTGTAGTTACCCTACTGTGTCATACAGAACATTAGAAAGTTATTCCTCTGGTCCAACTGCATTCCTCCTGCACCTGATAACCACCCTCTCTCCCCTTCACCTTTCTCAAACTCCAATAATCATTATTCTACTCTCTATTTCTATGAAATCATTTTTAAGCTTCCACATATAAGTAAGAATGTGCAACATTTGTGTGAAAGATGGACTTTTGAAGGCATTCCAAAGGCAAGGAAGAACAACCATGGTGTTGATTCGTAATGGAACTGGCCAACATATTCCAAGGCTTGGGATTAAATTAGAGATAGTGAAGGGCTGGAGGCTACGCCAGAGGATTTGATTGCAGCCAGAACAAATTGTATTTGATTTGGTATGCACTGGTGACCTGTTGAAGGTTTTGGAACCCTGAGCTGAGTTGAAAATTAAGAGGAAAATCATGTATCATTGAATTGGATACACCAAGAAAAAACTAAAAGGTTACTATTGTAGTCCAGATGCTACACAAAAAAATAAATAAATAAAAATTTAAAGAATTAAAAAAAAAAAAAGGTCTGTGAAGGAAAATAAGGATCAGAAAAGGTACAGAGGAAATAATCTGCAACGTGTAAGGCAGAATGTAGGGTCAGAGAAAATAATCACAGCTGCTTTGGTTTACTGAGCACCTGTGTCATTTCACTTAATCCTAACAACCCTTCAAGGTATGCATTGGCCTGTTTCAAACATGCAGTTCAAGGAGATTAGGCAAAATTAATCCCTGGGGAGTGTCACAGCAACACTCTGGCACCCTCCCCTTTGTGTGCAGCCTCCCAGCATGGCTGAGTGGAGCTTCAGATCAGGAGCATGCCCCGCTGCCCTAGAGGGGCCCATCTGCCCCTCTACCTGCCCCTAAATGGTTCTGTGAGTCTTCTGTTTCCCACTGCACCATTAGGGAATTTCTACATGGAAACCATGGGAAATGATAGAATATAGACAGGAGAAAATGTGTTTCCGCATTTCACGCACTTGGATTTCAATCTGAGGAACATCACTTCCAGGCAGGGGGCGGATACTTTGAGCAAGCCCAGGAAACCTGCAGGCCCCAAAGTCTTCCACCTTAAAATATAGGCGCTTCTCCATTGATGATGAGGATACACCCCACCAAACCTATCATAAATTGAAAACACTGTAAAAAACACATCTAATACATCTAACCTAGCTGAGTACCACAGGACTCTGTAAGTATGAGTTATTCATCATCATGATTGTGTCCCTGTGGCCGACAGAGAGCTGCCGCTGCCCAACTTCACAACAGAGTATGATACTTGCATATCATACCAAGAAAAGATCAAGTTCACGTTCCCACCACCAACATAGAGGATTCCTTTTTCTCCACATTTTTGTCAGCATTTGCTATTCGTTATTTTAATAGTGATCATTCTGACAGGCATGAGGTGGAATCTCAGTGCAATTTTGATTTGTAATTTCCCAATGCCTGAAGATGTATTTCATGTATTTACTGGCCTCTTGTACTTCTTTTGAGAAGTGTCTGTTAAGATCATTTGCCCACTTTTTGAAATCGGATTACTTGTTCTTTGGATGTTAAATTATTTTAATTCTTTATATATTTTGGATATTAATCTTCTGTCAGATGATTAGCTGACAAAGATTTCCTCCCATTCCAGGGGTTGTCTCTCCATTCTGTTGGTTGTGTCTGGGTGGAAGCTTTTTATTTGATGTCATTCCATTTGTTAATTTTTGCTTTTTATTTCCTGAATTATTGAAGTTCTATTCAGGAAACTCCTGCCTGTGCCTAGATCTTGTTTTCCCTTGGTAGTTTCAATGTTTCAGGTCTTACATTAGTTTTTCAGTCCATTTTGAGTTGATTTCTACACAGAGTAAGAGAGAGACCATCATGGAAAACAGTATGCAAGTTCCTCAAAAAATTAAAACTAGAACCATATGATTCAGCCAAACCTACTCCTGGGTATACACACAAAGGAAATGAAGTCAGCATACAAAAGAGACACTTGCATATGTATCTTTATTGTGGCAATATTCACAATAGTAAGTTACAGTATAAACCTAGGTGCTCAGCAACAGATGAGTAGATAAAGATAATATGGTACATGCAAACAATGGAATATTATTCAGCCATAAAAAGGAATGAAATCATATCCCTTTTTGAGAAAACTGATGGAACTGAAGGTCATCACATTAAGCAAAACAATCCAGACCCAGAAAGACAAGTATCTCATATTTTCCCTCAATATGGAAACTATAACAAAGAAAAACCAAACAAAAAAACAATGATCTGAAAATAAGAAAGTAGAAAAGGGACTATTAGGGAAGGGTAAGGAGATGGGGTGGTGGGAGTGGGAGTGGGGAGGTCCAGAGAAGGTAATAGGGAGGGTGGATATTATTAAAGCACAACGTGTACACATATGAAAATGTCACCATGAAACCCATTGATTTGTACAATTAACATGAGTTACTATTTATAATATTTTTTAAAAAGGTCAAAAGTCTAAATATAAAACCCAGTTTCCACTGAAAAATCCTAAGTGGAACCTTAAGTCAGATAATATTTTGTATGTAAATACTAAATTTAGCTCACAAATCTGAAAACGAGAAATAAAATACACAAAACATATGCTAGACCAATATTAAGCTTTTATTTATGATTTGGATGTGGAATGTTCCCCCAAAGTCTCCTGTGCTAAAGGCTTAGTCTGCAATGCAGCAGTGTTCAGAGGTGGGGCTTTTAGGAAGCAATTAAATCGGGAGGGCTCTGACCTCATCAGAGGATTAACCCATGGATAGCTGCATGGACTTCGGAGAGTTGGTATTAACTACAGGCCCATGGGCCGCAGATAGAGAAAGTAGGTCACTGGGGACATGCCCCTCGGGACTAAATTTTCTTTCTCTCTGTCTCTCCTTCCTGCTGCCTTCCGCCATGATGTTTCTGCCTTGCAGCAAGTTGATCAAGAACTAAAACCTCTAAAACCATGAGCCAAAATAGATCTTTCCTCCCTGAGTTGTTCTTGTCAGGTATTTTGGTCACAGCCACAGTACTCAACCAAGGGGAGCAATCCCCTCTCAGAGTGCCCACCTGTTCTACAAAGCAGCAGCAGGCACTCCAGGAGGCTTACGCCTGAACTGACACTTGTTTATATTCACTCTTATCCTTATTTTGATGATGGCCATCAGAAAGGAAACCGTTGGTCCTCATTAGGAAGGACTACATATCAAACGTCCTTACTGAGAGGTCCCCCAGCCTGGCTGCACAGTAGAATCACATGGGGAAGATTTTCACTGACACACACCCAGGCACCAAGCAGACTGGACTGTCATTTCAAACCTTCCATAGTAAATCAACTGTTTTAACAGAATTGAGACCCCCCCACCACCACCCCTGGTCTGAAACTTCCTACCCACTATTAGGAACACTTCCCAGTACACGTGCTGTCCCCGCACCTCATCTGATGCTGCCGCTGATTGTGCTGTGTGGTTTCATGTTCAAATGCAAGCAGGATGCCCTTATCTTCCTAGGTAAACCACACAGAGGGAGGGGCAGTTCTTGAACTTCCCCATTCTTATGTTCCACAGTGTACCTCCTACAGGTAACAGGCACTTAATAAATGTGTGCAAAAAATTTAAGAACGTACTTTGAGAAATTCTAGAAGAAGGGTCAAATGGCAGGCTCCTAAGCACTGGTTTTTGAACCCAGTGTGTCCTAGGAGGACGAGGATAATGAAGGCCCTGGGAATCTGGACAGAGGAATAGCTCTTTAGCTAAGTGTTTGTGGAGTCCAGGGATAGGGCCACCTCTCACCCTGACTCAAGTCTGAAGAATTTCTCCAAAGCCACCAAAGAAAGGGCTCACAAAGGCACAGGGGCCAAGAAGTCCTGGTATAAGGAATCCTTGACCTCTCGGGACAGAAACATATCTTCCTAGTTACAGAGCTCCAGAATTGTCCGAAGCTGTTTTTTTTTTTTTTTTTTTTTTTTAAACAAGAGGCAACCAGGCCATAAAGATTAGCACAACAGGAAATGACCTCAAATGAGCTAAAAATGAGTGCTGATCATTCTTGACACCCACATTTGCCTTCACTGTGCTGTTCCTTAGAGGTCATAAATTGGGACTCTGGCAGTTTAAAAGACCAAATACTCTGCTTTTCTGGAGGAAATTAGCTAAAAATTACACAGCCCTCCTCTGTAGGAAACTCCTATTCCTGCCCAGCCCAAAGCTGCCTTCCTACAGCCTAGCACTCTTCCTTGTCCTCTCCACAGCCCTGATAGGGGGACCACTGATGGCTCTCCCCTGCATGAGTGATCTTCACAAGCTTGAAGTCATTAAAAAACAATGGTGTATCAGCCACTTCCAACCAAACAATAGAGTGCAGTGCTTCTTGACTGTTTGCACATTAGAATCGACCCAGGGATCAACATCTGTTAGAAGTGCCCCTGGAAGTTTGCAGAAGAACGTGTGATACAGTAGGTACCATCCTACATATGCTCAGTCTCTGCCCTGAAAACGGGATCCCAAGGTCATGCTGCCTCCTTCTCTGGCTTTTCATTCTCTCTTCACCAAATTCTAGGTCATGAGAGGTCACAGGCAGATTCTCCACAGGTGCCTTCCCGAGATGCTTACGAATGACACCTTGCATTCTATTTGCATTATATGGCTCCAAAATTTGGGCATCTTTCCTCTGAACACTCTCCCAGATATTCACATCCCTCTTCCTGTAAAAGTCTAAATAGGTGGCACTGGATTCTGGAGAATGGCAGGACTACCTATCTCTTTGATCCAAAAAGCTCTTCTTTTTTGCTCAAGCAGAAGCAGATACATAAATCAGGGAAATTTTTCTTAGTAAATAGGAAAATTGTGCTTATTTGGGTGGGGAGTTACTGGGGATTGAACTCAGGGGCACTCAGCCACTGAGCCACATCCCCAGCCCTATTTTGTATTTTATTTAGAGACAGGGTCTCACTGAGTTGCTTAGCACCTTGCTTTTGCTGAGACTGGCTTTGAACTCATGATCCTTCTGTCTCAGCCTCCGGAATCACTGGGATTACAGTGTAGAAACTATACCTGGTAGAAAATTGTACTTTTAATCTTCATTGTGACATTTAATCTACTTTTTTTTTAATCTGAACACAAGAGTCATTTGATTCTTGTCCTTCAATGAACAGATTATAGTAATGGGACTGTCAGCTAACCCAAGTAAGTATGACTTGCTTGCCTCAAGACTATCAATGTACTGGCTTATTATTATTCTAATGATGCTACCTCACTAATAATGTCTGAGACTTCTCAGTCAGAACTCCTCTAGTGAGCTATGCAAGAAAATCAGTGTCACTCTGTTACCTACAATCTATTTTTCACTTTTGTCCCAATGATACTGACATGTTTATAGAGACAAGAGACAAAGTGAAGTTCAATGGCTAATATTCCTTTTCCCCAAGCACCAGACTAAGAGAAAGTTCTTTATACTGCCTCTGTATAGTCCCCTAGCCCTGCTCTTCCAAGTAGAAAGATACCCATGATATAGAATGTCATCCTCCCAGGGATTCCTGAACTGTTCTTTACTCCCAAATCCACTCACCCATCCACCTGCAATTCCCTCATCCATCAGACATACCACTCAGCTCCTCATATTTTACTTAAATTACTTAATTATGAGGGATCTAACTTATAGAAATGAGTAACAATATAATTTATAATTTTGGCAACTATAATTAAGTATAAATCATGTTATATTTATACATTTCAATTCTGGATAAATGTGTTAGAAACAACATATATCTGACACCTCAAAAACCTCAGAAATGTCAGAAACACCACTGAGTTGAGCCTGAGTATTTTGGTAACTTCTCTGAATCTCCATTTCTTCACTCAGTTCCTTTATCTGTCAAATCAAAATACTGACACATGCTTCTTAAGTTTTGTTGTGATAATCAAATACATTCATGTCACAAGTATTTTGTACATAAGAGTTGTAGAACATATGCTTAATGAAAATACAAGGATTTCAGCTACAGCTCAAAACTGGAAATCTTAATACAGAATGTAAATGCCTACACAAAATCTTAAGTGTGTGAACTTTTCACTGTGCTAGCCAACATTTAATGACCCCATATGAATTGACTTTTCTAGTTGAAATACACTTCAATTTATTTTATTCTATAGAACCTGATTAACTAAAACACTCTAGTTTTTTTTTTCTGTCCTTTCTAAAGTTTTAGCTGTTTAAGTATTTCTAGAATGCCTTCCAAATTCCCATATAACACTTCACCTGCACTCCATTCTGTTGGTCAATGTGGTGTTCCTATTTGGTGACCTACAAAGCTAAATTACAAGGAGGTCTAGGATATCTGTATATACCTGACTAACAAGGAAGCCATTAAAACATGAAAAGGCAATCTCTACAAGGTGAGTGCTAAATAATTTGTAAGTGCTGATGGCCTATATGGATCGGACAGGTTCTACTCCTCAGTGGTTGTTCACAGACACACCAGGTTTCCAGAAGCATGGATGCATTATATTACCATCATTTGACAGTCCTGCTACATATCTTTTTTTGGTGAAGTTGCCACCAGAGCAATCTCAAACCAGGAAATCTTTGGGGTGAGCTGGGTCTAACCAACATAAGACAAGTATTCCCAATTCCCTGCCCTCAAGGATTCATATACCAAGTCCACCCTTGTGGCCACTTAGGCTAAAATTAAGCCATCTTTTCCAAACTTCATTCTTTTGTGGTCCCATTTCATTTAAACACAAGCTACCAACTTCCTCTCCAGGGTACCTATAAAAGCAGTCGTTCAGTACACGGAACTTCCAGGAATCAGTGCGGCACAAAAGCAATGCTTTCAACTTCTGAATTTCCTGTGTATCCCTAAACTCAACAGTTGAGTAGCCTCAGGGGTGGAGGTGGAGGAGTGGAGCCTAGGAAGTTCAGTTTGAAGTTATATATATGGGGAATTCCCTGCATGCTGTAAAACACAAGCCAGTCTCAGGGGTTAATCAGAAGATTCAGAATTCAAACTGATGCTTTAGAGTATTTGATGTGAATGAATAATGTTCCCATTGCTGCTAAGGTTGAATCACCAGTAGATTAAAAGAGGCAAAACCAAATGAGGCTAGTCTAGTCCTTTGGGACAAGATCTTTGAAATTATTTCCCTATAACTAAAATTATTTCATCCCCCCCCCCCATCTCCAGCCCTTCTAGCTCTTGCTGCTTTGCCCTTTCCCCCTCTCCCCTTTATCTGTCTTCCTGTGGAATCTAAAGGCCGGCTGAGCTGGGAGAAAATACACAGTGTGTGGGGGATGGTAAGCCTGGATGGGAATGTGAGGAGATTTGGGAGGGAGAGGGGGAAATGGTGAGATAGGAGCCCTGTTAGGAGTTAGGAGGGAGACGGAAGAGAATCTGGGGGTTAAAAAACAAACAAACAAAAAAACACCTATAACTCATTCTCCCTAATTGAAAAAAAGAAGGGGTAAAAACTAAATTAAAACTTGCATAACTTTTTAAAACCACCTATATCTCTGGAAATGCTCTCCTTGAAGAGAGAATTAGTAAAGTGCCATCTGGGTCGCAAAGGCCCGCGGAGTTTGAAGGGTCACAGGTGTCAGAGGAGCCTAAGGGTCGCGGAGTAGGCGGCGCGCTCCGACCAAAAGCCATTGGTGCCGTGGCGCCCCATTCAGAATATTCCAGTGCGCGTGACTCCGGTTCCTCGTCGAAGACGCCCGGAGAGCTCTCTAGAACCCTGACACCGGGCGGTTGCCAGGCTACTGTCCCGCGATCACGCCACCGGCGCGTTAAGGGGATCTCACCTGGTCTGGGCTGGTGTCGTCGGCCGAAGCAGCCAGGACCTGGAGGGCTCCATTGAGAGGCGTCTGCTCGTCCCGCGGCTCCTGGAGAACCGAGAGCTCCAGGTCTTCTTCTGAGGATGAGGGCTTGGCCCCTTCCATGGGCCGGTTGAGAAGAGCTGAGCAGCTCCGCAGGGAGGCCAGACCGACACACCTGCGGGTGCAGAGTCCGCGGTGGCCTGCCGGGTTCACACTCCACCCAGCAGGCGGGGAGCGCCCGCCAGACCTCAGGCAGCGGGAGGGCAGGGAAGGGGAGGGAAGGGGAGGGGCGAGGCCGGAGAGTGGCGGCCCTGGGGCCTCGGGAGGCTTTCCTCGCTCCTGCAGGGCAGAGCAGCTCTGGGACTGTGCCCTGCTGTGGGCTCCCGAGCAGAGGAGGGCAGTTTTTCTGGTTTGTTCAGGGCGCTGTCTGCTGCACCTTTCCCTGTTGGTGCATACTCGTTTTAGAGCCAATGATTAGGAACCGATGGACTGGCAACTCAGTTGGATGAAAAAAGTTTGCCTTCTCCCCCTAGGAGTGGCCGTTGCTGGGGCTTACACCAGCCCTGGCTGCCTAGCAAAAGTTTATTCATTGAATTAAGAAACAACTATTGAAGCACCTACGTGATGCTAGGTTGAGAGCATAGGAAGATGAATAATACACACACTTCCTCCTACAAGTTCAGAGTCAGGCATAGAAACATTGTGGAAAGAGTGGCAGTGAGGACTACTGACTCCAAAACCAGTCGGCTGAGTTATTTCCAACTCAGAAGGCTCCTAACAAGGAGATCCCAGTGCCAGAGTGTCCTTATTTGGAAAGTGGCATATTAGTTCCTGCCTAAAGGAATGAATGAGTGAACATAAGTAAAACACTCAAAAAATCTTCAGAATGGCGACTGCACACAGCAAGCACTCAAAAATATTGGAGATTATTCTGTATCTTTGATGTGGGAAGCCACAGACAACCCCCCCCCCCAAGCCTGTGAAATAAGCAAATGCACACATGTACAAATATATGTACAACCTCCTCCACACCCAAGGTATAGTGCAAGACTTCCAGCTGGAATTATGTTTGCTAAGCATTGGGTGTTTGTCCAAAAGATCCCACCTCTCAACTTCTGTCAGACCCACTTGGCTTCCTCCTCCATGCTACCCCCACACAGGGAATCAGAAACCATCTATGTCAGAAGATATTTATTTGTGTTCAAAAGTCTGGCACCCTTAATGCCTATGTTCAGACACTTTGCCTCAATGTCCTGTTTTTAGTGGTCTGGCACCTACTGCCAGAGCATCTGGACTTTGGACTCTACCTGCCTGCTGAAGTGGGGCTTGCTAGCTGCAGGGAATTCAGGCTAACCTGCTCTGACTTGGTTGTCTGCTTTAACAGACAGATACTAAGGAAGCAGTCTGAATTTTTCAGACAGGGTTTTTGAATAGGCTTTTTAGAAGGAAAAGTTAAGGAGAAAACTGAAGTACCCAGGGACTAGCAATAGCAGACAGTTGTTAGCACCCCTAGACTTAAAAAGTCCTGGAGCCTGATAAGAACTGGAACCACTATAGGGGGAGAAAAGGGTTCTGACAAGATCTATAGTCACAAAAAGATGCAGACCTGACTAGAAGCACCAAGAGTTCTCAAACCCAAACCCCATCCTTTACCGAGGGCCCCAACAACTTTCCTCATGGTTCCTTTCATTGATTAGAGAAATTCAGTGTCAGTGGAAGACTGCCTGATGTCAGATGGATTGTAGCTGTCTCCAAATCTGGTTTCTCCATCCAAGCTTACAGAAAAGTCTCCTTCACACCCCAGGCTCCTGTCACAAGCCTCATCTCTTGATGCTTTTTTAGCACTAAGGAAGCAAGGTTTACATATTCCCTAACCTAGACTCCCTATGGGTTTGAGAGGAGTACAGGTCTTTTTTTTTTTTTTTAATCTCTCCGTTATTAGCATCTTTTTAAAAATCTGTTCTAATTGGTTATTCTAATGACATTCGAATGCATTTTGACACATCATACTTTAATGGAGTATAACTTCTCATTCTTTTGGTTGTACATGATGTAGAACCAGTCGTGTAATCATATATGCACATAGGATAATAGTGTCCAATTCATTATACTATCCTTCCTATCTTCATGCCCCATCCCCTTCTTTTACTCCCCTCAGTCTAATTCAAAGTACCTCTATTCTTCCTTAGTCCCCTCTCTTTATTGTGAATTAATATCTGCATATCAGAGAAAACATTTGGCCTTTGATTCTTTGGCATTGGCTTCTTTCACTTAGCATGATATTCTCTAGCTCCATCCATTTACTAGCAAATGCCATAATTTCATTCTTCTTTAAGGTTGAGTAATAATATTTCCATATATATATAGATATATCACATTTTCTTTATTCATTCATCTGTTGAAGGGCACCCAGGTTGGTTTCATAGTTATGAATTGAGCTGCTATGAACATTGATGTGGCTGCATCACTATAGTATGCTGATTTTAAGTCCTTTGGTGATTGGGTGAAGTCTGCATGTTCAGCCAGGTTTTTCTTTTTTTTAAAATTTATTCTAATTTGTTATATATGACAGCAGAATGCATTTCAATTCATATTACACATATGTAGTACAATTTTTCATATCTCTATTTGTACACAATGTAAAGTCACACCATTAGGGTCTTCATACACATACTTAGAGTAGTAATGTCCATCTCATTCCACTGCCTTTCCTACCTCCATGCCCCTCCCTTCCGTTCCCTCCCCTTTCCCCTTTCTAGAGTTTGTCTATTCCTCTCAGGCTTCTCCCCAACCCTATTATGCATCAGCATCCTTATATCAGAGAAAACATTAGGCCTTTGGTGTTTGGGGATTGGCTAACTTCACTTAGCATTATATTCTCCAACTCCATCTACTTACCTGCAATTGTCATGATTTTATTCTCTTTTAATGCTGAGTAATACTCCATTGTTGGTTCCACAGTTTAGCTATTGTGAATTGAGCTGCTATGAACATTGATGTGGCTGCATCACTGTAGTATGCTAAAAAGTCCTTTGGGTATAGATCAAGGAGTAGAATAGCTGGGTCATATAGTGGTTCCATTCCAAGTTTTCTAAGGAATCTCAATACTGCTTTCCATATTTGCCGCAGTCCGGCTGCAGCAGAATAACCCGGAGGTTACGAATAACTTGTGCACGTTTATACAGTAGGAGTAGGAGCCTTTATTGTAGGACAACAGAGGCATTTTTATACATTTTGCACAGCTTATCTTAATTAGCATAAACTAGATACATCAGTCAACCAATAAGGAATCTCCACACTTAATGGCTCGCTTTTGTTACTTCTCAAACCATTCCCTCTGGCATTTTGCCAGGCACCATCCAGACTTGTTTACGAACTCTAACATTCCCCTGGCAAAATGCCAGGTGTTATTTTGACTTGTTTACAGACTCTAACACATATTGGCTGTACCAATTCGGAGTCCCACCAGCAATGTGTGAGTGTACCTTTTCCCCCACATCCTCACCAACAATTATTGTTGTTTGTATTCCTAATAGCTGCCATTCTGACTGAATTAAGACTAAATCTTAGAGTAGTTTTGATTTGCATTTCTCTAATTGCTAGAGATGTTGAACATTTTTTCATATATTTGTTGATAGATTGTATATCTTCTTCTGAGAAGTATCTGATCAGTTCCTTGGCCCTTTTATTGATTTTTTTTTAAGAAGCTATAGTTAGAATCCATCTCATTTATTGATTCTTGATTTTAATTCTAGGAGTCTTATTAAGGAAATAGGGGCCTAATCTGACATGATCGAGAATTGGGCCTACTTTTTCTTCTATTGGGTGCAGATTCTCTGGTTAAATTCCTAGGTCCTTGATCCACTCTGAGTTGAGTTTTGTGCATGGTGAGAAATAGGGGTTTAATTTTATTTTGTTGCATATGGATTTCCAGTTTTCCCAGCATCATTTGTTGAAGAGGCTATCTTTTCTCCAATATATGTTTTTGGCGCCTTTATCTAATAGAAGATAACTGTAATTATGTGGATTTCTCTCTGTGTCCTCTATTCTATACCATTGGTCTACAAGTCTATTTTGGTGCCAATACCATGTTGTTTTTGTTACTTTAAGTATAGTATATAGTTTAAGGTCTGGTATAGTGATGCCACCTGCTTGACTCTTCTTGCTAAGGATTACTTTAACTATTCTGAGTCTCTTATTTTTCCAGATGAATTTCATGGCTGCTTTTGATATTTCTATGAGGAATGTCACTGGGATTTTGATTGTCATTGCATTAAATCTGTATGGTTCTGTCAGGGTATTTGAATAGGCTTTTTAGATGGAAAAGTTAAGGGGGAAACTGAGGTACCCAGGGACTAACAATAGTAGAATATACCTTTGGGTATAAACCAAGGAGTGGGATAACTGGGTTAAATGGTGGTTGATTCCATTCCAAGTTTCTGAGGAATCTTCATACTACTTTTTATAGTGGTTGCACCAATTTGCAAACACCTGGCAATGTACGTGTGTACCTTTTTCTCTACATCTTCACCAACATTTATTGTTGCCTGTATTCTGGAGTACAGGTTTTGAAGGCAAGCAAAACAAGGATCAAATTATACTCCCACTATCTATGTATTCTTGGGCAGGTTGTTTAGTATCTATTAGCATCTTTCCTTATTGTAAAACGATCCTTACCTAGTGGAGTTAGAGGATTAAGTGAAATTATTAAAGTAAAGCATTTATTCTTGCACCTAAAAATAGCAGTCTCTATAAATTCTCTCTTACTTTTCATGACTTTAAGTACTTTTTAATTAATAATACCCACTAACAGACAATTCTTAGCACCTAGCACTAACCTTTGATTCAATATATTTTCTTTCAATATTGATTTATCTTCCCGTCCTGGATATTTTTCTGTCACCTAACACTTGCTGACACCTCCCAATATTACCTGAACTACTTAAGCTATTATTTGAAATCAGATCCTGTTTCTGGTAAATGCCAATTTCTTAATCTCAGACAACTGACCTACAATGCAGATGAGTGTTTCAACTCTCCCTAAGGATTTTTTCCATCCTGCAGCTTGACTCCAACTAAAGATTCAGAATGAGCTAGAAAGAAGATACAACTGGCTTTAGATTAAAGAATTCTTGGTGAAAGTTAAGCATTTGTTAATGAAGAACCAAGATTGTTTTTGCAATTTTTCCAAAATTTATTTCTATAGGGCAGATTTTAAAAATGTATTGTTACTTCACAAATATTTATCTTTAATATAGTTTGCAACTAATATTGATTTAATTGCTTTAGGTATTCAAGTTTCAAATTTAAATGAAATTAAAAGGCATACTTGTCAACATTTGATGACCAATGTAAGATTTTCAGTTTTGTTTCTCTTGTCATAGTACTCTGCCTTCTTTCTTTATCTCCTTTTGGAAGGAATAATTTCCCAGATAGTTAATATATATCACAAAAAATAAAGTAACATCAAAATAATAACATCAGTGCCCCAAAGCATCTCATTTCTTTTAAATAGATCTATACCTCCTGCAAACACAATAGTCCACACCCATATATTGAAGATGGCAAATAGTATTACTCTGAACATGGACAATTGGATCAATCACTCAGACCAATCAAGCCAAAGACAATTGAGAAATAATTGGCTGCTTTATGATGGTTCATTTTATCATTTTCAAGGCACTGGAAAGGAGGGCTTTGGTACCTACATATTCTCCCCTATAATATGGCACAAAATGTTCCTGTCTTTGCTTATGGGGGACATTCCACTCTGCAAACAAAATCAGTCTTGAGTTCTGCCTCAGTCCACATCTTTGCAAGAATGAAGTGGATAGTGCGATATCTTTCAGGTTCTAATGACACCTATTTTGGCATGAACTATTCAAGTAAATTAGGTTAGTGTTTATCAACCTTCCCACCAACACACACACACACACACACACACACACACACACACACACAGTGAGGAACACATACACTCACATTGAATCAGTAAGTGCCCATATTAGTAGTACATATCCCTGATTTGAAAAACTCCCCCTGATGAATCTGATAGATCATGATAGATCATGCTGGCCCTCCTTCACACCCAGATTGAGATCACAGATTTAGACAAGTTTTTGATTATTTTGTGAATAGCAATTCTGTACCTTAGAAATGATCATAAAGTAAAAAGTACAACTTGCCTTATATACAGGTAATAGCCATACCAGGCAAAATAAACCTACATTATGGGAAATGTAAGCCTAATTGCTATCTTTGCAGTGGATTCAATAGCTAAGTCCCCCACTGTGGATTCAGTGCACACTTGAGCCTAGGAATTGCACTTTCCCATAGCCAGTTTACTGAAGCCTTAGGGACCTATTCAGAAAGGTATCACCAAGATGCTTTATCCATAATCTCAGTAAAATAGTTCTTTGACAAATAAAAATATGTTGTGTGAACTGGGAAGTATTCATGTTTCAGAGAAATCATACTCATATTTCAGTCTTTTATCTGATTTGGGGATGACACATTTTGCTCTCTCTCCTTTAGCTGTTGCATTAAGATTTTCTGAGGTTCTCAAACTCCCTTTGATGATAGGATTGTTATTCCTCCTTTGAACTTGTCCCAGGATAAACAAATCATATCATTCTTCTTTTTTTCTGCTGTTCCACCTGTTTGGTGCTACTATTAACTATGGTCTCTCTTAGTGGAAAGATTATTATGAGATAAAATATGGAACCCTCTAAATCAAAATAAATCAAATTGAGAAGGTATTGAGAGTGTACTGTAGACTTAAGACTATACAAGGTATTATAAGGCTTTGAAAGTAAAAGAAAGTCTTGACCATTGGGTTTTATGAAATAACCACAAGCCAGATGATGATTCTTCTGAAAACTTCCACATGTACAACCAACATCCAAAAATCCCTTTTGCTTTTCACTATTGACCAACTTCCCACAATCTCTTTGAATTTCATATAAGTGCTTTCAACCCAACTACCACAATACTTTATTCCATCATTTTTGTAAAGTTTTCTAACCATCAGTTTTGTTTGTACACAACAATGCCATGTGCCATCGCTGGAATATGTCTGTTATTATATGGTTAGATGAAACTGAATTGGATAGCAATAATATAGGTACTTATTCTGTCAATAACATCTTTGTTTATATTTATGTTTAAAAAGGATATATTTTTCTGTGCATTTAATTTCATGGGATTGCTAATGATAAAGTGTGGGGTTTTTTTATAGGAATTCCTTATTTCAACAAATCATGTTTGCCTCAATACTTGTAAACATTTGTACTTGAACAGGAACATAAAGTATGGACAACTAGAGATCTCCCTCATTTCTTACTTTATTTTAGAGACTTGGTATGTGACAATACTTTAGGTTTCTCTCATCCTTGAATCAATGATGTCTTGATGCCTTAGGATAAATATTTTATATGCTTGGGGTAATTTTTATGGAACACATACTATATATCTGTCTTTCAATAAATATCAGATGTGTGCAATCTAACATTTTCGGTTGAAAATTGCATGACATTTTATTAATAATTATTGCATTGTTTTAAAGAATCTATCACATAAATCACAGGTAAAAATACAACTAGTACAATTATGAGAGAGAAGGGACATATTTATGAATCCAGGGAACAAAGTTCGACACTCTTGTATAAACTCCAGGAAAGTTTGCTCTTCCACATCCATGACCCCAGCTAACAATGCCAGTCAAAATCCATTTTCCATCACTTTGTCTTCGACAAGATAAAGGTCCACCAGAGTCTCCCTAAGTCAAAAATAATGTTAAGTATGAAGACATTTGTCTCATGATCATCAAGTTCGTTGTTACTGTGTCTAATAGATTGTGTTCAGAAGTCCCATTCTGATATGTTTTGTTTGGCTGGTCACTATGCAGCCTAGGAACCATCAAGAAATAATGTGATATGCTCGCTTCAGGAGCAGATACACTAAAATTGGAATGATACAGAGAAGATTAGTATGGCCCCTGCACAATGACAACAGGCAAATTAGTAAAGCATTCCATATTTGGGGCTAAGGAGCTGAACAGACATTTCTCAGAGGGAGATATACAATCAATCAGCCAGTATATGAAAAATGTTCAAAATCTCTAATAATGAGAGAAATGAAATAAAAATCACTCTAAGATTTTATCTTATACCAGTCAGAATGACAGTTATCAAGAATACAAGCAACAATAGGTGTTGGCGAGGATGTGGGGGAAAAGGCACACTCATACATTGCTGGTGGGACTGCAAGTTGGTGCAACCAATCTGGAAAGCAGTATGGATATTCTTTAGAAAACTTGGAATGGAACCACCATTTGACCCAGCTATCCCACTCCTTGGTCTATACCCAGAGGACTTAAAATCAGCATACTACAGTGATGCAGCCACATCAATATTTATAGCAGCTCAATTCACAGTAGCTGAACTGTGGAAACAACCTAGATGCCCTTCAATAGATGAATGGATAAAGAAACTGTGATTTTTATACACAATGGAATATTATTCAGCATTAAAAGAGAATAAAATTATGGCATTTCAGATAAATGGACGGAGTTGGAAAATATCATGCTAAGCAAAGTAAGCCAATCCCCCAAACCCAAAGGCTGAATGTTCTCTCTGATAAGTGGATGATGATGCATAATGGGGGAGGGGGAGGGAGAAAATGGAGGAACTGTGATTAGGCAAAAGGAAGGGAGGGGAAGGGAGGGAGCATAGGAGTAGGAAAGGGAGTGGAATGAGATAGACATCATTACCCTAGGTACATGTATGACTGTGCATATGTTGGGATGGTACATTATGTACAACCAGAGAAATGAAAAGTTATGTTGCAATTGTGTAAAATAAATCAAAATGCATTCTGCTATTATATATACCTAATTAGAATAAATATTTTTTCTTTATTTATTTTACATGACAATAGTGGAATGCATTACACTCATTATTACCCATTTACAGCACAATTTTTCATAACTCTGTATGTAAAGTATGTTCACGCCAAATTATGCCATTGTACATGTACTCTCTTTTTTTTTTGCATTACAATTCTTAACACACATATATACCACAATTTATCATATCTCTGTATATAAGGTATGTTGACACTTGAAACTGCTAATGTCATTGAATAAGTTTAGATATCTTCTTATAATAAAAAAACTACATTCATTTTTTTAAAAACTTGATTTTTAAGTCTGAGAATAACATTATAAGATTCTTGCACATGCTCCATACAAAGAATAGGTGGAAGTAGCATTAAGGGCTAACATTTATTTAGTGTTCTCTATATTCCAGGCACTGTTTTGGGTCATTTGATCCTCACAACCACCTTATGGTTATCTTTGAAGGGTGATTTCTATCTCTGGGCCATGCAACTTCAGCAGCTGGATCATGGCCACAGAAGAAACACAAAGCCTGTTTTGTTTGGCAAGTCCAATGCAGCAACCCTAAGAGCCACTGTTAGACAGTTTTCATAGAGAAAATACTTCCTTTTGAGAGTCCCTTCTGATATCTCAACTTCATAAAGTCAGGACTCAAATAACTAAAGATTTAAACATAATTCCTACAGTTTAAATCCTTTAGTATAATGTCTGACTTTTATTTTTCTATTTTAGGGAGGGTGGGAAAGTTACAACTTGCTTAAATAGCAGTCTAAATGTGCCCCTACATCCCAACTTCACAATTTTACACCTGATTAGGTAAATTCTGACAGGTTAAGAAACTGGGATCTTTATTTTAATTGATGCAATACCAGATCTACTAGTACAAATTTAGTGCATAAGCTTGATGACTGTCTGGAACAGGGATATGTAACTGACCAGCTAAACCCTAAAACAGTAACTTTAGCATTAGAGAGCCATGGGTTCCAATCCCAGCCCAGATATCTGTACTTGCTCGCTATATGACCTTGGGTCATCTATTTATCCTCTCTGTCCCCAGTTTCCTCCTCTGTAAAATGGAAGTAAAAGAATGAATTGAATGAATTTACGTAAATGATGTACCATGGTTGCTTGTCACAAAGTAGAATCTCAAAAGATAGAAGTCAGTATTATAATGAGTTTTGTGGCATCATGGCTGAAGTTGTGGAATGATATGGGAACCCATCCTGCTGTCATCCTTACTCTCTTAATCATCTTTGGTGATCATGGACATAGATTTGAAATCATAGGTTCAGAGAAATATCCCCTCCCTTGCAAGGTGACCTCCAGCTGAACCACGGCTAGAGGTGGCTACCCAGAGGGCTGCATATAAGTGTTCTTGTTACCTCTCCTATTCCTCTTCTCTTCCCACCGCCACCTGCCTATGCTTTAGATGCATGAGTAAATGAAATCCTTGTAATTTCAGAAGTTAAACAGATCCTGCTCCTAAGGAAATAGGCAGTAATCCTGAAACATAGTGTGCATGTGTGTGTCATTTTTTGCTTTGCTTTTTAATTATAAAGAAATTGTGACAGACTTATGGAGGCTGACCTCACCAAGTGAATGCTGGAAGAAGATACACAGGGATTAAAAACTGATTCTATAAAACCAGTTCTTTCGGCACCTTTCCCTGATCTTAGGCAACTAGGTCATAATTAATACCTCAGATGAGGTAAGGGGAATACCTGCCCTAGTTATTCCCCAGAGTTGCATGGATTAAATGTGAAAGCATTTATGGAAAACACATGTTGAGCAAGAGGAAGGTAGGAGGACTTACTTTGCAGGCATCTCTTTTGCCAGACATCACTCCTGCACAGAGCATCCGAGAAGTAATGATCCCGTAGGTGGAAACACAGAGGGTTTGATCAATGAGCTCTACCTCTGCTTGCTGCAAAACAGGGGAGCCTTTACTATCTGGAAAACACGTTGGAGTTGGAAATCACGGTAATGGTAATGACTACATCTCTTCAAGGTTTCATTTGAATGATAACTCAGATTATCTCCTTTAACCCTCAGAGCTATTCTTGGAGATGAACTCTATTATTATCCCTATTTTGTGATGAGTAAAAGGAATCTAGGGAGATAAAAGGACTTGCCCAGTGGCATATAGCTAGCAAATACCAACAGGATTTAGACCCAAGATCTGCCTCCCCCACCTAAACCACTGTCCCATACTCCTTCATCTCCTGCATTTAGAATGACTGTGAGTCAACAAAGCTTAGTACCAATATTTTCTGTTCAAGAGAGCTCCTTAAGTAAAGGAGCACAACTGACATATGGAAGTCTCTGAAGAATCATAAAAACAATTGTTTCTATATAGCTCTTTCACTTCCCTTTAAACATGTTTGGCTAAGATGATACACACACACACACACACACACACACACACACACACACATGCTTATAAAAAAAATGGGTAGACAATTCCCTTTGTGATATTGAAACTAAAGCATGGAGCATAGTAGCCTATCAGAGTTGTAAGTATTTGAACACCTAGCTGCCTTCTCTCTCAGGACTCTGAGGCCTCAGCATATAAAATGAAGGTGAATCTTACTACTTCAGTAACTAACTGAGGACAGTGAGCATTTGAGAAGCTGCTCACAGTGAATATTTAGTCAGTGTCAAAGCAAGCATTCAGGGAAAGTTCAAGAATCACAGACACTGTCCTAAACCCTTGGATAGGCTGCAAGGGAATCCCAGATGACTGGGAGGTCAAAGGAAAGTTCTAGCAGTAACCTCTGGGGACATGTACATGAAGCTTTGTATTTTTCTCCTCATAATATATTCAGAATCAGCTAGTTCATGGAATCCTAGTTCATGGAAAAATCATGGAAGGATGAACATACAGCCTTCCCTAGCATACTCCCTGACTTGGGTACATATTGGAAAATGATGCTTTTTTTCTGGGTGGAAAGGCACAAAAAGGTATCCCCTCTGAGTGGACCAATTCTAGGTAGGTGTAATGCCCAATCCTGGATTAGCTAAGGGCAGGCTGGATTTCTTTCTTCACTTTCATCCCTTGGCCAAGAGTCCTGGTGCAGGACATACCTGCAAAATCTTCTACATGGCTGTCTGAGTTGACAGTGGAGTGTACATACATAAAGGTCCTCTCCTTTATAAAAATGAATCACATCTTGGAATAAAAGAGAAGCCAAGGAGGAACTGTTCTTATCTAGTGGAAATCACAGCATCTCTTCAGAGTTTGAAAAGAGCCCATGCTATCTGGTCAATTCTGCTTTTGTTTAAAGGTTCCCTCCGTCTCCCTGCTTCTTTTGGAGCAGATGGAAAGAATCATAAGACATAGATGAAATAGTCTCCTCCAATCCAAACTTTCAGAGTTGTCAGGAGGCCCAAAGAAGATGATATATACAAATCTTCTCTGGGAACCCCAAAGCACAGCATCAGCATAAGTTACTCTCATCCATGTGGAAGGCCAAGCCCACTCATTCACACACGGACCTGCCTCATGCCTTCGCCCCCAGCCGGTAACCCAGCACTTCTCCCCACTGCGCACTTTCTGGCCAACAGGAGGAATACAGATTGGCTGAATGAGCTGTTTCAGGGTGTCAGGCCAGGCGACACTGAGCTGTAGCAAAGCAATATCATAGTCGAAGGTCTGACTGTTGTAGTACTCGTGGACCACAATCCTTCTCAATGGGGAAATAAACTTGGCATTCCCCTGCACATACATCCCAAGGTGAGCCGTCCACGGTGTGGGGTCTGACAACCTGGTAGAGAAGGAATGAAGCACCAAGTTAGCAGTCTGAAGAATCCCACAGTTTAGAAACAAGCACTCTACAGAGAGATGAGGGCTGAAGAAAGGAGGTCCTGACTTGCAGTGGCTTTATCTTAGCCCCTGACTCTGTCCAGAAGCATGGCAAGAAGCACAACTTCTCTGCACCTTCTTTGTGTAAAACCGGAGATTAAAAAACAACAAAACAAACAAACAAACAAACAAAAAAAAAAACGGTCCCAGGAGTGGCCAATTATAACTATGTTTCAGAAACATTCTAAGGAAATTTTCTTGCCACTGGTATTTCACAGGTCACACACAGGTCAATAATGTTTATAACTAGAGTTAATTGGTTAAATTCTTCCCATTCATTCTAACAATGGCATCTGATGGAGACAAACAGGGCCAGTAATATGGTGATCTGGGGGCCCTTCTACCAAATTCAAATGATATCAATTTCAAGACAGATTAGAAAATGAAGTGTTTACCAGTACAACGAGAAGAATGGGAAGTTATATTCCATGTATGTATAATATATCAAACTACTGTTATATCAGTCTACTGTTATTTATAACTAAAAAGAACAAATAAAAAGTCAATGTAAAAAAAATTAAGTGCTTTAAGCAGAAATTTAATGAAATTCCTTCTTGCTGCAAGCTACCAGAAGCCTCATAGCTGCTGTAGCTGCTTAAGTATGACAGTCAAAGGGATACCAAACTCCACCCCCATGATCAGTCCTTCCAGAATTCTAATGTTGACCCTGCCCCCTACCCTGCACCGAGTCACAGAGGGGATTGTAGTCTCCATGTGTGGCTTTGATCTCACCCTGGGGCAACCAAAGAGAAGTTCAAAGTGAAAAGAATATGAAAACTCTTGGAAAAAAATAAGGACACAGCAGTTTCACAGCATTTAAGATTAATGATCAGAGGTGAAGCTATTTCAGTAATTAACATGATTCCTGTAATTTATTGGAAGAGTAAATACTCAAATTGAATAACTTAGTCGAAATCTCTTAAAATTCAGAATATGAAATTAGTTTTGTACCTAAGGTCTAGTAGATTTAAATAAGTTTAAATTTCAAGTTAGATCACTTTTTAAGCTTCTCTTTCACCCTTAGCTGGGAGATCTTCTGTCTCATAATAATCCCACTGGCAAAGGTAGACAGAGCCCCTCCAATGCCAACCCTAACAGACCTTCCCAGGATCACCCCCAATGCAAACAGGGATCCCCATACTCCAGCCACCCTCCTCCACATTATCCACACAGCCTATTAGGTCTGCCCATCTGACTTGAAAGCCCTCTCTTTATTTCCTCAGTCTAGTAAAAACTATTCATTCTTGATGTTTCGTTTGTGTTCTTTCTTTATCTCAATGATACCTAAAATAAATAAAAACTATTTGACACGTAACCAGTGCCCCCATCCCACCAAAACAAATAAAAAGGTAGCCCGATTGAATTGATTTTTATTTTTTTTTCCTACTAGGGGCTTCTTCTCACAATTCAAGGCAGATGTATGGTCTGTTGTCAGAATGTGCCACTCAAGAGTAAGGTTTGGGATACCCTACCTGTTTCCATGGAAACAGTGGGCCGCAGAGAGAAGCCACTCCCTGGAGATGACGGAGGCGCCACAGTAGGCAGATCCAACAAAGTGGAGGCTGACCTGCCATGGCCAAGCCCCCTCCTGGGAGTCAGTGCCCCCGACGACTCGGTGGACAGTGGAGGAAAGCCTGCTACAGCCTTTGGTAGAGAGGAAGGGTCATTCGATTTAAGGCAGACTTGAAGAAAAACTGGAAATTAGATCAGGTTCAGTGCTGGGCTGGGAACTGAGTCACCAAGTAAGCAATTTAAAATCGCCTGCTTATCTAGAAAGGAATTTTATGGGTCTGTCTGAAACCAGCACCAGAAGACTACTCCTTCCTTCCGGAAAACAAGCCCTAACAGGAAATCTCCATACAGTAATGCATGCGGAGGCAGAGGGATCCATAGTAACAGCTGTACTGATACAAACAACAGCCCTGGTGTTAGGTGGCTAGATGGAGACGAAAAAGGTAAGTTCTGATATAACAAAATTGATAATGTGTTTGAAGCTGTGCTAATCTAAGAGAAAAATTTGTAAAACAAAGATAAATTAAAGCCTAAGACAAACTAGTTATCAGAGCAATTACTTTTAGTGTAATTTACTTTTTGTGTAAATAGTATCAATAATGGTATATAATTAACCTGCTGCCACATGGCCAATTAGAAGCCACATGACTAAAAAGAACACATGGCACAGAACAGTTAATGGGTTTTGAATCAACAAAGAACCAACAATTGATATTGTTCACAAAGTAAGATATAAGCAAAAATCCTCCAGAAGCCCACTTTTTCATTTGTCACAGGCTATTTTACTTAAGACCTTCTTCCTTCATTAGTGTTACTAGTAATTGAAAGCTCTCTTTGGAAACATCTAGTGTAGTGATGCTTAGTATCAAGAAAGAAGATGGAGAAATAATTTCAGACTCAGCTCACCAAGATTTACTATTATTTCCTGGTGTGTGGTAACATCTGCCAGGGGAATTCCATGAGGAAGAGAATAAAAATGGAAAATGGGCAAACCAGGTGGGAAGACAGGAATCAGAAGGAACAGCTTTTCTACTCACTGCAACCGACTTCATCACTTCCATCTGAACAATCCACGATCCCATCACATTTTGCATTCTGTTTCCTAAAGCAGATATTATTGCCGCACTTAAAAGTTCTGTTGGTGCACGGAATGCCTAAAAACGAATGAAAGAAAAAGCAGTTTTTTTCTAGCCAGAAACATCTGAGTAAATGACACTGATCTTTGCAAAGGATGGATTAGCCACAAAATCGCTATTTGCTGCTCTGGGAAAAATTAGCAGAGAAATGGAACAAACCCACAGTGACCTTTCAGAGCCACTGATGTAGGCAGGCAGGCAAGCACTTCAGCTGAGAGTCAATCCAACTACCTAACCTTCTTCCCCTGTAGGTGAGTGAGATGCAAAGGCGTTGGCCATATAAGTGGCTTTTTTAGGCCACAGCCTCTTTGTTATTGTGTCTTATTCTCCAAGGAAAGTCTCTGGGCATAAATCACTACCACATCCGTCTTTTTATGACATCCAAGAAAAGAAAAATTTGTTCACAACTCAGGAGGTTTGCATTTCTGTAGTAATTACAATTTTCATTTCTGACCCTTCATGGTCTCTGGCAAGTTCCTCTACATCAGATCCTCAGTATCCTAAAACTTAAGTAGCATTAAAAGCAAGGAAGTAACTGAGTACAGTGGTGTACACCTGTAATCCCAGTGGTTTGGGAGGCTGAGGCAGGAGGATCACAAGTTTAAAGCCAGACTCAGCAACTTAGTGAGGCCCTAAGCAACTTAGTGAGACCCTGTCTCAAAATAAAAATATTTTTAAAAAGAGCTGGAGATGTGGCTGATTGGTTAAGCATCTCTTGGTTCAATCACTGGTACCAAAAAAAAAAAAAAATCAGGTAAGCAATGAAAATCTGCCAGTATTCACACAGTAACGCACACACACACACACACACACACACACACACACACACACACACACACCCCACAAGTCCACTCCTGTTAAAGTCACCAACTTTAGTCACTCATTTTTTCTAGGACTGAGGAGCTTCCTCAGACAAGGGATTTTCAGTGCCAAATCTGGGTAACTTTGGGGGACACTGGGACTAGATTGCCCTGACTCAGCAAAGGCATTTTGGTTCTGATTTAGGAAGTACAACAGAGCAGGGGTCCCTTCTCACTCCAAGTGCAGTTCTGCTCATCCTGGCCATTCTCACAGTCCTTGAAGCCATCGCAGACCAGAGGGCCCTGCTGCCTGGAGGAGCTGGTGTTGCAGGCAGGTTTAACAGGCACTGGAATGAGAAAAGACACAGGGCTTGTGAGCCTGGGACATCATCTGCCTTCTCCCATGACCAGGAGTGCCCTTCTACAGGGACAAAATATTAAGATGACAAACTAGAGAGTGATTTTTCCTCAACAGCAGCACCTTCATGAGGAAAAGCTGATATTTAAACTTTGCAGCAAATCCTAGCACTTGAGTTTGTCAGATCTGATTTTTGCAATTGTGTAGATGTGTTGAACTCTGATGGTTTGCTTATTTAATTACAATTAAATGCATCTGAAGTAATCTATTTTCAGAAAAATGAATATTGTAAGCTGTTATCTAAATTGAACTTGTCTCCCCTCCTAATGAAAGTGGAAGTGTACTGAAATTATCTTATTCATACCTGTACCCCAGGCCCCTGATCACATAGGAGGAGTTCAAGGAGGTTTTGTTGAGTGAATTCATGAATGTGAGATCTTAGAGAAAAATAGACTTGTGGTCTGTGTGTAAGGAAAATCTTCTTAAGATGATTTGTTTCCTTAGAGATCTATTTCCTCAGTTAGGAAATGCAGAAAAAAATCTGAAAATAGGAAAAAATATTTTCCCTTTTTGGAATATTTTCTTTAGATTGAAGGCAGGCATGGTATATTAGCAAGTACTTTCAGAAATTGTGGTTCTTTAGACATTTCTGACTATAGACCACACTTCTCCCAGGAAGAAGCCCTGCTGGGAAAAGTCATTCCTTTCAATTGTATGTTTGGGGGACGGGGCACCAGTTGTGTATCAAATACTTTTAAAAACAAATTATTGATACTAAAAAGAAAGAATATAAAGGCAACCTCAAGAATGAATAGCTTTTAGTAGGCACAGGAAATAAATACGGCTTTCAAATCAGATGAGTAAACTTAAGTATCTGTATGGAGAACGTGGAGGGGGGCATTGGAGAGTTAGGGTGGTTGAAGTATGGGGATCCCTATTTGGATTGGGGAGAGCCTAGGAAGGTCTATCAGGATTGGCATTGGAGGGGTTGCCTGTCTTTGCCAATGGAATTATTATGGGACAGATTACCCTCCCTTAGTTATTACCAATGTAATATTAATAGAAACTGTGTAGGTTAAAGACAACAACAATGAAAAAACTATCATTCATAAACAAACCCTGTGCTCCATAAAGAGGAATGCTGAGTTTACTTTTTTGCAGATTCTGAGCTGCTCTCAAGATAAAAGATCTGTGACTTCAAATAGGATTGTTGTTAGAAGAAGAAGGAGGAGGAGGAGGAGGAGGAGGAGGAGGAGGAGGAGGAGGAGGAGGAGGAGGAGGAGGAGGAGGAGGAGGAGAAAGAGGAGGAGGAGTTGTTGTTTGAGAGTTTTAGGTAACCCTAAATTCTACCTAAAATTAAACTAAATAAATGATTCCAGAAAAATAGATTTGGAAGAGATTCTGAATAATTTTGTTTTGAAATCTTTCAGAAGAGTTTTCATGATATTTTGGTAGTAGTTTAGTCTCTACTGCTGAAATGTATGTTTACTGGATTTATTGAACCAGTTTCCTCTAATGCACTTTCACAGAAAATGTTGTTTTCTAAGATTTTAAAGTTAACCTTGAAAATGCATTGTCTAAATGCACAATAAAAATCCTAATAATTTACCTTTCCATATACCATAACAGACATTCAAATATTTTTGGAGTCATTTTTATATACTAAGAATTATGTAACTTGTTTTATAAAAATTCAGAATGTATCAGGTGCTATTAACTGTCAAGTACCAGTGGAAAATAACATTTTTTTTAATAATGTACAAAACAAACAAACAAAAAACGATTGTGGTGAATTAAGCTATTAATCACAGATCTTTACTCCCTGTGGTCATATTAATGCAACCCATCCTTGCTATGACCCCAAAATGTGCAGAGGAAATTCCCTGAGCCTTGACTTTGATCTCAGCTATGTGACCGGATTTGAGCCATGAACTATGATACTAGTGATGGGGTGCCAATCCCAAGGCCAAACCTTCAGAGAAACTATATGTTTCTGCTTGCTCCTCCTTTGCTTCTGTCACTATCAATGCTATCCATGGCTCAATGAAAGAAAGAGTCAGAAAGAATAGACCTGATCCTGACCTGTGAAGGACCAATCTCAGGATGACCCAGTGCTTGAAGCAAAGCCACCCAACTGAGCTCAGCCTAGATCAGGCATATCCAAAACAACATATGGGTATATGATGAGGAATACATGATGGGGGCTGGGGATGTGGCTCAGTGGTAGAATCTTGCCCAGCTTGCATGAGGCCCTGGATTTGATCCCTAACACTGCAAAGTGGGGGGGGGGGCAAAAAGAAAAAAGAAAACAACAGAAAAGAAGAAGGAGGAGGAGGTGAAGAAAAAAAGGAAGGAGGAGGACAAGGAGGAGGAGGACAAGGAATGACTGTTTTAAGTCACTGAGTTTTGGTATAGTTTGTTAGGTAGTGATAGATAACACTATCAACACTACAAAGACTGTAGGTGGACACTAGCAGCAACAATGGTCCTGACAAGCTACGTCTAAGAAAGTCATATTCAAAGTCTGAATACCCACCACAGAAAAGTTCATCACTTTCATCAAAGCAGTCATTTACTCCATCACAGCGCTGAGCCTGAGGGACACACAAACCAGAGGAGCATCTAAAAGATCCAACAGGACAAGCTATAAGCAATAAAAAAAAAAAAAAGAAAGAAAAAAGAAAATGTCATGTGGGTCCTGAAAAATCCCCAGACCACATTAGCAAAGAAACATGAAGCTTTAAGTGATTAGGGATTTGACAAGGTAGCAGGAGTAATTATATAATATGTCCATCTAAATAAGGCTGTGGGTAATGACAAGCCAAAAAAGCAGAACCCAAGTGAATAAAAAAAGAAAATTAATTAAACAGGAGGTCTGAGTAACCATTGCATCCAAGTCACCTTCAAAATCAAACCTCGGGCTGGGGAGATAGCTCAATCGGTAGAGTGCTTTCCTTGCATGCAAAAAGGCCTGGGTTCAATCTCCAGCACCACAAAAAAAACAAAACAAAACAAAAAAAAAAAAAACCCTCTGCCTTGACTCAGCTCCATAGCATTAATACAGACTTGAAGCATGGGAAAGCTGGAAGACATATTAGAGGCCAGCATTCTTAATGTGCAGGCTTTAGACTTTCTAGGGGATTACAAATGGGATGCTGCTTTCTCCAAATTGTCTGTGATCAAAAGCATTATTCTGCCTCTTTAATTGCATTTTCAAGTGATCTCTGTTCCAAAATAAAGAGTAACCACTGATCTACTCAAGTTGACCTAGAGAGATTAGTGCCAGACCTCAAAGCCAAGACTCCTGCCTCCTACTTCACTATCCACTATTCTTTCCTTTTCAATCAGGCTGCTCATAAAAGATCCACTCCCTCTGTTGGCTTAAATCACATCCTAAGCTAATATATGAATGTTGCTGAAATAATAAATCCTTCCTCCCTGGTGCAAAAAAACAGTGGGAGAGTGCATTATAGGTCCACCTCTGTCTCAATGGCATGTGGTGGAGCAGATGAGTCAGGGAGAATAGTCATAGTTTGAAAAGACAGAAATGAAATGACTGGCTCTTCTTGAGACCCTGCTGGAGACTGTATTATTAATACAATTGTATTAATTATTCTGAGCATAATATTCCAAATAAAAGCAGGATATTGGGGATTGTCAGAGAATAACAAGGTCTAAGTTCCTTTCGCTTATGTCATATCTTCATAAGTTCCTCAACGAATAACTTTTATACTTCCCCATTTTAAATGGGTCTAGAATTTCTTGAACATGTCCTTATCTACACTCCAGCTTCAATACTTCCCTCAGATGTTTTCTTTTCTATTAGCCACTTCCTGGTTGCTGTTCCAGCAGCTCTACCTTCTAAGTGCTGTTATTTTAATCCTTTCAATCAAACAGCTACCCTTGTGCACCATAGACCAAAATGAATCAAACTGTAGGTCTCAGATCCTCTATATGTTGATATGAACACAAAAATCAGAAAAATAACAAGCCAAAATACGGACTTGTCCTGTATTTCAGGAAAAATGTAAGAAGTTATACTTCAGTTATAAATCATAATGTCAAAAATATTAAATGATTTCTCTACAACTTAAAATAAAGCAATAAAACATAATTTATGTGTGTGTATATATATATATATATAAAATTTGTTTTTTAAAAATACATATATAAAAGGAAATAACAAAAAAAGAAGCTATACTCATTCCTGAAATATTTGAGGTTATAAGTTATAAAGCATTGGTGACCATATAATAACTTTTTCCCCCTTTTTTTGGGAGGGTACTGGGGATTGAACCCAGGGGCACTTACCCACTGAGCCACATCCAGCACTTTTTCTTGAGACAGGGTCTCACTGAGCTCCTTAGGACCTCTCTGATTACTGAAGCTGGACTTGAACTTATAATCCTCCTGCCTTAGCCTCCTAAGTTGCTGGAATCACGAGCATGTGCCACCATGCCCAGCTCACCATGTGATGACTTATTGAGGTTTTCTAAGGATCTCGTTGATAACCAGGCTTACGTTGACTGATGTTGTAACTGCCGTATTCTACCAACAGTGGCTTGTCCGAAAGCCTTGAACTGCACTGGAACTGAATGTGAACCAGAGGGCTGGGCACCCGGAAAATCGTGTGATGATCCATGTAGGTGCCACAGTACCTGAGGAGACAGGAGTAGGAGAGGACACACAGCTTGAGGTTTCATCAACTGCCTTCCTGTTGACAGTAAATTCATCTGTACTGTGGTCACTGGATTTTGTAAGCAGAGATGCACTAATGGTAGCATCAAATCCATCCTATGCTATGTGGCCACAATCTAGTAACTTCTCCCCAATTTTATCTTCTGCTAAATAGAGCAGTAAGAGTACTACCAACACTCACAAGCAAACTATGAATTTAGGCAAGGAGCAGGAACTCAGATGATGCCCTTTAGTATAGAAAAAAAAATTTTTATACTTTACATCTCAAACTTACATTAACATTCTCTAAGTTTACACTGTCATAGATATCAATTCAGAGGTTGAAATTTGCTCAGTTTTGAACAACACATTTTAGAGATCTGAAGGCAATTCTTCTAGGCCCATCTCCTTTCAGTGAAAAACAAAAATAAAACATGAAACAAGAAGGTCTTGCCCACAGACCTCTGTGCAGAGCAGAGTGGAATCTCTGAGTTCAGGTTGAAAATATGCAAAGAACTTCATCAACACTTGAAGCAAACAACTATGCTATTTCCATCTAAATCAAAATATGATATGCATCTCTGCATTTGTCCTTGGTAGAATTTCCAAGAAGTAATGTCTCTACACAATATTTCCCTCCCTTGATTTTTTTCTTACCTCTCATTACTTAATGCCACCAGGGTTCCCAAAATTCTTTTGGGAAAATAATCTCTCTGGTTAGTAATTTTGCTACATGAGCTCTGTGAGCAATGGAGTAGGAGCATTATTATACAGAAGGCCTGTGAGAAGTCCACTGCCCTGTTCGGGCAAGGCGTTTTCTAGTGTGAAACCTCTAGGGTCTCCATGGGAGACAGGGAGCAGCCTCAAGACTTGGGGTGGTACTGTCCCCTGGAACTTGTGAATGCCAGTCACTCTAGGCCCTCAAATCAGTTGGGAACCTCAAAAGCCCTTTGAATCAGACACTGGCATTCTAAAGCACAGATAATCTGTGATTTTAGGGAGGAAAGCATTCTCATGTCATTCAGGAAGAGTCTCTTGCAATTGGCTGAAGTTCAGGAACTGATGGACTGATAAGCCAGTTATATAAGGAAGAGATAGCAGGTGTAGGTGGCCACCTGACCAAGTAGGAGCCAGGTCTGAAAGGTTCCTGAAAGCCAAGCCAAGCTTTGGAGATCAGAATCTACTCTAATTGATCATCTGGAGATGGTCACACCATGATCTAAAGACATGATGTGTTTTGTGTGTGTTCTCCACTAACATCTAGGGTTTTCTTCCAAAGATTAGTCCTACTCAGGCATCTTAAAAGGGAATTAAGATAAAGGATGTTGGCCTCCATATTTGGGCTGGAGCTTAAAGGAAGATCCTATGCAATGGATCATGATGAAGGCTTAGAGACTTAGAGCTCAAAAAGTGAGAGATTGGAGAAACCCAACAAGAGTCAATTTATGTATCCAGACATATAACAAGTCAGGAACAAACATAAGTGAAATAATTTGTTAAAGTTCAAAAGCAAGTAAGTAGAACCAGGATTTGAACACAGTTGGCCTGAGGTTATAGTCTGGCACTTTCTAGAACATCCAGCGGCCTTCTCCTTGGGCTTTGCTCTGCTTTTCCTCTCTAAAGGCATCCAACTTGTAGGGTGACCATTATTTCTTTGAGGTTAGGTTCTCTGAACTATTTGAGGAAATCCTTAGTCTTTCCCCATTCCTTATGACTCTTTCCACCTTTCTCTTTACAGCCCCAATTCCCTTAGGCTAACTTCTCAGCAAGGGGTCTTATTAGTTCAATCAGAGCCTTCCCTTTCCAGTGAGAAGAAAGGATAAGGAAAGGGCTGGCATTTTAAATCCTGAGGGTACAACTAACATGAAATTAATCTGATAGGGTTTCAGCCAGCCTACAGACTACAGGAAGAACTGGCCTTTCAGGAGAAGCATTGGGGCAGAGTGCTTTCCTGGTATTGCTTGGGAGAAGATCCTGCTCCTACCTGCAGTCACACATCCTGGACTGTTTCTGCTGTGACTTGGGAGAAAAAAAAAATAATATTTCTTATTCAAAGCACAGTTTAGTCATAGGTTTATCATACAAAAGATGTGTAAAGATTTCTATATTTATTAAACACCAAAAAGCAGTACCTATGAAGCCTTGGGGCATGTTCTATAGTGCTTATTCATTAATATAATTTCCAAAGAAATCTCGTTATTTATATTAACATAAATCATATTTTTGGTCTGTTGTATGCATTATGTCCTGAATGCTTGCCCAAACACAAACCCTTATTGAGAATTATCATCTTATTTACAAACTGAAAATCAAAGATGTTAAGGAATTTGCCCTACTTAATATAGCTACTAAATGACAGGGCTGGAATTTGAACCCAGGTCTCCTATCTCCTACAGAACAAACCCTTGATTCAGTTACACTCCCAAAAGGAATACTGGCTACATTTTAAGAATGGATACAAGAACATTTTTGAATCTGCTAGGGCCTACTCCTCTGAAGACAGGATAGATGACTATTTTGCAATTTGTATAAAGGAACTGAAAGAAGGTTATTAAGGAAAAGCACTTAGGGAAGGTTTCATTTATGAAATAATAATGAGCAAAAAATTAGCAGGCAAAGCCTTCAACCTCACAGGATGCTTCTCTGAAAAGTGAAATGAGAAGCCATTCTACTGCCAAAGCAGGGTGTCCTGTATTTTGAATGCTAAGTCAATTAAATGGCTATTAAATACCTATTATAGTTTCAGAAGCAAATAAACAACACTAACAAGCAAGGAATAAATCAGAGCAAGAGTTAGGAGCCAGGCATGTACCTCAGGGAGAGCATATGCTTAGCTTGCACAGGCTCTGAGTTCAATCCCCAGCCCAAGGGAAGGGGACAGTGACCGTGGGGACTACTAGGTTGGTTCAGGAAGCCAAACTACCTACATTTCTTTGAGATTTTTTTCTGGTTAGCCTCAACCCATTTGCTAGCCTTCAGACCAAGCCAGGTCAATCAGGCCTCTATGAACAAAAGGAATTGGCTAACTTTTGTACCACCAGAACCCCTATTTATTATTTTCGCCAGTAGCTCTAGAATTTGAATAGTTTATCTGCCGAATACTTTTGTAAAGCATGCACTCTACACATGGAAAGTCCACAGAGTGGAGGTGAGGCAGAAGCCATGTCTTTAGATCAACTTTGCCCTGAATCCTGATTCAGTCCCTCAGGAGTGACAGTCCTTGTGCAAGTTTCTTGATTTCCCTGTCTCTCAGTTGCCCTCTGTCAACAGTAAAGTGGAAACTCTTTAGAGACAGACAAATCCTCTCTAGGACAGAGGCCACCAAGGATTCATCAGATTCCTCACATATGAAAATCACTTACATGTGCTCGTTGATTTCCCACCATCCATGCTCACAGCCTTTCATACTCTTCTTGGTGATTGAATAGTTATGGAATCTCAGGGCTATGCCGAGAGTTGACAGAGGGGTCTGTGAAAAACAACATCAAGTCAAAAAATGCTTTAGGCAAAGGACGAATCTCAGGCTAACATTTCCTTGCTGGCTCGGTACTTTTTGTTTCAGGGGTGTTCTACTCCTGTGCCCTGTGACCCCTGGTGTGGTACACCAGCTCCCTTGAACAACCAGGGTGGGAAGAAGTGCAGGTGGAGAACAAAGAGGATAGCCACCAGGTGCTCAAGACTCAGCTTCTGGGCCCATGAGGTGGGACACCATAGGCAGTGTCTCTGGGTTTCTGCCTGCTCCAGTTGGATGAGCTTAATTTTGCAGACATTCACCAGTAACTGAGTGTAAAGAATGTCCTCTGTTGATGAAAACAATGACGTGGCTTATTTAAAGTTTCATTCAGATCCTGTAGATAAAAGAGAAATGAATCAGCTTCCTCTTCATATTACCTGGGTATTCCTAAAGACTGTCACTGAATCATCTGGGTATTTTCTGAAAAGGTCAAGGGAGCCAGACTGCCTGCTTGTGAGCAAACATGCACATACTATGCCACGACACAACTGGCCTTTTTATTGTACTGTGTGGTGTACGTACACCTTATGTCTGATATGCCAATGTTTTAGTTTTCACTTTCACTTTGACCCAGGAATTATGGAAGAGAGGATTTTTATGTTTCTAGAGAGTTGAATTTTGGCTTACCCATTTTCAAGTTTTCTAATTCCATCTTAATTAGAAGAGAGATTATGGTTTATATTGTTTTTTATTTTTTTTTAAATTTCTTAAGAATTTGATTGTGATCCAATTATGAATGTTCCATGGTCCTTCTGCTTATTTTTATTTCCAAACTCACTGGTATGGCCTAATAGCTTTCCTGGCCCTATTTACTGTTGTGCACTATGTCTGAATCATGCAAGGAAAGTGAATTAAAATCTCTTACTTAAGCCTTGCCCACTTCTCTTTGTCTTTCCTATACTTCTTGGCTTGTGTGTATTGATGCTATATCATTCACTGCATAAATAATCATCATAATCAGATTTTGTGGATCACCCTTTTTATCTTATAAGTTGCCCTTCTCCTTACTTTCAAACCAGGAAATGTTGTGGCCCTGGTTTCAGTGTTGCCAGGTACTAAGAATGAACACTGTTTTCTTTTTACTTATCCATACCTGGTACAAACTTGCCCATCCTTTCTGTTCAGCTTTTTTTGAGTCATTTTTTTTTCTTTTGAAAATGACGAAGTTAAGTTTTTAGGTAGTACTTTGCAATTCAATCCCACTGTCTTTTTCTTTACCCATTGACATTTATTACCGTGACAGAGTTTTAGCATGCCATTATTTTGTGTTGCTCTTTCATGTGTATGTATGCATGTCTGTGCGTGTGCATGTGTGTCTCTTTGTTTCTGAAGTACATTTAAATGCAGGAAGCCGCCCTTCACCTCCCACATTTGAGAGGGAGTGAATCAGGCACTTTGTTGTTCTCAATTAAACACAACAACTCTGTTAGGCAAAGAAGGTTGATTTCCATTTTAAAGAAGAAGAAAAAATAAACAAACCCACATAACTAATCAAAGATAAGTAACTTTCCCAAGGTGAGAAAAAGCAGACCAGAGATCCAAACCAGTCCAGCATTTCTTTGAGGGTCACTCTGTTACAGTCTCTCAAGCTCCAGGAAACCAATGTGGGGGACACACAAGGAATAGGACTGTCTCATGTTCACCAAAAGCCCAGGGCTCATGAGAACACATGTCAAATTTTTTTCCAGCCTTATCATTTGTTTGTTTATTCACACACATAAAAATGAAAATTGACAGGTAATAAGTAACAGGTGTAGTATCTGCATATAACCTAGCCAAATCCTCCAATGTACTTTAAATCATCTCCAGATTACTTATAATATCTAATACTATGTAATACTATGTAAACACTATGTAAATAACTATTATACTCTTCTATAATAGTAGAGAATAATGACAAAGATAAAGTCTGTCTATGGTCAATAAAGATGTGGATTCTCTCTGCCGTTGGCTGAATCCACAGATCTGAACCCCGACATGGCTGCTCACTGTGTATATGACCAGTTTGTTGGTAGGTGGTTTACCTATCTTCCCTAACTGAAAGGTAGTTTCCATAAGAGCAGAACTTTTAAAAAAATTTTCATCCAGTTTCATAGGTCCTCAAAGTTTAAAATAGCCTGAGAACTTGACCCAGAGAAGTCTTCAATAATATATTGACAAATGCAAACCACATATATATTTACCACTTACATCTAATTGCTGTGCTATATAATAATGATTTTATATACACCGACTGAGCAAAGGTAACAACACTCTTCCCTGTCTCCATGATACTACAAAAATAAAAAAGAAAAATAATTTTTGTTTAAGATTTAAAAAATATTGTGGGGTTGGGGGGAAGAAATGCCCCACCTAGCATCAGAGGGGAGTTATATATACTTCATATAAATTTGCTGTTTGTTTTGCTTTCACAAGTGAACTATACATTGCCTAATCTGATTTTTTACTTTTATTAATTACTATTCTGATGAAGTAATTAATAATTGCTCCATAATCTCTGTTGTAATAAAATAATTGTTTGATCCTACAAGCAGGTCTTTACATTTTTAATGAAAATTTTAAAAAAAATTGGAAAAATAGCCCACATTTGTTAATAGTATGTACTTTGTATAAAAAGTGGGCTGAAATTACAGGAAAATTTAGTTTTCTAGATAATATATTTCAGTGCAGTTAAATTTTATAAAATTAAGTGATATTATACTGTAATTTAAAAAGAAAATAAAGGAAATGAAATTCTACTAAAAATAGGATAGGAATATTTTTCTAATATACAGGCAAACTAGGCTACCTGAAATTTCCAGGTACACTTGCATTTTGGAGGATAGTAGCTCGGGTAGTATGGACTTGAAATTTTCCCTTCAAAGCCAGTGGTTTCTCTGACCAACACTGTGTTTTCACAGTCTGAAAAAGATGTCCACACACAGTGATTTGCAGCTGTGAGGCAATGGGAAAACATACTACATTAATTTATCTAATTACAAATGCACAATTTTTGATTAAAACTATGGTATATTTTTTGAACTTTTTTTTTTTTTAAGAAATAGCACCCCACAGATTTAGTTAAAACACTTGTTGTCAAATTCCAAATTTCATGTTGGTTGCCAAATCCTACATTTTGACTACAGATCTGTAGGATGCTATTACTTTCTTTAAGAACATACTTCTGGAATTGGAGGTAGCAGCAGCACCAGCAGCTGCAGCAGCTATCCCTCCTAAGAAAACCAGAGTTTCATTCCACACTCGGGCTTTTTCCAAGCTCTAAATGGTAATACTTTCAACATCTTTCCTTTGCTATTTCAGCCATAGAGGAGGTGGTTGCTCCCTGAGTGTGTTACCTCTATGATATCTTCCAGTTTTCTTGTGTCCTTTTTGCCTTTTTTGAGTTGCCTAATTAACACCTTAATGCTAAGCTGACAGTTCACTCTGTCCTCTTTTGACTGGGCCCCAATTCAGGGTTCCTGACTAATTCAACCAGCATTATAACAGCCTCAGGAAAGATAAGACAGCATCATAACAAATGTTTCCAAAAGCAACTTTTTTTTTTTTTTTTATTAGAAAACACTTACTTTGTTCTGGAATGATCTCAAAATACGCCCGGATTCCTGATAGCCTCCGTATATAAGGAGACTTCAGGGTCACCAACATGAGATTGTTTGTAGAAACAAATGACATCAGTGTTTTTGTGGGTTCACAAATTCTGAAACCAGATAACAAAATGAAAACACATGAATAGCAGGCTATTGGAAGTGTGGGACTCCACCCAACAGTAACTGCACACATTTCCAGAGTCATTCACAGGTTTTTGTGAATTAGTCCACCAGGCGGGTCTTCATTAGCCAGTGGCCACAGGATACTACAGATGGAACCAAGCTGAAAAAAGATACAGAAATGTTTGTCTACAAACTACTACCAAAGAACTCTCCTAGATGGCCCTCCCTGAGCTGTCCTTGAGAACAACTTAGTGTAGAGACTATATATATAATGGCTATGGTCATGGGCTCTACCCCAGGGAAAACGGATTCAAAACAGCTCCATCAACTAACTGGATGAAAGATGCCAGGAAATCAAGCAACTAGATCCATGTGTGTACCATTTTTCCTTCCATGAAATAGTAGTAGTAATAATAATAGTATATTCCCCATAGCACTGTGCTGAGGGGTGGAAGAGAAAACAACCAAAAATATTTGGAAGGTGAAAAGAAACTAACAATGATTGAAGAATGAGAACCAGTGGCAAACTTATTCTTGCATAAAGTTTGAACTTCTAATGCAAACATTCATTACCAAATATAAATACTAATACATACATAAAGCACTGTGACATATATTTTTTAAAATAATGATAATCATGTACCCAGTGAGTAATGAATAATAATTTGTTAATAAAGCTTGTCATTATTAGTCTTTCAAATATTAAGTACCCTTAAGCAGGTATCTACTATTAAGTGAAAAATATTAGGATACGAGTAAGTACATGGATATATAATTATAAACATATATTAACTAAAGGATTTATGCTAAAATGTAACAGAAATTTGATCTGGGTAATGAGATCATGGAGTACTTGATATTATTTTCTCTGATCTCATTTTTCTACGATGAACATCTGGAATAAGAAAAAAATTTGTTTAACTATGTAATCATAGAATATTTATTGTCATACTTGACTGAAACACTAGACTTCACTGTTATTATAATAAAAATAAAATTAAACAAATATCTTATATTTCAGATATTGACTGAAGTTCTTGCTGTACTGATTTTGAGAGTCTCGTGTGCTACAAGTAAAAAACATTGAGTCTGATAGACTCTAGCAAGGATACTACTAAAGTATCAGGAATACTAAACAGACAGTCTTTGACTTCATGAGTCTACACAAAATGTTCTTTGTAAAATTTCCAGGGGAGCCCATAGAAACCAAGATTGTGGAAAATCTTTTTGGCTGCCAACAAGAGTACCTGCATTAAAGAGGTGGGGGTGAGAGGGAGAGGGAGGGAGGGGTTGGAGGGAGAGAGAGAGAGGAGGGTAGAGACAGCCTGCGTGATACCTGTACAAGATGGTGCTCCGAATTGGCAAGAGGGAGTCATAAATGGTCAGGGAGTCGGTAACACAGTTGTCAGCTTCGAGTTGGATAGACTCAATCGAGAGACGAATCAGACAGCCCACGATGGCCACCAGTTTGAAATGACACATGAGCCTCCCTGAGGTGGCAGAAATCTCCAGAGGGTAGCGGAGAGACAGATGATCTGCATACAAGTCCTGAGAGCAGCCTTTGTCTGTGGAGACAGTACTTTCCTTCTTTCTTTTCCTTTTCTGTCTTTCTTTCTTACTTTCTTTTTACTTGTTTTTTTAGGAATGACTTTTCTAGAATTTTTTTATAGAAGAGCAGAGAGCAAAAGAGGTCATGTGGAGGACCTCTGCTGTCCTTGTCAGCACAGTCCACTCTCCTCTCTTCTGGTAACACCACCCAGATTTTGCTCTGAGAAACTGTCTCTGCATTGCCTGTACAGTTTGGTTGGGGTTGAACTCACCCCTAGCTCCAGAGATGGGTATGTGACCCAGACTGGCCAATCAAAGAAATTGCTTCAGGAATGGGCATATCAGCCAATCTAGATAATGAGCTTCAACCCCAGGACTTCTTGCAGGAACTGCAAGGAAATAAGTGTGAAGGAATTTTCCACCACCATTGAGAAAATGATAAATTATAAGCTTGATCTACTGGTGATCTCATTTTTGCTACTACAATGAAGCACATGCTTATTAAAGAAGCCTCCACAGAGGAAGGCAGAGATGGAGTCCTGGTGTTTTATTGTAATCTGGACCAAACCATGCCTAAAGTCAATATATTCCACATTTGTCCCAGTTATGTAAGCCAGTCAAGTTACTTTTCTGTTTAATCCAGTTGAAATATACTTCTGTCACTTGCAATTTAAAAAGTACTAACAAACACCATCATTTGAAAAGGAAAATTATGGTCAAAAAAGATACTAATCCGGGGGACAAGGGAGTACCACATGAAAAAATTTACCAGATCCTATGGTTGAAGAATAATCTGACCGAAGCCCAGCTGCATTGAAAAAGAGAATAGAAAGAGACTATTAGTCCCAGAACTTTGTTTTATTAGAATTTTGCTCAGGAAAATTTATTTTCAGTACTTCTTGAGAACATTCAAGCCCATTTAGGATTGTACTTGAAAATAATCTAGTAGGGGATGGATAAATTGTAAATAGGTATTTTAGATTAAATAGGGTAGCCAAGAATTGATAGTTGTTGAAGCTAAGGATGTATGAGAATTCATTTTTCTATTCTCTTTACTTCTGTATATTTGGACTAATTTAGTTATAAGTCTTAAACATTTTTTAAAGGTAAGAAAGCAACCAAATAATAATTAATCTTATGACTGAAATAGTAAATGCAGTTGTAGAATTATCCACTAGAGATTTTTTATGTAACAAACTTTTCATTTATCAGCCACTTATCATATGCCTAGCATACACATATTTGTATATGTGTGTATACATATGTGTGTGTGTGTGTGTGTGTATGTGTGTGTGCGTGTGGGTGGGTGTGGTGTACAATGTATACTTTGGAAACTCAATTGCTATATGTTTTGTTCCCAGTTCTATTGTTGAATCAATGTACTATACATAATATTTGGCAACTTCTTTAACCAACACAGCTCTGATGCCTTTGGCTAATCCTGTGCCACTGGGATTGTAGAAGAGACTACTTCATTACATCTCTGGCTATGATAATGGTCCTAAGGAATGCTATGGGAAGCAATGCTTAAACACAAATTACCCAACAATTACCATTTAGTACCACAGAGTCCATGTCCACAGCCAGCCCCTGCAAGCTCCCCACAGAAGTACGGTTTATAATGCTCGTCTGGATGGAGTCCTTCAAGATGGCTGCCACACAGTCCTCACAGAAGATGTGGCCCTTGGCATGTGGCATGACAAACACAACCCAAAAGTGGACAAGGAGGCCACCTTTGTTGTTGCTGCTACAGGGGAAAAAGAGAGATGTTCAAGGATATCTCTTAGGAAGTAGACTTTCTTAGGAAAGAGACCCAACTGACAGATTCAAAGACAATAAGCACATCCTTCAACTGAACCTAACTCCCTTCTTTAGGTAGTCATTGGCTCCTATTATGGGGATTAGAAAGAGAAAGCATCCCATTATAGATTCTAATTATTATGTTAGAATTCAAATCTAGAACCATTACTATTTCTGTGGATATGAATCAGTATTTGCTGCCATTAAAAATAACAGTTTTAACATGTTTGGTACCTGGCCACTTTTGATACAGTGCCAAATCTGCTTTATCTCATTTAATCTTATGAAAAACGTCTTAGTGTTTTTCCAGTTTGACAGATGAGGAAATTGAAGCCAAATACATTTCACAACCACACAGCTAGTTAATAGTAGTAGAGAAATTAAGCCCAATTTGATTTTCAAACTGACCCCAGAGCTTGAGTTTCTAATTGGATAAAGACTGGATATTTTATAAAATAAACATAAGAGAATTTAAATAACTTGGTAAATGAAAAGTTAAGGAAAATGAGCTGCTTCACTCCAAGATTCCTCAGTTCCTTTGTGTGTCAGAGTGGACTGTGAATCCCTGTAGATATTTTGTAAGTGGTGGGAGATGGGATATAGTATATGTCGCACAATTACTCCTAAAAATTATTGCACATAAAATCTTTTAAAATTTTTTTCTCAGGGCCCTGAGTTCAATCCCTGGTACAAAAAAAAATCTCTAATAATCATTTTTTCACTGAAAATATTTTCAGAAATAGGGTCCATGCTTTATTCTTGCCTCCACCATCCACTTAATATTGTAGGCATATTCACGGCCATTTTGCCCGGAGACACTGACATAGGGATTCCAGCCCTGAGGGGAAGGTGAAATTTGGTAGATAAGGAGCAGGGCAGAGGCTGGGTCCTTAGTTGTGATCATGGTAAGAACATACAATTGCCCCTGAGAAGTTGCTTGAGAACAGTAAAATCCCAATCCTTCCACAAAAAAAAAAAAAAAGAGGGGAACTTAAAACATTGAAGGTTGAAATCTCCAAACAGAAGACATAAATTACCTGACATCTGCAACCACAGACTGCTTATAAAATTTGGAGAAGGCAGATGTTGTGTAAACAAAGTTTACCTGAAAAATAAAATAAAAATAAAATGAAAGTATCCTAATTCTTTCAAGCTTGGCTTCCTATCACAGAACTCTGTGTGTTGCAGGGACACACTCTGACAGCCAGCAAGGAGAAAAGCAAGCCTCCAACTAGTGGTCTCTAATTCCAAACTCAGACATTATCAAAATTAATCAAGACAAATCCCTACGTCCTGCAGCAATCCTTGGATTACCTACTTTTATTCTGCTGTTTAAGAATAATCGGTTATGCCCATTTATTTCTCTCTTTAAAGAATCTAGTCAAGTTTGACATCCGTTATTGTCTCCAGAGTTAACAAACCAAACTCATTTAAGCACATTTTTCATAGATTTGATGAAACCTCTTTTCAGTATTTGATTATTCTTTAAGGACACATTTTCATATTAGCCACTAGAGGGCGAAGCACACCATTCCCCTTCAGAACCGTCTCTCTTTAAATGCGCAGCCCCTTTAAATCAATCATTTTTTGCTCTCTTAGCATTTCTAAAACCAAGCTCATTCTCTTCTCCCAAGTTTTCTCCTCTGTTGCCTCTCCTACATAATAGCAAAACCACCTACTTAGTCTCCCAAGGCTGGAAAAAAAGTACCTCAAAAAATTATGTGGCACAATGGTAAAAATAAGAGCTCTGAAGTTTAAAGTCACTATGCAACATATTACCTAAATCTGCTGGGTCACCGTTGCTCTTTGTTTTGTTTGTTTTTCCCTCTGTAAAGGAGCGATCAAAATGCCTGCCTCCTTGGGATAATTTGAGGAATAATTGGTGCACAAGTATCAGAGATGAAGCAATTGGTAAAGTACCCAGTGTCCAGAAGGCAGTCAGTAAATAAGGGCCACTGTGGCTGCTTGCTGTCTTTCTCTCCCCCTTCCTCATCCTACACTACACCGTGGCTGTGCATTGCCTCTGCTGGGCAACCCCCTCCATTTTGTAGAAATAAAATTGGCAGAAACTTTCTACTTGGCAATGTGTGCCATAAGCCCTGAATTTCTATTGAACAAGGAATTACACTTTGAAGAAATCACCTAAAAAAGTAATTAGAGATGCACACAATTTATGTAGCATGAAAAATGCTATATTTTCCATTGTAGCAAAAAATGGAAACAGCTTAAACACCCAATAAAAAAGGACTTGGTAACTCAGAGGCAATTAGAACATGTGTTTTAAAAAGAATGTTTAGTAACACAGAAACATGCAAAGTAAAGAGAAAAAAAGGCAAACTGTAAAACTGAATTGTCATTAAAACTCCAGTATGCGTTATCCTCTATGTCTATGTAGTCCAGAATAAAAAGGGGCTTTATCTCTAGTAAGGACATTAAAGGTTTTAATGTTCTTGTTACACTTTTCTGGATCTTTCAGGTTTTTACAATAAATATTAATTCTATAATGAGAAAGGGTTTTTTTGTTTGGTTTGGGTACCAGGGATTGAACCCACTGAACCACATACCCAGCCTTTTGTTGTTGTTGTTTAAGGAGAGAGAGAGAGAATTTTTTTAATATTTATTTTTCAGTTTTCGGTGGATACAACATCTTTATTTTATTTTATGTGGTGCTGAGGATATAACCCAGCACCCCACGCATGCCAGGTGAGCGTGCTACCACTTGAGCCACATCCTCAGCCCAGAAATAAGATCTTGTTGAGTTATTTAGGGCTTCACTAAGTTGCTGAGGCTGGCCTGAACTTGCGATCCTCCTGCCTCAGCCTCCTAAGCCACTGGGATTCGAAGCCTGCACCACTGTCTCTGGCAGTTTTGTTTTTGTTTTTGTTTTTGTTTTTTGTTTTTTTTTTTTAAGTGAAGGAATTGCTAGTGCACCATGGTGGCATAAATGTGTAAATGATAGCATTAATTAGTATGTGCATAACCTCAGATATGGAAGGCATTTCAAAGATTACCTGATCCAATTTCTTTATTTTGCAGATGAGAAAAATAAAAATGGAGAGAGCCACTTCTTTTTACATTAATCAGAGGGAAATGATTCTATTTTATAGAAAAAATGCCCATGTTTCCTTCTGACAGCTTCCTTCACCCCCTGTCCTCTATTTCCCTTAACCCAGCTCACCTGTGACACTGATGACCCCTACCCTATCCCTCAACCCACCCACTCCACTGCCTTCCCCACCCCCAGCACCTCACCACTTGCTGGACAGTCCCCGCCACGGAGAGAAATTCCCTGGACTCCTTCTGCCGGTACTCAGGAAGAAACTCAATGTTGGTGATACGAAACATCCCAACAAAATAAAAAGCATCTTTGCTTTCTGTCTTACCTATGAGAGGAGAGAAGGCAATTAGGAGGCTTTCCAATCAGTGTGGCCACAGGCATCATTTGATGGATGTCAGTATGAGGCTTCCAAATGACCTCATTTTAAGAAGCTGCATACATTACTGGCTCATAGCCTGTGATGCTCTAAATGTACTTAATGACACCTCTTCTATCAGCAGCAAATCAACAGACCTCTTAGGATGCTCCATTTTTAGAATCTGCTTCTGGAAAATACTTAATGACCTAAAGATTGAAATCTATACATCTTGGAGTCTCTAAAGCGTTGAAAAGAACATAGAAAATTTTCATGTACCCCAAGTCTGGGGAATGTAGGGAGGTAAAAAGTTGACACCATTAAGCTCATGGTGAAAAGAAGGGAGAGAACTCCAGTCACTGAGCTCTGGAGCTCTCTCATTAGTCCCTCAAGTGACTTGTGTGGCCTGACATTCTAGGTGCTGGGCCAGTCTTCAGCTCTATCCAATACATGGGAATTCATCCTTCCCACAAGCCACCCAGTGTGGCCTTCAGCCCAGTATGGCAGGTCACTCCTGCTCCAATCCTCTGTCCTGTGAGGACTGTGGAACGTGGTATTCTGCCAGGCCAGAAACTGCCAGGAGGGGCAAAGGCAAGGCTGTTGCCTCTGTGTTGCTTTAGGGCAGCTAATAAAGAGCAGAGGCTGGGGGCCATGAGCACCTCTCCTTTCTTCCTTTCCTCTTTACTTCCCAGGTTTTGCTCCTCCTGGGCAACCTTGCAGGCTCCCGGGCCCTGGCACTTTTCTTTCCTATGGCATAATTCACACTGCAGCAGAGCTGCTGCCTGCTTGTCTGCCTCCCTTTGTGAGCTCTGAGGGAATGCACAGTAACCTGTGTATTTTCCTCTGCCCCTGTCATGCAGTCAGTGCCTGGCTTGGCCTTGGTGTCCAACAAAAGTTTGCTTTTGGAAGGGTGGTGGGGAGGGAGGTGCTGGGTAGAAGAAGAGAGAAAGAGAACATCCCTGTTAGCACAAGGCCCACCACACCACAATGCTAAGCAAATGATGGCTGAATTAAAAAGAAGATGAAATCTACAGAGTGGCAACGAGCAACCTTCCTTGTAGGACCCACCTGGGTTCACTTTGGACCCAAGCAGAGTAGTGAGGCTGTGGAGGGGTATTCAAGCACAGGGCAAGGGCAGGAAGCCTGAAATCCTGCCTCAGATTTGTTCTTTTGGGTTATTGACCTTGGGGGATCATCTTGTTTCAGACAGTCTCCCACAAAAAGCAAAAAAAAATGTCTTTGGGTTCGTTTTATTTTTATCAAGAACATGCTTCTTAGAAGTTTTTTTTCTTTTTTCTAGTTGCAGATTCTTTAAATTTGAGTTAAAACTATGAATTTTTAAAATTCACAATATCACCTTCAACCCTAAATGTGTTGTTTCCTCCACACACACACCTATCAATGCTCCAGTTCTGTGCAAACATATCCTTCTCATGTTAGTAAATACTCAAAGGTCAGAACAGCAACATTGCAAGAGAAATCATATTAGCGTTGAACACAATCACATGTACCTAACTCTAGCTCAGCACAACTTTCAAGTCCCTCCACGTTCTTCCTGATGAACTGTCCCCCTCACTTCTCAAGGCCACCCTCTACACCCACCTTTCATGCCTCAAAACTAATTGGTTTCATATTGAAGAGTCCTTACTTATCCATATTCGTTTCCTTTGGTCATGCTGATCTCTCTCCATGAAATGCCCTTCTCTGATTTTTACTCAATCAATAAACTACTACTGCACAAGGTTGTTCCAAAATTTTATACAAAAATTCTAGGGTAATGCAAATGCATCAGTTGAGGCATGGCAGGCAGATGATTGGAAATAAGTTGGCTTGTTCTCAGTTGGGATTTTTTGGCTTTGTCTTAATGGCCCATTGACTTGACTTCCCCTGGTAGTCTGTAAACCCCTTGAGGACAGAAATTGTATCTTGTTTACCAGTCTGTCCTGCATGCCTACCAAAGGGGCCAAGACAGTGGGCATTTAAAAGATGTATCAAATGAATTTTTAGGAACCTGGACTCCACCCGTAGGCAAGTTGGGTGCCTCTCTTCTATGATCACAAAATAATCAATTAAAAAAATCAATTCACACCTTCTCTCCAGTACTGAACTGTGAGTTGTTTTTTTTTTGTTTTTGTTTTTGTTTTGTTGTTGTTTGGTTTGGTTCTAGGGATTGAACTCAGGGGCACTCAACCACTGAGCCACATCCCCAGCCCTATTTTGTATTTTATTTAGATATAGCGTCTCACAGAGTAGCTTAGGATCTCACTAAATTGCTGAGGCTGGCTTTGAACTTGTGATCCTCCTGCCTCAGCCTCCTGAGCCACCGGGATTACAGGCCTACACCACCACACCTGGCCTGAACTGTGAGATTTTTGAAAGTAGAAAAAAAACTTTCTGAAGCTTATTGGAGTGCCTATCTGTGCCAAGCAAATTGTAGGCAATCGATTTATAAGTGACCTAAACAATTCAAGAAACTATTCAGTAATTCTTTGCCTATAAATTTTGCCACCCAGATTTTAGAATCCTTGAAAGTACAAGTAAGAAAGCTTTTTTTTTTTTAATTCACATTATCACTTTCCAACTCCAAATGTGGTGTTGTTTCCTCCACACACCCACCTATCAATGCTCCAGTTCTGTGCAAACACCAACTGGGCATCCAATAATTCATTTAATTCCTACACTAGCTATCCAACGAGAGTGTCAGACCCCACAGGTTATGGGCTCATTCCCACAGGACTGACACCACTTTAGATGCCAACACAGCTTCTACAAGTTAGGGTTTCCCATGACCCCCTCAGGTGTGATAATTTGCTTTAATGACTCACAGAAATCAGGGGGAAACTCTACTCATTACTGTTAGTTTGTTATACAGGATATTTTTTTAAAAATGTAAATAAGTGGCCAGGTCAACAGGTACAGCACCGGTGCTTCTGTCTCTGTGGAGCTGGGGCACGCCTCTCTCCCAGCAAGAGGACCTTTACCAATCCAGCTGCTCTCTGCACTGCCTTTTGGTGTTGTTATGGAGGTTGCATGCTGTAGTCATGATTGAGTAAATCATTGACCATTAGTGACTCCATCTCCAGTCCCTCTCCCTGTCCCATTTTTGAGAGGACAGAAGACTATAGGCCCCTACTCACACTTTTGGTTCCTCTGGCTTTCTAAGGGCTTTTCAGCCATGAGTCATCTCATCAACACAATAAAGACTCTTAAAAGCTCTGTGTTAGGAACTGGAGACTAAGATCAAATAATATATGTGTGTGTGTGTGTGTGTGTGTGTGTGTGTGTGTGTGTGTGTAAAAAAGATGCTCTGATCCTACCTAACACTCAGAAAATTACAAGAGTGTTAGAAATTCCGAGCCAGATACCAGGGGCAGAGGTCAAATACATGCCTTTCATTTTATGTCATTATGCATGTTCATTTTATGAATCTTCTATCAACTATAGAATGGGAACTTTAAGACAAGTCAATACATGCTATAATCACCGAGCTGCATGAGTAAATAGAAGAAAAAGGTGTTGCCACATCTGTCCGAAAGGATCAGATTGACAAAAACACAATAGGGAGAAAAAGATGCGTGTATAAAATGGAGCTCAGGGAGCTGCAAATTTAAGGTTGCCTAGAAACAGGCAGTGGGTGGACCGAGGAAATGAAACAGCTTGCATTCCATTCGTTTTTTAAAAGCAATAAATGCATTGTATTTTTTAACTACTCAAAATCTCCTCAGCTTCCTCCTCAGCCTTTCCCATCCTGTCTCCCGTCTCCCCTCTTGCTTGTCCATGGGAGGAAAGAGGTGGTGGTAAAAGAAGAAATGGGTTTCAGTTCTGGTTCCTTTCTCCTTAAAAATCCTCCACATCAGCTTTGGAAACAGTGTGTCAGTTTAGGAAAGAGGAAAATTCCATCAGAAACCCCGAGGGCAGGTTAGGCCTGCTTGGCTGAGCAGAACTCACATCACAAGCTTAATCCCAGAGGGACACAGACTTTCACTTACTGATGTACAGCCACAGAAGTGTCCAGGCTATGACTGCTAGGACGAATAAAAATACTGTGAAGAGAATGATTTTATTTTGGACATTCCAAAAAGGCGCTCTCTTCTTGGCTGGCTTGTTGGGTTTGGCTTTGCCAACCGGCTTTCGTGGTGGGCGTCTCCCTGGCAGCTTCCCTGGGACACTGATCACCTGAACTGATATGTTGGATATCTAAAAAAGAAAAGAAAAAGAAAGATATATTTTCAGTTAGAGGTAGTCGAGAGCGTAAATGGAATTCCCCAGTCAGGAGGTCTAGGTGCTAAGAGGCCTAACTGTATTCAGGCAAATTATTCCTGTAAGTGTAATAAGTCAATTTGTACCTAGTCACAGGATGAAGATGAGAAAAACTAGATCTAGGTGTGGCAGCCCACACCTGCAATCCCTGCTCTTTGGGAGGCTGATGCAGGAGGATGGCAGATTTCTCAAAAAACGAAAGGGACTGGAGACATATAGTTCAGTGGTAGAGAGACCCTGAGTTCCATTCTCAGTATCATACCTCTAAAAAGACCAAAAAAAAAAAAAAAAACCAGAAAAACTAAACATTATACAACCTTGGTACAATGGCTTCCAGATCCTCCCTCTCCCCAGCTCTCCAGCTACATTGAACAGCTGCTGTGGAACCGAAGCTTGAATATCATGGAGCAAAGCCACTAAGGGATCTAAAGTTCAGGGGTGAAGGTAAAGATTCTGTGTGGGTAGATTCATGTGCATGCACAGCTCTCTGTAAGACCTTTAAATATCTATATTATATTGCTTTTCTCTCATAACTAGTTCTTTCTGGATGGAGGCAGGATCGAAAATAGTAATATAAGTGAGATCCTCACAGAAATAAACGGATTTCCTGTCTATGGCTTCGTGACTGAGAGGTAGGCATGAAAAGTAGAGAGGATGCCATGGTTGGGTAGAGTTGTGGAAGAATATGCGTGTCTTACTGTCACCAGGGCTGAACTGGCTGGTGACTCAGTGTTTCAGTCGTAAACAGAAGAATGATTTTAAAATACAGCAAAGAATGAAACAAAGAACTTGTTAGAAATAAAAATTATTGGTTTAGATGTACTGATGTGCATGAGGGACAAAATGCATCATTTAACTGTCCCCTCCTCCTCCTCTTTTATTTTCTCCTCTACCTTCTGTCATCTGATGCTGTGAATTTGTTAATAATGTAGAAGAAAGTTTAGCTTCTTTGACAAAGAGATTTATACATGTCAGGGTAACTAAACGCCAGCGATGAAATAACTTTTAACCACACATTCTTTTATAAGGCAACAATCTAGAACATCAATGCTGAAGAAATAACCCCTCTTTTGCACTGCCTTTAGTTCTCTCCTTTTTTTTTTTCTTACTCTTCCTCACTCTTCCCTTTAGAACTTATGTCTTCCAATCTTATTCTTGTCAATTAATGGGATAATATGTGGCCAAGTACACTCTGAATTATTCATGGCTCCCTCATTCTATTTGCCAAACACTCTTGTCAACCTTCGCAGTGAAAATGTTGCTTGAATCCCTCCTGGAGAAATTGACCTAGACCAAACTTGCTTCACTGTGCTGCAGGAGTGAGGTGGAATTTCCACAGAGAAAAAAATATTCCCTTGAAAGATGAGTTGACTCTGGTATCAAGCTACTTTCAATCATTCCTCCAAAGAAGTAAAAGACAGAGGTGCAGAGAAATGTCGGTGCACGTAGAACTCTCAAGGCCGAAGTTGGATCATTAAGTGCAAGAACACATTATAGATAGTCTCAGTTAGCCCTGATTAAATTTTAAAGTGGAATTTGTATAGAGATCAGTACCATTTCCCTGGAGTTTTAGAAAAACAGCTGCTAATCGATTGCTGAGTACAGTACTTTAAAACAAGCTCACATTTGTAAAATCCATTGCGTACCATAAAGAGATAAAGGATTGTCTTTTTGTCCCCTTTATCTTTAGAAAGTCACACAACCTCATTTCACTAACAGGGTCAAAAGTAAAGGGCATTTAAAGCTGAGGGAAAGCTTCCCACACTCTACTTACTTTCAGGTCAGCTGGTTTGGATGAAGCATCACCGTTTTCTTTGTCCATTTTTAGGTGCATGAATGTGACCATCTAGCAGGGGTGTCTGCAAGCCAGCTTTTACCCTCTCCTGTGCTCACTAAGAAGAACGGACAGGAACTGTCACCTCAGTCAAGCTAGCTTTCAGAGGAAAGGAATCAATTTACCTCCACCAGGTCTAGTTCAGAAACTGAAGCAGCTTCAAGGCCACATTGTGAATGTTAAAGGGACCTAGCACTCATCTTTCCACCCCAAACCAAACGTGTTAATGTTACTCCAGTATGAGTAAGGACTCTCAGAGGCCAGCCCCAAGGCAAAGTTTCCTTACTAGAAACCCAGTCCAACAATGGGAAAATATTGAAAGATCATTAAAATTATTGCTGGTACCTCCTACAATCTGCCAAGAGGTCTAATTTGTGATCCTCGGCACCTGATAGTTCTTGCCTGCTCCAGAGGCTGCCCTCTCCCACCTGTTCTCCATGTTCCAGCCACTTTCTTGGAAAACTATCTTAGCAGGCTTTTCCTCCATTTTTCTCACTTTGGTTATGCAGTGTAGTAAACCCAGAGGCCCCTTCTTATACAAATCTCCTATTCCCATCTCTCCCATTCTTCCCATTATCAGTCTGAATTACATCCAAAGATAGGAAAAGTAATCCTCAGGGGCAATGTGGGATTTTTCCCTTATTGCTAGTACATCATTCCCTGTGGGCACTGGGCATCAATGGAAAGCCGATCAGTCGCCCTTTAAAGTGCACACACTGGTCTGCTAATCAGGGCACCAATTTGAGTATTAAGAGCTGTGTATAAGGAAGCAAGGAAGAAACTGGCTTAAAGTGGTAAAGACTAGGTGAGCTGCCTGAAATTGGATCTAACTTAGAGAAGAAAAGAAAAACATAAGAATTATGACATGTAGTGACATAATTTTTCTTCTTGGGTTTTGTTACTTATTAGTGACATTTGACAGAATGACTAAGAATGTTTCATAAAATTTGAAAATATAAAAGTAAGGTTTCTTTAATGGCTCACCATTTCAGTATTATCTCCCTGCTACTTCAAAAACAAACTCACATTCTATTAATTTAGCAAAATATGTGTACTAAGCAGTGGTTCCTAGCAAAGACTCTCCTTAATCCAAGTTTAGTCAGGAACCTCTGAGCCCTCTTTTCAACTAGACTTCATCCTTGGGCCTCCTCAGCCAGCTTATCCAGGTATTAGCAAGAATCCTGTAAAGTCAATTTAGCAAGAATCCCCCTCCCTTGATATCTTCTCTTAGACTTTCCATTTCTGATCCCTCACTTTTCCATTTCTGATCCCCTCACTCTGCTTATTGGCACTAAGTCCCCAGCTGTCTTTGCTGTATTTGCAAATGAGCTCAGCTCTTTACTGAAGTCTCTTTCCTGTATTGCAATCATACTGAATATAATTCATCTTTACAGCCTGTAACTGGTGTTCTGTTCTGTTTCTCTTTGACACAACCAAGAGTGGGAAGTGACAACAAATAATAGGAAACTGTACTATATGTACTAAAGGTAAAAACAATTATAAAAACAATTATAGCCTCCTTTTTATTATCATGCCCGCAATTCTAAATAATGTGAACAACAAAATACTCCTCCATAGAGGGGAAAAGGCTTTGATTAGTGTAAGTAAGTTCTAAACAACACTGCCATTATAACTGGGGGCTTTTTGGTTGGTTTGTTTGCTTTATGGTACTGGGGATTGAACACACAAAGCCTCAAGCATGTTAGAGAACTGTTCTATCTCCAAGCCAGAGCCCCAGCATTTTCTTAATACATATATAAGCTTCAAATGAGCACATTCTTATACTACTGTTATTTTAATAAATAATGAATGTCATATAGAAGTTAATTTGGAGAACTCCCAGTTGTGCAGTTTTTCTCCAATGAAAGAAGACTCTATAATACCTGTTCATTTCAAGAGCAAGGTTCTAACAGTCTAGAATCATTGGCATCATTTGAACTTACTTAAGGCTGAGCCCTTGTCTCCATCAGTCCCCAAAGGATTTCATATTCCTGCATTTCAACAGAAGACTCGAAATAAACAATCACAGCACAACCCTTGTGAAGACAAACAGAATTTTGACCTTCTTTTTCTGTCTTCCATGTGCCCATTCAGTGTTAATTTGTATTTAAAATTTAATACAGTTTTATAGAGCATGAAGTGCAAGGCTTACTGGTTTTATATGTAATATTTATTTTGCTAATTTTACTTTTAACAGCATAACTATATATACAAAGTTGAGTAAAATATATCATTGTTTCTTTCTACCTATTATAAACATTCATTTTATTTTGTGATTCTTGCTGAACATAATTTTACTACATAGAGGAAGAGGTTGTTGAAAAGTTAACCAGTAGAACAGAATGGCTCTATAACAAAGCAAGTATAACATATAATGTTAGAATTTAAGTGTTTGTAGAAGCATTTATACTAGAAAATTCTTTCAACAGTATGTTTGATTTTCTTCATAATATGTTGGTGGAAAACTGATCACCTCTGAAAGTAAAATATTCTAGATAAGTCATTGATTTTAAGAGATGATGCTAAAGAAAGCTGGGGTGTGAGAAAAGAAAGCTTATAAAAGCTTGTTGGGCAAGCATGCATTGACCTCCTTGTTGATTTTACTGGTCGGGAAGTTTTTGTACAGATCCCTTTAATCCCAGAACAGATGACCAAAGACAATCACAATAGCCAGAAATATAGGTTGGTGTTTCCCATCATAAGCATCTCGAATGTCAATGGAGAGCTTTTTATTCCTTTTTCAGGAGCAAAGGCCCCTGTGTTGAAGGAAGTGGGGCAGGTGTCTGCCAGTGGGCTGGTTAAGCAGATTGCATGCAGTGACCTGGATCAAAGGAGAAATCTCTCTCCACTGGATTCAGCAGTGGTCACTGAATCAAGACATTTAATTCAACCTATGAAAACATTGAAAATACTTGACCTTCTGTACTGAGGCTAGTAAAATGTGAAGACCTGGAGGGAGGTCCAAGTTTGCATCTAATATAAGCAAGGCTCTAAGCTCTTGCACAGAAGGCACTTAGCAGTGGGGAGTGACATACCCTGCCTTGCTGCAAGGGAGGCCAGCTCTACAGACACTGGTAGGTGCATCTCTGCTACTCAGGATTTGCTTCTCCCTATGATGATAAATAACCGCCTGAAAAGTTGCCATCTGGTCACTACTCACCAAAGCTCTCTATAGAACAAATCCTGAGAAATCACAAGATTCTGCAGGTCATCCTTGGTGTTCTACAATAAACTGGCACACAACTATCCTAGCTTCTCTTTCCCTATTGACTCACAGGAGCATGATGTTAATCTTTTGTGTCAAAATACATGGATCTTTTTAAAAAGCAAAATTACAATAGGGCATCTTAGATCTGGACAATTGTAATATGGCCTTACAAAGCTTTCCTCCTCTGTATCTGACCCACATGCCCATTGCTGCTAAATAACTCTTTCTGAAATGACTCTAATGTCACCTCTGTCCTTTACTAACAATTCCCCTATCCTGGCATTTGAGATCTTTCCCCAGTATAGCACAAGGCCACCTACCTGACTGTGTTCTGTTGTCACATAGGTAAAATGTTCCGTCAAATTATGCACTTCTGATCTTCATTCCTCCATGTATTCATCAATCTATCTGTTTACACACTTACTACATGCTTACTATGTGACAGATGTCAAAGATCTTTTTAAATAAATAAAATATATCACTCCCCTTAAAAAGCTCTCCAAGACAGGGGCAGACATGTAAGCTGCTGATTTTAAACTTATGTAATGAATACTATCATACAGATGTGAACAAATATCCTGGAATCATAAAGGAATGTGATAACAACAGCCCTTTCTCCTGAATCCTGTGCCTCCTATCAATGCTACTGTCTAAATTGAAGTCACGTTCCACACCTTAATTGTAGCTCTCCTGCAAGGTTTTGAACCCCAGCCCACAGCACTCTGTTTTCCCTGCTAACTCACAACCTTTATGGTATATCCTTGAACTTGGGATTTGAATAATATTGTGATAATGTTATAATAATTCTTCAACCACTATATGCAGCATCTTATTTGGCTTATCCTGTGTATATGCAATCTCCAAAATAGTCCAGAGCTCCTTGATAACAGATCCCTGTAAAATCCTTTCACTAAAACACCCTTGGGAAGTGGGTCAGGGATGAGATTCTTTTCAAGAATTTGTTGGGCCTAGGATTTGATTTTACTTTATTTACAAGCAAATAAGTTAGTCCTTTACTATTCCGTAGGTGGTAGCTAAAGATAACCATCACAGGGAATGAGGATATGGCTCAGTGGTAGAATACTTTCCTGGTATTTGTGATGCCCTTAATTGGAGCCCCAGCACTGAAAAAAAAAAAATGACAAGAGTCGTAAGTCTCAGCTTGTGTTGGCTCCCTTCTCACCTTAAGTCCCATGGGGGCAGCATGATATAGTCCAAATGCTGCTGCACATACAGTGGGTCCACTTCACAGCTGAGGAACTCTGAACTTAGGAAATCCACCAGTTTTATAATGAACAATAAGCAAGCATGCCCATTGTCCAGGATGGAGATACTAGCTCATCCCCAAATGATGTTCCCTACTAACACATCCTGAGAAACAAACAGGAAGGAGAAGCCAGGGTACCACATTCCTGGCATGCACAGTGTATTAATGTCTCAGGGATGCCATAACAATGTAGCCCAAACTGGGGACTTAAAGCAGCAAAAGGGGACTGTTCCACAGTCTTAGAGGCTAGAGGTCTATGACCAAAGATGTTGGCAGGGCCGTGGTCCCTCTGAAACCTCTGAATCCTTCCTTCCTCTTCCTTGCTTCTGGTAGTTTGTAGCAATCCACAGTGTTCCTGGGCTTGCAGCTGCTGCACTTCTATCTCTGCCTGTGTCCCCACAGGCTATCATCACTTGGTGTCTGGTTTCTTCTTCTAAGAACATCAGCCACATTGGAGCAAAGGCCCCTCTTCTCTAGTATGACCTCACCTTAACCAGTTACTTCCGCAATGACCCTATTTCCAAATAAGATCACATTCAGAGGTAGTAGCAATTAGGTTTTTAATGTATCCTTTTTGAAAAACACAATTTTAAACCCATACTCCCTGCCCACAGCCAGCCCTCTGGGAGTGTGACGGACCATTGCAGGATTGTCTTTCTCCTCTTTCTGGACAGAGTGAACTTGCTTCCAATGGATTGCACTGCAGACATTGTAAAACCTGGTCACAGACTGGGGTGACTACAGTAGCATTGTAACTATTTTATCCAGATGTTATCCTGAAACCCCACCCTATCTTTCTGACTCTTTCTCTCTGTGATGGGGAGGGGAGAGGATGTTGCAGTATGCCTTAGTCATGGTCCAGGAGGAGTCATGAGTCCATGGTCAATCATATTAAAGGACAGGACAAGTTAGTCCTGTTGGACCAGTAAAGGCAGAATAAAAAGTTTGATAGCTAAGTGCCATTTTCTTTATGATTCAGTTGACCTCCTAAAAAGCTCTCTTTTTCCTTTTTAATTGTTTGATATGGGAAGTGTATAAATAGTTGGCTGGGTTAAGGGACATTGGGGCAAACTATCCCAGATCAATTCTACCTCATATCCATAACCAGACAAACCCTAGGAGGCCCAGATTGACCCTAAGTACACAGTAGTCTCATGGAAAGCCATCAGTGCACTGGGCCCTACAGCCTCTGGAATGCAGCAGGAGCTGAGCTGGATCAGTGCTCGATGAAGGAGTAAGTGATGCATGGACTGCACTGACTGCAAAGGCCACCAGATTACAAAGGCATATTTTTTGAAAATCAGACTAATAAGAAAGGCAGAATAGCACTGGGAAAGCAACATAATGAGAGTATGGCAGTTTTATTTTATCCTTTCTGCTTATGTCAGAAAGGATAAAATAAAACTGATGAATGAAAATGAACCTAGCATAGAGAAATGTGGAGAAAACCCAGGAAGAAAAATGAGAGGAGGAGAAAACAAAGGGGCAGAACTCAGTCAATCATTGTCAATGTGCAATCTATAGCTTGCATTGTCCTGAAGGGCAGGCCACTTCTCAGCAGTCGGGAGTCTAGGGCTGCTGTGCTTGGCAGGTACATCTCCAGCAAGCCCAGCTCAGTCTTGCTTTCAGGGCTCTGAGCTTCTTTGGAGGTCAATGCCTCTTCATACCAATTTTTCCACAGACTACGTGCATGTTTTAGAATCTGAAATAAATACTATTCAACTGCTTGCTCGTGACCCCAAATCACCCCAATTAGAGATCTCAACAGCCTTGATGGAATTCACAAACAGCAAATCAGATAAATGCCTGAATATGCTTCCATCATTTCTATCAAAAACTCAGATGCTTGAGATTAAAATCCAGATAAGAACATCAGTGGTGAGGAAATGGCATTCTGACTCTATCCTTCCCCTCCCTACAAGATAAAAGTATTTCAGAATTGAATTAGGTTTTTTCTTCTAACAATGGTTTTGGCTTTGCTACCTTACCCACCTTGATGGGAGAGTTATATAGTGCTAAGTTATTGGGGGTGGTTGTTGTTGTTATTTGTTTCACTTTGTAACTATAGACTCAGTTTTGTTCCAGCCAACACATATAGTGTCTGTGTGCAGTTTGTGTAACATTAGCTACTAATTTATTTTTTATCTATTTCCACGCACATCTCTATTTAATCAGGCTTACTTAAAACCTTCAGGTATCTGAGACAGATACTGATCTGAAGAGGGTCTCCTGACTGTCTCCTTACTACTGACCTCATGAAAATGATAAAATGTGATTGGTTAAGTTCACAGACCTAGCGCCAAGAAAAAGGCTCCTTCCCTGGAATTTTACCGCTTGCCCAACAGGCTGAGTAACTGACTTTTGGAAGGTGCCTGCTGCCATCCTCTCACTTTCTTCTCAAGCATAAAGGGCATATGAGTAGATGTTCCTGCTAAGTGATCGCTCAGTGCATCAATTTGCTTCAATGAACTGGAAAAAGTTTTATCTTAAAAGGTGTTTTTGCAATTCCATCAGTTGAATCTCACTAAAAAGTCTGCAATAGCATCCGCCCACAGTTAGCCACAGCTGCTAAATCCCCTTACTCAGAAATGAAGGCTTTTTAGACTCACCCATAAAATGCCTTAGTGTTCCAGCAAAATAGTAGAACTTGGAATCGGTCCACAGCACTGGTATCAGACTGTGAGAGTCATATGCCAAAGCCAGGCAGCATGAATGCAAAGTTAGTGGGGTTTTGCTTCCTGACTCCTCTTATGACAAACCTACACCAGCTGAGGGAATCTCTGTTTCTTCCAATAACCTAAGGGAAGGACAATGCCTGGAATATAGTAGGTGTTCAGTAAATCTTAGCTGGGGTATATTAATTAGGTTATTAAGTAATAATAACCATCCATTTTACTATGAATTAATGAATGAAACATTGCCAAAGACCTAGTGTCACCATCCTTCTTCCTTTTAATATAAAAGGGAGAATTACAGACTGATTTGCTTCTCACAATTAAATGTTGTGCCCAAGGAGAATGCTTTGCTCATCCTACCCTAATCTTGGTCCTAGTTAAAAGATCTCAAAGACAGAAAGATTTCTGTAATATCTACACAGCAATGTAGAGATAATTTTGATCCAGAACCATATGCTAAACATTCAAATCTAACTATATTAAATATTGATTTATATCTATCTATCTATCTATAGACACACCACACACACACACACACACACACACACACACACACACACACACGTGCTCTGAATCCAGAAAAGAATTAAATTCATTCTTTGAGCTGGGTCTAGAGAAACACACACATCTGTATTTTCCTGAATGGTAGACAAGCAAACTCTTCATCATAAGTTCTTACTGGGAAAGATAAAGTTCTAGGTGTCTTTACCTGTGTATCTCCCAGAACCCTACAGTTTGTCTAAGGTACAGAAGGCAGCATTGTGTAGAATTCATAAAGTCTTGGGATGATGATGTTCAGAGCTCAAATCCTACTTCTCCCTCTTACTAGCTATGAGACCTCAAACAATCCTTTAACCTCTTTGATCCTTACTTTTCTTACCTGGAAAATTACGTAAATACTCATCTTGCAGGAGTGCTATAAACATTTAATGATAAGTATTAGTCGTGAGGGTCCTATTTTTAAGGGAACTAATATCCTTTAAAAGAAACTTCAGACAGTTGTCTAGTCCCTCCATCTCTTCCACCCTATGAGCGCAAAACATTAGTTGCCTCTAAAGGACATAGCTACAGGGCAGCTTCTTGGGGGAAAAGAGCCGCTCTCATCAAACAGAGTCTTCTGGTGCCTTGACCTTGGACTCCTCAGCCTCCACATCTATGGGAAATAAATGCCTTTTATTTACAAATTACCCAGATGAAGGTATTCTGTTATAGCAGTCCAAAGTGAAATTCCCAAGTCATTGTTTTTCCCTTTAGTTTGTTATGAAACAGGATTTCTTCACAGGCAGATTGTTATTTTGCAGTCTGAGTGAGCGAAGATCATGCCATTATAAGACTGTTCAAATGTTCTTTCAAAGAATTATTGATCCAAGACTGTGAGGCCAGAATGGATCTTTAACTTTATCTTACAGAAGGCCATCCAATATCTGTTTCATTAAAATAAAGGTCAGTAGGACAATATTTGCTCTAAACCTATCTGAATCATAGAGAGATTTATCCTTGCCCTTCAAAATAGCTTTACCTTCTTAGCTCAGGGCTATAAAAGTCGTCATATTTATTTTGATAATATATTGTAGGCTCAGAACCCCATTAGAGCTTTGATTTCTGTGATACATCAATTAACCATGTTACCCTTCAGCTTTCTTACCTAAAATATTTAAGTTGAATTCTGGAAACAATATTTCTGTTCTGGTGCCATAACTTACAATCTTTGTTTTTCTTTACTAGTCAACCCTTCTGTCTTTACCAACCCTATTGACTTCATAGACTTGTTAATGAGCATGAGTTGCTCACATATTTAATGTATGCTGTGGTAGACATAAAAAGTACTAGAATTTGTGGCAACCATCATAAAATTCTTTTGAAGTGACACCCAAATTCCATTAACATCTCAATATGCACAGTGTCTTTCAAAATATTCACAAATTTTTTTAGAGTGATAATTCCGATGAGAGTATAGAGAAATGGCCACACTTATACTTTGCAGGAGAAACTGTAAATTAGTAGTGTGAATGACAATTTGATAATATTAATAAAAAATGTATGTTCAGAAACTATGAAACTATCCCGAGGTGATTATTACAGATACACATCAGTAAGAATAATTCTCAGGGGCTTAATTTTAGAGGTAAAACTTGGAAACATTCTAACACACAACAATAAGGGAATAATTACATGAAAGATGATACAACCATTCAATGGATTTTTCAAGGAAAAAACATTCAATCCCTTCCACAACATAGAATTTTCCCTGTAGAAGGGATCAGCTTCTCTTTTGATCTTGTCAGAATATCCCCACAAGTCATCTCTCATTTCCTGAGAAGATGTATGCCCTTCCCTTTCCTAGGAAGCTTTAATGGTATACAAGTTGTGCCTGAGAGAAACTATCACACTTCCAAGAGATCATAACAACGGAGATGTTCTAAATAGGTCATGCTGATAACATATGTATTCTAATATGCTAGGATGATACACACTAAATGGTGGAAAGTGGTTATCCTGGAGGATGGAGTTTAAAAGGGTCTTTCATATTTCCTGAACTGTTAGAATATTTTTAAAAGTTATCAAGGGGCAAAACATCTATTTGCAAAATTTTTTAAAGGGAAGAAATTATCATTGTCCCATTATACAAATACCTGAAACTAGAGTTACTGTTCATACATTAAGCATGCTAAATATCATATCTGTGTTATTAATAAAGTGGCAGGAAGATAATGGGTACAAACCAACATCTATAATCACCATTTGCGTTCCAAAGGAGAATTATCTCAGAGACCAACCTACTGTAGACTATGTCGCAGCTATTTATTGCAATACAAGGAGATTTCAAGTTGGTCATATACCAAGAAAGAATTGATGTTAAGAAATACTCAGTTATCTTTCTTTTGTTTGTTGGGTGCCCATGTTAGCAAAGAACTGTTTTGACATGAAAATTTCAATTTCTGAGAAAGACTGACCACTGGAGGTGTAAGAGAATCTACTCAGTTGGCCTCTAGTCTGTGGCTTTATTGGCCACCAGAGGTGCATTACTGAGGACATTCAGGAATTACATGATGGCTGTTCAAGGTTTGCTCTCCTGTAATCACCACCACTTGCAATTAGAAAGGACACATAGCATGCTAAGTAGGTCTGTAATTTGAGGAGAAAGATTGCTGTTCTTAAAAAAAAAAAAAAAAAAGGACTTGACAATAGTTTGAAATCCAATGAAACTATTATTTTGGGGGACTGAAATAGGTAAATAACCTATCAAGGACTGGCACTTGCCATTTGAACTGGTTCAAATGCTAGAATGCTTGGGGTCAGAGAATTTTATGTAAGGGGTCATGATATAATTGATCTCATTCATCATGTGTACACTGTGAGCCAAACCCATTTGAAAGACGGCCCAGGATGTACATTATTCTAGAGGCTGACCTTGACCTGTTTGAATATGGAAAATTAAGCTTAAAAATGTTTGAGGGAAGTAAGCACAAAAAAACTCTCAAAAGAATGATGTGCTTATTTCTGGCAATAATGCTACCATAATTCAAAGCTTTCTTTGTGCTTTACAGTTACCGTAGCAATGAACAATTCACAGTCAATGGGATTATTTCAATTTTAATGACTAATTGAACTAAGTTTTGCTAATTTGAGGCCATTCAATTAAATGTACTATCAACAATAGAGCTGTGATCTATTATGCCACTAAAACTTTCTGTAAATGGTAACTAAAGAGACAGAAGGCCTGCAAATAGAAAACAAGACCTTCTGAAAAGTGAGCTCTTTGTTCCCCTTAATATAAGACTCATTTCAGTGGCAGTTGTTAGTGGGAGGGATGAGATGCAAGTGGAGAATTCTAACTACCTTCTCAGCCTAGTGTTTGATGGTGTCTTCATCTTTCTGCCTGACTTATCAAAGAACTAGAAATGGGACATTCCCACTGCAGCTGGTACAACCCTACAGATGTCGCTAGCATGAAACAAGTATTTCTGGTTCTGTGATGTACAGGAGCCTTGATCTTGATCCCTGGGTTGAGAAGTCGATGTATAAAGCTGAGAGCTTGATTTCATGACGTGATGGCAGACCTACAACCATACCACAAAAGCTTTTGTGTGTCTACATCAAGGTGAACTCTAACCAAGCTTTTGGAACAAATGCTGATAGAATTTGGTCTTTAAAAAGAAAGTAACAAATAATTTTTATGCTTTCTGTTAAGATCCTGACTTTTAAGCCTCCCTTCTAGAGATTCAGGATGCAACAAGACCTCCAGACATGAAAGCCAATGTTTCTTGCTCAACTCTACCCAGGAAAAATTTACTTTTTTTCATTAGTTCAAAGGTCCAGGCAGCTTGGGAAAAATGGTACAGAAACCAGATACATTTCCATGATGACCCAGGGTTCTTGAGTCCAGTATATTCCACCAGACATTCCCTGACCATCCCATGGCAGAGAACTTTGCCTTTGGAAGGTTCAAGTGAATGTTGCTTTCATTAGGCCCTTAGACTTAAAGAAGCAATTAATGATACAAGAAACCATCAAGGATATTCTTTCTATTCAACTCGACTATACATTCATTCAATGAAGAACCATGTCAGGTATTTTTTGTGTCTCCCAGTTTATCATATAATTCCCTAAACATAGTAGGAACTCAATAAATTCTTACTGATTGATTGACAGGGATGATTTTATAGTCAGTTTCATATCTTTAACTTATAGATGGTTTTTGCTGATACCAAAAGAGTTTTTAAATAACTAAATAACTAATAATGCCTTAGGAAGAATTAATGCGAGGATTTGCAGAAAGGCCACACACATAAAAAGAAATAAGCACCATTCCGCAAGTCTGAAACCAATTGAATTTAAATCCTGTTCCAAAAATTAATTAGCTAAATATTGTTGGGTATGTCATTTTACTTCTGGTCACTAGCATATTATAAATAAAGCTCAGGACTTGGAATTGGCAGTCTCTCCATGTCTTTAAAATAGGAAAGATCATTCTCATTCCCCAGCAACTTCCCTCTCCCTCCCACTTTTCTCTCCCAATATACTTGCTCTACTCTATACTGATCTTCCTTCTGTTATTACTATTACTATTTTAGTTTGTGCATTATAATTATGTGTGTGTGTGTGTGTGTGTGTGTGTGTATGTGTATAAGTGGGAGTCAATGTATATTCATACATGGACATAGGATAATTTGGTAGATTTTGTCAAATTATGTTAAATGCACATACAGATATGGCATAATATTATTGTGTATAATTATAATGCACCAATAACAATAATAATAAATAATAAAATAAAAGAGGAAAAGATAAATGGGACACAGTTTTCAGTTTTAATAAGGGCTTACTTCGTAAAAAAAAAAAAAAAAAAATGAGTTCCCAAAGAGCTCATTCAGTTCAAAGAAGCAAAATAAGAGAAAAATTCTTCATTTGAACTGATTTTCAAAATATATCAGTGGAGTTGGTTAGCTGCTATTTTATTTAGATTTTTTCCATCTATGGTCCCAAATGAAATAGATCTATACTTTTCTTGTCCTTTTTGGGTTTTCTAATCAATGCCAAATTATCCCCATAAAGTAAGATGTATTTAATACAACCTTTATTTTCTAAACAGTTACTTGAACTTACAGTATCTCTTCTTCCAAATACTATAATTTGCTTAACATACTCTTTCTTTAGATTATTTCACATGTGACACATATATCATATTGTTATTTTCTAGAATTTTAGTTTTGTGTTCCTACAGATATGATTTTTATCTTTATTTTTTTAGTCCTTATGTATTTAAATAAGAGTGAAATTTTTGACTCATTTTCTTACCCTCACTTCCTACATCAAATAACATCTTCCTGATCATAAGTTTTCTTATAGGAATACTTAATCTAAGTGTGTTTTAAAGAAGATCATTGTTAATATTTCTGCTTCGTTTTTGAGTTTAAAGAATTAATTAAACAGAAAATCCTGTGTTTTATTTTTTTTTTCACCTTTAACGCCTTGAAAATATTACTCCACAAGCCCAGGGTTACTGTTGAGAATTCCAAAGTCAATCTGATTCTTTTTTCTTATATGTGGTAGCCTTTACTCTTTAAAAGCTTTGGGAGTTTTCTATTCACTTTTTTTTTTAAATATTTGTTCTTTTTGATATACATGGCAGTAGGGTATATTTTGAGATACTATATTTACATGGCATATAACCTATTCTAATTAGGATCCTATTGTGGTTGTACATGATGCGGAGTTTCATTGGTAGTGTACTCATATATGAGCACAGGAAAGTAATATCAGATTCATTCCACTGTCTTTTCTATTCCCACCCTCCCTCCTTTCCCTTCATTCCCCTTTGTCTAATCCGCTGAACTTCTATTCTTCCCTTCTCCCCACCTTGTTGTGTGTTAGCATCCGCATATCAAAAAGAATTCAAACTTTGGTATTTTGGGATTGGCTATTTGACTCAGCATGAGAGTCTCCAGTTCCATCCATTTGCCGGCAAAAGTCATTCTCTTTTATGGCTGAGTAATATAGTCCATTTGTGTGTGTGTGTGTGTGTGTGTGTGTGTGTGTATAATAAAGATAAAAATCATATCTATATATAGTTTTTAAAAACTGTTCTTGCCTCTCTCTTTTTATTCTAGGAAAGTCTCAAAATTATTTCTTTAAATTTTTCCTACCCTAATTGATTTTTCCTCTCTTCCTAGATCCCAATTATATGATTATTAACTCCTATTTCTAATATTTCTTTTTGTTTACTCTTTGTGCCTGTTATTATCATTATTAATATTTTTGGCTGCTGGGGATCAAACCCAACTTCATGCATGATAGGCAAACACTGTATCACTTGGCTACAGGCCCCCATCCCTGTGCCTATTATCTTTTGTAACATGCTTTGTTTGGGTGCTTCAACTTACTAACTTATTCTTTGCATCTTTCTGCTACCAATCCTAACTATTCGTTTTATTTTTGTTGAAGTTCCTCATCTCTGGTTGACTTTTTCTTTGTAATGGATTGTTTCATGTTTCTAATATTTTCCCTTCTCATTATTTGAATGTTATTAGGTTTATTAGGTTGACTCTAAGTGATTCTTTCATCTGATCATGACAGTGCTTTCACTCTTCAAGGGTCTTCAGTTGCTACCTGTGAACTCGTATTTCCCTGAGGTCATCTGCAAGCGCAAAGTGAAGAGAAAGGAGAAGAATCTCAGGCCCAAGTTCGGATCAATTATGGTGATCTGGGAGAGCTGAAAAAATATTGAGGCAGGGATTCTTTGAAATTACAAACTGGGCTCTTTATTCTCTGTTTATCGCCTGTCCACCACTCACAGTAAGCCTTTGCCCTGGGGCTTCAAATTTGTCCAAAGCCCATCTCTAGGATGCAGTTTTCAAATAGGAATGAAGGGGTGGGAACTGGAGTGGCAGGTGGGATCATGTTGGGAGGAGAAAGTGTCCAAGTGCTGGCAAGTCTACCAATGTTCTATTACCTGCTCCTCACTCCAGCTGGGCTCCAGCTCTGCCCTGGATTTGGCAGGCTGCTTCCTACTGGGTCTGAACTGTTTTGGCTGTTTTCCTGACTCTCAGTCTCTGGTATACCAATGGGGGAGCCAGGGCAGTGTGGAAGACAGGACAAAGGATAGCGGGAATGTTCCCCTAAACCTGTCTCCTCCTTGATGGTGGCTCCCACAGACCTCCTACCCTCATCCCAAACCTTAGCACCTTCTCTCTCTCTAGGAATGTCCTCCCAGTGTTATTTCATTTTGGTATCCATCAACCTCATTTTCTTACCTTTTGGCAACACCAAGGTAAGGTTTGAGGAAAGAATTTGGCCACCATGTTGGGGTGATGTGTTGGACCATTCACCAGTAGCTATCAAAGTGTCTCAGGGACTCCTCGAGGGTACATTGAGAGGCATCTCATGGAAGCCTAAGGAAACTTAGGACTGTGAAGAACAGTCTGAAAAACTACTGCCCAAACATTTAAAGAGTAACAATGTCTCTAGTCTTATTTATATGCTAACTCATGACTCATTATATGAATAAAATTATAAATTATTGCATTAGTTTCTAATAAGTTTATTTTGTAGGAAAGGATAATATAAATCAAAAGTCTCCAGCTTATTTGCCCTCTTAATTTTCCTATTCATGAACAACAACAAAAAAAACCTTGAAAACTTTCCCATAATAAGCAGATCTCAATATTAGGCAATATTCAAGGGTGTTAGGGGTTTAGGCCCTATAGATGACTTTAGGAGAGCAAACTACATAGCCCATAACTCTTAGATGACGAAAAAACTATAAATGTCAGCTCAGACCCAAGATATTACCTGTAGCAGGAATATTAATGAAGTGAAAACTGCTCATCCAATTCACTATTTATCCACTCATCATTCAATAAAAATCATCCATCCATCTGTCCATCAGCCACCCAGCAGGTGTTTCCTGGGCACCTGTATAAGAGTTCCTTAAGAACTGGGGCTTTGCCATGTTCATTCCTGCATCCTCTACAAGGTCTAGCATAATAAGCATGAAGTAGGTACTCAAAAAATATGTGAGTTTAAATATGTTCTTGAACTCACAGCTTTAAGCTCTGTGGTGGGCAAAACTATTTCTAAATTTTCTGCTGCAATTGCCAATATAAACAGTATACTGGAGAGCTTCCTCATAGCTAACCATATTTCTACAGCTAAAGCTTAATTCCATCCTATGGGTCTCTTGAATTTAAGAGAAATCAACCCAGTCTGCAAAGTCCCAAAGACACAGAGTGAACTGAACACGTTAAGACACAAGACTAATTTGTTTATTAGGTGTGTTCTATAAGTTGACCAGGGAGATTTTTGGCAAATAAATAAATAAATAATCAAATAGGGACTTCAGGGCACAGAAAGAGCTCAGTAGGAGGAAGGAAGCGAAGTCCTTGCATAGTTCTAATAAGAACAGAAGGTGGCAGCAGTAGGCAACGTGGATTCTTGGCAGAAATGCAGCACTTGCAGAAACCAGGGAGAGGAGGCTTTGAGAAAGAGGAGAAGGTCAGAAGGTGACTGACTACCTATTTCTTTTTCATAGAGACTGTGGGGTGGAACATTGGTCCTCTCTACGGGGGGCAGGATGCGGCACCTTACATGATCTGCCTGGGCATCCCATACCCAGTCATGCCTGCCTGGGAGGCTCCCTTGTTGCTACCCATCTGCAGGCCAATTACGTTCTGCCCCTGGCGAAGCTGCTCCTCTGAAAATCCTCTTCGATTCTGCTGAGCTTTCCTGGATGGGGAGAGTGAGATGGAATAATGTCATGTGACAGATTTCAAAGCCTTGTCAAGATGTACAGTTAGACGGGCTCTATCTGAGATCATCCAATAGACCAGCAGGCCCACCCTGAGCCAGGACCTACCCCAATTCTTGCCCTTCCCTGAGGCTTGGGCCCCTATCCTTAGAAGCCCAGATGTTTTTCAGAATTTCCAGCAAAGATAAAAGAAGAATCTGTGGCTGCCTCCCTGGGGAACTGACTTTCATCTTTCCTTCTTTTTTCCCCTCTCCCCACTCTCGTTTCTTCTCCACCATTTTCAGCCATCTCATTCTGCATCTTCTGAAACAAAGTCAATGCTTCTTACAAACCATGCCATTAACCCCCTTCCACCCTTCCTGCACAGACCAAGGATTCATGTTCCCTTTTAAAGCTGAGGGACCTAGGAGTTAACAAGGGCAAATGTCTTACTCTAGGTCAGAGGTCTGAAGACTTTGCTAAAGAGCCAGGTAGTAAATAGTTTTGGATTTGCAGCCACATACTAATAATGCTGGATCAATATTCAATGGATCAATATTGAGGAGATTTTTCAAACCAAGGTCATTTAAAATGACACAAGCTAGGGGCTAGGGATATAGCTCAGTCAGTAGAGCGCTTGCTTCCCATGCACTAAGGCCCTTGGTTCAATCCCCAGCACCACCAAAAAATTAAACAAACATTCAATTCATCTTTAAAAAATACACTAAAAAATGTGACATAAGCTGGTACATTTTTATAACTCTCAATGACAAGAAAAGGGCTTCAGGGAAATTATTTACCATTTTTTTTCTACGAATAAAGCTATGCAATTTAACTTCCCACCTTCCCTGTCCTTACCCTACCTCCAAAGGAAAAATCCCCCCAAAATCTTTTTAGTAACCTGAGATGTCCATATGATTTATCATCCAGACTGGGAAAATTTGGGGAAGAGGGTGTTATTATTAATGAATTGGAACAACAGATATTAACCAGGACAGTGTTTGGCAAACAGGATATATTTAACCTTCATTAAGTACACAGAGAAAACTAAAAAGAGGGAGGAAAGAAGGAAGGGAGGGAGGAAGTAGGTGAGTGAGTGAGTCGGGGGTGGAATACTCAGGGCTGCTCAGGTCTTAATAAACCAAGTACAGACATCAAACTGCTTCTAAAAACGACCATCCATTCCCACTGATCCTCAGGAGAGGCACCTGGCCGAGCAGGAGGATCCAGATATCTAATAAGAAAGGCCCTACTCTCTCTGCCCTGGGTAGAATGCTGGGGGACTCAGTTGTGGGCCAGGAGTGCTTGCTCCTGGGGGCTCTGCATACAAATGGCCCTGGGGAGCTCCTAGGCTTCTGATCCTCTCTTTAACTGTCTGCTGCAGGAGGCAGAGAAGGAACTTTTACCTGTGGAACCAGGATGGCTCTCCCCGGTAGCAGCCATCATCCTTGGTGACTGCAACACTGCCTAGAGCCATCAGGGTCCTCTGCACAGCTGCCATGTCCTTCCCTGGAAGCCAATGAAGAGATTAAAGCCAAGTGTGTGTCAGGGCCAAGGAATTCTGGAAGGATGTAGCTGCACACCCAGGATAGAAATTCTGATAGGGGGCTGTGGATGACCACATTCAAGGGGGAAGTACTATCAAACTCTTACCAAAGTGATCCTAAGGTGACCAGTCCCAAATTACTCAGAAAGGAACACAAACAAGCCTGATTAATTATTCTCCACTCATATCAGTTACCTTTCCAATCCACTCGTACTGGCTATAGGAATAAACAGTCTGAACACCTGCAGCTCAGATCTAGAAAGGTCCCTGTCCTAAGCAGAGGACCTTGCCTTGGTGGGCTCTACAAGCCGAGGGAAGGAAAGTCCTCTGGAGGGGCTGTCAACTTGGTCTGCAGAAGAGCTCTTTCCTCAGGTTAGAAAGAGAAAAGAAAACCACAGAGCAAGGGATTGGATGGAATGATTCTGCACCAGGCACCAAGTGGGCTCCTCTCTTGTGCTTTATCTGGGTTAAAAGCATCTAAAAGCATCCATGTTCATCAAATTGAGCATTCACTTGGCTCAGTGGGCCGGAGGTCTGGCAAATGGAGAACAGCAAATCCACACAGAAAGCACTCCATGTGACACAAGTGAAAGGCCCTCTATTTTGTGATGGGTGAAAGAAGAAAATGGAGACAATAAATCACTCACTTGTGTGAGAGAGGAGAGCAAAGAGACACATGAGGTGTGGCCTGCATGGGAAGGACAGCGCGGCCACCAGAGGAGCCTGTGGAGGAGGCAGCTGGGCCCTGCAAGTCATCTGCTCCTCCCATCCTTTTTCCTTTCCTCCTTTCCAGGTGACATGCCCTAGGCTGAGAGAGATGCTGCTGTGCAGGTCACCTGCTATTTAGAAAGCAGATCAAAGGTCTGTGCAAGACACCAGTGTGGAATACAAGAGCTTGAAAGGCACTTGGTTAAAAAGGAAAGGAGCTTTCAGCCTGGCAGGGAGCTGGGAAAGTTAAGGGCAAATATGAAAAGTCCTTCTTTGGACAGAGTGAGCCATCTGTGGTCTCTGGCCCGGCTGCTGCAGCTCAGTCACTGGGGAATACAGAATTACAGGGGAAAGGCAGATGGAAAATGAGAATGGAGTATGAACTGTAATAAAATAAACAATTAAGGCTCTCACCGGAAGTTCAGTCCAGGATGTGCATTTACACAAAGAGAGAGCAAATTCTCCTTCCCTGGCCTCTCTTCCTCCACCCCCACCTCCCGCATTAACCACAGGGTGATTGTCTGGATCCTGGGGAGGCCTGTGGGACTGGCTGATGGATACAGGATGAAATGCTGTCAGTGGAGAATCCCCAGATTCAAGGAACAGCTGGGGTGGTGAATGGAGTATCTGGGCGGCAGATGGAAGGGGAAGGGCAGAAAGAATACAAGGAATTAAGAGAGAGGAAATGCAGAGATGGTTGTTCATTTTCTTCCACAGATGAAAAGCATTTCTGTAATTGTCACTGTATGACAGAATGCTTTTTTTTTTTTTTTCTTTAATAGAACTGTAGTAATGACGTTTTAAAGAATCATTCTGGGAAAAGATAGGGAGTAGGTTTGGTCTTAAGCACAGCATTCTAAAAGAGAATGACAGAGCATAGGAAGGCTCAGGTTAGGTTAGACCAATCTTCTCCACTCTGTTCAAAGGGCACACAAGAAGTCTGTTTCTGATAGTTGGAAAGACCTGTCCTGAAATGTCCAGATCTGGGGAAATGTGAAGCCTGAGCAACTCAGCCTTAGCTGCCACCCTGCAGCAATGAGGGAAATGCAAGCTTCCTTCAGCCACAGGAGTCTCCTTCACCAGGGGCGAGCTAATTAATGTATGCAAAACATGAACCCAGAAGGGACAGGAAAAGCTGTTCCAGACTAAGGAGAGATGACCAAGAACCTAGAATTATACCACCCCCACCCTCATTCGAGTAGAGTTAAAAAGGAAGTGATTACCTGATGGAGGCTGTAATGTACAGGTTTCTGAAACCAGGAGGGGGAAACATTATTACACAAGAACAAATCAGAAAGATATGCCCTTAAGAAAGGTCCCAAGGCAGGAGATTTAATACCAGTTATAGGGTAGATGCTTTATTCTGATCATAATTAACCCCATGGAGTTGGGATTATTTCTCTCCATCTACAGATGGGAAAACTGATTCAGAGAGGTTAATTAGTATGCCCAGAGTCACCTGACAGGTCAATTGGAGCCAAGCTGTAGCTTGGATCATCCTGAATGCAAAGTTCTCTTGACCACATGCCCTCTCTTGAAGGGCCCCCTTGCAGGCTAGATGGGGAAGCATGTTCCTTAGCAGGAGCCAGTGATCAGGGATGATGGGAGGGGTCACAGTGTCTGCTTTAATGCCAGGCCACAGGGAATGCAAGGGAGATAAAACCAGGACACCGGTTTTGGGCTTCACAGGATCAAATGCATCAACCCCCAATAGCCATAAGTTTTGGAATGCTTTCATCTGGAATAACTTTTTTTTTTTTTTGGTATCTTTACCCAAATAACATTAAAGCAAAGAAAAGCTGTTGGAATCAGTGTGCTGACCAAGTGAATTATTGTCAAGATTTTAACTAATATTATGACTAGAAATCTGCCATCTGTGACCAGTTCATGTCTAGCTCACTGTCTCGTCAGGACTAGCATACTTTCTACTAGAGGCTCCTGGTGGAGACTTTCACCACTCCTGGGCTGATGAGACAGTAAGAGGGCCTTTTTGCAGCCTGACCTCTCTTGCCAGTTCAGAAGCCCTGTCAAGTATCTACTGTTAGATGAGAGGGGCATGAAGAAGGAGTTGGGGCCACTTGTGGAGGCTGATTTCTGTAACCAGGTAACAAAAACTGAAATGTATGAAGAATCAATGACGTTTAAGAAGACCTGTGAACAGTGCTGGGAATAAAACAACAAAAGCTAAACTGCTTGTATCAAAGTATAACACCTGCCTTGTTGTGAAGCCTTCAAAACCACGCAAGTATAAAAAATGGCCATACACAGTTGATTCAGAGTAGATTCCCAAGCTTCTTGGCTTCTTGGGATATGGGTGGGGGTCATCTTTTTAAAAATATGAATTTTGAGGTTATTCTCTTGAGAGACTAATTTGGCCAGTAGTGGGAGTCTACATTTTTAATAAACTCCTCAGGTAATTTAAATCATCAGGCAAGCTGGAAAAATAATCTGTTCTTTCTTTATCTTTTTTTTTTAACCTGATGACTTAACAAAGCATCAGAATTACCTAAGCATCTTAAATATTCAGGTTCTGGGGCAATCTTTTGAGATGATTCTGAGACAGCCAAATGGACAGGCAAGCATTGCTCTAATACTCTAGTTTCCAATTTCTTTAAATATCATAATGTCCGGCATGTCATAAATACTAAATAATATTTGTTAAGCACACAAAGTCGAAAAGCAAAACCTATCATCAGAAGGGCTTTGACCCAAGTTGGGAGCCATCCAGAGCTCTGGCGACTTAGTATCATGTTGCTCCCTGAGATTGTTCCTGGATGTTTTGCTGGATGCTTGTGGCTCCTCAAGTCAGCTTGAGGAGGCCATTCTTCCAAGAAAATAAAGGAGAAAAATAGTCTAAAAAAGGACAAACCAGAGGTTGAGGATTTTCTAGATGCAGCAGAAATGAGATTGAGTCTTGATGGTGATCTAAGAATAGACCACTAACCATAAGAAGAAAAGTGACACAGGGAAGAGGAGAGGCCATATTCACACTAACATCTTGGGATTTTGATCAGTCTCTGTGTTTTTTTCCAGACCTCTGTCATAGGAGGAAGTTAACATTAGACTTGAAATTTTTTTAAAATGCTGGGAGAATTGGAAAGGGCTATGCAATGTATCATTCCAACTACATGACACTCCGGACAAGGCAAAACTAGGGAGAATATAAAAAGATCAGTGATTGCCAGGGTTGGGGTTGGGGATGGATAAAAAATGTACCACAAAGGATTTTTAAAACAGTGAAAATATGCTTTATAAATCTACAGCGGTGAATACACATCATTATACATTTATCCAAACCCACAGAATGTACAACAGCAAGGGTGAACCCTAGTGTAAACTGTGGGCTTTGTGTGATAATGTAGTGTCAATATAGGTTTATCAATTAATTACCACTCTGGTAGAGAACACTGATAATGGGAGGCTAGGCATTTGACGGGCAGTGGGCATATGGGAAATATGTATCTCTTAATTTTGTTATGAACTTAAACCTTAATGAAAGAAATAACCTTTAAAAAACTTAAAAAGGTTGGTAGGATGGATAGTAGCTCTCTCTCTCACCTGGAAAATCTAAAATAGAGTGTCAGGTAGCAATGGACACTTATTTGACAATGGAGAATTCCTCACTTCACATTTTATCACAAAGTAATGTTACTCCAAATACAGTCATGTACCCCAGACTATTAAATTATAATCTCTGGGGAGTGGGGCCAGAGGTTCTGCATCATAATGATCCAACCCAAGGATTCTTAATGCTGGTAAAGTTTGAGAGACATTACCACACAGATAGTTTAACAAGAATTTTGTACTCTGAATTTTTTTTACTTCTAAGGTATCTTATGCATATCTTTGGAAAGAAAAAATGAGAAGGATTAAGAGAGAAAAAAGGCAATAGAGAAATCACTTGGGTAGGAAAGTTGGGTGGGCCATGCTCTACTTTCTATTTCTACTTTTAACACTGAAAACGAGTCTTAAGTCAAATTTGTATTTTTCAGAGTTACTTCTATTTTATATCAGTCTCAACCCAGCCTTTTGCCTCTTGGAAACTGGATTCCTAAAATAATATTTCTTGCACTTACAGAGAAAGCAATAAGTGGAATAAAAATCATTTCTTATTTCCCTGAATAATAATAATAATAAAACTTAGGCATAGCTCTCGGTTTTACACTCAAGGTAGAGAAAATACTGCTGTTGTCAAAGGAAAAATGCCAAAGGGTAGGTTGGATTTGTTCTGTAGGTTTTATAAATTTCTGTTGCTTTCCTCCCCAGGATGGTGAAATAGGGAAGGATAGTGGTTCTCAAAGTGGGGTTCCCAGGCCAGCAGAAGGTGCATCACCTGCAAATTGGTAAGAAATGCAAGTTCTTGGACCTCACCCCACAGTCAATACCTCAGAAACTGGAATTGTGACCTACCAATCTGTATTTTCCCAAGATTACCAAGTGATTCTGATGCAGGCCAGAGGTTGAGAAAAATCAAATACGATTGTCAGCAGCCACTTAGAACAAAAGCAATGAAAGCTATGCTGATAGAAAAGGAAGCGTCAAGTAGCAGGCATTTGTGATGCCTCAAGTACCTCGCAGCATCCCAAAATATCTCACACTGGGTGGAATGTCTCTTCTGCTCTTGCTGTTGAGGAATGGCACATATAGTGACACCTCGCCGAAGAATATATTTGAACCTTCCAGGCTCTCCACTTCCAATGTAAACCACAACCCTCAACTCTGAGTCATCAACAGAAGGGAGCAGGAAAGACAAAACCACGTAAGCCAGGGTCCTCATCAGTGAGTTCACTGAGAAGAATAATTGGATTGGTTGATCTTTAAGCCTTGCCTGCTCTGACATTCTAGAATTCCTTATGTTTAACCCCTGCCAAGTGGTAATACAAATAAACAAGAAAGGTCAGTTACTGATGGGCTAATGGTAGGGGAAGAGAAGCCAATGTTTATTAGGTGTCTAGGAGCCAGGCACAGTGCTAAGCTTTTTACACTTGATCCTTATAATAAATCTACGTGGGAGACACTAGACTTGTTTACACAGAAGAGAGCAGAGGCCAAGCAACCTCAACAAGATCATGCTGCTGGTATTCAGCTGAAGAAGGGTTTCTATCCCTTCTTACTCCCAAATGCATGCTGTTCCATTGCTGGGTCTGAAATTGGCCAAGCTCCAAGACCCGGGGAAAGATACCAAAAAAGCAATGACCTCTGAGAGACAAGTCAATCAAATGACTTGTGGAGCGTGCACCTTCCTGTTTGGAGGGTGACCTATGAAGGATCCGCAGATGGGAGAGAGGGCAAAGGTCAAACAGGCCACCCTATCAGCTCCTGTGTGTGGCCATTAATTGAGTGTAAGAAGAGTGCCTTTCCAGCTTCATTCCTTCATCTCTTACTTGCTATTAGTCTAAGAAAGGACAGGACAATGACATGAATAATTCTATGCTGCCAACACTCCATACACTCTACTTTTTCCAGACAATATTCTAAGCATTTCTAATGTATCCCTCATTTATTCTCCATATCAACCCTGAGAAGTAGGTTCTATTAGCCCCATTTTACACTTGAGAAAATTGAGGCATAGAGGTTAATTAAAAAGCTGTGAGGCACAGATTTGAACCAGGAAGTCTAATTTCTGACTCGGGGGTCTGTACTCTCTTCTACCTTCCAAGGTAAGCTTTAACTGCAGTCTTTCTAATCAGATCCTGTATTAGCACACTCACTCTCATGTGTTCTCTAACACACATACACACACACACACATGCAAACACACACACACACACACACACACACACACACACTCCTTCCTTTCTTGCTCCTCTTTTTCTCCTCTCTCTTTTCTGTTCTCAGAAAAGATGTTCTACAGCACACTCTCCTCTTTGTCATAGACAGCTCAGCTGACTCCACCCTATCTCACCCAGCATCCACAGCAAATTGGAAAATAATCTGCCAGGATACTTACCTTCTTTAATCCTAGAGGAAAAACACCCCCAGCCTCCTTCCATTCTTCAAAACTGTCCTCCCTTCTTCTCTATCACCAGAAGGAGCTGGTCATCCCAGCTTCTTTTAGAGGGGACTTTAGTAGCTTTAGTCTACAATGCTCCTGTGATCAGGTATTTTCCTGGACCAGAGAGCCTTGGGTTCTTTTTGGAAGAATCTTGTATTCTGATTGTTCCCAAGTCAATTCCAAATATTTCACCTCAAAAGGGCTTAAGGATGATAGATGTATCTGGGGCCCCTGCTTCTATAAATAATTGAAGTCTAAACAAGAAAGCATTTGGCAATATTGGACTTCTGCAGTTTTACTGGTTTGCAAGAGAGGCAGCCTGGAAAGTCACCAGGCATCTCTGGGCAAGCAGATCTTTGCATAGGAAGAAAAGGTCAAGCCAGGAAAATGGGGGGATTGAGAGCAGTTGAGTATAAAATGCCTGCAGAGGAGGAAGAGAAATGCCCAGGAAAAGAGGGCTGGGGCCGTAGCAGCCATAACCACCATGCCATGGCTACCACAGCCATGGCGCAGGAAATTGGGAACAGTAAACTGACATGTGAGGATGGAATTAAAACCTCCATCAGAGGGTAGAATTGTAAGTTGAGTGTGGGACTGAACAAAACAGCTAGTCCAATAGCTGTGTATACAACTTGTATACCTTCACGTGAATGCAGACACACAAAAACATGCCAACACTGTTCTGCAACAGCCCTTTGATTTCAGCTTAGTCATCGCAAAACTCGTGAGTAGCATCCAGCTCTTGAGCAAGAACTCTGGCCTTGCTTGCTAGATCCATGATTCCCCATTCTCCCTGCTTCTCTGTTCAAAGAAACCAGCTTTTCCACCTGTGATCAAATATACAGTAACCAGCTCTGGCCAGAGCTTCAAACAGAGGTCCTGGGAAATATCAAGAGTGCTGTCCAAATCATAACCTATCTCCCTGAACCTCTGACCCCCACAGAGGCCTCTGGCGTCATTAAGAAACTCCTAAGCATCTACCTCCCTGTTGTCTACACTCTCAACTCTCCCCAACCTTCTGGAGAATCTACATAGAGTTCTTCTAACTACCATCAGTGACAGCACCCTTGGAATGAATCTCTTTCCTTCTTTCCTTTAAAAGCTGATCCTTCTTCTGTGCTGGTGATAGGACCCTTAGTGTTTCTTTTTCTCTTTTTCTAGAAGAATTATCCTGGGGCCAAATGTCCACAGCCCTATCTCAGGCTACCACAGTCACACCTCTTACTCTTCCTGTTCCTTAAGGAGGATCCGACACAGGGGGCTGGAGCAAGTGGTGTAGACCTCCAACAGGCTGTTCATTAGGGATCATTGCTCCTCATGCCCCATTCCTCTTGCGGTGAATACCTCCCCCGTGTAAAGCTCACCTTCATGGTCTTCAGGCAAAGGGGGAAGGGGAGTAAAGCCTCCTTAGTAATGTAAAAACAGGAAAGCCCCCTTGGGATCCCTGACTTCTACAGACCTCTCAGTTTACTACTCATACATACTTCCTGCACTTGGAGGGGGCCTCACCAGGGTCCCTTCCAACCACACTAACTCCCCCCTTCAGTCCCACACAGCTTTGACTCATCCTCCTCATTGTTGTCATTGTCATGATCATCATCAACAGCAGCAGTGGCTAGTCACTATTGTGATTCAACAGCATCTTCATGGTGTACGAGAAGGAAACTAGGCTTCCTGGCCAAAGAATGTCTTGGCAGACTAATTAAGGCCCTATTCTTTGGCATCAGAGGGCCTGGGTTTGAGTCCCAGTTCTTCTAATTACTAGTTCTCGGACAGACACACATAACCATGGGCATACTTCAACACCTGTGAAATGGGGAAATGAAAAACACTTACCTTATAATTTTGTTGGAAGAAGTGATTGGCATTATTCAGTAAAGCACTTATCCAAAGTCTAGTGTACAGGAGAACATCAATAACCCTTAGCTCTCTTTATTAACTCAGGAAACTCATCATGGGTTTGATCTAGAAAGCAGGCACCAAGGCTGGAACATGGTACACAGGAATTTAGAGGCAACTGTCCATGAAGTCCAGTAACCTGGCCTGAATTTTGGAGTATCTGAGTTTTTAAATTAATGGTAAAAAAGCAAAGTAAATCTCTTGGCATCTTAGGATTTTAACTACTTATCCGTCAGGGAACATGAAATGGCCTAAGTAGGTAACTGAGGATTACAGAGGTAACTGTTTATAACTTGTTTGGTAGAGTGCTCCTCTGCTAGAAATCTCTTCCAACCACCCCCTGAATACCCCTTAAAATGCCTTGCCTTTTGGATCAGAGGAACATTATCCATTTTCACTGTCAGTAAAGCCATTTGGGTCACTAGCCTGGGGATCCTATTGGTCAGGCCATGATGATGGCTAGTGACAATGAGCACGTGAGAGATGACTAGTGACAATGAACACGTGAGAGTCAATCTGGCAGTCCTGCTTACACTGTCCATATCTCTCAGTGCCTCGGGCAGTCCTCAGTTGAGAAAGGATTCAGCTACATGGATGGACACGCAGGTTTTAAAGGGACACTAGGCCCTGATAGTGTCTCCATTCACATCATTTCCCCAATAAAAGTAGAATGCTAAATGTGTCTAAGAATGCAATTTGATTTTTATGCCTTTGTAAGATTTCCTCACCAGGTCACTTCACAAAGGTGAAAGAAAAAAAAAAATGTCACATTCCCTGTCAGCAGAACACCTATGTGAAAGGTATAGTCACCAAGCTCCCAGATAATTGTTTAAAAGATTCAAGTGCTATTTATTTCTCGGGTTGAATGACAACATTGCACCAGATGGCTTTGTCTGTAAGCCTTGCTGCTGGTGAGTCAGAAGCACACTGGCCCCCTGCCTCCCTTCTCCTCCAGGAGCTATGATTTGCTATGGGAGGGCAACAGGAATAAAAGGCATCCATGTAACCATTTTTGCTTCCTCTCTACGGAGGATTCTGTTTACGGCACTAGTTCTCTGAGATCCTTTGCCAGTGTCCTCAGGGTGTGCATTCCTAGAGGAAAGTACCCCTTTTGAAAGAGCATCACAAAGAGGGAGGCTAATAGGGCTGCTGAGAGCACTCCCCACACACCCACAGGCACAGGGAAGAACATCCTGAGTGGCTTTCACAAAGAGATAGGGCAAAGGGGAGGGGTGCGAGGTGGGGAGAACAGACCCAGAGGTTGAAGGGCTGTTTACCTTCCCATAGATCCACCGTCTGAAAAATGTCAGTGGTCCTGACGCCATAGATCTCCGCAGCTTTTAGGAACTGGGAGATTTGCTCCATCTGCTTAAAAGCCATCTTTGACTCTGAGATCTTAGGGATGGGCTCTTGTCCTGGTGGATATAAACTGTTTATCAGCTTGCACAGGACCTGAAGGGGGTGGGGTGGGGACACAGAATCAGTGTTTCCCTTTGTAATCAATATCATAAATGAGAAGTGAATCCCTCCCCCACAATATGCACAGCACAAGGCACAGCTCACCAGGTTTGGTAAGAGCAAGTCACAGGCCCCAGGAAAGCATGGGTTCAGGGTTTTGCAGTCAGGCTTCCACACTACACCCCCAAAACTCAGATCGCCCTATTCCCAGGGCTGCACCCCACTACAGGGAGCCCTGCAGCCTATTCCCTTCTTATTCCTCCTTGTTCCCTTTTCAGGACAAAGGAAAGAATATTTACAAATAGGGAATGGCACAAGGTGATGAGGAACATGATTCCACACTTTTAATGAAGAGATGAGTTTATGGTTTCTGGGGGGAGGAAGGGTGGGTTCTGATCTGCCATGTACCAAAAACAGATCAGAATCAGTTTTCAATAACTCATCCCATGTGTGTTAATGATGTATAAAAGAACTGAACTTGAACACTGGGTGATATCTTTACCCAGACACCTATAACCCAAGTCCTGGGCTACTCAACGAATACATGGAATAGCAGTTATGTAACAGTAAATCACAGCTTGCAAGAAGAGACGGACTTGTTTGATTCAGTTGAGCCTGTGGTCCTCAAGTCCCCAAAACACACATGACAGCATTATCAAAGAAGGACTCCCTTCAGGGTCCTGAGAACCCATCCATCCACAAATGGCCATTGAGCACCTCCAGGGAGCCTGGTTCCCAGAGGTTGGGAAGGAGGCTACCCCCATCCCCATCCTTTGTTTTACTGTGTAACCAGCAGGTTCCCCTGGGGGAAGGAATGGCCCAGAAGCACTGATGCACCAAGAAGGCTGCAGAGATCACAAGGAAATATTTATCTCTATTCTCAATGGGAAAATCACGAGGGCCTCAAATTTGCCGACAACTCAGAAGGAAGCTGTGAAGCTTGGATAGATGGGGAAATCCTCGGAGCCAGCTAGGGAATTGTGCAGGGAGCATGAATTTTCCAACCCAGAAGAAGAAATAAAGGCATCCCCATCCTTCCCGTGAGAAAGACTTGGCAACAGCAGCTCCTCCCGCGACCTCGCATTGAAAGAAAGAGCCCTGGGAAGGGTTTTCCTGCCCACCACCCCAGCAACAAGATCGCTGCCAGTCTTACCGTCCCGTCCATTAACCATTTCTGAAAATGGGTCCTGCCGGGGGGCGGGTGCTCTATGTCCTCGGCGCACTGCAGGATGATCCAGTCCACCAGCTTGTTCTCCAGGTCCGCGTCGTACTTCTGCTCGATTTTCTCCTGTACCTCTCGGCTTAAGCCATAGCTGGGGCCCCTGTTAGCCATCTCTGGAAGAGAAGAGAGGACACGCGCGGCATCCACACAATAGCAGCCGCAACAGCGCCCGGGCTCCCTGCGAACAGGTCTGGGATGCGGCTGGGCGGCCGGGGCCCAGCAGCAGCGAAACGGGCAGAAAGCCGGGCGTGGTTTAAATGAAGGAGCCAATGAAGCCAATGGGGTTTCACCTACAAACGGGAAAGGAAAGCGCAGCCACGCTCCAGTGACTCTAAAATAAAACCTCGGCCCGTCCAGGGGGGCTGGAACCCCCCCCCCAGTCCCGCCTCTCAAGGAGACGAGATGATGTATGTACAGGGACTCACAATCGAGCCTGAACCCCCAGGCAGTGAGGGGGAGGGGTAGTGGTCGTTTCCTCCACTTCTCGGTAGCGCTTTGCAAAGGCAGCGATGGAGAGAGCGCCAAGAGCAGGTAATTAACAGGCCCAGAGGAACGCTGCCTTGACCTACAGCTGCGGATGCTGCATCGCGCCTGGAAGAATGGCACGCTGATTTGATTTTCTCGGGGTTGACGGGGGTCAAATCAGGGCTGTTGCTAAGAGCCCTCCAAAAGCCAACCCTCTCCTGTGTGGTCGGGCAAACCAGCCAAACTCCCTCCCGCTGGGAGCTCCTTTCTTGGATGCACCATCCCCCCCCCCCCTCGGGAGACAACAATTGTATGCTAGATCGGCAAACAGCTGCACGAGAGGAGAAGGGCCCCTAGGAGGGTCCCTTTTGCTAACTGTCCATCTGGCAGGAATAGCCAAACCTCTTTCTTCCTGCCACAATTGTGTGGCAGGGCAGGATGAGAGAAACTGAGAGCTGCAATCATTTATTTCTTCAACTGTCAGCCCAGCTTCATCCAGAAACTTCCATGGTGTGGAGAACTCTTGTGCCTCCATCTAGTTTCATTCAAGAGCTTTATCTTTTTAGTGCTATTTTAGAATAAAAGATATTAAGAGCAAGTTTTATAAATTCGTGTCCTATACATTCTTAAGAATGAAAGAATTTGGTAGAGTGTAGAAACATCATCCGTTTATTTCAATTAAGGACCATAAAGGCACAACTGAAGACTGTTGGTGGTAACAAAATATTATATTTGCATCAGCAAACAGACCTAAGGATAAATCATTTGGTTTAAATTGGCCTGAAATTATTGTAACAGTCAAGGGGCTTGGCATTTTGTCCTCCTAGAGTGTAAGATGCTTGAGGATAGATTGAGTCTCACTGGGGTTGTGTAAGTCTCTGGGTACTTTTTATGCAAAACCGAAACAAAAAAAAAAAACCATTAAAAAAACCACTCAAATATTTGTTCTTTGGTTCATTTCTTCATTGAACAAATATTTACTGAGTGCTCAATTGTCATAATACTGGACTGGAAAAAATAAAGCATAATTCTGGTTCTAGAAAGGATTGATAAATTGAATAAAACACATTAGAAACAGCAATTCTGGTATATGAATGGGACGGTGATCACTGTCCTTGTAGAAAATTGATCAGAAGCCATGCAGGAATTAACTTTTCAAATAATATATGTATTGAGAAAAATCTTCTGATGCCTGAGGTCTAGAAAATTTAATTACTTAGATGATATGTGAGTGGCGTGCCTGAGAAAAGACTTAGTGGTCAGTACTTGAAGACCTAGAAGAACAAACTCTGGGAAAGACAAGAGTGTGAGAAAGAACCAGTAGCCTTCAGGAGGTTTAGAAATAGATAAGAGAAGGTTTCGAAATAAATAAGGGAAGGGCTGACTGATGCAGGCCTTGATGTTGCATGGAATTTCAGTGAAAAAAATTCTAAAGAATTCCAGACATTCAAAACTTAGGAAGAGAGTTGAGAGAAGGGAGCTCATCAGCAGAATTACAGAAATCACTATTTGCATCTTGGGTGGCAACAATAAGGTTAGTACCAACCTGGGACTCAGGGACAGAGGCTCATACAGAAAGCATATATCTTTCTCCATGGCTGGAATTGCTCTAAGGAAAACCTTGGTTTGATATACAAAGAGGGATACAATTCTAAAGATGCACAATTGCCTCCCCCCACTCCATCTTTTGTATCCAAAGTTTCCTTACAATAACAGAATAGCTGAGGTGCTTTAAATGAATGTTGAACCTATGATTCTGGAGAGGATATAGTGGCTGAGGGGGACCACATCAAGGCATAGGTTAAATTATGTGCAGAAATCTAGAGGAAGGAGAGAGCAAGAGAGAAGAGAGAGAGGGAGAGAGGGGGGAGAAAGAAGAAGAGGGGAGGAGAGAAAGGGAGAGGGAGAGGGAAAAAGAGGGAGAGAGAGGGAGAGAGGGAGGGAGGAAGGGAAGAGAGAAATGCTTGATCTCCTGCAGGGACAGAGGTGTGACAATGGAAATTTTCTGAATACCTACTAGTATTATAGTTTTTTTTTTCTCAACAAATTTTCAAGAGCTCATATATGGATCAGATACAAAAAAAAAAAAAGAATGAAACATAAAACCTTGTTTTTGCTGCAAAGTTAAACTTGTAAAGAGTAAATGCCAGGTACTCAGGTTGTTACAATTATTAGAGGAAGAGGTCAGGGAACTAGGGTTTATAAATGAGATGACTTTAAGTATTGAAAGAGGAATAGGCATTGCCAGGTAGATGGGGTGAGGAAAAAGAGCTATGAAAGGTAGCTGGAAAAAGGCAGCTTAATTAAGAAGAAAATGTTCTAGTACCAATAAAGTAGAAGATTAAAAGGAAGTGACACAAAAAAAGTTTTCAGGAATTTTGAGAACCAATTTTTAAATTCAGCGGTAGTTTTGCAAGTAAATTATATACTTATTCTTGCTGTTTTACAAAGTTTAAATACTCAAGACCAATTGCTTGTTGATTTATTTTGCTATACTTTCTTGTTACCTGTGTTCTTAAGAATATTTGTGCTGATTGTCTCTATATGGTATAAATACTATGTAACCGTGTGCTAGCAGGCATTTCTTCTCAGTTTTGTGTTCAGAGATGTCATGGTAGTAGTTTCAAAAATCTCAATTTATGCCATGGGTGTTGGCAAATGCTACAAATTTGGGTTCTGTTTTTTTTTTCCCCCAGACCTAATTGTTAAACATTTACCAGATTTGCATGGACTTATGCATCATGCAAAGGAGTTGGAGATTTTTCATCGGGTAAGAAAACCATGAGATATGATTTGGGTAAAAGGAGACAGACAGAATGACTCACAGTTTAACTTGTATAACAAAAGTGGTGTCATCATTGCAAAAGGACTCATATGTAGGATGATACATAAAGGGGAAAAGATAATAAGGTTGGGATTTACTGTATTTGAGAGGCTCATTAGACAGTTGGTTTTATGAGTCTGGAGCTCAAGAGAGCTGTAGGTTATAGGAATATACTTGAATCATCTGCATGTAGGTAGTAGTTAAAACCATAAACATTGGTGATATTGCTTAAGATGAGTAAGTAGCATGAGAAGACTGGCAAGACCAGAACTCAAGAGAATATTAAAAGCTGTACAAAGAGAAGTTCACAAAGGAGTTGATGTGGAATGTCGGAGATGTCTGAGGATAAGCAATGTCAAACAAATCTCAACTCAAAGGTCCTTTGAGAGAAAAAAGCTGGCATATAGGCTGAGAATTTTACTCTACCACTGAGCTACAGCCCCAGCCTTTGACAACAGTAAGTTGTATCAAAAAGGCATGGACAAACCAGGAGTTGTGGCACACACTTGTAATCTCAGCTCCCTTAGGAGTCTTGAGACAGGAGAATCAAAAATCGGCCAGGCAACTCAACATGACCATGTGTCTCAAAATAAAATTTAAAAAGGGCTGGGGTGTGGCTCACTAGTAGAGCACTTGCCTGGCCCACAGAAAGCTGTGGGTTCAATACATACACACATACACACACACACACACACGACCAAGCACTGAACTCCCTGGAAAAAGGAAGAAGGGAATGAGTCAGGAAGGTCTTCACAGAGAAACTAACTGGCATCTAATCCTCTGTTGTTCAAGTCAGTCAAGAATGAAGACCAAACTGAGCTGCTGCTTTTTTGGGGGGGAGACAGACGGGGGTTGACGTTGCTGGGGATTGAACCTAGGGTCTCAACACACTAGTCAAGAGCTCTGAGCTACATCCACAGCCCAAGCTTTTTCTTTTCAGCTTCTTTTATTAGCAGAAGCAAGTTAAGCTGTCAGTTGAAACCTGAACAACCAAGAAAAGGAAGATAAAACAAGAAAGGATATTTTCCGACAAATACATATTTGGTTTAAAAAACTGCCTGCATTTTATTCTACTTATATTCTGTAAACATACTATCACATTTTTTTCATAAACAAAGTTATGTATTCTGCTTGATTGCTTCCAAACCAAAAAGTTTGATGCACAGTTAATCTTAACAAAGGTGTACATCAGCCCTCTGCAGCCACAGTTCACATATTTGAGGATCCACCAAATGCACACTTAAAATTAGCTGAAAAAAATGTATGTAGTACTGAATATGTGAAGACCTTTGTCACTGTTTCTTAAAAAATATAGAATAACAGCTATTTATATAGCATTTACATTATACTAGGTATTAGAAATAATCTAGAAATAACTTATGCTGGATAGCATAAGGTATATGCAGATGTTGCATTATTTTACATAAGGAATGTGAGCATCCTTGGATTTTGATATCCTTAGAAGGTATTGACACAATCCCTGTTGCAGAGAAGGGAGATTTAAATGTCATCTGCCTTCTTTCCTCCTCTAGAAAATAAGGGTTCTTTAGATTTTTTTTTTTAAGCTGTTCCAAATTCAATGAATAGTAGACATGGACAATTTGGAAACTGTCCTGGAATTTATGAGGTGAGGTACTTCTCTTAACCATCTTCATGCTTTTAAAACTCAAGTCTTGTCCAGAACTCTTCTCTTCCTCTCATCCACACAGAACTCTCTATTGGCTGCTTGGAGAATGACATACCGTTTGTGTCTGGAAATGTTTCCAAGATAAAAAGATATAGAAAAAACAAAATATATTATTTGGCCTTAACCTTCCTTTACACGGATATTTGTCTTATTCCTTTCCATTGCATATGCCGAAATACTTCAGAGGAATCACATCACTTTAAAAATAATACAGAAATTCCAGAGGATAATGCACACAGGGGCTGCTGGCTGTTCATGCAATTCATGTCACTGAATACATAGGATGGGGCAGTTGGAGTAGTTTTGGAGGAAAAATAGAAAATGTGGGAGGCCAACCTCACATGTGACTGAGTTAACTCCCCTGTTGGGCAATGTGGCATCAGCACCCATGCTGCTAGACTGTCCCACTCTTCTAGGGTTCAAGTGACTTCTGTCTTCCTGCCTGGGCATGTCTTCCTACAGCCCCATGGGTGGAGCTATGTTCACCTGTTCCTTTGTAATATTACCCCTTGCCCTGTTTAGGATAGAATGTTCCATGGAAGTGCCTTGTGTGTGTCCCCTTCTCTTACTGTGCCCTTGGGTGTGGCCTACCTAGATGTCAGTCAACCTGCTGACAGTGGACATCATGAAGATAGACTCAGCCCCCTGAAACCTGACCCCTAGCCTCATTTGAATAGCTTTTCCTCAATAATAGAGGTCAGCACATGTTCTCTCTTTCTGCAGACCCTTAAGATCAGAGGAGCCGTCACAGCGACCCCAAAGAAAAAGGTATTTGTGTCTCTTGTGTGCTTATTTTGCACAGTCCAAAAGTTAGCCCAGTTTACCTGGAGTGACCCCTGAGCGTTTTAGTAGAGAACAAAAATCTGGCAAGAAAAATCACAACAGTAATTAACAATGTACTAGAATACACTAAATTTCACCTCATTTAGAATTTGTGATGTCAACCTCTGCAAAGCTGAATTTTATAATAGCTTTCTTTGGATTATGAATTTCCCTTTTTTTAACCACTGAATATTTGAATGAACACCATAAAATTAACATTTTAATTGGGATCCTTGTATTAAGAAAGTCAAATTCAGTTCACCTTTAGTAGCCCTACCCATTTCTTTCTTCCACCATGGATTATTTGTGCCCATCATTCTTACTGGACTGTACTCTGTACATAATACAAATAAAATTAAAAGGTAGTGCTTCCCATGTGTTTGGCCTTATATCCTATTATCTAGGTTTATATTATGTCACTTTACAAGTGAGGAAACTGGGTTCAGTGATACTAATTGCTCAGGAATAGAGCTAGTAAATGGGAAGCCATGATTCAAATCCATGCATGAGTTCCTGCCCTTAAGCACTGATTACTGCCTCTGCATAATTATGTACCTCTATTTATACTTACTCCATTTTGCAATCATGTTTAACCTCAGAGAAGTCTCATGGGCAGAGACCCTTTCTTATTTTTCCTAGTAATCTTCATGCCTAGCAATGTCCAACTGACTCAAGAACAGCCAATGTCACTTCTGTCAATCCACAGCACCAGGCACTATGGCACACAAATCTTTTTTATTAGGATTTACAGTATACAACACAACAAATGGATCAGAGCTTAAGTGCATCTTTCTGTGTCAGGCATCCTCAATACCACCCCCAGGTTCAAAAATTTGCTAGGACTCACAGGATTCAGTATGTAGTTCTAATCACAGCTATGATTTACTACAATGAAAAGGACACATAGCTAAATTAGCAAAGGAAAAAGACACATGCGATGAATGAAATCTGGGAAAACTAGGTGCATGCTTTCAAGAATCCTAGCAGTAGAGTCACAAGGTTGAATTTAGTTTGCCAAACAATGAGTTTTTACAGCAGCATGTGAAATTTTCTGCCAGGAATAGATCAATATTCTGGACTTCCAAGTGTTCAGCACAAACCAAATTTTGTGCACAGTTTAGGCACAGTGAACTGCTTCAATCAGATGTGAGAATAGTGGGAGCTCCCTGAAATTCAAGTTCCTAGAAAACAGCCATGGACCAACCAACCTTCTAAAGCAGGTCTCTAGAGATAATCAGTCTGCTCTTAACACCTTTCTAAACAGCAATTTTATCCAAACCTTTTTCCTGTAATGCTTATAAATACTGTTTCTTAAAATTGTCCTTTGAATCAGTTTACTATCTTCTGACTCCCTCATTATCAAGTTAAATAAGTCTTTACACATGCTCATTTCATATGAGTCATGTTGTCAACTTTATAAAAATTTTACTTTGAAATAATCCAAACAGCAAAAGTCAAGTCTAGCCAAAATTAACAGCTAAAAACTACCAACTCAATATTATCAAGGCTACTAAAAAAGTTATACTTTTAAAAAAACCCTTTGTACTTGCATTTTATATTTTCCCCCCCTGATTCTCTACACTTCAGAAAGCCCTTTAAGTGGCAATTACTTGGCTATTTGTACTTAGGGCACAAATTAATAAAAAGTATTTCTGCAAGTGGGCAATATTAAAAAGATCAATTTTCTCTTTAGTTTTTACCAACCAATTTAGAAATTATTTTATATCACTGTAAAAAGCTGTGAGCCTTTAAAAGACTAAAAACCTTAATTTTAAATTCAAATGATATTCTTATTTTTAAACTTTCTTATGCTTTAGACATTTCAAATTTATTTCAATAAACATCTTCCTATTTTTGTGAACTGCATTTTAAAATCAGAATTTTATAAATTTCCATTTATAAATGTGGCAAACAAAACCCAAAATATTCAAATTTTATTAATAACAGAACATAAGAATTGGCAAGGCTAACATATACATAAGGAAAGCAAACATCTCTTGAATAAAAAATAGGAAATATTTTAACGGAAAAAAATTCAAAGACTGAAGGAAGAAAAAATTTTTCTAAACAGCAGCCGCCGGTACTTCCATCACAATGTGTATTATTTGTGCAAAGACATAATTAAATAAATACTTTTCTGATATTTACAAAATAGAGGTAAGAGGGAAAAACCTACAGTATAAGGGTCTTTGATTTGCTGTATTGCTTTCAATCTTCTGAATAATTTACATACCTATTAAAAATGTGATTCTAGTGAACTACGTTGAAAGCTTATCAATCAAGTCATCAATAGTATAAACAAGAAGTTGAATGTCTGCTTTTTCCTTCATTCTATGATCACTATGTTTTCGGAGAATGACATCTACATCTTTGCTGACTACTTGGTCAGCAACTTGCATAGATGTATGCCAAGGTACGATGTCATCCTTCATGCCATGGAGTAATCTTATAGGGCAGTTCACAGGAATTGGACTATGTAACAAGCAGTGGTGTTCTGCTTCCTTAATGAAACTGTATGGAATGTGATAAAATCCTTCTTCATGATATTTGGATGGCATGGACCACACACCTTTTATCTCCACTTCCTTTTTTACCTATTGGGAAAAATTAGGAAAATAAAAGCATGTAAGTAACATTAACACACGCAATAGGCTTTGTCTCAGGAAAGCAGACCTTGCATAAGAGGACAAAAATATAACAATAATAATTATCAAAAATTAAATATCATAGGGCTGGATTGTGGCTCAGAAGTAGAGCGTTCGCCTAGCACGCATGAGGCACTGGGTTCAATCCTCGGTACCATATAAAAATAAAGATATGTGTCTACCTATAACTAAAAAATAAATATTTAGAAAAATACTATGTGCAAGGTGCTATGATAGGTACTTTACACATATTATTTCATAAGATCTTGATAGGAATTCTGTTATCATTCCATTTTTATAAAAGTAGATATTAAAGTTTAGAGAAATCAGAAATTATGTTTGGAGTTCAAAGTGAATGTTATGGCTATGAATCAAATTTAGATTTATCTAACTTTATCACACTGCTTAAATCAGTTATCACTTCACTCCAACTAAAAGGGCAATAAGAGAAAAGTACAATAATTTCTAGGAATCAGTCCAAGAATACACTTATATTTACTTAAAATCAGATCTTAGAATAAAAGTTGTTTAAATTTCAAAATCGTAAAATGAAAAGAAACCATAAGAAGTATGTAGAATGGGTGTGGAATACAGGAAAAATCCAGCATAGAATTAAAAATGAAAAATAAGACAGAAATGAACACATGTTCATGCAATTTTAGGCTGAAGGTAAAATGTATAGTTTTTACTTTTCAGCATTTTAGAAATGAGAAAAAAAAATAGCTTGGTTTGAATAACACAGAAGTCTTCCAAATACTTCCTGAAAAACTTAAAAATATATTTTCTAGGTTTATTACCTTAAAATGAAATATTATATGTTCTATAAATCCTTTTGAGAATTTCTAATTTTGAGATTATAATTCATCTCATTTTTCCAAATTAAAAATTAGAACTTTCAATGAATAACATATACTTATTAATCACAGCAAATATAAGCAAGTACACTGAAAAAAATCCTACTTCATGGAAATAACAATCCTTTTTATTCTGACTTTCAGGATTTTTATGCACTTGGTTTTTATATATGTAATATGTAAAATATGTTATCTATTACATATCCATATACAATTTTCTATAATGCTTTATTAATTTAATATTATTCCTGGGTTTTTCAAAATTCTATAGTTTTTAAAGGCTGCAGAATGGTCTACTATGATCAACTTAAAATAATTAGCTTGACCATTCCCATATTATTATTCACTGAATATCTTTAAAAATAAAGATCTGTACATAATATCTGAAAGCTGTGCTTCTCAGTATGTCTCCAAATGATTTTAAATTAATGAAAATTCTATAAGATAAAAAAATGTATGAATCTATTAATACATGGGGTTTTCTGTAGTAAAACAACATATAAACCAAATGTTTAAAAGAAAAATGATATTCAGTCATCTTCAACCAAGATTGTTCATTTATTTGTATATTTCAGTAATTAAAACTTAGTTCCATTGGCTATTGAATGATATAGAAGCTAGGCTAATTACTGAGACACTGAATTAATAATATTCACATTACGCACCCTGACCCCCAACTATCTGTTATCTACCACTGAATTAAATGAATATATTTCATTTCAAGAACAAGTTATTAACTTTATAAAATATTTCATGTCCCAAACTCTCAAAAACAAAAAGTTCAAAAATAGCAAAAACAGTATTATCCCAAGAAAACATTCAGTATATGTAATTTTTTATACAAGAAGAAATTATCATCAAGGCAATGTGATCTTCAGAAGCTTAGATTCAAAACAGCTGTGCATCCTGTCTGAGGAGACGATTAGCAGCAGTTATGAGAGAGATCAAGTTCCAAGGCAAACAATGAGAAATGTTGAGTTTAAAATTCCCAAAGTCAAAAACGATGTAAAATTCTCTCCTGTTCTCTTAACATTGTTATGGCTAGCTATTTGTGTGGAAAAGACACAGTGGTCCCAATATCCCTGCTCTTTCCTTTTACATGCTTATAAATCAACAACTTTGCTAATGTGATCTAGAATTAGCAAATATATGCCCTGATCTTCAGACTAGAGGTCTATACAGTCATTAGGGACTATACACCACATCCTCATGCTGAGTGATGCGGATACACGTATATAAAAGCAAATGTACATAGATCTTGTCCTATGTACTACAAAATAAAATAGTTTTTAACTCATTTTCATTCTGCCACATTTTTGAGATAATATATGGCACAGATTGCAATGCAGAACTTGAGGTAAAAGTCAATGACATCCTACTATTCAATACTACATACTTTATTATCTTCTTTTTATTTCTTTCTTTCCTTCTCTTTCTGAATTCTCTATAGCAGTGGTTCTCAAATTTTACTCTGGTGGCCTGTTAATACAAATTACTAGATCCACATCCTCAATTTCTAATTCATGGTAAAGCTTAAGCTCAGGAATTTGCATTCTTATCAAGTTCTGAGGTGATGACTATCTACTTGACTGGGGAGTGTATTTTTAAAACCATTGTTCTTGACTGTTTTTTAGTCTTTAATTTCTGTGCCTTGACCTGCCAGGAGCTTAGTCCCACATCTGAAAATTTAGGTCTCTAGGAAAAAACAACCCAGGGAGAATTCAATTAATTAGAAAACACATAAAACTATACAAAAATAAGAACCTATTATTCATTATTTAATTTTTTATTGTTGAAAATAAATAATATGCTTAAACATATGGCCAAGAATAGAATGTAATAAACTAGCTATCTTGACAGTTATTTCAAAAACCTCATTTGTATCATGATCTGTTAAAAAACATGCTAATAACAAAAAGCCCCTCTTCCCCCTGCCTAAGAATTTGGAGTAGAAAAAGAATGCTACTATGTAACTAGTCCAGAATGACAAATTTTATCTATATGCACTGATTTTTGGCTGATGTCTGTCTATCCCGAAGATCTGAGGCTGCTTTCAGGCTAAAACAAATTTTAAATTGTTTAGTTCAGTTTAAAACAGTAGTGGGAATAGGTAGTACTTACCTAAATGCCACAAAGTTAAGGAGGCACAAAAGTAGTTCATGATATGTGATCCAAACACATAAATGTGATTAATAAAGAAAGTCTTCTTACTTAGTGAGACCCTGTCTCAAAATAAAAATATAGTAAAAAAAAAGGGCTGGGGATATGGTTCAGTGGTAATGCACAATGTATCCCTGGTCCCTGGATTCAACTACCAGTACAAAAAAAAAAAAAAAAAAAAGCAAAGAAAGTCTTCGTAAAAAATAAATCACAAAGTATGATTTTATTATTAATGTGGCTCAAATATTTGGAAGAATGACTTGAAAGGAACTGTAAAGGAAACCTTAAGCAAGAGACCAAACAAACTTTGTAAAGAGATCATACAAAAAAATCAGGTAAAATAAAAGATGAGCCAACATGATGTCAAGTGACAGATGATACATAAACCAATATTCAAAAAAAGATAAAGTAGAAGAATAATAGGAGGTACACCTCTGGGTTTACCAAAGTGACCTGTGACTCACCTCAACAGGAAGCTGATTAAACTGTGTCACTAGGCCATCTGCAGCTGTAGCTACACCAATAAGAGCCATGACCTTATCTGGCCGTGCAACTGCAGCATGAAGCATAAGCCATCCACCAAGGCTAGATCCAACAAGTATCTAAGAATAAAATTATATTACCATTTTAGAGAGGAATGTTTGTAAGGGAAGTAAGTAGTTTAATATAAATATAAATATATGTATTTTTTTCTTCTATATACACATAGCTACCAGACTTTTAATATTTGGCACAAAGTAAAATTCAATTATAATTAACTCTGTAGAAATATTAGGCAAAAATTTTGAAAATAAAATTCATACAATGAAAAGTAAATTGTTATTTTTTATTAGAAAGTTAAAAATGATGGAAAATGTTAAATCAAAATTGTTCATAAAACATTGTTAAACATTTAAAATATTAAATTTTCATATCTATCATGAGACTATAATTTATAAAAACAGTCACCTGTGGTCCTTCAGCTAATTCATCAATTATAGAAAGAACATCTTTTCTCCATTTCCCCACTGTGCATTCTTCTGATTTGCCATCTGAACTTCCAACTCCTGAGTAATCAAACCTGAAAAAAAAACCAAAACATTTATACCTAAATGTTTATGTATCTCTGTATATCTGCTTCTTTAATTTTGAAGATGGTACATTCGTTGTTATTAAAATATCAAAAATATAGTGAAAAATCATAGTATATATATTTTAGCAAATTGTATTGGCTTAACCTTCAAATATCTTCCATTTCCAATCACTTCCTTACCTGCTCCACAGCTAGCCCAACTCATTATCACCTTTCAAATGGACTAATAAAAAATCTTTCCATAAGTCTCCTGGTTTCTATTTTCCACTTGCATATTCTATTCTCCACATAGAAATCAGAGTGACCATTTTTAAACAGATACATGTGTTACACAAACCTTCCAAAGGCTTTCTATAATCTTCAATAAAACCCAAAGTCCTTACCATATTTTGGACCCTGACCAATTTTCTATTAGAGTTTTTTTTATTAGAAATCTTATCTCTTACTGTTCTTTTTCCCTCCCTCCCAACTATATTCTCTCTTCCTTTACTGAATTCAAGGAACACAACATCCACTTCCCTGCCTCATCAGCTCTCCTTTCTACATGGTATATTCTCTCTCCAGATATCCATCAAGTTGCTCTCTCACTTCATTCAGGCCTCTGGCTCTAATATTATACCCCCAGGAAAATTTTCTCTGGCTGTTCAATCATTAAAATTATGCTTCATTCATCATTCTGTATTTCCTTACTGTTTTATTTTCTTCATAGCACTTATACTTGACAGATAAGACACTTGATCATTGATTTGTAGCCTGTCTTCCACACTGGAATGGAGGCTTCAAATGGGCCCATAGTTTGTTTTGTTTACTCCCGCTTTCCCAGTGTCTAGATCAGTACTTTGTAAGTGGTAAAAGTTCAATACATATTTGCTGAATTAATGGTAAGGAAGGAGATCAGAATCAAATTCATCATTATGAACCTATACATTTCTCCTTGTAACTTTCTAGGTATCCAGGGGCAGTTTATATGATCTGTAAATTTTAATTCTCCCTTCAGGTCCCAATTCAATAAAGTATCAATACCATGCCTACAGATTATCCTAAACCTCAGTCATATTAAACTTTTCTCATTTCCCAGACAAGTCCTTTCATAACTCTGAGCCTTTGCATGCTGTTCTACTATTTACAAAGCCTTCTTTCCCTGCCCAAACTCCTAGCTGTTCTTTAAGTCACATCATATAAACTTGTTTTTCTCTCTGCATTCTTTCAATAGATAGAAAAACCTCACTGAATTTAACAACATCTACTAAATGAATAAAACTGGAAGGAAAAAGAAAAATTACTTTATTCAAATATCAAAGTTTTCTTGCTTTTTTGATTCTGAAAATCTAGTGAAAACTAGTGAATCTTTGTTATTAGAGTATATGAAATTATTTTATTATTAATTTTATTTTTAAGTGATAAAAAAAAAAAAGAAAGCTGGGTACGGTGGTGCACACTTGTAATCCCAGCAGCTCAGGAGGCTGAGGCAGGAGGGTTGCAGGTTCAAAGCCAGCCCCAGCAAAGACGAGGTGCTAAACAACTCAGTGAGACCCTGTCTCTTAAAAATATACAAAATAGGACTGGGGATGCAGCTCAGTAGTCAAGTGGCTCTGAGTTCAATCCCCAGGTGCCCAAACAAAGAAACAGAAATTTACATTTTCTTTAGGTTTGAAATTAAATGACTTCATATCTTTGGGAAATCTGAACAAGGCTGTTACTATAGTCTAAAACATAGTTATTGTTCCATCATCAATCCAGGGTACCCAGAAGATCAACTAAGGAGAAGAGTGCACTGGATTTCCTTTCTTCCCTCCTTGGTGGGCAATGAGGTATCATTATATGCTGCATCTTTTACAACTACCTTCCAAATATATGGAGAGGTTGCAAAATACTTGTGAAGCTCCTTTATGAAAAAAATATAAGCATACCTCAGAGATACTGCAGGTTCAGCTCCCCACCACCATAATAAAAAGAATATTAAAATAAAGAGAGTCACACAACTTTTTGGCTTCCCAGTGCATATAAAAGTTAGGCTTATGTTATATGATGGTCAATTAAGTATGCAATAGCAGTATGTCTAAAAGAAAGTACATAACTTGATTAAAAAATACTCTATTGCTAAAAATGACATCTGAATCGTTGGAAAAATGATGCTGAAAGACTTGCTTGGTGCAGGGTGGCCATTAACTTTGAAGCTGTAAAATATGCATTAATACATTTAGTGATGCTAATAGATTACAAATAAAAAATATATAGCTCCCTCTTGCTGCATCTTAATCCAGAGACAAAGGATACTAATTCAAACAATTTAGTATTTTTAAAACATTTTTTTTTCTGGTACCTGAGATCTTCCTGCTTTAGCTTCCTGAGTCACTGGGATTACAGGTATGTGCCACTGAGCCCAGCTATTTTTAAGACTTTTAAACAGCAATATAACTTTGTTCTAGCAGCTTCAATTTTTCAGGGGCATAGGCCCAAATTAAAAAATACCACTAGAAATAATTATGAGAATGCTAGCCTGAGCAGCATGTGTGTGTGTGTGTGTGTATGTGTGTGTATGTATATGTATATATATATATATATATATATATATATGTATATATATGTGTATATATGTGTGTGTGTTTGCTTGAATTCTGATGCAATTTTACTTTACATGCAATGTGATAAGACATTATGAAACCATTTTTACATGGCATATGTACCATTTCTTATCTAATAAATTAATCACTTCATCTTAACATTTAAATTTTATAGTGAGAATTACAAAAAAAGTAAATTGAGAAATTAGGAAAAATATGTAAATTGAGGATAAAATTTCTTGTAGTAAACTAAAATGCAATCAATAGTTAATAGTGACTATACTGTAATGAAGTTTGATAAGGTCAAATAAAAAAAATCTGATCAAATTAAAAATTTTAGTAAGTGGGCTATACTTTATAGTTATTGTTCCATCATCAATCAAGGTATAATTTATATTAGTATACCATCCAAAATGCAGAAAATTCACAGTATGTCTTAGAGAGAGAGGAACAGGTTATAGTTCTCACAGGCTCAGCTGAAATTTAAGAATCAGTAAAAAGGTGATTTGTTAATTCAAATTTGGGTGGGGGTCAAGAAATAGTAATAGCAATATTTGTGATATGATATTCTGCTAAGGGCAGCCTCCCTCCCTGGACAGAAGTTCCCTCTTATTTAAATCTTAACTACTTTTCAGTGCTCCTTTATGAGGTCTTTTCCATCCACTTCAATCCTCAGTTTTCTCTCACCTTACATAACTAAGTATGTTGCTCTTTTTTTTAACATTTATTTTTAGTTATAGGAGGACACAATATCTTTATTTCATTTTTATGCGGTGCTGAGGATCGAACCTGGTGCCTCACTCATGGTAGGTGAGCACTCTACTTCTGAGCCATAACTATAGCCCAGTATGTTGCTCTTCTGACTATCACATTCTGATGAGTATTTCTGCCTAATTTCCTATCTGAATTGTCTCCACCCTGATTGAAAGAATCTTAAGGACAAGTACAATGTTTTATAATTCTTATTATTCAGCACCCAGTATAATGCTAGAGACTATTTTCAAAAAAGTACTTGTCTTCAGAATAACAATTAAGTTGGAAGAGATTTTAAAGAGCTCTGACCATGAAAATAATTCTGATAAATTGCTGGGAGGGAAAAAGACTAAATCCATATAATTTATATAAATTCTGCTAATAGGTTGAACAGAGAATATCTAGCTATATTTTATAGAACTACTGAATATTAGTAAAATTACTTTAAAAACTTAGGTGAATAGATTTTTGTGCAGTTAGTGCTTAAAAAAAAAACCCTCAGAAATTATATTTAACTTAACCTCCTTGTTTTGACAAAATTTGGTTCAGTGTTTATTGACTGACTTGTCACCATTACTGAAAGAATTTGCTCTAGAACTCCAAATTCTTGAATTCCAGGCTAATACTCTTTTGACTAAACCATACTCTGCTATTAAATTAGATAATAAATAAGTGACTGTTACAGATAAACTTGAAAACAAAGTGAACAAATTATTTTATTAATATAATTGCTGGGGTGAAAAATTAGGAAATGTAAAATTAATCTTCAGTTAAACACCACCAATCCCTATTTATGCTTATAAATACTAAGATTCAAGGACTGAAAAAAAAAGAGTAAACTCAGCAAAAATGTGAATCATAGAACACTAATTTTACAATACTTTTAAGTACATAAATTACTTTTAGTTACTTTGTGTTTATGTGTGTGATGCTGGAGATCTAACATGGGTTCACACTGAAGTATACTAAACACTCTTTTGCAACTAAGCTACAACCTCATCCCTAAATACACATTTTAGAAGGCAATAAACAGTGGTCAAATAAAACCTTGTGTCTCCAGGGGGAAACCACAATAAAATTAAAAGAGATTACAAGAAAGCCAACTAATATGTCTATTTTCTTACATATCCTTTCCTACCACTATTGTCAGTCAGCACAAAGACCTTTTAAAAAGGTCTTTAAAGGTTGCTTTTACAGTCACCCTAAATCACAAGATGAAAGTTTACAGACCATTAAAATAAATTAATCTAGAAAAGTGTTGGCATTTACTTCAATTGGTTACAGCAGAAGTAATTCTCCACCACCATGCTAAATAATATCAATGTTCTCTGAAATGTTTTGTTCCTACCTTATACAGGCGTGACCTAGAGATTTGCAAAACTCCTCAATTGCCATTGCTTTTGTACCATTCATATCAGAACGATAGCCAGGAATGAAGATAACTCCTGGACTTTTGCCTTTTAGCCTCTTATAAGCCAGTCTGGGGAGGTCTTGTCGATTAAGGAAAGAGACTGATGTCTTCTGTCTGCAAACTAAACAAAGTACAAAAAACATAAATTATAATTTTTAAGTACATTTTTTTGAAAATCATATATAAAACTTTACCTTTCTTAACTCATTGATATTAAATACCATTTCATTTTGATAGGGGAAAAAACAGACTAAATTAACAAGTATTAAATTCATTAGTCATGGCATCTTTGTTTTACAACTGTGTCAAAACCAGTAACTTCAAGGTCCAATCTTCCAAATTACACAATGAAGTAGAAATTTCAAGTAAATAAAAGAGATACATCAAAAACCATTTTCCTATTGCTGCTACATAACCTATCCTCAACAGTGTTGATGAACATTAACTATACTAGTTAAAATCCTCTTTTTGGAGATTTTGTCATCTTTTTTATTGTTTGAGGAGTTTCACATTCTCTACTCTTTGAATTGCAAATATTTTTGGAAAGATTTCTCATAGGACTCTGCAAACACTATTTATTTGTGTTGGTTTGGCTTTTCATGAATGATACACACAGGTATTAGAATAATTTAATTAGAGCAGCACAAATGGTGAACTTTACAAAGTCAGTTCATTTCATTCTTTAAAAAACGTTTTCCCTAGAATAAATCAATATTTGATTAAAGAGATCAAAAGATATAGTATTTAACACACACCCCTCTTTCTCCCTTCAAAGCCATTACATTTGTGTACTTCCTTATAATGTGGGGTCCTCACCTACCCCACTAACCAATTTCTTTTACATTAAATGGAGCTGAGCTTGCGCCACTTTCTTGCAGCTAGGGAAAACCTCTCAGTTCCCTCCATATATGCTGTGAAAACTTTCCCCATTTTGGATTTGTTATGTTTATTTTTAAAAAAGCTTATTTGAAGGCTTTAATGCTCTCCCTTTTACATATAAGCCTGTTTCAAAGTTTCAATATATAGAGAAATATGCCCAATTTAAAACGTTTGGTAAAAAATGGGCCAGTTGTTGGTAATCAATTGTATCAGCAATGATTGTCATCTTCCATTTCCTCAGTTAAGCACTCAAAAAACTCCTTTCTCTCATCTTCCAGTTATTATATTGGCTGCATAAGAATTTCCCCAAGACAATTATAATTTATTTAAAGTGAATATATTCTTAACATCATATCCATTAATCATTTTTGTACAATAAGGATTAGCTGAAAGCTAGGTACATAAATGCTCAAAAAGTATTTACTAAACAGAAGAGTATACCCTTAATGAGCTTAATGAACGGACATTCTATACTTGGCTAGTACTTATACATAATACATACTTTTCGTTGTGTATAATTACAGTTAAATTTACTATGTAAGTTTAACTTTTAAAATTAGAAACAAAAGCTCTCTACAATGACCAATTAATTACTATCCTAGATACCAAGCATCTGACAGCTATGTGATAAGGGTGTGAAAAGACAAAGGACAAAATTCAACAAGAATTCAAGACTTTTTTTTTTTTTTGTGTGTGTGTGTGTGTGTGTATGTGTATGAGAGTCTCTGATGTTTGATCCAAAAACGTGTTTCCTTTGTAATAATTATGGCTCACTCACTGAATAGGAGCATCAAGAAAACAACACTACAAAACTAGGATTAAAGAGTGGCAGCTACACTTTTAAAAAGAACATGCCTCATATTTTAAGTTTCAAGTCATGGGAGGGCAGGTCTAAGTATTTTAAATCGTAAAGCCCCCAAAGCGAGTAAAAACCAAGTGCATGCAGGAAAAGCAGGCAAGTAGAGGGCAGAAGCTCCTGAAAACTGCGGGGAGTAAAAGGCCTTGGACTCGGGCTTCCAAGAATACCCCAGGGCTCCAGCAGGGCTCTCGTCACAGTCTCCACCAGAAATGTACAAAGCGCCTGGAGTGCTAAGAAAAAAGGTAAAGCGCTTTTGAACGGAGCGCCAAAAATGCATTGCACAGGAAATGACCTAACGCCGAGTGTTCGCGTTCGAAGGAACGCAGCTTACTCCCGCCTTTCGGACACTAACCTGGGAGCCACCGGGGCGCCCGCTGGGGCTTCCGTGGAAGTAACGCGCTGAGGCCACGGTGTGGGCCAAAGGAGACGGCTGCCCAGCCCCAGCTCCGACAGGGTACCCAGGCAGCCACAGCCGTCAAGCCCACAGCCGCCATCTTCCCAGCTGTCCCTGCGCCCGGCCGGCTTCTAGAGAGACGCAACACGCTTAGCTCCCAGGCTGCGCATGCCCAGCTCACTGGAAGGCGGAACTTGGTAAACCTTGCTGCTCAGCTTTTTCCGCTCAGAAGAGCGCGCATGCGTAGAGCATCCGTCGCGCATCCCGTTCTTTCTACTGCATTGTTGTTTCTTCTTTAGGGAAATTTGCCTCTAACAGTTTGGAAACCCTCTTATGGTCCGGAGGACCTTTGGGAGAGGAACCAAAAGGCTCGCTGCATCCTAAGTTCCCGTGACTTCCTGACAGTTTTAACCTCCACCGAAAACGCCTCCAAGATGCGACCTTAATCCTGATGTGTAAATCTCTGATGTCTAATCAGACATCTTCTGGTTCCCTTGCCCATTTTCAACTCATAGTATTTGTTCTAGTTTTTCATGTGCCTGCTGAATGATTGAATTATCTTGACCCCCGCTTCTTCCTATATGGAAGAATAACGTCAGCAGATTAAATCATCTAAATGGAAGAATAGGATTTAGAAGAGTAGATAATCTTTAGTAGAATATTTTATAATCCAGGAATAGAAGGGAATTTTAAAATATTTGAAAACCCCAAATTATACAGAAAAATACATTTGATTGTATATGAATTTTGACATTTTTAATGGCAAAAGATACATTAAGTCCAATGAGAACCTAGGAAAAAACTAGGCTTTACAGCATAGATACATTGATTCTACTCAGTTTACTCTTAGAAATAAGAAAAACAATTTCAATAAATTGACCAACAGCTATGAATAGGCAGTTTATGTAAATAAACATGATGTCTAATTGAAAAAAATGTGAATTTAAAAAATAACATATCATTTTTTCCACCCCATCAGAGTGGCAGAAATTTAAAAAGGGCAACTATTTGCAAAGATGATGGAAACTATCATTTATATATTGTTGCTGGGAGGGTGAAATGCTAAAATCTTGACAAGTAATCTGGCCACATTTAATACAATTTAAAATAAGCATTATTTTCAATGCCCTTTGGCCCAGTGCCCTCCCATTTGTGAGTACCTTATTGAAAACAAGAAACACTAGTCCATTATGATGCATGCTATCTACTACAGCACCATTTCTTGGAGGCAGACAAGGGAAAAAAATGAATGGACCATAGAAAAAAAGTTGGATAAATTATACAAGTGTTTCTGGACTAAAACTCTTGACATCCTTCAAAGTAATTCCTGAGGGCCACAGATATCAACCATTAAGGCCTTATCTAATATTTTTCTGCTTAAAAGTCACTTAGTTGGTGTAATGCTTTGAGGTGAAACCACTTAACTATTTTTAGTTATAAAATTTGGAGAAATGACTGGTACCAGAGCCAAAGGCAAATGTTGTATATAGTAAATCCAGCATGTCTTTGGGGTCTTAAGAACCTGTCCTGTTAGAATAGAACAAACTGGAAAAGTTGGATAAATAGAGACTGAATAGATCTCTTTCTTAAAAGGTATAATGTCGGGGTTGGAGCCATAGCTCAGTGGCAGAGTGCTTTCTTAGCATGTGTGAGGCACTGGGTTTAATCCTTAGCACCACATAAAAATAAACAAATAAAGGCATTCTGTCCTTTTACAACGAAAAAAACAGTTGTAATATCTCCCAAATAGGAAGGACATAGAGTAAGGACTTAACTTCATGACATACTACACAAGATGTTGAGCTCTTTTGCTAGTTTTCCATTAGGCTACAAAGGGACTGAATTACAAGGCAATACCCAAGGAATGTCACTTCACCATTCCGAGTATTTTAACAACAAAACACTTCTCTTTTTTGTTTTTGGATAATTGCAAATGTTTCCAATGATTCCTCTTCCTTCTTTCCCCTTTATTTTTTCAGGTCTTTTGGTATTTTATGTGCAGCAAACTAGTGGCAATATTCATACTCTGAAAAATGCTGCACAGAAAAAGCAAACCCATTAATCATTTTCTTTGTTCATCCTAACCTAGCAATTCAGGAACATTTGTGGCTTAAGACAAGTGTAAATACTTTTCCTGACAGTGATGGACTTGATATTGACCAACTTGTTTTTCATTCTGGCCATCTACTGTCAATGTTGCCTTCATTAACAACGGTGTGAAAGAACATATTGTTGAGGGCAGTTTGTCTTTCAGAAATCTGCTATCTTAATTTAGAGGGACAAATGAAGTACTCATCAAGTAAAGTTCCAAAGTTTTCCTTCACATTTGCATTTTTTTCTTGTTGGATAGAAAGATAAGTAAACAGAGTCCTGGAAATCCACAGTTATTACTGCCTTCATGTGAAAAGACAATAAGATGTCAGAGTTTTTAAGTTTCATCTCATTTTGTAAGCAATAGCAATGTGGCCAGAGATCCTTCCAATTATTAGTTTTCAAGCTAAAAATCATAATGTTAGCACACAACAATCTTTATGTGGATTCTACAATTGATTTTTGCTGATTAATCAATCTCCCATCATGTTGCAGATAGGTAACTTCTTAATCAGAAAGGAGTTTACTTTCAAATGTGAAATCAGGTCAACATTTTAATCCAAACTCAATACATTTAACACACAAATTTGAAAGGTTTAAATCATGCAAATTGATTAGAATACCCTTACAATCCTATGGAGATAATACAGTACAGAAAAGTTTTGTCTTCATATTAACCAACAAAATCTCAACAATTGCATTTCAATCTCTTAGATCATTAATCAGTTTAAAGGTGATCTCTGTAAAATCAGATTTTAAAAATATCTTCTACAATCATGATTTTTGTCCTTCATTGTTCAAGTAAAATCTTGTGTCATCCAGTTGCAAAATCTTATTATTGGCAACAGGTACATATGTATACAGACTACATTGCAAAATAAAAAAGAAAATTGTACCCAAACAGGCCTGACGGATTTTATAGACACTTTTAAGCTAGTCATTTCCCCTTTGTAAGTTATGTCATTGTTTTCTACTTCTATTTATTTGCCATGTTTGGGAAAGAGTATATTCATTCTTACAAACACACAAAACATGAAAAACTAGATTAAATGGTATCCGAAAAACCATTATAAAAGAGACTTGCCTGAAGTCATTTAATTCAACAAATTAATTTAACTCCAAAAAACAAAAGCTAAGTAAAAGAAATACATAATAAACTATTATAGAGAATGTTAAGTGAATTTTGCTTGCCTTTTTATAGAACTACACCATTTTTGTAAATAGGTATTTTAATTATTCTGTTCTTTGGCGAAAACAGAGCTATGAATTCAGAGTTAAGTCATGAGAGGCTGCAGTTAACAAGTATGCTCCATAACAATCCATAAAGAAAATATGCTACTGGTTGCCTTTACTCTCAGCATTGGGAATGGAGAAATCTTCAGCAAAATAAGTTCCTAACATCAAATGTTCTCTTTATTTAAAATTGTCCAATATGAGAGAATGTCTGTTGTCTACAGGGGCTTTTTTTTTTTTGAAACACACAGCTATTTTTTTCTTCTGTTATAATAAATGGTTTACTATATATGTTTCATAGCTTATACTGATGTTGACATTGCAATGTCAATTTCCATGGCACTTAATGGCATCAAAATATCATTTTAAAATATAGAGCAACACCAAGTGCAGTTCACTACTTGAAACTACTACTGTTAAATAGAAGTCATGCCAAGTCTTTGGTTTTGGTGCAGTACTTAAAAATTAAGGCAAAATTCTTAAAGGACATTTAAAGGACATTAAAGGACATTCTCCTCCAAGCCCTTATTTGCTTGTATTTATAAAATGCAGTTTTTTAAAAAGTCAGTTGATTACCAATAATGTCAATGGCAATGATTTGGATGCTAAAATAATTCCATATTTCCAAGTACATATATACAGACATTTTGTAAACTGTTATTCATTTCACCAAAACCAACAATTGATAAAAATAGTTCATATGAAATGTTCATATGTGATATTTATCAAAATAGTGTTTCTCACAGGAACTTTAATTCTTTTGCTACGTATGATCAAACTTTGAATTAAGCTTCTTCTTTCTTTTTACAAAAGACTTCCCAATAAGAAAAGAGTTCTGAGCATGTACAGTTATAGGAGGGGTGTGTCAGGTCATTCCATCTGAGATTGCATATGGCTTCATTCTTGTATGGGATTATTGCAGTCTGCCCTGAAGTGGACGATTTCTTCTATTCACTACAACAAGAAGTGAGTGTATCCTTCTGCCCCGGTAACTATTACATCCATCCAGATCCTCATGGCTTCGGGTGATGGGGCCACCATATAATAGATTCTGTCATGCGTCTTGACACTAAAGGTGAGTAATGGATTAGGGCTCTAAATTCCAAAAATAAAAAGAATGTCAAACAAGCATCTTGAAGTTATAACAGTAAGTACAAAGACATGTGTGAAGGGTTCTTCCTCTTTAAATGTTCCTCCTTATAGAAATTTATATTTTTAATTAACTATAACTCCCTTGCCAACTCCCAATGCCTTTCTCAGGATTGACCATCTTTCTGGTCTTTCCGCACATGATATCTCACATAGAGCTAATTACTAGTGATTAGTTTATAAAGCTTGGTACCTAGCTGGTAAGAGGTACATAATAAGTGGTGGCTGGTATTCTTAGCTCTATTAAGATCTTATTAAACTACCATTCCCCTCATAATTTCTTTCCCTTTCAAAAAGAAATATCCTACTTATTTTAATGTTAATTTTCCAGCACCATTCTGATCATATCTATTTGTTATTCTGGTACAAGTAAATTGCTTAAAATCCAAAAATATCTTTTCCCAGATTAATTATGCATTTGAATTGTATGAATTTAGAAAACTGATGCTTACCTTATTAGCATTCTTAAGGTGATCATAATATACTTCTTCAATAGCTTGAAAGTATATTACTCCTTTTAATTTAGCTTCATGCTTATCTGCAAAGACAGATTGAGGATCACCACTGATGGGCAGGAAAAATGGTAAACTCATAATTATCACCACTAACATATTTACCTACCATTTGAATTATCTAAGATTTTTTAAGATAACCTGGGCTAGTGCATTGGCCTGTTATTTATGAAGGAATAATAATAATAATAACTATCACCACCAAAACCCATGAAATTCCCAGTTCCAAGCCAAAGAAGCTCAATGACTTGGTTCAAGGCTCTTCAGCAAATTAGCAGTCAAAACAACCAGAACTACTGACTATTAGGTGAGCACACAAAGTAGAAACATTATTGAAACCCATACAAAATTTTTCCCACATTCTCCAACATCTTCATAATGGAAATATTAACATGCAGATTGGTTATAGTGAAATTTTTGAGTGTTTTTATTTATAATTTAAATAATATATTACTTATATCTTTATCAAACTTGTCCAACATGTTTCATTTTTTTCTTATTTTGAACAGTTTCTCATCAATAATTTATTATCCTTTCAATGCAACATTTTTAACTTGTTTCCAAAGATTTTTTTTAGATTTAATCATAAAAACAAAATACAAAACAACAAAAGGCTCCAATGAATAGCACCACTCTGTGATTTATTAAGTTCTTGAAATATTTTATAATTTGAACTCTACAAATATCACAATGCATGTGAGCCTATTAAAGAATTTTAAAAGCATGGGTCAGGAGGCAAGGAAAGAGACTGTCACACCCAGTTGGTGGAAATACAATTGAGACAGTCCCTTTTGGATGGCAATTGGTAGACAAACACAATTAAAAATGCAAAAATCCTCTTACTCACTAATTCTACCTTAAAACTTTATTGTATAACATCTACTTTGTTATGGCACACTGGCTACAGGACATCTGCTTGAGATTTAATAAGGTACTGATTTAATTATAGACCAGCCACACAATGGACTCTAAAACCACTGCAGCCTTTGTGTATACGGACAGGAAAGCACTCTTGACATACTTTTATGTGAAATAGGGCATGAACAAAGTGAATAATTTGTTACCAAAAGGCACAGAAGAAAAAAGAATATATACACATAACAAAGCATATAAAAACAAGGACAGGGGCCGGGGTTGTTGCTCAGTGGTAGAGTGCTTCTCTAGCAGGTATGAGGTACTGGGTACAATCTTCAGCACCACATCAAAAACAAATAAATCAGGCATTGTGTCCATATACAGCTAAAAATATGTTTTAAAAAAACAAAGACAGAAAATCTGAAAGAATATTTCAGACTTAACAGTGTCAGAAGGTCAGGACACCTCTGATGGAAAAGAGATTTTCTTTCATTATGTAGATTTTATTTTATTTTGAATTTTTTTTACTAGATAAGTGCATCTTTTCCCCAATAATAATAAAAAAGAAACAACAAAAAAAAACTCATCTTAAAAAATAGTGACTCAGAGAAATTCCCCAGAAAATAAACTTAATATATTTAATTACATTTAACCCAGAACTATTTGATAATGGACTATATCTTTGTGTTTTGCTCTTCCTTGGGAAATACTGTTTTTATTAATACCCATGTTCAGTGGGTTTCAATCAGTTTGAATGAAAGCGAAGATCAATGTGTCCTTCAAACATTTACCACGGAAAGGCTCCTGCAACAATCCATGGGAATACAGTGATACCTTATTTTCTCAAAACAGATACAAAATACAATCTGGAGATAAAAGTACATCTTGTCAGTGTTTCAAGCAGACAGAAAATTAAGGAATGAAACTTCTGTTTGTAGGGCACTTCCTCTGTGGGAAAGCCCTCTGCAGAACAGAAGCCTCTCAACCACATGGAGGGGCAAGAAGATCAATGGTGCTACTGTACACGGACCAGCAAATGCTGTTATTCTTTCTCTCTCAACAGCACTATTCCCTCAATTTTCAGACATTTTTTTTCTGTGCTTCAGCTTTCTTTCTAGACTCTCTGTTTTAAGGTACAGGAGGCCAAGGACAAAGGCAGGATCATGAATAATAGAGAGAGCTAGGACTTCAGCCTTCAGCACTCACATTTGCAGCTTCTTCAGGCATGCAAGGTCATGCGGGGACAAGCTGAAGGGCACTGCTCCTGTGGGGTCAGGTCCAGCCTGAGCAGCCATCTGGGGGACTAGATAAGGACTGCTCTAAGCCTGTGCTTGTTGGTGTTTGGCAAGGGGACCTGGCAGAGGTATGAATGTGGTTGGGAGTGGACAAAGCTGATGGTGATGGCTATGAACAGAGCCTACTGGGAAGCATTTGTCCCACTAGGTCTCACTGGTCATTTACATCTTATGTAAGTATTAGAAAGCTGATGAAACGGAATTTTATCTGTTTGATGTATTAGCATTCTGAGTAGTCTTTCATATACCAGAAAGCTTTGGATATTTTTCAAAAAACTGAAAAACAATCACCAAAAGTTTTGATTTGGAAAGTTGCCTTTACATGGATCAGAAGGATACAAGTTTGAGAAGCTGGCCTGGGGACCGAGCCAGTCACCTGGCTGCTGAATGAAAAAATGAAATAAAGTTGACAAAGAAGAGGAGTATGGGAGATGGAAATGTCTTTGAAGTTCTTTTAAAGTTTTATTTTTGGAAAATTATGGGTGAGGTTGTCTAGCATGCTGCAAAATTTTGTTTGTGCATTTTTGCCAACAAGAGGTAGGATTTCTTATTAAATAGGCATCTTTACTACTGCACTAACTGAAGAGAGCTGCTCTGGATTTTTATAAAACCCAAGGTCAGAAAGCCCTGGGGAGGCAAAGCAGGCACCTCCCAGGGACAGGCCATGTTCTTCAACCACTGACTTCTGAAATAGCTGTACCCCACCCAAGGAAGCCCCTTACTGAAAGGCATGCACTCCTGCCCATTTCCACCCCAATTCTAGGGCTCTCTAAGCCAGTGTGTCCTTCACTGAATTGAAGGGTGGTGGGTTTTCACACTCCTCCTTACATACAGTAACCTGCACTCACTGGTTGGCTTAGATGGCTGAACTGTTGTTTTACATTTTTTCTTTTTTCTCCCCCCACCACCTTTTTTTTTTGGAGACAGGACCTTGCTAAGTTGCTGAGGCTGGCCTCAAACTTGTGATCCTCCTCCCTCAGCTTTCCAACCTGCTGGGATCATAGGTATGCACCTTGGCATCTGGAAGTTTTACATTTATTACACTAACACAATTTACAACAACTCCTAGAGATGCTCATGACTGCTGATACTGTCACTCCAAAGCATAATAGCTGGTAAGATACCTGTCCTCCTCAGCAGCTGGAAAGGGAGCACAGCTAGACTTTTGCTAATAATTGTACATACTTCACATATGATCTAAGAGTAAATAAGAGGCCAGTTATATTAATAAGTATATAAGTAGGCCAGTAATACTAATATTTTTGTATTTATATAAGATTCAGTAGGGTACATCTCTTATAATCCAGCAAGTGAGAGTCCAAAAATGCTTTATGGATTTACTTATTCACTAGTTCACAGAGGAGCTTTACTCTTTGTACTTAAAAGATCATATTAGTTTGTAAACATTAACTGAATGACTGTCAGCTAGGGCTGCTTAATTGTATGTGTTAAATAAGATATATGGCAATAAATAAATAAATAAGAAGAAACTTTTTTTCTGGCCTTGTGGTTCAAAGGCCAATATTTAATGTTAAAAGCATAAATTCCACTTAATATGTGTTTGGGTTGCAGTTTATTGCAGAACTGGAATGGACTGATTCACACTTTGTTAATAATATTTTTATTATTTGAGAAAAGGAAATTCATACCACATTGAACTATACAATCTAAATATAAAATACGGTACATCCTCCAAGCTAATGTTTCCATTACTCTTATTACTTACCAACCTGTTTATACTGACTCTCAATTGCCTTTCCTCTTTAACAGAATATAGAATATTTTCTATATTCTTTGAATATACCACTTCAAGTTTTTTTTATCACCCACCTGCATAATAAGAAAATGTTCTCTTATTTCGATCAAAAACAAACCAACGTTTTTTCCAAGTTTTAATTTTTCCACCCATTTTGATGAGGAATCCTCGACAGGTCTTCTCTGTGATGGATACGTGATAACAGGTGTCAATATTGTGGCCAGCAGTTTCTACGTGGCTCCGCAAATCAAAGTCTTCCTTCCGGACAGGTAGATAACGTGTCAAGGGACGAGCCTGAAAAAGAATGAAACTCATTCCAAATAAGCCTAAGTATTTTTTTTTTCATTAGGTTATAGATGTTTAGAAGCAGAAACTAAGTAAAAGTCTAAGCTTTAAAGTGCCCATATCATTATCATTATGAGAGCTTAGGATAAAATGCTTATCATTTGGAGACTGAGTAGTGGATATTATTTTGAGCACTATGGAAAGGGTAGGTAAACTCAGACCAATAAATCCTACTCCTTGAGGTGGGCTGATGGGAGAATGAAAAAATGTCATTTATTTTAGCTTAAAAGAGGTACTTAGCTCCTAACAAACACAGGGAAATGAAGCATAAAGCTATTTGGGTTGTTTCCTGCAAATGAAGATTCCTCCATGGGAAGATTTCCATTCTCCCTGCCACAACCTAAACAATAGTTCTCCTTAAGTAATTCCAGTCATGGCATGACTGGTTGAACACTATTTAATAAGTACAACCCCCAGAGATCTTCCTAAATTATAAATGTCAGCTTATCTACACTTGGAAAGAAATTGAAGGAAAAAATGTATGTTTTGAAAAGTGAAGCTAAAATAATGTTAGAAGTCAAATCAAAGCTGGACCTAACATAAGTTATTCAGAACCAGAGGTCAAAGGGAGGTATTAGATGTATTTCATTTCACTAATAGTTAGTGCAAAGGCTTATCTACCAAGAAAGATAACCTAATATAACCATGGATAATATTTATGAAATGGTGTTCTATTTTATCCTGTTAAATAACTCTACCCCTTGGCCCTGGGGAGATGATGTAATCATATACTTGGAGGCAAAAATTTATAATCTGGATTAAAGTAGAATTGTGATTATTAGTTTGGCATTGGATACTAAATAGGCATGGATGACCTTCACTGCAAAACAGAATTTGGTAGGGAAAAGTGAAATAAACAAGTTTTACTTTGTATTTTTCTTCTGTATTTTGCCTTTGATTCTGTGGTTCTTGACTATGGTCGTGTGTCACAACTTACTGAGCCCTTGGAACACACAAAGCTTTAAAGACAGTCTTTAACTGCAGTACTATTAGATTGCAAGCAACTAGCAAGAATAAGGGAAACGATGTTTTTTGTCATTGAATTTTGTATTAACATTGTATTTGTTTTCAGAGGCTAATGCAGTGGCATTTTTCAAAGTGGTTCAAAAAAATATTCTCCTTTTAAGTGTACTCTGGAGAATGGGTGGAAGAAAATATCCTCTCCCATCAACATGTTCCATGGAAGTAAAATGTCATTTGATTGGTAGTTACCTAGAGGTTTTGAAATAAAATATTTTGTCCACTCACAGACACCTTTCATCTGATTTTGCTCTTCAGCCTTCAAGAGCGGTGAAGAAAGGGGCACCCAACACAGGATGGCTGTCTTCTACGGAATGACCACCAGGGGGCAACCCATGCTTATTCATTCAGATTTACCGACTAACCTGTGCCCTTTGTTTCTCCCTTATTTTCACTTCCTTCTCTATTAACTTCTGCCTCTGGCTAGTTTCTTCCTGCAATCGTTTTTCTAGGAGTTCTCGGCGTCGTTTTTCTTCTTCCAGAGCTCGTTTTTTGGCTTCCATTTCCCGTTCCTAAATATGATGCAGAACAATGATTATTTTAAGACATCCTGGTTATACTTGGATGGTTCCAACCAATACCTAAAACAAAATTCTATCAGATAATTTTTGGTTTGCATTTTATTCTCTTAAAATATATAACCCAGGTTAACACAACCCATACTCACTTCAGGCATAGTTTCCAAACTCATACACAGAAATGCAATCATTAAATTTAATTAACACATCTTGATCTTAGGTGAAAATCCAGCTTGTGACTATATGCAGTTATTGTGTATCCATGACATAGCTCTACCATCTTTAATAAAAAGTCTCACAAAATATCTCCCAACTCTAGTCGTGGGGTTTAGCCTTTCTTTGGAGGGCTGTATTCTAATTGAAGGTCATGGGTTTTTCAATTCCTGTTGTTACTCCATAGCTTCCTGGCTGAAGGTCACAAAGGAAGCACATAGGGAAGTTAAAAAGGAAAGGAGGTGCCCTCTGGGCAGGATGCAGAGGCATTTAGGGGGATTCCTAAGGAAGTTTGGGTTCTGACTTGAAATATTATCATAATGCCTTGGGATTTTTAATATTACAGCCATGTAGTTAGCACAAGCTGGGAAGGAAGGAAGAATGCATAAAGACAGACATTCTTCTCTGTTCCTTGGCAAAGTCATCAAGTGTCCATCAAAGGAAAACACACTACGAAGCTCCATTTCAGTTTATATCAGCACTATATGTACTTCAAGTTATGGGAATTGCAGTACATTAAGAGTCTTAGAAACCAACCCTCTAACACTTTTACATTTCAGATAAGAAAGGAGACTGAGAAGACTGAGTGACTTTTCAAACATCACGGCCTTTATTCAGGCTCTTCAAGGAGGAGTACTTCCTGATATGGAATACAGGGTTCCCTGCACCAATTACCACATCACTGACCTCTGGCACTTAGGTATTATACTTACCCTGGATTCAAGCAGCCGTGTCTTTTCGGCATGAGCCTGTTTCAACAGCCTCTCCATTTCTTCTATTCTAGCAATATTTGAAGTACTGGCACTGAAACAAACACAGAAGCCTTTTAAGAATATTGGTTCTGACTGACATGTCTCTCTGTCAGACAACATTCATACACACACACACACACACACACACACACACACACACACACAGAGTCAAGGGATGTGCATGACAAAACCCGATCATACACAACTTAAAGGATGTTCCTTACGAGTCATTTTTCTGAAGAGGCAAATCAATTCAACTTTGAAAATTGTAGGTGACACCAACTTATCTCAGTTTAGGGGATAAAACTAGGCAAGCAAAATAATTCCAATGTAAACTGCTTTGCTCATAAATAAATAAACCAAAGCCAAATCTTGCCAGGTGTGACTTCAAAACATATCCTTCAAAGTCTAAAACTGATAGCCTGTGGCAGGCCTTCCCACTGGTTTAATGTTCAGATGTCCACCTAATAAGACTGTCACCAAAGTTCTACACAAATGACACCAAACGCTTGAAGTCACTTTATTTAGTTGCAGTATATGTGTCCCCAGCTGCTGTTTGTTGTGTCTTTCTACTACTGGACATTTCACTTCTTAAATGATGATGCAAATTAAAATATGACATCCATAGATGCAGCAGCTGGGTGGCAGCCAGTTTCACGAACACTAACCTACCCAGAGTGTGAATGAAGGAACCCACAAAGGGATTCAGGAGCTTCGAAAGAAATACATCTTGGAAGAGACGTCACATGAACAAGGAAAGGAAAACATTACAGAGGGAATGACACACGAACAGCTCAGGGAACTCAAAGAGAAGGAAAGAATGTTTAACACAAGACACAACATTTTATTTTCACTTATTTACATTTTTCTTAATTTTTCTGAGAAGGATGAACATGGTCTGGGTCACAGCCTCTTTACCCTGGTTCTGTACCCTGGGGAGCCATTGCTGTTCTTGTGCCTATGCAACTTGAAGTCATTAAGGGCCTGTCATCTTCCTTGTCTCTCTTGGGCACAGACAGGCTTTCATGTTTGTGTCTTCATAGCACAGAGCCTGGTATGAGCCAGGATCAATGATTGCCAGGATCAATCATTCCACAGTAGCATTACAGAAAGAGTTAAGGGACAGTGCACATTCATGCAATAATGAATTTATAACAATGCATGTTAAAAATGAATAAGCTGAGCCCTCTTGGTCAAAGATGATTGTTAGTATAATATCCCTAAGTTATATTTTTGATCAAACCAAACTTAGGATGACTCAAATCCAGGGCTAAGAGTTCTTTTGAAGAGATAAATGACCACAGTATCACAGGGCAATGGCTTCTCTTAAAGTCAATATCATCAGCTCCATTAAAAAACACACTCTTGTTAGAGAGAGAGCAACTGGATCCTTTCAAGCTTAACAACAAGGCTGGCTTCTTAGAGTGACTTTGGCCCAATTGTTTAGGCAGGTGTTTTCTCCTGAGAAAGAGAATCCAGTAATTTCTTCTTTTTGTCATTAGCTATTGGGAGAGGTACAAAAGAGTAAGTTTTGTTCTTTTCAGCTAGTAAGAATTTAAGGAAAAAAAATATTTAATGCTTGTGCAGGAATTCTTATTTTTTCCTTCTTTGACAATATCTGATTCATGGACGAAAAAGGGACAAATTTCATTGGCCCAACTGAGAAAGCTGAAGATATATAGTGGTAGGCCATATAATGGCACAAAATTATACTTATATTCTATAGAACTAATTGGGACATCAGATATGTATGTTTTGTGTCTCCAATTAATTTGGAAATTATTTGAGTTTTATTAACTCTCAGTTTTAAAAACTCACCAATTTAAAAAAACTTCACCAATAGACTACCCTTATTTGTTCCAGTTTTATACAATCTATTCTATTTATATTTCATTGTCTACCATTTTGTTTTCTTGTTTCATTTCTCTCAACTTTATTGTATTTATATATTTATATCTTATTTATTGTATATATACATAGTATATATATACTCATAAATAATTGACAATGGTATAGATTTGTGGTATAGAACATATTTCGATATATGTATACATTGTGAAATGATTATCATGACCAACAACATACTCATCACTTCACGTAGTTTCCGTGTGTGTGTGTGTGTGTGTGTGTGTGTGTGTGTGTGTGTGTGTGAAGATGCACTGTCCCTTAATTCTTTCTATGATGCTACTGTGGAATGATTGATCCTGGAAAATACTTGTGCCTGGCCATGATAATTGTCCACATTTGCTTCACACAGTACTGACCCAGTTGTACTATCACAGGTAGCCAGTCCTCATGGTCAGAAATTACTAGTACTGTTTATAATGTTCCAAATGTCCAAAAATTGAGGACAAAGTAAAAGATTCCTATGAAAGATTAAAAGTAAAAGGAAGACAGAGGAGAATTAGTATTTCTCGTTTGTGTCATCATCTGCCTTAAAAATATTCATGTTACAGTAAAATTAGCTTTTATCCTTTAGTATGATAGAAAATAATATGATAAGTACCAAGAAAGTAATAGGAATTAATATTTGGAATGAGTGTCATGACAAAACAATCTCAGTAGGGAAGTTCTTGAAGACTGACATGTAGAATAATAAAAGACAAAAAAAAAATGCTGTGTTGAAGATTTTTTTTTAAATTATGCATTAAAATATCCCCAAATTATAAGTCTATTAAAGAGGTAATTCCATGCTGAAATTCTAGTAACATAAACTTGGTCTTGTGGTTTATTATGTCACAAAAAGCTTTTCATAGAGTTATAGAATTACTCAGTTGTGGATAATTTACCTCCACTTTTTGTTGAGACATCATTTTTGTGACTACCAGAATGTTCCATGAGCTGAACATTGTTTTTGCTTTTTCAGCACCACTACTTACATTGTCAACAAACACAAGGCTCAGAAAATAGGTCTTGGGTCTTAGAAAGCTAGAAATTGATAGTCAATTCTGCACAAATCCTTATTTTGTTAATATTATTGAACTATCTTCTAGAACAATCTTCTGAAAGCCACCTGCAATGACACCTGTTATTGCTGTTGCCTTGGTTATCTTGCTAAAGCCCTGACTCTGTGCTTGTACTTTCAGAAAATGCTAACAACCAGTATGGACAAAGGCTCAGAGATCTGAGAGTTTCTTCCCTCTCAGCCAATAGTCGTTCTGTGATGGGTGTCAGGAGAGAATGGAGGGAAAGCAGGGCTGGATTCAAGATGCCAGGACCTGCATCTGACTTTACTCAGGAGGTAGCTGGGCATTGCTAAAGCTTCAGAAGAGGAGAAACCCTGTGACCAGCTTATATTTATGTGTGCCTTTGGTTCCAATTTTATAATACTACTTTTGCTTTCCTCCAAAGTATGAACACAAATGTGAATAGTTAAATTCTCACCAAATTTTAGTGTCCAGAACAGCGCGAGGCTTTCCTTCTAACAAAACTTAAGGATAAAACAATAGAGCTCTGACTCTATTGTTGGAATTTATTTCTTTATTTGTTCAAAAGCTGTGAAAATGAACTTGGAGTACATCAACAGAGGGAACTTGATTTTGAAGCATAGTATAAAGGTGAACTCAAACGTAAATAAAGTAGGAAAATGGACTACATAATGTCTGACTGGCTAAGTCACACAAGGTTCAAAGGTCACCCTGACCCCCAACTCTCTTCTGCATTTGATTTTGTAGATATACAATGTCCCAAACTGATGATTTTAGGCTTGAAAACAGAAGGTGCTTTTCCAAACCAAAACTCTTACCCACAAAGAAATCTTACCTAGAGATATTGTCGGGTGAGCAGGCAGAGATGCTGGTCTCCATGCTGTCAGAGCTGTCCAGGCTCAAAGTGTCAAAGGCCTGGTCCTTGTAGCTGTGGTCTGGATAATGGAAACTATTCAAGTACACATTTGACTCAGATGCTGTGCGGTTGTAAAATTCGGATTTCTGTCTTTGTCCTTCACTCATCTGCTGGTGATTATAACCTAAGGGAAAATCCATGAATATGTAAATAGGCCTCATTTATCAGTCTTAGAATCTCATAAATCTACAGGCTCAAGTCAGCAATCAAAAACATCTGCATACAAAGTTTGAGCCCTGTTCGAATTTGTTTTGAAGCCAAGAAGATCAAAGAAACAACATCATGCTCAGTGCAAGCAAGAATTTCAAAGAAGTGGTCTTGTGAGTGACTTTGTCAGTGGGGATCACTTGGCACTTTCCTATCTCATTCCTACGATTCAGTGCAACTGAGAATAACATATCAGTACACACACAACTACAAAGAAACGGAAAACCAGAAATGCAATTAAAGACCTTGAATCCTCTAGAAATAGTTGTTTAAGTGAAGGCAAAGTGATGCCAAGTGACAAGCAACACCAGGGTTATGGGGCACTTGCTTCTTCAATGGCATTCAAATTTCAGGGCACTCAGGTTATAAAACAGTAAGTGGATTGTTCAGGTGTAGGCTTTGAGAAACTCACATTTCATGCCAGGTCTAATGTTTTTAATCTGGTTAAGATCCAAACTATGTACTTTTCTCATTCATATTTTCTCTCTGTATCTGCCTCTTGACTGCCAACTCATTTAAATGGTTGGACTCCTCCTAAATACTATATTTCGAACATTCTTCTTTTCTAAGCTTAACAATCAGCCTTTAACTAGCTAGTGATAACCACTTGAAAAATGAAGGCATAAATAGGATCAAAAACACCATAAATAGAAGGCATTTTCTTTACCCTGATACTCAATATTAGGTTATTGGTTTTATCTTGTGTTATTGCTTTGGCTTTCTCACCAGTAGGTAATTTCAGGTATTATAAATCAAACCGTCATCTTTTCAATGTTCTAGAATACATTCAGTAAGTAGGGATCGTGATGATGAACACATCTCTAAATTCATCAAAAGGTTTTTCTCTACAGTTTTAAATCTCTCTCTTCTTGGTTAAAGAAATGACTATGTGAATATCTCCCCTTGTTCAAGGAGTTAATGCCAATTAAGAGTTTACAATTGGACTATTGAAATTTGACTCTTGTGCTCTATTTACCTTTCAGTGAGACTTTAATTAGTGATATATGGTGAAAAGTAGGCAAAATGACAAAAAAAAAAAAAAAAAGAGGAGGGGGGATAATTCCAACAGTTTCCTTGGCAGTTGATTAAACATTTCCATTTAGAAACAGAAGCCACATCCATGATGTTTTAACAAAGCATTATCCATCCAAAGTTTCTGTAAAGTCATTTTAGTTTCATGCAGAGTTTTCATGCCATTAGTATTTGGAGCAGCTTTAGATGTCTAGGTAAAAATGTTATTTCAAATTAATTCATTTCTTGGAAAATGTTCTCGTCATTTAATCTGCCATCATAATCATGGCAGATTATGTGTAGGTATATTCTAAAGCCACATATCACTTAGCCAAGGGAAGTTGCAAAATATAAAAGCACACCATGAGAGCAGATACAATATCATTAATAAAACTGGTTAATGCATAAAGGATAAAATGAAGCCAGTGAATTCCTAAGCGTGGAGCTCGTGCTTTTTGTTGTAAAGAAAGACAAATAATTCATTATTCATATATTTACCTTTTACACTTGAACTTTTGGAATTACTAATTGCGCCTTTTAAATTGTTTCCAAATATTCATTATAACAAGGAGGACAAAAAAAAATAACAAAAATTATTAAAAAGGTTACACATGTGTGTTTCCTTATGATTTCAAAAGAGTCTGTGGCATTGAAAATTCACATCAGCACCAACTACATGGAAGACATTTCCTTGTTTTAATATGAAAAACATATCCCTAAAAGTCGGCCATGAAATTTAAAACATGCCAGAATTATTTCCCTGGCAATGACTGTGCCAAGACCTCCCATTGTCCTTCAGTTTCCTGTAAAGAGGAAAAGCCAGGGGGAGTCACCTTGTGGCAAAGCAGAAAGAGGGTCTGTTTCTTCTTAAAGCAGCTATATGTCCCTCCCTTAGCTTTTCCAGGGTTGTGGTTTTCATTGTAGTTTTTTTTTCATAAGTATCACAGAATAAGAAAGCAAAGTTATAATTTTCAGGTGAGAGAGTAACCAGTAAACTACAAGGACTTGAATCTTTCAGACGGTTCATGAGGGGCAGTTATGACCTAGTGCACAGTGTTCTATAGACTGTGAATCCCCAGACCAACTTGATATTCACCGAGGTTTAACTCTGTTTGAAAGAATCTTCTAGAGATTCAGGTGGCAGGATAAGCCACTTCTATTTTCATTTCAGCTTAAATAGAAAAGCCTAATGAGTCTATGTTTTCCCAGAACAGGATTTTCATTTGCCATACGTCCAACGTGAGCAGGGATGTCCCCCTTACAGAGCTACACATTTCTGCCAACTGGCAGCACTTCAGTGGTAACAGTGAACCCAACTGTCACTTGGCTTGACCTCTTCTTTATTGAACAAGTTTCTAAAAAAGTTTTACCTACCATTATAAATAAGGGCCAGAACCTCTCTTCTGGGATCCTGGAATTGTACTTGTATGATCATGAAGAGCTGGTCTGGAAATTCAGGCTCTGGCCCAGCCATGCAAAAGCATTGGTCCTTTCCAGAAAGGAAACCTCATAGAAAAGCTTGGGGCTGAAGGAAGGTAATTGGTAGGAGCCCAGGAGGCACCACTAGTGCGGAAAGGAGCTCTGGGATAGCCATAAACTGGACTAAGCATCCACCAAGTTAGCTCTGTCAGGGAGGACAGGAATGTCCTGCTAACCACAGGATCCCCATTTATTTAATACATGACTATTATAAAAAAAGTCATTGAATGGTGTTTTTATTCAGCTGTAAATTCCTTATATTAATGGCCAGATATGGAAGTGGAATGCATCTACTTTTGGGGGCAGGACAACAGAACTAGACTGGGAAAAAATGAGACTTGTCATTTTTCCAACCCATGTCTACTTGGATTTTGTTTTTATTTTTTGATTATATAAGCAAGAATAACATTCAGCAACAACTAAGAAGGAAAAGGGGCCTTGAAAATTCCCTAAATTCTTGCCATCTATAAAAATATAGTGCTTAAAGGGGGTTTATAAAGTGAGAACTGGTAATATCTGAGGCTTGTCTCATAGCATACACTAGGAAACAAAACAACTCTGCTCTCTTCCTTGCCCAAGAAAGCCAACAAATTGGATGTGTTAGGTCCATTCATTATCATTATCATTATTGCTAATGCCAGTCTGTATGAATTCTGGATAAGTGGACCCAAAGGGCCTTTTGGAGTTAGCCATGTGAGAGATAGAGTCTTGCCAATATATTCCAAATGTGTGCTACAAACTTTTACATGGTTACCTAGGTCTTCACTTGAAAAATGAGGCGATCTAAAATTGTAACCTGGGCTTAGAAGGATAGAATGAGCCAGATTTCCAACACTTCAGCCTCTCATAGCTCACCTGCTAAGGAATTGATTCTTCCTAATGACAATCCACAGCCAGAAGAAGATACAGGACAAGTCAGGAATGGATGAGGAGAAGGATGGAGAAAGGGAAAAAGATATAAGATCAAAAGGATGACAAGGCAACAGGAAAAATATCCAACACTTCCCACATGCAGTCTCTGATGGTGTTAGTAACAATACCTGAGCAACACAGGATGATGTTCACATTTCTAGATTAAATCTAAGTTTACAGAGAAAACTCAAGAAGTTAAAAAAAATTTTAAGATACATGCATAGTTAGTCAAAAAGCAATTTTAGAGGGAAAAAAAACATTTTACCCTTACACATCAACCAGAAAATAGGAAGAGCAAGAATAAGTTATATTTACAAAACAACTCTTTTTCCCCCCAAGCAGACAATAGCAAGTAGTTTTTAAGAGATAGGTTTGAAAAATGTCATTCAACAATCTGAAGCAGTCCATCAAGCTTTAATGACAAGTCTTCTAACATCTTACATCTTCCTAATTCCCCTCTGTAATAGCCAGCTTGCTTATTCAAGCCAGTCATGTAAGCTACCCCAGTCTCTACCAAGTCTTCTTTAAAACAGGCTTAAGTGGAATGAATAAGTAGGAGCTTTTTAAATCCTTCTGTCCCACCCCTCACAGCCTGCCTGATTTATTTATACCTGGCTTTTTATAAAGGAGATACAGCATATTTTAAGCTTAGCTTATATACATCACAATGCTCACTCTTCTCTTTATATAGATCCGGAGCCTTACAAATCAGTGGTCCCACAGCGCCCATATTTCCTGCATGGTCTGACCTTATGATAAAAGGCCAAGACCAACAGGGTCATGCAGCTGCCTGTGAATGGACAGCAGCTGCCCCCAGCATTATGTTTTTGTGCAAATATGCAACATTTTTTCTCTATTGTGTCAAAGGAATAATCATTAGCCTAAAAATCCACCATTGTAGAATTTAAAATCCACTCATTTCTTAACGATGACTTGACAATGACCTTTCTATATTTGCTGGAAACAAAAACAGCACACAAGGAAGTTGTCATACCTTTCTTGGACTTTCCTGTATTTAATAAAAACAAAAGGACAAAGATTTCATTCATTCTAAAGCTTACAAAGGAACAATTGATAAGTTGTGCAAAAACCAAAGACCATTACAACCTCAGGAGTTGGGTTCCTCAGCTCTCAGCCTTTAACTTTGTTTTCAAGATCTTTGTGGGAGTCCCACTGTCAGCGCCTTGAAAATGATACTGATGTGGGAAGGCTTATACTTACACCATCGTCCTTGATGCATCCATTATGAATAGCAGCAAAAAAATGGTGCACTTAAGTTAATTGTGTAGGTAAAAAGCAAATGATAAAGTCTACTAAATTTCAGTTAATCAAAAGGTGCTAGGTACAGTTGTTTACCAAAACCCTAGAGTTTGAATTGCATTTGCTATTTTAACAAAACCAATAGATGCTAGTGAAACAATCCTAAATGAATACAGGATTCATTCCTCCTGATCTCTGTGAGCCACCATGGCTGTGACTGTGAGAACTACCATCTCTGACCCACTTCTCTAGGTCGGGGAACCTGACCCTGGACTCACAGGACATATCTCCTGGATCGACACAGGTACGATGGTATTCTATTTCCTCAGAAGCTGCCCTATCCTTGCACTCACTCTCTCAGCAGAACCCCATTTCAGAGCTGCAGCAAAGACTGATGCTGCTGTCTTCTCAGGTGCACAGAAGACATATCAGTGAAAGAGAAGCTCACAAAAGATAAATCAAACACAGAAGATTTTGCAGGTCGCACATCCATCATATGACATAAGAAAATTGGCTCAGTTTTCCTTTATGAAACTATCATGAGGAGTCCCATTTGTTGAGGGAGAACAGAGATTAGAAAACAAAGTTGAAGCATTCCTTCAGTTTCAAAGTATTTTCACAAGAATCTGCAGACATGATAATGTTAATAGCTTTTCACAGAATTAAATCATTTGTGATCCCACCCTCCATCCTTAGTGCTCAATCTTTCCTTAAATCACTCTAATACAAAAAGCACATGAACATGTGAATGTTTTAGTTGGTGTCATGGCCAAACCAAGCTTTGACATTTTCAGCCAGTGGAAAAAATACATTTAAAAAGAAGTTTATTAATAGTACAGAAAAATACTTCAACAGAAAATAGACTTTGACCCACAGGTTAACAATGATACATGAGAGCTGAAATAGAAAGACTCATTTATGTTTATTATTTATGAATGTTAAGAGATATTTTAGCTTATGAAGAATTATATAAAAACTAGAGGTCAATCAAGGGTATTTTATTTAAATATCACCAGTGTAAACATCTCTGATACATATCAACCTTTCCTGAATCTATGGCCTCTTAAATCACTTCTAGTGTGAAGCACTAGTAATAAATAATTTGAAAGCCTTGTTCAAATATATATGTCATATAAACACATACATACATAATCACATGTATTTATAAACTTATTTACATATATGATTATGTGATATATATATATATCACATAATACATATATAATATATACTTTTTCTCTACTGGTGGGAAATCAGTGATTATCCCTCAGCACCACAAGCAGAGTGGCCAAGCGGTCAAAATTGAATTTCAGGGGCTGGGGTTGTGGCTCAGTGGTAGAGTGCTTGCCTAGCATGTAGGAGGCACTCAGCACCATAAATAAATACACAAATAAATAAATAGGTCCATTGAAAATTTAAAAAAAAAAGAATTAAATTTCAGCCTGTTCAGAGGGAGTGGTTTCAATCCTATCAATGCCTGAATGTGTGTGGAGCCAATGCCTGCCGTCCCGTCAGCTTTCCCATGTACATCCTGGTCATACTGTCAGGATGTACTGCATTGACTGCATATTGCTGAAGTCATCTGTTTTGTGCCTTTTCCCTCACTAGACTATGCATTTTAAGGCAAGGATGGTCAATTTATTTGCATTCTTGGTACCTAGAATTCTTCTGCTCAAATGTTAAGACCATTATAAATCTATCTCAAGGAGAAGCTCACTTCTGGAACTATGTTAGAGTAATTTCTTCCAGCCTCATGAAGACTATTTTAGACTCTCATAAACACACAATAATATTACAAAGAAAATATGGGAAGAATCAAAGTCCATCTAAAACAGAGTGACTACATGGTATAAGAGCTTGAGCCTACATTAAAGGCCCAGTGAAATTCTGCTGTGGACCACCAGTGCTCTATGTTATGTGTCAACTCAGTGACTTCAGCTCAAGGCTCATTCAACATAGTGGCTCAGCCACAAACCAGGAGAGTGGTCTTGGTTAAGCACCCTGATCATCTCCCTGGATCTCAGAGGTTTCTCTTTTCTTTCTACCCATCAAATGAGAAGGTTAGTAATTCTCTAGGGGTCTTCCTGGTTGGAGAGTTCTATTGAATTTATAAAGTACAATGAATATGTTTAAAATGGATCAGCTTTATGCATAAATAGGAAAAATCATCTTGATGCAATGAGAATATACATATATCCCTCCTCCAAAGTGAAACATTGAAGAGTAATGTAATTCCTCCCTGAGGAATTCTAATTCTAACGTGGTATTTGATTTAAAAGACACTTACCTCTGAGCATCCTCCGAGATTCTGAGTCTTTGGTCATGGTTGCCAGCGAGTGAGGGAGCACACTGCCACAGCTGTTGCTCTGTCCCAGAGGCAGGTGAGCCTGTGGGAACCAGGAGGGTACACTTCAACCAAAATGCACACCAAATGGTTCTTCAGGAAAAGGCCACATCCCTGTTTCCATAGCTCCTGTCTAAATGTGGAGGGCAGAGAGGGTAGGCTCTTGTGTCCTGTTTATTGATGCTAACTGGTACAGGTCAGCTGCTGTCCCTCCCAAGAAGCTCCATGGCAGTCTCAATATCACAGCACTTCCTCTGATGGCAGCAATTCCACAAGTGAAGACAGTGGGGAGAAGACACTGTCTGCAAGTTCTTCATGCATAAAGAGCAGAGGGCAGATGCAGGGGCAGGGATGCATGCACATCATGCACAAGGACAGCGAAGATTTACATTTGTTCTAAATGTACCAATTTCCATCTGCCTCTACTATATGTAGGTTGAAAACTAGAGAAACCTACTGATACTTCACTGGTTTTAGCATTCTCTTTAAAGAGCAAATTCCTTTATATAAATAACATACATCTGAGATACCAATTTATAAAATAAATCAAAACACAGATAGTCTGCTTAAGGGAAGGAGAAGGGTCCGAAGTCTTTTCCACTAAGGATTCTCTTCTCATTTGTCACTTCTTCTGTTTCTTCAATGACCCCTTGGACACATCAGCAGTATGAGAGGGAGGGTGCAGGTGTCAGAACAAACAGGTTCACATTCTGGCTCCACTAGGTAAGTCACTTAGCTTCATTACACTTCAAGTTATCCATGTATACAACTGGGATAATAATTAATAAGAACCCCTATTTCATAGTATATTGCTGGGTTTTAAAATGAGACAGTTGACAAAAATAAGTTAATACCAGGGTCAGGAACTTAGGAATAACCCAATAAATATTTAATGCTATTATTCCTGAAACCCAGAGCCTCTCATTACTAAATCTGGGATGCAGATTTGAGTGTCCATCATGGGAGTAGAAGTCAGCCACACCACCTGTACTGTGGTGACAGAGAAGATCCTGGACCATGTTCTTTAATCCCAGAAAGTACAATTTCAAATATCTTCTGAACAGAATAGAAAAGCTGGTTTAGTGGTGATGTCTGCCGAACAAGCACATTTAATGGTTTATTATTTAGCACTGTTCTTAAAGGCCTTTGAACATCAGTGAATACAAGGAGAAGACTCACGGATTGTGAAGCCCGTGGCTCTTCCGTGTCCTACCTTTGGGGTGGAGCTTCTCCCCATTGTAGCACTGCTGAAATGTGGGGAGATGGAAGGTGTGGTTTTCTTTCGAGGCAAAGTGTCACTCAGATAGAGGCCTTCTTTATGCTGTTTTTTCCTTTCTTCCAGACTTCTAAAGTGCTTTAAATGCAAATGTAAAGCAAAATAGCAAAACTTGACTAACTGAAACAGATCACTAAAAAAAATGAAGAATTATGCATTTAAAAAGAAGTTTGGGAATTTAACACAGATTTTTTTTTTTTTTTAATTATCGAACTTATCCTTGTGTTCACTACCAGATTTGGGATAGCTTATGATAAGATAATAAACACTGGAAGAATTTGTAGCTGAACCTAGAATACATTTTACAAATCCACCTTTTACTTCTATAGTGCTTGCTACTTTGAGGCCTCAGGACAAGTTATGAATTATTATGACGGCCACCACTTGAATGGCAGGGACAGCCAGTGGCCAGAGCAAGTAAGCAGTTTCTTCCCTGATCTGTTCAGATGAGTCTATGTGATGGACAGATCCTAAAGTGAGGGGGACAAGACAGGGGAAGAGGAGGAGGATGAAGAGAAAGAATGAACAATTGGAAGGTGTCTGAAAGTGGTAATCATTTCAGTCACATAAACACACTCCAAATCCATATAAAGATCCATGTAAGGTTTCTTCTACGTTATTCTTATATTTTAAAAGATCTTGACCAAAGAGATCTTACAGTAATCCCGCATAATTAAAAATCCTACAGTAACTCCTTTCTTTCCCCCTACCCTTCTTTCTTTTCTCCTAGATTTCTAAGGCAAGACTGTGTCAATTTGAAATTTATCCAAATTTTTCTTGGCCTCCTCCCCCAGATGTCTTCAATAGTAACGTGATTTCTTAATTAAAGTTTCTTTAGGTTTGATCATTTTAATACTGTGTTCAAGCTTTTGAAATACATAAAAATGAATGAATGCCAATTATGACAAATTTTAACTTTAAAATTATCTATTTATAGTTGCTAAAATCTACTAAGAGTGTACTGTGTGCCAGGTTAACTGCTCTACATGCCTTATCTCATTCAACTCATAACATTCCTGTGAGGCAGGTTCTGCATATTTGTTTTACAAATGAAGAATTTGGGAGGCAGAAAGGTTCAGTAAACTTGCCCAAGGTCACATAGCTGAAAACTGGCAGAGCTAGAATTCATGGCCAGGTAGTTCACATTTTAATAATAAAACTTCATGGTTTGGTTAATGCATGCTCTACATTTTTGTTAGATGACATCAAAACACTTCAATCTTTTTTTCTGCTATGACCAAATGTCACAAATGCCAAAATTCAAAACTTCTCAATATCTCATAATGGTACCTTAATAAAATAATAAATAGGTAACAAAAGCCCTTGAAAACATAATCTGACATTTGGCAGAAAACAACAGGTTTGAAAACTGTGATTGTTTTGCTACCAGAGACGTCTTTTAACCTGAATGGAACTATTAATGCAATAAACATAACATCAAAATTGGAGGCATTTAGTTCTTCATTCTTCCTTCTACATATCACCTGTTTTGATCCACTCTTTTCATCAACTCTTTTTTATTATTTTTATTGGTGCATTATAATTATATATAATAATGGGATTCATTATGCCATATTCGTACATGCACATAACATAATTTGATCAATCTCTTTCCTGGTACCTTCCCTTTCCTTCTCTCCTCCCTCTCCCAGATCTGCTTGCTCTGTTCCTACTGACTTCCTTTCTATTATTGGTGAAATGATTTCTCTCATATTAAAGAAAGAGAGACTGGGAGGGAGGGAGGGAGAAAAGGAAGGAGGGAGGGGGAGAGAGAGAGAGGGAAGAGAAAAGAAAATTTATTTAAAAAAGGAAGGGGGACCTCATTAAAATACAAGGGAGACAAGAGAGTAGAGGAAGGGGGTCTAGAGGGAGGGAGAAGGGAGAGCAAGAGAAAGTCTTGGGAAACAAATCTACCAAATTATGCTGTGCTCACATATCAACACGCTGCAATGAATCCCATGTCTACATATAATTATAATGCATCAGTTCTTTTTTATATCAGTTTAGGAGACAGTACCCTGAAGGAAGTGAGACAATACAGGATACAATCTTTAACAAATGCCGATAGTAAAGGAATGTAAGGAAATGTAAGGACTTGGCATAGCAAACCAGGGCTCCTATACTTTGAGGAACTAATGATTAAATAGTTGAGATGGAGTCTTGAAACAGATTTTTTTTAAAAATAACTAAGAATTAATTTACATGTACACATACTAAAATGAATGCAATAAATTGTTTATTTAAAAACTGGTTTTCTATGGACCAAATGCTCTTCTGAAATGTGACCTTGGACAAGATGCTTAGCTATTTAAGCCTCAATTCCCTAAATTCAAGACAGATCTAAATCTTATTTCAATGCATTGTTAGAAGTCTCAAGAGATATTTATAAAGTGCTTAGCAAATTTTGGTATATAGCAAGGGAATGAATTCTATATGGTTTCAATAATACATACTAAAAACATTTGGTGTTGGCAACACAACTATTATATGATGGATTTTATGGAAATACCTATTAGCATCTTGAGAAAGACCTAGAAAAGTTGTAATATTTTGCAATGGGAAGTGAAACATAAAGATGTAAAATTTGCCAGTTGTGGATGAATAAGATCTCAAAGCTTTATAATAATCCCAACACCCTTAGAACATGGAACAAAAATCTAAGATAAAAGCAGAGAAGTATGAATCCTCTTTTGGAAAAGTTGAAGAAAGATTCCACATAAGTAACTTTGTCATCAAGGTAAAATTCCCACACCCTAAATACTACTCCCTAATTACCTGTGGTTCCTGCTGCTGTTGCCTTCTGTGTTTCTTAGCTGGTAGAGGAGGAGGTGTGTCATTTAAAGGGAAAGGATCAACAGGTGGAGCCATGACTTCGGGCCAAGGGGTTGATGAAGGTTGAATGACAGGATGAGGAGAAAGAGTGGAAGGAAACATAAATCCAGAACAGACAGGTGGTCTTTGCTTTATAGGAGAAAGAAAATGTATACATGTGTCCACATGAAATGAAAGGAAAAAGACAAAGAAATGAAATTGACAATCTGTTCTATTTTGTTATAGGTTAATCAAGAAGTCACAAATGATGGACAGTCTCTTTCAGTTCAGAGTCTTGTTAAAAATCCCACACTACCATCAAGCATTTTGAATCCTTAGAGGGCATTGTAGTTTACTATCATGGGACACTCCCAAGAATGCTTTAAAAAGGAATAACATTAAAAAATATTCAGATTGCAAAACAAAACAAAAAACAGAGTCAAACTGAAAAGGTGATTCAAACCAACAATTGTAGAACGACTTCTTAGTTTCTAAGAATATTAGACTGGGTTAGAGTGCTAAGGCATTGAGCTCATTTTTTTGACATTATTTCTTCTAGTTCCCCCCCCCCACCTCATATTTCATGGTTTCTAGCATTTTTTGTGGTGGAGGAAAACTCCCAAATCAGTACATTTTATAAACTTAGAGAGCTCTGGCCCTCTGATCAAATAGAGATGTATCTGTCACACACACTTTCATTTTGCTTATTCTCAGTTAACCGTGGGTTAATTTTTGACATGAGGAAAAGCAGTGAATGAATGAAATGTCATGCCAACACACCTCCGTACTCTGTGGCTGGCTCACCGGCACAGCTGAGGCGGGCTCAGTGACAACAGCATCAGCATCAGCAGGGAACTGAGTGGAAGGGGACAGATTCGTGGAATTGCCACATGGCTCATTAATTTCACTTACACTGAGATAGCCCTAAAAGGAGGAATTCAGAAGTTAGACACACAGAAAGCAAAAGCTGAGGCATGCAAGAGAGTATTAATGTTCCCAGTACAATGGAGTTAGCTGAGAGCGGCATAGCCAGCTATCTGGGTACGATCAAATGTTTCATCAAGGAAATAATCAGCAATTAAAATGGATTTATGGTGTTTTAATCTTGACAAATGGCATTGCAAACATTAAACAGAAATTTTCTGGTGAAATCAGAATAACTATATTATCAACAACCCAACACCTTCGAATTCAAACTATCCAGAGGCATCAGGATTCGTTCTGTGGATGGAATGAGGTTGTCACTACACATACATTGAAAGAATTGCACATCAAAAAAATCTGAGGTACAAAATTGACAATGCAATCACTCACTGCCTGATTCAAGAGCCTTTTCCACAAATCTTCACTTTTAGTACTGAACCTGCTTAGTTCCTGATGAGCCTGCTGTTTCCTGATGAGTTAGAAGGTCAATAAAAGTGGGCTGAGGGATACTGGCTTTACACTAAGAAAAGACTTATAAAACAGTAATTCATTTGAAATGGAATTTAACTTTAGAGCATCTCAATCATATGAGAATAAAAAGGACACTATCTTCTCATTCAAGTGAATACAGATACACACGGACACACAAACACACACATACAACTCTAAGGTAGAGTTGCAACTGGAGGGTGTTTCAATTCAAGGTAGTTTCTCCAGCTCTCAGTTCTATCCCTACGACAGAGAATTTCCAATTACTTTCAAACTCAATAATTAAGTTTTGATTCAACTGAAAGAAGATATATGAATCAAACTTTCTGAAAAATCAGAACTCCTGAATTTTTATTTGTGGAAAAGGCACCTGTAAATTACCATGTAAAGGAATTACACAGAGCACTTATGATTTTTGCCATACCAATAAAACAATCTGAAAAAAAGAATAAAGCATAAAATAACACTCCTTTAAAAGCAAGTTAAATTTAACACTCAGTGTCTTCTATTAGCCCATCAATCCTTTCAAAAAGTGACTCTAGAAAAGATATGGCATTGTGATGTGATGCTGTTGAAACAAAAAGTCCAGGAAGGGAATCAAAGTTTTTACTGAGAACTTATAGTTACAACAAAGTGGAAAAAAACTAGAATTGAAGTTTTTATAATTTGGATCTATCAAAGTCTTCCACTTCAGAAAGAGCCAGGTATAAGATTAAACAGAAGAAAGGAAGTAGTCAACAAAGTTGTCAAATTCTATTTTGCCTGTGATAATGAATCAAAAAGAAAATTAACAACATGGAGCTATTCTTCTGCTCAGTTGATAGAGTGTTTCAAAGCCAAGATACAATCCAATTCAATACAATTCATTGCTTCAAAAATGTATGCTGCTTGTAAAAGCTCTTTTAAGGAGTTAGGTTATAAATATCACTTCTCAAAAGTAGGAAAAAGGAGAGCAGGGGAGAGGGAGGGAGGGAGGGAGGGAGAGAGAATATGAGTATGAAAGAGAATGCAAAAAGACAGTAAAAAAATCAAAACAGAAGTCAAGTTTGCTTAGTAGATTAAAGAGGAAAGAGCTGCTCAATAAGCACTAGTGGCAGAGATGCCCCAAATAACCAAAAACCAAATGTATGTTTGAAACCATGGTCTTCAGAAAAAAAAAAAAAAAAGACCAATTCATTAGTAGAAAAGGAAAAATTTTATTCTTCTATTGATAGATAAAGTATTGAACCTGCTTAATTCATTCGGATGCCACAGACCTTCAAACTCACAATGTCCAGGTCAAACTCCAAATCTTCCCTCCTAAACCTACTCTTTCTCCAGAATTTCCTCTTTCAGGAAAAGGTACTCACCATCGACCTCACTATTCAAGGTGCATTTGGCATCATCTCTCCTGACACTTCCCTTTATTTACTTCATCCATACACATAATCTATCAGCAAGAATTTTCAGCTCTACCTCTAAATATATACTAATCCAACTCATTTTCTCCACCTCTCTGCTGTTGCTCTAGTTCAAGCCTCACCATCTCCAGGCTACACAACTGCCATCATCTTCACGCTAGCGTCCCTGCCTCTCCTCAACTCCTCATGATCCAGTATTCTCTAGTAGTCCAGAGTGATCTTTAACATAATGTCACCTCCCTTCTTAAAGCCACTTGAGGAGTTCCCATCACACCTAAGATAAGCTGTATGTCACCAACATGACTCATAAGGCCTGTTCCTAACCACCTCCTTGACATTATCTTATGCCACTACACTCCATTTACAAACCACCCTTTGTTCATAGAACCTGCCAGTTCCATGTTCTGAATAATGGAGAGAAACTGTAAAAATAATAATCTGATGAAATGGTCATAGAAATATTTTTTTAAAAAAATGCTTCTGAAGTACATACACACTGAGTCACACTTTTATTGTGATGAGCAATTTACTTCATTCACCTATAAAAAAAAAAATCTTTTGTCTAGAAACTCCTAACTCTGCTGTCTTTTGATAAGTAACTTATAAACAAAAGCAAATTTTTTGGTTATGCAAAATTTTATGTAAAAGCTAACCTTTTCCTGAGCTTGTAAATGCAAATAAAAGAAAATGATTTCTTTCTTAGTCAGCATTATAATTTTCCAAATCAGAGCTAAAACATTCTACCCATGAGACAGTGTAGCTTTACTAGAGGACATTTGGGAAAGAGAAGTGCTGGGGACTAGGGAACAATAGATTAAGGATAAATACAGCCTACTGTAAACAAAGGTTCCCAATTCAGGGGAGGAAGCAGCAGAAAACATGTGGTGGGGGGAAAGAGCTGAAGAAAAGAAAGCAAACAATCTTCTTAAATGTTTGGGGACATTTTCTTGTATAAAATTGCAGAGAAAGAGAAGAGAGGGGAAGGAGATTGAAAGGAGGAAAGAGAAGAAGGGAAGACTCATCTTGGTCTAGATCCTAAATATTTCAAACCTCCAAGTAACTCCACAATGTCAATTCCAAGCAAACTACACACACACACACACACACACACACACACACACACGCTCACACTCGTGCACAGTGAATTGAATATAAAGATTATCCCTGGAATTCTCAAAGCACAAATGATGAGAGGCAGGAAAACCATCCAAGCACTGGGTGCTCATTTACATCTCTTAGGTTAGTAATATTTTTGCTCCTCAGCTTGTCACACAACACTGAGGCACGGCTCCTCTTTTCTAAGATGCTATGAGTAGACAGGTAGAATCACGGCTTACCTCTTTGAGCGTACTGGGGTTAACAGGAAACCCTTTTCCCCCAGAAAGGCTGGAGTATTTCTTTTCCAAATTACAAAGATTTTCCTTTTCCTGAAGGAACACAAAATTTGTTAAGCATGGAGTTGACCTTGGGTACCACAGAAGCACAGAGATTGCGCAAGAGATGAACATCAGAATCCTGCACTCTCCTCCCATTTCCACCTCCCCTCCTCACACTCAGTCAGAACTTCCTGTTAGTATATATCTCACCTTCTGCTAGCTACATGATGCTTGAGTTGTTTTTAATTATATTTAGTTCTATAACTTTCCATTCAGGATTAATTTTACAAAGTGTAAGCATATTTAAGAAAAAATAAATCGGGTGTTCTAGTTGGACCAAAAATGGAGGGAGGAACACCAGAGGGCCTCTCGGTCCTTGTCTTTTGTATATTTTCTAAGATTATTTTTTTATCCTCCTAAGTAAAAGGTAATCGTGTACCTTCTGGTGATATAGCATCACAATTCACGGATAGGTTTTATTTTGGAAACCTTATGGTGTTAGCTTTTGAAGTTGGGTCTATGATCCACTTAAATTAATCCAGTATTAAACAAACTTTAGGAAAACTATTTATGGGTCACATTAGTTCTGGTGGTATGATTTCCATACAGTGAAATACACAACTGTTAAGAAAATAATTTGATTGATGGGAGGGAAAAGGAAGGGACGTGGGGGATAGAAAAGATGTAGAATGAGACAGACATTATTACTGTATGTATCTATGTGACTACATGACCAATATGATTCTGCAACATGTACACTCAGAAAAATGAGATGTAATATCCACCTATGTATGATATATCAAAGTGCATAAATGCATTCTACTGTCATATGTAACTAACTAAAATTAAAAAAATAAAAAAAAATTTGATGGCTTCTAACGAATGGATCATCATAACTAAGATAAAGAGCATTTCTATTACCCAGATGTTTTCTTATGCTCCCTTCCAGTCAGCCCTACCCATGAGCAAGCACTCTTCCAATTCCCATAGCTTTACACTAATTCTGCCTGTTCTCCAACGTGACATAAATGAGCCATACAGTATGCATGCTTCTGTACTGCCCTCTTTTTCTCTGTGATGTTGTAGCAATGGTAGTTCACTCCTGTGTATTGGTGAGGAGTTCTTTATCTGTGCCCCTCTCGATAGCTACTTACTTTGTGTTTCTAGTTTCAGTTTAACATTAAAAAAAAAGTTACTTCAAAAAGTCTTGATACATTTTCTTGGTAAATATATGTTTTTATTTTTAGTGTGTAAATAGCTAGGAGTAGAGTGGCTGGGTCAAAGGGTGGGTGTATAGTAAAAGTTATAAAATAAACTTTCAAGGAGTTCTCTGAAAAGGCTGTATATTTCACACTCATATCAACAATGCCTCAAAGTTCCAGTTGCTTCATATCCATGCCAACATGTGAAAGTTTCACTTTTTCACCTAAGTCATTTTAGGTGGTACAAGATGGAACCACATTACTGTTTAAATTTATATTTTCTTGATAACTAATGATGAATACTTTTCAATGGGACTTAATGGCCCTAAGTATATATTATTTTGTGAAGTGTCTATTTAAGACTTTTGCCTGATTTTTTTAAAAAGCATTGATATTTATTCTTTATTGAGTAGTAGGAGTTTTAGCATATTCTAGATTCAAGTCCTTTGTCATTTCCTGTAAGAAATCTTTGCTTTCACCAGGTCATGAAGATATATTTGTATTCTCATGCTATCTTCTGGAATCCTTATCATGTTAATTTTTTGTTCTCAAGTCTGTCATCTCTCTTGAATTAATTTATATATGTGATATGAGGATACGATGTTTATTTTTTTCCATGGTTACCCAGGTGATCCAGCATAATTTGTTGCAAAGACTTCTTTTTCCTATTGAATTATCTTGGAAACTTTGTGAAAAATCAATAGACTGTATAATATGGTTCTATTTCTGTACTCTAGGGTCAGTTCCATTGATCTAAATGAATATCTGGATGTCTGCACTATATACTATCTTAAATACTGTAGCTTTATAGTAAACCTTGAAATCAGGTAGTAAAAATCCTCCAACTTTGTTCCTCTTGTTCTAAACTGCTTTGGCTATTCTAGGCTCTTTGCATTTTCATAAACTGCCAATTTTCATATTTGTGGATGTTACATTCTTTACTGTTGCCACAAACACTAAATTGTTTAAGTACTGAACCACTGTTCCTTCAGGAAATTCAGGGTTAAGTTCCTATAAGCCTCTGGTCACATTTTCATAAACTGATCAATAATAACTTTGTTTTATATGTGTCTCTCTTTGAACACACTTTCTGTAGTATATGCCCTTGATAAATTAACATTTAACAAAATTCAACAGCATTATTATGTAACTCATGCAAGCAAAACATCTAACACATGTATTTTCTCCATAAGACACAGTAGCCTTCTTGCCCCTAGGAATACTAGAAGCACTTAGCACCATGCTTGGAAGCCATTTGAAACAGCAAAATCACCAACTAAAAGGAAAAAAAAAGGGAAATCACAGCCCTAAAGTGGTCTACCAGAAGGACACTTGTTTACAGTATGAGAGATGGAAGGGGGAGATTGGATGCTGCGTCGTTCAGCCCTGGCTGGGAATATGCATGTTGGGTGATTCAAAACTTCCACTGGTCTGTGTGTGTCTATGAATAACTGTAAAATGGCTACAAGTATAGATTTTAGGATTACAAATACATTTTAACCAAAAGGTAAAATCACAAATGTGGAATCCATGAAATAATGGATTTCTATATGTGATATGAGGATAAAGATTAAGCCCAGCTTGTCAATTGCTACAAAAATACCTGTTGGGATTTGATTTGGATTAAAATGTCTATAGGCTATTTTAGGAAAACAAAAATATTAATACTTATGGTCTATGTATTTTACAATCTAATTCTCTTTTCTGTATTTCTAATTAGAAACTGTCATATCTGTGATTGTGCTTACCCCTTTTTAAAGACCTACTACTTAGAAATTTTTTTCTTCGCTCTTTTTTTTTCCTAAAACATCAACAGCTACTTAAATACATATGATGCTAATTTGTTATACCTTTGAATATTTGCACAAAGAGTAAAGTGGTCATAGGGAAGCTGATGGCAACAGAGTTTACCCCCACAGATCAGGGAAGGGGATTGGGACGGAAAAGTCTCCATTTACAGATTTCTAGCTGCTGAAAAGGCAGGAGGATAGTGTCAGGAACCCGTAAGGGCTGCATAGAAACCCCAGGCAGATTCATACCAGAATCATGGACCTTAGGGACTTTCTGAACCTAGACAGGAATGCTCATTTCTTGTAGGTAGGAATGTGCATGTCACAGTACAGCCTCTTTCCCTAATCCTCATTCTGGATTTAGTCTTCCTCCTGTATCCCATTCTAGATCCATCTGATATTTCCATGAGCCAAAACATTATTTTCCTAGGTAGTGGCCTGCATGCTTGGCTCAACCATGAGACTGGACCCATCAACTTTTATGTCTGATGAAATTACACCAGGAACCATGTCAGAAAGTCAAGACACAGGCTGCTTTTAACTGAGTTTAGTTGAAGGACTCCCTTTGTCACTTTAGGTGCTGGGACAAACAAGGACATGGTTCCTTTCTTGAGGATGATTTTGCTACTCCTCTAACCGAATCACCTGGGGTGTCTAATAACCCAACTAAGCCAATCTAACTCCAATGTGACATTTTCCAGGAAGACACATGCACAAATAATTGGAGTTCAAAACATTAGTGTAGCTGAGCCACAATATTTGACAGCAGTGAAAAGAATATTTTCTCTTAAATCTACCCTAAACTTGTGTTAGAATATATTTTAACTATTTGATGAAAAATGTGATTTTTTTAAGAAAAGAAAATAAGGAAAAGTAAAGATTTTCTGCTGAATTTTAACCATGCAAGGGATCAGCTTACTAGTGTGAAAATTAAATAAAAATGTACACAAAAATCTTCCTTGATTCTGAAGGCTTTCACTTTTAAAAGGCATTTACTTGGAAAGAGGCAACCTTCCCTGAGTTGGAAGCTCTGTTATATTATAACCAGTGCTGAACAGGAAATACTTACTCTTTGTAGCATCATTATTAAATTATTCTTTTCTTTTACAAAATGGTCTTGTTCTCTCTGAGCCTGCTGAACAATGTGATTGGCTTGTTTTTTCAGTGCAGAAATTTTTTCCTGTAGGAAAGAAGATCATCATAGAAAGGTGCCCATTAGACATTCCAAGGTTTGCCAGTCTGTAGTGGGAAAGGGGAAGAAGGCCTTTACCATTGAAATAATGGTGACCGTATTTGAGTAGGTGATAGGCAGTTGGTATTACCTAGAGACAAGGAGGCATTTACTTTGACCTGCCAAGTTCAATGTCTTTCTTACGGTTAACACAGTTCAAGTGATTTAAATTGTATTTGAAGAGTCCAGAAATCAACAGGAAATCTTGATTTAGACTATCAATTAATTTTAAACGTCATTTGGGAAGATGACTGATTGGGAAAAGATAACAATGGCATTTCTTATTTAAACTGAGTTGGAGAAGTAACTTTTTCATCCTTCCCTCAGTTTTATCCTTCAGTGTTATCAGGTTAGAGTTCTGGGGCGGAGTTCTGAATTTTGGAATAGAAACTAAATTCTGCACTGGACAGCTAAGTGTTGGGTGGAGTTAGTAGTAATCTGCATGGTATTTGACTGAACTGTTTCTAACAATAAATAAGCTATCTGCCAGTTTGGGGAACCGTTCAGCAATGGAAACAGAAAATTCCAAATTAAACTTTGTTCGTGGAATTATTCTGAATTTAGTTACTGTGCTTTAAATAGGAAGTAATTTAAAACAAATATCTGAATTCCTGATTTTCTAGACTTGGTTTTTACATAAAGGTGAAATTGGCTATTATTCATAAATACATCCACAACATTATGTAACGATGACTGTAACGTGTTCAGAGCCCCATAATGTGCTAAATATGATGGGATTAAACACACAAAGATATTCAGATACAAAGACACACACATACCATAGCTATCTGAATGCTATTTACTGTCACATAGGAGGAATATATCTTGATTTTTCACATTAAACATCACCTGGGAAAGGTACCTTTCTAGTGACTATGTTCCGCTGATATTCAGCCACTTCACGCAGGAGCTGTTGGGTCAAGTTCTCCTTTTCCTCATCCAGACGGCTCTCATGCTCAAGCTGCTGGAATTCTAGGTCTTCAAAGTGTTTGCTTTCAACATCCAACAGGTCAGCATCCTTTGGAGAAAAGGGAATGAAAAGAAGACACACCAGAATGGCTGCAACCTTCTTAATATTAAGAAACGATTATGAAAAGTCATAGTCCAAGATAACTTTAGATTATAACATGGACCAGGGTTAGAATACGATGATCCTCTCATTTGGAGTTGAACTCCAGAGCAGTGCCTCTACAGTGGAACTGAAGGGGACACCACAGGAAAGCGTAGCATTTACTTTACCTTTTGTTTTAGATTGCTCCATGCTTTAGAAATTCTTGCTTTAAATCTACTAAGCAGCTTTAAAATGGATAGTGAAGTATAAAAAGTATTCAACAAATAACCTAAACATTATCTGCAGATCAAAGGTAAGCTATAGTTTCTCAAGCAAATTCTTCTTTTTCTCACAATTTTTATATAAGGTTTTAGTATGGAGATTAAATAATTCAAAATTCAGCAAAATTCAGGCAAGAATTCTCTAAGCAGGATTCATATATCCAAAATGCACACAGCACAATGCAGTAGATTGTGAGGAGTTTTATTTTCTTTGCTTAATAAATATTTTCTAACATTCATACCAGTAGAATAGTACATATACACAATTTTAAACATGCATGCAATAAATATATTTATAATATAGGTTAAATGTTTTATATACATAGGGTATGCATGCTCAAATAATTTTTCTGGAGGAATAAGCAATCAAAATCATTTGGACATGGATTATGGGTGATAATGATATACTATTACAGGTTCAGCAATTGTGAACCACTGAACCATTTTGGTGGGGAATACTGATAATGGAGGAGGCTGTGCATGTGTGGGGCAGGGGCTTATGGGAAATCTCTTTATCTTCTGCTCAATTTTGCTATGAACCTACAACTGCTCTAAAAAAAATTCTATTAAAATATTTGGAGATCAAATTTTCAAAGTAGCCTTTTATAAATCCATTAAAATCACATAAAATTTTTTTAAATGGTTAAGAGTAGAACAAAGCTTTCATCAGTTCAACTAAAAAAGTTAAGCACTACTACTTTAAGAATAATCTTTAAGACATTTAAAGAAAATCAACATGAAAATCAGATGGCTTTGAATAGGAATTCTTCAACCTATGAGATACTTGAAGACAGGAATGCTATTTGTGTATCTGCATTCATGCAAGAGATCACTACACATTATATAAAATATTCTCCAATACACTTTTTAAAATAAATTTTAAAACACCCATTTAATTTTGGAGTCTCTGATAGAATAATAAAAGTGTTATGTGTAGATGAATTTTTTAAAAATAAAAATTTTAAATAATCTATGGGCAAAAGGAAGAGGTAGCTGGGCTATGTGGCTCTTAGCTCTACATAGCTAAAATAATCAGGGCATTTCATTATATTTGAATCCTTAAAGGGAACTGGAAAATAATTGTATGGTAAATTAGTTCTACTTTTTAAATAATGACAAATTAGGGTTTTAAATCAAATGGAATATATTTCTATCTTCTGCAATGAATTATATTCTAGTGATGATTCATAGAAGGGCTATTAGCTACCATGCAATTACAGTCAACACTATAGCAACAAGGCTATTATGTTAACACAGACTGTGTGTTCTCCAATTTTAAGGGCAGGAAAAACACAATTTGAAGAACATATTCAGCATTTCTTACACTTCTTTACATTTTATTTGGCCAAAAAGAATGTGGTCTTGATTTGAAGTTTTTGGTTGACATTTGCTGTTTATCAGACATTTCAAGTTTATAACTTCTAAATGAATGAATTAATGAAGGAAACTAAAAAAATAACAGACAACTCAAGTGTTACATGTTGTAACAAAATATCCACAGTCTTGAAATAGTGGACCAGCTTATATATTTTCTTATATAGGCATAGTCACTCAAGTTTTCCAGGTATTTCATTTAAGCTTAGTTTGTGGTTAAAGAGTACTGAGATAAAAATTTAAACACTTTTTTGGTTTATAATAATCTTCATCAGAAGTGGTCATATGGCTCACAATATACACACGTACTCTATGCTAGGCCTTCACCTACTCCACAACTGGTTAGTATGAAGGCCACAGACTCACTAATTTATCTGTAGTAAACATCTGTAGTAAATATTTAAACCATTGCATAAAAATTATAGCACACTAGGCTGGAAAGCTGGAAATTCGGCCAAGCTCAGCACTTGGACTCTGTGATGTAATCATCTAACCAAGCCATCTAAACCATTCAAACACGTGTCTATAAACTTTGACTTTGAAAGAAAAACTATTTGGGAGGGGAATAAAAACTTTTAAAAGATTTTAGATAAGAATAAGAATTCAAAGAATGAAATTTGGGGCCAGGACTAGTTTAACTGAGACAGAATAATATATACAGGAAGCTCAAAGTACTTGAACAGTTGAATGAAAATTTTTAAGTATAAACTTTAGTCACTAAAAGGACTTTATAAATCTCTATTGACTGGCAAGCTCTGGGGCCCAGCATAAAAGGAACTAAAACAACCGCAATAAAGAAAATTCTGTGCAATTCCTTTTTTAAAAATTTTTTTTCCAGCAACTTTTTTTTTTTTTTGGATAATTTATGTAACAGAAGTATATATACAAGATCTTTGTGTTTTCTTTGCCTAATGGAAGAAAAAGAAGAGAATAGATGTGGTATGGCCAGGAGTAATTGTAGAAACAACCTCATGGTGGCTTAAGGCCAACACTGGAAGCAAACATAAGTGGGACCCATTTTGTTAACCTTTCTCCATCTTCTGCTAAAAAGTCAAATATTTTACATGCTTTTAAAATATGAAAAATACAATAGTTCAACCTCCTCTTTCTTATACGGAGATACTAAGCCTATAGAGGTTGAATGGCTTTTCTAAGACTGAAGGATAAACTGATTTTAAAGCCAGTGATAGGGTTAAGTGTTTTTCTTAATTGTGGAGATCACTGGACAGAGTTTAAAAACAAAATCAGGAGACCAAAATCAACAATTCAGTGGAGAAATATCAAAAGTAGAGGAACATTGCCCCTTCCATGTATCTGTCACCTCCTTTTTACAGCAGGCCCTATCCTGGCAGATGACAGAGTCACTTTTAACATCAGCTTTCTTTTCCACACTGCCAGTATTCCGGGATTGGTGAGCCCATACTGACTGCATGCCAGTCATAGGCTATGAAGTCAACATCAAGTGAAAACCATATTTTGACTCTAAAGCAATGATTCAGAGGTACAAAACCCAGTTGTAAGTCCAAAATGTTGCATGCACAAGATCATTTCATCATTACAGCTTAAGTATTCAAAAGAATATGAAGTTTAAGAAAATGATTTTCCTTCTGTTCATGTACTTTTATGCTATGAGACTTGCCACCTAATGAAGTTAATCATAATCAAATAAGTTTCATGACATCTGGTTTAAATGCCTTTGGAAAAACTTGGTAATGAATGGTATTCTGAAGATTCAAAGTCTAAAGAGAAATAAGTGTGATACCACAGAAAGTTCTTAATATAAATGGGCTTCTTATGAAATAAGTAAGGTTTTACTGATTAAGCCAAGGGTCTGGTGAAGAGTTATGCTGGTCATCATCCCTGGAAAACAGAATTAGTAGACTTCAATATCAGTGGTAGAAGCTACCACAGTCAGTCATCTCTGCTAAGGAAAGGGGTCTTTATGATAAGAATTTTACACTCTGCTTGGAGAGGAAAGGGAAAGAGTCTTTGCTTTCAGTTAATGGAACAGACTGTCTGCGTTATTTCCTTTCCTCCTTTGCAGTCAAAATTCTTAGAACACATGAAAATTTATGAGTTCTTCTTCAAAATCTAGATCATGCATACAGTAATTATTTAAATTAAAGTGGGTCCAGGTTATTAATAGAACCTATCAGCTTCTATTGGAAGCAACATTTATAAAGAATACAAATAATAAAAGGGCAACTAGAGGAAAGAAAGGACAAAATATAAAAGTACAATGCTGACCTTAAATGAAAAATTACAATGACTGTGTAAAATCATTGGCCATAAGGGAGTTGAAAAACAGTAAACAAATGTAAGATTCAGGTTTCCCACCTCTTCTGTTAAGTGGGATAAACAAAACAATTACCAACTGAAATACTTTTATAAATACTAGTCTTCTCCAATCGTTTTTATCACAAAATTTCCAGAGAATTGTGACACCAAGAGACAACAAGTTTTATCTTCTTATAGCAAGTTCACCTTTACTGACTAAAATGAGTAAAGAGGAAGACACAATTGTCACAACTTTCTTTGATTCAATACTGAAAGAAATAAATGTTAAAATTATTATGCTGATGTTTAACTTATCTACATTGGATATTTTACTAAGATGCTCTCAACCTCTGCAATACATTAGTTTTAATTGTGATTTTTCATTATCCAGTTTTATTCTCAGATGTATCAGTGTTTTTGTTCTAGAGGTCATCTTGAAATTTTTCAAAAGTGTGTCAACTGACATTTTAACTCAGCTTATTGACAAGAAGGGACAAACAAAACAAATGAACTAGCCTCATTTTTTGACTCATGAAATCATAAATTGTTACTCACTTAGGACAAATTACTATTACATGACTCCTTTAGAGGAGCGAGACTTTTAATAACAGCTGCTCCAGGATTAAAGTTGGTTTGGGCTGCTGTTCAGAAGAAACAACTCAGTTGTCAAGCAAGTGTAAAATACTAAGTGGCTGTGTCCATGTTTATAAAATTATCCACTTAGGAAGCTTCCTTTGCAGAATAGAAACAGCATGGTTGTGTTAAACACTGCAAACATTCAGGATAGGAGAATTAGTAGAAATTCTGGAAAACAGAATTAGTAGACCTCAATATCAGTGGTAGAAGCTACCACAGTCAGTCATCTCTGACTGTGGTAGTTCAGGTTATTCAACCTGAGAAAATTTAAATATTAATAAGTATTTTGAAAAATAAGATGCTTGTATAAGAAGATGCTGAGGACATTCCTAATGCCCTGTGTCTTGATTCTTGGTGTTTGACTGTTGTAATCATGCTAATGAGTTCCATGTTACTAATCAGCAGGAAGAAATAGAAAAGAAAAACAATGGAAAGAGGTGAAGGGCAGATCAGAATAGAATAATTTGGGGAGAGAACATAAAATCCACTAAGAAAAAAAAATCAAGGAAAAATAGTACAATACATCAGAAGGGGCAAGGGAGATGCTAGCTGATTTAAACGCTGCAATTTTGGTGTCGGTCCTAAATCAGGAATTAGTTTTCTTTAGTTACAAAAAACAAATCCAGAAATGCTTTTGCATTATAAATTAGAAGAAAGATTCTAATAGGGAATATTTTAACTGATTAGTATGGAATAATATTTACTGTTAGCATGCATATTCCTATTTTAAAAGTATATAATGACTAGAGCTAAGAATTTATCCTATGTAAAGTAGGAAGCCATAGGTAAGTGGAACTTACTTAGGAGGGAAAAAAAGAAAAAAGAATAACAATGGGTGCATTCCTGTTTGCTACTGACCCTCTTCAGTTGTTGTTGTAACTGTTCCCTCATGGACTCAGGACAATTGTCCAGCTGGGTCTTCTGCTCGGAGTAAAGCTCCTGAAGCCTCTCTAGTTTTTCCCTTTCAGCATCAAGCTTTACCTTCTCCTGAAGTTCAGAAATCAGAAAATAGAATAGAAATTACCTTCATACCCCAAGCAGAGTGTTAGCAAACATTTCCAAGAATAACACAAAAATACACAAACTCTAGATATTCTATGAATGTAGAAACACAGCTCGTTAGTGATTTCAATAAAGGGATATAAGTGGAAGTTAAGTCAAAGGGACCCAGATTGTTGCATTCTCAAAACAGCCCATTTAATTGGGTATTGACAATGACCCACCCTTCCTTCCTTCCCTCCTTCCTGCCACCCTGTTACAAAAGCAGGGAAGCAATAGTTACGATTGAATGTTGGTCCATGGCCAAAAAAGTACAAAAGAAATGCCAACCAAATTCAGAAGCTAGCCTTGCAAAAATCACTTGTCAGGGAATAGACAAGAAAAAGCGGGCATTTATTTACATCAAAGTACTATCCCATGGTTCTATCTGCTCAAGGCATTTATTTGCTAAGCAAGTTCTAGAAATATGCTCTCAGGTCAAAGTCTCGCTATGTGCACTAGTTGATACCAGGGTCATCTGATATAGTTCTAGCTATTTGAAAAGCTTTAGAAGCTTAAGCAATGAAAAAATCTTATCTCAGGGAGAGCATCCAATTCAAGGTTTGAGAGAACTGGTACAAATGTAACACTGACAAAACAGCAAGGGGAAGGGTTAGGAGGCAGTTTGGACACAGCACAACTGTGACATTGTGGAAACATAGACTTCCTTAAAATGAATGGCATAAAAACGAAACATGAAAAACACAAACTGTGAAATAAAGGAGAGACATCAGGAGAGAGAAGAGCAGAACAAGAAGGTAGCACTAAATCCCTGCCAAGCCACACATGCCAAAGTGACCCTAGACACACTCCAGGATATAACAGGTCCATACTGTAGCAACATGCTTATCCTGACTTGGTGCCCACCCCTTAAATGGAAAAATAAAACTTCAATTCTTTTAGTGCCAGTCTTGTCAACTTGTGATGCTCTGAACACTTTAAAGCAAATTTTAGGCATGAGTCTCTCCATGTGTAACTCTTTCATCCCAAAGTAAAGCATTTTATGCAGCACTATGATGATTTGATGATCACCTTACTTTTCTTATGTTCCCTCTATAGAAACTGGTAGAAAGAAAACTAGCTTCTGAACATATCACAGAAGAAATTTTTAAAGGATAAAGTTCTAAAATAGCCCTATCAAATTATCCCTACTCTGATTTCTTAATCCAAATAGTCATGATTTCCTGTTAGCACACATTTGGATTCTTGACAATGAATCTAAAACTGTATGACACTCAATACCTATAATAGCTCACTTAAGCCTCCATTTTTTACTTAATTTTAAAATTTCCAGATTATTTGAAGAATATTTATTTAAGTTGTAGTTTTTTCTCCCCAAATAATTAAGTCCAGAAATAATAAACTTGAGAATTCTGCTTCATATATAAATAAAAAATGATTCTACAACAATTTAAATCCTCTACAAAGAAAGTTTGTCCAATATTTAATGGGAAGTTTGTTCAGTGTGCACACCTATTGAGCAAGAGCTGGAGAACTCAAGGGTTCAGTTAATGGGAAAAAAAGAATTCCAAAAAGTTAATCCATAGGAAAACTGAATATAGTAGTACCTCAATGTAATCATTTAGCCTTTGGTTTCAGAATTGTTTTCCTCTAAATAAAACCAACAATACAGAATACCTGTTGACTTCTGGCTAAGAAAATGTATTATTTTCTCTATATATGGACCAAAGATTGCCCGATTTACACAACAAGAGAATTTTATCCCCAAAGAGTCCGATTTCTAAATATGGTATCATCAGATTTTGCCACAATTTTAATTCTAAACAGGAAATTTAAAAATAAATAATCATCACAATTAAATACCACAGGTGGAAAGCCCTAAAGTTCTGTTTACAGAAAACATTGATGCAGTATGAGAACTATGGAAAGCCACTGCCCTAAAACATGATCTCAAACCTTGAAGAAATTACCAAAGTAGAGCTCTGAGGCTTTCATTTTTTTTAAATCATTAATAATGAACACAAATAAACAACTAATAAAAAAAATACCTCATGTTTACACAGTGCCTTCCTTCTGAGGTGCTCAAAGCGTTTCGCAATCCCATACAAGGGGGCAGTTAAGAGAATTATGCAAGCAAGCACCATGAGGCCTTCTGCAGCTTCTCTGTGGTTTTTCACTAATGCTGTGAGCAGCACCTGGTCTCAGAGCAAAAGCTCAGTGGGGCCAAAGTGAGGGCAAAGGAAGTGAAAGGGGAAGGATGCGAGAAGGACTAGTGGCAGGTGGGCTGCGTCATAAATCACAGAGGACCACAGAGGTGAGATTATCCCTGTGAGAGCCAGAAGTGGAACAACTTCCAGCCAGAAGGAAATTGATATTCCTCTCTTCTATTTATCATGCAGGAAGTTTTCAAAGGAAAATTAGCTGGAGGCAAACATTTAATGAGAGGAGAAACCTCACTGTCTCTAGTGAAGGTAAAATACATGGATGAACTAGATAGCACTGGATGGTTTAGGGATTCTTGATTTTTACACATAAAATATGAAGACTGAGTTATTCTCTTTCTACAGATTACAACTGGTAAACTCACCTATCCCAACTACTATAGATACAACTATAGATGAAATTTTCCAAACATCAAAGTAGGAGAGAACATCATTTTTTTTCAAGATTCAAAAGTGTATGTTCAGGAAATAGGTGGATTTAAATGCATTTTTAGTAGATTTAACAAATTTCACTTTGTTGAAGAAATGTAAGTATAAGGAATTGGAGTACTCTGGAACAATACAGATGTACAAGGGGATATTAACAAAACAGGAATAGAAAGGGACTTCCCTAGATACAAGCTGCTTCTTTTTTTGCCTTGCCTTGTCTTCCTGATGTACTGGCAAGTCCAGCTGGATCACAAACTTATTGTGAGATTCTGCCTATTTTGTATATTTAAGACTAATATTCCTAAAGTTCTATAGCTATACATGGCCAATGATAAATTTCTCAGGGACAAATTAAAGTATAAACCAGTATGTAAAATCGTTATATACAGTTGTCCCTAAGTGTCTTTAAGGAATTTTAATTTCTGGGATTCCCAAGGATACCAAAATCTGTGAAGGCTCAAGTTCTTCATATAAAGTGTCATAAAATTTGCATATAACCTATATATAAATCTTTCTACATACCTTAAACCATCTCTAAATTGCTTATAACACCTAATACAATGTAAATGCTATATAAATTGCTATTATCCTGCCTTGTTTAGGGAATAATGAAAAGTGTATACATGCTCAGTATGGATTTTTTTAAAAAATATTTTTGATCCATGGTTAGTTGAACTGGTGAATGCAGAATCCAAGCAAACAGATGGCTCACTGTGCTTGCTTTCATAGTGATATGTCTGTTCATTTATTCAACAAAGATTAAAAGAAGAACAGAGGCAGAGAAAGGAGGAAATTTTAGCATTCTCCTTATATCGCACAGTTCTATTAGATTTGTGATTCCCAACCCTAACTGCACACTAGAATAACCTGAGGTTTTACATATACAACGTTCCAGGCACCTGTACTGATTGGGTCACAAATATGGAGCATAAAGACCGTCACAAGCATTCTAAAAATCTTTCCAAGTTTAACACCAGGTAGCCAGGTTGAGAACTACTGACAGCCACCAGAGATTACGTGAGTGACAGGGCAATTATGACTTGATTTTTTTAAATGTTGACACAAGACATTAATTCAAGATCCATCAAAAATTGTTCTTAGTACCTAGTGCCATTTCTTCATAGGATAAAAGCCCTTTATTGCAAGTAGTATTCCAACTGTAAATTGTTTTACATTCAAATTAAATGCAGCTAGTAAATTAGTAAATCAAGAGATGATAGGTTTCAAGTTCAGATGCAGAGTGCCTGCCTGATGTAATAATTAGGAGTGGTTATAAGTTTACCTTAAATAATTTGAACTTTTTTATATCCAAGAATTGCCAATAATCTCGAATGAATAAATGTCCAAGGCTCATCATAGGATTATTTATTTTGCCAGATCTTTGGGTTAGAAGACAATAAAGAAGTTTTCTCAGTAGTATTCTTGAAGGAAGAAACTAAAACTTAACTTTCTGACTCTCTGTGAATTCCAATGATACACACACAAAAAATTCTTTAATACCAACGTAAGAATCGTTTTATCATATCTAAGCATGAAATACTAAGCAGATGGTTCAAGGTTATCCTGAAAAGAGGCTTAACTTATTAGCTTGAAGGACTGCCAGGTAAAAGAGAGGACACCTTTCACTGAATTTGAATTTCAGATGAATAAGAAATGATCTTTTAATGTAAATATGTTCCAAATATTGTCTGGGACATACATATAAAAAAATCTTATTTTCTGTTTATCTAAAATTGAAACATAACTGTGCTTCCTGTTCATGAAACTCTGACTTAGGTTGGGAACAGATGCAGCAATGTGTTAAAATTTGTAGTCCCTAAGTCATTATTTTTAGGGAAAGTCAACCCAAAGTCCTCTCCATATCCTAATAATCCCTTTTCTTTAAGTTATTATGCAAGGCAGACATCCCCATAGATGAGTCATCTATCTTAGATCTGTAAGTACTAATCTGATTTTTTTTCCGTTTTTGCAGTGCTGTGGATCAAACTCAGAGCCTCACACATACTAGGCTCTACCACTGAGATACAATTATAGCCCTAAAACTTTTTTCCCACAATTTTTAAAATTGGTGAATTATAATTGTACATAATGGTGGGATTTATTGTTACTCATTCATAATGTACACAATATAGCAATATAATTTGGCCAATATCTTTCACCAGTATTTTCCCTTTTTCTCTTATGCTGACTTTAATTCTTTAGGATTAATACTTAGGAGTGGTATAGCTTGGTCATATAATGGTTCCGGGCCTAATCTTTTAAGGGACCACCATACTGATTTCCATAGTGGTTGTACTTTTACAATCCCATCAACAGTGTAAAATATTACTTATTCTCCACATCCTCACCAGCATTTATTATTGTTTGTATTATTGATGAATGTCATTATGATTGGTGTGAGATGAAATCTCAGTGTAGGTTTTATTCACATTTCCCTAAATTCTGTGAAGAATTTCTAATTCTGTGAAGAATGTCATTGGTATTTTGATGGGGATTGCATTGAATCTCTATTTTGCTTTTGGTAGTGTGGTCACTTTAACAGTATTAATTCTGCTTATCTATGAATATGGGAGGTCTTTCCATCTTCTGGTGCCTTCTTCAATGTTCTTTAGTTTTCATTGTAGAGGGCTTTTACCTCCTTGGTTAGATTTATTCCTAGGGTTTTTTATTTGTTTTTGAGGCTATTGTGAATGAAATTGCTGAAACTATTTTAAACAGCTTTATTGAAATATAATTGATGAAATATAGTTGATGCATAAAAAATTTATGTTTAATGTATTGATTTTGATGATTTGTATATATGCATATACCATGATTTAAGGTTTAGAAGTGTTTTCAATTTCAGGATATTCTGAATTTTATGCAGATAGCATTGTTCATATTGCACATATTAAATGGCATTTCCAATGAGATCTGGGGCAATACCCTTTAATAAAACATATTACTATTTCTGTAGCTACACTTATAAAAGTCAATTTTACAAGACACGTTTTCTCCAAAATCTTTTCAGGTTTTGTACAAAGGAAAGATATGGACCCATGTCAACAAATTGGGAATCCATTGATTTTCCTTAAAGAGGTACATCCTTCTATCTATTTCTGAGGATATTTTTTCCTTTGGCTTTGACATTTTAATTACACAATTGATGAATGTTTACTGTAGAAAAAAAATGGCAAATCAGAACACTGGAGACTTATGAAATAAGCAACCATCAGAAAAAATAACCTCCATCTGGAATCCTCTTGATTTAATCCCCAAATCCCACGATATAGTTCCACTTCCTCTAGCCAGGGAGCTAACTTTGAAATGTAAGAAAGAGGCACGGGAAGGGCTGGGTCCTTGGCAAATGCTTTGCACTTGGGAGGCACGAACACTTGTTGAGGAATGTGGGCCAGGCTCACTGCCTTCCCCTGGCTCTGAAGGAAGGGGGGGGGGAGTAACAGGTACTTGGGCAAGATAGTCATGGAGAATACGGTTTAACTACTTAGTAATTAAGTATGTAGAAAAACTAGGAAGTTTTTGCTTATGTAGAAAAACTAGGAAGTCAAAAATTTCAGACTTCACTTAGGAATATATCATATGGAGAATAATCTAACCTTCAGTTCACAGTTAATTCTGGGTAGCTAAACAAGCGTGCAGGCCAGAGTGACTATGAAATATCACAAGATATCCACGTGAAGACATAAAATATTTACAAAAGGATGGCTTAAGCTTTATGATTAACATCTGGGTAATGGAAAGACTTCAGTAAGAGGATGGAAGCAGAACCTTTCTTTAAGCATTTTATTTGATTTTGGCACAACTGACTTTTGATTTTTATGTGCTAAAGGAGCATAGATGAAACAGATAATCCAAACCTAGCAGAAACTGAAAAACTATTTTTAGTTTTGAATTTTTAATGTAGTCAGAAACAGACAACCTGTCTTATGAAAGAAAACCTATATAAATAGATGTACACGTCTGTACTTTCTCAGAAGGTACTAAAATTGGGCTTTGCCCTTGGAGTGAGGAGTGGCAGTGAAGGGAAGACTTTGCCGGAACTGGGCTTCATGGGCTGGTAGCTTCCCTAACTCTGTCAACAAACCATTAAACTAAAACAGAAAACTAGGCCAGTGGTAACATTCTCTTCTCCTTTCACTTGATGGTCTCTTCACTTAGTGCTTCACTAAATAAACATCCCCTCTGAGTTTATGCTCAAATCAGACACTCATATTTGTTCAGGATTTATTCATGTTTATACTGGAGATATGGCTACTACCTGAGAATACAGCACACAGGGGGCATTTAACTTGAAGTCACACGGAAACAGGCTTAGTCATGCTTGTGACAGCAAAAGGCCAGCCCACAGAACCTCTGGTAAAATGTTCAATAAATATATAATAAAATACCTTGTCTATATTTGATATTGTATATATAATTATGTCTATGGTTTGTATTTTATGTGACATAATGAATGGTAATCACATATAATATGTATTAATTTTTACCAAATATTTGAAATAAAATTAGTTCCAAATCCACTAAAAAAAAAAAAATAGCATTAAAGACCATTGTCAAGAACCAAGGAAACACTGCCAATAATTTTACACTGAGATTTAAGTTCTGAAGCTACAGGCCTTGTCTACAAAAAACTAGGGACAAGATGACAGGATGTACTATCAACATTTAAACTGGAACTTGCCCAGCAGGGATATCTTTTCAGGTTTTGCTCTTCTCATTCCACAGTTTATATCTGACCACAGCAACAGGTGTATGGAAAGGGAAACGTGATCCAAAGGGCAAAGGCCACTTCCTCCTTCTGTCTTACGCTCTGACTTGACTGGCAATGTGATTACAGGGCCCCTGGCATGTGCACTTGGGCAGCTCACAGCAGCTGTCCTGAAACTTGGCCACACATAGCTCTTTTGGCAGGTGTTTGGCTCTGTGTTTCTGCAATGCCCAGCCTGGCCCAGCCGTTAGCAGGAGAATCCAAGGACAATATTCCCAAAGCGTACTAGGCAGTATTTTGGCACCTACTACAGGATGGATAAACAGTGGATCACAATGCCTTCTTCTATTTCACAGGCTAGAGGGGAAAACAAATATTCAGTACTCCCAAAACAAACGTAAATTATAAAATATGAAAAATAAAAGGTCTGAAAAGAACAGCCGTGAGAATATAATCTCAACTAGAAAGATCTGGAAAAGCTTTTCTAAAAAACGAACAGAGAACCTTAGCCCTGAAAGCAGAGACAATGAAACCATGGAGTGTGGAGAAGGAAATCCCAGGCAGGAGAAAGAGTGTGAAGGACCAAGGGTGATGGGATGGGATCGAGGATGGATCTTAGAACAAATAAAACGAAGGCCAAGGCAAGGATGGTATGAAGTATGGGAAAGGTGGTGACAGAAAGACTAGTGACAGATTACAGCTGGGAATTTAGATTTACATAGGGTACAATGGGGCACAATCCAGAGTGTTATACTGAAAGATTTCTATTCTCTAATTTGTTTTCTTTCTTTCTTCTTCTTCTCCTTTTTTTTTTTTTAAATCACCATGTTTCATTTGCTGCAAATAGATTGGAAGGGAAACATTGAAAAAGGACTAAAGAGACCTCAATGATTTAGGAAAGAATGCAGTTAGTGGACATGTGGAAACACTGAAGTAATTGAGATGTACTTTGGTAATCAGCTGTATGTGATGGAGAAAAGAAATGTCAAGATCAATTTCTAGATTTCTGTTTGAACCCATCGGAGGGCAGAGATGCAATTTCCTAGACTGAGAAGACTGGACCATGACCAGTTTGGGCCAGGTTGTTGTGGGAAGGCAAGCAGAAAGTCAAGATCAGACTTTAGCTATGGATGCATTCAATGGGAAATAACTGTGCAGTGTCTTGAGTAGAGATGTCAGGGGACTGCAGGATGAGTCAGAAGTTCAGAAAAGCATCAAGAGCTAGAGACATGTGTATGATCAGAGAGAGAAGAGTAATAGAAGGAAAACCATAAGAGGGTGATGCACAGAGCAAAGATGAGGAGGAGGGAGAAAGAGCCGAGGATAGGAGCTGTCCTCTCTAGTGAATGCTGCTCAGGAGTATGATCACAAGAGAACTGAAAAGCAACCAGTCGCCTGGGAAGCACTGAGTCCTTCCGTAGTCAGTCTTCAAATGAGAAAACTATTGGATTAGTGGAGGTTTAAGCCAACTGCAATGAAAAGAAAGGTTAATTTGAAAATGAAGGAGAAGAGAGATAGTGTACCCATAAAATTGTTTGAAAAGTTTATCTATGGCAAAAAGGGGAGAGATAAAGTAGAAATTTATTTTCATATTATAGGATAGTAGCTCATTTTTAAATGACAATAATTTTTTTAATGATACTGGTGGCATGACAACATCAGAGTGCAACAAACTCTCAGGGTTTGTGCAGAAGGACTGATTGAAGGCTTGAGAAAGGGGGATGGGATGGCACTCCTAGCACATCCATAAGGACTGATCTTTGATGGGACTGGATGCTTCCAATTTCTCACTGAAGCAGGTGGTGAGATCATTTCTAAGCCAGTGGGAGGAAAATGGGCCAGAGATTTGAAGAAAGTGAAGGTACAAAATAGCTACGTCATAAAATGGCAGAACAAGCTTATGTGAGAATCATAACCATGCTGCCAAGCAGTGCTGAGTCTCTATTTAAGACTGTTTTTCAAGAACAGTGTAATATCATCTAGTCCAGCTTTTGTTTCCACTCCCCTCATCACTTTCTGGAGCCCCTTACCCAAAGCCAGTTTCTACCATTTTTCACACTATGTGATGACAGACAATAATAATTCCACCTGCTGAGACCATCTAATCCCCCAACAGCTGCATGAGCGAGTACTACACTTTAGGCCCCTGCAGTCCTCTTTCCTTGCATAGCTTCTGTCAAGCCACCAAAACAAAACAGAAGGGATGGGGGTGGCTTCTTCGCCTGTTTCTGCTTATGTTCCTGAAGTTCTTCTCTACCTTGGGTCTGGAAAACATGGCAATTTCCTCAGGAAGTGAGATTTAGCATTGACTCAACTTGCGTCACTTTTTTGCAGAATTGATACTCATGATGGACAAATAGAATTTGTAGGCTGTGCCATTAGTGAGCTATACAGAGTCAAACAACTAGATGCGCAAGGCAGAGGATTCACGGGGAGCGCAATACCTCATTCCTATGTCCCACAAACTTTTCAACATGACATAAACAGTAAAACTTTACAGCAGCATTATTTAAGTAGTATTCACTAATATATGGTATTAATGCCACAGTATGAATACTAATGCTATAACACTATAGTATTGATATAATGCTATATAGTATGGCTAATTTACTAATGCTACTGTATTAGTAAATACTCCTTGAATTAAGCAATACTGTTGTAAACTAATAAATGCCCAAACAAGACATCTGATGCCTCCATCAAAAGTTTCTAGCTGTATTGCTGGGCACGTCGGCACATGCCTATAATCCCAGTAACTTGGGAGGCTGAGGCAGGAGGATTGTGAGTTCAAAGCCAGCCTCAGCAAGAGCAAGTCACTAAGCAACTCAGTGAGACCCTGTCTCTAAACAAAATACAAAATAGGGCTGGGGATGTGGGTCAGTGGTTGAGTGCCCCTGAGTTCAGTCCCCAATACTCCACCTCTCACAAAATGTTTCTGACTATATCAATGCAGAATCTGAAAAACATAAGCTATTAAATGAATCCCACTGCACTGCAGATTTAGAAAACCAATCCTTTGACTTGCTGTGATTTTCTAAAGAAAAACATACTGACTACTCAAATAGATTTTTTACTATTTCAAAGGCTGGAGGTAGAAAGAGCACACATGAAGTTTAATATGATGGACTGGAAGTCCAGCATGAGGAAGTAACCTCTTGAGCTAAAGCCAATCCCACAAAGTTTAATGTGAAGCTGTGCACAAAAATTGATGTGTAGTTTTTAACGCAACTTCCATTTCTGACAATATCATTTTGAGCTCATTCTCTGGCACCAAGATCAAATGCCCTTATTTATAGGCTCAAACACATAAGAGCCTAAAAAGGAAGTCACATTCAGCAGAAATTCTTTCCACACATGACCATTAGTATTTACTCAAATAGGAACATTTTACTTTTTCTCAGCTTAGTGGAGAACATGATGGGTAAGAAAAAAATGTGCTAAAGCTCATTTGCTTTTTATTTTCTAAAATCAAAATTTTATTTTTAATATCAGGTTTAGTTAGCTGTAGCTAAATCATAATGAAAGAAATTTATAATATTCTCAGAGGGAAGGAAAAATTGAAACAGACAAACTAACATCTAGAATTCTAAAATCTGCAGGTAATTTTCCATATTTCCCCTAGTAGATATCAGCTAACATACAGGTTTGTGGCCCAAAATATATACATAAGACCTCATCCAAGCTAAGTGTCACTGTGTCTCATAGACAATTTTCACTTGGCAGTGTGTGAGAACCCCCTGAAAACTTCAACATATTTTTCAAAGAGCAGTGCACTTGCATTGGAGACAATAGCAAGGCAAGACAGGTAAGATGAATGGCTCCCATTTATCTTTTTAATAGAAAGGAAAATAAAAAAAAAAAGAGGCAACCTTATTTGAATATGCCAAAGCCTACCTTACAGGGCAACAGTGATTAAGAAAAAAAAAAAAAAAAAGCTCATTATACTTTAAAGAAAAAATTCTTCTAAAAATGAAACAGAAAAGCTGATGGAAAAGTAAAAAGCAACTCACCTCAAATAGAATGAGCTGCCATGAAATATCAGATTGCAAATCATTCATATGGGCTCAGCTTTCTCTGCCTCACCTGCCCAGTACCTGACACTATTGTGACAATATGAGATCTAGAACTTTTCTATGGTGCTGCTATCTCCAGGAACATGACACACAAATCCAAGAATATGGTAATTCCATTTAGCATTTAAATTTACAGCTTTAACCATAAGAACTGCATTCAAATATAATTTTCTTTTACCTTGGTCTTTTCACCAACAATGTTCTTTTCCAGTTCTGCTATTTTCCGGTTTAGATGATCCAAAATCTCCTTCTCCTTCATAAGTTCAGTTGTTTCAGATTTCTGCTCTCCATCCAAAAGAGCACATTCCATATCCAACTAAGGATATAAAACAAAACTCAGAAACATTTCACCTTCAGGAATATTCTCAACTGCCCACTGCATTAGCACAGTTTAATAGATAATGATGTCAAAAAGTACTACCATATCAACCAGATTGGGGGACACAGAGAGCACTCCAAAGAGCCCATGTGAGACTCAGGATTTTCTATATAAGAAAATTGGAGAGCCCAGAGTGTATTTGCTAAGAAATCTAGCCATCCTGTCACTTAACTTTTCTAGTACAACCCCCTTTCTGCTTACTTTTCAGAGATATTTTGCTATTTACTTAGATTCAAGCACAATCCACTTTGGAAATAGCCTTGTCACAAACCACATTGAGAACAGCCTTGTCTTTGTCCTTAGGGCACAAGGAGTGAAAGTTACTCCAGCCCAGCACTTGGGCTCTGCATTCCTAACAATGCTGGCAGGAGGGGCTTCCAGGGTCTATGCACAAGATGACAGGTGAGCAGTCCCCTTACTCCTCTATGGGGCTATTGACATCATCTGTAAGTGCAGACATGCAGATCCTCACCAGGAATAATTATGTGCTCTCATTCCATGACAGAAACATAAAATTGCCACTATCTTCTATTAGAGTTACAGAATATGTGCTATCTGCTCCCTGTTTCACAAATCTCTAGAAAGCTGGGTTTATGTCTAATTCATGTGTGGAACTGCCCTGTAGTGATAGTGTGATATATAACTCATAGTAATATGCTCAGAAAAATGTTGCTTAGATTTGAAGCTGAATACCAAAATATAGGGTACTTCAGATAACAGATTCTGTGATCAGACACACATAATACTAGTTAAGAGAAAGTTGGTTTAAAGCTCATTAAAGATGGCTTAATGTTTTTTTCTCATCTGATTAAGAAAAAAAAACAGAAAGAAAATAAAAGAATGTAGGGCACTTTTGCTCTACACATGGTACCCACTGAACAGATGCCTGCTTGCGTCGACCTCTATGTATTTGGCCTCTGAGAACTGTGTCTTAGTGAGCAGAAATGTTTTTAAGCTACAAGGGAAAAAGGAGAGGGTGAGCTCATGGTTTATACCTCTCTGGAGGATTCATCCATTTGGTCATTTATATCTTTGATTTTTTGTTCAAGTTCTTCAAGGTTGTTCAGAATTGTGATTCTGGCATCTTCCATTGCGGCTAACTCCTGAGTCCTCTGTTCTTCGCTTATCCCTTCTGGGGTCTGAAATTAATCAACACAGAAATGGGTTTCTCACACTATAATTTCCTGATTTGACTAACAAGCCAGCTGTAGATCTATTGTCTCACAACCTCCATGACCATGCAGATACTCAAAGCATCCCTAGAACAGTTTAATCTGAACTCTAATACATTTTCCCATAGAGGTATGCTATCCTCAGCAGCTATGTCCTCAGATAAGCTCGAATAAACCAACCTCAATGTACAAATCCATATTATTTTAAAGCTAAAATAACTAAGTGGTTAAAAAGATAAGGAAGCTGTGGTATAGACAGATTGAAATGGTTTCTGCAATGTTACAGAGAAAATTTGGCACAACAGAGAACTAGAACTAAGACAGGACTGTAGACATCTTCCTCTGGGACCTCTCAAGCATGCTGTCCACCTTCATTGCAAGCTCAATGTTTTCTCTCATATCCTATGGAAGCCTCTTGAATTTCTATCCAAACTGTGATGCCACTGCTAGGGTTATCTGCAAATGAGAATTCATGCTTTTTTTTAAAATTTCTTTTTCAGTGCAAGGTAGGAAAACAAGGGCACATCATTTTGGCAATTCCCCAAATGATTAGAACTTCACATTCAATGTTGCCAGCTAATGTTTCACTTTTTGTTATGGCACTATTTGCTGTCTTTGTTCTACAGAACTTCTTGTAGATAATGTTTAAGACACTATCTGGATACAATGGGTTTTAGGACTGAAAATAGGACACACTCATTTATTTCATAAAATACTGAGTTCCTTGGCAAGGAATGAGAAACCCAACCAACAAATTAAAGTGAAAGAGGGCATACATATAGTCTTGAACAAAGTTAATGGCAAAAACTCAAAGAAGAAAGGAATATTGTGGATCATAACACACAGCTCAAATATGACCGTCGATTGTTTGAGAAGAGAACATAGTCAAATTAAAAGAGGCTCTTCTTCCTAGAATTTCAGGTTAACAATCTTGGGTATCACCTGGTGGTGTCTTTCGGACATGCCAGTATTGACATACCATGTATTTAATTCTTATCTTTCTTTGAAAAAGAAAGAATATTTTGAATGAATAAGTCAGTAATTAGGCAATTTTACAATTAAAGAGTGAAAACAGCGACCCAATTAATTATTGAAGACCAATTACTCCCTAATCCTTAAAAAGAATATTCAGATAAACCAAAATAACTGTTGAAATTTACTTATACCTCACTAGGTTTATTTAACTTATTTATCAATCCTGATAACTTTAAGAAAACATTCCATCATGTCGTATTTAATGTGTTCTTTACTCATATTCTTTTTTCTTTACTTTGTAGCTACTTAAGGAGATTAAATAATAGAGCATACAATATCTCAGGGTGGTTAGAACAAGGGAACCCGGTTTTTCCAAGCTTTGACATTTTGCTGGGTTTAATTGTCACTCAAGTCCAATATTTTATCAAATAAAACAACTGCTGACCTTTTTATCACAAACAATGGAGCTCATTGTCTTAATACTTGGGCGCTTATTTCAGGCTGTGAGGAATGCCTGCCACAGTGAATGGCATTCCAGAATCACTGACAGACATCCCAGCAGGAAAGCTCAGGAAGGCTAACATCCTGTTGGGTCAACATTACATATTAGGTTTCCACTTCCAAGGCGGTTTAAAAATATCTCTCTCAGTGGTGGAAGCAAAGCATTAAGAAAAGACAAAACAACTGAACAATCTGCAAAGGATAAACTTTATAAGTAAGTAGGGGGATAAAGATAATAAAGAGCAGCCATGATGGGTATTTGCAAATAATTCAAAAATTTTTAGAAATTTGAAGTTGCTAAAACAATAAAAGCTATTTATAGAAATACATGGCATCTAGGAAATATCTGTGAGATTTTTTTTTTTTGCTGTGTATAAGAAGTAAGAAGGAAAATCAAAAGGCATTCTAAGACAGAATGTTTGTGATAGAATGAGGTGAAAACATTGTAATCTTATTAATTAATCAAATAAAGAAACCCTATAGAGAGCCAAGGTGCAGCAGCCAATGAATCGTTTCTTTTATGGTGACCAAAAAAAAAAAAAAAGTGAAAATGTAAATGTAAGTTCATTTTAACTTCTTTGGGATTTTTTTTTTATAGTAATGGATAGAAAACACTGATATAGTGACATTTTTAATAAGCACATTACACATACATATGCATCCTCAAATATGCCATCTCTGAGGTAATCTAATCCACACAGAGAAAGGTGAGAGATAGTAGGGACAAGATACTTTCCACTTGTTCCTTTTTGGGGCAGATATCTTGTTAGAACCCTCTTGCAACCAAAGGAGTTGGGGGTGCAGAACTTTCCACCATAGATGGAACAACTGGTCAGAAAGAGGAGGCGAGCTACTCCATTCAGCTTTTGGTTCAGGTGGTGGTTGGCAGGTTCACAATGGCCCTTTAAACGTAGCATATTTCCAACTCCTGTGCATAAGTAAGTGTTGGGTAAAGTAAGTTCCAGAATGCTGAATCTCAGGCTTCATTAACAATGTTAAAACCTTCATTTAGTTAAATAAATTTAGAGTGGCTTTCATATTCCTCCCTTCCACATTTATTCCTGAATTGATTATAATGAATATTATTTACTTCGTTAAGCAAATAATCCAGTGAAAAGATTACCAGAAGAAGAATATCCAAAACAAATGGTCAGGGTTTTTCATTTGTTTTGAGTCTTTTGTCTTTTTTCTTGAGTTAATATGTGCCTCCCTGTCTTTGAAAAGTAATAAGTGAAAACTCTTTCCTTTAGACCTATCAGCCTCTCACTTGCATTATAAGCTGCTGCAGGGTAACCTGAGGTGCCCCTGAAGTTTCCTGTCTTAAAGGAAGCAGGACTTATGTCTCTTGTAACAATGGATGCTGCTCTAAGCTTCAGAGGCCTCCTATTCCACAGGAGTATATTTGAGAAATTAAAAACATCTGCCTGGATCTGTCTATTTACACATCAACAGCTTTCTTGTCAAAGCCTTCTCCAGAAGGAAACCTGTCTCCCAAAGCAATTTCCAAGAGAGCACACAGCTCAATGTTTTTAACAAAACAGAGCAGATGTCCACCAAGGGAGAGATGTAGAAAAATTTAAGATGAAAAGTAAGTCACAGATTTCTAAAGAAGCCCAATGGCTGACGACAACAGATCACATTTTTCAACTGGGTCAAATACTTAGCCTGAACAACTGACAACTTTTGATTCTTCCATGTTCCATTCTTCTCCCCATCCTAAATTTCAAACAGTTTTAACTTTCTAGCAATAAAGATAGATGTCCTATTTAGGATTTCTCTCAGCTCAGAATTAGTAAGGTAAATACAGTCATTCAAAGAAGGGATTGCAGTCCAACTGGATTTAATGGTCCAGAGTCCTAATGTATGTGATAGGAGGACTTGGCAGGCAGATAAGGACTTCTGACTAGGAACATCCAAGATAAGTCTTGCTGAAGTCAAACAAAAATGAAGAACAAACATACAAACTCCAGAGCCCCACAGACCCAGTGTGGAGGCCAGGCAGGACCAGGATAGCCCCATCAACACCCTCAGAGGCTGCACTGCCCCTTTGAACACCCAATGCCACAGCCCGCACCTCCCAGCCCCCGACTTGACACTGCATGGCTGAAAGCAGATGTCTCCATCTTGGGACACCTTCATTGCCATCTTCAGTTGTGGTAACTTCCAGCTTGGAACACTGGGTGCGCAGGTATCCATAGTCCCCAACTCACCCCTCTCCCTGGAAGCTGTTAACCTGGTATAGTGACTGCGCAAAACAAAACAGTTCTCCGAGACAGATTTGCAGACCCCTGAGTACAACCCACAAGACTTCCCGGGAGAAAGGTCTTTCATTTAGGAAGTAGAAAGAAAGAGGGTGAGTGAAATACAGTTTAGAGACTAACTTAGAGGCTAGGAACTGTGAGGTCTACAGGCGATATAAGGAGATAAGACCAAGCACCCACATCACATGAGCGGGCCCCAGAGGAGATGCTTGGGGTGCAGTCTTTTATCTGAGACCAACTGGTGCCATACCCCACTTCCAGGTGCCCTGCACCCAAGACCAACCCTTCCACCCTGGTAACCTACAACATCCTGAGGGTGGAGATACCAGCAAATAACAGAAAATATCACCTATTGGAGGAGAAAGGAAGCAGGAAAGATTCTGATATTGAACCAAAACAATCCTTGTTTCTTCTTCAGGACTTTTTTCTTTTTTATCCCTCTCTATTCTCCTGCCCTCACATCCCCAACATTTGTGAAACCAAGTGTTGTGCATGAATTAGGATACTGAGAATGGGGATGTCTGAATAGTATATTACAGTTGTATTGTATATTCTTTTATTATCTCCTGTTTTTACATTTTTAATTTTTTAAAATATTTATGTGTGTTTTATATACTCTATTGTCTTCCCACTTACTTGTCTCCCCAAGATCACTTCCTCTCTCTTCCCCTGCTACTGTCTTCTTCAGATTTCTTTTTCATATGTCCTAAGATCTAATACCTCTATATCCTCTCCTTCTACCCCTTCAACATCTTATCCTATACCTCACTCCCGGTTCTTTGTCCACCATCAGAAACTGTAAACCCTTCTGCAAACCTACTGTTATATTGTAGAAATCAATTGAACTCACCACTTCTGTATATTGTGACAAACTGTGAACGCCTTAATAGCAACCATTTAGTTTAAGGTTGTATATTAGGATCATTAACATTGTTCTTCCCCTCAAAGGAGAGGTATTGGAATCTTGCAGGGGCACTATAACCTAAAGTGTAAAAAAAGGTAACACCGCGGATCTGCAGTGCTAGAAGGAAAGACACACAACAACATGAAAAAAACAGGGAAGAAAGTACCCCAAACAAATCAAGATACTACATTATTAGAATCCATGGCCAGCACAGCAGAAGAAATGACAGAGAAGGAGTTCAAGATGTACATAATTAAAATGTTCTGTGAATTAAAGGATGATATAAGAGAGCAAATACAGGCAGTAAAAGGTCATTTAGATAAGAGCTACATAAGTAAGTACAGGAAGCAAAAGATTACTTCAATAAGGAGATGGAGGTTATGAGAAAAAAATAGACAAAAATCCCTGAAATGACAGAAACAATAAACCAAACACACAAACTCCTCTGAATATGACTATGTGATAAACTGCTATCAGAATTTAATACCATGATGTTTCTCTCAAAGAATCAATGTGCACCCTTTCCTTATAACAAAAATTCCTGATGAGTCTTTTCCGTTGTTATTGTTCTGTGGTCATAATCACCAAGAATTCAGAGTGAGACTTAATGGTAAGATTACTTAAGTTAACTAATTAATCCTATTTATTCTTAAATAAGTAAATTTACCTTATAATTATGGCACTGTTTTTCCTTTTATTTTGGTGTTCTAATTTTAGTTTAATAAAATATATATCTTTTATTGTAAGCTCCTTCAATTCCTTTTTAGAAAAGAATGGGGAAATTTTTAAATTGTGCAAAAATACTGCTATTACTACCACTACTACTACTACTAATAATAATAATAACAATACTAACAATTGCCTTTGAACCCAATTTAGGAAATTCTAAAATTGATAAGACATTTTTAAACCAACTACAATCAGAAAACTAAGTAATAATTATGATTACAAATAAATGTTAAACTCTTACACGTAAAGCAAAACAAACATACAAACAAAAATCCCATAAAGTCAATGGGATAACCACTCATGGTGATAGCTTAATTTGCCTAATTTGCCTACAATAGCTCTTCTACAATAAAACACAGGATGAAACAATTTTTAATAAGTGGATTGAAAAATACATTAACAATTCAAAATGTGAAAATATGCCCTACTGTATGTATAAAGATAAATTTGAATACCTATCAATATGATGAATTGAAAAATTTTGATAATATGCAACTTTGGCCAATGTATGGAGATGAAAGTATGTTCATAAACTATCAGTGACACTGTCACATGGAAATATAGTTTTTAGAGAGTGTAATTTTGGAAATATTGATTAAAATGAGTGAACCTACAGATGCATTTGCACAGTGTGCAAAAAACAAACATATATATCCTAGAATGTTGGCTGTGGATTTTATTAGCAAACAACTTGGAATAACCCACATGGTGTTTTCAAAATATAGAATTCAATTTCACCATTAAAAAAATGGAGTAAGGCTATTGTGTACTAATATGCAAAATGCCCAGGATATATAGTAATAAGGATAAATGCATACTGTCATGGGTGTGCATATGTGTGCCTATGCCTATAATATGTGGTTGTTTGTGAACAGAAAATATTAGGAAGACAGGTGAGATATTTAACTATACTTATCTCTCAGGTGTACAACTGGGAGTGGAGAGGGAGAAACTTCATTCTTCTCATCTGTACTGAATATTTTTTACAATGTAAATTGGTTACTTATTGTTTACTTATTAGTAAACACTCCAATTTTCTAAACCTTGTTCAGTTTATTATCTTTTACATTGATTTTTCACTGAAAATATTCTGGAAAACGTGTGTGATAAAATCTTTGGTTTCTAGCCCAAAGCACAGGCATATCCCTAGGCTCGAAATCCTGGTTTCTTTGCTACCCGGCATTACCTTTGGTAAGATACTTAGGTAGGAGGACTCGCTGGAAGCTTTCAGAAAGGCAGACGGGGGTGTTGGGGGAGTCCTGGTGAGGTCGCCAAGCAGTTCATCGTTCCTGATGTTCCTGGGGGCAAGGAAGCTGGCACTGCTCTGACTGAGGCTCCCAAAGCCCGCCAAATCCGCATTGTGGAGAGAGCCCTTCCGGTGACACCTGTATCTTGTGTCAGGGCACACCAGGGCTTCTTCAAACACTGACTCCTCATCGGAGATCTGCAGCTTTTCAAGTTCCCTGTTGATTTTCTGCACATCTGCCACGGTCGTGCCTGCGGACAAGCGACTGTCAGGCTTCGTGTACTCAGCACAGAGACTGAGGATGGTCTCCAGACGCTGTCTTTCCTAGAGCACAGAGAGAAGGGCAAGGTCAACGGATTTGTGAGAATGGAGACAACTCCCAATATAAAGGCTATCAACCCACAGACACTTGGCTGGTGCTGACTTTGCATCATCTTTTAAGGATGTATTTAAAGATCAAGATGAAACAGTTTGCAATGCCTGGTTTTGTCCTAGATACTATTTTGGCTGTCCTTGTTGATCTCTATATCTCAGGATTGACTCTAGTGCATATCTTAGCACTCGGGAAGCCATTTCTTATGACTAAATCTCTAAATACTTCAAAGATGTTTAAAATCTTCTCCTCCTAACCATCCTTTACCACCTTCTACTTATCTACCTATTATTCACTATTAGACACACAAAGAGAAAAAAAGTACTTAAAATAATATTCTAATTTAAAAGATACATCTCTATCTTGCCGGGCCCGGCAGTGCATGCCTGTAATCCCAGAGGCTCAGAAGGCTGAGGCAGGAGGATCATAAATTCAAAGCCAGCCTCAGCATCTTAGCAAGGTCCTAAAGCAATTCAGAAAGACCCTGTCTCTAAATAAAATATAAAGAAGGGCTGAGCATGTGTCTCAGAGGTTAAGCACCCCCGGGTTCAATCATCAGTACCAAAAAAAAAAAAAAAGATATATCTCTGTCTTCCTAATTTTCTTGAAGTGTTTCAAAATTTGAAAAACTTTTTTATGCCTGGTTATCATGTAAAGATCTTTTCTACTACTTTCTTATGTGAATAATTGAAATTATTTAAAAAGTACAAATGTTGCACTAAAATGAGAATTCCACAATAAATCCAAATAGAGAGATATCAATGTAACTCAAATTCTAAAATCATTAAACATTTGATTCATTGAGCTGGAAAATAAAATGATAGTTTATTTGCTTAAAAAAATCAACATATAGGCCATTGATGTCTAAAATAGTCCTACGACATGCCCCCTTTACACATGCCTCATGCAGAACAGACATTGATGCTTTTTTATTTTAGGTAGATTAATTACATATTTTGAGCAATGGGAAGCAATTTACTAATTGCCTCTCATAAACCTAGACAGCATTGTTTGGGGTGGGGAACCTCAATGTGTTTACCCTTCACATTAATTCTCATGCTGAAATGAAAAAAAAAAAAAAGAGCCTAAAACAAAGGCTATCTGTTGTGATTATATTTACCACACTGAAGGAAGACTCCAAAAGCCCTCCATATAAAAATACATTCCAAACTGCTGATCAGTAATAAAACAGGAAAATATTAAGCAGCACTAAACAGCTGTTTTCATTCCAATTTTAGCTAATTTGTAAAGTCAAAATTCATATGCAGTTAGTTCTTTTATTAGTTGAGGTAGAAACAAGTAGAAAAGTCAAATAGGAACAGTCCAACTCCCTAGTTACCATTAAACCTATCAATTAAATGACAAGTTAGAAGTCATGTAAGGTATATCTGACTTATATCTACCCTCTAAAGTACCCCCCCTGAAAAAGGGGGCAATAGCTTGATCAAAGAGACCTTTAAACTAGTTCCCATAAACTCCCACCTCCCTTTCACTGCCTGAACTTCTGGACTCCAGCTGCAGCTCGGTCCTCATGGCCTCTTCCCAGGGCAGGCACTCATGGCCACACATCCTCAGCCCCAGGCTCTTCGGCACCCTGTCCATCCAGCAACCCTGCTGCTTATTTATCTCTACAGCTGCCACCAGCTGCCAAGCCCTACCCACTTCAGCTTTATGGGGAGGGATTGCCAGGATGCAACCTTCATTGCTTTGTTTTAAACTTCTCCAACAATAAAGAAAATTCTACATGGAAATACTCGAACAACTTGCAAAAGTGTAAGTGGGGAGAGGGACAGGAGCAAAAGTTATCTTACCCTTTCTCCACAGCATCTGCATTAGAGGCTAATCTCCAAAGAACAGTTCCCTTTCTGGCATTTAGATAATTAAGTTGAAGCACCTAACCTCAGCCTTTAGTAATCTTCATAGATCTTTATATGCATATATTAGTCTTGGCATGAATTACATTCAGGATTATCTAAAAGTTATCAGTTTCCATTGATCCAGTGAAGGCTGCTGTCTTCAAAAGGATGAAAGATACTTCTGCCTAGACTGGAACACATAGCAAAATTCCTCCCACATCCTTCCCCAAATAGTTTCTTTTGCTGCCAGGGCTATTGCTTAATTCCAAAGGGAATAAATGATCCTAGCCTTATGATGAATGCTATTTCAGACAGTGAAACGCAGTATTCAAAGGCTTGTGCACAGGAAGTTTGGTCTACTGGTATGTGTCTCTCTCTATTCTCATCACACCATTCACAGCCAGTCTGTTCAGTCCTGAATCTCTCTCTCTTTCTCTCTCTCTCTCTCTCTCTCTCTCTCACACACACACACACACACACACACACACACACACACACACACACCACACACACACACACCACAATGCTGCTCACACGTCTAAAAGAAATCCAGGCTGTGCTGAGACACTCTGGCCCCATAAAAGCTACACCGAAGAAAAATAAACTGATGTCGAAAAGTACGTCAGAAGAAAGTCTGCTAGGCATTTCAGAAAGCACTTCAGGAAGCCTTTTAAGGAAAACCCGAACAGAAATTACCCTCCTAAGATAATACTCCCTTCAGCCCTCTGAATTCTGGCATCTTATTTCTTCTTATATATCATCTTATTCTGCAGCTGCCACCAGAATAATATCCTTCACTCTGTGACCCAAAAGAAGAGTAATGATTATGGATAAGAACTCTCTGAGAATCAAAGAGGGCAATGTTAATAATGATGCTGAAATCTCAAATACAAACTGGAATTGCTCTCAGCACTGAGATGCACAGCGTCCTCCCCAAAATTCAACTTTCCTTGAAGTTTCACCTGGAAACCTGCAAATTCAGGAGGCTACCTTCTTTAAGTTCTCCAAATCCTACCCAGTTTCCAAAATCATCCATCTACCATTTTTTTTTTTTTAAAGCTACCAGTACAAAGACTAAATACCCGCAAATGACCAGAAAACACTGGTGCTAAGGATTTAAGATTAGGTCACTTTGAATCAAATTAGTTAAAATATTTAAAAATTTGTGTTTCCCTTCTCTTCCCTCCATCTTCATATCCCACATGTCATAAAAAGCTTTGAAGGGGATTCAGATGTTAGAAAAAAATACCTAAAAAATATTGCTATTCAATTGTTTTTCTCTTAGAGGTTAAAAAACAAAATTGTGAACTGGGACTACGTTTTTGGACCTCAGAGCTTTGTTTCTTCTTCAGAGGCATGCGTCTGACATTGCCCCACTGCAGCTACATAGCCATCCACATTCTGCATGCACCCTGTCTCCTATATCCAATACCAGTCCATCTAGGCCTCAGGACTGAATGTACTGAATAAAAAATGAATTATGTCCCAGGAGTTTGGAAGGGTGAGGGAGCAGGATCGGGAGTTCAAAGTCAGCCTCAGCAACAGCGAGGCACTAAGCAACTCAGTGAGATCCTGTCTACAAATAAAATACAAAATAGGGCTGGGGATGTAACTCAGTGGTTGAGTACCCCTGAGTTCAATTCCCAGTACCAATAATAATAATAATAATAATAATAATGTAGGGAAACAACTGTTGACACCTAAGCACATGTGAAATCTTTATTAAATCATTCTGTTGTATGTTGGGTCACTTGTTGCATACAACAAAAGGTTGTAATACTTAGATATAATTAAATTGAAATTAGTTTTTTTTTTCTTTTTAAGACATGTACTGTAAGTATGGTTTTATTTTTCTCTTCCATTAACCCTAGGGATTCAATGTCTTCATAATCTTCTGTTTGACAAAAAATTTATTGTTACTTGCTGCCTAGTAATGTGCTTGGGATATATAGATTTTAAAAAGATATTAAAAAAGACAAATTTGTTTTCTTGATTTTTGAATCCACCATCAAATCCTTAACAGGAGGTCCGAATAAGTGATCAGTTACAGAAACAATGGTAACAGTTTATGGAAAACCTATGGATTCACATATGGGGAAACAATACACAAAAATTACAGAAAATAAATTTGAGTTGAGTCCTTAAGGATAAATATAAGTCTTGTGGTATGTTGGGGCAGTGGGTAGGCAGGGCATGTCCTTGAAGGAATCACAGAACCAAGGATACAGAATTGAGGAATGTGATGGTATGCTCAGAAATTAGCAACTAGACTGTAGCTAGAGTGAGGGATTCTCAGCTAGGAAGTAGGATGAGGTTCCTACATAGAAATGGGCCACCTATCTTCCTCTTCAAGGAATTCCAACAGTTCCAAATAAACTTTTGGAAAAGATTCCTAAAATACATCAATAAGAGTCATAAACCCTAGTTTAAAATGAGCGGCAGAATAAGAAGAGGTAGCAAGTGTGAAGAATTCCCAGGATTTCACCAACACATGCTGGTGTGTTAATCAGGTGGGATAGTCAGGAGGAAAAAGAAGCAATGGCTGAAAATATTTTATGTGAGTTTATTTGGTTTTATAGTTAAATCCCTGGGGGTAGTAACTGGGGCAAAAAAAAAATCTCTTCTGTTGCTCATCTCCAAACTCAATGTGGCCCTCAGACTTGCACTGAGCAGTGAAATTTGAGAAGCAGTGTCATTCCTGCACGAACAGTAAGTACATAATTCATTAAATGCCTTGCTTTGCTATGGCAAAGTGACCCTCCAGATGGTGCTGTCTCCATCACCCTGGGTCCCAAGTGAAGAGATGAAATAGAGGGCTCAATCAACCCACACTGGCTATGGAGTACAGGGGAGAAATGGATCCATGTTGTAGTAAACCTCCAAGATACATTTTTCTTTTTGCTTTTCCTTTTCCAACAGAAGAAACTCATTATGATTGATAAACTGTGCTTAATTTTAGGCAGAAACCTGGCTCAAAACTTGGAGAGGAGGAACTCAAGGAACCTCCTAAGGAAATCTCAGTTATTTACTATGTCATAAAGAATTCAGTTTCATCCAAACAGAGGCATGGCCTTTGCCTTTCACTTTTGGAAGGTGACCTAAGTCATAGTGAATTGGAGTCTCTGTCTAGCGCAGAGTTGGCTGCACCTGATAATCACAGGATGGGGACTGGCCACCAGAACAATTAACTATGTGAGTCAGTGTAAAAGCTTTGGGTCATGGGGTATCAGTCAACCCGGAAACTGGGATCAACCACATGGGCAATCAATCACTCACTCAATCTACAGATCTACAAAACTATACAATGAATTCATGATTAAAAAAAAAAAAAAAACTCTGGAAACTAGAACTAGGTCAAGCTTCGCTGGTGGGTGTGTACTAGCACACACCATGCCCAAATTTGGTGGAGAGATGCATCCTGATTGACAGAGTGAGGACAATGAAAGTATCACTTCTAGAACCCTCTAGACTCTGCCCTGTGCCTCTTTCCTTGGCTGGTCTCTATCTGCTTCCTTTCCCTGTCATAAACTATAACCAAGACTGTACTACTTTCAGTGGGTTCTGTGAGTCCTCTAGTGAACAATGGAACCGGAGGGTAGTCTTGGAAACTCCTGAAGGCAAGTGTCAGAAGCGAGAGAAATATTGTGCGGAGACAGTATTTTTTAACTTTGTAATTGACCTTCACATTTACCAAACATTACCTCAGAATTGTTTTTCATCAGTTTAGAACAGATAATCTGATTAAGAATCTGTACATGAAAGTAAGGGATTTTTTATTGTTTGGCTTTACAAATTATCTTCAAAAAGGTCAGCTTAATGTTTTGCTAAGAACATTTTATCTTATGGACTGATAAGTCGGCCTTCAAGTTTTCAAGAAAGCACTTCATTCTGTACCCTCAGTTTGTACTGCATATGAGTGTGGGGTTAAGCTAGAAACAGGGCACATCATTTTGGGGACTGCCTGCTCTGGAGGAAACTGTAGCTTAATGGTAAGTCACTAATAATGTGACAAATACTAACTTCTCATCAACCTTTCATCATGTGCAGATTAAGGTTTTTGATCATATACACCTGTTCTCCTCTGTACTAATAAATAACAATATATCAAGAGAGTAAGACATATACAAATAACTAGGGCAATGGATGCCACTCAGTGATTTTTAGTATATTGTTTCAAATACACTAAATATACCAAAACAAACAAACACCCTAAAGAGATAAAGGCCATCCTGCTTAAACTCCCAGATTTCCCTCTGTATCTGTCTGATCCTCCTTCCTCCAAGGTTATCACAGGGACTAACAGCATGAGCTCTGAAGCCAGACTGCTTAAGTTTGGATCCTGTACTGTAACTATCTGTGTGGCCCTACACAAGGCATTCAGCTTTTCTGTGATCCAGAAACAAGGGATTTTAGTAAAAGAGGGGATAACTAGAGTAATGAAATAATAGAGATGTGGAGATTTCTCTCCAGTTTCCACAGTAACCTGGGGAGAAGGAATCTTTTCCATCTCTCACTGTCATTGGTCCCTCAATCCCCACCAACACAAACCACATATATTCCCTACAGCACAGGAAGGCCACTGGCGTAGCTTCTAGAAAGTACTACCCTCCCAAATAAATCCATTCTCCCACCAGTGCACACACTTCATTCTTAACATAAAACTCAGGTTTCTATTCACATTGCCCCCGGCTCCACATTAAGCCTCAGAGGTCATGAGTATCTTACCCCAATGAGGCCATGCATCATCCAAATACCTGAGGAGCCTGTCATTTCCTACCTTTACTCATTCCCACAGGAAGACATTCAGTTCTTTTAATCTCCTCTCATAAATCTGTTCCTCACACACCTAATTGTTTCACTATTACTCACCTGTGTGGTGACATCTCCCTCAAACCCACTTGCCTCTACCTACTACTATTTCTAGCTGTGTTCCTAGTTTAGGAGACACTTGTACTTGAAAAAATAGATATACCTATGAAATAATATCTTTAATTATTAAAATATTTAATAAAAATATTTAATAATGTCACGAATTATATACATCATATAAAATACATGTTTTTTTAAATTTTCATTTATGCCAAACATGCCCTGAAGTAATAGAACTTTGGTTTAATTGATCCTGTTAGCTTTTATCCAGTAATGTTTTCAAGGCATACTTTTTCTACCTAGTTATCCCTAGAGTTCCATTAGGCAGGCTCAAGTTAATCTCTGGTCCTAGATATCATTTAGCTAGGATTCTCTGTATTTTATTCCTTTTTGTGATGCCTTTTTACATCATTTTGCCATTTAAAATCAACTGGCAGGCCTGTGGGTTATGAGATGTTCAATTTTAAAAAAATTAAGGTCAAAAGTGAACTACTTTTAAAATATTAAAAGATGCAGCTCAGTAGTAGAGAGCTTGCCTAGCATGTATAAGGCACTGGGCTTGATTCTCAGTACTGCAAATAAATATATGAATAAAATAAAGGTCCATCAACATCTAAAAAAAAATTAAAAACAGATAGCAATGGAAAGAAAATGCCCATTATGAATGGGGGTAAATGCACATCTCCTATCAAAGCACTGGCTGTAAAGAAAGGAGATTCATGTGATCAACATGACCATTAGTTCCACATAACATCCAAAAAAAGTGCCAGATGATTTTACTCTTATGTGGACTGACCTTGTTTCACAAGAAAATCCAAAAGGTACCTGACTTTCCTCTGTTAAAGAAATTAAGCTATTGCTCCATTTAAGAAAACATGACAAAAATCTAATAGCACCATCATCTGTTTACATTTTCACTTTGGCTTTAACCAAGTTTCAGAAATCTTCTTGTTTGTTTCTTTTGAAAGACCACAGTCTACAAAACATAATAAATTAAAATGGTTTTTGTTCTGTTTTGTTTTGAGAGAGAGAGAGAGAGAGAGAGAGAGAGAGAGGATTTTTCAATATTTATCTTTTAGTTTTCGGCAGACACAACATCTTCACTTGTATGTGGTGCTGAGGATCGAACCCAGCGCCCCAATCATGCCAGGCAAGCGTGCCACCGCTTGAGCCACATCTCCAGCCAAATTAAAATGTAAAATTTAGAATTATATTTAATATTTATTTTGTTCAATCATGATCAGTGCATTAGAGAGATCATGATCTTTTTCACATTTGAAAATCTATCCTATTCTAAACCTATCCTATTTTTATTTGAAAAATAAGAATTTTTAAAATGCATAATTAGTAAGGATGCAGGAAAGTCTACATGTAACAAAAAAGGAGGACTCTCAGATTATCACAGGAGAGTGTCAAGCTGAAGCCCCAACCTTCATATTTCACTGCTCATTAATAACTACTACCCAAACAACATATCAGTTGGAACAGTACTGTTATGTGATTTTATGAGAGATATATCACATCAAAAATACTATGTGTTAAAATTTTAAATGTATTTTACAAAGTTTTATGTATAGAAGGCAACATAAAAGATGGTATGTCTTCTTTCCAGACCTAAGAATAATGTCAGGAAACAAACCATATTTTTCTTTCTTCCAGAACAAATTGTAAAGGCTGACTCTGGCCTAACATGATTTAGGCCCAGACTTTGTGATCTGATAACAAGATGACCTTATGTAAAATAGCAGAGCTATTTTTTACAACCCCCCCCCAAAAAAGTGTATTTTAAATATATAAGAAACTTGGTTTTTGTTTTGTTTTGTTTTTTACTTCTACTCAGCACTTTTTAAAATTTCTGTCTTTACTCAAAATTCAATTAAGATTCCAGAGCTGGGATATGATTTTAGCAATTTTCAATGAGAAACAGCAATTTGCCCAACCCAAAGATTTTCAACAGAGCATGCCTCACAGAAAGATTCCCCCCCTACAGTGAATTAGACTTCCCCAGAGCAAAGTTCTTGGCTGTTCCAAACCAAATTTCGCTGACTTTGACTTTGGGGAAGATGAAGCTTACTAGCCATATTTTTTCGTATTCCTCCTTTTAAGTCCAGCTAGACTGTGTACATTATATGTAAGACAAATAAAAGAAGACTCTAAAAAGAGGAAAGAAGAAAGCAGATTAGATAGGACCACAGAGCCCCAAGTGTGGTCCCTGCAATTTCCTTCTACTCAGATCTCCAGTCTCAGAGATGGAGGAGGGAAGCATAAAACAATGGACTCAGTTTCCAGATAACAAATTTGGGTGACAAAAGGCTACAGGCTGTCCAGAGTATGTTTGCAGGACATTCTCCAAATGACAAAGTTATGCAAATGAGAGCAGATCAGGGATTATTAGAGGTTAAGGGAGAAGGAAGTGGGTGTGTCTATAAAAAACCAACTGGGGACCTTGTGGTGTCTTGACTGTATCAAAGTCATACCCTGGCTGTGATGTGGTACCTTAGCTTACCGGTATACAGGAACTCCCTGAACTATTTCTAAAAAAAAAAGTGACTCTAAGATTATCTTAAAAAGTTCAATGTTTCAAACAAAGTGTCTTCTAATAGGTCTTAACCTGCACATTGAAACAGCTGAAACAAAAATTTTCCATCAAGAAAATGAAGAATTTGTTTCTATTGTAGTGAGTATTTTGGATTCTTTTTATTTTTCTGAAAAATCAATCCTGAACCTTAAAAATATTATCCATGGCAAATATTCCCACAAACTTTTCTAGAACTGGGTAAGAAAATTTCACATTATTGAATCAACCAGAAGAGTCACTAAAACCTATTAGATGATAAGAATTAAAAAAAATAAAAAGCAAGCTCAATAAGTCACTTATAATTTAGATACACTGGGTATTTTGACAACAAATATGGGGATCATTTTACTATGAAGAATCAATTTCAATACACTATATTTTCAATTTTCATCTCATTGGCACATATTTTCCCCATGAACCTTATTCATAAGCTTTATTTCTTATTTAAAAACAAGTGTTTGTATTTTGATTTATCATTTAATGAAAGAATGAAATTTCTTCCATAGCTTGCATGATGCCGATGCCTTCTATATGTCAGCATTTAGCCTAAGGATGTGAAACTGTTGATTTTGGACACATCCCTAGCTCAGAGCAGCCATTTTTAAATGTGTGGCACCATCAAGAGGCAACAGCTTGTACTGCCACAAGAACCCAGGATTGGCTTTCAAGTATAGAGAAGCCTGCTTTTAATAGCTATTGCCTTAGACTAAGCAACACAGACTTAATTAAGACTTTAACTCTGTTTCTCCAATGTGAAGTAATTAAATTATTATTCAATGCTATTTTTCTCTTTTCACTCCCTTTCTGCCCTTTTATCTCTCCGATGGAAAAGGAAGGGGAAAAAACATGACGACATCTCTCTCTCAGTTCACTGAGGACGACTGGCAGACCTAATTTGCTAATGATTAATTTCTTAATATTTAATGAACATCTACATATATGCAGGCAGTTTGCTGTTCAAAAGACACAGAGAGAAAGTATTTGCTTTACTTTATAATAACCAAAGGTGATTTGATGATAATATTCTTCTTTATATTACCCAGTGGTTACAGATGTATTTTATTTATAAACAAAGGAAGATTGTTTATTTAGCCTTCCAAAATGGATAGCTTATTTAGGCAGTAGTTGGCATCATCCATCTAATCTTGTGATGTCCAATATATTATAATTTAACCTGTTGCTTCTCCTGATGTAAAAAAAAAAAAAGACAAAACAAATTACATACATGGTTCACATTTCTGGCTTGCATTATATTTCTGAGCTAGATCCTATAAATCATCGCAGCAGGGAGTGAAAGGAGGAAATGACAGGGAATGTTGGAATACCGACTGTTTAAAACATGAGAGGTAAGAGAAGGATCCACAGAAACAATTCCATTTAAGGATTAGACTAAATCTGAAAAATAAATCAATTAATGCAACAAAGATCATACAAACCTAGATTATAAAGACATTCATTATTTTAAAAAGTCTGGACCCTCTTCCCCTATTTGCAGTTTAATTGTCTCAATTCCTACTGGTGCAACCATAAAAAAAAATTAAAATTGTAGTCAGGATGTAGCAAACGGAAGAGCCACATCAGGAAAGAGATTCCTTTCAAGTCAGACTGGAAGACAAAATACTTTTCCATACTTAAGCGTGCCTTCACATTTCAAAGACGTTGTTCTTAAAATAGGAGAGATCAGTAATCTGAAAAACAAAATACATTCTTTGAATGTTGACTGATGAAGAAAGAAATGCTGTGGATCTTAATAATTCAGCCCAGCTCAGCCAAAAAGGTTCTGAATGCCTAAACTGTGTTGCAGGCTCAGGAGTCACTAGGAAGTGTAGTTTCCTAATCCCAAAACTGACTGATACCAATCTGTAGATTCTTTGGTCTTTAAAATAGTATCTGCATCTGACCATTAAGGGATGAGAGAACATATACATTTATTTCAAAAAACACCAAAATTTATTAAATAAACATCCTCGATTACACTTTCACTTAATTTTAGAAACACTAACTTTATGATCTGCTCAACAGTACACAAGCAAGATTCCAGGGCCTGCAGCCTTGGTTTTCATATAACCCCGTAGAGCACCAATTCTTATAAAGAATGTTACAAAGTTTTCTAAGTAAAGAAAATTTATTCATTTTCATATTTTCGTTTTAAATTGAAAATTGGACAGGAATTTCCCTTTCTGGAACTAAGAAGGATGTAATTATGTCAACATATTTGCATTCTTTTGTATAGAGCTTCACTGTTGCCTGGAACCAAATGCATACTGTCTGGGATCTAGGGGTTCAACAACAGTCACAAATTGAGGAAAAACAAAACGAATGTCATGATTAGGCATTGAAAATACTTAGTTACTCTTCAAACACCATGTATATGATGCTTCTGATACTCTACTCATCTCAATAGGATGTATAGCACCAAGCAAGACAGACATGATCCCAGTCTCTTGCAAATTAAAATTCTTTAGTTGTAAAGTGCTTTCACAGGGGCTGTAAGAGCAAAACACCCTCCAAACAGCAAAGAATTGCTGACCCACACATTTCACCTATTCATACAACTACCATGGAAATATTAATTTGTGTCTTGAAAGAAAGCCAAGCTTATCTTTAGGGAATGCATAGTGATAGGGTATGCAAAAACCCAGAAAACCCTATTCCATGGTGCCTCATGAGAGCTGGCATCGTATTACATGTTTGAGAAATAAGTATCAAGTGTGACCCTCCATAGTTCTAAATGGCGACACTGCTATTTGCCAAGGCACTGCAGATGACTGTCATCAGCCAGAAGGAAAATACTGGATTGCTACAATGCAATTTGTGGGAATCCATTGGTTCTCCATAATAGAACCCAGATGCTTTTGGCAGTTGTCAAATGAATACTCTTAACAGCAGCAGGGGTTGCTTTTTTTCATTTTCTCCTTTTCTGTTTAAAAATGACTTTTGCTGCCTGGACTATAATGTACTAGGTAGCCCATCACTACCTCTATACTGGGAAGTATGCAGATATCAAAAAAGGCAAATAAAAGAATATGTTTCTACTTTATAATGATTTTTCTAGCCTACAAAACATCTTATTTGCCAGAGTCAGCAACCCAGTCCTACTTAGAACAGAACTCAGAATGAGGGAGTGAAAACGACCACTGATGCCCAGATGGGTGCAGCGAGGTCCATGGGCTTAAGGGCACTCACTCCACACACTCAGCACCCTGCCAAGACCTCCCTTGCACTTAGTAACCCTTACTTCAGGACATTTTTAATCAAGACTTGGTATCTGGTTTCTAAAATCACAAAACAGAAAATGGCTGGCTTAATGACAAAAATATGAATTGGCAGTAGAGAGGAAGAGAAAAGGAAGAAAAATGGAAAAAATAAACATCTAAAATAGCACAGCAGTTGGAGGCTATTTAATATCAACTCAAAATGGATCATTACAATTCATTAACAGGCTTTGTTCACTAATCATGAACCTTGGAGTTTCATAATTATAGCTCCACCTTTAATTCTAACTACAATTACCCTGAGTTTTCAACAAAGATTGAACATGTTTAAAAAAAAAAAAAAAAGGATCCAAATGAAACACTGTGTATAATCACCATCAAGCTAAAAATACTGCAGATATCATGTTTAGTGAACCAAATCTCCCCTGCTTGTTTTCCTCATTAGGGAGTTAAATAAGTCTGCAGCATCTATTGATTCTATATTTATATAAGAGTAGTGTTTACTTTTTGAAAGTGGACTGACTGTGGAGCCAATTAAACTGCACTGCCCACGGAGTACATCTCACAGGCTGGGAGCCCAGAACATCTTTTCTTGGCTCCCAGAGTAAATCTCAAATGACACTAGAGCTTTACCTTCACTGACTCACATTCTCTGCAGCTTTTCTTTTCATGACTCTGTGCCATTGTTTTTGCTTGGGAATTTTGGTCAAATTGCATAGGAATTCTGGTTGGCATACCACTAGAGTTATCCCCATTGGTGGCATGCAATGACTAGTCTTTTTGTTTTTTTTTTTTTTAATGGTTTGACCACTTGGTGACCTGTCAGGTAGAAATGGAATCTATCTTTTTTAAGGTAAGAGATGACAAAGCATTTGTTTGTTGCTTCTGTTGTTTGGAACTTGTTTGGTTTCTATATGTGTCCCAGATCAGAAAAATAATTTGTTCCTAATGGAAAAGCAACCAACCTTTTGAGAGCTGCAGAAGTGACATTTGTTTCAGTGTTTACTTTTAAGGTATGGTTGAAGCTGTAGAACTTACGCTACAGTCTTTGAGGAAAAAAAAAAAATCACTGCGTTTGTGTAAATATTTTCCTTCCTCCTGAGGATAATAATAAATTATAGAATAGCTCTGCTGCTCTGACTGGTTTCTAAAAATTTACAAGGATTTAAACAATTCCAACATGCCCCAAAATTCCAAAAAAAAAAAAAAAGGAAAATTCTCATTCTTTAAATATTTTTAAGGAAAAGACCTTTCTTATTAAAACTGATTGACAATCTTTCTTTTTTTCCCATTAAAAAATAAGTTATATATAAAGTAAATCCTTACACAAATCAGACTGACTCGATAACTTGGTTCAAAAAAGAATTACACACTACACATCTTTTCTTTGTTTAATCTGTGTATAATTAATCCACGTGTAATCTCATCTTAAAAACATTTGGAACTTATTTTAATACGAAAAGACTAGTATATCTGAACTTCTAAAATGCCTTATCTTAGTTTACTAAAATTATAAGCTCTCAAGCAACCAAAATCTTATATTATTTAAGTGAAGAAATCCCCTCTAATTAATATTTGATTTTGCTTTCCCCCCAAAATCAGACACATATCTTTTTGATATCTTATATCTAAACTATCTTCAAGTTTTATTAAATACTCTATATAATCATCTGTATAAGTTTTGGGTTTTAACCTTACAAAAGGAAAGCTGCTATAAATGATTAAGTTTGTTTACAATAGTTTTAAACTGTCCAATATAGGGACATATATGAAATAAAATGAGACATTCAGCGTTCCCTAAGATAATTCCATACAGGTAAAATACCATTATTATTAATTTTATTAAAAGTGCTCAAAATTATGTACATGTGTTACAGAAATGTTCTGCATAGACATTAGTGTTCTCACTGTAATATGCCCTTACATTCAGGGGAAACACTGATTAAACAAGACATTAGTCTTACATCCTGATAAAGAATCTGAGCTCTCCACGCTGAGACTATTTGTTAAATAGCCATAAATTCACCACTGCTATTTGTTCTTACTTTCACCACGTGGTCTCAGTGTCCTCTGGAGTTTGCCTGAAGACTATGCCTAAATTGTGGGCTAGAATGTGCCTTCTGCAAAGACAGTTTCAGAGCCTCACAGATAGGACCTTATCAAGTCCTCCTGACATTTCAGAAAACAGACCTGTGGGGAGAAGGTGCTGAGCTGACCTGGCCTTGACTAGAATGAGTTCTAGGAAGCTAAATCAGATTTTTAGAACTGTTTTTAGTTCATAAATAGATGATTTAATGAAATCAACACAGTGGCCCAAATTGCGGTTAAATAAGAATTAATTACATAGGACTACTTGAACTGTTAATGGAAATCAAATTTCTAATGTGGATATGTGTTTTGGAGTATTACTGGTATTATTTTGAATCTTTTGTTGTAATGGGGAAACCCTCTAGCATTCATCTTCATCTATCTCCAACCTTTAATTTAGTTGACTCTGATTGGCAAACTAAATGAAATATTCTTTTTAGTGGGTAGTTTGTTCTCATTGACCCCTTAGAATTCAGGAAGAAATATCTTTGAGGCACTTTACTTTTCAATGGCCATATCACTTTACTTTTCAATGGCACAAACTCAATAATAAACAGTCCTTCTTTTCTAAGACAAATAACTATATGTACATGGAGTGTCACCTTTTAAAAAAAAAAGCCTCATTTCATCAAGTATGACAAGCCCAATACTAAGGAAAAGGGATTATTAGAACTTAGTATTTGGAACAATATCCACAAAACTCTCACAAAAAGTTAAATCTGTTTATGACTTAGAGGGTCCCAACCTTATAGTCAGTAAGAATGGTCACTCTGGGTTGTCAAGAACCTTAGCATATTTGGAAAATCTAGAGGTAGGAGAGATTCCCTAACATTTAAAGATTCTAAAGATTTTTTAAAGATTCTAAAACCCAATGTAGACACATTTCTTGAGTTTTGCTTTCTGTCCTTGTAATAGAATACTTAAGAAGATTTAAGGAAGATTTCTGGAGTGATAGAATCCATTGAAAACGTTCTCCCTCACTCCTTGATAAATTATCAAACGGAGTTATTTTTCTGACTTTATTAATAATAGTTGATCAGCACAGTATATATTAGCTGTCAATTTATAAGGAAGTATTTATATGCTAATTAAAACTTCTGAATTTACATCAAGGAATCAAAGCTGCAAAACAATGCCTTTTGTGACTATGTATAATCTCTGGAGATTACTTATTATTACAATGGGAGCTATCACACCAGAGCCTGAATAACTGATTCACCTAAGGAATATCTAATTCTCTAGGGGTATGTATGTTTGTTTTATTCACTACTGTTAGTTGGGATATTTGAAAGTTCCTTAAAAATAGACCTTAACTTATCAAGAACTTCAAGTAATAGATATGATTCTCATTCTAAAATGTCCAACAAATTTTGCCCAGTATAGATGTCAATCATTTCTGCCCATTATAATCCAAGGATTACAATTTTATTGTACTTCAGAGTGTTAATGAGTTTGGGATGTGATTCAAACTTACCTTACTTTAATAATCCTATACTTTCGTAAAACAGATTTACCATCTCATAGCTTCTCTCATTAAGGAAATCATTAATGATTAATAAAGCAAAATGATCTCTGACATGTATTTATTTTAAGAAGAAAATATATGCTTAACAAAGAGTGGAAAAATACCATTGTTTGTTCTCATTGATTAGTGGGATGCTCAAGGGACATTTCCTCTAGTCTTCTTATTTTCAATATTAACCACTTTAAGTATAAATTCATTTTAAATGGAAAAGGATAACTCAATAGATTTTGTGAGTATGTGTTATGGAGAGTCACTGTGTGTGCTCAGAAACAAGGCTGGAGAATACGGGGTACATAATGTGCAGGAAATGCTGAGCACCATGACACACCCTTCAACTTTCTGGACAACTTGCCACAAAGTTCTAGATAACTTGCCAAATTCACTGCCTAATTCCTGATGACTCATGATTCCACCTTCTACATCTATCATAATCATACACCTGCAGATCTAACAATATAAATAATTCAAATACGCATTTCCTCAGTCTTAAAATTTTATAAGATGCAAGAAATTTGGTAAAACTCACAACTACCGTTTGTTGGTAACTATACCAAATGTATAGTTACAAGGATTCTGAAGAGCCACTGAATTGATATTTAGGCTACTACAGACCTTCAAAATACCCACACATGCCTAACAATAGCGTCCTGGGAAAAGTAGAGATAGTGGGAGAGTCTAGGAAGTGACAGCAGTGGCTTGTACATGTGATGTCAATCCTACATCCCTACGTCACCCTTGGAATGCGTCTCTAAGGCTTAACTTTAGATTCTGATCAATGAAACAGTGAGGCAAATAGAAAGATTACCAATCGCTCCATCTCCTGCTCCCTCAATCTTTCCTCCCTCTGTCGCCGATGATAATCCATGAGGTCATCTCGTCCTGAAATGGAGCTGATGCTGCTTTTCCTTTCCCGAAGGACAGGCTGGGGGGTCCCTGAGGCCTGTCTGAGGCTGTCCAACTCAGTGTCATCGAAGTCCACAGAGCCACAAGAGAAGTTTCTCCTGGCCGCGAACACTCTGTCTATTTCCACAGTAGGAAATGAATGGCTTGGGCTGGTCCCCGAGAATAGAGCCCTGTCAAAGTCATCAGAGGCACAGGAGGAGGTGGAGGCCAGAAGCATCTTCCGAGCCACCCGAGGACTGGCAGGTACACTGAGGGTGGAACTTGCATAAGGAACGCCCTCAGAAGCAGAGGTTTTATAAGGCAAAGCCCCTGAGCTTAGAGAGGAAAAATTAAGGTAATTGTCATTGTCTATCACGCTATGAGGTAGATCCTTTTCCCCGGGTCTGGTTCGTTTGGAATTGCCGAGAGAATTTCTTGGAGGCAAGCTGAGAGGCGTCAGCTGGTTCTCTGTGGCTTTGTACAACCTGGGAAGCGATCTGCTGTAGGCTCCCATGTGGCTTAGGCTGCTGCCTGAATACTTCCTAGTTCTTAAACTGACATTTTCAGACGCAGGTTCCTTGTGTCGGGTTAACTTGGGCTGAAGTGCCAGGTTGTCCTGAATGTTCATTTTCCTGGCTTGCTTTGGGCTTGAAGGCATGCTAGCTGCCCCAGATCTGCTGATGGGAGGGGGCCCACTGTCATTCAGGGAACCACCATTCCACATGGCCAGGAGTGAGCCAGATGCCTTTCGTCCTTCCAGTCCTCCAAAAAAGTAGACATTATCATGGGATTTATTCCTAGAGCTGTATTTAGAATAGGGAGGTTTCTCTGAAAGTCTCGAGGACCTTTCAGTGTCCCGGCCAGTATAATGCTCAAAATCTGCCCTTCCAAGTGGATAGCCACTGAGGGAGTGTGTAGTGCTAAGGACCGGAGTGGGAGGCTTCATGGACATACTCTTATCGGTTTCATCAGAGAATTGCTTGCTCCCCTGGATTTTGGTCAAGGAGGGGCTGCTCCTGACATTGGTGCCCAAAGGAGAAGGGCTCCTCTTAGCAGGCACGGGTTGTGAGAGGGTTAAATATGAACCAGAATAGTCTCCATTGGCTTTAAATTTCAGGCTGGAAGAATATTTTTTTGGGCTTAGGCTCTCCATCATATTTTGGGAATCTGTGTCCAGGGATTGCACTACAAATCCTTCCTCGGTGCTACCATTTTGTAAATCCAACTGCTTTTGCATGTGGCTACACTCTTCCATAATCTCGCTGGATTCTGTAAGGGAAAAAAAAATAGAGAAAGCTTTATGTAACAAAACAAAACAACAAAACGCAACCCCCTGTGAGTCTACCACTGAACAAATAGTCTTGGAATATGACCCAACCCAATGAAAAAACACAAACTCTATTTTTCTAATAACCTAATAAAATTGCACCAGAAAAATGAAGACCAAGGACCACTGACCAGAGATTTTTTTTTTGTCCAAAAAGAAAAATATCTCAAGAGGACATGATATTTGAGGAAAGCAAATTTCTTTTTTTAATATTTCTTTAGTTTTCAACGGGCCTTTATTTTCTTTATTAATACGAGGTGCTGAGGATGGAACCCAGTGCCTCACACATGCTAGGCAAGCACTCTGCCACTGAGCCACAACCCCAGCCCAGGAGAGCAGATTTCTAACCAAGTAATGGTGTGGGAGAGTTTCCCTTTGACGTTCAAGTCCTTGGAGAACAACCTGCTCCTACCTAGCAAATGCCTAAAAGGACTCTGCGGTGGTTTTTCTTTTAGATTTCCCTGCTAAAATTATTAAGTGCTCAGAAGTAGTCCTGAGGAAACAATCTACATTTGGCAGAGAAAGAAAGTTTTGTGTTAGACACTGATCAAAAACATGAGGGTTAGAAGATAGCTGTTTAAAAGAGGGCTGTGGGAGTTTCCTTCTTAACAAGAAGACTTATAGTTCCTGTACTCATCAGAAAGAGGCAGGTGATAACAGAGGGAAAGGATGTTCCCCAAATTGCTGCTACATGGTCAGGACAGCATATTTAAAAAACCTGAAACTGCTGTCTTCTTCAAATTCCCTGGAGTCCCCAATACACCACCAAGCTCATCTTTGGTAGCAAACTCTCTCCCCCACCAGGAACATCTTTCTCCCTCTGTGGACCTTTCAGAACCTATCTGTTCTTCAAAGTGCAGATCAGAGTTCTTCTGTCTTGTACAATCAAAAATCTTTTCCAAAAATTTCCTTAAGGATATGTTTTGGATCCTAGTTTAAATAACATTAAGAAACCAAAGTTCTAGGCTATGAAAATGTCTTTGAAGTACAAACTATTTCTGAAAATGAAAAAGGTTATATTTTTAACTGATAAAAATATTGTTCTTTAATTATCAACAAAGGAAAAACACAATTTAAACATTCCTATTGAACAGATGCACTGTTAAGGCTGTCCTCCAGCTCTCTGGGATCTAAAGACACAAATTATTACATCTGTGGTCTATGTGCGCAGTGTCACTTATGGTTAGTGATAAGTTTCATGTGATTGTCTCTATAAAAGTTAAAGAGAGTATGTCTAGTATTGCTATCTTATTTCCATCACTGCCTCCCATTATTTTATTGCGGCTCACTCCCTCCCAGCTGCATATCAAGGACTTCACCCTGCTTGCTCAGCCTCAAGGACTTCCTGGGCAATTCAGGTTACCTAGTGAGGAATAGCTTCTTACACAGGCTAACGCCAAGAAATAGTATGGCTGCTTACATCCTGGTGATGATCCAACTACTCATAAAGCTGCAGCTTCACCAAAAAGATTCTGTCTTGGGTCCCTTTCCCTTTACTTCAAAGTCTTGCTTGGATGCATACAAGCCTAATTTTTTTTAAGTGTATGTCAAAAAAAAAAAATTGAGGTTCTTCTCTAGATTTGTCTCCCAGCTGGCATCTAACCTTGTCATCTGGCCCTTGCCAAGTCTTTCATTCCTCAAGGCTGGTACCCTCTCTGTTCCCAGGACAAATGTCCCTTTCAGCATTTGTCTGACTACCAATTTTAACCTTGACAGCAACACCATACTAGTTTGAGATATAGCTCATCCAGCTCCCTTAGTGGACTGAAACTAAGAGGACCCCTAGATTTAGTTGCTTCTTTTCTGAACTAATTTATCTCCAGTTGGTTTTCTGTATTGAAATTTCAGCATGTCTTGACCAGTTTTCCCAAATTAAATATTTCAATATTGAGGAAATATGGAAATTAATGGATTCCTAAGACTTTCTAGTGCTCATTATTTTAATGGCAAAAAATACCTTCAATGCCTAACAGGGAGAAGAGTTGAATAATCAACAATATATCATATGAGTGAAAAGAATGCAACCATTTAAAATTATATTTTGAAGAATATTTTATAGTATAAAATGCACTCATATAACAAACATTTTAAAGGTTCAGAGGTGGGGCTTTAGGCAGTGATGAGGGCTATAACCTCATCAGTGGATTAATCCATTTGATGATCCTAACTGTAGGCAAGTGGGCATGGCTGGAGGAGGTAGGGTCATTGGAGGTGTGGCCTTAGAGTATATCTGTCACTGTCCCCTTTCTCTTCCTCTCCCTCTCTCTTTCTCTCTACTTCGCAACTTCGATGAGTTGATCAATTTTCCTTTGCCACATCCTTCTGACATGATGTTTATGGACCAAGCCTCTGAAACCTCTGAAATGGTGAGCGCAAAATAAAATTATCCTCCTCTAAACTGTTTTTGTCAGGTATTTTGGTCAGTGAGGAACAGCTAACACATCCACCCACACACAGGTGCTCAGGCCAAATTCCTGGGAGTCGTTATTGATCTCCTTCAACACTAGCACCTCTTTCTTCATAGTATCCACTAACAAACCCTATCAACATCTACTCCTGACAGATTCTCAATCTGATCACTTCTTTCGATTTCCACTGCTGCCTCCCTGGTACAAGCCAGTTTCTTCTCTTCCTCCTATGCCTATTCTACAACAGCAGCAGTAACAATGGACTGGAAAAAGTTACACCAAAAATTAGTAGTATTATCGAGGTGGTGGTATTACCAGTGATTTTTAATTTATCTGTCTTCTACAATTTTTATTTTTCATAGTTTATATATGAGTTATTTTTCTAAAGAGAGAGAGAGAGAAAAGAGAGAGACAATTTTTTAAAAATATTTATTTTTCAGATTTTGGTGGACACAACATCGTTATTTTTTTATTTTTATGTGGTGCTGAGGATCGAACCCAGCGCCCCATGCACCCCATGCATGCCAGGTGAGCGCATTACCGCTTGAGCCACATCCCCAGCCCCAGACTAACTTAATATGTAGTGTTTGAAGACTGCAACATTTTTCTTACTCTGCTAAAACATTCTGATAAAAATGTTAATTACACATATTTATCCATTTCATACTTTATGCATCTGAAAACCTAAAATATCAAATATAATACCATCCTTGATGTGAATAAAAGTAACAGAATGGTTACCAAAAAAAAAAAAATCTTCAGATGTTTGCTGAACATAGCTTAGACAATAATACTAGTATGTTCATTTTTAAAAATTTAATTACTAGGATATTTTCTTATTTGAAGTGGTTCTGTTTATTGCACAGGAAAAAAAAACCCAAAATTCTTAACAAATAGATCTGGGTATTTTATTCATTAAATAGGTATTAAATGCATACAGCATATCAGACATTTATGAGTGGTCATTCATTAGTGTTAGTCACTGATGTTCCAGTTAGCCTTTTTTCAAGAACATGGAGGGTGGCTCTTCCTCATCCCCATGAGGGTATGTGTGACTACATTCTTCTTTCAATCAAACTTGAAAGAAGGAGACCTGTCAATTTCTAGCTGAAGCATCAGGAGCTGAGCATGGTTCACCATCTCCAATCCTCCTGTAGATGATCAGCTTCTAAACAAGTTTGTGGAGGCTTTTTCAGCCTACACCCCCCACCCCCGAATGAGGAAGACATGCACCCTTGCCAACTCTGAAGATGATCTTCAGTTACTGAGATTTGGTTGTGTTTATTCCTTTTTTGTTACTCTAAAGATGCTATCTTCACTAAGTGCTTGCTTACCAAGCTCTGAGCTAGGCATTTGGAAAAAGACGGTACAAGATATAACTTCTTGTCCTTACAATGCTTACAGTCCAAAGAGAAAGATGCACATAGGAGTAAATGATAACCATTCACACATGAATAAAGTATTGATTAACAGATTGGTAAAGAACATGGAGTCGGACTAATCTAGTAAGAATGGCAGTCTCTGGGAGGTAACTATGAAAAAAATGACAATGAAGCCAAGTCCCAGTGAACCAAAGAAGATTGGCAGGTTTTATCCAATTGTGACATAAAGTCACTTTCACATCTAAAATTTTGTGAATCTAAGAAAATAAGCGAAATTCCAAGCCCACTTGAGGTGGTCTAACCTCAGTGTTGGTAATTCAACAAGGCTCCTGACTATGACATAATAAAAACAAAAATTGTGTAAGAAACAAGCTAATTTCTGTATCATGGTTCTTAAACACCTAGGAATGTATCTCTCCTAAAATGAACTGTATTTAATAATCATGTGTTACTCGTTTTAAATCTTTTTCCATCTTCACCACCTGGATCCTCATGGGAACAGACCTAAATTAAATAGAAGAGGCATTCCCATGGGGCAAAGGCAGCAGGCCAGAGAGCAGGCAGAGCAGATGTCATCAGTCATAAGTCAAAATCCAAGCACTCAGCCCAAGCTCAAACTTTTACCCATTTATTACAGTAGTAGAAAATTCAAGGGTTTAACCCCTCATATGAAAATGCATATGTAAAACTTTTGATCCAGTAGTACATGATTTGGACATCATTTTAGATGATGAGATGTGTTAATACACTTGAACCTGTCTGAAGTTGCAAATGTTATTTCATCACCTGAATGAAATATTACCAAGCTCTGTCCCCTCTTTATTTGGACTAATAAAGCTATAGAATAGTAAACTACCACAGATTCCCTAACATTTGTCTTCTTCCCCTGCTCACACATGTCTTTTTCTTTTCCTAATAAAAATGTATAATTACTAGGGCAGTTTCATTTTCCAAGCAAAACACAATATCAAAATATTACAAACTAGTATAAACTGAAAGAAGATCGTTTCTTTTCTAGGAAAGAAACAAGCAGAACATTTACAAATCCTAAGCCACATCTGAGAGACAGCCATGAGACATTTTTCAGCCATGCATGTTTGTTGAGAAAAGTTACTGATGACATAGATGAAAGGACATGCCAGAGAAAATTTAAAGGGATACTCATCTTTGATACTCCAGTTTTTCATTTCAAACTCACTGGGCCTGTGAAGTACGTGCAAAAGGTTGTACATTTAAAGATTGATCATTAGGTACAGATGTGGAATTTATACATTCTCCCTAAGCTTAATTTCCCTGCCATTGCTGAACACATATACATATTTATCTGAACTTTGTATCTCTTGATCCTGCAAATCATTCAACCCAAAAGTTAAAGAGAATCAGCCGGATCGATGTCTTTCTGACCTGATGAGTACATCAATGGGACTGATACCTCTCCCCTTTTCTACTAGAATATTTTCTAGAATATTCTTTTTGTTTGAGGTGTGGCTGCATGAGTTGAACACCTAGAAATTGGAACCACGAAGGAAGTGTAAACCAGTAACCACAAATGTACTTTGAATGAGGACTAGGGGAGTAGAGGCAGGAGAGTGGAGAACACCATGGAGAAGTTTGGATTTAAATTCCCCAAGCAAGGAGGAGGAAAGGATGTGATTACAGGCTGTATGCAGAATGCATCAGAGACTCCAGCTGATTTGGAAGAAAGAAGGGAGAGGACGGTGGGAGGTCAAGGAGAAGGCTGCAAAGAGGCCTCATTGAGGTGGCAAACAGAACAAGGGGAAGGCAGTGAAGAAGAGAGGTCTACATGAACATGGGTATGCTTTAGAGTCTGTGGTCTTGGTCTACACTGCTGTGTTTATTCTGGGTTTCCTGTACATTTTATGTAAACGAAGAAGAGGTCTCAGTGAAACTGTGATCCCTGCATTATGTTATTGTAGAAGCAAAACAGTTCCAAGGGATTTCACAACCACATGCACATCCAAAGAATGGTGAGAGAGAAGGGAAGAATGCATCTGGTGCCCATCTGAGAGAGAAGACAACACTGGAAGTCTAAACAGGAAAGAAGTTAATGTGTGTTGAAAGGTTTGCATTTACTTTCCAATCCATAAATTGAATCCCTCCAGTACTCTTGTTATTTTATCACCTGAAATGTACATCATCTCATTGTCAATCAGCAAGTGTTAAAAGCCATGAAGAAGTCTCTGGAAGTACTAAGGAAAGTCACAGCACTTTCTTCCCTGGAGGAGAAATTACTTGAAAAACCCACCTCAGGGATCATTTTCTAAAGTTTTGTTGGAGATTCTCTTTGATTTGGTTCAATTCTGGCATTTGTTTTAATATAATTCTACCTTTATGGCAGATGACAACATAAGGCTGCTCATCGATTCAGAATACAAATGATCAAGGGCGAGTTTACAGCACTGTGACTGACAAAACTGTAGGGATTTTGGCTTTAAGATAATGAAAACACATTCAAGGGGTAAAGTTTTGAAAAATAACACATTAAAACAAAGTTTGTGTTGTGTTGTATGAGAAGAAGGGCATAAAGTCTGTCCTACGTAAATTGCGATTATCCATATAGGGGATTTATCCAGGTGATTTGGGGGGATATCTAAGATACACCATTTACTTATCTTTTCACATTTCCAAGTGCTGAACCCTGCTTAGGATCACAGGGATACTAAAAAGGCAATTGACTGGAAAGCTTCATGTTGTTGGAGAGGATGTATATTATAGAGGTAATTTTAGGGGGATGGATGTATATTATAGAAGCAGTTTTAGGAAAGATAATTTAAATAAAAATCTGGTATCAAAATGTTCACATTATAATAAAATTTGATTCTATACCCACATCCTTCCAGAGGCTCGGAGAGCTGAGAGGCTGCTTCAAATAAATATTCTGTGGCAGACAGTGGTGGATGCCTGGTGTTCAAAGCTCTCCCTGCACACTGGTGGTCCACAGGCTGGTCTCTTTCAGCACTGATGTTTACGATATGGCACTGTTATGAATAAAGCATGTGCTGATGACACGTAATTGAATTCAGACCCAGCTTAGCCTCTCAGAAGCAGTGCCATTCTGCACATGAATTCTATGGGGTACTTCTGTGGCCACCAATGGCAGCAGATGGGGCCTGGGGGAAGCTTTTAGAGGACTGAAAGGGGAAAACTCAGAAACTTATTTAAAACCCAAACTCTAAGCTCTTGGAGAACAATGGATACAAAACACCCCCCACACACACACACTCTCTCTCTCTCTCTCTCCACTAATCACAGCATCCAAACATGAGGAGGAGGGGGCTAATTAGAAGATTCAGGAATAACCACTTCCTTCTATCCAATATTATTTCAGAAATCCAAAAGCAGCCCATTTTCCCCATCCCCTGTTCTCTAAACACTATCTTTTGTCAAACTCTTCAGTCCTTCAACTTCCCCTCTACAAATAAGCCCTCCTACTTTACAAATATTTCCCCTCATCCTCAGCCTCTTCCATCTCAGCAAACAAACCTGACAGTCCACATATCCCCATGAGCATTCTGCAAACACCCACCTCCCCACCCCTAGCAAATACTCCCAGACCCGCTCCTTCCAGTATCACCGCCCACACACAGATTCTGCAAGGTCCCTAACCCTGTGCCTTCCCACTGTCTCAATCCCATTTCCATAGAACTTGCTTTCTTCCTACCCACTCATCCAGGCTTCCTAACTTCTCTTCCTTTAAACTCTTCCTCTACACTTACGCACCCAAGATTTTATATCCTAGGACAGAGAGAAAGACCACTTTGTTAACAGACATAGTAGCGTCGTTGTTGTTGTTCTTCTTTTTTGAAATAAACAAAGCAACAAATGGGTTCCAGCTCCATTTTGCCCATGTTTTTGTTACCCAAAGATATGATTCTGTTTAAACAGAATAATTATTATCTACTAGACACATGTAGATAGGTTGATATTTTCTAAGAAAGATGTTTTCCATTCCCCAAAAGATCCAGAAAGAGCAGTTCCATGGTGAGAAATGTATTTTAATGGCAGAGTAAAGAGCCTATTTTATTCTTGCAGATTGAGCCCATTACAATAGGCAGCCATAAATCTTAAATGTATAGACACACACAGGCATACACACAGACAGTCACAGAGACAGACACATGCTGTCCACATGCCACAATAGCCTAAAATGCACAAAGGCTTTTTGTGACAGAGGTGACTCTTCTGTACTCAGACAAGAAGCAGCAACCTCAGGATTCACCAGATGTTGACAGTGATGCACAGCAGGCTAGGGAGAAAGGTGAAGATCACCATATATTAAATGTTGATATGATGTCTCAGGACAGTGAATATATGATTTATTTCTTGGTTTTCTTTTCTTTTTTGTCTTTTTAATTTTTGTTTTATTACATTCTAAAGATGTCTAAAAGGAAAAATAAGGAAGACCATTAAGGAAAGTGGGGGGAGGGAGGAGTCATATGAGGCTATAAGGAGGAGAAAGGAGCCCAGATGGGAGCAGAGAGTGACAGGAGATAATGAGAACATTGAACACAGATGGAAGAAGTGGGACAGAAAATAAAAAGAAGTTCCAAGTCCTTCCTGTCACAATAAGGGAATTCGACTAACCCCAGGCTACCCTTCCCTTCTGTTAGCCCTAGCTGTATTGAAGTCTAAGGTCTGTTTTAAAAAAGCAACTCCAGATGGTACCCAAAGGTTCCTAAAAGTAATCACCATCAACTGCAAAAAACACACATCGAATGAGGATCATTCTCTCCTGTGATCAGAGGCTATTTTTAAATGTCTAGGTTTGTTTTATATTAAGGATTCTTAAGAATCTTCCAAGACTCAGTGAAGAGGTTAAAACATCAATTATAGGAATTTTTAAAATAAGTTTTTGAGCTAGTCCCTTAAATAATGCTTGTCTGTAGGAACTTTAAAATATTCTTTAACTGTTCAAAGAATTTGACTGCTTGTTTCCTGTGATAATTCTCTGTAGCCAGTGAGGAAGGCAGGGAAGGAAGACAGAAAACAGAAGCAATCTTTTTTTTTTTTTATAAGAGAGAATTTTAATATTTATTTTTCAGTTCTTGGTGGACACAACATCTTTGTTTGTATCTGGTGCTGAGGATTGAACCAGGGCCACACGCATGCCAGGCAAGCGCGCTACCGCTTGAGCCATATCCCCAGCCCCAGAAGCAACCTTAAGAGAATTTTAGGTCATTAAACTTTCCTCCCACTTGCAAAATTCCTAAATTTGCCTAAATAATCAAGATGTGACATTTTTCAATTATATTCAAATTTGTGTTTAAACAATTATTAAAGTAGTTTTAGCAATATTTTTAATATATAGTATTAATTCAGTAAGTTCAAGATTATTCAAATTAAAAGTATGCTATATCTTCTTTCAGAAATACAAAGGAGAGATAATATAGTTTGACATACACTATGAAGAATATATTTTTGAATACACCTAATTCTAGAATGTGGGAAACTCGCCTGGCAAGGGGGTCCACTCCTGTAATCCCAGGGATTCATGAGGCTGAGACAGGAGGATCCTGAGTTTGAAGCCAGCCTGGGAAACTTAGCAAGATCTTGTCTCAAAATAAAAAAAGAAAAAAGGCTAGGGTAACATACCCTGAGTTCAATCCCCAGTCCCACAACAACAACAAAATGACCAGTGAATTCTGTCAGCAAATAGCAAAGGGGAAGAAATCCAGGAGGGAAAGGAAACAGTTCTAGATTAAAGAGATTCAGGAGACACACCAATTAAATACAATGCATGGACATGACTTTGAATCCTGTTTTGAACAATCCATCTATAAAAAACAGATGACAATATCAAAGAATTTGAACACAACTGGAAAGTAGATGCTACTGCAATCACTGCCTTTTTTTAAAAAAAGTGTGATTATAATACATCTTTTAAAATGCTAATCTCTTATAATTCCATTGTAAATTATGGATGAAATACTAAGGTATTTGCAATGTGCTTTATAACAATCCACATTTTGAGGGAAAGTGAAGTCTTACAGAGGGAGCAATATTAGCATATGTAAATTAATGTTCAAGTGGGTCAATGGGTAACTAGGCTTTCATTATCTTATTTTTAGTGCAAGTTTTAAATTTCATGTATATTAAAATTTTCCACAATAAAACATTAAAAGATATTATGCCTTCTGCTAGCCAATATTAATAAAATGATATCTATACACAGACATAAAAAGTACAGTGATTCACTTTACAAAGAAGGACAGGGTCTTATTTGTAGCTCCTAGATGACTTTTTAATTTTTTTAATTTCTTTTTTTTTTAGTTGTAGTTGGCCCCAATACCTTTATTTTATTTATTTATTTTTATGTGGTGCTGAGGATCAAACCCAGTGCCTCGAATATGCTGGACGAGTGCTCTACCACTGAGCCCCAGCCCCAGCCCCTAGATTACTTTTTAAAAGCAGAATTCTAATCCCCTAGCATCTTGAACTATGTTACTTAGAAGGAATTTATTTTTAAATACCTGGGAGAAACTTGAAAGCAAATGTGCTATCAAGGTTACAGTAAGCAGGCCATTCTTTTTGCACACTTGCAAGACAGTTCTAGGTGGAGTACCTAATCAGCACTGGGATTTCTTCAGAAAATTGAAATGTGAAAGTATTCAAAACACAGCCAAACGTTCCAGATTGTAAGGAATATCATCCTCAAAAAGAAAAAAATAATAATGCTAAAATGCACCAACACCCATACACCACTTACATATTTATGATGAGGAAGGAACTGATAAACTTGTAAAGTTTTTCATTCTGTTACTGCTTGTCTGAAAGTGGAGCAACTCTTTAAGTAGGAAATTATAAATCCGTGTCTTCAGGGTTCTAAACAGTTTTAGTATTTAGATGAGGATTTCTAAATTTTCTTAAAAAATATTTCCAGATGTTTCTTATTCTTGACCATTGTTACAATTCATTCCCAGGTTTAGGTGACTCTGCCAAGTCCCCTTTGAACCCAGAAAAGTCCTCCATAGTATAATGATGCCCACCAAAATCAAGGCAGACATGTGTGCTAGAGACTTGGAAGTCTTGAATATCTGCATGCACCATATTTCAGATACTTCTTTTGAATCAGATGAAAATAACAACAACAACACTTCTGATTCTTTGAATTCAACCAAAAAAATAAGATAAATAAAGAATTCCAGGATCATTGGAGGTAAACATCCTCTATATTTACCCTGAAACTATCACTATGGACTTGAAGATTTTTGTCCATGGGAGCAAAAATCTGCTGAGTTTTCCATCATCCAAACCAGTAGAGATCAAAAAACAATGGGCTAAATTTAATTTTAATCTATGCTGGTTTTCATAACTCTGGCCACCAGACCTAATAAAGGAAGTGGTTACATTAGGATGTTATTTTTATTGTAATGGTTAATCCAGTACAAAGAACAGTAGACAGGCTGCCAAGGACATGAGTCAGGACACCCATTCTAGCCCTGGTTCTGCCAGTTAACTAAAAGGAGGGAGACTTGGAGCAAGTCACTCCACTTCATCTGCCTTCTTCATCTTGTTTCAGGATGAGAGTAAACCAGTTTGAAGATGAGAGTAAACCAGATGTGTTTTTTCTCTAGCTTTGTGGACTTCCATGAATACAGGTTAAATAACACAAGAGTGCCCATTATATAATGCAGGAAATGGAAATGACCACAGAACATAAGCATGTTTCAGTGATAAGGTGGCAGCTATTTAATTAGGAAAAGATTTCACTGGCACTGCTGACCATGACATTCCAAGGGCATGGTAAATTGTTGCAGCATAATATAGTGGGAAAAGGCCTGGTCAGAATTATGTTAGTGTAATAGAGTGTGGATATTAGATTCAGCATGATATACAAGCCGTATTTTGTCTACCTTCCCATGGCTTGAAATTTCCTTAACAAACCTTAAGCTGTTCCTGAAAACCTACTTCTGCAATGACATAAGCAGTGTGGCAGCCAGACATCACTTCCCAGTCCCCTCTGAGCATCCCTTAGCTATAAAGCACTATTCAGACTGAATTGGTCAAAAGAATGCACAAGTTGGCTATCCTTTGCCTTCACCTGCATTGGTGTTAGCTGTAAAATGGTCAAGAAATGAATCTTGGAAAACTCTTGTAAACTTTAGCTTTTTTCCATAGGCTAATTCCGCAGGCATACTGCCATCTGGAGAAGTCACATGAAATGTATAAACAAAACAGTCTAAGAAGATCATCAACACTAGTTTCCACTAGCTCTAGGTTTAACAGTAAATCTTAGAAAAGAGTGACCCTACTTAAGGTAACAGTATCAAATACTGGTGTGCACAAACTTTTCTTCCTCTTACTTTGTAAAGAAAAGCAATGCATCTAATAAAGTCAAGCTATAGGCACTAAACAAACAGCTATATAAAAACCTTTAATGACTTCTCCACATAACTTAGCCTGTTAGCCTATATGTTATTTATCTGTTTCTTTATATAGCAAGCTATGACTTTTACTCTTGGGTTTCTCTTATTTATCACTAGCTGCCACACTGCTTTAAAAATCTTACCTTTAAAGCAGTTATAACACAAAGCTCTTTTCAACAATGTCTAAAAACACCCCTCAGTATCATAAAAACAGCTGTGTGCAAATTTAATCCCTAAAAGGTCAAATTTCTGGGTGACTCCGGGATGATTACTAAATGTTTATGTTGAAATGATTTGAAAATCTGAACTCTCTTTTGATTCCATTTATTTTCTAAAGACAATAGTCACATTAATCAAATCTCCAAAAATATTTTCAATGATTTTTTTTTGAAAAAATATTCTCTCTCTTCTCTCACCATCAGGAAAAAAAAAAAAGAGTAATAAGAATAGCCAGATGAAAGGTGGTAATAAAAAGGCTGCTAACCTCTTTAGTGCAGCACCTGCAGGGGGCAGGTCTCTTAAAGAAGTCATCACTCTGGAGTTATTTTTAAATACATTGCAGGCACTTTGCTTTGTAGTGTACCCATTGACCAGTTGTCACAATGATAGCTCCCCCAGCATCATTCAGAGCTCTGACCTCTCCCAGGAAAAGCTTACTAACAGCCCTCCTAAATTGTCGGAACCTCACAGATTTGAGGATTCGATGAAATAACAACCATAGCAGAATTACTTGGCATACAAGACTAGAACCCCCAATCAAAGACCTAATGTCTAACCAATAGTAACTTGAATGTGAGAGTACACATGTTTGCAATTGATCAGACCATATGTGCACAACTTTCTGATAATAAAAAACTTATTGAAGTAAATCCTTTCCATACACAGAGCTATTCATGAATATCATACTTAGCAGTCTCTCCCAGGAAATTAACAATAATTTTGTATTTATATCATTTTCTTCCCCATTAGGGACACAGATGGAAGAGGAGACCCGGTGTAAGAGTAAGTACAGTTGCCCAGGAGTTAGGCTATTTGGTTTGTTTCGGCACTATCTAGCCAACTTAGTGGACTGGGGGCAAAAGTGTAAGACAGAAAGAATTTGTAAGATTCCTCTTACCCCTGAAGTTATTTTGTCCTACTTATCCAAAAACTAGTCAAGCTTGAATTGTCTTTAGATTCCTAATCCAAACTCTGTTCAATTGAATTCATCTTAGATACCCACCCATAGTTTATGAATTTTTCCTACAATTGCCCCAGACCATATTCATAGATGTCAGGTATCATTTTTTTCCTACATACTCAGGAGGCCTCTCTCACTTTTCTTTCTAAGACAACTCTAACCATTCTTGTGCTCTGCTCCTAATGGATAAGGAAGGCAGGGGTGGAAAATCTCAAATGTCCTGTTTTATACCTGGATTCAAAAGCAGCATCTGTCGTGTCTGTGAAACCATCTGTTGCCCACTTTGCCATGGAAAGGATGGTGCAGGCTTCAGGAGTGTCACAGGCCACACAGTGGAATTACCCCCTTCTTGGGGCTGATGCACCCGAACATATGCTTCACAGTTATCAACGCTAATGCCACCCCTCCCCCATCTAAAAGTTCATTTTCTTACAACTAAGAGTTTATTCTCTCAAACTGGGTCAGGCCCAGTTTTTGTTCATTTTTTTTTTCTAAATTCCCATCTACCCAAAGACAGAATTTTAAATTTTATAATTCTGGATTGTACCTAGAAATATGCCCCTAATTGCCAGTCACTAATCTCTGGACACCTCTTCCATCAAATGAAAAGACTGAAGTTGGTGATCTCCGAGGCTCCATTGTGCTCTAACACTTCAAATTTAAACCCAACTTAGAATCATCAATAAGCTCAAGTTTTCCCATGTTTATGGTATACTGAGACCCTTAATGCCAAAGGCAAAGAATCTAGCAAAGAAAAGGCTTCTCTGACATGATCTCCTTGTGTTGAGCTCCTACACTTAAATTTAAATAAGTTTCTTGAGTATCTAAATTAAATTAAGAACCCTAATCTTGTTAACATCTGCCCCTGAGGCAACACTCTAGTACTGGGTTTGGAGCAGGATGATTCTTTGTGTGTTCTGGGCAGGAAGTTTAGCAGCATCCAAGGTCTCTATTTGTTAGATGTTAGTAGTACTCCTCTGCTCCCAGCTATGACAACTAAAAATTCATTGTTCCAGCATCCTCTGGGGGACAAACCCTCTTCCCCAAGAAAAACCCCTGCTGTAACACATAGCATCTTTAAGAAAAATCACATCTTTTAGAAGGTTTTTTTCCCCCCAAATGGATAACATTTACACAATTAACAAAGCACACCAAGACTTAACAGATTATAAACCACATGCATTTCACCTGTAAAACATACAAAGTCACTCTTTCCAAGTCATCCATAGAACTGCCTCCTTCCTAAGAGTTGAAAATTTGCATACCCTAACCTGGATTACACTGTAAACTAACCATAACGTCAACTACTCTTTAAAAGCATTCAAAAGTAATCACATCTTCCACAGTAACTTCTCCAATGCATTCCAAAACTAACCCTGCTTACAGATTTCAAAATAAAAAATAGTGAAAAGCCAGAGTTTGGTATAATCATTTTGGTTTTTTCTTTACTTACACACACACACACACACACACACACACACACACACAAATAATACTTCTGGAGCAGTCAGCTTTGGCCAAAGTTCTTGAAAAGAGGATTTAGCAAGCTTTTAGCCCAATTTCCTAAGTATCTTTCCTTCCCCCACTTCACACAGGAATGGAAGAGACACCCCCTGCAGCCCATCTAGCCCCAAAAGAACAGCAGCTGCCAGCTGCATGAAACAGACTAAAGCCTGCAAATTGACTGAAATGATGACTACTCTAAGCCAAACATCTCATTTTTCCATCTGTGAGAATGGCTGGGACTTGCAAATCTTTGGGTCCCAGAAGGTGAAGGATACATTAGTTAACTGAGAGCAAAAGCTTGACTCCTCTGTGCTATTAAAGTTAACACCAGTTATTGATGTTTTGGAGATTTTGCAGCTTCTTATGTATATACAGTGTCTAAATTTCTACATTAAATGTATAAAGAAAAAGCCCTTTAAATCACTAAGTTGAGGATGTGAAAAGGGAGCCATGTATAGACACCACCATTACTTCTCAAAGAACCTCAGCTCTTTATTCAAACAAATATTTACACAATTGAGGGCAACGACACCAGGCATATGGCTATTCTTTTAAATAGTGGGTTACTCCAAAGGTTTATTTATCCTAAACCCAACTACTCTGTTGCTATCCTACCAGGATCCAAGAATTCAAGTGCTCCAAGGGCAAAAGTTTAACCCTCTGAAACTTCGAACCTCGTGCAGATGTTTCCCAGCTGAATTCAGACAGAAGACAAATCTCAATCACCCAGGTTAAACCAAACTAGAAAGCTTAAAGTTACAAGTACAATACTTGAAAATCTCCATCTGGAATCTATACATCCATATAATGAAGGAAATGTGGCTCTCAAATATTTACACTAACAAGCCTCCACATTTTAATGCCTCTTCTCATCCCCTCCCAACTGCACCTGGCTGTGACTAGCATAGCATCCCACAACTCCGAAGAACAACAGAAGGAAGACTTTAGGAAAGAGGACCAGGCTAGCCCAGAGGATTTCCAGTCTCCCGCAAGATTATCCACATAAAAAGCTACAGTGTCAGTCCTTTTTACATATGAAAGGTAAATGAGGAATCTCTGGAAGTAGGTTCCCAGTCCAAAGCTCTTTCAAACAGGAAACCCCAACCCTGGGAGGGACAGCCTGTCAGCCTTTTAATTTCCTGGCGGTGGCGGGAGTTAGCCAGGTCCTCAGCGCTTTAATAAGTGATGATTGCTAGTGCGAAGTTATTAAATGTACCAACAAACATTTCACTATTGCCCGCCGAACAGGGTGCTGGAGAAACAGAGGAATGAAAAGCACCTTAAGGTTTCCAGTCTCGCTATCTCTAAGGGGAGCAGAGCCCGCTGCATCATAAAACTTTTCGGGGATCTAAAGTCGAATTAGTATCAGAGGCTCTCGGTTGGAAAGACTCAAGACTGAGGCTCAAGCATAACTAGCCAGACCTTTGGAGACGGGAGGGGGATCTTTTCTGGATCCCACTGCCCACACATCCAGCTGCGGACCTCAAAGGATCTAACCAGAAGAACCATCCCTCTCTTCTTCAACATTCCAGAATTGTCCGCAAAAGTTGCCCCCGGCACCCCTGAATCCCGCCTGTTCCCTACAATAACTCTGGAATCATCGCCTTCACCTCTTCTCCACGACTCCCTCAACTGGAGGTCCACCCAGTTCCCCAGAGTCATACACAATGGGGTTCCGAGTACCCTAAAGTTGCACAGCTCTGGCTCTGGCGACCCTGGCCCGGGCTTTTGTCCCCGTTGACTGCAAGAGAAGCAAAGAAAGTCTGCGCCCTGGGCGCCTACTCACCGTCTCATCTTTCTTCTGAGCTACGGCTCTCTGTGGGCCCCGCCACTCTGTGGCCTGGCCCTTGCCCCCGCCCTCCCTTTCTCCCTCCCTCGGGCCCTAGTCTCGGTCCCGGCCCCGGCCCTGGCCGGGACGCAACTCCAGTCACCACCGTGCGCAAGCCAGCCACTCCGGACTCGCGCTGCGCAGTCAGCGCGCCCCTCCTCGGTCCAGGCAGCCACTGCCTCCTCTCCGCCCCCAACCCTCCGCTGCGCAAACGGCAGCGACCAACTCTACGGCGGGGGAGGCATTGTCCCCAAAGAGCCGCTCGGGAGAACAGAACCAGCACAGCTCCTTGATCGCGGCGGACTACAGCCCTCTCCTCACCTGGCGCAGAGGTGCAGCCAGGTCCTCTCGACTGGAGACAGGAAGGCAGAGTTGGTGCCCCACGCCACGCCTCGGTGCCCCCCCTTGGGCCGCGTTGGTGGGCTCCGCGCCTCTGGGTCCCGCGCCCCGGGCCCCCTTTCGTAAGCACAGCGGCAGGCACCGAGGAACCCAGCAGTGTAGTAGAGTACCCTCGCTGCTCCAGGGTAGTTTGCTGTCGGGGATTTTTACTGCTGCCCCATCATTGGTCGCCACCCTTCAAAGCCGAATTCACCGCAAGGTCGTACAGACTTTTGGAGGCAGACTTTCTTTATGAGCTGGAAGAAGGGCGGGAGAGTACACGTCCCGGAGTGATGATTTCCTCACCCGGTGATGAAGTTTCTGCTGGGGAAACTCCAGGTGACCACACCTCCTCTAGACATTTGGCCCCCGGGTAGGTTTACCTGATGCGTCAGAAAAGCAGCTGTGCAATGACTGGCGAACGACCTCAGGCAAGGGCTGAAGTCTGGAGAGTTTAAAATTCACTCATACTGATTGCCTTGCAGTCGTTTCTCTTAAAGTTTCTATATTTTCTGACATTTTTCTGAGCTGCAGTAACCAATGAAAACAATGCTGATGTGAACGTCCTCCAGCAGTGCGTCCTCCGAAGGCAATAAAACGGACCCAGAGCTGCCCACGGTCCACCTCCGCAGGCGAGAATGCAACTCGCTGCCAAATTCTGGGCCAGTCTCTGGGATTACAGGGATGAAAGACAACAGCCTTAGAGGAACTTAGAACCGCAAGAAAACACAACAAACTATTCAACTAACTATTCAACTTGGGACAGTGTGGCATTTAGGTCATTTAGCTCCCAGAAACAATTTCTTAATTTCTAGCATGGTAATAATGGTACTAATGCTGCAGGCCAGTTAATAAGCTTCTGTATATTATATGCAAAGTACCTGTCACAGTGAGTAGACTTAGTAGTCACTTAACAAATAGCTTATTTCATATGCTTGTCATCTAAGCAAGTAAAAGCCCAGCTTATAATCTCATGAAGTACCTCACCTACAAGCATGCTTTAATATATTTTTTCATTTGTAGAAGGACACAATGCCTTTATTATATTTATTTTTATGTGGTGCTGAGGATCGAACCCAGTGCCTCGCTAGGCAAGCGCTCTACCACTGAGCCACAACCCCAGCCCCAAAAATGCTTGATATTTTATAGGACATTTTTTTTAACTTTTCTGAGTTTTTGCCCTACAGAAATATACAAGGATCAATTCAGTGGTTAAAGAATCCAGTAATTCTCTTACACATATAAATTTTCCCCTTTCATTGGATCATCCTCATCAACTTAAATGTGTTATTTTTTCTCATCTTAAAAAAAACAAACTCTGTTGTGTCCACTTCCCCCTCCAGCCAGCCATTTGCCTCCCCCCCCATACTTCCCCTATCACTTTTTTTCCTGTTCAATTACAGCAAAACTCCATTAACAAATTGTTAAGAAAAGCTGTCTTCAACTTCTGTCTTCCAATTTACATCAGTTGGGCTTTGTTTCTACTAAGTCCCTACAATTGTTCTTGTTGAAATCAAATTATAAAAGATACAACAATAAAAGATTGTTTCTTGGTCTTCATCTTACTCAAGCAATTAGCAGTTGATCACTTTCTCCTTCTGGAATCACTTTTACTTGACTTCTGTTATACATTTCCATGGTTTTCTTCCTATCCACTGGATAGGAAGGAGGGTGCCCTACTACACTGCTTCTTATAAGTTTCATTTGTTTCATTGGAGTGTTCTGAGTTCAAACTTGGGCCCTCATGTCTATTCTTGCTCCCTTGGGGATCTTATCTCATAGCATTAAATACTATCTGTATGTTGATTACTCCCAAATTTTACCTCTAGCCTGAATTCCAGGCTCCTGGCAACTGCCCACTTGGATGCCTATTAAACTTCTCACACTTAAAATTTCCACTGAAATTCCTCCCTCAGTCCTTTAGTCACAGAAATCATCCCCACATCAGTTTTTAAATTTTGTCCTTGACTTCTCTTCTTGCCAATCCATCACCAGAGCTGGGCAAAGGACCTAACTCAGCCAAGTCATTTGAGTGCATTACTTATCCTCATTGAGAAACAAATTGCTATTCTCCAAACTCCTTTATGGATAAATGTGATAATGTCAGTACCATTCTTTGCCCAGGAATAGATAGCACTAACAGTGCCATCAAAAGAATGGTCTCCAACCACAGTCATTCTTCTGTGGAACTGTTTCTTATTGATGACATTGACCATGACATTGTACTTTGTCCTACATAAGTTGAGTTCCACATTGTGCACTCCTTTTATAATTTAGTAGTGGGGTAAATTTTTTCTCCGTTAAAAAGATATTCTTTCAAGTTGGGGTTGTAGGTTAGTGGTAGAGCTCTTGCCTGGCATGTGTGAGGCACTGGGTTTGATCCTCAGCACCATAAAAATAAATAAATAAAATAAAGGTATTGTGTCCATCTACAACTAAAAAAAATTTTTTTAAAAATATCTTCATCCATTTTCACATTGGATTTGCAGCCATTGTTAAGGAGAAATCTGTAAACCAATGCTTCCCTTTGTATCTTAATGTTCAGGAGGCTCAGTTAAACTTGCTATTCAATTATTGTGTAATGGTAATAAAGATGTTGCTTTCTCCTTTTAAACATCTTAGATGTATTTTTATTCCCAAAACTTATTAGATATTTGGATTTTACTCTGTGTTCTCAAATATATACTAAAATAGATGAAGTATAAGTAACATATTAGCTATTCAAATGAATATGAGAAAATTAACCAAAATACAATGGAAATCACTTTAACCTCCCAGGGAGACAAAAAGGCAAATACCTCAACTTTGTCTCCTTAACAGGTTTAATGATTATCCCCACATGCTGCTTTATGTTTAAACTATTACAAGACTGGCTCTCTAATTATACAGCTGATTAATTTCTGCATCAAAACATTCTTTGTGCCTTGTCTTCAATCTTTTCTGTGAATTTATTTTGCAGTCAGGCAGGGAAAGGATGCTAAGTGTGATGTGTGAGTATGTTAAGTGTGTGTATGCATTTGTGCCTGTGTGTCCTTCGGATTAACCTACCCCCACTGTCTTTATCTGGCTCACTTTTCTAATTACTTGAGGACCTTGAATTGGTCTTCTTTACCTGCATAAAGAGCTTAAAACAAGGAGTTTTCTTTGTAAGTTATCTGCTTAAATAGAGGGGAAAAAGTCCCGTCTGCAGCAGTGCTCCTAAAAAATGCAGGGATCTCAGCTTCTCTTCTGTTAGTCTTTATTTTTCTTTTTATCTGACTTTTACCATCCTTCCACTTATTTCATACCTTGATTTCAAAAAAGATGTTTTAATGTATGTGCTTGTGCACACATGTGCATGAGCATGTGTTTTGAGCCACCTGGGGTAGGAATAGAGGTGAAAATTTGATGTGTCAGGTGTATGTGGACCTCATTGCCTGAGAGGCTTCTGACAACTCAGAGCAGGATTAGAATTTAGAACATAAGGAAAGTTAAAACAAAGGCCAATTTACTAAGCACCTATTCATTTCTGTACAATGTGTGAGATGCAGGGAAAATGGCGATAAAAGAAAGCATTTTAATGATGTGCCTGTCTTTGAGGAATTTACTGACAAATATGTAACTGGAACGTGATAATACAACATAACGTGTACTATAAAGAAAAAATACAAATGACTTCAGATAAAAGGGTATGTGTGCCTCTGTGAGTCCACCAAGGAAGACAATATATATATATATCTGTCATTTTGAAAGAAAAGGGCTTTCTAGGTGGAGGAAATGACGCGACCAATGCTGGAGGACAGAAAAGCCAAGGAAGACTGGGAAATGTGAGTAATACAGCCTGCCCAAGCAGACAGAAAGGAGGTGCAGGAGATAAGACCTAACTAGCTGAGGCCAGACTTGGGGGGACCAGAGAGACAGGGGTTTGAATGTTCGATTCCATGTCTAATACCATTTTAATTATGTCATTTCCTTGCTCTAAACTTGCACTGGCCCTTCCTTGCCTGACAAACACCGGAAGAACCAGTGGCTGTGCAGGAAGCAAAACCTGATTCTATAAGAGTGGGAAGAAAGGGAAAGATGAGTAGGAAGGATAGTAGAATGAATTGGACATTATTACCCTAGGTACGTACATGATTATATGACCTGTGTGATTCCACATCATGTACAACCAGAAGAATGAGAAGTTATACTCTATTTATGTATGATGTGTCAAAATGCATTCTACTTTCATTTATAACTAATTAGAACAAATTAGAAAAAAATAAAAAAGAGAAAGGGAAAGATGAGCTTTTGCCATAAAATTTAGAGACTCCAATAAAGTCATACTGATGGTGTTTCCTATGGTAGACAAGGAATCTCTCCAACAACTGTGTTCATGAAAGCCCTAGGTAAGACACTGAATCTCCTCCCACTCCTGGCTGCTATTCTTTCATTCATTTTATGGTGACTCCAAAGTTAAAGATCCTGCAATTCTCACAGAAATAAATAAAGAACAGGTAACTTTAAATGGTTGGATCAAGTGTTGGAGTGGAAATTTAGTGACAATACAATTAAATGATTGTCCGCAGAGTTTCAGACCTACTTGTGTGAGCTTTTTATTTCATTCATTTATTTATTTATTTTGGTTACTGGGGATTGAATCCAGGGTCACTTAACCAATGAGCTACATTCTCAGCCCTTTTAATTTTTTATTTTGAACAAGGTCTTGCTAAGTTGTTTAGAGCCTTGCTAAATTACTGAACTGGCCTTCATCTTTCTGTTTCAGCCGCCAGAGTCTAGGATTATAATAAACATGTGTTGCTACGTTCAGCGTGTGACCTGTTTTCTTTTCTTTTTTTTTTTTTTAACTCTTCCACATTATGGGGATAATTTCATTGGTTCTATCAGGGATTTATAAATACAACTAATAAAAACATCGTTTATGCTGGGCATGGTGACACACATCTATAATCCCAGCAATCTGGGAGACTGAGGCAGGAGGATCACAAGTTTGAGGCCAGTCTTAGCAAATTAGTGAGGCATAAGCAACTCGATGAGAGCCATTGTCTCAAAATAAAATATAAAAAGATCGGGGAATGTAGCTCAGTGATGAAGAGCCCTGGGTCTAGTCCCTAATATCACTAAATAAATAATTGGGAAGATAGCTCATTGGTAAAGCATCCCTGAGTTCGATCCCCAGTGTCAAAAAAATAAACTCCAAACAAAAAAAATAAAAAGAAAGTAGAGATTTATTGTTAGTCCCTAATGAGTTCAAAATGGATGATGGAAGAATTTATTTCTGATACAGGTAGTGATGTTTATCACTAGTACAATGCTTGTAGACTCATTTGAATTTCTGGCTATCTTCATGAACCAAGAATTTCTGTGAGTTATAAATATGTCCTAAAGATGATAAAAATTCACTTGCTGTGTTGTCTAAATGAGAACCCAAAGAAACTCTATTTAAAATGTCCTTCTCAGGCTGGGGATGTGGCTCAAGCGGTAGCGCACTCGCCTGGCATGCGTGCGGCCCGGGTTCAATCCTCAGCACCACATACCAACAAAGATGTTGTGTCCGCTGAGAACTAAAAAATAAATATTAAAAATTCTCTCTCTCTCTCTCTCCCTCTCTCCCTCTCTCACTCTCTCTTTAAAAAAAAAATAAAAAAAATAAAATGTCCTTCTCTTATTTTTTGTTTCCAGATTTCAGTTCTTAAGGTATCAGCATTACCAAGAGTGATATAAGACTCTTCAGAACTTTAACATGGGCATATGGATTTACTTAGTATATTTTCAGTGTTAATATTAGAGTTAGCCTTACACAAAACTTAATCTAATAATAAACAGGAGGAAAGTTACATATATTGAAGTGAATTTGGTAGTTGAAAAGCAAATATAGATATGTTTAAAGTCTACACTAGGATTATTGGCCCAGCTTTCTGGGGCTTTTTTTTTTCTGATTCCTCTAAAAAAATGCCCAGGTCAGGGCTCCCCAGCCCTTAGGCCACCCCACTTCACATATGCAACTGAAGTGCTGGTAAAAGGAAACTTCCTAGGAGAGTCTCACTCCTCACATTTGGTGAGCATTGATGAGCAATGTCAACACAAGTCCCAGTGTGGTTTGTTGTTTTCCTCTTGCAAAAGCTAGTTTTGTCCCACATGCAGAAGTTATCAAAGTGGCTATCCAGGTGGAAAATTCTTTACACAGGCAATTTGGAAGGATCCATATCAGTGGAGAGCAACATTACCCTTGATGAATAATTCACTGGCAATTACTTTTCAAAAGACTTTTAGCTCTCCTGGGCTGCTAAGAGTATTTCTGGTTAAATCCTCAATGACTTTGTAAAGAGTTGAATGCTTTGGTACTATTGAAAATAGCAGTCCCTTATTTTCCATTCCAACTGCCACAATCCTCAGTACAAGAAAGGAGGACCAAGGGGAACACACAGAAGAGGGTGGGGATCACATATTGCACACCTCCAGAGGGAAATCCCTCGACATAGCAGACCCAACATGTCCAAATCATTCAGCTCCTTCTTTGTTATATTCTATGATTATGTAAAGATCACCCTATATATCCAACTCTCCAAATCTGAAAAATGTATTTAGTTCTTCATGCTTCCTTAATCCCTATTAATTCATAACTAAATCATATAATCCTATAACTTTTACCTTTTTTATTTTTGAAGTGCTGGGGATTCAACCCAGAGTTCTGTACATGCTAGGCAAGTGCCTTTCTACTGAGCTACATTCCTACTCCTTTTTGCCTCTTAAAGATTTGTCAGTAATACTCTTTTCCCTATCTTTTATACTTTCATTGATTATGTAATATTTTCCAATCCCACTGCAAAAGATGACAATGAATAAGCCCAGGGATCATGGGGATATGGATCCTTTTTAGACCTGGGGCTGGAGGGATACTGGGTATGTTGTAAGCAAGATTTACCCAAGGCAAAGGAAGGTAGAAGAGCCATATCTTAGAGAAAGGGTCTGAAAGCATCAAACTTGAGACCCTGTGCATTTGAACATGAGAAGTGATGGGGAATAAAGGAGTTGCTCATCAATGGCTCAGTACTTGAAGCTTGTGTTATGGTTGGATGTGACGGCTGGGGAACAGGAGAAGCCAGACATTGGCAGCTCCCAAATCAAGTTTCTGGTCTCAACAGCACTAATTAAATTTTCAATTATTTTATTAGCTTCTCCATTTTCCCACAAAATTCTAAGCTTTTTGAGGGCAGGAATTTTTTCCCCCTTATATTCCCAGTGCAATAAGTTGTATGTGACAGACTATAAAATAAAATATTTGTTGAGGACTGGGGTTGTGGCTCAGTGGTAGAGCCCTAGCACATGTGAGGCCGTGGGTTTGATTATCTCGGCACCACATAAAAATAAATAAATAAAATAAAAGATATTGTGTCCAACTACAACTGAAAAAGAAATATTTTTTTTAAATATTTGTTCAATAATTACATAACTTGGTCATGGATACTGAAAATCTAATCTTATCACTTCAATGCTTGGAATTCTTCAGTGACGCCTCAAGGACTTTAGGATAAAATAAATCAGGAATCCTCAGGTTAGCAAGAAAACAAACAACACAAAATAAATCATCCCGTTTTGCCAGGTTCTTCCAAATAGTTTACCTTTTCTTCCCTCCTCTTTCTACAAGGAGAAAACATTTCAATCACAACAAACGACTCACAGTTATTCGTGTGTGTCACACTCATTCACCCATTCCTTCAGAACCACAGTTTACCCAGCAATTGTTAATTCAGGAATCACCCTCTCCAGAAAGCTTTGCCCAGCTCCATGCCCAGTTTTAATCAGGTGCCAAAGTATTTTCATTGTCATTTCAAATTTTCTCTTTTACTTTTCATGTGTGCTGGAGATACACAGGCTCCATGGACTGCCCACAATAGAGTAAGACAATTCCTCAAAAATCAATCTGTGTGTGTGTGTGTGTGTGTGTGTGTGTGTGTGAATATAAAATATTCGTTTCTGGTTTTCTGGAGAACCCTTACATAGGAGCTTTCTAATTTTACTCTTTGTGTCTAGAACTTAGCATAATGAGTAAGTGAAAAATTAAACTTACTTCAAAATCACCCTCCTTATTAGAAGAGGACACTGCAGGGCAGAATCAGCTGATCATAGGGAGAGACTAATAAATTTGGTTGAAATCAGATCCCCAGCATATCCCTGAGCCTCCTACTTACTTGTTCATCTTATATATAATAAGAAATAATAAATAAAATCCACAATTTATAAATCCATTTATTCTGTTTGATTGTCAGCAAACATTTTGCAAAGATTTCAACCAGCACCACGCACCTATGAATTGGAAGCAGTCAAGTTGGAGCCTTGTCCCTCCTGGGAGGAAACAGTAGGATCTGTTACAGCCTAAAAACTTGGGATCTATCTTTGTGCATGCCATCCCACTCATTTTATGTGGGCTTTGCTTTCTAAATGACTAATGAGCCACTGGAAAAGACCACTTCACACCAGCTGCTTTCATCTTCCAGTCCCCTCAGCATGACTTCAGTGAGATATGGAGCAGTGCCTGTGGGGGAGCTGGCGACTAGAGCTCTGGGCAGGGATTGCCAGCCTCAGGCTCTTCCTGGTACTTGCTGGACTCCTGAATTTGTACTAAAAATGCCAGCTCATTCCTAGTATGTATTGTGGAGTAGATTCTTGTAAATATGTGCTTACAACCTCTGGGAATGAAGTACATGCTGAGAGAGTTCTCACCAAAATGTTGTGCATCACCAACTCCATCTTCCTTGGGCTCCTCTCTCTGGGTATCTTCCTCTTCCATCAGGGTGTTGTGTTGATTCTCAAAGGAGACACTGGGGCTGATACCAGTCTGTATTTGGCAAGAAAAGAGAGGCACCATGATCAGAAAGCTGAAAGCTGAAGTGACCTCTGAATACTGAAGGTCAACAGAGCTTCATCTGTTGAACACAGATGTTGAATGTCTGGGAAACACGCACTCCTTTTGAAGTTGAAAAACAGATATCTCTGTTATCTCACTGCTAACTCTCCTTTAGAATGACGAAACTTAAACACCACCACCATCATCACCAACAAAAGCACATTTTTAGATGGAATGTTTACAGATTAAAAAAACAAACAAACTCCAACAAATAAGAAGTTCCCTTTTATCAATCCTAATGGATGTCTGAAACTGCAGAGAGTATTGAACCCTATGCATACTATATTTTTCCTGTATCTATGATAAAGTTTAATTTATAAATTAGGCATAGTAGATGATTAATAGTAACTAATAAAAATGGAAGTGTATAATAAAAATTTATGTGATTGGAGTTTTTTCTGTGTATAGAAATAACATATTATAGATCTTTCAGAAATTTCAGCATATGATTTTTTTGCTTGCTTATTTGGTCAAGAACATTCACCTTTCCACTTAAAAGGAGCATTTTGTGGCCTGTCTTTGGCAAATCATATATATATATATATATATGTACAGTTTTATTGATATATAATTTATAAACCATACAATTTACTCATTTAAAGTGTAAAGTTCAATGGTTGAACTTTAAATGTAAATATGTACATAGTTTTATATATATATATATATATTATACATATTTATCCATCAGATATACTGCATATCCAAATTGCCAGCATCAATACTTTTGCTTTATGGGGCCTTTACTAAGTAAAATAAGGGTTACTTGAATATAAGCACTGCAATACAGTGACAGTCAATTTGATATCTGAGATAATTGCTAAGTGATTAACAAGTGGGTAGCACACACCCTATGTATACAGTGGACAAAGGATGATTTATGTCCCAAGCAGGATGAAGCAGGATGGTATGAGATTTCCTCATGCTACTCAGAGAGTGCGCAGTTTAAAACTTACAAATTTTTTATTTCTGGAATTTTCTATTTATATTTTCAGAATAACGTTGACTGTGGGACACTGAAACCATGGAAATTGAAAATTTATACAAAGGAGAAATGCTGTACTACTGTGATAGACAACACACAGACTGAAAGAGGGACCAGTTTCTTGGACTGGCTGTATTTGCTTGGGGTTTTTGTTGCTCATTTTCTGTTTTTCATCCTATCCTTATTATTTACCAGCCACCCTCTTAGGTGTTTTGTCATTTTTGTTTCTTTTAACTTTTACATAATCCCATATTACGGAGAAGGATATTGGTTCCAGTACTTGATTTTATCTGTTCTTATCATAGCCATCTTAGTGGGTGTGGAGTGGTATCATATTGTGAAACTGATAGGCATTTCCCCAACAGATAACAATGTTCAGCATTTTTCATGTGTTTATTACCTATTTGTATATTTTACTGAGAGAAGTAACTAGTTTATTTGACCATTTTGAGTTTAAGTTTTGAGTTTAAGAATTCTTGATATCTGCTAGGTGTGGTGGCACACACCTATAATCCCAGTGACTTGGGAGGCTAAGGTAGGAGGATTGAAAGTTTGAGGCCATCCTGAACACTTAGCAAGACCATGTTTCAAAATAAAAAAGGCTGGGGATGCAGCTGAAGAGGAATGTGGTAACTTAGCTCACTTTCCCCTATTTTGAGAAAAAAAAAAACAAATTTCTCATAATCTACATTCTTTAAGTCTATATCTCTATACTTGGATACTTGGATACTCTGTACTTACATCCTCTACGTATGTAAAGTATATAAATATATACTATAGATATATTCCAACTTGATATGTTCAAAATTGAATTTTCCTTTTCATTACACATTGGCTCCATTTCCTGTATTTCTATTTGTAGAAAATGATCCCATCGTCAATCACTTACCCAAATTGCATCAGACTTTCCCCTGTTCCCACCTGCCAGTTCCAGTAAATCACATTGGCCTGATGAGTTTGCCTCTCACATATATCACAGTGTGTGCCTTGCTCTCTTAACAAAATGTCCTAGTTTAAATGTTTATTGACATCTCTCCTCTGAAATTTTGTATACACCTGTAACTGGTATTTCTATCTCCAATTCTGCTACCATTAAAATCCATTTTCCTTAATACATCAGGAACAGTTTAAACAAATCCTGATATGGTTTCAGCATTTGAACTGGAGATGGGAACTGGAGATGGTCACATCATGGGGTAATGTACATTACAGGTTTTGTGGCTTTTGATAACCCAGTCTTTCTTAGCATCTAGCTCATTTGTAAAATGGAAATGAAAATACTTCACCTGAAAGTCATTATGAGAAGGAAATGAGAAAATATCTGGCCTAGTATGTGCTCAACAACTAGGAGTCCATATGGCGATAGGACCACGTCATCTCCTGGGGCATTCCTGAATCTGAGGAGAATATTGGGCACATGAAAGCTGTGGGATGCCCAACTGAAAGCCAGAAACTCCTTTGGGAGCTCTGGAGTACATGGTTTCATTTATGTGAACTGTCTAGAATAGGCAAATCTATAGACATGGAAGGTGGACTAGTAGTGATCCATTACTTGGGGTCGAGGAGAGGTAGAAGAAGGATAGTGGATGTAGTTTCTTTTGGGGGTAATGAAAATGTTGAAGAACTAGATTCTGGTAAGTGGATCTATATGTGAAAACCATTGAACTTTACACTTTAAATGAGTAAACTGTATGGTTTATAAATTATATATCAATAAAACTGTTTTTAAAAGGCAGCATCACAGAGGAGTTTTAGGTCAGTGAAAATAATCTGTATGATACTATAATGGTGGGTCCATGTCATTATACATTTGTCAAAAGCCATAGGATGTACAAACCAAGAGTGACCTCCCAAGTAAATCATAGACTTTGGGTGATTTTGATGGAACAACAGTAGATTCATCAATGATAACAAATGTACTACTCTGATGCGGAAGTCGATGGAGAGGAAGATTATGCATGTGGGGAGAGGGGTGTATGGAAGACATCTATAACTGCTCAGTTTTGCAATGAACTTAAAACTGCTCTAAATTTAGTCTTTAAATAAAAGATGAGGTCTGAGGAATGGAACACTGCGAAAGACCGGAGAATAACAATAGCCATTTTATTTAGTACTTAATGCCAGTGTTTTATCTATGTTGTCTCCTTTCATCTTCATCACAGATTCATAACTATTAGGTACTTTTTCCTCATTTTACAGACAAAACAATTAAAGCTCAAAGAAAACATAAACATTTGTTCAATGTCAACAAGAAGAAACAGACAAAAATGTGACTAGGTGTGGTTCAGTCTCGTTCTTCATGCACTGTGCAGTTTCCCATGGGCTATGCTTTTCCTAATAAGTCCAACCTCCTGGCTTCAGCACAAATACCAGTGTCTAGGCCCATCTGTTTTCCCCAAGCACTTCCACAATATTCTTAGTGAGAAGGCTTTCATCTCCACTGTCCTAGTAAGGAGTTGTGGAATGAACGCACGTCTGAATGGGCGTTCTCCTTACCTCCCCAGCACTGGGGCTTCCTAGAAGTATGGCTCCTGCCTTGTATGGGGTGACTCCCTGGTGCTCAGAACTCTAAGAGATACAGTAGTTGAGAGCTAAAGGAAGGGAATTTGCATCTTTTCAACTTCTCCTGTTTGGGGAGTTTATGTGTGAAAAAAAGAAAAACACTGATCTCAATGTTTATATAAAGACGATGCTCACACTCACCTTCCTCCTAAGATGATTCTCAGAGTTTGTGATTTCCACCCAACCTTCCATCTTTTCTCATCTAATCCTGGCAGACAAACCCCAATAGTTTCTGGTATGTGTTCAAGACATTTTATTCTTCATTCTTTTCACAATTCCTCCTTTTGTGTCTAGTTGACACCCATCAAGAGATTACTGCTTAAATTCAAATCTATAGTCTGATTCTCTGAGCTTCTGTTCTGTGGTTTGGTAGTCAGAGCAAAATGCTGGAAGTGGTTTGAGTATCCCTGAGGAAACCACAGCACCTACACACACATACACTCCCCCCTCCCCCTCCGCCAACAGACACTCCACTTTATTATAATGTGAGAAGTAGCACAGGGTGTAGCTCAATGGTATAAGACCTGCTTAGCATGCATGAGGTTCTTGGTTTGATCTTTATCACCAAAACTTAAAAAAAATGAATTTTTTTTAAAAAGGAAAAGAAAAATAGTGCTTTATAGTAAAATATCCCAATGTTTATGTGGGTTTACACTGTATCAGACACTATACTGAAGTCTTTACAGGATATTTTACCATTTAACTCTCATGCAAACATTTGTGATAGGTTTTCATATCTGAAAGGTGAGAAAGTTGAGGGTAGAAGAGGAGGAATAACCTCTCTAAGGTCATGGAGTAAGAGAGGGATGAGCAACTCCTTCAAAGGTCTATGTAACCCTAGTCAGGTCTCCCCATCTCTATATCACACTGTCCCCTTGTCCTTTCTGTTATCACCAAGCCCCCTTCCAGGAGGCTGTTCTCCTAACAATAGTACCAAGGAAAATTATTCTACATGTAAATAGGTTTATAAGCAACCACCCTGTATCAATTTAAAAATGCTAAATTAAACATTAGAAAACAAAATCAAACAGGACATTAAGAAAATACCATGACAAAGTAAGATTTATTTCTGGAATGCAAGAATGATTCATATGGGTAAATCTGTTAATACAAATACCATATTAGTAGATGTAAGAAGAGTAATCACATGATTATCCCCAGATGCAAGCAAAACAAAGCAAAACTTTTGACACAATTCAATGGCTGTTTCAGGCAAAAATACTAAAAAAAAAAAGTATTAATAGTAAATAAATTAATAGGAACTGACTCAAATTTCTGAAATACACTGATTCTTCTTTTGTTTCTATTGTTAGTACTAGGGACTGAATCCAAAGGTACTCTACTACTGAACTATATCCCTAGTCCTTTTTATTTTTATTTTTTATTTTGAGACAGGACCTTGCTAAGTTGCAGAGGTTGGCCTGGAATTTGGAATCCTCCTACCTCAGCCTCGCACCTTGGTCCTTTTAAATCCAGAAGTATTTCCATAAGATTAGGAAAGAGGCAAGCATGCTCATTATGTTTGCTACTATTGAACAGTATTCTTGAGGTATTAACCAAGAAATAAAACCATTTCCAGAGGACACGCTGGTTTACCTAGAGAACCTGAGAAAAATCAATGATAAACCAGAAAAACTGCAAGAGTAGCACAAGGAACAAATGAGTTTCTGCAAATGAGTTGTGAAGACAGTGTTCATCGCCCCTGAGTACTTTAACATACAACCCTTCAGAGAAAGATGTTCTCCAGATTACTACAATACAATGATCAAATTGAGGAAATTATTGCTTACACTAACATTGAGTTCATGAACAGCATTTAAGCTTAATTTATTATCCCAGTAATTTTCTTTATAGGATCTCAATCTAAGAACATGTGTTATATTTAGTTGTCATGTCTCTTTAGTCTTTTTTTTCAGCCTATAAGAGTGTATCATGGGGCCTCTCATACACTTATTTATTCTCATTTCCACCAGAGTAGAACCAGAGCTGATGGAAAAGGCCAAGACTGACCACAAACCAAACCCATCCTGCCAGACACATAAATTAATAATTGCTTGAGTGTGCAGAGAAACATTAGGAAGTGATGTCATGCTTTTATCTAATTGTACCATAAAAGCTTTGAAGCAGTCTGTAAAAATGGGAATATGTTAAACTATTCATCCTTTGCTGAATTCTTCCTAGGAAGACTGCTTACAAGAAAAGAAAAAAAAAAAATCTTAGATTTCCAAAACAGTTCTAAGAAAATCTCTTAGGTTAGGTTTAACAGTATATCTCTTAGGCCAGTGTATTTTCAGGTCTGGCTGGTTTCCAAGTCAATTAAGGAGACTGTTCTTACAGTAAATTTTAAACAGGCATGCAGAGAGTCCAACTTGTATTAACAAGAGTTCAAAAGTTCTAAACTGACTCTGCCTCAAAATTCAGTTGGAAATTCTTAGAAATCTGTTATATATTCCATAGGGTGATAGTTCAAATTTCTTTATATGTAAAGCTGACAACTATTTTTCCATAATTACATAAATTTTCATCCACATCAACTGAAGAATATTTAAAGCATAATTATCACATAGATCCCTCTCATGCTGTTCTCTGATAAATTTTTGTTCTCCTTACATTTTCTGAATAACCTACCCAGATACATGAGCAGATATTCCTTATTTTTTTTAAGTTTAGACAGCTTTCTTGAGCCAGTGTAAAGTATCACATCCAGAGTTTGTTTTTTAATAAAAAATTCTAGATTTTGTTTTAAGTGCCCAGGATCCATGTTTTCAAAGGTCACTCAGTGTAAGCACTTATAAATCTTGACATTCTATGTTCAGATCACCTTCTTGGTGGCAAAATTCCCCATCCCCCAACAAATATCTTCTTTGTGGAAGCCAGATTTTGTTGTTGTTTTCTTTAATGTTTATTATTATTATTATTATTATTATTATTATTATTATTATTATTTAAACAGATTGAAAAAAATGATGGGGAGAGTTTATGGAAAGAGTCAAACTCCTCTCCTGGGTTTCCAGGGAGTTTTTAAAAACACATTTTTCTTAAGTCTATTTTAGACTTTTTGAACCAGAATTTGCATTGTGGTCCCAGTAAGTTTCATTTTAAAGAAGTTTTCCAAGAGAGTCTGCTGTAATGAATTTAAGGCTGACTTTGACAAATGCTGAGAAGTTATGTTCCATAGAATGAGCACTAAAAAATTTAAAGGGTTTGGAAAATTATATTCCCTTCTTAACAAACCATGACATAATTAATATATACATTTAATAGGTATAGATGCTAAAGACATATTACTTAATTTCGCTTACTCTAACATTCCCCAAATTTGAATGTAGTACACACTTTATTTTTAACACAAAACTACTGTAGAACCCTCCAAACACAGACATTGTGAAAGATTGATATAGAAAATGACAATTTCCATGTCATCCCTCTTTTATAACAGATCAGCGATGGATGATTTGATGTTAGGTAATTCAGTAATGAACATGACTGAAGTTGTTCATAAAACTTTCATACAAGGTTTTTTAAGGCCCTTGTGCACAGTGTTATTCTATGGTTTTTCCTCTGATCCTTCCTAAACTTCAGATGTTAAAACACAGACAACTGATCATTGGTTAGTATGCATTGATTGCTCACCGTGTGCCAGATCTGTTCTAAATACTTTGTAGGCATTATACCATTCAATATACAGTCCTGTAGGGTAGATCTTATTATTAAAGGATAATGAGGCCCAGAGAAATTCAGTATCTAAACCTAAGAAAGCACACAGTAAGTGGTAAAATTGATATTACAGACATTAAGTCCAGCTGTTCACATGCAGAGCCCATTAACTACTTCATTATTCCACACAAGTAATGTAGATTCCTTGTTAATCTCCTCCACAGCCAAGGATTCCCTTGTCCACCAATACCTAGGCTCTGTCCTTGACTCTTGTTCTCCCTTCTGAGCTACAGAGAGACATCGCTAACAGCTTGTTAGTCTTCTCAGTGGTACCCGAAATCTAAAACCCAACATGTTTTCAGGAGAATCTCATCTGCCCCCTAGAAAGGACCTCTTCCTCTGACCATCTTCTTTTCATTTGTTCATTTATTTCTTCATATAACAAATAATGAGCATTCTCCTTGTGCCTGGCACTCAGCTCTGACAGACATCCAAAGGCAAACAGAACTTTTGTTCTTACTTATAACTTCTGTTCATCTCATGACTCTAGTGAACACATGCTTCAGCATGTCCTCTTTTTCCATGACATCCTTCTGGGTTCATCGTCAGCAGTGGTTTTATTCTCCAGTTGCTCTTAAGCCATACCCATTTGAAAGGGAGCTTGACTGTGCCAGATTACCTTTCTGTGACAAGTCATTGGCATGTCCACAGGTGCCATGGCAGATTGTATTCTTAAAAGGACTCCACATGCTTCTTGCCATGTGTTATTGGAGGACCTCCACCGTAAGAAGAGGTCATGTTTCTCCCTTTGGATCTGGGAGGGTCTGTAAGTACTGTGGACAAAATGCTACATATTTTTCAAGTCAAAGTACAAAATAACTTCTTTCTGGCCTTTAAGGGGTACTTGCTCTAGGAACCCAGATCCCATGCCATAAAGAGGGGAAAGACTACATGGATGTAGCTACTTAAAGGTGTTCATGATGACCCACTGGGGTCCCAGATGACATCCAACACCAACCTCCAGAGGAGTAAGGGAGCCAGCTGATTCCCTCTCCTGGCCTTTGAATGCCTCTGGCAAAGACAAGATGTTTCTTAACAACCTTACCTAAATTGCAGGTTTGTTGTCATTATTTTAAGCTGCTGAGTTTTGGGGTATCTGTTCTACAGTGATAGCTAACAGAAAAAGTGCCTCCCTTTGTTTTAACTGGTTGGTACCAGGATACGGTCACATGACAAAAAGCAATGCTTCCTGAAAGGAAGTGCAACCATACTGTAGAAATGGATCCATATTGGCCTTATGACGGCAGGTTTTAGAGCCAGTATTTTTAAAATTAATTAATTTATTTTAATTAGGCATATATGACAGCAGAATTCATTTTGATTCATTGTACATAATTGCAGCACAACTTTTCATTTCTCTGATTGTACATGATGGAGCGTTGCACCATATATGCAGTCACACAAGTACCTAGGATAATGATGTCCATCTCACTCCACCACCTTTCCTGCCCCCATGCTCCCTCTCCTCCCTCCTCTTTGCCCAAAGTTCTTCCGTTTTTCCCATGCCCTTTCCCCCATTATGGATCAGCATCCACTTATCAGAGAAAACATTCAGCCTTTGTTTTTTATGGATTGGCTTACTTTGCTTAGCAGGATATTCTCCAATTCCAACTCCAACTTAATTTTGCTTAATCTAGCATTTCCCAAATTTGAATGAAGCACACACTTTATTTTTAACACAAGACCATTTACCTGTAAATGCTATAATTTTATTTTCTTTTAATGCTGAGTAATATTCCATTGTAAATATATACCAGTTTCTTTATCCATTCATCTATTGAAGGGCATCTAGGTTGCTTCCACAGGTTAGCTATTGTAAATTGAGCTGCTATAAACATTGATGTGGCTACGTTCCTATAGTATGCTGACTTTAAGTTCTTTGGGTATAGACTGAGGAGTAGTATAGCTGGGTCAAATGGTGGTTCCATTGCAAGTTTTCTAAGGAATCTCATATTGCTTTCCAGAGTGGTTGCAGCAATTTGCAGTTCCACCAGCAATGTATGAATGTGTCTTTTCCCCCCGAAATCTTCGCCAACATTTATTGTTGTTTGTATTCTTGATAACTGCCATTCTGACTGGTGTGAGATCAAATCTTAGAGTATTTTTGATTTGCATTTCTGTAATTGCTAGAGATGTTGAACACTTTTTTTATATATTTGTTGATCAATTGTATATCTTCTTCTGAGAAGTGTCTCTTCAGCTCCTTAGCCCATATTGGGTTGTTTGGTTTTTTGGTGTTAAGTTTTTTGAGTTCTTATATATTCTGGAGATTAATGCTCTATCTGACATGTGTGTGGTCAAAATTTGTAGAGCCAGTATTTTATTATAGGATTGCTTATTGTCTCTCCAGATGGATTCACACTGATGTTTCTAAGAAAACACTTGTAGAAAAGCCCATTCTAGCTTGTTAACCCTAGAAATATTCCAAGAATACTTCTTTTACCTCCATGGCTTTAAAAATTATTTTGGTATCTCACTAAATGAATTTTATCTACAAAGCCCAATAATAAAAATTTTCATACATGTATTCCTTTAAATCCCATTCAATATTTAATGTATGTTGTATTAGATAAGTATAAATGATATCTCTGAAATTTTAAAAAGTATATGCAAAGTGACTTGCAGAACTTTCTCCAATACTTAATTACTTTGCTAACTTCAATTTTCTTTGATTTATTCTATCTCCTGTAGATTCTTAGTAGCTAGAAGGATTGCATAAAAATTGTGTTATGATGGCTCTTTCTCTCTTTCCTGCATGTCTACCAAATAAGTCATGAAGTGAGGCTGCCCAAGACACCATGCCTTTCATGATGACAACAACATGCTCAAGAGTCTGGGCTGAGTTGCTTCTTTTTGCCTCTTTCCTTATTCATAACATTGATAAACAAAGGATTGTACACACCAATGAAGCTATATGTATTCTTTGTTTAAAGTTACTGTTTATCGATCCTTATGATATCTCATAATTTAATAGAAATGTTTGAATAGAAGATGAAGAATTTTATGTTGTTTTAACTTTGTCAGTCTTTTCCAACCAGAAATGGCAGCCTTGGTTTCCCTGCTTGTTATGCATCATATGCTGCCAAGAAATTGCAAAGTAACAGTAGAAAATTCCTTTAGAAATTACTTCTTGCTCCTGTTATTAGTCTAATAGAGGCATGGAAACGAGGAAGAAGAGAAGCAATTTCGGGTTCTGGCAATCAGAGAGATTGTGGCAATAGAGAGATTGTGGATACCTGCTACCAATTTTAGTAGCTTTATGTGCTTCATTTAGTATAGCTGGGAATGGAGGGAAATAAAATTAATAATTCTCCATAACAGCTTAGCTAAAAAGTCAAAGTTCATATTGGACCTTGACACTGAATCTTTTAATAATTAGGATCATATCTAATCCCTGTTTTTTAATAGTTCTGTCACTTTGGTGATGAAAATGTTGAATGATATGAAATAAAAAACCAAAAACTACACAAAGGTATCATGCATTTAGGATCTAATGAAACAGAATGAATAGTCTTCCAGAATTCAGATAAGGAAAAGACAAGTAGAAATATTTGAAATATATAGAAATATAAGATGCCAGTGTTTCATTTTCTTATCTTTCTTTTCTTTCTTCTTTTTTGACAAAAAAAGAAAAGAAAAGAAAGGTGCAGGAGTCCAGAATAAGAGAGAGTCTGCTATGATGCCTTCATTCAGGAAAGTGAAACAATCCACCTCTGGTCTGAGTTACTTTTCAGTGTGTGATGGATTTGAACAATCCATCCAAACCCTTTCATCCAGTTCTGCTCTTTACCAATTATAGGCCTTTGTGTGATGGTGCAATATGGGAGAAATGAGGGAAGAGAAACAACCCTCTTGTGGGTTTCTATGACCTTTTGTCATTGGTATCTTGGCTCTACTTAATTCTGATGACAAGAGAAAGAAAGTTTCTTAAACTCTGGATGAATAATCACTTAAGAACTTGCAAGTGAGAAAAAAACATTGTAAATATTTGTCTATGCTCCTTTGGTTTCTCAAACAATCATGTTCCCTTTTCTTTGAGAGTAGAAGACGCAGATTTTGCTTAATTGGCAACTCCAGAGAACCACTGTGATGTCTTCACCTTCATACTCTACAGCCTTTGGCACCTCGCAGTAATTCAATATGTTATTTGCTAGGTTTAATTGGATGGAGAAAAGAGGGAGGAAGTAGAGTCCTTTGCAAGCAAAAACAATTTCTAAATCTTTATAAGAAGTTAGTAGCTAAGTTTCTTGCTCAATCTGCATTCAAAGATCAACTGGATGAAAATTAGGGGAGATCAGAAGAGCCATGAGCAGATCTGTGATTTGGGGGTGTCTTTATGATCCAGTTTTACTGTTACTTGTGGGAAATATCACAACATTTAAATCAATCAGAGGGTGAGGATGCTGAGGGTGGGGCAGGGCAACTTCCTTTGGCTCCATGCTTACAATTCTGTGGAAATCAGTCTCTGCAACCCTCTTGGCCTCTTTCCCCCCACTTGACTAATGCTGTCCATGAAGAGAGAGGGCTGTGTATTGGGAAATATACTGGGTCCTCTAGCTGGCAGCTAGTTGACCTCAGAAGTTAGTTACTCAGTTTCTCTGTGCTGTTTAATTGAGGTAGCCCCTGTGAGGGGGTGTGCTGTGACAGGTGGGTAAGTCCACCTCTTACTGGGGTATATATTTAGGAAGTCCTCAGTCATCATACGTCTAAGCCAAGCCCTTCTTCATTAGCTTTATAGTAATAGAGATGACATTTTTAACTCCATATGCCATATTTTATATCTATTCCTTCATTGTTTTCGAACTTGTTTAGGAAAAGAAAGCTATTTCCTGGCCTCCTCGATCCCTATTAAGGGTACTAAGTCTCATTAACTTAGAAATACTTACTGAGCCACTAGAATTTGCTCAGCACTATGGCAAGCCCTGGGACATCATTTGTTACTTCACAGTATAAAGTGCTTATAAAGCAGCTGGACCTGGCTTCCCAGTGGAAAGACAGATTGAGTCCATTGCTCAGTTTTGGGGTCTTTTTTAACTGAGTTATAACCCAGTAGGTTGGCCAGGAAGTACTGGGTGAAATCAGAGTTAAGACTGAACAGGATCCTTAAGTCAACCTTAAATTCATTCCAAACAGAGTTGCTTACTCTCTTTTAATAGAATCATATACTCATGAAAAGAGTTCATAATGCATTTGGAAATCACAAAATAAACTGTTCATTGTTTTTATGTAGAAAATCAATTTGGTAACTCCTTGGCTAAATTTAAATAAAATATTTTTACATTACCATCATACAGATACATTCATATAGAATAAATGTTAATGCTAACTTTAAATAAATAAGTGTCCTGGAAAATATAATTTAAATAAAATGGAAATGTTATTTATGATACATCTTTTGCTATGAATTTTTCATTCAACATTCAACAAATAATAAGCACCAATTATGTGCTATGCATTTATTTTAGCTTTCTGTTGTTGTGACAAAATACCCGAGATAATCAGTTTAGAAGGAGGAGTAGCTTACTTTGGCTCAAGTTTTGGAGGCTTCAGTCCATGGTTACTTGGCCCATTGCTTTTGGGCTTGTGGTGAGGCAGAACATCACAGTGGGAGTATGTTGCTGAGGAAATCATTCACTTCATGGAAACCAGGAAACAAAGTGAGAGACAAAAAAGGCTCAGGGTCCCCACATCCTCTTTGAAGGCATGCCCCCAAGGACTGCATTTCATTAGGCTTCACTTTGTATTGTTTTCACCCCCTCCCAATAGTGCCACAAGCTGGTGACACTTTAAGTCTTTAACATAAAGGGCTCTTGGGAGATACTTCATATCCAAACGGTGGCAGCACTATTTCTTTGAAAAGCATGGATGATAATGGAATGCAACTTAAATTCACTGCATACTGCAGAGTCTATCTCCATACCATCATCCTGAGGTCCCTTAATATCCACTTTCAGAACAAATAGCCCCAGAGAAGGAAGACAAAGCATATACACTATGCAAGCGAAGCACTGAATTTTAAATTGACTACTTTTATTTTTTGGAAATGTTTGGATTGTGTTTTTTCTCCATCCATGTTAATAAGATAAAGTTGATTGCTTTAGATTAATTTAACATAGATATTATAGCTATTTATCTAGAATTTTGAATGATTCCACATTTGGGTTGGTACTGCTCATTACAAACCTTACAGTTTTGAATAGAAACCACAAAGTGCCATGATAAATAAGTCGTCTTTACCAATGAGTGGACCTGTGCTTGTTACAGGTGAAGGAACTAATGATAAAGGGTGATTCCAAACCATCCAGCATCATTCTCAGAGGTCAAGAAAGAACCCTCTAACAGAAGGTCTGAATTCAGCCAACTAAATTGCACCCTGCCCCCGCTCCACCCCATCACTACATGACCATACCTCCCTTGGCAAAATTGCCAAAGGAATGTAGAATGGCAAATTCCTGCCTTGCTATCCTGGTATGGAGCAAAATTATGACATTATGACAGTAAGCTCTGGGCTTTAAGGATTTCCCCCTTTGCTCTAATATTATCATGCCTTCTTCTGCCCAGAACTGTTTATATTTGAGGGGAAATGCAGGGTCCAATTCTTGATTTAGTAGCCAAGATACCTCAGTGCTTCAGTAACAGAAGGAAAATGGCACCCTTATGCCTCAGAAAACTAAGTGCTTTCTGCATTCGAATGAAGAGTACATGGGTACACTTGTCTCCAATATGACCCTTGAATAATTGGATAATTCCAGCAAATATTATATTGAAGAAGTTTTATGTGGTTGGTATATTTTTGAGGCTTTATTTAAAAGATGATTTAACATGACAATCAAATATTTATAGTGTATTCATGTAAGTCATAATAAACATATTAATGACAAAGATGAATAAAATTAAATGTAACACAAATTTCATTTTGAAAAACTTTCTTAAATTTAGTTTCTTATCAACAGAGAACCTGATTGTATTTCAGTCTTCCTTTCCTTTTTTACTCTCTTAAAGACTGAGCCAAAACTTGAGAAAATTCCAGTGGACAAAAATCTTTAAAATAATGCAGCACTTAAGGAGGTACTTAAAACAAAAGGAGTGATTTGTGTGCTCTATCATTTTCTTCTCCATGCCTGGTCAATATGATTTTCTTACTGTATGGGCCTTCATGAAGAGTTTTAAAAGGTAAGAATTTTTTGGAATAGTGTTTTCCAGTCTCTCAGAGATCTCCTGGCATGTGTAAAGCCTGGGTTCAATGTCTACCACTGCAATCAATCAATCAATCAATCAATTTTCTCTAACAGCTACAGCTGTTAGAGAAAACCACAGCTTTCTGCATATTTGCCTAATTGTTCTATAATGATTTTAGCTTATGGTAATTCCTTAGATTATAGAAATTTATGGGCTTCTTCAAATCTTTTCTTTATCAGCATGTCTATTTTCACACCTATACAATACTGGTAATGTTAAAAGCTAAAAACAAACAAACAAACCAAAAATCTTTTCCTTAGAATAGTCATCATTTGAATTTAGGCCAAGTACTAAATTCTTAGTAAGCAGGTGGAGTCTTCAAGGGGTGATACAGGAAGGTAGAGAGTCTACAAAAAGAAATATAAGGAACAGTTCTTTCACAGCTATAAGAACACTTGCAGGTAATTAAGTTGTTATGGTTTGGATATGAGGTGTTGCCCAAAATCTCACATGTGAGACAATGCAAAAAGGTTCAGAGGAGAAATGATTGGGTTGTAAGAGCCTTAACGCAATCAATGATTTAATCCCCTGATGGGGTTTAACTGAGTGGTAACTGAAGAGATAGGGTATGGCTGGAGGAAATGGGAATTTGGCTTAGGTGTATATTTTTGTATCTGGAGCAAGGATTCTATCTCTCTTTCTGTCTTCTGATCACCTTGATGTGAGCTGCTTCCCTCTGCCACACTCTCCTGCCGTGATTTTCAGCCTCACCTCAAGCCCTGAGGAATGGAGTCGGCCTTCTATGGACTAAGACCTCTGAAACTGTGAGCCTTCAAATAAACCTTTTCTTCTCTACAATTGTGGTGGCCGGGTCCTTTAGTCACAGCAGAAAATAAAATAAAATAAAATAAACCTGCCTAAAACATAAGTATGTGTTTGTTTATAGCTAAAAAGCCTAAATTTACCAGAGGCTTTTCCACATAGGACATATTTTTAAATGTCCAACAAAATTTAATTTTTTTTTTTAGGATACTCTCATCACAAGTCTATCAAATTAGCTTACACCATACAGAAAATTATTGTCTTGTGTACTGGACTTCATGAATTCACTGGGCTACAGGTTCATGGACCCAGATGCTTTCCATCTGTGTTCTCTGCTAAGATTTCATTGTAAGGACAATTCTCCTCCCAATTGCATGACAGTTGACAACTGAGGTCAGGCTGCATGCTCATATTTCTACTTCCAATATAAGGGAGGCTTGTTTCTAAAGAGTTTTTAAGAACAAGACAGCTTTTTTCCTAGAAATGCCTTTTAGATTTAGATCACATGCCTGCTCCAGAACCAACCAGGGGGAAAATGTTATGAGATAATCCTTTAATAATCAGGATACTGAGGGATGTGGGCTGACTTAGAAAAAAGATGGATACTTGCTGGGCCTGGTGGCACATACCTGTAATCACAGCGTTTGATGGGGAGGCTGAGGCAGGAGGATTGCAAGTTCGAGGCCAATCTCAGCAACTTAGCAAGATCTTGTCTTAAAATAAAAAATAAAAATGACTAGGGATGTAGCTCAGTGTACAGAACCCCTAGGATCAGTACCCAACTTAAATAAAAAAGAAAAGATGTGGATATTTGGCCAAAATGTTGAAGGAACAATGGAAGAAAGTACAATAGATGCTGAATATCCACTATAGAGTTTCTGGAAGGAACATAATTCCACCATAAGCCTAAGACTTAACATGTGCCTTTCTGCTATGATGCTCTGCCTCACCTCAGCCCAGAGCAATGGAGTCAGCCTATTGTGGACGGAGCCTCTAAAACTGTGAGCCAAAATAAACATTTTTTTCTCTAAGTTGCTCCTGTAAGCCATTTTGTTCACAGCAACACAAAGCTGACTCACACAAACGGGGTGACCTGAAACAACATAAATTTATTATTTCACAGTTCCAGAGGTCTTAGCAGACTGCACCCCTTCTGAAGCCTGCAAGGTGGAATCGTTCCTTGCTTTCTCAGCTTCTGGTAGTTTATAGCAATTCTAGGTATTCTTTGACTTGCAGCTGCAGCACTTCAGTCTCTGCCTCCATCATCAGGTGATGTTCTCCATTTAGTGTGTCTCATGTCTCTTCTCTTTTTATAAGGACATATATAGTATAATATAGTCATATTGCACCACAGTCCCACCTTATTCTTATGTGACCTCTGCTTAGTTGATTATATGTGCAGTGACCCTATTTCCAACTACAGTCACAATCTGAGGTACTCCAACATAACGTTTGGGGGATACTAGTCAACCCATAACAGAAGATCACATGGAAGTAAAGGCAGTGGGGATTAGATGGAGACAGATGAGGAATTCAGTGTTTCTGAGTGGCATAGATAGATTCAGAAATTGGCCCAGGGGAAGTGAAGAAAGTTGTCTGAAATTCATCAAGTTAGGGCAAAGCAGCTCGAGAGCTGGGGGCTGCAGAACCAAACACATGACCTGGGACCCATGTGGGACGGACAGTCAGACCTCAGGTGGGCTCTGCAGCTCCATTGAGGACAGAGGAAGGATTGAGTCATCAAGGGAAATTCCTGAGTCCAAATGAGCTAGGAGTAAATATACTACAAATTATGAATTTCACCAGCTGCAGCCTTCCGTTAGCAGCAGATGCCAACAAAATCATCTATCCAGGGAGCAGCCCAAATCAGTCGTTCCACAGAAGAGAACAGCAAAGATCTGGCCAGCAGAGCATAGATCTCAGAAACATGCCTTCCCTCAGCTATTTGCAGGTGCACTTCTTCTACAGTTAGACATCATCTTGGAGATTAATGGGGAGAGGGAGTTGGATTCGGAAGGACTTGAATATTTTTGTGAGTAAGCCAAAATGAGACCAAGTGATCCATAGACAGATAAAGGTTCAGGATTGAACTGAATCTCTTATTCCTCAGCAACCCTCCCCAGTTTCTCCCACATACAGCACTGTCATCCACAGGAAAGGGGACTGGTAAGGATCATCAGCGTGGACCCAGGGAAATCTGGAAAATACGTTTCTCTACACCTCTCAATGGTATATAAATCCAGCGTATGATTCTCCATTATTCAATTACCAGGTCATTCTAAGGATTCAAAACATGTTAATGCAAACAGATCATAATTTTTACATTTGTCTCTAGTTTATATTTGCAGTGAATTTCTCTGTATGTGTGAAGATATAAATAGATAAGACTTTGATAGATTTATGAAAGGCCGGCAGAGTATTTGGTGAGTGTAGAAATATAAGAGAGGAACATCCTGTATATTCTGCTCCACAGAAGACACTCTCAGAGGCCTCTTGAGATCAATGAGTAGGGGCATCCCTTAGCTTAAACCCTTATCATCTACAGATGCAAGTTTTTACAGTTTAGTGACAAACTCCTTTTTTTGCAAGCACTATGATATGGTGCAACTTCACTTGAAATTTTTGATTGAAATATAATATTATCCAGAATTTTTAAACATGACCGAACAAACATTTTCTCAGACACACCAGCCCAGGATACAAAGGGTGTGCAAATTTTTTTTCTACTTCCAAGTTTTCTACTTCCAAGTTTTCATCAGTGAGAAATATAACTGTAGCTCTTTTAAATGAAGACTGCAAGCCTGAATAAAAGGGCTGATCAAGGTAATTCACAGCTCCCATTCTTCTCCCTGTCCCTGAGGATGTCTGACTTGAAGATGCTGTGGAAATTGCCTTAACTGAGCACCTCATCATCACCTTGTGATCTCATGATCACTAATATTACTAATACTGCTCCTTTGGCCATCTGACACAACATGTCAGAGGCTCAGACCAAGAAAATAAGTTGCTTAGCACTTGAGAGGCCCTTTTTTGTTCTTATACTATCATTCCATAAAGCTGGTATTTTACTTCAGTAGATATAATTATGTGTGTAGTGGTCTTCCCTATCTTCAGATTCTCTCTGTGGGTTCAACCAACTGCAGTTTGAAAATATTCAGAAAAACAAATTACATCTGTACTGAACATGAACAGAGTTTTCTTATTATTTCCTAAATGATACAGTATAATAACTATTTACATAGCATTTGCATTATTTTAGGTATTGAATGTACACAAGACAATTTACATAGGTTATATGCACATACTATGTCATTTAAAGAATGGATTTGAGCACCCAAAGGTTTTGGTATTCCTAGGGGGACCCTGGACCCGATCCCCCGTGGTTATTGTGCTAGTCAGCTTTTCATCCTGTGACAAATACCTGAGAAAAACAACTTAGAGGAGGAAAGATTTATTTTGGCTCAGGGTTTCAGAGGTTGCATTGTATGATTCACCCAGCTCCACTGCTCTGGCTCTGAGGCAAGGCAGAACATCCCAGTAGAAGGGCATGGTGGAGAAAGCTGTTCAGCTCAAGGCAGCTAAGAAACCGGGAGAAAGAGGAAGCTGTCAATGACAGGAAATACCCTCCCTGGGCACTCATCCAGTGACCTACTTCCACTAACCATGCCCCACCACCTATAGTTTACACCACCTTGCAGTACTCCATTCAGCCATCAATGGATTAATCCACTGATGAAGGCCGAGCTGTCATGATCAATCACTTCCCAAAGCCCTACCTCTGAACATTGCTGCATTGGGGTTCAAGCCTTCAACACAGAAGCCATTGGAGGACATTCTGGATCTGTAAAAGATGCCTAGGTACAACCATTTATATGTGTTTTATTCCAGGGCGAAAAAGAGGATTCTTCAAGGGCAAGGACTATTTCTACCGTGTCCTTATTTATAGTGCTATCTGGCATTATGTGATCAGTAAATGAAGCAAAGAATAAATGAAGAAACTGAAAGTTCTGGTGACCTTTGACATTGGTCCCAAGGAGGAATTTCAACCGGGTAAGAGAGCCAAGAATGAGAGAAGAGTGCAAGATCGGATTAATCTCTCTTAAGTCAGGCTTCTTCTCCTGCAACTTGCCAGTGTTTCCTAGAGCTCACAGGAAAGATTCTGTACCTTGACTTTGGACTTTCATTTGGGGTTTTCACAGCAATTGGATAAACTCCCATCCTTTAAAATATAGTGAGCAAATTCCATAAACCTGAGGTGGTTTGGAGACTGCTCAAGAGGATTTTCAATTCCAGCAGGCATACAGACTACTTTATATGTCCATGGAAAGCTCCTGAGCTCCCTTGCCAGCCCAGGAATAGAGAGGAGTCTAAGAGCTACCTCTTCCAAGCCTGGCTTTCAGTCTTTACAAGAAGAATAGCTGCTTCAGTTCTAGCAGATCTGTTTATTTTTAGTGTATCTTTGGTAGTTCAAACTTCTTGAGTTTCCATTTTACCTTTAAATCAGGGCAAATGGCACTTACTGTCTTACATTTAGAATTAGGAGTTATGTATACACAATACACCCGACAGTGGCATATATGATTAGTGTTGAACACATGCTACCATCATTATATTTGATAGTCCTGCTTCATATCTTATATATTTCTCTTTTCTTCTTTGATTAATTTATATCAAACAGATGACATAATTCCTGTGATTTCTAATATAGTGCCTATATAGCACAGAAAATTTTATTTGGATTCTTAGAATCCTTAGTGAACCCAAATTTTTACACACACACACACACACACACACACACATACACACATCCAGATGTTTTTTACATATATCTGGACACTTTTTTTTCCCCTGATGCAAAGTATAAAAGAGGGAGAGAAAAGCTCCATATGAAAAACCAATACCTAACTTTTCTCCCTAAGGGTCTGGCCTTGACAAGTAGACTGGGAAGGTAATCAGCATAATTAAAAGTAACCTGGCTTGCTTTTATTTATGGAGCTTGACATATCACCCCAATTTGCCAAATACTGGATTTCCTGACAAGTGAAATTCAAACTCTTCCTGTGGAAACGTGGTCATGCCTAGTAAAGCTGCTACCCCGTGGAGGTTATATATCTTTTCAGTACAGAACATATTTGCCTGCCAGCAGCCTGGAATGGAAATGAAATCTGGAGTTTCTAGTCATTAGACAGCTTGTTGAGCCTGACCAAGGTTACTGAGATTTTCCAAGGTAGAGTAGTAAGATGGACATGTTCAAATGCAACTTTAAGGTAATAGCACTTGGCAAGCAAGGTCTGAGTGTTTTAGAAGCATTACCTGCTATCGTACACACAAAAAATATTAGCTGTCATGGACTCTATGATGTTTAATTTTATGTGTCCTCTAGGCTAGATCACTGTACTCATATACTATTTAGTCAAATGTTAGCCTGTATGTTGCTATGAAAAAGTTTTCTTTTTTTAAAAAATGAGATTAACATTTAAACAAGTAGACTTTGAATAAAGCAAGTTCCTCCATAATGCTGGTGGTCCTCACTAAATTAGTTGGAGGCTTTAAGAGAAAATATACTGATTAGCCCTTAAAAGGAGAGAATTCTGCCAGACTTTGGACTTGAGTTCTTCTCTGGGTGTCCAGCTGCTGGCCTACCCTGCATGTGCTAGTCTTCATCATTGAATGAGCCAATTCCTTAAAATGAATCCCTTTCTTTTCTGTCTCTTTCTCTGTCTCTTTCTGTGTCTCTATGTCTTCCCCCTACCCTCTCTCTGTTCTGTCATTCATCCTACTGCTCCCGTGTCCAAGAATCCTGAATAATACAGAGTCATTGCACATTCTCCACCATATGGACTTGAAACCACAGAAGAGCCAATCTCTTGGGCTCCCAGGACAAGTTTCTTGGACTCTTAGAAGAATCATGAGTCTGGTTGGTCATAAAAGGTATGTAAAATCCACCACAGTGGTGGGTCACATGTTTCTTTCTGTCTTGTCTTGAGAGAAATGCTAAAGACAGACCTAATTAAGCTCAGACTAACACTGGAAGCTCAGAATCCTTTCCATGTAAGACCTAAAATTAGACTTTCTCTGAGGTCTTAAGGGAAAGAGAATTTCACAGCTCTTGGAATTAAACTCTGTTCTGGAATTGCATTCTCCCAACTAGCATAGTTTGGCTGCTGAGGTCTAAAGGCAGAAACTAGCCTGACTGTGGAATTTGTTCTGGTGATATGCTGCTATTTTAATTGTAAAGTGTGTTAGTACCCTGACAACTCTTGGTGTTGATAAACTACAGTACCACTCTTATGCAGTTGTTCTTTGTTATCTCTGGGGGATTAGTTCCAGACTCTCCCTTGTCTCAGAAAAGGCCAGTGAAAGAATCCATGACTCAAATAAAGATTTAGACTAGCTGGCCACTGAGTCCTCTACCAATTCTGTGACTGTACATACGATAGCTAGAGGAGGAAGAAAATGGTCAACACCCTAAATATGCAAATGCTCAAGTCCCTTGTATAATAAAATAAAATCATATTTGTATATAATCTATGCATACCTACCTGTATACTTTAAATCATCTCTAGATTATTTATAGTATATAATATAATGAAAATGTTATGTAAATAGTTTTCAGACTACATTGTTTAGGAAATAATGATAAGAAAAATTGTCTGTACATGTTCAGTTCAGATGAAATTTCTTTAAATATTTTTTTATCCATAGTTTATTGAATCCATGGATCTGTAGCCTAATAAAAAGGGACCTTTACTTGAGCAAAAGGACCCCTGCCATGGGGTCCTAATAATGCTCCTCTGATGCTACTTTCCTGAATTTTCCCTTCTTTTTTCTCTCTTCATCTTTTCCACAAAGTAAGGACTCTAGAAGTGGAAATCCCACACTCAAGATTTCTGGTCAGGGCCTGTGAAAATCTGTTCTCCATAAGGTATATGTCTATGTCTGAGAGGTGGACATGGCACCATTTTTTGCAGTTAATATGTATTAAACTTATAGCTGTGGACTAGTGTGAGGTACAATATATAAGAGATAAAACACAGTACGAAAGGTATCTGGAATTGAAAAGAGTTTCAGACTGTGTCACTATGTCATACACTATTCCAAGGAGTCTGAGAAGTCTAAATTTTGTCTAAATGCTGTTTCTAGTACTTATGAAGGTATCTTTTTCAAGGTTAGAAGATAGAACATATTTCCTTGATCATTTTAAAAACTGACTTTTAACTTTTAAATATTTAGATATATAAGAATATGGGTTTCATTTATACTCTAGGGCATCTGTGTCAATCATTACAACAGTGAAGGAACTTTTTTTTTTTTTTTGTAGAATCAAGTTTTAAACTAGCTGACCACTAAGTTTCTTGCCAAGTCTGTGATTCTACATGTGGTAGCCAGAGGCAGAAAAATATGCTTAGACCCCTCTTTAGAGAACTCAAGGAAAACAAAGAGAAAGAACCTCAAGTCACCAGGGCAAGGATGGTTTGACCTTAGTCCAAGTTTCCGTTGGTTAGATTTTCAACTTGAACACTACTCTTCTTCAAAGCTTCATGATTACTAAAGCCTACAAGATATTTCATATCATTCCAGATGTGGTTGCTAAATTAGGTTTTGCCAACTTTACTTGGTTTCCAACTCAATAATTTGATAAACATGAATTCATCCTCACAATCAAAATATCAGGCTCCGTTGACATTTGTTTATTTTAGGAGTAAACTGATAAAAGAAAATCAAAATGAGCCATGGTATGAGGGTAGGGTATCTTCTGAAGGATAAACAGCATTGGGATAAAGAAAAATAGTGGGTTTATTTCCTGAGAAGAAATATAGTATATTCATAGAGATGTACTAATAATATTTCTAGGACATCCACTTTTTTTTGTTATTTTAGCCAGCTTCTCAAAATTCCTTATTGCATAACTTCTAAAAAAGAAAAAGGAAAGGAGAAAGAATACCTAAAAGTTGAAATGAAGCTCTAGATGGAAAATGATCAGTGTTGTAGGATAGCTCTGGTTCTGTCATGTACTATAGATTTATATAGGTCTTCCACTTCAGATGAAAAGTGAAGTATTATTGAATTCAGATTGGTTGTATACCCTGATTTTTTTATGGATTCTCTCACAAAGCATCTGTTTAGAATTTTTCATCTTTAAGCAAAGTATGACGGTACACTCCTGCAATTCTAGCCACTCCAGAGCTGGAAGTTGCAAGAAGATTTACATCTGAGACCAGCCTTGGAAACTTAGTAAGACCCCATTTTGAAACAAAAAATAAAATAAAATAGAAATGCCTGGGAATATAGTGTGTCACTAGGTGTAGAGTGACCTTAGGTTCAATAGCTAGTATTGTTAAGAATAAAAGAAATTATTATATTTAAGGTTAGGAAATTTACCACTGTGAGCTAGAATGGCGTTTATGGACTGAATTTTCTCCTCCCACTGCCTCCCAATTTGTATGTTGAAACCCTAAACTCCAATTAGAGGTAGTGCCTTTCAGTGATATTCTAATATTGTAATTCCAGCTTCCAGAACTTTGGGAATATAGATTTCTGTTGTTTACACCATGATATTTTATTAATGGCAGTCTGAACTAAGACAGATGGACATAAACATTGCAAGATACACTGGAAGGAAAAAGCAACAATACCTGTGAGATAAAACCAACTTTGAAGAGAGAACTCATCTTGTGTAATGACCAAGGTTTAAAATTGTAGTGGTGACAGGGCCACAGTGTAGAGTTGATGGCAATTTTCTCAGAATTTATCCCATCTAGGCTGGGGTCAGGCATATGGAAAATGATATAATAGACACTGCATCTCTGGATCCCTATTATTGGTTTCACTTTAGTCCTAGTGAAGCTCCCTCTGGCAAGGGCATTACCATGAAGAGCTTAGACTTTGCAAGACCCAACTTCAACAGTGATAGTGTGTGACATTGAGAAAATATGGCAAGAGTGTTTCAATCAGACTCTTGTCCTAAAGAGTGGAAGCAGGGCTATCTGTCTGGAATAAAATCTATCCCTGGAGCTCTTGGACAATGCAATTAAGTAGAAGACTGAAGAGTTGATATCAATGGAAGAAAAATGGATTCAGTATTAAAAACCCATAGACAGAGTCAAATAAATAACAGGAAAAAATTATGTGACTATATTTTTTTACATAATTGTATCAAGTTTAGGAATTGGATTATGCCATTTATTCAACACATAGAGCCTCCAAGATCCTAGTAAAATCCTACAAAGGCCACTGTATCTCTCTATTTAAGGTCACCATAATTCTCTCTAATACTTTACTGAATAGAAACACACAACACACACACACACACACACACACACATCATAGAATTAATTTTTTTTTCAAGCAAGTGTGCTTTCCCAAAACCTATTCGTATGAATTAACTTATATTTAACAGGAACCACAACCTCATATTAGTGGCTTTTTCATAAGAGATCAATCTTAAAGATGAGTATTACTGTATAAAAACAAAGAAAACTAAACAAAAAATAAGGTTCTGTAACTCTTCAAAGAAGAATTAAAAGTCAAAGGGTCGGAAATTTAGCTTGACTTTTACTTATTAACTTAAATAATATATTACTATCCTATCTTCTTCCCCAAGAGGCATATTACTAATTAAGTGAACAGAGTTCACTATCCTTTCTACTCACTCTGATTTAACACTTATAACTCAGTTAGCTATTACTAGTTTGAGAATTTATGTCCCCAGCAGTCCAAATATTCTGAGGCCTATTTTCATATGCTGAGTTATCTCCACATGGGGAACCATGGTCCTAACTACAATTAGCTATGAGATAAAAATCTGGAGAAGAGTAATAGTAATGCTAGAAAATATGGAAAAGAAATTTGGTTAAAGTATGCATATTTTTCTACAGCCTTAAGAGAAAGTGGCACTTTTATGATTCCCCTCAAATTACTAACAAATGATAAAGAGTAGCTGTTGTATTAATTCCTGACCCTTCCCTATACCTACAAGACACCTGGTATGGAAACTTGTTCACAATTTTCTGTTTAAGAGATGTTAAATTAACTGCTCTTCATGTGGGTAAATAACATGAGACATCAATGTACAGAATCTAACATCATGGAGTACAATAATTTTTTGTTGTAATCTTATTCTACGAACTGCTTGTAGTTTGGAGTGGTGGTGCATACCTGTAATCCCAGTAATTTAGAAGGTTGAGACAAGAGGATTGCAAATTCAAGCCAGCCACAGCAACTTAGGAAGGACCTCAGCAACTTAGTGAGATCCTATCTTAAAAAAATAAGGGCTGGGAATATGCTTAGAGGTTAGGCATCCCTAGGTTCAATCCCTAGGTACCAAAATATAAATAAAAATAAAAAGGGCTGGGTCCAGTGGTTCAATCCCCTACATTCAATCCCCAGGTCCAAAACAAACAAACAAAAGAATTGCTCTGACCTGTCCATAGTTTTTAATCCACTGAAGAGTTTCTCAAAACTTTAGCTATTCATTTGCTCCCTTCATGGTTGCTATACTATACAGTACCTAGACTACTTTTTTCTTTAAATCACTCACTTTTTAATCTTTAAATGAATAAGTATATTACTACTATAAAATAAATAGAAGGAAATAACAAAAATGAATGTACAGAAAGCCTGACAATCCATTCCCTCTAATATTGTTGCTTGCAGAAATTATAGCTGGAAACTTACTTTAGTTTCTTTATTAAAAAATTTGAAATACATGAGGGACGTGTTAGAATAATGACAGAAGCACCTCTCAGAGACTTACTCCTTGATTTAGACAGAAAAATAAAGAATTGAAAAGGTCATCATTTGTGAATCGTGGTTGTTTAATGTCTTATGAATTTATCATTTAAAAATCATCTCTCTCACTGTGAACAACAGTGATTCCTTTAACAATCATTGGTTTGAGCCTAGTAGTTGACTTAGAATACTGGATAATCTATGAACTCACCACAAATTACATTAATTAGATGTGGCTGGGAACCAATTTCTGCCCTAGGTTTTTCAAAGTGCAAAACAAATCTAAATGTGACTCTCTACTTTATAGTGAATGATAAAATAGGCATACACAAAGGGTTTGAAAGGTGGTGAAAACAGTGTTCATCCCTAAAAGGCCCAGGATCTGTTCTCTATTCACAGAAATGCTGTTCTCTGATTTAAGGCATGGATTTCAAGTGTTATATGCCTACGATTCACCTAGGGTTTAGATGTGCATTCCCAACTCTTCTCCCACAGAATCTGATTTGGAAGGTTTGGATGAGGTGCCTAGAGATTTTGATGAAGTACAAGATTGCACCCTGATGAACAAAAAAGAAGGGGAAAGTAGGTTTCAACTTGGGAGCTGGTAGCAGAAGAGGTCAGACGGCAGAGGTGGAGCTGGTATCAGAGTGTAGGCCCAGGGGTTGCCTCAGGAAAACACAGAAACTGAGAGGTGAAATCCTGGACAAATGTGATATTACCCTTTGGGTGGGCTTTAAAAACTTTCTCCTACTACCACAGGAAATTAGGTTAAAGAGAAGTGTCTCCAGAGACTTGTGAATCAATGTGTGCCAATCTTTAATTCTTCCAGGGCTCAGAAAATGTTCAGGATACAGTAGTAGCTTTAGAAGTTAAAGAGAAAATATATTTTAAATTGATATTTGGAATAGAAGAGTTGATACTTAGAGGAATATTACCTTAAGCTGGAGCATTTGTCCATTTTAAAGGTTTCTGTAAATTGTTATAAATAATGACAACCTTTTATTTGGTACTTTATGTATCTGAACCTCATTGTGTTGATCAGCTTTTAGTTGCTGTGACCAAAATATCTGACAAGAACAACTTAGAGGAGGGAAGGTTTATTTTGGTTCATGGTTTCAGAAGATTCAGTTCATAGTCAGCTCCATTTCTTTGGGCCTGAGTTGAGGCAGAACATCATGGTGAAGGGTGTGGCCGAGGAAAGCTGCTCAGCATCAGGCAGCCAGAAAGGCAAGAGAAGAGAGAGAGAGAGAGAGAGAGAGAGAGAGAGAGAGAGAGAGAGAGAGAGAGAGAGAGAGAGAGAGAGAGAACACGAACAACAGAGGAAAGAGAAAGAGAGGCTGAGGAGAAGACAAACTCTTTGGAATGTTCCCAGTGACCTACCTCCTTCTATTAGGTTCTGCCTCATGCTGGTGCATTGACTATCAATGGATGAATCCATCAAGTGATGTTCTCCCTCTCCTCACCAATCTATATCAAGAAAGGCCAGGTCAGTTTGCTTTATAGATGAATTTCTAAGTTCTATCAATGTGCTGCTTCCTTCACTCATTCCCTTGTTCATTTGGTAGGGAGGGGGTACTGGGGATTGAACTCAGGGCCACTTGACCACTGGGCCACATCCCCAGCCCTATTTTGTATTTTTTTAAAATTTAGAGACAGGGACTCACTGAATTCCTTAGTGCCTTGCATTTGCTGAGGCTAGCTTTGAACTTGCAATCCTCCTGCCTCAGGCTCCCAAACTGCTGGGATGACAAGCATACACCTCCACACCTGGCTTATTCATTTTATGGACTGCTGACTATGAACCAGACTAGACCAGATGGTGGTGGTGTCATTAGTGTACCGGATCCTGCCCTTAGAGAGTTTGGAGTCTAATAGAGGATATTAAATAAGTGATAAAAATGGTGTTATAGGAACTGTGAAAAGGTAAGCTATGAAAACACTTCACCACAGGCACAGATGGAAATGTGTGACAGGTTTAAGATCTGAGTAATGAACAGTAAAAGTTACACGGGTCTGACTCTGACAACTGAGGACATCTGGGCCCCAACCTGGTTCAGACTCTTCTTTGCCAGCATGTTGGTGGTGATTAGAGCTGGGACCGTGGGTGTGCCAGGGGAAGCTTTGTAGGAGGACTGCTCTATTTTTAATAGAAGAAGTATTTTCAAAATTATAAACAAAAAAAAATCATGTCTGAGTATGAGGTATACATAAAGCGCAATTCTATCTACTGGCAGAACTTCTGCCACCACCAGTCTGCTGATACGTTCCAAAAACCATTTCAGGATCATGTCTCTCATCCCATTCAAATGTTGAAATTTTCCATAGGAAGTTTTGCTTACACATTAAAGTTTCCCTAAAACAGGAGTAGGACTAGCACACTAGGTGTTTGTAAGCTGGGGGCTGGGTGGGAGTGTTCGTGTGAAAAGATAGGTGGCAAAGACTTCTATCACATGTTGCCCCAGCCATCCTTGCTGAATGCAACTTCATAGTGGGTGTACCTTGGTACATTACATTTTCTTAAGCCACCAGTTCTCAATCCAAAACATCTCCTTCTGTCATATTATTCATTTCATAGTCATAAAGAATATAGAGCTTATTTTATTTCTTATTGTATTCTTCTCCCTCCCTTTGCTTTGTAATTTAACCATAGTGACTACGCCCAGTGGTCAGTATCCTTTGGGTGTCAACATCTGTCAAGGGTAACTTGGCTCAGTTTCACCTCATCTCCTTGTTTTGGTGCATTCAGAGACCCTTCTCTAATTCAGTAAGTTCTCAGACTTTCCCCTTTTCCAGTATGAATCATGAGGTTAGCTCTCCTGGATCTGGGTGGGGTCCTGTACTAGCTTTGCCTTCTTCAGTTCCTTGGTTCAGGAATGAACATATGTTGGGTCAAAACTCCTAGATTTTTTTTTTTGTTGTTGTTGTTTATAATTTTGACAAGTGGTTCTGTGAAAAGGTTTTTAAGATTGGTTTTGTTCATATTCACATATCATTTATAACAAATTTAATTGTTTTTTTGTTAGACTTAAATTTATATTTAAGGAAAATACTATTATAAATGAAAACTGATAGTGTGTGATAAATAGATCATATAAAATAAATACAATGAAAACAAAGCATTTCTTTTTAATTCTAGCTATAATTTAAAAAAATTACTGTGATTCAGAGGTCTAGTTAATTATCTGCTAAAATGTTGATAAAGACAATTAGCTTTGAATTTGAACTTTCTTCTTTTGTAATAAGAAAACTTGCCTTCATCTTCTGTGATTCAGTGTCATTTTGTGTTGTGTCTTTTGTCCTTTGAGACCTCAAAACAGATTCTCATTTGCTTGTATATTCACCTTTTGGAAAAACCCTGGTTTGGTCCATCTTCTGGGCTGGGCTGCAATTGGGTATGTCTGAAGCAGACTTATAATTCATTTCAGATGGTTGCACTGTGGGAGACCAATTTAGAGACCACACTCCCTTTCAGCTCGTGTGGAACATTTTTAACAAAATACACAGAATAAAAAGAAGTTCTTAAGTGGATGAAGAATAGAGCAATCATAAGTCTTGGATTTAGGTCCCCGTTCACTCATAAAAGTGTTTCACTCTTGTCAATAAAATTATATGTTCACCCTAACTAAGTGGCTTTATTTAGTTCAAGAGCTGGTGGCAAAGAATATGAAAGCTGAGCTAGGTTGGGACCTCAACCTATGCTTTATAGTTTTTCCAGTTGCTTTATAGTTATTAGCAATGCTTGGCACTCTTCCACTCTTCTTTCTTTTTGGGTATTCCTTATCATCTAAAATTTTCAACTTTGCATACATGCTGTTTTGAACTTTTAATCATAACATTTACATTTTGATAGAAGGAAAAACTTGTCATAAAACACTGGCCTGATAGGTTTGCTTGAGCTTTAAGTCACAAATTTTTCTCCTTTTCACTTAATTATTTTGCGTTTGTTAAAAGATTAACTAACAGCCCCAAAGGGAGAAAATCCAAATATACTAAAATATGCCTTTTTTTGTCCTCTTGTCTAAGAATTCTGAGCTTCCAAAATGCCAAATGAATTATTGTACGCTTTTTAGTTAATTTTAGTTGAAAATAAAACTTTTATGTATTTACTATGTACAACATAATATTTTGAAATATGTACATATTGTGGAATGTTTGAACTGAGCTAATTAACATGTATTATCTCACCTATTTATCTTTTGTGTGTGTGTGTGTGTGTGTGTGTGGTGAGAACACTTAGTTGTGGTTCAGTGGTAGAGCTCTTGCCTAGCATGTGTGAGGCACTGGGTTCAATTCTCAGCACCACATGTGAATAAATGAATAAAATAAAGGTCCATCAACATCTGAAAAAGTATTTTTTTAAATCAGTTATTTTCAAGAATGTAGTGCTGCTATTGGCTATGAGCACCATAAGTTCTCTTGAACTTGTTTCCCCTGTATGACTGAAATTTTCTTTTGACCAACACTTCCCCAACCCCAGGACATATTTAAAAAAATACTTAAATGAAAAATTTCCATTCATCAGGAGTCCTTTCACTTAAACTATCATTATATGCTAAAGCACTCTGCTAGATTTAGAAAATGGCTGAAGGCTTGGTCTTCCCTGTAGAGAAGCTGTTACTCTACAGGGGCATAGACAGAAAGTGGGTATCACAAAACAAAGCATTCTGCAGGCTTTTGTAGTGTTCTCCCTACAGCTCCTTTATTGCCCACATACCTCACCCCTGGTTCATGGCTGTCCATCCTTCCCCCTTGTTTTTCCTCTCTCCTTACTCTGGCATAAGAGTTAAAAAATAAATGGAAAATGTAAAAAATTAATTTGCCTGACTCCAAGCTATATTCATTAACTTTCTCAGCAGAAAAGCAAAAAACAAGCGGTGTTTGATGGTCCCCTCCATCAGTGTCCTTCTCTCAAGGACCAGTCTTTATGAAGCTGCTTTGAACAGTGGGGTAACACTGGGCAAAAGGGACTGTCCCAGGAGGACCCACCCTGAGTGAACTCCTCCTGAACCTGAAGATGGCCTCACCGAGTAGAAGGCAACTGAGAATGTACTAATGAGGCCATCATTCTGCCCTCCTTCACTGATTCCTTTCAAAGTTTAGGGGTTCCATCACCAAACCCCCTATTTTTTAGTTGTAGTTGGACACAATACCTTTATTATGTTTATTTTTAAGTGATGCAGAGGATGGAACCCAGCACCTTGCACATGCTAGGCGAGTACTCTCCTGCTGAGACACAACCCCAGCCCCCAATACCCTATTTTGAAAAAAAAAAAATCAGTTAATTGGTTCTCTCACCGTATCATCAAATATACTTTGGTTTTATTATATAACTCAGAAAACTTATTGGTCCCCTTTTGGAGTACCAAGTACTATTCTTGTAAGGCACTAAGTTTCATATTCTTTGGAACTTTTCACAGAAACCTATTTCATGTAGAGCACCCCTACCTGCAAAGAAACTGTGCTAAGCTCCACTCACATCAACTGAAAACAGTGATCACAGGAGGGTGCCCTGGACATACAGAAGATGTTTGAAACAACCGGAGACATGCCAGGAGAGAATATAGTGTTTTAACAAATATCTTGCCTGAAATGCATTGACAACCTTGGACATCATAGAAGCCCTAGGCATTTTTTAGATATCTGAATTTTAGAATTCAGTTTCTGAGACATCCTAAAGGCAGGGTTGGTAGCAGGACCAGAAGAAAGAGACAGAAATCCCTGATAGAATTTCCAAGCAATTTTCTCTCCCCTTGGGGCATTATTTGGATTTATACATGGGAGGTAGAAAATGACCAGCCTATGCAGGATGAAGGTTGAACAGTGAACCCTGCTCAGGCGTCATTACTTCCTTCCTCCTGGACTTTATCACGTTGGCATGTGTGGGCCAGTGTACTTAGCAAGAGCAAAGATGTTTGTTTTTAAAAAATTTCTACTGCAGATAAGTTAGGAATGTAAGCCTAATACCATGCTTTGCTGGGGTGAACCTTAAAAACATACAATTATAGGATCTGAAAAGCAGAAGGGTTTCTAGTTCCCTGTTTCTCAAACTCTCTCTCTCTCTCTTTCTCTCTCTCTCTCTTTCTCTCTCTCTCTGTTTGTGTGTGTGTGTGTCTGTGTGTGTGTGTGTTTATCTATTGACTACCAGTATCACAATCAACAGCATGTGAGTAAATAATGAAAATTCCTGGGTTTTGCCAGAGAACAACTGAATGATAGTATTTTGCAGGGGAAGCTACAGATCGGAAAACCTACATTTTAAATATACTGCCCAACTTATTTCTATGCACATCGAAGTTTGAGACACACTGGCCTAATCCTCCCTTTCTTTACTGCCAAGGAGACTGGATCACTTCTCTAGCAAGGCTAATTAATGTCAAAACATGAATGAGGCCATAGTTCTTCTAACCCCAGTCCTGTCCATTTTTCCTTATGCTTTGATGAAGAGACTTAAACTTTATTATAGGAACGATGAGGTCCTGTTTTGTGCAAACACTAAGTCTTGAAAAGCTACCCAATGAAGTAAAGTTTCCAGTTTTGCCAGCACTGTGATTTTATCAGCAGAATGCTAAAGGGAGTACATTCTTAAAGAGGCTTTAACTGGCAAGACCAGTTGCTTATCCCCCTGGGAAATATCCTGATGACTCAGAATGAGACACCTTCTGATTGAGTCTCTTCTTGCATTCAGTCCTGTTTTACTCCATTCTATTCCATGGTAACCTTGAAGTACAGCTGTTCTTACAGATACCTCCTTTTTATAGCAAAGATGTTTCCACTAAGGGTTTCATAGGATGTGTTTTTGAACCACTCGGCCAAGATGGCAGCTTCTTGAAATCCCCTCTGTGTCTACTCCTTGAGCTGCTTTGGTGCAGATGTAGCTATACACCCTGACACAGGCCGAAAACATTGCCCATTGGGACCCCCCAGTAATTTCACTTACTTTTATATTACATGCTGGATATCTTTGTAAAATTAATTTTGAACAAAATGGTCTACTGTCAAAAATAATGCATTTGCAAAATATCTATTGCTTTGAAGATTAAAATGAATTTCCATCATTTGGGATATTCTATGTGAATTGCTGTATCATTTCTATGGACCAAATGTGTCCCAAATTTATACTGTCCAATGGGAGTATACTTTAAGAGAGGATTTTTAGGAAGTATTTAAGGTTAAATGCGGTCATAAGGCCGAGGATCCTAATCCAATAGGATTGGTGGTCTTATTAGAAGAGGAAGAAAGATGGGCTGGAGTTGTGGCTTAGCTGTAGAGCGCTTGCCTAGCATATGCAAGGCCCTGGGTTCATTCCTCAACACCACATAAAAATAAATAAATAAAATAAAGGTATTCTGTCAAACTACAACTAAAAAGAAAGAAAGAAAGAGAAAGAAAGAAAGAAGGAAAGAAAGAAGGAAAGAAAGAAGGAAGGAAGGAAGGAAGGAAGGAAAGAAAGAAAGAAAGAAAGAAAGAAAGAAAGAAAGAAAGAAAGAAAGAAAGAAAGAAAGAAAGAAAGAAAGAAAGAAAGCTGTCTTTATGTACATGCACCAAGGAAGGGCTATGTGAGCATAAGGTAAAATGGGGTCTGTCTGCAAGCCAGGAAGAGGGAATCACCAGGAACAGAACAGACTGGCAGTCTGACCTTGGATTTTGGTTTCCAGAACTATGAGGAATAAATTCTGTTCTTTAAGTCACACAGTCTGCAGTATTTTGTCAGGATAGTCTGAGTTGATTGAGAATAGCCCTGGTTTCAAGCCAGGCACAATGACACACGCCTGTAATCCCATCGGATCAGGAGGCTGAGGCAGGAGGATTACAAATTCAAAGACAGCTCAGCAAAATATATATATATGAAATAGAGTTGGGGATGTTGCTCAGTGGTTGAGTGGCCCTGAGTTCAATCCCAGGTACCCCACCTCACCACCAACCAAAAAAAAAAATTTCTGGTTTCAGAAGTACATATGAAAATGCACAGTAGTAAGGCCCGGATAGGCTCCTTCCTAGAACTCGTATTTCTCATCTGCTACTCTTAGTTTTCTGTTCGTGTGTGTGGCCTGCATAGAGAAACTCCCATGTGGCCTTTTAGCCTCTAGCTTCTGGGGCTTCCTTTGGCATCAGCAATGACATGATACACTGAAACCTGCCTTTATATATTCTTTCTTTTAAAAAAAAAAACTTGACAAAATTGTAAGCACACAATATTGTATTGCTAATTATAGGCACAGAACTCTAGAACTTACTCATCTTGTTTACCTGGAACTTCATACTATATTGTATTCTTACGGTAGTATCTAACCTCTTGGGTGTGTATTCTCTCCCTGACCACATTTTGACTCATTCCCAAACCTCTGCAAGTGATGTACAATAAACTCAATGCGGCTCTTCTTTTAAATAAGTCGTTTCATTGACCCATATTTCTTTTGTGCCACCAGAAAGTAGAAGTCCTGTATGACTGATAGATCTGCAAAGCCATGTCTTAAAAATGAGAAAGAAAACGACTTTTTTAAAAGATATTTGAGGGATGAAGACCTGATATATAGTTGTAAGTTGGCATTAAAGAAAGAGAACCCATCTAGTGAGCATGTGGGCATCTTTGGGAGAAAAGAGAGGGAAATGAGGTTTGTGTGGCTGGGAAGTGGCCCATTTCTGCTGGGGGTGGACTCTCTAGAATTACTGACATACCACAAAACCACAGGCTTGGAGACAGCATTCTCATAAGGGAGAAGGTTGAGCACAAGGTCACCCAAAGGCAGAGGAAAATATTTAACTTACTATTTAGAGTTGTTTTCCTTTCTTTAAACAAACTATCCTTTAATTCCATAGCAGGAGCTTTCTTCTGGCACTTCTAGTTTATAAGCACACTAATATGTATTTATTAGTGATTTTCCCAGGAAGCCACAGCATCACATGAAGGCTCCTAATCATTTCACCGGGTAATGATTAATGTCACGTTACAGTTTTGCAGTACTATCACTGGTGAATTAATAAATCAATCAACCAGAGCTCTGTCTGCACCTTATCAGTAAAGTAACAATCTATGAATATAATTATTTCTTGATTAATTACAGCTGTCAGTTCTTTCTGGGACATATGAACTGAGCCATTGCATTTCTTGGGTAATATCATTTAAATGCCCTGCTCCAAGACCAAATATATCATTTATTTGTTATTCCAATAATGTAAACAGTCATCTAAACCCTCTTTTTCGAAGATTTTTAGTGCTAGTAGAAGGTCCCTAAATAATGAATGTGCTCATTATTATGTTGATCATGAGAATAAAAATGTTACAGTGATTGGAAAATACCTTAGCATTCTTTTTTTTTATTGGTTGTTCAAAACATTACAGAGCTCTTGACATATCATATTTCATACATTTGATTCAAGTGGGTTATGAACTCCCATTTTTACAAATTAAATGAAAACCAAAGAGAATAGAAGACTTGTCCAGACTTCATGAGTCTTTAAGGATTTTAAGTTAGAGCAAGAATTGGTGCAGATATGATTTGTCTTCTTGAAGTTACTATTCATGAGAAATGTACTTATTGCTTAAGATTTAAATATCCAGCTCTGATTGAGGGTTGAAAAGAGGCAGCACATATAGAGGTAGATGACAACCCTATTCCAAGCAGAAATAGCTAATGTCATTCATATGGAGCTCTCATGCTTCCTTCCGTGCACAAACATCAAATGTTGTTAGAAAAATGAGAAAAGATTATCAGTGAATAAAATATCTGGATGGAGACAGGCAGGCTCTGTGGTTTGATTTTTCTAAGATATCATAAGTGGTGTACTCTGAAGATGTTTTAGAAGAGAATTGGGAGCCCATTCTCTAATACACAGGGAAAAATAATATAAAATTTTAATTCAGCCATGGATTCTTTACAATGGTCATACATTAATATTGCCAAGGGAAACTCAAAAAATCTCCCTTGCCCAGGCAACTCCTCAGGCCAATGAAATCAGAATTTCTGGGCTGGGGCTGAGGCACTGGTGATTTTTAACATTCTCTGGGTGACTTTAATATGCATCTGAGGTTGAGAACTATTAGGCATAAAATTAGGGGGAAAATAAAGAGCAAAATGTAGCCTTCTCCCAACAAAGAAAATAAAGCAATATTCAGTTAACTAAGTGCCATGCAACTGGCAATATCTTTTATATGTGGTTTCTCTCTCTCTCTCTCTCTCCCTCTCTCTCTCTCTCTCTCTCTCTCTCTCTCTCTCTCTCTCTCTCTCTCTCTCTCTCTCTCTCTCACTGATAGGGTTTAAACCCTAATCTTAAATTTGGTAACTTACTACACTCCCTCCTAAGTTCTTTGTCTTAATGAAATGGGATTTCAGTTTCCAGCCAACAGAAATGATCATTTATGAAGTTTTTCATGTTCATGTAGCCCTGTGTCATGCACACTGTGAACTTAATTTATTCTTCACAACAGAGTTATGAATTAGATATTATTATCCTCATTTTATGTGAGGAAAATTGAGCTTCAGAGAAATTGAGTTAGTTGCCTAAAATACATCACTAGAGATGACAGAGCTTCTGATAGAATGGAAGAGGGGACAGTCTGCCAAAGAACTTTCTGGATTGATGAGTGTATTCTAAACTGGATTTCAGTGACGGTTGCATATATGTTCAGGCAAAATCATATAACTACATTTAACAGTGGGAGAATTTTATGATATAAAAGCAACCCCAAATTTTGATGATTCAATTTAACATTTTTTTCAACTTTGTGATGGTATGGAAATGTACACATACAACCAACCCATTTTTCACTTGCAGAATTGCATTTGATAAATTATCTGAGATATAATGCTTTATTATGAAATGTGTTTTGTGTTAGATAATTTTTTCCAACTTTAGGCTAATGTAAGTGTTCTGAGCATGGTTAAGGTAGGATAGTCTAAGATATGATTTTGAGTAGTTTAAGTATGTTAAATACATTTCTGAATTAGGAAATTTTCAATTTATGATGGGTTTATTAGGATGTAATCCTGTTAAAAGTCAAGAAGGGCATCAAATGAAGACTTCATTGAATTTTATAGTGGCTTTCTGACATTGGTGGTTCATCCAAGAAGGAAGTTTGAAGGTTGTTGTGTACTGTTAACAATTGTCTTCCTGAAATACTTTGATTGTTTATGAAAAGTATCTTTAGTAGAGCTGGATATAGTTTGTGTTGGGAAAAATTAAAATAAATAATCACAGTTTAGTGATGTTCTCCTATACATATCTCAATTATATGCAATAAGATGAAACTGGAACAAGTTTAAATTTTTTGCACTTTCAGGGATTAAAAAACCTAGGGCTTTTTACATGCTAGGTAAGGGCTGTACCATAGAGTCCATTAGTTGTAATTTTAAGAGAAAGCTAGAAGTTTAATTGGGGAAAAATCTTGATATTCAAATAGGGTAGGTCAATTTGTTGATTGACATAGAACTCATTTTTGGAGTTCTTATATTTGTGTTGCAGATAATCCAATAATGTTTTCTTTCACAAGCGTAAAAAAAAATCTTCCAACAAATTTTAATACTTTTACAACATAGAACATGCATTCTGAATGGTGACAGTAGGTATGAAAAATGTTTTATTCTTTTTAATGTATAAGTCACAGTTATATATACAGTACTTAAGCAGATGTAATTAAAATATAATAACTTGATTCTGCTATTAAATTTTATAGAGAGGACAATCAGAAAAAAAGTATAAAAAGTCTCTTTAGGGGTATGATAACGACAAAAGTTAAGAAAATGGAATAGATGAGAGGACAAGTCGTTTCAGGGAGCTAATCATCTCAATTGTCTTCAACTGATTATAGAAATTTAGTCTGGGATTTTTTCCCTCTGAATCTCCCTACTCTGAAGATACTGCTTGGTCTAAAGTCATTAGCTTTGGAAAAAGAATGAAGAAACCTAAGATTCATTTAAAAATATTTGTAAATTGAAGATTTTTATTATCTCACTTTCTTTTAAAACAACATTATTGGGGGTGGGGATGTATGTCAGTGGTAGAGTGCTTGCTTAGTACATCTGAACCCCTGGGTTTGATCCCTAGCAAAGCCAAGAAAAATAAAATTCTTTTATAACAGTTTGTGGAAAAGATATTGACATTTTTTTCTTTATTTATTTCTTCCTCCCTCTCCCTCTCTCTCTCTCTCTCTCTCTCTCTCTCTCTCTCTCTCTCTCATAGATGAGGAAACTAAGGCCCAACAGATTAACAGTTTTAGATTCTACAAAGAATATATGGCAGCTTCTGAGTGTAGTAAATGAGTACAAGAACCTGAGTTTGATCTTGAAGTCCCTGACTTCCCACCCACCCTGCCATACCCTACCCACTGATGGCTGGTTGGTGAGGTGGTGTCCCATTCAGTTACCTTGAGTTCACTGAAAATTGATTCAGATGTTTGTGTCAGGATTTGATGTGTTCCCACAGTTCAAATTCCAGGGATGACAAACTGGTATGGTGGGGTGTCACTGAGATATCCCAGGAGTTCTGCATGGGGCTGGGAAGGGGCAGTCCCTTCAGGGATCAACCAGATGGGAATTTACAGGAATCCAAGAGGTTTGGCCAGAAGAGACCCAATCTCAGGATTGCAGAGAGCCATTAGTCACAAGTGTGCATTCCATTCCATATTGGTCAGTAAAGGAGAAGCACTTTGATCCCAAACAAAAGTTTGAAGAACCACATAAGTTTCAGCTACTTGTCTCTTCTCTTTGCTTCACAACATGAAGGGAGATCTTTTGCTCGCCATACTTCACTCCTAAATAGTGCATGCAATAAAAGAATGGTTGCTGATTTCACAATTAGAGCACTGGCCAAAAACTATGAACACAAAGCCTGCATTTTTCTTTTTTTAAAAAATCTTGTGCTAAGAGATTTGTCAAAATCCTTCACACATTTTTAGAGTTCAACTTAACTCTTAATTCTTCACTTCAGCTCATTGGGGCCGTTCTCAGATTTGAAGCATATGTGCAATTTGTAAACTGCTCTTTTGTAGACAGGAACAGGAGTGGTATGCAAGTTACAAAGGTACTTTCTATATTTCATTCTCAATGGGGCTTTGGGGAATTGTTTTTCATTGCAGTAATACGTTCACTTTCTTTCTAAGGGCACCTTAGTGCCAGTGATCACCATTTCTTGGTGTTAGCTGGTATCATATATCTGCTTTTTTTTTTTTTTTGAACTTCTATTTTTCCTTTCTTTTTTCCAGAGTCAGATTGTCATTGTAACTCTGATTAATTATCTACCCTTTGGGAGCAGGACCTGAACTTTGGCTTTCCCTTTAAGAACAAAAATACATGTTTCCCATCACCCTGCTTTGCTAATACTCTACTCCAACCTCTGGGCAAAACAATTAAGTGCAAGAAAGACTGCTTGATTCCTTTAAAAGGAAAGAAAGGAGGATATCAAGTCAGAAATTAGAAGATAGAGGTTTAAGTGCTATAGTCATTTCCTTGTCTGTAAAAGAGAGATAAAAATGATGTTTGCCTCACTCTAACAAAGGAGTACATGTGAATACACTTGAACTTTCACTTATTATTCACAAGGAAGGACAAACTGTGATTGTTACTTCACAATTAGTCAAGTTAATAGACGTAATGTTTTTCCTGAAGGACAAATACCAAGCATTTCACAAGAGGTTACAAGTCATCTTGCTCTGTGCTAGTCTGGAAATTCATTGGACTTGAGAAAACAGGAAATAAATACTCTAAGGTCTCAGGGAGTATTACAAAGGCACAATGAGGTAGGGCGTTGCTAGTTATTTTGATCTTAAAGCAATACCTGAAGAACTAAGGGCTACTTGGGTGGTATCTAGGATGATAGAGAAAATGCTTTTAAGCTATGACCTGCCTATTGCTTAAAATCTAGAAGCAGAAGGTTCTTGCCCTTGCACTTTCTCTCCTCTGATGTATACTGTGCTCCTGGCAGGCCAGAGTCTGAGGAGGTGATGTGCAGCTACCACTGGGTGTCTGTTCTGGTCCAAGTGGTTTCTTGGATATAAATACAATGCTGAATTGAGCTTTATCCCTGTTGTCCCTCTACAAATTTGGGGGCCATAACTTGATAAAACCATAGCTAGAAGCCAAAACTTTTGATGTTAGTTTTAAATTCACACTTCACTAGCAATGTGGTTTTCAGCAATTTACTTAACTCTCTCAGTCTCAGTTTGTTGTTTAAAATCCATTTACTTTCAACCCTTTTAAAATGTGCAACTCAATGATTTTCAGTATCTTCACAAAATTATGGAACTATCATCCCTATCTTGTCCCAGAACATTCTCATCACTCTGAAAACACACAAACAAACCCCTATCCAACGGCAGTCACTTCCCATTCCTCCCTCTGCCCAACCCTGGACAACCATGAATCTGCTTTTTGCCTCTCTGGACTTGTCTATTCTCAACATTTTATGTAAATGGAGTCATATAATACATGGTCTTTTGTGCCTGCTTTATTCCACTTGGCATATTCAAGGTCCATCTATGTTGTAAAACATATATCACTATTTTACACATTTTACAGCTAAATAATATTTCATCAAGATTCATTATTCTGTCATTTTTTATCTTATCATTTATCACTTACCCACTCACTATTCATTGAACACCTACTGTAAACCATCCTTGTCCTAGAATCTTTGGACACACTGATTAACACTTATTACATAAATAAAGGCACAAATTTTTAACTAATATGTATGGAATAAATATGAGCTTTTCATATTCCCTCAATTAAAAATAAAATTGAGGTGAATGGATTATTTTTTATTTTTTGAAAGGTCTTTGTCCATATAAGAGGCATATAAGAGAGTACATGTAAGCTGAATATACCAGTACCTTTCTTAGAAGCCTGTTTTTTACAAGACTTTTTCTTATTGAAATCACATTGTAAACTGACCTGTTTTTTATAATATGCACAATTTAAAATGAGAAAAACAGAATTCATGACCTACCTCGTTACTTAAAAGCCTGGGTAACTTAGCTCTTTGAACAACTGGCTCAGTGCAATTCTGTATGTTTTTTAAACACAATTAGACAATTGTATGTAGAAAAAAATTCAGGAATGCTAACTTGCATACATAGTACAGATATTGACAATCGCTGTTGATTTTTTTTTCCTAAATCTGAATAGCATAGGGCATGAGACCTCAGTTCTTGTTTAGATTCTGCCTCTAGTTACCTCTAACAGATATAACTAAGAGAAGGGAGTTCATATTAAGGAGAAAATACCATTTTAAATAAATACCTTAATAATTTCACTTCAGAGTTGCGATTCAGATAATTTTTACTTAATTTTACTTGATTACAGAAAGCAGTAGGAAAAATAAATGCAAATAAGCCTAGAACATACAAAACCTTCCTACATAATGATTTTATTTTAAGCTTTTTTTATTTGCTTACTTTTTAAGCTTGATAATAACAGACTTTAAATTTTCAGTTTTGAAAAATTTGAATACTCTCAGATTTAGAATATTTTCTTCTTCTTTTCTTAAAGAGAAAATTTGGCCAGTTATCAGGACCAAGCTTTTACAAGCTCACTTTGCTTTCTATTCCTCAACAATTGAGTGATCATAGCTGAGGGACTTTGGGCAAATCATTTCATCTTGCTAAGGATTAGTTCTGTTGCCTGTAGAGGACTTTAAATGTTCATTCCAGTTCTATAATGGTATAATGGTGGAGAGATGTTGTGGAGGTTGCTTAAAACATATTTGTCAAATTAAGAGAGGTATCCCAAAAAATGCCACATGGAGGCTGGATTAAAACACACACTCGAACACACACACACACACACACACACACACACACCACACACACACACACACAAAAAGGGTAGCAAATATAACAGCAAGATATTGATGCCTTTGTCTCATCCTTACACATGAACTGAATTGTTTACAGGTATGGCAGTCAACAATAACAAGAAACATTGCTATGGCAATGGTTGAGTCTTCAGTTACTCAGTATCTTATGAGAATTGGGGAAAAGGATGGGGCTGCTTAATAGTTTACTAGGATGCATGTGTGTGGGCATGTGCATGCCTAAGTAGAAATTAAACTGTGGAAAGTTCTTTATTCATTAATTTTCCAATGTCTACTGTTTGTCAGGCACTGGAGGTGGTCAAAACTGACCAAAACATATACTGCATAGATAATCACACCAACAGATAGTGACAAATTATAACCTAGCTAGGAAGGCCAGGGTTACTTTTTTAGAGTATGGAGTCAATGGAAGCTTTCTCTGAGGAGGTATTATTTGGGTAAGACATGATGTGTGAACAGGAAGTAGCTAGCAAAAGAAGATTTCTGGCTGAAAGAGGTTAAGCCTAAGGTAGAGAAGAGCTAGATGGACTTTAAAACCGAGAGTAACAGGGAATAAAGATGGGAAATTTGTATACTTTGTAGACCTTAACATAGATTTTATTTTTTAGTATTTAAGAAAGAAACACAATCACTTGTGTTTTTAAAATCCCCAATTAACTGGTCTATGGAAAATTCCTTAGAAGTGAGCAAGGGTGGGTCCAGAGAGATTTGTTTAAGGGGATATTATAACTGTCCACCTAAGGATGATGGTGGTTTGAAGCAGATGACGGCCCAGGCACTGGAAAGAATAGATTGATGTTGACATATTTTGAGGGTAGAACCAATGGGACAGTTTCTGAGTACCTCTGGGATTTTGTTTGCTTGTTAGATTTTTTTGTTTTTGTTTTTGCTTTTTAGGGTACCTGGTATTGAACTCAGGGGCAGTCAACCAATAAGCCACATCCCCAGCCCTATTTTTGTATTTTATTTAGAGACAGGGTCTTATTGAGTTGCTTAGCTCCTCACCATTGCTAAGGCTGGCTTGAAAATTGAAATCCTCCTGTCTCCGCAGCTGCTTGTTAGTTTTTAGATTTCATTTACCTCATCCGCACAGGTCTAGAAGACTCTGTAATGTAGGATAGATATTTTTTATTGCTCATTTCCCCTCAAGAAAACAGGCCTTTGCTTATGAAAACTAGGCCATCTTGGAACACTAAAGGATTGTCTAAAAGGGAAGGAGCCTCAGGTGTTGGACAAGGCACAAGTGGGAAAGGGTGTGGGGTTTCCCAAGATTTGTAGGTGTGTAGAGATATGTGGCTTTATCAAAGACATGCTTACTTTCAAATACATATGGTTGGGAACCAGTTCTTGCCCCCGAGTGGATTGCTAGAGATGGTCGTGTTGATGGAGGCATCATTGTGGAGACCTATGTGGAGAGTCCCGATGAAGGACTTCCAGCTCCAGCTTACCATGGTGAGAATGGAGACAACGATATTCAGATGGACCACAGGGCTTGGAAATGTGCACTTCAGAGACAAACTGTTTCTAGTTAGGATACATCCTCTGCTCAGCCATCTCCACACTCACATCGCCTTTGAGATGAAGAGTGGGCTCTTAAACATTACTGAGATGTAGTTTCCTATGACGGGAGGTTGGAGGCCTAATTAGGCATGCTTAATGATTTTTTTTTTAAATAAAGAAATCTAACCAGGTCTGAGGGATGAAGAGCTATTCTTATTTGTTTCTGAAACTTATGGCACAATAAACAGAATCCAGACATGATTTACTATTTTTTCATGGGTGATAGTGGTAACCAACTGGTTGTTTTCAGAACAGCACTGGAAATGGATTTTGAGATAATGTAACTGAAATGAGGGCTGTGGCTGGAGTGAATGGAGAACAGCTGGAGAACATGTGGTCCTCTCCTCTTCCAGGAGCCATCAAAGGCAATGGGGGACAGAGGCATTCCAGATGGTTCCACCCTTGCTTCCTATATCTTCCAACATCAGATCAAAGTGGGCAGCTCTTAGGCAATGATGAGCATGGGGAGGGTCACCAAACACCTTGCCACTTGTGGATCAGGAGTAGAGACTCCATGGCCCAGGTGACTCCTATCCAGTCACTTCAGATTTATAGAACAATTTGGGACACAGTGAACTTTTCATCCTTATACATTTTAGTGAAAATATAAACTATTTAACCTTTCTTGAGGGCAGATCTAGTGATGTCTGTAAATTACCTGCAAATATTCATGTTGTCCCTCTCATTGGATTTCTGGTGCACCAACATGAATTAATCACAATCTTGGCTTATCATGTGCACATGGTCTGCATCTGTTTGTTTGCATGTTTATTTGTTTTTAATAAATTCTTAGAATGTACCACCAAAACAAATGCTCAGATCTTGATGATAACTGACATCTGTCCATAAGCTTTCTACATTTCATCCCTCTATTTCCCTCCTGAGTTGAGCTAAATCTTATTGTACTCTTCACTCCATGCTTTCCATTTTATGTAAGACAGAAAATATATAAAACTAATAAAATACCAAGTGGTATTTGATAAAAACAGTGATAGGAAAGAGTAAATTATGTTTGTAATACAATAGCATTTTCTAACCATTTCATAGATTAACAATAAGCAAGTCGGATACTATCAATTGTCAGAGTCGCTGTAAATGCATGACCTCTGGAAGGTAAGTAGCAAACTTTTCCAGGACCAGAAAGTTAATTCTTTATCAGAGGAGAATCATTTACCTGGGCAGTTTGAGTAAATCTGCTTCAGTGATCACAAATGAGGCATATGGAGCCTGTCTGTGGCTGAATGACAACAGAGTGAGCCCCAATATAACTCTAAGAGGAGTCTCTTTGTTGGCCATTTTGTAAATGGAGAAAGGCCTTTGTTTAGGAGAAGCTGCATATCAGGGATTTTCTGTGTGGTCTTTGCAGTTATAAAGCCTATTTCTTTATGGCCTATTTCTGAACCGAAACAAATATTAGAAGATCAGACTTCCACCTCCTGTAGCTGACTAACTGTATAACGCCTTTGAGGTAATGATACAATCCAACAGCAGTTGGAAGCTTGTGTACCCAGACAGGCCTCTCAAGCCCATGGAGACATGATAGCATCTTCTGTGGTGATGGAACTCTATTCCATAGAGTTCTGAGGGTGCTTTGGCTGCCGACACGTAAAAATCACACACTTCACATTATGATGGTGGTAAGAATCAAAGAAGTCATGGTTCCTAAAACTTTTCAGGAATTCAGTTTTACACTCTTCCGTGGCTAAAGACAAGGGTCAAACAAAAATGCTCAGGCACATAGCTCCAGGGATGGTAGCTTGACCATACCTGCCCAGTGGTATCCACTATTTATCATTCACTCACTACAGGTTAGACCCTATATGATTTGAGCACATAATGTATTTCCATGTGTTTTACGTAATTATTAACTCTCTAAGGTAAGATATTGCCATTACCATTTTACAGATGATAATATGCATCTCAGGAAATTAGATAACTTTCCTAAATCCATAAAGTTAGTAAGGTAATTTGAACTCAAGAACATCTGAATCCAAACCCTGGACTCTCATTCACTACCATGCATATGTGGTAAACTATTTGACTCTTCTTTTTTTTTTTTTTTTCTTAAATGGAAAACATATCTATAGCAAAACCATTTTGTTCTAAGAGCCTCTAAAACTATCCAGACAGGAAGATACCAGTCAATTATGTAACCAAATAAATGGTGCCTCTTTAATAGTTGGTTGGACAAATGACTACCTGGATTCCCCAAAGAGCGTATTATTACACTTAAAGCACATTATTACACCTAAGAACATGGGCTAATAAGAAGTTCTATTGAAGCCTACAGTCTTTTCTTCAAAGGAACTCCTAATCTGATGCCAGGAATCTGAAAGGACCTTGAACCACAGGCATAATGTGTTATTTAACAGAACCCTCATCAATTGGCCAAGAGTGAGGAGTATTGTTTTGTTTTTAACAACTGCAGTGATGAAACTCAGTCTCCAAAAGAGTCATAAAGGGATATGATGTGTGACCTTCGTGCCCCTTTCTTACCAGTATGACCCCAGCAAGGAGAACTGGCCATAGCATTTCCGACCCACAGTCCTGCAATGCTTCCCTCTGCTGTGTTCTTGCTGAGTGCCTTCCCATAAGTCATCTTTTTACTCTTTAAAGTATCTCTGTGTATAGGTTCAGCCATTCTAAGTTTCCTGCCTCACTTCAGACTCTTCACAGAGAAACCCAGATAGATGGGAGAAGTAAACAAGAGAAGAGAAAAGCCAGAGGGACCTTCGAAGAGTCTTCTTTTAAGGAGCATTCAATTAATGCCATTTAAAATAATATTGGCATGTTCTTTCTCATCCTGGCCTTCTCTGCCTTTGGAGGATGAAGGTTTTAACATTAAAGAGCAGGACTGCATTCATAAGTCCCAGACTCTAATTCTGATCTGGATTGAGTGTATCACTAGGCCAATTTTAGTTGGCTGTCACAGGAGGATAACTGGCACATCTACCCCTATGGCATTCCTAAAAGATAGAATATAACCTCTACCCAAAATAACACATTGAAATGACATTGACAAGAAAGTCATCTAATAGTTTTCTACACTTGATCGTTCCTGTGCCTGGGTTCCTTTCTCTTATTTTAAAAGCATATTTAGTTTGAAAAGTCCTACCAATTCCCTTTTGGAAAATTGTGACCCTCCTGGGTTAGGATGCATGAGGTGATGACCTTGGTTAAAGTGAAGAGCCTGTTTTGTGATCAGAAGCCTTGATCCATTTCCCACTCATAGCCCCTTCCAGTCTTTGCCAGATCAGAAGATTTCTTACCATCTATTCCTAAGTATGTTTACTGAAAAAAAATTATTGATTTATTCTCAAAAGTTTATGTGGGGGGCTTAAAAAAGTCTATATTTGAAAACTGTAGAAAAGAGTTATTTGGTACAGCTTCACTTTGGGGTTCTATTTTAGAGAAATATATAATTGGGTTGGATCCATCCTAGAATAGCCTGGGGGGGGGGCGGGGCTGCCAGTGACTGAATGTTTGTGTGGTCCTTTCTTCCCATCTGTGGCTATGGAATTCCAGAGGCCAGTGTCTTCCTTGAAGTGTTGTGCACCTGAAGGAAAGATGCAGGGCTGGAAGCCCAGAGAAGAGAGGAGAGAAAGACTGTGGAGTTATCCAGTGCTACCAGCCATGGCATTGGAAATGAATAGAAATAAACTGAGCACTCAGATTCCAACTTAAAAGTGTTCTTATCTGAGGCAGGTGTGAGGCCACTACCAACCACCCAGGAAGGCCAGGAAAATAGTCTACAGATGACAGAGTGGAAGGACCCCTCATTTTCAGCATTTGAAACTCAAGCGAAGGACAGCATACAAAAAGAAAAAGGAATCTCTTACTTATAAAACAATCTGCTCTGTAAAGAAATTCTGATCACATAGCATGCTACAGAACATACAGTAAGTCTCCCAAATGGTGAATTAAGCTTTTTTAAACAGGGAATACATTCCCCTTTGGTTTCCTGAAGTCATGAGTATCAGAACTGTAAGCTAGAGTTTCTTAAATTATCTATGGTGTATCTACAGGCTAAGTGGACTATTTACACATCATATGAAACTAGTTGAAAACAGGAGAAACAGGATATTCCTGAGGAAGGAGAGAAGCACCTTTGTTCCAAAGCATGACACCTTGATGGATCATGTCCTTGTTTTTCTCGTGTTGATTCACTTCAGTCCATCAATTCCTTAAATACCTTACTCACAAAGAATGCTCCAGAATTGAGATAAAGTTGCTATGGTTCTGAAAGAGACATGCTGGCCTTTGCAAGACGTAGTCTGCAATGACAAAAACCATGGTTTAACCCTCTTCATATCCAAACAGTCCTTTGAAAGATTTATTTATTTTTGCTTTGAGGCAGTATCTGCAGCATTTGCATGGTGATCTGTGAAAAGATGGTATTAGCTTTACATTTTTTAAAATTGTATTCAGTGCAATGAATAACTCCAGTGATCTAAGTGTGGAGACTATGGTTAATAATGTAGTATTATACCCTGGAAATTAGTAGGGAGGGTAGATTTTAGATGCTCCCGCCACATACACACATAACAACGTAAGACAAAGAATTTGACTATTGTAATCATTTAACTATGTATGTATATAACAAAATATCATGTTGCACACTTTAAATATATAATACAATTGTACACAATCTTGTTACTATTTATTGTGAATCCTGTTTTTTTTTGTTTTTTTTTTTACACTATAAATCAAAGGTCATTATTCTGTTGGCATCTTGTCTCTAGGCCCAGGAAGAATTTTTTTCTTTTTCTACTGGGAATTAAACATGCTAGGCAAAAGCTCTATTGCTGATCTAAGCCCTTATCCCTTTTTGTTTTATTTTTTATTCTAATTTGTTATATATGACAGCAGAATGCATTACTATTTATATTATACATATAGAGCACAATTTTTCTTATCTCTGTACACAAAGTAGAGTCACACCATTTTTGTCTTCGTACATGTATTTAGGGTAATGATGTCCATCTCATTCCACCATCTTTCTGACCCTTTGCCTCCTTGCCCTTTTTATTTTGAGACTAGAACTTGCTATCCTCCAGCCTCAGCCTCCTGAGTAGCTGGGATTTTAAGTGTGTGCCACTGTGTCCAGCCATTGTCCAGAAACTTCCTATCTTTGCTTCCCTCCATTTCTGAGAGAATTCACTAAGGAGAACTTTAGTGAGCACAGAGGCCTGGCTTGACTTGGACAGGTCTTTGATATAGGAAAGGATTTGTCAAGTATTAGCTACTTAATGTAGGGTAATGGTTCTTAGGGTTCTAACCCTGTACCAGCAGTATCAGTAACATCAAGAAACAGGCTAAACATGCAAATTCTTAAGCCCTGCCTCAGATTTATATGAATTAGAAATTGGGGTGCAGTCTCCATGCTTGTTTTAACAAACCCTCCAGACCCTGTTCCAGGAATATTTTTCTCTCTCTTGGGCTGCTGCACACCTGGAGATGTGTTTTTCTTTGAAACATAGTAGCAGGAGAAACAATCACATGTGTTGGGGGCTCTCTTGAAATGCTCTGTAATGACAGTTTCTGTATTTTCCCTATCTTTCTTCTTTTTCAGGTTCTATGAGGTTATTCTTAATGAAACAAAATCTGGAGTTTTACAATGTGGAAATCTGAGGGCTTTGTATTTTAAAAAACACAATTTAAGAATCCTTCCCTGTTTACAGGCTCTAAGAGACAGATCACATAACTACCTCCACAGAGGAAAACTTTAGATAACAAATAATCTGTTTCCCAGACATCACTTGTAGCAGAGAATCAGTGAACTTTATCATTACAATCACAGACCAAAACATGCTTACTCCTCAAAGATACAGATTACTCCTCAAAGATACAGATGTCTTTGGATCATCCTCTCAAACAAAAAGTGTCTTTATTGGGCACGTTACTGAAGCACAGAAAGGGTATCTCTTTGGGTTTTATTTATATCATTCTGGGACATCTTAGATGAGTCAGCCACCATGGGAAAATGTCCACATAAGGTAATGGGCAGAAAAATTGGGGGATATTGTTCATGTTTTATTTGGTTGGGGGCTCCAGAGGCTTCTCTAGTTTTATACAGGGAATTGTAAGTGAGCCTCTGCCTTAAACCTAGATGACATTGCTAAGCATTGTTGTTATATAGCTACTGGTTAACCCTAATAGAGAGGGTATGGTGGGCCAGCCTTCCTTCTGATTTATAAGCATGTGCAATGTATAGAGCTGGAAAGATCCTTAGGTATTATCTAGACCCTTGGTCTGAGACTTGGACAGAATGCATCTGTCTCTGATACTATGGCATTTAGAGTCATCCAACACAATTATCACATGGTAGCCTAATTGTTGGTCTACTGTGCTGTCATTACTTTTAAATGGTGAGATCTTTGGAAGTTCAGACTTCATTTTAATCTCTGGTACCCTGCATAGTACATGATGCAGAACAAGTTCTTACATTTTTTTAAATGAATGTTGACTGTAAGAGCCTCGGATTTAACCTCAGGTTATTGATTTCAGAGGCTCTCAATAAGATAGGGCATTAAAATGACCAGGTTTTATGAAAGTAGGCATTTGAGTTTCTACTGGGAAACCTGATGATGTAGATTATCCCACCTATTTATTAAACAGAATTATAGTGTCTTTGGTTTTGATGGGACTCTTCAGTCATCTACTAATAATATTTTAGTTCAACTCTCTCATTTTAGAATGATGAGTTGTAGCCCAGGAAAGATAAGTGGTTTGCCTAAGGTTCTGCATTCTGCTGGGGGATAGGGACTGGGCTAGAACGACAATCTCCTGGTTAGTGTTTCTTTCCCTGTATCGATGCTCCTACCTTAAGTTTTTTAAAAGAATTCAGACCCAAAACTTTGAAAGAAATAAGGGCTATTTATTAGTTAATTTTTACTCCAGACAGATCCAATTACCAGTAATGAAAATGTCAACACGTTGTTTTTGAATAGATCCCATTAATATAACAGTCATCTCTTTAAAAAATTACATAACCATTGCTTTATATATTTTTTAATCAACCATGGAAATCTAGAATTACAGAATGAATCTGGTACTCCTCCATGGCAATTCTTCCTAAATCTGAATACAATTTTCATCATCAACATAAAACTCTTCTCCAAGCAAAACATTCCTTGAATTGGTTATCAAAAGGCATGCTTTCTAGAACCATAACTATCCTTGGTGCCTTTCTCTGACAATCCTGCAACTTGTCAGTGACCTAACTTGATTCTAGATGTGGTCTAACAAAGAGAGAATATAGCAATAATATGAGGGTTTTGTTAAGGAAGCTTAAAATTATATCAATTTGTTTGCTTGTAGTTTTAAAAATCAGTATTTCTGATTGTGATTTAGGTGACTTTAAAATTCTAGGTCTTTGGACTGGGAACATAGCTCAGAGGTAAAACAAATGCCCCATATGTGCCAGGCCTTGGTTCCAATTCCCAGCACCAAAAAACAAAAGATCACTAGGTCTTTATTTTTGAGGCAGGACAAGAAAAAATTTCTGTCATTTAATATTCATAAATCAATTTCAGGTGGATTAAAAGTATGTGAAAAGAAAATTTAAAAATACTAGAGAAAAATATCAGTTTTGTTTAGAGATTCAAGAAGCTATTCTGAGCATGACTTCTAAGACATATGTCAAATAGGACAGACTGCTAAATTTTACTAATAAAAATTTAAATCTTCAATATGGAAAAAATAAAGAATGTTGAAAAGTAAGAAGAAAACAGAGGAATACATTTGCAAAATATATGATAGAGATTAACAGATTAACATCTCAAGAGCCCTTGAAAATAGACTAAAATAAATAATATCACTAGAGAAATGGACAAAGAGCATGAACAGGTGAGTCACAAATGAAGAGATAAGATGGTTCACAAATATATGATGAAAAGTACCAACACACTAGCCCCAAAGGTGCCTCCAAATTAGACTGGTAAAAATGAAAATAATTACCAATATCTTACATACACAGTATCTAAAAATCAAGTTTTCTTACAGTACCTGAGAGGACTATATACATTTATTTGTTTTGCTTGTTTTGATATGTATGATAAAATCTTAAGAAAATAATAAATTTAGTTCCCCAAATGTCACTGTTTCTAACTTCCCCTCAGAGAAATACTACAGATATGCACAGTGTTATTGCAGCACAATTGTAATATTAAAAAAAGGAAAAATAGGGCTGGGGATGTGGCTCAAGCGGTAGCGCGCTCGCCTGGCATGCGTGCGGCCCGGGTTCGATCCTCAGCACCACATACACACAAAGATGTTGTGTCCGACGAGAACTAAAAAATAAAGATCAAAAATTCTCTCTCTCTCTCTCTCTCCTCTCTCACTCTCTCTTTAAAAAAAAAAAAAAAAAAAAAAAAAAGGAAAAATAAAATTCTAACAATAGGGAATTAGTTGGTAATGTGCAACATGTCCAAAATATGGGCCATTATTATTTTTCAGTTATAAAATTGATGTTGTAGAAATACATTTACTTCATAATATAATGAAATGAACCTATATGCTAAAAAATACATGATGTTTTTAAAACATGCATATGTATAATACATATGTACTAAAAATCTTGGAAATGCTAGTTTTATCACTCAAAGTCGTTTAGGCTATGCTGCAGTAATAAGTTATCCCCAAATGTCAATGATTTGATACCATATTGCTCATACTATTTACTGATACAGGTTATGAAAGAGGGTCTTTTCCCGTTATTCCTGGAGACACAGACATATGGAAGCTCCAGAAGCTGCCTTGACCACTGAAGTAAAAAGGGTGGGGCAACTTTCACACAATGCATGACGCTTGTGGTATTTTGTTATTCAAAGAAAATCAAGAGATCATGTCTCACTTCAAAGGGAGCAAGAAGTGTGATCTTCCATGAGCTCAGAAGGACTGCATTTTTACACAGCCCTAATGACTACCACATTCACCCTTGTTTTCTTCTATTTGTTTGTTTGTATTTTCTGATCTTTCTAAATCAACATGTATAAAATTTGATTAAGAAAGATTACTGTTAGGACAGATGTCCTTAATCATGTGTTTGCGGAAGGCTGGAGATTATATTTTTAGTGCCTGTTAAAATATTTCTCAGTCCTGATCTTGATTCTATTAACCAACATATTTTCCCTCCCAGTTTGGTGCTTTTGGCAGTTTTTTAAAATGTTATTTAAATCATCATCAACATGACGCCAGGCAGGGTGAGCATTCCAACATGCCAGGGAGACTACTCCTACCAAAGGACATAGATTCACTCAACAATTACTTTTAATATGTTCGTCAGGTTGAGTCTGAATTCATCCAACTGTATTTTCATACAGTCTTCAGTTTCTCATTTGAATCTTAATGATAACAAACCTGTGAAGACCCTTGCTAAAATTGAATCTCTTTGGTATTCATCTGATGCAGTATAATAAGTTTGGCATCACTTGATCTCCTTTGGATCAAGACAAGCTTTTCTGGTCCAAATGCTTATGAATTGACTATTAATATTCAATTTTATACTTTTGCAAGTGTTTGATGGCAAGATTATCAATCTCTAAGTCAGAAGGGTTCTGGAGTACATTTATATTTATTCAGGTTTCTCTTCCTGGATGTTCCCTGATAGGTCTGTAAATTTGTTCTAAACAATCTCCATCTGGAGACTTAAATACACTTAAAGATATTTTTATCTCTTTACCATGTTCATGTTTCTGTTTCTTCCTAACAATATTTGTACAATTCTTTCAAAGAAATTGTCACTACTAAAAAATAAAAATATATAAGTAAATTCTAGGCCCAACTGGATATTTTAGATTGTCAATTGAGGCTATGTATTTCAGAAAAGAGTGATAAGCAAAGGTAATCAAGAGTTGGCTCTTCTACCATCGCCCAATAGAGAACTTGGATATATTCATTGGAGGGCTCCAGGAATCTCTTTCAGAACAAGATTTTCTCATGACCTTGTTGCTGAAGCCACAGATCTCAGAACTCCCGAAAGTACAGTTTCTAGAAATAAACATGTAAAGCAAGAATTTTTAAAAATGTGAAGCACAGAGAGTTTTGGAATTTTATAAAGTGCTGTCCTAGAATAGCAACTTGGAACAGAGGAGAAGAAACAAGACAGGAACAAAGAAGAAAACAAAAACCAAAAGACTGGAAGTAAGACAAAATTATATATAAAAATAATATCAGTATTTAAAGACTAATTCCAACTATATAATAACATGCAAATACATATATATATATATATATAAACATTTCAAAACTTTTGTCCTCTAAAATAGGCTGAGAACAAAACCAAATTTATCACTTCATATGGGCTAAGCACATGTTCAAAATGGTAGGAATGTAGAGAGGGTTGTTGCCCTCATGGAATTTACCACTGAGCAGAAAGAGGATTCCTAAGCAGGAAGAGAAGTGTGTTTAGTACTCTCTTGGGATCAGTTTTTGGTGCTACAGAAATAAGCTCTGGGAGGAGTCTTACCTAGTTTCAAGGAGAGCAGGAAGGATCAGAGGGATCTCTGGCACAAATGATGTTTCAACTATAACAGAAAAGATGTGCAAGAAGATGCCAGGCTGAAGAGGAAGATGGAGAGTGTTCCAGACTGGGGGAAGAGTAAGAATAAAAACTTAAGAAGTCATTTAGCTATAAATGCACAAGGTTGAGCTCTTGAACTCAGAGTCATCAACATTTGGCTGGGGGGGCGGGGAGCGCCTTAATGACAGGCATGCAGCCTCTCTCGTTTTTTTCTAATTCTCACTTTACGTTTTGCAAATTGAGGAAACAGAGCCATGAGGCAAGCTCACGGTTTGGAATATTTGCCAGGAATCTAGTGTCATTTCCAAGCCTGATTGTTTAACTCAGAGTGGAAGGTTTCATACATAACGTAGGTCATTTTCAGTAAAAACCTGAGCGTTTGCTACCAACTGTAAGGGTAGTCATTGCCCATTTCTTAGTGCTATAATTATTTTTTTTGTCATTTGGATGCAAATAATGAAGTTTAGCTTTGCAGTTGCTCTTTCACTTTCATATCCTATCTCCATATTTTGATTCTGGCCTTGGATCCTGTCCTATTCCTGAGAGACTAAATGAATAAACAAGAGTTTTTGGCTGAGGGAGATAGAACTAAGTCATTCTTTCCTTGCTTGATAAAATTTAAAATAGGTTGCATGCTGGCTCTTTGTTGAGGTAGATTAGTGCTAGAAGCTGTACTGCCATTGCATGTGGAGGCCATCATCAAAAGAAACTGCATTTCATCTGCACTGAAAGGAGGGTTGGGAGGCTTGAGAAAAGCCTGCAAAGTTCTCTGGATTCTTTTCTAGACTGAAAACACTTCCCCTCTCAAACTATACTTACTGTGCTTAAGAATTTGAGAGTTGACCGTGTGGGGAGAAAGGAATGCATCTGCATAGCAGAAGGCGGAAAAAAAAATTCTTGTTTTTAAATTGAATCATACTTAGAAAACTGATGATCACGTCTAGCATGTACATGAGCCTGATCTTTTTTTGTGCATATCCACAAATGAGAGATTCATCTGTGACTTGATACAAATATTTGAACAGCAGAAGACAGGGTTCTAGAGGGAAAAGGCTCTTGTGATGAAGTTTTTATTATTGTTGCAGAGGTGTGGATAAAACTCCCCAAATTAAGTTTTGGTACTGAGGCAAAATATGAATATTCCAAGTTTCCTGGCAATTTTGCCTCAAGAGGGCTCTTGATAAAGAATTTACTAGAGAAATTGGGGAAAAGAAAAAGGGGGAGAAGATAAGAGGTATGTGGATTAGTATTATGGGAAAGCATTTTCTTAGGAATAGACAAATAGGTTTGGGAACAGTTTCAGGATATAAGGAAAGCTGGTAGAGAAAGGCAAGGAAATTTTAAAGAAGTGATTACCATAGTCAATAGATCCCCTTCGTAGTTCTTCAGAAACAAGTAAAGAAATTACAATATCTTTGAAATATCTTTGGCAGTTAGATTTTTCTTAATTGTGATATCACTCTGCCACTTGGCTGTAAAGATGTCAGCTTGAATCAAAAAAGCTGCAAAATTACTTCTAAGCAAATTCCAAACATTCTGATGTTGCCTGAGATAATACTAATAAAAAGATTCTAGGTAACTACAGAAATATAAAGGATGATAATCACTCATTCAGTGATTGAATACTTACTAGGCATCTACCACATGTGTAACTCTGTACTTGACCCAAGGGGGAAACCAAGGTTTTGTGGTCAACTTGTGAAGGGTCAACTTGTGAAGACATGTAAAAAACCTTTAATTAACACCCAATGAACTTATCCATGTGTCAAAACACCTATCAAGATCTGGTACAAGACTCCATCTCTTCTGATTCTGATGCTAAGGATGGATTTGGGTCCGTGTGCCTGGTCTTCAAACCAGCAAGTGTGCCATAGCCCATCACGGTTTCACTGGAAGACTCTCTTATCTAAACACATGCTAGAGTTCTGAAAGTGCTTTCCCATGAGTAGTACGGCACTCTTCAACATGATCCTGAGATGCTATACCTCAGTCTTTCTATTAATGTGCAGTATGAAGCCCATACCTGAGAATTCACTGTGACAAATATCCGACTTATAAACAAACATTTTGGCCCACATTTTGTGAACTAGATTCCTATCTGAACCTCTGACTCTGTTCCTCCTATTGAGTCCGCAGAAGGGGTGGGGTGATAAATAGCCAGGTGTCAAGTTTCATGGCTCCGTCTCCGGTTAGCTACAGCTAATACTTACCCTAAGTATTCCTATATTCAGGATGGCCAGAGGCCTGTGTAGTTAAGGCAATACAAAAATCTTAGGAATATATATTTTGGAAACCTGTACATGTGTCTGATCTTTTTGTGCATATCTACAATATACTATTTGTTGTAGATAAATAACCATTGAAAACTGAAGCTGAAATGTTATAGAACAGTGGTTCTCAAAGTGTGGTCTTTGGGCCAGCAGCATCAGCATCACCTAGAAACTTGTTAATGTTTCCTCTGGCCGACTGAATCAGAAATTCTGAAGGTAGGGCCCGGCAGTCTGAGTTTTCTATACTACATAGTTGCTAAAATTTTTAGATCCACTAATGTAAATGTAGGGAAAAGAGGTCGTGTGAATGGCCTATTGGACCACATAGGCGCTAAAGTTTGTCATTAAATTTGCAGGTAGAGGATAATAAATCAGATTACAGAAGAGAACTGGAGAAAATTCCAGTTCTTCCCAGTGATCCCCATAGATTCCTCAGTTTCAGTTTCTATTCAGGTATGTCCACATGACCACTGCCATGTTTTCTTTAGGGATTCAGAATTGATTTTGGTTTCTTGGGACTGAATTGTCCTGACTTGGGCCCTGGGTAGTAAGAGGAGTTGTTCTATGCAGGATACTCCAAGGCTGTGGGACCCATAATGGGGGTTGAAGAACATTTCCCCTGAGAGCATGAGTTGCCTATCATATTAACTGAAACTAAGGTCAAGTTCTGTGTTCTAGGAAGGGTAGTTACAGCCCCAAAGCTGAAATCCATAATGTCCAATGTAAATATTTTGTAATCCTTAATACATCAAAATGAGGTGGATCTATAATGGTATCTATATTCGTTTCCTATTGTTCTTGTAACAAAATACTACAAACTGGTTGGCTCAAACAACAGAAATTTAATTTCTCACAGTTCTGGAGGCTGGAATCTGCAGTAGGCATTGGCTAAGTTGGTTTCTTCTGAGGGAAGGATCTATCCTGAACTTTTCTCCTCATCTTATAGCTGGTCATCTGCACGTTCACAGTATCTGTGCCTGTGTCCAAATTTCCCTATTTTATAAGGACATCAATCATAGTGATGTCCTTATAAAATAGGGACATCACTATGATTTCCATATTTTATAAGGACTCACCAAAATGACCTCATTTTAACTTGATGACCTTTTTGAAGACGTTACTTCCCCAATAAGGTTCCATTCTGATGTTCTGGGATTAGAACTTTAAAAGAAATTTCGGGGGACCCATTTCAACCTGTAACAATATACCTATTTTCAAAATTCAATCACAGGGGTTATCTGACTGCCTCAAGCCAGTAGATTGATTATGTGGTGGGACACAAATCCAGAGCTCTGTGCAAAAATCTGTGGACTCCTGTGCTTATAAGCCTTTATCTGCTGGGGCTTGTTAAGTGGACTTGCTAGAAGCCAGTCCAAATTTAGCAGGAGGAAGGGAGGGCAGTGAGGGAGAAGAACATATAACTTCTATAGTGGGATAAAACACATGTTTCCTATCTAAAGCTAGTTGAAAGATTTAGCACCCACAGTCTTTGCCCATTAGAATGGTACCACGTATTTATTGCTTTGAAGTGGGATCAGATGAAATTCAGCACACATGATAGGACTGCTAATTCTTTTCTATTGTGTTCAACAGATGGCATCAAACAACAAGTTGAGAATAGGATGCATACAGGGTCACCACAAGCTAGCATCTTTTGGAAGAAAAAATGTGGCACATAATTGAAGGAAATCACAAAAAGATGAACAAAGAATGAAAGAGCTGCTTCTAGGAATCTGGAACCAAAGTGCCTTCATCCTTTTTGTTCTTCAAAATATTCACATTTTAGAGAGAACCGATCTGATTTACAATACTGCACTAAATGCCCCTTTGTTAGAAAACAAACAAGGCAAATACCATAACTTCTGAGCCTCAATTTTTAAAGCTGCACATTAACTTCAGATTGTGTTCTGCATATTTTGGGTTGTTGCCTAAGATTAAAAAAAGAAGAAGAAAGGAAAGAAAGAAAATATGATCCTTATTTAGGAAATCATTTTTAATTTTAAAAATTACTTTCTATTACTGTCATATACAAGATAGACACCCTTTTTACAGTTTGAAAGGGGAAATAAAAGATGTTTTTCCGGGCCCTTGAGAAGATGATCTGGTCCCCAGTTACCTTTTTCTAGCAAGAACTGCTTTGCTACTTTTTTCATAGAGAACTCACTCTCATAGAACTTCCTGTAGCAAAGATTTTTCCAGCTTTCCAAAGTCCTCAGGGCCTCTTGTGTCATTCCATGTGACAGGCTCTCAGCCTGCCTTTTAGGCTCTTTTTTATTCTATTTGGTTCCTTTAACCTTTGACTCTTAGCCTACCCTTTCCAAATTTTCTTAGCAATGTACTTTAATATCTTTAGCCTAAGCATCCTTTAACAGAATGTATTTCTATCTTCTGAACCTAAGAACAATGAGCAAAGAATAGGCATAATAAGCTTTAGAGCCTATTGCCAAATCTAAATAAACTATACATTATTAAACTACCTGGTGACTAAGAAAAGATAAAGGTTATACAACTTCAAGAGTGGATGGTAACTTCCTTGTATTCTTACATGGGCCTAGATTATTTGAGTTCTATTTCTGAGCATACAAAACATTGCAAATCCCTTTTTCAGACTTTGTGGTTTTCTAGGATAGGGTGCAGTTGATTTAATATTTTCACAGGGAAAGATTTGCTCTTAGTAAGCTGGACTTTCTGGGATGTGAAGGGAGATTCCAACTGGAACAACTTGGAGAGTGAGGCATCATTGTAGAAATGTACTTTCAGATAGTAAATCAATATTTGATTTGTAAAATAAGTATCAAAGTCCCCAAACTATAAATATTTTGGAAATACGTTACAAGAATAGAAAGGACATTTCTTATATTAAAATGTTACCTTTTAATATCTGTAAAGAGAGAGATTTTGATTTTGTATCTTTCCTCTCTTCCTATTCCCTCCTAGTCTCACTTAATTGATAAAGGGACTCGAGGAGAGTTTCTGTAATTAAAGGAGAAATTTTTCCAGATCCATTACCACTTCAAGTCTAAAGGCAATCCCCTACAGTTCCAAATGTGAATAAGACCTTTTCTTTCAGTGTACTTTTTGTAGCAGTTACCAGAGGCTCCCATTCCAGTAATTCATAACCAATGGGTGAAGAACTTGCTCTGTGTGGTCACACTATGCTTAAGAATCTCTTGCCTTTCGAATTGATGTGGGGAGCTCAATATCTCTGAAAAAGAGTCAAAAATATTCCAAAGCTTGCACCAGCATCTCTGAGAATACTTTGGGCTATTTTTATTAAGCAAAGCAATGAGGCATAATTAAAACTTATTTGAGAAATGAGAGCCCCTTTCCATAAACTCAGTGTCAATTTTGGACTCTCACTCATTTAGCAATAGGATAAATATGGGTTCTCAAATGTGCAACTGTAATGTTGTAAAAAACTTGCTAATTTATTTAGTATGGAAAAGCATATTTAAAATAATTATTCTGTAGGTCAAATTTCAATCCCACATTTCATTATCTCCAGTTTTATAATTATACTTCTTGATGACTCTCCTTATTACTTAACTTCCAGAATAAACTAGATTCCATGAACATGAATTGGATAATGTTTCAAAAATGTACAATTAGAAGAAGGTCTGGGAAGAGCTATGGGAATTGAATTAATTATTATCCAGTTATTTCCAAGTCCCTTTGTAAACATCCTTCCTACCAGCAGAGAACTCTGGGCCATATCAAATTCAGCATTGAACCCAAATCATCCACATTTAGTATCTTCCTATTGTTAGTTTCTGACTCACTAGATGTTCTAAACTATCATTTACATTCCCTTCCATATGATTTTCTTCCATGGTTACTCACCTTTTTAATCTATGGGGAAAACATCTCAACTAAAGAGATTAGACTTGGTTCTTATGGCATGCTTTTAAGGGTGTGGACCAACTACACATCTAGCAAAATGATAGGCCAAGTCATTTCCCTTTCATCTTTCTGCTCCTTGGTTTCACCTTTAAATGATGAAAATGGTGGTGACAGTGGTGATGGTATCTACATCTAAAGTTGTTGGGAGGATGATATGAGATTCTACAAAGTCTCCAGAACAGTACTCTGCAATAGTCAGTACTCAGTAATTCGTAGCTATGATTTTTATCATCATTATTAGGAATTCTTATAATAAAATACTCTTTTTTCCATACCACACATAACACTATGGAATATAAATCTTTATTTGGTTCCTCTGTTTCTCCAACTCATTCCTTAAGGTGATATCTGATCCACTGAGGGTCTTTTCAGGTTTCTCAGTCATTATGTTTGATTTCTCATCAGCACAGAGGGATGCTGAACTGGGGAATGAAACCACACCCGAGCTGTGGAGCAGATAAAAGAGCTGGATCATGAAAATATTTCTTTTAGGGCTAGGTTTGGCAAACCCTCTGTTTAAATTAAAAACACCATGAATTTAGGGCCTAGTAAATTGACAGTGTTCTTTGAAATCAAAAGAAGTTAACATGACAAAGAATGTGCCCAGTTGGGGTACACACGTGACTGAAATTATTTCAAGTCAGCTTTATTTCAGCAGTTTTTTTTCCCCTAAGAATAAAAACAGAAAAATGCCATGAAAACCACGCTGAGCCCCAAGTGGGGCCCTTTCCCAGGACCCTCCACTTCTTCTCACATTTCTCATCCTGGCACTTCTTTAGTCAGTACATCAAAAACCAGATGTGCCAAGACAGTTGGTGTGTGCGTCCTCAGCATTTTGCTGTCTGATCTCCATCCATTTCCAGGGAATAGGGTATTCATTAGCACCAGGATTTAGGATCAAATTTGGTTTTTTTCTTCTTTCTCACTTTATTAATTTCCTCAACTATTAAGTCCTCCCTGAAGAGTCACTTCAGTGGAAGGGCAATTCTGCAATGTAAAAGCAAGTTTGCAGAAATACTTGCATTTCTACAGCAGATTTTCCCACCCAGACTCTTCTTGCAGACTTAGGAAGGAGATTCCTCTAAGAGACACCCCCACCCCATCACTTAACAGGAAAAGAAAGGGGAGGGAAGGTGTCAGCAATGAAGGGGCTCCCCCAGCACTGGCTTCTCTCCCCTGGAGTCCCTGTATACACAGAGCCACAATATAAGTAGGGCTGTACCCCATAATACTGCTAATATGTGATCTTAGACCTTGACTAAATGGAGAGGACACATTGGTGCTGAATATATATAATATAAAATACACACACACACACACTAAATGCCATTTGCAAATTTCTTTCTAATTAGGTTAGTATGGCTGCTTCCTGGTACCTTCTGTCAGTGTAGAAGATGAGGGGTGGGAAGAGAATGCATCAACAGGTTTTCAGTGCAAGAGGTGATATGGGAGGATACTACTCATTGGAGACATTAACAATAAACCTAAAGATCCAACTAGTTTTGTATTGAACCACACTAAATCTCAACAGTTGACTAAGAATGAACATAAGCCCTTGGCTTTCCAGATTGCTGATGGGTAAAGCATCTATGTTTATGTACTTAACCAATAAGAGTGTATTAAGCACCTACTCAGGACTGCCACTCTCTCAGGCAAGGTATTTATAAAGACATAAATATGCTAAGCCACTGTTTGTTCCAAAGAAAAGTCAAGTAAATAGATCCTAGTGATTCAATGGCAGGGATGAGAGGTGAAATGCAGAAGGAAGCTTGTGTGTTTTGGGGTTGCAGAAGCACACTTTGCCAGAGATATCAGGAGTCAGGGGAAGTTCATGCAGTGTCTCTCATACTTTAATAAGCATTGGAGGCAACTGGGAAACTTAGAAATGAGATTCATGAACCCCACTTTAAGAACTTCTGAGGATGTTGGTTTGGAGCACAGCCTGGGAAACCTCATTAATTTGAATGAACAAGGTTTCCAGGTGATTCTGCAAAAAAGAAAAAAAAATGGTTCTCAGGCTACCTTTTGGATAATGCAGTCAGAACCCTGAAATTCCTGCTTGCTTCTTTGCTTCTTTCACTTAAGAAGTGGTCTCTGACTTTTACAAATTCAACCTTTGCAAAAAAAAATAATAATAATAATAAAATAAAGTAGTTACTTATATCTTTACAAAGGCTATTTATTTTCTGTGCTTAAATTCTGGAAAGATACGCTGGGAATCAGAAATATCTGATTTAAATGTGAGTGGGAGTGGATGGGGAGGAGCCTTTGGCTTCAACTAAGAATCCTTACCTCTCTGAGGAGAAAATCCAAACTGCATTCCTCATAATTCCATCCTGCTCCAGGGGTGCAGGCCCTGCCAGGTGTTAACCTTTTGATATCCTGTGTCTTTCCTGAGACCCATAGACACACAGGGTGTATGGGCAAGCCTTTTGAAAAGAGAAAGTGACCCTAGGAACTTTTACCAGGGTGTTTAAGCTGAGGAAAATGCTAGAGAAACCCAGACTTTAGAGTTTAGACTTCACTGGGTCCTGGCACAATTTGTCCAGCTAGGCAGGGCTACGCTAGGCATTTCTGAGCTGAGAAAGCAGACAGTAGACAGAGCTTTAAAGAACTCTCCAGATTTGGGATTACCTCAAGAAGAAACCTGTAGCCCTAGCCCTGTTTATGGCTGCTCCCTTGCATAGGTTGGCTACTCTTCCTTCTTTCTCTTTTCCTTGCTCAGAATTCGATTTTAAAAAATTATATGTATATATATATATTATTTTCTTGTTAAAAATATAAAAATTAGGGGCTGAGGCTGTAGCTCAGTGGTAAAGTGCTTGCCTTGCACGTGTGAGGCACTGGGTTTTGATTCTCAGCATCACATAAAAATAAATAAAGATACTAAGTGTTCATCTACAACTAAATAGATATAAAAAGTATAAAAAATTAATTTATTTTAAAAGAAACCAGAAATATGAAAACAAGTACTTTTGAAACTGCAACTTGGAGAACTTTCCCCACATTAAATTGAAAAAAAAAAACCCTTTTCTCTGAACAGGGTTTCCTTTTGAATAATAATAACAATAATAAAAAAGATTATAGGTTCTGAGTCATTTTAAACAAATTACTTGTCTTCAGTAATGTGAATGGATAGAAGTTCATAGTTCAAGTAAAAGAGAGGTAATAAATTTTCATAATGATTACAGCCTTCCATTTCAGTATAGCATTTATCATTTTTTGGCAGTGATGCAGGGCATTCTGTACCAAATTCAAAGGGCCATTTGTCAAAATACAAAAAGTAAAAAAAAAACAAAACATAAAAACCTAACAAGAAAAGAATTTGGACTTTATTATAAAATGACAGTTAATAATTATATTTGAAATATGTGGCACCAAAATAGCTATGTCAAAGGTGACTATTTTAAGATTTGGAGATGCTTTTAAAGAAAATCTTTTCTGTTACTGGTTGAACTGTGTTCTCCCAAGGGATGTTAAAGTTCTAACCCCCAGTACTTGTAAATGTGACTGATGCTATTATTTGGGAATAGGATCATTGCAGATAATCAAGTTAAAATGAGGACACGAGGGTGGCCCCTAATCCATTGCAACTGGTGTCCTTATAAAAAGGGGGAATTTGGGCACAAGGCATTATGCATATAGGAAGAACAGCATGTGAAGGGGGGATGGTGGTGGTGATGGGTGATGCACTTACAAGTCAAGGGATGCCAAAATTCACCAGCAAATCCCCAGAAGCCAAAGAGAGAGTCATGGGACTGATTCTCCCTCAGACTAACCCTGTGGACACTTCAATCTTAAAATTCTAGCCTCTGGAAGTATATGACAATACATTTTTATTGTGTATGCCACCCAATTTATGGAACTTGACTACAGCAACCCTAGGAAACTAATACACTTACCTAGGCACAGCATCTTTTTTTCTCAAAACCTGTGAATGCTGAGATGCCCCTTGTTTCACCAGAACTGCCATCAGTGAAAGGGACCACTGTACCCTGGTGAGTGAAGAATCTTGGAGCGGAAGCCCAGGTGCCATGCAGTTGTTGGGCTGCCTATATTTTTTCACCCCTCTTATAGCTGTGTCATCAACCTGGCTGTTTTATTGGGGGGGTGGTCCCTGATTTTGTACCAAACACTGTTCTGTTCTGAGGCACTCTTCTCTGTAGATGGTCAGATCTTTGACCACTCACTGGGACTAAGATTTTGACTCTTGCCTCCCTTTGCTCATCTTCTAAGATGGCATATTCTGGCAATATCCTGGGTGGATAAGTGAGATTTCCACCTTGGGTTTCTGGTTCCCTCTTTGATGTAACATTGTGATATTGGAGAAGTCATTTTCTCTGAATACCCATTATTAAAAAAGTCCAGTGATATCATAGTGTTCCTTCAATAACATGGTAAATAGTGCTTTGTACACTACATAGCATTTTTCCAAGTGTGTTTCTATAGTTTTATAATCTGGTATATTGTGTGTATGTGTTTGTGTATGTGCACTAACTTAGACAAGAGAATCATTTTGGGGGAAAAAAATAGCATGAAAATCACAGATTCTCAAAGAATAGCCACTTGACATTGGTGTTAAAAATAGTAACAAATAAATTATCCAGTTAAATTTGCAAAGTCTTACTAATTGGTGATCTCTAAGGAAGGGGACACACACACACACACACACACACACACACACACACACACACACAAAATATGATAAGCCCTTTTACAGAGCTCTTAGGGATGACAAATGTTTCCCTAGGAAGAATTCCTACATCCCGAGGGAGCCTGATATCTGGAAAAATCCATTGATGATGTAATGAGAACCCTTCCCAGAGGAAGCACCTTCCACTCAGGGAAACGTGGGCCTCTGAAAGCAGCCAATGACTTCCAGCTGTGTGGCTCTGGCTGGTCTTTCTCATTACCTAAGTTTTCCACATATGATTTGAAGATCCTGGACTTTCTCTAAAATCCATTATAAGAACACTTGAAAGCGAAGCCAATTTTGTAAAATTATATGAGAAACTAAAAAAGTAAAGTAATTTAGTTCAACAATTGATTCTGCAGGTTAATCTATATATATTGTCTGAATAACCTGAATACTTATGGCAATCACCGTACAGGTATGTCCTACCCAGCAAGGTTCTTAATCTCTGTCTAAACCATATGTGTTTCATCAATTTTCAGTCATCTGCCCAAATACTTACTGAACATGACAGCTCAAAAGCATACAGTTTAAAGATAGAAGCAAACACAGTGAGTTAAAAGAAAAAGTTTCTAAAGCTGTGGGTTGTAGACAATATTGCACCATCCAGAGAGCGAAGAATTTTTTCAAGTGCACGTTTCTTTAAAAGTGTACCTTTCATCCTGGGAAACTTTGAAGAGGAGAAATTCCAATTCTTTAATATTCCTTCTTCCCTGAGGTTGAACATTTTTAATATGTGACCATAATTTCAGTCCTATGCTCTGTTACTTAGGAATTGATTGACAAGACTCCAACAAATGCTTGATTTGGAGCTACAAGTTGTTCAGATTGGGGAAAGACAGATGTCGAATATTTGTTCAGCAGTGCCCTGTGAGATACAAAGAGTTTGTCTTTATAATCTCTGGAATGGTGGAAAATGGGGAGAGGATGGTGTCTGAAAGAGCTACTGAGCAAGGGTTTGGACCCAAATGAAACTGTTTATTTGGGTTTGGGGCTCTCTCCCAGACCATTATTACCTAATAATTTGGACAGGCTTCCCCTGTCCTCCTCACAGTTCTACTGCTTAGCAAGGGAACATGGAGGGGTCAAATTTTCTCTTTCACATACTAAGGCTCATCCAAATACAAACATTTCTTGTACGGCGGCACCGAGGTCACTTACATATTCAACACAACTGAAGCCTGGAGGATAATTGATGAGTGCTGCCTCAGGTCATAAATAAAGTCCTGCTGAGTGTGGATCTCCAGGACCAATTTCCAGCTGGCAACACTCACAGCCACGTGTCCGACCACGGGTCGGAGGTGAAAGGGAGGCAGCAGTTCACTAAAGGCATTGTTTTCATTGGCCCATAATGAAAGGCTCAAGAAACTGCCCATTGATGGCCAGAGGGCCCCAAGAGCCCTTGTGAATGTCTTCTTCAGGCACAGACAGAAGTGGGAGTGGGTTAAGTGGTATGCTGAAGCATTCCAGGCATGAATCCTGACATTGTCTCTGAGGACTGTGCGTAGGTCCAACGAGGCAACGCTAAAGAAGCTGGCAAGGGGGATGGGGATGTGGCTCAAGCGGTAGCGCGCTCGCCTGGCATGCGTGCAGCCCGGGTTCGATCCTCAGCACCACATACAGACAAAGATGTTGTGTCCGCCGAAAACTGAGAAATAAATATTAAAACAACAACAACAACAAAAGAAGCTGGCAAGGCAGAGGAAACTCGAAGAATGTGGGTGGCTCTGGGTGATGAGATTGCGCAGGGAGACATTTAAGTCCCAGGCAGTCACATGGACCTTTATTCAGCCGGGGTGCATTCATGCAGCCATGCAGTCACTCCAAAACTTGTGGCAGGTTCAGAGGGTGTAGGTGAGGAACTGACGGGCTGGCTGATGCATACAACTCTCCAGATCTCCCCCGAACGCCACGATTCTTACTGATGATCATGTCTGAAGTTACCAGTAGTGGGCTGGGGCTAGTTCTGTGTGGACGAAAGGCATCCTCTAGGCCCTGGGTTAGCACCATAATTTGGACAGGCTTCCCCTGTCCTCCTCACAGTTCTACTGACAAATTTTCTGACCAGTGGCTCTCTTAAAACTTTTCTCCCCCACAGGCCTGTGAAAACACTACTGTGCTGTTTGCAGAGAATAATCTCCTGACTCTGATGTAAAAACATTTGTTGCAACTGTAGTTAGGTAAGCCAGCCACTGAATCCAGGATGATGAAACAGGATTTTGTGTTTAATCCCTTAGCTCCTCTCTGTGTATATCACCACTTCCTAATTCATGTTCATGCAGAAATTCTATTTTCTTCCTAGAATCCAGTTTCTGTCAAAATCACTGAAACTAAATTGGGTAATTTGCCTGGATATTACTTGGGCTAGTAATGGCTTTATTAGGCTCTTTCTAAAAGGAGGAAGTATCCCCATTTACCATATCTAGTTTTACCTTTTCTTCATTTCCTTCTGGACAATCCCAATCAGGAAATCGGGATTAATTATCTTTCCACTCATTCTCTTCTTCCCAAGTTAGCTTGTAAATTTTGATTTTTTATCATGTCCTGCTAATTTTTCCCAATTTCTACCTATTTCTCCTATACAACCTGATTCATATGTGACCTAATCAGGAACTTGAAAAATAAGCCTAAGTCATTACAAAAATTAACATCTTCATAAAATATGTAGTAGGCCTATAAAAATAATAAGGCTTGGGCTGGGGATATGGCTCAAGTGGTAGCGGGCTCGCTTGGCATGCGCGGGGTGCTGGGTTAGATCCTCAGGACCACATAAAAATAAAATAAAGATGTTGTGTCCACCAAAAACTAAAAAATAAATATTAAAATCTCTCTCTCTCTCTCTTTAAAAATAAGACTAATAATAATGAGGCTAGGTGCAGGGGCACACGCCTGTAATCCCAGTGGCTCGGGAGGCTGAGGCAGGAGGATGGTGAGTCCAAAGTCAGCCTTGGTAATGTGAAATGCTAAGCAACTCAGTGAGACCTTGTCTCTAAATAAAATACAACAAAGGCTGGGGATGTGGCTCAGCGGTTGAACGTACCTGAGTTCAATACCCAGTACCTGCGCCACCCCACCAAAATAAAATGATACTTTAGGAAATAGAAGCTATAATAAATATAATGAAACATTTCTCATTACGAGAAAAACCAATGGCTTTCCACAATGGCTAAGGATAGAGCTGTTGAAATGGGTTAAATGACAATCATAATTATAATTTGTTGAGATTTCACCAAGCAGAGTTTTAAGTACTTCATATGATTTTCCTATTTAATTTCACAACAACTAAATGTATAATTCTTGGTTATCATTCTAATTTTCAGATAACAATAACATATTTTGTCCTTTCAAAGTAGGAAGTGGTAGTCTTATTGAAGCCTGGGTTTCAAGAAGGTTTTAAAACTTCTGTTCATAATGAAAACGCTTTTTTCTAATTCTGTGCTATGTCACAAGTTATTGAATTTGCTGGTTTAGTGGCAACAATATACAAGAGGTGTACTTAGTGGAATGTGGAAGAATTCCAGATGTTTATAGATGTCTTTTCATTGACATGAGGGGTCCAGGGCAGGAAATGGCGAGTACACAATGCTGAACTCAGCTTCCCTCTGTTTCTTATAAACATATCCTCGTGTGTGTCCAGAAGTGTCAAGTCCTGGAGAAAAGAACACCTTTGTAGACCTAAGGAAAGCCCTTGGACTTCTCTGTAAACACACTCCATAGCCAGACGCAGGGCTCTGAGGCCAGTTGTCATAGGGAGGTGAATATAGTAAGGTGATCATCTTAATTGATACAAGGCGAGAGATTCCTTTGCTCCAGTGCTCCTACTGGGCCTGATAACTCCTAACAGATAAGAATACCTATTCCCCTTAGCCTTCCAGTACTTGAAAGGATTCAGTAAAGTTTATCAAATAAATAAAACTGTTTTCCTAATTTATTTAGGCTGAAATATTCCACATTTGGTAAACACTTTTAGACCAAGTGTTAAATTGCAGTCTTTAAAGTTCTACAAATCCTCTGAAATCACACACATGTTTCTGTGTACATGTGGGAGTTTTGGTGAGGTCCTTAGCTTTCATCATATTCTCAAGAAGTTTCTCAAACCAGATTGTTTAAGAGTCACTGCTTCATGATTTACAAAGAGGTTACACTTCATTGTTTTGTTTGACCTTACACAAATGCTGAGAAAGCTATTATAGTGATCCTTAGTTTGCAGAAGATGGCAACAAGACTGAGAAGGATGGCAGTGTTCTGATTCCAGACCTCTGTTCTTCCTATATTTGCACGGTGTGTGCACACACACAAGCACATATGTCAGTGGGCATATGTGCACATGTATGTTTGTGTAGAGGAAGAACTGGTAACAATCAAAGGTTAATGTGGATTCTACATCATTGACTCTAGGGTGATTTTTTCCCCCTCCTGAAGTTTAGAGAATGGGACAATTGCTTCCTATCCATTCAGCTTCAGTTCTCAGAAAGCTGCAGAATGTGGGCGAATTCTTCCTTCACTTGAAGTTCTGATACCTCCATAGATTGTCTAACTATGAAAGAAGATACATCCCGATTTGCTTTTGAGCCTTAGCATCTATGTAATGGGGTTAAAATACCATTTACTCTGTCCTAACCATACTTTTTTTATGCCTTTTTAAAGGCACCTAAAAACATAACTGACTTCTGGATCCATCATCTCTTCTGGATGCTTTGTTCTACTTGACAGCTGAGACTCATTTTCTCATCTGAAAACTAAGTACTTCAGAACAGAATAATTTTATGGATGCCTTTTTTTATCTCTAAAGTACTCTTTCTATGATACTGTTGTGAAAGAAGCCAATGGGGCAGGGAAAAGGGAAAGTATAAAAGCAAAGAGAACAGCGAGTTGTCAGCTTTTCATTGCTGTGACCAAATGCCTGACAAGAATAACATAGAAGGGAGAAAATTTATATCTGTTCATGGTTTCAGAGGTACAATCCATGTTGGCTGAGTCTATTGCACTGGGCCCAAAATGAGGCAGAATGTTGTGGTAGAAGGACATGGTGGAGGAGTACTACTCCATTCAAGGTGGCTAGGAAGGATGGGGGAGGCCCACAGGGAAGTTTAACTCTCTAGGAGCACACCCCTAGTGACTTATCTCCTCTAACCACACCTCACTTGCTTGTGGTTATCACACTGTTCATTGAAACTATGATGACTGATTAGGTTACAGTTCTTTCAATCCAATAAATTTACCTTTGAACATTCCTTATTTAACACAGAAGGTTTTGGGGGAACACATCATATCCAAATCATAGTAAATGGCCGTGTGGATGGAGTTCCAGAGTCATTACGTCCCACTAGTGGCTGGTCACCGTCCTCTCCATCCCCTCAAACACCTTGAGTACTGTCTTTACTAGTTTCTCTCACCTCTTCAGGAAATGCATTTGTCAGAACTAAGAAGCTTCAAACACAGGTGTGATGGAGTAAGCAAAGGACTATGAGTAGTTCAATTCTGTTGAGAATTTGTTGAATTTCAATACTCCTTGTAAGCCAAACCTCACTTGTGTCCCTGTTGACAAGAAGCAAATCAGAGCTTTGCTGACATAAACCCCTGGGGCTCTGGAGAGGGTAGACTTGATGACCCATGGAGGTCTTCCATCTTTCAGAAACTATGATTCCACAATTCCACCTCCTGGTGATATCGCTGGGGAATTAGCATGTAACATGAGGCATGAAAGATAGTTTGAAAGGACGTTAGGGCTCAAGTCTGAGTAAGTGAACTTTGCTTCCTGCACAACAAGATCAGGGCAGTTTTGTGGTCCAACACCAGAAGGCACCTTCCTGTTGTATACTGAGCCCTTAGAGCTCAGTTTTAAGACATTATGGCAGAAACAGATACCCCTGGAATGGATTAATGCTGCTGCCCTGCCTCAATACTTTCCTTTCATCACATAAAATTTCATTTGACTGGAAATTGAAATGTGAAAGTCTGTGGGTACTTTCTCCTATTTTATGAAATGTGGCAAAACTCTATCTCAATATGCATAGGCTAAAACAAAAACTGATTGCTAATGAAGGCCAGGTTGGGGATGGGGTAAAGGGCAATTTATAAATCATACAACAAACCAAGTTTAATGCAAGAGACAAAAGAATGCACAAAGAACTGTACTATTTTACCTTGCACTCTGTCTTTGAAAAAAAATTTATAAGAATCTCAGATATCGGAATTATTTTAGTCATTTGTATCAAGTAGGTTGGTTGTAAGTGCTTTCAGGAGTTAATGGGTCTCTATTCATGTAACCAGTTTGCCACATAATAACTACCATTCCTGGGCTGCCCACCAACAGTCAAGTGCTTCTCAAACAACTCTCCATTAGATCCTGCCTGTAAGCCTATAAGCTAGGTGCTGTTATCTTGATTGTATAAACAGAATCCTGGATTTCACAGAGGTTTGTAACTTGCCCAAGGTCACAGAACTTAAGTAGCGGGGTCAGAGGTCAAGCTCAGGTCTATCTGGCTTCAAAATTGTGCCATTACCAGAACACCAAAATGTTTCCTTCCTACATTAGCATTTTATCTTCTTGAACAAATACAACCATAGATGCTGTGTTCATCTGTTGGGGCTGCCATAATGGCATATCATAAATTGGTAGGTTAGAAACAAATTATTTCTCAGTTCTGAGGTTGGAAAGTCTAAGATTGATGCACTGGAAAAATTGGTATCTGGTAAGAGCCAGTTTCCCGGTTCCTAGATGGTAACTTCTCACTTTGTCCTCACAAGGTCAAAGGGGCAAGCTAGATCTCTAAGGTCTCTTTTATGAGAGCATTAATCCCAGTCATGAGGGAAGACATTGTCCCCTCCTAATACCATCACCATGGGGCTTAGAATTTCAACACAGGAATGGGGCGGGTGGGGGGGGATGCAAACATTTATATCATCCCTACTTCTTTACTTTCCAAAGGGCAGTAGTAGAGTAATAATAATACCAATACACATGGCCCAACTCTGTGGCAGTGACCACCCTAATATTTTATAAGTTATTAAGTAATTTATTCCTTCTAAAATCTCACAATATGTAGACACTGACAATTCCTGTTCACAAATGAGGAAACAAGGACTTAAGTTTAGAAACTTGTCTAAGATCACCCAGCTTCTGAGTGGCAGAGCTGGGAATCGAAGCCAGAGACAGAGGCTCCTCATGCCATGCAGTTCACTCCTAGGCTAGAGCATCTTGTCGTAGAAACAGGTCACTCAGAGGAGACCCTCTGTACTGTTCAGACTGGTCCGGGACAAAGTACGTGAAGATTTGATTATGTAGGAGAGTGCTGGGGATTCAGTGAATTGAACTTCTAAAATCCTTGAACAATTGCCTGACAGGCGGAATTCTGGGCAAGATCCAAAAGCTAAGGGCAGCCAGCTCCCTGCCTTTCCTTGAGGGGTACCTGTATGAGTACTGGTGTCACACACTGCTGGGCCAAGGTGCTGAAACAGATGGTTCTCAGAGCTTGAGCTAGGGCTCCTGCATCAGACAGGGAGCTAGCTTTCATCTTTCCATTTCTCTTCTCATTTGTTAGTCATTGCTTTGTTTTTCAGAAGCGAAATTCTTTGGAATTCTTAGGAACCAGAGGGTTTTGAATCTGTAATGTTTATAAATTTGCTGTGTGAGTGCTGGTAAATTAGGCTTCTTTTTTGCACATGCAGTCATATTTTGACCGAAACCAAAAAAAGAAAAAAAAAAAAAGACTATTTGAGAATCTGTGGGGATCAGAGCTGAGTATTGTGTTACAGAAATTTTCCATTTCAGACACAAAATATACAGCAGTACATGGGCCAAAAAAAGGCTGAGAGAGACTCCAGGAGGGCCTGAAGAAATAATACCTCCGTCTTTAATCCTAGGGAGTGTGGCCAGGTTCTTGAGAGGGTTGTCCACAAGTTCTGGATTTGATCACTCTTAGGTGCCTGAGTGTAGGATGATGATGATGATGATAGATTTCACAGGGCATAATTTAGGATGCCCTTGGGGAAGGTACTAACCCTTGGTGCATCAGTTTCTAATATATGAAAATGGGATAAAACCTTAAAGTTCTTGAGAGTGCTAAAAACGTACACATTGATTATATAATAATGAGATGGTGATACTTGCTAGATAATTATTAAGCAATACTTATAGCTCATATGTATGGAGGCCTTACTATGCATAAACCAATGTGTTACAGCTTTCTAAATACCTCATTTTCTCTTCACAACAACCTGATGAGATCAGACATACCATTAATTCCAATTTTATAAGGAGGAAAAAGCAATTTAGAAAAGGAAGTGACTGACGTAAAGAAGTTTATTACCCCAAGTATAGATTGGGAGTTCTGACACCGAAACTCACACAATGACCCAATACCCTAAAGATAGGACCTGGGCTGAATCCAGTGGATGAGACAGGGGACCATCTTTTGTTACTTAAAATGTGTTCCTCTGACATCTCATCCTATTTTTTAGCAGTACCCCTTTCATGGTAACATGGAACCACCTATTTTTAATAAATGTGCTGGTTTTCCAGATAAACAAATCGGTATTGGTCTTTTTGGCTCAAATCTGAAGCTAGTGTTGCCGATGCGGTGGTTCTTACACTGTGGTATCTTGACCAACATCACCTGGGAACTTGTTAGAGATACAAAGTAGATCTACTGAATCAACAACTCTGGGCATGGGACCCAGCAATCTGTATCTGAGCAAGTCCCCAAAATGATTCTGATGCAGCTAAAGTTTGACAACCACTGGCCTCTGGGATAAGGGAGAGAGTTAAATAAGGAATAGAGGTCCAACTATGATTCTTAACAGCTGCTAGTGACTCATTCTCCCCAGTCATTCCCTTCTGAGTTTCTGTCCTTTTTAGGATGAAGGATTTGCTCGTGTCCCGTCTTGTGTGATAAATTTCATCAGCAGTGTCCGTTCTTTTCTGAATCAATGCTGTGCATGAGGAGACTGAGCTTTATCCATCACCATGTGTATCCATTACCCACTTCTCTTTTAGGAACCATTTGTTAATTTCCCAGTGTGCATGATTAGCTTTAAGTTACCCTTCATGCTTTAGCTTTAAATTACCATTCATAATAGGAAAAAAAAAAAGCTTGAAAGAAACTATAGTTCTAAGTTGAATGGGACACTTGCAAAAGTGGCATGAATATCTAAATAGTCTTGATTTTAAAAGTTCCAAGCAGTGCTGTGAAGGAGTCAAGCAGCATCCTGGTCCCTTCTCTGCAACTTCATACCTACAATTTATCACAAGGGGTAAAACAACTATACTGAAAATGGGGAAAGTCGCTGACTCCATTTTTAAATGTGAGCTATCGCTCAAGCTTGTCTGATTCTCAGCTTCATCAGTCCCGCATGCTCCCTGTAGGAAAACCAAAACTGTGTGCGCAAGATCAGGAAAGTTTTCTGTCTTCTAATTCATTTTCCAGGGGCTGGTGTGAGATTGGTCCCACAGCTCAGCACAAATCATCCTTTTAATAACTGTGCAAACATAACTGAATAAAAATGACTCCAGCTTTGCTAGTTTGTGACCAAAGCCTTGCTTGGTATCTGAGATGCTGCTTTTCCTAATTGAGAAATAGTAGAAAATTTTACTCAGCTTTGCCAGAAAGTGGAAAATTATGGTTATTGATTTGATCTGCACTTAGCTACTTTGGAGTAGAAGGATATTTTTCTTTTATCTTAGTGAAGGTTCACTAATATTAAATTTGGGTTTGAGAGGCCTCTGGATTCCATCTTACATCTCCAAATAAGGTAAAATAAAAATGTTTAAAACGTAAAAGTAGTTAAAGTAGTTTCTGCTGACAGAAAGTTTTTAAGTTTCAAAAGAGCTTTCTGCAGCATTCTCTGTTGCTATCTGGTCTTATTTTAATTCACTGCAGACACACCAAAGAATGTAAGTCATGAGCCTGGGTTAGCGACATGCAAATGAAGGCAAGATGTATTATGTGCAATAAAATCTGGACTAATGGAAGTGGAGACTGCTGGCAATGCCTGCCCTGTGATGATTCTGTGGAAGAGTCAGCCGCCCACATCCAATGAGGAAGAATGAAGAAACAGACTTCACATGGCCTTCCCTATTTGACAGATGCACTAAGTTCTCTGCCCTAAACACCCTTGTCCTATAAATTGATGTTCTTGCTATTATAAACCAACAATTTCTAAAAAAAAAAAATCTAAAAGCAAAACTCTTAATACTCACTCAATTACAGTCCACTAGTTCAAAATTAAAATTTTGGAGACAGATAAACTCAAATCCAAAAATCTGGCCTTATCTTTTATGAGTTGCGTGCCATTGGAAGAGTTATTTAACCTGTCAGACTTATTTCCTCCCCTATAAATTTGGGATAAAAATTATCACCTCATGGATTTGCATGAAGATAGATTTGGATATGATACAGTGAATTTAGTAGACAATTTTATATTTTGTAATCTTAAACTCTGTTAGTGCAAAGAATACATCCACATTACATGTATATTCTCTATCTCACACACACACATACACACACACAGATATACAAAATGTTAATATATGTATTGCACAATAATCTCAGTGCTAGAGTCTAATATCCACCCTCCCCCCGGTACTCATATGTTGGAACTTAATCCCCAATGTGAAAATATTTGGAAGTGGGGCTTTGATTTGGTCATGAGGGTGGAGCCCACATGGATAGAATCAATGTCATTATAAACAGAGTTCAGATAGCAAGCTTGCCCTTCCACCATATAAGGATAAGTGAGAGATACCATCTATAAACCAGAAAGTGAGCCCTCCCAGATACCAAATCTATCAGTTTCTTGGTTATAGGCCTTTCAACTTCCAGAACTCTGAGAGATAAAATTCTGTTGTTTATAGCCACATCAATGTTTATAGCAGTATAATTCACAATAGCCAAGCTATGGACACAACTTGGGTGCCTTTCAACAGATGAATGGATAAAGAAAATGTGGTATATATACACAATGGAGTATTAATCAGCCATAAAGAAGAATGAAATTATGGTATTTGCTGGCAAATGGATGGAACCAGAGACTATCATCATGCTAAGTGAAATGAGCCGGAATCAGAAAGCCAAAGGTCGAATGTTTTCTCTGATATGTGGAAGCTAGTCCAAAATAAGGAGGGAAAAAAGAGAGAGAGAAAGGGAAAATGGGATAGAAGATACCATCAAAAAAAAAGGGAGACCCATAGATGAAGATTGAGGGTGATGGAGACGAGATGGGATAAGGGAAGAACAAAGGGAAGAACAAAGAAATGGGGGCTGGGGATGTGGCTCAAGTGATAGCGCGCCTCGCCTGGTATGCGTGCGACCCGGGTTCGATCCTCAGCACCACATACAAACAAAGATGTTGTGTCCGCCGAGAACTGAAAAATAAATATTAAAAAAATAAAAATAAAAAAAAGAACAAAGAAATGAATCTAACCTAACTTTCCTATGTACATACATGAATATACTGCAGTGCATCACACCGTCATGTATATCCACAAGACATTAACGAAAAAGAAAAAAATCTAAAAGTAAGAAGATCAGTAGAGTAGAGGGAAGGGAACAGGGAGAGGGAGGAGGGGAGGAAAAGGGGAAGTACTGTGGACTGAATTTGAACAAACATATTCCATGATTTTTTAGTCATGTTAAAATGAATCCTATTGTTATATAGAAGCAAAAAAGAAACAATAAAAAATGTGAAAGAAATTATGTTGTTTATAAACTACCAAGTTCATGGTGTTTTGTTACAGCACCCTGAACAGATAAAGAAAATTAATCACTGAGAAGCACATATATTATGGGGATATATATATACGTAAAACATTTACATATATATTATATATACATATGTATTATATGTATATATATATATATATTACATATATATAATAGTTTAGTTCTAATCAGCTCTGAGAAGCAGCAAATTTTCTCCTTTCTTTCCATAAAACATCACAATGAATTTAGTGATTCCTGGCATCCTGGATGATGCTCACAGGCCATGAATGGCCAGGCCACATCGGTAGAATCTGTTACCTAGCAAAATATAGCTTGTTGCACATGTGTATCCATCTAAAAACATGATTTTATTACGGTTGTTGACTCACGGTTTAATGAATTTGATCCTATGGAACATGTCAAGTCATGGATACTTCAAGCTATACTAACCGCAGAAAAACAAAGAAAAGCACCTGAATGTTTTATTGGGAAATCATCTAATGAAAACGATATTTCTAAGAAAACTTGATTCTTATCTTTAAAATGTGTGTGCTTAATAATTCAAGAAAGAAACTATCAATGTCAAAGGATTATGTCTTCTTAAGTTTTATAAATGAACTCCATTAAGGTGCTTTATACATTTCAATATTTAAAAAGTAGAGAATCAGAGAGGTAAAAAAGGATGGCAGAATTTTAGTACTTATTAGGATACGAGTGAAAGCATTTCTTTCTTTAAAAGTGTGTGTATGTGCTCATGCACACACACACACACACACACACACACACACACACTAAAATTTAGAAACTCCCACAGACTAGAGGAATGCTGAGAGAGGCATTAAGAACCCAAGCTTTGATGGTGGGGGATGGTGGAGAAATGCATGAGGTCATCGGCTCCACCCTGTCACAGTGAGATTATCCCCCATATGGTAGTTTATGTTTCTGTGGTTTGCTCTGGGCTTGGGCTAGTTTTCAGTAATTTTCTTCAAGGTCCTCCAAGCCAGTTTACAATTATTTTGTGAACTATTAATTCCATCACATGCTTGGTGAAATCTACCACAGTCTAATAAGCATATGGATCTGTGCTCTGAGATGCAGCTTAGAGTTTCCTTCTCTTGAATTTCAACTCTCTACCTCATTGCAGCAATACCTTTTTACCTCCTTGGGGTTTAAGTTTTTCCCAGACACGGAGTGTTTTGACTAGGTCTTACTCCATAATTCACAAGAGACTCTTTAAGACTCTGGTTTGTGTCTCCAGCTTGAGGTTTTACAGAATGAATGGAACATGAGGTGGTAATAAGTAGTGCATAGTTCATCAAATGCCTCGGAGTTACAGCTTGTTTTGTTCTTTCCTTCATCTTTGATTCACACCAAACAAGGTATCTTGAGTGTTCACCATGTGAAAAGCACTAGGCCATAGTTCTTGGGTTTTGGACCCTGCACAAGTTTTCCTTTCTGGTCTACTCTGTGTGATCATTACGGGGCTACCCATCTGCACACACACACATACACATACACACACACACAAACACACACACAACTATGGCTTTTTCAAATCTTATTTTAAATATTTGGTACTTGTTTAATGTTTTATTCACTGAGATCACAGGCCAATTTAGAATAGTTTCCCCCAAATTTCCAGATGAAAAAAAGTCACCAGTGGCATTTAAAAAAAAAACAACAATAGTTTTTGGGGACTCATCCCTGGCATATATGATTCAGTGGAACTTGGAAAACCAGAGAATTTTATTTTTAGAAGAGTTCTCCTGAGTCTTTTCAACAGATAAGTATAAGAAGCAAGCACTGAAGTAGAAGATGATCTCTCAGGTCATTTACAACGTTCACTGGTGCACTTCTGGCATTCTTTTTTTAAAATTTTTTTTAGTACTGATGTTTGAACCCAGGAGCACTCAACCACTGAGCTACATCCCCAGCCATTTTTTTGTGTATTTTATTTAGAGACAGGGTTTCACTGAACTACTTAGGGCCTCACTACTTTACTGAGGCTGGCTTTGAACTCACAATCAGGACTGCCTCATCCTCCAGAGCCACTGGGATTACAGGCATACACCATCATGTCCAGCTCTCAGACATTCTTGGTGAATATTCTTTAAGGTATTAATTAATAAATTAAATCAAACTTCTTTGACCTCTGGCCCTGAAGTGTTCTTGTTCCCTGAATTTCCATAGCAGCCATCTACATTATTCAGCAGTTATTCATAAAACTAACTTGTAAAATTTCTACTGTGCTTCGAACATTTATTTAAATCTTCAAATTTTTTTTGACATTTTGGATTTCTTGTAGTGCTTATGAGGCTCTGGCAGACACCTTGAGAGGTAATATTTTATACTTTTAAAAATTCTTCATTTGGTTCATGCAATGCTTTGCTCTTGGTTGAATGAGGTTTTGTTTCTAATTTAATTTTCTCTTTAAATATCGATATCTTACTGTAAGGGCAAAGAATATATCATTTCATTCCATATGCCAAGAGGCATGAGATTTGGGAACCCTTATTTTATCCTTGTGCTGCAGCTGTTAGGTACTCATATAACCCCCTAATCCTTTGTAAAAACTTAATCGGGCAGCTGCCTTGATAATATGAGTTTCAATGACAGCCTCTGTTGAGGAAAATAATATGCTATTGTAGTAAGTTTCACAGATTAATGATGTTTCTCTGCAAGGAAATGGCTAATGGACAGGAGTTACCAAACTGGAAATGAAGCTACATGCTAAAAAAAAAAAAAAAAAAAAAAATCACCTTTAATACCTACCATGGGATGGAAGATACTCTTTGAATTTAGGAATGTTGGCATCTTTGTTATACTAATGGACTAATTAGACTGCTTCAGTGTAGCTGAACAGTTTCTTAAAGTACTTTGAACAAGGATACTATTGTTAAAGAAAAAAAAACAGTTTTTTTCATTTGAGCCATTAAAATTATAGGGAGGAAAATGAAAAAAGAAATTCTCCTTACAGCTTTATTTTTTTGTTCAGCTGTGACTTCTCCAACCTAATCACCAAGAAGCCTGTGTAAGGCAGGTCTTGTTTATTCAGCAGTTTGGTCTGGATTCCTGTAAAATTAAACATAGGTTGACAAATTAAATTTAACACCACCACCCTCCAGGACATTGTAAATGTGAAGGAGACAAAGACAAAATGGGAATGTTATTCTAATGGGGCAGTGTGAAGTCAGGTTCAATAAAAAATGAATATCTTGTTTTTAAGTATGATTTAGTATAAAGAATATCTGCCAACTGTTGGTGTTGATTATTTTTAAGTCATATATCTATATTGTCTTTTATACACTACTAAAATGCATGTCTCTGTTTCTGCACAGCTGATTTTTGGAGTAAGAATTTACCAGAGGTACCTATTTGGTTCTTGAGTGAGGCAGTTCACTGGTGTTTATATTACCACAGTTTAAGGTCCCTTTTAAGAATTCATTTTTAAAAAACTCATATGTTGTTGGTGATTAATTGTGTTAAGAGAATTTGGTTTCCTTGAGTTTAATCCTCAAAATGGATTTTTATTTTTTTTAATAAAAAAGTTTTACAGATAATCTGAAACTCATGTCTCAACAGAATTTAGTAGGAAAGTCTTCTCAACCTTGTCCCGGTTTGTTTAGAAGTATAAATGAAAAGACTATGAAAACTAAAATGAGAAACTCATGTTCAAAGTATGGCTTTGAAAGGAATAGAAAACCAGTATACAGTATTAAGGAAATGTAATTAATCTAACCAAATATCTTCATTTGCAAATTGCTGAATTTAACTAAAATAAAATGGGTGATGATAAAAGGAGACATTGGGACATTAGTTGGCTGATCTGGAAGGGCTTCACAGGAATACCAAGTGAGAAAGATTTTGTCATTTTTGCTTTCCCTGTTTTTCTCTTTGGGGGAAACTCAGAAGGAAGCCCAAGCCAAAAGTGTTAGATGCTTCTTTGGCAGCTCAGGCCACCTGGTGTATCTGTCCAAGATACTTAGTCTTCACGGAGAAGTATGTGTATAAGGGGGTGTTTAGAGATGCTGCTTGGTGACTCCGACAGAGGTAAGTCAGGTGTGGCTGGTGGAACTGCAGCTGGTATCCATTGTGATAATGCCCCCCAACAGCATCTTGGACACATTCTTCCTGGTGCACCATCTTTGTTCCATTTTGCTTCCTTCTGTGCGCCACCTCCATCTCCAGCCTTCCCAGTCTTTCCATGAACCATATCCACTTCCCAGTCCTCCTTTTGATTAATTTGTTTTTCCTTACAGCTCCAGAATTACGAGAGTTAGTGTGTCCATGGAACCAAGAACCCTAACTGCAATATTGGGCTTTAATCCAGCTCTTTAGGTACAGAAAGTACAGTGTGTCCATGGGACCCCAAGTAATCAGGTTCTGGTTAGGTTCTAGGGGCTGCTGCACTTCTCAAGACAGTGAGGTCAATATCACGTACGTTACTCATTTATAGTTTTATTATGTATGTATTTGTTTGGTACTAGGGATTGAACCCAGGGCGCTTAACCACTGAGCCACTTCCCCAGTCTTTATTTGTATTTTATTTAGAGACAGGGTCTTGCTCAGTTTCTTAGGGCCTCACTAAGTTGCTGAGGCTGGCTTTGAACTCAGGATCCTCTCGCCTCAGCTTCCCCAGCTGCTGGGATTATAGAGGTGCACCACCACTCCTAGCACTAGTGTTACTCATTTAAACTCTTCTTTGTTCCAATTAATATTTGGGATCACGTACACAGAAAAACACAACTCAGCAAGATAAATAAATAAACAATAAGAGAGGGAAAGAGGAGGAGTTAAAAATAAAGGTATTGAAGCACGAGTCAGATTGTTAAATCTATTATTTTGTAATAAGCAATGGAACTTGCAGGCAAATGAGAACACGTGGTTCTACTGGTCCTCACATTCTCTTCCCTGTGGGAGGGGCTTCCTAGGAAGCCAAAATATAGTCACAGGCTTCTGGGGAGTGAATGATGAATGCCCTCAAAGCAAAGGAAATGGGGCCAACTTTGGAGGGGTAGGGTCAGCAAGGAACAGTCCCTGGGCTCCTCTGTCAGCCTGCAGGAGCTCAGTTCCTAATTTTGGTTCTGCAGTGTCCTTTAAGTTTCTCCTTTTAAAATGTAAATATATTTGGAAGAGATCATACATTAATTATGTAAGTAAACAAACTTGATAAATTAATTTACTTCGTCAACTTTTCCCCCAAATTTCAGTCATTTGTATACTGTCCTCACAATTTTTCCATATTCCCCTTCTACCTATTCTATTAAAGTTCTTTTTTATACCTCAATGCCTCTAATACCTTTGTTCTAAATAATATAAATGTGGAAGCTTGCTGTGCTACATATTTTTTAATACTCATGGAAATAAATCCATAGTATTAAAATGATTATATATCATCATCTTGCATTCCAGGGCAAGTTTAAGTGAGCTGTGATTTTGTTCTTATTTAAAACATTGTGCATAAATTTTGGGAGTCTTTACTAGTTAAAAAAAAAAAGATGTGTACATCCTATTTTAAGCTTTGAATTAGGGTTTTGCTAGAGTTTTGTTGTTGTGCCGGATTCTAAAGCTTCCATCGACGTTTTGTGTCTTTTGAGCACTGATTCCACTTTTTGATATTTTTTCCCTTCAAATTCCTATGCTATGTCTGAAACACCTTAGTTAAATATAACACTTGCAAGACTGGATCTCAGTGTTTGGAACCTGTGTCTGTCAGAGCCAGTCAGTAAGACAAAAGCCTTTCCATGTTTTCCAGCACTGAAGGTCTGGAAGAGTGCAGTTTCTTGAACTGTTACTGCCTGGCTCAGTCCGCCAACCCTAATGTGCATGATTCTCTAGATGCTCAACTTGAAGCTGCTTGAAACCTCACATCTGATCTTTGCCCATGCATCTGCCTATATCTCCCTCTGGAGAACAAGGGCCTCTTTTCCTCTTCTTTCCTAGTCACTGATCCTTGCTCCAGGCTCTAATCTGGAACTATATGGAGATGGCTGGAAATCAAATTCCTGCTTCTCAGCAATGTGGAGCCTTAGAAGGGTTTGGAGATGCCAAGTGACAGAGACAAACCAGTACAGAGCCATATAGACTTTATGCACCAATCTTTCCCATACTAGGCTTGTGACTTTCTTAATTTCTTAATGCCTCAATTTCTCTAGCTGTAAAGAGGGAATAGCATTGTTAGCTACCTTGCTAGCTACCTTGCTTGCTACCTTGCTAGCTACCTTGCTTGCTACCTTGTTACCTTACCTTCCTAGCTGGGAAGGTTGCTGGGAAGACTGAAACAGTGCACGCTGGGCTTGTAAATCAGTGTCTGGCGCATATGTAAGTGCTTTTAGTATATATTGGCTATTCTAATTTTATTATTACTATTAAATTATCTTTTTTCATGTTTTCACCCATGTTATTTTTTTAAAATATTGAAAAACTTATTGAACATTCTTTCCTAGTCTGCCTATTGATTTTTTTATAACATAATTTTAATTATTTAAATAATTTTAAGATTCTTCTTTTTATTTAGTGGTTTCATTGTTTTACAAATGCAATTCTTCTTGCTCAGTGTTTTTTTAAACTTTCCAGCAACTTGTTGATATCTGCTTTCCTCTTTCTTTTCTATTATAAGCATATTCTTTTTTTACCTTAAAACTTTAATTTCAATAAGAACTTGGGAGGATCACACGGTGAAGCCATAAGGTTAATTTGCTACCTTGTGAAGAAGCCAACAGAGCTATTTTTATCCTAATTTCCTTCATTTAGCAGTACTGAATTAATAAACTCCTACTAACAATAGTTCACAGTTTCTCTGCCTTATTGTGTGTCAGGTAGCATGCTAAGGGCTTTATAAATTCATCTCAGTCTAAGGAAATAGGTACCAGTATTATCACCAATTCTTTAAAATGAGATTCCTGAGGCTTCCAGAGGTCAGGTGACTTACCCAATTTCACACAGTTGATAAATGGCAGAGCTGAAATGTAAACCCAGATCTGTTGACTCCGCAGTTCAAGCTCTGAACTATCACTGCTGCATGGATCTTATCATTTTATGTGGCTGCATAGTATCTGTATGTGTGTTCATATCCACTCCCTCTCTGATGAATTCTTAGATTTGTCAAAAAAATTTTTAGTATAAATAAACCTCACTTAAATATCTGTGTATTATGGAAAACACTTTATGTACTGCACTCTTAATATTTTCTAAAAATATGTTCTAGGTGTGAGTTTACTAAATCAAGAGTTACCTACAGTAAAACATTTTTATATATTTTGATAAACTGCCCATAATAATAAAGCCTTGGCAAGTGACACTCCACCAGTGGCAATGTGTCAAAATGCCTGTTGCCCACATCTTACCAATGGCCTCTAGTCCCCGATTTTTGCCTGTCTCATAAAAAGAAAATATTGCCTTATTGTTTAAATCTGCCTTTATCTCACTGTTAATGTGGCTGAACATCTGTTTGTATGTTGTAGGTCACATCCTTTCTTCTTTGTGAACTGTCATTTCATTTTCTGCCCAACTTTCTACTGGGATTTTTGCTCTAGCTGGCATAGATTCATAAATACTTTAGGGAGAATAACCTTTTTACCAGTTATTTATGTTGCAAATGTAGTTTTCCAGTTCACTTTCTATTTTTATCTGTTTATAGAATTTGTAAAAGGAGTTTTAAATATTTATGCAGTCAAATCTACCCTAATAATTTGCATATATTCTTTCTTTCAGTGGATAGAAGAAAGAAACACATAAAAGTTGATCCACTAGGAGTCTGATTTATGATCTGAGTCTCTAAAGGAATCATACAATTCAACAATCTGTTTGGCCCCTACCTTAGGAAACATCAAAATTGTTAAAGATGATGAAAATTCCACTTACATTCTAAATGTTTACCTAAGTCAACCTAAGAAGGATTTCTAGGCAGGATAGGTTGAAAGCTACAAGCTTACCCTTCTGGTTTATATTCTGCTTTAAATGTGCAGCATTAAAGTCCAGGTTGGGTTTGGATGTTAAATGCTGACGCTTTGGGTGCTGGGTATGTTGTCCCTGTTATTTAATCTCCAATTTCCCACCTGGGCAGCTACTGACATCAAAAGACTTGGCTGTCACTTCTCCAGTTTTGTACTTTGTTCATCTTTTGTGTTTAAAGTTGCTCCGAAATCAATTTAATTTAAGTCATAACTGATTAGAGATCAGATTTGTAATAGGACTGTTCACCAGACAAAGGTCTCCATGGTATGGGGATAGTAGGGGTAGCATATGAGGCCTGGGCCACAGATCATGTTTCTAAATCAAGTCTCCAGGTTCAAGGGATGGGAATTAGGAATGGACTAATTCAGGGCAAAGTTCATCTTTCGCCTACATATTAATTAGAAAGAACTTTTTGTATTCTCATCTTTTCTTTCTCCTTCCAAGGATCAAAATTTTCTTACCCAAGACTACTACAACTCTTGTAATTTCTCTTCCTTAGGATATTTGGTAAATCCCTAAAAGAAAGCAGCTTCTTCTTCAAAGTCTGAATTATTAAAAAGGAAGAATGCAAATCCTAATCTCTTTCTTCTTTAGAATACTACTTGGACTTCAGTTCTCCTGGTAGTCTTCCTGAGCTTCTATTTGGAACTTCACCATGTTGTGTTCAATTATTGCTGCTCCTATGGCCTCCCATGATGCTGTGCTGCCTCTTCATTGGTTCATCTGCTTGGTGAGATAGTTATCTCCCTTTTGGGCAGAACTGTAAACTACTCATCTCTAAATCTATAGCACTTCATATTGAATCTGTGTTAGAACAAAGGAAAATATTTGATTCCAACATGCTGTTATGACCTTGGCTTAGGGGAAGTGGGAGTTAATAGCTTTTTATATAAATGCATGTGAAGAATAGTATCACAGCTGGAGGTTTATCAGATAGTGCTTACAAGAGGAAATATGGTGACCCTCCGATAATCTCTTTAGGGGAACAGCCAAAGAGTTAAGAAAAACCAGACATGGTTAGTATGTGTGTCTGCAGAACAAAAGAAAAAATATGTTTGGAGGGTAGGCTATGCACACAATTCTAACAAGTGATGCTCAGGTCACTGTATTCATTGGCCAGTTTATCTGAATTCCATTAGTTAATCTTTCTTATAATACCACCTAAAACAAGATGGATAGTAATGGGATATACAACCCAACATGCCAAGAGTTACTTGGAGACATCTGAAGTTCATATAATTAACCAATCCCGAGATTTATTTGGACATTACAAAAGAATTTTTTACATGCCGAAGGTTCTTGTATTGTGCCTTTTCTAAAAATGATCAAAATATGTTGTAGGGTAGGCTATCAATAGAAATCTTTAAGGCCAGTCTTTTAAACAAACACTTGCTAATTAATTCCAGAAATTATAGAAGTATTTAGAGTTTGTGTAACCCACATCCAGGAATAGTCCAGACAAGATTTTTCTTATTGCAAAATTCATCTAATGCCCTTGTCACACTAGGATTCTTTCCATGGAATACACACACACTACTTGTAAATTATTTTAGTTCCACCTCAATCACAGCCAGACACTTGGAGTCCCCATGTACTTGAAGATTTATAACATGAAACCCTCCTCTGGGTTAAAATGCTGCCTTCCTCCACTTTGGCCCAGTGGGCTGTGAAAAACTGGACCATTGGGGAATAGGCCTGCATCTTCTGGAAAGCCTCTCCTGGATAAGCTGCCCTTTCCTTAACTGTCAGGCAGACAAGGGCTCAGATGGGAGATCCATGGAGTCTGACTTCCTTGACCACCAAGGGGCTGAGGGAAGGTTATAAATAACCATAGGAGCAGTCAGATAGTATTTTTACAAGTAGAAAATAGAGTTCAACTTTGCTTCATGTGCTTGCCTAGCACATGTGAGGCACTGGGTTCAACCTCCAGCACCACACAAAAAACAAATAAGTAAATAAACAAAATAAAGGCATTATTAATAATAAAAAAAGAAGCAATGTGCTCACTGATACTGCAGAAGAAGTTACAAGAAGACCAACTGATAGTTACCAGCCAAGAGAATGAATGGAATTGTCCCATATTCCAGCACCTTGCTTATTTTTGTTGCTGTTTTTTGTTTATTTTATTTGATGGGTGTCTGTTTTGAATGCATTGTGTCCTCTCCCCTAAAGTTCCTGTGTTAATGCAGGAGTGTTTGGAGGTGAAATACTGGATTATGAGAGCTATAATCTATTCAGTCCACCCAAGTTTGAATGGACTAATGGGTGCTAGCTGGGGGCTAGTGGGGCTTGCCTGGAGGAAGTGGGTCACTGGGGGTGTGCCCTGGAAGAGCTCATCTTCCCTGCGGCCCCTTCCATCCTTTCCCTTTCTCTCTCTGCTTCCTGGCTGCCATGAGCAGCTTCCCTCTGCTGAGTTTTTCCATGTTGTGCTGCTTCACCTTGGGCCAGAGGAATGGAGTCAGCCCATCATGGACTGAATCTCTGAAGCTGTGTGCCAAAATAAACTTTCCATCCTCTAAGTTGTTCTTGTCCAGGTATTTGGGTCACAGTGATGCAGACCTGATTAACACAATGGTAATACATGGAAGCGCAGTAGTCTGCATTTGAGGTCGTTTGACATTGATGATGATTGTTGGAATTATGAGCCATTCTGATTCTCTGGCCTCATTAAGAGATAGTACATGGTTAAATCTCAAGCCTATCCTCCTCCTATCCAGCTTTAATTGGCTGTATATGGGTAACTTTTGATGATCACTTGTGGATTTTGTGGTTCTAAAATGTGACTATAATCAACATGGTTATGGACTGTGTCAACTGAGCGTTCCCTCCCCCAAAAGAGACCTAAGAAGGAGTCAATTAGATATGAGGAGTAGAATGAAAGCTGAAGAGTGGGAAGATTTGGTAAGATTGTTGGTGAGCACCACGGAAACTCACTTGAGGAAACCAGTCAATTCTTACTGAATTCACATTATGTCCCTTCCGCAGAAAATTATCAGATATCTCCCAATGCCAACAATTAATGTTCTTCTTGTTTTCTTCTTCAAAAAGGGACCAAAATAAACTGTGAGGTAAATAACCTGGAAATGAGACAAAAGACCACCCATGCCTGGTTTCTTTCAGTGCTTTCTTGAATGGAGGTCCTTTGCCATCACTTGGGAGTGTGGATCTTCAGCATCTTACAGCTCCCTGGTCACAGGTTTGAGGTGAAAAAGTGAACCAGTGTGGGCCTGGACGCTAATTCATTGTCTTCATCAAAGTTTCTAGCCTGCTTTGGTGTTCAGTGCAATGAACAGTTTTCTTTGAACAGTACTGCCCTGGGCTGCCTTCTTCTACACAACGTCACAGTGAGCCAGCATAATTCTTTTCTTTTTTATGTGGGGAAGTAGAGCAGAGAGGAGTGAACTAGCCCTAGAGGTAAAAATAAAAATAAAAATAAAAAAGTATCAGTGCTTGGAATGGAATGTTATGATTCTGCCCATCATTCTGATGACCATTAATTTCTGCAGATTGTAAGAGAGAATGCAGTCTTTCCAAAGAAAACTGCCCTTTCAGTTCAGGGCCTCAGGGAAGATCTTTGATGCTGTCTCACTTCCTTGATGTGTCTTTGTGTCATTATAAATAGTCTTTCAAGGAGCTTACAAGAAAAGGCAAGAGCGCAGGCACCCAGTTAACAAGAGCCCAGTGAGTAACCCTGGGCAGGGCAGCTGGCTCAGGGAGGGGCAGGTGGGCAGGGATGGCCTCAGGATCCAGAGCTGACTTAAAGCTCCTCCACAGTGCTTGTCCACTGTTTTGTACTTAGAGAAAGCATGGATCTGTCTCTCATTCATCCGCCTTCTGCTTATAATGTCATCTGCTCTTCCTTCCCCAAACACACACAGTTCCATCTGACTCACTGCCATGTTTCTATAACCTTGAGCAAGCCACATCACCTCTAAGAGCTTCTGTTTATTTATAAAAGCAGGATAACACTCATGACTGCCTGCTTGCTGCAGCTCTTGTTAGTGGCACACACGTGTGGCAAAGCTGAGTACTGATGCCAGGTTGCAGCTGGACAAAGGAAGCCAGATGTGGTCCTGCATTTTCCTGGCTGAGTGGCTCCTTCTCTACAAAGATAGATGTTTCCTAGCCTCTCCAATGTAGGACATCTCAAGGTTAAATACCTGGGATTTCTTGAGTTATTTTTCATTTTCCTCTGCCCTTAACTAGAAGATAGGGTTAATTGTCTAAGCATATTAAAAAGCACTTTCTGGCCTCCGTTTCCCTGGGTTTTTCATGGAGTACCAAATATCAAAACTGGAGGAGACCTTATAGATGGCAAACTCCCAACTTCCTGCCTCAGTATTGAAAATGAGAAAAATAGAGGTTGATAGAACAGAATTGACTTGCTGGGTGTTGTGTGATTAACCTGTATAGTGGCAGAATCAAACAAAAACAAAAACAAACAAACAAACAAAAACAAAAAAATCCAAGGTCTCCTACCTATGGAGCTATTCTGTTCCAGGACAGCAGAAGAGCAGGCAGACTCTTAATGTTCCCTCCACACCTCTGGCTAATACATCCAGTCCAAAGTCTTTTATAAAAATCATTTTCTTTGCTAAATTCACATTACTACCTATAAATATTTACCGGGACTCCATAATATCCAGGGTACTGTATTCATGGTTATAAGCTCACACACATACCCTCTTGCACACACACAAGACTTAAGAAGATTGGGGTTTGATCTGCTTTGTAAGTGAAAAATGTTATTTCTGATGAATGGACATATTATTTAGTACTGTTTTCACAGTGTCTCTCACACATCTGTAGGATCTATATAGGAGATTGTTGCCAAATTGAGAATGACCCTTCCATAAAGTGTGATTATTCACTTTGAGGATGCAGATGAGTACACAACTGAAACTCAGCCGATGGCATAAAGCCTAAACATTGGCACAAACCCACAGAGAAAGACAATTATAGAGTTGGCATGAAGATGCCTCTGTTGAGCTGCTTTATATTCTTTTGGTTGGACAGCAAGTTACCAACACAAGCATATTCTATAACAATAGACTCTCATGGAGAAGGAAAATAAGATGAATTTTGGTAGAGAAAGGTTAGATTCTGGAAAGTGTGAGGACTGGTCTGCCTATGTTCAGAATTCCTAGGTAGGAAGTAGAGTTAAATTTTGTAAAATACATATTTGAAATTGAGGATACTTCTCCTTGGAATTGGTATAATCAGATCGGGGTGTTTGTTGTTCTTGGGCCATAAAGAAACCTGCCATGTACTTATTTATTGCAAAATTTTCTCGTTGGCCTCTGAGTTTTCTCTCCTCTTACAGCCTGCTTATGTACTGATCTCAAGTTTTCAGCAGCTTACCTTGGGAATCCTAATGAGATCACCATAGAAATGGGCTGTCACCCACAGAAGTACACATGAGCCCTGGCCAAATGCACACTACAAGGTTTATCTTAGAGAAATGCATCCTTGAAAACATCAGCCTGGTGATGACAAAAAAGAATTCTGCCTCGTTAGAGTTCTCTGCAGGAAATATATTTGATAATGTTTTGGCTTTGCAAGGGGAAAAAATGGACTATGTGGGGGTTACCTCAGTGCATAGTGAAACTGTAATTCAAAAGATTTGAGTCCTATTCTCCAAATACAGAGATCTAATGTGAAAACAATCTCATTTTCATTTTCCTTTCTGGGAACCCCTCCAAAGCATGGTAAATTGCCAGCTTTCTGTGACCTCCAGTCCCCTTTACTGCTCCCATAGGAAAATTGACCTTGGGACTGTGGAGAGGAGGAAACCCTGTTCATGTGGATGTAGGGAAGAAGTTTCATTCTCTGTTTGTTTATTCCCCCCAAATCTGGGTTCTCCTGTACCACAATCTATAGAACCACCAAGTCCCAGAAATGAGGGCAAAATATATAATAAAGATACACATTAATCCCAAGCAAGGGCATGGACAAGAAAACACGGGATGGAGACTCAGGCAGACAGTCAGGAACAATTCCTCATGAAGTTTTAGGAATAAGGAAACATTTGATCTCCAGATGCACAGGGGACATAGGACTCCCAAGAGCTTCAGAACATCTTAGGACCTAAATAGAATTTATAGGGCACAGGAATCCCTCCTTAACTATAGCTGGTTCTCCACCTCATAACAGATTCTTACTTGGTGCAAGATTTTCTTAGGTTCCCAACCGTTTGACCCATGGGACATTCATCTGATTATTGTGTTAACCAAACAGAGAATGTATGTGCATGGGGAGGCTCTGACCCTTTCCCAAGAATACTGTCCTATATGGACACAACAGATCAGAGGACAGTGGCTTCTTACCTTTCTCTTAACATGAACTCCTTTGATATTTTTGTCCTTGGGCACATGGGCTTCAAGGATTTTGGCCTTTAAGGCAGATTTTATTAAGTAACAATTAACGTCTTTATTTTTATTACTCTGAGAAAATCTAATTGAGAGTAACAGCATTACCACCCTGACCTGATAGAATTCTAGCCAAAAGCAAAGAAATTGCTGTTTGAGTAGGTCTCTAAAGCCTGAGAACAGGCTGTGTAGTCATTTGGTATTTTTAATTTCTGAAAATAGCTTCAGGGCTCCATTCTTGCCATTTGTAGGCCTTAAGAATCCAGAGAACTTCTTATGTATTAGAAAAAAAAGAGCAAAGAATTACAAGTGCCCTAGACCTACAGAATTTGTAAGCTGAGTGAAACAGAGAGGCTCTCAGAGCTGTTGTCTCAGGTTTCTTATCTGAAAGGATATCACTTAGAAATGTACTCATCCCACAGCGCTGTCAAGAAGATTAAATAAAGCAATGAATGTACTAGAAAGTTTCGAAAGATTTGGCTTTCTCCCAGGCAAATTTCACTACTGAAATCAACTTTTAAAAATATTGTGAAATAAATGAAAAAAAATGTTTCCTTTATATTACAATCAATCAAACAATGTCTGTGAAACAGGAGATAAGAACAATTATCTCTAGAGCTTCAGAAAGGGATGAAAACGTGGACCCATGGGCAATTGTTATGGGGTGCAGGGGTGTGCACATGAGTGGGTATTTTGTGGTTACTTTCCTAGAGGAGAGGAAAACACCATGGTACTAAGTTTTATAACTGTACAGGGTCAGGAACATCTGGTGGAGATGGAAAGGAGAAGGAAATGTATACTCTGAGTATCTAAGCAAATACTTTAGGAAGGACTCTTTATGTTTTATACTCAGAATGCAGACAGTGTAAACACTGGATTGAGCAAATTTCCCAGAGCAGAGCACTAAAGAACGTGGGCTGTCTCATCAGCCAGATACCAACTCAGATTTCACCTTACCTTACTAACTCTGTGACCTGGATAAATTATATAGTTTTTTTTAATGAGAATCAAATAAAAATGTGTAGATACACAGGCAGCAGATCAGTTCCGTGTTATAATAAGCCCACGATCAAGGCAGAATGTTGATATGGGTCCTTAAGTTCCAGCTTCAGCACTTTCTCTTCTCCTGGGGGTTTAGTGATAGAATGATGGCACATGAGTACAGTTCATGTGGGGTCAGTTGATTAGGAAGGGTACTGGTGAATGTGGTGATGCAATTCCCATTTGGAAGGCCTTTGCTATCACATTGCTGAGGTATGTATGAAGCAGGTCAGTAAAAAGAAAAAACTCTGTTCAAAGATGTTCAGCTGACCATATCTCACTGTGGCATTTCTTTATCTTGCTCTTGTAAATGCCTAGGGATTTTAGCTACTTTGGAATTTCTACCAGGTGGCTATTGAAATTTTTAGGCTATATCTGAACACAAGGGAGGCTGAGGATGGGGGTGGGGAGGGCCTGTTGCTGCAGATTACCCATTTACAGCTTAAATGATACGGACACACTGAACTCCCAAACATTGTGGGTCTGTTTGTGTTGCAAATACCTAGAGCCTTGATATGATAGACTATTGATGGCTCCTCTTGCTTTTAAGTCAAATCTGTTGTATTTAGATTAGTGGACCTTAGTTGAGGTGCATGAGATAGTAAATTCTTGAGTTACCAGAGAAGGACTGGGATGGGTTCATTTATTTCTCTGGAAATGTTTCTGGTGTTGTACTTCAGTTGGGGATTATGGGTTTGAGTCCATGCAATAGAAAGGAACAGAGGTCTAGCCTAAATATTAGCTGGATTTATTTAGTAAATATCCAGGATCGGGAAGACTATAGTGACTGCAGCTGTTAGAAACACTTCCTTTATCTCTCCATCTGTACCTCCTGGTACCTCTCCTCATGGAAGGTCCAGTCTAGTTTAACCCTGGCCTTTTGGTTATAGTGGCAGCAAACTGGCCTCAGGCATGATATCCTCAGGCAAGGCCCAGTGCAGAACCTGTTAATCAGCTTTGTTTACCTTAGTGACCCTCCCATTTTTGCTCCTCCATGTGTTAAATTCTATGACCCTATAGGACAGGCAATCTGTTGGAAACAAGGCAGAGTTGAGTAGAGTTCTGGTTAAGCCTATAACTGCACAATGTTTATTTATTTATTTATTTATTTATTTATTTATTTATTGTAGTACCAGTGATTGAACCTAAGGGCACTTAACAACTGAACCACCTCCCCAGATTTTTTATTTTTTATTTTGAGACTGTGTCTCAATGGGTTGCTTTACAGCCTGGCTAAGTAGCTGAGGCTGATGTCAAACATTCGATCCATCTGCCTCAGCCTCCCAAGCTGCTTGGATTACAAGTGTGCACCACTGTGCCCAGCTAACTGCATGATCTTGAGCAAATTAATTGACTTCTGTGTTCTAACTTCCCAACATATAAAAGAAATAACAATGTCTATCAGATCCAGTCAGTCTCAAGAATAATCTCCCTCTTTCTAATATCCAACATATTAAATGGAAAGAAAAGTTGGATATACTCTCAGGGTCTTCCAAGGTATTTTTGGCTATGAGCCAGATGCTGCATAGAAAGGAGAGGTCAGTACTGTGTCTCTGTCCCTGAGGCAACCTACAGCAGCAGGAGAAAATCTGCCCAAAGCATTCAAATGTTCTGAGACCCTTCACCTTCTTTAAATCTGCCTCCATCAATTCTGTTATCGTGGAGCACGTGCTAGGTAACACCCACACACACATTTAACATTTTACAGGGCTTAATATTTTCATGGAATTCACAGTTTTCCAAAATTCTCTACAACATTCCTGGGAGATAGTCCGGATGTACCCCAAATCGCATGTGAGGTTTGTGTCTGCAATGGCTTCAATTCCTGAATCTAATGTAACTGCTACAGCCACTAAAATTTCCAGCCAGGAACCTCTCCCAAGCAGATTCACTTCAGTTCCATAAATGATTGACCAAACTGCTGTCAAACGATACCTTGTCTTATTCATGGCCCACCCCATTCCCTAAAAGGAGTTTAGAAAAATAGGGCCTCCTATCACTGGGCTCCTAACTAATAAGAACCAGAAAACCATTCCATGGACCTGACAAGTCAATCTGGTGACAATATGACGGCATTTCTGCAATTAGAGGAGTTATATTCAGACCTGAAGAATATTATTTTTGTGTTTATTAAAAACAATATTTCCAGAATGTATAGGGTTGAAAGGGAAATTTTCATTTTTTTTTATGATTACTTCATAACCTTATTCTCCCTCAAGAATCACTTACTACTTTGTTCCATGTAGTTTAGACTTCCAGTAATGGGGGGATGCTTTCCCCAAAGCCACAAGCTCTTGTGCTTGAGGTGATATCAAGTATCAGATTTGTGCATGAACCTTGCTCATGTTTATTAATCATTGAGTTGGGAGGGTCCTTGCGGTGCTTACTACTCTAGGTAGGATAAAAGCTTACCTGGTTAGAAGAGAATATGGATCACATGTTTGAAGAAAGCTGTCTTCTGCTACATATGTCTAGTCTGTTTAGGGACTCAGACAAGGACCTCAGTGGTCCTCCACTAAAGGTAGGAAATAGCTTTGTGTCAGTAAATCATTGACGTGGCTGCCTGCATGTGATAAGCTTAGGTAAACAGGCTTGATTCTGCTCCAGTAATTTCAGGACTTTTAACTCCCTAGGTTCCAAAGCAGAAAAATGCACATGGCTTTCCTGGAGATTCTATCACTTGAGCCCAACAGACTTCTGAACAGACAGTATGTTCCTCAGAAATACATGCACACTGTCCTCACTGGTATATCTTGAAAGTAGAAAGAATTCATGCAATCAGAATTCTGGAAGAGAGCCATTTCTGTGGATCCACCATCCATGGAAAAATTTCAATATATCCCAAATATGATTTCATGTATCAAAAGATACAAAGAAACCTCCCAACTTTTTGAAATTTGTAGAACACCAACCACATTCAGGGGAGAGAGAAGATGGAAAGAAATATAGCCTAATTTCCAGAATCTGCTGACAGACAAATGATTGAATTCTCCTGATACACAAGCTCAGCCAGCCTATCTTCTTCAGTAGATCATGGCCAGAGACCCTCCAGTTAGTTAAAACAAGGTACTTCTTTTGTAAATGAGCAGACAAATCACCTACCTTGGTTGCTGCTTTTCAATCCAGATTCTCTTCTAGCTTTCCTCTTGACTCAGCAGTGCTGATCCACAGCTATTTCAACCTGGAGAGTATGGGACTCTTCCCCCAGCAAGGCGCTCACCACACTTACTTCTCGCTCTGTCTGGCTCCTGCAGGCAGTGGCCACAGGCAGCAGCTTGCTTGCAGTCAGGTATGTTGACAGATGTGAAGGAGGGAGTCTGCGCTGGTTTCAGCTGCAGGCCCAGCCAATCATTACACACCAGCCAAGTTCCTAGTCCTGCTCAAATCTGACCAGAAAGCTGAGAGTCACAATCAGAGAGCAGGACTAATCAGGGCAGGAAGCAGAGACAGATAGCTACTGACTGACTATCCAGCAAAGTAGTTGCCTTGAAACTGGATCTGTCAACTGGACAAGAAGCCCTAACACTAATTTACATAAGAGATGAAAATTTTATTCCCTTATATTTCAGCAGTCTCAGAAGGGAATTTGGAGGTCACTATATCAAGTCTCCGATTTAATAATAAAGTTTCTTTGGTTTAATTCATGTCTGATGAGAACCACCTAGCAGTTCTTTGACTAAATACGGTTGCATTTATTACATATTTCATATATAGGACCACAAATCCTCAGGTTAACCTTGGGGTTTTATTCTTATTTTTTGATTGAGGGAACAGGGACTCAAAGGGGTGATGGTCATACAACTACTAGATACTGACACTGGGCTAAAACTCAGGGCTGCTTTAACACCAGTGCCTGCAACAGTGAACTTTCGAGCATGTTCGGTGTTAGGTTGAATAATAGCTACCCAAAGATGAGCATGATCAAGATGACTTCCAGAACCTGTGAATATGTTACTTTACATGGTAGAAGTGACTTTGTAGATGTAATTAAGTTAAGGATCTTGAGATGGGAAATTATCCTGGATTATTCAGTTTTGTCCTTATAAGAGGGTAAGAATCAGAGACAATGTGGTGACAAAAGCTGAGTCAGAGATTGAAAATGCTTCAGTGCTAGCTTGGGAGATGGAAGAAGGGACCACAAGACCACAAGACAAAGAATGTCAATAGACTCTAGACGCTGAAAAATCAAGGAAATGGATTGTCTAGGACTTTCAGAAGGAGCAAGCTCTAGTGACTCATTTTAGATTTCTGACTCCAGACTGCAAGGTAATTGATTTGTGCTGTTGTGAGTTATCAAGTTTGTAGTGATTTGTTACAGCAACAATAGGTAAGTAATACACACTCCCTCAGAAATAGTCTTCATGGTGGTGAACACACTATCTCACTTAGCATTCATTCCACATAAAGCCAAGCTCCACATTACTGAAATGGCAACTTGTTGCCCTACTTCTTCACGGCACATAATGCACGTAGGGAGGCAGTTGGAAATTGTGGGGAATGACACTGAAAAGGAACTCAGAGTCTAGATTTTAGATTCTAGTCTCAGCTCTGCCTTAGTGTAGGATGGCCTTATGCCTTAGCCTAAGCAACTCCATTTTAAAACTCTAGTTTGAAACCTGAAGTCTCACCAGGCACACCTACAGAGCCCTCTAGTATGGCCCTCAGGCACAAACAAGTCACTTCTCCCCATCCTGACGAGCTCACAGTAAAGTCTCTGTCATGTTGTCCTTGCCCAATAAGGGGGAAAGGCAAGGAAATCAGGTTAGGGACCATCAGACCAGATGTTTTAACCCTGGAGCAAATGGCATCACTGAGAAATCCAGTGGCAGCTGATAGTGATTGCAAGGGTGGTCAGAAGCTCCCAAATTTAGTATAAATGTTGGAGAAAATGAACAGATATTCAGCCAACCAACACTGATGCACACAAGCCTGAGAGCCTGATGAGGATCCAGAATAACATCCCAACTCTTCTCATCTGCCCAATCCTCTGTGTTGTTCTCAGGGCTCTCAAACTCTACAGCAGCCTCTTGACTCTGGTGAGAAAAGGACTTCTCCCTATGACCCTGTCTTCAGTCAGCTGTCAGCTCCACCCCAGGAGAAGCCTGCCTTGGTTCCTGACATGATCCCCATGGTCTGAGTGAGTGTGCATCTGCTAGATTTAGAGCCTAAGGCTTGAGAATTTTGATCTGACCTTTGAGCTTATCATGCAGAGGAAATGTCTGTGATGAACCTGTCGTGATTAAGTGTGTTTACAGTGTTTACAATTGTTTGCTGTGAATTGATTATGTCTACTGCAGTGCCTAGCATTAAAGATTGTCATTTTCTTGATTAAGAACCTATAGAGTGAAATTGTATTGAGTGATCTGAGTGAATAAAGCATTGAAAAGGGCAGAAGCGCGTGGACATTTTTATTTCTCCCCCCTCAACTACGTAAGTGGCACCTTTTGCCCATCGCGACACTTAGCCAGTCAGTTCTTTATGGGCTTTCAGATTTTTCTCTTGTAATGGTAGTGCTTAGCACAAATGTTCTTTGATCCTTTCTACATCTAAAGTCACAAAACTTTAAAATCGTAGTCATGTAACAATTTGAATATATTTGAAGATATTCTTGTCACTTTTCTCCCACATTTTCCTGTTCCAACACCCCCCCATTTCTCATGTAACATGACCTCTGGGCCCTTCCCTCCCTCAGTTGCCCTCCTCTGGGAAAGCTCCATTTCACTTCAAAATTTGGTGCTCAGATCTGCTTTTGATGTCATTCTTGGAGCCATTCTTTCTTCCCTTGCTCTTTGAACACACTCTCTTATAAGATTCCATGTAACTATTCCTTGGGAGTGTTTGGATTTGGCTTAGTCTTTTCTTCTTATCTTGTCTTGCCTGGCCTTACCTTTTAAAAGAGAGCACCTATAGTGAACAAATCCATATGTCTTAATTTTTTTTAAGTCGAAAGGACCAAGTCTATCCAGCATACCTTAAATCAACCATTGTTTCTTGCTTAAATGATAATTCTTAGACACATGAAAGAGAGTGGTTTAAAACAATTTAGGATCACAAATTTCTCTAAGAAATTCAATGAAAGCTATAGAAAGCTATACACACATTTTTTGTGTGAACACTATATAAGATTTTCTGCGTCATTTCAAGGCATGCTAGCTGACCTGAAGCACTACCCTGTGCATTCTACACTCACAAGGTTGTTGCTTAGTGGAAGCTTTTCAAAAATCAGTCTAACACTTTCTTCTTACACTTCATGGAGGTCCTAAAAATGAGACCCACTGGGCCTGGATTGAGTGAACTTCCAGTAAGAATCAGGGCAGGAACGTCTTTAGGCCAAAAAGCAGCTAAGTTCTTAGGTTAAACAAAGAACAGCTTTCAGTGGCCTCCTTCTACACTAAGAGCTTTGCTTCTTAGGACCTTTCTCTGCAGGATAAATCCTGTTCTTTAGATGCTTGGTCCCTTAGATTAAAGCCATCTGACTGCCTAAGACTTCTCTCAATCACATGATGCTACTGGACAGAGGCTAACACTCCCAACCACCCCATGCTATCCCCAAACACTGCCCAGCTGTGAAAACACCCTGGTCTGACTTGTGCTTTTATTTTTTGACACTTGTCCAAGCCTTCCTGGGTGAGGTTTGAGGCACATGAGCTTTGTCCACTGTCCCTCCCTTGCAACCTCCCACTCTCTCTGAAAATGAAAGGCTTCATGTCTTAAAAATAATAACACTCCTTTGGTCATAGTGAGCAGATTTGCAGAGGGGTAAACAAAAACATACTGCTGATCAGGAAGAATTCCTTTGGAGGAAAAAAAAAAAAAACCACAACAAAATCTAGGACATTCAGGCATCCTAACATCAGGGATTCACAGAAAAGGAATCACTTTCTAAGCTGAAGAACTGGAGTTTGCTCTCTGGTATTCCATGTTTACCCAGAACAGCCGTCTGTGGATAGTCTCCAAGAACTTGATTTCTCTAGTTTAAATTCCTCCATAGGACATGGAGATTATCTGAGCATAGACTTCTGCCAAAAACATGAAGAAAGTTCCCTTATGAAAGAGAGAGATGACTTTCTATCTCAAGTAGTACCTATTTATATATTTAGTGAGTACAGATGTTTAGAAAGACAACAACCAAACCCAGTTGTAGGCAAAAATGTGTGGCTGAACCAAGGATACCCTTCCTCGCAAAATGAGAAGAATCACAAATTTAGGCCATTCCTATAGCTTCTTCATAGTGCACTCATTAAAAATCTTAAATTCATTTTGAAAGGGAATTTTATATCACTACTGAAAACCCAGGACCACTTGCTACAAAGAGAAGATAACCACAAAATAAATACAATATAAACAAATAATACTAAATGTTAGATATTATTACCTTTCTCTGTGGAATGATAAATAGGATAGACAAGTTTCATCACTAAATTAAGACTTCCTTCCTAACTAATCAGGATTGATTAAATGATTAGTGGTCTTGATGCCTAATGTTAAAGATGTGGCCATTTCCACCTCATAAATATCATAAACATCACCAGTGGCATGAATTCCACTTTCTGAGCAATGCATATTTAGTCCAGAAATGTCCTGCCTAACTGAAAACCAAAGTATATTTTTTCATTGACTCCTCCTGAGATAGTATCCTAAGAAATTAGAACTCTAGGAATTGGGTCTAGACTTACCTATTATGAGCATTTCAGATTAGAAAGCTTCCAGAAGTGGTAACCCCCAATAGGTACATCATAAGACATTGTCTCCAGAGACTTCCTTATATAAGGTCCAGCTCTTTGCCCCTGACTACCACCCTTTCTCACCTATTGAGAGATAGAGATAGATAGATAGATAGAGAGAGAGAGAGGGGAGAGAGAGAGAGAGAGAGAGAATATGACCCAGTCTAAGCATCCAGCATCTGCTAGTTGCTTTGACCTTCTGCTACACAGCCCCTGTAAATATGCCACACAAAGAATTTTCAATACATTTCTCTTCCACCATCCAAATCTAGCTACTTTATCTCTCATTGATTATTTCCTGCTAAATCATTCAATGAACACAAAGGTTAGCAGCCAATCATGTTAAAAAGATTTTGTTTAGTACTATTTGGAGAAGGAAAGTATAAAATTCCTTCCCTTAATACTAATATCTACTCTTGAGAATTTACTATGTACCATGATTTGTGCTAAAATGTTTTCCACACATTTCCTTATTTAGTTTTGTAGCTCTCTTATTTGGATTAACACCTTCATAGCAGAAATTTAATAACCCTATGTTCTATACACATAGAGATACAGAGATAATTTGCTTTAAGGTCACATGGCCAGAATATGATGCAGTTGGAATAGAAATCTGGGTCTGTGCATGTTTATAACTTTGTAGTAATCTGATAAATCAATCTGTGATTAGATATTGAAGACTTCCTACATAATGCAAGAGCTCCATTATCTTAGCAGCAATATATTAACCACGGTGTATGTTGAGAAATTGAGGCAGGACAGCAATATCTCTGCAATTAAATCACACAGGTTATACCTACTCTGCTTATGTTTGGACCCAACCAGTTTTTAATAGTAAGTCACTAAAATATATACTATTTTAGTGACTTACTACTAAAAACTAAATTGGAATCACTGAACGTGGTACTTATTAAAACCAACCAGAGGACATTAGAGTTACTAAACAATAAATACAGGCAGAAAATTCTGACTGTGACTATGTTCTAAATTGCTATGAACTTAAACACATGTATCATTACTCCTAATCACCTGTTCCAACATTCAACCATATCAAATAAATGATTACTTAGAATTAATTGAATCTCTGTTAAATTCATAGAAAGAACATTCACAATAATCCATTATTTTGTAACAGATAAGGCAAAATAAAAAAATCACTGAAAGTGCATTTAGATATTCTGTAAAAAATAATTAGGAATGAGAAAAATGTGGGACATTGCAACATAAATTGAAGGTCCACTTTTATTTACTCATTGTGTGCACAAATCATCTCTTGAATTGCTCTACTTCTGGGCATCCAGGAATCACTCAGTTTAATGTGCATCAGAGAAGGCAGCAGCATGAGAATATGGATGTCAATAAGAACTGGTCTAAAACTAGTACAAGTAACTGAAGTGCTCTAAGGATAAAGCTTGAATAAAGCATGGATGATGTGGTTATGTACATGTTTCACACACTGTTCATCTTGGGAACTGTGGGCATATTTAGCTAATCCCAACATGTTCTAGGCAGAGCTGAAAGGATGTTCATCTAATATTTGCATAATGAGCTATTTTACTGACACTGAGTCTGTAAACAAAATTTGGAGTGAATCCAATAATATAATGTTCATTAAAACAAAGGAAACATGCCTGTCAAAGTTTTGATGTTTAATATTTATTATTAGTTATAAGCCTATTTATGTCATTCAAATCAAGTACAAGGAAACACATCATGTCATCATATCCCTTGACATTTTTTTTCACAGTTAAAATGAGGTATTTTGGCTTTACAATGTTCTAGGTTGAATTACACAGTTTAATCAAGGTAACAAGAAGAGATATATTTGAACAATTATTTCCTAGAGGGGAAAAAAGCCAAGTGAATGTGTACAAATAAGATAATTAAGCCATAAAACACATTTCAGAGTATCAAGGAGCATATATGCAAAATTTTAATCCTAAAGCCTTAAAATTGGTACAATTTATTATTATTTTTAACTTAACAAACATGCACTGTAGTGTAAAACAAGTAATAGAGGAGAAAATATAATATCTATTAGAGCATTTATCAGATCCATAAATTATCTGAATTGATCAAGACTTATTTTCACTATGACAATTTCGGTATTTTTTAATTGCTGATCAGTGAGGTTAAGTATTATAGTTGGCATATACACAATACAAATAATGCATACACAATCTGTATTTAACACTTACTAATACTGGGTTGTAAATTAGTAAGTATAATAGCAGCAAGGTAATATTTCTAGAATAGGTTCTAAGATTTATCATGTTGGTAATACAGATTCATAACTGAAGTGTTATTAGTGCTATAAACTAATAACAATGTAAAATTTCAAATGTACAGAACTACCAAAGATCTATATTTGCCTTTTCAAAGTGCTGTGCTTTTTATTAAGCTTAAAGCTTGTGAGCAAGCCTATGCTATTTGAACAAAGTGTTGGTCCCAAGTTCTGGACTGAAATCAAGTATCATTCTAATGATTGGGTAGGGCTGGGAGACAGAATTATGTACTGAAAACAATTAAGAAGAAAAACCTCACTGTGATAGAGTGTGCTGGTCATCACTGTATATATGTATGTGCTTTTGCCAGCATCCTGTAATGAAGAGTGATTGGCAGGTGATGGAGGATGCCCAGAAGACAAGAGGACAAAGTGGTATTCTATGAAGAAGAGAGGAAAGTATCACACAGAAAAGTGCCTCTAGCCTGCTGATGAAATTGCCTCAACAGACTGTGGAATTGAACTACCAGAAAAAGGAAGGGAAATATTTTATCTAAATCATTTGATTTAGAAATGAGTTTGAAAAGTCCTAAGTAGAACAAGTTTTGTTGAAGATGCTAAAACACTATATCTAAAGCAGGATAGCATTATCTCAGAGTATTTTTTATAATATCTAAGACTGTGCTATTTTAAGAAAATCAATAGCATTTTGTAATGTGTACTTCCAAGCTAGGGCTAGTTCAGAAATACAGTGCTGTTGTTGTGCTGTTTCTCGCAGGAAGCTGGGAATCCAAAGGTTAAGGAGGTAAGGTGTCTCTTGGGGGCAGTAAAGAGCTGATCAGAATCTTCTGGTATTAAGGGTAAAGTTTCCAGGTAAACCTCTTATCATTTAATCACTGCACTCCTGTGTTTCCCAGGGCAATATTTTTGAATGACAAGCTATGGTGGCAAACATCAGGATCCAGCCTGCAACAGAGGATCAAAATATACTGGAAAGTGAGTGGAATTTCAATGGGCAACCATATTCTTCTGTGCCATACCAAATTTCCTCTTGGCCTAACAAGACTATTTAGCATATATGGAGAAAGCCCACCTCTCAGAAACCCATAAGCATGTTGAAAGGTTTTTTGAGCCCTACATATTTCATTACACATAATACAGAAGGTGCCATTCCCAGTCAAGTTCTGTCAATCTACACCACACTTTTTTAGGAAGTGAGCCCACGTTGGATTCTCTATACACATGCATAGAAAGAAGAATTACCACAACTGTACATCCCCTGAGTATAAGGCATTTAATCCAAACATAGGGATCTTATATTTTCAGGAACCAGTCACCAAGGTTTTCCAAACACTCATCACTAGGTAGCAGACTGCATCTTTATTACAGATGAAAGAACTAGGGACAATTTTGCACAGGGTTGCTTGCTCAGCTGAGGGAGTGGAGTCTTATGGCAGTGTCCCATTCATTAGCCAATTCTGTTTCCCAGAACCTAACAGGCAATGAAGAACACTGCAAAACTTCCCCTCTGGCAGGAATGCAATCTGCAATATCCTGATTTTGTGTAAGCCCTTTTTCTTCCTAAGAAAGGTGCTCTATAACATTGTCCTCTTGGACAGAAACATAATTTTTTATGTAAATATGAGGTCATGCAAAAAGAAACTATAAAATAGTTAAGATATATCATCACCTGGACTCAGATCTTGTGCTTTTCTTTGCATTTATTTAAAACTTGGATTTGAACTGTGGCTTAACCTCAAAAATTCAGGGCTCTGGACTCAGCACTAAGGAAAATGACTAAACAGTTATTATTGAGTCAAATGCAGCAGATATTAAAAAAATCTTGCATGACCCTCTTTCATCTGCCATTAATAAAAGACTTTAATCCTCAATAACTTATCATTTTATTCCATCAATCCTATCTTGACCTCTCTCTCCAGTCTTCAGAATATCTTTTCTTTCCATGACACCACATGGTACCTCTAATAAGCTGAAAGTCCAAGCCTTTAAAACATTATTTTCACTGATTTGAAATCTGTGATGGTCCCTTTGCCACAAAATCATGGAAATGTGATGGTGTTGGAATGGTCGGTGGAGCTCATGAAAAAAACAATTATATTTCTGAGTAAACAGGACCCCAAATTCTGTGAGATTAATTCCTCATTGGCTTAATCAAGTAGCTGTTTAGCTGATCTTGAAGTTAAGTCTGAGCAAGTGTGAGAGTCTTTGTTTGATCTTGTTTTGATCACTCAGAACTTGTTGGAACAAGTGATGGGGATGGATCACCATTTTTATGGTTGCAAAATAAGTCATTGACCTAAAGTCTACTTTCTCTCTGTGCCATGCGCCGGAGTTCTCCTGTGTAACCTCATGATCAAGGAACAGAATGCACACTTTTTTTTTTTTTTTGCAATAAAGTGTGCCTTTTTCTGAGGGCAGATATTCGAGTATTTACTAAGAAAAAATCCTCCTTCCTCCCAGAACTCTAGTGCAGATTTGCAAAATTCAAGCAAGGCTGGCAACCCAGAGCAGTATGGAGGAGCAAAAGCCAGCATGGGCTCATGCAGAGCTAGGCTTTGTACATGAAATCTTAGGATTTTTCTGTTCTTCTGTGTCGTGCTCCATGATTTTTCTCTTAGCATGCAAACACCAAGATGCATTTAAATGTCACAATTCAAGAGAAGTGCAACTATATATTTAAAAATGAAGAAAGAACATCAAGTAAACATTTTACTGGACAGTCAGCAGCCTTTGGGTGTTGCTCACCTCCTGTGCAGATACCTGTCAAAACACCTGGCCTCATAGCACCAAGCACCTGGACAAAGCTGAGGCTCAAATAAAACAGAGCAGAATAATTCTCCTCTTGCCTCCTTATCTCTTTGTCAAGTACCACAGGGTTAGGAGAGGAAAAATAATCTGGTCCTTAGCAAATGACCAAGAATTAAAAACCAAACCAAAATGGAGCAATAAAAACAAAAATAAAACCCAGAGGTTAAGCTAGGGATTTCAGAGCCAGTCATTAGACTTCAACAGCAGAACTGAGGGAAAATTTAGAAAGTGAGGACACCCACCTTCTTAGGCCCTACAGAATTTGACAATACTATCCTAGAAACCTCTTCAGGAAAGAGTTCAAATACAAGAACAGGGAAAGTTAAACCAGATTTTCCCATAGGCATTCCTGTTGTGATCTTCTTGAGCTGAGGATGCAAAAGGTCAGGGCTTAAGCTGCTTTACAGAAAGTGAAGGCTGGAAGACCAGTAGATGGGGGGACGTAGGTGCTGTTGGTAGCTCACCTAAGATATCCCCCAAAACAGGCAATGTGCAAAAAATCTGTCTGTGAAATCAAAGGACAGAAATGGGAAACTGCTGGAAGAAGAGTCCAGCAATCTTTATAAATGCCCACATCCATTCCGGATTCCAGGTTTATATTTTCTCTTTAAAAATCCAAAAACGGACACTTCCTTAGGGATCCCATCAATATAACAGGGCTGAGGGACATCAAAATGAGTGCATCTTGAGGCCCAGTTTTATTTCTGGCTTCTTTCTTTCCAGCTTTCTGCTGGAGGGTCTACTCAAGGATTGAGAGTTCTTCATGACCCATTCCATCTTCTGTCCCTGTGTGTGGTTCGACAGTTGTTCTTGGATCTGGATCACATCCACACATCCACATTGTCCTCAGCAGGTTTAGGGGAGCCAGGACACCTGCCGCAGAATCCAAGTTCACTCACAGACCTGAGATGCACAGTCCTGGTAAGGGGAGGAAGGCTGCGGCAGCCTCTGTTCTGGGCAAGGAAAGGTCAGTTATCTCCTGTGTGAGTGCTCTTGAGGTCAGAAGCACTGCAGATACTTACTCTATAAATAAATAATGAATAAATAAATAAATAAATAAACCAAAACACAAGAGGGCTCTTTATAGATAAGCACCTCTTATCAGTTAAAAAAAAATCCCCTCTTGAGTTTCAAAGCCCTCATGCAGTAGTGATAAGTAGGCTCAGAACAACCTGCAGAAAGTAGAGCAATCAGACAAGCACTGGAAAAGTCCCAACACTGGGTATTTCTCACTTGATGACACACAAGTCATCCTAAAGGTCCTCGAGGTAGTCTTGTTTTCCAGGAGTTTTAGAATGGCTCCAAACCCACTTGGAGCTTCCTCCTTTAATGCCATTGTACTCTCCCATGCATCCTGCGTCAGCCTCCATGGTGTCATGGACAAAGTGCCTTCTACTTGGCACTGTATGCCACTGTGAAGGTCTCAGTCATAAGCAGACAACAATGAAATGCAATTCCAAGGTCTGGCTTGAAGACCCCAATCCAAAGAGGACTTTGCCAAAATGATGCAGGTGTTCACTCGGCAGTTATTTTAGAAAACTACTAGAGAATAAAATCAAAGAAAGATGGCATGCAGCAAACATGCATGTCTATCTCTTGATGGGCCCTGTACCAAAAGATCTCCCATCGTTGTTCCTTCCCTTTTAAGAAGGCCCCCCCCCCATATACTAGAAAGGAATTAATGCTTTAAAACTAGAAAACATTTCTGATATCAAGGGCAGTATGCACTGTTTAACTGAAGAATTCAGGTGACCAGTTACCAACACAAGGTATGCATAAACAGCATGTAGATGAGACACCTTGGTGACAAACAGGTCTTATTCCCTCAGGGAAGTAGTAGAGACATTGGACAACCCTGGAGAGAACTGATGCTTGGCTTCCTGTCCTCCCGGAACAGAACCTCAAGTTGAAGTTAGAGCCAGCCACAGGGCAGTCCAAACCTGCAATAATGAGTCATCCTTTGGACCAGGAATACCTTTCTGGCTTAGCCTTCTCACTGGCTCAAACACAAGACCCTGGAAACCAATAGAGAACTGGATCAATTGAGGGATACTCCATATTCCAATGGACTGGAGACCCTATTTCCATATTCCATTCACTACCTCAAGTCACTGTGGAGATTCTGACCTTGAGCACATGAAACATGCTTTCTTCCCTTAGACTTAAGCTTTTTAAAAGTCTCATTTGGGAAAAATGCAACTGAAGGCCCTGTATTGTTATCCCAATGGCCCTGTGAGGAAGGAAAAGAAAAAAAGAAGCACTCCTCCTCTTTTCACTACCACTGCCCAGGGGCCACCCCCAACAGGAAATTCTTCAAAGAATTCTACCCTGGATCAACAACTTCAACCCTAGGTTAAATAAACAAATCAGCATTTAGCCAAAGCTCTGTCCTCCTGCAGAAGGTCATTCAACTCAATGACGGTTGTGGCAAAGTCCACCAGGTCCACGAAGTCAGACGTGATGATGTTGACACCCATGGCACCAGGCTTCTGAGTTTTCACCCAATCCAGGATGGCGGGAAGATTCCTACACAGAGGAAAGTGTTAGGAGAAGAGAGGAAAGACCGGAGAGTTTAGAAAGACTTCTCCAGAAAAGGAAACACAACATTTCCATCAATATAACATAAGTATGTTAATAAAGCACAAGCCCCCAGGGCTAAGTCCATTTAAGCTTATATCTCCAGCAAGGATGAAGTTGTCTCTAATCCATCAGAAAATTAAATTTTCCAGGGTTTCTTTAATAGAAGAGGAGATTATTTGTCCCAAGCATCAAAGGGATACCCATGTCAACAGGACCTTGAAACATTAAGCTCAAGAGTCTAATTATTGCTGGGTTCTTTGATTTTTTTTATTATAACAAAAACTTCAAACATATGCAACATTGAAAGAATTTTACAGTAAGTAAATATATCCACCACCCATAATTTACCACTAAAATTTTTCTATACTTGCCTGCCACTTATCTATTCATCAACCAACACTATCCTTCCATCAATCCAGCTGTTTTTCACATAGTTGAATGCAAACATTTATACACATCCCCTAAATGCTTCAGGAAAAATATGATTAAATAGGAGTCTCCATGTGTTTCCAGTTTTCTTGAAATAAAGATTACATTCAATAAAATGTGCACATCTTAAGTGTGCACTTACTGAGTTTTGACAACCATATATAAATGACCCAAACTCATAACTATATAGAGCATTACCAATACAGTTCTCACATGCCCTTTCCCAGTCAATTCCTGCTCCATTCCCTCAGAGGCAACAACTTGTATTGATTTTTTTCCATGATAGATGATATTTACCTATTCTAAACTTCATGTTGACCATACAATGTGTATTCTTTTGTATGAGCCTTCTTTTATTCAGCATAATGGTATTCAAACTCATCCATGGCATTGCATGGATCTGTATTTTTTTATTTTGTGGGGTTTTTTTTTGTTTGTTTGTTTGTTTGTTTTTGCACCAGGGATTGAACTCAGGGCACTCAACCACTGAGCCACATCCACTTCCCCAGCCCTATTCTGTATTTTATTCAGAGACAGGGTCTCTCTAAGTTGCTTAGCACCTCACTATTGCTGAGGCTAACTTTGAACTCACGATCCTCCTGGCTCAGCCTCCTGAGCTGCTGGGATTACAGGCATTCGCCACCATGCATGGAGGGATCTGTATTTTTTATTTCTTAAATACTGCATACTATTTCACAGAATGAACATAACACAGTTTGTCCATTTTTCTATTGATGAATACACGAGCTGTTTCCAATTTTTAGTTGTTATGAATAAAACTGTTATGGGAATTCTTCTACAAGGCTTTTTATGGACATTTGTTTTCATTTCTCTCAGCTAAATACCAAGGCATGGGATTACTGTATTATAAGGCTGGTTTACATTTAGCATTATGAGAAACTATAAGACTTGTTTCTAAGAGATTGTGCATGTGGATGCTGCCTCATATCCTTCCTCAAATTTGGTGCTATCTTTTAATTTTAGTCATTCTAGTGAATATGTAGTGACATCTCACAGTGTTATAATTTGCATCTTTTTGATGAATAATGGTGTTGAGCAGTTTGTCATGTGCTTATTGACCATTCATGAAGTAGCTATTCGATTCTTTTACTAACATTTTTCACTTTTTGAACATGTTCAGCTACTGATATTACTTATATGTCCTAGGTTCTAGTCTGTTAGATTTTTTTTATTATCAACAAAGTATCTTTACTTAAAATGCTTTCAACCAATCTTTATTATATTTCATTCTTTTCTTTTGCTTTTTTAAAAAATTTATATATGACAGCGGAATGCATTATAATTCTTATAACACATATAGAGCACACTTTTTATATCTCTAGTTGTATACACAGTATATTCACACCAATCTGTGTCTTCATATATGTACTTTGGATAATAATGTAAATCACATTCCACCATTATTTATAACACCATGCCCCCCCGCCTTCTCCTCCAACCCTTCTGCCCTATCTAGAGTTTGTTTATTCCTCCCATGCTCTCTCTCCCTATCTCACTATGAATCAGCCTCCTTGTATCAAAGAAAACATTCGGCATTTGTTTTGGGGGGATTGGCTAATTTCACTTAGCATTATCTTCTCTAACTCCATCCGTTTGCCTGCACATGCCATGACTTTATTCTCTTTTATTGTTGAGTAATATTCCATTGCCACTTTTTTTTTTATCCATTTGTCTATTGAAGGGCATCTAGGTTGGTTCCACAGTTTAGCTATTGTGAATTGTGCTGCTATAAATAGGAGTCTCCAAGTGTTTCCAGTTTTCAGAGGAAAGTGCTGGGAGAAGAGAGGATGTGACTGTGTCTCTGTAGTATGCTGTTTTTAAGCCTTTTGGGTATAGATTGAGGAAAGGGATAGCTGGGTCAAATGGTGATTCCATTCCCAATTTTCCAAGAAATCTCCATGCTTTCCATATTGGCTGCACCAATTTTCAGTCTTACCAGCAACGTATGAGTGTACCTTTTTCCCCACATCCTCACCAACATAATAACAAATGTTGATAATAAAAAATGTTGCTTGTCTTCATAATAACTGCCATTCTGACTGGAGTGAGATGAAATCTTAGAGTAGTTTTTATTTGCATTTCTCTAATTGCTAGTGATGATAAACATTATTTCATATATTTGTTTATTTTCTCCCATCCTGTAGCTTGCTTTTGTCTCAATGACACATTTGGATGAGTGGAATTCCTTAATTTTGATAGAATCAAACTTACCAATTTGTTCTTTTATAATTTCTGAGATCTAAGAAATCTTCATTTACTCCTCATTCAAAAAGATATCCTATGTTTTCTTCTAAAAGCTTTATGAGTTCAGGTCTAAGATCCATCTCAGGTTAATTTTTGTGTATAGCATAAAGTAGGAGTCAAAGTTCACTTTTTCCACACAGATAGACAGTTATCCTGTCACTACATGTGGCTTCCTGATAGACTGATATCTAATCAGTTGCCTCATGAACAGTCTGCTGGTGCCATTTTTGAGACTGAAGGCTTCCTATATTTTTTCCCAGAGCTCAGTTTAGTGACATTTAAAACAAAATTCAGTGTGATGGTTTCTACATTAGTAGTAAATGTGAACTACCATGGGCACTATAGAGGAGAAAGCTGTAAAGTGCACTCGTAATTTTTCATCATGATAAAAACAGCTCACTAAATCCTCAATGGGTTGAAAATGACTAGAGGGAGATAGAAACTGGCGCGTACCTTTGGTGAAGGGACCGAAAATTTTTTAGGAAGATTTGCTTTAGGTCAAAAATTGAGAATAAGTGAAGTATTATATTAACTCATCTCTTTCTCTTCTTTTGGTCACACTCTTTGGTTGTCAATTTTTCCCTTCTGTTTCTTTCAGAATACATCTAAAGCCACCCTCCCTCCTTTAGGAATACATCTAACTTCTCAGTCTTCTAGAAAGACAATGTTATTACAGCCTTGGTAGATTTTTTTTCCCCTTCCCCTCTTGCTTTTCCTCTTACCATGATGCCTATAATCAGTCCTGGATCTCTTCTCTTAATCAGTGGACTCTACTATCAACTCAAATCAATTTACATTTTATATTTTGTACCAGATTATGACTTAATAGACTACCCTCCCAAGAATGCTCTCAGTTTTAGCTGGGATTCTTGAGAACTTAATAATCTCAATATGACCTTAACTTGTTGAATTTTGCTGTCCCTCAGCTTCTTCCTTGTAAAGCAGTGGTAATAATGCTCTCAGACAGATTTGGGGGTAGAGATTAAGTAAAATAATATATATAAAGTGTTTAGTGCAGTACCTGGGTTACATTAAGTAGCATGTAAGCAACTGGCAAAAGAAAAAGAATCATGAATAAAAGAGTATAAGGTAGAGATACTTGGGAGCTGGAAATTTTAAAAAAAAAGCCTTCAAAAAGTCATCTTTTTTTTTTTTTTTTTTTTTTTTTAGGCAACAAAATGTTATGATCTGAGTGTTAATACTGACCTATTTTGGATACAGAGTTCACAAATATCTAGTGGCCCACGTGAAAAACCTGCTAGTACTCATGATAAGAAGCATTCAGACTTCTTTTCAAAACAAAAGAACAAAACAAAACAAAACAAACACAAAACAAAACAAAATCCCCTGTCTGTTAAAGTATGAGGTGCAAGTGCCATCTGCTGGCTGTCTTGGGAATGAACAGAATTGAAGGCCTGGATGCAACCCCAGCCAAACCTTGAGGGATCCCTGTTAGTCTGAGCAGAGAAATGTGGGGAGGGTGTGAATCTGGTTTCCAGGAAAAAAAGAGCTCTGCATCCATTGCGGGTCAGTCTTCCCTAAGGCACCGATAAAATAACTGGGATTATGTGTAGAGAAAAGGACACGTAGAATCCACTGGAAAGAGGAGCCACTTTATTTTCTTAACTCCTGGCACTTCCCAGGATGAGAGGCCCATGAACAAGGCTGACAGATATTGCTGACAGCCCCTCAGGCTACAATCCCCTCAGGGTGCAAAACAGTAAGCTAAAAACTTCCCCTTGGCTTTGGGGCTCACTCTAGGTCAAGGCTGGTTCCCACTGCCTTCCTGGGTTTCTTACAACCAGGGATGGCATACCTATTCTATGCCAGGTACTGTGGTAGGCATTTCCAGGTTAGGATAATAATCTTGTGGGGTTCTATTAATCCCTTTTAAATGGTGAGAAAAACCACAGCCCAGAGAACTTGTCCAAGGCCACACTATTGCCAAGGGACGGCACATGAGTTTGCTAAGGTTTCCCTAATAAAATCTATGCTAGGTGGCTTCAACAACTAGAGCATATTTTCTTTTATTCCAGAAGTTGGAAGTCTAAGATCAAGGTGCCAGCAGGTCTGGTCTCTTCTGAGGCCTTTCTGCTTGGTTTGTAGATGACCACCTTCTCACATTTCCTATGCCTGAACACATGCCTGGTGTCTACATTTTCTCTTCCTTAAACAGTGAGATTGGATTAGGGCCCGTCCTAATTATCTCTATAAAAGGCCCTTCTCCCAATATAGTCACATTCTAAGGGAGCATGGTGACAGCTTCAATATATAAATTTAGGGGTTAAGGGCATAATTCAGACCACAACAGGGACCAATGTAGGCTCCAGTCTCAGGCCCTCTGATTTCAGTCCATGTCACCTTCTTGAGTTCCATGTTTGCTCTATCTTCAAGCTTAGGCAAAACTCATTTTTTTCTGATTTCAGGGGGAGTGCTAGGATTCTGAATTTTAGATTTCTATGAGTCTGGTGGAAAGTACCATAAAAATTCAGTTTTTGTGGATTCCTTCTAGGGTGATGAACCAAGGTGTATAAGAACTCATGTCCAAAGCTTGCTGAAGGCTTTACTGGGGTCCCATGGGTGGGGTTTATCTCCCTGCCGAGAAAACCACCTCTGCATGTGTAGAATAATGAAGCTTGTCTTCTTCCCCTTGGTTTGAGATGATAACCCGTGCTTAGGGTCAGCTGAAGCACCCCTATTCTTTTATATCTTAGGACAGACACTCTGAGTGCTGATGCTCAGGGGAGGGACAGATGTTTGCCCAGTAATTCAGAGGAGATGACAACCACATGCTGTGCTGGCATCTGGGAACACATTCCTCACCAGACCTGCATTTCCTCCTTTGGTTGATGAGCAGACATAGGAATGCATGATCACACCCATGATATTCTTGTGATGAACAGGGATTAAGATGCCAAAGTATCTTTCCAAGATCAGGGACCTCAGCCTACTACCAGTTGGATAAGAGCTCTGGCACACTGAAAGATCTTGGCCTTAGGCACATGCCACTATCATTACCACCAAACAAGGAGCTTGGGATTCATTTGCAGGCATATTAAAGTGCTAAAAATTAACAAATATAAAAATCATGGTGAAATTGAGGGTTAACAGTTGTAAACAAGGAGATCTGACCAGATTTCTTAAGTAAGAAGACAAAAAGCCTGTGGAGCAGGAAAGAACAGGGCAATAAAATGTGCTATATCCATGGTAGTGTGGCACGCTGGAGAGGGTGGTAGTGCAATGACCAGAGTACTAGATGTGTGGGTCACCTAGAACCACTGGATTCCACCTTAAGTGGGGATGATGAAGTGCTTTAGAGAATGGAGCCTGGCTTGGGTTTAAAAACCAAATGAAGTCACATGCAAAAAAGGCATTTCATACTCAGGAAACAGTAAAAAGATCTAACTTACGCTGATTTTTAAATAGTCCTTCCTCTCTTACTAGTACAGCTTTCTGTACAGATTTTTATTGTAGTGATTTTTCACATTTCTAAGTAGAAATGTTCATACTAGTGTTTTCTGTGAGACTGAGAATTAATTCCACAAGGCAGACACTATTATTCATCTTGTACATTCACACCTACTTCCTCTTAGGTACTCAGTTTGTTGTATGAATAAGTAAATAATGTTAATCTACAAGTTTACTAAAGATATGAGGAAAATGGTGCAAGTTCATGAATATATATTATTTTTTAAAATTTATAATTCTGAATCCTCCAAAGACATATCACACTGGATTGTTTGGTTCAAGCCAAGTACATAAATTCTAAGTTAAGAGTTACAGGCACACCAAAAGGGGTTTCTGGTTCTGTCCATAGTCTACAAAATCAGGAGCTTTCACCAAGAAAGAAAACTGCAGGTATTTCTTACTCTCTAAATTCCTGATTTACTGTTATCTGAACTCATGCTCTCCAAGCTCAGAAACAAACAAATAGGGACAAGTGTTGAATGAATATTTCACTATTTGAAATCTGAACTCATCATACGGAACTCAGGAATCAAACTGATTCTTGTGAATATCTTTTGTTACTCAAACATATTAGCTGGAATTGTGAGGGATACCCTATTGTTCAGATGTATTATTTACATATATATATGTAAATAATACATCCATCTAAACCATCCTTTTCTTGCAACACCTGTCATTCACTGTATTCATTGGTGTCCAGGATAAAGAACACCATCTCCTATGAAATGATTGAGTGCTTCCTGCTTAATTGTACAGTCAGGCTTAATTCTTCCTTGAGGAAGTATTTGAAGCTATGTCATAGAACTTAGGACTCATGGTCCCCATGGAAGGGAGAAGAACAAATTCTTGATGGGCCACATCTGAATTCCTAGCACTCAGCAGAGTAGTTTGTGATTCATACCACTTAAATGAGTGAGTACCTGGGCTAACAGGGCAGGGGCAGGGACATGATGAGGCCAGATGTCAGAAGTGGCTTTGACGCAAAGTGGGTTGCCTTAGTATCAAAATGTAGAGAGTATTTGTGGAATAATGTAACATTTTAATGAAATGTTTAGGGTTCTTTTGGGCACTATTAATGCAATCCCCTTCAAATTCACATCTTATTTCCAACACTTGGTGTTTTTAAATTTTTTTTTTTAATCTCTAAAGTTTTACTTCGATGTATTCAGAAGAGAATCAAGGTAAATATTCTTTAAAAACCTAACACATGGGGTAGAAGCAAACTCTTACCTATGAACCAGGGTGTTCTTGAGGCCCCCCACAAGGCCTCGGGCGATGGTGTTCACTCTGGGGGTAAGAATTGCCTGGGAGACATGGAAGGAGCCCTGGGGGGCGCGCTCACTCAGGGTGGTCTCCAAGAAGAGGATTAGTTTTCTCACACTTGTGGTATTTGCCCAAGGTGCTGGAATCTTCTTTCCTGGCCACAAGAAGGAGTACTGCTTGTAGAAGGGACAGTGGTAGAAGATAAGAACCTGAAATGTTCAAAACCAAGAAAGGCAACTCATGAAAAAGCTGAATGCTAACTAACCCCTGGGATTTACACTGATTACTGGGAGGAAAGACAAATATATGTGGGAATGAAAAAATGGTTATGTACATACTTTAAAAAAATCAATGAGCAAAGATTTACTAAGCACTTCTATATGACTGACTCAAAGATTCTTTTATTTTTTTGTCATGAACAACTTTGGAAGTCTGGTAAAAATCACTGCCACCTTCTCAGAATTATAAATGAATATAAAACAAAATAAACAAGATCACAAAGGAAAATAAAATAGACAAGATGACAAAGGAAACCAATGATAAGAAAACAGATCTATGAATACATTAAGTACATTTGTAATAAATAAATGCATACCCCTCCTGATAAATTCATTGCATAAAATATTTTATTGTGAGTTTAGTAAGTCTCACAATTTGAGTTAGTGATGAGCACAAGTGAGGTTTTAAGATAGCTGCAATAACTGAAATGTGAGATGGACATCTATGGGGATAAAGTAATAAAGCCAACACCGTTGTGGGCCACTGCCTGTACTTATAAATGAATTTTCAGTTAAAGTTTAGTAAAAACAAATGTGTAATATTTTACCATCCAAATTCAGTCTTTGTAAATTATATCCATTCATACCCCCTTGGGAAATCTATGGACTTCAAGCGTGAAAACTCTCAGGTTGGGTTAGCTCATGTGGTTTAGAAGTCATGTTTCCTGTGTTCATGAAAATGACACCGAGCTCTTGGAGTTTCGATAAACACATTGAACTGATTTGTGAGTCTTTAGATTTTTAACTATGTGCACTGACTCTGAATGAAATCATGCCTCCCAGTGGAGGAAGGGAATGTGCCACTCGAGACAGGGATGACTTCACAGAGGCAATGGGCCTCCAGTGGGACCACTCACAATGATGGTAATTTTGAAAATAATTAGCCAGCCACATCCACAGCATTAATTAGTGTCTGGGAGGCAGCTGTGGGACAGGGAATTGCTATTTCAATTGTCCCAATTCGGATCTCTGTGTAGGTTTCTAGAAGTAATATATTTCTTGCCATTTTGAGCTCCCATGATCTGCTAAAGGAAAGTTCTGGGTATGCAGGGTCCCTGGACTACAGTCCTCAGATAGCTGGCCTGGAGCCCAATCCTCCAGGCACCCAAGAACAAGGGCTTTGCAGTCCATCCTGTTTCCAGTGTACATTTAGCTGGTGACTAAGGTGTTGACTGACTGTCCCAGAGGCCCAGAGCCAGCGAGTGCCAGGCTGCATGCACTAAGCAGGGTCATGGCTTGCTGTTTTTAATGGTTTTGAATAATGCTGACTGGCTGCAAATGATGTCTGTGGTAAACACGCCTTAATGAGGTTAATCACAGGCTCACAGTAAGCAGATTGCCTGGGAGATCTTGGAGGATTTCCTCCTGGCAGTGGTGTAATTGGCAAGTTTGGAAGGCTGGGGACTCCCAGAAGAGCTGCCCTGGGCAGTGGGCTGTGGGAGGGGGAGGAAGCTGTGCAGGCTTGTGTCAGGCCTGCCACAGGTCTCCCTTGACACCTGGCCCCTGGGCTAAGCATCCCCAAAGGACAGTGCTATCCTTTGTTCTGCCTTGAAAAGGTGCACACAGTACAAATTTTGCAAGGGGGCTTCATGCTTTTCCTCAAGTGCCCTGTTGAGCAATCTGACCCTGAAGGTTTCAGGGGAATTTCTGCCCACAGTGGAGGCCAGCCTAAGCAAATCAGCTCTCATTCTACAAGATTTCAGGGGTGGAGTCTCTCGCCTGTGCTTTGCATCCTCTTCCCCACCTCATTCTGCTGCAGTTTTCTCTGAAACACTTTACCCTACAGCTCAGCAGCTCTTGTTCGGTTTTCCTCTTGAGACAGTTTTAAAAATCTCATTTCCTTTAAGAACTATTCCTTGATTGACCGCCTCTTACTTTGAGCATTTCTTTACTGGGGGCCTTGGGAGGCAGATTTATGCTATGTTCTACTTTTCATCTGATTTATTTTAAAAAAAATCCCTTCCTATGCTACAGAGCATTCAAGGTAGTCTTATCTTGTGTTTGCATATTAATTGTTTTGTATTTACTAGAGTTGTCTATTCCTACCTTCTCCATGAGATCATAAATACTTTGGAGATGTACATTCAATCTTCTGATTCATTGTACCCTCCGACCCCGTATGCATGCCTGTGAGCTGCGACATACCTGCATGTTGAATGTATGAAATTTGACTAGATCATAGTACACTTTTTGATATTAAATTGCATAATAAAATACTCAGGGTTAAACACAAGGCAGGTCATTACATAATGAATATTTAGAGTCTGACCATATTTAAAGTGGGAGCCCAACCCAGCACAGCAAAAAGACTGGTAATCCTCCTTGAGACTTCTTGTTTTAACTTTTAAAGACTCAGCACCAGTCACATGGGGAAGGAAGGAGCATAGGGGGATCCTGGGATTTAGACTGCCCTTTCTGATATGTCATCATAGACTCTGCATAACTTTAGAGGTATTTGAGGTTGGATGACACAGTTAATTTGTCCCATTCTTAAAAACCACAATGGACTTTCCTTCTGCTGCTAGAAATTCACTGTTCACACTATTTGTTATTCCTGAAGATACTTCTAACTCCTGCAGGTTTGTAGTCAGTTTAGTTTGCAATACATCAGCCATTCAGAATATGAGCAGGGTACAAAATTCTGAACTTTTATTTGAACTCAAATTAACCTTACCTGAAACCCCATATCAAAACCTTTCCTTTTTTCTATTCTACTCTGGGACCCTCTGAAATTAGGGGCTTATTTATTGATAAAGAAAAAGCATTTTATTAGCAAAACAGATGAGAGCAGTTGTGAAGTGATCAAGGAACATGAACAGCCCTCAGAGAGCAGCAGAAGCCATGGGAAGTCTGGAGCAGAAAGAACCTGTGATGGAATCCTGGCTCTTCACTCACCCACAATGTTTTCCTCCAGCAAGTTGCTCAATAAACCTATGCCTCAGTTTCTTCATCTGTAAAACAGAGTACTAATAAAGTACCTATCTCATAGTGTGGTTAGGAGGATCATGTGAGTTAATCCATTGCCTAGCACATAATAAAGGCTTAGGTGTTACTGCTATTATTACTATTATCTAGTGATGTGAAAGAGAAACTCTCCGGGGATCAAAATCTCTCCAGGTTGATTGGACCTGTGACTTTGAATATATATAAACTTGGGTTTGGGGGCGAGATGTGATAAATATTTGGCAAAATATCACAAAAGTTTTAGTGAGGAAAAAATGACTTAGACATATTTTAACAAATACTAAGATTTACCTCAATCAGCCTCTGTGGAGTCAAAACATTTAGCACTTGCCATCAAGTCTTCTCATTGGTTTCCCCACTTCTGCCCTCTCCCCCCTGCCCCTGATGTTGTCCTAGCACAAGAATCGGAGGGATCCCATTAAGACCTGCATCAGGGCAAAGCTGTGCTCAGAACTCTCCCCTGTGTGACCACCGACTATCTCTCTGTCCTCTTCCTGCTCTTCATTACCTGCTTATTAGCTTCTGTCCCTGTTTTTCCTCAAAGATATCAGGGACACTCCTGCTTCAAGGCCTCTGTGCTGGCTGCTTCCTCTGCCTCCAAAGACCCTCATGTTTCACTCCTTTGAATGCAACCTTTTCCATAAATCTTCACATAGACTGCCCTGCTCATCCTATGCAAAACTCAACCAACTCACCCACACAGTCCTGGTTCCCAGATACCATGCTGAGCTTCTCCTTTTCCACAGTTCTTATCACTTTTCACCCACACATATTTATTACCTTTGTTCTATGACCTATCTCTACCCACTTGAATGAAAGCTCCACTAGGGCAAGATTCATTATCTGCTTACTCACTGATAAGAATGGTACCTGGTACATACTGGTATTCAGTAAATATTTACAAATACAGGGGCTGGAGATGTGGCTCAAGTGGTAGGGTGCTTGCCTGTCTTGCGCGGGGTGCTGGGTTCGATCCTCAGCACCACATGAAAGTAAAATAAAGATGTTGTGTCCACCGAAAACTAAAAAATAAAAATATTAAAAATTCTCTCTCTCTCTCTCTTTAAAAAAATTTACAAATACATAATCTTTAACTTATTTTTAACTAAGTCTCTCCCTGAGTTCAAAAACATCTGCCTCTCTTAAGGATGTTTTGCTTTTTGCATTTATTAGGCAAATAAGCAACTTTGCTTTAAGGTACTTGCTTTTTTTTTTTTTTAAGAGACTAAATTATTGGTTGCTTGATGTGATTTAGATATGAGGTGCTCCCCGCAAAATTCATGTGTGAGACCATTTGAGACCATTCCATTCTAAGGTGGAATGGTTGTATGGTGAGAGTTGTAACCTAACCAATGGATAAAAACATTGATAGGGATTACCTGGGTGGTAACTGTAGACAGGTAGGGTGTGGCTGGAGGCAGGTAAGGTGTGGCTGGAGGCAGGTTTCTGGGGATGTACCCTTGGAGTTTTTGTCCCTGGTGAATGGAGCTCTCTCTGCTTCCCATTGCCATATTCTAAGCTGCTTTTCCCCTACCACTCCTTTTTCCCATGATGCTCTGTTTCATCTTGGGCCCAGAGGTATAGAGTGCACCGGAATCTCTGAAACTGGGAGCCCCCAATAAACTTTTCCTTCTCTTTAACTATCAGGCCTTGGTCACAGTGATGAAAAAGCTGATCAAAACACTGTTCTTCCCTGAAGCTCTTCCCTGCTGCTACCATCCGTGAAACCAGAGTGGAATGTTTCTGAGTCCCACTTCCTTTGCCTGATTGTGTCCCTCATGGTCTAGGTTTGGAGGCTCTTCTGGAAACACACTCTCAGCAGGTGTGTTCAACAGGTCTTCCTTTCTTAACTCTGTCTGTGACCCAAATTCTATGAGGAGGGCCTGTAAAATAGTCATTTTCCTGTGACGAATGACTTCATACAACTTTGTCAGCTAATACTGCTCCTTTTCACTCAATACCTTGGCAAGGGTGATCTGCAGAGACCTGAGAGTGTGGGTTTAAAGCAGGCCTCTGGGAAGATAGAATGGTAAGGACCTACTGGCCCATTTCACAATTTTGCCTCCGGCTAGTTCTGAGCAGGCCTTTCTGTCAATTTACATGCCAAGCAGATTGCCAAACTTTAAATATTTGGCAGGGGTTAACCCAGTGAAATAGAGCTCAGGGAAGCTTTGCAACTATCCTAGAGCTCAGGAATCAGTGTACCAAACAATCCCACACTTTCCAGCCTTTGAGCCCAGGGTTGAGCTGTTTTACAGATGAATACACAGGAAAAGCAGAAAGAGCTGCCTTCGTGCCCTTGACTGCTCGTCCCTCCTGTCCCTCCTTCCCTCCTACCTGGCACTTCTTCTCCCACAGGGTTTGCAGCGTCATGCTTTCCACACTGCAGGCTGGACACAACTTGTTTTCAAAGGCCTCCTGGATCCGGAGAACCAGGCATTTGTGATGCGCCTCATCCATGGCATAGAAGTGGTTAAAATCCAGGAAGACAATCTCTTTGGGGTGTTGTGTAAGGAAGGAGTCAATCTCCATCAGCCCATCCCAGACCTTGATGCCAAAAAGCCCATGGATAAAGTAGATCTCCTGGTCTGTGTCCCCTGGCTTGGAAGACACACGCAGGTCAAAGTAGCGGATCCCAGCTTCCAGCTGTTCCCGGAAGGTCAGGTTCTGAGTCACAGACCATTTCTTCATGAGCTTCTTCACCAAGGAGATCCTGGCGAGGCGTTTGATAGCCTGAGTTTGGTCAGGCCCCACGGGGGACTTTTCATCCACCCAGTAGCTGAATGAATCATGGGAACCTGGACAAGGCAATAAAAGGGAAGAAGACATGAGGTGGGAGCTGGGAGCATGGAGCCAACCGATAAGAAAACGACCGCAACAAAAATGAAGAACGCAATGGATGAAAACATTGTAAATGGATACTTGCAAGATTCTCCAAGCCTGCTGAGGATGAAATAAATGCAAATAAAAGCAATGCAGTCATATTAGCAGCTTGTTAAGCCCAGGGTAACACTATAATTCTCACATATTGCTAGTGTGAGGTAAATTAATAAATACTCTACTGGAAAGCCATTTAGAAATATGTTGAGAAACAGTAGCTTTAAAATATTCATTTCCCTAATCCAGTAATTTCATTTCAGGAAAGCTGTGTGGAGGGAAGAAACTCAAATATTAGGAAATACAAAGATGGTTGCCAAAGAATATCCAAACACAGAAACTGGAGGTTGCTTAAGTGCCCCTCAGAGAAAAATGCTTCATGGTGGCACATACACTTTATTTACGCTGTCACTGAAACAAAGGGCAGAAAAACACTATGTCTAGGTAATGCTGGGATAGGCATTTTAATTTTAGGAAATGTAGAATTTAAAGAATTGGTCCCCTTTTTGTGCTTTTAGAATATAAAAGATAAATAAAATTTAAATATTATGTACATGTGCCATTTTACTATTGTAAAAATCTGAGTCAGTAGGGATGATTTCTTGACAGATCAAATAATCTGATGCACTGAACACAAATTAGTGATCTTGTACTCTTTTTTAAAAACTGATATCTTGATAGTTGAAATTGCTATTCAATGGTTCCACTACATATTCTATTCCTCTGCCTTAAGAACAAGAGGGTAGGAATCCTCTTAAACACTGAAATTATTTTGGTATAAAGTATAAGTGACTGTGATCTGTGTACTTCTAACTATGGTAAGAAATTATTTTACTAGTAAATATTTCAGGTGAAATTTTCTTTAACAATTATTTTTAATTTGTCATTACTTTCTATCCATTGTCTTTATCCTGTTTATTATCTATTAACTCATGTGGCAGGATAATTTGTTTAGGGCTGTTCCTGGCTTTGAGGCTGGGGACAACACAGAAGTTGACATGTACAAATCCAGGAGGAAAACGTCCTCGTTCTGACACTACTAACCATGTCTCTACCAAAAACACTCACATGAGAACCAAAATTCTTGCATTTGTACTAGTTCATTGTCACATGCTTTCTATTTTACTAAATTTTAGAGTAGGAACTTCATATCTAATATGAATTTTTTTATAAAACTCTATTGTTTTATATTATTTTGCATTCTCTTGAAAAGAAATCATCTTGCATTGGCTTTACTATTTTATCATCTCAGAGATAAAGTGAACAAAAGAAAATCAGGTGACAGATGATGCTCTATTTTTATGCAGCATCTAGAACATGGAGGGGATATAAGTATTAAGAAAAATCATATTTATTAATCCTTAAGCAAATTGAATTTTGCAAGTGAGAAAATTACCAGCATATTTCAGATAAAAAAATTATCATTACTGATAGAAATGTGGAGCAAGTCCCTTCGGATCTTCCGCATTGGTTATCATTGTTAATAAGACTCACTGGATACTTGCCTAATGCTCTGCTTCCTTTGGCTATACAGAAACAAGAAATTTTTATATCTCCTCATTGAGAGATTTATTACAAATACCTTATATACGGGTGGTGAACAGCCAGTTCTTTCTAAATTGTATTAAAAGCCCAGCTGTTCAGGATGCAGTGTGTAATACAGCACAAGGCACATGTTGAACTTAATTCTTCCCTGGGCATCTGGGAATAGCCATTATCCAAGCATGGAGGAGAGACACATCCCCGCTGGGGTTCGTTTGTTGATGCTGAGCCCAGTTTCAACTCCAGAGAGAGATGTGCTAACAACCTCCAACACTCTTCTCCATGTCTGAGGACTGTGCAGAAATGTGACAACCAAGGGACCCTAGGGGCCGTTTCTGAACATGCAGGGTACCCAGCTCATCCCATAGAAAAGAGAATAGGCATAGTCCCCTTGAACACTGAGTCTCTCTTAACTCTGCTCCTTTTTCATTTCTCTGGTTCATCTCATCCTTTCTGACATCCTGTGCTTGGTACCTACTCCCCAGCCTGACAGGATAAGATGATGGACAGGTTGTTTGCTGAATGTTTTATAGTGGCTGTCCTGCCTAGGCTGACAGCAGTCAAAAGCAACCATCACTCAATAGCTACCATCAATATTTTTGTCTTTCTATTTATTTATTTTTCTAGACAGCTTTTGCCTATTACAGAGTGAGTTACATAACATTCCAGCAATGTCATGCATTTAACTACTTTGTGAAAAAAACAGGCTCAAAATGACCTCCCCCGTGTTGTGCGGACAGTATTTACAATGTAAAGCAATCTGCAAACAGTACTTATAAAAATCCTTACATTTTACAGTGTAAATTCATTACATTGCAAATTCATTATCAAAATTTCTTCCCTTCTTCTCTTTCCAAGGAAGTTATTTTACTCTTTAAAAACAGTCTACAACAAGAGCGATTCCCCCACTTGCTCTGGGATACATGAATTAAATTCATGTACTCCCCAGAAAAGGAGCAATATGACTCTGCTCATTAATCCTTGACTTCTTCTTTGAGAGAATGGCTGCATGGGCTTTGCTAACGACAGCAGTTCCATGCTTTCTGGTTTGTTTAATGACAAGGCCAGAAAACAGTTTAGGGGCTCATCCTCTGTGAATTCCTGCCGATGAAAGCTTTTTCACTGCTACTACCCAGCACTGACTGTCATCTTTACTCGACCCTCTATGTCTGCTTATCTCTGTCTAAAATAGACTTAAATGGTGCTCTTTTAATTAACACAAAGCACTTTCCCTCTTCTGGCTTGCCCTCAACACTGCTGTCTTCCCTTTCCCTCTTGTGTCAAAATCTTATTAACCCTAACAACCAGGCTTGCTGCCTTTTCCTGCTCTGACTTATTATTCACTCCTCACCATCTAAGTCTTCCTTCCACCCTTTTATTGTTGATCCTGACAACTTCTAATCAACCAAATAGTTTTATTCTTCTTGGCTTCTTTGAGGTCTTGCCAACCTAGCTCTTTTCTGGAGCCTTCCATAGCCTTGAACTCAGTGATAGGGCTGCATATTTCTGGGCTTCTTATTCTTCCTTCATCTCTGTCCTTCTATCTCTTTTGCTTACTCCTCTTCCTCTCTCTTATTTCCAAATTTAAATGTTTTCCAAGGATATGTTCTCTATTTTCTCCCTTTTCCCACTTCAGAGATTACACACCTCCCAGTTGACCACAGCACATGTTATGTAGGTGACACCAGAAACTTCCTTTCTAGCTCAGACTCCTTTAAGTGTGGTCCTCCATCTGGCAGCTTGCACACAAGACAAATTACATATTTCCTAAGTCAGCAATTCACACTGTTCTTGTCACCCCTGCAAAGTGCCTTTCCTGAATTCTGGCCAATAAATCACCCAGTCACACTTGAGATCTTGGATTCTTTTTGAATTCTTCCCACACCCCAGTTCCCTTCTTCCAACTAGTTATCGAAATTTTACACTTGACCTTTGCAACAAATATCAAACGTGTCTCTTCCCTCAACCTTTGACTGCTGCTCCTCATTAGTAGACTCATTCCCTGTCAAATAATCAGGACTAAAAGGACCCTTAGTCCTTTCACTCCAGCCGCTCTCTAATTTATTCATATCAAAAGGTAGTGATTTTAAGGCACAGCTATGATTATGACACTTTCCTCCTGTCTCCCAAGTCAGGTTCAAAAATCTGAAACTGGGAGTTAGGACTTTCTCCAATATGGCTCCAGTGCCTCATGGCCTCATCCGTCCCCAGACCTCGCTATGTAGCCTGGCATCCTTGGAGTGCAGTATACCTAGAAAGACAGATCTCTTTCTGGACTCTGTTTACTCTCATTTGCTGCCACCCTTTGTAAAATATTCTCTCATCCCAAATCTGTCCATATCTCCTCCCCAGAATTTACAGTCCATATTAAATTGCTTGCTCCATATCTCTTTTCTTATCTGTAAAATGGGCACAACAGTAGCTGTTGTCATAGAATTGTGAATATTCTAATACATGCCAAGTTCTTAGGTACACGCTGACACACAGGAAGTGCTGGACTATCATGATGTGCATTATTAACCAGTCTTTGTTAGAAACCAGAGGGCAAAGGACTTATCAACTGAAGCTCCTTATCCTCAATACTGAGGTTCTGGAAGGTGTTCTTTTTTTCTGTGCTTGACTCATTGTTCCTCACAGTCTTATTGGTTGATATACAGAGGACAGATTAGCCTGCATTTTATTGAACACAGCTAACATTCTCTAGTCACAGACTAAGCTGTCACAACCACTTCTAAAATCTTATCATTTGATTTTGCTACTTTCTGATCACAATTACTTTTCCTCTGCCTCATTGCAACAGCAACTTTACATTTCCCACCAATCCCAAAGCCCAGTACTGGATTTTCTTCATCCTTCAGCTTTTTTCTGAGGTCATTCAGTTACCATTGTCACCTGCAGGGTTAGTATTTATAACTATCTGAAAGCTGTTAGGATCACTGCTAAATCATATTACTGTCTTCACATAAATTATGTGCACAGCCCCAAGATGCACATGGAAATATTAACACGACATTTTCTAACAACATTTTTTTAAAGAAGGAAGGGAAAGAAGAAGGGTCATTTAAAAAAAAAAACTTTATTTTTATTTGTTTATTTTTATGTGGTGCTGAGGATCGAACCCGGTGCCTCACGCGTGCAAGGCAAGCGCTCTACCACTGAGCTACAGCCCCAGCCCATAACAAATTTTTTGATTAACAGCAAATGTTTTTCTCCTCTTCTGTAAGTTTTAGGAAACAATAAGCATCAAACATTATTAGATCACTATATTCAGACTTTTCTCCTCAGGGATTTTTGCTGTCATCTGAAGACTAATTGTATAGGTAGTAAGATATATGAACATAAGTCCTTCCTTAATACTCTATAATCCTAGGACCACTTTTAGCTATAGAAAAATAAAGGTTTCTTTTTCTCCCCTCCATTTTCTGGAAATTTAGTTTTCTGTGTTTTTATTTACACAGTTATTATTCTTTTTTCTTTCTATTTTCTTGGACCATCAATAGCCATTAATAAAATTTCTTCTTCCTCTCTATACATACCAACCCCTGGATAATGTATGTAAAGACACTTTGTAATAGAAAGCAGTGATCCATAACCTTAGATGTTAGAATCATTCAGAGGGAGTTTTCAAAAAACACAACTCCACCATGATCCCATCTGGAATCTCTCTGCAGTGGGAGCTCCCCAGATGATTCTCTTGCATTCCCAGGCTTGACATCCATGGCCATAATACAAGCTTATCTTTCCTAACAAGTTCATTGGTTTCTGTATGTGGCTTTCTTAGGTTGCTCATCTAGTGATTTCAATTCTCCAAATAACAAGATTGCTTTTCCTGTATTGAGATAGATGCTTTCTTCGCTATCCCTTTGTCTAGGAATGCCACATTCAATGAATAATCACAGCTTTTAAATGGAGAAAAAATATATTGGGAGACCTGGCTTTCCTTACTGTTATTTTCTAGGCAGTGATTAGAAGAGGTTGCTTGAGATTAATAGGGGCCTTTGGGATGTGTGTTTGGTTGGAGAGTTCAGAAGGAAGTCACTGGGGCAGCAAAGCCCTGAGGAAAGAGAGTTATTGTGGAAAGAGGCTCCAGGATCTTTGTTTGGAGCTTCAATCATTTCTTCCTGGACACCACTGGGGCACAAGAAAATCTAAGAGGCCAATAGCAAGAAAGAAGGCGACCCTGTGAGTTGCAGGGACAGTCAGTTTGTTCTTTATCTGGAGCGCACATTGCTGCTTAATTCTTTTGCAAGTTTGTTATTTGGGGATTAGAAATCTCAAGTGAGCATATGGCAGTTTTTAGTTAAAACACTTTCATTACCCATTTCTCGCAAATTGGAATAGTAGCCATTTTCTGAACGCAATTAGAAAGAACTTAAGGTAAGCTTCTTGGGAACCTGATTTCTAAATAAAATGAAAAGAATTTGAATTACACACTCTGTACCTAAAATGATCCACTGCATTACAACACAGTGGCCCATCAGAACATGTGGTAATCATACTCAAAGCCATGAAGGGAGGAATGGGGCGGGAGTTCAGGGAAACTTCTTTACCAAATCTCTGGGAGGCATACAGGGAGGTGGGGGTGGTGATCCCATGTCAAAGAACTCATCACATGACCTGTTTAAGACTCTCTCTGTCTCCACCTTCCTTTAGTACTGCTCTGCTTTGCTGAGCCTTCAACTTTGAAGTCCATTCACCTTTCCAGGCTGGCTCACAGACCCCTTCCTTGACTGGGTGCTTCTCACGATTCAGAGTAACTGGCCTATTAGCAGTGACATCACAAAAATTAGTTCTTGGGGGGGGGGGAAATTTTACTCTGATGCACAGATATGCATAAGGTACATAAATAGATACATAGTACATCTGCAGTATTAAAATTTCACATGGGGGTTGCCATCAGGATAGGGATGTTTAAAAAGACTGCTGAGCAGAGAGATAATAAACAAAAGGCTGAGAAACAGTGCCCTAGACTGAGCCCCTGGCTTGTCTGGCCTCATCTCTGAGACTATGCCTCTTTTTGTCCTTACTGGCATGTTCTCAAATCCCTCCAGCAATTGTTTCCCACTGGACCTCCATCCATAGGTGACCAATTACCAAGAAGTTCTATTCTCATTTTCTGCCCCAGAACACTAGAAGGCTGGGAACCTTTCAGTTCTTCTCTTCTAGTTATCTCTAAGGTATTCCCAGTTGTCATCTCTGGGACCAAGAAGTCATTTCTCAGCCCCAAAGGATCCAGACTAGCAGTCTATATATATCAGCTTAGGAAGCAGAAATTTACAAATGATGAGCCCTGAGGCTAATTTAGTGAACTACCTCAGCTCGGAAGAAGCTAAGTGGAGAGTTCTCACAGTGGTTAAGAGCATAGGGTCTGGTACCAGGCTGCTTGAATTCCTAATCTACTGATTAGCTACATAACTGAAATACTGTGTTTTGTTTCCTCATCTGCGAAATGGGGATAACATCAGTACTAACTTCATTGGTTTATTGTGAAGACTAAATGAATCAAGTCAGGAAAGCACTTGGAAGATTCCCTGGCCAATAGAATGAGCTCAAACATAACTTATTATTAAAGAATTTGTCATCTTCTACTTGGATGATACTATCAGAGAAATAAATAACTGAAATTTCAGTAAATATTTATATTTAGGTACTGTCATGACAATTAACATTTAGAGCTGGGAAAAAGAAGTCTGAAGTTTAAGTGATTTATTTTAGGTTAAAATCAATATTGAAGGAAGCAACTTCAAATCACAGTATTATACAATTAAAGTTTCTATTAGCACTAAAACAAAACTTATAAATGATGTCCAGTCTATTTCTAGGTCCATAATTGGAAATAATCATGATTTGAGAGTGTAGGAAAAAAAGTTCCAAGAATGTTCTTGAACCTTTTTTAAAAAATGATAGAATCAGACATCTGCAAGGGATTTAAATATAAAAAATAGAAAAACAAATCTAACCCATTGTAAAAAAAACATGTTGGATAGAAGATTTTTGGAGAGTAAAAGTCCACATAATCCATTATTTAAAATGGAAACAAACAAACAAAAAAACCCAGTAATGTCTTTCCAGCTTATGGGTTGAAAAAAGCACCCTAACAGTTTTCACAAGTATCATTAAAACACTCAAAACATCTCTTCTGGATTTATTTTGAGCAACAACTTTTCTGTATTTTCTCAACATGCTTTATCACTTCCTGTTTTTCTTTGCAAGTATGGATTTTTGAGGCTTCTTGACTTTGCCCATTTTATTCACAGTCTTTTTGCTTTTTTTGGAAGACATTTTCACTTAATAATGTGATAAGTTGAGAGCACTAATGCAGAACTCCAGTCTACTGGGAAAACAGCAGAATAAGGATGCAACGCATTCTCCACCTTCTGGCCTGGATGCACCTGCAACTTAAAGGTTTTAGTTAGCTCATGCATGTAAACCGACTGAAATGAGATTTAAAAAAAAATTCAGACAGTGAATTCCCAGTAAAACATAAGTGTTATAGCAGATGTATAGATAGGTAGAGTTTGGATAGTGAGGGATATCTATACAGCTGTTTAGAACTAATGTTCTTTCAATTAAAGTATTTGTGTGCATGTCTATATGTATATGTATAAAACTGGCCCATTTGAAATTAAATCCAAAAAAACCCCTATTATTTAAGGGAAAAATACTACTTTTTATTTATTTGAAAAAGTATCTTTAAGAGAAGTGAACAAATCTATTTGTCTAAAATATTTGATAGAACTTCTAATAGATAATATTAATTTTTCTCTAAAAACATTTTAGAGGCAAATATTACTCTAGGACCATTTTTGATAGGGTCACCTAAGCACCACATAAACCCCATATTTTTATCAGGACTTAATCATATTATTTTTGTAGAAATTAAGATGATATGTTCCATTACAAGTTTGGGCTAAAAACATGTACTTGACATGCATATATTTTCTATTAGAAATAGAGAGTTCCATTAGAGTTTCTCTATTTTATCAGTCTGAATTTTAGGTTTCCTAATTTGTAATTTGCATATTCTTTCCCTGGCTGTTAGCCTACATCATATGTTGTTATGGGAGGCCAGAGTAATACAGGCAGTTTGGGGAAAAAAAAAAATCACCTGGTACAGTAGATTTTTCAGTTACCCACTGAAGCTGATGCTGCACAAAACTGCACTGAATGTTAAATTTATTTCTTCTAAATTAATGTAAAATACACACAGTATGTACAAATTCTATATTGTGGGCAAATTAAGATTTTAGTTGCAAAGACCCTGCCCAGTGCAAAAACAACAACAACAAAGAAAAACAGGCCAAAGACCAAAAACTTGCTCACACTTTAGTAAAGGTAGGTCATTCATATGATGCTGGCTACCAGGAGGTGTCTGGGCAATAGCAAAAGCTCAAGTGGCCTGGAAGATGATCAGTGCAGACAGCAGAAGAGAAGGCTACACTGTGCTATAGAAAAGACATTAAGTGTGTAAGTCCAAGAAAGAGAGTAATTTGCTCCTATCTCTTAAGAAGGTAAAGAAAGGAGAACACACCCCAAATGGAATTGGAATCAGAAATTAGAGGCTCAGTAGGACAATGGCTCTACCTCATACTGTCAGTCCAACTTTGAGTTTCAGAGATGATGGCCTGGTTGCTTATTAAGCAATTTTAAAGGTTTTATTTTTTTTCCTCTGAGAGAATAAAAGGAATTCATGCTTTGATTTACACAGAGAACAGAAGATTCTGTCTTCACAGACTTTCTATTAAAATAATCTCTCAACAATATTTTTTAGAAAATGGACTGGAAAATGAGATTTAGTCTTCAACGTTATCTTGCTAAAAGTGCTTCATTTTAGTGACTTATGATTTTTTTAGAAGTTGAAAAACAAAAATCAAATGTATTAAAATGAAGGCAGTCAAACATTCCCACTCAAAATCATTTGATTAAAAAATCTGGCAATTTTCCCAAGGTTTGGAGAGATCATTGTTGACAAATGACTAAATTTACAAATGACTCCAAATGTCTCAATATGTGTCAGTCAGCAAGTGCAATTCAGGCATTTCTCACTCATTTGGGCACAGCTCACTCTCTCTGCATGAGTGTGCACTCAGATTAGGTGGTGACAAGAACTACGTGGGCCACATCTGAGGCCCTTCAGAGAGCACTGGTCCAGCTGGCCTCCAGGTTGCTGGTAGTCAGGCCCTGACCCCCGGTGGAGGCCCTCCCTTCCAGTGTTTTCCTGACTCAGGACAGGGGCCAGCTCTGTTGGACTGGGGGCTTTCAATTATGTCCTTGTGAAGGGGCACACAAGCAGAGCAGGGACAGAGGGAATCAGTCTAGCAGGGATGTAAAAAAATTACAGGAACAAACCACAAATCTGGGGCCAGTTAATGCAGAATTTTACCCATGACTTCTTACAAAATGGGCATGTTAAAAAACAAAAATGCTCTCTTGAATGTGCATAGTAAATGCCTTATCTGGAAAAGAGCATGTGATAAGAGAAAACAAGCCATTTCTAATCCCCATTCTCCTCTAAGCAGAGTGAATCCTGGTAACTGCAGTATCTTCTGTTTGCTAAGCACAAGCAAAATATTCATCTCTGGCATTAAGAGCTTTTGACACACTTGAACCGGTATTAATAACTGGGTAGTTCACACAAGTTTGGATACAGAAGCTTGAAAACACCTAAGCAGCTTGGGGAGGAAGGGGAGAGAAGCCCACCCACTAGGAGTAAAGGCTGAGGAAACTGAGACTGGAAGTGGGGCAAAGAAAGGGGATCTGATAGGGGGATGCAGGATGAAGGAAGCAGAGTCCCAAGAAGAGACAAACCGAATGCAGAGTTCTCATAGATGCAGTGCAATTTCACTTCTGTGTTTCTCACTAAAAGATGAATGAATATTTTTAAAGTGACAATTTAAAAGGGTGCCCTGTTATTAAGCTGTCTGAAGAACACAGGTGTCTCAATCCAACTCTGTTTTGAGGCCCCATCCCACCAGGAGCTCTGCTTTCTCAGATCTTCCTTCCTGGCATTGTCTCACCTGGTACCTGGAAAAAATTCTACAGGCAGAGGCCAATCTAGCTGGGGAAGAGGGTTGTACTACCCAAAGGGGAGAAGAAGGTAGAAAAGTGTAAGGGGAAGCCCTTATTTGTTTATTTATTTGGGTGTACTGGTATTAGAACCCTCTCACAGGGTCCAGAAGTATACATACAGGTAAGCAAGATGTACAGAGTTGGGGGCATTCTAAGGAGAAATCAGATGTACAAAATAAAGGAACAAAAGAGCACAGTAGAAAATGAGATGAACAGCAGGAATAGCATTTCACGAATACTACAGCAATAGCCAAAAAATGCATTGTTCAGTTAATCTGCACAAATAGGAGATCTTCAAAAATGAGGCAGGGAATGTCTTTTCATTAGTTGACTCAACATTCACGACCACAAAAGGAGCCCAGCTGGAGCTTTACTCTGCCCAGAGGAGCACTCTGGTGGCTTAGAATGAGGCAGGTCTGCACCACCAAGACCAAGGGGCTCCAGCTCTGTGGCTCCACAGCTATAAATGACTCTAATGAGGAGCTTTTTACAAATAATGCATGCCTCGTCTCATGTACTGTGTGTGCCTTATTTCAAGGTAACAGATTACCAGAAAGGGAGAGTGAGCTACTGGGACTCAGAAGTGAGGCCTGCAAACTCTGAACAGTCTTTTAAAATCTGCTCTGGAAGGACAATAATCTACATAAACCCTTCTGGGACTGCTGTACCTGAACATGTATTTGTATAATAGAAGCCAGCCCATTTCTTCCTTTACTTTTCCAGGTTGTGTAACAAAAAGATGGTGGCCCCTTTGTTGTGTTTCTCTCACCCCTCCCTCCCTACCATTTATACACCATTGAACTATTTCCTGCAATTCTCCAATAAGGGGGTGGAAGATACAGATGGAATGGCCAGACTCTACACTTGCACTGACATTTAAAGGTCAAGTCTCCTTGTATCATAAATAATGATATTTTCCTCCCACATGTACAAAAGGGATAGCTCTGAGAGCTACTGGGGCGGGTGTGGTGGTGGGGAAACCTTTGAAAGTTCCCTGGGCGAAAAAGATTTGATTTACTGCAATTTTGCCGAATGCTTTACCTGTGATAGCTTATGTCATAAAGAGCTGAAGAAAATTAAAGGATGAATCCATCCAGCTATTGTTTTGTACCTCTATTTTTATCGATTATAATACGGTTTGCTTCACAATAAATTAAGATTCCTAAAAGAACTGGAACAATGACATAAATAGGACCTAGTTTTCAAAAATTTTCCTTCATATACGGTGTTTTATTCTTTTTTTTAACTGCTAGACCTTTTGTGCTAGAGATCAGGTGTTACCTCTGAAAGAGTTTCTATCTGTGGGAATACCATATGGCCAAGTACCACTGAAACTTCCCTGTTTGAAAGAGAAATTGTTTTGGAGGAACCACATATTCAGCATGCATTTCTTCAAAAATGGTCTCTTCTTTTCCTTGCCTCCAGTGCCCATGGAAGCTTTTCCACCTAAGAACTAAAAGACACTCGGTTTCCCTCCCCAATGTTTGTACCTCATATTTCTACATTAACTTGCTGGTGACCCCTGGCAGGGGCTCTTGTCTGAAACTAACTAAAACAACTTCAATTTGTTGAATGTTTTTAATCACATGCCAGGCTGGGCATTTTATTTACATCATCTCATCTGATCTCTCCCACAATCCTGCAAGGCAGTAGTCACATGCCTGCATTTTATAGATGAGGAAACAGAGTCTGGGATTAGCTCAGGGTTGCAAAGATTCTAAGTGGCCACCTAGGATAGATATCTGGGTCTGTCAGACTCAAATCCACATAAAGATTCTCTAGGGATAACATAATTTCTTCTATATCCTTGCTGATTAAGTAAGTCAAATACATGCTCATCTACTTTTGATAACATCCAAGGTTTTTCTTTGGAGCTAAATGCCTGGCCCTCATCCCAGTACAGAGAAAATTGACTAAAGCTATTTAAATTTTGTAAAGACTGGAAGAATTTCTATATAGGGACACAGGAGGGCACTCTAACCTTCTTTCCGTTGAGTAAACATTTCCTTTGTAATTCCACTGCTCAGAACCTTGGTCCCAGTGCTGGTTCTGCTTTGGTACTTATTTAAACTTGGGTTTGCAAATTCATACTCGTAGCTCAGTTTCTCCATTTCTAAACTTAGGAAGGTAGATAAAATAAGCCTTAGGGTCTCTTCTATCCTGAATTGGATGCTTCCAGTTTATTAACTACTCATTAAAGGGATTTATGACCCTATTTAACAAGGACTATTAACGATTGCAAAGAAATGTCTCTTTCATACTTACCACACTTAAACTGAAAATGTACTTTAGATTTAACTCATCGTATATACAAAAAAAAAAAACCCTCAAATCATTTCCAAAACAGGTTGTTATTTCTTTTTTGATCATCCAGAATTTCATCAAATTGCTGGAGAAATTCTTTCCTCTCCTCCAGATTCACAGTGACATTTTCCTGTCCACTGACACTGGGTCTACCCTACATTGACCAAATGCATTGGCTGGAAGCTCGTTGCTTGTTTAGTTTCTATGTCACAATTTCCTTTACTCTAAAGGTTGGGGCTCACTACTTTGTGGGCATTTTTAATAAGATTTATCATGGGGGCTTTGAGAAGATAATTCACCTTTGTTATCATGAAGATTGGCTGAAATATTTCACAGTGCAGGGTTATTTTAAGATTCATTTGACAAACTGAAGAATAACCAAGATAGAAAGATGCTTTTCAGCAGATCCCCTCAAGGACAAGAAGGGTCTTTTTTCCTTCCTATAAATGAACGGCTAAGCCCAGTGCTCTGACAGAGGAAAGGGAAAAGGGAGGAGGGAAAATACAATAAGTCACAGTCTAAATTACATGGAATGATAGGTTTAAAGGAAATTTGTACATTACACTCAGCAGGGACAGTGAGTAGAAACACACCCACTCTCAAAGACCAGTGTTCTGAGGAGCTTGCCTACCTGCTAATGCCTCATGCTGATTTTTTTGTACAGAGGCAAAAGATTTTTCCTCTGCTAGAGCCTTGCTGGGTGATTACTACACAGACCACTTAAACCAGTAGGCTGCTTTTGTTGCAAGTCAATAAAAAGCCTCCTAGATGTCTGGTCTTAAAAAAAAAAAAAAAAAAAGAGAGAGCACTTGTTCAGCCAGACCAGGTCAGCAGGAAGTCCTTCAAACATAACCATCCTCATGGGTGCTTCAGCAGAAGAGCCCTGGCATGGAAACAAAGCCCTCCGATTAAAAGAATACTGCCTTTTATTACAACCAACTAAAAGTGCTGAAGTTATAGCTGAATACTAGGTCAATTTCCAACTCAAAAAATGTGCTTTACTTAAATGCAACTAAATAAATTTGGTAAGGCTAATCTTCACAATTCTAGCATTATTATCAGGACTTTTTCAATCTGTTTAACTTCTCTGTGCCTCAATTTCTTCATCTGTAAAATGGGGTTAACAAGAATACCTACATCACTGGGTTATTATAGGATTAACAGGGTTTACATACATCAAGTAAAGCAATATTGGACACCTATACAAGTGTGATTAAGAAGACTATTCTTTTACTTTTGTTATTACTATTATTGTAGTTTTCTTATTTTAAAAGCCTTAGGACACCTTAAGATTTTTCAATGCTGTTACAAGATTGTGTCTCATCCTAGGCATTATTACTTGCTTTCTTAACTTACCTCAAAATATCTGTTCTTTATGCATAAGTCCTTTGTAGACATTTCAAGATTCCATGTCTCTCTCTTCCTTGCCTCTCATACTACCTCCATTTTTTCCATAAGGTACTCATTCTGAGCCAGACACCAATTGTACAGAGAAGACAAAACACTGCTGTGCCTAGCAGAGAGACAGAGAACAGTCCTGGTGGGTGACACTATCCCACCTATAAAGGAGACATGCATAGAAGTCCATTCTGAGCTGTTTCTTACAGGATGAATTATAAGTAGCCAAGTGAAGTGGGGGTGGGTATTAGAAGAGAGGGCATTATGGTAGAGAAAAGAGAAGTTCAAAGACTGAAGTAATAAAAAGGACATTATATTTCCTTCTGGGGTTTTCTTTGGGTCCTACATTGCCTCTGGCTCCCTAGAGGTTACAAAACAAAGATCAAGTACTCAGTGCAATGTTGGAAACAATCCAGTATAGGTGTGTTTTGCCAGATCTTTTCCATTTCTTTCACCTGTCATTTCTACAGTTAGCTATGGAGGCTGTTATGGTTTCAATATAAGGTGTTCCCTCAGTGCCTTAATCCACTAGAGTGGTTTAACTGGGGGGCGGGGGGGGGAACTGTAGGCAGGTAGGGTGTCACTGGAAGAGTTAGGTCTCTGGGGGTTTCTTTGGGGCATATACTTTGTCTCTGGTGAACAGAGTTCTCTCTCTGCCTCTGGATTGCTCTGTCCTGTTATCCTCTGCCAAGCCCTTCCACCATGATTTGCTGCCTCATTTCAGGCCCAGATCAGTGAAATTGGCCATTTTTGAACTGAAACCTCTAAAACCATGATAACCAAATAAGCTTTTTCTCCTCTAGGTTCTTCTTGTCAGATTTGTTTAAAAAACAAAGAAGCCTTACTATTCTTGGGAACTATCCTATTGTTCCTAGGCTTCTTCACAGTTTAATTACCTATATGTGACCAGCTTACAATCATTAGTTTGAGTCACCTGGCTCCAGCATGCCAATTTAACTGCTCTTTGCTTTGTGCTTCCAGGGCATTTAGTTCCTACCTGATGAACTTTGAACCACCTGACTGTAAGTCTTTAAGGGCAGGATAATGTCTAATTCATGCCCATATCTCCAGGTTTGGTAAGTTTCTGGCATATAGAAGGTATTTAATACATAAATATCGAATAAATAAAGTCACGAATATCTGAATGAACAGACGCACAGGGGACTGCCTAAAGCTGGTAAGTATAGATGTCCTGATCCTTTTCCAAACTTCTCTGTTCCTTTCATCTCCTTTACACAGGTAGAGTTCACTCTCCCTACCTTTTCACTCCCAGCACCTATTTACCCCTAGATCCATTTATCTCCATTTGTCCTTCTAGCTTGAGTTATCTGGGTCAATGAAGAGGAAAAGTGTCAGAAAACACAGAGTACAAAAATAAATCAGAAGGGATGACTAAAAAGAGGGCTATAATAAAATATTGCACTGAACAATTTAAAAAATCCCAGAGAGTAGATTCCCTGAAATTTATACCTGCGTAATTTATTTTCTAATAACCTCTCCTTGGGACCTCTCATCTCACACATTTGAATTAGGTCCTTGGAAAAAAACGCAGCATTTGTAGGGGTTTTGACTCCCTATTAACAAGTGCAGAAAGGCTGAGGCCTATTTAGCATATTCAAAATGAGCCAGCCTGGAGTCCCAGAACCAGACTGAAGGACCATTTAGTAGTCTTCCATCCGAAGAACAACATCTTTAAACCTTCTTGTCAATCCACAGGGACAAACTTCACCTCTCAGCCTTCTTTTCCATGAGGCTTGTGGGAGAGTGTTAATAATAACCACCAAACTGCCAGTGAAATCTAAGAGAGCCATGTGGCCAATTTAATTTTTAATCAGTTGCCCATTGAATTTGTAATTACCCACAATACAACAAAGCAATGTGGAAGGCAGGACTCCTGGAAGCAGAGGATATTGATCAACTTGTTCATTTTTATGTGTGGAGAAGCTAGTGAGCAATCCACTGCTTAAGAACAGATATCAGTCTTGGATCCTGCTTTTACCCCCACCTGGCTGGACAGGTTAAGTGGAGTACATGGGAAGTTTCCAGGGTGCTTTTCAGACTAATGATATTTTCAAATGAAATATTTATGCATGAAACAAATGCAAACAGAGCTTCTCTGGTTAAAGGCCTCTCTCCAAAGCCCTCACTCCTGCCCTGAGGTGTCCTGGGAGGTACCAAGAGGGCAGCAAACCTCTCCAGGATTCTGAAGGGCACAAGAATTATTCAGTCACCATAGACAGCCCCCAAATCAAGCCCCACAGCCTATGATTCATTCAAGTCAAAGGGTTTTCAATGCCAGTAATGGGAGGTACTTGAAATCCCTCCACACATGGGTGGTCTCTATTCTCTTTTCAAAAGATTTACTTCTTCCTCAAGTGTTCTATAGACCCAGAACCCCATACCCCAAAAGATATTGTGGAAATGATTCATTAATAAGAAATTCTTCCTCTATTCTGCTAATGTTCATTCTGCCATCTCCAAAACAGCTGGCATCATCTTTTGTCAAGTAGCCCCTCAGGAGGGACACTTGGGCATTCCCTGAGGAAATGTCTCAGTTCTAGATGACAATATCTATTTAACCACATTTCATTGTTTAACCTATAAGAATGATGCTGAGGTTTAGGGTGGGAGAAAAAATTAAATTAAATGTTCTATTACAAAAATTCTCTTGCTTTTATTGAGTCTTTTGGTACAATTCTGTACATCAATGTGTGAAATCAACAGTATTGATGACTGAGGTAAAAGTAACAAAAGGTTCACATTTCAGAACTGACTGGCACACATAGCTAACTCCCATGCTCACCTCCCAGCTTCCAATATGACTGGAGAAATAAACAAGAAATAACAGAACTCATGCAGAAGAGACAGACTGGAAATTCTCCTCTCTGGGACTTAAAATTTAGGATAGATTTTCTGAAAGAAGTAAAATTTTAGTTGAAATCTAAAATAAAATAAAATAAATAAGGATTCAAGCTTTAAACTCAACCCATCTGATCTTAGATGTAATAGTAGCCATAGGTGAGGGCAGGGAACATACAAATTGTGAAATATAAGATTCAGTCCTGAATCACCCCCCGTCCCAGCTCTACCTGTGTCCTCTCAATTCTGAAATGTCCCACAGGTACCTCAAACTCAGCATGGCCCAGACTAAGTGTATCTGTTCCTTCCACCACCCCAAAGCTGCTGCTTCTCCTGTGCTAGTGTCCTTGGGAATGCCACTTCCTCCCACTTACCACTTATCCAAGTGTTAACACTCCACTTAATCACCATGGCCTGTTGATACTTCCTTCTAAATGTCTCCAGAGTCTGTCCCTTTTCTTAGCCTATGGTTTTACTCTCTTTTTCAGGTCACCTCCCACTTGAATGACCTCAACAGCAGCCCAATTCGTCCCCTTGGTCACAGTTCTTCCTGGTTCCCCACATTCTGTGCTGCAGCCAGAGAGATCTTTCTAAAGCACAAAGTTGACCTTGTTATTCACTTGCTTAAATCTCCTCACATTCCTGTTAAGATAAAACTAAATCCCTTTAACATGTTTTATTGTACCTCTAAGTACCTTTATTTCCAGCCACTCTCTTCCTTATAAACTTTGGTACAACTATGATAAATTATTTTGGTTCATTAATGGCCACTGTCTCTCTTAAAGGTCATCACCCATATTGTAATCTGCTGCCCAACCCAGAATATTGTTATCTGGAGGGCTAGTTCCTGTGTATTCTCCAGAATTTGGCTTCTCATGATTTCCTCCAGGAAGCCTCCAAAGACTTACTAAGGAGCCTATATCTTCTTCCAGCTGTAACCTATACTCCCACAGTTCTCCTACATGGCATGTTATAACTAACTGATGAAATATCCATTCCTCCAACTAGACCGTAAGCTCTTTGAAGGTAAGGACTATGTCTGTATCAATCATCATCGAATTACCAGTACTTGGTAGTGAGCCTGGCGTATGGAAGGAAATTAACACACTCATTTTGTATTGAGTGAAAGAAACAATGATTTTCTCACCTTAACCCTCACTCTGTCTAATAACTGATGGGTCATTATATTTCATTTCATTTTTATACAGTTATCTTACAGGCTTCCACCTGACCAAGTCTTTCAGTGGCTGCTTTTGGCTTTCAGGATAATGTTCAATCTTAGTATGGCATACGAGGTACATTAAGATCTAGTTCCTGTCACTTTTCCAAGCTCAATGCAAAGATCACCTGTTCTTCGAAGCCCAGTTTATCAAGCTTTTATCTTACTACTAGTAATAAAATTGGGCATTGGTTTCCTGAGTGTTATACTATGCATTCTTTTCTTTCATGTTTGAATTTTAGCTTTCTTCTAAGATCATAATCTCATGAAAATCAGAAATAAGAGTCTTATTCATATCTATAATCATTTTATCTAACACAAATGCTGGCACAAAAGGATACTCAATATTTTGTGACTTAATTTTCTTTTAAACAGATGCAGTTTTCTACATGGGTAATGGAAACTGGAAAAAGAAAAAGGAGTACACAGGCACTATTTTTTTTTTTTTTAGTCAAATTAATACAACATGCTCACAAAATTTTCATGAGGATCCATATGGACACTTCCTGCTAGGATCTGAACTCAAACCTAGGGAGGATGGGTACAAACCCTGTTTTCACCTTTTGCTGTTTGGCTTTTTATTTTTTTAAATCTAGTTTCAATCGCAATTTTAAGAATACTGCTTTCAGTACATAGCCTTCAAATCATACATGTTCATAAAATATTCATCCAAGTCTGACAGAGTCTGGGAATTTTTCAGTTCTATCATTACTGCAGACTATTGCTGCATTCCAAAACATTTCAATTACTGGGCACAAATGAGTCCTATTTTCTCCTTTATTTTGATACTATTAGATCGGTACAGAAAAAAAAAGTGATAAAATATCCTTTGAGAAGAAAGGATATTTTATAGCCAACAGTTATAGAGTAACTGAAAATAAATCTGTTATTCTCTTAGTCTGCCTAGTAGACAATGAATTCATGAAAAGACTACCTGTGTCTCCCAGAAAACACAGTCTAGATGTCCCCCTTAACAGCAACACAGGGCTCCACAGCCCAGCCCACTTTCTCTTGGAAATGCCATCCTCCTGTATAATGTTTGATTCTAATGGTGTGGCAATACAATCCAAAGCTCTTCCAATATTTAACTAAACAAGTGAGAAAGTAGCAAGATTCCTGCTTAACCAAACACATGAAGTACAGAAATTTGATCACAGGTTTTCCCCACCTAGATTTGTTTCTTGATGTGTGCTCAAAGTCTTTTCACACACACAAACACACCCACCTATTACAATATCTATAAGTAATCCTTCTTCTGCAGGCAGGCCTGGTTCAAAACTCTAATTGGGGTTAGTCAGCATTTGCAGAGCGGTTTGCAATTTTCCCAAAGGCAGTTACAGGATGCTGAAACATTGGCTGACATTACTTTGAGTGTGCTGTACCCATAAGCTCCTGCTATCCCTAGAGAGATATGACAGATGTTACCACCTGTCACATCTAGGGAGGTCAAGTCAAATCACGGGTTAGGGACCAAGCAGCAGGCTTCCACCATATGACCTGACAGCAAGCGTGGTCCAGGGCATTTATGAAGGGTGAAAATAACAGGCATAAGAACCCAGGCCTCTGAGGGCAAAGTCAAGCTCACAGCCAAGTATGTGTATGGGTGTGCGTATGTGTGAAGATGAGGGAGGATGCTCGCATGATCGTATGGGGATGACGCTTGTGCTGGGAGATAAGTGATAGAACATGTACGCAGGTTCATTTATAGGAAAGCATTCTGCAGTACTCTCACTCTAGAGCTGGAGACACAGGACTGGGCTAGGACTCAGGTAAATGATGAGGAGATGGGAATAGAAGCAGAATGAACAATGTGGTCCCGTCACGTCACAGAGAACTGAATTTTTCCCAAAGGCTTCCCATGTGCATAGATGACAAAGTCTGACATTTTTTGGCTCTCTTCATCAGTCACCCTCACACTGCATTTAAGACTCCTTGGGCAGCCCTCTGAGTATCCTTCCCTTAACTCTAAAGCCCCCTGGAGGGGTGGCCTGTCAAGTTGCCCTAATCTGATCAAATAGAGTGCCATGGCTTAATTGGATAGTCACCTTCTTAATGAGATTGTGAATTACCTGAGGGTATGGTCTGCATCTTACACCTCTTCTTTGTTATCTAGTCTAGGCACAGGCTTTCAATAAATGAATATTATGATGTGATAACAACAGTAATTATTATTATATGATGCTCATTTTGTATCAAGAAAGTACACTATCTGAATTAAATTCTTACATTCAGGCAAATGAGGTGGTACCATGATCATCTGTTTCAAAGAGAAGGACACTAAGGTACAGAGAGGTTAAGTAATCTGCTTCAGATCACACAACTTGAGGCGGGTAAATCCAACCAGTCTGGCTCTAGCATTCATACTATTAACCAATCCATGATCTTGCTTCTTATAGATATGTGTGATTTCTGAATTCTTGGTGGTTTTTGTGTGATTTGTAGGGAAGGTGCTCAGGTAGTGATGAACTGTCTCAGAAGAAGAACCTATTAATGGGACCATCAAAGTTATAACCTCTTTTTATTTTTCACAATGATCACCCAAAGGAAAAATGAGAAGCAAAACAAAACACTATCTCCATTTAAGAAATCAATTTTTTTTTTTTCTTGACTGAGTCAGAAATGGAGCTTCAGCTTGGTCCTTGGTTTTCCAGTCTCACATCTGTGAAAGAATGGATTTGTTCTAGGCCCAAATCACAGCTTATGCTATCCTTCAAGTAGAGCCAACCAAATCTTTGTGTTAGACAAGCTATTCTGCAGTCTTTGGGGATAGTTCCCAACTCTCTTTTAGCTAAAATAGACCTGGTCTGACTTCTCACAGTGGGACTTGAGTTATGGCTCCATCATTCTTGTCCCCTTAGTGATGATGTCTCCTTGTGGGAAGAAATCAGGAGCCCACAGGGAGAAGAGCAATAGAAATTACCAAGTGGTCATCAGCATGACTGCAACCCTGAAAGGTAGGATTCCAGAAAAGTAGGAAAGAAGAGAAGGAGATGAACACCAGCAACTTGAGAAGACAGAGCCATCTGGGAACTGGAGAATATGAGGAGCACCTGAGGAAGGGCAGGCATGGAAAGGGAGGGTGAAGCCAGGAAGAAGAAATAGGAGCAGGGAGAGGCAGCAGCCAGGCAGGAAAATGAGACGCTATAAGGAAAGAAGGCAGAAAGCATGCTAGGTGAAAGAATTGTTTCTAGAACAGAAGTTACACCAAGTTCTGCCTCTGACTCTTCTGGCCATATTTTCTGTCTCAATTCTTTTTGTTTTTAAAGGGGGCCTTCTATAGTAAGGCTTTAGAATAAGACACAGCAAGGAACGGATTGGAAAATCTTCCTGTGGCTTCAGGTGGCTATTTATGAAAGGTGAGCCTAACTAATCTGCCCATTTAGTTCTGATCCCAGTGGAAAATGAGGTTGGCTACAAGACACTTCTGCAGCCTTATTTACTCAGCAGGTCTAGCATTGAATTATTTGCATAACAGTCACCAGTGATTGAGCTGCTGCCTTCTACAAGAATTTAGGGTTAAAAACAGAAGTAAGCCATATTCTTTATCTGCAAGTTGTTCATAGACCATGGGAAAGACAGACACCTAAAAATAACACTGTGTCAGGAAGTGTTATGATAAAAGTACCAGCAAGGGATATGGAGGGGCAGGAGAGGGATCTTCCAGCCAGTTCCTGATTGAACCTCAATATTTAACTTTATTTTACTTGGAAAGTCCTCTTCCTAACTCTGAACACCCTCCAAGCCACATCTTTTGAAATCCTGGACATTCTTCAAATCTGGGTCAAATGCCATTTTCTCAACAAAGTAGTTCATCATCTTAAAAGCTGTAATTAATCTTTCTCTTCTGTGTTCTTATGTAACACATTATTTATATCTGTTCTGACATTTACCCCAATTTGTTTCTTTCTTTAAAACTATGTTTGGTGGGGGGGGCGGGATGGATGGATGTATGGATAGACAGATTTACTGATTTCATTACATTGTAAGGTTTTTTTGACTATAGGGTTTGGTTCATCTTTTGGTCTCCCACAGGCCTGAGCGTAGAAGTTTCATAAAATATACTCAGATGGAAGTTCATTTCAGTCAATGAACCTACACATCCCCTTTTAGGATGCTGAATGGACTGGATCCTGCTTCATTTTGGGAAGTTGTGAATCCTTGTTTTTGTTTTAAGGAGGCATAAAAGAAATGGCCTTCAGACCTAAAAAAGACCAAACCATTCTTTCCATCTCTTTCTAAATTTGGACAAGAAATAGGTAACAAAACAAAACCCTCAAATTAATCAAGTGATTTTTAATCTGGAAAGGACTCTGTCTTTCATTTGATACCATATCTTAACTATGAATGAAGAAACTAAGTCCTGAGAAATTCAGATACTTCTTCAATATCACACAACCAGAATCAACAAAATTTCCCAACAGATAAAATAGTTTACCTTTAATAACAGAGAAAGAGCATGCTTAAAAGGAAAAGAAAAAGAAATAGCATTAAAATATACAAAGAAAAATAATTCATTGAAAGGCAGTACACATTATAGAAAAATATTTCCCCTCTCAGTCTACCTATCCACAGAAAATATCATGTTTTCAATAATATCAATAAATACATTATGAATACACTTGTAGAGTTTAGAGTTTTAATTTTAAAACCCAACTTTTGCAATTTCCAGATCCTTCAACCTTTTGGACATCAAATGGTTCTATGAATTTGGCAGTAAGAAGTCTTCTGAGGTTCTTCTCTAAGATATTTCAATATGTTTGAGTGGCACTGGTGATTAACAGGTGTTCTTAACAGTTGCAGAAGTAAAATAGTACATGAGGCTCAGTTGAGAGGTGCACATTCACACATGTTCTCTCCCGTCATGACTTAGGAAAACACAGCAGGTGCACTCAGATCTGACACAGTTCACTCCATTCCAGTTCTGCTATTATTGCCAGAACCCCTGCCTTATCCCTGACCTTTTCTATGTCACTGCTACCCTCTCCCTCTCCTGACAGAGCTGACCCAGTCTTACAGATGCCCTGGAGCACACACACACACACACACACACACACACACACACACACACACAAACACACACAAAAAAGTCAAAGCACTAAATTTGAATTTGAAATTGACTGGGCTCCAGTTCTAAATAAAGATCTATCTATCTATCTTTCATCAGATATATAAAATTAATACATCTATCTAGTTAGCTCTACCAATCTGCCTAATCTTCACAGTGATACATAATCACTCAGATAAAGACCACCTGGTTTTAAAAAGTCTTTTACTCCCTGCAGAGTGTGGTCTGTGAACACTGGTTTTCAGTTAGAGACTAGCTACATTACTCTGCACTTCCCGAAGCCCCCTCAAGGGCAAAGGGACAGTATATTGGTTTTGCAGCTACATACAGGCTTAAATACTAGCTCTGCCACTTAGCAATTGTGTGATCTTGAGAAAATTACTTAAAATTTCTGGATAATCATTTCCAAACTGATGATGTTAATACCTACTTCATGGAGGTGTAAGGACTTTAGGTTATGTCTGCCTAAAGTTGCTGCACGGCAGAGTTCAGTAAGGAATAGTTATTATGAAGAAAGTGACAACAGGGGGAAGAGCAAGAGAGGAAGAAGAAAGATGATGACCCCACTTTCCGAAAGTCTTCCATATTTCAGAATTTCTCAGCAAGGCTTGGCAGAACTTGAGTGCCACCATCTATCTGAGCTTACTTATACAGACACTTATGTTCCATCCATTCTTGGGTGAAAAAGACATTTCATAGTAGTGAATTCAGCATGTTTTTCAAAAACAGATCCTCCTGCCCATCCACCCGCTTTTGTTTTTTGCTTAACAGGACTGGACTTCACAAAACAGGGTGAAAAAATTCCTGAGCCCCACATAGCAGCTAATCATAGAATTTCCAGGTACCGCAACAGACCCCAGCTGTTTGCTTCCCCAGCAATTCTAGTAACTGCAAGATATCTTATAGATCACAGAAAAAAGACACCCAACTCCTTTCTGGAGTTCTGGAGTCAGAATTCACAGCTAATCCACTAGCAGAGCTGCTGCTACAGTTTGAGCTATCCAAAGTACAACAAGAAAGGAGGAAGCTTCTACCTAACCCGGACATGCCTGGAATGACAGGGCCATTTATGACCTGCCTCAGATGCCATTCTGCTTGCAAACACACACTACCCTCCATATCATTCGACAAAATAATTGCACTGGAAAGCCTGAAGGCAAATGACTAATGTTAAAAGTGGCCCATGCATCATTTCAGTGATGACTCCACAGGCGTCAATTAAACATGGAAAAGACGTGTTCTGAGGCATGACCATCTGACATTTTCTAACGAGCTGTGTGTAGTCAAATGTTAGTAAATCAGAAGGGATCCTAAGTATAAAGAAAGATGGCAGCTCTCTCCTTGCTCAAAAGCAGGAAGGACCCATGAAGACATCGAACCTGGAAGACCTCCAGAAAACGAGGTGTGCAACGAGCCTGGATGTGAAGTTAGCACTGTTCTTCCTCATGCATAGAAAGCACAAATTAGGGTTGCATGAGGTCATGTTTTCAGCCACCAAAAAGGCAGACTGCTCCAGAGAATGCTTGATAGTCTGCCTGGTAGTCTAGAGGTGAACTTTAATTGTTATGACTCCAAGTGGGAGAAAAAAATGGCAGTAGTCCATCCTTTGCTCCTTGAATGTTTTCCAAGTTATCAGCACTGTTGGACTTTGCTCAGCACACTAGGCCAAGTTCACTGTGGTCTAAACATCTGTCCCTAGAAACCATGTTTAATATCCTCTTCAGTGGAAGGAAAAGAACACATTTAAAAAGTCTAATGAGACTAATGTCAAGGTATAAAACCCCCAGCAGAGGCACAGTAGCTGGAGCAGAAGTGCTTTTCAAGACTGCAGTTCTTGATCAGTCAGGCAGACACCTGTGTATATATAGACAAAGCTTCAAACACCACCACCTCATCACACCTAATGACTACCTGTGATGATAGCTTGCAGTCCCTATTTCTGGCCTTTCCAAAAACAACAAGAACACAAATATGTGTCTTTATACTCAGTCCTGATTCTAAACCTATTCTGTAATGTTTATCTGGTTTTTTTTTGTTTTTGTTGTTGTTGTTATTTGCTTCTCTAATATGAGAAAGGAAATATTTTTCAGTTTTAATTTTGATCCAGATCTAAAATTGTTGATGACTTTTTAATCGTTACCCTTGATTTCTCCTTTTTTCTTTTAGTGATTCAAGTAAGTGCACCCCACACATCCCCTGGCCCCAACATTAAGGTTAATATTCATAGAATGAGGCTATCAAAAACAAAACCAACAAAAACAACAGTGCCTCCTTTCTCATGAGTCCTCTTTGCCAATGATGCAGTGTTCTTAAATCTCTTTACAGCAGCTGCTTCAGTGTTAAGTTTTGGGTTTGGAATAAAAGGGGTCACTGACAATTATTTTCTCAGCACAATGGAAAAGCAACCCAACCCATTAACACTAAAATGGCAGAATTCAACACAGTGTGAACAAGTAGGAATAGAAGAATACCTGGGATTGCCAGATTGGAAAGGGGGACGTTGTGGAGGTGAGGGGGGAGCGAGGCCATCCAGTCGGCATTGCAGACGTCTGAAGCGGTCTTTGTCCCGCTGGGGTTGGGGGAACAGATGGTCCCCATCCTGAGTTTCCTCCTTGCCTTTCTAACTGCTAGCATCCCTTTGGATCACAAATTGGCCAGGTTCAGCCCAGTGACACTTACTCACTGTTCCAGCTCTCTAGACATTTCAGGGCCACTTTTGTCACGCCAGTCTTTCCAAAATGCCTTTCTGGCTGGGAGAGGGGTCAAAGAACCGGTTCTCTACCCCCAGCGCCCACAGTCCCCACCCTTTCGGCCCTTTCTCTGTTCCACTCCTTTAATCTTCTCAGTCCCAGCTCCGTTAAACTTCTTACGTTCCCCTCTAGAGAGAGGGGCGGTAGGCCCCTAGAAATAAATCATAGAAAAGGAAGGTCCCAGGAGCAGCCACGCCCGGAGCTACTCACACGACAGGTGCCCACACGGCATGCTGACATGCCTAGGGGTCTGCACACATGGGCGCCCCCGGGCGCTCCATCGCTAGCCGGATTTATGCTTCGGTGTATGTCACTGGGCTGTGCATAAACGGGGCCTGCCTGCTACTCGCTCCCGGGTCCTCAGCGCGGACGCCGCCTGCCCTGTGGCTTCCTGAAAGGCACTCACAAGAGTAACCGGCGGCACCCCGACTCCCGGCGGCCCCGCCCGCACTGCCGGGCAGATTTGCCAAGCTACGCGGCCCGTGATTGGCCGCTGGCGCAGCGCGCTCCGATTGGCCGGCGCCCTCTGGGCTGCCCCTCCCTCCGGCTTCCACACCTCCCTGGCTCCCAGGTCTCCGCCCTCCGCTACTCCTGCTTTCCTGAGTGTAGACCGCTGCCTCCGCAGCTACTGCGGACGTGGAGATTTGCAGGCTTTGGGCAGTGGGTCCTCAGGTCTTCTTCAGCCTTTCACACCGCCAGCACTCAGGTGTTCAACGAGACCACAAATGTTTCTCTACATCCTACCCCCCCCCCCCGCGCACACATTCGAGTTGGTGACAATTACCCACAAAGTATTACATTTCTGTAAATCACAGTAGCAGCAGAAATAGGGGAGTCTCAGAGGCCCAAGAAGCCGAGAAAGATGCTATATCTCATATTTAGATGAAAATATCAAGGATGGTTTGTGTTTCAAGCATTACATTATTAAGATTCTCCTACACAATACTTAGCAGCCGATCTGCACTAGGATTCCCACTTTATGGATGAAGAAATAAATGATATTTCACATTTGTATTGCTCGGTTGTTTGAACCTTCTTTTAAATTATTTGTCCCATTTTCTCCTCACAGTACCCGAAGGCAAGGAGGATTGCTGGTATGCTTCCCTTAACAGATTAAATAGTCCGGGAGCAGGTCATGCACTAGAACTATTTGCAAATTTCATTTTGGAATGGGGCCCTGTAGCCGGAAGGTCTGTAGACATACAAATGTGTTCCCCTGCTTTCTGCAGTGTCCCTATTACTTCAAACTTATTTATGATGGGGTCTTTACAGTCTCTACCGATATGAGAACTTTGCATACCGAAAGTCACAGAGACATTTTGGCAAACAAGCAAATTAAGAAAAGCATCCTGGTCTTGATAGTAGGGCTTTGGAGAGCCTTGGTCAGGCAGATTCTCAGTGACTCAGGAGAACCTTGAGGGAAGAGAAAACAAAGGCCTGAAATCACCCAAAGGGAAGACTGCAGGCTCTTGTACAGATCTGTAGATATATTATATCTGACTCTCTCTCTCTCTCTCTCTCTCTCTCTCTCTCTCTCTCTCTTTCTCTCTCTCTCTCTCTCTCTCTCTATATATATATATATATATATATATATATATATATATATATTTAGATAGATAGATACAAAATTCCCAAACACAAAATATATGGAAGCCGCATAAGGCAAACAAATGTGTTATTTAACCTCAACTGTGAAATGCTTATCTTAAAGCCTTTTTTCCCTTGCATTTTTCAGCTGTTAACGGAAGGAGGGAGCATATAAGATAGCATCAAACTCTGGAGACTTAAAAGGCATTACTGAGTGAAAACTAGAAACGAAGAGAAGTGGAACTCCCTCAGAATGAGCTGGTTTGCACCTCTCTGAAATTAGGAGCTAACCTATTTGATTTGACCAAGAAACAGTTCAAAAGGAGGCCAACACTCTTCCTGAGTCAGTCCTGGAAAGAATCTTGAAGATGAAAAGAGCATCTAGTATAATAGTTGGCATATAGAGGTGCTCAAAAAATATTTATTGGAAGGAGAGAGGTGCTCTTGAGACATGCTCTGCTGGGCTTTAGGTATTACCTAAAAGCAGTGTTTTTCAAAATTAAAGGTCCAAATTAATCACATTTTTCTTAAATAGGCATGAAATGCCCTGGATAGTCTGCATTTCTAACAAGATTCCAGCTGATGCTGATGCGGCTGGATCAGACTATACTTTGAGAATGAGCTCAATTTGATAGATGAGGGTATCCACAGCTTCTTCTCCCTTTTCCAAGGTTTCTCCCTTTTCCAAGGTTTCAAAGTTATATATAACTTTTGTAATTAAAAATAAATGTACATTAAAAATTCAGACTAATGAGCAGAGGCTGGGGCTTAGCGGTAGGCACTTGCCTGGCATGTGGGAGGCACTGGGTTCAATTCTCAGCACTGCATGCAAATAAATAAGTAAATAAATGTCTACCAACAACAAATAATATATATTTAAAAATCCAGACTAACAATCTCTAAGAGAATAATTTCTCTGTCACATTATATAATGAAAATTAACATATTAATGGGATTTTACTACTGTACCACAGATGTTCAAGAAAATATTTTAAAATAAAATTAGTATTTAGAATTTGAATAGTTAATATTTTTGTCTACTATACCATAAACAATGTCAATGAGAGAAGAAATATATTAATAAGAGGAGTGAAATTTTAAAGCAATTTGATGTTAATGAATAATTGCAACAAAATGGAGTGTTTGGCATGTACATATTATGCTGGTTGGTGCTAAGAATGGAAGGAAAGTTAAATTATCCTCAGATCTATAAGCCAATAGAAATGAGAGTCAAATATGTGAATTTCCAATTGCAATGTACAGCAAAATAAATAGAGAACAAGACATATGAAGATAATCTAGAGGTGTACATTTTGATGGGGGAAGAGCTAGAGGAGAAGGCATTCAAACTAGGTCTTGAATTCTGAGAAAAGCTTCTGATCATGGAAAAATAGGTGGTGCACTATGCTGTGGGAAAGGGAGATGGAGCTGAGAAAACCGAGGCAAAGCTAGGACAATCAGCAGCAGATGCAAGAAACAGAGAGCATGCTAGAGCGGCACAAGGGATAACACTTCTACTCTCTTTTCCCCTTCACAAAAGCCCTGTGAGTTAAGCACTGGTGCTATTCCAGGGCTTACAGGCCACGTAACCCTGCCCAAGATCTCACAGCTAATTCATGGGAGAGCCATGACTCCAAGTGTCTCCCCTGCTATGCCAAGGACTTGTGAGTGTATGTTACCTGTTATTACTATAAACCACACAGAGGGTGTTTATGACCAAATTGATTAAAGAGTTTGGCCTTTTTCCTTTTCTATGACAAAAGGGACCATTGTGAAGGGGAGTAAAGGGATTCACATTTTACTTTAGGTGGGATTGTCCTATAGAATGGGAAATGGTCAAGGAGACAAGAGTCTTTCAGGTAAATCATTGAAATTAATTATCTGTGAAAAAGATGTGAGAAAGCATGTGAAGGGCCTGACACCAGCTGAGTGGTCTTCTTTCACTCTGGTGCTTCCCTCTCTCATCACTTCCAAGGGCCCACAATTCTAGGACCTGAGTGCAGCCTGAAATGAAGTTTCATCATTTGAAACCTTCATCAAACTGTTCACTCACTTTTTAAAATTAATTTTTAAAAATTTTTTAAAATTTTAATTTGTTATATATGACAGCAGAATGCATTACAATTCATATTATACATATAGAGCACAATTTTTCATATCTCTGGTTGTACGCAAAATAGAGTCACATCCTTCATGTCTTCTTACATGTACTTAGGGTAATGATGGCCATCGCATTCCACCGTCTTTCCTACCCCTATGGCCCTTCTCTTCCTCTCCTTCCCCCTTTCCCCTTTGACCTATCTAGAGTTCATTTAATCCCCCCCCCAGCATATTATGAATCAGCATCCTTAAATCAGAGAAATCGTTTGGCATTTGATTTTGGGGGGTTGGCTCATTTCACTTAGCGTTATATTCTCCAGCTCCAACTATTTACTTGATGCCATGATTTTATTCTTTTTTAATGCTAAGTAATATTCCATTATGTAAATATGCCACATTTTCTTTATCCATTCATCTACTGAAGAGCATCTAGATTGGTTCCACAGTTTATTGTGTGGATTGTGAATTGTGCTCTATAAACATCGATGTGGCTGTGTCCCTGTAGTATGCTGTTTCAAAGTCCTTTGGGTATAGATTGAGGAGAGTCAAATGGTGGTTCCATTCTCAGTTTTCCAAAGATTCTCCATACTGCTTTCCATATTGACTGCACCAATTTGCAGTCCCACCAATAATGTATGAGTGGACCTTTTCCCCACATCCTTGCCAACACTTTTTGTTGTTTGTATACTTAATAGCTGCCATTCTGACTGTAGTGAGATAAAATCTTAGAGTAGTTTTTATTTGCATTTCTCTAATTGCTAAAGATGTTGAACATTTTTTCATATATTTGTCACTCATCTGCTTGTATTATATACAATCAAATTCATTTCTATAAATGCATTCAAATATATTTTTTTCTGGTTTGTTACCTCTATTGGTTGATGACCTTACTGGATTCCCAAAGAGTTGATTGGAGCATTAGCATTTACCAACTCCTTAGAGGCTACATTATTCATTGAAGAGTCTATGTTTTAAAACTGGCTTGTTTTGTTTGAATTCATGCCATAAATGAATAATAAGGGTCCTAAAGCAAGTACCCAAACAGCTTACCGTTCAGGCAAGTCTGGTTGGCAGGATAAGCTGGCCTGGATTTTACTTGATTGCAGGTCTCAAAGGTCCTCAAAGGAAGTATATTAAGTTAGTGATGCTGAGGTTGGGGCTGTCTTTGACCCTAGAGCAGAGACCCTATATAAGTCTTATCTCCTGATTGTGTTCTAGATGGGCCGGAACAGACCCCAAACAGAATCAGGACCCAGGCACATTCGGTCCAGGGACATTGGCTGGAACTGAGTGAAGCTTTATGATGCTTTCAATTCCACAGTGATGTCTCATCCACACTATTTTATTCCTGGCTGTGGGGTGGGGTGAGGGTAAGGAATTGAAATGAGGTGCCAGGTTATGAAAGATGAGATGGAATTTTAACTGATTTGTTTTGTAGCTTCATCTCATCAGAGTCTATTCTTAGTTAACCCCAGTTTCCTTCTCCTAGTTCAAATTAAAAAATGGTGATAGGGTAGAATGAAGAAATGGCTCCAACATGGGTGGTGCTTGGGGACATGACAGCAGTAGTAATTACCCCCAGGAAGAGTGACATAATTCCTGAAGGGGACCTTCAGGAAACTCCAAGGTAAAGGCCGTGCTAAGGCACACTGACTTGTGAACACATTATACACTGGAGACCCTGCACACATTCCCATCCAGGAAGCATTTGGGATGCTGGGATCCAGTAATTTTGTTGCTCAGGGCTAGAGCCAGAGACTGTTGTTTTGTCATTGTTACTGTGACACATTCCCTGATTTTATCCAGGTGGTGTGTCCCTGAGAATCTGGGTAAGAGCAGTAGTAGCTTAACAGGAAGTAGTGATGTGGATATTACCTCATGCCCACCTGGTGTTTATGGCTCATAACTGAGATTGCCTAACGTCGCTAGGGTGAATGGTGCAGAGGCTGGTCAGAAGATCCTTTCTACCATATTTGAAAGCACAGTGCTCAGGAAGACCCTAAAAACGATTGTGTCTTTTAAATGATTTGTACATGAAGTTTTTCTGCTATATTTTAAAGAAAATTTCCATTAGCAATACCATCACATTGGTATAACATTTTTGAGAGGAGCTACTAACAAGTGATGATTATAGAGTTTGTTTCAATGCCCATTTATTCCTTCTCCCACTTCAGGCTGCAACTCTTCCTACCCTACTTTCCACCCCTAGAAAATATCATTGAGCAGCAAAGTCCCTGATTTAAGATGTTATGGAGCCACCTGCTGGTACTAAGGGCACACTTCAGACACTGAAGATTTTCCTTCAGTTTCAAATACCCCAAAGATGTCAAAATCACCAGCACCAGCAACAATGGGGAGCTTATGCAAAGAAGGGATTCCCAGGGTCAAGTGCCAACTTCTGAATCAGATCTTCTGAGCGTGACATCCTTTCCCCCTGTCTTTTAAGTAGGCTCCCCAGGGGATTATTATGTCCCAAGTACTAGAGATCAAGGCTTGGAAATGTCAAACAATTTCCCATTAAAAAAAAAAAAAAAGTTAAAATAGGTAGAATGACAGAGTAAGCGATTCTTATCCGTGTTATATATGGATGTATGCCATTTGAGAAGAATATATTTGGCAGACATAGTTGATCTCAACTTCACGGGCAGGAAGGCCAACTGCTCTGCCTCTCTTACCTTTCTAATGTTATCTTGCCCCCAGCACCTCCTACCACAAGGTTCCTGGAATATGATAATTATATCAATTATTAGGAGTCTTTGTGGCACGAATACCAGTTAGGCAGAGGAGGAGGTGAGTCCCTAAGTTTGAAAAGGATATTGGGCAAGTTTGGCAAGAACAAGCCAGTAATGTGATAAATGGAAGCCGGAGTGGCTTGAGCTTTCTGGGCTCTCCAACCATATTCTATTTTTTCCTTCTGCTAGCTATAGATACCTTTTTCCTTTATAAGGTTAATTAAGCCTTTTCTTCCACTCCTGTTTATTACCTTTCCTCACACAAATCTTTACCTCTTTTATTAGAACTGGTGCTATTTCAAAGCTTCTTAGACATAAGTATGGACCTGAGATTCTAAAATCATGCTGCTAGCAGCCAAAGCTAGAGATTGTGGTTTTAGGGGTACCTTTCCAATAAAGTCTTCATGTGGTCACAGATTCTAACCTCTGGTGACAGCTTACAATTTTTTTGATCTTCTCCTGTATTTGCCACCCAGGATGAGATGCTCAGACCTTAGGAACATGATGTCAGAAAACACTTTGTGAAAATCGAGGAGCCTGACTAGGTGCTTCTAGCTTCTTCACCGTGGGAGGACTGGTGTGTGCAGCTCTAGGCAGAGCTGCTCATCTCCTCCACCACAGCTGCCCTAGCCCTGGAGAAGAGTAAATGCAGAGTGATTGGAACAGGAGCACTGATCGTGGCATTTATTTCTAGTTGCATAATTTTTTTGTTTTGTTTTTTGCAAATCCACTCAAATTCTGTTACATACACACATGTACATCACTTGAATACAATTGATGCTTCACAGGTACTATGTTTGTCCTGTACCTTTTTAGTCCCTTGTGAAACATAACAGACCTGTATTTATTATGCCCTTAAATATGAAAATGCCAGTGCTGGGAGAAAGGCACCAAGAAGTCGGTTAGGCATAAGAAAGTATTCTTGGTTCAAGGTAGAAGGCAGATTTGAAACCAAAGCTTGAACTAATGTCCGTTTGTACAAACCTTAGACAATGTGGGTCAACAGAAGGTAGAGAATCAGAAATATGGGCCAAATTTCTCTTGCCATCCTAGGCATGACCATGTCTTAGAAGAGAGTAGATGACTCGAGATTATCTGTCCAGGACTTAACTCTCTGCCCTTGGCTTGATCAGGAGGAAGTGTCAGCTGTAGGGCTCAGCCTGTCCTTTTACCACCAGATGTAGAGTAGCAGAGTCAAATCAATTCACTCAACCCAGGTAGAAGAAAAAAGGTGTCTGACCTAGGTTTATGATTTCATGGTTCCTCTGTTGCCTAATGTGATCTGTTTTTGCTCCTAGAGGTTTAGGTCATGGGTTCTCATTTGACTGGACTGGTTTTTGTCTACTTATTACAGTCTTGGCTGACTCCTTGGGTTTAATTTTTTTCTCTGTGCCTGTGATACCTGCCTGATTCTACCAATCGGAGCTAACTGAAACCTCATCTAGTGACCTTTTCAATGTAACACATCTACCAAGCCACCCAGATTTAGGTCCTGATCCTTTCTTGCCTGACTGTCCTGCCATAATAACAACAACTAGAAGAAAAATATAGATTTATAGTGGATTATATCAGTGACATGAATGAGTCAAAAAACAAAACCAACGAACGAAAAATCTCAGCCCACCATATCTGAGTGAGAGATATCACCCACCTTTAGCTAATTCTGTTTCACAAGGCATTTGGTTTCTCCTGTTTGATCATTCTGTATCACCTGTCATTCATTCACACAATACTTGGTTGAGCACTAACTTGTCCAAGGCTTGCCCTCATTCTGGGGATGCAGAGGTATACAAAACAGCTTCCTGCTTTAGAGAACATTTGAGTCCAAGAGAGGAGTTTAGGACTGCATTTCTTCAACTGGCAGTGACTTTGCAACTCTTGATTTAAATGTTATACCAAAGCAATAGCAGCAAACTAAAACTAAAAACTGTTATCTCAGTAAAATATTGAGTATCTGCAAATTGTTTATTGACCAAAAAAAAAAAAAAAAAGGATCTGTGTGCTGAAAATTTGGAGTGATGGATACAGTTTCTAGAAGTAAAATGGAAAGTTTTCCCTGAGTCTGCTGCCCTGTTTGGGGACTCCCAGCAGGAATGCTGACCTGGAGCCTGTACCCACTGCTGATGTTAGTGGGAATCTTGCTGCAGGGCTGATGTGAACTGTGAACTGTTTCCATAGTTGCTAAGGGGGCAACAGAAAACACTGCCCGGGGTCCGGGGTGTTTAGGGGAGGACTAAAGTCTCTGGTAAAGTCTGGGCAGACACTGCTTAGACTCCTTTGATACAAAATGGTTTAATGGTAGGAGGATATGTTTGCCCTGGAGTTCTGCAAAAATCAAAGGACTCTATTCATTTCCTTAAGAAAGAAAAATCGATTGAAGTTTTGGTGGATCTCAGCCAGTACCTAGGGCAGAACAAGATCCAAAAAATGAAATAAAAACAGTGAACTTGCATGATGAAACCTCATTTATTTTCTTCTGAACTTTCAGATTAAGCAATGTTTAGAAAAAAAGAGAAGGAAAACTTTCCCCAAAGAAACAGATCTTTGCATTTTGTCATAGTTATTTAAGGGTTAAAAAAAAATAGGCTGGTTTGGAATCAAATTCAGCATGTTTTGTTAGTTTCTTGTTTGGGTACATTTTATTTAAACTTTCTACTTGGAAATAATTTCAGACTTAAAAAAAGATTGCAAAAGTAAAAATAGTAAGCACACATATACATAAACACAAATCCCATACATTTTCTTTACTGAGATTTGTCTCTCTTAATATTTTACCCTCCTTATTTTATCATTTGGTTCCTTCTCTCTCTGTATGCATGCATGCATGTATATGTTCATGTAAATACATATTATACAAGTGCACATACATACACTGGGTGATCACATTGGGTAATTGGCCTTTCACACTAAATATATCACTGTGTATTTTCCAAAGAATATTTTCTTACCAATTGTAACAGAGTTAGCAATACTTTTGTCTAGACTTCAGCCTGTATTCCAATTTTGTCAGCAGTTCTACCAATGTCTTACATTATTTTCCTTCCTTCTAGTACAAGACCCAGTTTAAAATCAGGGATTGCAGTTAATTGTCATGAACCTTTAGCATCTTTCAATCTGAAAGATTTTTATTCTTTGTTCACACTGACATTTTAAAAAAATACAGTCCCCTCCCCATCTTTAGCAGGGTATTTTTATTTCATGTTTATTATGTTAACTCATCATTGGGTTTTGTTTTTTAATTCTCTGTCCTAATACTGCATAACTGATGTGTTCTCTCCAGAATATTGAATAGGGAGAAACATGATGTCCCTCTGCCCCTCATTGGTGATGTTAGTATTAACCAATTGGTCAAGGTGATGTCTAATTTCTTTACTATATAATAGTATTTCTCCCCTGCCATAACTAGTAAGCATTTTGTAGAGAGATGATTAGAAACCTTGCAAATATCCTGTTCTTCATTGAAATTTTTCCTTAATGATCCTAGTTTGATATAATATTTATTATGATGATTATAAAGATTTAGAAAGTTATCTCCCTTCTTTGTTTCCAATCTTCTCTCGGTATGCTGGGGTGGATGAGGTTCTTTTTTTCCTCTCTATATACCTACATACATACATGTGGGCATGCATGTGTGTGTATATATACACATACATACATACTGGCAAGGACTCAGTTATTCCTAGTCTTTCATAGTGGTTTCACATTCACTCTCATATTTAGTTATATTGGTGCTCAAATTATCCTAGAGCTATCCAGTGGGAGTTCCTTCAAGTTTTTCCAGCATATTTCTGACATAACCCTCACATTTTGGGACTATGTTCTTATTTTCTGATATGACAAGATAGTCCAAGCTCATTTGTATCTACTTTGTCCTTTATCACATATTTTTTTCCTGAGAAATTCTAGGTCATTTCAGCAGGAAATTATAGTAGAGACCAAGATTCAGGATGTGTTCATCGCTTCTGAAACATTCTTGCTTCTTAGTTCTTTAAAACAACATATCCTTGAATAATAGGCATATGTGCGCACTTACAATACAACACACATGCACATGCAGGCACACACACAGAATTGTGATCAAAACATCACCAATGAGGGACAGGTGGACATTGTGGGCTCCAGATGTGATACCTGGGAAGAACACTTTCATCCGTGTATACATGAGCACACACACACACACACACACACACACACACACACACACACACACTGAGGAAGTAATGAGTTCACATGGACACCTCTAACTGGAATCTAACCCTGAACCCTGTGTTCTTTCTCGTCTTCCAGAATTGTAGGCTCTTTCTCCTACAATGAAAACACAGGCTCTGAACCACAGCACACTTAGTCAACACTGTAATGTATGCAAAATGTTTTCAAGATTGCTTTGCTTATATCACTAAAAAACAAAACAAAACAAAATCCAGATTACAAAGCTTTCCATGTCTGTTTTAATTCTCCCACTTGCTCCCCACCTCCACCTTACATCAGACTGAGGATATACAAATTTTGTGTTCACAGCTACCTGGATTAGATTTTTCTCTTTTTCTCTTTCACTGTGATTATGGTATTTATTTGAAATGCAAGTGGGCTCATATGTATCAGTTTTCGAGTTTTTCCCTGTTCTTTGATTTTATTATTTGAATAGGTAGAACATTATACCCTTGTGTCAGACGGAACTATGCAGAGGGGTATATACAGTGAAAGTCACTCCTTCCCACATCCTTTCGACCCCATCCCTACCTGTTACAGATAACCAATTCCACTGATTCTTCGTTTGTCATTCCTATTTCTTCTTGTAAAAACAGGCACATGTGTACAGATGCTTCTCAACTTATGATGGGGCTACCTCCTGATAAACCCATCATAAGTAGAAAATATTGCAAACAAAAATGCATTCACAGCATCTAACCTATTCAATATTCAGCTTGAAACACAGGACCCAATAGTATCTGTCATTTACCCTGCAGAGATCACAGAGCTGAGTGAGTGCTTTACCTCAGCATTAGAACCAGCATTGGGAGAGAGTATCATGCTTTATTCTACTAGCTCAGGAAAGGATCAAAACTCAAAATCTAAGGTATGTATGGTTTCTACTGAATACATATTGCTTTATGTCATCATAAAGTTGAAAAATCTAAGTTAAACCACCATAAGTAGAAAGCCATTTGTATGTAATTTTTTTTTCTTATTTTTCTTCTTTCTTACACAAAAAATATACAAAATATTCTTTTCACTTTGCCTTTTTTTCTATGAATATCTTCTGGAAATCACTCATCAGTTGATAGGAATTTTATCCTTGGCTGTTTTTATGGTTATCCATCTGATCTGGTTTGGACCTTGAATGGCCCCCAGAAGCCCATGTATTAAAGGCTTGCCTCTCAGGGTGCTGCTATTGGGAGGTGGTGGAAGCTTTAAGAAGTAGGTATAGAGGGGGTCTTTAGGTCACTGGAGAGGTGTGCTTGACATGGATTGTGCCACCCGGGCCCCTTTCATCTTTCTGTCTTTTGTTCCCTGACCGTGAGGGGAGCAGTTTTTCTCACCACCAGCTCCTACCATGATGTCCTGTGGCCCCAGAGATCCCAAAGTGACAGAGCTAAGAATCATGGACTGAAACTTCCACAACTGTGAGTCAAAAGAAAACTTTTCCCTTTGTATGGTTGATTATCTTAGTTATTTGCTGTAGTAACAAGAAACTGAGTAACACAACATTATTCAAATTTTATGTATTTACCATGGTTTATTCAGCCAACCCACTCTGCTTGGACATTTAGATACTTTACAATAATTGCTTTCACAAATCACAATGCCAAGTGCAAGCTTGTGCATATATAATATAATAGTTTTGGAAGTAGAGCTATAGGATAAATTATTAAAGAGGAGTTATTAGGTCAAAGGATAAGTTAATATATTTATTTTTTCTAGATATTGTCAAAAACCTCTCTCTAGTAGTCACATTATTTTGCATTGTTATGGTTTGGATGTGAATCATCCCCCAAGACTCAGGTGTTAAAGACTTGGTCCCTGATGCAATAGTGTTCAGAGGTAGGGCCTTCAGAGTCATTAGATCATGTGCCCTAATCTCATGAGTTGATTTATCCATTGAGAATTTTATAGCTGAATGGATTACTGGGAGGTGGTGGAAAATGCAGGAGATGGAATCTAGTTAGAGGGAGCTTGTCCTTGGGGGTGTGCCCTTGGGGACTCTATGTCTTGTCCCAGCCCCTTCCTCTCTCTGCCCTATATAAATGATTATATAAGTGATTTTCTATCATCAAATTCTTCTTGCATGACTGGTATAATCCTTAGGTAAGGGTTTGAATTCATATCACTATTTCAAATAGGGTTTTACTATAGCGTCCTTGCCCCATGGGTAGTTTGCTCTCTGAAGTCTTCTAAAACATATTTGTCATACTCTGTCCCTGAAATAATACTCTTTTAAATTTCTCTTCATTGGGTATAATGTTATTTATACATATCATACTGTAATATACATATTGTTTAAATACTCTTATTTTCATGCTCTAGATGGTTTTCTTTGCTGTGAAGAAGGCTTTTAGTTTGATGCTATCCCATTTATTGTTTTTTAAATTTTATTTCTTGTGGTTTAAGAGTTTTGTAAATTGGTGAAACCCCTCTGGAAAGCAGTCTGGCGAAAAACTAGGAATGGAACCAGTATTTGATTCAATTATCCCACTCTTCCGCATATATCCAAAGGATTTAAAGTCAGCATACTACAGTGGTACAGCCACATCAATGGTTATAGCAGCACAATTCACAATAGCTAAGCTATGGAACCAACAAAGGTGCCCTTCAATAGATGAATGGATAAAGAAATTGTGGTCTATATACACAGTGGAATATTACTCATCCATAAATAAGAATGACTTTATGAACTTTTCAGGTAAATTGATGGGTTTGAAGACTACCATACTAAGTGAAATAAGCCAATCCCCCAAAAAACCCAAAGGTTGAATGTTTCCCCTGATATGTCAAAGCTAAACCACAATAAAGGGGGATAAAAGAAGAAGAGAAGTTCATGGGGGTAGACAAAGGGAAACGAGAGGAAGGGAGAGGGGATAGGAATAGGAAAGACAATAGAATAAATCCAACATAATTTCCCTATGAACACATATAAAAATACCTAAGTGAATTCCATAATTGTGCCCACCACAAGAATGAGGTTCTAATTATATATATATAGAATAAGATATATTCCACACTTACATAATTTCAGCAAAATTGATTCTACTGTCATTTATAACTAAGAAGAACCAATCAGAGAGAGAGAGAGAGAGAGAGAGAGAGAGAGAGAGAGAGAGAGAGAGAGAGGGGAAGAGAACAGAGTAGAGAGGTGAACTCTCATACATTGTTCTCAGGCTATCAGGTCCACTATCAAATTGCTCTTCAGAATCCACATACCTATTGTTCCATCCTCTTTACCCTGCCTTGCCGGCACTTTTACATATTTTTCTGGCAAAATCTGTGCGGTATTATGCCGTATTCAGTTTTATTTGGTGGTAGGCCTTCTTTGGACAATAAATGAGGAGTAATCTGACATAACCCAGTACAAATATGCACAGGCTCCCAGCATTTAGCAAGGCTGGCTGGTTATGGCTCCATCCCTGTCCTGTTCTTTATGGTTTGATATTGGGTCTATTATCCTCAGTGTTCTTCCCCATAATCATGACCTCTCAGAGCTTTTGAACAAACATGAAGTATCTGAGTAAGTACAGGTAAAGAATGTAATAGAGATTGAAGGGTTCAGAGATGCCCTCTTGGGGGGAAAATTAGACTCTGTTGTTCTTTTTCTTAGGTTAATTTGTAACCAACTAATGTCAAGACCTATCAAAGTTGCACCAGATGGGGTTAAAGATTAATTCCAAAACTGTCCCCTGACCCTATTCTTGCCCAAGGTCACATTCTTCTGGATTCTGGTCTTTTCTTCTGGATGCAGCTGGGACTCTTGTTAATGATCATAGAATCTAAGAAGAAAGCCTCTTTGAAGGAGCCGGGCAATAAACCTCACGGCTTCCACCATTTCACCATGTACTTTTGACTAGAATAATGGCCCTTTTCTGCCAGTTAATGTATTTTTCTTCCATGGTGTTTGCTTTCGTTGTCTGTGCTGGACTTTCAACCTTAGCTGGTTGGCATAGCCAAGATTGCTAATGTTAAGAACTCAGTTACACTGCGTGTTTCAGCTCTCATCTCAGAACACAGTTTCTCTACTGAGCTTCTTTCTTTACTGGGGACTCCTGGGAAACATCTGGTGTTGGAAAGTTTCTCTAAACTTTCTTTTCAACTTCTGATTTTGATTACTTGCTTTTCTCTTTTCATTTCCTAGTTATTTTTTTTCATATTTTCTAGGCCATCCACCCCCAGGGATCAATTATTTCTACTTTTTTTGTTTTGTTTCCTTTCACAATTTTTGGAATTTAATACCTGGATTTTTTTTAAAAAAATCAATATTTACTTTAATGCATACAAAACAGTTCTCGTCTGTAGGTACAAGGAGATAACCAAAGCAATTTCAAATTGATCACACCCTAGATGGGAGGCAGAACCTGGGTCATTATTGTAGTTTTATGACTTCCAATCATGGCCTTGGGTAAGTCAATTACATAGAGACTTTCACTGCTTATTTGTAAGATCTAGCTTGACCAAATGTTCTATAATTTTAAAGACCTATAATACAAAATTAATTTAGTGAATCCAACTATATTTTCTTTAGTTAAAACTCTTGCTGTATTAAAGAAAAGCCGTTTTTTTCTTTCTTTTTTTTTTTTTTAACTAAAGCTCACCTTTATCCTTTAACATAGGTGTTTACACATGAGTAGAATATGCCTTCCTCTGGATCTATGTGTACCAACTAACCATTGTCTCAATAGTGCTGTACAGAATGTCCATAATATAGTATATTTAACATATGTACCTATTGAGGTAGATAGACTGGGGTTGGCTGATCTAGACTGATTTTGGCTTTTGAGTCTGCCCTATTTCATGAGTCTCTCTCCTTTTTGGGGGGTACTAGTGTGTTCACCTGAAAATCTTCTCATGGCAATGGCAGAGAACTAGAGAGTAAGTCCACTCATAAAGCACTTTTTTTCAGACTTGGTTTAGTCATGCCCATGGTATTCCATTGCTCAAAACAAGTTTCATAGCCAAACCCAAAGTCAAGGTAGGCTCTTGGAGCAAGAGGGAAAAGAAAATTGTTATTTCTGAATAACAATGTGGTGTAGCACAGTGTTTTGGAAATGAATGATGGAAAACTTACATATGGCTTCTCAGGGAAAACAAAGGTGGCAATAAAGACATGTGGAATATTTGAGGTTTTGGAGTCTAGTGTGGTTGCTTCTCCTGTGGCATATTACTATGTCTACTTCTAAAGACAGGAGCTGCAGGTTTATGGCAGGCTATATACATTTATTTGCACATGATTTAAGGAGATCTTGATTTGGTCATTTTGGTCAAATGAAGGATGTCAAGTTCGCAGTACTACCTAAACAGCATCAGAAGCCCCTCTGTTTTGCAGGTTTATGGAAGTTCCTCTGAACTGTGGACTGAGCATCCCTCCATGGAAAAGCAATTTCTTACTTTATATGAATGGCAGATGAATTTATAAGTGCTGATCAGAACTTATTTATGAGAATAAATGAGACCAAATATGGTACTTTGAAGAAGATCTAGGCCAGGAGTAGGGACACATTTCTGTAGTGACTCAGAAGGATCACACAAGTTTCTGGTTATGGAACTTAGTGAGACCCTATCGCAAAATTAAAAAAAAAAAATCAAATGAAAGGACTGGAGATGTAGCTACATGGTAGAATGCCCCTGGATTCAATCCCCAGTGCAAAAAAAAAAAAAAAAAACTAATATAAAAACACTGTGAAGCCAGGTGCGGTGGCGTTTTCCATCATTGAAAATAAACAATGGAATTTCAGTCTGAAGACTAATCCCAACAGATTGGGAGGCTGAGACAGGAGGATCATGAGTTCAAATCCAGCCTCAACAAAAGAGAGGCATTAAGCAACTTATTGAGATCCTGTCTCTAAACAAAATACAAAATAGGGCTGTGGATGTGGCTCAGTGGTTGAGTGTGTCTGAGTTCAATCCCTGGTACCCCCTCAAAACAAGCACACAAACAAAAAACCACTCTGAGACACTTGTCATATGATTGAAAAAATTACAGGGACCTATATTGTAACATAAAACTATCTCTCTCTTTAGTGAAACAATTCATATACCCCCAACTCTGCCACTTTTTATCCTGATACTTCTACTTACATTCATTCTACTTGTTCCCTAATGGAACAATAAAGTAAAATCACATGAACATTTACTCAAATTATTGATGACTAAGTTGTACTAAATAAAAATAACTATACACATGAAGCAATGGCTATACTTATGAAGCAAATGTTTGTTACTTGAGAACAAATGGGGAATTGAGGATAGCGAATGCAAGCAAACATCAGTTTATTTTTTCCATTAATTGAGAGGTGTTAGTTATCCATTGCTAAGTAACAAATTACATCCAGACTTGGTCATGTTGAACAAGCATTTATTCTCTCATAGTTTGTATGAGTCAGAAATTTAAGGGGAAAAAAGAAAACTTGGATGAATGGTTCTTCCTCTCATGAGTTCACAGATGAGAGATCATGTGAAATTGCAGTTATCTGAAAATGTGAGAGGAGGATCAGCTTCCAAGATGACTCATTTCCATGGCTGGCATGTCCACGCTTGTTGTTGGTAAGAGGTCCCACTTCCTCCACAGATGGACCTCAATAGGGCTGCTTGCATGACATTATAGCATGGAAAGGGCTTCCTCCAGATCCAGTGGCCAAAAGTGAGATCAAGGTGGGAACTTCTGTACACTTTATGACCTAACCTTGGAAGTCACGCTCTGGCCTTTCCTGCAGTACTTTATTTGTTATATCAGAGCCAGGCTGGGCAATCGCTGTACAAGTGATTGTACAAGTGCATGACCTTCAGTGTGAATATCTCTTTCAATTGTGTACCCTTGATGCTCCACTTGCTTTATATGAATCCTGGTCCTATTTTACACAAGTCAGTTGTAATCAGTGATCAGGGGATTGTACAGGGTATGGATAGCAAAGAGCAATAATCTCTGGAGGTCATCTTGGAGGTTGGCCAAGTATCTAAGATTCTAATCAATGAGCAGGGATGTCCCTGGGCTCAGCAGTCCTCAATTTTGGCTGAACATGTTTATCATCTAAGAGTGCTTGATGCCTGTACCCTGCTCTCCAGAGACACTAATTAATTGATTAGGAGTGGGATACCCATGGTAGTAAAAAAAAATACAAATTTAAAAAAAAAAAAGAAAAGAAAAAAGCCAAATCTTAAATTATCTTCCTGTGCAGTCAGGGATAAGAATACTGCAAATGAACAAGAAAGGTTCCTTTTGGAAAGTCCACCTAGAATTTGCCTATCACTGTAACTGTCAACAACATCTGTTCTTCCCTCCTGGGGCAAGAAGTGGGGGAGGTTTTAGAGGGACAAGAGGGATCAGTAATTTATTCACTTGCAAACTGTTGCTGAACACAGAGCACATCTGGCTAATTAGATTTCGTTTCCACCACCTCTACCTTCTGCTTGAATTATTTTGTAAAAGATTGGTAGAAGTGGGCTTAATTGATAAGTGCTGGTCTGACTTGAGTCTGTTATCTATTTCAAGACAGATCAAAATAGGCAGGTTGGATGAACAGGAAAGTCCCCAGATGAAAAAGAGAATAATGGGAATTAGATGAGTTAGATTAGGGCTTGATTGCCTGTTTACTTGTGCAACAGTTTGGTGGCAGTTTGATACACACACACACACACACACACACACACACAGGCAAACTGACAATGGAAACCATTTTTTTTTTTTTAGGCTTTCTCTCAATTTATTAATGATTTTTTTTTCTTTTTCCTTTTTTGGTATGGGGATTGAACCCAGGAACACTTTACTACTGAACTACATCCCTAGCTGTTTTCACTTTTGTTTTTTAATTTTTTAATTTATATATGACAGCGGAATGCATTACAATTATTATTACACATATAGAGCACAATTTTTCAAATCTCTGTTTGTATGTAAAGTATATTCACACCAACTTGTGTCTTCATATATGTACTTTGGATAATAATGACCATCACTATCATTTATAATCCCATGCCCCTTCCCTTTCTCTCCAACCCCTCTGCCCTATCCTGATCCATGTGGCAGGAGCCTGGGCAAAACATGATGAGAAGAAGGGTGAGACAGATTCTTGAGCAGGCTATTTTGTTTTCCTTCAGTGAAAATTAACAATGGAATTTCAGTCTGAAGACTAACTGCACCTCTTCATCCTTTGGAGTGCAGGAACTTTCATATTTTATTCTTGAAATTTTCTTAGGGAATGCAACAAAAGTCAGAGATCAACATGCTTTTGGCAGACAGTTTGGGATGTTGGAAGATTTCCAGAAGAAGGGAATCTGCTATGAGTATATGCTTGAGATCACTGTTGGCCTCTCAGAGTTAAAATAAAAAATGAAAATACTGTACTTACTTTTTAATGACAGTAGCCTGATGCATATCTCTTACATAAGCAAGAAAATCCCTACAACTTGCACTGGGTGTGAATGTGGCCTTATCCTTTCACTCTTGTCTAAATTTCAGGCATACGCCCAGGGCAAGTTGCTGGGAAAACAGAATATTTGCTTCTAACATCCATTTCAGCTGCAGCAGAGTTTTGGCTGGAGGGCGATTATATTAATGGAGAACAGTTTCTACTTTTTCAATAGGATCCCAGCAGAGTTCTGCTGTATGGCAAAGTCACAAAGGATTAGAGTGTCTCCATCTCATGACAAGGCAGGTCACTTCCAATGGGCTCTTGAATGCATGTGTACTTGATGGGAGGTGGTGGTGGCTTGAAAGGTGGGGGTCTTTCCATGCTAGGAACAAAACATTATTCTTTCAGTGCTAAGAATGTGAGGTGTGTTTTTTTTTTTTAATCAGAAGACCAACTGATTTAAAAAGAGATATTATCTTAGTTTTCTCAGAATTTTTGTTGGTTTAACCCTATGCTTGTGAATTCTATCAGGCACTTGAAAACCATATTCATACCATTAATTAATATTTATATGGCATTTTATAGTTTTCAAGGCATGTTTTTTATCTTAACATCATTTATTTTGCATTAGGAATTAAGCTTTTTTTTCCCAACACTCTACTGATAAAACTGAGGCTTAACAGTTTTTAGAAATTTGCTCAACTTAGGTCTTAAAACTAAAACCCATTTTCCTCACAAAACTACCTCTTAATAGGGGAAAATTTTCTCTTACATGGGTTAAACATTCCTCCAGAAACAAAATTTTAAAATTCAGGGACTTGAGACTGAAGTTGTCAAATAGCCATTTTGCTGACCCCACCCCCATCCTGTATACACACTGGTATGAACTGTGCAGATCCTTTAGAGGTGGAAAGTAAAACTCTTCTGACTCCTTGAGTTGTTGTACTGGCTGGATAACGCTCAAGTCCCTTTTGCTTGAATCAGTGAACATTCTTAACATTGTCTTTGTACAAATCACTATTTTGTCCTTCAATTCATCTCTGTCTGAAATGCATCAAGCATCCAGGTTAATGTACAAATGCCCCAATGACAGGATGACAGGAAAAGGAAATACATGTGCGAGCATTTTATGTTCATGACTCAAACAACTTCCCAACCCTGGAAATCTATAGTATCTAAATTTGGGGAAAGACACACACACACACAGAGACAGAAAGAGAATGAGATGCTTATCATTTAGATTTTCAAATTCTCATTTGATCATTTTAATATAAAGATCTTCTAATCCTTTTGGATGCTTTAACAGAGACTTAAAATATATTAAAAAGTGGATGCAATTCTAAGAAACTTGTCCTTTTGCTTTTGTTCAGAGGAATGATGGATTCCTGAAGGTCATGGAGTCGCCAAGATGTAGTCCTTGGATAAGAACCCAGAATTTCTAACCACTAGTATCATGTTTTATTTGCTGTGAAACACTCCCTACATTGGTTATAGACTTCAAGGTTGCTCTGAGAAAAGCAGAAAAGTGTATTGCACAACTGTGAATGTTCTATCAGATACACATACAAGCATGTGGAAGAGCAGCTGTATGTCAGGGGCTCTCCTGTGACGTGGACTAACCCAGACTTATCCAAAATAGCAAAGTCAGAAAAGTGGACTTAACCTTTCATGCCACTTCTGAGTGTGATGTGGAGAAGAATTTTGGAAAATGTTTCAATAAGATGAAGAGGGGGAAACCCAAACATCTTTCTTTTCTCCTTAGGGAAAAAGAAAAAGAGCAGTAAAAGCCCACTCTGATGAAAAGCAGCTGGAAATCTCTTTAAATTACCTTTCTCACTCAATTTCACACTTGAGCATCTGGGCCCAGCTGGGCCCAGGCAATTCAAAGATGCATGAAAATGAAAAAATAATGAAGATTAATAGAAAAATCAGTTTTAGTTTTGAGGTGAGGTGAGGCTCAGTTTTCATTTCATGCCCACTAACTTGCTTCATCTGATGAGTGTGACAGTCTGACCAGCCAACACAGAGAAGGGTACCCAGTCAGGAGTGTGTGCTTAGTCCCTACTGTGCAGTGCTGGCAAAGCTACCTGGCCTCTCTGAGCTTCTGTGAGCCCATTAGCTGATTATGATATGAGCGGAATGCCACATAGTACAAACATCTTGTATGTGTAAATATTTTGTGATAAAAAATTTCCAATTCCTATGTATTTTAGCATTATACTCACATTTCTTTTTGGTATTGACACCATTTTCTCACTCCAAGACCAAACAATGCCATGCAGAAAAAGAGCAGAGCTGCTATAATCACCGGCCAGGACATTCCACCAGTGGGCTTAGTAACTACTATGCCTGAAAAAAGTGTCAAGAGAGATCAACTGTAATGCCAAACTTCAGCATTCAGGGAAAAAAGGACTACACTAGTTCTTCTATCTGGAAAACGTTTTCCTCTAAGGACCACGGGGGTATTCACTAACTGTGATTATGCTCTGGTGGCATGCCTGTGCCATGTCACACAAAGATGATGAGTGAATAGTTAACTATGAATCCTGCCAGCAATTTTCTATGACTACCTAAGCATATATATGTATCATGAACACATATCCTTCTTATTACAGATGGGGGCATACTTACACACTATTCTCTCCCTGATCTGTTTCTTAAAACAAATTCTTGGAATCCTTTGTAGAGCAGTGCAGAGAGATTTACCTGATTCTATTATATGATAGGTTAATTCCCCAATAGCTTTATTCAATTTAATTTTATTATTTACTCACTATTTATACATTTAATCAATTTATTATTCATAAATATAGTAAAATTTAATAAAATCAATGAATATAATATGAATTTACTCATAAATGTATACATTATTAATTTATTAATTATTTTATTTAAGTCTCTTAATGTTAGATGGTCAAATTTTTTCATGCTTTTATATTTCTAACAACAATAACATATAAGGAATGAAATTTCTTATATGTTATAGATAGATCTTTAGATACTTGAATTACATAGATCATTTGGCCAAAAAGTTTATCTGAATTAGTTTTTCTTACTGTTTAAACTAGATGGTAAACTTCTTGCAGGTGGAGACAGATTTAAAATTTCTTTTATTTCCTAACTTTTATAACTGCTTTTCATTTAGAAAAGTCTCAAAAAAATAGTACAAAGACCTGGATTTATGAAGTCAGTTACCAAGTCTTTCCTCTGTTTATACAGTTTGAATTGCAGTCATAGGACGCTATCATGTTAGCACATGTTATCAGTGTTGAAGGTTTTTTCCCCTCCATATAACATACATGCAAGGATTCAAGGTCCTCCTGATGCTTACTCTGTCTACCGAAGCTCTGTCAAAGGAGGCACTGAGAAGCTCGTGTAATCCTATAATGCTTAATGGCACATGTCACAGGTGGCTAGAGACATCAGGATGCAAACTGCTCCAGGAGCATGACTTGTCACAAATAGGTTTACTTATGTGTCTATTTACTATGTATAATCTCTAATAGATTATAAGCTTTAGGAGGACAATGTCATCACTGTATACCCAACACCTGGCATAGTGCCTGGCAAGTTACTCAATACATATTTGCTTAGAGCACAAAATATAAAGTTAAAAAATATAAATGGCAAATAACTCACTGGTGATATTGATGTGACTATTGTTAGTAGATCCATTGGCTGATGTGGGGGCTTCTGAAAATTCTCCGGTTGTGCTGGTGCTGGTGAAGACATCATCTAGGGATGTAAAGAGAATATCTGAATTGATCCTCAGAGTCACCTCAACTTGATCAAGTGGTATAAAATCATGATTGGGTTCATGTATTATTGGGAAATATCTCAATTTGGGTGGCCTGAATGTCCCTAAAATATTACAATAAAGTTTTTAAAGAAACAATTTACAGCAAGGCTGAGATCCTAGGGTTTATCTAACAGATATCAAATGAGTAAAATTCCTACTGGTTTAAAAAAAAGAAAAAAATTTCACACTTCAAATAACAAAACACTAACTGCTAAAGATTCTCAAAAAAAAATTTAAGAGGTATGGCAAAAGAGCATTAAGTGGCATCATGGAAAGATGAAGTCCTATCCCAATTTTCCCAGTGTTACAGATTCAGCCGATCAAAATACTGATTCTTCCCACCCCAATGTGTTTAATAAGGTCAATAAAGATTCGTTTGCAACATTATATTAGACAAATCTATGTTATCTAATCATTCCATTGTCCAAGAAATATTAAAAAATTAAAAAAAATTTTTATGAATGTAAGTGGCCAAAAATGGTATTGCATAGATTTCATTTGGAAACAAAACAGATAAAAATCTAAGACTAGGTCTCTTTTGTCTTCTTTGAGTGGGAAAAATTTTGGTTCTATTCATCGTCATTGTCATTACCAACATGCACTTTTAAATACCTGAAATTGGCTTCTTACCAGTTTTTATTTCTCCTCCTGTGCTCAGATAAATCCAGCTACTTTCCATGCTCCTAATCTTTCCCATGTACTCACCATGAAGAGTTGAGCCTGCCCCTGAGGGGGATGAACTGTATGTTTCACTGGGTATCCATGAAACCGCTAAAGGAAGAAGATTTTGGAAGAGTCAATCTATATGAGTAATCAATCAATTCTCTTTTCTTAACCATTAATTGAAAAAAAAATAATTATGAAGAAGTATACTGAAACTACTTAAAGCAATATCATTGGACAGTTCTGCAGCATATGTTCGATTGAGCCAAAATAAAGTGAGTTGAGGGATTGATTGTGGTTCAGATGTCTCTAACTGGGAAGGTTTTGATCATGGCCACTGCTATGCTTTGATGTCTCCAAGATCCAGATGTTGCCAATATGACAGCATTAAGAGGAGGGGACTTTTAAGAGGTGATTAAGCCAGGAAGGTTCCTCCCTTCACACATGGGATTAAGGCCCTTATAAAAGAAGTTTCATGCAGCATTCAGCCTTGCCATTCTACCTTCTGCCATATGAGGATACAACAAGAACATCCTCACCAGATGCTGATGCCTTGATCTTGTACTTCCTGGTCTCCAGAACTATGAGAAAATACATTGCTCTTCTTTACAAATTAGCCTGTGGTACTCTGTTATAGCCACACAAATAGACCAAAGTAGTCACTTAAAACAGGAAGAATGCAAGCAATACTAGCAGAAGTTTCTCCAGCTGCAGAGGATATAGTCTCATATTCTCATGCTTACCCCATAGATGAAACAAAAGAATAGGAGATAATAAAAGCCCAGGAATGTTATGGTGGCATTTATCAAAAATAAATAACTAAATAAGATGCCAATAGGACTTTTCAGGCCATGGTAGAACATGCATGAGAGAAGGAAGTAGCTTGGACTTATGGGCTGGCTAACATGTTTGCTCAACTCTGCAAACTGAATTGTGTCAGCAGTGAATGATCAGACCCCTGTTGTTACAGGCCTTGATTCTTAGCTGTGGGTTAGTACCTTTGAGGCCCTCATAGGCAAACCTTTCCCTGGAGTAGATAGCAGCAAACTCAGCACACAGGGCTTTTGAAGTGGATCTATCAACTCATTTTGTTTATTACTCTATCCTGGGAAAGAAAGATTACTTCTTGGTACACACCTGGATTTGATAACAGGCCTCCAATATAATGTAAAATAAAATTACTACAGTAGTATACAGTTGCAATCAGTAGTAACATACTCATTTATTTAAAACACTAACATATATTCTGTTCCCAGTTAAGTGTGTTCTTCTATGTCAAGACCAAAATAAATAAACAAAACAAAAATAAAACATTTGAAAAACCTTATCCTACTACTTCTTGGTTTCTCTCTTTATGTCAAACAATAGCTGCAGCTAATGACCAAAGTATGTCAATGTTTTCAGGGATTGCTCACAGGACATTTGTCATACACGATTATATTGAGTCTGAGTAGGTCAAGGACATGCTCCTTTCTTCAATATAATTCTCTGAACTTGCTCCAAGTGCCCTTGACTATTTTGTGGTTCTAGCTAGAGCTTCAAGATCTATAGATGATGGTGAAATGAGAATTTTATAATGTTCATTTTAAACAATGAAGCAATTAGCCAGGAAATTGACTGACAAAGAACAAGAGCTAATTCAAATACAATTGTGCCCAGGCCTGGATTTAGGCAAAATAATGAAGAAGGCAGTTCATTCTGGATACCCTTACAGATAACCTTTGACTCAACTTGGTGTCTCTTTAACTAACGTTCAAAGCTTGAGATCTTTATTTAGTACCTCTTCAAAGTATGTTTGAAAGAAAGGATGTGATTAATTTATGCTAAAGTAAAAAGAGCAAAATAAGTGCTATCTCTTTGAGGGACATAGCCATTTAAAACAAAAAAGATCTTCCCCTTCATGTTTATTATCTTTGGATCAATATAGAACATTTTGAGACAATTACTAACATGTAGATACCACATAGGTTTTTCAACAAATACAAAGTCCATTTTTTTCTGATCAGTCTTTCCCAGTCAACCTTTGTTTTCCCTGAACAAAATAATCTAATGTAGTGCAATTTCAGGAGATGCTGATATCATCAGCATGAAGCAACCCAATTATAAAAATAGCCATACTTAAAACTGTGCAAAGTATTTAACCATTTCATAAAACTTCTTTTTAGACTTCTGCAAACTTTCCCAGCATAAAAGACTCCTCAATATGATATACAATAACATTGGACTACAAAATCCCTTTGGAAAAGTAAAGAGTTATTTTTAAAATTTTGGTTTTAAGAGCTGTTATTTTATATCTGATTAAAAAATATTTAGTGGAGACTGGGGATGGGGTGAGGGAAGTGAAGAAAAAAGAGATTCCATTTGATGGATTCAACATGTCTGAAAGTATTTAAGTAATGTAAAAGAGAAACTTCAAGACTAAAAATATATTATAAATAACAGTCTTCCAGCAAGATGAAGTGAGTAGTTCTTGTATCGATTGTTCCCACAGGAGATAGGTCTTTCTAAAGAATGTTGTTTATAGAATCCTCTGTAAGATAGAGTTGGCTACCTTCAATGATTCATCTCTCACTAAAACAATACTTTTCTGAAAATTCATTCACAATCATCATTTAGATACCACTCACAATGTATTAAACATTGGTTACTCTATCTGCCATTCATACATCTTTTAGTTAGTGATTGTCTTTTAGTTGATTGAAATATCCCATGTTCCCGAAGGCACCATCATATTTGTTAACTACATGAGTTAATTACCCTTTAAGTCTTTTGAGCATTCATTTTCCTCCAAGTCAATGACTGAATATCACTTTGACATTTGTATAGTAAACACCAGCTTCATCAATAACCTTGTTTTGTATATCATCAATATGACCCCAAAATGTGAACCCAGGATTACTATGTTGTTAGTTTCTCAAGTAATTAATATAGCCTTCCTAGATTGTAATGTTATAATCTTCAATTTCTTTATATTCAGCACTCAGTAAAGTTTGTTCAACAAGGATGGTGCTTCTTATCTATGGTAAGAGTCATATAAACTTCAATAGTATAGTATTTTTCCTTTAATTGCATAACTCTTGACTTCCACTTATGACCAGTTCACAGTTGTTAATAACATTATGACTCATTAGTAATCCTTCCCCTTTGTAGGAGAATCTACTTGGAGTCCTATCAAAGCCCAATCCTGGCCGAAGCTTGGCAGTTCTTTTTTTTTTTATTTTTTTAATTTTTTTAAATTGGTTGTTCACAACATTACAAAGGTCTTGACATATCATATTTCATACATTAGATTGAAGTGGGTTATGAACTCCCAATTTTACCCCAAATGCAGATTGCAGAATCACGTCGGTTACACATCCACAATTTTACATAATGCCCAATTAGTAATTGTTGTATTCTGCTACCTTTCCATCCCCTACTATCCCCCCTCCCCTCCCCTCCCATCTTCTCTCTCTACCCCATCTACTGTAATTCATTACTCTCCTTGTTTATTTTCCCATTCCCCTCACAACCTCTTATATGTAATTTTGTATAGCAATGAGGGTCTCCCTTCATTTCCATGCAATTTCCCTTTTCTCTCCCTTTCCCTCCCATCTCATGTCTCTGTTTAATGTTAGTCTTTTCTTCCTGCTCTTCCTCTCTGCTCTGTTCATAGTTGCTCTCATTATATCAAAGAAGACATTTGGTATTTGTTTTTTAGGGATTGACTAGCTTCACTAAGCATAATCTGCTCTAGTGCCATCCATTTCTTGGCAGTTCTTTAACAGATAATTTCTGCTACCCTCATAGGGTTCTTGATGTGAACTGAACATTTGTGGAATTCTGGCATCCTTTTTACACATGCAGTGGACTACTGATGAGACATTTCTTGGCTGTCCAATCTTGCTTAAGGCATTCTTTATCTTAAGTCATTAACTTTGTTCTAGAACAATGGAAGAGGGAGCAAACAACATCCAGAGATGGAGGACCTGGGTATAGGGATTTGGTGGATGCTGGAATTTTGTTCCACCTTCCTCTTCAAGGGGCATATGCACACAGACAGCAGTACCCCTGCCACCAGGATACACATGCTGATGCTAGCCACTGTGTCCATGCTTGTTATGACCACCCAGTCCACAGACAAGGCTCTCACACTCTTCCCAACCACAAACTGAAGATGACACAGGCTTCAAAGTGTGGAGCTATGCCTCAGAAATGGAGAAATCTATGAACCCCCATGGGATTTTAGCAGAGGATAGAATTTTAAATCAGAAAAATAAATCTTTGAGACTGACATAAGAGGAATTAGATGAAAGAATTGGAGAATAGTGTCTTGGAAGTGAGCAAAATAGAATGTGAGTCAAGGCACATGAAATTTTAGAATTTGAGAACAAAAGTGATGAGTGTAAAGAATTAATATCACAGGGAACATAAGAACTGTAAGAATTATCATGCAGCCTAAAAACAGAAGCCAGGCCCAACTTTGCTATATGCTCCTCTTACTGGTCTGCTCCTGCCACTGATATCAGTCTCTCAACTTTGGCCTTTCAACATCCTTCTGCCTAAGAAAAATACAAGATGTGCTATGAAATCATGAGGCTCAACTACCAAGAGTTGAAAAAGAACCAGATGGACCAGAGACAGATTAAGAAATACATTTGTAAGATTTGAAATGAAGGGAATATAAATTTTGAGGCATAAGGAATTCATAAGGGAAGAACAGAATAAAAATCCCATTTTGAGACCAGTAAGAGGCGATCTCAAGGGTCCAGGTGTGTGTGTGTGTGTGTGTGTGTGTGTGTGTGTTTTGATGGTGAGCTTGAGCTTGTTGGTTTTGGTAATGAGATGAGTTGGAGGTTTGGAGGCTTAAGGGGCCGTGGAGGCTCACATCATTTCTTTGTTTGTCTAACTTAGATATTCAGACTGATTTCAAAGTAACTTTGAGCCCCATTGGACCAGGTGAGTGGCAAGGGAAATCCAAAAGAAAAAAGTAATTAGGATTCAAATTTCTATTCCATTACTTGATCACCTGAATGTGTCTTAAGATGAGTATGTGTTCTAAAGTATCTTTAACCTTGTACATTTCAGGTATTAAGATGGTCAGATTGAGTATTCCCATTTTATTGGTGGTTAAAGTAAAATATGCATTTTTTGTTTGTTTGTTTCAGCTTGTAGGAAACTTGGAAGTTGAACAAAGATTAGATTCCAGGATTCTTGAATCCCAATGTAGCCCTCTTCAGGTTGATAAACAGAATGGCAGCAAAAAATAGATTATAATATATTCTTATAAATGTAGATAAATGCAATGTGCTCAGAACAGTGTAGTGACATTCAAATATGTATGAACACCACAAAATCCATGCAGGATCCAAATATCTCAGAAAGCATGTTCACAAACAGCAAAGTGCCTAGAAGCACTAATAGTGGGTTTATTTTGCCATAAATCTATCCATTATCATTCCTTTTTGCCTCTAAACATTTTACAAATCTATTGAAATAAACATACCAGGAGGGGAAAAATCCCATTACTAATGCCTGTCATGAATCTTGCCAAATGCATCATCCAATATTGGATGTCACATTACAGTACAATCTAACGAGTAGAAACATGTTTCAAAAACAAGTTTGGGAGTGAGCAATCAATTTTAACTTGTTGGATCCTAATGTGTTTTTTGAATTATTATAAATAGAGCAAGTTACTATAGGGGGATTATTTTTTCTCTAAGTTTATGGATAAAAAAAATGGTTACTAGTTAAGAAGCTCATCTTCTTGCTGAAGTGACAATGCGAGTCCACACCTCTGGAGACAAATCCTTTGATGGACTTTAGAGTTCCTTCCTGAATTTCACCATTGCCAGGGTCATTTTAATGATAAGAATGATAAAGAGATGTCTGAGGATAAATGAAGTTTCCAAATGGGAAAGGACAGAAAATGTGAAGGAGCATGGTAATTCATTTCATTATGAAACCTATTAAAAAGACTAAGAATATACTGTAAAAATTATAAAATAAGACTTTGAAGCAACATTTTTTTTTTTCAGTTTCCTAGTTTCTGGGACAGAAAGTACCTTGGATGACCTTATGCTTCATACTGATGTAGAGAATAGCAAAGTTCCCTCATTCTTTTTTCTAGCACACATATTATAATAACAATTGAAAGAAAACAAAATGTTCAAAACTTCCAATTAAACAGATCATTTATTTTCACTGTGAATATGCCTATGCTTTCTTTCTCTTTGCCCATCTATATTCATCCTTTCAATCATTCAACAAATGTCTATTGAGCACTGATGGAATGCCTGTCATTGTGACAAATATTAGGATATTGCAGTGAATAGGAGATAAAAAGGTTTAGGTCTCTGTTCTTGTGTACACTACATTCTAGCATAATTGCAATAAAAATCAAATGAATAAAATAAAGAAAAACATTAGACATTGATAAATAACATATATTGATAATTGAAATATGGGATAATTTATGTATGATCATAGCATGAATTTAACCTGGACTTCATCTTTTGCCTATAACATTGTCTGATAAAATTTTTTCCCCCCTCTCTCCATAATTTTTACCATCTACTCAACACATTTTCATTCATTTATTTATTGATCATCTATATTTAGTGTGCCAGGCTTTACTTTAGAAACCGAGTTTGTAGGTAAACAAAAAAAGATATGGGTATTTATTATACTATAACCTCAAAAATAAAGAATGACAAACAACTGGTGTCGGTAAAGTTAGGATTTTCAATATAGTTCATTACACACAACTCAAGTTAATATTAGCACCATGTAGCACAAATGCAAATCTGTCAAGTGTCCCTGATGTCTTCATTGTCAATTTATATCTGATTGGTAAAGACTTTTTAGTTCATACCTTTGTCTACATGACAAGATACATTGTCTAGCTAAACACATTATGGCTATTGTTTTTGTCTGGCTTTATAATATTTCATCAAGCTAAGATTTCATTCTATTGATATTTTCCTATTATTGGTCATATTTTCCCTTACCATTCCCTCACTGCTATTCACACACACAGATTTGGATCTATTATAAATAACATCATCAATGTCTTCTCCCTGTCTCATTCCTTATATCAAAACAAAATGCTGTCCTGAACGTTGTGCTTATTATTCATTTATACAGTTTAAAAATTTTTATCATATATTATGCCTAAGCCATATGGTCCCTGGTTATACTTACATTTTACATTTTATTTTTTAAAAACCAAACCATATATTGTTACCTGGTTTTTACTTTTTTTTTGCCTCAACACACTATTATCATTCATGCTAGAAAAAGAAAAAGAAATGGGAAGGGCCAGGGATCTCATGAAAATCAAAAAGAGCTCAGTAGGGGCCCAAGGGCTAAGAGGAGGGAAGTGGTGGGAAGTGCTGGGGAGTGATACTGGCCAAATTATATTGTTATATTGTGTGCATGTATGAATATGTAACAATGAATCCCACATTCTGAACAACTATAACACATCAGTATAAAAATGTGGAAAGGGGAAAAAAAGAAAAAAGATTCACTCATGTTGTTATATATGGCTGTCATTCACTCATTTTTTATTGCTCTATAATATTTTATTATGTGAGTGTGTTATAATTGATTCATTTGTTCTAGTATGGCATTTAGATTATTTACAGCTTTTGCTATATTAACAGTGTTTTTCCCCAACATTTGTGTTCATATTTCCCATTTGCATATACTAATCAGGGAGTGAGGTGTATATTTAGAAACAGAATTGCTGGATTGTAGGGCATGCACATACTTAGTTTGAAAACATAGTGCCAAAGTGGTGGAAAGTAATGGCACAGATTTTTATTCCCACCAGCAATGGATGAAAAAATCATATTTATAAAACAGCAGTTGGCAATCCAGACTCCATTTTTTGTCAATGGATTATGTGTAAAATGTTTTTGGTTGTTGTTCCAGTTTTTATTTGTTTCTTAATTTCTAGAGAGGTTGAGCATTTAGGTAAATGTTTCTAGCCACTTGTGTTTCATGTTTGGGATAAAACTTTTTGTTCATTTTATATTAACTTTTGTCTTTTTGAGTTATTGATTTCTAAACATTGACATAAAGATTTGTGGCGAATATTTTCTCTCAGATTAGAGCTTGCTTTTTTTCTTTTTGTACTAGAGATTGAACCACTGAGCTACATTCCCAGCCCTTTTTAATATTTTATTTAGAGAGGGTCTTGCTAAGTTGCTTAGGGCCTTGCTAAGTTGTTGAGGTTGGCTTTGAACTCATGATCAGGATGTCCTGCCTCAGCCTTTTGAGCTGCTGGGATTATAGGCATGCACTATCCAGCTAGAGCTTAATTTTGCTTTTTAAAGTTTAAGATAACTTTTGATAAAGCTGGGCATAGTGGTGCACATTTACAATCCTAGCTAGTTGGGAGACAGGGGCATGAAGATTGCCAAATCAGAGGCCAGTTTGAGGTCAGCCTGGGCAACTAATGAGATTCTGTCTCAAAACAAAATTTTTAAAAAATGGTCTGTGTATGGAGCTCAGTGACAAAGCACTTGCTACACCAGCAAGGCGCTGGTTTCAATCCTTAGTGCTAAAAAAAAGATACATTTTGATAAACCTGGGTTTCTTAATGCTATTCTAACTTTTCAGGCTTTTATGTGGTTAGTCCTTTGTGTCTCTTCATTAAGCCCTTCTGTACAGAAGAAGTTGGTCTTTATTTTATTACTTATTTTAATGTTTTTCTTTAGACATAAATATCTTTAACTCCACGCAGTTAATTTTTGTATAGTGTGCATTTTAATGCCTTTTAGCATCCTTTGGCTGGACAATGCCTTCTTTTGCACAGTTAATTTGCTGTGCCATCTTTGACACAACATCTAAATTCTGTTTATTTGTGAATCTCTTTCTGTGCTCTCCCTTCTGAATGCTGCCTTCTCGTTTCTTGTAGCTGGGCACTTAGTTCATAGATATCTGTTATCTTATTAATATATTTTAAAAAAGAAATATATTAAATTATAAAGGGTCCTGCACTGACTAAGTGTTTCATGAATTAAAGATTGTGATTAACCCAAATCTATGAGCCCAGGGTCCATCGAAGAGATAAACAAAGCTACAAAGAGCAGTATTATACATGTTCCTTTGCTCTTCTTATTTCCTAAGAGCAAATTCCCAACAGTGAAATGACTGAGCCAGTGAGTCTGAAAGACTTCTGAAGGTTTCAGATGTACAGCTTAAGTGCTCTCCAAGAGGACACACACACCTACGCTCCATGTAAATTCTGCACCGGAGGCATCTGGTGACCTATCTCCTCTGCTCCAGTCACCATTCTTTCCACTTCCCCACTATATGAACTTTGTGTTACACCACCAAGAGGCAGTCTATTTCCTTTGCATCAATACCCGCTCAAGTAGCTCCTGCAGACCTCCTGCTCATTGGCTTGGTTAATGGTACCAAGGACTGGGCTCCCTCCTTTCATTTTAATTGGTGATGTGCACATTTTGAACAGTTTGCTCTTTCTTCACGAACACACAGAGCTTGCTCTGTTGTCTTCACTGGTCATGTCTTTGCTCAGATATCAACTTCCTCTGTAAGATCTCCCCTTTCATAAGGGACGCCTCCCCTCACCCAGTATCACTGCACAGCTTGGTCTTCTCCATATCATTTATTACTGTTTGCCTCTCTCCAACAGAACGTGGCGCTTAGCTCTGTTTTGTTCACTGGTATATTCCCAGCAGCTAAAACAATGCTTTAAATATGGTAGATGCTTTGTAAATATTTACGAATGTGATTACGAACAAAGCCTATAGTAGTTGTTTAATATATGTGTCGGGTGAATGGAAGAGGTCTAGAGGATTCCAAGGGACTCATGGTTATACTCAACATTTTTCGGTGTCTATCCCGCTGGAGGTTGAGGAGGAGTTGAAGCCTTGGGTAGTCACACTGGAATTTCTGGCTGAAAGACAAATTTATTTTCAGAAATCAACTTTTTAATAAAGCTGTAATCTAACTTTTCTTTGATGTGCTGAATTTTTAATCTATGGGACTTTGGGGAAATATAAAATTGAGAATGTGCCTCTCTATGCAGAAATACTAGCTGTTATTAAGTAGAAGCACTGTAGTTTATGTTTAATGCCAACTTGTTACTGATTTGCTTTCTTTTTCTGTTCCTGTCACCAACTCCGATCACTGGGAGTGTTGTGAAGAGTACTTTAATATTGCCTTAAAATCCTCATGGAATAAAAGCACAACACAATAACAAATTGTTAACTCTTATTTTTTTAACATTACAGGTATTGTTGTATCAATTGACAGTCACTGTTGAGTAACTCAAAATCAGCCAAAATATCAACATCAAATGAAAAAGCCTTTTGCCAGGTGCAGTGGTACACACCTGTAATCCCAGCAGTTTGGGAGGCTGAGGCAGGAAAATTGTGAGTACAAAGCCAGCTTCAGCAATGGCAAGGTGCTAAGCAACTCAGTGGGACCCTGTCTCTAAATAAAATACAAAATAGGACTGGGGATGTGGCTCAGTGGTTGAACATCCCTGGGTTCAATTCCTGGTACCAAATATATGTATATATAAAGTATACAAACTCAGCACTATAGAAGCTTTAATGAATCCTGTGTATAGTCTGGGAGGCGTAGAAGACAGCCTTGCTATACTCACTTTGAGGGGTGGCACGTGATGTCAATGTACTCCCATCCACGAGGATCACTGAAAATGTAGCTGGATAACCTATTTTGAAAACAAAATCCCCAAATTGTTACAGGTATTTGCATCCACATGTTTAACTATGCCAGTAGATTTAACAGGAGTATGAAGTATTGAAATCGGAAAGAATCTTATTAGATACAGTCTAATTGCCTCATTTTATAAATGATAAAACAGAATCCCAAAGAGTGGGTGCTAGTGGTTATATATATCATTTCTTTGCTATTGACCCAGTTATCCTAAGCACAAATGTATTATGTTCAGACTTCAAAAATATATTGCTTCAGCCTGGGGATCCGGCAATAAAAAATGAAGCTAAGGGGCTGGAGGTGTGGATCAGAGGAGAGTGCTTGCCTAGCATGCAAGTTGCCTAGTTCAATCCTCAGCACCACATAAAGTAAAATAAAGACATTGTGTCCACCTATAACTAAAAAATAAATATTAAAAAAATGAAGCTAAGGTTCCTGTCCTCATGAAACTTCCTTATAGTGAATTTTCATAATAAATATGAAACCATATTTAGTATGTGAAAATATTTATTTCAATTTTTGGTTTGAAAATTCACCTCCCATCTTTAAAATTTATCATTTTCATTCTATTCCTTCTTATTTCCCCTGAGAAATGAGAATGGTTCATATTTACTTTAAAATATCTCTGGAAGTGAAGAAGCAAGGTAGATTAAAGAGAAAGAAAAGCACCCCACCACACCACATGCTGTTGAACTCATGTTTATATCTGCTTAGAAGACAAGTTTTTAAATATGTTTTATATGTATTTCTCTTTTGTTCCAAAACATTAAGATGGTTTACATAAATATGCATTATAAATAGATAAAACAGTAAATAAAAAGGAAAGACAACAGAAATATCGCTAGAAAAATATGTTGATCCCTGTTGAAACCTGACTGTGGAAAGTACATAAAATGTGATTCCTTTCTTTGGAGCGAGCAGGTGGGGATTACTGGGGATTGAATCCAAGGGCACTCCACCACTAAGCTACATTCCAGCCTTGTTCATTTTTTTTTTTTTTAATTTTGAGACAGGATTTTGCTAATTTGCTGAGGGTCTAAGTTTCAGAGATGGGCCTCAAACTTTCAATCCTCTCACTTCAGCCTCCCAAGTTGCTGGGAATAAAGGTGTGCACCACCATACCCAGCCAAATTGCAATTCTTTTAAAAAAATATTTAATTGATTTTATTTTTTAAATACATGACAGCAAAATGCATTACAATTCTTATTACATATATAGAACAATTTTTCATATCTCTGTTTGTATATGAAGTATGTTCACACCAATTCATGTCTTCATACATCTACTTTGGATAATGATGTCTATCACATTCCATCATCATTGCTAATCCCCTGTCCCCTCCCTTCCCCTCACACCTCTCTGCCCTATCTAGAGTTCATCTATTCCTCCCATGCTCCCCTTCCCTACCCCATTATTTGTCAGTCACCTTATATCAGAGAAAACATTCGGCATTTGTTTTTTTGGGGATTGGCTAACTTCCTTTAGCAAATCTTTTTTTAAAAAATACATTTATTTATTTTAATTAGATATATATGACAGAAGAATGCATTTTGATTCATACAATTTCAGCACAACTTTTCGTTTCTCTGATTGTACACAATGTAGCATCATACCATATATGCAGTCATACATGTACCTAGGGTAATAATGTCCACATTGCAATTCTTGATGTCTTTACTTTTGGTTGATGTACTCTCATATTTGGTCTGAATTTTCTAGTAGAAAATGCTAAGAAATAAAAGTATATGTTATATAATTGATGGACATAATAGAGTAAGTAAATTGTTCAGGAAAAATAATTATTTTTCTATTATAATTAATAATTTCCCCTGTGTACTTATAAAAACACTGCATAACATGTATAATATCTGTAATAATACCTTTACAGTCCCATTAGCATTCTAGCTTCTCAAGTTCCTCAATTTTGGGTAAGTATATGTTTTATAAGAACATAGGCAATGAAACCTCTGGAAACAATATGTGATAAAATAAACTTACATTGCAGTCTTTGTATCTAAAAGTAATTCATAGCCAGAGATGATCACAATAATCACTTCTGCAATGCAGCCTGCCAATGGACTTCAAAGAGAGACGTCCTGCACCATGGCTTCAGGAAGACAGTCAAACATGGGGAGATGTGTTAGGAATTGCCTCAGAAGATGCCACATGGGCAATTGAAATGGGCCAGTCAACATAAGGATGGGACAAAAAAAATTAGGCAAGATATGCATAGTGATATGCATAATGTCATTTATCCATCAAATACTTACTAAATGCCTATTTTGTACCAGCAGCACTGGGGAAAAAGTGAAGAGCAAGAGAAACTTCACCTGACTTCATGGAGTTTATATTTTAGTGAGAATAAAGGTGAATGCAGTAGACCACTGTCTGAACATCAAGCCTATTTCTCCTCCTGTTGACACAAACTATCTCCTACCCTACCATGCAGTTACAGGTTGCCATGTGCCAAGTCCTAATCAATGGAATGGGATGGAGTGATGGCTGTCATTTCAAGACCTGGCCTATGAAATCTGCAAACGATCCTTCTTGATCTTTCCTTGTGTATTATGCAGGTATTATAAGGGTGGCTGAGAAGTTACAAGTTAAGGGTGACAGAGCCATCAGCAGCCTGGGTTTCTGAATGACTGTGGAACTGAGCATGACCAAGCTGCTGGCTTGACCCCTCATTGGCTATTGCCTCAAGGATAAATGAACTCATATTAAGAATAAATGAACAAAGTGAAATGGCACTTCAGTCTGTTTCCCTTTTCTTACTAATAGTAAAAACAATTGCAGTACAAGGTGATAAGTTCTATGATAGAGAAATTCAGTGCATTGTGGGAATACAGAGAAGTGGAACAACCATAATGTGGAGCTTTCTGGTGATGTAACACCCAGGCCTGATGGATGATAAGAATTAGATAAGCTGGGATGGGAAAGAGAGAAGGACAGAATGCAAGAAGCAAGAAACAGTGGGAACAAGAGAGGTAACAGAATATTGAAGTTGTAAAAAATGTTGGAGGTACTCTGTATGAAGTAAAAGGATAAGTGAGGATGAGAGGGAAGAAGCAGCTCTATTCCCCACTCTGATAGAGGAAATTATATTCAGCTGGTCCTCACCAGATGCTCTAACTCAAGGGTGAGTCAAAGGTGGCCTCATTGAAGGCCAGAGGGATGAAGAAAGTGGATAGGTTTAAGGGGCATTTAAAATGTAGACTCTCTAGTGTGGTGGCACATGCCTGTAATCTCAGTGGCTCTGGAGACTGAGGCAGGAAGATCACAAGTTCAAAGTTATTGTCAGCAACTTAGCGAGGCCTAAACAACCTAGCAAGATAAAAAATTAAAAAAAGGTCTCAGATGTGGTTCAGTGGTTAAGCACCCCTAGGTTCAATCCCTGATACCAAAAATATAAATAAATAAATAAAAATGTAGACTCAATGGGACTTTGTGAATGATTGGGCAAAGGAAATAAGGGTGAGATATGTGAAAATGAATCTCAGTACCCTAGCTTGGATAGCATTTCAGATCATGGTATCACTAGCTGGGAAAATAAGCAGAGGCAATGAAGTAGTACCCCTTCCTCTGCAGAGAATCTTCCTAAGCTTCTCCAGAAATCTTCACCATAATTGATTTTAAGACTATCAGCAAAACAGTCTCTACAAAAGAGTTCAATGTAAGTAAACTCCCTATTTTCCTGTTGCTTTATTTTACATGGTCACTAGCCTGGAAGAAATCAGCACTCTAGATGCTAAATGCCCCTTTACTAGTTTTTCACAAATATTTATCCAGTACAGTAGCTTGTAGAATGTGTTTGCAAATGTAAAATGTGATTTAAAAAAAAAAAAAGACAAATCCTTTAACCAGGCCTCTGGCCTTGAGCTGGGGCTTCACAGAGATGTCTACATAAGTGTAAGATAAGAAAAGTTACCAACTGGGCTCCATGCTAACAGCTGGCAGGGGGAGGAAAGAAAGGGAAGAAGAAGCTTTCCCCTTCTCAGGTGCTGTCCTTGAAGGGTTAACTTACCCTGAACAGTGAAAGAAAAAGCTGCTTTTGGATGAACTTCTGCACACTGTGTACTTCTCAGCACCTCCCATTATGCGCTGAGTATAAAGTTCTGAAACTACCTGAACTCATGGTTCAGGGGAATTGATGGATTACAGCAAAAGCTTTGTCCTCTGAGCCTGGCAATAGCCAAATAAAAATCTGCTTCCGGTTCCTATTTGGTATCTTGCCTCATCTGTCCTCTGCATCAGAGAGACAGTTTTGGAAGTGGCCAGAGGGCACAGAGATGAATTCAATTTTGGAATGATTGATTTTGAGTGCATATGAAACATTCAATTCTAGCAGAAGTTTGACCTTGTGAGTTGGAATCTTAGGAGTGAAATATGCAAATCCACATTTGTGAAACATCAGCATGTAGGTGATCACTGACGTAGCTGAACACTGTGGAGGGGGTTCTAGAAAGACATTCCATATAAGTGACTGGAAGAGGAAAGGAGTGTTCAAGAGAAGCCAGAGATGCAGGAAGAAAGCTAGAAATACATAATGTTATAGAAGCCAAAGTGACTGGGGGTTTCCGGATGCAGGATAAGCCAGTCTAATTTAACAAATATTTGTCAGTGAACTCTGATGCTGGAAATTGGGTCTGTGGAGTCAAAGAGAGATTTTCTCCTGCCACGAAGAGATTTTTCAGACAGTTCTTGGCTGCTAGGAATCATTGCATTAGACCCATCAATCTGCACAGAGTCTAAGAGACAGATATGCAAACCACTTGAAGGTTTGCGAAGCAATGTAGCTTTGCCATTCAAAGCGTGGAGTCTAACCAGGCTCCCTGGTTTGAATCCTGGCCTGGTGGGCTGAATTTTAGTTAGAAATATGATTCTGGTAAAGTTATTAACCTTTTTCTCTTCCTCAAGAGCCTCCCTTATGAAATAGTAGCACTTTTTAGTAGGGTGATGGTGATGATTAAAAGAGTCATGCTTTAAAAGTACTTCGAAGAGCACCTGGAATGAGACAAATGAGAAAAGGTGCATCTTGGAAGCAGATCATCTTCAGTTTAGTTCAGGTGTGGAACCAGCATTAGGATAGCAGTGTATCTTAACAGTTGAAATCTCTTGAGCCTGTCCCTCAATTGTTCCATTTCCCCAGTGTTTCTGCAAGGAGGTTAGTTTAAGATACTGAATGCCTCCTTGCTTAGGCTGTGACAAGCCTCATTTCAAAAGTCTGTGCCAGAAAAGAGCTAATAGTCAGGAGTGAAAAGAATGACACTTTGCTGAGGCATTAGCTTTATGATGGGGTAGTAGCCTCTCACTGACAGAGTCACTTACAGTTCTTCTCTTTCACCTCACTGAGCCACCAGTACCAGATTCTTGTTCAGTAATTGCAACTTTAGGTCACATCCTTCCACCTCTCACCAAAGGCTTGATTGATAGAATATGTGAACAAGACTACCTGCCGAAAAGCTATGTGATGTATTTGCAGATTAAACCCTCTCTGCCTTAAACTGAGCATTGGAAACACCTTCCTGTTCACTACAGAATTGCTTTTACAGCATAGGCAATGGTATTTTTTCATCACCCACACAGAATAACAGTCAATGGGCCAGATGCAGCAAGGGGTGGGCATTGCTCACCTGCTGTGAGAATGTTGCTGGGGCTGTGCTCAGCCCCGCCCTCTAGAGGAAGATCTAGGTAGTCTCAGACTTAAAAGCAGCTATGCTTATGGAAGAAGGCTGATTTGCTATAAATTTAAGAAATATGGAGTGACTTTGAATTTCATTTCTCTCATCGAGATGGTTTCAATTTTGTTCCTCTCTGCAGCAATTTCTTTAGTTACATCTTTTTAAAATTTTGTATTGATATTGTATTTTAAAGACACCCCCTATCCCTTTTGGGACAAGACAAGGTTTAAAAATACATGGAATCCCATCTTCTCTCTCTCCACACTACTTCACATAAAATGTCTTGTTTATACGAGTTCAGAAACTGCCATGAGGTTATGTGTGGTTTGAGACCTTCCTAGTCTGTCTCTATCTTAACCCTTTAAAACATTTCTCACTAAAATTAACAACCATTTCTCCATATGTCATCAGAAATTCAATTAAGTCAGAAGACAGCTCCACTCAGTCTGAGTTAAATGGAGAAGACAGGAGCATGTTCTTCAAGAGCTAATTCTGGGTGGTGCCCTGCTATATCTCAAGCAGAGTCAAGCTTCCTGATCCATATCCTTCCCACATGCACATCTTCCCAGTAACCAGCCACCTAATACTGGACTAGGGAGAAGTAAGGAAATGCTGAAAATCTCACGGTTGACTAACTCTTTAGAAATTCTAAAGTGTTCTCCAAGCAACTTGGATTTTAAGGATAATTTAATAAGACACTATTTTGTGCTGAATAAGTGAAAGGTGAGCAGTTATTAAAAGGGATAAGTGGAGGATAGGGATGAATTTTTGAAAAAAAAAAACATTTGCTTTGGTTATTGTCCCCTCCAAGTTATTAAGACATACAAACATTCCTTCTCAGACTAGACCCAGTGGGTCTGAGCCTCATGGTTGCTCACTCTGCATTTTCACATTTAACACAACAACTATGTGGACTAGATAATATTGCTTCCATTCTCTAAAATTAAGAAGCCATATTAGAGGGGGTAATGGCCCCAGGTAACAGAGGTTGTAGGAGGCAGAGACAGTACTGATGCTAAATACTACATTCATTCCACTGTGGTAGCCTTGGAAAGCAGAGTCGGCCTCGCCTCAGCAGGTATTGTCAGAACCCCAGCTTAGCCAGAGAAGGCTCACTCATGGTTCCTGGGTACAACACTCAGAACCGAGGGTTTCTGATGCCTTGGTTCCTGCCTTTTCCTCCTCATCATCACTGGCTTCTTTCATAAGAACACCAGCCTTCAAGCCTGGACCACATGCAGTTTTCTTAGGCGGCCTTCCTCCACTCTTGCCATATCCTTCTTTTGTGAATATCTTCCTCCTTCTTACTTAACGAGATCCTTCATTCAAAACACATTTATTGAGTTATCAATACTTATGGATAACCAAGTGTTATCAGTAGAGGGTGACCCCTGCTCTCCTGTTGCTGCAGATGTTGCAGATGGGCAGAATGACAGGTATCACCCTATAGTTAACACCCAGTTAAGCTCAATACAAAGAAAACACCACTCCTGGGAGCTTGTAGAGGTCCAGTCCTAGAAAGGGCAAGTCCCAGACAGTACTGTTCCAGGTCACTGAGGTACATTCATAGACAAATCAGAAAAAAAAAAAATCTTGCTCTCACTGGATTTACCTTCTCATGTGAGGGACAAAACAAGTAATTATAAAGTTATTCAACAAGTAAATTATAAAGAATGTTAAAAGGTGCTTTGAAGAAAAACACAGACAGGGATAGGGAAAGTGAGAGTAGGGAATGGATGCAATTTTAAATAGAGTGGCCATGGAAGGCCTCACTCAGAAGGTGACATTTGAACAAAAATTTGAGGGAAGAATTTTCTAGGTTTAGGGAGCAAATGAAAAGACCCTAAGGTGGGAGCAACTTGGCATGTTGGAAGAATAGTAGCAAGGAGACTGATTTGGCTGCAGCGAAGTGAGTCCAGGGGAAACTTCCACTATATCATGTTTGTTTCATTTTCACTTAAATTTCTTTTTATTCTGCATTTTAATGCATAATACTGAACAGAATTTTCAAATGGAATTCCCTGCATCTTTATTTCAGATGTGGTCTCAAAGGTTAAGAACCACAGAACAGGGCAAGTTCAGCTCCACGTTGAAAGGAGAGCTCTAGCCACCACCAAGGCCATTGTGAGACAGGTTGCAGTGCATTCTCTCTGGTCCACCATCAACCTCAAAGCTGTATAAGGGGTGGAAGCAGGTTGGGTGAGGATGTTATCAGAATCCTGTGCATCTGGCTTCCACCATCAGAGAGGGAAGAGGAATCTGTTCCCTTACTTGAGACCAAGTAGAATGTAATTTCAAAAGAAACACTCAGAGCTCTTGGCTTGTGTGTCCTGGGTTTTTTTTTGACAGAGGACATTGGTCTCTGACTCAGATGGCAGAGGTTATGTTAGGAGTACATGGCTAGCAGCTCTGATGGACAAAGAGAAGAGACAGGGCCATCCTAGGGAAGAGCACTTCTCCCAAACAGGAGGGAGTATTTTTGCAGACAATATAGAAGGCCATGAAAAGACTCTCCTTTAGGAAAAACATCTATAGGAACAAAGAAGTTCCCAAGAGGAACTGCAGGGGGCAGTAGAGAGTTCTGAGGCTGCAGGAAAGAAGCAGAAGACTAGAAGAGATGAGTGGCCTGTACCAAAAAGACAACAGCCATCACCACAGTGACAGTCAAGAATTTCTGAGAAATCTGCCAAAGTGTTTGTTACTGTGGAGATGATCGCTTTCCTTCAGAGTCACCTACATCCGATTATAGCCAGCCTGTCAAGGGAGGTCTTTTCTCACTTACCTCACTGCTCTTCTCCCTGTCCCATCTGGTCCTCACCCCTCAAAGTGGCCCAAGCCAATAACCAAGAGTGCAGGGGAGGTTGGAGGCAGGCCAGGGCATCATTAAGATGTCCCCACCTTGCCTAGACAGAAAACACACAACCTGGCACATGCCAGCCTTCTGAAGCTGAGGCACACCCACACTTGGGAGTGGGGAGAGGAGGGAAGTTCTGGTCTGAATTAACTTTTGCAAGTTTTGACACTGCATTTGACGAGACTTTTTAATTATTGACATAAGTCTGTTCTTGTAGCTGAAATGGGCCAGACGACATTTATTATATAAAAATCACCCAAAAAGCCAAGTAATGTGTCTGAAATTTCCTTCAGAGGCCAAAAAGAAATTATTCAAGAGAGCTCATTTGGACAGGGAGTGATGGAGAAAAATAAAATTAGTTTTGCTCTCTAGTCCAGCTTATGTAATCAACCAAGTACAAAGATAAAAGTGATTTATAAGTTCAGTTTGAGTGACCTGATAAATTAGTCTCAATTATCTATGGCTCTGTCAGATTCCTATGTAAAACTGAAACTGGGAATCTAATTATTTTCAAATAGCTTCTTTGCTTGGCCTTCTACTTTATCACTGCAGCATTGATCAGCATCAGATAGCCTGAGACCTCCTACCTAGTTTCCATGATACACATGAATTACTCTCCAGTGGTTCCCCTGTTGCACAAAGGGCCTTTACATGCGGTGGTGGCATTAACTAAGGAATTGCACTTACAGATGCAGGCCAGTAACTACACTGAAGCAAATGTAAATCAGCCCCATTAATCGTGGTGGTCAGGATGAGGTGGGTGCTGACCACAGCCCAGGGTGAAGGAGACCCATGATATGAAGTTCTAATCTCAGCACAAGACCGTTTATATGTGGGAAGCTTATTAGGTGGACACATACTGACCAAATAGATAAGAGGAACACATATTGGCGGATTACTGGTCTATGAGGGGTTTCAAGACAGTAAGCAGGAAGTGGTGCACTTGCAGATACTCAGTAATTATTGAATAAACTGAAAAAGGGATCACCTGATAGCTTCTCCTAGAGGTACCTAACTCCCAATGGGGAAAACAGTCTAAGTAAACCAGTCATCAAGAAGTTTCCCCTTGATTTAAGAGTGACTGGTATAAAAAAAAAAATGAGAAGCTTTGTAACAAATAGTGATGTGCACTCAGGTTAAGCGTGGTGAGAGGCATAAAGAGCAAAATCTTCTAGGATTGAAGAGAGAGCTGGAGTTGTGTACAAATTCTGTAGATCTGCATTTACATTAAAAATCACATGAGCATTGATAGGGGAAGGGTGAGTGAGGGGAGGGGAATTTCTTTCCTCTGATTTATTTCCAGCTGAAGAAATGTTAGCTCTACCCTCAGAGGCTGCATTTCTTGGGAAACATTGTTCTAGAGAAGGCCAAGATCAATATAGGCATAGCTGTCAAGTTTGACCAATTTACAGAAGCTAGGACAGCTTCAAACAAGAGGGGCTACCCTCACTGTCTAAAGACATTTATTGAGTGCCCTCTGTGTATTCCCAGAGGCAGAGACCTGAAACTGAGTGTCTAGGTTCCATGCTGACTTGTCCACTATTTATATGACTTTGGGTAATTTATTTGACCTCATTTGTAAGGTAGGGATATTGGTTGTATTGTTGAGAGGGTTAAAAGAGATAATATATTTATTAGTTTAGAATAATTCCAGGCACATTGGAGGACTTCAGCAAATATTCATATTATTGCTTAGCACTCTAACATAGTCATGGCTGTGGGTAAATTTTTAAGATAATTTCTAGGAAAAAAATGGAAGGCACTTTTGTGATAGTATTCTAAAACCCTTTTTATTTGTTGCCATATTTAGGCAGACAATCCTGGTGAGTCTTCTGTGGAAGTATTCTCTATTTCTATACATGCCCGTTCTATCTGAAACTATCATTAATTTAAGTTGATTTTGATCAAGATCATTTGATCTTCTTGCTCCTTGCTCTTACACTCTTACTTCTCATATACACACCTTCTGTTTTCCTTTTTCCCCTCATACTAAAAAAACGTCCTGTGATGTTCTGTTCACAGCCCAAATCCACAGTCCATTAAGCTCACCTACACCTGGCTCTACCTCACCTAGTCCACCTTACAGCCCTCTCCCCAAGCACCATCAGCACTCCTCCTGCTTGTCTTCTCATGTCCTACATTCATTTAATTTTTGCTTAAAATGAGAATTTGAAGAGACGCTTGCTATCTGTATTCCATCGGAGTCCATATCTCCTTCTAGACCCCCCAGTGCAGACTTCCCTGACTGCACTTCCCTGCCCAGCACTCTGCTGCCCCCACAACCCCAACACTCATGCTGGGGATACAGGGGACTGTGAGGACCAGATAAGTTAATGAATAAAAGCTTCAGTGTCCAAATCTGTCTCATCAGGTCTGAGGATCATGTAAAGATATAAAAATAAAATACAGAGCGAAAGGATCTGTGACTTGGTGGGCAGAGAAATGGAAAGCAAGTTGAGAGTCCTCTGGGATTGTAAACTCTTTGCAGTAAGGGATCTGCCTGTCTTGTTTACCGCTGTAACCCAGCACCTTAAGAATCCCTGGTTGTAGGCACTCCATATTTATTCATTGGATGAATAAAGATCTTGAATGATTACCACATCAGGGTTGGCATTTGTGTGTCCTATGGTCTTAGGTAAGATGACTAGTAGACAATTCATAGCCAGTATATTGAAAGGGACAAGGATATCTCCTCAGGCCAAGGAAAGCGATTTTGTCCCACCCTGAATTTACCTGGTATCTCAGATTGCTCCATGTGGGCTTGTCTCACTCACCACTGAGCTTGTCAGCCTCTCATCTTTTCCTAGAACAGAACTGAGAATGCGTCTGGGACTCAACAAACACTAATTAGCTCTGGTTGAATTGAGCTAAGTTTCCCTGGGTGATTCTTACAGTTTGTAATGAGTTAGAAAGTTCTCCTCCTGTAGTTAAAAAATATTGCTTCCATGACCTTCTATATTTGTTCAAAAAAACATCCATTCACTGAGTAAAAAAGAATAAGAATTCTATGTTTGCAGCCAGATTCATAAGCTTGGTAATTATGACTGAATTATATTATAGTTCATCGCATCTTAGAATTTAGAGTGAATCTGTCGCCTCTTGAAGTTGATTTTCCACGACATGCTCCATCTTGCTTCCTTTCCTAAAAGAACATGCAAAGATGACTCCTAACAGCTTCGCAGGCAGCAAGTCATCAAGCTGTCGTGTGATTTCACGTTACCAGGTTGCCAAGATTAAATACAGATTTTTTCAAAAGTAATTCAGTGATTATTCCAAGAAGATAAGTTTTATCTAGATATAATCAGCTACTAATGTAACTTGTTTTTTTTTCTTTGACATATAAAAATCAGGCAGAATCATTCCAAACATAATTTGTTGCCACCGCCTTAACAGAGGTTTAGATTTGATTTTGTAAACTGAAAGATAGCTGACCTAATTACACTTGAGCCTGGATGTAAGGGTTTCTCAACCTTGGCATTACTGACATTTTGGCCTCGATAACTTTGTTATGAGGGCTGTCCTATCCTGTACGATGTTTAACAAATCCTTGGCCTCTACCCACTAGATGCTAGTAATACCTTCCATGCTCATCATGGGAACCAAAAATGTCTCTTGACACTGCCAAAAATTCTTCTGAGGAGGGGCAAAATTGCCCTGGTTGAAAACTCCTGATCCTAAACATTGTCAGGTCCATAGGGGTAGTAACTTGCTTTCAAAAGGTTTAATTCTCCAGAAACTTTCCAGTTGCATCATATTAGGGTTACAGTAGATTGGGTAGCATTTTATCCTGTTTTTTTCTTTTAACCACTGTATTTATACTTTGTGCTTTATTCCCTTTCTAATACTGGACCTGTATTAACTTGTGAGCTCCTTAAGCACAGCTGTGCTTTATCTTGCTTTGAATGTCTTCACAGAAGTAAGCATGGTGTTTTGTCTGCTGTAAGTACTTAACATGTACTGACAAATCCCATAGAAAATTCAACTGGAAGAAATTCATCCCTGCATTCAACTAGCAGAATGTAAATACCATTAGGGCATATTTTTTGTGTGTCTGCATATTTTATTCACTGCTATATCCCCAGCACCTAGAAAACTACCTGAATATAGGAGGTGCTCAATGAGTATTTGGTAAATGAATTAGATCATGTTACGGATCTGGAGTGTCCCCCAAAGGCTCTTGTGTTGAAGGTTTGGCATGGACAACTAAAGTCTATTTCTTTAAGTAATCCAATAAGAGATAGCAAAACCTAGATGACATTTGGGAAGATTGTGCATCCCATACTCAGCCAATGAAGAACCAGGGAAAGGACCTGTGTTCTAGGGAATGAAATGCTGATTATAACTGCTCTGGATTGTGCCTGCTCACCCAGACACTCAATCTTGCAAGATTGTCATTCAAAAGTCTTTTTATTATAACTTGTGTTTCTGAGCCCATTCTTTGGCTTTGGGCAGGTGAGTGTGTTTCTCAGGCTGGCTATCATGATCTGAGCTGCTTCCTTTGCTATGCCCTTCAGCCATGATGCTTTGCTTCACCTCACATCCAAAGCAATGAAGGTAGATAATCATGGACTGGAACCTCTGAAACTGGAGCCAAGATAAACTTTTCCTTCTTTCAGTTGTTTATGTCAAGTATTCTTGGTCACAGTAATGAAAAAACATATTGCTTTCTAAAAATAATGTTTAATGAGTTTCCATCCCATTTCCTAAAGGATAATATTTAGAATCCTTGGCTGGGGTTCAAAGTTCTCTTTATTCTGCATTTTCCAATCTTCATCCTTGCTTCCTTGATACACAGTCCCACCTCTTTGACCCAAGCTCATCTACTGCTATTTACTCAAATGACCATGACTGTTTTTGTCAATGCACAAGAGCTAACTTCATTTTCACTGTTTAAATGTTCTTTCAAGCTCTTCATCAAGTCAAGTAAATACAATACACACTGCAAAGGTCAATTTACTTCAGTTCTTTTAGAGAACATTTTCTGACACAAACCCATAAGGACCTTTCCTAATGTAAAATCTGACACTTTCTGATCTGCACCTCTCCATGGATGTTTTAATTTTATAAGGTATGCCACCTTTCACTGTACTACAAACAAATATGCAAAATAAACAGAGTCCCTGTCTTTATGATGGCAGAGGAAAAAAAAGTGGTATATAATGTGATAAGGACTACCTTATCAGAAGACTTTGGTGAATCTTGACTCTGTTGAATAGGTATTGAACATATATGTTCCCAAAGTCTTAATGTTCATATCTGAAATTTGGGAAAGAATGATCGCTCTTTCCATTGTTCATAAGAGTGAAAAATCAAACAACATTGCATTTAATGTGCAAACATTTCAAGTGACACCAAATCACCATTTAATTTGTCCTCAAACCCTTTAATACTCCTTCAAGACAGGAAACCCAAATCTCCTCTCCTGATTAGAGGCTGGACTTGGTGACTTTCTTATAATGAACAAAATAAGACAAAAGTGATGGGAGACTAAGTCAAAGAAAGGCACCATAACTTAGTCTTTGTCTTAGTCACTCGGTTTCTTGAATTACTTGATCTTGGGGAAATCAGCTGCCTTACAGGATATAGTTCTAGAGAGAGGCCCCTGTGGTGAAGACAACATGCTAAAGCCAAGCTTTGGCTCCATCAATTTCCTAAGATGACTGATGTCCCAGCAAATAGCTTGATGATACCTCAGAAAGGATCCTGATTTAGTTTTATCCAGCTAAGCTACTCCTGGGTTCTTTTGGTACTGGGGATTGAATGCAGAGGTTCTTAACCACTGAGCCACACCCTCAGCCCATTTTTTTAATATTTTATTTAGAGACAGGGACTTGATGAGGACTTGCTTGGGTAAGTTGCCGAGGCTGGTTTCAAACACACAATCCTCCTGCCTTAGCCTCCCAAGCTGCGGGGATTACAGGCGAGTGTCACAGCACCCAGCTACTTCTGGGTTCTTGAACTCCAAAAACCATGTGAGACATGTTTTATAATTTAGTAAGTTTCACGTAGCAACGGATAGCTATTCAGAATACTGTAGAGATTTAAGGTATCATTAAATATGCTAATATGTGCCGAATGAAGAATGGCATAATCTCTTACAATTTATCACTAAATGATGAGCTGGAATAGAGAAGATTCAAAAATTAAAAGGAAGGAGGAGAAGGGGGAAGAAAAAAATTAAAATTATAAAACAGTAAGAACAAGAAATAATCCTCTAGACCTAAATCAGGCATCCCTCGCCTGCTATCTACTTCATTTTCTGAGCGGTTTCTTCCTCTACAGTGACTGCAGGCTAGATGCAAAAGGCTACTGGCTAAAGGAATTGTTCATTCCTACAGTCTGCTTTTATTTTGTCCCATTTTCAGTTCTCATTTTCAGCTAAAATTGATAGTTTTAATTAAATAAGAAATGAAAGCCATATATCCTCTCTCTATAGAATACAACTTCTTCTTTTTTTGTGTTGGAGAAAGTCACCATGGTTCTTTGTTAAGCACAAGGGCCTTGGACATGGGAATTTATGATTTGTTTGCATCAATGCCAACCTTTGGGAGTCACTGTCATTCCTTTGCCATAGCAACACAGACCCAGTGGCCTATATCATTAATGATACCACAGATGGGACAGTTGAATCCATGGTCTTCATCAGTCAGCTTGGGAAATTAATTTGAACCCAAACAAATTTAAATTTAAAATGGGGCCACTATTTATGACCATTTTTTTTAACTCCCCAGTGAGAACACAGTTGTGGAGAAGGACTGTCAATTTATTAACCTGTTTAGCAATAAACACTGAATTTAAATTCTTCACTGAATATTTATTGGTCCTGGTTTTTCAAAGACTCCAAGTGAAGGATTTTGCAAACTGTTAACTCTTCAAAGCCTTGAGAATGGTACTTAATGTGTTTATCTAAAACGTCATAGCAGAAAAGGGCATGAATCATGCATTTTTACTGAATTCTTTTTTCTTTAACTATCTTCTTGATTAACTGTTTAATAGCTCATGGAAAGTAAAGCAGCATGAACACATTCTTACTGGTAGGAGATACACTGTTGGCTGGAGATGGCGGGGTGCTCAGGGGAGAGTCTGTGACACTGGGTAGAGGCTCCGTGGTTGGGGCATTCACAGAACCTGTAAGGATCAGACATTCAAAATGAACAAAATATTATAACAGTTGCTAATAATATTTACCTTTATTTGTTCATCACCTAACAAGTCAATCTGAAGAGCAGGTTATGGGCAAGGCAGATAGATGTGACAGGGAATAAGAAAGCCACAGGACTGTCCTTAAAGAGAGTACAGCCTAGAGAAGAGGTGGCCAACTCTGTGTTGAGTGCTGTGACAGTGCCGGGACAACGTGCCAAGGGAAAGCAGTGCAAGACACTGATCAAGAAAGAGAGGTCTGGGAAAGCTTCTTAGAGAAAGGGACGTTCAACTAAGACATGAGAAAACAATTAATATTTTGAAATCTTTTAATATTTTGTAAACCCAGAGTTTATAAAATCCATAGACTCACAATTTTTTTTTAACCAGTAGTACAAATAATGATACTTAATTGGATGTAGCATCAGTGAATTTAAGATGTATGGTATTATTTTGCTCTTTCTAAAATTATAGCTTGTGTCATAACATTTTGACTACAACTTTTTTCTCTATCTCTGTGTGTATGTGTGTGTGTATAAATACAGGCTAGTATATGTTGTTTCACTTATATTTTACCTTCATTTAAATTCTTTCACCTTCCATTGTCCTTACTTGAGGTATGAAATAATTTGCAAATGCTAGGAGGATCTGTTGACTTCAGGAACATATAGATTAAAAGCAGCTAGATAAGTTTTGAGGCTGGAGAATTTTCATTATTTTTCTAGGAACAATATCATTGGATATATGGTCACACCTGATGAGTTATGCCAATTTTCTGGATATTTAGTTACATAGTATACAATTGGTTCTATCCTGCAATTTGCTCTAAGGGTCAGTGTGTGTGTGTGTGTGTGTGTGTGTGTGTGTGTGTGTGTGTGTGTGTATTTATTTATTTATTTACATGCATCTATCTTTTGTTCTTATGATTCTTAGTGTTTTTATTACTGTAGGCTATGGGCAGGGCTCACAGTTGGCTCTGACAGTTACTAGTAAGTTTATGCTATTAATCTGAGGAGGCAGGGTTACATGTCGAGTATATTAGGTTAACAAAATGAGCATACTCTTTCTCTATGCTATCCAAAATAAGTTGGAACTTTGAGCATGCCATCTTGGGTAAATTGCTGAGGCTGGTTTCAAACCTTTATCATAATTTGGTTCCTCTTTACACTCCCAACATTATTTCCTGATATCAACTTTTACCTATTCTCTCTTAAATCACACATGGTTTCCAACAGGTAAATATTTCAACCTAGTTTCTCCAACATAAGATCCTCTTTCTTGTTTTTGTTCATGCTGTTTCCTGATATTTTTCTTTTACTTCCAAACTTCCCTGAATGTACCTCCTCAAATTCCAGGAAGCCCTCATCACTCTGTTTCATTGGTATGCCCCTCAAGAGAAATAATTGTTTTGTTCCTCACTGTGTTTATGGATCCTGGCAAATGCAAGTGATAATACATATAAATACATTCTTAACACTAGAAGACAAAAGACCAGTTTTAAGTTGTATCTGACCGCTGATAGACCATAAACACCATCTTCCAAAAATAATATCTTAATAAGATGGAGCATGGGTCTGGAAAATAAATACCTCAATGTTTTTCATTGTAGATTGGTTTGAGCAGAGGTTGGTAAACGATGCCCACAGTCAATTCCGCCACTGAGTTTGTTTGTAAACAAAGTTTTATGGGAACACAGTGGTGTCCTTTGGTTTACATGTTGTCTACATCTGCTTCTGTGCTATAGTGACAGAGTTCAGTAGTCATGATGGAGACCACAAACCTAATGTATTTACTATCTGACAGAATGTTGGCTCCCCAAATGGAAAGTGTTGATACGTTATGCCCAATCCCAGACTTCCACAATGGGAAGCATTTATGTTTCATTGCTGGAAGATTTCTGTTTTAGGACACTATTCTACTGTATTTGATTACTAAGTCTTTGAAAGATGAGGGGTTCAGGCTCTCTCTACATTAGGAAGGCATTAGTACAAGATTTGCATTTTGAGAAGAACTCTTTGCCCTGGGACAAAGATGGTGCATAGCTTTCAAGATGAAACCCGAGGCCAAAAAACTTCTCTCTGGTTTCAGATTGGACTGTGAAGTAGAATCTCTGCTATGGTCAAAACAATAATTCAGAGGGTGAAAAAGGAATAATTACAACCTACCAGGGTAAGTGACTTTCTAAAACTCAAGTGCAGAATTTAGCAGAAATACCTCATCCAGCTTTCAGATCATCCCATTTATCACAGTACTGGTACTGAGCTGCTGGCCTAAAGCAACCTGATCTTTATTTCTGAGTGGTCTACCCTGGAAAAGGTCAGGCATAGCTCTCAGAATCATTTTGTGGATGTCCCACAAGGGCAGATGGGCTGATTCTGGGGCAATACTAGGTGGCTTATCTTGTCCAACTAGAAATAAATCAAACTCCAGGGCTTGCTAGATCCTTTTGCTCAAAATATTGAATGGGCTTCTCTTAGGCTCTTGTTGGAAAAGTAGAATTTCATCTGCTACCCAGACCTACTGATTCAGAACCCGAATTTTAACAAGATCCCTGGTGATTTATACACATACTGAAATTCTCTATTGATACTCTCAGGACCCCAGGTTCAGTGTTGGGTATAAGAATGGCTGCAAACTGGGGAGTCAGAAAACAAGAATATCTGGCAACTTCCATCTTGATATTCAGTGTTTCTCTCATCCCACTATGGAGCTATTCCTTTTCACTCCAAATACATCAATATTACACACTCCAAAATACACACACACAGTTATACACACACACACATACACACACACATACACACACAGTTGTCCACCCTCAACTCTCTATTTCAAAGGTCTTGATTTCAATTGGAAATCATTTAATAGACAAATCTCTATCAAAGTTGATGACAGCCAGGATATTAACAACCCCAGGGGGAATTTGTGCTTCACTTTTGAATTAAAACATTAAAACAAAACAAAATCTCTGCCCTTCACTTTGCTACCCCACCAAAAAAACTATTTTTTTTGTATGTGTGTGTGGTACTAGGTATTAAAACCAGTATCTTCTGCATGCTAGGCAAACGCTCTACCATTAAGCCATAATCCCAGCCTTTTATAATTTTATTTTGAGACAGTGTCTCACTAATTGCTGAAGCTGGCCTCAAACTTGTGATTCTCTTGTTTCAGCATCCTAAGTACCTGGAATTATAGGTGTGTGCCACTGTACCTGGACCAATTGTATTAATATGAAAAAAAAATAGACTACAGTGCTACAATTTTAGATATTCTGATAGGTGTCACGGCAGGATATCTTTGGAAAAGTTACTGTTAAATCATGGGAATTCTGCAGGTCTTGTACACAAATAGTTACCTGAAGAGCCACTGATTGCTTCACCTGGACCCCTTCTCCTTTATGACTTCTCTAGAGTAAGCACCATTGAGCACTTGAACTTCCTGGGAGCCTGGGTGTGTGGGGAAGGGAGCACCTTTGCTTCCAACATTATGACCCTCTCTGAAATCAAAAGGGAGAAAAATTTCTTCCCTTCTCTCCCTAAATCCCTTTCTTCCTCTAATAGTCTCAGAATTTCTTTCCAGCACTGAGATGATAGATTTTTCTTCTGTGTTTTCATCTCGGTATCTTGTCAACAAAAATAGCTTGGTAAAGCAATGATTCTCGCAGAAGTCGATTGCAGAGTTCATAAAGCTTCCAAGAGAGTATGTTTGGAAGTAAGTGACGGCACTGCTCTGCAGAGCCTCAAGTGCACCTTCTAACACTTTCAAAATGATTGTGTTACCATGGGACCAGAATGGGAGCTAGAATTTTTGGAAACTAAATTCTCCAAGATTTATTGTCTTTAATATTTGATCATGGAGGCTGAAGATCCATTTGACAATTTAAAATTAACCCCCTGTTTAGAGTCTAGAATTATACTAGATTGATGGTTCCCTTATAAAATTAGAATTATGGCGTGTTTTGGGTTATCAGAATTAGTGTTCCTCCTTATTACCTTAAAAGTGATCATAATTTTTGATCTTGAAATCAAGCACAGTTTTCACATTACAAAATATTGATTTTGTTTTTCAAGCACAGGAATAGGTTTCTCTTTAGGAATTTGAGGTTTTACAGTAGCCAAAGCTACTGACAAATGTAAGTGACAAACAACTAACTTCATACTGTTCCAAAGCTGAAGCCATGTCCAGCCTTCTGGAAAAGTGGCATCCATATTGCCAAGGGAGTTAGGAAGAGCCAAGAAAGGCTATGTTCATGTAAATCCATCAAAACTTCTGAATGATTGACGAAAAGATCATTGACCACTTTGTTCATACTTATACCTATACACACAGGGAGGGCTCTGTGGACAATGTCACCTTTCCAGCATCAGAGGATGCCTGCTTCTGGGTAGTGAGGATGGATTTGGTGGAGATGTACATTATTCTTCATCCCTAGATCCCAGTAATAACCAACCATTATATTCGCAAAGGAACTTAGCAGGACCCGAGATACAAAACGTGTCCTTGGGACAAAGAAAAACCCTTTCCCTCATAAGTTATACTGTGTTTTTATGATTATGTCAGAGACTACATTATTTCTGAAAATAGGATAATGATTTAAAAGGTTCATTGTCCTACAGAGTGGTAATAATGATTTGCAAATCTGTTTAGTTTTATAAGATTATTATTAAATACACATCTTTCAGATGCCATTAGAGATGTTTTATAGGCATATCTATTGTCACTGCATTTGTGGAGACATTTGTTCTCATTTTTTATGTAGTAAAATATTCATTATTTGATCTGGCTCAGAGTAGTAAATATTCTGGTTAGTTAAATTTTGTAATAACTAGAATGATGGTATATATCAATATTCAGGTCATAAAAGTCTTCTACATCCCAGATACTGTGCTTCAAACTAGGGCACTAAAATCATTAGGCTATAGTCCTTTTCCTGATGGTATTTATATTGCAAATATGGTTTACCCATTTCTAAGTATTAAAATTATATATGCTGTAAACAATTGGATATTTTTTATGAGTTAGAAGAAATTTTAGGATCATTTTAATCTCTATTAATCCTCAGTATTTACATTAATCTTTGTTATGTGGCAAATTAACAAAAATGCTAATTAAGAGTTATGATTGATAGAATTTGAACAAAAATTACTGTATTCAACAGAAATTCTTTATGGAAACAGGAATCATCTACTTTCCTTTTCATTTGAAGAAATTCTTGTAATATTATTTGTGAAAATGCTTGATAATTTGAAAGTAAAGCATTAGGGAGAGGGTTTTCTGAGATCAAAGTATTATGGAAATGGTGAGTACTTTTTTTGTTCTGATTAGATATGTTTTGAATTTTTTGCAGTATTGTCCAGCCCTTACTGACTTTATTAAATAAACAACTCACCTAAGGAAAAAGTGATCTTTTCTGATGAAGTATTCCACATTTTATTTCCAGGGACTGGAGACAGAGCCATACACCAAATGGTCAGGTTATTTGATTGGGTTGGTTCACTACCATGCATCCTTGTTAAAGTAGACTTGAGCTCCAGAAATCCATTTTTGCCTTTTCTCTCTTCATTGGTAATGTTTATTCCTACAAAATAGATTCAAACATGGTTATCACTAACATTTTTTTTTGCATCAGCCATATAATGATACCAAGACATGGCCATATCATTTGAAGTTGTTTTTTTGTTTGCTTTATTTTTTGAGATGGCATCTCACTATGTTGCCCATGCTGACATCTAACTCCTTGGCTTAAGCAGTTCTCCCAGTTAGGCCTCTCAAGTAGCTAGGATTATATGCTTGTGCCACCACACCCAGCTAATTTATGGTGATGCAGGGGCGTAATGTAGTCAAACTGTAGCTTCTATGAAGTGATGCTCAATTTCAGCAGCCCTGGAATTAACCTGAAGTGTTTGCTTGTGCTTCTACAAAGTGTTGATCTGATCTGCGGTCAAGGTATGAAATGCATTGATTAGTAGTGTTGCTTTGTTTGTGACTATGGGTCCAGGGTTTAGGGGCAGATTTTCCTAGCTCCGCAGCACTGTTTACTATAATGATGAGATTGATGATTTTCACCTGGACTGGGTTAGACTCTGGGAGGGTTCTGTTGTAGAGTCTGGTTATGTAGCAAGAATACACCTACATGATGTGTAAAATAAAAAAATAACCTCATCCACAACTCTACTTTGAGCTTCTTACTTCAGTGCTGTTCTACACCATTCTTTGGTGGTTCCTGCTCTGAGAAAGTGCTTCCGGCTGTGACCCTTTCAGAGAAAGTACAGAGTAGGTCACATCTGAGTTCCAGGGACTCTTTGTAACTGTAGCAGATAACACATATTCTAATTGAGTTTCTATGTGTACCCTTTCCCTGAAATAAGCTGTAGATTTATAAGTATTTGCATTTTGCATCTTGCAAAGTCTTTAAAAATTGGATGCTGTTTGCCTCTATCAGTACAACTTCCAAACAGCACATATGGCCACAGGAAAATAATGTAAAATTATCCATCACCATAGGTCAGATCTTTCTGGACTCTCACAGTATTTTTGAAATTTTTTTTATTTTAGGGGATACCAGGGATTGAACTCAGGGGCACTCAACCATTGAGCCACATTCCCAGCCCTTTTTTGTATTTTATTTAGAGACAGGGTCTCACTGAGTTGCTTAGTGCCTGGATTTTGTTGAGGTTGGCTTTGAACTCACCATCCTCCTCCCTCGGCCTCCAGAGCTGCTGGGATTACAGGCCTGCACCACAGCATCCAATTTTCACAGCTTCTTTACATTAAAACTTCTTAATGCTAGTTTTGCAGTTATTTCTTAACAAAGCAATAGTTAAATGTCATTGTGTACTGATAGAATTCTGACCACACCATTGAGCCTCCTGGTTAAGAGTAATGGGCACATCAAATCTAGGTGCTTTACCTATGCAGGGTTTATTTGATAGAACATATTTACAATAATCTTTAACAGATATTTTTAAGATTGCATCATATTATTGTTGTGGATGAATTGCCTAAAGCAAACTAATTAACACAACCAATAAATTATGCTTTAAGGGATCAATCTAATCATCCACATAAGCTTTTAATTTTAAAAGTTAAAAATAATCATGCAGCAAGAGTTTTGTGATTGATTTATTGTTAAAAATATGTTAAGCTTAAAGGAAAAACGACCCAGAGGAAGGCCTGTTGTCCAGGCAGGGGTTGTCTGAGATTGTTTTGACAGTGGCTGTCATGGTTACCACTTATGAAAAATACAGTTTTGTGCTGAGCTTGTCTCAGTGTGTGTTTCTGCCCCAGGAACTTTTAATCCTCCTGGTGAACATGTTTTTTGTTAAGGATCCAGTTCCTTTATATATACTTCCTCCAGAGCCCACAGCCCCAAATTCTGCCCCAGATCCTCACAAAATAAGTAAAAATTATTTGATTGATTTAAAGCAGTAGTGCTAAGTAAACTGAACACCTTTACTGAAATAAGAAATGGAAGAAAAGGTAGCAATGTTACAAAAGCTGAGAACTTATTAGTAATAACTATATGTTGATGTGTTTTGCCCTCATGTAAGACATTTGCTTTCTCTAACACTTAAATAAAACAGTGCTTTTATGTGGTTTGATGGAGCCACCTTCATTCTGGGAAATGTTACCTTCCACCCCATGGGAGAGTCAGATGAAGCATCAGAAAATGGCATCTGATGGCTAAGACAATGTTTTTCCTCAGTGAAAATTAATTTTAAATGCCAAGATAACTTGGGCAATGAAAATTTCTAATGTTTTATTTTTTTCTTTTTAAACCCATTTCCATTGATTTCCTTCTTTACCTTTTTCTTCACCTTGAAGAAACCTTCCATCTATAAACCATGTCAGGCTTGCTTTGGGAAACACATTCTTTAGTGAGCAGGTAAATGTTCTCTAGGACAGACATAAAGAAGATTATTTGCAAATTCAGAAGTAATTGGTATTCCTTACACATTCACCAATGTTCACACAAGACAAATTGGCAAAACACGATTTTCTCTCTTTTTAACTGGGCAACCTACTTCTGAGATAGATTGTATTAAAATGTTTACTATACATATTGCTGTACTTCATTGTCTACAGAGATGTTATACATTTAGGGCTAGGACCCTAGGTTCAATTTAAGTATCTAGGACTATACTAATGTTACCTGTCTGGTTTAAGGGTTTTAGAAAAGGGAAATCATAACTTTGTATGGGCAGAGTAATCCAGTACTAAATAAAAACTATAGAATAGAAGGAATAAAGGTATATCAGGCAAAGGCCAGAAAAGAATATTGTTAGATTACAAGTGGGGAGAGATGCAGATGTTCTGGTTTCCAAGCAATGTAAAAGATTATTTGCAGCAACGACTATAGCAATCATTAATATAATTATACCACTTTTGACTTGCAAAGAATTTTTCTAATTATTGTTATTTTTTACTTTTTGTCTTGATTCTTTGCCTTATTATTGCCATTTGACAGATGGGAAAAATCAAGTCATCAAGAGGCTAAAGGAAGTGGAAAACAGTTAATGGGCACTATTGAGGAACTATGTCACCTCCATATCAGTCCAAGGTGTTTCCTGGTAAAACATGTCATATCCAAATAAGAAAAATAAAAGGGGAAGAACAGATGGTTATGTTACAAAAGCATGGAACTTAGATGATAGGTTAGTTTTATTTTTAACACTATTCTTTATGGATAATACTTTTTCTATAGCCTGGTGAAAATATTCAGTGATGTTTATTGAATCCCTGTTGTTTTATCTGATTCCCTAAAAATCATAATTCCATTTATAATTAACTTTGAAGGATATGGAAAACAACAACCCCTAGGGAGAAAAGGAGGGAGAGAAGAAAAATAGTGGACTCTGAACTTTTACAATTTCCTGCTCTACAACTATTTTCCTGACTGCCCAACTGACACATTCTACTATGATTAAGTCTCTAATCATTAAGTCACACTGAACATTCTGCTATGATTAACTCTCACTAAACTCTATAAAAATCAGACCTCTACTATAACCAGTTGCCATTTTCTCCCCTGAAAATGTGCCATTCTGCTGCTTAATAAAGAAAGATTTGCTGATCCATAAAGGTCTGTCCCCATTTCGGTTATTTTTGCTTTCAAACCTGTTTTCTAAACAAGAGATGTGTATATTTTGTATATGCCTGGCCCAGGTTCTTAGTGCCCAAATATTCACAATTGAAAAATATAATAGTTAACCAGTAAAGAACAATTAACTGTGGGTGATGTTTGCTGTGCCACTCTATAAACTGGTGACTCCCAAAGAATTGGAAACTACAGAGCTGAGAAACTGTACTGAAGGGTGCTAGGGAACATTTTCCTGGTGGGAGTCCTTTGAGGTGCAGCTTACCATTCCTCAGTTTATCACTATCGAATCCCCAGGAAACAAGCAAACTTTCAAAGAGGGTTACATATCACCTAGACGACAGTGGTTGGCAACTGCTGTGACTTCCAATATTTTCACTCATTCAACACGTGTTTTTTCAAGGCAATGGGGACAGTCATGTATGTGGCAATTATGTAGAAAATATGAAATTTTATCTTCTAAAAAATAAAAAGTAAAACCGGATCTCTGAAAATACACTTATTATCAAGTAAAGAAAATTCAGTTCATTTCATCCAATAAAATGCCAAAAATGGATTTTTATTTTCAGTTAGTCCATAAAGGAGTAGAGAGACATAGGAAATGAAATTCTAAAAAGAAAATGTTGTAAAGGTTTAATATCAGGTTCAATGTGTTAACCATTCTCATGATTTATTTCTTCCACCTTCAGTTAACCCACAAAAAGATGATGATACAGTAATATCAGAAACAATTGGGGGTTTCATTATTTTACAAAGGCAGTGGGCTCACTGAACAGATATCTTATCAACTTCCAAAAACAGTTGAAAAGATCTGACTCTTACAGGGGCTTGGGTTGTGGCTCAGTGGTAGAGCACTTGCCTTTCACATGTGAGGCACTGGATTTGATCCTCAGCACCACATAAAAATAAATAAATGAAATAAAGATATTGTGTCCATCTACAACTATTTTTTTTTTGTTTTGATTCATGTTTCTGAAACTACTGAGATTTCAGATATTCTATATGACCTCCAGACTCTGTGTTCCAAGATTTAGTTTAGGTTCTTGTTCTAAAACTCTTCCTGATCTTTAAAACTGAAAATTCAGAGACCAAAATGGTTCAACCAGAGGCCAAATGCCCTAGGAAATTTCAAATATATGTGTTTGTAGAGCAAGCAGAACTGTCTTTAATAGGGAACTTCCATTTGGCTTCAACGAGTAAGAACATGCTAAATCTGAAAATATATGAAGGAAATATGCATAAGAATGTACATGCACACAAATATGTATGAAAAAACATGTATTCTGTGGCTGAGAAGTAAAAATCCCTTCACTAACTTATTGTGTACCTATTGCATTGAGAGATGAGTCATATAATTTTTTTTCAATGCATTATTCTAACTATATAAGGAATAAGTAAGCACTAGTACAGAGAATTATGTAACAAATTCCCACCAAGTATTTGGACAGTTATACAGGAATACAGAAAAGAGTAAAATCTGAGAATTACTTAGAAAACAAAGTCACATTATGTGGACAGGGAAAGTATGGGCCTGGATTCTATTGGTGGTCTTTGTTGGAAAGTAGTGGGGAATTCCCCCACATAGACAGGTAGAGTGAGCTCCCTAGTAGAACATCTTAAGGACCATATGTGAGTCAGGGGTGTTGCCCCAGAAGCTGGGAGGAGCTGGTATATGATTAGAGGACCATGAGATTGAGATGCCAAAAAAAAAAAAAAAAAAAAGCAAGTCCACATCTGACTATAAGATTGATTATTTCTAAAGCCATGCTTGTAGTTCAAAGGAAAATTAGCTCCACCTCCTCCATGTTGTATTTAACCCCAGCTTTGTGGTTTTTCACTAGAAAACACCTCCACTTCCTTGAGTGTGCAGCCCTCATTAATTATGTAAGGAATGTTTGTTTAAAACTAATAATATAAAGTTTATTTAACTGAAACTTCCCTAAATTCTCTACCATCCTTCCTCAAGACTGACCAGGCCAAGAAAGGAATAACAAAGATATCTTCATGATTTGTAAGGTCATCATGAACTTGTGACTACTTGTAAAATCAACAGACTGCCAACCACCAGATTTTACAACTTCCCCTTCAAGGCTACCAGAAAAGGCCTAGGCATCTGCAGCCATCAATCACTTTCTATTTTAAATTACCCTTCTGAAGATGAAAGGAGCCTGAAATGCAAGCTGAGTTAGGACACCAGTTCACCATCTTCATGGATTGGCTGGTTTATGGAATCAACCTTCTTCCTTGCTCCAACTGTTATGGTCTGATTTAAAAATGCTGATATCAGTTAATCAATAATTAATGTTATATATTATAGATTAAAAATATAGATCAATAAAATAGCAAGTATAGCCATATTGACTCCATCTTTATGGTTCCCATATGAAACTATCATATGAACTGTTTCTGAGAAACGAAAATGAAAGCTTTCTTCTGCTGCAAGTTATTTTTCTGAACTGTGTACCTCACAAAATGTGCTCAACCCAGGATATGGTGGTCTTGGTGGTCTGCATGGCTTTGAAGTAGACTCTCACCCCTGCTAAACACCTGCTTGAACCCAGGATGTGGTTGTCTGAGTTGTTTTGCTAACTGATTTTTCAGCTTCTGGAGTCTGCTTGCTTGCTACCTGGAAAATTCTATAAGATGTGGTTTTCTTCCTTAAATATTGGAACACAGATAGCTTGGCACGCTTCTGTCAGAAGGCCATTTGGGCATGGCAGAAGCATCCCTGGTCAGATAATAGAGCTCTCTAATTTGTTTTAAATTTGGACTTGGAGTGTTTTCTGAGTGTCTCCGTGCAACACAACAACTGGTTCTTGATTCACTAAGCACCTTTCAAGCAGTGAGTAAAAGGACTTGGATTTGTAACATTTCCTCATTTCCACAGATTAAATACTGTGACTATTTAAATTAACCCCATTTACCTTACCAATATTTGGACAGCACCTTTCCCAAAGATCTTTTCATCAGATCACTTTGAAAACATTTAGCTTTTTAATATAAAAAGAGATTATTTTTGTCTCTTCAAGTTTTCCTATTTGTTTACCAATTCTTCACTTCAATTTGGAATCTTTCCTCCACCCTTTTTTCCCCACTGGAAATTTAATTTGTAGTCCTTACATGTTTTGGGCTATGCTTTTTCTATCTTTTCTTCTACAATGCAAATTTTATTTTATTTTTTATGGACATCCTAAACATATTCCTATCTCCTCTTGGTAGATCTTCCTTCCCAAATTTAAAATAAATGTGTGTGTGTGTGTGTGTGTGTGTGTGTGTGACACACACACATATATACACACACACACACACACACACACTTAAATGTGTATTTTTGCTTAAGTGGTGACTATTCCTTTATTTCTGAGAGTAGAAGCCAGAAGCATTTTAGTTTTTCCAAGTCTAGTTACATAATACAATAAAAAATATTCCAAACTCTATTTCCCAACTTGCCATACTTCTTTGAATTTTAGGTTTTTTTCACTTAATCTTCCCTGTTCAGCAAGTTCTTTAACTTTTCTACTGACTGCATTTATAACAGCCATAGATGTCAAACCCAAAGTCAAAACTCATGATCTGAAAATTGGACAAAATATTTGGAATCACAGGTTCTTGAGGTATGTGGGTTTTGGCCCAAATTTCACCCCCACTCTTTTGCCTTAAATCTCTTTCTTTGCTTGAGAGGTCACATAATCTCCTCATGGGGAAATTGAACTAAAAGTTGTAGGTGCTTGACAATCTGTTTTGCTGCATCGCATTTGCTGGATACAGCTTTTGTGGTGGTGGAGGGGAGGAGAAAGGTTTGCCTTTGTGTCTAATTGCTGCAGAGAAACCTTATGAACAGAGACACACCCACTTGAAAACAAAACTCTCCTGGAAGTGGGAGGAAACCAGAATTGGAGGTGTCTTCCTCCTGGGGTTAAGAGCCAGCTAACAACCACCCAGGTGTTCAGGAGCACATTCACTGGGCACCAGAGAGATCAGGGGCAAGTTCAGAGCTTCCTGGCTTGTAAGTACCCACTGTGTCTTGGGGTGTGTGTGGGGGGGGGGATTTCCTAACTCTTCAGGGTTGTAAAGCTTGATGAAAAAAACAAAACAAAAAACAAAACAAACGCTCTCATTAATTTAAGAAATAACACATGAAAGAAGAGAGAAATCAAACTTTTTTAAAAAATGCAATATAACTGTTTTTAAAATGCAAGGTAATTTCCATGTATTTATTTATCTCTAAAATGTGGTAGATAAACCAAGCATCTGGAGGAAGGTGCTTCAAAGGTTTTATTAGCTGTTGACTTGGAAGGTGATCATGGTAGGGAAAGGGGAGTATGGTGAGCTGCCTACTGAGGAAAACCAGGCAACACCAGGTTTGTGAGGATGTGCTCCACCCTTTCTCTGTGAGTGCCAGCCCCTCTTGCTAAAAGCAGGGAGGCCTGCTGGTAAGATTTCTTAGAATCTCAGCCTCAGAGGAACCTCTCTAGGGACAACTGACCTCACACTGGGAACTTGATTATGCAGATCCTGGCAGGCCTTGCAGCATCTGGACTACTTACTGAAACAGCTTAGAAAGGGAGTCTCTCTCTTTCATGATCATCTGTGTTTGCTTTTCCCTACCAAGGAAGAGCCAGTGAGGCCCCAGCCCTGGAAGTCCTGAACAGCCTGAATCCTGAGGCTATTCCTCCTCCCTCCAAAACACATTCCGTAACTAACAAGGACCACAAAAACAGCACGGAGAAGAATAAAGAGAAAAACCTAAAATTTTCAATATGCAAAAATGCCTGTTTTGATGGGTGATGTGGTGAACACTGAGTTCACTTAAAAGCCTTATAATGGTTGGGCAGTGAATGTCTTTGCTACAGGAAATAATGTGTTTTGTCTTCCTGGCCTATTCAAGGAGGGATCAGCAAGTATTTTGGGTGTGGAAGAAATGTACTCATAGACTCTTTTGCCTGAATCTGACTCAGTTTTTCCAGTGAAGCAGAAAGGAGGAAACATCACATCCCCAGGTGTGCCTAGCCTTTGACCATTATTGTGAGTCCCCAAGAGTTACCCTAGTCCCTTCCCCAGTACACATTCAGCTTATAGCTTGACTAAAGACGTTTTGTACACGTCTAGGGACATCAGAAGACAGTGGAAGGAGACATGATGAGTCGAGAAGAGGTGGAAGAGGAGGCAATCAGGATTCAGGCAAAAGGAGACTTGGAGATGAAGGAGGAGGAGGAGATCTGTGAGGCTGGAGAGCTTGGTCCGTTTGTGAGTACTGTGCCCACCCCATACCCTACAACAAGGGGATCCAGATTTCTGAGGCATGGAAGTATTTCCACCTGGCCCCTGCTCGTGCTAGTCACCATCCCAACTAGTACACCACCTGCCGCCTGTGTGGCAGGCAGGTGAGCTGTGGTCCTGGGGTTAATGTGGGCACCACCGCTCTTTGGGAGCATCTGAAAAGCATGCACAGGGAGGAGCTGGAGAAGAGTGGCCACTGCCAGGCGGGGCAGCGCCAGGACCCACGGCTCCCAGGGCCCCAGCTCCCGGTGCCCATCGAGGGAGACTGGGGCAGGTTCCCAGAGCAGGCCAGCACCCTAGCTTTGTGGGCCAGCCAGAGGGAAAAAGAGGTGCTTAGGAGGGAGAGGGCAGCATAGTGGCGGGAGAGGGCTATGGAGAGATGCGAGCACGCCTTGGAGGAGGTAGGAAGGGCCATCCTGGAGATGAAGTTGTTGTGGTGTGACCTAATCAATATAAAACATAGACAAACAATTTAAAGATGTTTGTAGCATGATAATAAGTATGTGTAAAAACCTATAGGTTAACTATAGTCATAAAGAAGCATTAATATAGGTTAAGTTACAGGACAAAGATAGCTGCATAAGACAATTATAAGGTTAAGAATTGTTATAGGATTGTGTAAGTAAAGCATAACCAAAGTGACTCTATTTTACTGCTTCTTTTAAAAAAAAAAGTCAAAAACCATTACAAGGACTGTTTCTGAGAAGTCGAAACAAAAGTTGTCTTCTTGAAAAAGTTATTTTTCTGTACTTTGTACCCCACAAAATGTGCTCCCTGAAAGGTATGGTGGTCTTAGTGACCTTTATGGCTTTGAAGTAGATTCTTGCCCCCTGCTCAAACCCAAGATGTGGTTGTCCGACTCTGCTCTGCTAACTGTTTTTTACCCAGCTCTGTAGTCTGCTTGCTTGCTACCAGGAAAATTCCATGATATATAATCTTCCCCCTTAAATATTCAAGCCACAGGCCAGTCGGGTGCTTTTCTCCCACAGAGGTTGAGTCTCTTAGGGGAATCAGTCCCTGGCTAGGTAATAAAGCTCCCTTTTGCTTGAATTCAGACTTTGAGTGGTTTCTGAGCGGCTCCCTATAACAAAGTGCAAGGTGTAGGCTGAGAAGAAGGCATGCCAGCGTGGAGAGAAGGACCTGCGATGGCTGCACATCCTTTCCATTTTGTTTAAATCGAGCTTAGGGGAATCTCTTCTGAAAGTACTGACTTCTCCATTTTAGTTCCAGCTCAAACATGAAGCATGGTTTAGTGGCATTTCTGTTTTTAAGAAAAACAGTACATAGTGTGATTCATCTCAACAGGTCTGAGTGGACCAAATGCCTATCTACAGGGTTCCTAGTGTTTGCTGACCCTTGGCAAAACCCTCAAAATGTATTAACTAAAGATAAAAGTAGTTTTGGGACCATGTACTTGTGAGTTGTTTCAGGGCAGGATGTAGTAGACATTGTTTAGTAAAAATAACTGGATTTATTCCCTGTACTTGTTTTCAGTGGAGCAAAGTTGGGGCAGTTGAGGCTGGGCAGGGAACTGGAAAGTCCATCTGAGCAGCTCACCTCAGAGACTGTAGGAGAGCAAAGCCAGACTCCCTGGAAGGGGGCTGTTTGCACACATCCTGTTGGTGACTTTAAAGCTGATTCTGTGTGATCCCCAGTGGAAAGGCAAAGGCTCAAGCCAAAGCCCTCTTGACACTTGCAGTGCATCTTTTTCTCCAGTGGTTATGTGTTTTGCCATCTGCTTAGAATAAAGCTGCTTCATTAGTATTACCTGTCAGCTTCCTGTGAGTTTTTTCCCAACAATTTGACACTTCAACTAATTAATCTGTAATTAGCACAGAGAAAAGCAAACACTTTTCAATTCAATTGGTTGAAGCAAAATAAAGAATATAAAAGTTTACTCCCAAATATTTTTTAAAAATAATCTAAAGTCATATTAAGACCTATTAATGGAGGAGGGGTTACTGAAGAAGAGACAAAAGAACCTCAGAAAGAAGATGGAGTAAGAAAGGAGACATAAAGAACAGTCATAAGAAAAGAAAAGGGACCCAGAAGAAATGTGAAGATGGGAAAGACAGACCTTACCATATAAAGAGAAAAGAAATCACAATTGTCTCGTCCAGTGAAGGACAGAGAATATTTTCTTAAATCCCAAGGTCAACTTCAGTAAGTTGCTTTTGTTCTGTGCCCACAGATCAGTCATTCATTCAATAAGTAGGTTTTAGATTTTATTTGTATCTCTGAAATACCAACTACAGGGCAATCTATTGTTCTCTGATTTTAAAAATGACTATCCCTCTTTGAATGTTCAGAGATACTTTTTAAAAAGGGAGCCTGACAGTCCATAGGGAAAGAAAAATCTCCTTCATTCTTAAGGATATTAAATGTTAACTGAATAAAATCAAACTGGAGACCACTCTGGGCTTTGCACTGGAGTTGACTTTTGTTTTGGAAAATTCCTCTAGCACTTTTTCTTTTAAATGTGTGGGAGTGGAGACTGAGAGAACCAGACAAGACAAGACGAGATGAAGACAGGGTCCCACTATCTCACTGATACACCAAGTATCCAATGGGCACCAAACTCCTTGAAAGTTAATGAGATGCTGGTATAAAAATGGGCTGTTCCTCCTGCAGTCCTCACCTACCAGGCTCACTCCTCCTGCTTTCTAGACTTGTTGGAAGTCTAGCAGTGAGACCTGTCTCCCCTGTGAGCTCTTTGTGGAACAAACAGAAGTCCAAACACCAGCCTTGAGAAAAACCCAGGCTATACTGCAGTCCTATAATTCTCTTTCTAGAAAACTGCTGTGATTAAAGGATTTCACTTCCCCTGTGCTTTCCCCACGAGGGCACAGTGCCCCCTTTAAGGCCTTCCTCTTCTGTGCTCAAAGTTTAGGTGCTCACCAAGGCAAATGGTGATGGCTTCTGGGAGTCATGACCCTGACATTTGAAGTCAGAGCATTTTTAGTGCCACAAAATATGCCCAACAAAAAGAGGCTGTCATACTTAACCTCTTAAAAACAAAATCCAAAATCATACATTTGGAATGAGATTTAAGAAAATCAAGGAATCTACAGGGGTTCAAGCTTTGCAAAACTAAACACACACAAAATGCTAGCCAGTCGTGTTAATGTCTTCTTCTAACCACAGCACAGTTTTTAAATTTGTGGTGTTGATAGGCAAGTGGCATGAGGTTAAGGGGATACTATGTACTGGGTGCATTGTGTTGACCCCTACAAAAGCAATTTACCTGAAGCCCTACCCAGCTTAGGTCAATGGGCTCTGTTATATTCCTCAGCAAACAACCTGTCATCTTCAGGAGGAATGCAACCCTTAAAATGCTGATAAGAAGAACATAAGTTACCCTGGATGTGTGTGTATGCGGGACGGGTGGCGCTTTTATGACCCTTACACAGAACAGATCCCAAAACTCAGGGAGATATGATAATTAGAACTGGTCAGCATGGTCCAAAGTGACCTTGAGTTGCCTTGGACCTTAATTGTGCACAGTGTAGACTTAAAAGTGTGCTGTCATCCTGCTATCAGTCAAAAGGACAAGGGGTGAATCTAGGAAACTTCCCCAGGACCCAAAAAGACTGGAAGGCAAGAGGAGTGTGTCTTTCTTCTCTCTGAGAAGAGCCACTCTCTTCTTTGAGAGAGTCCTCTTTTCCCTTTTCTTATCCCTTCTGATAAACTCATGTCTGTTACTCTGAATGACATGTCTGAAATCTTCCTGGCATGATCACAAGAACTAGTGAGAAAGGATCCCTGTGGCTGCCTCAGCTTTGACAGGCTCAGCCCTGCAACAGCGTCTGTTTTTCATGGTTCTTATTATTGTAGATTCTTTTCCTCTTTAGGCAACATAACTTCAGACTGTTTTTGTTTCCTATGTTTCATGCTAGATAGCTTTCCTTTAGATGTTTTCCCCTAAATTTTGCCAAGCAAAATAAATGTAGGGAGTGACAAGGACAGGACCTAGGGAGATGATTGGATTAGAATATAAAGCAAGAGATGCATTGTGGTTTTGGAAAGCCTGAACTGTTAAATAAAGTGGGGTTTTATGTGTCTCTCTTGTGTCTTCTTATGCTCCATCAGCAGCTGTGTGCTGTGGGGCTCTTTGGCCCAGCATCTTTTGCTCTAATGCAAAAATCTGCTACATGGGGTTTGCAGGGGCTGAGGTTTGGATAAGAGATTCCCTTCTCATTGCAGCTGCAGGAGCATAGCTGTGTGTTGTGTGGGAGTCCTGGTGAGAGAGTGGCCTCAGGAATGCACCAGGACAACCTGTCCTCAGGTGTGACACTTTCCTGGGATGTTGCTGGCATGTCCCTGTCTGAGAAAGTGTCTTTGTTAGGCTAATTTTGTGTCTTATCTATTTTAAAAGAAAAATTAAATTATTCATAAACTTTATAAGTTTAACTAAAACCATGGGAACTCAGCTCACAACTGATCAAGTCCCCAGCCTAGTCTGAAACTGGTCAGCATGGTCCAAAATGACCCTGAAGTTTCCTAGATTCACCCCTTGTCCTTTTGACTGATAGCAGGATGACAGCATACTTTTAAGTCTCCACTGTGCACAAATGTTGCTTGAGCAATGAAGATGTAGGACAGACTACACATCTTCATACGTGTGGATGTGATTAATTTCCAGAGAATGTAAGGGTTAGGAGATTACCGATACTGAATACTTGTGCTCTCCAGATGTAGATGCTTTGCATACGTTCTTTCGTTTGATCCTTCTATCACCCTTGTGAGGTTGGACTCATTGCCCCATTCACTGATGAGGAAGCTAAAGAACCCAGGTCCCAGAGACCCAAGTTAATAAGTGATAAAAGAGAATTCAGGCTTAGTTCTACCAGATCCCACAATCTATGTTCTGTTTCATTATTATTATTATCATCCCACACCATATCCTACATTCAGTCACATAATGGATTTATGAATCAATATTTACAAATGCAGAGGAAGGAATTGGTGAAAGTGTGGGTGAATGATAATAGGCAAAAACATATTCCTGAGACATCTATGTGCCATGTACTCCAGAACTGTGTATGAGTTTAATTATACTAAGAACCCTATGAAGTATTTCTTATTATTTCAATTTAGAGATTAATAAGCTGAGGCTCATGGAGGTTATCTAGTAGGTGATTGAATTAGGACTTGACCTTAGTGCTATTTGACCACATGATCTCCTCTTATCAGCCTCCCTAGATGTGGTTAGCTCTGCCCCTTATGAATGACTTAGCTAGATGTTAGGCTTTCCAGGCCCTAATTTCTCATCTGTGAAATGACAGATGCTCAACCTATATCAGAGCACATGGAAAGCATCACGAGATAAAAGTATGTGAAAGGGCTTTGAAGAGTTAATAAGTTATTAAGGACACAGCAGTGATTATAAGAATATTAGCGTGAGGAACTACTAATGTTTGGCAAGACCTTAAAAGAGCCACAGACAAGCCATGTCCTGCAGCTGGTTATACGGAGTTGGAGAGAGATTATTCACTAATTCCCCAGGAAAGAAATTTCTCTAGTTTTCCTAGATTTAAGTGAAGCAATGGTATAGAAGAGGAAATTTTATAACATGTGGCCTGTAAGCCATAGTCATTTTTTTTATAATGGATTCTTGGATTCAATTTATGATTTTATGTCTTGAGCTTATATTACTTGTAAACATTGACACCAAGAATCTATAACAGATCCTTGTAAGAAAGATACCTACCAAAATCTGTAATCTAATTAGATTATTTGCTGTATTTAAACTATCGAAATGAAGTCCACTAATAAATTTGGGAATTAATTAAAGCAGAAAATGATTAAACCCTTTTCAATATACTCAGGATTACAGAAGAAGTTATTTCAGAGGTTAATACATGAAATTGGCGAGAGACTTAGATACTTAGGTAATACATTATGTATGGTCATCCAAAAACATCCTACAAAGTCAGTTATGATTTGTATGTAGCTGTCAAATTAAATGGCTGATATTCAGCAGGACCACAAATCATGTTATTTAATGTTCTCAGGGTGAGAAGAAATTAGAATATCAGTAGAATTTTCTCTCACACCATGTAACAGCAGATGTTTGAGAATTAATAAGAGCACTTATTTTACCTGAGGATTTGAAAAGCATGGTTGAAATCATAAGGTCACAAGACAGCTACTTAAAGCAGATATTACTAATAACAATAAAAACAACAATTTTTTACTGAACGTTTATTATATGACACAAATTATACTACAAATTTTTCACATTAATTTTATATTTTAATTTTATGATGTTCTTAAAAAATAATAGTGAGCAGATATCATTATGAGTTACTTCATATGAATGATAAAACTGACTAAAAGATGTGAATTAATTTGCTCAAGGATACAACCAATAGCTGGGAAGTGGGTCCAGATCCCAGTGACTGGAGACTGGGAGCTACCCAGTCTTTCCTTTTTCTCCTGCCCTTCTTATTTCTAAAGAAGTAGCTATGATTTGGAGGAGGTACAGGAGGCACATTTCTTCTTATGACTGAAATGAAAGCAGTGGGAAAGCTGGTACAGAAAAATGGATTGCAACCCATTAAATGTCAGCTGAGTGAAATTCTCACTCTTAAACCAGGATTCACACTGCTCCCTACCCCCTCTCTTTGGTGCTGGGGATTGAACCAGGGCTTGTGCATGCAAGTTAAGTACTCTACCAACTGAGCAATATCTCCATCCCTCCCTCAATTTTTATTAAGGAGAAGTTTAAACAATTGGGACAATTTTCCAGGAAATTTAAGGACTAAGGAAAAGTGGTCACACCTTCTGAGAGCCCCAACTCAAAGTAAGGATCTCCATTCAGTTTGCAGAATCAGCTCAGCTTCTCTTTGTGCCCAGCAGCAGTAACTTGGCTAAGGACCCAGGAGTAAGGTCCTCTGAGGGAACAATCCTGGCAGCTGTGCAACCCAAACACCTTGGCATGTAATACTATAGATTTTCAAAGGCTTTAATGTGACTCACCTCTCCCAGGACATTCATGGTGCTGTTTTCCACAATCATGGGGATTTCTGGCTTAGCTTAAAAGCAAATAAAACATAGTTAGCAGCATTGAATGAAATCCTACCTGGCCACCAATGTGTGTGTGTGTGTGTGTGTGTGTGAGAGAGAGAGAGAGAGAGAGAAAGATTTGTCATCCATGAAACAATTATTAAACACCTACTGTGTGCCTGGCAAGATACTAGTGTCTAGGAAATAGACACATTATTTACATTTTTATGAAAAATATAGAAATTAGAATACACTGAGATAAGTGCAATGATTGAAAACATGTAGAACTTGAAGAAAACTTTTAAGAAAAGCTTCTTTTTTTTTTTTTTTTGGTGCTGGGGATTGAACCCAGGGCTTTGTGAATGTGAGGCAAGCATTCTACCAACTGAGTTATATCCCAGCTCCTAAGAAAAGCTTCTAACCCAGCCCTGGTGGTTAAGAGTTTTTTGGAAGATGCACCATGTAACTGGTACTTGAGTGATGATCAGTGTTGGATTACATGAGACTGGGAATGTGCAGGAGTGGAAGCGCAGCCAGTGGGGGAGAGAGAGGAATTCTACAAGTCCAAAGGCCAAGGGGTAAAGGGTAGAGTATCATTTTCAGGACCAAGAAGGGAGCCAGAAAAGCACTTGATACTTGTTTTGTTGCTTGGCACTAGGACATATCTGACAATAGTTAGTGATTCTTCTGTCCTGCTGGGTTGTAAGTGCCTCAAAGCCAGAGCATTTTATCTGTCTCTTCATCTCCAGTACTTTGCACCCAGCACAGAGTAGACACTTTTTTAACACCAGGTTTAACTGAAGTGACTTCAAGTAAGTTCTTCAGTCTAGCAGACAGAGCTTTCTGTGAACCTAAGATCCTAAGACCTGCTACCCCAGATGCTATGGGCTTGGCTTTTACCTGCACACACTTGGCTCTTGCTGATCACACCTATGACTCTCTGCCTAAGGATTCATTGGGATTGAGAGAGCACACTCAGTACAACAAAAGGGAAAATTGGAAGGAAGTGGAGTTAATGGTGATAGCAGATGGGAAGTTGGTGGATAAATACCTCAATTTTCTTGCTCTCGTTTGAGATAATCATTGTGTTCATGCTATTGCCCAGAGTTCCCAGTGAGACTGGCCTCTAAATCCACAATGGTAACTGGCTGAATCATGCATCATGCACATTTTATTATTTTACTTTCCTTCCTAGACTCACTTCCCTATGCCTCCTATTTCCCAACATGACCTCTCAAATAAATTAATTTATTTCAAATCCTGTCTCCATGTTTTCTTTCATGGGAACCCACACCAAGACACACCCTTAAACTCTCTTGGAAGGGAAGATATTTCTGACCTCTTGCCAGCAGAGAAAAAACATGTAGAATGAATGGCCTGAAAAAGAACAATTACTAAAAGATGCAGGGGATTCTCTCTGAGGTGCAGGAAATGAAGTTTTCAGCTAAGAAGTGGGGAAGAGCCAACTTGTGATGATGGAAAGTGACTCCCGGCCAAGGGACATCAAGCAAAGGGGGAAGGAAAGGAGTTGGCCAGCTTCTGGCCTTTGGTCTATTGAGAATGCAAAGTTGGAAGATGAGGCACCATTTGGGAAGAAGAAATGAGTAATTTAGGGCATGATGAACGGGTGGCGATACATTAAGTATTTATTTCAAGGTTTTCATGTTTTGTGTTTAGCTTATTCAATATGGGGAATCACCAAAGGATGGAGAGTAGGTTTTCAATAAGATTTATGATATAACTCTGGGCTTGGATTACTATAATACATATGCAAGGGATACCCACAAATAGATCAAAGGCTGGATAAGACTGTCCTTACACAGCCTAGCCAGCCCACTTACTAAATGGAAATCCATTAAGCAGGAAAGATGCTCATATTTCTAAGCATCTCCTGACAGCAGTTCAAAGAAGAAGCAACAGAAAAGTAGAGACAGAAAAAGTGGAACCAGATAGGGTGATAGAGTAAGATGTTAAGGAATGAAACTATTCAAGCCCAACATGAAAGTATTTTAACACAACAAAGAGTACAGGGTTTAAATGTTGACAAGGTAATTAGAATATGTTACAGTACCAAAAAAAAAAAATTGTTAAATGGGGACACAGCTTGCCTAACTTAAAAATTGGTGTTCTTGTCACATCCTGGATGGCTGCCTTCATTGTCTTGCCAACAGTCAGGCCAGAAGAGGCTGTTTCTTGTTTGTGCTAAAGTAGTCACACCCTGGTATGTGAACAAATAGTGAGAAGGATAGATAAGAGAGATGAGCAGTTTGTTTCCAACTCTTCCCTGGGCACTGCTTAGGCTTCTTAAGGAGGCTGATCATGAGGTGGTAGCTGCCTAGCCCACCCAGGTGGAAACCTGGAGAGAGAGGGAAGGGAGCCGCAGGAGGAAAGAGAGGGAAATTCTTTAAGCCAGGAATTTAATCAAACTAAATAAGTCTTGGCTGCTGCTACTCCCGTCTTTGCAGACTGTTTTGTGCTTTCTTCAAAAATGTTCTTTTCTTTTTGATATCCCATAATAATACGGTACGATTCTAAATAAAAACAAGTGTATGCAGAGAGCTGAGCAATAGTCTAACAGTCAATGTCCTTTGGTTTTATAAACTCATTTTCTCTTTGTTTACTTAATGTTTGAAAACAACTAATTGTCCATCCACATCACTTGCCTTTCTTGCTGCCTTTCTTTAAGAATGGCTTTTTAAACAAACACAGGTTTTGTGCTGGGGTTGTGGCTCAGTGGTAGAGTGCTTGCCTAGCCTATGTGAGGCACTGGGTTTGATTCTCAGCACCACCATAAATAAATAAATAAATAGATAAATAAATAAAGGTTCATTGATAACTAAAAAATATTTTTTTTAAAAAAATCACAGATCTTGATTACAAAACTGAAAAAAATATATAGAGCCAAGTGCCTCTGTTTTTTAATATTTCCTTTCACCACAGGACAAATTAGAATGTTCACATTTTTCTGTTAAAACTGCACCCTGCAGCGTCTCTGCATTTTGAGTGAGGCCACAGTAGATTTCATAGCTCAACTGTCTTCTCCTGAGAACTCAGGGTCAGAGGGCTAAGCCTGAAAATCATTTACTGGAAGCACTGACCCTGGCAGGATGGGGTGGGGAATGCTCCTGCTGATTTTGTCCAGAGCTTTGTTTAGTACCTTCTTTTTCTCATGGTGGCCTTATCTGCAGCAAGCAACTGGGATAATTAGATAACTAAGCAATTAGAGATGTCCAGTATCCTTAGGAAACATTAAGATGTTAAATCAGCAGAAAACTGACCCATATATGGTTTTCTGTATTTTATTCTATTAACTGAATACTTATTTTTTAGCCTTCTACCCTTGTTCCCACCCCCAGCAAGAATGGTAAAGATCAAGGCAAACAGAGCTTCAGAGGTCACCCCTGGAATGGCTGCAATCCAACATAAGAGGGAACTTCCTATTTAGGGGAAGAGTGATGCAGGGTGGCAGGGAGTAGTCCAGACAGCACAAACCCTTACCAAAAACCTTGACTGTGGTGGAACTCCTCAAGATTTTGCCAGGCCTGAGTCGAACTTGGCAAGAGAACTTCCGACCTTCGTCATGGATTTGGACCGGGGAGAGGCAGAGTCTGTGGTCAGCACAGAGCTTCACTCTGTCTTTAAAAAATGTGGAACTGCTGTTGTGGTGATCTTGGATGAGAGTTTCCTGAGCTCCATTATCTTCCTGGTGAGAAAAATGGTTACCAGTTATTGTGTTGGCTCCGAATTAGGGGTTTCACAAGCATTAATTAATTTATTTGCTGTAAAATAGATAGGAAAAATGAAGAATTAAAAATGTCAGGTATTTAGTAGATTATAAGAGAAATACTATTACACTTAACTTTCAATTGAAACTACTGTCGCCCTCTCCTAACATGAATTGAGACTGCTTTTCTAGTGAGAACTTCCCCTTCACAACCTTCCATAAACTGCACATCTGGAGTAAGATTTGAAGAGGTGAAAAGAGGGAGCTCATAACAGATTCTAATTCTCATTTATGAAGCTTGGAAATATCAATGCAAAAATGTGCTGTGATGACTCTATCAGTTTTGTTTATTAAGTCAAACATGAATTGGGTGATTACAATCACCCTCTCTTTCCAAAGTTCCTTTAGGAAAGGCATCATTTAACGTAGATCCAGGACTAGAACCAGGAAAAGAGAAAAAACAAGGCACAGAATTAAGGAGGCATTCACTTGCAAGACCCTGAGACCAGGACCAGTGAAGGGTACCTTCTTAAATTCATTCTCTAGCCACTCTTCACTTATTTTCCTCATCCCAGTCATGGTCCTAGTCCAGTTGCCCTTATTTCTCTACTTGTGCTAGCTTTGAAGAGGATACAGGAAGAGTGGCTATATAGATAGGAGAGGTCAGAGTCTTTTTGGAGTACTTGATTCCTCTATTCCATATCCTGTCTTGGATCTGTGCAGAAAAACTCCCATTATGGTTTCCCTACACAGAATGTCTTTGAACAAACTTCCAGGGGAATCACAGGTTTGGCCAATGTCAGTAAATGGGCCTACTAACTGTCCTGTCTCTTGAGGGGAACAAGGAGAGAGGAAGGGTTAAATGCTCAGACCTCATTAGTGTAATTCAGCCTCCTCAAGCAGCTTTGAAATCTCTGAAGCACAAGCTCCTCCTCTAGAGATTCTAATTCAATCTGCATGGTCCCAGGCTGGGGCATATTTTTAGTATGCTCAGGGGAGTTCAGGCTGAGAACCACTGGCCTAACTCTAAACAACTCATGAATCCTAGTTAACAGGGGAAATGGAAGGAGGAAAAATGGAGAAAGGTCAACAGGAATGCATTTGATGGGGAAATGCTGCAAAGATCTCTGACTTGGAACCTCTAGTTTAAAAATGATATAGAAACTGGGTGTGGTGGTCTGTGCCTGTAGTTCCAGCTACTTGTAAGTCTGAGGCAGGAGGGTCACCTGAGCAAAAGAGGCCCTGTTTCAGATTTTTATAAAAGGAGAGAGAGAGAGAGAGAGAGAGAGAGAGAGAGAGAGAGAGAGAGAGAGAGAGAGAGAGAGAGAGATTGATTTAGAGTAGAAATAATATAAGCCAAATGAATGAGTAAATTAAAGAATGGGCAGACATCTTAGTTTTTATGTGGGTCCAGAATATATCTAGTAGAACCTCTTATATAAGACAGTTCTTTAGCTGAATTTGGTTAGGGTTTTTATCAACCTTGCATTGCCTGCAAAGACTCACACCCTGCTAAAGCTCACCCCTAAAGCAAATGCGCATACCTTTGGATCTACATAAAGAAGATCCTACAAGACAGTGCCGCTGCTGTCTTTCTAATGAAGAAAGCCACCAGAAGATCAAAAGGAGCAAGAGTGTAGCCCTGCCAACAAAGGAGAACAAAGGTATTTCCTTCAGCATGACTGATCTGGAGCCAATAGTTAAGGAAGCCGGCTCCCTCTGCAGGCCTTCAGCTTGAGACACGTTTTTACAACCTATCTATGCATAGGACCAGTTTTGTAAGGATTTTAGTTTAAAATGTTCTTGGTTATTTAATATATGACTTATCATTTGAAACATTTCTGTCTGTCACTCTGTTGGAGGAAGAAGGGTTGTGACAGGCTGAGGTTGGAGACCGGTGAGAGAAACTACTTTTGCCTTTATTATGTAGCAGGGTGTTTATTATGTTCCAGTGATTTAATTTATAGAGAAGATATGAAAAGTAAATAAAACCCAACATATCCAAAGGTTTTGTTTCCTATTGTTTTTTTTTTCCCCCCTGGGAAGCTGACTGTTGCAGAGAAAGAATTTGTTCCTTCACTGGAAAAGATGGAGTTCAGTTGCAAAGAGCATTCTGTAACCTACAACATAAGGAAATCCTGAGAGATTCCAAAATTTTTAGATATAAAGGGACCATGGCAAGAACCCACATGTGAGTGGCCACCTTCACATAGCAAACAGGAGGAGGAGTGGAAAAAAATACTGAGGCAAATAGTGAAATGCATAAAGCTGGGAAACAAAGAAATAATACTATCATGCTATGACCACTGCCAAAATTTTATATTCTCATTAGTTTGAGCTTGAATTTATTTAGTACTTACTGTGTCTAGGCACCATGCAAAGCTTTTCCCTAATTTTATCTGTACTTTTTAAATAACCTGGAATAAATTGAGGTTATATAACTTAATTAAATAACACATAGGTTACTTAAGTCATAGCATTTCAAAGCAGAGATGCTTAGAACCAGGGACAAATAAGCTTCAAAGAAACATGTATTAGTAAGATATAAATCATGAAAATAATTTAAAAAAACAACCTTCTCTATCTAGAAGGAGAAATTAAAAAAAAATTCCAGAAAACCAGACTCCTTTATATAAGTTATAGATTATAGGAATGGGGTGGTTTGCTGATTGAAAGAGGCCTTCTTTAATCACCTTTGGTGTTGGGCATCACATAGCGTCCCTCAACCGTTCTCAGGTAACCTGGTCCGCAGAAAAAAGGCTGGTAGGGCTCCTAGTAGGGAGTCTTTACATCTACCTGTTTTTTCTTTTCTTTTTCCATTCTTCAAGGAAAATTTTGTCCACTTTAAAAAATATTAATAAATATTTCTAAAAATTTATGGGTTTATCCCTTGGCAGATCTTTACAGTTTAGGTGGCGATACAGATTTCACTTGTTAATGCACAGAATACACGTATTCTAGTCCTGCCACTTAATAGATCATAAATAATACAAGCTCACTGCTCTCTAGTTTCACCTGTGATCAATTATAATTTCATGAACATGCAGCCCAGGTCTGGCTATATGGAGGAATTTTGGAGAGTCAGTGCTTTGGTTTGAATGCTCATGCCAAAAGTTAATCCTCAATGCACTAGTGTTAAGAGGTGACTCCTAATGAAAGGTAAGGAGGTCTCTGTTCTCACGAATGAGTTATTGTTGCTACATCAAGGGCTTGCAGTGGGTTGCGGGTGTAGTTCAGTAGTAGAAAGCTTACCTATCAGGCAAAAGCGTTTTGGTTTGACCACCAACACTGCAGAATGGGGAGGAGGAAAAAGAAAAGGGCTTGAGAGAGCAAGTTCTCTGTCTTCTACTCTTCTGCCATGTGAGGATGCAATGTTCCTCTTTCCAGGAGAATGCAGCCATTCAAGGTGCCATCTTGGAAACAGAGACCAGTTCCTAACCAATGGCACTTTTAGACATCCTAGTCTTCAGAACTCTGAGAGGATAAATTCTGGTTCTTTATAAATTAACCTATCTCGGGTTTTCTGTTATAGTTGAAGAAAAAAATAAAGACAATCATAAAGTCCTGCATTGCTCAATCTGTTATCCTACACTGTCAACTCTTATACACCTGTCACTGGGGGACATGATGGCCACGAAGATCCAGATACCACAGGTAGATGGGAAAATACTATTCCTTGATCAATGTACATATAGCAAGATCTCAAAATAAATAAGTGTGACTTTAAAAATTTTTGATATTTTATCCAGCATGAATTTTCCCTGATTTTCATTTAAAAACATTATATTAAAATATTTATCTTGATTAACTAGGTTAAAATTTTAATTATTTATTTTAAAAATATACTTTTAGTGATCCCTTAAATTTTGGCATCAAAATTGAGCACCTTACTCATCTTACCCTAAATCTAGACCTTAGGTTATACAGCGAGTAAGTGGTGAGCCAGGGCTTAAAGACGACTATTCTCCTCCAAAAGTCATGCTTTTAATGACTTTGATATATAAAGCCTCACAAAAGTGTAGAGCGAAGTCTTTGCCTTTTCTGCTTGTAGTGAGAAGATGAATAAATTCACAAGAAATAGACAACAAAAATCATGACCCAAAGAAGAGGAATGAATACATGTTATGGTTTAGACATTAAGGGTCCCCCAAAAGCTCATGTGTGAGACAACAGATAGGTTTAGAGGTGAAATTATTAAGTTATGACAGCCTTAACCCAATCTGTTCATTAATCTCCTAATGGGGATTAACCAGGTGGTGACTGTAGGCAGGTAGGGTGTGGCTGGAGGAGATGGATCATTGAGGGGCATTACTTGGGAGTATATATTTATGAGCTGAGCTTAGTCTCTCTCTTGGCTTCCTGGCACCATATCCCCAGCTACTTTTCTCCTCCACATCAACCTCACCTAAAGCCCCAAAGAATGGAGCTGGCTATCTATGGATTGAGACCTCTGAAACCGTGCGACCCCAAATAAACTTTATTTCCTCTAATTGTTCTTGTCAGAGTATTTTAGTCACAGCACCAAAAAAGCTGACTAAAACAACACATAACTAAATTATGTACAGGAATTTGAAAAAATAATTAGCACAACGAGGACAGGTTAGAGTCATATTGAGTCATGGAAAGCTGCTGTTACCTGTTTCTTAAAGATATGACAAATCCTAAAATTGTTCATTGAGGCTTTTCAAATTTTGTTCTAAGATCAGAATTTTTAGTCCAGAAGTGGATGTTGTTACTGTTTGATTTGGTGATGCTATCTGGTCTCGGGGGGCTGGCCTGAGCTGCCTGGAGCCAGCTCCCTGTTGGAGCCAGCTGTGTTGACCACAGCATATGGCAGGCGCTGGGTGCTCAGAGCTCACTCCATAACTGCTGTTAAGACCCCATTGATTGCTGCTTCTTTATCTCCAATCTCTTTCCTGTCTTCACATTTCCTCCATTTATTGCCCATCCTGTCAGTGCTGATAAAAGGCTGCCTGCAAAATTCTCCACGTCCATTTTCCAGAGCACTTTTTAATCATCTTATTGGTTGTTAACACTTTGTAGTTTGGCTGCCACACTGTATTTTGATTGTGGCAAAGACAAACAGGGTCAGCTGCCATCAGCTAATGAGTTCTGTTTTGTTTCTGAATAATGAGGCTTCTCATAGCATGAGAAACCATTGTCTATAATTTCATTTTGCTTTTTGTTTAATTAAAAATAATACAAATATTAAAGAGGAGCATGATGAAAAGAAGCATTTGCAGATAAAATTATAAATATATGTAAGCATCTAGGATTTAGTTAGGTGCCTTTATTGCTAATATTGAACTCACTGAATTTCAAATAACCTGTCTCTTTTCATGATTTCAAAGAAATTTCAAGATTTCAAAGAAATACACTGACTTTGGGTACACATCTGCCCTCAACACCTTCCCCATGTGTACCACCAACTTGTACCAACAGGTCCCAGGATTTTGGGTCAGTATATGCCTATCTTTTGCCACTCAACTGTTCTTTAATTATCCAGCTCAAACATGACCTTTTCTAACAAGCTTTCACAGGTTCTTCTAGGCAGAATCAAACTCTCTTCCCCCGATACAGATATGTTTTACATTTTATTAAAGGTGTGTGTCATGGTAGAGAATATGTCCAATATAATTTTGTTATCCCTGCAGGATCTAACATTCAAAATAGGTTCACATATGTTTACTGGATTAAATTAAAATTTATACTGTGGGAAATCAGTATGACAGTTTGGAAGGAAATTGGAATATTATAGTGTATTAAGAAACTCTGAGATTCAGCCTGAAGAATTTCCCTTGTGCCCAGTACAAAAAGTGGAAAAGATATCTACCAACTGCAACCCATCTATTTTCTTATAGATCACCCCACCATTCACATAGGTCCCCAGTTTCCACTGAATCCTCACCCTTTGGGGTTTAATCAAGTAAATAAAGCATCCCATGATAGTTTAGTGTTAGATACACTATGATGCCTGTTTATTTCAGTGTAGTCACCATCCTGAAATTTTAGCTTTCCAAAATGCAAAGAAGTTGCTCCATTTAGCACAGACCTAGCAGGGGATCAGGTACATATAGCAAATAGGTTTTCTTAATGATGTTGAGAATTCGAATAATAACTTGTCCCATGAGGGTCATAATTGAGTTAATTAGATTTTATAAAATTCAATGTGCAAGAAGACACAACACTTTTCTTCTAGTGACCTACATAATTTGAATTTGTAGAATTGTTCCAGAATTTAACCAAGCATGTGCGGACAGCTTCCCAGAGCAATACCACATTCAGAGCAGCAGATTTCTGCCTTCCTGACCTCATCTTCATCATTTCTACTTTTGACCCTTAATTCAAAGCCATATTCTTTTGTTTATAAGAACCATTGGCTTATCAATATGATCATTATTTCTAGTTTAGGAAGAGATCTAAAGTATGGATTAAAGGGACTATTAGTGCTCTCTGAAGACATACAACAGTTATGACACAAGAGCTGCAGGTTTTCCCTAATATAAGGACACTAGGTGTTTTCATATCAGACTTGCTAAATCCCACAGTCATCCACAGTTGGGGCACTGATGTCAATCAGAGGAGCAAATAGATTCTGACATTTAAAAAGGGAATGCACAGTAGGAATTTAATCAGCACATTAGCTGGCCCAATGTTTTCTTTGAAAAAAAAAAAGTTTCTTTCAAAAAGCCTCTTCTAGTTGTCTATGCAGTCTTTAAAGTGACAGCGTGTTTAGGATTCACCTTCTCACTATGTGACCTTCTGTGCACTTTCTCTGGCCCTCATTTATTCTGAATGTCCTTACAGGATTCAAAGATAATGTCTATATAGTCTTCTTAGTTTCTTTGAAGGAAACTACCAGATAAAGAATGCCTTATCAATGATCTAGTTTTTGATACTGAATGACTTGCCACTGATTAACGAGCCAAATAGCATGAATTCCATCCATTTAATATGAGGACAATGAATACAGCTGTAGGGAAAGAGGACTGATAGTTATGTCTTGTATATCTGTTAGGCACCTTTGCTCTGGGCACTAGATGTCAAGGATTTTTGAAGTGAGCCATGCAGCTTTCACCCTGGAGAAACTGAGTCACAGGAAAGTGACAGGCTGATAGAAGCCATTGCGTTTGCTTTAGGTAAACAGGCTACACGTCCATGAGATATGTCCAGAACCCTACAGTTCAACTTACCGGCCAGCAAAAATCTCTATGGTACAATTTAAACAGACCCCATTGAGAGCAAATTTGTGATAATTAGGTGAGGAATGTTTTGCTGTACTGGTGGAAAATATTAATAATGTAATCAAGGTACAAACAATGCATTTCAATTACTATCATGTTCGGTGTAGCAGGTGTCTATCCTCATGAGATCATTTCCACCTTTAATCTTTTCCTAACAACTGCATGGTGACACGTTTATAAAGAACAATTCACTGCTACTGATGATAAGGCATAAAGTCTGGGTAGCCTCATCTTTAGGAAATCAAATCCTGTAAAGTAGAAAACTTGGTTTTTGACAGTTGACAAAGGTATTATAAATTTTAGGATTTTATGGGAAAATTATTTTAGAATATATTTTTATTGTCAGATTACTGACTATCCAAACTATTTGGATAGGGCAAACTATTGGTAGTTAGTACTTTGAGATCTTTGTGCTGAACAAGTTCATTAATTTGGATTTAGTAGGTCTTTAGAGAAATCTTTTTATACAGAGGGTCTTGTTTCCAAGGAAGTTCACAAAAATGTAGGTAACTTGTACTGTGAATAATCAATCACGTGAATCATAGTATTTTTCAAAAACTGTGCCAGCTTCTACCATCATGGAAACCTATGTGTTTTATAGAATTTTTAAATTTTGTTTTCATTTTGATGATGATATAAAAAATTAATGTTAAGTCAGTAAACTTTAATAAAGCTTAACATTCTGTATCATCTAAATGAATATCTCATTATATGATTCTTTTTTTTTTCTTGTTTTGGTATCAGAGATTGAATGCTGAGGGCCATTACCAAGTAGGAATGACGCATCGAAATTTCCTTGCCAAGCGTACCCCATGCTGCTTAGAGGACATTCGATGGGACATTGCATGCATGCTTTAATAAGGTGACCTTGCTCAAGGACCAAGGCGGATCCGGTTTAGAGCTGATCAGGTTTGAGGAAGTAACCGGCTCCTTGAGTTTAAGGCGTTGCCAGTTTAAGATAATGGGTTTTAGGGAAGTTGGAAGTTGAAGATTATTGCTGGGATTAGGGTGTTCCTGCTGCTTGTTCCCGTTGAGTTCTCGTGAGATTAAAATGGGATTTGGAGATAGCCTCGTGGAGTAGGTGGATTGTGCGGGAGACGGCAGAACGTGATTGCCCCTGGACCTGTGTGGAGGCGGTGTGAGAGCGGGAATAAAGAATTGCTGTTTGAACCTACAAAGCTGTGTGGTGGCTTGTGATTCTGGTGCCAAGCCGAGACCTTGGCAATTGAATCCAAGGGTGCTTAACCACCCCTTTTTTATTTTTTGAGACAGGATCTCACTAGATTGCTTACAGCCTCACTAAGTTGCTGAGGCTGGCTTTTAACTCACCTTCCTGTTGCCTCAGCCTTCTGAGCTTCAGGGATCATAGATAAGTGTGTGCCACCTCATCCAGCATTATATGAGTCTTGATATCATGGTTATGTCTTCTTTATAAGTGTGTTATTCCCTTGTTATTTGATTAACAGTTGCATATTGGTTAATAACTGGCTACTAACCAAGTATTGGTTGTATTAATTTGGTTAGCTTAAAGTTAGAATGACTGATTCTTTCATATTTATTACTATCGTCATGCTGATTTTGTTTACTTATTTTGAGATAAAACTATGGTAATTTCCATTTGAAACTAGAATTTTAGTTTCAAAATTGCATTGTAAGTTTTAAAACAAAATGTCATGGTGTTGCAGAATAATGTTGCAAACTAGTGATAAAATAACAAAAGCAGACAAAATGTATATACAGCACATTCATGGGAAGGGTCAGGGCCAATTGAATTATGGATTTTTAAGGATAAATATCTGTACACAGGAATTTTATAATATTTCAAGTATATAAAAAATAGTGGGAGAATTTAGACATCACACAGGATATAATAAGCACTTTAACAAATAACTAACCATGACTACCAATATGATAACTCGGTAAAATTTTTTAATTGATGATTTCAAAATAATTTTTTAAAATATCAGTTTATGTTTTAGGATATTCTAGTAAATTGCTTCATCAAAATCACATACTGGTACTTATTTTCACTCTACACACTTTTTTTAGTGTGAAGCAACTTATTAAATAATTTTTATTTGATACATAAAATATTATTAAATTATTCAGGGAGTCGAATGACAGAGTACAAGGTCACTAGATCATTGAGTATCTCTTCCTCCAAAAAATACATAGAAAAAAGGGGTGAAAGAGTAAAAATGAGTTAATTGTTCACTCATCTTCCAGTTTTGCCAGTCTACACACTATTTTTTTAATTGGAAAAGTACTCATAAAAATAAAGATTTTTTGTTTTAAATTAGAAGACTTGGTAATTAGAAGACTTGTAGGACTCTGTGACATTTATAGAACTGACCACTAACAATTTTGGACATGTGGCCTGTTTTTCTCAGGTACACATTCTACCTACATTTTATAAGCATTAGATTGTGTGTTCCCTGATCTGAAGCAATTGCTGTATATTTTCCAGGACATGGTACTACAGGTTCTGGAGAAAGGGAGTCTATATCTCTACATATGTTATTTGTGAGTAGCAGCTCCTGCTGGTTGTGGCTCCTCTCCAGGGCACCATAACACTCTGTTCTCTCTGTAGCCATGGTCTGGTATATGGTTTGAAATAGAAATTAACCTTTAGAAGTAAATTTCTAAATCCGCTGAATTCATAGACCGGATGCTCGCCTAGTTAGAGGAAGTCTTAGCATCCTTCCCTCCCTTTGCCAGCCCTCCCCAACCGCTGGCATAATGAATGTTTTTCATCCAGTATTTCTCTATTATTACTTGCTATTCATTTTACTTCATTAATATTTAAACATCACTGTAGTTATTCAGTGAAAAGGGCAACACACTTACCACCAACCAGGTAAAGGTGAACTCAGGCGAAATTTCTGAGGAGTTATTTTGAAAGCATGGTATTTCCAGAGTCTGATTTATCTCTATTTCTATTGTGTGATTGCTGCTCCATTCATCCTGTGTAACTGCAACAAAACACAAGGTAGAAAACACGTGGATCTTTGGCATATTAAGTGCTTTTTACTAAAGAGACAAAACAGTCTTAGCATTGAGATTCATCTACCTCTGGGTACGCCTGTGCAGTGAAGAGGCAGCCACCATGGTCTTCACTGCATAAAGTGGCAAGACTGAGAAATGAGAAGCACAGAGTTGCTTATCTGCCCCAAATTACCATGGATTTTGTTAGGGTAGTTTCACTGAGAAACTCCTAATTTGATGTGCTCTTCTGCCTTAGCCCCAAATTGGTGCATTAGTCTTCAGGTTACATTTCCTTAATTAGATAGAATATAAAAACTTTATAACCTAGCTTCAAATTCATATTGTAATTTCTTTTTGAAAATGTTAATAGACATTATTTTTAGAGCAGTTTCAGGTTCAGAGCAAACTTGAGCAGAAAGTACAGAGAGTTCCCAAGTACCTTTACCTTGCCGCTACACATCTGCAGCCTCCCCCTCATCAGCAGGGTACCACAGTGGTACATGTGTTATTAATGAACATACAAGGATACATCGTTATCACTCGAGGTCCAGAGTTTACATTAGGGTTCACTCTTGGTGTTGTACATTGTATGGATTTTAACAAATATATAATGACATGTATCTACCATTTTAGTATCATACAGGGTGGTTTCACTATCTTAAGAATCCTTTGTGCTCTGCCTATTCATCCTTTTCTGTTCCCTAATCCCTGGAAACCACTGATATTTTTACTATCTTTATATCCAACTATCTTTTTAGAGTCTATAAATATTCCTTCAACAATCGGATGAAACAGAAAAGTATCTAAGAAAATTCTGAGAGGGTTTGTCATGAATTATTTTCATTTAAAAGGTATTATGAGACACATATTTATTCTATAGTCTCTCCTTTCAGGAAAGTTTTATACACAAGCATGTACCCTTATGATTAAGATAGAATAACATCAAAGAATAATTTATAAATGAGAATAACTTATTATCCTAATAACCTAAAAGTCTTACACTTTTATATCTATATAAGCCTTATTTGATGATTTAGCTGTCTAATATAAATTTTCAGAAGTATAATTGATAGGAAATGAGTATGAGCATACTCAGGGTCACCAAGTGTATATTTAAAAAGTGAATATTTCTCAATTTAAGAACATTATAACATTATATTATTTCATATAGAACTTCCAAGAATTATGGAATAATTCTTGGAAGTTCATCTCATTCTAGTCAGAATGGCAATTATCAAGAATACAAGTAACAACAAATGTTGGCAAGGATGTGGGGAAAAAATGTATATTCATACATTGCTGGTAGAACTGCAAATTGGTGCAGCCATTATGAAAAGCAGTATGGAGAGTCCTCAGAAAACTTGAAATGGAATCTGCATTTGACTCAGATATCCCACTCTTTGGTTTATACCCTAAGGACTTAAAATCAGCATACTATAGAGAAGCAGCCACATCAATGTTTATAGCAGCTCAATTCATAATAGCCAAGCTATGGAACCAACCTAAGTGTCCCTCAACAGATGAAACGGATAAAGAAAATGTGGTATATGTACACAATGAAATATTACTCATCCTTAAAGAAGAATGAAATCATGACATCTGCTTGTAAATGGATGGTGCTGGAGAATATCATGCTAAGCAAAATAAGCCAATCCCCAAAACCCAAAGGCTGATTGTTCTGTCTGATACAAATTCAGAACAAGGTGGGGGGCTAGGGAAAATAGAGGTATTTTGTATTAGGCAGAGGGGAGTGAAGAGAAGGGAGGGGGTGTGGGGGTAGGAAGGATAGTAGAATGAATCAGACATTGATACCCTATGAGCATACATGATTATATGACCAGCGTGATACTACATCATGTACAACCAGAAGAATGAGAAGTTACTCCGTTTATGTATGATGTGTCAAAAGGGAATTCTACTATCTAGTATAACTAATTAGAACAAATAAAAAAATCTATGTCCTAAAAAAAGAATATTATATCTAGCCTTTAGATCTTTGCTATATTTCAATCTTTCGCCAACCCAGCTATTCTCTTTACCAATATTTCTTTCCTCTGTTTGTTAATTGAAACTAGGTCTTTGTAATAATTATGCATCTTCCCTACAGTATTCTAAAATAGTTTTTTTTTTTAATTCCTGAAGTTCAAGAGATAGGATCAGTGCTCTATTCTCCATAGCTAATTCTAAATGTAATAATTCCTTGGCATCTAATGGGGATTGGATTCAGTTTTAGAGTTCCCAGGGGACACCAAAACTCATGGATGCTTAAGTCCCTTATATAAAATGTGTTTTTTTTTTTTGGAAAATAACCTATGTGCATCCTACCATACACTTTAAATCATCTCTAGATTACTTACAGTACCTAATACAACATAAATAATGTGTAAATAGTTGTCATTATTCTCTAAAAATATCCTATACCAAGAGGAAAGAGATCTATACATAATATGGATGCATTTTTTTTCTGAATACTTTTTGACCAGTGGTTGGTTGAATATAAAGATGCAAAACCCAGGGACTCTAATTCCATAATTTTTTAAAAAGACCCCTCTCCCTTATTGTTTAAAAAATTTATCTATACTAGTATTTCCAGATGAAATTATTTGTATATGACATTACGATTTTTGACATATTTCATACCACCATTATTACTGTTAAATTTTATCCTTGAAATTATTGTAATTGTTTTGCCTAAACTTATTTTAAACAGGTACCAATCTAGACACTAATATCTGTGAAGTCCAGGAGACATACTCAATATGTTAATTATTTTTAATTTAAATTTTTCAACTAACTAAGTATTAAATTTTTGAACTTTGGATTCTAAAAATTGGACAATACGCACAGCATAACCTTTTAAATATAATTGAAAACCCCCCTTAAAACAGAAAAAGTAAACTTAAGTCACACAGAAAATATCTACAAGAAACTAAATAACAATATATCTCCCTTTAATGGGTGGGGACAAAGCACTAGACCAGTATGGTACTAGCAACTTTGCAGAAAGAAACAGGAAAATCAACTATGCTTCTGAAGGACTTTGGAACTAGATAACCATGCCCCCAATCTCCAAGTAATAGATAATCCCTGGAGAGAGAGTCAGATTAATATGAAAATCATAGTAGAAAAGGAGAAGGGAATTTGGAGGCTCCCCATCATCAGTGTCTTCAAGGGAAACAGTAAAAGGGTTTCCAGTGCTGGAGCAAATGAGGCTTCTCAGGATGCAACTTGTGCTGACAAGACATCCTTAGGAATTGAATCAAACTTAAATCCATCAGGGCTGGGGTTGTGGTTTAGAGGAAGAGCTCTTGTCTAGCATGTGTGAGGCACTGAGTTCAATCCTCAACACCACATAAAAGTACAATAAAGGTATTGTGTTCACCTACAACTAAAAAATAAAGTTTAACAAAAATTAAATGGATCAGATCCAATAGAAGAGATCAAAGGGGCCATTTAGATTAAAGTTTGAGGGGTATAAGCAAAGGAAGTACAGTCAGAAAGTCCAGTGGCATAGTATTTGTCTTGAAAATATCAGAAAAGGAGGCTCTAGACACACAGAAGATCCTAGAAAAGCTAGCTTGGCCTACATTTCCATGATAATAGTGAAAATGCACTTAGCTTAAACATGAACAATAGAAAGAAATGAAGTAGAATCATCTATAAAACTACTGTAAGATGCCAGAAGCAGTGATAATCCTAACTGTAATCCCAGTTACTTGGGAGGCTGAGCCAGGAGGATTGCAAATTTGTAGCTGGCCTGGTAATTTAGGTAGACCTTATCCCAAAATAAAAAGGGCAGGTAAAGTAGCTCAGTGATAGAGTACCACAATCAATCCATCAATAGATCTCCTATAAGAAAAAAAAAAAAAAGGTAGAGAACAAAATAACATTCGGAAACATATTAGCAGACAAGACATAAAATAAAGTTATAGCCTTGCCTTTCAAAATGAACTAAAATTTAAAAACTGATATGTGCTATGCAAAATCTTTGGAAAGGTCAATCAGTGAGTCCACTGCAAAAAGAATATTTGCAACAGATAGCCGTGTTAGTCAGCTTTCCATTGCTGTGACAAAATAACTGAGAAAAACATAGAGGAGGGAAGAGTTATTTTGGATCCCTGTTTCAGTTCATAGTCCCTTGACCCCATCTTTGTCGGCTTGTGGTGAGGCAGAACTTCATGGCAGGGAAGGTGTAGTGGAGAAAAGTCGCTCATCTCATAGAAGCCAGGACCAGAGAAAACAAGCAAGGAAGAGTCCAGGGACTAGATATATCTTCCATGGTACACCTCCAGTGATCCACTTCTTCCAGCTAGGCCCACCTCCTCTAGATTCCACCACCTCCTAATAGTCAATTGAGTTATGAAAGTATCAACGGATTAACCCTTTGATGAGATCTGAGCTCTCATTACCCATCACTTTCCTAAAGTCCCATTTCGGAGCATTGCACTGGGGAACCAATCCTTCAAAACAAGTGTCTTTGTCAGACATTCCAGACCTAAACCACAACAAGAGATGAAACAACTCAGAAAATTATTGGAAATAGTAATTTTTAAAAATCACTCCAGAAAGGAAGATAAAAGTAGACCAAAATAAAAACCATAAACACAAAAGTTAATGCATTAGTATAAATGAAAAGACAGAATAAGGGAAATGTCTAAATTAATTAATGATGACTAATTTTTAAAGAAATGAAAAAGAGATTTGAAGAAAATTTTATGCAAAGATAAATCATATGTATATAGAAGGCACTGAAGGAAAAAATTAAAGCACAGAACAACAAATTATTTCAAAGAATTTTAAATAAGAAATGCCTAAAAATACATATTAAAAGATTTTTATCTCAAAAGAAAGAAACAGAATAAAAAACATTAATCATATTCTTTTGAAAGAATTGAATGAAGTCAACTATGGGGAAAAAACTGGATAGTTGTTAGTTTTTGACTAACAATTCTATGTCAGAAAATAATAGAGTAACATTTAATACACTCAAGGAAAGAAAATGTGAGTCAAAGATTTTAAATTTAGCAAAATTAACCTCTTAATGTATTGACTACAGAAAAATGTGAGGATCATACAAGACTCAGGAAAATATTGCTTAGGTGGGTACTTCCTAAGGATTCTTTAATAGAATACACTTTCCATTGAAGAGGCTTTACATAAAGGCTGGTGATAAGTGTTGATCATGCATTTATGTTTAACACTAAGAAAAAATGTTATAAGAAGGGTTGCTTTGACTATTCTAGGCCTCTTATTTTTCCAAATGAATTTAATGACTGCTTTTTCTATTTCTATGAAGAACATCATTGGAATTTTAAATAGGAACTGCATTAAATCTGTATAGCACCTTTATAGTAAGGCCATTTTGACAATATTAATTCTGCCTATCCAAGAACATGGGGGTGATATTTCCATTTTCTTCTTCAATTTCTTTCTTTAGTGTTCTGTGGTTCTCATTGTAGAGGTCTTTCATCTATTTTGTTAGGTTGATTTCCAAGTATTTTATTTTATTTATTTTTTTGAGGCTATTGTAAATGGGATAGTTTTCCTTATTTCTCTTTCAGATGATATGTCATTTATATAGTGGTGCCAGGAAAACTGGAAATCTATATGCAGCAGAATGAATTGAACCCCTATATCTCACCCTGCACAAAACTCAATTCAAAGTGGATCAAGGACCTAGGTATTAGAACAGAGACCCTGTGTTTACTAGAAGAAAATGTAGGCCCAACTCTCTATTATGTTGACGTAAAAACTGACTTCCTCAATAAGACTCCTAAAGTGCAAGAAGTAAAATCAAGAATCAGTAAATGAGATGGTATAAAACTAAAATACTTCTTCACAGCAAAGGAAACAATTAAGAACATGAACAGAGCATACAGAATGAGAGAAAATCTTTACTACCTGCACCTCAGATAAAGCATTAATCTCCAGAATATACAAAGAACTGAAAAAAACTTAACACCAAAAAAGAAAATAACCCAATCAATAAATGGGCAAAGGAACTGACCTGGCACTTCACAGAAGACATAAGAATGGCTAACAAATATGTGAAAAAATGTTCAATTTCTCTAGCAATTAGACAAACACAAATTAAAACTGTCCTGCGATTCCATCTCACTTCAGTCAGAATGGCAATTATCAAGAATACAAGTAACAATAAATGTTGGTGAGGATGTGGGGAAAAAGATACACTCAGACATTATTTGTGGGACTGCAAATTGGTGCAACCACTGTTGAAAGTAATATGGAGATTCTTCAGAAACTTGGAATGGAACCATCACTTTACACAGCTATCCCACCCCTAGGTCTATACCCAAAGGACTAAAAATCAGCATATTCCAGTGACATGGCCACATCAATGTTTACAGCAGTTCAATTCACAATAGCCAAACTATGGAACCAACTTAGTTTTTCTTCAACAGACGAATGGATAAAGAAAATGTGGCATATATACACAATATAATATTACTTGGCCATAAAGAAGAATGAAATTATGGCATTTACTGGTAAATGAATGGAAGTAGAGAACATCATGATAAGTGAAAAAAGCCAATCCCCAAAAACCAAAGGCCAAATGTTCTCTCTGATATGTGGATACTAACCCATAACAAGGAAGGGTAGGGAAGGAAAGAAATAGAAATCCACTGGATTGGACAAAGGAGAATGAAGGGAAGGGAGGGGGAGGGCAATAGGAAGGACAGAAGAATTAATCAGACATAACTTTCATATCCTTATATTTGGATACATGACTGGGGTAACTCTGTTTCATGTACAACCACAAGAACAGGATCTTAATTAGAATAAATTATACTTTATGTATGTGTAAATGCCAAGATACATTCTACTGTCAAGAACATCTAAAAAGAATAAAAATATTATATGGAGGGGAATAGTAATTAACAAGTTTTAAAATAAAGATATGATGTAAGTATCAAAATTAAGAGGGAATTTTTGGTAATAGGGGAATAAAGAGGTTAGTGAGAATAAGTACAAAACTGGGCAAAGGTGTTGAAGCAACCATTTCACAGTTCTGAAATTGACCAAAGACAACATCAAATTCAGATGAATTTCTTCTTTGCTGAGGGCCATTGCCAAGTAGGAATGACACATCAAAATTTCCTTGCCAGCATACCCCATGTTAAATGGACTTGCCTTGGAAATCCGATGTGACCTTGCATGTGTGTTTGAGAAAGGTGACCCTGCTCAAGGACGAGGGTGGATCCAGGTTTAAGGTGTATCCTGCAGGTTTGAGGAAGTATCCCGCTCCTTGGGTTTAGGGTGTTCCTGGTTTAAGACAAGTTTAAGGCGTTCCCGGTTTAAGACAATCTGGTTTTAGGGAAGTTCCAGATTTAAGTTTATTGCTGCTGGGAATAGGGCGTTCCTGCTGCTTGAGTTCCCCTTGAGTTCTCGTGGAATTCAGAAAGTATTTGGGATGTGAATTATGCAGCAGAACTTGAATTTCCCCAGAACGTGTTTGTACAGGGCTGGTGTGAGTTCGGGAATAAAGAATTGCTGTTTGAATCTACAAGGTGTGTGGTGGCTCAAGATCTTGTGCCCAGCCAAGACTGCGGCACTTCTTGAAAAAATTATAGGGATTTGATAAAAACACTAGGACCCTTCAGTCTTCTAGTCAATGGCTCCTTTATTTACTTCCACAGATTGGTCATTGAGAAATACAGTTTGACCAGCATGGGACTGTGTGGAAATCCAGGTCTTCTTCCAAAAGGGGCAGACTCCTCTCCAGAGGCACAACCAAAGAGCCCTAGCCAGATGCCAGTGACTCTTTCTGGACTTCACAGCCTACAGAACTGTGAAATGATCAATTTCTGTTCTTTGTAAACCACTCAGTCCCTGCACAAAATGAACTATGCAGTAGAAAACCAGGTAGGTATTTAGCAGGTAGATCCTGTAAATTAGATAGTGATAGGATGGCTGAAATAAGTTCTTCACACATTCTGAAAGACTGGAAAAACACATACCTGAGTAGGGAAGACCTGCGAGAGCCTAGCAAAATGGAGAAGCCAGAGGAGTAGGGATAAATGAGTGCAAATTTAAAGTACCCTGCAACACTCCCCCCCACCTACCGTCCTAATCTATGTGCAGAGGATAGAAGCCTAATGGGCTTAAAATGTTGGAGAACAAATTTTGCCAAAATCATTAGTGGATAACAAAGGTGCTTTGGCAATGAAGGGAGAACTCCTCAGAGCCCAAAGTAAAAAATTAGAGTTAGTATAAAAAGCTAAGCAGAGATGTCAGTGGCCACACACTGAAAAGGAGACAGATTACACAGTTCAATTCATGTAAGTTACTAAAATTGAAAAAACAAAAACTAGTATCTCTCTAATATTATAAATATATTGTATGCATACTCAACATATGTATTATATGATTCATATATTGTATGTATGGTGTATTACAGTATATATAAATATGTTATTATATATAATTACATATTATATGTATCATATATTACATATAATTTTATTTATATATGTGTGTTATTATATAGCTCTGTGTGTATATGTATGTATATCTATATATATACCCACAATTTCCAGTTTTCAACCAAAAAATTTATTAGACATGAAATAAATAGGAAATTGTCACCCATACTCAGGAAAAAAGCAGCTAATTGCAACTGAATCAGTGTTCCCAGGCATTGGATTTAACAGACTTCAAAACACTTATTCTAAGTATGTTCAAAGAATTAAAGAAGGACTAAAGAAAAACATAATGACTATGACTCAATAAATAGGTCATCTTAGGGAAGAAATAGAAAGCTATAAAATGAACCAAATATTCTAGAGTTGGAAAAGTCAATAACAAAAATGAAAAATTCCCTAGAAGTGCTCAACAGCAAATCTGAAGAAGAATCACTGTATGTGAAAACTGACTGATGTAAATGATCTAATATGAAGAATAGGGAGGAAAAAATGACTGAAGGAAAACAAATAGTTTCAAAGTAATATAGGACATTACCAGCTAGACTAACATATATATAACAGGAATCATAGAAAAAAGAGGTGAAAGAGTGAGGGAAAAGAACAAATTCTTGAGGAAGCAAAAACCGAAAGTTTCACACATTTTATTACTTCACAAAAGCTTCCCCACCATTAATCTTCACAATCAAAATATCATCAAACCTGAATAGGATATACATAAAGAGACACCCACCTAGACACATCACAATCATACTGTGGAAAGCCAAAAACAAAACAAAAAAAATTATGAAAGGTGCAATTAAGCAAGTAAAACAAAGTGAAATAAAAATAAACAGAAAATAGCAACTCATCCCATGTAGGAGACCAATAATATAATTATCATCCTACACCTAATCAGAAACAATAGAGATCAGAAGACATTCAAAATACTAAAAGAAGGGCTAGGGATATAGTTCAGTTGGTAGAGTGCTTGCCTCTCATGCACAAAGCCCCAACACCACAAACACCCCACTCCCCAATACTAAAAGAAAACACAGCCCACCAAGAATTCTACACACAGTGAAATTATTCATCAAATTAAAAAAAAACTGAGATAATCCATTTTAAGCAGATTTGCTCTACATGAATACCATGGTTTGAATATCCCTTCTGAAACTCATGTTGAAACTTAATTCCCCAATTCATATGTTGATGGTACATGGATGTGTGGCCTTTTAAAGGCAACTGAAATTAGATGAGATCATCAGAGTGTGATCCTAATGATAGGTCTTGGTGGCTTTGTAAAAAGAGGAAGAGAAACCTGAGCTGACATGTTTTCTCTGTCTCACCATGTGTTACCCTCTGCCATGTTATGATGCAACAAGACCTTCACCAGATCCCAGTCAGAGACTGGTGCAATGATCTTGAACTTCTCAGCCTCTAGAACCATGAGCCAAATAACGCCCCCCCTTTTTTTAAAATAAATTATCCAGTCTGAGGTATCCAGTTATAGCAACAGAACATAGTCTAAGACAACAAACACTCAACTAAGTTCTTCAGGCTGAAAGGAAATGATACCAAATAGTGACTCCAGTTTATGAGGTGAAATGGAGAGAATAGGAAGTAGGAAATATGTGAGTAAATATAAAAGACTATTCACAAATACATTTCTTTTTTCTTAATTTGCTTAAATTTCATGAAATTCTATTTGTCGCACTCTACTATTTGGATTATTATACATATTATAATACGTAAGTGCAGTTTACTGTTACATGTTATATGTAATATGCTTTGAAAAAATTAAGTAATTCCTCTCTCTCCCAATTTATCCTCTAATCCAAAAGTTCTAAAACTATGGCCTGTGGGCTAAATCTGACTTTTTGCCTGATTTTGTAAATAAAGGTTTATTGTAACCATCAAGCCCACTCATTTCCATATGATCTAGAGATGCTTTCATAGAACAATGGTCGACCTGAGTAGTTGTGGAAGAGACTGTATGGACCCAAAGCCTAAAACACTTAATATGGGGTTTTTCAGAGAAAAAGATTATTGACTCTAGCTCTAATCTCCCAATCATCCTTCATTATTCTTTGAAAATGTTGTCATCACAACTGCAGTATTTTTTTAAGCTCAAACCCTGATACAATCCTGGATGATTTCAGTTGTATCTTGATGACTTACCCATACCTGACTTCTCAGTTGTTCCATCATAATCTCCATTAATGGTCTCCATCCCATTTCAGCCACCTATTCTTATAATCACATCTTGGATTATGTCACCACACATAACTGCTCTCTCTTCCTACAAAATCATGCATTTGAACCTACAAACATTCCCTTGCCTCACCACCTTCAGTTTGTGCAACTAGAGTTATCTCCACTATTCTCTGAGCTCCTGGGATCTTTTAATAAGTTGATCTCTCTACTGTCTCCCAATCATCAACTATATTTTTTTTTTGCTCTCCTCACTATCCAGCTAAGATTCATAGTTCATCATTTCAGTGATATTCTTGTTAATATCCCAGATCTCATGCCTTTTTGTCAGTAATCTAAAAAGGCTGACCAATATATGCATTTTTTTGTGTGTGTTTATGTGTGCTGGGGATTGAACTCAGGATCTCACACATACTGGGTAAGTGCTATGTCAATGTACCAGTTAGCTACACCCCAGCCCCCACCTATGCACCTTTTTGTTGTTGTTTTTGTTGTTGTTACTAGGGATTAAGCCCCAGGATGCTGAACCATTGAACCACATCCCTGGCCCTTTTTGTATTTCATTTTAAGACAGGGTCTCACTAAATTGCTGAGGCTGGCTTTGAACTCTTGATCCTCAGCCTTCCAAGTTGTTGAGATTATAGACCAGAGCCCCTATGCTTGGCCAACTATGTACTTTTTAATACCCAGTTCCAAGAAGCCAGGTACTGCTGGAGAAAGTCACAGTACAAATTGTTTCACTACAGTTTCAATACCATACTCCAATTGTTTTTTCACTACTGTGACTAAAAGATCCGACCAGTACAATTGCAGAGGAGGAAAAGATTATTTGAAGGCTCACAGTTTCAGAGGTCTTATTCCATAGAAGGCTGGGTCCATTCCTTGGGGCTCGAGGTGAGGCAGAACATCATGGCAGAGGAGTGTGGCAGAGGGAAGCAGCTCACACAATAATCAGAAAGCAGAGGTGGGGGACACCCCTGGCCAGATACAAAATATATACCCAATAGCCACACCCCCAATGAACCACTTCCTCCATCCGTACCCCACGTGTGTCCAGTCACCCCTCAAGTAATCCCACCAGGGATTAATTCACTGATTAGGCTAAGGCTTTAACACAATCATTTCTCCTCCAAACCTTCATGCACTGTCTCACACATGAGCTTTTGCGAAACACTTCACATCCACAATATTGACTGAAAAATGCAAATATAGTTACCAAGTGAACTCATTTTCCCTCTATTCATATTAACTATTTAAAACTCTCTCCAATTTCTTTTTGTGAAATCCCCTTCCTCTCTCTAACTAAAGATTCTTTTGTTTCCTATATTAGAGAAAATAAGACAACACCTCTCTCATCATGTGCACAATTCTTATTTTCCTTTCCTCTTGTTATAATTTTTAAAGACTAGTTTTTTTTTCTGTTTCAGAATAGTCTTACTATCTATGCTGTAGGTCTCATTGCTCCCTCTTCTCAGACACCTCAGGTTTTTTACTTTATCTTCTGTATGATGTAAACTTCTTTTTAATTGGATCCTGCCCACTGGCTTTGACATAAAATCAAGTGTCTTGCATTAATTCAAACCATCACCATCACAGCACCAACAAGGTCCATCATTTGCACATGCATACTCCTTCTATCACTGCTGACCAGTTTCTTAAAAGTCATGTCAATATTTGCTTTCCATATTTTCTTGTCTCTTACTCACTTCTCTTCTTCCTCCAGTCTGAATTCTTTCTGTTCCATAAAGCCACCCATCACTGTTCCTATTAGGTGATTAATACCTTTCATGATCCTAAATACAGCCTAATGTCCATTTATCTTCTCAGAAACACCAGAGACGATAGCTATAGCTTTTGTGCAATCACCTTCCTAGGTTTCTGAGACCTGATTCTCTGATTTTATTCCTTCTTCTTAGTTATTCTTCTCCAGCATTTGAAGACACCTTTTTCCACTTATTACCATGGACTGTTGAAATCCCACATTGCTTTTTTCACTTGATTTTTCTCTTCCCAGATGATTTCTTTCTCTGTCAGAACATTAGTTAACACTCTTACTCAGATGACTCACCACTTGTGCCTTCAACCTAAGCCTCTCTGCCAGATCACAAGATGTACATCCAGCTGCTTACCTGCCATCACCTGTATGCCTCAACTTCACACCTAGTTCAACATGTACAAATTTAAACTCAAAATTAATCTTGGCACAATCTGAGTATATATATATATATATATATATATATATATATATATATATATATATATATATATATATCAGCATTCTCTAATGCAATGACCAATTCGCTCATTGTGAATCCTTGCCTCTTCTTTTTATTTTCCATTCCATATATGCAAGTCACCACCAAATCCTGTAGGGTGAATCTTCTAAACATAAGGACATTCCTCTTCATCTATCTATTGCCACTGTACTCAATGTTAGCAGCATTCCTCCTGGAGATTTCTGCTATTGTCTTTTCATTTGGTCATAAATACACTCTTTTGTGTATTTGACTACAAATACACATTGTCAAATTACAAGATAAAAAAAAAGAAATTAAATAAAACAACAGCCTTTCAATTAGTTCCCACTTTTCTTGGGATAAAGACAAATATCCTCACCTGGACCAATCAGGCTCTCCAGCTTCATGTTCAGTTGCCTCCCCTATCATTCTCTTTGCTCCAGCTATAATATTTTTAAAAATCCCCCACAGCTGACATAACTCCTTACTACCACAGTCTTTGCACAGACTATTCTGTTTACTACCATAAAGTTCTGTGTTCTCTACTCTCACCTGATTAGCCCTTTTCTCCAGGAAATCTTCCTAATCTCCTGATATACTGTCTCATACACTATACACTGCTTACATCCTCACTATGAGAATACTCCTCACTGTTGCAATTTGATATTTGTTCACTTAATTGATTGATGTCTTTCTTTTCCCATTGGACTTTGTGATTATTAAAGACAGGGTCATCCTAGTTCTTTTGCTAATGCTACTGCTTCCAATAACAAGATTAACAATCCCTAAAATATTTCATCATAATTATGTAAGTTAAAGTCACTTTTTATTCTTATAATTCACCTGATTACTACACATTTTCAAATATTTCTGTGTTATATTTTTGCAACTGTGACCAAAATACTGACAGGAACAACTTTGGGGGGAAAGATTTATGTGGGCTCATAGTTTCAGAGGATTTAACCAAGGTCGGCTGGTTCTGAAGCAGAAATATAATGGCAGAAGAAGGCGGCTCAGCTCATGGCATCCTAGAAGGGGGAGGGAGGGAGGGAGGGAGAGAGAGAGAGAAAGAGAGAGAGAGAAAAGAAGAAGGAGGAGGAGAAGAAGGAGGAGGAGAAGAAGGAGGAGGAGGAGGAGGAGAAGGAAGAGGAGAGGGAGGAAGAGGAAGGGGAGAAAGAGGAGATGAAGAAGACGCCTATGATCAGAGGACTATGATGGCAGAGAGGAGGAGGGAGGAAAGGAGGGGAAAAGGGAAGGTGCTGGATGAAGAAAAATCCTTTAAGAGTTCACCCCCAGTAACCTATTTCCTCCAACTAGATACAACTGCCTAGTAGTACATCCAGCTATCAATTGCTTAATCCATAAACTGGATTAATCCACTGGTGAGGTCAGAGTCTCGTGATCCATCATTGCCTAAAAGCCCCATGTCTGGATTTTGCTGCATTGGGAATAAGATTTCCACACATGAAATTCTGTGGGACATTTCACACCCAAAACACAAAAGCATCAAAATCTTACATTCTGTAGTACTCTAGGATCCAATAGCATTCAAATTCAGGAAATGGGGATTACAACAATCCACGACTTAACTCGGAGTACTGTGTTTCTTGGAATAACTCAAAACTTCCAACCTAGGAAGAAACCCTGTCAAACGAAAATGAAAAAGAGCCAAAGGCCACATTGTTTATTTCCATACCCATTTGCAGTCTCAGCCAACTGAGACACACATAGGGAAAAAAATATTGTGAAAAGAGAAGGGAATCCCTTCCCAGCTAACCCCTCAGGGGACATGAGAACTGGATGTAGGTGCACACTGCTTTGTGAGCAGACAAGGAAGGATGACTCAGATGAGGAGAGGAGGGAAACAAGAAGAGGCAATTAATCCAATCACCTCTGGTACCTCAACATTTTCATATTTAGATTCTTCTACACCACTTCAATTTGCATTTGTTTATGCACTTCAAAAGAGTTCACACTTCATGAGCACTCTGCTTTCCCAACTAGCTTATAGACATGCATATCTCAGAGGAGAATGGGAAGAAAATGCTACAAGTGACAGGAGGAGAAGCAAGAGAACATAAAAAAATAAAGGGGGAGGATGATGGCTAATGGGTGGTGACTCAGTGGGGCTCTCATGTGGTAGCTGCCTCCTGGGTTAGGTGCCTTTTTAAGGATAGTTCCATATAAAGCTTGTCGCTCTATGGTGAAAGCTTTTTTTTTTCCTCCCTTATAGTTTCTATTCTGAACTTTTGGTACTCAAATACACCATACCAGAACCATTTCTGTAACACTGAGAACACTGCTTTTCATTTAATCCAGTGGATCAACAGCAAATCTATAATAAGATTGGAAATTTTCCAATCACAGAGTGTGTAGATAAGGCTCTGACTCTCCAATGACTTGCAATCTTTGGTAGCTCTAAGTTTAACTCCCTGGGTTGCCCTTTATTTTTAAAACTATGCTTTCCTTAAAGGTAATACCACCCTCCTTTCTGGATACTGCCTTTTCCCCAATGCTGTCTTCACTTAGGTCATCCCATATCCTATTTTATATAGAATATACCTATCCTTGTTGCTATTTCTCAAAGGAGTTCAGATCAGGAACTCAGATATGAAGTAGTATAGTCTACTGGGATAGGCAAAATGTGCACAGTCCAAGTCCGAAGCCAAGGTCAATGTGTATTCTTGCTAATGTGTGATGAATGTCCTGTTGGAATCCAAGTAGACCAGTATAAAAAGAGAAGGAGAAGGCTCCATTCTAATTAGAATTAAGAAAGAAATTTCACTCAGAATTATTATTTCTCTTAATAAAATCTACCATTTATAAACTCTCACTTCTAGGCAGCAACTGTGATAAGAGCTTTTCATAGATTATTTTACTTAATCTTAAAACAGTGGTACCCATGAATGAGGAACTATGATTGCCTGTACTTGTGATGTAGGAAAACAAAAAACTGAGAGACATGAAATAACTTGGCAATGATGATCTGAATAGTAAGTGACACAGCCAATGCTCAAATATAGTCTCCTGACTTCAATGTGTGTGTAGATAAATGTTGCTCTGTACAGGTCTTCTGTTTTTCTCTATTTCAACCCTACTTACCCACCTACCTGGGTACTAATTAAACTGAGGTTTTGCTTTGTTTTTTCTCTCAGAAAACAGCAAGAGAACAAGGCATTGTAAAGCAGTAGTTGGTGGAAGCCTGGCCTACAGGTGATCTCTTTCAGTATCATGGTCTTGGAGCAGCTAAGAGACAAGGGATGGAGAGGAGATGAGAGAGCCTTCACAGTTACTTGTCCTGGAAAGCCCCATGCCTCCTTCAGCATGGTCTTCATGAGTTAATTTTATAGATTTTTTTCTTATATTACCAGGTTATTTTATTCCTGAGTTTAAAGCCTTACATTTCCAGTACATTTTCCATTTGTTGGCTTTTATTTTCATTCTTTTCCATTAGTAGAAATGGAAATCATTTTCTTTAGGACTAGGTAATTTAGGGCAGGTGTTATCATAATTTTCCAAATAGGCTCAGAGAATCTACATGACAGACCTCAGTCAAATTCATTACTAGCCAGAAAGGAGGTAGAACTTAAACCTAGGATTTCCATTTCCAAATGCAGACCCCTGAAGCATGTACGATGTGAATGAATGCTTTAGGTCCAGTAGCATCCTTAGGCCCTATGCCTGGCCGATAGTAAATATATCGAAAGTCATTTTTACAAATTCTCTTCTAAACTGAGTCTACTTCCTTTGTCTTCCATCCCAGTGACTGGCCCCACTGTGTGAGTATGCATGCCACTCATGTTGCCTTTGTCTTTTATCCACTCTATGACCTGGTCATATCTGTTCTTTGCCCAATACATAAAATATGTAATTTTATTTATATCTACCAAACCACCACTATCTGAGACTAGGACGGTCTCCTAACTTGTTCCCATTTTTTCACTTTTGTCCCCTTTTATATCATTCTCATACTGAAGCTAGCATCATCTTTTGATAATACAAATACAATCAAGCTAATAAACAAGTAGGGAAATGAATTACAGTAGATGGGGTAGAGAGAGAAGATGGGAGGGGAGGGGAGGGGAGATAGTAGAGGATAGGAAAGGTAGCAGAATACAACAGTTACTAATATGGCAGTATGTAAAAATGTGGATGTGTAACCGATGCGATTCTGCAATCTGTATTTGGGGTAAAAATGGGAGTTCATAACCCACTTGATTCTAATGTATGAAATATGATATGTCAAGAGCTTTGTAATGTTTTGAACAACCAATAAAAAAAGAAAAAAAATACAATCAAGCCATAAATTCATTCCACCCTTTCATTAATACTTCAATGTACTTCCATGAACAAAACCTTGAACATGGCTAACAAAGTCCAACATGATCTGGTCTTTACATTATCTCCAGCCTCATCCATTAATCTCTGCACTGTAGTCTCTCTGGCATTTTCCATGTCCTCCAACAACACAAAGCCCTTCACACAGCTGTTTCCTTTCTCAGGATCACTCATAACTCTTGCCCTTCTTAAACTGTTAATGCCTACTCCTTCTTCAGACTTCAGCTCAGGGGCAAATTCCCTGGCCTCTATCACAAACTCTTCCAAAGAATTGTTGCAGCTCTTATTATTAACACATCACTGTTGCAATTTTACCTTCATTTATGGAATTATTTGATCCATTTCTGTCTTCCTTGCCAGCCAGTACCTCTTTCTGCTCAACTTTTGCACACTCAGCACTATGCCTAGCATGTGGACAAAATATAATTCCCAAGGGCACACCCCCAGAAACCCACCCCCTCAAGCCAATGCCTGTTTGTTGAATGAACATGAGCTGAATATAAGCATAAACTTCCTTTCCTCTACCAGTTACACTTACCAGGTGTCTGAATGAGAAGGTTATAGGTTTTAGTCCAAATGCCTTCTGGAAAGAGAGTAAAGCTACACTCATACTTTCCACTGAGTGAGGAAGACACATTTCTTAAGAGCAGAGTCCATATCGTTATGTTCTCCGGAATTTGTCTGAAATCCACTGCTGACTTGCAGGAATGCCCGTGGGCCCAGTGGACGCCATATTGGGAATGACGAAGGGCAATGAGGTTTATCTTATCGGTGATCTTTGACCACTGCATCTGTACCAACAAGCCTTTCAGCTGTATTTGGCAAGTCATGTTGACATCAGAGCCAGGAACAGCATAAACATCTTCTCCTGCATTAAGTCCTTTTCCCCATACTCCTGAAAAGAAGACATGAGCCATCAGTTTGCATGATTCACATGGAGTGACTCTTAAAACCCCAGCCACTTCAGTAAGGTTGGGCAATAATTCAGGAATTTTCTCCCTGGCTAACTGTGTGTGTTAGTTTTTCATCAATGTGATCAAAATTCTGGACAAGAATAACCTAGAAGAGTTAAAGTTTATTTTGGCTCATGGTTTCAGAGCATCCATCTATGGTCAGCTGACTCCATTGCTCTGGGCTCTAGGTGAAGCCAAACGTTGTGGCAGAAGCACATGGTGAAGGAAAGCTCATGGCAGCCAGAAAGCAGAGAGGGAGAGAGAAGCTAGGGACAAAATATAATTCCCAAGGGCACACCCCCACAGACCCACCTCCTCAAGCCATGCCATGTCACCACTCAGTAATAACATTCAAATTATTAATTCATCAAATGGGTGAATCCACTGATTATCTTACAGCTCTCATAATCTAATCATTTCACCTCTGAACATTTCTGCATCGCCAGCTTTTTAGGGGACATCTCATATCTAAACCATAATACTGTCTCAGAGACAGAAAACAGCCACAGAGAGAGAAGCACAGAACTCAATGCGAATTAAGAGTCATTTACTTAAGAAACTATTGATTTATGACTATTTCTTTGTTAGTTTGTCCCAAAACAAATTTAAGTTCTCTGATGACTTGTTGATAAAATTAAGCCTATCTAAAAACTAAAGTGCATCAGCAAATTTAGTGTACACATATTCTTACATTTAGTAAAATTGACCTTTTGTGGTTATAGCCACATTTAACACAGTAGCGAAGCTCTACAAAACTGCAAAAATAACTAATATATGTAGAGCATTTAAAAATATGCATCTACAACAGACATTTAATGCTTTTACATTATAAGGGTGATATGATTAATCCCTTTTTTGAGGAGGAAATGGAAGCACTGAGAGATTAAGTGGTTTTCTCAAAGCCACACACACTAGAAAAAGAACATGAATTCGGTTAGTCTTCTTATAACCTTCATAACCCCCAAACTTCCTCCAAAATTCAATCTGACTGGGTAGGCTAAGAAATTTGACTTTCCATATATGAGGATGGAAAAAAAAACCCTTCATCTTCATGTAGTTAGGTCTCCTGAAGAGAGATGGGGAGAAGATGCCTCAGATTCCACACAGCATAATGTCTAATCAATTCCCTGAAATGCTAGTCATGAAAGAAGATTTTCTCTCCCATCTCCCTGTACCAAATGGTACAGGGTACTTAAAATGTATTAATATTGGGTCTTTGATTTGACTTGTCTTCAAATCAAAAACATTCAGAAACGTTCGCCTCAGTTTTAAAATTATCTTGGTGTATTGTCACAGAAATAATATATTATTATGACAAGTCCCACTGAAGCTCACAAAGGGAAATGATAAAATGACGACAAGCAGATGAGAAGAAATAAGACTCTCAAAGATAATTGACAAACAGGAATTACTACACTTTTATGGATACAAAAATTTGGATAGACAGAGATTAGTACTGTTCAATGTAACTCCTTATGAATAGCATTTAATAGGAGTATGCCTCCATCCAATCTGCAGCATTATATTCCAAAGCATCCTTTGATTTAGAAACTCTTAAAATATTAATAGCTATACCTAAAAAGCACAGTTAATTTGTAAGACACTCAGAGTAACTATAATACCCTCACACTGTGGAATGCAAAACCAATCTTCCTTTCCTCCACTTTTGAATTGGCTTGTTAGTTTCTGGCTGTCACTGTCCTAAGGACTCTGCTTTGCCTCCTAGGGCCATATCTATGACTCAGTAAAATTCAACATGTGTCCATGTCCAACTCCAAAGACCTTAGTCTTAGACCTAAAAGAAAAGAAGTACTTGAGAGATTAAAAAGTAATTGAGCAAAGGTCTCTGAGCATGGATCAGTTCGTGACTTGTCTCTTTTCTTCTTTTCTTTTTTAGCTTTCTGGCATTGTTCTATCATTTAGAGAGCATTTTGTTTCCAAGAAGCACAATTTCCCAATTACTCCAGCAATCCTCTTAAGAGGGAAATGGGAGAAATTGCGCCACAGCCCTGGCACCACAAACCACCCCTTCCCTTCATGTTTTCAGTTTTCATGAGGAGTCCTTTCTAGACTCTGAATCTCCCTGATAACTGTCACTTAAATACATAACTGAAAACTTCAGTAACAATTTGCCCTTTGATGATCAATTTCAGCAACAGTCACAAGGCATTTTAAATGAACAGAAGCCCCTAAAGCAGCCGATCTGACAAGAAAGGACAAGCAGAAGTCTTACCCCTGACAAACTGTATCTGGATGATGGAGTAGACAGCACAGTATGTCCATTTCTTCTCCATTGTCTCCTGAAGAGCTTACACCAGCATTTCCTTAATGATCACAGAATCAATTGATGTCTTTAACTAAGCACACTCCAGCCACCCTGTTCGTGCTCACAAACCCCAAATCTACCACAGGCCTGAGTCTGTTTATCACTTGGCAAAACTCCAGGAAATGAAACATAGACAGGAAAGTAGTGCGGTTCAGGGCCAGGTTTAACCTTCAACAGAACAATGCTGAAATTGTTCCCTGAAATCACTTTCTTCAGAAGACTTTTCATATCCAAAAGATTGTCTCCTTTAGGATCCCTGTCAGTCAAGCTGCTTCTAAAATCCAAACAAAGGAAACCATGCAGAGCAATTCCCAATGCTCTTTTTATACATTTCTTTTCAAGAACACAAAGCCATTTAAAAAAAAAAATGTGAGCTTGGTGTCTTTCATGGAAGGTTTTCTGCTTCATCTTAAGGTATATTTTCTTTCTAGAATTAACATGTTTAATTTTAATAAAATCTGAAAAGTAACAGGGTTTTGTGTCAGCTATAAAAATTTTACTTTTCCTCTTCTGGCAGGGAAATTTGCATTTCCTGGGAGGGGAGAAGTGAGGCCTCCTTGTCCACCCCTTTTCTGGAATATGCTGCAGGTGCCATAGGGAAGCTAACCACTATGACTTGAAGCCTTTATTGTTGATGGCAGAAGAGCTTATCTGTGCCTAAACTAGAAGCTACACAGAGCAAGACTGTTATAATCAGAATCCACAGGCAGAGACTCTATCGCTTCAACCAGCTACCAGGCCTGTTCCATCCCCCCAATTACTTCCATTTACAAAGGATCCCAGTGGGGTTGCAGGGAAGTGACCCCTTGGTAAAATTCTTTGCTTATTTATGAAAGAAAATGAAGGCTAGTCCTTGCCAGATATGGTTGAATTTGTTTAATATCTTGCGATCAAATTGACTGTCTTCATTTTCCAACATTAAGCCCATGGAGTGGGCTGACATGGACAGTGTAAGTTTAATGAACAGAGAAAAATAATAAACAAATTATGCATCTCTGTCTAGCCATATGATTGGTGCAATGTTTGGTGACCCCAATCTCATTACTGGAATATAGGCACCACCTAGCAAAACTGAAAACAGATTAGATGGCTTATTATGTTCCTCAAATAGAGGTCAAATGGACATAGTTTTGGCCAGGCTGTCACCACCGTGTATATACAATCTCTCACAAAGGCTTTCGGGGAATATGGATGATGCTGACATGAAGAATCGCCCTGATCATCAGAGGTTAGACTTTAGGCAGGAGAAGAGAATTTGCATGTCAAAAATCAATGGCGATAATCTTTTTTGGATATCCCAGCTGTCAATGCTGCCACTGCCAAAACTTGCCCCGAGAAATGTCCTACTCATTACTACTCACCTAATGTTACTCACAAAAACCAGGAGACAGAATTATTTATTTCCTATCATTTTTAGGGATACTCTAACCTGTGTTCTCAATACCTCCCATCTTTCTACAAGATTCTGATCAATGGGGATATTGGGTTGGGCTGTGGTCACAGTGATTTTTTCCAAGGAGGGTTAGAGAGTTCAGAGTCTTTGAATGAAGAACAAGGAAAAAACATAACTCCTCTGGGTGCCATTATCTCTTCCTTTTTTTCCTCTGAAAACAAAACAAAACAAAACAAAAAAAACAGGAACTCAAAGTGAACATAGCAGCAAAAACAGGCCAGGAGGTGCACTAGAAGATCCTAATCTTTAAATTGGTATTTCTATTAGATTAGAACATGTGAAAGCCTGGAGAAGGGATTCTGTTACCTCACTCAATTTGCAATAGTAAGCAGGAATTTACCTAACTAGAAACCAAATAAAAATCTAAATTTAATGAATTCTCTCAGGACACCCTTTGCAGTATTTAAAAGTTTTCTATCTCTTGTTGCATTACAGTGAAGCACCTCTTCAAAAGAAAATTTTTTTTAAATACTCATGAAAAGGAAATTGTCATTTATTTTCCATAGCTACAGACTCACTTTTAATAGAATCCTGGCCTCTCATTAATGTAGGGTTCCTGGACGTAATCTTTCAGAAACTACTGAGCAAATCTGCTCTTCCTGTTTTTTTTTTTTTTTTTTTTTTTTAAAGAGAGAGTGAGAGAGAAGAGAGAGAGAGAGAGAGAATTTTTTAATATTTATTTTTTAGTTCTTGGCGGACACAACATCTTTGTTGGTATGTGGTGCTGAGGATCAAACCCGGGCCGCACGCATGCCAGGCGAGCGCATTACTGCTTGAGCCACATTCCCAGCCCCTTCCTAACTGTTTTTAATCTCCTGATTCTGGTTGTTATGTCTAGAAATTTTTCTAGCCTGAATACATCAGATCTGGCTAATTTTCCTTTGGGATCCACCTAGCCTCTGAAAGAAGAACTATTTCAGATGTCCACAGAATCTTAATTGACTGGCATTTTACAGCTGCAAGACCCATGTGGCGGCCCCTCCATAGCGGTTCACATGCAGCAGGTGGCAGCAACGCCCTGCAGACCAGCCCTGCTACACCAGGTGAAGGGAAGCGCCCCCACTGCTTTTTAATCCTGGCAAAACCTCCTAAGGGCCCTTTCAGCATGGGACAGGCATTCTCTATACTTAAAAATAACTCTTCTATAGAAGTCATGTCAATCTTTTCTATTATCCTCCCTACTCACCAAATCCCAATTGCGCAGCATTTCTTCTGCCTTATATTATAGTCTGCTACATATAAAAAGAAAACAGAGCAGCCAGTTTCATACACAAAAAGAAATCTTGAACTTCTTGAACTTCAGAGGCAAATTCAATTATTTACAAAGGGAAGCAAGAACACACATTATTTCTGCTAGAGGCAAGACATGATTGTGTGTTTTGGACAAACTTTTTAAATGCTCTATCTAAGCACAGTCAATGAGAAAAGGACATTTTCAGAAATAAGAAGTTGAATAATAGTTAAACTTATTTTTGCAGTTTCCATAGTGGTTAACTCAGGTATTACTGACATGGCTTGGATTTTATTCTTTAACTACTTACATAAAAAAAAATGAAAATATGGAATGTTATACTTCTATACATGTTTTCCAGAATGCTTAGAAAGCACAATGCTTGAGTTTTAAGATGTTTTAAAAATATATTTGAGTGTCAACTTTTAAGGGATTATTGAAAAGGCAGAGCTCTAGGTGATTCGAACATACAAATGATAAAAGATGGCCGGCCCTTGCTCCTAAGGCACTTGTCATTGAGCTGGGGGGAGAGTATCTATGTGCTGAAGTCAAGCAGCAAAAAGCACCACTCAAGTGAATAGATAGCACAGGACTTTAGAAGAGGAGATATCATAAGGATAGAGTGGGCCAAGAACATCTGAAGTTTCAAATCTGAACTTAACCTTATTATATAAGTCAGCCTGGTAGAAACCACAAGCTAAGTCATTACAGGCAGAGGAAACTGGAAGAGCCAACACTCGGGAGGGTTAAAGTTCAAGGCTGATTCAGTGTGTAGGTTGCTCTGGTGGAGTGGAAGCTGTATATAAAAAGTCCAAGAGGCAAGCTTAGATTATGGAGGTTTTTTGTTTCATGTTGGAGAGTTACTATAGAGTTTTCAGCATCAGAGTAACTAACGTAACATTGCTTTAGCACAAAGAAACATTTTAAAAGTATGAACTGGGTAAATGTGTGTAAGATGAATGAAAGAAAAGAATAGAGGAAGGCAGAAAATTGGTTAGGAGTTTTATGTTTCCCTAGGCAGTTGAGAAAGAAAGCCCCTTATTGGCAGTCATTATGGTAAAGTGTCATGGCAGGATGGGAACAAGGATGTAGGGCATTGTTTTAGTTAGCTTCTTCACTGTGACCAAGAGACCTAACAAGAACAATTTTAGAGGAGGAAAAGTGTATTTGGTGCTTAAAAGTTTCAGGTTGTAGACAGGTAGCTCCTTTGCTCTGTGCCCAAGATGAAGCAGAACCCTCCTGGCAGAAGGGTGTGGAGGAGGAAAGCAGCTCATAACAAGGAACCAGGAGAGAGAGAGAGAGAGAGAGAGAGAGAGAGAGAGAGAGAGAGAGAGAGAGAGAGATTGCAGACAAAATATGTATCCCAAAGGTTCACCCCCTAATAACCCATCTGCTGCAGCCACACTCTGCCTGCCTACAGTTACCACCCAACTAATCTTTATCAGGGGATCAATGCAACGATTAGGCTAAGGTTATCATAACCCAGTCATTCCTTTTGAACACTTTCTTGCATTGTCTCCCACATGAACTTTTGTGGGACACTTCATATGTAAATCATAACAAGTATGGTGTACACCTTGATATGGAATGGAAATCTGCTTTCCAGTTCACACCTCAGAATTAGACGAAGAAAAACCAACAAGTTGAACTTCTTGGTTCTTCTGCTGGAAGAACTGTCCTTCTTGGGTAGCAATTGTCAATTGACTTTGGGTGGAAGTGAAAGATAATGTATTATAATCAACCTAGAGTTTTGATTTTTCTTTTGATGTTCACTCAATTTTTATAAGTTGTATGTAATGAAAAAATAATAATTTTGTGAGACTTAGCAGAGTAATCTGTTTTATTACTACTATTTTGGCCAGGCTTAATTTCATCCACAAAAGACTAATTTTAGTTTAATGCATGTTTTCAGTTACTTCAATATCTGCTCATTACAAGAAAACATTTTAAAGGGATAACAAAGAAAATAAAAAACAGGATTCGAACTACTTAAAGACTATCACAATTTATACGAGGTATATTTTTCTAGACTTTTATGTCATCATGTATATATGTAGAAAACTGATTTTTACTGCATGCACACTAACCTGAACTTTGTTCCTTTATAACATATTATAGATGCTTTACATGTTATAAAACAAAGATTTACTTCTTCCTTTAAAATAATCATATAATATTTTATTGTATGAATGTATAGAAACTATTTTTTTTAAGAGAGAGTGAGAGAGGGGAGAGAGAGAGAGAGAGAATTTTTTAATATTTATTTTTTAGTTCTCGGTGGACACAACATCTTTGTTGGTATGTGGTGCTGAGGATCGAACCCGGGCCGCACGCATGCCAGGCGAGCGCGCTACCGCTTGAGCCACATCCCCAGCCCTAGAAACTATTTATAAGTAAGATAAATATAAAATTTCATCCTATTCTACTTTGAGAAATAAAATTGTAAAATCCAGTCGAACAATTATAGTGAGTAATCTCTGAATGTTTCTTGAGGGAAAAAAGCTATAGATAGAGCTAGAGAGTGCCCAAGAGAGCAAAGGGGAAGAGAGAAAGAGATTTTGATTTAGTCAAAGTCCTAGTAATCTAATGCTTACTTAACACTAACTTAATAATGTTGAATTTTTCATAAATATACTTAAGAAAACATTAATATTTCCAGATTTAAGATAATATAGCCAAAATTAAAAGAAACATTAAAAATTGTAAATTCTACCTGGTTTCTAAGCACTGATATTTATTTAGAATGTCTCTTCATATCCAATGGAGAAAGAACACTTTGGAAAACTGAGACATGTTTCAGTTTATTTTATGGGTTACATAGTATGAAGCAAAATCACCCAGTGTGGTCCTTTTGTAGGCTGCTACAACAATATTCTTAACTACATTACATATTCACAACTTTAATCCACATAGACTATGATTCTATACTATATATATAAGAAATGTAACCTTTTTGAGATTTGCCTCTTTTGTGAAAGAGTCAAAAACAGAGGCATGAACGTGTTTGCAAAGAGATTGTCTATTTCCTGCCATGACCTACAGCATACTGAAGTGAGAAGAAACTGTGTGTATCATTGAGAATAGACAGAGCCTGTCATTTTACAGATGAAGAAACTAAGACCCTGAAAGGTAAGAGTGTCTTGCTCATGATGACAGAGTTCCTTATGAAGAATTCTGTACTACTGCTCAGTCTCCTCTTACAGGATGAGGCAATTTATTGAGCTACATAACATTCAACAATCACAACCAACCATTCTCCAAATTAAATGCAAATGGCCTCTAGTATCTTTTTATACACCTTTATTTTATTTACTTATTTTTATGTTGTGCTGAGGATCAAACCCAGTGTCTCACATGTGCTAAGTAAGCACTACACCACTAAGCTACAACCCCATCACCTCCCTCCGCCCCCCCCCATCTCCAGTATCTTGACAAATAAGAAACAATCTAGAAAGCGTATGTGCTTTGTATTTCTATGACATTTGGCTCAACTAGTCTGAACCTCTGTTTCACTGAGGAAACAATAGTAACTTATACATACATTTATATATGTTAACATATATAACACATATTTATTATATGTATAAACATATATACAATAAAAATGCTATATATTTTGGGAAATTTATGTTTGTCTATTTGTCTGATCTCTAGCTTCCTTTTAAATTTAGTTGCCTGGAGGAATTATGACCAACTTTTAGTGGAACCAGGCATGCTATTTTTTTTTTAATTAAAAGTATTGAATTAGCTCTATCTCATGTTATATAACTTGGCACCAATTTTATTTTATTTTCCCTGTTATTTGTTATGTATTATTTCCTTCAGTTTTGCTCAGAAAAGACAAGGTAGGAACCCAACTTATTCTTCCAAACAGTTCTCTTCTCTTCTTGACTCTTCTCTATTACCATTTACCACCACTGCTGGCTTAATGGAAAGTTGCTCTATTTACCTGGCACCTCATTGGGATTCTAGGGGAGCTAGGCAATGATGGAAATACGGGGCACAGAGGCCTCTTAAGCAAGCTGAAGATTCTCAAATTTGTGTTTTACTTTTTTTAAAAAAAACAAAATCATGCCTGTTGCTTCTGAGAGAGTAGAATCTACATGTCATTAGGAATACCTGTATCAGTTTCATGCTTTAACCAAATTATGGAACCAGGGAACTTTAGGAGAATCAATTCCCTTATTTTATCAATGAGAAATCTGTTGCTCAGTGAAGGGAAATGATCCTGAGGGCAGAGTTATTTATACCAAAAAAAAAAAAAAAGAAGAAGAAGAAGAAAAAAGAAAAAGAACCTGAGATGTTTGGCCATTAACCAATCTCCCTCCCCAGTGGAGCCATTCACTAGTATTCACAATTCAAATGTGTAACTTGGTGAAATAAAATGTCAAAGAACATGTATCAAGACCCTGAAAGTTACATTTGGATGTGCAAACCTCAAATGTCAACTCTGTAAAATTTCAAAATGTGCCTTCTTTGTCACATATTTAAAGCATATCCAGTTGAGGAGGACCTGGCTGCCCTATGGACCCTGGCCACCTCTCCTTGCTCTCCGTGGACCTGCACCCTCTTTGCTCTCTGTCAGTGTCCCTTTTCATCCAATACCAGGACCTTTACACTTTCTCTACTTGGAATGCTCATTTACAGACTTACGTGTTCTGGGGTCTTTCAAATGTCATCATTTCCTGATTGCTGACTGTCTAAAGGAGCCCTGTCATGAGTATTGGTGACACCAACAACTCCATTTTCCCGGTGCTTATCATTAAAAGAAGGAAAGTTTCTTGTGTTCTTATTGCTAAGTGTCACTTTCCTTTAGGATGTAAGCTTGTAAAGAATAGAAGCTTTGTGTAAAATTCACCTCTTTTGCCTTTCCATTCTTACTCTCAACCCACAAAGACAGGAAAAAAAAAAAAACCCACGTTTTACTCTTGCACATTCAACATTTCACACATTTCCCCACACACCAAGCAATTCTTCAGTTCCTCAGTGGACAATCACTGGGTGTCTTGTAATTTAATGCAGTTCTACACTGTTCACCTGGAGACAGCATCAGATCCCACAATACTGCACCTCCCCTTCAGAAGCCATTCATGAGCCTCAGGTTGTGACCTGTGTTTCTAAGCAACTGGCTTTAAATTGGAGTTCCCATGAACCCCTCTTCATACAAGAGTGGCTCATAGAATTCAGGTAATTAGTTTACTTGTATTTACTCATTTATTATAAAGGATAATAACATGGATATAAATGAAGAGCCAGATGGAGGAGATGCATAGGGCAACATAACTGGGAAGGAGCTCAGAGCTTTCATACCCTCTCTGGGAATGTCACCCTCTAGGAACCTGGAGGTTAGCAATCCAGAATTTCCATGAACCCGGCCATTTGGGATTTTAATGGACACTTTTATTAAATATGCACAATTGGTTGAATCATTGGCTTCATTTCACTCCTTCAGTTCTACACATGCACTCAAGAGCTAACACCCTGTTGTGCTATCTTTGACCCATGGGGAGCAGGATTTTCTGTTTCTGTGACCCAGATGGAGATTCTAGGGTGCATTCTACATGGCTCCTTAAGGAAGTACCCAGAGGATCAAGACACAGTTGGCCTTAGTGTAAGCTGCTTGATATGCCCTAGCATAAGCTGCTTTGCTCCCCCTCCTTCCCTGTTTTGCTCTTTTCAGTCCCTTACACCTGTTTCTAGGGACTGTATCTCAAAGTAACCATAGGAAAGCCCTGATCTTGGCTGTGCTGTTACAGGGAATGCATGTTAAGGCTGTTTTCTTACTGCTTTATCTCCAATTCCCAGAATGGTATTAGGCACGTAATAGGTATTATCTGAATAATTGATGGGGAAACTCTAACATTGTTTCCTATTAATCGAATCATACTGATTGTACAAGGTTTGCAAAATTGAAATAAAACAGAAAGAGTCCTAAACATAAGTCCTTCATTCCACTGCTCATATGAATGAATACAGGTACCCTCCTACATGTCAGTCTTTAGGATTGCATAGAGGAGAGACAAAGATAAAGAACCTCTCTTCTCCTGATATTATTTTAGCATTATCAAGAAGAAAACTGCCCATGGTAAGTATGAGCAGATTAAGGACCCTCATTGGATCTGCCACTAATTATGACCTTCAGTTCTCCTGTAGATATGTAAGACTAAGGGAATTAGCAGCTCATGGAAGAGCAGATAATATGTACCTGTACACAGTGAATATAAATTTTAAGGTATTTTATAACTGGTTTTCCAAATACTCAAACAACTACAGAAAATAAGAATCCTTGTTGCATGAGCCATGGAATTCAATACCAATTAAAATAGACAGAAATAAGGACAACAAACCTATCTCTACCAATAACAAGATACTTTTCTCAGAAAACAGAGTTTAGGGCCTAATGATATACTATCAGAAAATGCACATTGTAAAATCTAGATCTCTTACATCTAGGCACATGATATTAACATAAGACTAAACACGATATGAATTTTGTGATCATTAGTGGCTTAGAATTTACTGAAGTTATCACTTCTTGGAAGCCAAATTATCCCAGGATTGAGGTGCCAATCGAGTCGTAGAAGGAAAAAGAAGGCATACTCAAAAGTGATAATTAATGTGGGGCTTATTGATAAAGATGTTGGGTTTAGGAGAAACAACCAAGGATGGCGTAGTTCTTAAGGGGTAACCACCCTGAGAAGCTGTCTCCTCCCTAGGACTTAGAGACCTGGGAGAGGGCCACCAGAGACAATAACTTCAAGGAGAAAGCCCCCTGATAGGAGGTATAGAAGTAACTTCCAAGCCCTGAAAGCCCCTCAGAGAGACAGTCGGGGTCATAAATATCTTGATGTCACTCTCCTTTTTACTAAGGTTTTAAAATTCCTTATGTAAAGATTAAATGGTTGTATGAGCTTTCTAGGGTTCCATCATAACTTACCACCAATTTTGGTGACTTAACACATGGAGATTTACTTTCCCACAATTATGGACATAAGAAGTCCCAAATCAATGTGTTGGCAGGACAATTCTGTCTTGCACTCCTCTCTCTCTCTCTCTCTCTCTCTCTCTCTCTCTCTCTCTCTCTCTCAAAACTCCAGAAGACAATCTGTTCCCAGGCTCTATGGGTTTCTGGGTACAATCAGTATGACTCCAATCTCTACTTCAGCCTTCAATGGCCTCCTCCTCTCCCCATGTCCTCTCTTCTGTCTCTAATAAGGATATTAGTTATTGGATTTTGGGCCCTCCTTGTTTTTCTAGGGTGATCCCATTTGAATATTCTTTACTTTTTTATACTTTCAAATATCCATTTTCCAAATTAGATTCAATTTCCAGGTATTGGGACTTGCGTATATCTTTGAAGGACCACCATTCAACCCACTAAAAATATGAAGAAAGGTCATTTTAATAAACAAAGCATACTTTCAGCCTGAGAAAACTGAAGCCTTGTAGTGGATTCTGTGGGGTGTTGCCCAGCTCCCTGCATCAGGCCCAGCTCCTTGCATCAGGCCGGAAGTGTTCATTTCTGTGGCTCTTCTGCAGCTGCAGCAGCACTGAGTTGCCCTTTGATGTCCCATAGCTGAGTCATTCTACAAAAATTTCCTTCATCTGAAGAGAACTGCCTTCTAAAATTTGATTCCTCCCTGCAAGCAGCCTGTAAGTAGTAGGTGCATGAGGACAGGAGAACAAGGGCCTGACTCTTTGCCTCACTTGGATAATTTTGAAGGACTTTCCTAGCTCCTAAGTTTGTCGGATAGGACTAGGTCTTTGTTACAACCTCATGACAATTAAATTTTTCCTTCTGTGCCATCCCACACTCCCTTGAAAGAAGGCTTCCCAAGAACAGCCTCTAGTCTCACCAGAGACCTCAAGACCTGTCTTGGCCTGAGACAAATGGAGATATTGTGAGTAACTCAAGGGGAGACTTTAGGAGAACTTCTCTCTCAATGGACTGGGAGAAAAGTAAAAGAAGTCCTTAACCTTTATTGTAGGGGTCCTCTGCCCTATTATTGCCCTTGTCATTAGGAACATGAGATGAAAACCAGAAATATGAGAAGGATGAAAAACTTTTCAAAATAGAGTTAATATTTTTCAAAAGTTGGACAGAAGTTAAGTAGATGATGAGAAGATACTATTAGAGTTTTAAACCCAAATCTTATCTTATAAAATATTAACAAATATGTTTTTAAATATAGTTTTAATTGACATATAGCACCCGTACGTATTTATGGTGTTCAGTGTGACATTTACGTATATGTATACAATGTATAGTGATCAGGTTAGGTAATTGGCATAGCTATCACCTTAGGCATATATCATTTCTTTGTGTTGGGAACATTCAAAATCTCCTCTGCAAGCTCTTTTGAAATATTCAATTAGTTACTCTCATCCATAGTTGTCCTAATGTGCTTTAGAACACGAGCAGTTATTTTCCTTAAACCAAATTCACCCCTGTTCCTGTTAACCATCCTCTATCTACCCACTTCAGGAATATATTTTTAAATAGAAAATGAAAGTAAAAGGCCCTGGATATTGAAGGCAGAACATAAGAAAAACAAAACCAAGCCAGCAACAGCAACAAAAGCAAATGCGGATAAGGAAAAAGGAGAAAGGGCTAAGCAAAGAAGTAATGAGTTCATAACGACTTTGAGATGGACCGAGTTTCCCAGTCCTGTGTTGTGACAGGGTGGGGTTCTGCTCTTCTCTGTCGACACCGTCCACAGTCAGCCTTTCACAATGGCTGGTTTCCCAGGGCTGACCACTAAGGAGGGGAAGCCAAGCTATGTCCTGCTCTCAAGAGAAGTATGTGGCAGAATTGCACAGAAGATTTTCAACCAGAGATCATTTTAAATGTTAAACTCTTAAGCTATTTATGAAAACTACACCTACCCCTATGTGCAGATATCAAGAAAAAGACCTGTACTGTATTTATTTGGCTGCTAATATAGAGTAGAACAATGTGGTGTAGAACATAGGCTCTGAGCTGAATCAGAGCTGCTTCAGTCAGTTCTTGGCTCTGCCGTTTTATGATCTAACCTTAAACAAGATGCTTAACTTCTCTGAGCCACTGTGCTCTTCCTTCTGTACATTGAGGCACATGAGAAGATTGAAGACACAGAAAGTACCAGGTACTAACCTAAGTCAGTTGCAAAACCCACTACTACCAACATGAAATACATGGGACATTTTTGCTTTCCTAATGTGTGTGTGTATATTTTTGCAGAAGATGTTAGTTCATAATTATTGCTTGATTCTTTCTCCAATGAAAGCAAATAAGCATCTACTGTTGTCTCCTATGTCAACTGTATAGATAAAAAAAGAGAGAGAGAAAGAGATGGTTGGTGCCATCCATTATTAACTAATGTTCTCAGCTCTGTTTTGGATCCCTAAACACAGACAGTGATATATGGTGGTCCAAGAGACTAATTTTCAGAAAAGGGCATGAGTTTGGGGCATGAACAATTTAGGAAATCACCATCTGCCCTAAGAAAGACATTGAGAAAATAGGAAAAGTGAGAGACAACATTTCAAAGGCATCTTTCTAAGCAATGTTTTGCCTAAGGCATGGTGTAGAGCCTAGAGTTTGAAGTGAAACAAGGTAGTTCAAAATCTGGGCCTCACCGAGCTATTAGTTGAATGACCTTGGTCCAGTAACTTGTTTGAGCTTTAATTTTCTTACATATAGTAGGAGGATCAGGACGATGTTTATCCTTCAAGGTTGTTGACAATATTCAATGAGATCACATGTGGAGAGCATAAGTGCAGAGCCTGGCCTGTGGTGTAGCTAATGATACCACAAGGATGCTCATAAAAGTAAGAAGCAAAGAGCAGGAGCAAAGAGAAGGAAGAGGGCTTCTTGACATATCTCTTCCCCAGATCAGTGCTGTCAGACAGAGAGCTCATTTAACTTTTCTGGGCTTGCATTTCCTCATTAATAAAATAGTAAACTGCCAAAGATGACACAAATGAAAATAGCTTTCTAGTTTATTGATTCAAGATAGGTTTCATGGTCATCACTAAATAACTTGGCCTGCCATGAAGATCTAAAATACAAGATTTCCATGAAATATACAGAAGATGATAGGCTATGTAAATCATAGGAAATTACAATAAATTATATGGGTGAGTATCTTAGTTCTGGAAGATGCAGCCTGTAATCCCTGACTGTGTTTTTTCCTCCTGAATGAAGACCTTTTCTCTGATCCTTAAAAATCAATGCTACAGTACATTAATCATAGCCTGCTGTAGTGATTGGATTAAAGAAAAGATCTTGCTAGTGCTTACATAAAAACCTAAAGTAAACAGTCACCCAATATACAGGCCTACTGGTTTGGACATGGGGACACTATAAAGACATTTAAAATTGAATTAATAAATCTATCTGCTTTAAAAGAACCTGTCTTAAAAGAAACTTGAGATGCCAGATTCTCTCTCTCTTTCTCTCTCTCTCTCTCTCTCTCTCTCTCTCTCTCTCTTTCTCTCTCTCTCTCTCTCTCTCTCTGTCCTCTTAGCCATTTTGCTCAATCAAATGTGTCTTATGAAAAACTGTAGATTCCTTGGGAATTATAAGCAAGTTAGCCAATATACCTGTCCAATGGCTACCTGGAATAGGATTGGTTTGGGATTCTAATGTGGATCAAAATAATGTCTACGTTTCCATCAACTTCACTTCCTTCACTTGTGAATCTAAATTATCCCCAGATCCTTCTTCAACAATCAAATCATTTTGGCTAAACTCAAGAAAGTCTTTGAAGCTTCCACTGTGATAGAAAGCAGGTATTTCTAAGAACTGAGTTTTTCTAATTTAGAATGTTTGGCATAAATGTTCATGGAGTGATGAGTCAATATGTACTCAGAGGTTGCCATAATGTTCTGATTGATCATGTTTCACTTTCTTCACAAAGCAGGTGACAAAATGGGAATAAACCAAAATGAATCTATTCTTATTAGATTGGGCCCACAATCTCATATTGGGTTTAGATATTGGATTTCCTGCCAGCTTCCTGTATTGTCTGCTTATTGCTTTCAAGGGGAGCCAGCAGTGGCCTGGGATAACTGTGTCTGTGGCATGAGACATCGTAAATGGATGACACAATTTCCCTGGGCTTTGCTGCCCGTGGACTTCCCTAAGCAAGTTAGTGTTTATGTGGCAGTGATGCTTGAGGGCTTCAGGGAGACCAGACAGGAATGGTCCTTACCTAGAATGATGATATCATAAAAGAAAGTGGGAACACCAAGATGAATATTCTTATGGGTGATATTTACTCAGGGACAGTATTGTCTTTCTGAGTGAAGAACTGTTTCCTTTTGGCTGAGAGAAAAGCTCAAGGATTCATTTTGCAGTGATTTCATCTCTCATTTCCTCTTAGATTGTTACTGCGTACAGTTGCCTCTTACGTTTCCCTTATTTTCAATTGTGGGATATTCCTCTTTCCCATATCAAATTTGACATATAACACCCCCCTCCCCCCGCACCACCACCACCACCACTACACACACTCACACACACAAGTCCAAATGTTGTAGAGTGGTCTTTTAATATTTTCTGACATAAACTTGCACTGTCTGCAGTGTGAAACAATAAAGCAACTTTCTCTCATTTGAATTATCCTTGAGACTTAGTCTGGCTTTTCTTCTTATAACTGTAAGTTTAATGAGAGGTCTTGAAGCTTGCTGATGGAGTGAAGACTCAGAATATTTTCTGTTACTTGAAACAAAAAATGCAATATCTGACACAGGTGCTGAGAGAAGTTCAGAGAGTCTCAAAAAAAAAAAAAAAAAAAAAAAAAAGAACAAAAGCTTGAAATCAGGCAGATTTGTTAAAACCGAAGTTCCCGGGACTAGAAGATTGGGTGGGGGAAAGGTAACAGGGCAACCCGCCACTTAAACATTCAGTGAAGAGGAAGAGGCACATCATTCCAGAAAGAAAGCAAAGTTCACAGGAAAGTAACTGGAAGATTCAGAGTGTTGAGAGCCACAGCACAGATGGAATGATCAGACTAGACACAAGACAAGTGTTTCCTCGATGACAGGGAGGTTATAAGACAAATTATAGTAAAATTGGAATGTGGAGAGTGAGAAATTTAAAAAAAAAAAAAGAAGAGTTCTGACATGAGCCCCCAATCTGGTCTGTGAGTAGAAAAGAAGACGGATTATTTAGGAACATGGGTGAGGAGCCCTGAGGAAAGTGTTAAGAGGGAGCTTTGGGTTAGTAACTGACAGGATGCTGATAAGAGGTCCAAATATATAAAAGACAGACAAGGGGCCCGAGCATCAGTGAGAATGTGGGCACAGTGGTGGGAAGGCTCCAGAGAGGAATCAGCCATTTTTGGTATCAGGATGCAGGAGACGAGAATGCTTCCTGGCGGTGGCAAGCGAACCTGTAGGCTGAGGGATGGAGGGAAACAGATTTCCTGACTGTGGAGTATACAGGGAAAAGGAAAACTGAAAAATTGGCTAAAGACTGGGAAGAATAGGAGGACCAGAGCAGGCAAGAGAGATAAGCAAGGGGGTGGGGTAGCAGTTCTCCCTTGATGCTTGGATATTGTTCTCCAAACCCTTAATTAAAAATTTCAGCTTCAACTTCACTAGTAGGTTAAATATATGTGAGTAGCATTCAATTAAAAATTCAGCTACTCCTCATCCCAACAGGACATCATTGTCCTAACTAACCCCAACATATATGAGAAATGAACTTATAAAAGGGGAACCATATATGCTATAGTCTTCCTAAGTGGAGTGAACAGGAGGAAAAAGAGCAGTCCTGAAAGCCTAAAACAGTAAACTAGGAACCACAGGTCTTATATTCAGGGTCCAGAGAACAAGGGAGCAGAACACCAAAGAATAACTTGGTCTGAGCTATTTCTTTGCCATGTTGTGTTTTACAAAATTATCTGACATTTCAGGTAAAGAAATGATCAGGAAATTCTGTCTCACCCCTGACCCAGGATCATGCCAGAGTTCAATTAGGAACTAAGAACCTGTGAGAGGGAAATCAACTACTTAGAGTAAGACAATCCTCCTCCCCCAAGTAAAAATGGTGCCAGCCCTCAATTGCCTCTTTGTCTTTGGACAGCTGCCAAGTTTCATCTCAGGAGGTCTTTATTTTCTTTCAAGAGACCAAAAATCAATCACTTAATTCTTGGTGAGGTTAAGGTAGAAGATTAGAATGGATTAGAGTTGATTATAAACACAATCTCTCTTGTCATGCTTCCTGGGGACCCACAGAGCCTGTCAGACCCCTCATTAAAACAATTACTCTCACAAGCCAGTGATATGATACCTGCTTTATTGACCAGCCCTGAGTCCACACTGAAACCAAACCAGAGAAATTTAGAGAACAAATCTAGGTATTAATATTAGACCCACACATTCCAAACTAGAAGAAATGAAAAAAACAATGATGGTGGTGGACGGTGAAAGGGAACTGAAAATTAAGGAACTGGCCAAGGACAGACCCAAGGCTAGAAAACACTGTTGGCGCCTCTGCACACCACAAGAAAAGACTTGGCCTTGGCCTTGACCTTTGCACCATGCCTGACTGCCTCCTCTGCCACAGATTTCATGAGGCATTTCTATTACCCAAAAGGATGGCTTAAGTGGTTCACAGATGTGCTGTTGAAGTATTGGCCAGATGCCAAGTATGAGTTACAACAAACAAAACTTGACAAACTAAAGTCCCTACTGTGTGACCCCACTGTCATTTTCAGGTGTTTTCACATCTTTTATGAATGTTAATTGAGCCAATAAAAACGTAGTGTAATTCTTTTTAACATTTTAAGTTTTTGTATTCATGCTTCCTTTTTAAAGAACTTTTTATAAAATAGGAGTGAAATGGTTGAAATTCGTGTAGTGTCAAAGTTGGTATTTTAATCACACTGAAAAGAAGAAAACGTAAAGTCATGACTCCCTGTGCTATGACAATCCAATGTCCTAGAAAATATTTAAATTTTTTCATTAGCATGTGTAGTATTAATTCCTTCTCTGCTGGTACAGTGAGTTCTGCTATGTTTGCCTTGGGATTTTAAACTTGGGATTTCTCCTGACATTTACATGATTAAAAACATGGCATACATTTTGCCTTACTATTTAGCTGTGCTTTATTTTTGCTTTTTTGTATTTAAAAAATAGGAGTTTGTGAGAACAGAAAGGGGACAGGGACATTCATTTGGTAACTCACAAGAGACTGAGTTGTTGATGTAAGACTTGCAGTCCCCGAAGGAAAGTATGAAATTAAGAACAAAAAATGTTCTTCTGTGTTTACCACAGTCATTCTCCACTGAAGTGGACCAACCAACCTGATAATTTTCAGAGAAGTCCCCACCCCACAGAACTATAACTGAATTTGAGCTGGCAGGAACACTGGTTTGAGAGTCACAAAACCTAACATAAGCCCTAACTCTACTAGTTCTGCGAACTTCAGGCAAGTTATTTTACTCTTCAAGTCTTCTGTCTTATCAAATTTCCAGGGTCTTTTTAACTGGAACAAGAACTTTCTTTTTTTTTTTAATATATAATTTTATTTTTGGTACCTAGGGACACTTAACTACTAAGACACATTCCCAGTCATTTTATTTTTTTTTATTTTGGGAGACAAGGTCTTGATAAGTTGTTTTGGGCCTCACTAAGTTGTTGAGGCTGGCTTTGAATTTGCAACCCTCCTGCCTCAGCCTCCTAGACTGCTGGGATTACAGGCATGTGCCACCATGCCCAGGTTGCCTGGCTTTTATACGAATTAAATTGACTCACAAAAGTAGACACACTCAACACAATGCTTGGTACTGTGGGCACCAAATAAATATTTGACTATTTTCTCCTTCCCCATTTTAATGCATGAAGAATGACTTGTAAAAGCTGTCTGGAAGTCACATTTCTAACACTCCAGACATAGGCAGAGACATCTGTGTAAATCATTTTATAACAATTGTATGATCAGTCATACAGTATTCCAGTGAAAAGAGATCTGACTTTGAAAATCTCCTTGCTCACTTACTTCATTTTGCAGATAAGGAAATTGAATTACAGAGGTTAAATGAAACACCCAAGGTCACACAGATGCATTGTGGCCCTGTCAGGACTTGAAACTAGCTCTCTTGCCTTGAGTCCATAGATCCCCTCCCTTACCATGCAGGTGCTATTGCTGCTGTGCCTATTAAGGGCATCTGGAAAGTCTGAAAGTCTGGGGACTTTTGTGAGTTTACAGTGAGCCCATTGGTTTGAGAAAGTGGCTGAACCTCGCATGTACTCAAAATCACTACAAAGAAAAGAACACTCAATGTGATTGACAGATAAATGCTTCCAGGAATGTATGGAGGAGCAGAAAGCTTAGCTAACCCAGTTCCGGCCTCACATGCTTACCCACATGGCCCATAGTGGTCTGTCTGACTGTGTCCTAAATAGCTCTCCCGGATGGTGGCAAATGAGAGTCTAGACATAATGGATGGGATCAAAATAGACTTGGGGAACTTCCAAGTATCACATACGCCACCTTTGTTGCAGGCATTTCTTCTTCAGATTGGGCTCACAGCCCAAATCTTTAAAATAGATAATGTCATGTGGTGCACTCAGGGAATACTTGCCCAGACCCATTGATGGGGTTTTGTTTGAGGTCATGTGGAGCAATGGTTCCCAGAGGCCAGTCTGAAAGATCTTGCTATGTTGGCTTACTGTACATCTAGGAAGTTCTCTGTGTTTTAAGAGAGTGTTTTAGAGACTCCCTGATGGGCTCTGGAGATCCTCTTTCAATCAGCCTGTGATGAGGCTTAAACATCTCTATATTTCCAAAATGTCTCAAATGCTTTGATTCCCAACCAACACACTAACTCAAGGAGGGAAGGGTCAGGGGAGGATAGAAGGGACTGGTACAAATGGTGTCAACCCTCCATATGGCATGGATGTTGGGATGTGGAAGAGAGTGGTTAAGTGTCCTCACCTGTTTTTCTCTTCCACAATCTATTCCTCCCTCCACAGTCAAACTGAATTGCCCTTCCATCAGAAGCCAAGCACATACCTTGTGTACATCTCTCTTTAGTTTTTTATTCTGCCTGGTATGGGTACCTGTCTATCCTCTTTACTAGGAGTGGGCATCTTGAGTCAAGGACAGGAGACTGCACATATTGTTCAGTGACTCTTGTACCTAGTCCTGTGCCTGCTGGAGTAGGAATACAACGAACACTAGAAACACAAACATAGGTTCCTTATTGTCAAACTGGCAGCATCTCTGCTTTGGCGTTAAGAGGATGTTGACGTGCCTGGGGAGATAGAAGCTCATGTCACAGAGAACTCAGATTTTGTTTTGTTTTGTTTTTTAAAGAACTGCTAGACTCAATCTTTGAGCTCAGTTTCCATGAGATAAAAATCCTAACTTGAAGAGCAATATAAACACTCACAGTGTCACTTCAGGAGATGAGCCATGTGGCCCCTGGGCCTTCTAAATGGCTTTGGTGAATCTCAGAGTGATTCAGGCAGTGGCTGTTAAACAAACACAGATGCTAATCTGGGAAGCAAAAATGAGGGTAAAAGCTGTGAGCCCATAAGTGTTCAATAAATCAGCCCCTAAATCAATTGGGATACTTTGGGAAGCATGTAATCTCTTGAAGCAGATTCGTCTTCAACTGCTTTAAATTAATTTGGGGACTTATAACCCTGGGGTGTGGGAATGAGGGAGCAATGAAAGTGTCAACTTATCCTGGCACCCAAAGAACTCAATGCATGAGTAGGAGTTACAGATCATGATACATGAGACAATCCCAATTTTTGTTGAAAATGAGGAAAGAGAGGGTCCCAGTCAAGGATAAATTCTGTTCCCTCTTAGTTGTTGCTCAACAAGACTGCACAACTCTAGCACACCTAGGAGTGGGTCTACTAGAATATTATGGGGCTAAGAAGTAGTCTTGGGGAAAATTCATCCTGGGGAAGGAGAGAGAAAATCAGGCTTGAATTTGTAGTGAAGCCTCAGCTGTAGGAGGCCGTGGAGATTCTCTACATCTTGTTGTCTCTCCATCATATTTTTCTCCTGGTCAGTCCTTACAAACTCCCATCTTGGCCTGTGGGAGTGGGAGAGCTGAATATGGTAGGGATAGGGTGCTGTTCAGAATATAACTCCTGAAAAATGTAAGTAGTGCATATGAAGTTGTACCTAGTCCAGACCAAAATATAAGATTTGACTTCTTTTCTCTCTCAAGCATTATGCAAGTGAGAGACTTGTAGTTCATAGCTACTCTAATGAAAACCTTCTGTTCTCTCCAAATTTTTAACATTCTCATATTCTCATAAGTCCTTCATTCCTTCATAATAACAGAATTATCCCATCTGTTTCAGTCTGATTTTTCACTGCTGGGACAGAAAGACCCAACCAGAACAAATGTAGAGAAGGAAAGGTTTATTAAGGGGCTCAGGTTTCAGAGCCCTCCATAAGAGGATAGCTCCACTCCTCGGGGCTCAAGGAAAGGCGGGACATCATGGCAGAAGACAGTGGCAGAGGGAAGTGGCTTACATGACAATTAGTCAACACAGAGATACTCCACTTGCCAGATGCAAATATATACCCCAAAGCTATGCCCTCAATGAACCACTTCCTCCAGCCACACCAAGTCTTCAGTTAACACTCAGTTAATCCCTATCAGGTGATAAATTCACTGATTGGGGTAAGGCTCTCGCAACCCAATCATTTCTTCTCTGAACCTTCTTGCATTTTCTCACACATGAGCTTTTGGGGAACACATCACATCCAAACCATAACACCATCTATGTAGCTTTGTCTTCACCATTCTGGTCTTTCAGGTCCCCTCTGCTCCACTCAGAATAGACAGAACATACATTATGCATGCATAGTCTGCGTTACCTTGGAAGACCCCATGCCTCCTTCTCCTTCATTCAGAAAAGTGAGTCTTTTTTCTTAATTGCTTTACTCAAATGAATCCATCCACTTGAACTTTGTCCACTAGCTCTTTTGATGAGAGGGTAACAAAGAAGCTAAATGGTAGTGGTGGGGAGGAACAAAGGAACAAAGCTATGAACACTATATGTTAATAATTTTATCACAGCCGTTTCAATAAGAACTCTATACAGCATGGGACCCAAACATCCTTTTCAGATATCTCAGTAAAGAGAAGAACACAAGACCGAGAAAAGGGATATTTACAGTTTTCACAGAGCCTCATACAACTTTGGAAAAGGTTTCCTTACTAAAACAGTTCCGATGCAAGTGACAATAGTGAACATAAGTGGCAGGGGAACATTGAGATGAGAGTGGTATATTTTTGCAGAGGCACCTGACGGCGGTCTCTAAGGGAAGCAGTGCCATGGAGAAGCAGAAGTCCTGCTGAGGAGCAGCATTAGTGCCTTGTGGAGGTCATGGTGATATACATGAAAACATGACAGAGAGAATCTCTGTGGGCTCTGCCAGCTGAAGCAGGACTCCTTCATATGGTCCACACGTGCTGGAGGCCTGGGAAAGAGACATACGGGAATGGATGTGGAACAGAAATATAAGAAAATGGCCTGATCTCTATGATCAATAAAAGAGTTACTTGAAGTATATGAGATTGAGATTCCCTAAAGAGCTAGGTGATCAGTGTGGGAGCTGGTGATACTCTAAAACGAACCGCAGGAAGAGCCCATATATAGCATTTTATTAAAAGTCACTGTGTGTAACCCAGTCAATAAATGGGCTAAGGAGATAAACAGACACTTCTCAGAAGAAGATATATAATCAATCAACAAATCTATGAAAAAATGTTCAACTTCACTAGTAATTAGAGAAACGCTAATCAAAACTACTCAAAGATTCCATCTCACTCCAATCAGAATGGGAATTATCAAGAATACAAGCACCAATTGTTGGTGAGGATGTGGGAAAAAGGTACACTCATACATTGCTGGTGGTACTGCAAATTGGTGCAGCCAATATAGAAAGAAGTATGGAGATTCCTTAGAAAACTTGAAATGGAACCACCATTTGAGCCAGCTATCCCACTCCTCAGTCTATACCCAAAGGACTTAAAATCAGCATGCTAAAGTGATGCAGCCACATCAATGTTTATAGTAGTTCAATTCACAATATCTAAGTTGTGGAAATACCCTAGATGCCCTTCAATAGAAGAATGAAAACTGTGATACACACACACACACACACACACACACACACAGAGTGGAATATTATTTAGTCTTAAAGAAGAATGAAATTATGGCATTTAAGGGTAAATGGACAGAGTTGGAGAATATCATGCTAAAGCAGAGTAAGCCAATATCCAAAAAACCAATGGCCAAATGTTTTCTCTGGTAAGTAGATGCTGAACCATAATTGGGGGATGGGGGGCAAGGTAAGAATGGAGGAACTTTGGATTGAGCAGAGGGGAGGAAGGGGAGAAGAGAGTGTGGGGGGAGAAGGAAGGTGGACATTATTACCCCTATGTATGGGTATGATTGTATGAATAGTGTGATTCTATATCATGTACAATCAGAGAAATGAAAAGTTGTGCTCCATTTGTGTAAAAAATTAAATTAAATTAATTAAATAAAAACTATATAATCACAAATAGGCATCTAGCATTAGCCTATAGTTCGTTGGCTAAAGATGGATGAACATATGGAGCAATGAATGTATACTTGTATGTTCTAATACTCTATAACATCTATAAGTTACCTGATAACCTAGACTTAGCCTTTGGAAAGATAGTTTCTCAGTCTTCATTCTTCGAGTATTGCTGACATCGTAGAACAAAAAGGAAGCATATTGTAACATAAATCACTAAGTCTTTATTTGCAATTCACCATGTGCCCTCAGATGTGTCTCTTCATTTCTCCCCAGCTCAACTTTCTCCTCCATATAACCAGAGAATTAGATTACCTTGTTCCTTAAATCTATTTTAGCTCTAAATTTTAGTGTTTCTGCTTTTGTACTGTTGCTCTAAACAGGGTAGAGCAATGGGTTTCCAACTTCTCCAGGATGTGGTGCTATTAATTCCTAACCTATGGACTAACTCTAACATATAAACCAAACAAAGGCAGAAATTCTGTTGATGAAATTTGGGTGTCAGTTGGATTTTACAATTTCTCCGTACTCTCCTGAACATTTCTGGCCCCGTGAATCTTCCACGCCGAATCTTGAATGCAGCCTGAGATGGGGGTGCCAGTGAGTCTGATTAGGGTAGGAGTCAACTGAGAAGAACATCAGAGTTTCAGAGAAGTACCTGATAGGAGAGAGGAGAGGACCAAATCCACAAAAAAAAATTTTATTTTCTCTATGATTTCAGGAACAAATTGTGTAAAACATTTATGTCAACTTCATACTCCTTAAAAGATGAGGACTCCAGGCAGAGCATCCCTGGAGGAGTTTTGGACACACAACCTTAAATCAGACTCAGGGAAACAAAACTGCATTTTAAATCATATCATGTCGTGTGATGCAATGTCACATCAATAACAAGTGCCTGTGGCCACATTTTTAAGTGGTGGCTTGGAGTTTATCCCTTGTGCCCTCTTCCGTCCCTTTCAAAATAATTGGCTTAAAATAAGGTTGAGTGAGAAGTGTCTTCTATGTTTTTCCCACTCTTCTTCCATTCAGTTCAGACATTGAAATGATGATGTCTTGTTTTGGTCACCTTTTGTTAGGATCCTTTTGTTAGGATCCTAACTGCAATCTGTCATGTCCTCTAAAAATATTAACAATTCCTTTTGACCTAGTAGAAGACAGTGAGTTTTCAATTGACTCCCTGACGGGGGTAAGCAATATCACTTTTCAGCTATTTTAGGTAAGACCTGTTCTTGACATAACTCTGATGGATGGTAGCAAAAGACACAATGGACCCAAGGAAAGAGAAGTCAATGAGAAAAAGTAGTCATGATAGTTCTCCCACCTTCCTCTCCACATACCTCCCCACAAGAGGTATGTCAGAGAGACCTTCACCATGAAATTTATAATTATTCTTTTATTTAGCGCAGCTCAAGGCTGTTTTATCAAGGGCTGTTCAGGGAAACTTGTTGAAAGGGACATTGAAAGCAAAAGACAAAGAACATTTAAAAAGCTCCACTTCTCTAGGGTGATTTCATTTCCTGCAAATGAGTTACCATCCATTTATTCCTTAACTATCTTTAGTTTAACCTATCTTCCCTTCAACACGATCAGGCTGTATTAATTTATATTTCAAATAAAAATTTCTCCTTAGTGAAAAATAAAAACTCAAAGATTTCTGTGAATAACATTTTTGTTTGTTCATCCCAAATCAATTCTTCTGATTTATTAAGAGTTTATGAGTTTCCTCTTTCCTAAGCACTGTTAAATGCTAGAGAGAAAACATGAGTAAGACATTAAAATCACAGCATGAGTATAGATAGAGAAGTTTCTAAATCAACTTGTTCTTAACAGGAAACTAAAAGTCAAATCGAGATTTTTAGTTAGGGACTTATAAGCAGGAATACAGGGAGAAAAAAAAATCAGCTAATTCTTATTTTCCTATTTTAGCTCAGATACTTATCTTCATGCTCCCCCATTCACTCCTAGCTCATCTGAATTGGAGATGAAATTCTATTGTAGCAGAACAGAGTTTCTCTTGTCATAATAATAGCAGACACAAATAGCAATTTGAATACAAACAGCTCACCAGTCTTTTTTCTCTTGACCTAAAGTTGTATAAGATCTCAACCTGCAATGTGAAATAAAACAAATTATGTAATATGGGAATTAGGAGGAAAGATGGCAGAAGAGAGGCCTTTTCCAGCCACCCTATGGCATAGGATTTGGGAGGTAAGAGCACAGCCTTCCAGTCACAGGGGGGAACAGAGGAAATTCACAGAAGTTCATTATTAGACAATAAGACAATCGTAGAGCAAAGAAAGTGATGTATTTGAACACTGGACAAGAAAGAGGACTTTGGAGCCAGGCTGGTGGCATAAGCAGCTTCATTTTACCAGAGAGAGGTGGGTGACACAGACAGAAAGAGAAACACAGCAAACACATATGGCACAGAAGAATCTGTGGAACAGAGAGGTGGTCTGATCCTAACTGAGCCAGAGGTTATGCTGTGAGCTGGTGTTTGAATCCTGCATGTTTCCTGGCTGGTGAATAGACAGTTGAGGCAGGAAGTCATTTTGAAGGGCCATATTGCAGCTTTCTGCTGCAGGAGACTGGGGTATCTTGAAAGTAGTGCCAGACTGCCTGAAAACACTTGCCCTGGGCCCTAGAGAGTCCCTGGTGGGGCATGATGGTAATGGTGCAGAAGATAGTGCCCCGGATAATTCATCTTGGGAATACACAGGGGAGCATGGGGTGCCAGTGAAGGAGTGAACTCATGGTACCTGTGTGTGTGTGTGTGTGTATGGGTGTTTGTTGGTGGTTGTGTTCTTGTTGAGCTGGTTCATTCATGACTTTCTTTGTAACTATCTATGTAGAGAGAAAGACACATTTTAATTTTCACCTGTTTGTTATTTTGCCTTGTTTTGTCTTTAGAGAGTTAGGGTTATTTGTTTGGGTTGGATATTTTGTCTGTTTTTCCTTTTAATTCTGTTTCTCTTTTTCCTCCTTTCCCCCTCTATAATAGCCAAATTCTCTTGTTCTCTCTTTATTTCATTTGCCTTTTTCAGTTATTTTTTTCCTCCTCACTTGCTGCTTTCTGCCTGTCTACATTTTGAATATCTTTAACTTTCTTTTACCATCCTTCCCTGTTTTCTTTTTCCTTAATGAACTGTAAGCATATTATCTTTTGGTATTATTTAGTTATAAATCTCTTCCTACTCCATTCATGTTATTAGTGGTGGATATTAGTATTGTGGATGGCATCATTGATACCTGCTCTTGACTTTGATGCCAGATCTAGTTTGAAGCAGTTTAATGTTGCTGTTGTTAATTTCTGACCCTGAAACTTCTCTTTTTGTGACCATTAGTGTTGTAGATGTCATAGAAGGCATGGCATTTGTTTAACTTGGGAATCAACAAAAGAGATGAAAGATCTATACAATGAAAACTATAGAACCCTAAAGAAAGAAGTCAAAGAAGACCTTAGAAGATGGAAAGGTCTACCTTTCTCTTGGCTAGGCAAAATTAATATTATCAAAATGACAATACTACCAAAAGCAGTATATAGAGTCAATGCAATTCTGATCAAAATCCCAATGGCATTCTTCATAGAAATAGAAAAAGCAATCATGAAATTCATCTGGAGAAATAAAAGACCCAGAATAGCTAAAGCAATCCTTAGCAGGAAGAGTGAAACAGGTAGCATCACTATACCAGACCTTAAACTATACTACAGAGCAATAGTAACAAAAACAGCATGGTATTGGCACCAAACAGACTGGTAGACCAATGGTACAGAATAGAGGACACAGAGACTAACCCAGAAAATAACAATTATCTTATATTAGACAAAGGTGTCAAGAACAAGCCCTGGAGAAAGATAGCCTCTTCAACAAATGGTGCTGGGAAAATTGGAAATGAAATTAAACCCCTATCTCTCACCATGCACAAAACTCAACTTAAAGTGGATCAAGGACCTAGGAATTAAACCAGAGACTCTCTGTCTAAGAGAAGAAAAAGTAGGCCCTAATCTTCATCGTGTGAGATTAGGCCCCAACTTTTTTAATATGACTCCTATAGCACAAGAATTAAAACTAAGAATCAATAAATGGGATGGAGTCAAACTAAAAAGTTTTTTATCAGCAAAAGAAACAATCTGTGAGGTGAATAGAGAGCTTACATCTTGGGAGCAAATTTTTAACCCTCACACATCAGATAGAGCACTAATCTCCAAGGTATATAAAGAACTCAAAAAGCTAAAACCAAATAATAATAATAATAATAACCCAATCAATAAATGGGCCAAGGACATGAACAGAAACTTCTCAGAAGAGGATATACAATCAATCAACAAATATATGAAAAAAATAGTCATCATCTCTAGCAATTAGAGAAATGCAAATAAAAACTACTCTAAGATGCCATCTAACTCCAGTCAGAATGGCAGCTATTATGAAGACAAACAATAATAAGTGTTGGCGAGGATGTGGATATAAAGGTACAATTATACACTGCTGGTGGGACTGCAAATTGCTTCAGCCAGTATGGAAAGCAGTATGGAGATTTCTTGGAAAACTTGGAATGGAACCACCATTTGACCCAGCAATCCCTTTCCTTGGTCTATACCCAAAGGACTTAAAAACAGCACACTACAGGGACACAGCCATATCAATGTTTATAGCAGCACAATTCACAATAGCTAAACTGTGGAACCAACCTAGATGCCCTTCAGTAGATGAATGGATTAAAACAATGTGGCATATATACACAATGGAATATTACTCAGCAATAAAAGAGAATAAAAACATAGCATTTGCAGGTAAATAGATGCAGTTGGAGAAGATAATGCTAAGTGAACTTAGCCAATCCCACAAAAACAAATGGTGAATGTTTTCTCTGATATAAGGTGACTGACTCATAGCTGGGTAGGGAGAGGAAGCATGGGAGGAATTGACAAACTCTAGATAGGGCAAAGGGGTGGGAGAAGAAGGGAGGTGGCAGGGCATTAGCAATGATGTTGGAATGTGATGGTCATCATTATCCAAAGTACATGTATGAAGACACAAATTGGTGTGAACATACTTCATATATAGATATGAAAAACTGTATTCTATATGTGTAGTAAAAATTGTTATGCATTCCACTATCATGTATTTAAAAAATAAAAGCAATTTTTAAAAAAAGAAACCAGTGTCAGTCTAATGCTAAACCTTTTGAAAAAGACACATCAGGAAAATTACAGACCAAAATCCCTGATAAACACAGATACAAAACATATTTTATAAAATAGTAGAAAGCCACATTCAAAACATTAGGAAGATCATGTATCATGTTTAAATGTGTTTCATCACAGGGACACAAGATTGTTTCAACATATGCAAATCAATAAATTCACCATATAGAATTCAGCACATAAAACATATGATCATTTAAATAGATGAACAAAAATGCTTTTGACAAAATACAACACCTTTTCATATTAAAATGCTGGAAACTAGAGATTAAAGAAATTTACATTGACATTGTAAAGGCTATTGATGACAAACCCAAAGCCAACATCATATTGAATGGAGAAAAACTGAAAGCATTTCCTCAGTCATCAGAAGGAAGACCAGAATGTCCACTCTTATTACTCTTTTGTTTTTAGAGCCATACACTATTATTATTATTTTAATTAGATATATATGACAGCAGAATGGACTCCTAAAGAGGATGAAATAAAATAAAGAATTAATAAATGGGATGGACTCAAAAAGCTTCTTCTCAGTAAATAAAATGATCAATGAGGTGAATAGAGAGCCTACATTTTGGGAGCAAATTTTTGCTACATACATTATCAGATAGAGAACTAATCTCCAGTATATAGGAAGAACTCAAAAAACATAACACTCTTATTACTCTTATTCATAATAGTTCTTGAGACTCTAGCCAAAACCATTAGACAAGAGAAAGGAATTAAAGGGATACAAATAGGGAAAGAAGCCAACTATATGTTTTTTGATGAATTGATCCTTTACTTAAAGGCCCAAATATCCCACTTGGGAATTTATAAATCTTAAAAAAAAATTAGCAAAGTTGCAAGATACAAGATCAAGATATAAAAGTTAATACCTTTCCTGAAATCCAATAACAAATTTTATGAGAAATAAATCAAGAAAACAGTTTCATACTTTGCATGAGAATTATCTGTCCTGATGCCTATTTTTTGTTGTTGTTTTGTTTTCCTGTAGACAATGAATTGTTTCATAAAACATCATCATCAACAACAGTCTTATTGAGGTACAATTTGCATGCTATAAAACTCATGCATTTTAAGTGTATAATTAAATTATATTTGAGTAATTAATTGAGTTGTATAATCTCCAGCACAATTGTTTCAGAACATTTTTAACTCCTCATAAGGACCTTCCATGCTCGTTTGAAGTTGAACCCATTCACATCCATACTTTCAGGCAAATCACTAGTATAATTTTTGTCTCTATATATTTGTCTATTCTTGATATTTATATAAATGAATCAAATAATATTTGGTCTCTTGTGGCTGACTTTTTTCATTTAGCATAATATTTTCAATGTTCATCCATGTTATAGAGTGTATATATTTTTCATTGATTTTAACTGCCCAATAATATTCTAACATATGCATATACACATTTGCTTATTCATTAATCAGTTGGTGGACATGTAGGGTGTTTCTTTCTTTGAGGCTATTATGAATATTCACAAGGTAGATGTGTTTCTATTTCCATTTGGTTGATATTTAGCAGTGAAACTCCTGGGATATATGGTAAGTTTATGTTTAAATTTTTAAGAAACTACCAATTATTTCCCAAAGATTCTTTAACACTTCAGATTATCAGCAATGTATGAGGGTTTCCATTATCCCACATAAATGCCAACATTTGTTTATTTATGCCTTTTTTTTAATTAGAGTCATGCTCTGTTTGTAAAGTATTACCTCTTTGTGATCCAGTACTTGAATCTGTAAACAAAGTTTTATTGGAACACAACAAGACTAATTTGTTTAAGTTTTGCCTGTGGTTGCTTTCATTCTACAATGGAATACTTGAGTAGTTGTAATAAAGAACACATCATCTACAGAGCTTAACATTTAACATTTGGCCTTCTGCAGAAAGTTTGCTGATTCCTGGAAATAGGACAAGAAAATTGACAAACTTCTAACTAGAACAATGAAGAACAAAAACAAACAAAAAAAGAAAATACATGAATAATCATTGTAATGAGTGAAAAGGAGCTTATCAAATCAGCACTGAAAAGATCATAACATGAAATTGATAAATATCCTTAAATATGAACTTCCCAAAGTTGGTACAATAAGAAAGTTTGAAAAGCCCTATATGTAATTTTAAAAATTAAATGTATTTAAAAAACATTTACAGATTGAAAATTTCAGACCCAAGCAGTTTTATTAATGAGTCTTTCAAAATCTTCAAGAAAGAAACAACATGAATCTCATACAAGTTTTGCAGAACTTCTAAATTTATGTGTAACAATAAATGAGAAATAGTAAGAGAACACTAAACAAAGCAATAAGGCATGACTAGCCCTATCAGAAATTAAAGCATATCCCCAAATCCTCTGTAATTAAAACAGATGGCACTCACATATGGCTAGCCAACCAGACTATTGGAACAGAATACAGAATCCAGAAATAGATTCAAACACATCTGAAAACAGTATAGGAATAGGTGGCATCTCAATTCACTTAAAGATGAACTATTTAATAAACTGTGAGAACAACTGAACAGCTCTTTTGAAAACAGATAAAAAAATGACTCCATATCTCAAATCACACACCAAGATAAGCCTCAAATGTTTCACATCTCTGAAATAAACCATTTAAATTTTTAATATAGTAGATTTATGAGTTACTTTTAAATTTGGGTGTGATTAAAATTTTCTCAATGATTGAAAAACTAAATATGAGATACAATAAGATTCAAGTTTATGAATTTAATTACATAAAACTATTATTAAAGCCTCAAAATAAAGCTAAAATGTAAATGATAAACAGTTAAGAATCAATATATACCTCAGATAAAAACTGATAGATTAATTTAAAAAAAGGAAATATGGGAAACTTCTGGTTTCTGATCTAACATGTTAAAATTTGGAAGCCACTACTTAATTCTCAGAATAAGGAAGAAACAAACAAACTAAAAATCAATAATTTTTCATAGATTCCTTGTAGATATAAAGTCACAAAATGAACCATGTCCCTAAAAAGTGGAAGGCCAAATGGAAGAATAGATAGATAATCACAATTTACTGGAATCTGAGGTCATTGCTTGACCCTGTTAGAATCAATTAAATGATACTTGATTAACTTCTGGACACTGCATGGAAGTAGCATGAAAGACAAAAATTTCAGAGGGTACAAAATATCAGGTCCTCAACATAAAGTTTAGAGAAAAGTTCCCTCATGCTACTGGCAAAAGAAGAAGATAAGTTACCATTATCAAATAATTTCAATTCTGTAAATGTTTTTTTAAATACATTTAATTTTTAAAATTACATATAGGGCTTTTCAAGCTTTCTTATTGTACCAACTTTGGGAAGTTCATATTTAAGGATATTCATCAATTTCATGTTATGATCTTTTCAATGCTTATTTGATAGCCTCCTTTTCACTCCTTACAGTGATCTCTTTTGAACAATGGTCTGCCCTCAAGGAAAACTATTTTATCAGAGCCTAAAGTCATCGGGTTTCCCACAAAGCTCAAATGACCTGGGGACAAGAAATACACAATTCCTGCCTTGTGTTAGTCAGCTTCTCAGTTGCTGTGACAATAATACCTGATAAGAACAACTTAGAGGAAGAAAAGCTTATTTTAGGCTCAGGTTTTAAAGATCTTACTCCATGTATAACCCACTTGAATCAAAATGTGAAATATGATATATCAAGAACTATGTAATATTTTGAACAACCAACAATAAAAAAAAAAAGATCTTACTCCATAATCAACTGACTCCATTGCTCTGGGCCTGAGGTGAGGCAAGACATCATGGTTGAGAGGTATTGCAGCTGGAAATCAAAGTAAGAGAAAAAGGAGCCAGGGACAAGATATAGTCCAAGACCACACCCACAGAGATGTACTTTCTCCAGCCATGCTCCATCTGCTTACAGTTACCATCCGGTAGTTCATTGAAATTATTAATCCATAATATGGATTAATCCATTGATGAGGTTAGGGCTCTCATAATTATATATTTTCACCTCTAAACATTGTTACATTGTTTTATACATGAATTCCTAGAGGTCATTTTTAGATGTAAAGCATAACAAGTTTCCTATCACTTTATGGTCTCATCTTACAGGGAGAAAGTGGAGTTCTGAGAAGCCCTTGTGAAGGCCTAGACCATGGGCAAAACTTACCAAAGTTTAGACCTAATTATGAGATTATAGAATGCTTCATCTTCCTCATATAATACATTGTATCACAAGGGCTCCTACATAATAATGAAATTACAGCTCAAAGAGATGCAAACCTCACATCTTATCTGATAAAGAGTCTAGAAAAGTTCAAGAAAAGAAAAGACAAAAAATGAAGACAGCAGAAAAAATTTTAGTTACTGGCACCTATGATTACAACAGACAGTAAACACAGTCTTAACTTCTGAAACAAACATAGATCTTCATACTATTACTAGCAGTTACTCTCTCCTATGCATCATATCCAGCTTTAAAAAAAGTTTTACAAGGAATGCTAAAAGACAAAATAGAGTCTAGAGACACAAAACGAATTTCAGAATAAGGCTCAAATATGGCAGAGATTTTAGAATTATCAGACTAGAAAACTAAAATACCTATGATATTTGTAGAGCTTAACGGAAAAAGTAAAAACATGCAAGAACACACAGGTAATGGAAATAGATATGTGGAAAGTATAAGAAAGAAGCAAAAGGAAATGCTAAAAATAAAAACACTAATAGCAAAAAGACTTGATCTGCTCATTAGAGGATGAACAAAGTGGAGAAAAAATATGAAATTTAAAATATGTCAAATGGAAAAGCACAAAGAAAAAAGGATGAGAAGAAATGAAATAGAATTTCCAATAATTATTTAGCAATTACAAAAATGTAGACAGAATAAATTACAAAGTAAATATATAAAAAATTTTAAAAAACATGCAATGAAGAAGAGAAAGGAATTTTTATTTATAGTATTAAATTATAAATATTTTCATGTTTAAGTTGTTAATATGAAATAAGTTTATCTCTCATTATATTTGTGTTTTATAATTACTTCTATATCTGAAGGATCTTTATTTGCACATTAACTTTGTATTTTCCTTATTATTTTATTTATTTTAATTTTTATCATTGGTTCCTTTGAGCTATATAGTTATTTAATAACTGAAAATATGTTGTTTTGCTTCTTTTTTAAATTTTCATGTCTCATAATTTTTCTTGCCTAATTGTACTAATATCTATAACATGTTGTTATGTAAGAAAAGGGATAATGGGTATCTTTTTCCTTTTTTTTCTTTTGGTACCGTTTTTTAATACTTCATTTTGAGACAGGGTCTCACTAAGTTGCTTAGGGCCTTGCTAAGTTGCTAGGGCTGGCTTTTTACTTGCAATCCTCCTGCCTCAGCCTCCCAAGATGCTGGGATTACAGGCATGTGCCACCACACCTGGATCTTTAATTTATTTACAACTTCAATTGGACTATCTCTAGTTTTCCTATGGTTCTACAACTATTTTTGTCTGAGTTATAAATATTCACTATTAACAAATCTTTTTAAGTGTATATTTTTTAATAGGAATGTGTGTTAAATTTTGTCACAAGCCTTTTTAGATCTATAGAAATATATCATTTCTCCTTAGATATTAGTAAGTGGTATTAATAGATTTCCTAATAGTCATGTCCGATAAATGATGGAGAACTGTATTCTAAGTATTGTGTCAGTGAGCGATTTCATCACCATGTGAACCTCTTCGACTGTATATTTACATAATCCCAGATGATATGTAGGTTGATCACTCATGGTGGCTTCTTAATGCAATCAAGAGACACCGTAAATTTGATAACATATATGAGGTAACTGCTGGCATAACACAGGAAGCTGTTTTACTGTAAACTTTTTCTTGAGTATAAATAACAATGAAAGTATAGAATAGTATTTTCAAATATTATGTGCTGCACATAATCACATATACTGTGATATAACTGGCAATACAGTAAGTTTCTTCACACCAGCATCACCAAAACACAGGAATAAGATGGGTTGTACCATGACATGATGATCAAAATGTTATGTATGCTATGCATCACACACACACACACACACACACACACATTTACCACTTACATATTGGTTTTGATGGTAATGATAATCTCCTTATACCGTAATTTTTCTCATTCCTTAATTCTTTATTTTATATTTTGCTTACTAAAGATATCTTTAAATAGATTTCTCAGGCACAGTGAATAGGTCATATATTTTGTAAACCTTTTCAAATCTAAAAGATTTTTTTCTGTTGCCTTCACAAATAAATGAAAACATTTTCTGACTCAAAATTTTGGATCACAACATTATTTACTATTTTCTATTTGTAAGGTGTTCAGTGTCAAAGAAGTTTAAATTTTGTTTGGTTATTTTCTTTTATAAATAATTTGATATTTGTTTTAGTTTTGTTGCCTTACCTTTAAATATCAATGTCATACTCACTTTGTTTAAAATCATTTAGTATATTTCCTTTTTATTCTCTCTTCATGAACATTTAAAACAATAATGAAGTCTTAGAGCTTTAGTAGAATTTCTCTATGATATAACCTGGGGACTGGTGCATTTTTTTAAAAAGATTGGCTCTTTATTTTCTCTTATTTAGATCAGTGTTGGCTATTTAAAATTTACTAGAAAATAATTAATTTCATCTAGGTCCTAAAATCATGCTTGCAGTTATTATAATTATTTTAAAAATGTCTCCAGTTTCAAATTTTCTTAATTAATTTATTTATTATGTTATTGCTATTTTTGTTATTATCAGAGGATCAACTCTTGAGTTTATTTCACCACTTTCTTATTTCTAATTCATGCTCTTCTTGTTCCTTACTTGAGATTAGTTTTTTGCTTTTTAAAAATATTTTAGCAATGACTATTACTAATTTGTTGATTATATTCTTAATTTCTACACTGCCAAGGTTTATGCTCTGTATTCAGTTTTGTAACTATTTCTCCTGCATTTCCTTTAGGTTTAGATTTATAGAACAAATGAATTAAATACTCATTGCTAGATCTTCTGCTGTAGAATCTGAATTTACATCTTGGTTAGCCAAACGTTTCTTTATGTCTTCAAGAATTCTCAAAAAAAGGCTCAAGAGATCTCAGACCTTGAAAGTTCAAAAGTATTTGTTGCCCTTATATTTCAGTGACAGATTAGCTAGGAATAAGATCCTTGGCTCAAATTTTCTTCCTGTAAGGATCCAACAACTGTTGGAGTTAATAGTTGCTGAGAGAAAGTATGGAATAACTTTCTTTCCTAAAAGATAATGGACTTTAAATGTTCAAAGTTTTCTTGTATTTTTGAAGATGATAATTTTACCAGAATATATTTCCTTAGTGTTGATAAGTGTGTAAATGTTTTTTCTATAGCAGTATTGTCCCTTTATAGTCTATAGATTGGAAGATTGTTTCAAAATTGGCAAAATCACACATATATTTATTTTCTGTCCTGTTATTTTATATATATTTTTGTCAGAGGAAAGTGACACAGGATGAACATCAATTATACTTATGTTGAATTTTCTTTGTTTTCCATACAGATAACATTTTTCCTAATATATTTTATTTGTGTTTATTTCATTTTGCTCCTTTCCCTCAAGTCTATAACTTATGTCCTTTGTTAAAATTTTAAATTCTATTTCTAATATATTCTTTACTGTTTTAATTAGTTTTGATTTACTGAGTAAAAATTGAAATACTATCCTCTTTTTTGCCTTATCATGTCTTCTCTCCTATTTTGGAGAACAATTATCTGATGTCAATTAAGGTTTGGGGAGAATATTTACCTATAAGTTCTACTTGCTCACTCAAAAACTTTTAGAATGAGTATATTTTCTCTGTCAATTCTGTTCATGTTTCTTTCTTTTGATAATGTTTAGCACCTTTGTAATCATCCTGGGTTAATACTTTTTATTTATTACTATTCATATTTGAGTAATGTTAGGATTTCCTGGAACTTTGATTTAATTTAAAGTTTTCTATGGATTAAGAACAAATACTATGTTTCAAGCTTATGAAAATTCTCCTTATGACCAAGCATTATGTGTGTGTGTGTGTGTGTGTGTGTATGTGTGTGTGTGTTATTTTTGCCCTAACAAAATAATAACAAAAAAATTGTTATTTTCCCTAACAACAGAGAACCTTGGCAGTGTGGTTCCCAATGTGCAGTCTCTCATTCTTTGCATTATTATTATTTTTAAAAATATTTTCTTAGTTGTAGGTGGGCACAATACCTTTATTTTATCCATTTATATGTGGTGCTGAGGATTGAACCCAGGGCCTCACACATGCTAGGCAAGGGCTCTACCACTGAGTTACAACCCCCAACCCATTCTTTGCATCATTGAAAAGCATCTTCCAGCAAGTGTGATTTCTCTGTGCTATTTCTTATGTATCCTTGATTTTTTGTTGCTCAAGATATTGAGGCAAAATGAGTCCAGAGAACTAACTGCTACTAGACAATACTCTCATTCCCATTAATCCAAACCAGAAATCATTAGTTAGGGGTACCATTTAGTTTGGAGATCTAGGCTCTGATAGGTTTGTCTGACTGACATTTATAGACACAAGCATATGTTCTACATTTCTTCTGTAAAACTGTTAGACCTTTATTCTGTAGCTCTTTCTTTTGAAAAATGAAGATAGTATTCTTGTTACTCATTTTATTTGGGTTTTGCATACTATTGAGAAATGGAAATGAGAATTTTGAAAATTGAAAGCAGAGGCTTCTTGATTTTTTTCATTAGTTTATTATAGAAAATCATATCGAGAGCTTCTTCCTTGTGAATTTTCACAATACTCTTTATTCCCACATTTGTATGGGTCTGATGTTGCTCTTTTTATCTGCCTGCTGACAGGGGAGAGATTAATTGAATTTTAGAATTTCCCCTTAAAAAAGACTGGTGGAATGTTCTAGTTCTCCACCAGCAACCCCTCAAAATCTGGAAAATTATTTTTTGTAAATATATATGTTTAGTCCTTATCATAATTGATTATTGTAAGGAGGCCCTGTTTGATTTTTCTTGTTCTGTCAGATTCTCCCACTAAACAAGGGAGTATCATTCAACTTTAGAATTTTTAAAAAATGGAATTACTTGAAAAATTACAGTTACCAATCTGCATTTCTAATACTCTCATCTCTGCATAAGTTTAGGGGACAAGATATCCTACATATGAATGAGGGTGTTCTGATGCTTATGTACTTTGCTCTGTGCCATGTTCTATGAATTACCATTTTTAAATGATTGCAATAAAAGGAGTTTAATAAGGACAACTTAGAGGGAAAAAGACTTTGGATCTGTTTGGCTATAAAATTATTTCTTCATGAGTTGGATAATAGCCACTTATTTTTCTAGTTCATTTTTGCTGTTTTAGAGTTAACCACTTATGGATAAGGTGACTTAAAGTCTTTTTCAACTTTACTGGGTTCATCTATCTTGTTCTGGTTCAGAGATTAGAGCATGTCTTTTGCAGTTCAAGAATGTACTTCTTGAATTTGTCCTTACAGCTAATGAATGAAATTAGTTGAAATTCCACCCAGGTTTGGCATATGGTCCTCCCTTATCTTGGGTTACAGTCTTATTGCCAGATTTTTAAAAAGGACTTTTCTTAATTTTTAAGAATATTTTAATAAGAAGTTGGGAGAACTACCATAAACATGTCAAGCCTGCTGTCGTATTAACTTTCATATTCACCCAGTGAAGTCACACCTTAAGCCTCAAGAGTAAGGACTCATATGTTGGCTCCAGGGCGTCTACTAAGTTTTTAATAAGCATTTTTGTTATTCACAATGAAACAAAATAAAAGTCAAACTTTTAAAATTTTTACCTTAATTTGCTAATTATGAACCTTATATTAGCTTAGTTTTTCATACAATAAGTACATTAAGTGATAAAATTAGCATGTACATGTTACTTCTTTTATATTTTATATTTTTTCACTTATACAAATCTTACCCTAGTTGAAACTCAAGGAAGTTGTAATCCTGTTCACTATAGATTGTATCCTTTTAGTTCAATATAACCTATTATTCAGAACATATGGTGAAATATTCATCTTGGTCATATTACTACATAGCAAATTAATTTTAATGTGCCCAACACTACCAAGAGCAGGGGTTAATAGAACCCCCAACTCATATAATGTATTCCAGAAATTATTTACTTTATTCATCAGTCTTTGCTATTTTACTCTTAATATTTAATTTACTTACCGGTATCATATCTGTCTATTGTTAAGTGACAATATTTCAGGGTCTACAGTAGACTGTCAGAGACATTCTGTAACCTCATCGAAGATGTCATGCCTATCCCAGTTGTAAATCCTCCTCCATAACTACCTTAAGGTAAGAGCTATCTTTTTTTTTTCTTATCTCCTTTCACAGTGACTACTGGGCACAAAGGATCACTGTAAATCTCAGCCTAGAAGCATGCTTTAATGGATATAATGTGGACTTTAGATTCAGAGGACCTTAACTTGAGTTCTTACCTCTAACCTTTATGAGCTGTTTGACTTTACATGCACTTACCTTTTCTCTTATGCTCAGAAGGTGTAAACTGAATAGACTTTTTGAGTAAATTTGGTAAACATAAATATAGTGTAAAGCAGTAAGCTTCATTAACTGTGTACAGCTGTTCTTCAGATAGATAATATCCGTCTATCACAAAAGCTAGATCAACTGGGCAGTTGACCAGAGCACTAAAATGTCACATAGAAAATAGAAAGTTTATTTTTTCTCTATAGGGAGAGATGGGAAAGGGGTCTGTTGTGTTTGGAAGCAGTATTTTGATAAGCCACGTAGAGTAGAGAGACAGACCATCAAAGGACATGCTCAAATATCAACAGGTGGTAGCTAAACTGTTCTAAGGAGGTCAAACAAACTAAATCCAGCTCTGTTTTGCTGAGTACAGAATCCAGAGCTACCAACAGGGCCTTCTTTTCCTGTCCTTTCTTCATGCACCTGAGTCACGAATATAAATAAATGCTGAACCCTGGTTCAGAAAACATAGGTGTTAAGGGTTATTATATTAGAAGCCTGTCTGAGAGAAGCACAGGGTGTGAACCTGTATTCATCGTGCTATTCATCGATGCAGTGATGGAGATGTTGCAGTAAATGAGAGCCTAGCATTTTCAGTGCTGGATTCTTTAACACTCCAACACAGTGTATTACTTATTCAAAGGTACCTTTGTTTCTAAAATACACATCAAACTCTATTATTCAGGTTTCATATGAAGATGCAGCTCATTTAAAAAAATCTTATTTTTTAGTTGTCAATGGATCTTTATTTTATTTATTTATATATGGTGCTGGGAATTGAACACCAGTGCCTCACACATGCTAAGCAAATGCTCAACCACTAAGCCACAATACCAGACCAAGATGCAGCTCTTGAAATATCTATGAGGGGCTTCCTGATCAATTATATATGAAGGCAGTTTCCACAGCCCTTAGGTACGAGGGTCAGCTGCCTGTGTTTGTGGACTTGGACAGCACCTAGGAATTACCCATCTCTCTTTGGTTACACAGAATGCTGATTATTTTGCCTTCTGTGTCACCACAGCACCTATAGATAAGAAGAACAAACCACTGTAAATGCCACAGCTTGGGTGTAAGTATTGTTTTTGTACAATCCAAGAGATAATTTATAAAACCTGATAATATTCTTTTAGATTCTCTGAAAGTTGTTTTGATTCTCTGCTGCGACTCAGAGCAAGCCCTTTTTAGAGCAGAAACTATTTGTTTATACAGTCAGGCTTTGAGGATGATTTATTATATATTCATCTGAGAAAACTGCAACTCAGGCAATTCAAGACTTTTAACTTTTAAAAACCTCCAACAGCAATGGGATATGTTTCCAGACAAAAGCAATGTCACTTGATGAACAATCTACTTGTTATTTATCTCTCTGCTTTCAGGAGACAATGCTAAGTCAGCCAAGGACATCTACGAAAGGCTACAATTATTAATAGAAATCAAATGGTGAACCATACAGAATGCACTTTCTTCAATTATGTTCTAAAATGAGATGGAAAATGGTTCAATAACCCTGGAGCTTATATCTGATTTGAAATATTTTTTGGCATATAATTTAATTTAATCTTGGTCTTGTATAAAATTTATAAATTTTCATGAAGATTAAAACATAGATGCTGGTTTTCATTTGTTTAATGAAAGATGATCCTTTTGGCATGGCTTCTGGTTTGATAAGCTCCTCAAGATGTTGACCTTTATTTGTCCATGTTGAGAGTGTTGAGAGTGTATGGGAGAAAGTGGAAGGGTGAAGTCATAACCATCATGTAAGCTAACTGCAATTCCACAACTCTCTCCCTTGGGTCACTCTGACACCCATTCTAGTCTTTAAGATAAAATCTATATTCCTTAATATGTTATACACACCCATCATGACCAGAAGAACTGCTCACTTCTTAAATTTTAACCACTGACCATCCCTTCACACACACCCCTCCAAGATACCCATGTTTGCACAAGCACATACCAAATTGCAGTTCCTCAGGAATATTTTGTTTTGCCTTGCTCTGTACCTTTGCCAGGCCATTTCTACTGTCCAAAATAGCCTTTTTCCCTTTATTCACAATCTGTTCCAGTGCCACTTGCAAAGTGTGGCCCCCCCCTGTGCTACCTTACTACTCTATTATCTCCATCATAACACTCATCATCCTGCTTATAGTTATTGATTTACTCATCTGTATCCTCCACCAAGGTCGAAATCCTTATTGGGGTAGAGCCATTCAATTTTCTTCCTGTATCATGAAATCTAGCACAGTATCTGGGCTGTGGGAAACATTCAGTATCTGTAAATGAATGAATCAGTCAACTTATTCATTAATGAAGAGGGACTAAGTAAAGTCAGTAACGAGTCCTCAAACATCCTCTGATCCATAAGATGGAGTGAGAATAGAAAAAAAAATAGTAAAATCAGAACCTGTAGCAATTATAGGTAAGGAACTTTAAGTTAAGAAAATCATTGCCTTTCTTTCAATAGCTCTGCAGTTGTTTCTAAATTTCCAAAGAGAATACTTTCTAATAAAGAAGAACATCAATCTTTTCCCTGGCCCAGAAGTTTATCACTCTGTGAAGTCAAAGAGAAGCAAACATGGGTATCCTGGAGGGGCGTGTGTGAAGAGATGGTCAGTGGTTAAAATTTAAGAAGTGAACATTTAAAACTTTAGAGCTGGTAATGGACTGAGGGTAAAGTTCAAGGACTGATACAGACAGCATTCCAATGATTAGATTGATTTTGGTTAACAAAGTCAGTAGACAGATTACCATTAATGTGGAGTGGTAACATGCCTTGGTGACCATTTCCGTTATATTTAAAGAACATAAGTCCAGGATTGCAATTAAATTGACAATGATCTCTCTCTCTCTCTCTCTCTCTCTCTCTCTCTCTCTCTCTCTCTCTCTCTCTCTCTCTCCATATTTGCTATTCTACAAAGGTACAGTTTTACATACACAATCATATACACATAAGTACACACATGTATACATAATGTAGAAGAAATAATTGAATATCACTTATTCCTATGGAAGATAAAAAGCCTCTAATTTCTAAAGAATTTTTTTTTACAGGAATAAAATGTAAATCAGTACACACACCATCACTGAAAATCCCCACATTGCATGGAGCACCAGTAACAGATGTGTTGATCAAAATCATGTTTAGTCTCATGATTAGGCAGAGTGTTCACATCTGGGGCAAGAGAAAGTCCCATTGCTCTAACCATCTGCCTTAATGTTTGAAATTCCAGTCACTAGAGATTAAGCTATTTTATTCAAGATCTCATACTTTATAAATTTCTCTTGAAATGCTTATTCCCTACAAAAGATATCACATATATCTATGATGAACTTAAGACCCTTAAATGAATCAATCAGTTTAACGTCACCTAGTAGACAGCCAAAGAAAATAGGACAATAGAAAATTTCTTTCTGATTTTTGGGTGAGGAGTGATAAATCCAGCATTTGGAATACTGCCCAAGTTAAATGAGTGTCACCAAGAAGGCCCATTGCAGATTTGACTGCATGAGGAAGATGACCACCTAGGGAACTGGGACAAAGGCAGATGAGAGCAGGGAACTGATTCTAAAATCAAATACATTTAGAATTTTGTCAGTACTGAAAAAAGTATTTAATAGAAAAAGTAGCTTATACAAGTACCTAATAAAAAAGGAAAGTGAAATAAAAATTGAATCCATTTAAGTCTGTGATCCATTTTAAGTTGATTTTTATGCAGGCTGAGAGGTGGGGTCAAGTTTCAGTCTTCTGCATATGGATTCCAGCTTTCCAAGTATCATTTATTGAAAAGGCAGTCCTTTTTTCAGTGCATGTTTTTGTTATATCTGTCAAGAATCAGTTGGTTGTAACTGGTCATGGTGGTACATGCCTGAAATCCCATAAGCTCAGAAGGCTGAGGCAGGAGGATTGTGAGTTCAAAGCCAGTACTCAGCAATTTAGCAAGACCCTAAGTAATTTAGTAAGACCCTGTTTCAAAATAAATAAAAAATAAAAAGGGCTTGGGAAGTGACTCAGTGGCTAAGTGTCCTTGGGTTCAATCCCCAGTACAAAAAAAAAAAATCAGTTGGCTAGGGTATCTATTTTGTTCCTTTGGTCTTTATGTCTTCTTATGCTAGTATGGATAAAAGACTCAAGTGTAAGACTTGAAACTATGAAACTACCAGAAGAAAATATAGGAATAAAACTTCAAGAAATTGATATAGGTACTTTTTTATATGAGCATAAAAGCACAGGAAACAAAAGCAAAAATAGAAATAGATGAATGGAATTAGATCAACGTAAAAAAAACCTTCTTAACACCAACAGAAAAATCAACATAGTGAAGCAACAACCTACAGAATGGGAGAAAATACTTGCTGAGTCTTCATTGGACAAAGGATTAATATATGTAACACATAGGAACTAAAAAAAACTTAACAAAAAAGTAATCCTATTTAAAAATGGACACATAATCTGAATAGACACTTTACAAAAAAATGCAAATGACCAACAAATATATGAAAAATGCTTAGTATTATTATCCATCATGAAACTGCAAATCAAAACTGTACAGAGGTTCCATCTCACTCCGGTTAGAATGGTTACTATAAAACATTTTAAAATAATAAATGCTGGAAAGGTTGTGGAGAAAAAGGAACTCTTATGCACTGTTGATGGGAATGTAAAATAGTACAGCTCTTATGAAGAACAGTATGGAATATGTGCACACTGAATGCACATATTGAAATATCACACTGGACTCCATTAACATATAGTTAATGTGTATTAATAAGATAAAATTCAAAGAGATGAATTTAGTGTATCTTATAGACTACAGCATGGACCCAGGTTTTCAACAACACTCAAGATTTTCAGAGGGTCAGTCATGCCTAATTTAAACAATATTGACTGTATCTATTCTTAGCATTACATTTAATTGTCATTGATGAAATCTCCATTGCAGTATGTTCTCCTAAGTGTATGTGGAAGACATTAAGAGCCAGGTTTGTAGTTGGTTCTCTGGAATCATTTTGGAGAATTTGTCCAAACTCAGAGTATAGTTACACTATGTTTATGGTATTATTATGTAATCTTATCTGGATTTTTGCATTGCTTATACCAAACTAAAATAACCTAGCCCATGGCCCTATCTCCCTGAACCTACAGAATAACCCAGTATATGGCATTTCTAGTTCTAGAAACCTTAGATGATAGATAGTCAGTTCACATTGAAATTGCATTTGTTATTGAGTGATAAGTAATGGTTGGGTTTTAAAAAGTGGTTAATTGATAGCCCATTTAAGATTGGCAATAGCCTAAATTTGTATTGCAATTCAACCATTTATGATGTATCTTGCCCAATGAAACTTTTCTCACCTTCAGTTTCTTTATCTAAAATATGAGCCCAGATAGAAAATTAGGGAAATAGTAAGGTTTATTTCCAAGCCAAGAGAAGGGTTAAAGAGAATTTTCCAGGATAAGAGTGTGAAAAGTATAAAGAACTAGATAGCTGACTTGAAGTCCTTGGAGGAAGTGGAGTGTCTGTATACTCACGAGCATTTTAAAAAGTTCCAAGAGCAGAGGCAGATCAGAAAATGGAAGTTAGAGGCAAGGGTCAGATACTAAGCCAGGCCTTAGCTGTCGGGAGGGTACAGGGTCAGGATCACATGGAAGCAAAGGATGGCTGGGGACAAAGTGGTAGTGATTGTGACTTGCTGCAGATCAGCTCAGGTGATAAAAATGCATTAACTCATATAGGGTGATGGTGAGTGTAGGCTATTAAAAGCTATGTAATCTGAAGCATTTAGAACACTGTAAAGCCCTAACAGATATTACTATTTTTATCTTATAGTGCAGTAAAGATGAGATGAAACAACTGCAAAAAAAAAAAAAACTTTATCAAGATAACCCCATCAGGGAATGACCCAACAGCTGTCCTTCCCTTACACAGAGGAACATGCACTTGGCATTCACAGAAAACTTGCCTTTGCTTCTCTTCATATGTCTGACATTCTATCAAACTCAGGGCATTCACCTTCTGCTTTGATCTCTGGGTGCTTTTAGTGAATCCTTCAATTCCCAACCATAAAGGCTAATGCAATAGCAGGACTTCAGGCATTTTTCATCAAGAAATCTCTCAACTTCTGCTACCTAAAGTTAAAAAATGTATTTCTGAAGGGCACATTACTTTTTTTTTCTGCTCTCCTATTTGTTGAGTGCTTTGTCCTGGTGTGCTGGTGTGCTTACATTCCATTACCATAAATTCAATTGTTGGAGTTTTTTTTTCAATTTTTGCCCTCTGGATACAAAGAGCTACATTTAGAATGGGCTCTCTTCATGGAGTTGCTTGCTTTCCTTTTGTTGATGAGTTCTCTGAACTTCTTACTGCTGGTTTGATGCTCTTATTCCTTTTTAATAGCTTTTCATTTTCTCAAATACTACTGGTCACTTTACTGTTCACTGTATAGTTTTCTACCAACAGGTAACTCTCAATTGCCAGTGATAGAGGAACTGGTGTGCTAAAGATCCTTCCTTTCTGTCTTAATTCAAAAGATCATAGTGTCATTGTTTCCTTATGCAATGATCTTGGTCCTCATTGGCCCTTTCTTCTTTTCCCTCATTCCTTGAAGCTGCACATTTCTTAGGCAAGCAAGTTACACTGGTCCTTTTTGATGTTATTAATCCAGCATTCAATCTACTCTGTAATATGCCTCAGTTCAGAAACACAGAATGAAATGTTCATTTAAACTTTGTCTTCAAAAGCAGTTATTTCTGTATGCACTGTAATCACAAGTGGTTGTTGCATCTCTTCTGCATAGGTTGTTAAACTCATAACTTAATATAGCCACAATCAGGTTGATGAAGACAGCATTAGATCTGAGCCAAGGAAATTGATCCTCATTTTTATTCTGCATCCAAAAGTCTTTATTCATTGGTCATCTTACTGCTCCTGTATTTCTTGAATCCCTTAATCTGTTTTTGAGTAATTGATCTCTACTGTTCCTAAACTTTAGAACTCTATATTTTCACAATTATTTTCTTCCCTTACAAATAAAACTTTGCAGCAGTAGAAAGAAACAGTGATTGAAGAAGTTGTAACAAAGCAGAAGTTCAAAGTGAGGCATGCAGGATGAGTAGAATGAATGTTTCCAGAAAAATAAAGTGGGGAAAAGTATTCTAAAGAGAAAAAATAGTAGATGCAAAGTCACAGTAGCATGGAGTATTATGTGAACTTTAGTAAAATAGCTGTTTTGATTCAAGGGAACTAACCTCAGAATGACAGCTCCTAGGCTAATAAAATCTGCAGTGAAATCACATCCCATCACTAATTTTGAATAGCCAGAGAATTTAGTAGTTTAAGAACTGAACTGAAATTGCAACACACCTATACAAGAGGCCAGTGGAGGAAATGTGTTTTCTAGCTGCCAGGAAGGAGGAGATTCACCGGAGAGCCTCTGATTCCAAGGCCAGCAGCTACTATTTCCAGGATGTACCTCCAACTTTCAGTTTAGTCTGGAAGCCAGACTAGAGAAGCATTTCCAGAGTTTGAGGGGTAGACAGAATTGGAGATATTTGTCTCTACTCCAGTTTTCCATTTTGCAGTCTGAGTGAAGAGCCAAACACAGTGTAGCTGCTGAACCACGAGGCAAAAACTAGATATGAGACTCTGGGAAGGCCAACTCCAGAATGAAGGTTGGAGGTACAGCCTGGGTCTAACAGCCAAGATGACACATTCCAAATGGAAATTTTGTGATGTTCAATCCAACAAGGCAATTAAAGAGTTCAATGTAGTTTCTGACATATAAACACTCAATCATAGGGTTTTACTGTTGTTCAAGGTACTGAAATTTAAACACTTATGACCTTATTTGAGGATTTATTAACTTCCAATATAAAGAAACCAGATTTGTTTTTAAAAAAGGAGAAGTACACAAATTCTTCAAGACTGGAGCTTGTTCTATTTTTCTCCTGCCCCGTCTCTGTGGGATCTGCCAGGCTGTGTCCTGGTGCTTTTCCACTTGTTCATTCCAGGACTCAGGTCCTACTCCACCCCTTCAGTGTTGTGGGTGCAGCACATTGAGTTTCACATGATGCAACTATGACTTTGAACTAGTAGTTCCCCCACCTCCTTCTTAGAGTCATCCCAAGAATAAGAGTCAAAAGTTCTGCATTTTGTTTGACACTCCACCATTAACAAGTTGGGTGTTTTGAGTCAGTAACTCAGTCCATCGCTACTGAGTTTTTTATATGAGAAAAGGGCTGATGAATCTGAATAAGATGCAAAGACTTCTGCAACTTCAGCAGAATGAAACCATAGCAGCACCTACAGAAGGTAGCTCATTATCAAAGTTGCCCCCAAAAGCTCAATATGTCATTTTGAGTGCTAAATTAGCATCAGCTACATAATTCCATATGCTAAACTTTTACCTGAAGGGACATGACAAAGAGGATAATAATACAATGCTCCAAGGACATTCTTTGAGCCAAAAAAAAAATGTTGTCTCAATAGCCATAAGTTGGGATAACAACAACAAAAAAAGGCATCAAAGACAGTATCTGGCTACTTTGGATAATTTAATAATTTGGTCACTATGAGCTATTTGATTCCTCTAATTCCATGTCAACTAGAGGAACACATTTCAGTGGGTATCTACTACATGCAGGTGCTCAAGGCAGGTTCTCCCTGAACTCTATGCCATGCTTAGCAAATATCTAATTTTTACAAAACATATTTTACAACTTTGCAGAATTTGGAATGAAAAACATCTTACTTCCATTCTAAATAACAGATGGCCAAATTGCAAACTAATATCTGGATTCATTAGTTTATATTTTCCTGATAAATTTAACTCACACAACTCCAATTTTGTATAGCAATTCTATTACATTGTTATCCACAGATAAATTTTTGCCAAGCATTCTCAGTGCGATGTGGTTTGAAGGAGAACTTCTAAAAATATTCTTTCCTCATAGAATCTGAATTTTCATTGCTCTTTGACATTAATGTTGGCAATTATTTTAGCAATAATTGGTGAAGCTGTGAAAAAAAATTAAATGTCTTTTTTGAAACATCAGTATAGACATGATTATCAAAAATTTGCATGAACAAAGAGTGATTCATGTTTAACACTTAAAATCAATGATATTGTTGTAGAACAGTTTATTTGTAGGAAGCCATACTTCAGCCTCAGTGAAGGATTGGAAAAAAGACCTCCTTACAATACAAGGGCTAATGAGATGTGAATAAGATATTTTCTTTCAATTCCAAAACCATATTTTCCCATAGTACATTTTGTTGAGTTCAAGAATGTTCCCTTGACATAGGAAGATATACAAATAAGAATATGAAATATACCTAATTTTAATCTCTATCTATTTATCTATCAGCATGTGTGTGTGTCTGCGTATGTGCATGTGTGTATAGTATTTCTCAAGAGACGGACATAAACTACAGTATGAGTGATTTGAGCTGGACATTAGGTGAACTATCATGATGACGAGAAATTATGCAAGGGTGACAGAGAAAAGGGTCAGTGTGGAGTCTTTAAAAGAAGGAAGGGCAGGCTGTCTGAATGAGCTGGGTCAAGTTATTAATGCCCAAACTTGTTTTATGATTTGTAAGTTGGAGAAATCTCTGAACTACTAAGTTGGAAAACTGATATTTCTCCCATTCTAAAAATGACATACTAAGTATGACTGAAATTGATGTTGTTGGAATGTGGGAATTTAGGTGATCTTGACCACTCTATCTAAACTATATCTCCTTGGGATTTGCAGCTAATTAATAAAACTGGAAATAATTCTAGTTATAGGATTTTTTTTATCCTTATATTTAGGGCACTCTTAATTCTCAGTTCTTCAAGGCAGTCGCTGCCATCCCATCAATTTCCTCTTTGTATTTGTGCACCTTTAATTTTCCAGTACTTCTGACTAAATGCACTTTATGGAGATCAAGGGAAAGCTATCTTCCCTCAAACCTCAGATGGCTAAGATGTGTAAGCAAGACTGAAGATCCACCCTTACTTGCTACTCTGGTGCTGTTGTTAATGAAAGCACTTAAGTGTTTTAAATGACAACCAAGTTCTTCCTGAGTCAGTGTCTGGAAGAATTTGACAGGAGTATGAAAAGAGGTGCCATAAGTGTTGACAAGGAATTGAGGAAAACAGTACACTCATAGATTGCTGATGGGACTGTAAATTGTTGCAATCACTAATGGAAAGCAGTATGGAGATTTCTCAGAAAACTTGGAATGGAACTACCATTTGACCCAGCTATCCCACTCTTTGGTCTATACCCAAAGGACTTAAAATCAGTATACTACAGTGACACTGTCCTTGCAACGACCCATCGAGGAGTGGGCCAAGGAGCAAGCACAGGGACTGCAACAAGTGGCCTCATGCCCAGGACTAAGTCTATGAGGTAAGCGATGTGTCTATTACACACCTAGCAGGAGGGAGTGGTTTGCCACTCAGATGTCCTTAACATATTCCATATAAGTAGTACTCCATGCATTTGTCCCCACAGATGTTGATCCATAATGTGAGTGTGTGTGTGTGTGTGTGTGTGTGTGCGTGTGTGTGTGTGTGTGTGGAGAATGAAGGGATTTTGGATTGTGCACAGGGGAGGGGAGAAGATGTGGGAATGGGAAGGACAGTGGAATTAGGACAGACATTATTACCTTATATACATCTGTGATTATGTTACCAGAGTGACTCTGCACCATGTTTAGCCAGAGGAAGGAGAAGTTGTGCTCCATTTGTATAGAATGTTTCAAAATGAATTCTTACTGTCATGTATAACTAATAAGAACAAATTAACAAATTAAAAATTGTAAAAAAATGGTATCTGGAGCATAATAAGGCATTTAGCCATAGTGTACCTACCGGTGATATTATCTCAATTATTCCTGAGACTCTCCTTTATCCCTTTTCCATCTTGTTCATTTCCATGGAGCTAATGACATCGTGATTGATGAGGTATAATGGAAATTTGACCCATGTGGCCCATTCAGTAGTCTGTGTAGTTACAGGAAATGAGGTTATCAGAAATTTCCTTAAATAATGCAAAAGTAGAAATGTTGAAACAAAAGTTTTGATGAATTACATTTTTAAGGCCAGACTGGTTCTCCATGCTCAAACATAAGCATGAATTAGCTCTTTCCCCAACACATTTTTACTGTTATATGTGTCCAGTTTATGTCTCCTAGTAGTATACAGTTCATTAAGATCAAGAAACATGACAAGGAAATTACTGATTTTTGAGCATTTCCAAAGTAACTTATCATTAAAGAGAACATATTGCAGCACTAAATCAGATACACATTGCATCACAGAGACAACAAGGTTATTAAGAAAAATATTTTTCCTAATTTTTCAATATTAGAATGTTTTACTGTGTAATATTTTGGTGTGGGTGTTAGAGAAGCCAATTCACATAAGTCATTGAGAAAGGTTGTAATAATATTTTAAAGAAAGAAATGGATTCAACAAAGGAACATTTTAGGGAAAATGTGGTCTTTTAGAACACCACTCTAGTTTATCTTTTTCCAACTTGACAAACTACTTTCTGTCCATTTGGTATTCATAAGACCAAAGAAGTGGCAATAAATTATTGCTTTCTCTAGTTATGCCTGGATTATCTGTAGTATATTTTAGAGACACACCTACTTTCCTCCTGATCACAGCAAAGGGTTATAAATCTATCAGCAGAGTGATTCCCAGAGCATATGGTGCTCAGGGAAAAATAGCTTGCATTTAGCTCTGGCCAGCTGTCCAGAGCTCAACAATGTTGGCAACATATTTCAGAGCAGATAAACTAAGAAATATATTTAGAAAGTACAAGCTAAGAAATTTTTACTAATCTCCACTAGACTCAAAGACATAAATTGCCATTGCACCATTTCTTAGGGCAGGGCTGAATTAAATAATTCTTGGTCACCAAAATTCTGATTAAGTAGGAAGAATATTCACCATTTCGGATCTTGTATAGATGGAATCCATCTGGTTAAGATGATAACAATAAGCTTTCCAATAACTGAAAAGTTCTTCAGTTGCTTGTCAGACATGATTTCTGACACTTAAAAGAGTAAGAGACATCTTTATATATAAAATGGACCATCTGCAAATTTGCACTAGCCTTCAAACACTTAAGTGAAAATAAATCTCATCTTCAGATTCAGAGTTCATGAATTTAAAATTAGCGAGTTAAAAGAGCTCCTTGGAAATATGGCTGATTTGGGGGCTGGAGTAGGGAAGATGTAAGATGATCCTGGCACATACCAGAACAAGAGAAAAAGCCTTTAAAAAGATATCAAAAGGATACAAGAGCTGTTAGAGCTTTCAGTGGTCAAAGATGGAAAAAAAAATGACCAACAAAGTAAATAACAACAGTAGGATTAAAATCCTATGTATCAAACAACCAAAAAAAAAAAAAAACCCAGAAACACCCAAAATCAAACCCAAGTCCAAACTAATATAAATCAATGACTGAATAAGGAATATGAGAAAGAGAAAATTATTTATACCTAAGAATTCAAAGTATTATATGTAGATGCACCATTTTATAGGAAGTAAAGTTTAATTCCCCACTCCCTTGAGTGCATTGGGGCTCAACAGACTCTCCCTGAGAATAACTTAGGAAAAGGTCAAATAGTAACTTAACAGTGAAGAGACAAGACGGGACGCCACCTTAATCAAGTGATCAGACTTAACATCATCAAGTAGTAAATCATGTTGATAACATGTCCCCAGATGATATGATACAATGAAAAAGGCATTTCTCCTGCCTGTGGTTTCCCCACAACCTGTAACTTTGTCTAACCATAGAACATCAGATCAGCCCCAATTGAGCAACGTTCTACAAAACATCTGACTGGTATTCTTCAAACTTTCAATACATAAAAGTTAAGGAAAGAACAAGATATTGTCTCAGAGTGAAGGAGACAAAGATGACATGGTGAGTGAAAGAAATGTGGCATCTTTTATTACTTTCTTTCATAGAAAAAGAACATAATGGGAAAACTGGTGAGATGCAAATAAAGTAGTTTAATTACAGTATTGTAACAAGGGCAATTTCTTAGTTTTGACATATATCAAGGTTATATAAAATTTTAATATTAGGGGAAGATAGATGAAGATATTGTATTGACTTGAACTAAGAAAAAAACTATATTTAAACACAGTTTTTAAGTCTGCCCATTCAAAATAAAGCCAACCATCAATGTGAGACTGTCAAAATAAATCTAAGCTCACTTTGTAAGGAGGGAATTGCTTTTGTTTTTCCCATAGATGTTCCTTCTGATGCCCTCTGAGAGGTAGAATGGCATTTTATTCATGCATCTGTTCTTGTTAATATTTTTAAGTGTTTATAAAAGGATGTTTAATATTTCACTACTTAATTGATTAAAGAAAACATGTCTATGTATTAACTAAAGTCATCAGATTGTTACATTCTGCCAGGAAGAATAATAATAAATTCATTATTGCTGATTCATTAAAAATTTAGATGAAAGAAACAATATTTATGGATAATTGTTTGAAAGACACTCAGGTTGTACATTCCTCCAGACATTCTAAAATTTAGGTCTGGATTGATCCAGGTCATCACACTTATCAAATGTATTATGAACACTGAAATAATCTCCTAGACAATTGCATTATAGTGCATTATTTAACAAAATGCAACTAGAGTAAATTAAGAGATACATAACCCACTCTCAGAAATTCATCACTGTGCTATCCAGAGGAATGTTACTAGAGTTATTATTTTTCAGATTTCACAATGCAATTGTGTGGAATATTTATCAAATATTAATAATTGGATTAAATGTGTCTCTCTTGAGAAAAAGAAGAGTTTTTTTTCTTTTTATTGGTTTTATTTTTTAAATACATGACAGTGGAGTACATCACATGTATAGAACAATTTTTCATATCTCTGTTTATATATAAAGTATGTTCACACCAATTCATGTCTTCATACATGAACTTTGGATAATGATGTCCATCACATTCTTTCATCATTGCTAACCCCTTGCCCCCTCCCTTCTTCTCCCACCCTTCTGCCCTGTCTAGATTTCATCAATTCCTCCCATACTCCCTCTCCCTACCCAACTATGAGTCAATCACCTTATATCAGAGAAAACATTCACCATTTGTTTCTGTGTGATTGGCTAACTTAGCATTATCTTCTCTAACTCCATCCGTTTACCTGCAAATGACATGATTTTATTCTCTTTTATTGCTGAGTAATATCCCATTGTGTATATATGCCACATTGTTTTAATCCATTCATCTACTAAAGGGCATCTAGGTTGGTTCCACAGTTTAGCTATTGTGAATTGTGCTACTATAAACATAGATGTGGCTGTATCTCTATAGTATGCTGTTTTTAAGTCCTTTGTATATAGACCGAGGAGTAGGATAGCTGGGTCAAATGGTGGTTCCATTCCAAGTTTTCCAAGGAATCTCCATACTGCTTTCCATATTGGCTGTACCAATTTGCAGTTCAACCAGCAATGTATGAGTGTGCCTTGCCCCCACATGCTCGCCAACACTTATTATTGTTTGTCTTCATAATAGATGCCATTCTGACAGGAGTGGGATGAAATCTTAAGAGTGATTTTGATTTGCATTTCTCTAATTGCTAGACATGATGAACATGTTTTTCATATATTTGTTGATTGATTGAATATCCTCTTCTGAGAAGTGTCTGTTCATGTTCTTGGCCCACTTATAGATTGGGTTATTTGGCTTTTTTTGGTGTTTAACTTTTTGAGTTCTTTATATTCTCTAGAGACTAATGCTCTATCTGATGTGTGAGGATAAAAATTTGCTTCCAAGATGTAGGCTCTCTATTCACCTCCCAGATTGTTTCTTTTGCTGAGAATAAACTTTTTAGTTTGAGACCATCCTATTTATTGATTCTTGGTTTTACTTCTTATGCTATAAGAGTCTTATTAAGGAAGTTGGGACCTAATCCTACATGATAGAGATTAGGGCTTACTTTTTCTACTATTAGATGCAGGGTTTATGGTTGTATTCCTAAGTCCTTGATCCATTTTGAGTTGAGTTTTGTGCATGGTGAGAGAGAGGGGTTTAATTTCATTTTGTTGCATATGGATTTCCAATTTTCCCAGCACCATTTGAAGAGGCTATCTTTTCTCCAATGCATGTTTTTGGCGCCTTTGTCTAATATAAGATAATTGTAATTTTGTGGATTAGTCTCTGTGTCCTCTAAGGAAGAGTTTTTAAACTTATACGTCTTTTGAATTATTGAATTGAGGTGTTTTTCTTTTTGGAAAGTGTATATATGTTCAAAACATGTATAACACATTATTTTCATTTTGACTTCATTTTAAGTTTTTGCTCCTCTCATTGAACCTTTTCGTGTGGATAATTTATATCATAGAGTTGGGATGTGTTCATTGTTAAGAAGTTTAGAAAAAGTGCATAGACAATATTTTTTTGAAAAAATTAAAGGTTTTCCTATCACTCAGATAAACATTAACATATTGCAGTATGACTAAAGACCATCTAGACTTATTTGTCATGCTGTTTTTCACTGCCTGTTTTTAGTCTTTTGTTGAGGAGGATAAAGGATACAACATAAGGTATAAGTAAGTATATTGAATTAAAATTAAAGAAATACATTTAAGTTCTAAGTCCTGTTTTGGCTGTGTTATTAGATATCATTACTTTGTAGGTGGGCTGAATTCTGTCTATATCTTCATATATTCATTTAGAATCTTAACATTTAGAAATATATTTATGGTCATTAATTTATCTTTAAATAACACTGAAGATAGAGGAACATATTTTGTCTGATGTATTATAATAAAGTGACCAATCCAGGTCCCCTTAATACCCTTAAGATGTAGAATATCAACATTCTAATTCTGTTGTTGTTAACTATAACTTGGAAACACCCTCATTTTTTTTTCTGTTAATTGATGAATGGTAACCTTCATTGAGTGACTCTTTAAATTTAACTTTCTAATTGATGAACTTGTATATATTAATTTGTATAATATTTGAAATATATACACATTATGGAATGGCTCAGTTGAATTAATTACATATACATTAACTAACATATTCATCATTCATTTTGGTGCATGGGGTGACCCTTTAAGTAGATGATTAACTCCTAGAGTCTCTGAAGAGTTTTAGTATCTTTAGTTTGGATCTGGAATGTCCCACAAAGGTCCCTAACTCATGATGCTGTTGGGTAATGGTGGATACGTTAAGAGGTGGGGTTTTGTGGGAGGAAGTTAGGTAATTGGGTATTTTCCTTTAAGGGGACATTAGAATCCTGGCTTTATCCTGTCTTTTTGCTTCCCAGGTGCTATGAGGTGAGAGCTTCCTCCACCATATGCCTCCATTATGATGTGGTACCTCTATAGGCCCAAAGTAACTTGGCCAACTGACCATTGACTGAAGCCTCCAAAACAATGATACAAAATAAAATTTTCCTCTTTTTTAAGTTCATTATTCCAGGTATTTTGTCACAGTGACAGAAAACTAACTAACATAAGCATAAATCTAACTAGATATCAAATATAATAATACTTTTTATATATAAGGTATTATATCATTATCGATGCTGTTATAAAGCTAGCAATAAAATTATGTCTGTATCTTTGAAAAATAATGAAGAGATAACCATAATAAGAAGAGGGAACAATGGAAGATTGAAGAAATAGATAGGTTAATTTCTATTGGCAAAATCATAGTCTTAGTCCTTTCAATTCTGTGTTGTTAAAGAATATCAAGAGAGAGACCAAGGAGAAAGAGAATATTTTTTAGAAAAAGAAAATAAATGGTTGAAGAAAAGCTGAACAATTTTCCTGGAAAAAAAAGCACATGATGAAGAAAGGAATCTTGTTCAAAAAGGATATTAGAGACATCTGAAGTTTATAGAAAATGATCACTGGTTTATGATTATGGACTGTTTAAAGTGGGAAGGCATATTTATTGTACATATCTTTAATCTTTCTCCCCTCTTCACCCTTTCCCTTTAACAGATTAAGGGATTGAAATAAAAACAAGTAATACCATTTGTCCCAAATTATACAAAGCTGGGGCAGAGTTAAGGCTAAAATGCTTGACCTCTTGATTTCCAGCTGAATTTCCCTTTTACTTCAATGAGCAGGGACAATAAAATATAGCAATGCCACACAATGAAATATACTCAAATATAGATCAGGGTCAACTAAGCCCCTGAGAGTGGGAAGCTCAAGAGCCAGACTTTTCAGTGTGTGTCTGAGTTGGCAGTAATTACGTCCATTTCCCTTCTGTTAGTTTGCACATAATAAGTCCTAAGAAAATATAATCTGTAATAATCAATTGGGGTGCTGTTGAATTTCTAAGCAGGCTTGGCTCTTGGGCCAGCCTTTGATAGTGGAGTCACTGTGACCCTCGACCCCTTAGCTGCCTTGGACTTCTATCGCATTCCCCATGACAGTTACAAACCCAGAGAGCAGCGGGAAACGATCACACACTGGGTACACTTCGTTTTCTAATCACCAGCCCTTGATAGATTCAGACAGTTGCTCCCAATTAATGCTCAGAAATTCTTTTTTCTCCTAATTAATCCTCTGGAAAATTCCACATAAAAGTTGCTCTCAACCTTTTTATTTTAATTTTTTACTCCTCTATCTTCATGTCTGATTTCATCTTGTGAGCCAATAAGTCCATGTATTATTTCATGGAGAATCTCAGGCTATGTTCCTTTTTGTCTTCCACAGAATATCTATGTACATACTTTAGGTGTGTTTCTATATATGTCTACATATTCATTTTCTTCCAGCCCTCTTTTCTATCTTTAAACTGTCTCAGTCTTCAACACCTTGAGGAGACAAGCCTTAGACTTGTTGTTCATTTATTTGACACTGGCTCTTGTAAAATATGTCGGTTTTCAGTACTGAAGTTATTGCTATTGTTCACAACCTTTGCAACCTGTACCTTTCTCCTGAGCCACAACTAGATTCTATTCAATTCAGTTAAAGATTTATCCAGTTTATCTACTCACTCAATGAAAATCTGATTTTATTTTATTAGCATCTTTCATTTTTCTATTTTTTCACTTGTTATATCTTGATTTCATTTTCCTTGATTCTCTGACCTCCCTTTTGCATTTACAAGTACTCCTGTAATTCTCAGATCTCCTTGCTTCAGTCAAGCACTGTTACAGTTCACATTGGCATTTCCATTACCAGATACTATTCTTCTATTTCTTCTTTGGCACTACCTGCCAATACATAATCTCCCATGCCCAGGGAATTAGCAGACATGTTTCCTGCTCAGGCTCTTCCTGAGCAGCTTGTACCTGCTTGGCCAGGCCTTCATTACCTCCCATCTCAGTGATTAAACTAGCCTTTACTCCAGATCCCACCCCTGTGGATTCTGAACAAAAATGGGAACTTGGTGTTCCAAAAGCACGTTTCTTGTTTACATTGTCTCTGTCTCCAGTATTCTCCACACAAACCCATGTCTCTAATCTCTTCATACCTCTCATCAACCTGAATCTACCTCTTTAATCCTGTACTCAGACTTGCCATGTGAGTCTTCACTCAGCACTTTTTATTTTGACACTCTTTTCACCCTATTCTGTCTCAATCTTACCCATGTGACATTAAAAAAAATTCCTTTTCTAAAAATAAATATTAGTACCCATTATAGCTTTAAACTCTAAATTACCTAGGACTAGATAGATATTTCCTTAACCTAATGAAATATTTTATCATAAACAAAGTCAATAGCCTATGTAATGGTAAAATTCATAAGTGATTTTAATAAAAATCAGAAGAAGATGAGGATGTTAGCTATAAAAAGATCATAATTTGCATATTATATGATTGTTGCCTGCTCAGACAATCCAAAAGAATCAAATGGAAAAAGTAGAACTAACAAGAGTTTTTCAAGCCTGCTGATTATAAACCATAAATAAAAATTAATATATTTGCTCTTTACC